>NW_027362781.1:10000000-20000000 GCF_046119375.1 Phyllobates terribilis
TCACGGGGTAAAATTGAAAAAAGTTGAAAACATTTTTTTTTTGGATTTAGTCATTTTTCCGCCATTTATCAGACTTTCAGATAGGGGAAATGTCAGTGGGCGTTCCGATTTCAGTACCAGACCGATTCGCCCAATGAGTCCTTGATATTTAGTCGCTTTCAACCAATTTTCTGTATTTTTGAAAATTTTACTTTTTTGTGAAAATATCCACTAAATGAGGGAATAATATGTGTGAGGGTACCCCAGGAGAGTTCCAAATGTGTGTGGGTAGATTATATATCCCACGGGGGTAAAATTGAAAAAAGTTGAAAAATTTTTTTGGGGGGATTTAGTCATTTTTCTGGCATTTATCAGACTTTCAGATAGGGGAAATGTCAGTGAGTGTTCCGATTTCAGTACCAGAGCGATTCGCCCAATGAGTCCTTGATATTTAGTCGTTTTCAGCCAATTTTCTGGATTTTTGAAAATTTTACTTTTTTGTGAAAATATCCACTAAATGAGGGAATAATATGTGTGAGGGTACCCTAGGAGAGTTCCAAATGTGTGTTGGTAGAATATATATCCCACGGGGGTAAAATTGAAAAAAGTTGAAAAATTTTTTTTTCTGGATTTAGTAATTTTTCCGGCATTTATCAGACTTTCAGATAGGTGAAATGTCAGTGAGCGTTCCGATTTCAGTACCAGAGCGATTCGCCCAATGAGTCCTTGATATTTAGTCGTTTTCAGCCAATTTTCTGGATTTTTGAAAATTTCACTTTTTTGTGAAAATATCCACTAAATGAGGGAATAATATGTGTGAGAGTACCCCAGGAGAGTTCCAAATGTGTTTGGGTAGAATATATATCCCACAGGGTTAAAATTGAAAAAAGTTGAAAAAAATTTTTTTTTAGTACTTAGTCATTTTTCCGGCGTTTATCAAACTTTCAGATAGGGGAAATGTCAGTGAGCTTTCCGATTTCAGTTCCAGAGCGATTAACCCTATGAATCCTTGATATTTAGTCGTTTTCAGCCAATTTTCTGGATTTTTGAAAATTTCACTTTTTTGTGAAAATATCCACTAAATGAGGGAATAATATGTGTGAGGGTACCCCAGGAGAGTTCCAAATGTGTGTGGGTAGAATATATATCCCACGGGGGTAAAATTGAAAAAAGTTGAAAATTTTTTTTTTGGATTTAGTCATTTTTCCGGCATTTATCAGACTTTCAGATATGGGAAATGTCAGTGAGCCTTCCGATTTCACTTCCAGAGCGATTCGCCCAATGAGTCCTTGATATTTCGTCGTTTTCAGGCAATTTTCGAAAATTTCACTTTTTTGTGAAAATATCCACTAAATGAGGGAATAATATGTGTGAGGGTACCCCAGGAGAGTTCCAAATGTGTCTGGGTAGAATATATATCCCACGGGGGTAAAATTGAAAAAAGTTGAAAAATTTTTTTTTGGGATTTAGTCATTTTTCCGTCATTTATCAGACTTTCAGATAGCGGAAATGTCAGTGAACGTTCCGATTTCAGTACCAGAGCGATTCGCCCAATGAGTCCTTGATATTTAGTCGTTTTCAGCCAATTTTCTGGATTTTTGAAAATTTTACTTTTTTGTGAAAATATCCAATAATGAGGGAATAATATGTGTGAGGGTACCCCAGGAGCGTTCCAAATGTGCGTGGGTAGAATATATATCCCACAGGGTTAAAATTGAAAAAAGTTGAAAAAAATTTTTTTTTAGTACTTAGTCATTTTTCCGGCGTTTATCAGACTTTCAGATAGTGGAAATGTCAGTGAGCGTTCTGATTTCAGTTCCAGAGCGATTCTCCCAATGAGTCCTTGATATTTAGTCGTTTTGATCCAATTTTCTGAATTTTTGAAAATTTCACTTTTTTGTGAAGATATCCACTAAATGAGGGAATAATATGTGTGAGGGTACCCCAGGAAAGTTCTAAATGTGTGTGGGTAGAATATATATCCCACGGGGGTAAAATTGAAAAAAGTTGAAAAATTTTTTTTGGGGATTTAGTCATTTTTCCGGCATTTATCAGACTTTCAGATAGCGGAAATGTCAGTGAGCGTTCCGATTTCAGTACCAGAGCGATTCGCCCAATGAGTCCTTGATATTTAGTCGTTTTCGGCCAATTTTCAGAATTTTTGAAAATGTCACTTTTTTGTGAAAATATCCACTAAATGAGGGAATAATATGTGTGAGGGTACTCCAGGAGAGTTCCAAATGTGTTTGGGTAGAATATATATCCCACGGGGTAAAATTGAAAAAAGTTGAAAACATTTTTTTTTTTACTTAGTCATTTTTCCGGCGTTTATCAGACTTTCAGATCGCGGAAATGTCAGTGAGCGTTCTGATTTCAGTTCCAGAGCGATTCGCCCAATGAGTCCTTGATATTTAGTCGTTTTGAGCCAATTTTCAGAATTTTTGAAAATTTCACTTTTTTGTGAAAATATCCACTAAATGAGGGAATAATATGTGTGAGGGTACCCCAGGAGAGTTCCAAATGTGTGTGCGTAGAATATATATCCCACAGGGTTAAAATTGAAAAAAGTTGAAAAAATTTTTTTTTTAGTACTTAGTCATTTTTCCAGCGTTTATCAGACTTTCAGATAGGGGAAATGTCAGTGAGCGTTCCGATTTCAGTTCCTGAACGATTCGCCCAATGAGTCCTTGATATTTAGTCGTTTTCAGCCAATTTTCAGAATTTTTGAAAATGTCACTTTTTTTGTGAAAATATCCACTAAATGAGGGAATAATATGTGTGAGGGTACCCCAGGAGAGTTCCAAATGTGTGTGGGTAGAATATATATCCCACGGGGGAAAAATTGAAAAAAGTTGAAAAAATTTTTTTTTTGCACTTAGTCATTTTTCTGGCGTTTATCAGACTTACAGATAGCGGAAATGTCAGTGAGCGTTCCGATTTCAGTTCCAGAGCGATTCGCCCAATGAGTCCTTGATATTTAGTAGTTTTCAGGCAATTTTCTGGATTTTTCAAAATTTCACTTTTTTGTGAAAATATCCACTAAATGAGGAAATAATATGTGTGACGGTACCCCAGGAGAGTTCCAAATGTGTGTGGGTAGAATATATATCCCACAGAGTTAAAATTGAAAAAAGTTGAAAACATTTTTTTTTTTAGTACTTAGTCATTTTTCCGGCGTTTATCAGACTTTCAGATAGGGGAAATGACAGTGAGCGTTCCGATTTAAGTTCCAGAGCGATTCGCCGTATTCGCTTTGATATTTTGTCGTTTTCAGGCAATTTTCTGAATTTTTGAAAATTTTACTTTTTTGTGAAAATATCCACTAAATGAAGGAATAATATGTGTGAGGGTACCCCAGGAGAGTTCCAAATGTGTGTGGGTAGAATATATATCCCACGGGGATAAAATTGAAAAAAGTTTAAAATTTTTTTGGGGGGATTTAGTCATTTTTCCGGCGTTTATCGGACTTTGAGATAGGGGAAATGTCAGTGAGCGTTCCGATTTCAGTTCCAGAGCGATTCGCCCAATCAGTCCTTGATATTTCGTCGTTTTCAGGCAATTATCTGAATTTTTGAAAATTTCATTTTTTTGTGAAAATATCCACTAAATGAGGAAATAATATGTGTGAGGGTACCCCAGGAGAGTTCCAAATGTGTGTGGGTAGAATATATATCCCACGGGGGTAAAATTGAAAAAATTTGAAAAATTTTTTTTTCTGGATTTAGTAATTTTTCCTGCATTTATCAGACTTTCAGATAGGTGAAATGTCAGTGAGCATTCCGATTTCAGTACCAGAGGGATTCACCCAATGAGTCCTTGATATTTATTCGTTTTCAGCCAATTTTCTGTATTTTTGAAAATTTCACTTTTTTGTGAAAATATCCACTAAATGAGGGAATAATATATGTGAGGGTACCCCAGGAGAGTTCCAAATGTGTGTGGGTAGAATATATATCCCACGGGGTTAAAATTGAAAAAAGTTGAAAAAAAATTTTTTTAGACTTAGTCATTTTTCCAGCGTTTATAAGACTTTCAGATACTGGAAATGTCAGTGAGCGTTCCGATTTCAGTACCAGAGCGATTTGCCCAATGAGTCCTTGATATTTAGTCGTTTTCAGCCAATTTTCAGAATTTTTGAAAATTTTACTTTTTTTGTGAAAATATCCACTAAATGAGGGAATAATATGTGTGAGGGTACCCCAGGAGAGTTCCAAATGTGTGTGGGTAGAATATATATCCCACAGAGTTAAAATTGAAAAAAGTTGAAAACATTTTTTTTTTTAGTACTTAGTCATTTTTCCGGCGTTTATCAGACTTTCAGATAGGGGAAATGTCAGTGAGCGTTCCGATTTCAGTACCAGAGCGATTCGCCCAATGAGTCCTTGATATTTAGTCGTTTTCAGCCAATTTTCTGGATTTTTGAGAATTTTACTTTTTTTGTGAAAATATCCACTAAATGAGGGAATAATATGTGTGAGGGTACCCCAGGAGAGTTCCAAATGTGTGTGGGTAGAATATATATCCCACGAAGGTAAAATTGAAAAGATTTTAAATTTTTTGGGGGGGGGATTTAGTCATTTTTCCAGCGTTTATCAGACTTTCAGATAGGGGAAATGTCAGTGAGCGTTCCGATTTCAGTTCCAGAGCGAATCGCCCAATGAGTCCTTGATATTTAGTCGTTTTCAGCCAATTTTCTGAATTATTGAAAATTTCACTTTTTTGTGAAAATATCCACTAAATGAGGGAATAATATGTGTGAGTGTACCCCAGGAGAGTTCCAAATGTGTGTGGGTAGAATATATATCCCACGAAGGTAAAATTGAAAAAAGTTGAAAAAATTTTTTTTTCGACTTAGTCATTTTTCCGGCGTTTATCAGACTTTCAGATAGGGGAAATGTCAGTGAGCGTTCCGATTTCAGTACCAGAGCGATTCGCCCAATGAGTCCTTGATATTTAGTCGTTTTCAGAAAATTTTCTGGATTTTTGAAAATGTCACTTTTTTGTGAAAATATCCACTAAATGAGGGAATAATATGTGTGAGGGTACCCCACGAGAGTTCCAAATTTGTGTGGGTAGAATATATATCCCATGGGGGAAAATTGAAAAAAGTTGAAACAATTTTTTTTTTGGACTTAGTCATTTTTCCGTCGTTTATCAGACTTTCAGAAAGCGGAAATGTCAGTGAGCGTTCCGATTTCAGTACCAGAGCGATTCGCCCAATGAGTCCTTGATATTTAGTCGTTTTCAGCCAATTTTCTGGATTTTTGAAAATTTTACTTTTTTTGTGAAAATATCCACTAAATGAGGGAATAATATGTGTGAGGGTACCCCAGGAGAGTTCCAAATGTGTGTGGGTAGAATATATATCCCACGGGGATAAAATTGAAAAAAGTTTAAAAATTTTTTGGGGGGATTTAGTCATTTTTCCGGCATTTATCAGACTTTCAGATAGGTGAAATGTCAGTGAGCATTCCGATTTCAGTTCCAGAGCGATTTGCCCAATGAGTCCTTGATATTTATTCGTTTTCAGCCTATTTTCTGGATTTTTGAAAATTTCACTTTTTTGTGAAAATATCCACTAAATGAGGGAATAATATATGTGAGGGTACCCCAGGAGAGTTCCAAATGTGTGTGGGTAGAATATATATCCCACGGGGGTAAAATTGAAAAAAGTTGAAAAAAATTTTTTTTTGGACTTAGTCATTTTTCCGGCGTTTATCAGACTTTCAGATAGGGGAAATGTCAGTGAGCGTTCCGATTTCAGTTCCAGAGCGATTCGCCCTATGAGTCTTTGATATTTAGTCGTTTTCAGCCAATTTTCTGGATTTTTGAAAATGTCACTTTTTTGTGAAAATATCCACTAAATGAGGGAATAATATGTGTGAGGGTACCCCACGAGAGTTCCAAATGTGTGTGGGTAGAATATATATCCCACGGGGTAAAATTTAAAAAAGTTTAACAATTTTTTTTTTTGGACTTAGTCATTTTTCCGGCGTTTATCAGACTTTCAGATAGGGGAAATGTCAGTGAGCGTTCCGATTTTAGTTCCAGAGCGATTCGCCTTGATATTTTGTCGTTTTCAGGCAATTTTCTGAATTTTTGAAAATTTCACTTTTTTGTGAAAATATTCACTAAATGAGGGAATAATATGTGTGAGGGTACCCCAGGAGAGTTCCAAATGTGTGTGGGTAGATTATATATCCCACGGGGGTAAAAATGAAAAAAGTTGAAAAAATTTTTTTTTTGGATTTAGTCATTTTTCCGGCATTTATCAGACTTTCAGATAGGGGAAATGTCAGTGAGCTTTCCGATTTCAGTTCCAGAGCGATTCGCCCAATGGGTCCTTGATATTTCGTCGTTTTCAGGCAATTTTCTGAATTTTTGAAAATTTCACTTTTTTGTGAAAATATTCACTAAATGAGGGAATAATATGTGTGAGGGTACCCCAGGAGAATTCCAAATGTGTGTGGGTAGAATATATATCCCACGGTGTAAAATTGAAAAAAGTTGAAAAAATTTTTTTTTTGGGATTTAGTCATTTTTCCGGCATTTATCAGTCTTTCAGATAGGGGAAATGTCAGTGAGCATTCCGATTTCAGTACCAGAGCGATTCTCCCAATGAGTCCTTGATATTTAGTCGTTTTCAGCCAATTTTCTGGATTTTTGAAAATTTCCCTTTTTTGTGAAAATATCCACTAAATGAGGGAATAATATGTGTGAGGGTACCCTAGGAGAGTTCCAAATGTGTGTGGGTAGAATATATATCCCACGGGGGTAAAATTGAAAAGAGTTTAAAATTTTTTTGGGGGGGATTTAGTCATTTTTCCGGCGTTCATCAGACTTTCAGATAGGGGAAATGTCAGAGAGCGCTCCGATTTCAGTTCCAGAGCGATTCGCCCAATGAGTCCTTGATATTTAGTCGTTTTCAGCCAATTTTCTGGATTTTTGAAAATTTCACTTTTTTGTAAAAATATGCACTAATTGAGAGAATAATATGTGTGAGGGTACCCCAGGAGAGTTCCAAATGTGTGTGGGTAGAATATATATCCCACAGGGTTAAAATTGCAAAAAGTTGAAAAAATTTTTTTTTTAGTACTTAGTCATTTTTCCGGTGTTTATCAGACTTTCAGATAGGGGAAATGTCAGTGAGCGTTCCGATTTCAGTTCCAGAGCGATTAGCCCAATGAGTCCTTGATATTTAGTCGTTTTCAGCCAATTTTCTGGATTTTTGAAAATTTCACTTTTTTGTGAAAATATCCACTAAATGAGGGAATAATATGTGTGAGGGTACCCCAGGAGAGTTCCAAATGTGTGTGGGTAGAATATAAATCCCATGGGGTAAAATTGAAAAAAGTTGAAAAAAATTTTTTTTTGGACTTAGTCATTTTTCCGGCGTTTATCAGACTTTCAGATAGGGGAAATGTCAGTGAGCATTCCGATTTCAGTTCCAGAGCGAATCGCCCAATGAGTCCTTGATATTTAGTCGTTTTCAGCCAATTTTCTGAATTATTGAATATTTCACTTTTTGGTGAAAATATCCACTAAATGAGGGAATAATATGTGTGAGGGTACCCCAGGAGAGTTCCAAATGTGTGTGGGTAGAATATATATCCCACGGGGGTAACATTGAAAAAAGTTGAAAAAATTTTTTTTTTTGGACTTAGTCATTTTTCCGGCATTTATCAGACTTTCAGATAGGGGAAATGTCAGAGAGCGTTCCGATTTCAGTACCAGAGCGATTCGCCCAATGAGTCCTTGATATTTAGTCGTTTTCAGCCAATTTTCTGGATTTTTGAAAACTTCACTTTTTTGTGAAAATATCCACTAAATGAGGGAATAATATGTGTGAGGGTACCCTAGGAGAGTTCCAAATGTGTGTGGGTAGAATATATATCCCACGGGGGTAAAATTGAAAAGAGTTTAACATTTTTTTGGGGTGGATTTAGTCATTTTTCCGGCATTTATCACACTTTCAGATAGGGGAAATGTCAGTGAGGGCTCCCATTTCAGTTCCAGAGCGATTCGCCCAATGAGTCCTTGATATTTAGTCGTTTTCAGCCAATTTTCTGGATTTTTGAAAATTTCACTTTTCTGTGAAAATATCCACTAATTGAGGGAATAATATGTGTGAGGGTACCCCAGGAGAGTTCCAAATGTGTGTGGTAGAATAAATATATCCCACAGGGTTAAAATTGAAAAAAGTTGAAAAAAATTTTTTTTTAGTACTTAGTCATTTTTCCGGTGTTTATCAGACTTTCAGATAGGGGAAATGACAGTGAGCATTCCGATTTCAGTTCCAGAGCGATTCGCCCAATGAGTCCTTGATATTTAGTCGTTTTCAGCCAATTTCCTGGATTTTTGAAAATTTCACTTTTTTGTGAAAATATCAACTAAATGAGGGAATGATATGTGTGAGGGTACCCCAGGAGAGTTCCAAATGTGTGTGGGTAGAATATATATCCCACGGGGGTAAAATTGAAATAAGTTTAAAATTTTTTGGGGGGGGATTAAGTCATTTTTTCGGCGTTTATCAGACTTTCAGATAGGGGAAATGTCAGTGAGCATTCCGATTTCAGTTCCAGAGCGATTCGCCCTATGAGTCCTTGATATTTAGTCATTTTCAGCCAATTTTCAGGATTTTTGAACATTTCACTTTTTTGTGAAAATATCCACTAAATGAGGGAATAATATGTGTGAGGGTACCCCAGGAGAGTTCCAATTGTGTGTGGGTAGAATATATATCCCACGGGGGTAAAATTGAAAAAAGTTGAAAACATTTTTTTTTTTTGATTTAGTCATTTTTCCGGCGTTTATCAGACTTTCAGATAGGGGAAATGTCAGTGAGCGCTCCGATTTTAGTTCCAGAGCGATTCGCCCAATGAGTCTTTGATATTTCGTCGTTTTCAGCCAATTTTCAGAATTTTTGAAAATTTTACTATTTTGTGAAAATATCCACTAAATGAGGGAATAATATGTGTGAGGGTACCCCAGGAGAGTTCCAAATGTGTGTGGGTAGAATATATATCCCACGGGGGTAAAATTGAAAAAAGTTGAAATTTTTTTTTTTTTTCGATTTAGTCATTTTTCCAGCGTTTATCAGACTTTCAGATAGGGGAAATGTCAGAGAGCATTCCGATTTCAGTTCCAGAGCGATTCGCCCAATGAGTCCTTGATATTTAGTCGAAATCTGCCAATTTTCTGGATTTTTGAAAATTTCACTTTTTTGTGAAAATATCCACTAAATGAGGGACTAATATGTGTGAGGGAATCCCAGGAGAGTTTCAAATGTGTGTGGGTAGAATATATATACCACGGGGTAAAATTGAAAAAAGTTTAAAATTTTTTTGGGGGGGATTAAGTCATTTTTCCGTCGTTTATCAGACTTTCAGATAGGGGAAATGTCAGAGAGCATTCCGATTTCAGTTCCAGAGCGATTCGCCCAATGAGTCCTTGATATTTAGTCGAAATCTGCCAATTTTCTGAATTTTTGAAAATTTCACTTTTTTGTGAAAATATCAACTAAATGAGGGAATAATATGTGTGAGGGTACCCCAGGCAGGAGAGTTCCAAATGTGTGTGAGTAGAATATAAATCCCACGGGGTAAAATTGAAAAAAGTTGAAAAAAATTTTTTTTTGGACTTAGTCATTTTTCCGGCGTTTATCAAACTTTCAGATAGGGGAAATGTCAGTGAGTGTTCCGATTTCAGTTCCAGAGCGATTCGCCCAATGAGTCCTTGATATTTCATCATTTTCAGCCAATTTCCTGAAATTTGAAAATTTCACTTTTTTGTGAAAATATCCACTAAATGAGGGAATAATATGTGTGAGGGTACCCCAGGAGAGTTCCAAATGTGTGTGGGTAGATTATATATCCCACGGGGGTAAAATTGAAAAAAGTTGAAAACATTTTTTTTTTGGATTTAGTCATTTTTCCGGCCTTCATCAGACTTTCAGATAGGGGAAATGTCAGTGAGCGTTCCAATTTCAGTACCAGACCGATTCGCCCAATGAGTCCTTGATATTTAGTCGTTTTCAGCCAATTTTCAGGATTTTTGAAAATTTCACTTTTTTGTGAAAATATCCACTAAATTAGGGAATAATATGTGTGAGGATACCCCAGGAGAGTTCCAAATGTGTGTGGGTAGAATATATATCCCACGGGGGTAAAATTTAAAAAAGTTGAAAATTTTTTTGGGGGGGATTTAGTCATTTTTCCAGCGTTTATCAGACTTTCAGATAGGGGAAATGTCAGTGAGCGTTCCGATTTCAGTTCCAGAGCGATTCGCCCAATGAGTCCTTGATATTTAGTCGTTTTCAGCCAATTTTCTCGATTTTTGAAAATTTCACTTTTTTGTGAAAATATCCACTAAATGAGGGAATAATATGTGTGAGGGTACCCCAGGAGAGTTCCAAATGTGTGTGGGTAGAATATATATCCCACGGGGGTAAAATTGAAAAAAGTTGAAAAATTTTTTTGGGGGGATTTTGTTATGTTCTGCTACCAGAGCTAAGGAAAGAGAGGAGATCTGTCCCTACGATAGAACTCAGCTAAATCCCTACGATGTAACAGGGAACCTGATCCTGCGATCAGACCTGCTAAAGTACTAAGCTAGTCTGTACGGAGACCTATAGATGTGGGGAAGGAATCCCTACAAGTACTAAGGACTGGGAGGAATATGGGACACCTCCTAACAGAAATAGTAGCAGACAGACGAACAAACAAAATATATAGAACATAGAGGTCAGTAGACCAAGCAAACTAACAGAGCAAGACACAGAGCACAGGCTAGCTAGAAAGTAGATATACAATGAAGTCCAGCAAAGCCAGAAGGGCGGAGCAGGTCTAAATAGGCCAACAAGGTCATGTGACCAGCAAAGGAAAAAAAAGCTAAGAGCAAGGTTCTAACAGTACCCCCCCTTCTAAGAGGATCCTCCGGATCCCCTAGGACCAGGCTTATCAGGAAATCTCCTGTGAAACGCTCTGATAAGTCTGGACGCGGAAACATCATCCGACCTCACCCAAGAGTTATCCTCGGGTCCGAAACCTTTCCAGGCCACAAGATACTGCAAACTACCTCTATACAGTCTAGAGTTAAGGATGCGAGAAATTTCATATTCCCCGTCCTCCACCACCGGAGGAACAGAGGCAGAGGCGTCACAATCCGATACAACAGCTTTTTTCAACAGAGAGACATGAAATACCGGATTAATTCTCCAGGAGGTAGGAACCTCCAACCTAACAGCAGATTGGTTGACAACCTGAAGCACTTTAAAGGGCCCTACAAACTTGGGACCCAATTTCTTAGAAGGAATCCTCAACCGCAGATTCCTAGAGGACAACCAAACCATGTCACCAACAGCGAACAAAACCTCCTGTCGTTTCCTATCAAAGTAGTCCTTAGATTTTCTGTTGGCCTCCTGAAGATTACCACGCACATCCGTCCAAACTCTCTCCAAATCACCGGAAAAATTCTCCTCCTCAGGCACGGCAGATCCCAACTTGGAGAACGACCCAAACGACGGATGTCTCCCAGAACAACAAAAAAAAGGCGAACAACCAGCAGAAGAAGATGTATGATTGTTCAGAGCAAATTCAGCAAGTGGCAGAAACTCAGACCACCCCTCTTGATTGTCTGTCACAAAACAACGCAAGAACTGCTCAACATCCTGGTTTTTCCTTTCTGTCTGGCCATTAGATTCAGGATGATATCCAGACGAGAACGATAAATGAACTCCCAACCTGTCACAAAAGGCACGCCAAAAACGAGCCACAAACTGAGGACCCCTATCAGAAACAATGTCAGTAGGAACGCCATGAATTCTGACAATTTCCTTGACAAAGGCCTTAGCGAGAGTTTTAGCGCAGGGCAGTTTGACAAAGGGAACCAAGTGACACATCTTGCTAAAACGGTCCACGACCACCCAGATGACAGTAAAACCCTCAGAGGGGGGAAGATCAGTTATAAAGTCCATAGCCAAATGTGTCCAAGGAGCACTGGGAACCTCCAAAGGACAAAGCAACCCCGCAGCAGGAGTATGTGAGGACTTAGATCTAGCACATATAGTACATTGACGCACCCACTTAATAACTTCCTTCTGCCATCCAGGCCACCAAAAACTGCGACCCACCAGTCTCTTGGTCTCAGAGATTCCGGGATGACCTGCCAACCGAGATTCGTGACACTCAACAAACAAATCTCTCCTAAAGGTCCCAGGCACAAACAACCTCCCATGAGGAGTGTTAGAAGGGGCATTCTCCTGTGCTTTAAGAATCTCATTTTCCAAAACGGAGTCCAAAGCAGCTATCACAACACCTTCTTGTAAAATGTTCTCCTCTTTCTCAGAACCGACTATGGGAGAAAAACTGCGAGACAAGGCATCCGCCTTAACATTCTTAGTACCAGGGATGTAAGTAACGGAGAAATTAAACCGCGAGAAAAACAGTGCCCACCTAGCCTGACGGGCATTCAGGCGCTTGGCAGCATCAAGATATATCAGATTTTTATGATCCGTAAGAACCTGAACGGGAAATTCCGCACCTTCCAAGAAGTGGCGCCAGTGTTCAAATGCGAGTTTAATAGCCAATAATTCCCGATTACCAATATCGTAATTCAGTTCAGTCTCCGAAAATTTTTTTGAAAAAAAGGCACAGGGATGTAATCCATCCCCGTTATCCTGAGACAATACTGCGCCAACCCCCACAGAGGAAGCATCAACCTCAACCAAAAACGGCCTAGTAACATCAGGCTGCATAAGGATGGGAGCAGAGGTGAACCTCTCCTTGAGATACACAAAAGCTTCAATGGCCTCAGAAGACCACTGAACAGCATCAGCACCTTTCCTGGTGAGATCAGTCAGAGATTTGACAATAGTAGAAAATTTTTTTATGAATTTTCTGTAGTAATTGGCGAAACCCAAAAACCTCTGTATCGATTTCAAACCAATAGGCCTAGGCCATTCCTGCACAGCCTGAACCTTAACCGGATCCATCTCAAAACCTTTGCTGGAGATAATGTAGCCCAAAAAACTAATTCTCTGTACAGCGAACTCACATTTCTCCAGCTTAGCAAAAAGCGAATTGTCCATTAATAACTGTAATACCTCACGCACGCTCCGCCAATGAGACTCCAGATCCGGCGAATAAATCAAAATGTCATCCAAATACACAACCACATTTTTGCCGATCAAAGGTCTAAGGATGTCATTAATCAGATTCTGAAAAAATGCAGGAGCATTAGTAAGACCAAAAGGCATAACCAGATTCTCAAAATGACCCACAGGAGTGTTAAAAGCAGTCTTCCATTCGTCACCCTCCTTCATGCGCAACAGATTGTATGCCCCCTTAAGGTCAATTTTAGAGAACCACTTGGCCCCCATTAACTGGTTAAACAGATCAGGAATCAATGGCAGTGGGTAAGGATTGCGTACAGTAATTTTGTTAATCTCACGAAAATCCAGACAAGGACGTAAACCGCCGTCCTTTTTTTTTACAAAAAAAAATCCAACCGCCACAGGAGACTTAGAGGTCCTAATGTGACCGGCGGCCAAACTTGTCTGTATGTATTCCTCCAAAGCCTTCCTCTCAGGAATAGTAAGGTTAAATAAACGACTTTTAGGAAGAGTCGCTCCAGGGACAAATTCAATAGAACAATCATAGTCTCTATGGGGAGGCAAAACCTGCGATTCCTTCTCAGAAAAAACTCTCCAAAAATCCTGAATAGGAACAGGCAATTCTCCCCTATCCAAAGCTGCAATACGCCCGTTACAACACTTGTCATAACATTTATGGCTCCAGGATTTAATTTCACTGGTAGACCAATCCAGTACAGGATTGTGAAATTTTAACCAGGGCAATCCCAATATTACTGGAGAAGGCAAGTTATTCAACACTACCAAATCCAATTTCTCATGGTGAACACCATTAATAGTGAGAGGAAATTCACAGACCTTGAGAGTAATATTCTTCAAAGGGGAACCATCCACAGAAACCACAGCAATGGGGGATGATAAAGGTTCAGGTTTTAAATTGAGTCTTTCCACGAATCCCCCATCAATTACATTCAGAGTAGACCCGCAATCAACAAATAACCGAAATTCCATTAATTTTTTCTGAGCAATCGTGGAAGCAGCTAAAAATATACCCTTGGAATTTAAACAGGCAATACGGTCGTGACTGACCATTTTTTTTTCTTTCTTCATACGAAGCTCACAGCCTTTAATCAAATGACCAGATTTTCCGCAATAGAAACACAAGCCTTCAAAAAATCGACGGTCTTTTTCTTGAGAGCGAGGTGTCACCGATCCAATCTCCATCGGTTCACCACTGTTAGTACACACATTCTCATAACCAGAAACTGACATAGCAGAGGATTTGCTCTCATTAACCCTTGCACGCAGTCTTCTATCCACCCGTATAGCTAATTGCATAGCCTGTTGCAAATCTTCAGGTGTAGGATAAGCAATTAGCAGGTCTTTAACCCTTTCACTGAGCCCAGCAAGAAATAGACTTTTCAGAGCAGAATCGTTCCACCCTGTTTGAGTCGACCAACGTCGGAAATAAGTACAATATTTTTCCACATTACCTGATCCTTGTTTTAAACGTCTCAACTCAGTCTCAGCTGATGCGACACGGTCAGGATCATCATATAATAGTCCCAAAGCAGAAAAAAAACTATCCACTGATCTGAAGCATGTATCACTAGGTTGCAAAGAAAAGGCCCACTCCTGAGGCTCTTTGCGCAAAAGTGACATTATGAACCCTACGCGCTGGGATTCATCCCCAGAGGACTTAGGTCTCAAACGAAAATACAATAAGCAAGCATTTTTAAATGAGAAAAATTCTCGGTGTTCACCAAAAAATAAATCCGGCAAACATACCTTAGGCTCCAAGAAATGTGCTCCAGGACAGTTACTCACGTGCTGACGGAGCTCGGCCACCTCCAGAGAGAGACCCTGCAGGCGTTTAGCCAAATCCACAACCGACACCATGATGGAACAGAAAAATCTTTCCTTAGAGAATTTGCGGGCTGGACTTACTGTTATGTTCTGCTACCAGAGCTAAGGAAAGAGAGGAGATCTGTCCCTACGATAGAACTCAGCTAAATCCCTACGATGTAACAGGGAACCTGATCCTGCGATCAGACCTGCTAAAGTCCTAAGCTAGTCTGTACGGAGACCTATAGATGTGGGGAAGGAATCCCTACAAGTACTAAGGACTGGGAGGAATATGGGACACCTCCTAACAGAAATAGTAGCAGACAGACGAACAAACAAAATATATAGAACATAGAGGTCAGTAGACCAAGCAAACTAACAGAGCAAGACACAGAGCACAGGCTAGCTAGAAAGTAGATATACAATGAAGTCCAGCAAAGCCAGAAGGGCGGAGCAGGCCTAAATAGGCCAACAAGGTCATGTGACCAGCAAAGGAAAAAAAAGCTAAGAGCAAGGTTCTAACAGATTTAGTAATTTTTCCGGCGTTTATCAGACTTTCAGATAGGGGAAATGTCAGTGAGCATTCCGATTTCAGATCCAGAGCGATTCGCCCAATGAGTCCTTGATATTTCGTCGTTTTCAGCCAATTTTCTGGATTTTTGAAAATTTTACTTTTTTGTGAAAATATCCACTAAATGAGGGAATAATATGTGTGAGGGTACCCCAGGAGAGTTCAAAATGTGTGTAGGTAGAATATATATCCCACGGGGGTAAAATTGAAAAAAGTTGAAAAATTTTTTTTTTTCGATTTAGTCATTTTTCCAGCGTTTATCAGACTTTCAGATAGTGGAAATGTCAGTGAGCGTTCCGATTTCAGTTAAAGAGCGATTCGCCCAATGAGTCCTTGATATTTCGTCGTTTTCAGCCAATTTTCTGGATTTTTGAAAATTTTACTTTTTTGTGAAAATATCCACTAAATGAGGGAATAATATGTGTGAGGGTACCCCAGGAGAGTTCCAAATGTGTGTGGGTAGAATATATATCCCACGGGGGTAAAATTGAAAAAAGTTGAAAATTTTTTTGGGGGGGATTTATTAATTTTTCCGGCGTTTATCAGACTTTCAGATATGGGAAATGTCAGTGAGCGTTCCGATTTCAGTTCCAGAGCGATTTGCCCAATGAGTCCTTGATATTTCGTCATTTTCAGACAATTTTCTGAATTTTTGAAAATTTCACTTTTTTGTGAAAATATCCACTAAATGAGGGAATAATATGTGTGAGGGTACCCCAGGAGAGTTCCAAATGTTTGTGGATAGAATATATATCCCACGGTGGTAAAATTGAAAAAAGTTGAAAAATTTTTTTGGGGGATTTAGTCATTTTTCTGGCATTTATCAGACTTTCAGATAGGGGAAATGTCAGTGAGCATTCAGATTTCAGTTCCAGAGCGATTCGCCCAATGAGTACTTGATATTTCGTCGTTTTCAGCCAATTTTCTGAGTTTTTGAAAATTTTACTTTTTTGTGAAAATATCCACTAAATGAGGGAATAATATGTGTGAGGGTACCCCAGGAGAGTTCAAAATGTGTGTAGGTAGAATATATATCCCACAGGAGTAAAATTGAAAAAAGTTGAAAATTTTTTTTTTTTCGATTTAGTCATTTTTCCAGCGTTTATCAGACTTTCAGATAGGGGAAATGTCAGTGAGCATTCCGATTTCAGTTCCAGAGCGATTCGCCCAATGAGTCCTTGATATTTCGTCGTTTTCAGGCAATTTTCTGAATTTTTGAAAATTTCACTTTTTTGTGAAAATATCCACTAAATGAGGGAATAATATGTGTGAGGGTACCCCAGGAGAGTTCCCAATGTGTGTGGGTAGAATATATATCCCACGGGGGTAAAATTGAAAAAAGTTGAAAAAATTTTTTGGGGGGATTTAGTCATTTTTCTGGCGTTTATCAGACTTTCAGATAGGGGAAATGTCAGTGAGCGTTCCGATTTCAGTTCCAGAGCGATTCGCCCAATGAGTCCTTGATATTTAGTTGTTTTCAGCCAATTTTCAGCATTTTTGAAAATTTCACTTTTTTGTGAAAATATCCACTAAATGAGGGAATAATATGTGTGAGGGTACCCCAGGAGTGTTCCAAATGTGTGTGGGTAGAATATATATCCCACGGGGGTAAAATTGAAAAAAGTTGAAAACATTTTTTTTTTGGATTTAGTCATTTTTTCCGGCGTTTATCAGACTTTCAGATAGGGGAAATGTCAGTGAGCGTTCCGATTTCAGTTCCAGAGCGATTCACCCAATGAGTCCTTGATATTTCATCGTTTTCAGCCAATTTTCTGGATTTTTGAAAATTTCACTTTTTTGTGAAAATATCCACTAAATGAGGGAATAATATGTGTGAGGGTACCCCAGGAGAGTTCCAAATGTGTGTGGGTAGAATACATATCCAACGGTGGTAAAATTGAAAAAAGTTGAAAAAATTTTTTTTTGGACTTAGTCATTTTTCCGGCGTTTATCAGACTTTCAGACAGCGGAAATGTCAGTGAGCGTTCCGATTTCAGTTCCAGAGCGATTCGCCCAATTAGTCCTTGATTTTTAGTTGTTTTAAGCCAATTTTCAGAATTTTTGAAAATTTCACTTTTTTGTGAAAATATCCACTAAATGAGGGAATAATATGTGTGAGGGTACCCCAGGAGAGTTCCAAATGTGTGTGGGTAGAATATATGTCCCACCGGGGTTAAAATTGAAAAAAGTTGAAAAAATTTTTGGGGGGGATTTAGTCATTTTTCCGGCATTTATCAGACTTTCAGATAGGGGAAATGTCAGTGAGCGTTCCGATTTCAGTTCCAGAGCGATTCGCCCAATGAGTCCTTGATATTTAGTCGTTTTCAGCCAATTTTCTGGATTTTTGAAAATTTCACTTTTTTGTGAAAATATCCACTAAATGAGGGAATAATATGTGTGAGGGTACCCCAGGAGAGTTCCAAATGTGTGTGGGTAGAATATATGTCCCACCGGGGTTAAAATTGAAAAAAGTTGAAAAAATTTTGGGGGGGGATTTAGTCATTTTTCCGGCATTTATCAGACTTTCAGATAGGGGAAATGTCAGTGAGCGTTCCGATTTCAGTTCCAGAGCGATTCGCCCAATGAGTCCTTGATATTTAGTCGTTTTCAGCCAATTTTCTGGATTTTTGAAAATTTCACTTTTTTGTGAAAATATCCACTAAATGAGGGAATAATATGTGTGAGGGTACCCCAGGAGAGTTCCAAATGTGTGTGGGTAGAATACATATCCCACGGGGGTAAAATTGAAAAAAGTTGAAAAATTTTTTGGGGGGGATTTAGTCATTTTTCTGGCGTTTATCAGACTTTCAGATAAGGGAAATGTCAGTGAGCGTTCCGATTTCAGTTCTAGAGCGATTCGCCCAATGAGTCCTTGATATTTAGTTGTTTTCAGCCAATTTTCAGCATTTTTGAAAATTTCACTTTTTTGTGAAAATATCCACTAAATGAGGGAATAATATGTGTGAGGGTACCCCAGGAGTGTTCCAAATGTGTGTGGGTAGAATATATATCCCACGGGGGTAAAATTGAAAAAAGTTGAAAACATTTTTTTTTTGGACTTAGTCATTTTTTCCGGCGTTTATCAGACTTTCAGATAGGGGAAATGTCAGTGAGCGTTCCGATTTCAGTTCCAGAGCGATTCACCCAATGAGTCCTTGATATTTCATCGTTTTCAGCCAATTTTCTGGATTTTTGAAAATTTCACTTTTTTGTGAAAATATCCACTAAATGAGGGAATAATATGTGTGAGGGTACCCCAGGAGAGTTCCAAATGTGTGTGGGTAGAATACATATCCAACGGTGGTAAAATTGAAAAAAGTTGAAAAAAATTTTTTTTTGGACTTAGTCATTTTTCCGGCGTTTATCAGACTTTCAGACAGCGGAAATGTCAGTGAGCGTTCCGATTTCAGTTCCAGAGCGATTCGCCCAATTAGTCCTTGATTTTTAGTTGTTTTAAGCCAATTTTCAGAATTTTTGAAAATTTCACTTTTTTGTGAAAATATCCACTAAATGAGGGAATAATATGTGTGAGGGTACCCCAGGAGAGTTCCAAATGTGTGTGGGTAGAATATATGTCCCACCGGGGTTAAAATTGAAAAAAGTTGAAAAAATTTTTTGGGGGGATTTAGTCATTTTTCCGGCATTTATCAGACTTTCAGATAGGGGAAATGTCAGTGAGCGTTCCGATTTCAGTTCCAGAGCGATTCGCCCAATGAGTCCTTGATATTTAGTCGTTTTCAGCCAATTTTCTGGATTTTTGAAAATTTCACTTTTTTGTGAAAATATCCACTAAATGAGGGAATAATATGTGTGAGGGTACCCCAGGAGAGTTCCAAATGTGTGTGGGTAGAATATATGTCCCACCGGGGTTAAAATTGAAAAAAGTTGAAAAAATTTTGGGGGGGGATTTAGTCATTTTTCCGGCATTTATCAGACTTTCAGATAGGGGAAATGTCAGTGAGCGTTCCGATTTCAGTTCCAGAGCGATTCGCACAATGAGTCCTTGATATTTAGTCGTTTTCAGCCAATTTTCTGGATTTTTGAAAATTTCACTTTTTTGTGAAAATATCCACTAAATGAGGGAATAATATGTGTGAGGGTACCCCAGGAGAGTTCCAAATGTGTGTGGGTAGAATACATATCCCACGGGGGTAAAATTGAAAAAAGTTGAAAAAATTTTTTGGGGGGATTTAGTCATTTTTCTGGTGTTTATCAGACTTTCAGATAAGGGAAATGTCAGTGAGCGTTCCGATTTCAGTTCCAGAGCGATTCGCCCAATGAGTCCTTGATATTTAGTTGTTTTCAGCCAATTTTCAGCATTTTTGAAAATTTCACTTTTTTGTGAAAATATCCACTAAATGAGGGCATAATATGTGTGAGGGTACCCCAGGAGTGTTCCAAATGTGTGTGGGTAGAATATATATCCCACGGGGGTAAAATTGAAAAAAGTTGAAAACATTTTTTTTTTGGATTTAGTCATTTTTTCCGGCGTTTATCAGACTTTCAGATAGGGGAAATATCAGTGAGCGTTCCGATTTCAGTTCCAGAGCGATTCACCCAATGAGTCCTTGATATTTCATCGTTTTCAGCCAATTTTCTGGATTTTTGAAAATTTCACTTTTTTGTGAAAATATCCACTAAATGAGGGAATAATATGTGTGAGGGTACCCCAGGAGAGTTCCAAATGTGTGTGGGTAGAATACATATCCAACGGTGGTAAAATTGAAAAAAGTTGAAAAAATTTTTTTTTTGGACTTAGTCATTTTTCCGGCGTTTATCAGACTTTCAGATAGCGGAAATGTCAGTGAGCGTTCCGATTTCAGTTCCAGAGCGATTCGCCCAATTAGTCCTTGATTTTTAGTTGTTTTCAGCCAATTTTCAGAATTTTTGAAAATTTCACTTTTTTGTGAAAATATCCACTAAATGAGGGAATAATATGTGTGAGGGTACCCCAGGAGAGTTCCAAATGTGTGTGGGTAGAATATATGTCCCACCGGGGTTAAAATTGAAAAAAGTTGAAAAATTTTTTTGGGGGGATTTAGTCATTTTTCTGGTGTTTATCAGACTTTCAGATAAGGGAAATGTCAGTGAGCGTTCCGATTTCAGTTCCAGAGCGATTCGCCCAATGAGTCCTTGATATTTAGTCGTTTTGATCCAATTTTCAGAATTTTTGAAAATTTCACTTTTTTGTGAAAATATCCACTAAATGAGGGAATAATATGTGTGAGGGTACCCCAGGAGAGTTCCAAATGTGTGTGGGTAGAATATATATCCCACGGGGGTAAAATAGAAAAAAGTTGAAAACATTTTTTTTTTGGATTTAGTCATTTTTCCGGCGTTTATCAGACTATCAGATAGGGGAAATGTCAGTGAGCGTTCCGATTTCAGCTCCAGAGCGATTCGCCCAATGAGTCCTTGATATTTAATCATTTTCAGGCAATTTTCTGGATTTTTGAAAATTTCACTTTTTTTTTAAAACATCCACTAAATGAGGGAATAATATGTGTGAGGGTACCCCAGGAGAGTTCCAAATGTGTGTGGGTAGAATATATATCCCACGGGGGTAAAATTGAAAAAAGTTGAAAAAATTTTTTGGGGGGATTTAGTCATTTTTCTGGCGTTTATCAGACTTCCAGAAAGGGGAAATGTCAGTGAGCGTTCCGATTTCAGTTCCAGAGCGATTCGTTAAATGAGTCCTTGATATTTACTCGTTTTCAGCCAATTTTCTGGATTTTTGAAAATTTCACTTTTTTTTTAAAACATCCACTAAATGAGGGAATAATATGTGTGAGGGTACCCCAGGAGAGTTCCAAATGTGTGTGGGTAGAATATATATCCCACGGTGGTAAAATTGAAAAAAGTTGAAAAAAATTTTTTTTTGGACTTAGTCATTTTCCCGGCGTTTATCAGTCTTTCAGATAGCGGAAATGTCAGTGAGCGTTCCGATTTCAGTTCCAGAGCGATTCGCCCAATGAGTCCTTGATATTTAGTTGTTTTCAGCCAATTTTCAGAATTTTTGAAAATTTCACTTTTTTGTGAAAATATCCATTAAATGAGGGAATAAAATGTGTGAGGGTACACCAGGAGAGTTCCAAATGTGTGTGGGTAGAATATATATCCCACAGGGTTAAAATTGAAAAAAGTTGAAAAAAATTTTTTTTTGAACTTAGTAATTTTTCCGGCGTTTATCAGATTTTCAGATGGGGGAAATGTCAGTGAGCATTCCGATTTCAGTTCCAGAGCGATTCGCCAAAAAAGTCCTTGATATTTAGTCGTTTTCAGCCAATTTTCTGGATTTTTGAAAATTTCACTTTTTTGTGAAATTATCCACTGAGGGAATAATATGTGTGAGGGTACCCCAGGAGAGTTCCAAATGTGTGTGGGTAGAATATATATCCCACGGGGGTAAAATTAAAAAAAGTTGAAAACTTTTTTTTGTATTTAGTCATTTTTCCGGCGTTTATCAGACTTTCAGATAGGGGAAATGTCAGTGAGCGTTCCGATTTAAGTTCCAGAGAGATTCGCCCAATGAGTCCTTGATATTTAGTCGTTTTCAGGCATTTTTCTGGATTTTTGAAAATTTCACTTTTTTGTGAAAATATCCACTAAATGAGGGAATAATATGTGTGAGGGTACCCCAGGAGAGTTCCAAATGTGTGTGGGTAGAATATATATCCCACAGGGTTAAAATTGAAAAAAGTAGAAAATTTTTTTTTTTTTCTACTTAGTCATTTTTCCGGCATTTATCACTTTCAGATAGGGGAAATGTCAGTGAGCGTTCCGATTTCAGTTCCAGAGCGATTCGCCGGATGGGTCCTTGATATTTTGTCGTTTTCAGGCAATTTTCTGAATTTTTGAAAATTTCACTTTTTTGTGAAAATATCCACTAAATGAGGGAATAATATGTGTGAGGGTACCCCAGGAGAGTTCCAAATGTGTGTGGGTAGAATATATATCCCACGGGTGTAAAATTGAAAAGTGTAAAAAAAAATTTTTTTTGGACTTAGTCATTTTTCCGGCGTTTATCAGACTTTCAGATAGGGGAAATGTCAGTGAGCATGCCGATTTCAGTTCCAGAGCGATTTGCCCAATGAGTCCTTGATATTTAGTCGTTTTCAGCCAATTTTCTGGATTTTTGAAAATGTCACTTTTTTGTGAAAATAACCACTAAATGAGGGAATAATATGTGTGAGGGTACCCCAGGAGAGTTCCAAATGTGTGTGGGTAGAATATATATCCCACGGGGGTAAAATTGAAAAAAGTTGAAAACATTTTTTTTTGGATTTAGTAATTTTTCCGGCGTTTATCAGACTTTCAGATAGGGGAAATGTCAGTGAGCGTTCCGATTTCAGTTCCAAAGCGATGCGCCCAATGAGTCCTTGATATTTCGTCGTTTTCAGGCAATTTTGTGAATTTTTGAAAATGTCACTTTTTTTGAGAAAATATCCACTAAATGAGGGAATAATATGTGTGAGGGTACCCCAGGAGAGTTCCAAATGTGTGTGGGTAGAATATATATCACACGGGGGTAAAATTGAAAAAAGTTGAAAAAATTTTTTTGGGTGGGATTTAGTCATTTTTCCGGCGTTTATCAGACTTTCAGATAGGGGAAATGTCAGTGAGCATTCCGATTATAGTTCCAGAGCGATTCGCACAATGAGTCCTTGATTTTCAGTCGTTTTCAGCCAATTTTCTGGATTTTTCAAAATTTCACTTTTTTGTGAAAATATCCACTAAATGAGGGAATAATATGTGTTAGGGTACCCCAGGAGAGTTCCAAATGTGTGTGGGTAGAATATATATCCCACAGGGTTAAAATTGAAAAAAGTTAAAAAAATTTTTTTTTTGGACTTAGTCATTTTTCCGGCGTTTATCAGACTTTCAGTTAGCGGAAATGTCAGTAAGCGTTCTGATTTCAGATCCAGAGCGATTCGCCGGATGAGTCCTTGATATTTTGTCGATTTCAGGCAATTTTCTGAATTTTTGAAAATTTCACTTTTTTGTGAAAATATCCACTAAATGAGGGAATAATATGTGTGAGGGTACCCCAGAAGAGTTCCAAATGTGTGTGGGTAGAATATATATCACATGGGGGTAAAATTGAAAAAGTTTAAAAAATTTTTTTGGGGGGGATTTAGTCATTTTTCCGGCGTTTATCAGACTTTCAGATAGGGGAAATGTCAGTGAGCATTCCGATTATAGTTCCAGAGCGATTCGCACAATGAGTCCTTGATTTTCAGTCGTTTTGAGCCATTTTTCTGGATGTTTCAAAATTTCTCTTTTTTGTGAAAATATCCAATAAATTAGGGAATAATATGTGTGAGGGTACCCCAGGAGAGTTCCAAATGTGTGTGGGTAGAATATATATCCCACAGGGTTAAAATTGAAAAAAGTTGAAAAAATTTTTTTTTAGACTTAGTCATTTTTCCGGCGTTTATCAGACTTTCGGATAGGGGAAGTGTCAGTGAGTGTTCCGATTTCAGTTCCAGAGCGATTCGCCCAATGAGTCCTTGATATTTAGTCGTTTTCAGACAATTTCCTGGATTTTTGAAAATTTCACTTTTTTGTTAAAATATCCACTAAATGACGAAATAATATGTGTGAGGGTACCCCAGGAGAGTTCCAAATGTGTGTGGGTAGAATATATATCCCACAGGGTTAAAATTGAAAAAAGTTGAAAAACATTTTTTTTTTGTTCTTAGTCATTTTTACGGCGTTTATCAGACTTTCAGTTAGCGGAAATGTCAGTAAGCGTTCTGATTTCAGATACTGAGCGATTCGCCGGATGAGTCCTTGATATTTCGTCGATTTCAGGCAATTTTCTGAATTTTTGAAAATTTCACTTTTTTGTGAAAATATCCACTAAATGAGGGAATAATATGTGAGAGGGTACCCCAGGAGAGTTCCAAATGTGTGTGGGTAGAATATAGATCCCACGGGGGTAAAATTGAAAAAATTGGAAAACTTTTTTTTTTGGATTTAGTCATTTTTCCGGCGTTTATCAGACTTTCAGATAGGGGAAATGTCAGTGAGCGTTCCGATTTCAGTTCCAGAGCGATTCGCCCAATGAGTACTTGATATTTAGTCGTTTTCAGCCAATTTTCTGGATTTTTGAAAATTTCACTTTTTTGTGAAAATATCCACTAAATGAGGGAATAATATGTGTGAGGGTACCCCAGGAGAGTTCCAAATGTGTGTGGGTAGAATATAAATCCCACCTGGGTAAAATTGAAATCAGTTGAAAAAAATTTTTTTTTGCACTTAGTCATTTTTCCGGCGTTTATCAGACTTTCAGTTAGCGGAAATGTCAGTAAGCGTTCTGATTTCAGATCCAGAGCGATTCGCCGGATGAGTCCTTGATATTTCGTCGATTTCAGGCAATTTTCTGAATTTTTGAAAATTTCACTTTTTTGTTAAAATATCCACTAAATGACAAAATAATATGTGTGAGGGTACCCCAGGAGAGTTCCAAATGTGTGTGGGTAGAATATATATCCCACAGGGTTAAAATTGAAAAAAGTTGAAAAACATTTTTTTTTTGTTCTTAGTCATTTTTACGGCGTTTATCAGACTTTCAGTTAGCGGAAATGTCAGTAAGCGTTCTGATTTCAGATCCAGAGCGATTCGCCGGATGAGTCCTTGATATTTCGTCGATTTCAGGCAATTTTCTGAATTTTTGAAAATTTCACTTTTTTGTGAAAATATCCACTAAATGAGGGAATAATATGTGTGAGGGTACCCCAGAAGAGTTCCAAATGTGTGTGGGTAGAATATATATCACATGGGGGTAAAATTGAAAAAAGTTTAAAAAATTTTTTTTGGGGATTTAGTCATTTTTCCGGCGTTTATCAGACTTTCAGTTAGCGGAAATGTCAGTAAGCGTTCCGATTTCAGATCCAGAGCGATTCGCCGGATGAGTCCTTGATATTATGTCGTTTTCAGACAATTTTCTGAATTTTTGAAAATTTCAGTTTTTTGTGAAAATATCCACTAAATGAGGGAATAATATGTGAGAGGGTACCCCAGGAGAGTTCCAAATGTGTGTGGGTAGAATATAGATCCCACGGGGGTAAAATTGAAAAAATTGGAAAACTTTTTTTTTTGGATTTAGTCATTTTTCCGGCGTTTATCAGACTTTCAGATAGGGGAAATGTCAGTGAGCGTTCCGATTTCAGTTCCAGAGCGATTCGCCCAATGAGTACTTGATATTTAGTCGTTTTCAGCCAATTTTCTGGATTTTTGAAAATTTCACTTTTTTGTGAAAATATCCACTAAATGAGGGAATAATATGTGTGAGGGTACCCCAGGAGAGTTCCAAATGTGTGTGGGTAGAATATAAATCCCACCTGGGTAAAATTGAAATCAATTGAAAAAAATTTTTTTTTGCACTTAGTCATTTTTCCGGCGTTTATCAGACTTTCAGTTAGCGGAAATGTCAGTAAGCGTTCTGATTTCAGATCCAGAGCGATTCGCCGGATGAGTCCTTGATATTTCGTCGATTTCAGGCAATTTTCTGAATTTTTGAAAATTTCAATTTTTTTGTGAAAATATCCACTAAATGAGGGAATAATATGTGTACCCCAGGAGAGTTCCAAATGTGTGTGGGTAGAATATATATCCCACGGGGGTAAAATTGAAAAAAGTTGAAAGATTTTTTTTGGGGATTTAGTCATTTTTCCGGCGTTTATCAGACTTTCAGATAGGGGAAATGTCAGTGAGCGTTCCGATTTGAGTTCCAGAGCAATTCGCCCAATGAGTCCTTGATATTTCGTCGTTTTCATTCAATTTTCTGAATTTTTCAAAATTTCACTTTTTGTGAAAATATCCACTAAATGAGGGAATAATATGTGTGAGGGTACCCCAGGAGAGTTCCAAATGTGTGTGGGTAGAATATATATCCCACCGGGGTAAAATTGAAAAAAGTTGAAAAAAATTTTTTTTTGGACTTAGTCATTTTTCCGGCGTTTATCAGACTTTCAGATAGGGGAAATGTCAGTGAGCGTTCCGATTTCAGATCCAGAGCGATTCGCCGGATGAGTCCTTGATATTATATCGTTTTCAGACAATTTTCTGAATTTTTGAAAATTTCACTTTTTTGTGAAAATATCCACTAAATGAGGGAATAATATGTGAGAGGGTACCCCAGGAGAGTTCCAAATGTGTGTGGGTAGAATATAGATCCCACGGGGGTAAAATTGAAAAAATTTGAAAACATTTTTTTTTTGGATTTAGTCATTTTTCTGGCGTTTATCAGACTTTCAGATAGGGGAAATGTCAGTGAGCGTTCCGATTTCAGTTCCAGAGCGATTCGCCCAATGAGTACTTGATATTTAGTCGTTTTCAGCCAATTTTCTGGATTTTTGAAAATTTCACTTTTTTGTGAAAATATCCACTAAATGAGGGAATAATATGTGTGAGGGTACCCCAGGAGAGTTCCAAATGTGTGTGGGTAGAATATAAATCCCACCTGGGTAAAATTGAAAAAAGTTGAAAAAAAATTTTTTTTGGACTTAGTCATTTTTCCGGCGTTTATCAGACTTTCAGTTAGCGGAAATGTCAGTAAGCGTTCTGATTTCAGTTCCAGAGCGATTCGCCGGATGAGTCCTTGATATTTCCTCGATTTCAGGCAATTTTCAGAATTTTTGAAAATTTCACTTTTTTGTGAAAATATCCACTAAATGAGGGAATAATATGTGTGAGGGTACCCCAGGAGAGTTCCAAATGTGTGTGGGTAGAATATATATCCCACGGGGGTAAAATTGAAAAAAGTTGAAAAAAATTTTTTTTTGGACTTAGAGATTTTTCTGGTGTTTATCAGACTTTCAGATAGGGGAAATGTCAGTGAGCGTTCCGATTTCAGTGCCAGAGCGATTCGCCCAATGAGTACTTGATATTTAGTCGTTTTCAGCCAATTTTCTGGATTTTTGAAAATTTCACTTTTTTGTGAAAATATCCACTAAATGAGGGAATAATATGTGTGAGGGTACCCCAGGAGAGTTCCAAATGTGTGTGGGTAGAATATATATCACAGGGGGGTAAAATTGAAAAAAGTTGGAAAAATTTTTTTTTGGACTTAGTCATTTTTCCGGCGTTTATCAGACTTTCAGATACGGGAAATGTCAGTGAGCGTTCCGATTTCAGTTCCAGAGCGATTCGCCCAATGAGTCCTTGATATTTCGTTGTTTTCAGGCAACTTTCTGAATTTTTGAAAATTTCACTTTTTTGTGAAAATATCCACTAAATGAGGGAATAATATGTGTGAGGGTACCCCAGGAGAGTTCCAAATGTGTGTGGGTCGAATGTATATCCCACGGGGGTAAAATTGAAAACTGTTGAAAAAAAAATTTGGGGGGGGATGTAGTCATTTTTCCGGCGTTTATCAGACTTTCAGATAGGGGAAATGTCAGTGAGCATTCTGATTTCAGTTCCAGAGCGATTCTCCCAATGAGTCATTGATATTTCGTCGTTTTCAGCCAATTTTGTGAATTTTTGAAAATTTCACTTTTTTTGTGAAAATATCCACTAAATGAGGGAATAATATGTGTGAAGGTACCCCAGGAGAGTTCCAAATGTGTGTGGGTAGAATATATATCACACGGGGGTAAAATTGAAAAAAGTTGAAAAAAATTTTTTGGGGATTTAGTCATTTTTCCAGCGTTTATCAGACTTTCAGATAGGGGAAATGTCAGTAAGCATTCCGATTTCAGATCCAGAGCGATTCGCCGGATGAGTCCTTGATATTATGTCGTTTTCAGACAATTTTCTGAATTTTTGAAAATTTCACTTTTTTGTGAAAATATCCACTAAATGAGGGAATAATATGTGAGTGGGTACCCCAGGAGAGTTCAAATGTGTGTGGGTAGAATATAGATCCCACGGGGGTAAAATTGAAAAAATTTGAAAACATTTTTTTTTTTGGATTTAGTCAGTTTTCCGGCGTTTATCAAACTTTCAGATAGGGGAAATGTCAGTGAGCGTTCCGATTTCAGTTCCAGAGCGATTCGCCCAATGAGTACTTGATATTTAGTCGTTTTCAGCCAATTTTCTGGATTTTTGAAAATTTCACTTTTTTGTGAAAATATCCACTAAATGAGGGAATAATATGTGTGAGGGTACCCCAGGAGAGTTCCAAATGTGTGTGGGTAGAATATAAATCCCACGGGGGTAAAATTGAAAAAAGTTGAAAAAAATTTTTTTTTGGACTTAGTCATTTTTCCGGCGTTTATCAGACTTTCAGTTAGCGGAAATGTCAGTAAGCGTTCTGATTTCAGTTCCAGAGCGATTCGCCGGATGAGTCCTTGATATTTCCTCGATTTCAGGCAATTTTCAGAATTTTTGAAAATTTCACTTTTTTGTGAAAATATCCACTAAATGAGGGAATAATATGTGTGAGGGTACCCCAGGAGAGTTCCAAATGTGTGTGGGTAGAATATATATCCCACGGGGGTAAAATTGAAAAAAGTTGAAAATTTTTTTTTTTTGGATTTAGTCATTTTTCCGGCGTTTATCAGACTTTCAGATACGGGAAATGTCAGTGAGCGTTCCGATTTCAGTTCCAGAGCGATTCGCCCAATGAGTCCTTGATATTTCGTTGTTTTCAGGCAACTTTCTGAATTTTTGAAAATTTCACTTTTTTGTGAAAATATCCACTAAATGAGGGAATAATATGTGTGAGGGTACCCCAGGAGAGTTCCAAATGTGTGTGGGTCGAATGTATATCCCACGGGGGTAAAATTGAAAACTGTTGAAAAAAAAATTGGGGGAGGGATGTAGTCATTTTTCCGGCGTTTATCAGACTTTCAGATAGGGGAAATGTCAGTGAGCATTCTGATTTCAGTTCCAGAGCGATTCTCCCAATGAGTCATTGATATTTCGTCGTTTTCAGCCAATTTTGTGAATTTTTGAAAATTTCACTTTTTTTGTGAAAATATCCACTAAATGAGGGAATAATATGTGTGAAGGTACCCCAGGAGAGTTCCAAATGTGTGTGGGTAGAATATATATCACACGGGGGTAAAATTGAAAAAAGTTGAAAAAAATTTTTTTTGGATTTAGTCATTTTTCCGGCGTTTATCAGACTTTCAGATAGGGGAAATGTCAGTGAGCATTCCGATTTCAGTTCCAGAGCGATTCGCCCAATGAGTCCTTGATATTTTGTCGTTTTCAGGCAATTTTCTGAATGTTTGAAAATTTCACTTTTTTGTGAAAATATCAACTAAATGAGGGAATAATATGTGTGAGGGTACCCCAGGAGAGTTCCAAATGTGTGTGGGTAGAATATATATCCCACCGGGGTAAAATTGAAAAAAGTTGAAAAAAAATTTTTTTGGACTTAGTCATTTTTCCGGCGTTTATCAGACTTTCAGATAGCGGAAATGTCAGTGAGCATTCCGCTTTCAGTTCCAGAGTGTTTCGCCCAATGAGTCCTTGATATTTCGTCGTTTTCAGGCAATTTTCTGAATTTTTGAAAATTTCATTTTTTTGGGAAAATATCCACTAAATGAGGGAATAATATGTGTGAGGGTACCCCAGGAGAGTTCCAAATGTGTGTGGTTAGAATTTATATCCCACGGGGGTAAAATTGAAAAAAGTTGAAAATTTTTTGGGGGGGGATTTAGTCATTTTTCCCGCGTTTATCAAACTTTCAGATAGGGGAAATGTCAGTGAGCATTCAAATTTCAGTTCCAGAGCGATTCAAACAATGAGTCCTTGATATTTCGTCGTTTTCAGGCAATTTTCTGAATTTTTGAAAATTTCATTTTTTTGGGAAAATATCCACTAAATGAGGGAATAATATGTGTGAGGGTACCCCAGGAGAGTTCCAAATGTGTTTGGGTAGAATATATATCCCACGGGTTAAAATTGAAAAAAGTTGCAAAAAAATTTTGGGAGGGGATTTAGTAATTTTTCCGGCGTTTATCAGATCTTCAGATAGGGGAAATGTCAGCGAGCGTTCCGATTTCAGTTCCAGAGCGATTCGCCGGATGAGTCCTTGATATTTCGTCGCTTTCAGGCAACGTTCTGAATTTTTGAAAATGTCACTTTTTTGTGAAAATATCGACTAAATGAGGGAATAAAATGTGTGAGGGTACCCCAGGAGAGCTCCAAATGTGTGTGGGTAGAACATATATCCCAAGGGGGTAAAATTTAAAAAAGTTGAAAACATATTTTTTTTGGACTTAAGTCATTTTTTCAGCGTTTATCAGACTTTCAGATAGGGGAAATGTCAGCAAGCGTTCCGAATTCAGTTCCAGAGCGATTCGCCGGATGAGTCCTTGATATTTCGTCGTTTTCAGGCAACTTTCTGAATTTTTGAAAATTTCACTTTTTTGTGAAAATATCCACTAAATGAGGGAATAATATGTGTGAGGGTACCCCAGGAGAGTTCCAAATGTGTGTGGGTAAAATATATATCCCACCGGGGTAAAATTGAAAAAAGTTGAAAAAAAATTTTTTTTGGACTTAGTCATTTTTCCGGCGTTTATCAGACTTTCAGATAGCGTAAATGTCAGTGAGCATTCCGCTTTCAGTTCCAGAGTGTTTCGCCCAATGAGTCCTTGATATTTCGTCGTTTTCAGGCAATTTTCTGAATTTTTGAAAATTTCATTTTTTTGGGAAAATATCCACTAAATGAGGGAATAATATGTGTGAGGGTACCCCAGGAGAGTTCCAAATGTGTGTGGTTAGAATTTATATCCCACGGGGGTAAAATTGAAAAAAGTTGAAAAATTTTTGGGGGGGGATTTAGTCATTTTTCCCGCGTTTATCAAACTTTCAGATAGGGGAAATGTCAGTGAGCATTCCAATTTCAGTTCCAGAGCGATTCACACAATGAGTCCTTGATATTTCGTCGTTTTCAGGCAATTTTCTGAATTTTTGAAAATTTCATTTTTTTGGGAAAATATCCACTAAATGAGGGAATAATATGTGTGAGGGTACCCCAGGAGAGTTCCAAATGTGTTTGGGTAGAATATATATCCCACGGGGGTAAAATTGAAAAAAGTTGCAAAAAAATTTTTGGGGGTGATTTAGTAATTTTTCCGGCGTTTATCAGATCTTCAGATAGAGGAAATGTCAGCGAGCGTTCCGATTTCAGTTCCAGAGCGATTCGCCGGATGAGTCCTTGATATTTCGCCGCTTTCAGGCAACGTTCTGAATTTTTGAAAATGTCACTTTTTTGTGAAAATATCGACTAAATGAGGGAATAAAATGTGTGAGGGTACCCCAGGAGAGCTCCAAATGTGTGTGGGTAGAACATATATCCCACGGGGGTAAAATTTAAAAAAGTTGAAAACATATTTTTTTTGGACTTAAGTCATTTTTTCAGCATTTATCAGACTTTCAGATAGGGGAAATGTCAGCAAGCATTCCGATTTCAGTTCCAGAGCGATTCGCCGGATAAGTCCTTGATATTTCGTCGTTTTCAGGCAACTTTCTGAATTTTTGAAAATTTCACTTTTTTGGGAAAATATCCACTAAATGAGGGAATAATATGTGTGAGGGTACCCCAGGAGAGTTCCAAATGTGTGTGGGTAGAATATATATCCCACGGGGGTAAAATTGAAAAAAGTTGAAAAATTTTTTCGGGGGGATTTAGTCATTTTTCTGGCATTTATCAGACTTTCAGATAGGGGAAATGTCAGAGAACATTCGAATTCAGTTCCAGAGCGATCTGGCGGATGAGTCCTTGATGTTTCGTCGTTTTCAGGCAATTTTCTGAATTTTTGAAAATTTCACTTTTTTGTGAAAATATCCACTAAATGAGGGAATAATATGTGTGAGGGTACCCCAGGAGAGTTCCAAATGTGTGTGGGTAGAATATATATCCCACGGGGGTAAAATTGAAAAAAGTTTAAAAAAAATTTTTTTTGGACTTAATTCATTTTTTCAGCGTTTATCAGACTTTTAGATAGGGGAAATGTCAGCAAGCGTTACGATTTCAGTTCCAGAGCGATTCGCCGGATGAGTCCTTGATATTTCGTCGTTTTCAGGCAACTTTCTGAATTTTTGAAAATTTCACTTTTTTGTGAAAATATCCACTAAATGAGGGAATAATATGTGTGAGGGTACCCCAGGAGAGTTCCAAATGTGTGTGTGTAGAATATATATCCGACGGGGGTAAAATTGAATAAAGTTGAAAAAAAATTTTTTTTGGACTGTCATTTTTCCGACGTTTATCAGACTTTCCAAAATGGGAAATGTCAGTGAGCATTCCAATTTCAGTTGCAAAGCGATTCGCCCTATGAGTCCTTGATATTTAGTCGTTTTCAGCCAATTTTCTGGATTTTTGAAAATTTCACTTTTTTGTAAAAATATCCACTAAATGAGGGAATAATATGTGTGAGGGTACCCCAGGAGAGTTCCAAATGTGTGTGGGTAGAATATATATCCCACGGGGGTAAAATTTAAAAAAGTTGAAAACATTTTTTTTTGGACTTAAGTCATTTTTTCAGTGTTTTTCAGACTTTCAGATAGGGGAAATGTCAGCAAGCGTTCCGATTTCAGTTCCAGAGCGATTCGCCGGATGAGTCCTTGATATTTCGTCGTTTTCAGGCAACTTTCTGAATTTTTGAAAATTTCACTTTTTTGTGAAAATATCCACTAAATGAGGGAATAATATGTGTGAGGGTACCCCAGGAGAGTTCCAAATGTGTGTGGGTAGAATATATATCCCACGGGGGTAAAATTGAAAAAAGTTTAAAAAAATTTTTTTTTGGACTTAGTCATTTTTCCGGCGTTTATCAGACTTTCAGATACGGGAAATGTCAGTGAGCATTACGATTTCAGTTCCAGAGCGATTCGCCCAATGAGTCCTTGATATTTAGTCGTTTTCAGCCAATTTTTTTGATTTTTGAAAATTTCACTTTTTTGTGAAAATATCCACTAAATGAGGGAATAATATGTGTGAGGGTACCCCAGGAGAGTTCCAAATGTGTGTGGGTAGAACATATATCGCACGGGGGTAAAATTGAAAAAAGTTGCAAAAAAATTTTTGGGGGGGATTTAGTCATTTTTCCGGCGTTTATCAGATCTTCAGATAGGGGAAATGTCAGCGAGCGTTCCGATTTCAGTTCCAGAGCGATTCGCCGGATGAGTCCTTGATATTTCATCGCTTTCAGGCAACTTTCTGAATTTTTGAAAATTTCACTTTTTTGTGAAAATATCGACTAAATGAGGGAATAATATGTGTGAGGGTACCCAAGGAGAGTCCCAAATGTGTGTGGGTAGTATATATATCCCACGGGGGTAAAATTGAAAAAAGTTGAAAAATTTTTTGGGGGGGATTTAGTCATTTTTCCGGCGTTTATCAAACTTTCAGATAGGGGAAATGTCAGTGAGCATTCCAATTTCACTTCCAGAGCGATTCGCACAATGAGTCCTTGAGATTTAGTCGTTTTCAGCCAATTTTTTGGATTTTTGAAAATTTCACTTTTTTGTGAAAAGATTCACTAAATGAGGGAATAATATGTGTCAGGGTACCCCAAGGAGAGTTCCAAATGTGTGTGGGTAGAATATATATCCAACGGGGGTAAAATTGAATAAAGTTGAAAAAAATATTTTTTTGGACTGTCATTTTTCCGACGTTTATCAGACTTTCCAAAATGGGAAATGTCAGTGAGCATTCCAATTTCAGTTCCAGAGCGATTCGCCCAATGAATCTTTGATATTTAGTCGTTTTCAGCCAATTTTCTGGATTTTTGAAAATTTCACTTTTTTGTGAAAATATCCACTAAATGAGGGGATAATATGTGTGAGGGTACCCCAGGAGAGTTCCAAATGTGTGTGGGTAGAATATATATCCCACGGGGGTAAAATTGAAAAAAGTTTAAAAAAAATTATTTTTTGGACTTAGTCATTTTTCTGGCGTTTTTCAGCCTTTCAGATAGGGGAAATGTCAGTGAGCATTCCGATTTCAGTTCCAGAGCGATTCGCCCAATGAGTCCTTGATATTTAGTCGTTTTTAGCCAATTTTCTGGATTTTTGAAAATTTCACTTTTTTGTGAAAAGATTCACTAAATGAGGGAATAATATGTGTGAGGGTACCCCAGGAGAGTTCCAAATGTGTGTGTGTAGAATATATATCCGACGGGGGTAAAATTGAATAAAGTTGAAAAAAATTTTTTTTTGTACTGTCATTTTTCCGACGTTTATCAGACTTTCAGATAGGGGAAATGTCAGTGAGCATTCCGATTTCAGTTCCAGAGCGATTCGCCCAATGAGTCCTTGATATTTAGTCGTTTTTAGCCAATTTTCTGGATTTTTGAAAATTTCACTTTTTTGAGAAAATATCCACTAAATGAGGGAATAATATGTGTGAGGGTACCCCAGGAGAGTTCCAAATGTCTGTGTTTAGAATATATATCCGACGGGGGTAAAATTGAATAAAGTTGAAAAAAATTTTTTTTTGGCCTGTCATTTTTCCGACGTTTATCAGACTTTCAGATAGGGGAAATGTCAGTGAGCATTCCGATTTCAGTTCCAGAGCGATTTGCCCAATGAGTCCTTGATATTTAGTCGTTTTCAGCCAATTTTCTGGATTTTTGAAAATTTCACTTTTTTGTGAAAATATCCACTAAATGAGGGAATAATATGTGTGAGGGTACGCCAGGAGAGTTCCAAATGTGTGTGTGTAGAATATATATCCGACGGGGGTAAAATTGAAAAAAGTTGACAAAAATTTTTTTTTAGACTTAGTCATTTTTCCGGCGTTTATCAGACTTTCAGATAGGGGAAATGTCAGCAAGCGTTCCGATTTCAGTTCCAGAGCGATTCGCCGGATGAGTCCTTGATATTTCGTCGTTTTCAGGCAACTTTCTGAATTTTTGAAAATTTCACTTTTTTGTGAAAATATCCACTAAATGAGGGAATAATATGTGTGAGGGTACCCCAGGAGAGTTCCAAATGTGTGTGTGTAGAATATATATCCGACGGGGGTAAAATTGAAAAAAGTTGAGAAAAATTTTTTTTTAGACTTAGTCATTTTTCCGACGTTTATCAGACTTTCAGATAGGGGAAATGTCAGTGAGCGTTACGATTTCAGTTCCAGAGCGATTCGCCCAATGAGTCCTTGATATTTAGTCGTTTTCAGCCAATTTTTTGGAGTTTTGAAAATTTCACTTTTTTGTGAAAATATCCACTAAATGAGGGAATAATATGTGTGAGGGTACCCCAGGAGAGTTTCAAATGTGTGTGGGTAGAATATATATCCAACGGGGGTAAAATTGAAAAAAGTTGACAAAAATTTTTTTTTCGACTTGGTCATTTTTCCGACATTTATCAGACTTTCAGATAGGGGAAATGTCAGTGAGCATTCCGATTTCAGTTCCACAGCGATTCGCCCAATGAGTCCCTGATTTTTAGTCGTTTTTAGCTAATTTTCTGGATTTTTGAAAATTTCACTTTTTTGTGAAAATATCCACTAAATGAGGGAATAATATGTGTGAGGGTACCCCAGGAGATTTCCAAATGTGTGTGTGTAGAATATATATCCGACGGGGGTAAAATTGAATAAAGTTGAAAAAAAATTTTTTTTTGGACTGTAATTTTTCCGACGTTTATCAGACTTTGCAACATGGGAAATGTCAGTGAGCATTCCGATTTCAGTTCCAGAGCAATTCGCCCAATGAGTCTTTGATATTTAGTCGTTTTCAGCCAATTTTTGGGATTTTTGAATATTTCACTTTTTTGTGAAAATATCCACTAAATGAGGGAATAATATGTGTGAGGGTACCCCAGGAGAGTTCCAAATGTGTGTGTGTAGAATATATATCCGACGGGGGTAATATTGAATAAAGTTGAAAAAATTTTTTTTTGGACTGTCATTTTTCCGACGTTTATCAGACTTTCCAAAATGGGAAATGTCAGTGAGCATTCCGATTTCAGTTCCAGAGCGATTCGCCCAATGACTCCTTGTTATTTAGTCGTTTTCAGACAATTTTCAGAATTTTTGAAAAATTCACTTTTTTGTGAAAATATCCACTAAATGTGGGAATAATATGTGCGAGGGTTCCCCAGGAGAGTTCCAAATGTGTGTGGGTAGAATATATATCCCACGGGGGAAAAATTGAAAAAAGTTGAAAAAAAAATTTTTTTGGACTTATTGATTTTTCTGGCGTTTATCAGACTTTCAGAGAGGGGAAATGTAAGTGAGCGTTCCGATTTCAGTTCCGGAGCGATTCGCCCAATGAATCCTTGATATTTAGTCGTTTTCAGCCAATTTTTTGGATTTTTGAAAATTTCACTTTTTTGTGAAAATATCCACTAAATGAGGGAATAATATGTGTGAGGGTACCCCAGGAGAGTTCCAAATGTGTGTGGGTAGAATATATATCCCACGGGGGTAAAATTGAAAAAAGTTGAAAAAAAATTTTTTTGGACTTAGTCATTTTTCCGGCGTTTATCAGACTTTCAGATAGGGGAAATGTCAGTGAACATTTCGATTTCAGTTCCAGAGTGATTCTCCCAATGAGTCCTTGTTATTTAGTCGTTTTCAGCCAATTTTCTGGATTTTTTAAAATTTCACTTTTTTGTGAAAATATCCACTAAATGAGGGAATAATATGTGTGAGGGTACCCCAGGAGAGTTCCAAATGTGTGTGGGTAGAATATATATCACATGGCGGTAAAATTTAAAAAAGTTGAAAAAAAATTTTTTTTGGACTCAGTCATTTTTCTGGCGTTTATCAGACTTTCAGATAGAGGAAATGTAAGTGAGCATTCCGATTTGAGTTCCAGAGCGATTCGCCCAATGAGTCCTTGTTATTTAGTCGTTTTCAGCCAATCTTTTGGATTTTTGAAAATTTCACTTTTTTGTGAAAATATCCACTAAATGAGGGAATAATATGCGTGAGGGTACCCCAGGAGAGTTTCAAATGTGTGTGGGAAGAATATGTATCCCACGGGGGTAAAATTGAAAAAGTTTAAAAAAAAATTTTTTTTGGACTTAGTCATTTTTCCGACATTCATCAGACTTTCAGATAGGGGAAATGTCAGTGAGCGTTCCGATTTCAGTTCCAGAGTGATTCTCCCAATGAGTCCTTGTTATTTAGTCGTTTTCAGCCAATTTTCTAGATTTTTGAAAATTTCACTTTTTTGTGAAAATATCCACTAAATGAGGGAATAATATGTGTGAGGGTACCCCAGGAGAGTTGCAAATGTGTGTGGGTAGAATATATATCCCACGGGGGTAAAATTGGAAAAAGTTGAAAAAAGTTTTTTTTGGACTTAGTGATTTTTCTGGCGTTTATCAGACTTTCATATAGGGGAAATGTCAGTGAGCATTCCGATTTCAGTTTCAGAGCGATTCGCCCAATGAGTCGCTGATATTTAGTCGTTTTCAGCCAATTTTTTGGATTTTTGAAAATTTCACTTTTTTGTGAAAATATCCACTAAATGAGGGAATAATATGTGTGAGGGTACCCCAGGAGAGTTCCAAATGTGTGTGTGTAGAATATATATCCCACGGGGGTAAAATTGAAAAAAGTTGAAAAAAAATTATTTTTGGACTTAGTCATTTTTCCGGCGTTTATCAGACTTTCAGATAGGTTAAATGTCAGTGAGCATTTCGATTTCAGTTCCAGAGTGATTCTCCCAATGAGTCCTTGTTATTTAGTCGTTTTCAGCCAATTTTCTGGATTTTTGAAAATTTCACTTTCTTTGTGAAAATATCCACTAAATGAGGGAATAATATGTGTGAGGGTACCCCAGGAGAGTTCCAAATGTGTGTGTGTAGAATATATATCCCACGGGGGTAAAATTGAAAAAAGTTGAAAAAAAATTATTTTTGGACTTAGTCATTTTTCCGGCGTTTATCAGACTTTCAGATAGGGGAAATGTCAGTGAGCGTTCCGGTTTCAGTTCCAGAGCGATTCGCCCAATAACTCCTTGTTATTTAGTCGTTTTCAGCCAATTTTCTGGATTTTTGAAAATTTCACTTTTTTGTGAAAATATCCACTAAATGAGGGAATAATATGTGTGAGGGTACCCCAGGAGAGTTCCAAATGTGTGTGGGTAGAATATATATCCCACGGGGGTAAAATTGAAAAAAGTTGAAAAAAAATTATTTTTGGACTTAGTCATTTTTCCGGCGTTTATCAGACTTTCAGATAGGGGAAATGTCAGTGAGCATTTTGATTTCAGTTCCAGAGTGATTCTCCCAATGAGTCATTGTTATTTAGTCGTTTTCAGCCAATTTTCTGGATTTTTGAAAATTTCACTTTTTTGTGAAAATATCCACTAAATGAGGGAATAATATGTGTGAGGGTACCCCAGGAGAGTTGCAAATGTGTGTGGGTAGAATATATATCACACGGGGGTAAAATTTAAAAAAGTTGAAAAAAATTTTTTTTTGGCTTAGTGATTTTTCCGACGTTTATCAGACTTTCAGAGAGGGGAAATGTCAGTGAGCATTCCGATTTCAGTTTCAGAATGATTCTCCCAATAACTCCTTGTTATTTAGTCATTTTCAGCCAATTTTCTGGATTTTTGAAAATTTCACTTTTTTGTGAAAATATCCACTAAATGAGGGAATAATATGTGTGAGGGTACCCCAGGAGACTGCCAAATGTGTGTGGGTAGAATATAAATCTGACGGTAAAATTGAAAAAAGTTGAAAAACATTTTTTTTTGGGAATTAGTCATTTTTCCGACGTTTATCAGACTTTCAGATAGGGGAAATGTCAGTGAGCATTCTCATTTCAGTTCCAGAGCGATTCGCTCAATGAGTCCTTGTTATTTAGTCGTTTTCAGCCAATTTTCTGGATTTTTGAAAATTTCACTTTTTTATGAAAATATCCACTAAATGAGGGAATAATATGTGTTAGGGTACCCCAGGAGAGTTCCAAATGTGTGTGGGTAGAATATATATCCCACGGGGGTAAAATTGAAAAAAGTAAAAAGAAAATTTTTTTTGGACTTAGTGATTTTTCTGGCGTTTATCAGACTTTCAGATAGGGGAAATGTCAGTGAGCATTCCGGTTTCAGTTCCAGAGCGATTCGCCCAATGACTCCTTGTAATTTAGTCGTTTTCAGCCAATTTTTTGGATTTTTGAAAATTTCACTTTTTTGTGAAAATATACGCTAAATGAGGGAATAATATGTGTGAGGGTACCCCAGGAGAGTTCCAAATGTGTGTGGGTAGAATATATATCCCACGGGGGTAAAATTGAAAAAAGTTGAAAAAAAATTTTTTTGGACTTAGTCATTTTTCTGGCGTTTATCAGACTTTCAGATAGGGGAAATGTCAGTGAGCATTCCGATTTCAGTTCCAGAGTGATTCTCCCAATGAGTCCTTGTTATTTAGTCGTTTTCAGCCAATTTTCTGGATTTTTGAAAATTTCACTTTTTTGTGAAAATATCCACTAAATGAGGGAATAATATGTGTGAGGGTACCCCAGGAGAGTTGCAAATGTGTGTGGGTAGAATATATATCCCACGGGGGTAAAATTGAAAAAAGTTGAAAAAAAATTTTTTTTGGACTTAGTCATTTTTCCGGCGTTTATCAGACTTTCAGATAGGTTAAATGTCAGTGAGCATTTCGATTTCAGTTCCAGAGTGATTCTCCCAATGAGTCCTTGTTATTTAGTCGTTTTCAGCCAATTTTCTGGATTTTTGAAAATTTCACTTTCTTTGTGAAAATATCCACTAAATGAGGGAATAATATGTGTGAGGATACCCCAGGAGAGTTCCAAATGTGTGTGTGTAGAATATATATCCCACGGGGGTAAAATTGAAAAAAGTTGAAAAAAAATTATTTTTGGACTTAGTCATTTTTCCGGCGTTTATCAGACTTTCAGATAGGGGAAATGTCAGTGAGCATTTCGATTTCAGTTCCAGAGTGATTCTCCCAATGAGTCCTTGTTATTTAGTCGTTTTCAGCCAATTTTCTGGATTTTTGAAAATTTCACTTTTTTGTGAAAATATCCACTAAATGAGGGAATAATATGTGTGAGGGTACCGCAGGAGAGTTGCAAATGTGTGTGGGTAGAATATATATCACACGGGGGTAAAATTTAAAAAAGTTGAAAAAAAATTTTTTTTGGACTCAGTCATTTTTCTGGCGTTTATCAGACTTTCAGATAGAGGAAATGTAAGTGAGCGTTCCGATTTCAGTTCCAGAGCGATTCGCCCAATGAATCCTTGATATTTAGTCGTTTTCAGACAATTTTTGGGATTTTTAAAAATTTCACTTTTTTGTGAAAATATCCACTAAATGAGGGAATAATATGTGTGAGGGTACCCCAGGAGAGTTCCAAATGTGTGTGGGAAGAATATATGTCCCACTCGGGTAAAATTGAAAAGAGTTAAAAAAAAATTTTTTTTGGACTTAGTGATTTTTCTGCCGTTTATCAGACTTTCAGATAGGGAAAATATCAGTGAGCGTTCCGATTTCAGTTCCATAGCGATGCGCCCAATGACTCCTTGTTATTTAGTCGTTTTCAGCCAATTTTCAGAATTTTTGAAAATTTCACTTTTTTTGTGAAAATATCCACTAAATGAGGAATAATATGTGTGAGGGTACCCCAGGAGAGTTCCAAATGTGTGTGGGTAGAATATACATCCGACGGGGGTAAAATTGAAAAAAGTTGAAAAAAAATTTTTTTGGACTTAGTCATTTATCCGACGTTTATCAGACTTTCAGATAGGGGAAATGCCAGTGAGCATTCCGATTTCAGTTCCAGAGCAATTCGCCCAATGAGTCCTTGTTATTTAGTCGTTTTCAGCCAATTTTATGGATTTTTGAAAATTTCACTTTTTTGTGAAAATATCCACTAAATGAGGGAATAATATGTGTGAGGGTACCCCAGGAGAGTTCCAAATGTGCGTGGGTAGAATATATATCCCACGGGGGGTAAAATTGAAAAAGTTAAAAAAAAGTTTTTTTTGGACTTAGTGATATTTCTAACGTTTATCAGACTTTCAGATAGGGGAAATGTCAGTGAGCTTTCCGATTTCAGTTCCAGAGCGATTCGCCCAATGAGTTCTTGTTATTTAGTCGTTTTCAGCCATTTTTTTTGGATTTTTGAAAATTTCACTTTTTTGTGAAAATATACACTAAATGAGGGAATAATATCTGTGAGGGTACCCCAGGAGAGTTCCAAATGTGTGTGGTTAGAATATATATCCCACGGGGGTAAAATTGAAAAAAGGTGAAAAAAAATTTTTTTTGGACTTAGTCATTTTTCCGGCGTTTATCAGACTTTCAGATAGGGGAAATGTCAGTGAGCATTCCGATTTCAGTTCCAGAGTGATTCTCCCAATGAGTCCTTGTTATTTAGTCGTTTTCAGCCAATTTTCTGGAATTTTGAAAATTTCACTTTTTTGTGAAAATATCCACTAAATGAGGGAATAATATGTGTGAGGGTACCCCAGGAGAGTTGCAAATGTGTGTGGGTAGAATATATATCCCACGGTGGTAAAATTGAAAAAAGTTTAAAAAAATTTTTTTTTGGACTTAGTCATTTTTCCGGCGTTTATCAGACTTTCAGATAGGTTAAATGTCAGTGAGCATTTCGATTTCAGTTCCAGAGCGATTCGCCCAATGAGTCCTTGATATTTCATCGTTTTCAGTCAATTTTCAGAATTTTTGAAAATTTCACTTTTTTGTGAAAATATTAACTAAATGAGGGAATAATATGTGTGAGGGTACCTCGGGAGAGTTTCAAATGTGTGTGGGTAGAATATATATCCCACAGGGTTAAAATTGAAAAAAGTAAAAAAAAAATTTTTTTTGTACTTAGTCATTTTTCCGGCATTTATCAGATTTTCAGATAGGGAAATGTCAGTGAGCGTTCCGATTTCAGTTCCAGAGCGATTCACCCAATGAGTCCTTGATATTTCGTCGTTTTCAGTCAATTTTCAGAATTTTTGAAAATTTTACTTTTTTGTGAAAATATCCACTAAATGAGGGAATAATATGTGTGAGGGTACCCCAGGAGAGTTCCAAATGTGTGTGGGTAGAATATATATCCCACAGGGTTAAAATTGAAAAAAGTTTAAAAAATTTTTCTTTTGTACTTAGTTATTTTTCCGGCGTTTATCAGACTTTCAGATAGGGGAAATGTCAGTGAGCGTTCCGATTTCAGTTCCAGAGCGATTCGCCCAATGAGTCCTTGATATTTCTTCGTTTTCAGTCAATTTTCAGAATTTTTGAAAATTTCACTTTTTTGTGAAAATATCCACTAAATGAGGGAATAATATGTGTGAGGGTACCCCAGGAGAGTTCCAAATGTGTGTGGGTAGAATATATATCCCACAAGGTTAAAATTGAAAAAAGTTTAAAAAATTTTTTTTTGTACTTAGTCATTTTTCCGGCGTTTATCAGACTTTCAGATAGGGGACATGTCAGTGAGCGTTCCGATTTCAGTTCCAGAGCGATTCGCCCAATGAGTCCTTGATATTTCTTCGTTTTCAGTCAATTTTCAGAATTTTTGAAAATTTCACTTTTTTGTGAAAATATCCACTAAATGAGGGAATAATATGTGTGAGGGTACCCCAGGAGAGTTCCAAATGTGTGTGGGTAGAATATATATCCCACGGGGGTAAAATTGAAAAAAGTTGAAAAATTTTTTTTTTTGGACTTAGTCATTTTTCCGACGTTTATCAGACTTTCAGATAGGGCAAATGTCAGTGAGCGTTCCGATTTCAGTTCCAGAGCAATTCTCCCAATGAGTCCTTGATATTTCGTCGTTTTCAGTCAATTTTCAGAATTTTTGAAAATGTCACTTTTTTGTGAAAATATTAACTAAATGAGGGAATAATATGTGGGAGGGTACCCCAGGAGAGTTCCAAATGTGTGTGGGTAGAATATATATCCCACAGGGTTAAAATTGAAACAAGTTTAAAAAATTTTTTTTTTGTACTTAGTCATTTTTCCGGCGTTTATCAGACTTTCAGATAGGGGAAATGTCAGTGAGCGTTTGGATTTCAGTTCCAGAGCGATTCGCCCAATGAGTCCTTGATATTTTTTCGTTTTCAGTCAATTTTTAGAATTTTTGAAAATTTCACTTTTTTGTAAAAATATCCACTAAATGAGGGAATAATATGTGTGAGGGTACCCCAGGAGAGTTCCAAATGTGTGTGGGTAGAATATATATCCCACGGGGGTAAAATTGAAAAAAGTTGAAAAAATTTTTTTTTGAACTTAAGTCTTTTTTTCGGCGTTTATCAGACTTTCAGATAGGGGAAATGTCAGTGAGCATTCCGATTTCAGTTCCAGAGCGATTCGGCGGATGAGTCCTTGATATTTATTCGTTTTCAGTCAATTTTCAGACTTTTTGAAAATTTCACTTTTTTGTGAAAATATTAACTAAATGAGGGAATAATATGTGGGAGGGTACCCCAGGAGAGTTCCAAATGTGTGTGGGTAGAATATATATCCCACAGGGTTAAAATTGAAAAAAGGTTAAAAAATTTTTTTTTTGTACTTAGTCATTTTTCCAGCGTTTATCAGACTTTCAGATAGGGGAAATGTCAGTGAGCGTTCGGATTTCAGTTCCAGAGCGATTCGCCCAATGAGTCCTTGATATTTCTTCGTTTTCAGTCAATTTTTAGAATTTTTGAAAATTTCACTTTTTTGTGAAAATATCCACTAAATGAGGGAATAATATGTGTGAGGGTACCCCAGGAGAGTACCAAATGTGTGTGGGTAGAATATATATCCCACGGGGGTAAAATTGAAAAAAGTTGAAAAAATTTTTTTTTTGGACTTAGTCTTTTTTCCGGCGTTTATCAGACTTTCAGATAGGGCAAATGTCAGTGAGCCTTCCGATTTCAGTTCCAGAGCAATTCGCCCAATGAGTCCTTGATATTTAGTCGTTTCCAGCCAATTTTCTGGATTTTTGAAAATTTCACTTTTTTGTGAAAATATCCACTAAATGAGGGAATAATATGTGTGAGGGTACCCCAGGAGAGTTCCAAATGTGTGTGGGTAGAATATATATCCCACGGGGGTAAAATTGAAAAAAGTTGAAAAAATTTTTTTTTGGACTTAAGTCTTTTTTTCGGCGTTTATCAGACTTTCAGATAGGGGAAATGTCAGTGAGCATTCCAATTTCAGTTCCAGAGCGATTCGGCGGTTGAGTCCTTGATATTTCGTCGTTTTCAGGAAATTTTCAGAATTTTTGAAAATGTTACTTTTTTGTGAAAATATTAACTAAATGAGGGAATAATATGTGTGAGGGTACCTCGGGAGAGTTCCAAATTTGTGTGGGTAGAATATATATCCCACAGGGTTAAAATTGAAAAAGTTTAAAAAATTTTTTTTTGTACTTAGTCATTTTTCCGGCGTTTATCAGAATTTCAGATAGGGGAAATGTCAGTGAGCGTTCCGATTTCAGTTCCAGAGCGATTCGCCCAATGAGTCCTTGATATTTTGTCGTTTTCAGTCAATTTTCAGAATTTTTGAAAATGTCACTTTTTTGTGAAAATATTAACTAAATGAGGGAATAATATGTGTGAGGGTACCCCAGGAGAGTTCCAAATGTGTGTGGGTAGAATATATATCCCACAGGGTTAAAATTGAAAAAAGTTAAAAAAAATTTTCATTTGTACTTAGTCATTTTTCCGGCGTTTATCAGACTTTCAGATAGGGGAAATGTCAGTGAGCGTTCCGATTTCAGTTCCAGAGCGATTCGCCCAATGAGTCCTTGATATTTCGTCGTTTTCAGTCAATTTTCAGAATTTTTGAAAATGTCACTTTTTTGTGAAAATATTAACTAAATGAGGGAATAATATGTGTGAGGGTACCCCAGGAGAGTTCCAAATGTGTGTGGGTAGAATATATATCCCACAGGGTTAAAATTGAACAAAGTTAAAAAAAATTTTCTTTTGTACTTAGTCATTTTTCCAGTGTTTATCAGACTTTCAGATAGGGGAAATGTCAGTGAGCGTTCCGATTTCAGTTCCAGAGCGATTCGCCCAATGAGTCCTTGATATTTCGTCGTTTTCAGTCAATTTTCAGAATTTTTGAAAATGTCACTTTTTTGTGAAAATATTAACTAAATGAGGGAATAATATGTGTGAGGGTACCCCAGGAGAGTTCCAAATGTGTGTGGGTAGAATATATATCCCACAGGGTTAAAATTGAAAAAAGTTAAAAAAAAATTTCTTTTGTACTTAGTCATTTTTCCGTCGTTTATCAGACTTTCAGATAGGGGAAATGTCAGTGAGCGTTCCGATTTCAGTTCCAGAGCGATTCGCCCAATGAGTCCTTGATATTTCTTCGTTTTCAGTCAATTTTCAGAATTTTTGAAAATTTCACTTTTTTGTGAAAATATCCACTAAATGAGGGAATAATATGTGTGAGGGTACCCCAGGAGAGTTCCAAATGTGTGTGGGTAGAATATATATCCCACGGGGGTAAAATTGAAAAAAGTTGAAAAAATTTTTTTTTGGACTTAAGTCTTTTTTTCGGCGTTTATCAGACTTTCAGATAGGGGAAATGTCAGTGAGCATTCCGATTTCAGTTCCAGAGCGATTCGGCGGATGAGTCCTTGATATTTATTCGTTTTCAGTCAATTTTCAGACTTTTTGAAAATTTCACTTTTTTGTGAAAATATTAACTAAATGAGGGAATAATATGTGGGAGGGTACCCCAGGAGAGTTCCAAATGTGTGTGGGTAGAATATATATCCCACAGGGTTAAAATTGAAAAAAGGTTAAAAAATTTTTTTTTTGTACTTAGTCATTTTTCCGGCGTTTATCAGACTTTCAGATAGGGGAAATGTCAGTGAGCGTTCGGATTTCAGTTCCAGAGCGATTCGCCCAATGAGTCCTTGATATTTCTTCGTTTTCAGTCAATTTTTAGAATTTTTGAAAATTTCACTTTTTTGTGAAAATATCCACTAAATGAGGGAATAATATGTGTGAGGGTACCCCAGGAGAGTACCAAATGTGTGTGGGTAGAATATATATCCCACGGGGGTAAAATTGAAAAAAGTTGAAAAAATTTTTTTTTTGGACTTAGTCTTTTTTCCGGCGTTTATCAGACTTTCAGATAGGGCAAATGTCAGTGAGCGTTCCGATTTCAGTTCCAGAGCAATTCGCCCAATGAGTCCTTGATATTTAGTCGTTTTCAGCCAATTTTCTGGATTTTTGAAAATTTCACTTTTTTGTGAAAATATCCACTAAATGAGGGAATAATATGTGTGAGGGTACCCCAGGAGAGTTCCAAATGTGTGTGGGTAGAATATATATCCCACGGGGGTAAAATTGAAAAAAGTTGAAAAAATTTTTTTTTGGACTTAAGTCTTTTTTTCGGCGTTTATCAGACTTTCAGATAGGGGAAATGTCAGTGAGCGTTCCGATTTCAGTTCCAGAGCGATTCGGCGGATGAGTCCTTGATATTTCGTCGTTTTCAGGAAATTTTCAGAATTTTTGAAAATGTTACTTTTTTGTGAAAATATTAACTAAATGAGGGAATAATATGTGTGAGGGTACCTCGGGAGAGTTCCAAATTTGTGTGGGTAGAATATATATCCCACAGGGTTAAAATTGAAAAAGTTTAAAAAATTTTTTTTTGTACTTAGTCATTTTTCCGGCGTTTATCAGAATTTCAGATAGGGGAAATGTCAGTGAGCGTTCCGATTTCAGTTCCAGAGCGATTCGCCCAATGAGTCCTTGATATTTTGTCGTTTTCAGTCAATTTTCAGAATTTTTGAAAATGTCACTTTTTTGTGAAAATATTAACTAAATGAGGGAATAATATGTGTGAGGGTACCCCAGGAGAGTTCCAAATGTGTGTGGGTAGAATATATATCCCACAGGGTTAAAATTGAAAAAAGTTAAAAAAAATTTTTTTTTGTACTTAGTCATTTTTCCGGCATTTATCAGACTTTCAGATAGGGGAAATGTCAGTGAGCGTTCCGATTTCAGTTCCAGAGCGATTCGCCCAATCAGTCCTTGATATTTCGTCGTTTTCAGTCAATTTTCAGAATTTTTGAAAATTTTACTTTTTTGTGAAAATATCCACTAAATGAGGGAATAATATGTGTGAGGGTACCCCAGGAGAGTTCCAAATGTGTGTGGGTAGAATATATATCCCACAGGGTTAAAATTGAAAAAAGTTTAAAAAATTTTTCTTTTGTACTTAGTCATTTTTCCGGCGTTTATCAGACTTTCAGATAGGGGAAATGTCAGTGAGCGTTCCGATTTCAGTTCCAGAGCGATTCATCCAATGAGTCCTTGATATTTCTTCGTTTTCAGTCAATTTTCAGAATTTTTGAAAATTTCACTTTTTTGTGAAAATATCCACTAAATGAGGGAATAATATGTGTGAGGGTACCCCAGGAGAGTTCCAAATGTGTGTGGGTAGAATATATATCCCACGGGGGTAAAATTGAAAAAAGTTGAAAAAAATTTTTTTTTGGACTTAATCTTTTTTCCGGCGTTTATCAGACTTTCAGATAGGGCAAATGTCAGTGAGCGTTCCGATTTCAGTTCCAGAGCAATTCGCCCAATGTTTCCTTGATATTTAGTCGTTTTCAGCCAATTTTCTGGATTTTTGAAAATTTCACTTTTTTGTGAAAATATCCACTAAATGAGGGAATAATATGTGTGAGGGTACCCCAGGAGAGTTCCAAATGTGTGTGGGTAGAATATATATCCCACAAGGTTAAAATTGAAAAAAGTTAAAAAAATTTTTTTTTGTACTTAGTCATTTTTCCGGCGTTTATCAGACTTTCAGATAGGGGAAATGTCAGTGAGCGTTCCGATTTCAGTTCCAGAGCGATTCATCCAATGAGTCCTTGATATTTCTTCGTTTTCAGTCAATTTTCAGAATTTTTGAAAATTTCACTTTTTTGTGAAAATATCCACTAAATGAGGGAATAATATGTGTGAGGGTACCCCAGGAGAGTTCCAAATGTGTGTGGGTAGAATATATATCCCACGGGGGTAAAATTGAAAAAAGTTGAAAAAAATTTTTTTTTGGACTTAATCTTTTTTCCGGCGTTTATCAGACTTTCAGATAGGGCAAATGTCAGTGAGCGTTCCGATTTCAGTTCCAGAGCAATTCGCCCAATGTTTCCTTGATATTTAGTCGTTTTCAGCCAATTTTCTGGATTTTTGAAAATTTCACTTTTTTGTGAAAATATCCACTAAATGAGGGAATAATATGTGTGAGGGTACCCCAGGAGAGTTCCAAATGTGTGTGGGTAGAATATATATCCCACAAGGTTAAAATTGAAAAAAGTTAAAAAAATTTTTTTTTGTACTTAGTCATTTTTCCGGCGTTTATCAGACTTTCAGATAGGGCAAATGTCAATGAGCATTCCGATTTCAGTTCCAGAGCAATTCGCCCAATGAGTCCTTGATATTTCGTCGTTTTCAGTCAATTTTCAGAATTTTTGAAAATGTCACTTTTTTGTGAAAATATTAACTAAATGAGGGAATAATATGTGTGAGGGTACCCCAGGAGAGTTCCAAATGTGTGTGGGTAGAATATATATCCCACAAGGTTAAAATTGAAAAAAGTTAAAAAAATTTTTTTTTGTACTTAGTCATTTTTCCGGCGTTTATCAGACTTTCAGATAGGGCAAATGTCAATGAGCATTCCGATTTCAGTTCCAGAGCAATTCGCCCAATGAGTCCTTGATATTTCGTCGTTTTCAGTCAATTTTCAGAATTTTTGAAAATGTCACTTTTTTGTGAAAATATTAACTAAGTGAGGGAATAATATGTGTGAGGGTACCCCAGGAGAGTTCCAAATGTGTGTGGGAAGAATATATGTCCCACTCGGGTAAAATTGAAAAGAGTTAAAAAAAAATTTTTTTTGGACTTAGTGATTTTTCTGCCGTTTATCAGACTTTCAGATAGGGAAAATATCAGTGAGCGTTCCGATTTCAGTTCCATAGCGATGCGCCCAATGACTCCTTGTTATTTAGTCGTTTTCAGCCAATTTTCAGAATTTTTGAAAATTTCACTTTTTTTGTGAAAATATCCACTAAATGAGGAATAATATGTGTGAGGGTACCCCAGGAGAGTTCCAAATGTGTGTGGGTAGAATATACATCCGACGGGGGTAAAATTGAAAAAAGTTGAAAAAAAATTTTTTTGGACTTAGTCATTTATCCGACGTTTATCAGACTTTCAGATAGGGGAAATGCCAGTGAGCATTCCGATTTCAGTTCCAGAGCAATTCGCCCAATGAGTCCTTGTTATTTAGTCGTTTTCAGCCAATTTTATGGATTTTTGAAAATTTCACTTTTTTGTGAAAATATCCACTAAATGAGGGAATAATATGTGTGAGGGTACCCCAGGAGAGTTCCAAATGTGCGTGGGTAGAATATATATCCCACGGGGGGTAAAATTGAAAAAGTTAAAAAAAAGTTTTTTTTGGACTTAGTGATATTTCTAACGTTTATCAGACTTTCAGATAGGGGAAATGTCAGTGAGCTTTCCGATTTCAGTTCCAGAGCGATTCGCCCAATGAGTTCTTGTTATTTAGTCGTTTTCAGCCATTTTTTTTGGATTTTTGAAAATTTCACTTTTTTGTGAAAATATACACTAAATGAGGGAATAATATCTGTGAGGGTACCCCAGGAGAGTTCCAAATGTGTGTGGTTAGAATATATATCCCACGGGGGTAAAATTGAAAAAAGGTGAAAAAAAATTTTTTTTGGACTTAGTCATTTTTCCGGCGTTTATCAGACTTTCAGATAGGGGAAATGTCAGTGAGCATTCCGATTTCAGTTCCAGAGTGATTCTCCCAATGAGTCCTTGTTATTTAGTCGTTTTCAGCCAATTTTCTGGAATTTTGAAAATTTCACTTTTTTGTGAAAATATCCACTAAATGAGGGAATAATATGTGTGAGGGTACCCCAGGAGAGTTGCAAATGTGTGTGGGTAGAATATATATCCCACGGTGGTAAAATTGAAAAAAGTTTAAAAAAATTTTTTTTTGGACTTAGTCATTTTTCCGGCGTTTATCAGACTTTCAGATAGGTTAAATGTCAGTGAGCATTTCGATTTCAGTTCCAGAGCGATTCGCCCAATGAGTCCCTGATATTTCATCGTTTTCAGTCAATTTTCAGAATTTTTGAAAATTTCACTTTTTTGTGAAAATATTAACTAAATGAGGGAATAATATGTGTGAGGGTACCTCGGGAGAGTTTCAAATGTGTGTGGGTAGAATATATATCCCACAGGGTTAAAATTGAAAAAAGTAAAAAAAAAATTTTTTTTGTACTTAGTCATTTTTCCGGCATTTATCAGATTTTCAGATAGGGAAATGTCAGTGAGCGTTCCGATTTCAGTTCCAGAGCGATTCACCCAATGAGTCCTTGATATTTCGTCGTTTTCAGTCAATTTTCAGAATTTTTGAAAATTTCACTTTTTTGTAAAAATATCCACTAAATGAGGGAATAATATGTGTGAGGGTACCCCAGGAGAGTTCCAAATGTGTGTGGGTAGAATATATATCCCACGGGGGTAAAATTGAAAAAAGTTGAAAAAATTTTTTTTTGAACTTAAGTCTTTTTTTCGGCGTTTATCAGACTTTCAGATAGGGGAAATGTCAGTGAGCATTCCGATTTCAGTTCCAGAGCGATTCGGCGGATGAGTCCTTGATATTTATTCGTTTTCAGTCAATTTTCAGACTTTTTGAAAATTTCACTTTTTTGTGAAAATATTAACTAAATGAGGGAATAATATGTGGGAGGGTACCCCAGGAGAGTTCCAAATGTGTGTGGGTAGAATATATATCCCACAGGGTTAAAATTGAAAAAAGGTTAAAAAATTTTTTTTTTGTACTTAGTCATTTTTCCGGCGTTTATCAGACTTTCAGATAGGGGAAATGTCAGTGAGCGTTCGGATTTCAGTTCCAGAGCGATTCGCCCAATGAGTCCTTGATATTTCTTCGTTTTCAGTCAATTTTTAGAATTTTTGAAAATTTCACTTTTTTGTGAAAATATCCACTAAATGAGGGAATAATATGTGTGAGGGTACCCCAGGAGAGTACCAAATGTGTGTGGGTAGAATATATATCCCACGGGGGTAAAATTGAAAAAAGTTGAAAAAATTTTTTTTTTGGACTTAGTCTTTTTTCCGGCGTTTATCAGACTTTCAGATAGGGCAAATGTCAGTGAGCGTTCCGATTTCAGTTCCAGAGCAATTCGCCCAATGAGTCCTTGATATTTAGTCGTTTCCAGCCAATTTTCTGGATTTTTGAAAATTTCACTTTTTTGTGAAAATATCCACTAAATGAGGGAATAATATGTGTGAGGGTACCCCAGGAGAGTTCCAAATGTGTGTGGGTAGAATATATATCCCACGGGGGTAAAATTGAAAAAAGTTGAAAAAATTTTTTTTTGGACTTAAGTCTTTTTTTCGGCGTTTATCAGACTTTCAGATAGGGGAAATGTCAGTGAGCATTCCAATTTCAGTTCCAGAGCGATTCGGCGGTTGAGTCCTTGATATTTCGTCGTTTTAAGGAAATTTTCAGAATTTTTGAAAATGTTACTTTTTTGTGAAAATATTAACTAAATGAGGGAATAATATGTGTGAGGGTACCTCGGGAGAGTTCCAAATTTGTGTGGGTAGAATATATATCCCACAGGGTTAAAATTGAAAAAGTTTAAAAAATTTTTTTTTGTACTTAGTCATTTTTCCGGCGTTTATCAGAATTTCAGATAGGGGAAATGTCAGTGAGCGTTCCGATTTCAGTTCCAGAGCGATTCGCCCAATGAGTCCTTGATATTTTGTCGTTTTCAGTCAATTTTCAGAATTTTTGAAAATGTCACTTTTTTGTGAAAATATTAACTAAATGAGGGAATAATATGTGTGAGGGTACCCCAGGAGAGTTCCAAATGTGTGTGGGTAGAATATATATCCCACAGGGTTAAAATTGAAAAAAGTTAAAAAAAAATTTCATTTGTACTTAGTCATTTTTCCGGCGTTTATCAGACTTTCAGATAGGGGAAATGTCAGTGAGCGTTCCGATTTCAGTTCCAGAGCGATTCGCCCAATGAGTCCTTGATATTTCGTCGTTTTCAGTCAATTTTCAGAATTTTTGAAAATGTCACTTTTTTGTGAAAATATTAACTAAATGAGGGAATAATATGTGTGAGGGTACCCCAGGAGAGTTCCAAATGTGTGTGGGTAGAATATATATCCCACAGGGTTAAAATTGAACAAAGTTAAAAAAAATTTTCTTTTGTACTTAGTCATTTTTCCAGTGTTTATCAGACTTTCAGATAGGGGAAATGTCAGTGAGCGTTCCGATTTCAGTTCCAGAGCGATTCGCCCAATGAGTCCTTGATATTTCGTCGTTTTCAGTCAATTTTCAGAATTTTTGAAAATGTCACTTTTTTGTGAAAATATTAACTAAATGAGGGAATAATATGTGTGAGGGTACCCCAGGAGAGTTCCAAATGTGTGTGGGTAGAATATATATCCCACAGGGTTAAAATTGAAAAAAGTTAAAAAAAAATTTCTTTTGTACTTAGTCATTTTTCCGTCGTTTATCAGACTTTCAGATAGGGGAAATGTCAGTGAGCGTTCCGATTTCAGTTCCAGAGCGATTCGCCCAATGAGTCCTTGATATTTCTTCGTTTTCAGTCAATTTTCAGAATTTTTGAAAATTTCACTTTTTTGTGAAAATATCCACTAAATGAGGGAATAATATGTGTGAGGGTACCCCAGGAGAGTTCCAAATGTGTGTGGGTAGAATATATATCCCACGGGGGTAAAATTGAAAAAAGTTGAAAAAATTTTTTTTTGGACTTAAGTCTTTTTTTCGGCGTTTATCAGACTTTCAGATAGGGGAAATGTCAGTGAGCATTCCGATTTCAGTTCCAGAGCGATTCGGCGGATGAGTCCTTGATATTTATTCGTTTTCAGTCAATTTTCAGACTTTTTGAAAATTTCACTTTTTTGTGAAAATATTAACTAAATGAGGGAATAATATGTGGGAGGGTACCCCAGGAGAGTTCCAAATGTGTGTGGGTAGAATATATATCCCACAGGGTTAAAATTGAAAAAAGGTTAAAAAATTTTTTTTTTGTACTTAGTCATTTTTCCGGCGTTTATCAGACTTTCAGATAGGGGAAATGTCAGTGAGCGTTCGGATTTCAGTTCCAGAGCGATTCGCCCAATGAGTCCTTGATATTTCTTCGTTTTCAGTCAATTTTTAGAATTTTTGAAAATTTCACTTTTTTGTGAAAATATCCACTAAATGAGGGAATAATATGTGTGAGGGTACCCCAGGAGAGTACCAAATGTGTGTGGGTAGAATATATATCCCACGGGGGTAAAATTGAAAAAAGTTGAAAAAATTTTTTTTTTGGACTTAGTCTTTTTTCCGGCGTTTATCAGACTTTCAGATAGGGCAAATGTCAGTGAGCGTTCCGATTTCAGTTCCAGAGCAATTCGCCCAATGAGTCCTTGATATTTAGTCGTTTTCAGCCAATTTTCTGGATTTTTGAAAATTTCACTTTTTTGTGAAAATATCCACTAAATGAGGGAATAATATGTGTGAGGGTACCCCAGGAGAGTTCCAAATGTGTGTGGGTAGAATATATATCCCACGGGGGTAAAATTGAAAAAAGTTGAAAAAATTTTTTTTTGGACTTAAGTCTTTTTTTCGGCGTTTATCAGACTTTCAGATAGGGGAAATGTCAGTGAGCGTTCCGATTTCAGTTCCAGAGCGATTCGGCGGATGAGTCCTTGATATTTCGTCGTTTTCAGGAAATTTTCAGAATTTTTGAAAATGTTACTTTTTTGTGAAAATATTAACTAAATGAGGGAATAATATGTGTGAGGGTACCTCGGGAGAGTTCCAAATTTGTGTGGGTAGAATATATATCCCACAGGGTTAAAATTGAAAAAGTTTAAAAAATTTTTTTTTGTACTTAGTCATTTTTCCGGCGTTTATCAGAATTTCAGATAGGGGAAATGTCAGTGAGCGTTCCGATTTCAGTTCCAGAGCGATTCGCCCAATGAGTCCTTGATATTTTGTCGTTTTCAGTCAATTTTCAGAATTTTTGAAAATGTCACTTTTTTGTGAAAATATTAACTAAATGAGGGAATAATATGTGTGAGGGTACCCCAGGAGAGTTCCAAATGTGTGTGGGTAGAATATATATCCCACAGGGTTAAAATTGAAAAAAGTTAAAAAAAATTTTTTTTTGTACTTAGTCATTTTTCCGGCATTTATCAGACTTTCAGATAGGGGAAATGTCAGTGAGCGTTCCGATTTCAGTTCCAGAGCGATTCGCCCAATCAGTCCTTGATATTTCGTCGTTTTCAGTCAATTTTCAGAATTTTTGAAAATTTTACTTTTTTGTGAAAATATCCACTAAATGAGGGAATAATATGTGTGAGGGTACCCCAGGAGAGTTCCAAATGTGTGTGGGTAGAATATATATCCCACAGGGTTAAAATTGAAAAAAGTTTAAAAAATTTTTCTTTTGTACTTAGTCATTTTTCCGGCGTTTATCAGACTTTCAGATAGGGGAAATGTCAGTGAGCGTTCCGATTTCAGTTCCAGAGCGATTCATCCAATGAGTCCTTGATATTTCTTCGTTTTCAGTCAATTTTCAGAATTTTTGAAAATTTCACTTTTTTGTGAAAATATCCACTAAATGAGGGAATAATATGTGTGAGGGTACCCCAGGAGAGTTCCAAATGTGTGTGGGTAGAATATATATCCCACGGGGGTAAAATTGAAAAAAGTTGAAAAAAATTTTTTTTTGGACTTAATCTTTTTTCCGGCGTTTATCAGACTTTCAGATAGGGCAAATGTCAGTGAGCGTTCCGATTTCAGTTCCAGAGCAATTCGCCCAATGTTTCCTTGATATTTAGTCGTTTTCAGCCAATTTTCTGGATTTTTGAAAATTTCACTTTTTTGTGAAAATATCCACTAAATGAGGGAATAATATGTGTGAGGGTACCCCAGGAGAGTTCCAAATGTGTGTGGGTAGAATATATATCCCACAAGGTTAAAATTGAAAAAAGTTAAAAAAATTTTTTTTTGTACTTAGTCATTTTTCCGGCGTTTATCAGACTTTCAGATAGGGGAAATGTCAGTGAGCGTTCCGATTTCAGTTCCAGAGCGATTCATCCAATGAGTCCTTGATATTTCTTCGTTTTCAGTCAATTTTCAGAATTTTTGAAAATTTCACTTTTTTGTGAAAATATCCACTAAATGAGGGAATAATATGTGTGAGGGTACCCCAGGAGAGTTCCAAATGTGTGTGGGTAGAATATATATCCCACGGGGGTAAAATTGAAAAAAGTTGAAAAAAATTTTTTTTTGGACTTAATCTTTTTTCCGGCGTTTATCAGACTTTCAGATAGGGCAAATGTCAGTGAGCGTTCCGATTTCAGTTCCAGAGCAATTCGCCCAATGTTTCCTTGATATTTAGTCGTTTTCAGCCAATTTTCTGGATTTTTGAAAATTTCACTTTTTTGTGAAAATATCCACTAAATGAGGGAATAATATGTGTGAGGGTACCCCAGGAGAGTTCCAAATGTGTGTGGGTAGAATATATATCCCACAAGGTTAAAATTGAAAAAAGTTAAAAAAATTTTTTTTTGTACTTAGTCATTTTTCCGGCGTTTATCAGACTTTCAGATAGGGCAAATGTCAATGAGCATTCCGATTTCAGTTCCAGAGCAATTCGCCCAATGAGTCCTTGATATTTCGTCGTTTTCAGTCAATTTTCAGAATTTTTGAAAATGTCACTTTTTTGTGAAAATATTAACTAAATGAGGGAATAATATGTGTGAGGGTACCCCAGGAGAGTTCCAAATGTGTGTGGGTAGAATATATATCCCACAGGGTTAAAATTGAAAAAAGTTTAAAAAATTTTTCTTTTGTACTTAGTCATTTTTCCGGCGTTTATCAGACTTTCAGATAGGGGAAATGTCAGTGAGCGTTCCGATTTCAGTTCCAGAGCGATTCGCCCAATGAGTCCTTGATATTTCTTCGTTTTCAGTCAATTTTCAGAATTTTTGAAAATTTCACTTTTTTGTGAAAATATCCACTAAATGAGGGAATAATATGTGTGAGGGTACCCCAGGAGAGTTCCGAATGTGTGTGGGTAGAATATATATCCCACGGGGGTAAAATTGAAAAAAGTTGAAAAAAATTTTCTTTCGGACTTAGTCTTTTTTCCGGCGTTTATCAGACTTTCAGATAGGGCAAATGTCAGTGAGCGTTCCGATTTCAGTTCCAGAGCAATTCGCCCAATGTTTCCTTGATATTTAGTCGTTTTCAGCCAATTTTCTGGATTTTTGAAAATTTCACTTTTTTGTGAAAATATCCACTAAATGAGGGAATAATATGTGTGAGGGTACCCCAGGAGAGTTCCAAATGTGTGTGGGTAGAATATATATCCCACAAGGTTAAAATTGAAAAAAGTTAAAAAAAATTTTTTTTGTACTTAGTCATTTTTCCGGCGTTTATCAGACTTTCAGATAGGGGACATGTCAGTGAGCGTTCCGATTTCAGTTCCAGAGCGATTCGCCCAATGAGTCCTTGATATTTCGTCGTTTTCAGTCAATTTTCAGAATTTTTGAAAATTTCACTTTTTTGTGAAAATATTAACTAAATGAGGGAATAATATGTGTGAGGGTACCTCGGGAGAGTTCCAAATGTGTGTGCGTAGAATATATATCCCACAGGGTTAAAATTGAAAAAAGTAAAAAAAAAATTTTTTTTGTACTTAGTCATTTTTCCGGCGTTTATCAGACTTTCAGATAGGGGAAATGTCAGTGAGCGTTCCGATTTCAGTTCCAGAGCGATTCGCCCAATGAGTCCTTGATATTTCGTCGGTTTCAGTCAATTTTCAGAATTTTTGAAAATTTTACTTTTTTGTGAAAATATCCACTAAATGAGGGAATAATATGTGTGAGGGTACCCCAGGAGAGTTCCAAATGTGTGTGGGTAGAATATATATCCCATAGGGTTAAAATTGAAAAAAGTTTAAAAAATTTTTTTTTGTACTTAGTCATTTTTCCGGCGTTTATCAGACTTTCAGATAGGGCAAATGTCAGTGAGCGTTCCGATTTCAGTTCCAGAGCGATTCGCCCAATGAGTCCTTGATATTTCGTCGTTTTCAGTCAATTTTCTGAATTTTTGAAAATGTCACTTTTTTGTGAAAATATTAACTAAATGAGGGAATAATATGTGTGAGGGTACCCCAGGAGAGTTCCAAATGTGTGTGGGTACAATATATATCCCACAGTATTAACATTGAAAAAAGTTGAAAAAATTTTTTTTTTTTGTACTGTCATTTTTCCGGCGTTTATCAGACTTTCAGATAGGGGAAATGTCAGTGAGCGTTCCGATTTCAGTTCCAGAGCGATTCGGCGGATGAGTCCTTGATATTTCGTCGTTTTCAGGAAATTTTCTGAATTTTTGAAAATTTTACTTTTTTGTGAAAATATCCACTAAATGAGGGAATAATATGTGTGAGGGTACCCCAGGAGAGTTCCAAATGTGTGTGGGTAGAATATATATTGTAGCCCTAGAACGGGGCAGAGACGCCGTCCCTCTCACCTCCCCGCTTCTGGCGCGGTGTCCTCCAGCGCTTTTCGCCCCGCTGCTTCCGGCACTCGCTCCTTCTCCGGCAGTGTGCTTAGGGTGCGCGCGCGCTCCCCCTCTCTTAAAAGGACCGCGTGCACCGTCCTAAGGAGTCACCGGCCAATTGCCGGAGGACCTCCCATATAAAAGGCACCTCCTCCAAAATGGAGGTGCCCGAGCAATGTTGTAGCACTGTTCACTACTCTGCTTCAGCCCTCAGGTCCCGTTGCCAGTTACCTGCCAGATACCTGCCAGACTCCTGCCAGTCTGCTGTCTAATTCCTGCCTGATATCCTGCTACCTGCCTGCTAGCCTGAGGTCCGACGGTCTGCCTTCCAACTCCTGTCAGTCTGTCTAAGGACCAGCTTGCCCGCTCACCTGGGAGCGCACATCTTCTACCTGCCTGCTTGCCTGAGGTCCGACGGTCTGCCTTCCAACTCCTGTCAGTCTGTCTAAGGACCAGCTTGCCCGCTCACCTGGGAGCGCTCATCTGCTGCCTGTCTGCTAGCCTACCAGGAGGCTCTGCCGTCACGTTCTGTGACCACCCGCCTGTCCAGAGACTCTTGCCCGCTCACCTGGGAGCGCTCATCTGCTACCTGTCTGTTGGTCTTCCTGGAGGCTCCGCCGTCACATGCTGTGACCACCCGTTTATCCAGAGACTCTCGCCTGCTCACCTGGGAGCTCACGTCTATCATCTGCCGCCACTGGTCGTACCAATCCTTTACCCAGAGACTGCCCCGGTCACTTGCCGTGACCTCCTGCCCGTTCATCCAGAGACTGCCCCGGTCACTTGCCGTGATCTCCTGCCCGTTCATCCAGAGACTGCCCCGGTCACTTGCCGTGACCTCCTGTCCATTCATTCAGAGACTGTCCCGGTCACCTGCTGTGACTGCCTGCCAGTCTACCCTGGTCGCCACCCGCTCCCTTACAAGGACCGCCCCCTTGTATAGTAGCTCAGAGGTTCCGCCGCCCAGACCCGTTACAGTTTGCTCGGGCCATGGAACCCGGTGGCACCCAAGCTCCCTCGCTCTCGGACCTGTGTCATGAACTGTCCCGTCAGAGGTCCCAACAGGATTCCATCCTGGGTCACCTGCGGAATGTCAATTCTCGCCTCGACACTCTGACTGCTCTGCCTGCAACAACCGCCAGTGCCATGACTCGCAATCCGGCAGCTCCACTGCCCTCTAATAACATGGTATCCTACCCCGGACCCCGGCTTTCTGCACATCCTCGTTTTGGAGGCGACTCCGCCCAGGCTCGGGGCTTCATAAATCAGTGCACCCTGCACTTTGAACTCCTGTCTCACCAGTTTAACTCCGACCGGGCCAAAATTGCCTTCATCATGTCCCATCTCACCGGGGAGGCCCTGGCCTGGCTAAATCCTCTATGGGAGAGAGGAGACCCCCTGGTGTCCGACTTGCCTGCCTTTCTCACGGCTTTCCGGAAAGTCTTCGACGAACCCGGACGGAAGACCTCATCCGCATCATCTCTGCTACGCCTCCGACAGGGAAGTCTCACCGTGGGCCAATATGCCATACGGTTCCGTACCCTTGCCTCGGAGCTGGCCTGGGATAATGACGCTCTGGTTTCCGTCTTCTGGGAGGGTCTGTCCGGCCGTATTAAAGATGAACTTGCCGGTCGGGACATTCCTACCACTCTCGATGACCTAATTACTCTTGCCACCCGGATTGACCTGCGGTTCCAGGAGCGTGCCAAAGAGGTCACCCGTGAAAGGAGGTTTCCACGTCTAGCTCCTACTTTTCAGAAACCCGTCACTCCCTCCGTCTCTCCTCAGGTACACTCTCCTGAGCCTATGCAGGTCGACCAGAACAAGATGGTCGGTTCTCGCCAAGAATCTCGCCGAGCCGAGGGAAGCTGTTTCTATTGTGGCAGTATGAAGCACTTCATCCGTTCGTGCCCAGAGAAGCCGGAAACGCCAGTGTCTAGGACCACTCGGAGAGGTCGTCCTAGACAAAAGTAAGCCCTCTCCGTCTCTGACCTTACCGGTCTCTATTGCTTGGGGAGAGACCCGTCTCTTTGAACTCGCCCATCTGGATTCTGGAGCTTCTGGAAACCTCATCTCCCAGTCTCTGGTAGAGAGATACCATATTCCCACCAAGTCCCTGGCTGAACCATTGTCAGTCACCTCCGTGGATGGAAGATTTCTCTCGGAGACCATCCTGCTTGTCACTGAACCCATAACCCTGCAGGTGGGAATGCTGCACTCTGAGGAGATCTCATTCCATGTGCTGTCCGGACTTTCTCACTCCCTGTTGCTAGGTCTACCTTGGCTCCAGACACATGAACCCGTATTGAACTGGCGGTCCGGTGAAGTACTCCGATGGGGTCCTGACTGCCATAGGACCTGCCTGGTCCCGGTCCGTCCACTTCGCCCTCAGCCTACTCCAGCTAACTTACCTGGTCTCCCGGCTCCCTACTGGCCCTATGCGGACGTCTTCGGTAAGAAGGAAGCTGAGACGTTGCCACCCCATAGGCCATACGATTGCCCGATCGACCTGGTACCTGGCACCACTCCTCCCCGTGGGCATATCTACCCGTTGTCAGTAGCCGAGACCCGAGCCATGTCTGAGTACATTGAAGAGAATCTGGCTAGGGGATTTATCCGAAAATCTACCTCCCCGGCTGGAGCCGGATTCTTCTTTGTCAAAAAGAAAGACGGCTCGCTACGTCCCTGTATTGACTACAGAGGACTCAATCTCATCACGGTAAAAAACAAATATCCCCTGCCACTCATCTCCGAATTGTTTGACCGTCTCAAGGGCGCCAGGATCTTCTCCAAGCTGGATCTACGAGGAGCGTATAATCTGGTCCGTATCCGTCAAGGAGACGAGTGGAAGACGGCATTCAATACCCGGGACGGTCACTACGAGTACCTTGTGATGCCCTTCGGTCTCTGTAATGCTCCCGCGGTCTTTCAGGAACTAGTCAACGACATCTTCCGTGACCTCCTGTACTCCTGCGTAGTGGTATACCTTGACGATATCTTGGTCTTCTCTCCGGATCTCCCCACACACCGGAGGGATGTTCGTCAGGTCCTGCTTAGGCTTCGGCAGAACCACCTTTATGCCAAACACGAGAAGTGCCTCTTCGATCAGACCTCCCTTCCGTTCTTGGGCTATGTTATCTCCCAAACAGGTCTGCAAATGGATCCCGAGAAGCTCTCTTCCGTTCTAAAATGGCCTCGTCCTGAAGGTTTGAAGGCGATACAGCGATTCCTGGGCTTCGCTAATTACTATCGTCTTTTCATCCCACATTTCTCGTCTCGGACTGCTCCCATATCTGCACTTACCCATAAGGGGGCTAACCCCAGGACATGGTCGCCTGAAGCCGAGGAGGCCTTCCTTTCCCTAAAGAAAGCCTTTGCCTCTGCTCCCGTCCTGCACCGTCCGGACTGTAATAAACAATTCTACCTGGAGGTTGATGCCTCCTCCTCCGGAGCCGGAGCGGTGCTCACCCAGAAGTCTTCTACCGGGAGAATGGTAACGTGCGGCTTCTTCTCCAAAATCTTCTCCTCGTCGGAGCGCAACTACTCCATAGGAGACCGTGAATTGCTAACCATCAAATTGGCACTGGGAGAGTGGCGCTATCTGCTTGAAGGGGCTCTCTACCCTGTAATTATCTACACGGATCACAAAAACCTGGCATATCTCCAAAATGCCAGAGACTAAATCCTCGCCAGGCCCGGTGGTCGTTGTTTTTTGCCCGCTTCGACTTCATTCTTCATTTCCGTCCGGCGGACAAGAACGTCAAAGCTGATGCCTTGTCCCGGTCCTTCCTGTCCTCCGATCAAGAGGAGGAACCTACGCACATCATCGACTCCTCCAAGGTGATGAATGTGGCCCCCTTGGATATGACTCGTCTTCCACCCGGTAAGACGTTCGTAGCTGTGCCAGATTGGGAGAGGGTTCTTCGCTGGGGACATTCTTCTAAACTAGCTGGCCATGCTGGCCAAAAGAAGACCTTCCAACTTATTACCCGGCATTACTGGTGGCATACCCTGCGTAAGGACGTGGTAGACTTCGTCGCGGCCTGTTCATCTTGTGCCCGTAACAAAGTTCCCCGACATCTACCTGCCGGCCATCTCCTGCCCCTTCCCGTACCTGCTGCTCCTTGGCAACACATCGCTATGGACTTTATCACCGACCTTCCAGTTTCTGCCGGTTGTACTGTCATTTGGGTTGTCGCTGACCGTTTTTCTAAGATTGCCCACTTCATTCCCCTGCCTGGTCTTCCATCCGCACCCGAGCTGGCTAAAGACTTTATCCGCCACATCTTCCGTCTCCATGGTCTGCCCCTCCACATCGTGTCGGATCGTGGGGTTCAGTTCATCTCTCGCTTCTGGAGAGCCACATGTAAGCTGCTGGACATTACCCTGGATTTCTCCTCCGCTTACCACCCTCAGTCCAATGGTCAAGTGGAGCGGATCAATCAGATCTTGACCAGCTACCTCCGGCACTTCATTGATGCTCACCACTCGGACTGGGTGGATCTCCTACCATGGGCCGAGTTCTCTTATAACAACCATGAGAGCGAGTCCTCTTCCAAATCCCCGTTCTTTATAGTCGGTGGCCAACATCCCCGGATTCCACTTCCTGTCTCCGTTTCTGTGGACAACCCTGCTGCGGAGTCTCTTGTCAGCGAATTTTCTACTATTTGGGAGAGTACCAGGTCCGCTCTTCTTCTCTCCTCTGAGCGGATGAAGAAATATGCTGATAAGAGACGTCTGGATCCGCCCCAATTCCGTCCGGGAGACAAGGTTTGGCTCTCATCCAAACATGTGCGGCTCAAAGTACCCTCCTACAAGTTGGGTCCTCGATTCATCGGCCCCTTCGAAGTCCTCAGGCAAATTAAACCTGTGGCCTACAAATTAAAACTCCCGGCCACCCTACGGATCCCCAACTTCTTCCACGTATCTCTCCTCAAACCCGTTGTCTTTAACTTTTTTTCCAAAAATCCAGGTGCCCCTCCTGCTCCGGTTTCCGCTGATGACATCTTTGAGGTAGAGAGTATTCTGGCCTCCAAGAGGGTAAGAGGAAAAACCTTTTTTCTGGTAGATTGGAAGGGGTTTGGTCCTGAGGAGAGAACTTGGGAACCCAGGGAGAACATCAACGCCCCGCTTCTCCTTGAGAAATTTCTTTCTGGCCAAAAAAAGAGGGGGCCTTAAGGGGGGGGTACTGTAGCATTGGCGTCTCTGCCCCGTTCTAGGCAGAGACGCCGTCCCTCTCACCTCCCCGCTTCTGGCGCGGCGTCCTCCAGCGCTTCTCTCCCCGCTGCTTCCGGCACGTGCTCCTTCCCCGGCAGTGTGCTTAGGGCGCGCGAGCGCGCGCTCCCCCTCTCTTAAAAGGACCGCGTGCGCCGTCCTAAGGAGTCCCCGGCCAATTGCCAGAGGACATCCCATATAAAAGGCACCTCCTCCAAAATGGAGGTGCCCGAGCAATGTTGTAGCACTGTTCACTACTCTGCTTCAGCCCTCAGGTCCCGTTGCCAGTTACCTGCCAGATACCTGCCAGATTCCTGCCAGTCTGCTGTCTAATTCCTGCCTGATATCCTGCTACCTGCCTGCTAGCCTGAGGTCCGACGGTCTGCCTTCCAACTCCTGTCAGTCTGTCTAAGGACCAGCTTGCCCGCTCACCTGGGAGCGCACATCTTCTACCTGCCTGCTTGCCTGAGGTCCGACGGTCTGCCTTCCAACTCCTGTCAGTCTGTCTAAGGACCAGCTTGCCCGCTCACCTGGGAGCGCTCATCTGCTGCCTGTCTGCTAGCCTACCAGGAGGCTCTGCCGTCACGTGCTGTGACCACCCGCCTGTCCAGAGACTCCTGCCCGCTCACCTGGGAGGGCTCATCTGCTACCTGTCTGTTGGTCTTCCTGGAGGCTCCGCCGTCACATGCTGTGACCACCTGTTTATCCAGAGACTCTCGCCTGCTCACCTGGGAGCTCACGTCTATCATCTGCCGCCACAGGTCGTACCAATCCTTTACCCAGAGACTGCCCCGGTCACTTGCCGTGACCTCCTGCCCGTTCATCCAGAGAGTGCCCCGGTCACTTGCCGTGATCTCCTGCCCGTTCATCCAGAGACTGCCCCGGTCACTTGCCGTGACCTCCTGTCCGTTCATTCAGAGACTGTCCCGGTCACCTGCTGTGACTGCCTGCCCGTCTACCCTGGTCGCCACCCGCTCCCTTACAAGGACCGCCCCATTGTATAGTAGCTCAGAGGTTCCGCCGCCCAGACCCGTTACATATATCCCACGCGGGTAAAATTGAAAAAAGTTGAAAACATTTTTTTTTTGGGCTTAGTCATTTTTCCGGCGTTTATCAGACTTTCACATAGGGGAAATGTAAGTGAGCCTTCCGATTTCAGTTCCAGAGCAATTCGCCCAATGAGTCCTTGATATTTAGTCGTTTTCAGCCAATTTTCTGGATTTTTGAAAATTTCACTTTTTTGTGAAAATAACCACTAAATGAGGGAATAATATGTGTGAGGGTACCCCAGGAGAGTTCCAAATGTGTGTGGTTAGAATATATATCCCACGGGGGTAAAATTGAAAAAAGTTGAACATTTTTTGGGTCGGGATTTAGTCATTTTTATGGCGTTTATCAGACTTTCAGATAGGGGAAATGTCAGTGAGCATTCCGATTTCAGTTCCAGAGCGATTCGCACAATGAGTCCTTGATATTTAGTCGTTTTCAGGCAATTTTGTGAATTTTTGAAAATTTCACTTTTTTGTGAAAATATCCACTAAATGAGGGAATAATATTTGTGAGGGTACCCCAGGAGAGTTCCAAATGTGTGTGGGTAGAATATATATCACACGGGGGGTAAAATTGAAAAAATTTGAAAAAACTTTTTTTTTGGACTTAGTCATTTTTCCGACGTTTATCAGACTTTCAGATTGGGGAAATGTCAGTGAGCGTTCCGATTTCAGTTACAGAGCGATTCACCCAATGAGTCCTTGATATTTTGTCATTTTCAGCCAATTTTCTGGATTTTTGAAAATTTCACTTTTTTGTGAAAATATCCACTAAATGAGGGAATAATATGTGTGAGGTTACCCCAGGAGATTTCCAAATGTGTGTGGGTAGAATATATATCCCACAGGGGTAAAATTGAAAAAAGTTTAAAACATTTTTTATTTGGACTTAGTCATTTTTCCGGCGTTTATCAGACTTTCAGATAGCGGAAATGTCAGTGAGCGTTCCGATTTCATTTCCAGAGCGATTCGCCCAATGAGTCCTTGTTATTTAGTCGTTTTCAGCCAATTTCTGGATTTTTGAAAATTTCACTTTTTTGTGAAAATATTCACTAAATGAGGGAATAATATGTGTGAGGGTACCCCAGGAGAGTTCCAAATGTGTGTGGGTAGAATATATATCCCACATGGTTGAAATTGAAAAAAGTTGAAAAAAAAAATATTTTTGTACTTAGTCATATTTCCGGCTTTAATCAGACTTTCAGATAGGGGAAATGTCAGTGAGCGTTCCGATTTCAGTTCCAGATCGATTTGCCGGATGAGTCCTTGATATTTCGTCGTTTTCAGGCAATTTTCTGAATTTTTGAAAATTTCACTTTTTTGTGAAAATATCCACTAAATGAGGGAATAATATGTGTGAGGGTACCCCAGGAGAGTTCCAAATGTGTGTGCGTAGAATATATATCCTACGGGGGTAAAATTGAAAAAATTTGAAAAATTTTTTTTTTGACTTAGTCATTTTACCGCCGTTTATCATACTTTCAGATAGGGTAAATGTCAGTGAGCGTTCCGATTTCAGTTTCAGAGCGATTTGCCCAATGAGTCCTTGATATTTCGTAGTTTCCAGGCAATTTTCTGAATTTTTGAAAATTTCACTTTTTTGTGAAAATATCCAATAAATGAGGCAATAATATGTGTGAGGGTACCCCAGGAGAGTTCCAAATGTGTGTGGGTAGAATATATATCCCACGGGGGTAAAATTGAAAAAAGTTGAAAAAATTTTTTTTTTTACTTAGTCATTTTTCCAACGTTTATCAGACTTTCAGATAGTGGAAATGTCAGTGAGCATTCCGATTTCAGTTCCAGAACGATTCGCCCAATGAGTCCTTGATATTTAGTCGTTTTCAGCCAATTTTCAGAATTTTTGAAAATTTCACTTTTTTGTGAAAATATCCACTAAATGAGGGAATAATATGTGTGAGGGTACCCCAGGAGAGTTCCAAATGTGTGTGGGTAGAATATATATCCCGCATGGTTGAAATTGAAAAAAGTTGAAAAAAAATATATTTTTGTACTTAGTCATATTTCCGGCGTTTATCAGACTTTCAGATAGGGAAATGTCAGTGAGCATTCCGATTTCAGTTCCAGAGCGATTCGCCCAATGAGTCCTTGATATTTAGTCGTTTTCAGCCAACTTTCTGGATTTTTGAAAATTTCACTTTTTTGTGAAAATATCCACTAACTGAGGGAATAATATGTGTGAGGGTATCCCAGGAGAGTTCCAAATGTGTGTGGGTAGAATATATATCCCACGGGGTTAAAATTGAAAAAAGTTGAAAATTTTTTTTTTGGGATTTAGTCATTTTTCCGCCGTTTATCAGACTTTCAGATAGCGGAAAAGTCAGTGAGCGTTCCGATTTCAGTTCCAGAACGATTCGGCCAATGAGTACTTGATATTTAGTCGTTTTCAGCCAATTTACTGGATTTTTTGAAAATTTCACTTTTTTGTGAAAATATCTACTAAATGAGGGAATAATATGTGTGAGGGTACCCCAGGAGTGTTCCAAATGAGTGTGGATAGAATATATATCCCACGGGGGTAAAATTGAAAAAAGTTGAAACATTTTTTGGGGGGTATTTAGTGATTTTTCTGGCATTTATCAGACTTTCAGATAGGGGAAATGTCAGTGAGCAATCCGTTTTCAGTTCCAGAGCGATGCGCCCAATGAGTCCTTGATATTTAGTCGTTTTCAGCCAATTTTCTGTATTTTTGAAAATTTCACTTTTTTGTGAAAATATCCACTAAATGAGGGAATAATATGTGTGAGGGTACCCCAGGATAGTTCCAAATGTGTGTGGGTAGAATATATATCCCACGGGGGTAAAATTGAAAAAAGTTGAAAACTTTTTTTTCTTGGACTTAGTCATTTTTCCGGCGTTTATCAGACTTTCAGATAGGGGAAATGTCAGTGAGCGTTCCGATTTCAGTTTCAGAACGATTCGCCCAATGAGTCCTTGATATTTAGTCGTTTCCAGTCAATTTTCTGAATTTTTGAAAATTTCAGTTTTTTGTGAAAATATCCAATAAATGACGCAATAATATGTGTGAGGGTACCCCAGGAGAGTTCCAAATGTGTGTGCGTAGAATATATATCCCACGGGGGTAAAATTGAAAAAAGTTGAAAAAAATTTTTTTTGGACTTAGTCATTTTTCCGACGTTTATCAGACTTTCAGATAGCGGATATGTCAGTGAGCGTTCCGATTTCAGTTCCAGAACGATTCGCCCAATGACTCCTTGATATTTAGTCGTTTACAGCCAATTTTCTGGATTTTTGAAAATTTCACTTTTTGTGAAAATATCCACTAAATGAGGGAATAATATGTGTGAGGGTATCCCAGGAGAGTTCCAAATGTGTGTGGGTAGAATATATATCCCACGGGGGTAAAATTGAAAAAAGTTGAAAACATTTTTTTTTTGGATTTAGTCATTTTTCCGACATTTATCAGACTTTCAGATAGCGGAAATGTCAGTGAGCGTTCCGATTTCAGTTCCAGAACGATTCACCCAATGAGTCCTTGATATTTAGTCGTTTTCAGCCAATTTTCAGAATTTTTGAAAATTTCACTTTTTTGTGAAAATATCCACTAAATGAGGGAATAATATGTGTGAGGGTACCCCAGGAGAGTTCCAAATGTGTGTGGGTAGAATATATATCCCACGGGGGTAAAATTGAAAAAAGTTGAAAATTTTTTTGGGGGGATTTAGTCATTTTTCCGGCGTTTATTAGACTTTCAGATAGGGGAAATGTCAGTGAGCATTCCGATTTCAGTTCCAGAGCGATTCGCCCAATGAGTCCTTGATATTTTGTCGTTTTCAGCCAATTTTCTGGATTTTTGAAAATTTCACTTTTTTGTGAAAATATCCACTAAATGAGGGAATAATATGTGTGAGGTTACCCCAGGAGAGTTCCAAATGTGTGTGGGTAGAATATATATCCCACAGGGGTAAAATTGAAAAAAGTTTAAAACATTTTTTTTTTGGACTTAGTCATTTTTCCGGCGTTTATCAGACTTTCAGATAGGGGAAATGTCAGTGAGCGTTCCGATTTCAGTTCCAGATTGATTTGCCGGATGAGTCCTTGATATTTCGTCGTTTTCAGGCAATTTTCTGAATTTTTGAAAATTTCACTTTTTTGTGAAAATATCCACTAAATGAGGGAATAATATGTGTGAGGGTACCCCAGGAGAGTTCCAAATGTGTGTGGGTAGAATATATATCCCAAATGGTTGAAATTGAAAAAAGTTGAAAAAAAAAATATTTTTGTACTTAGTCATATTTCCGGCTTTTATCAGACTTTCAGATAGGGGAAATGTCAGTGAGAGTTCCGATTTCAGTTCCAGAGCGATTCGCCCAATGAGTCCTTGATATTTAGTCGTTTTCAGCCAATTTTCAGAATTTTTGAAAATTTCACTTTTTTGTGAAAATATCCACTAAATGAGGGAATAATATGTGTGAGGTTACCCCAGGAGAGTTCCAAATGTGTGTGGGTAGAATATTTATCCTACGGGGGTAAAATTGAAAAAAGTTGAAAAAAATTTTTTTTTTGACTTAGTCATTTTACCGGCGTTTATCACACTTTCAGATAGGGGAAATGTCAGTGAGCGTTCCTATTTCAGTTCCAGACCGATTCGCCCAATGAGTCCCTGATATTTAGTTGTTTTCAGCCAATTTTCTGGATTTTTGAAAATTTCACTTTTTTGTGAAAATATCCACTAAATGAGGGAATAATATGTGTGTGAGGGTACCCCAGGAGAGTTCCAAATGTGTGTGGGTAGAACATATATCCCACGGGGGTAAAATTGAAAAAAGTTGAATACTTTTTTTTCTTGGACATAGTCATTTTTCCGGCGTTTATCAGACTTTCAGATAGGGGAAATGTCAGTGAGCGTTCCGATTTCAGTTTCAGAACGATTCGCCCAATGAGTCCTTGATATTTAGTCGTTTCCAGCCAATTTTCAGAATTTTTGAAAATTTCACTTTTTTGTGAAAATATCCACTAAATGAGGGAATAATGTGTGCGAGGGTACCCCAGGAGAGTTCCAAATGTGTGTGGGTAGAATATATATCCCACGGGGGTAAAATTGAAAAAAGTTGAAACATTTTTTTGGGGGATTTAGTCATTTTTCCGGCGTTTATCAGACTTTCAGATACGGGAAATGTCAGTGAGTGTTCCGTTTTCAGTTCCAGAGCGATTCGCTCAATGATTCCTTGATATTTAGTTGTTTTCAGCCAATTTTCTGGATTTTTGAAAATTTCACTTTTTTGTGAAAATATCCACTAAATGAGGGAATAATATGTGTGAGGGTACCCCAGGAGAGTTCCAAATGTGTGTGGGTAGAATATATATCCCACGGGGGTAAAATTGAAAAAAGGTGAAAATTTTTTTTTTGGGATTTAGTCATTTTACCGGCGTTTATCACATTTTCAGATAGGGGAAATGTCAGTGAGCGTTCCGATTTCAGTTCCAGAGCGATTCGCCCAATGAGTCCTTGATATTTAGTCGTTTTTAGCCAATTTTCTGTATTGTTGACAATTTCACTTTTTTGTGAAAATATCCACTAAATGAGGGAATAATATGTGTAAGGGTATCCCAGGAGAGTTCCAAATGTGTGTGGGTAGAATATATATCCCACATGTTTGAAATTGAAAAAAGTTGAAAAAAAAATATGTTTGTACTTAGTCATATTTCCGGCGTTTATCAGACTTTCAGATCAGATAGGGGAAATGTCAGTGAGCGTTCCGATTTCAGTTCCAGAGCGATTAGACCAGTCGTTTTCAGCCAATTTTCTGGATTTTTGAAAATTTCACTTTTTTGTGAAAATATCCACTAAATGAGGGAATAATATGTGTGAGGGTACCCCAGGAGAGTTCCAAATGTGTGTGGGTAGAATATATATCCCACAGGGGTAAAATTGAAAAAAGTTGAAAACTTTTTTTTCTTAAACTTAGTCATTTTTCCGGCATTTCTCAGACTTTCAGATAGGGGAAATGTCAGTGAGCGTTCCTATTTCAGTTCCAGAGCGATTCGCCCAATGAGTCCTTGATATTTAGTTGTTTTCAGCCAATTTTCTGGATTTTTGAAAATTTCACTTTTTTGTGAAAATATCCACTAAATGAGGGAATAATGTGTGTGTGAGGGTACCCCAGGAGAGTTCCAAATGTGTGTGGGTAGAACATATATCCCACGGGGGTAAAATTGAAAAAAGTTGAAAACTTTTTTTTCTTGGACTTAGTCATTTTTCCTGCGTTTATCAGACTTTCAGATAGGGGAAATGTCAGTGAGCGTTCAGATTTCAGCTCCAGAGCGATTCGCCCAATGAGTCCTTGATATTTAGTTGTTTTCAGCCAATTTTCTGGATTTTTGAAAATTTCACTTTTTTGTGAAAATATCCACTAAATGAGGGAATAATATGTGTGAGGATATCCCAGGAGAGTTCCAAATGTGTGTGGGTAGAATATATATCCCACGGGGATAAAATTGAAAAAAGTTGAAAATTTTTTTTGAAGGATTTAGTCATTTTTCCGGCGTTTATCGGACTTTCAGATAGGGGAAATGTCAGTGAGCATTCCGATTTCAGTTCCAGAGCGATTCGCCCAATGAGTCCTTGATATTTTGTCGTTTTCAGCCAATTTTCTGGATTTTTGAAAATTTCACATTTTTGTGAAAATATCCACTAAATGAGGGAATAATATGTGTGAGGTTACCCCAGGAGAATTCCAAATGTGTGTGGGTAGAATATATATCCCACAGGGGTAAAATTGAAAAAAGTTTAAAACATTTTTTTTTTGTACTTAGTCATATTTCCGGCTTTTATCAGACTTTCAGATAGGGGAAATGTCAGTGAGAGTTCCGATTTCAGTTCCAGAGCGATTCGCCCAATGAGTCCTTGATATTTAGTCGTTTTCAGCCAATTTTCAGAATTTTTGAAAATTTCACTTTTTTGTGAAAATATCCACTAAATGAGGGAATAATATGTGTGAGGTTACCCCAGGAGAGTTCCAAATGTGTGTGGGTAGAATATATATCCTACGGGGGTAAAATTGAAAAAAGTTGAAAAAATTTTTTTTTTGACTTAGTCATTTTACCGGCGTTTATCACACTTTCAGATAGGGGAAATGTCAGTGAGCGTTCCTATTTCAGTTCCAGAGCGATTCGCCCAATGAGTCCCTGATATTTAGTTGTTTTCAGCCAATTTTCTGGATTTTTGAAAATTTCACTTTTTTGTGAAAATATCCACTAAATGAGGGAATAATATGTGTGTGAGGGTACCCCAGGAGAGTTCCAAATGTGTGTGGGTAGAACATATATCCCACGGGGGTAAAATTGAAAAAAGTTGAATACTTTTTTTTCTTGGACTTAGTCATTTTTCCGGCGTTTATCAGACTTTCAGATAGGGGAAATGTCAGTGAGCGTTCCGATTTCAGTTTCAGAATGATTCGCCCAATGAGTCCTTGATATTTAGTCGTTTCCAGCCAATTTTCAGAATTTTGGAAAATTTCACTTTTTTGTGAAAATATCCACTAAATGAGGGAATAATATGTGTGTGAGGGTACCCCAGGAGAGTTCCAAATATGTGTGGGTAGAATATATATCCCACGGGGGTAAAATTGAAAAAAGTTGAAACATTTTTTTGGGGGATTTAGTCATTTTTCCGGCGTTTATCAGACTTTCAGATACGGGAAATGTCAGTGAGTGTTCCGTTTTCAGTTCCAGAGCGATTCGCTCAATGAGTCCTTGATATTTAGTTGTTTTCAGCCAATTTTCTGGATTTTTGAAAATTTAACTTTTTTGTGAAAATATCCACTAAATGAGGGAATAATATGTGTGAGGGTACCCCAGGAGAGTTCCAAATGTGTGTGGGTAGAATATATATCCCACGGGGGTAAAATTGAAAAAAGGTGAAAATTTTTTTTTGGGGATTTAGTCATTTTACCGGCGTTTATCACATTTTCAGATAGGGGAAATGTCAGTGAGCGTTCCGATTTCAGTTCCAGAGCGATTCGCCCAATGAGTCCTTGATATTTAGTCGTTTTTAGCCAATTTTCTGTATTGTTGACATTTTCACTTTTTTGTGAAAATATCCACTAAATGAGGGAATAATATGTGTGAGGGTATCCCAGGAGAGTTCCAAATGTGTGTGGGTAGAATATATATCCCACATGTTTGAAATTGAAAAAAGTTGAAAAAAAAATATGTTTGTACTTAGTCATATTTCCGGCGTTTATCAGACTTTCAGATAGGGGAAATGTCAGTGAGCGTTCCAATTTCAGTTCCAGAGTGATTCGCCCAGTCGTTTTCAGCCAATTTTCTGGATTTTTGAAAATTTCACTTTTTTGTGAAAATATCCACTAAATGAGGGAATAATATGTGTGAAGGTACCCCAGGAGAGTTCCAAATGTGTGTGGGTAGAATATATATCCCACAGGGGTAAAATTGAAAAAAGTTAAAAACTTTTTTTTCTTAAACTTAGTCATTTTTCCGGCGTTTATCAGACTTTCAGATAGGGGAAATGTCAGTGAGCGTTCCTATTTCAGTTCCAGAGTGATTCGCCCAATGAGTCCTTGATATTTAGTTGTTTTCAGCCAATTTTCTGGATTTTTGAAAATTTCACTTTTTTGTGAAAATATCCACTAAATGAGGGAATAATGTGTGTGTGAGGGTACCCCAGGAGAGTTCTAAATGTGTGTGGGCAGAATATATATCCCACGGGGGTAAATTTGAAAAAAGTTGAAAACTTTTTTTTCTTGGACTTAGTCATTTTTCCGGCGATTATCAGACTTTCAGATAGGGGAAATGTCAGTGAGCGTTCAGATTTCAGCTCCAGAGCGATTCGCCCAATGAGTCCTTGATATTTAGTTGTTTTCAGCCAATTTTCTGGATTTTTGAAAATTTCACTTTTTTGTGAAAATATCCACTAAATGAGGGAATAATATGTGTGAGGATATCCCAGGAGAGTTCCAAATGTGTGTGGGTAGAATATATATCCCACGGGGGTAAAATTGAAAAAAGTTGAAAATTTTTTTTGAAGGATTTAGTCATTTTTCCGGCGTTTATCAGACTTTCAGATAGGGGAAATGTCAGTGAGCGTTCCGATTTCAGATCTAGAGCGATTCGCCCAATGAGTCATTGATATTTTGTCGTTTTTAGTCAATTTTCTGGATTTTTGAAAACTTAACTTTTTTGTGAAAATATCCACTAAATGAGGGAATAATATGTGTGAGGTTACCCCAGGAGAGTTCCAAATGTGTGTGGGTAGAATATATATCCCACAGGGGTAAAATTGAAAAAAGTTTAAAACATTTTTTTTTTGGACTTAGTCATTTTTCCGGCGTTTATCAGACTTTCAGATAGCAGAAATGTCAGTGAGCATTCTGATTTCATTTCCAGAGCGATTCAACAATGAGTCCTTGATATTTTGTCGTTTTCAGCCAATTTTTGAAAATTTCACTTTTTTGTGAAAATATCCACTAAATGAGGGAATAATATGTGTGAGGGTACCCCAGGAGAGTTCCAAATGTGTGTGGGTAGAATATATATCCCACATGGTTGAAATTGCAAAAAGTTGAAAAAAATTTTTTTTTTGACTTAGTCATTTTTACGGCGTTTATCAGACTTTCAGATAGGGGAAATGTCAGTGAGCGTTCCGATTTCAGTTCTAGAGCGATTCGCCCAATGAGTCCTTGATATTTAGTCGTTTTCAGCCAATTTTCTGGATTTTTGAAAAATTCACTTTTTTTGTGAAAATATCCACTAAATGAGGGAACAATATGTGTGAGGGTACCCCAGGAGAATTCCAAATGTGTGTGGGTAGAATATATATCCCACATGTTTGAAATTGAAAAAAGTTGAAAAAAAAAATATGTTTGTACTTAGTCATATTTCCGTCGTTTATCAGACTTTCAGATAGGGGAAATGTCAGTGAGCGTTCCGATTTCACTTCCAGAGCGATTCGCCCAGTCGTTTTCAGCCAATTTTCTGGATTTTTGAAAATTTCACTTTTTTGTGAAAATATCCACTAAATGAGGGAATAATATGTGTGAGGGTACCCCAGGAGAGTTCCAAATGTGTGTGGGTAGAATATATATCCCACGGGGGTAAAATTGAAAAAAGTTTAAACATTTTTTGGGGGGATTTAGTCATTTTTCCGGCGTTTATCAGACTTTCAGATACGGGAAATGTCAGTGAGCGTTCCGATTTCAGTTCCAGAGCGATTCGCTCAATGAGTCCTTGATATTTAGTTGTTTTCAGCCAATTTTCTGGATTTTTGAAAATTTCACTTTTTTGTGAAAATATCCACTAAATGAGGGAATAATATGTGTGAGGGTACCCCAGGAGAGTTCCAAATGTGTGTGGGTAGAATATATATCCCACGGGGGTAAAATTGAAATAAGGTGAAAATTTTTTGGGGGGGATTTAGTCATTTTTCCGGCGTTTATCAGACTTTCAGATAGCGGAAATGTCAGTGAGCATTCCGATTTCATTTCCAGAGCGATTCGGCCAATGAGTCCTTGATATTTTGTCGTTTTACACCCAATTTTCTGGATTTTTGAAAATTTCACTTTTTTGTGAAAATATCCACTAAATGAGGGAATAATATGTGTGAGGGTATCCCAGGAGAGTTCCAAATGTGTGTGGGTAGAATATAAATCCCACAGGGGTAAAATTGAAAAAAGTTGAAAAAATTTTTTGGGGGATTTAGTCATTTTTCCGGCGTTTAACAGACTTTCAGATAGGGTAAATGTCAGTGAGCGTTACGATTTCAGCTCCAGAGCGATTCGCTCAATGAGTCCTTGATATTTAGTCGTTTTCAGCCAATTTTCTGGATTTTTGAAAATTTCACTTTTTTGTGAAAATATCCACTAAATGAGGGAATAATATGTGCGAGGGTACCCCAGGAGAGTTCCAAATGTGTGTGGGTAGAATATATATCCCACATGGTTGAAATTGAAAAAAGTTGAAAAAAAAAATATTTTTGTACTTAGTCATATTTCCGGCTTTTATCAGACTTTCAGATAGGGGAAATGTCAGTGAGCGTTCTGATTTCAGTTCCAGAGCGATTCGCCCAATGAGTCCTTGATATTTAGTCGTTTTCAGCCAATTTTCAGAATTTTTGAAAATTTCACTTTTTTGTGAAAATATCCACTAAATGAGGGAATAATATGTGTGAGGTTACCCCAGGAGAGTTCCAAATGTGTGTGGGTAGAATATATATCCCACGGGGGTAAAATTAAAAAAAGTTGAAAATTTTTTTGGGGGGATTTAGTCATTTTTCCGGCGTTTATCCGACTTTCAGATAGGGGAAATGTCAGTGAGCGTACCGATTTCAGTTCCAGAGCGATTTGCCCAATGAGTCCTTGATATTTTGTCGTTTTCAGCCAAATTTCTGGATTTTTGAAAATTTAACTTTTTTGTGAAAATATCCACTAAATGAGGGAATAATATGTGTGAGGTTACCCCAGGAGAGTTCCAAATGTGTGTGGGTAGAATATATATCCCACGGGGGTAAAATTGAAATAAGTTGAAAACTTTTTTTTCTTGGACTTAGTCATTTTTCCGGCGTTTATCAGACTTTCAGATTGGGGAAATGTCAGTGAGCGTTCCGACTTCAGTTTCAGAATGATTCGCCCAATGAGTCCTTGATATTTAGTCGTTTCCAGCCAATTTTCAGAATTTTTGAAAATTTCACTTTTTTGTGAAAATATCCACTAAATGAGGGAATAATATGTGTGAGGGTACCCCAGGAGAGTTCCAAATGTGTGTGGGTAGAATATATATCCCACGGGGGTAAAATTGAAAAAAGTTGAAAAAATAATTTTTTTTGACTTAGTCATTTTTACGGCGTTTATCAGACTTTCAGATAGGGGAAATGTCAGGGAGCGTTCCGATTTCAGTTCTAGAGCGATTCACAAAATGAGTCCTTGATATTTAGTCGTTTTCAGACAATTTTCTGGATTTTTGAAAAATTCACTTTTTTGTGTAAATATCCACTAATTGAGGGAATAATATGTGTGAGGGTACCCGAGGAGATTCCAAATGTGTGTAGGTAGAATATATATCACACAGGGGTAAAATTGAAAAACGTTGAAAAAATTTTTTTTTTGGACATAGTCATTTTTCTGACGTTTATTAGACTTTCAGATAGCGGAAATGTCAGTGAGCGTTCCGATTTCAGTTCCAGAATGATTCGCCCAATGAGTCCTTGATATTTAGTCGTTTTCAGCCAATTTTCAGAATTTTTGAAAATTTCACTTTTTTGTGAAAATATCCACTAAATGAGGGAATAATATGTGTGAGGGTTCCAAATGTGTGTGGGTAGAATATATATCCCACGGGGGTAAAATTGAAAAAAGTTGAAAACTTTTTTTTCTTGGACTTAGTCATTTTTCCGGCGTTTATCAGACTTTCACATAGGGGAAATGTCAGTGAGCGTTCCGATTTCAGTTCCAGAGCGATTCGCCCAATGAGTCCTTCCTATTTAGTCGTTTTCAGCCAATTTTCTGGATTTTTGAAAATTTCACTTTTTTGTGAAAATATCCACTAAATGAGGGAACAATATGTGTGAGGGTACCCCAGGAGAGTTCCAAATGTGTGTGGGTAGAATATATATCCCACGGGGGTAAAATTGAAAAAAGTTAAAAAAATTTTTTTTTGGACTTAGTCATTTTTTCGACGTTTATCAGACTTTCAGATAGCAGAAAAGTCAGTGAGCGTTCCGATTTCAGTTCCAGAACGATTCGCCCAATGAGTCCTTGATATTTAGTCGTTTTCAGCCAATTTTCAGAATTTTTGAAAATTTCACTTTTTTGTCAAAATATCCACTAAATGAGGGAATAATATGTGTGAGGGTACCCCAGGAGAGTTCCAAATGTGTGTGGGTAGAATATATATCCCACATGGTTGAAATTGAAAAAAGTTGAAAAAAAAAATATTTTTGTACTTAGTCATATTTCCGGCGTTTATCAGACTTTCAGATAGGGGAAATGTCAGTGAGCGTTCCGATTTCAGTTCCAGAGCGATTCGCCCAATGAGTCCTTGATATTTAGTCGTTTTCAGCCAATTTTCTGGATTTTTGAAAATTTCACTTTCTTGTGAAAATATCCACTAAATGAGGGAATAATATGTGTGAGGGTACCCCAGGAGAGTTCCAAATGTGTGTGGGTAGAATATATATCCCACGGGGGTAACATTGAAAAAAGTTGAAAACTTTTTTTCTTGGACTTAGTCATTTTTCCGACGTTTATCAGATTTTAAGATAGGGGAAATGTCAGTGAGCATTCCGATTTCAGTTCCAGAACAATTCGGCCAATGAGTCCTTGATATTTAGTCGTTTTCAGGCAATTTTCTGGATTTTTGAAAATTTCACTTTTTTGTGAAAATATGCACTAAATGAGGGAATAATATGTGTGAGGGTACCCCAGGAGAGTTCCAAATGTGTGTGGGTAGAATATATATCCCACAAGGGTTAAAATTGAAAAAAGTTGAAAAATTGTTTTTTTTGTATTTAGTCATTTTTCCGGCGTTTATCAGACTTTCAGATAGCGTAAATGTCAGTGAGCATTCCGATTTCAGTTCCAGAACCATTCGCCCAATGAGTCCTTGATATTTCGTCATTTTCAGCCAATTTTCAGAATTTTTGAAAATTTCACTTTTTTGTGAAAATATCCACTAAATTAGGGAATAATATGTGTGAGGGTACCCAAGGAGAGTTCCAAATGTGTGTGGGTAGAATATATATCCCACAGGGTTAAAATTGAAAAAATGTGAAAAAAATTTTTTTTTGGACTTAGTAATTTTTCCGGTGTTTATCAGACTTTCAGATAGCGGAAATGTCAGTGAGCGTTCCGATTTCAGTACCAGAGCGACTCGCCCAATGAGTCCTTGATATTTAGTCGTTTTCAGCCAATTTTCGAAAATTTCACTTTTTTGTGAAAATATCCACTAATTGAGGGAATAATGTGTGAGGGTACCCCAGGAGAGTTCCAAATGTGTGTGCGTAGAATATATATCCTACGGCGGTAAAATTGAAAAAAGTTGAAAAAAATTTTTTTTTGGGACTTAGTCATTTTTCCAGCGTTTATCAGACTTCAGATAGGGGAAATGTCAGTGAGCGTTTCGATTTCAGTTCCAGAGCGATTCGCCCAATGAGTCCTTGATATTTCGTCGTTTTCAGGCAATTTTCGGAGTTTTTGAAAATTTCACTTGTTTGTGAAAATATCCACTACGTGAGGGAATAATATGTGTGAGGGTACCCCAGGAGAGCTCCAATTGTGTGTGAGTAGAAAATATATCCCAAGGGGGTAAAATTGAAAAAAGTTGAAAAAATTTTTTGGGGGGATTTAGTCATTTTTCCGGCGTTCATCAGACTTTCAGATAGGTGAAATGTCAGTGAGCGTTCCGATTTCAGTTCCAGAGCGATTCGCCCAATGAGTCCTTGATATTTAGTCGTTTTCAGCCAATTTTCTGGATTTTTGAAAATTTCACTTTTTTTGTGAAAATATCCACTAAATGAGGGAATAATATGTGTGAGAGTACCCCAGGAGAGTTCCAAATGTGTGTGGGTAGAATATATAACCCACAGGGTTAAAATTGAAAGAAGTTAAAAAAAAAAAATTTTTGTACTTAGTCATTTTTCCGGCGTTTATCAGACTTTCAGATAGGGGAAATGTCAGTGAGCGTTCTGATTTCAGTTCCAGAACGATTCGCCGGATGGGTCCATGGTATTTCATCGTTTTCAGCCAATTTTCTGAGTTTTTGAAAATTTCACTTTTTTGTGAAAATATCCACTAAATGAGGGAATAATATGTGTGAGGGTACCCCAGGAGAGTTCCAAATGTGTGTGGGTAGAACATATATCCCACAGGGTTAAAATTGAAAAAAGTTGAAAATATTTTTTTTTTGGATTTAGTCATTTTTCCGGCATTTATCAAACTTTCAGATAGGGGAAATGTCAGTGAGCGTTCCAATTTCAGTTCCAGAGTGATTCGCCCATTGAGTCCTTGATATTTAGTCGTTTTCAACCAATTTTCTGGATTTTTGAAAATTTCACTTTTTTGTAAAAATATCCACTAAATGAGGGAATAATATGTGTGAGGGTACCCCAGGAGAGTTCCAAATGTGTGTGGGTAGAATATATATCCCATGGGGGTAAAATTGAAAAAAGTTGAAAAAGTTTTTTTTTTTGGATTTAGTCATTTTTCCAGCGTTTATCAGACTTTCAGATAGGGGAAATGTCAGTGAGCGTTCCGATTTCAGTTCCAGAGCGATTCGCCCAATGAGTCCTTGATATTTAGTCGTTTTCAGGCAATTTTCTGAATTTTTGAAAATTTCACTTTTTTGTGAAAATATCCACTAAATGAGGGAATAATATGTGTGAGGGTACCCCAATAGAGTTCCAAATGTGTGTGGGTAGAATATATATCCCATGGGGGTAAAATTGAAAAAAGTTGAAAAAATTTTTTTTTCTACTTAGTCATTTTTCCGGCGTTTATCAGACTTTCAGATAGGGCAAATGTCAGTGAGCATTCCGATTTCAGTTCCAGAGCGATTCGGCGGATGAGTCCTTGATATTTCGTCATTTTCAGGAAATTTTCAGAATTTTTGAAAATTTCACTTTTTTGTGAAAATATCCACTAAATGAGGGAATAATATGTGTGAGGGTACCCCAGGAGAGTTCCAAATGTGTGTGGATAGAATATATATCCCACGCGGGTAAAATTGAAAAAAGTTGAAAACATTTTTTTTTTGGACTTAGTCATTTTTCCGGCGTTTATCAGACTTTCAGATAGGGCAAAAGTCAGTGATCGTTCCGATTTCAGTTCCAGAGCGATTCGCCCATTGAGTCCTTGATATTTCGTCGTTTTCAGGCAATTTTCAGAATTTTTGAAAATTTCACTTTTTTGTGAAAATATCCACTAAATGAGGGAATAATATGTGTGAGGGTACCCCAGGAGACTTCCAAATGTGTGTGGGTAGAATATATATCCCACGGGGGTAAAATTGAAAAAAGTTTAAAAAATTTTTTTTTTGGACTTAGTCATTTTTCCGGCGTTTATCAGACTTTCAGATAGGGGAAATGTCAGTGAGCGTTGCGATTTTAGTTCCAGAGAGATTCGCCCGATGAGTCCTTGATATTTCGTCGTTTTCAGGCAATTTTCTGAATTTTTGAAAATTTCACTTTTTTGTGAAAATATCCACTAAATGAGGGAATAATATGTGTGAGGGTACCCCAATAGAGTTCCAAATGTGTGTGGGTAGAATATATATCCCATGGGGGTAAAATTGAAAAAAGTTGAAAAATTTTTTTTTTCTACTTAGTCATTTTTCCGGCGTTTATCAGACTTTCAGATAGGGCAAATGTCAGTGAGTGTTCCGATTTCAGTTCCAGAGCGATTCGCCCAATGAGTCCTTGATATTTCGTCGTTTTCAGTCAATTTTCTGAATTTTTGAAAATTTCACTTTTTTGTGAAAATATCCACTAAATGAGGGAATAATATGTGTGAGGGTACCCCAGGAGAGTTCCAAATGTGTGTGGGTAGAATATATATCCCACGGGGGTAAAATTGAAAAAAGTTTCAAAAAATTTTTTTTTGGACTTAAGTCTTTTTTTCGGCGTTTATCAGACTTTAAGATAGGGGAAATGTCAGTGAGCGTTCCGATTTCAGTTCCAGAGCGATTCGGCGGATGAGTCCTTGATATTTCGTCATTTTCAGGAAATTTTCAGAATTTTTGAAAATTTCACTTTTTTGTGAAAATATCCACTAAATGAGGGAATAATATGTGTGAGGGTACCCCAGGAGAGTTCCAAATGTGTGTGGATAGAATATATATCCCACGCGGGTAAAATTGAAAAAAGTTGAAAACATTTTTTTTTTTGGACTTAGTCATTTTTCCGGCGTTTATCAGACTTTCAGATAGGGCAAAAGTCAGTGATCGTTCCGATTTCAGTTCCAGAGCGATTCGCCCATTGAGTCCTTGATATTTCGTCGTTTTCAGGCAATTTTCAGAATTTTTGAAAATTTCACTTTTTTGTGAAAATATCCACTAAATGAGGGAATAATATGTGTGAGGGTACCCCAGGAGACTTCCAAATGTGTGTGGGTAGAATATATATCCCACGGGGGTAAAATTGAAAAAAGTTTAAAAATTTTTTTTTTCTACTTAGTCATTTTTCCGGCATTTATCAGACTTTCAGATAGGGCAAATGTCAGTGAGTGTTCCGATTTCAGTTCCAGAGCGATTCGCCCAATGAGTCCTTGATATTTCGTCGTTTTCAGTCAATTTTCTGAATTTTTGAAAATTTCACTTTTTTGTGAAAATATTAACTAAATGAGGGAATAATATGTGTGAGGGTACCTCGGGAGAGTTCCAAATGTGTGTGGGTAGAATATATATCCCACAGGGTTAAAATTTAAAAAAGTTTAAAAATTTTTTTTTTTGTACTTAGTCATTTTTCCGGCGTTTATCAGACTTTCAGATAGGGGAAATGTCAGTGAGCGTTCCGATTTCAGTTCCAGAGCGATTTGTCCAATTAGTCCTTGATATTTCGTCGTTTTCAGGCAATTTTCTGAATTTTTGAAAATTTCACTTTTTTGTGAAAATATCCACTAAATGAGGGAATAATATGTGTGAGGGTACCCCAGGAGAGTTCCAAATGTGTGTGGGTAGAATATATATCCCACGGGGGTAAAATTGAAAAAAGTTGAAAAAAATTGTTTTTCTACTTAGTCATTTTTCCGGCGTTTATCAGACTTTCAGATAGGGCAAATGTCAGTGAGTGTTCCGATTTCAGTTCCAGAGCGATTCGCCCAATGAGTCCTTGATATTTCGTCGTTTTCAGTCAATTTTCTGAATTTTTGAAAATTTCACTTTTTTGTGAAAATATCCACTAAATGAGGGAATAATATGTGTGAGGGTACCCCAGGAGAGTTCCAAATGTGTGTGGGTAGAATATATATCCCACGGGGGTAAAATTGAAAAAAGTTTAAAAAAATTTTTTTTTGGACTTAAGTCTTTTTTTCGGCGTTTATCAGACTTTCAGATAGGGGAAATGTCAGTGAGCGTTCCGATTTCAGTTCCAGAGCGATTCGGCGGATGAGTCCTTGATATTTCGTCATTTTCACCAAATTTTCAGAATTTTTGAAAATTTCACTTTTTTGTGAAAATATCCACTAAATGAGGGAATAATATGTGTGAGGGTACCCCAGGAGAGTTCCAAATGTGTGTGGATAGAATATATATCCCACGCGGGTAAAATTGAAAAAAGTTGAAAACATTTTTTTTTTTGGACTTAGTCATTTTTCCGGCGTTTATCAGACTTTCAGATAGGGCAAAAGTCAGTGATCGTTCCGATTTCAGTTCCAGAGCGATTCGCCCATTGAGTCCTTGATATTTCGTCGTTTTCAGGCAATTTTCAGAATTTTTGAAAATTTCACTTTTTTGTGAAAATATCCACTAAATGAGGGAATAATATGTGTGAGGGTACCCCAGGAGACTTCCAAATGTGTGTGGGTAGAATATATATCCCATGGGGGTAAAATTGAAAAAAGTTGAAAAAATTTTTTTTTCTACTTAGTCATTTTTCCGGCATTTATCAGACTTTCAGATAGGGCAAATGTCAGTGAGTGTTCCGATTTCAGTTCCAAAGCGATTCGCCCAATGAGTCCTTGATATTTCGTCGTTTTCAGGAAATTTTCTGAATTTTTGAAAATTTAACTTTTTTGTGAAAATATCCACTAAATGAGGGAATAATATGTGTGAGGGTACCCCAGGAGTGTTCCAAATGTGTGTGGGTAGAATATATATCCCACGGGGGTAAAATTGAAAAAAGTTTAAAAAAATTTTTTTTTGGACTTAAGTCTTTTTTTCGCCGTTTATCAGACTTTCAGATAGGGGAAATGTCAGTGAGCGTTCCGATTTCAGATCCAGAGCGATTCGGCGGATGAGTCCTTGATATTTCGTCATTTTCAGGAAATTTTCAGAATTTTTGAAAATTTCACTTTTTTGTGAAAATATCCACTAAATGAGGGAATAATATGTGTGAGGGTACCCCAGGAGAGTTCCAAATGTGTGTGGGTAGAATATATATCCCACGGGGGTAAAATTGAAAAAAGTTGAAAAAATTTTTTTTTGTACTTAGTCATTTTTCCGGCGTTTATCAGACTTTCAGATAGGGCAAATGTCAGTGAGTGTTCCGATTTCAGTTCCAGAGCGATTTGCCCAATGAGTCCTTGATATTTCGTCGTTTTCAGTCAATTTTCAGAATTTTTGAAAATTTCATTTTTTGTGAAAATATTAACTAAATGAGAGAATAATATGTGTGAGGGTACCTCGGGAGAGTTCCAAATGTGTGTGGGTAAAATATATATCCCACAGGGTTAAAATTGAAAAAAGTTAAAAAATTTTTTTTTTTTGTACTTAGTCATTTTTCCGGCGTTTATCAGACTTTCAGATAGGGCAAATGTCAGTGATTGTTCCGATTTCAGTTCCAAAGCGATTCGCCCAATGAGTCCTTGATATTTCGTCGTTTTCAGGCAATTTTCAGAATTTTTGAAAATTTCACTTTTTTGTGAAAACATCCACTAAATGAGGGAATAATATGTGTGAGGGTACCCCAGGAGAGTTCCAAATGTGTGTGAGTAGAATATATATCCCACGGGGGTAAAATTGAAAAAAGTTGAAAAAATTTTTTTTTGGACTTAGGTCTTTTTTTCGGCGTTTATCAGACATTCAGATAGGGGAAATGTCAGTGAGCGTTCCCATTTCAGTTCAAGAGCGATTCGGCGGATGAGTCCTTGATATTTCGTCGTTTTCAGGAAATTTTCAGAATTATTGAAAATTTCACTTTTTTGTGAAAATATCCACTAAATGAGGGAATAATATGTGTGAGGGTACCCCAGGAGAGTTCCAAATGTGTGTGGGTAGAATATATATCCCACGGGGGAAAAATTGAAAAAAGTTTAAAAAAATTTTTTTTTGTACTTGTCATTTTTCCGGCGTTTATCAGATTTTCAGATAGGGCAAATGTCAGTGAGCGTTCCGATTTCAGTTCCAGAGCAATTCGCCCAATGAGTCCTTGATATTTCGTCGTTTTCAGTCAATTTTCAGAATTTTTGAAAATGTCACTTCTTTGTGAAAATATTAACTAAATGAGAGAATAATATGTGTGAGGGTACCTCGGGAGAGTTCCAAATGTGTGTGGGTAAAATATATATCCCACAGGGTTAAAATTGAAAAAAGTTTAAAAATTTTTTTTTTTTGTACTTAGTCATTTTTCCGGCGTTTACCAGACTTTCAGATAGGGCAAATGTCAGTGATTGTTCCAATTTCAGTTCCAAAGCGATTCGCCCAATGAGTCCTTGATATTTCGTCGTTTTCAGGCAATTTTCAGAATTTTTGAAAATTTCACTTTTTTGTGAAAATATCCACTAAATGAGGGAATAATATGTGTGAGGGTACCCCAGGAGAGTTCCAAATGTGTGTGAGTAGAATATATATCCCACGGGGGTAAAATTGAAAAAAGTTGAAAAAATTTTTTTTTGGACTTAGGTCTTTTTTTGGCGTTTATCAGACATTCAGATAGGGGAAATGTCAGTGAGCGTTCCCATTTCAGTTCAAGAGCGATTCGGCGGATGAGTCCTTGATATTTCGTCGTTTTCAGGAAATTTTCAGAATTTTTGAAAATTTCACTTTTTTGTGAAAATATCCACTAAATGAGGGAATAATATGTGTAAGGGTACCCCAGGAGAGTTCCAAATGTGTGTGGGTAGAATATATATCCCACGGGGGTAAAATTGAAAAAAGTTGAAAAAATTTTTTTTTTGGACTTAGTAATTTTTCCGGCGTTTATCAGACTTTCAGATAGGGCAAATGTCAGTGAGCGTTCCGATTTCAGTTCCAGAGCAATTCGCCCAATGAGTCCTTGATATTTCGTCATTTTCAGTCAATTTTCAGAATTTTTGAAAATGTCACTTCTTTGTGAAAATATTAACTAAATGAGGGAATAATATGTGTGAGGGTACCTCGGGAGAGTTCCAAATGTGTGTGGGTAGAATATATATCCCACAGGGTTAAAATTGATAAAAGTTAAAAAAAAATTTTTTTGTACTTAGTCATTTTTCCGGCGTTTATCAGACTTTCAAATAGGGGAAATGTCAGTGAGCGTTCCGATTTCAGTTCCAGAGCGATTCGCCCAAAGAGTCCTTGATATTTCTTCGTTTTCAGTCAATTTTCAGAATTTTTGAAAATTTCACTTTTTTGTGAAAATATCCACTAAATGAGGGAATAATATGTGTGAGGGTACCCCAGGAGAGTTCCAAATGTGTGTGGGTAGAATATATATCCTACGGGGGTAAAATTGAAAAAAGTTGAAAAATTTTTTTTTTTGAACTTAGTCTTTTTTCCGGCGTTTATCATACTTTCAGATAGGGCAAATGTCAGTGAGCGTTCCGATTTCAGTTCCAGAGCAATTCGTCAAATGAGTCCTTGATATTTAGTCGTTTTCAGCCAATTTTCTGGATTTTTGAAAATTTCACTTTTTTGTGAAAATATCCACTAAATGAGGGAATAATATGTGTGAGGGTACCTCGGGAGAGTTCCAAATGAGTGTGGGTAGAATATATATCCCACAGGGTTAAAATTGAAAAAAGTTTAAAAAATTTTTTTTTTTGTACTTAGTCATTTTTCCAGCGTTTATCAGACTTTCAGATAGGGGAAATGTCAGTGAGCGTTCCGGTTTCAGTTCCAGAGCGATTCGCCCAATGAGTCCTTGATATTTCGTCGTTTTCAGGAAATTTTCAGAATTTTTGAAAATTTCACTTTTTTGTGAAAATATCCACTAAATGAGGGAATAATATGTGTGAGGGTACCCCAGGAGAGTTCCAAATGTGTGTGGGTAGAATATATATCCCACAGGGTTAAAATTGAAAAAAGTTGGGAGCGCACATCTTCTACCTGCCTGCTTGCCTGAGGTACGACGGTCTGCCTTCCAACTCCTGTCAGTCTGTCTAAGGACCAGCTTGCCCGCTCACCTGGGAGCGCTCATCTGCTGCCTGTCTGCTAGCCTACTAGGAGGCTCTGCCTCACGTGCTGTGACAACCCGCCTGTCCAGAGACTCCTGCCCGCTCACCTGGGAGCGCTCATCTGCTACCTGTCTGTTGGTCTTCCTGGAGGCTCCGCCGTCACATGCTTTGATCACCCGTTTATCCAGAGACTCTCGCCTGCTCACCTGGGTGCTCAAGTCTATCATCTGCCGCCACTGGTCGTACCAATCCTTTACCCACAGACTGCCCCGGTCACTTGCAGTGACCTCCTGCCCGTTCATCCAGAGACTACCCCGGTCACTTGCCGTGATCTCCTGCCCGTTCATCCAGAGACTGCCCCGGTCACTTGACGTGACCTCCTGTCCGTTCATTCAGAGACTGTCCCGGTCACCTGCTGTGACTGCCTGCCCGTCTACCCTGGTCGCCACCCGCTCCCTTACAAGGACCGCCCCCTTGTATAGTAGCTCAGAGGTTCCGCCGCCCAGACCCGTTACATATATCCCACGGGGGTAAAATTGAAAAAAGTTGAAAACATTTTTTTTTTGGGCTTAGTCATTTTTCCGGCGTTTATCAGACTTTCACATAGGGGAAATGTCAGTGAGCGTTCCGATTTCAGTTCCAGAGCAATTCGCCCAATGAGTCCTTGATATTTAGTCGTTTTCAGCCAATTTTCTGGATTTTTGAAAATTTCACTTTTTTGTGAAAATATCCACTAAATGAGGGAATAATATGTGTGAGGGTACCCCAGGAGAGTTCCAAATGTGTGTGGGTAGAATATATATCAGACGGGGGGTAAAATTGAAAACAGTTGAAAAAATATTTTTTTTGGACTTAAGTCATTTTTCCAGCGTTTTTAAGACTTTCAGATAGGGGAAATGTCAGTGAGCCTTCCGATTTCAGTTCCAGAGCGATTCGGCCAATGAGTCCTTGATATTTAGTCGTTTTCAGCCAATTTTCTGGATTTTTGAAAATTTCACTTTTTTGTCAAACTATCCACTAAATGAGCGAATAATATGTGTGAGGGTACCCCAGGAGAGTTCCAAATGTGTGTGTGTAGACTATGTATCCCACGGGGGTAAAATTGAAAAAAGTTTTAAAAATTTTTTTTTTGGACTTAGTCATTTCTCCGGCGTTTATCAGACTTTCAGATAGGGAGTGAGCTAGGGAGTGAACGTTCTGATTTCAGTTCCAGAGCGATTCGCCCAATGAGTCCTTGATATTTCGTCGTTGTCAGGCAATTTTCTGAATTTTTTAAAATTTCACTTTTTTGTGAAAATATCCACTAAATGAGGGAATAATATGTGTGAGGGTACCCCAGGAGAGTTCCAAATGTGTGTGGGTAGAATATATATCCCACGGGGGTAAACTTGAAAAAAAAAATTTTTTGGACTTAGCAATTTTTCCGGCGTTTATCAGACTTTCAGATAGGAGAAATGTCAGTGAGCGTTCCGATTTCAGTTCCAGAGCGATTCGCCCAATGAGTCCTTGAAATTTAGTCGTTTTCAGCGAATTTTCTGGATTTTTGAAAATTTCACTTTTTTGTGAAAATATCCACTAAATGAGGGAATAATATGTGTGAGGGTACCCCAGGAGAGTTCCAAATGTGAGTGGGTAGAATATATATCAGACGGGGGGTAAAATTGAAAAAAGTTGAAAAAAAGTTTTTTTGGACTTAGTCATTTTTCCGGCGTTTATCAGACATTCAGGTAGGGGAAATATCAGTGAGCGTTCCGATTTCAGTTCCAGAGCGATTCGCTCAATGAGTCCTTGAAATTTAGTCGTTTTCAGCCAATATTCTGGATTTTTGAAAATTTCACTTTTTTGTGAAAATGTCCACTAAATGAGGGAATAATATGTGTGAGGGTACCCCAGGAGAGTTCCAAATGTGTGTGGGAAGAATATATATCCCACGGGGGTAAAATTGAAAAAAGTTTAAAAAAAATTTTTTTTGGACTTAGTCATTTTTCCGGCGTTTATCAGACTTTCAGATAGGGAGTGAGCTAGGGAGTGAGCGTTCCGATTTCAGTTCCAGAGCGATTCGCCCAATGAGTCCTTGATATTTTGTCGTTTTCAGCCAATTTTCTGGATTTTTGAAAATTTCACATTTTTGTGAAAATATCCACTTAATGAGGGAATAATATGTGTGAGGGTACCCCAGGGGAGTTCCAAATGTGTGTGGGTAGAATATATATCCCACGGGGGTAAAATTGAAAAAAGTTGAAAAAAATTTTTTTTTGGACTTAGTCATTTTTCCGCCATTTATCAGACTTTCATATAGGGGAAATGTCAGTGTTCGTTCTGATTTCAGTTCCAGAGCGATTGCCCCAATGAGTCCTTGATATTTAGTCATTTTCAGTCAATTTTCTGGATTTTTGAAAATTTCACTTTTTTGTGAAAATATCCACTAAATGAGGGAATAATATGTGTGAGGATACCCCAGGAGAGTTCCAAATGTGTGTGGTAGAATATATATCAAACAGGATTAAAATTGAAAAAAGTTGAAAAAAATTATTTTTTGTACTTAGTCATTTTTCCGGTGTTTATCAGGCTTTCAGAGAGGGAGTGAGCTAGGGAGTGAGCGTTCTGATTTCAGTTCCAGAGCGATTCGCCCAATGAGTCCTTGATATTTCGTCGTTGTCAGGCAATTTTCTGAATTTTTTAACATTTCACTTTTTTGTGAAAATATCCACTAAATGAGGGAATAATATGTGTGAGGGTACCCCAGGAGAGTTCCAAATGTGTGTGGGTAGAATATATATCCCACGGGGGTAAACTTGAAAAAAAAAATTTTTTGGACTTAGCAATTTTTCCGGCGTTTATCAGACTTTCAGGTAGGGGAAATGTCAGTGAGCGTTCCGATTTCAGTTCCAGAGCGATTCGCCCAATGAGTCCTTGAAATTTAGTCGTTTTCAGCCAATATTCTGGATTTTTGAAAATTTCACTTTTTTGTGAAAATATCCACTAAATGAGGGAATAATATGTGTGAGGGTACGCCAGGAGAGTTCCAAATGTGTATGGGTAGAATATATATCAGACGGGGGGTAAAATTGAAAAAAGTTGAAAAAAAAATTTTTTTTGACTTAGTCATTTCTCCGGCGTTTATCAGACTTTCAGATAGGGAGTGAGCTAGGGAGTGAGCGTTCTGATTTCAGTTCCAGAGCGATTCGCCCAATGAGTCCTTGATATTTCGTCGTTGTCAGGCAATTTTCTGAATTTTTTAAAATTTCACTTTTTTGTGAAAATATCCACTAAATGAGGGAATAATATGTGTGAGGGTACCCCAGGAGAGTTCCAAATGTGTGTGGGTAGAATATATATCCCACGGGGGTAAAATTGTAAAAAGTCTTAAAAAAAATTTTTTTGGACTGTCTTTTTTCCGGCATTTATCAGACTTTCAGATAGGGGAAATGTCAGTGAGCGTTCCGATTTCAGTTCCAGAGCGATTCGCCCAATGAGTCCTTGATATTTAGTCGTTGTCAGGCAATTTTCTGAATTTTTGAAAATTTCACTTTTTTGTGAAAATATCCACTTAATGAGGGAATAATATGTGTGAGGGTACCCCAGGAGAGTTCCAAATGTGTGTGGGTAGAATATATATCAAACAGGATTAAAATTGAAGAAAGTTTAAAACATTTTTTTTGGACTTACTCATTTTTCGGGCGTTTATCAGACTTTCAGATAGGGGAAATGTCATTTAGCGTTCCAATTTCAGTTCCAGAGCGATTCGCCCAATAAGTCCTTGATATTTAGTTGTTTTCAGCCAATTTTCTGGATTTTTGAAAATTTTACTTTTTTATGAAAATATCCACTAAATGAGGGAATAATGTGTGTGAGGGTACCCCAGGAGAGTTCCAAATGTGTGTGGGTAGAATATATATCACACGGGGGGTAAAATTGAAAAAAAGTTGAAAACATTTTTTTTTTCGACTTAGTCATTTTTCGGGCGTTAATCAGACTTTCAGATAGGGGAAATGTCAGTGCGTGTTCTGATTTCAGTTCCAGAGCGATTCGCCCAATGAATCCTTGATATTTCGTCATTGTCAGGCAATTTTCTGAATTTTTGAAAATTTCACTTTTTTGTGAAAATATCCACTAAATGAGGGAATAATATGTGTGAGGGTACCCCAGGAGAGTTCCAAATGTGTGTGGGTAGAATATATATCAGAGGGGGGGTAAAATTGAAAACAGTGGAAAAAATTTTTTTTTAGACGTAGTCATTTTTCCGCCGTTTATCAGACATTCAGATAGGGGAAATGTCAGTGAACATTCCGATATCAGTTCCAGAGCGATTCGTCCCATGAGTCCTTGATATTTAGTCGTTTTCAGCCAATATTTTGGATTTTTGAAAATTTCACTTTTTTGTGAAAATATCCACTAAATGAGGGAATAATATGTGTGAGGGAACCCCAGGAGAGTTCAAATGTGTGTGGGTAGAATATATATCAGACGGGGGTAAAATTGAAAACAGTCGAAAAAATTTTTTTTTTGGACTTAGTCATTTTTCCAGCGTTTATAAGACTTTCACATAGGGGAAATGTCAGTGAGCGTTCCGATTTCAGTTCCAGAGCGATTCGCCCAATGAGTCCTTGAAATTTAGTCGTTTTCAGCGAATTTTCTGGATTTTTTAAAATTTCACTTTTTTGTGAAAATATCCACTAAATGAGGGAATAATATGTGTGAGGGAACCCCAGGAGAGTTCAAATGTGTGTGGGTAGAATATATATCCCACGGGGGTAAAATTGAAAAAAGTTGAAAAAATTTTTTTTTTGGACTTAGTCATTTTTCCGGCGCTTATCAGACTTTAAGATAGAGGAAATGTCAGTGAGCGTTCCGATTTCAGTTCCGGAGCGATTCGCCCAATGAGTCCTTGATAGTTAGTAGTTTTCAGCCAATTTTCTGGATTTTTGAAAATTTCACTTTTTTGTGAAAATATCCACAAAATGAGGGAATAATATGTGTGAGGGTACCCCAGGAGAGTTCCAAATGTGTGTGGGTAGAATATATATCCCACAGGGGTAAAATTTTAGAAAAAAATTTTTTGGACTTAGTCATTTTTCCGGCGCTTATCAGACTTTAAAATAGAGGAAATGTCAGTGGGCGTTCCAATTTCAGTTCCGGAGCGATTCGCCCAATGAGTCCTTGATATTTAGTCGTTTTCAGCCAATTTTCTGGATTTTTGAAAATTTTACTTTTTTGTGAAAATATCCACTAAATGAGGGAATAATATGTGTGAGGGTACCCCAGGAGAGTTCCAAATGTGTGTGGGTAGAATACATATCAGATGGGGGGTAAAATTGAAAAAAGTTTAAAAAAAATTTTTTTTTGGACTTAGTCATTTTTCCGGCGTTTATCAGACTTTCAGATAGGGGAAATGTCAGTGAACATTCCGATATCAGTTCCAGAGCGATTCGCCCCATGAGTCCATGCTATTTAGTCGTTTTCAGCCAATCTTCTGGATTTTTGAAAATTTTACTTTTTTGTGAAAATATCCACAAAATGAGTGAATAATATGTGTGAGGGTACCCCAGGAGAGTTCCAAATGTGTGTGGGTAGAATATATATCAGACGGGGGGTAAAATTGAAAAAAGTTGAAAAACTTTTTTTTTTGGACTTAGTCATTTTTCCGGCGTTTATCAGACTTTCAGATTGGGGAAATGTCAGTGAGGGTTCCGATTTCAGTCACAGAGCGATTTGCCCAATGAGTCCTTGATATTTAGTCGTTTTCAGCCAATTTTCTGGATTTTTGAAAATTTCACTTTTTTGTGAAAATATCCACTAAATGAGGGAATAATATGTGCGAGGGTACCCCAGGAGAGTTCCAAATGTGTGTAGGTAGAATATATATCCCACGGGGGTAAAATTGAAAAAAAATTTTTTTGGACTTAGTCATTTTTCCGGCGCTTATCAGTCTTTCAGAGAGAGGAAATGTCAGTGAGCGTTCTGATTTCAGTTCTGGAGCGATACGCCCAATGAGTCCTTGATATTTAGTCGTTTTCAGCCAATTTTCTGGATTTTTGAAAATTTTACTTTTTTGTGAAAATATCCACTAAATGAGGGAATAATATGTGTGAGGGTACCCCAGGAGAGTTCCAAATGTGTGTGGGTAGAATATATATCCCACGGGGGTAAAATTGAAAAAAAAAATTTTTTGGACTTATTAATTTTTCCGGCGTTTATCAGACTTTCAGATTGGGGAAATGTCAGTGAGCATTCCGATTTCAGTTCCAGAGCGATTCGCCCAATGAGTCCTTGATATTTAGTCGTTTTCGGCCAATTTTCTGGATTTTTGAAAATTTTTCTTTTTTGTGAAAATATCCACTAAATGAGGCAGGACAGTTCCAAATGTGTGTGGGTAGAATACATATCAGATGGGGGGTAAAATTGAAAAAAGTTGAAAAAAAAATTTTTTTGGACTTAGTCATTTTTCCGGCGTTTATCAGACTTTCAGAGAGAGGAAATGACAGTGAGCGTTCCGATTTCAGTTCCAGAGCGATTCGCCCAATGAGTCCTTGATATTTAGTCGTTTTCGGCCAATTTTCTGGATTTTTGAAAATTTCACTTTTTTGTGAAAATATCCACTAAATGAGGGAATAATATGTGTGAGGGTACCCCAGGAGAGTTCCAAATGTGTGTGGGTAGAATATATATCCCACGCGGGTAAAATTAAAAAAAAAAATTTTTTGGACTTGGTAATTTTTCCGGCGCTTATCAGACTTTCAGATAGGGGAAATGTCAGTGAGCGTTCCGATTTCAGTTCCAGAGCGATTCGCCCAATGAGTCCTTGATATTTAGTCGTTTTCAGCGAATTTTCAGGATTTTTTAAAATTTCACTTTTTTGTGAAAATATCCACTGAATGAGGGAATAATATGTGTGAGGGTACCCCAGGAGAGTTCCAAATGTGTGTGGGTAGAATATATATCCCACGGGGGTAAAATTGAAAAAAGTTGAAAAAAATTTTTTTTTGGACTTAGTCATTTTTCCGCCGTTTATCAGACTTTCAGATAGGGGAAATGTCAGTGAACATTCCGATATCAGTTCCAGAGCGATTCGCCCCATGAGTCCTTGATATTTAGTTGTTTTCAGCCAATATTTTGGATTTTTGAAAATTTCACTTTTTTGTGAAAATATCCACTAAATGAGGGAATAATATGTGTGAGGGAACCCCAGGAGAGTTCAAATGTGTGTGGGAAGAATATATATCCCACGGGGGTAAAATTGAAAACAGTTGAAAAAATTTTTTTTTTGGACTTAGTCATTTTTCCAGCGTTTATAAGACTTTCAGATAGGGGAAATGTCAGTGAGCGTTCCGATTTCAGTTCCAGAGCGATTCGCCCAATGAGTCCTTGAAATTTAGTCGTTTTCAGCGAATTTTCTGGATTTTTGAAAATTTCACTTTTTTGTGAAAATATCCACAAAATGAGTGAATAATATGTGTGAGGGTACCCCAGGAGAGTTACAAATGTGTGTGGGAAGAATATATATCCCACGGGGGTAAAATTGAAAAAAGTTGAAAAAATTTTTTTTTTGGACTTAGTCATTTTTCCGGCGTTTATCAGACTTTCAGATTGGGGAAATGTCAGTGAGCGTTCCGATTTCAGTTACAGAGCGATTTGCCCAATGAGTCCTTGATAATTTAGTCGTTTTCAGCCAATTTTCTATATTTTTGAAAATTTCACTTTTTTGTGAAAATATCCACTAAATGAGGGAATAATATGTGTGAGGGTACCCCAGGAGAGTTCCAAATGTGTGTGGGTATGATATATATCAGAGGGGGGGTAAAATTTAAAAAAAAAATTTTTTGGACTTAGTCATTTTTCCGGCGTTTATCAGACTTTCAGATAAGGGAAATGTCAGTGAGCATTCTGATATCAGTTCCAGAGCGATTCGCCCCATGAGTCCTTGATATTTAGTCGTTTTCAGCCAATATTTTGGATTTTTGAAAATTGTACTTTTTTGTGAAAATATCCACTAAATGAGGGAATAATATGTGTGAGGGTACCCCAGGAGAGTTCCAAATGTGTGTGGGTAGAATATATATCAGACGGGGGGTAAAATTGAAAAAAGTTTAAAACATTTTTTTTTTGGACTTAGTCATTTTTCCGCCGTTTATCAGACTTTCAGATAGGGGAAATGTCAGTGAACATTCCGATATCAATTCCAGAGCGATTCGCCCCATGAGTCCTTGATATTTAGTTGTTTTCAGCCAATATTTTTGATTTTTGAAAATTTCACTTTTTTGTGAAAATATCCACAAAATGAGTGAATAATATGTGTGAGGGTACCCCAGGAGAGTTCCAAATGTGTGTGGGTAGAATATATATCCCACGGGGGTAAAATTGAAAAAAGTTGAAAAATTTTTTTTTTTGCACTTAGTCATTTTTCCGGCGTTTATCAGACTTTCAGATTGGGGAAATGTCAGTGAGCGTTCCGATTTCAGTTACAGAGTGATTTGCCCAATGAGTCCTTGATATTTAGTGGTTTTCAGACAATTTTCTATATTTTTGAAAATTTCACTTTTTTGTGAAAATATCCACTAAATGAGGGAATAATATGTGTGAGGGTACCCCAGGAGAGTTCCAAATGTGTGTGGGTAGAATATATATTCCACAGGGTTAAAATTGAAAAAAATTAAAAAAAAAATTTTTTTTGACTTAGTCATTTTTCCGGCGTTTATCAGACTTTCAGATAGGGAGTGAGCTAGGGAGTGAGCGTTCTGATTTCAGTTCCAGAGCGATTCGCCCAATGAGTCCTTGATATTTAGTGGTTTTCAGCCAATTTTCTATATTTTTGAAAATTTCACTTTTTTGTGAAAATATCCACTAAATGAGGGAATAATATGTGTGAGGGAACCCCAGGAGAGTTCCAAATGTATGTGGGTAGAATATATATCCCACGGGGGTAAAATGGCAAAAAAATTTTTTTTGGACTTAGTCATTTTTCCGGCGTTTATCAGACTTTCAGATAGGGAGTGAGCTAGGGAGTGAGCGTTCTGATTTCAGTTCCAGAGCGATTCGCCCAATGAGTCCTTGATATTTAGTCGTTTTCAGCCAATTTTCAGAATTTTTGAAAATTTCACTTTTTTGTGAAAATATCCACTAAATGAGGGAATAATCTATGTGAGGGTACCCCAGGAGTGTTCCAAATGTGTGTGGGTAGAATATATATCCCACGGGGGTAAAATTGAAAAAAGTTGAAAAAATTTTTGGGGGGGATTTAGTCATTTTTCTTGCATTTATCAGACTTTCAGATAGGGGAAATGTCAGTCAGCATTCCGATTTCAGTTCCAGAGCGATTCGCCCAATGAGTCCTTGATATTTAGTCGTTTTCAGCCAATTTTCTGGATTTTTGAAAATTTCACTTTTTGTGAAAATATCCACTAAATGAGGGAATAATATGTGTGAGGGTACCCCAGGAGAGTTCCAAATGTGTGTGGGTAGAATATATATCCCACAGGGTTAAAATTGAAAAAAGTTAAAAACATTTTTTTTTTTGGATTTAGTCATTTTTCCGGCGTTTATCAGACTTTCAGATAGGGGAAATGTCAGTGAGCATTCCGATTTCAGTTCCAGAGCGATTCGCCCAATGAGTCCTTGATATTTAGTCGCTATCAGCCAATTTTCTGGATTTTTAAAAATTTCACTTTTTTGTGAAAATATCCACTAAATGAGGGAATAATATGTGTGAGGGTACCCCAGGAGAGTCCCAAATGTGTGTGGGTAGAATATATATCCCACGGGGGTATAAGTGAAAAAAGCTGAAAAATTTTTTGGGGGGATTTAGTCATTTTTCTCGCATTTATCAGACTTTCAGATAGGGGAAATGTCAGTGAGCATTCCGATTTCAGTTCCAGAGTGATTCGCCCAATGAGTCCTTGATATTTAGTTGTTTTCAGCCAATTTTCTGGATTTTTGAAAATTTCACTTTTTTGTGAAAATATCCACTAAGTGAGGGAATAATATGTGTGAGGGTACCCCAGGATAGTTCCAAATGTGTGTCGGTAGAATATATATCCCAAGGGGGTAAAATTGAAAAAAGTTGAAAAAAATTTTTTTTTGGACTTAGTCATTTTTCCAGCGTTTATCAGACTTTCAGATAGGGTAAATGTCAGTGAGCATTCCAATTTCAGGTCCAGAGCAATTCGACCAATGGGTCCTTGATATTTAGTCGTTTTCAGCCAATTTTCTGGATTTTTGAAAATTTCACTTTTTTTGTGAAAATATCCACTAAATGAGGGAATAATATGTGTGATGGCACCCCAGGAGAGTTCCAAATGTGCGTGGGTAGAATATATATCCCACAGGGTTAAAATTTAAAAAAGTAAAAAAAAAATTTTTGGGCCGATTTAGTCATTTATCCGGCGTTTATCAGACTTTCAGATAGGGGAAATGTCAGTGAGCATTCCGATTTCCGTTCCAGATCGATTCGCCCAATGAGTCTTTGATATTTCGTCATTTTCAGGCAATTTTCTGGATTTTTGAAAATGTCACTTTTTTGTGAAAATATCCACTAAATGAGGGAATAATATGTGTGAGGGTACCCCAGGAGAGTTCCAAATGTGTGTGGGTAGAATATATATCAGAGGGGGGGTAAAATTTAAAAAAAAAATTTTTTGGACTTAGTCATTTTTCCGGCGTTTATCAGACTTTCAGATAGGGGAAATATCAGTGAGCGTTCCGATTTCAGTTCCAGAGCGATTCGTCCAATGAGTCCTTGATATTTAGTAGTTTTCAGCCAATTTTCTGGATTTTTGAAAATTTCACTTTTTTTGTGAAAATATCCACTAAATGAGGGAATAATATGTGTGAGGGTACCCCAGGAGAGTTCCAAATGTGCTTGGGTAGAATATATTTACCACGGGGGTAAAATTGAAAAAAGTTGAAAAAATTTTTTTTTTTGGACTTAGTCATTTTTCCGGCGTTTATCAGACTTTCAGATAAGGGAAATGTCAGTGAGCATTCTGATATCAGTTCCAGAGCGATTCGCCCCATGAGTCCTTGATATTTAGTCGTTTTCAGCCAATATTTTGGATTTTTGAAAATTGTACTTTTTTGTGAAAATATCCACTAAATGAGGGAATAATATGTGTGAGGGTACCCCAGGAGAGTTCCAAATGTGTGTGGGTAGAATATATATCAGACGGGGGGTAAAATTGAAAAAAGTTTAAAACATTTTTTTTTTGGACTTAGTCATTTTTCCGCCGTTTATCAGACTTTCAGATAGGGGAAATGTCAGTGAACATTCCGATATCAATTCCAGAGCGATTCGCCCCATGAGTCCTTGATATTTAGTTGTTTTCAGCCAATATTTTTGATTTTTGAAAATTTCACTTTTTTGTGAAAATATCCACAAAATGAGTGAATAATATGTGTGAGGGTACCCCAGGAGAGTTCCAAATGTGTGTGGGTAGAATATATATCCCACGGGGGTAAAATTGAAAAAAGTTGAAAAATTTTTTTTTTTGCACTTAGTCATTTTTCCGGCGTTTATCAGACTTTCAGATTGGGGAAATGTCAGTGAGCGTTCCGATTTCAGTTACAGAGTGATTTGCCCAATGAGTCCTTGATATTTAGTGGTTTTCAGACAATTTTCTATATTTTTGAAAATTTCACTTTTTTGTGAAAATATCCACTAAATGAGGGAATAATATGTGTGAGGGTACCCCAGGAGAGTTCCAAATGTGTGTGGGTAGAATATATATTCCACAGGGTTAAAATTGAAAAAAATTAAAAAAAAAATTTTTTTTGACTTAGTCATTTTTCCGGCGTTTATCAGACTTTCAGATAGGGAGTGAGCTAGGGAGTGAGCGTTCTGATTTCAGTTCCAGAGCGATTCGCCCAATGAGTCCTTGATATTTAGTGGTTTTCAGCCAATTTTCTATATTTTTGAAAATTTCACTTTTTTGTGAAAATATCCACTAAATGAGGGAATAATATGTGTGAGGGAACCCCAGGAGAGTTCCAAATGTATGTGGGTAGAATATATATCCCACGGGGGTAAAATGGCAAAAAAATTTTTTTTGGACTTAGTCATTTTTCCGGCGTTTATCAGACTTTCAGATAGGGAGTGAGCTAGGGAGTGAGCGTTCTGATTTCAGTTCCAGAGCGATTCGCCCAATGAGTCCTTGATATTTAGTCGTTTTCAGCCAATTTTCAGAATTTTTGAAAATTTCACTTTTTTGTGAAAATATCCACTAAATGAGGGAATAATCTATGTGAGGGTACCCCAGGAGTGTTCCAAATGTGTGTGGGTAGAATATATATCCCACGGGGGTAAAATTGAAAAAAGTTGAAAAAATTTTTGGGGGGGATTTAGTCATTTTTCTTGCATTTATCAGACTTTCAGATAGGGGAAATGTCAGTCAGCATTCCGATTTCAGTTCCAGAGCGATTCGCCCAATGAGTCCTTGATATTTAGTCGTTTTCAGCCAATTTTCTGGATTTTTGAAAATTTCACTTTTTGTGAAAATATCCACTAAATGAGGGAATAATATGTGTGAGGGTACCCCAGGAGAGTTCCAAATGTGTGTGGGTAGAATATATATCCCACAGGGTTAAAATTGAAAAAAGTTAAAAACATTTTTTTTTTTGGATTTAGTCATTTTTCCGGCGTTTATCAGACTTTCAGATAGGGGAAATGTCAGTGAGCATTCCGATTTCAGTTCCAGAGCGATTCGCCCAATGAGTCCTTGATATTTAGTCGCTATCAGCCAATTTTCTGGATTTTTAAAAATTTCACTTTTTTGTGAAAATATCCACTAAATGAGGGAATAATATGTGTGAGGGTACCCCAGGAGAGTCCCAAATGTGTGTGGGTAGAATATATATCCCACGGGGGTATAAGTGAAAAAAGCTGAAAAATTTTTTGGGGGGATTTAGTCATTTTTCTCGCATTTATCAGACTTTCAGATAGGGGAAATGTCAGTGAGCATTCCGATTTCAGTTCCAGAGTGATTCGCCCAATGAGTCCTTGATATTTAGTTGTTTTCAGCCAATTTTCTGGATTTTTGAAAATTTCACTTTTTTGTGAAAATATCCACTAAGTGAGGGAATAATATGTGTGAGGGTACCCCAGGATAGTTCCAAATGTGTGTCGGTAGAATATATATCCCAAGGGGGTAAAATTGAAAAAAGTTGAAAAAAATTTTTTTTTGGACTTAGTCATTTTTCCAGCGTTTATCAGACTTTCAGATAGGGTAAATGTCAGTGAGCATTCCAATTTCAGGTCCAGAGCAATTCGACCAATGGGTCCTTGATATTTAGTCGTTTTCAGCCAATTTTCTGGATTTTTGAAAATTTCACTTTTTTTGTGAAAATATCCACTAAATGAGGGAATAATATGTGTGATGGCACCCCAGGAGAGTTCCAAATGTGCGTGGGTAGAATATATATCCCACAGGGTTAAAATTTAAAAAAGTAAAAAAAAAATTTTTGGGCCGATTTAGTCATTTATCCGGCGTTTATCAGACTTTCAGATAGGGGAAATGTCAGTGAGCATTCCGATTTCCGTTCCAGATCGATTCGCCCAATGAGTCTTTGATATTTCGTCATTTTCAGGCAATTTTCTGGATTTTTGAAAATGTCACTTTTTTGTGAAAATATCCACTAAATGAGGGAATAATATGTGTGAGGGTACCCCAGGAGAGTTCCAAATGTGTGTGGGTAGAATATATATCAGAGGGGGGGTAAAATTTAAAAAAAAAATTTTTTGGACTTAGTCATTTTTCCGGCGTTTATCAGACTTTCAGATAGGGGAAATATCAGTGAGCGTTCCGATTTCAGTTCCAGAGCGATTCGTCCAATGAGTCCTTGATATTTAGTAGTTTTCAGCCAATTTTCTGGATTTTTGAAAATTTCACTTTTTTTGTGAAAATATCCACTAAATGAGGGAATAATATGTGTGAGGGTACCCCAGGAGAGTTCCAAATGTGCTTGGGTAGAATATATTTACCACGGGGGTAAAATTGAAAAAAGTTGAAAAAATTTTTTTTTTTGGACTTAGTCATTTTTCCGGCGTTTATCAGACTTTCAGATAAGGGAAATGTCAGTGAGCATTCTGATATCAGTTCCAGAGCGATTCGCCCCATGAGTCCTTGATATTTAGTCGTTTTCAGCCAATATTTTGGATTTTTGAAAATTGTACTTTTTTGTGAAAATATCCACTAAATGAGGGAATAATATGTGTGAGGGTACCCCAGGAGAGTTCCAAATGTGTGTGGGTAGAATATATATCAGACGGGGGGTAAAATTGAAAAAAGTTTAAAACATTTTTTTTTTGGACTTAGTCATTTTTCCGCCGTTTATCAGACTTTCAGATAGGGGAAATGTCAGTGAACATTCCGATATCAATTCCAGAGCGATTCGCCCCATGAGTCCTTGATATTTAGTTGTTTTCAGCCAATATTTTTGATTTTTGAAAATTTCACTTTTTTGTGAAAATATCCACAAAATGAGTGAATAATATGTGTGAGGGTACCCCAGGAGAGTTCCAAATGTGTGTGGGTAGAATATATATCCCACGGGGGTAAAATTGAAAAAAGTTGAAAAATTTTTTTTTTTGCACTTAGTCATTTTTCCGGCGTTTATCAGACTTTCAGATTGGGGAAATGTCAGTGAGCGTTCCGATTTCAGTTACAGAGTGATTTGCCCAATGAGTCCTTGATATTTAGTGGTTTTCAGACAATTTTCTATATTTTTGAAAATTTCACTTTTTTGTGAAAATATCCACTAAATGAGGGAATAATATGTGTGAGGGTACCCCAGGAGAGTTCCAAATGTGTGTGGGTAGAATATATATTCCACAGGGTTAAAATTGAAAAAAATTAAAAAAAAAATTTTTTTTGACTTAGTCATTTTTCCGGCGTTTATCAGACTTTCAGATAGGGAGTGAGCTAGGGAGTGAGCGTTCTGATTTCAGTTCCAGAGCGATTCGCCCAATGAGTCCTTGATATTTAGTGGTTTTCAGCCAATTTTCTATATTTATTGAAAATTTCACTTTTTTGTGAAAATATCCACTAAATGAGGGAATAATATGTGTGAGGGAACCCCAGGAGAGTTCCAAATGTATGTGGGTAGAATATATATCCCACGGGGGTAAAATGGCAAAAAAATTTTTTTTGGACTTAGTCATTTTTCCGGCGTTTATCAGACTTTCAGATAGGGAGTGAGCTAGGGAGTGAGCGTTCTGATTTCAGTTCCAGAGCGATTCGCCCAATGAGTCCTTGATATTTAGTCGTTTTCAGCCAATATTCAGAATTTTTGAAAATTTCACTTTTTTGTGAAAATATCCACTAAATGAGGGAATAATCTATGTGAGGGTACCCCAGGAGTGTTCCAAATGTGTGTGGGTAGAATATATATCCCACGGGGGTAAAATTGAAAAAAGTTGAAAAAATTTTTGGGGGGGATTTAGTCATTTTTCTTGCATTTATCAGACTTTCAGATAGGGGAAATGTCAGTCAGCATTCCGATTTCAGTTCCAGAGCGATTCGCCCAATGAGTCCTTGATATTTAGTCATTTTCAGCCAATTTTCTGGATTTTTGAAAATTTCACTTTTTGTGAAAATATCCACTAAATGAGGGAATAATATGTGTGAGGGTACCCCAGGAGAGTTCCAAATGTGTGTGGGTAGAATATATATCCCACAGGGTTAAAATTGAAAAAAGTTAAAAACATTTTTTTTTTTGGATTTAGTCATTTTTCCGGCGTTTATCAGACTTTCAGATAGGGGAAATGTCAGTGAGCATTCCGATTTCAGTTCCAGAGCGATTCGCCCAATGAGTCCTTGATATTTAGTCGCTTTCAGCCAATTTTCTGGATTTTTAAAAATTTCACTTTTTTGTGAAAATATCCACTAAATGAGGGAATAATATGTGTGAGGGTACCCCAGGAGAGTCCCAAATGTGTGTGGGTAGAATATATATCCCACGGGGGTATAAGTGAAAAAAGCTGAAAAATTTTTTGGGGGGATTTAGTCATTTTTCTCGCATTTATCAGACTTTCAGATAGGGGAAATGTCAGTGAGCATTCCGATTTCAGTTCCAGAGTGATTCGCCCAATGAGTCCTTGATATTTAGTTGTTTTCAGCCAATTTTCTGGATTTTTGAAAATTTCACTTTTTTGTGAAAATATCCACTAAGTGAGGGAATAATATGTGTGAGGGTACCCCAGGATAGTTCCAAATGTGTGTCGGTAGAATATATATCCCAAGGGGGTAAAATTGAAAAAGTTGAAAAAAATTTTTTTTTGGACTTAGTCATTTTTCCAGCGTTTATCAGACTTTCAGATAGGGTAAATGTCAGTGAGCATTCCAATTTCAGGTCCAGAGCAATTCGACCAATGGGTCCTTGATATTTAGTCGTTTTCAGCCAATTTTCTGGATTTTTGAAAATTTCACTTTTTTTGTGAAAATATCCACTAAATGAGGGAATAATATGTGTGATGGCACCCCAGGAGAGTTCCAAATGTGCGTGGGTAGAATATATATCCCACAGGGTTAAAATTTAAAAAAGTAAAAAAAAAATTTTTGGGCCGATTTAGTCATTTATCCGGCGTTTATCAGACTTTCAGATAGGGGAAATGTCAGTGAGCATTCCGATTTCCGTTCCAGATCGATTCGCCCAATGAGTCTTTGATATTTCGTCATTTTCAGGCAATTTTCTGGATTTTTGAAAATGTCACTTTTTTGTGAAAATATCCACTAAATGAGGGAATAATATGTGTGAGGGTACCCCAGGAGAGTTCCAAATGTGTGTGGTTAGAATATATATCCCACAGGGTTAAAATTGAAAAAAGTTGAAAATTTTTTTTTTTTTATACTTAGTCATTTTTCCAGCGTTTATCAGACTTTCAGATAGGGGAAATGTCAGTGAGCATTCCGTTTTCAGTTCCAGAGCGATGCGAACAATGAGTCCTTGATATTTAGTCGTTTTCAGCCAATTTTCTGGGTTTTTGAAAATTTCACTTTTATGTGAAAATATCCACTTAATGAGGGAATAATATGTGTGAGGGTACAACAGGAGAGTTCCAAATGTGTGTGGGTAGAATATATATCCCACGGGGGTAAAATTGAAAAAAGTTGAAAACATTTTTTGGGGGGGATTTAGTCATTTTTCTGGCATTTATCAGACTTTCAGATAGGGGAAATGTCAGTGAGCATTCCGATTTCAGTTCCAGAGCGATTCGCCCAATGAGTCCTTGATATTTCGTCATTTTCAGCCAATTTTCTGTATTTTTGAAAATTTCACTTTTTTGTGAAAATATCCACTAAATGAGGGAATAATATGTGTGAGGGTACCCCAGGAGAGTTCCAAATGTGTGTGGGTAGAATATATATCCTACGGGGGTAAAATTGAAAAAAGTTGAAAAAATTTTTTTTTTGACTTAGTCATTTTTTCGACGTTTATCAGACTTTCAGATAGCGGAAATGTCAGTGAGCGTTCCGATTTCAGTTCCAGAGCGATTCGCCCAATGAGTCCTTGATATTTAGTCGTTTTCCGCCAATTTTCAGAATTTTTGAAGATTTCACTTTTTTGTGAAAATATCCACTAAATGAGGGAATAATATGTGTGAGGGTACCCCAGGAGAGTTCCAAATGTGTGTGGGTAGAATATATATCCCACAGGGGTAAAATTGAAAAAAGTTTAAAACATTATTTTTTTGGACTTAGTCATTTTTCCGGCGTTTATCAGACTTTCAGATAGCAGAAATGTCAGTGAGCGTTCCGATTTCATTTCCAGAGCGATTCGCCCAATGAGTCCTTGATATTTAGTCGTTTTCAAGCCAATTTTCTGGATTTTTGAAAATTTCACTTTTTTGTGAAAATATCCACTAAATGAGGGAATAATATGTGTGAGGGTACCCCAGGAGTGTTCCAAATGTATGTGGATAGAATATATATCCCACGGGGGTAAAATTGAAAAAAGTTGAAACATTTTTTGGGGGGGATTTAGTCATTTTTCTGGCATTTATCAGACTTTCAGATAGGGGAAATGTCAGTGAGTATTCCGTTTTCAGTTCCAGAGCGATGCGCCGAATGAGTACTTGATATTTAGTCGTTTTCAGCCAATTTTCTGTTTTTTTGAAAATTTCACTTTTTTGTGAAAATATCCACTAAATGAGGGAATAATATGTGTGAGGGTACCCCAGGAGAGTTACAAATGTGTGTGGGTAGAATATATATCCCACAGGGTTAAAATTGAAAAAATTTGAAAATTTTTTTTTTTTTGTACCTGTCATTTTTCCGGCGTTTATCAGACTTTCAGATAGCGGAAATGTCAGTGAGCGTTCCGATTTCATTTCCAGAGCGATTCGCCCAATGAGTCCTTGATATTTAGTCTTTTTCAGCCAATTTTCTGGATTTTTGAAAATTTCACTTTTTTGTGAAAATATCCACTAAATGAGGGAGTAATATGTGTGGGTACCCCAGGAGAGTTCCAAATGTGTGTGGGTAGAATATATATCCCACAGGGGTAAAATTGAAAAAAGTTTAAAACATTATTTTTTTGGACTTAGTCATTTTTCCGGCGTTTATCAGACTTTCAGATAGCGGAAATGTCAGTGAGCGTTCCGATTTCATTTCCAGAGCGATTCGCCCAATGAGTCCTTGATATTTAGTCTTTTTCAGCCAATTTTCTGGATTTTTGAAAATTTCACTTTTTTGTGAAAATATCCACTAAATGAGGGAATAATATGTGTGAGGGTACCCCAGGAGAGTTCCAAATGTGTGTGGGTAGAATATAAATCCTACGGGGGTAAAATTGAAAAAAGTTGAAAAAAATTTTTTTTTTGACTTAGTCATTTTACCGCCGTTTATCAGACTTTCAGATAGGGGAAATGTCAGTGAGCATTCCGATTTCAGTTCCAGAGCGATTCGCCCAATGAGTCCTTGATATTTAGTCGTTTTCAGCCAATTTTCTGGATTTTTGAAAATTTCACTTTTTTGTGAAAATATCCACTAAATGAGGGAATAATATGTGTGAGGGTACCCCAGGAGATTTCCAAATGTGTGTGGGTAGAATATATATCCCACAGGGGTAAAATTGAAAAAAGTTTAAAACATTATTTTTTTGGACTTAGTCATTTTTCCGGCGTTTATCAGACTTTCAGATAGCAGAAATGTCAGTGAGCGTTCCGATTTCATTTCCAGAGCGATTCGCCCAATGAGTCCTTGATATTTTGTCGTTTTCAGCCAATTTTTGGATTTTTGAAAATTTCACTTTTTTTGTGAAAATATCCACTAAATGAGGGAATAATATGTGTGAGGGTACCCCAGGAGAGTACCAAATGTGTGTGGGTAGAATATATATCCCACAGGGTTAAAATTGAAAAAAGTTAAAAAAAAAATTTTTTTTTGACTTAGTCATTTTACCGCCGTTTATCAGACTTTCAGATAGGGGAAATGTCAGTGAGCATTCCGATTTCAGTTCCAGAGCGATTCGCCCAATGAGCCCATGATATTTAGTCGTTTTCAGCCAATTTTCTGGATTTTTGAAATTTTCACTTTTTTGTGAAAATATCCACTAAAAGACGGAATAATATGCGTGAGGGTTCCCCAGGAGTGTTCCAAATGTGTGTGGATAGAATATATATCCCACGGGGGTAAAATTGAAAAAAGTTGAAAAGATTTTTTGGGGGGATTTAGTCATTTTTCTGGCATTTATCAGACTTTCAGATAGGGGAAATGTCAGTGAGCATTTCGTTTTCAGTTCCAGACCGATGCGCCCAATGAGTCCTTGATATTTAGTAGTTTTCAAGCCAATTTTCTGGATTTTTGAAAATTTCACTTTTTTGTGAAAATATCCACTAAATGAGGGAATAATATGTGTGAGGGTACCCCAGGAGTGTTCCAAATGTGTGTGGATAGAATATATATCCCACGGGGGTAAAATTGAAAAAAGTTGAAACATTTTTTGGGGAGGATTTAGTCATTTTTCTGGCATTTATCAGACTTTCAGATAGGGGAAATGTCAGTGAGCATTCCGTTTTCTGTTCCAGAGCGATGCGCCCAATGAGTCCTTGATATTTAGTCGTTTTCAGGCAATTTTCCGTATTTTTGAAAATTTCACTTTTTTGTGAAAATATCCACTAAATGAGGGAATAATATGTGTGAGGGTACCCCAGGAGACTTCCAAATGTGTGTGGGTAGAATATATATCCCACAGGGTTAAAATTGAAAAAATTTGAAAATTTTTTTTTTTTTGTACCTGTCATTTTTCCGGCGTTTATCAGACTTTCAGATAGCGGAAATGTCAGTGAGCGTTCCGATTTCATTTCCAGAGCGATTCGCCCAATGAGACCTTGATATTTAGTCGTTTTCAGCCAATTTTCTGGATTTATGAAAATTTCACTTTTTTGTGAAAATATCCACTAAATGAGGGAATAATATGTGTGAGGGTACCCCAGGAGAGTTACAAATGTGTGTGGGTAAAATATATATCCCGCATGGTTGAAATTGAAAAAAGTTGAAAAAAAAAATATTTTTGTACTTAGTCATATTTCCGGCTTTTATCAGACTTTCAGATAGGGGAAATGTCAGTGAGCATTCCGATTTCAGTTCCAGAGCGATTCGCCCAATGAGTCCTTGATATTTTGTCGTTTTCAGCCAATTTTCTGGATTTTTGAAAATTTCACTTTTTTGTGAAAATATCCACTAAATGAGGGAATAATATGTGTGAGGGTATCCCAAGAGAGTTCCAAATGTGTGTGGGTAGAATATATATCCCACGGGGGTAAAATTGAAAAAAGTTGAAAACATTTTTTTTTTGGACTTAGTCATTTTTCAGACGTTTATCAGACTTTCAGATAGCGGAAATGTCAGTGAGCGTTCCGATTTCCGTTCCAGAACGATTCGCCCAATGAGTCCTTGATATTTAGTCGTTTTCAGCCAATTTTCAGAATTTTTGAAAATTTAACTTTTTTGTGAAAATATCCACTAAATGAGGGAATAATATGTGTGAGGGTACCCCAGGAGAGTTCCAAATGTGTGTTGGTAGAATATATATCCCACGGGGGTAAAATTGAAAAAAGTTGAAAATTTTTTGGGGGGGATTTAGTCATTTTTCCGGCGTTTATCAGACTTTCAGATAGGGGAAATGTCAGTGAGCGTTCCGATTTCAGTTCTAGAGCGATTCGCCCAATGAGTCCTTGATATTTTGTCGTTTTTAGTCAATTTTCTGGATTATTGAAAACTTCACTTTTTTGTGAAAATATCCACTAAATGAGGGAATAATATGTGTGAGGTTACCCCAGGAGAGTTTCAAATGTGTGTGGGTAGAATATATATCCCACAGGGTAAAATTGAAAAAAGTTTAAAACATTATTTTTTTGGACTTAGTCATTTTTCCGGCGTTTATCAGACTTTCAGATAGCAGAAATGTCAGTGAGCGTTCCGATTTCATTTCCAGAGCGATTCGCCCAATGAGTCCTTGATATTTTGTCGTTTTCAGCCAATTTTTGGATTTTTGAAAATTTCACTTTTTTTGTGAAAATATCCACTAAATGAGGGAATAATATGTGTGAGGGTACCCCAGGAGAGTTCCAAATGTGTGTGGGTAGAATATATATCCCACATGTTTGAAATTGAAAAAAGTTGAAAAAAAAATATTTTTGTACTTAGTCATATTTCCGGCTTTTATCAGACTTTCAGATAGGGGAAATGTCAGTGAGCGGTCCGATTTCAGTTCCAGAGCGATTCGCCCAATGAGTCCTTGATATTTAGTCGTTTTCAGCCAATCTTTAGAATTTTTGAAAATTTCACTTTTTTGTGAAAATATCCACTAAATGAGGGAATAATATGTGTGAGGTTACCCCAGGAGAGTTCCAAATGTGTGTGGGTAGAATATATATCCCACGGGGGTAAAATTGAAAAAAGTTGAAAAAAATTTTTTTTTGACTTAGTCATTTTTACGGCGTTTATCAGACTTTCAGATAGGGGAAATGTCAGTGAGCGTTCCGATTTCAGTTCTAGAGCGATTCGCCCAATGAGTCCTTGATATTTAGTCATTTTCAGCCAATTTTCTGGATTTTTGAAAAATTCACTTTTTTGTGAAAATATCCACTAAATGAGGGAACAAAATGTGTGAGGGTACCCCAGGAGAATTCCAAATGTGTGTGGGTAGAATATATATCCCACGGGGGTAAAATTGAAAAAAGTTGAAAACTTTTTTTTCTTGGACTTAGTCATTTTTCCGGCGTTTTATCAGACTTTCAGATAGGGGAAATGTCAGTGAGCGTTCCGATTTCAGTTTCAGAACGATTCGCCCAATGAGTCCTTGATATTTAGTCGTTTCCAGCCAATTTTCAGAATTTTTGAAAATTTTACTTTTTTGTGAAAATATCCACTAAATGAGGGAATAATATGTGTGAGGGTACCCCAGGAGAGTTCCCAATGTGTGTGGGTAGAATATATATCCCACAGGTTTAAAATTGAAAAAAGTTTAAAAAAATGTTTTTTTTGTACTTAGTCATTTTTCCGGCGTTTATCAGACATTCAGATAGCGGAAATGTCAGTGAGCGTTCCGATTTCAGTTCCAGAGCGATTCGCCTAATGAGTTCTTGATATTTAGTCGTTTCCAGCCAATTTTCAGAATTTTTGAAAATTTCACTTTTTTGTGAAAATATCCACTAAATGAGGGAATAATATGTGTGAGGGTACCCCAGGAGATTCCAAATGTGTGTGGGTAGAATATATATCCCACGGGGGTAAAATTGAAAAACGTTGAAAAAATTTTTTTTTTGGACTTAGTCATTTTTCCGTCGTTTATCAGATTTTAAGATAGGGGAAATGTCAGTGAGCATTCCGATTTCAGTTCCAGAGCGATTCGCCAAATGAGTCCATGATATTTAGTCGTTTTCAGCCAATTATCTGGATTTTTGAAAATTTCACTTTTTTGTGAAAATATCCACTAAATGAGGGAATAATATGTGTGAGGGTACCCCAGGAGAGTTCCAAATGTGTGTGGGTAGAATATATATCCCACATGGTTGAAATTGAAAAAAGTTTAAAAAAAAAATATTTTTGTACTTAGTCATATTTCCGGCGTTTAGTAGACTTTCAGATACGGGAAATGTCAGTGAGCATTCCGATTTCAGTTCCAGAGCGATTCGCCCAATGAGTCCTTGATATTTAGTAGTTTTCAGCCAATTTTCTGGATTTTTGAAAATTTCACTTTTTTGTGAAAATATCCACTAAATGAGGGAATAATATGTGTGAGGGTATCCCAGGAGAGTTCCAACTGTGTGTCGGTAGAATATATATCCCACGGGGGTAAAATTGAAAAAAGTTGAAACATTTTTTGGGGGGGATTTAGTCATTTTTCTGGCATTTATCAGACTTTCAGATAGGGGAAATGTCAGTGAGCATTCCGTTTTCAGTTCCAGAGCGATGCACCCAATGAGTCCTTGATATTTAATCGTTTTCAGCCAATTTCCTGTATTTTTGAAAATTTCACTTTTTTGTGAAAATATCCACTAAATGAGGGAATAATATGTGTGAGGGTACCCCAGGAGAGTTCCAAATGTGTGTGGGTAGAATATATATCCCACATGGTTGAAATTGAAAAAAGTTGAAAAAAAAAATATTTTTGTACTTAGTCATATTTCCGGCTTTTATCAGACTTTCAGATAGGGGAAATGTCAGTGAGCGTTCCGATTTCAGTTCCAGAGCGATTCGCCCAATGAGTCCTTGATATTTCGTCGTTTTCAGCCAATCTTCAGAAATTTTGAAAATTTCACTTTTTTGTGAAAATATCCACTAAATGAGGGAATAATATGTGTGAGGTTACCCCAGGAGAGTTCCAAATGTGTGTGGGTAGAATATATATCCCACGGGGTAAAATTGAAAAAAGTTGAAAAAATTTTTTTTTTGGACTTAGTCATTTTTACGGCGTTTATCAGACTTTCAGATAGGGGAAATGTCAGTGAGCGTTCCGATTTCAGTTCTAGAGCGATTCGCCCAATGAGTCCTTGATATTTAGTCGTTTTCAGCGAATTTTCTGGATTTTTGAAAAATTCACTTTTTTGTGAAAATATCCACTAAATGAGGGAATAATATGTGTGAGGGTACCCGAGGAGATTCCAAATGTGTGTGGGTAGAATAAATATCCCACGGGGTTAAAATTGAAAAAAGTTGAAAATTTTTTTTTTATGACTTAGTCATTTTACCGGCGTTTATCAGACTTTCAGATAGCGGAAATGTCAGTGAGCGTTCCGATTTCAGTTCCAGAACGATTCGCCCAATGAGTTCTTGATATTTAGTCGTTTTCAGCCAATTTTCAGAATTTTTGAAAATTTCACTTTTTTGTGAAAATATCCACTAAATGAGGGAATAATGTGTGCGAGGGTAACCCAGGAGAGTTCCAAATGTGTGTGGGTAGAATATATATCCCACGGGGGTAAAATTGAATAAAGTTGAAAACTTTTTTTGCGGACTTAGTCATTTTTCCGGCGTTTATCAGACTTTCAGATAGGGGAAATGTCAGTGAGCATTCCGATTTCAGTTCCAGAGCGATTCGGCGGATGAGTCCTTGATATTTATTCGTTTTCAGTCAATTTTCAGACTTTTTGAAAATTTCACTTTTTTGTGAAAATATTAACTAAATGAGGGAATAATATGTGGGAGGGTACCCCAGGAGAGTTCCAAATGTGTGTGGGTAGAACATATACAGTTATATGAAAAAGTTTGGGCACCCCTATTAATCTTAAGCTGAATGTTTTATAAAAATTGGTGTTTTTGCAACAGCTATTTCAGTTTGATATATGTAATAACTGTTGGACACAGTAATGTTTCTGCCTTGAAATGAGGTTTATTGTACTAACAGAAAATGTGCAATCTGCATTCAAACAAAATTTGACAGGTGCATAAGTATGGGCACCTCACCAGAAAAGTGACATTAATATTAAGTAGATCCTCCTTTTGCAAAAATAACAGCCTCTAGTCGCTTCCTGTAGCTTTTAATGAGTTCCTGGATCCTGGATGAAGGTATTTTTGACCATTCCTCTTTACAAAACAATTCCTGTTCAGTTAAGTTTGATGGTCGCCGAGCATGGACAGCCTTCTTCAAATGATCCCACAGATGTTCAATGATATTCAGGTCTGGGGACTGGGATGGCCATTCCAGAACATTGTAATTGTTCCTCTGCATGAATGCCTGAGTAGATTTGGAGCGGTGTTTTGGATCATTGTCTTGCTGAAAGATCCATCCCCTGCGTAACTTCAACTTTATCACTGATTCTTGAATATTATTGTCAAGAATCTGCTGATACTGAGTGGAATCCATGCGTCCCTCAACTTTAACAAGATTCCTGGTGCCGGCATTGGCCACACAGCCCCAAAGCATGATGGAACCTCCACCAAATTTTACTGTGGGTAGCAAGTGTTTTTCTTGGAATGCTGTGTTTTTTTGCCGCCATGCATAACGCCTTTTTGTATGACCAAACAACTCAATCTTGGTTTCATCAGTCCACAGGACCTTCTTCCAAAAAGAAATTGGCTTCTCCAAATGTGCTTTTGCATACCTCAGCCGACTCTGTTTGTGGCGTGCTTGCAGAAACGGCTTCTTTCGCATCACTCTCCCATACAGCTTCTCCTTGTGCAAAGTGCGTTGTATAGTTGACCGATGCACAGTGACACCATCTGCAGCAAGTTGATGCTGCAGCTCTCTGGAGGTGGTCTGAGGATTGTCCTTGACTGATCTCACCATTCTTCTCCTCTGCTTTTCTGATGTTTTTCTTGGCCTGCCACTTCTGGCCTTAACAAGAACTGTCCCTGTGTTCTTCCATTTCCTTACTATGTTCCTCACAGTGGAAACTGACAGGTTAAATCTCTGAGACAGCTTTTTGTATCCTTCCCCTGAATAACTATGTTGAATAATCTTTGTTTTCAGATCATTTGACAGTTGTTTTGAGTAGCCCATGATGCCACTCTTCAGAGGAGATTCAAACAGGAGAACAACTTGCAAGTGGCCACTTTAAGTAGCTTTTCTCATGATTGCATACACCTGGCTATGAAGTTCAAAGCTCAATGAGGTTACAAAACCAAAAAAAGTGCTTTAGTACGTCAGTAAAAAGTAGGTAGGAGTATTTAAAACTAGAAAATGATAAGGGTGCCCATACTTATGCACCTGTCAAATTTTGTTTGAATGCAGATTGCACATTTTCTGTTAGTACAATAAACCTCATTTCAAGGCAGAAACATTACTGTGTCCAACAGTTATTACATATATCAAACTGAAATAGCTGCTGCAAAAACACCAATTTTTAAAAAACATTAAGCTTAAGATTAATAGGGGTGCCCAAACTTTTTCATATAACTGTATCCCATGGGGGTAAAATTGAAAAAAGTTGAAAACTTTTTTTTCTTGGACTTAGTCATTTTTCCGGCGTTTATCAGACTTTCAGATAGGGGAAATGTCAGTGAGCGTTCCGATTTCAGTTTCAGAACGATTCGCCCAATGAGTCCTTGATATTTAGTCGTTTCCAGCCAATTTTCAGAATTTTTGAAAATTTCACTTTTTTGTGAAAATATCCACTAAATGAGGGAATAATGTGTGCGAGGGTACCCCAGGAGAGTTCCAAATGTGTGTGGGTAGAATATATATCCCACGGGGGTAAAATTGAAAAAAGATGAAACATTTTTTTGGGGGATTTAGTCATTTTTCCGGCGTTTATCAGACTTTCAGATACGGGAAATGTCAGTGAGCGTTACAATTTCAGTTCCAGAGTGATTCGCCCAGTGAGTTCTTGATATTTAGTCGTTTTCAGCCAATTTTCTGTATTGTTGACAATTTCACTTTTTTTGTGAAAATATCCACTAAATGAGGGAATAATATGTGTGAGGGTACTCCAGGAGAGTTCCAAATGTGTGTGGGTAGAATATATATCCCACGGGGGTAAAATTGAAAAAAGTTGAAAACTTTTTTTTCTTGGACTTAGTCATTTTTCCGGCATTTATCAGACTTTCAGATAGGGGAAATGTCAGTGAGCGTTCCTATTTCAGTTCCAGAGCGATTCGCCCAATGAGTCCGTGATATTTAGTTGTTTTCAGCCAATTTTCTGGATTTTTGAAAATTTCACTTTTTTGTGAAAATATCCACTAAATGAGGGAATAATTTGTGTGTGAGGGTACCCCAGGAGAGTTCCAAATATGTGTGGGTAGAACATATATCCCACGGGGGTAAAATTGAAAAAAGTTGAAAACTTTTTTTTCCTGGACTTAGTCATTTTTCCGGCGTTTATCAGACTTTCAGATAGGGGAAATGTCAGTGAGCGTTCTGATTTCAGTTCCAGAGGGATTCGCCCAATGAGTCCTTGATATTTAGTTGTTTTCAGCCAATTTTCTGGATTTTTGAAAATTTCACTTTTTTGTGAAAATATCCACTAAATGAGGGAATAATATGTGTGAGGGTACCCCAGGAGAGTTCCAAATGTGTGTGGGTAGAATATATATCCCACGGGGGTAAAATTGAAAAAAGTTGAAAAAAATTTTTTTTTTGACTTAGTCATTTTACCGGCGTTTATCAGACTTTCAGATAGGGGAAATGTCAGTGAGCGTTCCGATTTCAGTTCCAGAGCAATTTGCAAAATGAGTCCTTGATATTTCGTAGTTTTCAGCCAATTTTCTGGATTTTTGAAAATTTCACTTTTTTGTGAAAATATCCACTAAATGAGGGAATAATATGTGTGAGGGTATCCCAGGAGAGTTCCAAATGTGTGTGGGTAGAATATATATCCCACAGGGGTAAAATTGAAAAAAGTTGAAAAAATTTTTTGGGGAATTTAGTCATTTTTCCGGCGTTTATCTGACTTTCAGATAGGGGAAATGTCAGTGAGTGTTCCGATTTCAGTTCCAGAGCGATTCGTCCAATGAGTCTTTGATATTTAGTCGTTTTCAGCCAATTTTCTGGATTTTTGAAAATGTCACTTTTTTGTGAAAATATCCACTAAATGAGGGAATAATATGTGTGAGGGTATCCCAGGAGAGTTCCAAATGTGTGTGGGAAGAATATATATCCCACGGGGGTAAAATTGAAAAAAGTTGAGAAAATTTTTTTTTTGGACTTAGTCATTTTTCCGACGTTTATCAGACTTTCAGATAGCGGAAAAGTCAGTGAGCGTTCCGATTTCAGTTCCAGAACGATTCGGCCAATGAGTCCTTGACATTTAGTCGTTTTCAGGCAATTTTCTGGATTTTTGGAAATTTCACTTTTTTGTGAAAATATCCACTAAATGAGGGAATAATATGTGTGAGGGTACCCCAGGAGAGTTCCAAATGTGTGTGGGTAGAATATATATCCCACAGGTTTAAAATTGAAAAAAGTTAAAAAAAAAAAATTTTTTCTACTTAGTCATTTTTCCGGCGTTTATCAGACATTCAGATAGGGGAAATGTCAGTGAGCGTTCCGATTTCAGTTCCAGATCGATTCGCCGGATGAGTCCTTGATATTTCGTCGTTTTCAGGCAATTTTCTGAATTTTTGAAAATTTCACTTTTTTGTGAAAAAATCCACTAAATGAGGGAATAATATGTGTGAGGGTACCCCAGGAGAGTTCCAAATGTGTGTGGGTAGAATATATATCCTAAGGGGGTAAAATTGAAAAAAGTTGAAAAAAATTTTTTTTTTGTACTTAGTCATTTTTCCGGCGTTTAACAGACATTCAGATAGGGGAAATGTCAGTGAGCGTTCCGATTTCAGTTCCAGAGCGATTCGCCCAATGAGTCCTTGATATTTAGTCGTTTTCAGCCAATTTTCTGTATTGTTGACAATTTCACTTTTTTGTGAAAATATCCACTAAATGAGGGAATAATATGTGTGAGGGTACCCCAGGAGAGTTCCAAATGTGTGTGGGTAGAATATATATCCCACATGTTTGAAATTGAAAAAAGTTGAAAAAAAAAATATGTTTGTACTTAGTCATATTTCCGGCGTTTATCAGACTTTCAGATAGGGGAAATGTCAGTGACCGTTCCGATTTCAGTTCCAGAGCGATTCGCCCAGTCGTTTTCAGCCAATTTTCTGGATTTTTGAAAATTTCACTTTTTTGTGAAAATATCCACTAAATGAGGGAATAATATGTGTGAGCGTACCAATGAAAGTTCCAAATGTGTGTGGGTAGAATATATATCACACATGGTTGAAATTGAAAAAAGTTGAAAAAAAAAAAATTTTTGTACTTAGTCATATTTCCGGCGTTTATCAGACTTTCAAATAGCGGAAATGTCAGTGAGCATTCCGATTTCAGTTCCAGAGCGCTTCGCCCAATGAGTCCTTGATATTTAGTCGTTTTCAGGCAATTTTCTGGATTTTTGAAAATTTCACTTTTTTGTGAAAATATCCACTAAATGAGGGAATAATATGTGTGAGGGTACCCCAGGAGAGTTCCAAATGTGTGTGGGTAGAATATATATCCCACGGGGGTAAAATTGAAAAAAGTTGAAAAAAATTTTTTTTTGGTCTTAGTCATTTTTCCGACGTTTATCAGACTTTCAGATAGCGGAAAAGTCAGTGAGCGTTCCGATTTCAGTTCCAGAACGATTCGGCCAATGAGTCCTTGATATTTAGTCGTTTTCAGGCAATTTTCTGGATTTTTGAAAATTTCACTTTTTTGTGAAAATATCCACTAAATGAGGAAATAATATGTGTGAGGGTTCCCCAGGAGAGTTCCAAATGTGTGTGGGTAGAATATATATCCCACGGGGGTAAAATTGAAAAAAGTTGAAAACTTTTTTTTGGGGATTTAGTCATTTTTCCGGCGTTTATCAGACTTTCAGATAGGGGAAATGTCAGTGAGCGTTCCAATTTCAGTTCCAGAGCGATTCGCTCAATGAGTTCTTGATATTTAGTCGTTTTCAGCCAATTTTCTGAATTTTTGAAAATTTCACTTTTTTGTGAAAATATCCACTAAATGAGGGAATAATATGTGTGAGGGTACCAAGGAGAGTTCCAAATGTGTGTGGGTAGAATATATATCCCACATGGTTGAAATTGAAAAAAGTTGAAAAAAAAAAAATTTTTGTACTTAGTCATATTTCCGGCGTTTATCAGACTTTCAGATAGGGGAAATGTCAGTGAGCATTCCGATTTCAGTTCCAGAGCGATTCGCCCAATGAGTCATTGATATTTAGTGGTTTTCAGGCAATTTTCTGGATTTTTGAAAATTTCACTTTTTTGTGAAAATATCCACTAAATGAGGGAATAATATGTGTGAGGGTACCCCAGGAGAGTTCCAAATGTGTGTGGGTAGAATATATATCCCACGGGGGTAAAATTGAAAGAAGTTGAAATTTTTTTTTGGGGGATTTAGTCATTTTTCCGGCGTTTATCAGACTTTCAGATAGGGGAAATGTCAGTGAGCATTCCGATTTCAGTTCCAGATCGATTCGCCGGATGAGTCCTTGATATTTCGTCGTTTTCAGGCAATTTTCTGAATTTTTGAAAATTTCACTTTTTTGTGAAAATATCCACTAAATGAGGGAATAATATGTGTGAGGGTACCCCAGAAGAGTTCCAAATGTGTGTGGGTAGAATATATATCCCACGGGGGTAAGATTGAAAAAAGTTCAAAAAATTTTTTTTTTGGATTTCGTCATTTTTCCGGCGTTTATCAGACTTTCATTTAGGGGAAATGTCAGTGAGCGTTCCGATTTCAGTTCCAGAGCGTTTCGCCCAATGAGTCCTTGATATTTTGTCGTTTTCAGCCAATTTTCTGGATTTTTGAAAATTTCACTTTTTTGTGAAAATATCCACTAAATGAGGGAATAATATGTGTGAGGATACCACAGGAGAGTTCCAAATGTGTGTGGGTAGAATATATATCCCACGGGGTAAAATTGAAAAAAGTTTAAAAATTTATTTTTTGGGATTTAGTCATTTTTCCGGCGTTTATCAGACTTTCAGATAGGGGAAATGTCAGTGAGCGTTCCGATTTCAGTTCCAGAGCGTTTCGCCCAATGAGTCCTTGATATTTTGCCGTTTTCAGGCAATTTTCTGAATTTTTGAAAATTTCACTTATTTGTGAAAATATCCTCTAAATGAGGGAATAATATGTGTGTGGGTACCCCAGGAGAGTTCCAAATGTGTGTAGGTAGAATATATATCCCATGGGGGTAAAATTGAAAAAAGTTGAAAAAATTTTTTTTTTGGACTTAGTCACTTTTCCGGCGTTTATCAGACTTTCACATAGGGGAAATGTCAGTGAGCGTTCCGATTTCAGTTCCAGAGCGATTCGCCCAATGAGTCCTTGATATTTAGTCGTTTTCAGCCAATTTTCTGGATTTTTGAAAATTTCACTTTTTTGTGAAAATATCCACTAAATGAGTGAATAATATGTGTGAGGGTACCCTAGGAGATTTCCAAATGTGTGTGTGTAGAGTATATATACCACGGGGGTAAAATTGAAAGAAGTTGAAAGAAATTTTTTTTTGGACTTAGTCATTTTTTCGGCGTTTATCAGACTTTCAGATAGGGGAAATGTCAGTGAGCGTTCCGCTTTCAGTTCCAGAGCGATTCGCTCAATGAGTCCTTGATATTTCGTCGTTTTCAGCCAATTTTCAGATTTTTTGAAAATTTCACTTATTTGTGAAAATATCCACTAAATGAGGGAATAATATGTTTGAGGGTACCCCAGGAGAGTTCCAAATGTGTGTGGGTAGAATATATATCCCACGGGGATAAAATTGAAAAAAGTTGAAACCTTTTTTTTTTGGATTTAGTCATTTTTCCGGCGTTTATCAGACTTTCATTTAGGGGATATGTCAGTGAGCGTTCCGATTTCAGTTCCAGAGCGTTTCGCCCAATGAGTCCTTGATATTTTGTCGTTTTCAGGCGATTTTCAGAATTTTTGAAAATTTCACTTTTTTGTGAAAATATCCACTAAATGAGGGAATAATATGTGTGAGGGTACCCCAGGAGAGTTCCAAATGTGTGTGGGTAGAATATATATCCCACGGGGGTAAGATTGAAAAAAGTTGAAAAAATTTTTTTTTTGGATTTCGTCATTTTTCCCGCGTTTATCAGACTTTCATTTAGGGGAAATGTCAGTGAGCTTTCCGATTTCAGTTCCAGAGCGTTTCGCCCAATGTGTCCTTGATATTTTGTCGTTTTCAGGCAATTTTCTGAATTTTTGAAAATTTCACTTATTTGTGAAAATATCCTCTAAATGAGGGAATAATATGTGTGAGGGTACCACAGGAGAGTTCAAAATGTGAGTGGGTAGAATTTATATCCCACGGGGGTAAAATTTAAAAAAGTTGAAAACATTTTTTTTTTGGACTTAGTCATTTTTCCGGCATTTATCAGACTTTCAGATAGGGGAAATGTCAGTGAGCGTTCCGATTTCAGTTCCAGAGCGATTCGCCCAATGAGTCCTTGATATTTAGTAGTTTTCAGCCAATTTTCTGGATTTTTGAAAATTTCACTTTTTTGTGAAAATATCCACTAAATGAGGGAATAATATGTGTGAGGGTACCACAGGAGAGTTTCAAATGTGTGTGGGTAGAATATATATCCCACGGGGTAAAATTGAAAAAAGTTTAAAAATTTATTTTTTGGGATTTAGTCATTTTTCCGGCGTTTATCAGACTTTCAGATAGGGGAAATGTCAGTGAGCATTCCGATTTCAGTTCCTGAGCGATTCGCTGGATGGGTCATTGATATTTCGTCGTTATCAGGCGATTTTCAGAATTTTTGAAAATTTCACTTTTTTGTGAAAATATCCACTAAATGAGGGAATAATATGTGTGAGGGTACCCCAGGAGAGTTCCAAATGAGTGTGGGTAGAATATATATCCCACGGGGGTAAGATTGAAAAAAGTTGAAAAAATATTTTTTTTGGACTTAGTCACTTTTCCGGCGTTTATCAGACTTTCACATAGGGGAAATGTCAGGGAGCGTTCCGATTTCAGTTCCAGAGCGATTCGCCCAATGAGTCCTTGAAATTTAGTCGTTTTCAGCCAATTTTCTGGATTTTTGAAAATTTCACTTTTTTGTGAAAATATCCACTAAATGAGTGAATAATATGTGTGAGGGTACCCTAGGAGATTTCCAAATGTGTGTGTGTAGAGTATATATACCACAGGGGTAAAATTGAAAGAAGTTGAAAGAAATTTTTTTTTGGACTTTGTCATTTTTTCGGCGTTTATCAGACTTTCAGATAGGGGAAATGTCAGTGAGCGTTCCGCTTTCAGTTCCAGAGCGATTCGCTCAATGAGTCCTTGATATTGCGTCGTTTTCAGCCAATTTTCAGAATTTTTGAAAATTTCACTTTTTTGTGAAAATATCTAGTAACTGAGGGAATAATATGTGTGAGGGTACCCCAGGAGAGTTCCAAATGTGTGTGGGTAGAATATATATACCACGGGGGTAAAATTGAAAATAGTTGAAAACATTTTTTTTTTGGATTTAGTCATTTTTCCGGCGTTTATCAGACTTTCAGATAGGGAAAATATCAGTGAGCGTTCCGATTTTAGTTCCAGAGCGATTCGCCCAATGAGACCTGGATATTTCATTGTTTTCATCCAATTTTCTGAATTTTTGAAAATTTCACTTATTTGTGAAAATATCCGCTAAATGAGGGAATAATATGTGTGATGGTACAACAGGAGAATTCCAAATGTGTGTGGGTACAATATATATCCCACGGGGGTAAAATTGAAAAAAGTTGAAAAAATTTTTGGGGGGGATTTAGCCATTTTTCCAGCGTTTATCAGACTTTCAGATAGGGGAAATGTCAGTGAGCGTTCCGATTTCAGTTCCAGAGCGATTCGCCCAATGAGTCCTTGATATTTCGTCATTTTCAGGCAATTTTCTGAATTTTTGAAAATTTCACTTTTTTGTGAAAATATCTAGTAAATGAGGGAATAATATGTGTAAGGGTACCCCAGGAGAGTTCCAAATGTGTGTGGGTAGAATATATATGCCACGGAGGTAAAATTGAAAAAAGTTAAAAAAAAATTCTTTTTTGGACGTAGTCATTTTTCCGGCGTTTATCTGACTTTCAGATAGGGGAAATGTCAGTGATCGTTCCGATTTCAGTTCCAGAGCGATTCGCCCAATGAGTCTTTGATATTTCGTCGTTTTCAGGCAATTTTCTGAATTTTTGAAAATTTCACTTTTTTGTGAAAATATCCACTAAATGAGGGAATAATATGTGTGAGGGTACCACAGGAGAGTTCAAAATGTGTGTGGGCAGAATATATATCCCACGGGGGAAAAATTGAAAAAAGTTGAAAAAAAATTTTTTTGGACATACTCATTTTTCCGGCGTTTATCAGACTTTCACATAGGGGAAATGTCAGTGAGCGTTCCGATTTCAGTTTCAGAGAGATTCGCCCAATGAGTCCTTGATATCTCGTCGTTTTCAGGCAATTTTCTGGATTTTTGAAAATTTCACTTTTTTGTGAAAATATCCACTAAATGAGTGAATAATATGTGTGAGGGTACCCCAGGAGAGTTCCAAATGTGTGTGGGTAGAATATATATCCCACGTGGATAAAATTGAAAAAAGTTGAAACATTTTTTTTTGGGGATTTAGTCATTTTTCCGGCGTTTATCAGACTTTCAGATAGGGGAAATGTCAGTGAGCGTTCCGATTTCAGTTCCAGAGCGATTCGCCCAATGAGTCCTTGATATTTCGTTTTTTTCAGGCAATTTTATGAATTTTTGAAAATTTCACTTTTTTGTGAAAATATCCACTTTATGTGTGAGGGTACCCCAGGAGAGTTCCAAATGTGTGTGGGTAGAATATATATCCCACGGGGTAAAATTGAAAAAAGTTGAAACATTTTTTTGGAGGGGATTTAGTCATTTTTCCGGCGTTTATCAGACTTTCAGATAGGGGAAATGTCAGTAAGCGTTCCGATTTCAGTTCCAGAGCGATTCGCCCAATGAGTCCTTGATATTTCGTTATTTTCAGCCAATTTTCTGAATTTTTGAAAATTTCACTTTTTGTGAAAATATCCACTAAATGAGGGAATAATATGTGTGAGGGTACCCCAGGAGAGTTCCAAATGTGTGTGGGTAGAATATATATCCCACGGGGATAAAATTGAAAAAAGTTGAAACTCTTTTTTTTTTGGATTTAGTCATTTTTCCGGCGTTTATCAGACTTTCAGATAGGGGAAATGTCAGTGAGCGTTCCGATTTCAGTTCCAGAGCGATTCGCCCAATGAGTCCTTGATATTTCGTTATTTTCAGGCAATTTTATGAATTTTTGAAAATTTCACTTTTTTGTGAAAATATCCACTATATGTGTGAGGGTACCCCAGGAGAGTTCCAAATGTGTTTGGGTAGAATATATATCCCACGGGGTAAAATTGAAAAAAGTTGAAACATTTTTTGGGGGGGATTTAGTCATTTTTCCGGCGTTTATCAGACTTTCAGATAGGGGAAATATTAGTGAGCGTTCCGATTTCAGTTCCAGAGCGATTCGCCCAATGAGTCCTTGATATTTTGTTATTTTCCGGCAATTTTCTGAATTTTTGAAAATTTCACATTTTTGTGAAAATATCCACTAAATGAGGGAATAATATGTGTGAGGGTACCCCAGGAGAGTTCCAAATGTGTGTGGGTAGAATATATATCCCACGGGGTAAAATTGAAAAAAGTTGAAAAAAATTTTTTGGTGGATTTAGTCATTTTTCTGGCGTTTATCAGACTTTCAGATAGGGGAAATGTCCGAGAGCGTTCCGATTTCAGTTCCAGAGCGATCCGCCGGATGGGTCCTTGACATTTCGTCGTTCTCAGGCGATTTTCAGAATTTTTGAAAATTTCACTTTTTTGTGAAAATATCCACTAAATGAGGGAATAATATGTGTGAGGGTACCCCAGGAGAGTTCCAAATGTGTGTGGGTAGAATATATATCCCACGGGGGTAAAATTGAAAAAAGTTGAAAAATTTTTTTTTGGGGATTTAGCCATTTTTCCAGCGTTTATCAGACTTTCAGATAGGGGAAATGTCAATGAGCGTTCCGATTTCAGTTCCAGAGCGATTCGCCAAATGAGTCCTTGATATTTCGTCGTTTTCTGGCAATTTTCTGAATTTTTGAAAATTTCACTTATTTGTGAAAATATCCACTAAATGAGGGAATAATATGTGTGAGGGTACCACAGGAGAATTCAAAATGTGTGTGGGTAGAATGTATATCCCACGTGGGTAAAATTGAAAAAAGTTAAAAAAAAATTCTTTTTTGGACGTAGTCATTTTTCCGGCGTTTATCAGACTTTCAGATAGGGGAAATGTCAGTGATCGTTCCGATTTCAGTTCCAGAGCGATTCGCCCAATGAGTCTTTGATATTTCGTCGTTTTCAGGCAATTTTCTGAATTTTTGAAAATTTCACTTTTTTGTGAAAATATCCACTAAATGAGGGAATAATATGTGTGAGGGTACCCCAGGAGAGTTCCAAATGTGTGTGGGTAGAATATATATGCCACGGAGGTAAAATTGAAAAAAGTTGAAAAAAAATTATTTTTTTTAACTTACGTCATTTTTTCAGCATTTATCAGCCTTTCAGATAGGGGAAATGTCAGTGAGCGTTCCGATTTCAGTTCCAGAGCGATTCGCCCAATGAGTCCTTGATATTTCGTCATTTTCAGGCAATTTTCTGAATTTTTGAAAATTTCACTTTTTTGTGAAAATATCTAGTAAATGAGGGAATAATATGTGTGAGGGTACCCCAGGAGAGTTCCAAATGTGTGTGGGTAGAATATATATGCCACGGAGGTAAAATTGAAAAAAGTTGAAAAAAATTTATTTTTTTTAACTTACGTCATTTTTTCAGCGTTTATCAGCCTTTCAGATAGGGGAAATGTCAGTGAGCGTTCCGATTTCAGTTCCAGAGCGATTCGCCCAATGAGTCTTTGATATTTCGTCGTTTTCAGGCAATTTTCTGAATTTTTGAAAATTTCACTTTTTTGTGAAAATATCCACTAAATGAGGGAATAATATGTGTGAGGGTACCACAGGAGAGTTCAAAATGTGTGTGGGCAGAATATATATCCCACGGGGGTAAAATTGAAAAAAGTTAAAAAAAAATTCTTTTTTGGACGTAGTCATTTTTCCGGCGTTTATCAGACTTTCAGATAGGGGAAATGTCAGTGATCGTTCCGATTTCAGTTCCAGAGCGATTCGCCCAATGAGTCTTTGATATTTCGTCGTTTTCAGGCAATTTTCTGAATTTTTGAAAATTTCACTTTTTTGTGAAAATATCCACTAAATGAGGGAATAATATGTGTGAGGGTACCCCAGGAGAGTTCCAAATGTGTGTGGGTAGAATATATATGCCACGGAGGTAAAATTGAAAAAAGTTGAAAAAAAATTATTTTTTTTAACTTACGTCATTTTTTCAGCATTTATCAGCCTTTCAGATAGGGGAAATGTCAGTGAGCGTTCCGATTTCAGTTCCAGAGCGATTCGCCCAATGAGTCCTTGATATTTCGTCATTTTCAGGCAATTTTCTGAATTTTTGAAAATTTCACTTTTTTGTGAAAATATCTAGTAAATGAGGGAATAATATGTGTGAGGGTACCCCAGGAGAGTTCCAAATGTGTGTGGGTAGAATATATATGCCACGGAGGTAAAATTGAAAAAAGTTGAAAAAAAATTATTTTTTTTAACTTACGTCATTTTTTCAGCGTTTATCAGCCTTTCAGATAGGGGAAATGTCAGTGAGCGTTCCGATTTCAGTTCCAGAGCGATTCGCCCAATGAGTCTTTGATATTTCGTCGTTTTCAGGCAATTTTCTGAATTTTTGAAAATTTCACTTTTTTGTGAAAATATCCACTAAATGAGGGAATAATATGTGTGAGGGTACCACAGGAGAGTTCAAAATGTGTGTGGGCAGAATATATATCCCACGGGGGAAAAATTGAAAAAAGTTGAAAAAAAATTTTTTTGGACATACTCATTTTTCCGGCGTTTATCAGACTTTCACATAGGGGAAATGTCAGTGAGCGTTCCGATTTCAGTTTCAGAGCGATTCGCCCAATGAGTCCTTGATATTTAGTCGTTTTCAGGCAATTTTCTGGATTTTTGAAAATTTCACTTTTTTGTGAAAATATCCACTAAATGAGTGAATAATATGTGTGAGGGTACCCCAGGAGAGTTCCAAATGTGTGTGGGTAGAATATATATCCCACGTGGATAAAATTGAAAAAAGTTGAAACATTTTTTTGGGGGGTTTTAGTCATTTTTCCGGCGTTTATCAGACTTTCAGATAGGGGAAATGTCAGAGAGCGTTCTGATTTCAGTTCCAGAGCGATTCGCCGGATGGGTCCTTGACATTTCGTCGTTCTCATGCGATTTTCAGAATTTTTGAAAATTTCACTTTTTTGTGAAAATATCCACTAAATGAGGGAATAATATGTGTAAGGGTACCCCAGGAGAGTTCCAAATGTGTGTGGGTAGAATATATATCCCACGTGGATAAAATTGAAAAAAGTTGAAACATTTTTTTGGGGGGATTTAGTCATTTTTCCGGCGTTTATCAGACTTTCACATAGGGGAAATGTCAGTGAGCATTCCGATTTCAGTTCCAGAGCGATTCGCCCAATGAATCCTTGATATTTAGTCGTTTTCAGGCAATTTTCTGGATTTTTGAAAACTTCACTTATTTGTGAAAATATCCACTAAATGAGTGAATAATATGTGTGAGGGTACACCAGGAGAGTTCCAAATGTGTGTGGGTAGAATATATATCCCACGGGGATAAAATTGAAAAAAGTTGAAACATTTTTTTTTTTGGATTTAGTCATTTTTCCGGCGTTTATCAGACTTTCAGATAGGGGAAATGTCAGTGAGCGTTCCGCTTTCAGTTCCAGAGCGATTCGCCCAATGAGTCCTTGATATTTCGTTATTTTCAGGCAATTTGATGAATTTTTGAAAATTTCACTTTTTGTGAAAATATCCACTAAATGAGGGAATAATATGCATGAGGGTACCCCAGGAGAGTTCCAAATGTGTGTGGGTAGAATATATATCCCACGGGGTAAAATTGAAAAAAGTTGAAAATTTTTTTGGAGGGGATTTAGTCTTTTTTCCGGCGTTTATCAGACTTTCAGATAGGGGAAATGTCAGTGAGCGTTCCGATTTCAGTTCCAGAGCGATTCGCCCAATGAGTCCTTGATATTTCGTCGTTTTCAGCCAATTTTCAGAATTTTTGAAAATTTCACTTATTTGTGAAAATATCCACTAAATGAGGGAATAATATGTGTGAGGGTGCCCCAGGAGAGTTAAAAATGTGTGTGGGTAGAATATATATCCCACGGGGATAAAATTGAAAAAAGTTGAAACATTTTTTTTTTGGGGATTTAGTCATTTTTCCGGCGTTTATCAGACTTTCAGATAGGGGAAATGTCAGTGAGCGTTCCGATTTCAGTTCCAGAGCGATTCGCCCAATGAGTCCTTGATATTTAGTCGTTTTCAGCCAATTTTCTGGATTTTTGAAAACTTCACTTATTTGTGAAAATATCCACTAAATGAGTGAATAATATGTGTGAGGGTACCCCAGGAGAGTTCCAAATGTGTGTGGGTAGAATATATATGCCACGGGGGTAAAATTGAAAAAAGTTGAAAAAAATTTTTTTTTGGACTTAAGTCATTTTTTCGGCGTTTATCAGACTTTCAGATAGGGGAAATATTAGTGAGCGTTCCGATTTCAGTTCCAGAGCGATTCGCCCAATGAGTCCTTGATATTTTGTTATTTTCAGGCAATTTTCTGAATTTTTGAAAATTTCACATGTTTGTGAAAATATCCACTAAATGAGGGAATAATATGTGTGAGGGTACCCCAGGAGAGTTCCAAATGTGTGTGGGTAGAATATATATCCCACGGGGTAAAATTGAAAAAAGTTGAAAAAAATTTTTTGGTGGATTTAGTCATTTTTCTGGCGTTTATCAGACTTTCAGATAGGGGAAATGTCCGAGAGCGTTCCGATTTCAGTTCCAGAGCGATCCGCCGGATGGGTCCTTGACATTTCGTCGTTCTCAGGCGATTTTCAGAATTTTTGAAAATTTCACATTTTTGTGAAAATATCCACTAAATGAGGGAATAATATGTGTGAGGGTACCCCAGGAGAGTTCCAAATGTGTGTGGGTAGAATATATATCCCACGGGGGTAAAATTGAAAAAAGTTGAAAAATTTTTTTTTGGGGATTTAGCCATTTTTCCAGCGTTTATCAGACTTTCAGATAGGGGAAATGTCAATGAGCGTTCCGATTTCAGTTCCAGAGCGATTCGCCAAATGAGTCCTTGATATTTCGTCGTTTTCTGGCAATTTTCTGAATTTTTGAAAATTTCACTTTTTTGTGAAAATATCTAGTAACTGAGGGAATAATATGTGTGAGGGTACCCCAGGAGAGTTCCAAATGTGTGTGGGTAGAATGTATATCCCACGGGGTAAAATTGAAAAAAGTTGAAAACATTTTTTTGGTGGATTTAGTCATTTTTCTGGCGTTTATCAGACTTTCAGATAGGGGAAATGTCCGTGAGCGTTCCGATTTCAGTTCCAGATCGATTCGCCGGATGGGTCCTTGACATTTCGTCGTTCTCAGGCGATTTTCAGAATTTTTGAAAATTTCACTTTTTTGTAGAAGTATCCACTAAATGAGGGAATAATATGTGTGAGGGTACCCCAGGAGAGTTCCAAATGTGTGTGGGTAGAATATATATCCCACGGGGGTAAAATTGAAAAAAGTTGAAAAATTTTTTTTTTGGGACTTAGTCATTTCTCCGGCATTTATCAGACTTTCACATAAGGGAAATGTCAGTGAGCATTCCGATTTCAGTTCCAGAGCGATTCGCCCAATGAGTGCTTGATATTTAGTCGTTTTCAGCCAATTTTCTGGATTTTTGAAAATTTCACTTTTTTGTGAAAATATCCACTAATTGAGTGAATAATATGTGTGAGGGTACCCCAGGAGAGTTCCAAATGTGTGTGGGTAGAATATATATCCCACGGGGATAAAATTGAAAAAAGTTGAAACATTTTTTTTTTTGGATTTAGTGATTTTTCCGGCGTTTATCAGACTTTCAGATAGGGGAAATGTCAGTGAGCGTTCCGATTTCAGTTCCAGAGCGATTCGCCGGATGGGTCCTTGACATTTCGTCGTTCTCAGGTGATTTTCAGAGTTTTTGAAAATTTCACTTTTTTGTGAAAATATCCACTAAATGAGTGAATAATATGTGTGAGGGTACCCCAGGAGAGTTCCAAATGTGTGTGGGTAGAATATATATCCCACGGGGGTAAAATTGATAAAAGTTGAAAAATTTTTTTTTTGGACTTAGTCATTTTTCCGGCTTTTATCAAACTTTCAGATAGGGTAAATGTCAGTGAGCGGTTCGATTTCAGTTCCAGAGCGATTCGCCCAATGAGTCCTTGATATTTAGTCGTTTTCAGCCAATTTTCTGGATTTTTGAAAATTTCACTTTTTTGTGAAAATATCCACTAAATGAGTAAATAATATGTGTGAGGGTACCCCAGGAGAGTTCCAAATGTGTGTGGGTAGAATATATATCCCACGGGGGTAAAATTGAAAAAAGTTGAAAAATTTTTTTTTTTAGAATACAGTCATTTTTCCGGCGTTTATCAGACTTTCAGATAGGGGAAATGTCAGTGAGCGTTCCGATTTCAGTTCCAGAGCGATTCGCCCAATGAGTCCTTGACATTTCGTCGTTTTCAGCCAATTTTCAGAATTTTTGAAAATTTCACTAATTTGTGAAAATATCCACTATATGAGGGAATAATATGTGTGAGGGTACCCCAGGAGAGTTCCAAATGTGTGTGGGTAGAATATATATCCCACGGGGATAAAATTGAAAAAAGTTGAAACATTTTTTTTTGGGGGATTTTGTCATTTTTCCGGCGTTTATCAGACTTTCGGATAGGGGAAATGTCCGTGAGCGTTCCGATTTCAGTTCCTGAGCGATTTGCCCAATGAGTCTTTGATATTTCGTCGTTTTCAGGCAATTTTCTGAATTTTTGAAAATTTCACTTTTTTGTGAAAATATCCACTAAATGAGGGAATAATATGTGTGAGGGTACCCCAGGAGAGTTCCAAATGAGTGTGGGTAGAATATATATCCCACGGGGGTAAAATTGAAAAAAGTTGAAAAATTTTTTTTTTTTGGACTTAATCATTTTTCCGGCGTTTATCAGACTTTCACATAGGGGAAATGTCAGTGAGCATTCCGATTTCAGTTCCAGAGCGATTCGCCCAATGAGTCCTTGATATTTAGTCGTTTTCAGCCAATTTTCTGGATTTTTGAAAACTTCACTTATTTGTGAAAATATCCACTAAATGAGTGAATAATGTGTGTGAGGGTACCCCAGGAGAGTTCCAAATGTGTGTGGGTAGAATATATATACCACGGGGGTAAAATTGAAAAAAGTTGAAAAAATTTTTTTTTTGGACTTAAGTCATTTTTTCGGCGTTTATCAGGCTTTCAGATAGGGAAAATGTCAGTGAGCGCTCCGATTTCAGTTCCAGAGCGATTCGCCCAATGAGTCCTTGACATTTCGTCGTTTTCAGCCAATTTTCAGAATTTTTGAAAATTTCACTAATTTGTGAAAATATCCACTAAATGAGGGAATAATATGTGTGAGGGTACCCCAGGAGAGTTCCAAATGTGTGTGGGTAGAATATATATCCCACGGGGATAAAATTGAAAAAAGTTGAAACATTTTTTTTTTTGGAGTTAGACATTTTTCCGGCGTTTATCAGACTTTCAGATAGGGGAAATGTCAGTGAGCGTTCCGATTTCTGTTCCAGAGCGATTCGCCCACTGAGTCCTTGATATTTAGTCGTTTTCAGCCAATTTTCAGGATTTTTGAAAACTTCACTTATTTGTGAAAATATCCACTAAATGAGTGAATAATATGTGTGAGGGTACCCTAGGAGAGTTCCAAATGTGTGTGGGCAGAATATATATACCACGGGGGTAAAATTGAAAAAAGTTTAAAAAAATTTTTTTTTGGACTTAAGTCATTTTTTCGGCGTTTATCAGACTTTCAGATAGGGGAAATGTCAGTGAGCGTTCCGATTTCAGTTCCAGAGCGATTCGCCCAATGAGTCCTTGATATTTTGTTATTTTCAGGCAATTTTCTGAATTTTTGAAAATTTCACATTTTTGTGAAAATATCCACTAAATGAGGGAATAATATGTGTGAGGGTACCCCAGGAGAGTTCCAAATGTGTGTGGGTAGAATATATATCCCACGGGGATAAAATTGAAAAAAGTTGAAACATATTTTTTTGGGGATTTAGTCATTTTTCCGGCGTTTATCAGACTTTCAGATAGGGGAAATGTCAGAGAGCGTTCCGATTTCAGTTCCAGAGCGATTCGTCCAATGAGTCCTTGATATTTCGTCGTTTTCAGGCAATTTTCAGAATTTTTGAAAATGTCACTTTTTTGTGAAAGTATCCACTAAATGAAGGAATAATATGTGTGAGGGTACCCCAGGAGAGTTCCAAATGTGTGTGGGTAGAATATATATCCCACGGGGATAAAATTGAAAAAAGTTGAAACATTTTTTTTTTGGATTTAGTCATTTTTCCGGCGTTTATCAGACTTTCAGATAGGGGAAATGTCAGTGAGCGTTCCGATTTCAGTTCCAGAGCGATTCGCCCAATGAGTCCTTGATATTTCGTTATTTTCAGCCAATTTTCTGAATTTTTGAAAATTTCACTTTTTTGTGAAAATATCTACTAAATGAGGGAATAATATGTGTGAGGGTACCCCAGGAGAGTTCCAAATGTGTGTGGGTAGAATATACAGTACAGACCAAAAGTTTGGACACACCTTCTCATTTAAAGATTTTTCTGTATTTTCTTGACTATGAAAATTGTACATTCATGCTGAAAGCATCAAAACTATGAATTAACACATGTGGAATTATATACTTAACAAAAAAGTGTGAAACAACTGAAAATATGTCTTATATTCTAGGTTCTTCAAAGTAGCCACCTTTTGGTTTGATTACTGCTTTGCACACTCTTGGCATTCTGTTGATGAGCTTCAAGAGGTAGTCACCGGAAATGGTCTTCCAACAATCTTGAAGGAGTTCCCAGAGATGCTTAGCACTTGTTGGCCCTTTTGCCTTCACTCTGCGGTCCTGCTCACCCAAAACCATCTCGATTGGGTTCAGGTCTGGTGACGGTGGAGGCCAGGTCATCTGGCGTAGCACCCCATCACTCTCCTTCTTGGTCAAATAGCCCTTACACAGCCTAAAGGTGTGTTTGGGGGTCATTGTCCTGTTGAAAAATAAATGATGGTCCAACTAAACGCAAACCGGATGGAATAGCATGCCGCTGCAAGATGCTGTGGTAGCCATGCTGGTTCAGTATGCCTTCAATTTTGAATAAATCCCCAACAGTGTCACCAGCAAAGCACCCCCACACTATCACACCTCCTCCTCCATGCTTCACGATGGTAACCAGGCATGTAGAGTTCATCCGTTCACCTTTTCTGCGTCGCACAAAGACGCGGTGGTTGGAATCAAAGATCTCAAATTTGGACTCATCAGACAAAAGCACAGATTTCCACTGGTCTAATGTCCATTCCTTGTGTTCTTTAGCCCAAACAAGTCTCTTCTGCTTGTTGCCTGTCCTTAGCAGTGGTTTCCTAGCAGCTATTTTACCATGAAGGCCTGCTGCACAAAGTCTCCTCTTAACAGTTGTTGTAGAGATGTGTCTGCTGCTAGAACTCTGTGTGGCATTGACCTGGTCTCTAATCTGAGCTGCTGTTAATCTGCGATTTCTGAGGCTGGTGACTTGGATAAACTTATCCTCAGAGGCAGAGGTGACTCTTGGTCTTCCTTTCCTGGGGAGGTCCTCATGTGAGCCAGTTTCTTTGTAGCGCTTGATGGTTTTTGCAACTGCACTTGGGGACACTTTCAAAGTTTGCCCAATTTTTCAGACTGACAGACCTTCATTTCTTAAAGTAATGATGGCCATTCGTTTTTCTTTACTTAGCTGCTTTTTTCTTGCCATAATACAAATTCTAACAGTCTATTCAGTAGGACTATCAGCTGTGTATCCACCTGACTTCTGCACAACACAACTGATGGTCCCAACCCCATTTATAAGGCAAGAAATCCCACTTATTAAGCCTGACAGGGCACACCTGTGAAGTGAAACCATTTCCGGTGACTACCTCTTGAAGCTCATCAAGAGAATGCCATGAGTGTGCAAAGCAGTCATCAAAGCTAAAGGTGGCTACTTTGAAGAACCTAGAATATAAGACATATTTTCAGTTGTTTCACACTTTTTTGTTAAATATATAATTCCACATGTGTTAATTCATAGTTTTGATGCCTTCAGTGTGAATGTACAATTTTCATAGACATGAAAATACAGAAAAATCTTTAAATGAGAAGGTGTGTCCAAACTTTTGGTCTGTACTGTATATCCAACGGGGATAAAATTGAAAAAAGTTTAAACATTTTTTTTTTTGGATTTAGTCATTTTTCCGGCGTTTATCAAACTTTCAGATAGGGGAAATGTCAGTGAGCGTTCCGATTTCAGTTCCAGAGCGATTCGCCCAATGAGTCCTTGATATTTAGTCGTTTTCAGCCAATTTTCTGGATTTTTGAAAATTTCACTTTTTTGTGAAAATATCCACTAAATGAGGGAATAATATGTGTGAGGGTACCCCAGCAGAGTTCCAAATGTGTGTGGGTAGAATATGTATCCCACGGGGATAAAATTGAAAAAAGTTGAAACATTTTTTTTTTTGGATTTAGTCATTTTTCCGGCGTTTATCAGACTTTCAGATAGGGGAAATGTCAGTGAGCATTCCGATTTCAGTTCCAGAGCGATTCGCCCAATGAGTCCTTGATATTTCGTTATTTTCAGCCAATTTTCTGAATTTTTGAAAATTTCACTTTTTTGTGAAAATATCTACTAAATGAGGGAATAATATGTGTGAGGGTACCCCAGGAGAGTTCCATATGTGTGTGGGTAGAATATATATCCCACGGGGATAAAATTGAAAAAAGTTTAAATATTTTTTTTTTGGGATTTAGTCATTTTTCCGGCGTTTATCAGACTTTCAGATAGGGGAAATGTCAGTGAGCGTTCCGATTTCAGTTCCAGAGCGATTCGCCCAATGAGTCCTTGATATTTCGTTATTTTCAGCCAATTTTCTGAATTTTTGAAAATTTCACTTTTTTGTGAAAATATCTACAAAATGAGGGAATAATATGTGTGAGGGTACCCCAGGAGAGTTCCAAATGTGTGTGGGTAGAATATATATCCCACGGGGATAAAATTGAAAAAAGTTGAAACATTTTTTTTTTGGATTTAGTCATTTTTCCGGCGTTTATCAGACTTTCAGATAGGGGAAATGTCAGTGAGCGTTCCGATTTCAGTTCCAGAGCGATTCGCCCAATGAGTCCTTGATATTTCGTCGTTTTCAGCCAATTTTCAGAATTTTTGAAAATTTCACTTTTTGTGAAAATATCCACTAAATGAGGGAATAATATGTGTGAGGGTACCCCAGGAGAGTTCCAAATGTGTGTGGGTAGAATATATATCCCACGGGGTAAAATTGAAAAAAGTTTAAAAAAATTTTTTTTGAGGATTTAGTCATTTTTCCGGCGTTTATCAGACTTTCAGATAGGGGAAATGTCAGAGAGCGTTCCGATTTCAGTTCCAGAGCGATTCGCCCAATGAGTCCTTGATACTTAGTCGTTTTCAGCCAATTTTCAGAATTTTTGAAAATTTCACTTATTTGTGAAAATGTACACTAAATGAGGGAATAATATGTGTGAGGGTACCCCAGGAGAGTTCCAAATGTGTGTGGGTAGAATATATATCCCACGGGGTAAAATTGAAAAAAGTTGAAAAAATTTTTTGGGGGGATTTAGTCATTTTTCCAGCGTTTATCAGACTTTCAGATAGGGGAAATGTCAGTGAGCGTTCCGATTTCAGTTCCAGAGCGATTCGCCCAATGAGTCCTTGATATTTCGTCGTTTTCAGACAATTTTCTGGATTTTTGAAAATTTCACTTTTTTGTGAAAATATCCACTAAATGAGGGAATAATATGTGTGAGGGTACCCCAGGAGAGTTCCAAAGGTGTGTGGGTAGAATCACGGGGGTAAAATTGAAAAAAGTTGAAAAAAATTTTTTTTTGGACTTAAGTCATTTTTTCGGCGTTTATCAGACTTTCAGATAGGGGAAATGTCAGTGAGCGTTCCGATTTCAGTTCCAGAGCGATTCTCCCAATGATTCCTTGATATTTCGTCGTTTTCAGCCAATTTTCTGAATTTTTGAAAATTTCACTTATTTGTGAAAATATCCACTAAATGAGGGAATAATATGTGTGAGGGTAGCCCAGGAGAGTTCCAAATGTGTGTGGGTAGAATATATATCCCACGGGGGTAAAATTGAAAAAAGTTGCAAAAATTTTTGGGGGGGATTTAGTCATTTTTCCGGCGTTTATCAGACTTTCAGTTAGGGGAAATGTCAGTGAGCGTTCCGATTTCAGTTCCAGAGCGATTCGCCCAATGAGTCCTTGATATTTAGTCATTTTCAGCCAATTTTCTGGATTTTTGAAAATTTCACTTTTTTGTGAAAATATCCACTAAATAAGGGAATAATATCTGTGAGGGTACCCCAGGAGAGTTCCAAATGTGTGTGGGTAGAATATATATCCCACGGGGGTAAAATTGAAAAAAGTTGAAAATTTTTTTTTTTGGACTTAGTCATTTTTCCGGCGTTTATCAGACTTTCAGATAGGGGAATTGTCAGTGAGCGTTCCGATTTCAGTTCCAGAGCGATTCTCCCAATGATTCCTTGATATTTCGTCATTTTCAGCCAAGTTTCTGAATTTTTGAAAATTTCACTTATTTGTGAAAATATCCACTAAATGAGGGAATAATATGTGTGAGGGTACCACAGGAGAATTCCAAATGTGTGTGGGTAGAATATATATCCCACAGGGTTAAAATTGAAAAAAGTTGAAAAAAATTTTTTTTGGTACTTAGTCATTTTTCTGGCATTTATCAGACTTTCAGATAGGGGAAATGTCAGTGAGCATTCCGATTTCAGTTCCAGAGAGATTCGCCGGATGGGTCCTTGATATTTCGTCGTTCTCAGGCAATTTTCAGAATTTTTGAAAATTTCACTTTTTTGTGAAAATATCCACTAAATGATGGAATAATATGTGTGAGGGTACCCCAGGAAAGTTCCAAATGTGTGTTTGTAGAATATATATCCCACGGGAGTAAAATTGAAAAAAGTTGAAAAAAATTTTTTTTTGGACTTAGTCTTTTTCCGGCGTTTATCAGACTTTCACACAGGGGAAATGTCAGTGAGCATTCCGATTTCAGTTCCAGAGCGATTCGCCCAATGAGTCCATGATATTTCGTTATTTTCAGCCAATTTTCTGAATTTTTGAAAATTTCACTTTTTTGTTAAAATATCCACTAAATGAGGGAATAATATGTGTGAGGGTACCCCAGGAGAGTTCCAAATGTGTGTGTGTAGAATATATATCCCACGGGGTAAAATTGAAAAAAGTTGAAAAATTTTTTTTTGGGGATTTAGTACTTTTTCCGGCGTTTATCAGACTTTCAGTTAGGGGAAATGTCAGTGAGCATTCCGATTTCAGTTCCACAGCGATTGGCCCAATGAGTTCTTGATATTTAGTCGTTTTCCGCCAATTTTCTGGATTTTTGAAAATTTCATTTTTGGGAAAAAATATCCACTAAATGAGGGAATAATATGTGTGAGGGTACCACAGGAGAATTCAAAATGTGTGTGGGTAGAATATATATCCCACGGGGGTAAAATTGAAAAAAGTTGCAAAAATTTTTGGGGGGGATTTAGTCATTTTTCCGGCGTTTATCAGACTTTCAGTTAGGGGAAATGTCAGTGAGCGTTCCGATTTCAGTTCCAGAGCGATTCGCCCAATGAGTCCTTGATATTTAGTCGTTTTCATGCAATTTTCGGGATTTTTGAAAATTTCACTTTTTAGTGAAAATATCCACTAAATGAGGGAATAATATGTGTGAGGGTTCCCCAGGAGAGTTCCAAATGTGTGTGGGTAGAATATATATCCCACGGGGGTAAAATTGAAAAAGTTGAAAAAAATTTTTTGGGGGATTTAGTCATTTTTCCGGCGTTTATCAGACTTTCAAATAGGGGAAATGTCAGTGAGCGTTCCGATTTCAGTTTCAGAGCGATTCGCCGGATGGGTCCTTGATATTTCGTCGTTCTCAGGCAATTTTCAGAATTTTTGAAAATTTCACTTTTTTGTGAAAATTTCCACTAAATGAGGGAATAATATGTGTGAGGGTACCCCAGGAGAGTTCCAAATGTGTGTGGGTAGAATATATATCCCACGGGGTAAAATTGAAAAAAGTTGAAAAATTTTTTTTGAGGATTTAGTCATTTTTCCGGCGTTTATCAGACTTTCAGATAGGGGAAATGTCAGTGAGCGTTCCGATTTCAGTTCCAGAGCGATTCGCCCAATGAGTCCTTGATATTTAGTCGTTTTCAGCCAATTTTCTGGATTTTTGAAAATTTCACTTTTTTGTGAAAATATCCACTAAATGAGGGAATAATATGTGTGAGGGTACCCCAGGAGAGTTCCAAATGTGTATGTGTAGAATATATATCCCACGGGGGTAAAATTGAAAAAAGTTGAAACATTTTTTGGGGGGGATTTAGTCATTTTTCCGGCGTTTATCAGACTTTCAGATAGGGGAAATGTCAGTGAGCGTTCCGATTTCAGTTCCAGAGCGTTTCGCCCAATGAATCCTTGATATTTAGTCATTTTCAGCCAATTTTCTGGATTTTTGAAAATTTCACTTTTTTGTGAAAATATCCACTAAATGAGGGAATAATATGTGTGAGGGTACCCCAGGAGAGTTCCAAATGTGTGTGGGTAGAATATATATCCCACGGGGTAAAATTGAAAAAAGTTGAAAAAATTTTTTTTGGGGATTTAGTCATTTTTCCGGCGTTTATCACACTTTCAGATAGGGGAAATGTCAGTGAGCGTTCCGATTTCAGTTCCAGAGCGATTGGCCCAATGAGTCCTTGATATTTAGTCGTTTTCAGCCAATTTTCTGGATTTTTGGAAATTTCACTTTTTTGTGAAAATATCCACTAAATGAGGGAATAATATGTGTGAGGGTACCCCAGGAGAGTTCCAAATGTGTGTGGGTAGAATATATATCCCGCGGGGGTAAAATTGAAAAAAGTTGAAAGAATTTTTTTTTTGGATTTAGTCATTTTTCCGGCGTTTATCAGACTTTCAGATAGGGGAAATGTCAGTGAGCGTTCCGATTTCAGTTCCAGAGCGATTCGCCCAATGAGTCCTTGATATTTAGTCGTTTTCAGACAATTGTCTGGATTTTTGAAAATTTCACTTTTTTGTGAAAATATCCACTAAATGAGGGAATAATATGTGTGAGGGTACCCCAGGATAGTTCCAAATGTGTGTGGGTAGAATATATATACCAAGGTGGTAAAATTGAAAAAAGTTGAAAAAAAATTTTTTTTTGCACTTAAGTCATTTTTCCGGCGTTTATCAGACTTTCAGATAGGGGAAATGTCAGTGAGCATTCCGATTTCAGTTCCAGAGCGATTCGCTCAATGAGTCCTTGATATTTCGTCGTTTTCAGCCAATTTTCTGAATTTTTGAAAATTTCACTTATTTGTGAAAATATCCACTAAATGAGGGAATAATATGTGTGAGGGTACCCCAGGAGAGTTCCAAATGTGTGTTGGTAGAATATATATCCCACGGGGATAAAATTGAAAAAAGTTGAAACATTTTTTTTTGGGGATTTAGTCATTTTTCCGGCGTTTATCAGACTTTCAGATAGGGGAAATGTCAGTGAGCGTTCCGATTTCAGTTCCAGAGCGATTCGCCCAATGAGTCCTTGATTTTTCGTTATTTTCAGCCAATTTTCTGAATTTTTGAAATTTTCACTTTTTTGTGAAAATATCCACTAAATGAGGTAATAATATGTGTGAGGGTACCCCAGGAGAATGCCAAATGTGTGTGGGTAGAATATATATCCCACGGGGTAAAATTGAAAAAAGTTGAAAACATTTTTTGGGGGGATTTAGTCATTTTTCCAGCGTTTATCAGACTTTCAGATAGGGGAAATGTCAGTGAGCGTTCCGATTTCAGTTCCAGAGCGATTCGTCGGATGGGTCATTGATATTTCGTCGTTATCAGGCGATTTTCAGAATTTTTGAAAATTTCACTTTTTTGTGAAAATATCCACTAAATGAGGGAATAATATGTGTGAGGGTACCCCAGGAGAGTTCCAAATGTGTGTGGGTAGAATATATATCCCACGGGGGTAAGATTGAAAAAAGTTGAAAAAATTTTTTTTTTGGATTTCGTCATTTTTCCGGCGTTTATCAGACTTTCAGATAGGGGAATTGTCAGTGAGCGTTCCGATTTCAGTTCCAGAGCGATTCTCCCAATGATTCCTTGATATTTCGTCATTTTCAGCCAAGTTTCTGAATTTTTGAAAATTTCACTTATTTGTGAAAATATCCACTAAATGAGGGAATAATATGTGTGAGGGTACCACAGGAGAATTCCAAATGTGTGTGGGTAGAATATATATCCCACAGGGTTAAAATTGAAAAAAGTTGAAAAAAATTTTTTTTGGTACTTAGTCATTTTTCTGGCATTTATCAGACTTTCAGATAGGGGAAATGTCAGTGAGCATTCCGATTTCAGTTCCAGAGCGATTCGCCGGATGGGTCCTTGATATTTCGTCGTTCTCAGGCAATTTTCAGAATTTTTGAAAATTTCACTTTTTTGTGAAAATATCCACTAAATGATGGAATAATATGTGTGAGGGTACCCCAGGAAAGTTCCAAATGTGTGTTTGTAGAATATATATCCCACGGGGGTAAAATTGAAAAAAGTTGAAAAAAATTTTTTTTTGGACTTAGTCTTTTTCCGGCGTTTATCAGACTTTCACACAGGGGAAATGTCAGTGAGCATTCCGATTTCAGTTCCAGAGCGATTCGCCCAATGAGTCCATGATATTTCGTTATTTTCAGCCAATTTTCTGAATTTTTGAAAATTTCACTTTTTTGTGAAAATATCCACTAAATGAGGGAATAATATGTGTGAGGGTACCCCAGGAGAGTTCCAAATGTGTGTGTGTAGAATATATATCCCACGGGGTAAAATTGAAAAAAGTTGAAAAATTTTTTTTTGGGGATTTAGTACTTTTTCCGGCGTTTATCAGACTTTCAGTTAGGGGAAATGTCAGTGAGCATTCCGATTTCAGTTCCACAGCGATTGGCCCAATGAGTTCTTGATATTTAGTCGTTTTCCGCCAATTTTCTGGATTTTTGAAAATTTCATTTTTGGGAAAAAATATCCACTAAATGAGGGAATAATATGTGTGAGGGTACCACAGGAGAATTCAAAATGTGTGTGGGTAGAATATATATCCCACGGGGGTAAAATTGAAAAAAGTTGCAAAAATTTTTGGGGGGGATTTAGTCATTTTTCCGGCGTTTATCAGACTTTCAGTTAGGGGAAATGTCAGTGAGCGTTCCGATTTCAGTTCCAGAGCGATTCGCCCAATGAGTCCTTGATATTTAGTCGTTTTCATGCAATTTTCTGAATTTTTGAAAATTTCACTTTTTAGTGAAAATATCCACTAAATGAGGGAATAATATGTGTGAGGGTTCCCCAGGAGAGTTCCAAATGTGTGTGGGTAGAATATATATCCCACGGGGGTAAAATTGAAAAAGTTGAAAAAAATTTTTTGGGGGATTTAGTCATTTTTCCGGCGTTTATCAGACTTTCAAATAGGGGAAATGTCAGTGAGCGTTCCGATTTCAGTTTCAGAGCGATTCGCCGGATGGGTCCTTGATATTTCGTCGTTCTCAGGCAATTTTCAGAATTTTTGAAAATTTCACTTTTTTGTGAAAATTTCCACTAAATGAGGGAATAATATGTGTGAGGGTACCCCAGGAGAGTTCCAAATGTGTGTGGGTAGAATATATATCCCACGGGGTAAAATTGAAAAAAGTTGAAAAATTTTTTTTGAGGATTTAGTCATTTTTCCGGCGTTTATCAGACTTTCAGATAGGGGAAATGTCAGTGAGCGTTCCGATTTCAGTTCCAGAGCGATTCGCCCAATGAGTCCTTGATATTTAGTCGTTTTCAGCCAATTTTCTGGATTTTTGAAAATTTCACTTTTTTGTGAAAATATCCACTAAATGAGGGAATAATATGTGTGAGGGTACCCCAGGAGAGTTCCAAATGTGTATGTGTAGAATATATATCCCACGGGGGTAAAATTGAAAAAAGTTGAAACATTTTTTGGGGGGGATTTAGTCATTTTTCCGGCGTTTATCAGACTTTCAGATAGGGGAAATGTCAGTGAGCGTTCCGATTTCAGTTCCAGAGCGTTTCGCCCAATGAATCCTTGATATTTAGTCATTTTCAGCCAATTTTCTGGATTTTTGAAAATTTCACTTTTTTGTGAAAATATCCACTAAATGAGGGAATAATATGTGTGAGGGTACCCCAGGAGAGTTCCAAATGTGTGTGGGTAGAATATATATCCCACGGGGTAAAATTGAAAAAAGTTGAAAAAATTTTTTTTGGGGATTTAGTCATTTTTCCGGCGTTTATCACACTTTCAGATAGGGGAAATGTCAGTGAGCGTTCCGATTTCAGTTCCAGAGCGATTGGCCCAATGAGTCCTTGATATTTAGTCGTTTTCAGCCAATTTTCTGGATTTTTGGAAATTTCACTTTTTTGTGAAAATATCCACTAAATGAGGGAATAATATGTGTGAGGGTACCCCAGGAGAGTTCCAAATGTGTGTGGGTAGAATATATATCCCGCGGGGGTAAAATTGAAAAAAGTTGAAAGAATTTTTTTTTTGGATTTAGTCATTTTTCCGGCGTTTATCAGACTTTCAGATAGGGGAAATGTCAGTGAGCGTTCCGATTTCAGTTCCAGAGCGATTCGCCCAATGAGTCCTTGATATTTAGTCGTTTTCAGACAATTGTCTGGATTTTTGAAAATTTCACTTTTTTGTGAAAATATCCACTAAATGAGGGAATAATATGTGTGAGGGTACCCCAGGATAGTTCCAAATGTGTGTGGGTAGAATATATATACCAAGGTGGTAAAATTGAAAAAAGTTGAAAAAAAATTTTTTTTTGCACTTAAGTCATTTTTCCGGCGTTTATCAGACTTTCAGATAGGGGAAATGTCAGTGAGCATTCCGATTTCAGTTCCAGAGCGATTCGCTCAATGAGTCCTTGATATTTCGTCGTTTTCAGCCAATTTTCTGAATTTTTGAAAATTTCACTTATTTGTGAAAATATCCACTAAATGAGGGAATAATATGTGTGAGGGTACCCCAGGAGAGTTCCAAATGTGTGTTGGTAGAATATATATCCCACGGGGATAAAATTGAAAAAAGTTGAAACATTTTTTTTTGGGGATTTAGTCATTTTTCCGGCGTTTATCAGACTTTCAGATAGGGGAAATGTCAGTGAGCGTTCCGATTTCAGTTCCAGAGCGATTCGCCCAATGAGTCCTTGATTTTTCGTTATTTTCAGCCAATTTTCTGAATTTTTGAAATTTTCACTTTTTTGTGAAAATATCCACTAAATGAGGTAATAATATGTGTGAGGGTACCCCAGGAGAATGCCAAATGTGTGTGGGTAGAATATATATCCCACGGGGTAAAATTGAAAAAAGTTGAAAACATTTTTTGGGGGGATTTAGTCATTTTTCCAGCGTTTATCAGACTTTCAGATAGGGGAAATGTCAGTGAGCGTTCCGATTTCAGTTCCAGAGCGATTCGTCGGATGGGTCATTGATATTTCGTCGTTATCAGGCGATTTTCAGAATTTTTGAAAATTTCACTTTTTTGTGAAAATATCCACTAAATGAGGGAATAATATGTGTGAGGGTACCCCAGGAGAGTTCCAAATGTGTGTGGGTAGAATATATATCCCACGGGGGTAAGATTGAAAAAAGTTGAAAAAATTTTTTTTTTGGATTTCGTCATTTTTCCCGCGTTTATCAGACTTTCATTTAGGGGAAATGTCAGTGAGCGTTCCGATTTCAGTTCCAGAGCGATTCGCCCAATGAGTCCTTGATATTTTGTCGTTTTCAGGCAATTTTCTGAATTTTTGAAAATTTCACTTATTTGTGAAAATATCCTCTAAATGAGGGAATAATATGTGTGAGGGTAGCACAGGAGAGTTCAAAATGTGAGTGGGTAGAATTTATATCCCACGGGGGTAAAATTTAAAAAAGTTGAAAACATTTTTTTTTTGGACTTAGTCATTTTTCCGGCATTTATCAGACTTTCAGATAGGGGAAATGTCAGTGAGCGTTCCGATTTCAGTTCCAGAGCGATTCGCCCAATGCGTCCTTGATATTTAGTAGTTTTCAGCCAATTTTCTGGATTTTTGAAAATTTCACTTTTTTGTGAAAATATCCACTAAATGAGGGAATAATATGTGTGAGGGTACCCCAGGAGAGTTCCAAATGTGTGTGGGTAGAATATATATCCCACGGGGATAAAATTGAAAAAAGTTGAAACATTTTTTTTTTTTGGATTTAGTCATTTTTCCGGCGTTTATCCGACTTTCAGATAGGGGAAATATCAGTGAGCGTTCCGATTTCAGTTCCAGAGCGATTCGCCCCATGAGTCCTTGATATTTAGTCGTTTTGAGCCAATTTTCTGGATTTTTGAAAATTTCACTTTTTTGTGAAAATATCCACTAAATCAGGGAATAATATGTGTGAGGGTACCCCAGGAGAGTTCCAAATGTGTGTGGGTAGAATATATATACAACGGGGTAAAATTGAAAAAAGTTGAAACATTTTTTTTTTGGGGATTCAGTCATTTTTCCGGCGTTTATCAGACTTTCAGATAGGGGAAATGTCAGTGAGCGTTCCGATTTCAGTTCCAGAGCGATTCGCCCAATGAGTCCTTGATATTTTGTCGTTTTCAGCCAATTTTCTGAATTTTTGAAAATTTCACTTATTTGTGAAAATATCCACTAAATGAGGGAATAATATGTGTGAGGGTACCCCAGGAGAGTTCCAAATGTGTGTGGGTAGATTATATATCCCACGGGGGTAAAATCGAAAAAAGTTGAAAAAAATTTTTTTGGGGACTTAGTCATTTTTCCGGCGTTTATCAGACTTTCAGTTAGGGGAAATGTCAGTGAGCATTCTGATTTCAGTTCCAGAGCGTTTCGCCCAATGAGTCCTTGATATTTCGTCGTTTTCAGGCAATTTTCTGAATTTTTGAAAATTTCACTTTTTTTGTGAAAATATCCACTAAATGAGGGAATAATATGTGTGAGGGTACCCCAGGAGAGTTCCAAATGTGTGTGGGTAGAATATATATCCCACTGGGGTAAAATTGAAAAAAGTTTAAAAATTTTTTTGGGGGGATTTAGCCATTTTTCCAGCGTTTATCAGACTTTCAGATAGGGGAAATGTCAGTGAGAGTTCCGATTTCAGTTCCAGAGCGATTCGCCCAATGAGTCCTTGATATTTCGTCGTTTTCAGGCAATTTTCTGAAATTTTGAAAATTTCACTTTTTTGTGAAAATATCTATTAAATGAGGGAATAATATGTGTGAGGGTACCCCAGGAGAGTTCCAAATGTGTGTGGGTAGAATATATATGCCACGGGGGTAAAATTGAAAAAAGTTGAAAAAAATTTTTTTTTTTAACTTAAGTCATTTTTTCGGCGTTTATCAGACTTTCAGTTAGGGGAAATGTCAGTGAGCGTTCTGATTTCAGTTCCAGAGCGTTTCGCCCAATGAGTCCTTGATATTTCGTCGTTTTCAGGCAATTTTCTGAATTTTTGAAAATTTCACTTTTTTGTGAAAATATCCACTAAATGAGGGTGTAATATGTGTGAGGGTACCCCGGGAGAGTTCAAAATGTGTGTGGGTAGAATATATATCCCACGGGGGTAAAATTGAAAAAAGTTGAAAAATTTTTTTTTGGGGATTTAGCCATTTTTCCAGCGTTTATCAGACTTTCAGATAGGGGAAATGTCAATGAGCGTTCCGATTTCAGTTCCAGAGCGATTCGCTAAATGAGTCCTTGATATTTCGTCGTTTTCTGGCAATTTTCTGAATTTTTGAAAATTTCACTTTTTTGTGAAAATATCTAGTAACTGAGGGAATAATATGTGTGAGGGTACCCCGGGAGAGTTCAAAATGTGTGTGGGTAGAATATATATCCCACGGGGGTAAAATTGAAAAAAGTTGAAAAATTTTTTTGGGGGGATTTAGCCATTTTTCCAGCGTTTATCAGACTTTCAGATAGGGGAAATGTCAATGAGCGTTCCGATTTCAGTTCCAGAGCGATTCGCTAAATGAGTCCTTGATATTTCATTGTTTTCATCCAATTTTCTGAATTTTTGAAAATTTCACTTATTTGTGAAAATATTCACTAAATGAGGGAATAATATGTGTGAGGGTACCACAGGAGAATTCAAAATGTGTGTGGGTAGAATATATATCCGACGGGGGTAAAATTGAAAAAAGTTAAAAAAAAATTCTTTTTTGGACGTAGTCATTTTTCCGGCGTTTATCAGACTTTCAGATAGGGGAAATGTCAGTGATCGTTCTGATTTCAGTTCCAGAGCGATTCGCCCAATGAGTCTTTGATATTTCGTCGTTTTCAGGCAATTTTCTGAATTTTTGAAAATTTCACTTTTTTGTGAAAATATCCACTAAATGAGGGAATAATATGTGTGAGGGTACCACAGGAGAGTTCCAAATGTGTGTGGGTAGAATATATATCCCACGGGGGTAAAATTGAAAAAAGTTAAAAAAAAATTCTTTTTTGGACGTAGTCATTTTTCCGGCGTTTATCTGACTTTCAGATAGGGGAAATGTCAGTGATCGTTCCGATTTCAGTTCCAGAGCGATTCGCCCAATGAGTCTTTGATATTTCGTCGTTTTCAGGCAATTTTCTGAATTTTTGAAAATTTCACTTTTTTGTGAAAATATCCACTAAATGAGGGAATAATATGTGTGAGGGTACCACAGGAGAGTTCAAAATGTGTGTGGGCAGAATATATATCCCACGGGGGAAAAATTGAAAAAAGTTTAAAAAAAATTTTTTTGGACATACTCATTTTTCCGGCGTTTATCAGACTTTCACATAGGGGAAATGTCAGTGAGCGTTCCGATTTCAGTTTCAGAGCGATTCGCCCAATGAGTCCTTGATATTTAGTCGTTTTCAGGCAATTTTCTGGATTTTTGAAAATTTCACTTTTTTGTGAAAATATCCACTAAATGAGTGAATAATATGTGTGAGGGTACCCCAGGAGAGTTCCAAATGTGTGTGGGTAGAATATATATCCCACGTGGATAAAATTGAAAAAAGTTGAAACTTTTTTTTTTTGGGATTTAGTCATTTTTCTGGCGTTTATCAGACTTTCAGATAGGGGAAATGTCAGAGAGCGTTCTGATTTCAGTTCCAGAGCGATTCGCCGGATGGGTCCTTGACATTTCGTCGTTCTCATGCGATTTTCAGAACTTTTGAAAATTTCACTTTTTTGTGAAAATATCCACTAAATGAGGGAATAATATGTGTGAGGGTACCCCAGGAGAGTTCCAAATGAGTGTGGGTGGAATATATATCCCACGGGGGTAAAATTGAAAAAAGTTGAAAAATTTTTTTTTTTTGGACTTAGTCATTTTTCCGGCGTTTATCAGACTTTCACATAGGGGAAATGTCAGTGAGCATTCCGATTTCAGTTCCAGAGCGATTCGCCCAATGAGTCCTTGATATTTAGTCGTTTTCAATCAATTTTCTGGATTTTTGAAAACTTCACTTATTTGTGAAAATATCCACTAAATGAGTGAATAATATGTGTGAGGGTACCCCAGGAGAGTTCCAAATGTGTGTGGGTAGAATATATATCCCACGGGGATAAAATTGAAAAAAGTTGAAACTTTTTTTTTTTTGGATTTAGTCATTTTTCCGGCGTTTATCAGACTTTCAGATAGGGGAAATGTCAGTGAACGTTCCGATTTCAGTTCCAGAGCGATTCGCCCAATGAGTCCTTGATATTTCGTTATTTTCAGGCAATTTTCTGAATTTTTGAAAATTTCACTTTTTTGTGAAAATATCCACTAAATGAGGGAATAATATGCGTGAGGGTACCCCAGGAGAGTTCCAAATGTGTGTGGGTAGAATATATATCCCACGGGGTAAAATTGAAAAAAGTTGAAAATTTTTTTGGAGGGGATTTAGTCATTTTTCCGGCGTTTATCAGACTTTCAGATAGGGGAAATGTCAGTGAGCGTTCCGATTTCAGTTCCAGAGCGATTCGCCCAATGAGTCCTTGATATTTCGTTATTTTCAGGCAACTTTCTGGATTTTTGAAAATTTCACTTTTTTTGTGAAAATATCCACTAAATGAGGGAATAATATGTGTGAGGGTACCCCAGGAGAGTTCCAAATGTGTGTGGGTAGAATATATATCCCACGGGGTAAAATTGAAAAAAGTTGAAAAATTTTTTTGGGGGGATTTAGTCATTTTTTCGGCGTTTATCACACTTTCAGATAGGGGAAATGTCAGTGAGCGTTCCGATATCAGTTATAGAGCGATTCGCCCAATGAGACCTTGATATTTCGTCGTTTTCAGCCAATTTTCAGAATTTTTGAAAATTTCACTTATTTGTGAAAATATCCACTAAATGAGGGAATAATATGTGTGAGGGTACCCCAGGAGAGTTCCAAATGTGTGTGGGTAGAATATATATCCCACGGGGATAAAATTGAAAAAAGTTGAAACATTTTTTTTTTTGGATTTAGTCATTTTTACGGCGTTTATCAGATTTTCACATAGGGGAAATGTCAGTGAGCGTTCCAATTTCAGTTCCAGAGCATTTCGCCCAATGAGTCCTTGATATTTAGTCGTTTTCAGGCAATTTTCTGAATTTTTGAAAATTTCACTTTTTAGTGAAAATATCCACTAAATGAGGGAATAATATGTGTGAGGGTACCCCAGGAGAGTTCCAAATGTGTGTGGGTAGGATATATATCCCACAGGGTTAAAATTGAAAAAAGGTTGAAAAATTTTTTTTTTTTGTACTTAGTCATTTTTCCGGCGTTTATCAGACTTTCAGATAGGGGAAATGTCAGTGAGCGTTCCGATTTCAGTTCCACAGCGATTCGCCCAATGAGTCCTTGATATTTAGTCGTTTTCAGGCAATTTTCTGAATTTTTGAAAATTTCACTTTTTTGTGAAAATATCCACTAAATGAGGGAATAATATGTGTGAGGGTACCCCAGGAGAGTTCCAAATGTGTGTGGGTAGAATATATATCCCAAGGGGATAAAATTGAAAAAAGTTGAAACATTTTTTTTTTTGGATTTAGTCATTTTTCCGGTGTTTATCAGACTTTCAGATAGGGTAAATGTCAGTGAGCGTTCCGATTTCAGTTCCAGAGCGATTCGCACAATGAGTCCTTGATATTTCGTTATTTTCAGGAAATTTTCTGAATTTTTGAAAATTTCACTTTTTTGTGAAAATATCCACTAAATGAGGGAATAATATGTGTGAGGGTACCCCAGGAGAGTTCCAAATGTGTGTGGGTAGAATATATATCCCACGGGGTAAAATTGAAAAAAGTTTAAAAAATTTTTTTTTGAGGATTTAGTCATTTTTCCGGCGTTTATCAGACTTTCAGATAGGGGAAATGTCAGAGAGCGTTCCGATTTCAGTTCCAGAGCGATTCGCCCAATGAGTCCTTGATACTTAGTCGTTTTCAGACAATTTTCTGGATTTTTGAAAATTTCACTTTTTTTGTGAAAATATCCACTAAATGAGGGAATAATATGTGTGAGGGTACCCCAGGAGAGTTCCAAATGTGTGTGGGTAGAATATATATCCCACGGGGGTAAAATTGAAAAAAGTTGAAAGAATTTTTTGGGGGGATTTAGTCATTTTTCCGGCGTTTATCAGACTTTCAGAAAGGGGAAATGTCAGTGAGAGTTCCGATTTCAGTTCCAGAGCGATTTGCCCAATGAGTCCTTGATATTTCGTCGTTTTCAGTCAATTTTCTGAATTTTTGAAAATTTCACTTTTTTGTGAAAATATCCACTAAATGAGGGAATAATATGTGTGAGGGTACCCCAGGAGAATTCAAAATGTGTGTGGGTAGAATATATATCCCACGGGGGTAAAATTGAAAAAAGTTGAAAAAAATTTTTTTTTGGACTTAAGTCATTTTTTCGGCGTTTATCAGACTTTCAGATAGGGGAAATGTCAGTGAGCATTCCGATTTCAGTTCCAGAGCGATTCGCCCAATGATTCCTTGATATTTAGTCGTTTTCAGCGAATTTTCTGAATTTTTGAAATTTTCACTTATTTGTGAAAACATCCACTAAATGAGGGAATAATATGTGTGAGGGTACCACAGGAGAATTCAAAATGTGTGTGGGTAGAATATATATCCCACGGGGGTAAAATTGAAAAAAGTTGAAAATTTTTTTTGGGGGGATTTAGTCTTTTTTCCAGCGTTTATCAGACTTTCAGATAGGGGAAATGTCAGTGAGCGTTCCGATTTCAGTTCCAGAGCGATTCGCCCAATGAGTCCTTGATATTTCGTCGTTTTCAGACAATTTTCTGGATTTTTGAAAATTTCACTTTTTTGTGAAAATATCCACTAAATGAGGGAATAATATGTGTGAGGGTACCCCAGGAGAGTTCCAAAGGTGTGTGGGTAGAATCACGGGGGTAAAATTGAAAAAAGTTGAAAAAAATTTTTTTTTGGACTTAAGTCATTTTTTCGCCGTTTATCAGACTTTCAGATAGGGGAAATGTCAGTGAGCGTTCCGATTTCAGTTCCAGAGCGATTCTCCCAATGACTCCTTGATATTTCGTCGTTTTCAGCCAATTTTCTGAATTTTTGAAAATTTCACTTATTTGTGAAAATATCCACTAAATGAGGGAATAATATGTGTGAGGGTAGCCCAGGAGAGTTCCAAATGTGTGTGGGTAGAATATATATCCCACGGGGGTAAAATTGAAAAAAGTTGCAAACATTTTTTGGGGGGATTTAGTCAATTTTCCGGCGTTTATCAGACTTTCAGTTAGGGGAAATGTCAGTGAGCGTTCCGATTTCAGTTCCAGAGCGATTCGCCCAATGAGTCCTTGATATTTAGTCATTTTCAGCCAAGTTTCTGAATTTTTGAAAATTTCACTTATTTGTGAAAATATCCACTAAATGATGGAATAATATGTGTGAGGGTACCCCAGGAAAGTTCCAAATGTGTGTGGGTAGAATATATATCCCACGGGGGTAAAATTGAAAAAAGTTGAAAAAAATTTTTTTTTGGACTTAGTCTTTTTCCGGCGTTTATCAGACTTTCACATAGTGGAAATGTCAGTGAGCATTCCGATTTCAGTTCCAGAGCGATTTGCCCAATGGGTCCTTGATATTTAGTCATTTTCAGCCAATTTTCTGCATTTTTGAAAATTTCACTTTTTTGTGAAAATATCCACTAAATGAGGGAATAATATGTGTGAGGGTATCCCCAGAGAGATCCAAATGTGTGTGGGTAGAATATATATACCACGGGGGTAAAATTGAAAAAAGTTAAAAAAAAAATTTTTTGGACTTAAGTCATTTTTCCGGCGTTTATCAGACTTTCAGTTAGGGGAAATGTCAGTGAGCGTTCCGATTTCAGTTCCAGAGCGATTCGCCCAATGAGTCCTTGATATTTAGTCGTTTTCATGCAATTTTCTGAATTTTTGAAAATTTCACTTTTTAGTGAAAATATCCACTAAATGAGGAAATAATATGTGTGAGGGTTCCCCAGGAGAGTTCCAAATGTGTGTGGGTAGAATATATATCCCACGGGGGTAAAATTGAAAAAAGTTGAAAAAAATTTTTTGGGGGATTTAGTCATTTTTCCGGCGTTTATCAGACTTTCAAATACGGGAAATGTCAGTGAGGGTTCCGATTTCAGTTTCAGAGCGATTCGCCGGATGGGTCCTTGATATTTCGTCGTTCTCAGGCAATTTTCAGAATTTTTGAAAATTTCACTTTTTTGTGAAAATTTCCACTAAATGAGGGAATAATATGTGTGAGGGTACCCCAGGAGAGTTCCAAATGTGTGTGGGTAGAATACATATCCCACGGGGTAAAATTGAAAAAAGTTGAAAAAAATTTTTTGGGGGATTTAGTCATTTTTCCGGCATTTATCGAACTTTCAGATAGGGGAAATGTCAGTGAGCGTTCCGATTTCAGTTCCAGAGCGATTCGCCCAATGAGTCCTTGATATTTCGTCGTTTTCAGGCAATTTTCTGAATTTTTGAAAATTTCATTTCACTTTTTTGTGAAAATATCCACTAAATGAGGGAATAATATGTGTGAGGGTACCCCAGGAGAGTTCCAAATGTGTGTGGGTAGAATATATATCCCATGGGGGTAAAATTGAAAAAAGTTGAAAAATTTTTTTTTTTGGACTTAGTCATTTTTCCGGCGTTTATCAGACTTTCAGATAGGGGAAATGTCAGTGAGCGTTCCGATTTCAGTTCCAGAGCGATTCGCCCAATGAGTCCTTGATATTTCGTCGTTTTCAGGCAATTTTCTGAATTTTTGAAAATTTCATTTTTTTGTGAAAATATCCACTAAATGAGGGAATAATATGTGTGAGGGTACCCCAGGAGAGTTCCAAATGTGTGTAGGTAGATTACATATCCCACGGGGGTAAAATTGAAAAAAATTGAAAAATTTTTTTGGGGGATTTAGTCATTTTTCCGGCATTTAACAGACTTTCAGATAGGGGAAATGTCAGTGAGCGTTCCGATTTCAGTACCAGAGCGATTCGCCCAATGAGTCCTTGATATTTAGTCGTTTTCAGCCAATTTTCTGGATTTTTGAAAATTTTACTTTTTTGTGAAAATATCCACTAAATGAGGGAATAATATGTGTGAGGGTACCCCAGGAGAGTTCCAAATGTGTGTGGGAAGAATATATATCCCACAGGGTTAAAATTGAAAACAGTTGAAAAAATATTTTTTTTAGTACTCAGTCATTTTTCCGATGTTTATCAGACTTTCAGATAGGGGAAATGTCAGTGAGCGTTCCGATTTCAGTTCTAGAGCGATTCGCCCAATGAGTCCTTGATATTTAGTCGTTTTCAGCCAATTTTCAGATTTTTTGAAAATTTCACTTTTTTGTTAAAATATCCACTAAATGAGGGCATAATATGTGTGAGGGTACCCCAGGAGAGTTCCAAATGTGTGTGGGTAGATTATATATCCCACGAGGGTAAAATTGAAAAAAGTTGAAAAAAATTTTTTTTTTGGATTTAGTCATTTTTCCGGCATTTATCAGACTTTCAGATAGGGGAAATGTCAGTGAGCGTTCCAATTTCAGTACCAGACCGATTCGCCCAATGAGTCCTTGATATTTAGTCGTTTTCAGCCAATTATCTGGATTTTTGAAAATTTCACTTTTTTGTGAAAATATCCACTAAATGAGGGAATAATATGTGTGAGGGTACCCTAGGAGAGATCCAAATGTATGTGAGTAGAATATATATCCCACGGGGGTAAAATTGAAAAGATTTTAAATTTTTTTTGGGGGGGATTTAGTCATTTTTCCGGCGTTTATCAGACTTTCAGATAGGGGAAATGTCAGTGAGCGCTCCGATTTCAGTTCCATAGCGATTCGTCCAATGAGTGCTTGATATTTAGTCGTTTTCAGCCAATTTTCTGGATTTTTGAAAATTTCACTTTTTTGTGAAAATATCCACTAAATGAGGGAATAATATGTGTGAGGGTACCCCAGGAGAGTTCCAAATGTGTGTGGGTAGAATATAAATCCCACGGGGTAAAATTGAAAAAAGTTGAAAAAAAAATTTTTTTGGACTTAGTCATTTTTCCGGCGTTTATCAGACTTTCAGATAGGGGAAATGTCAGTGAGCGTTCCGATTTCAGTTCCAGAGCGAATCGCCCAATGAGTCCTTGATATTTAGTCGTTTTCAGCCAATTTTCTGAATTATTGAAAATTTCACTTTTTTGTGAAAATATCCACTAAATGAGGGAATAAAATGTGTGAGGGTACCCCACGAGAGTTCCAAATTTGTGTGGGTAGAATATATATCCCACGGGGTAAAATTGAAAAAAGTTGAAACAATTTTTTTTTTGGAATTAGTCATTTTTCCGTCGTTTAACAGACTTTCAGATAGCGGAAATGTCAGTGAGCGTTCCGATTTCAGTACCAGAGCGATTCGCCCAATGAGTCCTTGATATTTAGTCGTTTTCAGCCAATTTTATGGATTTTTGAAAATTTTACTTTTTTTGTGAAAATATCCACTAAATGAGGGAATAATATGTGTGAGGGTACCCCAGGAGAGTTCCAAATGTGTGTGGGTAGAATATATATCCCACGGGGGTAAAATTGAAAAAATTTGAAAAATTTTTTTTTCTGGATTTAGTAATTTTTCCGGTATTTAACAGACTTTCAGATAGCGGAAATGTCAGTGAGCGTTCCGATTTCAGTACCAGAGCGATTCGCCCAATGAGTCCTTGATATTTAGTCGTTTTCAGCCAATTTTATGGATTTTTGAAAATTTTACTTTTTTTGTGAAAATATCCACTAAATGAGGGAATAATATGTGTGAGGGTACCCCAGGAGAGTTCCAAATGTGTGTGGGTAGAATATATATCCCACGGGGGTAAAATTGAAAAAAGTTTAAAATTTTTTTGGGGGGATTTAGTCATTTTTCCGGCGTTTATCGGACTTTGAGATAGGGGAAATGTCAGTGACCGTTCCGATTTCAGTTCCAGAGCGATTCGCCCAATCAGTCCTTGATATTTCGTCGTTTTCAGGCAATTATCTGAATTTTTGAAAATTTCACTTTTTTGTGAAAATATCCACTAAATGAGGGAATAATATGTGTGAGGGTACCCCAGGAGAGTTCCAAATGTGTGTGGGTAGAATATATATCCCACGGGGGTAAAATTGAAAAAATTTGAAAAATTTTTTTTTCTGGATTTAGTAATTTTTCCGGTATTTATCAGACTTTCAGATAGGTGAAATGTCAGTGAGCATTCCGATTTCAGTACCAGAGGGCTTCGCCCAATGAGTCCTTGATATTTAGTCGTTTTCAGGCAATTTTCTGAATTTTTGAAAATTTTACTTTTTTGTGAAAATATCCACTAAATGAGGGAATAATATGTGTGAGGTTACCCCAGGAGAGTTCCAAATGTGTGTGGGTAGAATATATATCCCACAGGGTTAAAATTGAAAACAGTTGAAAAAATATTTTTTTTACTACTCAGTCATTTTTCCGATGTTTATCAGACTTTCAGATAGGGGAAATGTCAGTGAGCGTTCCGATTTCAGTTCTAGAGTGATTCGCCCAATGAGTCCTTGATATTTAGTCGTTTTCAGCCAATTTTCAGAATTTTTGAAAATTTCACTTTTTTTGTGAAAATATCCACTAAATGAGGGCATAATATGTGTGAGGGTACCCCAGGAGAGTTCCAAATGTGTGTGGGTAGATTATATATCCCACGGGGGTAAAATTGAAAAAAGTTGAAAAAAATTTTTTTTTTGGATTTAGTCATTTTTCCGGCATTTATCAGACTTTCAGATAGGGGAAATGTCAGTGAGCGTTCCAATTTCAGTACCAGACCGATTCGCCCAATGAGTCCTTGATATTTAGTCGTTTTCAGCCAATTTTCTGGATTTTTGAAAATTTCACTTTTTTGTGAAAATATCCACTAAATGAGGGAATAATATGTGTCAGGTTACCCTAGGAGAGATCCAAATGTGTGTGGGTAGAATATATATCCCACGGGGGTAAAATTGAAAAGATTTTAAATTTTTTTTGGGGGGGATTTAGTCATTTTTCCGGCGTTTATCAGACTTTCAGATAGGGGAAATGTCAGTGAGCGCTCCGATTTCAGTTCCAGAGCGATTCGCCCAATGAGTCCTTGATATTTAGTCGTTTTCAGCCAATTTTCTGGATTTTTGAAAATTTCACTTTTTTTGTGAAAATATCCACTAAATGAGGGAATAATATGTGTGAGGGTACCCCAGGAGAGTTCCAAATGTGTGTGGGTAGAATATATATCCCACGGGGGTAAAATTGAAAAAAGTTGAAAAAAATTTTTTTTGGACTTAGTCATTTTTCCGGCGTTTATCAGACTTTCAGATAGGGGAAATGTCAGTGAGCGTTCCGATTTCAGTACCAGAGCGATTCGCCCAATGAGTCCTTGATATTTAATCGTTTTCAGCCAATTTACTGGATTTTTGAAAATGTCACTTTTTTGTGAAAATATCCACTAAATGAGGGAATAATATGTGTGAGGGTACCCCACGAGAGTTCCAAATTTGTGTGGGTAGAATATTTATCCCATGGGGTAAAGTTTAAAAAAGTTGAAACAATTTTTTTTTTGGACTTAGTCATTTTTCCGTCGTTTATCAGACTTTCAGAAAGCGGAAATGTCAGTGAGCGTTCCGATTTCAGTACCAGAGCAATTCGCCCAATGAGTCCTTGATATTTAGTCGTTTTCAGCCAATTTTCTGGATTTTTGAAAATTTTACTTTTTTTGTGAAAATATCCACTAAATGAGGGAATAATATGTGTGAGGGTACCCCAGGAGATTTCCAAATGTGTGTGGGTAGAATATATATCCCACGGGGATAAAATTGAAAAAAGTTTAAAATTTTTTGGGGGGGGTTTAGTCATTTTTCCGGCGTTTATCGGACTTTGAGATAGGGGAAATGTCAGTGAGCGTTCCGATTTCAGTTCCAGAGCGATTCGCCCAATCAGTCCTTGATATTTCGTCGTTTTCAGGCAATTTTCTGAATTTTTGAAAATTTCACTTTTTTGTGAAAATATTCACTAAATGAGGGAATAATATGTGTTAGGGTACCCCAGGTGAGTTCCAAATGTGTGTGGGTAGAATATATATCCCACGGGGGTAAAATTGAAAAAAGTTGAAAAAAATTTTTTTTTGACTTAGTCATTTTTCCGGTGTTTATCAGACTTTCAGATAGGGAAAATGTCAGTGAGCGTTCCGATTTCAACTTTGAGCGATTCGCCCAATGGTTCCTTGATATTTCGTCGTTTTCAGGCAATTTTCTGAATTTTTGAAAATTTCACTTTTTTGTGAAAATATCAACTAAATGAGGGAATAATATGTGTGAGGGTACTCCAGGCAGGAGAGTTCCAAATGTGTGCAGGTAGAATACAAATCACACGGGGTAAAATTGAAAAAAGTTGAAAAAAATTTTTTTTGGGGGGTTTAAGTCATTTTTCCGGCGTTTATCAAACTTTCAGATAGGGGAAATGTCAGTGAGTGTTCCGATTTCATTTCCAGAGCGAATTGCCCAATGAGTCCTTGATATTTAGTCGTTTTCAGCCAATTTTCTGAATTATTGAAAATTTCACTTTTTTGTGAAAATATCCACTAAATGAGGGAATAATATGTGTGAGGGTACCCCAGGAGAGTTCGAAATGTGTGTGGGTAGAATATATATCCCACGGGGGTAAAATTGAAAAAAGTTGAAAAAAATTTTTTTTTGACTCAGTCATTTTTCCGGCGTTTATCAGACTTTCAGATAGGGGAAATGTCAGTTAGCGTTCCGATTCCAGTTCCAGAGCGATTCGCCCAATGGGTCCTTGATATTTCGTCGTTTTCAGGCAATTTTCTGAATTTTTGAAAATTTCACTTTTTTGTGAAAATATTCACTAAATGAGGGAATAATATGTGTGAGGGTACCCCAGGAGAGTTCAAAATGTGTGTGGGTAGAATATATATCCCACGGGGGTAACATTGAAAAAAGTTGAAAAAATTTTTTTTTTTGGACTTAGTCATTTTTCCGGCATTTATCAGACTTTCAGATAGGGGAAATGTCAGTGAGCGTTCCGATTTCAGTACCAGAGCGATTCGCCCAATGAGTCCTTGATATTTAGTCGTTTTCAGCCAATTTTCTGGATTTTTGAAAACTTCACTTTTTTGTGAAAATATCCACTAAATGAGGGAATAATATGTGTGAGGGTACCCTAGGAGAGTTCCAAATGTGTGTGGGTAGAATATATATCCCACGGGGGTAAAGATGAAAAGAGTTTAAAATTTTTTTGGGCGGGATTTAGTCATTTTTCCGGCGTTTATCAGACTTTCAGATAGGGGAAATGTCAGTGAGCGCTCCCCTTTCAGTTCCAGAGCGATTCGCCCAATGAGTCCTTGATATTTAGTCGTTTTCAGCCAATTTTCTGGATTTTTGAAAATTTCACTTTTTTGTGAAAATATCCACTAATTGAGGGAACAATATGTGTGAGGGTACCCCAGGAGAGTTCCAAATGTGTGTGGGTAGAATATATATCCCACAGGGTTGAAATTGAAAAAAGTTGAAAAAAATTTTTTTTTAGTACTTAGTCATTTTTCCGGTGTTTATCAGACTTTCAGATAGGGGAAATGTCAGTGAGCATTCCGATTTCAGTTCCAGAGCAATTTGCCGTATGGGTCCTTGATATTTCGTCGTTTTCAGGCAATTTTCTGAATTTTTGAAAATTTCACTTTTTTGTGAAAATATCCACTAAATGAGGGAATAATATGTGTGAAGGTACCCCAGGAGAGTTCCAAATGTGTGTGGGTAGAATATATATCCCACGGGGGTAAAATTGAAAAAAGTTGAAAAATTTTTTGGGGGGGATTTAGTCATTTTTCCGGCGTTTATCAGACTTTCAGATAGGGGAAATGTCAGTGAGCATTCCGATTTCAGTTCCAGAGCGATTCGCCCAATGAGTCCTTGATATTTAGTCGAAATCTGCCAATTTTCTGGATTTTTGAAAATTTCACTTTTTTGTGAAAATATCCACTAAATGAGGGAATAATATGTGTGAGGGTACCCCAGGAGAGTTCCAATTGTGTGTGGGTAGAATATATATCATACGGGGGTAAAATTGAAAAAAGTTGAAAACATTTTTTTTTTGGATTTAGTCATTTTTTTGGCGTTTATCAGACTTTCAGATAGGGGAAATGTCAGTGAGCGCTCCGATTTTAGTTCCAGAGCGATTCGCCCAATGAGTCTTTGATATTTCGTCGTTTTCGGCCAATTTTCAGAATTTTTGAAAATTTTACTTTTTTGTGAAAATATCCACTAAATGAGGGAATAATATGTGTGAGGGTACCCCAGGAGAGTTCCAAATGTGTGTGGGTAGAATATATATCCCACGGGGGTAAAATTGAAAAAAGTTGAAAATTTTTTTTTTTTCGATTTAGTCATTTTTCCAGCGTTTATCAGACTTTCAGATAGGGGAAATGTCAGAGAGCATTCCGATTTCAGTTCCAGAGCGATTCGCCCAATGAGTCCTTGATATTTAGTCGAAATCTGCCAATTTTCTGGATTTTTGAAAATTTCACTTTTTTGTGAAAATATCCACTAAATGAGGGAATAATATGTGTGAGGGAATCCCAGGAGAGTTTCAAATGTGTGTGGGTAGAATATATCCCACGGGGTAAAATTGAAAAAAGTTTAAAATTTTTTTGGGGGGGATTAAGTCATTTTTCCGGCGTTTATCAGACTTTCAGATAGGGGAAATGTTAGTGAGCGTTCCGAATCAGTTCCAGACCGAATCGCCCAATGAGTCCTTGATATTTAGTCGTTTTCAGCCAATTTTCTGAATTATTGAAAATTTCACTTTTTTGTGAAAATATCCACTAAATGAGGGAATAATATGTGTGAGGGTACCCCAGGAGAGTTCCAAATGTGTGTGGGTAGAATATATATCCCACAGGGTTAAAATTGAAAAAAGTCGAAAAAATTTTTTTTTTAGTACTTAGTCGTTTTTCCCGCGTTTTTCAGACTTTCAGATAGGGGAAATGTCAGTGAGCGTTCCGATTTCAGTTCCAGAGCGATTCGCCCAATGAGTCATTGATATTTAGTCGTTTTCAGCCAATTTTCTGGATTTTTGAAAATTTCACTTTTTTGTGAAAATATCAACTAAATGAGGGAATAATATGTGTGAGGGTACCCCAGGAGAGTTCCAAATGTGTGTGGGTAGAATATATATCCCACGGGGGTAAAATTGAAATAAGTTTAAAATTTTTTGGGGGGATTAAGTCATTTTTTCTGCGTTTATCAGACTTTCAGATAGGGGAAATGTCAGTGAGCGTTCCAATTTCAGTTCCAGAGCGATTCGCCCAATGAGTCCTTGATATTTCGTCGTTTTCAGGCAATTTTCTGAATTGTTGAAAATTTCACTTTTTTGTGAAAATATCAACTAAATGAGGGAATAATATGTGTGAGGGTACCCCAGGCAGGAGAGTTCCAAATCTGTGTAGGTAGAAGACAAATCACACGGGGTAAAATTGAAAAAAGTTGAAAAAATTTTTTTTTGGGATTTAGTCTTTTTTCCGGCATTCATCAGACTTTCAGATAGGGGAAATGTCAGTGAGGGTTCCGATTTCAGTACCAGAGCGATTCGCCCAATGAGTCCTTGATATCTAGTCGTTTTCAGCCAATTTTCTGGATTTTTGGAAATTTCACTTTTTTGTGAAAATATCCACTAAATGAGGGAATAATATGTGTGAGGGTACCCTAGGAGAGTTCCAAATGTGTGTGGGTAGAATATATATCCCACGGGGGTAAAATTGAAAAGAGTTTAAATTTTTTTGGGGGGGATTTAGTCATTTTTCCGGCGTTTATCAGACTTTCAGATAGGGGAAATGTCAGTGAGCGTTCCAATTTCAGTTCCAGAGCGATTCGCCCAATGAGTCCTTGATATTTCGTCGTTTTCAGGCAATTTTCTGAATTTTTGAAAATTTCACTTTTTTGTGAAAATATCAACCAAATGAGGGAATAATATGTGTGAGGGTACCCCAGGCAGGAGAGTTCCAAATGTCTGTAGGTAGAAGAAAAATCCCACGGGGTAAAATTGAAAAAAGTTGAAAAAAAATTTTTTGGGGGGGTTTACGTCATTTTTCCGGCGTTTATCAGACTTTCAGATAGGGGAAATGTGAGTGAGCGTTTCAATTTACGTTCCAGAGCAATTTGCCGTATGGGTCCTTGATATTTCGTCGTTTTCAGGCAATTTTCTGAATTTTTGAAAATTTCACTTTTTTGTGAAAATATCAACTAAATGAGGGAATAATATGTGTGAGGGTACCCCAGGCAGGAGAGTTCCAAATGTGTGTAGTAGAAGACAAATCCCACGGGGTAAAATTGAAAAAAGTTGAAAAAAATTTTTTTTTGGGGGTTTACGTCATTTTTCCGGCGTTTATCAGACTTTCAGATAGGGGAAATGTCAGTGAGCGTTTCAATTTACGTTCCAGAGCAATTTGCCGTATGGGTCCTTGATATTTCGTCGTTTTCAGGCAATTTTCTGAATTTTTGAAAATTTCTCTTTTTTGTGAAAATATCCACTAAATGAGGGAATAATATGCGTGAGGGTACCCCAGGAGAGTTCCAAATGTGTGTGGGTAAAATATATATCCCACGGTGGTAAAATTGAAAAAAGTTGAAAAAATTTTTTTTTTGGATTTAGTCATTTTTCTGGCATTTATCAGACTTTCAGATAGGGGAAATGTCAGTGAGCGTTCCGATTTCAGTTCCAGAGCGATTCGCCCAATGTGTCCTTGATATTTCATCGTTTTCAGCCAATTTTCTGAAATTTGAAAATTTCACTTTTTTGTGAAAATATCCACTAAATGAGGGAATAATATGTGTGAGGGTACCCCAGGAGAGTTCCAAATGTGTGTGGGTAGAATATATATCCCACGGGGGTAAAATTGAAAAAAGTTGAAAACTTTTTTTTTCGATTTAGTCATTTTTCCGGCGTTTATCAGACTTTCAGATAGGGGAAATGTCAGTGAGCGTTCCGATTTCAGTTCCAGAGCGATTCGCCCAATGAGTCCTTGAAATTTAGTCGAAATCTGCCAATTTTCTGGATTTTTGAAAATTTCGCTTATTTGTGAACATATCCACTAAATGAGGGAATAATATGTGTGAGGGTACCCCAGGCAGGAGAGTTCCAAATGTGTGTGGGTAGAATATATATCCCACGGGGGTAAAATTGAAATAAGTTTAAAATTTTTTTGTGGGGGATTAAGTTATTTTTTCGGCGTTTATCAGACTTTCAGATAGGGGAAATGTCAGTGAGCGTTCCAATTTCAGTTCCAGAGCGATTCGCCCAATGAGTCCTTGATATTTCGTCGTTTTCAGGCAATTTTCTGAATTTTTGAAAATTTCACTTTTTTGTGAAAATATCAACTAAATGAGGGAATAATATGTGTGAGGGTACCCCAGGCAGGAGAGTTCCAAATGTCTGTAGGTAGAAGAAAAATCCCACGGGGTAAAATTGAAAAAAGTTGAAAAAAAATTTTTTGGGGGGGTTTACGTCATTTTTCCGGCGTTTATCAGACTTTCAGATAGGGGAAATGTCAGTGAGCGTTTCAATTTACGTTCCAGAGCAATTTGCCGTATGGGTCCTTGATATTTCGTCGTTTTCAGGTAATTTTCTGAATTTTTGAAAATTTCACTTTTTTGTGAAAATATCCACTAAATGAGGGAATAATATGTGTGAGGGTACCCCAGGAGAGTTCCAAATGTGTGTGGGTAGAATATATATCCCACGGGGGTAACATTGAAAAAAGTTGAAAATTTTTTTTTCGATTTAGTCATTTTTCCGGCGTTTATCAGACTTTCAGATAGGGGAAATGTCAGTGAGCGTTCCGATTTCAGTTCCAGAGCGATTCGCCCAATGAGTCCTTGATATTTCGTCGTTTTCAGCCAATTTTCTGGATTTTTGAAAATTTCACTTTTTTGTGAAAATATCCACTAAATGAGGGAATAATATGTGTGAAGGTACCCCAGGAGAGTTCCAAATGTGTGTGGGTAGAATATATATCCCACGGGGGTAAAATTGAAAAAAGTTGAAAAATTTTTTGGGGGGGATTTAGTCATTTTTCCGGCGTTTATCAGACTTTCAGATAGGGGAAATGTCAGTGAGCGTTCCGATTTCAGTTCCAGAGCAATTCGCCCAATGAGTCCTTGATATTTCGTTGTTTTCAGGAAATTTTCTGGATTTTTGAAAATTTTTCTTTTTTGTGAAAATATCCACTAAATGATGGAATAATATGTGTGAAGGTACCCCAGGAGAGTTCCAAATGTGTGTGGGTAGAATATATATCCCACAGGGTTAAAATTGAAAAAAGTTGGAAAAAAATTTTTATTAGTACTTAGTCATTTTTCCGGCGTTTATCAGACTTTCAGATAGGGGAAATGTCAGTGAGCGTTCCGATTTCAGTTCCAGAGCGATTCGCCCTATGAGTCCTTGATATTTAGTCGTTTTCAGCCAATTTTCAGGATTTTTGAACATTTCACTTTTTTGTGAAAATATCCACTAAATGAGGGAATAATATGTGTGAGGGTACTCCAGGAGAGTTCCAATTGTGTGTGGGTAGAATATATATCCCACGGGGGTAAAATTGAAAAAAGTTGAAAACATTTTTTTTTTGGATTTAGTCATTTTTCCGGCGTTTATCAGACTTTCAGATAGGGGAAATGTCAGTGAGCGCTCCGATTTTAGTTCCAGAGCGATTCGCCCAATGAGTCTTTGATATTTCGTCGTTTTCAGCCAATTTTCTGAATTTTTGAAAATTTTACTTTTTTGTGAAAATATCCACTAAATGAGGGAATAATATGTGTGAGGGTACCCCAGGAGAGTTCCAAATGTGTGTGGGTAGAATATATATCCCACGGGGGTAAAATTGAAAAAAGTTGAAAAAATTTTTTTTTTCGATTTAGTCATTTTTCCAGCGTTTATCAGACTTTCAGATAGGGGAAATGTCAGAGAGCATTCCGATTTCAGTTCCAGAGCGATTCGCCCAATGAGTCCTTGATATTTAGTCGAAATCTGCCAATTTTCTGGATTTTTGAAAATTTCACTTTTTTGAGAAAATATCCACTAAATGAGGGAATAATATGTGTGAGGGAATCCCAGGAGAGTTTCAAATGTGTGTGGGTAGAATATATATCCCACGGGGTAAAATTGAAAAAAGTTTAAAATTTTTTTGGGGGGGATTAAGTCATTTTTCCGGCGTTTATCAGACTTTCAGATAGGGGAAATGTCAGTGAGCGTTCCAATTTCAGTTCCACAGCGATTCGCCCAATGAGTCCTTGATATTTCGTCGTTTTCAGGCAATTTTCTGAATTATTGAAAATTTCACTTTTTTGTGAAAATATCCACTAAATGAGGGAATAATATGTGTGAGGTTACCCCAGGAGAGTTCCAAATGTGTGTGGGTAGAATATAAATCCCACGGGGTAAAATTGAAAAAAGTTGAAAAAAATTTTTTTTTGGACTTAGTCATTTTTCCGGCGTTTATCAGACTTTCAGATAGGGGAAATGTTAGTGAGCGTTCCGAATCAGTTCCAGAGCGAATCGCCCAATGAGTCCTTGATATTTAGTCGTTTTCAGCCAATTTTCTGAATTATTGAAAATTTCACTTTTTTGTGAAAATATCCACTAAATGAGGGAATAATATGTGTGAGGGTACCCCAGGAGAGTTCCAAATGTGTGTGGGTAGATTATATATCCCACGGGGGTAAAATTGAAAAAAGTTGAAAACATTTTTTTTTGGGATTTAGTCATTTTTCCGGCCTTCATCAGACTTTCAGATAGGGGAAATGTCAGTGAGCGTTCCGATTTCAGTACCAGAGCGATTCGCCCAATGAGTCCTTGATATTTAGTCGTTTTCAGCCAATTTTCAGGATTTTTGAAAATTTCATTTTTTTGTGAAAATATCCACTAAATGAGTGAATAATATGTGTGAGGGTACCCCAGGAGAGTTCCAAATGTGTGTGGGTAGAATATATATCCCACGGGGGTAAAATTGAAAAAAGCTGAAAAAATTTTTGGGGGGATTTAGTCATTTTTCCAGCGTTTATCAGACTTTCAGATAGGGGAAATGTCAGTGAGCGTTCCGATTTCAGTTCCAGAGCGATTCGCCCAATGAGTCCTTGATATTTAGTCGTTTTCAGCCAATTTTCTCGATTTTTGAAAATTTCACTTTTTTGTGAAAATATCCACTAAATGAGGGAATAATATGTGTGAGGGTACCCCAGGAGAGTTCCAAATGTGTGTGGGTAGAATATATATCCCACAGGGTTAAAATTGAAAAAAGTTTAAAAAAATTTTTTTTTATTACTTAGTCATTTTTCTGGCGTTTATCAGACTTTCAGATAGGGGAAATGTCAGTGAGCGTTCCGATTTCAGTTCCAGAGCGATTCGCCCTATGAGTCCTTGATATTTAGTCGTTTTCAGCCAATTTTCTGGATTTTTGAAAATTTCACTTTTTTGTGAAAATATCCACTAAATGAGGGAATAATATGTGTGCGGGTACCCCAGGAGAGTTCCAAATGTGTGTGGGTAGAATATATATCCCACGGGGGTAAAATTGAAAAAAGTTGAAAAAAATTTTTTTTTGGACTTAGTCATTTTTCCGGCGTTTATCAGACTTTCAGATAGGGGAAATGTCAGTGAGCGTTCCGATTTCAGTTCCAGAGCGATTCGCCCAATGAGTCCTTGATATTTAGTCGTTTTCAGCCAATTTTCTGGATTTTTGAAAATTTCACTTTTTTGTGAAAATATCCACTAAATGAGGGAATAATATGTGTGAGGGTACCCCAGGAGAGTTCCAAATGTGTGTGGGTAGAATATATATCCCACGGGGGTAAAATTGAAAAAAGTTGTAAAAATTTTTTGGGGGGATTTAGTCATTTTTCCGGCATTTATCAGACTTTCAGATAGGGGAAATGTCAGTGAGCGTTCCGATTTCAGTTCCAGAGCGATTCGCCCAATGAGTCCTTGATATTTAGTCGTTTTCAGCCAATTTTCTGGATTTTTGAAAATTTTACTTTTTTGTGAAAATATCCACTAAATGAGGGAATAATATGTGTGAGGGTACCCCAGGAGAGTTCCAAATGTATTTGGGTAGAATATATATCCCACGGGGGTAAAATTGAAAAAAGTTGAAAACATTTTTTTTTGGGATTTAGTCATTTTTCCAGCGTTTATCAGACTTTCAGATAGGGGAAATGTCAGTGAGCGTTCCGATTTCAGTTCCAGAGCGATTCGCCCAATGAGTCCTTGATATTTCGTCGTTTTCAGCCAATTTTCTGGATTTTTGAAAATTTCACTTTTTTGTGAAAATATCCACTAAATGAGGGAATAATATGTGTGAGGGTACCCCAGGAGAGTTCCAAATGTGTTTGGGTAGAATATATATCCCACGGGGGTAAAATTGAAAAAAGTTGAAATTTTTTTTTTTCGATTTAGTCATTTTTCCGGCGTTTATCAGACTTTCAGATAGGGGAAATGTCAGTGAGCGTTCCGATTTCAGTTCCAGAGCGATTCGCCCAATGAGTCATTGATATTTATTCGAAATCTGCCAATTTTCTGGATTTTTGAAAATTTCACTTATTTGTGAAAATATCCACTAAATGAGGGAATAATATGTGTGAGGGTACCCCAGGAGAGTTCCAAATGTGTGTGGGTAGAATATATATCCCACGGGGGTAAAATTGAAAAAAGTTGAAAACATTTTTTTTGGGGATTTAGTCATTTTTCCGGTGTTTATCAGACTTTCAGATAGGGGAAACGTCAGTGAGCGTTCCGATTTCAGCTCCAGAGCGATTCGCCCAATGAGTCCTTGATATTTAGTCGTTTTCAGACAATTTTCTGGATTTTTGAAAATTTTACTTTTTTGTGAAAATATCCACTTAATGAGGGAATAATATGTGTGAGGGTACCCCAGGAGAGTTCCAAATGTGTGTGGGTAAAGCATATATCCCACAGGGTTAAAATTGAAAAAAGTTGAAAAAAAATTTTTTTTTTGTATTTAGTAATTTTCCGGCGTTTATCACACTTTCAGATAGGGGAAATGTCAGTGAGCGTTCCAATTTCAGTTCCAGAGCGAATCGCCCAATGAGTCCTTGATATTTCGTCGTTTTCAGGCAATTTTCTGAATTTTTGAAAATTTCACTTTTTTGTGAAAATATCCACTAAATGAGGGAATGATATGTGTGAGGGTACCCCAGGAGAGTTCCAAATGTGTGTGGTTAGAATATATATCCCACGGGGGTAAAATTGAAAAAGGTTGAAAACATTTTTTTTTTTGATTTAGTCATTTTTACGGCGTTTATCAGACTTTCAGATAGGGGAAATGTCAGTGAATGTTCTGATTTCAGTTACAAAGCGAATCGCCCAATGGTTCCTTGATATTTAGTCGTTTTCAGACAATTTTCTGAATTTTTGAAAATTTCACTTTTTTGTGAAAATATCCACTAAATGAGGGAATAATATGTGTGAGGGTACCCCAGGAGAGTTCCAAATGTGTGTTGGTAGAATATATATCCCACGGGGGTAAAATTGAAAAAAGTTAAAAAAAATTTGGGGGGGGATTTAGTCATTTTTCCGGCGTTTATCAGACTTTCAGATAGGGGAAATGTCAGTGAGTGTTCCGATTTCAGTTCCAGAGCGATTCGCCCAATGAGTCCTTGATATTTCGTTGAAATCTGCCAATTTTCTTGATTTTTTAAAATTTCACTTATTTGTGTAAATATCCACTAAATGAGGGAATAATATGTGTGAGGGTACCCCAGGAGAGTTCAAAATGTGTGTGGGTAGAATATATATCCCACGGGGGTAAAATTGAAAAAAGTTGAAACATTTTTTTTTTATCGATTTAGTCATTTTTCCAGCGTTTATCAGACTTTCAGATAGGGGAAATTTCAGTAAGCTTTCCGATTTCAGTTCCAGAGCGATTCGCCCAATGAGTCCTTGATATTTAGTCGAAATCTGCCAATTTTCTGGATTTTTGAAAATTTCACTTATTTGTAAAAATATCCACTAAATGAGGGAATAATATGTGTGAGGGAACCCCAGGAAAATTCCAAATGTGTGTGGGTAGAATATATATCATACGGGGTAAAATTGAAAAAAGTTGAAAAATTTTTGGGGGGGATTTAGACATTTTTCCAGCGTTTATCAGACTTTCAGATATTGGAAATGTCAGTGAGCATTCCGATTTCAGTTCCACAGCGATTCGCCCAATGAGTCCTTGATATTTCGTCGTTTTCAGGCAATTTTCTGAATTTTTGAAAATTTCACTTTTTTGTGAAAATATCCACTAAATGAGGGAATAATATGTGTGAGGGTACCCCAGGAGAGTTCCAAATGTGTTTGGGTAGAATATATATCCCACGGTGGTAGAATTGAAAAAAGTTGAAAACATTTTTTTTTTGGATTTAGTCATTTTTCCGGCATTTATCAGACTTTCAGATAGGGGAAATGTCAGTGAGCGTTCCGATTTCAGTTCCATAGCGATTCGCCCAATGAGTCCTTAATATTTAGTTGTTTTCAGCCAATTTTCTGGATTTTTGAAAATTTCACTTTTTTGTGAAAATATCCACTAAATGAGGGAATAATATGTGTGAGGGTACCCCAGGAGAGTTCCAAATGTGTGTGGGTAGAATATAGATCCCACGGGGGTAAAATTGAAAAAAGTTGAAAAATATTTTTTTTTGGATTTAGTCATTTTTTCCAGTGTTTATCAGACTTTCAGATAGGGGAAATGTCAGTGAGCGTTCCGATTTCAGTTCCAGAGCGATTCGCCCAATGAGTCCTTGATATTTCGTCGTTTTCAGCCAATTTTCTGGATTTTTAAAAGGTTCACTTTTTTGTGAAAATATCCACTAAATGAGGGAATAATATGTGTGAGGGTACCCCAGGAGAGTTCCAAATGTGTGTGGGTAGAATATAGATCCCACGGGTGTAAAATTGAAAAAAGTTGAAAATTTTTTGGCGGGGATTTAGTCATTTTTCCGGCGTTTATCAGACTTTCAGATAGGGAAAATGTCAGAGAGCGTTCCGATTTCAGTTCCAGAGCGATTCACCTAATGAGTCCTTGATATTTCGTCGTTTTCAGCCAATTTTCTGGATTTTTAAAAATTTCACTTTTTTGTGAAAATATCCACTAAATGAGGGAATAATATGTGTGAGGGTACCCCAGGAGAGTTCCAAATGTGTGTGGGTAGAATATAGATCCCACAGGTGTAAAATTGAAAAAAGTTAAAAAAATTTTGGGGGGGATTTAGCCATTTTTCCGGCGTTTATCAGACTTTCAGATAGGGGAAATGTCAGTGAGCGTTCCGATTTCAGTTCCAGAGCGATTCGCCCAATGAGTCCATGATATTTAGTCGAAATCTGCCAATTTTCTGGATTTTAGAAAATTTCACTTATTTGTGAAAATATCCACTAAATGAGGGAATAATATGTGTGAGGGTACCCCAGGAGAGTTAAAAATGTGTGTGGGTAGAATATATATCCCACGGGGGTAAAATTGAAAAAAGATTAAAAAAAAATTTTTTTGGACTTAGTCATTTTTTCGGCGTTTATCAGACTTTCAGATAGGGGAAATGTCAGTGAGCGTTCCGATTTCAGTTCCAGAGCGTTTCGCCCAATGAGTCCTTAATATTTAGTTGTTTTCAGCCAATTTTCTGGATTTTTGAAAATTTCACTTTTTGTGAATATATCCACTAAATGAGGGAATAATATGTGTGAGGGTACCCCAGAAGAGTTCCAAATGTGTGTGGGTAGAATATAGATCCCACGGGGGTAAAATTGAAAAAAGTTGAAAATTATTTTTTTTGGGATTTAGTCATTTTTTCCAGTGTTTATCAGACTTTCAGATAGGGGAAATGTCAGTGAGCGTTCCGATTTCAGTTCCAGAGCGATTCGACCAATGAGTCCTTGATATTTAGTTGTTTTCAGCCAATTTTCTGGATTTTTGAAAATTTCACTTTTTGTGAATATTTCCACTAAATGAGGGAATAATATGTGTGAGGGTACCCCAGGAGAGTTCCAAATGTGTGTGGGTAGAATATAGATCCCACGGGTGTAAAATTGAAAAAAGTTGAAAATTTTTTGGGGGGGATTTAGTCATTTTTCCGGCGTTTATCAGACTTTCAGATAGGGAAAATGTCAGAGAGCGTTCCGATTTCAGTTCCAGAGCGATTCACCTAATGAGTCCTTGATATTTCGTCGTTTTCAGCCAATTTTCTGGATTTTTAAAAATTTCACTTTTTTGTGAAAATATCCACTAAATGAGGGAATAATATGTGTGAGGGTACCCCAGGAGAGTTCCAAATGTGTGTGGGTAGAATATAGATCCCACAGGTGTAAAATTGAAAATAGTTGAAACATTTTTTGGGGGGGATTTAGCCATTTTTCCGGCGTTTATCAGACTTTCAGATAGGGGAAATGTCAGTGAGCGTTCCGATTTCAGTTCCAGAGCGATTCGCCCAATGAGTCCTTGATATTTCGTCGTTTTCAGGCAATTTTCTGAATTTTTGAAAATTTCACTTTTTTGGGAAAATATCCACTAAATGAGGGAATAATATGTGTGAGGGTACCCCAGGAGAGTTCCAAATGTGTGTGGGTAGAATATATATCCCACGGGGGTAAAATTGAAAAAAGTTGAAAACATTTTTTTTTTGGATTTAGTCATTTTTTCCGGCGTTTATCAGACTTTCAGATAGGGGAAATGTCAGTGAGTGTTCCGATTTCAGTTCCAGAGCGATTCGCCCAATGAGTCCTTGATATTTCGTCGTTTTCAGGCAATTTTCTGAATTTTTGAAAATTTCACTTTTTTGGGAAAATATCCACTAAATGAGGGAATAATATGTGTGAGGGTACCCCAGGAGAGTTCCAAATGTGTGTGGGTAGAATATAGATCCCACAGGTGTAAAATTGAAAAAAGTTAAAAATTTTTTGGGGGGGATTTAGCCATTTTTCCGGCGTTTATCAGACTTTCAGATAGGGGAAATGTCAGTGAGCGTTCCGATTTCAGTTCCAGAGCGATTCGCCCAATGAGTCCATGATATTTAGTCGAAATCTGCCAATTTTCTGGATTTTAGAAAATTTCACTTATTTGTGAAAATATCCACTAAATGAGGGAATAATATGTGTGAGGGTACCCCAGGAGAGTTAAAAATGTGTGTGGGTAGAATATATATCCCACGGGGGTAAAATTGAAAAAAGTTAAAAAAAAAATTTTTTTGGACTTAGTCATTTTTCCGGCGTTTATCAGACTTTCAGATAGGGGAAATGTCAGTGAGCATTCCGATTTCAGTTCCAGAGCGATTTGCACAATGAGTCCTTGATATTTAGTCATTTTGAGCCAATTTTCTGAATTTTTGAAAATTTCACTTTTTTGTGAAAATATCCACTAAATGAGGGAATAATATGTGTGAGGGTACCCCAGGAGAGTTCCAAATGTGTGTGGGTAGAATATATATCCCACGGGTTTAAATTAGAAAAAGTTGAAAACATTTTTTTTTTGGACTTGGTCATTTTTCCGGCGTTTATCAGACTTTCAGATAGGGGAAATGTCATTGAGCTTTCCGATTTCAGTACCAGAGCGATTCGCCTAATGAGTCTTTGATATTTCGTCGTTTTCAGCCAATTTTCTGAATTTTTGAAAATTTCACTTTTTTGTGAAAATATCCACTAAATGAGGGAATAATATGTGTGAGGGTACCCCAGGAGAGTTCCAAATGTGTTTGGGTAGAATATATATCCCACGGGGGTAAAATTGAAAAAAGTTGAAATTTTTTTTTTTCGATTTAGTCATTTTTCCGGCGTTTATCAGACTTTCAGATAGGGGAAATGTGAGTGAGCGTTCCGATTTCAGTTCCAGAGCGATTCGCCCAATGAGTCATTGATATTTAGTCGAAATCTGCCAATTTTCTGGATTTTTGAAAATTTCACTTATTTGTGAAAATATCCACTAAATGAGGGAATAATATGTGTGAGGGTACCCCAGGAGAGTTCCAAATGTGTGTGGGTAAAGTATATATCCCACAGGGTTAAAATTGAAAAAAGTTGAAAAAATTTTTTTTTTTGTATTTAGTCATTTTTCCGGCGTTTATCACACTTTCAGATAGGGGAAATGTCAGTGAGCGTTCCGATTTCAGTTCCAGAGCGATTCGCCCAATGAGTCCTTGATATTTAGTTGTTTTCAGCCAATTTTCAGCATTTTTGAAAATTTCACTTTTTTGTGAAAATATCCACTAAATGAGGGAATAATATGTGTGAGGGTACCCCAGGAGAGTTCCAAATGTGTGTGGGTAGAATATATATCCCACCGGGGTTAAAATTGAAAAAAGTTGAAAAATTTTTTTGGGGGGATTTATTCATTTTTCCGGCATTTATCAGACTTTCAGATAGGGGAAATGTAAGTGAGCGTTCCGATTTCAGTTCCAGAGCGATTCGCCCAATGAGTCCTTGATATTTAGTCGTTTTCAGCCAATTTTCTGGATTTTTGAAAATTTCACTTTTTTGTTAAAATATCCACTAAATGAGGGAATAATATGTGTGAGGGTACCCCAGGAGAGTTCCAAATGTGTGTGGGTAGAATATATATCCAACGGTGGTAAAATTGAAAAAAGTTGGAAAAATTTTTTTTTTGGACTTAGTCATTTTTCCGGCGTTTATCAGACTTTCAGATAGGGGAAATGTCAGTGAGCGTTCCGATTTCAGTTCCAGATCGATTCGCCCAATGAGTCCTTGATATTTCGTCGTTTTCAGCCAATTTTCTGGATTTTTAAAAAGTTCACTTTTTTGTGAAAATATCCACTAAATGAGGGAATAATATGTGTGAGGGTACCCCAGGAGAGTTCCAAATGTGTGTGGGTAGAATATAGATCCCACGGGTGTAAAATTGAAAAAAGTTGAAATTTTTTTGGGGGGGATTTAGTCATTTTTTCGGCGTTTATCAGACTTTCAGATAGGGAAAATGTCAGTGAGCGTTCCGATTTCAGTTCCAGAGCGATTCACCCAATGAGTCCTTGATATTTCGTAGTTTTCAGCCAATTTTCTGGATTTTTAAAAATTTCACTTTTTTGTGAAAATATCCACTAAATGAGGGAAAAATATGTGTGAGGGTACCTCAGGAGAGTTCCAAATGTGTGTGGGTAGAATATAGATCCCACAGGTGTAAAATTGAAAAAAGTTGAAAAATTTTTTTGGGGGGATTTAGCCATTTTTCCGGTGTTTATCAGACTTTCAGATAGGGGAAATGTCAGTGAGCGTTCCGATTTCAGTTCCAGAGCGATTCGCCCAATGAGTCCTTGATATTTAGTCGAAATCTGCCAATTTTCTGGATTTTTGAAAATTTCACTTATTTGTGAAAATATCCACTAAATGAGGGAATAATATGTGTGAGGGTACCCCAGGAGAGTTAAAAATGTGTGTGGGTAGAATATATATCCCACGGGGGTAAAATTGAAAAAAGTTGAAAGCATTTTTTTTTTGGACTTAGTCATTTTTCCAGCGTTTATCAGACTTTCAGATAGGGGAAATGTCAGTGAGCGTTCCGATTTCAGTTCCAGAGCGATTCGCCCAATGAGTCCTTGATATTTCGTCGTTTTCAGGCAATATTCTGAATTTTTGAAAATTTCACTTTTTTGTGAAAATATCCACTAAATGAGGGAATAATATATGTGAGGGTACCCCATGAGAGTACCAAATGTGTGTGGGAAGAATATAAATCACACAACGGGAAAATTGAAAAAAGTTGAAAATTTTTTTTGGGGGGGATTTAGTCATTTTTCCGGCCTTTATCAGACTTTCAGATAGGGGAAATGTCAGTGAGCATTCCGATTTCAGTTCCAGAGCGATTCGCCCAATGAGTCCTTGATATTTAGTCGTTTTGAACCAATTTTCAGAATTTTTGAAAATTTCACTTTTTTGTGAAAATATCCACTAAATGAGGGAATAATATGTGTGAGGGTACCTCAGGAGAGTTCCAAATGTGTGTGGGTAGAATATATATCCCACGGGGGTAAAATTGAAAAAAGTTAAAAACATTTTTTTTTTGGATTTAGTCATTTTTCCGGCGTTTATCAGACTATCAGATAGGGGAAATGTCAGTGAGCGTTCCGATTTCAGCTCCAGAGCGATTCGCCCAATGAGTCCTTGATATTTAGTCATTTTCAGGCAATTTTCTGGATTTTTGAAAATTTCACTTTTTTTTTAAAACATCCACTAAATGAGGGAATAATATGTGTGAGGGTACCCCAGGAGAGTTCCAAATGTGTGTGGGTAGAATATATATCCCACCGGGGTTAAAATTGAAAAAAGTTGAAAAATTTTTTTGTGGGGATTTAGTCATTTTTCCGGCATTCATCAGACTTTCAGATAGGGGAAATGTCAGTGAGCGTTCCGATTTCAGTTCCAGAGCGATTCTCCCAATGAGTCCTTGATATTTAGTTGTTTTCAGCCAATTTTCAGCATTTTTGAAAATTTCACTTTTTTGTGAAAATATCCACTAAATGAGGGAATAATATGTGTGAGGGTACCCCAGGAGAGTTCCAAATGTGTGTGGGTAGAATATATATCCCACCGGGGTTAAAAGTGAAAAAAGTTGAAAATTTTTTTTGGGGTGATTTAGTCATTTTTCCTGCATTGATCAGACTTTTAGATAGGGGAAATGTCATTGAGCTTTCCGATTTCAGTTCCAGAGCGATTCGCCCAATGAGTCCTTGATATTTAGTCGTTTTCGGCCAATTTTCTGGATTTTTGAAAATTTCCCTTTTTTGTGAAAATATCCACTAAATGAGGGAATAATATGTGTGAGGGTACCCCAGGAGAGTTCCAAATGTGTGTGGGTAGAATATATATCCCATGGTGGTAAAATTGAAAAAAGTTGAAAAAAATTTTTTTTTGGACTTAGTCATTTTTCCGGCGTTTATCAGACTTTCAGATAGCGGAAATGTCAGTGAGCATTCCGATTTCAGTTCCAGAGCGATTCGCCCAATGAGTCCTTGATATTTAGTTGTTTTCAGCCAATTTTCAGCATTTTTGAAAATTTCACTTTTTTGTGAAAATATCCACTAAATGAGGGAATAATATGTGTGAGGGTACCCCAGGAGAGTTCCAAATGTGTGTGGGTAGAATATATATATCACCGGGGTTAAAATTGAAAAAAGTTGAAAAATTTTTGGGGTGGATTTAGTCATTTTTCCGGCATTTATCAGACTTTCAGATAGGGGAAATGTCATTGAGCTTTCCGATTTCAGTACCAGAGCGATTCGCCTAATGAGTCTTTGATATTTCGTCGTTTTCAGCCAATTTTCTGAATTTTTGAAAATTTCACTTTTTTGTGAAAATATCCACTAAATGAGGGAATAATATGTGTGAGGGTACCCCAGGAGAGTTCCAAATGTGTTTGGGTAGAATATATATCCCACGGGGGTAAAATTAAAAAAGTTGAAATTTTTTTTTTTCGATTTAGTCATTTTTCCGGCGTTTATCAGACTTTCAGATAGGGGAAATGTGAGTGAGCGTTCCGATTTCAGTTCCAGAGCGATTCGCCCAATGAGTCATTGATATTTAGTCGAAATCTGCCAATTTTCTGGATTTTTGAAAATTTCACTTATTTGTGAAAATATCCACTAAATGAGGGAATAATATGTGTGAGGGTACCCCAGGAGAGTTCCAAATGTGTGTGGGTAAAGTATATATCCCACAGGGTTAAAATTGAAAAAAGTTGAAAAAAATTTTTTTTTTGTATTTAGTCATTTTTCCGGCGTTTATCACACTTTCAGATAGGGGAAATGTCAGTGAGCGTTCCGATTTCAGTTCCAGAGCGATTCGCCCAATGAGTCCTTGATATTTAGTTGTTTTCAGCCAATTTTCAGCATTTTTGAAAATTTCACTTTTTTGTGAAAATATCCACTAAATGAGGGAATAATATGTGTGAGGGTACCCCAGGAGAGTTCCAAATGTGTGTGGGTAGAATATATATCCCACCGGGGTTAAAATTGAAAAAAGTTGAAAAATTTTTTTGGGGGGATTTATTCATTTTTCCGGCATTTATCAGACTTTCAGATAGGGGAAATGTAAGTGAGCGTTCCGATTTCAGTTCCAGAGCGATTCGCCCAATGAGTCCTTGATATTTAGTCGTTTTCAGCCAATTTTCTGGATTTTTGAAAATTTCACTTTTTTGTTAAAATATCCACTAAATGAGGGAATAATATGTGTGAGGGTACCCCAGGAGAGTTCCAAATGTGTGTGGGTAGAATATATATCCAACGGTGGTAAAATTGAAAAAAGTTGGAAAAATTTTTTTTTTGGACTTAGTCATTTTTCCGGCGTTTATCAGACTTTCAGATAGGGGAAATGTCAGTGAGCGTTCCGATTTCAGTTCCAGATCGATTCGCCCAATGAGTCCTTGATATTTCGTCGTTTTCAGCCAATTTTCTGGATTTTTAAAAAGTTCACTTTTTTGTGAAAATATCCACTAAATGAGGGAATAATATGTGTGAGGGTACCCCAGGAGAGTTCCAAATGTGTGTGGGTAGAATATAGATCCCACGGGTGTAAAATTGAAAAAAGTTGAAATTTTTTGGGGGGGGATTTAGTCATTTTTTCGGCGTTTATCAGACTTTCAGATAGGGAAAATGTCAGTGAGCGTTCCGATTTCAGTTCCAGAGCGATTCACCCAATGAGTCCTTGATATTTCGTAGTTTTCAGCCAATTTTCTGGATTTTTAAAAATTTCACTTTTTTGTGAAAATATCCACTAAATGAGGGAAAAATATGTGTGAGGGTACCCCAGGAGAGTTCCAAATGTGTGTGGGTAGAATATAGATCCCACAGGTGTAAAATTGAAAAAAGTTGAAAAATTTTTTTGGGGGGATTTAGCCATTTTTCCGGTGTTTATCAGACTTTCAGATAGGGGAAATGTCAGTGAGCGTTCCGATTTCAGTTCCAGAGCGATTCGCCCAATGAGTCCTTGATATTTAGTCGAAATCTGCCAATTTTCTGGATTTTTGAAAATTTCACTTATTTGTGAAAATATCCACTAAATGAGGGAATAATATGTGTGAGGGTACCCCAGGAGAGTTAAAAATGTGTGTGGGTAGAATATATATCCCACGGGGGTAAAATTGAAAAAAGTTGAAAGCATTTTTTTTTTGGACTTAGTCATTTTTCCAGCGTTTATCAGACTTTCAGATAGGGGAAATGTCAGTGAGCGTTCCGATTTCAGTTCCAGAGCGATTCGCCCAATGAGTCCTTGATATTTCGTCGTTTTCAGGCAATATTCTGAATTTTTGAAAATTTCACTTTTTTGTGAAAATATCCACTAAATGAGGGAATAATATATGTGAGGGTACCCCATGAGAGTACCAAATGTGTGTGGGAAGAATATAAATCACACAACGGGAAAATTGAAAAAAGTTGAAAATTTTTTTGGGGGGGGATTTAGTCATTTTTCCGGCCTTTATCAGACTTTCAGATAGGGGAAATGTCAGTGAGCATTCCGATTTCAGTTCCAGAGCGATTCGCCCAATGAGTCCTTGATATTTAGTCGTTTTGAACCAATTTTCAGAATTTTTGAAAATTTCACTTTTTTGTGAAAATATCCACTAAATGAGGGAATAATATGTGTGAGGGTACCCCAGGAGAATTCAAAATGTGTGTCGGTAGAATATATCCCACGGGGGTAAAATTGAAAAAAGTTAAAAAAAAATTTTTTTAGGACTTAGTCATTTTTCCGGCGTTTATCAGACTTTCAGATAGGGGAAATGTCAGTGAGCATTCCGATTTCAGTTCCAGAGCGATTCGCCCAATGAGTCCTTGATATTTAGTCGTTTTGATCCAATTTTCAGAATTTTTGAAAATTTCACTTTTTTGTGAAAATATCCACTAAATGAGGGAATAATATGTGTGAGGGTACCTCAGGAGAGTTCCAAATGTGTGTGGGTAGAATATATATCCCACGGGGGTAAAATTGAAAAAAGTTAAAAACATTTTTTTTTTGGATTTAGTCATTTTTCCGGCGTTTATCAGACTATCAGATAGGGGAAATGTCAGTGAGCGTTCCGATTTCAGCTCCAGAGCGATTCGCCCAATGAGTCCTTGATATTTAGTCATTTTCAGGCAATTTTCTGGATTTTTGAAAATTTCACTTTTTTTTTAAAACATCCACTAAATGAGGGAATAATATGTGTGAGGGTACCCCAGGAGAGTTCCAAATGTGTGTGGGTAGAATATATATCCCACCGGGGTTAAAATTGAAAAAAGTTGAAAAATTTTTTTGTGGGGATTTAGTCATTTTTCCGGCATTTATCAGACTTTCAGATAGGGGAAATGTCAGTGAGCGTTCCGATTTCAGTTCCAGAGCGAATCTCCCAATGAGTCCTTGATATTTAGTTGTTTTCAGCCAATTTTCAGCATTTTTGAAAATTTCACTTTTTTGTGAAAATATCCACTAAATGAGGGAATAATATGTGTGAGGGTACCCCAGGAGAGTTCCAAATGTGTGTGGGTAGAATATATATCCCACTGGGGTTAAAAGTGAAAAAAGTTGAAAATTTTTTTTGGGGTGATTTAGTCATTTTTCCTGCATTGATCAGACTTTTAGATAGGGGAAATGTCATTGAGCTTTCCGATTTCAGTTCCAGAGCGATTCGCCCAATGAGTCCTTGATATTTAGTCGTTTTCGGCCAATTTTCTGGATTTTTGAAAATTTCCCTTTTTTGTGAAAATATCCACTAAATGAGGGAATAATATGTGTGAGGGTACCCCAGGAGAGTTCCAAATGTGTGTGGGTAGAATATATATCCCATGGTGGTAAAATTGAAAAAAGTTGAAAAAAATTTTTTTTTGGACTTAGTCATTTTTCCGGCGTTTATCAGACTTTCAGATAGCGGAAATGTCAGTGAGCGTTCCGATTTCAGTTCCAGAGCGATTCGCCCAATGAGTCCTTGATATTTAGTTGTTTTCAGCCAATTTTCAGCATTTTTGAAAATTTCACTTTTTTGTGAAAATATCCACTAAATGAGGGAATAATATGTGTGAGGGTACCCCAGGAGAGTTCCAAATGTGTGTGGGTAGAATATATATCCAACGGTGGTAAAATTGAAAAAAGTTGAAAAAATTTTATTTTTTGGACTTAGTCATTTTTCCGGTGTTTATCAGACTTTCAGATAGCGGAAATGTCAGTGAGCATTCAGATTTCAGTTCCAGAGCAATTCGCCCAATTAGTCCTTGATATTTAGTTGTTTTCAACCAATTTTCAGAATTTTTGAAAATTTCACTTTTTTGTGAAAATATCCACTAAATGAGGGAATAATATGTGTGAGGGTACCCCAGGAGAGTTCCAAATGTGTGTGGGTAGAATATAGATCCCACAGGGTTAAAATTGAAAAAAGTTGAAAAATTTTTTTTTTTGAACTTAGTAATTTTTCCGGCGTTTATCAGATTTTCAGATGGGGGAAATGTCAGTGAGCGTTCCGATTTCAGTTCCAGAGCGATTCGCCAAAAAAGTCCTTGACATTTAGTCGTTTTCAGCCAATTTTCTGGATTTTTGAAAATTTCACTTTTTTGTGAAAATATCCACTAAATGAGGGAATAATATGTGTGAGGGTACCCCAGGAGAGTTCCAAATGTGTGTGGGTAGAATATACATCCCACGGGGGTAAAATTGAAAAAAGTTGAAAAAATTTTGGGGGGGATTTAGTCATTTTTCTGGCGTTCATCAGACTTTCAGGTAGGGGAAATGTCAGTGAGCGTTTCAATTTCAGTTCCAGAGCGATGCGCCCAATGAGTCTTTGATATTTAGTCGTTTTCAGCCAATTTTCTGGATTTTTGAAAATTTCACTTTTTTGTGAAATTATCCACTGAGGGAATCATATGTGTGAGGGTACCCCAGGAGAGTTCCAAATGTGTGTGGGTAGAATATATATCCCACGGAGGTAAAATTAAAAAAAGTTGAAAACATTTTTTTTTGTATTTCGTCATTTTTCCGGCGTTTATCAGACTTTCAGATAGGGGAAATGTCAGTGAGCGTTCCGATTTAAGTTCCACAGAGATTCGCCCAATGAGTCCTTGATATTTAGTCGTTTTCAGGCATTTTTCTGGATTTTTGAAAATTTCACTTTTTTGTGAAAATATCCACTAAATGAGGGAATAATATGTGTGAGGGTACCCCAGGAGAGTTCCAAATGTGTGTGGGTAGAATATATATCCCACAGGGTTAAAATTGAAAAAAGTTGAAAATTTTTTTTTTTTTCTACTTAGTCATTTTTCCGGCGTTTATCAGACTTTCAGATAGGGGAAATGTCAGTGAGTGTTCAGATTTCAGTTACAGAGCGATTCGCCCAATGAGTCCTTGATATTTAGCCGTTCTCAGACAATTTTCTGGATTTTTGAAAATTTCACTTTTTTGTGAAAATATCCACTAAATGATGAAATAATATGTGTGAGGGTACCCCAGGAGAGTTCCAAATGTGTGTGGGTAGAATATAGATCCCACGGGGGTAAAATTGAAAAAAGTTGAAAATTTTTTTTTTTTGGATTTAGTTATTTTTCCAGTGGTTATCAGACTTTCAGATAGGGGAAATGTCAGTGAGCGTTCCGATGTCAGTTCCAGAGCGATTCGCCGGATGGGTCCTTGATATTTCGTCGTTTTCAGGCAATTTTCTGAATTTTTGAAAATTTCACTTTTTTGTGAAAATATCCACTAAATGAGGGAATAATATGTGTGAGGGTACCCCAGGAGAGTTCCAAATGTGTGTAGGTAGAATATATATCCCACGGGGGTAAAATTGAAAAAAGTAAAAAAAATATTTTTTTTGGACTTAGTCATTTTTCCGGCGTTTATCAGACGTTCAGATAGGGGAAATGTCAGTGAGCGTTCCGATTTAAGTTCCAGAGAGATTCGCCCAATGAGTCCTTGATATTTAGTCGTTTTCAGGCATTTTTCTGGATTTTTGAAAATTTCACTTTTTTGTGAAAATATCCCCTAAATGAGGGAATAATATGTGTGAGGGTACCCCAGGAGAGTTCCAAATGTGTGTGGGTAGAATATATATCCCACAGGGTTAAAATTGAAAAAAGTTGAAAATTTTTTTTTTTTCTACTTAGTCATTTTTCCGGCATTTATCAGACTTTTAGATAGGGGAAATGTCAGTGAGTGTTCAGATTTCAGTTCCAGAGCGATTCGCCCAATGAGTCCTTGATATTTAGCCGTTTTCAGACAATTTTCTTGATTTTTGAAAATTTCACTTTTTTGTGAAAATATCCACTAAATGATGAAATAATATGTGTGAGGGTACCCCAGGAGAGTTCCAAATGTGTGTGGGTAGAATATAGATCCCACGGGGGTAAAATTGAAAAAAGTTGAAAAATTTTTTTTTTTGGATTTAGTGATTTTTCCAGTGGTTATCAGACTTTCAGATAGGGGAAATGTCAGTGAGCGATCCAATTTCATTTCCAGAGTGATTCGCCCAATGAGTACTTGATATTTAGTCGTTTTCAGCCAATTTTCTGGATTTTTGAAAATTTCACTTTTTTGTGAAAATATCCACTAAATGGGGGAATAATATGTGTGAGGGTACCCCAGGAGAGTTCCAAATGTGTGTGGGTAGAATATATATCCCACGGAGGTAAAATTAAAAAAAGTTGAAAACATTTTTTTTTGTATTTAGTCATTTTTCCGGCGTTTATAAGACTTTCAGATAGGGGAAATGTCAGTGAGCGTTCCGATTTAAGTTCCACAGAGATTCGCCCAATGAGTCCTTGATATTTAGTCGTTTTCAGGCATTTTTCTGGATTTTTGAAAATTTCACTTTTTTGTGAAAATATCCACTAAATGAGGGAATAATATGTGTGAGGGTACCCCAGGAGAGTTCCAAATGTGTGTGGGTAGAATATATATCCCACAGGGTTAAAATTGAAAAAAGTTGAAAATTTTTTTTTTTTTCTACTTAGTCATTTTTCCGGCGTTTATCAGACTTTCAGATAGGGGAAATGTCAGTGAGTGTTCAGATTTCAGTTACAGAGCGATTCGCCCAATGAGTCCTTGATATTTAGCCGTTCTCAGACAATTTTCTGGATTTTTGAAAATTTCACTTTTTTGTGAAAATATCCACTAAATGATGAAATAATATGTGTGAGGGTACCCCAGGAGAGTTCCAAATGTGTGTGGGTAGAATATAGATCCCACGGGGGTAAAATTGAAAAAAGTTAAAAATTTTTTTTTTTTGGATTTAGTGATTTTTCCAGTGGTTATCAGACTTTCAGATAGGGGAAATGTCAGTGAGCGTTCCGATTTCAGTTCCAAAGCGATGCGCCAAATGAGTCCTTGATATTTCGTCGTTTTCAGGCAATTTTGTGAATTTTTGAAAATGTCACTTTTTTTGTGAAAATATCCACTAAATGAGGGAATAATATGTGTGAGGGTACCCCAGGAGAGTTCCAAATGTGTGTGGGTAGAATATATATCCCTCCAGGGTAAAATTGAAAAAAGTTGAAAAAAATTTTTTTTTGGACTTCGTCATTTTTCCGGCGTTTATCAGACTTTCAGATAGGGGAAATGTCAGTGAGCGTTCCGATGTCAGTTCCAGAGCGATTCGCCGGATGGGTCCTTGATATTTCGTCGTTTTCAGGCAATTTTCTGAATTTTTGAAAATTTCACTTTTTTGTGAAAATATCCACTAAATGAGGGAATAATATGTGTGAGGGTACCCCAGGAGAGTTCCAAATGTGTGTGGGTAGAATATATATCCCACGGGGGTAAAATTGAAAAAAGTTGAAAAAATTTTTTTGGGTGGGATTTAGTCATTTTTCCGGCGTTTATCAGACTTTCAGATAGGGGAAATGTCAGTGAGTGTTCAGATTTCAGTTCCAGAGCGATTCGCCCAATGAGTCCTTGATATTTAGCCGTTTTCAGACAATTTTCACGATTTTTGAAAATTTCACTTTTTTGTGAAAATATCCACTAAATGATGAAATAATGTGTGTGAGGATACCCCAGGAGAGTTCCAAATGTGTGTGGGTAGAATATAGATCCCACGGGGGTAAAATTGAAAAAAGTTGAAAAATTTTTTTTTTTGGATTTAGTGATTTTTCCAGTGGTTATCAGACTTTCAGATAGGGGAAATGTCAGTGAGCGATCCAATTTCATTTTCAGAGTGATTTGCCCAATGAGTACTTGATATTTAGTCGTTTTCAGCCATTTTTCTGGATTTTTGAAAATTTCACTTTTTTGTGAAAATATCCACTAAATGAGGGAATAATATGTGTGAGGGTACCCCAGGAGAGTTCCAAATGTGTGTGGGTATAATATATATCCCACGGGAGTAAAATCGAAAAAAGTAAAAAAAATATTTTTTTTGGACTTAGTCATTTTTCCGGCGTTTATCAGACGTTCAGAGAGGGGAAATGTCAGTGAGAATTCCGATTTCACTTCCAGAGCGATTCGCCCAATGAGTACTTGATATTTCGTCGTTTTCAGGCAATTTTCTGAATTTTTGAAAATTTTTCTTTTTTGTGAAAATATCCACTAAATGAGGGAATAATATGTGTGAGGGTACCCCAGGAGAGTTCCAAATGTGTGTGGGTAGAATATATATCCCTCCAGGGTAAAATTGAAAAAAGTTGAAAAAAATTTTTTTTTGGACTTGGTCATTTTTCCGGCGTTTATCAGACTTTCAGATAGGGGAAATGTCAGTGAGCGTTCCGATTTCAGTTCCAGAGCGATTCGCCGGGTGGGTCCTTGATATTTTGTCGTTTTCAGGCAATCTTCTGAATTTTTGAAAATTTCACTTTTTTGTGAAAATATCCACTAAATGAGGGAATAATATGTGTGAGGGTACCCCAGGAGAGTTCCAAATGTGTGTGGGTAGAATATATATCCCACAGGGTTAAAATTGAAAAAAGTTGAAAAAATTTTTTTTTAGACTTAGTCATTTTTCCGGCGTTTATCAGACTTTCGGATAGGGGAAGTGTCAGTGAGTGTTCCGATTTCAGTTCCAGAGCGATTCGCCCAATGAGTCCTTGATATTTAGTCGTTTTTAGACAATTTCCTGGATTTTTGAAAATTTCACTTTTTTGTGAAAATATCCACTAAATGACGCAATAATATGTGTGAGGGTACCCAAGGAGAGTTCCAAATGTGTGTGGGTAGAATATATATCCCACAGGGTTAAAATTGAAAAAAGTTGAAAAACATTTTTTTTTTGTTCTTAGTCATTTTTCCGGCGTTTATCAGACTTTCAGTTAGCGGAAATGTCAGTAAGCGTTCTGATTTCAGATCCAGAGTGATTCGCCGGATGAGTCCTTGATATTTCGTCGATTTCAGGCAATTTTCGGAATTTTTGAAAATTTCACTTTTTTGTGAAAATATCCACTAAATGAGGGAATAATATGTGTGAGGGTACCCCAGGAGAGTTTCAAATGTGTGTGGGTAGAATATATATCCCACGGGGGTAAAATTGAAAAAAGTTGAAAAAATTTTTTTGGGGGATTTAGTCATTTTTCCGGCGTTTATCAGACTTTCAGATAGGGGAAATGTCAGTGAGCGTTCCGATTTCAGTTCCAAAGCGATTCACCCAATGAGTCCTTGATATTTCGTCGTTTTCAGGCAATTTTGTCAATTTTTGAAAATTTCACTTTTTTTGTGAAAATATCCACTAAATGAGGGAATAATATGTAAGAGGGTACCCCAGGAGAGTTCCAAATGTGTGTGGGTAGAATATAGATCCCACGGGGGTAAAATTGAAAAAATTTGAAAACATTTTTTTTTTGGATTTAGTCATTTTTCCGGCGTCTATCAGACTTTCAGTTAGGGGAAATGTCAGTGAGCGTTCCGATTTCAGTTCCAGAGCGATTCGCCCATTGAGTACTTGATATTTAGTCGTTTTCAGCCAATTTTCTGGATTTTTGAAAATTTCACTTTTTTGTGAAAATATCCACTAAATGAGGGAATAATATGTGTGAGGGTACCCCAGGAGAGTTCCAAATGTGTGTGGGTAGAATATAAATCCCACCTGGGTAAAATTGAAAAAAGTTGAAAAAAATTTTTTTTTGGACTTAGTCATTTTTCCGGCGTTTATCAGACTTTCAGTTAGCGGAAATGTCAGTAAGCGTTCTGATTTCAGATCCAGAGCTATTCGCCGGATGAGTCCTTGATATTTCCTCTATTTCAGGCAATTTTCAGAATTTTTGAAAATTTCACTTTTTTGTGAAAATATCCACTAAATGAGGGAATAATATGTGTGAGGGTACCCCAGGAGAGTTCCAAATGAGTGTGGGTAGAATATATATCCCACGGGGGTAAAATTGAAAAAAGTTGAAAAAATTTTTTTGGGGGATTTAGTCATTTTTCCGGCGTTTATCAGACTTTCAGTTAGCGGAAATGTCAGTAAGCGTTCCGATTTCAGATCCAGAGCGATTCGCCGGATGAGTCCTTGATATTTCGTCGTTTTCAGACAATTTTCTGAATTTTTGAAAATTTCACTTTTTTGTGAAAATATCCACTAAATGAGGGAATAATATGTGAGAGGGTACCCCAGGAGAGTTCCAAATGTGTGTGGGTAGAATTTATATCACATGGGGGTAAAATTGAAAAAAGTTAAAAAAAATTTTTTGGGGGGGATTTAGTCATTTTTCCGGCGTTTATCAGACTTTCAGATAGGGGAAATGTCAGTGAGCATTCCGATTATAGTTCCAGAGCAATTCGCACAATGAGTCCTTGATTTTCAGTCGTTTTCAGCCAATTTTCTGGATTTTTCAAAATTTCACTTTTTTATGAAAATATCCACTAAATGAGGGAATAATATGTGTGAGGGTACCCCAGGAGAGTTCCAAATGTGTTTGGGTAGAATATATATCCCACGGGGGTAAAATTGAAAAAAGTTGAAAACATTTTTTTTTTGGACTTAGTCATTTTTTCGGCATTTATCAGACTTTCAGATAGCGGAAATGTCAGTGAGCGTTCCGATTTCAGTTCCAGAGCGATTCGCCGGATGGGTCCTTGATATTTCGTCGTTTTCAGGCAATTTTCTGAATTTTTGAAAATTTCACTTTTTTGTGAAAATATCCACTAAATGAGGGAATAATATGTGTGAGGGTACCCCAGGAGAGTTCCAAATGTGTGTGGGTAGAATATATATCCCACGGGGGTAAAATTGAAAAAAGTTGAAAAATTTTTTTTTTTGGATTTAGTCATTTTTCCGGCGTTTATCAGACTTTCAGATAGGGGAAATGTCAGTGAGCGTTCCGATTTCAGTTCCAAAGCGATTCGCCCAATGAGTCCTTGATATTTCGTCGTTTTCAGGCAATTTTGTGAATTTTTGAAAATTTCACTTTTTTTGTGACAATATCCACTAAATGAGGGAATAATATGTGTGAGGGTACCCCAGAAGAGTTCCAAATGTGTGTGGGTAGAATATATATCACATGGGGGTAAAATTGAAAAAAGTTTAAAAAAAATTTTTTTTGGACTTAGTCATTTTTCCGGCGTTTATCAGACTTTCAGTTAGCGGAAATGTCAGTAAGCGTTCTGATTTCAGATCCAGAGCGATTCGCCGGATGAGTCCTTGATATTTCCTCTATTTCAGGCAATTTTCAGAATTTTTGAAAATTTCACTTTTTTGTGAAAATATCCACTAAATGAGGGAATAATATGTGTGAGGGTACCCCAGGAGAGTTCCAAATGAGTGTGGGTAAAATATATATCCCACGGGGGTAAAATTGAAAAAAGTTGCAAAAATTTTTTTGGGGGATTTAGTCATTTTTCCGGCGTTTATCAGACTTTCAGTTAGCGGAAATGTCAGTAAGCGTTCCGATTTCAGATCCAGAGCGATTCGCCGGATGAGTCCTTGATATTTCGTCGTTTTCAGACAATTTTCAGAATTTTTGAAAATTTCACTTTTTTGTGAAAATATCCACTAAATGAGGGAATAATATGTGTGAGGGTACCCCAGGAGAGTTCCAAATGTGTGTGGGTAGAATATATATCCCACCGGGGTAAAATTGAAAAAAGTTTAAAAAAATTTTTTTTTGGACTTAGTCATTTTTCCGGCGTTTATCAGACTTTCAGATAGGGGAAATGTCAGTGAGCGTTCCGATTTCAGTTCCAGAGCGATTCGCCCAATGAGTACTTGATATTTAGTCGTTTTCAGCCAATTTTCTGGATTTTTGAAAATTTCACTTTTTTGTGAAAATATCCACTAAATGAGGGAATAATATGTGTGAGGGTACCCCAGGAGAGTTCCAAATGTGTGTGGGTAGAATATATATCCCACGGGGGTAAAATTGAAAAAAGTTGAAAAATTTTTTTTTTTGGATTTAGTCATTTTTCCGGCGTTTATCAGACTTTCAGATACGGGAAATGTCAGTGAGCGTTTCGATTTCAGTTCCAGAGCGATTCGCCCAATGAGTCCTTGATATTTCGTCGTTTTCAGGCAACTTTCTGAATTTTTGAAAATTTCACTTTTTTGTGAAAATATCCACTAAATGAGGGAATAATATGTGTGAGGGTATCCCAGGAGAGTTCCAAATGTGTGTGGGTCGAATGTATATCCCACGGGGGTAAAATTGAAAACTGTTGAAAAAAAAATTTGGGGGGGGGATGTAGTCATTTTTCCGGCGTTTATCAGACTTTCAGAAAGGGGAAATGTCAGTGAGCATTCTGATTTCAGTTCCAGAGCGATTCTCCCAATGAGTCATTGATATTTCGTCGTTTTCAGCCAATTTTGTGAATTTTTGAAAATTTCACTTTTTTTGTGAAAATATCCACTAAATGAGGGAATAATATGTGTGAAGGTACCCCAGGAGAGTTCCAAATGTGTGTGGGTAGAATATATATCACACGGGGGTAAAATTGAAAAAAGTTGAAACATTTTTTTTTTTGATTTAGTCATTTTTCCGGCGTTTATCAGACTTTCAGATAGGGGAAATGTCAGTGAGCATACCGATTTCAGTTCCAGAGCGATTCGCCCAATGAGTCCTTGATATTTTGTCGTTTTCAGGCAATTTTCAGAATTTTTGAAAATTTCACTTTTTTGTGAAAATATCCACTAAATGAGGGAATAAAATGTGTGAGGGTACCCCAGGAGAGTTCCAAATGTGTGTGGGTAGAATATAGATCCCACGGGGGAAAAATGTAAAAAAGTTGAAAAAATTTTTTTTTTGGACTTAAGTTATTTTTTCAGCGTTTATCAGACTTTCAGAGAGCGGAAATGTCAGTGAGCGTTCCAATTTCAGTTACAGAGCGATTCGCCCAATGAGTCCTTGATATTTAGCCGTTTTCAGACAATTTTCACGATTTTTGAAAATTTCACTTTTTTGTGAAAATATCCACTAAATGATGAAATAATGTGTGTGAGGATACCCCAGGAGAGTTCCAAATGTGTGTGGGTAGAATATAGATCCCACGGGGGTAAAATTGAAAAAAGTTGAAAAATTTTTTTTTTTGGATTTAGTGATTTTTCCAGTGGTTATCAGACTTTCAGATAGGGGAAATGTCAGTGAGCGATCCAATTTCATTTTCAGAGTGATTTGCCCAATGAGTACTTGATATTTAGTCGTTTTCAGCCATTTTTCTGGATTTTTGAAAATTTCACTTTTTTGTGAAAATATCCACTAAATGAGGGAATAATATGTGTGAGGGTACCCCAGGAGAGTTCCAAATGTGTGTGGGTATAATATATATCCCACGGGAGTAAAATCGAAAAAAGTAAAAAAAATATTTTTTTTGGACTTAGTCATTTTTCCGGCGTTTATCAGACGTTCAGAGAGGGGAAATGTCAGTGAGAATTCCGATTTCACTTCCAGAGCGATTCGCCCAATGAGTACTTGATATTTCGTCGTTTTCAGGCAATTTTCTGAATTTTTGAAAATTTTTCTTTTTTGTGAAAATATCCACTAAATGAGGGAATAATATGTGTGAGGGTACCCCAGGAGAGTTCCAAATGTGTGTGGGTAGAATATATATCCCTCCAGGGTAAAATTGAAAAAAGTTGAAAAAAATTTTTTTTTGGACTTGGTCATTTTTCCGGCGTTTATCAGACTTTCAGATAGGGGAAATGTCAGTGAGCGTTCCGATTTCAGTTCCAGAGCGATTCGCCGGGTGGGTCCTTGATATTTTGTCGTTTTCAGGCAATCTTCTGAATTTTTGAAAATTTCACTTTTTTGTGAAAATATCCACTAAATGAGGGAATAATATGTGTGAGGGTACCCCAGGAGAGTTCCAAATGTGTGTGGGTAGAATATATATCCCACAGGGTTAAAATTGAAAAAAGTTGAAAAAATTTTTTTTTAGACTTAGTCATTTTTCCGGCGTTTATCAGACTTTCGGATAGGGGAAGTGTCAGTGAGTGTTCCGATTTCAGTTCCAGAGCGATTCGCCCAATGAGTCCTTGATATTTAGTCGTTTTTAGACAATTTCCTGGATTTTTGAAAATTTCACTTTTTTGTGAAAATATCCACTAAATGACGCAATAATATGTGTGAGGGTACCCAAGGAGAGTTCCAAATGTGTGTGGGTAGAATATATATCCCACAGGGTTAAAATTGAAAAAAGTTGAAAAACATTTTTTTTTTGTTCTTAGTCATTTTTCCGGCGTTTATCAGACTTTCAGTTAGCGGAAATGTCAGTAAGCGTTCTGATTTCAGATCCAGAGTGATTCGCCGGATGTGTCCTTGATATTTCGTCGATTTCAGGCAATTTTCGGAATTTTTGAAAATTTCACTTTTTTGTGAAAATATCCACTAAATGAGGGAATAATATGTGTGAGGGTACCCCAGGAGAGTTTCAAATGTGTGTGGGTAGAATATATATCCCACGGGGGTAAAATTGAAAAAAGTTGAAAAAATTTTTTTGGGGGATTTAGTCATTTTTCCGGCGTTTATCAGACTTTCAGATAGGGGAAATGTCAGTGAGCGTTCCGATTTCAGTTCCAAAGCGATTCACCCAATGAGTCCTTGATATTTCGTCGTTTTCAGGCAATTTTGTCAATTTTTGAAAATTTCACTTTTTTTGTGAAAATATCCACTAAATGAGGGAATAATATGTAAGAGGGTACCCCAGGAGAGTTCCAAATGTGTGTGGGTAGAATATAGATCCCACGGGGGTAAAATTGAAAAAATTTGAAAACATTTTTTTTTTGGATTTAGTCATTTTTCCGGCGTCTATCAGACTTTCAGTTAGGGGAAATGTCAGTGAGCGTTCCGATTTCAGTTCCAGAGCGATTCGCCCATTGAGTACTTGATATTTAGTCGTTTTCAGCCAATTTTCTGGATGTTTGAAAATTTCACTTTTTTGTGAAAATATCCACTAAATGAGGGAATAATATGTGTGAGGGTACCCCAGGAGAGTTCCAAATGTGTGTGGGTAGAATATAAATCCCACCTGGGTAAAATTGAAAAAAGTTGAAAAAAATTTTTTTTTGGACTTAGTCATTTTTCCGGCGTTTATCAGACTTTCAGTTAGCGGAAATGTCAGTAAGCGTTCTGATTTCAGATCCAGAGCTATTCGCCGGATGAGTCCTTGATATTTCCTCTATTTCAGGCAATTTTCAGAATTTTTGAAAATTTCACTTTTTTGTGAAAATATCCACTAAATGAGGGAATAATATGTGTGAGGGTACCCCAGGAGAGTTCCAAATGAGTGTGGGTAGAATATATATCCCACGGGGGTAAAATTGAAAAAAGTTGAAAAAATTTTTTTGGGGGATTTAGTCATTTTTCCGGCGTTTATCAGACTTTCAGTTAGGGGAAATGTCAGTAAGCGTTCCGATTTCAGATCCAGAGCGATTCGCCGGATGAGTCCTTGATATTTCGTCGTTTTCAGACAATTTTCTGAATTTTTGAAAATTTCACTTTTTTGTGAAAATATCCACTAAATGAGGGAATAATATGTGAGAGGGTACCCCAGGAGAGTTCCAAATGTGTGTGGGTAGAATTTATATCACATGGGGGTAAAATTGAAAAAAGTTAAAAAAAATTTTTTGGGGGGGATTTAGTCATTTTTCCGGCGTTTATCAGACTTTCAGATAGGGGAAATGTCAGTGAGCATTCCGATTATAGTTCCAGAGCAATTCGCACAATGAGTCCTTGATTTTCAGTCGTTTTCAGCCAATTTTCTGGATTTTTCAAAATTTCACTTTTTTATGAAAATATCCACTAAATGAGGGAATAATATGTGTGAGGGTACCCCAGGAGAGTTCCAAATGTGTTTGGGTAGAATATATATCCCACGGGGGTAAAATTGAAAAAAGTTGAAAACATTTTTTTTTTGGACTTAGTCATTTTTTCGGCATTTATCAGACTTTCAGATAGCGGAAATGTCAGTGAGCGTTCCGATTTCAGTTCCAGAGCGATTCGCCGGATGGGTCCTTGATATTTCGTCGTTTTCAGGCAATTTTCTGAATTTTTGAAAATTTCACTTTTTTGTGAAAATATCCACTAAATGAGGGAATAATATGTGTGAGGGTACCCCAGGAGAGTTCCAAATGTGTTTGGGTAGAATATATATCCCACGGGGGTAAAATTGAAAAAAGTTGAAAAAAATTTTTTTTTGGACTGTCATTTTTCCGACGTTTATCAGACTTTCCAAAATGGGAAATGTCAGTGAGCATTCCAATTTCAGTTCCAGAGCGATTCGCCCTATGAGTCCTTGATATTTAGTCGTTTTCAGCCAATTTTCTGGATTTTTGAAAATTTCACTTTTTTGTGAAAATATCCACTAAATGAGGGAATAATATGTGTGAGGGTACCCCAGGAGAGTTCCAAATGTGTGTGTGTAGAATATATATCCGACGGGGGTAAAATTGAAAAAAGTTGAAAAAAATATTTTTTTGGCCTGTCATTTTTCTGACGTTTATCACACTTTCAGATAGGGGAAATGTCAGTGAGCGTTCCGATTTCAGTTCCAGAGCGATTCGCCCAATGAGTCCTTGATATTTAGTCGTTACAAGCCAATTTTCTGGATTTTTGAAAATTTCACTTTTTTGTGAAAATATCCACTAAATGAGGGAATAATATGTGTGAGCGTACGCCAGGAGAGTTACAAATGTGTGTGTGGAGAATATATATCCAACGGGGGTAAAATTGAAAAAAGTTGACAAAAAATTTTTTTTAGACTTAGTCATTGTTCTGGCGTTTATCAGACTTTCAGATAGGGGAAATGTCAGTGAGCATTCCGATTTCAGTTCTAGAGCGATTCGCCCAATGAGTACTCAATATTTAGTCGTTTTCAGCCAATTTTCTGGATTTTTGAAAATTTCACTTTTTTGTGAAAATATCCACTAAATGAGGGAATAATATGTGTGAGGGTACCCCAGGAGAGTTCCAAATGTGTGTGGGTAGAATATATATCCCACGGGGGTAAAATTGAAAAAAGTTGAAAAATTTTTTTTTTTGGATTTAGTCATTTTTCCGGCGTTTATCAGACTTTCAGATACGGGAAATGTCAGTGAGCGTTTCGATTTCAGTTCCAGAGCGATTCGCCCAATGAGTCCTTGATATTTCGTCGTTTTCAGGCAACTTTCTGAATTTTTGAAAATGTCACTTTTTTGTGAAAATATCCACTAAATGAGGGAATAATATGTGTGAGGGTATCCCAGGAGAGTTCCAAATGTGTGTGGGTCGAATGTATATCCCACGGGGGTAAAATTGAAAACTGTTGAAAAAAAAATTTGGGGGGGGATGTAGTCATTTTTCCGGCGTTTATCAGACTTTCAGAAAGGGGAAATGTCAGTGAGCATTCTGATTTCAGTTCCAGAGCGATTCTCCCAATGAGTCATTGATATTTCGTCGTTTTCAGGCAATTTTGTGAATTTTTGAAAATTTCACTTTTTTTGTGAAAATATCCACTAAATGAGGGAATAATATGTGTGAAGGTACCCCAGGAGAGTTCCAAATGTGTGTGGGTAGAATATATATCACACGGGGGTAAAATTGAAAAAAGTTGAAACATTTTTTTTTTTGATTTAGTCATTTTTCCGGCGTTTATCAGACTTTCAGATAGGGGAAATGTCAGTGAGCATACCGATTTCAGTTCCAGAGCGATTCGCCCAATGAGTCCTTGATATTTTGTCGTTTTCAGGCAATTTTCAGAATTTTTGAAAATTTCACTTTTTTGTGAAAATATCCACTAAATGAGGGAATAAAATGTGTGAGGGTACCCCAGGAGAGTTCCAAATGTGTGTGGGTAGAATATATATCCCACGGGGGAAAAATGTAAAAAAGTTGAAAAAATTTTTTTTTTGGACTTAAGTTATTTTTTCAGCGTTTATCAGACTTTCAGAGAGCGGAAATGTCAGTGAGCGTTCCAATTTCAGTTACAGAGCGATTCGCCCAATGAGTCCTTGATATTTCGTCGTTTTCAGGCAATTTTCAGAATTTTTGAAAATTTCACTTTTTTGTGAAAATATCCACTAAATGAGGGAATAATATGTGTGAGGGTACCCCAGGAGAGTTCCAAATGTGTGTGGGTAGAATATATATCCCACGGGGGTAAAATTGAAAAAAGTTTAAAAAAAATTTTTTTTGGACTTAGTCATTTTTCCGGCTTTTATCAGACTTTCAGATAGGGGAAATGTCAGTGAGCATTACGATTTCAGTTCCAGAGCGATTCGCCCAATGAGTCCTTGATATTTAGTCGTTTTTAGCCAATTTTCTGGAATTTTGAAAATTTCACTTTTTTGTGAAAAGATTCACTAAATGAGGGAATAATATGTGTGAGGGTACCCCAGGAGAGTTCCAAATGTGTGTGGGTAGAATATATATCCCACGGGGGTAAAATTGAAAAAAGTTGAAAAAAATTTTTTTTTGGACTGTCATTTTTCCGACGTTTATCAGACTTTCCAAAATGGGAAATGTCAGTGAGCATTCCAATTTCAGTTCCAGAGCGATTCGCCCTATGAGTCCTTGATATTTAGTCGTTTTCAGCCAATTTTCTGGATTTTTGAAAATTTCACTTTTTTGTGAAAATATCCACTAAATGAGGGAATAATATGTGTGAGGGTACCCCAGGAGAGTTCCAAATGTGTGTGGGTAGAATATATATCCCACGGGGGTAAAATTGAAAAAAGTTTAAAAAAAATTTTTTTTGGACTTAGTCATTTTTCCGGCTTTTATCAGACTTTCAGATAGGGGAAATGTCAGTGAGCATTACGATTTCAGTTCCAGAGCGATTCGCCCAATGAGTCCTTGATATTTAGTCGTTTTTAGCCAATTTTCTGGAATTTTGAAAATTTCACTTTTTTGTGAAAAGATTCACTAAATGAGGGAATAATATGTGTGAGGGTACCCCAGGAGAGTTCCAAATGTGTGTGGGTAGAATATATATCCCACGGGGGTAAAATTGAAAAAAGTTGAAAAAAATTTTTTTTTGGACTGTCATTTTCCCGACGTTTATCAGACTTTCCAAAATGGGAAATGTCAGTGAGCATTCCAATTTCAGTTCCAGAGCGATTCGCCCTATGAGTCCTTGATATTTAGTCGTTTTCAGCCAATTTTCTGGATTTTTGAAAATTTCACTTTTTTGTGAAAATATCCACTAAATGAGGGAATAATATGTGTGAGGGTACCCCAGGAGAGTTCCAAATGTGTGTGTGTAGAATATATATCCGACGGGGGTAAAATTGAAAAAAGTTGAAAAAAATATTTTTTTGGCCTGTCATTTTTCTGACGTTTATCAGACTTTCAGATAGGGGAAATGTCAGTGAGCGTTCCGATTTCAGTTCCAGAGCGATTCGCCCAATGAGTCCTTGATATTTAGTCGTTACAAGCCAATTTTCTGGATTTTTGAAAATTTCACTTTTTTGTGAAAATATCCACTAAATGAGGGAATAATATGTGTGAGCGTACGCCAGGAGAGTTACAAATGTGTGTGTGGAGAATATATATCCAACGGGGGTAAAATTGAAAAAAGTTGACAAAAAATTTTTTTTAGACTTAGTCATTGTTCTGGCGTTTATCAGACTTTCAGATAGGGGAAATGTCAGTGAGCATTCCGATTTCAGTTCTAGAGCGATTCGCCCAATGAGTACTCAATATTTAGTCGTTTTCAGCCAATTTTCTGGATTTTTGAAAATTTCACTTTTTTGTGAAAATATCCACTAAATGAGGGAATAATATGTGTGAGGGTACCCCAGGAGAGTTCCAAATGTGTGTGGGTAGAATATATATCCCACGGGGGTAAAATTGAAAAAAGTTGAAAAATTTTTTTTTTTGGATTTAGTCATTTTTCCGGCGTTTATCAGACTTTCAGATACGGGAAATGTCAGTGAGCGTTTCGATTTCAGTTCCAGAGCGATTCGCCCAATGAGTCCTTGATATTTCGTCGTTTTCAGGCAACTTTCTGAATTTTTGAAAATTTCACTTTTTTGTGAAAATATCCACTAAATGAGGGAATAATATGTGTGAGGGTATACCAGGAGAGTTCCAAATGTGTGTGGGTCGAATGTATATCCCACGGGGGTAAAATTGAAAACTGTTGAAAAAAAAATTTGGGGGGGGATGTAGTCATTTTTCCGGCGTTTATCAGACTTTCAGAAAGGGGAAATGTCAGTGAGCATTCTGATTTCAGTTCCAGAGCGATTCTCCCAATGAGTCATTGATATTTCGTCGTTTTCAGCCAATTTTGTGAATTTTTGAAAATTTCACTTTTTTTGTGAAAATATCCACTAAATGAGGGAATAATATGTGTGAAGGTACCCCAGGAGAGTTCCAAATGTGTGTGGGTAGAATATATATCACACGGGGGTAAAATTGAAAAAAGTTGAAACATTTTTTTTTTTGATTTAGTCATTTTTCCGGCGTTTATCAGACTTTCAGATAGGGGAAATGTCAGTGAGCATACCGATTTCAGTTCCAGAGCGATTCGCCCAATGAGTCCTTGATATTTTGTCGTTTTCAGGCAATTTTCAGAATTTTTGAAAATTTCACTTTTTTGTGAAAATATCCACTAAATGAGGGAATAAAATGTGTGAGGGTACCCCAGTAGAGTTCCAAATGTGTGTGGGTAGAATATATATCCCACGGGGGAAAAATGTAAAAAAGTTGAAAAAATTTTTTTTTTGGACTTAAGTTATTTTTTTCAGCGTTTATCAGACTTTCAGAGAGCGGAAATGTCAGTGAGCGTTCCAATTTCAGTTACAGAGCGATTCGCCCAATGAGTCCTTGATATTTCGTCGTTTTCAGGCAATTTTCCGAATTTTTGAAAATTTCACTTTTTTGTGAAAATATCCACTAAATGAGGGAATAATATGTGTGAGGGTACCCCAGGAGAGTTCCAAATGTGTGTGGGTAGAATATATATCCCACGGGGGTAAAATTGAAAAAAGTTGAAAAAAATTATTTTTTGGACTGTCATTTTTCCGACGTTTATCAGACTTTCCAAAATGGGAAATGTCAGTGAGCATTCCAATTTCAGTTCCAGAGCGATTCGCCCTATGAGTCCTTGATATTTAGTCGTTTTCAGCCAATTTTCTGGATTTTTGAAAATTTTACTTTTTTGTGAAAATATCCACTAAATGAGGGAATAATATGTGTGAGGGTACCCCAGGAGAGTTCCAAATGTGTGTGTGTAGAATATATATCCGACGGGGGTAAAATTGAAAAAAGTTGAAAAAAATATTTTTTTGGCCTGTCATTTTTCTGACGTTTATCAGACTTTCAGATAGGGGAAATGTCAGTGAGCGTTCCGATTTCAGTTCCAGAGCGATTCGCCCAATGAGTCCTTGATATTTAGTCGTTACAAGCCAATTTTCTGGATTTTTGAAAATTTCACTTTTTTGTGAAAATATCCACTAAATGAGGGAATAATATGTGTGAGCGTACGCCAGGAGAGTTACAAATGTGTGTGTGGAGAATATATATCCAACGGGGGTAAAATTGAAAAAAGTTGACAAAAAATTTTTTTTAGACTTAGTCATTGTTCTGGCGTTTATCAGACTTTCAGATAGGGGAAATGTCAGTGAGCATTCCGATTTCAGTTCTAGAGCGATTCGCCCAATGAGTCCTTGATATTTAGTCGTTTTTAGCCAATTTTCTGGATTTTTGAAAATTTCACTTTTTTGTGAAAAGATTCACTAAATGAGGGAATAATATGTGTGAGGGTACCCCAGGAGAGTTCCAAATGTCTGGGTTTAGAATATATATCCGACGGGGGTAAAATTGAATAAAGTTGAAAAAAAATTTTTTTTGGTCTGTCATTTTTCCGACGTTTATCAGACTTTCAGATAGGAGAAATGTCAGTGAGCATTCCGATTTCAGTTCTAGAGCGATTCGCCCAATGAGTCCTTGATATTTAGTCGTTTTCAGCCAATTTTCTGGATTTTTGAACATTTCACTTTTTTGTGAAAATATCCAATAAATGAGGGAATAATATGTGTGAGGGCACCCCAGGAGAGTTCCAAATGTGTGTGGGGTGAATATATATCCCACGGGGGTAAAATTGAAAACAGTTTAAAAAAATTTTTTTTTGGACTTAGTCATTTTTCTGGCGTTTATCAGACTTTCAGACACGGGAAATGTCAGTGAGCGTTACGATTTCAGTTCCAGAGCGATTCGCCCAATGAGTCCTTGATATTTAGTCGTTTTCAGCCAATTTTTTGGATTTTTGAAAATTTCACTTTTTTGTGAAAATATCCACTAAATGAGGGAATAATATGTGTGAGGGTACCCCAGGAGAGTTTCAAATGTGTGTGGGTAGAATATATATCCCACGGGGGTAAAATTGAAAAAAGTTGAAAAAAATTTTTTTTTGGACTGTCATTTTTCCGACGTTTATCAGACTTTCCAAAATGGGAAATGTCAGTGAGCATTCCAATTTCTTTTCCAGAGCGATTCGCCCTATGAGTCCTTGATATTTAGTCATTTTCAGCCAATTTTCTGGATTTTTGAAAATTTCACTTTTTTGTGAAAATATCCACTAAATGAGGGAATAATATGTGTGAGGGTACCCCAGGAGAGTTCCAAATGTGTGTGTCTATAATATATATCCGACGGGGGTAAAATTGAATAAAGTTGAAAAAAATATTTTTTTGGCCTGTCATTTTTCCGACGTTTATCAGACTTTCAGATAGGGGAAATGTCAGTGAGCATTCCGATTTCAGTTCCAGAGCGATTCGCCCTATGAGTCCTTGATATTTAGTCGTTTTCAGCCAATTTTCTGGATTTTTGAACATTTCACTTTTTTGTGAAAATATCCAATAAATGAGGGAATAATATGTGTGAGAGTACCCCAGGAGAGTTCCAAATGTGTGTGGGTAGAATATATATCCCACGGGGGTAAAATTGAAAAAAGTTTAAAAAAATTTTTTTTTTGGACTTAGTCATTTTTCTGGCGTTTATCAGACTTTCAGACAGGGGAAATGTCAGTGAGCGTTACGATTTCAGTTCCAGAGCGATTCGCCCTATGAGTCCTTGATATTTAGTCGTTTTCAGCCAATTTTCTGGATTTTTGAAAATTTCACTTTTTTGTGAAAATATCCACTAAATGAGGGAATAATATGTGTGAGGGTACCCCAGGAGAGTTTCAAATGTGTGTGGGTAGAATGTATATCCCACGGGGGTAAAATTGAAAAAAGTTGAAAAAAAATTTTTTTTGGACTGTCATTTTTCCGACGTTTATCAGACTTTCCAAAATGGGAAATGTCAGTGAGCATTCCAATTTCAGTTCCAGAGCGATTCGCCCTATGAGTCCTTGATATTTAGTCGTTTTCAGCCAATTTTCTGGATTTTTGAAAATTTCACTTTTTTGTGAAAATATCCACTAAATGAGGGAATAATATGTGTGAGGGTACCCCAGGAGAGTTCCAAATGTGTGTGTGTAGAATATATATCCGACGGGGGTAAAATTGAAAAAAGTTGAAAAAAATATTTTTTTGGCCTGTCATTTTTCTGACGTTTATCAGACTTTCAGATAGGGGAAATGTCAGTGAGCGTTCCGATTTCAGTTACAGAGCGATTCGCCCAATGAGTCCTTGATATTTAGTCGTTACAAGCCAATTTTCTGGATTTTTGAAAATTTCACTTTTTTGTGAAAATATCCACTAAATGAGGGAATAATATGTGTGAGGGTACGCCAGGAGAGTTCCAAATGTGTGTGTGGAGAATATATATCCAACGGGGGTAAAATTGAAAAAAGTTGACAAAAAATTTTTTTTAGACTTAGTCATTTTTCTGGCGTTTATCAGACTTTCAGACAGGGGAAATGTCAGTGAGTGTTACGATTTCAGTTCCAGAGCGATTCGCCCAATGAGTCCTTGATATTTAGTCGTTTTCAGCCAATTTTTTGGATTTTTGAAAATTTCACTTTTTTGTGAAAATATCCACTAAATGAGGGAATAATATGTGTGAGGGTACCCCAGGAGAGTTTCAAATGTGTGTGGGTAGAATATATATCCCACGGGGGTAAAATTGAAAAAAGTTGAAAAAAATTTTTTTTTGGACTGTCATTTTTCCGACGTTTATCAGACTTTCCAAAATGGGAAATGTCAGTGAGCATTCCAATTTCTTTTCCAGAGCGATTCGCCCTATGAGTCCTTGATATTTAGTCATTTTCAGCCAATTTTCTGGATTTTTGAAAATTTCACTTTTTTGTGAAAATATCCACTAAATGAGGGAATAATATGTGTGAGGGTACCCCAGGAGAGTTCCAAATGTGTGTGTCTATAATATATATCCCACGGGGGTAAAATTGAAAAAAGTTTAAAAAAATTTTTTTTTGGACTTAGTCATTTTTCCGGCGTTTATCAGACTTTCAGATAGGGGAAATGTCAGTGAGCATTCCGATTTCAGTTCCAGAGCGATTCGCCCAATGAGTCCTTGATATTTAGTCGTTTTCAGCCAATTTTTTTGATTTTTGAAAATTTCACTTTTTTGTGAAAATATCCACTAAATGAGGGAATAATATGTGTGAGGGTACCCCAGGAGAGTTCCAAATGTGTGTGTTTAGAATATATATCCGACGGGGGTAAAATTGAATAAAGTTGAAAAAAATATTTTTTTGGCCTGTCATTTTTCCGACGTTTATCAGACTTTCAGATAGGGGAAATGTCAGTGAGCATTCCGATTTCAGTTCCAGAGCGATTCGCCCTATGAGTCCTTGATATTTAGTCGTTTTCAGCCAATTTTCTGGATTTTTGAACATTTCACTTTTTTGTGAAAATATCCAATAAATGAGGGAATAATATGTGTGAGAGTACCCCAGGAGAGTTCCAAATGTGTGTGGGTAGAATATATATCCCACGGGGGTAAAATTGAAAAAAGTTTAAAAAAATTTTTTTTTTGGACTTTGTCATTTTTCTGGCGTTTATAAGACTTTCAGACAGGGGAAATGTCAGTGAGCGTTACGATTTCAGTTCCAGAGCGATTCGCCCAATGAGTCCTTGATATTTAGTCATTTTCAGCCAATTTTTTGGATTTTTGAAAATTTCACTTTTTTGTGAAAATATCCACTAAATGAGGGAATAATATGTGTGAGGGTACCCCAGGAGAGTTTCAAATGTGTGTGGGTAGAATATATATCCCACGGGGGTAAAATTGAAAAAAGTTGAAAAAAAATTTTTTTTGGACTGTCATTTTTCCGACGTTTATCAGACTTTCCAAAATGGGAAATGTCAGTGAGCATTTCAATTTCAGTTCCAGAGCGATTCGCCCTATGAGTCCTTGATATTTAGTCGTTTTCAGCCAATTTTTTGGATTTTTGAAAATTTCACTTTTTTGTGAAAATATCCACTAAATGAGGGAATAATATGTGTGAGGGTACCCCAGGAGAGTTTCAAATGTGTGTGGGTAGAATATATATCACACGGGGGTAAAATTGAAAAAAGTTGAAAAAAATGTTTTTTTGGCCTGTCATTTTTCTGACGTTTATCAGACTTTCAGATAGGGGAAATGTCAGTGAGCGTTCCGATTTCAGTTCCAGAGCGATTCGCCCAATGAGTCCTTGATATTTAGTCGTTACAAGCCAATTTTCTGGATTTTTGAAAGTTTCACTTTTTTGTGAAAATATCCACTAAATGAGGGAATAATATGTGTGAGGGTACCCCAGGAGAGTTCCAAATGTGTGTGGGAAGAATATATATCCCACGGGGGTAAAATTGAAAAAAGTTGAAAAAAATATTTTTTTGGCCTGTCATTTTTCCGACGTTTATCAGACTTTCAGATAGGGGAAATGTCAGTGAGCGTTACAATTTCAGTTCCAGAGCGATTCGCCCAATGAGTCCTTGATATTTAGTCGTTTTCAGCCAATTTTTTGGATTTTTGAAAATTTCACTTTTTTGTGAAAATATCCACTAAATGAGGGAATAATATGTGTGAGAGTACCCCAGGAGAGTTCCAAATGTGTGTGTGTAGAATATATATCCGACGGTGGTAAAATTGAATAAAGTTGAAAAAAATATTTTTTTGGCCTGTCATTTTTCCGACGTTTATCAGACTTTCCAAAATGGGAAATGTCAGTGAGCATTCCAATTTCTTTTCCAGAGCGATTCGCCCTATGAGTCCTTGATATTTAGTCATTTTCAGCCAATTTTCTGGATTTTTGAAAATTTCACTTTTTTGTGAAAATATCCACTAAATGAGGGAATAATATGTGTGAGGGTACCCCAGGAGAGTTCCAAATGTGTGTGTCTATAATATATATCCCACGGGGGTAAAATTGAAAAAAGTTAAAAAAAATTTTTTTTTGGACTTAGTCATTTTTCCGGCGTTTATCAGACTTTCAGATAGGGGAAATGTCAGTGAGCATTCCGATTTCAGTTCCAGAGCGATTCGCCCAATGAGTCCTTGATATTTAGTCGTTTTCAGCCAATTTTTTTGATTTTTGAAAATTTCACTTTTTTGTGAAAATATCCACTAAATGAGGGAATAATATGTGTGAGGGTACCCCAGGAGAGTTCCAAATGTGTGTGTTTAGAATATATATCCGACGGGGGTAAAATTGAATAAAGTTGAAAAAAATATTTTTTTGGCCTGTCATTTTTCCGACGTTTATCAGACTTTCAGATAGGGGAAATGTCAGTGAGCATTCCGATTTCAGTTCCAGAGCGATTCGCCCTATGAGTCCTTGATATTTAGTCGTTTTCAGCCAATTTTCTGGATTTTTGAACATTTCACTTTTTTGTGAAAATATCCAATAAATGAGGGAATAATATGTGTGAGAGTACCCCAGGAGAGTTCCAAATGTGTGTGGGTAGAATATATATCCCACGGGGGTAAAATTGAAAAAAGTTTAAAAAAATTTTTTTTTTGGACTTTGTCATTTTTCTGGCGTTTATAAGACTTTCAGACAGGGGAAATGTCAGTGAGCGTTACGATTTCAGTTCCAGAGCGATTCGCCCAATGAGTCCTTGATATTTAGTCATTTTCAGCCAATTTTTTGGATTTTTGAAAATTTCACTTTTTTGTGAAAATATCCACTAAATGAGGGAATAATATGTGTGAGGGTACCCCAGGAGAGTTTCAAATGTGTGTGGGTAGAATATATATCCCACGGGGGTAAAATTGAAAAAAGTTGAAAAAAAATTTTTTTTGGACTGTCATTTTTCCGACGTTTATCAGACTTTCCAAAATGGGAAATGTCAGTGAGCATTTCAATTTCAGTTCCAGAGCGATTCGCCCTATGAGTCCTTGATATTTAGTCGTTTTCAGCCAATTTTTTGGATTTTTGAAAATTTCACTTTTTTGTGAAAATATCCACTAAATGAGGGAATAATATGTGTGAGGGTACCCCAGGAGAGTTTCAAATGTGTGTGGGTAGAATATATATCACACGGGGGTAAAATTGAAAAAAGTTGAAAAAAATGTTTTTTTGGCCTGTCATTTTTCTGACGTTTATCAGACTTTCAGATAGGGGAAATGTCAGTGAGCGTTCCGATTTCAGTTCCAGAGCGATTCGCCCAATGAGTCCTTGATATTTAGTCGTTACAAGCCAATTTTCTGGATTTTTGAAAGTTTCACTTTTTTGTGAAAATATCCACTAAATGAGGGAATAATATGTGTGAGGGTACCCCAGGAGAGTTCCAAATGTGTGTGGGAAGAATATATATCCCACGGGGGTAAAATTGAAAAAAGTTGAAAAAAATATTTTTTTGGCCTGTCATTTTTCCGACGTTTATCAGACTTTCAGATAGGGGAAATGTCAGTGAGCGTTACAATTTCAGTTCCAGAGCGATTCGCCCAATGAGTCCTTGATATTTAGTCGTTTTCAGCCAATTTTTTGGATTTTTGAAAATTTCACTTTTTTGTGAAAATATCCACTAAATGAGGGAATAATATGTGTGAGAGTACCCCAGGAGAGTTCCAAATGTGTGTGTGTAGAATATATATCCGACGGTGGTAAAATTGAATAAAGTTGAAAAAAATATTTTTTTGGCCTGTCATTTTTCCGACGTTTATCAGACTTTCAGATAGGGGAAATGTCAGTGAGCATTCCGATTTCAGTTCCAGAGCGATTCGCCCTATGAGTCCTTGATATTTAGTCGTTTTCAGCCAATTTTCTGGATTTTTGAACATTTCACTTTTTTGTGAAAATATCCAATAAATGAGGGAATTATATGTGTGAGGGTACCCCAGGAGAGTTCCAAATGTGTGTGGGTAGAATATATATCCCACGGGGGTAAAATTGAAAAAAGTTTAAAAAAATTTTTTTTTGGACTTAGTCATTTTTCTGGCGTTTATCAGACTTTCAGACAGGGGAAATGTCAGTGAGCGTTACGATTTCAGTTCCAGAGCGATTCGCCCAATGAGTCCTTGATATTTAGTCATTTTCAGCCAATTTTTTGGATTTTTGAAAATTTCACTTTTTTGTGAAAATATCCACTAAATGAGGGAATAATATGTGTGAGGGTACCCCAGGAGAGTTTCAAATGTGTGTGGGTAGAATATATATCCCACGGGGGTAAAATTGAAAAAAGTTGAAAAAAATTTTTTTTTGGACTGTCATTTTTCCGACGTTTATCAGACTTTCCAAAATGGGAAATGTCAGTGAGCATTCCAATTTCAGTTCCAGAGCGATTAGCCCTATGAGTCCTTGATATTTAGTCGTTTTCAGCCAATTTTCTGGATTTTTGAAAATTTCACTTTTTTGTGAAAATATCCACTAAATGAGGGAATAATATGTGTGAGGGTACCCCAGGAGAGTTCCAAATGTGTGTGTGTAGAATATATATCCGACGGGGGTAAAATTGAAAAAAGTTGAAAAAAATATTTTTTTGGCCTGTCATTTTTCTGACGTTTATCAGACTTTCAGATAGGGGAAATGTCAGTGAGCGTTCCGATTTCAGTTCCAGAGCGATTCGCCCAATGAGTCCTTGATATTTAGTCGTTACAAGCCAATTTTCTGGATTTTTGAAAATTTCACTTTTTTGTGAAAATATCCACTAAATGAGGGAATAATATGTGTGAGGGTACGCCAGGAGAGTTCCAAATGTGTGTGTGGAGAATATATATCCCACGGGGTAAAATTGAAAAAAGTTTAAAAAATTTTTTTTTTGGACTTAGTCATTTTTCCGGCGTTTATCAGACTTTCAGATAGGGGAAATGTCAGTGAGTATTCCGATTTCAGTTCCAGAGCGATTCGCCCAATGAGTCCTTGATATTTACTCGTTTTCAGCCAATTTTTTGGATTTTTGAAAATTTCACTTTTTTGTGAAAATATCCACTAAATGAGGGAATAATATGTGTGAGGGTACCCCAGGAGAGTTCCAAATGTGTGTGTGTAGAATATATATCCGACGGGGGTAAAATTGAATAAAGTTGAAAAAAATATTTTTTTGGCCTGTCATTTTTCCGACGTTTATCAGACTTTCAGATAGGGGAAATGTCAGTGAGCATTCCGATTTCAGTTCCAGAGCGATTCGCCCAATGAGTCCTTGATATTTACTCGTTTTCAGCCAATTTTCTGGATTTTTGAACATTTCACTTTTTTGTGAAAATATCCAATAAATGAGGGAATAATATGTGTGAGGGTACCCCAGGAGAGTTCCAAATGTGTGTGGGTAGAATATATATCCCACGGGGGTAAAATTGAAAAAAGTTTAAAAAAATTTTTTTTTGGACTTAATCATTTTTCTGGCGTTTATCAGACTTTCAGACAGGGGAAATGTCAGTGAGCGTTACGATTTCAGTTCCAGAGCGATTCGCCCAATGAGTCCTTGATATTTAGTCGTTTTCAGCCAATTTTTTGGATTTTTGAAAATTTCACTTTTTTGTGAAAATATCCACTAAATGAGGGAATAATATGTGTGAGGGTACCCCAGGAGAGTTTCAGATGTGTGTGGGTAGAATATATATCCCACGGGGGTAAAATTGAAAAAAGTTGAAAAAAATTTTTTTTTGGACTGTCATTTTTCCGACGTTTATCAGACTTTCCAAAATGGGAAATGTCAGTGAGCATTCCGATTTCAGTTCCAGAGTGATTCGCCCTATGAGTCCTTGATATTTAGTCATTTTCAGCCAATTTTCTGTATTTTTGAAAATTTCACTTTTTTGTGAAAATATCCACTAAATGAGGGAATAATATGTGTGAGGGTACGCCAGGAGAGTTCCAAATGTGTGAGTGGAGAATATATATCCGACGGGGGTAAAATTGAAAAAAGTTGACAAAAAATTTTTTTTAGACTTAGTCATTTTTCCGACGTTTATCAGACTTTCAGATAGGGGAAATGTCAGTGAGCGTTCCGATTTCAGTTCCACAGCGATTCGCCCTATGAGTCCTTGATTTTTAGTCGTTTTTAGCCAATTTTCTGGATTTTTGAAAATTTCACTTTTTTGTGAAAATATCCACTAAATGAGGGAATAATATGTGTGAGGGTACCCCAGGAGAGTTCCAAATGTGTGTGTGTAGAATATATATCCGACGGGGGTAAAATTGAATAAAGTTGAAAAAAATTTTTTTTGGGCCTGTCATTTTTTGACGTTTATCAGACTTTCAGATAGGGCAAAAATGTCAGTGAGCATTCCGATTTCAGTTCCAGAGCGATTCGCCCAATGAGTCCTTGATATTTAGTCGTTTTCAGCCAATTTTCTGGATTTTTGAAAATTTCACTTTTTTGAGAAAATATCCACTAAATGAGGGAATAATATGTGTGAGGGTACCCCAGGAGATTTCCAAATGTGTGTGTGTAGAATATATATCCGACGGGGGTAAAATTGAATAAAGTTGAAAAAATTTTTTTTTTGAACTGTCATTTTTCTGACGTTTATCAGACTTTGCAAAATGGGAAATGTCAGTGAGCATTCCAATTTCAGTTCCAGAGCGATTCGCCGAATGAGTCCTTGATATTTAGTCGTTTTCAGCCAATTTTTGGGATTTTTGAATATTTCACTTTTTTGTGAAAATATCCACTAAATGAGGGAATAATATGTGTGAGAGTACCCCAGGAGAGTTCCAAATGTGTGTGGGTAGAATATATATCCCACGGGGGAAAAATTTAAAAAAATTTTTTTTTGGACTTAGTCATTTTTCCGACGTTTATCAGACTTTCAGATAGGGGAAATGTCAGTGAGCATTAAGATTTCAGTTCCAGAGCGATTCGCCCAATGAGTCCTTGATATTAAGTCGTTTTCAGCCAATTTTTTGGATTTTTGAAAATTTCACTTTTTTGTGAAAATATCCACTAAATGAGGGAATAATATGTGTGAGGGTACCCCAGGAGAGTTTCAAATGTGTGTGGGTAGAATATATATCCGACGGGGGTAAAATTGAAAAAAGTTGACAAAAATTTTCTTTTGGACTTAGTCATTTTTCCGACATTTATCAGACTTTCAGATAGGGGAAATGTCAATGAGCATTCCGATTACAGTTCCAGAGCGATTCGCCTAATGAGTCCTTGATATTTAGTCGTTTTCAGCCAATTTTCTGGATTTTTGAAAATTTCACTTTTTTGTGAAAATATCCACTAAATGAGGGAATAATATGTGTGAGGGTACGCCAGGAGAGTTCCAAATGTGTGTGTGTAGAATATATATCCGACGGGGGTAAAACTGAATAAAGTTGAAAAAATTTTTTTTGGGGGCCTGTCATTTTTCCGACGTTTATCAGACTTTCAGATAGGGGAAATGTCAATGAGCATTCCGATTACAGTTCCAGAGCGATTCGCCTAATGAGTCCTTGATATTTAGTCGTTTTCAGCCAATTTTCTGGATTTTTGAAAATTTCACTTTTTTGTGAAAATATCCACTAAATGAGGGAATAATATGTGTGAGGGTACGCCAGGAGAGTTCCAAATGTGTGTGTGTAGAATATATATCCCACGGGGGAAAAATTGAAAAAAGTTGAAAAAAATTTTTTTTTGGACTTAGTCATTTTTCCAGCGTTTATCAGAATTTCAGAGAGGGGAAATGTAAGTGAGCGTTCCGATTTCAGTTCCAGAGCGATTCGCCCAATGAATCCTTGATATTTAGTCGTTTTCAGCCAATTTTTGGGATTTTTGAATATTTCACTTTTTTGTGAAAATATCCACTAAATGAGGGAATAATATATGTGAGGGTACCCCAGGAGAATTCCAAATGTGTGTGTGTAGAATATATATCCCACGGGGGTAAAATTGAAAAAAGTTGAAAAAAATTTTTTTTGGGACTTAGTCATTTTTCTGGCGTTTATCAGACTTACAGATAGGGAAAATATTAGTGAGCATTCCGATTTCAGTTCCAGAGCGATGCGCCCAATGACTCCTTGTTATTTAGTCGTTTTCAGCCAATTTTCTGAATTTTTGAAAATTTCACTTTTTTCTGAAAATATCCACTAAATGAGGAAAAATATGTGTGAGGGTACCCCAGGAGAGTTCCAAATGTGTGTGGGTAGAATATATATCCCACGGGGTAAAATTGAAAAAAGTTGAAAAAAAATTTTTTTTGGACTTAGTCATTTTTCCGGCGTTTATCAGACTTTCAGATAGGGGAAATGTCAGTGAGCGTTCCGATTTCAGTTCCAGAGTGATTCGCCCAATGAATCCTTGATATTTAGTAGTTTTCAGACAATTTTTGGGATTTTTGAAAATTTCACTTTTTTGTGAAAATATCCACTAAATGAGGGAATAATATGTGTGAGGGTACCCCAGGAGAGTTCCAATTGTGTGTGGGTAGAATATATATCCCACGGGGGTAAAATTGATAAAAGTAAAAAAAAAATTTTTTTTGGACTTAGTGATTTTTCCGACGTTTATCAGACTTTCAGATAGGGGAAATGTCAGTGAGCATTCCGATTTCAGTTTCAGAGCGATTCGCCCAATGAGTCCTTGATATTTAGTCGTTTTCAGCCAATTTTTTGGATTTTTGAAAATTTCACTTTTTTGCGAAAATATCCACTAAATGAGGGAATAATATGTGTGAGGGTACCCCAGGAGAGTTGCAAATGTGTGTGGGTAGAATATATATCCCACGGGGGTAAAATTGAAAAAAGTTGAAAAAATTTTTTTTTGGACTTAGTCATTTTTCTGGCGTTTATCAGACTTTCAGATAGGGGAAATGTAAGTGATCGTTCCGATTTCAGGTCCAGAGCGATTCGCCCAATGAATCCTTGATATTTAGTCGTTTTCAGCCAATTTTTTGGATTTTTAAAAATTTCACTTTTTTGTGAAAATATCCACTAAATGAGGGAATAATATGTGTGAGGGTACCCCAGGAGAGTTCCAAATGTGTGTGGGTAGAATATATATCCCACGGGGGGTAAAAATTGAAAAAGTTAAAAAAAAATTTTTTTTGGACTTAGTGATTTTTCTGACGTTTATCAGACTTTCAGATAGGGGAAATGTCAGTGAGCATTCCGATTTCAGTTCCAGAGCGATTCGCCCAATGAGTCCTTGTTATTTAGTCTTTTTCAGCCAATTTTTTGGATTTTTGAAAATTTCACTTTTTTGTGAAAATATCCACTAAATGAGGGAATAATATGTGTGAGGGTACCCCAGGAGAGTTCTAAATGTGTGTGGGAAGAATATGTATCCCACGGGGGTAAAATTGAAAAAGTTGAAAAAAATTTTTTTTTGGACTTAGTCATTTTTCCGGCGTTTATCAGACTTTCAGATAGGGGAAATGTCAGTGATCATTCCGATTTCAGTTCCAGAGCGATTCGCGCAATGAGTCCTTGATATTTAGTCGTTTTCAGCCAATTTTCTGGATTTTTGAAAATTTCACTTTTTTGTGAAAATATCCACTAAATGAGGGAATAATATGTGTGAGGGTACCCCAGGAGAGTTCGAAATGTTTGTGGGTAGAATAAATATCCCACGGGGGGTAAAATTGAAAAAGTTAAAAAAAAAATTTTTTTTGGACTTAGTGATTTTTCTGCCGTTTATCAGACTTTCAGATAGGGAAAATATCAGTGAGCGTTCCGATTTCAGTTCCATAGCGATGCGCCCAATGACTCCTTGTTATTTAGTCGTTTTCAGCCAATTTTCAGAATTTTTGAAAATTTCACTTTTTTTGTGAAAATATCCACTAAATGAGGAATAATATGTGTGAGGGTACCCCAGGAGAGTTCCAAATGTGTGTGGGTAGAATATATATCCGACGGGGGTAAAATTGAAAAAAGTTGAAAAAAAATTTTTTTTGGACTTAGTCATTTATCCGACGTTTATCAGACTTTCAGATAGGGGAAATGTAAGTGATCGTTCCGATTTCAGTTCCAGAGCGATTCGCCCAATGAGTCCTTGATATTTAGTCGTTTTCAGCCAATTTTCTGAATTTTTGAAAATTTTACTTTTTTGTGAAAATATCCACTAAATGAGGGAATAATATGTGTGAGGGTACCTCAGGAGAGTTCCAAATGTGTGTGGGTAGAATATATATCCCACGGGGGGTAAAATTGAAAAAATTTTAAAAAAAATTTCTTTTGGACATAGTGATTTTTCTGGCGTTTATCAGACTTTCAGATAGGGGAAATGTTATAGAGCGTTCCGGTTTCAGTTCCAGAGCGATTCGCCCAATGAGTCCTTGTTATTTAGTCGTTTTCAGCCAATTTTTTGGATTTTTGAAAATTTCACTTTTTTGTGAAAATATCCACTAAATGAGGGAATAATATGTGTGAGGGTACCCCAGGAGAGTTCCAAATGTGTGTGGGTAGAATATATATCCCACGGGGGTAAAATTGAAAAAAGTTTAAAAAAATTTTTTTCTGGACTTAGTCATTTTTCGGGCGTTTATCAGACTTTCAGATAGGGGAAATGTCAGTGAGCGTTCCGATTTCAGGTCCAGAGAGATTCTCCCAATGAGTCCTTGTTATTTAGTCGTTTTCAGCCAATTTTCTGGATTTTTGAAAATTTCACTTTTTTGTGAAAATATCCACTAAATAAATGAGGGAATAATATGTGTGAGGGTACCCCAGGAGAGTTCCAAATGTGTGTGGGTAGAATATATATCCCACGGGGGTTAAAATTGAAAAAGTTAAAAAAAAAATTTTTTTTGGACTTAGTGATTTTTCTGACGTTTATCAGACTTTCAGATAGGGGAAATGTCAGTGAGCATTCTGATTTCAGTTCCAGAGCGATTCGCCCAATGAGTCCTTGTTATTTAGTCGTTTTCAGCCAATTTTCTGGATTTTTGAAAATTTCACTTTTTTGTGAAAATATCCACTAAATGAGGGAATAATATGTGTGAGGGTACCCCAGGAGAGTTCCAAATGTGTGTGGGTAGAATATATATCCCACGGGGGTAAAATTGAAAAAAGTTGAAAAAAATTTTTTTTTAGTCTTAGTCATTTTTCCGACGTTTATCAGACTTTCAGATAGGGGAAATGTCAGTGAGCATTTCCATTTCAGTTCTAGAGCGATTCGCTCAATGAGTCCTTGTTATTTAGTAGTTTTCAGCCAATTTTCTGGATTTTTGAAAATTTCACTTTTTTATGAAAATATCCACTAAATGAGGGAATAATATGTGTGAGGGTACCCCAGGAGAGTTCCAAATGTGTGTGGGTAGAATATATATCCCACGGGGGTAAAATTGAAAAAATTTTAAAAAAATTTTTTTTTGGACTTAGTGATTTTTCTGGCGTTTATCAGACTTTCAGATAGGGGAAATGTCAGTGAGCGTTCCGGTTTCAGTTCCAGAGCGATTCGCCCAATGACTCCTTGTTATTTAGTCGTTTCCAGCCAATTTTCTGGATTTTTGAAAATTTCACTTTTTTGTGAAAATATCCACTAAATGAGGGAATAATATGTGTGAGGGTACCCCAGGAGAGTTCCAAATGTGTGTGGGTAGAATATATATCCCACGGGGGTAAAATTGAAAAAAGTTGAAAAAAATTTTTTTTTGGACTTAGTCATTTTTCCGGCGTTTATCAGACTTTCAGATAGGGGAAATGTCAGTGAGCATTCCGATTTCAGTTCCAGAGCGATTCGCCCAATGAGTCCTTGTTATTTAGTCGTTTTCAGCCAATTTTTTGGATTTTTGAAAATTTCACTTTTTTTTGAAAATATCCACTAAATGAGGGAATAATATGTGTGAGGGTACCTCAGGAGAGTTCCAAATGTGTGTGGGTAGAATATATATCCCACGGGGGGTAAAATTGAAAAAATTTAAAAAAAAATTTCTTTTGGACTTAGTGATTTTTCTGGCGTTTATCAGACTTTCAGATAGGGGAAATGTTAGAGAGCATTCTGATTTCAGTTCCAGAGCGATTCGCCCAATGAGTCCTTGTTATTTAGTAGTTTTCAGCCAATTTTCTGGATTTTTGAAAATTTCACTTTTTTATGAAAATATCCACTAAATGAGGGAATAATATGTGTGAGGGTACCCCAGGAGAGTTCCAAATGTGTGTGGGTAGAATATATATCCCACGGGGGTAAAATTGAAAAAATTTAAAAAAAATTTTTTTTTGGACTTAGTGATTTTTCTGGCGTTTATCAGACTTTCAGATAGGGGAAATGTCAGTGAGCGTTCCGGTTTCAGTTCCAGAGCGATTCGCCCAATGACTCCTTGTTATTTAGTCTTTTCAGCCAATTTTCTGGATTTTTGAAAATTTCACTTTTTTGTGAAAATATCCACTAAATGAGGGAATAATATGTGTGAGGGTACCCCAGGAGAGTTCCAAATGTGTGTGGGTAGAATATATATCCCACGGGGGTAAAATTGAAAAAAGTTGAAAAAAATTTTTTTTTGGACTTAGTCATTTTTCCGGCGTTTATCAGACTTTCAGATAGGGGAAATGTCAGTGAGCATTCCGATTTCAGTTCCAGAGCGATTCGCCCAATGAGTCCTTGTTATTTAGTCGTTTTCAGCCAATTTTTTGGATTTTTGAAAATTTCACTTTTTTGTGAAAATATCCACTAAATGAGGGAATAATATGTGTGAGGGTACCCCAGGAGAGTTCCAAATGTGTGTGGGTAGAATATATATCCCACGGGGGGTAAAATTGAAAAAGTAAAAAAAAAATTTTTTTTGGACTTAGTGATTTTTCCGGCGTTTATCAGACTTTCAGATAGGGGAAATGTCAGTGAGCGTTCCGATTTCAGTTCCAGAGCGATTCGCCCAATGAGTCCTTGTTATTTAGTCGTTTTCATCCAATTTTTTGGATTTTTGAAAATTTCACTTTTTTGTGAAAATATCCACTAAATGAGGGAATAATATTTGTGAGGGTACCCCAGGAGAGTTCCAAATGTGTGTGGGTAGAATATATATCCCACGGGGGTAAAATTGAAAAAGTTAAAAAAAAAAATTTTTTCGACTTAGTGATTTTTCTGGCGTTTATCAGACTTTCAGATAGGGGAAATGTCAGTGAGCATTCCCATTTCAGTTCCAGAGCGATTCGCTCAATGAGTCCTTGTTATCTAGTAGTTTTCAGCCAATTTTCTGGATTTTTGAAAATTTCACTTTTTTATGAAAATATCCACTAAATGAGGGAATAATATGTGTGAGGGTACCCCAGGAGAGTTCCAAATGTGTGTGGGTAGAATATATATCCCACGGGGGTAAAATTTAAAAAATTTAAAAAAATATTTTTTTTCGACTTAGTGATTTTTCCGGCGTTTATCAGACTTTCAGATAGGGGAAATGTCAGTGAGCGTTCCCATTTCAGTTCCAGAGCGATTCGCTCAATGAGTCCTTGTTATTTAGTAGTTTTCAGCCAATTTTCTGGATTTTTGAAAATTTCACTTTTTTATGAAAATATCCACTAAATGAGGGAATAATATGTGTGAGGGTACCCCAGGAGAGTTCCAAATGTGTGTGGGTAGAATATATATCCCACGGGGGTAAAATTTAAAAAATTTAAAAAAATATTTTTTTTGGACTTAGTGATTTTTCTGGCGTTTATCAGACTTTCAGATAGGGGAAATGTCAGTGAGCGTTCCGGTTTCAGTTCCAGAGCGATTCGCCCAATGACTCCTTGTTATTTAGTCGTTTTCAGCCAATTTTCTGGAATTTTGAAAATTTCACTTTTTTGTGAAAATATCCACTAAATGAGGGAATAATATGTGTGAGGGTACCCCAGGAGAGTTCCAAATGTGTGTGGGTAGAATATATATCCCATGGGGGGTAAAATTGAAAAAGTTAAAAAAAAATTTTTTTTGGACTTAGTGATTTTTCTGACGTTTATCAGACTTTCAGATAGGGGAAATGTCAGTGAGCACTCCGATTTCAGTTCCAGAGCGATTCGACCAATGAGTCCTTGTTATTTAGTCGTTTTCAGCCAATTTTTTGGATTTTTGAAAATTTCACTTTTTTGTGAAAATATCCACTAAATGAGGGAATAATATGTGTGAGGGTACCCCAGGAGAGTTCCAAATGTGTGTGTGTAGAATATGTATCCCATGGGGGTAAAATTGAAAAAAGTTGAAAAAAAATTTTTTTTGGACTTAGTCATTTTTCCGGCGTTTATCAGACTTTCAGACAGGGGAAATGTCAGTGAGCATTCCGATTTCAGTTCCAGAACGATTTGCCCAATGAGTCCATGTTATTTAGTCGTTTTCAGCCAATTTTTTGGATTTTTGAAAATGTCACTTTTTTGTGAAAATATCCACTAAAAAAGGGAATAATATGTGTGAGGGTACCCCAGGAGAGTTCTAAATGTGTGTGGGAAGAATATGTATCCCACGGGGGTAAAATTGAAAAAGTTGAAAAAAATTTTTTTTTGGACTTAGTCATTTTTCCGGCGTTTATCAGACTTTCAGATAGGGGAAATGTCAGTGAGCGTTCCGATTTCAGTTCCAGAGCGATTCGCCCAATGAGTCCTTGATATTTAGTCGTTTTCAGCCAATTTTCTGGATTTTTGAAAATTTCACTTTTTTGTGAAAATATCCACTAAATGAGGGAATAATATGTGTGAGGGTACCCCAGGAGAGTTCCAAATGTGTGTCGGTAGAATATATATCCCACGAGGGGTAAAATTGAAAAAGTTAAAAAAAAATTTTTTTTGTACTTAGTGATTTTTCTGACGTTTATCAGACTTTCAGATAGGGGAAATGTCAGTGAGCATTCCGATTTCAGTTCCAGAGCGATTCGCCCAATGAGTTCTTGTTATTTAGTCGTTTTCAGCCAATTTTTTGGATTTTTGAAAATTTCACATTTTTGTGAAAATATCCACTAAATGAGGGAATAATATGTGTGAGGGTACCCCAGGAGAGTTCCAAATGTGTGTGGGTAGAATATATATCCCACGGGGGTAAAATTGAAAAAAGTTGAAATAAATTTTTTTTTGGAGAATTAGTCATTTTTCCGACGTTTATCTGACTTTCAGATAGGGGAAATGTCAGTGAGCATTCCGATTTCAGTTCCAGAGCGATTCGCCCAATGAGTCCTTGTTATTTAGTCGTTTTCAGCCAATTTTCTGGATTTTTGAAAATTTCACTTTTTTGTGAAAATATCCACTAAATGAGGGAATAATATGTGTGAGGGTACCCCAGGAGAGTTCCAAATGTGTGTGGGAAGAATATGTATCCCACGGGGATAAAATTGAAAAAGTTGAAAAAAATATTTTTTTGGACTGTCATTTTTCCGGCATTTATCAGACTTTCAGATAGGGGAAATGTCAGTGAGCATTTCGATTTCAGTTCCAGAGTGATTCTCCCAATGAGTCCTTGTTATTTAGTCGTTTTCAGCCAATTTTTCTGGATTTTTGAAATTTTCACTTTTTTGTGAAAATATCCACTAAATGAGGGAATAATATGTGTGAGGGTACCCCAGGAGAGTTGCAAATGTGTGTGGGTGGAATATATATCACACGGAGGTAAAATTTAAAAAAGTTGAAAAAAAATTTTTTTTGGACTTAGTCATTTATCCGACGTTTATCAGACTTTCAGATAGGGGAAATGTCAGTGAGCATTTCGATTTCAGTTCCAGAGTGATTCTCCCAATGAGTCCTTGTTATTTAGTCGTTTTCAGCCAATTTTCTGGATTTTTGAAAATTTCACTTTTTTGTGAAAATATCCACTAAATGAGGGAATAATATGTGTGAGGGTACCCCAGGAGAGTTCCAAATGTGTGTGTGTAGAATATATATCCCACGGGGGTAAAATTGAAAAAAGTTGAAAAAAATTTTTTTTTGGACTTAGTCATTTTTCCGGCGTTTATCAGACTTTCAGATAGGGGAAATGTCAGTGAGCATTCCGATTTCAGTTCCAGAGCGATTCGCCCAATGTGTCCTTGTTATTTAGTCGTTTTCAGCCAATTTTCTGGATTTTTGAAAATTTCACTTTTTTGTGAAAATATCCACTAAATGAGGGAATAATATTTGTGAGGGTACCCCAGGAGAGTTCCAAATGTGTGTGGGTAGAATATATATCCCACGGGGGTAAAATTGAAAAAAGTTGAAAAAAATTTTTTTTTGGACTTAGTCATTTTTCCGGCGTTTATCAGACTTTCAGATAGGGGAAATGTCAGTGAGCGTTCCCATTTCAGTTCCAGAGCGATTCGCTCAATGAGTCCTTGTTATTTAGTAGTTTTCAGCCAATTTTCTGGATTTTTGAAAATTTCACTTTTTTATGAAAATATCCACTAAATGAGGGAATAATATGTGTGAGGGTACCCCAGGAGAGTTCCAAATGTGTGTGGGTAGAATATATATCCCACGGGGGTAAAATTTAAAAAATTTAAAAAAATATTTTTTTTGGACTTAGTGATTTTTCTGGCGTTTATCAGACTTTCAGATAGGGGAAATGTCAGTGAGCGTTCCGGTTTCAGTTCCAGAGCGATTCGCCCAATGACTCCTTGTTATTTAGTCGTTTTCAGCCAATTTTCTGGATTTTTGAAAATTTCACTTTTTTGTGAAAATATCCACTAAATGAGGGAATAATATGTGTGAGGGTACCCCAGGAGAGTTCCAAATGTGTGTGGGTAGAATATATATCCCACGGGGGGTAAAATTGAAAAAGTTTAAAAAAAATTTTTTTTGGACTTAGTGATTTTTCTGACGTTTATCAGACTTTCAGATAGGGGAAATGTCAGTGAGCACTCCGATTTCAGTTCCAGAGCGATTCGACCAATGAGTCCTTGTTATTTAGTCGTTTTCAGCCAATTTTTTGGATTTTTGAAAATTTCACTTTTTTGTGAAAATATCCACTAAATGAGGGAATAATATGTGTGAGGGTACCCCAGGAGAGTTCCAAATGTGTGTGTGTAGAATATGTATCCCATGGGGGTAAAATTGAAAAAAGTTGAAAAAAAATTTTTTTTGGACTTAGTCATTTTTCCGACGTTTATCAGACTTTCAGATAGGGGAAATGTCAGTGAGCATTCCGATTTCAGTTCCAGAACGATTTGCCCAATGAGTCCATGTTATTTAGTCGTTTTCAGCCAATTTTTTGGATTTTTGAAAATGTCACTTTTTTGTGAAAATATCCACTAAATGAGGGAATAATATGTGTGAGGGTACCCCAGGAGAGTTCTAAATGTGTGTGGGAAGAATATGTATCCCACGGGGGTAAAATTGAAAAAGTTGAAAAAAATTTTTTTTTGGACTTAGTCATTTTTCCGGCGTTTATCAGACTTTCAGATAGGGGAAATGTCAGTGAGCGTTCCGATTTCAGTTCCAGAGCGATTCGCCCAATGAGTCCTTGATATTTAGTCGTTTTCAGCCAATTTTCTGGATTTTTGAAAATTTCACTTTTTTGTGAAAATATCCACTAAATGAGGGAATAATATGTGTGAGGGTACCCCAGGAGAGTTCCAAATGTGTGTCGGTAGAATATATATCCCACGAGGGGTAAAATTGAAAAAGTTAAAAAAAAATTTTTTTTTGTACTTAGTGATTTTTCTGACGTTTATCAGACTTTCAGATAGGGGAAATGTCAGTGAGCATTCCGATTTCAGTTCCAGAGCGATTCGCCCAATGAGTTCTTGTTATTTAGTCGTTTTCAGCCAATTTTTTGGATTTTTGAAAATTTCACATTTTTGTGAAAATATCCACTAAATGAGGTAATAATATGTGTGAGGGTACCCCAGGAGAGTTCCAAATGTGTGTGGGTAGAATATATATCCCACGGGGGTAAAATTGAAAAAAGTTGAAATAAATTTTTTTTTGGAGAATTAGTCATTTTTCCGACGTTTATCAGACTTTCAGATAGGGGAAATGTCAGTGAGCATTCCGATTTCAGTTCCAGAGCGATTCGCCCAATGAGTCCTTGTTATTTAGTCGTTTTCAGCCAATTTTCTGGATTTTTGAAAATTTCACTTTTTTGTGAAAATATCCACTAAATGAGGGAATAATATGTGTGAGGGTACCCCAGGAGAGTTCCAAATGTGTGTGGGAAGAATATGTATCCCACGGGGGTAAAATTGAAAAAGTTGAAAAAAATATTTTTTTGGACTGTCATTTTTCCGGCATTTATCAGACTTTCAGATAGGGGAAATGTCAGTGAGCATTTCGATTTCAGTTCCAGAGTGATTCTCCCAATGAGTCGTTGTTATTTAGTCGTTTTCAGCCAATTTTTCTGGATTTTTGAAAATTTCACTTTTTTGTGAAAATATCCACTAAATGAGGGAATAATATGTGTGAGGGTACCCCAGGAGAGTTGCAAATGTGTGTGGGTGGAATATATATCACACGGAGGTAAAATTTAAAAAAGTTGAAAAAAAATTTTTTTTGGACTTAGTCATTTATCCGACGTTTATCAGACTTTCAGATAGGGGAAATGTCAGTGAGCATTTCGATTTCAGTTCCAGAGTGATTCTCCCAATGAGTCCTTGTTATTTAGTCGTTTTCAGCCAGTTTTCTGGATTTTTGAAAATTTCACTTTTTTGTGAAAATATCCACTAAATGAGGGAATAATATGTGTGAGGGTACCCCAGGAGAGTTCCAAATGTGTGTGTGTAGAATATATATCCCACGGGGGTAAAATTGAAAAAAGTTGAAAAAAATTTTTTTTTGGACTTAGTCATTTTTCCGGCGTTTATCAGACTTTCAGATAGGGGAAATGTCAGTGAGCATTCCGATTTCAGTTCCAGAGCAATTCTCCCAATGAGTCCTTGATATTTAGTCGTTTTCAGCCAATTTTCTGGATTTTTGAAAATTTCACTTTTTTGTGAAAATATCCACTAAATGAGGGAATAATATGTGTGAGAGTACCCCAGGAGAGTTCCAAATGTGTGTGGGAAGAATATGTATCCCACGGGGGTAAAATTGAAAAAGTTGAAAAAAATTTTTTTTTGGACTGTCATTTTTCCGGTGTTTATCAGACTTTCAGATAGGGGAAATGTCAGTGAGCATTTCGATTTCAGTTCCAGAGTGATTCTCCCAATGAGTCCTTGTTATTTAGTCGTTTTCAGCCAATTTTCTGGATTTTTGAAAATTTCACTTTTTTGTGAAAATATCCACTAAATGAGGGAATAATATGTGTGAGGGTACCCCAGGAGAGTTCCAAATGTGTGTGGGTAGAATATATATCCCACGGGCGGTAAAATTGAAAAAGTAAAAAAAAAAATTTTTTGGGAATTAGTGATTTTTCTGACGTTTATCAGACTTTCAGATAGGGGAAATGTCAGTGAGCATTCCGATTTCAGTTCCAGAGCGATTCGCCCAATGAGTCCTCGTTATTTAGTCGTTTTCAGCCAATTTTTTGGATTTTTGAAAATTTCACTTTTTTGTGAAAATATCCACTAAATGAGGGAATAATATGTGTGAGGGTACCCCAGGAGAGTTCCAAATGTGTGTGGGTAGAATATATATCCCACGGGGGTAAAATTGAAAAAAGTTATAAAAATTTTTTTTTTGGACTTAGTGATTTTTCTTGCGTTTATCAGACTTTCAGATAGGGGAAATGTCAGTGAGCATTCCGATTTCAGTTCCAGAGTGATTCGCCCAATGACTCCTTGTTATTTAGTCGTTTTCAGCCAATTTTCTGGATTTTTGAAAATTTCACTTTTTTGTGAAAATATCCACTAAATGAGGGAATAATATGTGTGAGGGTACCCCAGGAGAGTTCCAAATGTGTGTGGGTAGAATATATATCCCACGGGGGTAAAATTGAAAAAAGTTATAAAAATTTTTTTTTTGGACTTAGTGATTTTTCTTGCGTTTATCAGACTTTCAGATAGGGGAAATGTCAGTGAGCATTCCGATTTCAGTTCCAGAGCGATTCGCCCAATGAGTCCTTGTTATTTAGTCGTTTTCAGCCAATTTTCTGGATTTTTGAAAATTTCACTTTTTTGTGAAAATATCCACAAAATGAGGGAATAATATGTGTGAGGGTACCCCAGGAGAGTTCCAAATGTGTGTGGGAAGAATATATATCCCACGGGGGTAAAATTGAAAAATGTTGAATACATTTTTTTTTTGGATTTAGTCATTTTTCTGCCGTTTATCAGACTTTCAGATAGGGGAAATGTCAGTGAGCATTCCGATTTCAGTTCCAGAGCGATTCGCCCAATGAGTCCTTGTTATTTAGTCGTTTTCAGCCAATTTTCTGGATTTTTGAAAATTTCACTTTTTTGTGAAAATATCCACTAAATGAGGGAATAATATGTGTGAGGGTACCCCAGGAGAGTTCAAAATGTGTGTGGGTAGAATATATATCCGACGGGGGTAAAATTGAAAAAAGTTGAAAAAAATTTTTTTTTAGACTTAGTCATTTTTCCCACGTTTATCAGACTTTCAGATAGGGGAAATGTCAGTGAGCATTCCGATTTCAGTTCCAGAGCGATTCGCCCAATGAGTCCTTGTTATTTAGTCGTTTTCAGCCAATTTTCTGGATTTTTGAAAATTTCACTTTTTTGTGAAAATATCCACTAAATGAGGGAATAATATGTGTGAGGGTACCCCAGGAGAGTTCCAAATGTGTGTGGGAAGAATATATATCCCACGGGGGTAAAATTGAAAAAAGTTGAAAAAATTTTTTTTTGGACTAAGTCATTTTTCCGAAGTTTATCAGACTTTCAGGTAGGGGAAATGTCAGTGAGCATTCCGATTTCAGTTCCAGAGCGATTCGCCCAATGAGTCCTTGTTATTTAGTCGTTTTCAGCCAATTTTCTGGATTTTTTAAAATTTCACTTTTTTGTGAAAATATCCACTAAATGAGGGAATAATATGTGTGAGGGTACCCCAGGAGAGTTCCAAATGTGTGTGGGTAGAATATATATCCCACTGGTGTAAAATTGAAAAAAGTTGAAAAAAATTTTTTTGGGGACTTAGTCATTTTTCTGGCGTTTATCAGACTTTCAGATAGGGGAAATGTAAGTGAGCGTTCCGATTTCAGTTCCAGAGCGATTCGCCCAATGACTCCTTGTTATTTAGTCGTTTTCAGCCAATTTTCTGGATTTTTGAAAATTTCACTTTTTTGTGAAAATATCCACTAAATGAGGGAATAATATGTGTGAGGGTACCCCAGGAGAGTTCCAAATGTGTGTGCGTAGAATATATATCCCACGGGGGTAAAATTGAAAAAAGTAAAAAAAAAATTTTTTTGGGACGTAGTGATTTTTCTGGCGTTTATCAGACTTTTAGATAGGGGAAATGTCAGTGAGCGTTCCGATTTCAGTTCCAGAGCGATTCGCCCAATGACTCCTTGTTATTTAGTCGTTTTCAGCCAATTTTCTGGATTTTTGAAAATTTCACTTTTTTGTGAAAATATCCACTAAATGAGGGAATAATATGTGTGAGGGTACCCCAGGAGAGTTCCAAATGTGTGTGGGTAGAATATATATCCCACGGGGATAAAATTGAAAAAAGTTTAAAAAAAATTTTTTTTGGACTTAGTCATTTTTCCGGCTTTTATCAGACTTTCAGATAGGGGAAATGTCCGTGAGCGTTCCGATTTCAGTTCCAGAGTGATTCTCCCAATGAGTCCTTGTTATTTAGTCGTTTTCAGCCAATTTTCTGGATTTTTGAAAATTTCACTTTTTTGTGAAAATATCCACTAAATGGATATTTAATATGTGTGAGGGTACCCCAGGAGAGTTCCAAATGTGTGTGGGTAGAATATATATCCCACGGGGGAAAAATTGAAAAAAGTTGAAAACATTTTTTTTTTGGACTGTCATTTTTCCAGCGTTTATCAGACTTTCAGATAGGGGAAATGTCAGTGAGTGTTCCGATTTCAGTTCCAGAGCGATTCGCCTAATGAGTCCTTGTTATTTAGTCGTTTTCAGCCAATTTTCTGGATTTTTTAAAATTTCACTTTTTTGTGAAAATATCCACTAAATGAGGGAATAATATGTGTGAGAGTACCCCAGGAGAGTTCCAAATGTGTGTGGGTAGAATATATATCCCACTGGTGTACAATTGAAAAAAGTTGAAAAAAATTTTTTTGGGGACTTAGTCATTTTTCAGGCGTTTATCAGACTTTCAGATAGGGGAAATGTAAGTGAGCGTTCCGATTTCAGTTCCAGAGCGATTCGCCCAATGAGTCCTTGATATTTTGTCGTTTTCAGCCAATTTTCTGATTTTTGAAAATTTCACGTTTTTGTGAAAATATCCACTAAATGAGGGAATAATATGTGTGAGGGTACCCCAGGAGAGTTCCAAATATGTGTGGGTAGAATATATATCCCACGGGGGTAAAATTCAAAAAAGTAAAAAAAAAATTTTTTTTGGACTTAGTCATTTTTCCAGCGTTTATCAGACTTTCAGTTAGGGAAATTTCAGTGAGCGTTCTAATTTCAGTTCCAGAGCGATTCGCCCAATGAGTCCTTGATATTTAGTAGTTTTCAGCCAATTTTCTGGATTTTGAAAATTGCACTTTTTTTCTGAAAATATCCACTAAATGAGGGAATAATATGTGTGAGGGTACCCCAGGAGAGTTCCAAATGTGTGTGGGTAGAATATATATCCCACGGGGATAAAATTGAAAAAAGTTTAAAAAATTTTTTTTTTGGACTTAGTCATTTTTCCGACGTTTATCAGACTTTCAGATAGGGGAAATGTCACTGAGCATTCCGATTTCAGTTCCAGAGCGATTCGCCCAATGAGTCCTTGTTATTTAGTCGTTTTCAGCCAATTTTCTGGATTTTTGAAAATTTCACTTTTTTGTGAAAATATCCACTAAATGAGGGAATAATATGTGTGAGGGTACCCCAGGAGAGTTCCAAATGTGTGTGGGAAGAATATATATCCCACGGGGGTAAAATTGAAAAAAGTTGAAAAAATTTTTTTTTTGGACTAAGTCATGTTTCCGAAGTTTATCAGACTTTCAGGTAGGGGAAATGTCAGTGAGCATTCCGATTTCAGTTCCAGAGCGATTCGCCCAATGAGTCCTTGTTATTTAGTCGTTTTCAGCCAATTTTCTGGATTTTTTAAAATTTCACTTTTTTGTGAAAATATCCACTAAATGAGGGAATAATATGTGTGAGGGTACCCCAGGAGAGTTCCAAATGTGTGTGGGTAGAATATATATCCCACTGGTGTTAAATTGAAAAAAGTTGAAAAAAATTTTTTTGGGGACTTAGTCATTTTTCTGGCGTTTATCAGACTTTCAGATAGGGGAAATGTAAGTGAGCGTTCCGATTTCAGTTCCAGAGCGATTCGTCCAATGACTCCTTGTTATTTAGTTGTTTTCAGCCAATTTTCTGGATTTTTGAAAATTTCACTTTTTTGTGAAAATATCCACTAAATGAGGGAATAATATGTGTGAGGGTACCCCAGGAGAGTTCCAAATGTGTGTGGGTAGAATATATATCCCACGGGGGTAAAATTGAAAAAAGTAAAAAAAAAATTTTTTTTGGACGTAGTGATTTTTCTGGCGTTTATCAGACTTTCAGATAGGGGAAATGTCAGTGAGCGTTCCGATTTCAGTTCCAGAGCGATTCGCCCAATGACTCCTTGTTATTTAGTCGTTTTCAGCCAATTTTCTGGATTTTTGAAAATTTCACTTTTTTGTGAAAATATCCACTAAATGAGGGAATAATATGTGTGAGGGTACCCCAGGAGAGTTCCAAATGTGTGTGCGTAGAATATATATCCCACGGGGGTAAAATTGAAAAAAGTAAAAAAAAAATTTTTTTGGGACGTAGTGATTTTTCTGCCGTTTATCAGACTTTTAGATAGGGGAAATGTCAGTGAGCGTTCCGATTTCAGTTCCAGAGCGATTCGCCCAATGACTGCTTGTTATTTAGTCGTTTTCAGCCAATTTTCTGGATTTTTGAAAATTTCACTTTTTTGTGAAAATATCCACTAAATGAGGGAATAATATGTGTGAGGGTACCCCAGGAGAGTTCCAAATGTGTGTGGGTAGAATATATATCCCACGGGGATAAAATTGAAAAAAGTTTAAAAAAAATTTTTTTTGGACTTAGTCATTTTTCCGGCTTTTATCAGACTTTCAGATAGGGGAAATGTCCGTGAGCGTTCCGATTTCAGTTCCAGAGTGATTCTCCCAATGAGTCCTTGTTATTTAGTCGTTTTCAGCCAATTTTCTGGATTTTTGAAAATTTCACTTTTTTGTGAAAATATCCACTAAATGGATATTTAATATGTGTGAGGGTACCCCAGGAGAGTTCCAAATGTGTGTGGGTAGAATCTATATCCCACGGGGGAAAAATTGAAAAAAGTTGAAAACATTTTTTTTTTGGACTGTCATTTTTCCAGCGTTTATCAGACTTTCAGATAGGGGAAATGTCAGTGAGTGTTCCGATTTCAGTTCCAGAGCGATTCGCCTAATGAGTCCTTGTTATTTAGTCGTTTTCAGCCAATTTTCTGGATTTTTTAAAATTTCACTTTTTTGTGAAAATATCCACTAAATGAGGGAATAATATGTGTGAGAGTACCCCAGGAGAGTTCCAAATGTGTGTGGGTAGAATATATATCCCACTGGTGTACAATTGAAAAAAGTTGAAAAAAATTTTTTTGGGGACTTAGTCATTTTTCAGGCGTTTATCAGACTTTCAGATAGGGGAAATGTAAGTGAGCGTTCCGATTTCAGTTCCAGAGCGATTCGCCCAATGAGTCCTTGATATTTTGTCGTTTTCAGCCAATTTTCTGATTTTTGAAAATTTCACGTTTTTGTGAAAATATCCACTAAATGAGGGAATAATATGTGTGAGGGTACCCCAGGAGAGTTCCAAATATGTGTGGGTAGAATATATATCCCACGGGGGTAAAATTCAAAAAAGTAAAAAAAAAATTTTTTTTGGACTTAGTCATTTTTCCAGCGTTTATCAGACTTTCAGTTAGGGAAATTTCAGTGAGCGTTCCAATTTCAGTTCCAGAGCGATTCGCCCAATGAGTCCTTGATATTTAGTAGTTTTCAGCCAATTTTCTGGATTTTGAAAATTGCACTTTTTTTGTGAAAATATCCACTAAATGAGGGAATAATATGTGTGAGGGTACCCCAGGAGAGTTCCAAATGTGTGTGGGTAGAATATATATCCCACGGGGATAAAATTGAAAATAGTTTAAAAAATTTTTTTTTTGGACTTAGTCATTTTTCCGACGTTTATCAGACTTTCAGATAGGGGAAATGTCACTGAGCATTCCGATTTCAGTTCCAGAGCGATTCGCCCAATGAGTCCTTGTTATTTAGTCGTTTTCAGCCAATTTTCTGGATTTTTGAAAATTTCACTTTTTTGTGAAAATACCCACTAAATGAGGGAATAATATGTGTGAGGGTACCCCAGGAGAGTTCCAAATGTGTGTGGGTAGAATATATATCCGACGGGGGTAAAATTGAAAAAAGTTGAAAAAAATTTTTTTTTGGACTTAGTCATTTTTCCGACGTTTATCAGACTTTCAGATAGGGGAAATGTCAGTGAGCATTCCGATTTCAGTTCCAGAGCGATTCGCCCAATGAGTCCTTGTTATTTAGTCGTTTTCAGCCAATTTTCTGGATTTTTGAAAATTTCACTTTTTTGTGAAAATATCCACTAAATGAGGGAATAATATGTGTGAGGGTACCCCAGGAGAGTTCCAAATGTGTGTGGGAAGAATATATATCCCACGGGGGTAAAATTGAAAAAAGTTGAAAAAATTTTTTTTTTGGACTAAGTCATGTTTCCGAAGTTTATCAGACTTTCAGGTAGGGGAAATGTCAGTGAGCATTCCGATTTCAGTTCCAGAGCGATTCGCCCAATGAGTCCTTGTTATTTAGTCGTTTTCAGCCAATTTTCTGGATTTTTTAAAATTTCACTTTTTTGTGAAAATATCCACTAAATGAGGGAATAATATGTGTGAGGGTACCCCAGGAGAGTTCCAAATGTGTGTGGGTAGAATATATATCCCACTGGTGTTCAATTGAAAAAAGTTGAAAAAAATTTTTTTGGGGACTTAGTCATTTTTCTGGCGTTTATCAGACTTTCAGATAGGGGAAATGTAAGTGAGCGTTCCGATTTCAGTTCCAGAGCGATTCGCCCAATGACTCCTTGTTATTTAGTTGTTTTCAGACAATTTTCTGGATTTTTGAAAATTTCACTTTTTTGTGAAAATATCCACTAAATGAGGGAATAATATGTGTGAGGGTACCCCAGGAGAGTTCCAAATGTGTGTGGGTAGAATATATATCCCACGGGGGTAAAATTGAAAAAAGTAAAAAAAAAATTTTTTTTGGACGTAGTGATTTTTCTGGCGTTTATCAGACTTTCAGATAGGGGAAATGTCAGTGAGCGTTCCGATTTCAGTTCCAGAGCGATTCGCCCAATGACTCCTTGTTATTTAGTCGTTTTCAGCCAATTTTCTGGATTTTTGAAAATTTCACTTTTTTGTGAAAATATCCACTAAATGAGGGAATAATATGTGTGAGGGTACCCCAGGAGAGTTCCAAATGTGTGTGCGTAGAATATATATCCCACGGGGGTAAAATTGAAAAAAGTAAAAAAAAAATTTTTTTGGGACGTAGTGATTTTTCTGCCGTTTATCAGACTTTTAGATAGGGGAAATATCAGTGAGCGTTCCGATTGCAGTTCCAGAGTGATTCTCCCAATGAGTCCTTGTTATTTAGTCGTTTTCAGCCAATTTTCTGGATTTTTGAAAATTTCACTTTTTTGTGAAAATATCCACTAAATGGATATTTAATATGTGTGAGGGTACCCCAGGAGAGTTCCAAATGTGTGTGGGTAGAATATATATCCCACGGGGGAAAAATTGAAAAAAGTTGAAAACATTTTTTTTTGGACTGTCATTTTTCCAGCGTTTATCAGACTTTCAGATAGGGGAAATGTCAGTGAGTGTTCCGATTTCAGTTCCAGAGCGATTCGCCCAATGAGTCCTTGTTATTTAGTCGTTTTCAGCCAATTTTCTGGATTTTTGAAAATTTCACTTTTTTGTGAAAATATCCACTAAATGAGGGAATAATATGTGTGAGGGTACCCCAGGAGAGTTCCAAATGTGTGTGGGAAGAATATATATCCCACGGGGGTAAAATTGAAAAAAGTTGAAAAAATTTTTTTTTTGGACTAAGTCATGTTTCCGAAGTTTATCAGACTTTCAGGTAGGGGAAATGTCAGTGAGCATTCCGATTTCAGTTCCAGAGCGATTCGCCCAATGAGTCCTTGTTATTTAGTCGTTTTCAGCCAATTTTCTGGATTTTTTAAAATTTCACTTTTTTGTGAAAATATCCACTAAATGAGGGAATAATATGTGTGAGGGTACCCCAGGAGAGTTCCAAATGTGTGTGGGTAGAATATATATCCCACTGGTGTTCAATTGAAAAAAGTTGAAAAAAATTTTTTTGGGGACTTAGTCATTTTTCTGGCGTTTATCAGACTTTCAGATAGGGGAAATGTAAGTGAGCGTTCCGATTTCAGTTCCAGAGCGATTCGCCCAATGACTCCTTGTTATTTAGTTGTTTTCAGACAATTTTCTGGATTTTTGAAAATTTCACTTTTTTTGTGAAAATATCCACTAAATGGATATTTAATATGTGTGAGGGTACCCCAGGAGAGTTCCAAATGTGTGTGGGTAGAATATATATCCCACGGGGGAAAAATTGAAAAAAGTTGAAAACATTTTTTTTTTGGACTGTCATTTTTCCAGCGTTTATCAGACTTTCAGATAGGGGAAATGTCCGTGAGCGTTCCGATTTCAGTTCCAGAGCGATTCGCCTAATGAGTCCTTGTTATTTAGTCGTTTTCAGCCAATTTTCTGGATTTTTTAAAATTTCACTTTTTTGTGAAAATATCCACTAAATGAGGGAATAATATGTGTGAGAGTACCCCAGGAGAGTTCCAAATGTGTGTGGGTAGAATATATATCCCACTGGTGTACAATTGAAAAAAGTTGAAAAAAATTTTTTTGGGGACTTAGTCATTTTTCAGGCGTTTATCAGACTTTCAGATAGGGGAAATGTAAGTGAGCGTTCCGATTTCAGTTCCAGAGCGATTCGCCCAATGAGTCCTTGATATTTTGTCGTTTTCAGCCAATTTTCTGGATTTTTGAAAATTTCACGTTTTTGTGAAAATATCCACTAAATGAGGGAATAATATGTGTGAGGGTACCCCAGGAGAGTTCCAAATATGTGTGGGTAGAATATATATCCCACGGGGGTAAAATTCAAAAAAGTTAAAAAAAATTTTTTTTTGGACTTAGTCATTTTTCCAGCGTTTATCAGACTTTCAGTTAGGGAAATTTCAGTGAGCGTTCCAATTTCAGTTCCAGAGCGATTCGCCCAATGAGTCCTTGATATTTAGTAATTTTCAGCCAATTTTCTGGATTTTGAAAATTGCACTTTTTTTGTGAAAATATCCACTAAATGAGGGAATAATATGAGTGAGGGTACCCCAGGAGAGTTCCAAATGTGTGTGGGTAGAATATATATCCCACGGGGATAAAATTGAAAAAAGTTTAAAAAATTTTTTTTTTGGACTTAGTCATTTTTCCGACGTTTATCAGACTTTCAGATAGGGGAAATGTCACTGAGCATTCCGATTTCAGTTCCAGAGCGATTCGCCCAATGAGTCCTTGTTATTTAGTCGTTTTCAGCCAATTTTCTGGATTTTTGAAAATTTCACTTTTTTGTGAAAATATCCACTAAATGAGGGAATAATATGTGTGAGGGTACCCAGGAGAGTTCCAAATGTGTGTGGGTAGAATATATATCCCACGGGGGTAAAATTCAAAAAAGTAAAAAAAAAATTTTTTTTGGACTTAGTGATTTTTCTGGCGTTTATCAGACTTTCAGATAGGGGAAATGTCAGTGAGCGTTCCGATTTCAGTTCCAGAGCGATTCGCCCAATGACTACTTGTTATTTAGTTGTTTTCAGCCAATTTTCTGGATTTTTGAAAATTTCACTTTTTTGTGAAAATATCCACTAAATGAGGGAATAATATGTGTGAGGGTACCCCAGGAGAGTTCCAAATGTGTGTGGGAAGAATATATATCCCACGGGGGTAAAATTGAAAAAAGTTGAAAAAATTTCTTTTTTGGACTTAGTCATTTTTCCGACGTTTATCAGACTTTCAGATAGGGGAAATGTCAGTGAGCATTCCGATTTCAGTTCCAGAGCGATTCGCCCAATGAGTCCTTGTTATTTAGTTGTTTTCAGCCAATTTTCTGGATTTTTGAAAATTTCACTTTTTTGTGAAAATATCCACTAAATGAGGGAATAATATGTGTGAGGGTACCCCAGGAGAGTTCCAAATGTGTGTGGGTAGAATATATATCCCACGGGGGTAAAATTGAAAAAAGTAAAAAAAAAATTTTTTTTGGACGTAGTGATTTTTCTGGCGTTTATCAGACTTTCAGATAGGGGAAATGTCAGTGAGCGTTCCGATTTCAGTTCCAGAGCGATTCGCCCAATGACTCCTTGTTATTTAGTCGTTTTCAGCCAATTTTCTGGATTTTTGAAAATTTCACTTTTTTGTGAAAATATCCACTAAATGAGGGAATAATATGTGTGAGGGTACCCCAGGAGAGTTCCAAATGTGTGTGCGTAGAATATATATCCCACGGGGGTAAAATTGAAAAAAGTAAAAAAAAAATTTTTTTGGGACGTAGTGATTTTTCTGCCGTTTATCAGACTTTTAGATAGGGGAAATATCAGTGAGCGTTCCGATTGCAGTTCCAGAGTGATTCTCCCAATGAGTCCTTGTTATTTAGTCGTTTTCAGCCAATTTTCTGGATTTTTGAAAATTTCACTTTTTTGTGAAAATATCCACTAAATGGATATTTAATATGTGTGAGGGTACCCCAGGAGAGTTCCAAATGTGTGTGGGTAGAATATATATCCCACGGGGGAAAAATTGAAAAAAGTTGAAAACATTTTTTTTTGGACTGTCATTTTTCCAGCGTTTATCAGACTTTCAGATAGGGGAAATGTCAGTGAGTGTTCCGATTTCAGTTCCAGAGCGATTCGCCCAATGAGTCCTTGTTATTTAGTCGTTTTCAGCCAATTTTCTGGATTTTTGAAAATTTCACTTTTTTGTGAAAATATCCACTAAATGAGGGAATAATATGTGTGAGGGTACCCCAGGAGAGTTCCAAATGTGTGTGGGAAGAATATATATCCCACGGGGGTAAAATTGAAAAAAGTTGAAAAAATTTTTTTTTTGGACTAAGTCATGTTTCCGAAGTTTATCAGACTTTCAGGTAGGGGAAATGTCAGTGAGCATTCCGATTTCAGTTCCAGAGCGATTCGCCCAATGAGTCCTTGTTATTTAGTCGTTTTCAGCCAATTTTCTGGATTTTTTAAAATTTCACTTTTTTGTGAAAATATCCACTAAATGAGGGAATAATATGTGTGAGGGTACCCCAGGAGAGTTCCAAATGTGTGTGGGTAGAATATATATCCCACTGGTGTTCAATTGAAAAAAGTTGAAAAAAATTTTTTTGGGGACTTAGTCATTTTTCTGGCGTTTATCAGACTTTCAGATAGGGGAAATGTAAGTGAGCGTTCCGATTTCAGTTCCAGAGCGATTCGCCCAATGACTCCTTGTTATTTAGTTGTTTTCAGACAATTTTCTGGATTTTTGAAAATTTCACTTTTTTTGTGAAAATATCCACTAAATGGATATTTAATATGTGTGAGGGTACCCCAGGAGAGTTCCAAATGTGTGTGGGTAGAATATATATCCCACGGGGGAAAAATTGAAAAAAGTTGAAAACATTTTTTTTTTGGACTGTCATTTTTCCAGCGTTTATCAGACTTTCAGATAGGGGAAATGTCCGTGAGCGTTCCGATTTCAGTTCCAGAGCGATTCGCCTAATGAGTCCTTGTTATTTAGTCGTTTTCAGCCAATTTTCTGGATTTTTTAAAATTTCACTTTTTTGTGAAAATATCCACTAAATGAGGGAATAATATGTGTGAGAGTACCCCAGGAGAGTTCCAAATGTGTGTGGGTAGAATATATATCCCACTGGTGTACAATTGAAAAAAGTTGAAAAAAATTTTTTTGGGGACTTAGTCATTTTTCAGGCGTTTATCAGACTTTCAGATAGGGGAAATGTAAGTGAGCGTTCCGATTTCAGTTCCAGAGCGATTCGCCCAATGAGTCCTTGATATTTTGTCGTTTTCAGCCAATTTTCTGGATTTTTGAAAATTTCACGTTTTTGTGAAAATATCCACTAAATGAGGGAATAATATGTGTGAGGGTACCCCAGGAGAGTTCCAAATATGTGTGGGTAGAATATATATCCCACGGGGGTAAAATTCAAAAAAGTTAAAAAAAATTTTTTTTTGGACTTAGTCATTTTTCCAGCGTTTATCAGACTTTCAGTTAGGGAAATTTCAGTGAGCGTTCCAATTTCAGTTCCAGAGCGATTCGCCCAATGAGTCCTTGATATTTAGTAATTTTCAGCCAATTTTCTGGATTTTGAAAATTGCACTTTTTTTGTGAAAATATCCACTAAATGAGGGAATAATATGAGTGAGGGTACCCCAGGAGAGTTCCAAATGTGTGTGGGTAGAATATATATCCCACGGGGATAAAATTGAAAAAAGTTTAAAAAATTTTTTTTTTGGACTTAGTCATTTTTCCGACGTTTATCAGACTTTCAGATAGGGGAAATGTCACTGAGCATTCCGATTTCAGTTCCAGAGCGATTCGCCCAATGAGTCCTTGTTATTTAGTCGTTTTCAGCCAATTTTCTGGATTTTTGAAAATTTCACTTTTTTGTGAAAATATCCACTAAATGAGGGAATAATATGTGTGAGGGTACCCAGGAGAGTTCCAAATGTGTGTGGGTAGAATATATATCCCACGGGGGTAAAATTCAAAAAAGTAAAAAAAAAATTTTTTTTGGACTTAGTGATTTTTCTGGCGTTTATCAGACTTTCAGATAGGGGAAATGTCAGTGAGCGTTCCGATTTCAGTTCCAGAGCGATTCGCCCAATGACTACTTGTTATTTAGTTGTTTTCAGCCAATTTTCTGGATTTTTGAAAATTTCACTTTTTTGTGAAAATATCCACTAAATGAGGGAATAATATGTGTGAGGGTACCCCAGGAGAGTTCCAAATGTGTGTGGGAAGAATATATATCCCACGGGGGTAAAATTGAAAAAAGTTGAAAAAATTTCTTTTTTGGACTTAGTCATTTTTCCGACGTTTATCAGACTTTCAGATAGGGGAAATGTCAGTGAGCATTCCGATTTCAGTTCCAGAGCGATTCGCCCAATGAGTCCTTGTTATTTAGTTGTTTTCAGCCAATTTTCTGGATTTTTGAAAATTTCACTTTTTTGTGAAAATATCCACTAAATGAGGGAATAATATGTGTGAGGGTACCCCAGGAGAGTTCCAAATGTGTGTTGGTAGAATATATATCCCACGGGGATAAAATTGAAAAAAGTTGAAAAAAATTTTTTTTTGGACTTAGTCATTTTTCCGACGTTTATCAGACTTTCAGATAGGGGAAATATCAGTGAGCATTCCGATTTCAGTTTCAGAACGATTCGCCCCATGACTCCTTGTTATTTAGTCGTTTTCAGCCAATTTTCTGGATTTTTGAAAATTTCACTTTTTTGTGAAAATATCCACTAAATGAGGGAAAAAAATGTGTGAGGGTACCCCAGGAGAGTTCCAAATGTGTGTGGGTAGAATATATATCCCACGGGGGAAAAATTGAAAAAAGTTGAAAAAATTTTTTTTTTGGACTTAGTCATTTTTCCAGCGTTTATCAGACTTTCAGATAGGGGAAATGTCAGTGAGTGTTCCGATTTCAGTTCCAGAGCGATTTGCCCAATGAGTCCTTGTTATTTAGTTGTTTTCAGCCAATTTTCTGGATTTTTGAAAATTTCACTTTTTTGTGGAAATATCCACTAAATGAGGGAATAATATGTGTGAGGGTACCCCAGGAGAGTTCCAAATGTGTGTGGGTAGAATATATATCCCACGGGGGTAAAATTGAGAAAAGTAAAAAAAAAAATTTTTTGGGACTTAGTGATTTTTCTGGCGTTTATCAGACTTTCAGATAGGGGAAATGTCAGTGAGCGTTCCGATTTCAGTTCCAGAGCGTTTCGCCCAATGACTCCTTGTTATTTAGTTGTTTTCAGCCAATTTTCTGGATTTTTGAAAATTTCACTTTTTTGTGAAAATATCCACTAAATGAGGGAATAATATGTGTGAGGGTACCCCAGGAGAGTTCCAAATGTGTGTGGGTAGAATATATATCCCACGGGGATAAAATTGAAAAAAGTTGAAAAAATTTTTTTTTTGGACTTAGTCATTTTTCCGACGTTTATCAGACTTTCAGATAGGGGATATGTCAGTGAGCATTCCGATTTCAGTTCCAGAGCGATTCGCCCAATGAGTCCTTGTTATTTAGTCGTTTTCAGCCAATTTTCTGGATTTTTGAAAATTTCACTTTTTTGTGAAAATATCCACTAAATGAGGGAATAATATGTGTGAGGGTACCCCAGGAGAGTTCCAAATGTGTGTGGGAAGAATATATATCCCACGGGGGTAAATTTGAAAAAAGTTGAAAAAATTTTTTTTTTAGACTTAGTCATTTTTCCGACGTTTATCAGACTTTCAGATAGGGGAAATGTCAGTGAGCATTCCGATTTCAGTTCCAGAGCGATTCTCCCAATGAGTCCTTGTTATTTAGTCGTTTTCAGCCAATTTTCTGGATTTTTGAAAATTTCACTTTTTTGTGAAAATATCCACTAAATGAGGTAATAATATGTGTGAGGGTACCCCAGGAGAGTTCCAAATGTTTGTGGGTAGAATATATATCCCACGGGGGTAAAATTGAAAAAAGTTGAAAAAAAAATTTTTTTGGACTTAGTCATTTTTCCAGCGTTTATCAGACTTTCAGATAGGGGAAATGTCCGTGAGCGTTCCGATTTCAGTTCCAGAGTGATTCTCCCAATGAGTCCTTGTTATTTAGTCGTTTTCAGCCAATTTTCTGGATTTTTGAAAATTTCACTTTTTTGTGAAAATATCCACTAAATGGATATTTAATATGTGTGAGGGTACCCCAGGAGAGTTCCAAATGTGTGTGGGTAGAATATATATCCCACGGGGGAAAAATTGAAAAAAGTTGAAAACATTTTTTTTTTGGACTGTCATTTTTCCAGCGTTTATCAGACTTTCAGATAGGGGAAATGTCCGTGAGCGTTCCGATTTCAGTTCCAGAGCGATTCGCCTAATGAGTCCTTGTTATTTAGTCGTTTTCAGCCAATTTTCTGGATTTTTTAAAATTTCACTTTTTTGTGAAAATATCCACTAAATGAGGGAATAATATGTGTGAGAGTACCCCAGGAGAGTTCCAAATGTGTGTGGGTAGAATATATATCCCACTGGTGTACAATTGAAAAAAGTTGAAAAAAATTTTTTTGGGGACTTAGTCATTTTTCAGGCGTTTATCAGACTTTCAGATAGGGGAAATGTAAGTGAGCGTTCCGATTTCAGTTCCAGAGCGATTCGCCCAATGAGTCCTTGATATTTTGTCGTTTTCAGCCAATTTTCTGGATTTTTGAAAATTTCACGTTTTTGTGAAAATATCCACTAAATGAGGGAATAATATGTGTGAGGGTACCCCAGGAGAGTTCCAAATATGTGTGGGTAGAATATATATCCCACGGGGGTAAAATTCAAAAAAGTTAAAAAAAAATTTTTTTTGGACTTAGTCATTTTTCCAGCGTTTATCAGACTTTCAGTTAGGGAAATTTCAGTGAGCGTTCCAATTTCAGTTCCAGAGCGATTCGCCCAATGAGTCCTTGATATTTAGTAATTTTCAGACAATTTTCTGGATTTTGAAAATTGCACTTTTTTTGTGAAAATATCCACTAAATGAGGGAATAATATGAGTGAGGGTACCCCAGGAGAGTTCCAAATGTGTGTGGGTAGAATATATATCCCACGGGGATAAAATTGAAAAAAGTTTAAAAAATTTTTTTTTTGGACTTAGTCATTTTTCCGACGTTTATCAGACTTTCAGATAGGGGAAATGTCACTGAGCATTCCGATTTCAGTTCCAGAGCGATTCGCCCAATGAGTCCTTGTTATTTAGTCGTTTTCAGCCAATTTTCTGGATTTTTGAAAATTTCACTTTTTTGTGAAAATATCCACTAAATGAGGGAATAATATGTGTGAGGGTACCCAGGAGAGTTCCAAATGTGTGTGGGTAGAATATATATCCCACGGGGGTAAAATTCAAAAAAGTAAAAAAAAAATTTTTTTTGGACTTAGTGATTTTTCTGGCGTTTATCAGACTTTCAGATAGGGGAAATGTCAGTGAGCGTTCCGATTTCAGTTCCAGAGCGATTCGCCCAATGACTACTTGTTATTTAGTTGTTTTCAGCCAATTTTCTGGATTTTTGAAAATTTCACTTTTTTGTGAAAATATCCACTAAATGAGGGAATAATATGTGTGAGGGTACCCCAGGAGAGTTCCAAATGTGTGTGGGAAGAATATATATCCCACGGGGGTAAAATTGAAAAAAGTTGAAAAAATTTCTTTTTTGGACTTAGTCATTTTTCCGACGTTTATCAGACTTTCAGATAGGGGAAATGTCAGTGAGCATTCCGATTTCAGTTCCAGAGCGATTCGCCCAATGAGTCCTTGTTATTTAGTTGTTTTCAGCCAATTTTCTGGATTTTTGAAAATTTCACTTTTTTGTGAAAATATCCACTAAATGAGGGAATAATATGTGTGAGGGTACCCCAGGAGAGTTCCAAATGTGTGTGGGAAGAATATATATCCCACGGGGGTAAATTTGAAAAAAGTTGAAAAAATTTTTTTTTTAGACTTAGTCATTTTTCCGACGTTTATCAGACTTTCAGATAGGGGAAATGTCAGTGAGCATTACGATTTCAGTTCCAGAGCGATTCTCCCAATGAGTCCTTGTTATTTAGTCGTTTTCAGCCAATTTTCTGGATTTTTGAAAATTTCACTTTTTTGTGAAAATATCCACTAAATGAGGGAATAATATGTGTGAGGGTACCCCAGGAGAGTTCCAAATGTGTGCGGGAAGAATATATATCCCACGGGGGTAAAATTGAAACAAGTTGAAAAATTTTTTTTTTTGGACTTAGTCATTTTTCCGACGTTTATCAGACTATCAGATAGGGGAAATGTCAGTGAGCATTCCGATTTCAGTTCCAGAACGATTCGCCCAATGACTCCTTGTTATTTAGTCGTTTTCAGCCAATTTTCTGGATTTTTGAAAATTTCACTTTTTTGTGAAAATATCCACTAAATGAGGGAATAATATGTGTGAGGGTACCCCAGGAGAGTTCCAAATGTTTGTGGGTAGAATATATATCCCACGGGGGTAAAATTGAAAAAAGTTGAAAAAAAAATTTTTTTGGACTTAGTCATTTTTCCAGCGTTTATCAGACTTTCAGTTAGGGGAAATGTCAGTGAGCGTTCCGATTTCAGTTCCAGAGCGATTCGCCCAATGAGTCCTTGTTATTTAGTTGTTTTCAGCCAATTTTCTGGATTTTTGAAAATTTCACTATTTTGTGAAAATATCCACTAAATGAGGGAATAATATGTGTGAGGGTACCCCAGGAGAGTTCCAAATGTGTGTGGGTAGAATATATATCCCACGCGGGTAAAATTCAAAAAAGTAAAAAAAAAATTTTTTTTGGACTTAGTGATTTTTCTGGCGTTTATCAGACTTTCAGATAGGGGAAATGTCAGTGAGCGTTCCGATTTCAGTTCCAGAGCGATTCGCCCAATGACTACTTGTTATTTAGTTGTTTTCAGCCAATTTTCTGGATTTTTGAAAATTTCACTTTTTTGTGAAAATATCCACTAAATGAGGGAATAATATGTGTGAGGGTACCCCAGGAGAGTTCCAAATGTGTGTGGGAAGAATATATATCCCACGGGGGTAAAATTGAAAAAAGTTGAAAAAATTTTTTTTTGGGACTTAGTCATTTTTCCGACGTTTATCAGACTTTCAGATAGGGGAAATGTCAGTGAGCATTCCGATTTCAGTTCCAGAGCGATTCGCCCAATGAGTCCTTGTTATTTAGTTGTTTTCAGCCAATTTTCTGGATTTTTGAAAATTTCCCTTTTTTGTGAAAATATCCACTAAATGAGGGAATAATATGTGTGAGGGTACCCCAGGAGAGTTCCAAATGTGTGTGGGTAGAATATATATCCCACGGGGATAAAATTGAAAAAAGTTGAAAAAAATTTTTTTTTGGACTTAGTCATTTTTCCGACGTTTATCAGACTTTCAGATAGGGGAAATGTCAGTGAGCATTCCGATTTCAGTTCCAGAACGATTCGCCCCATGACTCCTTGTTATTTAGTCGTTTTCAGCCAATTTTCTGGATTTTTGAAAATTTCACTTTTTTGTGAAAATATCCACTAAATGAGGGAATAAAATGTGTGAGGGTACCCCAGGAGAGTTCCAAATGTGTGTGGGTAGAATATATATCCCACGGGGGAAAAATTGAAAAAAGTTGAAAAAATTTTTTTTTTGGACTTAGTCATTTTTCCAGCGTTTATCAGACTTTCAGATAGGGGAAATGTCAGTGAGTGTTCCGATTTCAGTTCCAGAGCGATTTGCCCAATGAGTCCTTGTTATTTAGTCGTTTTCAGCCAATTTTCTGGATTTTTGAAAATTTCACTTTTTTGTGGAAATATCCACTAAATGAGGGAATAATATGTGTGAGGGTACCCCAGGAGAGTTCCAAATGTGTGTGGGTAGAATATATATCCCACGGGGGTAAAATTGAGAAAAGTAAAAAAAAAATTTTTTTGGGACTTAGTGATTTTTCTGGCGTTTATCAGACTTTCAGATAGGGGAAATGTCAGTGAGCGTTCCGATTTCAGTTCCAGAGCGTTTCGCCCAATGACTCCTTGTTATTTAGTTGTTTTCAGCCAATTTTCTGGATTTTTGAAAATTTCCCTTTTTTGTGAAAATATCCACTAAATGAGGGAATAATATGTGTGAGGGTACCCCAGGAGAGTTCCAAATGTGTGTGGGTAGAATATATATCCCACGGGGATAAAATTGAAAAAAGTTGAAAAAAAATTTTTTTTGGACTTAGTCATTTTTCCGACGTTTATCAGACTTTCAGATAGGGGAAATGTCAGTGAGCATTCCGATTTCAGTTCCAGAACGATTCGCCCCATGACTCCTTGTTATTTAGTCGTTTTCAGCCAATTTTCTGGATTTTTGAAAATTTCACTTTTTTGTGAAAATATCCACTAAATGAGGGAATAAAATGTGTGAGGGTACCCCAGGAGAGTTCCAAATGTGTGTGGGTAGAATATATATCCCACGGGGGAAAAATTGAAAAAAGTTGAAAAAATTTTTTTTTTGGACTTAGTCATTTTTCCAGCGTTTATCAGACTTTCAGATAGGGGAAATGTCAGTGAGTGTTCCGATTTCAGTTCCAGAGCGATTTGCCCAATGAGTCCTTGTTATTTAGTCGTTTTCAGCCAATTTTCTGGATTTTTGAAAATTTCACTTTTTTGTGGAAATATCCACTAAATGAGGGAATAATATGTGTGAGGGTACCCCAGGAGAGTTCCAAATGTGTGTGGGTAGAATATATATCCCACGGGGGTAAAATTGAAAAAAGTTGAAAAAAAAATTTTTTTGGACTTAGTCATTTTTCCAGCGTTTATCAGACTTTCAGTTAGGGGAAATGTCAGTGAGCGTTCCGATTTCAGTTCCAGAGCGATTCGCCCAATGAGTCCTTGTTATTTAGTTGTTTTCAGCCAATTTTCTGGATTTTTGAAAATTTCACTATTTTGTGAAAATATCCACTAAATGAGGGAATAATATGTGTGAGGGTACCCCAGGAGAGTTCCAAATGTGTGTGGGTAGAATATATATCCCACGGGGGTAAAATTCAAAAAAGTAAAAAAAAATTTTTTTTTGGACTTAGTGATTTTTCTGGCGTTTATCAGACTTTCAGATAGGGGAAATATCAGTGAGCGTTCCGATTTCAGTTCCAGAGCGATTCGCCCAATGACTACTTGTTATTTAGTTGTTTTCAGCCAATTTTCTGGATTTTTGAAAATTTCACTTTTTTGTGAAAATATCCACTAAATGAGGGAATAATATGTGTGAGGGTACCCCAGGAGAGTTCCAAATGTGTGTGGGAAGAATATATATCCCACGGGGGTAAAATTGAAAAAAGTTGAAAAAATTTTTTTTTTAGACTTAGTCATTTTTCCGACGTTTATCAGACTTTCAGATAGGGGAAATGTCAGTGAGCATTCCGATTTCAGTTCCAGAACGATTCGCCCAATGAGTCCTTGTTATTTAGTCGTTTTCAGCCAATTTTCTGGATTTTTGAAAATTTCACTATTTTGTGAAAATATCCACTAAATGAGGGAATAATATGTGTGAGGGTACCCCAGGAGAGTTCCAAATGTGTGTGGGTAGAATATATATCCCACGGGGGTAAAATTCAAAAAAGTAAAAAAAAAATTTTTTTTGGACTTAGTGATTTTTCTGGCGTTTATCAGACTTTCAGATAGGGGAAATGTCAGTGAGCGTTCCGATTTCAGTTCCAGAGCGATTCGCCCAATGACTACTTGTTATTTAGTTGTTTTCAGCCAATTTTCTGGATTTTTGAAAATTTCACTTTTTTGTGAAAATATCCACTAAATGAGGGAATAATATGTGTGAGGGTACCCCAGGAGAGTTCCAAATGTGTGTGGGTAGAATATATATCCCACGGGGATAAAATTGAAAAAAGTTGAAAAAATTTTTTTTTTGGACTTAGTCATTTTTCCGACGTTTATCAGACTTTCAGATAGGGGATATGTCAGTGAGCATTCCGATTTCAGTTCCAGAGCGATTCGCCCAATGAGTCCTTGTTATTTAGTCGTTTTCAGCCAATTTTCTGGATTTTTGAAAATTTCACTTTTTTGTGAAAATATCCACTAAATGAGGGAATAATATGTGTGAGGGTACCCCAGGAGAGTTCCAAATGTGTGTGGGAAGAATATATATCCCACGGGGGTAAAATTGAAAAAAGTTGAAAAAATGTTTTTTTTAGACTTAGTCATTTTTCCGACGTTTATCAGACTTTCAGATAGGGGAAATGTCAGTGAGCATTCCGATTTCAGTTCCAGAGCGATTCTCCCAATGAGTCCTTGTTATTTAGTCGTTTTCAGCCAATTTTCTGGATTTTTGAAAATTTCACTTTTTTGTGAAAATATCCACTAAATGAGGGAATAAAATGTGTGAGGGTACCCCAGGAGAGTTCCAAATGTGTGTGGGTAGAATATATATCCCACGGGTGTAAAATTGAAAAAAGGTTTTAAAAAAATTTTTTTTGGACTTAGTCATTTTTCCGGCGTTTATCAGACTTTCAGATAGGGGAAATGTCAGTGAGCGTTCCGATTTCAGTTCCAGAGTGATTCGCCTAATGAGTCCTTGTTATTTAGTCGTTTTCAGCCAATTTTCTGGATTTTTTAAAATTTCACTTTTTTGTGGAAACATCCACTAAATGAGGGAATAAAATGTGTGAGGGTACCCCAGGAGAGTTCCAAATGTGTGTGGGAAGAATATATATCCCACGGGGTAAAATTTAAAAAAGTTGAAAAAATTTTTTTTTTGGACTTAGTGATTTTTCTGGTGTTTATCAGACTTTCAGATAGGGGCAATGTCAGTGAGCATTCCGATTTCAGTTCCAGAGCGATTAGCCCAATGACTCCTTGTTATTTAGTCGTTTTCAGCCAATTTTCTGGATTTTTGAAAATTTCACTTTTTTGTGAAAATATCCACTAAATGAGGGAATAATATGTGTGAGGGTACCCCAGGAGAGTTCCAAATGTGTGCGGGAAGAATATATATCCCACGGGGGTAAAATTGAAAAAAGTTGAAAAAATTTTTTTTTTGGACTTAGTCATTTTTCCGACGTTTATCAGACTTTCAGATAGGGGAAATGTCAGTGAGCATTCCGATTTGAGTTCCAGAACGATTCGCCCAATGACTCCTTGTTATTTAGTCGTTTTCAGCCAATTTTCTGGATTTTTGAAAATTTCACTTTTTTGTGAAAATATCCACTAAATGAGGGAATAATATGTCTGAGGGTACCCCAGGAGAGTTCGAAATGTGTGTGGGTAGAATATATATCCCACGGGGTAAAATTGAAAAAAGTTGAAAAAAAAATATTTTGGACTTAGTCATTTTTCTGGCGTTTATCAGACTTTCTGATAGGTGAAATGTCAGTGAGCATTACGATTTCAGTTCCAGAGTGATTCACCCAATGAGTCCTTGATATTTAGTCATTTTCAGCCAATTTTCTCGATTTTTGAAAATTTCACTTTTTTGTGAAAATATCCACTAAATGAGGGAATAATATGTGTGAGGGTACCCCAGGAGAGTTCCAAATGTGTGTGGGTAGAATATATATCCCACGGGTGTAAAATTGAAAAAAGGTTTTAAAAAAATTTTTTTTGGACTTAGTCATTTTTCCGGCGTTTATCAGACTTTCAGATAGGGGAAATGTCAGTGAGCGTTCCGATTTCAGTTCCAGAGCGATTCGCCTAATGAGTCCTTGTTATTTAGTCGTTTTCAGCCAATATTCTGGATTTTTTAAAATTTCACTTTTTTGTGGAAATATCCACTAAATGAGGGAATAAAATGTGTGAGGGTACCCCAGGAGAGTTCCAAATGTGTGTGGTTAGAATATATATCCCACGGGGGAAAAATTGAAAAAAGTTGAAAACATTTTTTTTTGGACTTAGTCATTTTTCCAGCGTTTATTAGACTTTCAGTTAGGGGAAATGTCAGTGAGCATTCCGATTTCAGTTCCAGAGCGATTCGCCCATTGAGTCCTTGATATTTAGTAGTTTTCAGCCAATTTTCTTGATTTTTGAAAATTTCACTTTTTTTGTGAAAATATCCACTAAATGAGGGAATAATATGTGTGAGGGTACCCCAGGAGAGTTCCAAATGTGTGTGGGTAGAATATATATCCCACGGGGTAAAATTGAAAAAAGTTGAAAAAAAAAATATTTTGGACTTAGTCATTTTTCTGGCGTTTATCAGACTTTCAGATAGGGGAAATGTCAGTGAGCGCTCCGATTTCAGTTCCAGAGCGATTCTCCCAATGAGTCCTTGTTATTTAGTCGTTTTCAGCCAATTTTCTGGATTTTTGAAAATTTCACTTTTTTGTGAAAATATCCACTAAATGAGGGAATAATATGTGTGAGGTTACCCCAGGAGAGTTCCAAATGTGTGTGGGAAGAATATATATCCCACGGGGGTAAAATTGAAAAAAGTTGAAAAATTTTTTTTTTTGGACTTAGTCATTTTTCCAGCGTTTATCAGACTTTCAGATAGGGGAAATGTCATTGAGTGTTCCGATTTCAGTTCCAGAGCGATTCGCCCAATGAGTCATTGTTATTTCGTCGTTTTCAGCCAATTTTCTGGATTTTTGAAAATTTCACTTTTTTGTGAAAATATCCACTAAATGAGGGAATAAAATGTGTGAGGGTACCCCAGGAGAGCTCCAAATGTGTGTGGGAAGAATATATATCCCACGGGGGTAAAATTTAAAAAAGTTGAAAAAATTTTTTTTTTGGACTTAGTGATTTTTCTGGTGTTTATCAGACTTTCAGATAGGGGAAATGTCAGTGAGCATTCCGATTTCAGTTCCAGAGTGATTCTCCCAATGAGTCCTTGTTATTTAGTCGTTTTCAGCCAATTTTCTGGATTTTTGAAAATTTCACTTTTTTGTGAAAATATCCACTAAATGAGGGAATAATATGTGTGAGGGTACCCCAGGAGAGTTCCAAATGTGTGTGGGTAGAATATATATCCCACGGGGATAAAATTGAAAAAAGTTTAAAAAAAAATTTTTTTGGACTTAGTCATTTTTCCGGCGTTTATCAGACTTTCAGATAGGGGAAATGTCAGTGAGCGTTCCGATTTCAGTTCCAGAGTGATTCTCCCAATGATTCCTTGTTATTTAGTCGTTTTCAGCCAATTTTCTGGATTTTTGAAAATTTCACTTTTTTTGTGAAAATATCCACTAAATGAGGGAATAATACGTGTGAGGGTACCCCAGGAGAGTTCCAAATGTGTGTGGGTAGAATATATATCCCACGGGGGTAAAATTGAAAAAAGTTGAAAAAAAAATTTTTTTGGACTTAGTCATTTTTCTGGCGTTTATCAGTCTTTCAGATAGGTGAAATGTCAGTGAGCATTACGATTTCAGTTCCAGAGCGATTCGCCCAATGAGGCCTTGTTATTTAGTTGTTTTCAGCCAATTTTCTGGATTTTTTAAAATTTCACTTTTTTGTGAAAATATCCACTAAATGAGGGAATAATATGTGTGAGGGCACACCAGGAGAGTTCCAAATGTGTGTGGGTAGAATATATATCCCATGGGGATAAAATTGAAAAAGGTTTAAAAAAAAATTTTTTTGGAATTAGTCATTTTTCTGGCGTTTATCAGACTTTCAGATAGGGGAAATGTCAGTGAGCATTCCGATTTCAGTTCCAGACTGATTCACCCAATGAGTCCTTGATATTTAGTCGTTTTCAGCCAATTTTTTGGATTTTTGAAAATTTCACTTTTTTGTCAAAATATCCACTAAATGAGGGAATAATATGTGTGAGGGTACCCCAGGAGAGTTCCAAATGTGTGTGGGTAGAATATATATCCCACGGGGATAAAATTGAAAAAAGTTGAAAAAAATTTTTTTTTGGACTTAGTCATTTTTCCGACGTTTATCAGACTTTCAGATAGGGGAAATGTCAGTGAGCATTCCGATTTCAGTTCCAGAACGATTCGCCCCATGACTCCTTGTTATTTAGTCGTTTTCAGCCAATTTTCTGGATTTTTGAAAATTTCACTTTTTTGTGAAAATATCCACTAAATGAGGGAATAAAATGTGTGAGGGTACCCCAGGAGAGTTCCAAATGTGTGTGGGTAGAATATATATCCCACGGGGGAAAAATTGAAAAAAGTTGAAAAAATTTTTTTTTTGGACTTAGTCATTTTTCCAGCGTTTATCAGACTTTCAGATAGGGGAAATGTCAGTGAGTGTTCCGATTTCAGTTCCAGAGCGATTTGCCCAATGAGTCCTTGTTATTTAGTCGTTTTCAGCCAATTTTCTGGATTTTTGAAAATTTCACTTTTTTGTGGAAATATCCACTAAATGAGGGAATAATATGTGTGAGGGTACCCCAGGAGAGTTCCAAATGTGTGTGGGAAGAATATATATCCCACGGGGGTAAAATTGAAAAAAGTTGAAAAAATTTTTTTTTTAGACTTAGTCATTTTTCCGACGTTTATCAGACTTTCAGATAGGGGAAATGTCAGTGAGCATTCCGATTTCAGTTCCAGAGCGATTCTCCCAATGAGTCCTTGTTATTTAGTCGTTTTCAGCCAATTTTCTGGATTTTTGAAAATTTCACTTTTTTGTGAAAATATCCACTAAATGAGGGAATAAAATGTGTGAGGGTACCCCAGGAGAGTTCCAAATGTGTGTGGGTAGAATATATATCCCACGGGTGTAAAATTGAAAAAAGGTTTTAAAAAAATTTTTTTTGGACTTAGTCATTTTTCCGGCGTTTATCAGACTTTCAGATAGGGGAAATGTCAGTGAGCGTTCCGATTTCAGTTCCAGAGCGATTCGCCTAATGAGTCCTTGTTATTTAGTCGTTTTCAGCCAATTTTCTGGATTTTTTAAAATTTCACTTTTTTGTGGAAATATCCACTAAATGAGGGAATAAAATGTGTGAGGGTACCCCAGGAGAGTTCCAAATGTGTGTGGGAAGAATATATATCCCACGGGGTAAAATTTAAAAAAGTTGAAAAAATTTTTTTTTTGGACTTAGTGATTTTTCTGGTGTTTATCAGACTTTCAGATAGGGGAAATGTCAGTGAGCATTCCGATTTCAGTTCCAGAGCGATTAGCCCAATGACTCCTTGTTATTTAGTCGTTTTCAGCCAATTTTCTGGATTTTTGAAAATTTCACTTTTTTGTGGAAATATCCACTAAATGAGGGAATAATATGTGTGAGGGTACCCCAGGAGAGTTCCAAATGTGTGTGGGTAGAATATATATCCCACGGGGTAAAATTGAAAAAAGTTGAAAAAAAAAATATTTTGGACTTAGTCATTTTTCTGGCGTTTATCAGACTTTCAGATAGGGGAAATGTCAGTGAGCGCTCCGATTTCAGTTCCAGAGCGATTCTCCCAATGAGTCCTTGTTATTTAGTCGTTTTCAGCCAATTTTCTGGATTTTTGAAAATTTCACTTTTTTGTGAAAATATCCAATAAATGAGGGAATAATATGTGTGAGGTTACCCCAGGAGAGTTCCAAATGTGTGTGGGAAGAATATATATCCCACGGGGGTAAAATTGAAAAAAGTTGAAAAATTTTTTTTTTTGGACTTAGTCATTTTTCCAGCGTTTATCAGACTTTCAGATAGGGGAAATGTCATTGAGTGTTCCGATTTCAGTTCCAGAGCGATTCGCCCAATGAGTCATTGTTATTTCGTCGTTTTCAGCCAATTTTCTGGATTTTTGAAAATTTCACTTTTTTGTGAAAATATCCACTAAATGAGGGAATAAAATGTGTGAGGGTACCCCAGGAGAGCTCCAAATGTGTGTGGGAAGAATATATATCCCACGGGGGTAAAATTTAAAAAAGTTGAAAAAATTTTTTTTTTGGACTTAGTGATTTTTCTGGTGTTTATCAGACTTTCAGATAGGGGAAATGTCAGTGAGCATTCCGATTTCAGTTCCAGAGTGATTCTCCCAATGAGTCCTTGTTATTTAGTCGTTTTCAGCCAATTTTCTGGATTTTTGAAAATTTCACTTTTTTGTGAAAATATCCACTAAATGAGGGAATAATATGTGTGAGGGTACCCCAGGAGAGTTACAAATGTGTGTGGGTAGAATATATATCCCACGGGGATAAAATTGAAAAAAGTTTAAAAAAAAATTTTTTTGGACTTAGTCATTTTTCCGGCGTTTATCAGACTTTCAGATAGGGGAAATGTCAGTGAGCGTTCCGATTTCAGTTCCAGAGTGATTCTCCCAATGAGTCCTTGTTATTTAGTCGTTTTCAGCCAATTTTCTGGATTTTTGAAAATTTCACTTTTTTTGTGAAAATATCCACTAAATGAGGGAATAATATGTGTGAGGGTACCCCAGGAGAGTTCCAAATGTGTGTGGGTAGAATATATATCCCACGGGGGAAAAACTGAAAAAAGTTGAAAACATTTTTTTTTGGACTTAGTCATTTTTCTGGCGTTTATCAGTCTTTCAGATAGGTGAAATGTCAGTGAGCATTACGATTTCAGTTCCAGAGTGATTCACCCAATGAGTCCTTGATATTTAGTCGTTTTCAGCCGATTTTCTGGATTTTTGAAAATTTCACTTTTTTGTGAAAATATCCACTAAATGAGGGAATAATATGTGTGAGGGTACCCCAGGAGAGTTCCAAATGTGTGTGGGTAGAATATATATCCCACGGGGTAAAATTGAAAAAAGTTGAAAAAAATTTTTTTTTGGACTTAGTCATTTTTCCGGCGTTTATCAGACTTTCAGATAGGGGAAATGTCAGTGAGCATTCCGATTTCAGTTCCAGAATGATTCGCCCCATGACTCCTTGTTATTTAGTCGTTTTCAGCCAATTTTCTGGATTTTTGAAAATTTCACTTTTTTGTGAAAATATCCACTAAATGAGGGAATAAAATGTGTGAGGGTACCCCAGGAGAGTTCCAAATGTGTGTGGGTAGAATATATATCCCACGGGGGAAAAATTGAAAAAAGTTGAAAAAATTTTTTTTTTGGACTTAGTCATTTTTCTGGTGTTTATCAGACTTTCAGATAGGGGAAATGTCAGTGAGCATTCCGATTTCAGTTCCAGAGTTATTCTCCCAATGAGTCCTTGTTATTTAGTCGTTTTCAGCCAATTTTCTGGATTTTTGAAAATTTCACTTTTTTGTGAAAATATCCACTAAATGAGGGAATAATATGTGTGAGGGTACCCCAGGAGAGTTACAAATGTGTGTGGGTAGAATATATATCCCACGGGGATAAAATTGAAAAAAGTTTAAAAAAAAATTTTTTTGGACTTAGTCATTTTTCCGGCGTTTATCAGACTTTCAGATAGGGGAAATGTCAGTGAGCGTTCCGATTTCAGTTCCAGAGTGATTCACCCAATGAGTCCTTGATATTTAGTCGTTTTCAGCCGATTTTCTGGATTTTTGAAAATTTCACTTTTTTGTGAAAATATCCACTAAATGAGGGAATAATATGTGTGAGGGTACCCCAGGAGAGTTCCAAATGTGTGTGGGTAGAATATATATCCCACGGGGTAAAATTGAAAAAAGTTGAAAAAAATTTTTTTTTGGACTTAGTCATTTTTCCGGCGTTTATCAGACTTTCAGATAGGGGAAATGTCAGTGAGCGTTCCGATTTCAGTTCCAGAGTGATTCTCCCAATGAGTCCTTGTTATTTCGTCGTTTTCAGCTAATTTTCTGGATTTTTGAAAATTTCACTTTTTTTGTGAAAATATCCACTAAATGAGGGAATAATATGTGTGAGGGTACCCCAGGAGAGTTCCAAATGTGTGTGGGTAGAATATATATCCCACGGGGGAAAAATTGAAAAAAGTTGAAAACATTTTTTTTTGGACTTAGTCATTTTTCCAGCGTTTATCAGACTTTCAGTAAGGGGAAATATTAGTGAGCGTTCCGATTTCAGTTCCAGAGCGATTCGCCCAATGAGTCCTTGATATTTAGCAGTTTTCAGCCAATTTTCTTGATTTTTGAAAATTTCACTTTTTTTGTGAAAATATCCACTAAATGAGGGAATAATATGTGTGAGGGCACACCAGGAGAGTTCCAAATGTGTGTGGGTAGAATATATATCCCACGGGGGTAAAATTGAAAAAAGTAAAAAAAAAAATTTTTTTGGACTTAGTGATTTTTCTGGCGTTTATCAGACTTTCAGATAGGGGAAATGTCAGTGAGCATTCCGATTTCAGTTCCAGAGCAATTCGCCCAATGACTCCTTGTTATTTAGTCGTTTTCTGCCAATTTTCTGGATTTTTGAAAATTTCACTTTTTTGTGAAAATATCCACTAAATGAGGGAATAATATGTGTGAGGGTACCCCAGGAGAGTTCCAAATGTGTGTGGGTAGAATATATATCCCATGGGGATAAAATTGAAAAAGGTTTAAAAAAAAATTTTTTTGGAATTAGTCATTTTTCTGGCGTTTATCAGACTTTCAGATAGGGGAAATGTCAGTGAGCATTCCGATTTCAGTTCCAGACTGATTCACCCAATGAGTCCTTGATATTTAGTCGTTTTCAGCCAATTTTTTGGATTTTTGAAAATTTCACTTTTTTGTCAAAATATCCACTAAATGAGGGAATAATATGTGTGAGGGAACCCCAGGAGAGTTCCAAATGTGTGTGGGCAGAATATATATCCCACGGGGGTAAAATTGAAATAAGTTGAAAAAAATTTTTTTTTGGACTTAGTCATTTTTCCAGCGTTTATCAGACTTTCAGTTAGGGGAAATGTCAGTGAGCGTTCCGATTTCAGTTCCAGAGCGATTCGCCCAATGAGTGCTTGATATTAATCGTTTTCAGCCAATTTTCTGGATTTTTGAAAATTTCACTTTTTTGTGAAAATATCCACTAAATGAGGGAATAATATGTGTGAGGGTACCCCAGGAGAGTTCCAAATGTGTGTGGGTAGAATATATATCCCACGGGGGAAAAATTGAAAAAAGTTGAAAACATTTTTTTTTGGACTTAGTCATTTTTCTAGCGTTTATCAGACTTTCAGTTAGGGGAAATGTCAGTGAGCGTTCCGATTTCAGTTCCAGAGCGATTCGCCCAATGAGTCCTTGATATTTAGCAGTTTTCAGCCAATTTTCTTGATTTTTGAAAATTTCACTTTTTTTGTGAAAATATCCACTAAATGAGGGAATAATATGTGTGAGGGTACCCCAGGAGAGTTCCAAATGTGTGTGGGTAGAATATATATCCCACGGGGTAAAATTGAAAAAAGTTGAAAAAAAAATTTTTTTGGACTTAGTCATTTTTCCGGCGTTTATCAGACTTTCAGATAGGGGAAATATCAGTGAGCACTCCGATTTCAGTTCCAGAGTGATTCTCCCATTGAGTCCTTGTTATTTAGTCGTTTTCAGCCAATTTTCTGGATTTTTGAAAATTTCACTTTTTTGTGAAAATATCCACTAAATAAGGGAATAATATGTGTGAGGTTACCCCAGGAGAGTTCCAAATGTGTGTGGGTAAAATTGAAAAAAGTTGAAAAAAATTTTTTTGGGACTTAGTCATTTTTCTGGCGTTTATCAGACTTTTAGATAGGGGAAATGTCTGTGAGCATTCCGATTTCAGTTCCAGATTGATTCACCCAATGAGTCCTTAATATTTAGTCGTTTTCAGCCAATTTTTTGGATTTTTGAAAATTTCACTTTTTTGTCAAAATATCCACTAAATGAGGGAATAATATGTGTGAGGGTACCCCAGGAGAGTTCCAAATGTGTGTGGGCAGAATATATATCCCACGGGGGTAAAATTGAAAAAAGTTGAAAACATTTTTTTTTTGGACTTAGTCATTTTTCTGCCATTTATCAGACTTTCAGATAGGGGAAATGTCAGTGAGCATTCCGATTTCAGTTCCAGACTGATTCACCCAATGAGTCCTTGATATTTAGTTGTTTTCAGCCAATTTTTTGGATTTTTGAAAATTTCACTTTTTTGTGAAAATATCCACTAAATGAGGGAATAATATGTGTGAGGGTACCCCAGGAGAGTTCCAAATGTGTGTGGGTAGAATATATATCCCACGGGGGTAAAATTGAAAAAAGTTGAAAAAAAATTTTTTTTGGACTTAGTCATTTTTTTGGCGTTTATCAGACTTTCAGATAGGGGAAATGTCAGTGAGCATTCCGATTTCAGTTCCAGAGTGATTCACCCAATGAGTCCTTGTTATTTAGTCGTTTTCAGCCAATTTTCTGGATTTTTGAAAATTTCACTTTTTTTGTGAAAATATCCACTAAATGAGGGAATAATATGTATGAGGGTACCCCAGGAGAGTTCCAAATGTGTGTGGGTAGAATATATATCAGACAGGGGTAAAATTGAAAAAAAATTTTTTTTGGACTTAGTGATTTTTCTGGCGTTTATCAGACTTTCAGATAGGGGAAATGTCAGTGAGCGTTCCCATTTCAGTTCCAGAGCGATTCGCCCAATGACTCCTTGTTATTTAGTCGTTTTCAGCCAATTTTCTGGATTTTTGAAAATTTCACTTTTTTGTGAAAATATCCACTAAATGAGGAAATAATATGTGTGATGGTATCCCAGGAGATTTCCAAATGTGTGTGGGTAGAATATATATCCCACGGGGGAAAAATTGAAAAAAGTTGAAAACATTTTTTTTTTGGAGTTAGTCATTTTTCCAGCGTTTATCAGACTTTCAGTTAGGGGAAATGTCAGTGAGCGTTCCGATTTCAGTTCCAGAGAGATTGGCCCAATGAGTCCTTGATATTTAGTAGTTTTCAGCCAATTTTCTGGATTTTTGAAAATTTCACTTTTTTTGTGAAAATATCCACTAAATGAGGGAATAATATGTATGAGGGTACCCCAGGAGAGTTCCAAATGTGTGTGGGTAGAATATATATCACACAGGGGTAAAATTGAAAAAAAATTTTTTTGGGACTTAGTGATTTTTCTGGCGTTTATCAGACTTTCAGATAGGGGAAATGTCAGTGAGCGTTCCGATTTCAGTTCCAGAGCGATTCGCCCAATGACTCCTTGTTATTTAGTCGTTTTCAGCCAATTTTCTGGATTTTTGGAAATTTCACTTTTTTTGTGAAAATATCCACTAAATGAGGGAATAATATGTGTGAGGGTACCCCAGGAGAGTTCCAAATGTGTGTGGGTAGAATATATATCCCACGGGGGTAAAATTGAAAAAAGTTGAAAAAATTTTTTTTTTGGACTTTGTCATTTTTTTGCCGTTTATCAAACTTTCAGATAGGGGAAATGTCAGTGAGCATTCCGATTTCAGTTCCAGACTGATTCACCCAATGAGTCCTTCATATTTAGTCGTTTTCAGCCAATTTTCTGGATTTTTTAAAATTTCACTTTTTTGTGAAAATATCCACTAAATGAGGGAATAATATGTGTGAGGGTACCCCAGGAGAGTTCCAAATGTGTGTGGGTAGAATATATATCCCATGGGGGAAAAATTGAAAAAAGTTGAAAACATTTTTTTTTTGGACTTAGTCATTTTTCCAGCGTTTATCAGACTTTCAGTTAGGGTAAATGTCAGTGAGCGTTCCGATTTCAGTTCCAGAGCGATTCGCCCAATGAGTCCTTGTTATTTAGTTGTTTTCAGCCAATTTTCTGGATTTTTGAAAATTTCACTTTTTTGTGAAAATATCCACTAAATGAGGGAATAATATGTGTGAGAGTACCCCAGGAGAGTTCCAAATGTGTGTGGGTAGAATATATATCCCACGGGGGTAAAATTGAAAAAAGTAAAAAAAATATTTTTTTTGGACTTAGTGATTTTTCTGGCGTTCATCAGACTTTCAGTTAGGGGAAATGTCAGTGAGCGTTCCGATTTCAGTTCCAGAGAGATTCGCCCAATGAGTCCTTGATATTTAGTAGTTTTCAGCCAATTTTCTGGATTTTTGAAAATTTCACTTTTTTTGTGAAAATATCCACTAAATGAGGGAATAATATGTGTGAGGGTACCCCAGGAGAGTTCCAAATGTGTGTGGGTAGAATATATATCACACAGGGGTAAAATTGAAAAAAATTTTTTTTGGGACTTAGTGATTTTTCTGGCGTTTATCAGACTTTCAGATAGGGGAAATGTCAGTGAGCGTTCCGATTTCAGTTCCAGAGCGATTCGCCCAATGACTCCTTGTTATTTAGTCGTTTTCAGCCAATTTTCTGGATTTTTGAAAATTTCACTTTTTTGTGAAAATATCCACTAAATGAGGGAATAATATGTGTGATGGTATCCCAGGAGAGTTCCAAATGTGTGTGGGTAGAATATATATCCCACGGGGGAAAAATTGAAAAAAGTTGAAAACATTTTTTTTTTGGACTTAGTTATTTTTCCAGCGTTTATCAGACTTTCAGTTAGGGGAAATGTCAGTGAGCGTTCCGATTTCAGTTCCAGAGCGATTCGCCCAATGAGTCCTTGATATTTAGTAGTTTTCAGCCAATTTTCTGGATTTTTGAAAATTTCACTTTTTTTGTGAAAATATCCACTAAATGAGGGAATAATATGTGTGAGGGTACCCCAGGAGAGTTCCAAATGTGTGTGGGTAGAATATATATCCCACGGGGGTAAAATTGAAAAAAGTTGAAAAAAAATTTTTTTTGGACTTAGTCATTTTTTTGGCGTTTATCAGACTTTCAGATAGGGGAAATGTCAGTGAGCATTCCGATTTCAGTTCCAGACTGATTCACCCAATGAGTCCTTGATATTTAGTCGTTTTCAGCCAATTTTTTGGATTTTTGAAAATTTCACTTTTTTGTCAAAATATCCACTAAATGAGGGAATAATATGTGTGAGGGTACCCCAGGAGAGTTCCAAATGTGTGTGGGCAGAATATATATCCCACGGGGGTAAAATTGAAAAAAGTTGAAAAAAATTTTTTTTTGGACTTAGTCATTTTTCTGGCGTTTATCAGACTTTCAGATAGGGGAAATGTCAGTGAGCATTCCGATTTCAGTTCCAGACTGATTCACCCAATGAGTCCTTGATATTTAGTCGTTTTCAGCCAATTTTTTGGATTTTTGAAAATTTCACTTTTTTGTGAAAATATCCACTAAATGAGGGAATAATTTGTGTGAGGGTACCCCAGGAGAGTTCCAAATGTGTGTGGGTAGAATATATATCCCACGGGGGTAAAATTGAAAAAAGTTGAAAAAAATTTTTTTTGGGACTTAGTCATTTTTCTGCCATTTATCAGACTTTCAGATAGGGGAAATGTCAGTGAGCATTCCGATTTCAGTTCCAGACTGATTCACCCAATGAGTCTTTGATATTTAGTTGTTTTCAGCCAATTTTTTGGATTTTTGAAAATTTCACTTTTTTGTGAAAATATCCACTAAATGAGGGAATAATATGTGTGAGGGTACCCCAGGAGAGTTCCAAATGTGTGTGGGTAGAATATATATCACACAGGGGTAAAATTGAAAAAAAATTTTTTGGGGACTTAGTGATTTTTCTGGCGTTTATCAGACTTTCAGATAGGGGAAATGTCAGTGAGCGTTCCGATTTCAGTTCCAGAGCGATTCGCCCAATGACTCCTTGTTATTTAGTCGTTTTCAGCCAATTTTCTGGATTTTTGAAAATTTCACTTTTTTGTGAAAATATCCACTAAATGAGGGAATAATATGTGTGATGGTATCCCAGGAGAGTTCCAAATGTGTGTGGGTAGAATATATATCCCACGGGGGAAAAATTGAAAAAAGTTGAAAACATTTTTTTTTTGGACTTAGTCATTTTTCCAGCGTTTATCAGACTTTCAGTTAGGGGAAATGTCAGTGAGCGTTCCGATTTCAGTTCCAGAGCGATTCGCCCAATGAGTCCTTGATATTTAGTAGTTTTCAGCCAATTTTCTGGATTTTTGAAAATTTCACTTTTTTTGTGAAAATATCCACTAAATGAGGGAATAATATGTGTGAGGGTACCCCAGGAGAGTTCCAAATGTGTGTGGGTAGAATATATATCCCACGGGGGTAAAATTGAAAAAAGTTGAAAAAAAATTTTTTTTGGACTTAGTCATTTTTTTGGCGTTTATCAGACTTTCAGATAGGGGAAATGTCAGTGAGCATTCCGATTTCAGTTCCAGACTGATTCACCCAATGAGTCCTTGATATTTAGTCGTTTTCAGCCAATTTTTTGGATTTTTGAAAATTTCACTTTTTTGTCAAAATATCCACTAAATGAGGGAATAATATGTGTGAGGGTACCCCAGGAGAGTTCCAAATGTGTGTGGGCAGAATATATATCCCACGGGGGTAAAATTGAAAAAAGTTGAAAAAAATTTTTTTTTGGACTTAGTCATTTTTCTGGCGTTTATCAGACTTTCAGATAGGGGAAATGTCAGTGAGCATTCCGATTTCAGTTCCAGACTGATTCACCCAATGAGTCCTTGATATTTAGTCGTTTTCAGCCAATTTTTTGGATTTTTGAAAATTTCACTTTTTTGTGAAAATATCCACTAAATGAGGGAATAATTTGTGTGAGGGTACCCCAGGAGAGTTCCAAATGTGTGTGGGTAGAATATATATCCCACGGGGGTAAAATTGAAAAAAGTTGAAAAAAAATTTTTTTGGGACTTAGTCATTTTTCTGCCATTTATCAGACTTTCAGATAGGGGAAATGTCAGTGAGCATTCCGATTTCAGTTCCAGACTGATTCACCCAATGAGTCTTTGATATTTAGTTGTTTTCAGCCAATTTTTTGGATTTTTGAAAATTTCACTTTTTTGTGAAAATATCCACTAAATGAGGGAATAATATGTGTGAGGGTACCCCAGGAGAGTTCCAAATGTGTGTGGGTAGAATATATATCACACAGGGGTAAAATTGAAAAAAAATTTTTTGGGGACTTAGTGATTTTTCTGGCGTTTATCAGACTTTCAGATAGGGGAAATGTCAGTGAGCGTTCCGATTTCAGTTCCAGAGCGATTCGCCCAATGACTCCTTGTTATTTAGTCGTTTTCAGCCAATTTTCTGGATTTTTGAAAATTTCACTTTTTTGTGAAAATATCCACTAAATGAGGGAATAATATGTGTGATGGTATCCCAGGAGAGTTCCAAATGTGTGTGGGTAGAATATATATCCCACGGGGGAAAAATTGAAAAAAGTTGAAAACATTTTTTTTTTGGACTTAGTCATTTTTCCAGCGTTTATCAGACTTTCAGTTAGGGGAAATGTCAGTGAGCGTTCCGATTTCAGTTCCAGAGCGATTCGCCCAATGAGTCCTTGATATTTATTAGTTTTCAGCCAATTTTCTGGATTTTTGAAAATTTCACTTTTTTTGTGAAAATATCCACTAAATGAGGGAATAATATGTGTGAGGGTACCCCAGGAGAGTTCCAAATGTGTGTGGGTAGAATATATATCCCACGGGGGTAAAATTGAAAAAAGTTGAAAAAAAATTTTTTTTGGACTTAGTCATTTTTTTGGCGTTTATCAGACTTTCAGATAGGGGAAATGTCAGTGAGCATTCCGATTTCAGTTCCAGACTGATTCACCCAATGAGTCCTTGATATTTAGTCGTTTTCAGCCAATTTTTTGGATTTTTGAAAATTTCACTTTTTTGTCAAAATATCCACTAAATGAGGGAATAATATGTGTGAGGGTACCCCAGGAGAGTTCCAAATGTGTGTGGGCAGAATATATATCCCACGGGGGTAAAATTGAAAAAAGTTGAAAAAAATTTTTTTTTGGACTTAGTCATTTTTCTGGCGTTTATCAGACTTTCAGATAGGGGAAATGTCAGTGAGCATTCCGATTTCAGTTCCAGACTGATTCACCCAATGAGTCCTTGATATTTAGTCGTTTTCAGCCAATTTTTTGGATTTTTGAAAATTTCACTTTTTTGTGAAAATATCCACTAAATGAGGGAATAATTTGTGTGAGGGTACCCCAGGAGAGTTCCAAATGTGTGTGGGTAGAATATATATCCCACGGGGGTAAAATTGAAAAAAGTTGAAAAAAAATTTTTTTGGGACTTAGTCATTTTTCTGCCATTTATCAGACTTTCAGATAGGGGAAATGTCAGTGAGCATTCCGATTTCAGTTCCAGACTGATTCACCCAATGAGTCTTTGATATTTAGTTGTTTTCAGCCAATTTTTTGGATTTTTGAAAATTTCACTTTTTTGTGAAAATATCCACTAAATGAGGCAATAATATGTGTGAGGGTACCCCAGGAGAGTTCCAAATGTGTGTGGGTAGAATATATATCACACAGGGGTAAAATTGAAAAAAAATTTTTTGGGGACTTAGTGATTTTTCTGGCGTTTATCAGACTTTCAGATAGGGGAAATGTCAGTGAGCGTTCCGATTTCAGTTCCAGAGCGATTCGCCCAATGACTCCATGTTATTTAGTCGTTTTCAGCCAATTTTCTGGATTTTTGAAAATTTCACTTTTTTGTGAAAATATCCACTAAATGAGGGAATAATATGTGTGATGGTATCCCAGGAGAGTTCCAAATGTGTGTGGGTAGAATATATATCCCACGGGGGAAAAATTGAAAAAAGTTGAAAACATTTTTTTTTTGGACTTAGTCATTTTTCCAGCGTTTATCAGACTTTCAGTTAGGGGAAATGTCAGTGAGCGTTCCGATTTCAGTTCCAGAACGATTCGCCCAATGAGTCCTTGATATTTAGTAGTTTTCAGCCAATTTTCTGGATTTTTGAAAATTTCACTTTTTTTGTGAAAATATCCACTAAATGAGGGAATAATATGTGTGAGGGTACCCCAGGAGAGTTCCAAATGTGTGTGGGTAGAATATATATCCCACGGGGGTAAAATTGAAAAAAGTTGAAAAAAAATTTTTTTTGGACTTAGTCATTTTTTTGGCGTTTATCAGACTTTCAGAGAGGGGAAATGTCAGTGAGCATTCCGATTTCAGTTCCAGACTGATTCACCCAATGAGTCCTTGATATTTAGTCGTTTTCAGCCAATTTTTTGGATTTTTGAAAATTTCACTTTTTTGTCAAAATATCCACTAAATGAGGGAATAATATGTGTGAGGGTACCCCAGGAGAGTTCCAAATGTGTGTGGGCAGAATATATATCCCACGGGGGTAAAATTGAAAAAAGTTGAAAAAAATTTTTTTTTGGACTTAGTCATTTTTCTGGCGTTTATCAGACTTTCAGATAGGGGAAATGTCAGTGAGCATTCCGATTTCAGTTCCAGACTGATTCACCCAATGAGTCCTTGATATTTAGTCGTTTTCAGCCAATTTTTTGGATTTTTGAAAATTTCACTTTTTTGTGAAAATATCCACTAAATGAGGGAATAATATGTGTGAGGGTACCCCAGGAGAGTTCCAAATGTGTGTGGGTAGAATATATATCCCACGGGGGTAAAATTGAAAAAAGTTGAAAAAAATTTTTTTTTGGACTTAGTCATTTTTTTGGCGTTTATCAGACTTTCAGATAGGGGAAATGTCAGTGAGCATTCCGATTTCAGTTCCAGACTGATTCACCCAATGAGTCCTTCATATTTAGTCGTTTTCAGCCAATTTTCTGGATTTTTTAAAATTTCACTTTTTTGTGAAAATATCCACTAAATGAGGGAATAATATGTGTGAGGGTACCCCAGGAGAGTTCCAAATGTGTGTGGGTAGAATATATATCCCACGGGGGAAAAATTGAAAAAAGTTGAAAAAATTTTTTTTTTGGACTTAGTCATTTTTTTGGCGTTTATCAGACTTTCAGATAGGGGAAATGTCAGTGAGCATTCCGATTTCAGTTCCAGACTGATTCACCCAATGAGTCCTTGATATTTAGTCGTTTTCAGCCAATTTTTTGGATTTTTGAAAATTTCACTTTTTTGTCAAAATATCCACTAAATGAGGGAATAATATGTGTGAGGGTACCCCAGGAGAGTTCCAAATGTGTGTGGGCAGAATATATATCCCACGGGGGTAAAATTGAAAAAAGTTGAAAAAAAATTTTTTTTGGATTTAGTCATTTTTTTGGCGTTTATCAGACTTTCAGATAGGGGAAATGTCAGTGAGCATTCCGATTTCAGTTCCAGACTGATTCACCCAATGAGTCCTTCATATTTAGTCGTTTTCAGCCAATTTTCTGGATTTTTTAAAATTTCACTTTTTTGTGAAAATATCCACTAAATGAGGGAATAATATGTGTGAGGGTACCCCAGGAGAGTTCCAAATGTGTGTGGGTAGAATATATATCCCACGGGGGAAAAATTGAAAAAAGTTGAAAACATTTTTTTTTTGGACTTAGTCATTTTTCCAGCGTTTATCAGACTTTCAGTTAGGGGAAATGTCAGTGAGCGTTCCGATTTCAGTTCCAGAGCGATTCGCCCAATGAGTCCTTGATATTTAGTAGTTTTCAGCCAATTTTCTGGATTTTTTGAAAATTTCACTTTTTTTGTGAAAATATCCACTAAATGAGGGAATAATATGTGTGAGGGTACCACAGGAGAGTTCCAAATGTGTCTGGGTAGAATATATATCCAACGGGGGTAATATTGAAAAAAGTTGAAAAAAATTTTTTTTTGGACTTAGTCATTTTTCTGGCGTTTATCAGACTTTCAGATAGGGGAAATGTCAGTGAGCATTCCGATTTCAGTTCCAGACTGATTCACCCAATGAGTCCATGATATTTAGTCGTTTTCAGCCAATTTTTTGGCTTTTTGAAAATTTCACTTTTTTGTGAAAATATCCACTAAATGAGGGAATAATATGTGTGAGGGTACCCCAGGAGAGTTCCAAATGTGTGTGGGTAGAATATATATCACACAGGGGTAAAATTGAAAAAAAAATTTTTTTGGACTTAGTCATTTTTCTGGCGTTTATCAGACTTTCAGATAGGGGAAATGTCAGTGAGCATTCCGATTTCAGTTCCAGAGCGATTCGCCCAATGACTCCGTGTTATTTAGTCGTTTTCAGCCAATTTTCTGGATTTTTGAAAATTTCACTTTTTTGTGAAAATATCCACTAAATGAGGGAATAATATGTGTGATGGTATCCCAGGAGAGTTCCGAATGTGTGTGGGTAGAATATATATCCCACGGGGGAAAAATTGAAAAAAGTTGAAAACATTTTTTTTTTGGACTTAGTCATTTTTCCAGCGTTTATCAGACTTTCAGTTAGGGGAAATGTCAGTGAGCATTCCGATTTCAGTTCCATAGCGATTCGCAAAATGAGTCCTTGATATTTAGTAGTTTTCAGCCAATTTTCTGGATTTTTGAAAATTTCACTTTTTTTGTGAAAATATCCACTAAATGAGGGAATAATATGTGTGAGGGTACCCCAGGAGAGTTCCAAATGCATGTGGGTAGAATATATATCCCACGGGGGTAAAATTGAAAAAAGTTTAAAAAAAATTTTTTTGGACTTAGTCATTTTTCCGGCGTTTATCAGACTTCCAGATAGGGTAAAATGTCAGTGAGCGTTCCGATTTCAGTTCCAGAGTGATTCTCCCAATGAATCCTTGTTATTTAGTCGTTTTCAGCCAATTTTCTGGATTTTTGAAAATTTCACTTTTTTGTGAAAATATCCACTAAATGAGGGAATAATATGTGTGAGGGTACCCCAGGAGAGTTCCAAATGTGTGTGGGTAGAATATATATCCCACGGGGGAAAAATTGAAAAAAGTTGAAAACATTTTTTTTTTGGACTTAGTCATTTTTCTGGCGTTTATCAGACTTTCAGATAGGGGAAATGTCAGTGAGCGTTCCGATTTCAGTTCCAGACTGATTCACCCAATGAGTCCTTGATATTTAGTCGTTTTCAGCCAATTTTTTGGATTTTTGAAAATTTCACTTTTTTGTCAAAATATCCACTAAATGAGGGAATAATATGTGTGAGGGTACCCCAGGAGAGTTCCAAATGTGTGTGGGTAGAATATATATCACACAGGGGTAAAATTGAAAAAAAAATTTTTTTGGACTTAGTCATTTTTCTGGCGTTTATCAGACTTTCAGATAGGGGAAATGTCAGTGAGCATTCCGATTTCAGTTCCAGAGCGATTCGCCCAATGACTCCGTGTTATTTAGTCGTTTTCAGCCAATTTTCTGGATTTTTGAAAATTTCACTTTTTTGTGAAAATATCCACTAAATGAGGGAATAATATGTGTGATGGTATCCCAGGAGAGTTCCGAATGTGTGTGGGTAGAATATATATCCCACGGGGGAAAAATTGAAAAAAGTTGAAAACATTTTTTTTTTGGACTTAGTCATTTTTCCAGCGTTTATCAGACTTTCAGTTAGGGGAAATGTCAGTGAGCATTCCGATTTCAGTTCCATAGCGATTCGCAAAATGAGTCCTTGATATTTAGTAGTTTTCAGCCAATTTTCTGGATTTTTGAAAATTTCACTTTTTTTGTGAAAATATCCACTAAATGAGGGAATAATATGTGTGAGGGTACCCCAGGAGAGTTCCAAATGCATGTGGGTAGAATATATATCCCACGGGGGTAAAATTGAAAAAAGTTTAAAAAAAATTTTTTTGGACTTAGTCATTTTTCCGGCGTTTATCAGACTTCCAGATAGGGTAAAATGTCAGTGAGCGTTCCGATTTCAGTTCCAGAGTGATTCTCCCAATGAATCCTTGTTATTTAGTCGTTTTCAGCCAATTTTCTGGATTTTTGAAAATTTCACTTTTTTGTGAAAATATCCACTAAATGAGGGAATAATATGTGTGAGGGTACCCCAGGAGAGTTCCAAATGTGTGTGGGTAGAATATATATCCCACGGGGGAAAAATTGAAAAAAGTTGAAAACATTTTTTTTTTGGACTTAGTCATTTTTCTGGCGTTTATCAGACTTTCAGATAGGGGAAATGTCAGTGAGCGTTCCGATTTCAGTTCCAGACTGATTCACCCAATGAGTCCTTGATATTTAGTCGTTTTCAGCCAATTTTTTGGATTTTTGAAAATTTCACTTTTTTGAAAATTTCACTTTTTTGTCAAAATATCCACTAAATGAGGGAATAATATGTGTGAGGGTACCCCAGGAGAGTTAAAAATGTGTGTGGGTAGAATATATATCCCACGAGGGTAAAATTGAAAAAAGTTGAAAAAAATTTTTTTTTGGACTTACTCATTTTTCTGGCGTTTATCAGACTTTCAGATAGGGCAAATGTCAGTGAGCGTTCCGAATTCAGTTCCAGAGCGATTCGCCCAATGAGTCATTGTTATTTAGTCGTTTTCAGCCAATTTTCTGGATTTTTGAAAATTTCACTTTTTTGTGAAAATATCCACTAAATGAGGGAATAATATGTGTGAGGGTACCCCAGGAGAGTTCCAAATGTGTGTGGGTAGAATATATATCCCACGGGGGTAAAATTGAAAAAAGTTAAAAAAAAATTTTTTTTAGACTTAGTGATTTTTCCGACGTTTATCAGACTTTCAGATAGGGGAAATGTCAGTAAGCATTCCGATTTCAGTTCCAGAGCGATTCGCCTAATGAGTCCTTGTTATTTAGTCGTTTTCAGCCAATTTTCTGGATTTTTTAAAATTTCACTTTTTTGTGTAAATATCCACTAAATGAGGGAATAATATGTGTGAGGGTACCCCAGGAGAGTTCCAAATGTGTGTGGGTAGAATATATATCCCACGGGGGTAAAATTGAAAAAAGTTTAAAAAAATTTTTTTTTGGACTTAGTTATTTTTCTGACCTTTATCAGACTTTCAGATAGGGCAAATGTCAGTGAGCATTCCGATTTCAGTTCCATAGCGATTCGCCCAATGAGTCCTTGATATTTAGTAGTTTTCAGCCAATTTTCTGGATTTTTGAAAATTTCACTTTTTTTGTGAAAATATCCACTAAATGAGGGAATAATATGTGTGAGGGTACCCCAGGAGAGTTCCAAATGCATGTGGGTAGAATATATATCCCACGGGGGTAAAATTGAAAAAAGTTTAAAAAAAATTTTTTTGGACTTAGTCATTTTTCCGGCGTTTATCAGACTTCCAGATAGGGTAAAATGTCAGTGAGCGTTCCGATTTCAGTTCCAGAGTGATTCTCCCAATGAATCCTTGTTATTTAGTCGTTTTCAGCCAATTTTCTGGATTTTTGAAAATTTCACTTTTTTGTGAAAATATCCACTAAATGAGGGAATAATATGTGTGAGGGTACCCCAGGAGAGTTCCAAATGTGTGTGGGTAGAATATATATCCCACGGGGGAAAAATTGAAAAAAGTTGAAAACATTTTTTTTTTGGACTTAGTCATTTTTCTGGCGTTTATCAGACTTTCAGATAGGGGAAATGTCAGTGAGCGTTCCGATTTCAGTTCCAGACTGATTCACCCAATGAGTCCTTGATATTTAGTCGTTTTCAGCCAATTTTTTGGATTTTTGAAAATTTCACTTTTTTGTCAAAATATCCACTAAATGAGGGAATAATATGTGTGAGGGTACCCCAGGAGAGTTAAAAATGTGTGTGGGTAGAATATATATCCCACGAGGGTAAAATTGAAAAAAGTTGAAAAAAATTTTTTTTTGGACTTACTCATTTTTCTGGCGTTTATCAGACTTTCAGATAGGGCAAATGTCAGTGAGCGTTCCGAATTCAGTTCCAGAGCGATTTGCCCAATGAGTCATTGTTATTTAGTCGTTTTCAGCCAATTTTCTGGATTTTTGAAAATTTCACTTTTTTGTGAAAATATCCACTAAATGAGGGAATAATATGTGTGAGGGTACCCCAGGAGAGTTCCAAATGTGTGTGGGTAGAATATATATCCCACGGGGGTAAAATTGAAAAAAGTTAAAAAAAAATTTTTTTTAGACTTAGTGATTTTTCCGACGTTTATCAGACTTTCAGATAGGGGAAATGTCAGTAAGCATTCCGATTTCAGTTCCAGAGCGATTCGCCTAATGAGTCCTTGTTATTTAGTCGTTTTCAGCCAATTTTCTGGATTTTTTAAAATTTCACTTTTTTGTGTAAATATCCACTAAATGAGGGAATAATATGTGTGAGGGTACCCCAGGAGAGTTCCAAATGTGTGTGGGTAGAATATATATCCCACGGGGGTAAAATTGAAAAAAGTTTAAAAAAATTTTTTTTTGGACTTAGTTATTTTTCTGACGTTTATCAGACTTTCAGATAGGGCAAATGTCAGTGAGCATTCCGATTTCAGTTCCACAGCGATTCGCCCAATGAGTCGTTCATATTTAGTCGTTTTCAGCCAATTTTCTGGATTTTTAAAAATTTCCCTTTTTTGTGAAAATATCCACTAAATGAGGGAATAATATGTGTGAGGGTACCCCAGGAGAGTTCCAAATGTGTGTGGGTAGAATATATATCCCACGGGGGTAAAATTTAAAAAAGTTAAAAAAAAATTTTTTTTAGACTTAGTGATTTTTCCGACGTTTATCAGACTTTCAGATAGGGGAAATGTCAGTAAGCATTCCGATTTCAGTTCCAGAGCGATTCGCCTAATGAGTCCTTGTTATTTAGTCGTTTTCAGCCAATTTTCTGGATTTTTTAAAATTTCACTTTTTTGTGAAAATATCCACTAAATGAGGGAATAATATGTGTGAGGGTACCCCAGGAGAGTTCCAAATGTGTGTGGGTAGAATATATATCCCACGGGGGTAAAATTGAAAAAAGTTTAAAAAAAATTTTTTTTGGACTTAGTCATTTTTCTGGCGTTTATCAGACTTTCAGATAGGGGAAATGTCAGTGAGTGTTCCGATTTCAGTTCCAGAGCGATTCGCCCAATGTGTCATTGTTATTTAGTCGTTTTCAGCCAATTTTCTGGATTTTTGAAAATTTCACTTTTTTGTGAAAATATCCACTAAATGAGGGAATAATATGTGTGAGGGTACCCCAGGAGAGTTCCAAATGTGTGTGGGTAGAATATATATCCCACGGGGGTAAAATTGAAAAAAGTTTAAAAAAAATTTTTTTAGGACTTAGTTATTTTTCTGGCGTTTATCAGACTTTCAGATAGGGCAAATGTAAGTGAGCATTCCGATTTCAGTTCCACAGCGATTCGCCCAATGAGTCGTTCATATTTAGTCGTTTTCAGCCAATTTTCTGGAATTTTAAAAATTTCACTTTTTTGTGAAAATACCCACTAAATGAGGGAATAATATGTGTGAGGGTACCCCAGGAGAGTTCCAAATGTGTGTGGGTAGAATATATATCCCATTGGGGTAAAATTGAAAAAAGTTGAAAAAAATTCTTTTTTGGACTTAGTCATTTTTCTGGCGTTTATCAGACTTTCAGATAGGGCAAATGTCAGTGAGCGTTCCGATTTCAGTTCCAGAGCGATTCGCCCAATGAGTCCTTGATATTTAGTCGTTTTCAGACAATTTTTTGGATTTTTGAAAATGTCACTTTTTTGTGAAAATATCCACTAAATGAGGGAATAATATGTGTGAGGGTACACCAGGAGAGTTCCAAATGTGTGTGGGTAGAATATATATCCCACGGGGGTAAAATAGAAAAAAGTTGAAAAAAATTTTTTTTTGGACTTACTCATTTTTCTGGCGTTTATCAGACTTTCAGATAGGGCAAATGTCAGTGAGCGTTCCGATTTCAGTTCCAGAGCGTTTCGCCCAATGAGTCATTGTTATTTAGTCGTTTTCAGCCAATTTTCTGGATTTTTGAAAATTTCACTTTTTTGTGAAAATATCCACTAAATGAGGGAATAATATGTGTGAGGGTACCCCAGGAGAGTTCCAAATGTGTGTGGGTAGAATATATATCCCGCGTGGGTAAAATTGAAAAAAGTTAAAAAAAAAAATTTTTTAGACTTAGTGATTTTTCCGACGTTTACCAGACTTTCAGATAGGGCAAATGTCAGTGAGCGTTCCGATTTCAGTTCCAGAGCGATTTGCCCAATGAGTCCTTGATATTTAGTCGTTTTCAGCCAATTTTTTGGATTTTTGAAAATGTCACTTTTTTGTGAAAATATCCACTAAATGAGGGAATAATATGTGTGAGGGTACCCCAGGAGAGTTCCAAATGTGTGTGGGTAGAATATATATCCCACGGGGGTAAAATTGCAAAAAGTGTAAAAAAAATTTTTTTTGGACTTACTCATTTTTCTGGCGTTTATCAGACTTTCAGATAGGGCAAATGTCAGTGAGCGTTCCGATTTCAGTTCCAGAGTGATTCTCCCAATGAGTCCTTGTTATTTAGTCATTTTCAGGAAATTTTCTGGATTTTTGAAAATGTCACTTTTTTGTGAAAATAACCACTAAATGAGGGAATAATATGTGTGAGGGTACCCCAGGAGAGTTCCAAATGTGTGTGGGTAGAATATATATCCCACGGGGGTAAAATTGAAAAAAGTTTAAAAAAATTTTTTTTTGGACTTAGTCATTTTTCCAGCGTTTATCAGACTTTCAGATAGGGCAAATGTCAGTGAGCGTTCCGATTTCAGTTCCAGAGCGTTTCGCCCACTGAGTCCTTGATATTTAGTCGTTTTCAGCCAATTTTTTGGATTTTTGAAAATGTCATTTTTTTGTGAAAATATCCACTAAATGAGGGAATAATATGTGTGAGGGTACCCCAGGAGAGTTCCAAATGTGTGTGGGTAGAATATATATCCCACGGGGGTAAGATTGAAAAAAGTTAAAAAAAATAATTTTTTGGACTTAGTCATTTTTCTGGCGTTTATCAGACTTTCAGATAGGGGAAATGTCAGTGAGCATTCCGATTTCAGTTCCAGAGCGATTCGCCCAATGAGTCCTTGATATTTAGTCGTTTTCAGCCAATTTTCTGGATTTTTGAAAATTTCCCTTTTTTGTGAAAATATCCACTAAATGAGGGAATAATATGTGTGAGGGTACCCCAGGAGAGTTCCAAATGTGTGTGGGTAGAATATATATCCCACGGGGGTAAAATTGAAAAAAGTTTAAAAAATTTTTTATTTGGACTTAGTCATTTTTCTGGCGTTTATCAGACTTTCAGATAGGGCAAATGTCAGTGAGCATTTCGATTTCAGTTCCAGACTGATTCACCCAATGAGTCCTTGATATTTAGTCGTTTTCAGCCAATTTATTGGATTTTTGAAAATGTCACTTTTTTGTGAAAATATCCACTAAATGAGGGAATAATATGTGTGAGGGTACCCCAGGAGAGTTCCAAATGTGTGTGGGTAGAATATATATCCAATTGGGGTAAAATTGAAAAAAGTTGAAAACATTTTTTTTTTTGGACTTAGTCATTTTTCCAGCGTTTATCAGACTTACAGTTAGGGGAAATGTCAGTGAGCGTTCCGATGTCAGTTCCAGAGCGATTCACCCAATGAGTCCTTGATATTTAGTAGTTTTCAGCCAATTTTCTGGATTTTTGAAAATTTCAATTTTTTTTGTGAAAATATCCACTAAATGAGGGAATAATATATGTGAGGGAACCCCAGGAGAGTTCCAAATGTGTGTGGGTAGAATATATATCCCACGGGGGTAAAATTGAAAAAAGTTGAAAAAAATTCTTTTTTGGACTTAGTCATTTTTCTGGCGTTTATCAGACTTTCAGATAGGGCAAATGTCAGTGAGCGTTCCGATTTCAGTTCCAGAGCGATTCGCCCACTGAGTCCTTGATATTTAGTCGTTTTCAGCCAATTTTTTGGATTTTTGAAAATGACATTTTTTTGTGAAAATATCCACTAAATGAGGGAATAATATGTGTGAGGGTACCCCAGGAGAGTTCCAAATGTGTGTGGGTAGAATATATATCCCACGGGGGTAAGATTGAAAAAAGTTAAAAAAAATAATTTTTTGGACTTAGTCATTTTTCTGGCGTTTATCAGACTTTCAGATAGGGGAAATGTCAGTGAGCATTCCGATTTCAGTTCCAGAGCGATTCGCCTAATGAGTCCTTGATATTTAGTCGTTTTCAGCCAATTTTCTGGATTTTTGAAAATTTCCCTTTTTTGTGAAAATATCCACTAAATGAGGGAATAATATGTGTGAGGGTACCCCAGGAGAGTTCCAAATGTGTGTGGGTAGAATATATATCCCATTGGGGTAAAATTGAAAAAAGTTGAAAAAAAATTTTTTTGGACTTAGTCATTTTTCTGGCGTTTATCAGACTTTCAGATAGGGTAAATGTCAGTGAGAGTACCGATTTCAGTTCCAGAGCGATTCGCCCAATGAGTCCTTGATATTTAGTCGTATTCAGCCAATTTTTTGGATTTTTGAAAATGTCACTTTTTTGTGAAAATATCCACTAAATGAGGGAATAATATGTGCGAGGGTACCCCAGAAGAGTTCCAAATGTGTGTGGGTAGAATATATATCCGACGGGGGTAAAATTGAAAAAAGTTGAATAAAATTTTTTTTGGACTTAGTCATTTTTCCGGCGTTTATCAGACTTTCAGATAGGGGAAATGTCAGTGAGCGTTCCGATTTCAGTTCCAGAGTGATTCTCCCAATGAGTCCTTGTTATTTAGTCGTTTTCAGCCAATTTTCTGGATTTTTGAAAATTTCACTTTTTTGTGAAAATATCCACTAAATGAGGGAATAATATGTGTGAGGGTACCCCAGGAGAGTTCCAAATGTGTGTGGGTAGAATATATATCCCACGGGGGTAAAATTGAAAAAAGTTAAAAAAAATTTTTTTTGGACTTAGTGATTTTTCTGGCGTTTATCAGACTTTCAGATAGGGGAAATGTCAGTGAGCATTCCGATTTCAGTTCCAGAGCGATTCGCCCAATGAGTCCTTGATATTTAGTCGTTTTCAGCCAATTTTCTGGATTTTTGAAAATTTCCCTTTTTTGTGAAAATATCCACTAAATGAGGGAATAATATGTGTGAGGGTACCCCAGGAGAGTTCCAAATGTGTGTGGGTAGAATATATATCCCATTGGGGTAAAATTCAAACAAGTTGAAAAAAAATTTTTTTGGACTTAGTCATTTTTCTGGCGTTTATCAGACTTTCAGATAGGGCAAATGTCAGTGAGAGTACCGATTTCAGTTCCAGAGCGATTTGCCCAATGAGTCCTTGATATTTAGTCGTTTTCAGCCAATTTTTTGGATTTTTGAAAATGTCACTTTTTTGTGAAAATATCCACTAAATGAGGGAATAATATGTGTGAGGGTACCCCAGGAGAGTTCCAAATGTGTGTGGGTAGAATATATATCCCACGGGGGTAAAATTGAAAAAAGTAAAAAAAAAATTTTTTTTGGACTTAGTGATTTTTCTGGCGTTTATCAGACTTTCAGATAGGGGAAATGTCAGTGAGCGTTCCGATTTCAGTTCCAGAGCGATTCGCCCAATGACTCCTTGTTATTTAGACGTTTTCAGCCAATTTTCTGGATTTTTGAAAATTTCACTTTTTTGTGAAAATATCCACTAAATGAGGGAATAATATGTGTGAGGGTAGCCCAGGAGAGTTCCAAATGTGTGTGGGTAGAATATATATCCCACGGGGGTAAAATTGAAAAAAGTTGAAAAAATTTTTTTTGGACTTAGTCATTTTTCCGGCGTTTATCAGACTTTCAGATAGGGGAAATGTCAGTGCGCGTTCCGATGTCAGTTCCAGAGCGATTCACCCAATGAGTCCTTGATATTTAGTAGTTTTCAGCCAATTTTCTGGATTTTTGAAAATTTCAATTTTTTTTGTGAAAATATCCACTAAATGAGGGAATAATATGTGTGAGGGTACCCCAGGAGAGTTCCAAATGTGTGTGGGTAGAATATATATCCCATTGGGGTAAAATTGAAAAAAGTTGAAAAAAATTCTTTTTTGGACTTAGTCATTTTTCTGGCGTTTATCAGACTTTCAGATAGGGGAAATGTCAGTGAGCATTCCGATTTCAGTTCCAGAGCGATTCGCCCAATGAGTCCTTGATATTTAGTCGTTTTCAGCCAATTTTCTGGATTTTTGAAAATTTCCCTTTTTTGTGAAAATATCCACTAAATGAGGGAATAATATGTGTGAGGGTACCCCAGGAGAGTTCCAAATGTGTGTGGGTAGAATATATATCCCACGGGGGTAAAATTGAAAAAAGTTTAAAAAATTTTTTATTTGGACTTAGTCATTTTTCTGGCGTTTATCAGACTTTCAGATAGGGCAAATGTCAGTGAGCATTTCGATTTCAGTTCCAGACTGATTCACCCAATGAGTCCTTGATATTTAGTCGTTTTCAGCCAATTTATTGGATTTTTGAAAATGTCACTTTTTTGTGAAAATATCCACTAAATGAGGGAATAATATGTGTGAGGGTACCCCAGGAGAGTTCCAAATGTGTGTGGGTAGAATATATATCCAATTGGGGTAAAATTGAAAAAAGTTGAAAACATTTTTTTTTTGGACTTAGTCATTTTTCCAGCGTTTATCAGACTTACAGTTAGGGGAAATGTCAGTGAGCGTTCCGATGTCAGTTCCAGAGCGATTCACCCAATGAGTCCTTGATATTTAGTAGTTTTCAGCCAATTTTCAGGATTTTTGAAAATTTCAATTTTTTTTGTGAAAATATCCACTAAATGAGGGAATAATATGTGTGAGGGAACCCCAGGAGAGTTCCAAATGTGTGTGGGTAGAATATATATCCCACGGGGGTAAAATTGAAAAAAGTTGAAAAAAATTCTTTTTTGGACTTAGTCATTTTTCTGGCGTTTATCAGACTTTCAGATAGGGCAAATGTCAGTGAGCGTTCCGATTTCAGTTCCAGAGCGATTCGCCCACTGAGTCCTTGATATTTAGTCGTTTTCAGCCAATTTTTTGGATTTTTGAAAATGTCATTTTTTTGTGAAAATATCCACTAAATGAGGGAATAATATGTGTGAGGGTACCCCAGGAGAGTTCCAAATGTGTGTGGGTAGAATATATATCCCATTGGGGTAAAATTGAAAAAAGTTGAAAAAAAATTTTTTTGGACTTAGTCATTTTTCTGGCGTTTATCAGACTTTCAGATAGGGTAAATGTCAGTGAGAGTACCGATTTCAGTTCCAGAGCGATTCGCCCAATGAGTCCTTGATATTTAGTCGTTTTCAGCCAATTTTTTGGATTTTTGAAAATGTCACTTTTTTGTGAAAATATCCACTAAATGAGGGAATAATATGTGCGAGGGTACCCCAGAAGAGTTCCAAATGTGTGTGGGTAGAATATATATCCGACGGGGGTAAAATTGAAAAAAGTTGAATAAAATTTTTTTTGGACTTAGTCATTTTTCCGGCGTTTATCAGACTTTCAGATAGGGGAAATGTCAGTGAGCGTTCCGATTTCAGTTCCAGAGTGATTCTCCCAATGAGTCCTTGTTATTTAGTCGTTTTCAGCCAATTTTCTGGATTTTTGAAAATTTCACTTTTTTGTGAAAATATCCACTAAATGAGGGAATAATATGTGTGAGGGTACCCCAGGAGAGTTCCAAATGTGTGTGGGTAGAATATATATCCCACGGGGGTAAAATTGAAAAAAGTTAAAAAAATTTTTTTTTGGACTTAGTGATTTTTCTGGCGTTTATCAGACTTTCAGATAGGGGAAATGTCAGTGAGCATTCCGATTTCAGTTCCAGGGCGATTCGCCCAATGAGTCCTTGATATTTAGTCGTTTTCAGCCAATTTTCTGGATTTTTGAAAATTTCCCTTTTTTGTGAAAATATCCACTAAATGAGGGAATAATATGTGTGAGGGTACCCCAGGAGAGTTCCAAATGTGTGTGGGTAGAATATATATCCCATTGGGGTAAAATTCAAAAAAGTTGAAAAAAAATTTTTTTGGACTTAGTCATTTTTCTGGCGTTTATCAGACTTTCAGATAGGGCAAATGTCAGTGAGAGTACCGATTTCAGTTCCAGAGCGATTTGCCCAATGAGTCCTTGATATTTAGTCGTTTTCAGCCAATTTTTTGGATTTTTGAAAATGTCACTTTTTTGTGAAAATATCCACTAAATGAGGGAATAATATGTGTGAGGGTACCCCAGGAGAGTTCCAAATGTGTGTGGGTAGAATATATATCCCACGGGGGTAAAATTGAAAAAAGTAAAAAAAAAATTTTTTTTGGACTTAGTGATTTTTCTGGCGTTTATCAGACTTTCAGATAGGGGAAATGTCAGTGAGCGTTCCGATTTCAGTTCCAGAGTGATTCGCCCAATGACTCCTTGTTATTTAGACGTTTTCAGCCAATTTTCTGGATTTTTGAAAATTTCACTTTTTTGTGAAAATATCCACTAAATGAGGGAATAATATGTGTGAGGGTAGCCCAGGAGAGTTCCAAATGTGTGTGGGTAGAATATATATCCGACGGGGGTAAAATTGAAAAAAGTTGAATAAAATTTTTTTTGGACTTAGTCATTTTTCCGACGTTTATCAGACTTTCAGATAGGGGAAATGTCAGTGAGCATTCCGATTTCAGTTCCAGAGCGATTCGCCCAATGAGTCCTTGTTATTTAGTCGTTTTCAGCCAATTTTCTGGATTTTTGAAAATTTCACTTTTTTGTGAAAATATCCACTAAATGAGGGAATAATATGTGTGAGGGTAACCCAGGAGAGTTCCAAATGTGTTTTGGTAGAATGTATATCCCACGGGGGAAAAAATTGAAAAAAGTTGAAAACATTTTTTTTTTGGACTTAGTCATTTTTCCAGCGTTTATCAGACTTACAGTTAGGGGAAATGTCAGTGAGCGTTCCGATGTCAGTTCCAGAGCGATTCACCCAATGAGTCCTTGATATTTAGTAGTTTTCAGCCAATTTTCTGGATTTTTGAAAATTTCTAATTTTTTTGTGAAAATATCCACTAAATGAGGGAATAATATGTGTGAGGGTACCCCAGGAGAGTTCCAAATGTGTGTGGGTAGAATATATATCCCATGGGGGTAAAATTGAAAAAAGTTTAAAAAAATTATTTTTTGGACTTAGTCATTTTTCTGGCGTTTATCAGACTTTCAGATAGGGCACATGTCAGTGAGCATTTCGATTTCAGTTCCAGACTGATTCACCCAATGAGTCCTTGATATTTAGTCGTTTTCAGCCAATTTTTTGGATTTTTGAAAATTTCACTTTTTTGTGAAAATATCCACTAAATGAGGGAATAATATGTGTGAGGGTAGCCCAGGAGAGTTCCAAATGTGTGTGGGTAGAATATATATCCCACGGGGGTAAAATTGAAAAAAGTTGAAAAAATTTTTTTTGGACTTAGTCATTTTTCCGGCGTTTATCAGACTTTCAGATAGGGGAAATGTCAGTGAGCGTTCCGATTTCAGTTCCAGAGTGATTCTCCCAATGAGTCCTTGTTATTTAGTCATTTTCAGCCAATTTTCTGGATTTTTGAAAATTTCACTTTTTTGTGAAAATATCCACTAAATGAGGGAATAATATGTGTGAGGGTACCCCAGGAGAGTTCCAAATGTGTGTGGGTAGAATATATATCCCACGGGGGTAAAATTGAAAAAAGTAAAAAAAAAAATTTTTTTGGACTTAGTCATTTTTCTGGCGTTTATCAGACTTTCAGATAGGGGAAATGTCAGTGAGCATTCCGATTTCAGTTCCAGAGCGATTCGCCCAATGAGTCCTTGATATTTAGTCGTTTTCAGCCAATTTTCTGGATTTTTGAAAATTTCCCTTTTTTGTGAAAATATCCACTAAATGAGGGAATAATATGTGTGAGGGTACCCCAGGAGAGTTCCAAATGTGTGTGGGTAGAATATATATCCCATTGGAGTAAAATTGAAAAAAGTTGAATAAAATTTTTTTTGGACTTAGTCATTTTTCCGACGTTTATCAGACTTTCAGATAGGGGAAATGTCAGTGAGCATTCCGATTTCAGTTCCAGAGCGATTCGCCCAATGAGTCCTTGTTATTTAGGCGTTTTCAGCCAATTTTCTGGATTTTTGAAAATGTCACTTTTTTGTGAAAATATCCACTAAATGAGGGAATAATATGTGTGAGGGTACCCCAGGAGAGTTCCAAATGTGTGTGGGTAGAATATATATCCCACGGGGGTAAAATTGAAAAAAGTAAAAAAAAAATTTTTTTGGACTTAGTCATTTTTCTGGCGTTTATCAGACTTTCAGATAGGGCAAATGTCAGTGAGAGTACCGATTTCAGTTCCAGAGCGATTTGCCCAATGAGTCCTTGATATTTAGTCGTTTTCAGCCAATTTTTTGGATTTTTGAAAATGTCACTTTTTTGTGAAAATATCCACTAAATGAGGGAATAATATGTGTGAGGGTACCCCAGGAGAGTTCCAAATGTGTGTGGGTAGAATATATATCCCACGGGGGTAAAATTGAAAAAAGTAAAAAAAAAATTTTTTTTGGACTTAGTGATTTTTCTGGCGTTTATCAGACTTTCAGATAGGGGAAATGTCAGTGAGCGTTCCGATTTCAGTTCCAGAGTGATTCGCCCAATGACTCCTTGTTATTTAGACGTTTTCAGCCAATTTTCTGGATTTTTGAAAATTTCACTTTTTTGTGAAAATATCCACTAAATGAGGGAATAATATGTGTGAGGGTAGCCCAGGAGAGTTCCAAATGTGTGTGGGTAGAATATATATCCGACGGGGGTAAAATTGAAAAAAGTTGAATAAAATTTTTTTTGGACTTAGTCATTTTTCCGACGTTTATCAGACTTTCAGATAGGGGAAATGTCAGTGAGCATTCCGATTTCAGTTCCAGAGCGATTCGCCCAATGAGTCCTTGTTATTTAGTCGTTTTCAGCCAATTTTCTGGATTTTTGAAAATTTCACTTTTTTGTGAAAATATCCACTAAATGAGGGAATAATATGTGTGAGGGTAACCCAGGAGAGTTCCAAATGTGTTTTGGTAGAATGTATATCCCACGGGGGAAAAAATTGAAAAAAGTTGAAAACATTTTTTTTTTGGACTTAGTCATTTTTCCAGCGTTTATCAGACTTACAGTTAGGGGAAATGTCAGTGAGCGTTCCGATGTCAGTTCCAGAGCGATTCACCCAATGAGTCCTTGATATTTAGTAGTTTTCAGCCAATTTTCTGGATTTTTGAAAATTTCTAATTTTTTTGTGAAAATATCCACTAAATGAGGGAATAATATGTGTGAGGGTACCCCAGGAGAGTTCCAAATGTGTGTGGGTAGAATATATATCCCATGGGGGTAAAATTGAAAAAAGTTTAAAAAAATTATTTTTTGGACTTAGTCATTTTTCTGGCGTTTATCAGACTTTCAGATAGGGCACATGTCAGTGAGCATTTCGATTTCAGTTCCAGACTGATTCACCCAATGAGTCCTTGATATTTAGTCGTTTTCAGCCAATTTTTTGGATTTTTGAAAATTTCACTTTTTTGTGAAAATATCCACTAAATGAGGGAATAATATGTGTGAGGGTAGCCCAGGAGAGTTCCAAATGTGTGTGGGTAGAATATATATCCCACGGGGGTAAAATTGAAAAAAGTTGAAAAAATTTTTTTTGGACTTAGTCATTTTTCCGGCGTTTATCAGACTTTCAGATAGGGGAAATGTCAGTGAGCGTTCCGATTTCAGTTCCAGAGTGATTCTCCCAATGAGTCCTTGTTATTTAGTCATTTTCAGCCAATTTTCTGGATTTTTGAAAATTTCACTTTTTTGTGAAAATATCCACTAAATGAGGGAATAATATGTGTGAGGGTACCCCAGGAGAGTTCCAAATGTGTGTGGGTAGAATATATATCCCACGGGGGTAAAATTGAAAAAAGTAAAAAAAAAAATTTTTTTGGACTTAGTCATTTTTCTGGCGTTTATCAGACTTTCAGATAGGGGAAATGTCAGTGAGCATTCCGATTTCAGTTCCAGAGCGATTCGCCCAATGAGTCCTTGATATTTAGTCGTTTTCAGCCAATTTTCTGGATTTTTGAAAATTTCCCTTTTTTGTGAAAATATCCACTAAATGAGGGAATAATATGTGTGAGGGTACCCCAGGAGAGTTCCAAATGTGTGTGGGTAGAATATATATCCCATTGGAGTAAAATTGAAAAAAGTTGAATAAAATTTTTTTTGGACTTAGTCATTTTTCCGACGTTTATCAGACTTTCAGATAGGGGAAATGTCAGTGAGCATTCCGATTTCAGTTCCAGAGCGATTCGCCCAATGAGTCCTTGTTATTTAGGCGTTTTCAGCCAATTTTCTGGATTTTTGAAAATGTCACTTTTTTGTGAAAATATCCACTAAATGAGGGAATAATATGTGTGAGGGTACCCCAGGAGAGTTCCAAATGTGTGTGGGTAGAATATATATCCCACGGGGGTAAAATTGAAAAAAGTAAAAAAAAAATTTTTTTGGACTTAGTCATTTTTCTTGCGTTTATCAGACTTTCAGATAGGGGAAATGTCAGTGAGCATTCCGATTTCAGTTCCAGAGCGATTCGCCCAATGAGTCCTTGATATTTAGTCGTTTTCAGCCAATTTTCTGGATTTTTGAAAATTTCCCTTTTTTGTGAAAATATCCACTAAATGAGGGAATAATATGTGTGAGGGTACCCCAGGAGAGTTCCAAATGTGTGTGGGTAGAATATATATCCCACGGGGGAAAAATTGAAAAAAGTTGAAAACATTTTTTTTTTGGACTTAGTCACTTTTCCAGCGTTTATCAGACTTTCAGTTAGGGGAAATGTCAGTGAGCGTTCCGATTTCAGTTCCAGAGCGATTCGCCCAATGAGTCCTTGTTATTTAGTTGTTTTCAGCCAATTTTTTGGATTTTTGAAAATTTCACTTTTTTGTGAAAATATCCACTAAATGAGGGAATAATATGTGTGAGGGTACCCCAGCAGAGTTCCAAATGTGTTTGGGTAGAATATATCCCACGGGGGTAAAACTGAAAAAAGTAAAAAAAAAATTTTTTTGGGACTTAGTGATTTTTCTGGCGTTCATCAGACTTTCAGATAGGTGAAATGTCAGTGAGCGTTCCGATTTCAGTTCCAGAGCGATTCGCCCAATGACTCCTTGTTATTTAGTCGTTTTTAGCCAATTTTCTGGATTTTTGAAAATTTCACTTTTTTGTGAAAATATCCACTAAATGAGGGAATAATATGTGTGAGGGTACCCCAGGAGAGTTTCAAATGTGTGTGGGTAGAATATATATCCGACGGGGGTAAAATTGAAAAAAGTTGAAAAAAAATTTTTTTTGGACTTAGTCATTTTTCCGACGTTTATCAGACTTTCAGATAGGGGAAATGTCAGTGAGCATTCCGATTTCAGTTCCAGAGCGATTCGCCCAATGAGTCCTTGTTATTTAGTCGTTTTCAGCCAATTTTCTGGATTTTTGAAAATTTCACTTTTTTGTGAAAATATCCACTAAATGAGGGAATAATATGTGTGAGGGTACCCCAGGAGAGTTCCAAATGTGTGTGGGTAGAATATATATCCGACGGGGGTAAAATTGAAAAAAGTTGAAAAAAAATTTTTTTTGGACTTAGTCATTTTTCCGACGTTTATCAGACTTTCAGATAGGGGAAATGTCAGTGAGCATTCCGATTTCAGTTCCAGAGCGATTCGCCCAATGAGTCCTTGTTATTTAGTCGTTTTCAGCCAATTTTCTGGATTTTTGAAAATTTCACTTTTTTGTGAAAATATCCACTAAATGAGGGAATAATATGTGTGAGGGTACCCCAGGAGAGTTCCAAATGTGTGTGGGTAGAATATATATCCCACGGGGGAAAAATTGAAAAAAGTTGAAAACATTTTTTTTTTGGACTTAGTAATTTTTCCAGCGTTTATCAAACTTTCAGTTAGGGGAAATGTCAGTGAGCGTTCCGATTTCAGTTCCAGAGCGATTCGCCCAATAAGTCCTTGTTATTTAGTTGTTTTCAGCCAATTTTCTGGATTTTTGAAAATTTCACTTTTTTGTGAAAATATCCACTAAATGAGGGAATAATATGTGTGAGGGTACCCCAGGAGAGTTCCAAATATGTGTGGGTAGAATATATATCCCACGGGAGTAAAATTGAAAAAAGTAAAAAAAAAAATTTTTTGGGACTTAGTGATTTTTCTGGCGTTTATCAGACTTTCAGATAGGGGAAATGTCAGTGAGCATTCCGATTTCAATTCCAGAGCGATTCGCCCAATGACTCCTTGTTATTTAGTCGTTTTCAGCCAATTTTCTGGATTTTTGAAAATTTTACTTTTTTGTGAAAATATCCACTAAATGAGGGAATAATATGTGTGAGGGTACCCCAGGAGAGTTCCAAATGTGTGTGGGTAGAATATATATCCCTCGGGGATAAAATTGATAAAAGTTTAAAAAAAATTTTTTTTGGACTTAGTCATTTCTCTGGCGTTTATCAGACTTTCAGATAGGGCAAATGTCAGTGAGCGTTTGGATTTCAGTTCCAGAGCGATTCGCCCAATGACTCCTTGTTATTTAGTCGTTTTCAGCCAATTTTCTGGATTTTTGAAAATTTTACTTTTTTGTGAAAATATCCACTAAATGAGGGAATAATATGTGTGAGGGTACCCCAGGAGAGTTCCAAATGTGTGTGGGTAGAATATATATCCCACGGGGGTAAAATTGAAAAAAGTTGAAAAAAATTTTTTTTTGGACTTAGTCATTTTCCTGGCATTTATCAGACTTTCAGATAGGGGAAATGTCAGTGAGCATTCCGATTTCAGTTCCAGAGCGATTCGCCTAATGAGTCCTTGTTATTTAGTCGTTTTCAGCCAATTTTCTGGATTTTTTAAAATTTCAATTTTGTGAAAATATCCACTAAATGAGGGAATAATATGTGTGAGGGTACCCCAGGAGAGTTCCAAATGTGTGTGGGTAGAATATATATCCCACGGGGGTAAAATTGAAAAAAGTTGAAAAAAATTTTTTTTTGGACTTAGTCATTTTTCTGGCGTTTATCAGACTTTCAGATAGGCGAAATGTCAGTGAGCATTCCGACTTCGGTTCCAGAGTGATTCGCCCAATGAGTCCTTGATATTTAGTCGTTTTCAGCCAATTTTCTGGATTTTTGAAAATTTCACTTTTTTTGTGAAAATATCCACTAAATGAGGGAATAATATGTGTGAGGGTACCCCAGGAGAGTTCCAAATGTGTGTGGGTAGAATATATATCCCACGGTGGAAAAATTGAAAAAGTTGAAAACATTTTTTTTTGGACTTAGTCATTTTTCCAGCGTTTATCAGACTTTCAGTTAGGGGAAATGTCAGTGAGCGTTCCGATTTCAGTTCCAGAGCGATTCGACCAATGAGTACTTGTTATTTAGTTGTTTTCAGCCAATTTTCTGGATTTTTGAAAATTTCAATTTTTTGTGAAAATATCCACTAAATGTGGGAATAATATGTGTGAGGGTACCCCAGGAGAGTTCCAAATGTGTGTGGGAAGAATATATATCCCACAGGGGTAAAATTGAAAAAAGTTGAAAAAATTTTTTTTTTGGACTTAGTCATTTTTCCAGCGTTTATCAGACTGTCAGATAGAGGAAATGTCAGTGAGCATTCCGATTTCAGTTCCAGAGTGATTCTCCCAATGAGTCCTTGTTATTTAGTCATTTTCAGCCAATTTTCTGGATTTTTGAAAATTTCACTTTTTTGTGAAAATATCCACTAAATGAGGGAATAATATGTGTGAGGGTACCCCAGGAGAGTTCCAAATGTGTGTGGGTAGAATATATATCCCACGGGGGTAAAATTGAAAAAAGTTGAAAAAAATTTTTTTTTGGACTTAGTCATTTTCCTGGCATTTATCAGACTTTCAGATAGGGGAAATGTCAGTGAGCATTCCGATTTCAGTTCCAGAGCGATTCGCCTAATGAGTCCTTGTTATTTAGTCGTTTTCAGCCAATTTTCTGGATTTTTTAAAATTTCAATTTTGTGAAAATATCCACTAAATGAGGGAATAATATGTGTGAGGGTACCCCAGGAGAGTTCCAAATGTGTGTGGGTAGAATATATATCCCACGGGGGTAAAATTGAAAAAAGTTGAAAAAAATTTTTTTTTGGACTTAGTCATTTTTCTGGCGTTTATCAGACTTTCAGATAGGCGAAATGTCAGTGAGCATTCCGACTTCGGTTCCAGAGTGATTCGCCCAATGAGTCCTTGATATTTAGTCGTTTTCAGCCAATTTTCTGGATTTTTGAAAATTTCACTTTTTTTGTGAAAATATCCACTAAATGAGGGAATAATATGTGTGAGGGTACCCCAGGAGAGTTCCAAATGTGTGTGGGTAGAATATATATCCCACGGTGGAAAAATTGAAAAAGTTGAAAACATTTTTTTTTGGACTTAGTCATTTTTCCAGCGTTTATCAGACTTTCAGTTAGGGGAAATGTCAGTGAGCGTTCCGATTTCAGTTCCAGAGCGATTCGACCAATGAGTACTTGTTATTTAGTTGTTTTCAGCCAATTTTCTGGATTTTTGAAAATTTCAATTTTTTGTGAAAATATCCACTAAATGTGGGAATAATATGTGTGAGGGTACCCCAGGAGAGTTCCAAATGTGTGTGGGAAGAATATATATCCCACAGGGGTAAAATTGAAAAAAGTTGAAAAAATTTTTTTTTTGGACTTAGTCATTTTTCCAGCGTTTATCAGACTGTCAGATAGAGGAAATGTCAGTGAGCATTCCGATTTCAGTTCCAGAGTGATTCTCCCAATGAGTCCTTGTTATTTAGTCATTTTCAGCCAATTTTCTGGATTTTTGAAAATTTCACTTTTTTGTGAAAATATCCACTAAATGAGGGAATAATATGTGTGAGGGTACCCCAGGAGAGTTCCAAATGTGTGTGGGTAGAATATATATCCCACGGGGGAAAAATTGAAAAAAGTTGAAAACATTTTTTTTTTGGACTTAGTCACTTTTCCAGCGTTTATCAGACTTTCAGTTAGGGGAAAGGTCAGTGAGCGTTCCGATTTCAGTTCCAGAGCGATTCGCCCAATGAGTCCTTGTTATTTATTTGTTTTCAGCCAATTTTTTGGATTTTTGAAAATTTCACTTTTTTGTGAAAATATCCACTAAATGAGGGAATAATATGTGTGAGGGTACCCCAGCAGAGTTCCAAATGTGTTTGGGTGGAATATATCCCACGGGGGTAAAACTGAAAAAAGTAAAAAAAAATTTTTTTTGGGACTTAGTGATTTTTCTGGCGTTTATCAGACTTTCAGATAGGTGAAATGTCAGTGAGCGTTCCGATTTCAGTTCCAGAGCGATTCGGCCAATGACTCCTTGTTATTTAGTCGTTTTCAGCCAATTTTCTGGATTTTTGAAAATTTCACTTTTTTGTGAAAATATCCACTAAATGAGGGAATAATATGTGTGAGGGTACCCCAGGAGAGTTTCAAATGTGTGTGGGTAGAATATATATCCGACGGGGGTAAAATTGAAAAAAGTTGAAAAAAATTTTTTTTTGGACTTAGTCATTTTTCCGACGTTTATCAGACTTTCAGATAGGGGAAATGTCAGTGAGCATTCCGATTTCAGTTCCAGAGCGATTCGCCCAATGAGTCCTTGTTATTTAGTCGTTTTCAGCCAATTTTCTGGATTTTTGAAAATTTCACTTTTTTGTGAAAATATCCACTAAATGAGGGAATAATATGTGTGAGGGTACCCCAGGAGAGTTCCAAATGTGTGTGGGTAGAATATATATCCGACGGGGGTAAAATTGAAAAAAGTTGAAAAAAATTTTTTTTTGGACTTAGTCATTTTTCCGACGTTTATCAGACTTTCAGATAGGGGAAATGTCAGTGAGCATTCCGATTTCAGTTCCAGAGCGATTCGCCCAATGAGTCCTTGTTATTTAGTCGTTTTCAGCCAATTTTCTGGATTTTTGAAAATTTCACTTTTTTGTGAAAATATCCACTAAATGAGGGAATAATATGTGTGAGGGTACCCCAGGAGAGTTCCAAATGTGTGTGGGTAGAATATATATCCCACGGGAGTAAAATTGAAAAAAGTAAAAAAAAAAATTTTTTGGGACTTAGTGATTTTTCTGGCGTTTATCAGACTTTCAGATAGGGGAAATGTCAGTGAGCATTCCGATTTCAATTCCAGAGCGATTCGCCCAATGACTCCTTGTTATTTAGTCGTTTTCAGCCAATTTTCTGGATTTTTGAAAATTTTACTTTTTTGTGAAAATATCCACTAAATGAGGGAATAATATGTGTGAGGGTACCCCAGGAGAGTTCCAAATGTGTGTGGGTAGAATATATATCCCTCGGGGATAAAATTGATAAAAGTTTAAAAAAAATTTTTTTTGGACTTAGTCATTTCTCTGGCGTTTATCAGACTTTCAGATAGGCGAAATGTCAGTGAGCATTCCGACTTCGGTTCCAGAGTGATTCGCCCAATGAGTCCTTGATATTTAGTCGTTTTCAGCCAATTTTCTGGATTTTTGAAAATTTCACTTTTTTTGTGAAAATATCCACTAAATGAGGGAATAATATGTGTGAGGGTACCCCAGGAGAGTTCCAAATGTGTGTGGGTAGAATATATATCCCACGGGGGAAAAATTGAAAAAGTTGAAAACATTTTTTTTTTGGACTTAGTCATTTTTCCAGCGTTTATCAGACTTTCAGTTAGGGGAAATGTCAGTGAGCGTTCCGATTTCAGTTCCAGAGCGATTCGACCAATGAGTACTTGTTATTTAGTTGTTTTCAGCCAATTTTCTGGATTTTTGAAAATTTCAATTTTTTGTGAAAATATCCACTAAATGTGGGAATAATATGTGTGAGGGTACCCCAGGAGAGTTCCAAATGTGTGTGGGTAGAATATACATCCCATGGGGGTAAAATTGAAAAAAGTTAAAAAAAATTTTTTTTGGACTTAGTCATTTTCCGGCGTTTATCAGACTTTCAGATAAGGGAAATGTCAGTGAGCGTTCCGATTTCAGTACCAGAGCGATTCGCCCAATCAGTCCTTGATATTTAGTCGTTTTCAGCCAATTTTTGGGATTTTTGAATATTTCACTTTTTTGTGAAAATATCCACTAAATGAGGGAATAATATGTGTGAGAGTACCCCAGGAGAGTTCCAAATGTGTGTGGGTAGAATATATATCCCATGGGGGTAAAATTGAAAAAATTTTAAAAAAAATTTTTTTGGACTTAGTCATTTTTCCGGCGTTTATCAGACTTTCAGATATGGGAAATGTCAGTGAGCGTTCCGATTTCAGTTCCAGAGTGATTCGCCCAATGAGTCCATGTTATTTAGTCGTTTTCAGCCAATTTTCTGGATTTTTGAAAATTTCACTTTTTTGTGAAAATATCCACTAAATGAGGGAATAATATGTGCGAGGGTACCCCAGGAGAGTTCCAAATGTGTGTGGGTAGAATATATATCCCACGGGGGTAAAATTGAAAAAAGTTGAAAAACATTTTTTTTTGGACTTAGTCATTTATCTGACGTTTATCAGACTTTCATATAGGGGAAATGTCAGTGAGCATTCCGATTTCAGTTCCAGAGCGATTGGCCCATGAGTCCTTGTTATTTAGTTGTTTTCAGGCAATTTTCTGGATTTTTGAAAATATCACTTTTTTGTGAAAATATCCACTAAATGAGAGAATAATATGTGTGAATGTACCCCTGGAGAGTTCCAAATGTGTGTGGGTAGAATATATATCCCACGGGGTAAAATTGAAAAAAGTTGAAAAAAATTTTTTTTGGGACTTAGTGATTTTTCCAGCGTTTATCAGACTTTCAGATAGGGCAAATGTCAGTGAGCGTTCCGATTTCAGTTCCAGAGCGATTCGCCCAATGAGTCCTTGATATTTAGTTGTTTTCAGGAAATATTTTGGATTTTTGAAAATTTCACTTTTTTGTGTAAATATCCACTAAATGAGGGAATAATATGTGTGAGGGTACCCTAGGAGAGTTCCAAATGTGTGTGGGTAGAATATATATCCCACGTGGGTAAAATTGAAAAAAATTAAAAAAATTTTTTTTTTTGGTCTTAGTCATTTTTCCGGAGTTTATCAGACTTTCAGATAGGGGAAATGTCAGTGAGCGTTCCGATTTCAGTTCCAGAGCGATTCGCCCAATGAGTCCTTGATATTTAGTTGTTTTCAGCAAATTTTCTGGATTTTTGAAAATATCACTTTTTTGTGAAAATATCCACTAAATGAGTGAATAATATGTGTGAGGGTACCCCAGGAGAGTTCCAAATGTGTGTGGGTAGAATATATATCCCATGGGGGTAAAATTGAAAAAAGTTGAAAAAAAAATGTTTTTGGATTTAGTCATTTTTCCGGCGTTTATCAGACTTTCAGATAGGGCAAATGTCATTGAGCGTTCCGATTTCAGTTCCAGAGCGATTCGACCAATGAGTCCTTGATATTTAGTCGTTTTCAGCCAATATTTTGGATTTTTGAAAATTTCACTTATTTGTGAAAATATCCACTAAATGAGTGAATAATATGTGTGAGGGTACCCCAGGAGAGTTCCAAGTGAGTGTGGGTAGAATATATATCCCACAGGGGTAAAATTGAAAAAAGTTTAAAACTATTTTTTTTTGGACTTAGTCATTTTTCCGGCGTTTATCAGACTTTCAGATAGGGCAAATGTCATTGAGCGTTCCGATTTCAGTTCCAGAGCGATTCGCCCAATGAGTCCTTGATATTTAGTCGTTTTCAGCCAATTTTCTGGATTTTTGAAAATTTCACTTTTTTGTGAAAATATCCACTAAATGACGGAATAACATGTGTGAGGGTACCGCAGGAGAGTTCCAAATGTGTGTGGGTAGAATATATATCCCACGAGGGTAAAATTGAAAAAAGTTGAAAATTTTTTTTTTCATTTAGTCATTTTTCCAGCGTTTATCAGACTTTCAGATAGGGCAAATGTCAGTGAGCGTTCCGATTTCAGTTCCAGAGCGATTCGCCCAATGAGTCCTTGATATTTAGTCGTTTTCAGCCAATAATTTGGATTTTTGAAAATTTCACTTTTTTGTGAAAATATCCACTAAATGAGTGAATAATATGTGTGAGGGTACCCCAGGAGAGTTCCAAATGTGTGTGGGTAGAATATATATCCCACGGGGTAAAACTGAAAAAAGTTGAAAAAAAATTTTTTTGGGATTTAGTCATTTTTCCGGCGTTTATCAGACTATCAGATAGGAGAAATGTCAGTGAGTGTTCCGATTTCAGTTCCAGAGCGATTCGCCCAATAAGTCCTTCATATTTAGTCTTTTTCAGCTAATTTTCTGGATTTTTGAAAATTTCACTTTTTTGTGAAAATATCCACTAAATGAGGGAATAATATGTGTGAGGGTACCCCAGGAGAGTTCCAAATGTGTGTGTGTAGAATATATATCCCACGGGGTAAAACTGAAAAAAATTTAAAAAAATTTTTTTTTGGACTTAGTCATTTTTCCGGCGTTTATCAGACTTTCAGATAGGGCAAATGTCAGCGAGCGTTCCGATTTCAGTTCCAGAGCAATTCGCCCAATGAATCCTTGATATTTAGTCGCTTTCAGCCAATTTTCTGTATTTTTGAAAATTTCACTTTTTTGTGAAAATATCCACTAAATGTGGGAACAATATGTGTGAGGGTACCCCAGGAGAGTTCCAAATGTGTGTGGGTAGAATATATATCCCATGGGGGTAAAATTGAAAAAAGTTGAAAAAAAATTTTTTGGGGATTTAGTCATTTTTCCGGCGTTTATCAGACTTTCAGATAGGGCAAATGTCATTCAGCGTTCCGATTTCAGTTCCAGAGCGATTCGCCCAATGAGTCCTTGATATTTAGTCGTTTTCAGCCAATATTTTGGATTTTTGAAAATTTCACTTATTTGTGAAAATATCCACTAAATGAGTGAATAATATGTGTGAGGGTACCCCAGGAGAGTTCCAAGTGAATGTGGGTAGAATATATATCCCACGGGGGTAAAATTGAAAAAAGTTGAAAAATTTTTTTTTTTGGACAGTCATTTTTCCGACGTTTATCAGACTTTCAGATAAGGGCAAATGTCATTGAGCGTTCCGATTTCAGTTCCAGAGCGATGCGCCCAATGAGCCCTTGATATTTAGTCGTTTTCAGCCAATTTTCTGGATTTTTGAAAATTTCACTTTTTTATGAAAATATCCACTAAATGAGGTAAGAATATGTGTGAGGGTACCCCAGGAGAGTTCCAAATGTGTGTGGGTAGAATATATATCCCACGGGGGTAAAACTGAAAACAGTTGAAAAAAATTTTTTTTTGGTCTTAGTCATTTTTCCGGCGTTTATCAGACTTTCAGATAGGGCAAATGTCAGCGAGCATTCCGATTTCAGTTCCAGAGCAATTCGCCCAATGAATCCTTGATATTTAGTCGCTTTCAGCCAATTTTCTGGATTTTTGAAAATTTCACTTTTTTGTGAAAATATCCACTAAATGAGGGAACAATATGTGTGAGGGTACCCCAGGAGAGTTCCAAATGTGTGTGGGTAGAATATATATCCCATGGGGGTAAAATTGAAAAAAGTTGAAAAAAATTTTTTTTGGGATTTAGTCATTTTTCCGGCGTTTATAGGACTTTCAGATAGGGCAAATGTCATTGAGCGTTCCGATTTCAGTTCCAGAGCGATTCGCCCAATGAGTCCTTGATATTTAGTCGTTTTCAGCCAATATTTTGGATTTTTGAAAATTTCACTTATTTGTGAAAATATCCACTAAATGAGTGAATAATATGTGTGAGGGTACCTCAGGAGAGTTCCAAGTGAATGTGGGTAGAATATATATCCCACGGGGGTAAAATTGAAAAAAGTTTAAAACTATTTTTTTTTGGACTTAGTCATTTTTCCGGCGTTTATCAGACTTTCAGATAGGGCAAATGTCATTGAGCGTTCCTATTTCAGTTCCAGAGCGATTCGCCCAATGAGTCCTTGATATTTAGTCGTTTTCAGCCAATTTTCTGGATTTTTGAAAATTTCACTTTTTTGTGAAAATATCCACTAAATGAGGGAATAATACAGTCATATGAAAAAGTTTGGGCACCCCTATTAATCTTAAGCTTAATGTTCTATAAAAATTGGTGTTTTTGCAACAGCTATTTCAGTTTGATATATGTAATAACTGTTGGATACAGTAATGTTTCTGCCTTGAAATGAGGTTCATTGTACTAACAGAAAATGTGCAATCTGCATTCAAACAAAATTTGACAGGTGCATAAGTATGGGCACCTCACCAGAAAAGTGACATTAATAGTTAGTAGATCCTCCTTTTGCAAAAATAACAGCCTCTAGTCGCTTCCTGTAGCTTTTAATGAGTTCCTGGATCCTGGATGAAGGTATTTTTGACCATTCCTCTTTACAAAACAATTCCAGTTCAGTTAAGTTTGATGGTCACCGAGCATGGACAGCCCTCTTCAAATGATCCCACAGATGTTCAATGATATTCAGGTCTGGGGACTGGGATGGCCATTCCAGAACATTGTAGTTGTTCCTCTGCATGAATGCCTGAGTAGATTTGGAGCGGTGTTTTGGATCATTGTCTTGCTGAAAGATCCATCCACTTTGTAACTTCAACTTTATCACTGATTCTTGAACACTATTGTCAAGAATCTGCTGATACTGAGTGGAATCCATGCGTCCCTCAACTCTAACAAGATTCCCAGTGCCAGCATTGACCACACAGCCCCAAAGCATGATGGAACCTCCACCAAATTTTACTGTGGGTAGCAAGTGTTTTTCTTGGAATGCTGTGTTTTTTTGCCACCATGCATAACGCCTTTTTGTATCACCAAATAACTCAATCTTGATTTCATCAGTCCACAGGACCTTCTTCCAAAAAGAAATTGGCTTCTCCAAATGTGCTTTTGCATACCTCAGCCAACTCTGTTTGTGGCGTGCTTGCAGAAACGGCTTCTTTCGCATCACTCTCCCATACAGCTTCTCCTTGTGCAAAGTGCCTTGTATAGTTGACCGATGCACAGTGACACCATCTGCAGCAAGTTGATGCTGCAGCTCTCTGGAGGTGGTCTGAGGATTGTCCTTGACTGATCTCACCATTCTTCTTCTCTGCCTTTCTGATGTTTTTCTTGGCCTGCCACTTCTGGCCTTAACAAGAACTGTCCCTGTGTTCTTCCATTTCCTTACTATGTTCCTCACAGTGGAAACTGACAGGTTAAATCTCTGAGACAGCTTTTTGTATGCTTCCCCTGAACAACTATGTTGAATAATTTTTGTTTTCAGATCATTTGACAGTTGTTTTGAGGAGCACATGATGCCACTCTCCAGAGGAGATTCAAACAGGAGAACAACTTGCAAGTGGCCACTTTAAGTAGCTTTTCTCATGATTGCATACACCTGGCTATAAAGTTCAAAGCTCCATGAGGTTACAAAACCAAAAAAAGTGCTTTAGTAAGTCAGTAAAAAGTAGGTAGGAGTATTTAAAACAAGAAAATGATAAGGGTGCCCATACTTATGCACCTTTCAAATTTTGTTTGAATGCAGATTGCACATTTTCTGTTAGTACAATAAACCTCATTTCAAGGCAGAAACATTACTGTGTCCAACAGTTATTACATATATCAAACTGAAATAGCTGTTGCAAAAACACCAATTTTTATAAAACATTAAGCTTAAGATTAATAGGGGTGCCCAAACTTTTTCATATGACTGTATGTGTGAGGGTACCCGAGGAGAGTTCCAAATGTGTGTGGGTAGAATATATATCCCACGGGGTAAAACTGAAAAAAGTTGAAAAAATTTTTTTTGGGGATTTAGTCATTTTTCCGGCGTTTATCAGACTTTCAGATAGGGCAAATGTCAGTGAGCGTTCCGATTTCAGTTCCAGAGTGATTCGCCCAATGAGTCCTTGATATTTAGTCATTTTCAGCCAATTTTGTGGATTTTTGAAAATTTCACTTTTTTATGAAAATATCCACTAAATGAGGTAAGAATATGTGTGAGGGTACCCCAGGAGAGTTCCAAATGTGTGTGGGTAGAATATATATCCCACGGGGGTAAAATTGAAAAAATTTGAAAAAAATTTTTTTTGGGACTTAGTGATTTTTCCGGAGTTTATCAGACTTTCTGATAGGGCAAATGTCAGTGAGCATTCCGATTTCAGTTCCAGAGCGATTTGCCCAATGAGTCCATGATATTTAGTCGTTTTCAGCCAATTTTCTGGATTTTTGAAAATTTCTATTTTTTGTGAAAATATCCACTAAATGAGGGAATAATATGTGTGAGGGTACCCCAGGAGAGTTCCAAATGAGTGTGGGTAGAATATATATCCCACGGGGGTAAAATTGAAAAATGTTTAAAACTATTTTTTTTTGGACTTAGTCATTTTTCCGGCGTTTATCAGACTTTCAGATAGGGCAAATGTCATTGAGCGTTCCGATTTCAGTTCCAGAGCGATTCGCCCAATGAGCCCTTGACATTCAGTCGTTTTCAGCCAATTTTCTGGATTTTTGAAAATTTCACTTTTTTGTGAAAATATCCACTAAATGAGGGAAGAATATGTGTGAGGGTACCCCAGGAGAGTTCTAAATGTGTGTGGGTAGAATATATATACCACAAGGGTAAAATTGAAAAAAGTTGAAAAAATTGTTTTTTTTTACTTAGTCATTTTTTCTGGCGTTTATCACACTTTCAGATAGGGCAAATGTCAGTGAGCGTTCCGATTTCAGTTCCAGAGCGACTCTCCCAATGAGACCTTGATATTTAGACTTTTTCAGCCAATTTTCTGGATTTTTGAAAATTTCACTTATTTGTGAAAATATCCACTAAATGAGGGAATAATATGTGTGAGGGTGCCCCAGGAGAGTTCCAAATGTGTATGGGTAGAATATATATCCCACGGGGTAAAACTGAAAAAAGTTGAAAAAAATTTTTTTTTTCACTTAGTCATTTTTCCGGCGTTTATCAGACTTTCAGATAGGGGAAATGTCAGTGAGCATTCCGATTTCAGTTCCAGAGCGATTCGCCCAATGAGTCCTTGATATTTAGTGGTTTTCAGCCAATATTTTGGATTTTTGAAAATTTCACTTTTTTGTGAAAATATCCACTAAATGAGGGAATAATATGTTTGAGGGTACCGCAGGAGAGTTCCAAATGTGTGTGGGTAGAATATATATCCCACGGGGGTAAAATTGAAAAAAGTTGAAAACATATTTTTTTTGGACTTAGTCATTTTTCCGGCGTTTATCAGACTTTCAGATATGGCAAATGTCAGTGAGCATTCCGATTTCAGTTCAAGAGCTATTCGCCCAATGAGTCCTTGATATTTTTTCGTTTTCAGCCAATTTTCTGGATTTTTGAAAATTTCACTTTTTTGTGAAAATATCCACTAAATGAGGGAATAATATGTGTGAGGGTTCCCCAGGAGAGTTCCAAATGTGTGTGGGTAGAATATATATCCCACGGGGGTAAATTGGAAAAAAGTTGAAAAATTATTTTTTTTTGGACTTAGTCATTTTTCCAGCGTTTATCAGACTTTCAGATAGGGGAAATGTCAGTGAGCATTCCGATTTCAGTTCCAGAGCGATTCGCCCAATGAGTCCTTGATATTTTTTCGTTTTCAGCCAATTTTCTGGATTTTTGAAAATTTCACTTTTTTGTGAAAATATCCACTAAATGAGGGAATAATATGTGTGAGGGTTCCCCAGGAGAGTTCCAAATGTGTGTGGGTAGAATATATATCCCACGGGGGTAAATTGGAAAAAAGTTGAAAAATTATTTTTTTTTGGACTTAGTCATTTTTCCAGCGTTTATCAGACTTTCAGATAGGGGAAATGTCAGTGAGCATTCCGATTTCAGTTCCAGAGTGATTCGCCCAATGAGTCCTTGATATTTTTTCGTTTTCAGCCAATTTTCTGGATTTTTGAAAATTTCACTTTTTTGTGAAAATATCCACTAAATGAGGGAATAATATGTTTGAGGGTACCGCAGGAGAGTTCCAAATGTGTGTGGGTAGAATTTATATCCCACGGGGGTAAAATTGAAAAAAGTTGAAAAAAATTTTTTTTTGGACGTAGTCATTTTTCCGGCGTTTATCAGACTTTCAGATAGGGGAAATGTCAGTGAGCATACCGATTTCAGTTCCAGAGCGATTCGCCCAATGAGTCCTTGATATTTAGTCGTTTTCAGCCAATTTTCTGGATTTTTGAAAATTTCACTTTTTTGTGAAAATATCCACTAAATGAGAGAATAATATGAGTGAGGGTACCCCAGGAGAGTTCCAAATGTGTGTGGGTGGAATATATATCCCACGGGGTAAAATTTAAAAAAGTTGAAAAAAATTTTTTTTTGGACTAAGTGATTTTTCCGGTGTTTATCAGACTTTCAGATAGGGCAAATGTCAGTGAGCATTCCAATTTCAGTTCCAGAGCGATTCGCCCAATGAGTCTTTGATATTCAGTCGTTTTCAGCCAATTTTCTTGATTTTTGAAAATTTCACTTTTTTGTGAAAATATGCACTAAATGAGGGAATAATATGTGTGAGGGTACCCCAGGAGAGTTCCAAATGTGTGTTTAGAATATATATCCCACGGGGGTAAATTTGAAAAAAGTTGAAAAAAATTTTTTTTTGCACTTAGTCATTTTTCCGGCGTTTATCAGACTTTCAGATAGGGAAAATATCAGTGAGCATCCCGATTTCAGTTCCAGAGCGATGCGCCCAATGACTCCTTGTTATTTAGTCGTTTTCAGCCAATTTTCTGGATTTTTGAAAATTTCACTTTTTTGTGAAAATATCCACTAAATGTGGAAATAATATGTGCGAGGGTTCCCCAGGAGAGTTCCAAATGTGTGTGGGTAGAATATATATCCCACGGGGGAAAAATTGAAAAAAGTTGAAAAAAAATTTTTTTTGGACTTAGTCATTTTTCCAGCGTTTATCAGACTTTCAGAGTGGGGAAATGTAAGTGAGCGTTCCGATTTCAGTTCCAGAGCGATTCGCCCAATGAATCCTTGATATTTAGTCGTTTTCAGCCAATTTTTTGGATTTTTAAAAATTTCACTTTTTTGTGAAAATATCCATTAAATGAGGGAATAATATGTGTGAGGGTACCCCAGGAGAATTCCAAATGTGTGTGTGTAGAATATATATCCCACGGGGGTAAAATTGAAAAAAGTTGAAAAAAATTTTTTTTTGGACTTAGTCATTTTTCTGGCGTTTATCAGACTTACAGAGAGGGAAAATATTAGTGAGCATTCCGATTTCAGTTCCAGAGCGATGCGCCCAATGACTCCTTGTTATTTAGTCGTTTTCAGCCAATTTTCTGAATTTTTGAAAATTTCACTTTTTTCTGAAAATATCCACTAAATGAGGAATAATATGTGTGAGGGTACCCCAGGAGAGTTCCAAATGTGTGTGGGTAGAATATATATCCGATGGGGGTAAAATTGAAAAAAGTTTAAAAAATTTTTTTTTGGACTTAGTCATTTATCCGACGTTGATCAAACTTTCAGATAGGGGAAATGTCAGTCAGCATTCCGATTTCAGTTCCAGAGCGATTCGCCCAATGAGTCCTTGTTATTTAGTCGTTTTCAGCCAATTTTTTGGATTTTTGAAAATTTCACTTTTTTGTGAAAATATCCACTAAATGAGGGAATAATATGTGTGAGGGTACCCCAGGAGAGTTCCAAATGTGTGTGGGAAGAATATGTATCCCACGGGGGTAAAATTGAAAAAGTTTAAAAAAATTTTTTTTTGGACTTAGTCATTTTTCCGGCGTTTATCAGACTTTCAGATAGGGGAAATGTCAGTGAGCATTCCGATTTCAGTTCCAGAGCGATTCGCCCAATGAGTCCATGTTATTTAGTCGTTTTCAGCCAATTTTCTGGATTTTTAAAAATTTCACTTTTTTGCGAAAATATCCACTAAATGTGGGAATAATATGTGCGAGGGTTCCCCAGGAGAGTTCCAAATGTGTGTGGGTAGAATATATATTCCACGGGGGAAAAATTGAAAAAAGTTGAAAAAAAATTTTTTTTGGACTTAGTCATTTTTCCAGCGTTTATCAGACTTTCAGAGAGGGGAAATGTAAGTGAGCGTTCCGATTTCAGTTCCAGAGCGATTCGCCCAATGAATCCTTGATATTTAGTCGTTTTCAGCTAATTTTTTGGATTTTTAAAAATTTCACTTTTTTGTGAAAATATCCATTAAATGAGGGAATAATATGTGTGAGGGTACCCCAGGAGAATTCCAAATGTGTGTGTGTAGAATATATATCCCACGGGGGTAAAATTGAAAAAAGTTGAAAAAAATTTTTTTTTGGACTTAGTCATTTTTCTGGCGTTTATCAGACTTACAGAGAGGGAAAATATTAGTGAGCATTCCGATTTCAGTTCCAGAGCGATGCGCCCAATGACTCCTTGTTATTTAGTCGTTTTCAGCCAATTTTCTGAATTTTTGAAAATTTCACTTTTTTCTGAAAATATCCACTAAATGAGGAATAATATGTGTGAGGGTACCCCAGGAGAGTTCCAAATGTGTGTGGGTAGAATATATATCCGACGGGGGTAAAATTGAAAAAAGTTTAAAAAATTTTTTTTTGGACTTAGTCATTTATCCGACGTTGATCAAATTTTCAGATAGGGGAAATGTCAGTCAGCATTCCGATTTCAGTTCCAGAGCGATTCGCCCAATGAGTCCTTGTTATTTAGTCGTTTTCAGCCAATTTTTTGGATTTTTGAAAATTTCACTTTTTTATGAAAATATCCACTAAATGAGGTAAGAATATGTGTGAGGGTACCCCAGGAGAGTTCCAAATGTGTGTGGGTAGAATATATATCCCACGGGGGTAAAATTGAAAAAATTTGAAAAAAATTTTTTTTGGGACTTAGTGATTTTTCCGGAGTTTATCAGACTTTCTGATAGGGCAAATGTCAGTGAGCATTACGATTTCAGTTCCAGAGCGATTTGCCCAATGAGTCCATGATATTTAGTCGTTTTCAGCCAATTTTCTGGATTTTTGAAAATTTCTATTTTTTGTGAAAATATCCACTAAATGAGGGAATAATATGTGTGAGGGTACCCCAGGAGAGTTCCAAATGAGTGTGGGTAGAATATATATCCCACGGGGGTAAAATTGAAAAATGTTTAAAACTATTTTTTTTTGGACTTAGTCATTTTTCCGGCGTTTATCAGACTTTCAGATAGGGCAAATGTCATTGAGCGTTCCGATTTCAGTTCCAGAGCGATTCGCCCAATGAGCCCTTGACATTCAGTCGTTTTCAGCCAATTTTCTGGATTTTTGAAAATTTCACTTTTTTGTGAAAATATCCACTAAATGAGGGAAGAATATGTGTGAGGGTACCCCAGGAGAGTTCTAAATGTGTGTGGGTAGAATATATATACCACAAGGGTAAAATTGAAAAAAGTTGAAAAAATTGTTTTTTTTTACTTAGTCATTTTTTCTGGCGTTTATCACACTTTCAGATAGGGCAAATGTCAGTGAGCGTTCCGATTTCAGTTCCAGAGCGACTCTCCCAATGAGACCTTGATATTTAGACTTTTTCAGCCAATTTTCTGGATTTTTGAAAATTTCACTTATTTGTGAAAATATCCACTAAATGAGGGAATAATATGTGTGAGGGTGCCCCAGGAGAGTTCCAAATGTGTATGGGTAGAATATATATCCCACGGGGTAAAACTGAAAAAAGTTGAAAAAAATTTTTTTTTTCACTTAGTCATTTTTCCGGCGTTTATCAGACTTTCAGATAGGGCAAATGTCATTGAGCGTTCCGATTTCAGTTCCAGAGTGATTCGCCCAATAAGTCCTTGATATTTAGTCGTTTTCAGCCAATATTTTGGATTTTTGAAAATTTCACTTTTTTGTGAAAATATCCACTAAATGAGGGAATAATATGTGTGAGGGTACCCCAGGAGAGTTCCAAATGTGTGTGGGTAGAGTATATATCCCACGGGGGTAAAATTGAAAAAAGTTGAAAAATTTTTTTTTTTGGACTTAGTCATTTTTCCGGCGTTTATCAGACTTTCAGATAGGGGAAATGTCAGTGAGCGTTCCGATTTCAGTTCCAGAGCGATTCGCCCAATCAGTCCTTGATATTAAGTCGTTTTCAGCCAATTTTCTGGATTTTTGAAAATTTCACTTTTTTGTGAAAATATCCACTAAATGAGGGAATAATATGTGTGAGGGTACCCCAGGAGAGTTCCAAATGTGTGTGGGTAGAATATATATCCCACGGGGGTAAAATTGAAAAAAGTTGAAAAATTTTTTTTTTTGGACTTAGTCATTTTTCCGGCGTTTATCAGACTTTCAGATAGGGGAAATGTCAGTGAGCATTCCGATTTCAGTTCCAGAGCGATTCGCCCAATGAGTCCTTGATATTTAGTCGTTTTCAGCCAATATTTTGGATTTTTGAAAATTTCACTTTTTTGTCAAAATATCCACTAAATGAGGGAATAATATGTGTGAGGGTACCCCAGGAGAGTTCCAAATGTGTGTGGGCAGAATATATATCCCACGGGGGTAAAATTGAAAAAAGTTGAAAACATATTTTTTTTGGACTTAGTCATTTTTCCGGCGTTTATCAGACTTTCAGATATGGCAAATGTCAGTGAGCATTCCGATTTCAGTTCAAGAGCTATTCGCCCAATGAGTCCTTGATATTTTTTCGTTTTCAGCCAATTTTCTGGATTTTTGAAAATTTCACTTTTTTGTGAAAATATCCACTAAATGAGGGAATAATATGTGTGAGGGTTCCCCAGGAGAGTTCCAAATGTGTGTGGGTAGAATATATATCCCACGGGGGTAAATTGGAAAAAAGTTGAAAAATTATTTTTTTTTGGACTTAGTCATTTTTCCAGCGTTTATCAGACTTTCAGATAGGGGAAATGTCAGTGAGCATTCCGATTTCAGTTCCAGAGCGATTCGCCCAATGAGTCCTTGATATTTTTTCGTTTTCAGCCAATTTTCTGGATTTTTGAAAATTTCACTTTTTTGTGAAAATATCCACTAAATGAGGGAATAATATGTGTGAGGGTTCCCCAGGAGAGTTCCAAATGTGTGTGGGTAGAATATATATCCCACGGGGGTAAATTGGAAAAAAGTTGAAAAATTATTTTTTTTTGGACTTAGTCATTTTTCCAGCGTTTATCAGACTTTCAGATAGGGGAAATGTCAGTGAGCATTCCGATTTCAGTTCCAGAGTGATTCGCCCAATGAGTCCTTGATATTTTTTCGTTTTCAGCCAATTTTCTGGATTTTTGAAAATTTCACTTTTTTGTGAAAATATCCACTAAATGAGGGAATAATATGTTTGAGGGTACCGCAGGAGAGTTCCAAATGTGTGTGGGTAGAATTTATATCCCACGGGGGTAAAATTGAAAAAAGTTGAAAAAAATTTTTTTTTGGACGTAGTCATTTTTCCGGCGTTTATCAGACTTTCAGATAGGGGAAATGTCAGTGAGCATACCGATTTCAGTTCCAGAGCGATTCGCCCAATGAGTCCTTGATATTTAGTCGTTTTCAGCCAATTTTCTGGATTTTTGAAAATTTCACTTTTTTGTGAAAATATCCACTAAATGAGAGAATAATATGAGTGAGGGTACCCCAGGAGAGTTCCAAATGTGTGTGGGTGGAATATATATCCCACGGGGTAAAATTTAAAAAAGTTGAAAAAAATTTTTTTTTGGACTAAGTGATTTTTCCGGTGTTTATCAGACTTTCAGATAGGGTAAATGTCAGTGAGCATTCTGATTTCAGTTCCAGAGCGATTCGCCCAATGAGTCTTTGATATTTAGTCGTTTTCAGCCAATTTTCTGGATTTTTGAAAATTTCACTTTTTTGTGAAAATATCCACTAAATGAGGGAATAATATGTGTGAGGGTTCCCCTGGAGAGTTCCAAATGTGTGTGGGTAGAATATATATCCCACGGGGGTAAAATTGCAAAAAGTTGAAAAAATTTTTTTTTTTGTACGTAGTCATTTTTCCGGTGTTTATCAGACATTCAGATAGGGCAAATGTCAGTGAGCATTCCAATTTCAGTTCCAGAGCGATTCGCCCAATGAGTCCATGTTATTTATTCGTTTTCAGCCAATTTACTGGATTTTTGAAAATTTGACTTTTTTGTGAAAATATCCACTAAATGAGGGAATAATATGTGCGAGGGTACCCCAGGAGAGTTCCAAATGTGTGTGGGTAGAATATATATCCCACAGGGGTAAAATTGAAAAAAGTTGAAAAACATTTTTTTTTGGACTTAGTCATTTATCTGACGTTTATCAGACTTTCATATAGGGGAAATGTCAGTGAGCATTCCGATTTCAGTTCCAGAGCGATTGGCCCATGAGTCCTTGTTATTTAGCCGTTTTCAGCCAATTTTTTGGATTTTTGAAAATTTCACTTTTTTGTGAAAATATCCACTAAATGAGGGAATAATATGTGTGAGGGTACCCCAGGAGAGTTGCAAATGTGTGTGGGAAGAATATGTATCCCACGGGGGTAAAATTGAAAAAGTTGAAAAAAATTTTTTTTTGGACTTAGTCATTTTTCCGGCGTTTATCAGACTTTCAGATAGGGAAAATATCAGTGAGCATCCCGATTTCAGTTCCAGAGCGATGCGTCCAATGACTCCTTGTTATTTAGTCGTTTTCAGCCAATTTTCTGGATTTTTAAAAATTTCACTTTTTTGCGAAAATATCCACTAAATGTGGGAATAATATGTGCGAGGGTTCCCCAGGAGAGTTCCAAATGTGTGTGGGTAGAATATATATTCCACGGGGGAAAAATTGAAAAAAGTTGAAAAAAAATTTTTTTTGGACTTAGTCATTTTTCCAGCGTTTATCAGACTTTCAGAGAGGGGAAATGTAAGTGAGCGTTCCGATTTCAGTTCCAGAGCGATTCGCCCAATGAATCCTTGATATTTAGTCGTTTTCAGCCAATTTTTTGGATTTTTAAAAATTTCACTTTTTTGTGAAAATATCCATTAAATGAGGGAATAATATGTGTGAGGGTACCCCAGGAGAATTCCAAATGTGTGTGTGTAGAATATATATCCCACGGGGGTAAAATTGAAAAAAGTTGAAAAAAAATTTTTTTTGGACTTAGTCATTTTTCCGGCGTTTATCAGACTTTCAGATAGGGGAAATGTCATTGAGCGTTCCGATTTCAGTTCCAGAGTGATTCTCCCAATGAGTCCTTGTTATTTAGTCGTTTTCAGCCAATTTTCTGGATTTTTGAAAATTTCCCTTTTTTGTGAAAATATCCACTAAATGAGGGAATAATATGTGTGAGGGTACCCCAGGAGAGTTGCAAATGTGTGTGGGTAGAATATATATCCCACGGGGGTAAAATTGAAAAAAGTTGAAAAAAACTTTTTTTGGACTTAGTCATTTTTCTGGCGTTTATCAGACTTTCAGATAGGGAAAATATTGGTGAGCATTCCGATTTCAGTTCCAGAGCGATGCGCCCAATGACTCCTTGTTATTTAGTCGTTTTCAGCCAATTTTTTGGATTTTTGAAAATTTCACTTTTTTGTGAAAATATCCACTAAATGAGGGAATAATATGTGTGAGGGTACCCGAGGAGAGTTCCAAATGTGTGTGTGTAGAATATATATCCCACGGGGGTAAAATTGAAAAAAGTTGAAAAAAAATTTTTTTTGGACTTAGTCATTTTTCTGGCGTTTATCAGACTTTCAGATAGGGAAAATATTAGTGAGCATTCCGATTTCAGTTCCAGAGCGATGCGCCCAATGACTCCTTGTTATTTAGTCGTTTTCAGCCAATTTTCTGAATTTTTGAAAATTTCACTTTTTTGTGAAAATATCCACTAAATGAGGGAATAATATGTGTGAGGGTACCCCATTAGAGTTCCAAATGTGTGTGGGAAGAATATGTATCCCATCCCATGGGGGTAAAATTGAAAAAGTTGAAAAAAATTTTTTTTTGGACTTAGTCATTTTTCCGGCGTTTATCAGACTTTCAGATAGGGGAAATGTCAGTGAGCGTTCCGATTTCAGTTCCAGACCGATTCGCCCAATGAGTCCTTAATATTTAGTCGTTTTCAGCCAACTTTCTGGATTTTTGAAAATTTCACTTTTTTGTGAAAATGTCCACAAAATGAGGGAATAATATGTGTGAGGGTACCCCAGGAGAGTTCCAAATGTGTGTGGGTAGAATATATATCCCACGGGGGTAAAATTGAAAAAAGTTGAAAAAAAATTTTTTTTGGACTTAGTCATTTTTCCGGCGTTTATCAGACTTTCAGATAGGGGAAATGTCAGTGAGCGTTCCGATTTCAGTTCCAGAGTGATTCTCCCAATGAGTCCTTGTTATTTAGTCGTTTTCAGCCAATTTTCTGGATTTTTGAAAATTTCCCTTTTTTGTGAAAATATCCACTAAATGAGGGAATAATATGTGTGAGGGTACCCCAGGAGAGTTGCAAATGTGTGTGGGTAGAATATATATCCCACGGGGGTAAAATTGAAAAAAGTTGAAAAAAACTTTTTTTGGACTTAGTCATTTTTCTGGCGTTTATCAGACTTTCAGATAGGGAAAATATTGGTGAGCATTCCGATTTCAGTTCCAGAGCGATGCGCCCAATGACTCCTTGTTATTTAGTCGTTTTCAGCCAATTTTTTGGATTTTTGAAAATTTCACTTTTTTGTGAAAATATCCACTAAATGAGGGAATAATATGTGTGAGGGTACCCCAGGAGAGTTCCAAATGTGTGTGTGTAGAATATATATCCCACGGGGGTAAAATTGAAAAAAGTTGAAAAAAAATTTTTTTTGGACTTAGTTATTTTTCTGGCGTTTATCAGACTTTCAGATAGGGGAAATGTCAGTCAGCTTTCCGATTTCAGTTCCAGAGCGATTCGCCCAATGAGTCCTTGTTATTTAGTCGTTTTCAGCCAATTTTTTGGATTTTTGAAAATTTCACTTTTTTGTGAAAATATCCACTAAATGAGGGAATAATATGTGTGAGGGTACCCCATTAGAGTTCCAAATGTGTGTGGGAAGAATATGTATCCCATCCCATGGGGGTAAAATTGAAAAAGTTGAAAAAAAATTTTTTTTGGACTTAGTCATTTTTCCGGCGTTTATCAGACTTTCAGATAGGGGAAATGTCAGTGAGCGTTCCGATTTCAGTTCCAGACCGATTCGCCCAATGAGTCCTTAATATTTAGTCGTTTTCAGCCAACTTTCTGGATTTTTGAAAATTTCACTTTTTTGTGAAAATATCCACTAAATGAGGGAATAATATGTGTGAGGGTACCCCAGGAGAGTTCCAAATGTGTGTGGGTAGAATATATATTCCACGGGGGGTAAAATTGAAAAAGTTAAAAAAAATTTTTTTTTGGACTTAGTGATTTTTCTGACATTTATCAGATTTTCAGATAGGGGAAATGTCAGTGAGCATTCCGATTTCAGTTCCAGAGCGATTCGCCCAATGAGTCCTTGTTATTTAGTCGTTTTCAGCCAATTTTTTGGATTTTTGAAAATTTCACTTTTTTGTGAAAATATCCACTAAATGAGGGAATAATATGTGTGAGGGTACCCCAGGAGAGTTCCAAATGTGTGTGGGTAGAATATATATCCCACGGGGGTAAAATTGAAAAAAGTTGAAAAAAAATTTTTTTTGGACTTAGTCATTTTTCCGGCGTTTATCAGACTTTCAGATAGGGGAAATGTCAGTCAGCTTTCCGATTTCAGTTCCAGAGCGATTCGCCCAATGAGTCCTTGTTATTTAGTCGTTTTCAGCCAATTTTTTGGATTTTTGAAAATTTCACTTTTTTGTGAAAATATCCACTAAATGAGGGAATAATATGTGTGAGGGTACCCCATTAGAGTTCCAAATGTGTGTGGGAAGAATATGTATCCCTGGGGGGTAAAATTGAAAAAGTTTAAAAAAATTTTTTTTTGGACTTAGTCATTTTTCCGGCGTTTATCAGACTTTCAGATAGGGGAAATGTCAGTGAGCATTCCGATTTCAGTTCCAGAGCGATTCGCCCAATGAGTCCATGTTATTTAGTCGTTTTCAGCCAATTTTCTGGATTTTTGAAAATTTGACTTTTTTGTGAAAATATCCACTAAATGAGGGAATAATATGTGCGAGGGTACCCCAGGAGAGTTCCAAATGTGTGTGGGTAGAATATATATCCCACGGGGGTAAAATTGAAAAAAGTTGAAAAACATTTTTTTTTGGACTTAGTAATTTATCTGACGTTTATCAGACTTTCATATAGGGGAAATGTCAGTGAGCATTCCGATTTCAGTTCCAGAGCGATTGGCCCATGAGTCCTTGTTATTTAGCCGTTTTCAGCCAATTTTTTGGATTTTTGAAAATTTCACTTTTTTGTGAAAATATCCACTAAATGAGGGAATAATATGTGTGAGGGTACCCAAGGAGAGTTCCAAATGTGTGTGGGAAGAATATGTATCCCATGGGGGTAAAATTGAAAAAGTTGAAAAAATTTTTTTTTTGGACTTAGTCATTTTTCCGGCGTTTATCAGACTTTCAGATAGGGGAAATGTCAGTGAGCGTTCCGATTTCAGTTCCAGACCGATTCGCCCAATGAGTCCTTAATATTTAGTCGTTTTCAGCCAATTTTCTGGATTTTTGAAAATTTCACTTTTTTGTGAAAATATCCACTAAATGAGGGAATAATATGTGTGAGGGTACCCCAGGAGAGTTCCAAATGTGTGTGTGTAGAATATATATCCCACGGGGGTAAAATTGAAAAAAGTTGAAAAAAAATTTTTTTGGGACTTAGTCATTTTTCTGGCGTTTATCAGACTTTCAGATAGGGAAAATATTAGTGAGCATTCCGATTTCAGTTCCAGAGCGATGCTCCCAATGACTCCTTGTTATTTAGTCGTTTTCAGCCAATTTTCTGAATTTTTGAAAATTTCACTTTTTTCTGAAAATATCCACTAAATGAGGAATAATATGTGTGAGAGTACCCCAGGAGAGTTCCAAATGTGTGTGGGTAGAATATATATCCAACGGGGGTAAAATTGATAAAAGTTGAAAAAAATTTTTTTTTGGACTTAGTCATTTATCCGACGTTTATCGGACTTTCAGATAGGGGAAATGTCAGTCAGCATTCCGATTTCAGTTCCAGAGCGATTCGCCCAATGAGTCCTTGTTATTTAGTCGTTTTCAGCCAATTTTTTGGATTTTTGAAAATTTCACTTTTTTGTGAAAATATCCACTAAATGAGGGAATAATATGTGTGAGGGTACCCAAGGAGAGTTCCAAATGTGTGTGGGAAGAATATGTATCCCATGGGGGTAAAATTGAAAAAGTTTAAAAAAATTTTTTTTTGGACTTAGTCATTTTTCCGGCGTTTATCAGACTTTCAGATAGGGGAAATGTCAGTGAGCGTTCCGATTTCAGTTCCAGACCGATTCGCCCAATGAGTCCTTAATATTTAGTCGTTTTCAGCCAATTTTCTGGATTTTTGAAAATTTCACTTTTTTGTGAAAATATCCACTAAATGAGGGAATAATATGTGTGAGGGTACCCCAGGAGAGTTCCAAATGTGTGTGTGTAGAATATATATCCCACGGGGGTAAAATTGAAAAAAGTTGAAAAAAAATTTTTTTGGGACTTAGTCATTTTTCTGGCGTTTATCAGACTTTCAGATAGGGAAAATATTAGTGAGCATTCCGATTTCAGTTCCAGAGCGATGCGCCCAATGACTCCTTGTTATTTAGTCGTTTTCAGCCAATTTTCTGAATTTTTGAAAATTTCACTTTTTTCTGAAAATATCCACTAAATGAGGAATAATATGTGTGAGGCTACCCCAGGAGAGTTCCAAATGTGTGTGTGTAGAATATATATCCCACGGGGGTAAAATTGAAAAAAGTTGAAAAAAATTTTTTTTTGGACTTAGTCATTTATCCGACGTTTATCAGACTTTCAGATAGGGGAAATGTCAGTCAGCTTTCCGATTTCAGTTCCAGAGCGATTCGCCCAATGAGTCCTTGTTATTTAGTCGTTTTCAGCCAATTTTTTGGATTTTTGAAAATTTCACTTTTTTGTGAAAATATCCACTAAATGAGGGAATAATATGTGTGAGGGTACCCCATTAGAGTTCCAAATGTGTGTGGGAAGAATATGTATCCCATCCCATGGGGGTAAAATTGAAAAAGTTGAAAAAAATTTTTTTTTGGACTTAGTCATTTTTCCGGCGTTTATCAGACTTTCAGATAGGGGAAATGTCAGTGAGCGTTCCGATTTCAGTTCCAGACCGATTCGCCCAATGAGTCCTTAATATTTAGTCGTTTTCAGCCAACTTTCTGGATTTTTGAAAATTTCACTTTTTTGTGAAAATATCCACAAAATGAGGGAATAATATGTGTGAGGGTACCCCAGGAGAGTTCCAAATGTGTGTGGGTAGAATATATATCCCACGGGGGTAAAATTGAAAAAAGTTGAAAAAAAATTTTTTTTGGACTTAGTCATTTTTCCGGCGTTTATCAGACTTTCAGATAGGGGAAATGTCAGTGAGCGTTCCGATTTCAGTTCCAGAGTGATTCTCCCAATGAGTCCTTGTTATTTAGTCGTTTTCAGCCAATTTTCTGGATTTTTGAAAATTTCCCTTTTTTGTGAAAATATCCACTAAATGAGGGAATAATATGTGTGAGGGTACCCCAGGAGAGTTGCAAATGTGTGTGGGTAGAATATATATCCCACGGGGGTAAAATTGAAAAAAGTTGAAAAAAACTTTTTTTGGACTTAGTCATTTTTCTGGCGTTTATCAGACTTTCAGATAGGGAAAATATTGGTGAGCATTCCGATTTCAGTTCCAGAGCGATGCGCCCAATGACTCCTTGTTATTTAGTCGTTTTCAGCCAATTTTTTGGATTTTTGAAAATTTCACTTTTTTGTGAAAATATCCACTAAATGAGGGAATAATATGTGTGAGGGTACCCCAGGAGAGTTCCAAATGTGTGTGTGTAGAATATATATCCCACGGGGGTAAAATTGAAAAAAGTTGAAAAAAAATTTTTTTTGGACTTAGTTATTTTTCTGGCGTTTATCAGACTTTCAGATAGGGAAAATATTAGTGAGCATTCCGATTTCAGTTCCAGAGCGATGCGCCCAATGACTCCTTGTTATTTAGTCGTTTTCAGCCAATTTTCTGAATTTTTGAAAATTTCACTTTTTTCTGAAAATATCCACTAAATGAGGAATAATATGTGTGAGGCTACCCCAGGAGAGTTCCAAATGTGTGTGTGTAGAATATATATCCCACGGGGGTAAAATTGAAAAAAGTTGAAAAAAATTTTTTTTTGGACTTAGTCATTTATCCGACGTTTATCAGACTTTCAGATAGGGGAAATGTCAGTCAGCTTTCCGATTTCAGTTCCAGAGCGATTCGCCCAATGAGTCCTTGTTATTTAGTCGTTTTCAGCCAATTTTTTGGATTTTTGAAAATTTCACTTTTTTGTGAAAATATCCACTAAATGAGGGAATAATATGTGTGAGGGTACCCCATTAGAGTTCCAAATGTGTGTGGGAAGAATATGTATCCCATCCCATGGGGGTAAAATTGAAAAAGTTGAAAAAAATTTTTTTTTGGACTTAGTCATTTTTCCGGCGTTTATCAGACTTTCAGATAGGGGAAATGTCAGTGAGCGTTCCGATTTCAGTTCCAGACCGATTCGCCCAATGAGTCCTTAATATTTAGTCGTTTTCAGCCAACTTTCTGGATTTTTGAAAATTTCACTTTTTTGTGAAAATATCCACAAAATGAGGGAATAATATGTGTGAGGGTACCCCAGGAGAGTTCCAAATGTGTGTGGGTAGAATATATATCCCACGGGGGTAAAATTGAAAAAAGTTGAAAAAAAATTTTTTTTGGACTTAGTCATTTTTCCGGCGTTTATCAGACTTTCAGATAGGGGAAATGTCAGTGAGCGTTCCGATTTCAGTTCCAGAGTGATTCTCCCAATGAGTCCTTGTTATTTAGTCGTTTTCAGCCAATTTTCTGGATTTTTGAAAATTTCCCTTTTTTGTGAAAATATCCACTAAATGAGGGAATAATATGTGTGAGGGTACCCCAGGAGAGTTGCAAATGTGTGTGGGTAGAATATATATCCCACGGGGGTAAAATTGAAAAAAGTTGAAAAAAACTTTTTTTGGACTTAGTCATTTTTCTGGCGTTTATCAGACTTTCAGATAGGGAAAATATTGGTGAGCATTCCGATTTCAGTTCCAGAGCGATGCGCCCAATGACTCCTTGTTATTTAGTCGTTTTCAGCCAATTTTTTGGATTTTTGAAAATTTCACTTTTTTGTGAAAATATCCACTAAATGAGGGAATAATATGTGTGAGGGTACCCCAGGAGAGTTCCAAATGTGTGTGTGTAGAATATATATCCCACGGGGGTAAAATTGAAAAAAGTTGAAAAAAAATTTTTTTTGGACTTAGTTATTTTTCTGGTGTTTATCAGACTTTCAGATAGGGGAAATGTCAGTCAGCTTTCCGATTTCAGTTCCAGAGCGATTCGCCCAATGAGTCCTTGTTATTTAGTCGTTTTCAGCCAATTTTTTGGATTTTTGAAAATTTCACTTTTTTGTGAAAATATCCACTAAATGAGGGAATAATATGTGTGAGGGTACCCCATTAGAGTTCCAAATGTGTGTGGGAAGAATATGTATCCCATCCCATGGGGGTAAAATTGAAAAAGTTGAAAAAAAATTTTTTTTGGACTTAGTCATTTTTCCGGCGTTTATCAGACTTTCAGATAGGGGAAATGTCAGTGAGCGTTCCGATTTCAGTTCCAGACCGATTCGCCCAATGAGTCCTTAATATTTAGTCGTTTTCAGCCAACTTTCTGGATTTTTGAAAATTTCACTTTTTTGTGAAAATATCCACTAAATGAGGGAATAATATGTGTGAGGGTACCCCAGGAGAGTTCCAAATGTGTGTGGGTAGAATATATATTCCACGGGGGGTAAAATTGAAAAAGTTAAAAAAAATTTTTTTTTGGACTTAGTGATTTTTCTGACGTTTATCAGATTTTCAGATAGGGGAAATGTCAGTGAGCATTCCGATTTCAGTTCCAGAGCGATTCGCCCAATGAGTCCTTGTTATTTAGTCGTTTTCAGCCAATTTTTTGGATTTTTGAAAATTTCACTTTTTTGTGAAAATATCCACTAAATGAGGGAATAATATGTGTGAGGGTACCCCAGGAGAGTTCCAAATGTGTGTGGGTAGAATATATATCCCACGGGGGTAAAATTGAAAAAAGTTGAAAAAAAATTTTTTTGGGACTTAGTCATTTTTCCGGCGTTTATCAGACTTTCAGATAGGGGAAATGTCAGTCAGCTTTCCGATTTCAGTTCCAGAGCGATTCGCCCAATGAGTCCTTAATATTTAGTCGTTTTCAGCCAACTTTCTGGATTTTTGAAAATTTCACTTTTTTGTGAAAATATCCACTAAATGAGGGAATAATATGTGTGAGGGTACCCCAGGAGAGTTCCAAATGTGTGTGTGTAGAATATATATCCCACGGGGGTAAAATTGAAAAAAGTTGAAAAAAAATTTTTTTTGGACTTAGTTATTTTTCTGGCGTTTATCAGACTTTCAGATAGGGAAAATATTAGTGAGCATTCCGATTTCAGTTCCAGAGCGATGCGCCCAATGACTCCTTGTTATTTAGTCGTTTTCAGCCAATTTTCTGAATTTTTGAAAATTTCACTTTTTTCTGAAAATATCCACTAAATGAGGAATAATATGTGTGAGGCTACCCCAGGAGAGTTCCAAATGTGTGTGTGTAGAATATATATCCCACGGGGGTAAAATTGAAAAAAGTTGAAAAAAATTTTTTTTTGGACTTAGTCATTTATCCGACGTTTATCAGACTTTCAGATAGGGGAAATGTCAGTCAGCTTTCCGATTTCAGTTCCAGAGCGATTCGCCCAATGAGTCCTTGTTATTTAGTCGTTTTCAGCCAATTTTTTGGATTTTTGAAAATTTCACTTTTTTGTGAAAATATCCACTAAATGAGGGAATAATATGTGTGAGGGTACCCCATTAGAGTTCCAAATGTGTGTGGGAAGAATATGTATCCCATCCCATGGGGGTAAAATTGAAAAAGTTGAAAAAAATTTTTTTTTGGACTTAGTCATTTTTCCGGCGTTTATCAGACTTTCAGATAGGGGAAATGTCAGTGAGCGTTCCGATTTCAGTTCCAGACCGATTCGCCCAATGAGTCCTTAATATTTAGTCGTTTTCAGCCAACTTTCTGGATTTTTGAAAATTTCACTTTTTTGTGAAAATATCCACAAAATGAGGGAATAATATGTGTGAGGGTACCCCAGGAGAGTTCCAAATGTGTGTGGGTAGAATATATATCCCACGGGGGTAAAATTGAAAAAAGTTGAAAAAAAATTTTTTTTGGACTTAGTCATTTTTCCGGCGTTTATCAGACTTTCAGATAGGGGAAATGTCAGTGAGCGTTCCGATTTCAGTTCCAGAGTGATTCTCCCAATGAGTCCTTGTTATTTAGTCGTTTTCAGCCAATTTTCTGGATTTTTGAAAATTTCCCTTTTTTGTGAAAATATCCACTAAATGAGGGAATAATATGTGTGAGGGTACCCCAGGAGAGTTGCAAATGTGTGTGGGTAGAATATATATCCCACGGGGGTAAAATTGAAAAAAGTTGAAAAAAACTTTTTTTGGACTTAGTCATTTTTCTGGCGTTTATCAGACTTTCAGATAGGGAAAATATTGGTGAGCATTCCGATTTCAGTTCCAGAGCGATGCGCCCAATGACTCCTTGTTATTTAGTCGTTTTCAGCCAATTTTTTGGATTTTTGAAAATTTCACTTTTTTGTGAAAATATCCACTAAATGAGGGAATAATATGTGTGAGGGTACCCCAGGAGAGTTCCAAATGTGTGTGTGTAGAATATATATCCCACGGGGGTAAAATTGAAAAAAGTTGAAAAAAAATTTTTTTTGGACTTAGTTATTTTTCTGGCGTTTATCAGACTTTCAGATAGGGAAAATATTAGTGAGCATTCCGATTTCAGTTCCAGAGCGATGCGCCCAATGACTCCTTGTTATTTAGTCGTTTTCAGCCAATTTTCTGAATTTTTGAAAATTTCACTTTTTTCTGAAAATATCCACTAAATGAGGAATAATATGTGTGAGGCTACCCCAGGAGAGTTCCAAATGTGTGTGTGTAGAATATATATCCCACGGGGGTAAAATTGAAAAAAGTTGAAAAAAATTTTTTTTTGGACTTAGTCATTTATCCGACGTTTATCAGACTTTCAGATAGGGGAAATGTCAGTCAGCTTTCCGATTTCAGTTCCAGAGCGATTCGCCCAATGAGTCCTTGTTATTTAGTCGTTTTCAGCCAATTTTTTGGATTTTTGAAAATTTCACTTTTTTGTGAAAATATCCACTAAATGAGGGAATAATATGTGTGAGGGTACCCCAGGAGAGTTCCAAATGTGTGTGGGTAGAATATATATCCCACGGGGGTAAAATTGAAAAAAGTTGAAAAAAAATTTTTTTTGGACTTAGTCATTTTTCCGGCGTTTATCAGACTTTCAGATAGGGGAAATGTCAGTGAGCGTTCCGATTTCAGTTCCAGAGTGATTCTCCCAATGAGTCCTTGTTATTTAGTCGTTTTCAGCCAATTTTCTGGATTTTTGAAAATTTCCCTTTTTTGTGAAAATATCCACTAAATGAGGGAATAATATGTGTGAGGGTACCCCAGGAGAGTTGCAAATGTGTGTGGGTAGAATATATATCCCACGGGGGTAAAATTGAAAAAAGTTGAAAAAAACTTTTTTTGGACTTAGTCATTTTTCTGGCGTTTATCAGACTTTCAGATAGGGAAAATATTGGTGAGCATTCCGATTTCAGTTCCAGAGCGATGCGCCCAATGACTCCTTGTTATTTAGTCGTTTTCAGCCAATTTTTTGGATTTTTGAAAATTTCACTTTTTTGTGAAAATATCCACTAAATGAGGGAATAATATGTGTGAGGGTACCCCAGGAGAGTTCCAAATGTGTGTGTGTAGAATATATATCCCACGGGGGTAAAATTGAAAAAAGTTGAAAAAAAATTTTTTTTGGACTTAGTTATTTTTCTGGTGTTTATCAGACTTTCAGATAGGGGAAATGTCAGTCAGCTTTCCGATTTCAGTTCCAGAGCGATTCGCCCAATGAGTCCTTGTTATTTAGTCGTTTTCAGCCAATTTTTTGGATTTTTGAAAATTTCACTTTTTTGTGAAAATATCCACTAAATGAGGGAATAATATGTGTGAGGGTACCCCATTAGAGTTCCAAATGTGTGTGGGAAGAATATGTATCCCATCCCATGGGGGTAAAATTGAAAAAGTTGAAAAAAAATTTTTTTTGGACTTAGTCATTTTTCCGGCGTTTATCAGACTTTCAGATAGGGGAAATGTCAGTGAGCGTTCCGATTTCAGTTCCAGACCGATTCGCCCAATGAGTCCTTAATATTTAGTCGTTTTCAGCCAACTTTCTGGATTTTTGAAAATTTCACTTTTTTGTGAAAATATCCACTAAATGAGGGAATAATATGTGTGAGGGTACCCCAGGAGAGTTCCAAATGTGTGTGGGTAGAATATATATTCCACGGGGGGTAAAATTGAAAAAGTTAAAAAAAATTTTTTTTTGGACTTAGTGATTTTTCTGACGTTTATCAGATTTTCAGATAGGGGAAATGTCAGTGAGCATTCCGATTTCAGTTCCAGAGCGATTCGCCCAATGAGTCCTTGTTATTTAGTCGTTTTCAGCCAATTTTTTGGATTTTTGAAAATTTCACTTTTTTGTGAAAATATCCACTAAATGAGGGAATAATATGTGTGAGGGTACCCCAGGAGAGTTCCAAATGTGTGTGGGTAGAATATATATCCCACGGGGGTAAAATTGAAAAAAGTTGAAAAAAAATTTTTTTGGGACTTAGTCATTTTTCCGGCGTTTATCAGACTTTCAGATAGGGGAAATGTCAGTCAGCTTTCCGATTTCAGTTCCAGAGCGATTCGCCCAATGAGTCCTTAATATTTAGTCGTTTTCAGCCAACTTTCTGGATTTTTGAAAATTTCACTTTTTTGTGAAAATATCCACTAAATGAGGGAATAATATGTGTGAGGGTACCCCAGGAGAGTTCCAAATGTGTGTGTGTAGAATATATATCCCACGGGGGTAAAATTGAAAAAAGTTGAAAAAAAATTTTTTTTGGACTTAGTTATTTTTCTGGCGTTTATCAGACTTTCAGATAGGGAAAATATTAGTGAGCATTCCGATTTCAGTTCCAGAGCGATGCGCCCAATGACTCCTTGTTATTTAGTCGTTTTCAGCCAATTTTCTGAATTTTTGAAAATTTCACTTTTTTCTGAAAATATCCACTAAATGAGGAATAATATGTGTGAGGCTACCCCAGGAGAGTTCCAAATGTGTGTGTGTAGAATATATATCCCACGGGGGTAAAATTGAAAAAAGTTGAAAAAAATTTTTTTTTGGACTTAGTCATTTATCCGACGTTTATCAGACTTTCAGATAGGGGAAATGTCAGTCAGCTTTCCGATTTCAGTTCCAGAGCGATTCGCCCAATGAGTCCTTGTTATTTAGTCGTTTTCAGCCAATTTTTTGGATTTTTGAAAATTTCACTTTTTTGTGAAAATATCCACTAAATGAGGGAATAATATGTGTGAGGGTACCCCAGGAGAGTTCCAAATGTGTGTGGGTAGAATATATATCCCACGGGGGTAAAATTGAAAAAAGTTGAAAAAAAATTTTTTTTGGACTTAGTCATTTTTCCGGCGTTTATCAGACTTTCAGATAGGGGAAATGTCAGTGAGCGTTCCGATTTCAGTTCCAGAGTGATTCTCCCAATGAGTCCTTGTTATTTAGTCGTTTTCAGCCAATTTTCTGGATTTTTGAAAATTTCCCTTTTTTGTGAAAATATCCACTAAATGAGGGAATAATATGTGTGAGGGTACCCCAGGAGAGTTGCAAATGTGTGTGGGTAGAATATATATCCCACGGGGGTAAAATTGAAAAAAGTTGAAAAAAACTTTTTTTGGACTTAGTCATTTTTCTGGCGTTTATCAGACTTTCAGATAGGGAAAATATTGGTGAGCATTCCGATTTCAGTTCCAGAGCGATGCGCCCAATGAGTCCTTGTTATTTAGTCGTTTTCAGCCAATTTTCTGGATTTTTGAAAATTTCCCTTTTTTGTGAAAATATCCACTAAATGAGGGAATAATATGTGTGAGGGTACCCCAGGAGAGTTCCAAATGTGTGTGGGTAGAATATATATCCCACGGGGGGGAAAATTGAAAAAGTTAAAAAAAATTTTTTTTTGGACTTAGTGATTTTTCTGACGTTTATCAGATTTTCAGATAGGGGAAATGTCAGTGAGCATTCCGATTTCAGTTCCAGAGCGATTCGCCCAATGAGTCCTTGTTATTTAGTCGTTTTCAGCCAATTTTTTGGATTTTTGAAAATTTCACTTTTTTGTGAAAATATCCACTAAATGAGGGAATAATATGTGTGAGGGTACCCCAGGAGAGTTCCAAATGTGTGTGGGTAGAATATATATCCCACGGGGGTAAAATTGAAAAAAGTTGAAAAAAAATTTTTTTTGGACTTAGTCATTTTTACGGCGTTTATCAGACTTTCAGATAGGGGAAATGTCAGTGAGCATTCCGATTTCAGTTCCAGAGTGATTCTCCCAATGAGTCCTTGTTATTTAGTCGTTTTCAGCCAATTTTCTGGATTTTTGAAAATTTCACTTTTTTGTGAAAATATCCACTAAATTAGGGAATAATATGTGTGAGGGTACCCCAGGAGAGTTGCAAATGTGTGTGGGTAGAATATATATCCCACGGGGGTAAAATTGAAAAAAGTTGAAAAAAATTTTTTTTGGACTTAGTCATTTTTCCGGCGTTTATCAGACTTTCAGATAGGGGAAATGTCAGTGAGCATTCCGATTTCAGTTCCAGACCGATTCGCCCAATGAGTCCTTAATATTTAGTCGTTTTCAGCCAATTTTCTGGATTTTTGAAAATTTCACTTTTTTGTGAAAATATCCACTAAATGAGGGAATAATATGTGTGAGGGTACCCCAGGAGAGATCCAAATGTGTGTGGGTAGAATATATATCCCACGGGGGGGAAAATTGAAAAAGTTAAAAAAAATTTTTTTTTGGACTTAGTGATTTTTCTGACGTTTATCAGATTTTCAGATAGGGGAAATGTCAGTGAGCATTCCGATTTCAGTTCCAGAGCGATTCGCCCAATGAGTCCTTGTTATTTAGTCGTTTTCAGCCAATTTTTTGGATTTTTGAAAATTTCACTTTTTTGTGAAAATATCCACTAAATGAGGGAATAATATGTGTGAGGGTACCCCAGGAGAGTTCCAAATGTGTGTGGGTAGAATATATATCCCACGGGGGTAAAATTGAAAAAAGTTGAAAAAAAATTTTTTTTGGACTTAGTCATTTTTACGGCGTTTATCAGACTTTCAGATAGGGGAAATGTCAGTGAGCATTCCGATTTCAGTTCCAGAGTGATTCTCCCAATGAGTCCTTGTTATTTAGTCGTTTTCAGCCAATTTTCTGGATTTTTGAAAATTTCACTTTTTTGTGAAAATATCCACTAAATTAGGGAATAATATGTGTGAGGGTACCCCAGGAGAGTTGCAAATGTGTGTGGGTAGAATATATATCCCACGGGGGTAAAATTGAAAAAAGTTGAAAAAAATTTTTTTTGGACTTAGTCATTTTTCCGGCGTTTATCAGACTTTCAGATAGGGGAAATGTCAGTGAGCATTCCGATTTCAGTTCCAGACCGATTCGCCCAATGAGTCCTTAATATTTAGTCGTTTTCAGCCAATTTTCTGGATTTTTGAAAATTTCACTTTTTTGTGAAAATATCCACTAAATGAGGGAATAATATGTGTGAGGGTACCCCAGGAGAGATCCAAATGTGTGTGGGTAGAATATATATCCCACGGGGGGGAAAATTGAAAAAGTTAAAAAAAATTTTTTTTTGGACTTAGTGATTTTTCTGACGTTTATCAGATTTTCAGAGAGGGGAAATGTCAGTGAGCATTCCGATTTCAGTTCCAGAGCGATTCGCCCAATGAGTCCTTGTTATTTAGTCGTTTTCAGCCAATTTTTTGGATTTTTGAAAATTTCACTTTTTTGTGAAAATATCCACTAAATGAGGGAATAATATGTGTGAGGGTACCCCAGGAGAGTTCCAAATGTGTGTGGGAAGAATATATATCCCACGGGGGTAAAATTGAAAAAAGTTGAAAAAAAATTTTTTTTGGACTTAGTCATTTTTACGGCGTTTATCAGACTTTCAGATAGGGGAAATGTCAGTGAGCATTCCGATTTCAGTTCCAGAGTGATTCTCCCAATGAGTCCTTGTTATTTAGTCGTTTTCAGCCAATTTTCTGGATTTTTGAAAATTTCACTTTTTTGTGAAAATATCCACTAAATTAGGGAATAATATGTGTGAGGGTACCCCAGGAGAGTTGCAAATGTGTGTGGGTAGAATATATATCCCACGGGGGTAAAATTGAAAAAAGTTGTAAAAAAATTTTTTTTGGACTTAGTCATTTTTCTGGCATTTATCAGACTTTCAGATAGGGGAAATGTCAGTCAGCATTACGATTTCAGTTCCAGAGCGATTCGCCCAATGAGTCCTTGTTATTTAGTCGTTTTCAGCCAATTTTTTGGATGTTTGAAAATTTCACTTTTTTGGGAAAATATCCACTAAATGAGGGAATAATATGTGTGAGGGTACCCCAGGAGAGTTCCAAATGTGTGGGTGTAGAATATATATCCCACGGGGGTAAAATTGAAAAAAGTTGAAAAAAAAATTTTTTTGGACTTAGTCATTTTTCTGGCGTTTATCAGACTTTCAGATAGGGAAAATATTAGTGAGCATTCCGATTTCAGTTCCAGAGCGATGCGCCCAATGACTCCTTGTTATTTAGTCGTTTTCAGCCAATTTTCTGAATTTTTGAAAATTTCACTTTTTTCTGAAAATATCCACTAAATGAGGAATAATATGTGTGAGGGTACCCCAGGAGAGTTCCAAATGTGTGTGTGTAGAATATATATCCCACGGGGGTAAAATTGAAAAAAGTTGAAAAAAATTTTTTTTTAGACTTAGTCATTTATCCGACGTTTATCAGACTTTCAGATAGGGGAAATGTCAGTGAGCGTTCCGATTTCAGTTCCAGAGTGATTCGCCCAATGAGTCCTTGTTATTTAGTCGTTTTCAGCCAATTTTTTGGATTTTTGAAAATGTCACTTTTTTGTGAAAATATCCACTAAATGAGGGAATAATATGTGTGAGGGTACCCCAGGAGAGTTCCAAATGTGTGTGTGTAGAATATATATCCCACGGGGGTAAAATTGAAAAAAGTTGAAAAAAATTTTTTTTTGGACTTAGTCATTTATCCGACGTTTATCAGACTTTCAGATAGGGGAAATGTCAGTGAGCGTTCCGATTTCAGTTCCAGACCGATTCGCCCAATGAGTCCTTAATATTTAGTCGTTTTCAGCCAATTTTCTGGATTTTTGAAAATTTCACTTTTTTGTGAAAATATCCACTAAATGAGGGAATAATATGTGTGAGGGTACCCCAGGAGAGTTCCAAATGTGTGTGGGTAGAATATATATCCCACGGGGGTAAAATTGAAAAAAGTTGAAAAAAATTTTTTTTTGGACTTAGTCATTTTTCCGGCGTTTATCAGACTTTCAGATAGGGGAAATGTCAGTGAGCGTTCCGATTTCAGTTCCAGACCGATTCGTCCAATGAGTCCTTAATATTTAGTCGTTTTCAGCCAATTTTCTGGATTTTTGAAAATTTCACTTTTTTGTGAAAATATCCACTAAATGAGGGAATAATATGTGTGAGGGTACCCCAGGAGAGTTCCAAATGTGTGTGGGTAGAATATATATCCCACGGGGGTAAAATTGAAAAAAGTTGAAAAAATTTTTTTTTGAACTTAGTCATTTTTCCGGCGTTTATCAGACTTTCAGATAGGGGAAATGTCAGTGAGCATTCCGATTTCAGTTCCAGAGCGATTCGCCCAATGAGTCCTTGATATTTAGTCGTTTTCAGACAATTTTTTGGATTTTTGAAAATTTCACTTTTTTGTGAAAATATCCACTAAATGAGGGAATAATATGTGTGAGGGTACCCCAGGAGAGTTCCAAATGTGTGTGGGAAGAATATGTATCCCATGGGGGTAAAATTGAAAAAGTTGAAAAAAAATTTTTTTTGGACTTAGTCATTTTTCCGGCGTTTATCAGACTTTCAGGTAGGGGAAATGTCAGTGAGCGTTCCGATTTCAGTTCCAGACCGATTCGCCCAATGAGTCCTTAATATTTAGTCGTTTTCAGCCAATTTTCTGGATTTTAGAAAATTTCACTTTTTTGTGAAAATATCCACTAAATGAGGGAATAATATGTGTGAGGGTACCCCAGGAGAGTTCCAAATGTGTGTGGGTAGAATATATATCCCACGGGGAAAAATTGAAAAAGTTTAAAAAAAATTTTTTTGGGACTTAGTGATTTTTCTGACGTTTATCAGATTTTCAGATAGGGGAAATGTCAGTGAGCATTCCGATTTCAGTTCCAGAGCGATTCGCCCAATGAGTCCTTGTTATTTAGCAGTTTTCAGCCAATTTTTTGGATTTTTGAAAATTTCACTTTTTTGTGAAAATATCCACTAAATGAGGGAATAATATGTGTGAGGGTACCCCAGGAGAGTTCCAAATGTGTGTGGGTAGAATATATATCCCACGGGGGTAAAATTGAAAAAAGTTGAAAAAAAATTTTTTTTTGACTTAGTCATTTTTCCGGCGTTTATCAGACTTTCAGATAGGGGAAATGTCAGTGAGCGTTCCGATTTCAGTTCCAGAGCGATTCGCCCAATGAGTCGCTGATATTTAGTCGTTTGCAGCCAATTTTTTGGATTTTTGAAAATTTCACTTTTTTGTGAAAATATCCACTAAATGAGGGAATAATATGTGTGAGGGTACCCCAGGAGAGTTCCAAATGTGTGTGTGTAGAATATATATCCCACGGGGGTAAAATTGAAAAAAGTTGAAAAAAAATTATTTTTGGACTTAGTCATTTTTCCGGCGTTTATCAGACTTTCAGATAGGGGAAATGTCAGTGAGCATTTCGAATTCAGTTCCAGAGTGATTCTCCAAATGAGTCCTTGTTATTTAGTCGTTTTCAGCCAATTTTCTGGATTTTTGAAAATTTCACTTTTTTGTGAAAATATCCACTAAATGAGGGAATAATATGTGTGAGGGTACCCCAGGAGAGTTGCAAATGTGTGTGGGTAGAATATATATCACACGGGGGTAAAATTTAAAAAAGTTGAAAAAAATTTTTTTTTGGACTTAGTCATTTTTCCGACGTTTATCAGACTTTCAGATAGGGGAAATGTCAGTCAGCATTCCGATTTCAGTTCCAGAGTGATTCGCCCAATGAGTCCTTGTTATTTAGTCGTTTTCAGCCAATTTTTTGGATTTTTGAAAATTTCACTTTTTTGTGAAAATATCCACTAAATGAGGGAATAATATGTGTGAGGGTACCCCAGGAGAGTTCCAAATGTGTGTGGGAAGAATATGTATCCCATGGGGGTAAAATTGAAAAAGTTGAAAAAAATTTTTTTTTGGACTTAGTGATTTTTCTGACGTTTATCAGATTTTCAGATAGGGGAAATGTCAGTGAGCATTCCGATTTCAGTTCCAGAGCGATTCGCCCAATGAGTCCTTGTTATTTAGTCGTTTTCAGCCAATTTTTTGGATTTTTGAAAATTTCACTTTTTTGTGAAAATATCCACTAAATGAGGGAATAATATGTGTGAGGGTACCCCAGGAGAGTTCCAAATGTGTGTGGGTAGAATATATATCCCACGGGGGTAAAATTGAATAAAGTTGAAAAAAAATTTTTTTTGGACTTAGTCATTTTTCCAGCGTTTATCAGACTTTCAGATAGGGGAAATGTCAGTGAGCGTTCCGATTTCAGTTCCAGAGTGATTCTCCCAATGAGTCCTTGTTATTTAGTCGTTTTCAGCCAATTTTCTGGATTTTTGAAAATTTCACTTTTTTGTGAAAATATCCACTAAATGAGGGAATAATATGTGTGAGGGTACCCCAGGAGAGTTGCAAATTTGTGTGGGTAGAATATATATCCCACGGGGGTAAAGTTGAAAAAAATTTTTTTTGAACTTAGTCATTTTTCCGGCGTTTATCAGACTTTCAGATAGGGGAAATGTCAGTGAGCGTTCCGATTTCAGTTCCAGACCGATTCGACCAATGAGTCCTTAATATTTAGTCGTTTTCAGCCAATTTTCTGGATTTTTGAAAATTTCACTTTTTTGTGAAAATATCCACTAAATGAGGGAATAATATGTGTGAGGGTACCCCAGGAGAGTTCCAAATGTGTGTGGGTAGAATATATATCCCACGGGGGAAAAATTGAAAAAGTTAAAAAAAATTTTTTTTGGGACTTAGTGATTTTTCTGACGTTTATCAGATTTTCAGAGAGGGGAAATGTCAGTGAGCATTCCGATTTCAGTTCCAGAGCGATTCGCCCAATGAGTCCTTGTTATTTAGCAGTTTTCAGCCAATTTTTTGGATTTTTGAAAATTTCACTTTTTTGTGAAAATATCCACTAAATGAGGGAATAATATGTGTGAGGGTACCCCAGGAGAGTTCCAAATGTGTGTGGGTAGAATATATATCCCACGGGGGTAAAATTGAAAAAAGTTGAAAAAAAATTTTTTTTTGACTTAGTCATTTTTCCGGCGTTTATCAGACTTTCAGATAGGGGAAATGTAAGTGATCGTTCCGATTTCAGTTCCACAGCGATTCGCCCAATGACTCCTTGTTATTTAGTCGTTTTCAGCCAATTTTCTGAATTTTTGAAAATTTCACTTTTTTGTGAAAATATCCACTAAATGAGGGAATAATATGCATGAGGGTACCCCAGGAGAGTTCCAAATGTGTGTGGGTAGAATATATATCCCACAGGGGTAAAATTTAAAAAAGTTGAAAAAAATTTTTTTTTGGACTTAGTCATTTTTCTGGCGTTTATCAGACTTTCATATAGGGGAAATGTCAGTGAGCGTTCCGATTTCAGTTCCAGACCGATTCGCCCAATGAGTCCTTAATATTTAGTCGTTTTCAGCCAATTTTCTGGATTTTTGAAAATTTCACTTTTTTATGAAAATATCCCCTAAATGAGGGAATAATATGTGTGAGGGTACCCCAGGAGAGTTCCAAATGTGTGTGGGTAGAATATATATCCCACGGGGGTAAAATTGAAAAAAGTAAAAAAAAAATTTTTTTTGGACTTAGTGATTTTTCCAACGTTTATCAGACTTTCAGATAGGGGAAATGTCAGTGAGCATTCCGATTTCAGTTCCAGAGCGATTCGCCCAATGAGTCCTTGTTATTTAGTCGTTTTCAGCCAATTTTTTGGATTTTTGAAAATTTCACTTTTTTGTGAAAATATCCACTAAATGAGGGAATAATATGTGTGAGGGTACCCCAGGAGAGTTCCAAATGTGTGTGGGTAGAATATATATCCCACGGGGGTAAAATTGAATAAAGTTGAAAAAAAATTTTTTTTGGACTTCGTCATTTTTCCGGCGTTTATCAGACTTTCAGATAGGGGAAATGTCAGTGAGCGTTCCGATTTCAGTTCCAGAGTGATTCTCCCAATGAGTCCTTGTTATTTAGTCGTTTTCAGCCAATTTTCTGGATTTTTGAAAATTTCACTTTTTTGTGAAAATATCCACTAAATGAGGGAATAATATGTGTGAGGGTACCCCAGGAGAGTTGCAAATTTGTGTGGGTAGAATATATATCCCACGGGGGTAAAGTTGAAAAAATTTTTTTTTGAACTTAGTCATTTTTCCGGCGTTTATCAGACTTTCAGATAGGGGAAATGTCAGTGAGCATTCCGATTTCAGTTCCAGAGCGATTCGCCCAATGAGTCCTTGTTATTTATTCGTTTTCAGCCAATTTTTTGGATTTTTGAAAATTTCACTTTTTTGTGAAAATATCCACTAAATGAGGGAATAATATGTGTGAGGGTACCCCAGGAGAGTTGCAAATGTGTGTGGGTAGAATATATATCCCACGGGGGTAAAATTGAAAAAAGTTGAAAAAATTTTTTTTTGAACTTAGTCATTTTTCCGGCGTTTATCAGACTTTCAGATAGGGGAAATGTCAGTGAGCATTCCGATTTCAGTTCCAGAGCGATTCGCCCAATGAGTCCTTGATATTTAGTCGTTTTCAGACAATTTTTTGGATTTTTGAAAATTTCACTTTTTTCTGAAAATATCCACTAAATGAGGGAATAATATGTGTGAGGGTACCCCAGGAGAGTTCCAAATGTGTGTGGGTAGAATATATATCCCACGGGGGAAAAATTGAAAAAGTTAAAAAAAAATTTTTTTGGGACTTAGTGATTTTTCTGACGTTTATCAGATTTTCAGATAGGGGAAATGTCAGTGAGCATTCCGATTTCAGTTCCAGAGCGATTCGCCCAATGAGTCCTTGTTATTTAGCAGTTTTCAGCCAATTTTTTGGATTTTTGAAAATTTCACTTTTTTGTGAAAATATCCACTAAATGAGGGAATAATATGTGTGAGGGTACCCCAGGAGAGTTCCAAATGTGTGTGGGTAGAATATATATCCCACGGGGGTAAAATTGAAAAAAGTTGAAAAAAAATTTTTTTTTGACTTAGTCATTTTTCCGGCGTTTATCAGACTTTCAGATAGGGGAAATGTCAGTGAGCGTTCCGATTTCAGTTCCAGAGCGATTCTCCCAATGAGTCCTTGTTATTTAGTCGTTTTCAGCCAATTTTCTGGATTTTTGAAAATTTCACTTTTTTGTGAAAATATCCACTAAATGAGGGAATAATATGTGTGAGGGTACCCCAGGAGAGTTGCAAATGTGTGTGGGTAGAATATATATCCCACGGGGGTAAAATTGAAAAAAGTTGAAAAAAATTTTTTTTGGACTTAGTCATTTTTCTGGCGTTTATCAGACTTTCAGATAGGGGAAATGTAAGTGATCGTTCCGATTTCAGTTCCACAGCGATTCGCCCAATGACTCCTTGTTATTTAGTCGTTTTCAGCCAATTTTCTGAATTTTTGAAAATTTCACTTTTTTGTGAAAATATCCACTAAATGAGGGAATAATATGCATGAGGGTACCCCAGGAGAGTTCCAAATGTGTGTGGGTAGAATATATATCCCACAGGGGTAAAATTTAAAAAAGTTGAAAAAAATTTTTTTTTGGACTTAGTCATTTTTCTGGCATTTATCAGACTTTCATATAGGGGAAATGTCAGTGAGCGTTCCGATTTCAGTTCCAGACCGATTCGCCCAATGAGTCCTTAATATTTAGTCGTTTTCAGCCAATTTTCTGGATTTTTGAAAATTTCACTTTTTTATGAAAATATCCCCTAAATGAGGGAATAATATGTGTGAGGGTACCCCAGGAGAGTTCCAAATGTGTGTGGGTAGAATATATATCCCACGGGGTAAAATTGAAAAAAGTAAAAAAAAAATTTTTTTTGGACTTAGTGATTTTTCCAACGTTTATCAGACTTTCAGATAGGGGAAATGTCAGTGAGCATTCCGATTTCAGTTTCAGAGCGATTCGCCCAATGCGTCCTTGATATTTAGTCGTTTTCAGCCAATTTTTTGGATTTTTGAAAATTTCACTTTTTTTGTGAAAATATCCACTAAATGAGGGAATAATATGTGTGAGGGTACCCCAGGAGAGTTCCAAATGTGTGTGTGTAGAATATATATCCCACGGGGGTAAAATTGAAAAAAGTTGAAAAAAAATTATTTTTGGACTTAGTCATTTTTCCGGCGTTTATCAGACTTTCAGATAGGGGAAATGTCAGTGAGCATTTCGATTTCAGTTCCAGAGTGATTCTCCAAATGAGTCCTTGTTATTTAGTCGTTTTCAGCCAATTTTCTGGATTTTTGAAAATTTCACTTTTTTGTGAAAATATCCACTAAATGAGGGAATAATATGCATGAGGGTACCCCAGGAGAGTTCCAAATGTGTGTGGGTAGAATATATATCCCACGGGGGTAAAATTGAAAAAAGTTGAAAAAAATTTTTTTTTGGACTTAGTCATTTATCCGACGTTTATCAGACTTTCAGATAGGGGAAATGTCAGTCAGCATTCCGATTTCAGTTCCAGAGTGATTCGCCCAATGAGTCCTTGTTATTTAGTCGTTTTCAGCCAATTTTTTGGATTTTTGAAAATTTCACTTTTTTGTGAAAATATCCACTAAATGAGGGAATAATATGTGTGAGGGTACCCCAGGAGAGTTCCAAATGTGTGTGGGAAGAATATGTATCCCATGGGGGTAAAATTGAAAAAGTTGAAAAAAATTTTTTTTTGGACTTAGTGATTTTTCTGACGTTTATCAGATTTTCAGATAGGGGAAATGTCAGTGAGCATTCCGATTTCAGTTCCAGAGCGATTCTCCCAATGAGTCCTTGTTATTTAGTCGTTTTCAGCCAATTTTCTGGATTTTTGAAAATTTCACTTTTTTGTGAAAATATCCACTAAATGAGGGAATAATATGTGTGAGGGTACCCCAGGAGAGTTGCAAATTTGTGTGGGTAGAATATATATCCCACGGGGGTAAAATTGAAAAAAGTTGAAAAAATTTTTTTTTGAACTTAGTCATTTTTCCGGCGTTTATCAGACTTTCAGATAGGGGAAATGTCAGTGAGCATTCCGATTTCAGTTCCAGAGCGATTCGCCCAATGAGTCCTTGATATTTAGTCGTTTTCAGACAATTTTTTGGATTTTTGAAAATTTCCCTTTTTTGTGAAAATATCCACTAAATGAGGGAATAATATGTGTGAGGGTACCCCAGGAGAGTTCCAAATGTGTGTGGGTAGAATATATATCCCACGGCGGTAAAATTGAAAAAAGTTTTAAAAAAATTTTTTTTGGACTTAGTCATTTTTCCGGCGTTTATCAGACTTTCAGATAGGGGAAATGTCAGTGAGAGTACCGATTTCAGTTCCAGAGCGATTCGCCCAATGACTCCTTGTTATTTAGACGTTTTCAGCCAATTTTCTGGATTTTTGAAAATTTCACTTTTTTGTGAAAATATCCACTAAATGAGGGAATAATATGTGTGAGGGTAGCCCAGGAGAGTTCCAAATGTGTGTGGGTAGAATATATATCCCACGGGGGTAAAATTGAAAAAAGTTGAAAAAATTTTTTTTCTGGTCTTAGTCATTTTTCCGGCGTTTATCAGACTTTCAGATAGGGGAAATGTCAGTGAGCATTCCGATTTCAGTTCCAGAGAGATTCTCCCAATGAGTCCTTGTTGTTTAGTCGTTTTCAGCCAATTTTCTGGATTTTTGAAAATTTCACTTTTTTGTGAAAATATCCACTAAATGAGGGAGTAATATGTGTGAGGGTACCCCAGGAGAGTTCCAAATGTGTGTGGGTAGAATATATATCCCACGGGGGTTAAAATTGAAAAAGTTAAAAAAAAAATTTTTTGGGACTTAGTGATTTTTCTGACATTTATCAGACTTTCAGATAGGGGATATGTCAGTGAGCATTCCGATTTCAGTTCCAGAGTGATTCTCCCAATGAGTCCTTGTTATTTAGTCGTTTTCAGCCAATTTTCTGGATTTTTGAAAATTTCACTTTTTTGTGAAAATATCCACTAAATGAGGGAATAATATGTGTGAGGGTACCCCAGGAGAGTTCCAAATGTGTGTGGGTAGAATATATATCCCACGGGGGTAAAATTGAAAAAAGTTGAAAAAAATTTTTTTTGGACTTAGTCATTTTTCTGGCGTTTATCAGACTTTCAGATAGGGGAAATGTCAGTCAGCATTCCGATTTCAGTTCCAGAGTGATTCGCCCAATGAGTCCTTGTTATTTAGTCGTTTTCAGCCAATTTTTTGGATTTTTGAAAATTTCACTTTTTTGTGAAAATATCCACTAAATGAGGGAATAATATGTGTGAGGGTACCCCATGAGAGTTCCAAATGTGTGTGGGAAGAATATGTATCCCATGGGGGTAAAATTGAAAAAGTTGAAAAAAATTTTTTTTTGGACTTAGTCATTTTTCCGGCGTTTATCAGACTTTCAGATAGGGGAAATGTCAGTGAGCGTTCCGATTTCAGTTCCAGACCGATTCGCCCAATGAGTCCTTAATATTTAGTCGTTTTCAGCCAATTTTCTGGATTTTTGAAAATTTCACTTTTTTGTGAAAATATCCACTAAATGAGGGAATAATATGTGTGAGGGTACCCCAGGAGAGTTCCAAATGTGTGTGGGTAGAATATATATCCCACGGGGGGTAAAATTGAAAAAGTTAAAAAAAAATTTTTTTTGGACTTAGTGATTTTTCTGACGTTTATCAGATTTTCAGATAGGGGAAATGTCAGTGAGCATTCCGATTTCAGTTCCAGAGCGATTCGCCCAATGAGTCCTTGTTATTTAGTCGTTTTCAGCCAATTTTTTGGATTTTTGAAAATTTCACTTTTTTGTGAAAATATCCACTAAATGAGGGAATAATATGTGTGAGGGTACCCCAGGAGAGTTCCAAATGTGTGTGGGTAGAATATATATCCTACGGGGGTTAAATTTAAAAAAGTTGAAAAAAAATTTTTTTTGGACTCAGTCATTTTTCTGGCGTTTATCAGACTTTCAGATAGAGGAAATGTAAGTGAGCGTTCCGATTTCAGTTCCAGAGCGATTCGCCCAATGAATCCTTGATATTTAGTCGTTTTCAGACAATTTTTGGGATTTTTAAAAATTTCACTTTTTTGTGAAAATATCCACTAAATGAGGGAATAATATGTGTGAGGGTACCCCAGGAGAGTTCCAAATGTGTGTGGGTAGAATATATATCCGACGGGGGTAAAATTGAAAAAAGTTGAAAAAAAATTTTTTTGGAACTTAGTCATTTATCCGAAGTTTATCAGACTTTCAGATAGGGGAAATGTCAGTGAGCATTCCGATTTCAGTTCCAGAGCGATTCGCCCAATGAGTCCTTGTTATTTAGTCGTTTTCAGCCAATTTTCTGGATTTTTGAAAATTTCACTTTTTTGTGAAAATATCCACTAAATGAGGGAATAATATGTGTGAGGGTACCCCAGGAGAGTTCCGAATGTGTGTGGGTAGAATATATATCCCACGGGGGGTAAAATTGAAAAAGTTAAAAAAAAGTTTTTTTTGGACTTAGTGATATTTCTAACGTTTATCAGGCTTTCAGATAGGGGAAATGTCAGTGAGCATTCCGATTTCAGTTCCAGAGTGATTCGCCCAATGAGTCCTTGTTATTTAGTCGTTTTCAGCCAATTTTTTGGATTTTTGAAAATTTCACTTTTTTGTGAAAATATCCACTAAATGAGGGAATAATATGTGTGAGGGTACCCCAGGAGAGTTCCAAATGTGTGTGGGTAGAATATATATCCCACGGGGGTAAAATTGAAAAAAGTTGAAAAAATTTTTTTTCTGGACTTAGTCATTTTTCCGGCGTTTATCAGACTTTCAGATAGGGGAAATGTCAGTGAGCGTTACGATTTCAGTTCCAGAGAGATTCTCCCAATGAGTCCTTGTTATTTAGTCGTTTTCAGCCAATTTTCTGGATTTTTGAAAATTTCACTTTTTTGTGAAAATATCCACTAAATGAGGGAATAATATGTGTGAGGGTACCCCAGGAGAGTTCCAAATGTGTGTGGGTAGAATATATATCCCACGGGGGTAAAATTGAAAACAGTTGAAAAAAATTTTTTTTTGGACTTAGTCATTTTTCCGGCGTTTATCAGACTTTCAGATAGGGAAAATATCAGTGAGCGTTCCGATTTCAGTTCCAGAGCGATGCGCCCAATGACTCCTTGTTATTTAGTCGTTTTCAGCCAATTTTCTGAATTTTTGAAAATTTCACTTTTTTGTGAAAATATCCACTAAATGAGGAATAATATGTGTGAGGGTACCCCAGGAGAGTTCCAAATGTGTGTGTGTAGAATATATATCCCACGGGGGTAAAATTGAAAAAAGTTGAAAAAAAATTTTTTTTGGACTTAGTCATTTTTCCGGCGTTTATCAGACTTTCAGATAGGGGAAATGTCAGTGAGCATTCCGATTTCAGTTCCAGAGCGATTCGCCCAATGAGTCCTTGTTATTTAGTCGTTTTCAGCCAATTTTTTGGATTTTTGAAAATTTCACTTTTTTGTGAAAATATCCACGAAATGAGGGAATAATATGTGTGAGGGTACCCCAGGAGAGTTCTAAATGTGTGTGGGAAGAATATATATCCCACGGGGGTAAAATTGAAAAAGTTGAAAAAAATTTTTTTTTGGACTTAGTCATTTTTCCGGCGTTTATCAGACTTTCAGATAGGGGAAATGTCAATGAGCATTCCGATTTCACTTCCAGAGCGTTTCGCCCAATGAGTCCTTGTTATTTAGTCGTTTTCAGCCAATTTTTTGGATTTTTGAAAATTTCACTTTTTTGTGAAAATATCCACTAAATGAGGGAATAATATGTGTGAGGGTACCCCAGAAGAGTTCTAAATGTGTGTGGGAAGAATATGTATCCCACGGGGGTAAAATTGAAAAAGTTGAAAAAAATTTTTTTTTGGACTTAGTCATTTTTCCGGCGTTTATCAGACTTTCAGATAGGGAAAATATCAGTGAGCGTTCCGATTTCAGTTCCAGAGCGATGCGCCCAATGACTCCTTGTTATTTAGTCGTTTTCAGCCAATTTTCTGAATTTTTGAAAATTTCACTTTTTTGTGAAAATATCCACTAAATGAGGAATAATATGTGTGAGGGTACCCCAGGAGAGTTCCAAATGTGTGTGTGTAGAATATATATCCCACGGGGGTAAAATTGAAAAAAGTTGAAAAAAAATTTTTTTTGGACTTAGTCATTTTTCCGGCGTTTATCAGACTTTCAGATAGGGGAAATGTCAGTGAGCATTCCGATTTCAGTTCCAGAGCGATTCGCCCAATGAGTCCTTGTTATTTAGTCGTTTTCAGCCAATTTTTTGGATTTTTGAAAATTTCACTTTTTTGTGAAAATATCCACTAAATGAGGGAATAATATGTGTGAGGGTACCCCAGGAGAGTTCTAAATGTGTGTGGGAAGAATATGTATCCCACGGGGGTAAAATTGAAAAAGTTGAAAAAAATATTTTTTTGGACTTAGTCATTTTTCCGGCGTTTATCAGACTTTCAGATAGGGGAAATGTCAATGAGCATTCCGATTTCAGTTCCAGAGCGATTCGCCCAATGAGTCCTTGTTATTTAGTCGTTTTCAGCCAATTTTTTGGATTTTTGAAAATTTCACATTTTTGTGAAAATATCCACTAAATGAGGGAATAATATGTGTGAGGGTACCCCAGGAGAGTTCCAAATGTGTGTGGGTAGAATATATATCCCACGGGGGTAAAATTTAAAAAATTTAAAAAAATATTTTTTTTGGACTTAGTGATTTTTCTGGCGTTTATCAGACTTTCAGATAGGGGAAATGTCAGTGAGCGTTCCGGTTTCAGTTCCAGAGCGATTCGCCCAATGACTCCTTGTTATTTAGTCGTTTTCAGCCAATTTTCTGGATTTTTGAAAATTTCACTTTTTTGTGAAAATATCCACTAAATGAGGGAATAATATGTGTGAGGGTACCCCAGGAGAGTTCCAAATGTGTGTGGGTAGAATATAGATCCCACGGGGGTAAAATTGAAAAAAGTTGAAAAAAATTTTTTTTTGGACTTAGTCATTTTTCCGGCGTTTATCAGACTTTCAGATAGGGGAAATGTAAGTGAGAGTTCCGATTTCAGTTCCAGAGCGATTCGCCCAATGAGTCCTTGATATTTAGTCGTTTTCAGCCAATTTTTTGGATTTTTTAAAATTTCACTTTTTTGTGAAAATATCCACTAAATGAGGGAATAATATGTGTGAGGGTACCCCAGGAGAGTTCCAAATGTGTGTGTGTAGAATATATATCCCATGGGGGTAAAATTGAAAAAAGTTGAAAAAAATTTTTTTTTGGACTTAGTCATTTTTCCGGCGTTTATCAGACTTTCAGATAGGGGAAATGTCAGTGAGCATTCCCATTTCAGTTCCAGAGCGATTCGCTCAATGAGTCCTTGTTATTTAGTAGTTTTCAGCCAATTTTCTGGATTTTTGAAAATTTCACTTTTTTATGAAAATATCCACTAAATGAGGGAATAATATGTGTGAGGGTACCCCAGGAGAGTTCCAAATGTGTGTGGGTAGAATATATATCCCACGGGGGTAAAATTTAAAAAATTTAAAAAAATATTTTTTTTGGACTTAGTGATTTTTCTGGCGTTTATCAGACTTTCAGATAGGGGAAATGTCAGTGAGCGTTCCGGTTTCAGTTCCAGATCGATTCGCCCAATGACTCCTTGTTATTTAGTCGTTTTCAGCCAATTTTCTGGATTTTTGAAAATTTCACTTTTTTGTGAAAATATCCACTAAATGAGGGAATAATATGTGTGAGGGTACCCCAGGAGAGTTCCAAATGTGTGTGGTTAGAATAAATATCCCACGGGGGTAAAATTGAAAAAAGTTGGAAAAAAATTTTTTTTGGACTTAGTCATTTTTCCGGCGTTTATCAGACTTTCAGATAGGTGAAATGTAAGTGAGCGTTCCTATTTCAGTTCCAGAGCGATTCGCCCAATGAGTCTTTGATATTTAGTCGTTTTCAGCCAATTTTCTGGATTTTTGAAAATTTCACTTTTTTGTGAAAATATCCACTAAATGAGGGAATAATATGTGTGAGGGTACCCCAGGAGAGTTCCAAATGTGTGTGGGTAGAATATATATCCCACGGGGGTAAAATTGAAAAATTTAAAAAAAAATTTTTTTTGGACTTAGTGATTTTTCTGACGTTTATCAGACTTTCAGATAGGGGAAATGTCAGTGAGCACTCCGATTTCAGTTCCAGAGCGATTCGACCAATGAGTCCTTGTTATTTAGTCGTTTTCAGCCAATTTTTTGGATTTTTGAAAATTTCACTTTTTTGTGAAAATATCCACTAAATGAGGGAATAATATGTGTGAGGGTACCCCAGGAGATTTCCAAATGTGTGTGTGTAGAATATATATCCCATGGGGGTAAAATTGAAAAAAGTAGAAAAAAAATTTTTTTTGGACTTAGTCATTTTTCCGGCGTTTATCAGACTTTCAGATAGGGGAAATGTCAATGAGCATTCCGATTTCAGTTCCAGAGCGATTCGCCCAATGAGTCCTTGTTATTTAGTCGTTTTCAGCCAATTTTTTGGATTTTTGAAAATGTCACTTTTTTGTGAAAATATCCACTAAATGAGGGAATAATATGTGTGAGGGTACCCCAGGAGAGTTCCAAATGTGTGTGGGTAGAATATAGATCCCACGGGGGTAAAATTGAAAAAAGTTGAAAAAAATTTTTTTTTGGACTTAGTCATTTTTCCGGCGTTTATCAGACTTTCAGATAGGGGAAATGTAAGTGAGAGTTCCGATTTCAGTTCCAGAGCGATTCGCCCAATGAATCCTTGATATTTAGTCGTTTTCAGCCAATTTTTTGGATTTTTGAAAATTTCACTTTTTTGTGAAAATATCCACTAAATGAGGGAATAATATGTGTGAGGGTACCCCAGGAGAGTTCCAAATGTGTGTGGGTAGAATATATATCCCACGGGGGTAAAATTTAAAAAATTTAAAAAAATATTTTTTTTGGACTTAGTGATTTTTCTGGCGTTTATCAGACTTTCAGATAGGGGAAATGTCAGTGAGCGTTCCGGTTTCAGTTCCAGAGCGATTCGCCCAATGACTCCTTGTTATTTAGTCGTTTTCAGCCAATTTTCTGGATTTTTGAAAATTTCACTTTTTTGTGAAAATATCCACTAAATGAGGGAATAATATGTGTGAGGGTACCCCAGGAGAGTTCCAAATGTGTGTGGGTAGAATATAGATCCCACGGGGGTAAAATTGAAAAAAGTTGAAAAAAATTTTTTTTTGGACTTAGTCATTTTTCCGGCGTTTATCAGACTTTCAGATAGGGGAAATGTAAGTGAGAGTTCCGATTTCAGTTCCAGAGCGATTCGCCCAATGAGTCCTTGATATTTAGTCGTTTTCAGCCAATTTTTTGGATTTTTTAAAATTTCACTTTTTTGTGAAAATATCCACTAAATGAGGGAATAATATGTGTGAGGGTACCCCAGGAGAGTTCCAAATGTGTGTGTGTAGAATATATATCCCATGGGGGTAAAATTGAAAAAAGTTGAAAAAAATTTTTTTTTGGACTTAGTCATTTTTCCGGCGTTTATCAGACTTTCAGATAGGGGAAATGTCAGTGAGCATTCCCATTTCAGTTCCAGAGCGATTCGCTCAATGAGTCCTTGTTATTTAGTAGTTTTCAGCCAATTTTCTGGATTTTTGAAAATTTCACTTTTTTATGAAAATATCCACTAAATGAGGGAATAATATGTGTGAGGGTACCCCAGGAGAGTTCCAAATGTGTGTGGGTAGAATATATATCCCACGGGGGTAAAATTTAAAAAATTTAAAAAAATATTTTTTTTGGACTTAGTGATTTTTCTGGCGTTTATCAGACTTTCAGATAGGGGAAATGTCAGTGAGCGTTCCAGTTTCAGTTCCAGAGCGATTCGCCCAATGACTCCTTGTTATTTAGTCGTTTTCAGCCAATTTTCTGGATTTTTGAAAATTTCACTTTTTTGTGAAAATATCCACTAAATGAGGGAATAATATGTGTGAGGGTACCCCAGGAGAGTTCCAAATGTGTGTGGTTAGAATAAATATCCCACGGGGTAAAATTGAAAAAAGTTGGAAAAAATTTTTTTTTGGACTTAGTCATTTTTCCGGCGTTTATCAGACTTTCAGATAGGTGAAATGTAAGTGAGCGTTCCTATTTCAGTTCCAGAGCGATTCGCCCAATGAGTCTTTGATATTTAGTCGTTTTCAGCCAATTTTCTGGATTTTTGAAAATTTCACTTTTTTGTGAAAATATCCACTAAATGAGGGAATAATATGTGTGAGGGTACCCCAGGAGAGTTCCAAATGTGTGTGGGTAGAATATATATCCCACGGGGGTAAAATTGAAAAATTTAAAAAAAAATTTTTTTTGGACTTAGTGATTTTTCTGACGTTTATCAGACTTTCAGATAGGGGAAATGTCAGTGAGCACTCCGATTTCAGTTCCAGAGCGATTCGACCAATGAGTCCTTGTTATTTAGTCGTTTTCAGCCAATTTTTTGGATTTTTGAAAATTTCACTTTTTTGTGAAAATATTCACTAAATGAGGGAATAATATGTGTGAGGGTACCCCAGGAGATTTCCAAATGTGTGTGTGTAGAATATATATCCCATGGGGGTAAAATTGAAAAAAGTTGAAAAAAAATTTTTTTTGGACTTAGTCATTTTTCCGGCGTTTATCAGACTTTCAGATAGGGGAAATGTCAATGAGCATTCCGATTTCAGTTCCAGAGCGATTCGCCCAATGAGTCCTTGTTATTTAGTCGTTTTCAGCCAATTTTTTGGATTTTTGAAAATGTCACTTTTTTGTGAAAATATCCACTAAATGAGGGAATAATATGTGTGAGGGTACCCCAGGAGAGTTCTAAATGTGTGTGGGAAGAATATGTATCCCACGGGGGTAAAATTGAAAAAGTTGAAAAAAAATTTTTTTTGGACTTTTTCATTTTTCCGGCGTTTATCAGACTTTCGGATAGGGGAAATGTCAGTGAGCGTTCTGATTTCAGTTCCAGAGCGATTCGCCCAATGAGTCCTTGTTATTTAGTCGTTTTCAGCCAATTTTCTGGATTTTTGAAAATGTCACTTTTTTGAGAAAATATCCACTAAATGAGGGAATAATATGTGTGAGGGCACCCCAGGAGAGTTCCAAATGTGTGTGGGAAGAATATATATCCCACGGGGGTAAAATTGAAAAAAGTTGAAAAAAATATTTTTTTGGACTTAGTCATTTTTCTGGCGTTTATCAGACTTTCAGATAGGAGAAATGTCAGTGAGCATTCCCATTTCAGTTCCAGAGCGATTCGCTCAATGAGTCCTTGTTATTTAGTAGTTTTCAGCCAATTTTGTGGATTTTTGAAAATTTCACTTTTTTATGAAAATATCCACTAAATGAGGGAATAATATGTGTGAGGGTACCCCAGGAGAGTTCCAAATGTGTGTGGGTAGAATATATATCCCACGGGGGTAAAATTTAAAAAATTTAAAAAAATATTTTTTTTGGACTTAGTGATTTTTCTGGCGTTTATCAGACTTTCAGATAGGGGAAATGTCAGTGAGCGTTCCGGTTTCAGTTCCAGATCGATTCGCCCAATTGACTCCTTGTTATTTAGTCGTTTTCAGCCAATTTTCTGGATTTTTGAAAATTTCACTTTTTTGTGAAAATATCCACTAAATGAGGGAATAATATGTGTGAGGGTACCCCAGGAGAGTTCCAAATGTGTGTGGTTAGAATAAATATCCCACGGGGGTAAAATTGAAAAAAGTTGGAAAAAATTTTTTTTTGGACTTAGTGATTTTTCTGACGTTTATCAGACTTTCAGATAGGGGAAATGTCAGTGAGCACTCCGATTTCAGTTCCAGAGCGATTCGACCAATGAGTCCTTGTTATTTAGTCGTTTTCAGCCAATTTTTTGGATTTTTGAAAATTTCACTTTTTTGTGAAAATATCCACTAAATGAGGGAATAATATGTGTGAGGGTACCCCAGGAGAGTTCTAAATGTGTGTGGGAAGAATATGTATCCCACGGGGGTAAAATTGAAAAAGTTGAAAAAAAATTTTTTTTGGACTTTTTCATTTTTCCGGCGTTTATCAGACTTTCGGATAGGGGAAATGTCAGTGAGCGTTCTGATTTCAGTTCCAGAGCGATTCGCCCAATGAGTCCTTGTTATTTAGTCGTTTTCAGCCAATTTTCTGGATTTTTGAAAATGTCACTTTTTTGAGAAAATATCCACTAAATGAGGGAATAATATGTGTGAGGGCACCCCAGGAGAGTTCCAAATGTGTGTGGGAAGAATATATATCCCACGGGGGTAAAATTGAAAAAAGTTGAAAAAAATATTTTTTTGGACTTAGTCATTTTTCTGGCGTTTATCAGACTTTCAGATAGGGGAAATGTCAGTGAGCATTCCGATTTCAGTTCCAGAGCGATTCGCCCAATGACTCCTTGTTATTTAGTCGTTTTCAGCCAATTTTCTGGATTTTTGAAAATTTCACTTTTTTGTGAAAATATCCACTAAATGAGGGAATAATATGTGTGAGGGTACCCCAGGAGAGTTCCAAATGTGTGTGGGTAGAATATAGATCCCACGGGGGTAAAATTGAAAAAAGTTGAAAAAAATTTTTTTTTGGACTTAGTCATTTTTCCGGCGTTTATCAGACTTTCAGATAGGGGAAATGTAAGTGAGAGTTCCGATTTCAGTTCCAGAGCGATTCGCCCAATGAATCCTTGATATTTAGTCGTTTTCAGCCAATTTTTTGGATTTTTGAAAATTTCACTTTTTTGTGAAAATATCCACTAAATGAGGGAATAATATGTGTGAGGGTACCCCAGGAGAGTTCCAAATGTGTGTGGGTAGAATATATATCCCACGGGGGTAAAATTTAAAAAATTTAAAAAAATATTTTTTTTGGACTTAGTGATTTTTCTGGCGTTTATCAGACTTTCAGATAGGGGAAATGTCAGTGAGCGTTCCGGTTTCAGTTCCAGAGCGATTCGCCCAATGACTCCTTGTTATTTAGTCGTTTTCAGCCAATTTTCTGGATTTTTGAAAATTTCACTTTTTTGTGAAAATATCCACTAAATGAGGGAATAATATGTGTGAGGGTACCCCAGGAGAGTTCCAAATGTGTGTGGGTAGAATATAGATCCCACGGGGGTAAAATTGAAAAAAGTTGAAAAAAATTTTTTTTTGGACTTAGTCATTTTTCCGGCGTTTATCAGACTTTCAGATAGGGGAAATGTAAGTGAGAGTTCCGATTTCAGTTCCAGAGCGATTCGCCCAATGAGTCCTTGATATTTAGTCGTTTTCAGCCAATTTTTTGGATTTTTTAAAATTTCACTTTTTTGTGAAAATATCCACTAAATGAGGGAATAATATGTGTGAGGGTACCCCAGGAGAGTTCCAAATGTGTGTGTGTAGAATATATATCCCATGGGGGTAAAATTGAAAAAAGTTGAAAAAAATTTTTTTTTGGACTTAGTCATTTTTCCGGCGTTTATCAGACTTTCAGATAGGGGAAATGTCAGTGAGCATTCCCATTTCAGTTCCAGAGCGATTCGCTCAATGAGTCCTTGTTATTTAGTAGTTTTCAGCCAATTTTCTGGATTTTTGAAAATTTCACTTTTTTATGAAAATATCCACTAAATGAGGGAATAATATGTGTGAGGGTACCCCAGGAGAGTTCCAAATGTGTGTGGGTAGAATATATATCCCACGGGGGTAAAATTTAAAAAATTTAAAAAAATATTTTTTTTGGACTTAGTGATTTTTCTGGCGTTTATCAGACTTTCAGATAGGGGAAATGTCAGTGAGCGTTCCAGTTTCAGTTCCAGAGCGATTCTCCCAATGACTCCTTGTTATTTAGTCGTTTTCAGCCAATTTTCTGGATTTTTGAAAATTTCACTTTTTTGTGAAAATATCCACTAAATGAGGGAATAATATGTGTGAGGGTACCCCAGGAGAGTTCCAAATGTGTGTGGTTAGAATAAATATCCCACGGGGGTAAAATTGAAAAAAGTTGGAAAAAATTTTTTTTTGGACTTAGTCATTTTTCCGGCGTTTATCAGACTTTCAGATAGGTGAAATGTAAGTGAGCGTTCCTATTTCAGTTCCAGAGCGATTCGCCCAATGAGTCTTTGATATTTAGTCGTTTTCAGCCAATTTTCTGGATTTTTGAAAATTTCACTTTTTTGTGAAAATATCCACTAAATGAGGGAATAATATGTGTGAGGGTACCCCAGGAGAGTTCCAAATGTGTGTGGGTAGAATATATATCCCACGGGGGTAAAATTGAAAAATTTAAAAAAAAATTTTTTTTGGACTTAGTGATTTTTCTGACGTTTATCAGACTTTCAGATAGGGGAAATGTCAGTGAGCACTCCGATTTCAGTTCCAGAGCGATTCGACCAATGAGTCCTTGTTATTTAGTCGTTTTCAGCCAATTTTTTGGATTTTTGAAAATTTCACTTTTTTGTGAAAATATCCACTAAATGAGGGAATAATATGTGTGAGGGTACCCCAGGAGATTTCCAAATGTGTGTGTGTAGAATATATATCCCATGGGGGTAAAATTGAAAAAAGTTGAAAAAAAATTTTTTTTGGACTTAGTCATTTTTCCGGCGTTTATCAGACTTTCAGATAGGGGAAATGTCAATGAGCATTCCGATTTCAGTTCCAGAGCGATTCGCCCAATGAGTCCTTGTTATTTAGTCGTTTTCAGCCAATTTTTTGGATTTTTGAAAATGTCACTTTTTTGTGAAAATATCCACTAAATGAGGGAATAATATGTGTGAGGGTACCCCAGGAGAGTTCTAAATGTGTGTGGGAAGAATATGTATCCCACGGGGGTAAAATTGAAAAAGTTGAAAAAAAAATTTTTTTGGACTTTTTCATTTTTCCGGCGTTTATCAGACTTTCGGATAGGGGAAATGTCAGTGAGCGTTCTGATTTCAGTTCCAGAGCGATTCGCCCAATGAGTCCTTGTTATTTAGTCGTTTTCAGCCAATTTTCTGGATTTTTGAAAATGTCACTTTTTTGAGAAAATATCCACTAAATGAGGGAATAATATGTGTGAGGGCACCCCAGGAGAGTTCCAAATGTGTGTGGGAAGAATATATATCCCACGGGGGTAAAATTGAAAAAAGTTGAAAAAAATATTTTTTTGGACTTAGTCATTTTTCTGGCGTTTATCAGACTTTCAGATAGGGGAAATGTCAGTGAGCATTCCGATTTCAGTTCCAGAACGATTCGCCCAATGACTCCTTGTTATTTAGTCGTTTTCAGCCAATTTTCTGGATTTTTGAAAATTTCACTTTTTTGTAAAAATATCCATTAAATGAGGGAATAATATGTGTGAGGGTACCCCAGGAGAGTTCCAAATGTGTGTGGGTAGAATATATATCCGACGGGGGTAAAATTGAAAAAAGTTATAAAAATTTTTTTTTTGGATTTAGTGATTTTTCTGGCGTTTATCAGACTTTCAGATAGGGGAAATGTCAGTGAGCATTCCGATTTCAGTTCCAGAGTGATTCGCCCAATGACTCCTTGTTATTTAGTCGTTTTCAGCCAATTTTCTGGATTTTTGAAAATTTCACTTTTTTGTGAAAATATCCACTAAATGAGGGAATAATATGTGTGAGGGTACCCCAGGAGAGTTCCAAATGTGTGTGGGTAGAATATATATCCCACGGGGGTAAAATTGAAAAAAGTTGAAAAAAATTTTTTTTTGGACTTAGTCATTTTTCTGACGTTTATCAGACTTTCAGATAGGGGAAATGTCAGTGAGCATTCCGATTTCAGTTCCAGAGCGATTCGCCCAATGAGTCCTTGTTATTTAGTCGTTTTCAGCCAATTTTCTGGATTTTTGAAAATTTCACTTTTTTGTGAAAATATCCACTAAATGAGGGAATAATATGTGTGAGGGTACCCCAGGAGAGTTCCAAATGTGTGTGGGAAGAATATATATCCCACGGGGGTAAAATTGAAAAAAGTTTAAAAATTTTTTTTTTTGGACTTAGTCATTTTTCCGATGTTTATCAGACTTTCAGATAGGGGAAATGTCAGTGAGCATTCCGATTTCAGTTCCAGAGCGATTCGCCCAATGAGTCCTTGTTATTTAGTCATTTTCAGCCAATTTTCTGGATTTTTGAAAATTTCACTTTTTTCTGAAAATATCCACTAAATGAGGGAATAATATGTGTGAGGGTACCCCAGGAGAGTTCCAAATGTGTGTGGGTAGAATATATATCCCACGGGGGTAAAATTGAAAAAAGTTGAAATCATTTTTTTTTTGGACTTAGTGATTTTTCTGGCGTTTATCAGACTTTCAGATAGGGGAAATGTCAGTGAGCATTCCGATTTCAGTTCCAGAGTGATTCGCCCAATGACTCCTTGTTATTTAGTCGTTTTCAGCCAATTTTCTGGATTTTTGAAAATTTCACTTTTTTGTAAAAATATCCACTAAATGAGGGAATAATATGTGTGAGGGTACCCCAGGAGAGTTCCAAATGTGTGTGGGAAGAATATATATCCCACGGGGGTAAAATTGAAAAAAGGTGAAAAAAAATTTTTTTTGGACTTAGTCATTTTTCTGCCGTTTAGCAGACTTTCAGATAGGGGAAATGTCAGTGAGCATTCCGATTTCAGTTCCAGAACGATTCGCCCAATGACTCCTTGTTATTTAGTCGTTTTCAGCCAATTTTCTGGATTTTTGAAAATTTCACTTTTTTGTGAAAATATCCGCTAAATGAGGGAATAATATGTGTGAGGGTACCCCAGGAGAGTTCCAAATGTGTGTGGGTAGAATATATATCCCACGGGGGTAAAATTAAAAAAAGTTGAAAAAAATTTTTTTTTGGACTTAGTCATTTTTCCGACGTTTATCAGACTTTCAGATAGGGGAAATGTCAGTGAGCATTCCGATTTCAGTTCCAGAGCGATTCGCCCAATGAGTCCTTGTTATTTAGTCGTTTTCAGCCAATTTTCTGGATTTTTGAAAATTTCACTTTTTTGTGAAAATATCCACTAAATGAGGGAATAATATGTGTGAGGGTACCCCAGGAGAGTTCCAAATGTGTGTGGGTAGAATATATATCCCACGGGGGTAAAATTGAAAAAAGTTGAAATCATTTTTTTTTTGGACTTAGTGATTTTTCTGGCGTTTATCAGACTTTCAGATAGGGGAAATGTCAGTGAGCATTCCGATTTCAGTTCCAGAACGATTCGCCCAATGACTCCTTGTTATTTAGTCGTTTTCAGCCAATTTTCTGGATTTTTGAAAATTTCACTTTTTTGTAAAAATATCCATTAAATGAGGGAATAATATGTGTGAGGGTACCCCAGGAGAGTTCCAAATGTGTGTGGGTAGAATATATATCCGACGGGGGTAAAATTGAAAAAAGTTATAAAAATTTTTTTTTTGGATTTAGTGATTTTTCTGGCGTTTATCAGACTTTCAGATAGGGGAAATGTCAGTGAGCATTCCGATTTCAGTTCCAGAGTGATTCGCCCAATGACTCCTTGTTATTTAGTCGTTTTCAGCCAATTTTCTGGATTTTTGAAAATTTCACTTTTTTGTGAAAATATCCACTAAATGAGGGAATAATATGTGTGAGGGTACCCCAGGAGAGTTCCAAATGTGTGTGGGTAGAATATATATCCCACGGGGGTAAAATTGAAAAAAGTTGAAAAAAATTTTTTTTTGGACTTAGTCATTTTTCTGACGTTTATCAGACTTTCAGATAGGGGAAATGTCAGTGAGCATTCCGATTTCAGTTCCAGAGCGATTCGCCCACTGAGTCCTTGTTATTTAGTCGTTTTCAGCCAATTTTCTGGATTTTTGAAAATTTCACTTTTTTGTGAAAATATCCACTAAATGAGGGAATAATATGTGTGAGGGTACCCCAGGAGAGTTCCAAATGTGTGTGGGAAGAATATATATCCCACGGGGGTAAAATTGAAAAAAGTTTAAAAATTTTTTTTTTTGGACTTAGTCATTTTTCCGATGTTTATCAGACTTTCAGATAGGGGAAATGTCAGTGAGCATTCCGATTTCAGTTCCAGAGCGATTCGCCCAATGAGTCCTTGTTATTTAGTCATTTTCAGCCAATTTTCTGGATTTTTGAAAATTTCACTTTTTTCTGAAAATATCCACTAAATGAGGGAATAATATGTGTGAGGGTACCCCAGGAGAGTTCCAAATGTGTGTGGGTAGAATATATATCCCACGGGGGTAAAATTGAAAAAAGTTGAAATCATTTTTTTTTTGGACTTAGTGATTTTTCTGGCGTTTATCAGACTTTCAGATAGGGGAAATGTCAGTGAGCATTCCGATTTCAGTTCCAGAGTGATTCGCCCAATGACTCCTTGTTATTTAGTCGTTTTCAGCCAATTTTCTGGATTTTTGAAAATTTCACTTTTTTGTAAAAATATCCACTAAATGAGGGAATAATATGTGTGAGGGTACCCCAGGAGAGTTCCAAATGTGTGTGGGAAGAATATATATCCCACGGGGGTAAAATTGAAAAAAGGTGAAAAAAAATTTTTTTTGGACTTAGTCATTTTTCTGCCGTTTAGCAGACTTTCAGATAGGGGAAATGTCAGTGAGCATTCCGATTTCAGTTCCAGAACGATTCGCCCAATGACTCCTTGTTATTTAGTCGTTTTCAGCCAATTTTCTGGATTTTTGAAAATTTCACTTTTTTGTGAAAATATCCGCTAAATGAGGGAATAATATGTGTGAGGGTACCCCAGGAGAGTTCCAAATGTGTGTGGGTAGAATATATATCCCACGGGGGTAAAATTAAAAAAAGTTGAAAAAAATTTTTTTTTGGACTTAGTCATTTTTCCGACGTTTATCAGACTTTCAGATAGGGGAAATGTCAGTGAGCATTCCGATTTCAGTTCCAGAGCGATTCGCCCAATGAGTCCTTGTTATTTAGTCGTTTTCAGCCAATTTTCTGGATTTTTGAAAATTTCACTTTTTTGTGAAAATATCCACTAAATGAGGGAATAATATGTGTGAGGGTACCCCAGGAGAGTTCCAAATGTGTGTGGGTAGAATATATATCCCACGGGGGTAAAATTGAAAAAAGTTGAAATCATTTTTTTTTTGGACTTAGTGATTTTTCTGGCGTTTATCAGACTTTCAGATAGGGGAAATGTCAGTGAGCATTCCGATTTCAGTTCCAGAGTGATTCGCCCAATGACTCCTTGTTATTTAGTCGTTTTCAGCCAATTTTCTGGATTTTTTAAAATTTCACTTTTTTGTGAAAATATCCACTAAATGAGGGAATAATATGTGTGAGGGTACCCCAGGAGAGTTCCAAATGTGTGTGTGTAGAATATATATCCCATGGGGGTAAAATTGAAAAAAGTTGAAAAAAATTTTTTTTTGGACTTAGTCATTTTTCCGGCGTTTATCAGACTTTCAGATAGGGGAAATGTCAGTGAGCATTCCCATTTCAGTTCCAGAGCGATTCGCTCAATGAGTCCTTGTTATTTAGTAGTTTTCAGCCAATTTTCTGGATTTTTGAAAATTTCACTTTTTTATGAAAATATCCACTAAATGAGGGAATAATATGTGTGAGGGTACCCCAGGAGAGTTCCAAATGTGTGTGGGTAGAATATATATCCCACGGGGGTAAAATTTAAAAAATTTAAAAAAATATTTTTTTTGGACTTAGTGATTTTTCTGGCGTTTATCAGACTTTCAGATAGGGGAAATGTCAGTGAGCGTTCCGGTTTCAGTTCCAGAGCGATTCGCCCAATGACTCCTTGTTATTTAGTCGTTTTCAGCCAATTTTCTGGATTTTTGAAAATTTCACTTTTTTGTGAAAATATCCACTAAATGAGGGAATAATATGTGTGAGGGTACCCCAGGAGAGTTCCAAATGTGTGTGGGTAGAATATATATCCCACGGGGGTAAAATTGAAAAATTTAAAAAAAAATTTTTTTTGGACTTAGTGATTTTTCTGACGTTTATCAGACTTTCAGATAGGGGAAATGTCAGTGAGCACTCCGATTTCAGTTCCAGAGCGATTCGACCAATGAGTCCTTGTTATTTAGTCGTTTTCAGCCAATTTTTTGGATTTTTGAAAATTTCACTTTTTTGTGAAAATATCCACTAAATGAGGGAATAATATGTGTGAGGGTACCCCAGGAGAGTTCTAAATGTGTGTGGGAAGAATATGTATCCCACGGGGGTAAAATTGAAAAAGTTGAAAAAAATTTTTTTTGGGACTTTTTCATTTTTCCGGCGTTTATCAGACTTTCGGATAGGGGAAATGTCAGTGAGCGTTCTGATTTCAGTTCCAGAGCGATTCGCCCAATGAGTCCTTGTTATTTAGTCGTTTTCAGCCAATTTTCTGGATTTTTGAAAATGTCACTTTTTTGAGAAAATATCCACTAAATGAGGGAATAATATGTGTGAGGGCACCCCAGGAGAGTTCCAAATGTGTGTGGGAAGAATATATATCCCACGGGGGTAAAATTGAAAAAAGTTGAAAAAAATATTTTTTTGGACTTAGTCATTTTTCTGGCGTTTATCAGACTTTCAGATAGGGGAAATGTCAGTGAGCATTCCGATTTCAGTTCCAGAACGATTCGCCCAATGACTCCTTGTTATTTAGTCGTTTTCAGCCAATTTTCTGGATTTTTGAAAATTTCACTTTTTTGTAAAAATATCCATTAAATGAGGGAATAATATGTGTGAGGGTACCCCAGGAGAGTTCCAAATGTGTGTGGGTAGAATATATATCCGACGGGGGTAAAATTGAAAAAAGTTATAAAAATTTTTTTTTTGGATTTAGTGATTCTTCTGGCGTTTATCAGACTTTCAGATAGGGGAAATGTCAGTGAGCATTCCGATTTCAGTTCCAGAGTGATTCGCCCAATGACTCCTTGTTATTTAGTCGTTTTCAGCCAATTTTCTGGATTTTTGAAAATTTCACTTTTTTGTGAAAATATCCACTAAATGAGGGAATAATATGTGTGAGGGTACCCCAGGAGAGTTCCAAATGTGTGTGGGTAGAATATATATCCCACGGGGGTAAAATTGAAAAAAGTTGAAAAAAAATTTTTTTTGGACTTAGTCATTTTTCTGACGTTTATCAGACTTTCAGATAGGGGAAATGTCAGTGAGCATTCCGATTTCAGTTCCAGAGCGATTCGCCCAATGAGTCCTTGTTATTTAGTCGTTTTCAGCCAATTTTCTGGATTTTTGAAAATTTCACTTTTTTCTGAAAATATCCACTAAATGAGGGAATAATATGTGTGAGGGTACCCCAGGAGAGTTCCAAAGGTGTGTGGGAAGAATATATATCCCACGGGGGTAAAATTGAAAAAAGTTTAAAAATTTTTTTTTTTGGACTTAGTCATTTTTCCGATGTTTATCAGACTTTCAGATAGGGGAAATGTCAGTGAGCATTTCGATTTCAGTTCCAGAGTGATTTTCCCAATGAGTCCTTGTTATTTAGTCGTTTTCAGCCAATTTTCTGGATTTTTGAAAATTTCACTTTTTTGTGAAAATATCCACTAAATGAGGGAATAATATGTGTGAGGGTACCCCAGGAGAGTTCCAAATGTGTGTGGGTAGAATATATATCCCACGGGCGGTAAAATTGAAAAAGTAAAAAAAAAAATTTTTTTGGACTTAGTCATTTTTCCGACGTTTATCAGACTTTCAGATAGGGGAAATGTCAGTGAGCATTCCGATTTCAGTTCCAGAACGATTCGCCCAATGACTCCTTGTTATTTAGTCGTTTTCAGCCAATTTTCTGGATTTTTGAAAATTTCACTTTTTTGTGAAAATATCCACTAAATGAGGGAATAATATGTGTGAGGGTACCCCAGGAGAGTTCCAAATGTGTGTGGGTAGAATATATATCCCACGGGGGTAAAATTAAAAAAAGTTGAAAAAAATTTTTTTTTGGACTTAGTCATTTTTCCGACGTTTATCAGACTTTCAGATAGGGGAAATGTCAGTGAGCATTCCGATTTCAGTTCCAGAGCGATTCGCCCAATGAGTCCTTGTTATTTAGTCGTTTTCAGCCAATTTTCTGGATTTTTGAAAATTTCACTTTTTTGTGAAAATATCCACTAAATGAGGGAATAATACGTGTGAGGGTACCCCAGGAGAGTTCCAAATGTGTGTGGGAAGAATATATATCCCATGGGGGTAAAATTGAAAAAAGTTTAAAAATTTTTTTTTTTGGATTAAGTCATTTTTCCGACGTTTATCAGACTTTCAGATAGGGGAAATGTCAGTGAGCATTCCGATTTCAGTTCCAGAGCGATTCGCCCAATGAGCCCTTGTTATTTAGTCATTTTCAGCCAATTTTCTGGATTTTTGAAAATTTCACTTTTTTCTGAAAATATCCACTAAATGAGGGAATAATATGTGTGAGGGTACCCCAGGAGAGTTCCAAATGTGTGTGGGTAGAATATATATCCCACGGGGGTAAAATTGAAAAAAGTTGAAATCATTTTTTTTTTGGACTTAGTGATTTTTCTGGCGTTTATCAGACTTTCAGATAGGGGAAATGTCAGTGAGCATTCCGATTTCAGTTCCAGAGTGATTCGCCCAATGACTCCTTGATATTTAGTCGTTTTCAGCCAATTTTCTGGATTTTTGAAAATTTCACTTTTTTGTGAAAATATCCACTAAATGAGGGAATAATATGTGTGAGGGTACCCCAGGAGAGTTCCAAATGTGTGTGGGAAGAATATATATCCCACGGGGGTAAAATTGAAAAAAGTTTAAAAATTTTTTTTTTTGGACTAAGTCATTTTTCCGACGTTTATCAGACTTTCAGATAGGGGAAATGTCAGTGAGCATTCCGATTTCAGTTCCAGAGCGATTCGCCCAACGAGTCCTTGTTATGTAGTCATTTTCAGCCAATTTTCTAGATTTTTGAAAATTTCACTTTTTTCTGAAAATATCCACTAAATGAGGGAATAATATGTGTGAGGGTACCCCAGGAGAGTTCCAAATGTGTGTGGGTAGAATATATATCCCACGGGGGTAAAATTGAAAAAAGTTGAAAAAATTTTTTTTTTGGACTTAGTGATTTTTCTGGCGTTTATCAGACTTTCAGATAGGGGAAATGTCAGTGAGCATTCCGATTTCAGTTCCAGAGTGATTCGCCCAATGACTCCTTGTTATTTAGTCGTTTTCAGCCAATTTTCTGGATTTTTGAAAATTTCACTTTTTTGTGAAAATATCCACTAAATGAGGGAATAATATGTGTGAGGGTACCCCAGGAGAGTTCCAAATGTGTGTGGGTAGAATATATATCCCACGGGGGTAAAATTTAAAAAATTTAAAAAAATATTTTTTTTGGACTTAGTGATTTTTCTGGCGTTTATCAGACTTTCAGATAGGGGAAATGTCAGTGAGCGTTCCGGTTTCAGTTCCAGAGCGATTCGCCCAATGACTCCTTGTTATTTAGTCGTTTTCAGCCAATTTTCTGGATTTTTGAAAATTTCACTTTTTTGTGAAAATATCCACTAAATGAGGGAATAATATGTGTGAGGGTACCCCAGGAGAGTTCCAAATGTGTGTGGTTAGAATAAATATCCCACGGGGGTAAAATTGAAAAAAGTTGGAAAAAATTTTTTTTTGGACTTAGTCATTTTTCCGGCGTTTATCAGACTTTCAGATAGGTGAAATGTAAGTGAGCGTTCCTATTTCAGTTCCAGAGCGATTCGCCCAATGAGTCCTTGATATTTAGTCGTTTTCAGCCAATTTTCTGGATTTTTGAAAATTTCACTTTTTTGTGAAAATATCCACTAAATGAGGGAATAATATGTGTGAGGGTACCCCAGGAGAGTTCCAAATGTGTGTGGGTAGAATATATATCCCACGGGGGTAAAATTGAAAAATTTAAAAAAAAATTTTTTTTGGACTTAGTGATTTTTCTGACGTTTATCAGACTTTCAGATAGGGGAAATGTCAGTGAGCACTCCGATTTCAGTTCCAGAGCGATTCGACCAATGAGTCCTTGTTATTTAGTCGTTTTCAGCCAATTTTTTGGATTTTTGAAAATTTCACTTTTTTGTGAAAATATCCACTAAATGAGGGAATAATATGTGTGAGGGTACCCCAGGAGAGTTCCAAATGTGTGTGTGTAGAATATATATCCCATGGGGGTAAAATTGAAAAAAGTTGAAAAAAAATTTTTTTTGGACTTAGTCATTTTTCCGGCGTTTATCAGACTTTCAGATAGGGGAAATGTCAATGAGCATTCCGATTTCAGTTCCAGAGCGATTCGCCCAATGAGTCCTTGTTATTTAGTCGTTTTCAGCCAATTTTTTGGATTTTTGAAAATGTCACTTTTTTGTGAAAATATCCACTAAATGAGGGAATAATATGTGTGAGGGTACCCCAGGAGAGTTCTAAATGTGTGTGGGAAGAATATGTATCCCACGGGGGTAAAATTGAAAAAGTTGAAAAAAATTTTTTTTGGGACTTTTTCATTTTTCCGGCGTTTATCAGACTTTCGGATAGGGGAAATGTCAGTGAGCGTTCTGATTTCAGTTCCAGAGCGATTCGCCCAATGAGTCCTTGTTATTTAGTCGTTTTCAGCCAATTTTCTGGATTTTTGAAAATGTCACTTTTTTGAGAAAATATCCACTAAATGAGGGAATAATATGTGTGAGGGCACCCCAGGAGAGTTCCAAATGTGTGTGGGAAGAATATATATCCCACGGGGGTAAAATTGAAAAAAGTTGAAAAAAATATTTTTTTGGACTTAGTCATTTTTCTGGCGTTTATCAGACTTTCAGATAGGGGAAATGTCAGTGAGCATTCCGATTTCAGTTCCAGAACGATTCGCCCAATGACTCCTTGTTATTTAGTCGTTTTCAGCCAATTTTCTGGATTTTTGAAAATTTCACTTTTTTGTAAAAATATCCATTAAATGAGGGAATAATATGTGTGAGGGTACCCCAGGAGAGTTCCAAATGTGTGTGGGTAGAATATATATCCGACGGGGGTAAAATTGAAAAAAGTTATAAAAATTTTTTTTTTGGATTTAGTGATTCTTCTGGCGTTTATCAGACTTTCAGATAGGGGAAATGTCAGTGAGCATTCCGATTTCAGTTCCAGAGTGATTCGCCCAATGACTCCTTGTTATTTAGTCGTTTTCAGCCAATTTTCTGGATTTTTGAAAATTTCACTTTTTTGTGAAAATATCCACTAAATGAGGGAATAATATGTGTGAGGGTACCCCAGGAGAGTTCCAAATGTGTGTGGGTAGAATATATATCCCACGGGGGTAAAATTGAAAAAAGTTGAAAAAAAATTTTTTTTGGACTTAGTCATTTTTCTGACGTTTATCAGACTTTCAGATAGGGGAAATGTCAGTGAGCATTCCGATTTCAGTTCCAGAGCGATTCGCCCAATGAGTCCTTGTTATTTAGTCGTTTTCAGCCAATTTTCTGGATTTTTGAAAATTTCACTTTTTTCTGAAAATATCCACTAAATGAGGGAATAATATGTGTGAGGGTACCCCAGGAGAGTTCCAAAGGTGTGTGGGAAGAATATATATCCCACGGGGGTAAAATTGAAAAAAGTTTAAAAATTTTTTTTTTTGGACTTAGTCATTTTTCCGATGTTTATCAGACTTTCAGATAGGGGAAATGTCAGTGAGCATTTCGATTTCAGTTCCAGAGTGATTTTCCCAATGAGTCCTTGTTATTTAGTCGTTTTCAGCCAATTTTCTGGATTTTTGAAAATTTCACTTTTTTGTGAAAATATCCACTAAATGAGGGAATAATATGTGTGAGGGTACCCCAGGAGAGTTCCAAATGTGTGTGGGTAGAATATATATCCCACGGGCGGTAAAATTGAAAAAGTAAAAAAAAAAATTTTTTTGGACTTAGTCATTTTTCCGACGTTTATCAGACTTTCAGATAGGGGAAATGTCAGTGAGCATTCCGATTTCAGTTCCAGAACGATTCGCCCAATGACTCCTTGTTATTTAGTCGTTTTCAGCCAATTTTCTGGATTTTTGAAAATTTCACTTTTTTGTGAAAATATCCACTAAATGAGGGAATAATATGTGTGAGGGTACCCCAGGAGAGTTCCAAATGTGTGTGGGTAGAATATATATCCCACGGGGGTAAAATTAAAAAAAGTTGAAAAAAATTTTTTTTTGGACTTAGTCATTTTTCCGACGTTTATCAGACTTTCAGATAGGGGAAATGTCAGTGAGCATTCCGATTTCAGTTCCAGAGCGATTCGCCCAATGAGTCCTTGTTATTTAGTCGTTTTCAGCCAATTTTCTGGATTTTTGAAAATTTCACTTTTTTGTGAAAATATCCACTAAATGAGGGAATAATACGTGTGAGGGTACCCCAGGAGAGTTCCAAATGTGTGTGGGAAGAATATATATCCCATGGGGGTAAAATTGAAAAAAGTTTAAAAATTTTTTTTTTTGGATTAAGTCATTTTTCCGACGTTTATCAGACTTTCAGATAGGGGAAATGTCAGTGAGCATTCCGATTTCAGTTCCAGAGCGATTCGCCCAATGAGCCCTTGTTATTTAGTCATTTTCAGCCAATTTTCTGGATTTTTGAAAATTTCACTTTTTTCTGAAAATATCCACTAAATGAGGGAATAATATGTGTGAGGGTACCCCAGGAGAGTTCCAAATGTGTGTGGGTAGAATATATATCCCACGGGGGTAAAATTGAAAAAAGTTGAAATCATTTTTTTTTTGGACTTAGTGATTTTTCTGGCGTTTATCAGACTTTCAGATAGGGGAAATGTCAGTGAGCATTCCGATTTCAGTTCCAGAGTGATTCGCCCAATGACTCCTTGTTATTTAGTCGTTTTCAGCCAATTTTCTGGATTTTTGAAAATTTCACTTTTTTGTGAAAATATCCACTAAATGAGGGAATAATATGTGTGAGGGTACCCCAGGAGAGTTCCAAATGTGTGTGGGAAGAATATATATCCCACGGGGGTAAAATTGAAAAAAGTTTAAAAATTTTTTTTTTTGGACTAAGTCATTTTTCCGACGTTTATCAGACTTTCAGATAGGGGAAATGTCAGTGAGCATTCCGATTTCAGTTCCAGAGCGATTCGCCCAACGAGTCCTTGTTATGTAGTCATTTTCAGCCAATTTTCTAGATTTTTGAAAATTTCACTTTTTTCTGAAAATATCCACTAAATGAGGGAATAATATGTGTGAGGGTACCCCAGGAGAGTTCCAAATGTGTGTGGGTAGAATATATATCCCACGGGGGTAAAATTGAAAAAAGTTGAAAAAATTTTTTTTTTGGACTTAGTGATTTTTCTGGCGTTTATCAGACTTTCAGATAGGGGAAATGTCAGTGAGCATTCCGATTTCAGTTCCAGAGTGATTCGCCCAATGACTCCTTGTTATTTAGTCGTTTTCAGCCAATTTTCTGGATTTTTGAAAATTTCACTTTTTTGTGAAAATATCCACTAAATGAGGGAATAATATGTGTGAGGGTACCCCAGGAGAGTTCCAAATGTGTGTGGGAAGAATATATATCCCACGGGGGTAAAATTGAAAAAAGTTGAAAAAAAATTTTTTTTGGACTTAGTCATTTTTCTGCCGTTTATCAGACTTTCAGATAGGGGAAATGTCAGTGAGCATTCCGATTTCAGTTCCAGAGCGATTCGCCCAATGACTCCTTGTTATTTAGTCGTTTTCAGCCAATTTTCTGGATTTTTGAAAATTTCACTTTTTTGTGAAAATATCCACTAAATGAGGGAATAATATGTGTGAGGGTACCCCAGGAGAGTTCCAAATGTGTGTGGGTAGAATATATATCCCACTGGTGTACAATTGAAAAAAGTTGAAAAAAATTTTTTTGGGGACTTAGTCATTTTTCTGGCGTTTATCAGACTTTCAGATAGGGGAAATGTAAGTGAGCGTTCCGATTTCAGTTCCAGAGCGATTCGCCCAATGAGTCCTTGTTATTTAGTTGTTTTCAACCAATTTTCTGGATTTTTGAAAATTTCACTTTTTTGTGAAAATATCCACTAAATGAGGGAATAATATGTGTGAGGGTACCCCAGGAGAGTTCCAAATGTGTGTGGGTAGAATATATATCCCACGGGGGTAAAATTGAAAAAAGTAAAAAAAAAATTTTTTTTGGACGTAGTGATTTTTTTGGCGTTTATCAGACTTTCAGATAGGGGAAATGTCAGTGAGCGTTCCGATTTCAGTTCCAGAGCGATTCGCCCAATGACTCCTTGTTATTTAGTCGTTTTCAGCCAATTTTCTGGATTTTTGAAAATTTCACTTTTTTGTGAAAATATCCACTAAATGAGGGAATAATATGTGTGAGGGTACCCCAGGAGAGTTCCAAATGTGTGTGCGTAGAATATATATCCCACGGGGGTAAAATTGAAAAAAGTAAAAAAAAAATTTTTTTGGGACGTAGTGATTTTTCTGGCGTTTATCAGACTTTTAGATAGGGGAAATGTCAGTGAGCGTACCGATTTCAGTTCCAGAGCGATTCGCCCAATGACTTCTTGTTATTTAGTCGTTTTCAGCCAATTTTCTGGATTTTTGAAAATTTCACTTTTTTGTGAAAATATCCACTAAATGGATATTTAATATGTGTGAGGGTACCCCAGGAGAGTTCCAAATGTGTGTGGGTAGAATATATATCCCACGGGGGAAAAATTGAAAAAAGTTGAAAACATTTTTTTTTTGGACTGTCATTTTTCCAGCGTTTATCAGACTTTCAGATAGGGGAAATGTCAGTGAGTGTTCCGATTTCAGTTCCAGAGCGATTCGCCTCATGAGTCCTTGTTATTTAGTCGTTTTCAGCCAATTTTCTGGATTTTTTAAAATTTCACTTTTTTGTGAAAATATCCACTAAATGAGGGAATAATATGTGTGAGGGTACCCCAGGAGAGTTCCAAATGTGTGTGGGTAGAATATATATCCCACTGGTGTACAATTGAAAAAAGTTGAAAAAAATTTTTTTGGGGACTTAGTCATTTTTCTGGCGTTTATCAGACTTTCAGATAGGGGAAATGTAAGTGAGCGTTCCGATTTCAGTTCCAGAGCGATTCGCCCAATGAGTCCTTGATATTTTGTCGTTTTCAGCCAATTTTCTGGATTTTTGAAAATTTCACTTTTTTGTGAAAATATCCACTAAATGAGGGAATAATATGTGTGAGGGTACCCCAGGAGAGTTCCAAATGTGTGTGGGTAGAATATATATCCCACGGGGGTAAAATTGAAAAAAGTAAAAAAAAATTTTTTTTGGACGTAGTGATTTTTCTGGCGTTTATCAGTCTTTTAGATAGGGGAAATGTCAGTGAGCGTACCGATTTCAGTTCCAGAGCGATTCGCCCAATGACTCCTTGTTATTTAGTCGTTTTCAGCCAATTTTCTGGATTTTTGAAAATTTCACTTTTTTGTGAAAATATCCACTAAATGAGGGAATAATATGTGTGAGGGTACCCCAGGAGAGTTCCAAATGTGTGTGGGTAGAATATATATCCCACGGGGATAAAATTGAAAAAAGTTTAAAAAAAATTTTTTTTGGACTTAGTCATTTTTCCGGCTTTTATCAGACTTTCAGATAGGGGAAATGTCTTTGAGCGCTCCGATTTCAGTTCCAGAGTGATTCTCCCAATGAGTCCTTGTTATTTAGTCGTTTTCAGCCAATTTTCTGGATTTTTGAAAATTTCACTTTTTTGTGAAAATATCCACTAAATGGATATTTAATATGTGTGAGGGTACCCCAGGGAAGTTCCAAATGTGTGTGGTTAGAATATATATCCCACGGGGGAAAAATTGAAAAAAGTTGAAAACATTTTTTTTTTGGACTTAGTCATTTTTCCAGCGTTTATCAGACTTTCAGTTAGGGAAATTTCAGTGAGCGTTCCAATTTCAGTTCCAGAGCGATTCGCCCAATGAGTCCTTGATATTTAGTAGTTTTCAGCCAATTTTCTGGATTTTGAAAATTTCACTTTTTTTGTGAAAATATCCACTAAATGAGGGAATAATATGTGTGAGGGTACCCCAGGAGAGTTCCAAATGTGTGTGGGTAGAATATATATCCCACGGGGGAAAAATTGAAAAAAGTTGAAAACATTTTTTTTTTGGACTGTCATTTTTCCAGCGTTTATCAGACTTTCAGATAGGGGAAATGTAAGTGAGCGTTCTGATTTCAGTTCCAGAGCGATTCGCCCAATGAGTCCTTGATATTTTGTCGTTTTCAGCCAATTTTCTGGATTTTTGAAAATTTCACTTTTTTGTGAAAATATCCACTAAATGAGGGAATAATATGTGTGAGGGTACCCCAGGAGAGTTCCAAATGTGTGTGGGTAGAATATATATCCCACGGGGGTAAAATTGAAAAAAGTAAAAAAAAAATTTTTTTTGGACGTAGTGATTTTTCTGGCGTTTATCAGTCTTTTAGATAGGGGAAATGTCAGTGAGCGTACCGATTTCAGTTCCAGAGCGATTCGCCCAATGACTCCTTGTTATTTAGTCGTTTTCAGCCAATTTTCTGGATTTTTGAAAATTTCACTTTTTTGTGAAAATATCCACTAAATGAGGGAATAATATGTGTGAGGGTACCCCAGGAGAGTTCCAAATGTGTGTGGGTAGAATATATATCCCACGGGGATAAAATTGAAAAAAGTTTAAAAAAAATTTTTTTTGGACTTAGTCATTTTTCCGGCTTTTATCAGACTTTCAGATAGGGGAAATGTCTTTGAGCGCTCCGATTTCAGTTCCAGAGTGATTCTCCCAATGAGTCCTTGTTATTTAGTCGTTTTCAGCCAATTTTCTGGATTTTTGAAAATTTCACTTTTTTGTGAAAATATCCACTAAATGGATATTTAATATGTGTGAGGGTACCCCAGGGAAGTTCCAAATGTGTGTGGTTAGAATATATATCCCACGGGGGAAAAATTGAAAAAAGTTGAAAACATTTTTTTTTTGGACTTAGTCATTTTTCCAGCGTTTATCAGACTTTCAGTTAGGGAAATTTCAGTGAGCGTTCCAATTTCAGTTCCAGAGCGATTCGCCCAATGAGTCCTTGATATTTAGTAGTTTTCAGCCAATTTTCTGGATTTTGAAAATTTCACTTTTTTTGTGAAAATATCCACTAAATGAGGGAATAATATGTGTGAGGGTACCCCAGGAGAGTTCCAAATGTGTGTGGGTAGAATATATATCCCACGGGGGAAAAATTGAAAAAAGTTGAAAACATTTTTTTTTTGGACTGTCATTTTTCCAGCGTTTATCAGACTTTCAGATAGGGGAAATGTAAGTGAGCGTTCTGATTTCAGTTCCAGAGCGATTCGCCCAATGAGTCCTTGATATTTTGTCGTTTTCAGCCAATTTTCTGGATTTTTGAAAATTTCACTTTTTTGTGAAAATATCCACTAAATGAGGGAATAATATGTGTGAGGGTACCCCAGGAGAGTTCCAAATGTGTGTGGGTAGAATATATATCCCACGGGGGTAAAATTCAAAAAAGTAAAAAAAAAATTTTTTTGGGACTTAGTGATTTTTCTGCCGTTTATCAGACTTTCAGATAGGGGAAATGTCAGTGAGCGTTCCGATTTCAGTTCCAGAGCGATTCGCCCAATGAGTCCTTGATATTTTGTCGTTTTCAGCCAATTTTCTGGATTTTTGAAAATTTCACTTTTTTGTGAAAATATCCACTAAATGAGGGAATAATATGTGTGAGGGTACCCCAGGAGAGTTCCAAATGTGTGTGGGTAGAATATATATCCCACGGGGGTAAAATTCTAAAAAGTAAAAAAAAAATTTTTTTGGGACTTAGTGATTTTTCTGGCGTTTATCAGACTTTCAGATAGGGGAAATGTCAGTGAGCGTTCCGATTTCAGTTCCAGAGCGATTCGCCCAATGACTCCTTGTTATTTAGTTGTTTTCAGCCAATTTTCTGGATTTTTGAAAATTTCACTTTTTTGTGAAAATATCCACTAAATGAGGGAATAATATGTGTGAGGGTACCCCAGGAGAGTTCCAAATGTGTGTGGGTAGAATATATATCCCACGGGGGTAAAATTGAAAAAAGTAAAAAAAAAATTTTTGGGGGACGTAGTGATTTTTCTGGCGTTTATCAGACTTTTAGATAGGGGAAATGTCAGTGAGCGTTCCGATTTCAGTTCCAGAGTGATTCTACCAATGAGTCCTTGTTATTTAGTCGTTTTCAGCCAATTTTCTGGATTTTTGAAAATTTCACTTTTTTTGTGAAAATATCCACTAAATGGATATTTAATATGTGTGAGGGTACCCCAGGAGAGTTCCAAATGTGTGTGGGTAGAATATATATCCCACGGGGGAAAAATTAAAAAAAGTTGAAAACATTTTTTTTTGGACTTAGTCATTTTTCCAGCGTTTATCAGACTTTCAGTTAGGGAAATTTCAGTGATCGTTCCAATTTCAGTTCCAGAGCGATTCGCCCAATGAGTCCTTGAAATTTAGTCGTTTTCAGCCAATTTTCTGGATTTTTTGAAAATTTAACTTTTTTGTGAAAATATCCACTAAATGAGGGAATAATATGTGTGAGGGTACCCCAGGAGAGTTCCAAATGTGTGTGGGTAGAATATATATCCCACGAGGATAAAATTGAAAAAAGTTTAAAAAAAATTTTTTTTGGACTTAGTCATTTTTCCGGCGTTTATCAGACTTTCAGATAGGGGAAATGTCAGTGAGCGTTCCGATTTCAGTTCCAGAGTGATTCTCCCAATGAGTCCTTGTTATTTACTCGTTTTCAGCCAATTTTCTGGATTTTTGAAAATTTCACTTTTTTGTGGAAATATCCACTAAATGAGGGAATAAAATGTGTGAGGTTACCCCAGGAGAGTTCCAAATGTGTGTGGGAAGAATATATATCCCACGGGGGAAAAATTGAAAAAAGTTGAAAACATTTTTTTTTGGACTTAGTCATTTTTCCAGCGTTTATTAGACTTTCAGTTAGGGGAAATGTCAGTGAGCGTTCCGATTTCAGTTCCAGAGCGATTCGCCCAATGAGTCCTTGATATTTAGTAGTTTTCAGCCAATTTTCTTGATTTTTGAAAATTTCACTTTTTTTGTGAAAATATCCACTAAATGAGGGAATAATATGTGTGAGGGTACCCCAGGAGAGTTCCAAATGTGTGTGGGTAGAATATATATCCCACGGGGGAAAAATTGAAAAAAGTAAAAAATAAAATTTTTTTGGACTTAGTGATTTTTCAGGCGTTTATCAGACTTTCAGATAGGGGAAATGTCAGTGAGCGTTCCGATTTCAGTTCCAGAGCGATTCGCCCAATGACTCCCTGTTATTTAGTCGTTTTCAGCCAAATTTCTGGATTTTTGAAAATTTCACTTTTTTGTGAAAATATCCACTAAATGAGGGAATAATATGTGTGAGGGTACCCCAGGAGAGTTCCAAATGTGTGTGGGTAGAATATATATCCCATGGGGATAAAATTGAAAAAAGCTTAAAAAAATTTTTTTTTGGACTTAGTCATTTTTACGGCGTTTATCAGACTTTCAGATAGGGGAAATGTCAGTGAGCGTTCCGATTTCAGTTCCAGAGTGATTCTACCAATGCGTCCTTGAAATTTAGTCGTTTTCAGCCAATTTTCTGGATTTTTGAAAATTTCACTTTTTTGTGAAAATATCCACTAAATGAGGGAATAATATGTGTGATGGTATCCCAGGAGAGTTCCAAATGTGTGTGGGTAGAATATATATCCCACGGGGGAAAAATTAAAAAAAGTTGAAAACATTTTTTTTTGGACTTAGTCATTTTTCCAGCGTTTATCAGACTTTCAGTTAGGGAAATTTCAGTGAGCGTTCCAATTTCAGTTCCAGAGCGATTCGCCCAATGAGTCCTTGAAATTTAGTCGTTTTCAGCCAATTTTCTGGATTTTTTGAAAATTTAACTTTTTTGTGAAAATATCCACTAAATGAGGGAATAATATGTGTGAGGGTACCCCAGGAGAGTTCCAAATGTGTGTGGGTAGAATATATATCCCACGAGGATAAAATTGAAAAAAGTTTAAAAAAAATTTTTTTTGGACTTAGTCATTTTTCCGGCGTTTATCAGACTTTCAGATAGGGGAAATGTCAGTGAGCGTTCCGATTTCAGTTCCAGAGTGATTCTCCCAATGAGTCCTTGTTATTTACTCGTTTTCAGCCAATTTTCTGGATTTTTGAAAATTTCACTTTTTTGTGGAAATATCCACTAAATGAGGGAATAAAATGTGTGAGGTTACCCCAGGAGAGTTCCAAATGTGTGTGGGAAGAATATATATCCCACGGGGGAAAAATTGAAAAAAGTTGAAAACATTTTTTTTTGGACTTAGTCATTTTTCCAGCGTTTATTAGACTTTCAGTTAGGGGAAATGTCAGTGAGCGTTCCGATTTCAGTTCCAGAGCGATTCGCCCAATGAGTCCTTGATATTTAGTAGTTTTCAGCCAATTTTCTTGATTTTTGAAAATTTCACTTTTTTTGTGAAAATATCCACTAAATGAGGGAATAATATGTGTGAGGGTACCCCAGGAGAGTTCCAAATGTGTGTGGGTAGAATATATATCCCACGGGGGTAAAATTGAAAAAAGTAAAAAAAAAAATTTTTTTGGACTTAGTGATTTTTCAGGCGTTTATCAGACTTTCAGATAGGGGAAATGTCAGTGAGCGTTCCGATTTCAGTTCCAGAGCGATTCGCCCAATGACTCCCTGTTATTTAGTCGTTTTCAGCCAAATTTCTGGATTTTTGAAAATTTCACTTTTTTGTGAAAATATCCACTAAATGAGGGAATAATATGTGTGAGGGTACCCCAGGAGAGTTCCAAATGTGTGTGGGTAGAATATATATCCCATGGGGATAAAATTGAAAAAAGCTTAAAAAAATTTTTTTTTGGACTTAGTCATTTTTACGGCGTTTATCAGACTTTCAGATAGGGGAAATGTCAGTGAGCGTTCCGATTTCAGTTCCAGAGTGATTCTACCAATGCGTCCTTGAAATTTAGTCGTTTTCAGCCAATTTTCTGGATTTTTGAAAATTTCACATTTTTGTGAAAATATCCACTAAATGAGGGAATAATATGTGTGATGGTATCCCAGGAGAGTTCCAAATGTGTGTGGGTAGAATATATATCCCACGGGGGAAAAATTAAAAAAAGTTGAAAACATTTTTTTTTGGACTTAGTCATTTTTCCAGCGTTTATCAGACTTTCAGTTAGGGAAATTTCAGTGAGCGTTCCAATTTCAGTTCCAGAGCGATTCGCCCAATGAGTCCTTGAAATTTAGTCGTTTTCAGCCAATTTTCTGGATTTTTTGAAAATTTAACTTTTTTGTGAAAATATCCACTAAATGAGGGAATAATATGTGTGAGGGTACCCCAGGAGAGTTCCAAATGTGTGTGGGTAGAATATATATCCCACGAGGATAAAATTGAAAAAAGTTTAAAAAAAATTTTTTTTGGACTTAGTCATTTTTCCGGCGTTTATCAGACTTTCAGATAGGGGAAATGTCAGTGAGCGTTCCGATTTCAGTTCCAGAGTGATTCTCCCAATGAGTCCTTGTTATTTACTCGTTTTCAGCCAATTTTCTGGATTTTTGAAAATTTCACTTTTTTGTGGAAATATCCACTAAATGAGGGAATAAAATGTGTGAGGTTACCCCAGGAGAGTTCCAAATGTGTGTGGGAAGAATATATATCCCACGGGGGAAAAATTGAAAAAAGTTGAAAACATTTTTTTTTGGACTTAGTCATTTTTCCGGCGTTTATCAGACTTTCAGATAGGGGAAATGTCAGTGAGCGTTCCGATTTCAGTTCCAGAGTGATTCTCCCAATGAGTCCTTGTTATTTACTCGTTTTCAGCCAATTTTCTGGATTTTTGAAAATTTCACTTTTTTGTGGAAATATCCACTAAATGAGGGAATAATATGTGTGAGGGTACCCAAGGAGAGTTCCAAATGTGTGTGGGTAGAATATATATCCCACGGGGGTAAAATTGAAAAAAGTAAAAAAAAAAATTTTTTTGGACTTAGTGATTTTTCAGGCGTTTATCAGACTTTCAGATAGGGGAAATGTCAGTGAGCGTTCCGATTTCAGTTCCAGAGTGATTCTACCAATGCGTCCTTGAAATTTAGTCGTTTTCAGCCAATTTTCTGGATTTTTGAAAATTTCACTTTTTTGTGAAAATATCCACTAAATGAGGGAATAATATGTGTGATGGTATCCCAGGAGAGTTCCAAATGTGTGTGGGTAGAATATATATCCCACGGGGGAAAAATTAAAAAAAGTTGAAAACATTTTTTTTTGGACTTAGTCATTTTTCCAGCGTTTATCAGACTTTCAGTTAGGGAAATTTCAGTGAGCGTTCCAATTTCAGTTCCAGAGCGATTCGCCCAATGAGTCCTTGAAATTTAGTCGTTTTCAGCCAATTTTCTGGATTTTTTGAAAATTTAACTTTTTTGTGAAAATATCCACTAAATGAGGGAATAATATGTGTGAGGGTACCCCAGGAGAGTTCCAAATGTGTGTGGGTAGAATATATATCCCACGAGGATAAAATTGAAAAAAGTTTAAAAAAAATTTTTTTTGGACTTAGTCATTTTTCCGGCGTTTATCAGACTTTCAGATAGGGGAAATGTCAGTGAGCGTTCCGATTTCAGTTCCAGAGTGATTCTCCCAATGAGTCCTTGTTATTTACTCGTTTTCAGCCAATTTTCTGGATTTTTGAAAATTTCACTTTTTTGTGGAAATATCCACTAAATGAGGGAATAAAATGTGTGAGGTTACCCCAGGAGAGTTCCAAATGTGTGTGGGAAGAATATATATCCCACGGGGGAAAAATTGAAAAAAGTTGAAAACATTTTTTTTTGGACTTAGTCATTTTTCCAGCGTTTATTAGACTTTCAGTTAGGGGAAATGTCAGTGAGCGTTCCGATTTCAGTTCCAGAGCGATTCGCCCAATGAGTCCTTGATATTTAGTAGTTTTCAGCCAATTTTCTTGATTTTTGAAAATTTCACTTTTTTTGTGAAAATATCCACTAAATGAGGGAATAATATGTGTGAGGGTACCCCAGGAGAGTTCCAAATGTGTGTGGGTAGAATATATATCCCACGGGGGTAAAATTGAAAAAAGTAAAAAAAAAAATTTTTTTGGACTTAGTGATTTTTCAGGCGTTTATCAGACTTTCAGATAGGGGAAATGTCAGTGAGCGTTCCGATTTCAGTTCCAGAGCGATTCGCCCAATGACTCCCTGTTATTTAGTCGTTTTCAGCCAAATTTCTGGATTTTTGAAAATTTCACTTTTTTGTGAAAATATCCACTAAATGAGGGAATAATATGTGTGAGGGTACCCCAGGAGAGTTCCAAATGTGTGTGGGTAGAATATATATCCCATGGGGATAAAATTGAAAAAAGCTTAAAAAAATTTTTTTTTGGACTTAGTCATTTTTACGACGTTTATCAGACTTTCAGATAGGGGAAATGTCAGTGAGCGTTCCGATTTCAGTTCCAGAGTGATTCTACCAATGCGTCCTTGAAATTTAGTCGTTTTCAGCCAATTTTCTGGATTTTTGAAAATTTCACTTTTTTGGGAAAATATCCACTAAATGAGGGAATAATATGTGTGATGGTATCCCAGGAGAGTTCCAAATGTGTGTGGGTAGAATATATATCCCACGGGGGAAAAATTAAAAAAAGTTGAAAACATTTTTTTTTGGACTTAGTCATTTTTCCAGCGTTTATCAGACTTTCAGTTAGGGAAATTTCAGTGAGCGTTCCAATTTCAGTTCCACAGCGATTCGCCCAATGAGTCCTTGAAATTTAGTCGTTTTCAGCCAATTTTCTGGATTTTTTGAAAATTTAACTTTTTTGTGAAAATATCCACTAAATGAGGGAATAATATGTGTGAGGGTACCCCAGGAGAGTTCCAAATGTGTGTGGGTAGAATATATATCCCACGAGGATAAAATTGAAAAAAGTTTAAAAAAAATTTTTTTTGGACTTAGTCATTTTTCCGGCGTTTATCAGACTTTCAGATAGGGGAAATGTCAGTGAGCGTTCCGATTTCAGTTCCAGAGTGATTCTCCCAATGAGTCCTTGTTATTTACTCGTTTTCAGCCAATTTTCTGGATTTTTGAAAATTTCACTTTTTTGTGGAAATATCCACTAAATGAGGGAATAAAATGTGTGAGGTTACCCCAGGAGAGTTCCAAATGTGTGTGGGAAGAATATATATCCCACGGGGGAAAAATTGAAAAAAGTTGAAAACATTTTTTTTTGGACTTAGTCATTTTTCCGGCGTTTATCAGACTTTCAGATAGGGGAAATGTCAGTGAGCGTTCCGATTTCAGTTCCAGAGTGATTCTCCCAATGAGTCCTTGTTATTTACTCGTTTTCAGCCAATTTTCTGGATTTTTGAAAATTTCACTTTTTTGTGGAAATATCCACTAAATGAGGGAATAATATGTGTGAGGGTACCCAAGGAGAGTTCCAAATGTGTGTGGGTAGAATATATATCCCACGGGGGTAAAATTGAAAAAAGTAAAAAAAAAAATTTTTTTGGACTTAGTGATTTTTCAGGCGTTTATCAGACTTTCAGATAGGGGAAATGTCAGTGAGCGTTCCGATTTCAGTTCCAGAGCGATTCGCCCAATGACTCCCTGTTATTTAGTCGTTTTCAGCCAAATTTCTGGATTTTAGAAAATTTCACTTTTTTGTGAAAATATCCACTAAATGAGGGAATAATATGTGTGAGGGTACCCCAGGAGAGTTCCAAATGTGTGTGGGTAGAATATATATCCCATGGGGATAAAATTGAAAAAAGCTTAAAAAAATTTTTTTTTGGACTTAGTCATTTTTCTGGCGTTTATCAGACTTTCAGATAGGGGAAATGTCAGTGAGCGTTCCGATTTCAGTTCCAGAGTGATTCTACCAATGCGTCCTTGAAATTTAGTCGTTTTCAGCCAATTTTCTGGATTTTTGAAAATTTCACTTTTTTGTGAAAATATCCACTAAATGAGGGAATAATATGTGTGATGGTATCCCAGGAGAGTTCCAAATGTGTGTGGGTAGAATATATATCCCACGGGGGAAAAATTGAAAAAAGTTGAAAACATTTTTTTTTTGGAGTTAGTCATTTTTCCAGCGTTTATCAGACTTTCAGTTAGGGGAAATGTCAGTGAGCGTTCCGATTTCAGTTCCAGAGAGATTCGCCCAATGAGTCCTTGATATTTAGTAATTTTCAGCCAATTTTCTGGATTTTTGAAAATTTCACTTTTTTTGTGAAAATATCCACTAAATGAGGGAATAATATGTATGAGGGTACCCCAGGAGAGTTCCAAATGTGTGTGGGTAGAATATATATCACACAGGGGTAAAATTGAAAAAAAATTTTTTTTGGACTTAGTGATTTTTCTGGCGTTTATCAGACTTTCAGATAGGGGAAATGTCAGTGAGCGTTCCGATTTCAGTTCCAGAGCGATTCGCCCAATGACTCCTTGTTATTTAGTCGTTTTCAGCCAATTTTCTGGATTTTTGAAAATTTCACTTTTTTTGTGAAAATATCCACTAAATGAGGGAATAATATGCGTGATGGTATCCCAGGAGAGTTCCAAATGTGTGTGGGTAGAATATATATCCCACGGGGGAAAAATTGAAAAAAGTTGAAAACATTTTTTTTTTGGACTTAGTCATTTTTCCAGCGTTTATCAGACTTTCAGTTAGGGGAAATGTCAGTGAGAGTTCCGATTTCAGTTCCAGAGCGATTCGCCCAATGAGTCCTTGTTATTTCGTTGTTTTCAGCCAATTTTCTGGATTTTTGAAAATTTCACTTTTTTGTGAAAATATCCACTAAATGAGGGAATAATATGTGTGAGGGTACCCCAGGAGAGTTCCAAATGTGTGTGGGTAGAATATGTATCCCACGGGGGAAAAATTGAAAAAAGTTGAAAACATTTTTTTTTGGACTTAGTCATTTTTCCAGCGTTTATTAGACTTTCAGTTAGGGGAAATGTCAGTGAGCGTTCCGATTTCAGTTCCAGAGCGATTCGCCCAATGAGTCCTTGATATTTAGTAGTTTTCAGCCAATTTTCTTGATTTTTGAAAATTTCACTTTTTTTGTGAAAATATCCACTAAATGAGGGAATAATATGTGTGAGGGTACCCCAGGAGAGTTCCAAATGTGTGTGGGTAGAATATATATCCCACGGGGTAAAATTGAAAAAAGTTGAAAAAAAAAATATTTTGGACTTAGTCATTTTTCTGGCGTTTATCAGACTTTCAGAAATGGGAAATGTCAGTGAGCGCTCCGATTTCAGTTCCAGAGCGATTCTCCCAATGAGTCCTTGTTATTTAGTCGTTTTCAGCCAATTTTCTGGATTTTTGAAAATTTCACTTTTTTGTGAAAATATCCACTAAATGAGGGAATAATATGTGTGAGGTTACCCCAGGAGAGTTCCAAATGTGTGTGGGAAGAATATATATCCCACGGGGGTAAAATTGAAAAAAGTTGAAAAAATTTTTTTTTTGGACTTAGTCATTTTTCCAGCGTTTATCAGACTTTCAGATAGGGGAAATGTCAGTGAGTGTTCCGATTTCAGTTCCAGAGCGATTCGCCCAATGAGTCATTGTTATTTCGTCGTTTTCAGCCAATTTTCTGGATTTTTGAAAATTTCACTTTTTTGTGAAAATATCCACTAAATGAGGGAATAAAATGTGTGAGGGTACCCCAGGAGAGTTCCAAATGTGTGTGGGAAGAATATATATCCCACGGGGGTAAAATTTTAAAAAGTTGAAAAAAATTTTTTTTTGGACTTAGTGATTTTTCTGGTGTTTATCAGACTTTCAGATAGGGGAAATGTCAGTGAGCATTCCGATTTCAGTTCCAGAGCGATTAGCCCAATGACTCCTTGTTATTTAGTCGTTTTCAGCCAATTTTCTGGATTTTTGAAAATTTCACTTTTTTTGTGAAAATATCCACTAAATGAGGGAATAATATGTGTGAGGGTACCCCAGGAGAGTTCCAAATGTGTGTGGGTAGAATATGTATCCCACGGGGGAAAAATTGAAAAAAGTTGAAAACATTTTTTTTTGGACTTAGTCATTTTTCCAGCGTTTATTAGACTTTCAGTTAGGGGAAATGTCAGTGAGCGTTCCGATTTCAGTTCCAGAGTGATTCGCCCAATGAGTCCTTGATATTTAGTAGTTTTCAGCCAATTTTCTTGATTTTTGAAAATTTCACTTTTTTTGTGAAAATATCCACTAAATGAGGGAATAATATGTGTGAGGGTACCCCAGGAGAGTTCCAAATGTGTGTGGGTAGAATATATATCCCATGGGGAAAAATTGAAAAAAGTTGAAAAAAAAAATATTTTGGACTTAGTCATTTTTCCAGCGTTTATCAGACTTTCAGATAGGGGAAATGTCAGTGAGTGTTCCGATTTCAGTTCCAGAGCGATTAGCCCAATAACTCCTTGTTATTTAGTCGTTTTCAGCCAATTTTCTGGATTTTAGAAAATTTCACTTTTTTGTGAAAATATCCACTAAATGAGGGAATAATATGTGTGAGGGTACCCCAGGAGAGTTCCAAATGTGTGTGGGTAGAATATATATCCCACGGGGGAAAAATTGAAAAAAGTTGAAAAAATTTTTTTTTTGGACTTAGTCATTTTTCCGATGTTTATCAGACTTTCAGATAGGGGAAATGTCAGTGAGCATTCCGATTTCAGTTCCAGAGCGATTCGCCTAATGAGTCTTTGTTATTTAGTCGTTTTCAGCCAATTTTCTGGATTTTTTAAAATTTCACTTTTTTGTGGAAATATCCACTAAATGAGGGAATAATATGTGTGAGGGTACCCCAGGAGAGTTCCAAATGTGTGTGGGTAGAATATATATCCCACGGGGGAAAAATTGAAAAAAGTTGAAAACATTTTTTTTTGGACTTAGTCATTTTTCCAGCGTTTATCAGACTTTCAGATAGGGGAAATGTCAGTGAGCATTCCGATTTCAGTTCCAGAGTGATTCTCCCAATGAGTCCTTGTTATTTAGTCGTTTTCAGCCAATTTTCTGGATTTTTGAAAATTTCACTTTTTTTGTGAAAATATCCACTAAATGAGGGAATAATATGTGTGAGGTTACCCCAGGAGAGTTCCAAATGTGTGTGGGAAGAATATATATCCCACGGGGGTAAAATTGAAAAAAGTTGAAAAAATTTTTTTTTTGGACTTAGTCATTTTTCCAGCGTTTATCAGACTTTCAGATAGGGGACATGTCAGTGAGTGTTCCGATTTCAGTTCCAGAGCGATTCGCCCAATGAGTCATTGTTATTTCGTCGTTTTCAGCCAATTTTCTGGATTTTTGAAAATTTCACTTTTTTGTGAAAATATCCACTAAATGAGGGAATAAAATGTGTGAGGGTACCCCAGGAGAGTTCCAAATGTGTGTGGGAAGAATATATATCCCACGGGGGAAAAATTGAAAAAAGTTGAAAAAATTTTTTTTTTGACTTAGTCATTTTTCCGACGTTTATCAGACTTTCAGATAGGGGGAATGTCAGTGAGCATTCCGATTTCAGTTCCAGAGCGATTCGCCTAATGAGTCCTTGTTATTTAGTCGTTTTCAGCCAATTTTCTGGATTTTTGAAAATTTCACTTTTTTGTGGAAATATCCACTAAATGAGGGAATAATATGTGTGAGGGTACCCCAGGAGAGTTCCAAATGTGTGTGGGTAGAATATATATCCCACGGGGTAAAATTGAAAAAAGTTGAAAAAAAATTTTTTTTGGACTTAGTCATTTTTCCGGCGTTTATCAGACTTTCAGATAGGGGAAATGTCAGTGAGCGCTCCGATTTCAGTTCCAGAGTGGTTTTCCCAATGAGTCCTTGTTATTTAGTCGTTTTCAGCCAATTTTTTGGATTTTTGAAAATTTCACTTTTTTGTGAAAATATCCACTAAATGAGGGAATAATATGTGTGAGGGTACCCCAGGAGAGTTCCAAATGTGTGTGGGTAGAATATATATCCCACGGGGGTAAAATTGAAAAAAGTTGAAAAAATTTTTTTGGGGACTTAGTCATTTTTCTGGCGTTTATCAGACTTTCAGATAGGGGAAATGTCAGTGAGCATTCCGATTTCAGTTCCAGACTGATTCACCCAATGAGTCCTTCATATTTAGTCGTTTTCAGCCAATTTTCTGGATTTTTTAAAATTTCAATTTTGTGAAAATATCCACTAAATGAGGGAATAATATGTGTGAGGGTACCCCAGGAGAGTTCCAAATGTGTGTGGGCAGAATATATATCCCACGGGGGTAAAATTGAAAAAAGTTGAAAAAAAATTTTTTTGGACTTAGTCATTTTTCCGGCGTTTATCAGACTTTCAGATAGGGGAAATGTCAGTGAGCGTTCCGATTTCAATTCCAGAGTGATTCTCCCAATGAGTCCTTGTTATTTAGTCGTTTTCAGCCAATTTTCTGGATTTTTGAAAATTTCACTTTTTTGTGAAAATATCCACTAAATGAGGGAATAATATGTGTGAGGGTACCCCAGGAGAGTTCCAAATGTGTGTGGGTAGAATATATATCCCACGGGGGAAAAATTGAAAAAACTTGAAAACATTTTTTTTTTGGACTTAGTCATTTTTCCAGCGTTTATCAGACTTTCAGTTAGGGGAAATGTCAGTGAGCGTTCCGATTTCAGTTCCAGGGCGATTCGCCCAATTCGTCCTTGATATTTAGTAGTTTTCAGCCAATTTTTTGGATTTTTGAAAATTTCACTTTTTTGTGAAAATATCCACTAAATGAGGGAATAATATGTGTGAGGGTACCCCAGGAGAGTTCCAAATGTGTGTGGGTAGAATATATATCCCACGGGGGAAAAATTGAAAAAAGTTGAAAAAATTTTTTTTTTGGACTTAGTCATTTTTCCGATGTTTATCAGACTTTCAGATAGGGGAAATGTCAGTGAGCATTCCGATTTCAGTTCCAGAGCGATTCGCCTAATGAGTCCTTGTTATTTAGTCGTTTTCAGCCAATTTTCTGGATTTTTTAAAATTTCACTTTTTTGTGGAAATATCCACTAAATGAGGGAATAATATGTGTGAGGGTACCCCAGGAGAGTTCCAAATGTGTGTGGGTAGAATATATATCCCACGGGGGAAAAATTGAAAAAAGTTGAAAACATTTTTTTTTGGACTTAGTCATTTTTCCAGCGTTTATCAGACTTTCAGATAGGGGAAATGTCAGTGAGCATTCCGATTTCAGTTCCAGAGTGATTCTCCCAATGAGTCCTTGTTATTTAGTCGTTTTCAGCCAATTTTCTGGATTTTTGAAAATTTCACTTTTTTTGTGAAAATATCCACTAAATGAGGGAATAATATGTGTGAGGTTACCCCAGGAGAGTTCCAAATGTGTGTGGGAAGAATATATATCCCACGGGGGTAAAATTGAAAAAAGTTGAAAAAATTTTTTTTTTGGACTTAGTCATTTTTCCAGCGTTTATCAGACTTTCAGATAGGGGAAATGTCAGTGAGTGTTCCGATTTCAGTTCCAGAGCGATTCGCCCAATGAGTCATTGTTATTTCGTCGTTTTCAGCCAATTTTCTGGATTTTTGAAAATTTCACTTTTTTGTGAAAATATCCACTAAATGAGGGAATAAAATGTGTGAGGGTACCCCAGGAGAGTTCCAAATGTGTGTGGGAAGAATATATATCCCACGGGGGAAAAATTGAAAAAAGATGAAAAAAATTTTTTTTTTGACTTAGTTATTTTTCCGACGTTTATCAGACTTTCAGATAGGGGGAATGTCAGTGAGCATTCCGATTTCAGTTCCAGAGCGATTCGCCTAATGAGTCCTTGTTATTTAGTCGTTTTCAGCCAATTTTCTGGATTTTTGAAAATTTCACTTTTTTGTGGAAATATCCACTAAATGAGGGAATAATATGTGTGAGGGTACCCCAGGAGAGTTCCAAATGTGTGTGGGTAGAATATATATCCCACGGGGTAAAATTGAAAAAAGTTGAAAAAAAATTTTTTTTGGACTTAGTCATTTTTCCGGCGTTTATCAGACTTTCAGATAGGGGAAATGTCAGTGAGCGCTCCGATTTCAGTTCCAGAGTGGTTTTCCCAATGAGTCCTTGTTATTTAGTCGTTTTCAGCCAATTTTTTGGATTTTTGAAAATTTCACTTTTTTGTGAAAATATCCACTAAATGAGGGAATAATATGTGTGAGGGTACCCCAGGAGAGTTCCAAATGTGTGTGGGTAGAATATATATCCCACGGGGGTAAAATTGAAAAAAGTTGAAAAAATTTTTTTGGGGACTTAGTCATTTTTCTGGCGTTTATCAGACTTTCAGATAGGGGAAATGTCAGTGAGCATTCCGATTTCAGTTCCAGACTGATTCACCCAATGAGTCCTTCATATTTAGTCGTTTTCAGCCAATTTTCTGGATTTTTTAAAATTTCAATTTTGTGAAAATATCCACTAAATGAGGGAATAATATGTGTGAGGGTACCCCAGGAGAGTTCCAAATGTGTGTGGGCAGAATATATATCCCACGGGGGTAAAATTGAAAAAAGTTGAAAAAAAATTTTTTTGGACTTAGTCATTTTTCCGGCGTTTATCAGACTTTCAGATAGGGGAAATGTCAGTGAGCGTTCCGATTTCAATTCCAGAGTGATTCTCCCAATGAGTCCTTGTTATTTAGTCGTTTTCAGCCAATTTTCTGGATTTTTGAAAATTTCACTTTTTTGTGAAAATATCCACTAAATGAGGGAATAATATGTGTGAGGGTACCCCAGGAGAGTTCCAAATGTGTGTGGGTAGAATATATATCCCACGGGGGAAAAATTGAAAAAACTTGAAAACATTTTTTTTTTGGACTTAGTCATTTTTCCAGCGTTTATCAGACTTTCAGTTAGGGGAAATGTCAGTGAGCGTTCCGATTTCAGTTCCAGGGCGATTCGCCCAATTCGTCCTTAATATTTAGTCGTTTTCAGCCAATTTTTTGGATTTTTGAAAATTTCACTTTTTTGTCAAAATATCCACTAAATGAGGGAATAATATGTGTGAGGGTACCCCAGGAGAGTTCCAAATGTGTGTGGGCAGAATATATATCCCACGGGGGTAAAATTGAAAAAAGTTGAAAAAAAATTTTTTTTGGACTTAGTCATTTTTCTGGCGTTTATCAGACTTTCAGATAGGGGAAATGTCAGTGAGCGTTCCAATTTCAGTTCCAGAGTGATTCTCCCAATGAGTCCTTGTTATTTAGTCGTTTTCAGCCAATTTTCTGGATTTTTGAAAATTTCACTTTTTTGTGAAAATATCCACTAAATGAGGGAATAATATGTGTGACGGTACCCCAGGAGAGTTCCAAATGTGTGTGCGTAGAATATAAATCCCACGGGGGAAAAATTGAAAAAAGTTGAAAACATTTTTTTTTTGGACTTAGTCATTTTTCCAGCGTTTATCAGACTTTCAGTTAGGGGAAATGTCAGTGAGCGTTCCGATTTCAGTTCCAGAGCGATTCGCCCAATGAGTCCTTGATATTTAGCAGTTTTCAGCCAATTTTCTTGATTTTTGAAAATTTCACTTTTTTTGTGAAAATATCCACTAAATGAGGGAATAATATGTGTGAGGGTACCCCAGGAGAGTTCCAAATGTGTGTGGGTAGAATATATATCCCACGGGGTAAAATTGAAAAAAGTTGAAAAAAAAATTTTTTTGGACTTAGTCATTTTTCCGGCGTTTATCAGACTTTCAGATAGGGGAAATGTCAGTGAGCGCTCCGATTTCAGTTCCAGAGTGATTCTCCCAATGAGTCCTTGTTATTTAGTCGTTTACAGCCAATTTTCTGGATTTTTGAAAATTTCACTTTTTTGTGAAAATATCCACTAAATGAGGGAATAATATGTGTGAGGTTACCCCAGGAGAGTTCCAAATGTGTGTGGGTAGAATATATATCCCACGGGGGTAAAATTGAAAAAAGTTTAAAAAAAAATTTTTTTGGACTTAGTCATTTTTCTGCCGTTTATCAGACTTTCAGATAGGTGAAATGTCAGTGAGCATTACGATTTCAGTTCCAGAGCGATTCGCCCAATGAGGCCTTGTTATTTAGTTGTTTTCAGCCAATTTTCTGGATTTTTGTAAATTTCACTTTTTTGTGAAAATATCCACTAAATGAGGGAATAATATGTGTGAGGGCACACCAGGAGAGTTCCAAATGTGTGTGGGTAGAATATATATCCCACGGGGGTAAAATTGAAAAAAGTTGAAAAAAATTTTTTTGGGACTTAGTCATTTTTCTGGCGTTTATCAGACTTTCAGATAGGGGAAATGTCAGTGAGCGCTCCGATTTCAGTTCCAGAGTGGTTTTCCCAATGAGTCCTTGTTATTTAGTCGTTTTCAGCCAATTTTTTGGATTTTTGAAAATTTCACTTTTTTGTGAAAATATCCACTAAATGAGGGAATAATATGTGTGAGGGTACCCCAGGAGAGTTCCAAATGTGTGTGGATAGAATATATATCCCACGGGGGTAAAATTGAAAAAAGTTGAAAAAATTTTTTTGGGGACTTAGTTATTTTTCTGGCGTTTATCAGACTTTCAGATAGGGGAAATGTCAGTGAGCATTCCGATTTCAGTTCCAGACTGATTCACCCAATGAGTCCTTCATATTTAGTCGTTTTCAGCCAATTTTCTGAATTTTTTAAAATTTCAATTTTGTGAAAATATCCACTAAATGAGGGAATAATATGTGTGAGGGTACCCCAGGAGAGTTCCAAATGTGTGTGGGTAGAATATATATCCCACGGGAGTAAAATTGAAAAAAGTTTAAAAAAAAATTTTTTTGGACTTAGTCATTTTTCCGGCGTTTATCAGACTTTCAGATAGGGGAAATGTCAGTGAGCGTTCCGATTTCAGTTCCAGGGCGATTCGCCCAATTCGTCCTTGATATCTAGTAGTTTTCAGCCAATTTTTTGGATTTTTGAAAATTTCACTTTTTTGTGAAAATATCCACTAAATGAGGGAATAATATGTGTGAGGGTACCCCAGGAGAGTTCCAAATGTGTGTGGGTAGAATATATATCCCACGGGGGTAAAATTGAAAAAAGTTGAAAAAAATTTTTTGGGGACTTAGTCATTTTTCTGGCGTTTATCAGACTTTCAGATAGGGGAAATGTCAGTGAGCATTCCGATTTCAGTTCCAGACTGATTCACCCAATGAGTCCTTAATATTTAGTCGTTTTCAGCCAATTTTTTGGATTTTTGAAAGTTTCACTTTTTTGTGAAAATATCCACTAAATGAGGGAATAATATGTGTGAGGGTACCCCAGGAGAGTTCCAAATGTGTGTGGGTAGAATATATATCCCACGGGGGAAAAATTGAAAAAACTTGAAAACATTTTTTTTTTTGGACTTAGTCATTTTTCCAGCGTTTATCAGACTTTCAGTTAGGGGAAATGTCAGTGAGCGTTCCGATTTCAGTTCCAGGGCGATTCGCTCAATTCGTCCTTGATATTTAGTAGTTTTCAGCCAATTTTTTGGATTTTTGAAAATTTCACTTTTTTGTGAAAATATCCACTAAATGAGGGAATAATATGTGTGAGGGTACCCCAGGAGAGTTCCAAATGTGTGTGGGCAGAATATATATCCCACGGGGGTAAAATTGAAAAAAGTTGAAAAAAAATTTTTTTTGGACTTAGTCATTTTTCTGGCGTTTATCAGACTTTCAGATAGGGGAAATGTCAGTGAGCATTGCGATTTCAGTTCCAGACTGATTCACCCAATGAGTCCTTGATATTTAGTCGTTTTCAGCCAATTTTTTGGATTTTTGAAAATTTCACTTTTTTGTGAAAATATCCACTAAATGAGGGAATAATATGTGTGAGGGTACCCCAGGAGAGTTCCAAATGTGTGTGGGTAGAATATATATCCCACGGGGGTAAAATTGAAAAAAGTTGAAAAAAAAATTTTTTTGGACTTAGTCATTTTTCTGCCGTTTATCAGACTTTCAGATAGGTGAAATGTCAGTGAGCATTACGATTTCAGTTCCAGATTGATTCACCCAATGAGTCCTTGATATTTTGTCGTTTTCAGCCAATTTTCTGGATTTTTCAAAATTTCACTTTTTTGTGAAAATATCCACTAAATGAGGGAATAATATGTGTGAGGGTACCCCAGGAGAGTTCCAAATGTGTGTGGGTAGAATATATATCCCACGGGGGTAAAATTGAAAAAAGTTTAAAAAAAAAATTTTTTGGACTTAGTCATTTTTCCAGCGTTTATCAGACTTTCAGTTAGGGGAAATGTCAGTGAGCGTTCCGATTTCAGTTCCAGGGCGATTCGCCCAATTCGTCCTTGATATTTAGTCGTTTTCAGCCAATTTTTTGGATTTTTGAAAATTTCACTTTTTTGTGAAAATATCCACTAAATGAGGGAATAATATGTGTGAGGGTACCCCAGGAGAGTTCCAAATGTGTGTGGGTAGAATATATATCCCACGGGGGAAAAATTGAAAAAACTTGAAAACATTTTTTTTTTGGACTTAGTCATTTTTCCAGCGTTTATCAGACTTTCAGTTAGGGGAAATGTCAGTGAGCGTTCCGATTTTAGTTCCAGGGCGATTCGCCCAATTCGTCCTTGATATTTAGTCGTTTTCAGCCAATTTTTGGGATTTTTGAAAATTTCACTTTTTTGTGAAAATATCCACTAAATGAGGGAATAATATGTGTGAGGGTACCCCAGGAGAGTTCCAAATGTGTGTGGGCAGAATATATATCCCACGGGGGTAAAATTGAAAAAAGTAAAAAAAAAATTTTTTTTGGACTTAGTGATTTTTCTGGCGTTTATCAGACTTTCAGATATGGGAAATGTCAGTGAGCATTCCGATTTCAGTTCCAGACTGATTCACCCAATGAGTCCTTGATATTTAGTCGTTTTCAGCCAATTTTTTGGATTTTTGAAAATTTCACTTTTTTGTCAAAATATCCACTAAATGAGGGAATAATATGTGTGAGGGTACCCCAAGAGAGTTCCAAATGTGTGTGGGCAGAATATATATCCCACGGGGGTAAAATTGAAAAAAGTTTAAAAAAAAAATTTTTTGGACTTAGTCATTTTTCCAGCGTTTATCAGACTTTCAGTTAGGGGAAATGTCAGTGAGCGTTCCGATTTCAGTTCCAGGGCGATTCGCCCAATTCGTCCTTGATATTTAGTCGTTTTCAGCCAATTTTTTGGATTTTTGAAAATTTCACTTTTTTGTGAAAATATCCACTAAATGAGGGAATAATATGTGTGAGGGTACCCCAGGAGAGTTCCAAATGTGTGTGGGTAGAATATATATCCCACGGGGGAAAAATTGAAAAAACTTGAAAACATTTTTTTTTTGGACTTAGTCATTTTTCCAGCGTTTATCAGACTTTCAGTTAGGGGAAATGTCAGTGAGCGTTCCGATTTCAGTTCCAGGGCGATTCGCCCAATTCGTCCTTGATATTTAGTCGTTTTCAGCCAATTTTTTGGATTTTTGAAAATTTCACTTTTTTGTGAAAATATCCACTAAATGAGGGAATAATATGTGTGAGGGTACCCCAGGAGAGTTCCAAATGTGTGTGGGCAGAATATATATCCCACGGGGGTAAAATTGAAAAAAGTAAAAAAAAAATTTTTTTTGGACTTAGTGATTTTTCTGGCGTTTATCAGACTTTCAGATAGGGGAAATGTCAGTGAGCATTCCGATTTCAGTTCCAGAGCAATTCGCCCAATGACTCCTTGTTATTTAGTCGTTTTCTGCCAATTTTCTGGATTTTTGAAAATTTCACTTTTTTGTGAAAATATCCACTAAATGAGGGAATAATATGTGTGAGGGTACCCCAGGAGAGTACCAAATGTGTGTGGGTAGAATATATATCCCATGGGGATAAAATTGAAATAGGTTTAAAAAAAATTTTTTTTGGACTTAGTCATTTTTCCGGCGTTTATCAGACTTTCAGATAGGGGAAATGTCAGTGAGCGTTCCGATTTCAGTTCCAGGGCGATTCGCCCAATTCGTCCTTGATATTTAGTAGTTTTCAGCCAATTTTTTGGATTTTTGAAAATTTCACTTTTTTGTGAAAATATCCACTAAATGAGGGAATAATATGTGTGAGGGTACCCCAGGAGAGTTCCAAATGTGTGTGGGTAGAATATATATCCCACGGGGGTAAAATTGAAAAAAGTTGAAAAAATTTTTTTTGGGACTTAGTCATTTTTCTGGCGTTTATCAGACTTTCAGATAGGGGAAATGTCAGTGAGCATTCCGATTTCAGTTCCAGACTGATTCACCCAATGAGTCCTTAATATTTAGTCGTTTTCAGCCAATTTTTTGGATTTTTGAAAATTTCACTTTTTTGTCAAAATATCCACTAAATGAGGGAATAATATGTGTGAGGGTACCCCAGGAGAGTTCCAAATGTGTGTGGGTAGAATATATATCCCACGGGGGTAAAATTGAAAAAAGTTTAAAAAAAAAATTTTTTGGACTTAGTCATTTTTCCAGCGTTTATCAGACTTTCAGTTAGGGGAAATGTCAGTGAGCGTTCCGATTTCAGTTCCAGGGCGATTCGCCCAATTCGTCCTTGATATTTAGTCGTTTTCAGCCAATTTTTTGGATTTTTGAAAATTTCACTTTTTTGTCAAAATATCCACTAAATGAGGGAATAATATGTGTGAGGGTACCCCAGGAGAGTTCCAAATGTGTGTGGGCAGAATATATATCCCACGGGGGTAAAATTGAAAAAAGTAAAAAAAAAATTTTTTTTGGACTTAGTGATTTTTCTGGCGTTTATCAGACTTTCAGATAGGGGAAATGTCAGTGAGCGCTCCGATTTCAGTTCCAGAGTGGTTTTCCCAATGAGTCCTTGTTATTTAGTAGTTTTCAGCCAATTTTTTGGATTTTTGAAAATTTCACTTTTTTGTGAAAATATCCACTAAATGAGGGAATAATATGTGTGAGGGTACCCCAGGAGAGTTCCAAATGTGTGTGGATAGAATATATATCCCACGGGGGTAAAATTGAAAAAAGTTGAAAAAATTTTTTTTGGGACTTAGTCATTTTTCTGACGTTTATCAGACTTTCAGATATGGGAAATGTCAGTGAGCATTCCGATTTCAGTTCCAGACTGATTCACCCAATGAGTCCTTGATATTTAGTCGTTTTCAGCCAATTTTTTGGATTTTTGAAAATTTCACTTTTTTGTCAAAATATCCACTAAATGAGGGAATAATATGTGTGAGGGTACCCCAGGAGAGTTCCAAATGTGTGTGGGCAGAATATATATCCCACGGGGGTAAAATTGAAAAAAGTTGAAAAAAATTTTTTTTTGGACTTAGTCATTTTTCCGGCGTTTATCAGACTTTCAGATAGGGGAAATGTCAGTGAGCGCTCCGATTTCAGTTCCAGAGTGGTTTTCCCAATGAGTCCTTGTTATTTAGTCGTTTTCAGCCAGTTTTCTGGATTTTTGAAAATTTCACTTTTTTGTGAAAATATCCACTAAATGAGGGAATAATATGTGTGAGGGTACCCCAGGAGAGTTCCAAATGTGTGTGGGTAGAATATATATCCCACGGGGGTAAAATTGAAAAAAGTAAAAACAAAAATTTTTTTTGGACTTAGTGATTTTTCTGGCGTTTATCAGACTTTCAGATAGGGGAAATGTCAGTGAGCATTCCGTTTTCAGTTCCAGAGTGATTCACCCAATGAGTCCTTGATATTTTGTCGTTTTCAGCCAATTTTCTGGATTTTTGAAAATTTCACTTTTTTGTGAAAATATCCACTAAATGAGGGAATAATATGTGTGAGGGTACCCCAGGAGAGTTCCAAATGTGTGTGGGTAGAATAAATATCCCACGGGGGTAAAATTGAAAAAAGTTTAAAAAAAAAATTTTTTGGACTTAGTCATTTTTCCAGCGTTTATCAGACTTTCAGTTAGGGGAAATGTCAGTGAGCGTTCCGATTTCAGTTCCAGGGCGATTCGCCCAATTCGTCCTTGATATTTAGTCGTTTTCAGCCAATTTTTTGGATTTTTGAAAATTTCACTTTTTTGTGAAAATATCCACTAAATGAGGGAATAATATGTGTGAGGGTACCCCAGGAGAGTTCCAAATGTGTGTGGGTAGAATATATATCCCACGGGGGAAAAATTTAAAAAACTTGAAAACATTTTTTTTTTGGACTTAGTCATTTTTCCAGCGTTTATCAGACTTTCAGTTAGGGGAAATGTCAGTGAGCGTTCCGATTTCAGTTCCAGGGCGATTCGCCCAATTCGTCCTTGATATTTAGTCGTTTTCAGCCAATTTTTTGGATTTTTGAAAATTTCACTTTTTTGTGAAAATATCCACTAAATGAGGGAATAATATGTGTGAGGGTACCCCAGGAGAGTTCCAAATGTGTGTGGGCAGAATATATATCCCACGGGGGTAAAATTGAAAAAAGTAAAAAAAAAATTTTTTTTGGACTTAGTGATTTTTCTGGCGTTTATCAGACTTTCAGATATGGGAAATGTCAGTGAGCATTCCGATTTCAGTTCCAGACTGATTCACCCAATGAGTCCTTGATATTTAGTCGTTTTCAGCCAATTTTTTGGATTTTTGAAAATTTCACTTTTTTGTCAAAATATCCACTAAATGAGGGAATAATATGTGTGAGGGTACCCCAGGAGAGTTCCAAATGTGTGTGGGCAGAATATATATCCCACGGGGGTAAAATTGAAAAAAGTAAAAAAAAAATTTTTTTGGGACTTAGTGATTTTTCTGGCGTTTATCAGACTTTCAGATAGGGGAAATGTCAGTGAGCATTCCGATTTCAGTTCCAGAGCAATTCGCCCAATGACTCCTTGTTATTTAGTCGTTTTCTGCCAATTTTCTGGATTTTTGAAAATTTTACTTTTTTGTGAAAATATCCACTAAATGAGGGAATAATATGTGTGAGGGTACCCCAGGAGAGTACCAAATGTGTATGGGTAGAATATATATCCCATGGGGATAAAATTGAAAAAGGTTTAAAAAAAATTTTTTTGGGACTTAGTCATTTTTCCGGCGTTTATCAGACTTTCAGATAGGGGAAATGTCAGTGAGCGCTCCGATTTCAGTTCCAGAGTGGTTTTCCCAATGAGTCCTTGTTATTTAGTCGTTTTCAGCCAATTTTTTGGATTTTTGAAAATTTCACTTTTTTGTCAAAATATCCACTAAATGAGGGAATAATATGTGTGAGGGTACCCCAGGAGAGTTCCAAATGTGTGTGGGCAGAATATATATCCCACGGGGGTAAAATTGAAAAAAGTTGAAAAAAAATTTTTTTTGGACTTAGTCATTTTTCTGGCGTTTATCAGACTTTCAGATAGGGGAAATGTCAGTGAGCATTCCGATTTCAGTTCCAGACTGATTCACCCAATGAGTCCTTGATATTTAGTCGTTTTCAGCCAATTTTTTGGATTTTTGAAAATTTCACTTTTTTGTGAAAATATCCACTAAATGAGGGAATAATATGTGTGAGGGTACCCCAGGAGAGTTCCAAATGTGTGTGGGTAGAATATATATCCCACGGGGGTAAAATTGAAAAAAGTTGAAAAAAAAATTTTTTTGGACTTAGTCATTTTTCTGCCGTTTATCAGACTTTCAGATAGGTGAAATGTCAGTGAGCATTACGATTTCAGTTCCAGAGTGATTCACCCAATGAGTCCTTGATATTTTGTCATTTTCAGCCAATTTTCTGGATTTTTGAAAATTTCACTTTTTTGTGAAAATATCCACTAAATGAGGGAATAATATGTGTGAGGGTACCCCAGGAGAGTTCCAAATGTGTGTGGGTAGAATATATATCCCACGGGGGTAAAATTGAAAAAAGTTTAAAAAAAAAATTTTTTGGACTTAGTCATTTTTCCAGCGTTTATCAGACTTTCAGTTAGGGGAAATGTCAGTGAGCGTTCCGATTTCAGTTCCAGGGCGATTCGCCCAATTCGTCCTTGATATTTAGTCGTTTTCAGCCAATTTTTTGGATTTTTGAAAATTTCACTTTTTTGTCAAAATATCCACTAAATGAGGGAATAATATGTGTGAGGGTACCCCAGGAGAGTTCCAAATGTGTGTGGGCAGAATATATATCCCACGGGGGTAAAATTGAAAAAAGTAAAAAAAAAATTTTTTTTGGACTTAGTGATTTTTCTGGCGTTTATCAGACTTTCAGATAGGGGAAATGTCAGTGAGCGCTCCGATTTCAGTTCCAGAGTGGTTTTCCCAATGAGTCCTTGTTATTTAGTAGTTTTCAGCCAATTTTTTGGATTTTTGAAAATTTCACTTTTTTGTGAAAATATCCACTAAATGAGGGAATAATATGTGTGAGGGTACCCCAGGAGAGTTCTAAATGTGTGTGGATAGAATATATATCCCACGGGGGTAAAATTGAAAAAAGTTGAAAAAATTTTTTTTGGGACTTAGTCATTTTTCTGGCGTTTATCAGACTTTCAGATATGGGAAATGTCAGTGAGCATTCCGATTTCAGTTCCAGACTGATTCACCCAATGAGTCCTTGATATTTAGTCGTTTTCAGCCAATTTTTTGGATTTTTGAAAATTTCACTTTTTTGTCAAAATATCCACTAAATGAGGGAATAATATGTGTGAGGGTACCCCAGGAGAGTTCCAAATGTGTGTGGGCAGAATATATATCCCACGGGGGTAAAATTGAAAAAAGTTGAAAAAAATTTTTTTTTGGACTTAGTCATTTTTCCGGCGTTTATCAGACTTTCAGATAGGGGAAATGTCAGTGAGCGCTCCGATTTCAGTTCCAGAGTGGTTTTCCCAATGAGTCCTTGTTATTTAGTCGTTTTCAGCCAGTTTTCTGGATTTTTGAAAATTTCACTTTTTTGTGAAAATATCCACTAAATGAGGGAATAATATGTGTGAGGGTACCCCAGGAGAGTTCCAAATGTGTGTGGGTAGAATATATATCCCACGGGGGTAAAATTGAAAAAAGTTGAAAAAAAATTTTTTTTGGACTTAGTCATTTTTCTGGCGTTTATCAGACTTTCAGATAGGGGAAATGTCAGTGAGCATTCCGATTTCAGTTCCAGACTGATTCATCCAATGAGTCCTTGATATTTAGTCGTTTTCAGCCAATTTTTTGGATTTTTGAAAATTTCACTTTTTTGTCAAAATATCCACTAAATGAGGGAATAATATGTGTGAGGGTACCCCAGGAGAGTTCCAAATGTGTGTGGGCAGAATATATATCCCATGGGGGTAAAATTGAAAAAAGTTGAAAAAAAATTTTTTTTGGACTTAGTCATTTTTCTGGCGTTTATCAGACTTTCAGATAGGGGAAATGTCAGTGAGCATTCCGATTTCAGTTCCAGACTGATTCACCCAATGAGTCCTTGATATTTAGTCGTTTTCAGCCAATTTTTTGGATTTTTGAAAATTTCACTTTTTTGTGAAAATATCCACTAAATGAGGGAATAATATGTGTGAGGGTACCCCAGGAGAGTTCCAAATGTGTGTGGGCAGAATATATATCCCACGGGGGTAAAATTGAAAAAAGTAAAAAAAAAATTTTTTTTGGACTTAGTGATTTTTCTGGCGTTTATCAGACTTTCAGATAGGGGAAATGTCAGTGAGCATTCCGATTTCAGTTCCAGAGCAATTCGCCCAATGACTCCTTGTTATTTAGTCGTTTTCTGCCAATTTTCTGGATTTTTGAAAATTTCACTTTTTTGTGAAAATATCCACTAAATGAGGGAATACTATGTGTGAGGGTACCCCAGGAGAGTACCAAATGTGTGTGGGTAGAATATATATCCCATGGGGATAAAATTGAAATAGGTTTAAAAAAAATTTTTTTTGGACTTAGTCATTTTTCCGGCGTTTATCAGACTTTCAGATAGGGGAAATGTCAGTGAGCGCTCCGATTTCAGTTCCAGAGTGGTTTTCCCAATGAGTCCTTGTTATTTAGTCGTTTTCAGCCAATTTTTTGGATTTTTGAAAATTTCACTTTTTTGTGAAAATATCCACTAAATGAGGGAATAATATGTGTGAGGGTACCCCAGGAGAGTTCCAAATGTGTGTGGGTAGAATATATATCCCACGGGGGTAAAATTGAAAAAAGTTGAAAAAATTTTTTTGGGGACTTAGTCATTTTTCTGGCGTTTATCAGACTTTCAGATAGGGGAAATGTCAGTGAGCATTCCGATTTCAGTTCCAGACTGATTCACCCAATGAGTCCTTCATATTTAGTCGTTTTCAGCCAATTTTCTGGATTTTTTAAAATTTCAATTTTGTGAAAATATCCACTAAATGAGGGAATAATATGTGTGAGGGTACCCCAGGAGAGTTCCAAATGTGTGTGGGTAGAATATATATCCCACGAGGGAAAAATTGAAAAAACTTGAAAACATTTTTTTTTTGGACTTAGTCATTTTTCCAGCGTTTATCAGACTTTCAGTTAGGGGAAATGTCAGTGAGCGTTCCGATTTCAGTTCCAGGGCGATTCGCCCAATTCGTCCTTGATATTTAGTAGTTTTGAGCCAATTTTTTGGATTTTTGAAAATTTCACTTTTTTGTGAAAATATCCACTAAATGAGGGAATAATATGTGTGAGGGTACCCCAGGAGAGTTCCAAATGTGTGTGGGTAGAATATATATCCCACGGGGGTAAAATTGAAAACAGTTGAAAAAAATTTTTTTGGGACTTAGTCATTTTTCTGGCGTTTATCAGACCTTCAGATAGGGGAAATGTCAGTGAGCATTCCGATTTCAGTTCCAGACTGATTCACCCAATGAGTCCTTAATATTTAGTCGTTTTCAGCCAATTTTTTGGATTTTTGAAAATTTCACTTTTTTGTCAAAATATCCACTAAATGAGGGAATAATATGTGTGAGGGTACCCCAGGAGAGTTCCAAATGTGTGTGGGCAGAATATATATCCCACGGGGTTAAAATTGAAAAAAGTTGAAAAAAAATTTTTTTTGGACTTAGTCATTTTTCTGGCGTTTATCAGACTTTCAGATAGGGGAAATGTCAGTGAGCATTCCGATTTCAGTTCCAGACTGATTCACCCAATGAGTCCTTGATATTTAGTCGTTTTCAGCCAATTTTTTGGATTTTTGAAAATTTCACTTTTTTGTGAAAATATCCACTAAATGAGGGAATAATATGTGTGAGGGTACCCCAGGAGAGTTCCAAATGTGTGTGGGTAGAATATATATCCCACGGGGGTAAAATTGAAAAAAGTTGAAAAAAAAATTTTTTTGGACTTAGTCATTTTTCTGCCGTTTATCAGACTTTCAGATAGGTGAAATGTCAGTGAGCATTACGATTTCAGTTCCAGAGTGATTCACCCAATGAGTCCTTGATATTTTGTCGTTTTCAGCCAATTTTCTGGATTTTTGAAAATTTCACTTTTTTGTGAAAATATCCACTAAATGAGGGAATAATATGTGTGAGGGTACCCCAGGAGAGTTCCAAATGTGTGTGGGTAGAATATATATCCCACGGGGGTAAAATTGAAAAAAGTTTAAAAAAAAAATTTTTTGGACTTAGTCATTTTTCCAGCGTTTATCAGACTTTCAGTTAGGGGAAATGTCAGTGAGCGTTCCGATTTCAGTTCCAGGGCGATTCGCCCAATTCGTCCTTGATATTTAGTCGTTTTCAGCCAATTTTTTGGATTTTTGAAAATTTCACTTTTTTGTCAAAATATCCACTAAATGAGGGAATAATATGTGTGAGGGTACCCCAGGAGAGTTCCAAATGTGTGTGGGCAGAATATATATCCCACGGGGGTAAAATTGAAAAAAGTAAAAAAAAAATTTTTTTTGGACTTAGTGATTTTTCTGGCGTTTATCAGACTTTCAGATAGGGGAAATGTCAGTGAGCGCTCCGATTTCAGTTCCAGAGTGGTTTTCCCAATGAGTCCTTGTTATTTAGTAGTTTTCAGCCAATTTTTTGGATTTTTGAAAATTTCACTTTTTTGTGAAAATATCCACTAAATGAGGGAATAATATGTGTGAGGGTACCCCAGGAGAGTTCCAAATGTGTGTGGATAGAATATATATCCCACGGGGGTAAAATTGAAAAAAGTTGAAAAAATTTTTTTTGGGACTTAGTCATTTTTCTGGCGTTTATCAGACTTTCAGATATGGGAAATGTCAGTGAGCATTCCGATTTCAGTTCCAGACTGATTCACCCAATGAGTCCTTGATATTTAGTCGTTTTCAGCCAATTTTTTGGATTTTTGAAAATTTCACTTTTTTGTCAAAATATCCACTAAATGAGGGAATAATATGTGTGAGGGTACCCCAGGAGAGTTCCAAATGTGTGTGGGCAGAATATATATCCCACGGGGGTAAAATTGAAAAAAGTTGAAAAAAATTTTTTTTTGGACTTAGTCATTTTTCCGGCGTTTATCAGACTTTCAGATAGGGGAAATGTCAGTGAGCGCTCCGATTTCAGTTCCAGAGTGGTTTTCCCAATGAGTCCTTGTTATTTAGTCGTTTTCAGCCAGTTTTCTGGATTTTTGAAAATTTCACTTTTTTGTGAAAATATCCACTAAATGAGGGAATAATATGTGTGAGGGTACCCCAGGAGAGTTCCAAATGTGTGTGGGTAGAATATATATCCCACGGGGGTAAAATTGAAAAAAGTAAAAACAAAAATTTTTTTTGGACTTAGTGATTTTTCTGGCGTTTATCAGACTTTCAGATAGGGGAAATGTCAGTGAGCATTCCGTTTTCAGTTCCAGAGTGATTCACCCAATGAGTCCTTGATATTTTGTCGTTTTCAGCCAATTTTCTGGATTTTTGAAAATTTCACTTTTTTGTGAAAATATCCACTAAATGAGGGAATAATATGTGTGAGGGTACCCCAGGAGAGTTCCAAATGTGTGTGGGTAGAATAAATATCCCACGGGGGTAAAATTGAAAAAAGTTTAAAAAAAAAATTTTTTGGACTTAGTCATTTTTCCAGCGTTTATCAGACTTTCAGTTAGGGGAAATGTCAGTGAGCGTTCCGATTTCAGTTCCAGGGCGATTCGCCCAATTCGTCCTTGATATTTAGTCGTTTTCAGCCAATTTTTTGGATTTTTGAAAATTTCACTTTTTTGTGAAAATATCCACTAAATGAGGGAATAATATGTGTGAGGGTACCCCAGGAGAGTTCCAAATGTGTGTGGGTAGAATATATATCCCACGGGGGAAAAATTTAAAAAACTTGAAAACATTTTTTTTTTGGACTTAGTCATTTTTCCAGCATTTATCAGACTTTCAGTTAGGGGAAATGTCAGTGAGCGTTCCGATTTCAGTTCCAGGGCGATTCGCCCAATTCGTCCTTGATATTTAGTCGTTTTCAGCCAATTTTTTGGATTTTTGAAAATTTCACTTTTTTGTGAAAATATCCACTAAATGAGGGAATAATATGTGTGAGGGTACCCCAGGAGAGTTCCAAATGTGTGTGGGCAGAATATATATCCCACGGGGGTAAAATTGAAAAAAGTAAAAAAAAAATTTTTTTTGGACTTAGTGATTTTTCTGGCGTTTATCAGACTTTCAGATATGGGAAATGTCAGTGAGCATTCCGATTTCAGTTCCAGACTGATTCACCCAATGAGTCCTTGATATTTAGTCGTTTTCAGCCAATTTTTTGGATTTTTGAAAATTTCACTTTTTTGTCAAAATATCCACTAAATGAGGGAATAATATGTGTGAGGGTACCCCAGGAGAGTTCCAAATGTGTGTGGGCAGAATATATATCCCACGGGGGTAAAATTGAAAAAAGTAAAAAAAAAATTTTTTTTGGACTTAGTGATTTTTCTGGCGTTTATCAGACTTTCAGATAGGGGAAATGTCAGTGAGCATTCCGATTTCAGTTCCAGAGCAATTCGCCCAATGACTCCTTGTTATTTAGTCGTTTTCTGCCAATTTTCTGGATTTTTGAAAATTTTACTTTTTTGTGAAAATATCCACTAAATGAGGGAATAATATGTGTGAGGGTACCCCAGGAGAGTACCAAATGTGTATGGGTAGAATATATATCCCATGGGGATAAAATTGAAAAAGGTTTAAAAAAAATTTTTTTGGGACTTAGTCATTTTTCCGGCGTTTATCAGACTTTCAGATAGGGGAAATGTCAGTGAGCGCTCCGATTTCAGTTCCAGAGTGGTTTTCCCAATGAGTCCTTGTTATTTAGTCGTTTTCAGCCAATTTTTTGGATTTTTGAAAATTTCACTTTTTTGTGAAAATATCCACTAAATGAGGGAATAATATGTGTGAGGGTACCCCAGGAGAGTTCCAAATGTGTGTGGGTAGAATATATATCCCACGGGAGTAAAATTGAAAAAAGTTTAAAAAAAAATTTTTTTGGACTTAGTCATTTTTCCGGCGTTTATCAGACTTTCAGATAGGGGAAATGTCAGTGAGCGTTCCGATTTCAATTCCAGAGTGATTCTCCCAATGAGTCCTTGTTATTTAGTCGTTTTCAGCCAATTTTCTGGATTTTTGAAAATTTCACTTTTTTGTGAAAATATCCACTAAATGAGGGAATAATATGTGTGAGGGTACCCCAGGAGAGTTCCAAATGTGTGTGGGTAGAATATATATCCCACGAGGGAAAAATTGAAAAAACTTGAAAACATTTTTTTTTTGGACTTAGTCATTTTTCCAGCGTTTATCAGACTTTCAGTTAGGGGAAATGTCAGTGAGCGTTCCGATTTCAGTTAAAGGGCGATTCGCCCAATTCGTCCTTGTTATTTAGTAGTTTTCAGCCAATTTTTTGGATTTTTGAAAATTTCACTTTTTTGTGAAAATATCCACTAAATGAGGGAATAATATGTGTGAGGGTACCCCAGGAGAGTTCCAAATGTGTGTGGATAGAATATATATCCCACGGGGGTAAAATTGAAAAAAGTTGAAAAAATTTTTTTTGGGACTTAGTCATTTTTCTGGCGTTTATCAGACTTTCAGATATGGGAAATGTCAGTGAGCATTCCGATTTCAGTTCCAGACTGATTCACCCAATGAGTCCTTGATATTTAGTCGTTTTCAGCCAATTTTTTGGATTTTTGAAAATTTCACTTTTTTGTCAAAATATCCACTAAATGAGGGAATAATATGTGTGAGGGTACCCCAGGAGAGTTCCAAATGTGTGTGGGCAGAATATATATCTCACGGGGGTAAAATTGAAAAAAGTTGAAAAAAATTTTTTTTTGGACTTAGTCATTTTTCCGGCGTTTATCAGACTTTCAGATAGGGGAAATGTCAGTGAGCGCTCCGATTTCAGTTCCAGAGTCGTTTTCCCAATGAGTCCTTGTTATTTAGTCGTTTTCAGCCAGTTTTCTGGATTTTTGAAAATTTCACTTTTTTGTGAAAATATCCACTAAGTGAGGGAATAATATGTGTGAGGGTACCCCAGGAGAGTTCCAAATGTGTGTGGGTAGAATATATATCCCACGGGGGTAAAATTGAAAAAAGTTGAAAAAAAATTTTTTTTGGACTTAGTCATTTTTTTGGCGTTTATCAGACTTTCAGATAGGGGAAATGTCAGTGAGCATTCCGATTTCAGTTCCAGACTGATTCATCCAATGAGTCCTTGATATTTAGTCGTTTTCAGCCAATTTTTTGGATTTTTGAAAATTTCACTTTTTTGTCAAAATATCCACTAAATGAGGGAATAATATGTGTGAGGGTACCCCAGGAGAGTTCCAAATGTGTGTGGGTAGAATATATATCCCACGGGAGTAAAATTGAAAAAAGTTTAAAAAAAAATTTTTTTGGACTTAGTCATTTTTCCGGCGTTTATCAGACTTTCAGATAGGGGAAATGTCAGTGAGCGTTCCGATTTCAATTCCAGAGTGATTCTCCCAATGAGTCCTTGTTATTTAGTCGTTTTCAGCCAATTTTCTGGATTTTTGAAAATTTCACTTTTTTGTGAAAATATCCACTAAATGAGGGAATAATATGTGTGAGGGTACCCCAGGAGAGTTCCAAATGTGTGTGGGTAGAATATATATCCCACGAGGGAAAAATTGAAAAAACTTGAAAACATTTTTTTTTTGGACTTAGTCATTTTTCCAGCGTTTATCAGACTTTCAGTTAGGGGAAATGTCAGTGAGCGTTCCGATTTCAGTTCCAGGGCGATTCGCCCAATTCGTCCTTGTTATTTAGTAGTTTTCAGCCAATTTTTTGGATTTTTGAAAATTTCACTTTTTTGTGAAAATATCCACTAAATGAGGGAATAATATGTGTGAGGGTACCCCAGGAGAGTTCCAAATGTGTGTGGATAGAATATATATCCCACGGGGGTAAAATTGAAAAAAGTTGAAAAAATTTTTTTTGGGACTTAGTCATTTTTCTGGCGTTTATCAGACTTTCAGATATGGGAAATGTCAGTGAGCATTCCGATTTCAGTTCCAGACTGATTCACCCAATGAGTCCTTGATATTTAGTCGTTTTCAGCCAATTTTTTGGATTTTTGAAAATTTCACTTTTTTGTCAAAATATCCACTAAATGAGGGAATAATATGTGTGAGGGTACCCCAGGAGAGTTCCAAATGTGTGTGGGCAGAATATATATCTCACGGGGGTAAAATTGAAAAAAGTTGAAAAAAATTTTTTTTTGGACTTAGTCATTTTTCCGGCGTTTATCAGACTTTCAGATAGGGGAAATGTCAGTGAGCGCTCCGATTTCAGTTCCAGAGTGGTTTTCCCAATGAGTCCTTGTTATTTAGTCGTTTTCAGCCAGTTTTCTGGATTTTTGAAAATTTCACTTTTTTGTGAAAATATCCACTAAGTGAGGGAATAATATGTGTGAGGGTACCCCAGGAGAGTTCCAAATGTGTGTGGGTAGAATATATATCCCACGGGGGTAAAATTGAAAAAAGTTGAAAAAAAATTTTTTTTGGACTTAGTCATTTTTTTGGCGTTTATCAGACTTTCAGATAGGGGAAATGTCAGTGAGCATTCCGATTTCAGTTCCAGACTGATTCATCCAATGAGTCCTTGATATTTAGTCGTTTTCAGCCAATTTTTTGGATTTTTGAAAATTTCACTTTTTTGTCAAAATATCCACTAAATGAGGGAATAATATGTGTGAGGGTACCCCAGGAGAGTTCCAAATGTGTGTGGGCAGAATATATATCCCACGGGGGTAAAATTGAAAAAAGTTGAAAAAAAATTTTTTTTGGACTTAGTCATTTTTCTGCCGTTTATCAGACTTTCAGATAGGGGAAATGTCAGTGAGCATTCCGATTTCAGTTCCAGACTGATTCACCCAATGAGTCCTTGATATTTAGTCGTTTTCAGCCAATTTTTTGGATTTTTGAAAATTTCACTTTTTTGTGAAAATATCCACTAAATGAGGGAATAATATGTGTGAGGGTACCCCAGGAGAGTTCCAAATGTGTGTGGGTAGAATATATATCCCACGGGGGTAAAATTGAAAAAAGTTGAAAAAAAAATTTTTTTGGACTTAGTCATTTTTCTGCCGTTTATCAGACTTTCAGATAGGTGAAATGTCAGTGAGCATTACGATTTCAGTTCCAGAGTGATTCACCCAATGAGTCCTTGATATTTTGTCGTTTTCAGCCAATTTTCTGGATTTTTGAAAATTTCACTTTTTTGTGAAAATATCCACTAAATGAGGGAATAATATGTGTGAGGGTACCCCAGGAGAGTTCCAAATGTGTGTGGGTAGAATATATATCCCACGGGGGTAAAATTGAAAAAAGTTTAAAAAAAAAATTTTTTGGACTTAGTCATTTTTCCAACGTTTATCAGACTTTCAGTTAGGGGAAATGTCAGTGAGCGTTCCGATTTCAGTTCCAGGGCGATTCGCCCAATTCGTCCTTGATATTTAGTCGTTTTCAGCCAATTTTTTGGATTTTTGAAAATTTCACTTTTTTGTGAAAATATCCACTAAATGAGGGAATAATATGTGTGAGGGTACCCCAGGAGAGTTCCAAATGTGTGTGGGTAGAATATATATCCCACGGGGGAAAAATTGAAAAAACTTGAAAACATTTTTTTTTTGGACTTAGTCATTTTTCCAGCGTTTATCAGACTTTCAGATATGGGAAATGTCAGTGAGCATTCCGATTTCAGATCCAGAATGATTCACCCAATGAGTCCTTGATATTTAGTCGTTTTCAGCCAATTTTTTGGATTTTTGAAAATTTCACTTTTTTGTCAAAATATCCACTAAATGAGGGAATAATATGTGTGAGGGTACCCCAGGAGAGTTCCAAATGTGTGTGGGCAGAATATATATCCCACGGGGGTAAAATTGAAAAAAGTAAAAAAAAAATTTTTTTTGGACTTAGTGATTTTTCTGGCGTTTATCAGACTTTCAGATAGGGGAAATGTCAGTGAGCATTCCGATTTCAGTTCCAGAGCAATTCGCCCAATGACTCCTTGTTATTTAGTCGTTTTCTGCCAATTTTCTGGATTTTTGAAAATTTCACTTTTTTGTGAAAATATCCACTAAATGAGGGAATAATATGTGTGAGGGTACCCCAGGAGAGTTCCAAATGTGTGTGGGTAGAATACATATCGCACGGGGGTAAAATTGAAAAAAGTTGAAAAAAAAATTTTTTTGGACTTAGTCATTTTTCTGCCGTTTATCAGACTTTCAGATAGGTGAAATGTCAGTGAGCATTACGATTTCAGTTCCAGAGTGATTCACCCAATGAGTCCTTGATATTTTGTGGTTTTCAGCCAATTTTCTGGATTTTTGAAAATTTCACTTTTTTGTGAAAATATCCACTAAATGAGGGAATAATATGTGTGAGGGTACCCCAGGAGAGTTCCAAATGTGTGTGGGTAGAATATATATCCCACGGGGGTAAAATTGAAAAAAGTTGAAAAAAAAATTTTTTTGGACTTAGTCATTTTTCTGCCGTTTATCAGACTTTCAGATAGGTGAAATGTCAGTGAGCATTACGATTTCAGTTCCAGAGTGATTCACCCAATGAGTCCTTGATATTTTGTCGTTTTCAGCCAATTTTCTGGATTTTTGAAAATTTCACTTTTTTGTGAAAATATCCACTAAATGAGGGAATAATATGTGTGAGGGTACCCCAGGAGAGTGCCAAATGTGTGTGGGTAGAATATATATCCCACGGGGGTAAAATTTAAAAAGTTTAAAAAAAAAATTTTTTGGACTTAGTCATTTTACCAGCGTTTATCAGACTTTCAGTTAGGGGAAATGTCAGTGAGCGTTCCGATTTCAGTTCCAGGGCGATTCGCCCAATTCGTCCTTGATATTTAGTCGTTTTCAGCCAATTTTTTGGATTTTTGAAAATTTCACTTTTTTGTGAAAATATCCACTAAATGAGGGAATAATATGTGTGAGGGTACCCCAGGAGAGTTCCAAATGTGTGTGGGTAGAATATATATCCCACGGGGGAAAAATTGAAAAAACTTGAAAACATTTTTTTTTTGGACTTAGTCATTTTTCCAGCGTTTATCAGACTTTCAGATATGGGAAATGTCAGTGAGCATTCCGATTTCAGATCCAGAATGATTCACCCAATGAGTCCTTGATATTTAGTCGTTTTCAGCCAATTTTTTGGATTTTTGAAAATTGCACTTTTTTGTCAAAATATCCACTAAATGAGGGAATAATATGTGTGAGGGTACCCCAGGAGAGTTCCAAATGTGTGTGGGCAGAATATATATCCCACGGGGGTAAAATTGAAAAAAGTAAAAAAAAAATTTTTTTTGGACTTAGTGATTTTTCTGGCGTTTATCAGACTTTCAGATAGGGGAAATGTCAGTGAGCATTCCGATTTCAGTTCCAGAGCAATTCGCCCAATGACTCCTTGTTATTTAGTCGTTTTCTGCCAATTTTCTGGATTTTTGAAAATTTCACTTTTTTGTGAAAATATCCACTAAATGAGGGAATAATATGTGTGAGGGTACCCCAGGAGAGTTCCAAATGTGTGTGGGTAGAATATATATCCCATGGGGATAAAATTGAAAAAGGTTTAAAAAAAATTTTTTTTGGACTTAGTCATTTTTCCGGCGTTTATCAGACTTTCAGATAGGGGAAATGTCAGTGAGCGCTCCGATTTCAGTTCCAGAGTGGTTTTCCCAATGAGTCCTTGTTATTTAGTCGTTTTCAGCCAATTTTTTGGATTTTTGAAAATTTCACTTTTTTGTGAAAATATCCACTAAATGAGGGAATAATATGTGTGAGGGTACCCCAGGAGAGTTCCAAATGTGTGTGGGTAGAATATATATCGCACGGGGGTAAAATTGAAAAAAGTTGAAAAAAAAATTTTTTTGGACTTAGTCATTTTTCTGCCGTTTATCAGACTTTCAGATAGGTGAAATGTCAGTGAGCATTACGATTTCAGTTCCAGAGTGATTCACCCAATGAGTCCTTGATATTTTGTGGTTTTCAGCCAATTTTCTGGATTTTTGAAAATTTCACTTTTTTGTGAAAATATCCACTAAATGAGGGAATAATATGTGTGAGGGTACCCCAGGAGAGTTCCAAATGTGTGTGGGTAGAATATATATCCCACGGGGGTAAAATTGAAAAAAGTTTAAAAAAAAAATTTTTTGGACTTAGTCATTTTTCCAGCGTTTATCAGACTTTCAGTGAGGGGAAATGTCAGTGAGCGTTCCGATTTCAGTTCCAGGGCGATTCGCCCAATTCGTCCTTGATATTTAGTCGTTTTCAGCCAATTTTTTGGATTTTTGAAAATTTCACTTTTTTTTGAAAATATGCACTAAATGAGGGAATAATATGTGTGAGGGTACCCCAGGAGAGTTCCAAATGTGTGTGGGTAGAATATATATCCCACGGGGGAAAAATTGAAAAAACTTGAAAACATTTTTTTTTTGGACTTAGTCATTTTTCCAGCGTTTATCAGACTTTCAGTTAGGGGAAATGTCAGTGAGCGTTCCGATTTGAGTTCCAGGGCGATTCGCCCAATTCGTCCTTGATATTTAGTCGTTTTCAGCCAATTTTTTAGATTTTTGAAAATTTCACTTTTTTGTGAAAATATCCACTAAATGAGGGAATAATATGTGTGAGGGTACCCCAGGAGAGTTCCAAATGTGTGTGGGTAGAATATATATCCCACGGGGGTAAAATTGAAAAAAGTTGAAAAAAATTTTTTTGGAACTTAGTCATTTTTTTGGCGTTTATCAGACTTTCAGATAGGGGAAATGTCAGTGAGCATTCCGATTTCAGTTCCAGACTGATTCACCCAATGAGTCCTTGATATTTAGTCGTTTTCAGCCAATTTTTTGGATTTTTGAAAATTTCACTTTTTTGTGAAAATATCCACTAAATGAGGGAATAATATGTGTGAGGGTACCCCAGGAGAGTTCCAAATGTGTGTGGGTAGAATATATATCCCACGGGGGTAAAATTGAAAAAAGTTGAAAAAAAAATTTTTTTGGACTTAGTCATTTTTCTGCCGTTTATCAGACTTTCAGATAGGTGAAATGTCAGTGAGCATTACGATTTCAGTTCCAGAGTGATTCACCCAATGAGTCCTTGATATTTTGTCGTTTTCAGCCAATTTTCTGGATTTTTGAAAATTTCACTTTTTTGTGAAAATATCCACTAAATGAGGGAATAATATGTGTGAGGGTACCCCAGGAGAGTTCCAAATGTGTGTGGGTAGAATATATATCCCACGGGGGTAAAATTGAAAAAAGTTTTAAAAAAAAATTTTTTGGACTTAGTCATTTTTCCAGCGTTTATCAGACTTTCAGTTAGGGGAAATGTCAGTGAGCGTTCCGATTTCAGTTCCAGGGCGATTCGCCCAATTCGTCCTTGATATTTAGTCGTTTTCAGCCAATTTTTTGGATTTTTGAAAATTTCACTTTTTTGTGAAAATATCCACTAAATGAGGGAATAATATGTGTGAGGGTACCCCAGGAGAGTTCCAAATGTGTGTGGGTAGAATATATATCCCACGGGGGAAAAATTGAAAAAACTTGAAAACATTTTTTTTTTGGACTTAGTCATTTTTCCAGCGTTTATCAGACTTTCAGATATGGGAAATGTCAGTGAGCATTCCGATTTCAGATCCAGACTGATTCACCCAATGAGTCCTTGATATTTAGTCGTTTTCAGCCAATTTTTTGGATTTTTGAAAATTTCACTTTTTTGTCAAAATATCCACTAAATGAGGGAATAATATGTGTGAGGGTACCCCAGGAGAGTTCCAAATGTGTGTGGGCAGAATATATATCCCACGGGGGTAAAATTGAAAAAAGTAAAAAAAAAATTTTTTTTGGACTTAGTGATTTTTCTGGCGTTTATCAGACTTTCAGATAGGGGAAATGTCAGTGAGCATTCCGATTTCAGTTCCAGAGCAATTCGCCCAATGACTCCTTGTTATTTAGTCGTTTTCTGCCAATTTTCTGGATTTTTGAAAATTTCACTTTTTTGTGAAAATATCCACTAAATGAGGGAATAATATGTGTGAGGGTACCCCAGGAGAGTTCCAAATGTGTGTGGGTAGAATATATATCCCATGGGGATAAAATTGAAAAAGGTTTAAAAAAAATTTTTTTTGGACTTAGTCATTTTTCCGGCGTTTATCAGACTTTCAGATAGGGGAAATGTCAGTGAGCGCTCCGATTTCAGTTCCAGAGTGGTTTTCCCAATGAGTCCTTGTTATTTAGTCGTTTTCAGCCAATTTTTTGGATTTTTGAAAATTTCACTTTTTTTGTGAAAATATCCACTAAATGAGGGAATAATATGTGTGAGGGTACCCCAGGAGAGTTCCAAATGTGTGTGGGTAGAATATATATCCCACGGGGGTAAAATTGAAAAAAGTTGAAAAAATTTTTTTGGGGACTTAGTCATTTTTCTGGCGTTTATCAGACTTTCAGATAGGGGAAATGTCAGTGAGCATTCCGATTTCAGTTCCAGAGCAATTCGCCCAATGACTCCTTGTTATTTAGTCGTTTTCTGCCAATTTTCTGGATTTTTGAAAATTTCACTTTTTTGTGAAAATATCCACTAAATGAGGGAATAATATGTGTGAGGGTACCCCAGGAGAGTTCCAAATGTGTGTGGGTAGAATATATATCCCATGGGGATAAAATTGAAAAAGGTTTAAAAAAAATTTTTTTGGGACTTAGTCATTTTTCCGGCGTTTATCAGACTTTCAGATAGGGGAAATGTCAGTGAGCGCTCCGATTTCAGTTCCAGAGTGGTTTTCCCAATGAGTCCTTGTTATTTAGTCGTTTTCAGCCAATTTTTTGGATTTTTGAAAATTTCACTTTTTTGTGAAAATATCCACTAAATGAGGGAATAATATGTGTGAGGGTACCCCAGGAGAGTTCCAAATGTGTGTGGGTAGAATATATATCCCACGGGGGTAAAATTGAAAAAAGTTGAAAAAATTTTTTTTGGGACTTAGTCATTTTTCTGGCGTTTATCAGACTTTCAGTTAGGGGAAATGTCAGTGAGCGTTCCGATTTCAGTTCCAGGGCGATTCGCCCAATTCGTCCTTGATATTTAGTCGTTTTCAGCCAATTTTTTTGATTTTTGAAAATTTCACTTTTTTGTGAAAATATCCACTAAATGAGGGAATAATATGTGTGAGGGTACCCCAGGAGAGTTCCAAATGTGTGTGGGTAGAATATATATCGCACGGGGGTAAAATTGAAAAAAGTTGAAAAAAAAATTTTTTTGGACTTAGTCATTTTTCTGCCGTTTATCAGACTTTCAGATAGGTGAAATGTCAGTGAGCATTACGATTTCAGTTCCAGAGTAATTCACCCAATGAGTCCTTGATATTTTGTGGTTTTCAGCCAATTTTCTGGATTTTTGAAAATTTCACTTTTTTGTGAAAATATCCACTAAATGAGGGAATAATATGTGTGAGGGTACCCCAGGAGAGTTCCAAATGTGTGTGGGTAGAATATATATCCCACGGGGGTAAAATTGAAAAAAGTTTAAAAAAAAAATTTTTTGGACTTAGTCATTTTTCCAGCGTTTATCAGACTTTCCGTTAGGGGAAATGTCAGTGAGCGTTCCGATTTCAGTTCCAGGGCGATTCGCCCAATTCGTCCTTGATATTTAGTCGTTTTCAGCCAATTTTTTGGATTTTTGAAAATTTCACTTTTTTGTGAAAATATGCACTAAATGAGGGAATAATATGTGTGAGGGTACCCCAGGAGAGTTCCAAATGTGTGTGGGTAGAATATATATCCCACGGGGGAAAAATTGAAAAAACTTGAAAACATTTTTTTTTTGGACTTAGTCATTTTTCCAGCGTTTATCAGACTTTCAGTTAGGGGAAATGTCAGTGAGCGTTCCGATTTCAGTTCCAGGGCGATTCGCCCAATTCGTCCTTGATATTTAGTCGTTTTCAGCCAATTTTTTAGATTTTTGAAAATTTCACTTTTTTGTGAAAATATCCACTAAATGAGGGAATAATATGTGTGAGGGTACCCCAGGAGAGTTCCAAATGTGTGTGGGTAGAATATATATCCCACGGGGGTAAAATTGAAAAAAGTTGAAAAAAATTTTTTTTGGACTTAGTCATTTTTTTGGCGTTTATCAGACTTTCAGATAGGGGAAATGTCAGTGAGCATTCCGATTTCAGTTCCAGACTGATTCACCCAATGAGTCCTTGATATTTAGTCGTTTTCAGCCAATTTTTTGGATTTTTGAAAATTTCACTTTTTTGTGAAAATATCCACTAAATGAGGGAATAATATGTGTGAGGGTACCCCAGGAGAGTTCCAAATGTGTGTGGGTAGAATATATATCCCACGGGGGAAAATTGAAAAAACTTGAAAACATTTTTTTTTTGGACTTAGTCATTTTTCCAGCGTTTATCAGACTTTCAGATATGGGAAATGTCAGTGAGCATTCCGATTTCAGATCCAGACTGATTCACCCAATGAGTCCTTGATATTTAGTCGTTTTCAGCCAATTTTTTGGATTTTTGAAAATTTCACTTTTTTGTCAAAATATCCACTAAATGAGGGAATAATATGTGTGAGGGTACCCCAGGAGAGTTCCAAATGTTTGTGGGCAGAATATATATCCCACGGGGGTAAAATTGAAAAAAGTAAAAAAAAAATTTTTTTTGGACTTAGTGATTTTTCTGGCGTTTATCAGACTTTCAGATAGGGGAAATGTCAGTGAGCATTCCGATTTCAGTTCCAGAGTAATTCGCCCAATGACTCCTTGTTATTTAGTCGTTTTCTGCCAATTTTCTGGATTTTTGAAAATTTCACTTTTTTGTGAAAATATCCACTAAATGAGGGAATAATATGTGTGAGGGTACCCCAGGAGAGTTCCAAATGTGTGTGGGTAGAATATATATCCCATGGGGATAAAATTGAAAAAGGTTTAAAAAAAATTTTTTTTGGACTTAGTCATTTTTCCGGCGTTTATCAGACTTTCAGATAGGGGAAATGTCAGTGAGCGCTCCGATTTCAGTTCCAGAGTGGTTTTCCCAATGAGTCCTTGTTATTTAGTCGTTTTCAGCCAATTTTTTGGATTTTTGAAAATTTCACTTTTTTGTGAAAATATCCACTAAATGAGGGAATAATATGTGTGAGGGTACCCCAGGAGAGTTCCAAATGTGTGTGGGTAGAATATATATCCCACGGGGGTAAAATTGAAAAAAGTTGAAAAAATTTTTTTGGGGACTTAGTCATTTTTCTGGCGTTTATCAGACTTTCAGATAGGGGAAATGTCAGTGAGCATTCCGATTTCAGTTCCAGACTGATTCACCCAATGAGTCCTTGATATTTAGTCGTTTTCAGCCAATTTTTTGGATTTTTGAAAATTTCACTTTTTTGTGAAAATATCCACTAAATGAGGGAATAATATGTGTGAGGGTACCCCAGGAGAGTTCCAAATGTGTGTGGGTAGAATATATATCCCACGGGGGTAAAATTGAAAAAAGTTGAAAAAAAAATTTTTTTGGACTTAGTCATTTCTCTGCCGTTTATCAGACTTTCAGATAGGTGAAATGTCAGTGAGCATTACGATTTCAGTTCCAGAGTGATTCACCCAATGAGTCCTTGATATTTTGTCGTTTTCAGCCAATTTTCTGGATTTTTGAAAATTTCACTTTTTTGTGAAAATATCCACTAAATGAGGGAATAATATGTGTGAGGGTACCCCAGGAGAGTTCCAAATGTGTGTGGGTAGAATATATATCCCACGGGGGTAAAATTGAAAAAAGTTTAAAAAAAAAATTTTTTGGACTTAGTCATTTTTCCAGCGTTTATCAGACTTTCAGTTAGGGGAAATGTCAGTGAGCGTTCCGATTTCAGTTCCAGGGCGATTCGCCCAATTCGTCCCTGATATTTAGTCGTTTTCAGCCAATTTTCTGAATTTTTGAAAATTTCACTTTTTTGTGAAAATATCCACTAAATGAGGGAATAATATGTGTGATGGTATCCCAGGGGAGTTCCAAATGTGTGTGGGTAGAATATATATCCCACAGGGAAAAAATTGAAAAAAGTTGAAAACATTTTTTTTTTGGACTTAGTCATTTTTCCAGCGTTTATCAGACTTTCAGTTAGGGGAAATGTCAGTGAGCGTTCCGATTTCAGTTCCAGAGCGATTCGCCCAATGAGTCCTTGATATTTTGTCGTTTTCAGCCAATTTTCTGGATTTTTGAAAATTTCACTTTTTTGTGAAAATATCCACTAAATGAGGGAATAATATGTGTGAGGGTACCCCAGGAGAGTTCCAAATGTGTGTGGGTAGAATATATATCCCACGGGGGTAAAATTGAAAAAAGTTGAAAAAATTTTTTTGGGGACTTAGTCATTTTTCTGGCGTTTATCAGACTTTCAGATAGGGGAAATGTCAGTGAGCATTCCGATTTCAGTTCCAGACTGATTCACCCAATGAGTCCTTGATATTTAGTCGTTTTCAGCCAATTTTTTGGATTTTTGAAAATTTCACTTTTTTGTGAAAATATCCACTAAATGAGGGAATAATATGTGTGAGGGTACCCCAGGAGAGTTCCAAATGTGTGTGGGTAGAATATATATCCCACGGGGGTAAAATTGAAAAAAGTTGAAAAAAAAATTTTTTTGGACTTAGTCATTTCTCTGCCGTTTATCAGACTTTCAGATAGGTGAAATGTCAGTGAGCATTACGATTTCAGTTCCAGAGTGATTCACCCAATGAGTCCTTGATATTTTGTCGTTTTCAGCCAATTTTCTGGATTTTTGAAAATTTCACTTTTTTGTGAAAATATCCACTAAATGAGGGAATAATATGTGTGAGGGTACCCCAGGAGAGTTCCAAATGTGTGTGGGTAGAATATATATCCCACGGGGGTAAAATTGAAAAAAGTTTAAAAAAAAAATTTTTTGGACTTAGTCATTTTTCCAGCGTTTATCAGACTTTCAGTTAGGGGAAATGTCAGTGAGCGTTCCGATTTCAGTTCCAGGGCGATTCGCCCAATTCGTCCCTGATATTTAGTCGTTTTCAGCCAATTTTCTGAATTTTTGAAAATTTCACTTTTTTGTGAAAATATCCACTAAATGAGGGAATAATATGTGTGATGGTATCCCAGGGGAGTTCCAAATGTGTGTGGGTAGAATATATATCCCACAGGGAAAAAATTGAAAAAAGTTGAAAACATTTTTTTTTTGGACTTAGTCATTTTTCCAGCGTTTATCAGACTTTCAGTTAGGGGAAATGTCAGTGAGCGTTCCGATTTCAGTTCCAGAGCGATTCGCCCAATGAGTCCTTGATATTTTGTCGTTTTCAGCCAATTTTCTGGATTTTTGAAAATTTCACTTTTTTGTGAAAATATCCACTAAATGAGGGAATAATATGTGTGAGAGTACCCCAGGAGAGTTCCAAATGTGTGTGGTTAGAATATATATCCCACGGGGGTAAAATTGAAAAAAGTAAAAAAAAAATTTTTTTGGGACTTATTGATTTTTCTGGCGTTTATCAGACTTTCAGATAGGGGAAATGTCAGTGAGCATTCCGATTTCAGTTCCAGAGCGATTGCCCAATGACTCCTTGTTATTTAGTCGTTTTCAGCCAATTTTCTGGATTTTTGAAAATTTCACTTTTTTGTGAAAATATCCACTAAATGAGGGAATAATATGTGTGATGGTATCCCAGGAGAGTTCCAAATGTGTGTGGGTAGAATATATATCCCACGGGGGAAAAATTGAAAAAAGTTGAAAACATTTTTTTTTTGGACTTAGTCATTTTTCCAGCGTTTATCACACTTTCAGTTAGGGGAAATGTCAGTGAGCGTTCCGATTTCAGTTCCAGAGCGATTCGCCCAATGAGTCCTTGATATTTTGTCGTTTTCAGCCAATTTTCTGGATTTTTGAAAATTTCACTTTTTTTGTGAAAATATCCAATAAATGAGGGAATAATATGTGTGAGGGTACCCCAGGAGAGTTCCAAATGTGTGTGGGTAGAATATATATCACACGGGTAAAATTGAAAAAAATTTTTTTTTGGACTTAGTCATTTTTCTGGCGTTTATCAGACTTTCAGATAGGGGAAATGTCAGTGAGCACTCCGATTTCAGTTCCAGACTGATTCGCCCAATGAGTCCTTGATATTTAGTCGTTTTCAGCCAATTTTTTGGATTTTTGAAAATTTCACTTTTTTGTGAAAATATCCACTAAATGAGGGAATAATATGTGTGAGGGTACCCCAGGAGAGTTCCAAATGTGTGTGGGTAGAATATATATCCCACGGGGGTAAAATTGAAAAAAGTAAAAAAAAAATTTTTTTTGGACTTAGTGATTTTTCTGGCGTTTATCAGACTTTCAGATATGGGAAATGTCAGTGAGCGCTCCGATTTCAGTTCCAGAGTGGTTTTCCCAATGAGTCCTTGTTATTTAGTTGTTTTCAGCCAGTTTTCTGGATTTTTGAAAATTTCACTTTTTTGTGAAAATATCCACTAAATGAGGGAATAATATGTGTGAGGGTACCCCAGGAGAGTTCCAAATGTGTGTGGGTAGAATATATATCCCACGGGGGTAAAATTGAAAAAAGTTGAAAAAAAAATTTTTTTGGACTTAGTCATTTTTTTGGCGTTTATCAGACTTTCAGATAGGGGAAATGTCAGTGAGCATACCGATTTCAGTTCCAGACTGATTCATCCAATGAGTCCTTGATATTTAGTCGTTTTCAGCCAATTTTTTGGATTTTTGAAAATTTCACTTTTTTGTGAAAATATCCACTAAATGAGGGAATAATATGTGTGAGGGTACCCCAGGAGAGTTCCAAATGTGTGTGGGTAGAATATATATCCCACGGGGGTAAAATTGAAAAAAGTTTAAAAAAAATTTTTTTTGGACTTAGTCATTTTTTTGGCGTTTATCAGACTTTCAGATAGGGGAAATGTCAGTGAGCATTCCGATTTCAGTTCCAGAGCGATTCGCCCAATGACTCCTTGTTATTTAGTCATTTTCAGCCAATTTTCTGGATTTTTGAAAATTTCACTTTTTTGTGAAAATATCCACTAAATGAGGGAATAATATGTGTGATGGTATCCCAGGAGAGTTCCAAATGTGTGTGGGTAGAATATATATCACACGGGTAAAATTGAAAAAAAATTTTTTTTGGACTTAGTGATTTTTCTGCCGTTTATCAGACTTTCAGATAGGGGAAATGTCAGTGAGCGTACCGATTTCAGTTCCAGAGCGATTCGCCCAATGACTCCTTGTTATTTAGTCGTTTTCAGCCAATTTTCTGGATTTTTGAAAATTTCACTTTTTTGTGAAAATATCCACTAAATGAGGGAATAATATGTGTGATGGTATCCCAGGAGAGTTCCAAATGTGTGTGGGTAGAATATATATCCCACAGGGAAAAAATTGAAAAAAGTTGAAAACATTTTTTTTTTGGACTTAGTCATTTTTCCAGCGTTTATCAGACTTTCAGTTAGGGGAAATGTCAGTGAGCGTTCCGATTTCAGTTCCAGAGCGATTCGCCCAATGAGTCCTTGATATTTTGTAGTTTTCAGCCAATTTTCTGGATTTTTGAAAATTTCACTTTTTTGTGAAAATATCCACTAAATGAGGGAATAATATGTGTGAGAGTACCCCAGGAGAGTTCCAAATGTGTGTGGTTAGAATATATATCCCACGGGGGTAAAATTGAAAAAAGTAAAAAAAAAATTTTTTTTGGACTTATTGATTTTTCTAGCGTTTATCAGACTTTCAGATAGGGGAAATGTCAGTGAGCGTTCCAATTTCAGTTCCAGAGTGATTGCCCAATGACTCCTTGTTATTTAGTCGTTTTCAGCCAATTTTCTGGATTTTTGAAAATTTCACTTTTTTGTGAAAATATCCACTAAATGAGGGAATAATATGTGTGATGGTATCCCAGGAGAGTTCCAAATGTGTGTGGGTAGAATATATATCACACGGGTAAAATTGAAAAAAAATTTTTTTTTGGACTTAGTCATTTTTCTGCCGTTTATCAGACTTTCAGATAGGGGAAATGTCAGTGAGCAATCCGATTTCAGTTCCAGACTGATTCACCCAATGAGTCCTTAATATTTAGTCGTTTTCAGCCAATTTTTTGGATTTTTGAAAATTTCACTTTTTTGTCAAAATATCCACTAAATGAGGGAATAATATGTATGAGGGTGCCCCAGGAGAGTTCCAAATGTGTGTGGGTAGAATATATATCACACAGGGGTAAAATTGAAAAAAATTTTTTTTTGGACTTAGTGATTTTTCTGGCGTTTATCAGACTTTCAGATAGGGGAAATGTCAGTGAGTGTTCCGATTTCAGTTCCAGAGCGATTCGCCCAATGACTCCTTGTTATTTAGTCGTTTTCAGCCAATTTTCTGGATTTTTGAAAATTTCACTTTTTTTGTGAAAATATCCACTAAATGAGGGACTAATATGTGTGAGGGTACCCCAGGAGAGTTCCAAATGTGTGTGGGTAGAATATATATCCCACGGGGGTAAAATTGAAAAAAGTTGAAAACATTTTTTTTTTGGACTTAGTCATTTTTCCAGCGTTTATCAGACTTTCAGTTAGGGGAAATGTCAGTGAGCGTTCCGATTTCAGTTCCAGGGCGATTCGCCCAATTCGTCCTTGATATTTAGTCGTTTTCAGCCAATTTTTTGGATTTTTGAAAATTTCACTTTTTTGTCAAAATATCCACTAAATGAGGGAATAATATGTGTGAGGGTACCCCAGGAGAGTTCCAAATGTGTGTGGGCAGAATATATATCCCACGGGGGTAAAATTGAAAAAAGTAAAAAAAAAATTTTTTTTGGACTTAGTGATTTTTCTGGCGTTTATCAGACTTTCAGATAGGGGAAATGTCAGTGAGCGCTCCGATTTCAGTTCCAGAGTGGTTTTCCCAATGAGTCCTTGATATTTAGTCGTTTTCAGCCAATTTTTTGGATTTTTGAAAATTTCACTTTTTTGTGAAAATATCCACTAAATGAGGGAATAATATGTGTGAGGGTACCCCAGGAGAGTTCCAAATGTGTGTGGGTAGAATATATATCCCACGGGGGTAAAATTGAAAAAAGTTGAAAACATTTTTTTTTTGGACTTAGTCATTTTTCCAGCGTTTATCAGACTTTCAGTTAGGGGAAATGTCAGTGAGCGTTCCGATTTCAGTTCCAGAGCGATTCGCCCAATGAGTCCTTGATATTTTGTCGTTTTCAGCCAATTTTCTGGATTTTTGAAAATTTCACTTTTTTTGTGAAAATATCCAATAAATGAGGGAATAATATGTGTGAGGGTACCCCAGGAGAGTTCCAAATGTGTGTGGGTAGAATATATATCACACGGGTAAAATTGAAAAAAATTTTTTTTTGGACTAAGTCATTTTTCTGGCGTTTATCAGACTTTCAGATAGGGGAAATGTCAGTGAGCACTCCGATTTCAGTTCCAGACTGATTCGCCCAATGAGTCCTTGATATTTAGTCGTTTTCAGCCAATTTTTTGGATTTTTGAAAATTTCACTTTTTTGTGAAAATATCCACTAAATGAGGGAATAATATGTGTGAGGGTACCCCAGGAGAGTTCCAAATGTGTGTGGGTAGAATATATATCCCACGGGGGTAAAATTGAAAAAAGTAAAAAAAAAATTTTTTTTGGACTTAGTGATTTTTCTGGCATTTATCAGACTTTCAGATAGGGGAAATGTCAGTGAGCGTTCCGATTTCAGTTCCAGAGCGATTCGCCCATTGACTCCTTGTTATTTAGTCATTTTCAGCCAATTTTCTGGATTTTTGAAAATTTCACTTTTTTGTGAAAATATCCACTAAATGAGGGAATAATATGTGTGATGGTATCCCAGGAGAGTTCCAAATGTGTGTGGGTAGAATATATATCCCACGGGGGAAAAATTGAAAAAAGTTGAAAACATTTTTTTTTTGGACTTAGTCATTTTTCCAGCGTTTATCAGACTTTCAGTTAGGGGAAATGTCAGTGAGCATTCCGATTTCAGTTCCAGACTGATTCACCCAATGAGTACTTGATATTTAGTCGTTTTCAGTCAATTTTTTGGATTTTTGAAAATTTCACTTTTTTGTGAAAATATCCACTAAATGAGGGAATAATATGTGTGAGAGTACCCCAGGAGAGTTCCAAATGTGTGTGGTTAGAATATATATCCCACGGGGGTAAAATTGAAAAAAGTAAAAAAAAAATTTTTTTTGGACTTATTGATTTTTCTGGCGTTTATCAGACTTTCAGATAGGGGAAATGTCAGTGAGCATTACGATTTCAGTTCCAGAGTGATTCACCCAATGAGTCCTTGATATTTTGTCGTTTTCAGCCAATTTTCTGGATTTTTGAAAATTTCACTTTTTTGTGAAAATATCCACTAAATGAGGGAATAATATGTGTGAGGGTACCCCAGGAGAGTTCCAAATGTGTGTGGGTAGAATATATATCCCACGGAGGAAAAATTGAAAAAACTTGAAAACATTTTTTTTTTGGACTTAGTCATTTTTCTGGCGTTTATCAGACTTTCAGATAGGGGAAATGTCAGTGAGCGCTCCGATTTCAGTTCCAGAGTGGTTTTCCCAATGAGTCCTTGATATTTAGTCGTTTTCAGCCAATTTTTTGGATTTTTGAAAATTTCACTTTTTTGTGAAAATATCCACTAAATGAGGGAATAATATGTGTGAGGGTACCCCAGGAGAGTTCCAAATGTGTGTGGGTAGAATATATATCCCACGGGGGTAAAATTGAAAAAAGTTGAAAAAAATTTTTTTTTGGACTTAGTCATTTTTCCAGCGTTTATCAGACTTTCAGTTAGGGGAAATGTCAGTGAGCGTTCCGATTTCAGTTCCAGAGCGATTCGCCCAATGAGTCCTTGATATTTTGTCGTTTTCAGCCAATTTTCTGGATTTTTGAAAATTTCACTTTTTTTGTGAAAATATCCAATAAATGAGGGAATAATATGTGTGAGGGTACCCCAGGAGAGTTCCAAATGTGTGTGGGTAGAATATATATCACACGGGTAAAATTGAAAAAAATTTTTTTTTGGACTTAGTCATTTTTCTGGCGTTTATCAGACTTTCAGATAGGGGAAATGTCAGTGAGCACTCCGATTTCAGTTCCAGACTGATTCACCCAATGAGTCCTTGATATTTAGTCGTTTTCAGCCAATTTTTTGGATTTTTGAAAATTTCACTTTTTTGTGAAAATATCCACTAAATGAGGGAATAATATGTGTGAGGGTACCCCAGGAGAGTTCCAAATGTGTGTGGGTAGAATATATATCCCACGGGGGTAAAATTGAAAAAAGTAAAAAAAAAATTTTTTTTGGACTTAGTGATTTTTCTGGCATTTATCAGACTTTCAGATAGGGGAAATGTCAGTGAGCATTCCGATTTCAGTTCCAGAGCGATTCGCCCATTGACTCCTTGTTATTTAGTCATTTTCAGCCAATTTTCTGGATTTTTGAAAATTTCACTTTTTTGTGAAAATATCCACTAAATGAGGGAATAATATGTGTGATGGTATCCCAGGAGAGTTCCAAATGTGTGTGGGTAGAATATATATCCCACGGGGGAAAAATTGAAAAAAGTTGAAAACATTTTTTTTTTGGACTTAGTCATTTTTCCAGCGTTTATCAGACTTTCAGTTAGGGGAAATGTCAGTGAGCATTCCGATTTCAGTTCCAGACTGATTCACCCAATGAGTCCTTGATATTTAGTCGTTTTCAGCCAATTTTTTGGATTTTTGAAATTTCACTTTTTTGTCAAAATATCCACTAAATGAGGGAATAATATGTGTGAGGGAACCCCAGGAGAGTTCCAAATGTGTGTGGGCAGAATATATATCCCACATGGGTAAATTTGAAAAAAGTTGAAAAAAATTTTTTTTTGGACTTAGTCATTTTTCCAGCGTTTATCAGACTTTCAGTTAGGGGAAATGTCAGTGAGCGTTCCGATTTCAGTTCCAGAGCGATTCGCCCAATGAGTCCTTGATATTTAGTCGTTTTCAGCCAATTTTCTGGATTTTTGAAAATTTCACTTTTTTGTGAAAATATCCACTAAATGAGGGAATAATATGTGTGAGGGTACCCCAGGAGAGTTCCAAATGTGTGTGGGTAGAATATGTATCCCACGGGGGTAAAATTGAAAAAAGTTGAAAAAAAATTTTTTTTGGGACTTAGTCATTTTTCTGGCGTTTATCAGACTTTCAGATAGGGGAAATGTCAGTGAGCATTCCGATTTCAGTTCCAGACTGATTCACCCAATGAGTCCTTAATATTTAGTCGTTTTCAGCCAATTTTTTGGATTTTTGAAAATTTCACTTTTTTGTCAAAATATCCACTAAATGAGGGAATAATATGTGTGAGGGTACCCCAGGAGAGTTCCAAATGTGTGTGGGTAGAATATATATCCCACGGGGGTAAAATTGAAAAAAGTTTAAAAAAAAAATTTTTTGGACTTAGTCATTTTTCCAGCGTTTATCAGACTTTCAGTTAGGGGAAATGTCAGTGAGCGTTCCGATTTCAGTTCCAGAGCGATTCGCCCAATGAGTCCTTGTTATTTAGTTGTTTTCAGCCAATTTTCTGGATTTTTGAAAATTTCACTTTTTTGTGAAAATATCCACTAAATGAGGGAATAATATGTGTGAGGGCACACCAGGAGAGTTCCAAATGTGTGTGGGTAGAATATATATCCCACGGGGGTAAAATTGAAAAAAGTAAAAAAAAAATTTTTTTTGGACTTAGTGATTTTTCTGGCGTTTATCAGACTTTCAGATATGGGAAATGTCAGTGAGCATTCCGATTTCAGTTCCAGACTGATTCACCCAATGAGTCCTTGATATTTAGTCGTTTTCAGCCAATTTTTTGGATTTTTGAAAATTTCACTTTTTTGTCAAAATATCCACTAAATGAGGGAATAATATGTGTGAGGGTACCCCAGGAGAGTTCCAAATGTGTGTGGGCAGAATATATATCCCACGGGGGTAAAATTGAAAAAAGTTGAAAAAAATTTTTTTTTGGACTTAGTCATTTTTCCGGCGTTTATCAGACTTTCAGATAGGGGAAATGTCAGTGAGCGCTCCGATTTCAGTTCCAGAGTGGTTTTCCCAATGAGTCCTTGTTATTTAGTTGTTTTCAGCCAGTTTTCTGGATTTTTGAAAATTTCACTTTTTTGTGAAAATATCCACTAAATGAGGGAATAATATGTGTGAGGGTACCCCAGGAGAGTTCCAAATGTGTGTGGGTAGAATATATATCCCACGGGGGTAAAATTGAAAAAAGTTGAAAAAAAATTTTTTTTGGACTTAGTCATTTTTTTGGCGTTTATCAGACTTTCAGATAGGGGAAATGTCAGTGAGCATACCGATTTCAGTTCCAGACTGATTCATCCAATGAGTCCTTGATATTTAGTCGTTTTCAGCCAATTTTTTGGATTTTTGAAAATTTCACTTTTTTGTGAAAATATCCACTAAATGAGGGAATAATATGTGTGAGGGTACCCCAGGAGAGTTCCAAATGTGTGTGGGTAGAATATATATCCCACGGGGGTAAAATTGAAAAAAGTTTAAAAAAAATTTTTTTTGGACTTAGTCATTTTTTTGGCGTTTATCAGACTTTCAGATAGGGGAAATGTCAGTGAGCATTCCGATTTCAGTTCCAGAGCGATTCGCCCAATGACTCCTTGTTATTTAGTCATTTTCAGCCAATTTTCTGGATTTTTGAAAATTTCACTTTTTTGTGAAAATATCCACTAAATGAGGGAATAATATGTGTGATGGTATCCCAGGAGAGTTCCAAATGTGTGTGGGTAGAATATATATCACACGGGTAAAATTGAAAAAAAATTTTTTTTGGACTTAGTGATTTTTCTGCCGTTTATCAGACTTTCAGATAGGGGAAATGTCAGTGAGCGTTCCGATTTCAGTTCCAGAGCGATTCGCCCAATGACTCCTTGTTATTTAGTCGTTTTCAGCCAATTTTCTGGATTTTTGAAAATTTCACTTTTTTGTGAAAATATCCACTAAATGAGGGAATAATATGTGTGATGGTATCCCAGGAGAGTTCCAAATGTGTGTGGGTAGAATATATATCCCACAGGGAAAAAATTGAAAAAAGTTGAAAACATTTTTTTTTTGGACTTAGTCATTTTTCCAGCGTTTATCAGACTTTCAGTTAGGGGAAATGTCAGTGAGCGTTCCGATTTCAGTTCCAGAGCGATTCGCCCAATGAGTCCTTGATATTTTGTAGTTTTCAGCCAATTTTCTGGATTTTTGAAAATTTCACTTTTTTGTGAAAATATCCACTAAATGAGGGAATAATATGTGTGAGAGTACCCCAGGAGAGTTCCAAATGTGTGTGGTTAGAATATATATCCCACGGGGGTAAAATTGAAAAAAGTAAAAAAAAAATTTTTTTTGGACTTATTGATTTTTCTAGCGTTTATCAGACTTTCAGATAGGGGAAATGTCAGTGAGCGTTCCAATTTCAGTTCCAGAGTGATTGCCCAATGACTCCTTGTTATTTAGTCGTTTTCAGCCAATTTTCTGGATTTTTGAAAATTTCACTTTTTTGTGAAAATATCCACTAAATGAGGGAATAATATGTGTGATGGTATCCCAGGAGAGTTCCAAATGTGTGTGGGTAGAATATATATCACACGGGTAAAATTGAAAAAAAATTTTTTTTTGGACTTAGTCATTTTTCTGCCGTTTATCAGACTTTCAGATAGGGGAAATGTCAGTGAGCAATCCGATTTCAGTTCCAGACTGATTCACCCAATGAGTCCTTAATATTTAGTCGTTTTCAGCCAATTTTTTGGATTTTTGAAAATTTCACTTTTTTGTCAAAATATCCACTAAATGAGGGAATAATATGTATGAGGGTGCCCCAGGAGAGTTCCAAATGTGTGTGGGTAGAATATATATCACACAGGGGTAAAATTGAAAAAAAATTTTTTTTGGACTTAGTGATTTTTCTGGCGTTTATCAGACTTTCAGATAGGGGAAATGTCAGTGAGTGTTCCGATTTCAGTTCCAGAGCGATTCGCCCAATGACTCCTTGTTATTTAGTCGTTTTCAGCCAATTTTCTGGATTTTTGAAAATTTCACTTTTTTTGTGAAAATATCCACTAAATGAGGGACTAATATGTGTGAGGGTACCCCAGGAGAGTTCCAAATGTGTGTGGGTAGAATATATATCCCACGGGGGTAAAATTGAAAAAAGTTGAAAACATTTTTTTTTTGGACTTAGTCATTTTTCCAGCGTTTATCAGACTTTCAGTTAGGGGAAATGTCAGTGAGCGTTCCGATTTCAGTTCCAGGGCGATTCGCCCAATTCGTCCTTGATATTTAGTCGTTTTCAGCCAATTTTTTGGATTTTTGAAAATTTCACTTTTTTGTCAAAATATCCACTAAATGAGGGAATAATATGTGTGAGGGTACCCCAGGAGAGTTCCAAATGTGTGTGGGCAGAATATATATCCCACGGGGGTAAAATTGAAAAAAGTAAAAAAAAAATTTTTTTTGGACTTAGTGATTTTTCTGGCGTTTATCAGACTTTCAGATAGGGGAAATGTCAGTGAGCGCTCCGATTTCAGTTCCAGAGTGGTTTTCCCAATGAGTCCTTGATATTTAGTCGTTTTCAGCCAATTTTTAGGATTTTTGAAAATTTCACTTTTTTGTGAAAATATCCACTAAATGAGGGAATAATATGTGTGAGGGTACCCCAGGAGAGTTCCAAATGTGTGTGGGTAGAATATATATCCCACGGGGGTAAAATTGAAAAAAGTTGAAAAAAATTTTTTTTTGGACTTAGTCATTTTTCCAGCGTTTATCAGACTTTCAGTTAGGGGAAATGTCAGTGAGCGTTCCGATTTCAGTTCCAGAGCGATTCGCCCAATGAGTCCTTGATATTTTGTCGTTTTCAGCCAATTTTCTGGATTTTTGAAAATTTCACTTTTTTTGTGAAAATATCCAATAAATGAGGGAATAATATGTGTGAGGGTACCCCAGGAGAGTTCCAAATGTGTGTGGGTAGAATATGTATCCCACGGGGGTAAAATTGAAAAAAGTTGAAAAAAAATTTTTTTGGGACTTAGTCATTTTTCTGGCGTTTATCAGACTTTCAGATAGGGGAAATGTCAGTGAGCATTCCGATTTCAGTTCCAGACTGATTCACCCAATGAGTCCTTAATATTTAGTCGTTTTCAGCCAATTTTTTGGATTTTTGAAAATTTCACTTTTTTGTCAAAATATCCACTAAATGAGGGAATAATATGTGTGAGGGTACCCCAGGAGAGTTCCAAATGTGTGTGGGTAGAATATATATCCCACGGGGGTAAAATTGAAAAAAGTTTAAAAAAAAAATTTTTTGGACTTAGTCATTTTTCCAGCGTTTATCAGACTTTCAGTTAGGGGAAATGTCAGTGAGCGTTCCGATTTCAGTTCCAGAGCGATTCGCCCAATGAGTCCTTGTTATTTAGTTGTTTTCAGCCAATTTTCTGGATTTTTGAAAATTTCACTTTTTTGTGAAAATATCCACTAAATGAGGGAATAATATGTGTGAGGGCACACCAGGAGAGTTCCAAATGTGTGTGGGTAGAATATATATCCCACGGGGGTAAAATTGAAAAAAGTAAAAAAAAAATTTTTTTTGGACTTAGTGATTTTTCTGGCGTTTATCAGACTTTCAGATATGGGAAATGTCAGTGAGCATTCCGATTTCAGTTCCAGACTGATTCACCCAATGAGTCCTTGATATTTAGTCGTTTTCAGCCAATTTTTTGGATTTTTGAAAATTTCACTTTTTTGTCAAAATATCCACTAAATGAGGGAATAATATGTGTGAGGGTACCCCAGGAGAGTTCCAAATGTGTGTGGGCAGAATATATATCCCACGGGGGTAAAATTGAAAAAAGTTGAAAAAAATTTTTTTTTGGACTTAGTCATTTTTCCGGCGTTTATCAGACTTTCAGATAGGGGAAATGTCAGTGAGCGCTCCGATTTCAGTTCCAGAGAGGTTTTCCCAATGAGTCCTTGTTATTTAGTTGTTTTCAGCCAGTTTTCTGGATTTTTGAAAATTTCACTTTTTTGTGAAAATATCCACTAAATGAGGGAATAATATGTGTGAGGGTACCCCAGGAGAGTTCCAAATGTGTGTGGGTAGAATATATATCCCACGGGGGTAAAATTGAAAAAAGTTGAAAAAAAATTTTTTTTGGACTTAGTCATTTTTTTGGCGTTTATCAGACTTTCAGATAGGGGAAATGTCAGTGAGCATACCAATTTCAGTTCCAGACTGATTCATCCAATGAGTCCTTGATATTTAGTCGTTTTCAGCCAATTTTTTGGATTTTTGAAAATTTCACTTTTTTGTGAAAATATCCACTAAATGAGGGAATAATATGTGTGAGGGTACCCCAGGAGAGTTCCAAATGTGTGTGGGTAGAATATATATCCCACGGGGGTAAAATTGAAAAAAGTTTAAAAAAAATTTTTTTTGGACTTAGTCATTTTTTTGGCGTTTATCAGACTTTCAGATAGGGGAAATGTCAGTGAGCATTCCGATTTCAGTTCCAGAGCGATTCGCCCAATGACTCCTTGTTATTTAGTCATTTTCAGCCAATTTTCTGGATTTTTGAAAATTTCACTTTTTTGTGAAAATATCCACTAAATGAGGGAATAATATGTGTGAGGGTACCCCAGGAGAGTTCCAAATGTGTGTGGGTAGAATATATATCCCACGGGGGTAAAATTGAAAAAAGTTGAAAAAAATTTTTTTTTGGACTTAGTCATTTTTCCAGCGTTTATCAGACTTTCAGTTAGGGGAAATGTCAGTGAGCGTTCCGATTTCAGTTCCAGAGCGATTCGCCCAATGAGTCCTTGATATTTTGTCGTTTTCAGCCAATTTTCTGGATTTTTGAAAATTTCACTTTTTTTGTGAAAATATCCAATAAATGAGGGAATAATATGTGTGAGGGTACCCCAGGAGAGTTCCAAATGTGTGTGGGTAGAATATATATCACACGGGTAAAATTGAAAAAAATTTTTTTTTGGACTTAGTCATTTTTCTGGCGTTTATCAGACTTTCAGATAGGGGAAATGTCAGTGAGCACTCCGATTTCAGTTCCAGACTGATTCACCCAATGAGTCCTTGATATTTAGTCGTTTTCAGCCAATTTTTTGGATTTTTGAAAATTTCACTTTTTTGTGAAAATATCCACTAAATGAGGGAATAATATGTGTGAGGGTACCCCAGGAGAGTTCCAAATGTGTGTGGGTAGAATATATATCCCACGGGGGTAAAATTGAAAAAAGTAAAAAAAAAATTTTTTTTGGACTTAGTGATTTTTCTGGCATTTATCAGACTTTCAGATAGGGGAAATGTCAGTGAGCATTCCGATTTCAGTTCCAGAGCGATTCGCCCATTGACTCCTTGTTATTTAGTCATTTTCAGCCAATTTTCTGGATTTTTGAAAATTTCACTTTTTTGTGAAAATATCCACTAAATGAGGGAATAATATGTGTGATGGTATCCCAGGAGAGTTCCAAATGTGTGTGGGTAGAATATATATCCCACGGGGGAAAAATTGAAAAAAGTTGAAAACATTTTTTTTTTGGACTTAGTCATTTTTCCAGCGTTTATCAGACTTTCAGTTAGGGGAAATGTCAGTGAGCATTCCGATTTCAGTTCCAGACTGATTCACCCAATGAGTCCTTGATATTTAGTCGTTTTCAGCCAATTTTTTGGATTTTTGAAAATTTCACTTTTTTGTCAAAATATCCACTAAATGAGGGAATAATATGTGTGAGGGAACCCCAGGAGAGTTCCAAATGTGTGTGGGCAGAATATATATCCCACATGGGTAAATTTGAAAAAAGTTGAAAAAAATTTTTTTTTGGACTTAGTCATTTTTCCAGCGTTTATCAGACTTTCAGTTAGGGGAAATGTCAGTGAGCGTTCCGATTTCAGTTCCAGAGCGATTCGCCCAATGAGTCCTTGATATTTAGTCGTTTTCAGCCAATTTTCTGGATTTTTGAAAATTTCACTTTTTTGTGAAAATATCCACTAAATGAGGGAATAATATGTGTGAGGGTACCCCAGGAGAGTTCCAAATGTGTGTGGGTAGAATATGTATCCCACGGGGGTAAAATTGAAAAAAGTTGAAAAAAAATTTTTTTGGGACTTAGTCATTTTTCTGGCGTTTATCAGACTTTCAGATAGGGGAAATGTCAGTGAGCATTCCGATTTCAGTTCCAGACTGATTCACCCAATGAGTCCTTAATATTTAGTCGTTTTCAGCCAATTTTTTGGATTTTTGAAAATTTCACTTTTTTGTCAAAATATCCACTAAATGAGGGAATAATATGTGTGAGGGTACCCCAGGAGAGTTCCAAATGTGTGTGGGTAGAATATATATCCCACGGGGGTAAAATTGAAAAAAGTTTAAAAAAAAAATTTTTTGGACTTAGTCATTTTTCCAGCGTTTATCAGACTTTCAGTTAGGGGAAATGTCAGTGAGCGTTCCGATTTCAGTTCCAGAGCGATTCGCCCAATGAGTCCTTGTTATTTAGTTGTTTTCAGCCAATTTTCTGGATTTTTGAAAATTTCACTTTTTTGTGAAAATATCCACTAAATGAGGGAATAATATGTGTGAGGGCACACCAGGAGAGTTCCAAATGTGTGTGGGTAGAATATATATCCCACGGGGGTAAAATTGAAAAAAGTAAAAAAAAAATTTTTTTTGGACTTAGTGATTTTTCTGGCGTTTATCAGACTTTCAGATATGGGAAATGTCAGTGAGCATTCCGATTTCAGTTCCAGACTGATTCACCCAATGAGTCCTTGATATTTAGTCGTTTTCAGCCAATTTTTTGGATTTTTGAAAATTTCACTTTTTTGTCAAAATATCCACTAAATGAGGGAATAATATGTGTGAGGGTACCCCAGGAGAGTTCCAAATGTGTGTGGGCAGAATATATATCCCACGGGGGTAAAATTGAAAAAAGTTGAAAAAAATTTTTTTTTGGACTTAGTCATTTTTCCGGCGTTTATCAGACTTTCAGATAGGGGAAATGTCAGTGAGCGCTCCGATTTCAGTTCCAGAGAGGTTTTCCCAATGAGTCCTTGTTATTTAGTTGTTTTCAGCCAGTTTTCTGGATTTTTGAAAATTTCACTTTTTTGTGAAAATATCCACTAAATGAGGGAATAATATGTGTGAGGGTACCCCAGGAGAGTTCCAAATGTGTGTGGGTAGAATATATATCCCACGGGGGTAAAATTGAAAAAAGTTGAAAAAAAATTTTTTTTGGACTTAGTCATTTTTTTGGCGTTTATCAGACTTTCAGATAGGGGAAATGTCAGTGAGCATACCAATTTCAGTTCCAGACTGATTCATCCAATGAGTCCTTGATATTTAGTCGTTTTCAGCCAATTTTTTGGATTTTTGAAAATTTCACTTTTTTGTGAAAATATCCACTAAATGAGGGAATAATATGTGTGAGGGTACCCCAGGAGAGTTCCAAATGTGTGTGGGTAGAATATATATCCCACGGGGGTAAAATTGAAAAAAGTTTAAAAAAAATTTTTTTTGGACTTAGTCATTTTTTTGGCGTTTATCAGACTTTCAGATAGGGGAAATGTCAGTGAGCATTCCGATTTCAGTTCCAGAGCGATTCGCCCAATGACTCCTTGTTATTTAGTCATTTTCAGCCAATTTTCTGGATTTTTGAAAATTTCACTTTTTTGTGAAAATATCCACTAAATGAGGGAATAATATGTGTGATGGTATCCCAGGAGAGTTCCAAATGTGTGTGGGTAGAATATATATCACACGGGTAAAATTGAAAAAAAAATTTTTTTGGACTTAGTGATTTTTCTGCCGTTTATCAGACTTTCAGATAGGGGAAATGTCAGTGAGCGTTCCGATTTCAGTTCCAGAGCGATTCGCCCAATGACTCCTTGTTATTTAGTCGTTTTCAGCCAATTTTCTGGATTTTTGAAAATTTCACTTTTTTGTGAAAATATCCACTAAATGAGGGAATAATATGTGTGATGGTATCCCAGGAGAGTTCCAAATGTGTGTGGGTAGAATATATATCCCACAGGGAAAAAATTGAAAAAAGTTGAAAACATTTTTTTTTTGGACTTAGTCATTTTTCCAGCGTTTATCAGACTTTCAGTTAGGGGAAATGTCAGTGAGCGTTCCGATTTCAGTTCCAGAGCGATTCGCCCAATGAGTCCTTGATATTTTGTCGTTTTCAGCCAATTTTCTGGATTTTTGAAAATTTCACTTTTTTGTGAAAATATCCACTAAATGAGGGAATAATATGTGTGAGAGTACCCCAGGAGAGTTCCAAATGTGTGTGGTTAGAATCTATATCCCACGGGGGTAAAATTGAAAAAAGTAAAAAAAAAATTTTTTTTCGACTTATTGATTTTTCTAGCGTTTATCAGACTTTCAGATAGGGGAAATGTCAGTGAGCGTTCCAATTTCAGTTCCAGAGTGATTGCCCAATGACTCCTTGTTATTTAGTCGTTTTCAGCCAATTTTCTGGATTTTTGAAAATTTCACTTTTTTGTGAAAATATCCACTAAATGAGGGAATAATATGTGTGATGGTATCCCAGGAGAGTTCCAAATGTGTGTGGGTAGAATATATATCACACGGGTAAAATTGAAAAAAAATTTTTTTTTGGACTTAGTCATTTTTCTGCCGTTTATCAGACTTTCAGATAGGGGAAATGTCAGTGAGCAATCCGATTTCAGTTCCAGACTGATTCACCCAATGAGTCCTTAATATTTAGTCGTTTTCAGCCAATTTTTTGGATTTTTGAAAATTTCACTTTTTTGTCAAAATATCCACTAAATGAGGGAATAATATGTATGAGGGTGCCCCAGGAGAGTTCCAAATGTGTGTGGGTAGAATATATATCACACAGGGGTAAAATTGAAAAAAAATTTTTTTTGGACTTAGTGATTTTTCTGGCGTTTATCAGACTTTCAGATAGGGGAAATGTCAGTGAGTGTTCCGATTTCAGTTCCAGAGCGATTCGCCCAATGACTCCTTGTTATTTAGTCGTTTTCAGCCAATTTTCTGGATTTTTGAAAATTTCACTTTTTTTGTGAAAATATCCACTAAATGAGGGACTAATATGTGTGAGGGTACCCCAGGAGAGTTCCAAATGTGTGTGGGTAGAATATATATCCCACGGGGGTAAAATTGAAAAAAGTTGAAAACATTTTTTTTTTGGACTTAGTCATTTTTTTGGCGTTTATCAGACTTTCAGATAGGGGAAATGTCAGTGAGCATTCCAATTTCAGTTCCAGACTGATTCACCCAATGAGTCCTTGATATTTAGTCGTTTTCAGCCAACTTTTTGGATTTTTGAAAATTTCACTTTTTTGTCAAAATATCCACTAAATGAGGGAATAATATGTGTGAGGGTACCCCAGGAGAGTTCCAAATGTGTGTGGGCAGAATATATATCCCACGGGGGTAAAATTGAAAAAAGTTGAAAAAAATTTTTTTTTGGACTTAGTCATTTTTCTGGCGTTTATCAGACTTTCAGATAGGGGAAATGTCAGTGAGCACTCCGATTTCAGTTCCAGACTGATTCACCCAATGAGTCCTTGATATTTAGTCGTTTTCAGCCAATTTTTTGGATTTTTGAAAATTTCACTTTTTTGTGAAAATATCCACTAAATGAGGGAATAATATGTGTGAGGGTACCCCAGGAGAGTTCCAAATGTGTGTGGGTAGAATATATATCCCACGGGGGTAAAATTGAAAAAAGTTGAAAAAAAATTTTTTTTGGACTTAGTCATTTTTTTGGCGTTTATCAGACTTTCAGATAGGGGAAATGTCAGTGAGCATTCCGATTTCAGTTCCAGAGTGATTCACCCAATGAGTCCTTCATATTTAGTCGTTTTCAGCCAATTTTCTGGATTTTTTAAAATTTCACTTTTTTGTGAAAATATCCACTAAATGAGGGAATAAAATGTGTGAGGGTACCCCAGGAGAGTTCCAAATGTGTGTGGGTAGAATATATATCCCACGGGGGAAAAATTGAAAAAAGTTGAAAACATTTTTTTTGGGACTTATTCATTTTTCCAGTGTTTATCAGACTTTCAGTTAGGGTAAATGTCAGTGAGCGTTCCGATTTCAGTTCCAGAGCGATTCGCCCAATGAGTCCTTGTTATTTAGTTGTTTTCAGCCAATTTTCTGGATTTTTGAAAATTTCACTTTTTTGTGAAAATATCCACTAAATGAGGGAATAATATGTGTGAGAGTACCCCAGGAGAGTTCCAAATGTGTGTGCGTAGAATATATATCCCACGGGGATAAAATTGAAAAAAGAAAAAAAAAAATTTTTTTTTGACTTAGTGATTTTTCTGGCGTTTATCAGACTTTCAGATAGGGGAAATGTCAGTGAGCGTTCCGATTTCAGTTCCAGAGAGATTCGCCCAATGAGTCCTTGATATTTAGTAGTTTTCAGCCAATTTTCTGGATTTTTGAAAATTTCACTTTTTTGTGAAAATATCCACTAAATGAGGGAATAATATGTATGAGGGTACCCCAGGAGAGTTCCAAATGTGTGTGGGTAGAATATATATCACACAGGGGTAAAATTGAAAAAAAATTTTTTTTGGACTTAGTGATTTTTCTGGCGTTTATCAGACTTTCAGATAGGGGAAATGTCAGTGAGTGTTCCGATTTCAGTTCCAGAGCGATTCGCCCAATGACTCCTTGTTATTTAGTCGTTTTCAGCCAATTTTCTGGATTTTTGAAAATTTCACTTTTTTTGTGAAAATATCCACTAAATGAGGGACTAATATGTGTGAGGGTACCCCAGGAGAGTTCCAAATGTGTGTGGGTAGAATATATATCCCACGGGGGTAAAATTGAAAAAAGTTGAAAACATTTTTTTTTTGGACTTAGTCATTTTTTTGGCGTTTATCAGACTTTCAGATAGGGGAAATGTCAGTGAGCATTCCAATTTCAGTTCCAGACTGATTCACCCAATGAGTCCTTGATATTTAGTCGTTTTCAGCCAACTTTTTGGATTTTTGAAAATTTCACTTTTTTGTCAAAATATCCACTAAATGAGGGAATAATATGTGTGAGGGTACCCCAGGAGAGTTCCAAATGTGTGTGGGCAGAATATATATCCCACGGGGGTAAAATTGAAAAAAGTTGAAAAAAAATTTTTTTTGGACTTAGTCATTTTTCTGGCGTTTATCAGACTTTCAGATAGGGGAAATGTCAGTGAGCACTCCGATTTCAGTTCCAGACTGATTCACCCAATGAGTCCTTGATATTTAGTCGTTTTCAGCCAATTTTTTGGATTTTTGAAAATTTCACTTTTTTGTGAAAATATCCACTAAATGAGGGAATAATATGTGTGAGGGTACCCCAGGAGAGTTCCAAATGTGTGTGGGTAGAATATATATCCCACGGGGGTAAAATTGAAAAAAGTAAAAAAAAAATTTTTTTTGGACTTAGTGATTTTTCTGGCATTTATCAGACTTTCAGATAGGGGAAATGTCAGTGAGCGTTCCGATTTCAGTTCCAGAGCGATTCGCCCATTGACTCCTTGTTATTTAGTCATTTTCAGCCAATTTTCTGGATTTTTGAAAATTTCACTTTTTTGTGAAAATATCCACTAAATGAGGGAATAATATGTGTGATGGTATCCCAGGAGAGTTCCAAATGTGTGTGGGTAGAATATATATCCCACGGGGGAAAAATTGAAAAAAGTTGAAAACATTTTTTTTTTGGACTTATTCATTTTTCCAGTGTTTATCAGACTTTCAGTTAGGGTAAATGTCAGTGAGCGTTCCGATTTCAGTTCCAGAGCGATTCGCCCAATGAGTCCTTGTTATTTAGTTGTTTTCAGCCAATTTTCTGGATTTTTGAAAATTTCACTTTTTTGTGAAAATATCCACTAAATGAGGGAATAATATGTGTGAGGGTACCCCAGGAGAGTTCCAAATGTGTGTGGGTAGAATATATATCCCACGGGGGTAAAATTGAAAAAAGTTGAAAAAAAATTTTTTTTGGACTTAGTCATTTTTTTGGCGTTTATCAGACTTTCAGATAGGGGAAATGTCAGTGAGCATTCCGATTTCAGTTCCAGAGTGATTCACCCAATGAGTCCTTCATATTTAGTCGTTTTCAGCCAATTTTCTGGATTTTTTAAAATTTCACTTTTTTGTGAAAATATCCACTAAATGAGGGAATAAAATGTGTGAGGGTACCCCAGGAGAGTTCCAAATGTGTGTGGGTAGAATATATATCCCACGGGGGAAAAATTGAAAAAAGTTGAAAACATTTTTTTTGGGACTTATTCATTTTTCCGGCGTTTATCAGACTTTCAGTTAGGGTAAATGTCAGTGAGCGTTCCGATTTCAGTTCCAGAGCGATTCGCCCAATGAGTCCTTATTATTTAGTTGTTTTCAGCCAATTTTCTGGATTTTTGAAAATTTCACTTTTTTGTGAAAATATCCACTAAATGAGGGAATAATATGTGTGAGAGTACCCCAGGAGAGTTCCAAATGTGTGTGCGTAGAATATATATCCCACGGGGGTAAAATTGAAAAAAGAAAAAAAAAATTTTTTTTGGACTTAGTGATTTTTCTGGCGTTTATCAGACTTTCAGATAGGGGAAATGTCAGTGAGCGTTCCGATTTCAGTTCCAGAGCGATTCGCCCAATGACTCCTTGTTATTTAGTCGTTTTCAGCCAATTTTCTGGATTTTTGAAAATTTCACTTTTTTGTGAAAATATGCACTAAATGAGGGAATAATATGTGTGATGGTATCCCAGGAGAGTTCCAAATGTGTGTGGGTAGAATATATATCACACAGGGGTAAAATTGAAAAAAAATTTTTTTTGGACTTAGTGATTTTTCTGGCGTTTATCAGACTTTCAGATAGGGGAAATGTCAGTGAGCGTTCCGATTTCAGTTCCAGAGCGATTCGCCCAATGACTCCTTGTTATTTAGTCGTTTTCAGCCAATTTTCTGGATTTTTGAAAATTTCACTTTTTTTGTGAAAATATCCACTAAATGAGGGAATAATATGTGTGAGGGTACCCCAGGAGAGTTCCAAATGTGTGTGGGTAGAATATATATCCCACGGGGGTAAAATTGAAAACAGTTGAAAAAAAATTTTTTTTGGACTTAGTCATTTTTTTGGCGTTTATCAGACTTTCAGATAGGGGAAATGTCAGTGAGCATTCCGATTTCAGTTCCAGAGTGATTCACCCAATGAGTCCTTCATATTTAGTCGTTTTCAGCCAATTTTCTGGATTTTTTAAAATTTAATTTTTTTGTGAAAATATCCACTAAATGAGGGAATAAAATGTGTGAGGGTACCCCAGGAGAGTTCCAAATGTGTGTGGGTAGAATATATATCCCACGGGGGAAAAATTGAAAAAAGTTGAAAACATTTTTTTTTTGGACTTATTCATTTTTCCAGCGTTTATCAGACTTTCAGTTAGGGTAAATGTCAGTGAGCGTTCCGATTTCAGTTCCAGAGCGATTCGTCCATTGAGTCCTTGTTATTTAGTCGTTTTCAGCCAATTTTCTGGATTTTTAAAAATTTCACTTTTTTTGTGAAAATATCCACTAAATGAGGGAATAATATGTGTGAGGGTGCCCCAGGAGAGTTCCAAATGTGTGTGGGAAGAATATATATCCCACGGGGGTAAAATTGAAAAAAGTTGAAAAAAATTTTTTTTTGGACTTAGTCAGTTTTTTGGCGTTTATCAGACTTTCAGATAGGGGAAATGTCAGTGAGCATTCCGATTTCAGTTCCAGACTGATTCACCCAATGAGTCCTTGATATTTAGTCGTTTTCAGCCAATTTTTTGGATTTTTGAAAATTTCACTTTTTTGTCAAAATATCCACTAAATGAGGGAATAATATGTGTGAGGGTACCCCAGGAGAGTTCCAAATGTGTGTGGGCAGAATATATATCCCACGGGGGTAAAATCGAAAAAAGTTGAAAAAAAATTTTTTTTGGACTTAGTCATTTTTCTGGCGTTTATCAGACTTTCAGATAGGGGAAATGTCAGTGAGCATTCCGATTTCAGTTCCAGACTGATTCACCCAATGAGTCCTTCATATTTAGACATTTTCAGCCAATTTTCTGGATTTTTTAAAATTTCACTTTTTTGTCAAAATATCCACTAAATGAGGGAATAATATGTGTGAGGGTACCCCAGGAGAGTTCCAAATGTGTGTGGGTAGAATATATATCCCACGGGGGTAAAATTGAAAAAAGTAAAAAAAATTTTTTTTGGACTTAGTGATTTTTCTGGCGTTTATCAGACTTTCAGATAGGGGAAATGTCAGTGAGCGTTCCGATTTCAGTTCCAGAGTGATTCGCCCAATGAGTCCTTGTTATTTAGTCGTTTTCAGCCAATTTTCTGGATTTTTGAAAATTTCACTTATTTTGTCAAAATATCCACTAAATGAGGGAATAATATGTGTGAGGGTACCCCAGGAGAGTTCCAAATGTGTGTGGGTAGAATATATATCCCACGGGGGTAAAATTGAAAAAAGTTGAAAAAAATTTTTTTTCGGACTTAGTCATTTTTCTGCCATTTATCAGACTTTCAGATAGGGGAAATGTCAGTGAGCATTCCGATTTCAGTTCCAGACTCATTCACCCAATGAGTCCTTCATATTTAGTCATTTTCAGCCAATTTTCTGGATTTTTTAAAATTTCACTTTTTTGTGAAAATATCCACTAAATGAGGGAATAATATGTGTGAGGGTACCCCAGGAGAGTTCCAAATGTGTGTGGGTAGAATATATATCCCACGGGGGAAAAATTGAAAAAAGTTGAAAACATTTTTTTTTTGGACTTAGTCATTTTTCCAGCGTTTATCAGACTTTCAGTTAGGGGAAATGTCAGTGAGCGTTCCGATTTCAGTTCCAGAGCGATTCGCCAAATGAGTCCTTGTTATTTAGTTGCTTTCAGCCAATTTTCTGGATTTTTGAAAATTTCTCTTTTTTGTGAAAATATCCACTAAATGAGGGAATAATATGTGTGAGAGTACCCCAGGAGAGTTCCAAATGTGTGTGGGTAGAATATATATACTACGGGGGAAAAAAATTGAAAAAAGTAAAAAAAATATTTTTTTTGGACTTAGTGATTTTTCTGGCGTTTATCAGACTTTCAGATAGGGGAAATGTCAGTGAGCGTTCCGATTTCAGTTCCAGAGCGATTCGCCCAATGACTCCTTGTTATTTAGTCGTTTTCAGACAATTTTCTGGATTTTTGAAAATTTCACTTTTTTGTGAAAATATCCACTAAATAAGGGAATAATATGTGTGATGGTATCCCAGGAGAGTTCCAAATGTGTGTCAGTAGAATATATATCCCACGGGGGAAAAATTGAAAAAAGTTGAAAACATTTTTTTTTTGAACTTAGTCATTTTTCCAGCGTTTATCAGACTTTCAGTTAGGGGAAATGTCAGTGAGCGTTCCGATTTCAGTTCCAGAGCGATTCGCCCAATGAGTCCTTGATATTTAGTAGTTTTCAGCCAATTTTCTGGATTTTTGAAAATTTCACTTTTTTTGTGAAAATATCCACTAAATGAGGGAATAATATGTGTGAGGGTACCCCAGGAGAGTTCCAAATGTGTGTGGGTAGAATATATATCCCACGGGGGTAAATTGAAAAAAGTTGAAAAAAAATTTTTTTTGGACTTAGTCATTTTTTTGGCGTTTATCAGACTTTCAGATAGGGGAAATGTCAGTGAGCATTCCGATTTCAGTTCCAGACTGATTCACCCAATGAGTCCTTGATATTTAGTCGTTTTCAGCCAATTTTTTGGATTTTTGAAAATTTCACTTTTTTTGTGAAAATATCCACTAAATGAGGGAATAATATGTGTGAGGGTACCCCAGGAGAGTTCCAAATGTGTGTGGGTAGAATATATATCCCACGGGGGTAAAATTGAAAAAAGTTGAAAAAAATTTTTTTTTGGACTTAGTCATTTTTCTGGCGTTTATCAGACTTTCAGATAGGGGAAATGTCAGTGAGCATTCCGATTTCAGTTCCAGACTGATTCACCCAATGAGTCCTTGATATTTAGTCGTTTTCAGCCAATTTTTTGGATTTTTGAAAATTTCACTTTTTTGTCAAAATATCCACTAAATGAGGGAATAATATGTGTGAGGGTACCCCAGGAGAGTTCCAAATGTGTGTGGGCAGAATATATATCCCACTGGTGTACAATTGAAAAAAGTTGAAAAAAATTTTTTTTTGGACTTACTCATTTTTCTGGCGTTTATCAGACTTTCAGATAGGGGAAATGTCAGTGAGCATTCCGATTTCAGTTCCAGACTGATTCACCCAATGAGTCCTTGAAATTTAGTCGTTTTCAGCCAATTTTTTGGATTTTTGAAAATTTCACTTTTTTGTGAAAATATCCACTAAATGAGGGAATAATATGTGTGAGGGTACCCCGGGAGAGTTCCAAATGTGTGTGGGTAGAATATATATCCCACGGGGGTAAAATTGAAAAAAGTTGAAAAAAAATTTTTTTTGGACTTAGTCATTTTTTTGGCGTTTATCAGACTTTCAGATAGGGGAAATGTCAGTGAGCATTCCGATTTCAGTTCCAGACTGATTCACCCAATGAGTCCTTCATATTTAGTCGTTTTCAGCCAATTTTCTGGATTTTTTAAAATTTCACTTTTTTGTGAAAATATCCACTAAATGAGGGAATAATATGTGTGAGGGTACCCCAGGAGAGTTCCAAATGTGTGTGGGTAGAATATATATCCCACGGGGGAAAAATTGAAAAAAGTTGAAAACATTTTTTTTTTGGACTTAGTCATTTTTCTGGCGTTTATCAGACTTTCAGATAGGGGAAATGTCAGTGAGCATTCCGATTTCAGTTCCAGACTGATTCACCCAATGAGTCCTTCATATTTAGTCGTTTTCAGCCAATTTTCTGGATTTTTTAAAATTTCACTATTTTGTGAAAATATGCACTAAATGAGGGAATAATATGTGTGAGGGTACCCCAGGAGAGTTCCAAATGTGTGTGGGTAGAATATATATCCCACGGGGGAAAAATTGAAAAAAGTTGAAAACATTTTTTTTTTGGACTTAGTCATTTTTCCAGCGTTTATCAGACTTTCAGTTAGGGGAAATGTCAGTGAGTTTTCCGATTTCAGTTCCAGAGCGATTCGCCCAATGAGTCCTTGTTATTCAGTTGTTTTCAGCCAATTTTCTGGATTTTTGAAAATTTCACTTTTTTGTGAAAATATCCACTAAATGAGGGAATAATATGTGTGAGAGTACCCCAGGAGAGTTCCAAATGTGTGTGGGTAGAATATATATCCCACGGGGGTAAAATTGAAAAAAGTAAAAAAAAAATTTTTTTTGGACTTAGTGATTTTTCTGGCGTTTATCAGACTTTCAGATAGGGGAAATGTCAGTGAGCGTTCCGATTTCAGTTCCAGAGCGATTCGCCCAATGACTCCTTGTTATTTAGTCGTTTTCAGCCAATTTTCTGGATTTTTGAAAATTTCACTTTTTTGAAAATTTCACTTTTTTGTCAAAATATGCACTAAATGAGGGAATAATATGTGTGAGGGTACCCCAGGAGAGTTAAAAATGTGTGTGGGTAGAATATATATCCCACGGGGGTAAAATTGAAAAAAGTTGAAAAAAATTTTTTTTTCGACTTAGTCATTTTTCTGGCGTTTATCAGACTTTCAGATAGGGCAAATGTCAGTGAGCGTTCCGATTTCAGTTCCAGAGCGATTCGCCCAATGAGTCGTTCATATTTAGTCGTTTTCAGCCAATTTTCTGGATTTTTAAACATTTCACTTTTTTGTGAAAATATCCACTAAATGAGGGAATAATATGTGTGAGGGTACCCCAAGAGAGTTCCAAATGTGTGTGGGTAGAATATATATCCCACGGGGGTAAAATTTAAAAAAGTTAAAAAAAATTTTTTTTTAGACTTAGTGATTTTTCCGACGTGTATCAGACTTTCAGATAGGGGAAATGTCAGTAAGCATTCCGATTTCAGTTCCAGAGCGATTCGCCTAATGAGTCCTTGTTATTTAGTCGTTTTCAGCCAATTTTCTGGATTTTTTAAAATTTCACTTTTTTGTGAAAATATCCACTAAATGAGGGAATAATATGTGTGAGGGTACCCCAGGAGAGTTCCAAATGTGTGTGGGTAGAATATATATCCCACGGGGGTAAAATTGAAAAAAGTTGAAAAAAAATTTTTTTTGGACTTAGTCATTTTTCCGGCGTTTATCAGACTTTCAGATAGGGGAAATGTCAGTGAGTGTTCCGATTTCAGTTCCAGAGCGATTCGCCCAATGTGTCATTGTTATTTAGTCGTTTTCAGCCAATTTTCTGGATTTTTGAAAATTTCACTTTTTTGTGAAAATGTCCACTAAATGAGGGAATAATATGTGTGAGGGTACCCCAGGAGAGTTCCAAATGTGTGTGGGTAGAATATATATCCCACGGGGGTAAAATTGAAAAAAGTTAAAAAAAAAATTTTTTTGGACTTAGTTATTTTTCTGGCGTTTATCAGACTTTCAGATAGGGCAAATGTCAGTGAGCATTCCGATTTCAGTTCCACAGCGATTCGCCCAATGAGTCGTTCATATTTAGTCATTTTCAGCCAATTTTCTGGAATTTTAAAAATTTCACTTTTTTGTGAAAATACCCACTAAATGAGGGAATAATATGTGTGAGGGTACCCCAGGAGAGTTCCAAATGTGTGTGGGTAGAATATATATCCCATTGGGGTAAAATTCAAAAAAGTTGAAAAAAATTCTTTTTTGGACTTAGTCATTTTTCTGGCGTTTATCAGACTTTCAGATAGGGCAAATGTCAGTGCGCGTTCCGATTTCAGTTCCAGAGCTATTCGCCCAATGAGTCCTTGATATTTAGTCGTTTTCAGCCAATTTTTTGGATTTTTGAAAATGTCACTTTTTTGTGAAAATATCCACTAAATGAGGGAATAATATGTGTGAGGGTACCCCAGGAGTGTTCCAAATGTGTGTGGGTAGAATATATATCCCACGGGGGTAAAATTGAAAAAAGTTGAAAAAAATTTTTTTTTGGACTTACTCATTTTTCTGGCGTTTATCAGACTTTCAGATAGGGCAAATGTCAGTGAGCGTTCCAATTTCAGTTCCAGAGCGATTCGCCCAATGAGTCATTGTTATTTAGTCGTTTTCAGCCAATTTTCTGGATTTTTGAAAATTTCACTTTTTTGTGAAAATATCCACTAAATGAGGGAATAATATGTGTGAGGGTACCCCAGGAGAGTTCCAAATGTGTGTGGGTAGAATATATATCCCGCGGGGGTAAAATTGAAAAAAGTTAAAAGAAAAATTTTTTTAGACTTAGTGATTTTTCCGACGTTTATCAGACTTTCAGATAGGGCAAATGTCAGTGAGCGTTCCGATTTCAGTTCCAGAGCGATTTGAGCAATGAGTCCTTGATATTTAGTCGTTTTCAGCCAATTTTTTGGATTTTTGAAAATGTCACTTTTTTGTGAAAATATCCACTAAATGAGGGAATAATATGTGTGAGGGTACCCCAGGAGAGTTCCAAATGTGTGTGGGTAGAATATATATCCCATTGGGGTAAAATTGAAAAAAGTTGAAAAAAAATTTTTTTGGACTTAGTCATTTTTCTGGCGTTTATCAGACTTTCAGATAGGGTAAATGTCAGTGAGAGTACCGATTTCAGTTCCAGAGCGATTCGCCCAATGAGTCCTTGATATTTAGTCGTTTTCAGCCAATTTTTTGGATTTTTGAAAATGTCACTTTTTTGTGAAAATATCCACTAAATGAGGGAATAATATGTGTGAGGGTACCCCAGAAGAGTTCCAAATGTGTGTGGGTAGAATATATATCCGACGGGGGTAAAATTGAAAAAAGTTGAATAAATTTTTTTTGGGACTTAGTCATTTTTCCGGCGTTTATCAGACTTTCAGATAGGGGAAATGTCAGTGAGCGTTCCGATTTCAGTTCCAGAGTGATTCTCCCAATGAGTCCTTGTTATTTAGTCGTTTTCAGCCAATTTTCTGGATTTTTGAAAATTTCACTTTTTTGTGAAAATATCCACTAAATGAGGGAATAATATGTGTGAGGGTACCCCAGGAGAGTTCCAAATGTGTGTGGGTAGAATATATATCCCACGGGGGTAAAATTGAAAAAAGTTAAAAAAATTTTTTTTGGGACTTAGTGATTTTTCTGGCGTTTATCAGACTTTCAGATAGGGGAAATGTCAGTGAGCATTCCGATTTCAGTTCCAGAGCGATTCGCCCAATGACTCCTTGTTATTTAGACGTTTTCAGCCAATTTTCTGGATTTTTGAAAATTTCACTTTTTTGTGAAAATATCCACTAAATGAGGGAATAATATGTGTGAGGGTACCCCAGGAGAGTTCCAAATGTGTGTGGGTAGAATATATATCCCACGGGGGTAAAATTGAAAAAAGTTTAAAAAATTTTTTTTTTGGACTTAGTCATTTTTCTGGCGTTTATCAGACTTTCAGATAGGGCAAATGTCAGTGAGCATTTCGATTTCAGTTCCAGACTGATTCACCCCATGAGTCCTTGATATTTAGTCGTTTTCCGCCAATTTTTTGGATTTTTGAAAATTTCACTTTTTTGTGAAAATATCCACTAAATGAGGGAATAATATGTGTGAGGGTACCCCAGGAGAGTTCCAAATGTGTGTGGGTAGAATATATATCCCATTGGGGTAAAATTGAAAAAAGTTGAAAAAAAATTTTTTTGGACTTAGTCATTTTTCTGGCGTTTATCAGACTTTCAGATAGGGCAAATGTCAGTGAGAGTACCGATTTCAGTTCCAGAGCGATTCGCCCAATGAGTCCTCTTTTCAGCCAATTTTTTGGATTTTTGAAAATGTCACTTTTTTGTGAAAATATCCACTAAATGAGGGAATAATATGTGTGAGGGTACCCCAGGAGAGTTCCAAATGTGTGTGGGTAGAATATATATCCCACGGGGGAAAAATTGAAAAAAGTTGAAAACATTTTTTTTTTGGACTTAGTCATTTTTCCAGCGTTTATCAGACTTACAGTTAGGGGAAATGTCAGTGAGCGTTCCGATTTCAGTTCCAGAGCGATTCGCCCAATGACTCCTTGTTGTTTAGACGTTTTCAGCCAATTTTCTGGATTTTTGAAAATTTCACTTTTTTGTGAAAATATCCACTAAATGAGGGAATAATATGTGTGAGGGTACCCCAGGAGAGTTCCAAATGTGTGTGGGTAGAATATATATCCGACGGGGGTAAAATTGAAAAAAGTTGAATAAAATTTTTTTTGGACTTAGTCATTTTTCCGACGTTTATCAGACTTTCAGATAGGGGAAATGTCAGTGAGCATTCCGATTTCAGTTCCAGAGCGATTCGCCCAATGAGTCCTTGTTATTTAGGCGTTTTCAGCCAATTTTCTGGATTTTTGAAAATGTCACTTTTTTGTGAAAATATCCACTAAATGAGGGAATAATATGTGTGATGGTACCCCAGGAGAGTTCCAAATGTGTGTGGGTAGAATATATATCCCACGGGGGTAAAATTGAAAAAAAAATTTTTTCGGACTTAGTCACTTTTCCAGCGTTTATCAGACTTTCAGTTAGGGGAAATGTCAGTGAGCGTTCCGATTTCAGTTCCAGAGCGATTCGCCCAATGAGTCCTTGTTATTTAGTTGTTTTCAGCCAATTTTCTGGATTTTTGAAAATTTCAATTTTTTGTGAAAATATCCACTAAATGAGGGAATAATATGTGTGAGGGTAGCCCAGGAGAGTTCCAAATGTGTGTCGGTAGAATATATATCCCACGGGGGTAAAATTGAAAAAAGTTGAATAAATTTTTTTTGGACTTAGTCATTTTTCCGGCGTTTATCAGACTTTCAGATAGGGGAAATGTCAGTGAGCGTTCCGATTTCAGTTCCAGAGTGATTCTCCCAATGAGTCCTTGTTATTTAGTCATTTTCAGCCAATTTTCTGGATTTTTGAAAATTTCACTTTTTTGTGAAAATATCCACTAAATGAGGGAATAATATGTGTGAGGGTACCCCAGGAGAGTTCCAAATGTGTGTGGGTAGAATATATATCCCACGGGGGTAAAATTGAAAAAAGTTAAAAAAAAAAATTTTTTGGACTTAGTCATTTTTCTGGCGTTTATCAGACTTTCAGATAGGGGAAATGTCAGTGAGCATTCCGATTTCAGTTCCAGAGTGATTCGCCCAATGAGTCCTTGATATTTAGTCGTTTTCAGCCAATTTTCTGGATTTTTCAAAATTTCCCTTTTTTGTGAAAATATCCACTAAATGAGGGAATAATATGTGTGAGGGTACCCCAGGAGAGTTCCAAATGTGTGTGGGTAGAATATATATCCCATTGGGGTAAAATTGAAAAAAGTTGAAAAAAATTTTTTTTGGACTTAGTCATTTTTCTGGCGTTTATCAGACTTTCAGATAGGGTAAATGTCAGTGAGAGTACCGATTTCAGTTCCAGAGCGATTCGCCCAATGAGTCCTTGATATTTAGTCGTTTTCAGCCAATTTTTTGGATTTTTGAAAATGTCACTTTTTTGTGAAAATATCCACTAAATGAGGGAATAATATGTGTGAGGGTACCCCAGGAGAGTTCCAAATGTGTGGGTAGAATATATATCCCACGGGGGTAAAATTGAAAAAAGTAAAAAAAAAATTTTTTTTTGGACTTAGTGATTTTTCTGGCGTTTATCAGACTTTCAGATAGGGGAAATGTCAGTGAGCGTTCCGATTTCAGTTCCAGAGCGATTCGCCCAATGACTCCTTGTTGTTTAGACGTTTTCAGCCAATTTTCTGGATTTTTGAAAATTTCACTTTTTTGTGAAAATATCCACTAAATGAGGGAATAATATGTGTGAGGGTACCCCAGGAGAGTTCCAAATGTGTGTGGGTAGAATATATATCCCACGGGGGTAAAATTGAAAAAAAAATTTTTTCGGACTTAGTCACTTTTCCAGCGTTTATCAGACTTTCAGTTAGGGGAAATGTCAGTGAGCGTTCCGATTTCAGTTCCAGAGCGATTCGCCCAATGAGTCCTTGTTATTTAGTTGTTTTCAGCCAATTTTCTGGATTTTTGAAAATTTCAATTTTTTGTGAAAATATCCACTAAATGAGGGAATAATATGTGTGAGGGTAGCCCAGGAGAGTTCCAAATGTGTGTGGGTAGAATATATATCCCACGGGGGTAAAATTGAAAAAAGTTGAATAAATTTTTTTTGGACTTAGTCATTTTTCCGGCGTTTATCAGACTTTCAGATAGGGGAAATGTCAGTGAGCGTTCCGATTTCAGTTCCAGAGTGATTCTCCCAATGAGTCCTTGTTATTTAGTCATTTTCAGCCAATTTTCTGGATTTTTGAAAATTTCACTTTTTTGTGAAAATATCCACTAAATGAGGGAATAATATGTGTGAGGGTACCCCAGGAGAGTTCCAAATGTGTGTGGGTAGAATATATATCCCACGGGGGTAAAATTGAAAAAAGTTAAAAAAAAAAATTTTTTGGACTTAGTCATTTTTCTGGCGTTTATCAGACTTTCAGATAGGGGAAATGTCAGTGAGCATTCCGATTTCAGTTCCAGAGTGATTCGCCCAATGAGTCCTTGATATTTAGTCGTTTTCAGCCAATTTTCTGGATTTTTCAAAATTTCCCTTTTTTGTGAAAATATCCACTAAATGAGGGAATAATATGTGTGAGGGTACCCCAGGAGAGTTCCAAATGTGTGTGGGTAGAATATATATCCCATTGGGGTAAAATTGAAAAAAGTTGAAAAAAATTTTTTTTGGACTTAGTCATTTTTCTGGCGTTTATCAGACTTTCAGATAGGGTAAATGTCAGTGAGAGTACCGATTTCAGTTCCAGAGCGATTCGCCCAATGAGTCCTTGATATTTAGTCGTTTTCAGCCAATTTTTTGGATTTTTGAAAATGTCACTTTTTTGTGAAAATATCCACTAAATGAGGGAATAATATGTGTGAGGGTACCCCAGGAGAGTTCCAAATGTGTGGGTAGAATATATATCCCACGGGGGTAAAATTGAAAAAAGTAAAAAAAAAATTTTTTTTTGGACTTAGTGATTTTTCTGGCGTTTATCAGACTTTCAGATAGGGGAAATGTCAGTGAGCGTTCCGATTTCAGTTCCAGAGCGATTCGCCCAATGACTCCTTGTTGTTTAGACGTTTTCAGCCAATTTTCTGGATTTTTGAAAATTTCACTTTTTTGTGAAAATATCCACTAAATGAGGGAATAATATGTGTGAGGGTACCCCAGGAGAGTTCCAAATGTGTGTGGGTAGAATATATATCCCACGGGGGTAAAATTGAAAAAAAAAATTTTTCGGACTTAGTCACTTTTCCAGCGTTTATCAGACTTTCAGTTAGGGGAAATGTCAGTGAGCGTTCCGATTTCAGTTCCAGAGCGATTCGCCCAATGAGTCCTTGTTATTTAGTTGTTTTCAGCCAATTTTCTGGATTTTTGAAAATTTCAATTTTTTGTGAAAATATCCACTAAATGAGGGAATAATATGTGTGAGGGTAGCCCAGGAGAGTTCCAAATGTGTGTGGGTAGAATATATATCCCACGGGGGTAAAATTGAAAAAAGTTGAAAAAATTTTTTTTGGACTTAGTCATTTTTCCGGCGTTTATCAGACTTTCAGATAGGGGAAATGTCAGTGAGCGTTCCGATTTCAGTTCCAGAGTGATTCTCCCAATGAGTCCTTGTTATTTAGTCATTTTCAGCCAATTTTCTGGATTTTTGAAAATTTCACTTTTTTGTGAAAATATCCACTAAATGAGGGAATAATATGTGTGAGGGTACCCCAGGAGAGTTCCAAATGTGTGTGGGTAGAATATATATCCCATTGGGGTAAAATTGAAAAAAGTTGAAAAAAATTTTTTTTGGACTTAGTCATTTTTCTGGCGTTTATCAGACTTTCAGATAGGGTAAATGTCAGTGAGAGTACCGATTTCAGTTCCAGAGCAATTCGCCCAATGAGTCCTTGATATTTAGTCGTTTTCAGCCAATTTTTTGGATTTTTGAAAATGTCACTTTTTTGTGAAAATATCCACTAAATGAGGGAATAATATGTGTGAGGGTACCCCAGGAGAGTTCCAAATGTGTGTGGGTAGAATATATATCCCACGGGGGTAAAATTGAAAAAAGTTTAAAAAAATTTTTTTTTGGACTTAGTCATTTTTCTGGCGTTTATCAGACTTTCAGATAGGGCAAATGTTAGTGAGCATTTCGATTTCAGTTCCAGACTGATTCACCCAATGAGTCCTTGATATTTAGTCGTTTTCAGCCAATTTTTTGGATTTTTGAAAATTTCACTTTTTTGTGAAAATATCCACTAAATGAGGGAATAATATGTGTGAGGGTACCCCAGGAGAGTTCCAAATGTGTTTGGGTAGAATATATATCCCATTGGGGTAAAATTGAAAAAAGTTGAAAAAAAATTTTTTTGGATTTAGTCATTTTTCTGGCGTTTATCAGACTTTCAGATAGGGCAAATGTCAGTGAGAGTACCGATTTCAGTTCCAGAGCGATTCGCCCAATGAGTCCTTGTTATTTAGGCGTTTTCAGCCAATTTTCTGGATTTTTGAAAATGTCACTTTTTTGTGAAAATATCCACTAAATGAGGGAATAATATGTGTGAGGGTACCCCAGGAGAGTTCCAAATGTGTGTGGGTAGAATATATATCCCACGGGGGTAAAATTGAAAAAAAAATTTTTTCGGACTTAGTCATTTTTCTGGCGTTTATCAGACTTTCTGATAGGGGAAATGTCAGTGAGCATTCCGATTTCAGTACCAGAGTGATTCACCCAATGAGTCCTTGATATTTAGTCGTTTTCAGCCAATTTTTTGGATTTTTGAAAATTTCACTTTTTTGTGAAAATATCCACTAAATGAGGGAATAATATGTGTGAGGGTACCCCAGGAGAGTTCCAAATGTGTGTGGGTAGAATATATATCCCACGGGGGTAAAATTGAAAAAAAAAATTTTTCGGACTTAGTCATTTTTCTGGCGTTTATCAGACTTTCTGATAGGGGAAATGTCAGTGAGCATTCCGATTTCAGTACCAGAGTGATTCACCCAATGAGTCCTTGATATTTAGTCGTTTTCAGCCAATTTTTTGGATTTTTGAAAATTTCACTTTTTTGTGAAAATATCCACTAAATGAGGGAATAATATGTGTGAGGGTACCCCAGGAGAGTTCCAAATGTGTGTGGGTAGAATATATATCCCACGGGGGTAAAATTGAAAAAAGTTGAAAAAATTTTTTTTTGGACTTAGTGATTTTTCTGGCGTTTATCAGACTTTCAGATAGGGCAAATGTCAGTGAGAGTTCCGATTTCAGTTCCAGAGCGATTCGCCCAATGACTCCTTGTTATTTAGTCGTTTTCAGCCAATTTTCTGGATTTTTGAAAATTTCACTTTTTTGTGAAAATATCCACTAAATGAGGGAATAATATGTGTGAGGGTACCCCAGGAGAGTTCCAAATGTGTGTGGGTAGAATATATATCCCACGGGGGAAAAATTGAAAAAAGTTGAAAACATTTTTTTTTTGAACTTAGTCACTTTTCCAGCGTTTATCAGACTTTCAGTTAGGGGAAATATCAGTGAGCGTTCCGATTTCAGTTCCAGAGCGATTCGCCCAATGAGTCCTTGTTATTTAGTTGTTTTCAGCCAATTTTCTGGATTTTTGAAAATTTCAATTTTTTGTGAAAATATCCACTAAATGAGGGAATAATATGTGTGAGGGTACCCCAGGAGAGTTCCAAATGTGTGTGGGTAGAATATATATCCCACGAGGGTAAAATTGAAAAAAGTTGAAAAAAATTCTTTTTTGGACTTAGTCATTTTTCTGGCGTTTATCAGACTTTCAGATAGGGCAAATGTCAGTGAGAGTACCGATTTCAGTTCCAGAGCGATTCGCCCAATGAGTCCTTGATATTTAGTCTTTTCAGCCAATTTTTTGGATTTTTGAAAATGTCACTTTTTTGTGAAAATATCCACTAAATGAGGGAATAATATGTGTGAGGGTACCCCAGGAGAGTTCCAAATGTGTGTGGGTAGAATATATATCCCACGGGGGTAAAATTGAAAAAAGTAAAAAAAAAATTTTTTTTGGACTTAGTGATTTTTCTGGCGTTTATCAGACTTTCAGATAGGGGAAATGTCAGTGAGCGTTCCGATTTCAGTTCCAGAGCGATTCGCCCAATGACTCCTTGTTATTTAGACGTTTTCAGCCAATTTTCTGGATTTTTGAAAATTTCACTTTTTTGTGAAAATATCCACTAAATGAGGGAATAATATGTGTGAGGGTAGCCCAGGAGAGTTCCAAATGTGTGTGGGTAGAATATATATCCCACGGGGGTAAAATTGAAAAAAGTTGAAAAAATTTTTTTTGGACTTAGTCATTTTTCCGGCGTTTATCAGACTTTCAGATACAGGAAATGTCAGTGAGCGTTCCGATTTCAGTTCCAGAGTGATTCTCCCAATGAGTCCTTGTTATTTAGTCATTTTCAACCAATTTTCTGGATTTTTGAAAATTTCACTTTTTTGTGAAAATATCCACTAAATGAGGGAATAATATGTGTGAGGGTACCCCAGGAGAGTTCCAAATGTGTGTGGGTAGAATATATATCCCACGGGGGTAAAATTGAAAAAAGTTTAAAAAAATTTTTTTTTGGACTTAGTCATTTTTCTGGCGTTTATCAGACTTTCAGATAGGGCAAATGTTAGTGAGCATTTCGATTTCAGTTCCAGACTGATTCACCCAATGAGTCCTTGATATTTAGTCGTTTTCAGCCAATTTTTTGGATTTTTGAAAATTTCACTTTTTTGTGAAAATATCCACTAAATGAGGGAATAATATGTGTGAGGGTACCCCAGGAGAGTTCCAAATGTGTTTGGGTAGAATATATATCCCATTGGGGTAAAATTGAAAAAAGTTGAAAAAAATTTTTTTTGGATTTAGTCATTTTTCTGGCGTTTATCAGACTTTCAGATAGGGCAAATGTCAGTGAGAGTACCGATTTCAGTTCCAGAGCGATTCGCCCAATGAGTCCTTGTTATTTAGGCGTTTTCAGCCAATTTTCTGGATTTTTGAAAATGTCACTTTTTTGTGAAAATATCCACTAAATGAGGGAATAATATGTGTGAGGGTACCCCAGGAGAGTTCCAAATGTGTGTGGGTAGAATATATATCCCACGGGGGTAAAATTGAAAAAAAATTTTTTTCGGACTTAGTCATTTTTCTGGCGTTTATCAGACTTTCTGATAGGGGAAATGTCAGTGAGCATTCCGATTTCAGTTCCAGAGCGATTCGCCCAATGACTCCTTGTTATTTAGTCGTTTTCAGCCAATTTTCTGGTTTTTTGAAAATTTCACTTTTTTGTGAAAATATCCACTAAATGAGGGAATAATATGTGTGAGGGTACCCCAGGAGAGTTCCAAATGTGTGTGGGTAGAATATATATCCCACGAGGGTAAAATTGAAAAAAGTTGAAAAAAATTCTTTTTCGGACTTAGTCATTTTTCTGGCGTTTATCAGACTTTCAGATAGGGGAAATGTCAGTGAGCATTCCGATTTCAGTTCCAGAGCGATTCGCCCAATGAGTCCTTGATATTTAGTCGTTTTCAGCCAATTTTCTGGATTTTTGAAAATTTCCCTTTTTTGTGAAAATATCCACTAAATGAGGGAATAATATGTGTGAGGGTACCCCAGGAGAGTTCCAAATGTGTGTGGGTAGAATATATATCCGACGGGGGTAAAATTGAAAAAAGTTGAATAAAATTTTTTTTGGACTTAGTCATTTTTCCGACGTTTATCAGACTTTCAGATAGGGGAAATGTCAGTGAGCATTCCGATTTCAGTTCCAGAGCGATTCGCCCAATGAGTCCTTGTTATTTAGGCGTTTTCAGCCAATTTTCTGGATTTATTGAAAATGTCACTTTTTTGTGAAAATATCCACTAAATGAGGGAATAATATGTGTGAGGGTACACCAGGAGAGTTCCAAATGTGTGTGGGTAGAATATATATCCCACGGGGGTAAAATTGAAAAAAAAATTTTTTCGGACTTAGTCATTTTTCTGGCGTTTATCAGACTTTCTGATAGGGGAAATGTCAGTGAGCATTCCGATTTCAGTACCAGAGTGATTCACCCAATGAGTCCTTGATATTTAGTCGTTTTCAGCCAATTTTTTGGATTTTTGAAAATTTCACTTTTTTGTGAAAATATCCACTAAATGAGGGAATAATATGTGTGAGGGTACCCCAGGAGAGTTCCAAATGTGTGTGGGTAGAATATATATCCCACGGGGGTAAAATTGAAAAAAGTTGAAAAAAATTTTTTTTGGACTTAGTCATTTTTCTGGCGTTTATCAGACTTTCAGATAGGGGAAATGTCAGTGAGCATTCCGATTTCAGTTCCAGACTGATTCACCCAATGAGTCCTTGATATTTAGTCGTTTTCAACCAATTTTTTGGATTTTTGAAAATTTCACTTTTTTGTGAAAATATCCACTAAATGAGGGAATAATATGTGTGAGGGTACCCCAGGAGAGTTCCAAATGTGTGTGGGTAGAATGTATATCCCACGGGGATAAAATTGAAAAAAGTAAAAAAAAAATTTTTTTTGTACTTAGTGATTTTTCTGGCGTTTATCAGACACTCAGATAGGGCAAATGTCAGTGAGAGTTCCGATTTCAGTTCCAGAGCGATTCGCCCAATGACTCCTTGTTATTTAGTCGTTTTCAGCCAATTTTCTGGATTTTTGAAAATTTCACATTTTGTGAAAATATCCACTAAATGAGGGAATAATATGTGTGAGGGTACCCCAGGAGAGTTCCAAATGTGTGTGGGTAGAATATATATCCCACGGGGGAAAAATTGAAAAAAGTTGAAAACATTTTTTTTTTGGACTTAGTCACTTTTCCAGCGTTTATCAGACTTTCAGTTAGTGGAAATGTCAGTGAGCATTCCGATTTCAGTTCCAGAGCGATTCGCCCAATGAGTCCTTGTTATTTAGTTGTTTTCAGCCAATTTTCTGGATTTTTGAAAATTTCAATTTTTTGTGAAAATATCCACTAAATGAGGGAATAATATGTGTGAGGGTACCCCAGGAGAGTTCCAAATGTGTGTGGGTAGAATATATATCCCACGGGGGAAAAATTGAAAAAAGTTGAAAACTTTTTTTTTTGGACTTAGTCATTTTTCTGGCGTTTATCAGACTTTCAGATAGGGGAAATGTCAGTGAGCATTCCGATTTCAGTTCCAGAGCGATTCGCCCAATGAGTCCTTGATATTTAGTCATTTTCAGCCAATTTTTTGGATTTTTGAAAATTTCACTTTTTTGTGAAAATATCCACTAAATGAGGGAATAATATGTGTGAGGGTACCCCAGGAGAGTTCAAAATGTGTGTGGGTAGAATATATATCCCATTGGGGTCAAATTGAAAAAAGTTGAAAAAAATACTTTTTTGAACTTAGTCATTTTTCTGGCGTTTATCAGACTTTCAGATAGGACAAATGTCAGTGAGCGTTTGGATTTCAGTTCCAGAGCGATTCGCCCAATGAGTCCTTGATATTTAGTCGTTTTCAGCCAATTTTCTGGATTTTTGGAAATTTCACTTTTTTGTGAAAATATCCACTAAATGAGGGAATAATATGTGTGAGGGTACCCCAGGAGAGTTCCAAGTGTGTGTGAGTAGAATATATATCCCACGGGGGAAAAATTGAAAAAAGTTGAAAACATTTTTTTTTTGGACTTAGTCATTTTTCAAGCGTTTATCAGACTTTCAGTTAGGAGAAATGTCAGTGAGCGTTCCGATTTCAGTTCCAGAGCGATTCGCCCAATGACTCATTGTTATTTAGTCGTTTTCAGCCAATTTTCTGGATTTTTGAAAATTTCACTTTTTTGTGAAAATATCCACTAAATGAGGGAATAATATGTGTGAGGGTACCCCAGGAGAGTTCCAAATGTGTGTGGGTAGAATATATATCCCACGGGGTAAAATTGAAAAAAGTTAAAATAAATTTTTTTTTAGACTTACTGATTTTTCTGACGTTTATCAGACTTTCAGATAGGGGAAATGTCAGTGAGCATTCCGATTTCAGTTCCAGGAGGTTCGCCTAATGAGTCCTTGTTATTTAGTCGTTTTCAGCCAATTTTCTGGATTTTTGAAAATTTCACTTTTTTGTCAAAATATCCACTAAATGAGGGAATAATATGTGTGAGCGTACCCCAGGAGAGTTCCAAATGTGTGTGGGTAGAATATATATCCCACGGGGTAAAATTGAAAAAAGTTGAAAACATTTTTTTTTTGGACTTAGTCATTTTTCCAGCGTTTATCAGACTTTCAGTTAGGGGAAATGTCAGTGAGCGTTCCGATTTCAGTTCCAGAGCGATTCGCCCAATGAGTCCTTGTTATTTAGTTGTTTTCAGCCAATTTTCTGGATTTTTGAAAATTTCACTTTTTTGTGAAAATATCCACTAAATGAGGGAATAATATGTGTGAGGGTACCCCAGGAGAGTTCCAAATATGTGTGGGTAGAATATATATCCCACGGGAGTAAAATTGAAAAAAGTAAAAAAAAAAGATTTTTTGGGACTTAGTGATTTTTCTAGCGTTTATCAGACTTTCAGATAGGGGAAATGTCAGTGAGCATTCCGATTTCAATTAAAGAGCGATTCGCCCAATGACTCCTTGTTATTTAGTCGTTTTCAGCCAATTTTCTGGATTTTTGAAAATTTTACTTTTTTGTGAAAATATCCACTAAATGAGGGAATAATATGTGTGAGGGTACCCCAGGAGAGTTCCAAATGTGTGTGGGTAGAATATATATCCCACGGGGATAAAATTGAAAAAAGTTGAAAAAAAATTTTTTTTGGACTTAGTCATTTTTCCGCCGTTTATCAGACTTTCAGATAGGGGAAATGTCAGTGAGCATTCCGATTTCAGTTCCAGAGCGATTCGCCCAATGACTCCTTGTTATTTAGTCGTTTTCAGCCAATTTTCTGGATTTTTGAAAATTTCACTTTTTTGTGAAAATATCCACTAAATGAGGGAATAATATGTGTGAGGGTACCCCAGGAGAGTTCCAAATGTGTGTGGGTAGAATATATATCCGACGGGGGTAAAATTGAAAAAAGTTGAAAAAATTTTTTTTTTGGACTTAGTCATTTTTCCGACGTTTATCAGACTTTCAGATAGGGGAAATGTCAGTGAGCATTCCCATTTCAGTTCCAGAGCAATTCGCCCAATCAGTCCTTGTTATTTAGTTGTTTTCAGCCAATTTTTTGGATTTTTTAAAATTTCACTTTTTTGTGAAAATATCCACTAAATGAGGGAATAATACGTGTGAGGGTACGCCAGGAGAGTTCCAAATGTGTGTGGGTAGAATATATATCACATTGGGGTAAAATTGAAAAAAGTAAAAAAAAAATTTTTTTTGGACTTAGTGATTTTTCTGGCGTTTATCAGACTTTCATATAGGGGAAATGTCAGTGAGCATTCCGATTTCAGTTCCAGACTTATTCACCCAATGAGTCCTTGATATTTAGTCGTTTTCAGCCAATTTTTTGGATTTTTGAAAATTTTACTTTTTTGTGAAAATATCCACTTAATGAGGGACAAATATGTGTGAGGGTACCCCAGGAGAGTTCCAAATGTGTGTGGGTAGAATATATATCCCACGGGGATAAAATTGAAAAAAGTAAAAAAAAAAATTTTTTTCTACTTAGTGATTTTTCTGGCGTTTATCAGACATTCAGATAGGGCAAATGTCAGTGAGAGTTCCGATTTCAGTTCCAGAGCGATTCGCCCAATGACTCCTTGTTATTTAGACGTTTTCAGCCAATTTTCTGGATTTTTGAAAATTTCACATTTTGTGAAAATATCCACTAAATGAGGGAATAATATGTGTGAGGGTACCCCAGGAGAGTTCCAAATGTGTGTGGGTAGAATATATATCCCACGGGGGAAAAATTGAAAAAAGTTGAAAACATTTTTTTTTTGGACTTAGTCACTTTTCCAGCGTTTATCAGACTTTCAGTTAGTGGAAATGTCAGTGAGCGTTCCGATTTCAGTTCCAGAGCGATTCGCCCAATGAGACCTTGTTATTTAGTTGTTTTCAGCCAATTTTCTGGATTTTTGAAAATTTCAATTTTTTGTGAAAATATCCACTAAATGAGGGAATAATATGTGTGAGGGTACCCCAGGAGAGTTCCAAATGTGTGTGGGTAGAATATATATCCCACGGGGATAAAATTGAAAAAAGTAAAAAAAAAATTTTTTTTGGACTTAGTGATTTTTCTGGCGTTTATCAGACTTTCAGATAGGGGAAATGTCAGTGAGCATTCCGATTTCAGTTCCAGAGTGATTCTCCCAATGAGTCCTCGTTATTTAGTCGTTTTCAGCCAATTTTCTGGATTTTTGAAAATTTCACTTTTTTTGTGAAAATATCCACTAAATGAGGGAATAATATGTGTGAGGGTACCCCAGGAGAGTTCCAAATGTGTGTGGGTAGAATATATATCCCACGGGGGAAAAATTGAAAAAAGTTGAAAACTTTTTTTTTTGGACTTAGTCATTTTTCTGGCGTTTATCAGACTTTCAGATAGGGGAAATGTCAGTGAGCATTCCGATTTCAGTTCCAGAGCGATTCGCCCAATGAGTCCTTGATATTTAGTCATTTTCAGCCAATTTTTTGGATTTTTGAAAATTTCACTTTTTTGTGAAAATATCCACTAAATGAGGGAATAATATGTGTGAGGGTACCCCAGGAGAGTTCAAAATGTGTGAGGGTAGAATATATATCCCATTGGGGTCAAATTGAAAAAAGTTGAAAAAAATACTTTTTTGAAATTAGTCATTTTTCTGGCGTTTATCAGACTTTCAGATAGGACAAATGTCAGTGAGCGTTTGGATTTCAGTTCCAGAGCGATTCGCCCAATGAGTCCTTGATATTTAGTCGTTTTCAGCCAATTTTCTGGATTTTTGGAAATTTCACTTTTTTGTGAAAATATCCACTAAATGAGGGAATAATATGTGTGAGGGTACCCCAGGAGAGTTCCAAGTGTGTGTGAGTAGAATATATATCCCACGGGGGAAAAATTGAAAAAAGTTGAAAACATTTTTTTTTTGGACTTAGTCATTTTTCCAGCGTTTATCAGACTTTCAGTTAGGAGAAATGTCAGTGAGCGTTCCGATTTCAGTTCCAGAGCGATTCCCCCAATGACTCATTGTTATTTAGTCGTTTTCAGCCAATTTTCTGGATTTTTGAAAATTTCACTTTTTTTGTGAAAATATCCACTAAATGAGGGAATAATATGTGTGAGGGTACCCCAGGAGAGTTCCAAATGTGTGTGGGTAGAATATATATCCCACGGGGTAAAATTGAAAAAAGTTAAAATAAATTTTTTTTTAGACTTACTGATTTTTCTGACGTTTATCAGACTTTCAGATAGGGGAAATGTCAGTGAGCATTCCGATTTCAGTTCCAGGAGGTTCGCCTAATGAGTCCTTGTTATTTAGTCGTTTTCAGCCAATTTTCTGGATTTTTGAAAATTTCACTTTTTTGTCAAAATATCCACTAAATGAGGGAATAATATGTGTGAGCGTACCCCAGGAGAGTTCCAAATGTGTGTGGGTAGAATATATATCCCACGGGGTAAAATTGAAAAAAGTTGAAAAAAATTTTTTTTTGGACTTAGTCATTTTTCCAGCGTTTATCAGACTTTCAGTTAGGGGAAATGTCAGTGAGCGTTCCGATTTCAGTTCCAGAGCGATTCGCCCAATGAGTCCTTGTTATTTAGTTGTTTTCAGCCAATTTTCTGGATTTTTGAAAATTTCACTTTTTTGTGAAAATATCCACTAAATGAGGGAATAATATGTGTGAGGGTACCCCAGGAGAGTTCCAAATATGTGTGGGTAGAATATATATCCCACGGGAGTAAAATTGAAAAAAGTAAAAAAAAAAATTTTTTGGGACTTAGTGATTTTTCTGGCGTTTATCAGACTTTCAGATAGGGGAAATGTCAGTGAGCATTCCGATTTCAATTAAAGAGCGATTCGCCCAATGACTCCTTGTTATTTAGTCGTTTTCAGCCAATTTTCTGGATTTTTGAAAATTTTACTTTTTTGTGAAAATATCCACTAAATGAGGGAATAATATGTGTGAGGGTACCCCAGGAGAGTTCCAAATGTGTGTGGGTAGAATATATATCCGACGGGGGTAAAATTGAAAAAAGTTGAAAAAATTTTTTTTTTGGACTTTGTGATTTTTCTGGCGTTTATCAGACTTTCAGATAGGGGAAATGTCAGTGAGCATTCCGATTTCAGTTCCAGAGCAATTCGCCCAATCAGTCCTTGTTATTTAGTTGTTTTCAGCCAATTTTTTGGATTTTTTAAAATTTCACTTTTTTGTGAAAATATCCACTAAATGAGGGAATAATACGTGTGAGGGTACCCCAGGAGAGTTCCAAATGTGTGTGGGTAGAATATATATCCCACGGGGGAAAAATTGAAAAAGTTGAAAACATTTTTTTTTTGGACTTAGTCATTTTTCCAGCGTTTATCAGACTTTCAGTTAGGGGAAATGTCAGTGAGCGTTCCGATTTCAGTTCCAGAGCGATTCGACCAATGAGTACTTGTTATTTAGTTGTTTTCAGCCAATTTTCTGGATTTTTGAAAATTTCAATTTTTTGTGAAAATATCCACTAAATGTGGGAATAATATGTGTGAGGGTACCCCAGGAGAGTTCCAAATGTGTGTGGGAAGAATATATATCCCACAGGGGTAAAATTGAAAAAAGTTGAAAAAATTTTTTTTTTGGACTTAGTCATTTTTCCAGCGTTTATCAGACTGTCAGATAGGGGAAATGTCAGTGAGCATTCCGATTTCAGTTCCAGAGTGATTCGCCCAATGACTCCTTGTTATTTAGTCGTTTTCAGCCAATTTTCTGGATTTTTGAAAATTTCACTTTTTTGCGAAAATATCCACTAAATGAGGGAATAATATGTGTGAGGGTACCCCAGGAGAGTTCCAAATGTGTGTGGGTAGAATATATATCCCACGGGGGAAAAATTGAAAAAGTTGAAAAAATTTTTTTTTTGGACTTAGTCATTTTTCCGACGTTTATCAGACTTTCAGATAGGGGAAATGTCAGTGAGCATTCCGATTTCAGTTCCAGAGCGATTCGCCCAATCAGTCCTTGTTATTTAGTCGTTTTCAGCCAATTTTCTGGATTTTTTAAAATTTCACTTTTTTGTGAAAATATCCACTAAATGAGGGAATAATACGTGTGAGGGTACGCCAGGAGAGTTCCAAATGTGTGTGGGTAGAATATATATCACATTGGGGTAAAATTGAAAAATGTAAAAAAAAAATTTTTTTTGGACTTAGTGATTTTTCTGGCGTTTATCAGACTTTCATATAGGGGAAATGTCAGTGAGCATTCAGATTTCAGTTCCAGACTTATTCACCCAATGAGTCCTTGATATTTAGTCGTTTTCAGCCAATTTTTTGGATTTTTGAAAATTTTACTTTTTTGTGAAAATATCCACTTAATGAGGGACAAATATGTGTGAGGGTACCCCAGGAGAGTTCCAAATGTGTGAGGGTAGAATATATATCCCACGGGGGTAAAATTGAAAAAAGTTGAAAAAAATTTTTTTTGGACTTAGTCATTTTCCTGGCGTTTATCAGACTTTCAGATAGGGGAAATGTCAGTGAGCATTCCGACTTCAGTTCCAGAGCGATTCGCCCAATGACTCCTTGTTATGTAGTCGTTTTCAGCCAATTTTCTGGATTTTTGAAAATTTCACTTTTTTGTGAAAATATCCACTAAATGAGGGAATAATATGTGTGAGGGTACCGCAGGAGAGTTCCAAATGTGTGTGGGTAGAATATATATCCCACGGGGATAAAATTGAAAAAAGTTTTAAAAAAATTTTTTTTGCACTTAGTCATTTTTCCTCCGTTTATCAGACTTTCAGATAGGGGAAATGTCAGTGAGCACTCGAATTTCAGTTCCAGAGCGATTCGCCCAATGACTCCTTGTTATTTAGTCGTTTTCAGCCAATTTTCTGGATTTTTGAAAATTTCACTTTTTTGTGAAAATATCCACTAAATGAGGGAATAATATGTGTGAGGGTACCCCAGGAGAGTTCCAAATGTGTGTGGGCAGAATATATATCCCACGGGGATAAAATTGAAAAAAGTTGAAAAAAAATTTTTTTTGCACTTAGTCATTTTTCCGCCGTTTATCAGACTTTCAGATAGGGGAAATGTCAGTGAGCATTCCGATTTCAGTTCCAGAGCGATTCGCCCAATGACTCCTTGTTATTTAGTCGTTTTCAGCCAATTTTCTGGATTTTTGAAAATTTCACTTTTTTGTGAAAATATCCACTAAATGAGGGAATAATATGTGTGAGGGTACCCCAGGAGAGTTCCAAATGTGTGTGGGTAGAATATATATCCCATTGGGGTCAAATTGAAAAAAGTTGAAAAAAATACTTTTTTGAACTTAGTCATTTCTCTGGCGTTTATCAGACTTTCAGATAGGGGAAATGTCAGTGAGCATTTGGATTTCAGTTCCAGAGCGATTCGCCCAATGAGTCCTTGATATTTAGTCGTTTTCAGCCAATTTTCTGGATTTTTGGAAATTTCACTTTTTTGTGAAAATATCCACTAAATGAGGGAATAATATGTGTGAGGGTACCCCAGGAGAGTTCCAAGTGTGTGTGGGTAGAATATATATCCCACGGGGGAAAAATTGAAAAAAGTTGAAAACATTTTTTTTTTGGACTTAGTCATTTTTCCAGCGTTTATCAGACTTTCAGATAGGACAAATGTCAGTGAGCGTTCCGATTTCAGTTCCAGAGCGATTCGCCCAGTGACTCCTTGTTATTTAGTCGTTTTCAGCCAATTTTCTGGATTTTTGAAAATTTCACTTTTTTGTGAAAATATCCACTAAATGAGGGAATAATATGTGTGAGGGTACCCCAGGAGAGTTCCAAATGTGTGTGGGTAGAATATATATCCCACGGGGTAAAATTGAAAAAAGTTAAAATAAAATTTTTTTTAGACTTACTGATTTTTCTGACGTTTATCAGACTTTCAGTTAGGGGAAATGCCAGTGAGCGTTCCGATTTCAGTTCCAGAGCGATTCGCCCAATGAGTCCTTGATATTTAGTCGTTTTCAGCCAATTTTTTGGATTTTTGAAAATTGCACTTTTTTGTCAAAATATCCACTAAATGAGGGAATAATATGTGTGAGGGTACCCCAGGAGAGTTCCAAATGTGTGTGGGTAGATTATATATCCCACGGGGGTAAAATTGAAAAAAGTTGAAAAAAATTTTTTTTTGGACTTAGTCATTTTTCTGGCGTTTATCAGACTTTCAGATAGGGGAAATGTCAGTGAGCATTCCGATTTCAGTTCCAGACTGATTCACCCAATGAGTCCTTGATATTTAGTCGTTTTCAGCCAATTTTTTTGATTTTTGAAAATGTCACTTTTTTGTGAAAATATCCACTAAATGAGGGAATAATATGTGTGAGGGTACCCCAGGAGAGTTCCAAATGTGTGTGGGTAGAATATATATCCCATTGGTGTAAAATTTAAAAAAGTTGAAAAAAATTTTTTTTAGGACTTAGTCATTTTTCTGGCGTTTATCAGACTTTCAGATAGGGCAAATGTCAGTGAGCATTCCGATTTCAGTTCCAGAGCGATTCGCCCAATGAGTCCTTGATATTTAGTCGTTTTCCGCCAATTTTTTGGATTTTTGAAAATGTCACTTTTTTGTGAAAATATTCACTAAATGAGGGAATAATATGTGTGAGGGTACCCCAGGCGAGTTCCAAATGTGTGTGGGTAGAATATATATCCCACGGGGATAAAATTGAAAAAAGTTGAAAAAAAATTTTTTTTGGACTTAGTCAATTTTCCGGCGTTTATCAGACTTTCAGATAGGGGAAATGTCAGTGAGCGTTCCGATTTCAGTTCCCGAGTGATTCTCCCACTGAGTCCTTGTTATTTAGTCGTTTTCAGCCAATTTTCTGGATTTTTGAAAATTTCACTTTTTTGTGAAAATATCCACTAAATGAGGGAATAATATGTGTGAGGGTACCCCAGGAGAGTTCCAAATGTGTGTGGGTAGAATATATATCCCACGGGGGAAAAATTGAAAAAAGTTGAAAACATTTTTTTTTTGGACTTAGTCATTTTTCTGGCGTTTATCAGACTTTCAGATAGGGCAAATGTCAGTGAGCGTTCCGATTTCAGTTCCAGAGTGATTCGCCCAATGACTCCTTGTAATTTAGTTGTTTTCAGCCAATTTTCTGGATTTTTGAAAATTTCACTTTTTTGTGAAAATATCCACTAAATGAGGGAATAATATGTGTGAGGGTACCCCAGGAGAGTTCCAAATGTGTGTGGGTAGAATATATATCCCACGGGGGAAAAATTGAAAAAAGTTGAAAACATTTTTTTTTTGGACTTAGTCATTTTTCTGGCGTTTATCAGACTTTCAGATAGGGCAAATGTCAGTGAGCGTTCCGATTTCAGTTCCAGAGTGATTCGCCCAATGAGTCCTTGATATTTAGTCGTTTTCAGTCAATTTTTTGGATTTTTGAAAATTTCACTTTTTTGTGAAAATATCCACTAAATGAGGGAATAATATGTGTGAGGGTACCCTAGGAGAGTTCCAAATGTGTGTGGGTAGAATATATATCCCACGGGGGTAAAATTGAAAAAAGTTAAAAAAAATTTTTTTTTAGACTTAGTGATTTTTCTGGCATTTATCAGACTTTCAGATAGGGGAAATGTCAGTGAGCATTCCGATTTCAGTTCCAGACTGATTCACCCAATGAGTCCTTGATATTTAGTCGTTTTCAGCCAATTTTTTGGATTTTTGAAAATTTCACTTTTTTGTGAAAATATCCACTAAATGAGGGAATAATACGTGTGAGGGTACCCCAGGAGAGTTCCAAGTGTGTGGGTAGAATATATATCACATTGGGATAAAATTGAAAAAAGTAAAAAAAAAATTTTTTTTGCACTTAGTCATTTTTCCGCCGTTTATCAGACTTTCAGATATGGGAAATGTCAGTGAGCATTCCGATTTCAGTTCCAGAGCGATTCGCTCAATGACTCCTTGTTATTTAGTCGTTTTCAGCCAATTTTCTGGATTTTTGAAAATTTCACTTTTTTGTGAAAATATCCACTAAATGAGGGAATAATATGTGTGAGGGTACCCCAGGAGAGTTCCAAATGTGTGTGGGTAGAATATATATCCCATTGGGGTCAAATTGAAAAAAGTTGAAAAAAATACTTTTTTGAACTTAGTCATTTCTCTGGCGTTTATCAGACTTTCAGATAGGGCAAATGTCAGTGAGCGTTTGGATTTCAGTTCCAGAGCGATTCGCCCAAAGAGTCCTTGATATTTAGTCGTTTTCAGCCAATTTTCTGGATTTTTGGAAATTTCACTTTTTTGTGAAAATATCCACTAAATGAGGGAATAATATGTGTGAGGGTACCCCAGGAGAGTTCCAAGTGTGTGTGGGTAGAATATATATCCCACGGGGGAAAAATTGAAAAAAGTTGAAAACATTTTTTTTTTGGACTTAGTCATTTTTCCAGCGTTTATCAGACTTTCAGATAGGACAAATGTCAGTGAGCGTTCCGATTTCAGTTCCAGAGCGATTCGCCCAATGACTCCTTGTTATTTAGTCGTTTTCAGCCAATTTTCTGGATTTTTGAAAATTTCACTTTTTTGTGAAAATATCCACTAAATGAGGGAATAATATGTGTGAGGGTACCCCAGGAGAGTTCCAAATGTGTGTGGGTAGAATATATATCCTACGGGGTAAAATTGAAAAAAGTTAAAATAAAATTTTTTTTAGACTTACTGATTTTTCTGACGTTTATCAGACTTTCAGATAGGGGAAATGCTAGTGAGCATTCCGATTTCAGTTCCAGGAGGTTCGCCTAATGAGTGCTTGTTATTTAGTCGTTTTCAGCCAATTTTCTGGATTTTTGAAAATTTCACTTTTTTGTGAAAATATCCACTAAATGAGGGAATAATACGTGTGAGGGTACCCCAGGAGAGTTCCAAATGTGTGTGGGTAGAATATATATCACATTGGGATAAAATTGAAAAAAGTAAAAAAAAAAATTTTTTTCGACTTAGTGATTTTTCTGCCGTTTATCAGACTTTCATATAGGGGAAATGTCAGTGAGGGTTCCGATTTCAGTTCCAGAGCGATTCGCCCAATGACTCCTTGTTATTTAGTCGTTTTCAGCCAATTTTCTGGATTTTTGAAAATATCACTTTTTTGTGAAAATATCCACTAAATGAGGGAATAATATGTGTGAGGGTACCCCAGGAGAGTTCCAAATGTGTGTGGGTAGAATATATATCATACGGGGGTAAAATTGAAAAAAGTTGAAAAAAATTTTTTTTGGACTTAGTCATTTTTCTGGCGTTTATCAGACTTTCAGATAGGGCAAATGTCAGTGAGCGTTCCGATTTCAGTTCCATAGCGATTCGCCCAATGAGTCCTTGATATTTAGTCGTTTTCAGCCAATTTTCATGATTTTTTAAAATTTCACTTTTTTGTGAAAATATCCACTAAATGAGGGAATAATACGTGTGAGGGTACCCCAGGAGAGTTCCAAATGTGGGTGGGTAGAATATATATCCCACGGGGGTAAAATTGAAAAAAGTAAAAAAAAAATTTTTTTTGGACTTAGTGATTTTTCTGGCGTTTATCAGACTTTCATATGGGGGAAATGTCAGTGAGCGTTCCGATTTCAGTTCCAGAGTGATTCGCCCAATGAGTCCTTGATATTTAGTCGTTTTCAGTCAATTTTTTGGATTTTTGAAAATTTCACTTTTTTGTGAAAATATCCACTAAATGAGGGAATAATATGTGTGAGGGTACCCTAGGAGAGTTCCAAATGTGTGTGGGTAGAATATATATCCCACGGGGGTAAAATTGAAAAAAGTTAAAAAAAATTTTTTTTTAGACTTAGTGATTTTTCTGGCATTTATCAGACTTTCAGATAGGGGAAATGTCAGTGAGCATTCCGATTTCAGTTCCAGACTGATTCACCCAATGAGTCCTTGATATTTAGTCGTTTTCAGCCAATTTTTTGGATTTTTGAAAATTTCACTTTTTTGTGAAAATATCCACTAAATGAGGGAATAATACGTGTGAGGGTACCCCAGGAGCGTTCCAAGTGTGTGGGTAGAATATATATCACATTGGGATAAAATTGAAAAAAGTAAAAAAAAAATTTTTTTTGCACTTAGTCATTTTTCCGCCGTTTATCAGACTTTCAGATATGGGAAATGTCAGTGAGCATTCCGATTTCAGTTCCAGAGCGATTCGCTCAATGACTCCTTGTTATTTAGTCGTTTTCAGCCAATTTTCTGGATTTTTGAAAATTTCACTTTTTTGTGAAAATATCCACTAAATGAGGGAATAATATGTGTGAGGGTACCCCAGGAGAGTTCCAAATGTGTGTGGGTAGAATATATATCCCATTGGGGTCAAATTGAAAAAAGTTGAAAAAAATACTTTTTTGAACTTAGTCATTTCTCTGGCGTTTATCAGACTTTCAGATAGGGCAAATGTCAGTGAGCGTTTGGATTTCAGTTCCAGAGCGATTCGCCCAATGAGTCCTTGATATTTAGTCGTTTTCAGCCAATTTTCTGGATTTTTGGAAATTTCACTTTTTTGTGAAAATATCCACTAAATGAGGGAATAATATGTGTGAGGGTACCCCAGGAGAGTTCCAAGTGTGTGTGGGTAGAATATATATCCCACGGGGGAAAAATTGAAAAAAGTTGAAAACATTTTTTTTTTGGACTTAGTCATTTTTCCAGCGTTTATCAGACTTTCAGATAGGACAAATGTCAGTGAGCGTTCCGATTTCAGTTCCAGAGCGATTCGCCCAATGACTCCTTGTTATTTAGTCGTTTTCAGCCAATTTTCTGGATTTTTGAAAATTTCACTTTTTTGTGAAAATATCCACTAAATGAGGGAATAATATGTGTGAGGGTACCCCAGGAGAGTTCCAAATGTGTGTGGGTAGAATATATATCCCCTTGGTGTAAAATTGAAAAAAGTTGAAAAAAATTTTTTTTTGGACTTAGTCATTTTTCTGGCGTTTATCAGACTTTCAGATAGGGCAATTGTCAGTGAACGTTCTGATTTCAGTTCCAGAGTGATTCGCCCAATGAGTCCTTGATATTTAGTCGTTTTCAGCCAATTTTTTGGATTTTTGAAAATTTCACTTTTTTGTGAAAATATCCACTAAATGAGGGAATAATATGTGTGAGGGTACCCCAGGAGAGTTCCAAATGTGTGTGGGTAGAATATATATCCCCTTGGTGTAAAATTGAAAAAAGTTGAAAAAAATTTTTTTTTGGACTTAGTCATTTTTCTGGCGTTTATCAGACTTTCAGATAGGGCAATTGTCAGTGAACGTTCTGATTTCAGTTCCAGAGTGATTCGCCCAATGAGTCCTTGATATTTAGTCGTTTTCAGCCAATTTTTTGGATTTTTGAAAATTTCACTTTTTTGTGAAAATATCCACTAAATGAGGGAATAATATGTGTGAGGGTACCCCAGGAGAGTTCCAAATGTGTGTGGGTAGAATATATATCACATTGGGGTAAAATTGAAAAAAGTAAAAAAAAAATTTTTTTTGGACTTAGTGATTTTTCTGGCGTTTATCAGACTTTCATATAGGGGAAATGTCAGTGAGCGTTCTGATTTCAGTTCCAGAGCGATTCGCCCAATGAGTCCTTGTTATTTAGTCGTTTTCAGCCAATTTTCTGGATTTTTGAAAATTTCACTTTTTTTGTGAAAATATTCACTAAATGAGGGAATAATATGTGTGATGGTACCCCAGGAGAGTTCCAAATGTGTGTGGGTAGAATATATATCCGACGGGGGTAAAATTGAAAAAAGTTGAAAAAATTTTTTTTCTGGACTTATTCATTTTTCCGACGTTTATCAGACTTTCAGATAGGGGAAATGTCAGTGAGCATTCCGATTTCAGTTCCAGAGCGATTCGCCCAATGAGTCCTTGTTATTTAGTCGTTTTCAGCCAATTTTCTGGATTTTTGAAAATTTCACTTTTTTGTGAAAATATCCACTAAATGAGGGAATAATATGTGTGAGGGTACCCCAGGAGAGTTCTAAATGTGTGTGGGAAGAATATATATCCCACGGGGGTAAAATTGAAAATAGTTTTAAAAAATTTTTTTTGGGACTTAGAGATTTTTCTGGCGTTTATCAGACTTTCAGATAGGGGAAATGTCAGTGAGCGTTCCAATTTCAGTTCCAGAGTGATTCGCCCAATGACTCCTTGTTATTTAGTCGTTTTCAGCCAATTTTCTGGATTTTTGAAAATTTCACTTTTTTGTGAAAATATCCACTAAATGAGGGAATAATATGTGTGAGGGTACCCCAGGAGAGTTCCAAATGTGTGTGGGTAGAATATATATCACATTGGGGTAAAATTGAAAAAAGTAAAAAAAAAATTTTTTTTGGACTTAGTCATTTTTCTGGCGTTTATCAGACTTTCAGATAGGGCAAATGTCAGTGAGCGTTCCGATTTCAGTTCCAGAGCAATTCGCCCAATGAGTCCTTGATATTTAGTCGTTTTCAGCCAATTTTTTGGATTTTTGAAAATTTCACTTTTTTTTCAAAATATCCACTAAATGAGGGAATAATATGCGTGAGGGTACCCCAGGAGAGTTCCAAATGTGTGTGGGTAGAATATATATCCCACGGGGTAAAATTGAAAAAAGTTAAAATAAAATTTTTTTTAGACTTACTGATTTTTCCGACGTTTATCAAACTTTCAGATAGGGGAAATGTCAGTGAGCATTCCGATTTCAGTTCCATAGCGATTCGCCCAATGAGTCCTTGACATTTAGTCGTTTTCAGCCAATTTTCTGGATTTTTTAAAATTTCACTTTTTTGTGAAAATATTCACTAAATGAGGGAATAATATGTGTGAGGGTACCCCAGGAGAGTTCCAAATGTGTGTGGGTAGAATATATATCCCATTGGTGTAAAATTGAAAAAAGTTAAAAAAAATTTTTTTTTGGACTTAGTCATTTTTCCGGCGTTTATCAGACATTCAGTTAGGGGAAATGTCAGTGAGCGTTCCGATTTCAGTTCCAGATCGATTTGCCGGATGAGTCCTTGATATTTCGTCGTTTTCAGGCAATTTTCTGAATTTTTGAAAATTTCACTTTTTTGTGAAAACATCCAATAAATGAGGCAATAATATGTGTGAGGGTACCCCAGGAGAGTTCCAAATGTGTGTGGGTAGAATATATATCCTACGGGGGTAAAATTGAAAAAAGTTGAAAAAATTTTTTTTTTTGACTTCGTCATTTTACCGCCGTTTATCAGACTTTCAGACAGGGGAAATGTCAGTGAGCGTTCCGATTTCAGTTCCAGAGCGATTTGCCCAATGAGTCCTTGATATTTCGTAGTTTTCAGGCAATTTTCTGAATTTTTGAAAATTTCACTTTTTTGTGAAAATATCCAATAAATGAGGCAATAATATGTGTGAGGGTACCCCAGGAGAGTTAGAAATGTGTGTGGGTAGAATATATATCCTACGGGGGTAAAATTGAAAAAAGTTGAAATTTTTTTTTTGGGGATTTAGTCATTTTTCCGCCGTTTATCAGACTTTCAGACAGGGGAAATGTCAGTGAGCGTTCCGATTTCAGTTCCAGAGCGATTCGCCCAATGAGTCCTTGATATTTTGTCGTTTTCAGCCAATTTTCTGGATTTTTGAAAATTTCACTTTTTTGTGAAAATATCCACTAAATGAGGGAACAATATGTGTGAAGGTACCCCAGGAGAGTTCCAAATGTGTGTGGGTAGAATATATATCCCACAGGGGTAAAATTGAAAAAAGTTTAAAACATTTTTTTTTTGGACTTAGTCATTTTTCCGGCGTTTATCAGACTTTCAGATAGGGGAAATATCAGTGAGCATTCCGATTTCAGTTCCAGATCGATTTGCCGGATGAGTCCTTGATATTTCGTCGTTTTCAGGCAATTTTCTGAATTTTTGAAAATTTCACTTTTTTGTGAAAATATCCACTAAATGAGGGAATAATATGTGTGAGGGTACCCCAGGAGAGTTCCAAATGTGTGTGGGTAGAATATATATCCTACGGGGGTAAAATTGAAAAAAGTTGAAAATTTTTTTTGGGGGATTTAGTCATTTTTCCGGCGTTTATCAGACTTACAGATAGGGGAAATGTCAGTGAGCGTTCCGATTTCAGTTCCAGAGCGATTCGCCCAATGAGTCCTTGATATTTTGTCGTTTTCAGCCAATTTTCTGGATTTTTGAAAATTTCACTTTTTTGTGAAAATATCCACTAAATGAGGGAATAATATGTGTGAGGTTACCCCAGGAGATTTCCAAATGTGTGTGGGTAGAATTTATATCCCACCGGGGTAAAATTGAAAAAAGTTTAAAACATTTTTTTTTTGGACTTAGTCATTTTTCCGGCGTTTATCAGACTTTCAGATAGCGGAAATGTCAGTGAGCGTTACGATTTCATTTCCAGAGCGATTCGCCCAATGAGTCCTTGATATTTAGTCGTTTTCAGCCAATTTTCTGGATTTTTGAAAATTTAACTTTTTTGTGAAAATATCCACTAAATGAGGGAATAATATGTGTGAGGGTACCCCAGGAGAGTTCCAAATGTGTGTGGGTAGAATATATATCCCACGGGGGTAAAATTGAAAAAAGTTGAAAACTTTTTTTTCTTGGACTTAGTCATTTTTCCGGCGTTTATCAGACTTTCAGATAGGGGAAATGTCAGTGAGCGTTCCGATTTCAGTTTCAGAACGATTCGCCCAATGAGTCTTTGATATTTAGTCGTTTCCAGTCAATTTTCAGAATTTTTGAAAATTTCACTTTTTTGTGAAAATATCCACTAAAAGACGGAATAATATGTGTGAGGGTACCCCAGGAGTGTTCCAAATGTGTGTGGGTAGAATATATATCCCACGGGGGTAAAATTGAAAAAAGTTGAAAAAAAAAATATTTTTGTACTTAGTCATTTTTCCGGTGTTTATCAGACTTTCAGACAGGGGAAATGTCAGTGAGCATTCCGATTTCAGTTCCAGAGCGATTCGCCCTATGAGTCCTTGATATTTAGTCGTGTTCAGCCAATTTTCTGAATCTTTGAAATTTTTACTTTTTTGTGAAAATATCCACTAAAAGACGGAATAATATGCGTGAGGGTACCCCAGGAGTGTTCCAAATGTGTGTGTATAGAATATATATCCCACGGGGGTAAAATTGAAAAAAGTTGAAAAGATTTTTTGGGGGGATTTAGTCATTTTTCTGGCATTTATCAGACTTTCAGATAGGGGAAATGTCAGTGAGCTTTCCGTTTTCAGTTCCAGAGCGTTGCGCCCAATGAGTCCTTGATATTTTGTCGTTTTCAGCCAATTTTCAGGATTTTTCAAAAATTTCACTTTTTTGTGAAAATATCCACTAAATGAGGGAATAATATGTGTGAGGTTACCCCAGGAGATTTCCAAATGTGTGTGGGTAGAATATATATCCCACAGGGGTAAAATTGAAAAAAGTTTAAAACATTTTTTTTTTGGACTTAGTCATTTTTCCGGCGTTTATCAGACTTTCAGATAGCGGAAATGTCAGTGAGCGTTCCGATTTCATTTCCAGAGCGATTCGCCCAATGAGTCCTTGATATTTAGTCGTTTTCAGCCAATTTTCTGGATTTTTGAAAATTTCACTTTTTTGTGAAAATATCCACTAAATGAGGGAATAATATGTGTGAGGGTACCCCAGGAGAGTTCCAAATGTGTGTGGGTAGAATATATATCCCACAGGGGTAAAATTGAAAAAAGTTTAAAACATTTTTTTTTTGGACTTAGTCATTTTTCCGGCGTTTATCAGACTTTCAGATAGCGGAAAAGTCAGTGAGCGTTCCGATTTCAGTTCCAGAATGATTCGGCCAATGAGTCCTTGATATTTAGTCGTTTTCAGGCAATTTTTTGGATTTTTGAAAATTTCACTTTTTTGTGAAAATATCCACTAAATGAGGGAATAATATGTGTGAGGGTACCCCAGGATAGTTCCAAATGTGTGTGGGTAGAATATATATCCCACGGGGGTAAAATTGAAAAAAGTTGAAAACTTTTTTTTCTTCGACTTAATCATTTTTCCGGCGTTTATCAGACTTTCAGATAGGGGAAATGTCAGTGAGCGTTCCGATTTCAGTTTCAGAACGATTCGCCCATTGAGTCCTTGATATTTAGTCGTTTCCAGTCAATTTTCAGAATTTTTGAAAATTTCACTTTTTTGTGAAAATATCCACTAAATGAGGGAATAATATGTGTGAGGGTACCGCAGGAGAGTTCCAAATTTGTGTGGGTAGAATATATATCCCACAGGTTTAAAATTGAAAAAAGTTTAAAAAAGTTTTTTTTTTGTACTTAGTCATTTTTCCGGCGTTTATCAGACATTCAGATAGGGGAAATGTCAGTGAGCATTCCGATTTCAGTTCCAGATCGATTTGCCGGATGAGTCCTTGATATTTCGTCGTTTTCAGCCAATTTTCTGGATTTTTGAAAATTTCACTTTTTTGTGAAAATATCACCTAAATGAGGGAATAATATGTGTGAGGGTACCCCAGGAGAGTTCCAAATGTGTGTGGGTAGAATATATATCCTACGGGGGTAAAATTGAAAAAAGTTGAAAATTTTTTTTTTGGGATTTAGTCATTTTTCCGGCGTTTATCAGACTTTCAGATAGGGGAAATGTCAGTGAGCATTCCGATTTCAGTTCCAGAGCGATTCGCCCAATGAGTCCTTGATATTTTGTCGTTTTCAGCCAATTTTCTGGATTTTTGAAAATTTCACTTTTTTGTGAAAATATCCACTAAATGAGGGAATAATATGTGTGAGGTTACCCCAGGAGATTTCCAAATGTGTGTGGGTAGAATTTATATCCCACCGGGGTAAAATTGAAAAAAGTTTAAAACATTTTTTTTTTGGACTTAGTCATTTTTCCGGCGTTTATCAGACTTTCAGATAGCGGAAATGTCAGTGAGCGTTCCGATTTCATTTCCAGAGCGATTCGCCCAATGAGTCCTTGATATTTAGTCGTTTTCAGCCAATTTTCTGGATTTTTGAAAATTTAACTTTTTTGTGAAAATATCCACTAAATGAGGGAATAATATGTGTGAGGGTACCCCAGGAGAGTTCCAAATGTGTTTGGGTAGAATATATATCCCACGGGGGTAAAATTGAAAAAAGTTGAAAAAAATTTATTTTTTGACTTAGTCATTTTACCGCCGTTTATCAGACTTTCAGATAGGGGAAATGTCAGTGAGCGTTCCGATTTCAGTTCCAGAGCGATTTGCCCAATGAGTCCTTGATATTTCATAGTTTTCAGGCAATTTTCTGAATTTTTGAAAATGTCACTTTTTTGTGAAAATATCCAATAAATGAGGCAATAATATGTGTGAGGGTACCCCAGGAGAGTTCCAAATGTGTGTGGGTAGAATATATATCCCACGGGGGTAAAATTGAAAAAAGTTGAAAACATTTTTTTTTTGACTTAGTCATTTTTTCCGATGTTTATCAGACTTTCAGATAGCGGAAATGTCAGTGAGTGTTCCGATTTCAGTTCCAGAACGATTCGCCCAATGAGTCCTTGATATTTAGTTGTTTTCAGCCGATTTCCTGGATTTTTGAAAATTTCACTTTTTTGTGAAAATATCCACTAAATGAGGAAATAATATGTGTGAGGGTACCCCAAGAGAGTTCCAAATGTGTGTGGACAGAATATATATCCCGCATGGTTGAAATTGAAAAAAGTTGAAAAAAAAAATATTTTTGTACTTAGTCATTTTTCCGGTGTTTATCAGACTTTCAGACAGGGGAAATGTCAGTGAGCATTCCGATTTCAGTTCCAGAGCGATTCGCCCAATAAGTCCTTGATATTTAGTCGTTTTCACCCAATTTTCTGAATTTTTGAAATTTTTACTTTTTTGTGAAAATATCCACTAAAAGACGGAATAATATGCGTGAGGGTACCCCAGGAGTGTTCCAAATGTGTGTGGATAGAATATATATCCCACGGGGGTAAAATTGAAAAAAGTTGAAAACATTTTTTTTTTGGACTTAGTCATTTTTCCGACGTTTATCAGACTTTCAGATAGCGGAAAAGTCAGTGAGCGTTCCGATTTCAGTTCCAGAATGATTCGGCCAATGAGTCCTTGATATTTAGTTGTTTTCAGGCAATTTTCTGGATTTTTGAAAATTTCACTTTTTTGTGAAAATATCCACTAAATGAGGGAATAATATGTGTGAGGGTACCCCAGGATAGTTCCAAATGTGTGTGGGTAGAATATATATCCCACGGGGGTAAAATTGAAAAAAGTTGAAAACTTTTTTTTCTTGGACTTAGTCATTTTTCCGGCGTTTATCAGACTTTCAGATAGGGGAAATGTCAGTGAGCGTTCCGATTTCAGTTTCAGAACGATTCGCCCAATGAGTCCTTGATATTTAGTCGTTTCCAGTCAATTTTCAGAATTTTTGAAAATTTCACTTTTTTGTGAAAATATCCACTAAATGAGGGAATAATATGTGTGAGGGTACCCCAGGAGAGTTCCAAATGTGTGTGGGTAGAATATATATCCCACAGGTTTAAAATTGAAAAAAGTTTAAAAAAGTTTTTTTTTGTACTTAGTCATTTTTCCGGCGTTTATCAGACATTCAGATAGGGGAAATGTCAGTGAGCATTCCGATTTCAGTTCCAGATCGATTTGCCGGATGAGTCCTTGATATTTCGTCGTTTTCAGGCAATTTTCTGAATTTTTGAAAATTTCACTTTTTTGTGAAAATATCCACTAAATGAGGGAATAATATGTGTGAGGGTACCCCAGGAGAGTTCCAAATGTGTGTGGGTAGAATATATATCCTACGGGGGTAAAATTGAAAAAAGTTGAAAATTTTTTTTTGGGGATTTAGTCATTTTTCCGCCGTTTATCAGACTTTCAGATAGGGGAAATGTCAGTGAGCGTTCTGATTTCAGTTCCAGAGCGATTTGCCCAATGAGTCCTTGATATTTAGTCGTTTTCAGCCAATTTTCAGTATTTTTGAAAATTTCACTTTTTTGTGAAAATATCCACTAAATGAGGGAATAATATGTGTGAGGGTACCCCAGGAGAGTTCCAAATGTGTGTGGGTAGAATATATATCCCGCATGGTTGAAATTGAAAAAAGTTGAAAAAAAAAATATTTTTGTACTTAGTCATATTTCCGGCGTTTATCAGACTTTCAGTTAGGGAAATGTCAGTGAGCATTCCGATTTCAGTTCCAGAGCGATTCGCCCAATGAGTCCTTGATATTTAGTCGTTTTCAGCCAATTTTCTGGATTTTTGAAAATTTCACTTTTTTGTGAAAATATCCACTAACTGAGGGAATAATATGTGTGAGGGTATCCCAGGAGAGTTCCAAATGTGTGTGGGTAGAATATACATCCCACAGGGTTAAAATTGAAAAAAGTTGAAAATTTTTTTGGGGGGATTTAGTCATTTTTCCGGCGTTTATCAGACTTTCAGATAGCGGAAAAGTCAGTGAGCTTTCCGATTTCAGTTCCAGAACGATTCGGCCAATGAGACCTTGATATTTAGTCGTTTTCAGCCAATTTACTGGATTTTTGAAAATTTCACTTTTTTGTGAAAATATCCACTAAATGAGGGAATAATATGTGTGAGGGTACCCTAGGAGAGTTCCAAATGTGTGTGGGTAGAATATATATCCCACGGGGGTAAAATTGAAAAAAGTTGAAAATTTTTTTTTTGGGGATTTAGTCATGTTTCCGGCGTTTATCAGACTTTCAGATAGCGGAAATGTCAGTGAGCGTTCCGATTTCAGTTCCAGAGCGATTTGCCTAATGAGTCCTTGATATTTCGTAGTTTTCAGGCAATTTTCAGAATTTTTGAAAATTTCACTTTTTAGTGAAAATATCCACTAAATGAGGGAATAATATGTGTGAGGGTACCCCAGGAGAGTTCCAAATGTGTGTGGGTAGAATATATATCCCACATGGTTGAAATTGAAAAAAAAAAAATTTTTGGACTTAGTCATATTTCCGGCTTTTATCAGACTTTCAGATAGGGGAAATGTCAGTGAGCATTCCGATTTCAGTTCCAGAGCGATTCGCCCAATGAGGCCTTGATATTTTGTCATTTTCAGCCAATTTTCTGGATTTTTGAAAATTTCACTTTTTTGTGAAAATATCCACTAAATGAGGGAATAATATGTGTGAGGTTACCCCAGGAGATTTACAAATGTGTGTGGGTAGAATATATATCCCACAGGGGTAAAATTGAAAAAAGTTTAAAACATTTTTTTTTTGGACTTAGTCATTTTTCCGACGTTTATCAGACTTTCAGATAGCGGAAATGTCAGTGTGCATTCCGATTTCATTTCCAGAGCGATTCGCCCAATGAGTCCTTGATATTTAGTCGTTTTCAGCCAATTTTCGGGATTTTTGAAAATTTCACTTTTTTGTGAAAATATCCACTAAATGAGGGAATAATATGTGTGAGGGTACCCCAGGAGAGTTCCAATTGTGTGTGGGTAGAATATATATCCCACATGGTTGAAATTGAAAAAAGTTGAAAAAAAAAATATTTTTGGACTTAGTCATATTTCCGGCTTTTATCAGACTTTCAGATAGGGTAAATGTCAGTGAGCGTTCCGATTTCAGTTCCAGAACGATTCGGCCAATGAGTACTTGATATTTAGTCGTTTTCAGCCAATTTACTGGATTTTTGAAAATTTCACTTTTTTGTGAAAATATCCACTAAATGAGGGAATAATATGTGTGAGGGTACCCCAGGAGTGTTCCAAATGAGTGTGGATAGAATATATATCCCACGGGGGTAAAATTGAAAAAAGTTGAAACATTTTTTGGGGGGGATTTAGTCATTTTTCTGGCATTTATCAGACTTTCAGATAGGGGAAATGTCAGTGAGCATTCCGTTTTCAGTTCCAGAGCGATGCGCCCAATGAGTCCTTGATATTTAGTCGTTTTCAGCCAATTTTCTGTATTTTTGAAAATTTCACTTTTTTGTGAAAATATCCACTAAATGAGGGAATAATATGTGTGAGGGTACCCCAGGAGAGTTCCAAATGTGTGTGGGTAGAATATATATCCCACTGGGGTAAAATTGAAAAAAGTTGAAAATTTTTTTTTTTTGTACTTGTCATTTTTCCGGCGTTTATCAGACTTTCAGATAGGGGAAATGTCAGTGAGCATTCCGATTTCAGTTCCAGAACGATTCGCCGGATGAGTCCTTGATATTTCGTCGTTTTCAGGCAATTTTCTGGATTTTTGAAACTTTCACTTTTTTGTGAAAATATCCACTAAATGAGGGAATAATATGTGTGAGGGTACCCCAGGAGAGTTCCAAATGTGTGTGGGTAGAATATATATCCCACAGGGTTAAAATTGAAAAAAGTTGAAAAAAAATTTTTTTTTGTACTTAGTCATTTTTCCGGTGTTTATCAGACTTTCAGACAGGGGAAATGTCAGTGAGCATTCCGATTTTAGTTCCAGAGCGATTCGCCCAATGAGTCCTTGATATTTAGTCGTTTCCAGTCAATTTTCAGAATTTTTGAAAATTTCACTTTTTAGTGAAAATATCCACTAAATGAGGGAATAATATGTGTGAGGGTACCCCAGGAGAGTTCCAAATGTGTGTGGGTAGAATGTATATCCCACATGGTTGAAATTGAAAAAAGTTGAAAAAAAAATATTTTTGTACTTAGTCATATTTCCGGCTTTTATCAGACTTTCAGATAGGGGAAATGTCAGTGAGCATTCCGATTTCAGTTCCAGAGCGATTCGCCCAATGAGGACTTGATATTTTGTCATTTTCAGCCAATTTTCTGGATTTTTGAAAATTTCACTTTTTTGTGAAAATATCCACTAAATGAGGGAATAATATGTGTGAGGTTACCCCAGGAGAGTTCCAAATGTGTGTGCGTAGAATATATATCCTACGGGGGTAAAATTGAAAAAATTTGAAAAAATTTTTTTTTTGACTTAGTCATTTTACCGCCGTTTATCAGACTTTCAGATAGGGTAAATGTCAGTGAGCGTTCCGATTTCAGTTTCAGAGCGATTTGCCCAATGAGTCCTTGATATTTCGTAGTTTTCAGCCAATTTTCTGAATTTTTGAAAATTTCACTTTTTTCTGAAAATATCCAATAAATGAGGCAATAATATGTGTGAGGGTACCCCAGGAGAGTTCCAAATGTGTGTGGGTAGAATATATATCCCACAGGGTTAAAATTGAAAAAAGTTGAAAAAAAATTTTTTTTTGTACTTAGTCATTTTTCCGGTGTTTATCAGACTTTCAGACAGGGGAAATGTCAGTGAGCATTCCGATTTCAGTTCCAGAGCGATTCGCCCAATGAGTCCATGATATTTAGTCGTTTTCAGCCAATTTTCTGGATTTTTGAAAATTTCACTTTTTTGTGAAAATATCCACTAAATGAGGGAATAATATGTGTGTGAGGGTACCCAAGGAGAGTTCCAAATGTGTGTGGGTAGAATATATATCCCGCGGGGGTAAAATTGAAAGAAGTTGAAAACTTTTTTTTCTTGGACTTAGTCATTTTTCCGGCGTTTATCAGACTTTCAGATAGGGGAAATGTCAGTGAGCATTCCGTTTTCAGTTCCAGAGCGATGCGCCCAATGAGTCCTTGATATTTAGTCGTTTTCAGCCAATTTTCTGGATTTTTGAAAATTTCACTTTTTTGTGAAAATATCCACTAAATGAGGGAATAATATGTGTGAGGGTATCCCAGGAGAGTTCCAAATGTGTGTGGGTAGAATATATATCCCACGGGGGTAAAATTGAAAAAAGTTGAAAAAATTTTTTTTTGGACTTAGTAATTTTTCCGACGTTTATCAGACTTTCAGAGAGCGGAAAAGTCAGTGAGCGTTCCGATTTCAGTTCCAGAACGATTCGGCCAATGAGTCCTTGATATTTAGTCGTTTTCAGGCAATTTTCTGGATTTTTGAAAATTTCACTTTTTTGTGAAAATATCCACTAAATGAGGGAATAATATGTGTGATGGTACCCCAGGATAGTTCCAAATGTGTGTGGGTAGAATATATATCCCACGGGGGTAAAATTGAAAAAAGTTGAAAACTTTTTTTTCTTGGACTTAGTCATTTTTCCGGCGTTTATCAGACTTTCAGATAGGGGAAATGTCAGTGAGCGTTCCGATTTCAGTTTCAGAACGATTCGCCCAATGAGTCCTTGATATTTAGTCGTTTCCAGTCAATTTTCAGAATTTTTGAAAATTTCACTTTTTAGTGAAAATATCCACTAAATGAGGGAATAATATGTGTGAGGGTACCCCAGGAGAGTTCCAAATGTGTGTGGGTAGAATATACATCCCACCGGGGGTAAAATTGAAAAAAGTTGAAAAAATTTTTTTTTTTGGACTTAGTCATTTTTCCGGCGTTTATCAGACTTTCAGATAGGGGAAATGTCAGTGAGCGTTCCGATTTCAGTTCCAGAGCGATTTGCAAAATGAGTCCTTGATATTTCGTAGTTTTCAGGCAATTTTCAGAATTTTTGAAAATTTCACTTTTTTGTGAAAATATCCACTAAATGAGGGAATAATATGTGTGAGGGTACCCCAGGAGAGTTCCAAATGTGTGTGGGTAGAATATATATCCCACATGGTTGAAATTTAAAAAAGTTGAAAAAAAAAATATTTTTGTACTTAGTCATATTTCCGGCTTTTATCAGACTTTCAGATAGGGGAAATGTCAGTGAGCATTCCGATTTCAGTTCCAGAGCGATTCGCCCAATGAGGCCTTGATATTTTGTCATTTTCAGCCAATTTTCTGGATTTTTGAAAATTTCACTTTTTTGTGAAAATATCCACTAAATGAGGGAATAATATGTGTGAGGGTATCCCAGGAGAGTTCCAAATGTGTGTGGGTAGAATATATATCCCACGGGGTTAAAATTGAAAAAAGTTGAATTTTTTTTTTTTGGGATTTAGTCATTTTTCTGGCGTTTATCAGACTTTCAGATAGCGGAAAAGTCAGTGAGCGTTCCGATTTCAGTTCCAGAACGATTCGGCCAATGAGTACTTGATATTTAGTCGTTTTCAGCCAATTTACTGGATTTTTGAAAATTTCACTTTTTTGTGAAAATATCCACTAAATGAGGGAATAATATGTGTGAGGGTACCCCAGGAGTGTTCCAAATGAGTGTGGATAGAATATATATCCCACGGGGGTAAAATTGAAAAAAGCTGAAACATTTTTTGGGGGGGATTTAGTCATTTTTCTGGCATTTATCAGACTTTCAGATAGGGGAAATGTCAGTGAGCATTCCGTTTTCAGTTCCAGAGCGATGCGCCCAATGAGTCCTTGATATTTAGTCGTTTTCAGCCAATTTTCTGTATTTTTGAAAATTTCACCTTTTTGTGAAAATATCCACTAAATGAGGGAATAATATGTGTGAGGGTACCCCAGGAGAGTTCCAAATGTGTGTGGGTAGAATATATATCCCACTGGGGTAAAATTGAAAAAAGTTGAAAATTTTTTTTTTTTGTACTTGTCATTTTTCCGGCGTTTATCAGACTTTCAGATAGGGGAAATGTCAGTGAGCATTCCGATTTCAGTTCCAGAACGATTCGCCGGATGAGTCCTTGATATTTCGTCGTTTTCAGGCAATTTTCTGGATTTTTGAAAATTTCACTTTTTTGTGAAAATATCCACTAAATGAGGGAATAATATGTGTGAGGGTACCCCAGGAGAGTTCCAAATGTGTGTGGGTAGAATATATATCCCACAGGGTTAAAATTGAAAAAAGTTGAAAAAAAATTTTTTTTTGTACTTAGACATTTTTCCGGTGTTTATCAGACTTTCAAACAGGGGAAATGTCAGTGAGCATTCCGATTTCAGTTCCAGAGCGATTCGCCCGATGAGTCCTTGATATTTAGTCGTTTTCAGGCAATTTTCTGGATTTTTGAAAATTTCACTTTTTTGTGAAAATATCCACTAAATGAGGGAATAATATGTGTGAGGATACCCCAGGATAGTTCCAAATGTGTGTGGGTAGAATATATATCCCACAGGTTTAAAATTGAAAAAAGATAAAAAAAATTATTTTTTTTGTACTTAGTCATTTTTCCGGCGTTTATCAGACATTCAGATAGGGGTAATGTCAGTGAGCGTTCCGATTTCACTTCCAGAGCGATTCGCCCAATGAGTCCTTGATATTTAGTCGTTTTCAGCCAATTTTCTGAATTTTTGAAAATTTCACTTTTTTGTGAAAATATCCAATAAATGACGCAATAATATGTGTGAGGGTACCCCAGGAGAGTTCCAAATGTGTGTGGGTAGAATATATATCCCACGGGGGTAAAATTGAAAAAAGTTGAAAAAAATTTTTTTTTGACTTAGTCATTTTTCCGACGTTTATCAGACTTTCAGATAGCGGAAATGTCAGTGAGCGTTCCGATTTCAGTTCCAGAACGATTCGCCCAATGACTCCTTGATATTTAGTCGTTTTCAGCCGATTTCCTGGATTTTTGAAAATTTCACTTTTTTGTGAAATTATACACTAAATGAGGGAATAATATGTGTGAGGCTACCCCAGGAGAGTTCCAAATGTGTGTGGGCAGAATATATATCCCGCATGGTTGAAATTGAAAAAAGTTGAAAAAAAAAATATTTTTGTACTTAGTCATATTTCCGTCGTTTATCAGACTTTCAGATAGGGAAATGTCAGTGAGCGTTCCAATTTCAGTTCCAGAGCGATTCGCCCAATGAGTCCTTGATATTTTGTCGTTTACAGCCAATTTTCTGGATTTTTGAAAATTTCACTTTTTTGTGAAAATATCCACTAAATGAGGGAATAATATGTGTGAGGGTATCCCAGGAGAGTTCCAAATGTGTGTGGGTATAAAATATATCCCACGGGGGTAAAATTGAAAAAAGTTGAAAACATTTTTTTTTTGGACTTAGTCATTTTTCCGACATTTATCAGACTTTCAGATAGCGGAAATGTCAGTGAGCTTTCCGATTTCAGTTCCAGAACGATTCACCCAATGAGTCCTTGATATTTAGTCGTTTTCAGCCAATTTTCAGAATTTTTGAAAATTTCACTTTTTTGTGAAAATATCCACTAAATGAGGGAATAATATGTGTGAGGGTACCCCAGGAGAGTTCCAAATGTGTGTGGGTGGAATATATATCCCACGGGGGTAAAATTGAAAAAAGTTGAAAATTTTTTTTTGGGGATTTACTCATTTTTCCGGCGTTTATCAGACTTTCAGATAGGGGAAATGTCAGTGAGCATTCCGATTTCAGTTCCAGAGCGATTCGCCCAATGAGTCCTTGATATTTTGTCGTTTTCAGCCAATTTTCTGGATTTTTGAAAATTTCACTTTTTTGTGAAAATATCCACTAAATGAGGGAATAATATGTGTGAGGGTACCCCAGGAGAGTTCCAAATGTGTGTGGGTAGAATATATATCCCACAGGGGTAAAATTGAAAAAAGTTGAAAACTTTTTTTTCTTAAACTTAGTCATTTTTCCGGCGTTTATCAGACTTTCAGATAGGGGAAATGTCAGTGAGCGTTCCTATTTCAGTTCCAGAGCGATTCGCCCAATGAGTCCTTGATATTTAGTCGTTTTCAGCCAATTTTCAGAATTTTTGAAAATTTCACTTTTTTGTGAAAATATCCACTAAATGAGGGAATAATGTGTGCGAGGGTACCCCAGGAGAGTTCCAAATGTGTGTGGGTAGAATATATATCCCACGGGGGTAAAATTGAAAAAAGGTAAATACTTTTTTTTCTTGGACTTAGTCATTTTTCCGGCGTTTATCAGACTTTCAGATAGGGGAAATGTCAGTGAGCGTTCCGATTTCAGTTCCAGAGCGATTTGCCCAATGAGTCCTTGATATTTAGTCGTTTTCAGCCAATTTTCTGTATTGTTGACAATTTAACTTTTTTGTGAAAATATCCACTAAATGAGGGAATAATATGTGTGAGGGTACCCCAGGAGAGTTCCAAATGTGTGTGGGTAGAATATATATCCCACATGTTTGAAATTGAAAAAAGTTATAAAAAAAAATATGTTTGTACTTAGTCATATTTCCGGCGTTTATCAGACTTTCAGATAGGGGAAATGTCAGTGAGCATTCCGATTTCAGTTCCAGAGTGATTCGCCCAGTCGTTTTCAGCCAATTTTCTGGATTTTTGAAAATTTCACTTTTTTGTGAAAATATCCACTAAATGAGGGAATAATATGTGTGAGGGTACCCCAGGAGAGTTCCAAATGTGTGTGGGTAGAATATAAATCCCACGGGGTAAAATTGAAAAAAGTTGAAAACTTTTTTTTCTTAAACTTAGTCATTTTTCCGGCGTTTATCAGCATTTCAGATAGGGGAAATGTCAGTGAGCGTTCCTATTTCAGTTCCAGAGCGATTCGCCCAATGAGTCCTTGATATTTAGTTGTTTTCAGCCAATTTTCTGGATTTTTGAAAATTTCACTTTTTTGCGAAAATATCCACTAAATAAGGGAATAATGTGTGTGTGAGGGTACCCCAGGAGAGTTCCAAATGTGTGTGGGTGGAACATATATCCCACGGGGGTAAAATTGAAAAAAGTTGAAAACTTTTTTTTCTTGGACTTAGTCATTTTTCCGACATTTATCAGACTTTCAGATAGCGGAAATGTCAGTGAGCTTTCCGATTTCAGTTCCAGAACGATTCACCCAATGAGTCCTTGATATTTAGTCGTTTTCAGCCAATTTTCAGAATTTTTGAAAATTTCACTTTTTTGTGAAAATATCCACTAAATGAGGGAATAATATGTGTGAGGGTACCCCAGGAGAGTTCCAAATGTGTGTGGGTGGAATATATATCCCACGGGGGTAAAATTGAAAAAAGTTGAAAATTTTTTTTTGGGGATTTACTCATTTTTCCGGCGTTTATCAGACTTTCAGATAGGGGAAATGTCAGTGAGCATTCCGATTTCAGTTCCAGAGCGATTCGCCCAATGAGTCCTTGATATTTTGTCGTTTTCAGCCAATTTTCTGGATTTTTGAAAATTTCACTTTTTTGTGAAAATATCCACTAAATGAGGGAATAATATGTGTGAGGGTACCCCAGGAGAGTTCCAAATGTGTGTGGGTAGAATATATATCCCACAGGGGTAAAATTGAAAAAAGTTGAAAACTTTTTTTTCTTAAACTTAGTCATTTTTCCGGCGTTTATCAGACTTTCAGATAGGGGAAATGTCAGTGAGCGTTCCTATTTCAGTTCCAGAGCGATTCGCCCAATGAGTCCTTGATATTTAGTCGTTTTCAGCCAATTTTCAGAATTTTTGAAAATTTCACTTTTTTGTGAAAATATCCACTAAATGAGGGAATAATGTGTGCGAGGGTACCCCAGGAGAGTTCCAAATGTGTGTGGGTAGAATATATATCCCACGGGGGTAAAATTGAAAAAAGGTAAATACTTTTTTTTCTTGGACTTAGTCATTTTTCCGGCGTTTATCAGACTTTCAGATAGGGGAAATGTCAGTGAGCGTTCCGATTTCAGTTCCAGAGCGATTTGCCCAATGAGTCCTTGATATTTAGTCGTTTTCAGCCAATTTTCTGTATTGTTGACAATTTAACTTTTTTGTGAAAATATCCACTAAATGAGGGAATAATATGTGTGAGGGTACCCCAGGAGAGTTCCAAATGTGTGTGGGTAGAATATATATCCCACATGTTTGAAATTGAAAAAAGTTATAAAAAAAAATATGTTTGTACTTAGTCATATTTCCGGCGTTTATCAGACTTTCAGATAGGGGAAATGTCAGTGAGCATTCCGATTTCAGTTCCAGAGTGATTCGCCCAGTCGTTTTCAGCCAATTTTCTGGATTTTTGAAAATTTCACTTTTTTGTGAAAATATCCACTAAATGAGGGAATAATATGTGTGAGGGTACCCCAGGAGAGTTCCAAATGTGTGTGGGTAGAATATAAATCCCACAGGGGTAAAATTGAAAAAAGTTGAAAACTTTTTTTTCTTAAACTTAGTCATTTTTCCGGCGTTTATCAGCATTTCAGATAGGGGAAATGTCAGTGAGCGTTCCTATTTCAGTTCCAGAGCGATTCGCCCAATGAGTCCTTGATATTTAGTTGTTTTCAGCCAATTTTCTGGATTTTTGAAAATTTCACTTTTTTGCGAAAATATCCACTAAATAAGGGAATAATGTGTGTGTGAGGGTACCCCAGGAGAGTTCCAAATGTGTGTGGGTGGAACATATATCCCACGGGGGTAAAATTGAAAAAAGTTGAAAACTTTTTTTTCTTGGACTTAGTCATTTTTCCGGCGTTTATCAGACTTTCAGATAGGGGAAATGTCAGTGAGCGTTCAGATTTCAGCTCCAGAGCGATTCTCCCAATGAGTCCTTGATATTTAGTTGTTTTCAGCCAATTTTGTGGATTTTTGAAAATTTCACTTTTTTGTGAAAATATCCACTAAATGAGGGAATAATATGTGTGAGGATATCTCAGGAGAGTTTCAAATGTGTGTGGGTAGAATATATATCCCACGGGGGTAAAATTGAAAAAAGTTGAAAATTTTTTTTGAAGGATTTAGTCATTTTTCCGGCGTTTATCAGACTTTCAGATAGGGGAAATGTCAGTGAGCGTTCCGATTTCAGTTCTAGAGCGATTCTCCCAATGAGTCATTGATATTTTGACGTTTTTAGTCAATTTTCTGGATTTTTGAAAACTTCACTTTTTTGTGAAAATATCCACTAAATGAGGGAATAATATGTGTGAGGTTACCCCAGGAGAGTTCCAAATGTGTGTGGGTAGAATATATATCCCACAGGGTTAAAATTGAAAAAAGTTTAAAACATATTTTTTTTGGACTTAGTCATTTTTCCGGCGTTTATCAGACTTTCAGATAGCAGAAATGTCAGTGAGCATTCCGATTTCATTTCCAGAGCGATTCGACAATGAGTCCTTGATATTTTGTCGTTTTCAGCCAATTTTTGGATTTTTGAAAATTTCACTTTTTTGTGAAAATATCCACTAAATGAGGGAATAATCTGTGTGAGGTTACCCCAGGAGAGTTCCAAATGTGTGTGGGTAGAATATATATCCCACGGGGGTAAAATTTAAAAAAGTTGAAAAAAATTTTTTTTTTGACTTAGTCATTTTTACGGCGTTTATCAGACTTTCAGATAGGGGAAATGTAAGTGAGCGTTCCGATTTCAGTTCTAGAGCGATTCGCCCAATGAGTCCTTGATATTTAGTCGTTTTCAGCCAATTTTCTGGATTTTTGAAAAATTCACTTTTTTTGTGAAAATATCCACTAAATGAGGGAACAATATGTGTGAGGGTACCCCAGGAGAATTCCAAATGTGTGTGGGTAGAATATATATCCCACGGGGGTAAAATTGAAAAAAGTTGAAACATTTTTTGGGGGGGATTTAGTCATTTTTCCGGCGTTTATCAGACTTTCAGATACGGGAAATGTCAGTGAGCGTTCCGATTTCAGTTCCAGAGCGATTCGCTCAATGAGTCCTTGATATTTAGTTGTTTTCAGCCAATTTTCTGGATTTTTGAAAATTTCACTTTTTTGGGAAAATATCCACTAAATGAGGGAATAATATGTGTGAGGTTACCCCAGGAGAGTTCCAAATGTGTGTGGGTAGAATATATATCCCACGGGGGTAAAATTGAAAAAAGTTGAAAACTTTTTTTTCTTGGACTTAGTCATTTTTCCGGCGTTTATCAGACTTTCAGATTGGGGAAATGTCAGTGAGCGTTCCGACTTCAGTTTCAGAACGATTCGCCCAATGAGTCCTTGATATTTAGTCGTTTCCAGCCAATTTTCAGAATTTTTGAAAATTTCACTTTTTTGTGAAAATATCCACTAAATTAGGGAATAATATGTGTGAGGGTACCCCAGGAGAGTTCCAAATGTGTGTGGGTAGAATATATATCCTACGGGGGTAAAATTGAAAAAAGTTGCAAAAAATTTTTTTTTGTACTTAGTCATTTTTCCGGCGTTTATCAGACATTCAGATAGGGGAAATGTCAGTGAGCGTTCCGATTTCAGTTCTAGAGCGATTCACCCAATGAGTCCTTTATATTTAGTCGTTTTCAGCCAATTTTCTGGATTTTTGAAAAATTCACTTTTTTGTGTAAATATCCACTAAATGAGGGAATAATATGTGTGAGGGTACCCGAGGAGATTCCAAATGTGTGTGGGTAGAATATATATCACACGGGGGTAAAATTGAAAAACGTTGAAAAAATTTTTTTTTTGGACTTAGTCATTTTTCCGACGTTTATTAGACTTTCAGATAGCGGAAATGTCAGTGAGCATTCCGATTTCAGTTCCAGAATGATTCGCCCAATGAGTCCTTGATATTTAGTCGTTTTCAGCCAATTTTCAGAATTTTTGAAAATTTCACTTTTTTGTGAAAATATCCACTAAATGAGGGAATAATATGTGTGAGGGTTCCAAATGTGTGTGGGTAGAATATATATCCCAAGGGGGTAAAATTAAAAAAAGTTGAAAATTTTTTTGGGGGGATTTAGTCATTTTTCCGGCGTTTATCAGACTTTCAGATAGGGGAAATGTCAGTGAGCGTACCGATTTCAGTTCCAGAGCGATTTGCCCAATGAGTCCTTGATATTTTGTCGTTTTCAGCCAATTTTCTGGATTTTTGAAAATTTCACTTTTTTGTGAAAATATCCACTAAATGAGGGAATAATATGTGTGAGGTTACCCGAGGAGAGATCCAAATGTGTGTGGGTAGAATATATATCCCACGGGGGTAAAATTTAAAAAAAGTAAAAAAATTTTTTTTTTGGACTTAGTCATTTTTCCGACGTTTATCAGACTTTCAGATAGCGGAAAAGTCAGTGAGCGTTCCGATTTCATTTCCAGAACGATTCGGCCAATGAGTCCTTGATATTTAGTCGTTTTCAGGCAATTTTCTGGATTTTTGAAAATTTTACTTTTTTGTGAAAATATCCACTAAATGAGGGAATAATATGTGTGAGGGTACCCCAGGAGAGTTCCAAATGTGTGTGGGTAGAATATATATCCCACATGGTTGAAATTGAAAAAAGTTGAAAAAAAAAATATTTTTGTACTTAGTCATATTTCCGGCGTTTATCAGACTTTCAGATAGGGGAAATGTCAGTGAGCATTCCGATTTCAGTTCCAGAGCGATTCGCCCAATGAGTCCTTGATATTTAGTCGTTTTCAGGCAATTTTCTGGATTTTTGAAAATTTCACTTTTTTGTGAAAATATCTACTAAATGAGGGAATAATATGTGTGAGGGTACCCCAGGAGAGTTCCAAATATGTGTGGGTAGAATATATATCCCACGGGGGTAAAATTGAAAAAAGTTGAAAACTTTTTTTTCTTGGACTTAGTCATTTTTCCGGCGTTTATCAGACTTTCAGATAGGGGAAATGTCAGTGAGCGTTCCGATTTCAGTTCCAGAGCTATTTGCCCAATGAGTCCTTGATATTTTGTCGTTTTCAGCCAATTTTCTGGATTTTTGAAAATTTCACTTTTTTGTGAAAATATCCACTAAATGAGGGAATAATATGTGTGAGGTTACCCCAGGAGAGTTCCAAATGTGTGTGGGTAGAATATATATCCCACGGGGGTAAAATTGAAAAAAGTTGAAAACTTTTTTTTCTTGGACTTAGTCATTTTTCCGGCGTTTATCAGACTTTCAGATTGGGGAAATGTCAGTGAGCGTTCCGACTTCAGTTTCAGAACGATTCGCCCAATGAGTCCTTGATATTTAGTCGTTTCCAGCCAATTTTCAGAATTTTTGAAAATTTCACTTTTTTGTGAAAATATCCACTAAATTAGGGAATAATATGTGTGAGGGTACCCCAGGAGAGTTCCAAATGTGTGTGGGTAGAATATATATCCTACGGGGGTAAAATTGAAAAAAGCTGCAAAAAATTTTTTTTTGTACTTAGTCATTTTTGCGGCGTTTATCAGACATTCAGATAGGGGAAATGTCAGTGAGCGTTCCGATTTCCGTTCCAGAGCGATTCGCCCAATGAGTCCTTGATATTTAGTCGTTTTCAGCCAATTTTCTGGATTTTTGAAAATTTCACTTTTTTTGTGAAAATATCCACTAAATGAGGGAATAATATGTGCGAGGGTACCCCAGGAGAGTTCCAAATGTGTGTGGGTAGAATATATATCCCACATGGTTGAAATTGAAAAAAGTTGAAAAAAAAAAAATTTTTGTACTTAGTCATATTTCCGGCTTTTATCAGACTTTCAGATAGGGGAAATGTCAGTGAGCGTTCTGATTTCAGTTCCAGAGCGATTCGCCCAATGAGTCCTTGATATTTCGTCGTTTTCAGGCAATTTTCAGAATTTTTGAAAATTTCACTTTTTTGTGAAAATATCCACTAAATGAGGGAATAATATGTGTGAGGGTACCCCAGGAGAGTTCCAAATGTGTGTGGGTAGAATATATATCCCACGGGGGTAAAATTGAAAAAAGTTGAAAAAATTTTTCAGGGGATTTAGTCATTTTTCCGGCGTTTATCAGACTTTCAGATAGGGGAAATGTCAGTGAGCATTCCGATTTCAGTTTCAGAGCGATTCGCCCAATGAGTCCTTGATATTTAGTGGTTTTCAGCCAATTTTCTGGATTTTTGAAAATTTCACTTTTTTTGTGAAAATATCCACTAAATGAGGGAATAATATGTGTGATGGTACCCCAGGAGAGTTCCAAATGTGTGTGGGTAGAATATATATCCCACGGGGGTAAAATTGAAAAAAGTTGAAAAATTTTTTCTTTGGAATTTAGTCTTTTTTACGGCGTGTATCAGACTTTCAGATAGGGGAAATGTCAGTAAGCGTTCCGATTTCAGTTCCAGAGCGATTCGCCCAATGAGTCCTAGATATTTTGTCGTTTTCAGCCAATTTTCTGGATTTTTGAAAATTTCACTTTTAGGTGAAAATATCCACTAAATAAGGGAATAATATGTGTGAGGGTACCCCAGGAGAGTTCCAAATGTGTGTGGGTAGAATATATATCCCACGGGGGTAAAATTGAAAAAAGTTGAAAAAAATTTTTTTTTGAACTTAGTCATTTTTCCGGCAATTATCAGACTTTCAGATAGGGGAAATGTCAGGGAGCAGTCCGATTTCAGTTCCAGAGTGATTCGCCCAATGAGTTTTTGATATTTAGTCGTTTTCAGCGAATTTTCTGGATTTTTGAAAATTTCACTTTTTTGTGAAAATATCCACTAAATGAGGGAATAATATGTGTGAGGGTAACCCAGGAGAGTTCCAAATGTGTGTGGGTATAAAATATATCCCACGAGGGTAAAATTGAAAAAAGTTGAAAAAATTTTTTTTTGGGCTTAGTCATTTTTCCTGCGTTTATCAGACTTTCAGATAGGGGAAATGTTAGTGAGCGTTCTGATTTCAGTTCCAGAGCGATTCGTCCAACGAGTCCTTGATATTTCGTCGTTTTCAGCCAATTTTCGGGATTTTTGAAAATTTCACTTTTTGTGAAAATATCCACTAAATGAGGGAATAATATGTGTGAGGGTACTCCAAGAGAGTTTCAAATGTGTGTGGGTAGAATATATATCCCACAGGGGTAAAATTGAAAAAAGTTGAAAAAAATTTTTACTTGGACTTAGTCATTTTTCCGGCGTTTATCAGACTTTCAGATAGGGGAAATGTCAGTGAGCGTTCCGATTTCAGTTCCAGAGCGATTCGCCCAATGAGTCCTTGATATTTCGTCGTTTCCAGCCAATATTTTGGATTTTTGAAAATTTCACTTTTTCGTGAAAATATCCACTAAATGAGGGAATAATATGTGTGAGGGTGCCCCAGGAGAGTTCCAAATGTGTGTGGGTAGAATATACATCCCACCGGGGGTAAAATTGAAAAAAGTTGAATAAAATTTTTTTTTTTGGACTTAGTCATTTTTCCGGCATTTATCAGACTTTCAGATAGGGGAAATGTCAGTGAACGTTCCGATTTCAGTTCCAGAGCGATTCGCCCAATGAGTCCTGGATATTTAGTCGTTTTCAGCCAATTTTCTGGATTTTTGAAAATGTCACTTTTTTGTGAAAATATCCACTAAATGAGGGAATAATATGTGTGAGGGTACCCCAGGAGAAATCCAAATGTGTGTGGCTATAATATATATCCCACGAGGGTAAAATTGAAAAAAGTTGAAAAAAATTTTTTTTGGGGCTTAGTCATTTTTCCGCCGTTTCTCAGACTTTCAGATAGGGGAAATGTCAGTGAGCGTTCCGATTTCAGTTCCAGAGCGATTTTCCCAATGAGTCCTTGATATTTAGTCGTTTTCAGCCAATTTTCGGATTTTTGAAAATTTCACTTTTTGTGAAAATATCCACTAAATGAGGGAATAATATGTGTGAGGGTACTTCAGGAGAGTTCCAAATGTGTGTGGGTAGAATATGTATCCCACGGGGTAAAATTTAAAAAAGTTGAAAAAAAATTTTCCTTGGACTTAGTCATTTTTCCGGCGTTTATCAGACTTTCAGATAGGTGAAATGTTAGTGAGCGTTCCGATTTCAGTTCCAGAGCTATTCGCCCAATGAGTCCTTGATATTTAGTCGTTTTCAGCCAATTTTCTGGATTTTTGAAAATTTCACTTTTTTGTGTAAATATCCACTAAATGAGGGAATAATATGTGTGAGGGTACCCCAGGAGAGTTCCAAATGTGTGTGGGTATAAAATATATCCCACGAGGGTAAAATTGAAAAAAGTTGAAAAAATTTTTTTTTGGGCTTAGTCATTTTTCCGGCGTTTATCAGACTTTCAGATAGGGGAAATGTCAGTGAGCGTTCCGATTTCAGTTCCAGAGCGATTCGCCCAATGAGTCCTTGATATTTTGTCGTTTCCAGCCAATATTTTGGATTTTTGAAAATTTCACTTTTTCGTGAAAATATCCACTAAATGAGGGAATAATATGTGTGAGGGTACCCCAGGAGAGTTCCAAATGTGTGTGGGTAGAATATACATCCCACCGGGGGTAAAATTGAAAAAAGTTGAAAAAAATTTTTTTTTTGGACTTAGTCATTTTTACGGCATTTATGAGACTTTCAGATAGGGGAAATGTCAGTGAACGTTCCGATTTCAGTTCCAGAGCGATTCGCCCAATGAGTCCTGGATATTTAGTCGTTTTCAGCCAATTTTCTGGATTTTTGAAAATTTCACTTTTTTGTGTAAATATCCACTAAATGAGGGAATAATATGTGTGAGGGTACTCCAGGAGAGTTCCAAATGTGTGTGGGTAGAATATGTATCCCACGGGGTAAAATTTAAAAAAGTTGAAAAAAAATTTTCCTTGGACTTAGTCATTTTTCCGGCGTTTATCAGACTTTCAGATAGGGGAAATGTTAGTGAGCGTTCCGATTTCAGTTCCAGAGCGATTCGCCCAATGAGTTCTTGATATTTAGTCGTTTTCAGCCAATTTTCTGGATTTTTGAAAATTTCACTTTTTTGTGTAAATATCCACTAAATGAGGGAATAATATGTGTGAGGGTACCCCAGGAGAGTTCCAAATGTGTGTGGGTATAAAATATATCCCACGAGGGTAAAATTGAAAAAAGTTGAAAAAATTTTTTTTTGGGCTTAGTCATTTTTCCTGCGTTTCTCAGACTTTCAGATAGGGGAAATGTCAGTGAGCGTTCCGATTTCAGTTCCAGAGCGATTTGCCCAATGAGTCCTTGATATTTAGTCGTTTTCAGCCAATTTTCGGGATTTTTGAAAATTTCACCTTTTTGTGAAAATATCCACTAAATGAGGGAATAATATGTGTGAGGGTACCCCAGGAGAGTTCCAAATGTGTGTGGGTAGAATATATATCCCACGGGGGTAAAATTGAAAAAAGTCGAAAGAATTTTTTTCTTGGACTTAGTCATTTTTCCGGCGTTTATCAGACTTTCAGATAGGGGAAATGTCAGTGAGCGTTCCGATTTCAGTTCCAGAGCGATTCGCCCAATGAGTCCTTGATATTTAGTCGTTTTCAGCCAATTTTCGGGATTTTTGAAAATGTCACCTTTTTGTGAAAATATCCACTAAATGAGGGAATAATATGTGTGAGGGTACTCCAGGAGAGTTCCAAATGTGTGTGGGTAGAATATGTATCCCACGGGGTAAAATTTAAAAAAGTTGAAAAAAAATTTTCCTTGGACTTAGTCATTTTTCCGGCGTTTATCAGACTTTCAGATAGGGGAAATGTCAGTGAGCGTTCCGATTTCAGTTCCAGAGCGATTCGCCCAATGAGTCCTTGATATTTAGTCGTTTTCAGCCAATTTTCAGGATTTTTGAAAATTTCACTTTTTTGTGAAAATATCCACTAAATGAGGGAATAATATGTGTGAGGGTACCCCAGGAAAGTTACAAATGTGTGTGGGTATAATATATATCCCACGGGGGTAAAATTGAAAAAAGTTGAAAAAATTTTTTTTGGGCTTAGTCATTTTTCCTGCGTTTCTCAGACTTTCAGATAGGGGAAATGTCAGTGAGCGTTCCGATTTCAGTTCCAGAGCGATTTGCCCAATGAGTCCTTGATATTTAGTCGTTTTCAGCCAATTTTCGGGATTTTTGAAAATGTCACCTTTTTGTGAAAATATCCACTAAATGAGGGAATAATATGTGTGAGGGTACTCCAGGAGAGTTTCAAATGTGTGTGGGTAGAATATATATCCCACAGGGGTAAAATTGAAAAAAGTTGAAAAAAAATTTTACTTGGACTTAGTCATTTTTACGGCGTTTATCAGACTTTCAGATAGGGGAAATGTCAGTGAACGTTCCGATTTCAGTTCCAGAGCGATTCGCCCAATGAGTCCTGGATATTTAGTCGTTTTCAGCCAATTTTCTGGATTTTTGAAAATTTCACTTTTTTGTGAAAATATCCACTAAATGAGGGAATAATATGTGTGAGGGTACCCCAGGAGAAATCCAAATTTGTGTGGGTATAATATATATCCCACGAGGGTAAAATTGAAAAAAGTTGAAAAAAAATTTTTTTGGGGCTTAGTCATTTTTCCGCCGTTTCTCAGACTTTCAGATAGGGGAAATGTCAGTGAGCGTTCCGATTTCAGTTCCAGAGCGATTTGCCCAATGAGTCCTTGATATTTAGTCGTTTTCAGCCAATTTTCGGGATTTTTGAAAATGTCACCTTTTTGTGAAAATATCCACTAAATGAGGGAATAATATGTGTGAGGGTACCCCAGGAGAGTTCCAAATGTGTGTGGGTAGAATATATATCCCACGGGGGTAAAATTGAAAAAAGTCGAAAGAATTTTTTTCTTGGACTTAGTCATTTTTCCGGCGTTTATCAGACTTTCAGATAGGGGAAATGTCAGTGAGCGTTCCGATTTCAGTTCCAGAGCGATTCGCCCAATGAGTCCTTGATATTTAGTCGTTTTCAGCCAATTTTCGGGATTTTTGAAAATGTCACCTTTTTGTGAAAATATCCACTAAATGAGGGAATAATATGTGTGAGGGTACTCCAGGAGAGTTCCAAATGTGTGTGGGTAGAATATGTATCCCACGGGGTAAAATTTAAAAAAGTTGAAAAAAAATTTTCCTTGGACTTAGTCATTTTTCCGGCGTTTATCAGACTTTCAGATAGGGGAAATGTCAGTGAGCGTTCCGATTTCAGTTCCAGAGCGATTCGCCCAATGAGTCCTTGATATTTAGTCGTTTTCAGCCAATTTTCAGGATTTTTGAAAATTTCACTTTTTTGTGAAAATATCCACTAAATGAGGGAATAATATGTGTGAGGGTACCCCAGGAAAGTTACAAATGTGTGTGGGTATAATATATATCCCACGGGGGTAAAATTGAAAAAAGTTGAAAAAATTTTTTTTGGGCTTAGTCATTTTTCCTGCGTTTCTCAGACTTTCAGATAGGGGAAATGTCAGTGAGCGTTCCGATTTCAGTTCCAGAGCGATTTGCCCAATGAGTCCTTGATATTTAGTCGTTTTCAGCCAATTTTCGGGATTTTTGAAAATGTCACCTTTTTGTGAAAATATCCACTAAATGAGGGAATAATATGTGTGAGGGTACTCCAGGAGAGTTTCAAATGTGTGTGGGTAGAATATATATCCCACAGGGGTAAAATTGAAAAAAGTTGAAAAAAAATTTTACTTGGACTTAGTCATTTTTACGGCGTTTATCAGACTTTCAGATAGGGGAAATGTCAGTGAACGTTCCGATTTCAGTTCCAGAGCGATTCGCCCAATGAGTCCTGGATATTTAGTCGTTTTCAGCCAATTTTCTGGATTTTTGAAAATTTCACATTTTTGTGAAAATATCCACTAAATGAGGGAATAATATGTGTGAGGGTACCCCAGGAGAGTTCCAAATGTGTGTGGGTAGAATATATATCCCACGGGGGTAAAATTGAAAAAAGGTGAAAACATTTTTTTTTTGGACTTAGTCATTTTTCCAGCTTTTATCAGACTTTCAGATAGGGGAAATGTCAGTGAGCTTTCCAATTTCAGTTCCAGAGCGATTCGCCCAATGAGTCCTTGATATTTAGTCGTTTTCAGCCAATTTTCTGGATTTTTGAAAATTTCACTTTTTTGTGAAAATATCCACTAAATGAGGGAATAATATGTGTGAGGGTACCCCAGGAGAAATCCAAATGTGTGTGGGTATAATATATATCCCACGAGGGTAAAATTGAAAAAAGTTGAAAAAAATTTTTTTTGGGGCTTAGTCATTTTTCCGCCGTTTCTCAGACTTTCAGATAGGGGAAATGTCAGTGAGCGTTCCGATTTCAGTTCCAGAGCGATTTGCCCAATGAGTCCTTGATATTTAGTCGTTTTCAGCCAATTTTCGGGATTTTTGAAAATGTCACCTTTTTGTGAAAATATCCACTAAATGAGGGAATAATATGTGTGAGGGTACCCCAGGAGAGTTCCAAATGTGTGTGGGTAGAATATATATCCCACGGGGGTAAAATTGAAAAAAGTCGAAAGAATTTTTTTCTTGGACTTAGTCATTTTTCCGGCGTTTATCAGACTTTCAGATAGGGGAAATGTCAGTGAGCGTTCCGATTTCAGTTCCAGAGCGATTCGCCCAATGAGTCCTTGATATTTAGTCGTTTTCAGCCAATTTTCGGGATTTTTGAAAATGTCACCTTTTTGTGAAAATATCCACTAAATGAGGGAATAATATGTGTGAGGGTACTCCAGGAGAGTTCCAAATGTGTGTGGGTAGAATATGTATCCCACGGGGTAAAATTTAAAAAAGTTGAAAAAAAATTTTCCTTGGACTTAGTCATTTTTCCGGCGTTTATCAGACTTTCAGATAGGGGAAATGTCAGTGAGCGTTCCGATTTCAGTTCCAGAGCGATTCGCCCAATGAGTCCTTGATATTTAGTCGTTTTCAGCCAATTTTCTGGATTTTTGAAAATTTCACTTTTTTGTGAAAATATCCACTAAATGAGGGAATAATATGTGTGAGGGTACCCCAGGAGAGTTCCAAATGTGTGTGGGTAGAATATATATCCCACATGGTTGAAATTGAAAAAAGTTGAAAAAAAAAATATTTTTGTACTTAGTCATATTTCCGGCGTTTATCAGACTTTCAGATAGGGGAAATGTCAGTGAGCATTCCGATTTCAGTTCCAGAGCGATTCGCCCAATGAGTCCTTGATATTTAGTCGTTTTCAGGCAATTTTCTGGATTTTTGAAAATTTCACTTTTTTGTGAAAATATCTACTAAATGAGGGAATAATATGTGTGAGGGTACCCCAGGAGAGTTCCAAATATGTGTGGGTAGAATATATATCCCACGGGGGTAAAATTGAAAAAAGTTGAAAACTTTTTTTTCTTGGACTTAGTCATTTTTCCGGCGTTTATCAGACTTTCAGATAGGGGAAATGTCAGTGAGCGTTCCGATTTCAGTTCCAGAGCTATTTGCCCAATGAGTCCTTGATATTTTGTCGTTTTCAGCCAATTTTCTGGATTTTTGAAAATTTCACTTTTTTGTGAAAATATCCACTAAATGAGGGAATAATATGTGTGAGGTTACCCCAGGAGAGTTCCAAATGTGTGTGGGTAGAATATATATCCCACGGGGGTAAAATTGAAAAAAGTTGAAAACTTTTTTTTCTTGGACTTAGTCATTTTTCCGGCGTTTATCAGACTTTCAGATTGGGGAAATGTCAGTGAGCGTTCCGACTTCAGTTTCAGAACGATTCGCCCAATGAGTCCTTGATATTTAGTCGTTTCCAGCCAATTTTCAGAATTTTTGAAAATTTCACTTTTTTGTGAAAATATCCACTAAATTAGGGAATAATATGTGTGAGGGTACCCCAGGAGAGTTCCAAATGTGTGTGGGTAGAATATATATCCTACGGGGGTAAAATTGAAAAAAGCTGCAAAAAATTTTTTTTTGTACTTAGTCATTTTTGCGGCGTTTATCAGACATTCAGATAGGGGAAATGTCAGTGAGCGTTCCGATTTCCGTTCCAGAGCGATTCGCCCAATGAGTCCTTGATATTTAGTCGTTTTCAGCCAATTTTCTGGATTTTTGAAAATTTCACTTTTTTTGTGAAAATATCCACTAAATGAGGGAATAATATGTGCGAGGGTACCCCAGGAGAGTTCCAAATGTGTGTGGGTAGAATATATATCCCACATGGTTGAAATTGAAAAAAGTTGAAAAAAAAAAATTTTTGTACTTAGTCATATTTCCGGCTTTTATCAGACTTTCAGATAGGGGAAATGTCAGTGAGCGTTCCGATTTCAGTTCCAGAGCGATTCGCCCAATGAGTCCTTGATATTTAGTGGTTTTCAGCCAATTTTCTGGATTTTTGAAAATTTCACTTTTTTTGTGAAAATATCCACTAAATGAAGGAATAATATGTGTGAGGGTTCCCCAGGAGAGTTGCAAATGTGTGTGGGTAGAATATATATCCCACGTGGGTAAAATTGAAAAAAGTTGAAAACATTTTTTTTTTGGACTTGGTCATTTTTCCGCCGTTTATCAGACTTTCAGATTGGGGAAATGTCAGAGAGCGTTCCGATTTCAGTTCCAGAGTGATTCGCCCAATGAGTCGTTGATATTTCGTCGTTTTCAGGCAATTTTCAGAATTTTTGAAAATTTCACTTTTTTTGTGAAAATATCCACTAAATGAGGGAATACTATATGTGAGGGTACCCCAGAAGAGTTCCAAATGTGTGTGGGTAGAATATATATCCCACGGGGGTAAAATTGAAAAAAGTTGAAAAATGTTTTCTTTGGAATTTAGTCTTTTTTACGGCGTGTATCAGACTTTCAGATAGGGGAAATGTCAGTAAGCGTTCCGATTTCAGTTCCAGAGCGATTCGCCCAATGAGTCCTAGATATTTTGTCGTTTTCAGCCAATTTTCTGGATTTTTGAAAATTTCACTTTTAGGTGAAAATATCCACTAAATAAGGGAATAATATGTGTGAGGGTACCCCAGGAGAGTTCCAAATGTGTGTGGGTAGAATATATATCCCACGGGGGTAAAATTGAAAAAAGTTGAAAAAAATTTTTTTTTGAACTTAGTCATTTTTCCGGCAATTATCAGACTTTCAGATAGGGGAAATGTCAGGGAGCAGTCCGATTTCAGTTCCAGAGTGATTCGCCCAATGAGTTTTTGATATTAAGTCGTTTTCAGCGAATTTTCTGGATTTTTGAAAATTTCACTTTTTTGTGAAAATATCCACTAAATGAGGGAATAATATGTGTGAGGGTAACCCAGGAGAGTTCCAAATGTGTGTGGGTAGAATATATATCCCACGGGGGTAAGATTGAAAAAAGTTGAAAAATTTTTTTGGGGGGATTTCGTCATTTTTCTGGCGTTTATCAGACTTTCAGATAGGGGAAATGTTAGTGATCGTTCCGATTTCAGTTCCAGAGCGATTCACCCAATGAGTCTTTGATATTTCGTCGTTTTCAGGCAATTTTCTGAATTTTTGAAAATTTCACTTTTTTGTGAAAATATCCACTAAATGAGGGAATAATATGTGTGAGGGTACCCCAGGAGAGTTCCAAATGTGTGTGGGTAGAATATATATCCCACGGGGGTAAAATTGAAAAAAGTTGAAAAATTTTTTTTTTTGGACTTACTCATTTTTCCGGCGTTTATCAGACTTTCAGATAGGGGAATTGTCAGTGAGCGTTCCGATTTCAGTTCCACAGCGATTCGCCCCATGAGTCCTTGATATTTAGTCGTTTTCAGCCAATTTTCTGAATTTTTGAAAATTTCACTTTTTTGTGAAAATATCCACTAAATGAGGGAATAATATGTGTGAGGGTACCACAGGAGAGTTCCAAATGTGTGTGGGTAGAATATATATCCCACGGGGGTAAAATTGAAAAAAGTTGAAAAATTTTTTGGGGGGGATTTAGCCATTTTTCCAGCGTTTATCAGACTTTCAGATAGGGGAAATGTCAGTGAGCGTTCCGATTTCAGTTCCAGAGCGATTCGCCCAATGAGTCCTTGATATTTCGTCGTTTTCAGGCAATTTTCTGAATTTTTGAAAATTTCACTTTTTTGTGAAAATATCTAGTAAATGAGGGAATAATATATGTGAGGGGACCCCAGGAGATTTCCAAATGTGTGTGGGTAGAATATATATGCCACGGGGTAAAATTGAAAAAAGTTGAAAAATTTTTTTTTTTTTAACTTAAGTCATTTTTTCGGCGTTTATCAGCCTTTCAGATAGGGGAAATGTCAGTGAGCGTTCCGATTTCAGTTTCAGAGCGATTCGCCCAATGAGTCCTTGATATTTTGTCGTTTTCAGCCAATTTTCTGAATTTTTGAAAATTTCACTTATTTTTGAAAATATCCACTAAATGAGGGAATAAAATGTGTGAGGGTACCACAGGAGAATTCAAAATGTGTGTGGGTAGAATATATATCCCACGTGGGTAAAATTGAAAAAAGTAAAAAAAAAATTCTTTTTTGGACGTAGTCATTTTTCTGGCGTTTATCAGACTTTCAGATAGGGGAAATGTCAGTGAGCGCTCCGATTTCAGTTCCAGAGCGATTCGGCGGATGAGTCCTTGATATTTCGTCATTTTCATTAAATTTTCAGAATTTTTGAAAATTTCACTTTTTTGTGAAAATATCCACTAAATGAGGGAATAATATGTGTGAGGGTACCCCAGGAGAGTTCCAAATGTGTGTGGGTTGAATATATATCCCACGGGGGTAAAATTGAAAAAAGTTGAACATTTTTTTTTTTGTACTTAGTCATTTTTCCGGCGTTTATCAGACTTTCAGATAGGGCAAATATCAGTGAGCGTTCCGATTTCAGTTCCAGAGCGATTCGCCCAATGAGTCCTTGATATTTCGTCGTTTTCAGTCAATTTTCAGAATTTTTGAAAATTTCACTTTTTTGTGAAAATATTAACTAAATGAGGGAATAATATGTGTGAGGGCACCTCGGGAGAGTTCCAAATGTGTGTGGGTAGAATATATATCTCACAGGATTAAAATTGAAAAAAGTTTAAAATTTTTTTTTTTTTGTACTTAGTCATTTTTCCGGCGTTTATCAGACTTTCAGATAGGGGAAATGTTAGTGAGCGTTCTGATTTCAGTTCCAGAGCGATTCGTCCAACGAGTCCTTGATATTTCGTCGTTTTCAGCCAATTTTCGGGATTTTTGAAAATTTCACTTTTTGTGAAAATATCCACTAAATGAGGGAATAATATGTGTGAGGGTACTCCAGGAGAGTTCCAAATGTGTGTGGGTAGAATATGTATCCCACGGGGTAAAATTTAAAAAAGTTGAAAAAAAATTTTCCTTGGACTTAGTCATTTTTCCGGCGTTTATCAGACTTTCAGATAGGGGAAATGTCAGTGAGCGTTCCGATTTCAGTTCCTGAGCGATTCGCCCAATGAGTCCTTGATATTTAGTCGTTTTCAGCCAATTTTCTGGATTTTTTAAAATTTCACTTTTTTGTGAAAATATCCACTAACTGAGGGAATAATATGTGTGAGGGTACCCCAGGAGAGTTCCAAATGTGTGTGGGTATAAAATATATCCCACGAGGGTAAAATTGAAAAAAGTTGAAAAAATTTTTTTTTGGGCTTAGTCATTTTTCCTGCGTTTATCAGACTTTCAGATAGGGGAAATGTTAGTGAGCGTTCTGATTTCAGTTCCAGAGCGATTCGTCCAACGAGTCCTTGATATTTCGTCGTTTTCAGCCAATTTTCGGGATTTTTGAAAATTTCACTTTTTTTGAAAATATCCACTAAATGAGGGAATAATATGTGTGAGGGTACTCCAGGAGAGTTCCAAATGTGTGTGGGTAGAATATGTATCCCACGGGGTAAAATTTAAAAAAGTTGAAAAAAAATTTTCCTTGGACTTAGTCATTTTTCCGGCGTTTATCAGACTTTCAGATAGGGGAAATGTCAGTGAGCGTTCCGATTTCAGTTCCTGAGCGATTCGCCCAATGAGTCCTTGATATTTAGTCGTTTTCAGCCAATTTTCTGGATTTTTTAAAATTTCACTTTTTTGTGAAAATATCCACTAACTGAGGGAATAATATGTGTGAGGGTACCCCAGGAGAGTTCCAAATGTGTGTGGGTATAAAATATATCCCACGAGGGTAAAATTGAAAAAAGTTGAAAAAATTTTTTTTTGGGCTTAGTCATTTTTCCTGCGTTTCTCAGACTTTCAGATAGGGGAAATGTCAGTGAGCATTCCGATTTCAGTTCCAGAGCGATTTGCCCAATGAGTCCTTGATATTAAGTCGTTTTCAGCCAATTTTCGGGATTTTTGAAAATGTCACCTTTTTGTGAAAATATCCACTAAATGAGGGAATAATATGTGTGAGGGTACTCCAAGAGAGTTTCAAATGTGTGTGGGTAGAATATATATCCCACAGGGGTAAAATTGAAAAAAGTTGAAAAAAATTTTTACTTGGACTTAGTCATTTTTCCGGCGTTTATCAGACTTTCAGATAGGGGAAATGTCAGTGAACGTTCCGATTTCAGTTCCAGAGCGATTCGCCCAATGAGTCCTGGATATTTAGTCGTTTTCAGCCAATTTTCTGGATTTTTGAAAATGTCACTTTTTTGTGAAAATATCCACTAAATGAGGGAATAATATGTGTGAGGGTACCCCAGGAGAAATCCAAATGTGTGTGGCTATAATATATATCCCACGAGGGTAAAATTGAAAAAAGTTGAAAAAAATTTTTTTTGGGGCTTAGTCATTTTTCCGCCGTTTCTCAGACTTTCAGATAGGGGAAATGTCAGTGAGCGTTCCGATTTCAGTTCCAGAGCGATTTTCCCAATGAGTCCTTGATATTTAGTCGTTTTCAGCCAATTTTCGGATTTTTGAAAATTTCACTTTTTGTGAAAATATCCACTAAATGAGGGAATAATATGTGTGAGGGTACTCCAGGAGAGTTCCAAATGTGTGTGGGTAGAATATGTATCCCACGGGGTAAAATTTAAAAAAGTTGAAAAAAAATTTTCCTTGGACTTAGTCATTTTTCCGGCGTTTATCAGACTTTCAGATAGGTGAAATGTTAGTGAGCGTTCCGATTTCAGTTCCAGAGCTATTCGCCCAATGAGTTCTTGATATTTAGTCGTTTTCAGCCAATTTTCTGGATTTTTGAAAATTTCACTTTTTTGTGTAAATATCCACTAAATGAGGGAATAATATGTGTGAGGGTACCCCAGGAGAGTTCCAAATGTGTGTGGGTATAAAATATATCCCACGAGGGTAAAATTGAAAAAAGTTGAAAAAATTTTTTTTTGGGCTTAGTCATTTTTCCGGCGTTTATCAGACTTTCAGATAGGGGAAATGTCAGTGAGCGTTCCGATTTCAGTTCCAGAGCTATTCGCCCAATGAGTCCTTGATATTTAGTCGTTTTCAGCCAATTTTCGGGATTTTTGAAAATGTCACCTTTTTGTGAAAATATCCACTAAATGAGGGAATAATATGTGTGAGGGTACTCCAGGAGAGTTTCAAATGTGTGTGGGTAGAATATATATCCCACAGGGGTAAAATTGAAAAAAGTTGAAAAAAAATTTTACTTGGACTTAGTCATTTTTACGGCGTTTATCAGACTTTCAGATAGGGGAAATGTCAGTGAGCGTTCCGATTTCAGTTCCAGAGCGATTCGCCCAATGAGTCCTGGATATTTAGTCGTTTTCAGCCAATTTTCTGGATTTTTGAAAATTTCACTTTTTTGTGAAAATATCCACTAAATGAGGGAATAATATGTGTGAGGGTACCCCAGGAGAAATCCAAATGTGTGTGGGTATAATATATATCCCACGAGGGTAAAATTGAAAAAAGTTGAAAAAAAATTTTTTTGGGGCTTAGTCATTTTTCCGCCGTTTCTCAGACTTTCAGATAGGGGAAATGTCAGTGAGCGTTCCGATTTCAGTTCCAGAGCGATTTGCCCAATGAGTCCTTGATATTTAGTCGTTTTCAGCCAATTTTCGGGATTTTTGAAAATGTCACCTTTTTGTGAAAATATCCACTAAATGAGGGAATAATATGTGTGAGGGTACCCCAGGAGAGTTCCAAATGTGTGTGGGTAGAATATATATCCCACGGGGGTAAAATTGAAAAAAGTCGAAAGAATTTTTTTCTTGGACTTAGTCATTTTTCCGGCGTTTATCAGACTTTCAGATAGGGGAAATGTCAGTGAGCGTTCCGATTTCAGTTCCAGAGCGATTCGCCCAATGAGTCCTTGATATTTAGTCGTTTTCAGCCAATTTTCGGGATTTTTGAAAATGTCACCTTTTTGTGAAAATATCCACTAAATGAGGGAATAATATGTGTGAGGGTACTCCAGGAGAGTTCCAAATGTGTGTGGGTAGAATATGTATCCCACGGGGTAAAATTTAAAAAAGTTGAAAAAAAATTTTCCTTGGACTTAGTCATTTTTCCGGCGTTTATCAGACTTTCAGATAGGGGAAATGTCAGTGAGCGTTCCGATTTCAGTTCCAGAGTGATTCGCCCAATGAGTCCTTGATATTTAGTCGTTTTCAGCCAATTTTCTGGATTTTTGAAAATTTCACTTTTTTGTGAAAATATCCACTAAATGAGGGAATAATATGTGTGAGGGTACCCCAGGAAAGTTACAAATGTGTGTGGGTATAATATATATCCCACGGGGGTAAAATTGAAAAAAGTTGAAAAAATTTTTTTGGGGCTTAGTCATTTTTCCTGCGTTTCTCAGACTTTCAGATAGGGGAAATGTCAGTGAGCGTTCCGATTTCAGTTCCAGAGCGATTTGCCCAATGAGTCCTTGATATTTAGTCGTTTTCAGCCAATTTTCGGGATTTTTGAAAATGTCACCTTTTTGTGAAAATATCCACTAAATGAGGGAATAATATGTGTGAGGGTACTCCAGGAGAATTTCAAATGTGTGTGGGTAGAATATATATCCCACAGGGGTAAAATTGAAAAAAGTTGAAAAAAAATTTTACTTGGACTTAGTCATTTTTACGGCGTTTATCAGACTTTCAGATAGGGGAAATGTCAGTGAGTGTTCCGATTTCAGTTCCAGAGCGATTCGCCCAATGAGTCCTTGATATTTAGTCGTTTTCAGCCAATTTTCGGGATTTTTGAAAATTTCACTTTTTCGTGAAAATATCCACTAAATGAGGGAATAATATGTGTGAGGGTACCCCAGGAGATTTCCAAATGTGTGTGGGTAGAATATATATCCCACGGGGGTAAAATTGAAAAAAGTTGAAAAAATTTTTTTTTTTGGACTTAGTCATTTTTCCGGCATTTATCAGACTTTCAGATAGGGGAAATGTTAGTGAGCGTTCCGATTTCAGTTCCAGAGCGATTCGCCCAATGAGTTCTTGATATTTAGTCGTTTTCAGCCAATTTTCTGGATTTTTGAAAATTTCACTTTTTTGTGTAAATATCCACTAAATGAGGGAATAATATGTGTGAGGGTACTCCAGGAGAGTTTCAAATGTGTGTGGGTAGAATATATATCCCACAGGGGTAAAATTGAAAAAAGTTGAAAAAAAATTTTACTTGGACTTAGTCATTTTTACGGCGTTTATCAGACTTTCAGATAGGGGAAATGTCAGTGAGCGTTCCGATTTCAGTTCCAGAGCGATTCGCCCAATGAGTCCTTGATATTTAGTCGTTTTCAGCCAATTTTCGGGATTTTTGAAAATTTCACTTTTTGTGAAAATATCCACTAAATGAGGGAATAATATGTGTGAGGGAACCCCAGGAGATTTCTAAATGTGTGTGGGTAGAATATATATCCCACGGGGGTAAAATTGAAAAAAGTTGAAAAAATTTTTTTTTTTGGACTTAGTCATTTTTCCGGCATTTATCAGACTTTCAGATAGGGGAAATGTCAGTGAACGTTCCGATTTCAGTTCCAGAGCGATTCGCCCAATGAGTCCTGGATATTTAGTCGTTTTCAGCCAATTTTCTGGATTTTTGAAAATTTCACTTTTTTGTGAAAATATCCACTAAATGAGGGAATAATATGTGTGAGGGTACCCCAGGAGAAATCCAAATGTGTGTGGGTATAATATATATCCCACGAGGGTAAAATTGAAAAAAGTTGAAAAAAAATTTTTTTGGGGCTTAGTCATTTTTCCGCCGTTTCTCAGACTTTCAGATAGGGGAAATGTCAGTGAGCGTTCCGATTTCAGTTCCAGAGCGATTTGCCCAATGAGTCCTTGATATTTAGTCGTTTTCAGCCAATTTTCGGGATTTTTGAAAATGTCACCTTTTTGTGAAAATATCCACTAAATGAGGGAATAATATGTGTGAGGGTACCCCAGGAGAGTTCCAAATGTGTGTGGGTAGAATATATATCCCACGGGGGTAAAATTGAAAAAAGTCGAAAGAATTTTTTTCTTGGACTTAGTCATTTTTCCGGCGTTTATCAGACTTTCAGATAGGGGAAATGTCAGTGAGCGTTCCGATTTCAGTTCCAGAGCGATTCGCCCAATGAGTCCTTGATATTTAGTCGTTTTCAGCCAATTTTCGGGATTTTTGAAAATGTCACCTTTTTGTGAAAATATCCACTAAATGAGGGAATAATATGTGTGAGGGTACTCCAGGAGAGTTCCAAATGTGTGTGGGTAGAATATGTATCCCACGGGGTAAAATTTAAAAAAGTTGAAAAAAAATTTTCCTTGGACTTAGTCATTTTTCCGGCGTTTATCAGACTTTCAGATAGGGGAAATGTCAGTGAGCGTTCCGATTTCAGTTCCAGAGTGATTCGCCCAATGAGTCCTTGATATTTAGTCGTTTTCAGCCAATTTTCTGGATTTTTGAAAATTTCACTTTTTTGTGAAAATATCCACTAAATGAGGGAATAATATGTGTGAGGGTACCCCAGGAAAGTTACAAATGTGTGTGGGTATAATATATATCCCACGGGGGTAAAATTGAAAAAAGTTGAAAAAATTTTTTTGGGGCTTAGTCATTTTTCCTGCGTTTCTCAGACTTTCAGATAGGGGAAATGTCAATGAGCGTTCCGATTTCAGTTCCAGAGCGATTTGCCCAATGAGTCCTTGATATTTAGTCGTTTTCAGCCAATTTTCGGGATTTTTGAAAATGTCACCTTTTTGTGAAAATATCCACTAAATGAGGGAATAATATGTGTGAGGGTACTCCAGGAGAATTTCAAATGTGTGTGGGTAGAATATATATCCCACAGGGGTAAAATTGAAAAAAGTTGAAAAAAAATTTTACTTGGACTTAGTCATTTTTACGGCGTTTATCAGACTTTCAGATAGGGGAAATGTCAGTGAGTGTTCCGATTTCAGTTCCAGAGCGATTCGCCCAATGAGTCCTTGATATTTAGTCGTTTTCAGCCAATTTTCGGGATTTTTGAAAATTTCACTTTTTCGTGAAAATATCCACTAAATGAGGGAATAATATGTGTGAGGGTACCCCAGGAGATTTCCAAATGTGTGTGGGTAGAATATATATCCCACGGGGGTAAAATTGAAAAAAGTTGAAAAAATTTTTTTTTTTGGACTTAGTCATTTTTCCGGCATTTATCAGACTTTCAGATAGGGGAAATGTCAGTGAACGTTCCGATTTCAGTTCCAGAGCGATTCGCCCAATGAGTCCTGGATATTTAGTCGTTTTCAGCCAATTTTCTGGATTTTTGAAAATTTCACTTTTTTGTGAAAATATCCACTAAATGAGGGAATAATATGTGTGAGGGTACCCCAGGAGAAATCCAAATGTGTGTGGGTATAATATATATCCCACGAGGGTAAAATTGAAAAAAGTTGAAAAAAATTTTTTTTGGGGCTTAGTCATTTTTCCGCCGTTTCTCAGACTTTCAGATAGGGGAAATGTCAGTGAGCGTTCCGATTTCAGTTCCAGAGCGATTTGCCCAATGAGTCCTTGATATTTAGTCGTTTTCAGCCAATTTTCGGGATTTTTGAAAATGTCACCTTTTTGTGAAAATATCCACTAAATGAGGGAATAATATGTGTGAGGGTACCCCAGGAGAGTTCCAAATGTGTGTGGGTAGAATATATATCCCACGGGGGTAAAATTGAAAAAAGTTGAAAGAATTTTTTTCTTGGACTTAGTCATTTTTCCGGCGTTTATCAGACTTTCAGATAGGGGAAATGTCAGTGAGCGTTCCGATTTCAGTTCCAAAGCGATTCGCCCAATGAGTCCTTGATATTTAGTCGTTTTCAGCCAGTTTTCGGGATTTTTGAAAATTTCACTTTTTGTGAAAATATCCACTAAATGAGGGAATAATATGTGTGAGGGTACTCCAGGAGAGTACCAAATGTGTGTGGGTAGAATATATATCCCACGGGAGTAAAATTGAAAAAAGGTGAAAAAAATTTTTTTTGGGACTTAGTCATTTTTCTGGTGTTTCTCAGACTTTCAGATAGGGGAAATGTCAGTGAGCGTTCCGATTTCAGTTCCAGAGCGATTCGCCCAATGAGTCCTTGATATTTAGTCGTTTTCAGCCAATTTTCTGGATTTTTGAAAATTTCACTTTTTTGTGAAAATATCCACTAAATGAGGGAATAATATGTGTGAGGGTACCCCAGGAGAGTTACAAATGTGTGTGGGTATAATATGTATCCCACGGGGGTAAAATTGAAAAAAGTTGAAAAATTATTTTTTTTCGACTTAGTCATTTTTCCGGCGTTTTTCGGACTTTCAGATAGGGGAAATGTCAGTGAGCATTCCGATTTCAGTTCCAGAGCGATTCGCCCAATGAATCCTTGATATTTAATCGTTTTCAGCCAATTTTCGGGATTTTTGAAAATTTCACTTTTTTGTGAAAATATCCACTAAATGAGGGAATAATATGTGTGAGGGTACCCCAGGAGAGTTCCAAATGTTGTGTGGGTATAAAATATATCCCACGAGGGTAAAATTGAAAAAAGTTGAAAAAAAATTTTTTTGGGGCTTAGTCATTTTTCCGCCGTTTCTCAGACTTTCAGATAGGGGAAATGTCAGTGAGCGTTCCGATTTCAGTTCCAGAGCGATTCGCCCAATGAGTCCTTGATATTTAGTAGTTTTCAGCCAATTTTCGGGATTTTTGAAAATGTCACCTTTTTGTGAAAATATCCACTAAATGAGGGAATAATATGTGTGAGGGTACTCCAGGAGAGTTCCAAATGTGTGTGGGTAGAATATGTATCCCACGGGGTAAAATTTAAAAAAGTTGAAAAAAAATTTTTCTTGGACTTATTCATTTTTCCGGTGTTTATCAGACTTTCAGATAGGGGAAATGTCAGTCAGCGTTCCGATTTCAGTTCCAGAGCGATTCGCGCAATGAGTCCTTGACATTTAGTCGTTTTCAGCAAATTTTCTGGATTTTTGAAAATTTCACTTTTTTGTGAAAATATCCACTAAATGAGGGAATAATATGTGTGAGGGTACCCCAGGAGAGTTACAAATGTGTGTGGGTATAATATATATCCCACGAGGGTAAAATTGAAAAAAGTTGAAAAAAATTTTTTTTTGGGCTTAGTCATTTTTCCGCCGTTTCTCAGACTTTCAGATAGGGGAAATGTCAGTGAGCGTTCCGATTTCAGTTCCAGAGCGATTTGCCGAATGAGTCCTTGATATTTAGTCGTTTTCAGCCAATTTTCGGGATTTTTGAAAATTTCACTTTTTGTGAAAATATCCACTAAATGAGGGAATAATATGTGTGAGGGTACCCCAGGAGAGTTCCAAATGTTGTGTGGGTATAAAATATATCCCACAAGGGTAAAATTGAAAAAAGTTGAAAAAATTTTTTTTTGGGCTTAGTCATTTTTCCTGCGTTTCTCAGACTTTCAGATAGGGGAAATGTCAGTGAGCGTTCCGATTTCAGTTCCAGAGCGATTTGCCCAATGAGTCCTTGATATTTAGTCGTTTTCAGCGAATTTTCGGGATTTTTGAAAATGTCACCTTTTTGTGAAAATATCCACTAAATGAGGGAATAATATGTGTGAGGGTACTCCAGGAGAGTTCCAAATGTGTGTGGGTAGAATATATATCCCACGGGAGTAAAATTGAAAAAAGTTGAAAAAATTTTTTTTTGGGCTTAGTCATTTTTCCTGCGTTCCTCAGACTTTCAGATAGGGGAAATGTCAGTGAGCGTTCCGATTTCAGTTCCAGAGCGATTTGCCCAATGAGTCCTTGATATTTAGTCGTTTTCAGCCAATTTTCGGGATTTTTGAAAATGTCACCTTTTTGTGAAAATATCCACTAAATGAGGGAATAATATGTGTGAGGGTACTCCAGGAGAGTTTCAAATGTGTGTGGGTAGAATATATATCCCACAGGGGTAAAATTGAAAAAAGTTGAAAAAAAATTTTGCTTGGACTTAGTCATTTTTACGGCGTTTATCAGACTTTCAGATAGGGGAAATGTCAGTGAGCGTTCCGATTTCAGTTACAGAGCGATTCGCCCAATGAGTCCTTGATATTTCGTCGTTTCCAGCCAATATTTTGGATTTTTGAAAATTTCACTTTTTCGTGAAAATATCCACTAAATGAGGGAATAATATGTGTGAGGGTACCCCAGGAGAGTTCCAAATGTGTGTGGGTAGAATATATATCCCACCGGGGGTAAAATTGAAAAAAGTTGAAAAATTTTTTTTCTTGGACTTAGTCATTTTTCCGGCGTTTATCAGACTTTCAGATAGGGGAAATGTCAGTGAGCGTTCCGATTTCAGTTCCAGAGCGATTCGCCCAATGAGTCCTTGATATTTAGTCGTTTTCAGCCAATTTTCGGGATTTTTGAAAATTTCACTTTTTGTGAAAATATCCACTAAATGAGGGAATAATATGTGTGAGGGTACCCCAGGAGATTTCCAAATGTGTGTGGGTAGAATATATATCCCACGGGGTAAAATTGAAAAATGTTGAAAAAATTTTTTTTTTTGGACTTAGTCATTTTTGCGGCATTTATCAGACTTTCAGATAGGGGAAATGTCAGAGAACGTTCCGATTTCAGTTCCAGAGCGATTCGCCCAATGAGTCCTGGATATTTAGTCGTTTTCAGCCAATTTTCTGGATTTTTGAAAATTTTACTTTTTTGTGAAAATATCCACTAAATGAGGGAATAATATGTGTGAGGGTACCCCAGGAGAGTTCCAAATGTGTATGGGTAGAATATATATCCCACGGGGGTAAAATTGAAAAAAGTTGAAAGAATTTTTTTCTTGGACTTAGTCATTTTTCCGGCGTTTATCAGACTTTCAGATAGGGGAAATGTCAGTGAGCGTTCTGATTTCAGTTCCAAAGCGATTCGCCCAATGAGTCCTTGATATTTAGTCGTTTTCAGCCAATTTTTGGGATTTTTGAAAATTTCACTTTTTGTGAAAATATCCACTAAATGAGGGAATAATATGTGTGAGGGTACTCCAGGAGAGTTCCAAATGTGTGTGGGTAGAATATATATCCCACGGGAGTAAAATTGAAAAAAGGTGAAAAAAATTTTTTTTTGGACTTAGTCATTTTTCCGGTGTTTCTCAGACTTTCAGATAGGGGAAATGTCAGTGAGCGTTCCGATTTCAGTTCCAGAGCGATTCGCCCAATGAGTCCTTGATATTTAGTCGTTTTCAGCCAATTTTCGGGATTTTTGAAAATTTCACTTTTTGTGAAAATATCCACTAAATGAGGGAATAATATGTGTGAGGGTACCCCAGGAGATTTCCAAATGTGTGTGGGTAGAATATATATCCCACGGGGGTAAAATTGAAAAAAGTTGAAAGAATTTTTTTCTTGGACTTAGTCATTTTTCCGGCGTTTATCAGACTTTCAGATAGGGGAAATGTCAGTGAGCGTTCCGATTTCAGTTCCACAGCGATTCGCCCAATGAGTCCTTGATATTTAGTCGTTTTCAGTCAATTTTTGGGATTTTTGAAAATTTCACTTTTTGTGAAAATATCCACTAAATGAGGGAATAATATGTGTGAGGGTACTCCAGGAGAGTTCCAAATGTGTGTGGGTAGAATATATATCCCACGGGAGTAAAATTGAAAAAAGGTGAAAAAAATTTTGTTTTGGACTTAGTCATTTTTCCGGTGTTTCTCAGACTTTCAGATAGGGGAAATGTCAGTGAGCATTCCGATTTCAGTTCCAGAGCGATTCGCCCAATGAGTCCTTGATATTTAGTCGTTTTCAGCCAATTTTCGGGATTTTTGAAAATGTCACCTTTTTGTGAAAATATCCACTAAATGAGCGAATAATATGTGTGAGGGTACCCCAGGAGATTTCCAAATGTGTGTGGGTAGAATACATATCCCACGGGGGTAAAATTGAAAAAAGTTGAAAAAATTTTTTTTTTTGGACTTAGTCATTTTTGCGGCATTTATCAGACTTTCAGATAGGGGAAATGTCAGTGAACGTTCCGATTTCAGTTCCAGAGCGATTCGCCCAATGAGTCCTGGATATTTAGTCGTTTTCAGCCAATTTTCTGGATTTTTGAAAATTTCACTTTTTTGTGAAAATATCCACTAAATGAGGGAATAATATGTGTGAGGGTACCCCAGGAGAGTTGCAAATGTGTGTGGGTAGAATATATATCCCACGGGGGTAAAATTGAAAAAAGTTGAAAGAATTTTTTTCTTGGACTTAGTCATTTTTCCGGCGTTTATCAGACTTTCAGATAGGGGAAATGTCAGTGAGCGTTCCGATTTCAGTTCCAAAGCGATTCGCCCAATGAGTCCTTGATATTTATTCGTTTTCAGCCAATTTTTGGGATTTTTGAAAATTTCACTTTTTGTGAAAATATCCACTAAATGAGGGAATAATATGTGTGAGGGTACTCCAGGAGAGTTCCAAATGTGTGTGGGTAGAATATATATCCCACGGGAGTAAAATTGAAAAAAGGTGAAAAAAATTTTTTTTTGGACTTAGTCATTTTTCCGGTGTTTCTCAGACTTTCAGATAGGGGAAATGTCAGTGAGCGTTCCGATTTCAGTTCCAGAGCGATTCGCCCAATGAGTCCTTGATATTTAGTCGTTTTCAGCCAATTTTCGGGATTTTTGAAAATGTCACCTTTTTGTGAAAATATCCACTAAATGAGGGAATAATATGTGTGAGGGTACTCCAGGAGAGTTCCAAATGTGTGTGGGTAGAATATGTATCCCACGGGGTAAAATTGAAAAAAGTTGAAAAAAAATTTTCCTTGGACTTAGTCATTTTTCCGGCGTTTATCAGACTTTTCAGATAGGGGAAATGTCAGTGAGCGTTCCGATTTCAGTTCCAGAGCGATTCGCCCAATGAGTCCTTGACATTTAGTCGTTTTCAGCCAATTTTCTGGATTTTTGAAAATTTCACTTTTTTGTGAAAATATCCACTAAATGAGGGAATAATATGTGTGAGGGTACCCCAGGAGAGTTCCAAATGTGTGTGGGTATAAAATATATACCACGAGGGTAAAATTGAAAAAAGTTGAAAAAATTTTTTTTTGGGCTTAGTCATTTTTCCTGCGTTTCTCAGACTTTCAGATAGGGGAAATGTCAGTGAGCGTTCCGATTTCAGTTCCAGAGCGATTTGCCCAATGAGTCCTTGATATTTAGTCGTTTTCAGCGAATTTTCGGGATTTTTGAAAATGTCACCTTTTTGTGAAAATATCCACTAAATGAGGGAATAATATGTGTGAGGGTACCCCAGGAGAGTTCCAAATGTGTGTGGGTAGAATATATATCCCACGGGGGTAAAATTGAAAAAAGTTGAAAGAATTTTTTTCTTGGACTTAGTCATTTTTCCAGCGTTTATCAGACTTTCAGATAGGGGAAATGTCAGTGAGCGTTCCGATTTCAGTTCCAAAGCGATTCGCCCTATGAGTCCTTGATATTTAGTCGTTTTCAGCCAATTTTCGGGATTTTTGAAAATTTCACTTTTTGTAAAAATATCCACTAAATGAGGGAATAATATGTGTGAGGGTACTCCAGGAGAGTTCCAAATGTGTGTGGGTAGAATATATATCCCACGGGGGTAAAATTGAAAAAAGTTGAATAATTTTTTTTCTTGGACTTAGTCATTTTTACGGCGTTTATCAGACTTTCAGATAGAGGAAATGTCAGTGAGCGTTCCGATTTCAGTTACAGAGCGATTCGCCCAATGAGTCCTTGATATTTCGTCGTTTCCAGCCAATATTTTGGATTTTTGAAAATTTCACTTTTTCGTGAAAATATCCACTAAATGAGGGAATAATATGTGTTAGGGTACCCCAGGAGAGTTCCAAATGTGTGTGGGTAGAATATATATCCCACCGGGGGTAAAATTGAAAAAAGTTGAATAATTTTTTTTCTTGGACTTAGTCATTTTTCCAGCGTTTATCAGACTTTCAGATAGGGGAAATGTCAGTGAGCATTCCGATTTCAGTTCCAGAGCCATTCGCCCAATGAGTCCTTGATATTTAGTCGTTTTCAGCCAATTTTCGGGATTTTTGAAAATTTCACTTTTTTGTGAAAATATCCACTAAATGAGGGAATAATATGTGTGAGGGTACCCCAGGAGAGTTCCAAATGTGTGTGGGTATAAAATATATCCCACGAGGGTAAAATTGAAAAAAGTTGAAAAAATTTTTTTTTGGGCTTAGTCATTTTTCCTGCGTTTCTCAGACTTTCAGATAGGGGAAATGTCAGTGAGCGTTCCGATTTCAGTTCCAGAGCGATTCGCCCAATGAGTCCTTGATATTTAGTCGTTTTCAGCCAATTTTCGGGATTTTTGAAAATGTCACCTTTTTGTGAAAATATCCACTAAATGAGGGAATAATATGTGTGAGGGTACTCCAGGAGAGTTCCAAATGTGTGTGGGTAGAATATGTATCCCACGGGGTAAAATTTAAAAAAGTTGAAAAAAAATTTTCCTTGGACTTAGTCATTTTTCCGGCGTTTATCAGACTTTTCAGATAGGGGAAATGTCAGTGAGCGTTCCGATTTCAGTTCCAGAGCGATTCGCCCAATGAGTCCTTGACATTTAGTCGTTTTCAGCCAATTTTCTGGATTTTTGAAAATTTCACTTTTTTGTGAAAATATCCACTAAATGAGGGAATAATATGTGTGAGGGTACCCCAGGAGAGTTACAAATGTGTGTGGGTATAATATATATCCCACGGGGGTAAAATTGAAAAAAGTTGAAAAATTTTTTTTTTTCGACTTAGTCATTTTTCCGGCGTTTCTCAGACTTTCAGATAGGGGAAATGTCAGTGAGCATTCCGATTTCAGTTCCAGAGCGATTCGCCCAATGAGTCCTTGATATTTAGTCGTTTTCAGCCAATTTTCGGGATTTTTGAAAATTTCACTTTTTTGTGAAAATATCCACTAAATGAGGGAATAATATGTGTGAGGGTACCCCAGGAGAGTTCCAAATGTGTGTGGGTATAAAATATATCCCACGAGGGTAAAATTGAAAAAAGTTGAAAAAAATTTTTTTTGGAGCTTAGAAATTTTTCCAGCGTTTCTCAGACTTTCAGATAGGGGAAATGTCAGTGAGCGTTCCGATTTCAGTTCCAGAGCGATTTGCCCAATGAGTCCTTGATATTTAGTCGTTTTCAGCCAATTTTCGGGATTTTTGAAAATGTCACCTTTTTGTGAAAATATCCACTAAATGAGGGAATAATATGTGTGAGGGTACTCCAGGAGAGTTTCAAATGTGTGTGGGTAGAATATATATCCCACAGGGGTAAAATTGAAAAAAGTTGAAAAAAAATTTTACTTGGACTTAGTCATTTTTCCGGCGTTTATCAGACTTTCAGATAGGGGAAATGTCAGTGAGCGTTCCGATTTCAGTTACAGAGCGATTCGCGCAATGAGTCCTTGATATTTCGTCGTTTCCAGCCAATATATTGGATTTTTGAAAATTTCACTTTTTCGTGAAAATATCCACTAAATGAGGGAATAATATGTGTGAGGGTACCCCAGGAGAAATCCAAATGTGTGTGGGTATAATATATATCCCACGAGGGTAAAATTGAAAAAAGTTGAAAAAAATTTTTTTTTGGGCTTAGTCATTTTTCCGCAGTTTCTCAGACTTTCAGATAGGGGAAATGTCAGTGAGCGTTCCGATTTCAGTTCCAGAGCGATTTGCCCAATGAGTCCTTGATATTTAGTCGTTTTCAGCCAATTTTCGGGATTTTAGAAAATTTCACTTTTTGTGAAAATATCCACTAAATGAGGGAATAATATGTGTGAGGGTACTCCAGGAGAGTTCCAAATGTGTGTGGGTAGAATATGTATCCCACGGGGTAAAATTTAAAAAAGTTGAAAAAAAATTTTCCTTGGACTTAGTCATTTTTCCGGCGTTTATCAGACTTTCAGATAGGGGAAATGTCAGTGAGCGTTCCGATTTCAGTTCCAGAGCGATTCGCCCAATGAGTTCTTGATATTTAGTCGTTTTCAGCCAATTTTCTGGATTTTTGAAAATTTCACTTTTTTGTGTAAATATCCACTAAATGAGGGAATAATATGTGTGAGGGTACCCCAGGAGAGTTCCAAATGTGTGTGGGTATAAAATATATCCCACGAGGGTAAAATTGAAAAAAGTTGAAAAAATTTTTTTTTGGGCTTAGTCATTTTTCCTGCGTTTCTCAGACTTTCAGATAGGGGAAATGTCAGTGAGCGTTCCGATTTCAGTTCCAGAGCGATTTGCCCAATGAGTCCTTGATATTTAGTCGTTTTCAGCCAATTTTCGGGATTTTTGAAAATGTCACCTTTTTGTGAAAATATCCACTAAATGAGGGAATAATATGTGTGAGGGTACCCCAGGAGAGTTCCAAATGTGTGTGGGTAGAATATGTATCCCATGGGGTAAAATTTAAAAAAGTTGAAAAAAAACTTTCCTTGGACTTAGTCATTTTTCCGGCGTTTATCAGACTTTTCAGATAGGGGAAATGTCAGTGAGCGTTCCGATTTCAGTTCCAGAGCGATTCGCCCAATGAGTCCTTGATATTTAGTCGTTTTCAGCCAATTTTCTGGATTTTTGAAAATTTCACTTTTTTGTGAAAATATCCACTAAATGAGGGAATAATATGTGTGAGGGTACCCCAGGAGAGTTACAAATGTGTGTGGGTATAATATATATCCCACGGGGGTAAAATTGAAAAAAGTTGAAAAATTATTTTTTTTCGACTTAGTCATTTTTCCGGCGTTTTTCAGACTTTCAGATAGGGGAAATGTCAGTGAGCATTCCGATTTCAGTTCCAGAGCGATTCGCCCAATGAATCCTTGATATTTAGTCGTTTTCAGCCAATTTTCGGGATTTTTGAAAATTTCACTTTTTTGTGAAAATATCCACTAAATGAGAGAATAATATGTGTGAGGGTACCCCAGGAGAGTTCCAAATGTGTGTGGGTATAAAATATATCCCACGAGGGTAAAATTGAAAAAAGTTGAAAAATTTTTTTTTTGGTCTTAGTCATTTTTCCTGCGTTTCTCAGACTTTCAGATAGGGGAAATGTCAGTGAGCGTTCCGATTTCAGTTCCAGAGCGATTTGCCCAATGAGTCCTTGATATTTAGTCGTTTTCAGCCAATTTTCGGGATTTTTGAAAATGTCACCTTTTTGTGAAAATATCCACTAAATGAGGGAATAATATGTGTGAGGGTACTCCAGGAGAGTTCCAAATGTGTGTGGGTAGAATATATATCCCACAGGGGTAAAATTGAAAAAAGTTGAAAAAAAATTTTACTTGGACTTAGTCATTTTTACGGCGTTTATCAGACTTTCAGATAGGGGAAATGTCAGTGAGCGTTCCGATTTCAGTTACAGAGCGATTCGCCCAATGAGTCCTTGATATTTCGTCATTTCCAGCCAATATTTTGGATTTTTGAAAATTTCACTTTTTCGTGAAAATATCCACTAAATGAGGGAATAATATGTGTGAGGGTACCCCAGGAGAGTTCCAAATGTGTGTGGGTAGAATATATATCCCACCGGGGGTAAAATTGAAAAAAGTTGAAAAAATTTTTTTCTTGGACTTAGTCATTTTTCCAGCGTTTATCAGACTTTCAGATAGGGGAAATGTCAGTGAGCGTTCCGATTTCAGTTCGAGAGCGATTCGCCCAATGAGTCCTTGATATTTAGTCGTTTTCAGCCAATTTTCAGGATTTTTGAAAATTTCACTTTTTTGTGAAAATATCCACTAAATGAGGGAATAATATGTGTGAGGGTACCCCAGGAGAGTTCCAAATGTGTGTGGGTATAAAATATATCCCACGAGGGTAAAATTGAAAAAAGTTGAAAAAAATTTTTTTTGGAGCTTAGAAATTTTTCCAGCGTTTCTCAGACTTTTAGATAGGGGAAATGTCAGTGAGCGTTCCGATTTCAGTTCCAGAGCGATTTGCCCAATGAGTCCTTGATATTTAGTCGTTTTCAGCCAATTTTCGGGATTTTTGAAAATGTCACCTTTTTGTGAAAATATCCACTAAATGAGGGAATAATATGTGTGAGGGTACTCCAGGAGAGTTTCAAATGTGTGTGGGTAGAATATATATCCCACAGGAGTAAAATTGAAAAAAGTTGAAAAAAAATTTTACTTGGACTTAGTCATTTTTCCGGCGTTTATCAGACTTTCAGATAGGGGAAATGTCAGTGAGCGTTCCGATTTCAGTTACAGAGCGATTCGCGCAATGAGTCCTTGATATTTCGTCGTTTCCAGCCAATATATTGGATTTTTGAAAATTTCACTTTTTCGTGAAAATATCCACTAAATGAGGGAATAATATGTGTGAGGGTACCCCAGGAGAGTTCCAAATGTGTGTGGGTAGAATATATATCCCACCGGGGGTAAAATTGAAAAAAGTTGAAAAAATTTTTTTCTTGGACTTAGTCATTTTTCCGGCGTTTATCAGACTTTCAGATAGGGGAAATGTCAGTGAGCGTTCCGATTTCAGTTCCAGTGCGATTCGCCCAATGAGTCGTTGATATTTAGTCGTTTTCAGCCAATTTTCTGGATTTTTGAAAATTTCACTTTTTTGTGTAAATATCCACTAAATGAGGGAATAATATGTGTTAGGGTACTCCTGGAGAGTTCCAAATGTGTGTGGGTAGAATATGTATCCCACGGGGTAAAATTTAAAAAAGTTGAAAAAAAATTTTCCTTGGACTTAGTCATTTTTCCGGCGTTTATCAGACTTTCAGATAGGGGAAATGTCAGTGAGCGTTCCGATTTCAGTTCCAGAGCGATTCGCCCAATGAGTTCTTGATATTTAGTCGTTTTCAGCCAATTTTCTGGATTTTTGAAAATTTCACTTTTTTGTGTAAATATCCACTAAATGAGGGAATAATATGTGTGAGGGTACCCCAGGAGAGTTCCAAATGTGTGTGGGTAGAATATGTATCCCATGGGGTAAAATTTAAAAAAGTTGAAAAAATATTTTCCTTGGACTTAGTCATTTTTCCGGCGTTTATCAGACTTTTCAGATAGGGGAAATGTCAGTGAGCGTTCCGATTTCAGTTCCAGAGCGATTCGCCCAATGAGTCCTTGATATTTAGTCGTTTTCAGCCAATTTTATGGATTTTTGAAAATTTCACTTTTTTGTGAAAATATCCACTAAATGAGGGAATAATATGTGTGAGGGTACCCCAGGAGAGTTACAAATGTGTGTGGGTATAATATATATCCCACGGGGGTAAAATTGAAAAAAGTTGAAAAATTATTTTTTTTCGACTTAGTCATTTTTCCGGCGTTTTTCAGACTTTCAGATAGGGGAAATGTCAGTGAGCATTCCGATTTCAGTTCCAGAGCGATTCGCCCAATGAATCCTTGATATTTAGTCGTTTTCAGCCAATTTTCGGGATTTTTGAAAATTTCACTTTTTTGTGAAAATATCCACTAAATGAGGGAATAATATGTGTGAGGGTACCCCAGGAGAGTTCCAAATGTGTGTGGGTATAAAATATATCCCACGAGGGTAAAATTGAAAAAAGTTGAAAAATTTTTTTTTTGGGCTTAGTCATTTTTCCTGCGTTTCTCAGACTTTCAGATAGGGGAAATGTCAGTGAGCGTTCCGATTTCAGTTCCAGAGCGATTTGCCCAATGAGTCCTTGATATTTAGTCGTTTTCAGCCAATTTTCGGGATTTTTGAAAATGTCACCTTTTTGTGAAAATATCCACTAAATGAGGGAATAATATGTGTGAGGGTACTCCAGGAGAGTTCCAAATGTGTGTGGGTAGAATATATATCCCACAGGGGTAAAATTGAAAAAAGTTGAAAAAAAATTTTACTTGGACTTAGTCATTTTTACGGCGTTTATCAGACTTTCAGATAGGGGAAATGTCAGTGAGCGTTCCGATTTCAGTTCCAGAGCGATTCGCCCAATGAGTCCTTGATATTTAGTCGTTTTCAGCCAATTTTCGGGATTTTTGAAAATTTCACTTTTTTGTGAAAATATCCACTAAATGAGGGAATAATATGTGTGAGGGTACCCCAGGAGAGTTCCAAATGTGTGTGGGTATAAAATATATCCCACGAGGGTAAAATTGAAAAAAGTTGAAAAAATTTTTTTTTGGGCTTAGTCATTTTTCCTGCGTTTCTCAGACTTTCAGATAGGGGAAATGTCAGTGAGCGTTCCGATTTCAGTTCCAGAGCGATTTGCCCAATGAGTCCTTGATATTTTGTCGTTTTCAGCCAATTTTCGGGATTTTTGAAAATGTCACCTTTTTGTGAAAATATCCACTAAATGAGGGAATAATATGTGTGAGGGTACTCCAGGAGAGTTTCAAATGTGTGTGGGTAGAATATATATCCCACAGGGGTAAAATTGAAAAAAGTTGAAAAAAAATTTTACTTGGACTTAGTCATTTTTACGGCGTTTATCAGACTTTCAGATAGGGGAAATGTCAGTGAGCGTTCCGATTTCAGTTACAGAGCGATTCGCCCAATGAGTCCTTGATATTTCGTCGTTTCCAGCCAATATTTTGGATTTTTGAAAATTTCACTTTTTCTTGAAAATATCCACTAAATGAGGGAATAATATGTGTGAGGGTACCCCAGGAGAGTTCCAAATGTGTGTGGGTAGAATATATATCCCACCGGGGGTAAAATTGAAAAAAGTTGAAAAAAATTTTTTCTTGGACTTAGTCATTTTTCCGGTGTTTATCAGACTTTCAGATAGGGGAAATGTCAGTGAGCGTTCCGATTTCAGTTCCAGAGCGATTCGCCCAATGAGTCCTTGATATTTAGTCGTTTTCAGCCAATTTTCGGGATTTTTGAAAATTTCACTTTTTGTGAAAATAACCACTAAATGAGGGAATAATATGTGTGAGGGTACTCCAGGAGATTTCCAAATGTGTGTGGGTAGAATATATATCCCACGGGGGTAAAATTGAAAAAAGTTGAAAAATTTTTTTTTTTGGACTTAGTCATTTTTCCGGCATTTATCAGACTTTCAGATAGGGGAAATGTCAGTGAACGTTCCGATTTCAGTTCCAGAGCGATTCGCCCAATGAGTCCTGGATATTTAGTCGTTTTCAGCCAATTTTCTGGATTTTTGAAAATTTCACTTTTTTGTGAAAATATCCACTAAATGAGGGAATAATATGTGTGAGGGTACCCCAGGAGAAATCCAAATGTGTGTGGGTATAATATATATCCCACGAGGGTAAAATTGAAAAAAGTTGAAAAAAAATTTTTTTGGGGCTTAGTCATTTTTCCGCCGTTTCTCAGACTTTCAGATAGGGGAAATGTCAGTGAGCGTTCCGATTTCAGTTCCAGAGCGATTCGCCCAATGAGTCCTTGATATTTAGTCGTTTTCAGCCAATTTTCGGGATTTTTGAAAATGTCACTTTTTTGTGAAAATATCCACTAAATGAGGGAATAATATGTGTGAGGGTACTCCAGGAGAGTTCCAAATGTGTGTGGGTAGAATATGTATCCCATGGGGTAAAATTTAAAAAAGTTGAAAAAAAATTTTCCTTGGACTTAGTCATTTTTCCGGCGTTTATCAGACTTTTCAGATAGGGGAAATGTCAGTGAGCGTTCCGATTTCAGTTCCAGAGCGATTCGCCCAATGAGTCCTTGATATTTAGTCGTTTTCAGCCAATTTTCTGGATTTTTGAAAATTTCACTTTTTTGTGAAAATATCCACTAAATGAGGGAAGAATATGTGTGAGGGTACCCCAGGAGAGTTACAAATGTGTGTGGGTATAAAATATATCCCACGGGGGTAAAATTGAAAAAAGTTGAAAAATTATTTTTTTTCGACTTAGTCATTTTTCCGGCGTTTTTCAGACTTTCAGATAGGGGAAATGTCAGTGAGCATTCCGATTTCAGTTCCAGAGCGATTCGCCCAATGAATCCTTGATATTTAGTCGTTTTCAGCCAATTTTCGGGATTTTTGAAAATTTCACTTTTTTGTGAAAATATCCACTAAATGAGGGAATAATATGTGTGAGGGTACCCCAGGAGAGTTCCAAATGTGTGTGGGTATAAAATATATCCCACGAGGGTAAAATTGAAAAAAGTTGAAAAAAATTTTCCTTGGACTTAGTCATTTTTCCGGCGTTTATCAGACTTTCAGATAGGGGAAATGTCAGTGAGCGTTCCGATTTCAGTTCCAGAGCGATTCGCCCAATGAGTCCTTGATATTTAGTCGTTTTCAGCCAATTTTCGGGATTTTTGAAAATTTCACTTTTTTGTGAAAATATCCACTAAATGAGGGAATAATATGTGTGAGGGTACCCCAGGAGAGTTCCAAATGTGTGTGGGTATAAAATATATCCCACGAGGGTAAAATTGAAAAAAGTTGAAAAATTTTTTTTTTGGGCTTAGTCATTTTTCCGGCGTTTATCAGACTTTCAGATAGGGGAAATGTCAGTGAGCGTTCCGATTTCAGTTACAGAGCGATTCGCCCAATGAGTCCTTGATATTTCGTCGTTTCGAGCCAATATTTTGGATTTTTGAAAATTTCACTTTTTCGTGAAAATATCCACTAAATGAGGGAATAATATGTGTGAGGGTACCCCAGGAGAGTTCCAAATGTGTGTGGGTAGAATATATATCCCACCGGGGGTAAAATTGAAAAAAGTTGAAAAATTTTTTTTCTTGGACTTAGTCATTTTTCTGGCGTTTATCAGACTTTCAGATTGGGGAAATGTCAGTGACCGTTCCGATTTCAGTTCCAGAGCGATTCGCCCAATGAGTCCTTGATATTTAGTCGTTTTCAGCCAATTTTCGGGATTTTTGAAAATTTCACTTTTTGTGAAAATATCCACTAAATGAGGGAATAATATGTGTGAGGGTACCCCAGGAGAAATCCAAATGTGTGTGGGTAGAATATATATCCCACGGGGGTAAAATTGATAAAAGTTGAAAAAATTTTTTTTTTTGGACTTAGTCATTTTTCTGGCATTTATCAGACTTTCAGATAGGGGAAATGTCAGTGAACGTTCCGACTTCAGTTCCAGAGCGATTCGCCCAATGAGTCCTGGATATTTAGTCGTTTTCAGCCAATTTTCTGGATTTTTGAAAATTTCACTTTTTTGTGAAAATATCCACTAAATGAGGGAATAATATGTGTGAGGGTACCCCAGGAGAAATCCAAATGTGTGTGGGTATAATATATATCCCACGAGGGCAAAATTGAAAAAAGTTGAAAAAAATTTTTTTTTGGCCTTAGTCATTTTTCCGCCGTTTCTCAGACTTTCAGATAGGGGAAATGTCAGTGAGCGTTCCGATTTCAGTTCCAGAGCGATTTGCCCAATGAGTCCTTGATATTTAGTCGTTTTCAGCCAATTTTCGGGATTTTTGAAAATGTCACCTTTTTGTGAAAATATCCACTAAATGAGGGAATAATATGTGTGAGGGTACCCCAGGAGAGTTCCAAATGTGTGTGGGTAGAATATATATCCCACGGGGGTAAAATTGAAAAAAGTTGAAAAAATTTTTTTCTTGGACTTAGTCATTTTTCCGGCGTTTATCAGACTTTCAGATAGGGGAAATGTCAGTGAGCGTTCCGATTTCAGTTCCAAAGCGATTCGCCCAATGAGTCCTTGATATTTAGTCATTTTCAGCCAATTTTCGGGATTTTTGAAAATTTCACTTTTTGTGAAAATATCCACTAAATGAGGGAATAATATGTGTGAGGGTACTCCAGGAGAGTTCCAAATGTGTGTGGGTAGAATATATATCCCACGGGAGTAAAATTGAAAAAAGGTGAAAAAATTTTTTTTTTAGACTTAGTCATTTTTCCGGTGTTTCTCAGACTTTCAGATAGGGGAAATGTCAGTGAGCGTTCCGATTTCAGTTCCAGAGCGATTCGCCCAATGAGTCCTTGATATTTAGTCGTTTTCAGCCAATTTTCGGGATTTTTGAAAATGTCACCTTTTTGTGAAAATATCCACTAAATGAGGGAATAATATGTGTGAGGGTACTCCAGGAGAGTTCCAAATGTGTGTGGGTAGAATATGTATCCCACGGGGTAAAATTTAAAAAAGTTGAAAAAAAATTTTCCTTGGACTTAGTCATTTTTCCGGTGTTTATCAGACTTTCAGATAGGGGAAATGTCAGTGAGCGTTCCGATTTCAGTTCCAGAGCGATTCGCCCAATGAGTCCTTGACATTTAGTCGTTTTCAGCCAATTTTCTGGATTTTTGAAAATTTCACTTTTTTGTGAAAATATCCACTAAATGAGGGAATAATATGTGTGAGGGTACCCCAGGAGAGTTACAAATGTGTTTGGGTATAATATATATCCCACGGGGGTAAAATTGAAAAAAGTTGAAAAAATTTTTTTTTTCGACTTAGTCATTTTTCCGGCGTTTCTCAGACTTTCAGATAGGGGAAATGTCAGTGAGCATTCCGATTTCAGTTCCAGAGCGATTCGCCCAATGAGTCCTTGATATTTAGTCGTTTTCAGCCAATTTTCGGGATTTTTGAAAATTTCACTTTTTTGTGAAAATATCCACTAAATGAGGGAATAATATGTGTGAGGGTACCCCAGGAGAGTTCCAAATGTGTGTGGGTATAAAATATATCCCACGAGGGTAAAATTGAAAAAAGTTGAAAAAAATTTTTTTGGAGCTTAGTCATTTTTCCTCCGTTTCTCAGACTTTCAGATAGGGGAAATGTCAGTGAGCGTTCCGATTTCAGTTCCAGAGCGATTTGCCCAATGAGTCCTTGATATTTAGTCGTTTTCAGCCAATTTTCGGGATTTTTGAAAATGTCACCTTTTTGTGAAAATATCCACTAAATGAGGGAATAATATGTGTGAGGGTACTCCAGGAGAGTTTCAAATGTGTGTGGGTAGAATATATATCCCACAGGGGTAAAATTGAAAAAAGTTGAAAAAAAATTTTCCTTGGACTTAGTCATTTTTCCGGCGTTCATCAGACTTTCAGATAGGGGAAATGTCAGTGAGCGTTCCGATTTCAGTTACAGAGCGATTCGCCCAATGAGTCCTTGATATTTCGTCGTTTCCAGCCAATATTTTGGATTTTTGAAAATTTCACTTTTTCGTGAAAATATCCACTAAATGAGGGAATAATATGTGTGAGGGTACCCCAGGAGAGTTCCAAATGTGTGTGGGTAGAATATATATCCCACCGGGGGTAAAATTGAAAAAAGTTGAAAAATTTTTTTTCTTGGACTTAGTCATTTTTCTGGCGTTTATCAGACTTTCAGATAGGGGAAATGTCAGTGACCGTTCCGATTTCAGTTCCAGAGCGATTCGCCCAATGAGTCGTTGATATTTAGTCGTTTTCAGCCAATTTTCGGGATTTTTGAAAATTTCACTTTTTGTGAAAATATCCACTAAATGAGGGAATAATATGTGTGAGGGTACTCCAGGAGAGTTCCAAATGTGTGTGGGTAGAATATGTATCCCACGGGGTAAAATTTAAAAAAGTTGAAAAAAAATTTTCCTTGGACTTAGTCATTTTTCCGGCGTTTATCAGACTTTCAGATAGGGGAAATGTCAGTGAGCGTTCCGATTTCAGTTCCAGAGCGATTCGCCCAAATGAGTCCTTGATATTTAGTCGTTTTCAGCCAATTTTCTGGATTTTTGAAAATTTCACTTTTTTGTGAAAATATCCACTAAATGAGGGAATAATATGTGTGAGGGTACCCCAGGAGAGTTACAAATGTGTGTGGGTATAATATATATCCCACGGGGGTAAAATTGAAAAAAGTTGAAAATTTTTTTTTTTTCGACTTAGTCATTTTTCCGGCGTTTCTCAGACTTTCAGATAAGGGAAATGTCAGTGAGCATTCCGATTTCAGTTCCAGAGCGATTCGCCCAATGAGTCCTTGATATTTAGTCGTTTTCAGCCAAATTTCGGGATTTTTGAAAATTTCACTTTTTTGTGAAAATATTCACTAAATGAGGGAATAATATGTGTGAGGGTACCCCAGGAGAGTTCCAAATGTGTGTGAGTATAAAATATATCCCACGAGGGTAAAATTGAAAAAAGTTGAAAAAAAATTTTTTTGGGGCTTAGTCATTTTTCCTGCGTTTCTAAGACTTTCAGATAGGGGAAATGTCAGTGAGCGTTCCGATTTCAGTTCCAGAGCGATTTGCCCAATGAGTCCTTGATATTAAGTTGTTTTCAGCCAATTTTCTGGATTTTTGAAAATTTCACTTTTTTGTGAAAATATCCACTAAATGAGGGAATAATATGTGTGAGGGTACCCCAGGAGATTTCCAAATGTGCATGGGTAGAATATATATTCCAAAGGGGTAAAATTGAAAAAAGTTGGAAATTTTTTTTTCTTGGACTTAGTCATTTTTCCGGCATTTATCAGACTTTCAGATAGGGGAAATGTTAGTGAGCTTTCTGATTTCAGTTCCAGAGCGATTCACCCAATACAGTCCTTGATATTTAGTCGTTTTCAGCCAATAATTTGGATTTTTGAAAATTTCACTTTTTTGTGAAAATATCCACTAAATGAGGGAATAATATGTGTGAGGGTACCCCAGGAGAGTTCCAAATGTGTGTGGGTAGAATATATATCCCACGGGGGAAAATTGAAAAAAGTTGAAAAATTATTTTTTTTTGGACTTAGTCATTTTTCCGGCATTTATCAGACTTTCAGATAGGGGAAATGTCAGTGAGCGTTCCGATTTCAGTTCCAGAGCGATTCGCCCAATGAGTCCTTGATATTTAGTCGTTTTCAGCCAATTTTCGGGATTTTTGAAAATGTCACCTTTTTGTGAAAATATCCACTAAATGAGGGAATAATATGTGTGAGGGTACTCCAGGAGAGTTCCAAATGTGTGTGGGTAGAATATATATCCCACGGGGGTAAAATTGAAAAAAGTTGAAAAAAAATTTTACTTGGACTTAGTCATTTTTCCGGCGTTTCTCAGACTTTCAGATAGGGGAAATGTCAGTGAGCATTCCGATTTCAGTTCCAGAGCGATTCGCCCAATGAGTCCTTGATATTTAGTCGTTTTCAGCCAATTTTCGGGATTTTTGAAAATGTCACCTTTTTGTGAAAATATCCAGTAAATGAGGGAATAATATGTGTGAGGGTACTCCAGGAGAGTTCCAAATGTGTGTGGGTAGAATATATATCCCACGGGAGTAAAATTGAAAAAAGGTGAAAAAAATTTTTTTTTAGACTTAGTCATTTTTCCGGTGTTTCTCAGACTTTCAGATAGGGGAAATGTCAGTGAGCGTTCCGATTTCAGTTCCAGAGCGATTCGCCCAATGAGTCCTTGATATTTAGTCGTTTTCAGCCAATTTTCGGGATTTTTGAAAATGTCACCTTTTTGTGAAAATATCCACTAAATGAGGGAATAATATGTGTGAGGGTACTCCAGGAGAGTTCCAAATGTGTGTGGGTAGAATATGTATCCCACGGGGTAAAATTTAAAAAAGTTGAAAAAAAATTTTCCTTGGACTTAGTCATTTTTCCGGTGTTTATCAGACTTTCAGATAGGGGAAATGTCAGTGAGCGTTCCGATTTCAGTTCCAGAGCGATTCGCCCAATGAGTCCTTGACATTTAGTCGTTTTCAGCCAATTTTCTGGATTTTTGAAAATTTCACTTTTTGTGAAAATATCCACTAAATGAGGGAATAATATGTGTGAGGGTACTCCAGGAGAGTTCCAAATGTGTGTGGGTAGAATATGTATCCCACGGGGTAAAATTTAAAAAAGTTGAAAAAAAATTTTCCTTGGACTTAGTCATTTTTCCGGCGTTTATCAGACTTTCAGATAGGGGAAATGTCAGTGAGCGTTCCGATTTCAGTTCCAGAGCGATTCGCCCAAATGAGTCCTTGATATTTAGTCGTTTTCAGCCAATTTTCTGGATTTTTGAAAATTTCACTTTTTTGTGAAAATATCCACTAAATGAGGGAATAATATGTGTGAGGGTACCCCAGGAGAGTTACAAATGTGTGTGGGTATAATATATATCCCACGGGGGTAAAATTGAAAAAAGTTGAAAATTTTTTTTTTTTCGACTTAGTCATTTTTCCGGCGTTTCTCAGACTTTCAGATAAGGGAAATGTCAGTGAGCATTCCGATTTCAGTTCCAGAGCGATTCGCCCAATGAGTCCTTGATATTTAGTCGTTTTCAGCCAAATTTCGGGATTTTTGAAAATTTCACTTTTTTGTGAAAATATTCACTAAATGAGGGAATAATATGTGTGAGGGTACCCCAGGAGAGTTCCAAATGTGTGTGAGTATAAAATATATCCCACGAGTGTAAAATTGAAAAAAGTTGAAAAAAATTTTTTTTGGGGCTTAGTCATTTTTCCTGCGTTTCTAAGACTTTCAGATAGGGGAAATGTCAGTGAGCGTTCCGATTTCAGTTCCAGAGCGATTTGCCCAATGAGTCCTTGATATTAAGTTGTTTTCAGCCAATTTTCTGGATTTTTGAAAATTTCACTTTTTTGTGAAAATATCCACTAAATGAGGGAATAATATGTGTGAGGGTACCCCAGGAGATTTCCAAATGTGCATGGGTAGAATATATATTCCAAAGGGGTAAAATTGAAAAAAGTTGGAAATTTTTTTTTCTTGGACTTAGTCATTTTTCCGGCATTTATCAGACTTTCAGATAGGGGAAATGTTAGTGAGCTTTCTGATTTCAGTTCCAGAGCGATTCACCCAATACAGTCCTTGATATTTAGTCGTTTTCAGCCAATAATTTGGATTTTTGAAAATTTCACTTTTTTGTGAAAATATCCACTAAATGAGGGAATAATATGTGTGAGGGTACCCCAGGAGAGTTCCAAATGTGTGTGGGTAGAATATATATCCCACGGGGGAAAATTGAAAAAAGTTGAAAAATTATTTTTTTTTGCACTTAGTCATTTTTCCGGCATTTATCAGACTTTCAGATAGGGGAAATGTCAGTGAGCGTTCCGATTTCAGTTCCAGAGCGATTCGCCCAATGAGTCCTTGATATTTAGTCGTTTTCAGCCAATTTTCGGGATTTTTGAAAATGTCACCTTTTTGTGAAAATATCCACTAAATGAGGGAATAATATGTGTGAGGGTACTCCAGGAGAGTTCCAAATGTGTGTGGGTAGAATATATATCCCACGGGGGTAAAATTGAAAAAAGTTGAAAAAAAATTTTACTTGGACTTAGTCATTTTTCCGGCGTTTCTCAGACTTTCAGATAGGGGAAATGTCAGTGAGCATTCCGATTTCAGTTCCAGAGCGATTCGCCCAATGAGTCCTTGATATTTAGTCGTTTTCAGCCAATTTTCGGGATTTTTGAAAATGTCACCTTTTTGTGAAAATATCCAGTAAATGAGGGAATAATATGTGTGAGGGTACTCCAGGAGAGTTCCAAATGTGTGTGGGTAGAATATATATCCCACGGGAGTAAAATTGAAAAAAGGTGAAAAAAATTTTTTTTTAGACTTAGTCATTTTTCCGGTGTTTCTCAGACTTTCAGATAGGGGAAATGTCAGTGAGCGTTCCGATTTCAGTTCCAGAGCGATTCGCCCAATGAGTCCTTGATATTTAGTCGTTTTCAGCCAATTTTCGGGATTTTTGAAAATGTCACCTTTTTGTGAAAATATCCACTAAATGAGGGAATAATATGTGTGAGGGTACTCCAGGAGAGTTCCAAATGTGTGTGGGTAGAATATGTATCCCACGGGGTAAAATTTAAAAAAGTTGAAAAAAAATTTTCCTTGGACTTAGTCATTTTTCCGGTGTTTATCAGACTTTCAGATAGGGGAAATGTCAGTGAGCGTTCCGATTTCAGTTCCAGAGCGATTCGCCCAATGAGTCCTTGACATTTAGTCGTTTTCAGCCAATTTTCTGGATTTTTGAAAATTTCACTTTTTTGTGAAAATATCCACTAAATGAGGGAATAATATGTGTGAGGGTACCCCAGGAGTGTTACAAATGTGTGTGGGTATAATATATATCCCACGGGGGTAAAATTGAAAAAAGTTGAAAAATTTTTTTTTTTCGACTTAGTCATTTTTCAGGCGTTTCTCAGACTTTCAGATAGGGGAAATGTCAGTGAGCATTCCGATTTCAGTTCCAGAGCGATTCGCCCAATGAGTCCTTGATATTTAGTCGTTTTCAGCCAATTTTCGGGATTTTTGAAAATGTCACCTTTTTGTGAAAATATCCAGTAAATGAGGGAATAATATGTGTGAGGGTACTCCAGGAGAGTTCCAAATGTGTGTGGGTAGAATATATATCCCACGGGAGTAAAATTGAAAAAAGGTGAAAAAAATTTTTTTTTAGACTTAGTCATTTTTCCGGTGTTTCTCAGACTTTCAGATAGGGGAAATGTCAGTGAGCGTTCCGATTTCAGTTCCAGAGCGATTCGCCCAATGAGTCCTTGATATTTAGTCGTTTTCAGCCAATTTTCGGGATTTTTGAAAATGTCACCTTTTTGTGAAAATATCCACTAAATGAGGGAATAATATGTGTGAGGGTACTCCAGGAGAGTTCCAAATGTGTGTGGGTAGAATATGTATCCCACGGGGTAAAATTTAAAAAAGTTGAAAAAAAATTTTCCTTGGACTTAGTCATTTTTCCGGTGTTTATCAGACTTTCAGATAGGGGAAATGTCAGTGAGCGTTCCGATTTCAGTTCCAGAGCGATTCGCCCAATGAGTCCTTGACATTTAGTCGTTTTCAGCCAATTTTCTGGATTTTTGAAAATTTCACTTTTTTGTGAAAATATCCACTAAATGAGGGAATAATATGTGTGAGGGTACCCCAGGAGTGTTACAAATGTGTGTGGGTATAATATATATCCCACGGGGGTAAAATTGAAAAAAGTTGAAAAATTTTTTTTTTTCGACTTAGTCATTTTTCCGGCGTTTCTCAGACTTTCAGATAGGGGAAATGTCAGTGAGCATTCCGATTTCAGTTCCAGAGCGATTCGCCCAATGAGTCCTTGATATTTAGTCGTTTTCAGCCAATTTTCGGGATTTTTGAAAATTTCACTTTTTTGTGAAAATATCCACTAAATGAGGGAATAATATGTGTGAGGGTACCCCAGGAGAGTTCCAAATGTGTGTGGGTATAAAATATATCCCACGAGTGTAAAATTGAAAAAAGTTGAAAAACATTTTTTTTGGAGCTTAGTCATTTTTCCTCCGTTTCTCAGACTTTCAGATAGGGGAAATGTCAGTGAGCGTTCCGATTTCAGTTCCAGAGCGATTTGCCCAATGAGTCCTTGATATTTAGTCGTTTTCAGCCAATTTTCGGGATTTTTGAAAATGTCACCTTTTTGTGAAAATATCCACTAAATGAGGGAATAATATGTGTGAGGGTACTCCAGGAGAGTTTCAAATGTGTGTGGGTAGAATATATATCCCACAGGGGTAAAATTGAAAAAAGTTGAAAAAAAATTTTACTTGGACTTAGTCATTTTTCCGGCGTTTATCAGACTTTCAGATAGGGGAAATGTCAGTGAGCGTTCCGATTTCAGTTACAGAGCGATTTGCGCAATGAGTCCTTGATATTTCGTCGTTTCCAGCCAATATATTGGATTTTTGAAAATTTCACTTTTTCGTGAAAATATCCACTAAATGAGGGAATAATATGTGTGAGGGTACCCCAGGAGAGTTCCAAATGTGTGTGGGTAGAATATATATCCCACCGGGAGTAAAATTGAAAAAAGTTGAAAAAATTTTTTTCTTGGACTTAGTCATTTTTCCGGCGTTTATCAGACTTTCAGATAGGGGAAATGTCAGTGAGCGTTCCGATTTCAATTCCAGTGCGATTCGCCCAATGAGTCGTTGATATTTAGTCGTTTTCAGCCAATTTTCGGGATTTTTGAAAATTTCACTTTCTGTGAAAATATCCACTAAATGAGGGAATAATATGTGTGAGGGTACTCCAGGAGAGTTCCAAATGTGTGTGGGTAGAATATATATCCCACGGGAGTAAAATTGAAAAAAGGTGAAAAAAAATTTTTTTTGGACTTAGTCATTTTTCCGGTGTTTCTCAGACTTTCAGATAGGGGAAATGTCAGTGAGCGTTCCGATTTCAGTTCCAGAGCGATTCGCCCAATGAGTCCTTGATATTTAGTCGTTTTCAGCCAATTTTCGGGATTTTTGAAAATGTCACCTTTTTGTGAAAATATCCACTAAATGAGGGAATAATATGTGTGAGGGTACTCCAGGAGAGTTCCAAATGTGTGTGGGTAGAATATGTATCCCACGGGGTAAAATTTAAAAAAGTTGAAAAAAAATTTTCCTTGGACTTAGTCATTTTTCTGGCGTTTATCAGACTTTCAGATTGGGGAAATGTCAGTGAGCGTTCCGATTTCAGTTCCAGAGCGATTCGCCCAAATGAGTCCTTGATATTTAGTCGTTTTCAGCCAATTTTCTGGATTTTTGAAAATTTCACTTTTTTGTGAAAATATCCACTAAATGAGGGAATAATATGTGTGAGGGTACCCCAGGAGAGTTACAAATGTGTGTGGGTATAATATATATCCCACGGGGGTAAAATTGAAAAAAGTTGAAAATTTTTTTTTTTTCGACTTAGTCATTTTTCCGGCGTTTCTCAGACTTTCAGATAAGGGAAATGTCAGTGAGCATTCCGATTTCAGTTCCAGAGCGATTCGCCCAATGAGTCCTTGATATTTAGTCGTTTTCAGCCAATTTTCGGGATTTTTGAAAATTTCACTTTTTTGTGAAAATATTCACTAAATGAGGGAATAATATGTGTGAGGGTACCCCAGGAGAGTTCCAAATGTGTGTGAGTATAAAATATATCCCACGAGGGTAAAATTGAAAAAAGTTTAAAAAAATTTTTTTTGGGGCTTAGTCATTTTTCCTGCGTTTCTAACACTTTCAGATAGGGGAAATGTCAGTGAGCGTTCCGATTTCAGTTCCAGAGCGATTTGCCCAATGAGTCCTTGATATTTAGTCGTTTTCAGCCAATTTTCGGGATTTTTGAAAATGTCACCTTTTTGTGAAAATATCCACTAAATGAGGGAATAATATGTGTGAGGGTACTCCAGGAGAGTTCCAAATGTGTGTGGGTAGAATATATATCCCACGGGGGTAAAATTGAAAAAAGTTGAAAAAAAATTTTACTTGGACTTAGTCATTTTTCCGGCGTTTCTCAGACTTTCAGATAGGGGAAATGTCAGTGAGCATTCCGATTTCAGTTCCAGAGCGATTCGCCCAATGAGTCCTTGATATTTAGTCGTTTTCAGCCAATTTTCGGGATTTTTGAAAATGTCACCTTTTTGTGAAAATATCCACTAAATGAGGGAATAATATGTGTGAGGGTACTCCAGGAGAGTTCCAAATGTGTGTGGGTAGAATATATATCCCACGGGGGTAAAATTGAAAAAAGTTGAAAAAAATTTTTACATGGACTTAGTCATTTTTCCGGCGTTTATCAGACTTTCAGATAGGGGAAATGTCAGTGAGCGTTCCGATTTCAGTTCCAGAGCGATTCGCCCAATGAGTCCTTGATATTTAGTCGTTTTCAGCCAATTTTCTGGATTTTTGGAAATTTCACTTTTTTGTGAAAATATCCACTAAATGAGGGAATAATATGTGTGAGGGTACCCCAGGAGAGTTCCAAATGTGTGTGGGTAGAATATATATCCCACCAGGGTAAAATTGAAAAAATTGAAAAAAAAATTTTCTTGGGCTTAGCCATTTTTCCGGCGTTTCTCAGATTTTCAGATAGGAGACATGTCAGTGAGCGTTCCGATTTCAGTTCCAGAGCGATTCGTCCAATGAGTCCTTGATATTTAGTCGTTTTCAGCCAATTTTCGAGATTTTTGAAAATTTCTCTTTTTTTGTGAAAATATCCACTAAATGAGGGAATAATATGTGTGAGGGTACCCCAGGAGAGTTCCAAATGTGTGTGGGTAGAATATATATTCCACGAGGGTAAAATTGAAAAAAGTTTAAAAAAATTTTTTTGGGGGCTTAGTCATTTTTCCGACGTTTATCAGACTTTCAGATAGCGGAAAAGTCAGTGAGCGTTCCGATTTCAGTTCCAGAGCGATTCGCCCAATGAGTCCTGGATATTTAGTCGTTTTCTGCCAATTTTCTAGATTTTTGAAAATTTCACTTTTTTGTGAAAATATCCACTAAATGAGGGAATAATATGTGTGAGGGTACCCCAGGAGAGTTCCAAATGTGTGTGGGTAGAATATATATCCCACGGGGGTAAAATTGAAAAAAGTTGAAATTTTTTTTTCTTGGACTTAGTCATTTTTCCGGCGTTTCTCAGACTTTCAGATAGGGGAAATGTCAGTGAGCGTTCCGGTTTCAGTTCCAGAGCGATTCGCCCAATGAGTCCTGGATATTTAGTCGTTTTCAGCCAATTTTCTGGATTTTTGAAAATTTCACTTTTTTGTGAAAATATCCACTAAATGAGGGAATAATATGTGTGAGGGTACCCCAGGAGAGTTCCAAATGTGTGTGGGTATAATATATATCCCACGAGGGTAAAATTGAAAAAAGTTGAAAAAAATTTTTTTTTGGGCTTAGTCATTTTTCCGGCGTTTCTCAGACTTTCAGATAGGGGAAATGTCATTGAGCGTTCCAATTTCAGTTCCTGAGCCATTTGCCCAATGAGTCCTTAAAATTTATTCGTTTTCAGCCAATTTTCTGGATTTTTGAAAATTTCACTTTTTTGTGAAAATATCCACTAAATGAGGGAATAATATGTGTGATGGTAACCCAGGAGAGTTCTAAATGTGTCTGGGTAGAATAAATATCCCACGAGGGTAATATTGAAAAAAGTTAAAAAAAATTTTTTTTTGGGCTTAGTCATTTTTCCGCCGTTTCTCAGACTTTCAGATAGGGGAAATGTAAGTGAGCATTCCGATTTCAGTTCCAGAGCGATTTGCCCAATGAGTCCTTAATATTTAGTCGTTTACAGCCAATTTTCGGGATTTTTGAAAATTTCACTTTTTTATGAAAATATCCACTAAATGAGGGAATAATATGTGTGAGGGTACCCCAGGAGAGTTCCAAATGTGTGTGGGTAGAATATATATCCCACGTGGGTAAAATTGAAAAAAGTTTAAAAAAAATTTTTCTTGGACTTAGTCATTTTTCCGGCGTTTATCAGAATTTCAGATAGGGGAAATGTCAGTGAACATTCCGATTTCAGTTCCAGAGCGATTCGCCCAATGAGTCCTTGATATTTAGTCATTTTCAGCCAATATTTTGGATTTTTGAAAAATTCACTTTTTTGTGAAAATATCCACTAAATGAGGGAATAATATGTGTGAGGGTACCCCAGGAGAGTTCCAAATGTGTGTGGGTAGAATACATATCCCAAAGGGGTAAAATTGAAAAAAGTTGAAAATTTTTTTTTCATGGACTTAGTCATTTTTCCGTCGTTTATCAGACTTTCAGATAGGGGAAATGTCAGTGAGCGTTCCAATTTCAGTTCCAGAGGGATTCTCCCAATGAGTCCTTGATATTTAGTCGTTTTCTGCCAATTTTCTGGATTTTTGAAAATTTCACTTTTTTGTGAAAATATCCACTAAATGAGGGAATAATATGTGTGAGGGTACCCCAGGAGAGTTCCAAATGTGTGTGGGTAGAATATATATACCAAGGGGGTAAAATTGAAAAAAGTTGAAAAAATTTTTTTCTTGGACTTAGTCATTTTTCCGGCGTTTATCAGACTTTCAGATAGGGGAAATGTCAGTGAGCGTTCCGGTTTCAGTTCCAGAGCGATTCGCCCAATGAGTCCTTGATATTTAGTCGTTTTCAGCCAATTTTCGGGATTTTTGAAAAATTCACTTTTTTGTGAAAATATCCACTAAATGAGGGAATAATATGTGTGAGGGTACCCCAGGGGAGTTCCAAATGTGTGTGGGTAGAATATATATCCCACGTGGGTAAAATTGAAAAAAGTTTAAAAAAAATTTTTCTTGGACTTAGTCATTTTTCCGGCGTTTATCAGACTTTCAGATAGGGGAAATGTCAGTGAGCGTTCCGATTTCAGTTCCAGAGCGATTCGCCCAATGAGTCCTTGATATTTAGTCGTTTTCAGCCAATTTTCGGGATTTTTGAAAATGTCACCTTTTTGTGAAAATATCCACTAAATGAGGGAATAATATGTGTGAGGGTACTCCAGGAGAGTTCCAAATGTGTGTGGGTAGAATATATATCCCACGGGGGTAAAATTGAAAAAAGTTTACAATTTTTTTTTTAGGGACTTAGTCATTTTTCCGGCGTTTATCGGACTTTCAGATAGGGCAAATGTTAGTGAGCTTTCCGATTTCAGTTCCAGAGCGATTCGCCCAATGAGTCCTTGATATTTAGTCATTTTCAGCCAATATTTTGGATTTTTGAAAAATTCACTTTTTTGTGAAAATATCCACTAAATGAGGGAATAATATGTGTGAGGGTACCCCAGGAGAGTTCCAAATGTGTGTGGGTAGAATATATATCCCAAAGGGGTAAAATTGAAAAAAGTTGAAAATTTTTTTTTCATGGACTTAGTCATTTTTCCGGCGTTTATCAGACTTTCAGATAGGGGAAATGTCAGTGAGCGTTCCGGTTTCAGTTCCAGAGCGATTCGCCCAATGAGTCCTTGATATTTAGTCGTTTTCTGCCAATTTTCTGGATTTTTGAAAATTTCACTTTTTTGTGAAAATATCCACTAAATGAGGGAATAATATGTGTGAGGGTACCCCAGGAGAGTTCCAAATGTGTGTGGGTAGAATATATATACCAAGGGGGTAAAATTGAAAAAAGTTGAAAATTTTTTTTTCTTGGACTTAGTCATTTTTCCGGCGTTTATCAGACTTTCAGATAGGGGAAATGTCAGTGAGCGTTCCGGTTTCAGTTCCAGAGCGATTCGCCCAATGAGTCCTTGATATTTAGTCGTTTTCTGCCAATTTTCTGGATTTTTGAAAATTTCACTTTTTTGTGAAAATATCCACTAAATGAGGGAATAATATGTGTGAGGGTACCCCAGGAGAGTACCAAATGTGTGTGGGTAAAATATATATCCCACGGGGGTAAAATTGAAAAAAGTTTAAACATTTTTTTTTTTTGGACTTAGTCATTTTTCCGGCTTTTATAATACTTTCAGATAGGGGAAATGTCAGTGAGCGTTCCGATTTCAGTTCCAGAGCGATTCGCCCTATGAGTCCTTGATATTTAGTCGTTTTCAGCCAATTTTCGGTATTTTTGAAAATTTCACTTTTTTGTGAAAATATCCACTAAATGAGGGAATAATATGAGTGAGGGTACCCCAGGAGAGTTCCAAATGTGTGTGGGTAGAATATATATCCCACAGGGGTAAAATTGAAAAAAGTTGAAACATTTTTTTTTTTGAACTTAGTCATTTTTCCGGCTTTTATCACACTTTCAGATAGGGGAAATGTCAGTGAGCGTTCCGATTTCAGTTCCAGAGCGATTCGCCCAATGAGTCCTTGATATTTAGTCGTTTTCAGCCAATTTTCTGGATTTTTGAAAATTTCACTTTTTTGTGAAAATATCCACTAAATGAGGGAATAATATGTGTGAGGGTACCCCAGGAGAGTTCCAAATGTGTGTGGGTAGAATATATATCTCACGGGGTAAAATTGAAAAAAGCTGAAAAAAATTTTTTTTTGGACTTAGTCATTTTTCCGGCATTTATCAGACTTTCAGATAGGGGAAATGTCAGTGAGCATTCCGATTTCAGTTCCAGAGCGATTCGCCCAATGAGTCCTTGATATTTAGTCGTTTTCAGCCAATTTTCGGGATTTTTGAAAATTTCACTTTTTTGTGAAAATATCCACTAAATGAGGGAATAATATGTGTGAGGGTACCCCAGGAGAGTTCCAAATGTGTGTGTGTAGAATATATATCCCACGGGGGTAAAATTGAAAAAAGTTGAAAAAATTTTTTTCTTGGACTTAGTCATTTTTCCGGCTTTTATCAGACTTTCAGATTGGGGAAATGTCAGTGAGCTTTCCGATTTCAGTTCCAGAGCGATTCGCCCAATGAGTCCTTGATATTTAGTCGTTTTCAGCCAATATTTTGGATTTTTGAAAATGTCACTTTTTTGTGAAAATATCCACTAAATGAGGGAATAATATGTGTGAGGGTATCCCAGGAGAGTTCCAAATGTGTGTGGGTAGAATATATATCCCACGGGGGTAAAATTGAAAAAAGTTGAAACATTTTTTTTTTTGGACTTAGTCATTTTTCCGGCTTTTATCAAACTTTCAGATAGGGGAAATGTCAGTGAGCGTTCTGATTTCAGTTCCAGAGCGATTCGCCCAATGAATCCTTGATATTTAGTCGTTTTCAGCCAATTTTCTGGATTTTTGAAAATTTCACTTTTTTTGTGAAAATATCCACTAAATGAGGGAATAATATGTGTGAGGGTACCCCAGGAGAGTTCCAAATGTGTGTGGGTAGAATATATATCCCACGGGGGTAAAATTGAAAAAAGTTGAAAAAATTTTTTTCTTGGACTTAGTCATTTTTCCGGCGTTTATCAGACTTTCAGATAGGGGAAATGTCAGTGAGCATTCCGATTTCAGTTCCAGAGCGATTCGCCCAATGAGTCCTTGATATTTAGTAGTTTTCAGCCAATTTTCGGGATTTTTGAAAATTTCACTTTTTGGTGAAAATATCCACTAAATGAGGGAATAATTCGTGTGAGGATACCCCAGGAGAGTTCCAAATCTGTGTTGGTAGAATATATATCCCACGGGGGTAAAATTGAAAAAAGTTGAAAAATTTTTTTTTGGACTTAGTCATTTTTCCGGCTTTTATCAAACTTTCAGAAAGGTGAAATGTCAATGAGCGTTCCGATATCAGTTCCACAGAGATTCGCCCAATGAGTCCTTGATATTTAGTCGTTTTCAGCCAATTTTCTGGATTTTTGAAAATTTCACTTTTTTGTGAAAATATCCACTAAATGAGGGAATAATATGTGTGAGGGTACCCCAGGAGAGTTCCAAATGTGTGTGGGTAGAATATATATCCCACGGGGGTAAAATTGAAAAAAGTCGAAAAAATTTTTTTCTTGGACTTAGTCATTTTTCCGGCGTTTATCAGACTTTAAGATAGGAGAAATGTCAGTGAGCGTTCCGATTTCAGTTCCAGAGCAATTCGCCCTATGAGTCCTTGATATTTAGTAGTTTTCAGCCAATTTTCTGGATTTTTGAAAATTTCACTTTTTTGTGAAAATATCCACTAAATGAGGGAATAATATGTGTTAGGGTACCCCAGGAGAGTTTTAAATGTGTATGGGTAGAATACATATCCCACGGGGGTAAAATGGAAAAAAGTTGAAACATTTTTTTTTTTGAACTTAGTCATTTTTCCGGCTTTTATCAGACTTTCAGATAGTGAAAATGTCAGTGAGCGTTCCGATTTCAGTTCTAGAGCGATTCGCCCAATGAGTCCTTGATATTTAGTCGTTTTCAGCCGATTTTCTGGATTTTTGAAAATTTCACTTTTTTGTGAAAATATCCACTAAATGAGGGAATAATATGTGTGAGGGTACCCCAGGAGAGTTCCAAATGTGTGTGGGTATAATATATATCCCACGAGGGTAAAATTGAAAAAAGTTGAAAAAAAATTTTTTTGGGGCTTAGTCATTTTTCCGGCGTTTCTCAGACTTTCAGATAGGGGAAATGTCAGTGAGCCTTCAGATTTCAGTTCCAGAGCGATTCGCCCGATGAGTCCTTGATATTTAGTCGTTTTCAGCCAATTTTCTGGATTTTTGAAAATTTCACTTTTTTGTGAAAATATCCACTAAATGAGGGAATAATATGTGTGAGGGTACCCCAGGAGAGTTCTAAATGTGTGTGGGTATAATATATATCCCACGAGGGTAAAATTGAAAAAAGTTGAAAAACATTTTTTTTTGGGCTTAGTCATTTTTCCGGCGTTTCTCAGACTTTCAGATAGGGGAAATGTCAGTGAGCGTTCCGATTTCAGTTCCAGAGCGATTCGACCAATGAGTCCTTGATATTTAGTCGTTTTCAGCCAATTTTCGGGATTTTTGAAAATTTCACTTTTTTGTGAAAATATCCACTAAATGAGGGAATAATATGTGTGAGGGTACCCCAGGAGAGTTCCAAATGTGTGTGGGTATAATATATATCCCACGAGGGTAAAATTGAAAAAAGTTGAAAAAAATTTTTTTTTGGGCTTAGTCATTTTTCCGGCGTTTCTCAGACTTTCAGATAGGGGAAATGTCAGTGAGCGTTCCGATTTCAGTTCCAGAGCGATTCGCCCAATGAGTCCTTGATATTTAGTCGTTTTCAGCCAATTTTCTGGATTTTTGAAAATGTCACTTTTTTGTGAAAATATCCACTAAATGAGGGAATAATATGTGTGAGGGTACCCCAGGAGAGTTCCAAATGTGTGTGGGTAGAATATATATCCCACGGGGGTAAAATTGAAAAAAGTTGAAAAAAAATTTTTTTGGGGCTTAGTCATTTTTCCGGCGTTTCTCAGACTTTCAGATAGGGGAAATGTCAGTGAGCCTTCAGATTTCAGTTCCAGAGCGATTCGCCCGATGAGTCCTTGATATTTAGTCGTTTTCAGCCAATTTTCTGGATTTTTGAAAATTTCACTTTTTTGTGAAAATATCCACTAAATGAGGGAATAATATGTGTGAGGGTACCCCAGGAGAGTTCCAAATATGTGTGGGTAGAATATATATCCCACGGGGGTAAAATTGAAAAAAGTTGAAAAAATTTTTTTTTTGGACTGTCATTATTCCGGCATTTATCAGACTTTCAGATAGTGGAAATGTCAGTGAGCGTTCCGATTTCAGTTCCAGAGCGATTCGCCCAATGAGTCCTTGATATTTAGTCGTTTTCAGCCAATTTTCTGGATTTTTGAAAATTTCACTTTTTTGTGAAAATATCCACTAAATGAGGGAATAATATGTGTGAGGGTACCCCAGGAGAGTTCCAAATGTGTGTGTGTATAATATATATCTCACGAGGGTAAAATTGAAAAAAGTTGAAAAAAAATTTTTTTGGGCTTAGTCATTTTTCTGACGTTTCTCAGACTTTCAGATAGGGGAAATGTCAGTGAGCCTTCAGATTTCAGTTCCAGAGCGATTCGCCCGATGAGTCCTTGATATTTAGTCGTTTTCAGCCAATTTTCTGGATTTTTGAAAATTTCACTTTTTTGTGAAAATATCCACTAAATGAGGGAATAATATGTGTGAGGGTACCCCAGGAGAGTTCCAAATGTGTGTGGGTATAATATATATCCCACGAGGGTAAAATTGAAAAAAGTTGAAAAAAAATTTTTTTTGGGCTTAGTCATTTTTCTGGCGTTTCTCAGACTTTCAGATAGGGGAAATGTCAGTGAGCCTTCAGATTTCAGTTCCAGAGCGATTCGCCCGATGAGTCCTTGATATTTAGTCGTTTTCAGCCAATTTTCTGGATTTTTGAAAATTTCACTTTTTTGTGAAAATATCCACTAAATGAGGGAATAATATGTGTGAGGGTACCCCAGGAGAGTTCCAAATGTGTGTGTGTAGAATATATATCCCACGGGGGTAAAATTGAAAAAAGTTGAAAAAATTTTTTTCTTGGACTTAGTCATTTTTCCGGCTTTTATCAGACTTTCAGATTGGGGAAATGTCAGTGAGCGTTCCGATTTCAGTTCCAGAGCGATTCGCCCAGTGAGTCCTTGATATTTAGTCGTTTTCAGCCAATTTTCTGGATTTTTGAAAATTTCTCTTTTTTGTGAAAATATCCACTAAATGAGGGAATAATATGTGTGAGGGTACCCCAGGAGAGTTCCAAATGTGTGTGGGTAGAATATATATCCCACAGGGGTAAAATTGAAAAAAGTTGAAAAAATTTTTTTTTTGGACTGTCATTTTTCCGGCATTTATCAGACTTTCAGATAGTGGAAATGTCAGTGAGCGTTCCGATTTCAGTTCCAGAGCGATTCGCCCAATGAGTCCTTGATATTTAGTCGTTTTCAGCCAATTTTCTGGATTTTTAAAAATTTCACTTTTTTGTGAAAATATCCACTAAATGAGGGAATAATATGTGTGAGGGTACCCCAGGAGAGTTCCAAATGTGTGTGGGTAGAATATATATCCCACGGGGGTAAAATTGAAAAAAGTTGAAAAAATTTTTTTTTTGGACTGTCATTTTTCCGGCATTTATCAGACTTTCAGATAGTGGAAATGTCAGTGAGCGTTCCGATTTCAGTTCCAGAGCGATTCGCCCAATGAGTCCTTGATATTTAGTCGTTTTCAGCCAATTTTCGGGATTTTTGAAAATTTCACTTTTTTGTGAAAATATCCACTAAATGAGGGAATAATATGTGTGAGGGTACCCCAGGAGAGTTCCAAATGTGTGTGTTATGTTCTGCTACCAGAGCTAAGGAAAGAGAGGAGATCTGTCCCTACGATAGAACTCAGCTAAATCCCTACGATGTAACAGGGGACCTGATCCTGCGATCAGACCTGCTAAAGTCCTAAGCTAGTCTGTACGGAGACCTATAGATGTGGGGAAGGAATCCCTAAAAGTACTAAGGACTGGGAGGAATATGGGACACCTCCTAACAGAAATAGTAGCAGACAGACGAACAAACAAAATATATAGAACATAGAGGTCAGTAGACCAAGCAAACTAACAGAGCAAGACACAGAGCACAGGCTAGCTAGAAAGTAGATATACAATGAAGTCCAGCAAAGCCAGAAGGGCGGAGCAGGATTAAATAGGCCAACAAGGTCATGTGACCAGCAAAGGAAAAAAAAACTAAGAGCAAGGTTCTAACAGTACCCCCCCTTCTAAGAGGATCCTCCGGATCCCCTAGGACCAGGCTTATCAGGAAATCTCCTGTGAAACGCTCTGATAAGTCTGGACGCGGAAACATCATCCGACCTCACCCAAGAGTTTTCCTCGGGACCGAAACCTTTCCAGGCCACAAGATACTGCAAACTACCTCTATACCGTCTAGAGTTAAGGATGCGAGAAATTTCATATTCCCCGTCCTCCACCACCGGAGGAACAGAGGCAGAGGCGTCACAATCCGATACAACAGCTTTTTTCAACAGAGAGAGATGAAATACCGGATTAATTCTCCAGGAGGTAGGAACCTCCAACCTAACAGCAGACTGGTTGACAACCTGAAGCACCTTAAAGGGCCCTACAAACTTGGGACCCAATTTCTTTGAAGGAATCCTCAACCGCAGATTCCTAGAGGACAACCAAACCATGTCACCAACAGCGAACAAAACCTCCTGTCGTTTCCTATCAAAGTAGTCTTTAGATTTTCTGTTGGCCTCCTGAAGATTACCACGCACATCCGTCCAAACTCTCTCCAAATCACCGGAAAAATTCTCCTCCTCAGGCACGGCAGATCCCAACTTGGAGAACGACCCAAACGACGGATGTCTCCCAGAACAACAAAAAAAAGGCGAACAACCAGCAGAAGAAGATGTATGATTGTTCAGAGCAAATTCAGCAAGTGGCAGAAACTCAGACCACCCCTCTTGATTGTCTGCCACAAAACAACGCAAGAACTGCTCAACATCCTGGTTTTTCCTTTCTGTCTGGCCATTAGATTCAGGATGATATCCGGACAAGAACGACAAATGAACTCCCAACCTATCACAAAAGGCGCGCCAAAAACGAGCCACGAACTGAGGACCCCTATTAGAAACAATGTCAGTAGGAACTCCATGAAGTCTGACAATTTCCTTGACAAAGGCCTTAGCGAGAGTTTTAGCGCAGGGCAGTTTGACGAAAGGAACCAAGTGACACATCTTGCTAAAACGGTCCACGACCACCCAGATGACAGTAAAACCCTCAGAGGGGGGAAGGTCAGTTATAAAGTCCATAGCCAAATGTGTCCAAGGAGCACTGGGAACCTCCAAAGGACAAAGCAACCCCGCAGCAGGAGTATGTGAGGACTTAGATCTAGCACATATAGTACATTGACGCACCCACTTAGTGACTTCCTTCTGCCATCCAGGCCACCAAAAACTGCGACCCACCAGTCTCTTGGTCTCAGAGATTCCGGGATGACCTGCCAACCGAGATTCGTGACACTCAACAAACAAATCTCTCCTAAAGGTCCCAGGCACAAACAACCTCCCATGAGGAGTGTTAGAAGGGGCATTCTCCTGTGCTTTAAGAATCTCATTTTCCAAAACGGAGTCCAAAGCAGCAATCACAACACCTTCTTGTAAAATGTTCTCCTCTTTCTCAGCACCGACTATGGGAGAAAAACTGCGAGACAAGGCATCCGCCTTAACATTCTTAGTACCAGGGATGTAAGTAACGGAGAAATTAAACCGCGAGAAAAACAGTGCCCACCTAGCCTGACGGGCATTCAGGCGCTTGGCAGCATCAAGATATATCAGATTTTTATGATCCGTAAGAACCTGAACGGGAAATTCCGCACCTTCCAAGAAGTGGCGCCAGTGTTCAAATGCGAGTTTAATAGCCAATAATTCCCGATTACCAATATCGTAATTCAGTTCAGTCTCCGAAAATTTTTTTGAAAAAAAGGCACAGGGATGTAATCCATCCCCGTTATCCTGAGACAATACTGCGCCAACCCCCACAGAGGAAGCATCAACCTCAACCAAAAACGGCCTAGTAACATCAGGCTGCATAAGGATGGGAGCAGAGGTGAACCTCTCCTTGAGATACACAAAAGCTTCAATGGCCTCAGAAGACCACTGAACCGCATCAGCACCTTTCCTGGTGAGATCAGTCAGAGGTTTGACAATACTAGAAATTTTTTTTATGAATTTTCTGTAGTAATTGGCGAAACCCAAAAACCTCTGTATCGATTTCAAACCAATAGGCCTAGGCCATTCCTGCACAGCCTGAACCTTAACCGGATCCATCTCAAAACCTTTGCTGGAGATAATGTAGCCCAAAAAACTAATTCTCTGTACAGCGAACTCACATTTCTCCAGTTTAGCAAAAAGCGAATTGTCCATTAATAACTGTAATACCTCACGCACGCTCCGCCAATGAGACTCCAGATCCGGCGAATAAATCAAAATGTCATCCAAATACACAACCACATTTTTACCGATCAAAGGTCTAAGGATGTCATTAATCAGATTTTGAAAAAATGCAGGAGCATTAGTAAGACCAAAAGGCATAACCAGATTCTCAAAATGACCCACAGGAGTGTTAAAAGCAGTCTTCCATTCGTCACCCTCCTTCATGCGCAACAGATTGTATGCCCCCTTAAGGTCAATTTTAGAGAACCACTTGGCCCCCATTAACTGGTTAAACAGATCAGGAATCAATGGCAGTGGGTAAGGATTGCGTACAGTAATTTTGTTAATCTCACGAAAATCCAGACAAGGACGTAAACCACCGTCCTTTTTTTTTTACAAAAAAAAATCCAACCGCCACAGGAGACTTAGAGGGCCTAATGTGACCGGCGGCCAAACTTGTCTGTATGTATTCCTCCAAAGCCTTCCTCTCAGGAATAGTAAGGTTAAATAAACGACTTTTAGGAAGAGTCGCTCCAGGGACAAATTCAATAGAACAATCATAGTCTCTATGGGGAGGCAAAACCTGCGATTCCTTCTCAGAAAAAACTCTCCAAAAATCCTGAATAGGAACAGGCAATTCTCCCCTATCCAAAGCTGCAATACGCCCGTTACAACACTTGTCATAACATTTATGGCTCCAGGATTTAATTTCACTGGTAGACCAATCCAGTACAGGATTGTGAAATTTTAACCAGGGCAATCCCAATATTACTGGAGAAGGCAAGTTATTCAACACTACCAAATCCAATTTCTCATGGTGAACACCATTAATAGTGAGAGGAAATTCACAGACCTTGAGAGTAATATTCTTCAAAGGGGAACCATCCACAGAAACCACAGCAATGGGGGATCATAAAGGTTCAGGTTCTAATTTGAGTTTTTCCACGAATCCCCCATCAATTACATTCAGAGTAGACCCACAATCGACAAACACCCGAAATTCCATTAATTTTTTCTGAGCAATCGTGGAAGCAGCTAAAAATATACCCTTGGAATTTAAACAGGCAATACGGGCGTGACTGACCATTTTTTTTTCTTTCTTCATACGAAGCTCACAGCCTTTAATCAAATGACCAGATTTCCCGCAATAGAAACACAAGCCTTCAGAAAATCGACGGTCTTTTTCTTGAGAGCGAGGTGTCACCGATCCAATCTCCATCGGTTCACCACTGTTAGTACGCACATTCTCATAACCAGAAACTGACATAGCAGAGGATTTGCTCTCATTAACCCTTGCACGCAGTCTTCTATCCACCCGTATAGCTAATTGCATAGCCTGTTGCAAATCTTCAGGTGTAGGATAAGCAATTAGCAGGTCTTTAACCCTTTCACTGAGCCCAGCAAGAAATAGACTTTTCAGAGCAGAATCGTTCCACCCTGTTTGAGTGGACCAACGACGGAAATGAGTACAATATTTTTCCACATTACCTGATCCTTGTTTTAAACGTCTCAACTCAGTCTCAGCTGATGCGACACGGTCAGGATCATCATATAATAGTCCCAAAGCAGAAAAAAAACTATCCACTGATCTGAAGCATGTATCACTAGGTTGCAAAGAAAAGGCCCTCTCCTGAGGTTCTTTGCGCAAAAGTGACATTATGAACCCTATGCGCTGGGATTCATCCCCAGAGGACTTAGGTCTCAAACGAAAATACAATAAGCAAGCATTTTTAAATGAAAAAAATTCTCGGTGTTCACCAAAAAATAAATCCGGCAAACATACCTTAGGCTCCAAGAAATGTGCTCCAGGACAGTTACTCACGTGCTGACGGAGCTCGGCCACCTCCAGAGAGAGTCCCTGCAGGCGATGAACCAAATCCCGAACCGACACCATGATGGAAAAGAAAAATCTTTCCTTAGAGAATTTGCTGGCTGGACTTACTGTTATGTTCTGCTACCAGAGCTAAGGAAAGAGAGGAGATCTGTCCCTACGATAGAACTCAGCTAAATCCCTACGATGTAACAGGGGACCTGATCCTGCGATCAGACCTGCTAAAGTCCTAAGCTAGTCTGTACGGAGACCTATAGATGTGGGGAAGGAATCCCTAGAAGTACTAAGGACTGGGAGGAATATGGGACACCTCCTAACAGAAATAGTAGCAGACAGACGAACAAACAAAATATATAGAACATAGAGGTCAGTAGACCAAGCAAACTAACAGAGCAAGACACAGAGCACAGGCTAGCTAGAAAGTAGATATACAATGAAGTCCAGCAAAGCCAGAAGGGCGGAGCAGGATTAAATAGGCCAACAAGGTCATGTGACCAGCAAAGGAAAAAAAAGCTAAGAGCAAGGTTCTAACAGTGTGTGTGTAGAATATATATCCCACGGGGGTAAAATTGAAAAAAGTTGAAAAAATTTTTTTCTTGGACTTAGTCATTTTTCCGGCTTTTATCAGACTTTCAGATTGGGGAAATGTCAGTGAGCGTTCCGATTTCAGTTCCAGAGCGATTCGCCCAATGAGTCCTTGATATTTAGTCGTTTTCAGCCAATATTTTGGATTTTTGAAAATGTCACTTTTTTGTGAAAATATCCACTAAATGAGGGAATAATATGTGTGAGGGTACCACAGGAGAGTTCCAAATGTTTGTGTGTAGAATATATATCCCACGGGGGTAAAATTGAAAAAAGTTTAAAAATTTTTTTTTTTGGACTTAGTCATTTTTCTGGCTTTTATCAAACTTTCAGATAGGGGAAATGTCAATGAGCGTTCCGATTTCAGTTCCAGAGCGATTCGCCCAATGAGTCCTTGATATTTAGTCGTTTTCAGCCAATTTTCTGGATTTTTGAAATTTTCACTTTTTTGTGAAAATATCCACTAAATGAGGGAATAATATGTGTGAGGGTACCCCAGGAGAGTTCCAAATGTGTGTGGGTAGAATATATATCCCACGGGGGTAAAATTGAAAAAAGTTGAAAAAAATTTTTTCTTCGACTTAGTCATTTTTCTGGCATTTATCAGACTTTCAGATAGGGGAAATGTCAGTGAGCATTACGATTTCAGTTCCAGAGCGATTTGCCCAATGAGTCCTTGATATTTAGTCGTTTTCAGCCAATTTTCGGGATTTTTGAAAATTTCACTTTTTTGTGAAAATATCCACTAAATGAGGGAATAATATGTGTGAGGGTACCCCAGGAGAGTTCCAAATGTGTGTGGGTATAATATATATCCCACGAGGGTAAAATTGAAAAAAGTTGGAAAAAATTTTTTCTTGGGCTTAGTCATTTTTCCGGCGTTTCTCAGACTTTCAGATAGGGGAAATGTCAGTGAGCGTTCCGATTTCAGTTCCAGAGCGATTCGTCCAATGAGTCCTTGATATTTAGTCGTTTTCAGCCAATTTTTGGGATTTTTGAAAATTTCACTTTTTTGTGAAAATATCCACTAAATGAGGGAATAATATGTGTGAGGGTACCCCAGGAGAGTTCCAAATGTGTGTGGGTAGAATATATATCCCACGGGGGTAAAATTGAAAAAAGTTGAAAAAAAATTTTTTTTTGGACTTAGTCATTTTTCCGGCATTTAGCAGACTTTCAGATAGTGAAAATGTCAGTGAGCATTCCGATTTCAGTTCCAGAGCGATTCGCCCAATGAGTCCTTGATATTTAGTCGTTTTCAGCCAATTTTCTGGATTTTTGAAAATTTCACTTTTTTGTGAAAATATCCACTAAATGAGGGAATAATATGTGTGAGGGTACCCCAGGAGAGTTCCAAATGTGTGTGGGTATAATATATATCCCACGAGGGTAAAATTGAAAAAAGTTGAAAAAAATTTTTTTTTGGGCTTAATCATTTTTCCGGCATTTCTCAGACTTTCAGATAGGCGAAATATCAGTGAGCATTCTGATTTCAGTTACAGAGCGATTCGCCCAATGAGTCCTTGATATTTAGTCGTTTTCAGCCAATTTTCTGGATTTTTGAAAATTTCACTTTTTTGTGAAAATATCCACTAAATGAGGGAATAATATGTGTGAGGGTACCCCAGGAGAGTTCCAAATGTGTGTGGGTAGAATATATATCCCACGGGGGTAAAATTGAAAAAAGTTTAAAAATTTTTTTTTTGGACTTAGTCATTTTTCCGGAGTTTCTCAGACTTTCAGATAGGGGAAATGTCAGTGAGCGTTCCGATTTCAGTTCCAGAGCGATTCGCCCAATGAGTCCTTGATATTTAGTCGTTTTCAGCCAATTTGCTGGATTTTTGAAAATGTCACTTTTTTGTGAAAATATCCACTAAATGAGGGAATAATATGTGTGAGGGTACCCCAGGAGAGTTCCAAATGTGTGTGGGTAGAATATATATCCCACGGGGGAAAAATTGATAAAAGTTGTAAAATTTTTTTTTTTGGACTTAGTCATTTTTCCGGCTTTTATCAAACTTTCAGATAGGGGAAATGTCAGTGAGCGTACCGATTTCAGTTCCAGAGCGATTCGCCCAATGAGTCCTTGATATTTAGTCGTTTTCAGCCAATTTTCTGGATTTTTGAAAATGTCACTTTTTTGTGAAAATATCCACTAAATGAGGGAATAATATGTGTGAGGGTACCCCAGGAGAGTTCCAAATGTGTGTGGGTAGAATATATATCCCACGGGGGTAAAATTGAAAAAAGTTGAAAAATTTTTTTCTTTGACTTAGTCATTTTTCCGGCGTTCATCAGACTTTCAGATAGGGAAATGTCAGTGAGCGTTCCGATTTCAGTTCCAGAGCGATTCGCCCAATGAGTCCTTGATATTTAGTCGTTTTCAGCCAATTTTCTGGATTTTTGAAAATGTCACTTTTTTGTGAAAATATCCACTAAATGAGGGAATAATATGTGTGAGGGTACCCCAGGAGAGTTCCAAATGTGTGTGGGTAGAATATATATCCCACGGGGGTAAAATTGAAAAAAGTTGAAAAATTTTTTTCTTGGGCTTACTCATTTTTCCGGCGTTCATCAGACTTTCAGATAGGGGAAATGTCAGTGAGCGTTCCGATTTCAGTTCCAGAGCGATTCGCCCAATGAGTCCTTGATATTTAGTCGTTTTCAGCCAATTTTCTGGATTTTTGAAAATTTCACTTTTTTGTGAAAATATCCACTAAATGAGGGAATAATATGTGTGAGGGTACCCCAGGAGAGTTCCAAATGTGTGTGGGTAGAATATATATCCCACGGGGGTAAAATTGAAAAAAGTTGAAGAATTTTTTTCTTGGACTTAGTCATTTTTCCGCCGTTTATCAGACTTTCAGATAGGGGAAATGTCAGTGAGCGTTCCGATTTCAGTTCCAGAGCGATTCGCCCAATGAGTCCTTGATATTTAGTCGTTTTCAGCCAATTTTCTGGATTTTTGAAAATGTCACTTTTTTGTGAAAATATCCACTAAATGAGGGAATAATATGTGTGAGGGTACCCCAGGAGAGTTCCAAATGTGTGTGGGTAGAATATATATCCCACGGGGGTAAAATTGAAAAAAGTTGAAAAATTTTTTTCTTTGACTTAGTCATTTTTCCGGCGTTCATCAGACTTTCAGATAGGGAAATGTCAGTGAGCGTTCCGATTTCAGTTCCAGAGCGATTCGCCCAATGAGACCTTGATATTTAGTCGTTTTCAGCCAATTTTCTGGATTTTTGAAAATGTCACTTTTTTGTGAAAATATCCACTAAATGAGGGAATAATATGTGTGAGGGTACCCCAGGAGAGTTCCAAATGTGTGTGGGTAGAATATATATCCCACGGGGGTAAAATTGAAAAAAGTTGAAAAATTTTTTTCTTGGGCTTACTCATTTTTCCGGCGTTCATCAGACTTTCAGATAGGGGAAATGTCAGTGAGCGTTCCGATTTCAGTTCCAGAGCGATTCGCCCAATGAGTCCTTGATATTTAGTCGTTTTCAGCCAATTTTCTGGATTTTTGAAAATTTCACTTTTTTGTGAAAATATCCACTAAATGAGGGAATAATATGTGTGAGGGTACCCCAGGAGAGTTCCAAATGTGTGTGGGTATAATATATATCCCACGAGGGTAAAATTGAAAAAAGTTGAAAAAAATTTTTTTTTGGGCTTAATCATTTTTCCGGCATTTCTCAGACTTTCAGATAGGCGAAATATCAGTGAGCATTCTGATTTCAGTTACAGAGCGATTCGCCCAATGAGTCCTTGATATTTAGTCGTTTTCAGCCAATTTTCTGGATTTTTGAAAATTTCACTTTTTTGTGAAAATATCCACTAAATGAGGGAATAATATGTGTGAGGGTACCCCAGGAGAGTTCCAAATGTGTGTGGGTAGAATATATATCCCACGGGGGTAAAATTGAAAAAAGTTTAAAAATTTTTTTTTTGGACTTAGTCATTTTTCCGGAGTTTCTCAGACTTTCAGATAGGGGAAATGTCAGTGAGCGTTCCGATTTCAGTTCCAGAGCGATTCGCCCAATGAGTCCTTGATATTTAGTCGTTTTCAGCCAATTTGCTGGATTTTTGAAAATGTCACTTTTTTGTGAAAATATCCACTAAATGAGGGAATAATATGTGTGAGGGTACCCCAGGAGAGTTCCAAATGTGTGTGGGTAGAATATATATCCCACGGGGGAAAAATTGATAAAAGTTGTAAAATTTTTTTTTTTGGACTTAGTCATTTTTCCGGCTTTTATCAAACTTTCAGATAGGGGAAATGTCAGTGAGCGTACCGATTTCAGTTCCAGAGCGATTCGCCCAATGAGTCCTTGATATTTAGTCGTTTTCAGCCAATTTTCTGGATTTTTGAAAATGTCACTTTTTTGTGAAAATATCCACTAAATGAGGGAATAATATGTGTGAGGGTACCCCAGGAGAGTTCCAAATGTGTGTGGGTAGAATATATATCCCACGGGGGTAAAATTGAAAAAAGTTGAAAAATTTTTTTCTTTGACTTAGTCATTTTTCCGGCGTTCATCAGACTTTCAGATAGGGAAATGTCAGTGAGCGTTCCGATTTCAGTTCCAGAGCGATTCGCCCAATGAGTCCTTGATATTTAGTCGTTTTCAGCCAATTTTCTGGATTTTTGAAAATGTCACTTTTTTGTGAAAATATCCACTAAATGAGGGAATAATATGTGTGAGGGTACCCCAGGAGAGTTCCAAATGTGTGTGGGTAGAATATATATCCCACGGGGGTAAAATTGAAAAAAGTTGAAAAATTTTTTTCTTGGGCTTACTCATTTTTCCGGCGTTCATCAGACTTTCAGATAGGGGAAATGTCAGTGAGCGTTCCGATTTCAGTTCCAGAGCGATTCGCCCAATGAGTCCTTGATATTTAGTCGTTTTCAGCCAATTTTCTGGATTTTTGAAAATTTCACTTTTTTGTGAAAATATCCACTAAATGAGGGAATAATATGTGTGAGGGTACCCCAGGAGAGTTCCAAATGTGTGTGGGTAGAATATATATCCCACGGGGGTAAAATTGAAAAAAGTTGAAGAATTTTTTTCTTGGACTTAGTCATTTTTCCGCCGTTTATCAGACTTTCAGATAGGGGAAATGTCAGTGAGCGTTCCGATTTCAGTTCCAGAGCGATTCGCCCAATGAGTCCTTGATATTTAGTCGTTTTCAGCCAATTTTCTGGATTTTTGAAAATGTCACTTTTTTGTGAAAATATCCACTAAATGAGGGAATAATATGTGTGAGGGTACCCCAGGAGAGTTCCAAATGTGTGTGGGTAGAATATATATCCCACGGGGGTAAAATTGAAAAAAGTTGAAAAATTTTTTTCTTTGACTTAGTCATTTTTCCGGCGTTCATCAGACTTTCAGATAGGGAAATGTCAGTGAGCGTTCCGATTTCAGTTCCAGAGCGATTCGCCCAATGAGACCTTGATATTTAGTCGTTTTCAGCCAATTTTCTGGATTTTTGAAAATGTCACTTTTTTGTGAAAATATCCACTAAATGAGGGAATAATATGTGTGAGGGTACCCCAGGAGAGTTCCAAATGTGTGTGGGTAGAATATATATCCCACGGGGGTAAAATTGAAAAAAGTTGAAAAATTTTTTTCTTGGGCTTACTCATTTTTCCGGCGTTCATCAGACTTTCAGATAGGGGAAATGTCAGTGAGCGTTCCGATTTCAGTTCCAGAGCGATTCGCCCAATGAGTCCTTGATATTTAGTCGTTTTCAGCCAATTTTCTGGATTTTTGAAAATGTCACTTTTTTGTGAAAATATCCACTAAATGAGGGAATAATATGTGTGAGGGTACCCCAGGAGAGTTCCAAATGTGTGTGGGTAGAATATATATCCCACGGGGGTAAAATTGAAAAAAGTTTAAAAAATTTTTTTTTGGACTTAGTCATTTTTCCGGTGTTTCCCAGACTTTCAGATAGGGGAAATGTAAGTGAGCGTTCCGATTTTAGTTCCAGAGCGATTCGCCCAATGAGTCCTTGATATTTAGTCGTTTTCAGCCAATTTTCTGGATTTTTGAAAATTTCACTTTTTTGTGAAAATATCCACTAAATGAGGGAATAATATGTGTGAAGGTGCCCCAGGAGAGTTCCAAATGTGTGTGGGTAGAATATATATCCCACGGGGGTAAAATTGAAAAAAGTTTAAAAATTTTTTTTTTGGACTTAGTCATTTTTCCGGCGTTTATCAGACTTTCAGATAGTGGAAATGTCAGTGAGCGTTCCGATTTCATTTCCAGAGCGATTCGCCCAATGAGTCCTTGATAATTAGTCGTTTTCAGCCAATTTTCTGGATTTTTGAAAATGTCACTTTTTTGTGAAAATATCCACTAAATGAGGGAATAATATGTGTGAGGGTACCCCAGGAGAGTTCCAAATGTGTGTGGGTAGAATATATATCCCACGGGGGTAAAATTGAAAAAAGCTGAAAAATTTTTTTCTTGGGCTTAGTCATTTTTCCGGCGTTCATCGACTTTCAGATAGGGGAAATGTCAGTGAGCGTTCCGATTTCAGTTCCAGAGCAATTCGCCCAATGAGTCCTTGATATTTAGTCGTTTTCAGCCAATTTGCTGGATTTTTGAAAATGTCACTTTTTTGTGAAAATATCCACTAAATGAGGGAATAATATGTGTGAGGGTACCCCAGGAGAGTTCCAAATGTGTGTGGGTAGAATATATATCCCACGGGGGTAAAATTGATAAAAGTTGTAAAATTTTTTTTTTTGGACTTAGTCATTTTTCCGGCTTTTATCAAACTTTCAGATAGGGGAAATGTCAGTGAGCGTACCGATTTCAGTTCCAGAGCGATTCGCCCAATGAGTCCTTGATCTTTAGTCGTTTTCAGCCAATTTTCTGGATTTTTGAAAATGTCACTTTTTTGTGAAAATATCCACTAAATGAGGGAATAATATGTGTGAGGGTACCCCAGGAGAGTTCCAAATGTGTGTGGGTAGAATATATATCCCACGGGGGTAAAATTGAAAAAAGTTTAAAAAATTTTTTTTGGACTTAGTCATTTTTCCGGCGTTTCTCAGACTTTCAGATAGGGGAAATGTCAGTGAGCGTTCCGATTTCAGTTCCAGAGCGATTCGCCCAATGAGTCCTTGATATTTAGTCGTTTTCAGCCAATTTTCTGGATTTTTGAAAATTTCACTTTTTTGTGAAAATATCCACTAAATGAGGGAATAATATGTGTGAGGGTACCCCAGGAGAGTTCCAAATGTGTGTGGGTAGAATATATATCCCACGGGGGTAAAATTGAAAAAAGTTGAAAAAATTTTTTCTTGGACTTAGTCATTTTTCCGGCGTTCATCAGACTTTCAGATAGGGAAATGTCAGTGAGCGTTCCGATTTCAGTTCCAGAGCGATTCGCCCAATGAGTCCTTGATATTTAGTCGTTTTCAGCCAATTTTCTGGATTTTTGAAAATGTCACTTTTTTGTGAAAATATCCACTAAATGAGGGAATAATATGTGTGAGGGTACCCCAGGAGAGTTCCAAATGTGTGTGGGTAGAATATATATCCCACGGGGGTAAAATTGAAAAAAGCTGAAAAATTTTTTTCTTGGGCTTAGTCATTTTTCCGGCGTTCATCGACTTTCAGATAGGGGAAATGTCAGTGAGCGTTCTGATTTCAGTTCCAGAGCGATTCGCCCAATGAGTCCTTGATATTTAGTCGTTTTCAGCCAATTTTCTGGATTTTTGAAAATGTCACTTTTTTGTGAAAATATCCACTAAATGAGGGAATAATATGTGTGAGGGTACCCCAGGAGAGTTCCAAATGTGTGTGGGTAGAATATATATCCCACGGGGGTAAAATTGAAAAAAGCTGAAAATTTTTTTTCTTGGGCTTAGTCATTTTTCCGGCGTTCATCGACTTTCAGATAGGGGAAATGTCAGTGAGCGTTCCGATTTCAGTTCCAGAGCGATTCGCCCAATGAGTCCTTGATATTTAGTCGTTTTCAGCCAATTTGCTGGATTTTTGAAAATGTCACTTTTTTGTGAAAATATCCACTAAATGAGGGAATAATATGTGTGAGGGTACCCCAGGAGAGTTCCAAATGTGTGTGGGTAGAATATATATCCCACGGGGGTAAAATTGATAAAAGTTGTAAAATTTTTTTTTTTGGACTTAGTCATTTTTCCGGCTTTTATCAAACTTTCAGATAGGGGAAATGTCAGTGAGCGTACCGATTTCAGTTCCAGAGCGATTCGCCCAATGAGTCCTTGATATTTAGTCGTTTTCAGCCAATTTTCTGGATTTTTGAAAATGTCACTTTTTTGTGAAAATATCCACTAAATGAGGGAATAATATGTGTGAGGGTACCCCAGGAGAGTTCCAAATGTGTGTGGGTAGAATATATATCCCACGGGGGTAAAATTGAAAAAAGTTTAAAAAATTTTTTTTGGACTTAGTCATTTTTCCGGTGTTTCTCAGACTTTCAGATAGGGGAAATGTCAGTGAGCGTTCCGATTTCAGTTTCAGAGCGATTCGCCCAATGAGTCCTTGATATTTAGTCGTTTTCAGCCAATTTTCTGGATTTTTGAAAATGTCACTTTTTTGTGAAAATATCCATTAAATGAGGGAATAATATGTGTGAGGGTACCCCAGGAGAGTTCCAAATGTGTGTGGGTAGAATATATATCCCACGGGGGTAAAATTGATAAAAGTTGTAAAATTTTTTTTTTTTGGACTTAGTCATTTTTCCGGCTTTTATCAAACTTTCAGATAGGGGAAATGTCAGTGAGCGTACCGATTTCAGTTCCAGAGCGATTCGCCCAATGAGTCCTTGATATTTAGTCTTTTTCAGCCAATTTTCTGGATTTTTGAAAATGTCACTTTTTTGTGAAAATATCCACTAAATGAGGGAATAATATGTGTGAGGGTACCCCAAGAGAGTTCCAAATGTGTGTGGGTAGAATATATATCCCACGGGGGTAAAATTGAAAAAAGTTTAAAAAATTTTTTTGGACTTAGTCATTTTTCCGGCGTTTCTCAGACTTTCAGATAGGGGAAATGTCAGTGAGCGTTCCGATTTCAGTTTCAGAGCGATTCGCCCAATGAGTCCTTGATATTTAGTCGTTTTCAGCCAATTTTCTGGATTTTTGAAAATTTCACTTTTTTGTGAAAATATCCACTAAATGAGGGAATAATATGTGTGAGGGTACCCCAGGAGAGTTCCAAATGTGTGTGGGTAGAATATATATCCCACGGGGGTAAAATTGAAAAAAGTTGAAAAAATTTTTTCTTGGACTTAGTCATTTTTCCGGCGTTCATCAGACTTTCTGATAGGGAAATGTCAGTGAGCGTTCCGATTTCAGTTCCAGAGCGATTCGCCCAATGAGTCCTTGATATTTAGTCGTTTTCAGCCAATTTTCTGGATTTTTGAAAATGTCACTTTTTTGTGAAAATATCCACTAAATGAGGGAATAATATGTGTGAGGGTACCCCAGGAGAGTTCCAAATGTGTGTGGGTAGAATATATATCCCACGGGGGTAAAATTGATAAAAGTTGTAAAATTTTTTTTTTTGGACTTAGTCATTTTTCCGGCTTTTATCAAACTTTCAGATAGGGGAAATGTCAGTGAGCGTACCGATTTCAGTTCCAGAGCGATTCGCCCAATGAGTCCTTGATCTTTAGTCGTTTTCAGCCAATTTTCTGGATTTTTGAAAATGTCACTTTTTTGTGAAAATATCCACTAAATGAGGGAATAATATGTGTGAGGGTACCCCAGGAAAGTTCCAAATGTGTGTGGGTAGAATATATATCCCACGGGGGTAAAATTGAAAAAAGTTTAAAAAATTTTTTTTGGACTTAGTCATTTTTCCGGCGTTCATCAGACTTTCAGATAGGGAAATGTCAGTGAGCGTTCCGATTTCAGTTCCAGAGCGATTCGCCCAATGAGTCCTTGATATTTAGTCGTTTTCAGCCAATTTTCTGGATTTTTGAAAATGTCACTTTTTTGTGAAAATATCCACTAAATGAGGGAATAATATGTGTGAGGGTACCCCAGGAGAGTTCCAAATGTGTGTGGGTAGAATATATATCCCACGGGGGTAAAATTGAAAAAAGCTGAAAAATTTTTTTCTTGGGCTTAGTCATTTTTCCGGCGTTCATCGACTTTCAGATAGGGGAAATGTCAGTGAGCGTTCCGATTTCAGTTCCAGAGCGATTCGCCCAATGAGTCCTTGATATTTAGTCGTTTTCAGCCAATTTGCTGGATTTTTGAAAATGTCACTTTTTTGTGAAAATATCCACTAAATGAGGGAATAATATGTGTGAGGGTACCCCAGGAGAGTTCCAAATGTGTGTGGGTAGAATATATATCCCACGGGGGTAAAATTGATAAAAGTTGTAAAATTTTTTTTTTTGGACTTAGTCATTTTTCCGGCTTTTATCAAACTTTCAGATAGGGGAAATGTCAGTGAGCGTACCGATTTCAGTTCCAGAGCGATTCGCCCTATGAGTCCTTGATATTTAGTCGTTTTCAGCCAATTTTCTGGATTTTTGAAAATGTCACTTTTTTGTGAAAATATCCACTAAATGAGGGAATAATATGTGTGAGGGTACCCCAGGAGAGTTCCAAATGTGTGTGGGTAGAATATATATCCCACGGGGGTAAAATTGAAAAAAGTTTAAAAAATTTTTTTTGGACTTAGTCATTTTTCCGGCGTTTCTCAGACTTTCAGATAGGGGAAATGTCAGTGAGCGTTCCGATTTCAGTTTCAGAGCGATTCGCCCAATGAGTCCTTGATATTTAGTCGTTTTCAGCCAATTTTCTGGATTTTTGAAAATTTCACTTTTTTGTGAAAATATCCACTAAATGAGGGAATAATATGTGTGAGGGTACCCCAGGAGAGTTCCAAATGTGTGTGGGTAGAATATATATCCCACGGGGGTAAAATTGATAAAAGTTGTAAAATTTTTTTTTTTGGACTTAGTCATTTTTCCGGCTTTTATCAAACTTTCAGATAGGGGAAATGTCAGTGAGCGTACCGATTTCAGTTCCAGAGCGATTCGCCCAATGAGACCTTGATCTTTAGTCGTTTTCAGCCAATTTTCTGGATTTTTGAAAATGTCACTTTTTTGTGAAAATATCCACTAAATGAGGGAATAATATGTGTGAGGGTACCCCAGGAGAGTTCCAAATGTGTGTGGGTAGAATATATATCCCACGGGGGTAAAATTGAAAAAAGTTTAAAAAATTTTTTTTGGACTTAGTCATTTTTCCAGCGTTTCTCAGACTTTCAGATAGGGGAAATGTCAGTGAGCGTTCCGATTTCAGTTCCAGAGCGATTCGCCCAATGAGTCCTTGATATTTAGTCGTTTTCAGCCAATTTGCTGGATTTTTGAAAATGTCACTTTTTTGTGAAAATATCCACTAAATGAGGGAATAATATGTGTGAGGGTACCCCAGGAGAGTTCCAAATGTGTGTGGGTAGAATATATATCCCACGGGGGTAAAATTGATAAAAGTTGTAAAATTTTTTTTTTTGGACTTAGTCATTTTTCCGGCTTTTATCAAACTTTCAGATAGGGGAAATGTCAGTGAGCGTACCGATTTCAGTTCCAGAGCGATTCGCCCTATGAGTCCTTGATATTTAGTCGTTTTCAGCCAATTTTCTGGATTTTTGAAAATGTCACTTTTTTGTGAAAATATCCACTAAATGAGGGAATAATATGTGTGAGGGTACCCCAGGAGAGTTCCAAATGTGTGTGGGTAGAATATATATCCCACGGGGGTAAAATTGAAAAAAGTTTAAAAAATTTTTTTTGGACTTAGTCATTTTTCCGGCGTTTCTCAGACTTTCAGATAGGGGAAATGTCAGTGAGCGTTCCGATTTCAGTTTCAGAGCGATTCGCCCAATGAGTCCTTGATATTTAGTCGTTTTCAGCCAATTTTCTGGATTTTTGAAAATTTCACTTTTTTGTGAAAATATCCACTAAATGAGGGAATAATATGTGTGAGGGTACCCCAGGAGAGTTCCAAATGTGTGTGGGTAGAATATATATCCCACGGGGGTAAAATTGATAAAAGTTGTAAAATTTTTTTTTTTGGACTTAGTCATTTTTCCGGCTTTTATCAAACTTTCAGATAGGGGAAATGTCAGTGAGCGTACCGATTTCAGTTCCAGAGCGATTCGCCCAATGAGACCTTGATCTTTAGTCGTTTTCAGCCAATTTTCTGGATTTTTGAAAATGTCACTTTTTTGTGAAAATATCCACTAAATGAGGGAATAATATGTGTGAGGGTACCCCAGGAGAGTTCCAAATGTGTGTGGGTAGAATATATATCCCACGGGGGTAAAATTGAAAAAAGTTTAAAAAATTTTTTTTGGACTTAGTCATTTTTCCAGCGTTTCTCAGACTTTCAGATAGGGGAAATGTCAGTGAGCGTTCCGATTTCAGTTCCAGAGCGATTCGCCCAATGAGTCCTTGATATTTAGTTGTTTTCAGCCAATTTTCTGGATTTTTGAAAATTTCACTTTTTTGTGAAAATATCCACTAAATGAGGGAATAATATGTGTGAGGGTACCCCAGGAGAGTTCCAAATGTGTGTGGGTAGAATATATATCCCACGGGGGTAAAATTGAAAAAAGTTGAAAAATTTTTTTCTTGGACTTAGTCATTTTTCCGGCGTTCATCAGACTTTCAGATAGGGAAATGTCAGTGAGCGTTCCGATTTCAGTTCCAGAGCGATTCGCCCAATGAGTCCTTGATATTTAGTCGTTTTCAGCCAATTTTCTGGATTTTTGAAAATGTCACTTTTTTGTGAAAATATCCACTAAATGAGGGAATAATATGTGTGAGGGTACCCCAGGAGAGTTCCAAATGTGTGTGGGTAGAATATATATCCCACGGGGGTAAAATTGAAAAAAGCTGAAAAATTTTTTTCTTGGGCTTAGTCATTTTTCCGGCGTTCATCGACTTTCAGATAGGGGAAATGTCAGTGAGCGTTCCGATTTCAGTTCCAGAGCGATTCGCCCAATGAGTCCTTGATATTTAGTCGTTTTCAGCCAATTTGCTGGATTTTTGAAAATGTCACTTTTTTGTGAAAATATCCACTACATGAGGGAATAATATGTGTGAGGGTACCCCAGGAGAGTTCCAAATGTGTGTGGGTAGAATATATATCCCACGGGGGTAAAATTGATAAAAGTTGTAAAATTTTTTTTTTTGGACTTAGTCATTTTTCCGGCTTTTATCAAACTTTCAGATAGGGGAAATGTCAGTGAGCGTACCGATTTCAGTTCCAGAGCGATTCGCCCAATGAGTCCTTGATATTTAGTCGTTTTCAGCCAATTTTCTGGATTTTTGAAAATGTCACTTTTTTGTGAAAATATCCACTAAATGGGGGAATAATATGTGTGAGGGTACCCCAGGAGAGTTCCAAATGTGTGTGGGTAGAATATATATCCCACGGGGGTAAAATTGAAAAAAGTTAAAAAAAATTTTTTTTGACTTAGTCATTTTTCCGGCGTTTCTCAGACTTTCAGATAGGGGAAATGTCAGTGAGCGTTCCGATTTCAGTTTCAGAGCGATTCGCCCAATGAGTCCTTGATATTTAGTCGTTTTCAGCCAATTTTCTGGATTTTTGAAAATTTCACTTTTTTGTGAAAATATCCACTAAATGAGGGAATAATATGTGTGAGGGTACCCCAGGAGAGTTCCAAATGTGTGTGGGTAGAATATATATCCCACGGGGGTAAAATTGAAAAAAGTTGAAAAATTTTTTTCTTGGACTTAGTCATTTTTCCGGCGTTCATCAGACTTTCAGATAGGGAAATGTCAGTGAGTGTTCCGATTTCAGTTCCAGAGCGATTCGCCCAATGAGTCCTTGATATTTAGTCGTTTTCAGCCAATTTTCTGGATTTTTGAAAATGTCACTTTTTTGTGAAAATATCCACTAAATGAGGGAATAATATGTGTGAGGGTACCCCAGGAGAGTTCCAAATGTGTGTGGGTAGAACATATATCCCACGGGGGTAAAATTGAAAAAAGTTGAAAAATTTTTTTTTTGGACTTAGTCATTTTTCCGGCGTTTCTCAGACTTTCAGATAGGGGAAATGTCAGTGAGCGTTCCGATTTCAGTTCCAGAGCGATTCGCCCAATGAGTCCTTGATATTTATTCGTTTTCAGCCAATTTTCTGGATTTTTGAAAATTTCACTTTTTTGTGAAAATATCCACTAAATGAGGGAATAATATGTGTGAGGGTACCCCAGGAGAGTTCAAAAATGTGTGTGGGTAGAATATATATCCCACGGGGGTAAAATTGAAAAAAGTTGAAAATTTTTTTTCTTGGACTTAGTCATTTTTCCGCCGTTTATCAGACTTTCAGATAGGGGAAATGTCAGTGAGCGTTCCGATTTCAGTTCCAGAGCGATTCGCCCAATGAGTCCTTGATATTTATTCGTTTTCAGCCAATTTTCTGGATTTTTGAAAATGTCACTTTTTTGTGAAAATATCCACTAAATGAGGGAATAATATGTGTGAGGGTACCCCAGGAGAGTTCCAAATGTGTGTGGGTAGAATATATATCCCACGGGGGTAAAATTGAAAAAAGTTGAAAATTTTTTTTCTTGGACTTAGTCATTTTTCCGGCGTTCATCAGACTTTCAGATAGGGGAAATGTCAGTGAGCGTTCCGATTTCAGTTCCAGAGCGATTCGCCAATGAGTCCTTGATATTTAGTCGTTTTCAGCCAATTTTCTGGATTTTTGAAAATGTCACTTTTTTGTGAAAATATCCACTAAATGAGGGAATAATATGTGTGAGGGTACCCCAGGAGAGTTCTAAATGTGTGTGGGTAGAATATATATCCCACGGGGGTAAAATTGAAAAAAGTTTAAAAAATTTTTTTGGGGACTTAGTCATTTTTCCGGCGTTTCTCAGACTTTCAGATAGGGGAAATGTCAGTGTGCGTTCCGATTTCAGTTCCAGAGGGATTCGCCCAATGAGTCCTTGATATTTATTCGTTTTCAGCCAATTTTCTGGATTTTTGAAAATGTCACTTTTTTGTGAAAATATCCACTAAATGAGGGAATAATATGTGTGAGGGTACCCCAGGAGAGTTCTAAATGTGTGTGGGTAGAATATATATCCCACGGGGGTAAAATTGAAAAAAGTTGAAAAATTTTTTTCTTGGACTTAGTCATTTTTCCGGCGTTCATCAGACTTTCAGATAGGGGAAATGTCAGTGAGCGTTCCGATTTCAGTTCCAGAGCGATTCGCCCAATGAGTCCTTGATATTTATTCGTTTTCAGCCAATTTTCTGGATTTTTGAAAATGTCACTTTTTTGTGAAAATATCCACTAAATGAGGGAATAATATGTGTGAGGGTACCCCAGGAGAGTTCCAAATGTGTGTGGGTAGAATATATATCCCACGGGGGTAAAATTGAAAAAAGTTTAAAAATTTTTTTTTTGGACTTAGTCATTTTTCCGGCGTTTCTCAGACTTTCAGATAGGGGAAATGTAAGTGAGCGTTCCGATTTCAGTTCCAGAGCGATTCGCCCAATGAGTCCTTGATATTTAGTCGTTTTCAGCCAATTTTCTGGATTTTTGAAAATGTCACTTTTTTCTGAAAATATCCACTAAATGAGGGAATAATATGTGTGAGGGTACCCCAGGAGAGTTCCAAATGTGTGTGGGTAGAATATATATCCCACGGGGGTAAAATTTAAAAAAGTTTAAAAAATTTTTTTTTGGACTTAGTCATTTTTCCGGCGTTTCTCAGACTTTCAGATAGGGGAAATGTCAGTGAGCGTTCCGATTTCAGTTCCAGAGCGATTCGCCCAATGAGTCCTTGATATTTAGTCGTTTTCAGCCAATTTTCTGGATTTTTGAAAATGTCACTTTTTTGTGAAAATATCCACTAAATGGGGGAATAATATGTGTGAGGGTACCCCAGGAGAGTTCCAAATGTGTGTGGGTAGAATATATATCCCACGGGGGTAAAATTGAAAAAAGTTTAAAAAATTTTTTTTGGACTTAGTCATTTTTCCGGCGTTTCTCAGACTTTCAGATAGGGGAAATGTCAGTGAGCGTTCCGATTTCAGTTTCAGAGCGATTCGCCCAATGAGTCCTTGATATTTAGTCGTTTTCAGCCAATTTTCTGGATTTTTGAAAATTTCACTTTTTTGTGAAAATATCCACTAAATGAGGGAATAATATGTGTGAGGGTACCCCAGGAGAGTTCCAAATGTGTGTGGGTAGAATATATATCCCACGGGGGTAAAATTGAAAAAAGTTGAAAAATTTTTTTCTTGGACTTAGTCATTTTTCCGGCGTTCATCAGACTTTCAGATAGGGAAATGTCAGTGAGTGTTCCGATTTCAGTTCCAGAGCGATTCGCCCAATGAGTCCTTGATATTTAGTCGTTTTCAGCCAATTTTCTGGATTTTTGAAAATGTCACTTTTTTGTGAAAATATCCACTAAATGAGGGAATAATATGTGTGAGGGTACCCCAGGAGAGTTCCAAATGTGTGTGGGTAGAACATATATCCCACGGGGGTAAAATTGAAAAAAGTTGAAAAATTTTTTTTTTGGACTTAGTCATTTTTCCGGCGTTCATCAGACTTTCAGATAGGGGAAATGTCAGTGAGCGTTCCGATTTCAGTTCCAGAGCGATTCGCCCAATGAGTCCTTGATATTTAGTCGTTTTCAGCCAATTTTCTGGATTTTTGAAAATGTCACTTTTTTGTGAAAATATCCACTAAATGAGGGAATAATATGTGTGAGGGTACCCCAGGAGAGTTCTAAATGTGTGTGGGTAGAATATATATCCCACGGGGGTAAAATTGAAAAAAGTTTAAAAAATTTTTTTGGGGACTTAGTCATTTTTCCGGCGTTTCTCAGACTTTCAGATAGGGGAAATGTCAGTGTGCGTTCCGATTTCAGTTCCAGAGGGATTCGCCCAATGAGTCCTTGATATTTATTCGTTTTCAGCCAATTGTCTGGATTTTTGAAAATGTCACTTTTTTGTGAAAATATCCACTAAATGAGGGAATAATATGTGTGAGGGTACCCCAGGAGAGTTCTAAATGTGTGTGGGTAGAATATATATCCCACGGGGGTAAAATTGAAAAAAAGTTGAAAAATTTTTTTCTTGGACTTAGTCATTTTTCCGGCGTTCATCAGACTTTCAGATAGGGGAAATGTCAGTGAGCGTTCCGATTTCAGTTCCAGAGCGATTCGCCCAATGAGTCCTTGATATTTATTCGTTTTCAGCCAATTTTCTGGATTTTTGAAAATGTCACTTTTTTGTGAAAATATCCACTAAATGAGGGAATAATATGTGTGAGGGTACCCCAGGAGAGTTCCAAATGTGTGTGGGTAGAATATATATCCCACGGGGGTAAAATTGAAAAAAGTTTAAAAATTTTTTTTTTGGACTTAGTCATTTTTCCGGCGTTTCTCAGACTTTCAGATAGGGGAAATGTAAGTGAGCGTTCCGATTTCAGTTCCAGAGCGATTCGCCCAATGAGTCCTTGATATTTAGTCGTTTTCAGCCAATTTTCTGGATTTTTGAAAATGTCACTTTTTTCTGAAAATATCCACTAAATGAGGGAATAATATGTGTGAGGGTACCCCAGGAGAGTTCCAAATGTGTGTGGGTAGAATATATATCCCACGGGGGTAAAATTTAAAAAAGTTTAAAAAATTTTTTTTTGGACTTAGTCATTTTTCCGGCGTTTCTCAGACTTTCAGATAGGGGAAATGTCAGTGAGCGTTCCGATTTCAGTTCCAGAGCGATTCGCCCAATGAGTCCTTGATATTTAGTCGTTTTCAGCCAATTTTCTGGATTTTTGAAAATGTCACTTTTTTGTGAAAATATCCACTATATGAGGGAATAATATGTGTGAGGGTACCCCAGGAGAGTTCCAAATGTGTGTGGGTAGAATATACATCCCACGGGGGTAAAATTGAAAAAAGTTGAAAAATTTTTTTCTTGGACTTAGTCATTTTTCCGGCGTTCATCAGACTTTCAGATAGGGGAAATGTCAGTGAGCGTTCCGATTTCAGTTCCAGAGCGATTCGCCCAATGAGTCCTTGATATTTAGTCGTTTTCAGCCAATTTTCTAGATTTTTGAAAATGTCACTTTTTTGTGAAAATATCCACTAAATGAGGGAATAATATGTGTGAGGGTACCCCAGGAGAGTTCCAAATGTGTGTGGGTAGAATATATATCCCACGGGGGTAAAATTGAAGAAAGTTGAAAATTTTTTTTCTTGGACTTAGTCATTTTTCCGCCGTTTATCAGACTTTCAGATAGGGGAAATGTCAGTGAGCGTTCCGATTTCAGTTCCAGAGCGATTCGCCCAATGAGTCCTTGATATTTAGTCGTTTTCAGCCAATTTTCTGGATTTTTGAAAATGTCACTTTTTTGTGAAAATATCCACTAAATGAGGGAATAATATGTGTGAGGGTACCCCAGGAGAGTTCCAAATGTGTGTGGGTAGAATATATATCCCACGGGGGTAAAATTGAAAAAAGTTTAAAAAATTTTTTTTTGGACTTAGTCATTTTTCCGGCGTTTCTCAGACTTTCAGATAGGGGAAATGTCAGTGAGCGTTCCGATTTCAGTTCCAGAGCGATTCGCCCAATGAGTCCTTGATATTTAGTCGTTTTCAGCCAATTTTCTGGATTTTTGAAAATTTCACTTTTTTGTGAAAATATCCACTAAATGAGGGAATAATATGTGTGAGGGTACCCCAGGAGAGTTCTAAATGTGTGTGGGTAGAATATATATCCCACGGGGGTAAAATTGAAAAAATTGGAAAAAAAATTTTCTTAGACTTAGTCATTTTTCCGGCGTTCATCAGACTTTCAGATAGGGGAAATGTCAGTGAGCGTTCCGATTTCAGTTCCAGAGCGATTCGCCCAATGAATCCTTGATATTTAGTCGTTTTCAGCCAATTTTCTGGATTTTTGAAAATGTCACTTTTTTGTGAAAATATCCACTAAATGAGGGAATAATATGTGTGAGGGTACCCCAGGAGAGTTCTAAATGTGTGTGGGTAGAATATATATCCCACGGGGGTAAAATTGAAAAAAGTTTAAAATTTTTTTTTTTGGACTTAGTCATTTTTCCGGCGTTTATCAGACTTTCAGATAGGGGAAATGTCAGTGAGCGTTCCGATTTCAGTTCCAGAGCGATTCGCCCAATGAGTCCTTGATATTTAGTCGTTTTCAGCCAATTTTCTGGATTTTTGAAAATGTCACTTTTTTGTGAATGTATCCACTAAATGAGGGAATAATATGTGTGAGGGTACCCCAGGAGAGTTCCAAATGTGTGTGGGTAGAATATATATCCCACGGGGGTAAAATTGAAAAAAGTTGAAAAATTTTTTTCTTGGACTTAGTCATTTTTCCGGCGTTTATCAGACTTTCAGATAGGGGAAATGTCAGTGAGCGTTCCGATTTCAGTTCCAGAGCGATTCGCCCAATGAGTCCTTGATATTTAGTCGTTTTCAGCCAATTTTCTGGATTTTTGAAAATGTCACTTTTTTGTGAAAATATCCACTAAATGAGGGAATAATATGTGTGAGGGTACCCCAGGAGAGTTCCAAATGTGTGTGGGTAGAATATATATCCCAAGGGGGTAAAATTGAAAAAAGTTTAAAAAATTTTTTTTTGGACTTATTCATTTTTCCGGCGTTTCTCAGACTTTCAGATAGGGGAAATGTCAGTGAGCGTTCCGATTTCAGTTCCAGAGCGATTCGCCCAATGAGTCCTTGATATTTAGTCGGTTTCAGCCAATTTTCGGGATTTTTGAAAATTTCACTTTTTTGTGAAAATATCCACTAAATGAGGGAATAATATGTGTGAGGGTACCCCAGGAGAGTTCCAAATGTGTGTGGGTAGAATATATATCCCACGGGGGTAAAATTGAAAAAAGTTGAAAAAATTTTTTCTTGGACTTAGTCATTTTTCCGGCGTTCATCAGACTTTCAGATAGGGGAAATGTCAGTGAGCGTTCCGATTTCAGTTCCAGAGCGATTCGCCCAATGAGTCCTTGATATTTAGTCGTTTTCAGCCAATTTTCTAGATTTTTGAAAATGTCACTTTTTTGTGAAAATATCCACTAAATGAGGGAATAATATGTGTGAGGGTACCCCAGGAGAGTTCCAAATGTGTGTGGGTAGAATATATATCCCACGGGGGTAAAATTGAAGAAAGTTGAAAATTTTTTTTCTTGGACTTAGTCATTTTTCCGCCGTTTATCAGACTTTCAGATAGGGGAAATGTCAGTGAGCGTTCCGATTTCAGTTCCAGAGCGATTCGCCCAATGAGTCCTTGATATTTAGTCGTTTTCAGCCAATTTTCTGGATTTTTGAAAATGTCACTTTTTTGTGAAAATATCCACTAAATGAGGGAATAATATGTGTGAGGGTACCCCAGGAGAGTTCCAAATGTGTGTGGGTAGAATATATATCCCACGGGGGTAAAATTGAAAAAAGTTGAAAAATTTTTTTTTTTGGACTTAGTCATTTTTCCGGCTTTTATCCAACTTTCAGATAGGGGAAATGTCAGTGAGCGTACCGATTTCAGTTCCAGAGCGATTCGCCCAATGAGTCCTTGATATTTAGTCGTTTTTAGCCAATTTTCTGGATTTTTGAAAATGTCACTTTTTTGTGAAAATATCCACTAAATGAGGGAATAATATGTGTGAGGGTACCCCAGGAGAGTTCCAAATGTGTGTGGGTAGAATATATATCCCACGGGGGTAAAATTGAAAAAAGTTTAAAAAATTTTTTTTTGGACTTAGTCATTTTTCCGGCGTTTCTCAGACTTTCAGATAGGGGAAATGTCAGTGAGCGTTCCGATTTCAGTTCCAGAGCGATTCGCCCAATGAGTCCTTGATATTTAGTCGTTTTCAGCCAATTTTCTGGATTTTTGAAAATTTCACTTTTTTGTGAAAATATCCACTAAATGAGGGAATAATATGTGTGAGGGTACCCCAGGAGAGTTCCAAATGTGTGTGGGTAGAACATATATCCCACGGGGGTAAAATTGAAAAAATTGGAAAAAAAATTTTCTTGGACTTAGTCATTTTTCCGGCGTTCATCAGACTTTCAGATAGGGGAAATGTCAGTGAGCGTTCCGATTTCAGTTCCAGAGCGATTCGCCCAATGAGTCCTTGATATTTAGTCGTTTTCAGCCAATTTTCTGGATTTTTGAAAATGTCACTTTTTTGTGAAAATATCCACTAAATGAGGGAATAATATGTGTGAGGGTACCCCAGGAGAGTTCCAAATGTGTGTGGGTAGAATATATATCCCAAGGGGGTAAAATTGAAAAAAGTTTAAAAAATTTTTTTTTGGACTTATTCATTTTTCCGGCGTTTCTCAGACTTTCAGATAGGGGAAATGTCAGTGAGCGTTCCGATTTCAGTTCCAGAGCGATTCGCCCAATGAGTCCTTGATATTTAGTCGTTTTCAGCCAATTTTCGGGATTTTTGAAAATTTCACTTTTTTGGGAAAATATCCACTAAATGAGGGAATAATATGTGTGAGGGTACCCCAGGAGAGTTCCAAATGTGTGTGGGTAGAATATATATCCCACGGGGGTAAAATTGAAAAAAGTTGAAAATTTTTTTTCTTGGACTTAGTCATTTTTCCGGCGTTCATCAGACTTTCAGATAGGGGAAATGTCAGTGAGCGTTCCGATTTCAGTTCCAGAGCGATTCGCCCAATGAGTCCTTGATATTTAGTCGTTTTCAGCCAATTTTCTAGATTTTTGAAAATGTCACTTTTTTGTGAAAATATCCACTAAATGAGGGAATAATATGTGTGAGGGTACCCCAGGAGAGTTCCAAATGTGTGTGGGTAGAATATATATCCCACGGGGGTAAAATTGAAAAAAGTTGAAAATTTTTTTTCTTGGACTTAGTCATTTTTCCGGCTTTTATCCAACTTTCAGATAGGGGAAATGTCAGTGAGCGTTCCGATTTCAGTTCCAGAGCGATTCGCCCAATGAGTCCTTGATATTTAGTCGTTTTCAGCCAATTTTCTGGATTTTTGAAAATGTCACTTTTTTGTGAAAATATCCACTAAATGAGGGAATAATATGTGTGAGGGTACCCCAGGAGAGTTCCAAATGTGTGTGGGTAGAATATATATCCCAAGGGGGTAAAATTGAAAAAAGTTTAAAAAATTTTTTTTTGGACTTATTCATTTTTCCGGCGTTTCTCAGACTTTCAGATAGGGGAAATGTCAGTGAGCGTTCCGATTTCAGTTCCAGAGCGATTCGCCCAATGAGTCCTTGATATTTAGTCGTTTTCAGCCAATTTTCTAGATTTTTGAAAATGTCACTTTTTTGTGAAAATATCCACTAAATGAGGGAATAATATGTGTGAGGGTACCCCAGGAGAGTTCCAAATGTGTGTGGGTAGAATATATATCCCACGGGGGTAAAATTGAAGAAAGTTGAAAATTTTTTTTCTTGGACTTAGTCATTTTTCCGCCGTTTATCAGACTTTCAGATAGGGGAAATGTCAGTGAGCGTTCCGATTTCAGTTCCAGAGCGATTCGCCCAATGAGTCCTTGATATTTAGTCGTTTTCAGCCAATTTTCTGGATTTTTGAAAATGTCACTTTTTTGTGAAAATATCCACTAAATGAGGGAATAATATGTGTGAGGGTACCCCAGGAGAGTTCCAAATGTGTGTGGGTAGAATATATATCCCACGGGGGTAAAATTGAAAAAAGTTGAAAAATTTTTTTTTTTGGACTTAGTCATTTTTCCGGCTTTTATCCAACTTTCAGATAGGGGAAATGTCAGTGAGCGTACCGATTTCAGTTCCAGAGCGATTCGCCCAATGAGTCCTTGATATTTAGTCGTTTTTAGCCAATTTTCTGGATTTTTGAAAATGTCACTTTTTTGTGAAAATATCCACTAAATGAGGGAATAATATGTGTGAGGGTACCCCAGGAGAGTTCCAAATGTGTGTGGGTAGAATATATATCCCACGGGGGTAAAATTGAAAAAAGTTTAAAAAATTTTTTTTTGGACTTAGTCATTTTTCCGGCGTTTCTCAGACTTTCAGATAGGGGAAATGTCAGTGAGCGTTCCGATTTCAGTTCCAGAGCGATTCGCCCAATGAGTCCTTGATATTTAGTCGTTTTCAGCCAATTTTCTGGATTTTTGAAAATTTCACTTTTTTGTGAAAATATCCACTAAATGAGGGAATAATATGTGTGAGGGTACCCCAGGAGAGTTCCAAATGTGTGTGGGTAGAATATATATCCCACGGGGGTAAAATTGAAAAAATTGGAAAAAAAATTTTCTTGGACTTAGTCATTTTTCCGGCGTTCATCAGACTTTCAGATAGGGGAAATGTCAGTGAGCGTTCCGATTTCAGTTCCAGAGCGATTCGCCCAATGAATCCTTGATATTTAGTCGTTTTCAGCCAATTTTCTGGATTTTTGAAAATGTCACTTTTTTGTGAAAATATCCACTAAATGAGGGAATAATATGTGTGAGGGTACCCCAGGAGAGTTCTAAATGTGTGTGGGTAGAATATATATCCCACGGGGGTAAAATTGAAAAAAGTTTAAAATTTTTTTTTTTGGACTTAGTCATTTTTCCGGCGTTTATCAGACTTTCAGATAGGGGAAATGTCAGTGAGCGTTCCGATTTCAGTTCCAGAGCGATTCGCCCAATGAGTCCTTGATATTTAGTCGTTTTCAGCCAATTTTCTGGATTTTTGAAAATGTCACTTTTTTGTGAATGTATCCACTAAATGAGGGAATAATATGTGTGAGGGTACCCCAGGAGAGTTCCAAATGTGTGTGGGTAGAATATATATCCCACGGGGGTAAAATTGAAAAAAGTTGAAAAATTTTTTTCTTGGACTTAGTCATTTTTCCGGCGTTTATCAGACTTTCAGATAGGGGAAATGTCAGTGAGTGTTCCGATTTCAGTTCCAGAGCGATTCGCCCAATGAGTCCTTGATATTTAGTCGTTTTCAGCCAATTTTCTGGATTTTTGAAAATGTCACTTTTTTGTGAAAATATCCACTAAATGAGGGAATAATATGTGTGAGGGTACCCCAGGAGAGTTCCAAATGTGTGTGGGTAGAATATATATCCCAAGGGGGTAAAATTGAAAAAAGTTTAAAAAATTTTTTTTTGGACTTATTCATTTTTCCGGCGTTTCTCAGACTTTCAGATAGGGGAAATGTCAGTGAGCGTTCCGATTTCAGTTCCAGAGCGATTCGCCCAATGAGTCCTTGATATTTAGTCGTTTTCAGCCAATTTTCGGGATTTTTGAAAATTTCACTTTTTTGGGAAAATATCCACTAAATGAGGGAATAATATGTGTGAGGGTACCCCAGGAGAGTTCCAAATGTGTGTGGGTAGAATATATATCCCACGGGGGTAAAATTGAAAAAAGTTGAAAATTTTTTTTCTTGGACTTAGTCATTTTTCCGGCGTTCATCAGACTTTCAGATAGGGGAAATGTCAGTGAGCGTTCCGATTTCAGTTCCAGAGCGATTCGCCCAATGAGTCCTTGATATTTAGTCGTTTTCAGCCAATTTTCTAGATTTTTGAAAATGTCACTTTTTTGTGAAAATATCCACTAAATGAGGGAATAATATGTGTGAGGGTACCCCAGGAGAGTTCCAAATGTGTGTGGGTAGAATATATATCCCACGGGGGTAAAATTGAAAAAAGTTGAAAATTTTTTTTCTTGGACTTAGTCATTTTTCCGGCTTTTATCCAACTTTCAGATAGGGGAAATGTCAGCGAGCGTACCGATTTCAGTTCCAGAGCGATTCGCCCAATGAGTCCTTGATATTTAGTCGTTTTTAGCCAATTTTCTGGATTTTTGAAAATGTCACTTTTTTGTGAAAATATCCACTAAATGAGGGAATAATATGTGTGAGGGTACCCCAGGAGAGTTCCAAATGTGTGTGGGTAGAATATATATCCCACGGGGGTAAAATTGAAAAAAGTTTAAAAAATTTTTTTTTGGACTTAGTCATTTTTCCGGCGTTTCTCAGACTTTCAGATAGGGGAAATGTCAGTGAGCGTTCCGATTTCAGTTCCATAGCGATTCGCCCAATGAGTCCTTGATATTTAGTCGTTTTCAGCCAATTTTCTGGATTTTTGAAAATTTCACTTTTTTGTGAAAATATCCACTAAATGAGGGAATAATATGTGTGAGGGTACCCCAGGAGAGTTCTAAATGTGTGTGGGTAGAATATATATCCCACGGGGGTAAAATTGAAAAAAGTTTAAAAAATTTTTTTTGGGACTTAGTCATTTTTCCGGCGTTTCTCAGACTTTCAGATAGGCGAAATGTCAGTGAGCGTTCCGATTTCAGTTCCAGAGCGATTCGCCCAATGAGTCCTTGATATTTAGTCGTTTTCAGCCAATTTTCTGGATTTTTGAAAATGTCACTTTTTTGTGAAAATATCCACTAAATGAGGGAATAATATGTGTGAGGGTACCCCAGGAGAGTTCCAAATGTGTGTGGGTAGAATATATATCCCACGGGGGTAAAATTGAAAAAATTGGAAAAAATTTTTTCTTGGACTTAGTCATTTTTCCGGCGTTCATCAGACTTTCAGATAGGGGAAATGTCAGTGAGCGTTCCGATTTCAGTTCCAGAGCGATTCGCCCAATGAATCCTTGATATTTAGTCGTTTTCAGCCAATTTTCTGGATTTTTGAAAATGTCACTTTTTTGTGAAAATATCCACTAAATGAGGGAATAATATGTGTGAGGGTACCCCAGGAGAGTTCTAAATGTGTGTGGGTAGAATATATATCCCACGAGGGTAAAATTGAAAAAAGTTTAAAATTTTTTTTTTTGGACTTAGTCATTTTTCCGGCGTTTATCAGACTTTCAGATAGGGGAAATGTCAGTGAGCGTTCCGATTTCAGTTCCAGAGCGATTCGCCCAATGAGTCCTTGATATTTAGTCGTTTTCAGCCAATTTTCTGGATTTTTGAAAATGTCACTTTTTTGTGAATATATCCACTAAATGAGGGAATAATATGTGTGAGGGTACCCCAGGAGAGTTCCAAATGTGTGTGGGTAGAATATATATCCCACGGGGGTAAAATTGAAAAAAGTTGAAAAATTTTTTTCTTGGACTTAGTCATTTTTCCGGCGTTTATCAGACTTTCAGATAGGGGAAATGTCAGTGAGCGTTCCGATTTCAGTTCCAGAGCGATTCGCCCAATGAGTCCTTGATATTTAGTCGTTTTCAGCCAATTTTCTGGATTTTTGAAAATGTCACTTTTTTGTGAAAATATCCACTAAATGAGGGAATAATATGTGTGAGGGTACCCCAGGAGAGTTCCAAATGTGTGTGGGTAGAATATATATCCCACGGGGGTAAAATTGAAAAAAGTTTAAAAAATTTTTTTTTGGACTTATTCATTTTTCCGGCGTTTCTCAGACTTTCAGATAGGGGAAATGTCAGTGAGCGTTCCAATTTCAGTTCCAGAGCGATTCGCCCAATGAGTCCTTGATATTTAGTCGTTTTCAGCCAATTTTCGGGATTTTTGAAAATTTCACTTTTTTGTGAAAATATCCACTAAATGAGGGAATAATATGTGTGAGGGTACCCCAGGAGAGTTCCAAATGTGTGTGGGTAGAATATATATCCCACGGGGGTAAAATTGAAAAAAGTTGAAAATTTTTTTTCTTGGACTTAGTCATTTTTCCGCCGTTTATCAGACTTTCAGATAGGGGAAATGTCAGTGAGCGTTCCGATTTCAGTTCCAGAGCGATTCGCCCAATGAGTCCTTGATATTTAGTCGTTTTCAGCCAATTTTCGGGATTTTTGAAAATTTTACTTTTTTGTGAAAATATCCACTAAATGAGGGAATAATATGTGTGAGGGTACCCCAGGAGAGTGCCAAATGTGTGTGGGTAGAATATATATCCCACGGGGTAAAATTGAAAAAAGTTGAAAATTTTTTTTCTTGGACTTAGTCATTTTTCCGCCGTTTATCAGACTTTCAGATAGGGGAAATGTCAGTGAGCGTTCCGATTTCAGTTCCAGAGCGATTCGCCCAATGAGTCCTTGATATTTAGTCGTTTTCAGCCAATTTTCTGGATTTTTGAAAATGTCACTTTTTTGTGAAAATATCCACTAAATGAGGGAATAATATGTGTGAGGGTACCCCCGGAGAGTTCCAAATGTGTGTGGGTAGAATATATATCCCACGGGGGTAAAATTGAAAAAAGTTGAAAAATTTTTTTTTTTGGACTTAGTCATTTTTCCGGCTTTTATCAAACTTTCAGATAGGGGAAATGTCAGTGAGCGTTCCGATTTCAGTTCCAGAGCGATTCGCCCAATGAGTCCTTGATATTTAGTCGTTTTCAGCCAATTTTCTGGATTTTTGAAAATGTCACTTTTTTGTGAAAATATCCACTAAATGAGGGAATAATATGTGTGAGGGTACCCCAGGAGAGTTCCAAATGTGTGTGGGTAGAATATATATCCCACGGGGGTAAAATTGAAAAAAGTTTAAAAAATTTTTTTTTGGACTTATTCATTTTTCCGGCGTTTCTCAGACTTTCAGATAGGGGAAATGTCAGTGAGCGTTCCAATTTCAGTTCCAGAGCGATTCGCCCAATGAGTCCTTGATATTTAGTCGTTTTCAGCCAATTTTCGGGATTTTTGAAAATTTCACTTTTTTGTGAAAATATCCACTAAATGAGGGAATAATATGTGTGAGGGTACCCCAGGAGAGTTCCAAATGTGTGTGGGTAGAATATATATCCCACGGGGGTAAAATTGAAAAAAGTTGAAAATTTTTTTTCTTGGACTTAGTCATTTTTCCGCCGTTTATCAGACTTTCAGATAGGGGAAATGTCAGTGAGCGTTCCGATTTCAGTTCCAGAGCGATTCGCCCAATGAGTCCTTGATATTTAGTCGTTTTCAGCCAATTTTCGGGATTTTTGAAAATTTTACTTTTTTGTGAAAATATCCACTAAATGAGGGAATAATATGTGTGAGGGTACCCCAGGAGAGTTCCAAATGTGTGTGGGTAGAATATATATCCCACGGGGTAAAATTGAAAAAAGTTGAAAATTTTTTTTCTTGGACTTAGTCATTTTTCCGCCGTTTATCAGACTTTCAGATAGGGGAAATGTCAGTGAGCGTTCCGATTTCAGTTCCAGAGCGATTCGCCCAATGAGTCCTTGATATTTAGTCGTTTTCAGCCAATTTTCTGGATTTTTGAAAATGTCACTTTTTTGTGAAAATATCCACTAAATGAGGGAATAATATGTGTGAGGGTACCCCCGGAGAGTTCCAAATGTGTGTGGGTAGAATATATATCCCACGGGGGTAAAATTGAAAAAAGTTGAAAAATTTTTTTTTTTGGACTTAGTCATTTTTCCGGCTTTTATCAAACTTTCAGATAGGGGAAATGTCAGTGAGCGTTCCGATTTCAGTTCCAGAGCGATTCGCCCAATGAATCCTTGATATTTAGTCGTTTTCAGCCAATTTTCTGGATTTTTGAAAATGTCACTTTTTTGTGAAAATATCCACTAAATGAGGGAATAATATGTGTGAGGGTACCCCAGGAGAGTTCTAAATGTGTGTGGGTAGAATATATATCCCACGGGGGTAAAATTGAAAAAAGTTTAAAAAATTTTTTTTTGGACTTAGTCATTTTTCCGGCGTTTCTCAGACTTTCAGATAGGAGAAATGTCAGTGAGCGTTCCGATTTCAGTTCCAGATCGATTCGCCCAATGAGTCCTTGATATTTAGTCGTTTTCAGCCAATATTTTGGATTTTTGAAAATTTCACTTTTTTGTGAAAATATCCACTAAATGAGGGAATAATATGTGTGAGGGTACCCCAGGAGAGTTCCAGATGTGTGTGGGTAGAATATATATCCCACGTGGGTAAAATTGAAAAAAGATGAAAAAATTTTTTTCTTGGACTGTCATTTTTCTGGCATTGATCAGTCTTTCAGACAGGGGAAATGTCAGTGAGCATTCCAATTTCAGTTCCAGAGCGATTCGCCCAATGAGTCATTGATATTAAGTCGTTTTCAGCCAATTTTCTAGATTTTTGAAAATTTCACTTTTTTTTGAAAATATCCACTAAATGAGGGAATAATATGTGTGAGGGTACCCCAGGAGAGTTCCAAATGTGTGTGGGTAGAATATATATCCCACTGGGGTAAAATTGAAAAAAGTTGAAAATAATTTTTTTTTGTACTTAGTCATTTTTCCGGCGTTTATCACACTTTCAGATAGGGGAAATGTCAGTGAGCGTTCCGATATCAGTTCCAGAGCGATTCGCCCAATGAGTCCTTCATATTTAGTCGTTTTCAGCCAATTTTTGGGATTTTTGAAAATTTCACTTTTTTGTGAAAATATCCACTAAATGAGGGAATAATATTTGTGAGGGTACCCCAGGAGAGTTCCAAATGTGTGTGGGTATTATATATATCCCACGGGGGTAAAATTGAAAAAAGTTGAAAATTTTTTTTTTTTCTACTAAGTCATTTTTCTGGCGTTTCTCAGACTTTCAGATACGGGAAATGTCAGTGAGCGTTCCGATTTCAGTTCCAGAGCGATTCGCCCAATGAGTCCTTAATATTTAGTCGTTTTCAGCAAATTTTCTGGATTTTTGAAAATTTCACTTTTTTGTGAAAATATTCACTAAATGAGGGATTAATATGTGTGAGGGTACCCCAGGAGACTTCCAAATGTGTGTGGGTAGAATATATATCCCACTGGGGTAAAATTGAAAAAAGTTGAAAATAATTTTTTTTTGGACTTAGTTATTTTTCCGCCGTTTATTAGACTTTCAGATATGGCAAATGTCAGTGAGCATTCCGAATTCAGTTCCAGAGCGATTTGCCCAATGAGTCCTTGATATTAAGTCGTTTTCAGCCAATTCTCTGGATTTTTGAAAATTTCACTTTTTTGTGAAAATATCCACTAAATGAGGGAATAATATGTGTGAGGGTACCCCAAGAGAGTTCCAAATGTGTGTGGGTAGAATATATATCCCACGGGGGTAAAATTGAAAAAAGTTGAAAAATTTTTTTTTTTTGGACTGTCATTTTTCTGGCGTTTATAAGACTTTCAGATAGGGGAAATGTTAGTGAGCTTTCTGATTTCAGTTCCAAATCGATTCGCCCAATGAGTCTTTGATATTTAGTCTTTTTCAGCCAATTTTCTGGATTTTTGAAAATTTCACATTTTTGTGAAAATATCCACTAAATGAGGGAATAATATGTGTGAGGGTACCCCAGGAGAGTTCCAAATGTGTGTGGGTAGAATATGTATCCCACGGGGGTAAAATTGCAAAAAGTTGAAAAAAATTTTTTTCTGGACTTAGTCATTTTTCCAGCGTTTATCAGACTTTCAGATAGGGGAAATGGCAGTGAGCGTTCCGATTTCAACTCCAGAGCGATTCGCCCAATGAGTCCTTAATATTTAGTCGTTTTCAGCCAATTTTCTGGATTTTTGAAAATTTCACATTTTTGTGAAAATATCCACTAAATGAGGGAATAATATGTGTGAGGGTACCCCAGGAGAGTTCCAAATGTGTGTGGGTAGAATATATATCCCACGGGGGAAAATTGCAAAAAGTTGAAAAAATTTTTTTTTTGGACTTAGTCATTTTTCTGGCGTTTCTCAAACTTTCAGATAGGGAAAATGTCAGTGAGCTTTCTGATTTCAGTTCCAGAGCGATTCGCACAATGAGTCCTTGATATTTAGTCGTTTTCAGCCAATTTTCTGGATTTTTGAAAATTTCACTTTTTTGTGAAAATATCCACTAAATGAGGGAATAATATGTGTGAGGGTACCCCAGGAGAGTTAAAGATGTGTGTGGGTAGAATATATATCCCACGTGGGTAAAATTGAAAAAAGATGCAAAAATTTATTTCTTGGACTGTCATTTTTCCGCCATTTATCAGTCTTTCAGATAGGGGAAATGTCAGTGAGCTTTCTGATTTCAGTTCCAGAGCGATTCCCCCAATGAGTCCTTGATATTTAGTCGTTTTCAGCCAATTTTCTGGATTTTTGAAAATTTCACTTTTTTGTGAAAATATCCACTAAATGAGGGAATAATATGTGTGAGGGTACCCCAGGAGAGTTCCAAATGTGTGTGGGTAGAATATGTATCCCACGGGGGTAAAATTGAAAAAGTTGAAAAAAATTTTATTTTGGACTTAGTCATTTTTCCGGTGTTTATCACACTTTCAGATAGGGGAAATGTCAGGGAGCGTTACGATATCAGTTCCATAGCTATTCGCCCAATGAGTCCTTGATATTTAGTCGTTTTCAGCCAAGATTTTGGATTTTTGAAAATTTCACTTTTTTGTGAAAATATCCACTAAATGAGGGAATAATATGTGTGAGGGTACCCCAGGAGAGTTCCAAATGTGTGTGGGTAGAATATATATCCCATGGGGGTAAAATTGAAAAAAGTTGAAACATTTTTTTTTGGGACTTAGTCATTTTTCCAGGGTTTATCAGACTTTCAGATAGGGCAAATGTCAGTGAGCGTTCCGATTTCAGTTCCAGAGTGATTCGCCCAATGAGTCCTTGATATTTAGTCTCTTTCAGCCAATTTTCTGGATTTTTGAAAATTTCATTTTTTTTGTGAAAATATCCACTAAATGAGGGAATAATATGCATGAGGGTACCCCAGAGAGTTCCAAATGTGTGTGGGTAGAATATATATCCCACGGGGGTAAAATTGAAAAAAGTTGAAACATTTTTTTTCTTGAACTGTCATTTTTCCGGCGTTTATCAGTCTTTCAGATAGGGGAAATGTCAGTGAGCGTTCCGATTTCAGTTCCAGAGCGATTTGCCCAATGAGTCCTTGATATTTAGAGGTTTTCAGCCAATATTTTGGATTTTTGAAAATTTAACATTTTTGTGAAAATATCCACTAAATGAGGGAATAATATGTGTGAGGGTACCCCAGGAGAGTTCCAAATGTGTGTGGGTAGAATATATATCCCACGGGGGTAAAATGGAAAAAAGTTGAAACATTTTTTTTTTGGACTTAGTCATTTTTCCAGGGTTTATCAGACTTTCAGATAGGGCAAATGTCAGTGAGCGTTCCGATTTCAGTTCCAGAGTGATTCCCCAATGAGTCCTTGATATTTAGTCGCTTTCAGCCAATTTTCTGGATTTTTGAAAATTTAAATTTTTTTGTGAAAATATCCACTAAATGAGGGAATAATATGTGTGAGGGTACCCCAGGAGAGTTCCAAATGTGTGTGGGTAGAATATATATCCCACGAGGGTAAAATTGAAAAAAGTTGAAAAAATTTTTTTTTTTCGACTTAGTTATTTTTCCGGCGTTTATCAGACTTTCAGATATGGCAAATGTCAGTGAGCATTCCAAATTCAGTTCCACAGCGATTTGCCCAACGAGTCCTTGATGTTTAGTCATTTTCAGCCAATTTTCAGGATTTTTGAAAATTTCACTTTTTTGTGAAAATATCCACTAAATGAGGGAATAATATGTGTGAGGGTACCCCAGGAGAGTACCAAATGTGTGTGGGTAGAATATATATCCCACGGGGTAAAATTGCAAAAAGTTGAAAAATTTTTTTTTTTGGACTTAGTCATTTTTCCAGCGTTTATCAGACTTTCAGATAGGGGAAATGTTAGTGATCTTTCTGATTTCAGTTCCAGATCGATTCGCCCAATGAGTCTTTGATATTTAGTCGTTTTCAGCCAATTTTCTGGATTTTTGAAAATTTCACTGTTTTGTGAAAATATCCACTAAATGAGGGAATAATATGTGTGAGGGTACCCCAGGAGAGTTCCAAATGTATGTGGGTAGAATATATATCCCACGGGGGTAAAATTGAAAAAAGTTGAAAAATTTTTTTTTTGGACTTAGTCATTTTTCCGGCGTTTAGCAGACTTTCAGATAGGGGAAATGTTAGTGAGCGTTCCGATATCAGTTCCAGAGCGATTCGCTCAATGAGTCCTTGATATTTAGTCGTTTTCAGCCAATATTTTGGATTTTTGAAAATTTCACTTTTTTGTGAAAATATCCACTAAATGAGGGAATAATATGTGTGAGGGTACCCCAGGAGAGTTCCAAATGTGTGTGTATAGAATATATATCCCACGGGGGTAAAATTGAAAAAAGTTGAAAAAATTTTTTTTTGGACTTAGTCATTTTTCTGGCGTTTATCAGACTTTCAGATAGGGGAAATGTCAGTGAGCGTTCCGATTTCAGTTCCAGAGCGATTTGCCCAATGAGTCCTTGAAGTTTAGTCATTTTCAGCCAATTTTCTGGATTTTTGAAAATTTCACTTTTTTGTGAAAATATCCACTAAATGAGGGAATAATATGTGTGAGGGTACCCCAGGAGAGTTCCCAATGTGTGTGGGTAGAATATTTATCCCACGGGGGTAAAGTTGAAAAAAGTTGAAAAAATTTTTTTCTTGGACTGTCATTTTTCCGGTGTTTATCAGACTTTCAGATAGGGGAAATGTCAGCGAGCGTTCCGATTTCAGTTCCAGAGCGATTTGCCCAATGAGTCCTTGATATTATGTCGTTTTCTACCAATTTTCGGGATTTTTGAAAATTTCACTTTTTTGTGAAAATATCCCATGAATGAGGGAATAATATGTGTGAGGGAACCCCAGGAGAGTTCCAAATGTGTGTGGGTAGAATATTTATCCCACGGGGGTAAAATTGAAAAAAGTTGAAAACATTTTTTTCTTGGACTTAGTCATTTTTCCGGCGTTTATCAGACTTTCAGATAGGGGAAATGTTTGTGAGCGTTCTGATTTCAGTTCCAGAGCGATTCGCACAATGAGTCCTTAATATTTCGTCGTTTTCAGACAATTTTCTGGAATTTTGAAAATTTCACTTTTTTTGTGAAAATATCCACTAAATGAGGGAACAATATGTGGGAGGGTACCCAAGGAGAGTTCCAAATATGTGTGGGTAGAATATACACTGGGGTAAAATTGAAAAAAGTTGAAAATAATTTTTTTTTGGACTTATTCATTTTTCCGGCGTTTATCAGACTTTCAGATAGTGGAAATGTCAGTGAGGGTTCCGATTTCAGTTCCAGAGCGATTCGCCCAATAAGTCCTTGATATTTAGTCGTTTTCAGCCAATTTTCTGGATTTTTGAAAATTTCACTTTTTTCTGAAAATATCCAATAAATGAGGGAATAATATTTGTGAGGGTACCCTAAGAGAGTTCCAAATGTGTGTGGGTAGAATATATATCCCACGGGGGTAAAATTTAAAAATTTGAAAACATTTTTTCTTGGACTTAGTCATTTTTCCGGCGTTTATAAGACTTTCAGATAGGGGAAATGTTAGTGAGCTTTCTGATTTCAGTTCCAGATCGATTCGCCCAATGAGTCTTTGATATTTAGTCTTTTTCAGCCAATTTTCTGGATTTTTGAAAATTTCACATTTTTGTGAAAATATCCACTAAATGAGGGAATAATATGTGTGAGGGTACCCCAGGAGAGTTCCAAATGTGTGTGGGTAGAATATATATCCCACGGGGGTAAAATTGAAAAAAGTTGAAAAAATTTTTTTTTTTGGACTGTCATTTTTCCGGCGTTTAGCAGATTTTCAGATAGGGGAAATGTCAGTGAGCGTTCCGATATCAGTTCCAGAGCGATTCGCCCAATGAGTCCTTGATATTTAGTCGTTTTCAGCCAATATTTTGGATTTTTGAAAATTTCACTTTTTTTGTGAAAATATCCACTAAATGAGGGAATAATATGTGTGAGGGTACCCCAGGAGAGTTCCAAATGTGTGTGGGTAGAATATATATCCCACGGGGGTAAAAATGAAAAAAGTTGAAAATTTTTTTTTTTTCGACTTAGTTATTTTTCCGGCGTTTATCAGACTTTCAGATATGGCAAATGTCAGTGAGCATTCCGATTTCAGTTCCACAGCGATTTGCCCAATGAGTCCTTGATGTTTAGTCCTTTTCAGCCAATTTTCTGGATTTTTGAAAATTTCACTTTTTTGTGAAAATATCCACTAAATGAGGGAATAATATGTGTGAGGGTACCCCAGGAGAGTTCCAAATGTGTGTGGGTAGAATATATATCCCACGGGGTAAAATTGCAAAAAGTTGAAAAATTTTTTTTTTTGGACTTCGTCATTTTTCTGGGGTTTATCAGACTTTCAGATAGGGGAAATGTCAGTGAGCTTTCTGATTTCAGTTCCAGAACGATTCGCACAATGAGTCCTTGACATTTAGTCGTTTTCAGCCAATTTTCTGGAATTTTGAAAATTTCATTTTTTTGTGAAAATATCCACTAAATGAGGGAATAATATGTGTGAGGGTACCCCAGGAGAGATCCAAATGTGTGTGGGTAGAATATATATCCCACGGGGGTAAAATTGAAAAAAGTTGAAAATTATTTTTTTTTCGACTTAGTTATTTTTCCGGCGTTTATCAGACTTTCAGATATGGCAAATGTCAGTGAGCGTTCCGAATTCAGTTCCACAGCGATTTGCCCAATGAGTCCTTGATATTAAGTCGTTTTCAGCCAATTTTCTGGATTTTTGAAAATTTCATTTTTTTTGTGAAAATATCCACTAAATGAGGGAATAATATGTGTGAGGGTACCCCAGGACAGTTCCAAATGTGTGTGGGTAGAATATATATCCCACAAGGTAAAATTGCAAAAAGTTGCAAAAAATTTTTTTTTGGACTTAGTCATTTTTCCAGCGTTTATCAGACTTTCAGATAGGGGAAATGTCAGTGAGCATTCCAATTTCAATTCCAGAGCGATTCGCCCAATGAGTCCTTAATATTTAGTCGTTTTCAGCCAATTTTCTGTATTTTTGAAAATTTCGCATTTTTGTGAAAATATCCACTAAATGAGGGAATAATATGTGTGAGGGTACCCCTAGAGAGTTCCAAATGTGTGTGGGTAGAATATACATCCCACGGGGGTAAAATTGAAAAAAGTTGAAAACATTTTTTCTTGGACTTAGTCATTTTTCCGGCGTTTATAAGATTTTCAGATAGGGAAAATGTTAGTGAGCTTTCTGATTTCAGTTCCAGATCGATTCGCCCAATGAGTCTTTGATATTTAGTCTTTTTCAGCCAATTTTCTGGATTTTTGAAAATTTCATTTTTTTGTGAAAATATCCACTAAATGAGGGAATAATATGTGTGAGGGTACCCCAGGAGAGTTCCAAATGTGTGTGGGTAGAATATATATCCCACGGGGTAAAATTGCAAAAAGTTAAACAATTTTTTTTTTTGGACTTAGTCATTTTTCCAGCGTTTATCAGACTTTCAGATAGGGGAAATGTCAGTGAGCTTTCTGATTTCAGTTCCAGATCGATTCGCCCAATGAGTCTTTGATATTTAGTCGTTTTCAGCCAATTTTCTGGATTTTTTAAAATTTCACTGTTTTGTGAAAATATCCACTAAATGAGGGAATAATATGTGTGAGGGTACCCCAGGAGAGTTCCAAATGTTTGTGGGTAGAATATATATCCCACGGGGGAAAAATTGCAAAAAGTTGAAAAAAATTTTTTTTTCGACTTAGTTATTTTTCCGGCGTTTATCAGACTTTCAGATATGGCAAATGTCAGTGAGCATTCCGAATTCAGTTCCACAGCGATTTGCCCAATGAGTACTTGATATTAAGTCGTTTTCAGCCAATTTTCTGGATTTTTGAAAATTTCATTTTTTTTGTGAAAATATCCACTAAATGAGGGAATAATATGTGTGAGGGTACCCCAGGAGAGTTCCAAATGTGTGTGGGTAGAATATATATCCCACGGGGTAAAATTGCAAAAAGTTGAAAAATTTTTTTTTTGGACTCAGTCATTTTTCCAGCATTTATCAGACATTCAGATAGGCGAAATGTCAGTGAGCATTCCGATTTCAATTCCAGAGCGATTCGCCCAATGAGTCCTTAATATTTAGACGTTTTCAGCCAATTTTCTGGATTTTTGAAAATTTCACATTTTTGTGAAAATATCCACTAAATGAGGGAATAATATGTGTGAGGGTACCCCAGGAGAGTTCCAAATGTGTGTGGGTAGAATATATATCCCACGGGGGTAAAATTGAAAAAAGTTGAAAACATTTTTTCTTGGACTTAGTCATTTTTCCGGCGTTTATAAGACTTTCAGATAGGGGAAATGTTAGTGAGCTTTCTGATTTCAGTTCCAGATCGATTCGCCCAATGAGTCTTTGATATTTAGTCGTTTTCAGCCAATTTTCTGGATTTTTGAAAATTTCACTGTTTTGTGAAAATATCCACTAAATGAGGGAATAATATGTGTTAGGGTACCCCAGGAGAGTTCCAAATGTGTGTGCGTAGAATATATATCCCACGGGGGTAAAATTGAAAAAAGTTGAAAAAATTTTTTTTTTGGACTTAGTCATTTTTCCGGCGTTTATCAGACTTTCAGATAGGGAAAATGTCAGTGAGCGTTCCGATATCAGTTCCAGAGCGATTCGCCCAATGAGTCCTTGATATTTAGTCGTTTTCAGCCAATATTTTGGATTTTTGAAAATTTCACTTTTTTGTGAAAATATCCACTAAATGAGGGAATAATATGTGTGAGGGTACCCCAGGAGAGTTCCAAATGTGTGTGGGTAGAATATATATCCCACGGGGTAAAATTGCAAAAAGTTGAAAAATTTTTTTTTTGGACTCAGTCATTTTTCCAGCGTTTATCAGACTTTCAGATAGGTGAAATGTCAGTGAGCATTCCAATTTCAATTCCAGAGCGATTCGCCCAATGAGTCCTTAATATTTAGTCGTTTTCAGCCAATTTTCTGGATTTTTGAAAATTTCGCATTTTTGTGAAAATATCCACTAAATGAGGGAATAATATGTGTGAGGGTACCCCAGGAGATTTCCAAATGTGTGTGGGTAGAATGTATATCCCACGGGGGTAAAATTGAAAAAAGTTGAAAAATTTTTTTTTTTTGGACTGTCATTTTTCCGGCGTTTAGCAGACTTTCAGATAGGGGAAATGTCAGAGAGCGTTCCGATATCAGTTCCAGAGCGATTCGCCTAATGAGTCCTTGATATTTAGTCGTTTTCAGCCAACATTTAGGATTTTTGAAAATTTCACTTTTTTGTGAAAATATCCACTAAATGAGGGAATAATATGTGTGAGGGTACCCCAAGGTAGTTCCAAATGTGTGTGGGTAGAATATATATCCCACGGGGGTAAAATTGAAAAAATTTGAAAACATTTTTTCTTGGACTTAGTCATTTTTCCGGCGTTTATAAGACTTTCAGATAGGGGAAATGTTAGTGAGCTTTCTGATTTCAGTTCCAGATCGATTCGCCCAATGAGTCTTTGATATTTAGTCTTTTTCAGCCAATTTTCTGGATTTTTGAAAATTTCACATTTTTGTGAAAATATCCACTAAATGAGGGAATAATATGTGTGAGGGTACCCCAGGAGAGTTCCAAATGTGTGTGGGTAGAATATATATCCCACGGGGGTAAAATTGAAAAAAGTTGCAAAATTTTTTTTTTTTGGACTGTCATTTTTCCGGCGTTTAGCAGATTTTCAGATAGGGGAAATGTCAGTGAGCGTTCCGATATCAGTTCCAGAGCGATTCGCCCAATGAGTCCTTGATATTTAGTCGTTTTCAGCCAATATTTTGGATTTTTGAAAATTTCACTTTTTTGTGAAAAAATCCACTAAATGAGGGAATAATATGTGTGAGGGTACCCCAGGAGAGTTCCAAATGTGTGTGGGTAGAATATATATCCCACGGGGGTAAAATTGAAAAAAGTTGAAAAAATTTTTTTTTTGGACTTAGTCATTTTTCCAGCGTTTATCAGACTTTCAGATAGGGGAAATGGCAGTGAGCATTCCGATTTCAATTCCAGAGCGATTCGCCCAATGTGTCCTTAATATTTAGTCGTTTTCAGCCAATTTTCTGGATTTTTGAAAATTTCACATTTTTGTGAAAATATCCACTAAATGAGGGAATAATATGTGTGAGGGTACCCCAGAAGAGTTCCAAATGTGTGTGGGTAGAATATATATCCCACGGGGTAAAATTGCAAAAAGTTGAAAAAAAATTTTTTTGGGACTTAGTCATTTTTCCAGCGTTTATCAGACTTTCAGATAGGGGAAATGGCAGTGAGCGTTCCGATTTCAATTCCAGAGCGATTCGCCCAATGAGTCCTTGATATTTAGTCGTTTTCAGCCAATTTTCTGGATTTTTGAAAATTTCACATTTTTGTGAAAATATCCACTAAATGAGGGAATAATATGTGTGAGGGTACCCCAGGAGAGTTCCAAATGTGTGTGGGTAGAATATATATCCCACGGGGGTAAAAATGAAAAAAGTTGAAATTTTTTTTTTTTTTCGACTTAGTTATTTTTCCGGCGTTTATCAGACTTTCAGATATGGCAAATGTCAGTGAGCATTCCGAATTCAGTTCCACAGCGATTTGCTCAATGAGTCCTTGATGTTTAGTCATTTTCAGCCAATTTTCTGGATTTTTGAAAATTTCAGTTTTTTGTGAAAATATCCACTAAATGAGGGAATAATATGTGTGAGGGTACCCCAGGAGAGATCCAAATGTGTGTGGGTAGAATATATATCCCACGGGGGTAAAATTGAAAAACGTTGAAAAATTTTTTTTTTTCGACTTAGTTATTTTTCCGGCGTTTATCAGACTTTCAGATATGGCAAATATCAGTGAGCGTTCCGAATTCAGTTCCACAGCGATTTGCCCAATAAGTCCTTGATATTAAGTCGTTTTCAGCCAATTTTCTGGATTTTTGAAAATTTCATTTTTTTTGTGAAAATATCCACTAAATGAGGGAATAATATGTGTGAGGGTACCCCAGGAGAGTTCCAAATGTGTGTGGGTAGAATATATATCCCACGGGGGTAAAATTGAAAAAAGTTGAAAATTTTTTTTTTTTTTGACTGTCATTTTTCCGGCGTTTAGCAGACTTTCACATAGGGGAAATGTCAGAGAGCGTTACGATATCAGTTCCAGAGCGATTCGCCTAATGAGTCCTTGATATTTAGTCGTTTTCAGCCAACATTTAGGATTTTTGAAAATTTCACTTTTTTGTGAAAATATCCACTAAATGAGGGAATAATATGTGTGAGGGTACCCCTAGAGAGTTCCAAATGTGTGTGGGTAGAATATACATCCCACGGGGGTAAAATTGAAAAAAGTTGAAAACATTTTTTCTTGGACTTAGTCATTTTTCCGGCGTTTATAAGATTTTCAGATAGGGAAAATGTTAGTGAGCTTTCTGATTTCAGTTCCAGATCGATTCGCCCAATGAGTCTTTGATATTTAGTCTTTTTCAGCCAATTTTCTGGATTTTTGAAAATTTCATTTTTTTGTGAAAATATCCACTAAATGAGGGAATAATATGTGTGAGGGTACCCCAGGAGAGTTCCAAATGTGTGTGGGTAGAATATATATCCCACGGGGTAAAATTGCAAAAAGTTAAACAATTTTTTTTTTTGGACTTAGTCATTTTTCCAGCGTTTATCAGACTTTCAGATAGGGGAAATGTCAGTGAGCTTTCTGATTTCAGTTCCAGATCGATTCGCCCAATGAGTCTTTGATATTTAGTCGTTTTCAGCCAATTTTCTGGATTTTTTAAAATTTCACTGTTTTGTGAAAATATCCACTAAATGAGGGAATAATATGTGTGAGGGTACCCCAGGAGAGTTCCAAATGTTTGTGGGTAGAATATATATCCCACAGGGGAAAAATTGCAAAAAGTTGAAAAAAATTTTTTTTTCGACTTAGTTATTTTTCCGCCGTTTATCAGACTTTCAGATATGGCAAATGTCAGTGAGCATTCCGAATTCAGTTCCACAGCGATTTGCCCAATGAGTACTTGATATTAAGTCGTTTTCAGCCAATTTTCTGGATTTTTGAAAATTTCATTTTTTTTGTGAAAATATCCACTAAATGAGGGAATAATATGTGTGAGGGTACCCCAGGAGAGTTCCAAATGTGTGTGGGTAGAATATATATCCCACGGGGTAAAATTGCAAAAAGTTGAAAAATTTTTTTTTTGGACTCAGTCATTTTTCCAGCATTTATCAGACATTCAGATAGGCGAAATGTCAGTGAGGGTTCCGATTTCAATTCCAGAGCGATTCGCCCAATGAGTCCTTAATATTTAGACGTTTTCAGCCAATTTTCTGGATTTTTGAAAATTTCACATTTTTGTGAAAATATCCACTAAATGAGGGAATAATATGTGTGAGGGTACCCCAGGAGAGTTCCAAATGTGTGTGGGTAGAATATATATCCCACGGGGGTAAAATTGAAAAAAGTTGAAAACATTTTTTCTTGGACTTAGTCATTTTTCCGGCGTTTATAAGACTTTCAGATAGGGGAAATGTTAGTGAGCTTTCTGATTTCAGTTCCAGATCGATTCGCCCAATGAGTCTTTGATATTTAGTCGTTTTCAGCCAATTTTCTGGATTTTTGAAAATTTCACTGTTTTGTGAAAATATCCACTAAATGAGGGAATAATATGTGTTAGGGTACCCCAGGAGAGTTCCAAATGTGTGTGCGTAGAATATATATCCCACGGGGGTAAAATTGAAAAAAGTTGAAAAAATTTTTTTTTTGGACTTAGTCATTTTTCCGGCGTTTATCAGACTTTCAGATAGGGAAAATGTCAGTGAGCGTTCCGATATCAGTTCCAGAGCGATTCGCCCAATGAGTCCTTGATATTTAGTCGTTTTCAGCCAATATTTTGGATTTTTGAAAATTTCACTTTTTTGTGAAAATATCCACTAAATGAGGGAATAATATGTGTGAGGGTACCCCAGGAGAGTTCCAAATGTGTGTGGGTAGAATATATATCCCACGGGGTAAAATTGCAAAAAGTTGAAAAATTTTTTTTTTGGACTCAGTCATTTTTCCAGCGTTTATCAGACTTTCAGATAGGTGAAATGTCAGTGAGCATTCCAATTTCAATTCCAGAGCGATTCGCCCAATGAGTCCTTAATATTTAGTCGTTTTCAGCCAATTTTCTGGATTTTTGAAAATTTCGCATTTTTGTGAAAATATCCACTAAATGAGGGAATAATATGTGTGAGGGTACCCCAGGAGATTTCCAAATGTGTGTGGGTAGAATGTATATCCCACGGGGGTAAAATTGAAAAAAGTTGAAAAATTTTTTTTTTTTGGACTGTCATTTTTCCGGCGTTTAGCAGACTTTCAGATAGGGGAAATGTCAGAGAGCGTTCCGATATCAGTTCCAGAGCGATTCGCCTAATGAGTCCTTGATATTTAGTCGTTTTCAGCCAACATTTAGGATTTTTGAAAATTTCACTTTTTTGTGAAAATATCCACTAAATGAGGGAATAATATGTGTGAGGGTACCCCAAGGTAGTTCCAAATGTGTGTGGGTAGAATATATATCCCACGGGGGTAAAATTGAAAAAATTTGAAAACATTTTTTCTTGGACTTAGTCATTTTTCCGGCGTTTATAAGACTTTCAGATAGGGGAAATGTTAGTGAGCTTTCTGATTTCAGTTCCAGATCGATTCGCCCAATGAGTCTTTGATATTTAGTCTTTTTCAGCCAATTTTCTGGATTTTTGAAAATTTCACATTTTTGTGAAAATATCCACTAAATGAGGGAATAATATGTGTGAGGGTACCCCAGGAGAGTTCCAAATGTGTGTGGGTAGAATATATATCCCACGGGGGTAAAATTGAAAAAAGTTGCAAAATTTTTTGTTTTTGGACTGTCATTTTTCCGGCGTTTAGCAGATTTTCAGATAGGGGAAATGTCAGTGAGCGTTCCGATATCAGTTCCAGAGCGATTCGCCCAATGAGTCCTTGATATTTAGTCGTTTTCAGCCAATATTTTGGATTTTTGAAAATTTCACTTTTTTGTGAAAAAATCCACTAAATGAGGGAATAATATGTGTGAGGGTACCCCAGGAGAGTTCCAAATGTGTGTGGGTAGAATATATATCCCACGGGGGTAAAATTGAAAAAAGTTGAAAAAATTTTTTTTTTGGACTTAGTCATTTTTCCAGCGTTTATCAGACTTTCAGATAGGGGAAATGGCAGTGAGCATTCCGATTTCAATTCCAGAGCGATTCGCCCAATGTGTCCTTAATATTTAGTCGTTTTCAGCCAATTTTCTGGATTTTTGAAAATTTCACATTTTTGTGAAAATATCCACTAAATGAGGGAATAATATGTGTGAGGGTACCCCAGAAGAGTTCCAAATGTGTGTGGGTAGAATATATATCCCACGGGGTAAAATTGCAAAAAGTTGAAAAAAAATTTTTTTGGGACTTAGTCATTTTTCCAGCGTTTATCAGACTTTCAGATAGGGGAAATGGCAGTGAGCGTTCCGATTTCAATTCCAGAGCGATTCGCCCAATGAGTCCTTGATATTTAGTCGTTTTCAGCCAATTTTCTGGATTTTTGAAAATTTCACATTTTTGTGAAAATATCCACTAAATGAGGGAATAATATGTGTGAGGGTACCCCAGGAGAGTTCCAAATGTGTGTGGGTAGAATATATATCCCACGGGGGTAAAAATGAAAAAAGTTGAAATTTTTTTTTTTTTTCGACTTAGTTATTTTTCCGGCGTTTATCAGACTTTCAGATATGGCAAATGTCAGTGAGCATTCCGAATTCAGTTCCACAGCGATTTGCTCAATGAGTCCTTGATGTTTAGTCATTTTCAGCCAATTTTCTGGATTTTTGAAAATTTCAGTTTTTTGTGAAAATATCCACTAAATGAGGGAATAATATGTGTGAGGGTACCCCAGGAGAGATCCAAATGTGTGTGGGTAGAATATATATCCCACGGGGGTAAAATTGAAAAACGTTGAAAAATTTTTTTTTTTCGACTTAGTTATTTTTCCGGCGTTTATCAGACTTTCAGATATGGCAAATATCAGTGAGCGTTCCGAATTCAGTTCCACAGCGATTTGCCCAATAAGTCCTTGATATTAAGTCGTTTTCAGCCAATTTTCTGGATTTTTGAAAATTTCATTTTTTTTGTGAAAATATCCACTAAATGAGGGAATAATATGTGTGAGGGTACCCCAGGAGAGTTCCAAATGTGTGTGGGTAGAATATATATCCCACGGGGGTAAAATTGAAAAAAGTTGAAAAATTTTTTTTTTTTTGACTGTCATTTTTCCGGCGTTTAGCAGACTTTCACATAGGGGAAATGTCAGAGAGCGTTACGATATCAGTTCCAGAGCGATTCGCCTAATGAGTCCTTGATATTTAGTCGTTTTCAGCCAACATTTAGGATTTTTGAAAATTTCACTTTTTTGTGAAAATATCCACTAAATGAGGGAATAATATGTGTGAGGGTACCCCTAGAGAGTTCCAAATGTGTGTGGGTAGAATATACATCCCACGGGGGTAAAATTGAAAAAAGTTGAAAACATTTTTTCTTGGACTTAGTCATTTTTCCGGCGTTTATAAGATTTTCAGATAGGGAAAATGTTAGTGAGCTTTCTGATTTCAGTTCCAGATCGATTCGCCCAATGAGTCTTTGATATTTAGTCTTTTTCAGCCAATTTTCTGGATTTTTGAAAATTTCATTTTTTTGTGAAAATATCCACTAAATGAGGGAATAATATGTGTGAGGGTACCCCAGGAGAGTTCCAAATGTGTGTGGGTAGAATATATATCCCACGGGGTAAAATTGCAAAAAGTTAAACAATTTTTTTTTTTGGACTTAGTCATTTTTCCAGCGTTTATCAGACTTTCAGATAGGGGAAATGTCAGTGAGCTTTCTGATTTCAGTTCCAGATCGATTCGCCCAATGAGTCTTTGATATTTAGTCGTTTTCAGCCAATTTTCTGGATTTTTTAAAATTTCACTGTTTTGTGAAAATATCCACTAAATGAGGGAATAATATGTGTGAGGGTACCCCAGGAGAGTTCCAAATGTTTGTGGGTAGAATATATATCCCACAGGGGAAAAATTGCAAAAAGTTGAAAAAAATTTTTTTTTCGACTTAGTTATTTTTCCGGCGTTTATCAGACTTTCAGATATGGCAAATGTCAGTGAGCATTCCGAATTCAGTTCCACAGCGATTTGCCCAATGAGTACTTGATATTAAGTCGTTTTCAGCCAATTTTCTGGATTTTTGAAAATTTCATTTTTTTTGTGAAAATATCCACTAAATGAGGGAATAATATGTGTGAGGGTACCCCAGGAGAGTTCCAAATGTGTGTGGGTAGAATATATATCCCACGGGGGTAAAATTGAAAAAAGTTGAAAAATTTTTTTTTTGGACTCAGTCATTTTTCCAGCATTTATCAGACATTCAGATAGGCGAAATGTCAGTGAGGGTTCCGATTTCAATTCCAGAGCGATTCGCCCAATGAGTCCTTAATATTTAGACGTTTTCAGCCAATTTTCTGGATTTTTGAAAATTTCACATTTTTGTGAAAATATCCACTAAATGAGGGAATAATATGTGTGAGGGTACCCCAGGAGAGTTCCAAATGTGTGTGGGTAGAATATATATCCCACGGGGGTAAAATTGAAAAAAGTTGAAAACATTTTTTCTTGGACTTAGTCATTTTTCCGGCGTTTATAAGACTTTCAGATAGGGGAAATGTTAGTGAGCTTTCTGATTTCAGTTCCAGATCGATTCGCCCAATGAGTCTTTGATATTTAGTCGTTTTCAGCCAATTTTCTGGATTTTTGAAAATTTCACTGTTTTGTGAAAATATCCACTAAATGAGGGAATAATATGTGTTAGGGTACCCCAGGAGAGTTCCAAATGTGTGTGCGTAGAATATATATCCCACGGGGGTAAAATTGAAAAAAGTTGAAAAAATTTTTTTTTTGGACTTAGTCATTTTTCCGGCGTTTATCAGACTTTCAGATAGGGAAAATGTCAGTGAGCGTTCCGATATCAGTTCCAGAGCGATTCGCCCAATGAGTCCTTGATATTTAGTCGTTTTCAGCCAATATTTTGGATTTTTGAAAATTTCACTTTTTTGTGAAAATATCCACTAAATGAGGGAATAATATGTGTGAGGGTACCCCAGGAGAGTTCCAAATGTGTGTGGGTAGAATATATATCCCACGGGGTAAAATTGCAAAAAGTTGAAAAATTTTTTTTTTGGACTCAGTCATTTTTCCAGCGTTTATCAGACTTTCAGATAGGTGAAATGTCAGTGAGCATTCCGATTTCAATTCCAGAGCGATTTGCCCAATGAGTCCTTAATATTTAGACGTTTTCAGCCAATTTTCTGGATTTTTGAAAATTTCACATTTTTGTGAAAATATCCACTAAATGAGGGAATAATATGTGTGAGGGTACCCCAGGAGAGTTCCAAATGTGTGTGCATAGAATATATATCTCACGGGGGTAAAATTGAAAGAAGTTGAAAACATTTTTTTTTGGACTTAGTCATTTTTCTGGCGTTTATCAGACTTTCAGATAGGGGAAATGTCAGTGAGCGTTCCGATTTCAGTTCCAGAGCGATTTGCCCAATGAGTCCTTGATGTTTAGTCATTTTCAGCCAATTTTCGGGATTTTTGAAAATTTCACTTTTTTGTGAAAATATCCACTAAATGAGGGAATAATATGTGTGAGGGTACCCCAGGAGAGTTCCAAATGTTTGTGGGTAGAATATATATCCCACGGGGGTAATATTGAAAAAAGTTGAAAAATTTTTTTTTTGGACTTAGAAATTTTTCCGGCGTTTATCAGACTTTCAGATAGAGGAAATGTCAGAGAGCATTCTGATTTCAGATCCAGAGCGATTCGCCCAATGAGTCCTTGATATTTAGTCGTTTTCAGCCAATTTTCTGGATTTTTGAAAATTTCACTGTTTTGTGAAAATATCCACTAAATGAGGGAATAATATGTGTGAGGGTACCCCAGGAGAGTTCCAAATGTGTGTGGGTAGAATATATATCCAACGGGGTAAAATTGCAAAAAGTTGAAAAATTTTTTTTTTGGACTTAGTCATTTTTCCGGCGTTTATCAGACTTTCAGATAGGGGAAATGTTAGTGAGCTTTCTGATTTCAGTTCCAGAGCGATTCGCACAATGAGTCCTTGATATTTAGTCGTTTTCAGCCAATTTTCTGGATTTTTGAAAATTTCACTTTTTTGTGAAAATATCCACTAAATGAGGGAAGAATATGTGTGAGGGTACCCTAGGAGAGTACCAAATGTGTGTGGGTAGAATATATATCCCACGGGGTAAAATTGCAAAAAGTTGAAAAATTTTTTTTTTTGGACTTAGCAATTTTTCCGGCGTTTATCAGACTTTCAGATAGGGGAAATGTCAGTGAGCGTTCCGATTTCAGTTCCAGAGCGATTCGCCCAATGAGTCCTTGATGTTTAATCGTTTTCATCCAATTTTCTGGATTTTTGAAAATTTCACTTTTTTGTAAAAATATCCACTTAATGAGGGAATAATATGTGTTAGGTTACCACAGGAGCGTTCCAAATGTGTGTGGGTAGAATATATATCCCACGGGGTAAAATTGTAAAAAGTTGAAAAATATTTTTTTTTGGACTTAGTCATTTTTCCGGCGTTTATCAGACTTTCAGATAGGGGAAATGTCAGTGAGCGTTCCGATTTCAGTTCCAGAGCGATTCGCCCAATGAGTCCTTGATGTTTAGTCGTTTTCAGCCAATTTTCTGGATTTTTGAAAATTTCACTTTTTTGTGAAAATATCCACTAAATGAGGGAGTAATATGTGTGAGGGTACCCCAGGAGAGTTCCAAATGTGTGTGGGTAGAATATATATGCCACGGGGGTAAAATTGCAAAAAGTTGAAAAATTTTTTTTTTTGGACTTAGTCATTTTTCCGGCTTTTATCAGACTTTCCGATAGGGGAAATGTCAATGAGCATTCCGATTTCAGTTCTAGAGCGATTCGCCCAATGAGTCCTTGATATTTAGTCGTTTTCAGCCAATTTTCTGGATTTTTGAAAATTTCACTTTTTTGTGAAAATATCCACTAAATGAGTGAATAATATGTGTGAGGGTACCCCAGGAGAGTTCGAAATGTGTGTGGGTAGAATATATATCCAATGGGGTAAAATTGCAAAAAGTTGAAAAATTTTTTTTTTGGACTTAGTCATTTTTCCGACGTTTATCAGACTTTCAGATAGGGGAAATGTCAGTGAGCGTTCCGATTTCAGTTCCAGAGCGATTCGCCCAATGAGTCCTTGATATTTAGTCATTTTCAGCCAATTTTCTGGATTTTTGAAAATTTCACTTTTTTGTGAAAATATCCACTAAATGAGGGAATAATATGTGTGAGGGTACCCCAGGAGAGTTCCAAATGTGTGTGGGTAGAATATATATCCCACAGGGTAAAATTGCAAAAAGTTGAAAAATTTTTTTTTTGGACTTAGTCATTTTTCCGGCGTTTATCAGACTTTCAGATAGGGGAAATGTCAGTGAGCGTTCCGATTTCAGTTCCAGAGCGATTCGCCCAATGAGTCCTTGATATTTAGTCGTTTTCAGCCAATTTTCTGGATTTTTGAAAATTTCAATTTTTTGTGAAAATATCCACTAAATGAGGGAATAATATGTGTGAGGGTACCCCAGGAGAGTTCCAAATGTGTGTTGGTAGAATATATATCCCACGGGGGTAAAAATTGAAAAAAGTTGAAAAAATTTTTTTTTGGACTTAGTCATTTTTCTGGCGTTTATCAGACTTTCAGATAGGGGAAATGTCAGTGAGCGTTCCGATTTCAGTTCCACAGCGATTTGCCCAATGAGTCCTTGATATTTAGTCATTTTCAGCCAATTTTCGAGATTTTTGAAAATTTCACTTTTTTGCGAAAATATCCACTAAATGAGGGAATAATATGTGTGAGGGTACTCCAGGAGAGTTCCAAATGTGTGTGGGTAGAATATATATGCCACGGGGGTAAAATTGCAAAAAGTTTAAAAAATTTTTTTTTGGACTTAGTCATTTTTCCGACGTTTATCAGACTTTCAGATAGGGGAAATGTCAGTGAGCGTTCCGATTTCAGTTCCAGAGCGATTCGCCCAATGAGTCCTTGATATTTAGTCATTTTCAGCCAATTTTCTGGATTTTTGAAAATTTCACTTTTTTGTGAAAATATCCACTAAATGAGGGAATAATATGTGTGAGGGTACCCCAGGAGAGTTCCAAATGTGTGTGGGTAGAATATATATCCCACGGGGTAAAATTGCAAAAAGTTGAAAAATTTTTTTTTTTGGACTTAGCAATTTTTCCGGCGTTTATCAGACTTTCAGATAGGGGAAATGTCAGTTAGCGTTCCGATTTCAGTTCCAGAGCGATTCGCCCAATGAGTCATTGATGTTTAGTCGTTTTCAGCCAATTTTATGGATTTTTGAAAATTTCACTTTTTTGTGAAAATATCCACTAAATGAGGGAATAATATGTGTTAGGGTACCCCAGGAGCGTTCCAAATGTGTGTGGGTAGAATATATATCCCACGGGGTAAAATTGCAAAAAGTTGAAAAATTTTTTTTTTGGACTTAGTCATTTTTCCGGCGTTTATCAGACTTTCAGATAGGGGAAATGTCAGTGAGCGTTCCGATTTCAGTTCCAGAGCGATTCGCCCAATGAGTCCTTGATATTTAGTCGTTTTCAGCCAATTTTCTGGATTTTTGAAAATTTCAATTTTTTGTGAAAATATCCACTAAATGAGGGAATAATATGTGTGAGGGTACCCCAGGAGAGTTCCAAATGTGTGTTGGTAGAATATATATCCCACGGGGGTAAAATTTGAAAAAAGTTGAAAAAATTTTTTTTTGGACTTAGTCATTTTTCCGGCGTTTATCAGACTTTCAGATAGGGGAAATGTCAGTGAGCCTTCCGATTTCAGTTCCAGAGCGATTCACCCAATGAGTCCTTGATGTTTAGTCGTTTTCAGCCAATTTTCTGGATTTTTGAAAATTTCACTTTTTTGTGAAAATATCCACTAAATGAGGGAATAATAAGTGTTAGGGTACCCCAGGAGAGTTCCAAATGTTTGTGGGTAGAATATATATCCCACGGGGGTAAAATTGAAAAAAGTTGAAAATTTTTTTTTTTTTGGACTTAGTCATTTTTCCGACGTTTATCAGACTTCCAGATAGGGGAAATGTCAGTGAGCATTCCGATTTCAGTTCCAGAGCGATTCGCCCAATGAGTCCTTGATATTTAGACTTTTCAGCCAATTTTCTGGATTTTTGAAAATTTCACTTTTTTGTGAAAATATCCACTAAATGAGGGAATAATATGTGTGAGGGTACCCCAGGAGAGTTCCAAATGTGTGTGGGTAGAATATATATCCAACGGGGTAAAATTGCAAAAAGTTGAAAAAATTTTTTTTTGGACTTAGTCATTTTTCCGACGTTTATCAGACTTTCAGATAGGGGAAATGTCAGTGAGCATTCCGATTTCAGTTCCAGAGCGATTCGCCCAATGAGTCCTTTATATTTAGTCGTTTTCAGCCAATTTTCTGGATTTTTGAAAATTTCACTTTTTTGTGAAAATATCCACTAAATGAGGGAATAATATGTGTGAGGGTACCCAGGAGCGTTCCAAATGTGTGTGGGTAGAATATATATCCCACGGGGTAAAATTGCAAAAAGTTGAAAAGTTTTTTTTTTTGGACTTAGTCATTTTTCCGGCGTTTATCAGACTTTCAGATAGGGGAAATGTCAGTGAGCGTTCCGATTTCAGTTCCAGAGTGATTCGCCCAATGAGTCCTTGATGTTTAGTCGTTTTCAGCCAATTTTCTGGATTTTTGAAAATTTCACTTTTTTATGAAAATATCCACTAAATGAGGGAATAATATGTGTGAGGGTACCCCAGGAGAGTTCCAAATGTGTGTGGGTAGAATATATATCCCACGGGGGTAAAATTGCAAAAAGTTTAAAAATTTTTTTTTTTGGACTTAGTCATTTTTCCGGCGTTTATCAGACTTTCAGATAGGGGTAATGTCAGTGAGCGTTCCGATTTCAGTTCCAGAGCGATTCGCCCAATGAGTCCTTGATATTGAGTCGTTTTCAGCCAATTTTCTGGATTTTTGAAAATTTCACTTTTTTGTGAAAATATCCACTAAATGAGGGAATAATATGTGTGAGGGTACCCCAGGAGAGTTCCAAATGTGTGTGGGTAGAATATATATCCCACGGGGTAAAATTGCAAAAAGTTCAAAAAATTTTTTTTTCGGACTTAGCAATTTTTCCGGCGTTTATCAGACTTTCAGATAGGGGAAATGTCAGTGAGCGTTCTGATTTTAGTTCCAGAGCGATTTGCTGAATGAGTCCTTGATATTTAGTCATTTTCAGCCAATTTTCGAGATTTTTGAAAATTTCACTTTTTTGTGAAAATATCCACTAAATGAGGGAATAATATGTGTGAGGGTACCCCAGGAGAGTTCCAAATGTGTGTGGGTAGAATATATATCCTACGGGGTAAAATTGCAAAAAGTTGAAAAATTTTTTTTTTGGACTTAGTCATTTTTCCGACGTTTATCAGACTTTCAGATACGGGAAATGTCAGTGAGCATTCCGATTTCAGTTCCAGAGCGATTCGCCCAATGAGTCCTTGATATTTAGTCGTTTTCAGCCAATTTTCTGGATTTTTGAAAATTTCACTTTTTTGTGAAAATATCCACTAAATGAGGGAATAATATGTGTGAGGGTACCCAGGAGCGTTCCAAATGTGTGTGGGTAGAATATATATCCCACGGGGTAAAATTGCAAAAAGTTGAAAAGTTTTTTTTTTTGGACTTAGTCATTTTTCCGGCGTTTATCAGACTTTCAGATAGGGGAAATGTCAGTGAGCGTTCTGATTTCAGTTCCAGAGCGATTCGCCCAATGAGTCCTTGATATTTAGTCGTTTTCAGCCAATTTTCTGGATTTTTGAAAATTTCACTTTTTTGTGAAAATATCCACTAAATGAGGGAATAATATGTGTGAGGGTACCCCAGGAGAGTTCCAAATGTGTGTGGGTAGAATATATATCCCACGGGGGTAAAAATTGAAAAAAGTTGAAAATTTTTTTTTTTGGACTTAGTTATTTTTCCGGCGTTTATCAGACTTTCAGATAGGGGAAATGTCAGTGAGCGTTCCGATTTCAGTTCCACAGCGATTTGCCCAATGAGTCCTTGATATTTAGTCATTTTCAGCCAATTTTATGGATTTTTGAAAATTTCACTTTTTTGTGAAAATATCCACTAAATGAGGGAATAATATGTGTGAGGGTACCCCAGGAGAGTTCCAAATGTGTTTGGGTAGAATATATATCCCACGGGGGTAAAATTGCAAAAAGTTGAAAAAATTTTTTTTTTGGACTTAGTCATTTTTCCGGCGTTTATCAAACTTTCAGATAGGGGAAATGTCAGTGAGCGTTCCGATTTTAGTTCCAGAGCGATTTGCCGAATGAGTCCTTGATATTTAGTCATTTTCAGCCAATTTTCGAGATTTTTGAAAATTTCACTTTTTTGTGAAAATATCCACTAAATGAGGGAATAATATGTGTGAGGGTACCCCAGGAGAGTTCCAAATGTGTGTGGGTAGAATGTATATCCCACGGGGGTAAAAAATGAAAAAAGTTGAAAAAATTTTTTTTTGGACTTAGTCATTTTTCTGGCGTTTATCAGACTTTCAGATAGGGAAAATGTCAGTGAGCGTTCCGATTTCAGTTCCAGAGCGATTCGCCCAATGAGTTTTTGATATTTAGTTGTTTTCAGCCAATTTTCTGGATTTTTGAAAATTTCACTTTTTTGTGAAAATATCCACTAAATGAGGGAATAATATGTGTGAGGATACCCCAGGAGAGTTCCAAATGTGTGTGGGTAGAATATATGTCCTACGGGGTAAAATTGCAAAAAGTTGAAAAATTTTTTTTTTTGGACTTAGTAATTTTTCCGGCGTTTATCAGACTTTCAGATAGGGGAAATGTCAGTGAGCGTTCCGATTTCTGTTCCAGAGCGATTTGCCCAATGAGTCCTTGATGTTTAGTCGTTTTCAGCCAATTTTCTGGATTTTTGAAAATTTCACTTTTTTGTGAAAATATCCACTAAATGAGGGAATAATTTGTGTGAGGGTACCCCAGGAGAGTTCCAAATGTGTGTGGGTAGAATATATATCCCACGGGGGTAAAATTGCAAAAAGTTTAAAAAATTTTTTTTTTGGACTTAGTCATTTTTCCGGCTTTTGTCAGACTTTCAGATAGGGGAAATGTCAGTGAGCGTTCCGATTTCAGTTCCAGAGTGATTCGCCCAATGAGTCCTTGATATTTAGTCATTTTCAGCCAATTTTCTGGATTTTTGAAAATTTCACTTTTTTGTGAAAATATCCACTAAATGAGGGAATAATATGTGTGAGGGAACCCCAGGAGAGTTCCAAATGTTTGTGGGTAGAATATATATCCCACGGGGGTAAAATTGAAAAAAGTTGAAAATTTTTTTTTTTTTGGAGTTAGTCATTTTTCTGGCGTTTATCAGACTTTCAGATAGGGAAAATGTCAGTGAGCCTTCCGATTTCAGTTCCAGAGCGATTCACCCAATGAGTCCTTGATGTTTAGTCGTTTTCAGCCAATTTTCTGGATTTTTGAAAATTTCACTTTTTTGTGAAAATATCCACTAAATGAGGGAATAATATGTGTTAGGGTACCCCAGGAGAGTTCCAAATGTTTGTGGGTACAATATATATCCCACGGGGGTAAAATTGAAAAAAGTTGAAAATTTTTTTTTTTTTGGAGTTAGTCATTTTTCCGACGTTTATCAGACTTTCAGATAGGGGAAATGTCAGTGAGCATTCCGATTTCAGTTCCAGAGCGATTCGCCCAATGAGTCCTTGATATTTAGACTTTTCAGCCAATTTTCTGGATTTTTGAAAATTTTACTTTTTTGTGAAAATATCCACTAAATGAGGGAATAATATGTGTGAGGGTACCCCAGGAGAGTTCCAAATGTGTGTGGGTAGAATATATATCCAACGGGGTAAAATTGCAAAAAGTTGAAAAATTTTTTTTTTGGACTTAGTCATTTTTCCGACGTTTATCAGACTTTCAGATAGGGGAAATGTCAGTGAGCATTCCGATTTCAGTTCCAGAGCGATTCGCCCAATGAGTCCTTGATATTTAGTCGTTTTCAGCCAATTTTCTGGATTTTTGAAAATTTCACTTTTTTGTGAAAATATCCACTAAATGAGGGAATAATATGTGTGAGGGTACCCAGGAGCGTTCCAAATGTGTGTGGGTAGAATATATATCCTACGGGGTAAAATTGCAAAAAGTTGAAAAATTTTTTTTTTTGGACTTAGTAATTTTTCCGGCGTTTATCAGACTTTCAGATAGGGGAAATGTCAGTGAGCGTTCCGATTTCAGTTTCAGAGCGATTCGCCCAATGAGTCCTTGATGTTTAGTCGTTTTCAGCCAATTTTATGGATTTTTGAAAATTTCACTTTTTTGTGAAAATATCCACTAAATGAGGGAATAATATGTGTGAGGGTACCCCAGGAGAGTTCCAAATGTGTTTGGGTAGAATATATATCCCACGGGGGTAAAATTGCAAAAAGTTGAAAAAATTTTTTTTTTGGACTTAGTCATTTTTCCGGCGTTTATCAAACTTTCAGATAGGGGAAATGTCAGTGAGCGTTCCGATTTTAGTTCCAGAGCGATTTGCCGAATGAGTCCTTGATATTTAGTCATTTTCAGCCAATTTTCGAGATTTTTGAAAATTTCACTTTTTTGTGAAAATATCCACTAAATGAGGGAATAATATGTGTGAGGGTACCCCAGGAGAGTTCCAAATGTGTGTGGGTAGAATGTATATCCCACGGGGGTAAAAAATGAAAAAAGTTTAAAAAATTTTTTTTTGGACTTAGTCATTTTTCTGGCGTTTATCAGACTTTCAGATAGGGAAAATGTCAGTGAGCGTTCCGATTTCAGTTCCAGAGCGATTCGCCCAATGAGTTTTTGATATTTAGTTGTTTTCAGCCAATTTTCTGGATTTTTGAAAATTTCACTTTTTTGTGAAAATATCCACTAAATGAGGGAATAATATGTGTGAGGATACCCCAGGAGAGTTCCAAATGTGTGTGGGTAGAATATATGTCCTACGGGGTAAAATTGCAAAAAGTTGAAAAATTTTTTTTTTTGGACTTAGTCATTTTTCTGGCGTTTATCAGACTTTCAGATAGGTAAAATGTCAGTGAGCATTCCGATTTCAGTTCCAGAGCGATTCGCCCAATGAGTTTTTGATATTTAGTTGTTTTCAGCCAATTTTCTGGATTTCTGAAAATTTCACTTTTTTGTGAAAATATCCAAATAATATGTGTGAGGGTACCCCAGGAGAGTTCCAAATGTGTTTGGGTAGAATATATATCCCACGGGGGTAAAATTGCAAAAAGTTGAAAAATTTTTTTTTTTGGACTTAGTCATTTTTCCGGCGTTTATCAGACTTTCAGATAGGGGAAATGTCAGTGAGTGTTCCGATTTCAGTTCCAGAGCGATTCGCCCAATGAGTGCTTGATATTTAGTCGTTTTCAGCCAATTTTCTGGATTTTTGAAAATTTCACTTTTTTGTGAAAATATCCACTAAAGGAGGGAATAATATGTGTGAGGGTACCCCAGGAGAGTTCCAAATGTTTGTGGGTAGAATATATATCCCACGGGGGTAAAATTGAAAAGAGTTAAAAAATTTTTTTTTTTTTGGACTTAGTCATTTTTCCGGCGTTTAGCAGACTTTCAGATAGGGGAAATGTCAGTGAGCGTTCCGATTTCAGTTCCAGAGCGATTTGCCCAATGAGTCCTTGATGTTTAGTCGTTTTCAGCCAATTTTCTGGATTTTTGAAAATTTCACTTTTTTGTGAAAATATCCACTAAATGAGGGAATAATATGTGTTAGGGTACCCCAGGAGCGTTCCACATGTGTGTGGGTAGAATATATATCCCACGGGGTAAAATTGCAAAAAGTTGAAATTTTTTTTTTTTTGGACTTAGCAATTTTTCCGGCGTTTATCAGACTTTCAGATAGGGGAAATTTCAGTGAGCGTTCCGATTTCAGTTCCAGAGCGATTCGCCCAATGAGTCCTTGATGTTAAGTCGTTTTCAGCCAATTTTATGGATTTTTGAAAATTTCACTTTTTTGTGAAAATATCCACTAAATGAGGGATCAATATGTGTTAGGGTACCCCAGGAGCGTTCCAAATGTGTGTGGGTAGAATATATATCCCACGGGGTAAAATTGCAAAAAGTTGAAAAAATTTTTTTTTTGGACTTAGTCATTTTTCCGACGTTTATCAGACTTTCAGATAGGGGAAATGTCAGTGAGCATTCCGATTTCAGTTCCAGAGCGATTCGCCCAATGAGTCCTTGATATTTAGTCGTTTTCAGCCAATTTTCTGGATTTTTGAAAATTTCACTTTTTTGTGAAAATATCCACTAAATGAGGGAATAATATGTGTTAGGGTACCCCAGGAGAGTTCCAAATGTTTGTGGGTAGAATATATATCCCTCGGGGGTAAAATTGAAAAAAGTTGAAAATTATTATTTTTTTGGAATTAGTCATTTTTCCGGCGTTTATCAGACTTTCAGATAGGGGAAATGTCAGTGAGCATTCCGATTTCAGTTCCAGAGCGATTCACCCAATGAGTCCTTGATGTTTAGTCGTTTTCAGCCAATTTTCTGGATTTTTGAAAATTTCACTTTTTTGTGAAAATATCCACTAAATGAGGGAATAATATGTGTTAGTGTACCCCAGGAGCGTTCCAAATGTGTGTGGGTAGAATATATATCCCACGGGGTAAAATTGCAAAAAGTTGAAAAATATTTTTTTTTGGACTTAGTCATTTTTCTGGCGTTTATCAGACTTTCAGATAGGTAAAATGTCAGTGAGCATTCCGATTTCAGTTCCAGAGCGATTCGCCCAATGAGTTTTTGATATTTAGTTGTTTTCAGCCAATTTTCTGGATTTCTGAAAATTTCACTTTTTTGTGAAAATATCCAAATAATATGTGTGAGGGTACCCCAGGAGAGTTCCAAATGTTTGTGGGTAGAATATATATCCCACGGGGGTAAAATTGAAAAAAGTTGAAAATTTTTTTTTTTTTGGACTTAGTCATTTTTCCGGCGTTTATCAGACTTTCAGATAGGGGAAATGTCAGTGAGCATTCCGATTTCAGTTCCAGAGCGATTCGCCGAATGAGTCCTTGAAATTTAGTCGTTTTCAGCCAATTTTCTGGATTTTTGAAAATTTCACTTTTTTGTGAAAATATCCACTAAATGAGGGAATAATATGTGTGAGGGTACCCCAGGAGAGTTCCAAATGTGTGTGGGTAGAATATATATCCCACGGGGGTAAAAATTGAAAAAAGTTGAAAAAAAATTTTTTTGGACTTAGTCATTTTTCTGGCGTTTATCAGACTTTCAGATAGGGGAAATGTCAGTGAGCGTTCCGATTTCAGTTCCAGAGCGATTCGCCCAGTGAGGTTTTGATATTTAGTCGTTTTCAGCCAATTTTCTGGATTTTTGAAAATTTCACTTTTTTTGTGAAAATATCCACAAAATGAGGGAATAATATATGTGAGGGTACCCCAGGAGAGTTCCAAATGTGTGTGGGTAGAATATATATCCTACGGGGTAAAATTGCAAAAAGTTGAAAAAATTTTTTTTTTGGACTTAGTAATTTTTCCGGCGTTTATCAGACTTTCAGATAGGGGAAATGTCAGTGAGCGTTCCGATTTCAGTTCCAGAGCGATTCGCCCAATGAGTCCTTGATGTTTAGTCGTTTTCAGCCAATTTTCTGGATTTTTGAAAATTTCACTTTTTTGTGAAAATATCCACTAAATGAGGGAATAATATGTGTGAGGGTACCCCAGGAGAGTTTCAAATGTGTGTGGGTAGAATATATATCCCACGGGGGTAAAATTGCAAAAAGTTGAAAAATTTTTTTTTTTGGACTTAGTCATTTTTCCGACGTTTATCAGACTTTCAGATAGGGGAAATGTCAGTGAGCATTCCGATTTCAGTTCCAGAGCGATTCGCCCAATGAGTCCTTGATATTTAGTCGTTTTCAGCCAATTTTCTGGATTTTTGAAAATTTCACTTTTTTGTGAAAATATCCACTAAATGAGGGAATAATATGTGTTAGGGTACCCCAGGAGAGTTCCAAATGTTTGTGGGTAGAATATATATCCCTCGGGGGTAAAATTGAAAAAAGTTGAAAATTATTATTTTTTTGGAATTAGTCATTTTTCCGGCGTTTATCAGACTTTCAGATAGGGGAAATGTCAGTGAGCATTCCGATTTCAGTTCCAGAGCGATTCACCCAATGAGTCCTTGATGTTTAGTCGTTTTCAGCCAATTTTCTGGATTTTTGAAAATTTCACTTTTTTGTGAAAATATCCACTAAATGAGGGAATAATATGTGTTAGTGTACCCCAGGAGCGTTCCAAATGTGTGTGGGTAGAATATATATCCCACGGGGTAAAATTGCAAAAAGTTGAAAAATATTTTTTTTTGGACTTAGTCATTTTTCTGGCGTTTATCAGACTTTCAGATAGGTAAAATGTCAGTGAGCATTCCGATTTCAGTTCCAGAGCGATTCGCCCAATGAGTTTTTGATATTTAGTTGTTTTCAGCCAATTTTCTGGATTTCTGAAAATTTCACTTTTTTGTGAAAATATCCAAATAATATGTGTGAGGGTACCCCAGGAGAGTTCCAAATGTTTGTGGGTAGAATATATATCCCACGGGGGTAAAATTGAAAAAAGTTGAAAATTTTTTTTTTTTTGGACTTAGTCATTTTTCCGGCGTTTATCAGACTTTCAGATAGGGGAAATGTCAGTGAGCATTCCGATTTCAGTTCCAGAGCGATTCGCCGAATGAGTCCTTGAAATTTAGTCGTTTTCAGCCAATTTTCTGGATTTTTGAAAATTTCACTTTTTTGTGAAAATATCCACTAAATGAGGGAATAATATGTGTGAGGGTACCCCAGGAGAGTTCCAAATGTGTGTGGGTAGAATATATATCCCACGGGGGTAAAAATTGAAAAAAGTTGAAAAAAAATTTTTTTGGACTTAGTCATTTTTCTGGCGTTTATCAGACTTTCAGATAGGGGAAATGTCAGTGAGCGTTCCGATTTCAGTTCCAGAGCGATTCGCCCAGTGAGGTTTTGATATTTAGTCGTTTTCAGCCAATTTTCTGGATTTTTGAAAATTTCACTTTTTTTGTGAAAATATCCACAAAATGAGGGAATAATATATGTGAGGGTACCCCAGGAGAGTTCCAAATGTGTGTGGGTAGAATATATATCCTACGGGGTAAAATTGCAAAAAGTTGAAAAAATTTTTTTTTTGGACTTAGTAATTTTTCCGGCGTTTATCAGACTTTCAGATAGGGGAAATGTCAGTGAGCGTTCCGATTTCAGTTCCAGAGCGATTCGCCCAATGAGTCCTTGATGTTTAGTCGTTTTCAGCCAATTTTCTGGATTTTTGAAAATTTCACTTTTTTGTGAAAATATCCACTAAATGAGGGAATAATATGTGTGAGGGTACCCCAGGAGAGTTTCAAATGTGTGTGGGTAGAATATATATCCCACGGGGGTAAAATTGCAAAAAGTTGAAAAATTTTTTTTTTTGGACTTAGTCATTTTTCCGGCGTTTATCAGACTTTCAGATAGGGGAAATGTCAGTGAGCGTTCTGATTTCAATTCCAGAGCGATTCGCCCAATGAGTCCTTGATGTTTAGTCGTTTTCAGCCAATTTTCTGGATTTTTGAAAATTTCACTTTTTTGTGAAAATATCCACTAAATGAGGGAATAATATGTGTTAGGGTACCCCAGGAGCGTTCCAAGTGTGTGTGGGTAGAATATATATCCCACGGGGTAAAATTGCAAAAAGTTGAAAAAATTTTTTTTCTGGACTTAGTCATTTTTCCGGCGTTTATCAGACTTTCAGATAGGGGAAATGTCAGTGAGCGTTCCGATTTCAGTTCCAGAGCGATTCGCCCAATGAGTCCTTGATATTTAATCGTTTTCAGCCAATTTTCTGGATTTTTGAAAATATCACTTTTTTGTGAAAATATCAACTAAATGAGGGAATAATATGTGTGAGGGTACCCCAGGAGAGTTCCCAATGTGTGTGGGTAGAATATATATCCTACGGGGTAAAATTGCAAAAAGTTGAAAAAATTTTTTTTTTGGACTTAGTCATTTTTCCGGCGTTTATCAGACTTTCAGATAGGGGAAATGTCATTGAGCGTTCCGATTTCAGTTCAAGAGCGAATCGCCCAATGAGTCCTTGATATTTAATCGTTTTCAGCCAATTTTCTGGATTTTTGAAAATTTCACTTTTTTGTGAAAATATCCACTAAATGAGGGAATAATATGTGTTAGGGTAACCCAGGAGCGTTCCAAATGTGTGTGGGTAGAATATATATCCCACGGGGAAAAATTGCAAAAAGTTGAAAATTTTTTTTTTCTGGACTTAGTCATTTTTCCGACGTTTATCAGACTTTCAGATAGGGGAAATGTCAGTGAGCATTCCGACTTCAGTTCCAGAGCGATTAGCCCAATGAGTCCTTGATATTTAGTCGTTTTCAGCCAATTTTCTGGATTTTTGAAAATTTCACTTTTTTGTGAAAATATCCACTAAATGAGGGAATAATATGTGTGAGGGTACCCCAGGAGAGTTCCAAATGTGTGTGGGTAGAATATATATCCCACGGGGGTAAAAATTGAAAAAAGTTGAAAAACTTTTTTTTTGGACTTAGTCATTTTTCTGGCGTTTATCAGACTTTCAGATAGGGAAAATGTCAGTGAGCATTCCGATTTCAGTTCCAGAGCGATTCGCCCAATGAGTTTTTGATATTTAGTCGTTTTCAGCCAATTTTCTGGATTTCTGAAAATTTCACTTTTTTGTGAAAATATCCAAATAATATGTGTGAGGGTACCCCAGGAGAGTTCCAAATGTGTTTGGGTAGAATATATATCCCACGGGGGTAAAATTGCAAAAAGTTGAAAATTTTTTTTTTTTGGACTTAGTCATTTTTCTGGCGTTTATCAGACTTTCAGATAGGGGAAATGTCAGTGAGTGTTCCGATTTCAGTTCCAGAGCGATTCGCGCAATGAGTCCTTGATATTTAGTCGTTTTCAGCCAATTTTCTGGATTTTTGAAAATTTCACTTTTTTGTGAAAATATCCACTAAAGGAGGGAATAATATGTGTGAGGGTACCCCAGGAGAGTTCCAAATGTTTGTGGGTAGAATATATATCCCACGGGGGTAAAATTGAAAAAAGTTGAAAATTATTTTTTTTTTGGACTTAGCAATTTTTCCGGCGTTTAGCAGACTTTCAGATAGGGGAAATGTCAGTGAGCGTTCCGATTTCAGTTCCAGAGCGATTCGCCCAATGAGTCCTTGATGTTTAGTCGTTTTCAGCCAATTTTATGGATTTTTGAAAATTTCACTTTTTTGTGAAAATATCCACTAAATGAGAGAATAATATGTGTTAGGGTACCCCAGGAGCGTTCCAAATGTGTGTGGGTAGAATATATATCCCACGGGGTAAAATTGCAAAAAGTTGAAAAATTTTTTTTCTGGACTTAGTCATTTTTCCGGCGTTTATCAGACTTTCAGATAGGGGAAATGTCAGTGAGCGTTCCGATTTCAGTTCCAGAGCGATTCGCCCAATGAGTCCTTGATATTTAATCGTTTTCAGCCAATTTTCTGGATTTTTGAAAATATCACTTTTTTGTGAAAATATCAACTAAATGAGGGAATAATATGTGTGAGGGTACCCCAGGAGAGTTCCCAATGTGTGTGGGTAGAATATATATCCTACGGGGTAAAATTGCAAAAAGTTGAAAAAATTTTTTTTTTGGACTTAGTCATTTTTCCGGCGTTTATCAGACTTTCAGATAGGGGAAATGTCATTGAGCGTTCCGATTTCAGTTCAAGAGCGAATCGCCCAATGAGTCCTTGATATTTAATCGTTTTCAGCCAATTTTCTGGATTTTTGAAAATTTCACTTTTTTGTGAAAATATCCACTAAATGAGGGAATAATATGTGTTAGGGTAACCCAGGAGCGTTCCAAATGTGTGTGGGTAGAATATATATCCCACGGGGAAAAATTGCAAAAAGTTGAAAATTTTTTTTTTCTGGACTTAGTCATTTTTCCGACGTTTATCAGACTTTCAGATAGGGGAAATGTCAGTGAGCATTCCGACTTCAGTTCCAGAGCGATTAGCCCAATGAGTCCTTGATATTTAGTCGTTTTCAGCCAATTTTCTGGATTTTTGAAAATTTCACTTTTTTGTGAAAATATCCACTAAATGAGGGAATAATATGTGTGAGGGTACCCCAGGAGAGTTCCAAATGTGTGTGGGTAGAATATATATCCCACGGGGGTAAAAATTGAAAAAAGTTGAAAAACTTTTTTTTTGGACTTAGTCATTTTTCTGGCGTTTATCAGACTTTCAGATAGGGAAAATGTCAGTGAGCATTCCGATTTCAGTTCCAGAGCGATTCGCCCAATGAGTTTTTGATATTTAGTCGTTTTCAGCCAATTTTCTGGATTTCTGAAAATTTCACTTTTTTGTGAAAATATCCAAATAATATGTGTGAGGGTACCCCAGGAGAGTTCCAAATGTGTTTGGGTAGAATATATATCCCACGGGGGTAAAATTGCAAAAAGTTGAAAATTTTTTTTTTTTGGACTTAGTCATTTTTCTGGCGTTTATCAGACTTTCAGATAGGGGAAATGTCAGTGAGTGTTCCGATTTCAGTTCCAGAGCGATTCGCGCAATGAGTCCTTGATATTTAGTCGTTTTCAGCCAATTTTCTGGATTTTTGAAAATTTCACTTTTTTGTGAAAATATCCACTAAAGGAGGTAATAATATGTGTGAGGGTACCCCAGGAGAGTTCCAAATGTTTGTGGGTAGAATATATATCCCACGGGGGTAAAATTGAAAAAAGTTGAAAATTATTTTTTTTTTGGACTTAGCAATTTTTCCGGCGTTTAGCAGACTTTCAGATAGGGGAAATGTCAGTGAGCGTTCCGATTTCAGTTCCAGAGCGATTCGCCCAATGAGTCCTTGATGTTTAGTCGTTTTCAGCCAATTTTATGGATTTTTGAAAATTTCACTTTTTTGTGAAAATATCCACTAAATGAGAGAATAATATGTGTTAGGGTACCCCAGGAGCGTTCCAAATGTGTGTGGGTAGAATATATATCCCACGGGGTAAAATTGCAAAAAGTTGAAAAATTTTTTTTTTTGGACTTAGTCATTTTTCCGGCGTTTATCAGACTTTCAGATAGGGGAAATGTCAGTGAGCGTTCCGATTTCAGTTCCAGAGCGATTCGCCCAATGAGTTCTTGATATTTAGTCGTTTTCAGCCAACTTTCTGGATTTTTGAAAATTTCACTTTTTTGTGAAAATATCCAAATAATATGTGTGAGGGTACCCCAGGAGAGTACCAAATGTTTGTGGGTAGAATATATATCCTACGGGGGTAAAATTGAAAAAAGTTGAAAATTTTTTTTTTTTTGGACTTAGTCATTTTTCCGGCGTTTATCAGACTTTCAGATAGGGGAAATGTCAGTGAGCATTCCGATTTCAGTTCCAGAGCGATTCGCCCAATGAGTCCTTGATATTTAGTCGTTTTCAGCCAACTTTCTGGATTTTTGAAAATTTCACTTTTTTGTGAAAATATCCACTAAATGAGGGAATAATATGTGTGAGGGTACCCGAGGAGAGTTCCAAATGTGTGTGGGTAGAATATATATCCCCCGGGGCTAAAATTGCAAAAAGTTGAAAAATTTTTTTTTTTGGACTTTATCCACTAAATGAGGGAATAATATGTGTGAGGGTACCCTAGGAGAGTTCCAAATGCTTGTGGGTAGAATATACATCCCACGGGGTAAAATTGAAAAAAGTTGAAAATTTTTTTTTTTTTGGACTTAGTCATTTTTCTGGCGTTTATCAGACTTTCAGATAGGGGAAATGTCAGTGAGCGTTCCGATTTCAATTCCAGAGCGATTCGCCCAATGAGTCCTTGATGTTTAGTCGTTTTCAGCCAATTTTCTGGATTTTTGAAAATTTCACTTTTTTGTGAAAATATCCACTAAATGAGGGAATAATATGTGTGAGGGTACCCCAGGAGAGTTCCAAATGTGTGTGGGTAGAATATATATCCCACGGGGTAAAATTGCAAAAAGTTTAAAAATTTTTTTTTTTGGACTTAGCAATTTTTCCGGCGTTTATCAGACTTTCAGATAGGGGAAATGTCAGTTAGCATTCCGATTTCAGATCCAGAGCAATTCGCCCAATGAGTCCTTGATGTTTAGTCGTTTTCAGCCAATTTTCTGGATTTTTGAAAATTTCACTTTTTTGTGAAAATATCCACTAAATTAGGGAATAATATGTGTGAGGGTACCCCAGGAGAGTTCCAAATGTGTGTGGGTAGAATATATATCCTAAGGGGTAAAATTGCAAAAAGTTTAAAATTTTTTTTTTTGGACTTAGTAATTTTTCCGGCGTTTATCAGACTTTCAGATAGGGGAAATGTCAGTGAGCGTTCCGATTTCAGTTCCAGAGCGATTCGCCCAATGAGTTCTTGAAATTTAGTCGTTTTCAGCCAATTTCTGGATTTTTGAAAATTTCACTTTTTTGTGAAAATATCCACTAAATGAGGGAATAATATGTGTGAGGGTACCCCAGGAGTGTTTCAAATGTGTGTGGGTAGAATATATATCCCACGGGGTAAAATTGCAAAAAGTTGAAAAATTTTTTTTTTGGACTTAGTCATTTTTCCGACGCTTATGAGACTTTCAGATAGGGGAAATGTCAGTGAGCATTCCGATTTCAGTTCCAGAGCGATTCGCCCAATGAGTTCTTGAAATTTAGTCGTTTTCAGCCAATTTTCTGGATTTTTGAAAATTTCACTTTTTTGTGAAAATATCCACTAAATGAGGGAATAATATGTGTGAGGGTACCCCAGGAGAGTTCCAAATGTGTGTGGGTAGAATATATATCCCACGGGGGTAAAAATTGAAAAAAGTTGAAAAAAATTTTTTTTGGACTTAGTCATTTTTCCGGCGTTTATCAGACTTTCAGATAGGGGAAATGTCAGTGAGCATTCTGATTTCAATTCCAGAGCGATTCGCCCAATGAGTCCTTGATGTTTAGTCGTTTTCAGCCAATTTTCTGGATTTTTGAAAATTTCACTTTTTTGTGAAAATATCCACTAAATGAGGGAATAATATGTGTTAGGGTACCCCAGGAGCGTTCCAAATGTGTGTGGGTAGAATATATATCCCACGGGGTAAAATTGCAAAAAGTTGAAAAATTTTTTTTTTTGGACTTAGTCATTTTTCCGGCGTTTATCAGACTTTCAGATAGGGGAAATGTCATTGAGCGTTCCGATTTCAGTTCAAGAGCGAATCGCCCAATGAGTCCTTGATATTTAGTCGTTTTCAGCCAATTTTCTGGATTTTTGAAAATTTCACTTTTTTGTGAAAATATCCACTAAATGAGGGAATAATATGTGTGAGGGTACCCTAGGAGAGTTCCAAATGTTTGTGGGTAGAATATATATCCCACGGGGGTAAAATTGAAAAAAGTTGAAAATTTTTTTTTTTTTGGACTTAGTCATTTTTCCGGCGTTTATCAGACTTTCAGATAGGGGAAATGTCAGTGAGCGTTCCAATTTCAATTCCAGAGCGATTCGCCCAATGAGTCCTTGATGTTTAGTCGTTTTCAGCCAATTTTATGGATTTTGAAAATTTCACTTTTTTGTGAAAATATCCACTAAATGAGGGAATAATATGTGTTAGGGTACCCCAGGAGCGTTCCAAATGTGTGTGGGTAGAATATATATCCCACGGGGTAAAATTGCAAAAAGTTGAAAAAAAATTTTTTCTGGACTTAGTCATTTTTCCGGCGTTTATCAGACTTTCAGATAGGGGAAATGTCAGTGAGCGTTCCGATTTCAGTTCCAGAGCGATTCGCCCAATGAATTTTTGATATTTAGTCGTTTTCAGCCAATTTTCTGGGTTTTTGAAAATTTCACTTTTTTGTGAAAATATCCACTAAATGAGGGAATAATATGTGTGAGGGTACCCCAGGAGAGTTCCAAATGTGTGTGGGTAGAATATATATCCCACGGGGTAAAATTGCAAAAAGTTGAAAATTTTTTTTTTTCGGACTTAGCAATTTTTCCGGCATTTATCAGACTTTCAGATAGGGGAAATGTCAGTGAGCGTTCCGATTTCAGTTCCAGAGCGATTCGCCCAATGAGTCCTTGATGTTTAGTCGTTTTCAGCCAATTTTCTGGATTTTTGAAAATTTCACTTTTTTGTGAAAATATCCACTAAATGAGGGAATAATATGTGTTAGGGTACCCCAGGAGCGTTCCAAATGTGTGTGGGTAGAATATATATCCCACGGGGTAAAATTGCAAAAGTTGAAAAAATTTTTTTTTTAGACTTAGTCATTTTTCTGGCGTTTATCAGACTTTCAGATAGGGGAAATGTCAGTGAGCGTTCCGATTTCAGTTCCACAGCGATTTGCCCAATGAGTCCTTGATATTAAGTCATTTTCAGCCAATTTTCGAGATTTTTGAAAATTTCACTTTTTTGTGAAAATATCCACTAAATGAGGGAATAATATGTGTGAGGGTACCCCAGGAGAGTTCCAAATGTGTGTGGGTAGAATATATATCCAACGGCGTAAAATTGCAAAAAGTTGAAAAAAATTTTTTTTGGACTTAGTCATTTTTCTGGCGTTTATCAGACTTCCAGATAGGGGAAATGTCAGTGAGCGTTCTGATTTCAGTTCCACAGCGATTTGCCCAATGAGTCCTTGATATTTAGTCATTTTCAGCCAATTTTCGAGATTTTTGAAAATTTCACTTTTTTTGTGAAAATATCCACTAAATGAGGGAATAATATGTGTGAGGGTACCCCAGGAGAGTTCCAAATGTGTGTGGGTAGAATATATATCCTAAGGGGTAAAATTGCAAAAGGTTTAAAAAATTTTTTTTTGGACTTAGTCATTTTTCCGGCGTTTATCAGACTTTCAGATAGGGGAAATGTCAGTGAGCGTTCCTATTTCAGTTCCAGAGCGATTCGCCCAATGAGTCCTTGATATTTAGTCGTTTTCAGCCAATTTTCTGGATTTTTGAAAATTTCACTTTTTTGTGAAAATATCCACTAAATGAGGGAATAATATGTGTGAGGGTACCCCAGGAGAGTTCCAAATGTGTGTGGGTGGAATATATATCCCACGGGGGTAAAAATTGAAAAAAGTTGAAAAAAATTTTTTTTGGACTTAGTCATTTTTCTGGCGTTTATCAGACTTTCAGATAGGGGAAATGTCACTGAGCGTTCTGATTTCAGTTCCACAGCGATTTGCCCAATGAGTCCTTGATATTTAGTCATTTTCAGCCAATTTTCGAGATTTTTGAAAATGTCACTTTTTTGTGAAAATATCCACTAAATGAGGGAATAATATGTGTGAGGGTACCCCAGGAGAGTTCCAAATGTGTGTGGGTAGAATATATATCCTAAGGGGTAAAATTGCAAAAAGTTTAAAAAATTTTTTTTTGGACTTAGTAATATTTCCGGCGTTTATCAGACTTTCAGATAGGGGAAATGTCAGTGAGCGTTCCGATTTCAGTTCCACAGCGATTTGCCCAATGAGTCCTTGATATTAAGTCATTTTCAGCCAATTTTCGAGATTTTTGAAAATTTCACTTTTTTGTGAAAATATCCACTAAATGAGGGAATAATATGTGTGAGGGTACCCCAGGAGAGTTCCAAATGTGTGTGGGTAGAATATATATCCCACGGGGTAAAATTGCAAAAAGTTGAAAAATTTTTTTTTTCGGACTTAGCAATTTTTCCGGCGTTTATCAGACTTTCAGATAGGGGAAATGTCAGTGAGCGTTCCGATTTCAGTTCCAGAGCGATTCGCCCAATGAGTCCTTGATGTTTAGTCGTTTTCAGCCAATTTTATGGATTTTTGAAAATTTCACTTTTTTGTGAAAATATCCACTAAATGAGGGAATAATATGTGTGAGGGTACCCCAGGAGAGTTCCAAATGTGTGTGGGTAGAATATATATCCTAAGGGGTAAAATTGCAAAAAGTTTAAAATTTTTTTTTTTGGACTTAGTAATTTTTCCGGCGTTTATCAGACTTTCAGATAGGGGAAATGTCAGTGAGCGTTCCGATTTCAGTTCCAGAGCGATTCGCCCAATGAGTTCTTGAAATTTAGTCGTTTTCAGCCAATTTCTGGATTTTTGAAAATTTCACTTTTTTGTGAAAATATCCACTAAATGAGGGAATAATATGTGTGAGGGTACCCCAGGAGTGTTTCAAATGTGTGTGGGTAGAATATATATCCCACGGGGTAAAATTGCAAAAAGTTGAAAAATTTTTTTTTTGGACTTAGTCATTTTTCCGACGCTTATGAGACTTTCAGATAGGGGAAATGTCAGTGAGCATTCCGATTTCAGTTCCAGAGCGATTCGCCCAATGAGTTCTTGAAATTTAGTCGTTTTCAGCCAATTTTCTGGATTTTTGAAAATTTCACTTTTTTGTGAAAATATCCACTAAATGAGGGAATAATATGTGTGAGGGTACCCCAGGAGAGTTCCAAATGTGTGTGGGTAGAATATATATCCCACGGGGGTAAAAATTGAAAAAAGTTGAAAAAAATTTTTTTTGGACTTAGTCATTTTTCCGGCGTTTATCAGACTTTCAGATAGGGGAAATGTCAGTGAGCATTCTGATTTCAATTCCAGAGCGATTCGCCCAATGAGTCCTTGATGTTTAGTCGTTTTCAGCCAATTTTCTGGATTTTTGAAAATTTCACTTTTTTGTGAAAATATCCACTAAATGAGGGAATAATATGTGTTAGGGTACCCCAGGAGCGTTCCAAATGTGTGTGGGTAGAATATATATCCCACGGGGTAAAATTGCAAAAAGTTGAAAAATTTTTTTTTTTGGATTTAGTCATTTTTCCGGCGTTTATCAGACTTTCAGATAGGGGAAATGTCATTGAGCGTTCCGATTTCAGTTCAAGAGCGAATCGCCCAATGAGTCCTTGATATTTAGTCGTTTTCAGCCAATTTTCTGGATTTTTGAAAATTTCACTTTTTTGTGAAAATATCCACTAAATGAGGGAATAATATGTGTGAGGGTACCCTAGGAGAGTTCCAAATGTTTGTGGGTAGAATATATATCCCACGGGGGTAAAATTGAAAAAAGTTGAAAATTTTTTTTTTTTTGGACTTAGTCATTTTTCCGGCGTTTATCAGACTTTCAGATAGGGGAAATGTCAGTGAGCGTTCCAATTTCAATTCCAGAGCGATTCGCCCAATGAGTCCTTGATGTTTAGTCGTTTTCAGCCAATTTTATGGATTTTGAAAATTTCACTTTTTTGTGAAAATATCCACTAAATGAGGGAATAATATGTGTTAGGGTACCCCAGGAGCGTTCCAAATGTGTGTGGGTAGAATATATATCCCACGGGGTAAAATTGCAAAAAGTTGAAAAAAATTTTTTTCTGGACTTAGTCATTTTTCCGGCGTTTATCAGACTTTCAGATAGGGGAAATGTCAGTGAGCGTTCCGATTTCAGTTCCAGAGCGATTCGCCCAATGAATTTTTGATATTTAGTCGTTTTCAGCCAATTTTCTGGGTTTTTGAAAATTTCACTTTTTTGTGAAAATATCCACTAAATGAGGGAATAATATGTGTGAGGGTACCCCAGGAGAGTTCCAAATGTGTGTGGGTAGAATATATATCCCACGGGGTAAAATTGCAAAAAGTTGAAAATTTTTTTTTTTCGGACTTAGCAATTTTTCCGGCATTTATCAGACTTTCAGATAGGGGAAATGTCAGTGAGCGTTCCGATTTCAGTTCCAGAGCGATTCGCCCAATGAGTCCTTGATGTTTAGTCGTTTTCAGCCAATTTTCTGGATTTTTGAAAATTTCACTTTTTTGTGAAAATATCCACTAAATGAGGGAATAATATGTGTTAGGGTACCCCAGGAGCGTTCCAAATGTGTGTGGGTAGAATATATATCCCACGGGGTAAAATTGCAAAAGTTGAAAAAATTTTTTTTTTAGACTTAGTCATTTTTCTGGCGTTTATCAGACTTTCAGATAGGGGAAATGTCAGTGAGCGTTCCGATTTCAGTTCCACAGCGATTTGCCCAATGAGTCCTTGATATTAAGTCATTTTCAGCCAATTTTCGAGATTTTTGAAAATTTCACTTTTTTGTGAAAATATCCACTAAATGAGGGAATAATATGTGTGAGGGTACCCCAGGAGAGTTCCAAATGTGTGTGGGTAGAATATATATCCAACGGCGTAAAATTGCAAAAAGTTGAAAAAAATTTTTTTTGGACTTAGTCATTTTTCTGGCGTTTATCAGACTTCCAGATAGGGGAAATGTCAGTGAGCGTTCTGATTTCAGTTCCACAGCGATTTGCCCAATGAGTCCTTGATATTTAGTCATTTTCAGCCAATTTTCGAGATTTTTGAAAATTTCACTTTTTTTGTGAAAATATCCACTAAATGAGGGAATAATATGTGTGAGGGTACCCCAGGAGAGTTCCAAATGTGTGTGGGTAGAATATATATCCTAAGGGGTAAAATTGCAAAAGGTTTAAAAAATTTTTTTTTGGACTTAGTCATTTTTCCGGCGTTTATCAGACTTTCAGATAGGGGAAATGTCAGTGAGCGTTCCTATTTCAGTTCCAGAGCGATTCGCCCAATGAGTCCTTGATATTTAGTCGTTTTCAGCCAATTTTCTGGATTTTTGAAAATTTCACTTTTTTGTGAAAATATCCACTAAATGAGGGAATAATATGTGTGAGGGTACCCCAGGAGAGTTCCAAATGTGTGTGGGTGGAATATATATCCCACGGGGGTAAAAATTGAAAAAAGTTGAAAAAAATTTTTTTTGGACTTAGTCATTTTTCTGGCGTTTATCAGACTTTCAGATAGGGGAAATGTCACTGAGCGTTCTGATTTCAGTTCCACAGCGATTTGCCCAATGAGTCCTTGATATTTTGTCATTTTCAGCCAATTTTCGAGATTTTTGAAAATGTCACTTTTTTGTGAAAATATCCACTAAATGAGGGAATAATATGTGTGAGGGTACCCCAGGAGAGTTCCAAATGTGTGTGGGTAGAATATATATCCTAAGGGGTAAAATTGCAAAAAGTTTAAAAAAATTTTTTTTGGACTTAGTAATATTTCCGGCGTTTATCAGACTTTCAGATAGGGGAAATGTCAGTGAGCGTTCCGATTTCAGTTCCAGAGCGATTCGCCCAATGAGTCCTTGATATTTAGTCGTTTTCAGCCAATTTTCTGGATTTTTGAAAATTTCACTTTTTTGTGAAAATATCCACTAAATGAGGGAATAATATGTGTGAGGGTACCCCAGGAGAGTTCCAAATGTGTGTGGGTAGAATATATATCCCACGGGGGTAAAATTGCAAAAAGTTGAAAAATTTTTTTTTTTGGACTTAGTCATTTTTCCGGCGTTTATCAGACTTTCAGATAGGGGAAATGTCAGTGAGCGTTCCGATTTCAGTTCCAGAGCGAATCGCCCAATGAGTCCTTCATATTTAGTCGTTTTCAGCCAATTTTCTGGATTTTTGAAAATTTCACTTTTTTGTGAAAATATCCACTAAATGAGGGAATAATATGTGTGAGGGTACCCCAGGAGAGTTCCAAATGTGTGTGGGTAGAATATATATCCCACGGGGGTAAAAATTGAAAAAAGTTGAAAAATTTTTTTTTTGGACTTAGTCATTTTTCTGGCGTTTATCAGACTTTCAGATAGGGGAAATGTCAGTGAGCGTTCTGATTTCAGTTCCACAGCGATTTGCCCAATGAGTCCTTGATGTTTAGTCGTTTTCAGGCAATTTTCTGGATTTTTGAAAATTTCACTTTTTTGTGAAAATATCCACTAAATGAGGGAATAATATGTGTTAGGGTACCCCAGGAGCGTTCCAAATGTGTGTGGGTAGAATATATATCCCACGGGGTAAAATTGCAAAAAGTTCAAAAAATTTTTTTTTTGGACTTAGTCATTTTTCTGGCGTTTATCAGACTTTCAGATAGGGGAAATGTCAGTGAGCGTTCCGATTTCAGTTCCACAGCGATTTGCCCAATGAGTCCTTGATATTAAGTCATTTTCAGCCAATTTTCGAGATTTTTGAAAATTTCACTTTTTTGTGAAAATATCCACTAAATGAGGGAATAATATGTGTGAGGGTACCCCAGGAGAGTTCCAAATGTGTGTGGGTAGAATATATATCCTACGGGGTAAAATTGCAAAAAGTTGAAAAAATTTTTTTTTTGTACTTAGTAATTTTTCCGGCGTTTATCAGACTTTCAGATAGGGAAAATGTCAGTGAGCGTTCCGATTTCAGTTCCAGAGCGATTCGCCCAATGAGTTTTTGATATTTAGTCGTTTTCAGCCAATTTTCTGGATTTTTGAAAATTTCACTTTTTTGTGAAAATATCCACTAAATGAGGGAATAATATGTGTTAGGATACCCCAGGAGCGTTCCAAATGTGTGTGGGTAGAATATATATCCCACGGGGTAAAATTGCAAAAAGTTGAAAAAAATTTTTTTCTGGACTTAGTCATTTTTCCGGCGTTTATCAGACTTTCAGATAGGGGAAATGTCAGTGAGCGTTCCGATTTCAGTTCCAGAGCGATTCGCCCAATGAGTCCTTGATATTTAGTCGTTTTCAGCCAATTTTCTGGATTTTTGAAAATTTCACTTTTTTGTGAAAATATCCACTAAATGAGGGAATAATATGTGTGAGGGTACCCCAGGAGAGTTCCAAATGTGTGTGGGTGGAATATATATCCCACGGGGGTAAAAATTGAAAAAAGTTGAAAAAAATTTTTTTTGGACTTAGTCATTTTTCTGGCGTTTATCAGACTTTCAGATAGGGGAAATGTCAGTGAGCGTTCTGATTTCAGTTCCACAGCGATTTGCCCAATGAGTCCTTGATGTTTAGTCGTTTTCAGCCAATTTTCGCGATTTTTGAAAATTTCACTTTTTTGTGAAAATATCCACTAAATGAGGGAATAATATGTGTGAGGGTACCCCAGGAGAGTTCCAAATGTGTGTGGGTAGAATATATATCCCAAGGGGGTAAAAATTGAAAAAAGTTGAAAAATTTTTATTTTGGACTTAGTCATTTTTCTGGCGTTTATCAGACTTTCAGATAGGGAAAATGTCAGTGAGCGTTCCGATTTCAGTTCCAGAGCGATTCGCCCAATGAGTTTTTGATATTTAGTCGTTTCAGGCAATTTTCTGGATTTTTGAAAATTTCACTTTTTTGTGAAAATATCCACTAAATGAGGGAATAATATGTGTTAGGGTACCCCAGGAGCGTTCTAAATGTGTGTGGGTAGAATATATATCCCACGGGGTAAAATTGCAAAAAGTTGAAAAAATTTTTTTTCTGGACTTAGTCATTTTTCCGGCGTTTATCAGACTTTCAGATAGGGGAAATGTCAGTGAGCGTTCCGATTTCAGTTCCAGAGCGATTCGCCCAATGAGTCCTTGATATTTAGTCGTTTTCAGCCAATTTTCTGGATTTTTGAAAATTTCACTTTTTTGTGAAAATATCCACTAAATGAGGGAATAATATGTGTGAGGGTACCCCAGGAGAGTTCCAAATGTGTGTGGGTAGAATATATATCCCACGGGGGTAAAATTGCAAAAAGTTGAAAAATTTTTTTTTTGGGACTTTATCCACTAAATGAGGGAATAATATGTGTGAGGGTACCCCAGGAGAGTTCCAAATGTTTGTGGGTAGAATATATATCCCACGGGGGTAAAATTGAAAAAAGTTGAAAATTTTTTTTTTTTTGGACTTAGTCATTTTTCCGGCGTTTATCAGACTTTCAGATAGGGGAAATGTCAGTGAGCGTTCCGATTTCAGTTCCAGAGCGATTCGCCCAATGAGTCCTTGATGTTTAGTCGTTTTCAGCCAATTTTCTGGATTTTTGAAAATTTCACTTTTTTGTGAAAATATCCACTAAATGAGGGAATAATATGTGTTAGGGTACCCCAGGAGTGTTTCAAATGTGTGTGGGTAGAATATATATCCCACGGGGTAAAATTGCAAAAAGTTGAAAAATTTTTTTTTTTGGACTTAGTCATTTTTCCGACGTTTATCAGACTTTCAGATAGGGGAAATGTCAGTGAGCATTCCGATTTCAGTTCCAGAGCGATTCGCCCAATGAGTTCTTGAAATTTAGTCGTTTTCAGCCAATTTTCTGGATTTTTGAAAATTTCACTTTTTTGTGAAAATATCCACTAAATGAGGGAATAATATGTGTGAGGGTACCCCAGGAGAGTTCCAAATGTGTGTGGGTAGAATATATATCCCACGGGGGTAAAATTGCAAAAAGTTGAAACATTTTTTTTTTGGACTTAGTCATTTTTCCGGCGTTTATCAGACTTTCAGATAGGGGAAATGTCAGTGAGAATTCCGATTTCAGTTCCAGAGCGAATCGCCCAATGAGTCCTTGATATTTAGTCGTTTTCAGCCAATTTTCTGGATTTTTGAAAATTTCACTTTTTTGTGAAAATATCCACTAAATGAGGGAATAATATGTGTGAGGGTACCCCAGGAGAGTTCCAAATGTGTGTGGGTAGAATATATATCCCACGGGGTAAAATTGCAAAAAGTTTAAAAATTTTTTTTTTTGGACTTAGCAATTTTTCCGGCGTTCATCAGACTTTCAGATAGGGGAAATGTCAGTTGGCATTCCGATTTCAGATCCAGAGCAATTCGCCCAATGAGTTCTTGATGTTTAGTCGTTTTCAGCCAATTTTCTGGATTTTTGAAAATTTCACTTTTTTGTGAAAATATCCACTAAATGAGGGAATAATATGTGTGAGGGTACCCCAGGAGAGCTCCAAATGTGTGTGGGTAGAATATATATCCTAAGGGGTAAAATTGCAAAAAGTTTAAAAATTTTTTTTTTGGACTTAGTAATTTTTCCGGCGTTTATCAGACTTTCAGATAGGGGAAATGTCAGTGAGCGTTCCGATTTCAGTTCCAGAGCGATTCGCCCAATGAGTTCTTGAAATTTAGTCGTTTTCAGCCAATTTCTGGATTTTTGAAAATTTCACTTTTTTGTGAAAATATCCACTAAATGAGGGAATAATATGTGTGAGGGTACCCCAGGAGTGTTTCAAATGTGTGTGGGTAGAATATATATCCCACGGGGTAAAATTGCAAAAAGTTGAAAAATTTTTTTTTTTGGACTTAGTCATTTTTCCGACGTTTATGAGACTTTCAGATAGGGGAAATGTCAGTGAGCATTCCGATTTCAGTTCCAGAGCGATTCGCCCAATGAGTTCTTGAAATTTAGTCGTTTTCAGCCAATTTTCTGGATTTTTGAAAATTTCACTTTTTTGTGAAAATATCCACTAAATGAGGGAATAATATGTGTGAGGGTACCCCAGGAGAGTTCCAAATGTGTGTGGGTAGAATATATATCCCACGGGGGTAAAAATTGAAAAAAGTTGAAAAAAATTTTTTTTGGACTTAGTCATTTTTCTGGCGTTTTTAGCAGACTTTCAGATAGGGGAAATGTCAGTGAGCGTTCCGATTTCAGTTCCAGAGCGATTCGCCCAATGAGTTTTTGATATTTAGTCGTTTTCAGCCAATTTTCTGGATTTTTGAAAATTTCACTTTTTTTGTGAAAATATCCACAAAATGAGGGAATAATATATGTGAGGGTACCCCAGGAGAGTTCCAAATGTTTGTGGGTAGAATATATATCCCACGGGGTAAAATTGCAAAAAGTTGAAAATTTTTTTTTTCTGGACTTAGTCATTTTTCCGGCGTTTATCAGACTTTCAGATAGGGGAAATGTCAGTGAGCGTTCTGATTTCTGTTCCACAGCGATTTGCCCAATGAGTCCTTGATATTTAGTCATGTTCAGCCAATTTTCGAGATTTTTGAAAATTTCACTTTTTTGTGAAAATATCCACTAAATGAGGGAATAATATGTGTGAGGGTACCCCAGGAGAGTTCCAAATGTGTGTGGGTAGAATATATATCCTACGGGGTAAAATTGCAAAAAGTTGAAAAATTTTTTTTTTTGGACTTAGTCATTTTTCCGGCGTTTATCAGACTTTCAGATAGGGGAAATGTCAGTGAGCATTCTGATTTCAATTCCAGAGCGATTCGCCCAATGAGTCTTTGATGTTTAGTCGTTTTCAGCCAATTTTCTGGATTTTTGAAAATTTCACTTTTTTGTGAAAATATCCACTAAATGAGGGAATAATATGTGTTAGGGTACCCCAGGAGTGTTCCAAATGTGTGTGGGTAGAATATATATCCCACGGGGTAAAATTGCAAAAAGTTGAAAAATTTTTTTTTTTGGACTTAGTCATTTTTCCGGCGTTTATCAGACTTTCAGATAGGGGAAATGTCATTGAGCATTCCGATTTCAGTTCAAGAGCGAATCGCCCAATGAGTCCTTGATATTTAGTCGTTTTCAGCCAATTTTCTGGATTTTTGAAAATTTCACTTTTTTGTGAAAATATCCACTAAATGAGGGAATAATATGTGTGAGGGTACCCTAGGAGAGTTCCAAATGTTTGTGGGTAGAATATATATCCCACGGGGGTAAAATTGAAAAAAGTTGAAAATTTTTTTTTTTTTGGACTTAGTCATTTTTCCGGCGTTTATCAGACTTTCAGATAGGGGAAATGTCAGTGAGCGTTCCAATTTCAATTCCAGAGCGATTCGCCCAATGAGTCCTTGATGTTTAGTCGTTTTCAGCCAATTTTATGGATTTTGAAAATTTCACTTTTTTGTGAAAATATCCACTAAATGAGGGAATAATATGTGTTAGGGTACCCCAGGAGCGTTCCAAATGTGTGTGGGTAGAATATATATCCCACGGGGTAAAATTGCAAAAGTTGAAAAATTTTTTTTTTGGACTTAGTCATTTTTCTGGCGTTTATCAGACTTTCAGATAGGGGAAATGTCAGTGAGCGTTCCGATTTCAGTTCCACAGCGATTTGCCCAATGAGTCCTTGATATTAAGTCATTTTCAGCCAATTTTCGAGATTTTTGAAAATTTCACTTTTTTGTGAAAATATTCACTAAATGAGGGAATAATATGTGTGAGGGTACCCCAGGAGAGTTCCAAATGTGTGTGGGTAGAATATATATCCAACGGCGTAAAATTGCAAAAAGTTGAAAAATTTTTTTTTTTGTACTTAGTAATTTTTCCGGCGTTTATCAGACTTTCAGATAGGGGAAATGTTAGTGAGCGTTCCGATTTCAGTTCCAGAGCGATTCGCCCAATGAGTCCTTGATGTTTAGTCGTTTTCAGCCAATTTTATGGATTTTTGAAAATTTCACTTTTTTGTGAAAATATCCACTAAATGAGGGAATAATATGTGTGAGGGTACCCCAGGAGAGTTCCAAATGTGTGTGGGTAGAATATATATCCCACGGGGTAAAATTGCAAAAAGTTGAAATTTTTTTTTTTTCGGACTTAGCAATTTTTCTGGCGTTTATCAGACTTTCAGATAGGGGAAATGTCAGTGAGCGTTCCTATTTCAGTTCCACAGCGATTTGCCCAATGAGTCCTTGATATTAAGTCATTTTCAGCCAATTTTCGAGATTTTTGAAAATTTCACTTTTTTGTGAAAATATCCACTAAATGAGGGAATAATATGTGTGAGGGTACCCCAGGAGAGTTCCAAATGTGTGTGGGTAGAATATATATCCCACGGGGGTAAAATTGAAAAAAGTTGAAAATTTTTTTTTTTTTGGACTTAGTCATTTTTCCGGCGTTTATCAGACTTTCAGATAGGGGAAATGTCAGTGAGCGTTCCAATTTCAATTCCAGAGCGATTCGCCCAATGAGTCCTTGATGTTTAGTCGTTTTCAGCCAATTTTATGGATTTTGAAAATTTCACTTTTTTGTGAAAATATCCACTAAATGAGGGAATAATATGTGTTAGGGTACCCCAGGAGCGTTCCAAATGTGTGTGGGTAGAATATATATCCCACGGGGTAAAATTGCAAAAGTTGAAAAATTTTTTTTTTGGACTTAGTCATTTTTCTGGCGTTTATCAGACTTTCAGATAGGGGAAATGTCAGTGAGCGTTCCGATTTCAGTTCCACAGCGATTTGCCCAATGAGTCCTTGATATTAAGTCATTTTCAGCCAATTTTCGAGATTTTTGAAAATTTCACTTTTTTGTGAAAATATTCACTAAATGAGGGAATAATATGTGTGAGGGTACCCCAGGAGAGTTCCAAATGTGTGTGGGTAGAATATATATCCAACGTCGTAAAATTGCAAAAAGTTGAAAAATTTTTTTTTTTGTACTTAGTAATTTTTCCGGCGTTTATCAGACTTTCAGATAGGGGAAATGTCAGTGAGCGTTCCGATTTCAGTTCCAGAGCGATTCGCCCAATGAGTCCTTGATGTTTAGTCGTTTTCAGCCAATTTTATGGATTTTTGAAAATTTCACTTTTTTGTGAAAATATCCACTAAATGAGGGAATAATATGTGTGAGGGTACCCCAGGAGAGTTCCAAATGTGTGTGGGTAGAATATATATCCCACGGGGTAAAATTGCAAAAAGTTGAAATTTTTTTTTTTTCGGACTTAGCAATTTTTCTGGCGTTTATCAGACTTTCAGATAGGGGAAATGTCAGTGAGCGTTCCTATTTCAGTTCCACAGCGATTTGCCCAATGAGTCCTTGATATTAAGTCATTTTCAGCCAATTTTCGAGATTTTTGAAAATTTCACTTTTTTGTGAAAATATCCACTAAATGAGGGAATAATATGTGTGAGGGTACCCCAGGAGAGTTCCAAATGTGTGTGGGTAGAATATATATCCCACGGGGGTAAAATTGAAAAAAGTTGAAAATTTTTTTTTTTTGGACTTAGTCATTTTTCCGGCGTTTATCAGACTTTCAGATAGGGGAAATGTCAGTGAGCGTTCCAATTTCAATTCCAGAGCGATTCGCCCAATGAGTCCTTGATGTTTAGTCGTTTTCAGCCAATTTTATGGATTTTGAAAATTTCACTTTTTTGTGAAAATATCCACTAAATGAGGGAATAATATGTGTTAGGGTACCCCAGGAGCGTTCCAAATGTGTGTGGGTAGAATATATATCCCACGGGGTAAAATTGCAAAAAGTTGAAAAAATTTTTTTTCTGGACTTAGTCATTTTTCCGGCGTTTATCAGACTTTCAGATAGGGGAAATGTCAGTGAGCGTTCCGATTTCAGTTCCAGAGCGATTCGCCCAATGAGTCCTTGATGTTTAGTCGTTTTCAGCCAATTTTATGGATTTTTGAAAATTTCACTTTTTTGTGAAAATATCCACTAAATGAGGGAATAATATGTGTGAGGGTACCCCAGGAGAGTTCCAAATGTGTGTGGGTAGAATATATATCCCACGGGGTAAAATTGCAAAAAGTTGAAATTTTTTTTTTTTCGGACTTAGCAATTTTTCTGGCGTTTATCAGACTTTCAGATAGGGGAAATGTCAGTGAGCGTTCCTATTTCAGTTCCACAGCGATTTGCCCAATGAGTCCTTGATATTAAGTCATTTTCAGCCAATTTTCGAGATTTTTGAAAATTTCACTTTTTTGTGAAAATATCCACTAAATGAGGGAATAATATGTGTGAGGGTACCCCAGGAGAGTTCCAAATGTGTGTGGGTAGAATATATATCCAACGGCGTAAAATTGCAAAAAGTTGAAAAATTTTTTTTTTTGTACTTAGTAATTTTTCCGGCGTTTATCAGACTTTCAGATAGGGGAAATGTCAGTGAGCGTTCCGATTTCAGTTCCAGAGCGATTCGCCCAATGAGTCCTTGATGTTTAGTCGTTTTCAGCCAATTTTATGGATTTTTGAAAATTTCACTTTTTTGTGAAAATATCCACTAAATGAGGGAATAATATGTGTGAGGGTACCCCAGGAGAGTTCCAAATGTGTGTGGGTGGAATATATATCCCACGGGGGTAAAAATTGAAAAAAGTTTAAAAAAATTTTTTTTGGACTTAGTCATTTTTCTGTCGTTTATCAGACTTCCAGATAGGGGAAATGTCAGTGAGCGTTCTGATTTCAGTTCCACAGCGATTTGCCCAATGAGTCCTTGATATTTAGTCGTTTTCAGCCAATTTTCGCGATTTTTGAAAATTTCACTTTTTTGTGAAAATATCCACTAAATGAGGGAATAATATGTGTGAGGGTACCCCAGGAGAGTTCCAAATGTGTGTGGGTAGAATATATATCCTAAGGGGTAAAATTGCAAAAAGTTTTAAAAAATTTTTTTTGGACTTAGTAATTTTTCCGGCGTTTATCAGACTTTCAGATAGGGGAAATGTCAGTGAGCGTTCCGATTTCAGTTCCAGAGCGATTCGCCCAATGAGTCCTTGATGTTTAGTCGTTTTCAGCCAATTTTCTGGATTTTTGAAAATTTCACTTTTTTGTGAAAATATCCACTAAATGAGGGAATAATATGTATGAGGGTACCCCAGGAGAGTTCCAAATGTGTGTGGGTAGAATATATATCCCAAGGGGGTAAAAATTGAAAAAAGTTGAAACATTTTTTTTTTGGACTTAGTCATTTTTCTGGTGTTTATCAGACTTTCAGATAGGGAAAATGTCAGTGAGCGTTCTGATTTCAGTTCCACAGCGATTTGCCCAATGAGTTTTTGATATTTAGTCGTTTCAGGCAATTTTCTGGATTTTTGAAAATTTCACTTTTTTGTGAAAATATCCACTAAATGAGGGAATAATATGTGTTAGGGTACCCCAGGAGCGTTCCAAATGTGTGTGGGTAGAATATATATCCCACGGGGTAAAATTGCAAAAAGTTGAAAAATTTTTTTTTTTGGACTTAGTCATTTTTCCGGCGTTTATCAGACTTTCAGATAGGGGAAATGTCAGTGAGCGTTCCGATTTCAGTTCCAGAGCGAATCGCCCAATGAGTCCTTCATATTTAGTCGTTTTCAGCCAATTTTCTGGATTTTTGAAAATTTCACTTTTTTGTGAAAATATCCACTAAATGAGGGAATAATATGTGTGAGGGTACCCCAGGAGAGTTCCAAATGTGTGTGGGTGGAATATATATCCCACGGGGGTAAAAATTGAAAAAAGTTGAAAAAATTTTTTTTTGGACTTAGTCATTTTTCTGGCGTTTATCAGACTTTCAGATAGGGGAAATGTCAGTGAGCGTTCTGATTTCAGTTCCACAGCGATTTGCCCAATGAGTCCTTGATGTTTAGTCGTTTTCAGCCAATTTTCTGGATTTTTGAAAATTTCACTTTTTTTGTGAAAATATCCACTAAATGAGGGAATAATATGTGTTAGGGTACCCCAGGAGCGTTCCAAATGTGTGTGGGTAGAATATATATCCCACGGGGTAAAATTGCAAAAAGTTGAAAAATTTTTTTTTTTGGACTTAGTCATTTTTCTGGCGTTTATCAGACTTTCAGATAGGGGAAATGTCAGTGAGCGTTCCGATTTCAGTTCCACAGCGATTTGCCCAATGAGTCCTTGATATTAAGTCATTTTCAGCCAATTTTCGAGATTTTTGAAAATTTCACTTTTTTGTGAAAATATCCACTAAATGAGGGAATAATATGTGTGAGGGTACCCCAGGAGAGTTCCAAATGTGTGTGGGTAGAATATATATCCTACGGGGTAAAATTGCAAAAAGTTGAAAAATTTTTTTTTTTGTACTTAGTAATTTTTCCGGCGTTTTTCAGACTTTCAGATAGGGGAAATGTCAGTGAGCGTTCCGATTTCAATTCCAGAGCGATTCGCCCAATGAGTCCTTGATGTTTAGTCGTTTTCAGCCAATTTTCTGGATTTTTGAAAATTTCACTTTTTTGTGAAAATATCCACTAAATGAGGGAATAATATGTGTGAGGGTACCCCAGGAGAGTTCCAAATGTGTGTGGGTAGAATATTTATCCCACGGGGGTAAAAATTGCAAAAAGTTGAAAAATTTTTTTTTTGGACTTAGTCATTTTTCTGGTGTTTATCAGACTTTCAGATAGGGAAAATGTCAGTGAGCGTTCTGATTTCAGTTCCACAGCGATTTGCCCAATGAGTTTTTGATATTTAGTCGTTTCAGGCAATTTTCTGGATTTTTGAAAATTTCACTTTTTTGTGAAAATATCCACTAAATGAGGGAATAATATGTGTTAGGGTACCCCAGGAGCGTTCCAAATGTGTGTGGGTAGAATATATATCCCACGGGGTAAAATTGCAAAAAGTTGAAAAATTTTTTTTTTTGGACTTAGTCATTTTTCCGGCGTTTATCAGACTTTCAGATAGGGGAAATGTCAGTGAGCGTTCCGATTTCAGTTCCAGAGCGAATCGCCCAATGAGTCCTTCATATTTAGTCGTTTTCAGCCAATTTTCTGGATTTTTGAAAATTTCACTTTTTTGTGAAAATATCCACTAAATGAGGGAATAATATGTGTGAGGGTACCCCAGGAGAGTTCCAAATGTGTGTGGGTGGAATATATATCCCACGGGGGTAAAAATTGAAAAAAGTTGAAAAAAATTTTTTTTGGACTTAGTCATTTTTCTGGCGTTTATCAGACTTTCAGATAGGGGAAATGTCAGTGAGCGTTCCGATTTCAGTTCCACAGCGATTTGCCCAATGAGTCCTTGATATTAAGTCATTTTCAGCCAATTTTCGAGATTTTTGAAAATTTCACTTTTTTGTGAAAATATCCACTAAATGAGGGAATAATATGTGTGAGGGTACCCCAGGAGAGTTCCAAATGTGTGTGGGTAGAATATATATCCTACGGGGTAAAATTGCAAAAAGTTGAAAAATTTTTTTTTTTGTACTTAGTAATTTTTCCGGCGTTTATCAGACTTTCAGATAGGGGAAATGTCAGTGAGCATTCCGATTTCAATTCCAGAGCGATTCGCCCAATGAGTCCTTGATGTTTAGTCGTTTTCAGCCAATTTTCTGGATTTTTGAAAATTTCACTTTTTTGTGAAAATATCCACTAAATGAGGGAATAATATGTGTGAGGGTACCCCAGGAGAGTTCCAAATGTGTGTGGGTAGAATATTTATCCCACGGGGGTAAAAATTGAAAAAAGTTGAAAAATTTTTTTTTTGGACTTAGTCATTTTTCTGGCGTTTATCAGACTTTCAGATAGGGAAAATGTCAGTGAGCGTTCCGATTTCAGTTCCAGAGCGATTCGCCCAATGAGTTTTTGATATTTAGCCGTTTTCAGCCAATTTTCTGGATTTTTGAAAATTTCACTTTTTTGTGAAAATATCCACTAAATGAGGGAATAATATGTGTTAGGATACCCCAGGAGCGTTCCAAATGTGTGTGGGTAGAATATATATCCCACGGGGGTAAAAATTGAAAAAAGTTGAAAAAATTTTTTTTTGGACTTAGTCATTTTTCTGGCGTTTATCAGACTTTCAGATAGGGGAAATGTCAGTGAGCGTTCTGATTTCAGTTCCACAGCGATTTGCCCAATGAGTCCTTGATGTTTAGTCGTTTTCAGCCAATTTTCTGGATTTTTGAAAATTTCACTTTTTTGTGAAAATATCCACTAAATGAGGGAATAATATGTGTTAGGGTACCCCAGGAGAGTTCCAAATGTGTGTGGGTAGAATATATATCCTACGGGGTAAAATTGCAAAAAGTTGAAAAATTTTTTTTTTTGTACTTAGTAATTTTTCCGGCGTTTATCAGACTTTCAGATAGGGGAAATGTCAGTGAGCGTTCCGATTTCAATTCCAGAGCGATTCGCCCAATGAGTCCTTGATGTTTAGTCGTTTTCAGCCAATTTTCTGGATTTTTGAAAATTTCACTTTTTTGTGAAAATATCCACTAAATGAGGGAATAATATGTGTGAGGGTACCCCAGGAGAGTTCCAAATGTGTGTGGGTAGAATATATATCCCACGGGGGTAAAATTGCAAAAAGTTGAAAATTATTTTTTTTTGGACTTAGTCATTTTTCCGGCGTTTATCAGACTTTCAGATAGGGGAAATGTCAGTGAGCGTTCCGATTTCAATTCCAGAGCGATTCGCCCAATGAGTCCTTGATGTTTAGTCGTTTTCAGCCAATTTTCTGGATTTTTGAAAATTTCACTTTTTTGTGAAAATATCCACTAAATGAGGGAATAATATGTGTGAGGGTACCCCAGGAGAGTTCCAAATGTGTGTGGGTAGAATATATATCCCACGGGGGTAAAATTGCAAAAAGTTGAAAATTTTTTTTTTTTGGACTTAGTCATTTTTCCGGCGTTTATCAGACTTTCAGATAGGGGAAATGTCAGTGAGCGTTCCGATTTCAATACCAGAGCGATTCGCCCAATGAGTCCTTGATGTTTAGTCGTTTTCAGCCAATTTTCTGGATTTTTGAAAATTTCACTTTTTTGTGAAAATATCCACTAAATGAGGGAATAATATGTGTGAGGGTACCCCAGGAGAGTTCCAAATGTGTGTGGGTAGAATATATATCCCACGGGGGTAAAATTGCAAAAAGTTGAAAAATTTTTTTTTTTGGACTTAGTCATTTTTCCGGCGTTTATCAGACTTTCAGATAGGGGAAATGTCAGTGAGCGTTCCGATTTCAGTTCCAGAGTGAATCGCCCAATGAGTCCTGCATATTTAGTCGTTTTCAGCCAATTTTCTGGATTTTTGAAAATTTCACTTTTTTGTGAAAATATCCACTAAATGAGGGAATAATATGTGTGAGGGTACCCCAGGAGAGTTCCAAATGTGTGTGGGTAGAATATATATCCCACGGGGGTAAAAATTGAAAAAAGTTGAAAAATTTTTTTTTTGGACTTAGTCATTTTTCTGGCGTTTATCAGACTTTCAGATAGGGAAAATGTCAGTGAGCGTTCCGATTTCAGTTCCAGAGCGATTCGCCCAATGAGTCCTTGATATTTAGTCGTTTTCAAAGAATTTTCTGGATTTTTGAAAATTTCACTTTTTTGTGAAAATATCCACTAAATGAGGGAATAATATATGTGAGGGTACCCCAGGAGAGTTCCAAATGTGTGTGGGTGGAATATATATCCCACGGGGGTAAAAATTGAAAAAAGTTGAAAAAAATTTTTTTTGGACTTAGTCATTTTTCTGGCGTTTATCAGACTTTCAGATAGGGGAAATGTCAGTGAGCGTTCTGATTTCAGTTCCACAGCGATTTGCCCAATGAGTCCTTGATATTTAGTCATTTTCAGCCAATTTTCGAGATTTTTGAAAATTTCACTTTTTTGTGAAAATATCCACTAAATGAGGGAATAATATGTGTGAGGGTACCCCAGGAGAGTTCCAAATGTGTGTGGGTAGAATATATATCCTAAGGGGTAAAATTGCAAAAAGTTCAAAAAATTTTTTTTGGACTTAGTAATTTTTCCGGCGTTTATCAGACTTTCAGATAGGGGAAATGTCAGTGAGCGTTCTGATTTCAGTTCCACAGCGATTTGCCCAATGAGTCCTTGATGTTTAGTCGTTTTCAGCCAATTTTCGCGATTTTTGAAAATTTCACTTTTTTGTGAAAATATCCACTAAATGAGGGAATAATATGTGTGAGGGTACCCCAGGAGAGTTCCAAATGTGTGTGGGTAGAATATATATCCTAAGGGGTAAAATTGCAAAAAGTTTTAAAAATTTTTTTTTGGACTTAGTAATTTTTCCGGCGTTTATCAGACTTTCAGATAGGGGAAATGTCAGTGAGCGTTCCGATTTCAGTTCCAGAGCGATTCGCCCAATGAGTTCTTGATGTTTAGTCGTTTTCAGCCAATTTTCTGGATTTTTGAAAATTTCACTTTTTTGTGAAAATATCCACTAAATGAGGGAATAATATGTATGAGGGTACCCCAGGAGAGTTCCAAATGTGTGTGGGTAGAATATATATCCCAAGGGGGTAAAAATTGAAAAAAGTTGAAAAATTTTTTTTTTGGACTTAGTCATTTTTCTGGCGTTTATCAGACTTTCAGATAGGGAAAATGTCAGTGAGCGTTCCGATTTCAGTTCCAGAGCGATTCGCCCAATGAGTTTTTGATATTTAGTCGTTTCAGGCAATTTTCTGGATTTTTGAAAATTTCACTTTTTTGTGAAAATATCCACTAAATGAGGGAATAATATGTGTTAGGGTACCCCAGGAGCGTTCCAAATGTGTGTGGGTAGAATATATATCCCACGGGGTAAAATTGCAAAAAGTTGAAAAATTTTTTTTTTTGGACTTAGTCATTTTTCTGGCGTTTATCAGACTTTCAGATAGGGGAAATGTCAGTGAGCGTTCCGATTTCAGTTCCACAGCGATTTGCCCAATGAGTCCTTGATATTAAGTCATTTTCAGCCAATTTTCGAGATTTTTGAAAATTTCACTTTTTTGTGAAAATATCCACTAAATGAGGGAATAATATGTGTGAGGGTACCCCAGGAGAGTTCCAAATGTGTGTGGGTAGAATATATATCCTACGGGGTAAAATTGCAAAAAGTTGAAAAATTTTTTTTTTGTACTTAGTAATTTTTCCGGCGTTTATCAGACTTTCAGATAGGGGAAATGTCAGTGAGCGTTCCGATTTCAATTCCAGAGCGATTCGCCCAATGAGTCCTTGATATTTAGTCGTTTTCAGCCAATTTTCTGGATTTTTGAAAATTTCACTTTTTTGTGAAAATATCCACTAAATGAGGGAATAATATGTGTGAGGGTACCCCAGGAGAGTTCCAAATGTGTGTGGGTAGAATATATATCCCACGGGGGTAAAATTGGAAAAAGTTGAAAAATTTTTTTTTTTGGACTTAGTCATTTTTCCGGCGTTTATCAGACTTTCAGATAGGGGAAATGTCAGTGAGCGTTCCGATTTCAGTTCCAGAGCGAATCGCCCAATGAGTCCTTCATATTTAGTCATTTTCAGCCAATTTTCTGGATTTTTGAAAATTTCACTTTGTGAAAATATCCACTAAATGAGGGAATAATATGTGTGAGGGTACCCCAGGAGAGTTCCAAATGTGTGTGGGTAGAATATATATCCCACGGGGGTAAAAATTGAAAAAAGTTGAAAAATCTTTTTTTTGGACTTAGTCATTTTTCTGGCGTTTATCAGACTTTCAGATAGGGAAAATGTCAGTGAGCGTTCCGATTTCAGTTCCAGAGCGATTCGCCCAATGAGTTTTTGATATTTAGTCGTTTTCAGCCAATTTTCTGGATTTTTGAAAATTTCACTTTTTTGTGAAAATATCCACTAAATGAGGGAATAATATGTGTGAGGATACCCCAGGAGCGTTCCAAATGTGTGTGGGTAGAATATATATCCCACGGGGTAAAATTGCAAAAAGTTGAAAAAATTTTTTTTCTGGACTTAGTCATTTTTCCGGCGTTTATCAGACTTTCAGATAGGGGAAATGTCAGTGAGCATTCCGATTTCAGTTCCAGAGCGATTCGCCCAATGAGTCCTTGATATTTAGTCGTTTTCAGCCAATTTTCTGGATTTTTGAAAATTTCACTTTTTTGTGAAAATATCCACTAAATGAGGGAATAATATGTGTGAGGGTACCCCAGGAGAGTTCCAAATGTGTGTGGGTGGAATATATATCCCACGGGGGTAAAAATTGAAAAAAGTTGAAAAAAATTTTTATTGGACTTAGTCATTTTTCTGGCGTTTATCAGACTTTCAGATGGGGGAAATGTCAGTGAGCGTTCTGATTTCAGTTCCACAGCGATTTGCCCAATGAGTCCTTGATATTTAGTCATTTTCAGCCAATTTTCGAGATTTTTTAAAATTTCACTTTTTTGTGAAAATATCCACTAAATGAGGGAATAATATGTGTGACTGTACCCCAGGAGAGTTCCAAATGTGTGTGGGTAGAATATATATCCTAAGGGGTAAAATTGCAAAAAGTTTAAAAAATTTTTTTTTGGACTTAGTAATTTTTCCGGCGTTTATCAGACTTTCAGATAGGGGAAATGTCAGTGAGCGTTCCGATTTCAGTTCCAGAGCGATTCGCCCAATGAGTCCTTGATGTTTAGTCGTTTTCAGCCAATTTTCTGGATTTTTGAAAATTTCACTTTTTTGTGAAAATATCCACTAAATGAGGGAATAATATGTGTGAGGGTACCCCAGGAGAGTTCCAAATGTGTGTGGGTAGAATATATATCCCAAGGGGGTAAAAATTGAAAAAAGTTGAAAAATTTTTTTTTTGGACTTAGTCATTTTTCTGGCGTTTATCAGACTTTCAGATAGGGAAAATGTCAGTGAGCGTTCCGATTTCAGTTCCAGAGCGATTCGCCCAATGAGTTTTTGATATTTAGTCGTTTCAGGCAATTTTCTGGATTTTTGAAAATTTCACTTTTTTGTGAAAATATCCACTAAATGAGGGAATAATATGTGTTAGGGTACCCCAGGAGCGTTCCAAATGTGTGTGGGTAGAATATATATCCCACGGGGTAAAATTGCAAAAAGTTGAAAAATTTTTTTTTTTGGACTTAGTCATTTTTCCGGCGTTTATCAGACTTTCAGATAGGGGAAATGTCAGTGAGCGTTCCGATTTCAGTTCCAGAGCGAATCGCCCAATGAGTCCTTCATATTTAGTCGTTTTCAGCCAATTTTCTGGATTTTTGAAAATTTCACTTTTTTGTGAAAATATCCACTAAATGAGGGAATAATATGTGTGAGGGTACCCCAGGAGAGTTCCAAATGTGTGTGGGTAGAATATATATCCCACGGGGGTAAAAATTGAAAAAAGTTGAAAAATTTTTTTTTTGGACTTAGTCATTTTTCCGGCGTTTATCAGACTTTCAGATAGGGGAAATGTCAGTGAGCATTCCGATTTCAGTTCCAGAGCGATTCGCCCAATGAGTCCTTGATATTTAGTCGTTTTCAGCCAATTTTCTGGATTTTTGAAAATTTCACTTTTTTGTGAAAATATCCACTAAATGAGGGAATAATATGTGTGAGGGTACCCCAGGAGAGTTCCAAATGTGTGTGGGTGGAATATATATCCCACGGGGGTAAAAATTGAAAAAAGTTGAAAAAAATTTTTTTTGGACTTAGTCATTTTTCTGGCGTTTATCAGACTTTCAGATAGGGGAAATGTCAGTGAGCGTTCTGATTTCAGTTCCACAGCGATTTGTCCAATGAGTCCTTGATATTTAGTCATTTTCAGCCAATTTTCGAGATTTTTGAAAATTTCACTTTTTTGTGAAAATATCCACTAAATGAGGGAATAATATGTGTGAGGGTACCCCAGGAGAGTTCCAAATGTGTGTGGGTAGAATATATATCCTAAGGGGTAAAATTGCAAAAAGTTTAAAAAATTTTTTTTTGGACTTAGTAATTTTTCCGGCGTTTATCAGACTTTCAGATAGGGGAAATGTCAGTGAGCGTTCCGATTTCAGTTCCAGAGCGATTCGCCCAATGAGTCCTTGATGTTTAGTCGTTTTCAGCCAATTTTCTGGATTTTTGAAAATTTCACTTTTTTGTGAAAATATCCACTAAATGAGGGAATAATATGTGTGAGGGTACCCCAGGAGAGTTCCAAATGTGTGTGGGTAGAATATATATCCCAAGGGGGTAAAAATTGAAAAAAGTTGAAAAATTTTTTTTTTGGACTTAGTCATTTTTCTGGCGTTTATCAGACTTTCAGATAGGGAAAATGTCAGTGAGCGTTCCGATTTCAGTTCCAGAGCGATTCGCCCAATGAGTTTTTGATATTTAGTCGTTTCAGGCAATTTTCTGGATTTTTGAAAATTTCACTTTTTTGTGAAAATATCCACTAAATGAGGGAATAATATGTGTTAGGGTACCCCAGGAGCGTTCCAAATGTGTGTGGGTAGAATATATATCCCACGGGGTAAAATTGCAAAAAGTTGAAAAATTTTTTTTTTTGGACTTAGTAATTTTTCCGGCGTTTATCAGACTTTCAGATAGGGGAAATGTCAGTGAGCGTTCCGATTTCAGTTCCAGAGCGATTCGCCCATTGAGTCCTTGATGTTTAGTCGTTTTCAGCCAATTTTCTGGATTTTTGAAAATTTCACTTTTTTGTGAAAATATCCACTAAATGAGGGAATAATATGTGTGAGGGTACCCCAGGAGAGTTCCAAATGTGTGTGGGTAGAATATATATCTCAAGGGGGTAAAAATTGAAAAAAGTTGAAAAATTTTTTTTTTGGACTTAGTCATTTTTCTGGCGTTTATCAGACTTTCAGATAGGGAAAATGTCAGTGAGCGTTCCGATTTCAGTTCCAGAGCGATTCACCCAATGAGTTTTTGATATTTAGTCGTTTCAGGCAATTTTCTGGATTTTTGAAAATTTCACTTTTTTGTGAAAATATCCACTAAATGAGGGAATAATATGTGTTAGGGTACACCAGGAGCGTTCCAATTGTGTGTGGGTAGAATATATATCCCACGGGGTAAAATTGCAAAAAGTTGAAAAAATTTTTTTTTTGGACTTAGTCATTTTTCCGGCGTTTATCAGACTTTCAGATAGGGGAAATGTCAGTGAGCGTTCCGATTTCAGTTCCAGAGCGAATCGCCCAATGAGTCCTTCATATTTAGTCGTTTTCAGCCAATTTTCTGGATTTTTGAAAATTTCACTTTTTTGTGAAAATATCCACTAAATGAGGGAATAATATGTGTGAGGGTACCCCAGGAGAGTTCCAAATGTGTGTGGGTAGAATATATATCCCACGGGGGTAAAAATTGAAAAAAGTTGAAACATTTTTTTTTTGGACTTAGTCATTTTTCTGGCGTTTATCAAACTTTCAGATAGGGAAAATGTCAGTGAGCGTTCCGATTTCAGTTCCAGAGCGATTCGCCCAATGAGTTTTTGATATTTAGTCGTTTTCAGCCAATTTTCTGGATTTTTGAAAATTTCACTTTTTTGTGAAAATATCCACTAAATGAGGGAATAATATGTGTTAGGATACCCCAGGAGCGTTCCAAATGTGTGTGGGTAGAATATATATCCCACGGGGTAAAATTGCAAAAAGTTGAAAAAATTTTTTTTCTGGACTTAGTCATTTTTCCGGCGTTTATCAGACTTTCAGATAGGGGAAATGTCAGTGAGCGTTCCGATTTCAGTTCCAGAGCGATTCGCCCAATGAGTCCTTGATATTTAGTCGTTTTCAGCCAATTTTCTGGATTTTTGAAAATTTCACTTTTTTGTGAAAATATCCACTAAATGAGGGAATAATATGTGTGAGGGTACCCCAGGAGAGTTCCAAATGTGTGTGGGTGGAATATATATCCCACGGGGGTAAAAATTGAAAAAAGTTGAAAAAAATTTTTTTTGGACTTAGTCATTTTTCTGGCGTTTATCAGACTTTCAGATAGGGGAAATGTCAGTGAGCGTTCTGATTTCAGTTCCACAGCGATTTGCCCAATGAGTCCTTGATATTTAGTCATTTTCAGCCAATTTTCGAGATTTTTGAAAATTTCACTTTTTTGTGAAAATATCCACTAAATGAGGGAATAATATGTGTGAGGGTACCCCAGGAGAGTCCCAAATGTGTGTGGGTAGAATATATATCCTAAGGGGTAAAATTGCAAAAAGTTTAAAAAATTTTTTTTTGGACTTAGTAATTTTTCCGGCGTTTATCAGACTTTCAGATAGGGGAAATGTCAGTGAGCGTTCCGATTTCAGTTCCAGAGCGATTCGCCCAATGAGTCCTTGATGTTTAGTCGTTTTCAGCCAATTTTCTGGATTTTTGAAAATTTCACTTTTTTGTGAAAATATCCACTAAATGAGGGAATAATATGTGTGAGGGTACCCCAGGAGAGTTCCAAATGTGTGTGGGTAGAATATATATCCCAAGGGGGTAAAAATTGAAAAAAGTTGAAAAATTTTTTTTTTGGACTTAGTCATTTTTCTGGCGTTTATCAGACTTTCAGATAGGGAAAATGTCAGTGAGCGTTCCGATTTCAGTTCCAGAGCGATTCGCCCAATGAGTTTTTGATATTTAGTCGCTTCAGGCAATTTTCTGGATTTTTGAAAATTTCACTTTTTTGTGAAAATATCCACTAAATGAGGGAATAATATGTGTTAGGGTACCCCAGGAGCGTTCCAAATGTGTGTGGGTAGAATATATATCCCACGGGGTAAAATTGCAAAAAGTTGAAAAATTTTTTTTTTTGGACTTAGTCATTTTTCCGGCGTTTATCAGACTTTCAGATAGGGGAAATGTCAGTGAGCGTTCCGATTTCAGTTCCACAGCGATTTGCCCAATGAGTCCTTGATATTAAGTCATTTTCAGCCAATTTTTGAGATTTTTGAAAATTTCACTTTTTTGTGAAAATATCCACTAAATGAGGGAATAATATGTGTGAGGGTACCCCAGGAGAGTTCCAAATGTGTGTGGGTAGAATATATATCCCACGGGGGTAAAATTGCAAAAAGTTGAAAATTTTTTTTTTTTGGACTTAGTCATTTTTCCGGCGTTTATCAGACTTTCAGATAGGGGAAATGTCAGTGAGCGTTCCGATTTCAATTCCAGAGCGATTCGCCCAATGAGTCCTTGATGTTTAGTCGTTTTCAGCCAATTTTCTGGATTTTTGAAAATTTCACTTTTTTGTGAAAATATCCACTAAATGAGGGAATAATATGTGTGAGGGTACCCCAGGACAGTTCCAAATGTGTGTGGGTAGAATATATATCCCACGGGGGTAAAAATTGAAAAAAGTTGAAAAATTTTTTTTTTGGACTTAGTCATTTTTCTGGCGTTTATCAGACTTTCAGATAGGGGAAATGTCAGTGAGCGTTCTGATTTCAGTTCCACAGCGATTTGCCCAATGAGTCCTTGATATTTAGTCATTTTCAGCCAATTTTTGAGATTTTTGAAAATTTCACTTTTTTGTGAAAATATCCACTAAATGAGGGAATAATATGTGTGAGGGTACCCCAGGAGAGTTCCAAATGTGTGTGGGTAGAATATATATCCCAAGGGGGTAAAAATTGAAAAAAGTTGAAAAATTTTTTTTTTGAACTTAGTCATTTTTCTGGCGTTTATCAGACTTTCAGATAGGGAAAATGTCAGTGAGCGTTCCGATTTCAGTTCCAGAGCGATTCGCCCAATGAGTTTTTGATATTTAGTCGTTTCAAGCAATTTTCAGGATTTTTGAAAATTTCATTTTTTTGTGAAAATATCCACTAAATGAGGGAATAATATGTGTTAGGGTACCCCAGGAGCGATCCAAATGTGTGTGGGTAGAATATATATCCCACGGGGTAAAATTGCAAAAAGTTGAAAAAATTTTTTTTCTGGACTTAGTCATTTTTCCGGCGTTTATCAGACTTTCAGATAGGGGAAATGTCAGTGAGCGTTCCGATTTCAGTTCCAGAGCGATTCGCCCAATGAGTCCTTGATATTTAGTCGTTTTCAGCCAATTTTCTGGATTTTTGAAAATTTCACTTTTTTGTGAAAATATCCACTAAATGAGGGAATAATATGTGTGAGGGTACCCCAGGAGAGTTCCAAATGTGTGTGGGTAGAATATATATCCCACGGGGTAAAATTGCAAAAAGTTGAAAAATTTTTTTTTTTGGACTTAGCAATTTTTCCTGCGTTTATCAGACTTTCAGATAGGGGAAATGTCAGTTAGCATTCCGATTTCAGTTCCAGAGCAATTCGCCCAATGAGTCCTTGATGTTTAGTCGTTTTCAGCCAATTTTATGGATTTTTGAAAATTTCACTTTTTTGTGAAAATATCCACTACATGAGGGAATAATACGTGTTAGGGTACCCCAGGAGCGTTCCAAATGTGTGTGGGTAGAATATATACCCCACGGGGTAAAATTGCAAAAAGTTGAAAAAAAATTTTTTCTGGACTTAGTCATTTTTCCGGCGTTTATCAGACTTTCAGATAGGGGAAATGTCAGTGAGCATTCCGATTTCAGTTCCAGAGCGATTCGCCCAATGAGTCCTTGATATTTAGTCGTTTTCAGCCAATTTTCTGGATTTTTGAAAATTTCACTTTTTTGTGAAAATATCCACTAAATGAGGGAATAATATGTGTGAGGGTACCCCAGGAGAGTTCCAAATGTGTGTGGGTAGAATATATATCCCACGGGGGTAAAAATTGAAAAAAGTTTAAAAAAATTTTTTTTGGACTTAGTCATTTTTCTGGCGTTTATCAGACTTTCAGATAGGGGAAATGTCAGTGAGCGTTCTGATTTCAGTTCCACAGCGATTTGCCCAATGAGTCCTTGATATTTAGTCATTTTCAGCCAATTTTTGAGATTTTTGAAAATTTCACTTTTTTGTGAAAATATCCACTAAATGAGGGAATAATATGTGTGAGGGTACCCCAGGAGAGTTCCAAATGTGTGTGGGTAGAATATATATCCCAAGGGCGTAAAAAATGAAAAAAGTTGAAAAATTTTTTTTTTGAACTTAGTCATTTTTCTGGCGTTTATCAGACTTTCAGATAGGGAAAATGTCAGTGAGCGTTCCGATTTCAGTTCCAGAGCGATTCGCCCAATGAGTTTTTGATATTTAGTCGTTTCAAGCAATTTTCAGGATTTTTGAAAATTTCATTTTTTTGTGAAAATATCCACTAAATGAGGGAATAATATGTGTTAGGGTACCCCAGGAGCGTTCCAAATGTGTGTGGGTAGAATATATATCCCACGGGGTAAAATTGCAAAAAGTTGAAAAAAAATTTTTTCTGGACTTAGTCATTTTTCCGGCGTTTATCAGACTTTCAGATAGGGGAAATGTCAGTGAGCGTTCCGATTTCAGTTCCAGAGCGATTCGCCCAATGAGTCCTTGATGTTTAGTCGTTTTCAGCCAATTTTCTGGATTTTTGAAAATTTCACTTTTTTGTGAAAATATCCACTAAATGAGGGAATAATATGTGTGAGGGTACCCCAGGAGCGTTCCAAATGTGTGTGGTTAGAATATATATCCCACGGGGTAAAATTGCAAAAAGTTGAAAAAATTTTTTTTCTGGACTTAGTCATTTTTCCGGCGTTTATCAGACTTTCAGATAGGGGAAATGTCAGTGAGCGTTCCGATTTCAGTTCCAGAGCGATTCGCCCAATGAGTCCTTGATATTTAGTCGTTTTCAGCCAATTTTCTGGATTTTTGAAAATGTCACTTTTTTGTGAAAATATCCACTAAATGAGGGAATAATATGTGTGAGGGTACCCCAGGAGAGTTCCAAATGTGTGTGGGTAGAATATATATCACACGGGGGTAAAAATTGAAAAAAGTTGAAAAAATTTTTTTTCTGGACTTAGTCATTTTTCTGGCGTTTATCAGACTTTCAGATAGGGGAAATGTCAGTGAGCGTTCCGATTTCAGTTCCACAGCGATTTGCCCAATGAGTCCTTGGTATTAAGTCATTTTCAGCCAATTTTCGAGATTTTTGAAACTTTCACTTTTTCGTGAAAATATCCACTAAATGAGGGAATAATATGTGTGAGGGTACCCCAGGAGAGTTCCAAATGTGTGTGGGTAGAATATATATCACACGGGGGTAAAAATTGAAAAAAGTTGAAAAAAATTTTTTTGGGACTTAGTCATTTTTCTGGCGTTTATCAGACTTTCAGATAGGGGAAATGTCAGTGAGCGTTCCGATTTCAGTTCCAGAGCGATTCGCCCAATAAGTCCTTGATATTTAGTCATTTTCAGCCAATTTTCGAGATTTTTGAAAATTTCACTTTTTTGTGAAAATATCCACTAAATGAGGGAATAATATGTGTGAGGGTACCCCAGGAGAGTTCCAAATGTGTGTGGGTAGAATATATATCCCACGGGGGTAAAAATTGAAAAAAGTTGAAAAATTTTTTTTTTGGACTTAGTCATTTTTCTGGCGTTTATCAGACTTTCAGATAGGGAAAATGTCAGTGAGCGTTCCGATTTCAGTTCCAGAGCGATTCGCCCAATGAGTTTTTGATATTTAGTCGTTTTCAGCCAATTTTCTGGATTTTTGAAAATTTCACTTTTTTGTGAAAATATCCACTAAATGAGGGAATAATATGTGTGAGGGTACCCCAGGAGAGTTCCAAATGTGTGTGGGTAGAATATATATCCCACGGGGGTAAAATTGAAAAAAGTTGAAAATTTTTTTTTTTTTGGACTTAGTCATTTTTCCGGCGTTTATCAGACTTTCAGATAGGGGAAATGTCAGTGAGCGTTCCGATTTCAATTCCAGAGCGATTCGCCCAATGAGTCCTTGATGTTTAGTCGTTTTCAGCCAATTTTATGGATTTTGAAAATTTCACTTTTTTGTGAAAATATCCACTAAATGAGGGAATAATATGTGTTAGGGTACCCCAGGAGCGTTCCAAATGTGTGTGGGTAGAATATATATCCCACGGGGTAAAATTGCAAAAAGTTGAAAAATTTTTTTTTTTGTACTTAGTAATTTTTCCGGCGTTTATCAGACTTTCAGGTAGGGGAAATGTCAGTGAGCGTTCCGATTTCAGTTCCACAGCGATTTGCCCAATGAGTCCTTGGTATTAAGTCATTTTCAGCCAATTTTCGAGATTTTTGAAACTTTCACTTTTTCGTGAAAATATCCACTAAATGAGGGAATAATATGTGTGAGGGTACCCCAGGAGAGTTCCAAATGTGTGTGGGTAGAATATATATCCCACGGGGGTAAAAATTGAAAAAAGTTGAAAAATTTTTTTTTTGGACTTAGTAATTTTTCCGGCGTTTATCCGACTTTCAGATAGGGGAAATGTCAGTGAGCGTTCCGATTTCAGTTCCAGAGCGAATCGCCCAATGAGTCCTTGATGTTTAGTCGTTTTCAGCCAATTTTCTGGATTTTTGAAAATTTCACTTTTTTGTGAAAATATCCACTAAATGAGGGAATAATATGTGTGAGGGTACCCCAGGAGAGTTCCAAATGTGTGTGGGTAGAATATATATCCCACGGGGGTAAAATTGCAAAAAGTTGAAAAATTTTTTTTTTTGGACTTAGCAATTTTTCCGGCGTTTATCAGACTTTCAGATAGGGGAAATGTCAGTTAGCATTCCGATTTCAGTTCCAGAGCAATTCGCCCAATGAGTCCTTGATGTTTAGTCGTTTTCAGCCAATTTTATGGATTTTTGAAAATTTCACTTTTTTGTGAAAATATCCACTAAATGAAGGAATAATATGTGTTAGGGTACCCCAGGAGCATTCCAAATGTGTGTGGGTAGAATATATATCCCACGGGGTAAAATTGCAAAAAGTTGAAAATTTTTTTTTTCTGGACTTAGTCATTTTTCCGGCGTTTATCAGACTTTCAGATAGGGGAAATGTCAGTGAGCGTTCCGATTTCAGTTCCAGAGCGATTCGCCCAATGAGTCCTTGATATTTAGTCGTTTTCAGCCAATTTTCTGGATTTTTGAAAATTTCACTTTTTTGTGAAAATATCCACAAAATGAGGGAATAATATGTGTGAGGGTACCCTAGGAGAGTTCCAAATGTTTGTGGGTAGAATATATATCCCACGGGGGTAAAATTGAAAAAAGTTGAAAATTTTTTTTTTTTTGGACTTAGTCATTTTTCCGGCGTTTATCAGACTTTCAGATAGGGGAAATGTCAGTGAGCGTTCCGATTTCAATTCCAGAGCGATTCGCCCAATGAGTCCTTGATGTTTAGTCGTTTTCAGCCAATTTTATGGATTTTGAAAATTTCACTTTTTTGTGAAAATATCCACTAAATGAGGGAATAATATGTGTTAGGGTACCCCAGGAGCGTTCCAAATGTGTGTGGGTAGAATATATATCCCACGGGGTAAAATTGCAAAAAGTTGAAAAAAATTTTTTTCTGGACTTAGTCATTTTTCCGGCGTTTATCAGACTTTCCGATAGGGGAAATGTCAGTGAGCGTTCCGATTTCAGTTCCACAGCGATTTGCCCAATGAGTCCTTGGTATTAAGTCATTTTCAGCCAATTTTCGAGATTTTTGAAACTTTCACTTTTTCGTGAAAATATCCACTAAATGAGGGAATAATATGTGTGAGGGTACCCCAGGAGAGTTCCAAATGTGTGTGGGTAGAATATATATCACACGGGGGTAAAAATTGAAAAAAGTTGAAAAAAATTTTTTTGGGACTTAGTCATTTTTCTGGCGTTTATCAGACTTTCAGATAGGGGAAATGTCAGTGAGCGTTCCGATTTCAGTTCCAGAGCGATTCGCCCAATAAGTCCTTGATATTTAGTCATTTTCAGCCAATTTTCGAGATTTTTGAAAATTTCACTTTTTTGTGAAAATATCCACTAAATGAGGGAATAATATGTGTGAGGGTACCCCAGGAGAGTTCCAAATGTGTGTGGGTAGAATATATATCCCACGGGGGTAAAAATTGAAAAAAGTTGAAAAATTTTTTTTTTGGACTTAGTCATTTTTCTGGCGTTTATCAGACTTTCAGATAGGGAAAATGTCAGTGAGCGTTCCGATTTCAGTTCCAGAGCGATTCGCCCAATGAGTTTTTGATATTTAGTCGTTTTCAGCCAATTTTCTGGATTTTTGAAAATTTCACTTTTTTGTGAAAATATCCACTAAATGAGGGAATAATATGTGTGAGGGTACCCCAGGAGAGTTCCAAATGTGTGTGGGTAGAATATATATCCCACGGGGGTAAAATTGAAAAAAGTTGAAAATTTTTTTTTTTTTGGACTTAGTCATTTTTCCGGCGTTTATCAGACTTTCAGATAGGGGAAATGTCAGTGAGCGTTCCGATTTCAGTTCCACAGCGATTTGCCCAATGAGTCCTTGATATTAAGTCATTTTCAGCCAATTTTCGAGATTTTTGAAAATTTCACTTTTTTGTGAAAATATCCACTAAATGAGGGAATAATATGTGTGAGGGTACCCCAGGAGAGTTCCAAATGTGTGTGGGTAGAATATATATCCTACGGGGTAAAATTGCAAAAAGTTGAAAAATTTTTTTTTTTGTACTTAGTGATTTTTCCGGCGTTTATCAGACTTTCAGATAGGGGAAATGTCAGTGAGCGTTCCGATTTCAGTTCCAGAGCGATTCGCCCAATGAGTCCTTGATATTTAGTCGTTTTCAGCCAATTTTCTGGATTTTTGAAAATTTCACTTTTTTGTGAAAATATCCACTAAATGAGGGAATAATATGTGTGAGGGTACCCCAGGAGAGTTCCAAATGTGTGTGGGTAGAATATATATCCCACGGGGGTAAAAATTGAAAAAAGTTGAAAAATTTTTTTTTGGACTTAGTCATTTTTCTGGCGTTTATCAGACTTTCAGATAGGGGAAATGTCAGTGAGCATTCTGATTTCAGTTCCACAGCGATTTGCCCAATGAGTCCTTGATATTTAGTCATTTTCAGCCAATTTTCGAGATTTTTGAAAATTTCACTTTTTTGTGAAAATATCCACTAAATGAGGGAATAATATGTGTGAGGGTACCCCAGGAGAGTTCCAAATGTGTGTGGGTAGAATATATATCCTAAGGGGTAAAATTGCAAAGAGTTTAAAAAATTTTTTTTTGGACTTAGTAATTTTTCCGGCGTTTATCAGACTTTCAGATAGGGGAAATGTCAGTGAGCGTTCCGATTTCAGTTCCAGAGCGAATCGCCCAATGAGTCCTTGATGTTTAGTCGTTTTCAGCCAATTTTCTGGATTTTTGAAAATTTCACTTTTTTGTGAAAATATCCACTAAATGAGGGAATAATATGTGTGAGGGTACCCCAGGAGAGTTCCAAATGTGTGTGGGTAGAATATATATCCCACGGGGGTAAAATTGCAAAAAGTTGAAAAAATTTTTTTTTCGGACTTAGCAATTTTTCCGGCGTTTATCAGACTTTCAGATAGGGGAAATGTCAGTGAGCGTTCCGATTTCAGTTCCACAGCGATTCGCCCAATGAGTCCTTGATGTTTAGTCGTTTTCAGCCAATTTTATGGATTTTTGAAAATTTCACTTTTTTGTGAAAATATCCACTAAATGAGGGAATAATATGTGTTAGGGTACCCCAGGAGTGTTCCAAATGTGTGTGGGTAGAATATATATCCCACGGGGTAAAATTGAAAAAAGTTGAAAATTTTTTTTTTTTTGGACTTAGTCATTTTTCCGGCGTTTATCAGACTTTCAGATAGGGGAAATGTCAGTGAGCGTTCCGATTTCAATTCCAGAGCGATTCGCCCAATGAGTCCTTGATGTTTAGTCGTTTTCAGACAATTTTCTGGATTTTTGAAAATTTCACTTTTTTGTGAAAATATCCACTAAATGAGGGAATAATATGTGTGAGGGTACCCCAGGAGAGTTCCATATGTGTGTGGGTAGAATATATATCCCACGGAGGTAAAAATTGAAAAAAGTTGAAAAAATTTTTTTTTGGACTTAGTCATTTTTCTGGCGTTTATCAGACTTTCAGATAGGGAAAATGTCAGTGAGCGTTCCGATTTCAGTTCCAGAGCGATTCGCCCAATGAGTTTTTGATATTTAGTCGTTTTTAGCCAATTTTCTGGATTTTTGAAAATTTCACTTTTTTGTGAAAATATCCACTAAATGAGGGAATAATACGTGTTAGGGTACCCCAGGAGCGTTCCAAATGTGTGTGGGTAGAATATATATCCCACGGGGTAAAATTGCAAAAAGTTTAAAAAAAATTTTTTCTGGACTTAGTCATTTTTCCGGCGTTTATCAGACTTTCCGATAGGGGAAATGTCAGTGAGCGTTCCGATTTCAGTTCCAGAGCGATTCGCCCAATGAGTCCTTGATATTTAGTCGTTTTCAGCCAATTTTCTGGATTTTTGAAAATGTCACTTTTTTGTGAAAATATCCACTAAATGAGGGAATAATATGTGTGAGGGTACCCCAGGAGAGTTCCAAATGTGTGTGGGTAGAATATATATCCCACGGGGGTAAAAATTGAAAAAAGTTGAAAAAAATTTTTTTTGGACTTAGTCATTTCTCTGGCGTTTATCAGACTTTCAGATAGGGGAAATGTCAGTGAGCGTTCCGATTTCAGTTCCACAGCGATTTGCCCAATGAGTCCTTGATATTAAGTCATTTTCAGCCAATTTTCGAGATTTTTGAAAATTTCACTTTTTTGTGAAAATATCCACTAAATGAGGGAATAATATGTGTGAGGGTACCCCAGGAGAGTTCCAAATGTGTGTGGGTAGAATATATATCCTACGGGGTAAAATTGCAAAAAGTTGAAAAATTTTTTTTTTTGTACTTAGTGATTTTTCCGGCGTTTATCAGACTTTCAGATAGGGGAAATGTCAGTGAGCGTTCCGATTTCAGTTCCAGAGCGATTCGCCCAATGAGTCCTTGATATTTAGTCGTTTTCAGCCAATTTTCTGGATTTTTGAAAATTTCACTTTTTTGTGAAAATATCCACTAAATGAGGGAATAATATGTGTGAGGGTACCCCAGGAGAGTTCCAAATGTGTGTGGGTAGAATATATATCCCACGGGGGTAAAAATTGAAAAAAGTTGAAAAATTTTTTTTTGGACTTAGTCATTTTTCTGGCGTTTATCAGACTTTCAGATAGGGGAAATGTCAGTGAGCATTCTGATTTCAGTTCCACAGCGATTTGCCCAATGAGTCCTTGATATTTAGTCATTTTCAGCCAATTTTCGAGATTTTTGAAAATTTCACTTTTTTGTGAAAATATCCACTAAATGAGGGAATAATATGTGTGAGGGTACCCCAGGAGAGTTCCAAATGTGTGTGGGTAGAATATATATCCTAAGGGGTAAAATTGCAAAGAGTTTAAAAAATTTTTTTTTGGACTTAGTAATTTTTCCGGCGTTTATCAGACTTTCAGATAGGGGAAATGTCAGTGAGCGTTCCGATTTCAGTTCCAGAGCGAATCGCCCAATGAGTCCTTGATGTTTAGTCGTTTTCAGCCAATTTTCTGGATTTTTGAAAATTTCACTTTTTTGTGAAAATATCCACTAAATGAGGGAATAATATGTGTGAGGGTACCCCAGGAGAGTTCCAAATGTGTGTGGGTAGAATATATATCCCACGGGGGTAAAATTGCAAAAAGTTGAAAAATTTTTTTTTTCGGACTTAGCAATTTTTCCGGCGTTTATCAGACTTTCAGATAGGGGAAATGTCAGTGAGCGTTCCGATTTCAGTTCCACAGCGATTCGCCCAATGAGTCCTTGATGTTTAGTCGTTTTCAGCCAATTTTATGGATTTTTGAAAATTTCACTTTTTTGTGAAAATATCCACTAAATGAGGGAATAATATGTGTGAGGGTACCCCAGGAGAGTTCCAAATGTGTGTGGGTAGAATATATATCCCACGGGGTAAAATTGAAAAAAGTTGAAAATTTTTTTTTTTTTGGACTTAGTCATTTTTCCGGCGTTTATCAGACTTTCAGATAGGGGAAATGTCAGTGAGCGTTCCGATTTCAATTCCAGAGCGATTCGCCCAATGAGTCCTTGATGTTTAGTCGTTTTCAGACAATTTTCTGGATTTTTGAAAATTTCACTTTTTTGTGAAAATATCCACTAAATGAGGGAATAATATGTGTGAGGGTACCCCAGGAGAGTTCCATATGTGTGTGGGTAGAATATATATCCCACGGGGGTAAAAATTGAAAAAAGTTGAAAAAATTTTTTTTTGGACTTAGTCATTTTTCTGGCGTTTATCAGACTTTCAGATAGGGAAAATGTCAGTGAGCGTTCCGATTTCAGTTCCAGAGCGATTCGCCCAATGAGTTTTTGATATTTAGTCGTTTTTAGCCAATTTTCTGGATTTTTGAAAATTTCACTTTTTTGTGAAAATATCCACTAAATGAGGGAATAATACGTGTTAGGGTACCCCAGGAGCGTTCCAAATGTGTGTGGGTAGAATATATATCCCACGGGGTAAAATTGCAAAAAGTTGAAAAATTTTTTTTTCTGGACTTAGTAATTTTTCCGGCGTTTATCAGACTTTCAGATAGGGGAAATGTCAGTGAGCGTACCGATTTCAGTTCCAGAGCAATTCGCCCAATGAGTCCTTGATGTTTAGTCGTTTTCAGCCAATTTTCTGGATTTTTGAAAATTTCACTTTTTTGTGAAAATATCCACTAAATGAGGGAATAATATGTGTGAGGGTACCCCAGGAGAGTTCCCAATGTGTGTGGGTAGAATATATATCCTACGGGGTAAAATTGCAAAAAGTTGAAAAATTTTTTTTTTTGGACTTAGTAATTTTTCCGGCGTTTATCAGACTTTCAGATAGGGGAAATGTCAGTGAGCGTACCGATTTCAGTTCCAGAGCGATTCGCCCAATGAGTCCTTGATGTTTAGTCGTTTTCAGCCAATTTTCTGGATTTTTGAAAATTTCACTTTTTTGTGAAAATATCCACTAAATGAGGGAATAATATGTGTGAGGGTACCCCAGGAGAGTTCCAAATGTGTGTGGGTAGAATATATATCCCACGGGGGTAAAAATTGAAAAAAGTTGAAAAAAATTTTTTTTGGACTTAGTCATTTTTCTGGCGTTTATCAGACTTTCAGATAGGGGAAATGTCAGTGAGCGTTCCGATTTCAGTTCCACAGCGATTTGCCCAATGAGTCCTTGATATTAAGTCATTTTCAGCCAATTTTCGAGATTTTTGAAAATTTCACTTTTTTGTGAAAATATCCACTAAATGAGGGAATAATATGTGTGAGGGTACCCCAGGAGAGTTCCAAATGTGTGTGGGTAGAATATATATCCTACGGGGTAAAATTGCAAAAAGTTTAAAAATTTTTTTTTTTGTACTTAGTGATTTTTCCGGCGTTTATCAGACTTTCAGATAGGGGAAATGTCAGTGAGCGTTCCGATTTCAGTTCCAGAGCGATTCGGCCAATGAGTCCTTGATGTTTAGTCGTTTTCAGCCAATTTTATGGATTTTGAAAATTTCACTTTTTTGTGAAAATATCCACTAAATGAGGGAATAATATGTGTGAGTGTACCCTAGGAGAGTTCCAAATGTTTGTGGGTAGAATATATATCCCACGGGGGTAAAAATTGAAAAAAGTTGAAAAAAATTTTTTTTGGACTTAGTCATTTTTCTGGCGTTTATCAGACTTTCAGATAGGGAAAATGTCAGTGAGCGTTCCGATTTCAGTTCCAGAGCGATTCGCCCATTGAATTTTTGATATTTAGTCGTTTTCAGCCAATATTCTGGGTTTTTGAAAATTTCATTTTTTGTGAAAATATCCACTAAATGAGGGAATAATATGTGTGAGGGTACCCCAGGAGAGTTCCAAATGTGTGTGGGTAGAATATATATCCCACGGGGTAAAATTGCAAAAAGTTGAAAAAAATTTTTTTTCGGACTTAGCAATTTTTCCGGCGTTTATCAGACTTTCAGATAGGGGAAATGTCAGTGAGCGTTCCGATTTCAGTTCCACAGCGATTCGCCCAATGAGTCCTTGATGTTTAGTCGTTTTCAGCCAATTTTATGGATTTTTGAAAATTTCACTTTTTTGTGAAAATATCCACTAAATGAGGGAATAATATGTGTTAGGGTACCCCAGGAGCGTTCCAAATGTGTGTGGGTAGAATATATATCCCACGGGGTAAAATTGCAAAAAGTTAAAAAATTTTTTTTTTTGGACTTAGTCATTTTTCTGGCGTTTTTCAGACTTTCAGATAGGGGAAATGTCAGTGAGTGTTCCGATTTCAGTTCCACAGCGATTTGCCCAATGAGTCCTTGATATTTAGTCATTTTCAGCCAATTTTCGAGATTTTTGAAAATTTCACTTTTTTGTGAAAATATCCACTAAATGAGGGAATAATATGTGTGAGGGTACCCCAGGAGAGTTCCAAATGTGTGTGGGTAGAATATATATCCCACGGGGTAAAATTGAAAAAAGTTGAAAATTTATTTTTTTTTGGACTTAGTCATTTTTCTGGCGTTTATCAGACTTTCAGATAGGGAAAATGTCAGTGAGCGTTCCGATTTCAGTTCCAGAGCGATTCGCCCAATGAGTTTTTGATATTTAGTCGTTTTCAGCCAATTTTCTGGATTTTTGAAAATTTCACTTTTTTGTGAAAATATCCACTAAATGAGGGAATAATATGTGTGAGGGTACCCCAGGAGAGTTCCAAATGTGTTTGGGTAGAATATATATCCTAAGGGGTAAAATTGCAAAAAGTTAAAAAATTTTTTTTTTGGACTTAGTAATTTTTCCGGCGTTTATCAGACTTTCAGATAGGGGAAATGTCAGTGAGCGTTCCGATTTCAGTTCCAGAGCGATTCGCCCAATGAGTCCTTGATGTTTAGTCGTTTTCAGCCAATTTTCTGGATTTTTGAAAATTTCACTTTTTTGTGAAAATATCCACTAAATGAGGGAATAATATGTGTGAGGGTACCCCAGGAGAGTTCCAAATGTGTGTGGGTAGAATATATATCCCACGGGGGTAAAATTGCAAAAAGTTGAAAAATTTTTTTTTTTGAACTTAGTCATTTTTCCGGCGTTTATCAGACTTTCAGATAGGGGAAATGTCAGTGAGCGTTCCGATTTCAGTTCCAGAGCAAATCGCCCAATGAGTCCTTCATATTTAGTCGTTTTCAGCCAATTTTCTGGATTTTTGAAAATTTCACTTTTTTGTGAAAATATCCACTAAATGAGGGAATAATATGTGTGAGGGTACCCCAGGAGAGTTCCAAATGTGTGTGGGTAGAATATATATCCCACGGGGGTAAAAATTGAAAAAAGTTGAAAAATATTTTTTTTGGACTTAGTCATTTTTCTGGCGTTTATCAGACTTTCAGATAGGGAAAATGTCAGTGAGCGTTCCGATTTCAGTTCCAGAGCGATTCGCCCAATGAGTTTTTGATATTTAGTCGTTTCCAGCCAATTTTCTGGATTTTTGAAAATTTCACTTTTTTGTGAAAATATCCACTAAATGAGGGAATAATATGTGTGAGGGTACCCCAGGAGAGTTCCAAATGTGTGTGGGTAGAATATATATCCCACGGGGTAAAATTGCAAAAAGTTGAAAAATTTTTTTTTTTGGACTTAGCAATTTTTCCGGCGTATATCAGACTTTCAGATAGGGGAAATGTCAGTTAGCATTCCGATTTCAGTTCCAGAGCAATTCGCCCAATGAGTCCTTGATGTTTAGTCGTTTTCAGCCAATTTTATGGATTTTTGAAAATTTCACTTTTTTGTGAAAATATCCACTAAATGAGGGAATAATATGTGTTAGGGTACCCCAGGAGCGTTCCAAATGTGTGTGGGTAGAATATATATCCACGGGGTAAAATTGCAAATAGTTGAAAAAAATTTTTTTCTGGACTTAGTCATTTTTCCGGCGTTTATTAGACTTTCAGATAGGGGAAATGTCAGTGAGCGTTCCGATTTCAGTTCCAGAGCGATTCGCCCAATGAGTCCTTGATATTTAGTCGTTTTCAGCCAATTTTCTGGATTTTTGAAAATTTCACTTTTTTGTGAAAATATCCACTAAATGAGGGAATAATATGTGTGAGGGTACCCTAGGAGAGTTCCAAATGCTTGTGGGTAGAATATATATCCCACGCGGTAAAATTGAAAAAAGTTGAAAATTTTTTTTTTTTTGGACTTAGTCATTTTTCCGGCGTTTATCAGACTTTCAGATAGGGGAAATGTCAGTGAGCGTTCCGATTTCAATTCCAGAGCGATTCGCCCAATGAGTCCTTGATGTTTAGTCGTTTTCAGACAATTTTCTGGATTTTTGAAAATTTCACTTTTTTGTGAAAATATCCACTAAATGAGGGAATAATATGTGTGAGGGTACCCCAGGAGAGTTCCATATGTGTGTGGGTAGAATATATATCCCACGGGGGTAAAAATTGAAAAAAGTTGAAAAAATTTTTTTTTGGACTTAGTCATTTTTCTGGCGTTTATCAGACTTTCAGATAGGGGAAATGTCAGTGAGCGTTCCGATTTCAATTCCAGAGCGATTCGCCCAATGAGTCCTTGATGTTTAGTCGTTTTCAGCCAATTTTATGGATTTTGAAGATTTCACTTTTTTGTGAAAATATCCACTAAATGAGGGAATATGTGTGAGGGTACCCTAGGAGAGTTCCAAATGTTTGTGGGTAGAATATATATCCCACGGGGGTAAAAATTGAAAAAAGTTGAAAAAAATTTTTTTTGGACTTAGTCATTTTTCTGGCGTTTATCAGACTTTCAGATAGGGAAAATGTCAGTGAGCGTTCCGATTTCAGTTCCAGAGCGATTCGCCCTTTGAATTTTTGATACTTAGTCGTTTTCAGCCAATATTCTGGGTTTTTGAAAATTTCACTTTTTTGTGAAAATATCCACTAAATGAGGGAATAATATGTGTGAGGGTACCCCAGGAGAGTTCCAAATGTGTGTGGGTAGAATATATATCCCACGGGGTAAAATTGCAAAAAGTTGAAAAAATTTTTTTTTCGGACTTAGCAATTTTTCCGGCGTTTATCAGACTTTCAGATAGGGGAAATGTCAGTGAGCGTTCCGATTTCAGTTCCACAGCGATTCGCCCAATGAGTCCTTGATGTTTAGTCGTTTTCAGCCAATTTTCTGGATTTTTGAAAATTTCACTTTTTTGTGAAAATATCCACTAAATGAGGGAATAATATGTGTGAGGGTACCCCAGGAGAGTTCCAAATGTGTGTGGGTAGAATATATATCCCACGGGGGTAAAATTGCAAAAAGTTGAAAAATTTTTTTTTTTGAACTTAGTCATTTTTCCGGCGTTTATCAGACTTTCAGATAGGGGAAATGTCAGTGAGCGTTCCGATTTCAGTTCCAGAGCGAATCGCCCAATGAGTCCTTCATATTTAGTCGTTTTCAGCCAATTTTCTGGATTTTTGAAAATTTCACTTTTTTGTGAAAATATCCACTAAATGAGGGAATAATATGTGTGAGGGTACCCCAGGAGAGTTCCAAATGTGTGTGGGTAGAATATATATCCCACGGGGGTAAAAATTGAAAAAAGTTGAAAAATTTTTTTTTTGGACTTAGTCATTTTTCTGGCGTTTATCAGACTTTCAGATAGGGAAAATGTCAGTGAGCGTTCCGATTTCAGTTCCAGAGCGATTCGCCCAATGAGTTTTTGATATTTAGTCGTTTTCAGCCAATTTTCTGGATTTTTGAAAATTTCACTTTTTTGTGAAAATATCCACTAAATGAGGGAATAATATGTGTGAGGGTACCCCAGGAGAGTTCCAAATGTGTGTGGGTAGAATATATATCCCACGGGGTAAAATTGAAAAAAGTTGAAAGATTTTTTTTTTTGGACTTAGCAATTTTTCCGGCGTATATCAGACTTTCAGATAGGGGAAATGTCAGTTAGCATTCCGATTTCAGTTCCAGAGCAATTCGCCCAATGAGTCCTTGATGTTTAGTCGTTTTCAGCCAATTTTCTGGATTTTTGAAAATTTCACTTTTTTGTGAAAATATCCACTAAATGAGGGAATAATATGTGTGAGGGTACCCCAGGAGAGTTCCAAATGTGTGTGGGTAGAATATATATCCCACGGGGGTAAAATTGCAAAAAGTTGAAAAATTTTTTTTTTTGGACTTAGTCATTTTTCCGGCGTTTATCAGACTTTCAGATAGGGGAAATGTCAGTGAGCGTTCCGATTTTAATTCCAGAGCGATTCGCCCAATGAGTCCTTGATGTTTAGTCGTTTTCAGCCAATTTTATGGATTTTGAAGATTTCACTTTTTTGTGAAAATATCCACTAAATGAGGGAATAATATGTGTGAGGGTACCCTAGGAGAGTTCCAAATGTTTGTGGGTAGAATATATATCCCACGGGGGTAAAAATTGAAAAAAGTTGAAAAAAATTTTTTTTGGACTTAGTCATTTTTCTGGCGTTTATCAGACTTTCAGATAGGGAAAATGTCAGTGAGCGTTCCGATTTCAGTTCCAGAGCGATTCGCCCATTGAATTTTTGATACTTAGTCGTTTTCAGCCAATATTCTGGGTTTTTGAAAATTTCACTTTTTTGTGAAAATATCCACTAAATGAGGGAATAATATGTGTGAGGGTACCCCAGGAGAGTTCCAAATGTGTGTGGGTAGAATATATATCCCACGGGGTAAAATTGCAAAAAGTTGAAAAATTTTTTTTTTCGGACTTAGCAATTTTTCCGGCGTTTATCAGACTTTCAGATAGGGGAAATGTCAGTGAGCGTTCCGATTTCAGTTCCACAGCGATTCGCCCAATGAGTCCTTGATGTTTAGTCGTTTTCAGCCAATTTTCTGGATTTTTGAAAATTTCACTTTTTTGTGAAAATATCCACTAAATGAGGGAATAATATGTGTGAGGGTACCCCAGGAGAGTTCCAAATGTGTGTGGGTAGAATATATATCCCACGGGGGTAAAATTGCAAAAAGTTGAAAAATTTTTTTTTTTGAACTTAGTCATTTTTCCGGCGTTTATCAGACTTTCAGATAGGGGAAATGTCAGTGAGCGTTCCGATTTCAGTTCCAGAGCGAATCGCCCAATGAGTCCTTCATATTTAGTCGTTTTCAGCCAATTTTCTGGATTTTTGAAAATTTCACTTTTTTGTGAAAATATCCACTAAATGAGGGAATAATATGTGTGAGGGTACCCCAGGAGAGTTCCAAATGTGTGTGGGTAGAATATATATCCCACGGGGGTAAAAATTGAAAAAAGTTGAAAAATTTTTTTTTTGGACTTAGTCATTTTTCTGGCGTTTATCAGACTTTCAGATAGGGAAAATGTCAGTGAGCGTTCCGATTTCAGTTCCAGAGCGATTCGCCCAATGAGTTTTTGATATTTAGTCGTTTTCAGCCAATTTTCTGGATTTTTGAAAATTTCACTTTTTTGTGAAAATATCCACTAAATGAGGGAATAATATGTGTGAGGGTACCCCAGGAGAGTTCCAAATGTGTGTGGGTAGAATATATATCCCACGGGGTAAAATTGCAAAAAGTTGAAAGATTTTTTTTTTTGGACTTAGCAATTTTTCCGGCGTATATCAGACTTTCAGATAGGGGAAATGTCAGTTAGCATTCCGATTTCAGTTCCAGAGCAATTCGCCCAATGAGTCCTTGATGTTTAGTCGTTTTCAGCCAATTTTATGGATTTTTGAAAATTTCACTTTTTTGTGAAAATATCCACTAAATGAGGGAATAATATGTGTTAGGGTACCCCAGGAGCGTTCCAAATGTGTGTGGGTAGAATATATATCCACGGGGTAAAATTGCAAAAAGTTGAAAAAAAAATTTTTCTGGACTTAGTCATTTTTCCGGCGTTTATCAGACTTTCAGATAGGGGAAATGTCAGTGAGCGTTCCGATTTCAGTTCCAGAGCGATTCGCCCAATGAGTCCTTGATAATTAGTCGTTTTCAGCCAATTTTCTGGATTTTTGAAAATTTCACTTTTTTGTGAAAATATCCACTAAATGAGGGAATAATATGTGTGAGGGTACCCTAGGAGAGTTCCAAATGCTTGTGGGTAGAATATATATCCCACGGGGTAAAATTGAAAAAAGTTGAAAATTTTTTTTTTTTTGGACTTAGTCATTTTTCCGGCGTTTATCAGACTTTCAGATAGGGGAAATGTCAGTGAGCGTTCCGATTTCAATTCCAAAGCGATTCGCACAATGAGTCCTTGATGTTTAGTCGTTTTCAGACAATTTTCTGGATTTTTGAAAATTTCACTTTTTTGTGAAAATATCCACTAAATGAGGGAATAATATGTGTGAGGGTACCCCAGGAGAGTTCCATATGTGTGTGGGTAGAATATATATCCCACGGGGGTAAAAATTGAAAAAAGTTGAAAAAAATTTTTTTTGGACTTAGTCATTTTTCTGGCGTTTATCAGACTTTCAGATAGGGAAAATGTCAGTGAGCGTTCCGATTTCAGTTCCAGAGCGATTCGCCCAATGAGTTTTTGATATTTAGTCGTTTTCAGCCAATTTTCTGGATTTTTGAAAATTTCACTTTTTTGTGAAAATATCCACTAAATGAGGGAATAATACGTGTTAGGGTACCCCAGGAGCGTTCCAAATGTGTGTGGGTAGAATATATATCCCACGGGGTAAAATTGCAAAAAGTTTAAAAAAATTTTTTTCTGGACTTAGTAATTTTTCCGGCGTTTATCAGACTTTCAGATAGGGGAAATGTCAGTGAGCGTACCGATTTCAGTTCCAGAGCGATTCGCCCAATGAGTCCTTGATGTTTAGTCGTTTTCAGCCAATTTTCTGGATTTTTGAAAATTTCACTTTTTTGTGAAAATATCCACTAAATGAGGGAATAATATGTGTGAGGGTACCCCAGGAGAGTTCCAAATGTGTGTGGGTAGAATATATATCCCACGGGGGTAAAATTGCAAAAAGTTGAAAAATTTTCTTTTTTGGACTTAGTCATTTTTCCGGCGTTTATCAGACTTTCAGATAGGGGAGATGTCAGTGAGCGTTCCGATTTCAATTCCAGAGCGATTCGCCCAATGAGTCCTTGATATTTAGTCGTTTTCAGCCAATTTTCTGGATTTTTGAAAATTTCACTTTTTTGTGAAAATATCCACTAAATGAGGGAATAATATGTGTGAGGGTACCCTAGGAGAGTTCCAAATGCTTGTGGGTAGAATATATATCCCACGGGGTAAAATTGAAAAAAGTTGAAAATTTTTTTTTTTTTGGACTTAGTCATTTTTCTGGCGTTTATCAGACTTTCAGATAGGGAAAATGTCAGTGAGCGTTCCGATTTCAGTTCCAGAGCGATTCGCCCAATGAGTTTTTGATATTTAGTCGTTTTCAGCCAATTTTCTGGATTTTTGAAAATTTCACTTTTTTGTGAAAATATCCACTAAATGAGGGAATAATATGTGTGAGGGTACCCCAGGAGAGTTCCAAATGTGTGTGGGTAGAATATATATCCCACGGGGGTAAAAATTGAAAAAAGTTGAAAAAATTTTTTTTTGGACTTAGTCATTTTTCTGGCGTTTATCAGACTTTCAGATAGGGGAAATGTCAGTGAGCGTTCTGATTTCAGTTCCACAGCGATTTGCCCAATGAGTCCTTGATATTTAGTCATTTTCACCCAATTTTCGAGATTTTTGAAAATTTCACTTTTTTGTGAAAATATCCACTAAATGAGGGAATAATATGTGTGAGGGTACCCCAGGAGAGTTCCAAATGTGTTTGGGTAGAATATATATCCTAAGGGGTAAAATTGCAAAAAGTTTAAAATTTTTTTTTTTGGACTTAGTAATTTTTCCGGCGTTTATCAGACTTTCAGATAGGGGAAATGTCAGTGAGCGTTCCGATTTCAGTTCCAGAGCGATTCGCCCAATGAGTCCTTGATGTTTAGTCGTTTTCAGCCAATTTTCTGGATTTTTGAAAATTTCACTTTTTTGTGAAAATATCAACTAAATGAGGGAATAATATGTGTGAGGGTACCCCAGGAGAGTTCCAAATGTGTGTGGGTAGAATATATATCCCACGGGGGTAAAATTGCAAAAAGTTGAAAAATTTTATTTTTTGAACTTAGTCATTTTTCCGGCGTTTATCAGACTTTCAGATAGGGGAAATGTCAGTGAGCGTTCCGATTTCAGTTCCAGAGCGAATCGCCCAATGAGTCCTTCATATTTAGTCGTTTTCAGCCAATTTTCTGGATTTTTGAAAATTTCACTTTTTTGTGAAAATATCCACTAAATGAGGGAATAATATGTGTGAGGGTACCCCAGGAGAGTTCCAAATGTGTGTGGGTAGAATATATATCCCACGGGGGTAAAAATTGAAAAAAGTTGAAAAATTTTTTTTTTGGACTTAGTCATTTTTCTGGCGTTTATCAGACTTTCAGATAGGGAAAATGTCAGTGAGCGTTCCGATTTCAGTTCCAGAGCGATTCGCCCAATGAGTTTTTGATATTTAGTCGTATTCAGCCAATTTTCTGGATTTTTGAAAATTTCAATTTTTTGTGAAAATATCCACTAAATGAGGGAATAATATGTGTGAGGGTACCCCAGGAGAGTTCCAATTGTGTGTGGGTAGAATATATATCCCACGGGGGTAAAAATTGAAAAAAGTTGAAAAAATTTTTTTTTGGACATAGTCATTTTTCTGGCGTTTATCAGACTTTCAGATAGGGGAAATGTCAGTGAGCGTTCTGATTTCAGTTCCACAGCGATTTGCCATATGAGTCCTTGATATTTAGTCATTTTCAGCCAATTTTATGGATTTTTGAAAATTTCACTTTTTTGTGAAAATATCCACTAAATGAGGGAATAATATGTGTTAGGGTACCCCAGGAGCGTTCCAAATGTGTGTGGGTAGAATATATATCCACGGGGTAAAATTGCAAAAAGTTGAAAAATTTTTTTTTTTGTACTTAGTAATTTTTCCGGCATTTATCAGACTTTCAGATAGGGGAAATGTCAGTGAGCGTTCCGATTTCAGTTCCAGAGCGATTCGCCCAATGAGTCCTTGATATTTAGTCGTTTTCAGCCAATTTTCTGGATTTTTGAAAATTTCACTTTTTTGTGAAAATATCCACTAAATGAGGGAATAATATGTGTGAGGGTACCCTAGGAGAGTTCCAAATGCTTGTGGGTAGAATATATATCCCACGGGGTAAAATTGAAAAAAGTTGAAAATTTTTTTTTTTTTGGACTTAGTCATTTTTCTGGCGTTTATCAGACTTTCAGATAGGGAAAATGTCAGTGAGCGTTCCGATTTCAGTTCCAGAGCGATTCGCCCAATGAGTTTTTGATATTTAGTCGTTTTCAGCCAATTTTCTGGATTTTTGAAAATTTCACTTTTTTGTGAAAATATCCACTAAATGAGGGAATAATATGTGTGAGGGTACCCCAGGAGAGTTCCAAATGTGTTTGGGTAGAATATATATCCTAAGGGGTAAAATTGCAAAAAGTTTAAAAATTTTTTTTTTGGACTTAGTAATTTTTCCGGCGTTTATCAGACTTTCAGATAGGGGAAATGTCAGTGAGCGTTCCGATTTCAGTTCCAGAGCGATTCGCCCAATGAGTCCTTGATGTTTAGTCGTTTTCAGCCAATTTTCTGGATTTTTGAAAATTTCACTTTTTTGTGAAAATATCCACTAAATGAGGGAATAATATGTGTGAGGGTACCCCAGGAGAGTTCCAAATGTGTGTGGGTAGAATATATATCCCACGGGGGTAAAATTGCAAAAAGTTGAAAAATTTTTTTTTTTGAACTTAGTCATTTTTCCGGCGTTTATCAGACTTTCAGATAGGGGAAATGTCAGTGAGCGTTCCGATTTCAGTTCCAGAGCGAATCGCCCAATGAGTCCTTCATATTTAGTCGTTTTCAGCCAATTTTCTGGATTTTTGAAAATTTCACTTTTTTGTGAAAATATCCACTAAATGAGGGAATAATATGTGTGAGGGTACCTCAGGAGAGTTCCAAATGTGTGTGGGTAGAATATATATCCCACGGGGGTAAAAATTGAAAAAAGTTGAAAAAATTTTTTTTTGGACTTAGTCATTTTTCTGGCGTTTATCAGACTTTCAGATAGGGGAAATGTCAGTGAGCGTTCTGATTTCAGTTCCACAGCGATTTGCCCAATGAGTCCTTGATATTTAGTCATTTTCAGCCAATTTTCGAGATTTTTGAAAATTTCACTTTTTCGTGAAAATATCCACTAAATGAGGGAATAATATGTGTGAGGGTACCCCAGGAGAGTTCCAAATGTGTTTGGGTAGAATATATATCCTAAGGGGTAAAATTGCAAAAAGTTTAAAAAATTTTTTTTTGGACTTAGTAATTTTTCCGGCGTTTATCAGACTTTCAGATAGGGGAAATGTCAGTGAGCGTTCCGATTTCAGTTCCAGAGCGATTCGCCCAATGAGTCCTTGATGTTTAGTCGTTTTCAGCCAATTTTCTGGATTTTTGAAAATTTCACTTTTTTGTGAAAATATCAACTAAATGAGGGAATAATATGTGTGAGGGTACCCCAGGAGAGTTCCAAATGTGTGTGGGTAGAATATATATCCCACGGGGGTAAAATTGCAAAAAGTTGAAAAATTTTTTTTTTTGAACTTAGTCATTTTTCCGGCGTTTATCAGACTTTCAGATAGGGGAAATATCAGTGAGCGTTCCGATTTCAGTTCCAGAGCGAATCGCCCAATGAGTCCTTCATATTTAGTCGTTTTCAGCCAATTTTCTGGATTTTTGAAAATTTCACTTTTTTGTGAAAATATCCACTAAATGAGGGAATAATATGTGTGAGGGTACCCCAGGAGAGTTCCAAATGTGTGTGGGTAGAATATATATCCCACGGGGGTAAAAATTGAAAAAAGTTGAAAAATTTTTTTTTTGGACTTAGTCATTTTTCTGGCGTTTATCAGACTTTCAGATAGGGAAAATGTCAGTGAGCGTTCCGATTTCAGTTCCAGAGCGATTCGCCCAATGAGTTTTTGATATTTAGTCGTATTCAGCCAATTTTCTGGATTTTTGAAAATTTCACTTTTTTGTGAAAATATCCACTAAATGAGGGAATAATATGTGTGAGGGTACCCCAGGAGAGTTCCAAATGTGTGTGGGTAGAATATATATCCCACGGGGGTAAAATTGCAAAAAGTTGAAAAATTTTATTTTTTGAACTTAGTCATTTTTCCGGCGTTTATCAGACTTTCAGATAGGGGAAATGTCAGTGAGCGTTCCGATTTCAGTTCCAGAGCGAATCGCCCAATGAGTCCTTCATATTTAGTCGTTTTCAGCCAATTTTCTGGATTTTTGAAAATTTCACTTTTTTGTGAAAATATCCACTAAATGAGGGAATAATATGTGTGAGGGTACCCCAGGAGAGTTCCAAATGTGTGTGGGTAGAATATATATCCCACGGGGGTAAAAATTGAAAAAAGTTGAAAAATTTTTTTTTTGGACTTAGTCATTTTTCTGGCGTTTATCAGACTTTCAGATAGGGAAAATGTCAGTGAGCGTTCCGATTTCAGTTCCAGAGCGATTCGCCCAATGAGTTTTTGATATTTAGTCGTATTCAGCCAATTTTCTGGATTTTTGAAAATTTCAATTTTTTGTGAAAATATCCACTAAATGAGGGAATAATATGTGTGAGGGTACCCCAGGAGAGTTCCAATTGTGTGTGGGTAGAATATATATCCCACGGGGGTAAAAATTGAAAAAAGTTGAAAAAATTTTTTTTTGGACATAGTCATTTTTCTGGCGTTTATCAGACTTTCAGATAGGGGAAATGTCAGTGAGCGTTCTGATTTCAGTTCCACAGCGATTTGCCATATGAGTCCTTGATATTTAGTCATTTTCAGCCAATTTTATGGATTTTTGAAAATTTCACTTTTTTGTGAAAATATCCACTAAATGAGGGAATAATATGTGTTAGGGTACCCCAGGAGCGTTCCAAATGTGTGTGGGTAGAATATATATCCACGGGGTAAAATTGCAAAAAGTTGAAAAATTTTTTTTTTTGTACTTAGTAATTTTTCCGGCATTTATCAGACTTTCAGATAGGGGAAATGTCAGTGAGCGTTCCGATTTCAGTTCCAGAGCGATTCGCCCAATGAGTCCTTGATATTTAGTCGTTTTCAGCCAATTTTCTGGATTTTTGAAAATTTCACTTTTTTGTGAAAATATCCACTAAATGAGGGAATAATATGTGTGAGGGTACCCTAGGAGAGTTCCAAATGCTTGTGGGTAGAATATATATCCCACGGGGTAAAATTGAAAAAAGTTGAAAATTTTTTTTTTTTTGGACTTAGTCATTTTTCTGGCGTTTATCAGACTTTCAGATAGGGAAAATGTCAGTGAGCGTTCCGATTTCAGTTCCAGAGCGATTCGCCCAATGAGTTTTTGATATTTAGTCGTTTTCAGCCAATTTTCTGGATTTTTGAAAATTTCACTTTTTTGTGAAAATATCCACTAAATGAGGGAATAATATGTGTGAGGGTACCCCAGGAGAGTTCCAAATGTGTTTGGGTAGAATATATATCCTAAGGGGTAAAATTGCAAAAAGTTTAAAAATTTTTTTTTTGGACTTAGTAATTTTTCCGGCGTTTATCAGACTTTCAGATAGGGGAAATGTCAGTGAGCGTTCCGATTTCAGTTCCAGAGCGATTCGCCCAATGAGTCCTTGATGTTTAGTCGTTTTCAGCCAATTTTCTGGATTTTTGAAAATTTCACTTTTTTGTGAAAATATCCACTAAATGAGGGAATAATATGTGTGAGGGTACCCCAGGAGAGTTCCAAATGTGTGTGGGTAGAATATATATCCCACGGGGGTAAAATTGCAAAAAGTTGAAAAATTTTTTTTTTTGAACTTAGTAATTTTTCCGGCGTTTATCAGACTTTCAGATAGGGGAAATGTCAGTGAGCGTTCCGATTTCAGTTCCAGAGCGAATCGCCCAATGAGTCCTTCATATTTAGTCGTTTTCAGCCAATTTTCTGGATTTTTGAAAATTTCACTTTTTTGTGAAAATATCCACTAAATGAGGGAATAATATGTGTGAGGGTACCTCAGGAGAGTTCCAAATGTGTGTGGGTAGAATATATATCCCACGGGGGTAAAAATTGAAAAAAGTTGAAAAAATTTTTTTTTGGACTTAGTCATTTTTCTGGCGTTTATCAGACTTTCAGATAGGGGAAATGTCAGTGAGCGTTCTGATTTCAGTTCCACAGCGATTTGCCCAATGAGTCCTTGATATTTAGTCATTTTCAGCCAATTTTCGAGATTTTTGAAAATTTCACTTTTTCGTGAAAATATCCACTAAATGAGGGAATAATATGTGTGAGGGTACCCCAGGAGAGTTCCAAATGTGTTTGGGTAGAATATATATCCTAAGGGGTAAAATTGCAAAAAGTTTAAAAAATTTTTTTTTGGACTTAGTAATTTTTCCGGCGTTTATCAGACTTTCAGATAGGGGAAATGTCAGTGAGCGTTCCGATTTCAGTTCCAGAGCGATTCGCCCAATGAGTCCTTGATGTTTAGTCGTTTTCAGCCAATTTTCTGGATTTTTGAAAATTTCACTTTTTTGTGAAAATATCAACTAAATGAGGGAATAATATGTGTGAGGGTACCCCAGGAGAGTTCCAAATGTGTGTGGGTAGAATATATATCCCACGGGGGTAAAATTGCAAAAAGTTGAAAATTTTTTTTTTTTGAACTTAGTCATTTTTCCGGCGTTTATCAGACTTTCAGATAGGGGAAATATCAGTGAGCGTTCCGATTTCAGTTCCAGAGCGAATCGCCCAATGAGTCCTTCATATTTAGTCGTTTTCAGCCAATTTTCTGGATTTTTGAAAATTTCACTTTTTTGTGAAAATATCCACTAAATGAGGGAATAATATGTGTGAGGGTACCCCAGGAGAGTTCCAAATGTGTGTGGGTAGAATATATATCCCACGGGGGTAAAAATTGAAAAAAGTTGAAAAATTTTTTTTTTGGACTTAGTCATTTTTCTGGCGTTTATCAGACTTTCAGATAGGGAAAATGTCAGTGAGCGTTCCGATTTCAGTTCCAGAGCGATTCGCCCAATGAGTTTTTGATATTTAGTCGTATTCAGCCAATTTTCTGGATTTTTGAAAATTTCACTTTTTTGTGAAAATATCCACTAAATGAGGGAATAATATGTGTGAGGGTACCCCAGGAGAGTTCCAAATGTGTGTGGGTAGAATATATATCCCACGGGGGTAAAAATTGAAAAAAGTTGAAAAAATTTTTTTTTGGACATAGTCATTTTTCTGGCGTTTATCAGACTTTCAGATAGGGGAAATATCAGTGAGCGTTCTGATTTCAGTTCCACAGCGATTTGCCATATGAGTCCTTGATATTTAGTCATTTTCAGCCATTTTTCGAGATTTTTGAAAATTTCACTTTTTTGTGAAAATATCCACTAAATGAGGGAATAATATGTGTGAGGGTACCCCAGGAGAGTTCCAAATGTGTGTGGGTAGAATATATATCCCACGGGGTAAAATTGAAAAAAGTTGAAAAATTTTTTTTTTTTGGACTTAGTCATTTTTCCGGCGTTTATCAGACTTTCAGATAGGGGAAATGTCAGTGACCGTTCCGATTTCAATTCCAGAGCGATTCGCCCAATGAGTCCTTGATGTTTAGTCGTTTTCAGCCAATTTTCTGGATTTTTGAAAATTTCACTTTTTTGTGAAAATATCCACTAAATGAGGGAATAATATGTGTGAGGGTACCCCAGGAGAGTTCCATATGTGTGTGGGTAGAATATATATCCCACGGGGGTAAAAATTGAAAAAAGTTGAAAACATTTTTTTTTGGACTTAGTCATTTTTCTGGCGTTTATCAGACTTTCAGATAGGGAAAATGTCAGTGAGCGTTCCGATTTCAGTTCCAGAGCGATTCGCCCAATGAGTTTTTGATATTTAGTCGTTTTCAGCCAATTTTCTGGATTTTTGAAAATTTCACTTTTTTGTGAAAATATCCACTAAATGAGGGAATAATATGTGTGAGGGTACCCCAGGAGAGTTCCAAATGTGTGTGGGTAGAATATATATCCCACGGGGTAAAATTGCAAAAAGTTGAAAAAATTTTTTTTTGGACATAGTCATTTTTCTGGCGTTTATCAGACTTTCAGATAGGGGAAATGTCAGTGAGCGTTCTGATTTCAGTTCCACAGCGATTTGCCATATGAGTCCTTGATATTTAGTCATTTTCAGCCATTTTTCGAGATTTTTGAAAATTTCACTTTTTTGTGAAAATATCCACTAAATGAGGGAATAATATGTGTGAGGGTACCCCAGGAGAGTTCCAAATGTGTGTGGGTAGAATATATATCCCACGGGGTAAAATTGAAAAAAGTTGAAAAATTTTTTTTTTTGGACTTAGCAATTTTTCCGGCGTTTATCAGACTTTCAGATAGGGGAAATGTCAGTTAGCATTCCGATTTCAGTTCCAGAGCAATTCGCCCAATGAGTCCTTGATGTTTAGTCGTTTTCAGCCAATTTTATGGATTTTTGAAAATTTCACTTTTTTGTGAAAATATCCACTAAATGAGGGAATAATATGTGTTAGGGTACCCCAGGAGCGTTCCAAATGTGTGTGGGTAGAATATATATCCACGGGGTAAAATTGCAAAAAGTTGAAAAAAATTTTTTTCTGGACTTAGTCATTTTTCCGGCGTTTATCAGACTTTCAGATAGGGGAAATGTCAGTGAGCGTTCCGATTTCAGTTCCAGAGCGATTCGCCCAATGAGTCCTTGATATTTAGTCGTTTTCAGCCAATTTTCTGGATTTTTGAAAATTTCACTTTTTTTGTGAAAATATCCACTAAATGAGGGAATAATATGTGTGAGGGTACCCCAGGAGAGTTCCAAATGTGTGTGGGTAGAATATATATCCCACGGGGGTAAAAATTGAAAAAAGTTGAAAAAATTTTTTTTTGGACTTAGTCATTTTTCTGGCGTTTATCAGACTTTCAGATAGGGGAAATGTCAGTGAGCGTTCTGATTTCAGTTCCACAGCGATTTGCCCAATGAGTCCTTGATATTTAGTCATTTTCAGCCATTTTTCGAGATTTTTGAAAATTTCACTTTTTTGTGAAAATATCCACTAAATGAGGGAATAATATGTGTGAGGGTACCCCAGGAGAGTTCCAAATGTGTGTGGGTAGAATATATATCCCACGGGGTAAAATTGAAAAAAGTTGAAAAATTTTTTTTTTTTGGACTTAGTCATTTTTCCGGCGTTTATCAGACTTTCAGATAGGGGAAATGTCAGTGACCGTTCCGATTTCAATTCCAGAGCGATTCGCCCAATGAGTCCTTGATGTTTAGTCGTTTTCAGCCAATTTTCTGGATTTTTGAAAATTTCACTTTTTTGTGAAAATATCCACTAAATGAGGGAATAATATGTGTGAGGGTACCCCAGGAGAGTTCCATATGTGTGTGGGTAGAATATATATCCCACGGGGGTAAAAATTGAAAAAAGTTGAAAACATTTTTTTTTGGACTTAGTCATTTTTCTGGCGTTTATCAGACTTTCAGATAGGGAAAATGTCAGTGAGCGTTCCGATTTCAGTTCCAGAGCGATTCGCCCAATGAGTTTTTGATATTTAGTCGTTTTCAGCCAATTTTCTGGATTTTTGAAAATTTCACTTTTTTGTGAAAATATCCACTAAATGAGGGAATAATATGTGTGAGGGTACCCCAGGAGAGTTCCAAATGTGTGTGGGTAGAATATATATCCCACGGGGTAAAATTGCAAAAAGTTGAAAAATTTTTTTTTTTGGACTTAGCAATTTTTCTGGCGTTTATCAGACTTTCAGATAGGGGAAATGTCAGTGAGCGTTCTGATTTCAGTTCCACAGCGATTTGCCATATGAGTCCTTGATATTTAGTCATTTTCAGCCATTTTTCGAGATTTTTGAAAATTTCACTTTTTTGTGAAAATATCCACTAAATGAGGGAATAATATGTGTGAGGGTACCCCAGGAGAGTTCCAAATGTGTGTGGGTAGAATATATATCCCACGGGGTAAAATTGAAAAAAGTTGAAAAATTTTTTTTTTTGGACTTAGCAATTTTTCCGGCGTTTATCAGACTTTCAGATAGGGGAAATGTCAGTTAGCATTCCGATTTCAGTTCCAGAGCAATTCGCCCAATGAGTCCTTGATGTTTAGTCGTTTTCAGCCAATTTTATGGATTTTTGAAAATTTCACTTTTTTGTGAAAATATCCACTAAATGAGGGAATAATATGTGTTAGGGTACCCCAGGAGCGTTCCAAATGTGTGTGGGTAGAATATATATCCACGGGGTAAAATTGCAAAAAGTTGAAAAAAATTTTTTTCTGGACTTAGTCATTTTTCCGGCGTTTATCAGACTTTCAGATAGGGGAAATGTCAGTGAGCGTTCTGATTTCAGTTCCACAGCGATTTGCCCAATGAGTCCTTGATATTTAGTCATTTTCAGCCATTTTTCGAGATTTTTGAAAATTTCACTTTTTTGTGAAAATATCCACTAAATGAGGGAATAATATGTGTGAGGGTACCCCAGGAGAGTTCCAAATGTGTGTGGGTAGAATATATATCCCACGGGGTAAAATTGAAAAAAGTTGAAAAATTTTTTTTTTTTGGACTTAGTCATTTTTCCGGCGTTTATCAGACTTTCAGATAGGGGAAATGTCAGTGACCGTTCCGATTTCAATTCCAGAGCGATTCGCCCAATGAGTCCTTGATGTTTAGTCGTTTTCAGCCAATTTTCTGGATTTTTGAAAATTTCACTTTTTTGTGAAAATATCCACTAAATGAGGGAATAATATGTGTGAGGGTACCCCAGGAGAGTTCCATATGTGTGTGGGTAGAATATATATCCCACGGGGGTAAAAATTGAAAAAAGTTGAAAACATTTTTTTTTGGACTTAGTCATTTTTCTGGCGTTTATCAGACTTTCAGATAGGGAAAATGTCAGTGAGCGTTCCGATTTCAGTTCCAGAGCGATTCGCCCAATGAGTTTTTGATATTTAGTCGTTTTCAGCCAATTTTCTGGATTTTTGAAAATTTCACTTTTTTGTGAAAATATCCACTAAATGAGGGAATAATATGTGTGAGGGTACCCCAGGAGAGTTCCAAATGTGTGTGGGTAGAATATATATCCCACGGGGTAAAATTGCAAAAAGTTGAAAAATTTTTTTTTTTGGACTTAGCAATTTTTCCGGCGTTTATCAGACTTTCAGATAGGGGAAATGTCAGTGAGCGTTCCGATTTCAGTTCCAGAGCGATTCGCCCAATGAGTCCTTGATATTTAGTCGTTTTCAGCCAATTTTCTGGATTTTTGAAAATTTCACTTTTTTTGTGAAAATATCCACTAAATGAGGGAATAATATGTGTGAGGGTACCCCAGGAGAGTTCCAAACGTGTGTGGGTAGAATATATATCCCACGGGGGTAAAAATTGAAAAAAGTTGAAAAAATTTTTTTTTGGACTTAGTCATTTTTCTGGCGTTTATCAGACTTTCAGATAGGGGAAATGTCAGTGAGCGTTCTGATTTCAGTTCCACAGCGATTTGCCCAATGAGTCCTTGATATTTAGTCATTTTCAGCCATTTTTCGAGATTTTTGAAAATTTCACTTTTTTGTGAAAATATCCACTAAATGAGGGAATAATATGTGTGAGGGTACCCCAGGAGAGTTCCAAATGTGTGTGGGTAGAATATATATCCCACGGGGTAAAATTGAAAAAAGTTGAAAAATTTTTTTTTTTGGACTTAGCAATTTTTCCGGCGTTTATCAGACTTTCAGATAGGGGAAATGTCAGTTAGCATTCCGATTTCAGTTCCAGAGCAATTCGCCCAATGAGTCCTTGATGTTTAGTCGTTTTCAGCCAATTTTATGGATTTTTGAAAATTTCACTTTTTTGTGAAAATATCCACTAAATGAGGGAATAATATGTGTTAGGGTACCCCAGGAGCGTTCCAAATGTGTGTGGGTAGAATATATATCCACGGGGTAAAATTGCAAAAAGTTGAAAAAAAAATTTTTCTGGACTTAGTCATTTTTCCGGCGTTTATCAGACTTTCAGATAGGGGAAATGTCAGTGAGCGTTCCGATTTCAGTTCCAGAGCGATTCGCCCAATGAGTCCTTGATATTGAGTCGTTTTCAGCCAATTTTCTGGATTTTTGAAAATTTCACTTTTTTTGTGAAAATATCCACTAAATGAGGGAATAATATGTGTGAGGGTACCCCAGGAGAGTTCCAAATGTGTGTGGGTAGAATATATATCCCACGGGGGTAAAAATTGAAAAAAGTTGAAAAAATTTTTTTTTGGACTTAGTCATTTTTCTGGCGTTTATCAGACTTTCAGATAGGGGAAATGTCAGTGAGCGTTCTGATTTCAGTTCCACAGCGATTTGCCCAATGAGTCCTTGATATTTAGTCATTTTCAGCCATTTTTCGAGATTTTTGAAAATTTCACTTTTTTGTGAAAATATCCACTAAATGAGGGAATAATATGTGTGAGGGTACCCCAGGAGAGTTCCAAATGTGTGTGGGTAGAATATATATCCCACGGGGTAAAATTGGAAAAAGTTGAAAATTTTTTTTTTTTTGGACTTAGTCATTTTTCCGGCGTTTATCAGACTTTCAGATAGGGGAAATGTCAGTGAGCGTTCCGATTTCAATTCCAGAGCGATTCGCCCAATGAGTCCTTGATGTTTAGTCGTTCTCAGCCAATTTTCTGGATTTTTGAAAATTTCACTTTTTTGTGAAAATATCCACTAAATGAGGGAATAATATGTGTGAGGGTACCCCAGGAGAGTTCCATATGTGTGTGGGTAGAATATATATCCCACGGGGGTAAAAATTGAAAAAAGTTGAAAACATTTTTTTTTGGACTTAGTCATTTTTCTGGCGTTTATCAGACTTTCAGATAGGGAAAATGTCAGTGAGCGTTCCGATTTCAGTTCCAGAGCGATTCGCCCAATGAGTTTTTGATATTTAGTCGTTTTCAGCCAATTTTCTGGATTTTTGAAAATTTCACTTTTTTGTGAAAATATCCACTAAATGAGGGAATAAAATGTGTGAGGGTACCCCAGGAGAGTTCCAAATGTGTGTGGGTAGAATATATATCCCACGGGGTAAAATTGCAAAAAGTTGAAAAATTTTTTTTTTGGACTTAGCAATTTTTCCGGCGTTTATCAGACTTTCAGATAGGGGAAATGTCAGTTAGCATTCCGATTTCAGTTCCAGAGCAATTCGCCCAATGAGTAATTGATGTTTAGTCGTTTTCAGCCAATGTTATGGATTTTTGAAAATTTCACTTTTTTGTGAAAATATCCACAAAATGAGGGAATAATATGTGTTAGGGTACCCCAGGAGCGTTCCAAATGTGTGTGGGTAGAATATATATCCCACGGGGGTAAAAATTGAAAAAAGTTGAAAAATTTTTTTTTTGGACTTAGTCATTTTTCTGGCGTTTATCAGACTTTCAGATAGGGAAAATGTCAGTGAGCGTTCCGATTTCAGTTCCAGAGCGATTCGCCCAATGAGTTTTTGATATTTAGTCGTTTCAGGCAATTTTCTGGATTTTTGAAAATTTCACTTTTTTGTGAAAATATCCACTAAATGAGGGAATAATATGTGTGAGGGTACCCCAGGAGAGTACCAAATGTGTGTGGGTAGAATATATATCCCACGGGGTAAAATTGCAAAAAGTTTAAAAATTTTTTTTTTTGGACTTAGTCATTTTTCTGGCGTTTATCAGACTTTCAGATAGGGGAAATGTCAGTGAGCGTTCCGATTTCAGTTCCACAGCGATTTGCCCAATGAGTCCTTGATATTTACTCATTTTCAGCCAATTTTCGAGATTTTTGAAAATTTCACTTTTTTGTGAAAATATCCACTAAATGAGGGAATAATATGTGTGAGGGTACCCCAGCAGAGTTCCAAATGTGTGTGGGTAGAATATATATCCTACGGGGTAAAATTGCAAAAAGTTGAAAAAAATTTTTTTTTGGACTTAGTAATTTTTCCGGCGTTTATCAGACTTTCAGATAGGGGAAATGTCAGTGAGCGTTCCGATTTCAGTTCCAGAGCGATTCGCCCAATGAGTCCTTGATGTTTAGTCGTTTTCAGCCAATTTTCTGGATTTTTGAAAATTTCACTTTTTTGTGAAAATATCCTCTAAATGAGGGAATAATATGTGTGAAGGTACCCCAGGAGAGTTCCAAATGTGTGTGGGTAGAATATATATCCCACGGGGGTAAAATTGCAAAAAGTTGAAAAATTTTTTTTTTTGGACTTAGTCATTTTTCCGGCGTTTATCAGACTTTCAGATAGGGGAAATGTCAGTGAGCGTTCCGATTTCAGTTCCAGAGCGAATCGCCCAATGAGTCCTTGATATTTAGTCATTTTCAGCCAATTTTCTGGATTTTTGAAAATTTCACTTTTTTGTGAAAATATCCACTAAATGAGGGAATAATATGTGCGAGGGTACCCCAGGAGAGTTCTAATTGTGTGTGGGAAGAAAATATATCCCACGGGGGTAAAATTGAAAAAAGTTGAAAAAAATTTTTTTTTGGACTTAGTCATTTTTCCGGCATTTATCAGACTTTCAGATTGTGCAAATGTCAGTGAGCGTTCCGATTTCAGTTCCAGAGCGATTCGCCCAATGAGTCCTTGATATTTAGTCGTTTTCAGCCAATTTTCTGGATTTTTGAAAATTTTACTTTTTTGTGAAAATATCCACTAAATGAGGGAATAATATGTATGAGGGTACCCCAGGAGAGTTCCAAATGTGTGTGGGTAGAATATATATCCCACGGGGGTAAAATTGAAAAAAGTTGAAAAAATTTTTTTTTTGGACTTAGTCATTTTTCTGGCGTTTATCAGACTTTAAGATAGGGGAAATGTCAGTGAGCATTCCCATTTCAGTTCCAGAGTGATTCGCCCAATGAGTCTTTGATATTTAGTCGTTTTCAGCAAATTTCTGGATTTTTGAAAATTTCACTTTTTTGTGAAAATATCCACTAAATGAGGGAATAATATGTGTGAGGGTACCCCAGGAGAGTTCTAAATGTGTGTGGGAAGAATATATATCCCACGGGGGTAAAATTGAAAAAATTAAAAAAAAATTTTTTTTTGGACTTAGTCATTTTTCCGGCGTTTATCAGACTTTCAGATAGGGCAAATATCAGTGAGCATTCCGTTTTTCAGTTCCAGAGCGATTCGCCCAATGAGTCCTTGATATTTAGTCGCTTTCAGCCAATTTTCTGGATTCTTGAAAATTTCACTTTTTTGTGAAAATATCCACTAAATGAGGGAATAATATGTATGAGGGTACCCCAGGAGAGTTCCAAATGTGTGTGGGTAGAATATATATCCCACGGGGGTAAAATTTAAAAAAGTTGAAAACATTTTTTTTTTGGACTTAGTCATTTTTCTGGCGTTTATCAGACTTTAAGATAGGGCAAATGTCAGTGAGCGTTCCGATTTCAGTTCCAGAGCGATTCGCCCAATGAGTCTTTGATATTTAGTCGTTTTCAGCCAATTTTCTGGATTTTTGAAAATTTCACTTTTTTGTGAAAATATCCACTAAATGAGGGAATAATATGTATGAGGGTACCCCAGGAGAGTTCCAAATGTGTGTGGGTAGAATATATATCCGACGGGGGTAAAATTGAAAAAAGTTGAAAAAATTTTTTTTTTGGACTTAGTCATTTTTCTGGCGTTTATCAGACTTTAAGATAGGGGAAATGTCAGTGAGCATTCCCATTTCAGTTCCAGACTGATTCGCCCAATGAGTCTTTGATATTTAGTCGTTTTCAGCAAATTTCTGGATTTTTGAAAATTTCACTTTTTTGTGAAAATATCCACTAAATGAGGGAATAATATGTGTGAGGGTACCCCAGGAGAGTTCTAAATGTGTGTGGGAAGAATATATATCCCACGGGGATAAAATTGAAAAAATTTAAAAAAAAATTTTTTTTGGACTTAGTCATTTTTCCGGCGTTTATCAGACTTTCAGATAGGGCAAATATCAGTGAGCATTCCGATTTCAGTTCCAGAGCGATTCGCCCAATGAGTCCTTGATATTTAGTCGCTTTCAGCCAATTTTCTGGATTCTTGAAAATTTCACTTTTTTGTGAAAATATCCACTAAATGAGGGAATAATATGTTTGAGGGTACCCCAGGAGAGTTCCAAATGTGTGTGGGTAGAAAATATATCCCACGGGGGTAAAATTTAAAAAAGTTGAAAACATTTTATTTTTGGACTTAGTCATTTTTCTGGCATTTATCAGACTTTAAGATAGGGCAAATGTCAGTGAGCGTTCCGATTTCAGTTCCAGAGCGATTCGCCCAATGAGTCTTTGATATTTAGTCGTTTTCAGCCAATTTTCTGGATTTTTGAAAATTTCACTTTTTTGTGAAAATATCCACTAAATGAGGGAATAATATGTGTGAGGGTACCCCAGGAGAGTTCTAAATGTGTGTGGGTAGAATATATATCCCACGGGGGTAAAATTGAAAATAGTTGAAAACATTTTTTTTTGGAATTAGTCATTTTTCCAGCGTTTATCAGACTTTCAGATAGGGCAAATGTCAGTGAGCGTTCCGATTTCAGTTCCAGAGCGATTCGCCCAATGAGTCATTGTTATTTAGTTGTTTTCAGCCAATTTTCTGGATTTTTGAAAATTTCACTTTTTTGTGAAAATATCCACTAAATGAGGGAATAATATGTGTGAGGATACCCCAGGAGAGTTCTAAATGTGTGTGGGTAGAATATATCTCCCACGGGGGTAAAATTGAAAAGAGTTGAAAACATTTTAGTTTTTGGACTTAGTCATTTTTCCGGCGTTTATCAGACTTTCAGATAGGGGAAATGTCAGTGAGCGTTCCGATTTTAGTTCCAGAGCGATTCGCCCAATGAGTCCTTGTTATTTAGTTGTTTTCAGCCAATTTTCTGGATTTTTGAAAATTTCACTTTTTTGTGAAAATATCCACTAAATGAGGGAATAATATGTGTGAGGGTACCCCAGGAGAGTTCCAAATGTGTGTGGGTAGAAAATATATCCCACGGGGGTAAAATTAAAAAAAGTTGAAAACATTTTATTTTTGGACTTAGTCATTTTTCTGGCATTTATCAGACTTTAAGATAGGGCAAATGTCAGTGAGCGTTCCGATTTCAGTTCCAGAGCGATTCGCCCAATGAGTCTTTGATATTTAGTCGTTTTCAGCCAATTTTCTGGATTTTTGAAAATTTCACTTTTTTGTGAAAATATCCACTAAATGAGGGAATAATATGTGTGAGGGTACCCCAGGAGAGTTCTAAATGTGTGTGGGTAGAATATATATCCCACGGGGGTAAAATTGAAAATAGTTGAAAACATTTTTTTTGGAATTAGTCATTTTTCCAGCGTTTATCAGACTTTCAGATAGGGCAAATGTCAGTGAGCGTTCCGATTTCAGTTCCAGAGCGATTCGCCCAATGAGTCATTGTTATTTAGTTGTTTTCAGCCAATTTTCTGGATTTTTGAAAATTTCACTTTTTTGTGAAAATATCCACTAAATGAGGGAATAATATGTGTGAGGATACCCCAGGAGAGTTCTAAATGTGTGTGGGTAGAATATATCTCCCACGGGGGTAAAATTGAAAAGAGTTGAAAACATTTTAGTTTTTGGACTTAGTCATTTTTCCGGCGTTTATCAGACTTTCAGATAGGGGAAATGTCAGTGAGCGTTCCGATTTTAGTTCCAGAGCGATTCGCCCAATGAGTCCTTGTTATTTAGTTGTTTTCAGCCAATTTTCTGGATTTTTGAAAATTTCACTTTTTTGTGAAAATATCCACTAAATGAGGGAATAATATGTGTGAGGGTACCCCAGGAGAGTTCTAAATGTGTGTGGGAAGAATATATATCCCACGGGGATAAAATTGAAAAAATTAAAAAAAAAAATTTTTTTGGACTTAGTCATTTTTCCGGCGTTTATCAGACTTTCAGATAGGGCAAATATCAGTGAGCATTCCGATTTCAGTTCCAGAGCGATTCGCCCAATGAGTCCTTGATATTTAGTCGCTTTCAGCCAATTTTCTGGATTCTTGAAAATTTCACTTTTTTGTGAAAATATCCACTAAATGAGGGAATAATATGTTTGAGGGTACCCCAGGAGAGTTCCAAATGTGTGTGGGTAGAAAATATATCCCACGGGGGTAAAATTTAAAAAAGTTGAAAACATTTTATTTTTGGACTTAGTCATTTTTCTGGCATTTATCAGACTTTAAGATAGGGCAAATGTCAGTGAGCGTTCCGATTTCAGTTCCAGAGCGATTCGCCCAATGAGTCTTTGATATTTAGTCGTTTTCAGCCAATTTTCTGGATTTTTGAAAATTTCACTTTTTTGTGAAAATATCCACTAAATGAGGGAATAATATGTGTGAGGGTACCCCAGGAGAGTTCTAAATGTGTGTGGGTAGAATATATATCCCACGGGGGTAAAATTGAAAATAGTTGAAAACATTTTTTTTTGGAATTAGTCATTTTTCCAGCGTTTATCAGACTTTCAGATAGGGCAAATGTCAGTGAGCGTTCCGATTTCAGTTCCAGAGCGATTCGCCCAATGAGTCATTGTTATTTAGTTGTTTTCAGCCAATTTTCTGGATTTTTGAAAATTTCACTTTTTTGTGAAAATATCCACTAAATGAGGGAATAATATGTGTGAGGATACCCCAGGAGAGTTCTAAATGTGTGTGGGTAGAATATATCTCCCACGGGGGTAAAATTGAAAAGAGTTGAAAACATTTTAGTTTTTGGACTTAGTCATTTTTCCGGCGTTTATCAGACTTTCAGATAGGGGAAATGTCAGTGAGCGTTCCGATTTTAGTTCCAGAGCGATTCGCCCAATGAGTCCTTGTTATTTAGTTGTTTTCAGCCAATTTTCTGGATTTTTGAAAATTTCACTTTTTTGTGAAAATATCCACTAAATGAGGGAATAATATGTGTGAGGGTACCCCAGGAGAGTTCCAAATGTGTGTGGGTAGAAAATATATCCCACGGGGGTAAAATTAAAAAAAGTTGAAAACATTTTATTTTTGGACTTAGTCATTTTTCTGGCATTTATCAGACTTTAAGATAGGGCAAATGTCAGTGAGCGTTCCGATTTCAGTTCCAGAGCGATTCGCCCAATGAGTCTTTGATATTTAGTCGTTTTCAGCCAATTTTCTGGATTTTTGAAAATTTCACTTTTTTGTGAAAATATCCACTAAATGAGGGAATAATATGTGTGAGGGTACCCCAGGAGAGTTCTAAATGTGTGTGGGTAGAATATATATCCCACGGGGGTAAAATTGAAAATAGTTGAAAACATTTTTTTTGGAATTAGTCATTTTTCCAGCGTTTATCAGACTTTCAGATAGGGCAAATGTCAGTGAGCGTTCCGATTTCAGTTCCAGAGCGATTCGCCCAATGAGTCATTGTTATTTAGTTGTTTTCAGCCAATTTTCTGGATTTTTGAAAATTTCACTTTTTTGTGAAAATATCCACTAAATGAGGGAATAATATGTGTGAGGATACCCCAGGAGAGTTCTAAATGTGTGTGGGTAGAATATATCTCCCACGGGGGTAAAATTGAAAAGAGTTGAAAACATTTTAGTTTTTGGACTTAGTCATTTTTCCGGCGTTTATCAGACTTTCAGATAGGGGAAATGTCAGTGAGCGTTCCGATTTTAGTTCCAGAGCGATTCGCCCAATGAGTCCTTGTTATTTAGTTGTTTTCAGCCAATTTTCTGGATTTTTGAAAATTTCACTTTTTTGTGAAAATATCCACTAAATGAGGGAATAATATGTGTGAGGGTACCCCAGGAGAGTTCTAAATCTGTGTGGGTAGAATATATATCCCACGGGGGTAAAATTGAAAACAGTTGAAAACATTTTTTTTTTGGACTTAGTCATTTTTCCAGCGTTTATCAGACTTTCAGATAGGGCAAATGTCAGTGAGCGCTCCGATTTCAGTTCCAGAGCGATTCGCCCAATGAGTCTTTGATATTTAGTCGTTTTCAGCCAATTTTCTGGATTTTTGAAAATTTCACTTTTTTGTGAAAATATCCACTAAATGAGGGAATAATATGTGTGAGGGTACCCCAGGAGAGTTCCAAATGTGTGTGGGTAGAATATATATCCCACGGGGGTAAAATTGAAAAAAGTTGAATAAAATTTTTTTTTGGACTTAGTCTTTTTTCCGGCATTTATCAGGCTTTCAGATAGGGGAAATGTCAGTGAGCGTTCCGATGTCAGTTCCAGAGCGATTCGCCCAATGAGTCCTTGATATTTAGTCGTTTTCAGCCAATTTTCTGGATTTTTGAAAATTTCACTTTTTTGTGAAAATATCCACTAAATGAGGGAATGATATGTGTGAGGGTACCCCAGGAGAGTTCCAAATGTGTGTGGGTAGAATATATATCCCACGGGGGTAAAATTGAAAAAAGTTGAAAAAAATTTTTTTTTGGACTTAGTCTTTTTTCCGGCATTTATCAGGCTTTCAGATAGGGGAAATGTGAGTGAGCGTTCTGATGTCAGTTCCAGAGCGATTCGCCCAATGAGTCCTTGATATTTAGTTGTTTTCAGCCAATTTTCTGGATTTTTGAAAATTTCACTTTTTTGTGAAAATATCCACTAAATGAGGGAATAATATGCGTGAGGGTACCCCAGGAGAGTTCCAAATGTGTGTGGGTAGAATATATATCCCAAGGGGGTAAAATTGAAAAAAGTTGAAAAAAATTTTTTTTTGGACTTAGTCTTTTTTCCGGCATTTATCAGGCTTTCAGATAGGGGAAATGTCAGTGAGCGTTCCGATTTCAGTTCCAGAGCGATTCGCCCAATGAGTCCTTGATATTTAGTCGTTTTCAGCCAATTTTCTGGATTTTTGAAAATTTCACTTTTTTGTGAAAATATCCACTAAATGAGGGAATAATATGTATGAGGGTACCCCAGGAGAGTTCTAAATGTGTGTGGGTAGAATATATATCCCACGGGGGTAAAATTGAAAAAAGTTGAAAACATTTTTTTTTTGGACTTAGTCTTTTTTCCGGCATTTATCAGGCTTTCAGATAGGGGAAATGTCAGTGAGCGTTCTGATGTCAGTTCCAGAGCGATTCGCCCAATGAGTCCTTGATATTTAGTCGTTTTCAGCCAATTTTCTGGATTTTTGAAAATTTCACTTTTTTGTGAAAATATCCACTATATGAGGGAATAATATGTGTGAGGGTACCCCAGGAGAGTTCCAAATGTGTGTGGGTAGACGGGGGTAAAATTGAAAAAAGTTGAAAAATTTTTTTTTTGGACTTAGTCATTTTTCCGGCGTTTATCAGACTTTCAGATAGGGGAAATGTCAGTGAGCGTTCCGATTTTAGTTCCAGAGCGATTCGCCCAATGAGTCCTTGTTATTTAGTTGTTTTCAGCCAATTTTCTGGATTTTTGAAAATTTCACTTTTTTGTGAAAATATCCACTAAATGAGGGAATAATATGTGTGAGGGTACCCCAGCAGAGTTCTAAATGTGTGTGGGTAGAATATATCTGCCACGGGGGTAAAATTGAAAAAAGTTGAAAACATTTTCGTTTTTGGACTTAGTCATTTTTCCAGCGTTTATCAGACTTTCAGATAGGGCAAATGTCAGTGAGCGCTCCGATTTCAGTTCCAGAGCGATTCGCCCAATGAGTCTTTGATATTTAGTCGTTTTCAGCCAATTTTCTGGATTTTTGAAAATTTCACTTTTTTGTGAAAATATCCACTAAATGAGGGAATAATATGTGTGAGGGTACCCCAGGAGAGTTCCAAATGTGTGTGGGTAGAATATATATCCCACGGGGGTAAAATTGAAAAAAGTTGAATAAAATTTTTTTTTGGACTTAGTCTTTTTTCCGGCATTTATCAGGCTTTCAGATAGGGGAAATGTCAGTGAGCGTTCCGATGTCAGTTCCAGAGCGATTCGCCCAATGAGTCCTTGATATTTAGTTGTTTTCAGCCAATTTTCTGGATTTTTGAAAATTTCACTTTTTTGTGAAAATATCCACTAAATGAGGGAATAATATGCGTGAGGGTACCCCAGGAGAGTTCCAAATGTGTGTGGGTAGAATATATATCCCAAGGGGGTAAAATTGAAAAAAGTTGAAAAAAATTTTTTTTTGGACTTAGTCTTTTTTCCGGCATTTATCAGGCTTTCAGATAGGGGAAATGTCAGTGAGCGTTCCGATTTCAGTTCCAGAGCGATTCGCCCAATGAGTCCTTGATATTTAGTCGTTTTCAGCCAATTTTCTGGATTTTTGAAAATTTCACTTTTTTGTGAAAATATCCACTAAATGAGGGAATAATATGTATGAGGGTACCCCAGGAGAGTTCTAAATGTGTGTGGGTAGAATATATATCCCACGGGGGTAAAATTGAAAAAAGTTGAAAACATTTTTTTTTTGGACTTAGTCTTTTTTCCGGCATTTATCAGGCTTTCAGATAGGGGAAATGTCAGTGAGCGTTCTGATGTCAGTTCCAGAGCGATTCGCCCAATGAGTCCTTGATATTTAGTCGTTTTCAGCCAATTTTCTGGATTTTTGAAAATTTCACTTTTTTGTGAAAATATCCACTAAATGAGGGAATAATATGTGTGAGGGTACCCCAGGAGAGTTCCAAATGTGTGTGGGTAGACGGGGGTAAAATTGAAAAAGTTGAAAAATTTTTTTTTTGGACTTAGTCATTTTTCCGGCGTTTATCAGACTTTCAGATAGGGGAAATGTCAGTGAGCGTTCCGATTTTAGTTCCAGAGCGATTCGCCCAATGAGTCCTTGTTATTTAGTTGTTTTCAGCCAATTTTCTGGATTTTTGAAAATTTCACTTTTTTGGGAAAATATCCACTAAATGAGGGAATAATATGTGTGAGGGTACCCCAGCAGAGTTCTAAATGTGTGTGGGTAGAATATATCTGCCACGGGGGTAAAATTGAAAAAAGTTGAAAACATTTTCGTTTTTGGACTTAGTCATTTTTCCAGCGTTTATCAGTCTTTCAGATAGGGCAAATGTCAGTGAGCGCTCCGATTTCAGTTCCAGAGCGATTCGCCCAATGAGTCTTTGATATTTAGTCGTTTTCAGCCAATTTTCTGGATTTTTGAAAATTTCACTTTTTTGTGAAAATATCCACTAAATGAGGGAATAATATGTGTGAGGGTACCCCAGGAGAGTTCCAAATGTGTGTGGGTAGAATATATATCCCACGGGGGTAAAATTGAAAAAAGTTGAAAAAATTTTTTTTTTGGACTTAGTCTTTTTTCCGGCATTTATCAGGCTTTCAGATAGGGGAAATGTCAGTGAGCGTTCCGATGTCAGTTCCAGAGCGATTCGCCCAATGAGTCCTTGATATTTAGTTGTTTTCAGCCAATTTTCTGGATTTTTGAAAATTTAACTTTTTTGTGAAAATATCCACTAAATGAGGGAATAATATGTGTGAGGGTACCCCAGGAGAGTTCTAAATGTGTGTGGGTAGAATATATATCCCACAGGGGCAAAATTGAAAAAAGTTGAAAACATTTTTTTTTTGGACTTAGTCATTTTTCTGGCGTTTATCAGACTTTCAGATAGGGCAAATGTCAGTGAGCGTTCCGATTTCAGTTCCATAGCGATTCGCCCAATGAGTCCTTGTTATTTAGTTGTTTTCAGCCAATTTTCTGGATTTTTGAAAATTTCACTTTTTTGTGAAAATATCCACTAAATGAGGGAATAATATGTGTGAGGGTACCCGAGGAGAGTTCCAAATGTGTGTGGGTAGAATATATATCCCACGGGGGTAAAATTGAAAAAAGTTGAAAAAAATTTTTTTTTGGACTTAGTCTTTTTTCCGGCATTTATCAGGCTTTCAGATAGGGGAAATGTGAGTGAGCGTTCTGATGTCAGTTCCAGAGCGATTCGCCCAATGAGTCCTTGATATTTAGTCGTTTTCAGCCAATTTTCTGGATTTTTGAAAATTTCACTTTTTTGTGAAAATATCCACTAAATGAGGGAATAATATGTGTGAGGGTACCCCAGGAGAGTTCCAAATGTGTGTGGGTAGAATATATATCCCAAGGGGGTAAAATTGAAAAAAGTTGAAAAAAATTTTTTTTTGGACTTAGTCTTTTTTCCGGCATTTATCAGGCTTTCAGATAGGGGAAATGTCAGTGAGCGTTCCGATTTCAGTTCCAGAGCGATTCGCCCAATGAGTCCTTGATATTTAGTCGTTTTCAGCCAATTTTCTGGATTTTTGAAAATTTCACTTTTTTGTGAAAATATCCACTAAATGAGGGAATAATATGTATGAGGGTACCCCAGGAGAGTTCTAAATGTGTGTGGGTAGAATATATATCCCACGGGGGTAAAATTGAAAAAAGTTGAAAACATTTTTTTTTTGGACTTAGTCTTTTTTCCGGCATTTATCAGGCTTTCAGATAGGGGAAATGTCAGTGAGCGTTCTGATGTCAGTTCCAGAGCGATTCGCCCAATGAGTCCTTGATATTTAGTCGTTTTCAGCCAATTTTCTGGATTTTTGAAAATTTCACTTTTTTGTGAAAATATCCACTAAATGAGGGAATAATATGTGTGAGGGTACCCCAGGAGAGTTCCAAATGTGTGTGGGTAGACGGGGGTAAAATTGAAAAAAGTTGAAACATTTTTTTTTTGGACTTAGTCATTTTTCCGGCGTTTATCAGACTTTCAGATAGGGGAAATGTCAGTGAGCGTTCCGATTTTAGTTCCAGAGCGATTCGCCCAATGAGTCCTTGTTATTTAGTTGTTTTCAGCCAATTTTCTGGATTTTTGAAAATTTCACTTTTTTGTGAAAATATCCACTAAATGAGGGAATAATATGTGTGAGGGTACCCCAGCAGAGTTCTAAATGTGTGTGGGTAGAATATATCTGCCACGGGGGTAAAATTGAAAAAAGTTGAAAACATTTTCGTTTTTGGACTTAGTCATTTTTCCAGCGTTTATCAGTCTTTCAGATAGGGCAAATGTCAGTGAGCGCTCCGATTTCAGTTCCAGAGCGATTCGCCCAATGAGTCTTTGACATTTAGTCGTTTTCAGCCAATTTTCTGGATTTTTGAAAATTTCACTTTTTTGTGAAAATATCCACTAAATGAGGGAATAATATGTGTGAGGGTACCCCAGGAGAGTTCCAAATGTGTGTGGGTAGAATATATATCCCACGGGGGTAAAATTGAAAAAAGTTGAAAAAATTTTTTTTTTGGACTTAGTCTTTTTTCCGGCATTTATCAGGCTTTCAGATAGGGGAAATGTCAGTGATCGTTCCGATGTCAGTTCCAGAGCGATTCGCCCAATGAGTCCTTGATATTTAGTTGTTTTCAGCCAATTTTCTGGATTTTTGAAAATTTAACTTTTTTGTGAAAATATCCACTAAATGAGGGAATAATATGTGTGAGGGTACCCCAGGAGAGTTCTAAATGTGTGTGGGTAGAATATATATCCCACAGGGGCAAAATTGAAAAAAGTTGAAAACATTTTTTTTTTGGACTTAGTCATTTTTCTGGCGTTTATCAGACTTTCAGATAGGGCAAATGTCAGTGAGCGTTCCGATTTCAGTTCCATAGCGATTCGCCCAATGAGTCCTTGTTATTTAGTTGTTTTCAGCCAATTTTCTGGATTTTTGAAAATTTCACTTTTTTGTGAAAATATCCACTAAATGAGGGAATAATATGTGTGAGGGTACCCGAGGAGAGTTCCAAATGTGTGTGGGTAGAATATATATCCCACGGGGGTAAAATTGAAAAAAGTTGAAAAAAATTTTTTTTTGGACTTAGTCTTTTTTCCGGCATTTATCAGGCTTTCAGATAGGGGAAATGTGAGTGAGCGTTCTGATGTCAGTTCCAGAGCGATTCGCCCAATGAGTCCTTGATATTTAGTCGTTTTCAGCCAATTTTCTGGATTTTTGAAAATTTCACTTTTTTGTGAAAATATCCACTAAATGAGGGAATAATATGTGTGAGGGTACCCCAGGAGAGTTCCAAATGTGTGTGGGTAGAATATATATCCCAAGGGGGTAAAATTGAAAAAAGTTGAAAAAAATTTTTTTTTGGACTTAGTCTTTTTTCCGGCATTTATCAGGCTTTCAGATAGGGGAAATGTCAGTGAGCGTTCCGATTTCAGTTCCAGAGCGATTCGCCCAATGAGTCCTTGATATTTAGTCGTTTTCAGCCAATTTTCTGGATTTTTGAAAATTTCACTTTTTTGTGAAAATATCCACTAAATGAGGGAATAATATGTATGAGGGTACCCCAGGAGAGTTCTAAATGTTTGTGGGTAGAATATATATCCCACGGGGGTAAAATTGAAAAAAGTTGAAAACATTTTTTTTTTGGACTTAGTCATTTTTCCAGCGTTTATCAGACTTTCAGATAGGGGAAATGTCAGTGAGCGTTCCGATTTTAGTTCCAGAGCGATTCGCCCAATGAGTCCTTGTTATTTAGTTGTTTTCAGCCAATTTTCTGGATTTTTGAAAATTTCACTTTTTTGTGAAAATATCCACTAAATGAGGGAATAATATGTGTGAGGGTACCCGAGGAGAGTTCCAAATGTGTGTGGGTAGAATATATATCCCACGGGGGTAAAATTGAAAAAAGTTGAAAAAAATTTTTTTTTGGACTTACTCTTTTTTCCGGCATTTATCAGGCTTTCAGATAGGGGAAATGTCAGTGAGCGTTCTGATGTCAGTTCCAGAGCGATTCGCCCAATGAGTCCTTGATATTTAGTCGTTTTCAGCCAATTTTCTGGATTTTTGAAAATTTCACTTTTTTGTGAAAATATCCACTAAATGAGGGAATAATATGTGTGAGGGTACCCCAGGAGAGTTCCAAATGTGTGTGGGTAGACGGGGGTAAAATTGAAAAAAGTTGAAAAATTTTTTTTTTGGACTTAGTCTTTTTTCCGGCATTTATCAGACTTTCAGATAGGGGAAATGTCAGTGAGCGTTCCGATTTTAGTTCCAGAGCGATTCGCCCAATGAGTCCTTGTTATTTAGTTGTTTTCAGCCAATTTTCTGGATTTTTGAAAATTTCACTTTTTTGTGAAAATATCCACTAAATGAGGGAATAATATGTGTGAGGGTACCCCAGCAGAGTTCTAAATGTGTGTGGGTAGAATATATCTGCCACGGGGATAAAATTGAAAAAAGTTGAAAACATTTTCGTTTTTGGACTTAGTCATTTTTCCAGCGTTTATCAGTCTTTCAGATAGGGCAAATGTCAGTGAGCGCTCCGATTTCAGTTCCAGAGCGATTCGCCCAATGAGTCTTTGATATTTAGTCGTTTTCAGCCAATTTTCTGGATTTTTGAAAATTTCACTTTTTTGTGAAAATATCCACTAAATGAGGGAATAATATGTGTGAGGGTACCCGAGGAGAGTTCCAAATGTGTGTGGGTAGAATATATATCCCACGGGGGTAAAATTGAAAAAAGTTGAAAAAAATTTTTTTTTGGACTTAGTCTTTTTTCTGCCGTTTATCAGACTTTAAGATAGGGGAAATGTCAGTGAGCCTTCCGATTTCAGTTCCAGAGCGATTCGCCGGATGAGTCCTTGATATTTCGTCGTTTTCAGGCAGTTTTCTGAATTTTTGAAAATTTCACTTTTTTGTGAAAATATCCACTAAATGAGGGAATAATATGTGTGAGGGTACCCCAGGAGAGTTCTAAATGTGTGTGGGTAGAATATATATCCCACGGGGGTAAAATTGAAAAAAGTTGAAAACATTTTTTTTTTGGACTTAGTCATTTTTCCGGCGTTTATCAGACTTTCAGATAGGGGAAATGTCAGTGAGCGTTCCGATTTCAGTTCCAGAGCGATTCGCCCAATGAGTCCTTGTTATTTAGTGGTTTTCAGCCAATTTTCTGGATTTTTGAAAATTTCACTTTTTTGTGAAAATATCCACTAAATGAGGGAATAATATGTGTGAGGGTACCCCAGGAGAGTTCTAAATGTGTGTGGGTAGAATATATATCCCACGGGGGTAAAATTGAAAAAAGTTGAAAACATTTTTTTTTGGACTTAGTCTTTTTTCCGGCATTTATCAGGCTTTCAGATAGGGGAAATGTCAGTGAGCGTTCTGATATCAGTTCCAGAGCGATTCGCCCAATGAGTCCTTGATATTTAGTCGTTTTCAGCAAATTTTCAGGATTTTTGAAAATTTCACTTTTTTGTGAAAATATCCAATAAATGAGGGAATAATATGTATGAGGGTACCCCAGGAGAGTTCCAAATTTGTGTTAGTAGAATATATATCACACCGGGGTAAAATTGAAAAAAGTTGAAAAAAATTTTTTTTTTGGACTTAGTCATTTTTCTGCCGTTTATCAGACTTTAAGATAGGGGAAATGTCAGTGAGCGTTCAGATTTCACTTCCAGAGCGATTCGCCCAATGAGACCTTGTTATTTAGTTGTTTTCAGCCAATTTTCTGGATTTTTGAAAATTTCACTTTTTTGTGAAAATATCCACTAAATGAGGGAATAATATGTGTGAGGGTACCCGAGGAGAGTTCCAAATGTGTGTGGGTAGAATATATATCCCACGGGGGTAAAATTGAAAAAAGTTGAAAAAAATTTTTTTTTGGACTTAGTCTTTTTTCTGCCGTTTATCAGACTTTAAGATAGGGGAAATGTCAGTGAGCGTTCCGATTTCAGTTCCAGAGCGATTCGCCCAATGAGTCCTTGATATTTAGTTGTTTTCAGCCAATTTTCTGTTTTTTTGAAAATTTCACTTTTTTGTGAAAATATCCACTAAATGAGGGAATAATATGTGTGAGGGTACCCCAGGAGAGTTCCAAGTGTGTGTGGGTAGAATATATATCCCACGGGGGTAAAATTGAAAAAAGTTGAAAACAATTTTTTTTTGGACTTAGTCTTTTTTCCGGCATTTATCAGGCTTTCAGATAGGGGAAATGTCAGTGAGCATTCCGATTTCAGTTCCAGAGCGATTCGCCCAATGAGTCCTTGATATTTAGTCGTTTTCAGCCAATTTTCTGGATTTTTGAAACTTTCACTTTTTTGTGAAAATATCCACTAAATGAGGGAATAATATGTGTGAGGGTAACCCAGGAGAGTTCCAAATGTGTGAGGGTAGAATATATATCACACGGGGGTAAAATTGAAAAAAGTTGAAAACATTTTTTTTTGGACTTAGTCATTTTTCCGGCGTGTATCAGTCTTTCAGATAGGGGAAATATCAGTGAGCGTTCCGATTTCAGTTCCAGAGCGATTCGCCCAATGAGTCCTTGTTATTTATTCGTTTTCAGCCAATTTTCTTGATTTTTGAAAATTTCACTTTTTTTTTAAAATATCCACTAAATGAGGGAATAATATGTGTGAGGGTACCAAAGGAGAGTTCCAAATGTGTGTGGGTAGAATATATATCTGACGAGGGTAAAATTGAAAAAAGTTGAAAACATTTTTTTTTGGACTTAGTCATTTTTCTGGCGTTTATCAGACTTTCAGATATGGGAAATGTCAGTGAGCGTTCCGATTTCAGTTCCAGAGCGATTCGCCCAATGAGTCTTTGATATTTAGTCGTTTTCAGCCAATTTTCTGGATTTTTGAAAATTTCACTTTTTTGTGAAAATATCCACTAAATGAGGGAATAATATGTGTGAGGGTACCCCAGGAGAGTTCCAAATGTGTGTGGGTAAAATATATATCCCACGGGGGTAAAATTGAAAAAAGTTGAAAACATTTTTTTTTTGGACTTAGTCATTTTTCCAGCGTTTATCAGACTTTCAGATAGGGGAAATGTCAGTGAGCGTTCCGATTTTAGTTCCAGAGCGATTCGCCCAATGAGTCCTTGTTATTTAGTTGTTTTCAGCCAATTTTCTGGATTTTTGAAAATTTCACTTTTTTGTGAAAATATCCACTAAATGAGGGAATAATATGTGTGAGGGTACCCGAGGAGAGTTCCAAATGTGTGTGGGTAGAATATATATCCCACGGGGGTAAAATTGAAAAAAGTTGAAAAAAATTTTTTTTTGGACTTACTCTTTTTTCCGGCATTTATCAGGCTTTCAGATAGGGGAAATGTCAGTGAGCGTTCTGATGTCAGTTCCAGAGCGATTCGCCCAATGAGTCCTTGATATTTAGTCGTTTTCAGCCAATTTTCTGGATTTTTGAAAATTTCACTTTTTTGTGAAAATATCCACTAAATGAGGGAATAATATGTGTGAGGGTACCCCAGGAGAGTTCCAAATGTGTGTGGGTAGACGGGGGTAAAATTGAAAAAAGTTGAAAAATTTTTTTTTTGGACTTAGTCTTTTTTCCGGCATTTATCAGACTTTCAGATCGGGGAAATGTCAGTGAGCGTTCCGATTTTAGTTCCAGAGCGATTCGCCCAATGAGTCCTTGTTATTTAGTTGTTTTCAGCCAATTTTCTGGATTTTTGAAAATTTCACTTTTTTGTGAAAATATCCACTAAATGAGGGAATAATATGTGTGAGGGTACCCCAGGAGAGTTCTAAATGTGTGTGGGTAGAATATATATCCCACGGGGGTAAAATTGAAAAAAGTTGAAAACATTTTTTTTTTGGACTTAGTCATTTTTCCGGCGTTTATCAGACTTTCAGATAGGGGAAATGTCAGTGAGCGTTCCGATTTCAGTTCCAGAGCGATTCGCCCAATGAGTCCTTGTTATTTAGTGGTTTTCAGCCAATTTTCTGGATTTTTGAAAATTTCACTTTTTTGTGAAAATATCCACTAAATGAGGGAATAATATGTGTGAGGGTACCCCAGGAGAGTTCTAAATGTGTGTGGGTAGAATATATATCCCACGGGGGTAAAATTGAAAAAAGTTGAAAACATTTTTTTTTGGACTTAGTCTTTTTTCCGGCATTTATCAGGCTTTCAGATAGGGGAAATGTCAGTGAGCGTTCTGATATCAGTTCCAGAGCGATTCGCCCAATGAGTCCTTGATATTTAGTCGTTTTCAGCAAATTTTCAGGATTTTTGAAAATTTCACTTTTTTGTGAAAATATCCAATAAATGAGGGAATAATATGTATGAGGGTACCCCAGGAGAGTTCCAAATTTGTGTTAGTAGAATATATATCACACCGGGGTAAAATTGAAAAAAGTTGAAAAAAATTTTTTTTTTGGAATTAGTCATTTTTCTGCCGTTTATCAGACTTTAAGATAGGGGAAATGTCAGTGAGCGTTCAGATTTCACTTCCAGAGCGATTCGCCCAATGAGACCTTGTTATTTAGTTGTTTTCAGCCAATTTTCTGGATTTTTGAAAATTTCACTTTTTTGTGAAAATATCCACTAAATGAGGGAATAATATGTGTGAGGGTACCCGAGGAGAGTTCCAAATGTGTGTGGGTAGAATATATATCCCACGGGGGTAAAATTGAAAAAAGTTGAAAAAAATTTTTTTTTGGACTTAGTCTTTTTTCTGCCGTTTATCAGACTTTAAGATAGGGGAAATGTCAGTGAGCCTTCCGATTTCAGTTCCAGAGCGATTCGCCGGATGAGTCCTTGATATTTCGTCGTTTTCAGGCAGTTTTCTGAATTTTTGAAAATTTCACTTTTTTGTGAAAATATCCACTAAATGAGGGAATAATATGTGTGAGGGTACCCCAGGAGAGTTCTAAATGTGTGTGGGTAGAATATATATCCCACGGGGGTAAAATTGAAAAAAGTTGAAAACATTTTTTTTTTGGACTTAGTCATTTTTCCGGCGTTTATCAGACTTTCAGATAGGGGAAATGTCAGTGAGCGTTCCGATTTCAGTTCCAGAGCGATTCGCCCAATGAGTCCTTGTTATTTAGTGGTTTTCAGCCAATTTTCTGGATTTTTGAAAATTTCACTTTTTTGTGAAAATATCCACTAAATGAGGGAATAATATGTGTGAGGGTACCCCAGGAGAGTTCTAAATGTGTGTGGGTAGAATATATATCCCACGGGGGTAAAATTGAAAAAAGTTGAAAACATTTTTTTTTGGACTTAGTCTTTTTTCCGGCATTTATCAGGCTTTCAGATAGGGGAAATGTCAGTGAGCGTTCTGATATCAGTTCCAGAGCGATTCGCCCAATGAGTCCTTGATATTTAGTCGTTTTCAGCAAATTTTCAGGATTTTTGAAAATTTCACTTTTTTGTGAAAATATCCAATAAATGAGGGAATAATATGTATGAGGGTACCCCAGGAGAGTTCCAAATTTGTGTTAGTAGAATATATATCACACCGGGGTAAAATTGAAAAAAGGTGAAAAAAATTTTTTTTTTGGACTTAGTCATTTTTCTGCCGTTTATCAGACTTTAAGATAGGGGAAATGTCAGTGAGCGTTCAGATTTCACTTCCAGAGCGATTCGCCCAATGAGACCTTGTTATTTAGTTGTTTTCAGCCAATTTTCTGGATTTTTGAAAATTTCACTTTTTTGTGAAAATATCCACTAAATGAGGGAATAATATGTGTGAGGGTACGCGAGGAGAGTTCCAAATGTGTGTGGGTAGAATATATATCCCACGGGGGTAAAATTGAAAAAAGTTGAAAAAAATTTTTTTTTGGACTTAGTCTTTTTTCTGCCGTTTATCAGACTTTAAGATAGGGGAAATGTCAGTGAGCGTTCCGATTTCAGTTCCAGAGCGATTCGCCCAATGAGTCCTTGATATTTAGTTGTTTTCAGCCAATTTTCTGTTTTTTTGAAAATTTCACTTTTTTGTGAAAATATCCACTAAATGAGGGAATAATATGTGTGAGGGTACCCCAGGAGAGTTCCAAGTGTGTGTGGGTAGAATATATATCCCACGGGGGTAAAATTGAAAAAAGTTGAAAACAATTTTTTTTTGGACTTAGTCTTTTTTCCGGCATTTATCAGGCTTTCAGATAGGGGAAATGTCAGTGAGCATTCCGATTTCAGTTCCAGAGCGATTCGCCCAATGAGTCCTTGATATTTAGTCGTTTTCAGCCAATTTTCTGGATTTTTGAAACTTTCACTTTTTTGTGAAAATATCCACTAAATGAGGGAATAATATGTGTGAGGGTAACCCAGGAGAGTTCCAAATGTGTGAGGGTAGAATATATATCACACGGGGGTAAAATTGAAAAAAGTTGAAAACATTTTTTTTTGGACTTAGTCATTTTTCCGGCGTGTATCAGTCTTTCAGATAGGGGAAATATCAGTGAGCGTTCCGATTTCAGTTCCAGAGCGATTCGCCCAATGAGTCCTTGTTATTTATTCGTTTTCAGCCAATTTTCTTGATTTTTGAAAATTTCACTTTTTTTTTAAAATATCCACTAAATGAGGGAATAATATGTGTGAGGGTACCAAAGGAGAGTTCCAAATGTGTGTGGGTAGAATATATATCTGACGAGGGTAAAATTGAAAAAAGTTGAAAACATTTTTTTTTGGACTTAGTCATTTTTCTGGCGTTTATCAGACTTTCAGATATGGGAAATGTCAGTGAGCGTTCCGATTTCAGTTCCAGAGCGATTCGCCCAATGAGTCTTTGATATTTAGTCGTTTTCAGCCAATTTTCTGGATTTTTGAAAATTTCACTTTTTTGTGAAAATATCCACTAAATGAGGGAATAATATGTGTGAGGGTACCCCAGGAGAGTTCCAAATGTGTGTGGGTAGAATATATATCCCACGGGGGTAAAATTGAAAAAAGTTGAAAACATTTTTTTTTGGACTTAGTCATTTTTCCGGCGTTTATCAGACTTTAAGATAGGGGAAATGTGAGTGAGCATTCCGATTTCAGTTCCAGAGCGATTCGCCCTATGAGTCTTTGATATTTAGTCGTTTTCAGCCAATTTTCTGGATTTTTGAAAATTTCACTTTTTTGTGAAAATATCCACTAAATGAGGGAATAATATGTGTGAGGGTACCCCAGGAGAGTTCCAAATGTGTGTGGGTAGAATATATATCCCACGGGGGTAAAATTGAAAAAAGTTGAAAACATTTTTTTTTGGACTTAGTCATTTTTCCAGCGTGTATCAGTCTTTCAGATAGGGGAAATATCAGTGAGCGTTCCGATTTTAGTTCCAGAGCAATTCGCCCAATGAGTCCTTGTTATTTAGTCATTTTCAGCCAATTTTCTTGATTTTTGAAAATTTCACTTTTTTGTGAAAATATCCACTAAATGAGGGAATAATATGTGTGAGGGTACCCCAGGAGAGTTTCAAATGTGTGTGGGTAGAATATATTTCCGACGAGGGTAAAATTGAAAAAAGTTTAAAAAAATTTTTTTTTGGACTTAGTCATTTTTCTGCCGTTTATCAGACTTTCAGATATGGGAAATGTCAGTGAGCGTTCCGATTTCAGTTCCAGAGCGATTCGCCCAATGAGTCTTTGATATTTAGTCGTTTTCAGCCAATTTTCTTGATTTTTGAAAATTTCACTTTTTTGTGAAAATATCCACTAAATGAGGGAATAATATGTGTGAGGGTACCCCAGGAGAGTTCCAAATGTGTGTGGGTAGAATTTATATCCCACGGGGGTAAAATTGAAAAAAGCTGAAAACATTTTTTTTTGGATTTAGTCATTTTTCCGGCGTTTATCAGACTTTCAGATACGAGAAATGTCAGTGAGCGTTCCGATTTCAGCTCCAGAGCGATTCGCACAATGAGTTTTTGATATTTAGTCGTTTCAGGCAATTTTCTGGATTTTTGAAAATTTCACTTTTTTGTGAAAATATCCACTAAATGAGGGAATAATATGTGTGAGGGTACCCCAGGAGAGTACCAAATGTGTGTGGGTAGAATATATATCCCACGGGGTAAAATTGCAAAAAGTTTAAAAATTTTTTTTTTTGGACTTAGTCATTTTTCTGGCGTTTATCAGACTTTCAGATAGGGGAAATGTCAGTGAGCGTTCCGATTTCAGTTCCACAGCGATTTGCCCAATGAGTCCTTGATATTTAGTCATTTTCAGCCAATTTTCGAGATTTTTGAAAATTTCACTTTTTTGTGAAAATATCCACTAAATGAGGGAATAATATGTGTGAGGGTACCCCAGCAGAGTTCCAAATGTGTGTGGGTAGAATATATATCCTACGGGGTAAAATTGCAAAAAGTTGAAAAAAATTTTTTTTTGGACTTAGTAATTTTTCCGGCGTTTATCAGACTTTCAGATAGGGGAAATGTCAGTGAGCGTTCCGATTTCAGTTCCAGAGCGATTCGCCCAATGAGTCCTTGATGTTTAGTCGTTTTCAGCCAATTTTCTGGATTTTTGAAAATTTCACTTTTTTGTGAAAATATCCTCTAAATGAGGGAATAATATGTGTGAAGGTACCCCAGGAGAGTTCCAAATGTGTGTGGGTAGAATATATATCCCACGGGGGTAAAATTGCAAAAAGTTGAAAAATTTTTTTTTTTGGACTTAGTCATTTTTCCGGCGTTTATCAGACTTTCAGATAGGGGAAATGTCAGTGAGCGTTCCGATTTCAGTTCCAGAGCGAATCGCCCAATGAGTCCTTGATATTTAGTCATTTTCAGCCAATTTTCTGGATTTTTGAAAATTTCACTTTTTTGTGAAAATATCCACTAAATGAGGGAATAATATGTGCGAGGGTACCCCAGGAGAGTTCTAATTGTGTGTGGGAAGAAAATATATCCCACGGGGGTAAAATTGAAAAAAGTTGAAAAAAATTTTTTTTTGGACTTAGTCATTTTTCCGGCATTTATCAGACTTTCAGATTGGGCAAATGTCAGTGAGCGTTCCGATTTCAGTTCCAGAGCGATTCGCCCAATGAGTCCTTGATATTTAGTCGTTTTCAGCCAATTTTCTGGATTTTTGAAAATTTTACTTTTTTGTGAAAATATCCACTAAATGAGGGAATAATATGTATGAGGGTACCCCAGGAGAGTTCCAAATGTGTGTGGGTAGAATATATATCCCACGGGGGTAAAATTGAAAAAAGTTGAAAAAATTTTTTTTTTGGACTTAGTCATTTTTCTGGCGTTTATCAGACTTTAAGATAGGGGAAATGTCAGTGAGCATTCCCATTTCAGTTCCAGAGTGATTCGCCCAATGAGTCCTTGATATTTAGTCGCTTTCAGCCAATTTTCTGGATTCTTGAAAATTTCACTTTTTTGTGAAAATATCCACTAAATGAGGGAATAATATGTATGAGGGTACCCCAGGAGAGTTCCAAATGTGTGTGGGTAGAATATATATCCCACGGGGGTAAAATTGAAAAAAGTTGAAAAAATTTTTTTTTTGGACTTAGTCATTTTTCTGGCGTTTATCAGACTTTAAGATAGGGGAAATGTCAGTGAGCATTCCCATTTCAGTTCCAGACTGATTCGCCCAATGAGTCTTTGATATTTAGTCGTTTTCAGCAAATTTCTGGATTTTTGAAAATTTCACTTTTTTGTGAAAATATCCACTAAATGAGGGAATAATATGTGTGAGGGTACCCCAGGAGAGTTCTAAATGTGTGTGGGAAGAATATATATCCCACGGGGGTAAAATTGAAAAAATTTAAAAAAAAATTTTTTTTGGACTTAGTCATTTTTCCGGCGTTTATCAGACTTTCAGATAGGGCAAATATCAGTGAGCATTCCGATTTCAGTTCCAGAGCGATTCGCCCAATGAGTCCTTGATATTTAGTCGCTTTCAGCCAATTTTCTGGATTCTTGAAAATTTCACTTTTTTGTGAAAATATCCACTAAATGAGGGAATAATATGTTTGAGGGTACCCCAGGAGAGTTCCAAATGTGTGTGGGTAGAAAATATATCCCACGGGGGTAAAATTTAAAAAAGTTGAAAACATTTTATTTTTGGACTTAGTCATTTTTCTAGCGTTTATCAGACTTTAAGATAGGGCAAATGTCAGTGAGCGTTCCGATTTCAGTTCCAGAGCGATTCGCCCAATGAGTCTTTGATATTTAGTCGTTTTCAGCCAATTTTCTGGATTTTTGAAAATTTCACTTTTTTGTGAAAATATCCACTAAATGAGGGAATAATATGTGTGAGGGTACCCCAGGAGAGTACTAAATGTGTGTGGGTAGAATATATATCCCACGGGGGTAAAATTGAAAATAGTTGAAAACATTTTTTTTTGGAATTAGTCATTTTTCCAGCGTTTATCAGACTTTCAGATAGGGCAAATGTCAGTGAGCGTTCCGATTTCAGTTCCAGAGCGATTCGCCCAATGAGTCATTGTTATTTAGTTGTTTTCAGCCAATTTTCTGGATTTTTGAAAATTTCACTTTTTTGTGAAAATATCCACTAAATGAGGGAATAATATGTGTGAGGATACCCCAGGAGAGTTCTAAATGTGTGTGGGTAGAATATATCTCCCACGGGGGTAAAATTGAAAAGAGTTGAAAACATTTTAGTTTTTGGACTTAGTCATTTTTCCGGCGTTTATCAGACTTTCAGATAGGGGAAATGTCAGTGAGCGTTCCGATTTTAGTTCCAGAGCGATTCGCCCAATGAGTCCTTGTTATTTAGTTGTTTTCAGCCAATTTTCTGGATTTTTGAAAATTTCACTTTTTTGTGAAAATATCCACTAAATGAGGGAATAATATGTGTGAGGGTACCCCAGGAGAGTTCTAAATCTGTGTGGGTAGAATATATATCCCACGGGGGTAAAATTGAAAACAGTTGAAAACATTTTTTTTTTGGACTTAGTCATTTTTCCAGCGTTTATCAGACTTTCAGATAGGGCAAATGTCAGTGAGCGTTCCAATTTCAGTTCCAGAGCGATTCGCCCAATGAGTCCTTGATATTTAGTTGTTTTCAGCCAATTTTCTGGATTTTTTAAAATTTCACTTTTTTTGTGAAAATATCCACTAAATGAGGGAATAATATGTGTGAGGATACCCCAGGAGAGTTCTAAATGTGTGTGGGTAGAATATATCTCCCACGGGGGTAAAATTGAAAAAAGTTGAAAACATTTTAGTTTTTGGACTTAGTCATTTTTCCAGCGTTTATCAGACTTTCAGATAGGGCAAATGTCAGTGAGCGTTCCGATTTCAGTTCCAGAGCGATTCGCCCAATGAGTCTTTGATATTTAGTCGTTTTCAGCCAATTTTCTGGATTTTTGAAAATTTCACTTTTTTGTGAAAATATCCACTAAATGAGGGAATAATATGTATGAGGGTACCCCAGGAGAGTTCCAAATGTGTGTGGGTAGAATATATATCCCACGGGGGTAAAATTGAAAAAAGTTTAAAAAATTTTTTTTTTGGACTTAGTCATTTTTCCGGCGTTTATCAGACTTTCAGATAGGGAAAATATCAGTGAGCATTCCGATTTCAGTTCCAGAGCGATTCGCCCAGTGAGTCTTTGATATTTGGTTGTTTTCAGCCAATTTTCTGGATTTTTGAAAATTTCACTTTTTTGTGAAAATATTCACTAAATGAGGGAATAATATGTGTGCGTGTACCCCAGGAGAGTTCCAAATGTGTGTGGGTAAAATATATATCCCACGGCGGTAAAATTGAAAAAAGTTGAAAAAATTTTTTTTTTGGACTTAGTCATTTTTCCGGCGTTTATCAGGCTTTCAGATAGGGGAAATGTCAGTGAGCATTCCGATTTCAGTTCCAGAGCGATTCGCCCAATGAATCCTTGATATTTAGTCGTTTTCAGCCAATTTTCTGGATTTTTGAAAATTTCACTTTTTTGTGAAAATATCCACTAAATGAGGGAATAATATGTGTGAGGGTACCCCAGGAGAGTTCTAAATGTGTGTGGGAAGAATATATATCCCACGGGGGTAAAATTGAAAAAATTTAAAAAAAATTTTTTTTTGGACTTAGTCATTTTTCCGGCGTTTATCAGACTTTCAGATAGGGCAAATATCAGTGAGCATTCCGATTTCAGTTCCAGAGCGATTCGCCCAGTGAGTCTTTGATATTTAGTTGTTTTCAGCCAATTTTCTGGATTTTTGAAAATTTCACTTTTTTGTGAAAATATCCACTAAATGAGGGAATAATATGTGTGCGTGTACCCCAGGAGAGTTCCAAATGTGTGTGGGTAAAATATATATCCCACGGCGGTAAAATTGAAAAAAGTTGAAAAAATTTTTTTTTTGGACTTAGTCATTTTTCCGGCGTTTATCAGACTTTCAGATAGGGCAAATGTCAGTGAGCGTTCCGATTTCAGTTCCAGAGCGATTCGCCCATTGAGTCCTTGATATTTAGTCGTTTTCAGCCAATTTTCTGGATTTTTGAAAATTTCACTTTTTTGTGAAAATATCCACTAAATGAGGGAATAATATGTATGAGGGTACCCCAGGAGAGTTCCAAATGTGTGTGGGTAGAATATATATCCCACAGGGGTAAAATTGAAAAAAGTTGAAAAAAATTTTTTTTGGGACTTAGTCATTTTTCTGGCGTTTATCAGACTTTAAGATAGGGGAAATGTCAGTGAGCATTACCATTTCAGCTCCAGAGCGATTCGCCCAATGAGTCTTTGATATTTAGTTGTTTTCAGCCAATTTTCTGGATTTTTGAAAATTTCACTTTTTTGTGAAAATATCCACTAAATGAGGGAATAATATGTGTGCGTGTTCCCCAGGAGAGTTCCAAATGTGTATGGGTAAAATATATATCCCACGGCGGTTAAATTGAAAAAAGTTGAAAAAATTTTTTTTTTTGGACTTTGTCATTTTTCCGGCGTTTATCAGACTTTCAGATAGGGGAAATGTCAGTGAGCGTTCCGATTTCAGTTCCAGAGCGATTCGCCCAATGAGTCCTTGATATTTAGTCGTTTTCAGCCAATTTTCTGGATTTTTGAAAATTTCACTTTTTTGTGAAAATATCCACTAAATGAGGGAATAATATGTGTGAGGGTACCCCAGGAGAGTTCTAAATGTGTGTGGGAAGAATATATATCCCACGGGGGTAAAATTGAAAAAAGTTGAAAAAATTTTTTTTTTGGACTTAGTCATTTTTCCGGCGTTTATCAGACTTTCAGATAGGGGAAATGTCAGTGAGCATTCCGATTTCAGTTCCAGAGCGATTCGCCCAATGAGTCCTTGTTATTTAGTTGTTTTCAGCCAATTTCTGGATTTTTGAAAATTTCACTTTTTTGTGAAAATATCCACTAAATGAGGGAATAATATGTGTGAGGATACCCCAGGAGAGTTCTAAATGTGTGTGGGTAGAATATATATCCCACGGGGGTAAAATTGAAAAAAGTTAAAAACATTTTTTTTTTGGACTTAGTCATTTTTCCAGCGTTTATCAGACTTTCAGATAGGGCAAATGTCAGTGAGCGTTCCGATTTCAGTTCCAGAGCGTTTCGCCCAATGAGTCTTTGATATTTAGTCGTTTTCAGCCAATTTTCTGGATTTTTGAAAATTTCACTTTTTTGTGAAAATATCCACTAAATGAGGGAATAATATGTGTGAGGGTACCCCAGGAGAGTTCCAAATGTGTGTGGGTAGAATATATATCCCACGGGGGTAAAATTGAAAAAAGTTGAATAAAATTTTTTTTTGGACTTAGTCTTTTCTCCGGCATTTATCAGGCTTTCAGATAGGGGAAATGTCAGTGAGCGTTCCGATGTCAGTTCCAGAGCGATTCGCCCAATGAGTCCTTGATATTTAGTCGTTTTCAGCCAATTTTCTGGATTTTTGAAAATTTCACTTTTTTGTGAAAATATCCACTAAATGAGGGAATGATATGTGTGAGGGTACCCCAGGAGAGTTCCAAATGTGTGTGGGTAGAATATATATCCCAAGGGGGTAAAATTGAAAAAAGTTGAAAAAAATTTTTTTTTGGACTTAGTCTTTTTTCCGGCATTTATCAGGCTTTCAGATAGGGGAAATGTCAGTGAGCGTTCCGATTTCAGTTCCAGAGCGATTCGCCCAATGAGTCCTTGATATTTAGTCGTTTTCAGCCAATTTTCTGGATTTTTGAAAATTTCACTTTTTTGTGAAAATATCCACTAAATGAGGGAATAATATGTATGAGGGTACCCCAGGAGAGTTCTAAATGTGTGTGGGTAGAATATATATCCCACGGGGGTAAAATTGAAAAAAGTTGAAAACATTTTTTTTTTGGACTTAGTCTTTTTTCCGGCATTTATCAGGCTTTCAGATAGGGGAAATGTCAGTGAGCGTTCTGATGTCAGTTCCAGAGCGATTCGCCCAATGAGTCCTTGATATTTAGTCGTTTTCAGCCAATTTTCTGGATTTTTGAAAATTTCACTTTTTTGTGAAAATATCCACTAAATGAGGGAATAATATGTGTGAGGGTACCCCAGGAGAGTTCCAAATGTGTGTGGGTAGACGGGGGTAAAATTGAAAAAAGTTGAAAAATTTTTTTTTTGGACTTAGTCATTTTTCCGGCGTTTATCAGACTTTCAGATAGGGGAAATGTCAGTGAGCGTTCCGATTTTAGTTCCAGAGCGATTCGCCCAATGAGTCCTTGTTATTTAGTTGTTTTCAGCCAATTTTCTGGATTTTTGAAAATTTCACTTTTTTGTGAAAATATCCACTAAATGAGGGAATAATATGTGTGAGGGTACCCCAGGAGAGTTCCAAATGTGTGTGGGTAGAATATATATCCCACGGGGGTAAAATTGAAAAAAGTTGAATAAAATTTTTTTTTGGACTTAGTCTTTTTTCCGGCATTTATCAGGCTTTCAGATAGGGGAAATGTCAGTGAGCGTTCCGATGTCAGTTCCAGAGCGATTCGCCCAATGAGTCCTTGATATTTAGTCGTTTTCAGCCAATTTTCTGGATTTTTGAAAATTTCACTTTTTTGTGAAAATATCCACTAAATGAGGGAATGATATGTGTGAGGGTACCCCAGGAGAGTTCCAAATGTGTGTGGGTAGAATATATATCCCACGGGGGTAAAATTGAAAAAAGTTGAAAAAAATTTTTTTTTGGACTTAGTCTTTTTTCCGGCATTTATCAGGCTTTCAGATAGGGGAAATGTGAGTGAGCGTTCTGATGTCAGTTCCAGAGCGATTCGCCCAATGAGTCCTTGATATTTAGTTGTTTTCAGCCAATTTTCTGGATTTTTGAAAATTTCACTTTTTTGTGAAAATATCCACTAAATGAGGGAATAATATGCGTGAGGGTACCCCAGGAGAGTTCCAAATGTGTGTGGGTAGAATATATATCCCAAGGGGGTAAAATTGAAAAAAGTTGAAAAAAATTTTTTTTTGGACTTAGTCTTTTTTCCGGCATTTATCAGGCTTTCAGATAGGGGAAATGTCAGTGAGCGTTCCGATTTCAGTTCCAGAGCGATTCGCCCAATGAGTCCTTGATATTTAGTCGTTTTCAGCCAATTTTCTGGATTTTTGAAAATTTCACTTTTTTGTGAAAATATCCACTAAATGAGGGAATAATATGTATGAGGGTACCCCAGGAGAGTTCTAAATGTGTGTGGGTAGAATATATATCCCACGGGGGTAAAATTGAAAAAAGTTGAAAACATTTTTTTTTTGGACTTAGTCTTTTTTCCGGCATTTATCAGGCTTTCAGATAGGGGAAATGTCAGTGAGCGTTCTGATGTCAGTTCCAGAGCGATTCGCCCAATGAGTCCTTGATATTTAGTCGTTTTCAGCCAATTTTCTGGATTTTTGAAAATTTCACTTTTTTGTGAAAATATCCACTAAATGAGGGAATAATATGTGTGAGGGTACCCCAGGAGAGTTCCAAATGTGTGTGGGTAGACGGGGGTAAAATTGAAAAAAGTTGAAAAATTTTTTTTTTGGACTTAGTCATTTTTCCGGCGTTTATCAGACTTTCAGATAGGGGAAATGTCAGTGAGCGTTCCGATTTTAGTTCCAGAGCGATTCGCCCAATGAGTCCTTGTTATTTAGTTGTTTTCAGCCAATTTTCTGGATTTTTGAAAATTTCACTTTTTTGTGAAAATATCCACTAAATGAGGGAATAATATGTGTGAGGGTACCCCAGCAGAGTTCTAAATGTGTGTGGGTAGAATATATCTGCCACGGGGGTAAAATTGAAAAAAGTTGAAAACATTTTCGTTTTTGGACTTAGTCATTTTTCCAGCGTTTATCAGACTTTCAGATAGGGCAAATGTCAGTGAGCGCTCCGATTTCAGTTCCAGAGCGATTCGCCCAATGAGTCTTTGATATTTAGTCGTTTTCAGCCAATTTTCTGGATTTTTGAAAATTTCACTTTTTTTGTGAAAATATCCACTAAATGAGGGAATAATATGTGTGAGGGTACCCCAGGAGAGTTCCAAATGTGTGTGGGTAGAATATATATCCCACGGGGGTAAAATTGAAAAAAGTTGAATAAAATTTTTTTTTGGACTTAGTCTTTTTTCCGGCATTTATCAGGCTTTCAGATAGGGGAAATGTCAGTGAGCGTTCCGATGTCAGTTCCAGAGCGATTCGCCCAATGAGTCCTTGATATTTAGTTGTTTTCAGCCAATTTTCTGGATTTTTGAAAATTTCACTTTTTTGTGAAAATATCCACTAAATGAGGGAATAATATGCGTGAGGGTACCCCAGGAGAGTTCCAAATGTGTGTGGGTAGAATATATATCCCAAGGGGGTAAAATTGAAAAAAGTTGAAAAAAATTTTTTTTTGGACTTAGTCTTTTTTCCGGCATTTATCAGGCTTTCAGATAGGGGAAATGTCAGTGAGCGTTCCGATTTCAGTTCCAGAGCGATTCGCCCAATGAGTCCTTGATATTTAGTCGTTTTCAGCCAATTTTCTGGATTTTTGAAAATTTCACTTTTTTGTGAAAATATCCACTAAATGAGGGAATAATATGTATGAGGGTACCCCAGGAGAGTTCTAAATGTGTGTGGGTAGAATATATATCCCACGGGGGTAAAATTGAAAAAAGTTGAAAACATTTTTTTTTTGGACTTAGTCTTTTTTCCGGCATTTATCAGGCTTTCAGATAGGGGAAATGTCAGTGAGCGTTCTGATGTCAGTTCCAGAGCGATTCGCCCAATGAGTCCTTGATATTTAGTCGTTTTCAGCCAATTTTCTGGATTTTTGAAAATTTCACTTTTTTGTGAAAATATCCACTAAATGAGGGAATAATATGTGTGAGGGTACCCCAGGAGAGTTCCAAATGTGTGTGGGTAGACGGGGGTAAAATTGAAAAAAGTTGAAAAATTTTTTTTTTGGACTTAGTCATTTTTCCGGCGTTTATCAGACTTTCAGATAGGGGAAATGTCAGTGAGCGTTCCGATTTTAGTTCCAGAGCGATTCGCCCAATGAGTCCTTGTTATTTAGTTGTTTTCAGCCAATTTTCTGGATTTTTGAAAATTTCACTTTTTTGTGAAAATATCCACTAAATGAGGGAATAATATGTGTGAGGGTACCCCAGCAGAGTTCTAAATGTGTGTGGGTAGAATATATCTGCCACGGGGGTAAAATTGAAAAAAGTTGAAAACATTTTCGTTTTTGGACTTAGTCATTTTTCCAGCGTTTATCAGTCTTTCAGATAGGGCAAATGTCAGGGAGCGCTCCGATTTCAGTTCCAGAGCGATTCGCCCAATGAGTCTTTGATATTTAGTCGTTTTCAGCCAATTTTCTGGATTTTTGAAAATTTCACTTTTTTGTGAAAATATCCACTAAATGAGGGAATAATATGTGTGAGGGTACCCCAGGAGAGTTCCAAATGTGTGTGGGTAGAATATATATCCCACGGGGGTAAAATTGAAAAAAGTTGAAAAAATTTTTTTTTTGGACTTAGTCTTTTTTCCGGCATTTATCAGGCTTTCAGATAGGGGAAATGTCAGTGAGCGTTCCGATGTCAGTTCCAGAGCGATTCGCCCAATGAGTCCTTGATATTTAGTTGTTTTCAGCCAATTTTCTGGATTTTTGAAAATTTAACTTTTTTGTGAAAATATCCACTAAATGAGGGAATAATATGTGTGAGGGTACCCCAGGAGAGTTCTAAATGTGTGTGGGTAGAATATATATCCCACAGGGGCAAAATTGAAAAAAGTTGAAAACATTTTTTTTTTGGACTTAGTCATTTTTCTGGCGTTTATCAGACTTTCAGATAGGGCAAATGTCAGTGAGCGTTCCGATTTCAGTTCCATAGCGATTCGCCCAATGAGTCCTTGTTATTTAGTTGTTTTCAGCCAATTTTCTGGATTTTTGAAAATTTCACTTTTTTGTGAAAATATCCACTAAATGAGGGAATAATATGTGTGAGGGTACCCCAGGAGAGTTCCAAATGTGTGTGGGTAGAATATATATCCCACGGGGGTAAAATTGAAAAAAGTTGAAAAAATTTTTTTTTTGGACTTAGTCTTTTTTCCGGCATTTATCAGGCTTTCAGATAGGGGAAATGTCAGTGAGCGTTCCGATGTCAGTTCCAGAGCGATTCGCCCAATGAGTCCTTGATATTTAGTTGTTTTCAGCCAATTTTCTGGATTTTTGAAAATTTAACTTTTTTGTGAAAATATCCACTAAATGAGGGAATAATATGTGTGAGGGTACCCCAGGAGAGTTCTAAATGTGTGTGGGTAGAATATATATCCCACAGGGGCAAAATTGAAAAAAGTTGAAAACATTTTTTTTTTGGACTTAGTCATTTTTCTGGCGTTTATCAGACTTTCAGATAGGGCAAATGTCAGTGAGCGTTCCGATTTCAGTTCCATAGCGATTCGCCCAATGAGTCCTTGTTATTTAGTTGTTTTCAGCCAATTTTCTGGATTTTTGAAAATTTCACTTTTTTGTGAAAATATCCACTAAATGAGGGAATAATATGTGTGAGGGTACCCGAGGAGAGTTCCAAATGTGTGTGGGTAGAATATATATCCCACGGGGGTAAAATTGAAAAAAGTTGAAAAAAATTTTTTTTTGGACTTAGTCTTTTTTCCGGCATTTATCAGGCTTTCAGATAGGGGAAATGTGAGTGAGCGTTCTGATGTCAGTTCCAGAGCGATTCGCCCAATGAGTCCTTGATATTTAGTCGTTTTCAGCCAATTTTCTGGATTTTTGAAAATTTCACTTTTTTGTGAAAATATCCACTAAATGAGGGAATAATATGTGTGAGGGTACCCCAGGAGAGTTCCAAATGTGTGTGGGTAGAATATATATCCCAAGGGGGTAAAATTGAAAAAAGTTGAAAAAAATTTTTTTTTGGACTTAGTCTTTTTTCCGGCATTTATCAGGCTTTCAGATAGGGGAAATGTCAGTGAGCGTTCCGATTTCAGTTCCAGAGCGATTCGCCCAATGAGTCCTTGATATTTAGTCGTTTTCAGCCAATTTTCTGGATTTTTGAAAATTTCACTTTTTTGTGAAAATATCCACTAAATGAGGGAATAATATGTATGAGGGTACCCCAGGAGAGTTCTAAATGTGTGTGGGTAGAATATATATCCCACGGGGGTAAAATTGAAAAAAGTTGAAAACATTTTTTTTTTGGACTTAGTCTTTTTTCCGGCATTTATCAGGCTTTCAGATAGGGGAAATGTCAGTGAGCGTTCTGATGTCAGTTCCAGAGCGATTCGCCCAATGAGTCCTTGATATTTAGTCGTTTTCAGCCAATTTTCTGGATTTTTGAAAATTTCACTTTTTTGTGAAAATATCCACTAAATGAGGGAATAATATGTGTGAGGGTACCCCAGGAGAGTTCCAAATGTGTGTGGGTAGACGGGGGTAAAATTGAAAAAAGTTGAAAAATTTTTTTTTTGGACTTAGTCATTTTTCCGGCGTTTATCAGACTTTCAGATAGGGGAAATGTCAGTGAGCGTTCCGATTTTAGTTCCAGAGCGATTCGCCCAATGAGTCCTTGTTATTTAGTTGTTTTCAGCCAATTTTCTGGATTTTTGAAAATTTCACTTTTTTGTGAAAATATCCACTAAATGAGGGAATAATATGTGTGAGGGTACCCCAGCAGAGTTCTAAATGTGTGTGGGTAGAATATATCTGCCACGGGGGTAAAATTGAAAAAAGTTGAAAACATTTTCGTTTTTGGACTTAGTCATTTTTCCAGCGTTTATCAGTCTTTCAGATAGGGCAAATGTCAGTGAGCGCTCCGATTTCAGTTCCAGAGCGATTCGCCCAATGAGTCTTTGATATTTAGTCGTTTTCAGCCAATTTTCTGGATTTTTGAAAATTTCACTTTTTTGTGAAAATATCCACTAAATGAGGGAATAATATGTGTGAGGGTACCCCAGGAGAGTTCCAAATGTGTGTGGGTAGAATATATATCCCACGGGGGTAAAATTGAAAAAAGTTGAAAAAATTTTTTTTTTGGACTTAGTCTTTTTTCCGGCATTTATCAGGCTTTCAGATAGGGGAAATGTCAGTGAGCGTTCCGATGTCAGTTCCAGAGCGATTCGCCCAATGAGTCCTTGATATTTAGTTGTTTTCAGCCAATTTTCTGGATTTTTGAAAATTTAACTTTTTTGTGAAAATATCCACTAAATGAGGGAATAATATGTGTGAGGGTACCCCAGGAGAGTTCTAAATGTGTGTGGGTAGAATATATATCCCACAGGGGCAAAATTGAAAAAAGTTGAAAACATTTTTTTTTTGGACTTAGTCATTTTTCTGGCGTTTATCAGACTTTCAGATAGGGCAAATGTCAGTGAGCGTTCCGATTTCAGTTCCATAGCGATTCGCCCAATGAGTCCTTGTTATTTAGTTGTTTTCAGCCAATTTTCTGGATTTTTGAAAATTTCACTTTTTTGTGAAAATATCCACTAAATGAGGGAATAATATGTGTGAGGGTACCCGAGGAGAGTTCCAAATGTGTGTGGGTAGAATATATATCCCACGGGGGTAAAATTGAAAAAAGTTGAAAAAAATTTTTTTTTGGACTTAGTCTTTTTTCCGGCATTTATCAGGCTTTCAGATAGGGGAAATGTGAGTGAGCGTTCTGATGTCAGTTCCAGAGCGATTCGCCCAATGAGTCCTTGATATTTAGTCGTTTTCAGCCAATTTTCTGGATTTTTGAAAATTTCACTTTTTTGTGAAAATATCCACTAAATGAGGGAATAATATGTGTGAGGGTACCCCAGGAGAGTTCCAAATGTGTGTGGGTAGAATATATATCCCAAGGGGGTAAAATTGAAAAAAGTTGAAAAAAATTTTTTTTTGGACTTAGTCTTTTTTCCGGCATTTATCAGGCTTTCAGATAGGGGAAATGTCAGTGAGCGTTCCGATTTCAGTTCCAGAGCGATTCGCCCAATGAGTCCTTGATATTTAGTCGTTTTCAGCCAATTTTCTGGATTTTTGAAAATTTCACTTTTTTGTGAAAATATCCACTAAATGAGGGAATAATATGTATGAGGGTACCCCAGGAGAGTTCTAAATGTGTGTGGGTAGAATATATATCCCACGGGGGTAAAATTGAAAAAAGTTGAAAACATTTTTTTTTTGGACTTAGTCTTTTTTCCGGCATTTATCAGGCTTTCAGATAGGGGAAATGTCAGTGAGCGTTCTGATGTCAGTTCCAGAGCGATTCGCCCAATGAGTCCTTGATATTTAGTCGTATTCAGCCAATTTTCTGGATTTTTGAAAATTTCACTTTTTTGTGAAAATATCCACTAAATGAGGGAATAATATGTGTGAGGGTACCCCAGGAGAGTTCCAAATGTGTGTGGGTAGACGGGGGTAAAATTGAAAAAAGTTGAAAAATTTTTTTTTTGGACTTAGTCATTTTTCCGGCGTTTATCAGACTTTCAGATAGGGGAAATGTCAGTGAGCGTTCCGATTTCAGTTCCAGAGCGATTCGCCCAATGAGTCCTTGATATTTAGTCGTTTTCAGCCAATTTTCTGGATTTTTGAAAATTTCACTTTTTTGTGAAAATATCCACTAAATGAGGGAATAATATGTATGAGGGTACCCCAGGAGAGTTCTAAATGTGTGTGGGTAGAATATATATCCCACGGGGGTAAAATTGAAAAAAGTTGAAAACATTTTTTTTTTGGACTTAGTCTTTTTTCCGGCATTTATCAGGCTTTCAGATAGGGGAAATGTCAGTGAGCGTTCTGATGTCAGTTCCAGAGCGATTCGCCCAATGAGTCCTTGATATTTAGTCGTTTTCAGCCAATTTTCTGGATTTTTGAAAATTTCACTTTTTTGTGAAAATATCCACTAAATGAGGGAATAATATGTGTGAGGGTACCCCAGGAGAGTTCCAAATGTGTGTGGGTAGACGGGGGTAAAATTGAAAAAAGTTGAAAAATTTTTTTTTTGGACTTAGTCATTTTTCCGGCGTTTATCAGACTTTCAGATAGGGGAAATGTCAGTGAGCGTTCCGATTTTAGTTCCAGAGCGATTCGCCCAATGAGTCCTTGTTATTTAGTTGTTTTCAGCCAATTTTCTGGATTTTTGAAAATTTCACTTTTTTGTGAAAATATCCACTAAATGAGGGAATAATATGTGTGAGGGTACCCCAGCAGAGTTCTAAATGTGTGTGGGTAGAATATATCTGCCACGGGGGTAAAATTGAAAAAAGTTGAAAACATTTTCGTTTTTGGACTTAGTCATTTTTCCAGCGTTTATCAGTCTTTCAGATAGGGCAAATGTCAGTGAGCGCTCCGATTTCAGTTCCAGAGCGATTCGCCCAATGAGTCTTTGATATTTAGTCGTTTTCAGCCAATTTTCTGGATTTTTGAAAATTTCACTTTTTTGTGAAAATATCCACTAAATGAGGGAATAATATGTGTGAGGGTACCCCAGGAGAGTTCCAAATGTGTGTGGGTAGAATATATATCCCACGGGGGTAAAATTGAAAAAAGTTGAAAAAATTTTTTTTTGGACTTAGTCTTTTTTCCGGCATTTATCAGGCTTTCAGATAGGGGAAATGTCAGTGAGCGTTCCGATGTCAGTTCCAGAGCGATTCGCCCAATGAGTCCTTGATATTTAGTTGTTTTCAGCCAATTTTCTGGATTTTTGAAAATTTAACTTTTTTGTGAAAATATCCACTAAATGAGGGAATAATATGTGTGAGGGTACCCCAGGAGAGTTCTAAATGTGTGTGGGTAGAATATATATCCCACAGGGGCAAAATTGAAAAAAGTTGAAAACATTTTTTTTTTGGACTTAGTCATTTTTCTGGCGTTTATCAGACTTTCAGATAGGGCAAATGTCAGTGAGCGTTCCGATTTCAGTTCCATAGCGATTCGCCCAATGAGTCCTTGTTATTTAGTTGTTTTCAGCCAATTTTCTGGATTTTTGAAAATTTCACTTTTTTGTGAAAATATCCACTAAATGAGGGAATAATATGTGTGAGGGTACCCGAGGAGAGTTCCAAATGTGTGTGGGTAGAATATATATCCCACGGGGGTAAAATTGAAAAAAGTTGAAAAAAATTTTTTTTTGGACTTAGTCTTTTTTCCGGCATTTATCAGGCTTTCAGATAGGGGAAATGTGAGTGAGCGTTCTGATGTCAGTTCCAGAGCGATTCGCCCAATGAGTCCTTGATATTTAGTCGTTTTCAGCCAATTTTCTGGATTTTTGAAAATTTCACTTTTTTGTGAAAATATCCACTAAATGAGGGAATAATATGTGTGAGGGTACCCCAGGAGAGTTCCAAATGTGTGTGGGTAGAATATATATCCCAAGGGGGTAAAATTGAAAAAAGTTGAAAAAAATTTTTTTTTGGACTTAGTCTTTTTTCCGGCATTTATCAGGCTTTCAGATAGGGGAAATGTCAGTGAGCGTTCCGATTTCAGTTCCAGAGCGATTCGCCCAATGAGTCCTTGATATTTAGTCGTTTTCAGCCAATTTTCTGGATTTTTGAAAATTTCACTTTTTTGTGAAAATATCCACTAAATGAGGGAATAATATGTATGAGGGTACCACAGGAGAGTTCTAAATGTGTGTGGGTAGAATATATATCCCACGGGGGTAAAATTGAAAAAAGTTGAAAACATTTTTTTTTTGGACTTAGTCTTTTTTCCGGCATTTATCAGGCTTTCAGATAGGGGAAATGTCAGTGAGCGTTCTGATGTCAGTTCCAGAGCGATTCGCCCAATGAGTCCTTGATATTTAGTCGTATTCAGCCAATTTTCTGGATTTTTGAAAATTTCACTTTTTTGTGAAAATATCCACTAAATGAGGGAATAATATGTGTGAGGGTACCCCAGGAGAGTTCCAAATGTGTGTGGGTAGACGGGGGTAAAATTGAAAAAAGTTGAAAAATTTTTTTTTTGGACTTAGTCATTTTTCCGGCGTTTATCAGACTTTCAGATAGGGGAAATGTCAGTGAGCGTTCCGATTTTAGTTCCAGAGCGATTCGCCCAATGAGTCCTTGTTATTTAGTTGTTTTCAGCCAATTTTCTGGATTTTTGAAAATTTCACTTTTTTGTGAAAATATCCACTAAATGAGGGAATAATATGTGTGAGGGTACCCCAGCAGAGTTCTAAATGTGTGTGGGTAGAATATATCTGCCACGGGGGTAAAATTGAAAAAAGTTGAAAACATTTTCGTTTTTGGACTTAGTCATTTTTCCAGCGTTTATCAGTCTTTCAGATAGGGCAAATGTCAGTGAGCGCTCCGATTTCAGTTCCAGAGCAATTCGCCCAATGAGTCTTTGATATTTAGTCGTTTTCAGCCAATTTTCTGGATTTTTGAAAATTTCACTTTTTTGTGAAAATATCCACTAAATGAGGGAATAATATGTGTGAGGGTACCCCAGGAGAGTTCCAAATGTGTGTGGGTAGAATATATATCCCACGGGGGTAAAATTGAAAAAAGTTGAAAAAATTTTTTTTTTGGACTTAGTCTTTTTTCCGGCATTTATCAGGCTTTCAGATAGGGGAAATGTCAGTGAGCGTTCCGATGTCAGTTCCAGAGCGATTCGCCCAATGAGTCCTTGATATTTAGTTGTTTTCAGCCAATTTTCTGGATTTTTGAAAATTTAACTTTTTTGTGAAAATATCCACTAAATGAGGGAATAATATGTGTGAGGGTACCCCAGGAGAGTTCTAAATGTGTGTGGGTAGAATATATATCCCACAGGGGCAAAATTGAAAAAAGTTGAAAACATTTTTTTTTTGGACTTAGTCATTTTTCTGGCGTTTATCAGACTTTCAGATAGGGCAAATGTCAGTGAGCGTTCCGATTTCAGTTCCATAGCGATTCGCCCAATGAGTCCTTGTTATTTAGTTGTTTTCAGCCAATTTTCTGGATTTTTGAAAATTTCACTTTTTTGTGAAAATATCCACTAAATGAGGGAATAATATGTGTGAGGGTACCCGAGGAGAGTTCCAAATGTGTGTGGGTAGAATATATATCCCACGGGGGTAAAATTGAAAAAAGTTGAAAAAAATTTTTTTTTGGACTTAGTCTTTTTTCCGGCATTTATCAGGCTTTCAGATAGGGGAAATGTGAGTGAGCGTTCTGATGTCAGTTCCAGAGCGATTCGCCCAATGAGTCCTTGATATTTAGTCGTTTTCAGCCAATTTTCTGGATTTTTGAAAATTTCACTTTTTTGTGAAAATATCCACTAAATGAGGGAATAATATGTGTGAGGGTACCCCAGGAGAGTTCCAAATGTGTGTGGGTAGAATATATATCCCAAGGGGGTAAAATTGAAAAAAGTTGAAAAAAATTTTTTTTTGGACTTAGTCTTTTTTCCGGCATTTATCAGGCTTTCAGATAGGGGAAATGTCAGTGAGCGTTCCGATTTCAGTTCCAGAGCGATTCGCCCAATGAGTCCTTGATATTTAGTCGTTTTCAGCCAATTTTCTGGATTTTTGAAAATTTCACTTTTTTGTGAAAATATCCACTAAATGAGGGAATAATATGTATGAGGGTACCCCAGGAGAGTTCTAAATGTGTGTGGGTAGAATATATATCCCACGGGGGTAAAATTGAAAAAAGTTGAAAACATTTTTTTTTTGGACTTAGTCTTTTTTCCGGCATTTATCAGGCTTTCAGATAGGGGAAATGTCAGTGAGCGTTCTGATGTCAGTTCCAGAGCGATTCGCCCAATGAGTCCTTGATATTTAGTCGTTTTCAGCCAATTTTCTGGATTTTTGAAAATTTCACTTTTTTGTGAAAATATCCACTAAATGAGGGAATAATATGTGTGAGGGTACCCCAGGAGAGTTCCAAATGTGTGTGGGTAGACGGGGGTAAAATTGAAAAAAGTTGAAAAATTTTTTTTTTGGACTTAGTCATTTTTCCGGCGTTTATCAGACTTTCAGATAGGGGAAATGTCAGTGAGCGTTCCGATTTTAGTTCCAGAGCGATTCGCCCAATGAGTCCTTGTTATTTAGTTGTTTTCAGCCAATTTTCTGGATTTTTGAAAATTTCACTTTTTTGTGAAAATATCCACTAAATGAGGGAATAATATGTGTGAGGGTACCCCAGCAGAGTTCTAAATGTGTGTGGGTAGAATATATCTGCCACGGGGGTAAAATTGAAAAAAGTTGAAAACATTTTCGTTTTTGGACTTAGTCATTTTTCCAGCGTTTATCAGTCTTTCAGATAGGGCAAATGTCAGTGAGCGCTCCGATTTCAGTTCCAGAGCGATTCGCCCAATGAGTCTTTGATATTTAGTCGTTTTCAGCCAATTTTCTGGATTTTTGAAAATTTCACTTTTTTGTGAAAATATCCACTAAATGAGGGAATAATATGTGTGAGGGTACCCCAGGAGAGTTCCAAATGTGTGTGGGTAGAATATATATCCCACGGGGGTAAAATTGAAAAAAGTTGAAAAAATTTTTTTTTTGGACTTAGTCTTTTTTCCGGCATTTATCAGGCTTTCAGATAGGGGAAATGTCAGTGAGCGTTCCGATGTCAGTTCCAGAGCGATTCGCCCAATGAGTCCTTGATATTTAGTTGTTTTCAGCCAATTTTCTGGATTTTTGAAAATTTAACTTTTTTGTGAAAATATCCACTAAATGAGGGAATAATATGTGTGAGGGTACCCCAGGAGAGTTCTAAATGTGTGTGGGTAGAATATATATCCCACAGGGGCAAAATTGAAAAAAGTTGAAAACATTTTTTTTTTGGACTTAGTCATTTTTCTGGCGTTTATCAGACTTTCAGATAGGGCAAATGTCAGTGAGCGTTCCGATTTCAGTTCCATAGCGATTCGCCCAATGAGTCCTTGTTATTTAGTTGTTTTCAGCCAATTTTCTGGATTTTTGAAAATTTCACTTTTTTGTGAAAATATCCACTAAATGAGGGAATAATATGTGTGAGGGTACCCGAGGAGAGTTCCAAATGTGTGTGGGTAGAATATATATCCCACGGGGGTAAAATTGAAAAAAGTTGAAAAAAATTTTTTTTTGGACTTACTCTTTTTTCCGGCATTTATCAGGCTTTCAGATAGGGGAAATGTCAGTGAGCGTTCTGATGTCAGTTCCAGAGCGATTCGCCCAATGAGTCCTTGATATTTAGTCGTTTTCAGCCAATTTTCTGAATTTTTGAAAATTTCACTTTTTTGTGAAAATATCCACTAAATGAGGGAATAATATGTGTGAGGGTACCCCAGGAGAGTTCCAAATGTGTGTGGGTAGACGGGGGTAAAATTGAAAAAAGTTGAAAAATTTTTTTTTTGGACTTAGTCTTTTTTCCGGCATTTATCAGACTTTCAGATAGGGGAAATGTCAGTGAGCGTTCCGATTTTAGTTCCAGAGCGATTCGCCCAATGAGTCCTTGTTATTTAATTGTTTTCAGCCAATTTTCTGGATTTTTGAAAACTTCACTTTTTTGTGAAAATATCCACTAAATGAGGGAATAATATGTGTGAGGGTACCCCAGCAGAGTTCTAAATGTGTGTGGGTAGAATATATCTGCCACGGGGATAAAATTGAAAAAAGTTGAAAACATTTTCGTTTTTGGACTTAGTCATTTTTCCAGCGTTTATCAGTCTTTCAGATAGGGCAAATGTCAGTGAGCGCTCCGATTTCAGTTCCAGAGCGATTCGCCCAATGAGTCTTTGATATTTAGTCGTTTTCAGCCAATTTTCTGGATTTTTGAAAATTTCACTTTTTTGTGAAAATATCCACTAAATGAGGGAATAATATGTGTGAGGGTACCCCAGGAGAGTTCTAAATGTGTGTGGGTAGAATATATATCCCACGGGGGTAAAATTGAAAAAAGTTGAAAACATTTTTTTTTTGGACTTAGTCATTTTTCCGGCGTTTATCAGACTTTCAGATAGGGGAAATGTCAGTGAGCGTTCCGATTTCAGTTCCAGAGCGATTCGCCCAATGAGTCCTTGATATTTAGTCGTTTTCAGCAAATTTTCAGGATTTTTGAAAATTTCACTTTTTTGTGAAAATATCCAATAAATGAGGGAATAATATGTATGAGGGTACCCCAGGAGAGTTCCAAATTTGTGTGGGTAGAATATATATCACACCGGGGTAAAATTGAAAAAAGTTGAAAAAAATTTTTTTTTGGACTTAGTCTTTTTTCTGCCGTTTATCAGACTTTAAGATAGGGGAAATGTCAGTGAGCCTTCCGATTTCAGTTCCAGAGCGATTCGCCGGATGAGTCCTTGATATTTCGTCGTTTTCAGGCAGTTTTCTGAATTTTTGAAAATTTCACTTTTTTGTGAAAATATCCACTAAATGAGGGAATAATATGTGTGAGGGTACCCCAGGAGAGTTCTAAATGTGTGTGGGTAGAATATATATCCCACGGGGGTAAAATTGAAAAAAGTTGAAAACATTTTTTTTTTGGACTTAGTCATTTTTCCGGCGTTTATCAGACTTTCAGATAGGGGAAATGTCAGTGAGCGTTCCGATTTCAGTTCCAGAGCGATTCGCCCAATGAGTCCTTGTTATTTAGTTGTTTTCAGCCAATTTTCTGGATTTTTGAAAATTTCACTTTTTTGTGAAAATATCCACTAAATGAGGGAATAATATGTGTGAGGGTACCCCAGCAGAGTTCTAAATGTGTGTGGGTAGAATATATCTGCCACGGGGGTAAAATTGAAAAAAGTTGAAAACATTTTCGTTTTTGGACTTAGTCATTTTTCCAGCGTTTATCAGTCTTTCAGATAGGGCAAATGTCAGTGAGCGCTCCGATTTCAGTTCCAGAGCGATTCGCCCAATGAGTCTTTGATATTTAGTCGTTTTCAGCCAATTTTCTGGATTTTTGAAAATTTCACTTTTTTGTGAAAATATCCACTAAATGAGGGAATAATATGTGTGAGGGTACCCCAGGAGAGTTCCAAATGTGTGTGGGTAGAATATATATCCCACGGGGGTAAAATTGAAAAAAGTTGAAAAAATTTTTTTTTTGGACTTAGTCTTTTTTCCGGCATTTATCAGGCTTTCAGATAGGGGAAATGTCAGTGAGCGTTCCGATGTCAGTTCCAGAGCGATTCGCCCAATGAGTCCTTGATATTTAGTTGTTTTCAGCCAATTTTCTGGATTTTTGAAAATTTAACTTTTTTGTGAAAATATCCACTAAATGAGGGAATAATATGTGTGAGGGTACCCCAGGAGAGTTCTAAATGTGTGTGGGTAGAATATATATCCCACAGGGGCAAAATTGAAAAAAGTTGAAAACATTTTTTTTTTGGACTTAGTCATTTTTCTGGCGTTTATCAGACTTTCAGATAGGGCAAATGTCAGTGAGCGTTCCGATTTCAGTTCCATAGCGATTCGCCCAATGAGTCCTTGTTATTTAGTTGTTTTCAGCCAATTTTCTGGATTTTTGAAAATTTCACTTTTTTGTGAAAATATCCACTAAATGAGGGAATAATATGTGTGAGGGTACCCGAGGAGAGTTCCAAATGTGTGTGGGTAGAATATATATCCCACGGGGGTAAAATTGAAAAAAGTTGAAAAAAATTTTTTTTTGGACTTAGTCTTTTTTCCGGCATTTATCAGGCTTTCAGATAGGGGAAATGTGAGTGAGCGTTCTGATGTCAGTTCCAGAGCGATTCGCCCAATGAGTCCTTGATATTTAGTCGTTTTCAGCCAATTTTCTGGATTTTTGAAAATTTCACTTTTTTGTGAAAATATCCACTAAATGAGGGAATAATATGTGTGAGGGTACCCCAGGAGAGTTCCAAATGTGTGTGGGTAGAATATATATCCCAAGGGGGTAAAATTGAAAAAAGTTGAAAAAAATTTTTTTTTGGACTTAGTCTTTTTTCCGGCATTTATCAGGCTTTCAGATAGGGGAAATGTCAGTGAGCGTTCCGATTTCAGTTCCAGAGCGATTCGCCCAATGAGTCCTTGATATTTAGTCGTTTTCAGCCAATTTTCTGGATTTTTGAAAATTTCACTTTTTTGTGAAAATATCCACTAAATGAGGGAATAATATGTATGAGGGTACCCCAGGAGAGTTCTAAATGTGTGTGGGTAGAATATATATCCCACGGGGGTAAAATTGAAAAAAGTTGAAAACATTTTTTTTTTGGACTTAGTCTTTTTTCCGGCATTTATCAGGCTTTCAGATAGGGGAAATGTCAGTGAGCGTTCTGATGTCAGTTCCAGAGCGATTCGCCCAATGAGTCCTTGATATTTAGTCGTTTTCAGCCAATTTTCTGGATTTTTGAAAATTTCACTTTTTTGTGAAAATATCCACTAAATGAGGGAATAATATGTGTGAGGGTACCCCAGGAGAGTTCCAAATGTGTGTGGGTAGACGGGGGTAAAATTGAAAAAAGTTGAAAAATTTTTTTTTTGGACTTAGTCATTTTTCCGGCGTTTATCAGACTTTCAGATAGGGGAAATGTCAGTGAGCGTTCCGATTTTAGTTCCAGAGCGATTCGCCCAATGAGTCCTTGTTATTTAGTTGTTTTCAGCCAATTTTCTGGATTTTTGAAAATTTCACTTTTTTGTGAAAATATCCACTAAATGAGGGAATAATATGTGTGAGGGTACCCCAGCAGAGTTCTAAATGTGTGTGGGTAGAATATATCTGCCACGGGGGTAAAATTGAAAAAAGTTGAAAACATTTTCGTTTTTGGACTTAGTCATTTTTCCAGCGTTTATCAGTCTTTCAGATAGGGCAAATGTCAGTGAGCGCTCCGATTTCAGTTCCAGAGCGATTCGCCCAATGAGTCTTTGATATTTAGTCGTTTTCAGCCAATTTTCTGGATTTTTGAAAATTTCACTTTTTTGTGAAAATATCCACTAAATGAGGGAATAATATGTGTGAGGGTACCCCAGGAGAGTTCCAAATGTGTGTGGGTAGAATATATATCCCACGGGGGTAAAATTGAAAAAAGTTGAAAAAATTTTTTTTTTGGACTTAGTCTTTTTTCCGGCATTTATCAGGCTTTCAGATAGGGGAAATGTCAGTGAGCGTTCCGATGTCAGTTCCAGAGCGATTCGCCCAATGAGTCCTTGATATTTAGTTGTTTTCAGCCAATTTTCTGGATTTTTGAAAATTTAACTTTTTTGTGAAAATATCCACTAAATGAGGGAATAATATGTGTGAGGGTACCCCAGGAGAGTTCTAAATGTGTGTGGGTAGAATATATATCCCACAGGGGCAAAATTGAAAAAAGTTGAAAACATTTTTTTTTTGGACTTAGTCATTTTTCTGGCGTTTATCAGACTTTCAGATAGGGCAAATGTCAGTGAGCGTTCCGATTTCAGTTCCATAGCGATTCGCCCAATGAGTCCTTGTTATTTAGTTGTTTTCAGCCAATTTTCTGGATTTTTGAAAATTTCACTTTTTTGTGAAAATATCCACTAAATGAGGGAATAATATGTGTGAGGGTACCCGAGGAGAGTTCCAAATGTGTGTGGGTAGAATATATATCCCACGGGGGTAAAATTGAAAAAAGTTGAAAAAAATTTTTTTTTGGACTTAGTCTTTTTTCCGGCATTTATCAGGCTTTCAGATAGGGGAAATGTGAGTGAGCGTTCTGATGTCAGTTCCAGAGCGATTCGCCCAATGAGTCCTTGATATTTAGTCGTTTTCAGCCAATTTTCTGGATTTTTGAAAATTTCACTTTTTTGTGAAAATATCCACTAAATGAGGGAATAATATGTGTGAGGGTACCCCAGGAGAGTTCCAAATGTGTGTGGGTAGAATATATATCCCAAGGGGGTAAAATTGAAAAAAGTTGAAAAAAATTTTTTTTTGGACTTAGTCTTTTTTCCGGCATTTATCAGGCTTTCAGATAGGGGAAATGTCAGTGAGCGTTCCGATTTCAGTTCCAGAGCGATTCGCCCAATGAGTCCTTGATATTTAGTCGTTTTCAGCCAATTTTCTGGATTTTTGAAAATTTCACTTTTTTGTGAAAATATCCACTAAATGAGGGAATAATATGTATGAGGGTACCCCAGGAGAGTTCTAAATGTGTGTGGGTAGAATATATATCCCACGGGGGTAAAATTGAAAAAAGTTGAAAACATTTTTTTTTTGGACTTAGTCTTTTTTCCGGCATTTATCAGGCTTTCAGATAGGGGAAATGTCAGTGAGCGTTCTGATGTCAGTTCCAGAGCGATTCGCCCAATGAGTCCTTGATATTTAGTCGTTTTCAGCCAATTTTCTGGATTTTTGAAAATTTCACTTTTTTGTGAAAATATCCACTAAATGAGGGAATAATATGTGTGAGGGTACCCCAGGAGAGTTCCAAATGTGTGTGGGTAGACGGGGGTAAAATTGAAAAAAGTTGAAAAATTTTTTTTTTGGACTTAGTCATTTTTCCGGCGTTTATCAGACTTTCAGATAGGGGAAATGTCAGTGAGCGTTCCGATTTTAGTTCCAGAGCGATTCGCCCAATGAGTCCTTGTTATTTAGTTGTTTTCAGCCAATTTTCTGGATTTTTGAAAATTTCACTTTTTTGTGAAAATATCCACTAAATGAGGGAATAATATGTGTGAGGGTACCCCAGCAGAGTTCTAAATGTGTGTGGGTAGAATATATCTGCCACGGGGGTAAAATTGAAAAAAGTTGAAAACATTTTCGTTTTTGGACTTAGTCATTTTTCCAGCGTTTATCAGTCTTTCAGATAGGGCAAATGTCAGTGAGCGCTCCGATTTCAGTTCCAGAGCGATTCGCCCAATGAGTCTTTGATATTTAGTCGTTTTCAGCCAATTTTCTGGATTTTTGAAAATTTCACTTTTTTGTGAAAATATCCACTAAATGAGGGAATAATATGTGTGAGGGTACCCCAGGAGAGTTCCAAATGTGTGTGGGTAGAATATATATCCCACGGGGGTAAAATTGAAAAAAGTTGAAAAAATTTTTTTTTTGGACTTAGTCTTTTTTCCGGCATTTATCAGGCTTTCAGATAGGGGAAATGTCAGTGAGCGTTCCGATGTCAGTTCCAGAGCGATTCGCCCAATGAGTCCTTGATATTTAGTTGTTTTCAGCCAATTTTCTGGATTTTTGAAAATTTAACTTTTTTGTGAAAATATCCACTAAATGAGGGAATAATATGTGTGAGGGTACCCCAGGAGAGTTCTAAATGTGTGTGGGTAGAATATATATCCCACAGGGGCAAAATTGAAAAAAGTTGAAAACATTTTTTTTTTGGACTTAGTCATTTTTCTGGCGTTTATCAGACTTTCAGATAGGGCAAATGTCAGTGAGCGTTCCGATTTCAGTTCCATAGCGATTCGCCCAATGAGTCCTTGTTATTTAGTTGTTTTCAGCCAATTTTCTGGATTTTTGAAAATTTCACTTTTTTGTGAAAATATCCACTAAATGAGGGAATAATATGTGTGAGGGTACCCGAGGAGAGTTCCAAATGTGTGTGGGTAGAATATATATCCCACGGGGGTAAAATTGAAAAAAGTTGAAAAAAATTTTTTTTTGGACTTACTCTTTTTTCCGGCATTTATCAGGCTTTCAGATAGGGGAAATGTCAGTGAGCGTTCTGATGTCAGTTCCAGAGCGATTCGCCCAATGAGTCCTTGATATTTAGTCGTTTTCAGCCAATTTTCTGGATTTTTGAAAATTTCACTTTTTTGTGAAAATATCCACTAAATGAGGGAATAATATGTGTGAGGGTACCCCAGGAGAGTTCCAAATGTGTGTGGGTAGACGGGGGTAAAATTGAAAAAAGTTGAAAAATTTTTTTTTTGGACTTAGTCTTTTTTCCGGCATTTATCAGACTTTCAGATAGGGGAAATGTCAGTGAGCGTTCCGATTTTAGTTCCAGAGCGATTCGCCCAATGAGTCCTTGTTATTTAGTTGTTTTCAGCCAATTTTCTGGATTTTTGAAAACTTCACTTTTTTGTGAAAATATCCACTAAATGAGGGAATAATATGTGTGAGGGTACCCCAGCAGAGTTCTAAATGTGTGTGGGTAGAATATATCTGCCACGGGGATAAAATTGAAAAAAGTTGAAAACATTTTCGTTTTTGGACTTAGTCATTTTTCCAGCGTTTATCAGTCTTTCAGATAGGGCAAATGTCAGTGAGCGCTCCGATTTCAGTTCCAGAGCGATTCGCCCAATGAGTCTTTGATATTTAGTCGTTTTCAGCCAATTTTCTGGATTTTTGAAAATTTCACTTTTTTGTGAAAATATCCACTAAATGAGGGAATAATATGTGTGAGGGTACCCCAGGAGAGTTCTAAATGTGTGTGGGTAGAATATATATCCCACGGGGGTAAAATTGAAAAAAGTTGAAAACATTTTTTTTTTGGACTTAGTCATTTTTCCGGCGTTTATCAGACTTTCAGATAGGGGAAATGTCAGTGAGCGTTCCGATTTCAGTTCCAGAGCGATTCGCCCAATGAGTCCTTGATATTTAGTCGTTTTCAGCAAATTTTCAGGATTTTTGAAAATTTCACTTTTTTGTGAAAATATCCAATAAATGAGGGAATAATATGTATGAGGGTACCCCAGGAGAGTTCCAAATTTGTGTTAGTAGAATATATATCACACCGGGGTAAAATTGAAAAAAGTTGAAAAAAATTTTTTTTTTGGAATTAGTCATTTTTCTGCCGTTTATCAGACTTTAAGATAGGGGAAATGTCAGTGAGCGTTCAGATTTCACTTCCAGAGCGATTCGCCCAATGAGACCTTGTTATTTAGTTGTTTTCAGCCAATTTTCTGGATTTTTGAAAATTTCACTTTTTTGTGAAAATATCCACTAAATGAGGGAATAATATGTGTGAGGGTACCCGAGGAGAGTTCCAAATGTGTGTGGGTAGAATATATATCCCACGGGGGTAAAATTGAAAAAAGTTGAAAAAAATTTTTTTTTGGACTTAGTCTTTTTTCTGCCGTTTATCAGACTTTAAGATAGGGGAAATGTCAGTGAGCCTTCCGATTTCAGTTCCAGAGCGATTCGCCGGATGAGTCCTTGATATTTCGTCGTTTTCAGGCAGTTTTCTGAATTTTTGAAAATTTCACTTTTTTGTGAAAATATCCACTAAATGAGGGAATAATATGTGTGAGGGTACCCCAGGAGAGTTCTAAATGTGTGTGGGTAGAATATATATCCCACGGGGGTAAAATTGAAAAAAGTTGAAAACAATTTTTTTTTGGACTTAGTCTTTTTTCCGGCATTTATCAGGCTTTCAGATAGGGGAAATGTCAGTGAGCATTCCGATTTCAGTTCCAGAGCGATTCGCCCAATGAGTCCTTGATATTTAGTCGTTTTCAGCCAATTTTCTGGATTTTTGAAACTTTCACTTTTTTGTGAAAATATCCACTAAATGAGGGAATAATATGTGTGAGGGTAACCCAGGAGAGTTCCAAATGTGTGAGGGTAGAATATATATCACACGGGGGTAAAATTGAAAAAAGTTGAAAACATTTTTTTTTGGACTTAGTCATTTTTCCGGCGTGTATCAGTCTTTCAGATAGGGGAAATATCAGTGAGCGTTCCGATTTCAGTTCCAGAGCGATTCGCCCAATGAGTCCTTGTTATTTATTCGTTTTCAGCCAATTTTCTTGATTTTTGAAAATTTCACTTTTTTTTTAAAATATCCACTAAATGAGGGAATAATATGTGTGAGGGTACCAAAGGAGAGTTCCAAATGTGTGTGGGTAGAATATATATCTGACGAGGGTAAAATTGAAAAAAGTTGAAAACATTTTTTTTTGGACTTAGTCATTTTTCTGGCGTTTATCAGACTTTCAGATATGGGAAATGTCAGTGAGCGTTCCGATTTCAGTTCCAGAGCGATTCGCCCAATGAGTCTTTGATATTTAGTCGTTTTCAGCCAATTTTCTGGATTTTTGAAAATTTCACTTTTTTGTGAAAATATCCACTAAATGAGGGAATAATATGTGTGAGGGTACCCCAGGAGAGTTCCAAATGTGTGTGGGTAGAATATATATCCCACGGGGGTAAAATTGAAAAAAGTTGAAAACATTTTTTTTTGGACTTAGTCATTTTTCCGGCGTTTATCAGACTTTAAGATAGGGGAAATGTGAGTGAGCATTCCGATTTCAGTTCCAGAGCGATTCGCCCTATGAGTCTTTGATATTTAGTCGTTTTCAGCCAATTTTCTGGATTTTTGAAAATTTCACTTTTTTGTGAAAATATCCACTAAATGAGGGAATAATATGTGTGAGGGTACCCCAGGAGAGTTCCAAATGTGTGTGGGTAGAATATATATCCCACGGGGGTAAAATTGAAAAAAGTTGAAAACATTTTTTTTTGGACTTAGTCATTTTTCCAGCGTGTATCAGTCTTTCAGATAGGGGAAATATCAGTGAGCGTTCCGATTTTAGTTCCAGAGCAATTCGCCCAATGAGTCCTTGTTATTTAGTCATTTTCAGCCAATTTTCTTGATTTTTGAAAATTTCACTTTTTTGTGAAAATATCCACTAAATGAGGGAATAATATGTGTGAGGGTACCCCAGGAGAGTTTCAAATGTGTGTGGGTAGAATATATTTCCGACGAGGGTAAAATTGAAAAAAGTTTAAAAAAATTTTTTTTTGGACTTAGTCATTTTTCTGCCGTTTATCAGACTTTCAGATATGGGAAATGTCAGTGAGCGTTCCGATTTCAGTTCCAGAGCGATTCGCCCAATGAGTCTTTGATATTTAGTCGTTTTCAGCCAATTTTCTTGATTTTTGAAAATTTCACTTTTTTGTGAAAATATCCACTAAATGAGGGAATAATATGTGTGAGGGTACCCCAGGAGAGTTCCAAATGTGTGTGGGTAGAATTTATATCCCACGGGGGTAAAATTGAAAAAAGCTGAAAACATTTTTTTTTGGACTTAGTCATTTTTCCGGCGTTTATCAGACTTTCAGATACGAGAAATGTCAGTGAGCGTTCCGATTTCAGCTCCAGAGCGATTCGCACAATGAGTCTTTGATATTTAGTCGTTTTCAGCCAATTTTCTGGATTTTTGAAAATTTCACTTTTTTGTGAAAATATACACTAAATGAGGGAATAATATGTGTGAGGGTACCCCAGGAGAGTTCCAAATGTGTGTGGGTAGAATTTATATCCCACGGGGGTAAAATTGAAAAAAGTTGAAAACATTTTTTTTTGGACTAAGTCATTTTTCTGGCGTTTATCAGTCTCTCAGATATGGGAAATATCAGTGAGCGTTCCGATTTCAGTTCCAGATCGATTCGCCCAATGAGTCCTTGATATTTAGTCGTTTTCAGCCAATTTTCTGGATTTTTGAAAATGTCACTTTTTTGTGAAAATATCCACTAAATGAGGGAATAATATGTGTGAGGGTACCCCAGGAGAGTTCCAAATGTGTGTGGGTAGAATATATATCCCACAGGGGTAAAATTGAAAAAAGTTGAAAACATTTTTTTTTGGACTTAGTCATTTTTCCGGCGTGTATCAGTCTTTCAGATAGGGGAAATATCAGTGAGCATTCCGATTTCAGTTCCAGAGCGATTCGCCCAATGAGTCCCTGTTATTTAGTCGTTTTCAGCCAATTTTCTTGATTTTTGAAAATTTCACTTTTTTAAAAAAATATCCACTAAATGAGGGAATAATATGTGTGAGGGTACCCCAGGAGAGTTCCAAATGTGTGTGGGTAGAATATATATCCGACGGGGGTAAAATTGAAAAAAGTTTAAAAAATTTTTTTTTGGACTTAGTCATTTTTCTGGCGTTTATCAGACTTTCAGATATGGGAAATGTCAGTGAGCGTTCCGATTTCAGTTCCAGAGCGATTCGCCCAATGAGTCTTTGATATTTAGTCGTTTTCAGCCAATTTTCTGGATTTTTGAAAATTTCACTTTTTTCTGAAAATATCCACTAAATGAGGGAATAATATGTGTGAGGGTACCCCAGCAGAGTTCCAAATGTGTGTGTGTAGAATTTATATCCCACGGGGGTAAAATTGAAAAAAGTTGAAAACATTTTTTTTTGGACCTAGTCATTTTTCCGGCGTTTATCAGACTTTCAGATACGAGAAATGTCAGTGAGCGTTCCGATTTCAGCTCCAGAGTGATTCGCCCAATGAGTCCTTGATATTTAGTCGTTTTCAGCCAATTTTCTAGATTTTTGAAAATTTCACTTTTTTGTGAAAATATCCACTAAATGAGGGAATAATATGTGTGAGGGTAACCCAGGAGAGTTCCAAATGTGTGTGGGTAGAATATATATCCCACGGGGGTAAAATTGAAAAAAGTTGAAAAAATTTTTTTTTTGGACTTAGTAATTTTTCTGGCGTTTATCAGACTTTAAGATAGGGGAAACGTGAGTGAGCATTCCGATTTCAGTTCCAGAGCGATTCGCCCTATGAGTCTTTGATATTCAGTCGTTTTCAGCCAATTTTCTGGATTTTTGAAAATTTCACTTTTTTGTGAAAATATCCACTAAATGAGGGAATAATATGTGTGAGGGTACCCCAGGAGAGTTCCAAATGTGTGTGGGTAGAATATATATCCCACGGGGGTAAAATTGAAAAAAGTTGAAAACATTTTTTTTTGGACTTAGTAATTTTTCCAGCGTGTATCAGTCTTTCAGATAGGGGAAATATCAGTGAGCGTTCCGATTTCAGTTCCAGAGCAATTCGCCCAATGAGTCCTTGTTATTTAGTCATTTTCAGCCAATTTTCTTGATTTTTGAAAATTTCACTTTTTTGTGAAAATATCCACTAAATGAGGGAATAATATGTGTGAGGGTACCCCAGGAGAGTTTCAAATGTGTGTGGGTAGAATATATATCCGACGGGGGTAAAATTGAAAAAAGTTTAAAAAAATTTTTTTTTGGACTTAGTCATTTTTCTACCGTTTATCAGACTTTCAGATATGGGAAATGTCAGTGAGCGTTCCGATTTCAGTTCCAGAGCGATTCGCACAATGAGTCTTTGATATTTAGTCGTTTTCAGCCAATTTTCTGGATTTTTGAAAATTTCACTTTTTTGTGAAAATATACACTAAATGAGGGAATAATATGTGTGAGGGTACCCCAGGAGAGTTCCAAATGTGTGTGGGTAGAATTTATATCCCACGGGGGTAAAATTGAAAAAAAGTTGAAAACATTTTTTTTTGGACTAAGTCATTTTTCTGGCGTTTATCAGTCTTTCAGATATGGGAAATATCAGTGAGCGTTCCGATTTCAGTTCCAGAGCGATTCGCTCAATGAGTCTTTGATATTTAGTCGTTTTCAGCCAATTTTCTGGATTTTTGAAAATTTCACTTTTTTGTGAAAATATCCACTAAATGAGGGAATAATGTGTGTGAGGGTAACCCAGGAGAGTTCCAAATGTGTGTGGGTAGAATATATATCCCACGGGGGTAAAATTGAAAAAAGTTGAAAAATTTTTTTTGGGGACTTATTCATTTTTCCGGCGTTTATCAGACTTTAAGATAGGGGAAATGTGAGTGAGCATTCCGATTTCAGTTCCAGAGCGATTCGCCCTATGAGTCTTTGATATTTAGTCGTTTTCAGCCAATTTTCTGGATTTTTGAAAATTTCACTTTTTTGTGAAAATATCCACTAAATGAGGGAATAATATGTGTGAGGGTACCCCAGGAGAGTTCCAAATGTGTGTGGGTAGAATATATATCCCACGGGGGTAAAATTGAAAAAAGTTGAAAACATTTTTTTTTGGACTTAGTCATTTTTCCAGCGTGTATCAGTCTTTCAGATAGGGGAAATATCAGTGAGCGTTCCGATTTTAGTTCCAGAGCAATTCGCCCAATGAGTCCTTGTTATTTAGTCATTTTCAGCCAATTTTCTTGATTTTTGAAAATTTCACTTTTTTGTGAAAATATCCACTAAATGAGGGAATAATATGTGTGAGGGTACCCCAGGAGAGTTTCAAATGTGTGTGGGTAGAATATATTTCCGACGAGGGTAAAATTGAAAAAAGTTTAAAAAAATTTTTTTTTGGACTTAGTCATTTTTCTGCCGTTTATCAGACTTTCAGATATGGGAAATGTCAGTGAGCGTTCCGATTTCAGTTCCAGAGCGATTCGCCCAATGAGTCTTTGATATTTAGTCGTTTTCAGCCAATTTTCTTGATTTTTGAAAATTTCACTTTTTTGTGAAAATATCCACTAAATGAGGGAATAATATGTGTGAGGGTACCCCAGGAGAGTTCCAAATGTGTGTGGGTAGAATTTATATCCCACGGGGGTAAAATTGAAAAAAGCTGAAAACATTTTTTTTTGGACTTAGTCATTTTTCCGGCGTTTATCAGACTTTCAGATATGGGAAATGTCAGTGAGCGTTCCGATTTCAGCTCCAGAGCGATTCGCACAATGAGTCTTTGATATTTAGTCGTTTTCAGCCAATTTTCTGGATTTTTGAAAATTTCACTTTTTTGTGAAAATATACACTAAATGAGGGAATAATATGTGTGAGGGTACCCCTGGAGAGTTCCAAATGTGTGTGGGTAGAATTTATATCCCACGGGGGTAAAATTGAAAAAAGTTGAAAACATTTTTTTTTGGACTAAGTCATTTTTCTGGCGTTTATCAGTCTCTCAGATATGGGAAATATCAGTGAGCGTTCCGATTTCAGTTCCAGATCGATTCGCTCAATGAGTCCTTGATATTTAGTCGTTTTCAGCCAATTTTCTGGATTTTTGAAAATGTCACTTTTTTGTGAAAATATCCACTAAATGAGGGAATAATATGTGTGAGGGTACCCCAGGAGAGTTCCAAATGTGTGTGGGTAGAATATATATCCCACAGGGGTAAAATTGAAAAAAGTTGAAAACATTTTTTTTTGGACTTAGTCATTTTTCCGGCGTGTATCAGTCTTTCAGATAGGGGAAATATCATTGAGCATTCCGATTTCAGTTCCAGAGCGATTCGCCCAATGAGTCCCTGTTATTTAGTCGTTTTCAGCCAATTTTCTTGATTTTTGAAAATTTCACTTTTTTAAAAAAATATCCACTAAATGAGGGAATAATATGTGTGAGGGTACCCCAGGAGAGTTCCAAATGTGTGTGGGTAGAATATATATCCAACGGGGGTAAAATTGAAAAAAGTTTAAAAAATTTTTTTTTGGACTTAGTCATTTTTCTGGCGTTTATCAGACTTTCAGATATGGGAAATGTCAGTGAGCGTTCCGATTTCAGTTCCAGAGCGATTCGCCCAATGAGTCTTTGATATTTAGTCGTTTTCAGCCAATTTTCTGGATTTTTGAAAATTTCACTTTTTTCTGAAAATATCCACTAAATGAGGGAATAATATGTGTGAGGGTACCCCAGCAGAGTTCCAAATGTGTGTGTGTAGAATTTATATCCCACGGGGGTAAAATTGAAAAAAGTTGAAAACATTTTTTTTGGACCTAGTCATTTTTCCGGCGTTTATCAGACTTTCAGATACGAGAAATGTCAGTGAGCGTTCCGATTTCAGCTCCAGAGTGATTCGCCCAATGAGTCCTTGATATTTAGTCGTTTTCAGCCAATTTTCTAGATTTTTGAAAATTTCACTTTTTTGTGAAAATATCCACTAAATGAGGGAATAATATGTGTGAGGGTAACCCAGGAGAGTTCCAAATGTGTGTGGGTAGAATATATATCCCACGGGGGTAAAATTGAAAAAAGTTGAAAAAAATTTTTTTTTGGACTTAGTAATTTTTCTGGCGTTTATCAGACTTTAAGATAGGGGAAACGTGAGTGAGCATTCCGATTTCAGTTCCAGAGCGATTCGCCCTATGAGTCTTTGATATTCAGTCGTTTTCAGCCAATTTTCTGGATTTTTGAAAATTTCACTTTTTTGTGAAAATATCCACTAAATGAGGGAATAATATGTGTGAGGGTACCCCAGGAGAGTTCCAAATGTGTGTGGGTAGAATATATATCCCACGGGGGTAAAATTGAAAAAAGTTGAAAACATTTTTTTTTGGACTTAGTCATTTTTCCAGCGTGTATCAGTCTTTCAGATAGGGGAAATATCAGTGAGCGTTCCGATTTCAGTTCCAGAGCAATTCGCCCAATGAGTCCTTGTTATTTAGTCATTTTCAGCCAATTTTCTTGATTTTTGAAAATTTCACTTTTTTGTGAAAATATCCACTAAATGAGGGAATAATATGTGTGAGGGTACCCCAGGAGAGTTTCAAATGTGTGTGGGTAGAATATATATCCCACGGGGGTAAAATTGAAAAAAGTTTTAAAAAATTTTTTTTTGGACTTAGTCATTTTTCTGCCGTTTATCAGACTTTCAGATATGGGAAATGTCAGTGAGCGTTCCGATTTCAGTTCCAGAGCGATTCGCACAATGAGTCTTTGATATTTAGTCGTTTTCAGCCAATTTTCTGGATTTTTGAAAATTTCACTTTTTTGTGAAAATATACACTAAATGAGGGAATAATATGTGTGAGGGTACCCCAGGAGAGTTCCAAATGTGTGTGGGTAGAATTTATATCCCACGGGGGTAAAATTGAAAAAAAGTTGAAAACATTTTTTTTTGGACTAAGTCATTTTTCTGGCGTTTATCAGTCTTTCAGATATGGGAAATATCAGTGAGCGTTCCGATTTCAGTTCCAGAGCGATTCGCTCAATGAGTCTTTGATATTTAGTCGTTTTCAGCCAATTTTCTGGATTTTTGAAAATTTCACTTTTTTGTGAAAATATCCACTAAATGAGGGAATAATGTGTGTGAGGGTAACCCAGGAGAGTTCCAAATGTGTGTGGGCAGAATATATATCCCACGGGGGTAAAATTGAAAAAAGTTGAAAAAATTATTTTTGGGGACTTATTCATTTTTCCGGCGTTTATCAGACTTTCAGATAGGGCAAATGTCAGTGAGCGTTCCGATTTCAGTTCCAGATCGATTCGCCCAATGAGTCCTTGATATTTAGTCGTTTTCAGCCAATTTTCTGGATTTTTGAAAATGTCACTTTTTTGTGAAAATATCCACTAAATGAGGGAATAATATGTGTGAGGGTACCCCAGGAGAGTTCCAAATGTGTGTGCGTAGAATATATATCCCACAGGGGTAAAATTGAAAAAAGTTGAAAACATTTTTTTTTGGAGTTAGTCATTTTTCTGGCGTTTATCAGACTTTCAGATATGGGAAATGTCAGTGAGCGTTCCGATTTCAGTTCCAGAGCGATTCGCCCAATGAGTCTTTGATATTTAGTCGTTTTCAGCCAATTTTCTGGATTTTTGAAAATTTCACTTTTTTCTGAAAATATCCACTAAATGAGGGAATATATGTGTGAGGGTACCCCAGCAGAGTTCCAAATGTGTGTGTGTAGAATTTATATCCCACGGGGGTAAAATTGAAAAAAGCTGAAAAAATTTTTTTTTGGACCTAGTCATTTTTCCGGCGTTTATCAGTCTTTCAGATACGAGAAATGTCAGTGAGCGTTCCGATTTCAGCTCCAGAGTGATTCGCCCAATGAGTCCTTGATATTTAGTCGTTTTCAGCCAATTTTCTAGATTTTTGAAAATTTCACTTTTTTGTGAAAATATCCACTAAATGAGGGAATAATATGTGTGAGGGTAACCCAGGAGAGTTCCAAATGTGTGTGGGTAGAATATATATCCCACGGGGGTAAAATTGAAAAAAGTTGAAAAAATTTTTTTTTTGGACTTAGTAATTTTTCCGGCGTTTATCAGACTTTCAGATAGGGGAAATGCCAGTGAGCGTTCCGATTTTAGTTCCAGAGCGATTCGCCCAATGAGTCCTTGTTATTTAGTTGTTTTCAGCCAATTTTCTGGATTTTTGAAAATTTCACTTTTTTGTGAAAATATCCACTAAATGAGGGAATAATATGTGTGAGGGTACCCCAGGAGAGTTCTAAATGTGTGTGGGAAGAATATATATCCCACGGGGGTAAAATTGAAAAAAGCTGCAAAAAATTTTTTTTGGAGTTAGTCATTTTTCTGGCGTTTATCAGACTTTCAGATAGGGGAAATGTCAGTGAGCGTTCCGATTTCAGTTCCAGAGCGATTCGCCCAATGAGTTCTTGATAATTAGTCGTTTTCAGCCAATTTTCTGGATTTTTGAAAATTTCACTTTTTTGTGAAAATATACACTAAATGAGGGAATAATATGTGTGAGGGTACCCCAGGAGAGTTCCAAATGTGTGTGGGTAGAATTTATATCCCACGGGGGTAAAATTGAAAAAAGTTGAAAACATTTTTTTTTGGACTAAGTCATTTTTCTGGCGTTTATCAGTCTTTCAGATATGGGAAATATCAGTGAGCATTCCGATTTCAGTTCCAGAGCGATTCGCTTAATGAGTCTTTGATATTTAGTCGTTTTCAGCCAATTTTCTGGATTTTTGAAAATTTCACTTTTTTGTGAAAATATCCACTAAATGAGGGAATAATGTGTGTGAGGGTAACCCAGGAGAGTTCCAAATGTGTGTGGGTAGAATATATATCCCACAGGGGTAAAATTGAAAAAAGTTGAAAACATTTTTTTTTGGACTTAGTCATTTTTCCGGCGTGTATCAGTCTTTCAGAAAGGGGAAATATCAGTGAGCATTCCGATTTCAGTTCCAGAGCGATTCGCCCAATGAGTCCCTGTTATTTAGTCGTTTTCAGCCAATTTTCTTGATTTTTGAAAATTTCACTTTTTTGTGAAAATATCCACTAAATGAGGGAATAATATGTGTGAGGGTAACCCAGGAGAGTTCCAAATGTGTGTGGGTAGAATATATATCCCACGGGGGTAAAATTGAAAAAAGTTGAAAAATTTTTTTTTTTGGACTTAGTAATTTTTCTGGCGTTTATCAGACTTTAAGATAGGGGAAATGTCAGTGAGCATTCCCATTTCAGTTCCAGATCGATTCGCCCAATGAGTCCTTGATATTTAGTCGTTTTCAGCCAATTTTCTGGATTTTTGAAAATTTCACTTTTTTGTGAAAATATCCACTAAATGAGGGAATAATATGTGTGAGGGTACCGAAGGATAGTTCCAAATTTGTGTGGGTAGAATATATATCCCACGGGGGTAAAATTGAAAAAAGTCTAAAAAAATTTTTTTTTGGACTTAGTCATTTTTCCGGCGTTTATCAGACTTTCAGATAGGGGAAATGCCAGTGAGCGTTCCGATTTTAGTTCCAGAGCGATTCGCCCAATGAGTCCTTGTTATTTAGTTGTTTTCAGCCAATTTTCTGGATTTTTGAAAATTTCACTTTTTTGTGAAAATATCCACTAAATGAGGGAATAATATGTGTGAGGGTACCCCAGGAGAGTTCTAAATGTGTGTGGGAAGAATATATATCCCACGGGGGTAAAATTGAAAAAAGCTGCAAAAAATTTTTTTTGGAGTTAGTCATTTTTCTGGCGTTTATCAGACTTTCAGATAGGGGAAATGTCAGTGAGCGTTCCGATTTCAGTTCCAGAGCGATTCGCCCAATGAGTTCTTGATACTTAGTCGTTTTCAGCCAATTTTCTGGATTTTTGAAAATTTCACTTCTTTGTGAAAATATCCACTAAATGAGGGAATAATATGTGTGAGGGTACCCCAGGAGAGTTCTAAATGTGTGTGGGAAGAATATATATCCCACGGGGGTAAAATTGGAAAAAGTTGAAAAAAATTTTTTTTGGGACTTAGTCATTTTTCCGGCGCTTATCAGGCTTTAAGATAGGGGAAATGTCAGTGAGCATTCCGATTTCAGTTCCAGAGCGATTCGCCCAATGAGTCTTTGATATTTAGTCGTTTTCAGCCAATTTTCTGGATTTTTGAAAATTTCACTTTTTTGTGAAAATATCCACTAAATGAGGGAATAATATGTGTGAGGGTACCGAAGGAGAGTTCCAAATGTGTGTGGGTAGAATATATATCCCACGGGGGTAAAATTGAAAAAAGTATTAAAAAAATTTTTTTTTGGACTTAGTCATTTTTCCGGCGTTTATCAGACTTTCAGATAGGGGAAATGTCAGTGAGCGTTCCGATTTCAGTTCCAGAGTGATTCGCCCAATGAGTCCTTGATATTTTGTCGTTTTCAGCCAATTTTTGGGATTTTTGAAAATTTCACTTTTTTGTGAAAATATCCACTAAATGAGGGAATAATATGTATGAGGGTACCCCAGGAGAGTTCCAAATGTGTGTGGGTAGAATCTATATCCCAAGGGGGTAAAATTGAAAAAAGTTAAAAAAAATTTTTCTTTGGACTTAGTCATTTTTCTGGCGTTTATCAGACTTTCAGATAGGGGAAATGTCAGTGAGCGTTCCAATTTCAGTTCCAGAGCGATTCGCTCAATGAGTCCTTGATATTTAGTTTTCAGCCAATTTTCTGGATTTTTGAAAATTTCACTTTTTTGTGAAAATATTCACTAAATGAGGGAATAATATGTGTGAGGGTACCCCAGGAGAGTTTCAAATGTGTGTGGGTAGAATATATATCCGACAGGGGTAAAATTGAAAAAAGTTGAAAAAAAATTATTTTCGGACTTAGTCATTTTTCCGGCGTTTATCAGACTTTCAGATAGGGGAAATGTCAGTGAGCGTTCCGATTTCAGTTCCAGAGTGATTCGCCCAATGAGTCCTTGATATTTTGTCGTTTTCAGCCAATTTTTGGGATTTTTGAAAATTTCACTTTTTTGTGAAAATATCCACTAAATGAGGGAATAATATGTATGAGGGTACCCCAGGAGAGTTCCAAATGTGTGTGGGTAGAATCTATATCCCACGGGGGTAAAATTGAAAAAAGTTGAAAAAAAATTATTTTTGGACTTAGTCATTTTTCTGGCGTTTATCAGACTTTCAGATAGGGGAAATGTCAGTGAGCGTTCCGATTTCAGTTCCAGAGCTATTCGCCCAATGAGTCCTTGATATTTAGTTGTTTTCAGCCAATTTTCTGGATTTTTGAAAATTTCACTTTTTTGTGAAAATATTCACTAAATGAGGGAATAATATGTGTGAGGGTACCCCAGGAGAGTTTCAAATGTGTGTGGGTAGAATTTATATCCGACAGGGGTAAAATTGAAAAAAGTTGAAAAAATTTTTTTTTTGGACTTAGTCATTTTTCTGGCATTTATCAGACTTTCAGATAGGGGAAATGTCAGTGAGCGTTCCGATTTCAGTTCCAGAGTGATTCGCCCAATGAGTTCCTGATATTTTGTCGTTTTCAGCCAATTTTTGGGATTTTTGAAAATTTCACTTTTTTGTGAAAATATCCACCAAATGAGGGAATAATATGTGTGAGGGTACCCCAGAAGAGTTTCAAATGTGTGTGGGTAGAATACATATCCGACGGGGGTAAAATTGAAAAAAGTTGGAAAACTTTTTTTCTGGACTGTCATTTTTCCGACATTTATCAGACTTTCAGATAGGGGAAATGTCAGTGACCATTACGATTTCAGTTCCAGAGCGATTCTCCCAATGAGTCCTTGTTATTTAGTCGTTTTCAGCCAATTTTCTGGATTTTTGAAAATTTCACTTTTTTGTGAAAATATCCACTAAATGAGGGCATAATATGTGTGAGGGTAACCCAGGAGAGTTCCAAATGTGTGTGGGTAGAATATATATCCCACGGGGGTAAAATTGAAAAAAGTTGAAAAAAAATTTTTTTTGGGCTTAGTCATTTTTCTGGCGTTTATCAGACTTTCAGATAGGGGAAATGTCTGTGAGTGTTCCAATTTCAGTTCCAGAGCGATTCGTTCAATAGGTCCTTGATATTTAGTTGTTTTCAGCCAATTTTCTGGATTTTTAAAAATTTCACTTTTTTGTGAAAATATCCACTAAATGAGGGAATAATATGTGTGAGGGTACCGAAGGAGAGTTCCAAATGTGTGTGGGTAGAATATATATCCGACGGGGGTAAAATTTAAAAAAGTTGGAAAACATTTTTTTTTGCACTAAGTCATTTTTCCGACATTTATCAGATTTTCAGATAGGGGAAATGTCAGTGACCATTACGATTTCAGTTCCAGAGCGATTCGCCCAATGAGTCCTTGTTATTTAGTCGTTTTCAGCCAATTTTCTGGATTTTTGAAAATTTCACTTTTTTGTGAAAATATCCACTAAATCAGGGAATAATATGTGTGAGGGTAACCCAGGAGAGTTCCAAATGTGTGGGGGTAGAATCTATATCCCACGGGGGTAAAATAGAAAAAAGTTGAAAAAATTTTTTCTTTGGACTTAGTCATTTTTCTGGCGTTCATCAGACTTTCAAATAGGGGAAATGTCATTGAGCATTCCGATTTCAGTTCCAGAGCTATTCGCCCAATGAGTCCTTGTTAATTAGTCATTTTCAGCCAATTTTCTGGATTTTTGAAAATTTCACTTTTTTGTGAAAATATCCACTAAATGAGGGAATAATATGTGTGAGGGTAACCCAGGAGAGTTCCAAATGTGTGTGGGTAGAATCTTTATCCCACGGGGGTAAAATTGAAAAAAGTTGAAAAATTTTTTTCTTTGGACTTAGTCATTTTTCTGGCGTTTATCAGACTTTCAAATAGGGGAAATGTCAGTGAGCATTCCGATTTCAGTTCCAGATCTATTCGCCCAATGAGTCCTTGATATTTAGTTGTTTTCAGCCAATTTTCTGGATTTTTTAAAATTTCAGTTTTTTGTGAAAATATTCACTAAATGAGGGAATAATATGTGTGAGGGTACCCCAGGAGAGTTTCAAATGTGTGTGGGTAGAATTTATATCCGACAGGGGTAAAATTGAAAAAAGTTGAATAAAAATTTTTTTTGGACTTAGTCATTTTTCTTGCGTTGATCAGACTTTCAGATAGGGGAAATGTCAGTGAGCGTTCCGATTTCAGTTCCAGAGCTATTCGCCCAATGAGTCCTTGATATTTAGTTGTTTTCAGCCAATTTTCTGGATTTTTGAAAATTTCACTTTTTTGTGAAAATATTCACTAAATGAGGGAATAATATGTGTGAGGGTACCCCAGAAGAGTTTCAAATGTGTGTGGGTAGAATATATATCCGACGGGGGTAAAATTGAAAAAAGTTGAAAAAAATTTTTTTTTGGACTTAGTCATTTTTCTGGCGTTTATCAGACTTTCAGATAGGGAAATGTCAGTGAGCGTTCCGATTTCAGTTCCAGAGCGATTTGCCCAATGAGTCCTTGATATTTAGTCGTTTTCAGCCAATTTTCTGGATTTTTGAAAATTTCACTTTTTTGTGAAAATATCCACTAAATGAGGGAATAATATGTGTGAGGGTACCGAAGGAGAGTTCCAAATGTGTGTGGGTAGAATATATATCCGACGGGGGTAAAATTGAAAAAAGTTGGAAAAAATTTTTTTTGGACTGTCATTTTTCCGACATTTATCAGACTTTCAGATAAGGGAAATGACAGTGACCATTACGATTTCAGTTCCAGAGCGATTCTCCCAATGAGTCCTTGTTATTTAGTCGTTTTCAGCCAATTTTCTGGATTTTTGAAAATTTCACTTTTTTGTGAAAATATACACTAAATGAGGGCATAATATGTGTGAGGGTAACCCAGGAGAGTTCCAAATGTGTGTGGGTAGAATATATATCCCACGGGGGTAAAATTGAAAAAAGTTGAAAAAAAATTTTTTTGGGGCTTAGTCATTTTTCTGGCGTTTATCAGACTTTCAGATAGGGGAAATGTCTGTGAGTGTTCCAATTTCAGTTCCAGAGCGATTCGTTCAATAGGTCCTTGATATTTAGTCGTTTTCAGCCAATTTTCTGGATTTTTGAAAATTTCACTTTTTTGTGAAAATATCCACTAAATGAGGGAATAATATGTGTGAGGGTAACCCAGGAGAGTTCCAAATGTGTGGGTAGAATATATATCCCACGGGAGTAAAATTGAAAAAAGTTGAAAAAAAATTTTTTTTGGACTTAGTAATTTTTCTGGCGTTTATCAGACTTTCAGATAGGGGAAATGTCAGTGAGCCTTCCGATTTCAGTTCCAGAGCATTTCGCCCAATGAGTCCTTGATATTTAGTTGTTTTCAGCCAATTTTCTGGATTTTTGAAAATTTCACTTTTTTGTGAAAATATTCACTAAATGAGGGAATAATATGTGTGAGGGTACCGAAGGAGAGCTCCAAATGTGTGTGGGTAGAATATATATCCCACGGGGGTAAAATTGAAAAAAGTTGAAAACATTTTTTTTTTGGACGTAGTCATTTTTCTGGCGTTTATCAGACTTTCAGATAGGGGAAATGTCAGTGAGCGTTCCCATTTCAGTTCCAGAGCGATTCGCCCAATGAGTCCTTGATATTTAGTGGTTTTCAGCCAATTTTCTGGATTTTTGAAAATTTCACTTTTTTGTGAAAATATTCACTAAATGAGGGAATAATATGTGTGAGGGTACCCCAGGAGAGTTCTAAATGTGTGTGGGAAGAATATATATCCCTCGTGGGTAAAATTTAAAAAAGTTGAAAAAAATTTTTTTTTGGACTTAGTCATTTTTCCGGCGTTTATCAGACTTTCAGATAGGGGAAATGTCAGTGAGCGTTCCGATTTCAGTTCCAGAGCGATTCACCCAATGCGTCCTTGATATTTAGTCGTTTTCAGCCAATTTTCTGGATTTTTGAAAATTTCACTTTTTTGTGAAATTATCCACTAAATGAGGGAATAATAAGTGTGAGGGTACCCCAGAAGAGTTCCAAATGTGTGTGGGTAGAATATATATCCGACGGAGGTAAAATTGAAAAAAGTTGAAAAAACATTTTTTTTGGACTTAGTCATTTTTCTGACGTTTATCAGACTTTCAGATAGGGCAAATGTCCGTGAGCGTTCCAATTTCAGTTCCAGAGCGATTCGCCCATTGAATCTTTGATATTTAGTCGTTTTCAGCCAATTTTCTGGATTTTTGAAAATTTCACTTTTTTGTGAAAATATCCACTAAATGAGGGAATAATATGTGTGAGGGTACCCCAGGAGAGCTCTAAATGTGTGTGGGAAGAATATATATCCCACGGGGGTAAAATTGAAAAAAGTTGAAAAAAATTTTTTTTTGGAATTAGTCATTTTTCCGGCGTTTATCAGACTTTCAGATAGGGCAAATGTCAGTGAGCGTTCCGATTTCAGTTCCAGAGCGATTCGCCCAATGAGTCCTTGATATTTAGTAGTTTTCAGCCAATTTTCTGGATTTTTGAAAATTTCACTTTTTTGTGAAATTATCCACTAAATGAGGGAATAATAAGTGTGAGGGTACCCCAGAAGAGTTCCAAATGTGTGTGGGTAGAATATATATCCGACGGAGGTAAAATTGAAAAAAGTTGAAAAAACATTTTTTTTGGACTTAGTCATTTTTCTGACGTTTATCAGACTTTCAGATAGGGGAAATGTCAGTGAGCATTCCGATTTCAGCTCCCGAGCGATTCGCACAATGAGTCCTTGATATTTAGTCGTTTTCAGCCAATTTTCTGGATTTTTGAAAATTTCACTTTTTTGTGAAAATATCCACTATATGAGGAAATAATATGTGTGAGGGTACCCCAGGAGAGTTCCAAATGTGTGTGGGTAGAATATATATCCCACGGGGGAAAAAGTGAAAAAAGCTGAAAAAATTTTTTTTTGGACTTAGTCATTTTCCGGCGTTTATCAGACTTTCAGATACGAGAAATGTCTGTGAGCGTTCCAATTTCAGTTCCAGAGCGATTCGCCCAATGAGTCTTTGATACTTAGTCGTTTTCAGCCAATTTTATGGATGTTTGAAAATTTCACTTTTTTGTGAAAATATCCACTAAATGAGGAAATAATATGTGTGAGGGTACCCCAGGAGAGTACCAAATGTGTGTGGGAAGAATATATATCCCACGGGGGTAAAATTGAAAAAAGTTGAAAAAAATTTTTTTTTGGACTTAGTCATTTCTCCGGCGTTTATCAGACTTTCAGATAGGGCAAATGTCTGTGAGCGTTCCAATTTCAGTTCCAGAGCGATTCGCCCAATGAGTCTTTGATACTTAGTCGTTTTCAGCCAATTTTATGGATGTTTGAAAATTTCACTTTTTTGTGAAAATATCCACTAAATGAGGAAATAATATGTGTGAGGGTACCCCAGGAGAGTACCAAATGTGTGTGGGAAGAATATATATCCGACGGAGGTAAAATTGAAAAAAGTTGAAAAAACATTTTTTTTGGACTTAGTCATTTTTCTGACGTTTATCAGACTTTCAGATAGGGCAAATGTCCGTGAGCGTTCCAATTTCAGTTCCAGAGCGATTCGCCCATTGAATCTTTGATATTTAGTCGTTTTCAGCCAATTCTCTGGATTTTTGAAAATTTCACTTTTTTGTGAAATTATCCACTAAATGAGGGAATAATAAGTGTGAGGGTACCCCAGAAGAGTTCCAAATGTGTGTGGGTAGAATATATATCCGACGGAGGTAAAATTGAAAAAAGTTGAAAAAAATTTTTTTGGGGACTTAGTCATTTTTTTGGCGTTTATCAGACTTTCAGATAGGGGAAATGTCAGTGAGCGTTCCGAATTCAGTTCCAGAGCGATTCGCACATTGAGTCTTTGATATTTAGTCGTTTTCAGCCAATTTTCTGGATTTTTGAAAATTTCACTTTTTTGTGAAAATATCCACTAAATGAGGGAATAATATGTGTGAGGGTACCCCAGGAGAGTTCCAAATGTGTGTGGGTAGAATATATATCCCACGGGGGAAAAATTGAAAAAAGCTGAAAAAAATTTTTTTTGGACTTAGTCATTTTTCCGGCGTTTATCAGACTTTCAGATATGAGAAATGTCAGTGAGCGTTCCGATTTCAGCTCCCGAGTGATTCGCCCAATGAGTCCTTGATATTTAGTCGTTTTCAGCCAATTTTCTGGATTTTTGAAAATTTCACTTTTTTGTGAAAATATCCACTATATGAGGAAATAATATGTGTGAGGGTACCCCAGGAGAGTTCCAAATGTGTGTGGGTAGAATATATATCCCACGGGGGTAAAATTGAAAAAAGCTGAAAAAATTTTTTTTTGGACTTAGTCATTTTTCCGGCGTTTATCAGACTTTCAGATACGAGAAATGTCAGTGAGCGTTCCGATTTCAGCTCCAGAGCGATTCGCCCAATGAGTCCTTGATATTTAGTCGTTTTCAGCCAATTTTCTGGATTTTTGAAAATTTCACTTTTTTGTGAAAATATCCACTAAATGAGGGAATAATATGTGTGAGGGTACCCCAGGAGTGTTCTAAATGTGTGTGGGAAGAATATATATCCCATGGGGGTAAAATTGAAAAAAGTTGAAAAAATTTTTTTTTTGGACTTAGTCATTTTTCCGGCGTTTATCAGACTTTCAGATAGGGGAAATGTCAGTGGGCATTCCGATTTCAGTTCCAGAGCGATTCGCCCAATGAATCCTTGATATTTAGTAGTTTTCAGCCAATTTTCTGGATTTTTGAAAATGTCACTTTTTTGTGAAATTATCCACTAAATGATGGAATAATAAGTGTGAGGGTACCCCAGAAGAGTTCCAAATGTGTGTGGGTAGAATATATATCCGACGGAGGTAAAATTGAAAAAAGTTGAAAAAAAATTTTTTTGGGACTTAGTCATTTTTCTGGCGTTTATCAGACTTTCACATAGGTGAAATGTCAGTGAGCGTTCCGAATTCAGTTCCAGAGCGATTCGCCCAATGAGTCTTTGATATTTAGTCATTTTCAGCCAATTTTCTGGATTTTTGAAAATTTCACTTTTTTGTGAAAATATCCACTAAATGAGGGAATAATATGTGTGAGGGTACCCCAGGAGAGTTCCAAATGTGTGTGGGTAGAATATATATCCCACGGGGGTAAAATTGAAAAAAGCTGAAAAAATTATTTTTTGGACTTAGTCATTTTTCCGGCGTTTATCAGACTTTCAGATACGAGAAAGGTCAGTGAGCGTTCCGATTTCAGCTCCAGAGCGATTCGCCCAATGAGTCCTTGATATTTAGTCTTTTTCAGCCAATTCTCTGGATTTTTGAAAATTTCACTTTTTTGTGAAAATATCCACTATATGAGGGAATAATATGTGTGAGGGTACCCCAGGAGAGCTCTAAATGTCTGTGGGAAGAATATATATCCCACGGGGGTAAAATTGAAAAAAGTTTAAAAAAATTTTTTTTTGGACTTAGTCTTTTTTCCGGCGTTTATCAGACTTTCAGATAGGGCAAATGTCAGTGAGCGTTCCAATTTCAGTTCCAGAGCGATTCGCCCATTGAATCTTTGATATTTAGTCGTTTTCAGCCAATTTTCTGGATTTTTGAAAATTTCACTTTTTTGTGAAAATATCCACTAAATGAGGGAATAATATGTGTGAGGGTACCCCAGGAGAGTACCAAATGTGTGTGGGAAGAATATATATCACACGGGGGTAAAATTGAAAAAAGTTGAAAAAAATTTTTTTTTGGACTTAGTCATTTTTCCGGCGTTTATCAGACTTTCAGATACGAGAAATGTCAGTGAGCGTTCCGATTTCAGCTCCAGAGCGATTCGCCCAATGAGTCCTTGATATTTAGTCGTTTTCAGCCAATTTTCTGGATTTTTGAAAATTTCACTTTTTTGTGAAAATATCCACTAAATGAGGGAATAATATGTGTGAGGGTAACCCAGGAGAGTTCCAAATGTGTGTGGGTAGAATATATATCCCAAGGGGGTAAAATTGAAAAAAGTTGAAATAAATATTTTTTTGGACTTAGTCATTTTTCCGGCGTTTATCAGACTTTCAGATAGGGGAAATGTCAGTGAGCATTCCGATTTCAGTTCCAGAGCGATTTGCCCAATGAGTCCTTGATATTTAGTCATTTTCAGCCAATTTTCTGGATTTTTGAAAATTTCACTTTTTTGTGAAAATATCCACTAAATGAGGGAATAATATGTGTGAGTGTACCGAAGGAGAGTTTCAAATGTGTGTGGGTAGAATATATATCCGAAGGGGGTAAAATTGAAGAAAGTTGAAAAAATTTTTTTTTTGGACTTAGTCATTTTTTCAAGCGTTTATCAGACTTTCAGATAGGGGAAATGTCAGTGAGCGTTCTGATTTCAGTTCCAGAGCGATTCGCCCAATGAGTCCTTGATATTTCGTTGTTTTCAGGCAATTTTCTGGATTTTTGAAATTTTCACTTTTTTGTGAAAATATCCACTAAATGAGGAAATAATATGTGTTGAGGTTACCCCAGGTGAGTTCCAAATGTGTGTGGGTAGAATATATATCCCACGGGGGTAAAATTGAAAAAAGTTGAAGAAATTTTTTCTTTGTACTTAGTCATTTTTTCGGCGTTTATCAGACTTTCAGATAGGGGAAATATCAGTGAGCGTTCCGATTTCAGTTCCAGAGTGATTCGCCCAATGAGTCCTTGATATTTAGTCTTTTTCAGGCAATATTTTGGTTTTTGAAAATTTCACTTTTTTGTGAAAATATTCACTAAATGGGGGAATAATATGTGTGAGAGTACCCCAGGAGAGTATCAAATGTGTGTGGGTAGAATATAGATCACACGGGGGTTAAATTGAAAAAAGTTGAAAAAATTTTTTTTTTCGACAGTCATTTTTCCGAAGTTTATCAGACTTTCAGATCCGGGAAATGTCAGTGAGTCTTCCGATTTCAGTTCCAGAGTGATTCGCCCAATGAGTCCTTGATATTTCGTCGTTTTCAGGCAATTTTCTGGATTTTTGAAAATTTCACTTTTTGTGAAAAAAAACACTAAATGAGAGAATGATATGTGTGAGGGTACCCCAGGAGAGTTCCAAATGTGTGTGGGTAGAATATAAATCCCACGGGGCTAAAATTGAAAAAAGTTTAAAAAAATTTTTTTTGGACTGTCATTTTTCCAGCATTTATCAGATTTTCAGATAGGGCAAATGTCAGTGAGCGTTCCGATTTCAGTTCCAAAGCGATTCGCCCAATGAGTCCATGATATTTAGTCATTTTCAGCCAATTTTCTGGATTTTTGAAAATTTCACTTTTTTGTGAAAATATCCACTAAATGAGGGAATAATATGTGTGAGGGTACCCCAGGAGAGTTCCAAATGTGTGTGGGTAGAATATATATCACACAGGGGGTAAAATTGAAAAAAGTTGAAAATTTTTTTTTTTTCGACAGTCATTTTTCCGGCGTTTATCAGACTTTCAGATAGGTCAAATGTCAGTGAGCGTTCCGATTTCAGTTCCAAAGCGATTCGCCCAATGAGTCCATGATATTTAGTTGTTTTCAGCAAATATTTTGGATTTTTGAAAATTTTACTTTTTTGTGAAAATATCCACTAAATGAGGAAATAATATGTGTTGAGGGTACCCCAGGTGAGTTCCAAATGTATGTGGGTAGAATATATATCCCACGGGGGTAAAATTGAAAAAAGTTGAAAATTTTTTTTTTTGGACTTAGTCATTTTTTCAAGCGTTTATCAGACTTTCAGATAGGGGAAATGTCAGTGAGCGTTCCGATTTCAGTTCCAGAGTGGTTCGCCCAATGAGTCTAAATTGACCTATACCACATGGGTTTTTGTTGCCTTCCCCTGGATCAACGCTGCGGAAGAGCTGCAGTGCACAAGAAATAGGCTGAACTGGATGGACACTTGTCTTTTTTCGGCATTATAAACTATGTAACTATGTAACTATGAGTCCTTGATATTTATTCGTTTTCAGCCAATTTTCTGGATTTTTGAAAATTTCACTTTTTTGTGAAAATATCCACTAAATGAGGGAATAATATGTGTGAGGGTACCCCAGGAGAGTTCCAAATGTATGTGGGTAGAATATATATCCCACGGGGGTAAAATTGAAAAAAGTTGAAGAAATTTTTTTTTTGGAATTTAGTCATTTTTCCAGCGTTTATCAGACTTTCAGATAGGGGAGATATCAGTGTGAGTTCCGATTTCATTTCCAGAGCGATTCGCCCAATGAGTCCTTGATATTTAGTCATTTTCAGCCAATTTTCTGGAGTTTTGAAAAATTCACTTTTTTGTGAAAATATCCACTAAATGAGGGAATAATATGTGTGAGGGTACCCCAGGAGAGTTCAAAATGTGTGTGGGTAGAATATATATCCCACGGGGTTAAAATTGAAAAAAGTTGAAAAAATTATTTTTTTGGGCTTAGTCATTTTATTACACTTTCAGATAGGGGAAATGTCAGTGAGCGTACCGATTTCAGTTCCAGAGCGATTCGCCCAATGAGTCCTTGATATTTAGTCATTTTCCGACAATTTCAGAATTTTTCAAAAATTTCACTTTTTTGTGGAAATATCCACTAAATGAGGGAATAATATGTGTGAGGGTACCCCAGGAGAGTTCCAAATGTGTGTGGGTAGAACATATATCCCACGGGGATAAAATTGAAAAAAGTTGAAAAATTTTTTTTTTTTGGGCTTAGTCATTTTTTCAGACTTTCAGATAGGGCATATGTCAGTGAGCATTCCGATTTCAGTTCCAGAGCGATTCGCCCAATGAGTCCTTGATATTTAGTAGTGTTGAGCCACCCCCGTAGTGTTCGAGTTCGGTTCGGTTCGTCGAACACCCGTGTGTTCGCCGAACTGTTCGTCGAACTGTTCGTCGAACACCTTCGAACACCGTTAAAACCAATGGCAGGCAAACAAAAACACATAGAAACACATAGAAGACACCTTCAACGGTGTCCAAAAGCTGACAAACTGCTCAGAAGACATAACTAACACATGGAAAAGTGACAAGTACATTTAGTCATGCGAAAATAAAAGAGGTGGAGGAGTAAAAGGAGGGGGAGACACAGATATAGGCATGTCATGCCCTTCTAAAATCCAAAAAGTGAGAAGCCGACACGGCCAGTACGCTCCTGCCCGTGCCACCTCCGTGTCGCCGGGTTTGTGCCAGAGCCGCGGTGAACCCTGATGGCCAGCCCCCCTCTCCCAATACTGGTGCCTGTCCGCTGGTGGGTCGAGCGAGCCCCCCTGTGGTGGAGGCAGCTCTAAGCTTTTTAATTTAAATTGTCTCTCTAATTTGAATGAATACACTTTAAATCCATTTACAAGGATCTATTGGAGGGCAAGTCTCATGCCAGCAGCCGCGTAATTCCAGCTCCAGTAGCGTCCACTAAAGCTGCTGCAGTTAAAAAGCTTTTATAAGGATCGAGCTCGGCTGTCCACCGCAAGGCATCCTACTGCCAGTCCCAGCCCCTATGCCTTGGGGTGTCTCCTGATGCTCTTCACTGAGTATCCCGTGGTCCCGAAGCATTTCCTTTGAAAATATTAAGTGTCCAAACTACAGGTGGTGTAGCTTGCTTAACAGCCGGGATAATCCGCTGACTAGCAGACACTGCTACTAGGCACAAAGTATTTCCTGGGCTAGATGCAGTTAAAAATTTGTAATTAGATACTCTCGTTGCATGCTGAGAAAGCATTCCATAGAGTCTCCTGGCACGCCATATATGATTCTCTTAAAAAGCTTGGGGTAGGGGTCTAGTGGACCCTTTTATAGCCAAAATCATGGCCCTGTATCACAATACGTCACCTAGGCTGAAGATAAATGGAACTGTAGCACCCTGAGGGCTCGGTTGCTACAGAGGTATTGCACCTCACCCAGAGGTGTGATATCTCACTCTCAGGTAAGGATGGAGTGTGGATCAGGACCCGACACCTGCATGCATTACACCACATTGCCATGGGGCAGGGCGACCAATATGCCCCTGAAATGGGCTCGACAGTCCCTGTCCCTGGCTGGAGTGGGGGGAGGGAACACTGAGGAAGGGGAACCCTGTAGTGCAGGAGCAGGGAGGAAGCAGTTCCTGGGTGCATTGAGAAGGGAGTATAAAAGGTGGGCACCATCTTAGTTCAGTGCAGAGAAGTCTGAGCAGAAGTGGCAGGGAGCAGGGGCTCTGCATGAGCTCTGCTCCGGAGACGGGCCTAGTAACAGAGGCCCAGGCCTGGAAGAGGGAGAAGGAAGGAAGAGGAGCGGAGAAGGCTCCAGGAACGAGGAATGAAGGGATCCCAGGGGTGCGGACGGGCGAGTCGCCACCGCACGCCCGAATCCACCTGCGTGGAGGGGTCAGGCCAAAGGGGGAGACCGGTCCCCGAACTAGTGGAGGCAGGAAACGACCCTCAGCTAGAAACCGGAGGCTCTGACATTTTATGTGGCGCAGCCCCTCGCTACACCCACTAGGAAGGCACCACATAGGGTCAGGGAAACTGGCGCCAAGTTTACCAAGAGGAGGCCCGAGGCACCCGGACCGAAGTGTTGGTAAGAAAGGCCAGACAAAGGACACACAAAGGGGGTCCTGTGAAGTGCTCCAAAGTTATCTGGGAGTTGTCTGAGCCCCTCACCTGGTGAGCACAGTACGACGTGGGCAGCCGTTACCTGCAGACGTGGTCTGGATAATAATAAGTGTGATTAAAGGCCCTGAACTGCATCACTGACTCCGTGTCGTTACTGCTGCTGCCCTGCACCATCACCCCCATCCTCCGCATACACTGCCCTGAGGCTATACTCCTCCCGTGGGGAGTTATGCTACGCTCTGCTGCACCCACAACACCAGCCTCAGCGGTCTGCCCTGTAGCGGCGGTTCACTCTGACCGCAATCCACGGGTGGCGTAGTCGGACATTTAAACATCAAAACCACATAAATAGTTCCGCCACTGGTTTGACCACCCTGAGCCATGGAACCGGGTCGCCTCCACGAAGACTACAACCACCAGCATCCACCAAAACGGGTCCGGCTCCGGGTGTCCCAAGGCCCAGGGGGTGCATCAGAACATTTTCATCACCTTTCACAATCACCAATGGGACAAGGCAGGGATGTCCTCTGTCCCCTCTCTTATACATCCTAGTGACGGAGCACCTTCTCTCATCAATTCGCCATAACCCCAATATTAGGTGTATTGAGGTGGGAGGCACCGAGTACAAGTGCTCTCTATTTGCTGATGATGTCCTAGTATATATCACTCAATCACATATATCCATCCATGCTGTTATGGCTGAAATAGATCACTTTGTTACATGGTCAAATTTTAAAATCAATGCAGCGAAGTCTGAGGCCCTCGATGTCTCCCTCCCCAAATCCATATAGGATTCCATCCAGTCCAACTTTCCCTTTGCCTGGCCCTCACAGGGTATCAAATACTTAGGAATTCCTATTCATAGAGACCTCTCCCATCTATGTTATCTTAATTTTGGGCCCTTTATTGAACAACTCCATACAGACCACGGTTGGCAAGTTAGAACTGTAAGATTCACTACGTGAACCACTGGTGTTTTGTGGAAAAGCACATGTACACTGTGTTCCAAATTATTATGCAAAAAGTGTTTAGGAGTGATAAGGGAAGAATTTGTTTGTTTGTCTGTTAAACTCATTGATGGTGATGTGTGTCAGGGCTCTTTATATCACTGTAAGCAATTGCAGACACCTGTGCTAATTAGTTTGGCAGGTGTGTCCAATGAAAGGCAAGACTACTTAAGAAGGCTCTCTCACATTATTAAGCAGCCTTCATTTTCTGCCAAAATGGGAAAGAAAAAGGATGTGTCGGCTGCTGAGAAGCAACAAATTGTGGAGTGTTTAGGTCAAGGCATGACTACAATCAACATTGTGCGATGATCAGGATGAAGTGTCTTGGCAATCAAGAAGTATGTAGCTGATTCACAGTACACACGTGTGCGTGCTGATAAGGGCAAATTGAGGACTCTTTCCTACAGGCAATTACATCAGGTTGAAAGAGCAGCGGCAAAAAAGCCTTGTCATAGCAGCAGACAAGTTTTTGAAGCTGCTTGTGCCTCCAACGTCCCCCGAACAACAAGATGCAGGGTCCTTCAGAGGTTTGCAGCTGTGCATACGCCATCCTGTCGACCTCCTCTATCCACTTTACACAAGCAGAAACGGCTCAAGTGGGCCAAACATTACATGAAGACTGATTTCAAAACTGTTTTGTTCACGGATGAGTGCCGTGCAGCGCTCGATGGTCCAGATGGATGGAGTGGAGGATGGCTGGTTGATGGACACCCCACGCAAACACGGCTACAGCGCCAACAAAGAGGAGGTGGAGTAATGTTTTGGGCTGGAATCATGGGGAGAGAGATTGTCGGCCCCTTTAGGATCCCTGAAGGCGCTAAAGATGAACTCCATAATGTATGTGGATTTTCTCAAACAGCACTTCCTGCCATGGTTCAAGAAGAAGAACCGTGTATTTCACAGCAAGATCATTTTTCTGCATGATAATGCACCATCTCATGCTGCACATAAAACATCTGCATCTCTGGCTGATATGGGCATAAAAGGGGACAAACTTATGGTGTGACCCCCATGCTCCCCTGACCTCTACCCCATTCAGAACCTTTGGAGCATCATTAAAAGGAGTGTCTATGATGGCGGGAGGCAGTTCACATCTAAGCAACAGCTCTGGGAGGGTATTCTGTCCTCATGCAAAACAATTGAAGCAGAAACCATCCAAAACCTGACAAATTCAATGGACGAGAGAGTTCAGAAGCTCCTTTCGAACAAGGGGTCCTATGTGAAAATGTAACATCACCTAGAATAAAGTTTTGAGTTGAAAACTGTTTGATTTCAGTTTCTAACAACCTGCTAATGCTTAGAATTTCAAAAATGACCATTTTTTTGGTCTTTATTAAAATGAAAAGGTTGATCGAAAAGTTTGGGGGATCTAAGAGTGTGGCAACCCAGTAGTCATGATTACTTCGAATTCTGACAATATGAGGGTCATGCTGCAGGTAGTGCAGCAAGAAGGCACTTATGTGTCTTGTGCATCTCTGAGTCCCAAAATTATTTTCCGGGCTAGATGCAGCTAAAAATTATTATTCATTTTAAATCTGGTGAAGCTTTAGTATAGATGGCCTAATAGGATCAGTGCTGCACACTGCTACAAAGCCCAAATTATTTTCCAGTCAAGATACAGATAAACATGATTAGTAATTTTAAATCTGGTGGAGCTTATTATAGATGGCCTAATAGAATCAGTGCTGCACACTGCTACAAAGCCCAAATTATTTTCCAGCCAAGATTAGTAATTTGAAAGCTTAAAACGGTTGGTAGGGTGATTTTAACCAATCATCAAGCTTTTACTCTCCCCAGGATGACACAGGGGTAGAAAAGTCGTTTCGGATCCATGATTTGTTCATCTTTATGAACGTGAGTCTGTCTACATTATCAGTGGAGAGCCGCGTGCGCTTATCTGTCAGCACACCACCAGCAGCGCTGAACACACGTTCAGACAGAACGCTGGCTGCGGGGCATGACAAGATCTCCAAGGCGTAAGTGGCTAGCTCCGGCCATTTATCCAGATTGGAAGCCCAAAAAGAGCAAGGGTCCAGTGACACAGTCGTGGCTTCAATGTTTACTTGGAGATACTCCTGTACCATCGTCTCTAGGCGTTGACTATGTGTCAGACTTCTTGTCTCCTGTGGCCTTGCAAAGGATGGGCTAAAAAAGTGGTGAAATGATTCCGCAAAATTGATGTTACCAGCAGATACTGTGGTTCTGTTACGGTTTGAGTGCTGAACACTTGACGGTCCCACGGTTGGCAAGTTGGAACTGTGAGATTCACTACGTGCACCACTGGTATTTTGTGGAAAAGCACATGAAGATTCTGCAACAGTCTCTGCTGATACTCCTGCATGCGTGCATCCCTTTCTATGGCAGGAATAATTTCTGCAAATTTACTTTTGTACCGGGGATCTAACAGTGTGGCAACCCAGTAGTCAGGATTATTTCTAATTCTCACATTTCGAGGGTCATGTTGCAGGTAGTGCAGCAAGAAGGCACTCATGTGTGTTGCGCATCCAGGAGCACCAAGTCCCTGTTGTGTTGGTGGCGAGGTAACAATCATGCTTCCTTCCTCTGTCCTCTCCCCCCAACCTCGCACAACAGAAATGTGATCAAGGTCTCCCTCATCTGATGAGTCTTCCATCAGTTCGTCCTCCACTTCTTCCTGGGCTCCTGCACCTTCCTCACTAGTTTGGCTGCTACCATGCTCCCTGGTAAAACCATCTCCCCCACCCTCACATGCCTGCCGCCTTGGTGCTGCCGACCGTCTGGACCTTGCAGATGTTAGCCCTTCCGCATACAACTCCTCCTCCTCTACTTCCTCCACCTCCTCTTGTGCCACCACCTGACTCCGAATTCTGTTTAACATGTGCTCCAGCATGTAAATCACCGGAATAGTCATGCTGATAATGGCATCGTCAGCACTAAACATCTTCGTCGCCATTTCAAAACTGTGCAGAAGGGTGCATAGGTCCCTGATCTGAGACCACTCCTCCAGCGTGATTTGCCCCACCTCTGGATCTCGTTGGCCCAGGCTATACGTCAGAACGTATTGCACCAGGGCTTGTCGGTGCTGCCACAGTCGCTGCAACATGTGCAGAGTTGAATTCCACCGGGTAGGCACATCGCATTTTAGCCGGTGAAGTGGCAGGCCCAACGACTTCTGTAGAGATGTAAGTCGCTGAGCTGCGGGCTGCGAACGGTGAAAGTGAGCACACAGCGACCGTGCCCTCTGCAGAAGGCCATCTAGTCTGGGATAGTGGGCTAAAAATTGCTGGACAACCAGGTTCAACACGGGAGCCATACAAGGCACGTGTGTGACATTGCCCCGGCGAAGGGCCGCACCCAGGTTTGCAGCATTGTCGCACACGTCCTTCCCTGGTTTCAGGTCCAGTGGAGACAACCATTCATGAAATTGGTTCTCCAGAGCTGACCACAACTCCTCAGCTGTGTGACTCACATTTCCCAGACATTTCAATGTAAAAACCGCCTGATGACGTTGAGCCCTACTGCCAGCATAGTAAGAAGGTGTGCAGGATCCCTTCTGCGCAGTTAGAAAGCTTGTGGCATGACCAGACAGGCTTTGGGTGCAGGTGGAAGACTGAGAGGAGGTTGAGGAGGCAGAAGCAGTGGAGGAACTTTGACATAAAGAGGATTGACGCACAACCCGTGGGGAGGGCAAGACTTGGACAGCAGCCCCTTGTCCTGCTGTCACCATAGTTACCCAGTGCCCAGTCAGCGACATGTAACGCCCCTGTCCATGCCTACTCGTCCAAGAGTCTGTGGTGAAATGCACCCTGTCACACACAGAGTTTCTCAAAGAAGCGGTGATGTTGTGTGCGACATGCTGGTGGAGCGCAGGCACACCTTTCTTTGAGAAGTAGTGCCGACTGGGCATCTGGTACTGGGGCACTGCGACGGACATAAGGTCTCGAAAATCCTCTGTGTCCACCAGGCGGAAAGGCAGCATTTCTGTAGCCAAGAGCTTGCAGATGGTGAAATTCAACCTCTTAGCTTTCTCATGGCTAGGAGGAAATGGTCTTTTACTTGTCCACATCTGAGGGACCGAGGGCTGGCTATTGTGCTTAGACGGGGTTGATAAGGGTGTCCCCGGCAAACTGCCGGTCTGTGAGGAAGATGCAGGCGGACATGTTAGGTTGCCTTGATCCAAAGGTGGTGCTATCGATGTCGGACAGCGCTCAACACCAGCTGGTGTTACCACCTCCAAAGAAAATGATGACCTGCCAATCACGCTGGCTGTTGCGGGTAAAGAGGTGGCAGGTCTGCGCCCCAAAACAGGTGTGACTGCTGTCTCCCCAGTCACAGAGGATGAAGAGGCCGCGGATGCACAAGATATGGCAGACGGTGGTTGGCCCGGCCGGCTAGGCCGCATTGTAGCACACTGAGCTTCCCACTGCAACTTATGCTTCATGTCCATGTGCCGGTTCATGCATGAAGTACTCAAACTATGTATTTTTTGGCCTCTACTTAGCTTTTGCTGACAAATGTTACAGATAACACGAGTTGGGTCATCTTTATCGATCTGAAAAAATGCCCAGGCTATGCAAGGCTTAGCACCCATGCGACCTGAAGAGCCACCACGACTTGTGGTGAGAGGCAGAGTTGTGTTTGAGGATGCAGTTGTTGACGTGCTTCCAGTACTACGTCTCTGTCCAGGAAGGCACAACCTGACCTCGTCATCACTAGCATCTTCCTCCACCTCCTCCGCTGACCTCATCTCTTGGCTGACTGTGGGTTGACAGTAAGTGGGATCTCCAACCTCATCATCATCACCCTGTGCGTTATCACACCCGTCGTCCTCAGAGCCAACCTGTTCCTGCCCTGACAAAAAACTAAAGTTGTCGCTCCAATCAGGTATTTGAGTCTTATCATCGTCTTCCTCATTGTCTGTTATGTTCTGCTACCAGAGCTAAGGAAAGAGAGGAGATCTGTCCCTACGATAGAACTCAGCTTGATCCCTACGATGTAACAGGGAACCTGATCCTGCGATCAGACCTGCTAAAGTCCTAAGCTAGTCTGTACGGAGACCTATAGATGTGGGGAAGGAATCCCTACAAGCACTAAGGACTGGGAGGAAAATGGGACACCTCCTAACAGAAATAGTAGCAGACAGACGAACAAACAAAACACATAGAACACAGAGGTCCGTAGACCAAGCAAACTAACAGAGTTAGATACAGAGCACAGGCTAGCTAGAAAGTAGTTATACAATGAAGTCCAGCAAAGCCAGAAGGGCGGAGCAGGATTAAATAGGCCAACAAGGTCATGTGACCAGCAAAGGAAAAAACCTAAGAGCAAGGTTCTAACAATGTCTCCACCAACAGGAGTTACAGTTTGGGAATGAGGGTCTACATTATGGTCAGAACCTTCTGCGTCTGGTCCTGGATCCGACTCATAAAGATTCTGGGCATAAGTGCAGATCATTTCCTCGTCTGGATTCACAGAAGCGCTGGAGTCGACCTCTGATTCCCAGGATATAGTATGAGTAAACAGCTCTGCAGACTCAACCATCTGTTCTACCTCATACTCAGACGGGCAGCTGGAGATTTGGGAGCTGTGAGGAAGCAAGTGCGATTGGGGTGACACCTTTGAGGACTGGAGTATTTGTGATGTTGAAGTTGATGTGGAGGAGAGCCCACTTAAAGGAGCACTTGATATCCACTGAAGCACCTGCTGTTTTTGTGCCTCATCTGGAATTTGTAGCGATTGGCGTGGCTGTAAGAAAGGGATCTTATCACATTGTCCGCTAAAAGAAGTAGACATTTTAGTTTGGCTGAAAGATGGTCTTTCTTCTGCAGATGTTCCCCTTCCCAACACGCCTATTCCCCTTTCCACCAGCAGCAGGCCTTTTTCCACTCATTTTGGTGGTTAACTAATTAACAACTCTGGAGTTGTTTGCACAGAAAAACAATGGATGGGAACCGAGCAGAGCTGAGTGGCCAAACTGTGGTATTAGGCCAAAACTATTGGCTGGGTTAGATGCAAAAAAAAATTATATTCAATTTGCAACCTGATGGAGGTCAGTATAGATGGACTAATAGAGAAAGTCCCACACACTGCTAGAAGGCCAAATATTTTTTCAGAGCTAGATGCAGATAAAAATTATTTTTAATTTGCAACCTGATGGAGGTCAGTATAGATGGACTAATAGAGAAAGTCCCACACACTGCTAGAAGGCCAAATATTTTTTCAGAGCTAGATGCAGATAAAAATTATTTTTAATTTGCAACCTGATGGAGGTCAGTATAGATGGACTAATAGAGAAAGTCCCAAACACTGCTAGAAGGCCAAATATTTTTTCAGAGCTAGATGCAGATAAAAATTATTTTTAATTTGCAACCTGATGGAGGTCAGTATAGATGGAATAATAGAGAAAGTCCCACACACTGCTAGAAGGCCAAATAATTTTTCAGAGCTAGATGCAGATAAAAATTATTTTTAATTTGCAACCTGATGGAGGTCAGTATAGATGGACTAATAGAGAAAGTCCCACACACTGCTAGAAGGCCAAATATTTTTTCAGAGCTAGATGCAGATAAAAATTATTTTTAATTTGCAACCTGATGGAGGTCAGTATAGATGGACTAATAGAGAAAGTCCCACACACTGCTAGAAGGCCAAATATTTTTTCAGAGCTAGATGCAGATAAAAATTATTTTTAATTTGCAACCTGATGGAGGTCAGTATAGATGGACTAATAGAGAAAGTCCCAAACACTGCTAGAAGGCCAAATATTTTTTCAGAGCTAGATGCAGATAAAAATTATTTTTAATTTGCAACCTGATGGAGGTCAGTATAGATGGACTAATAGAGAAAGTCCCACACACTGCTAGAAGGCCAAATAATTTTTCAGAGCTAGATGCAGATAAAAATTATTTTTAATTTGCAACCTGATGGAGGTCAGTATAGATGGACTAATAGAGAAAGTCCCACACACTGCTAGAAGGCCAAATATTTTTTCAGAGGTAGATGCAGAAAAAAATATATTCAGTTTGCAACCTGATGGAGGTCAGTATAGATGGACTAATACAACAAGTCCCACACACAGCTAGAAGCCCAATATTTTTTCAGAGGTAGATGCAGAAAAAAATATATTCAGTTTGCAACCTGATGGAGGTCTGTATAGATGGATTAATAGAACAAGTCCCACACACAGCTAGAAGCCCAATATTTTTTCAGAGGTAGATGCAGAAAAAAATATATTCAGTTTGCAACCTGATGGAGGTCTGTATAGATGGATTAATAGAACAAGTCCCACACACAGCTAGAAGCCCAATATTTTTTCAGAGGTAGATGCAGAAAAAAATATATTCAGTTTGCAACCTGATGGAGGTCTGTATAGATGGATTAATAGAACAAGTCCCACACACAGCTAGAAGCCCAATATTTTTTCAGAGGTAGATGCAGAAAAAAATATATTCAGTTTGCAACCTGTTGGAGGTCAGTATAGATGGACTAATACAACAAGTCCCACACACAGCTAGAAGCCCAATATTTTTTCAGAGGTAGATGCAGAAAAAAATATATTCAGTTTGCAACCTGATGGAGGTCTGTATAGATGGATTAATAGAACAAGTCCCACACACAGCTAGAAGCCCAATATTTTTTCAGAGGTAGATGCAGAAAAAAATATATTCAGTTTGCAACCTGATGGAGGTCTGTATAGATGGATTAATAGAACAAGTCCCACACACAGCTAGAAGCCCAATATTTTTTCAGAGGTAGATGCAGAAAAAAATATATTCAGTTTGCAACCTGATGGAGGTCTGTATAGATGTATTAATACAACAAGTCCCACACACAGCTAGAAGCCCAATATTTTTTCAGAGGTAGATGCAGAAAAAAATATATTCAGTTTGCAACCTGATGGAGGTCTGTATAGATGGATTAATAAAACAAGTCCCACACACAGCTAGAAGCCCAATATTTTTTCAGAGGTAGATGCAGAAAAAAATATATTCAGTTTGCAACCTGATGGAGGTCTGTATAGATGGATTAATAGAACAAGTCCCACACACAGCTAGAAGCCCAATATTTTTTCAGAGGTAAATGCAGAAAAAAATATATTCAGTTTGCAACCTGATGGAGGTCTGTATAGATGGATTAATAGAACAAGTCCCACACACAGCTAGAAGCCCAATATTTTTTCAGAGGTAGATGCAGAAAAAAATATATTCAGTTTGCAACCTGATGGAGGTCAGTATACATGGACTAATACAACAAGTCCCACACACAGCTAGAAGCCCAATATTTTTTCAGAGGTAGATGCAGAAAAAAATATATTCAGTTTGCAACCTGATGGAGGTCTGTATAGATGGATTAATAGAACAAGTCCCACACACAGCTAGAAGCCCAATATTTTTTCAGAGGTAGATGCAGAAAAAAATATATTCAGTTTGCAACCTGATGGAGGTCTGTATAGATGGATTAATAGAACAAGTCCCACACACAGCTAGAAGCCCAATATTTTTTCAGAGGTAGATGCAGAAAAAAATATATTCAGTTTGCAACCTGATGGAGGTCAGTATAGATGGACTAATACAACAAGTCCCACACACAGCTAGAAGCCCAATATTTTTTCAGAGGTAGATGCAGAAAAAAATATATTCAGTTTGCAACCTGATGGAGGTCTGTATAGATGGATTAATAGAACAAGTCCCACACACAGCTAGAAGCCCAATATTTTTTCAGAGGTAGATGCAGAAAAAAATATATTCAGTTTGCAACCTGATGGAGGTCTGTATAGATGGATTAATAGAACAAGTCCCACACACAGCTAGAAGCCCAATATTTTTTCAGAGGTAGATGCAGAAAAAAATATATTCAGTTTGCAACCTGATGGAGGTCTGTATAGATGTATTAATACAACAAGTCCCACACACAGCTAGAAGCCCAATATTTTTTCAGAGGTAGATGCAGAAAAAAATATATTCAGTTTGCAACCTGATGGAGGTCTGTATAGATGGATTAATAAAACAAGTCCCACACACAGCTAGAAGCCCAATATTTTTTCAGAGGTAGATGCAGAAAAAAATATATTCAGTTTGCAACCTGATGGAGGTCTGTATAGATGGATTAATAGAACAAGTCCCACACACAGCTAGAAGCCCAATATTTTTTCAGAGGTAGATGCAGAAAAAAATATATTCAGTTTGCAACCTGATGGAGGTCTGTATAGATGGATTAATAGAACAAGTCCCACACACAGCTAGAAGCCCAATATTTTTTCAGAGGTAGATGCAGAAAAAAATATATTCAGTTTGCAACCTGATGGAGGTCAGTATAGATGGACTAATACAAGTCCCACACACAGCTAGAAGCCCAATATTTTTTCAGAGGTAGATGCAGAAAAAAATATATTCAGTTTGAAACCTGATGGAGGTCTGTATAGATGGATTAATAGAACAAGTCCCACACACAGCTAGAAGCCCAATATTTTTTCAGAGGTAGATGCAGAAAAAAATATATTCAGTTTGCAACCTGATGGAGGTCTGTATAGATGGATTAATAGAACAAGTCCCACACACAGCTAGAAGCCCAATATTTTTTCAGAGGTAGATGCAGAAAAAAATATATTCAGTTTGCAACCTGATGGAGGTCTGTATAGATGGATTAATACATCAAGTCCCACACACAGCTAGAAGCCCAATATTTTTTCAGAGGTAGATGCAGAAAAAAATATATGCAGTTTGCAACCTGATGGAGGTCAGTATAGATGGACTAATACAAGTCCCACACACAGCTAGAAGCCCAATATTTTTTCAGAGGTAGATGCAGAAAAAAATATATTCAGTTTGCAACCTGATGGAGGTCTGTATAGATGGATTAATACAACAAGTCCCACACACAGCTAGAAGCCCAATATTTTTTCAGAGGTAGATGCAGAAAAAAATATATGCAGTTTGCAACCTGATGGAGGTCAGTATAGATGGACTAATACAAGTCCCACACACAGTTAGAAGCCCAATATTTTTTCAGAGCTGGATGCAGAAAAAAATTATATTCAATTTGCAACCTGATGGAGGTCAGTATAGATGGACTAATAGAATGATGCTATGCCCAAAAGATTTTACTTCACTAGGTGCAGTAAAAAAATTGGTATTCTATACACAGATAGGCTACTCCACTCACTAACACACTCTGCAATAGGCCAAAAAGGATTAGCTTTGCTAGATTCAGCCAAATGCTGTGAAAAAACTTGCACAGCACTGGCACAGACCTGCCTGGCAAAAACTGATAGGAACTGATGTAACCTAGTCCTGAAAAGGACTCCAATTACAATTAGTCTTTACTCCCACAATCTATCTATTTAAGAGCACAGACCTGCCTGATAAAAGTCGTAGGAAATGCTGTAACCTAGTCCTTAAAAGGACTGCAATCACAACTATTCCCTACTCCCAAGCTATCTGTAGATTTGTGCGAAAATTGACTTGAAATCAACAAGGTATAGCGCACACAGCAACAGCGGTGCCGTCTAACACGCAGCTGCAGCAGTGAGAAAAATGGCAGGGAAAATGGCTTGGTCTTATAGGGCAAGGACATGTGACATACACTGCCAATGACACATGCCCTTGCTTGTGTGAAAAAAAGCACTTCGCTCCGTGTGTGCGCTGCTGATAGGCTGATAGGCTGACAGATTGCACCTCCCCACTGCAAATGCGGGAAAGAGAAAAAAAAAAGGAGATCTTCATTGTTCCTGCAGAGATCCATCCCCTGCCCCTCCCCACACCCCGCTGTACACTCAAACTGCGTATTAACATTAATTTTCATCATTACTGAGAAAAAATCCAGTTATGATTTTGGTGCACGAACAGTTATCGAACATAACCTCGAACAGCCGAATTTTTCTCAAATTGTTCATGTTCGCCGAACGGCTCGAACACCGCCCAAAACAGCTCGAATTTGAGATTGGCGAACAGTTCGAGTAGAACAACGCTCATCTCTAATATTTAGTCGTTTTCAGCCAATACTTTTGATCTTTGAAAATTTCACTTTTTTGTGAAAATATCCACTAAATGAGGGAATAATATGTGTGAGGGTACCCCAGGAGAGTTCCAAATGTGTGTGAGTAGAATATATATCCCACGGGGGTAAAATTGAAAAAAGTTGAAAACATTTTTTTTCGGGGCTTAGTCATTTTTTCAGACTTTCAGATAGGGCATATGTCAGTGAGCATTCCGATTTCAGTTAAAGAGTGATTCGCCCAATTAGTCTTTGATATTTAATCGTTTTCAGCCAATATTTTTGATTTTTGAAAATTTTACTTTTTTGTGAAAATATCCACTAAATGAGGGAGTAATATGTGTGAGGGTACCCCAGGAGAGTTCCAAATGTATGTGGGTAGAATATATATCCCACGGGGATAAAATTGAAAAAAGTTGAAAAAAATTTTTTTTTTGGACTTAGTCATTTTTCCGGCGTTTATCAGACTTTCAGATAGGGGAAATGTCAGTGAGCGTTCCAATTTCAGTTCCAGAGCGATTCGCCCAATGAGTCCTTGATATTTAGTCATTTTCCGACAATTTCTGGATTTTTGAAAATTTCACTTTTTTGTGAAAATATCCACTAAATGAGGGAATAATATGTGTGAGGGTACCCCAGGAGAGTTCCAAATGTGTGTGGGTAGAATATATATCCCACGGGGGTAAAATTGAAAAAAGTTAAAAAAAATTTTTTTGGGGCTTAGTCATTTTTCCGGAGTTTATCAGACTTTCAGGTAGGGGAAATGTCAGTGAGCGTTCCGATTTCAGGTCCAGAGCGATTCGCCCAATGAGTCCTTGATATTTAGTCATTTTCCGACAATTTCTGGATTTTTGAAAATTTCACTTTTTGTGAAAATATCCACTAAATGAGGGAATAATATGTGTGAGGGTACCCCAGGAGAGTTCCAAATGTGTGTGGGTAGAATATATATCCCACGGGGATAAAATTGAAAAAAGTTGAAAACATTTTTTTTTTTGGACTTAGTCATTTTTCCAGCGTTTATCAGACTTTCAGATAGGGGAAATGTCAGTGAGCGTTATGCTTTCAGTTCCAGAGCGATTCGCCCAATGAGTCCTTGATATTTAGTAATTTTCAGTCAATATTTTTGATTTTTGAAAATTTCACTTTTTTTTGAAAATATTCACTAAATGAGGGAATAATATGTGTGAGGGTACCCCAGGAGAGTTCCAAATGTGTGTGGGTAGAATATATATCCCACGGGGGTAAAATTGAAAAAAGTTGAAAAAAATTTTTTTTTGGACTTATTCCTTTTTCCGGCGTTTATCAGACTTTCAGATAGGGGAAATGTCAGTGAGCGTTCCGATTTCTGTTCCAGAGCGATTCGCCCAATGAGTCCTTGATATTTAGTCATTTTCCGACAATTTCTAGATTTTTGAAAATTTCACTTTTTTGTGAAAATATCCACTAAATGAGGGAATAATATGTGTGAGGGTACCCCAGGAGAGTTCCAAATGTGTGTGGGTAGAATATATATCCCACGGGGGTAAAATTGAAAAAAGTTGAAAAAATTTTTTTTTTGGGCTTAGTCATTTTTTCAGACTTTCAGATAGGGCATATGTCAGTGAGCATTCCGATTTCAGTTCCAGAACGATTCGCCCAATGAGTCCTTGATATTTAGTCGTTTTCAGCCAATATTTTAGATTTTTGAAAATTTCTCTTTTTTGTGAAAATATCCACTAAATGAGGGAATAAAATGTGTGAGGATACCCCAGGAGAGTTCCAAATGTGTGTGGGTAGAATATATATCCCACGGGGGTAAAATTGAAAAAAGTTGAAAAAAATTTTTTTGGGGCTTAGTCATTTTTCCGGCGTTTATCAGACTTTCAGGTAGGGGAAATGTCAGTGAGCGTTCCGATTTCAGTTCCAGATCGATTCGCCCAATGAGTCCTTGATATTTAGTCATTTTCCGACAATTTCTGGATTTTTGAAAATTTCACTTTTTGTGAAAATATCCACTAAATGAGGGAATAATATGTGTGAGGGTACCCCAGGAGAGTTCCAAATGTGTGTGGGTAGAATATATATCCCACGGGGATAAAATTGAAAAAAGTTGAAAACATTTTTTTTTTGGACTTAGTCATTTTTCCGGCGTTTATCAGACTTTCAGATAGGGGAAATGTCAGTGAGCATTACGATTTCATTTCCAGAGCGATTCGCCCAATGAGTCCTTGATATTTAGTTGTTTTCAGCCAATATTTTTGATTTTTGAAAATTTCACTTTTTTTTGAAAATATCCACTAAATGAGGGAATAATATGTGTGAGGGTACCCCAGGAGAGTTCCAAATGTGTGTGGGTAGAATATATATCCCACGGGGGTAAAATTGAAAAAAGTTGAAAAAAAATTTTTTTTGGACTTATTCCTTTTTCCGGCGTTTATCAGACTTTCAGATAGGGGAAATGTTAGTGAGCGTTCCGATTTCTGTTCCAGAGCGATTCGCCCAATGAGTCCTTGATATTTAGTCATTTTCCGACCATTTCTGGATTTTTGAAAATTTCACTTTTCTGTGAAAATATCCACTAAATGAGGGAATAATATGTGTGAGGGTACCCCAGGAGAGTTCCAAATGTGTGTGGGTAGAATATATATCCCACGGGGATAAAATTGAAAAAAGTTGAAAACATTTTTTTTTTGGACTTAGTCATTTTTCCGGCGTTTATCAGACTTTCAGATAGGGGAAATGTCAGTGAGCATTACGATTTCATTTCCAGAGCGATTCGCCCAATGAGTCCTTGATATTTAGTTGTTTTCAGCCAATATTTTTGATTTTTGAAAATTTCACTTTTTTTTGAAAATATCCACTAAATGAGGGAATAATATGTGTGAGGCTACCCCAGGAGAGTTCCAAATGTGTGTGGGTAGAATATATATCCCACGGGGGTAAAATTGAAAAAAGTTAAAAAAAAATTTTTTGGGGCTTAGTCATTTTTCCGGCGTTTATCAGACTTTCAGATAGGGGAATTGTCAGTGAGCGTTCCAATTTCAGTTCCAGAGCGATTCGCCCAATGAGTCCTTGATATTTAGTCATTTTCCGACAATTTCTGGATTTTTGAAAATTTCACTTTTTTGTGAAAATATCCACTAAATGAGGGAATAATATGTGTGAGGGTACCCCAGGAGAGTTCCAAATGTGTGTGGGTAGAATATATATCCCACGGGGGTAAAATTGAAAAAAGTTTAAAAAAATTTTTTTGGGGCTCAGTCATTTTTCCGGAGTTTATCAGACTTTCAGGTAGGGGAAATGTCAGTGAGCGTTCCGATTTCAGGTCCAGAGCGATTCGCCCAATGAGTCCTTGATATTTAGTCATTTTCCGACAATTTCTGGATTTTTGAAAATTTCACTTTTTGTGAAAATATCCACTAAATGAGGGAATAATATGTGTGAGGGTACCCCAGGAGAGTTCCAAATGTGTGTGGGTAGAATATATATCCCACGGGGGTAAAATTGAAAAAAGTTGAAAAAAATTTTTTTTTGGACTTATTCCTTTTTCCGGCGTTTATCAGACTTTCAGATAGGGGAAATGTCAGTGAGCGTTCCGATTTCTGTTCCAGAGCGATTCGCCCAATGAGTCCTTGATATTTAGTCATTTTCCGACAATTTCTAGATTTTTGAAAATTTCACTTTTTTGTGAAAATATCCACTAAATGAGGGAATAATATGTGTGAGGGTACCCCAGGAGAGTTCCAAATGTGTGTGGGTAGAATATATATCCTACGGGGGTAAAATTGAAAAAAGTTGAAAAAATTTTTTTTTTGGGCTTAGTCATTTTTTCAGACTTTCAGATAGGGCATATGTCAGTGAGCATTCCGATTTCAGTTCCAGAACGATTCGCCCAATGAGTCCTTGATATTTAGTCGTTTTCAGCCAATATTTTAGATTTTTGAAAATTTCTCTTTTTTGTGAAAATATCCACTAAATGAGGGAATAATATGTGTGAGGATACCCCAGGAGAGTTCCAAATGTGTGTGGGTAGAATATATATCCCACGGGGGTAAAATTGAAAAAAGTTGAAAAAAATTTTTTTGGGGCTTAGTCATTTTTCCGGCGTTTATCAGACTTTCAGGTAGGGGAAATGTCAGTGAGCGTTCCGATTTCAGTTCCAGATCGATTCGCCCAATGAGTCCTTGATATTTAGTCATTTTCCGACAATTTCTGGATTTTTGAAAATTTCACTTTTTGTGAAAATATCCACTAAATGAGGGAATAATATGTGTGAGGGTACCCCAGGAGAGTTCCAAATGTGTGTGGGTAGAATATATATCCCACGGGGATAAAATTGAAAAAAGTTGAAAACATTTTTTTTTTGGACTTAGTCATTTTTCCGGCGTTTATCAGACTTTCAGATAGGGGAAATGTCAGTGAGCATTACGATTTCATTTCCAGAGCGATTCGCCCAATGAGTCCTTGATATTTAGTTGTTTTCAGCCAATATTTTTGATTTTTGAAAATTTCACTTTTTTTTGAAAATATCCACTAAATGAGGGAATAATATGTGTGAGGGTACCCCAGGAGAGTTCCAAATGTGTGTGGGTAGAATATATATCCCACGGGGGTAAAATTGAAAAAAGTTGAAAAAAAATTTTTTTTGGACTTATTCCTTTTTCCGGCGTTTATCAGACTTTCAGATAGGGGAAATGTTAGTGAGCGTTCCGATTTCTGTTCCAGAGCGATTCGCCCAATGAGTCCTTGATATTTAGTCATTTTCCGACCATTTCTGGATTTTTGAAAATTTCACTTTTCTGTGAAAATATCCACTAAATGAGGGAATAATATGTGTGAGGGTACCCCAGGAGAGTTCCAAATGTGTGTGGGTAGAATATATATCCCACGGGGATAAAATTGAAAAAAGTTGAAAACATTTTTTTTTTGGACTTAGTCATTTTTCCGGCGTTTATCAGACTTTCAGATAGGGGAAATGTCAGTGAGCATTACGATTTCATTTCCAGAGCGATTCGCCCAATGAGTCCTTGATATTTAGTTGTTTTCAGCCAATATTTTTGATTTTTGAAAATTTCACTTTTTTTTGAAAATATCCACTAAATGAGGGAATAATATGTGTGAGGGTACCCCAGGAGAGTTCCAAATGTGTGTGGGTAGAATATATATCCCACGGGGGTAAAATTGAAAAAAGTTGAAAAAAAATTTTTTTTGGACTTATTCCTTTTTCCGGCGTTTATCAGACTTTCAGATAGGGGAAATGTTAGTGAGCGTTCCGATTTCTGTTCCAGAGCGATTCGCCCAATGAGTCCTTGATATTTAGTCATTTTCCGACCATTTCTGGATTTTTGAAAATTTCACTTTTCTGTGAAAATATCCACTAAATGAGGGAATAATATGTGTGAGGGTACCCCAGGAGAGTTCCAAATGTGTGTGGGTAGAATATATATCCCACGAGGATAAAATTGAAAAAAGTTGAAAAAAATTATTTTTTTTGGACTTAGTCATTTTTCCGGCGTTTATCAGACTTTCAGATAGGGGAAATGTCAGTGAGCGTTACGATTTCAGTTCCAGAGCGATTCACCCAATGAGTCCTTGATATTTAGTCGTTTTCAGCCAATATTTTGGATTTTTGAAAATTTCCCTTTTTTGTGAAAATATCCACTAAATGAGGGAATAATATGTGTGAGGGTACCCCAGGAGAGTTCCAAATGTGTGTGGGTAGAACATATATCCCACGGGAATAAAATTGAAACAAGTTGAAAAAAATTTTTTTTTTGGACTTAGTCATTTTTCCGGCGTTTATCAGACTTTCAGATAGGGGAAATGTCAGTGAGCGTTCCGATTTCAGTTCCAGAGCGATTCGCCCAATGAGTCCTTGATATTTAGTCATTTTCCAACAATTTCTGGATTTTTGAAAATTTCACTTTTTTGTGAAAATATCCACTAAATGAGGGAATAATATGTGTGAGGGTACCCCAGGAGAGTTCCAAATGTGTGTGGGTAGAATATATATCCCACGGGGGTAAAATAGAAAAAAGTTGAAAAAAAATTTTTTTTGGGCTTAGTCATTTTTCTGGCGTTTATCAGACGTTCAGATAGGAGAAATGTCAGTGAGTGTTCCGATTTTAGTTCCAGAGCGATTCGCCCAATGAGTCCTTGATATTTAGTCGTTTTCAGCCAATATTTTTGATTTTTTAAAATTTCACTTTTTTGTGAAAATATCCACTAAATGAGGGAATAATATGTGTGAGGGTACCCCAGGAGAGTTCCAAATGTGTGTGGGTAGAATATATATCCCACGGGGGTAAAATTGAAAAAAGTTGAAAAAAAATTTTTTTTGGGCTGTCATTTTTCTGGCGTTTATCAGACGTTCAGATAGGAGAAATGTCAGTGAGCGTTCCGATTTTAGTTCCAGAGCGATTCGCCCAATGAGTCCTTGATATTTAGTCGTTTTCAGCCAATTTTCTGGATTTTTGAAAATTTCACTTTTTTGTGAAAATATCCACTAAATGAGGGAATAATATGTGTGAGGGTACCCCAGTAGAGTTCCAAATGTGTGTGGGTAGAATCTATATCCCACGGGGTTAAAATTGAAAAGAGTTTAAAAAATTTTTTTTTGGGCTTAGTCATTTTTTCAGACTTTCAGATAGGGCATATGTCAGTGAGCGTTCCGATTTCAGTTCCAGAGCGATTCGCCCAATGAGTAATTGATATTTAGTCGTTTTCAGCCAATATTTTGGATTTTTGAAAATTTCACTTTTTTGTGAAAATATCCACTAAATGAGGGAATAATATGTGTGAGGGTACCCCAGGAGAGTACCAAATGTGTGTGGGTAGAATATATATCCCACGGGGGTAAAATTGAAAAAAGTTGAAAAAAATTTTTTTTGGACATAGTCATTTTTCCGGCGTTTATCAGACTTTCAGATAGGGGAAATGTCAGTGAGCGTTCCGATTTCAGTTCCAGAGCGATTCGCCCAATGAGTCCTTGATATTTAGTCGTTTTCAGCCAATATTTTTGATTTTTGAAAATTTCACTTTTTTGTGAAAATATCCACTAAATGAGGGAATAATATGTGTGAGGTTACCCCAGGAGAGTTCCAAATGTGTGTGGGTAGAATATATATCCCACGGGGGTAAAATTGAAAAAAGTTGAAAAAAATTTTTTTTTGGACTTATTCCTTTTTCCGCCGTTTATCAGACTTTCAGATAGGGGAAATGTCAGTGAGGGTTCCGATTTCAGTTCCAGAGCGATTCGCCCAATGAGTCCTTGATATTTAGTCATTTTCCCACAATTTCTGGATTTTTGAAAATTTCACTTTTTTGCGAAAATATCCACTAAATGAGGGAATAATATGTGTGAGGGTACCCCAGGAGAGTTCCAAATGTGTGTGGGTAGAATATATATCCCACGAGGATAAAATTGAAAAAAGTTGAAAAAAATTATTTTTTTTGGACTTAGTCATTTTTCCGGCGTTTATCAGACTTTCAGATAGGGGAAATGTCAGTGAGCGTTCCGATTTCAGTTCCAGAGCGATTCGCCCAATGAGTCCTTGATATTTAGTCGTTTTCAGCCAATTTTCTGGATTTTTGAAAATTTCACTTTTTTGTGAAAATATCCAATAAATGAGGGAATAATATGTGTGAGGGTACCCCAGGAGAGTTCCAAATGTGTGTGGGTAGAATATATATCCCACGGGGTTAAAATTGAAAAAAGTTGAAAAAATTTTTTTTTTGGGCTTAGTCATTTTTTCAGACTTTCAGATAGGGCATATGTCAGTGAGCATTCCGATTTCAGTTCCAGAGTGATTTGCCCAATGAGTCCTTGATATTTAGTCATTTTCAGCCAATATTTTTGATTTTTGAAAATTTCACTTTTTTGTGAAAATATCCACTAAATGAGGGAATAATATGTGTGAGTGTACCCCAGGAGAGTTCCAAATGTGTGTGGGTAGAATATATATCCCACGGGGGTAAAATTGAAAAAAGTTTAAAAAATTTTTTTTGGACATAGTCATTTTTCCGGCGTTTATCAGACTTTCAGATAGGGGAAATGTCAGTGAGCGTTACGATTTCAGTTCCAGAGCGATTCACCCAATGAGTCCTTGATATTTAGTCGTTTTCAGCCAATATTTTGGATTTTTGAAAATTTCACTTTTTTGTGAAAATATCCACTAAATGAGGGAATAATATGTGTGAGGGTACCCCAGGAGAGTTCCAAATGTGTGTGGGTAGAATATATATCCCACGGGGTTAAAATTGAAAAAAGTTGAAAAAAATTTTTTTTTGGGCTTAGTCATTTTTTCAGACTTTCAGATAGGGCAAATGTCAGTGAGCATTCCGATTTCAGTTCCAGAGCGATTTGCCCAATGAGTCCTTGATATTTAGTCGTTTTCAGCCAATATTTTTGATTTTTTAAAATTTCACTTTTTTGTGAAAATATCCACTAAATGAGGGAATAATATGTGTGAGGGTACCCCAGGAGAGTTCCAAATGTGTGTGGGTAGAATATATATCCCACGGGGGTAAAATTGAAAAAAGTTGAAAAAAAATTTTTTTTGGGCGTAGTCATTTTTCTGGCGTTTATCAGACGTTCAGATAGGAGAAATGTCAGTGAGCGTTCCGATTTTAGTTCCAGAGCGATTCGCCCAATGAGTCCTTGATATTTAGTCGTTTTCAGCCAATTTTCTGGATTTTTGAAAATTTCACTTTTTTGTGAAAATATCCACTAAATGAGGGAATAATATGTGTGAGGGTACCCCAGTAGAGTTCCAAATGTGTGTGGGTAGAATCTATATCCCATGGGGTTAAAATTGAAAAAAGATTAAAAAATTTTTTTTTGGGCTTAGTCATTTTTTCAGACTTTCAGATAGGGCATATGTCAGTGAGCGTTCCGATTTCAGTTCCAGAGCGATTCGCCCAATGAGTAATTGATATTTAGTCGTTTTCAGCCAATATTTTGGATTTTTGAAAATTTCACTTTTTTGTGAAAATATCCACTAAATGAGGGAATAATATGTGTGAGGGTACCCCAGGATAGTTCCAAATGTGTGTGGGTAGAATGTATATCCCACGGGGTAAAATTGAAAAAAGTTGAAAAAAATTTCTTTTTTTGGACTTAGTCATTTTTCCGGCGTTTATCAGACTTTCAGATAGGGGAAATGTCAGTGAGCATTACGATTTCAGTTCCAGAGCAATTCGCCCAATAAGTCCTTGATATTTATTCATTTTCCGACAATTTCTGGATTTTTGAAAATTTCACTTTTTTGTGAAAATATCCACTAAATGAGGGAATAATATGTGTGAGGGTACCCCAGGAGAGTTCCAAATGTGTGTGGGTAGAATATATATCCCACGGGGGTAAAATAGAAAAAAGTTGAAAAAAATTTTTTTTGGGGCTTAGTCATTTTTCAGGCATTTATCAGACTCTCAGATAGGGGAAATGTCAGTGAGCGTTCCGATTTCAGTTCCAGAGCGATTCGCTCAATGAGTCCTTGATATTTAGTCATTTTCCGACAACTTCTGGATTGTTCAAAAATGTCACTTTTTTGTGAAAATATCCACTAAATGAGGGAATAATATGTGTGAGGGTACCCCAGGATAGTTCCAAATGTGTGTGGGTAGAATGTATATCCCACGTGGGTAAAATTGAAAAAAGTGGAAAAAAAATTTTTTTTGGACTTATTCCTTTTTCCGGCGTTTATCAGACTTTCAGATAGGGGAAATGTCAGTGAGCGTTCCGATTTCAGTTCCAGAGTGATTCGCCCAATGAGTCCTTGATATTTAGTCGTTTTCAGCCAATTTTCTGGATTTTTGAAAATTTCACTTTTTTTGTGAAAATATCCACTAAATGAGGGAATAATATGTGTGAGGGTACCCCAGGAGGGTTCCAAATGTGTGTGGGTAGAATATATATCCCACGGGGTTAAAATTGAAAAAAGTTGAAAAAATTTTTTTTTGGGCTTAGTCATTTTTTCAGACTTTCAGATAGGGCATATGTCAGTGAGCGTTCCGATTTCAGTTCCAGAGCGATTTGCCCAATGAGTCCTTGATATTTAGTCGTTTTCAGCCAATATTTTGGATTTTTGAAAATTTCACTTTTTTGGGAAAATATCCACTAAATGAGGGAATAATATGTGTGAGGGTACCCCAGGAGAGTTCCAAATGTGTGTGGGTAGAATATATATCCCACGGGGGTAAAATTGAAAAAAGTTTAAAAAAATTTTTTTTGGACATAGTCATTTTTCCGGCGTTTATCTGACTTTCAGATAGGGGAAATGTCAGTGAGCATTCCGATTTCAGTTCCAGAGCGATTCGCCCAATGAATCCTTGATATTTAGTTATTTTCCGATAATTTCTGGATTTTTGAAAATTTCACTTTTTTGTGAAAATATCCACTAAATGAGGGAATAATATGTGTGAGGGTACCCCAGGAGAGTTCCAAATGTGTGTGGGTAGAATACATATCCCACATGTGTTAAATTGAAAAAAGTTGAAAAATTTTTTTTTTTAGACTTAGTCATTTTATCAGACTTTCAGATAGGGCAAATGTCAGTGAGCGTTCCGATTTCAGTTCCAGAGCTATTCGCCCAATGAGTCCTTGATATTTAGTCGTTTTCAGCCAATTTTCTGAATTTTTGAAAATTTCACTTTTTTGTGAAAATATCCACTAAATGAGGGAATAATATGTGTGAGGGTACCCCAGGAGACTTCCAAATGTGTGTGGGGAGAATATGTATCCCACGGGGGTAAAATTAAAAAAAGTTGAATAAAAATTTTTTTTGGACTTTGTCATTTTTCCGGCGTTTATCAGACTTTCAGATAGGGCAAATGTCAGTGAGAGTTCCAGTTTCAGTTCCAGAGCGATTCGCCCAATGAAACCTTGATACTTAGTCGTTTTCAGCCAATTTTCTGGATTTTTGAAAATTTCACTTTTTTGTGAAAATATCCACTAAATGAGGGAATAATATGTGTGAGGGTACCCCAGGATAGTTCCAAATGTGTGTGGGTAGAATATATATCCCACGGGGGTAAAATAGAAAAAAGTTGAAAAAAATTTTTTTTGGGGCTTAGTCATTTTTCAGGCATTTATCAGACTCTCAGATAGGGGAAATGTCAGTGAGCGTTCCGATTTCAGTTCCAGAGCGATTCGCTCAATGAGTCCTTGATATTTAGTCATTTTCCGACAACTTCTGGATTGTTCAAAAATGTCACTTTTTTGTGAAAATATCCAGTAAATGAGGGAATAATATGTGTGAGGGTACCCCAGGATAGTTCCAAATGTGTGTGGGTAGAATGTATATCCCACGGGGGTAAAATTGAAAAAAGTGGAAAAAAAATTTTTTTTGGACTTATTCCTTTTTCCGGCGTTTATCAGACTTTCAGATAGGGGAAATGTCAGTGAGCGTTCCGATTTCAGTTCCAGAGTGATTCGCCCAATGAGTCCTTGATATTTAGTCGTTTTCAGCCAATTTTCTGGATTTTTGAAAATTTCACTTTTTTTGTGAAAATATCCACTAAATGAGGGAATAATATGTGTGAGGGTACCCCAGGAGGGTTCCAAATGTGTGTGGGTAGAATATATATCCCACGGGGTTAAAATTGAAAAAAGTTGAAAAAATTTTTTTTTGGGCTTAGTCATTTTTTCAGACTTTCAGATAGGGCATATGTCAGTGAGCGTTCCGATTTCAGTTCCAGAGCGATTTGCCCAATGAGTCCTTGATATTTAGTCGTTTTCAGCCAATATTTTGGATTTTTGAAAATTTCACTTTTTTGTGAAAATATCCACTAAATGAGGGAATAATATGTGTGAGGGTACCCCAGGAGAGTTCCAAATGTGTGTGGGTAGAATATATATCCCACGGGGGTAAAATTGAAAAAAGTTTAAAAAAATTTTTTTTGGACATAGTCATTTTTCCGGCGTTTATCAGACTTTCAGATAGGGGAAATGTCAGTGAGCGTTACGATTTCAGTTCCAGAGCGATTCACCCAATGAGTCCTTGATATTTAGTCGTTTTCAGCCAATATTTTGGATTTTTGAAAATTTCCCTTTTTTGTGAAAATATCCACTAAATGAGGGAATAATATGTGTGAGGGTACCCCAGGAGAGTTCCAAATGTGTGTGGGTAGAACATATATCCCACGGGAATAAAATTGAAACAAGTTGAAAAAATTTTTTTTTTTGGACTTAGTCATTTTTCCGGCGTTTATCAGACTTTCAGATAGGGGAAATGTCAGTGAGCGTTCCGATTTCAGTTCCAGAGCGATTCGCCCAATGAGTCCTTGATATTTAGTCATTTTCCAACAATTTCTGGATTTTTGAAAATTTCACTTTTTTGTGAAAATATCCACTAAATGAGGGAATAATATGTGTGAGGGTACCCCAGGAGAGTTCCAAATGTGTGTGGGTAGAATATATATCCCACGAGGATAAAATTGAAAAAAGTTGAAAAAAATTTTTTTTTTGGACTTAGTCATTTTTCCGGCGTTTATCAGACTTTCAGATAGGGGAAATGTCAGTGAGCGTTCCGATTTCAGTTCCAGAGCGATTCGCCCAATGAGTCCTTGATATTTAGTCGTTTTCAGCCAATTTTCTGTATTTTTGAAAATTTCACTTTTTTGTGAAAATATCCACTAAATGAGGGAATAATATGTGTGAGGGTACCCCAGGAGAGTTCCAAATGTGTGTGGGTAGAACATATATCCCACGGGGGTAAAATTGAAAAAAGTTGAAAAAAATTTTTTTTTTGGACTTAGTCATTTTTCCGGCGTCTATCAGACTTTCAGATAGGGGAAATGTCAGTGAGCGTTACGATTTCAGTTCCAGAGCGATTCGCCCAATGAGTCCTTGATATTTAGTCATTTTCAGCCAATATTTTTGATTTTTGAAAATTTCACTTTTTTTTGAAAATATCCACTAAATGAGGGAATAATATGTGTGAGGGTACCCCAGGAGAGTTCCAAATGTGTGTGGGTAGAATATATATCCCACGGGGTTAAAATTGATAAAAGTTTATTAATTTTTTTTTGGGGCTTAGCCTTTTTTTCAGACTTTCAGATAGAGCATATTTCAGTGAGCGTTCCGATTTCAGTACCAGAGCGATTCGCCCAATGAGTCCTTGATATTTAGTCGTTTTCAGCCAATATTTTTGATTCTTTAAAATTTCACTTTTTTGTGAAAATATCCACTAAATGAGGGAATAATATGTGTGAGGGTACCCCAGGAGAGTTCCAAATGTGTGTGGGTAGAATATATATCCCACGGGGGTAAAATTGAAAAAAGTTGAAAAAAAATTTTTTTTGGGCTGTCATTTTTCTGGCGTTTATCAGACGTTCAGATAGGAGAAATGTCAGTGAGCGTTCCGATTTTAGTTCCAGAGCGATTCGCCCAATGAGTCCTTGATATTTAGTCGTTTTCAGCCAATTTTCTGGATTTTTGAAAATTTCACTTTTTTGTGAAAATATCCACTAAATGAGGGAAAAATATGTGTGAGGGTACCCCAGTAGAGTTCCAAATGTGTGTGGGTAGAATCTATATCCCACGGGGTTAAAATTGAAAAGAGTTTAAAAAATTTTTTTTTGGGCTTAGTCATTTTTTCAGACTTTCAGATAGGGCATATGTCAGTGAGCGTTCCGATTTCAGTTCCAGAGCGATTCGCCCAATGAGTAATTGATATTTAGTCGTTTTCAGCCAATATTTTGGATTTTTGAAAATTTCACTTTTTTGTGAAAATATCCACTAAATGAGGGAATAATATGTGTGAGGGTACCCCAGGATAGTTCCAAATGTGTGTGGGTAGAATGTATATCCCACGGGGGTAAAATTGAAAAAAGTTGAAAAAAATTTCTTTTTTTGGACTTAGTCATTTTTCCGGCGTTTATCAGACTTTCAGATAGGGGAAATGTCAGTGAGCATTACGATTTCAGTTCCAGAGCAATTCGCCCAATAAGTCCTTGATATTTATTCATTTTCCGACAATTTCTGGATTTTTGAAAATTTCACTTTTTTGTGAAAATATCCACTAAATGAGGGAATAATATGTGTGAGGGTACCCCAGGAGAGTTCCAAATGTGTGTGGGTAGAATATATATCCCACGGGGGTAAAATTGAAAAAAGTTGAAAAAATTTTTTTTTTGGGCTTAGTCATTTTTTCAGACTTTCCGATAGGGCATATGTCAGTGACCGTTCCGATTTCATTTCCAGAGCGATTCGCTCAATGAGTCCTTGATATTTAGTCGTTTTCAGCCAATATTTTGGATTTTTGAAAATTTCACTTTTTTGTGAAAATATCCACTAAATGAGGGAATAATATGTGTGAGGGTACCCCAGGAGAGTACCAAATGTGTGTGGGTAGAATATATATCCCACGGGGGTAAAATTGAAAAAAGTTGAAAAAAATTTTTTTAGGACATAGTCATTTTTCAGGCGTTTATCAGACTTTCAGATAGGGGAAATGTCAGTGAGCGTTCCGATTTCAGTTCCAGAGCGATTCGCCCAATGAGTCCTTGATATTTAGTCGTTTTCAGCCAATATTTTTGATTTTTGAAAATTTCACTTTTTTGTGAAAATATCCACTAAATGAGGGAATAATATGTGTGAGGTTACCCCAGGAGAGTTCCAAATGTGTGTGGGTAGAATATATATCCCACGGGGGTAAAATTGAAAAAAGTTGAAAAAAAATTTTTTTTGGACTTATTCCTTTTTCCGCCGTTTATCAGACTTTCAGATAGGGGAAATGTCAGTGAGGGTTCCGATTTCAGTTCCAGAGCGATTCGCCCAATGAGTCCTTGATATTTAGTCATTTTCCGACAATTTCTGGATTTTTGAAAATTTCACTTTTTTGTGAAAATATCCACTAAATGAGGGAATAATATGTGTGAGGGTACCCCAGGAGAGTTCCAAATGTGTGTGGGTAGAATATATATCCCACGAGGATAAAATTGAAAAAAGTTGAAAAAAATTATTTTTTTTGGACTTAGTAATTTTTCCGGCGTTTATCAGACTTTCAGATAGGGGAAATGTCAGTGAGCGTTCCGATTTCAGTTCCAGAGCGATTCGCCCAATGAGTCCTTGATATTTAGTCGTTTTCAGCCAATTTTCTGGATTTTTGAAAATTTCACTTTTTTGTGAAAATATCCAATAAATGAGGGAATAATATGTGTGAGGGTACCCCAGGAGAGTTCCAAATGTGTGTGGGTAGAATATATATCCCACGGGGTTAAAATTGAAAAAAGTTGAAAAAATTTTTTTTTTGGGCTTAGTCATTTTTTCAGACTTTCAGATAGGGCAAATGTCAGTGAGCATTCCGATTTCAGTTCCAGAGCGATTTGCCCAATGAGTCCTTGATATTTAGTCGTTTTCAGCCAATATTTTTGATTTTTTAAAATTTCACTTTTTTGTGAAAATATCCACTAAATGAGGGAATAATATGTGTGAGGGTACCCCAGGAGAGTTCCAAATGTGTGTGGGTAGAATATATATCCCACGGGGGTAAAATTGAAAAAAGTTGAAAAAAAATTTTTTTTGGGCTTAGTCATTTTTCTGGCGTTTATCAGACGTTCAGATAGGAGAAATGTCAGTGAGCGTTCCGATTTTAGTTCCAGAGCGATTCGCCCAATGAGTCCTTGATATTTAGTCGTTTTCAGCCAATTTTCTGGATTTTTGAAAATTTCACTTTTTTGTGAAAATATCCACTAAATGAGGGAATAATATGTGTGAGGGTACCCCAGTAGAGTTCCAAATGTGTGTGGGTAGAATCTATATCCCACGGGGTTAAAATTGAAAAAAGATTAAAAAATTTTTTTTTGGGCTTAGTCATTTTTTCAGACTTTCAGATAGGGCATATGTCAGTGAGCGTTCCGATTTCAGTTCCAGAGCGATTCGCCCAATGAGTAATTGATATTTAGTCGTTTTCAGCCAATATTTTGGATTTTTGAAAATTTCACTTTTTTGTGAAAATATCCACTAAATGAGGGAATAATATGTGTGAGGGTACCCCAGGATAGTTCCAAATGTGTGTGGGTAGAATGTATATCCCACGGGGGTAAAATTGAAAAAAGTTGAAAAAAATTTCTTTTTTTGGACTTAGTCATTTTTCCGGCGTTTATCAGACTTTCAGATAGGGGAAATGTCAGTGAGCATTACGATTTCAGTTCCAGAGCAATTCGCCCAATAAGTCCTTGATAGTTATTCATTTTCCGACAATTTCTGGATTTTTGAAAATTTCACTTTTTTGTGAAAATATCCACTAAATGAGGTAATAATATGTGTGAGGGTACCCCAGGAGAGTTCCAAATGTGTGTGGGTAGAATATATATCCCACGGGGGTAAAATAGAAAAAAGTTGAAAAAAATTTTTTTTGGGGCTTAGTCATTTTTCAGGCATTTATCAGACTCTCAGATAGGGGAAATGTCAGTGAGCGTTCCGATTTCAGTTCCAGAGCGATTCGCTCAATGAGTCCTTGATATTTAGTCATTTTCCGACAACTTCTGGATTGTTCAAAAATGTCACTTTTTTGTGAAAATATCCACTAAATGAGGGAATAATATGTGTGAGGGTACCCCAGGATAGTTCCAAATGTGTGTGGGTAGAATGTATATCCCACGTGGGTAAAATTGAAAAAAGTGGAAAAAAAATTTTTTTTGGACTTATTCCTTTTTCCGGCGTTTATCAGACTTTCAGATAGGGGAAATGTCAGTGAGCATTCCGATTTCAGTTCCAGAGTGATTCGCCCAATGAGTCCTTGATATTTAGTCGTTTTCAGCCAATTTTCTGGATTTTTGAAAATTTCACTTTTTTTGTGAAAATATCCACTAAATGAGGGAATAATATGTGTGAGGGTACCCCAGGAGGGTTCCAAATGTGTGTGGGTAGAATATATATCCCACGGGGTTAAAATTGAAAAAAGTTGAAAAAATTTTTTTTTGGGCTTAGTCATTTTTTCAGACTTTCAGATAGGGCATATGTCAGTGAGCGTTCCGATTTCAGTTCCAGAGCGATTTGCCCAATGAGTCCTTGATATTTAGTCGTTTTCAGCCAATATTTTGGATTTTTGAAAATTTCACTTTTTTGGGAAAATATCCACTAAATGAGGGAATAATATGTGTGAGGGTACCCCAGGAGAGTTCCAAATGTGTGTGGGTAGAATATATATCCCACGGGGGTAAAATTGAAAAAAGTTTAAAAAAATTTTTTTTGGACATAGTCATTTTTCCGGCGTTTATCTGACTTTCAGATAGGGGAAATGTCAGTGAGCATTCCGATTTCAGTTCCAGAGCGATTCGCCCAATGAATCCTTGATATTTAGTTATTTTCCGATAATTTCTGGATTTTTGAAAATTTCACTTTTTTGTGAAAATATCCACTAAATGAGGGAATAATATGTGTGAGGGTACCCCAGGAGAGTTCCAAATGTGTGTGGGTAGAATACATATCCCACATGTGTTAAATTGAAAAAAGTTGAAAAATTTTTTTTTTTAGACTTAGTCATTTTATCAGACTTTCAGATAGGGCAAATGTCAGTGAGCGTTCCGATTTCAGTTCCAGAGCTATTCGCCCAATGAGTCCTTGATATTTAGTCGTTTTCAGCCAATTTTCTGAATTTTTGAAAATTTCACTTTTTTGTGAAAATATCCACTAAATGAGGGAATAATATGTGTGAGGGTACCCCAGGAGACTTCCAAATGTGTGTGGGGAGAATATGTATCCCACGGGGGTAAATTTAAAAAAAGTTGAAAAAAAATTTTTTTTGGACTTTGTCATTTTTCCGGCGTTTATCAGACTTTCAGATAGGGCAAATGTCAGTGAGAGTTCCAGTTTCAGTTCCAGAGCGATTCGCCCAATGAGTCCTTGATACTTAGTCGTTTTCAGCCAATTTTCTGGATTTTTGAAAATTTCACTTTTTTGTGAAAATATCCACTAAATGAGGGAATAATATGTGTGAGGGTACCCCAGGATAGTTCCAAATGTGTGTGGGTAGAATATATATCCCACGGGGGTAAAATAGAAAAAAGTTGAAAAAAAATTTTTTTGGGGCTTAGTCATTTTTCAGGCATTTATCAGACTCTCAGATAGGGGAAATGTCAGTGAGCGTTCCGATTTCAGTTCCAGAGCGATTCGCTCAATGAGTCCTTGATATTTAGTCATTTTCCGACAACTTCTGGATTGTTCAAAAATGTCACTTTTTTGTGAAAATATCCACTAAATGAGGGAATAATATGTGCGAGGGTACCCCAGGATAGTTCCAAATGTGTGTGGGTAGAATGTATATCCCACGTGGGTAAAATTGAAAAAAGTGGAAAAAAAATTTTTTTTGGACTTATTCCTTTTTCCGGCGTTTATCAGACTTTCAGATAGGGGAAATGTCAGTGAGCGTTCCGATTTCAGTTCCAGAGTGATTCGCCCAATGAGTCCTTGATATTTAGTCGTTTTCAGCCAATTTTCTGGATTTTTGAAAATTTCACTTTTTTTGTGAAAATATCCACTAAATGAGGGAATAATATGTGTGAGGGTACCCCAGGAGGGTTCCGAATGTGTGTGGGTAGAATATATATCCCACGGGGTTAAAATTGAAAAAAGTTGAAAAATTTTTTTTTTGGGCTTAGTCATTTTTTCAGACTTTCAGATAGGGCATATGTCAGTGAGCGTTCCGATTTCAGTTCCAGAGTGATTTGCCCAATGAGTCCTTGATATTTAGTCGTTTTCAGCCAATATTTTGGATTTTTGAAAATTTCACTTTTTTGGGAAAATATCCACTAAATGAGGGAATAATATGTGTGAGGGTACCCCAGGAGAGTTCCAAATGTGTGTGGGTAGAATATATATCCCACGGGGGTAAAATTGAAAAAAGTTTAAAAAAATTTTTTTTGGACATAGTCATTTTTCCGGCGTTTATCTGACTTTCAGATAGGGGAAATGTCAGTGAGCATTCCGATTTCAGTTCCAGAGCGATTCGCCCAATGAATCCTTGATATTTAGTCATTTTCCGATAATTTCTGGATTTTTGAAAATTTCACTTTTTTGTGAAAATATCCACTAAATGAGGGAATAATATGTGTGAGGGTACCCCAGGAGAGTTCCAAATGTGTGTGGGTAGAATACATATCCCACATGTGTTAAATTGAAAAAAGTTGAAAAATTTTTTTTTTTAGACTTAGTCATTTTATCAGACTTTCAGATAGGGCAAATGTCAGTGAGCGTTCCGATTTCAGTTCCAGAGCTATTCGCCCAATGAGTCCTTGATATTTAGTCGTTTTCAGCCAATTTTCTGAATTTTTGAAAATTTCACTTTTTTGTGAAAATATCCACTAAATGAGGGAATAATATGTGTGAGGGTACCCCAGGAGACTTCCAAATGTGTGTGGGGAGAATATGTATCCCACGGGGGTAAAATTAAAAAAAGTTGAAAAAAAATTTTTTTTGGACTTTGTCATTTTTCCGGCGTTTATCAGACTTTCAGATAGGGCAAATGTCAGTGAGAGTTCCAGTTTCAGTTCCAGAGCGATTCGCCCAATGAGTCCTTGATACTTAGTCGTTTTCAGCCAATTTTCTGGATTTTTGAAAATTTCACTTTTTTGTGAAAATATCCACTAAATGTGGGAATAATATGTGTGAGGGTACCCCAGGAGAGTTCCAAATGTGTGTGGGTAGAATATATAACCCACGGGGTTAAAATTGAAAAAAGGGAAAAACATTTTTTTTTTGGGCTTAGTCATTTTATCAGACTTTCAGATACGGCAAATGTCAGGGAGCGTTCCGATTTCAGTTCCAGAGCGTTTCGCCCAATGATTCCTTGATATTTAGTCGTTTTCAGCCAATATTTTGGATTTTTGAAAAGATCACTTTTTTGTGAAAATATCCGCTAAATGAGGGAATAATATGTGTGAGGGTACCCCAGGAGAGTTCAAAATGTGTGTGGTTAGGATATATATCCCACGGGGTTAAAATTGAAAAAAGTTGAAAAAAATTTTTTTTTAGACTTAGTCATTTTTTCTGCGTTTATCAGACTTTCAGATAGGGCAAATGTCAGTGAGCGTTCCGATTTCAGTTTCAGAGCGATTTGTCCAATGAGTCCTTGATATTTAGTCGTGTTCAGCCAATTTTCTGGATTTTTGAAAATTTCACTTTTTTGTGAAAATATCCATTAAATGAGGGAATAATATGTGTGAGCGTACCCCAGGAGAGTTCCAAATGTGTGTTGGTAGAATATATATCCCACGGGGTTAAAATTGAAAAAAGTTAAAAACATTTTTTTTTTGGGCTTAGTCATTTTATCAGACTTTCAGATAGGGCAAATGTCAGTGAGCGTTCCGATTTCAGTTCCAGAGCGATTCGCCCAATTAGTCCTTGATATTTAGTCGTTTTCAGCCAATTTTCTGGATTTTTGAAAATTTCACTTTTTTGTGAAAATATCCTCTAAATGAGGGAAAACTATGTGTGAGGGTATCCCAGGAGATCTCCAAACGTGTCTGGGTAGAATATATATCCCACGAGGGTAAAATTGAAAAAAGTTGAAAACATTTTTTTTTGGACTTAGTCATTTTTCTGGCATTTATCAGACTTTCAGATAGGGCAAATGTCAGTCAGCATTTCGTTTCCAGTTCCAGAGCGATTCACCCAATGATTCCTTGATATTTAGTCGTTTTCAGCCAATTTTCTGGATTTTTGAAAATTTCACTTTTTTGTGAAAATATCCGCTAAATGAGGGAATAATATGTGTGAGGGTACCCCAAGAGAGTTCCAAATGTGTGTGGGTAGAATATATATCCCACGGGGGTAAAATTGAAAAATTGAAAACATTTTTTTTTTTTGGGCTTATTCATTTTTCTGGCGTTTATCAGACTTTCAGATAGGGCAAATGTCAGTGAGCATTCCGATTTCACTTCCAGAGCGATTCGCCCAATGAGTCCTTGATATTTAGTCGTTTTCAGACAATATTTTGATTTTTGAAAATTTCACTTTTTTGTGAAAATATCCACTAAATGAGGGAATAATATGTGTGAGGGTACCCCAGGAGAGTTCTAAATGTGTGTGGGTAGAATATATATCCCACGGTGGTAAAATGTAAAAAAAAATTTTTTTGAACTTAGTCATTTTTCCGGCGTTTATCAGACTTTCAGATAGGGCAAATGTCAGTGAGCATTCCGATTTCAGTTCCAGAGCGATTAACCCAATGAGACCTTGATATTTAGTCGTTTTAAGCCAATTTTCTGGATTTTTGAAAATTTCACTTTTTTGTGAAAATATCCACTAAATGAGGCAATAATATGTGTGAGGGTACCCCAGGAGAGTTCCAAATGTGTGTGGGTAGAATATATATCCCACGGGGGTAAAAGTGAAATAAGTTTAAAAAAATTTTTTTTTGGACTTAGTCATTTTTCCGGCGTTTATCAGAGTTTCAGATAGGGCAAATGTCAGTGAGCATTCCGATTTCAGTTCCAGAGTGATTAGCCCAATGAGTCCATGATATTTAGTCGTTTTCAGCCAATTTTCTGGATTTTTGAAAATTTCACTTTTTTGTGAAAATATCCACTAAATGAGGGAATAATATGTGTGAGGGTACCCCAGGAGAGTTCCAAATGTGAGTGGGTAGAATATATATCCCACGGTGGTAAAATTGAAAAAAAAATTTTTTTGGACTTAGTCATTTTTCCGGCATTTATCAGACTTTCAGATAGGGCAAATGTCAGTGAGAATTACGATTTCAGTTCCAGAGCGATTAACCCTATGAGACCTTGATATTTAGTCGTTTTCAGCCAATTTTCTGGATTTTTGAAAATTTCACTTTTTTGTGAAAATATCCACTAAATGGGGGAATAATATGTGTGAGGGTGCCCCAGGAGAGTTCCAAATGTGTGTGGGTAGAATATATATCCCACGGGGGTAAAATTGAAAAAAGTTGAAAAAATGTTTTTTTTGGACTTAGTCATTTTTCTGGCGTTTATCAGAGTTTCAGATAGGGCAAATGTCAGTGAGCATTCCGATTTCAGTTCCAGAGCGATTATCCCAATGAGTCCATGATATTTAGTCGTTTTCAGCCAATTTTCTGGATATTTGAAAATTTCACTTTTTTGTGAAAATATCCACTAAATGAGGGAATAATATGTGTGAGGGTACCCCAGGAGAGTTCCAAATGTGTGTGGGTAGAATATATATCCCACGGTGGTAAAATTGAAAAAAAAATTTTTTTGGTCTTAGTCATTTTTCCGGCGTTTATCAGACTTTCAGACAGGTCAAATGTCAGTGAGCATTCCGATTTCAGCTCCAGAGCGATTCGCCCAATGAGTCCTTGAAATTTAGTTGTTTTCAGCCAATATTTTAGATTTTTGAAAATTTCACTTTGTTGTGAAAATATCCACTAAATGAGGGAATAATATGTATGAGGGTACCCCAGGAGAGTTTCAAATGTGTGGGGGTAGAATATATATCCCCCGCGCGTAAAATTGAAAAAAGTTTAAAACATTTTTTTTCTTGGACTTAGTCATTTTTCCGGCGTTTATCAGACTTTCAGATAGGGCAAATGTCAGTGAGCATTCCGATTTCAGTTCCAGAGCTATTAACCCAATGAATCCTTGATATTTAGTCGCTTTCAGACAATTTTTTGGATTTTTTAAAATTTCACTTTTTTATGAAAATATCCACTAAATGAGGGAATAATATTTGTAAGGGTACCCCAGGAGAGTTCCAAATGTGTGTGGGTAGAATATATATCCCACGCGCGTAAAATTAAAAAAAGTTAAAAAAAATATTTTTTTGGTCTTAGTCGTTTTTCCGGCATTTATCAGACTTTCAGATAGGGGAAATGTCAGTGAGCATTCCGATTTCCGTTCCAGAGCGATTCGCCCAATGAGTCCTTGATATTTAGTCGTTTTCAACCAATTTTCTGGATTTTTGAAAATTTCACTTTTTTGTGACAATATCCACTAAATGAGGGAATAATATGTGTGAGGGTGCCCCAGGAGAGTTCCAAATGTGTGTGGGTAGAATATATATCCCACGGGGGTAAAATTGAAAAAAGTTGAAAAAATCTTTTTTTTGTACTTAGTAATTTTTCTGGCGTTTATCAGAGTTTCAGATAGGGCAAATGTCAGTGAGCATTCCGATTTCAGTTCCAGAGCGATTAACCCAATGAGTCCTTGATATTTAGTCGTTTTCAGCCAATTTTCTGGATTTTTGAAAATTTCACTTTTTTGTGACAATATCCACTAAATGAGGGAATAATATGTGTGAGGGTACCCCAGGGGAGTTCCAAATGTGTGTGGGTAGAATATATATCCCACGGGGGTAAAATAGAAAAAAGTTGAAAAAATTTTTTTTTTGAACTTAGTCATTTTTCCGGCGTTTATCAGACTTTCAGATAGGGCAAATGTCAGTGAGCGTTCCGATTTCAGTTCCAGAGCGATTAGCCCAATGAGTCCATGATATTTAGTCATTTTCAGCCAATTTTCTGGATTTTTGAAAATTTCACTTTTTTGTGAAAATATCCACTAAATGAGGGAATAATATGTGTGAGGGTACCCCAGGAGAGTTCCAAATGTGTGTGGGTAGAATATATATCCCATCGTGGTAAAATTGAAAAAAAAATTTTTTTGGACTTAGTCATTTTTCCGGCGTTTATCAGACTTTCAGATAGGTCAAATGTCAGTGAGCATTCCGATTTCAGTTCCAGAGCGATTCGCCCAATGAGTCCTTGATATTTAGTCGTTTTCAGCCAATTTTCTGGATTTTTAAAAATTTCACTTTTTTGTGAAAATATCCACTAAATGAGGGAATAATATGTGTGAGGGTACCCCAGGAAAGTTCCAAATGTGTGTGGGTAGAATATATATCCCACGGGGGTAAAATTGAAAAAAGTTGAAAACATTTTTTTTTTTGGACTTAGTCATTTTTCCGGCGTTTATCAGACTTTCAGATAGGGCAAATGTCAGTGAGCATTCCGATTTCAGTTCCAGAGCGATTAACCCAATGAGACCTTGATATTTAGTCGTTTTAAGCCAATTTTCTGGATTTTTGAAAATTTCACTTTTTTGTGAAAATATCCACTAAATGAGGGAATAATATGTGTGAGGGTACCCCAGGAGAGTTCCAAATGTGTGTGGGTAGAATATATATCCCACGGGGGTAAAAGTGAAATAAGTTTAAAAAAATTTTTTTTTGGACTTAGTCATTTTTCCGGCGTTTATCAGAGTTTCAGATAGGGCAAATGTCAGTGAGCATTCCGATTTCAGTTCCAGAGTGATTAGCCCAATGAGTCCATGATATTTAGTCGTTTTCAGCCAATTTTCTGGATTTTTGAAAATTTCACTTTTTTGTGAAAATATCCACTAAATGAGGGAATAATATGTGTGAGGGTACCCCAGGAGAGTTCCAAATGTGTGTGGGTAGAATATATATCCCACGGTGGTAAAATTGAAAAAAAAATTTTTTTGGACTTAGTCATTTTTCCGGCATTTATCAGACTTTCAGATAGGGCAAATGTCAGTGAGCATTACGATTTCAGTTCCAGAGCGATTAACCCTATGAGACCTTGATATTTAGTCGTTTTCAGCCAATTTTCTGGATTTTTGAAAATTTCACTTTTTTGTGAAAATATCCACTAAATGGGGGAATAATATGTGTGAGGGTGCCCCAGGAGAGTTCCAAATGTGTGTGGGTAGAATATATATCCCACGGGGGTAAAATTGAAAAAAGTTGAAAAAATGTTTTTTTTGGACTTAGTCATTTTTCTGGCGTTTATCAGAGTTTCAGATAGGGCAAATGTCAGTGAGCATTCCGATTTCAGTTCCAGAGCGATTATCCCAATGAGTCCATGATATTTAGTCGTTTTCAGCCAATTTTCTGGATATTTGAAAATTTCACTTTTTTGTGAAAATATCCACTAAATGAGGGAATAATATGTGTGAGGGTACCCCAGGAGAGTTCCAAATGTGTGTGGGTAGAATATATATCCCACGGTGGTAAAATTGAAAAAAAAATTTTTTTGGTCTTAGTCATTTTTCCGGCGTTTATCAGACTTTCAGACAGGTCAAATGTCAGTGAGCATTCCGATTTCAGCTCCAGAGCGATTCGCCCAATGAGTCCTTGAAATTTAGTTGTTTTCAGCCAATATTTTAGATTTTTGAAAATTTCACTTTGTTGTGAAAATATCCACTAAATGAGGGAATAATATGTATGAGGGTACCCCAGGAGAGTTTCAAATGTGTGGGGGTAGAATATATATCCCCCGCGCGTAAAATTGAAAAAAGTTTAAAACATTTTTTTTCTTGGACTTAGTCATTTTTCCGGCGTTTATCAGACTTTCAGATAGGGCAAATGTCAGTGAGCATTCCGATTTCAGTTCCAGAGCTATTAACCCAATGAATCCTTGATATTTAGTCGCTTTCAGACAATTTTTTGGATTTTTTAAAATTTCACTTTTTTATGAAAATATCCACTAAATGAGGGAATAATATTTGTAAGGGTACCCCAGGAGAGTTCCAAATGTGTGTGGGTAGAATATATATCCCACGCGCGTAAAATTAAAAAAAGTTAAAAAAAATATTTTTTTGGTCTTAGTCGTTTTTCCGGCATTTATCAGACTTTCAGATAGGGGAAATGTCAGTGAGCATTCCGATTTCCGTTCCAGAGCGATTCGCCCAATGAGTCCTTGATATTTAGTCGTTTTCAACCAATTTTCTGGATTTTTGAAAATTTCACTTTTTTGTGACAATATCCACTAAATGAGGGAATAATATGTGTGAGGGTGCCCCAGGAGAGTTCCAAATGTGTGTGGGTAGAATATATATCCCACGGGGGTAAAATTGAAAAAAGTTGAAAAAATCTTTTTTTTGTACTTAGTAATTTTTCTGGCGTTTATCAGAGTTTCAGATAGGGCAAATGTCAGTGAGCATTCCGATTTCAGTTCCAGAGCGATTAACCCAATGAGTCCTTGATATTTAGTCGTTTTCAGCCAATTTTCTGGATTTTTGAAAATTTCACTTTTTTGTGACAATATCCACTAAATGAGGGAATAATATGTGTGAGGGTACCCCAGGGGAGTTCCAAATGTGTGTGGGTAGAATATATATCCCACGGGGGTAAAATAGAAAAAAGTTGAAAAAATTTTTTTTTTGAACTTAGTCATTTTTCCGGCGTTTATCAGACTTTCAGATAGGGCAAATGTCAGTGAGCGTTCCGATTTCAGTTCCAGAGCGATTAGCCCAATGAGTCCATGATATTTAGTCATTTTCAGCCAATTTTCTGGATTTTTGAAAATTTCACTTTTTTGTGAAAATATCCACTAAATGAGGGAATAATATGTGTGAGGGTACCCCAGGAGAGTTCCAAATGTGTGTGGGTAGAATATATATCCCATCGTGGTAAAATTGAAAAAAAAATTTTTTTGGACTTAGTCATTTTTCCGGCATTTATCAGACTTTCAGATAGGTCAAATGTCAGTGAGCATTCCGATTTCAGTTCCAGAGCGATTCGCCCAATGAGTCCTTGATATTTAGTCGTTTTCAGCCAATTTTCTGGATTTTTAAAAATTTCACTTTTTTGTGAAAATATCCACTAAATGAGGGAATAATATGTGTGAGGGTACCCCAGGAGAGTTCCAAATGTGTGTGGGGAGAATATATATACCACGGGGGGAAAATTGAAAAAAGTTGAAAACATTTTTTTTTTTGGACTTAGTCATTTTTCCGGCGTTTATCAGACTTTCAGATAGGGCAAATGTCAGTGAGCATTACGATTTCAGTTCCAGAGCGATTATCCCAATGAGTCCATGATATTTAGTCGTTTTCAGCCAATTTTCTGGATATTTGAAAATTTCACTTTTTTGTGAAAATATCCACTAAATGAGGGAATAATATGTGTGAGGGTACCCCAGGAGAGTTCCAAATGTGTGTGGGTAGAATATATATCCCACGGTGGTAAAATTGAAAAAAAAATTTTTTTGGTCTTAGTCATTTTTCCGGCGTTTATCAGACTTTCAGACAGGTCAAATGTCAGTGAGCATTCCGATTTCAGCTCCAGAGCGATTCGCCCAATGAGTCCTTGATATTTAGTTGTTTTCAGCCAATATTTTAGATTTTTGAAAATTTCACTTTTTTGTGAAAATATCCACTAAATGAGGGAATAATATGTGTGAGGGTACCCCAGGAGAGTTCCAAATGTGTGTGGGTAGAATATATATCCCACGCGCGTAAAATTGAAAAAAGTTGAAAACATTTTTTTTTTTGGACTTAGTCATTTTTCCGGCGTTTATCAGACTTTCAGATAGCGGAAATGTCAGTGAGCGTTCCAATTTCAGTTCCAGAGCGATTAGCCCAATGAGTTCTTGATATTTAGTCGTTTTCAGCCAATTTTCTGGATTTTTGAAAATTTCACTTTTTTGTGAAAATGTCCACTAAATGAGGGAATAATATGTGTGAGGGTACCCTAGGAGAATTCCAAATGTGTTTGGGTAGAATATATATCCCACGGGGTACAATTGAAAAAAGTTGAAAACAATTTTTTTTTGGACTTAGTCACTTTTCCGGCGTTTATCAGACTTTCAGATAGGGGAAATGTCAGTGAGCGTTCCGATTTCAGTTCCAGAGCGATTTGCTGGGTGAGTCCTTGATATTTAGTCGTTTTCAGCCAATATTTTGGATTTTTGAATATTTCACTTTTTTCTGAAAATACCCACTAAATGAGGGAATAATATGTGTGAGGGTACCCCAGGAGAGTTCCAAATGTGTGTGGGTAGAATATATATCCCACGGGGGTAAAACTGAAAAAAGTTTAAAAAAATTTTTTTGGGTCTTAGTCATTTTTCCGGCGTTTATCAGACTTTCAGATAGGTTAAATATCAGTGAGCGTTCCAATTTCAGTTCCAGAGCGATTGGCTCAATGAGTCCTTGATATTTAGTCGTTTTCAGCCAACTTTCTGGATTTTTGAAAATTTCACTTTTTTGTGAAAATATCCACCAAATGAGGGAATAATATGTGTGAGGGTACCCCAGGAGAGTTCCAAATGTGTGTGGGTAGAATATATATCCCACGGGGGTAAAATTGAAAAAAGTTGAAAACATTTTTTTTTTTGGACTTAGTCATTTTTCTGGCGTTTATCAGACTTTCAGATAGGGCAAATGTCAGTGAGCATTCCGATTTCAGTTCCAGAGCGATTAACCCAATGAGTCCATGATATTTAGTCGTTTTCAGCCAATTTTCTGGATTTTTGAAAATTTCACTTTTTTGTGAAAATATCCACTAAATGAGGGAATAATATGTGTGAGGGTACCCCAGGAGAGTTCCAAATGTGTGTGGGTGGAATATATATCCCACGGGGGTAAAATTGAAAAAAGTTTAAAAAATTTTTTTTTGGTGTTAGTCATTTTTCCGGCGTTTATCAGACTTTCAGATAGGGCAAATGTCAGTGAGCGTTCCGATTTCAGTTCCAGAGCGATTAACCCAATGAGTCCTTGATATTTAGTCGTTTTCAGCCAATTTTCTGGATTTTTAAAAATTTCACTTTTTTGAGAAAATATCCACTAAATGAGGGAATAATATGTGTGAGGGTACCCCAGGAGAGTTCCAAATGTGTGTGGGTAGAATATGTATCCCACGGTGGTAAAATTGAAAAAAAATTTTTTTTGGACTTAGTCATTTTTCCGGCGTTTATCAGACTTTCAGATAGGTCAAATGTCAGTGAGCATTCCGATTTCAGTTCCAGAGCGATTCACCCAATGAGTCCTTGATATTTAGTTGTTTTCAGCCAATATTTTAGATTTTTGAAAATTTCACTTTTTTGTGAAAATATCCACTAAATGAGGGAATAATATGTGTGAGGCTACCCCAGGAGAGTTTCAAATGTGTTGGGGTAGAATATATATCCCACGCGCGTAAAATTGAAAAAAGTTGAAAAAAATTTTTTTTTGGACTTAGTCATTTTTCCGGCGTTTATCAGACTTTCAAATAGGGCAAATGTCAGTGAGCATTCCGATTTCAGTTCCAGAGCGATTAACCCAATGAGTCCTTGATATTTACTCGTTTTCAGCCAATTTTCTGGATTTTTAAAAATTTCACCTTTTTGTGAAAATATCCACTAAATGAGGGAATAATATGTGTGAGGGTACCCCAGGAGAGTTCCAAATTTGTGTGGGTGGAATATATATCCCACGGGGGTAAAATTGAAAAAAGTTTAAAAAATTTTTTTTTGGTGTTAGTCATTTTTCCGGCGTTTATCAGACTTTCAGATACGGCAAATGTCAGTGAGCGTTCCGATTTCAGTTCCAGAGCGATTAACCCAATGAGTCCTTGATATTTAGTCGTTTTCAGCCAATTTTCTGGATTTTTAAAAATTTCACTTTTTTGAGAAAATATCCACTAAATGAGGGAATAATATGTGTGAGGGTACCCCAGGAGAGTTCCAAATGTGTGTGGGTAGAATATATATCCCACGGTGGTAAAATTGAAAAAAAATTTTTTTTGGACTTAGTCATTTTTCCGGCGTTTATCAGACTTTCAGATAGGTCAAATGTCAGTGAGCATTCCGATTTCAGTTCCAGAGCGATTCACCCAATGAGTCCTTGATATTTAGTTGTTTTCAGCCAATATTTTAGATTTTTGAAAATTTCACTTTTTTGTGAAAATATCCACTAAATGAGGGAATAATATGTGTGAGGCTACCCCAGGAGAGTTTCAAATGTGTTGGGGTAGAATATATATCCCCCGCGCGTAAAATTGAAAAAAGTTGAAAAAAATTTTTTTTTGGACTTAGTCATTTTTCCGGCGTTTATCAGACTTTCAAATAGGGCAAATGTCAGTGAGCATTCCGATTTCAGTTCCAGAGCGATTAACCCAATGAGTCCTTGATATTTAGTCGTTTTCAGCCAATTCTCTGGATTTTTAAAAATTTCACTTTTTTGTGAAAATATCCACTAAATGAGGGAATAATATGTGTGAGGGTACTCCAGGAGAGTTCCAAATGTGTGTGGGTAGAATATATATCCCACGGGGGTAAAATTGATAAAAGTTTTTTGGACTGTCATTTTTCCGGCGTTTATCAGACTTTCAGATAGGGAAAATGTCAGTGAGTGTTCCGATTTCACTTCCAGAGCGATTCGTCCAATGAGTCCTTGATATTTAGTCATTTTCAGCCAATTTTCTGGATTTGTGAAAATTTCACTGTTTTGCGAAAATATCCACTAAATGAGGGAATAATGTGTGTGAGGTTACCCCAGGAGAATTTCAAATGTGTGTGGGTAGAATATATATCCCACGGGGGTAAAATTGAAAAAAGTTGAAAACATTTTTTTTTTTTTACTTAGTCATTTTTCCGGCGTTTATCAGACTTTCAGATAGGTCAAAAGTCAGTGAGCGCTCCGATTTCACTTCCAAAGCGATTCGTCCAATGAGTCCTTGATATTTAGTCATTTTCAGCCAATATTTTGGATTTTTGAAAATTTCACATTTTTGTGAAAATATCCACTAAATGAGGGAATAATATGTTAGGGTACCCCAAGAGAGTTCCAAATGTGTGTGGGTAGAATATATATCCCACGGGGGTAAAATTGAAAAAAGGTGAAAAAATTTTTTTTTGGGACTTATTCATTTTTCCGGCGTTTATCAAACTTTCAGATAGGGGAAAAGTCAGTGAGTGTTCCGATTTCAGTTCCAGAGCGATTCGCCAAATGAGTCCTTGATATTTAGTCGTTTTCATCCAATTTTCTGGATTTTTGAAAATTTCACTTTTTTGTGAAAATATCCACTAAATGAGGGAATAATATGTTAGGGTACCCCAAGAGAGTTCCAAATGTGTGTGGGTAGAATATATATCCCACGGGGGTAAAATTGAAAAAAGGTGAAAAAATTTTTTTTTGGGACTTATTCATTTTTCCGGCGTTTATCAGACTTTCAGATAGGTCAAATGTCATTGAGCGCTCCTATTTCAGTTCCAGAGTGATTCGCCCAATGAGTCCTTGATATTTAGTCGTTTTCAGCCAATTTTCTGGATTTTGTAAAATTTTACTTTTTTGTGAAAATATCCACTAAATGAGGGAATGATATGTGTGAGGGATCCCCAGGAGAGTTCCAAATGTGTGTGGGTAGAATATATATCCCACGGTGGTAAAATTGAAAAAAGTTGAAAACATTTTTTTTTTTTGGACTTAGTCATTTTTCCGGCGTTTATCAGACTTTCAGATAGGTCAAATGTCAGTGAGCATTCCAATTTCAGTTCCAGAGCGATTAGCCCAATGAGTCCTTGATATTTAGTCGTTTTCAGCCAATTTTCTGGATTTTTGAAAATTTCACTTTTTTGTGAAAATATCCACTAAATGAGGGAATAATATGTGTGAGGGTACCCCAGGAGAGTTCCAAATGTGTGTGGGTAGAATATATATCCCACGGGGGTAAAATTGAAAAAAGTTGAAAAAAATTTTTTTTTGGTCTTAGTCATTTCTCCGGCGTTTATCAAACTTTCAGATAGGGGAAATGTCAGTGAGCGTTCCAATTTCAGTTCCAGAGTGATTGGCTCAATGAGTCCTTGATATTTAGTCGTTTTCAGAAAATTTTCGAAAATTTCAATTTTTTGTGAAAATATCCACTAAATGAGGGAATAATATGTGTGAGGGTACCCCAGGAGAGTTCCAAATGTGTGTGGGTAGAATATATATCTCACGGGGGTAAATTTTAAAAAAGTTGAAAAAAATTTATTTTTGGACTTAGTCATTTTTCCGGCGTTTATCAAACTTTCAGATAGGGGAAATGTCTGTGAGCGTTCCGATTTCAGTTCCAGAGCGATTCGCCCAATTAGTCCTTGATATTTAGTCGTTTTCAGCCAATTTTCTGGATTTTTGAAATTTTCACTTTTTTGTGACAATATCCACTAACTGAGGGAATAATATGTGTGAGGGTACCCCAGGAGAGTTCCAAATGTGTGTGGGTAGAATATATATCCCACGGTGGTAAAATTGAAAAAAGTTGAAAAAATATTTTTTTTGGACTGTCATTTTTCCGGCGTTTATCAGACTTTCAGATAGGTCAAATGTCAGTGAGCGTTCCGATTTCAGTTCCAGAGTGATTCGCCCAATGAGTCCTTGATATTTAGTCGTTTTCAGCCAATATTTTGGATTTTTGAAAGTTTCACTTTTTTGTGAAAATATCCACTAAATGAGGGAACAATATGTGTGAGGGTACCCCAGGAGAGTTCCAAATGTGTGTGGGTAGAATATATATCCCAAGCGCGTAAAATTGAAAAAAGTTGAAAACATTTTTTTTTTTGGACTTAGTCATTTTTCCGGCGTTTATCAGACTTTCAGATAGGTCAAATTTCAGTGAGCATTCCGATTTCAGTTCCAGAGCGATTCGCCCAATGAGTCCTAGATATTTAGTCGTTTTCAGCCAATATTTTGGATTTTTGAAAGTTTCACTTTTTTGTGAAAATATCCACTAAATGAGGGAATAATATGTGTGAGGGTACCCCAGGAGAGTTCCAAATGTGTTTGGGTAGAATATATATCCCACGGGGTAAAATTGAAAAAAGTTGAAAACAATTTTTTTTTGGACTTAGTCATTTTTCCGGCGTTTATCAGACTTTCAGATAGGGGAAATGTCAGTGAGCGTTTCGATTTCAGTTCCACAGCGATTTGACGAATGAGTCCTTGATATTTAGTCGTTTTCAGCCAATATTTTGGATTTTTGAATATTTCACTTTTTTCTGAAAATACCCACTAAATGAGGGAATAATATGTGTGAGGGTACCCCAGGAGACTTCCAAATGTGTGTGGGTAGAATATATATCCCACGGGGGTAAAACTGAAAAAAGTTTAAAAATTTTTTTTTTGGTCTTAGTCATTTTTCCGGCGTTTATCAAACTTTCAGATAGGGGAAATGTCAGTGAGCGTTCCGATTTCAGTTCCAGAGCGATTCGCCCAATGAGTCCTTGATATTTAGTCGTTTTCAGCCAATTTTCTGGATTTTTGAAAATTTCACTTTTTTGTGAAAATATCCACTAAATGAGGGAATAATATGTGTGAGGGTACCCCAGGAGAGTTCCAAATGTGTGTGGGTAGTATATATATCCCACGGGGGTAAAATTGAAAAAAGTTGAAAAAAATTTTTTTTTGGTCTTAGTCATTTTTCCGGCGTTTATGAAACTTTCAGATAGGGGAAATGTCAGTGAGCATTCCGATTTCAGTTCCAGAGCGATTTAACGGATGAGTCCTTGATATTTCGTCGTTTTCAGGCAATTTTCTGAATTTTTGAAAATTTCATATTTTTGTGAAAATATCCTCTAAATGAAGGAATAATATGTGTGAGGGAACCCCAGGAGAGTTCCAAATGTGTGTGGGTAGAATATATATCCCACGGTGGTAAAATTGAAAAAAGTTGAAAAATTTTTTTTTTTACTTAGTCATTTTTCTGGCGTTTATCAGACTTTCAGATAGGCCAAATGTCAGTGAGCATTCCGATTTCAGTTCCAGAGCGATTCGCCCAATGAGTCCTTGATATTTAGTCATTTTCAGCCAATTTTCTGGATTTTTGAAAATTTCACTTTTTTGTGACAATATCCACTAAATGAGGGAATAATATGTGTGAGGGTACTCCAGGAAAGTACCAAATGTGTGTATGTAGAATATATATCCCACGGGGGTAAAATTGAAAAAAGTTGAAAACATTTTTTTTTTTGACTTAGTCATTTTTCCGGCGTTTATCAGACTTTCAGATAGGTCAAATGTCAGTGAGCGCTCCGATTTCAGTTCCAGAGCGACTCGCCCAATGAGTCCTTGATGTTTAGTCGTTTTCAGCCAATATTTTGGATTTTTGAAAATTTCACATTTTTGTGAAAATATCCACTAAATGAGGGAATAATATGTGTGAGGGTACCCCAGGAGAGTTCCAAATGTGTGTGGGTAGAATATATATCCCACGGGGGTAAAATTGAAAATAGTTGAAAAAAATTTCTTTTTTGGACTTAGTCATTTTTCCGGCGTTTATCAAACTTTCAGATAGGGGAAATGTCAGTGAGCGTTCCAATTTCAGTTCCAGAGTGATTGGCTCAATGAGTCCTTGATATTTAGTCGTTTTCAGAGAATTTTCGAAAATTTCAATTTTTTGTGAAAATATCCACTAAATGAGGGAATAATATGTGTGAGGGTACCCCAGGAGAGTTCCAAATGTGTGTGGGTAGAATATATATCTCACGGGGGTAAATTTTAAAAAAGTTGAAAAAAATTTATTTTTGGACTTAGTCATTTTTCCGGCGTTTATCAAACTTTCAGATAGGGGAAATGTCTGTGAGCGTTCCGATTTCAGTTCCAGAGCGATTCGCCCAATTAGTCCTTGATATTTAGTCGTTTTCAGCCAATTTTCTGGATTTTTGAAATTTTCACTTTTTTGTGACAATATCCACTAAATGAGGGAATAATATGTGTGAGGGTACCCCAGGAGAGTTCCAAATGTGTGTGGGTAGAATATATATCCCACGGTGGTAAAATTGAAAAAAGTTGAAAAAATATTTTTTTTGGACTGTCATTTTTCCGGCGTTTATCAGACTTTCAGATAGGTCAAATGTCAGTGAGCGTTCCGATTTCAGTTCCAGAGTGATTCGCCCAATGAGTCCTTGATATTTAGTCGTTTTCAGACAATATTTTGGATTTTTGAAAGTTTCACTTTTTTGTGAAAATATCCACTAAATGAGGGAACAATATGTGTGAGGGTACCCCAGGAGAGTTCCAAATGTGTGTGGGTAGAATATATATCCCACGCGCGTAAAATTGAAAAAAGTTGAAAACATTTTTTTTTTTGGACTTAGTCATTTTTCCGGCGTTTATCAGACTTTCAGATAGGTCAAATGTCAGTGAGCATTCCGATTTCAGTTCCAGAGCGATTCGCCCAATGAGTCCTTGATATTTAGTCGTTTTCAGCCAATATTTTGGATTTTTGAAAGTTTCACTTTTTTGTGAAAATATCCACTAAATGAGGGAACAATATGTGTGAGGGTACCCAAGGAGAGTTCCAAATGTGTGTGGGTAGAATATATATCCCACGCGCGTAAAATTGAAAAAAGTTGAAAACATTTTTTTTTTGGACTTAGTCATTTTTCCGGCGTTTATCAGACTTTCAGATAGCGGAAATGTCAGTGAGCGTTCCAATTTCAGTTTCAGAGCGTTTAGCCCAATGAGTCCTTGATATTTAGTCGTTTTCAGCCAATTTTCTGGATTTTTGAAAATTTCACTTTTTTGTGAAAATATCCACTAAATGAGGGAATAATATGTGTGAGGGTACCCCAGGAGAATTCCAAATGTGTTTGGGTAGAATATATATCCCACGGGGTAAAATTGAAAAAAGTTGAAAACAATTTTTTTTTGGACTTAGTCATTTTTCCGGCGTTTATCAGACTTTCAGATAGGGGAAATGTCAGTGAGCGTTTCGATTTCAGTTCCACAGCGATTTGACGAATGAGTCCTTGATATTTAGTCGTTTTCAGCCAATATTTTGGATTTTTGAATATTTCACTTTTTTCTGAAAATACCCACTAAATGAGGGAATAATATGTGTGAGGGTACCCCAGGAGAGTTCCAAATGTGTGTGGGTAGAATATATATCCCACGGGGGTAAAACTGAAAAAAGTTTAAAAATTTTTTTTTTGGTCTTAGTCATTTTTCCGGCGTTTATCAAACTTTCAGATAGGGGAAATGTCAGTGAGCGTTCCGATTTCAGTTCCAGAGCGATTCGCCCAATGAGTCCTTGATATTTAGTCGTTTTCAGCCAATTTTCTGGATTTTTGAAAATTTCACTTTTTTTGTGAAAATATCCACTAAATGAGGGAATAATATGTGTGAGGGTACCCCAGGAGAGTTCCAAATGTGTGTGGGTAGTATATATATCCCACGGGGGTAAAATTGAAAAAAGTTGAAAAAAATTTTTTTTTGGTCTTAGTCATTTTTCCGGCGTTTATGAAACTTTCAGATAGGGGAAATGTCAGTGAGCATTCCGATTTCAGTTCCAGAGCGATTTAACGGATGAGTCCTTGATATTTCGTCGTTTTCAGGCAATTTTCTGAATTTTTGAAAATTTCACATTTTTGTGAAAATATCCACTAAATGAGGGAATAATATGTGTGAGGGAACCCCAGGAGAGTTCCAAATGTGTGTGGGTAGAATATATATCCCACGGGGGTAAAATTGAAAAAAGTTGAAAAAATTTTTTTTTTACTTAGTCATTTTTCTGGCGTTTATCAGACTTTCAGATAGGCCAAATGTCAGTGAGCATTCCGATTTCAGTTCCAGAGCGATTCGCCCAATGAGTCCTTGATATTTAGTCATTTTCAGCCAATTTTCTGGATTTTTGAAAATTTCACTTTTTTGTGACAATATCCACTAAATGAGGGAATAATATGTGTGAGGGTACTCCAGGAGAGTACCAAATGTGTGTATGTAGAATATATATCCCACGGGGGTAAAATTGAAAAAAGTTGAAAACATTTTTTTTTTTGACTTAGTCATTTTTCCGGCGTTTATCAGACTTTCAGATAGGTCAAATGTCAGTGAGCGCTCCGATTTCAGTTCCAGAGCGACTCGCCCAATGAGTCCTTGATGTTTAGTCGTTTTCAGCCAATATTTTGGATTTTTGAAAATTTCACATTTTTGTGAAAATATCCACTAAATGAGGGAATAATATGTGTGAGGGTACCCCAGGAGAGTTCCAAATGTGTGTGGGTAGAATATATATCCCACGGGGGTAAAATTGAAAATAGTTGAAAAAAATTTCTTTTTTGGACTTAGTCATTTTTCCGGCGTTTATCAAACTTTCAGATAGGGGAAATGTCAGTGAGCGTTCCAATTTCAGTTCCAGAGTGATTGGCTCACTGAGTCCTTGATATTTAGTCGTTTTCAGAGAATTTTCGAAAATTTCAATTTTTTGTGAAAATATCCACTAAATGAGGGAATAATATGTGTGAGGGTACCCCAGGAGAGTTCCAAATGTGTGTGGGTAGAATATATATCTCACGGGGGTAAATTTTAAAAAAGTTGAAAAAAATTTATTTTTGGACTTAGTCATTTTTCCGGCGTTTATCAAACTTTCAGATAGGGGAAATGTCTGTGAGCGTTCCGATTTCAGTTCCAGAGCGATTCGCCCAATTAGTCCTTGATATTTAGTCGTTTTCAGCCAATTTTCTGGATTTTTGAAATTTTCACTTTTTTGTGACAATATCCACTAAATGAGGGAATAATATGTGTGAGGGTACCCCAGGAGAGTTCCAAATGTGTGTGGGTAGAATATATATCCCACGGTGGTAAAATTGAAAAAAGTTGAAAAAATATTTTTTTTGGACTGTCATTTTTCCGGCGTTTATCAGACTTTCAGATAGGTCAAATGTCAGTGAGCGTTCCGATTTCAGTTCCAGAGTGATTCGCCCAATGAGTCCTTGATATTTAGTCGTTTTCAGCCAATATTTTGGATTTTTGAAAGTTTCACTTTTTTGTGAAAATATCCACTAAATGAGGGAACAATATGTGTGAGGGTACCCCAGGAGAGTTCCAAATGTGTGTGGGTAGAATATATATCCCACGCGCGTAAAATTGAAAAAAGTTGAAAACATTTTTTTTTTTGGACTTAGTCATTTTTCCGGCGTTTATCAGACTTTCAGATACAGTCATATGAAAAAGTTTGGGCACCCCTATTAATCTTAAGCTTAATGTTTTATAAAAATTGGTGTTTTTGCAACAGCTATTTCAGTTTGATATATGTAATAACTGTTGGACACAGTAATGTTTCTGCCTTGAAATGAGGTTTATTGTACTAACAGAAAATGTGCAATCTGCATTCAAACAAAATTTTATAGGTGCATAAGTATGGGCACACTTATCATTTTCTTGTTTTAAATACTCCTACCTACTTTTTACTGACTTACTAAAGCACTTTTTTTGGTTTTGTAACCTCATGGAGCTTTGAACTTTATAGCCAGGTGGATGCAATCATGAGAAAAGCTACTTAAAGTGGCCACTTGCAAGTTGTTCTCCTGTTTGAATCTCCTCTGAAGAGTGGCATCATGTGCTCCTCAAAACAACTGTCAAATGATCTGAAAACAAAGATTATTCAACATAGTTGTTCAGGGGAAGCATACAAAAAGCTGTCTCAGAGATTTAACCTGTCAGTTTCCACTGTGAGGAACATAGTAAGGAAATGGAAGAACACAGGGACAGTTCTTGTTAAGGCCAGAAGTGGCAGGCCAAGAAAAACATCAGAAAGGCAGAGAAGAAGAATGGTGAGATCAGTCAAGGACAATCCTCAGACCACCTCCAGAGAGCTGCAGCATCAACTTGCTGCAGATGGTGTCACTGTGCATCGGTCAACTATACAAGGCACTTTGCACAAGGAGAAGCTGTATGGGAGAGTGATGCGAAAGAAGCCGTTTCTGCAAGCACGCCACAAACAGAGTTGGCTGAGGTATGCAAAAGCACATTTGGAGAAGCCAATTTCTTTTTGGAAGAAGGTCCTGTGGACTGATGAAATCAAGATTGAGTTATTTGGTCATACAAAAAGGCGTTATGCATGGTGGCAAAAAAACACAGCATTCCAAGAAAAACACTTGCTACCCACAGTAAAATTTGGTGGAGGTTCCATCATGCTTTGGGGCTGTGTGGTCAATGCTGGCACTGGGAATCTTGTTAAAGTTGAGGGACGCATGGATTCCACTCAGTATCAGCAGATTCTTGACAATAGTGTTCAAGAATCAGTGATAAAGTTGAAGTTACAAAGTGGATGGATCTTTCAGCAAGACAATGATCCAAAACACCGCTCCAAATCTACTCAGGCATTCATGCAGAGGAACAACTACAATGTTCTGGAATGGCCATCCCAGTCCCCAGACCTGAATATCATTGAACATCTGTGGGATCATTTGAAGAGGGCTGTCTATGCTCGGCGACCATCAAACTTAACTGAACTGGAATTGTTTTGTAAAGAGGAATGGTCAAAAATACCTTCATCCAGGATCCAGGAACTCATTAAAAGCTACAGGAAGCGACTAGAGGCTGTTATTTTTGCAAAAGGAGGATCTACTAACTATTAATGTCACTTTTCTGGTGAGGTGCCCATACTTATGCACCTGTCAAATTTTGTTTGAATGCAGATTGCACATTTTCTGTTAGTACAATGAACCTCATTTCAAGGCAGAAACATTACTGTATCCAACAGTTATTACATATATCAAACTGAAATAGCTGTTGCAAAAACACCAATTTTTATAGAACATTAAGCTTAAGATTAATAGGGGTGCCCAAACTTTTTCATATGACTGTAGGTCAAATGTCAGTGAGCATTCCGATTTCAGTTCCAGAGCGATTCGCCCAATGAGTCCTTGATATTTAGTCGTTTTCAGCCAATATTTTGGATTTTTGAAAGTTTCACTTTTTTGTGAAAATATCCACTAAATGAGGGAACAATATGTGTGAGGGTACCCCAGGAGAATTCCAAATGTGTTTGGGTAGAATATATATCCCACGGGGTAAAATTGAAAAAAGTTGAAAACAATTTTTTTTTGGACTTAGTCATTTTTCCGGCGTTTATCAGACTTTCAGATAGGGGAAATGTCAGTGAGCGTTTCGATTTCAATTCCACAGCGATTTGCCGAATGAGTCTTTGATATTTAGTCGTTTTCAGCCAATATTTTGGATTTTTGAATATTTCACTTTTTTCTGAAAATACCCACTAAATGAGGGAATAATATGTGTGAGGGTACCCCAGGAGAGTTCCAAATGTGTGTGGGTAGAATATATATCCCACGGGGGTAAAACTGAAAAAAGTTTAAAAATTTTTTTTTTGGTCTTAGTCATTTTTCCGGCGTTTATCAAACTTTCAGATAGGGGAAATGTCAGTGAGCGTTCCGATTTCAGTTCCAGAGCGATTCGCCCAATGAGTCCTTGATATTTAGTCGTTTTCAGCCAATTTTCTGGATTTTTGAAAATTTCACTTTTTTGTGAAAATATCCACTAAATGAGGGAATAATATGTGTGAGGGTACCCCAGGAGAGTTCCAAATGTGTGTGGGTAGTATATATATCCCACGGGGGTAAAATTGAAAAAAGTTGAAAAAAATTTTTTTTTGGTCTTAGTCATTTTTCCGGCGTTTATGAAACTTTCAGATAGGGGAAATGTCAGTGAGCATTCCGATTTCAGTTCCAGAGCGATTTAACCGATGAGTCCTTGATATTTCGTCGTTTTCAGGCAATTTTCTGAATTTTTGAAAATTTCACATTTTTGTGAAAATATCCACTAAATGAGGGAATAATATGTGTGAGGGAACCCCAGGAGAGTTCCAAATGTGTGTGGGTAGAATATATATCCCACGGTGGTAAAATTGAAAAAAGTTGAAAAAATTTTTTTTTTACTTAGTCATTTTTCTGGCGTTTATCAGACTTTCAGATAGGCCAAATGTCAGTGAGCATTCCGATTTCAGTTCCAGAGCGATTCGCCCAATGAGTCCTTAATATTTAGTCATTTTCAGCCAATTTTCTGGATTTTTGAAAATTTCACTTTTTTGTGACAATATCCACTAAATGAGGGAATAATATGTGTGAGGGTACTCCAGGAGAGTACCAAATGTGTGTATGTAGAATATATATCCCACGGGGGTAAAATTGAAAAAAGTTGAAAACATTTTTTTTTTTGACTTAGTCATTTTTCCGGCGTTTATCAGACTTTCAGATAGGTCAAATGTCAGTGAGCGCTCCGATTTCAGTTCCAGAGCGACTCGCCCAATGAGTCCTTGATGTTTAGTCGTTTTCAGCCAATATTTTGGATTTTTGAAAATTTCACATTTTTGTGAAAATATCCACTAAATGAGGGAATAATATGTGTGAGGGTACCCCAGGAGAGTTCCAAATGTGTGTGGGTAGAATATATATCCCACCGGGGTAAAATTGAAAATAGTTGAAAAAAATTTCTTTTTTGGACTTAGTCATTTTTCCGGCGTTTATCAGACTTTCACATAGGGGAAATGTCATTGAGCATTCCGATTACAGTTCCAGAGCGATTCGCCCAATGAGTCCTTGATATTTAGTCGTTTTCAGCCAATTTTCTGGATCTTTGAAAATTTAACTTTTTTGTGACAATATCCGCTAAATGAGGGAATAATATGTGTGAGGGTACCCCAGGAGAGTTCCAAATGTGTGTGGGTGGAATATATATCCCACGGTGGTAAAATTGAAAAAAGTTGAAAACATTTTTTTTTTTGGACTTAGTCATTTTTCCGGCGTTAATCAGACTTTCAGAGAGGTCAAATGTCAGTGAGCGTACAAATTTCAGTTCCAGAGCGATTAGCCCAATGAGTCCTTGATATAGTCGTTTTCAGCCAATTTTCTGGATTTTTGAAAATTTCACTTTTTTGTGACAATATCCACTAAATGAGGGAATAATATGTGTGAGGGTACCCCAGGAAAGTTCCAAATGTGTGTGGGTAGAATATATATCCCACGGTGGTAAAATTGAAAAAAGTTGAAAAATTTTTTTTTTTGGACTTAGTCATTTTTCCGGCGTTTATCAGACTTTCAGATAGGTCAAATGTCAGTGAGCGTTCCAATTTCAGTTCCAGAGCGATTGGCTCAATGAGTCCTTGATATTTAGTCGTTTTCAGCCAATTTTCGAAAATTTCAATTTTTTGTGAAAATATCCACTAAATGAGGGAATAATATGTGTGAGGGTACCCCAGGAGAGTTCCAAATGTGTGTGGGTAGAATATATATCTCACGGGGGTAAAATTTAAAAAAGTTGAAAAAAAAATATTTTTGGACTTAGTCATTTTTCCGGCGTTTATCAAGCTTTCATATAGGGGAAATGTCTGTGAGCGTTCCGATTTCAGTTCCAGAGTGATTCGCCCAATTAGTCCTTGATATTTAGTCATTTTCAGCCAATTTTCTGGATTTTTGAAATTTTCACTTTTTTGTGACAATATCCACTAAATGAGGGAATAATATGTGTGAGGGTACCCCAGAAGAGTTCCAAATGTGTGTGGGTAGAATATATATCCCACGGTGGTAAAATTGAAAAAAGTTGAAAAAATATTTTTTTTGGACTGTCATTTTTCCGGCGTTTATCAGACTTTCTGATAGGTCAAATGTCAGTGAGCGTTCCGATTTCAGTTCCAGAGCGATTCGCCCAATGAGTCCTTGATATTTAGTCGTTTTCAGCCAATATTTTGGATTTTTGAAAGTTTTACTTTTTTGTGAAAATATCCACTAAATGAGGGGACAATATGTGTGAGGGTACCCCAGGAGAGTACCAAATGTGTGTATGTAGAATATATATCCCACGGGGGTAAAATTGAAAAAAGTTGAAAACATTTTTTTTTTTGACTTAGTCATTTTTCCGGCGTTTATCAGACTTTCAAATAGGTCATATGTCAGTGAGCGCTCCGATTTCAGTTCCAGAGCGATTCGCCCAATGAGTCCTTGATGTTTATTCGTTTTCAGCCAATATGTTGGATTTTTGAAAATTTCACATTTTTGTGAAAATATCCACTAAATGAGGGAATAATATGTGTGAGGGTACCCCAGGAGAGTTCCAAATGTGTGTGGGTAGAATATATATCCCATGTGGGTAAAATTGAAAATAGTTGAAAAAAATTTCTTTTTTGGACTTAGTCATTTTTCCGGCGTTTATCAGACTTTCAGATAGGGGAAATGTCATTGAGAGTTCCGATTACAGTTCCAGAGCGATTCGCCGAATGAGTCCTTGATATTTAGTCGTTTTCAGCCAATTTTCTGGATTTTTGAAAATTTCACTTTTTTGTGACAATAACCGCTAAATGAGGGAATAATATGTGTGAGGGAACCCCAGGAGAGTTCCAAATGTGTGTGGGTGGAATATATATCCCACGGTGGTAAAATTGAAAAAAGTTGAAAACATTTTTTTTTTTGGACTTTGTCATATTTCCGGCGTTAATCAGAATTTCAGATGGGTCAAATGTCAGTGAGCGTACCAATTTCAGTTCCAGAGCGATTAGCCCAATGAGTCCTTGATATTTAGTCATTTTCAGCCAATTTTCAGGATTTTTGAAAATTTCACTTTTTTGTGACAATATCCACTAAATGAGAGAATAATATGTGTGAGGGTACCCCAGGAGAATACCAAATGTGTGTGGGTAGAATATATATCCCACGGGGGTAAAATTGAAAAAAGTTGAAAACATTTTTTTTTTTTGACTTAGTCATTTTTCCGGCGTTTATCAGACTTTCAGATAGGGAAAATGTCAGTGAGCGTTCCGATTTCATTTCCAGAGCGATTCGCCCAATGAGTCCTTGATATTTAGTCGTTTTCAGCGAATTTTCTGGATTTTTGAAAATTTCACTTTTTTGTGACAATATCCACTAAATGAGGGAATAATATGTGTGAGGGGACCCCAGGAGAATTCCAAATGTGTTTGGGTAGAATATATATCCCACGGGGGTAAAATTGAAAAAAGTTGAAAAAAATTATTTTTTGGACTAAGTCATTTTTCCGGCGTTTATCAGAATTTCAGATAGGGGAAATGTCAGTGAGCGTTCCGATTTCAGTTCCAGAGCGATTTGCCGGATGAGTCCTTGATATTTCGTTGTTTTCAGGCAATTTTCTGAATTTTTGAAAATTTCACTTTTTTGTGAAAATATCCACTAAATGAGGGAATAATATGTGTGAGGGTACCCCAGGAGAGTTCCAAATGTGTGTGGGTAGAATATATATCCCACGGGGGTTAAATTGAAAAAAGTTGAAAAATTTTTTTTTTGGACTTAGTCATTTTTCCGGCGTTTATCAGACTTTCAGATAGGGTAACTGTCAGTGAGCATTCCGATTTCAGTTCCAGAGCGATTCGCCCAATGGGTCCTTGATATTTAGTCGTTTTCAGCCAATTTTCTGGATTTTTGAAAATTTCACTTTTTTGTGAAAATATCCACTAAATGAGGGAATAATATGTGTGAGGGTACCCCAGGAGAGTTCCAAATGTGTGTGGGTAGAATATATATCCCACGGGGGTAAAATTGAAAAAAGTTGAAAATTTTTTTTTTTTGGACTTAGTCATTTTTCCGGTGTTTATCAGACTTTCAGATAGGGGTAATGTCAGTGAGTGTTTCGAATTCAGTTCCAGAGCGATTCGCCCAATGAGTCCTTGATATTTACTTGTTTTCAGCCAATTTTCTGGATTTTTGAAAATTTCGCTTTTTTGTGAAAATATCCACTAAATGAGGGAATAATATGTGTGAGGGTACCCCAGGAGAGTTCCAAATGTGTGTGGGTAGAATATATATCCCATGGGGGTAAAATTGTAAAAAGTTGAAAAATTTATTTTTTTTGGACTGTCATTTTTCCGGCGTTTATCAGACTTTCAGATAGGGCAAATGTCAGTGAGCATTCCAATTTCAGTTCCAGAGTGATTCGCCCAATGAGTCCTTGATATTTAGTCATTTTCAGCCAATTTTCTGGATTTTTGAAAATTTCACTTTTTTTGTGAAAATATCCACAAAATGAGGGAATAACATGTGTGAGGGTACCCCAGGAGAGTTCCAAATGTGTGTAGGTAGAATATATATCCCACGGGGGTAAAATTGAAAAAAGTTGAAAATTTTTTTTTTTAAGACTTTGTCATTTTATCAGACTTTCAGATAGGGGAAATGTCAGGGAGTGTTCTGATTTCAGTTCCAGAGCGATTCGCCCAATGAGTCCTTGATATTTAGTCGTTTTCAGCCAATATTTTCGATTTGTGAAAATTTCACTTTTTTGTGAAAATATCCACTAAATGAGGGAGTAATATGTGTGAGGGTACCCCAGGAGAGTTCCAAATGTGTGTGGGTAGAATATATATCCCACAGAGGTAAAATTGAAAAAAGTTTAAAAATTTTATTTTTTTGGACTGTCATTTTTCCGGCGTTTATCAGACTTTCAGATAGGGCAAATGTCAGTGAGCGTTCCGATTTCAGTTCCAGAGCGATTCGCCCAATGAGTCCTTGATATTTAGTCGTTTTCAGCCAATATTTTCGATTTGTGAAAATTTCACTTTTTTGTGAAAATATCCACTAAATGAGGGAATAATATGTGTGAGGGTACCCCAGGAGAGTTCCAAATGTGTGTGGATAGAATATATATCCAACGGGGGTAAAATTTAAAAAAGTTGAAAACATTTTTTTTTTATTTAGTCATTTTTCCGGCGTTTAGCAGACTTTCAGATAGGGCAACTGTCAGTGAGCATTCCGATTTCAGTTCCAGAGCGATTCGCCCAATGGGTCCTTGATATTTAGTCGTTTTCAGCCAATTTTCTGGATTTTTGAAAATTTCACTTTTTTGTCAAAATATCCACTAAATGAGGGAATAATATGTGTGAGGGTACCCCAGGAGAGTTCCAAATGTGTGTGGGTGGAATATATATCCCACGGGGGTAAAATTGAAAAAAGTTGAAAAATTTATTTTTTTTGGACTGTCATTTTTCCGGCGTTTATCAGACTTTCAGATAGGGCAAATGTCAGTGACCATTCCAATTTCAGTTCCAGAGTGATTCGCCCAATGAGTCCTTGATATTTAGTCATTTTCAGCCAATTTTCTGGATTTTTGAAAATTTCATTTTTTTGTGAAAATATCCACAAAATGAGGGAATAACATGTGTGAGGGTACCCCAGGAGAGTTCCAAATGTGTGTGGGTAGAATATATATCCCACGGGGGTAAAATTGAAAAAAGTTGAAAATATTTTTTTTTTAAGACTTTGTCATTTTATCAGACTTTCAGATAGGGGAAATGTCAGGGAGTGTTCCGATTTCAGTTCCAGAGCGATTCGCCCAATGAGTCCTTGATATTTAGTCGTTTTCAGCCAATATTTTCGATTTGTGAAAATTTCACTTTTTTGTGAAAATATCCACTAAATGTGGGAATAATATGTGTGAGTGTACCCCAGGAGAGTTCCAAATGTGTGTGGGTAGAATATATATCCCACAGAGGTAAAATTGAAAAAAGTTTAAAAATTTTATTTTTTTGGACTGTCATTTTTCCGGCGTTTATCAGACTTTCAGATAGGGCAAATGTCAGTGAGCGTTCCGATTTCAGTTCCAGAGCGATTCGCCCAATGAGTCCTTGATATTTAGTCGTTTTCAGCCAATATTTTCGATTTGTGAAAATTTCACTTTTTTTGTGAAAATATCCACTAAATGAGGGAATAATATGTGTGAGGGTACCCCAGGAGAGTTCCAAATGTGTGTGGATGGAGTATATATCCAACGGGGGTAAAATTTAAAAAAGTTGAAAACATTTTTTTTTTACTTAGTCATTTTTCCGGCGTTAAGCAGACTTTCAGATAGGGCAAATGTCAGTGAGCATTCCGATTTCAGTTCCAGAGCGATTCGCCCAATGAGTCCTTGATATTTAGTCGTTTTCAGCCAATTTTCTGGATTTTTGAAAATTTCACTTTTTTGTGAAAATATCCACTAAATGAGGGAATAATATGTGTGCGAGTACCCCAGGAGAGTTCCAAATGTGTGTGGGCAGAATATATATCCCACGGGGGTAATATTGAAAAAAGTTGAAAATTTTTTTTTTAAGACTTAGTCATTTTATCAGACTTTCAGATAGGGCAAATGTCAGTGAGCGTTCCGATTTCAGTTCCAGAGCGATTCGCCCAATGAGTCCTTGATATTTAGTCGTTTTCAGCCAATTTTCTGGATTTTTGAAAATTTCACTTTTTTGTGAAAATGTCCACAAAATGAGGGAATAATATGTGTGAGGGTACCCCAGGAGAGTTCCAAATGTGTGTGGGTAAAATATATATCCAACGGGGGAAAAATTGAAAAAAGTTGAAAAAATTTTTTTTTTGGACTTAGTCATTTTTCCGACGTTTATCAGACTTTCAGATAGGGCAAATGTCAGTGAGCGTTCCGATTTCAGTTCCAGAGCGATTCACCCAATGAGTCCTTGTTATTTAATCGTTTTCAGCCAATATTTAGGATTTTTGAAAATTTCACTTTTTTGTGAAAATATCCACTAAATGAAGGAATAATATGTGTGAGGGTACCCCAGGAGAGTTCCAAATGTGTGTGGGTAGAATATATATCCCACGGGGGTTAAATTGAAAAAAGTTGAAAAATTTTTTTTTTGGACTTAGTCATTTTTCCGGCGTTTATCAGACTTTCAGATAGGGCAACTGTCAGTGAGCATTCCGATTTCAGTTCCAGAGCGATTCGCCCAATGGGTCCTTGATATTTAGTCATTTTCAGCCAATTTTCTGGATTTTTGAAAATTTCACTTTTTTTGTGAAAATATCCACAAAATGAGGGAATAACATGTGTGAGGGTACCCCAGGAGAGTTACAAATGTGTGTGGGTAGAATATATATCCCACGGGGGTAAAATTGGAAAAAGTTGAAAATTTTTTTTTTTTGAACTGTCATTTTTCCGATGTTTATCAGACTTTCAGATAGGGGTAATGTCAGTGAGTGTTTCGAATTCAGTTCCAGAGCGATTCGCCCAATGAGTCCTTGATATTTACTTGTTTTCAGCCAATTTTCTGGATTTTTGAAAATTTCGCTTTTTTGTGAAAATATCCACTAAATGAGGGAATAATATGTGTGAGGGTACCACAGGAGAGTTCCAAATGTGTGTGGGTAGAATATATATCCCATGGGGGTAAAATTGAAAAAAGTTGAAAAATTTATTTTTTTTGGACTGTCATTTTTCCGGCGTTTATCAGACTTTCAGATAGGGGAAATGTCAGTGAGCGTTTCAATTTCAGTTCCAGAGTGATTCGCCCAATGAGTCCTTGATATTTAGTAGTTTTCAGCCAATTTTCTGGATTTTTGAAAATTTCACTTTTTTGTGATAATATCCACTAAATGAGGGAATAATATGTGTGAGGGTACCCCAGGAGAGTTCCAAATGTGTGTGGGTAGAATATATATCCCACGGGGGTAAAATTGAAAAAAGTTGAAAAAAAATTTTTTTTGGACTTAGTCATTTTTCCGGCGTTTATCAGACTTTCAGAGAGGGCAAATGTCAGTGAGCATTCCTATTTTAGTTCCAGAGCGATTCGCCGGATGAGTCCTTGATATTTAGTCGTTTTCAGCCAATTTTCTGGATTTTTGAAAATTTCACTTTTTTGTGAAAATATCCACTAAATGAGGGAATAATATGTGTGAGGGTACCCCAGGAGAGTTCCAAATGTGTGTGGGTAGAATATATATCCCACAGAGGTAAAATTGAAAAAAGTTTAAAAATTTTATTTTTTTGGACTGTCATTTTTCCGGCGTTTATCAGACTTTCAGATAGGGCAAATGTCAGTGAGCGTTCCGATTTCAGTTCCAGAGCGATTCGCCCAATGAGTCCTTGATATTTCGACGTTTTCAGGCAATTTTTTGAATTTTTAAAAATTTCATTTTTTTGTGAAAATATCCACTAAATGAGGGAATAATATGTGTGAGGGTACCCCAGGAGAGTTCCAAATGTGTGTGGATAGAATATATATCCAACGGGGGTAAAATTTAAAAAAGTTGAAAAAATTTTTTTTTGGACTTAGTCATTTTTCCGGCGTTTATCAGACTTTCAGATAGGGGAAATGTCAGTGAGCGTTTCGATTTCAGTTCCAGAGCGATTCGCCGGATGAGTCCTTGATATTTAGTAGTTTTCAGCCAATTTTCTGGATTTTTGAAAATTTCACTTTTTTGTAAAAATATCCACTAAATGAGGGAATAATATGTGTGAGGGTACCCCAGGAGAAGTCCAAATGTGTGTGGGGAGAACATATATCCCACGGGGGTAAAATTGAAAAAGGTTGAAAAAAAATTTTTTTTGGACTTAGTCATTTTTCCGGCGTTTATCAGATTTTCAGATAGGGCAAAAGTCAGTGAGCATTCCGATTTTAGTTCCAGAGCGATTCGCCCAATGAGTCCTTGATATTTCGTCGTTTTCAGGCAATTTTCTGAATTTTTGAAAATTTCACTTTTTTGTGAAAATATACACTAAATGAGGGAATAATATGTGTGAGGGTACCCCAGGAGAGTTCCAAATGTGTGTGAGTAGAATATATATCCCACGGGGGTAAAATTGAAAAAGTTGAAAAATTTTTTTTTTTGGACTTAGTCATTTTTCCGGCGTTTATCTGACTTTCAGATAGGGGAAATGTCAGTGAGCGTTCTGATTTCAGTTCCAGAGCGATTCGCCGGATGAGTCGTTGATATTTCGTCGTTTTCAGGCAATTTTCAGAATTTTTGAAAATTTCACTTTTTTGTGAAAATATCCACTAAATGAGGGAATAATATGTGTGAGGGTACCCCAGGAGAGTTCCAAATGTGTGTGGGTAGAATATATATCCCACGGGGGTAAAATTGAAAAAAGATGAAATAATTTTTTTTTTGGACTTAGTCATTTTTCTGGTGTTTATCAGACTTTCAGATAGGGGAAATGTCAGTGAGCGTTCCGATTTCAGTTCCAGAGCGATTCTCCGGATGAGTCCTTGATATTTCGTCGTTTTCAGGCAATTTTCTGAATTTTTGAAAATTTCACTTTTTTGTGAAAATATCCACTAAATGAGGGAATAATATGTGTGAGGGTACCCCAGGAGAGTTCCCAATGTGTGTGGGTAGAATAAATATCCCACGGGGGTAAAATTTTAAAAAAAAATTTTTGGACTTAGTCATTTTTCCGGCGTTTATCAGACTTTGAGATAGGGCAAATGTCAGTGAGCATTCCGATTTCAGTTCCAGAGCGATTCACCCAATGAGTCCTTGATATTTAGTAGTTTTCAGCCAATTTTCTGGATTTTTGAAAATTTCACTTTTTTGTGAAAATATCCACTAAATGAGGAAATAATATGTGTGAGGGTACCCCAGGATAGGTCCAAATGTGTGTGGGTAGAATAAATATCCCACGGGGGTAAAATTGAAAAAAGGTGAAAAATTTTTTTTTTGGACTTAGTAATTTTTCCGGCGTTTAGCAGACTTTCAGATAGGGGAAATGTCAGTGAGCATTCCGATTTCAGTTCCAGAGCGTTTCGCCCAATGAGTCCTTGATATTTAGTCATTTTCAGCCAATTTTCTGGATTTTTGAAAATTTCACTTTTTTGTGAAAATTTCCACTAAATGAGGGAATAATATGTGTGAGGGTACCCCAGGAGAGTTCCAAATGTGTGTGGGTAGAATATATATCCCACGGGGGTAAAATTTAAAAAAAATTTTTTTGAACTTAGTCATTTTTCCGCCGTTTATCAGACTTTCAGATAGGGCAAATGTCAGTGAGCGTTCCGATTTCAGTTCTAGAGCGATTCGCCGGATGAGTCCTTGATATTTCGTCGTTTTCAGGCAATTTTCTGAATTTTTGAAAATGTCACTTTCCTGTGAAAATATCCACTAAATGAGGGAATAATATGTGTGAGGGTACCCCAGGAGAGTTCCAAATGTGTGTGGGTAGAATAAATATCCCACGGGGGTAAAATGTAAAAAAAAATTTTTTGGACTTAGTCATTTTTCCGGCGTTTATCAGACTTTCAGATAGGGCAAAAGTCAGTGAGCATTCCGATTTCAGCTCCAGAGCGATTCGCCCAATAAGTCCTTGATATTTCGTCGTTTTCAGGCAATTTTCTGGATTATTGAAAATTTCACTTTTTTGTGAAAATATCCACTAAATGAGGGAATAATATGTGTGAGGGTACCCCAGGAGAGTTCCAAATGTGTGTGGGTAGAATATATATCCCACGGGGGTAAAATTGAAAAAAGATGAAATAATTTTTTTTTTGGACTTAGTCATTTTTCTGGTGTTTATCAGACTTTCAGATAGGGGAAATGTCAGTGAGCGTTCCGATTTCAGTTCCAGAGCGATTCGCCGGATGAGTCCTTGATATTTCGTCGTTTTCAGGCAATTTTCTGAATTTTTGAAAATTTCACTTTTTTGTGAAAATATCCACTAAATGAGGGAATAATATGTGTGAGGGTACCCCAGGAGAGTTCCCAATGTGTGTGGGTAGAATAAATATCCCACGGGGGTAAAATTTTAAAAAAAATTTTTTGGACTTAGTCATTTTTCCGGCGTTTATCAGACTTTCAGATAGGGCAAATGTCAGTGAGCATTCCGATTTCAGTTCCAGAGCGATTGGCCCAATAAGTCCTTGATATTTAGTATTTTTCAGCCAATTTTCTGGATTATTGAAAATTTCACTTTTTTGTGAAAATATCCACTAAATGAGGGAATAATATGTGTGAGGGTACCCCAGGAGAGTTCCAAATGTGTGTGGGTAGAATATATATCCCACAGGGGTAAAATTGAAAAAAGGTAAAAAAAATTTTTTTTGGACTTAGTCATTTTTCCTGCGTTTATCAGACTTTCAGATAGGGGAAATGTCAGTGAGCGTTCCGATTTCAGTTCTAGAGCGATTCGCCCAATGAGTCCTTGATATTTCGTCATTTTCAGGCAATTTTCTGAATTTTTGAAAATTTCACTTTTTTGTGAAAATATCCACTAAATGAGGGAATAATATGTGTGAGGGTACCCCAGGAGAGTTCCAAATGTGTCTGGGTAGAATATATATCCCACAGGAGTAAAATTTAAAAAAAATTTTTTGGGACCTAGTGTTATGTTCTGCTACCAGAGCTAAGGAAAGAGAGGAGATCTGTCCCTACGATAGAACTCAGCTGAATCCCTACGATGTAACAGGGAACCTGATCCTGCGATCAGACCTGCTAAAGTCCTAAGCTAGTCTGTACGGAGATCTATAGATGTGGGGAAGGAATCCCTACAAGTACTAAGGACTGGGAGGAAAATGGGACACCTCCTAACAGAAATAGTAGCAGACAGACGAACAAACAAAATATATAGAACATAGAGGTCCGTAGACCAAGCAAACTAACAGAGTTAGATACAGAGCACAGGCTAGCTAGAAAGTAGTTATACAATGAAGTCCAGCAAAGCCAGAAGGGCGGAGCAGGATTACATAGGCCAACAAGGTCACGTGACCAGCAAAGGAAAAAACCTAAGAGCAAGGTTCTAACAGTATCCCCCCTTCTAAGAGGATCCTCCGGATCCCGTAGGACCAGGCTTATCAGGAAATCTCCTGTGAAACGCTCTGATAAGTCTGGACGCAGAAACATCATCTGACCTCACCCAAGAGTTATCCTCGGGTCCGAAACCTTTCCAGGCCACAAGATACTGCAAACTACCTCTATACCGTCTAGAGTTAAGGATGCAAGAAATTTCATATTCCCCGTCCTCCACCACCGGAGGAACAGAGGCAGAGGCGTCACCATCCGACACAACAGCTTTTTTTAACAGAGAGACATGAAATACCGGATTAATTCTCCAGGAGGTAGCAGATTGGTTGACAACCTGAAGCACCTTAAAGGGCCCTACAAACTTGGGACCCAATTTCTTAGAAGGAATCCTCAACCGCAGATTCCTAGAGGACAACCAAACCATGTCACCAACAGCGAACAAAACCTCCTGTCGTTTCCTATCAAAGTAGTCTTTAGTTTTTCTGTTGGCCTCCTGAAGATTACCACGCACATCCGTCCAAACTCTCTCCAAATCACCGGAAAAATTCTCCTCCTCAGGCACGGCAGATCCCAACTTGCAGAACGACCCAAACGACGGATGTCTCCCAGAACAACAAAAAAAAGGCGAACAACCAGCAGAAGAAGATGTATGATTGTTCAGGGCAAATTCAGCAAGTGGCAGAAACTCAGACCACCCCTCTTGATTGTCTGCCACAAAACAACGCAAGAACTGCTCAACATCCTGGTTTTTCCTTTCTGTCTGGCCATTAGATTCAGGATGATATCCGGACGAGAACGACAAATGAACTCCCAACCTGTCACAAAAGGCACGCCAAAAACGAGCCACGAACTGAGGACCCCTATCAGAAACAATGTCAGTAGGAACGCCATGAAGTCTGACAATTTCCTTGACAAAGGCCTTAGCGAGAGTTTTAGCGCAGGGCAGTTTGACGAAGGGAACCAAGTGACACATCTTGCTAAAACGGTCCACGACCACCCAGATGACAGTAAAACCCTCAGAGGGGGGAAGATCAGTTATAAAGTCCATAGCCAAATGTGTCCAAGGAGCACTGGGAACCTCCAAAGGACAAAGCAACCCCGCAGCAGGAGTATGTGAGGACTTAGATCTCGCACATATAGTACATTGACGCACCCACTTAATGACTTCCTTCTGCCATCCAGGCCACCAAAAACTGCGACCCACCAGTCTCTTGGTCTCAGAGATTCCGGGATGACCTGCCAACCGAGATTCGTGACACTCAACAAACAAATCTCTCATAAAGGTCCCAGGCACAAACAACCTCCCATGAGGAGTGTTAGATGGGGCATTTTCCTGTGCTTTAAGAATCTCATCTTCCAAAACGGAGTCCAAAGCAGCTATCACAACACCTTCTTGTAAAATGTTCTCCTCTTTCTCAGCACCGACTATGGGAGAAAAACTGCGAGACAAGGCATCCGCCTTAACATTCTTAGTACCAGGGATGTAAGTAACGGAGAAATTAAACCGCGAGAAAAACAGTGCCCACCTAGCCTGACGGGCATTCAGGCGCTTGGCAGCATCAAGATATATCAGATTTTTATGATCCGTAAGAACCTGAACGGGAAATTCCGCACCTTCCAAGAAGTGGCGCCAGTGTTCAAATGCGAGTTTAATAGCCAATAATTCCCGATTACCAATATCGTAATTCAGTTCAGTCTCCGAAACTTTTTTTGAAAAAAAGGCACAGGGATGTAATCCATCCCCGTTATCCTGAGACAATACTGCGCCAACCCCCACAGAGGAAGCATCAACCTCAACCAAAAACGGCTTAGTCACATCAGGCTGCATAAGGATGGGAGCAGAGGTGAACCTCTCCTTGAGATACACAAAAGCTTCAATGGCCTCAGAAGACCACTGAACCGCATCAGCACCTTTCCTGGTGAGATCGGTCAGAGGTTTGACAATACTAGAAAATTTTTTTATGAATTTTCTGTAATAATTGGCGAAACCTAAAAACATCTGTATCGATTTCAAACCAATAGGCCTAGGCCATTCCTGTACAGCTTGAACTTTAACCGGGTCCATCTCAAAACCTTCACTGGAGATAATGTAACCCAAAAAACTAATTCTCTGTACAGCGAACTCACATTTCTCCAGCTTAGCAAAAAGCGAATTGTCCATTAATAACTGTAATACCTCACGCACGCTCCGCCAATGAGACTCCAGATCAGGCGAATAAATCAGAATGTCATCCAAATACACAACCACATTTTTGCCGATTAAAGGTCTAAGGATGTCATTAATAAGATTCTGGAAAAATGCAGGAGCATTAGTAAGACCAAAAGGCATAACCAGATTCTCAAAATGACCCACAGGAGTGTTAAAAGCAGTCTTCCATTCGTCACCCTCCTTCATGCGCAACAGATTGTATGCCCCCTTAAGGTCAATTTTAGAGAACCACTTGGCCCCCATTAACTGGTTAAACAGATCAGGAATCAATGGCAGTGGGTAAGGATTGCGTACAGTAATTTTGTTAATCTCATGAAAATCCAGACAAGGACGTAAACCGCCGTCCTTTTTTTTTACAAAAAAAAATCCAACCGCCACAGGAGACTTAGAGGGCCTAATGTGACCGGCGGCCAAACTTGTCTGTATGTATTCCTCCAAAGCCTTCCTCTCAGGAATAGTAAGGTTAAATAAATGACTTTTAGGAAGAGTCGCTCCAGGGACAAATTCAATAGAACAATCATAGTCTCTATGGGGAGGCAAAACCTGCGATTCCTTCTCAGAAAAAACTCTCCAAAAATCCTGAATAGGAACAGGCAATTCTACCCTATCCAAAGCTGCAATACGCCCGTTACAACACTTGTCATAACATTTATGGCTCCAGGATTTAATTTCACTGGTAGACCAATCCAGTACAGGATTGTGAAATTTTAACCAGGGCAATCCCAATATTACTGGAGAAGGCAAGTTATTCAAAACTACCAAATCCAATTTCTCATGGTGAACACCATTAATAGTGAGAGGAAATTCACAGACCTTGAGAGTAATATTCTTGAAAGGGGAACCATCCACAGAAACCACAGCAATGGGAGATGATAAAGGTTCGGTTTTTAAATTGAGTCTTTCCAAGAATCCCCCATCAATTACATTCAGAGTAGACCCACAATCAACAAACACCCGAAATTCCATTAATTTTTCTGAGCAATCGTGGAAGCAGCTAAAAATACACCCTTGGAATTTAAACAGGCAATACGGACATGACTGACCATTTTTTTTTCTTTCTTCATAAGAAGCTCACAGCCTTTAATCAAATGACCAGATTTTCTGCAATAGAAACACAAGCCTTCAGAAAATCTACGGTCTTTTTCTTGAGAGCGAGGTGCCACCGATCCAATCTCCATCGGTTCACCACTGTTAGTACACACATTCTCATAACCAGAAACTGACATAGCAGAGGATTTGCTCTCATTAACCCTTGCACGCAGTCTCCTATCCACCCGTATAGCTAATTGCATAGCCTGTTGCAAATCTTCAGGTGTAGGATAAGCAATTAGCAGGTCTTTAACCCTTTCATTGAGCCTAGCAAGAAATAGACTTTTCAGAGCAGAATCATTCCACCCTGTTTGAGTAGACCAACGACGGAAATGAGTACAATATTTTTCCACATTACCTGATCCCTGTTTCAAACGTCTCAACTCAGTCTCAGCTGATGCGACACGGTCAGGATCATCATATAATAGTCCCAAAGCAGAAAAAAAGCTATCCACTGATCTGAAGCATGTATCACTAGGTTGCAAAGAAAAGGCCCCCTCCTGAGGCTCTTTGCGCAAAAGTGACATTATGAACCCTATGCGCTGGGATTCATCCCCAGAGGACTTGGGTCTCAAACGAAAATACAATAAGCAAGCATTTTTAAATGAAAAAAATTCTCGGTGTTCACCAAAAAATAAATCCGGCAAACATACCTTAGGCTCCAAGAAATGTGCTCCAGGACAGTTACTCACGTGCTGACGGAGCTCGGCCACCTCCAGAGAGAGTCCCTGCAGGCGATGTGCCAAATCCTGAACCGACACCATGATGGAACAGAAAAATCTTTCCTTAGAGAATTTGCAGGCTGGACTTACTGTTATGTTCTGCTACCAGAGCTAAGGAAAGAGAGGAGATCTGTCCCTACGATAGAACTCAGCTGAATCCCTACGATGTAACAGGGAACCTGATCCTGCGATCAGACCTGCTAAAGTCCTAAGCTAGTCTGTACGGAGACCTATAGATGTGGGGAAGGAATCCCTACAAGTACTAAGGACTGGGAGGAAAATGGGACACCTCCTAACAGAAATAGTAGCAGACAGACGAACAAACAAAATATATAGAACATAGAGGTCCGTAGACCAAGCAAACTAACAGAGTTAGATACAGAGCACAGGCTAGCTAGAAAGTAGTTATACAATGAAGTCCAGCAAAGCCAGAAGGGCGGAGCAGGATTAAATAGGCCAACAAGGTCATGTGACCAGCAAAGGAAAAAACCTAAGAGCAAGGTTCTAACACTTAGTCATTTTTCCGGCGTTTATCAGACTTTCAGATAGGGCAAATGTCAGTGAGCATTCCGATTTCAGTTCCAGAGCGATTCGCCCAATGAGTCCTTGATATTTAGTCGTTTTCAGCCAATTTCTGAATTTTTGAAAATTTCACTTTTTTGTGAAAATATCCACTAAATGAGGGAATAATATGTGTGAGGGTACCCCAGGAGAGTTCCAAATGTGTGTGGGTAGAATAAATATCCCACGGGGGTAAAATTGAAAAAAGGTGGAAAATTTTTTTTTTGGACTTAGTCATTTTTCCGGCGTTTATCAGACTTTCAGATAGGGGAAATGTCAGTGAGCGTTTCGATTTCAGTTCCAGAGCGATTCGCCGGATGAGTCCTTGATATTTAGTCGTTTTCAGCCAATTTTCTGGATTTTTGAAAATTTCACTTTTTTGTGAAAATATACACTAAATGAGGGAATAATATGTGTGAGGGTACCCCAAGAGAGTTCCAAATGTGTGTGGGTAGAATATATATCCCACGGCGGTAAAATTGAAAAAAGTTTAAAAAATTTTTTTTTTCGTCTTAGTCATTTTTCCGGCGTTTATCCGACTTTCAGATAGGGGAAATGTCAGTGAGCGTTCCGATTTCAGTTCCAGAGCGATTCGCCCAATGAGCCCTTGGTATTTAGTCGTTTTCAGGCAATTTTCTGACTTTTTGAAAATTTCACTTTTTTGTGAAAATATCCACTAAATGAGGGAATAATATGTGTGAGGGTACCCCAGGAGAGTTCCAAATGTGTGTGGGTAGAATATATATCCCACAGGGGTAAAATTGAAAAAAGTTGAAAAACATTTTTTTTTGGACTTAGTCATTTTTCCGGCGTTTATCAGATTTTCAGATAGGGCAAAAGTCAGTGAGCATTCCGATGTCAGTTCCAGAGCGATTCGCCCAATGAGTCCTTGATATTTAGTAGTTTTCAGCCAATTTTCTGGATTTTTGAAAATTTCACTTTTTTGTAAAAATATCCACTAAATGAGGGAATAATATGTGTGAGGGTACCCCAGGAGAAGTCCAAATGTGTGTGGGGAGAACATATATCCCACGGGGGTAAAATTGAAAAAGGTTGAAAAAAATTTTTTTTTGGACTTAGTCATTTTTCCGGCGTTTATCAGATTTTCAGATAGGGCAAAAGTCAGTGAGCATTCCGATTTTAGTTCCAGAGCGATTCGCCCAATGAGTCCTTGATATTTCGTCGTTTTCAGGCAATTTTCTGAATTTTTGAAAATTTCACTTTTTTGTGAAAATATACACTAAATGAGGGAATAATATGTGTGAGGGTACCCCAGGAGAGTTCCAAATGTGTGTGAGTAGAATATATATCCTACGGGGGTAAAATTGAAAAAGTTGAAAAATTTTTTTTTTTGGACTTAGTCATTTTTCCGGCGTTTATCTGACTTTCAGATAGGGGAAATGTCAGTGAGCGTTCTGATTTCAGTTCCAGAGCGATTCGCCGGATGAGTCCTTGATATTTCGTCGTTTTCAGGCAATTTTCAGAATTTTTTAAAATTTCACTTTTTTGTGAAAATATCCACTACATGAGGGAATAATATGTGTGAGGGTACCCCAGGAGAGTTCCAAATGTGTGTGGGTAGAATATATATCCCACGGGGGTAAAATTTAAAAAAAATTTTTTTGGACGTAGTCATTTTTCCGGCGTTTATCAGACTTTGAGATAGGGCAAATGTCAGTGAGCATTCCGATTTCAGTTCCAGAGCGATTCACCCAATGAGTCCTTGATATTTAGTAGTTTTCAGCCAATTTTCTGGATTTTTGAAAATTTCACTTTTTTGTGGAAATATCCACTAAATGAGGGAATAATATGTGTGAGGGTACCCCAGGATAGGTCCAAATGTGTGTGGGTAGAATAAATATCCCACGGGGGTAAAATTGAAAAAAGGTGAAAAATTTTTTTTTTGGACTTAGTAATTTTTCCGGCGTTTATCAGACTTTCAGATAGGGGAAATGTCAGTGAGCATTCCGATTTCAGTTCCAGAGCGTTTCGCCCAATGAGTCCTTGATATTTAGTCATTTTCAGCCAATTTTCTGGATTTTTGAAAATTTCACTTTTTTGTGAAAATATCCACTAAATGAGGGAATAATATGTGTGAGGGTACCCCAGGAGAGTTCCAAATGTGTGTGGGTAGAATATATATCCCACGGGGGTAAAATTTAAAAAAAAATTTTTTGGACTTAGTCATTTTTCCGCCGTTTATCAGACTTTTAGATAGGGCAAATGTCAGTGAGCGTTCCGATTTCAGTTCTAGAGCGATTCGCCGGATGAGTCCTTGATATTTCGTCGTTTTCAGGCAATTTTCTGAATTTTTGAAAATGTCACTTTTCTGTGAAAATATCCACTAAATGAGGGAATAATATGTGTGAGGGTACCCCAGGAGAGTTCCAAATGTGTGTGGGTAGAATAAATATCCCACGGGGGTAAAATGTAAAAAAAAATTTTTTGGACTTAGTCATTTTTCCGGCGTTTATCAGACTTTCAGATAGGGCAAAAGTCAGTGAGCATTCCGATTTCAGCTCCAGAGCGATTCGCCCAATAAGTCCTTGATATTTCGTCGTTTTCAGGCAATTTTCTGGATTATTGAAAATTTCACTTTTTTGTGAAAATATCCACTAAATGAGGGAATAATATGTGTGAGGGTACCCCAGGAGAGTTCCAAATGTGTGTGGGTAGAATATATATCCCACGGGGGTAAAATTGAAAAAAGATGAAATAATTTTTTTTTTGGACTTAGTCATTTTTCTGGTGTTTATCAGACTTTCAGATAGGGGAAATGTCAGTGAGCGTTCCGATTTCAGTTCCAGAGCGATTCGCCGGATGAGTCCTTGATATTTCGTCGTTTTCAGGCAATTTTCTGAATTTTTGAAAATTTCACTTTTTTGTGAAAATATCCACTAAATGAGGGAATAATATGTGTGAGGGTACCCCAGGAGAGTTCCCAATGTGTGTGGGTAGAATAAATATCCCACGGGGGTAAAATTTTAAAAAAAATTTTTTGGACTTAGTCATTTTTCCGGCGTTTATCAGACTTTCAGATAGGGCAAATGTCAGTGAGCATTCCGATTTCAGTTCCAGAGCGATTGGCCCAATAAGTCCTTGATATTTAGTATTTTTCAGCCAATTTTCTGGATTATTGAAAATTTCACTTTTTTGTGAAAATATCCACTAAATGAGGGAATAATATGTGTGAGGTTACCCCAGGAGAGTTCCAAATGTGTCTGGGTAGAATATATATCCCACAGGAGTAAAATTTAAAAAAAATTTTTTGGGACCTAGTGTTATGTTCTGCTACCAGAGCTAAGGAAAGAGAGGAGATCTGTCCCTACGATAGAACTCAGCTGAATCCCTACGATGTAACAGGGAACCTGATCCTGCGATCAGACCTGCTAAAGTCCTAAGCTAGTCTGTACGGAGATCTATAGATGTGGGGAAGGAATCCCTACAAGTACTAAGGACTGGGAGGAAAATGGGACACCTCCTAACAGAAATAGTAGCAGACAGACGAACAAACAAAATATATAGAACATAGATGTCCGTAGACCAAGCAAACTAACAGAGTTAGATACAGAGCACAGGCTAGCTAGAAAGTAGTTATACATTGAAGTCCAGCAAAGCCAGAAAGGCGGAGCAGGATTACATAGGCCAACAAGGTCACGTGACCAGCAAAGGAAAAAACCTAAGAGCAAGGTTCTAACAGTATCCCCCCTTCTAAGAGGATCCTCCGGATCCCGTAGGACCAGGCTTATCAGGAAATCTCCTGTGAAACGCTCTGATAAGTCTGGACGCAGAAACATCATCTGACCTCACCCAAGAGTTATCCTCGGGTCCGAAACCTTTCCAGGCCACAAGATACTGCAAACTACCTCTATACCGTCTAGAGTTAAGGATGCAAGAAATTTCATATTCCCCGTCCTCCACCACCGGAGGAACAGAGGCAGAGGCGTCACCATCCGACACAACAGCTTTTTTTAACAGAGAGACATGAAATACCGGATTAATTCTCCAGGAGGTAGCAGATTGGTTGACAACCTGAAGCACCTTAAAGGGCCCTACAAACTTGGGACCCAATTTCTTAGAAGGAATCCTCAACCGCAGATTCCTAGAGGACAACCAAACCATGTCACCAACAGCGAACAAAACCTCCTGTCGTTTCCTATCAAAGTAGTCTTTAGTTTTTCTGTTGGCCTCCTGAAGATTACCACGCACATCCGTCCAAACTCTCTCCAAATCACCGGAAAAATTCTCCTCCTCAGGCACGGCAGATCCCAACTTGCAGAACGACCCAAACGACGGATGTCTCCCAGAACAACAAAAAAAAGGCGAACAACCAGCAGAAGAAGATGTATGATTGTTCAGGGCAAATTCAGCAAGTGGCAGAAACTCAGACCACCCCTCTTGATTGTCTGCCACAAAACAACGCAAGAACTGCTCAACATCCTGGTTTTTCCTTTCTGTCTGGCCATTAGATTCAGGATGATATCCGGACGAGAACGACAAATGAACTCCCAACCTGTCACAAAAGGCACGCCAAAAACGAGCCACGAACTGAGGACCCCTATCAGAAACAATGTCAGTAGGAACGCCATGAAGTCTGACAATTTCCTTGACAAAGGCCTTAGCGAGAGTTTTAGCGCAGGGCAGTTTGACGAAGGGAACCAAGTGACACATCTTGCTAAAACGGTCCACGACCACCCAGATGACAGTAAAACCCTCAGAGGGGGGAAGATCAGTTATAAAGTCCATAGCCAAATGTGTCCAAGGAGCACTGGGAACCTCCAAAGGACAAAGCAACCCCGCAGCAGGAGTATGTGAGGACTTAGATCTCGCACATATAGTACATTGACGCACCCACTTAATGACTTCCTTCTGCCATCCAGGCCACCAAAAACTGCGACCCACCAGTCTCTTGGTCTCAGAGATTCCGGGATGACCTGCCAACCGAGATTCGTGACACTCAACAAACAAATCTCTCATAAAGGTCCCAGGCACAAACAACCTCCCATGAGGAGTGTTAGATGGGGCATTTTCCTGTGCTTTAAGAATCTCATCTTCCAAAACGGAGTCCAAAGCAGCTATCACAACACCTTCTTGTAAAATGTTCTCCTCTTTCTCAGCACCGACTATGGGAGAAAAACTGCGAGACAAGGCATCCGCCTTAACATTCTTAGTACCAGGGATGTAAGTAACGGAGAAATTAAACCGCGAGAAAAACAGTGCCCACCTAGCCTGACGGGCATTCAGGCGCTTGGCAGCATCAAGATATATCAGATTTTTATGATCCGTAAGAACCTGAACGGGAAATTCCGCACCTTCCAAGAAGTGGCGCCAGTGTTCAAATGCGAGTTTAATAGCCAATAATTCCCGATTACCAATATCGTAATTCAGTTCAGTCTCCGAAACTTTTTTTGAAAAAAAGGCACAGGGATGTAATCCATCCCCGTTATCCTGAGACAATACTGCGCCAACCCCCACAGAGGAAGCATCAACCTCAACCAAAAACGGCTTAGTCACATCAGGCTGCATAAGGATGGGAGCAGAGGTGAACCTCTCCTTGAGATACACAAAAGCTTCAATGGCCTCAGAAGACCACTGAACCGCATCAGCACCTTTCCTGGTGAGATCGGTCAGAGGTTTGACAATACTAGAAAATTTTTTTATGAATTTTCTGTAATAATTGGCGAAACCTAAAAACATCTGTATCGATTTCAAACCAATAGGCCTAGGCCATTCCTGTACAGCTTGAACTTTAACCGGGTCCATCTCAAAACCTTCACTGGAGATAATGTAACCCAAAAAACTAATTCTCTGTACAGCGAACTCACATTTCTCCAGCTTAGCAAAAAGCGAATTGTCCATTAATAACTGTAATACCTCACGCACGCTCCGCCAATGAGACTCCAGATCAGGCGAATAAATCAGAATGTCATCCAAATACACAACCACATTTTTGCCGATTAAAGGTCTAAGGATGTCATTAATAAGATTCTGGAAAAATGCAGGAGCATTAGTAAGACCAAAAGGCATAACCAGATTCTCAAAATGACCCACAGGAGTGTTAAAAGCAGTCTTCCATTCGTCACCCTCCTTCATGCGCAACAGATTGTATGCCCCCTTAAGGTCAATTTTAGAGAACCACTTGGCCCCCATTAACTGGTTAAACAGATCAGGAATCAATGGCAGTGGGTAAGGATTGCGTACAGTAATTTTGTTAATCTCATGAAAATCCAGACAAGGACGTAAACCGCCGTCCTTTTTTTTTACAAAAAAAAATCCAACCGCCACAGGAGACTTAGAGGGCCTAATGTGACCGGCGGCCAAACTTGTCTGTATGTATTCCTCCAAAGCCTTCCTCTCAGGAATAGTAAGGTTAAATAAACGACTTTTAGGAAGAGTCGCTCCAGGGACAAATTCAATAGAACAATCATAGTCTCTATGGGGAGGCAAAACCTGCGATTCCTTCTCAGAAAAAACTCTCCAAAAATCCTGAATAGGAACAGGCAATTCTACCCTATCCAAAGCTGCAATACGCCCATTACAACACTTGTCATAACATTTATGGCTCCAGGATTTAATTTCACTGGTAGACCAATCCAGTACAGGATTGTGAAATTTTAACCAGGGCAATCCCAATATTACTGGAGAAGGCAAGTTATTCAAAACTACCAAATCCAATTTCTCATGGTGAACACCATTAATAGTGAGAGGAAATTCACAGACCTTGAGAGTAATATTCTTGAAAGGGGAACCATCCACAGAAACCACAGCAATGGGAGATGATAAAGGTTCGGTTTTTAAATTGAGTCTTTCCAAGAATCCCCCATCAATTACATTCAGAGTAGACCCACAATCAACAAACACCCGAAATTCCATTAATTTTTCTGAGCAATCGTGGAAGCAGCTAAAAATACACCCTTGGAATTTAAACAGGCAATACGGACATGACTGACCATTTTTTTTTCTTTCTTCATAAGAAGCTCACAGCCTTTAATCAAATGACCAGATTTTCTGCAATAGAAACACAAGCCTTCAGAAAATCTACGGTCTTTTTCTTGAGAGCGAGGTGCCACCGATCCAATCTCCATCGGTTCACCACTGTTAGTACACACATTCTCATAACCAGAAACTGACATAGCAGAGGATTTGCTCTCATTAACCCTTGCACGCAGTCTCCTATCCACCCGTATAGCTAATTGCATAGCCTGTTGCAAATCTTCAGGTGTAGGATAAGCAATTAGCAGGTCTTTAACCCTTTCATTGAGCCTAGCAAGAAATAGACTTTTCAGAGCAGAATCATTCCACCCTGTTTGAGTAGACCAACGACGGAAATGAGTACAATATTTTTCCACATTACCTGATCCCTGTTTCAAACGTCTCAACTCAGTCTCAGCTGATGCGACACGGTCAGGATCATCATATAATAGTCCCAAAGCAGAAAAAAAGCTATCCACTGATCTGAAGCATGTATCACTAGGTTGCAAAGAAAAGGCCCCCTCCTGAGGCTCTTTGCGCAAAAGTGACATTATGAACCCTATGCGCTGGGATTCATCCCCAGAGGACTTGGATCTCAAACGAAAATACAATAAGCAAGCATTTTTAAATGAAAAAAATTCTCGGTGTTCACCAAAAAATAAATCCGGCAAACATACCTTAGGCTCCAAGAAATGTGCTCCAGGACAGTTACTCACGTGCTGACGGAGCTCGGCCACCTCCAGAGAGAGTCCCTGCAGGCGATGTGCCAAATCCTGAACCGACACCATGATGGAACAGAAAAATCTTTCCTTAGAGAATTTGCAGGCTGGACTTACTGTTATGTTCTGCTACCAGAGCTAAGGAAAGAGAGGAGATCTGTCCCTACGATAGAACTCAGCTGAATCCCTACGATGTAACAGGGAACCTGATCCTGCGATCAGACCTGCTAAAGTCCTAAGCTAGTCTGTACGGAGACCTATAGATGTGGGGAAGGAATCCCTACAAGTACTAAGGACTGGGAGGAAAATGGGACACCTCCTAACAGAAATAGTAGCAGACAGACGAACAAACAAAATATATAGAACATAGAGGTCCGTAGACCAAGCAAACTAACAGAGTTAGATATAGAGCACAGGCTAGCTAGAAAGTAGTTATACAATGAAGTCCAGCAAAGCCAGAAGGGCGGAGCAGGATTAAATAGGCCAACAAGGTCATGTGACCAGCAAAGGAAAAAACCTAAGAGCAAGGTTCTAACACTTAGTCATTTTTCCGGCGTTTATCAGACTTTCAGATAGGGCAAATGTCAGTGAGCATTCCGATTTCAGTTCCAGAGCGATTCGCCCAATGAGTCCTTGATATTTAGTCGTTTTCAGCCAATTTCTGAATTTTTGAAAATTTCACTTTTTTGTGAAAATATCCACTAAATGAGGGAATAATATGTGTGAGGGTACCCCAGGAGAGTTCCAAATGTGTGTGGGTAGAATAAATATCCCACGGGGGTAAAATTGAAAAAAGGTGGAAAATTTTTTTTTTGGACTTAGTCATTTTTCCGGCGTTTATCAGACTTTCAGATAGGGCAAATGTCAGTGAGCATTCCGATTTCAGTTCCAGAGCGATTCGCCCAATAAGTCCTTGATATTTAGTCGTTTTCAGCCAATTTTCTGGATTTTAGAAAATTTCACTTTTTTGTGAAAATATCCACTAAATGAGGGAATAATATGTGTGAGGGTACCCCAGGAGAGTTCCAAATGTGTGTGGGTAGAATATATATCCCACGGGGTTAAAATTGAAAAAAGTTGAAAACATTTTTTTTGGGCTTAGTCATTTTTTCAGACTTTCAGATAGGGCATATGTCAGTGAGCATTCCTATTTCAGTTCCAGAGCGATTCACCCAATGAGTCCTTGATATTTAGTTGTTTTCAGCCAATATTTTGGATTTTTGAAAATTTCACTTTTTTGTGAAAATATCCACTAAATGAGGGAATAATATGTGTGAGGGTACCCCAGGAGAGTTCCAAATGTGTGTGGGTAGAATATATATCCCACGGGGTTAAAATTGAAAAAAGTTGAAAACATTTTTTTTGGGCTTAGTCATTTTTTCAGACTTTCAGATAGGGCATATGTCAGTGAGCATTCCTATTTCAGTTCCAGAGCGATTCACCCAATGAGTCCTTGATATTTAGTTGTTTTCAGCCAATATTTTGGATTTTTGAAAATTTCACTTTTTTGTGAAAATATCCACTAAATGAGGGAATAATATGTGTGAGGGTACCCCAGGAGAGTTCCAAATGTGTGTGGGTAGAATATATATCCCACAGGGGTAAAATTGAAAAAATTTTTTTTTGCACTGTCATTTTTTCCGGCATTTATCAGACTTTCAGATAGGGCAAATGTCAGTGAGCGTTCCGATTTCAGTTCCAGAGCGATTCGAAGGATGAGTCCTTGATATTTCGTCGTTTTCAGGCAATTTTCAGAATTTTTGAAAATTTCACTTTTTTGTGAAAATATCCACTAAATGAGGGAATAATATGTGTGAGGGTACCCCAGGAGAGTTCCAAATGTGTGTGAGTAGAATATATATCCCACGGGGGTAAAATTGAAAAAAGGTGAAAAACTTTTTTTTGGACTTAGTCATTTTTTCAGACTTTCAGATAGGGCATATGTCAGTGAGCATTCCGATTTCAGTTCCAGAGCGATTCGCCCAGTGAGTCCTTGATATTTAGTTGTTTTCAGCCAATATTTTGGATTTTTGAAAATTTCACTTTTTTGTGAAAATATCCACTAAATGAAGGAATAATATGTGTGAGGGTACCCCAGGAGAGTTCCAAATGTGTGTGGGTAGAATATATATCCCACGGGGGTAACATTGAAAAAAATTTTTTTTTGGACTTAGTCATTTTTCCGGCGTTTATCAGACTTTCAGATAGGGCAAATGTCAGTGAGCGTTCCAATTTCAGTTCCAGAGCGATTCGCCCAATGAGTCCTTGATATTTAGTCGTTTTCAGGCAATTTTCTAAATTTTTGAAAATTTCAATTTTTTGTGAAAATATCCACTAAATGAGGGAATAATATGTGTGAGGGTACCCGAGGAGAGTTCCAAATGTGTGTGGGTAGAATAAATATCCCACGGGGGTAAAATTGAAAAAAGGTGAAAAATTTTTTTTTTAGACTTAGTCATTTTTCCGGCGTTTATCAGACTTTCAGATAGGGCAAATGTCAGTGAGCATTCCGATTTCAGTTCCAGAGCAATTCGCCCAATGAGACCTTGATATTTAGTCGTTTTCAGCCAATTTTCTGGATTTTTGAAAATTTCACTTTTTTGTGAAAATATCCACTAAATGAGGGAATAATATGTGTGAGGGAACCCCAGGAGAGTTCCAAATGTGTGTGGGTAGAATATATATCCCACGGGGGTAAAATTGAAAAATTTTTTTTTTGGACTTAGTCATTTTTCCGGCGTTTATCAGACTTTCAGATAGGGCAAATGGCAGTGAGCGTTCCGATTTCAGTTCCAGAGCGATTCACCGGATGAGTCCTTGATATTTAGACGTTTTCAGGCAATTTTCTGAATTTTTGAAAATTTCACTTTTTTGTGAAAATATCCACTAAATGAGGGAATAATATGTATGAGGGTACCCCAGGAGAGTTCCAAATGTGTGTGGGTAGAATATATATCCCACGGGGGTAAAATTGAAAAAAGTTGAAAAAAATTTTTTTTTGGACTTAGTCATTTTTCCGGTGTTTATCAGACTTTCAGATAGGGGAAATGTCAGTGAGCGTTCCAATTTCAGTTCCAGAGCGATTCGCCCAATGAGTCCTTGATATTTAGTAGTTTTCAGCCAATTTTCTGGATTTTTGAAAATTTCACTTTTTTGTGAAAATATCCACTAAATTAAGGAATAATATGTGTGAGGGTACCCCAGGAGAGTTCCAAATGTGTGTGGGTAGAATATATATCCCACGGGGGTAAAATTGAAAAAGTTGAAAAAAATTTTTTTTTGGACTTAGTCATTTTTCCGGCGTTTATCTGACTTTCAGATAGGGGAAATGTCAGTGAGCGTTCCGATTTCAATTCCAGAGCGATTCACCGTATGAGTCCTTGATATTTAGTCGTTTTCAGGCAATTTTCTGAATTTTTCTAAATTTCAATTTTTTGTGAAAATATCCACTAAATGAGGGAATATTATGTGTGAGGGTACCCCAGGAGAGTTCCAAATGTGTGTGGGTAGAATAAATATCCCACGGGGGTAAAATTGAAAAAAGGTGAAAAATTTTTTTTTTGGACTTAGTAATTTTTCCGGCGTTTATCAGACTTTCAGATAGGGCAAATGTCAGTGAGCGTTCCAATTTCAGTTCCAGAGCGATTCGCCCAATGAGTCCTTGATATTTAGTAGTTTTCAGCCAATTTTCTGGATTTTTGAAAATTTCACTTTTTTGTGAAAATATCCACTAAATGAAGGAATAATATGTGTGAGGGTACCCCAGGAGAGTTCCAAATGTGTGTGGGTAGAATATATATCCCACGGGGGTAAAATTGAAAAAGTTGAAAAAAAATTTTTTTTGGACTTAGTCATTTTTCCGGCGTTTATCAGACTTTCAGATAGGGGAAATGTCAGTGAGCGTTTCGATTTCAGTTCCAGAGCGATTCACCGTATGAGTCCTTGATATTTTGTCGTTTTCAGGCAATTTTCTGAATTTTTCTAAATTTCAATTTTTTGTGAAAATATCCACTAAATGAGGGAATAATATGTGTGAGGGTACCCCAGGAGAGTTCCAAATGTGTGTGGGTAGAATAAATATCCCACGGGGGTAAAATTGAAAAAAGGTGAAAAATTTTTTTTTTGGACTTAGTAATTTTTCCGGCGTTTATCAGACTTTCAGATAGGGCAAATGTCAGTGAGCATTCCGATTTCATTTCCATAGCGATTCGCCTAATGAGACCTTGATATTTAGTCGTTTTCAGCCAATTTTCTGGATTTTTGAAAATTTCACTTTTTTGTGAAAATATCCACTAAATGAGGGAATAATATGTGTGAGGGTACCCCAGGAGAGTTCCAAATGTGTGTGGGTAGAATATATATCCCACGGGGGTAAAATTGAAAAAAATTGAAAACAATTTTTTTTTTGGACTTAGTCATTTTTCCGGTGTTTCTCAGACTTTCAGATAGGGGAAATGTCAGTGAGCGTTCCAATTTCAGTTCCAGAGCGATTCGCCCAATGAGTCCTTGATATTTAGTAGTTTTCAGCCAATTTTCTGGATTTTTGAAAATTTCACTTTTTTGTGATAATATCCACTAAATGAAGGAATAATATGTGTGAGGGTACCCCAGGAGAGTTCCAAATGTGTGTGGGTAGAATATATATCCCACGGGGGTAAAATTGAAAAAGTTGAAAAAAATTTTTTTTTGGACTTAGTCATTTTTCCGGCGTTTATCAGACTTTCAGATAGGGGAAATGTCAGTGAGCGTTTCGATTTCAGTTCCAGAGCGATTCACCGTATGAGTCCTTGATATTTTGTCGTTTTCAGGCAATTTTCTGAATTTTTCTAAATTTAAATTTTTTGTGAAAATATCCACTAAATGAGGGAATAATATGTGTGAGGGTACCCCAGGAGAGTTCCAAATGTGTGTGGGTAGAATATATATCCCACGGGGGTAAAATTGAAAATTTTTTTTTTTGGACTTAGTCATTTTTCCGACGTTTTTCAGACTTTCAGATAGGGCAAATGTCAGTGAGCGTTCCGATTTCAGTTCCAGAGCGATTCACCCAATGAGTCCTTGATATTTAGTCGTTTTCAGCCAATTTTCTGGATTTATGAAAATTTCACTTTTTTGTGGAAATATCCACTAAATGAGGGAATAATATGTGTGAGGGTACCCCAGGAGAGTTCCAAATGTGTGTGTTTAGAATATATATCCCACGGGGGTAAAATTTAAAAAAAATTTTTTTGGACTTAGTCATTTTTCCGGTGTTTATCAGACTTTCAGATAGGGGAAATGTCAGTGAGCGTTCCAATTTCAGTTCCAGAGCGATTCGCCCAATGAGTCCTTGATATTTAGCAGTTTTCAGCCAATTTTCTGGATTTTTGAAAATTTCACTTTTTTGTGAAAATATCCACTAAATTAAGGAATAATATGTGTGAGGGTACCCCAGGAGAGTTCCAAATGTGTGTGGGTAGAATATATATCCCACGGGGGTAAAATTGAAAAAGTTGAAAAAAATTTTTTTTTGGACTTAGTCATTTTTCCGGCGTTTATCTGACTTTCAGATAGGGGAAATGTCAGTGAGCGTTCCGATTTCAATTCCAGAGCGATTCACCGTATGAGTCCTTGATATTTAGTCGTTTTCAGGCAATTTTCTGAATTTTTCTAAATTTCAATTTTTTGTGAAAATATCCACTAAATGAGGGAATAATATGTGTGAGGGTACCCCAGGAGAGTTCCAATTGTGTGTGGGTAGAATATATATCCCACGGGGGTAAAATTGAAAAAAGGTGAAAAATTTTTTTTTTGGACTTAGTCATTTTTTCAGACTTTCAGATAGGGCATATGTCAGTGAGCATTCCGATTTCAGTTCCAGAGGGATTCGCCCAATGAGTCCTTGATATTTAGTTGTTTTCAGCCAATATTTTGGATTTTTGAAAATTTCACTTTTTTGTGAAAATATCCACTAAATGAGAGAATAATATCTGTGAGGGTACCCCAGGAGAGTTCCAAATGTGTGTGGGTAGAATATATATCCCACGGGGGTAAAATTTAAAAAAATTTTTTTTGGACTTAGTCATTTTTCCGGCGTTTATCAGACTTTCAGATAGGGCAAATGTCAGTGAGCATTCCGATTTCAGTTCCAGAGCGATTCGCCCAATGAGTCCTTGATATTTCATCATTTTCAGGCAATTTTCAGAATTTTTGAAAATTTCACTTTTTTGTGAAAATATCCACTAAATGAGGGAATAATATGTGTGAGGGTACCCCAGGAGAGTTCCAAATGTGTGTGGGTAGAATAAATATCCCACGGGGGTAAAATTGAAAAAAGGTGAAAAATTTTTTTTTTGGACTTAGTAATTTTTCCGGCGTTTATCAGACTTTCAGATAGGGCAAATGTCAGTGAGCATTCCGATTTCAGTTCCAGAGCGATTCGCCCAATGAGACCTTGATATTTAGTCGTTTTCAGCCAATTTTCTGGATTTTTGAAAATTTCACTTTTTTGTGAAAATATCCACTAAATGAGGGAATAATATGTGTGAGGGTACCCCAGGAGAGTTCCAAATGTGTGTGGGTAGAATATATATCCCACGGGGGTAAAATTGAAAAAAATTGAAAATAATTTTTTTTTGGACTTAGTCATTTTTCCGGTGTTTATCAGACTTTCAGATAGGGGAAATGTCAGTGAGCGTTCCAATTTCAGTTCCAGAGCGATTCGCCCAATGAGTCCTTGATATTTAGTAGTTTTCAGCCAATTTTCTGGATTTTTGAAAATTTCACTTTTTTGTGAAAATATCCACTAAATGAAGGAATAATATGTGTGAGGGTACCCCAGGAGAGTTCCAAATGTGTGTGGGTAGAATATATATCCCACGGGGGTAAAATTGAAAAAGTTGAAAAAAAATTTTTTTTGGACTTAGTCATTTTTCCAGCGTTTATCAGACTTTCAGATAGGGGAAATGTCAGTGAGCGTTTCGATTTCAGTTCCAGAGCGATTCACCGTATGAGTCCTTGATATTTTGTCGTTTTCAGGCAATTTTCTGAATTTTTCTAAATTTCAATTTTTTGTGAAAATATCCACTAAATGAGGGAATAATATGTGTGAGGGTACCCCAGGAGAGTTCCAAATGTGTGTGGGTAGAATAAATATCCCACGGGGGTAAAATTTTAAAAAAATTTTTTTGGACTTAGTCATTTTTCCGGAGTTTATCAGACTTTCAGATAGGGCATATGTCAGTGAGCATTCAGATTTCAGTTCCAGAGCGATTCTCCCAATGAGTCCTTGATATTTAGTTGTTTTCAGCCAATATTTTGGATTTTTGAAAATTTCACTTTTTTGTGAAAATATCCACTAAATGAGGGAATAATATGTGTGAGGGTACCCCAGGAGAGTTCCAAATGTGTGTGGGTAGAATATATATCCCACGGGGGTAAAATTGAAAAAAGTTGAAAAAAAATTTTTTTTGATCTTATTCATTTTTCCGGAGTTTATCACACTTTCAGATAGGGGAAATGTCAGTGAGCGTTCCGATTTCAGTTCCAGAGCGATTCGCCGGATGAGTCCTTGATATTTAGTCGTTTTCAGGCAATTTTCAGAATTTTTGAAAATTTCCCTTTTTTGTGAAAATATCCACTAAATGAGGTAATAATATGTGTGAGGATACCCCAGGACAGTTCCAAATGTGTGTGGGTAGAATAAATATCCCACGGGGGTAAAATTGAAAAAAGGTGAAAATTTTTTTTTTTGGACTTAGTCATTTTTCCAGCGTTTATCTGAATTTCAGATAGGGGAAATGTCAGTGAGCGTTCCGATTTCAGTTCCAGAGCGCTTCGCCCAATGAGTCCTTGATATTTAGTCGTTTTCAGCCAATTTTCGGGATTTTTGAAAATTTCACTTTTTTGTGAAAATATCCACTAAATGAGGGAATAATATGTGTGAGGGTACCCCAGGAGAGTTCCAAATGTGTGTGGGTAGAATAAATATCCCATGGGGGTAAAATACAAAAAAGGTGAAAATTTTTTTTTTTGGACTTAGTCATTTTTCCGGCTTTTATCAGACTTTCAGATAGGGCATATGTCAGTGAGCATTCCGATTTCAGTTCCAGAGCGATTCGCCCAATGAGTCCTTGATATTTAGTTGTTTTCAGCCAATATTTTGGATTTTTGAAAATTTCACTTTTTTGTGAAAATATCCACTAAATGAGGGAATAATATGTGTGAGGGTACCCCAGGAGAGTTCCAAATGTGTGTGGGTAGAATATATATCCCTCGGGGGTAAAATTGAAAAAAGTTGAAAAATGTTTTTTTTTTTAACTTAGTAATTTTTCCGGTGTTTATCAGACTTTAAGATAGGGGAAATGTCAGCGAGCGTTCCGATTTCAGTTCAGGAACGATTCTCCGGATGAGTCTTTGATATTTCGTCATTTTCAGGCAATTTTCTGAATTTTTTAAAATTTCACTTTTTTGTGAAAATATCCACTAAATGAGGGAATAATATGTGTGAGGGTACCCCAGGAGAGTTCCAAATGTGCGTGGGTAGAATATATATCCCACGGGGGTAAAATTGAAAAAAGGTGAAAAATATTTTTTTTGGACTTAGTCATTTTTTCAGACTTTCAGATAGAGCATATGTCAGTGAGCATTCAGATTTCAGTTCCAGAGCGATTCGCCCAATGAGTCCTTGATATTTAGTTGTTTTCAGCCAATATTTTGGATTTTTGAAAATTTCACTTTTTTGTGAAAATATCCACTAAATGAGGGAATAATATGTGTGAGGGTACCCCAGGAGAGTTCCAAATGTGTGTGGGTAGAATATATATCCCACGGGGGTAAAATTGAAAAAAGTTGAAAAAAATTTTTTTTTGATCTTATTCATTTTTCCGGAGTTTATCACACTTTCAGATAGGGGAAATGTCAGTGAGCGTTCCGATTTCAGTTCCAGAGCGATTCGCCGGATGAGTCCTTGATATTTCGTCATTTTCAGGCAATTTTCAGAATTTTTGAAAATTTCACTTTTTGGGAAAATATCCACTAAATGAGGGAATAATATGTGTGAGGGTACCCCAGGAGAGTTCCAAATGTGTGTGGGTAGAATAAAAATCCCACGGGGGTAAAATTGAAAAAAGGTGAAAAAATTTTTTTTTGGACTTAGTCATTTTTCCGACGTTTATCAGACTTTCAGATAGGGCAAATGTCAGTGAGCATTCCGTTTTTAGTTCCAGAGCGATTCGCCCAATGAGTCCTTGATATTTAGTCCCTTTCAGCCAATTTTCTGGATTTTTGAAAATTTCACTTTTTTGTGAAAATATCCACTAAATGAGGGAATAATATGTGTGAGGGTACCCCAGGAGAGTTCCAAATGTGTGTGGGTAGAATAAAAATCCCACGGGGGTAAAATTGGAAAAAGGTGAAAAATTTTTTTTTTGGACTTAGTCATTTTTCCGGCGTTTATCAGACTTTCAGATAGGGCAAATGTCAGTGAGCATTCCGTTTTCAGTTCCAGAGCGATTCGCCCAATGAGTCCTTGATATTTAGTCCTTTTCAGCCAATTTTCTGGATTTTTGAAAATTTCACTTTTTTGTGAAAATATCCACTAAATGAGGGAATAATATTGAGGGTACCCCAGGAGAGTTCCAAATGTGTGTGGGTAGAATATATATCCCACGGGGGTAAAATTGAAAAAAGTTTAAAAAATATTTTTTTGGACTTAGTCATTTTATCAGACTTTCAGATAAGGCAAATGACAGTGAGCGTTCCGATTTCAGTAACAGAGCGATTCGCCCAATGAGTCCATGATATTTAGTCGTTTTCAGCCAATATTTTGGATTTTTGAAAATTTCACTTTTTTGTGAAAATATCCACTAAATGAGGGAATAATATGTGTGAGGGTACCCCAGGAGAGTTCCAAATGTGTGTGGGTAGAATGTATATCCCACGGGGGTAAAATTGAAAAAAGTTGAAAAAATTTTTTTTTTTTGAACTTAGTAATTTTTCCGGTGTTTATCAGACTTTCAGATAGGGGAAATGTCAGCAAGCGTTCCGATTTCAGTTCCAGAACGATTCTCTGGATGAGTCCTTGATATTTCGTCGTTTTCAGGCAATTTTCTGGATTTTTGAAAATTTCACTTTTTGGGAAAATATCCACTAAATGAGGGAATAATATGTGTGAGGGTACCCCAGGAGAGTTCCAAATGTGTGTGGGTAGAATATATATCCCACAGGGGTAAAATTGAAAAAAGTTTAAAAAATTTTTTTTTGGACTTAGTCATTTTTCCGGCGTTTATCAGACTTTCAGATAGGGAAAATGTCAGTGAGCGTTCCGATTTCAGTTCCAGAGCGATTCGCCCACTGAGTCCTTGATATTTAGTCGTTTTCAGCCAATATTTTGGATTTTTGAAAATGTCACTTTTTTGTGAAAATATCCACTAAATGAGGGAATAATATGTGTGAGGGTACCCCAGGAGAGTTCCAAATGTGTGTGGGTAGAATAAATATCCCACGGCGGTAAAATTGAAAAAAGGTGAAATTTTTTTTTTTTGGACTTAGTCATTTTTCCGGCCTTTATCAGACTTTCAGATAGGGCAAATGTCAGTGAGCGTTCCGATTTCAGTACCAGAGCGATTCGCCCAATGAGTCCTTGATATTTAGTCGTTTTCAGCCAATATTTTGGATTTTTGAAAATTTCACTTTTTTGTCTAAATATCCACTAAATGAGGGAATAATATGTGTGAGGGTACTCCAGGAGAGTTCCAAATGTGTGTGGGTAGAATATATATCCCACGGGGGTAAAATTTTTAAAAAAATTTTTTGGACTTAGTAATTTTTCCGGTGTTTATCAGACTTTCAGATAGGGGAAATGTCGGCGAGCGTTCCGATTTCAGTTCCAGAGCGATTCTCCGGATGAGTACTTGATATTTAATCGTTTTCAGCCAATTTTCTGGATTTTTGAAAATTTCACTTATTTGTGAGAATATCCACTATATGAGGGAATAATATGTGTGAGGGTACCCCAGTAGAGTTCCAAATGTGTGTGGGTAGAATAAATATCCCACGGGGGTAAAATTGAAAAGAGGTGAAAAATTTTTTTTTTGGACTTAGTCATTTTTCCGGTGTTTATCAGACTTTCAGATAGGGCAAATGTCAGTGAGCATTCCGATCTCAGTTCCAGAGCGATTCGCCCAATGAGTGCTTGATATTTAGTCGTTTTCAGCCAATTTTCTTGATTTTTGAAAATTTCACTTTTTTGTGAAAATATACACTAAATGAGGGAATAATATGTGTGAGGGTACCCCAGGAGAGTTCTAAATGTGTGTGGGTAGAATACATATACCACGGGAGTAAAATTGAAAAAAGTTGAAAACATTTTTTTTTTACTTAGTCATTTTTCCGTCGTTTATCAGACTTTCAGATACGGCAAATGTCAGTGAGCATTCCGATTTCAGTTCCACAGCGATTCGCCCAATGAGTCCTTGATATTTAGTCATTTTCAGCCAATTTTCTGGATTTTTGAAAATTTCACTTTTTTGTGAAAATATCCACTAAATGAGGGAATAATATGTGGGAGGGTACCCCAGGAGAGTTCCAAATGTGTGTGGGTAGAATATATATCCCACGGGGGTAAAATTGAAAAAAGTTTTAAAAAATTTTTTTTAGACTTAGTCATTTTTCCGGCGCTTATCAGACTTTCAGATAGGGCAAATGTCAGTGAGCATTCCGATTTCAGTTCCAGAGCGATTCGCCCAATGAGTCCTTGATATTTAGTCATTTTCAGCCAATATTTTGGGTTTTTGAAAATTTCACTTTTTTGTTAAAATATCCACTAAATGAGGGAATAATATGTGTGAGGGTACCCCAGGAGAGTTCCAAACGTGTGTGGGTAGAATATATCCCACGGGAGTAAAATTGAAAAAAGTTGAAAAAAATTTTTTTTTGACTTAGTCATTTTTCCCGCGTTTATCAGACTTTCAGATAGGGGAAATGTCAGTGAGCATTCTGATTTCAGTTCCAGAGCGATTCGCCCAATGAGTCCTTGATATTTAGTCGTTTTCAGCCAATATTTTGGATTTTTGAAAATTTCACTTTTTTGTGAAAATATCCCCTAAATGAGGGAATAATATGTGTGAGGGTACCCCAGGAGAGTTCCAAATGTGTGTGGGTAGAATATATATCCCACGGGGGTAAAATTTAAAAAAGTTGAAAAAAATTTTTTTTTTGGACTTAGTCATTTTTCCGGCGTTTATCAGACTTTCAGATAGGGCAAATGTCAGTGAGCATTCCAATTTCAATTCCAGAGCGATTCGCCCAATGACTCCATGATATTTTTTCGTTGTCAAGCAATTTTCTGAATTTTTGAAAATTTCACTTTTTTGTGAAAATATCCACTAAATGAGGGAATAATATGTGTGAGGGTACCCCAGGAGAGTTCTAAATGTGTGTGGGTAGAATATATATCCCACGGGGGTAAAATTGAAAAAAGTTTTAAAAAATTTTTTTTAGACTTAGTCATTTTTCCGGCGTTTATCAGACTTTCAGATAGGGGAAATGTCAGTGAGCATTCTGATTTCAGTTCCAGAGCGATTCGCCCAATGAGTCCTTGATATCTAGTCGTTTTCAGCCAATATTTTGGATTTTTGAAAATTTCACTTTTTTGTGAAAATATCCACTAAATGAAGGAATAATATGTGTGAGGGTACCTCAGCAGAGTTAAAAATGTGTGTGGGTAGAATATATATCCCACGGGGGTAAAATTGAAAAAAGTTTTTTTTTTGACTTAGTCATTTTTCCGGCGTTTATCAGACTTTCAGACAGGGGAAATGTGAGTGAGCATTCTGATTTCAGTTCCAGAGCGATTCGCCCAATGTGTCCTTGATATTTAGTCGTTTTCAGCCAATATTTTGGAATTTTGAAAATTTCACTTTTTTGTGAAAATATCCACTAAATGAAGGAATAATATGTGTGAGGGTACCTCAGCAGAGTTAAAAATGTGTGTGGGTAGAATATATATCCCACGGGGGTAAAATTGAAAAAAGTTTTTTTTTTGACTTAGTCATTTTTCCGGCGTTTATCAGACTTTCAGATAGGGGAAATGTCAGTGAGCGTTCCGATTTCAGTTCTAGAGCGATTCGCTGGATGAGTCCCTGATATTTCGTCGTTTTCAGGCAATTATCTGAATTTTTGAAAATTTCACTTTTTTTGTGAAAATATCCACTAAATGATGGAATAATATGTGTGAGGGTACCCCAGGAGAGTTCCAAATGTGTGTGGGTAGAATATATATCCCACGGGGGTAAAATTGAAAATAGTTAAAAAATTTATTTTTTTTGGACTTAGTTATTTTTCTGGCATTTATCAGACTTTCAGATAGGGGAAATGTCAGTGAGCGTTCCGAACTCAGTTCCAGAGCAATTCACCGGATGAGTACTTGATATTTTGTCATTTTTAGGCAATTTTCTGATATTTGGAAAATGTCACTTTTTTGTGAAAATATGAGGGTACCCCAGGAGAGTTCCAAATGTGTGGGGATAGAATATATATCCCACGGCGGTAAAATTGTAAAAAGTTGAAAAATTTTTTTTTTTGGACTTAGTCATTTTTTCGGCGTTTATCATACTTTCAGATAGGGCAAATGTCAGTGAGCGTTCCGATTTCAGTTCCAGAGCGATTCGCCCAATGAGTCCTTGATATTTCTTCGCTGTCAGGCAATATTTTAGATTTTTGAAAATTTCACTTTTTTGTGAAAATATCCACTAAATGAGGGAATAATATGTGTGAGGGTACCCCAGGAGAGTTCCAAATGTGTGTGGGTAGAATATATATCCCACGGGGGTAAAATTGAAAAAAGTTGAAAATAATTTTTTTTTGGACTTAGTCATTTCTCCGATGTTTATCAGACTTTCAGATAGGGGAAATGTCAGTGAGCGTTCCGATTTCAGTTCCAGAGCGATTCGCCCAATGAGTCCTAGATATTTAGTCGTTTCAGCCAATATTTTGGATTTTTGAAAATTTCACTTTTTTGTGAAAATATCCACTAAATGAGGGAATAATATGTGTGAGGGTACCCCAGGAGAGTTCCAAATGTGTGCGGGTAGAATATATATCCCACTGGGGTAAAATTGAAAAAAGTTGAAAACATTTTTTTTTTGGACTTAGTCATTTTTCCAGCGTTTATCAGACTTTCAGATAGGGAGTAAGCTAGGGAGTGAGTGATCCGATTTCAGTTCCAGAGCGATTCGCCCAATGAGTCCTTGATATTTAGTCGTTTGCAGCCAATTTTCTGGATTTTTGAAAATTTCACTTTTTTGTGAAAATATCCACTAAGTGATGGAATAATATGTGTGAGGGTACCCCAGGAGAGTTCCAAATGTGTTTGGGTAGAATATATATCCCACGGGGGTAAAATTGAAAAAAATTGAAAAGAATTTTTTTTTGGACTTTAGTCATTTCTCCGACGTTTATCAGACTTTCAGATAGGGGAAATGTCAGTGAGCATTCCGATTTCAGTTCCAGAGCGATTCGCCCAATGAGTCATTGATATTTCATCGTTTTCAGGCAATTTTCTGGATTTTTGAAAATTTCACTTTTTTGTGAAAATATCCACTAAATGAGGGAATAATATGTGTGAGGGTACCCCAGGATAGTTCCAAATGTGTGTAGATAGCATATATATCCCACGGCGGTAAAATTGAAAAAAGTTGAAAACATTTTTTTTTTGGACTTAGTCTTTTTTTCGGTGTTTATCATACTTTCAGATAGGGCAAATGTCAGTGAGCGTTCCGATTTCAGTTCCAGAGCGATTCGCCCAATGAGTCATAAGATATTTCATTGTTTTCAGGCAATTTTCTGGATTTTTGAAAATTTCACTTTTTTTGTGAAAATATCCACTAAATGAAGGAATAATACGTGTGAGGGTACCCCAGGAGAGTTCCAAACGTGCGTGGGTAGAATATATATCCCACGGGGGTAAAATTGAAAAAAGTTGAAAAATTTTTTTTTTTGGACTTAAGTATTTTTCCGGTGTTTATCAGACTTTCAGATAGGGGAAATGTCAGTGAGCGTTCCGATTTCAGTTCCAGAGCGATTCGCCCAATGATTCATTGATATTTCATCGTTTTCAGGCAATTTTCTGGATTTTTGAAAATTTCACTTTTTTGTGAAAATATCCACTAAATGAGGGAATAATATGTGTGAGGGTACTCCAGGAGAGTTCCAATTGTGTGTGGGTAGAATATATATTCCGCGGGGGTAAAATTGAAAAAATTTGAAATTTTTTTTTTTCTGGACTTAGTCATTTTTTTCGGCGTTTATCAGACTTTCAGATAGGAAGAGAGCGTTCCGATTTCAGTTCCAGAGCGATTCGCCCAATAAGTCCTTGATATTTCATCTTTTTCAGGCAATTTTCTGGATTTTTGAAAATTTCACTTTTTTGTGAAAATATCCACTAAATGAGGGAGTAATATGTGTGAGGGTACCCCAGGAGAGTTCCAAATGTGTGTTGGTAGAATAGATATCCCACAGGGTTAAAATTGAAAAAAGTTGAAAAAAATTTTTTTTTGGACTTAGTCATTTTTCTGGCGTTTATCAGACTTTGAGATAGGGCAAATGTCAGTGAGCATTCCGATTTCAGTTCCAGAGCGATTCGCCCAATGAGTCCTTGATATTTAGTTGTTTTCAGCCAATTTTCTGGATTTTTGAAAATTTCACTTTTTTTGTGAAAATATCCACTAAATGAGGGAATAATATGTGTGAGGGTACCCCAGGAGAGTTCCAAATGTGTGTGGGTAGAATATATATCCCACGGGGTAAAATTGAAAAAAGTTGAAAACATTTTTTTTTTGCACTTAGTCATTTTTCCGGCGTTTATCAGACTTTCAGATAGGGGAAATGTCAGTGAGCATTCCGATTTCAGTTCCTGAGCGATTCGCACAATGAGTCCTTGATATTTAGTCGTTTCCAGCCAATTTTCTGGATTTTTGAAAATTTCACTTTTTTGTGAAAATATCCACTAAATGAGGGAATAATATGTGTCAGGGTACCCCATGAGAGTTCCAAATGTGTGTGGGTAGAATATATATCCCACAGGGTTACAATTGAAAAAAGTTTAAAAATTTTTTTTTTTGACTTAGTCATTTTTTTGGCGTTTATCAGACTTTCAGATAGGGAAAATGTCAGTGAGCGTTCCGATTTCAGTTCCAGAGTGGATCGCACAATGAGGCCTTGATATTTTGTCGTTTTCAGCCAATTTTCTGGATTTTTGAAAATTTTAATTTTTTGTGAAAATATCCACTAAATGAGGGAATAATATGTGTGAGGGTACCCCAGGAGAGTTCCAAATGTGTGTGGGTAGAATATATATCCCATGGGGTAAAATTGAAAAAAGTTGAATAAAAATTTTTTTTGGACTTAGTCATTTTTCCAGCGTTTATCAGACTTTCAGATAGGGGAAATGTCACTGAGCAATCCGATTTCAGTTCCAGAGTGGATCGCACAATGAGTCCTTGATATTTTGTCGTTTTCAGCCAATTTTCTGGATTTTTGAAAATTTTAATTTTTTGCGAAAATATCCACTAAATGAGGGAATAATATGTGTGAGGGTACCCCAGGAGAGTTCTGTGTGAGGGTACCCCAGGAGAGTTCCAAATGTGTGTGGGTAGAATATATATCCCACGGGGTAAAATTGAAAAAAGTTTACAAAAATTTTTTTTTGGACTAGGTCATTTTTCCGGCGTTTATCAGACTTTCAGATAGGGGAAATGTCAGTGAGCGTTCCGATTTCAGTTCCAGAGCGGATCGCACAATTAGTCCTTGATATTTAGTCGTTTTCAGCCAACTTTCTGGATTTTGGAAAATTTTAATTTTTTGTGAAAATATCCACTAAATGAGGGAATAATATGTGTGAGGGTACCCCAGGAGAGTTCCAAATGTGTGTGGGTAGAATATATATCCCACGGGGGTAAAATTGAAAAAAGTTGAAAAAATTTTTTTTTTGGACTTAGTCATTTTTTCGTCGTTTATCAGACTTTCAGATAGGGAAAATGTCAGTGAGCGTTCCGATTTCAGTTCCAGAGTGGATCGCACATTGAGTCCTTGATATTTTGTCGTTTTCAGCCAATTTTCTGGATTTTTGAAAAATTTAATTTTTTGTGAAAATATCCACTAAATGAGGGAATAATATGTGTGAGGGTACCCCAGGAGAGTTCCAAATGTGTGTGGGTAGAATATATATCCCACGGGGCAAAATTGAAAAAAGTTGAAAAAAAATTTTTTTTGGACTTAGTCATTTTTCCGGCGTTTATCAGACTTTCAGATAGGGGAAATGTCAGTGAGCGTTCCGATTTCAGGTTTAGAGCGGATCGCCCAAGTAGTCCTTGATATTTAGTTGTTTTCAGCCAATTTTCTGGATTTTTGAAAATTTCACTTTTTTTGTGAAAATATCCACTAAATGAGGGAATAATATGTGTGAGGGTACCCCAGGAGAGTTCCAAATGTTTGTCGGTAGAATATATATCCCACAAGGTAAAATTGGAAAAAGTTGAAAAAATTTTTTTTTTGGACTTAGTCATTTTTTTGGCGTTTATCAGACTTTCAGATAGGGAAAATGTCAGTGAGCATTCCGATTTCAGTTCCAGAGTGGATCGCACAATGAGTCCTTGATATTTTGTCGTTTTCAGCCAATTTTCTGGATTTTTGAAAATTTTAATTTTTTGTGAAAATATCCACTAAATGAGGGAATAATATGTGTGAGGGTACCCAGTAGAGTTCCAAATGTGTGTGGGTAGAATATATATCTCACGGGGGTAAAATTGAAAAAAGTTGAAAAAAATTTTTTTGGGGACTTAGTCATTTTTCCGGCGTTTATCAGACTTTCAGATAGGGCAAATGTCAGTGAGCGTTCCGATTTCAGTTCCAGAGCTATTCGCCCAATGAGTCCTTGATATTTAGTCGTTTTCAGCCAATATTTTGGATTTTTGAAAATTTCACTTTTTTGTGAAAATATCCACTAAATGAGGGAATAATATGTGTGAGGGTACCCCAGGAGAGTTCCAAATGTGTGTGGGTAGAATATATATCCCACGGGGGTAAAATTGAAAAAAGTTGAAAAAATTTTTTTTTCTGGACTTAGTCATTTCTCCGGCATTTATCAGAATTTCAGATAGCGGAAATGTCAGTGAGCATTCAAATTTCAGTTCCAGAGCGATTCGCCCAATGAGTCCTTGATATTTAGTCGTTTTCAGCCAATTTTCTGGATTTTTGAAAATTTTACTTTTTTGTTAAAATATCCACTAAATGAGGGAATAATATGTATGAGGGTACCCCAGGAGAGTTCCAAATGTGTGTGGGTAGAATAAATATCCCACGGGGGTCAAATTGAAAAAAGTTTAAAAAAATTTTTTTTTGGAATTAGTCATTTTTCCGGCGTTTATCAGAGCTTCAGATAGGGGAAATGTCAGTGAGCATTCCGATTTCAGTTCCAGAGCGATTCGCCCAATGAGTCCTTGATATTAAGTCATTTTCAGCCAATATTTTGGATTTTTGAAAATTTCACTTTTTTGTGAAAATATCCACTAAATGAGGGAATAATATGTGTGAGGGTACCCCAGGAGAGTTCCAAATGTGTGTGGGTAGAATATATATCCCACGGGGGTAAAATTGAAAAAAGCTGAAAAAAAATTTTTTTTGGACTTAGTCATTTTTCCGGCGTTTATCACACTTTCAGATAGGGAGTAAGCTAGGGAGTGAGCGTTCCGATTTCAGTTCCAGAGCGATTCGCACAATGAGTCCTTGATATTTAGTCGTTTTCAGCCAATTTTCTGGATTTTTGGAAATTTCACTTTTTTGTGAAAATATCCACTAAATGAGGGAATAATATGTGTGAGGGTACCCAAGCAGAGTTCCAAATGTGTGTGGGTAGAATATATATCACACGGTGTAAAATTGAAAAAAGTTTAAAAAATTTTTTTTGGGGAATTAGTCATTTTTCCGGCGTTTATCAGACTTTCAGATAGGGCAAATGTTAGTGAGCGTTCCGATTTCAGTATTTCAGTTCCAGAGCAATTCGCCCAATGAGTCCTTGATATTTCGTCGTTGTCAGGCAATTTTCTGAATTTTTGAAAATTTCACTTTTTTGTGAAAATATCCACTAAATGAGGGAATAATATGTGTGATGGTATCCCAGGAGAGTTCCAAATGTGTTTGGGTAGAATATATATCCCACGGGGGTAAATTTGAAAAAAGTTGAAAAAAAATTTTGTTTGGATTTAGCATTTTTTTCGGCGTTTATCAGACTTTCAGATAGGGCAAATGTGAGTGAGCGTTCCAATTTCAGTTCCAGAGCGATTCACCCAATGAGTCCTTGATATTTAGTCGTTTTCAGCCAATTTTCTGGATTTTTGAAAATTTTACTTTCTTCTGAAAATATCCATTAAATGAGGGAATAATATGTGTGAGGGTACCCCAGGAGAGTTCCAAATGTTTGTGGGTAGAATATATATCACACGGGGAAAAATTGAAAAAAGTTTAAAAATATTTTTTTGGGGACTTAGTCATTTTTCCGGCGTTTATCAGACTTTCAGATAGGGGAAATGTCAGTGAGCGTTCCGATTTCAGTTCCAGAGCGGATCGCACAAATGGTCCTTGATATTTAGTCGTTTTCAGCCAATTTTCTGGATTTTTAAAAAAATTTTTTTTTTGTGAAAATATCCACTAAATGAGGGAATAATATGTGTGAGGTTACCTCAGGAGAGTTCCAAATGTGTGTGGGTAGAATATATATCCCACGGGGGTAAAGTTGAAAAAAGTTGAAAAATTTTTTTTTTTTACACTTAGTCATTTTTTCGGCGTTTATTAGACTTTCAGATAGGGGAAATGTCAGTGAGCATTCCGATTTCAGTTCCAGAGCGATTCGTCCAATGAGTCCTTGATATTTTGTCGTTTTCAGCCAATATTTTGGATTTTTGAAAATTTCACTTTTTTGTTAAAACATCCACTAAATGAGGGAATAATATGTGTGAGGGTACGCCAGGAGAGATCCAAATGTGTGTGGGTAGAATATATATCCCACGGGGGTAAAATTGAAAAAAGTTGAAAAAAATTTTTTTTTTGACTTAGTGATTTCTCCGGCATTTATCAGACTTTCAGATAGGGTAAATGTCAGTGAGCATTCCGATTTCAGTTCCAGAGCGATTCGCCCAATGAGTCCTTGATATTAAGTCATTTTCAGCCAATATTTTGGATTTTTGAAAATTTCACTTTTTTGTGAAAATATCCACTAAATGAGGGAATAATATGTGTGAGGGTACCCCAGGAGAGTTCCAAATGTGTGTGGGTAGAATATATATCCCACGGGGGTAAAATTGAAAAAAGCTGAAAAAAAATTTTTTTTGGACTTAGTCATTTTTCCGGCGTTTATCACACTTTCAGATAGGGAGTAAGCTAGGGAGTGAGAGTTCCGATTTCAGTTCCAGAGCGATTCGCCCAATGAGTCCTTGATATTTCGTCGTTGTCAGGCAATTTTCAGAATTTTTGAAAATTTCACTTTTTTGTGAAAATATCCACTAAATGAGGGAATAACATCTGTGAGGGTACCCCAGGAGAGTTCCAAATGTGTGTGGGAAGAATATATATCCCACGGGGGTAAAATTGAAAAAAGTTGAAAAAAATTTTTGTGTGGATTTAGTATTTTTTTCTGCGTTTTTCAGACTTTCAGATAGGGAAAATGTCAGTGAGCGTTCCGATTTCAGTTCCAGAGTGGATTGCACAATGAGTCCTTGATATTTTGTCGTTTTCAGCCAATTTTCTGGATTTTTGAAAATTTTAATTTTTTGTGAAAATATCCACTAAATGAGGGAATAATATGTGTGAGGGTACCCCAGGAGAGTTCCAAATGTGTGTGGGTAAAATATATATCCCACGGGGTAAAATTGAAAAAAGTTAAGAAAAAATTTTTTTTGGACTTAGTCATTTTTCCAGCGTTTATCAGACTTTCAGATAGGGGAAATATCACTGAGCGTTCCGAATTCAGTTCCAGAGTGGATCGCACAATGAGTCCTTGATATTTTGTCGTTTTCAGCCAATTTTCTGGATTTTTGAAAATTTTAATTTTTTGTGAAAATATCCACTAAATGAGGGAATAATTTGTGTGAGGGTACCCCAGGAGAGTTCCAAATGTGTGTGGGTAGAATATATATCCCACGGGGTAAAATTGAAAAAAGTTGAAAAAAATTTTTTTTTGGAATTAGTCATTTTTCCGGCGTTTATCAGAGTTTCAGATAGGGGAAATGTCAGTGAGCGTTCCGATTTCAGTTCCAGAGCGATTCACCCAATGAGTCCTTGATATTTAGTCGTTTTCAGCCAATTTTCTGGATTTTTGAAAATGTTACTTTTTTCTGAAAATATCCACTAAATGAGGGAATAATTTGTGTGAGGGTACCCCAGGAGAGTTTCAAATGTTTGTGGGTAGAATATATATCACAAGGGGTAAAATTGAAAAAAGTTGAAAAAATTTTTTTTTGGGACTTAGTCATTTTTCCGGCGTTTATCAGACTTTCAGATAGGGCAAATGTCAGTGAGCGTTCCGATTTCAGTTCCAGAGCGATTCACCCAATGAGTCCTTGATATTTAGTCGTTTTCAGCCAATTTTTTGAATTTTTGAAAACTTTACTTTTTTGTGAAAATGTCCACTAAATGAGGGAATAATATGTGTGAGGGTACCCCAGGAGAGTTCCAAATGTGTGTGGGTAGAATATATATCCCACGGGGGTAAAATTGAAAAAAGTTGAAAAAATTTGTTTTTTGGAATTAGTCATTTTTCCGGAGTTTATCAGACTTTCAGATAGGGGAAATGTCAGTGAGCGTTCCGATTTCAGTTCCAGAGCGATTCACCCAATGAGTCCTTGATATTTAGTCGTTTTCAGCCAATTTTCTGGATTTTTGAAAATTTTACTTTTTTGTGAAAATATCCACTAAATGAGGGAATAATATGTGTGAGGGTACCCCAGGAGAGTTCCAAATGTTTGTGGGTAGAATATATATCACACGGGGAAAAATTGAAAAAAGTTTAAAAAAATTTTTTTTGGGACTTAGTCATTTTTCCGGCGTTTATCAGACTTTCAGATAGGGCAAATGTCAGTGAGCGTTCCGATTTCAGTTCCAGAGCTATTCGCCCATTGAGTCCTTGATATTTAGTCGTTTTCAGCCAATATTTTGGATTTTTGAAAATTTCACTTTTTTGTGAAAATATCCACTAAATGAGGGAATAATATGTGTGAGGGTACCCCAGGAGAGTACCAAATGTGTGTGGGTAGAATATATATCCCACGGGGGTAAAATTGAAAAAAGTTGAAAAAAATTTTTTTTCTGGACTTAGTCATTTCTCCGGCATTTATCAGACTTTCAGATAGCGGAAATGTCAGTGAGCATTCAAATTTCAGTTCCAGAGCGATTCGCCCAATGAGTCCTTGATATTTAGTAGTTTTCAGCCAATTTTCTGGATTTTTGAAAATTTTACTTTTTTGTTAAAATATCCACTAAATGAGGGAATAATATGTATGAGGGTACCCCAGGAGAGTTCCAAATGTGTGTGGGTAGAATAAATATCCCACGGGGGTAAAATTGAAAAAAGTTGAAAAAAAATTTTTTTTGGAATTAGTCATTTTTCCGGCGTTTATCAGAGTTTCAGATAGGGGAAATGTCAGTGAGCATTCCGATTTCAGTTCCAGAGCGATTCGCCCAATGAGTCCTTGATATTAAGTCATTTTCAGCCAATATTTTGGATTTTTGAAAATTTCACTTTTTTGTGAAAATATCCACTAAATGAGGGAATAACATGTGTGAGGGTACCCCAGGAGAGTTCCAAATGTGTGTGGGTAGAATATATACCCCACGGGGGTAAAATTGAAAAAAGTTGAAAAAAAATTTTTTTTGGACTTAGTCATTTTTCCGGCGTTTATCACACTTTCAGATAGGGAGTAAGCTAGGGAGTGAGCGTTCCGATTTCAGTTCCAGAGCGATTCGCACAATGAGTCCTTGATATTTAGTCGTTTTCAGCCAATTTTCTGGATTTTTGGAAATTTCACTTTTTTGTGAAAATATCCACTAAATGAGGGAATAATATGTGTGAGGGTACCCAAGCAGAGTTCCAAATGTGTGTGGGTAGAATATATATCACACGGGGTAAAATTGAAAAAAGTTTAAAAAATTTTTTTTGGGGAATTAGTCATTTTTCCGGCGTTTATCAGACTTTCAGATAGGGCAAATGTTAGTGAGCGTTCCGATTTCAGTATTTCAGTTCCAGAGCAATTCGCCCAATGAGTCCTTGATATTTCGTCGTTGTCAGGCAATTTTCTGAATTTTTGAAAATTTCACTTTTTTGTGAAAATATCCACTAAATGAGGGAATAATATGTGTGATGGTATCCCAGGAGAGTTCCAAATGTGTTTGGGTAGAATATATATCCCACGGGGGTAAATTTGAAAAAAGTTGAAAAAAAATTTTGTTTGGATTTAGCATTTTTTTCGGCGTTTATCAGACTTTCAGATAGGGCAAATGTGAGTGAGCGTTCCAATTTCAGTTCCAGAGCGATTCACCCAATGAGTCCTTGATATTAAGTCGTTTTCAGCCAATTTTCTGGATTTTTGAAAATTTTACTTTTTTCTGAAAATATCCATTAAATGAGGGAATAATATGTGTGAGGGTACCCCTGGAGAGTTCCAAATGTTTGTGGGTAGAATATATATCACACGGGGAAAAATTGAAAAAAGTTTAAAAAAATTTTTTTTGGGACTTAGTCATTTTTCCGGCGTTTATCAGACTTTCAGATAGGGGAAATGTCAGTGAGCGTTCCGATTTCAGTTCCAGAGTTATTCGCCCAATGAGTCCTTGATATTTAGTCGTTTTCAGCCAATATTTTGGATTTTTGAAAATTTCACTTTTTTGTGAAAATATCCACTAAATGAGGGAATAATATGTGTGAGGGTACCCCAGGAGAGTTCCAAATGTGTGTGGGTAGAATATATATCCCACAGGGGTAAAAATGAAAAAAGTTGAAAAAAAATTTTTTTCTGGACTTAGTCATTTCTCCGGCATTTATCAGACTTTCAGATAGCGGAAATGTCATTGAGCATTCAAATTTCAGTTCCAGAGCTATTCGCCCAATGAGTCCTTGATATTTAGTCGTTTTCAGCCAATTTTCTGGATTTTTGAAAATTTTACTTTTTTGTGAAAATATCCACTAAATGAGGGAATAATATGTATGAGGGTCCTCCAGGAGAGTTCCAAATGTGTGTGGGTAGAATAAATATCCCACGGGGGTAAAATTGAAAAAAGTTTAAAAAAATTTTTTTTTGGAATTAGTCATTTTTTCGGTGTTTATCAGAGTTTCAGATAGGGGAAATGTCAGTGAGCGTTCCGATTTCAGTTCCAGAGCGATTCACCCAATGAGTCCTTGATATTTAGTCGTTTTCAGCCAATTTTCTGGATTTTTGAAAATTTTACTTTTTTGTGAAAATATCCACTAAATGAGTGAATAATATGTGTGAGGGTACCCCAGGAGAGTTCCAAATGTGTGTTGGTAGAATATATATCCCACGGGGGTAAAATTGAAAAAAGTTGAAAAAATTTTGTTTGGACTTAGTCATTTTTTTCGGCGTTTATCAGACTTTCAGATAGGGGAAGTGTTAGTGAGCGTTCCGATTTCAGTATTTCAGTTCCAGAGCAATTCTCCCAATGAGTCCTTGATATTTCGTCGTTGTCAGGCAATTTTCTGAATTTTTGAAAATTTCACTTTTTTTGTGAAAATATCCACTAAATGAGGGAATAACATGTGTGAGGGTACCCCAGGAGAGTTCCAAATGTGTGTGGGTAGAATATATATCCCACGGGGGTCAAATTGAAAAAAGTTGAAAAAAAATTTTTTTTGGACTTAGTGATTTTTCCGGCGTTTATCATACTTTCAGATAGGGAGTAAGCTAGGGAGTGACCGTTCCGATTTCAGTTCCAGAGCGATTCTCCCAATGAGTCCTTGATATTTCGTCGTTGTCAGGCAATTTTCTGAATTTTTGAAAATTTCACTTTTTTGTGAAAATATCCACTAAATGAGGGAATAATATCTGTGAGGGTACCCCAGGAGAGTTCCAAATGGTTGTGGGTAGAATATATATCCTACGGGGGTAAAATTGAAAAAAGTTGAAAAAATTTTTTGTGTGGATTTAGTATTTTTTTCTGCGTTTTTCAGACTTTCAGATAGGGAAAATGTCAGTGAGTGTTCCGATTTCAGTTCCAGAGTGGATCGCACAATGAGTCCTTGATATTTTGTCGTTTTCAGCCAATTTTCTGGATTTTTGAAAATTTTAATTTTTTGTGAAAATATCCACTAAATGAGGGAATAATATGTGTGAGGGTACCCCAGGAGAGTTCCAAATGTGTGTGGGTAGAATATATATCCCACGGGGTAAAATTGAAAAAAGTTGAAAAAAATTTTTTTTTGGACTTAGTCATTTTTCCGGCGTTTATCATACTTTCAGATAGGGCAAATGTGAGTGAGCATTCCAATTTCAGTCCCAGAGCGATTCACCCAATGAGTCCTTGATATTTAGTCATTTTCAGCCAATTTTCTGGATTTTTGAAAATTTCACTTTTTTGTGAAAATATCCACTAAATGAGGGAATAATATGTGTGAGGGTACCCCAGGAGAGTTCCAAATGTTTGTGGGTAAAATATATATCCCACAGGATTAAAATTGAAAAAAAATTTTTTTTTGGACTTAGTCATTTTTCCGGCGTTTATCAGACTTTCAGATAGGGGAAATGTCAGTGAGCGTTCCGATTTCAGTTCCAGAGCGGATCGCACAAATGGTCCTTGATATTTAGTCGTTTTCAGCCAATTTTCTGGATTTTTAAAAAATTTTTTTTTTTGTGAAAATATCCACTAAATGAGGGAATAATATGTGTGAGGTTAACTCAGGAGAGTTCCAAATGTGTGTGGGTAGAATATATATCCCACGGGGGTAAAGTTGAAAAAAGTTGAAAAATTTTTTTTTTTTACACTTAGTCATTTTTCCGGCGTTTATTAGACTTTCAGATAGGGGAAATGTCAGTGAGCATTCCGATTTCAGTTCCAGAGCGATTCGTCCAATGAGTCCTTGATATTTTGTCGTTTTCAGCCAATATTTTGGATTTTTGAAAATTTCACTTTTTTGTTAAAACATCCACTAAATGAGGGAATAATATGTGTGAGGGTACGCCAGGAGAGATCCAAATGTGTGTGGGTAGAATATATATCCCACGGGGGTAAAATTGAAAAAAGTTGAAAAAATTTTTTTTTTTGACTTAGTGATTTCTCCGGCATTTATCAGACTTTCAGATAGGGCAAATGTCAGTGAGTGTTCCGATTTCAGTTCCAGAGTGATTCACCCAATGAGTCCTTGATATTCAGTCGTTTTCAGCCAATATTTTGGATTTTTGAAAATTTCACTTTTTTTGTGAAAATATCCACTAAATAAGGGAATAATATGTGTGAGGGTACCCCAGGAGAGTTCCAAATGTGTGTGGGTAGAATATATATCCCACGGGGTAAATTTGAAAAAAGTTTAAAAAAAATTTTGTTTGGATTTAGCATTTTTTTCGGCGTTTATCAGACTTTCAGATAGGGGAAATGTCTGTGAGCGTTCCGATTTCAGTTCCAGAGCGATTCGCCCAATGAGTCCTTGATATTTAGTCGTTTTCAGCCAATTTTCTTGATTTTTGAAAATTTCACTTTTTTGTGAAAATATCCACTAAATGATGGAATAATATGTGTGAGGGTACCCCATGAGAGTTCCTAATGTGTGTGGGTAGAATATATATCCCGCAGGGTTAAAATTGAAAAAAGCTGAAAAAATTTTTTTTTTTTTGCACTTAGTCATTTTTCCGTGGGTTTATCAGACTTTCAGATAGGGCAAATGTGAGTGAGCGTTCCAATTTCAGTTCCAGAGCGATTCACCCAATGAGTCCTTGATATTTAGTCATTTTCAGCCAATTTTATGGATTTTTGAAAATTTCACTTTTTTGTGAAAATATCCACTAAATGAGGGAATAATATGTGTGAGGGTACCCCAGGAGCGTTCCAAATGTGTGTGGGTAGAATATATATCCCACAGGATTAAAATTGAAAAAAGTTGAAAAAAATTTTTTTTTTGGACTTAGTCATTTTTCCGGCGTGTACAATACTTTCAGATAGGGAGTAAGCTAGGGAGTGAGCGTTCTGATTTCAGTTCCAGAGCGATTCGCCCAATGAGTCCTTGATATTTCGTCGTTGTCAGGCAATTTTCAGAATTTTTGAAAATTTCACTTTTTTGTGAAAATATCCACTAAATGAGGGAATAACATCTGTGAGGGTACCCCAGGAGAGTTCCAAATGTGTGTGGGAAGAATATATATCCCACGGGGGTAAAATTGAAAAAAGTTGAAAAAAATTTTTGTGTGGATTTAGTATTTTTTTCTGCGTTTTTCAGACTTTCAGATAGGGGAAATATCACTGAGCGTTCCGAATTCAGTTCCAGAGTGGATCGCACAATGAGTCCTTGATATTTTGTCGTTTTTAGCCAATTTTCTGGATTTTTGAAAATTTTAATTTTTTGTGAAAATATCCACTAAATGAGGGAATAATATGTGTGAGGGTACCCCAGGAGAGTTCCAAATGTGTGTGGGTAGAATATATATCCCACGGGGTAAAATTGAAAAAAGTTGAAAAAAATTTTTTTTGGGAATTAGTCATTTTTCCGGCGTTTATCAGAGTTTCAGATAGGGGAAATGTCAGTGAGCGTTCCGATTTCAGTTCCAGAGCGATTCACCCAATGAGTCCTTGATATTTAGTCGTTTTCAGCCAATTTTCTGGATTTTTGAAAATGTTACTTTTTTCTGAAAATATCCACTAAATGAGGGAATAATATGTGTGAGGGTACCCCAGGAGAGTTCCAAATGTGTGTGGGTAGAATATATATCCCACGGGGGTAAAATTGAAAAAAGTTGAAAAAAAATATTTTTTGAATTAGTCATTTTTCCGGCGTTTATCAGTTTCAGATAGGGGAAATGTCAATGAGCGTTCCAATTTCAGTTCCAGAGCGATTCACCCAATGAGTCCTTGATATTTAGTCGTTTTCAGCCAATTTTCTGGATTTTTGAAAATTTTACTTTTTTGTGAAAATATCCACTAAATGAGGGAATAATATGTGTGAGGGTACCCCAGGAGAGTTCCAAATGTGTGTGGGTAGAATAAATATCCCACGGGGGTAAAATTGAAAAAAGTTTAAAAAATTTTTTTTTTGGAATTAGTCATTTTTCCGGAGTTTATCAGAGTTTCAGATAGGGGAAATGTCAGTGAGCGTTCCGATTTCAGTTCCAGAGCGATTCACCCAATGAGTCCTTGATATTTAGTCGTTTTCAGCCAATTTTCTGGATTTTTGAAAATTTCACTTTTTTGTGAAAATATCCACTAAATGATGGAATAATATGTGTGAGGGTACCCCATGAGAGTTCCTAATGTGTGTGGGTAGAATATATATCCCGCAGGGTTAAAATTGAAAAAAGCTGAAAAAATTTTTTTTTTTTTGCACTTAGTCATTTTTCCGTGGGTTTATCAGACTTTCAGATAGGGCAAATGTGAGTGAGCGTTCCAATTTCAGTTCCAGAGCGATTCACCCAATGAGTCCTTGATATTTAGTCGTTTTCAGCCAATTTTCTGGATTTTTGAAAATTTTACTTTTTTCTGAAAATATCCATTAAATGAGGGAATAATATGTGTGAGGGTACCCCAGGAGAGTTCCAAATGTTTGTGGGTAGAATATATATCACACGGGGAAAAATTGAAAAAAGTTTAAAAAAATTTTTTTTGGGACTTAGTCATTTTTCCGGCGTTTATCAGACTTTCAGATAGGGCAAATGTCAGTGAGCGTTCCGATTTCAGTTCCAGAGCTATTCGCCCAATGAGTCCTTGATATTTAGTCGTTTTCAGCCAATATTTTGGATTTTTGAAAATTTCACTTTTTTGTGAAAATATCCACTAAATGAGGGAATAATATGTGTGAGGGTACCCCAGGAGAGTTCCAAATGTGTGTGGGTAGAATATATATCCCACGGGGGTAAAATTGAAAAAAGTTGAAAAAATTTTTTTTTCTGGACTTAGTCATTTCTCCGGCATTTATCAGACTTTCAGATAGCAGAAATGTCAGTGAGCATTCAAATTTCAGTTCCAGAGTGATTCGCCCAATGAGTCCTTGATATTTAGTCGTTTTCAGCCAATTTTCTGGATTTTTGAAAATTTTACTTTTTTGTTAAAATATCCACTAAATGAGGGAATAATATGTATGAGGGTACCCCAGGAGAGTTCCAAATGTGTGTGGGTAGAATATATACCCCACGGGGGTAAAATTGAAAAAAGTTGAAAAAAAATTTTTTTTGGACTTAGTCATTTTTCCGGCGTTTATCACACTTTCAGATAGGGAGTAAGCTAGGGAGTGAGCGTTCCGATTTCAGTTCCAGAGCGATTCGCACAATGAGTCCTTGATATTTAGTCGTTTTCAGCCAATTTTCTGGATTTTTGGAAATTTCACTTTTTTGTGAAAATATCCACTAAATGAGGGAATAATATGTGTGAGGGTACCCAAGGAGAGTTCCAAATGTGTGTGGGTAGAATATATATCACACGGGGTAAAATTGAAAAAAGTTAAAAAAAATTTTTTTGGGGAATTAGTCATTTTTTCCGGCGTTTATCAGACTTTCAGATAGGGCAAATGTGAGTGAGCGTTCCAATTTCAGTTCCAGAGCGATTCACCCAATGAGTCCTTGATATTTAGTCATTTTCAGCCAATTTTCTGGATTTTTGAAAATTTAACTTTTTTGTGAAAATATCCACTAAATGAGGGAATAATATGTGTGAGGGAAACCCAGGAGAGTTCCAAACGTGTGTGGGTAAAATATATATCCCACGGGGGTAAATTTGAAAAAAGTTGAAAAAAAAATTTGTTTTGATTTAGCATTTTTTTCGGCGTTTATCAGACTTTCAGATAGGGGAAATGTCTGTGAGCGTTCCGATTTCAGTTCCAGAGCGATTCGCCCAATGAGTCATTGATATTTAGTCGTTTTCAGCCAATATTTTGGATTTTTGAAAGTTTCACTTTTTTGTGAAAATATCCACTAAATGAGGGAATAATATGTGTGGGGGTACCCCAGGAGAGTTCCAAATGTGTGTGGGTAGAATATATTTCCCACAGGATTAAAATTGAAAAAAGTTGAAAAAAAATTTTTTTTTGGACTTAGTCATTTTTCCGGCGTTCATCATACATTCAGATAGGGAGTAAGCTAGGGAGTGAGTGTTCCGATTTCAGTTCCAGAGCGATTCGCCCAATGAGTCCTTGATATTTCGGCGTTGTCAGGCAATTTTCTGAATTTTTGAAAATTTCACTTTTTTGTGAAAATATCCACTAAATGAGGGAATAATATCTGTGAGGGTACCCCAGGAGAGTTCCAAATGTCTGTGGGTAGAATATATATCCCACGGGGGTAAAATTGAAAAAAGTTAAAAAAAATTTTGTTTGGATTTAGTATTTTTTTCTGCGTTTTTCAGACTTTCAGATAGGGGGAATGTCAGTGAGCGTTCCGATTTCAGTTCCAGAGCGATTCGCCCAATGAGTCCTTGATATTTAGTCATTTTCAGCCAATATTTTGGATTTTAGAAAATTTCACTTTTTTGTGAAAATATCCACTAAATGAGGGAATAATATGTGTGAGGGTACCCCATAAGAGTTCCAAATGCGTGTGGGTAGAATATATATCCCACAGGGTTAATATTGAAAAAAGTTGGAAAAAAATTTTTTTTTGCACTTAGTCATTTTTCTGGCGTTTATCAGACTTTCAGATAGGGCAAATGTGAGTGCGCGTTCCAATTTCAGTTCCAGAGCGATTCACCCAATGAGTCCTTGATATTTAGTCATTTTCAGCCAATTTTCTGGATTTTTGAAAATTTCACTTTTTTGTGAAAATATCCACTAAATGAGGGAATAATATGTGTGAGGGTACCCCAGGAGAGTTCCAAATGTGTGTGGGTAGAATATATATCCCACGGGGTAAATTTGAAAAAAGTTTAAAAAATTTTTTTTTGGGATTTAGCATTTTTTTCAGCGTTTATCAGACTTTCAGATAGGGGAAATGTCTGTGAGCGTTCCGATTTCAGTTCCAGAGCGATTGGCCCATGAGTCCTTGATATTTAGTCGTTTTCAGCCAATTTTCTGGATTTTTGAAAATTTCACTTTTTTGTGAAAATATCCACTAAATGAGGGAATAATATGTGTGAGGGTACCCCATGAGAGTTCCTAATGTGTGTGGGTAGAATATATATCCCGCAGGGTTAAAATTGAAAAAAGTTGAAAAAAATTTTTTTTTTGCACTTAGTCATTTTTCTGGTGTTTATCATACTTTCAGATAGGGAGTAAACTAGGGAGTGAGCGTTCCGATTTCAGTTCCAGAGCGATTCGCCCAATGAGTCCTTGATATTTCGTCGTTGTCAGGCAATTTTCTGAATTTTTAAAAATTTCACTTTTTTGTGAAAATATCCACTAAATGAGGGAACAATATCTGTGAGGCAACCCCATGAGAGTTCCAAATGTGTGTGGGTAGAATATATATCCCATGGGGGTAAAATAGAAAAAAGTTGAAAAAAATTTTTGTTTGGATTTAGTATTTTTTTCTGCGTTTTTCAGACTTTCAGATAGGGGAAATGTCAGTGAGTGTTCCGATTTCAGTTCCAGAGCGATTCGCCCAATGAGTCCTTGATATTTAGTCGTTTTCAGCCAATATTTTGGATTTTTGAAAATTTCACTTTTTTGTGAAAATATCCACTAAATGAGGGAATAATATGTGTGAGGGTACCCCAGGAGTGTTCCAAATGTGTGTGGGTAGAATATATATCCCATGGGGGGTAAAATTGAAAAAAGTTGAAAAAAAATTTTGTTTGGATTTAGTATTTTTTTCTGCGTTTTTCAGACTTTCAGATAGGGGAAATGTCAGTGAGCGTTCCGATTTCAGTTCCAGAGCGATTCGCCCAATGAGTCCTTGATATTTATTCATTTTCAGCCAATATTTTGGATTTTAGAAAATTTCACTTTTTTGTGAAAATATCCACTAAATGAGGGAATAATATGTGTGAGGCTACCCAAGTAGAGTTCCAAATGTGTGTGGGTAGAATATATATCCCACGGGGGTAAAATTGAAAAAAAATTTTTTTTTGGACTTAGTAATTTTTCCAGCGTTTATCAGACTTTCAGATAGGGCAAATGTGAGTGAGCGTTCCAATTTCAGTTCCAGAGCGATTCGCCCAATGAGTCCTTGATATTTAGTCATTTTCAGCCAATTTTCTGGATTTTTGAAAATTTCACTTTTTTGTGAAAGTATCCACTAAATGAGGGAATAATGTGTGTGAGGGTACCCCAGGAGAGTTCCAAATGTGTGTGGATAGAATATATATCCCACAGGATTAAAATTGAAAAAAGTTGCAAAAAATTTTTTTGGGGGACTTAGTCATTTTTCCGGCGTTTATCATACTTTCAGATAGGGGAAATGTCAGTGAGCGTTCCGATTTCAGTTCCAGAGCAATTCACCCAATGAGTCCTTGATATTTAGTCGTTTTCAGCCAATATTTTGGATTTTTGAAAATTTCACTTTTTTGTGAAAATATCCACTAAATGAGGGAATAAAATGTGTGAGAGTTCCCCAGGAGAGTTCCAAATGTGTGTGGGTAGAATATATATCCCACGGGGGTAAAATTGAAAAAAGTTGATAAAATTTTGTTTTTGGACTTAGTAATTTTTCCGCCGTTTATCAGACTTTCAGATAGGGGAAATGTCAGTGAGCGTTCCGATTTCAGTTCCAGAGCAGATCGTACAATGAGTCCTTGATATTTAGTCATTTTCAGCCAATTTTCTGGATTTTTTAAAATTTCACTTTTTTGTGAAAATATCCACTAAATGAGGGAATAATATGTGTGAGGGTACCCCAGGAGAGTTCCAAATGTGTGTGGGTAGAATACATATCCAACAGGATTAAAATTGAAAAAAGTTTAAAAAAAATTTTTTTTTGGACTTAGTCATTTTTCCGGAGTTTATCAGACTTTCAGATAGGGAGTGTAGCGTCGGCGTCCCTGCCTCCTGGTAGGCAGGGACGCTGTTCCCCTCACCTCTCCGCTCTGTGCCCGGCGTCCTCCTCCCGCTCTGCTGGCAAGGGGCCGCGCGCGCCATCCTAAGGAGTCCCCGGCCAATGGCTGGAGGACTTCACCATATATAAGAAGCCTCCTCCAAAATGGAGGTGCCCAAACAATGTTGTTGCAAAGCCTTCACTCTGCTTCAGCCCTCAGTTTCCGTTTCCATTTACCTGCCAGTCACCTGCCAGATTCCTGCCTGTTACCTGCCTGTTACCTGCCAGTCACCTGCCAGATTCCTGCCTGTTACCTGCCAGTCACCTGCCAGATTCCTGCTTGATACCTGCCAGATATCCGTTTATCTGCTTGCAAGCCTGCGGTCCGACGGTGTGGCTTCCGACACCTGTCAGTCTGTCTATGGACCAGCCTGCCCGCTCACCTGGGAGCGCTCGTCTGCTACCTGCCTGCTAGCCTACCTGGAGGCTCTGCCGTCACTTGCCGTGACCACCTGCCTGTCCAGAGACTCTTGTCTGCTCACCTTGGAGTGCTCATCTGCTACCTGCCTGCTAGCCTACCTGGAGGTCCCGCCGTCACTTGCCGTGACCACTTGCCTGTCCAGAGACTCTTGTCTGCTCACCTGGGAGCGCTCATCTGCTACCTGCCTGCTAGCCTACCTGGAGGCTCCGCCGTCACTTGCCGTGACCACCTGCCTGTCCAGAGACTCTCGGCTGCTCACCTAGGAGCGCTCACCTGCTACCTGCCTGCTAGCCTACCTGGAGGCTCTGCCGTCACTAGCCGTGACCACCTGCCTGTCCAGAGACTGTCCCTGTCACTTGCCGTAATTACCCGTCCTTCTACCCAGAGACTGTCCCTGTCACTTGCCGTGACTACCTGCCCTTCTGCCCAGAGACTGTCCCTGTCACTTGCCGTGACTACCTGCCCTTCTACCCAGAGACTGTCCCTGTCACTTGCCGTGATTTCCTGCCCGTCTTCCCTGGAAGCCACCCGCTTCCTTACAAGGACCGCCCCCTTGTATAGTTGCTCAGAGGTTCCGCCTCCCAGACCCGTTACAGTTTGCTCGGGCCATGGAATCCGGTGACACCCAAGCTCCCTCGCTCTCGGACCTATGTCATGAACTGTCCTGTCAGAGGTCCCAACAGGAGTCCATCCTGAGTCACCTGCGGAGTGTCAACTCTCGCCTGGACACTCTGTCTGCTCCACCTGCAACCACCGCTAGTGTCATGACTCGCAACCCGGCAGCACCGCTGCCCACCAATACCATGGCATCCTGTCCCGGACCCCGGTTTTCTGCACCTCCTCGTTTCGGAGGTGACTCCGCTCAAGCTCGGGGCTTCATAAACCAGTGCACCCTGCACTTTGAACTCTTGTCCCACCAGTTTATCTCCGACCGGTCCAAAGTAGCCTTTATCATGTCCCACCTCACGGGGGAGGCTCTGGCTTGGCTAAATCCTCTGTGGGAGAGAGGAGATCCCCTGGTGCCCGACCTGCCAGCCAGTCTCACAGCTTTCCGGAAAATCTTCGACGAACCCGGACGGAAGGCCTCATCCGCATCGTCTCTGCTACGCCTCCGTCAAGGAGATCTCACCGTGGGCCAATATGCCATACGGTTCCATACCCTTGCTTCAGAGCTGGCCTGGGATAATGACGCTCTGGTGTCTGTCTTCTGGGAGGGTCTGTCCGGCCGTATTAAAGATGAACTCGCCGGTCGGGACATTCCTACCACTCTCGACGACTTAATAACACTTGCCACCCGGATTGACATCCGATTCCAGGAGCGCGCCAAAGAGGTCACCGTGAGAGGAGGTTTCCACGTCTAGCCCCCACCTTCCAGAAACCTGTCTCTCCCTCCGTTACTCCCCAGGCACACTCACCTGAGCCTATGCAGGTCGACCAGACCAAGATGGTCAAAACCCGTCAAGACTTACGCCGTGTCGAGGGGAGCTGCTTCTACTGTGGCAGTAAGGAGCACCGGATCTGTTCCTGCCCAGAGAGGTCGGGAAACGCCTGTGTCTAGGATCGCTCAGAGAGGTCGCCCTAGACAAAAGTAAACCCTATCCATCTCTGATGCTGTCAGTCTCTATCACCTGCGGAGAGAACCGCTATTTCGAACTGGCTCAACTTGACTCAGGAGCTGCTGGAAATCTCATTTCTCAGTCTCTGGTAGAGAAATATCGCATTCCCACCAAACCTCTGGCTGTACCCTTATCTGTCGCCACCGTGGATGGGGGCCTCTTACCACATCCCATCCAACTCATCACCGAATCCATAACTCTGCAGGTGGGAATGCTGCATTCTGAGAGCATCTCCTTTCATGTTCTGCCTGGACTCTCTCACGCACTCCTGTTAGGCCTACCTTGGCTCCAGAAACATGCACCCGTGCTTGACTGGCAGACCGGAGAAGTCCTTCGCTGGGGACAGGACTGCCATAGGACTTGTCTAGTTCCCGTTCATCCTGCTCGTCCTTCTCCTACCCCAGTCAGTCTAACCGGTCTACCGGTTCCCTATTGGTCTTATGCGGATGTCTTCAATAAAAAAGAAGCAGAGACATTACCCCCTCATAGACCATACGATTGTCCAATCGACCTGATACCCGGCTCTACTCCTCCCTGTGGGCTTATCTACCCTTTGTCCGCAGCGGAGACCCAGTCCATGTCAGAATATATTGAGGAGAATCTGGCCCGGGGATTTATCCGGAAATCTACCTCCCCGGTGGGAGCAGGCTTCTTCTTCGTCAAAAAGAAGGACGGCTCACTCCGTCCATGTATAGATTATAGAGGCCTTAACCAGATTACAGTGAAGAATAAATACCCCCTCCCGCTCATTCCTGAATTATTTGACTGCCTGAGGGGGGCTAGAATCTTCACCAAACTGGATCTCCGTGGGGCGTATAACCTGGTCCGTATCCGTCAGGGGGATGAGTGGAAGACGGCATTCAACACCTGGGACGGCCACTATGAGTACCTTGTAATGCCCTTCGGTCTCTGTAACGCTCCTGTCGTCTTTCAAGAGTTGGTCAATGACATCTTCCGTGACCTTCTCTACTCCTGCGTGGTGGTGTACCTGGACGACATCTTGGTCTTCTCTCCGGACCTTCCTACTCACCGGAGGGATGTTCGTCAGGTCCTGCTCAGGCTCAGGCAGAACCACCTTTACGCTAAATATGAGAAGTGCATCTTTGAGCAGACCTCTCTTCCATTTCTGGGCTACATAATCTCTCAGACCGGCCTACAAATGGATCCTGAGAAACAGTCTGGCATCCAGAAGTGGCCCCGACCAGAGGGGTTGAAGGCTATTCAGCGGTTCCTGGGCTTCGCCAACTATTACCGCCTCTTCATACCGCACTTCTCTTCCCGGACTGCCCCTATCTCTGCGCTCACCCGTAAGGGTACTAATCCCAGAAGATGGCCGCCCGAAGCTGAGGAGGCCTTTCTTTCCTTAAAACAGGCCTTCTCCTCCGCTCCGGTGCTGCATCGTCTGGACGGCAACAAACAATTCTTCCTAGAAGTTGACGCTTCCTCCTCCGGAGCCGGGGCGGTACTTACCCAAAAGTCATCTTCCGGGAGAATGGTAACCTGCGTTTTTTTCTCCAATCTCTTCTCCTCTTCTGAGCGTAACTATTCTATTGGAGATCGTAAATTGTTAGCCATCAAGCTGGCACTGGAGGAGTGGCATTACCTGCTCGAGGGGGCTCTTCACCCGGTAACAATTTACACGGACCACAAGAACTTGGCTTACCTTCAGAGCGCCCAGAGACTTAACTCGCGCAAAGCCCGGTGGTCCTTGTTTTTTGCCTGCTTTGATTTTGTTCTTCATTTTCGCCCGGCAGACAAAAACATCAAAGCTGACGCCTTGTCCCGATCCTTCCTGGTGTCTGATCAAGAGGAGGAACCTAAGCACATCATTGATCCCGCTAGAGTAATGCAAGTGGCTCCCGTGAATCTAAATCGTCTCCCTCCTGGTAAGACGTTTGTAACTGTACCTGATTGGAAGAAGGTCCTACACTGGGGTCATTCGTCTAAGCTAGCTGGCCACGCCAGTCAGAAAAAGACCCTCCAGCTCATTACCCGGCATTACTGGTGGCCTACCCTGCACAAGGATGTAATAGACTTTGTTTCTGCCTGTGTGTCCTGCGCCCGCAACAAAGTTCCGAGACACCTGCCAGCCGGTCGCCTTCTTCCTCTTCCAGTACCTGCTGCCCCGTGGCAGCATATTGCTATGGACTTTATAACGGATCTTCCTGTCTCTGCCGGTTGTACGGTCATTTGGGTGGTCGCTGATCGCTTCTCCAAGATGGCGCACTTCATTCCCCTGCCGGGTCTCCCGTCTGCACCCGAACTGGCTAAAGACTTTATCCGCCACATCTTCCGTCTCCATGGCCTGCCCCTCCACATCGTGTCAGATCGTGGGGTTCAGTTCATCTCACGCTTCTGGAGAGCCACATGTAAGTTGCTTGACGTCACTCTGGACTTCTCCGCTTACCATCCACAGTCCAATGGTCAAGTGGAGCAGATCAATCAGAACCTGACCAGTTACCTCCGGCACTTTGTTAATGCCCACCATTCGGACTGGGTGGATCTCCTACCATGGGCCGAGTTCTCTTACAATAATCACGAGAGCGTATCTTCCTCCAAATCCCCGTTTTTTGTAGTCTTCGGTCAGCATCCTCGGATCCCATTTCCCGTCTCCACCTCGGTGGACAATCCGGCTGCGGAATCTCTCGTTCGCGAATTCTCCTCCATTTGGGAGAGTACACAATCCGCACTCCTTCAGTCGTCCGAACGGATGAAAAAACACGCTGACAAGAAACGCCTGGATCCTCCACAATTCCGTCCTGGAGATAAAGTCTGGCTCTCATCCAAATATGTCGGCTCAAGATTCCCTCCTACAAATTAGGGCCTCGGTTCATCGGCCCACTGGAAGTTATCAAACAGATCAACCCGGAGGCCTATAAATTAAAACTCCCGGCCAACTTGCGGATCCCTAACTCCTTCCATGTATCTCTCCTCAAATCCGTGGTACTTAACTCTTTTTCCAAGTCTACAGGCACGTCTCCTGCTCCGGTTTCCGCTGAGAACGAGTTTGAGGTAGAGAACATTCTGGCCACCAAAAGGGTAAGAGGAAAAACCTTTTTTCTGGTAGATTGGAAGGGGTTTGGTCCTGAGGAGAGAACGTGGGAGCCCCGGGAGAACATCCATGCCCCTCTCATCCTTGATAAATTTCTGTCTGGTCTAAAAAAGGGGGCCTAAAGGGGGGGTACTGTAGCGTCGGCGTCCCTGCCTCCTGCTAGGCAGGGACGCTGTTCCCCTCACCTCTCCGCTCTGTGCCCGGCGTCTTCCTCCCGCTCTGCTGGCAGCGCGCGCTGCTTCCCGGCCACGGTGCTAGGGCGCGCGCGCACGCGCTCCCCCTCTCTTAAAGGGGCTGCAAGCGCCGTCCTAAGGAGTCCCCGGCCAATGACCGGTGGACTTCACCATATATAAGGCACCTCCTCCAAAATGGAGGTGCCCGAACAATGTTGTTGCAAAGTCTTCACTCTGCTTCAGCCCTCAGGTTCCGTTTCCAGTGACCTGCCAGTCACCTGCCAGATTCCTGCCTGTTACCTGCCAGTCACCTGCCAGATTCCTGCCTGTTACCTGCCAGTCACCTGCCAGATTCCTGCTTGATACCTGCCAGATATCCGTTTACCTGCTTGCAAGCCTGCGGTCCGACGGTCTGCCTTCCGACACCTGTCAGTCTGTCTATGGACCAGCCTGCCCGCTCACCTGGAAGCGCTCGTCTGCTACCTGCCTGCTAGCCTACCTGGAGGCTCCGCCATCACTTGCCGTGACCACCTGCCTGTCCAGAGACTCTTGTCTGCTCACCTGGGAGCGCTCATCTGCTACCTGCCTGCTAGCCTACCTGGAGGTCCCGCCGTCACTTGCCGTGACCACCTGCCTGTCCAGAGACTCTTGTCTGCTCAACTGGGGGCGCTCATCTGCTACCTGCCTGCTAGCCTACCTGGAGGCTCTGCCGTCACTAGCCGTGACCACCTGCCTGTCCAGAGACTGTCCCAGTCACTTGCCGTGACTACCTGCCCTTCTACCCAGAGACTGTCCCTGTCACTTGCCGTGAGTACCTGCCCTTCTACCCAGAGACTGTCCCTGTCACTTGCCGTGATTTCCTGCCCGTCTTCCCTGGGAGCCACCCGCTTAATTACAAGGACCGCCCCCTTGTATAGTTGCTCAGAGGTTCCGCCTCCCAGACCTGTTACAGGGAGTAAGCTAGGGAGTGAGCATTCCGATTTCAGTTCCAGAGCGATTCGCCCAATGAGTCCTTGATATTTCGTCGTTGTCAGGCAATTTTCTGAATTTTTGAAAATTTCACTTTTTTGTGAAAATATCCACTAAATGAGGGAATAATATGTGTGAGGGTACCCCAGGAGAGTTCCAAATGTGTGTGGGTAGAATATATATCCCACGGGGGTAAAATTGAAAAAAGTTAAAAAAAAATTTTGTTTGGATTTAGTATTTTTTTCGGCGTTTATCAGACTTGCAGATAGGGGAAATGTCAGTGAGCGTTCCGATTTCAGTTCCAGAGCGATTCGCCCAATGAGTCCTTGATATTTAGTCATTTTCAGCCAATATTATGGATTTTTGAAAATTTCCCTTTTTTGAAAATATCCACTAAATGAGGGAATAATATGTGTGAGGGTACCCCATGAGAGTTCCAAATGTGTGTGGGTAGAATATATATCCCACAGGGTTAAAATTGAAAAAAGTTTAAAAAAAATTTTTTTTTGCACTTAGTCGTTTTTCCGGCGTTTATCAGACTTTCAGATAGGGCAAATGTGAGTGAGCGTTCCAATTTCAGTTCCAGAGCGGATCGCACAATGAGTCCTTGATATTTAGTCGTTTTCAGCCAATTTTCTGAATTTTTGAAAATTTCACTTTTTTGTGAAAATATCCACTAAATGAGGGAATAATATGTGTGAGGGTACCCCAGGAGAGTTCCAAATGTGTGTGGGTAGAATATATATCCCACGGGGGTAAAATTGAAAAAAGTTGAAAAAAATTTTTTTTTGGACTTAGTCATTTTTCCGGCGTTTATCAGACTTTCAGATAGGGAAAATGTCAGTGAGCGTTCCGATTTCAGTTCCAGAGCGATTCGCCCAATGAGTCCTTGATATTTAGTCGTTTTCAGCCAATATTTTGGATTTTTGAAAATTTCCCTTTTTTGTGAAAATATCCACTAAATGAGGGAATAATATGTGTGAGGGTACCCCAGGAGAGTTCCAAATGTGTGTGGGAAGAATATATATCACACGGGGGGTAAAATTGCAAAAAGTTGAAAAAAATTTTTTTTTGGACTTAGTTATTTTTCCGCCGTTTATCATACTTTCAGATAGGGGAAATGTCTGTGAGCGTTCCGATTTCAGTTCCAGAGCGATTCACCCAATGAGCCCTTGATATTTCATCGTTTTCAGACAATATTTTGGATTTTTGAAAATTTCACTTTTTTGTGAAAATATCCACTAAATGAGGGAATAATATGTGTGAGGGTACCCCAGGAGAGTTCCAAATGTGTGTGGGTAGAATATATATCCCACGGGGGTAAAATTGAAAAAGTTGAAAAAAATTTTTTTTTGGACTTAGTCATTTTTCCGGCATTTATCAGACTTTCAGATAGGGAGTGCGCGTTCCGATTACAGTTCCAGAGCGATTCGACCAATGAGTCCTTGATATTTAGTCGTTTTCAGCCAATTTTCTGGATTTTTGAAAATTTCACTTTTTTGTAAAAATATCCACTAAATGAGGGAATAATATGTGTGAGGGTACCCCAGGAGAGTTCCAAATGTGTGTGGGTAGAATATATATCCCACAGGATTAAAATTGAAAAAAGTTTAAAAAAAATTTTTTTTTGGACTTAGTCATTTTTCCGGCGTTTATCAGACTTTCAGATAGGGAGTAAGCTAGGGAATGAGCGTTCCGATTTCAGATCCAGAGCGATTCGCCCAATGAGTCCTTGATATTTCGTCGTTGTCAGGCAATTTTCTGAATTTTTGAAAATGTCACTTTTTTGTGAAAATATCCACTAAATGAGGGAATAATATGTGTGAGGGTACCCCAGGAGAGTTCCAAATGTGTGTGGGTAGAATATATATCCCACGGGGGTAAAATTGAAAAAAGTTGAAAAAAAATTTTGTTTGGATTTAGTATTTTTTTCGGCGTTTATCAGACTTTCAGATCGGGGAAATGTCAGTGAGTGTTCCGATTTCAGTTCCAGAGCGATCCGCCCAATGAGTCCTTGATATTTAGTTATTTTCAGCCAATATTTTGGATTTTTGAAAATTTCATTTTTTTGTGAAAATATCCACTAAATGAGGGAATAATATGTGTGAGGGTACCCCATGAGAGTTCCAAATGTGTGTGGGTAGAATATATATCCCACAGGGTTAAAATTGAAAAAAGTTGAAAAAATTTTTTTTTTTGCACTTAGTCATTTTTCCTGTGTTTATCTGACTTTCAGATAGGGCAAATGTGAGTGAGCGTTCCAATTTCAGTTCCAGAGCGATTCACCCAATGAGTCCTTGAAATTTAGTCGTTTTCAGCCAATTTTCTGGATTTTTGAAAATTTCACTTTTTTGTGAAAATATACACTAAATGAGGGAATAATATGTGTGAGGGTACCCCAGGAGAGTTCCAAATGTGTGTGGGTAGAATATATATCCCACCGGGGTAAAATTGAAAAAAGTTTAAAAAAATTTTTTGGGACTTATTCATTTTTCCGACGTTTATCAGATTTTCAGATAGGGGAAATGTCAGTGAGAATTCCGATATCAGTTCTAGAGCGATTCGCCCAATGAGTCCTTGATATTTACTCGTTTTTAGCCAATTTTGTGGATTTTTGAAAATTTCACTTTTTTGTGAAAATATCCACTAAATGAGGGAATAATATGTGTGAGGGTACCCCAGGAGAGTTCCAAATGTGTGTGGGTAGAATATATATCCCACGGGGGTAAAATTGAAAAAAGTAAAAAAAAAATTTTGTTTGGATTTAGTATTTTTTTCGGCGTTTATCAGACTTTCAGATCGGAGAAATGTCAGTGAGCGTTCCGATTTCAGTTCCAGAGCGATTCGCCCAATGAGTCCTTGATATTTAGTCATTTTCAGCCAATATTTTGGATTTTTGAAAATTTCACTTTTTTGTGAAAATATCCACTAAATGAGGGAATAATATGTGTGAGGGTACCGCAGGAGAGTTCCAAATGTGTGTGGGTAGAATATATATCCCACGGGGGTAAAATTGAAAAAAGTTTAAAAAAATTTATTTTTGGGCTTAGTCATTTTTCCGGCATTCATCAGACTTTCAGATAGGGGAAATGTCAGTTACCGTTCCGATTTCAGTTCCAGAGTGGTTCACCCAATGAGTCCTTGATATTTAGTCGTTTTCAGCCAATTTTCTGGATTTTTGAAAGTTTTACTTTTTTGTGAAAATATCCACTAAATGAGGGAATAATATGTGTGAGGGTACCCCGGGAGAGTTCCAAATGTGTGTGGGTAGGATATATATCCCACGGGGTAAAATTGAAAAAAGTTGAAAAAAAATTTTTTTTGGACTTTTTCATTTTTCCGACGTTTATCAGACTTTCAGATAGGGGAAATGTCAGTGAGAATTCCGATTTCAGTTCTAGAGCGATTCACCCAATGAGTCCTTGATATTTAGTCGTTTTCAGCCAATTTTGTGGATTTTTGAAAATTTCACTTTTTTGTGAAAATATCCACTAAATGAGGGAATAATATGTGTGAGGGTACCCCAGGAGAGTTCCAAATGTGTGTGGGTAGAATATATATCCCATGGGGGTAAAATTGAAAAAAGTTGAAAAAAATTTTTTTTTGGACTTATTCATTTTTCCGGCGTTTATCAGACTTTCAGATAGGGGAAATGTCAGAGAGCGTTCTGATTTCAGTTCCAGAGCGATTCACCCAATGAGTCCTTAATATTTAGTCGTTTTCAGCCAATTTTCTGGATTTTTGAAAATTTTACTTTTTTGTGAAAATATCCACTAAATGAGGGAATAATATGTGTGAGGGTAACCCACCAGAGTTCCAAATGTGTGTGGGTAGAATATATATCCCACGGGGGTAAAATTGGAAAAAGTTGACATTTTTTTTTTTTTCGGACTTAGTAATTTTTCCGGCGTTTATCAGACTTTCAGATAGGGGAAATGTCAGTGAGCGTTCCGATTTCAGTTCCAGAGCGCATCGCACAATGAGTCCTTGATATTTAGTCGTTTTCAGCCAATTTTCTGGATTTTTGAAAATGTCACTTTTTTGTGAAAATATCCACGAAATGAGGGAATAATATGTGCGAGGGTACTCCAGGAGACTTCCAAATGTGTGTGGGTAGAATATATATCACACAGGGGGGTAAAATTGAAAAAAGTTGAAAAAAAAATTTTTTTGGACTTACTCATTTTTCCGGCGTTTATCAGACTTTCAGATAGGGGAAATGTCAGTGAGCGTTCCGATTTCAGTTCTAGAGTGGTTCACCCAATGAGTCCTTGATATTTAGTCGTTTTCAGCCAATTTTCTGGATTTTTGAAAATTTCACTTTTTTGTGAAAATATCCACTAAATGAGGGAATAATATGTGTGAGGGTACCCCGGGAGAAATCCAAATGTTTGTGGGTAGAATATATATCCCACAGTGTAAAATTGAAAAAAGTTTAAAAAAAATTTTTTTTGGACTTAGTCATTTTTCCGGCGTTTATCAGACTTTCAGATAGGGGAAATGTCAGTGAGCGTTCCGATTTCAGTTCCAGAGCGGATTGCACAATGAGTCCTTGATATTTAGTCGTTTTCAGCCAATTTTCTGGATTTTTGAAAATTTCACTTTTTTGTGAAAATATCCACTAAATGAGGGAATAATATGTGTGAGGGTACCCCAGGAGAGTTCCAAATGTTTGTGGGTAGAATATATATCCCACGGGAGTAAAATTGAAAAAAGTTGAAAAAAAATTTTTTTGGGTCTTATTCATTTTTCCGGCATTTATCAAACTTTCAGATAGGGGAAAAGTCAGTGAGTGTTCCGATTTCAGTTCCAGAGCGATTCGCCCAATGAGTCCTTGATATTTAGTCGTTTTAATCCAATTTTCTGGATTTTTGAAAATGTCACTTTTTTGTGACAATATCCACTAAATGAGGGAATATTATGTGTGAGGGTACCCAAGAAGAGTGCAAAATGTGTGTGGGTAGAATATATATCCCACGGATGTAAAATTGAAAAAAGGTGAAAACATTTTTTTTTGGACTTAGTCATTTTTCCGGCTTTTATCAGACTTTCAGATAGGGGACATGTCAGTGAGCGTTCCAATTTCAGTTCCAGAGCGATTCGCCCAATGAGTCCTTGATATTTAGTCGTTTTCAGCCAATTTTCTGGATTTTTGAAAATTTCACTTTTTTGTGAAAATATCCACTAAATGAGGGAATAATATGTGTAAGAGTACCCCAGGAGAGTTCCAAATGTGTGTGGGTAGAATATATATCCCACGGCGGTAAAATTGAAAATATTTAAAAAAAATATTTCTTTTGGTCTTAGTCATTTTCCCGGCGTTTAGCAAACTTTCAGATAGGGGAAATGTCAGTGAGCGTTCCGATTTCAGTTCCAGAGCGATTCGCCCAATGAGTCCTTGATATTTAGTCATTTTCAGCCAATTTTCTGGATTTTTGAAAAATTCACTTTTTTGTGACAATATCCACTAAATGAGGGAATAATATGTGTGAGGGTACCCCAGGAGAGTACTAAATGTGTGTATGTAGAATATATATCCCACGGGGGTAAAATTGAAAAAAGTTGAAAATATTTTTTTTTTTGACTTAGTCATTATTCCGGCGTTTATCAGACTTTCAGATAGGTCAAATGTCAGTGAGCGCTCCGATTTCAGTTCCACAGCGATTCGCCCAATGAGTCCTTGATGTTTAGTCGTTTTCAGCCAATATTTTGGATTTTTGAAAATTTCACATTTTTGTGAAAATATCCACTAAATGAGGGAATAATATGTGTGAGGGTACCCCAGGAGAGTTCCAAATGTGTGTGGGTAGAATATATATCCCACGGGGGTAAAATTGAAAAAAGGTGAAAACATTTTTTTTTTGGACTTAGTCATTTTTCCAGCTTTTATCAGACTTTCAGATAGGGGAAATGTCAGTGAGCTTTCCAATTTCAGTTCCAGAGCGATTCGCCCAATGAGTCCTTGATATTTAGTCGTTTTCAGCCAATTTTCTGGATTTTTGAAAATTTCACTTTTTTGTGAAAATATCCACTAAATGAGGGAATAATATGTGTGAGAGTACCCCAGGAGAGTTCCAAATGTGTGTGGGTAGAATATATATCCCACGGCGGTAAAATTGAAAATAGTTAAAAAAAAAAATTTTTTTTTGGTCTTAGTCTTTTTCCCGGCGTTTAGCAAACTTTCAGATAGGGGAAATGTCAGTGAGCGTTCCGATTTCAGTTCCAGAGCGATTCGCCCAATGAGTCCTTGATATTTAGTCGTTTTCAGCCAATTTTCTGGATTTTTGAAAATTTTACTTTTTTGTGACAATATCCACTAAATGAGGGAATAATATGTGTGAGGGTACCACAGGAGAATACTAAATGTGTGTATGTAGAATATATATCCCACGGGGGTAAAATTGAAAAAAGTTGAAAATATTTTTTTTTTTGACTTAGTCATTTTTCCGGCGTTTATCAGACTTTATGATAGGTCAAATGTCAGTGAGCGCTCCGATTTCAGTTCCAGAGCGATTCGCCCAATGAGTCCTTGATGTTTAGTCGTTTTCAGCCAATATTTTGGATTTTTGAAAATTTCACATTTTTGTGAAAATATCCACTAAATGAGGGAATAATATGTGTGAGGGTACCCCAGGAGAGTTCCAAATGTGTGTGGGTAGAATATATATCCCACGGGGGTAAAATTGAAAATAGTTGAAAAAAATTTCTTTTTTGGACTTAGTCATTTTTCCGGCGTTTATCAGACTTTCAGATAGGGGAAATGTCATTGAGCGTTCCGATTACAGTTCCAGAGCGATTTGCCCAATGAGTCCTTGATATTTAGTCGTTTTCAGCCAATTTTCGAAAATTTCAATTTTTTGTGAAAATATCCACTAAATGAGGGAATAATATGTGTGAGGGTACCCCAGGAGAGTTCCAAATGTGTGTGGGTAGAATATATATCTCACGGGGGTAAAATTTAAAAAAGTTGAAAAAAATTTATTTTTGGACTAAGTCATTTTTCCGGCGTTTATCAAACTTTCAGATAGGGGAAATGTCTGTGAGCGTTCCGATTTCAGTTCCAGAGCGATTCGCCCAATTAGTCCTTGATATTTAGTCGTTTTCAGCCAATTTTCTGGATTTTTGAAAATTTCACTTTTTTGTGACAATATCCGCTAAATGACGGAATAATATGTGTGAGGGTACCCCAGGAGAGTTCCAAATGTGTGTGGAATATATATCCCACGGTGGTAAAATTGAAAAAAGTTGAAAACATTTTTTTTTTGGACTTAGTCATTTTTGCGGCGTTAATCAGACTTTCAGATAGGTCAAATGTCAGTGAGCGTACAAATTTCAGTTCCAGAGCGATTACCCCAATGAGTCCTTGATATTTAGTCGTTTTCAGCCAATATTTTGTATTTTTGAAAATTTCACTTTTTTGTGAAAATATCCACTAAATGAGGGAATAATATGTGTGAGGGTACCCCAGGAGAATACCAAATGTGTGTGGGTAGAATATATATCCCACGGGGGTAAAATTGAAAAAAGTTGAAAACATTTTTTTTTTTGGACTTAGTCATTTTTTCGGCGTTTATTAGACTTTCAGATAGGTGAAATGTCAGTGAGTGTTCCGATTTCACTTCCAAAGCGATTCGTCCAATGAGTCCTTGATATTTAGTCATTTTCAGCCAATATTTTGGATTTTTGAAAATTTCACATTTTTGTGAAAATATCCACTAAATGAGGGAATAATATGTGTGAGGGTACCCCAGGAGAGTTCCAAATGTGTGTGGGTAGAATATATATCCCACGGGGGTAAAATTGAAAAAAGTTTAAAAAAAATTTTTTGGGGTCTTAGTCATTTTTTCGGCGTTTATCAAACTTTCAGATAGTGGAAATGTAAGTGAGCGTTCCGATTTCAGTTCCAGAGCGATTCGCCCAATGAGTCCTTGATATTTAGTCGTTTTCAGCCAATTTTCTGGATTTTTGAAAATTTCACTTTTTTGTGAAAATATCCACTAAATGAGGGAATAATATGTGTGAGGGTACCCCAGGAGAGTTCCAAATGTGTGTGGGTAGAATATATATCCCACGGGGGTAAAACTGAAAAAAGTTTAAAAAAAATTTTTTTGGTCTTAGTCATTTTTCCGGCGTTTATCAAACTTTCAGATAGGGGAAATGTCAGTGAGCGTTCCGACTTCTGTTCCAGAGCGATTCGCCCAATGAGTCCTTGATATTTAGTCGTTTTCAGCCAATTTTCTGGATTTTTGAAAATTTCACTTTTTTGTGACAATATCTACTAAATGAGGGAATAATATGTGTGAGGGTACCCCAGGAAAGTTCCAAATGTGTGTGGGTAGAATATATATCCCACGGTGGTAAAATTGAAAAAAGTTGAAAAATTTTTTTTTTTGGACTTAGTCATTTTTCCGGCGTTAATCAGACTTTCAGATAGGTCAAATGTCAGTGAGCGTACCAATTTCAGTTCCAGAGCGATTAGCTCAATGAGTCCTTGATATTTAGTCGTTTTCAGCCAATTTTCGAAAATTTCAATTTTTTGTGAAAACATCCACTAAATGAGGGAATAATATGTGTGAGGGTACCCCAGGAGAGTTCCAAATGTGTGTGGGTAGAATATATATCTCACGGGGGTAAAATTTAAAAAAGTTGAAAAAAATTTATTTTTGGACTTAGTCATTTTTCCGGCGTTTATCAAACTTTCAGATAGGGGAAATGTCTGTGAGCGTTCCGATTTCAGTTCCAGAGCGATTCGCCCAATTAGTCCTTGATATTTAGTCGTTTTCAGCCAATTTTCTGGATTTTTGAAAATTTCACTTTTTTGTGACAATATCCGCTAAATGACGGAATAATATGTGTGAGGGTACCCCAGGAGAGTTCCAAATGTGTGTGGGTGGAATATATATCCCACGGTGGTAAAATTGAAAAAAGTTGAAAACATATTTTTTTTTGGACTTAGTCATTTTTGCGGCGTTAATCAGACTTTCAGAGAGGTCAAATGTCAGTGAGCGTACCAATTTCAGTTCCAGAGCGATTAGCCCAATGAGTCCTTGATATTTAGTCGTTTTCAGCCAATATTTTGTATTTTTGAAAATTTCACTTTTTTGTGAAAATATACACTAAATGAGGGAATAATATGTGTGAGGGTACCCCATAAGAGTTCCAAATGTGTGTGGGTAGAATATATATCCCACGGGGGTAAAATTGAAAAAAGTTGAAAACATTTTTTTTTTTGGACTTAGTCATTTTTTCGGCGTTTATTAGACTTTCGGATAGGTGAAATGTCAGTGAGTGTTCCGATTTCACTTCCAAAGCGATTCGTCCAATGAGTCCTTGATATTTAGTCATTTTCAGCCAATATTTTGGATTTTTGAAAATTTCACATTTTTGTGAAAATATCCACTAAATGAGGGAATAATATGTGTGAGGGTACCCCAGGAGAGTTCCAAATGTGTGTGGGTAGAATATATATCCCACGGAGGTAAAATTGAAAATAGTTGAAAAAAATTTCTTTTTTGGACTTAGTCATTTTTCCGGCGTTTATCAGACTTTCAGATAGGTCAAATGTCAGTGAGCGTTCCAATTTCAGTTCCAGAGCGATTAGCCCAATGAGTCCTTGATATTTAGTCGTTTTCAGCCAATTTTCTGGATTTTTGAAAATTTTAATTTTTTTGTCAAAATATCCACTAAATGAGGGATTAATATTTGTGAGGGTACCCCAGGAGACTTCCAAATGTGTGTGGGTAGAATATCTATCCCACGGGGGTAAAATTTAAAAAAGTTGAAAAAAAATTCTTTTTGGACTTAGTCATTTTTCCGGCGTTTATCAAACTTTTAGTTAGGGGAAATGTCATTGAGCGTTCCGATCACAGTTCCAGAGCGATTCGCCCAATGATTCCTTGACATTTAGTCGTTTTCAGCCAATATTTTGGCTTTTTGAAAGTTTCACTTTGTTGTGAAAATATCCACTAAATGAGGGAATAATATGTGTGAGGGTACCCCAGGAGAGTTCCAAATGTGTGTGGGTAGAATATATATCCCACGCGCGTAAAATTGAAAAAAGGTGAAAACATTTTTTTTTTGGACTCAGTCATTTTTCCAGCGTTTATCAGACTTTCAGTTAGGGGAAATGTCAGTGAGCGTTCCGATTTCAGTTTCAGAGCGATTTGCCCAATGAGTCCTTGATATTTAGTCATTTTCAGCCAATTTTCTGGATTTTTGAAAATTTCACTTTTTAGTGACAATATCCACTAAATGAGGGAATCATATGTGTGAGGGTACCCCAGGAGAGTTCCAAATGTGTGTGGGTAGAATATATATCCCACGGGGGTAAAATTGAAAAAAGTTGAAAACATTTTTTTTTTGGACTTAGTCATTTTTCCGGCGTTTATCAGACTTTCAGATAGGGCAAATGTCAGTGAGCGTTCCGATTTCCACTCCAGAGCGATTCGCCCAATGAGTCCTTGATATTTAGTTGTTTTCAGCCAATTTTCTGGATTTTTGAAAATTTCACTTTTTAGTGACAATATCCACTAAATGAGGAAATCATATGTGTGAGGGTACCCCAGGAGAGTTCCAAATGTGTGTCGGTAGAATACATATCCCACGGTGGTAAAATTGAAAAAAGTTGAAAAAAATTTTTTTTTGGACTTATTCATTTTTCCGGCGTTTATCAGACTTTCAGATAGGGCAAATGTCAGTGAGCGTTCCGATTTACGTTCCAGAGCGATTCGCCCAATGAGTCCTTGATATTTAGTCGTTTTCAGCCAATTTTCTGGATTTTTGAAAATTTCACTTTTTAGTGACAATATCCACTAAATGAGGGAATCATATGTGTGAGGGTACCCCAGGAGAGTTCCAAATGTGTGTGGGTAGAATACATATCCCACGGTGGTAAAATTGAAAAAAGTTGAAAAAATTTTTTTTTTACTTAGTCATTTTTCCGGCGTTTATCAGACTTTCAGATAGGGCAAATGTCAGTGAGCATTCCGATTTCAGTTCCAGAGCGATTCGCCCAATGAGTCCTTGATATTTAGTCGTTTTCAGACAATTTTCTGGATTTTTGAAAATTTCACTTTTTTGTGAAAATATCCACTAAATGAGGAAATAATATGTGTGAGGGAAACCCAGGAGAGTTCCAAATGTGTGTGGGTAGAATACATATCCCACGGTGGTAAAATTGAAAAAAGTTGAAAAAAATTTTTTTTTACTTAGTCATTTTTCCGGCGTTTATCAGACTTTCAGATAGGGCAAATGTCAGTGAGCATTCCGATTTCAGTTCCAGAGCAATTCGCCCAATGAGTCATTGATATTTAGTCGTTTTCAGCCAATTTTCTGGATTTTTGAAAATTTCATTTTTTTGTGAAAATATCCACTAAATGAGGGAATAATATGTGTGAGGGTTCCCCAGGAGAGTTCCAAATGTGTGTGGGTTGAATATATATCCCACGGGGGTAAAATTGAAAAAGGTTGAAAACATTTTTTTTTTGGACTCAGTCATTTTTCCTGCGTTTATCAGACTTTCAGATAGGGGAAATGTCAGTGAGCATTCCGATTTCAGTTCCAGAGCGATTCGCCCAATGAGACCTTGATATTTAGTCGTTTTCAGCCAATTTTCTGGATTTTTGAAAATTTCACTTTTTTGTGACAATATCCACTAAATGACGGAATAATATGTGTGAGGGTACCCCAGGAGAGTTCCAAATGTGTGTGGGTAGAATATATGTCCCACGGGGGTAAAACTGAGAAAAGTTTAAAAAAATTTTTTTTGGTCTTAGTCATTTTTCCGGCGTTTATCAAACTTTCAGATAGGGGAAATGTCAGTGAGCGTTCCGATTTCAGTTCCAGAGCGATTCGCCCAATGAGTCCTTGATATTTAGTCGTTTTCAGCCAATTTTCTGGATTTTTGAAAATTTCACTTTTTTGTGAAAATATCCACTAAATGAGGGAATAATATGTGTGAGGGTACCCCAGGAGAGTTCCAAATGTGTGTGGGTAGAATATATATCCCACGGGGGTAAAACTGAAAAAAGTTTAAAAAAAATTTTTTTGGTCTTAGTCATTTTTCCGGCGTTTATCAAACTTTCAGATAGGGGAAATGTCAGTGAGCGTTCCGACTTCTGTTCCAGAGCGATTCGCCCAATGAGTCCTTGATATTTAGTCGTTTTCAGCCAATTTTCTGGATTTTTGAAAATTTCACTTTTTTGTGACAATATCTACTAAATGAGGGAATAATATGTGTGAGGGTACCCCAGGAAAGTTCCAAATGTGTGTGGGTAGAATATATATCCCACGGTGGTAAAATTGAAAAAAGTTGAAAAATTTTTTTTTTTGGACTTAGTCATTTTTCCGGCGTTAATCAGACTTTCAGATAGGTCAAATGTCAGTGAGCGTACCAATTTCAGTTCCAGAGCGATTAGCTCAATGAGTCCTTGATATTTAGTCGTTTTCAGCCAATTTTCGAAAATTTCAATTTTTTGTGAAAACATCCACTAAATGAGGGAATAATATGTGTGAGGGTACCCCAGGAGAGTTCCAAATGTGTGTGGGTAGAATATATATCTCACGGGGGTAAAATTTAAAAAAGTTGAAAAAAATTTATTTTTGGACTTAGTCATTTTTCCGGCGTTTATCAAACTTTCAGATAGGGGAAATGTCTGTGAGCGTTCCGATTTCAGTTCCAGAGCGATTCGCCCAATTAGTCCTTGATATTTAGTCGTTTTCAGCCAATTTTCTGGATTTTTGAAAATTTCACTTTTTTGTGACAATATCCGCTAAATGACGGAATAATATGTGTGAGGGTACCCCAGGAGAGTTCCAAATGTGTGTGGGTGGAATATATATCCCACGGTGGTAAAATTGAAAAAAGTTGAAAACATATTTTTTTTTGGACTTAGTCATTTTTGCGGCGTTAATCAGACTTTCAGAGAGGTCAAATGTCAGTGAGCGTACCAATTTCAGTTCCAGAGCGATTCGCCCAATTAGTCCTTGATATTTAGTCGTTTTCAGCCAATTTTCTGGATTTTTGAAAATTTCACTTTTTTGTGACAATATCCACTAAATGACGGAATAATATGTGTGAGGGTACCCCAGGAGAGTTCCAAATGTGTGTGGGTGGAATATATATCCCACGGTGGTAAAATTGAAAAAAGTTGAAAACATATTTTTTTTTGGACTTAGTCATTTTTGCGGCGTTAATCAGACTTTCAGAGAGGTCAAATGTCAGTGAGCGTACCAATTTCAGTTCCAGAGCGATTAGCCCAATGAGTCCTTGATATTTAGTCGTTTTCAGCCAATATTTTGTATTTTTGAAAATTTCACTTTTTTGTGAAAATATACACTAAATGAGGGAATAATATGTGTGAGGGTACCCCATAAGAGTTCCAAATGTGTGTGGGTAGAATATATATCCCACGGGGGTAAAATTGAAAAAAGTTGAAAACATTTTTTTTTTTGGACTTAGTCATTTTTTCGGCGTTTATTAGACTTTCGGATAGGTGAAATGTCAGTGAGTGTTCCGATTTCACTTCCAAAGCGATTCGTCCAATGAGTCCTTGATATTTAGTCATTTTCAGCCAATATTTTGGATTTTTGAAAATTTCACATTTTTGTGAAAATATCCACTAAATGAGGGAATAATATGTGTGAGGGTACCCCAGGAGAGTTCCAAATGTGTGTGGGTAGAATATATATCCCACGGAGGTAAAATTGAAAATAGTTGAAAAAAATTTCTTTTTTGGACTTAGTCATTTTTCCGGCGTTTATCAGACTTTCAGATAGGTCAAATGTCAGTGAGCGTTCCAATTTCAGTTCCAGAGCGATTAGCCCAATGAGTCCTTGATATTTAGTCGTTTTCAGCCAATTTTCTGGATTTTTGAAAATTTTAATTTTTTTGTGAAAATATCCACTAAATGAGGGATTAATATTTGTGAGGGTACCCCAGGAGACTTCCAAATGTGTGTGGGTAGAATATCTATCCCACGGGGGTAAAATTTAAAAAAGTTGAAAAAAAATTCTTTTTGGACTTAGTCATTTTTCCGGCGTTTATCAAACTTTTAGTTAGGGGAAATGTCATTGAGCGTTCCGATCACAGTTCCAGAGCGATTCGCCCAATGATTCCTTGACATTTAGTCGTTTTCAGCCAATATTTTGGCTTTTTGAAAGTTTCACTTTTTTGTGAAAATATCCACTAAATGAGGGAATAATATGTGTGAGGGTACCCCAGGAGAGTTCCAAATGTGTGTGGGTAGAATATATATCCCACGCGCGTAAAATTGAAAAAAGGTGAAAACATTTTTTTTTGGACTCAGTCATTTTTCCAGCGTTTATCAGACTTTCAGTTAGGGGAAATGTCAGTGAGCGTTCCGATTTCAGTTTCAGAGCGATTTGCCCAATGAGTCCTTGATATTTAGTCATTTTCAGCCAATTTTCTGGATTTTTGAAAATTTCACTTTTTAGTGACAATATCCACTAAATGAGGGAATCATATGTGTGAGGGTACCCCAGGAGAGTTGCAAATGTGTGTGGGTAGAATATATATCCCACGGGGGTAAAATTGAAAAAAGTTGAAAACATTTTTTTTTTGGACTTAGTCATTTTTCCGGCGTTTATCAGACTTTCAGATAGGGCAAATGTCAGTGAGCGTTCCGATTTCCACTCCAGAGCGATTCGCCCAATGAGTCCTTGATATTTAGTTGTTTTCAGCCAATTTTCTGGATTTTTGAAAATTTCACTTTTTAGTGACAATATCCACTAAATGAGGAAATCATATGTGTGAGGGTACCCCAGGAGAGTTCCAAATGTGTGTCGGTAGAATACATATCCCACGGTGGTAAAATTGAAAAAAGTTGAAAAAAATTTTTTTTTGGACTTAGTCATTTTTCCGGCGTTTATCAGACTTTCAGATAGGGCAAATGTCAGTGAGCGTTCCGATTTACGTTCCAGAGCGATTCGCCCAATGAGTCCTTGATATTTAGTCGTTTTCAGCCAATTTTCTGGATTTTTGAAAATTTCACTTTTTACTGACAATATCCACTAAATGAGGGAATCATATGTGTGAGGGTACCCCAGGAGAGTTCCAAATGTGTGTGGGTAGAATACATATCCCACGGTGGTAAAATTGAAAAAAGTTGAAAAAATTTTTTTTTTACTTAGTCATTTTTCCGGCGTTTATCAGACTTTCAGATAGGGCAAATGTCAGTGAGCATTCCGATTTCAGTTCCAGAGCGATTCGCCCAATGAGTCCTTGATATTTAGTCGTTTTCAGACAATTTTCTGGATTTTTGAAAATTTCACTTTTTTGTGAAAATATCCACTAAATGAGGGAATAATATGTGTGAGGGTACCCCAGGAGAGTTCCAAATGTGTGTGGGTAGAATATATATCCCACGGGGGTAAAACTGAAAAAAGTTTAAAAAAAATTTTTTTGGTCTTAGTCATTTTTCCGGCGTTTATCAAACTTTCAGATAGGGGAAATGTCAGTGAGCGTTACGACTTCTGTTCCAGAGCGATTCGCCCAATGAGTCCTTGATATTTAGTCGTTTTCAGCCAATTTTCTGGATTTTTGAAAATTTCACTTTTTTGTGACAATATCTACTAAATGAGGGAATAATATGTGTGAGGGTACCCCAGGAAAGTTCCAAATGTGTGTGGGTAGAATATATATCCCACGGTGGTAAAATTGAAAAAAGTTGAAAAATTTTTTTTTTTGGACTTAGTCATTTTTCCGGCGTTAATCAGACTTTCAGATAGGTCAAATGTCAGTGAGCGTACCAATTTCAGTTCCAGAGCGATTAGCTCAATGAGTCCTTGATATTTAGTCGTTTTCAGCCAATTTTCGAAAATTTCAATTTTTTGTGAAAACATCCACTAAATGAGGGAATAATATGTGTGAGGGTACCCCAGGAGAGTTCCAAATGTGTGTGGGTAGAATATATATCTCACGGGGGTAAAATTTAAAAAAGTTGAAAAAAATTTATTTTTGGACTTAGTCATTTTTCCGGCGTTTATCAAACTTTCAGATAGGGGAAATGTCTGTGAGCGTTCCGATTTCAGTTCCAGAGCGATTCGCCCAATTAGTCCTTGATATTTAGTCGTTTTCAGCCAATTTTCTGGATTTTTGAAAATTTCACTTTTTTGTGACAATATCCGCTAAATGACGGAATAATATGTGTGAGGGTACCCCAGGAGAGTTCCAAATGTGTGTGGGTGGAATATATATCCCACGGTGGTAAAATTGAAAAAAGTTGAAAACATATTTTTTTTTGGACTTAGTCATTTTTGCGGCGTTAATCAGACTTTCAGAGAGGTCAAATGTCAGTGAGCGTACCAATTTCAGTTCCAGAGCGATTAGCCCAATGAGTCCTTGATATTTAGTCGTTTTCAGCCAATATTTTGTATTTTTGAAAATTTCACTTTTTTGTGAAAATATACACTAAATGAGGGAATAATATGTGTGAGGGTACCCCATAAGAGTTCCAAATGTGTGTGGGTAGAATATATATCCCACGGGGGTAAAATTGAAAAAAGTTGAAAACATTTTTTTTTTTGGACTTAGTCATTTTTTCGGCGTTTATTAGACTTTCGGATAGGTGAAATGTCAGTGAGTGTTCCGATTTCACTTCCAAAGCGATTCGTCCAATGAGTCCTTGATATTTAGTCATTTTCAGCCAATATTTTGGATTTTTGAAAATTTCACATTTTTGTGAAAATATCCACTAAATGAGGGAATAATATGTGTGAGGGTACCCCAGGAGAGTTCCAAATGTGTGTGGGTAGAATATATATCCCACGGAGGTAAAATTGAAAATAGTTGAAAAAAATTTCTTTTTTGGACTTAGTCATTTTTCCGGCGTTTATCAGACTTTCAGATAGGTCAAATGTCAGTGAGCGTTCCAATTTCAGTTCCAGAGCGATTCGCCCAATGAGTCCTTGATATTTAGTCGTTTTCAGCCAATTTTCTGGATTTTTGAAAATTTCACTTTTTACTGACAATATCCACTAAATGAGGGAATCATATGTGTGAGGGTACCCCAGGAGAGTTCCAAATGTGTGTGGGTAGAATACATATCCCACGGTGGTAAAATTGAAAAAAGTTGAAAAAATTTTTTTTTTACTTAGTCATTTTTCCGGCGTTTATCAGACTTTCAGATAGGGCAAATGTCAGTGAGCATTCCGATTTCAGTTCCAGAGCGATTCGCCCAATGAGTCCTTGATATTTAGTCGTTTTCAGACAATTTTCTGGATTTTTGAAAATTTCACTTTTTTGTGAAAATATCCACTAAATGAGGGAATAATATGTGTGAGGGTACCCCAGGAGAGTTCCAAATGTGTGTGGGTAGAATATATATCCCACGGGGGTAAAACTGAAAAAAGTTTAAAAAAAATTTTTTTGGTCTTAGTCATTTTTCCGGCGTTTATCAAACTTTCAGATAGGGGAAATGTCAGTGAGCGTTCCGACTTCTGTTCCAGAGCGATTCGCCCAATGAGTCCTTGATATTTAGTCGTTTTCAGCCAATTTTCTGGATTTTTGAAAATTTCACTTTTTTGTGACAATATCTACTAAATGAGGGAATAATATGTGTGAGGGTACCCCAGGAAAGTTCCAAATGTGTGTGGGTAGAATATATATCCCACGGTGGTAAAATTGAAAAAAGTTGAAAAATTTTTTTTTTTGGACTTAGTCATTTTTCCGGCGTTAATCAGACTTTCAGATAGGTCAAATGTCAGTGAGCGTACCAATTTCAGTTCCAGAGCGATTAGCTCAATGAGTCCTTGATATTTAGTCGTTTTCAGCCAATTTTCGAAAATTTCAATTTTTTGTGAAAACATCCACTAAATGAGGGAATAATATGTGTGAGGGTACCCCAGGAGAGTTCCAAATGTGTGTGGGTAGAATATATATCTCACGGGGGTAAAATTTAAAAAAGTTGAAAAAAATTTATTTTTGGACTTAGTCATTTTTCCGGCGTTTATCAAACTTTCAGATAGGGGAAATGTCTGTGAGCGTTCCGATTTCAGTTCCAGAGCGATTCGCCCAATTAGTCCTTGATATTTAGTCGTTTTCAGCCAATTTTCTGGATTTTTGAAAATTTCACTTTTTTGTGACAATATCCGCTAAATGACGGAATAATATGTGTGAGGGTACCCCAGGAGAGTTCCAAATGTGTGTGGGTGGAATATATATCCCACGGTGGTAAAATTGAAAAAAGTTGAAAACATATTTTTTTTTGGACTTAGTCATTTTTGCGGCGTTAATCAGACTTTCAGAGAGGTCAAATGTCAGTGAGCGTACCAATTTCAGTTCCAGAGCGATTAGCCCAATGAGTCCTTGATATTTAGTCGTTTTCAGCCAATATTTTGTATTTTTGAAAATTTCACTTTTTTGTGAAAATATACACTAAATGAGGGAATAATATGTGTGAGGGTACCCCATAAGAGTTCCAAATGTGTGTGGGTAGAATATATATCCCACGGGGGTAAAATTGAAAAAAGTTGAAAACATTTTTTTTTTTGGACTTAGTCATTTTTTCGGCGTTTATTAGACTTTCGGATAGGTGAAATGTCAGTGAGTGTTCCGATTTCACTTCCAAAGCGATTCGTCCAATGAGTCCTTGATATTTAGTCATTTTCAGCCAATATTTTGGATTTTTGAAAATTTCACATTTTTGTGAAAATATCCACTAAATGAGGGAATAATATGTGTGAGGGTACCCCAGGAGAGTTCCAAATGTGTGTGGGTAGAATATATATCCCACGGAGGTAAAATTGAAAATAGTTGAAAAAAATTTCTTTTTTGGACTTAGTCATTTTTCCGGCGTTTATCAGACTTTCAGATAGGTCAAATGTCAGTGAGCGTTCCAATTTCAGTTCCAGAGCGATTAGCCCAATGAGTCCTTGATATTTAGTCGTTTTCAGCCAATTTTCTGGATTTTTGAAAATTTTAATTTTTTTGTGAAAATATCCACTAAATGAGGGATTAATATTTGTGAGGGTACCCCAGGAGACTTCCAAATGTGTGTGGGTAGAATATCTATCCCACGGGGGTAAAATTTAAAAAAGTTGAAAAAAAATTCTTTTTGGACTTAGTCATTTTTCCGGCGTTTATCAAACTTTTAGTTAGGGGAAATGTCATTGAGCGTTCCGATCACAGTTCCAGAGCGATTCGCCCAATGATTCCTTGACATTTAGTCGTTTTCAGCCAATATTTTGGCTTTTTGAAAGTTTCACTTTTTTGTGAAAATATCCACTAAATGAGGGAATAATATGTGTGAGGGTACCCCAGGAGAGTTCCAAATGTGTGTGGGTAGAATATATATCCCACGCGCGTAAAATTGAAAAAAGGTGAAAACATTTTTTTTTTGGACTCAGTCATTTTTCCAGCGTTTATCAGACTTTCAGTTAGGGGAAATGTCAGTGAGCGTTCCGATTTCAGTTTCAGAGCGATTTGCCCAATGAGTCCTTGATATTTAGTCATTTTCAGCCAATTTTCTGGATTTTTGAAAATTTCACTTTTTAGTGACAATATCCACTAAATGAGGGAATCATATGTGTGAGGGTACCCCAGGAGAGTTCCAAATGTGTGTGGGTAGAATATATATCCCACGGGGGTAAAATTGAAAAAAGTTGAAAACATTTTTTTTTTGGACTTAGTCATTTTTCCGGCGTTTATCAGACTTTCAGATAGGGCAAATGTCAGTGAGCGTTCCGATTTCCACTCCAGAGCGATTCGCCCAATGAGTCCTTGATATTTAGTTGTTTTCAGCCAATTTTCTGGATTTTTGAAAATTTCACTTTTTAGTGACAATATCCACTAAATGAGGAAATCATATGTGTGAGGGTACCCCAGGAGAGTTCCAAATGTGTGTCGGTAGAATACATATCCCACGGTGGTAAAATTGAAAAAAGTTGAAAAAAATTTTTTTTTGGACTTAGTCATTTTTCCGGCGTTTATCAGACTTTCAGATAGGGCAAATGTCAGTGAGCGTTCCGATTTACGTTCCAGAGCGATTCGCCCAATGAGTCCTTGATATTTAGTCGTTTTCAGCCAATTTTCTGGATTTTTGAAAATTTCACTTTTTAGTGACAATATCCACTAAATGAGGGAATCATATGTGTGAGGGTACCCCAGGAGAGTTCCAAATGTGTGTGGGTAGAATACATATCCCACGGTGGTAAAATTGAAAAAAGTTGAAAAAATTTTTTTTTTACTTAGTCATTTTTCCGGCGTTTATCAGACTTTCAGATAGGGCAAATGTCAGTGAGCATTCCGATTTCAGTTCCAGAGCGATTCGCCCAATGAGTCCTTGATATTTAGTCGTTTTCAGACAATTTTCTGGATTTTTGAAAATTTCACTTTTTTGTGAAAATATCCACTAAATGAGGGAATAATATGTGTGAGGGAAACCCAGGAGAGTTCCAAATGTGTGTGGGTAGAATACATATCCCACGGTGGTAAAATTGAAAAAAGTTGAAAAAAATTTTTTTTTACTTAGTCATTTTTCCGGCGTTTATCAGACTTTCAGATAGGGCAAATGTCAGTGAGCATTCCGATTTCAGTTCCAGAGCAATTCGCCCAATGAGTCCTTGATATTTAGTCGTTTTCAGACAATTTTCTGGATTTTTGAAAATTTCATTTTTTTGTGAAAATATCCACTAAATGAGGGAATAATATGTGTGAGGGTTTCCCAGGAGAGTTCCAAATGTGTGTGGGTAGAATATATATCCCACGGGGGTAAAATTGAAAAAAGTTGAAAAAAAATTTTTTTTGGACTTAGTCATTTTTCCGGCGTTTATCAGACTTTCAGATAGGGGAAATGTCAGTGAGCATTCCGATTTCAGTTCCAGAGCGATTTGCCGGATGAGTCCTTGATATTTCGTCGTTTTCAGCCAATTTTCTGGATTTTTGAAAATTTCACTTTTTTGTGACAATATCCACTAAATGAGGGAATAATATGTGTGAGGGTACCCCAGGAGAGTTCCAAATGTGTGTGGGTAGAATATATAACCCACGGGGGTAAAACTGAAAAAAGTTGAAAAAATTTTTTTTTGGCCTTAGTCATTTTTCCGGCGTTTATCAAACTTTCAGATAGGGGAAATGTCAGTGAGCGTTCCGATTTCAGTTCCAGAGCGATTAGCTCAATGAGTCCTTGATATTTAGTCGTTTTCAGCCAATTTTCGAAAATTTCAATTTTTTGTGAAAATATCCACTAAATGAGGGAATAATATGTGTGAGGGTACCCCAGGAGAGTTCCAAATGTGTGTGGGTAGAATATATTTCCCACGGGGGTAAAATTGAAAAAAATTTTTTTTTTGGACTTAGTCATTTTTCCGCCGTTTATCAGACTTTCAGATAGGTCAAATGTCAGTGAGCGTTCCGATTTCCACTCCAGAGCGATTCGCCCAATGAGTCCTTGATATTTAGTTGTTTTCAGCCAATTTTCTGGATTTTTGAAAATTTCACTTTTTAGTGACAATATCCACTAAATGAGGAAATCATATGTGTGAGGGTACCCCAGGAGAGTTCCAAATGTGTGTCGGTAGAATACATATCCCACGGTGGTAAAATTGAAAAAAGTTGAAAAAAATTTTTTTTTGGACTTAGTCATTTTTCCGGCGTTTATCAGACTTTCAGATAGGGCAAATGTCAGTGAGCATTCCGATTTACGTTCCAGAGCGATTCGCCCAATGAGTCCTTGATATTTAGTCGTTTTCAGCCAATTTTCTGGATTTTTGAAAATTTCACTTTTTAGTGACAATATCCACTAAATGAGGGAATCATATGTGTGAGGGTACCCCAGGAGAGTTCCAAATGTGTGTGGGTAGAATATATATCCCACGGTGGTAAAATTGAAAAAAGTTGAAAAATTTTTTTTTTTGGACTTAGTCATTTTTCCGGCGTTAATCAGACTTTCAGATAGGTCAAATGTCAGTGAGCGTACCAATTTCAGTTCCAGAGCGATTAGCTCAATGAGTCCTTGATATTTAGTCGTTTTCAGCCAATTTTCGAAAATTTCAATTTTTTGTGAAAACATCCACTAAATGAGGGAATAATATGTGTGAGGGTACCCCAGGAGAGTTCCAAATGTGTGTGGGTAGAATATATATCTCACGGGGGTAAAATTTAAAAAAGTTGAAAAAAATTTATTTTTGGACTTAGTCATTTTTCCGGCGTTTATCAAACTTTCAGATAGGGGAAATGTCTGTGAGCGTTCCGATTTCAGTTCCAGAGCGATTCGCCCAATTAGTCCTTGATATTTAGTCGTTTTCAGCCAATTTTCTGGATTTTTGAAAATTTCACTTTTTTGTGACAATATCCGCTAAATGACGGAATAATATGTGTGAGGGTACCCCAGGAGAGTTCCAAATGTGTGTGGGTGGAATATATATCCCACGGTGGTAAAATTGAAAAAAGTTGAAAACATATTTTTTTTTGGACTTAGTCATTTTTGCGGCGTTAATCAGACTTTCAGAGAGGTCAAATGTCAGTGAGCGTACCAATTTCAGTTCCAGAGCGATTATCCCAATGAGTCCTTGATATTTAGTCGTTTTCAGCCAATATTTTGTATTTTTGAAAATTTCACTTTTTTGTGAAAATATCCACTAAATGAGGGAATAATATGTGTGAGGGTACCCCAGGAGACTTCCAAATGTGTGTGGGTAGAATATCTATCCCACGGGGGTAAAATTTAAAAAAGTTGAAAAAAAATTCTTTTTGGACTTAGTCATTTTTCCGGCGTTTATCAAACTTTTAGTTAGGGGAAATGTCATTGAGCGTTCCGATCACAGTTCCAGAGCGATTCGCCCAATGATTCCTTGACATTTAGTCGTTTTCAGCCAATATTTTGGCTTTTTGAAAGTTTCACTTTTTTGTGAAAATATCCACTAAATGAGGGAATAATATGTGTGAGGGTACCCCAGGAGAGTTCCAAATGTGTGTGGGTAGAATATATATCCCACGCGCGTAAAATTGAAAAAAGGTGAAAACATTTTTTTTTTGGACTCAGTCATTTTTCCAGCATTTATCAGACTTTCAGTTAGGGGAAATGTCAGTGAGCGTTCCGATTTCAGTTTCAGAGCGATTTGCCCAATGAGTCCTTGATATTTAGTCATTTTCAGCCAATTTTCTGGATTTTTGAAAATTTCACTTTTTAGTGACAATATCCACTAAATGAGGGAATCATATGTGTGAGGGTACCCCAGGAGAGTTCCAAATGTGTGTGGGTAGAATATATATCCCACGGGGGTAAAATTGAAAAAAGTTGAAAACATTTTTTTTTTGGACTTAGTCATTTTTCCGGCGTTTATCAGACTTTCAGATAGGGCAAATGTCAGTGAGCGTTCCGATTTCCACTCCAGAGCGATTCGCCCAATGAGTCCTTGATATTTAGTTGTTTTCAGCCAATTTTCTGGATTTTTGAAAATTTCACTTTTTAGTGACAATATCCACTAAATGAGGAAATCATATGTGTGAGGGTACCCCAGGAGAGTTCCAAATGTGTGTCGGTAGAATACATATCCCACGGTGGTAAAATTGAAAAAAGTTGAAAAAAATTTTTTTTTGGACTTAGTCATTTTTCCGGCGTTTATCAGACTTTCAGATAGGGCAAATGTCAGTGAGCGTTCCGATTTACGTTCCAGAGCGATTCGCCCAATGAGTCCTTGATATTTAGTCGTTTTCAGCCAATTTTCTGGATTTTTGAAAATTTCACTTTTTAGTGACAATATCCACTAAATGAGGGAATCATATGTGTGAGGGTACCCCAGGAGAGTTCCAAATGTGTGTGGGTAGAATACATATCCCACGGTGGTAAAATTGAAAAAAGTTGAAAAAATTTTTTTTTTACTTAGTCATTTTTCCGGCGTTTATCAGACTTTCAGATAGGGCAAATGTCAGTGAGCATTCCGATTTCAGTTCCAGAGCGATTCGCCCAATGAGTCCTTGATATTTAGTCGTTTTCAGACAATTTTCTGGATTTTTGAAAATTTCACTTTTTTGTGAAAATATCCACTAAATGAGGGAATAATATGTGTGAGGGAAACCCAGGAGAGTTCCAAATGTGTGTGGGTAGAATACATATCCCACGGTGGTAAAATTGAAAAAAGTTGAAAAAAAATTTTTTTTACTTAGTCATTTTTCCGGCGTTTATCAGACTTTCAGATAGGGCAAATGTCAGTGAGCATTCCGATTTCAGTTCCAGAGCAATTCGCCCAATGAGTCCTTGATATTTAGTCGTTTTCAGACAATTTTCTGGATTTTTGAAAATTTCATTTTTTTGTGAAAATATCCACTAAATGAGGGAATAATATGTGTGAGGGTTCCCCAGGAGAGTTCCAAATGTGTGTGGGTAGAATATATATCCCACGGGGGTAAAATTGAAAAAAGTTGAAAAAAAATTTTTTTTGGACTTAGTCATTTTTCCGGCGTTTATCAGACTTTCAGATAGGGGAAATGTCAGTGAGCATTCCGATTTCAGTTCCAGAGCGATTCGCCCAATGAGTCCTTGATATTTAGTTGTTTTCAGCCAATTTTCTGGATTTTTGAAAATTTCACTTTTTAGTGACAATATCCACTAAATGAGGAAATCATATGTGTGAGGGTACCCCAGGAGAGTTCCAAATGTGTGTCGGTAGAATACATATCCCACGGTGGTAAAATTGAAAAAAGTTGAAAAAAATTTTTTTTTGGACTTAGTCATTTTTCCGGCGTTTATCAGACTTTCAGATAGGGCAAATGTCAGTGAGCGTTCCGATTTACGTTCCAGAGCGATTCGCCCAATGAGTCCTTGATATTTAGTCGTTTTCAGCCAATTTTCTGGATTTTTGAAAATTTCACTTTTTAGTGACAATATCCACTAAATGAGGGAATCATATGTGTGAGGGTACCCCAGGAGAGTTCCAAATGTGTGTGGGTAGAATACATATCCCACGGTGGTAAAATTGAAAAAAGTTGAAAAAATTTTTTTTTTACTTAGTCATTTTTCCGGCGTTTATCAGACTTTCAGATAGGGCAAATGTCAGTGAGCATTCCGATTTACGTTCCAGAGCGATTCGCCCAATGAGTCCTTGATATTTAGTCGTTTTCAGACAATTTTCTGGATTTTTGAAAATTTCACTTTTTTGTGAAAATATCCACTAAATGAGGGAATAATATGTGTGAGGGAAACCCAGGAGAGTTCCAAATGTGCGTGGGTAGAATACATATCCCACGGTGGTAAAATTGAAAAAAGTTGAAAAAAAATTTTTTTTACTTAGTCATTTTTCCGGCGTTTATCAGACTTTCAGATAGGGCAAATGTCAGTGAGCATTCCGATTTCAGTTCCAGAGCAATTCGCCCAATGAGTCCTTGATATTTAGTCGTTTTCAGACAATTTTCTGGATTTTTGAAAATTTCATTTTTTTGTGAAAATATCCACTAAATGAGGGAATAATATGTGTGAGGGTTCCCCAGGAGAGTTCCAAATGTGTGTGGGTAGAATATATATCCCACGGGGGTAAAATTGAAAAAAGTTGAAAAAAAATTTTTTTTGGACTTAGTCATTTTTCCGGCGTTTATCAGACTTTCAGATAGGGGAAATGTCAGTGAGCATTCCGATTTCAGTTCCAGAGCGATTTGCCGGATGAGTCCTTGATATTTCGTCGTTTTCAGCCAATTTTCTGGATTTTTGAAAATTTCACTTTTTTGTGACAATATCCACTAAATGAGGGAATAATATGTGTGAGGGTACCCCAGGAGAGTTCCAAATGTGTGTGGGTAGAATATATAACCCACGGGGGTAAAACTGAAAAAAGTTGAAAAAATTTTTTTTTGGCCTTAGTCATTTTTCCGGCGTTTATCAAACTTTCAGATAGGGGAAATGTCAGTGAGCGTTCCGATTTCAGTTCCAGAGCGATTAGCTCAATGAGTCCTTGATATTTAGTCGTTTTCAGCCAATTTTCGAAAATTTCAATTTTTTGTGAAAATATCCACTAAATGAGGGAATAATATGTGTGAGGGTACCCCAGGAGAGTTCCAAATGTGTGTGGGTAGAATATATTTCCCACGGGGGTAAAATTGAAAAAAATTTTTTTTTTGGACTTAGTCATTTTTCCGCCGTTTATCAGACTTTCAGATAGGTCAAATGTCAGTGAGCGTTCCGATTTCCACTCCAGAGCGATTCGCCCAATGAGTCCTTGATATTTAGTTGTTTTCAGCCAATTTTCTGGATTTTTGAAAATTTCACTTTTTAGTGACAATATCCACTAAATGAGGAAATCATATGTGTGAGGGTACCCCAGGAGAGTTCCAAATGTGTGTCGGTAGAATACATATCCCACGGTGGTAAAATTGAAAAAAGTTGAAAAAAATTTTTTTTTGGACTTAGTCATTTTTCCGGCGTTTATCACACTTTCAGATAGGGCAAATGTCAGTGAGCGTTCCGATTTACGTTCCAGAGCGATTCGCCCAATGAGTCCTTGATATTTAGTCGTTTTCAGCCAATTTTCTGGATTTTTGAAAATTTCACTTTTTAGTGACAATATCCACTAAATGAGGGAATCATATGTGTGAGGGTACCCCAGGAGAGTTCCAAATGTGTGTGGGTAGAATACATATCCCACGGTGGTAAAATTGAAAAAAGTTGAAAAAATTTTTTTTTTACTTAGTCATTTTTCCGGCGTTTATCAGACTTTCAGATAGGGCAAATGTCAGTGAGCATTCCGATTTCAGTTCCAGAGCGATTCGCCCAATGAGTCCTTGATATTTAGTCGTTTTCAGACAATTTTCTGGATTTTTGAAAATTTCACTTTTTTGTGAAAATATCCACTAAATGAGGGAATAATATGTGTGAGGGAAACCCAGGAGAGTTCCAAATGTGTGTGGGTAGAATACATATCCCACGGTGGTAAAATTGAAAAAAGTTGAAAAAAATTTTTTCTTACTTAGTCATTTTTCCGGCGTTTATCAGACTTTCAGATAGGGCAAATGTCAGTGAGCATTCCGATTTCAGTTCCAGAGCAATTCGCCCAATGAGTCCTTGATATTTAGTCGTTTTCAGACAATTTTCTGGATTTTTGAAAATTTCATTTTTTTGTGAAAATATCCACTAAATGAGGGAATAATATGTGTGAGGGTTCCCCAGGAGAGTTCCAAATGTGTGTGGGTAGAATATATATCCCACGGGGGTAAAATTGAAAAAAGTTGAAAAAAATTTTTTTTGGACTTAGTCATTTTTCCGGCGTTTATCAGACTTTCAGATAGGGGAAATGTCAGTGAGCATTCCGATTTCAGTTCCAGAGCGATTTGCCGGATGAGTCCTTGATATTTCGTCGTTTTCAGCCAATTTTCTGGATTTTTGAAAATTTCACTTTTTTGTGACAATATCCACTAAATGAGGGAATAATATGTGTGAGGGTACCCCAGGAGAGTTCCAAATGTGTGTGGGTAGAATATATAACCCACGGGGGTAAAACTGAAAAAAGTTGAAAAAATTTTTTTTTGGCCTTAGTCATTTTTCCGGCGTTTATCAAACTTTCAGATAGGGGAAATATCAGTGAGCGTTCCGATTTCAGTTCCAGAGCGATTAGCTCAATGAGTCCTTGATATTTAGTCGTTTTCAGCCAATTTTCGAAAATTTCAATTTTTTGTGAAAATATCCACTAAATGAGGGAATAATATGTGTGAGGGTACCCCAGGAGAGTTCCAAATGTGTGTGGGTAGAATATATTTCCCACGGGGGTAAAATTGAAAAAAAATTTTTTTTTGGACTTAGTCATTTTTCCGCCGTTTATCAGACTTTCAGATAGGTCAAATGTCAGTGAGCGTTCCGATTTCAGTTCCAGAGCGATTCGCCCTATGAGTCCTTGATATTTAGTCGTTTTCAGCCAATATTTTGGATTTTTGAAAGTTTCAGTTTTTTGTGAAAATATCCACTAAATGAGGGAGTAATATGTGTGAGGGTACCCCAGGAGAGTTTCAAATGTGTTCGGGTAGAATATATATCCCACGCCCGTAAAATTGAAAAAAGTTGAAAACATTTTTTTTTTGGACTTAGTCATTTTTCCGGCGTTTATCAGACTTTCAGATAGGTCAAATGTCAGTGAGCGTTCCGTTTTCAGTTCCAGAGCGATTCGCCCAATGAGTCCTTGATATTTAGTCGTTTTCAGCCAATTTTCTGGATTTTTGAAAATTTCACTTTTTTTGTGAAAATATCCACTAAATGAGGGAATAATATGTGTGAGGGTACCCCAGGAGAGTTCCAAATGTGTGTGGGTAGAATATATATCCCACGGGGGTAAAATTGAAAAAAATTGAAAACATTTTTTTTTTGGACTTAGTCATTTTTCCGTCTTTTATCAGACTTTTAGATAAGGGAAATGTCAGTGAGCGTTCTGATTTCAGTTCCAGAGCAATTCGCCCAATGAGTCCTTGATATTTAGTCGTTTTCAGCCAATTTTCTGGATTTTTGAAAATTTCACTTTTTTTGTGAAAATATCCACTAAATGAGGGAATAATATGTGTGAGGGTACCCCAGGAGAGTTCCAAATGTGTGTGGGTAGAATATATATCCCACGGGGGTAAAATTGAAAAAAGTTGAAAAAAATTTATTTTTGGACTTAGTCATTTTTCCGGCGTTTATCAGACTTTCAGATAGGTCAAATGTCAGTGAGCGTTCCGATTTCAGTTCCAGAGCGATTCGCCCACTGAGTCCTTCATATTTAGTCGTTTTCAGCCAATTTTCTGGATTTTTGAAAATTTCACTTTTTAGTGACAATATCCACTAAATGAGGGAATAATATGTGTGAGGGTACCCCAAGAGAGTTCCAAATGTGTGTGGGTAGAATATATATCCCACAGGGGTAAAATTGAAAAAAGTTGAAAACATTTTTTTTTGGGACTTAGTCATTTTATCAGACTTTCAGATAGGGCAAATGTCAGTCAGCGTTCCGATTTCAGTTCCAGAGCGATTCGCCCAATGAGTCCTTGATATTTAGTCGTTTTCAGACAATATTTTGGATTTTTGAAAATTTCACTTTTTTCTCTAAATATCCACTAAATGAGGGAATAATATGTGTGAGGGTACCCCAGGAGAGTTCCAAATGTGTGTGGGTAGAATATATATCCCACGGGGGTAAAATTGAAAAAAAGTTGAAAAATTTTTTTTTTACTTAGTCATTTTTCCGGAGTTTATCAGACTTTCAGATAGGGCAAATGTCAGTGAGCGTTCCGATTCCAGTTCCAGAGCGATTCGCCCAATGAGTCCTTGATATTTAGTCGTTTTCAGACAATTTTCTGGATTTTTGAAAATTTCACTTTTTAGTGAAAATATCCACTAAATGAGGGAATAATATGTGTGAGGGAATCCCAGGAGAGTTCCAAATGTGTGTGGGTAGAATATATATCCCACGGTGGTAAAATTGAAAAAAGTTGAAAAAATTTTTTTTTTACTTAGTCATTTTTCCGGCGTTTATCAGACTTTCAGATAGGGCAAATGTCAGTGAGCATTCCAATTTCAGTTCCAGAGCGATTCGCCCAATGAGTCCTTGATATTTAGACGTTTTCAGACAATTTTCTGGATTTTTGAAAATTTCACTTTTTTGTGAAAATATCCACTAAATGAGGGAATAATATGTGGGAGGGTACCCCAGGAGAGTTCCAAATGTGTGTGGGTAGAATATATATCCCACGGGGGTAAAATTGAAAAAAGTTGAAATCATTTTTTTTTGGACTTAGTCATTTTTCCGGCTTTTATCAGACTTTTAGATAGGGGAAATGTCAGTGAGCGTTCCGATTTCAGTTCCAGAGCGATTCGCCCAATGAGTCCTTAATATTTAGTCGTTTTCAGCCAATTTTTTTGGAATTTTGAAAATTTCACTTTTTTGTGACAATATCCACTAAATGAGGGAATAATGTGTGTGAGGGTACTCCAGGAGAGATCCAAATGTGTGTGGGTAGAATATATATCCCACGGGGGTAAAATTGAAAAAAAGTTGAAATTTTTTTTTTTTTACTTAGTCATTTTTCCGGCGTTTATCAGACTTTCAGATAGGGCAAATGTCAGTGAGCGTTCCGATTCCAGATCCAGAGCTATTCGCCCAATGAGTCCTTGATATTTAGTCGTTTTCAGCCAATTTTCTGGATTTTTGAAAATTTCACTTTTTTGTGAAAATATCCACTAAATGAGGGAATAATATGTGTGAGGGTACCCCAGGAGAGTTCTTTATGTGTGTGGGTAGAATATATATCCCACGGGGGTAAAATTGAAAAAAGTTGAAAAAAATTTTTTTTAGACTTAGTCATTTTTCTGCCGTTTATCAGACTTTCAGATAGGGGAAATGTCAGTGAGCATTCCGATTTCAGTTCCAGAGCGATTTGCCGGATTAGTCCTTGATATTTCGTCGTTTTCAGGCAATTTTCTGAATTTTTGAAAATTTCACTTTTTTGTGAAAATATCCACTAAATGAGGGAATAATATGTGTGAGGGAACCCCAGGAGAGTTCCAAATGTGTGTGGGTAGAATATATATCCCACGGTGGTAAAATTGAAAACATTTTTTTTTTACTTAGTCATTTTTCCGGAGTTTATCAGACTTTCAGATAGGGCAAATGTCAGTGAGCGTTCCGATTCCAGTTCCAGAGCGATTCGCCCAATGAGTCCTTGATATTTAGTCGTTTTCAGCCAATTTTCTGGATTTCTTAAAATTTCACTTTTTAGTGACAATATCCACTAAATGAGGGAATCATATGTGTGAGGGTACCCCAGGAGAGTTCCAAATGTGTGTGGGTAGAATATATATCCCACGGGGGTAAAATTGAAAAAAGTTGAAAACATTTTTTTTTGGACTTAGTTATTTTTCTGGCGTTTATCAGACTTTCAGATAGGGGAAATGTCAGTGAGCGTTCCGATTTCAGTTCCAGAGCGATTTGCCGGATGAGTCCTTGATATTTCGTCGTTTTCAGGCAATTTTCTGAATTTTTGAAAATTTCACTTTTTTGTGAAAATATCCACTAAATGAGGGAATAATATGTGTGAGGGAATCCCAGGAGAGTTCCAAATGTGTGTGGGTAGAATATATATCCCACGGTGGTAAAATTGAAAAAAGTTGAAAAAAATTTTTTTTTACTTAGTCATTTTTCTGGCGTTTATCAGACTTTCAGATAGGGCAAATGTCAGTGAGCATTCCAATTTCAGTTCCAGAGCGATTCGCCCAATGAGTCCTTGATATTTAGACGTTTTCAGACAATTTTCGGGATTTTTGAAAATTTCACTTTTTTGTAAAAATATCCACTAAATGAGGGAATAATATGTGTGAGGGTACTCCAGGAGAGATCCAAATGTGTGGGTAGAATATATATCCCACGGGGGTAAAATTGAAAAAAAGTTGAAATTTTTTTTTTTTTACTTAGTCATTTTTCCGGCGTTTATCAGACTTTCAGATAGGGCAAATGTCAGTGAGCGTTCCGATTCCAGTTCCAGAGCTATTCGCCCAATGAGTCCTTGATATTTAGTCGTTTTCAGCCAATTTTCTGGATTTTTGAAAATTTCACTTTTTTGTGAAAATATCCACTAAATGAGGGAATAATATGTGTGAGGGTACCCCAGGAGAGTTCTTTATGTGTGTGGGTAGAATATATATCCCACGGGGGTAAAATTGAAAAAAGTTGAAAAAAAATTTTTTTAGACTTAGTCATTTTTCTGCAGTTTATCAGACTTTCAGATAGGGGAAATGTCAGTGAGCGTTCCGATTTCAGTTCCAGAGCGATTTGCCGGATTAGTCCTTGATATTTCGTCGTTTTCAGGCAATTTTCTGAATTTTTGAAAATTTCACTTTTTTGTGAAAGTATCCACTAAATGAGGGAATAATATGTGTGAGGGAACCCCAGGAGAGTTCCAAATGTGTGTGGGTAGAATATATATCCCACGGTGGTAAAATTGAAAACATTTTTTTTTTACTTAGTCATTTTTCCGGAGTTTATCAGACTTTCAGATAGGGCAAATGTCAGTGAGCGTTTCGATTTCAGTTCCAGAGCGATTCGCCCAATGAGTCCTTGATATTTAGTTGTATTCAGCCAATTTTCTGGATTTTTGAAAATTTCACTTTTTTGTGAAAATATCCACTAAATGAGGGAATAATATGTGTGAGGGTACCCCAGGAGAGTTCCAAATGTGTGTGTGTAGAATATATATCCCACGGGGGTAAAAATGAAAAAAGTTGAAAACATTTTTTTTTGGACTTAGTCATTTTTCCGGCTTTTATCAGACTTTCACATAGGGGAAATATCAGTGAGCATTCCGATTTCAGTTCCAGAGCGATTCGCCCAATGAGTTCTTGATGTTTAGTCGCTTTCAGCCAATATTTTGGATTTTTGAAAATTTCACTTTTTTTGTGAAAATAACCACTAAATGAGGGAATAATATGTGTGAGGGTACCCCAAGAGAGTTCCAAATGTGTGTGGGTAGAATATATATCCCCCGGGGGTAAAATTGAAAAAAGTTTTAAAAATTTTTTTTTGGGGACTTAGTCATTTTATCAAACTTTCAGATAGGGCAAATGTCAGTGAGCATTCCGATTTCAGTTCCAGAGCGATTCTCCCAATGAGTCCTTGATATTTAGTCGTTTTCAGCCAATCTTTTGAATTTTTGAAAATTTCACTTTTTTGTGAAAATATCCACTATATGAGGGAATAATATGTGTGAGGGTACCCCAGGAGAGTTCCAAATGTGTGTGGGTAGAATATATATCCCACGGGGGTAAAATTGAAAAAAGTTTAAACATTTTTTTTTTTTGGACTGTCATTTTTCCGGGATTTTTCAAACTTTCAGATAGGGCAAATGTCAGTGAGCGTTCCAATTTCAGTTCCAGAGTGATTCGCCGAATGAGTCCTTGATATTTAGTCGTTTTCAGCCAATTTTCTGGATTTTTGAAAATTTCACTTTTTTGTGAAAATATCCACTAAATGAGGGAATAATATGTGTGAGGGTACCCCAGGAGAGTTCCAAATGTGTGTGGGTAGAATATGTATCCCACGCCAGTAAAATTGAAAAAAGTTGAAAAATTTTTTTTTTTGGACTTAGTCATTTTTACGGTGTTTATCAGACTTTCAGATAGGGGAAATGTCAGTGAGCATTTCGATTTCAGTTCCAGAGCGATTCGCCCAATGAGTCCTTGATATTTAGTTGTTTTCAGCCAATTTTCTGGATTTTTGAAAATTTCCCTTTTTTGTGAAAATATCCACTAAATGAGGGAATAATATATGTGAGGGTACCCCAGGAGAGTTCCAAATGTGTGTGGGTAGAATATATATCCCACGGGGGTAAAATTAAAAAAGTTGAAAATTATTTTTTTTTGGACTGTCATTTTTCCGGTGTTTATCAGACTTTCAGATAGGGGAAATGTCAGTGAGTGTTCCCATTTCAGTTCCAGAGCGATTCGCCCAATGAGTCCTTGATATTTAGTCGTTTTCAGCCAATTTTCTGGATTTTTGAAAATTTCACTTTTTTATGAAAATATCCACTAAATGAGGGAATAATAAGTGTGAGGGTACCCCAGGAGAGTTCCAAATGTGTGTGGGTAGAATATATATCCCACAGGGGTAAAATTGAAAAAAGTTTAAAAATTTTATTTTTTTGGACTGTCATTTTTCCGGCGTTTATCAAACTTTCAGATAGGGCAAATGTCAGGGAGAGTTCCAATTTCAGTTCCAGAGCGATTCACCCAATGAGTCCTTGATATTTAGTCGTTTTCAACCAATTTTCTGGATTTTTGAAAATTTCACTTTTTTGTGAAAATATCCACTAAATGAGGGAATAATATGTGTGAGGGTACCCCAGGAGAGTTCCAAATGTGTGTGGGTGGAATATATATCCCACGGGGGTAAAATTGAAAAATGTTGAAAAATTTTTTTTTTTGGACTTAGTCATTTTTCCGGCGTTTATCAGACTTTCAGATAGGGGAAATGTCAGTGAGCGTTTCAATTTCAGTTCCAGAGTGATTCGCCCAATGAGTCCTTGATATTTAGTAGTTTTCAGCCAATTTTCTGGATTTTTGAAAATTTCACTCTTTTGTGAAAATATCCACTAAATGAGGGAATAATATGTGTGAGGGTACCCCAGGAGAGTTCCAAATGTGTGTGGGTAGAATATATATCCCACGGGGGTTAAATTGAAAAAAGTTGAAAAATTTTTTTTTTGGACTTAGTCATTTTTCCGGCGTTTATCAGACTTTCAGATAGGGGAAATGTCAGTGAGCATTTCGATTTCAGTTCCAGAGCAATTCGCCCAATGAGTCCTTGATATTTAGTCGTTTTCAACCAATTTTCTGGATTTTTGAAAATTTCACTTTTTTGTGAAAATATCCACTAAATGAGGGAATGATATGCATGAGGGTACCCCAGGAGAGTTCCAAATGTGTGTGGGTAGAATATATATCCCATGGGGGTAAAATTGAAAAAAGTTGAAAAATTTTTTTTTTGGACTTAGTCATTTTTCCGGCGTTTATCAGACTTTCAGATAGGGGAAATGTCAGTGAGCGTTCCGATTTCAGTTCCAGAGCGATTCGCCCAATGAGTCCTTGATATTTCGTCATTTTCAGGCAATATTCAGAATTTTTGAAAATTTTACTTTTTTGTGAAAATATCCACTAAATGAGGGAATAATATCTGTGAGGGTACCCCAGGAGAGTTCCAAATGTGTGTGGATAGAATATATATCCCACGGGGGTAAAATTGAAAAAAGTTGAAAAATTTTTTTTTTTTTACTTAGTAATTTTTCCGGTGTTTATCAGACTTTCAGATAGGGGAAATGTCAGTGAGCATTCCGATTTCAGTTCCAGATCGATTCGCCAGACGAATCCTTGATATTTCGTCGTTTTCAGGCAATTTTCTGAATTTTTGAAAATTTCACTTTTTTGTGAAAATATCCACTAAATGAGGGAATAATATGTGTGAGTGTACCCCAGGAGAGTTCCAAATGTGTGTGGGTAGAATATATATCCCACGGGGTTAAAATTGAAAAAAGTTGAAAACATTTTTTTGGGGGCTTAGTCATTTTTTCAGACTTTCAGATAGGGCATATATCAGTGAGCATTCCGATTTCAGTTCCAGAGCGATTCGCCCGATGAGTCCTTGATATTTAGTTGTTTTCAGGCAATTTTCTCAATTTTTGAAAATTTCACTTTTTTGTGAAAATATCCACTAAATGAGGGAATAATATGTGTGAGGGTACCCCAGGAGAGTTCCAAATGTGTGTGGGTAGAATATATATCCCACGGGGGTAAAATTGAAAAAAGTTGAAAAATTTTTTTTTTTGGACTTAGTCATTTTTCCGGCGTTTATCAGACTTTCAGATAGGGCAAATGTCAGTGAGCGTTCCGATTTCAGTTCCAGAGCGATTCTCCCAATGAGTCCTTGATATTTAGTCGTTTTCAGCCAATTTTCTGAATTTTTGAAAATTTCACTTTTTTGTGAAAATATCCACTAAATGAGGGAATAATATGTGTGAGGGTACCCCAGGAGAGTTCCAAATGTGTGTGGGTAGAATATATATCCCACGGGGTTAAAATTGAAAAAAGTTGAAAACATTTTTTTTTGGGCTTAGTCATTTTTTCAGACTTTCAGATAGGGCATATGTCAGTGAGCATTCCGATTTCAGTTCCAGAGCGATTCGCCCAATGAGTCCTTGATATTTAGTTGTTTTCAGCCAATAATTTGGATTTTTGAAAATTTCACTTTTTTGTGAAAATATCCACTAAATGAGGGAATAATATGTGTGAGGGTACCCCAGGAGAGTTCCAAATGTGTGTGGGTAGAATATATATCCCACGGGGGTAAAATTGAAAAAGTTGAAAAATGTTTTTTTTTTGAACTTAGTTATTTTTCCGGTGTTTATCAGACTTTCAGATAGGGGAAATGTCAGCGAGCGTTCCGATTTCAGTTCCAGAGCGATTCGCCCAATGAGTCCTTGATATTTCGTCATTTTCAGGCAATTTTCTGAATTTTTGAAAACTTCACTTTTTTGTGAAAATATCCACTAAATGAGGGAATAATATGTGTGAGGGTACCCCAGGAGAGTTCCAAATGTGTGTGGGTAGAATATATATCCCACGGGGTTAAAATTGAAAAAAGTTGAAAACATTTTTTTTTGGGCTTAGTCATTTTTTCAGACTTTCAGATAGGGCATATGTCAGTGAGCATTCCGATTTCAGTTCCAGAGCGATTCGCCCAATGAGTCCTTGATATTTAGTTGTTTTCAGCCAATATTTTGGATTTTTGAAAATTTCACTTTTTTGTGAAAATATCCACTAAATGAGGGAATAATATGTGTGAGGGTACCCCAGGAGAGTTCCAAATGTGTGTGGGTAGAATATATATCCCACGGGGGTAACATTGAAAAAAATTTTTTTTTGGACTTAGTCATTTTTCCGGCGTTTATCAGACTTTCAGATAGGGCAAATGTCAGTGAGCATTCCGATTTCAGTTCCAGAGCGATTCGCCCAATGATTCCTTGATATTTAGTCGTTTTCAGCCAATTTTCTGGATTTTTGAAAATTTCACTTTTTTGTGAAAATATCCACTAAATGAGGGAATAATATGTGTGAGGGTACCCCAGGAGAGTTCCAAATGTGTGTGGGTAGAATATATATCCCACGGGGGTAAAATTGAAAAAAGTTGAAAAAATTTTTTTTTTGGACTTAGTCATTTTTCCGGTGTTTATCAGACTTTCAGATAGGGAAAATGTCAGTGAGCGTTCCGATTTCAGTTCCAGAGCCAATCGCCCAATGAGTCCTTGATATTTAGTCGTTTTCAGCCAATTTTCTGGATTTTTGAAAATTTCACTTTTTTGTGAAAATATCCACTAAATGAGGGAATAATATGTGTGAGGGTACCCCAGGAGAGTTCCAAATGTGTGTGGGTAGAATATATATCCCACGGGGTTAAAATTGAAAAAAGTTGAAAACATTTTTTTTGGGCTTAGTCATTTTTTCAGACTTTCAGATAGGGCATATGTCAGTGAGCATTCCGATTTCAGTTCCAGAGCGATTCGCCGATGAGTCCTTGATATTTAGTTGTTTTCAGGCAATTTTCTCAATTTTTGAAAATTTCACTTTTTTGTGAAAATATCCACTAAATGAGGGAATAATATGTGTGAGGGTACCCCAGGAGAGTTCCAAATGTGTGTGGGTAGAATATATATCCCACGGGGGTAAAATTGAAAAAAGTTGAAAAATTTTTTTTTTTGGACTTAGTCATTTTTCCGGCGTTTATCAGACTTTCAGATAGGGCAAATGTCAGTGAGCGTTCCGATTTCAGTTCCAGAGCGATTCTCCCAATGAGTCCTTGACATTTAGTCGTTTTCAGCCAATTTTCTGAATTTTTGAAAATTTCACTTTTTTGTGAAAATATCCACTAAATGAGGGAATAATATGTGTGAGGGTAACCCAGGAGAGTTCCAAATGTGTGTGGGTAGAATATATATCCCACGGGGTTAAAATTGAAAAAAGTTGAAAACATTTTTTTTTGGGCTTAGTCATTTTTTCAGACTTTCAGATAGGGCATATGTCAGTGAGCATTCCGATTTCAGTTCCAGAGCGATTCGCCCAATGAGTCCTTGATATTTAGTTGTTTTCAGCCAATAATTTGGATTTTTGAAAATTTCACTTTTTTGTGAAAATATCCACTAAATGAGGGAATAATATGTGTGAGGGTACCCCAGGAGAGTTCCAAATGTGTGTGGGTAGAATATATATCCCACGGCGGTAAAATTGAAAAAGTTGAAAAATGTTTTTTTTTTTGAACTTAGTAATTTTTCCGGTGTTTATCAGACTTTCAGATAGGGGAAATGTCAGCGAGCGTTCCGATTTCAGTTCCAGAGCGATTCGCCCAATGAGTCCTTGATATTTCGTCATTTTCAGGCAATTTTCAGAATTTTTGAAAACTTCACTATTTTGTGAAAATATCCACTAAATGAGGGAATAATATGTGTGAGGGTACCCCAGGAGAGTTCCAAATGTGTGTGGGTAGAATATATATCCCACGGGGTTAAAATGTCATTTTTCCGGCGTTTATCAGACTTTCAGATAGGGCAAATGTCAGTGAGCATTCCGATTTCAGTTCCAGAGCCATTCGCCCAATGAGTCCTTGATATTTAGTCGTTTTCAGCCAATTTTCTGGATTTTTGAAAATTTCACTTTTTTGTGAAAATATCCACTAAATGAGGGAATAATATGTGTGAGGGTACCCCAGGAGAGTTCCAAATGTGTGTGGGTAGAATATATATCCCACGGGGTTAAAATTGAAAAAAGTTGAAAACATTTTTTTTTGGGCTTAGTCATTTTTTCAGACTTTCAGATAGGGCATATGTCAGTGAGCATTCCGATTTCAGTTCCAGAGCGATTCGCCCAATGAGTCCTTGATATTTAGTTGTTTTCAGCAAATATTCTGGATTTTTGAAAATTTCACTTTTTTGTGAAAATATCCACTAAATGAGGGAATAATATGTGTGAGGGTACCCCAGGAGAGTTCCAAATGTGTGTGGGTAGAATATATATCCCACGGGGGTAACATTGAAAAAAATTTTTTTTTGGACTTAGTCATTTTTCCGGCGTTTATCAGACTTTCAGATAGGGCAAATGTCAGTGAGCATTCCGATTTCAGTTCCAGAGCGATTCGCCCAATGATTCCTTGATATTTAGTCGTTTTCAGCCAATTTTCTGGATTTTTGAAAATTTCACTTTTTTGTGAAAATATCCACTAAATGAGGGAATAATATGTGTGAGGGTACCCCAGGAGAGTTCCAAATGTGTGTGGGTAGAATATATATCCCACGGGGGTAAAATTGAACAAAGGTGAAAAACTTTTTTTTGGACTTAGTCATTTTTTCAGACTTTCAGATAGGGCATATGTCAGTGAGCATTCCGATTTCAGTTCCAGAGCGATTCGCCCAATGAGTCCTTGATATTTAGTTGTTTTCAGCCAATAATTTGGATTTTTGAAAATTTCACTTTTTTGTGAAAATATCCACTAAATGAGGGAATAATATGTGTGAGGGTACCCCAGGAGAGTTCCAAATGTGTGTGGGTAGAATATATATCCCACGGGGGTAAAATTGAAAAAGTTGAAAAATGTTTTTTTTTTGAACTTAGTAATTTTTCCGGTGTTTATCAGACTTTCAGATAGGGGAAATGTCAGCGAGCGTTCCGATTTCAGTTCCAGAGCGATTCGCCCAATGAGTCCTTGATATTTCGTCATTTTCAGGCAATTTTCTGAATTTTTGAAAATTTCACTTTTTTGTGAAAATATCCACTAAATGAGGGAATAATATGTGTGAGGGTACCCCAGGAGAGTTCCAAATGTGTGTGGGTAGAATATATATCCCACGGGGTTAAAATTGAAAAAAGTTGAAAACATTTTTTTTTGGGCTTAGTCATTTTTTCAGACTTTCAGATAGGGCATATGTCAGTGAGCATTCCGATTTCAGTTCCAGAGCGATTCGCCCAATGAGTCCTTGATATTTAGTTGTTTTCAGCCAATATTTTGGATTTTTGAAAATTTCACTTTTTTGTGAAAATATCCACTAAATGAGGGAATAATATGTGTGAGGGTACCCCAGGAGAGTTCCAAATGTGTGTGGGTAGAATATATATCCCACGGGGGTAACATTGAAAAAAATTTTTTTTTGGACTTAGTCATTTTTCCGGCGTTTATCAGACTTTCAGATAGGGCAAATGTCAGTGAGCGTTCCGATTTCAGTTCCAGAGCGATTCGCCCAATGATTCCTTGATATTTAGTCGTTTTCAGCCAATTTTCTGGATTTTTGAAAATTTCACTTTTTTGTGAAAATATCCACTAAATGAGGGAATAATATGTGTGAGGGTACCCCAGGAGAGTTCCAAATGTGTGTGGGTAGAATATATATCCCACGGGGGTAAAATTAAAAAAAAAAATTTTTGGACTTAGTCATTTTTCCGGCGTTTATCAGACTTTCAGATAGGGCAAATGTCAGTGAGCATTCCGATTTAAGTTCCAGAGCGATTCGCCCAATGAGTCCTTGATATTTCGTCATTTTCAGGCAATTTTCTGAATTTTTGAAAATTTCACTTTTTTGTGAAAATATCCACTAAATGAGGGAATAATATGTGTGAGGGTACCCCAGGAGAGTTCCAAATGTGTGTGGGTAGAATATACAGTTATATGAAAAAGTTTGGGCACCTCTATTAATCTTAAGCTTAATGTTTTATGAAAATTGGTGTTTTTGCAACAGCTATTTCAGTTTGATATATGTAATAACTGTTCGACACAGTAATGTTTCTGCCTTGAAATGAGGTTTATTGTACTAACAGAAAATGTGCAATCTGCATTCAAACAAAATTTGACAGGTGCATAAGTATGGGCACCCTTCTCATTTTCTTGTTTTAAATTCTCCTACCTACTTTTTACTGACTTACTAAAGCACTTTTTTTGGTTTTGTAACCTCATTGAGCTTTGAACTTCATAGCCAGGTGTATGCAATCATGAGAAAAGCTACTTAAAGTGGCCACTTGCAAGTTGCTCTCCTGTTTGAATCTCCTCTGAAGAGTGGCCTCATGGGCTCCTCAAAACAACTGTCAAATGATCTGAAAACAAAGATTATTCAACATAGTTGTTCAGGGGAAGGATACAAAAAGCTGTCTCAGAGATTTAACCTGTCAGTTTCCACTGTGAGGAACATAGTAAGGAAATGGAAGAACACAGGGACAGTTCTTGTTAAGGCCAGAAGTGGCAGGCCAAGAAAAACATCAGAAAGGCAGAGAAGAAGAATTGTGAGATCAGTCAAGGACAATCCTCAGACCACCTCCAGAGAGCTGCAGCATCAACTTGCTGCAGATGGTGTCACTGTGCATCGGTCAACTATACAACGCACTTTACACAAGGAGAAGCTGTATGGGAGATTGATGCGAAAGAAGCTGTTTCTGCGAGCACGCCACAAACAGAGTCGGCTGAGGTATGCAAAAGCACATTTGGAGAAGCCAATTTCTTTTTGGAAGATGGTCCTGTGGACTGATGAAACCAAGATTGAGTTGTTTGGTCATACAAAAAGGCGTTATGCATAGCAGCAAAAAAACACAGCATTCCAAGAAAAACACTTGCTACCCACAGTAAAATTTGGTGGAGGTTCCATCATGCTTTGAGGCTGTGTGGCCAATGCCGGCACCGGAAATCTTGTTAAAGTTGAGGGACGCATGGATTCCACTCAGTATCAGCAGATTCTTGACAATAATGTTCAAGAATCAGTGATAAAGTTGAAGTTACGCAGGGGGTGGATCTTTCAGCAAGACAATGATCTAAAACACCACTCCAAATCTACTCAGGCATCCATGCAGAGGAACAATTACAATGTTCTGGAATGGCCATCCCAGTCCCCAGACCTGAATATCATTGAACATCTGTGGGATCATTTGAAGAGGGCTGTCCATGCTCGGCGACCATCAAACTTAACTGAACTGGAATTGTTTTGTAAAGAGGAATGGTCAAAAATACCTTCATCCAGGATCCAGGAACTCATTAAAAGCTACAGGAAGCGACTAGAGGCTGTTATTTTTGTAAAAGGAGGATCTACTAAATATTAATGTCACTTTTCTGGTGAGGTGCCCATACTTATGCACCTGTCAAATTTTGTTTGAATGCAGATGGCACATTTTCTGTTAGTACAATAAACCTCATTTCAAGGCAGAAACATTACTGTGTCCAACAGTTATTACATATATCAAACTGAAATAGCTGTTGCAAAAACACCAATTTTTATAAAACATTAAGCTTAAGATTAATAGGGGTGCCCAAACTTTTTCATATAACTGTATATCCCACAGGGGTAAAAATGAAAAAAGTTAAAAAAATTTTTTTTTTGGACTTAGTCATTTTTCCGGCGTTTATCAGACTTTCAGATAGGGGAAATGTCAGTGAGCGTTCCGATTTCAGTTCCAGACTGTTTCGCCCAATGAGTCCTTGATATTTAGTCGTTTTCAACCAATTTTCTGGATTTTTGAAAATTTCACTTTTTTGTGAAAATATCCACTAAATGAGGGAATAATATGTGTGAGGGTGCCCCAGGAGAGTTCCAAATGTGTGTGGGTAGAATATATATCCCACAGGGGTAAAATTGAAAAAAGTTGAAAAAATATTTTTTTTGGACTTAGTCATTTTTCCGGTGTTTATCAGACTTTCAGATAGGGGAAATGTCAGTGAACGTTCCGATTTCAGTTCCAGAGCGATTCGCCGGATGAGTCCTTGATATTTTGTCATTTTCAGGCAATTTTCTGAATTTTTGAAAATTTCACTTTTTTGTGAAAATATCCACTAAATGAGGGAATAATATGTGTGAGGGTACCCCAGGAGAGTTCCAAATGTGTGTCGGTAGTATATATATCCCACGGGGGTAAAATTGAAAAAAGGTGAAAAACTTTTTTTTGGACTTAGTCATTTTTTCAGACTTTCAGATAGGGCATATGTCAGTGAGCATTCCGATTTCAGTTCCAGAGCGATTCGCCCAATGAGTCCTTGATATTTAGTTGTTTTCAGCCAATATTTTGGATTTTTGAAAATTTCACTTTTTTGTGAAAATATCCACTAAATGAGGGAATAATATGTGTGAGGGTACCCCAGGAGAGTTCCAAATGTGTGTGGGTAGAATATATATCCCACGGGGGTAAAATTGAAAAAAGGTGAAAAACTTTTTTTTGGACTTAAGTCTTTTTTTCGGCGTTTATCAGACTTTCAGATAGGGGAAATGTCAGTGAGCATACCGATTTCAGTTCCAGAGCGATTCGCCCAATGAGTCCTTGATATTTAGTTGTTTTCAGCCAATATTTTGCATTTTTGAAAATTTCACTTTTTTGTGAAATATCCACTAAATGAGGGAATAATATGTGTGAGGGTACCCCAGGAGAGTTCCAAATGTGTGTGGGTAGAATATATATCCCACGGGGGTAAAATCGAAAAAAAAAATTTTTCGACTTAGTCATTTTTCCGTCGTTTATCAGACTTTCAGGTAGGGCAAATGTCAGTGAGCGTTCCGATTTCAGTTCCAGAGCGATTCGCCCAATGAGTCCTTGATATTTCGTCATTTTCAGGCAATTTTCTGAATTTTTGAAAATTTCACTTTTTTGTGAAAATATCCACTAAATGAGGGAATAATATGTGTGCGGGTACCCCAGGAGAGTTCCTAATGTGTGTGGGTAGAATATATATCCCACGGGGGTAAAATTGAAAAAGTTGAAAAATGTTTTTTTTTTGAACTTAGTAATTTTTCCGGTGTTTATCAGACTTTCAGATAGGGGAAATGTCAGCGAGCGTTCCGATTGCAGATCCAGAACGATTCTCCGGATGAGTCCTTGATATTTCGTCGTTTTCAGGCAATTTTCTGCATTTTTGAAAATTTCACTTTTTTGGGAAAATATCCACTAAATGAGGGAATAATATGTGAGGGTACCCCAGGAGAGTTCCAAATGTGTGTGGGTAGAATAAATATCCCACGGGGGTAAAATTGAAAAAAGGTGAAAAATTTTTTATTTTGACTTAGTCATTTTTTCAGACTTTCAGATAGGGCATATGTCAGTGAGCATTCCGATTTCAGTTCCAGAGCGAACTGCCCAATGAGTCCTTGATATTTAGTCATTTTCAGCCAATTTTCTGAATTTTTGAAAATTTCACTTTTTTGTGAAATATCCACTAAATGAGGGAATAATATGTGTGAGGGTACCCCAGGAGAGTTCCAAATGTGTGTGGGTAGAATATATATCCCACGGGGGTAAAATCGAAAAAAATTTTTTTTGGACTTAGTCATTTTTCCGTCGTTTATCAGACTTTCAGATAGGGCAAATGTCAGTGAGCGTTCCGATTTCAGTTCCAGAGCGATTCTCCCAATGAGTCCTTGATATTTCGTCATTTTCAGGCAATTTTCTGAATTTTTGAAAATTTCACTTTTTTGTGAAAATATCCACTAAATGAGGGAATAATATGTGTGCGGGTACCCCAGGAGAGTTCCAAATGTGTGTGGGTAGAATATATATCCCACGGGGGTAAAATTGAAAAAGTTGAAAAATGTTTTTTTTTTGAACTTAGTAATTTTTCCGGTGTTTATCAGACTTTCAGATAGGGGAAATGTCAGCGAGCTTTCCGATTGCAGATCCAGAATGATTCTCCGGATGAGTCCTTGATATTTCGTCGTTTTCAGGCAATTTTCTGGATTTTTGAAAATTTCACTTTTTTGGGAAAATATCCACTAAATGAGGGAATAATATGTGTGAGGGTACCCCAGGAGAGTTCCAAATGTGTGTGGGTAGAATATATATCCCACGGGGTTAAAATTGAAAAAAGTTGAAAACATTTTTTTTGGGGCTTAGTCATTTTTTCAGACTTTCAGATAGGGCATATGTCAGTGAGCATTCCGATTTCAGTTCCAGAGCGATTCGCCCAATGAGTCCTTGATATTTAGTCGTATTCAGCCAATTTTCTGGATTTTTTAAAATTTCACTTTTTTGTGAAAATATCCACTAAATGAAGGAATAATATGTGTGAGGGTACCCCAGGAGAGTTCCAAATGTGTGTGGGTAGAATATATATCCCACGGGGGTAAAATTGAAAAAAGGTGAAAAACTTTTTTTTGGACTTAGTAATTTTTTCAGACTTTCAGATAGGGCATATGTCAGTGAGCATTCCGATTTCAGTTCCAGAGCGATTCGCCCAATGAGTCCTTGATATTTAGTCGTTTTCAGGCAATTTTCTGAATTTTTGAAAATTTCACTTTTTTGTGAAAATATCCACTAAATGAGGGAATAATATGTGTGAGGGTACCCCAGGAGAGTTCCAAATGTGTGTGGGTAGAATATATATCCCACGGGGGTAAAATTTTTAAAAAAAATTTTTGGACTTAGTCATTTTTCTGGCGTTTATCAGACTTTCAGATAGGGGAAATGTCAGTGAGCGTTCCGATTTCAGTTCCAGAGCGGATCGCACAATGAGTCCTTGATATTTAGTCGTTTTCAGACAATATTTTGGATTTTTGAAAATTTCACTTTTTTGTGAAAATATCCACTAAATGAGGGAATAATATGTGTGAGGTTACCCCAGGAGAGTTCCAAATGTGTGTGGGTAGAATATATATCCCACGGGGGTAAAATTGAAAAAAGTTGAAAACATTTTTTTTTTGGACTTAGTCATTTTTCCGCCGTTTATCAGACTTTCAGATAGGGCAAATGTCAGTGAGCGTTCCGATTTCAGTTCCAGAGCGATTCGCCGGATGAGTCCTTGATATTTTGTCATTTTCAGGCAATTTTCTGAATTTTTGAAAATTTCACTTTTTTGTGAAAATATCCACTAAATGAGGGAATAATATGTGTGAGGGTACCCCAGGAGAGTTCCAAATGTGTGTGGGTAGAATATATATCCCACGGGGGTAAAATAGAAAAAAGTTGAAAAAATTATTTTTTGGACTTATTCATTTTTCCGACGTTTATCAGACTTTCAGATAGGGCAAATGTCAGTGAGCGTTCCGATTTCAGTTCCAGAGCGATTCGCCCAATGAGTCCTTGATATTTAGTCGTTTTCAGCCAATTTTCTTGATTTTTGAAAATTTCACTTTTTTGTGAAAATATCCGCTAAATGAGGGAATAATATGTGTGAGGGTACACCAGGAGAGTTCCAAATGTATGTGGGTAGAATATATATCCCACGGGGGTAAAATAGAAAAAAGTTGAAAAAATTATTTTTTGGACTTATTCATTTTTCCGACGTTTATCAGACTTTCAGATAGGGGAAATGTCAGTGAGCGTTCCGATTTCAGTTCCAGAGCAGATCGCACAATGAGTCCTTGATATTTAGTCGTTTTCAGACAATATTTTGGATTTTTGAAAATTTCACTTTTTTGTGAAAATATCCACTAAATGAGGGAATAATATGTGTGAGGGTACCCCAGGAGAGTTCCAAATGTGTGTGGGTAGAATATATATCCCACGGGGGTAAAATTGAAAAAAGTTGAAAACATTTTTTTTTTGGACATAGTCATTTTTCCAGCGTTTATCAGACTTTCAGATAGGGGAAATGTCAGTGAGCGTTCCGATTTCAGTTCCAGAGCGGATCGCACAATGAGTCCTTGATATTTAGTTGTTTTCAGACAATATTTTGGATTTTTGAAAATTTCACTTTTTTGTGAAAATATCCACTAAATGAGGGAATAATATGTGTGAGGTTACCCCAGGAGAGTTCCAAATGTGTGTGGGTAGAATATATATCCCACGGGGGTAAAATTGAAAAAAGTTGAAAACATTTTTTTTTTGGACTTAGTCATTTTTCCGCCGTTTATCAGACTTTCAGATAGGGCAAATGTCAGTGAGCGTTCCGATTTCAGTTCCAGAGCGATTCGCCCAATGAGTCCTTGATATTTAGACGTTTTCAGCCAATTTTCTTGATTTTTGAAAATTTCACTTTTTTGTGAAAATATCTGCTAAATGAGGGAATAATACGTGTGAGGGTACCCCAGGAGAGTTCCAAATGTGTGTGGGTAGAATATATATCTCACGGGGGTAAAATAGAAAAAAGTTGAAAAAATTATTTTTTGGACTTATTCATTTTTCCGACGTTTATCAGACTTCCAGATAGGGCAAATGTCAGTGAGCGTTCCAATTTCAGTTCCAGAGCGATTCGCCCAATGAGTCCTTGATATTTAGTCGTTTTCAGCCAATCTTCTTGATTTTTGAAAATTTCACATTTTTGTGAAAATATCCACTAAATGAGGGAATAATATGTGTGAGGGAACCCCAGGAGAGTTCCAAATGTGTGTGGGTAGAATATATATCCCACGGGGGTAAAATTGAAAAAAGTTGAAAACATTTTTTTTTTGGACTTAGTCATTTTTCCAGCGTTTATCAGACTTTCAGATAGGGGAAATGTCAGTGAGCGTTCCGATTTCAGTTCCAGAGCGATTCGCCCAATGAGTCCTTGATATTTAGTTGTTTTCAGCCAATATTTTGGATTTTTGAAATTTCACTTTTTTTGCGAAAATATCCACTAAATGAGGGAATAATATGTGTGAGGGTACCCCAGTAGAGTTTCAAATGTGTGTGGGTAGAATATATATCCCACGGGGGTAAAATTGAAAAAAGTTGAAAAAAATTTTTTTTGGGACTTATTCATTTTTCCGACGTTTATCAGACTTTCAGATACGGGAAATGTCAGTGAGAATTCCGATTTCAGTTCCAGAGCAGATCGCACAATGAGTCCTTGATATTTAGTCGTTTTCAGCCAATTTTCTGGATTTTTGAAAATTTCACTTTTTTGTGAAAATATCCACTAAATGAGGGATTACTATGTGTGAGGGTACCCCAGGAGAGTTCCAAATGTGTGTGGGCAGAATACATATCAAACGGGGGTAAAATTGAAAATAGTTGAAAAAAATTTTTTTTTGGATTAATTCATTTTTCCAACGTTTAGCAGACTTTCAGATAGGGGAAATGTCAGTGAGCGTTACGATTTCAGTTCCAGAGCGAATCGCCCAATGAGTCCTTGATATTTAGTCGTTTTCAGCCAATTTTCTGGATTTTTGAAAATTTCACTTTTTTGTGAAAATATCCACTAAATGAGGGAATAATATGTGTGAGGGTACCCCAGGAGAGTTCCAAATGTGAGTGGGTAGAATATATATCCCACGGGGGTAAAATTGAAAAAAGTTGAAAAAATTTTTTTTTGGGACTTAGTCATTTTTCCAGCGTTTATCAGACTTTCAGATAGTGGAAATGTCAGTGAGCGTTCCGATTTCAGTTCCAGAGCAGATCGCACAATGAGTCCCTGATATTTAGTCGTTTTCAGCCAATATTTTGGATTTTTGAAAATTTCACTTTTTTGTGAAAATATCCACTAAATGAGGGAATAATATGTGTGAGGATATTCCAGGAGAGTTCCAAATGTGTGTGGGTAGAATATATATCCCACGGGGGAAAAATTGAAAAAAGTTTAAAAAAATTTTTTTTGGGGCTTAGTCATTTTTCCGGCATTCATCAGACTTTCAGAAAGGGGAAATGTCAGTGAGCGTTCCGATTTCAGTTCCAGAGCGGATCGCACAATGAGTCCTTGATATTTATTCGTTTTCAGCCAATTTTCTGGATTTTTGAAAATTTTACTTTTTTGTGAAAATATCCACTAAATGAGGGAATAATATGTGTGAGGATACCCCAGGAGACTTCCAAATGTGTGTGGATAGAATATATATCACACGGGGAGGTAAAATTGAAAAAAGTTGAAAAAATAGTTTTTTTGGACTTATTCATTTTTCCGACGTTTATCAGACTTTCAGATAGGGGAAATGTCAGTGAGAATTCCGATTTCAGTTCCAGAGCGATTCGCCCAATGAGTCCTTGATGTTTAGTCGGTTTCAGCCAATTTTCTGGATTTTTGAAAATTTCACTTTTTTGTGAAAATATCCACTAAATGAGGGATTACTATGTGTGAGGGTACCCCAGGAGAGTTCCAAATGTGTGTGGGCAGAATACATATCAAACGGGGGTAAAATTGAAAATAGTTGAAAAAATTTTTTTTTTTGGATTAATTCATTTTTCCAACGTTTAGCAGACTTTCAGATAGGGGAAATGTCAGTGAGCGTTCCGATTTCAGTTCCAGAGCGTTTCTCCCAATGTGTCCTTGATATTTAATCGTTTTCAGCCAATTTTCTTGATATTTGAAAATTTCAATTTTTTGTAAAAATATCCACTAAATGAGGGAATAATATGTGTGAGGGTACCCCAGGAGAGTACCAAATGTGTGTGGGTAGAATATATATCCCATGGTTGTAAAATTGAAAAAAGTTGAAAAAAATTTTTTTTGGACTTAGTCATTTTTCCAGCGTTTATCTGACTTTCAGATAGGGGAAATGTCAGTGAGAATTCCGATTTCAGTTCCAGAGCGAATCGCCCAATGAGTCCTTGATATTTAGTCGTTTTCAGCCAATTTTCTGGATTTTTGAAAATTTTACTTTTTTGTGAAAATATCCACTAAATGAGGGAATAATATGTGTGAGGGTACCCCAGGAGAGTTCCAAATGTGTGTTGGTAGAATATATATCCCACGGGGGTAAAATTGAAAAAAGTTGAAAAAAATTTTTTTTTGGACTTATTCATTTTTCCGACGTTTATCAGACTTTCAGATAGGGGAACTGTCAGTGAGAATTCCGATTTCAGTTCGAGCGCGATTCGCCCAATGAGTCCTTGATATTTAGTCGTTTTCAGCCAATTTTCTTGATTTTTGAAAATTTCACTTCTTTGTGAAAATATCCACTAAATGAGGGAATAATATGTGTGAGGGTACCCCAGGAGAGTTCCAAATGTGTGTGGGTAGAATATATATCCCACGGGGGTAAAATTAAAAAAAAGTTGAAAAAAATTTTTTGGGGGGCTTAGTCATTTTTCCGGCATTCATGAGACTTTCAGATAGGGGAAATGTCAGTGAGCGTTCCGATTTCAGTTCCAGAGCAGATCGCACAATGAGTCCTTGATATTTAGTCGTTTTCAGCCAATTTTCTGGATTTTTGAAAATTTTACTTTTTTGTGAAAATATCCACTAAATGAGGGCATAATATGTGTGAGGGTACCCCAGGAGAGTTCCAAATGTGTGTGGGTAGAATATATATCCCACGGGGGTAAAATAGAAAAAAGTTGAAAAAATTTTTTTTTGGACTTATTCATTTTTCCAGCGTTTATCAGACTTTCAGATAGGGGAAATGTCAGTGAGTGTTCCGATTTCAGTTCCAGAGCGATTCGCCCAATGAGTCCTTGATATTTAGCTGTTTTCAGCCAATATTTTGGATTTTTGAAATTTCACTTTTTTGTGAAAATATCCACTAAATGAGGGAATAATATGTGTGAGGGTACCCCAGTAGAGTTACAAATGTGTGTGGGTAGAATATATATCCCACGGGGTTAAAATTGAAAAAAGTTGAAAAAAATTTTTTTTGGGACTTATTCATTTTTCCGACGTTTATCAGACTTTCAGATACGGGAAATGTCAGTGAGAATTCCGATTTCAGTTCCAGAGCAGATCGCACAATGAGTCCTTGATATTTAGTCGTTTTCAGCCAATATTTTGAATTTTTGAAAATTTCACCTTTTTGTGAAAATATCCACTAAATTAGGGAATAATATGTGTGAGGGTTCCCCAGGAGAGTTCCAAATGTGTGTGGGTAGAATATATATCCCACGGGGGTAAAATAGAAAAAAGTTGAAAACATTTTTTTTTGGACTTATTCATTTTTCCGACGTTTATCAGACTTTCAGATAGGGGAAATGTCAGTGAGCGTTCCGATTTCAGTTTCAGAACGGATCGCACAATGAGTCCTTGATATTTAGTCGTTTTCAGCCAATTTTCTGGATTTTTGAAAATTTCACTTTTTTGTGAAAATATCCACTAAATGAGGGAATAATATGTGTGAGGGTACCCCAGGAGAGTTCCAAATGTGTGTGGGTAAAATATATATCACACTGGGGTAAAATTGAAAAAAGTTTAAAAACATTTTTTTTTGGAATTAGTCATTTTTCCGCGGTTTATCAGGTTTTCAGATAGGGCAAATGTCAATGAGCGTTCCGATTTCAGTTCCAGAGCGATTCGCCCAATGAGTCCTTGATATTTAGTCGTTTTCAGCCAATTTTCTTGATTTTTGAAAATTTCACTTTTTTGTGAAAATATCCACTAAATGAGGGAATAATATGTGTGAGGGTACCCCAGGAGAGTACCAAATGTGTGTGGGTAGAATATATATCCCACGGGGGTAAAATTGAAAAAAGTTGAAAAAATTTTTTTTTTGGACTTAGTCATTTTTCCAGTGTTTAAGATAGGGGAAATGTCAGTGAGCGTTCCGATTTCAGTTCCAGAGCGGATCGCACAATGAGTCCTTGATATTTAGTCGTTTTCAGCCAATTTTCTGGATTTTTGAAAATTTAACTTTTTTGTGAAAATATCCACTAAATGAGGGAATAATATGTGTGAGGGTACCCCAGGAGAGTTCCAAATGTGTGTGGGTAGAATATATATCCCACGGGGGTAAAATTGAAAAAAGTTGAAAAAAATTTTTTGGGGGACTTAGTCATTTTTCCGGCGTTTATCAGACTTTCAGATAGGGCAAATGTCAGTGATCGCTCCGATTTCAGTTCCAGAGCGATTCGCCCAATGAGTCCTTGATATTTAGTCGTTTTCAGCCAATTTTCTTGATTTTTGAAAATTTCACTTTTTTGTGAAAATATCCACTAAATGAGGGAATAATATGTGTGAGGGTACCCCAGGGGAGTTCCAAATGTGTGTGGGTAGAATATATGTATTCCACGGGGGTAAAATTGAAAAAAGTTGAAAAAATTTTTTTTTGGACTTAGTCATTTTTCCGGCGTTTATCAGACTTTCAGATAGGGCAAATGTCAGTGAGCGTTCCAATTTCAGTTCCAGAGCGATTCGCCAAATGAGTCCTTGATATTTAGTCGTTTTCAGCCAATATTTTGTATTTTTGAAAATTTCACTTTTTTGTGAAAATATCCACTAAATGAGGGAATAATATGTGTGAGAGTACCCCAGGAGAATTCCAAATGTGTGTGGGTAGAATATATATCCGACGGGGGTAAACTTGAAAAAAGTTTAAAAAATTTTTTTTTTGGACTTAGTCATTTTTCCGGCGTTTATCAGACTTTCAGATAGGGCAAATGTCAGTGAGCGTTCCGATTTCAGTTCCAGAGCGATTCGCCAAATGAGTCCTTGATATTTAGTCGTTTTCAGCCAATATTTTGTATTTTTGAAAATTTCACTTTTTTGTGAAAATATCCACTAAATGAGGGAATAATATGTGTGAGAGTACCCCAGGAGAATTCCAAATGTGTGTGGGTAGAATATATATCCCACGGGGGTAAAATTGAAAAAAGTTTAAAAAAAATTTTTTTTGAACTTAGTCATTTTTCCGGCGTTTATCAGACTTTCAGAAAGGGCAAATGTCAGTGAGCGTTCCGATTTCAGTTCCAGAGTGATTCGCCAAATGAGTCCTTGATATTTAGTCGTTTTCAGCCAATATTTTGTATTTTTGAAAATTTCACTTTTTTGTGAAAATATCCACTAAATGAGGGAATAATATGTGTGAGAGTACCCCAGGAGAATTCCAAATGTGTGTGGGTAGAATATATATCCCACGGGGGTAAAATTGAAAAAAGTTTTAAAAAATTTTTTTTGGACTTATTCATTTTTCCAGCGTTTATCAGACTTTCAGATACGGGAAATGTCAGTGAGCGTTACGATTTCAGTTCCAGAGCGATTCGCCCAATGAGTCCTTGATATTTAGTAGTTTTCAGCCAATTTTCTGGATTTTTGAAAATTTCACTTTTTTGTGAAAATATCCACTAAATGAAGGAATAATATGTTTGAGGTTACCCCAGGAGAGTTCCAAATGTGTGTGGGTAGAATATATATCCCACGGGGGTAAAATTGAAAAAAGCTGAAACAAATTTTTTTTGGGACTTAGTCATTTTTCCGCCGTTTATCAGGTTTTCAGATAGGGCAAATGTCAGTGAGCGTTCCGATTTCAGTTCCAGAGCGATTCGCCCAATGAGTCCTTGATATTTAGTCGTTTTCAGCCAATATTTTGGATTTTTGAAAATTTCACTTTTTTGTGAAAATATCCACTAAATGAGGGAATAATATGTGTAAGGGTACCCCAGGAGAGTTCGAAATGTGTGTGGGTAGAATATATATCCCACGGGGGTAAAGTTGAAAAAAGTTGAAAAAACTTTTTTTTGGACTTAGTCATTTTTCCGGCGTTTATCAGGTTTTCAGATAGGGCAAATGTCAATGAGCGTTCCGATTTCAGTTCCAGAGCGATTCGCCAAATGAGTCCTTGATATTTAGTCGTTTTCAGCCAATATTTTGTATTTTTGAAAATTTCACTTTTTTGTGAAAATATCCACTAAATGAGGGAATAATATGTGTGAGAGTACCCCAGGAGAATTCCAAATGTGTGTGGGTAGAATATATATCCCACGGGGGTAAAATTGAAAAAAGTTGAAAAAAATTTTTTGGGGGACTTAGTCATTTTTCCGGCATTTATCAGACTTTCAGATAGGGCAAATGTCAGTGAGCGCTCCGATTTCAGTTCCAGAGCGATTCGTCCAATGAGTCCTTGATATTTAGTCGTTTTCAGCCAATATTTTGTATTTTTGAAAATTTCACTTTTTTGTGAAAATATCCACTAAATGAGGGAATAATATGTGTGAGAGTACCCCAGGAGAATTCCAAATGTGTGTGCTTAGAATATATATCCCACGGGGGTAAAATTGAAAAAAGTTTAAAAAAATTTTTTTTTGGACTTAGTCATTTTTCCGGCGTTTATCAGACTTTCAGATATGGCAAATGTCAGTGAGCTTTCCGATTTCAGTTCCAGAGCGATTCGCCCAATGAGTCCTTGATATTTAGTCGTTTTCAGCCAATATCTTGGATTTTTGAAAATTTCACTTTTTTGTGAAAATATCCACTAAATGAGGGAATAATATGTGTGAGAGTACCCCAGGAGAATTCCAAATGTGTGTGGGTAGAATATATATCCCACGGGGTAAAATTGAAAAAAGTTTAAAAAAAATTTTTTTTGGACTTAGTCATTTTTCCGGCGTTTATCAGACTTTCAGATAGGGCAAATGTCAGTGAGCTTTCCGATTTCAGTTCCAGAGCGATTCGCCAAATGAGTCCTTGATATTTAGTTGTTTTCAGCCAATATTTTGGATTTTTGAAAATTTCACTTTTTTGTGAAAATATCCACTAAATGAGGAAATAATATGTGTGAGGGTACCCCAAGAGAGTTCCAAATGTGCGTGGGTAGAATATATATCCCACGGGGGCAAAACTGAAAAAAGTTAAAAAAAAAAAATTTTTTGACTTAGTCATTTTTCCGGCGTTTATCAGACTTTCAGATAGGGGAAATGTCAGTGAGCATTCCGATTTCAGTTCCAGAGCGATACGCCCAATGAGTCCTTGATATTTAGTCGTTTTCAGCCAATTTTCTTGATTTTTGAAAATTTCACTTTTTTGTGAAAATATCCACTAATTGATGGAATAATATGTGTGAGGTTACCCCAGGAGAGTTCCAAATGTGTGTGGGTAGAATATATATCCCACGGGGTAAAATTGAAAAAAGTTGAAAAAAATTTTTTTTTGGACCTATTCATTTTTCCGACGTTTATCAGACTTTCAGATAGGGAAAATGTCAGTGAGCGTTCCGATTTCAGTTCCAGAGCGGATCGGACAATGAGTCCTTGATATTTAAGTTGTTTTCAGCCAATTTTCTGGATTTTTGAAAAATTCACTTTTATGTTAAAATATCCACTAAATGAGGGAATAATATGTGTGAGTGTACCCCAGGAGAGTTCCAAATGTGTGTGGGTAGAATATATATCCCACGGGGGTAAAATTGAAAAAAGTTGAAAAAAATTTTTTTTGGACTTATTCATTTTTCCGGCGTTTATCAGACTTTCAGATAGGGCAAATGTCAGTGAGCGTTCCGATTTCAGTTCCAGAGCGATTCGCCCAATGAGTCCTTGATATTTAGTCGTTTTCAGCCAATTTTCTTGATTTTTGAAAATTTCACTTTTTTGTGAAAATATCCACTAAATGAGGAAATAATATGTGTGAGGGTACCCCAAGAGAGTTCCAAATGTGTGTGGGTAGAATATATATCCCACGGGGGCAAAACTGAAGAAAGTTTAAAAAAAAATTTTTTTTGACTTAGTCATTTTTCCGGCGTTTATCAGACTTTCAGATAGGGGAAATGTCAGTGAGCGTTCCGATTTCAGTTCCAGAGCGATTCACACAGTGAGTCCTTGATATTTAGTCGTTTTCAGCCAATTTTCTTGATTTTTGAAAATTTCACTTTTTTGTGAAAATATCCACTAAATGAGGGAATAATATTTGTGAGGGTACCCCAGGAGAGTTCCAAATGTGTGTGGGTAGAATATATATCCCACGGGGTAAAATTGAAAAAAGTTGAAAAAATTTTTTTTTTGGACTTATTCATTTTTCCAGCGTTCATCAGACTTTCAGATAGGGGAAATGTCTGTGAGTATTCCGATTTCAGTTCCAGAGCGATTCGCCCAATGGGTCCTTGATATTTAGTCGTTTTCAGCCAATTTTCTGGATTTTTGAAAATTTCACTTTTTTGTGAAAATATCCACTAAATGAGGGAATAATATGTGTGAGGGTACCCCAGGAGAGTTCCAAATGTGTGTGGGTAGAATATATATCCCAAGGTTGAAAAATTGAAAAAAGTTTTTAAAAAAAATTTTTTGGACTTAATCATTTTTCCGGCGTTTATCAGACTTTCAGATAGGGCAAATGTCAGTGAGCGTTCCGATTTCAGTTCCAGAGCAATTCGCCCAGTGAGTCCTTGATATTTACTCGTTTTCAGCCAATTTTCTTGATTTTTGAAAATTTCACTTTTTTGTGAAAATATCCACTAAATGAGGGAATAATATGTGTGAGGTTACCCCAGGAGAGTTCCAAATGTGTGTGGGTAGAATATATATTCCACGGGGGTAAAATTGAAAAAAGTTGAAAAAATTTTTTTTTTTTGCACTTAGTCATTTTTCCGTCGTTTATCAGACTTTCAGATAGGGGAAATGTCAGTGAGAATTCCGATTTCAGTTCCAGAGCAGATCGCACAATGAGTCCTTGATATTTAGTCGTTTTCAGCCAATATTTTGGATTTTTGAAAATTTCACTTTTTTGTGAAAATATCCACTAAATGAGGGAATAATATGTGTGAGGGTACCCCAGGAGAGTTCCAAATGTGTGTTCGTAGAATATATATCCCACGGGGGTAAAATTGAAAAAAGTTGAAAAAATTTTTTTTGGACTGATTCATTTTTCCAGCGTTTATCAGACTTTCAGATAGGGGAAATGTCAGTGAGAATTCCGATTTCAGTTCCAGAGCGATTCGCCCAATGGGTCCTTGATATTTAGTCGTTTTCAGCCAATTTTCTGGATTTTTGAAAAATTCACTTTTATGTTAAAATATCCACTAAATGAGGGAATAATATGTGTGAGGGTACCCCAGGAGAGTTCCAAATGTGTGTGGGTAGAATATATATCCCACGGGGCTAAAATTGAAAAAAGTTGAAAAAAATTTTTTTTTGGACCTATTCATTTTTCCGACGTTTATCAGACTTTCAGATAGGGAAAATGTCAGTGAGCGTTCCGATTTCAGTTCCAGAGCGGATCGGACAATGAGTCCTTGATATTTAAGTTGTTTTCAGCCAATTTTCGGGATTTTTGAAAAATTCACTTTTATGTTAAAATATCCACTAAATGAGGGAATAATATGTGTGAGTGTACTCCAGGAGAGTTCCAAATGTGTGTGGGTAGAATATATATCCCACGGGGGTAAAATTGAAAAAAGTTGAAAAAAATTTTTTTTGGACTTATTCATTTTTCCGGCGTTTATCAGACTTTCAGATAGGGCAAATGTCAGTGAGCGTTCCGATTTCAGTTCCAGAGCGATTTGCCCAATGAGTCCTTGATATTTAGTTGTTTTCAGCCAATTTTCTTGATTTTTGAAAATTTCACTTTTTTGTGAAAATATCCACTAAATGAGGAAATAATATGTGTGAGGGTACCCCAAGAGAGTTCCAAATGTGTGTGGGTAGAATATATATCCCACGGGGGCAAAACTGAAAAAAGTTTAAAAAAAAAATTTTTTTGACTTAGTCATTTTTCCGGCGTTTATCAGACTTTCAGATAGGGGAAATGTCAGTGAGCGTTCCGATTTCAGTTCCAGAGCGATTCGCCCAATGGGTCCTTGATATTTAGTCGTTTTCAGCCAATTTTCTGGATTTTTGAAAATTTCACTTTTTTGTGAAAATATCCACTAAATGAGGGAATAATATGTGTGAGGGTACCCCAGGAGAGTTCCAAATGTGTGTGGGTAGAATATATATCCCACGGGGCTAAAATTGAAAAAAGTTGAAAAAAAAAATTTTTTTGGACTTATTCATTTTTCCAGCGTTTATCAGACTTTCAGATAGGGGAAATGTCAGTGAGAATTCCGATTTCAGTTCCAGAGCGATTCGCCCAATGGGTCCTTGATATTTAGTCGTTTTCAGCCAATTTTCTTGATTTTTGAAAATTTCACTTTTTTGTGAAAGTATCCACTAAATGAGGGAATAATATGTGTGAGGGTACCCCAGGAGAGTTCCAAATGTGTGTGGGTAGAATAAATATCCCACGGTTGAAAAATTTAAAAAAGTTTAAAAAAAATTTTTTTTGGACTTAGTCATTTTTCCGGCGTTTATCAGACTTTCAGATAGGGCAAATGTCAGTGAGCATTCCGATTTCAGTTCCAGAGCGGATCGCACAGTGAGTCCTTGATATTTAGTCGTTTTCAGCCAATTTTCTTGATTTTTGAAAATTTCACTTTTTTGTGAAAATATCCACTAAATGAGGGAATAATATTTGTGAGGGTACCCCAGGAGAGTTCCAAATGTGTGTGGGTAGAATATATATCCCACGGGGTAAAATTGAAAAAAGTTTAAAAAATTTTTTTTTTGGACTTATTCATTTTTCCAGCGTTCATCAGACTTTCAGATAGGGGAAATGTCTGTGAGTATTCCGATTTCAGTTCCAGAGCGATTCGCCCAATGGGTCCTTGATATTTAGTCGTTTTCAGCCAATTTTCTGGATTTTTGAAAATTTCACTTTTTTGTGAAAATATCCACTAAATGAGGGAATAATATGTGTGAGGGTACCCCAGGAGAGTTCCAAATGTGTGTGGGTAGAATATATATCCCAAGGTTGAAAAATTGAAAAAAGTTTTAAAAAAAATTTTTTTGGACTTAATCATTTTTCCGGTGTTTATCAGACTTTCAGATAGGGCAAATGTCAGTGAGCGTTCCGATTTCAGTTCCAGAGCAATTCGCCCAGTGAGTCCTTGATATTTAGTCGTTTTCAGCCAATTTTCTTGATTTTTGAAAATTTCACTTTTTTGTGAAAATATCCACTAAATGAGGGAATAATATGTGTGAGGGTACCCCAGGAGAATTCCAAATGTGTGTGGGTAGAATACATATCCCACGGGGGTAAAATTGAAAAAAGTTGAAAAAAAATTTTTTTTGGACTTAGTCATTTTTCCAGCGTTTATCAGACTTTCAGACAGCGGAAATGTCAGTGAGAATTCCGATTTCAGTTCCAGAGCGATTCGTCCAATGGGTCCTTGATATTTACTCGTTTTCAGCCAATATTTTGGATTTTTGAAAATTTCACTTTTTTGTGAAAATATCCACTAAATGAGGGAATAATATGTGTGAGGGTACCCCAGGAGAGTTCCAAATGTGTGTTCGTAGAATATATATCCCACGGGGGTAAAATTGAAAAAAGTTGAAAAAATTTTTTTTGGACTGATTCATTTTTCCAGCGTTTATCAGACTTTCAGATAGTGGAAATGTCAGTGAGAATTCCGATTTCAGTTCCAGAGCGATTCGCCCAATGGGTCCTTGATATTTAGTCGTTTTCAGCCAATTTTCTGGATTTTTGAAAAATTCACTTTTATGTTAAAATATCCACTAAATGAGGGAATAATATGTGTGAGGGTACCCCAGGAGAGTTCCAAATGTGTGTGGGTAGAATATATATCCCACGGGGCTAAAATTGAAAAAAGTTGAAAAAAATTTTTTTTTGGACCTATTCATTTTTCCGACGTTTATCAGACTTTCAGATAGGGAAAATGTCAGTGAGCGTTCCGATTTCAGTTCCAGAGCGGATCGGACAATGAGTCCTTGATATTTAAGTTGTTTTCAGCCAATTTTCTGGATTTTTGAAAAATTCACTTTTATGTTAAAATATCCACTAAATGAGGGAATAATATGTGTGAGTGTACTCCAGGAGAGTTCCAAATGTGTGTGGGTAGAATATATATCCCACGGGGGTAAAATTGAAAAAAGTTGAAAAAAATTTTTTTTGGACTTATTCATTTTTCCGGCGTTTATCAGACTTTCAGATAGGGCAAATGTCAGTGAGCGTTCCGATTTCAGTTCCAGAGCGATTCACCCAATGAGTCCTTGATATTTAGTCGTTTTCAGCCAATTTTCTTGATTTTTGAAAATTTCACTTTTTTGTGAAAATATCCACTAAATGAGGAAATAATATGTGTGAGGGTACCCCAAGAGAGTTCCAAATGTGTGTGGGTAGAATATATATCCCACGGGGGCAAAACTGAAAAAAGTTTAAAAAAAAAATTTTTTTGACTTAGTCATTTTTCCGGCGTTTATCAGACTTTCAGATAGGGGAAATGTCAGTGAGAATTCCGATTTCAGTTCCAGAGCGATTCGCCCAATGGGTCCTTGATATTTAGTCGTTTTCAGCCAATTTTCTTGATTTTTGAAAATTTCACTTTTTTGTGAAAGTATCCACTAAATGAGGGAATAATATGTGTGAGGGTACCCCAGGAGAGTTCCAAATGTGTGTGGGTAGAATAAATATCCCACGGTTGAAAAATTTAAAAAAGTTTAAAAAAAATTTTTTTTGGACTTAGTCATTTTTCCGGCGTTTATCAGACTTTCAGATAGGGCAAATGTCAGTGAGCATTCCGATTTCAGTTCCAGAGCGGATCGCACAGTGAGTCCTTGATATTTAGTCGTTTTCTGCCAATTTTCTGGATTTTTGAAAATTTTACTTTTTTTGTGAAAATATCCGCTAAATGAGGGAATAATATGTGTGAGGGTACCCCAGGAGAGTTCCAAATGTGTGTGGGTAGAATATATATCCCACGGGGGTAAAATTGAAAAAAGTTTAAAAAAATATTTTTTGGGACTTATTCATTTTTCCGGCGTTTATCAGACTTTCAGATAGGGGAAATGTCAGTAAGCGGTCCGATTTCAGTTCCAGAGCGATTCGCCAATGAGTCCTTGATATTTAGTCGTTTTCAGCCAATTTTCTTGATTTTTGAAAATTTCACTTTTTTGTGAAAATATCCACTAAATGAGGGAATAATATGTGTGAGGTTACCCCAGGAGAGTTCCAAATGTGTGTGGGTAGAATATATATTCCACGGGGGTAAAATTGAAAAAAGTTTAAAAAATTATTTTTTTGGACTTATTCATTTTTCCGTCGTTTATCAGACTTTCAGATAGGGGAAATGTCAGTGAGAATTCCGATTTCAGTTCCAGAGCAGATCGCACAATGAGTCCTTGATATTTAGTCGTTTTCAGCCAATATTTTGGATTTTTGAAAATTTCACTTTTTTGTGAAAATATCCACTAAATGAGGGAATAATATGTGTGAGGGTACCCCAGGAGAGTTCCAAATGTGTGTGGGTAGAATAAATATCCCACGGTTGAAAAATGTAAAAAAGTTTAAAAAAAATTTTTTTTGGACTTAGTCATTTTTCCGGCGTTTATCAGACTTTCAGATAGGGCAAATGTCAGTGAGCATTCCGATTTCAGTTCCAGAGCGGATCGCACAGTGAGTCCTTGATATTTAGTAGTTTTCTGCCAATTTTCTGGATTTTTGAAAATTTTACTTTTTTTGTGAAAATATCCACTAAATGAGGGAATAATATGTGTGAGGGTACCCCAGAAGAGTTCCAATTGTGTGTGGGTAGAATATATATCCCACGGGGGTAAAATTGAAAAAAGTTTAAAAAAATTTTTTTGGGGACTTATTCATTTTTCCGGCGTTTATCAGACTTTCAGATAGGGGAAATGTCAGTAAGCGGTCCGATTTCAGTTCCAGAGCGATTCGCCAATGAGTCCTTGATATTTAGTGGTTTTCAGCCAATTTTCTTGATTTTTGAAAATTTCACTTTTTTGTGAAAATATCCACTAAATGAGGGAATAATATGTGTGAGGTTACCCCAGGAGAGTTCCAAATGTGTGTGGGTAGAATATATATTCCACTGGGGTAAAATTGAAAAAAGTTAAAAAAATTTTTTTTTTGGACTTATTCATTTTTCCGTCGTTTATCAGACTTTCAGATAGGGGAAATGTCAGTGAGAATTCCGATTTCAGTTCCAGAGCAGATCGCACAATGAGTCCTTGATATTTAGTCGTTTTCAGCCAATATTTTGGATTTTTGAAAATTTCACTTTTTTGTGAAAATATCCACTAAATGAGGGAATAATATGTGTGAGGGTACCCCAGGAGAGTTCCAAATGTGTGTTCGTAGAATATATATCCCACGGGGGTAAAATTGAAAAAAGTTGAAAAAATTTTTTTTGGACTGATTCATTTTTCCAGCGTTTATCAGACTTTCAGATAGGGGAAATGTCAGTGAGAATTCCGATTTCAGTTCTAGAGCGATTCGCCCAATGGGTCCTTGATATTTAGTCGTTTTCAGCCAATTTTCTGGATTTTTGAAAATTTCACTTTTTTGTGAAAATATCCACTAAATGAGGGAATAATATGTGTGAGGGTACCCCAGGAGAGTTCCAAATGTGTGTGGGTAGAATATATATCCCACGGGGGTAAAATTGAAAAAAGTTTAAAAAAATTTTTTTGGGGACTTATTCATTTTTCCGGCGGTTATCAGACTTTCAGATAGGGCAAATGTCAGTAAGCGGTCCGATTTCAGTTCCAGAGCGATTCGCCAATGAGTCCTTAAAATTTAGTCGTTTTCAGCCAATTTTCTTGACTTTTGAAAATTTCACTTTTTTGTGAAAATATCCACTAAATGAGGGAATAATATGTGTGAGGTTACCCCAGGAGACTTCCAAATGTGTGTGGGTAGAATATATATTCCACTGGGGTAAAATTGAAAAAAGTTTAAAAAATTTTTTTTTTGGACTTATTCATTTTTCCGTCGTTTATCAGACTTTCAGATAGGGGAAATGTCAGTGAGAATTCCGATTTCAGTTCCAGAGCAGATCGCACAATGAGTCCTTGATATTTAGTCGTTTTCAGCCAATATTTTGGATTTTTGAAAATTTCACTTTTTTGTGAAAATATCCACTAAATGAGGGAATAATATGTGTGAGGGTACCCCAGGAGAGTTCCAAATGTGTGTGGGTAGAATAAATATCCCACGGTTGAAAAATTTAAAAAAGTTTAAAAAAAATTTTTTTTGGACTTAGTCATTTTTCAGGCGTTTTTCAGACTTTCAGATAGGGCAAATGTCAGTGAGCATTCCGATTTCAGTTCCAGAGCGGATCGCACAGTGAGTCCTTGATATTTAGTCGTTTTCTGCCAATTTTCAGGATTTTTGAAAATTTTACTTTTTTTGTGAAAATATCCACTAAATGAGGGAATAATATGTGTGAGGGTACCCCAGGAGAGTTCCAAATGTGTGTGGGTAGAATATATATCCCACGTTTGAAAAATTTAAAAAAGTTTAAAAAAAATTTTTTTTGGGACTTATTCTTTTTTCCTGCGTTTATCAGACTTTCAGATAGGGCAAATGTAAGTAAGCGGTTCGATTTCAGTTCCAGAGCGATTCGCCAATGAGTCCTTGATATTTAGTCGTTTTCAGCCAATTTTCTTGATTTTTGAAAATTTCACTTTTTTGTGAAAATATCCACTAAATGAGGGAATAATATGTGTGAGGGTACCCCAGGAGAGTTCCAAATGTGTGTGGGTAGAATATATATCCCACGGGGGTAAAATTGAAAAAAGTTGAAAAAAAAATTTTTTTTGGACTTATTCATTTTTCCAGCGTTTATCAGACTTTCAGATAGGGGAAATGTCAGTGAGAATTCCGATTTCAGTTCCAGAGCGATTCGCCCAATGGGTCCTTGATATTTAGTCGTTTTCAGCCAATTTTCTGGATTTTTGAAAATTTCACTTTTTTGTGAAAATATCCATTAAATGAGGGAATAATATGTGTGAGGGTACCCCAGGAGAGTTCCAAATGTGTGTGGGTAGAATATATATCCCACGGGGGTAAAATTGAAAAAAGTTGAAAAAAAAATTTTTTTTGGACTTATTCATTTTTCCGTCGTTTATCAGACTTTCAGATAGGGGAAATGTCAGTGAGAATTCCGATTTCAGTTCCAGAGCAGATCGCACAATGAGTCCTTGATATTTAGTCGTTTTCAGCCAATTATCTGGATTTTTGAAAATTTCACTTCTTTGTGAAAATATCCACTAAATGAGGGAATAATATGTGTGAGGGTACCCCAAGAGAGTTTCAAATGTGTGTGGGCAGAATATATATCCCATGGGGGTAAAATTGAAAAAAGTTTAAAAAAATTTTTTTTTGGACTTAATCATTTTTCCAGCGTTTATCAGACTTTCAGAAAGGGGAAATGTCAGTGAGCGTTCCGCTTTCAGTCCCAGAGCGGATCGCACAATGAGTCCTTGATATTTAGTCGTTTTCAGCCAATTATCTGGATTTTTGAAAATTTCACTTTATTGTGAAAATATCCACTAAATGAGGGAATAATATGTGTGAGGGTACCCCAGGAGAGTTCCAAATGTGTGTGGGTAGAATATATATCCCACGGTTGAAAAATTGAAAAAAGTTTTAAAAAAATTTTTTTTGGACTTATTCATTTTTCCGTCGTTTATCAGACTTTCAGTTAGGGGAAATGTCAGTGAGAATTCCGATTTCAGTTCCAGAGCAGATCGCACAATGAGTCCTTGATATTTAGTCGTTTTCAGCCAATTATCTGGATTTTTGAAAATTTCACTTCTTTGTGAAAATATCCACTAAATGAGGGAATAATATGTGTGAGGGTACCCCAAGAGAGTTTCAAATGTGTGTGGGCAGAATGTATATCCCATGGGGGTAAAATTGAAAAAAGTTTAAAAAAATTTTTTTTTGGACTTACTCATTTTTCCAGCGTTTATCAGACTTTCAGAAAGGGGAAATGTCAGTGAGCGTTCCGCTTTCAGTCCCAGAGCGGATCGCACAATGAGTCGTTTTCAGCCAATTATCTGGATTTTTGAAAATTTCACTTTATTGTGAAAATATCCACTAAATGAGGGAATAATATGTGTGAGGGTACCCCAGGAGAGTTCCAAATGTGTGTGGGTAGAATATATATCCCACGGTTGAAAAATTGAAAAAAGTTTTAAAAAAATTTTTATTTGGACTTACTCATTTTTCCGGCGTTTATCAGACTTTCAGATAGGGCAAATGTCAGTGAGCATTCCGATTTCAGTTCCAGAGCTATTCGCCCAATGAGTCCTTGATATTTAGTCGTTTTCAGCCAATATTTAGGATTTTTGAAAATTTCACTTTTTTGTGAAAATATCCACTAAATGAGGGAATAATATGTGTAAGGGTACGCCAGGAGAGTTCCAAATGTGTTTGGGTTGAATATATATCCCACAGGGTTAAAATTGAAAAAAAATTTTTTTTTGGACAGTCATTTTTCCGGCGTTTATCAGACTTTCAGATAGGGAGTGAGCTAGGGAGTGAGCATTGCGATCTCAGTTCCAGAGCGATTCGCCCAATGAGTCCTTGATATTTCGACGTTTTCTGCCAATTTTCTGGATTTTTGAAAATTTCACTTTTTTGTGAAAATATCCACTAAATGAGGGAATAATATGTGTGAGGGTACCCCAGGAGAGTTCCAAATGTGTATGAGTAGAATATATATCCCACGGGGGTAAAATTGAAAAAAGTTGAAAAATTTTTTTTTTGGACTGAAGTCATTTTTTCGGCGTTTATCAGACTTTCAGATTGGGGAAATGTCAGTGAGCATTCCGATTTCAGTTCCAGAGCGATTCGCCCAATGAGTCCTTGATATTTCGTCGTTTTCAGGCAATTTTCTGAATTTTTGAAAACTTCACTTTTTTGTGAAAATATCCACTAAATAAGGGAAAAATATGTGTGAGGGTACCCAGGGAGAGTTCCAAATGTGTGTGGGTAGAATATATATCCCACGGGAGTAAAATTGAAAAAAGTTGAAAACATTTTTTTTTTGGACTTAAGTCATTTTTCCGGCATTTATCAGACTTTCAGATAGGGGAAATGTCAGTGAGCGTTCCGATTTCAGTTCCAGAGCGATTTGCCCAATGTAGTAGTTTTCAGCCAGTTTTCTCGATTTTTGAAAATTTCACTTTTTTGTGAAAATATCCACTAAATGAAGGAATAATATGTGTGAGGGTACCCCAGGAGAGTTTCAAATGTTTGTGGGTAGAATATATATCCCACGGGGGTAAAATTGAAAAAAGTTGAAAAATTTTTTTTTTGGACTGAAGTCATTTTTTCGGCGTTTATCAGACTTTCAGATTGGGGAAATGTCAGTGAGCATTCCGATTTCAGTTCCAGAGCGATTCGCCCAATGAGTCCTTGATATTCCGTCGTTTTCAGGCAATTTTCTGAATTTTTGAAAACTTCACTTTTTTGTGAAAATATCCACTAAATGAGGGAATAATATGTGTGAGGGTACCCCAGGAGAGTTCCAAATGTGTGTGGGTAGAATATATATCCCACAGGGGTAAAATTTAAAAAAGTTTAAAAAATTATTTTTTTGGACTTGTCATTTTTTCGGCGTTTATCAGACTTTCAGATAGGGGAAATGTCAGTGAGCGTTCCGATTTCAGTTCCAGAGCGATTCGCCCAATGAGTCCTTGATATTTCGGCGTTTTCAGGCAATTTTCTGAATTTTTGAAAATTTCACTTTTTTGTGAAAATATCCACTAAATGAGGGAATAATATGTGTGAGGGTACCCCAGGAAAGTTCCAAATGTGTGTGGGTAGAATATATATCCCACGGGGGTAAAATTGAAAAAAGTTGAAAACATTTTTTTTTTGGACTTAAGTCATTTTTTCGTCGTTTATCAGACTTTCAGATAGGGGAAATGTCAGTGAGTGTTCCGATTTTAGTTCCAGACCGATTCGCCCAATGAGTCCTTGATATTTCGTCATTTTCAGGCAATTTTCTGAATTTTTGAAAATTTCACTTTTTTGTGAAAATATCCACTAAATGAGGGAATAATATGTGTGAGGGTACCCCAGGAGAGTTCCAAATGTGTGTGGGTAGAATATTTATCCCACGGGGGTAAAATTGAAAAAAGTTGAAAAAAATTTTTTTTTGGATTGAAGTCATTTTTCCGGCGTTTATCAGACTTTCAAATAGGGGAAATGTCAGTGAGCATTCCGATTTCAGTTCCAGAGCGATTCGCCCAATGAGTCCTTGATATTTAGTCGTTTTCAGCCAATTTTCTGGATTTTTGAAAATTTCACTTTTTTTGTGAAAATATCCACTAAATGAGGGAATAATATGTGTGAGGGTACCCCAGTAGAGTTCCAAATGTGTGTGGGTAGAATATATATCCCACGGGGGTAAAATTGAAAAAAGTTGAAAAAATTTTTTTTTTGGACTTAAGTCATTTTTTCGGCGTTTATCAGACTTTCAGATAGGGGAAATGTCAGTGAGCGTTCCGATTTCAGTTCCAGAGCGATTCGCCCAATGAGTCCTTGATATTTCGGCGTTTTCAGGCAATTTTCTGAATTTTTGAAAATTTCACTTTTTTGTGAAAATATCCACTAAATGAGGGAATAATATGTGTGAGGGTACCCCAGGAAAGTTCCAAATGTGTGTGGGTAGAATATATATCCCACGGGGGTAAAATTGAAAAAAGTTGAAAACATTTTTTTTTTGGACTTAAGTCATTTTTTCGGCGTTTATCAGACTTTCAGATAGGGGAAATGTCAGTGAGCGTTCCGATTTTAGTTCCAGAGCAATTCGCCCAATGAGTCCTTGATATTTCGTCGTTTTCAGGCAATTTTCTGAATTTTTGAAAATTTCACTTTTTTGTGAAAATATCCACTAAATGAGGGAATAATATGTGTGAGGGTACCCCAGGAGAGTTCCAAATGTGTGTGGGTAGAATATTTATCCCACAGGGTTATTGAAAAAAGTTGAATAAAATTTTTTTTTTGTACTTAGTCATTTTTCCGGCGTTTATCAGACTTTCAGATAGGGGAAATGTCAGTGAGCGTTCCGATTTCAGTTCCAGAGCGATTCGTCGGATGAGTCCCTGATATTTCGTCGTTTTCAGGAATTTTTCTGCATTTTTGAAAATGTCACTTTTTTGTGAAAATATCCACTAATGAGGGAATAATATGTGTGAGGGTACCCCAGGAGAGTTCCAAATGTGTGTGGGTAGAATATATATCCCACGGGGGTAAAATTGAAAAAAGTTGAAAAAAATTTTTTTTTGGCCTTAGTCATTTTTCCGGCGTTTATCAGACTTTCAGATAAGGGAAATGTCAGTGAGCGTTCCGATTTCAGTTCCAGAGCAATTCGCCCAATGAGTCCTTGATATGTAGTAGTTTTCAGCCAATTTTCTGGATTTTTGAAAATTTCACTTTTTTGTGAAAATATCCACTAAATGAAGGAATAATATGTGTGAGGGTACCCCAGGAGAGTTCCAAATGTTTGTGGGTAGAATATATATCCCACGGGGGTAAAATTGAAAAAAGTTGAAAAAATTTTTTTTTTTGGACTGAAGTCATTTTTTCGGCGTTTATCAGACTTTCAGATTGGGGAAATGTCAGTGAGCATTCCGATTTCAGTTCCACAGTGATTTGCCCAATGAGTCTTGATATTTCGTCGTTTTCAGGCAATTTTCTGAATTTTTGAAAATTTCACTTTTTTGTGAAAATAACCACTAAATGAGGGAATAATATGTGTGAGGGTACCCCAGGAGAGTTCCAAATGTGTGTGGGTAGAATATATATCCCACGGGAGTAAAATTGAAAAAAGTTGAAAACATTTTTTTTTTGGACTTAAGTCATTTTTCCGGTGTTTATAAGACTTTCAGATAGGGGAAATGTCAGTGAGTGTTCCGATTTCAGTTCCAGAGCGATTCGACGGATGAGTCCCTGATATTTCGTCGTTTTCAGGAAATTTTCTCAATTTTTGAAAATGTCACTTTTTTGTGAAAATATCCACTAATGAGGGAATAATATGTGTGAGGGTACCCCAGGAGAGTTCCAAATGTGTGTGGGTAGAATATATATCCCACAGGGGTAAAATTGAAAAAAAAATTTTTTTTGGACTTAGTCATTTTTCCGGCGTTTATCAGACTTTCAGAGAAGGGAAATGTCAGTGAGCGTTCCGATTTCAGTTCCAGAGCGATTCGACGGATGAGTCCCTGATATTTCGTCGTTTTCAGGCAATTTTCTGAATTTTTGAAAACTTCACTTTTTTGTAAAAATATCCACTAAATAAGGGAAAAATATGTGTGAGGGTACCCAGGGAGAGTTCCAAATGTGTGTGGGTAGAATATATATCCCACGGGAGTAAAATTGAAAAAAGTTGAAAACATTTTTTTTTTGGACTTAAGTCATTTTTCCGGCATTTATCAGACTTTCAGATAGGGGAAATGTCAGTGAGCGTTCCGATTTCAGTTCCAGAGCGATTTGCCCAATGTAGTAGTTTTCAGCCAGTTTTCTCGATTTTTGAAAATTTCACTTTTTTGTGAAAATATCCACTAAATGAAGGAATAATATGTGTGAGGGTACCCCAGGAGAGTTCCAAATGTTTGTGGGTAGAATATATATCCCACGGGGGTAAAATTGAAAAAAGTTGAAAAATTTTTTTTTTGGACTGAAGTCATTTTTTTGGCGTTTATCAGACTTTCAGATTGGGGAAATGTCAGTGAGCATTCCGATTTCAGTTCCAGAGCGATTCGCCCAATGAGTCCTTGATATTCCGTCGTTTTCAGGCAATTTTCTGAATTTTTGAAAACTTCACTTTTTTGTGAAAATATCCACTAAATGAGGGAATAATATGTGTGAGGGTACCCCAGGAGAGTTCCAAATGTGTGTGGGTAGAATATATTTCCCACGGGGGTAAAATTTAAAAAAGTTTAAAAAATTATTTTTTTGGACTTGTCATTTTTTCGGCGTTTATCAGACTTTCAGATAGGGGAAATGTCAGTGAGCGTTCCGATTTCAGTTCCAGAGCGATTCGCCCAATGAGTCCTTGATATTTCGGCGTTTTCAGGCAATTTTCTGAATTTTTGAAAATTTCACTTTTTTGTGAAAATATCCACTAAATGAGGGAATAATATGTGTGAGGGTACCCCAGGAAAGTTCCAAATGTGTGTGGGTAGAATATATATCCCACGGGGGTAAAATTGAAAAAAGTTGAAAACATTTTTTTTTTGGACTTAAGTCATTTTTTCGTCGTTTATCAGACTTTCAGATAGGGGAAATGTCAGTGAGTGTTCCGATTTTAGTTCCAGACCGATTCGCCCAATGAGTCCTTGATATTTCGTTATTTTCAGGCAATTTTCTGAATTTTTGAAAATTTCACTTTTTTGTGAAAATATCCACTAAATGAGGGAATAATATGTGTGAGGGTACCCCAGGAGAGTTCCAAATGTGTGTGGGTAGAATATTTATCCCACAGGGTTATTGAAAAAAGTTGAATAAAATTTTTTTTTTGTACTTAGTCATTTTTCCGGCGTTTATCAGACTTTCAGATAGGGGAAATGTCAGTGAGCGTTCCGATTTCAGTTCCAGAGCGATTCGTCGGATGAGTCCCTGATATTTCCTCGTTTTCAGGAATTTTTCTGCATTTTTGAAAATGTCACTTTTTTGTGAAAATATCCACTAATGAGGGAATAATATGTGTGAGGGTACCTCAGGAGAGTTCCAAATGTGTGTGGGTAGAATATATATCCCACGGGGGTAAAATTGAAAAAAAATTTTTTTTTGGACTTAGTCATTTTTCCGGCGTTTATCAGACTTTCAGAGAAGGGAAATGTCAGTGAGCGTTCCGATTTCAGTTCCAGAGCAATTCGCCCAATGAGTCCTTGATATGTAGTAGTTTCCAGCCAATTTTCTGGATTTTTGAAAATTTCACTTTTTTGTGAAAATATCCGCTAAATGAGGGAATAATATGTGTGAGGGTACCCCAGGAGAGTTCCAAATGTTTGTGGGTAGAATATATATCCCACGGGGATAAAATTGAAAAAAGTTGAAAAAATTTTTTTTTTGGACTGAAGTCATTTTTTCGGCGTTTATCAGACTTTCAGATTGGGGAAATGTCAGTGAGCATTCCGATTTCAGTTCCAGAGCGATTCGCCCAATGAGTCCTTGATATTTCGTCGTTTTCAGGCAATTTTCTGAATTTTTGAAAATTTCACTTTTTTGTGAAAATATCCACTAAATGAGGGAACAATATGTGTGAGGGTACCCCAGGAGAGTTCCAAATGTGTGTGGGTAGAATATATATCCCACGGGGGTAAAATTGAAAAAAGTTGAAAAAATGTTTTTTTTGGACTGAAGTCATTTTTTCGGCGTTTATCAGACTTTCAGATTGGGGAAATGTCAGTGAGCATTCCGATTTCAGTTCCAGAGCGATTCGCCCAATGAGTCCTTGATATTTCGTCGTTTTCAGGCAATTTTCTGAATTTTTGAAAACTTCACTTTTTTGTGAAAATATCCACTAAATAAGGGAAAAATATGTGTGAGGGTACCCCAGGAGAGTTCCAAATGTGTGTGGGTAGAATATATATCCCACAGGGGTAAAATTGAAAAAAGTTTAAAAGAAATTTTTTTTGGACTTAGTCATTTTTCCGGCGTTTATCAGACTTTCAGATAGGGGAAATGTCAGTGAGCGTTCCGATTTCAGTTCCAGAGCGATTCGCCCAATGAGTCCTTGATATTTCGGCGTTTTCAGGCAATTTTCTGAATTTTTGAAAATTTCACTTTTTTGTGAAAATATCCACTAAATGAGGGAATAATATGTGTGAGGGTACCCCAGGAAAGTTCCAAATGTGTATGGGTAGAATATATATCCCACGGGGGTAAAATTGAAAAAAGTTGAAAACATTTTTTTTTTGGACTTAAGTCATTTTTTCGGCGTTTATCAGACTTTCAGATAGGGGAAATGTCAGTGAGCGTTCCGATTTTAGTTCCAGAGCAATTCGCCCAATGAGTCCTTGATATTTCGTCGTTTTCAGGCAATTTTCTGAATTTTTGAAAACTTCACTTTTTTGGGAAAATATCCACTAAATAAGGGAAAAATATGTGTGAGGGTACCCCAGGAGAGTTCCAAATGTGTGTGGGTAGAATATTTATCCCACAGGGTTATTGAAAAAAGTTGAATAAAATTTTTTTTTTGTACTTAGTCATTTTTCCGGCGTTTATCAGACTTTCAGATAGGGGAAATGTCAGTGAGCGTTCCGATTTCAGTTCCAGAGCAATTCGTCGGATGAGTCCCTGATATTTCCTCGTTTTCAGGAATTTTTCTGCATTTTTGAAAATGTCACTTTTTTGTGAAAATATCCACTAATGAGGGAATAATATGTGTGAGGGTACCCCAGGAGAGTTCCAAATGTGTGTGGGTAGAATATATATCCCACGGGGGTAAAATTGAAAAAAGTTGAAAAAAATTTTTTTTTGGCCTTAGTCATTTTTCCGGCGTTTATCAGACTTTCAGATAAGGGAAATGTCAGTGAGCGTTCCGATTTCAGTTCCAGAGCAATTCGCCCAATGAGTCCTTGATATGTAGTAGTTTTCAGCCAATTTTCTGGATTTTTGAAAATTTCACTTTTTTGTGAAAATATCCACTAAATGAAGGAATAATATGTGTGAGGGTACCCCAGGAGAGTTCCAAATGTTTGTGGGTAGAATATATATCCCAAGGGGGTAAAATTGAAAAAAGTTTAAAAAATTTTTTTTTTTGGACTGAAGTCATTTTTTCGGCGTTTATCAGACTTTCAGATTGGGGAAATGTCAGTGAGCATTCCGATTTCAGTTCCACAGTGATTTGCCCAATGAGTCCTTGATATTTCGTCGTTTTCAGGCAATTTTCTGAATTTTTGAAAATTTCACTTTTTTGTGAAAATAACCACTAAATGAGGGAATAATATGTGTGAGGGTACCCCAGGAGAGTTCCAAATGTGTGTGGGTAGAATATATATCCCACGGGAGTAAAATTGAAAAAAGTTGAAAACATTTTTTTTTTGGACTTAAGTCATTTTTCCGGTGTTTATAAGACTTTCAGATAGGGGAAATGTCAGTGAGTGTTCCGATTTCAGTTCCAGAGCGATTCGACGGATGAGTCCCTGATATTTCGTCGTTTTCAGGAAATTTTCTCAATTTTTGAAAATGTCACTTTTTTGTGAAAATATCCACTAATGAGGGAATAATATGTGTGAGGGTACCCCAGGAGAGTTCCAAATGTGTGTGGGTAGAATATATATCCCACAGGGGTAAAATTGAAAAAAAAATTTTTTTTGGACTTAGTCATTTTTCCGGCGTTTATCAGACTTTCAGAGAAGGGAAATGTCAGTGAGCGTTCCGATTTCAGTTCCAGAGCAATTTGCCCAATGAGTCCTTGATATGTAGTAGTTTCCAGCCAATTTTCTGGATTTTTGAAAATTTCACTTTTTTGTGAAAATATCCACTAAATGAGGGAATAATATGTGTGAGGGTACCCCAGGAGAGTTCCAAATGTTTGTGGGTAGAATATATATCCCACGGGGGTAAAATTGAAAAAAGTTGAAAAAATTTTTTTTTTGGACTGAAGTCATTTTTTCGGCGTTTATCAGACTTTCAGATTGGGGAAATGTCAGTGAGCATTCCGATTTCAGTTCCAGAGCGATTCGCCCAATGAGTCCTTGATATTTCGTCGTTTTCAGGCAATTTTCTGAATTTTTGAAAATTTCACTTTTTTGTGAAAATATCCACTAAATGAGGGAATAATATGTGTGAGGGTACCCCAGGAGAGTTCCAAATGTGTGTGGGTAGAATATTTATCCCACAGGGTTATTGAAAAAAGTTGAATAAAAATTTTTTTTTGTACTTAGTCATTTTTCCGGCGTTTATCAGACTTTCAGATAGGGGAAATGTCAGTGAGCGTTCCGATTTCAGTTCCAGAGCGATTCGCCCAATGAGTCCTTGATATTTAGTCGTTTTCAGCCAATTTTCTGGATTTTTGAAAATTTAACTTTTTTTGTGAAAATATCCACTAAATGAGGGAATAATATGTGTGAGGGTACCCCAGGAGAGTTCCAAATGTGTGTGGGTAGAATATATATCCCACGGGAGTAAAATTGAAAAAAGTTGAAAACATTTTTTTTTTTAACTTAAGTCATTTTTCCGGTGTTTATCAGACTTTCAGATAGGGGAAATGTCAGTGAGTGTTCTGATTTCAGTTCCAGAGCGATTCGGCGGATGAGTCCTTGATATTTCGTCGTTTTCAGGAAATTTTCTGAATTTTTGAAATGTCACTTTTTTGTGAAAATATACACTAATGAGGGAATAATATGTGTGAGGGTACCCCAGGAGAGTTCCAAATGTGTGTGGGTAGAATATATATCCCACGGGGGTAAAATTTAAAAACGTTTAAAAATTTTTTCTTTGGACTGAAGTCATTTTTTCGGCGTTTATCAGACTTTCAGATAGGGGAAATGTCAGTGAGCGTTCCGATTTTAGTTCCAGAGTGATTCGCCCAATGAGTCCTTGATATTTCGTCGTTTTCAGGCAATTTTCTGAATTTTTTAAAATTTCACTTTTTTGTGAAAATATCCACTAAATGAGGGAATAATATGTGTGAGGGTACCCCAGGAGAGTTCCAAATGTGTGTGGGTAGAATATTTATCCCACAGGGTTATTGAAAAAAGTTGAATAAAAATTTTTTTTTGTACTTAGTCATTTTTCCGGCGTTTATCAGACTTTCAGATAGGGGAAATGTCAGTGAGCGTTCCGATTTCAGTTCCAGAGCGATTCAGCGGATGAGCCCCTGATATTTCGTCGTTTTCAGGAAATTTTCTGCATTTTTGAAAATGTCACTTTTTTGTGAAAATATCCACTAATGAGGGAATAATATGTGTGAGGGCACACCAGGAGAGTTCCAAATGTGTGTGGGTAGAATATATATCTCACGGGGGTAAAATTGAAAAAAGTTGAAAAAAATTTTTTTTTGGACTTAGTCATTTTTCCGGCGTTTATCAGACTTTCAGATAAGGGAAATGTCAGTGAGCGTTCCGATTTCAGTTCCAGAGCAATTCGCCCAATGAGTCCTTGATATTTCGTCATTTTCAGCCAATTTTCTGGATTTTTGAAAATTTCACTTTTTTGTGAAAATATCCACTAAATGAGGGAATAATATGTGTGAGGGCACCCCAGGAGAGTTCCAAATGTGTGTGGGTAGAATATCTATCCCACGGGGGTAAAATTGAAAAAAGTTGAAAACATTTTTTTTTTGGACTTAGTCATTTTTTCGGCGTTTATCAGACTTTCAGATAGGGGAAATGTCAGTGAGCGTTCCGATTTCAGTTCCAGAGCGATTCGGCGGATGAGTCCTTGATATTTCGTCGTTTTCAGGAAATTTTCTGAATTTTTGAAAATTTCACTTTTTTGTGAAAATATCCACTAAATGAGGGAATAATATTTGTGAGGGTACCCCAGGAGAGTTCCAAATGTGTGTGGGTAGAATATATATCCCACGGGGGTAAAATTGAAAAAAGTTGAAATCATTTTTTTTTTGGACTTAGTCATTTTTCCGGCGTTTATCAGACTTTCAGATAGGGAAAATGTCAGTGAGCGTTCCGATTTCAGTTCCAGAGCGATTCGCCCAATGAGTCCTTGATATTTAGTCATTTTCAGCCAATTTTCTGGATTTTTGAAAATTTCACTTTTTTGTGAAAATATCCACTAAATGAGGGAATAATATGTGTGAGGGTACCCCAGGAGAGTTCCAAATGTGTGTGGGTAGAATATATATCCCACAGGGTTATTGAAAAAAGTTAAATAACATTTTTTTTTTGTACTTAGTCATTTTTTCGGCGTTTTTCAGACTTTCAGATAGGGGAAATGTCAGTGAGCGTTCCGATTTCAGTTCCAGAGCGATTCGGCGGATGAGTCCTTGATATTTCGTCGTTTTCAGGAAATTTTCAGAAATTTTGAAAATTTCACTTTTTTGTGAAAATATCCACGAAATGAGGGAACAATATTTGTGAGGGTACCCCAGGAGAGTTCCAAATTTGTGTGGGTAGAATATATATCCCACGGGGGTAAAATTGAAAAAAGTTGAAATCATTTTTTTTTTGGACTTAGTCATTTTTCCGGCGTTTATCAGACTTTCAGATAGGGGAAATGTCAGTGAGCGTTCCGATTTCAGTTCCAGAGCAATTCGCCCAATGAATCCTTGATATTTAGTCATTTTCAGCCAATTTTCTGGATTTTTGAAAATTTCACTTTTTTGTGAAAATATCCAGTAAATGAGGGAATAATATGTGTGAGGGTACCCCAGGAGAGTTCCAAATGTGTGTGTGTAGAATATATATCCCACGGGGGTAAAATTGAAAAAAGTTGAAAAAAATTTTTTTTGGAACTTAGTCATTTTTCCGGCGTTTATCAGACTTTCAGGTAAGGGAAATGTCAGTGAGCGTTCCGATTTCAGTTCCAGAGCAATTCGCCCAATGAGTCCTTGATATGTAGTAGTTTTCAGCCAATTTTCTGGATTTTTGAAAATTTCACTTTTTTGTGAAAATATCCACTAAATGAGGGAATAATATGTGTGAGGGTACCCCAGGAGAGTTCCAAATGTTTATAGGTAGAATATATATCCCACGGGGGTAAAATTGAAAAAAGTTGAAAACATTTTTTTTTTGGACTTAAGTCATTTTTCCGGCGTTTATCAGACTTTCAGATAGGGGAAATGTCAGTGAGCATTCCTATTTCAGTTCCAGAGCGATTCGCCCAATGAGTCCTTGATATTTCGTCGTTTTCAGGCAATTTTCTGAATTTTTGAAACTTTCACTTTTTTGTGAAAATATCCACTAAATGTGGGAATAATATGTGTGAGGGTACCCCAGGAGAGTTCCAAATGTGTGTGGGTAGAATATATATCCCACAGGGTTATTGAAAAAAGTTAAATAACATTTTTTTTTTGTACTTAGTCATTTTTCCGGCGTTTTTCAGACTTTCAGATAGGGGAAATGTCAGTGAGCGTTCCGATTTCAGTTCCAGAGCGATTCGGCAGATGAGTCCTTGATATTTCGTCGTTTTCAGGAAATTTTCAGAATTTTTGAAAATTTCACTTTTTTGTGAAAATATCCACTAAAGGAGGGAATAATATGTGTGAGGGTACCCCAGGAGAGTTCCAAATGTGTGTGGGTAGAATATATATCCCACGGGGGTCAAATTGAAAAAAGTTGAAAACATTTTTTTTTTGGACTTAAGTCATTTTTCTGGCGTTTATCAGACTTTCAGATAGGGGAAATGTCAGTGAGCATTCCGATTTCAGTTCCAGAGCAATGCGCCCAATGAGTCCTTGATATGTAGTAGTTTTCAGCCAATTTTCTGGATTTTTGAAAATTTCACTTTTTTGTTAAAATATCCACTAAATGAGGGAATAATATGTGTGAGGGTACCCCAGGAAAGTTCCAAATGTGTGTGGGTAGAATATATATCCCACGGGGGTAAAATTGAAAAAAGTTGAAAACATTTTTTTTTTGGGCTTAAGTCATTTTTCTGGCGTTTATCAGACTTTCAGATAGGGGAAATGTCAGTGAGCGTTCCGATTTCAGTTCCAGAGCGATTCGGCGGATGAGTCCTAGGTATTTCGTCTTTTTCTGCCAATTTTCTGGATTTTTGAAAATTTCACTTTTTTGTGAAAATATCCACTAAATGAGGGAATAATATGTGTGAGGGTACCCCAGGAGAGTTCCAAATGTGTGTGGGTAGAATATATATCCCACGGGGGTAAAATTGAAAAAAGTTGAAATCATTTTTTTTTTTGGACTTAGTCATTTTTCCGGCGTTTATCAGACTTTCAGATAGGGGAAATGTCAGTGAGCATTCCGATTTCAGTTCCAGAGCAATTCGTCCAATGAGTCCTTGATATTTAGTCGTTTTCAGCCAATTTTCTGTATTTTTGAAAATTTCACTTTTTTATGAAAATAACCACTAAATGAGGGAATAATATGTGTGAGGGTACCCCAGGAGAGTTCCAAATGTGTGTGGGTAGAATATATCTTACGGGTGTAAAATTGAAAAAAGTTGAAAACATTTTTTTTTTGGACTTAAGTAATTTTTTCGGCGTTTCTCCGACTTTCAGATATGGGAAATGTCAGTGAGCGTTCCGATTTCAGTTCCAGAGCGATTCGCCCAATGAGTCCTTGATATTTCGTCGTTTTCAGCCAATTTTCTGGATTTTTGAAAATTTCACTTTTTTGTGAAAATATCCACTAAATGAGGGAATAATATGTGTGAGGGTACCCCAGGAGAGTTCCAAATGTGTGTGGGTAGAATATATATCCCACGGGGGTAAAATTGAAAAAAGTTGAAAAAATTTTTTTTTGGACTTAGTAATTTTTTCGGCGTTTATCAGACTTTCAGATAGGGGAAATGTCAGTGAGCGTTCCGATTTCAGTTCCAGAACGATTCGCCCAATGAGTCCTTGATATTTAGTCGTTTTCAGCCAATTTTCTGTATTTTTGAAAATTTCACTTTTTTGTGAAAATATCCATTAAATGAGGGAATAATATGTGTGAGGGTACCCCAGGAGAGTTCCAAATGTGTGTGGGTAGAATATATATCCCACGGGGGTAAAATTGAAAAAAGTTGAAAAATTTTTTTTTTTGGACTTAGTCATTTTTCTGGCGTTTATCAGACTTTCAGATAGAGGAAATGTCAGTGAGCATTCCGATTTCAGTTCCAGAGCAATTCGCCCAATGAGTCCTTGATATTTAGTCGTTTTCAGAAAATTTTCTGGATTTTTTAAAATTTCACTTTTTTGTGAAAATATCCACTAAATGAGGGAATAATATGTGTTAGGGTACCCCAGGAGAGTTCCAAATGTGTGTGGGTAGAATATATATCCCACGGGAGTAAAATTGAAAAAAGTTGAAAACATTTTTTTTTGGACTTAAGTCATTTTTCCGGCGTTTATCAGACTTTCAGATAGGGGAAATGTCAGTGAGCGTTCCGATTTCAGTTCCAGAGCGATTCGGCGGATGAGTCCCTGATATTTCGTCGTTTTCAGGAAATTTTCTGAATTTTTGAAAATGTCACTTTTTTGTGAAAATATCCACTAATGAGGGAATAATATGTGTGAGGGTACCCCAGGAGAGTTCCAAATGTGTGTGGGTAGAATATATATCCCACGGGGGTAAAATTGAAAAAAGTTGAAAAATTTTTTTTTTTGGACTTAGTCATTTTTCTGGCGTTTATCAGACTTTCAGATAGGGGAAATGTCAGTGAGCATTCCGATTTCAGTTACAGAGCAATTCGCCCAATGAGTCCTTGATATTTAGTCGTTTTCAGAAAATTTTCTGGATTTTTGAAAATTTCACTTTTTTGTGAAAATATCCACTAAATGAGGGAATAATATGTGTTAGGGTACCCCAGGAGAGTTCCAAATGTATGTGGGTAGAATATATATCCCACGGGGGTAAAATTGAAAAAAGTTGAAACATTTTTTTTTTTGTACTGAAGTCATTTTTTCGGCGTTTATCAGACTTTCAGATTGGGGAAATGTCAGTGAGCGTTCCGATTTCAGTTCCAGAGCGATTCGCCCAATGAGTCCTTGATATTTCGTCATTTTCAGCCAATTTTCTGGATTTTTGAAAATTTCACTTTTTTGTGAAAATATCCACTAAATGAGGGAATAATATGTGTGAGGGTACCCCAGGAGAGTTCCAAATGTGTGTGGGTAGAATATATATCCCACAGGGTTATTGAAAAAAGTTGAATAACATTTTTTTTTTGTACTTAGTCATTTTTCCGGCGTTTATCAGACTTTCAGATAGGGGAAATGTCAGTGAGCGTTCGATTTCAGTTCCAGAACGATTCGACGGATGAGTCCTTGATATGTAGTAGTTTTCAGCCAATTTTCTGGATTTTTGAAAATTTCACTTTTTTGTGAAAATATCAACTAAATGAGGGAATAATATGTGTGAGGGTACCCCAGGAGAGTTCCAAATGTGTGTGGGTAGAATATATATCCCACGGGGGTAAAATTGAAAAAAGTTGAAATCATTATTTTTTTGGACTTAGTCATTTTTCCGGCGTTTATCAGACTTTCAGATGGGGGAAATGTCAGTGAGCATTCCGATTTCAGTTCCAGAGCAATTCGCCCAATGAGTCCTTGATATTTAGTCGTTTTCAGAAAATTTTCTGGATTTTTGAAAATTTCACTTTTTTGTGAAAATAACCACTAAATGAGGGAATAATGTGTGTGAGGGTACCCCAGGAGAGTTCCAAATGTGTGTGGGTAGAATATATATCTTACGGGGGTAAAATTGAAAAAAGTTGAAAACATTTTTTTTTGACTTAGTAATTTTTTCGGCGTTTATCAGACTTTCAGATAGGGGAAATGTCAGTGAGTGTTCCGATTTCAGTTCCAGAGCGATTCGCCCAATGAATCCTTGATATTCAGTCATTTTCAGCCAATTTCCTGGATTTTTGAAAATTTCACTTTTTTGTGAAAATATTCACTAAATGAGGGAATAATATGTGTGAGGGTACCCCAGGAGAGTTCCAAATGTGTGTGGGTAGAATATATATCCCACGGTGGTAAAATTGAAAAAAGTTGAAATCATTATTTTTTTGGACTTAGTCATTTTTCCGGCGTTTATCAGACTTTCAGATAGGGGAAATGTCAGTGAGCGTACCGATTTTAGTTCCAGAGCGATTCGCCCAATGAATCCTTGATATTCAGTCATTTTCAGCCAATTTCCTGGATTTTTGAAAATTTCACTTTTTTGTGAAAATATTCACTAAATGAGGGAATAATATGTGTGAGGGTACCCCAGGAGAGTTCCAAATGTGTGTGGGTAGAATATATATCCCACGGGGGTAAAATTGAAAAAAGTTGAAAAAATATTTTTTTTGGACTTAGTCATTTTTCCGGCGTTTATCAGACTTTCAGATGGGGGAAATGTCAGTGAGCATTCCGATTTCAGTTCCAGAGCAATTCGCCCAATGAGTCCTTGATATTTAGTCGTTTTCAGAAAATTTTCTGGATTTTTGAAAATTTCACTTTTTTGTGAAAATAACCACTAAATGAGGGAATAATGTGTGTGAGGGTACCCCAGGAGAGTTCCAAATGTGTGTGGGTAGAATATATATCTTACGGGGGTAAAATTGAAAAAAGTTGAAAACATTTTTTTTTGGACTTAGTAATTTTTTCGGCGTTTATCAGACTTTCAGATAGGGGAAATGTCAGTGAGTGTTCCGATTTCAGTTCCAGAGCGATTCGCCCAATGAGTCCTTGATATTTAGTCGTTTTCAGCCAATTTTCTGGATTTTTGAAAATTTCACTTTTTTGTGAAAATATCCACTTAATGAGGAAATAATATGTGTGAGGGTACCCCAGGAGAGTTCCAAATGTGTGTGGGTAGAATATATATCCCACGGGGGTAAAATTGAAAAAAGTTGAAAAAAATTATTTTTGGACTTAGTCATTTTTCCGGCGTTTATCAGACTTTCAGATAGGGGAAATGTCAGTGAGCGTTCCGATTTTAGTTCCAGAGCCATTCGCCCTATGAGTCCTTGATATTTCGTCGTTTTCAGCCAATTTTCTGAATTTTTGAAAATTTCACTTTTTTGTGAAAACATCCACTAAATGAGGGAATAATATGTGTGAGGGTACCCCAGGAGAGTTCCAAATGTGTGTGGGTAGAATATATATCCCACAGGGTTATTGAAAAAAGTTGAATAACATTTTTTTTTTGTACTTAGTCATTTTTCCGGCGTTTATCAGACTTTCAGATAGGGGAAATGTCAGTGAGCGTTCCGATTTCAGTTCCAGAGCAATTCGACGGATGAGTCCTTGATATGTAGTAGTTTTCAGCCAATTTTCTGGATTTTTGAAAATTTCACTTTTTGGTGAAAATATCAACTAAATGAGGGAATAATATGTGTGAGGGTACCCCAGGAGAGTTCCAAATGTGTGTGGGTAGAATATATATCCCACGGGGGTAAAATTGAAAAAAGTTGAAATCATTATTTTTTTGGACTTAGTCATTTTTCCGGCGTTTATCAGACTTTCAGATAGGGCAAATGTCAGTGAGCGTTCCGATTTTAGTTCCAGAGCGATTCGCCCAATGAATCCTTGATATTCAGTCATTTTCAGCCAATTTTCTGGATTTTTGAAAATTTCACTTTTTTGTGAAAATATTCACTAAATGAGGGAATAATATGTGTGAGGGTACCCCAGGAGAGTTCCAAATGTGTGTGGGTAGAATATATATCCCACGGGGGTAAAATTGAAAAAAGTTGAAAAATTTTTTTTTTTGGACTTAGTCATTTTTCCGGCGTTTATCAGACTTTCAGATGGGGGAAATGTCAGTGAGCATTCCGATTTCAGTTCCAGAGCAATTCGCCCAATGAGTCCTTGATATTTAGTCGTTTTCAGAAAATTTTCTGGATTTTTGAAAATTTCACTTTTTTGTGAAAATAACCACTAAATGAGGGAATAATGTGTGTGAGGGTACCCCAGGAGAGTTCCAAATGTGTGTGGGTAGAATATATATCTTACGGGGGTAAAATTGAAAAAAGTTGAAAACATTTTTTTTTGGACTTAGTAATTTTTTCGGCGTTTATCAGACTTTCAGATAGGGGAAATGTCAGTGAGTGTTCCGATTTCAGTTCCAGAGCGATTCGCCCAATGAGTCCTTGATATTTAGTCGTTTTCAGCCAATTTTCTGTATTTTTGAAAATTTCACTTTTTTGTGAAAATATCCACTAAATGAGGAAATAATATGTGTGAGGGTACCCCAGGAGAGTTCCAAATGTGTGTGGGTAGAATATATATCCCACGGGGGTAAAATTGAAAAAAGTTGAAAAAAATTATTTTTGGACTTAGTCATTTTTCCGGCGTTTATCAGACTTTCAGATAGGGGAAATGTCAGTGAGCGTTCCGATTTTAGTTCCAGAGCCATTCGCCCTATGAGTCCTTGATATTTCGTCGTTTTCAGCCAATTTTCTGAATTTTTGAAAATTTCACTTTTTTGTGAAAACATCCACTAAATGAGGGAATAATATGTGTGAGGGTACCCCAGGAGAGTTCCAAATGTGTGTGGGTAGAATATATATCCCACAGGGTTATTGAAAAAAGTTGAATAACATTTTTTTTTTGTACTTAGTCATTTTTCCGGCGTTTATCAGACTTTCAGATAGGGGAAATGTCAGTGAGCGTTCCGATTTCAGTTCCAGAGCAATTCGACGGATGAGTCCTTGATATGTAGTAGTTTTCAGCCAATTTTCTGGATTTTTGAAAATTTCACTTTTTTGTGAAAATATCAACTAAATGAGGGAATAATATGTGTGAGGGTACCCCAGGAGAGTTCCAAATGTGTGTGGGTAGAATATATATCCCACGGGGGTAAAATTGAAAAAAGTTGAAATCATTATTTTTTTGGACTTAGTCATTTTTCCGGCGTTTATCAGACTTTCAGATAGGGCAAATGTCAGTGAGCGTTCCGATTTTAGTTCCAGAGCGATTCGCCCAATGAATCCTTGATATTCAGTCATTTTCAGCCAATTTTCTGGATTTTTGAAAATTTCACTTTTTTGTGAAAATATTCACTAAATGAGGGAATAATATGTGTGAGGGTACCCCAGGAGAGTTCCAAATGTGTGTGGGTAGAATATATATCCCACGGGGGTAAAATTGAAAAAAGTTGAAAAATTTTTTTTTTTGGACTTAGTCATTTTTCCGGCGTTTATCAGACTTTCAGATGGGGGAAATGTCAGTGAGCATTCCGATTTCAGTTCCAGAGCAATTCGCCTAATGAGTCCTTGATATTTAGTCGTTTTCAGAAAATTTTCTGGATTTTTGAAAATTTCACTTTTTTGTGAAAATAACCACTAAATGAGGGAATAATGTGTGTGAGGGTACCCCAGGAGAGTTCCAAATGTGTGTGGGTAGAATATATATCTTACGGGGGTAAAATTGAAAAATGTTGAAAACATTTTTTTTTGGACTTAGTAATTTTTTCGGTGTTTATCAGACTTTCAGATAGGGGAAATGTCAGTGAGTGTTCCGATTTCAGTTCCAGAGCGATTCGCCCAATGAGTCCTTGATATTTAGTCGTTTTCAGCCAATTTTCTGAATTTTTGAAAATTTCACTTTTTTGTGAAAATATCTACTAAATGAGGGAATAATATGTGTGAGGGTACCCCAGGAGATTTCCAAATGTGTGTGGGTAGAATATATATCCCACGGGGGTAAAATTGAAAAAAGTTGAAAACAGGTTTTTTTTGGACTTAAGTCATTTTTTCGGCGTTTATCCGACTTTCTGATAGGGGAAATGTCAGTGAGCGTTCCGATTTCAGTTACAGAGCGATTTGCCAAATGAGTCCTTGATATTTCGCCGTTTTCTGGCAATTTTCTGAATTTTTGAAAATTTCACTTTTTTGTGAAAATATCCACTAAATGAGGGAATAATATGTGTGAGGGTACCCCAGGAGAGTTCCAAATGTGTTTGGGTAGAATATATATCCCACGGGGGTAAAATTGAAAAAAGTTGAAAAATTTTTTTTTTTGGACTTAGTCATTTTTCCGGCGTTTATCAGACTTTCAGATGGGGGAAATGTCAGTGAGCATTCCGATTTCAGTTCCAGAGCAATTCGCCCAATGAGTCCTTGATATTTAGTCGTTTTCAGAAAATTTTCTGGATTTTTGAAAATTTCACTTTTTTGTGAAAATAACCACTAAATGAGGGAATAATGTGTGTGAGGGTACCCCAGGAGAGTTCCAAATGTGTGTGGGTAGAATATATATCTTACGGGGGTAAAATTGAAAAAAGTTGAAAAAAATTTTTTTTGGACTTAGTCATTTTTCCGGCGTTTATCAGACTTTCAGATAGGGGAAATGTCAGTGAGCATTCCGATTTTAGTTCCAGAGCCATTCGCCCTATGAGTCCTTGATATTTCGTCGTTTTCAGCCAATTTTCTGAATTTTTGAAAATTTCACTTTTTTGTGAAAACATCCACTAAATGAGGGAATAATATGTGTGAGGGTACCCCAGGAGAGTTCCAAATGTGTGTGGGTAGAATATATATCCCACAGGGTTATTGAAAAAAGTTGAATAACATTTTTTTTTTGTACTTAGTCATTTTTCCGGCGTTTATCAGACTTTCAGATAGGGGAAATGTCAGTGAGCGTTCCGATTTCAGTTCCAGAGCAATTCGACGGATGAGTCCTTGATATGTAGTAGTTTTCAGCCAATTTTCTGGATTTTTGAAAATTTCACTTTTTTGTGAAAATATCAACTAAATGAGGGAATAATATGTGTGAGGGTACCCCAGGAGAGTTCCAAATGTGTGTGGGTAGAATATATATCCCACGGGGGTAAAATTGAAAAAAGTTGAAATCATTATTTTTTTGGACTTAGTCATTTTTCCGGCGTTTATCAGACTTTCAGATAGGGCAAATGTCAGTGAGCGTTCCGATTTTAGTTCCAGAGCGATTCGCCCAATGAATCCTTGATATTCAGTCATTTTCAGCCAATTTTCTGGATTTTTGAAAATTTCACTTTTTTGTGAAAATATTCACTAAATGAGGGAATAATATGTGTGAGGGTACCCCAGGAGAGTTCCAAATGTGTGTGGGTAGAATATATATCCCACGGGGGTAAAATTGAAAAAAGTTGAAAAATTTTTTTTTTTGGACTTAGTCATTTTTCCGGCGTTTATCAGACTTTCAGATGGGGGAAATGTCAGTGAGCATTCCGATTTCAGTTCCAGAGCAATTCGCCTAATGAGTCCTTGATATTTAGTCGTTTTCAGAAAATTTTCTGGATTTTTGAAAATTTCACTTTTTTGTGAAAATAACCACTAAATGAGGGAATAATGTGTGTGAGGGTACCCCAGGAGAGTTCCAAATGTGTGTGGGTAGAATATATATCTTACGGGGGTAAAATTGAAAAATGTTGAAAACATTTTTTTTTGGACTTAATAATTTTTTCGGCGTTTATCAGACTTTCAGATAGGGGAAATGTCAGTGAGTGTTCCGATTTCAGTTCCAGAGCCATTCGCACTATGAGTCCTTGATATTTCGTCGTTTTCAGCCAATTTTCTGAATTTTTGAAAATTTCACTTTTTTGTGAAAACATCCACTAAATGAGGGAATAATATGTGTGAGGGTACCCCAGGAGAGTTCCAAATGTGTGTGGGTAGAATATATTTCCCACGGGGGTAAAATTGAAAAAAGTTGAAATCATTATTTTTTTGGACTTAGTCATTTTTCCGGCGTTTATCAGACTTTCAGATAGGGCAAATGTCAGTGAGCGTTCCCATTTTAGTTCCAGAGCGATTCGCCCAATGAATCCTTGATATTCAGTCATTTTCAGCCAATTTTCTGGATTTTTGAAAATTTCACTTTTTTGTGAAAATATTCACTAAATGAGGGAATAATGTGTGTGAGGGTACCCCAGGAGAGTTCCAAATGTGTGTGGGTAGAATATATATCTTACGGGGGTAAAATTGAAAAAAGTTGAAAACATTTTTTTTTGGACTTAGTAATTTTTTCGGTGTTTATCAGACTTTCAGATAGGGGAAATGTCAGTGAGTGTTCCGATTTCAGTTCCAGAGCGATTCGCCCAATGAGTCCTTGATATTTAGTCGTTTTCAGCCAATTTTCTGGATTTTTGAAAATTTCACTTTTTTGTGAAAATATCTACTAAATGAGGGAATAATATGTGTGAGGGTACCCCAGGAGATTTCCAAATGTGTGTGGGTAGAATATATATCCCACGGGGGTAAAATTGAAAAAAGTTGAAAACAGGTTTTTTTTGGACTTAAGTCATTTTTTCGGCGTTTATCCGACTTTCTGATAGGGGAAATGTCAGTGAGCGTTCCGATTTCAGTTACAGAGCGATTTGCCAAATGAGTCCTTGATATTTCGCCGTTTTCTGGCAATTTTCTGAATTTTTGAAAATTTCACTTTTTTGTGAAAATATCCACTAAATGAGGGAATAATATGTGTGAGGGTACCCCAGGAGAGTTCCAAATGTGTTTGGGTAGAATATATATCCCACGGGGGTAAAATTGAAAAAAGTTGAAAAATTTTTTTTTTTGGACTTAGTCATTTTTCCGGCGTTTATCAGACTTTCAGATGGGGGAAATGTCAGTGAGCATTCCGATTTCAGTTCCAGAGCAATTCGCCCAATGAGTCCTTGATATTTAGTCGTTTTCAGAAAATTTTCTGGATTTTTGAAAATTTCACTTTTTTGTGAAAATAACCACTAAATGAGGGAATAATGTGTGTGAGGGTACCCCAGGAGAGTTCCAAATGTGTGTGGGTAGAATATATATCTTACGGGGGTAAAATTGAAAAAAGTTGAATAAAATTTTTTTTGGACTTAGTCATTTTTCCGGCGTTTATCAGACTTTCAGATAGGGGAAATGTCAGTGAGCATTCCGATTTTAGTTCCAGAGCCATTCGCCCTATGAGTCCTTGATATTTCGTCATTTTCAGCCAATTTTCTGAATTTTTGAAAATTTCACTTTTTTGTGAAAACATCCACTAAATGAGGGAATAATATGTGTGAGGGTACCCCAGGAGAGTTCCAAATGTGTGTGGGTAGAATATATATCCCACAGGGTTATTGAAAAAAGTTGAATAACATTTTTTTTTTGTACTTAGTCATTTTTCCGGCGTTTATCAGACTTTCAGATAGGGGAAATGTCAGTGAGCGTTCCGATTTCAGTTCCAGAGCGATTCGACGGATGAATCCTTGATATGTAGTAGTTTTCAGCCAATTTTCTGGATTTTTGAAAATTTCACTTTTTTGTGAAAATATCAACTAAATGAGGGAATAATATGTGTGAGGGTACCCCAGGAGAGTTCCAAATGTGTGTGGGTAGAATATATATCCCACGGGGGTAAAATTGAAAAAAGTTGAAATCATTATTTTTTTGTACTTAGTCATTTTTCCGGCGTTTATCAGACTTTCAGATAGGGCAAATGTCAGTGAGCGTTCCGATTTTAGTTCCAGAGCGATTCGCCCAATGAATCCTTGATATTCAGTCATTTTTAGCCAATTTTCTGGATTTTTGAAAATTTCACTTTTTTGTGAAAATATCCACTAAATGAGGGAATAATATGTGTGAGGGTACCCCAGGAGAGTTCCAAATGTGTGTGGGTAGAATATATATCCCACGGGGGTAAAATTGAAAAAAGTTGAAAACAGTTTTTTTTTGGACTTAAGTCATTTTTTGGGCGTTTATCCGACTTTCTGATAGGGGAAATGTCAGTGAGCGTTCCGATTTCAGTTCCAGAGCGATTTGCCAAATGAGTCCTTGATATTTCGCCGTTTTCTGGCAATTTTCTGAATTTTTGAAAATTTCACTTTTTTGTGAAAATATCCACTAAATGAGGGAATAATATGTGTGAGGGTACCCCAGGAGAGTTCCAAATGTGTGTGGGTAGAATATAGATCCCACGGGGGTAAAATTGAAAAAATTTGAAAACATTTTTTTTTTGGATTTAGTCATTTTTCTGGCGTTAATCAGACTTTCAGATAGGGGAAATGTCAGTGAGCGTTCCGATTTCAGTTCCAGAGCGATTCGCCCAATGAGTACTTGATATTTAGTCGTTTTCAGCCAATTTTCTGGATTTTTCAAAATTTCACTTTTTTGTGAAAATATCCACTAAATGAGGGAATAATATGTATGAGGGTACCCCAGGAGATTTCCAAATGTGTGTGGGTAGAATATATATCCCACGGGGGTAAAATTGAAAAAAGTTGAAAACAGTTTTTTTTTGGACTTAAGTCATTTTTTCGGCGTTTATCCGACTTTCAGATAGGGGAAATGTCAGTGAGCGTTCCGATTTCAGTTCCAGAGCGAATTGCCAAATGAGTCCTTGATATTTCGCCGTTTTCAGGCAATTTTCTGAATTTTTGAAAATTTCACTTTTTTGTGAAAATATCCACTAAATGAGGGAATAATATGTGTGAGGGTACCCCAGGAGAGTTCCAAATGTGTGTGGGTAGAATATATATCCCACGGGGGTAAAATTGAAAAAAGTTGAGAAAAATTTTTTTTTTGGACTTAATTCATTTTTTCGGCGTTTATCAGACTTTCAGATAGGGGAAATGTCAGTGAGCGTTCCGATTTCAGTTCCAGAGCGATTCGCCCAATGAGACCTTGATATTTCGTCGTTTTCAGGCAATTTTCTGAATTTTTGAAAATTTCACTTTTTTTTAAAATATCCACTAGATGAGGGAATAATATGTGTGAGGGTACCCCAGGAGAGTTACAAATGTGTGTGGGTAGAATATATATCCCACGGGAGTAAAATTGCAAAAAGTTGAAAACATTTTTTTTTTGGACTTAGACATTTTTCCGGCGTTTATCAGATTTTCAGATAGGGGAAATGTCAGTGAGCGTTCCGATTTCAGTTCAAGAGCGATTCGGCGGATCAGTCCCTGATACTTCGTCGTTTTCAGGAAATTTTCTGAATTTTTGAAAATGTCACTTTTTTGTGAAAATATCCACTAAATGAGGGAATAATATGTGTGAGGGTACTCCAGGAGAGTTCCAAATGTGTGTGGGTAGAATTTATATCACACGGGGGTAAAATTGAAAAAAGTTGAAAAAAATTTTTTTTGGACTTAGTCATTTTTCCGGCGTTTATCAGACTTTCAGATAGCGGAAATGTCAGTGAGCGTTCCGCTTTCCGTTCCAGAGTGTTTCGCCCAATGAGTACTTGATATTTCGTCGTTTTCAGGCAATTTTCAGAATTTTTGAAAATGTCACTTTTTTGTGAAAATATCCACTAAATGAGGGAATAAAATGTGTGAGGGTACCCCAGGAGAGTTCCAAATGTGTGTGGGTAGAATATATATCCCACGGGGGTAAAATTTAAAAAAGTTGAAAAAATTTTTTTTTTGGACTTAAGTCATTTTTTCACCGTTTATCAGACTTTCAGATAGGGGAAATGTCAGCAAGCGTTCCGATTTCAGTTCCAGAGCGATTCGCCGGATGAGTCCTTGATATTTCGTCGTTTTCAGGCAACTTTCTGAATTTTTGAAAATTTCACTTTTTTGTGAAAATATCCACTAAATGAGGGAATAATATGTGTGAGGGTACCACAGGAGAGTTCCAAATGTGTGTGGGTAGAATATATATCCCACGGGGGTAAAATTGAAAAAAGTTGAAAATTTTTTGGCGGGGATTTAGTCATTTTTCTGGCATTTATCAGATTTTCAGATAGTGGAAATGTCAGAGAACGTTCGAATTCAGTTCCAGAGCGATTCGGCGGATGAGTCCTTGATATTTCGTCGTTTTCAGGCAATTTTATGAATTTTTGAAAATTTAACTTTTTTGTGAAAATATCCACTAAATGAGGGAATAATATGTGTGAGTGTACCCCAGGAGAGGTCCAAATGTGTGTGGGTAGAATATATATCCCACGGGGGTAAAATTGAAAAAAGTTGACAAATTTTTTTTTTTCGACTTAGTCATTTTTCCGACGTTTATCAGACTTTCAGGTAGGGGAAATGTCAGTGAGCATTCCGATTTCAGTTCCAGAGCAATTCGCCCAATGAGTCCTTGATATTTAGTCGTTTTTAGCCAATTTTTTGGATTTTTGAAAATTTCACTTTTTTGTGAAAAGATTCACTAAATGAGGGAATAATATGTGTGATGGTACCCCAGGAGAGTTCCAAATGTGTGTGGGTAGAATATATATCCCACGGGGGTAAAATTGAAAAAAGTTTTAAAAAATTTTTTTTTGGACTTAGTCATTTTTCCGGCGTTTATCAGACTTTCAGATAGGGGAAATGTCAGTGAGCGTTACGATTTCAGTTCCAGAGCGATTCGCCCAATGAGTCCTTGATATTTAGTCATTTTCAGCCAATTTTTTGGATTTTTGAAAATTTCACTTTTTTGTGAAAATATCCACTAAATGAGGGAATTATATGTGTGAGGGTACCCCAGGAGAGTTTCAAATGTGTGTGGGTAGAATATATATCCGACGGGGGTAAAATTGAAAAAAGTTGACAAAAATTTTTTTTTCGACTTAGTCATTTTTCTGACGTTTATCAGACTTTCAGATAGGGGAAATGTCAGTGAGCATTCCGATTTCAGCTCCAGAGAGATTCGCCCAATGAGTCCTTGATATTTAGTCGTTTTCAGCCAATTTTCTGGATTTTTGAACATTTCACTTTTTTGTGAAAATATCCAATAAATGAGGGAATAATATGTGTGAGGGTACCCCAGGAGAGTTCCAAATGTGTGTGGGTAGAATATATATCCCACGGGGAAAAAATTGAAAAAAGTTTAAAAAAATTTTTTTTTGGACTTAGTCATTTTTCCGACATTTATCAGACTTTCCAAAATGGGAAATGTCAGTGAGCATTCCAATTTCAGTTCCAGAGCGATTCGGCCTATGAGTCCTTGATATTTAGTCGTTTTCAGCCAATTTTCTGGATTTTTGAAAATTTCACTTTTTTGTGAAAATATCCACTAAATGAGGGAATAATATGTGTGAGGGTACCCCAGGAGATTTCCAAATGTGTGTGGGTAGAAATTATATCCCACGGGGGTAAAATTGAAAAAAGTTGAAAACAGTTTTTTTTGGATTTAGTGATTTTTCCAGCGTTTATCAGACTTTCAGATAGGGGAAATGTCAGTGTGCGTTCCGATTTCAGTTCCAGAGCGATTCACCCAATCAGTACTTGATATTTAGCCGTTTTCAGCCAATTTTCTGGATTTTTGAAAATTTCACTTTTTTGTGAAAATATCCACTAAATGAGGGAATGATATGTGTGAGGGTACCCCAGGAGAGTTTCAAATGTGTGTGGGTAGAATATATATCCCACGGGGGTAAAATTGAAAAAAGTTGAAAAAAATTTTTTTTTGGACTGTCATTTTTCTGACGTTTATCAGACTTTCCAAAATGGGAAATGTCAGTGAGCATTCCAATTTCAGTTCCAGAGCGATTCGCTCTATGAGTCCTTGATATTTAGTCGTTTTCAGCCAATTTTCTGGATTTTTGAAAATTTCACTTTTTTGTGAAAATATCCACTAAATGAGGGAATAATATGTTTGAGGGCACCCCAGGAGATTTCCAAATGTGTGTGGGTAGAAAATATATCCCACGGGGGTAAAATTGAAAAAAGTTGAAAACAGTTTTTTTTTGGACTTAAGTCATTTTTTCGGCGTTTATCCGACTTTCAGATAGGGGAAATGTCAGTGAGTGTTCCGATTTCAGTTCCAGAGCGATTCGCCCAATGAGTCCTTGATATGTAGTAGTTTTCAGCCAATTTTCTGGATTTTTGAAAATTTCACTTTTTTGTGAAAATATCCACTAAATGAGGGAATAATATGTGTGAGGGTACCCCAGGAGAGTTCCAAATGTGTGTGGGTAGAATATATATTCCACGGGGGTAAAATTGAAAAAAGTTGAAAAATTTTTTTTTTTGTACTGAAGTCATTTTTTCGGCGTTTATCAGACTTTCAGATTGGGGAAATGTCAGTGAGCGTTCCGATTTCAGTTCCAGAGCGATTCGCCCAATGAGTCCTTGATATTTCGTCATTTTCAGCCAATTTTCTGAATTTTTGAAAATTTCACTTTTTTGTGAAAATTTCCACTAAATGAGGGAATAATATGTGTGAGGGTAGCCCAGGAGAGTTCCAAATGTGTGTGGGTAGAATATATATCCCACAGGGTTATTGAAAAAAGTTGAATAACATTTTTTTTTTGTACTTAGTCATTTTTCCGGCGTTTATCAGACTTTCAGATAGGGGAAATGTCAGGGAGCGTTCCGATTTCAGTTCCAGAGCGATTCGACGGATGAGTCCTTGATATGTAGTAGTTTTCAGCCAATTTTCTGGATTTTTGAAAATTTCACTTTTTTGTGAAAATATCCACTAAATGAGGGAATAATATGTGTGAGGGTACCCCAGGAGAGTTCCAAATGTGTGTGGGTAGAATATATATCCCACGGGGGTAAAATTGAAAAAAGTTGAAATCATTTTTTTTTGGACTTAGTCATTTTTCCGGCGTTTATCAGACTTTCAGATAGCGGAAATGTCAGTGAGCGTTCCGCTTTCAGTTCCAGAGTGTTTCGCCCAATGAGTACTTGATATTTCGTCGTTTTCAGGCAATTTTCAGAATTTTTGAAAATGTCACTTTTTGTGAAAATATCCACTAAATGAGGGAATAAAATGTGTGAGGGTACCCCAGGAGAGTTCCAAATGTGTGTGGGTAGAATATATATCCCACGGGGGTAAAATTTAAAAAAGTTGAAAAATTTTTTTTTTTGGACTTAAGTCATTTTTTCAGCGTTTATCAGACTTTCAGATAGGGGAAATGTCAGCAAGCATTCCGATTTCAGTTCCAGAGCGATTCGCCGGATGAGTCCTTGATATTTCGTCGTTTTCAGGCAACTTTCTGAATTTTTGAAAATTTCACTTTTTTGTGAAAATATCCACTAAATGAGGGAATAATATGTGTGAGGGTACCACAGGAGAGTTCCAAATGTGTGTGGGTAGAATATATATCCCACGGGGGTAAAATTGAAAAAAGTTGACAAAATTTTTTTTTTCGACTTAGTCATTTTTCCGACGTTTATCAGACTTTCAGGTAGGGGAAATGTCAGTGAGCATTCCGATTTCAGTTCCAGAGCAATTCGCCCAATGAGTCCTTGATATTTAGTCGTTTTTAGCCAATTTTTTGGATTTTTGAAAATTTCACTTTTTTGTGAAAAGATTCACTAAATGAGGGAATAATATGTGTGATGGTACCCCAGGAGAGATCCAAATGTGTGTGGGTAGAATATATATCCCACGGGGGTAAAATTGAAAAAAGTTTAAAAAAATTTTTTTTTGGACTTAGTCATTTTTCCGGCGTTTATCAGACTTTCAGATAGGGGAAATGTCAGTGAGCGTTACGATTTCAGTTCCAGAGCGATTCGCCCAATGAGTCCTTGATATTTAGTCATTTTCAGCCAATTTTTTGCATTTTTGAAAATTTCACTTTTTTGTGAAAATATCCACTAAATGAGGGAATAATATGTGTGAGGGTACCCCAGGAGAGTTTCAAATGTGTGTGGGTAGAATATATATCCGACGGGGGTAAAATTGAAAAAAGTTGACAAAAATTTTTTTTTCGACTTAGTCATTTTTCTGACGTTTATCAGACTTTCAGATAGGGGAAATGTCAGTGAGCATTCCGATTTCAGTTCCAGAGAGATTCGCCCAATGAGTCCTTGACATTTAGTCGTTTTCAGCCAATTTTCTGGATTTTTGAACATTTCACTTTTTTGTGAAAATATCCACTAAATGAGGGAATAATATGTGTGAGGGTACCCCAGGAGAGTTCCAAATGTGTGTGGGTAGAATATATATCCCACGGGGGTAAAATTGAAAAAAGTTGAAATCATTTTTTTTTGGACTTAGTCATTTTTCCGGCGTTTATCAGACTTTCAGATAGCGGAAATGTCAGTGAGCGTTCCGCTTTCAGTTCCAGAGTGTTTCGCCCAATGAGTACTTGATATTTCGTCGTTTTCAGGCAATTTTCAGAATTTTTGAAAATGTCACTTTTTGTGAAAATATCCACTAAATGAGGGAATAAAATGTGTGAGGGTACCCCAGGAGAGTTCCAAATGTGTGTGGGTAGAATATATATCCCACGGGGGTAAAATTTAAAAAAGTTGAAAAATTTTTTTTTTTGGACTTAAGTCATTTTTTCAGCGTTTATCAGACTTTCAGATAGGGGAAATGTCAGCAAGCGTTCCGATTTCAGTTCCAGAGCGATTCGCCGGATGAGTCCTTGATATTTCGTCGTTTTCAGGCAACTTTCTGAATTTTTGAAAATTTCACTTTTTTGTGAAAATATCCACTAAATGAGGGAATAATATGTGTGAGGGTACCACAGGAGAGTTCCAAATGTGTGTGGGTAGAATATATATCCCACGGGGGTAAAATTGAAAAAAGTTGACAAAATTTTTTTTTTCGACTTAGTCATTTTTCCGACGTTTATCAGACTTTCAGGTAGGGGAAATGTCAGTGAGCATTCCGATTTCAGTTCCAGAGCAATTCGCCCAATGAGTCCTTGATATTTAGTCGTTTTTAGCCAATTTTTTGGATTTTTGAAAATTTCACTTTTTTGTGAAAAGATTCACTAAATGAGGGAATAATATGTGTGATGGTACCCCAGGAGAGATCCAAATGTGTGTGGGTAGAATATATATCCCACGGGGGTAAAATTGAAAAAAGTTGAAAACAGTTTTTTTTGGACTTAAGTCATTTTTTCGGCGTTTATCCGACTTTCAGATAGGGGAAACATCAGTGAGCGTTCCGATTTCAGTTCCAGAGTGATTCGCCCAATGAGTCCTTGATATTTAGTCATTTTCAGCCAATTTTCTGGATTTTTGAAAATTTCACTTTTTTGTGAAAATATCCACTAAATGAGGGAATAATATGTGTGAGGGTACCCCAGGAGAGTTCCAAATGTGTGTGGGTAGAATATATATCCCACGGGGGTAAAATTGAAAAAAGTTGAAAAAAATTTTTTTTTGGACTGTCATTTTTCCGGCGTTTATCAGACTTTCAGCTAGTGGAAATGTCAGTAAGCGTTCCAATTTCAGATCCAGAGCAATTCGCCGAATGAGTCCTTGATATTTTGTCGTTTTCAGACAATTTTCTGAATTTTTGAAAATTTCACTTTTTTGTGAAAATATCCACTAAATGAGGGAATAATATGTGTGAGGGTACCCCAGGAGATTTCCAAATGTGTGTGGGTAGAAATTATTTCCCACGGGGGTAAAATTGAAAAAAGTTGAAAACAGTTTTTTTTGGACTTAAGTCATTTTTTCGGCGTTTATCCGACTTTCAGATAGGGGAAACATCAGTGAGCGTTCCGATTTCAGTTCCAGAGTGATTCGCCCAATGAGTCCTTGATATTTAGTCATTTTCAGCCAATTTTCTGGATTTTTGAAAATTTCACTTTTTTGTGAAAATATCCACTAAATGAGGGAATGATATGTGTGAGGGTACCCCAGGAGAGTTTCAAATGTGTGTGGGTAGAATATATATCCCACGGGGGTAAAATTGAAAAAAGTTGAAAAAAATTTTTTTTTGGACTGTCATTTTTCTGACGTTTATCAGACTTTCCAAAATGGGAAATGTCAGTGAGCATTCCAATTTCAGTTCCAGAGCGATTCGCTCTATGAGTCCTTGATATTTAGTCGTTTTCAGCCAATTTTCTGGATTTTTGAAAATTTCACTTTTTTGTGAAAATATCCACTAAATGAGGGAATAATATGTGTGAGGGCACCCCAGGAGATTTCCAAATGTGTGTGGGTAGAATATATATCCCACGGGGGTAAAATTGAAAAAAGTTGAAATCATTTTTTTTTGGACTTAGTCATTTTTCCGGCGTTTATCAGACTTTCAGATAGGGCACATGTCAGTGAGCGTTCCGATTTTAGTTCCAGAGCGATTCGCCCAATGAATCCTTGATATTCAGTCATTTTCAGCCAATTTTCTGGATTTTTGAAAATTTCACTTTTTTGTGAAAATATTCACTAAATGAGGGAATAATATGTGTGAGGGTACCCCAGGAGAGTTCCAAATGTGTGTAGGTAGAATATATATCTTACGGGGGTAAAATTGAAAAAAGTTGAAAACATTTTTTTTTGGACTTAAGTCATTTTTTCAGCGTTTATAAGACTTTCAGATAGGGGAAATGTCAGTGAGCGTTCCGATTTCAGTTCCAGAGCGATTCGCCCAATGAATCCTTGATATTTCGTCGTTTTCAGCCAATTTTCTGAATTTTTGAAAATTTCACTTTTTTGTGAAAACATCCGCTAAATGAGGGAATAATATGTGTGAGGGTACCCCAGGAGAGTTCCAAATGTGTGTGGGTAGAATATATATCCCACGGGGGTAAAATTGAAAAAAGTTGAAAACATTTTTTTTTTTGGACTGAAGTCATTTTTTTGGCGTTTATCAGACTTTCAGATAGGGGAAATGTCAGTGAGCATTCCGATTTCAGTTCCAGAGCGATTCGCCCAATGAGTCCTTGATATGTAGTAGTTTTCAGCCAATTTTCTGGATTTTTGAAAATTTCACTTTTTTGTGAAAATATCCACTAAATGAGGGAATAATATGTGTGAGGGTACCCCAGGAGATTTCCAAATGTGTGTGGGTAGAATATATATCCCACGGGGGTAAAATTGAAAAAAGGTGAAAACAGTTTTTTTTTGGACTTAAGTCATTTTTTCGGCCTTTATCCGACTTTCAGAAAGGGGAAATGTCAGTGAGCGTTCCGATTTCAGTTCCAGAGCGATTCGCCAAATGAGTCCTTGATATTTCGCCGTTTTCAGGCAATTTTCTGAATTTTTGAAAATTTCACTTTTTTGTGAAAATATCCACTAAATGAGGGAATAATATGTGTGAGGGTACCCCAGGAGAGTTCCAAATGTATTTGGGTAGAATATATATCCCACGGGGGTAAAATTGAAAAAAGTTGAAAAATTTTTTTATTGGACTTAGTCATTTTTCCGGCGTTTATCAGACTTTCAGATAGGGGAAATGTCAGTGAGCGTTCCGATTTCAGTTCTAGAGCGATTCGCCCAATGAGTCCTTGATATTTCGTCGTTTTCAGGCAATTTTCTGAATTTTTGAAAATTTCACTTTTTTTTAAAAATATCCACTAAATGAGGGAATAATATGTGTGAGGGTACCCCAGGAGAGTTCCAAATGTGTGTGGGTAGAATATATATCCCACGGGAGTAAAATTGAAAAAAGTTAAATACATTTTTTTTTTGGACTTAGACATTTTTCCGGCGTTTATCAGATTTTCAGATAGGGGAAATGTCAGTGAGCGTTCCGATTTCAGTTCAAGAGCGATTCGGCGGATCAGTCCCTAATATTTAGTCGTTTTCAGGAAATTTTCAGAATTTTTGAAAATGTCACTTTTTTGTGAAAATATCCACTAAATGAGGGAATAATATGTGTGAGGGTACCCCAGGAGAGTTCCAAATGTGTGTGGGTAGAATATATATCCCACCGGGGTAAAATTGAAAAAAGTTGAAAAAAATTTTTTTTTGGACTTGGTCATTTTTCCGGCGTTTATCTGACTTTCAGTTAGCGGAAATGTCAGTAAGCGTTCTGATTTCAGATACAGAGCGATTCGCCGGATGAGTCCTTGATATTTCGTCGTTTTCAGGCAATTTTGTGAATTTTTGAAAATTTCACTTTTTTTGTGAAAATATCCACTAAATGAGGGAATAATATGTGTGAGGGCACCCCAGGAGAGTTCCAAATGTGTGTGGGTAGAATATATATCACACGGGGGTAAAATTGAAAAAAGTTGAAAAAATTTTTTTTTTGGATTTAGTCATTTTTCCGGCGTTTATCAGACTTTCAGATAGGGGAAATGTCAGTGAGCGTTCCGATTTCAGTTCCAAAGCGATTTGCCCAATGAGTCCTTGATATTTCGTCGTTTTCAGAAAATTTTCAGAATTTTTGAAAATTTCACTTTTTTGTGAAAATATCCACTAAATGAGGGAATTATATGTGAGAGGGTACCCCAGGAGAGTTCCAAATGTGTGTGGGTAGAATATAGATCCCACGGGGGTAAAAATGAAAAAAATTTGAAAACATTTTTTTTTTGGATTTAGTCATTTTTCCGGCGTTAATCAGACTTTCAGATAGGGGAAATGTCAGTGAGCGTTCCGATTTCAGTTCCAGAGCGATTCGCCCAATGAGTCCTTGATATGTAGTAGTTTTCAGCCAATTTTCTGGATTTTTGAAAATTTCACTTTTTTGTGAAAATATCCACTAAATGAGGGAATAATATGTGTGAGGGTACCCCAGGAGAGTTCCAAATGTGTGTTGGTAGAATATATATCCCACGGGGGTAAAATTGAAAAAAGTTGAAAAAATTTTTTTTTTGGACTTAGTCATTTTTACGGCGTTTATCAGACTTTCAGATAGGGGAAATGTCAGTGAGCATTCCGTTTTCAGTTCCAGAGCAATGCGCCCAATGAGTCCTTGATATTTCGTCGTTTTCAGGCAATTTTCTGAATTTTTGAAAATTTCACTTTTTTGTGAAAATATCCACTAAATGAGGGAATAATATGTGTGAGGGTACCCCAGGAGAGTTCCAAATGTGTGTGGGTAGAATATATATCCCACGGGGGTAAAATTGAAAAAAGTTGAAAAAAATTTTTTTTGGACTTAGTCATTTTTCCGGCGTTTATCAGACTTTCAGATAGGGCAAATGTCAGTGAGGGTTCCGATTTCAGTTCCAGAGCGATTCGCCCAATGAGTCCTTGATATTTAGTCGTTTTCAGCCAATTTTCTGGATTTTTGAAAATTTCACTTTTTTGTGAAAATATCCACTAAATGAGGGAATAATATGTGTGAGGGTACCCCAGGAGAGTTCCAAATGTATTTGGGTAGAATATATATCCCACGGGGGTAAAATTGAAAAAAGTTGAAAAATTTTTTTATTGGACTTAGTCATTTTTCCGGCGTTTATCAGACTTTCAGATAGGGGAAATGTCAGTGAGCGTTCCGATTTCAGTTCTAGAGCGATTCGCCCAATGAGTCCTTGATATTTCGTCGTTTTCAGGCAATTTTCTGAATTTTTGAAAATTTCACTTTTTTTTAAAAATATCCACTAAATGAGGGAATAATATGTGTGAGGGTACCCCAGGAGAGTTCCAAATGTGTGTGAGTAGAATATATATCCCACGGGAGTAAAATTGAAAAAAGTTGAATACATTTTTTTTTTGGACTTAGACATTTTTCCGGCGTTTATCAGATTTTCAGATAGGGGAAATGTCAGTGAGCGTTCCGATTTCAGTTCAAGAGCGATTCGGCGGATCAGTCCCTGATATTTCGTCGTTTTCAGGAAATTTTCAGAATTTTTGAAAATGTCACTTTTTTGTGAAAATATCCACTAAATGAGGGAATAATATGTGTGAGGGTACCCCAGGAGAGTTCCAAATGTGTGTGGGTAGAATATATATCCCACCGGGGTAAAATTGAAAAAAGTTGAAAAAAATTTTTTTTTGGACTTGGTCATTTTTCCGGCGTTTATCTGACTTTCAGTTAGCGGAAATGTCAGTAAGCGTTCTGATTTCAGATACAGAGCGATTCGCCGGATGAGTCCTTGATATTTCGTCGTTTTCAGGCAATTTTGTGAATTTTTGAAAATTTCACTTTTTTTGTGAAAATATCCACTAAATGAGGGAATAATATGTGTGAGGGTACCCCAGGAGAGTTCCAAATGTGTGTGGGTAGAATATATATCACACGGGGGTAAAATTGAAAAAAGTTGAAAAAATTTTTTTTTTGGATTTAGTCATTTTTCCGGCGTTTATCAGACTTTCAGATAGGGGAAATGTCAGTGAGCGTTCCGATTTCAGTTCCAAAGCGATTTGCCCAATGAGTCCTTGATATTTCGTCGTTTTCAGAAAATTTTCTGAATTTTTGAAAATTTCACTTTTTTGTGAAAATATCCACTAAATGAGGGAATTATATGTGAGAGGGTACCCCAGGAGAGTTCCAAATGTGTGTGGGTAGAATATAGATCCCACGGGGGTAAAAATGAAAAAAATTTGAAAACATTTTTTTTTTGGATTTAGTCATTTTTCCGGCGTTAATCAGACTTTCAGATAGGGGAAATGTCAGTGAGCGTTCCGATTTCAGTTCCAGAGCGATTCGCCCAATGAGTCCTTGATATGTAGTAGTTTTCAGCCAATTTTCTGGATTTTTGAAAATTTCACTTTTTTGTGAAAATATCCACTAAATGAGGGAATAATATGTGTGAGGGTACCCCAGGAGAGTTCCAAATGTGTGTTTTTAGAATATATATCCCACGGGGGTAAAATTGAAAAAAGTTGAAAAAATTTTTTTTTTGGACTTAGTCATTTTTACGGCGTTTATCAGACTTTCAGATAGGGGAAATGTCAGTGAGCATTCCGTTTTCAGTTCCAGAGCAATTCGCCCAATGAGTCCTTGATATTTCGTCGTTTTCAGTCAATTTTCTGAATTTTTGAAAATTTCACTTTTTTGTGAAAATATCCACTAAATGAGGGAATAATATGTGTGAGGGTACCCCAGGAGAGTTCCAAATGTGTGTGGGTAGAATATATATCCCACGGGGGTAAAATTGAAAAAAGTTAAAAAAAATTTTTTTTGGACTTAGTCATTTTTCCGGCGTTTATCAGACTTTCAGATAGGGCAAATGTCAGTGAGTGTTCCGATTTCAGTTCCAGAGCGATTCGCCCAATGAGTCCTTGATATTTAGTCGTTTTCAGCCAATTTTCTGGATTTTTGAAAATGTCACTTTTTTGTGAAAATATCCACTAAATGAGGGAATAATATGTGTGAGGGTACCCCAGGAGAGTTCCAAATGTGTGTTGGTAGAATATATATCCCACGGGGGTAAAATTGAAAAAAGTTGAAAAAATTTTTTTTTTGGATTTAGTCATTTTTCCGGCGTTTATCAGACTTTCAGATAGGGGAAATGTCAGTGAGCGTTCCGATTTCAGTTCCAAAGCGATTTGCCCAATGAGTCCTTGATATTTCGTCGTTTTCAGAAAATTTTCTGAATTTTTGAAAATTTCACTTTTTGTGAAAATATCCACTAAATGAGGGAATTATATGTGAGAGGGTACCCCAGGAGAGTTCCAAATGTGTGTGGGTAGAATATAGATCCCACGGGGGTAAAAATGAAAAAAATTTGAAAACATTTTTTTTTTGGATTTAGTCATTTTTCCGGCGTTAATCAGACTTTCAGATAGGGGAAATGTCAGTGAGCGTTCCGATTTCAGTTCCAGAGCGATTCGCCCAATGAGTCCTTGATATGTAGTAGTTTTCAGCCAATTTTCTGGATTTTTGAAAATTTCACTTTTTTGTGAAAATATCCACTAAATGAGGGAAAAATATGTGTGAGGGTACCCCAGGAGAGTTCCAAATGTGTGTTGGTAGAATATATATCCCACGGGGGTAAAATTGAAAAAAGTTGAAAACTGTTTTTTTTTGGACTTAAGTCATTTTTTCGGCATTTATCAGACTTTCTGATAGGGGAAATGTCAGTGAGCGTTCCGATTTCAGTTCCAGAGCGATTCGAAAATGAGTCCTTGATATTTCACCGTTTTCAGGCAATTTTCTGAATTTTTGAAAATTTCACTTTTTTGTGAAAATATCCGCTAAATGAGGGAATAATATGTGTGAGGGTACCCCAGGAGAGTTCCAAATGTGTGTGGGTAGAATATATATCACACGGGGGTAAAATTGAAAAAAGTTGAAAAAATTTTTTTTTGGACTTAGTCATTTTTCCGGCGTTTATCAGACTTTCAAATGGGGGAAATGTCAGTGAGCATTCCGATTTCAGTTCCAGAGCAATTCGCCCAATGAGTCCTTGATATTTAGTCGTTTTCAGAAAATTTTCTGGATTTTTGAAAATTTCACTTTTTTGTGAAAATATCCACTAAATGAGGAAATAATATGTGTGAGGGTACCCCAGGAGAGTTCCAAATGTGTGTGGGTAGAATATATATCCCACGGGGGTAAAATTGAAAAAAGTTGAAAACATTTTTTTTTTTGGACTGAAGTCATTTTTTTGGCGTTTATCAGACTTTCAGATAGGGGAAATGTCAGTGAGCATTCCGATTTCAGTTCCAGAGCGATTCGCCCAATGAGTCCTTGATATGTAGTAGTTTTCAGCCAATTTTCTGGATTTTTGAAAATTTCACTTTTTTGTGAAAATATCCACTAAATGAGGGAATAATATGTGTGAGGGTACCCCAGGAGAGTTCCAAATGTGTGTTGGTAGAATATATATCCCACGGGGGTAAAATTGAAAAAAGTTGAAAAAATTTTTTTTTTGGACTTAGTCATTTTTACGGCGTTTATCAGACTTTCAGATAGGGGAAATGTCAGTGAGCATTCCGTTTTCAGTTCCAGAGCAATTCGCCCAATGAGTCCTTGATATTTCGTCGTTTTCAGTTAATTTTCTGAATTTTTGAAAATTTCACTTTTTTGTGAAAATATCCACTAAATGAGGGAATAATATGTGTGAGGGTACCCCAGGAGAGTTCCAAATGTGTGTGGGTAGAATATATATCCCACGGGGGTAAAATTGAAAAAAGTTGAAAAAAATTTTTTTTGGACTTAGTCATTTTTCCGGCGTTTATCAGACTTTCAGATAGGGCAAATGTCAGTGAGTGTTCCGATTTCAGTTCCAGAGCGATTCGCCCAATGAGTCCTTGATATTTAGTCGTTTTCAGCCAATTTTCTGGATTTTTGAAAATTTCACTTTTTTGTGAAAATATCCACTAAATGAGGGAATAATATGTGTGAGGGTACCCCAGGAGAGTTCCAAATGTGTGTTGGTAGAATATATATCCCACGGGAGTAAAATTGAAAAAAGTTGAAAAAATTTTTTTTTTGGATTTAGTCATTTTTCCGGCGTTTATCAGACTTTCAGATAGGGGAAATGTCAGTGAGCGTTCCGATTTCAGTTCCAAAGCGATTTGCCCAATGAGTCCTTGATATTTCGTCGTTTTCAGAAAATTTTCTGAATTTTTGAAAATTTCACTTTTTTGTGAAAATATCCACTAAATGAGGGAATTATATGTGAGAGGGTACCCCAGGAGAGTTCCAAATGTGTGTGGGTAGAATATAGATCCCACGGGGGTAAAAATGAAAAAAATTTGAAAACATTTTTTTTTTGGATTTAGTCATTTTTCCGGCGTTAATCAGACTTTCAGATAGGGGAAATGTCAGTGAGCGTTCCGATTTCAGTTCCAGAGCGATTCTCCCAATGAGTCCTTGATATGTAGTAGTTTTCAGCCAATTTTCTGGATTTTTGAAAATTTCACTTTTTTGTGAAAATATCCACTAAATGAGGGAATAATATGTGTGAGGGTACCCCAGGAGAGTTCCAAATGTGTGTTGGTAGAATATATATCCCACGGGGGTAAAATTGAAAAAAGTTGAAAACTGTTTTTTTTTGGACTTAAGTCACTTTTTCGGCGTTTATCAGACTTTCTGATAGGGGAAATGTCAGTGAGCGTTCCGATTTCAGTTCCAGAGCGATTCGCCAAATGAGTCCTTGATATTTCACCGTTTTCAGGCAATTTTCTGAATTTTTGAAAATTTCACTTTTTTGTGAAAATATCCGCTAAATGAGGGAATAATATGTGTGAGGGTACCCCAGGAGAGTTCCAAATGTGTGTGGGTAGAATATATATCACACGGGGGTAAAATTGAAAAAAGTTGAAAAAATTTTTTTTTGGACTTAGTCATTTTTCCGGCGTTTATCAGACTTTCAGATGGGGGAAATGTCAGTGAGCATTCCGATTTCAGTTCCAGAGCAATTCGCCCAATGAGTCCTTGATATTTAGTCGTTTTCAGAAAATTTTCTGGATTTTTGAAAATTTCACTTTTTTGTGAAAATAACCACTAAATGAGGGAATAATGTGTGTGAGGGTACCCCAGGAGAGTTCCAAATGTGTGTGGGTAGAATATATATCTTACGGGGGTAAAATTGAAAAAAGTTGAAAACATTTTTTTTTGGACTTGTCATTTTTTCAGCGTTTATCAGACTTTCAGATAGGGGAAATGTCAGTGAGCGTTCCGATTTCAGTTCCAGAGCGATTCGCCCAATGAATCCTTGATATTTAGTCGTTTTCAGCCAATTTTCTGGATTTTTGAAAATTTCACTTTTTTGTGAAAATATCCACTAAATGACGAAATAATATGTGTGAGGGTACCCCAGGAGAGTTCCAAATGTGTGTGGGTAGAATATATATCCCACGGGGGTAAAATTGAAAAAAGTTGAAAAAATTTTTTTTTGGACTTAGTCATTTTTCCGGCGTTTATCAGACTTTCAGATAGGGGAAATGTCAGTGAGCGTTCCGATTTTAGTTCCAGAGCCATTCGCCCTATCAGTCCTTGATATTTCGTCGTTTTCAGCCAATTTTCTGAATTTTTGAAAATTTCACTTTTTTGTGAAAACATCCACTAAATGAGGGAATAATATGTGTGAGGGTACCCCAGGAGAGTTCCAAATGTGTGTGGGTAGAATATATATCCCACGGGGGTAAAATTGAAAAAAGTTGAAAACATTTTTTTTTTTGGACTGAAGTCATTTTTTTGGCGTTTATCAGACTTTCAGATAGGGGAAATGTCAGTGAGCATTCCGATTTCAGTTCCAGAGCGATTCGCCCAATGAGTCCTTGATATGTAGTAGTTTTCAGCCAATTTTCTGGATTTTTGAAAATTTCACTTTTTTGTGAAAATATCCACTAAATGAGGGAATAATATGTGTGAGGGTACCCCAGGAGATTTCCAAATGTGTGTGGGTAGAATATATATCCCACGGGGGTAAAATTGAAAAAAGGTGAAAACAGTTTTTTTTTTTACTTAAGTCATTTTTTCGGCCTTTATCCGACTTTCAGAAAGGGGAAATGTCAGTGAGCGTTCCGATTTCAGTTCCAGAGCGATTCGCCAAATGAGTCCTTGATATTTCGCCGTTTTCAGGCAATTTTCTGAATTTTTGAAAATTTCACTTTTTTGTGAAAATATCCACTAAATGAGGGAATAATATGTGTGAGGGTACTCCAGGAGAGTTCCAAATGTATTTGGGTAGAATATATATCCCACGGGGGTAAAATTGAAAAAAGTTGAAAATTTTTTTTATTGGACTTAGTCATTTTTCCGGCGTTTATCAGACTTTCAGATAGGGGAAATGTCAGTGAGCGTTCCGATTTCAGTTCTAGAGCGATTCGCCCAATGAGTCCTTGATATTTCGTCGTTTTCAGGCAATTTTCTGAATTTTTGAAAATTTCACTTTTTTTTTAAAATATCCACTAAATGAGGGAATAATATGTGTGAGGGTACCCCAGGAGAGTTCCAAATGTGTGTGGGTAGAATATATATCCCACGGGAGTAAAATTGAAAAAAGTTGAATACATTTTTTTTTTGGACTTAGACATTTTTCCGGCGTTTATCAGATTTTCAGATAGGGGAAATGTCAGTGAGCGTTCCGATTTCAGTTCAAGAGAGATTCGGCGGATCAGTCCCTGATATTTCGTCGTTTTCAGGAAATTTTCAGAATTTTTGAAAATGTCACTTTTTTGTGAAAATATCCACTAAATGAGGGAATAATATGTGTGAGGGTACCCCCGGAGAGTTCCAAATGTGTGTGGGTAGAATATATATCCCACCGGGGTAAAATTGAAAAAAGTTGAAAAAAATTTTTTTTTTGGACTTGGTCATTTTTCCGGCGTTTATCTGACTTTCAGTTAGCGGAAATGTCAGTAAGCGTTCTGATTTCAGATACAGAGCGATTCGCCGGATGAGTCCTTGATATTTCGTCGTTTTCAGGCAATTTTGTGAATTTTTGAAAATTTCACTTTTTTTGTGAAAATATCCACTAAATGAGGGAATAATATGTGTGAGGGTACCCCAGGAGAGTTCCAAATGTGTGTGGGTAGAATATATATCACACGGGGGTAAAATTGAAAAAAGTTGAAAAAATTTTTTTTTTGGATTTAGTCATTTTTCCGGCGTTTATCAGACTTTCAGATAGGGGAAATGTCAGTGAGCGTTCCGATTTCAGTTCCAAAGCGATTTGCCCAAAGAGTCCTTGATATTTCGTCGTTTTCAGAAAATTTTCTGAATTTTTGAAAATTTCACTTTTTTGTGAAAATATCCACTAAATGAGGGAATTATATGTGAGAGGGTACCCCAGGAGAGTTCCAAATGTGTGTGGGTAGAATATATATCCCACGGGGGTAAAATTGAAAAAAGTTGAAAAAATTTTTTTTTTGGACTTACTCATTTTTACGGCGTTTATCAGACTTTCAGATAGGGGAAATGTCAGTGAGCATTCCATTTTCAGTTCCAGAGCAATTCGCCCAATGAGTCCTTGATATTTCGTCGTTTTCAGACAATTTTCTGAATTTTTGAAAATTTCACTTTTTTGTGAAAATATCCACTAAATGAGGGAATAATATGTGTGAGGTACCCCAGGAGAGTTCCAAATGTGTGTGGGTAGAATATATATCCCACGGGGGTAAAATTGAAAAAAGTTGAGAAAAAATTTTTTTTTGGACTTAAGTCATTTTTTCGGCGTTTATCTGACTTTCAGATAGGGGAAATGTCAGTGAGCGTTCCGATTTCAGTTCCAGAGCGATTCGCCCAATGAGTCCTTGATATTTCGTCGTTTTCAGTCAATTTTCTGAATTTTTGAAAATTTCACTTTTTTGTGAAAATATCCACTAAATGAGGGAATAATATGTGTGAGGGTACCCCAGGAGAGTTCCAAATGTGTGTGGGTAGAATATATATCCCACGGGGGTAAAATTGAAAAAAGTTAAAAAAAAATTTTTTTGGACTTAGTCATTTTTCCGGCGTTTATCAGACTTTCAAATGGGGGAAATGTCAGTGAGCATTCCGATTTCAGTTCCAGAGCAATTCGCCCAATGAGTCCTTGATATTTAGTCGTTTTCAGAAAATTTTCTGGATTTTTGAAAATTTCACTTTTTTGTGAAAATAACCACTAAATGAGGGAATAATGTGTGTGAGGGTACCCCAGGAGAGTTCCAAATGTGTGTGGGTAGAATATATATCTTACGGGGGTAAAATTGAAAAAAGTTGAAAACATTTTTTTTTGGACTTGTCATTTTTTCAGCGTTTATCAGACTTTCAGATAGGGGAAATGTCAGTGAGCGTTCCGATTTCAGTTCCAGAGCGATTCGCTCAATGAATCCTTGATATTTAGTCGTTTTCAGAAAATTTTCTGGATTTTTGAAAATTTCACTTTTTTGTGAAAATATCCACTAAATGAGGAAATAATATGTGTGAGGGTACCCCAGGAGAGTTCCAAATGTGTGTGGGTAGAATATATATCCCACGGGGGTAAAATTGAAAAAAGTTGAAAACATTTTTTTTTTTGGACTGAAGTCATTTTTTTGGCGTTTATCAGACTTTCAGATAGGGGAAATGTCAGTGAGCATTCCGATTTCAGTTCCAGAGCGATTCGCCCAATGAGTCCTTGATATGTAGTAGTTTTCAGCCAATTTTCTGGATTTTTGAAAATTTCACTTTTTTGTGAAAATATCCACTAAATGAGGGAATAATATGTGTGAGGGTACCCCAGGAGAGTTCCAAATGTGTGTTGGTAGAATATATATCCCACGGGGGTAAAATTGAAAAAAGTTGAAAAAATTTTTTTTTTGGACTTAGTCATTTTTACGGCGTTTATCAGACTTTCAGATAGGGGAAATGTCAGTGAGCATTCCGTTTTCAGTTCCAGAGCAATTCGCCCAATGAGTCCTTGATATTTCGTCGTTTTCAGTCAATTTTCTGAATTTTTGAAAATTTCACTTTTTTGTGAAAATATCCACTAAATGAGGGAATAATATGTGTGAGGGTACCCCAGGAGAGTTCCAAATGTGTGTGGGTAGAATATATATCCCACGGGGGTAAAATTGAAAAAAGTTGAAAAAAATTTTTTTTGGACTTAGTCATTTTTCCGGCGTTTATCAGACTTTCAGATAGGGCAAATGTCAGTGAGTGTTCCGATTTCAGTTCCAGAGCGATTCGCCCAATGAGTCCTTGATATTTAGTCGTTTTCAGCCAATTTTCTGGATTTTTGAAAATTTCACTTTTTTGTGAAAATATCCACTAAATGAGGGAATAATATGTGTGAGGGTACCCCAGGAGAGTTCCAAATGTGTGTTGGTAGAATATATATCCCACGGGAGTAAAATTGAAAAAAGTTGAAAAAATTTTTTTTTTGGATTTAGTCATTTTTCCGGCGTTTATCAGACTTTCAGATAGGGGAAATGTCAGTGAGCGTTCCGATTTCAGTTCCAAAGCGATTTGCCCAATGAGTCCTTGATATTTCGTCGTTTTCAGAAAATTTTCTGAATTTTTGAAAATTTCACTTTTTTGTGAAAATATCCACTAAATGAGGGAATTATATGTGAGAGGGTACCCCAGGAGAGTTCCAAATGTGTGTGGGTAGAATATAGATCCCACGGGGGTAAAAATGAAAAAAATTTGAAAACATTTTTTTTTTGGATTTAGTCATTTTTCCGGCGTTAATCAGACTTTCAGATAGGGGAAATGTCAGTGAGCGTTCCGATTTCAGTTCCAGAGCGATTCGCCAAATGAGTCCTTGATATTTCACCGTTTTCAGGCAATTTTCTGAATTTTTGAAAATTTCACTTTTTTGTGAAAATATCCGCTAAATGAGGGAATAATATGTGTGAGGGTACCCCAGGAGAGTTCCAAATGTGTGTGGGTAGAATATATATCACACGGGGGTAAAATTGAAAAAAGTTGAAAAAATTTTTTTTTGGACTTAGTCATTTTTCCGGCGTTTATCAGACTTTCAGATGGGGGAAATGTCAGTGAGCATTCCGATTTCAGTTCCAGAGCAATTCGCCCAATGAGTCCTTGATATTTAGTCGTTTTCAGAAAATTTTCTGGATTTTTGAAAATTTCACTTTTTTGTGAAAATAACCACTAAATGAGGGAATAATGTGTGTGAGGGTACCCCAGGAGAGTTCCAAATGTGTGTGGGTAGAATATATATCTTACGGGGGTAAAATTGAAAAAAGTTGAAAACATTTTTTTTTGGACTTGTCATTTTTTCAGCGTTTATCAGACTTTCAGATAGGGGAAATGTCAGTGAGCGTTCCGATTTCAGTTCCAGAGCGATTCGCCCAATGAATCCTTGATATTTAGTCGTTTTCAGCCAATTTTCTGGATTTTTGAAAATTTCACTTTTTTGTGAAAATATCCACTAAATGACGAAATAATATGTGTGAGGGTACCCCAGGAGAGTTCCAAATGTGTGTGGGTAGAATATATATCCCACGGGGGTAAAATTGAAAAAAGTTGAAAAAATTTTTTTTTGGACTTAGTCATTTTTCCGGCGTTTATCAGACTTTCAGATAGGGGAAATGTCAGTGAGCGTTCCGATTTTAGTTCCAGAGCCATTCGCCCTATCAGTCCTTGATATTTCGTCGTTTTCAGCCAATTTTCTGAATTTTTGAAAATTTCACTTTTTTGTGAAAACATCCACTAAATGAGGGAATAATATGTGTGAGGGTACCCCAGGAGAGTTCCAAATGTGTGTGGGTAGAATATATATCCCACGGGGGTAAAATTGAAAAAAGTTGAAAACATTTTTTTTTTTGGACTGAAGTCATTTTTTTGGCGTTTATCAGACTTTCAGATAGGGGAAATGTCAGTGAGCATTCCGATTTCAGTTCCAGAGCGATTCGCCCAATGAGTCCTTGATATGTAGTAGTTTTCAGCCAATTTTCTGGATTTTTGAAAATTTCACTTTTTTGTGAAAATATCCACTAAATGAGGGAATAATATGTGTGAGGGTACCCCAGGAGATTTCCAAATGTGTGTGGGTAGAATATATATCCCACGGGGGTAAAATTGAAAAAAGGTGAAAACAGTTTTTTTTTTTACTTAAGTCATTTTTTCGGCCTTTATCCGACTTTCAGAAAGGGGAAATGTCAGTGAGCGTTCCGATTTCAGTTCCAGAGCGATTCGCCAAATGAGTCCTTGATATTTCGCCGTTTTCAGGCAATTTTCTGAATTTTTGAAAATTTCACTTTTTTGTGAAAATATCCACTAAATGAGGGAATAATATGTGTGAGGGTACTCCAGGAGAGTTCCAAATGTATTTGGGTAGAATATATATCCCACGGGGGTAAAATTGAAAAAAGTTGAAAATTTTTTTTATTGGACTTAGTCATTTTTCCGGCGTTTATCAGATTTTCAGATAGGGGAAATGTCAGTGAGCGTTCCGATTTCAGTTCAAGAGAGATTCGGCGGATCAGTCCCTGATATTTCGTCGTTTTCAGGAAATTTTCAGAATTTTTGAAAATGTCACTTTTTTGTGAAAATATCCACTAAATGAGGGAATAATATGTGTGAGGGTACCCCCGGAGAGTTCCAAATGTGTGTGGGTAGAATATATATCCCACCGGGGTAAAATTGAAAAAAGTTGAAAAAAATTTTTTTTTGGACTTGGTCATTTTTCCGGCGTTTATCTGACTTTCAGTTAGCGGAAATGTCAGTAAGCGTTCTGATTTCAGATACAGAGCGATTCGCCGGATGAGTCCTTGATATTTCGTCGTTTTCAGGCAATTTTGTGAATTTTTGAAAATTTCACTTTTTTTGTGAAAATATCCACTAAATGAGGGAATAATATGTGTGAGGGTACCCCAGGAGAGTTCCAAATGTGTGTGGGTAGAATATATATCACACGGGGGTAAAATTGAAAAAAGTTGAAAAAATTTTTTTTTTGGATTTAGTCATTTTTCCGGCGTTTATCAGACTTTCAGATAGGGGAAATGTCAGTGAGCGTTCCGATTTCAGTTCCAAAGCGATTTGCCCAAAGAGTCCTTGATATTTCGTCGTTTTCAGAAAATTTTCTGAATTTTTGAAAATTTCACTTTTTTGTGAAAATATCCACTAAATGAGGGAATTATATGTGAGAGGGTACCCCAGGAGAGTTCCAAATGTGTGTGGGTAGAATATATATCCCACGGGGGTAAAAATGAAAAAAATTTGAAAACATTTTTTTTTTGGATTTAGTCATTTTTCCGGCGTTAATCAGACTTTCAGATAGGGGAAATGTCAGTGAGCGTTCCGATTTCAGTTCCAGAGCGATTCGCCCAATGAGTCCTTGATATGTAGTAGTTTTCAGCCAGTTTCTGGATTTTTGAAAATTTCACTTTTTTGTGAAAATATCCACTAAATGAGGGAATAATATGTGTGAGGGTACCCCAGGAGAGTTCCAAATGTGTGTTGGTAGAATATATATCCCACGGGGGTAAAATTGAAAAAAGTTGAAAAAATTTTTTTTTTGGACTTACTCATTTTTACGGCGTTTATCAGACTTTCAGATAGGGGAAATGTCAGTGAGCGTTCCGATTTCAGTTCCAGAGCGATTCGCCCAATGAGTCCTTGATATTTCGTCGTTTTCAGACAATTTTCTGAATTTTTGAAAATTTCACTTTTTTAAAAAAATATCCACTAAATGAGGGAATAATATGTGTGAGTGTACCCCAGGAGAGTTCCAAATGTGTGTGGGTAGAATATATATCCCACGGGAGTAAAATTGAAAAAAGTTGAAAACATTTTTTTTTTGGACTTAGACATTTTTCTGGCGTTTATCAGATTTTCAGATAGGGGAAATGTCAGTGAGCATTCCGTTTTCAGTTCCAGAGCAATTCGCGCAATGAGTCCTTGATATTTCGTCGTTTTCAGGCAATTTTCTGAATTTTTGAAAATTTCACTTTTTTGTGAAAATATCCACTAAATGAGGGAATAATATGTGTGAGGGTTCCCCAGGAGATTTCCAAATGTGTGTGGGTAGAATATATATCCCACGGGGGTAAAATTGAAAAAAGTTGAAAACAGTTTTTTTTTGGACTTAAGTCATTTTTTCGGCGTTTATCCGACTTTCTGATAGGGGAAATGTCAGTGAGCGTTCCGATTTCAGTTCCAGAGCGATTCGCCAAATGAGTCCTTGATATTTCACCGTTTTCAGGCAATTTTCTGAATTTTTGAAAATGTCACTTTTTTGTGAAAATATCCGCTAAATGAGGGAATAATATGTGTGAGGGTACCCCAGGAGAGTTCCAAATGTGTGTGGGTAGAATATATATCACACGGGGGTAAAATTGAAAAAAGTTGAAAAAATTTTTTTTTTGGACTTAGTCATTTTTCCGGCGTTTATCCGACTTTCAGATAGGGGAAATGTCAGTGAGCGTTCCGATTTCAGCTCCAGAGCGATTCGGCGGATGAGTCCCTGATATTTCGTCATTTTCAGGAAATTTTCTGAATTTTTGAAAATGTCACTTTTTTGTGAAAATATCCACTAAATGAGGGAATAATATGTGTGAGGGTACCCCAGGAGAGTTCCAAATGTGTGTGGGTAGAATATATATCACACGGGTGTAAAATTGAAAAAAGTTGAAAAAAATTTTTTTTGGGATTTAGTCATTTTTCCGGCGTTTATCAGACTTTCAGATAGGGGAAATGTCAGTGAGCGTTCCGATTTCAGTTCCAAAGCGATTTGCCCAATGAGTCCTTGATATTTCGTCGTTTTCAGAAAATTTTCTGAATTTTTGAAAATTTCACTTTTTTGTGAAAATATCCACTAAATGAAGGAATTATATGTGAGAGGGTACCCCAGGAGAGTTCCAAATGTGTGTGGGTAGAATATAGATCCCACGGGGGTAAAATTGAAAAAATTTGAAAACATTTTTTTTTTGGATTTAGTCATTTTTCCGGCGTTAATCAGACTTTCAGATAGGGGAAATGTCAGTGAGCGTTCCGATTTCAGTTCCAGAGCGATTCGCCCAATGAGTACTTGATATTTAGTCGTTTTCAGCCAATTTTCTGGATTTTTGAAAATTTCACTTTTTTGTGAAAATATCCACTAAATGAGGGAATAATATGTGTGAGGGTACCCCAGGAGAGTTCCAAATGTGTGTGGGTAGAATATATATCCCACGGGGGTAAAATTGAAAAAAGTTGAAAACAGTTTTTTTTTTAACTTAAGTCATTTTTTCGGCGTTTATCCGACTTTCAGATAGGGGAAATGTCAGTGAGCGTTCCGATTTCAGTTCCAGAGCGATTCGCCAAATGAGTCCTTGATATTTCGCCGTTTTCAGGCAATTTTCTGAATTTTTGAAAATTTCACTTTTTTGTGAAAATATCCACTAAATGAGGGAATAATATGTGTGAGGGTACCCCAGGAGAGTTCCAAATGTGTGTGGGTAGAATATATATCCCACGGGGGTAAAATTGAAAAAAGTTGAAAAAAATTTTTTTTGGACTTAGTCATTTTTCCGGCGTTTATCAGACTTTCAGATAGGGGAAATGTCAGTGAGCGTTCCGATTTCAGTTCCAGAGCGATTCGCCCAATGATTCCTTGATATTTAGTCGTTTTCAGCCAATTTTCTGGATTTTTAAAAATTTCACTTTTTTGTGAAAATATCCACTAAATGAGGGAATAATATGTGTAAGGGTACCCCAGGAGATTTCCAAATGTGTGTGGGTAGAATATATATCCCACGGGGGTAAAATTGAAAAAAGTTGAAAACAGTTTTTTTTTTAACTTGTCATTTTTTCGGCGTTTATCCGACTTTCAGATAGGGGAAATGTCAGTGAGCGTTCCGATTTCAGTTCAAGAGCGATTTGGCGGATCAGTCCCTGATATTTCGTCGTTTTCAGGAAATTTTCTGAATTTTTGAAAATGTCACTTTTTTACGAAAATATCCACTAAATGAGGGAATAATATGTGTGAGGGTACCCCAGGAGAGTTCCAAATGTGTGTGGGTAGAATATATATCACACGGGGGTAAAATTGAAAAATGTTGAAAAAATTTTTTTTTTTGATTTAGTCATTTTTCCGGCGTTTATCAGACTTTCAGATAGGGGAAATGTCAGTAAGCGTTCCAATTTCAGATCCAGAGCAATTCGCCGGATGAGTCCCTTATATTTTGTCGTTTTCAGACAATTTTCTGGATTTTTGAAAATTTCACTTTTTTGTGAAAATATCCACTAAATGAGGGAATAATATGTGTGAGGGTACCCCAGGAGAGTTCCAAATGTGTGTGGGTAGAATATATATCCCACGGGGGTAAAATTGAAAAAAGTTGAGAAAAATTTTTTTTTTGGACTTAAGTCATTTTTCCGGCGTTTATCAGACTTTCAGATAGGGGAAATGTCAGTGAGCGTTCCGATTTCAGTTCCAGAGCGATTCGCCCAATGAGTCCTTGATATTTCGTCGTTTTCAGGCAATTTTCTGAATTTTTGAAAATTTCACTTTTTTTTGAAAATATCCACTAAATGAGGGAATAATATGTGTGAGGGTACCCCAGGAGAGTTCCAAATGTGTGTGGGTAGAATATATATCCCGCGGGAGTAAAATTGAAAAAAGTTGAAAACATTTTTTTTTTGGACTTAGACATTTTTCTGGCGTTTATCAGATTTTCAGATAGGGGAAATGTCAGTGAGCGTTCCGATTTCAGTTCAAGAGCGATTCGGCGGATCAGTCCCTGATATTTCGTCGTTTTCAGGAAATTATCTGAATTTTTGAAAATGTCACTTTTTGTGAAAATATCCACTAAATGAGGGAATAATATGTGTGAGGGTAACCCAGGAGAGTTCCAAATGTGTGTGGTAGAATATATATCCCACAGGTGTAAAATTGAAAAAAGTTGAAAAAATTTTTTTTTTGGACTTAGTCATTTTTCCGGCGATTATCAGACTTTCAGATAGGGGAAATGTCAGTGAGCGTTCCGATTTCAGCTCCAGAGCGATTCGGCGGATGAGTCCCTGATATTTCGTCATTTTCAGGAAATTTTCTGAATTTTTGAAAATGTCACTTTTTTTGTGAAAATATCCACTAAATGAGGGAATAATATGTGTGAGGGTACCCCAGGAGAGTTCCAAATGTGTGTGGGTAGAATATATATCACACGGGTGTAAAATTGAAAAAAGTTGAAAAAAATTTTTTTTGGGATTTAGTCATTTTTCCGGCGTTTATCAGACTTTCAGATAGGGGAAATGTCAGTGAGCGTTACGATTTCAGTTCCAAAGCGATTTGCCCAATGAGTCCTTGATATTTCGTCGTTTTCAGAAAATTTTCTGAATTTTTGAAAATTTCACTTTTTTGTGAAAATATCCACTAAATGAAGGAATTATATGTGAGAGGGTACCCCAGGAGAGTTCCAAATGTGTGTGGGTAGAATATAGATCCCACGGGGGTAAAATTGAAAAAATTTGAAAACATTTTTTTTTGGGATTTAGTCATTTTTCCGGCGTTAATCAGACTTTCAGATAGGGGAAATGTCAGTGAGCGTTCCGATTTCAGTTCCAGAGCGATTCGCCCAATGAGTACTTGATATTTAGTCGTTTTCAGCCAATTTTCTGGATTTTTGAAAATTTCACTTTTTTGTGAAAATATCCACTAAATGAGGGAATAATATGTGTAAGGGTACCCCAGGAGATTTCCAAATGTGTGTGGGTAGAATATATATCCCACGGGGGTAAAATTGAAAAAAGTTGAAAACAGTTTTTTTTGGACTTAGTCATTTTTTCGGCGTTTATCCGACTTTCAGATAGGGGAAATGTCAGTGAGCGTTCCGATTTCAGTTCCAGAGCGATTCGCCAAATGAGTCCTTGATATTTCGCCGTTTTCAGGCAATTTTCTGAATTTTTGAAAATTTCACTTTTTTGTGAAAATATCCACTAAATGAGGGAATAATATGTGTGAGGGTACCCCAGGAGAGTTCCAAATGTGTGTGGGTAGAATATATATCCCACGGGGGTAAAATTGAAAAAAGTTGAAAAAAATTTTTTTTGGACTTAGTCATTTTTCCGGCGTTTATCAGACTTTCAGATAGGGGAAATGTCAGTGAGCGTTCCGATTTCAGTTCAAGAGCGATTCGGCGGATCAGTCCCTGATATTTCGTCGTTTTCAGGAAATTTTCTGAATTTTTGAAAATGTCACTTTTTTGCGAAAATATCCACTAAATGAGGGAATAATATGTGTGAGGGTACCCCAGGAGAGTTCCAAATGTGTGTGGGTAGAATATATATCACACGGGGGTAAAATTGAAAAATGTTGAAAAATTTTTTTTTTTGGATTTAGTCATTTTTCCGGCGTTTATCAGACTTTCAGATAGGGGAAATGTAAGTAAGCGTTCCAATTTCAGATCCAGAGCAATTCGCCGGATGAGTCCCTTATATTTCGTCGTTTTCAGGAAATTTTCTGAATTTTTGAAAATGTCACTTTTTTGTGAAAATATCCACTAAATGAGGCAATAATATGTGTGAGGGTACCCCAGGAGATTTCCAAATGTGTGTGGGTAGAATATATATCCCACGGGGCTAAAATTGAATAAAGTTGAAAACAGTTTTTTTTTGGACTTAAGTCATTTTTTCGGCGTTTATCCGACTTTCAGATAGGGGAAATGTCAGTGAGCGTTCCGATTTCAGTTCCAGAGCGATTCGCCCAATGAGTCCTTGATATTTCGTCGTTTTCAGGCAATTTTCTGAATTTTTGAAAATTTCACTTTTTTTTTTAAATATCCACTAAATGAGGGAATAATATGTGTGAGGGTACCCCAGGAGAGTTCCAAATGTGTGTGGGTAGAATATATATCCCACGGGAGTAAAATTGAAAAAAGTTGAAAACATTTTTTTTGTGGACTTAGACATTTTTCCGGCGTTTATCAGATTTTCAGATAGGGGAAATGTCAGTGAGTGTTCCGATTTCAGTTCCAGAGCGATTCGCCCAATGAGTCCTTGATATTTCGTCGTTTTCAGGCAATTTTCTGAATTTTTGAAAATGTCACTTTTTTTGTGAAAATATCCACTAAATGAGGGAATAATATGTGTGAGGGTACCCCAGAAGAGTTCCAAATGTGTTTGGGTAGAATATATATCACACGGGGGTAAAATTGAAAAAAGTTTAAAAAAATTTTTTTTTGGACTGTCATTTTTCCGGCGTTTATCAGACTTTCAGTTAGCGGAAATGTCAGTAAGCGTTCCAATTTCAGATCCAGAGCAATTCGCCGGATGAGTCCTTGATATTTTGTCGTTTTCAGACAATTTTCTGAATTTTTGAAAATTTCACTTTTTTGTGAAAATATCCACTAAATGAGGGAATAATATGTGAGAGGGTACCCCAGGAGAGTTCCAAATGTGTGTGGGTAGAATATATATCCCACCGGGGTAAAATTGAAAAAAGTTGAAAAATTTTTTTTTTTGGATTTAGTGATTTTTCCAGCGTTTATCAGACTTTCAGATAGGGGAAATGTCAGTGAGCGTTCCGATTTCAGTTCCAGAGCGATTCGCCCAATCAGTACTTGATATTTAGTCGTTTTCAGCCAATTTTCTGGATTTTTGAAAATTTCACTTTTTTGTGAAAATATCCACTAAATGAGAGAATAATACGTGTGAGGGTACCCCAGGAGAGATCCAAATGTGTGTGTTTAGAATATATATCAAACTGGGGTAAAATTGAAAAAAGTTGAAAACATTTTTTTTTTGGATTTAGTCATTTTTCCGGCGTTTATCAGACTTTCAGTTAGCGGAAATGTCAGTAAGCGTTCTGATTTCAGATCCATAGCGATTCGCCGGATGAGTCCTTGATATTTCGTCGATTTCAGGCAATTTTCTGAATTTTTGAAAATTTCACTTTTTTGTGAAAATATCCACTAACTGAGGGAATAATATGTGTGAGGGTACCCCACGAGAGTTCCAAATGTGTGTGGGTAGAATATATTTCCCACGGGGGTAAAATTGAAAAAAGTTGAAATTTTTTTTTTTTTGGATTTAGTCATTTTTCCGGCGTTTATCAGACTTTCAGATAGGGGAAATGTCAGTGAGCGTTCCGATTTCAGTTCCAGAGTGATTCGCCCAATGAGTCCTTGATATTTCGTCGTTTTCAGGCAATTTTGTGAATTTTTGAAAATTTCACTTTTTTTGTGAAAATATCCACTAAATGAGGGAATAATATGTGTGAGGGTACCCCAGGAGAGTTTCAAATGTGTGTGGGTAGAATATATATCCCACGGGGGTAAAATTGAAAAAAGTTGAAAAAAAATTTTTTTTAGACTGTCATTTTTCCGACGTTTATCAGACTTTCCAAAATGGGAAATGTCAGTGAGCATTCCAATTTCAGTTCCAGAGCGATTCGCCCTATGAGTCCTTGATATTTAGCCGTTTTCAGCCAATTTTCTGGATTTTTGAAAATTTCACTTTTTTGTGAAAATATCCACTAAATGAGGGAATAATATGTGTGAGGGTACCCCAGGAGATTTCCAAATGTGTGTGGATAGAATATATATCCCATGGGGGTAAAATTGAAAAAAGTTGAAAAACATTTTTTTTTAGACTGTCATTTTTCCGACGTTTATCAGACTTTCCAAAATGGGAAATGTCAGTGAGCATTCCAATTTCAGTTCCAGAGCGATTCGCCCTATGAGTCCTTGATATTTAGTCGTTTTCAGCCAATTTTCTGGATTTTTGAAAATTTCACTTTTTTGTGAAAATATCCACTAAATGAGGGAATAATATGTGTGAGGGTACCCCAGGAGAGTTCCAAATGTGTGTGGATAGAATATATATCCCACGCGGGTAAAATTGAAAAAAGTTGAAAACATTTTTTTGGGGGGATTTAGTCATTTTTCCGGTGTTTATCAGACTTTCAGTTAGCGGAAATGTCAGTAAGCGTTCTGATTTCAGATCCAGAGCGATTCGCCGGATGAGTCCTTGATATTTTGTCGATTTCAGGCAATTTTCTGAATTTTTGAAAATTTCACTTTTTTGTGAAAATATCCACTAAATGAGGGAATAATATGTGTGAGGGTACCCCAGGAGAGTTCCAAATGTGTGTGGGTAGAATATATATCCCACGGGGGTGAAATTGAAAAAAGTTTAAAAAAATTTTTTTTTGGATTTAGTCATTTTTCCGGCGTTTATCAGACTTTCAGTTAGCAGAAATGTCAGTAAGCGTTCTGATTTCAGATCCAGAGCGATTCGCCGGATGAGTCCTTGATATTTCGTCGATTTCAGGCAATTTTCTGAATTTTTGAAAATTTCACTTTTTTGTAAAAATATCCACTAAATGAGGGAATAATATGTGTGAGGGTACCCCACGAGAGTTCCAAATGTGTGTGGGTAGAATATATATCCCACGGGGGTAAAATTGAAAAAAGTAAAAAAAATATTTTTTTTGGACTTAGTCATTTTTCCGGCATTTATCAGACTTTCAGATAGGGCAAATGTCAGTGAGCGTTCCGATTTCAGTTCCAGAGCGATTTGCCCAATGAGTCCGTGATATTTCGTCGTTTTCAGGCAATTTTCTGAATTTTTGAAAATTTCACTTTTTTTGTGAAAATATCCACTAAATGAGGGAATAATATGTGTGAGGGTACCCCAGGAGAGTTCCAAATGTGTGTGGGTAGAATATATATCCCACGGGTGTAAAATTGAAAAAAGTAAAAAAAATATTTTTTTTGGACTTAGTCATTTTTCCGGCGTTTATCAGACTTTCAGTTAGCGGAAATGTCAGTAAGCGTTCCGATTTCAGATCCAGAGCGATTCGCCGGATGAGTCCTTGATATTTTGTCGATTTCAGGCAATTTTCTGAATTTTTGAAAATTTCACTTTTTTGTGAAAATATCCACTAAATGAGGGAATAATATGTGTGAGGGTACCCCAGGAGAGTTCCAAATGTGTGTGGGTAGAATATATATCCCACGGGGGTAAAATTGAAAAAAGTTTAAAAAATTTTTTTTTTGGATTTAGTCATTTTTCCGGCGTTTATCAGACTTTCAGTTAGCAGAAATGTCAGTAAGCGTTCTGATTTCAGATCCAGAGCGATTCGCCGGATGAGTCCTTGATATTTCGTCGATTTCAGGCAATTTTCTGAATTTTTGAAAATTTCACTTTTTTGTTAAAATATCCACTAAATGAGGGAATAATATGTGTGAGGGTACCCCACGAGAGTTCCAAATGTGTGTGGGTAGAATATATATCCCACGGGGGTAAAATTGAAAAAAGTAAAAAAAATATTTTTTTTGGACTTAGTCATTTTTCCGGCGTTTATCAGACTTTCAGATAGGGCAAATGTCAGTGAGCGTTCCGATTTCAGTTCCAGAGCGATTTGCCCAATGAGTCCGTGATATTTCGTCGTTTTCAGGCAATTTTCTGAATTTTTGAAAATTTCACTTTTTTTGTGAAAATATCCACTAAATGAGGGAATAATATGTGTGAGGGTACCCCAGGAGAGTTCCAAATGTGTGTGGGTAGAATATATATCCCACGGGTGTAAAATTGAAAAAAGTAAAAAAAATATTTTTTTTGGACTTAGTCATTTTTCCGGCGTTTATCAGACTTTCAGTTAGCGGAAATGTCAGTAAGCGTTCCGATTTCAGATCCAGAGCGATTCGCCGGATGAGTCCTTGATATTTTGTCGATTTCAGGCAATTCTCTGAATTTTTGAAAATTTCACTTTTTTGTGAAAATATCCACTAAATGAGGGAATAATATGTGTGAGGGTACCCCAGGAGAGTTCCAAATGTGTGTGGGTAGAATATATATCCCACCGGGGTAAAATTGAAAAAAGTTGAAAAAATTTTTTTTTTGGACTTAGTCATTTTTCTGGCGTTTATCAGACTTTCAATTAGCGGAAATGTCAGTAAGCGTTCTGATTTCAGATCCAGAGCGATTCGCCGGATGAGTCCTTGATATTTCGTCGTTTTCAGACAATTTTCTGAATTTTTGAAAATTTCACTTTTTTGTGAAAATATCCACTAAATGAGGGAATAATATGTGTGAGGGTACCCCACGAGAGTTCCAAATGTGTGTGGGTAGAATATATATCCCACGGGGGTAAAATTGAAAAAAGTAAAAAAAATATTTTTTTTGGACTTAGTCATTTTTCCGGCATTTATCAGACTTTCAGATAGGGCAAATGTCAGTGAGCGTTCCGATTTCAGTTCCAGAGCGATTTGCCCAATGAGTCCGTGATATTTCGTCGTTTTCAGGCAATTTTCTGAATTTTTGAAAATTTCACTTTTTTTGTGAAAATATCCACTAAATGAGGGAATAATATGTGTGAGGGTACCCCAGGAGAGTTCCAAATGTGTGTGGGTAGAATATATATCCCACGGGTGTAAAATTGAAAAAAGTAAAAAAAATATTTTTTTTGGACTTAGTCATTTTTCCGGCGTTTATCAGACTTTCAGTTAGCGGAAATGTCAGTAAGCGTTCCGATTTCAGATCCAGAGCGATTCGCCGGATGAGTCCTTGATATTTTGTCGATTTCAGGCAATTTTCTGAATTTTTGAAAATTTCACTTTTTTGTGAAAATATCCACTAAATGAGGGAATAATATGTGTGAGGGTACCCCAGGAGAGTTCCAAATGTGTGTGGGTAGAATATATATCCCACGGGGGTAAAATTGAAAAAAGTTTAAAAAATTTTTTTTTTGGATTTAGTCATTTTTCCGGCGTTTATCAGACTTTCAGTTAGCAGAAATGTCAGTAAGCGTTCTGATTTCAGATCCAGAGCGATTCGCCGGATGAGTCCTTGATATTTCGTCGATTTCAGGCAATTTTCTGAATTTTTGAAAATTTCACTTTTTTGTAAAAATATCCACTAAATGAGGGAATAATATGTGTGAGGGTACCCCACGAGAGTTCCAAATGTGTGTGGGTAGAATATATATCCCACGGGGGTAAAATTGAAAAAAGTAAAAAAAATATTTTTTTTGGACTTAGTCATTTTTCCGGCGTTTATCAGACTTTCAGATAGGGCAAATGTCAGTGAGCGTTCCGATTTCAGTTCCAGAGCGATTTGCCCAATGAGTCCGTGATATTTCGTCGTTTTCAGGCAATTTTCTGAATTTTTGAAAATTTCACTTTTTTTGTGAAAATATCCACTAAATGAGGGAATAATATGTGTGAGGGTACCCCAGGAGAGTTCCAAATGTGTGTGGGTAGAATATATATCCCACGGGTGTAAAATTGAAAAAAGTAAAAAAAATATTTTTTTTGGACTTAGTCATTTTTCCGGCGTTTATCAGACTTTCAGTTAGCGGAAATGTCAGTAAGCGTTCCGATTTCAGATCCAGAGCGATTCGCCGGATGAGTCCTTGATATTTTGTCGATTTCAGGCAATTTTCTGAATTTTTGAAAATTTCACTTTTTTGTGAAAATATCCACTAAATGAGGGAATAATATGTGTGAGGGTACCCCAGGAGAGTTCCAAATGTGTGTGGGTAGAATATATATCCCACCGGGGTAAAATTGAAAAAAGTTGAAAAAATTTTTTTTTTGGACTTAGTCATTTTTCTGGCGTTTATCAGACTTTCAATTAGCGGAAATGTCAGTAAGCGTTCTGATTTCAGATCCAGAGCGATTCGCCGGATGAGTCCTTGATATTTCGTCGTTTTCAGACAATTTTCTGAATTTTTGAAAATTTCACTTTTTTGTGAAAATATCCACTAAATGAGGGAATAATATGTGAGAGGGTACCCCAGGAGAGTTCCAAATGTGTGTGGGTAGAATATAGATCCCACGGGGGTAAAATTGAAAAAAGTTGAAAAATTTTTTTTTTTGGATTTAGTCATTTTTCCGGCGTTTATCAGACTTTCAGTTAGCGGAAATGTCAGTAAGCGTTCTGATTTCAGATCCATAGCGATTCGCCGGATGAGTCCTTGATATTTCGTCGATTTCAGGCAATTTTCTGAATTTTTGAAAATTTCACTTTTTTGTGAAAATATCCACTAAATGAGGGAATAATATGTGTGAGGGTACCCCACGAGAGTTCCAAATGTGTGTTGGTAGAATATATATCCCACGGGGGTAAAATTGAAAAAAGTTGAAAAAATTTTTTTTTTGGACTTAGTCATTTTTACGGCGTTTATCAGACTTTCAGATAGGGGAAATGTCAGTGAGCATTCCGTTTTCAGTTCCAGAGCAATTCGCCCAATGAGTCCTTGATATTTCGTCGTTTTCAGCCAATTTTCTGGGTTTTTGAAAATTTCACTTTTTTGTGAAAATATCCACTAAATGAGGGAATAATATGTGTGAGGGTTCCCCAGGAGATTTCCAAATGTGTGTGGGTAGAATATATATCCCACGGGGGTAAAATTGAAAAAAGTTGAAAACTGTTTTTTTTTGGACTTAAGTCACTTTTTCGGCGTTTATCAGACTTTCTGATAGGGGAAATGTCAGTGAGCGTTCCGATTTCAGTTCCAGAGCGATTCGCCAAATGAGTCCTTGATATTTCACCGTTTTCAGGCAATTTTCTGAATTTTTGAAAATTTCACTTTTTTGTGAAAATATCCGCTAAATGAGGGAATAATATGTGTGAGGGTACCCCAGGAGAGTTCCAAATGTGTGTGGGTAGAATATATATCACACGGGGGTAAAATTGAAAAAAGTTGAAAAAATTTTTTTTTGGACTTAGTCATTTTTCCGGCGTTTATCAGACTTTCAGATGGGGGAAATGTCAGTGAGCATTCCGATTTCAGTTCCAGAGCAATTCGCCCAATGAGTCCTTGATATTTAGTCGTTTTCAGAAAATTTTCTGGATTTTTGAAAATTTCACTTTTTTGTGAAAATAACCACTAAATGAGGGAATAATGTGTGTGAGGGTACCCCAGGAGAGTTCCAAATGTGTGTGGGTAGAATATATATCTTACGGGGGTAAAATTGAAAAAAGTTGAAAACATTTTTTTTTGGACTTGTCATTTTTTCAGCGTTTATCAGACTTTCAGATAGGGGAAATGTCAGTGAGCGTTCCGATTTCAGTTCCAGAGCGATTCGCCCAATGAATCCTTGATATTTAGTCGTTTTCAGCCAATTTTCTGGATTTTTGAAAATTTCACTTTTTTGTGAAAATATCCACTAAATGACGAAATAATATGTGTGAGGGTACCCCAGGAGAGTTCCAAATGTGTGTGGGTAGAATATATGTCCCACGGGGGTAAAATTGAAAAAAGTTGAAAAAATTTTTTTTTGGACTTAGTCATTTTTCCGGCGTTTATCAGACTTTCAGATAGGGGAAATGTCAGTGAGCGTTCCGATTTTAGTTCCAGAGCCATTCGCCCTATCAGTCCTTGATATTTCGTCGTTTTCAGCCAATTTTCTGAATTTTTGAAAATTTCACTTTTTTGTGAAAACATCCACTAAATGAGGGAATAATATGTGTGAGGGTACCCCAGGAGAGTTCCAAATGTGTGTGGGTAGAATATATATCCCACGGGGGTAAAATTGAAAAAAGTTGAAAACATTTTTTTTTTTGGACTGAAGTCATTTTTTTGGCGTTTATCAGACTTTCAGATAGGGGAAATGTCAGTGAGCATTCCGATTTCAGTTCCAGAGCGATTCGCCCAATGAGTCCTTGATATGTAGTAGTTTTCAGCCAATTTTCTGGATTTTTGAAAATTTCACTTTTTTGTGAAAATATCCACTAAATGAGGGAATAATATGTGTGAGGGTACCCCCGGAGATTTCCAAATGTGTGTGGGTAGAATATATATCCCACGGGGGTAAAATTGAAAAAAGGTGAAAACAGTTTTTTTTTGGACTTAAGTCATTTTTTCGGCCTTTATCCGACTTTCAGAAAGGGGAAATGTCAGTGAGCGTTCCGATTTCAGTTCCAGAGCGATTCGCCAAATGAGTCCTTGATATTTCGCTGTTTTCAGGCAATTTTCTGAATTTTTGAAAATTTCACTTTTTTGTGAAAATATCCACTAAATGAGGGAATAATATGTGTGAGGGTACTCCAGGAGAGTTCCAAATGTATTTGGGTAGAATATATATCCCACGGGGGTAAAATTGAAAAAAGTTGAAAAAATTTTTTATTGGACTTAGTCATTTTTCCGGCGTTTATCACACTTTCAGATAGGGGAAATGTCAGTGAGCGTTCCGATTTCAGTTCTAGAGCGATTCGCCCAATGAGACCTTGATATTTCGTCGTTTTCAGGCAATTTTCTGAATTTTTGAAAATTTCACTTTTTTTTTAAAATATCCACTAAATGAGGGAATAATATGTGTGAGGGTACCCCAGGAGAGTTCCAAATGTGTGTGGGTAGAATATATATCCCACGGGAGTAAAATTGAAAAAAGTTGAATACATTTTTTTTTTGGACTTAGACATTTTTCCGGCGTTTATCAGATTTTCAGATAGGGGAAATGTCAGTGAGCGTTCCGATTTCAGTTCAAGAGAGATTCGGCGGATCAGTCCCTGATATTTCGTCGTTTTCAGGAAATTTTCAGAATTTTTGAAAATGTCACTTTTTTGTGAAAATATCCACTAAATGAGGGAATAATATGTGTGAGGGTACCCCCGGAGAGTTCCAAATGTGTGTGAGTAGAATATATATCCCACCGGGGTAAAATTGAAAAAAGTTGAAAAAAATTTTTTTTTGGACTTGGTCATTTTTCCGGCGTTTATCTGACTTTCAGTTAGCGGAAATGTCAGTAAGCGTTCTGATTTCAGATACAGAGCGATTCGCCGGATGAGTCCTTGATATTTCGTCGTTTTCAGGCAATTTTGTGAATTTTTGAAAATTTCACTTTTTTTGTGAAAATATCCACTAAATGAGGGAATAATATGTGTGAGGGTACCCCAGGAGAGTTCCAAATGTGTGTGGGTAGAATATATATCACACGGGGGTAAAATTGAAAAAAGTTGAAAAAATTTTTTTTTTGGATTTAGTCATTTTTCCGGCGTTTATCAGACTTTCAGATAGGGGAAATGTCAGTGAGCGTTCCGATTTCAGTTCCAAAGCGATTTGCCCAATGAGTCCTTGATATTTTGTCGTTTTCAGAAAATTTTCTGAATTTTTGAAAATTTCACTTTTTTGTGAAAATATCCACTAAATGAGGGAATTATATGTGAGAGGGTACCCCAGGAGAGTTCCAAATGTGTGTGGGTAGAATATATATCCCACGGGGGTAAAATTGAAAAAAGTTGAGAAAAAATTTTTTTTTGGACTTAAGTCATTTTTTCGGCGTTTATCTGACTTTCAGATAGGGGAAATGTCAGTGAGCGTTCCGATTTCAGTTCCAGAGCGATTCGCCCAATGAGTCCTTGATATTTCGTCGTTTTCAGACAATTTTCTGAATTTTTGAAAATTTCACTTTTTTAAAAAAATATCCACTAAATGAGGGAATAATATGTGTGAGTGTACCCCAGGAGAGTTCCAAATGTGTGTGGGTAGAATATATATCCCACGGGAGTAAAATTGAAAAAAGTTGAAAACATTTTTTTTTTGGACTTAGACATTTTTCTGGCGTTTATCAGATTTTCAGATAGGGGAAATGTCAGTGAGCATTCCGTTTTCAGTTCCAGAGCAATTCGCGCAATGAGTCCTTGATATTTCGTCGTTTTCAGGCAATTTTCTGAATTTTTGAAAATTTCACTTTTTTGTGAAAATATCCACTAAATGAGGGAATAATATGTGTGAGGGTTCCCCAGGAGATTTCCAAATGTGTGTGGGTAGAATATATATCCCACGGGGGTAAAATTGAAAAAAGTTGAAAACAGTTTTTTTTTGGACTTAAGTCATTTTTTCGGCGTTTATCCGACTTTCTGATAGGGGAAATGTCAGTGAGCGTTCCGATTTCAGTTCCAGAGCGATTCGCCAAATGAGTCCTTGATATTTCACCGTTTTCAGGCAATTTTCTGAATTTTTGAAAATGTCACTTTTTTGTGAGAATATCCGCTAAATGAGGGAATAATATGTGTGAGGGTACCCCAGGAGAGTTCCAAATGTGTGTGGGTAGAATATATATCACACGGGGGTAAAATTGAAAAAAGTTGAAAAAATTTTTTTTTTGGACTTAGTCATTTTTCCGGCGTTTATCCGACTTTCAGATAGGGGAAATGTCAGTGAGCGTTCCGATTTCAGCTCCAGAGCGATTCGGCGGATGAGTCCCTGATATTTCGTCATTTTCAGGAAATTTTCTGAATTTTTGAAAATGTCACTTTTTTGTGAAAATATCCACTAAATGAGGGAATAATATGTGTGAGGGTACCCCAGGAGAGTTCCAAATGTGTGTGGGTAGAATATATATCACACGGGTGTAAAATTGAAAAAAGTTGAAAAAATTTTTTTTTGGGATTTAGTCATTTTTCCGGCGTTTATCAGACTTTCAGATAGGGGAAATGTCAGTGAGCGTTCCGATTTCAGTTCCAAAGCGATTTGCCCAATGAGTCCTTGATATTTCGTCGTTTTCAGAAAATTTTCTGAATTTTTGAAAATTTCACTTTTTTGTGAAAATATCCACTAAATGAAGGAATTATATGTGAGAGGGTACCCCAGGAGAGTTCCAAATGTGTGTGGGTAGAATATAGATCCCACGGGGGTAAAATTGAAAAAATTTGAAATTATTTTTTTTTTGGATTTAGTCATTTTTCCGGCGTTAATCAGACTTTCAGATAGGGGAAATGTCAGTGAGCGTTCCGATTTCAGTTCCAGAGCGATTCGCCCAATGAGTACTTGATATTTAGTCGTTTTCAGCCAATTTTCTGGATTTTTGAAAATTTCACTTTTTTGTGAAAATATCCACTAAATGAGGGAATAATATGTGTGAGGGTACCCCAGGAGAGTTCCAAATGTGTGTGGGTAGAATATATATCCCACGGGGGTAAAATTGAAAAAAGTTGAAAACAGTTTTTTTTTTAACTTAAGTCATTTTTTCGGCGTTTATCCGACTTTCAGATAGGGGAAATGTCAGTGAGCGTTCCGATTTCAGTTCCAGAGCGATTCTCCAAATGAGTCCTTGATATTTCGCCGTTTTCAGGCAATTTTCTGGATTTTTAAAAATTTCACTTTTTTGTGAAAATATCCACTAAATGAGGGAATAATATGTGTAAGGGTACCCCAGGAGATTTCCAAATGTGTGTGGGTAGAATATATATCCCACGGGGGTAAAATTGAAAAAAGTTGAAAACAGTTTTTTTTTTTAACTTGTCATTTTTTCGGCATTTATCCGACTTTCAGATAGGGGAAATGTCAGTGAGCGTTCCGATTTCAGTTCAAGAGCGATTTGGCGGATCAGTCCCTGATATTTCGTCGTTTTCAGGAAATTTTCTGAATTTTTGAAAATGTCACTTTTTTACGAAAATATCCACTAAATGAGGGAATAATATGTGTGAGGGTACCCCAGGAGAGTTCCAAATGTGTGTGGGTAGAATATATATCCCACGGGGGTAAAATTGAAAAAGGTTGAGAAAAAATTTTTTTTTGGACTTAAGTCATTTTTCCGGCGTTTATCAGACTTTCAGATAGGGGAAATGTCAGTGAGCGTTCCGATTTCAGTTCCAGAGCGATTCGCCCAATGAGTCCTTGATATTTCGTCGTTTTCAGGCAATTTTCTGAATTTTTGAAAATTTCACTTTTTTTTGAAAATATCCACTAAATGAGGGAATAATATGTGTGAGGGTACCCCAGGAGAGTTCCAAATGTGTGTGGGTAGAATATATATCCCGCGGGAGTAAAATTGAAAAAAGTTGAAAACATTTTTTTTTTGGACTTAGACATTTTTCTGGCGTTTATCAGATTTTCAGATAGGGGAAATGTCAGTGAGCGTTCCGATTTCAGTTCAAGAGCGATTCGGCGGATCAGTCCCTGATATTTCGTCGTTTTCAGGAAATTATCTGAATTTTTGAAAATGTCACTTTTTGTGAAAATATCCACTAAATGAGGGAATAATATGTGTGAGGGTAACCCAGGAGAGTTCCAAATGTGTGTGGTAGAATATATATCCCACAGGTGTAAAATTGAAAAAAGTTGAAAAAAATTTTTTTTTGGACTTAGTCATTTTTCCGGCGATTATCAGACTTTCAGATAGGGGAAATGTCAGTGAGCGTTCCGATTTCAGCTCCAGAGCGATTCGGCGGATGAGTCCCTGATATTTCGTCATTTTCAGGAAATTTTCTGAATTTTTGAAAATGTCACTTTTTTTGTGAAAATATCCACTAAATGAGGGAATAATATGTGTGAGGGTACCCCAGGAGAGTTCCAAATGTGTGTGGGTAGAATATATATCACACGGGTGTAAAATTGAAAAAAGTTGAAAAAAATTTTTTTTGGGATTTAGTCATTTTTCCGGCGTTTATCAGACTTTCAGATAGGGGAAATGTCAGTGAGCGTTACGATTTCAGTTCCAAAGCGATTTGCCCAATGAGTCCTTGATATTTCGTCGTTTTCAGAAAATTTTCTGAATTTTTGAAAATTTCACTTTTTTGTGAAAATATCCACTAAATGAAGGAATTATATGTGAGAGGGTACCCCAGGAGAGTTCCAAATGTGTGTGGGTAGAATATAGATCCCACGGGGGTAAAATTGAAAAAATTTGAAAACATTTTTTTTTGGGATTTAGTCATTTTTCCGGCGTTAATCAGACTTTCAGATAGGGGAAATGTCAGTGAGCGTTCCGATTTCAGTTCCAGAGCGATTCGCCCAATGAGTACTTGATATTTAGTCGTTTTCAGCCAATTTTCTGGATTTTTGAAAATTTCACTTTTTTGTGAAAATATCCACTAAATGAGGGAATAATATGTGTAAGGGTACCCCAGGAGATTTCCAAATGTGTGTGGGTAGAATATATATCCCACGGGGGTAAAATTGAAAAAAGTTGAAAACAGTTTTTTTTGGACTTAGTCATTTTTTCGGCGTTTATCCGACTTTCAGATAGGGGAAATGTCAGTGAGCGTTCCGATTTCAGTTCCAGAGCGATTCGCCAAATGAGTCCTTGATATTTCGCCGTTTTCAGGCAATTTTCTGAATTTTTGAAAATTTCACTTTTTTGTGAAAATATCCACTAAATGAGGGAATAATATGTGTGAGGGTACCCCAGGAGAGTTCCAAATGTGTGTGGGTAGAATATATATCCCACGGGGGTAAAATTGAAAAAAGTTGAAAAAAATTTTTTTTGGACTTAGTCATTTTTCCGGCGTTTATCAGACTTTCAGATAGGGGAAATGTCAGTGAGCGTTCCGATTTCAGTTCAAGAGCGATTCGGCGGATCAGTCCCTGATATTTCGTCGTTTTCAGGAAATTTTCTGAATTTTTGAAAATGTCACTTTTTTGCGAAAATATCCACTAAATGAGGGAATAATATGTGTGAGGGTACCCCAGGAGAGTTCCAAATGTGTGTGGGTAGAATATATATCACACGGGGGTAAAATTGAAAAATGTTGAAAAATTTTTTTTTTTGGATTTAGTCATTTTTCCGGCGTTTATCAGACTTTCAGATAGGGGAAATGTAAGTAAGCGTTCCAATTTCAGATCCAGAGCAATTCGCCGGATGAGTCCCTTATATTTCGTCGTTTTCAGGAAATTTTCTGAATTTTTGAAAATGTCACTTTTTTGTGAAAATATCCACTAAATGAGGCAATAATATGTGTGAGGGTACCCCAGGAGATTTCCAAATGTGTGTGGGTAGAATATATATCCCACGGGGCTAAAATTGAATAAAGTTGAAAACAGTTTTTTTTTGGACTTAAGTCATTTTTTCGGCGTTTATCCGACTTTCAGATAGGGGAAATGTCAGTGAGCGTTCCGATTTCAGTTCCAGAGCGATTCGCCCAATGAGTCCTTGATATTTCGTCGTTTTCAGGCAATTTTCTGAATTTTTGAAAATTTCACTTTTTTTTTTAAATATCCACTAAATGAGGGAATAATATGTGTGAGGGTACCCCAGGAGAGTTCCAAATGTGTGTGGGTAGAATATATATCCCACGGGAGTAAAATTGAAAAAAGTTGAAAACATTTTTTTTGTGGACTTAGACATTTTTCCGGCGTTTATCAGATTTTCAGATAGGGGAAATGTCAGTGAGTGTTCCGATTTCAGTTCCAGAGCGATTCGCCCAATGAGTCCTTGATATTTCGTCGTTTTCAGGCAATTTTCTGAATTTTTGAAAATGTCACTTTTTTTGTGAAAATATCCACTAAATGAGGGAATAATATGTGTGAGGGTACCCCAGAAGAGTTCCAAATGTGTTTGGGTAGAATATATATCACACGGGGGTAAAATTGAAAAAAGTTTAAAAAAATTTTTTTTTGGACTGTCATTTTTCCGGCGTTTATCAGACTTTCAGTTAGCGGAAATGTCAGTAAGCGTTCCAATTTCAGATCCAGAGCAATTTGCCGGATGAGTCCTTGATATTTTGTCGTTTTCAGACAATTTTCTGAATTTTTGAAAATTTCACTTTTTTGTGAAAATATCCACTAAATGAGGGAATAATATGTGAGAGGGTACCCCAGGAGAGTTCCAAATGTGTGTGGGTAGAATATATATCCCACCGGGGTAAAATTGAAAAAAGTTGAAAAAATTTTTTTTTTGGATTTAGTGATTTTTCCAGCGTTTATCAGACTTTCAGATAGGGGAAATGTCAGTGAGCGTTCCGATTTCAGTTCCAGAGCGATTCGCCCAATCAGTACTTGATATTTAGTCGTTTTCAGCCAATTTTCTGGATTTTTGAAAATTTCACTTTTTTGTGAAAATATCCACTAAATGAGAGAATAATACGTGTGAGGGTACCCCAGGAGAGATCCAAATGTGTGTGTTTAGAATATATATCAAACTGGGGTAAAATTGAAAAAAGTTGAAAACATTTTTTTTTTGGATTTAGTCATTTTTCCGGCGTTTATCAGACTTTCAGTTAGCGGAAATGTCAGTAAGCGTTCTGATTTCAGATCCATAGCGATTCGCCGGATGAGTCCTTGATATTTCGTCGATTTCAGGCAATTTTCTGAATTTTTGAAAATTTCACTTTTTTGTGAAAATATCCACTAACTGAGGGAATAATATGTGTGAGGGTACCCCACGAGAGTTCCAAATGTGTGTGGGTAGAATATATTTCCCACGGGGGTAAAATTGAAAAAAGTTGAAATTTTTTTTTTTTTGGATTTAGTCATTTTTCCGGCGTTTATCAGACTTTCAGATAGGGGAAATGTCAGTGAGCGTTCCGATTTCAGTTCCAGAGTGATTCGCCCAATGAGTCCTTGATATTTCGTCGTTTTCAGGCAATTTTGTGAATTTTTGAAAATTTCACTTTTTTTGTGAAAATATCCACTAAATGAGGGAATAATATGTGTGAGGGTACCCCAGGAGAGTTTCAAATGTGTGTGGGTAGAATATATATCCCACGGGGGTAAAATTGAAAAAAGTTGAAAAAAAATTTTTTTTAGACTGTCATTTTTCCGACGTTTATCAGACTTTCCAAAATGGGAAATGTCAGTGAGCATTCCAATTTCAGTTCCAGAGCGATTCGCCCTATGAGTCCTTGATATTTAGCCGTTTTCAGCCAATTTTCTGGATTTTTGAAAATTTCACTTTTTTGGGAAAATATCCACTAAATGAGGGAATAATATGTGTGAGGGTACCCCAGGAGATTTCCAAATGTGTGTGGATAGAATATATATCCCATGGGGGTAAAATTGAAAAAAGTTGAAAAACATTTTTTTTTAGACTGTCATTTTTCCGACGTTTATCAGACTTTCCAAAATGGGAAATGTCGGTGAGCATTCCAATTTCAGTTCCAGAGCGATTCGCCCTATGAGTCCTTGATATTTAGTCGTTTTCAGCCAATTTTCTGGATTTTTGAAAATTTCACTTTTTTGTGAAAATATCCACTAAATGAGGGAATAATATGTGTGAGGGTACCCCAGGAGAGTTCCAAATGTGTGTGGATAGAATATATATCCCACGCGGGTAAAATTGAAAAAAGTTGAAAACATTTTTTTGGGGGGATTTAGTCATTTTTCCGGTGTTTATCAGACTTTCAGATAGGGGAAATGTCAGTGAGCATTCCGATTATAGTTCCAGAGCGATTCGCACAATGAGTCCTTGATATTTTGTCGATTTCAGGCAATTTTCTGAATTTTTGAAAATTTCACTTTTTTGTGAAAATATCCACTAAATGAGGGAATAATATGTGTGAGGGTACCCCAGGAGAGTTCCAAATGTGTGTGGGTAGAATATATATCCCACGGGGGTGAAATTGAAAAAAGTTTAAAAAATTTTTTTTTTGGATTTAGTCATTTTTCCGGCGTTTATCAGACTTTCAGTTAGCAGAAATGTCAGTAAGCGTTCTGATTTCAGATCCAGAGCGATTCGCCGGATGAGTCCTTGATATTTCGTCGATTTCAGGCAATTTTCTGAATTTTTGAAAATTTCACTTTTTTGTAAAAATATCCACTAAATGAGGGAATAATATGTGTGAGGGTACCCCACGAGAGTTCCAAATGTGTGTGGGTAGAATATATATCCCACGGGGGTAAAATTGAAAAAAGTAAAAAAAATATTTTTTTTGGACTTAGTCATTTTTCCGGCATTTATCAGACTTTCAGATAGGGCAAATGTCAGTGAGCGTTCCGATTTCAGTTCCAGAGCGATTTGCCCAATGAGTCCGTGATATTTCGTCGTTTTCAGGCAATTTTCTGAATTTTTGAAAATTTCACTTTTTTTGTGAAAATATCCACTAAATGAGGGAATAATATGTGTGAGGGTACCCCAGGAGAGTTCCAAATGTGTGTGGGTAGAATATATATCCCACGGGTGTAAAATTGAAAAAAGTAAAAAAAATATTTTTTTTGGACTTAGTCATTTTTCCGGCGTTTATCAGACTTTCAGTTAGCAGAAATGTCAGTAAGCGTTCCGATTTCAGATCCAGAGCGATTCGCCGGATGAGTCCTTGATATTTTGTCGATTTCAGGCAATTTTCTGAATTTTTGAAAATTTCACTTTTTTGTGAAAATATCCACTAAATGAGGGAATAATATGTGTGAGGGTACCCCAGGAGAGTTCCAAATGTGTGTGGGTAGAATATATATCCCACGGGGGTAAAATTGAAAAAAGTTTAAAAAATTTTTTTTTTGGATTTAGTCATTTTTCCGGCGTTTATCAGACTTTCAGTTAGCAGAAATGTCAGTAAGCGTTCTGATTTCAGATCCAGAGCGATTCGCCGGATGAGTCCTTGATATTTCGTCGATTTCAGGCAATTTTCTGAATTTTTGAAAATTTCACTTTTTTGTAAAAATATCCACTAAATGAGGGAATAATATGTGTGAGGGTACCCCACGAGAGTTCCAAATGTGTGTGGGTAGAATATATATCCCACGGGGGTAAAATTGAAAAAAGTAAAAAAAATATTTTTTTTGGACTTAGTCATTTTTCCGGCGTTTATCAGACTTTCAGATAGGGCAAATGTCAGTGAGCGTTCCGATTTCAGTTCCAGAGCGATTTGCCCAATGAGTCCGTGATATTTCGTCGTTTTCAGGCAATTTTCTGAATTTTTGAAAATTTCACTTTTTTTGTGAAAATATCCACTAAATGAGGGAATAATATGTGTGAGGGTACCCCAGGAGAGTTCCAAATGTGTGTGGGTAGAATATATATCCCACGGGTGTAAAATTGAAAAAAGTAAAAAAAATATTTTTTTTGGACTTAGTCATTTTTCCGGCGTTTATCAGACTTTCAGTTAGCGGAAATGTCAGTAAGCGTTCCGATTTCAGATCCAGAGCGATTCGCCGGATGAGTCCTTGATATTTTGTCGATTTCAGGCAATTTTCTGAATTTTTGAAAATTTCACTTTTTTGTGAAAATATCCACTAAATGAGGGAATAATATGTGTGAGGGTACCCCAGGAGAGTTCCAAATGTGTGTGGGTAGAATATATATCCCACGGGGGTAAAATTGAAAAAAGTTTAAAAAATTTTTTTTTTGGATTTAGTCATTTTTCCGGCGTTTATCAGACTTTCAGTTAGCAGAAATGTCAGTAAGCGTTCTGATTTCAGATCCAGAGCGATTCGCCGGATGAGTCCTTGATATTTCGTCGATTTCAGGCAATTTTCTGAATTTTTGAAAATTTCACTTTTTTGTAAAAATATCCACTAAATGAGGGAATAATATGTGTGAGGGTACCCCACGAGAGTTCCAAATGTGTGTGGGTAGAATATATATCCCACGGGGGTAAAATTGAAAAAAGTAAAAAAAATATTTTTTTTGGACTTAGTCATTTTTCCGGCGTTTATCAGACTTTCAGATAGGGCAAATGTCAGTGAGCGTTCCGATTTCAGTTCCAGAGCGATTTGCCCAATGAGTCCGTGATATTTCGTCGTTTTCAGGCAATTTTCTGAATTTTTGAAAATTTCACTTTTTTTGTAAAAATATCCACTAAATGAGGGAATAATATGTGTGAGGGTACCCCAGGAGAGTTCCAAATGTGTGTGGGTAGAATATATATCCCACGGGTGTAAAATTGAAAAAAGTAAAAAAAATATTTTTTTTGGACTTAGTCATTTTTCCGGCGTTTATCAGACTTTCAGTTAGCGGAAATGTCAGTAAGCGTTCCGATTTCAGATCCAGAGCGATTCGCCGGATGAGTCCTTGATATTTTGTCGATTTCAGGCAATTTTCTGAATTTTTGAAAATTTCACTTTTTTGTGAAAATATCCACTAAATGAGGGAATAATATGTGTGAGGGTACCCCAGGAGAGTTCCAAATGTGTGTGGGTAGAATATATATCCCACCGGGGTAAAATTGAAAAAAGTTGAAAAAATTTTTTTTTTGGACTTAGTCATTTTTCTGGCGTTTATCAGACTTTCAATTAGCGGAAATGTCAGTAAGCGTTCTGATTTCAGATCCAGAGCGATTCGCTGGATGAGTCCTTGATATTTCGTCGTTTTCAGACAATTTTCTGAATTTTTGAAAATTTCACTTTTTTGTGAAAATATCCACTAAATGAGGGAATAATATGTGAGAGGGTACCCCAGGAGAGTTCCAAATGTGTGTGGGTAGAATATAGATCCCACGGGGGTAAAATTGAAAAAAGTTGAAAAAATTTTTTTTTTGGATTTAGTCATTTTTCCGGCGTTTATCAGACTTTCAGTTAGCGGAAATGTCAGTAAGCGTTCTGATTTCAGATCCATAGCGATTCGCCGGATGAGTCCTTGATATTTCGTCGATTTCAGGCAATTTTCTGAATTTTTGAAAATTTCACTTTTTTGTGAAAATATCCACTAAATGAGGGAATAATATGTGTGAGGGTACCCCACGAGAGTTCCAAATGTGTGTGGGTAGAATATATATCCCACGGGGGTAAAATTGAAAAAAGTTGAAAATTTTTTTTTTTGGGATTTAGTAATTTTTCCGGCGTTTATCAGACTTTCAGATAGGGGAAATGTCAGTGAGCGTTCCGATTTCAGTTCCAGAGTGATTCGCCCAATGAGTCCTTGATATTTTGTCGTTTTCAGTCAATTTTGTGAATTTTTGAAAATTTCACTTTTTTTGTGAAAATATCCACTAAATGAGGGAATAATATGTGTGAGGGTACCCCAGGAGAGTTTCAAATGTGTGTGGGTAGAATATATATCCCACGGGGGTAAAATTGAAAAAAAATTTTTTTTAGACTGTCATTTTTCCGACGTTTATCAGACTTTCCAAAATGGGAAATGTCAGTGAGCATTCCAATTTCAGTTCCAGAGCGATTCGCCCTATGAGTCCTTGATATTTAGTCGTTTTCAGCCAATTTTCTGGATTTTTGAAAATTTCACTTTTTTGTGAAAATATCCACTAATTGAGGGAATAATATGTGTGAGGGTACCCCAGGACAGTTCCAAATGTGTGTGGATAGAATATATATCCCACGGGGGTAAAATTTTAAAAAGTTGAAAAAAATTTTTTTTTGGACTTAAGTCATTTTTTCAGCGTTTATCAGACTTTCAGATAGCGGAAATGTCAGTGAGCATTCCAATTTCAGTTTCAGAGCGATTCGCCGGATGAGTCCTTGATATTTCGTCAATTTCAGGCAACTTTCTGAATTTTTGAAAATTTCACTTTTTTGTGAAAATATCCACTAAATGAGGGAATAATATGTGTGAGTTTACCCCAGGAGAGTTCCAAATGTGTGTGGGTAGAATATATATCCCACCGGGGTAAAACTGAAAAAAGTTGAAAAAATTTTTTTTTTAGGACTTAGTCATTTTTCCGGCGTTTATCAGACTTTCAGTTAGCGGAAATGTCAGTAAGCGTTCTGATTTCAGATCCAGAGCGATTCGCCGGATGAGTCCTTGATATTTCGTCGATTTCAGGCAATTTTCTGAATTTTTGAAAATTTCACTTTTTTGTGAAAATATCCACTAAATGAGGGAATAATATGTGTGAGGGTACCCCAGGAGAGTTCCAAATGTGTGTGGGTAGAATATATATCCCACCGGGGTAAAATTGAAAAAAGTTTAAAAATTTTTTTTTTTGGATTTAGTCATTTTTCCGGCGTTTATCAGACTTTCAGATAGGGCAAATGTCAGTGAGCGTTACGTTTTCAGTTCCAGAGCGATTTGCCCAATAAGCCCGTGATATTTCGTCGTTTTCAGGCAATTTTCTGAATTTTTGAAAATTTCACTTTTTTTGTGAAAATATCCACTAAATGAGGGAATAATATGTGTGAGGGTACCCCAGGAGAGTTCCAAATGTGTGTGGGTAGAATATAGATCCCACGGGGGTCAAATTGAAAAAAGTTGAAATATTTTTTTTTTGGGATTTAGTCATTTTTACAGCGTTTATCAGACTTTCAGATAGGGGAAATGTCAGTGAGTGTTCCGATTTCAGTTCCAGAGCGAATCGCCCAATGAGTACTTGATATTTAGTCGTTTTCAGCCAATTTTCTGAATTTTTGAAAATTTCACTTTTTTGTGAAAATATCCTCTAAATGAGGGAATAATATGTGTGAGGGTACCCCAGGAGAGTTCCAAATGTGTGTGGGTAGAATATATATCCCACGGGGGTAAAATTGAAAAAAGTAAAAAAATTTTTTTTTTTGGATTTAGTCATTTTTCCGGCGTTTATCAGACTTTCAGTTAGCAGAAATGTCAGTAAGCGTTCTGATTTCAGATCCAGAGCGATTCGCCGGATGAGTCCTTGATATTTCGTCGATTTCAGGCAATTTTCTGAATTTTTGAAAATTTCACTTTTTTGTGAAAATATCCACTAAATGAGGGAATAATATGTGTGAGGGTACCCCACGAGAGTTCCAAATGTGTGTGGGTAGAATATATATCCCACGGGGGTAAAATTGAAAAAAGTAAAAAAAATATTTTTTTTGGACTCAGTCATTTTTCCGGCGTTTATCAGACTTTCAGATAGGGCAAATGTCAGTGAGCGTTCCGATTTCAGTTCCAGAGCGATTTGCCCAATGAGTCCGTGATATTTCGTCGTTTTCAGGCAATTTTCTGAATTTTTGAAAATTTCACTTTTTTTGTGAAAATATCCACTAAATGAGGGAATAATATGTGTGAGGGTACCCCAGGAGAGTTCCAAATGTGTGTGGGTAGAATATATATCCCACGGGTGTAAAATTGAAAAAAGTAAAAAAAATATTTTTTTTGGACTCAGTCATTTTTCCGGCGTTTATCAGACTTTCAGTTAGCGGAAATGTCAGTAAGCGTTCCGATTTCAGATCCAGAGCGATTCGCCGGATGAGTCCTTGATATTTTGTCGATTTCAGGCAATTTTCTGAATTCTTGAAAATTTCACTTTTTTGTGAAAATATCCACTAAATGAGGGAATAATATGTGTGAGGGTACCCCAGGAGAGTTCCAAATGTGTGTGGGTAGAATATAGATCCCACGGGGGTCAAATTGAAAAAAGTTGAAATATTTTTTTTTGGGGATTTAGTCATTTTTCCAGCGTTTATCAGACTTTCAGATAGGGGAAATGTCAGTGAGCGTTCCGATTTCAGTTCCAGAGCGATTCGCCCAATGAGTACTTGATATTTAGTCGTTTTCAGCCAATTTTCTGGATTTTTGAAAATTTCACTTTTTTGTGAAAATATCCACTAAATGAGGGAATAATATGTGTGAGGGTACCCCAGGAGAGTTCCAAATGTGTGTGGGTAGAATATATATCCCACGGGGGTAAAATTGAAAAAAGTTGAAAAAATTTTTTGGGGGGGATTTAGTCATTTTTCCGGCGTATATGAGACTTTCAGATAGGGGAAATGTCAGTGAGCATACCGATTTCAGTTCCAGAGTGATTCGCCGGATGAGTCGTTGATATTTCGTCGTTTTCAGGCAACTTTCTGAATTTTTGAAAATTTCACTTTTTTGTGAAAATATCCACTAAATGAGGGAATAATATATGTGAGGGTACCCCAGGAGAGTTCCAAATGTGTGTGGGAAGAATATATATCCGAAGGGGGAAAAATTGAAAAAAGTTGACAAAATTTTTTTTTTCGACTTAGTCATTTTTCCGACGTTTATCAGACTTTCAGATAGGGGAAATGTCAATGAGCATTCCGATTATAGTTCCAGAGCGATTCGCACAATGAGTCCTTGATGTTCAGTCGTTTTCAGCCAATTTTCTGGATTTTTCAAAATTTCACTTTTTTGTGAAAATATCCACTAAATGAGGGAATAATATGTGTGAGGGTACCCCAGGAGAGTTCCAAATGTGTGTGGGTAGAATATATATCCCACGGGGGTAAAATTGAAAAAAGTTGAAAAAATTTTTTTTTTGGACTTAGTCATTTTTTCGGCATTTATCAGACTTTCAGATAGCGGAAATGTCAGTGAGTGTTCCGATTTCAGTTCCAGAACGATTTGCCGGATGGGTCCTTGATATTTCGTCGTTTTCAGCCAATTTTCTGGATTTTTGAAAATTTCACTTTTTTGTGAAAATATCCACTAAATGAGGGAATAATATGTGTGAGGGTACCCCAGGAGAGTTCCAAATGTGTGTGGGTAGAATATATATCCCACCGGTTTAAAATTGAAAAAAGTTGAAAAAATTTTTTTTTTGGACTGTCATTTTTCCGACGTTTATCAGACTTTCCAAAATGGGAAATGTCAGTGAGCATTCCAATTTCAGTTCCAGAGCGATTCGCCGGATGGGTCCTTGATATTTCGTAGATTTCAGGCAATTTTCTGAATTTTTGAAAATTTCACTTTTTTGTGAAAATATCCACTAAATGAAGGAATAATATGTGTGAGGGTACCCCAGGAGAGTTCCAAATGTGTGAGGGTAGAATATAGATCCCATGGGGGTATAATTGAAAAAGGTTGAAAAAATTTTTTTTTGGGATTTAGTCATTTTTCCGGCGTTTATCAGACTTTCAGATAGGGGAAATGTCAGTGAGCGTTCCGATTTCAGTTCAAGAGCGATTCGGCGGATCAGTCCCTGATATTTCGTCGTTTTCAGGAAATTTTCTGAATTTTTGAAAATGTCACTTTTTTGCGAAAATATCCACTAAATGAGGGAATAATATGTGTGAGGGTACCCCAGGAGAGTTCCAAATGTGTGTGGGTAGAATATATATCACACGGGGGTAAAATTGAAAAATGTTGAAAAATTTTTTTTTTTGGATTTAGTCATTTTTCCGGCGTTTATCAGACTTTCAGATAGGGGAAATGTAAGTAAGCGTTCCAATTTCAGATCCAGAGCAATTCGCCGGATGAGTCCCTTATATTTCGTCGTTTTCAGGAAATTTTCTGAATTTTTGAAAATGTCACTTTTTTGTGAAAATATCCACTAAATGAGGCAATAATATGTGTGAGGGTACCCCAGGAGATTTCCAAATGTGTGTGGGTAGAATATATATCCCACGGGGCTAAAATTGAATAAAGTTGAAAACAGTTTTTTTTTGGACTTAAGTCATTTTTTCGGCGTTTATCCGACTTTCAGATAGGGGAAATGTCAGTGAGCGTTCCGATTTCAGTTCCAGAGCGATTCGCCCAATGAGTCCTTGATATTTCGTCGTTTTCAGGCAATTTTCTGAATTTTTGAAAATTTCACTTTTTTTTTTAAATATCCACTAAATGAGGGAATAATATGTGTGAGGGTACCCCAGGAGAGTTCCAAATGTGTGTGGGTAGAATATATATCCCACGGGAGTAAAATTGAAAAAAGTTGAAAACATTTTTTTTGTGGACTTAGACATTTTTCCGGCGTTTATCAGATTTTCAGATAGGGGAAATGTCAGTGAGTGTTCCGATTTCAGTTCCAGAGCGATTCGCCCAATGAGTCCTTGATATTTCGTCGTTTTCAGGCAATTTTCTGAATTTTTGAAAATGTCACTTTTTTTGTGAAAATATCCACTAAATGAGGGAATAATATGTGTGAGGGTACCCCAGAAGAGTTCCAAATGTGTTTGGGTAGAATATATATCACACGGGGGTAAAATTGAAAAAAGTTTAAAAAAATTTTTTTTTGGACTGTCATTTTTCCGGCGTTTATCAGACTTTCAGTTAGCGGAAATGTCAGTAAGCGTTCCAATTTCAGATCCAGAGCAATTCGCCGGATGAGTCCTTGATATTTTGTCGTTTTCAGACAATTTTCTGAATTTTTGAAAATTTCACTTTTTTGTGAAAATATCCACTAAATGAGGGAATAATATGTGAGAGGGTACCCCAGGAGAGTTCCAAATGTGTGTGGGTAGAATATATATCCCACCGGGGTAAAATTGAAAAAAGTTGAAAAAATTTTTTTTTTGGATTTAGTGATTTTTCCAGCGTTTATCAGACTTTCAGATAGGGGAAATGTCAGTGAGCGTTCCGATTTCAGTTCCAGAGCGATTCGCCCAATCAGTACTTGATATTTAGTCGTTTTCAGCCAATTTTCTGGATTTTTGAAAATTTCACTTTTTTGTGAAAATATCCACTAAATGAGAGAATAATACGTGTGAGGGTACCCCAGGAGAGATCCAAATGTGTGTGTTTAGAATATATATCAAACTGGGGTAAAATTGAAAAAAGTTGAAAACATTTTTTTTTTGGATTTAGTCATTTTTCCGGCGTTTATCAGACTTTCAGTTAGCGGAAATGTCAGTAAGCGTTCTGATTTCAGATCCATAGCGATTCGCCGGATGAGTCCTTGATATTTCGTCGATTTCAGGCAATTTTCTGAATTTTTGAAAATTTCACTTTTTTGTGAAAATATCCACTAACTGAGGGAATAATATGTGTGAGGGTACCCCACGAGAGTTCCAAATGTGTGTGGGTAGAATATATTTCCCACGGGGGTAAAATTGAAAAAAGTTGAAATTTTTTTTTTTTTGGATTTAGTCATTTTTCCGGCGTTTATCAGACTTTCAGATAGGGGAAATGTCAGTGAGCGTTCCGATTTCAGTTCCAGAGTGATTCGCCCAATGAGTCCTTGATATTTCGTCGTTTTCAGGCAATTTTGTGAATTTTTGAAAATTTCACTTTTTTTGTGAAAATATCCACTAAATGAGGGAATAATATGTGTGAGGGTACCCCAGGAGAGTTTCAAATGTGTGTGGGTAGAATATATATCCCACGGGGGTAAAATTGAAAAAAGTTGAAAAAAAATTTTTTTTAGACTGTCATTTTTCCGACGTTTATCAGACTTTCCAAAATGGGAAATGTCAGTGAGCATTCCAATTTCAGTTCCAGAGCGATTCGCCCTATGAGTCCTTGATATTTAGCCGTTTTCAGCCAATTTTCTGGATTTTTGAAAATTTCACTTTTTTGGGAAAATATCCACTAAATGAGGGAATAATATGTGTGAGGGTACCCCAGGAGATTTCCAAATGTGTGTGGATAGAATATATATCCCATGGGGGTAAAATTGAAAAAAGTTGAAAAACATTTTTTTTTAGACTGTCATTTTTCCGACGTTTATCAGACTTTCCAAAATGGGAAATGTCAGTGAGCATTCCAATTTCAGTTCCAGAGCGATTCGCCCTATGAGTCCTTGATATTTAGTCGTTTTCAGCCAATTTTCTGGATTTTTGAAAATTTCACTTTTTTGTGAAAATATCCACTAAATGAGGGAATAATATGTGTGAGGGTACCCCAGGAGAGTTCCAAATGTGTGTGGATAGAATATATATCCCACGCGGGTAAAATTGAAAAAAGTTGAAAACATTTTTTTGGGGGGATTTAGTCATTTTTCCGGTGTTTATCAGACTTTCAGATAGGGGAAATGTCAGTGAGCATTCCGATTATAGTTCCAGAGCGATTCGCACAATGAGTCCTTGATATTTTGTCGATTTCAGGCAATTTTCTGAATTTTTGAAAATTTCACTTTTTTGTGAAAATATCCACTAAATGAGGGAATAATATGTGTGAGGGTACCCCAGGAGAGTTCCAAATGTGTGTGGGTAGAATATATATCCCACGGGGGTGAAATTGAAAAAAGTTTAAAAAATTTTTTTTTTGGATTTAGTCATTTTTCCGGCGTTTATCAGACTTTCAGTTAGCAGAAATGTCAGTAAGCGTTCTGATTTCAGATCCAGAGCGATTCGCCGGATGAGTCCTTGATATTTCGTCGATTTCAGGCAATTTTCTGAATTTTTGAAAATTTCACTTTTTTGTAAAAATATCCACTAAATGAGGGAATAATATGTGTGAGGGTACCCCACGAGAGTTCCAAATGTGTGTGGGTAGAATATATATCCCACGGGGGTAAAATTGAAAAAAGTAAAAAAAATATTTTTTTTGGACTTAGTCATTTTTCCGGCATTTATCAGACTTTCAGATAGGGCAAATGTCAGTGAGCGTTCCGATTTCAGTTCCAGAGCGATTTGCCCAATGAGTCCGTGATATTTCGTCGTTTTCAGGCAATTTTCTGAATTTTTGAAAATTTCACTTTTTTTGTGAAAATATCCACTAAATGAGGGAATAATATGTGTGAGGGTACCCGAGGAGAGTTCCAAATGTGTGTGGGTAGAATATATATCCCACGGGTGTAAAATTGAAAAAAGTAAAAAAAATATTTTTTTTGGACTTAGTCATTTTTCCGGCGTTTATCAGACTTTCAGTTAGCAGAAATGTCAGTAAGCGTTCCGATTTCAGATCCAGAGCGATTCGCCGGATGAGTCCTTGATATTTTGTCGATTTCAGGCAATTTTCTGAATTTTTGAAAATTTCACTTTTTTGTGAAAATATCCACTAAATGAGGGAATAATATGTGTGAGGGTACCCCAGGAGAGTTCCAAATGTGTGTGGGTAGAATATATATCCCACGGGGGTAAAATTGAAAAAAGTTTAAAAAATTTTTTTTTTGGATTTAGTCATTTTTCCGGCGTTTATCAGACTTTCAGTTAGCAGAAATGTCAGTAAGCGTTCTGATTTCAGATCCAGAGCGATTCGCCGGATGAGTCCTTGATATTTCGTCGATTTCAGGCAATTTTCTGAATTTTTGAAAATTTCACTTTTTTGTAAAAATATCCACTAAATGAGGGAATAATATGTGTGAGGGTACCCCACGAGAGTTCCAAATGTGTGTGGGTAGAATATATATCCCACGGGGGTAAAATTGAAAAAAGTAAAAAAAATATTTTTTTTGGACTTAGTCATTTTTCCGGCGTTTATCAGACTTTCAGATAGGGCAAATGTCAGTGAGCGTTCCGATTTCAGTTCCAGAGCGATTTGCCCAATGAGTCCGTGATATTTCGTCGTTTTCAGGCAATTTTCTGAATTTTTGAAAATTTCACTTTTTTTGTGAAAATATCCACTAAATGAGGGAATAATATGTGTGAGGGTACCCCAGGAGAGTTCCAAATGTGTGTGGGTAGAATATATATCCCACCGGGGTAAAATTGAAAAAAGTTGAAAAAATTTTTTTTTTGGACTTAGTCATTTTTCTGGCGTTTATCAGACTTTCAATTAGCGGAAATGTCAGTAAGCGTTCTGATTTCAGATCCAGAGCGATTCGCTGGATGAGTCCTTGATATTTCGTCGTTTTCAGACAATTTTCTGAATTTTTGAAAATTTCACTTTTTTGTGAAAATATCCACTAAATGAGGGAATAATATGTGAGAGGGTACCCCAGGAGAGTTCCAAATGTGTGTGGGTAGAATATAGATCCCACGGGGGTAAAATTGAAAAAAGTTGAAAAAATTTTTTTTTTGGATTTAGTCATTTTTCCGGCGTTTATCAGACTTTCAGTTAGCGGAAATGTCAGTAAGCGTTCTGATTTCAGATCCATAGCGATTCGCCGGATGAGTCCTTGATATTTCGTCGATTTCAGGCAATTTTCTGAATTTTTGAAAATTTCACTTTTTTGTGAAAATATCCACTAAATGAGGGAATAATATGTGTGAGGGTACCCCACGAGAGTTCCAAATGTGTGTGGGTAGAATATATATCCCACGGGGGTAAAATTGAAAAAAGTTGAAAATTTTTTTTTTTGGGATTTAGTAATTTTTCCGGCGTTTATCAGACTTTCAGATAGGGGAAATGTCAGTGAGCGTTCCGATTTCAGTTCCAGAGTGATTCGCCCAATGAGTCCTTGATATTTTGTCGTTTTCAGTCAATTTTGTGAATTTTTGAAAATTTCACTTTTTTTGTGAAAATATCCACTAAATGAGGGAATAATATGTGTGAGGGTACCCCAGGAGAGTTTCAAATGTGTGTGGGTAGAATATATATCCCACGGGGGTAAAATTGAAAAAAAATTTTTTTTAGACTGTCATTTTTCCGACGTTTATCAGACTTTCCAAAATGGGAAATGTCAGTGAGCATTCCAATTTCAGTTCCAGAGCGATTCGCCCTATGAGTCCTTGATATTTAGTCGTTTTCAGCCAATTTTCTGGATTTTTGAAAATTTCACTTTTTTGTGAAAATATCCACTAATTGAGGGAATAATATGTGTGAGGGTACCCCAGGACAGTTCCAAATGTGTGTGGATAGAATATATATCCCACGGGGGTAAAATTTTAAAAAGTTGAAAAAAATTTTTTTTTGGACTTAAGTCATTTTTTCAGCGTTTATCAGACTTTCAGATAGCGGAAATGTCAGTGAGCATTCCAATTTCAGTTTCAGAGCGATTCGCCGGATGAGTCCTTGATATTTCGTCAATTTCAGGCAACTTTCTGAATTTTTGAAAATTTCACTTTTTTGTGAAAATATCCACTAAATGAGGGAATAATATGTGTGAGTTTACCCCAGGAGAGTTCCAAATGTGTGTGGGTAGAATATATATCCCACGGGGGTAAAATTGAAAAAAGTTTAAAAAATTTTTTTTTTGGATTTAGTCATTTTTCCGGCGTTTATCAGACTTTCAGTTAGCAGAAATGTCAGTAAGCGTTCTGATTTCAGATCCAGAGCGATTCGCCGGATGAGTCCTTGATATTTCGTCGATTTCAGGCAATTTTCTGAATTTTTGAAAATTTCACTTTTTTGTAAAAATATCCACTAAATGAGGGAATAATATGTGTGAGGGTACCCCACGAGAGTTCCAAATGTGTGTGGGTAGAATATATATCCCACGGGGGTAAAATTGAAAAAAGTAAAAAAAATATTTTTTTTGGACTTAGTCATTTTTCCGGCGTTTATCAGACTTTCAGATAGGGCAAATGTCAGTGAGCGTTCCGATTTCAGTTCCAGAGCGATTTGCCCAATGAGTCCGTGATATTTCGTCGTTTTCAGGCAATTTTCTGAATTTTTGAAAATTTCACTTTTTTTGTGAAAATATCCACTAAATGAGGGAATAATATGTGTGAGGGTACCCCAGGAGAGTTCCAAATGTGTGTGGGTAGAATATATATCCCACGGGTGTAAAATTGAAAAAAGTAAAAAAAATATTTTTTTTGGACTTAGTCATTTTTCCGGCGTTTATCAGACTTTCAGTTAGCGGAAATGTCAGTAAGCGTTCCGATTTCAGATCCAGAGCGATTCGCCGGATGAGTCCTTGATATTTTGTCGATTTCAGGCAATTTTCTGAATTTTTGAAAATTTCACTTTTTTGTGAAAATATCCACTAAATGAGGGAATAATATGTGTGAGGGTACCCCAGGAGAGTTCCAAATGTGTGTGGGTAGAATATATATCCCACGGGGGTAAAATTGAAAAAAGTTTAAAAAATTTTTTTTTTGGATTTAGTCATTTTTCCGGCGTTTATCAGACTTTCAGTTAGCAGAAATGTCAGTAAGCGTTCTGATTTCAGATCCAGAGCGATTCGCCGGATGAGTCCTTGATATTTCGTCGATTTCAGGCAATTTTCTGAATTTTTGAAAATTTCACTTTTTTGTAAAAATATCCACTAAATGAGGGAATAATATGTGTGAGGGTACCCCACGAGAGTTCCAAATGTGTGTGGGTAGAATATATATCCCACGGGGGTAAAATTGAAAAAAGTAAAAAAAATATTTTTTTTGGACTTAGTCATTTTTCCGGCGTTTATCAGACTTTCAGATAGGGCAAATGTCAGTGAGCGTTCCGATTTCAGTTCCAGAGCGATTTGCCCAATGAGTCCGTGATATTTCGTCGTTTTCAGGCAATTTTCTGAATTTTTGAAAATTTCACTTTTTTTGTGAAAATATCCACTAAATGAGGGAATAATATGTGTGAGGGTACCCCAGGAGAGTTCCAAATGTGTGTGGGTAGAATATATATCCCACGGGTGTAAAATTGAAAAAAGTAAAAAAAATATTTTTTTTGGACTTAGTCATTTTTCCGGCGTTTATCAGACTTTCAGTTAGCGGAAATGTCAGTAAGCGTTCCGATTTCAGATCCAGAGCGATTCGCCGGATGAGTCCTTGATATTTTGTCGATTTCAGGCAATTTTCTGAATTTTTGAAAATTTCACTTTTTTGTGAAAATATCCACTAAATGAGGGAATAATATGTGTGAGGGTACCCCAGGAGAGTTCCAAATGTGTGTGGGTAGAATATATATCCCACCGGGGTAAAATTGAAAAAAGTTGAAAAAATTTTTTTTTTGGACTTAGTCATTTTTCTGGCGTTTATCAGACTTTCAATTAGCGGAAATGTCAGTAAGCGTTCTGATTTCAGATCCAGAGCGATTCGCTGGATGAGTCCTTGATATTTCGTCGTTTTCAGACAATTTTCTGAATTTTTGAAAATTTCACTTTTTTGTGAAAATATCCACTAAATGAGGGAATAATATGTGAGAGGGTACCCCAGGAGAGTTCCAAATGTGTGTGGGTAGAATATAGATCCCACGGGGGTAAAATTGAAAAAAGTTGAAAAAATTTTTTTTTTGGATTTAGTCATTTTTCCGGCGTTTATCAGACTTTCAGTTAGCGGAAATGTCAGTAAGCGTTCTGATTTCAGATCCATAGCGATTCGCCGGATGAGTCCTTGATATTTCGTCGATTTCAGGCAATTTTCTGAATTTTTGAAAATTTCACTTTTTTGTGAAAATATCCACTAAATGAGGGAATAATATGTGTGAGGGTACCCCACGAGAGTTCCAAATGTGTGTGGGTAGAATATATATCCCACGGGGGTAAAATTGAAAAAAGTTGAAAATTTTTTTTTTTGGGATTTAGTAATTTTTCCGGCGTTTATCAGACTTTCAGATAGGGGAAATGTCAGTGAGCGTTCCGATTTCAGTTCCAGAGTGATTCGCCCAATGAGTCCTTGATATTTTGTCGTTTTCAGTCAATTTTGTGAATTTTTGAAAATTTCACTTTTTTTGTGAAAATATCCACTAAATGAGGGAATAATATGTGTGAGGGTACCCCAGGAGAGTTTCAAATGTGTGTGGGTAGAATATATATCCCACGGGGGTAAAATTGAAAAAAAATTTTTTTTAGACTGTCATTTTTCCGACGTTTATCAGACTTTCCAAAATGGGAAATGTCAGTGAGCATTCCAATTTCAGTTCCAGAGCGATTCGCCCTATGAGTCCTTGATATTTAGTCGTTTTCAGCCAATTTTCTGGATTTTTGAAAATTTCACTTTTTTGTGAAAATATCCACTAATTGAGGGAATAATATGTGTGAGGGTACCCCAGGACAGTTCCAAATGTGTGTGGATAGAATATATATCCCACGGGGGTAAAATTTTAAAAAGTTGAAAAAAATTTTTTTTTGGACTTAAGTCATTTTTTCAGCGTTTATCAGACTTTCAGATAGCGGAAATGTCAGTGAGCATTCCAATTTCAGTTTCAGAGCGATTCGCCGGATGAGTCCTTGATATTTCGTCAATTTCAGGCAACTTTCTGAATTTTTGAAAATTTCACTTTTTTGTGAAAATATCCACTAAATGAGGGAATAATATGTGTGAGTTTACCCCAGGAGAGTTCCAAATGTGTGTGGGTAGAATATATATCCCACCGGGGTAAAACTGAAAAAAGTTGAAAAAATTTTTTTTTTAGGACTTAGTCATTTTTCCGGCGTTTATCAGACTTTCAGTTAGCGGAAATGTCAGTAAGCGTTCTGATTTCAGATCCAGAGCGATTCGCCGGATGAGTCCTTGATATTTCGTCGATTTCAGGCAATTTTCTGAATTTTTGAAAATTTCACTTTTTTGTGAAAATATCCACTAAATGAGGGAATAATATGTGTGAGGGTACCCCAGGAGAGTTCCAAATGTGTGTGGGTAGAATATATATCCCACCGGGGTAAAATTGAAAAAAGTTTAAAAATTTTTTTTTTTGGATTTAGTCATTTTTCCGGCGTTTATCAGACTTTCAGATAGGGCAAATGTCAGTGAGCGTTACGTTTTCAGTTCCAGAGCGATTTGCCCAATAAGCCCGTGATATTTCGTCGTTTTCAGGCAATTTTCTGAATTTTTGAAAATTTCACTTTTTTTGTGAAAATATCCACTAAATGAGGGAATAATATGTGTGAGGGTACCCCAGGAGAGTTCCAAATGTGTGTGGGTAGAATATATATCCCACGGGTGTAAAATTGAAAAAAGTAAAAAAAATATTTTTTTTGGACTTAGTCATTTTTCCGGCGTTTATCAGACTTTCAGTTAGCGGAAATGTCAGTAAGCGTTCCGATTTCAGATCCAGAGCGATTCGCCGGATGAGTCCTTGATATTTTGTCGATTTCAGGCAATTTTCTGAATTTTTGAAAATTTCACTTTTTTGTGAAAATATCCACTAAATGAGGGAATAATATGTGTGAGGGTACCCCAGGAGAGTTCCAAATGTGTGTGGGTAGAATATAGATCCCACGGGGGTCAAATTGAAAAAAGTTGAAATATTTTTTTTTTGGGATTTAGTCATTTTTACAGCGTTTATCAGACTTTCAGATAGGGGAAATGTCAGTGAGTGTTCCGATTTCAGTTCCAGAGCGAATCGCCCAATGAGTACTTGATATTTAGTCGTTTTCAGCCAATTTTCTGAATTTTTGAAAATTTCACTTTTTTGTGAAAATATCCTCTAAATGAGGGAATAATATGTGTGAGGGTACCCCAGGAGAGTTCCAAATGTGTGTGGGTAGAATATATATCCCACGGGGGTAAAATTGAAAAAAGTAAAAAAATTTTTTTTTTTGGATTTAGTCATTTTTCCGGCGTTTATCAGACTTTCAGTTAGCAGAAATGTCAGTAAGCGTTCTGATTTCAGATCCAGAGCGATTCGCCGGATGAGTCCTTGATATTTCGTCGATTTCAGGCAATTTTCTGAATTTTTGAAAATTTCACTTTTTTGTGAAAATATCCACTAAATGAGGGAATAATATGTGTGAGGGTACCCCACGAGAGTTCCAAATGTGTGTGGGTAGAATATATATCCCACGGGGGTAAAATTGAAAAAAGTAAAAAAAATATTTTTTTTGGACTCAGTCATTTTTCCGGCGTTTATCAGACTTTCAGATAGGGCAAATGTCAGTGAGCGTTCCGATTTCAGTTCCAGAGCGATTTGCCCAATGAGTCCGTGATATTTCGTCGTTTTCAGGCAATTTTCTGAATTTTTGAAAATTTCACTTTTTTTGTGAAAATATCCACTAAATGAGGGAATAATATGTGTGAGGGTACCCCAGGAGAGTTCCAAATGTGTGTGGGTAGAATATATATCCCACGGGTGTAAAATTGAAAAAAGTAAAAAAAATATTTTTTTTGGACTCAGTCATTTTTCCGGCGTTTATCAGACTTTCAGTTAGCGGAAATGTCAGTAAGCGTTCCGATTTCAGATCCAGAGCGATTCGCCGGATGAGTCCTTGATATTTTGTCGATTTCAGGCAATTTTCTGAATTCTTGAAAATTTCACTTTTTTGTGAAAATATCCACTAAATGAGGGAATAATATGTGTGAGGGTACCCCAGGAGAGTTCCAAATGTGTGTGGGTAGAATATAGATCCCACGGGGGTCAAATTGAAAAAAGTTGAAATATTTTTTTTTGGGGATTTAGTCATTTTTCCAGCGTTTATCAGACTTTCAGATAGGGGAAATGTCAGTGAGCGTTCCGATTTCAGTTCCAGAGCGATTCGCCCAATGAGTACTTGATATTTAGTCGTTTTCAGCCAATTTTCTGGATTTTTGAAAATTTCACTTTTTTGTGAAAATATCCACTAAATGAGGGAATAATATGTGTGAGGGTACCCCAGGAGAGTTCCAAATGTGTGTGGGTAGAATATATATCCCACGGGGGTAAAATTGAAAAAAGTTGAAAAAATTTTTTGGGGGGGATTTAGTCATTTTTCCGGCGTATATGAGACTTTCAGATAGGGGAAATGTCAGTGAGCATACCGATTTCAGTTCCAGAGTGATTCGCCGGATGAGTCGTTGATATTTCGTCGTTTTCAGGCAACTTTCTGAATTTTTGAAAATTTCACTTTTTTGTGAAAATATCCACTAAATGAGGGAATAATATATGTGAGGGTACCCCAGGAGAGTTCCAAATGTGTGTGGGAAGAATATATATCCGAAGGGGGAAAAATTGAAAAAAGTTGACAAAATTTTTTTTTTCGACTTAGTCATTTTTCCGACGTTTATCAGACTTTCAGATAGGGGAAATGTCAATGAGCATTCCGATTATAGTTCCAGAGCGATTCGCACAATGAGTCCTTGATGTTCAGTCGTTTTCAGCCAATTTTCTGGATTTTTCAAAATTTCACTTTTTTGTGAAAATATCCACTAAATGAGGGAATAATATGTGTGAGGGTACCCCAGGAGAGTTCCAAATGTGTGTGGGTAGAATATATATCCCACGGGGGTAAAATTGAAAAAAGTTGAAAAAATTTTTTTTTTGGACTTAGTCATTTTTTCGGCATTTATCAGACTTTCAGATAGCGGAAATGTCAGTGAGTGTTCCGATTTCAGTTCCAGAACGATTTGCCGGATGGGTCCTTGATATTTCGTCGTTTTCAGCCAATTTTCTGGATTTTTGAAAATTTCACTTTTTTGTGAAAATATCCACTAAATGAGGGAATAATATGTGTGAGGGTACCCCAGGAGAGTTCCAAATGTGTGTGGGTAGAATATATATCCCACCGGTTTAAAATTGAAAAAAGTTGAAAAAATTTTTTTTTTGGACTGTCATTTTTCCGACGTTTATCAGACTTTCCAAAATGGGAAATGTCAGTGAGCATTCCAATTTCAGTTCCAGAGCGATTCGCCGGATGGGTCCTTGATATTTCGTAGATTTCAGGCAATTTTCTGAATTTTTGAAAATTTCACTTTTTTGTGAAAATATCCACTAAATGAAGGAATAATATGTGTGAGGGTACCCCAGGAGAGTTCCAAATGTGTGAGGGTAGAATATAGATCCCATGGGGGTATAATTGAAAAAGGTTGAAAAAATTTTTTTTTGGGATTTAGTCATTTTTCCGGCGTTTATCAGACTTTCAGATAGGGGAAATGTCAGTGAGCGTTCCGATTTCAGTTCCAGAGCGATTCGCCCAATGAGTACTTGATATTTAGTCGTTTTCAGCCAATTTTCTGGATTTTTGGAAATTTCACTTTTTTGTGAAATTTTCCACTAAATGAGGGAATAATATGTGTGAGGGTACCCCAGGAGAGTTCCAAATGTGTGTGGGTAGAATATATATCCCACGGGGGTAAAATTGAAAAAAGTTGAAAACAGTTTTTTTTTGGACTTAAGTCATTTTTTCGGCGTTTATCCGACTTTCAGATAGGGGAAATGTCAGTGAGCGTTCCGATTTCAGTTCCAGAGCGATTCGCCAAATGAGTCCTTGATATTTCGTCGTTTTCAGGCAATTTTCTGAATTTTTGAAAATTTCACTTTTTTGTGAAAATATCCACTAAATGAGGGAATAATATGTGTGAGGGTACCCCAGGAGAGTTCCAAATGTGTGTGGGTAGAATATTTATCCCACGGGGGTAAAATTGAAAAAAGTTAAAAAAATTTTTTTTTTGGACTTAGTCATTTTTCCGGCGTTTATCAGACTTTCAGATAGCGGAAATGTCAGTGAGCGTTCCAATTTCAGTTCCAGAGCGATGCGCCCAATGAGTCCTTGATATTTAGTCGTTTTCAGCCAATTTTTTGGATTTTTGAAAATTTCACTTTTTTGTGAAAAGATTCACTAAATGAGGGAATAATATGTGTGAGGGTACCCCAGGAAAGTTCCAAATGTGTGTGGGTAGAATAAATATCCGACGGGGGTAAAATTGAAAAAAGTTGACAAAAATTTTTTTTTCGACTTAGTCATTTTTCCAACGTTTATCAGACTTTCAGATAGGGGAAATGTCAGTGAGCATTCTGATTTCAGTTCCACAGCGATTCGCCCAATGAGTCCTTGATTTTTAGTCGTTTTAAGCCAATTTTCTGGATTTTTGAAAATTTCACTTTTTTGTGAAAATATCCACTAAATCAGGGAATAATATGTGTGAGGGTACCCCAGGAGAGTTCCAAATATGTGTGTGTAGAATATATATCCGACGGGGGTAAAATTGAATAAAGTTGAAAAAAATATTTTTTTGGCCTGTCATTTTTCCGACGTTTATCAGACTTTCAGATAGGGGAAATGTCAGTGAGCATTCCGATTTCAGTTCCAGAGCGATTCGCCCAATGAGTCCTTGATATTTAGTCGTTTTCAAAAAATTTTCTGGATTTTTGAAAATTTCACTTTTTTGTGAAAATATCCACTAAATCAGGGAATAATATGTGTGAGGGTACCCCAGGAGAGTTCCAAATGTGTGTGGGTAGAATACATATCCCACGGGGGTAAAATTGAAAAAAGTTGAAAAAAATTTTTTTTTGGACTTAGTCATTTTTCCGCCGTTTATCAGACTTTCAGATAGGGGAAATGTCAGCCAGCGTTCCGATTTCAGTTCCAGAGCGATTCGCATGATGAGTCCTTGATATTTCGTCGTTTTCAGGCAACTTTCTGAATTTTTGAAAATTTCACTTTTTTGTGAAAATATCCACTAAATGAGGGAATAAAATGTGTGAGGGTACCCCAGGAGAGTTCCAAATGTGTGTGGGTAGAACATATATCCCACGGGGGTAAAATTTAAAAAAGTTGAAAAAAATTTTTTTTTGGACTTAAGACATTTTTTCAGCGTTTATCAGACTTTCAGATAGCGGAAATGTCAGTGAGCATTCCAATTTCAGTTCCAGAGCGATTCGCCGGATGAGTCCTTGATATTTCGTCAATTTCAGGCAATTTTTTGGATTTTTGAAAATTTCACTTTTTTGTGAAAATATCCACTAAATGAGGGAATAATATGTGTGAGGGTACCCCAGGAGAGTTTCAATTGTGTGTGGGTAGAAGATATATCCGACGGGGGTAAAATTAAAAAAAGTTGACAAAAAATTTTTTTTCGACTTAGTCATTTTTCCGACGTTTATCAGACTTTCAGATAGGGGAAATGTCAGTGAGCATTCCGATTTCAGTTCCACAGCGATTCGCCCAATGAGTCCTTGATTTTTAGTCGTTTTTAGCCAATTTTCTGGATTTTTGAAAATTTCACTTTTTTGTGAAAATATCCACTAAATGAGGGAATAATATGTGTGAGGGTACCCCAGGAGAGTTCCAAATGTGAGTGTGTAGAATATATATCCGACGGGGGTAAAATTGAATAAAGTTGAAAAAAAAAATTTTTTTGCCTGTCATTTTTCCGACGTTTATCAGACTTTCAGATAGGGGAAATGTGAGTGTTCATTGTGATTTCAGTTCCAAAGCGATTCGTCGTTTTCAGGCAATTTTCTGAATTTTTGAAAATGTCACTTTTTTGTGAAAATATCCTCTAAATGAGGGAATAATATGTGTGAGAGTACCCCAGGAGAGTTCCAAATGTGTGTGGGTAGAATATATATCCGACGGGGGTAAAATTGAAAAAAGTTGACAAAAATTTTTTTTTAGACTTAGTCATTTTTCCGACGTTTATCAGACTTTCAGATAGGGGAAATGTCAGTGAGCATTCCGATTTCAGTTCCAGAGCGATTCGCCCTATCAGTCCTTGATATTTAGTCGTTTTCAGCGAGTTTTTGAATATTTCACTTTTTTGTGAAAATATCCACTAAATGAGGGAATAAAATGTGTGAGAGTACCCCAGGAGAGTTCCAAATGTGTGTGGGTAGAATATATATCCCACGGGGGTAAAATTGAAAAAAGTTTAAAAAAATTTTTTTTGGACTGTCATTTTTCCGACTTTTATCAGACTTTCCAAAATGGGAAATGTCAGTGAGCATTCCAATTTCAGTTCCAGAGCGATTCGCCCAATGAGTCCTTGATATTTAGTCGTTTTCAGCCAATTTTTGGGATTTTTGAATATTTCACTTTTTTGTGAAAATATCCACTAAATGAGGGATTAATATGTGTGAGAGTACCCCAGGAGAGTTCCAAATGTGTGTGGGTAGAATATATATCCCACGGGGGTAAAATTGAAAAAAGTTTAAAACAATTTTTTTTTGGACTTAGTCATTTTTCCGACGTTTATCAGACTTTCAGATAGGGGAAAAGTCAGTGAGCATTCCGATTACAGTTCCAGAGCGATTCGCCTAATGAGTCCTTGATATTTAGTCATTTTCAGCCAATTTTTTGAATTTTTGAAAATTTCACTTTTTTGTGAAAATATCCACTAAATGAGGGAATAATATGTGTGAGGGTACCCCAGGAGAGTTTCAAATGTGTGTGGGTAGAATATATATCCGACGGGGGTAAAATTGAAAAAAGTTGACAAAAATTTTCTTTTGGACTTAGTCATTTTTCCGACGTTTATCAGACTTTCAGATAGGGGAAATGTAAGTGACCATTCCGATTACAGTTCCAGAACGATTCGACTAATGAGTCCTTGATATTTAGTCATTTTCAGCCAATTTTCTGGATTTTTGAAAATTTCACTTTTTTGTGAAAATATCCACTAAATGAGGGAATAATATGTGTGAGGGTACCCCAGGAGAGTTCCAAATGTGTGTGTGTAGAATATATATCCGACGGGGGTAAAATTGAAAAAAGTTGACAAAAATTTTTTTTAGACTTAGTCATTTTTCTGACGTTTATCAGACTTTCAGATAGGGGAAATGTCAGTGAGCGTTCCGATTTCAGTTCCAGAGCGATTCGCCCAATGAGTCCTTGATATTTAGTCGTTTTCAGCCAATTTTTTGGATTTTTGAAAATTTCACTTTTTTGTGAAAATATCCACTAAATGAGGGAATAATATGTGTGAGGGTACCCCAGGAGAGTTTCAAATGTGTGTGGGTGGAATATATATCCGACGGGGGTAAAATTGAAAAAAGTTGACAAAAATTTTCTTTTGGACTTAGTCATTTTTCCGACGTTTATCAGACTTTCAGAAAGGGGAAATGTCAGTGACCATTCCGATTACAGTTCCAGAACGATTCGCCTAATGAGTCCTTGATATTTAGTCGTTTTCAGCCAATTTTTTGGATTTTTGAAAATTTCACTTTTTTGTGAAAATATCCACTAAATGAGGGAATAATATGTGTGAGGGTACGCCAGGAGAGTTCCAAATGTGTGTGTGTAGAATATATATCCCACAGGGATAAAATTGAAAAAAGTTGAAATATTTTTTTTTTGGACTTAGTGATTTTTCTGGCGTTTATCAGACTTTCAGATAGGGGAAATGTCAGTGAGCATTCCGATTTCAGTTCCACAGCGATTCGCCCAATGACTCCTTGTTATTTAGTCGTTTTCAGCCAATTTTCTGGATTTTTGAAAATTTCACTTTTTTGTGAAAATATCCACTAAATGAGGGAATAATATGTGCGAGGGTACCCCAGGAAAGTTCCAAATGTGTGTGGGTAGAATATATATCCCACGGGGGAAAAATTGAAAAAGTTGAAAAAAAATTTTTTTTCAACTTAGTGATTTTTCTGACGTTTATCAGACTTTCAGATAGGGAAAAGAATCAGTGAGCATTCCGATTTCAGTTCCAGAGCGATGCGCCCAATGACTCCTTGTTATTTAGTCGTTTTCAGCCAATTTTTTGGATTTTTGAAAATTTCACTTTTTTGTGAAAATATCCACTAAATGAGGGAATAATATGTGTGAGGGTACCCCAGGAGAGTTCCAAATGTGTGTGGGAAGAATATGTATCCCACGGGGGTAAAATTGAAAAAGTAAAAAAAAAAATTTTTTTGACTTAGTCATTTTTCCGGCGTTTATCAGACTTTCAGATAGGGGAAATGTCAGTGAGCGTTCCCATTTCAGTTCCAGAGCGTTGCGCCCAATGACTCCTTGTTATTTAGTCGTTTTCAGCCAATTTTCAGAATTTTTGAAAATTTCACGTTTTTGTGAAAATATCCACTAAATGAGGGAATAATATGCGAGAGGGAACCCCAGGAGAGTTTGAAATGTGTGTGGGTAGAATATTTATCCCACAGGGTTAAAATTGAAAACAGTTGAAAAAATTTCTTTTTTTTCGATTTAGTCATTTTTCCGGCGTTCATCAGACTTTCAGATAGCGGAAATGTCAGTGTGTGTTCCGATTTCAGTTCCAGAGCGATTTGCCCAATGAGTCCTTGATATTTAGTCGTTTTAAGCTAATTTTCTGGATTTTTTGAAAATTTCACTTTTTTGTGAAAATATCCACTAAATGAGGGAATAACATGTGTGAGGGTACCCCAGGAGAGTTCCAAATGTGTGTGGGTAGAATATATATCCCACAGGGTTAAAATTGAAAAAGTTGAAAAAAATTTTTTTCTTGTACTTAGTCATTTTTCTGGCGTTTATCAGACTTTCAGATAGGGGAAATGTCAGTGAGCGTTCCGATTTCAGTTCCAGAGCGATTCGGCTGATGAGTCCTTGATATTTCGTCATTTTCAGGCAATTTTCTGAATTTTTGAAAATTTCACTTTTTTGTGAAAATATCCACTAAATGAGGGAATAATATGTGTGAGGGTACCCCAGGAGAGTTCCAAATGTGTGTGGTATATATGATATATATCCCATGGTGGTAAAATTGAAAAAAGTTGAAAACATTTTTTTTTTGGACTTAGTCATTTTTCCGGCGTTTATCAGACTTTCAGATAGGGGAAATGTCAGTTAGCGTTCCGATTTCAGTTCCAGAGCGATTCGGCGGATGAGTCCTTGATATTTCGTCGTTTTCAGGAAATTTTCAGAATTTTTGAAAATTTCCCTTTTTTGTGAAAATATCCACTAAATGAGGGAATAATATGTGTGAGGGTACCCCAGGAGAGTTCCAAATGTGTGTGGGTAGAATATATATCCCACAGGGGTAAAATTGAAAAAAGTTGAAAACATTTTTTTTTTGGACTTAAGTCATTTTTTCGGCGTTTATCAGACTTGCAGAAAGGGGAAATGTCAGTGAGCGTTCGGATTTCAGTTCCAGAGCGATTCGCACAATGATTCCTTGATATTTTGTCGTTTTCAGGAAATTTTCAGAATTTTTGAAAATTTCACTTTTGGTGAAAATATCCACTAAATGAGGGAATAATATGTGTGAGGGTATCCCAGGAGAGTTCCAAATGTGTGTGGGTAGAATATATATCCCACAGTGTTAAAATTGAAAAAAGTTGAAAAAAAATTTTTTTTTGGACTTAGTCATTTTTCCGGCATTTATCAGACTTTCAGATAGGGGAAATGTCAGTGAGCGTTCCGATTTCAGTTCCAGAGCAAATCGCCCAATGAGTCCTTGATATTTAGTCGTTTTCAGCCAATTTTCTGGATTTTTGAAAATTTCACTTTTTTGTGAAAATATCCACTAAATGAGGGAATAATATGTGTGAGGGTACCCCAGGAGAGTTCCAAATGTGTGTGGGTAGAATATATATCCCACAGGGGTAAAAATGAAAAAAGTTGAAAAAAATTTTTTTTTGGACTTAAGTCATTTTTTCAGCGTTTATCAGACTTGCAGATAGGGGAAATGTCAGTGACCATTCCGATTTCAGTTCCAGAGCGATTCGCTCAATGAGTCCTTGATATTTAGTCGTTTTCAGGCAATTTTCAGAATTTTTGAAAATTTCACTTTTTTGTGAAAATATCCACTAAATGAGGGAATAATATGTGTGAGGGTACCCCAGGAGAGTTCCAAATGTGTGTGGGTAGAATATATATCCCACGGGGGTAAAATTGAAAAAAGTTGAAAACATTTTTTTTTTGGACTTAGTCATTTTTCCGGCGTTTATCAGACTTTCAGATAGGGGAAATGTCAGTTAGCGTTCCGATTTCAGTTCCAGAGCGATTCGGCGGATGAGTCCTTGATATTTCGTCGTTATCAGGAAATTTTTAGAATTTTTGAAAATTTCCCTTTTTTGTGAAAATATCCACTAAATGAGTGAATAATATGTGTGAGGGTACCCCAGGAGAGTTCCAAATGTGTGTGGGTAGAATATATATCCCACAGGGTTAAAATTGAAAAAAGTTTAAAAAAAGTTTTTTTTTGGACTTAGTCATTTTTCCGGCGTTTATCAGATTTTCAGATAGGGAAATGTCAGTGAGCGTTCCGATTTCAGTTCCAGAGCGATTCACCCAATGAGTCCTTGATATTTCGTCGTTTTCAGTCAATTTTCAGAATTTTTGAAAATTTCACTTTTTTGTGAAAATATTAACTGAATGAGGGAATAATATGTGTGGGGGTACCCCAGGAGAGTTCCAAATGTGTGTGGGTAGAATACATATCCCACGGGGGTAAAATTGAAAAAAGTTGAAAAATTTTTTTTTTTGGACTGTCATTTTTCCGACGTTTATCAGACTTTCAGATAGGGCAAATGTCAGTGAGCGTTCCGATTTCAGTTCCAGAGCAATTCTACCAATGAGTCCTTGATATTTCGTCGTTTTCAGTCAATTTTCAGAATTTTTGAAAATGTCACTTTTTTGTGAAAATATTAACTAAATGAGGGAATAATATGTGTGAGGGTACCTCGGGAGAGTTCCAAATGTGTGTGGGTAGAATATATATCCCACAGGGTTAAAATTGAAAAAAGTTAAAAAAAATTTTTTTTTGGGCTTAGTCATTTTTCCGGCGTTTATCAGACTTTCAGATAGGGGAAATGTCACTGAGCGTTCCGATTTCAGTTCCAGAGCGATTCGCCCAATGAGTCCTTGATATTTCGTCGTTTTCAGTCAATTTTCAGAATTTTTGAAAATTTTACTTTTTTGTGAAAATATCCACTAAATGAGGGAATAATATGTGTGAGGGTACCCCAGGAGAGTTCCAAATGTGTGTGGGTAGAATATATATCCCACAGGGTTAAAATTGAAAAAAGTTTAAAAAATTTTTCTTTTGTACTTAGTCATTTTTCCGGCGTTTATCAGACTTTCAGATAGGGGAAATGTCAGTGAGCGTTCCGATTTCAGTTCCAGAGCGATTCGTCCAATGAGTCCTTGATATTTCTTCGTTTTCAGTCAATTTTCAGAATTTTTGAAAATTTCACTTTTTTGTGAAAATATCCACTAAATGAGGGAATAATATGTGTGAGGGTACCCCAGGAGAGTTCCAAATGTGTGTGGGTAGAATATATATCCCACGGGGGTAAAATTGAAAAAAGTTGAAAAAAATTTTTTTTTGGACTTAGTCTTTTTTCCGGCGTTTATCAGACTTTCAGATAGGGCAAATGTCAGTGAGCGTTCCGATTTCAGTTCCAGAGCAATTTGCCCAATGTTTCCTTGATATTTAGTCGTTTTCAGCCAATCTTCTGGATTTTTGAAAATTTCACTTTTTTGTGAAAATATCCAGTAAATGAGGGAATAATATGTGTGAGGGTACCTCGGGAGAGTTCCAAATGTGTGTGGGTAGAATATATATCCCACAGGGTTAAAATTGAAAAAAGTTAAAGAAAATTTTTTTTTGTACTTAGTCATTTTTCCGGCGTTTATCAGACTTTCAGATAGGGGAAATGTCAGTGAGCGTTCCGATTTCAGTTCCAGAGCGATTCGCCCAATGAGTCCTTGATATTTCGTCGTTTTCAGTCAATTTTCAAATTTCACTTTTTTGTGAAAATATTAACTAAATGAGGGAATAATATGTGTGAGGGTACCTCGGGAGAGTTCCAAATGTGTGTGGGTAGAATATATATCCCACAGGGTTAAAATTGAAAAAAGTTAAAAAAAATTTTTTTTTGTACTTAGTCATTTTTCCGGCGTTTATCAGACTTTCAGATAGGGGAAATGTCAGTGAGCGTTCCGATTTCAGTTCCAGAGCGATTCGCCCAATGAGTCCTTGATATTTCTTCGTTTTCAGTCAATTTTCAGAATTTTTGAAAATTTCACTTTTTTGTGAAAATATCCACTAAATGAGGGAATAATATGTGTGAGGGTACCCCAGGAGAGTTCCAAATGTGTGTGGGTAGAATATATATCCCACAAGGTTAAAATTGAAAAAAGTTTAAAAAATTTTTTTTTGTACTTAGTCATTTTTCCGGCGTTTATCAGACTTTCAGATAGGGGAAATGTCAGTGAGCGTTCCGATTTCAGTTCCAGAGCGATTCGTCCAATGAGTCCTTGATATTTCTTCGTTTTCAGTCAATTTTCAGAATTTTTGAAAATTTCACTTTTTTGTGAAAATATCCACTAAATGAGGGAATAATATGTGTGAGGGTACCCCAGGAGAGTTCGAAATGTGTGTGGGTAGAATATATATCCCACGGGGGTAAAATTGAAAAAAGTTGAAAAAAATTTTTTTTTGGACTTAGTCTTTTTTCCGGCGTTTATCAGACTTTCAGATAGGGCAAATGTCAGTGAGCGTTCCGATTTCAGTTCCAGAGCAATTTGCCCAATGTTTCCTTGATATTTAGTCGTTTTCAGCCAATCTTCTGGATTTTTGAAAATTTCACTTTTTTGTGAAAATATCCAGTAAATGAGGGAATAATATGTGTGAGGGTACCTCGGGAGAGTTCCAAATGTGTGTGGGTAGAATATATATCCCACAGGGTTAAAATTGAAAAAAGTTAAAGAAAATTTTTTTTTGTACTTAGTCATTTTTCCGGCGTTTATCAGACTTTCAGATAGGGGAAATGTCAGTGAGCGTTCCGATTTCAGTTCCAGAGCGATTCGCCCAATGAGTCCTTGATATTTCGTCGTTTTCAGTCAATTTTCAAATTTCACTTTTTTGTGAAAATATTAACTAAATGAGGGAATAATATGTGTGAGGGTACCTCGGGAGAGTTCCAAATGTGTGTGGGTAGAATATATATCCCACAGGGTTAAAATTGAAAAAAGTTAAAAAAAAATTTTTTTTGTACTTAGTCATTTTTCCGGCGTTTATCAGACTTTCAGATAGGGGAAATGTCAGTGAGCGTTCCGATTTCAGTTCCAGAGCGATTCGCCCAATGAGTCCTTGATATTTCTTCGTTTTCAGTCAATTTTCAGAATTTTTGAAAATTTCACTTTTTTGTGAAAATATCCACTAAATGAGGGAATAATATGTGTGAGGGTACCCCAGGAGAGTTCCAAATGTGTGTGGGTAGAATATATATCCCACAAGGTTAAAATTGAAAAAAGTTTAAAAAATTTTTTTTTGTACTTAGTCATTTTTCCGGCGTTTATCAGAATTTCAGATAGGGGACATATCAGTGAGCGTTCCGATTTCAGTTCCAGAGCGATTCGCCCAATGAGTCCTTGATATTTCGTCGTTTTCAGGAAATTTTCAGAATTTTTGAAAATTTCACTTTTTTGTGAAAATATTAACTGAATGAGGGAATAATATGTGTGAGGGTACCCCAGGAGAGTTCCAAATGTGTGTGGGTAGAATATATATCTCACGGGGGTAAAATTGAAAAAAGTTGAAAAATTTTTTTTTTTTGTACTTAGTCATTTTTCCGGCGTTTATCAGACTTTCACATAGGGGAAATGTCAGTGAGCGTTCCGATTTCAGTTCTGGAGCGATTCGCCCAATGAGTCCTTGATATTTCGTCGTTTTCAGTCAATTTTCAGAATTTTTGAAAATTTCACTTTTTTGTGAAAATATTAACTAAATGAGGGAATAATATGTGTGAGGGTACCTCGGGAGAGTTCAAATGTGTGTGGGTAGAATATATATCCCACAGGGTTAAAATTGAAAAAAGTTAAAAAAAAATTTTTTTTGGACTTAGTCTTTTTTCCGGCGTTTATCAGACTTTCAGATAGGGCAAATGTCAGTGAGCGTTCCGATTTCAGTTCCAGAGCAATTCGCCCAATGAGTCCTTGATATTTAGTTGTTTTCAGCCAATTTTCTGGATTTTTGAAAATTTCACTTTTTTGTGAAAATATCCACTAAATGAGGGAATAATATGTGTGAGGGTACCCCAGGAGAGTTCCAAATGTGTGTGGGTAGAATATATATCCCACGGGGGTAAAATTGAAAAAAGTTGAAAAAATTTTTTTTTGGACTTGTCTTTTTTTCGGCGTTTATCAGACTTTCAGATAGGGGAAATGTCAGTGAGCATTCCGATTTCAGTTCCAGAGCGATTCGGTGGATGAGTCCTTGATATTTCGTCGTTTTCAGGAAATTTTCAGAATTTTTGAAAATGTTACTTTTTTGTGAAAATATTAACTAAATGAGGGAATAATATGTGTGAGGGTACCCCAGGAGAGTTCCAAATGTGTGTGGGTAGAATATATATCCCACAGGGTTAAAATTGAAAAAAGTTTAAAAAAATTTTTTTTTTGGACTTAGTCATTTTTCCGGCGTTTATCAGACTTTCAGATAGGGCAAATGTCAATGAGTGTTCCGATATCAGTTCCAGAGCATTTCGCCCAATGAGTCCTTGATATTTCGTCGTTTTCAGGCAATTTTCTGAATTTTTGAAAATTTCACTTTTTTGTGAAAATATCCACTAAATGAGGGAATAATATGTGTGAGGGTACCCCAGGAGAGTTCCAAATGTGTGTGGGTAGAATATATATCCCACAAGGTTAAAATTGAAAAAAGTTTAAAAAATTTTTTTTTGTACTTAGTCATTTTTACGGCGTTTATCAGACTTTCAGATAGGGGACATGTCAGTGAGCGTTCCGATTTCAGTTCCAGAGCGATTCGCCCAATGAGTCCTTGATATTTCGTCGTTTTCAGTCAATTTTCAGAATTTTTGAAAATTTCACTTTTTTGTGAAAATATCCACTAAATGAGGGAATAATATGTGTGAGGGTACCCCAGGAGAGTACCAAATGTGTGTGGGTAGAATATATATCCCACAGGGTTAAAATTGTAAAAAGTTGAAAAATTTTTTTTTTGTACTTAGTCATTTTTCCGGCGTTTATCAGACTTTCAGATAGGGGAAATGTCAGTGAGCGTTCCGATTTCAGTTCTGGAGCGATTCGTCCAATGAGTCCTTGATATTTCGTCGGTTTCAGTCAATTTTCAGAATTTTTGAAAATTTTACTTTTTTGTGAAAATATCCACTAAATGAGGGAATAATATGTGTGAGGGTACCCCAGGAGAGTACCAAATGTGTGTGGGTAGAATATATATCCCACAGGGTTAAAATTGTAAAAAGTTGAAAAATTTTTTTTTTGTACTTAGTCATTTTTCCGGCGTTTATCAGACTTTCAGATAGGGGAAATGTCAGTGAGCGTTCCGATTTCAGTTCTGGAGCGATTCGCCCAATGAGTCCTTGATATTTCGTCGTTTTCAGTCAATTTTCAGAATTTTTGAAAATTTCACTTTTTTGTGAAAATATTAACTAAATGAGGGAATAATATGTGTGAGGGTACCTCGGGAGAGTTCAAATGTGTGTGGGTAGAATATATATCCCACAGGGTTAAAATTGAAAAAAGTTAAAAAAAATTTTTTTTTGGACTTAGTCTTTTTTCCGGCGTTTATCAGACTTTCAGATAGGGCAAATGTCAGTGAGCGTTCCGATTTCAGTTCCAGAGCAATTCGCCCAATGAGTCCTTGATATTTAGTTGTTTTCAGCCAATTTTCTGGATTTTTGAAAATTTCACTTTTTTGTGAAAATATCCACTAAATGAGGGAATAATATGTGTGAGGGTACCCCAGGAGCGTTCCAAATGTGTGTGGGTAGAATATATATCCCACGGGGGTAAAATTGAAAAAAGTTGAAAAAATTTTTTTTTGGACTTGTCTTTTTTTCGGCGTTTATCAGACTTTCAGATAGGGGAAATGTCAGTGAGCATTCCGATTTCAGTTCCAGAGCGATTCGGTGGATGAGTCCTTGATATTTCGTCGTTTTCAGGAAATTTTCAGAATTTTTGAAAATGTTACTTTTTTGTGAAAATATTAACTAAATGAGGGAATAATATGTGTGAGGGTACCCCAGGAGAGTTCCAAATGTGTGTGGGTAGAAAATATATCCCACAGGGTTAAAATTGAAAAAAGTTTAAAAAATTTTTTTTTTTGGACTTAGTCATTTTTCCGGCGTTTATCAGACTTTCAGATAGGGCAAATGTCAATGAGTGTTCCGATATCAGTTCCAGAGCATTTCGCCCAATGAGTCCTTGATATTTCGTCGTTTTCAGGCAATTTTCTGAATTTTTGAAAATTTCACTTTTTTGTGAAAATATCCACTAAATGAGGGAATAATATGTGTGAGGGTACCCCAGGAGAGTTCCAAATGTGTGTGGGTAGAATAGATATCCCACGGGGTTAAAATTGAAAAAAGTTTAAAAATTTTTTTTTGTACTTAGTCATTTTTACGGCGTTTATCAGACTTTCAGATAGGGGAAATGTCAGTGAGCGTTCCGATTTCAGTTCCAGAGCGATTCGCCCAATGAGTCCTTGATATTTCTTCGTTTTCAGTCAAGTTTCAGAATTTTTGAAAATATCACTTTTTTGTGAAAATATCCACTAAATGAGGGAATAATATGTGTGAGGGTACCCCAGGAGACTTCCAAATGTGTGTGGGTAGAATATATATGCCACGGGGGTAAAATTGAAAAAAGTTGAAAAAAATTTTTTTTTGGACTTAGTCTTTTTTCCGGCGTTTATCAGACTTTCAGATAGGGCAAATGTCAGTGAGCGTTCCGATTTCAGTTCCAGAGCAATTCGCCCAATGTTTCTTTGATATTTAGTCGTTTTCAGCCAATTTTCTGGATTTTTGAAAATTTCACTTTTTTGTGAAAATATCCACTAAATGAGGGAATAATATGTGTGAGGGTACCCCAGGAGAGTTCCAAATGTGTGTGGATAGAATATATATCCCACAAGGTTAAAATTGAAAAAAGTTTAAAAAATTTTTTTTTGTACTTAGTCATTTTTACGGCGTTTATCAGACTTTCAGATAGGGGACATGTCAGTGAGCGTTCCGATTTCAGTTCCAGAGCGATTCGCCCAATGAGTCCTTGATATTTCGTCGTTTTCAGTCAATTTTCAGAATTTTTGAAAATTTCACTTTTTTGTGAAAATATCCACTAAATGAGGGAATAATATGTGTGAGGGTACCCCAGGAGAGTTCCAAATGTGTGTGGGTAGAATATATATCCCACGGGGGTAAAATTGAAAAAAGTTGAAAAAAATTTTTTTTTGGACTTAGTCATTTTTCCGGCGTTTATCAGACTTTCAGATAGGGGAAATGTCAGTGAGCGTTCCGATTTCAGTTCTGGAGCGATTCGCCCAATGAGTCCTTGATATTTCGTCGTTTTCAGTCAATTTTCAGAATTTTTGAAAATTTCACTTTTTTGTGAAAATATTAACAAAATGAGGGAATAATATGTGTGAGGGTACCTCGGGAGAGTTCCAAATGTGTGTGGGTAGAATATATATCCCACAGGGTTAAAATTGAAAAAAGTTAAAAAAATTTTTTTTTTTGTACTTAGTCATTTTTCCGGCGTTTATCAGACTTTCAGATAGGGGAAATGTCAGTGAGCGTTCCGATTTCAGTTCCAGAGCGATTCGCCCAATGAGTCCTTGATATTTCGTCATTTTCAGGAAATTTTCAGAATTTTTGAAAATTTCACTTTTTTGTGAAAATATCCACTAAATGAGGGAATAATATGTGTGAGGGTACCCCAGGAGAGTACCAAATGTGTGTGGGTAGAATATATATCTCACAGGGTTAAAATTGTAAAAAGTTGAAAAATTTTTTTTTTGTACTTAGTCATTTTTCCGGCGTTTATCAGACTTTCAGATAGGGGAAATGTCAGTGAGCGTTCCGATTTCAGTTCTGGAGCGATTCGCCCAATGAGTCCTTGATATTTCGTCGTTTTCAGTCAATTTTCAGAATTTTTGAAAATTTCACTTTTTTGTGAAAATATTAACAAAATGAGGGAATAATATGTGTGAGGGTACCTCGGGAGAGTTCCAAATGTGTGTGGGTAGAATATATATCCCACAGGGTTAAAATTGAAAAAAGTTAAAAAAAATTTTTTTTTGTACTTAGTCATTTTTCCGGCGTTTATCAGACTTTCAGATAGGGGAAATGTCAGTGAGCGTTCCGATTTCAGTTCCAGAGCGATTCGCCCAATGAGTCCTTGATATTTCGTCATTTTCAGGAAATTTTCAGAATTTTTGAAAATTTCACTTTTTTGTGAAAATATCCACTAAATGAGGGAATAATATGTGTGAGGGTACCCCAGGAGAGTTCCAAATGTGTGTGGGTAGAATATATATCCCACGGGGGTAAAATTGAAAAAAGTTGAAAAAAATTTTTTTTTGGACTTAGTCATTTTTCCGGCATTTATCAGACTTTCAGATAGGGGAAATGTCAGTGAGCGTTCCGATTTCAGTTCTGGAGCGATTCGCCCAATGAGTCCTTGATATTTCGTCGTTTTCAGTCAATTTTCAGAATTTTTGAAAATTTCACTTTTTTGTGAAAATATTAACAAAATGAGGGAATAATATGTGTGAGGGTACCTCGGGAGAGTTCCAAATGTGTGTGGGTAGAATATATATCCCACAGGGTTAAAATTGAAAAAAGTTAAAAAAAATTTTTTTTTGTACTTAGTCATTTTTCCGGCGTTTATCAGACTTTCAGATAGGGGAAATGTCAGTGAGCGTTCCGATTTCAGTTCCAGAGCGATTCGCCCAATGAGTCCTTGATATTTCGTCATTTTCAGGAAATTTTCAGAATTTTTGAAAATTTCACTTTTTTGTGAAAATATCCACTAAATGAGGGAATAATATGTGTGAGGGTACCCCAGGAGAGTTCCAAATGTGTGTGGGTAGAATATATATCCCACGGGGGTAAAATTGAAAAAAGTTGAAAAAAATTTTTTTTTGGACTTAGTCATTTTTCCGGCATTTATCAGACTTTCAGATAGGGGAAATGTCAGTGAGCGTTCCGATTTCAGTTCCAGAGCGATTCGCCCAATGAGTCCTTGATATTTCGTCATTTTCAGGAAATTTTCAGAATTTTTGAAAATTTTACTTTTTTGTGAAAATATCCACTAAATGAGGGAATAATATGTGGGACGGTACCCCAGGAGAGTTCCAAATGTGTGTGGGTAGAATATATATCCCACAGGGTTAAAATTGAAAAATGTTTAAAAATTTTTTTATTTGTACTTAGTCATTTTTCCGGCGTTTATCAGACTTTCAGATAGGGGAAATGTCAGTGAGCGTTCCGATTTCAGTTCTGGAGCGATTCGCCCAAGGAGTCCTTGATATTTCGTCGGTTTCAGTCAATTTTCAGAATTTTTGAAAATTTTACTTTTTTGTGAAAATATCCACTAAATGAGGGAATAATATGTGGGACGGTACCCCAGGAGAGTTCCAAATGTGTGTGGGTAGAATATATATCCCACAGGGTTATTGAAAAAAGTTGAATAAAAATTTTTTTTTGTACTTAGTAATTTTTCCGGCGTTTATCAGACTTTCAGATAGGGGAAATGTCAGTGAGCATTCCGATTTCAGTTCCAGAGCGATTCGCCCAATGAGTCCTTGATATGTAGTAGTTTTCAGGCAATTTTCTGAATTTTTGAAAATTTCACTTTTTTGTGAAAATATCCACTAAATGAGGGAATAATATGTGTGAGGGTACCCCAGGAGAGTTCCAAATGTGTGTGGGTAGAATATATATCCCACAGGGTTATTGAAAAAAGTTGAATATAATCTTTTTTTTGTACTTAGTAATTTTTCCGGCGTTTATCAGACTTTCAGATACGGGAAATGTCAGTGAGCGTTCCGATTTCAGTTCCAGAGCGATTCGCCCAATGAGTCCTTGATATTTAGTCATTTTCAACCAATTTTCTGGATTTTTGAAAATTTCACTTTTTTGTGAAAATATCCACTAAATGAGGGAATAATATGTGTGAGGGTACCCCAGGAGAGTTCCAAATGTGTGTGGGTAGAATATATATCCCACGGGGGTAAAATTTAAAAAAGTTAAAAAAAATTTTTTTTTGGACTTAGTCATTTTTCCGGCGTTTATCAGACTTTCAGATAGGGGAAATGTCAGTGAGAGTTCCGATTTCAGTTCCAGAGCGATTCGCCCAATGAGTCCTTGATATTTAGTCGTTTTCAGCCAATTTTCTGGATTTTTGAAAATTTCACTTTTTTGTAAAAATAACCACTAAATGAGGGAATAATATGTGTGAGGGTACCCCAGGAGAGTTCCAAATGTGTGTGGGTAGAATATATATCCCACGGGGGTAAAATTTAAAAAAGTTTAAAAAATTTTTTTTTTGGACTTAGTCATTTTTCCGGCGTTTTTCAGACTTTCAGATAGGGGAAATGTCAGTGAGCGTTCCGATTTCAGTTCCAGAGCGATTCGCCCAATGAGTCCTTGATATTTAGTCATTTCCAGCCAATTTTCTGGATTTTTGAAAATTTCACTTTTTTGTGAAAATATCCACTAAATGAGGGAATAATATGTGTGAGGGTACCCCAGGAGAGTTCCAAATGTGTGTGGGTAGAATATATATCCCACGGGGGTAAAATTTAAAAAAGTTAAAAAAAATTTTTTTTTGGACTTAGTCATTTTTCCGGCGTTTATCAGACTTTCAGACAGGGGAAATGTCAGTGAGCGTTCCGATTTCAGTTCCAGAGCGATTCGCCCAATGAGTCCTTGATATTTCGTCGTTTTCAGGCAATTTTCTGAATTTTTGAAAATTTCACTTTTTTGTGAAAATATCCACTAAATGAGGGAATAATATGTGTGAGGGTACCCCAGGAGAGTTCCAAATGTGTGTGGGTAGAATATATATCCCACGGGGGTAAAATTGAAAAAAGTTGAAAACATTTTTTTTTTGCACTTAGTCATTTTTCCGGCGTTTATCAGACTTTCAGATAGGGGAAATGTCAGTGAGCGTTCCGATTTCAGTTCCAGAGCGATTCGCCCAATGAGTCCTTGATATTTAGTCATTTTCAGCCAATTTTCTGGATTTTTGAAAATTTCACTTTTTTTGTGAAAACATCCACTAAATGAGGGAATAATATGTGTGAGGGTACCCCAGGAGAGTTCCAAATGTGTGTGGGTAGAATATATATCCCACGGGGGTAAAATTGAAAAAAGTTGAAAACATTTTTTTTTTTGACTTAGTCATTTTTCCGGCTTTTATCAGACTTTCAGATAGGGGAAATGTCAGTGAGCGTTCCGATTTCAGTTCCAGAGCGATTCGCCCAATGAGTCCTTGATATTTAGTCATTTTCAGCCAATTTTCTGGATTTTTGAAAATTTCACTTTTTTGTGAAAATATCCACTAAATGAGGGAATAATATGTGTGAGGGTACCCCAGGAGAGTTCCAAATGTGTGTGGGTAGAATATATATCCACGGGAGTAAAATTGAAATAAGTTGAAAACTTTTTTTTTTGGACTTAAGTCATTTTTCCGGCGTTTATCAGACTTTCAGATAGGGGAAATGTCAGTGAGCGTTCCGATTTCAGTTAAAGAGTGATACGGCGGATGAGTCCTTGATATTTCGTCGTTTTCAGGCAATTTTCTGAATTTTTGAAAATTTCACTTTTTTGTGAAAATATCCACTAAATGAGGGAATAATATGTGTGAGGGTACCCCAGGAGAGTTCCAAATGTGTGTGGGTAGAATATATATCCCACGGGGGTAAAATTGAAAAAAGTTGAAAACATTTTTTTTTTGGACTTAGTCATTTTTCCGGCGTTTATCAGACTTTCACATAGGGGAAATGTCAGTGAGCGTTCCGATTTCAGTTCCAGAGCGATTCGCCCAATGTGTCCTTGATATTAAGTCGTTTTCAGCCAATTTTCTGGATTTTTGAAAATTTCACTTTTTTTGTGAAAACATCCACTAAATGAGGGAATAATATGTGTGAGGGTACCCCAGGAGAGTTCCAAATGTGTGTGGGTAGAATATATATCCCACGGGGGTAAAATTGAAAAAAGTTGAAAACATTTTTTTTTTGGACTTAGTCATTTTTCCGGCGTTTATCAGACTTTCAGATAGGGGAAATGTCAGTGAGCGTTCCGATTTTAGTTCCAAAGCGATTCGCCCAATGAGTCCTTGATATTTCGTTGTTTTCAGGCAATTTTCTGAGTTTTTGAAAATTTCACTTTTTTGTGAAAATATCCACTAAATGAGGGAATAATATGTGTGAGGGTACCCCAGGAGAGTTCCAAATGTGTGTGGGTAGAATATATATCCCACAGGGTTATTGAAAAAAGTTGAATAAAAATTTTTTTTTGTACTTAGTAATTTTTCCGGCGTTTATCAGACTTTCAGATAGGGGAAATGTCAGTGAGCATTCCGATTTCAGTTCCAGAGCGATTCGCCCAATGAGTCCTTGATATGTAGTAGTTTTCAGGCAATTTTCTGAATTTTTGAAAATTTCACTTTTTTGTGAAAATATCCACTAAATGAGGGAATAATATGTGTGAGGGTACCCCAGGAGAGTTCCAAATGTGTGTGGGTAGAATATATATCCCACAGGGTTATTGAAAAAAGTTGAATAAAATCTTTTTTTTGTACTTAGTAATTTTTCCGGCGTTTATCAGACTTTCAGATACGGGAAATGTCAGTGAGCGTTCCGATTTCAGTTCCAGAGCGATTCGCCCAATGAGTCCTTGATATTTAGTCATTTTCAGCCAATTTTCTGGATTTTTGAAAATTTCACTTTTTTTGTGAAAATATCCACTAAATGAGGGAATAATATGTGTGAGGGTACCCCAGGAGAGTTCAAAATGTGTGTGGGTAGAATATATATCCCATGGGGGTAAAATTTAAAAAAGTTAAAAAAAATTTTTTTTTGGACTTAGTCATTTTTCCGGCGTTTATCAGACTTTCAGACAGGGGAAATGTCAGTGAGCGTTCCGATTTCAGTTCCAGAGCGATTCGCCCAATGAGTCCTTGATATTTCGTCGTTTTCAGGCAATTTTCTGAATTTTTGAAAATTTCACTTTTTTGTGAAAATATCCACTAAATGAGGGAATAATATGTGTGAGGGTACCCCAGGAGAGTTCCAAATGTGTGTGGGTAGAATATATATCCCACGGGGGTAAAATTGAAAAAAGTTGAAAACATTTTTTTTTTGCACTTAGTCATTTTTCCGGCGTTTATCAGACTTTCAGATAGGGGAAATGTCAGTGAGCGTTCCGATTTCAGTTCCAGAGCGATTCGCCCAATGAGTCCTTGATATTTAGTCATTTTCAGCCAATTTTCTGGATTTTTGAAAATTTCACTTTTTTTGTGAAAACATCCACTAAATGAGGGAATAATATGTGTGAGGGTACCCCAGGAGAGTTCCAAATGTGTGTGGGTAGAATATATATCCCACGGGGGTAAAATTGAAAAAAGTTGAAAACATTTTTTTTTTGGACTTAGTCATTTTTCCGGCTTTTATCAGACTTTCAGATAGGGGAAATGTCAGTGAGCGTTCCGATTTCAGTTCCAGAGCGATTCGCCCAATGAGTCCTTGATATTTAGTCATTTTCAGCCAATTTTCTGGATTTTTGAAAATTTCACTTTTTTGTGAAAATATCCACTAAATGAGGGAATAATATGTGTGAGGGTACCCCAGGAGAGTTCCAAATGTGTGTGGGTAGAATATATATCCCACGGGAGTAAAATTGAAATAAGTTGAAAACTTTTTTTTTTGGACTTAAGTCATTTTTCCGGCGTTTATCAGACTTTCAGATAGGGGAAATGTCAGTGAGCGTTCCGATTTCAGTTCCAGAGTGATTCGGCGGATGAGTCCTTGATATTTCGTCGTTTTCAGGCAATTTTCTGAATTTTTGAAAATTTCACTTTTTTGTGAAAATATCCACTAAATGAGGGAATAATATGTGTGAGGGTACCCCAGGAGAGTTCCAAATGTGTGTGGGTAGAATATATATCCCACGGGGGTAAAATTGAAAAAAGTTGAAAACATTTTTTTTTTGGACTTAGTCATTTTTCCGGCGTTTATCAGACTTTCAGATAGGGGAAATGTCAGTGAGCGTTCCGATTTCAGTTCCAGAGCGATTCGCCCAATGTGTCCTTGATATTAAGTCGTTTTCAGCCAATTTTCTGGATTTTTGAAAATTTCACTTTTTTTGTGAAAATATCCACTAAATGAGGGAATAATATGTGTGAGGGTACCCCAGGAGAGTTCCAAATGTGTGTGGGTAGAATATATATCCCACGGGTTATTGAAAAAAGTTGAATAAAAATTTTTTTTTGTACTTAGTAATTTTTCCGGCGTTTATCAGACTTTCAGATAGGGGAAATGTCAGTGAGCATTCCGATTTCAGTTCCAGAGCGATTCGCCCAATGAGTCCTTGATATGTAGTAGTTTTCAGGCAATTTTCAGAATTTTTGAAAATTTCACTTTTTTGTGAAAATATCCACTAAATGAGGGAATAATATGTGTGAGGGTACCCCAGGAGAGTTCCAAATGTGTGTGGGTAGAATATATATCCCACAGGGTTATTGAAAAAAGTTGAATAAAATCTTTTTTTTGTACTTAGTAATTTTTCCGGCGTTTATCAGACTTTCAGATACGGGAAATGTCAGTGAGCGTTCCGATTTCAGTTCCAGAGCGATTCGCCCAATGAGTCCTTGATATTTAGTCATTTTCAGCCAATTTTCTGTATTTTTGAAAATTTCACTTTTTTGTGAAAATATCCACTAAATGAGGGAATAATATGTGTGAGGGTACCCCAGGAGAGTTCCAAATGTGTGTGGGTAGAATATATATCCCACGGGGGTAAAATTTAAAAAAGTTTAAAAAATTTTTTTTTTGGACTTAGTCATTTTTCCGGCATTTATCAGACTTTCAGATAGGGGAAATGTCAGTGAGCGTTCCGATTTCAGTTCCAGAGCAATTCGCCCAATGACTCCTTGATATTTAGTCGTTTTCAGCCAATTTTCTGGATTTTTGAAAATTTCACTTTTTTGTGAAAATAACCACTAAATGAGGGAATAATATGTGTGAGGGTACCCCAGGAGAGTTCCAAATGTGTGTGGGTAGAATATATATCCCACGGGGGTAAAATTTAAAAAAGTTAAAAAAAAATTTTTTTTGGACTTAGTCATTTTTCCGGCGTTTATCAGACTTTCAGACAGGGGAAATGTCAGTGAGCGTTCCGATTTCAGTTCCAGAGCGATTCGCCCAATGAGTCCTTGATATTTCGTCGTTTTCAGGCAATTTTCTGAATTTTTGAAAATTTCACTTTTTTGTGAAAATATCCACTAAATGAGGGAATAATATGTGTGAGGGTACCCCAGGAGAGTTCCAAATGTGTGTGGGTAGAATATATATCCCACGGGGGTAAAATTGAAAAAAGTTGAAAACATTTTTTTTTTGCACTTAGTCATTTTTCCGGCGTTTATCAGACTTTCAGATAGGGGAAATGTCAGTGAGCGTTCCGATTTCAGTTCCAGAGCGATTCGCCCAATGAGTCCTTGATATTTAGTCATTTTCAGCCAATTTTCTGGATTTTTGAAAATTTCACTTTTTTTGTGAAAACATCCACTAAATGAGGGAATAATATGTGTGAGGGTACCCCAGGAGAGTTCCAAATGTGTGTGGGTAGAATATATATCCCACGGGGGTAAAATTGAAAAAAGTTGAAAACATTTTTTTTTTGGACTTAGTCATTTTTCCGGCTTTTATCAGACTTTCAGATAGGGGAAATGTCAGTGAGCGTTCCGATTTCAGTTCCAGAGTGATTCGGCGGATGAGTCCTTGATATTTCGTCGTTTTCAGGCAATTTTCTGAATTTTTGAAAATTTCACTTTTTTGTGAAAATATCCACTAAATGAGGGAATAATATGTGTGAGGGTACCCCAGGAGAGTTCCAAATGTGTGTGGGTAGAATATATATCCCACGGGGGTAAAATTGAAAAAAGTTGAAAACATTTTTTTTTTGGACTTAGTCATTTTTCCGGCGTTTATCAGACTTTCAGATAGGGGAAATGTCAGTGAGCGTTCCGATTTCAGTTCCAGAGTGATTCGGCGGATGAGTCCTTGATATTTCGTCGTTTTCAGGCAATTTTCTGAATTTTTGAAAATTTCACTTTTTTGTGAAAATATCCACTAAATGAGGGAATAATATGTGTGAGGGTACCCCAGGAGAGTTCCAAATGTGTGTGGGTAGAATATATATCCCACGGGGGTAAAATTGAAAAAAGTTGAAAAAATTTTTTTTTTGGACTTAGTCATTTTTCCGGCGTTTATCAGACTTTCAGATAGGGGAAATGTCAGTGAGCTTTCCGATTTCAGTTCCAGAGCAATTCGCCCAATGAGTCCTTGATATTTAGTCGTTTTCAGCCAATTTTCTGGATTTTTGAAAATTTCACTTTTTTGTGAAAATAACCACTAAATGAGGGAATAATATGTGTGAGGGTACCCCAGGAGAGTTCCAAATGTGTGTGGGTAGAATATATATCCCACGGGGGTAAAATTGAAAAAAGTTGAAAACGTTTTTTTTTTGGACTTAGTCATTTTTCCGGCTTTTATCAGACTTTCAGATAGGGGAAATGTCAGTGAGCGTTCCGATTTCAGTTCCAGAGCGATTCGCCCAATGAGTCCTTGATATTTAGTCGTTTTCAGCCAATTTTCTGGATTTTTGAAAATTTCACTTTTTTGTGAAAATATCCACTAAATGAGGGAATAATATGTGTGAGGGTACCCCAGGAGAGTTCCAAATGTGTGTGGGTAGAATATATATCCCACGGGGGTAAAATTGAAAAAAGTTGAAAACATTTTTTTTTTGGACTTAGTCATTTTTCCGGCGTTTATCAGACTTTCAGATAGGGGAAATGTCAGTGAGCGTTCCGATTTCAGTTCCAGAGCGATTCGCCCAATGTGTCCTTGATATTAAGTCGTTTTCAGCCAATTTTCTGGATTTTTGAAAATTTCACTTTTTTTGTGAAAATATCCACTAAATGAGGGAATAATATGTGTGAGGGTACCCCAGGAGAGTTAAAAATGTGTGTGGGTAGAATATATATCCCACGGGGGTAAAATTGAAAAAAGTTGAAAACATTTTTTTTTTGGACTTAGTCATTTTTCCGGCGTTTATCAGACTTTCAGATATAGGAAATGTCAGTGAGCGTTCCGATTTCAGTTCCAGAGCGATTCGCCCAATGAGTCCTTGATATTTAGTCGTTTTCAGCCGATTTTCTGGATTTTTGAAAATTTCACTTTTTTTGTGAAAATATCCACTAAATGAGGGAATATTATGTGTGAGGGTACCCCAGGAGAGATCCAAATGTGTGTGGGTAGAATATATATCCCACGGGGGTAAAATTGAAAAAAGTTGAAAAAAATTTTTTTTGGGATTTAAGTCATTTTTTCGGCGTTTATCAGACTTTCAGATAGGGGAAATGTCAGTGAGCGTTCCAATTTCAGTTCCAGAGCGATTCGCCCAATGAGTCCTTGATATTTAGTCGTTTTCAGCCAATTTTCTGGATTTTTGAAAATTTCACTTTTTTGTGAAAATATCCACTAAATGAGGGAATAATATGTGTGAGGGTACCCCAGGAGAGTTCCAAATGTGTGTGGGTAGAATATATATCCCACGGGGGTAAAATTGAAAAAAGTTGAAAACATTTTTTTTTTGGACTTAGTCATTTTTCCGGCGTTTATCAGACTTTCAGATAGGGGAAATGTCAGTGAGCGTTCCGATTTCAGTTCCAGAGCGATTCGCCCAATGTGTCCTTGATATTAAGTCGTTTTCAGCCAATTTTCTGGATTTTTGAAAATTTCACTTTTTTTGTGAAAATATCCACTAAATGAGGGAATAATATGTGTGAGGGTACCCCAGGAGAGTTCCAAATGTGTGTGGGTAGAATATATATCCCACGGGGGTAAAATTGAAAAAAGTTGAAAACATTTTTTTTTTGGACTTAGTCATTTTTCCGGCGTTTATCAGACTTTCAGATATAGGAAATGTCAGTGAGCGTTCCGATTTCAGTTCCAGAGCGATTCGCCCAATGAGTCCTTGATATTTAGTCGTTTTCAGCCGATTTTCTGGATTTTTGAAAATTTCACTTTTTTTGTGAAAATATCCACTAAATGAGGGAATATTATGTGTGAGGGTACCCCAGGAGAGATCCAAATGTGTGTGGGTAGAATATATATCCCACGGGGGTAAAATTGAAAAAAGTTGAAAAAAATTTTTTTTGGGATTTAAGTCATTTTTTCGGCGTTTATCAGACTTTCAGATAGGGGAAATGTCAGAGAGCGTTCCAATTTCAGTTCCAGAGCGATTCGCCCAATGAGTCCTTGATATTTAGTCGTTTTCAGCCAATTTTCTGGATTTTTGAAAATTTCACTTTTTTGTGAAAATATCCACTAAATGAGGGAATAATATGTGTGAGGGTACCCCAGGAGAGTTCCAAATGTGTGTGGGTAGAATATATATCCCACGGGGGTAAAATTGAAAAAAGTTGAAAACATTTTTTTTTTGGATTTAAGTCATTTTTTTGGCGTTTATCAGACTTTCAGATAGGCGAAATGTCAGTGAGCGTTCCAATTTCAGTTCCAGAGCGATTCGCCCCATGAGTCCTTGATATTTCGTCGTTTTCAGGCAATTTTCTGAATTTTTGAAAATTTCACTTTTTTGTGAAAATATCCACTAAATGAGGGAATAATATGTGTGAGGGTACCCCAGGAGAGTTCCAAATGTGTGTGGGTAGAATATATATCCCACAGGGTTATTGAAAAAAGTTGAATAAAAATTTTTTTTTGTACTTAGTAATTTTTCCGGCGTTTATCAGACTTTCAGATAGGGGAAATGTCAGTGAGCATTCCGATTTCAGTTCCAGAGCGATTCGCCCAATGAGTCCTTGATATGTAGTAGTTTTCAGGCAATTTTCAGAATTTTTGAAAATTTCACTTTTTTGTGAAAATATCCACTAAATGAGGGAATAATATGTGTGAGGGTACCCCAGGAGAGTTCCAAATGTGTGTGGGTAGAATATATATCCCACAGGGTTATTGAAAAAAGTTGAATAAAATCTTTTTTTTGTACTTAGTAATTTTTCCGGCGTTTATCAGACTTTCAGATACGGGAAATGTCAGTGAGCGTTCCGATTTCAGTTCCATAGCGATTCGCCCAATGAGTCCTTGATATTTCGTCGTTTTCAGGCAATTTTCTGAATTTTTGAAAATTTCACTTTTTTGTGAAAATATCCACTAAATGAGGGAATAATATGTGTGAGGGTACCCCAGGAGAGTTCCAAATGTGTGTGGGTAGAATATATATCCCACAGGGTTATTGAAAAAAGTTGAATAAAAATTTTTTTTTGTACTTAGTAATTTTTCCGGCGTTTATCAGACTTTCAGATAGGGGAAATGTCAGTGAGCATTCCGATTTCAGTTCCAGAGCGATTCGCCCAATGAGTCCTTGATATGTAGTAGTTTTCAGGCAATTTTCAGAATTTTTGAAAATTTCCCTTTTTTGTGAAAATATCCACTAAATGAGGGAATAATATGTGTGAGGGTACCCCAGGAGAGTTCCAAATGTGTGTGGGTAGAATATATATCCCACAGGGTTATTGAAAAAAGTTGAATAAAATCTTTTTTTTGTACTTAGTAATTTTTCCGGCGTTTATCAGACTTTCAGATAGGGGAAATGTCAGTGAGCGTTCCGATTTCAGTTCCAGAGCGATTCGCCCAATGAGTCCTTGATATTTAGTCATTTTCAGCCAATTTTCTGGATTTTTGAAAATTTCACTTTTTTTGTGAAAACATCCACTAAATGAGGGAATAATATGTGTGAGGGTACCCCAGGAGAGTTCCAAATGTGTGTGGGAAGAATATATATCCCACGGGGGTAAAATTTAAAAAAGTAAAAAAAATTTTTTTTTTGGATTTAAGTCATTTTTTCGGCGTTTATCAGACTTTCAGATAGGCGAAATGTCAGTGAGCGTTCCAATTTCAGTTCCAGAGCGATTCGCCCAATGAGTCCTTGATATTTCGTCGTTTTCAGGCAATTTTCTGAATTTTTGAAAATTTCACTTTTTTGTGAAAATATCCACTAAATGAGGGAATAATATGTGTGAGGGTACCCCAGGAGAGTTCCAAATGTGTGTGGGTAGAATATATATCCCACAGGGTTATTGAAAAAAGTTGAATAAAATCTTTTTTTTGTACTTAGTAATTTTTCCGGCGTTTATCAGACTTTCAGATACGGGAAATGTCAGTGAGCGTTCCGATTTCAGTTCCAGAGCGATTCGCCCAATGAGTCCTTGATATTTCGTCGTTTTCAGGCAATTTTCTGAATTTTTGAAAATTTCACTTTTTTGTGAAAATATCCACTAAATGAGGGAATAATATGTGTGAGGGTACCCCAGGAGAGTTCCAAATGTGTGTGGGTAGAATATATATCCCACAGGGTTATTGAAAAAAGTTGAATAAAAAAATTTTTTGTACTTAGTAATTTTTCCGGCGTTTATCAGACTTTCAGATAGGGGAAATGTCAGTGAGCATTCCGATTTCAGTTCCAGAGCGATTCGCCCAATGAGTCCTTGATATGTAGTAGTTTTCAGGCAATTTTCAGAATTTTTGAAAATTTCACTTTTTTGTGAAAATATCCACTAAATGAGGGAATAATATGTGTGAGGGTACCCCAGGAGAGTTCCAAATGTGTGTGGGTAGAATATATATCCCACAGGGTTATTGAAAAAAGTTGAATAAAATCTTTTTTTTGTACTTAGTAATTTTTCCGGCGTTTATCAGACTTTCAGATAGGGGAAATGTCAGTGAGCGTTCCGATTTCAGTTCCAGAGCGATTCGCCCAATGAGTCCTTGATATTTAGTCATTTTCAGCCAATTTTCTGGATTTTTGAAAATTTCACTTTTTTGTGAAAATATCCACTAAATGAGGGAATAATATGTGTGAGGGTACCCCAGGAGAGTTCCAAATGTGTGTGGGTAGAATATATATCCCACGGGAGTAAAATTGAAATAAGTTGAAAACTTTTTTTTTTGGACTTAAGTCATTTTTCCGGCGTTTATCAGACTTTCAGATAGCGGAAATGTCAGTGAGCGTTCCGATTTCAGTTCCAGAGTGATTCGGCGGATGAGTCCTTGATATTTCGTCGTTTTCAGGCAATTTTCTGAATTTTTGAAAATTTCACTTTTTTGTGAAAATATCCACTAAATGAGGGAATAATATGTGTGAGGGTACCCCAGGAGAGTTCCAAATGTGTGTGGGTAGAATATATATCCCAAGGGGGTAAAATTGAAAAAAGTTGAAAACATTTTTTTTTTGGACTTAGTCATTTTTCCGGCGTTTATCAGACTTTCAGATAGGGGAAATGTCAGTGAGCGTTCCGATTTCAGTTCCAGAGCGATTCGCCCAATGTGTCCTTGATATTAAGTCGTTTTCAGCCAATTTTCTGGATTTTTGAAAATTTCACTTTTTTTGTGAAAATATCCACTAAATGAGGGAATAATATGTGTGAGGGTACCCCAGGAAAGTTCCAAATGTGTGTGGGTAGAATATATATCCCACGGGGGTAAAATTGAAAAAAGTTGAAAACATTTTTTTTTTGGACTTAGTCATTTTTCCGGCGTTTATCAGACTTTCAGATAGGGGAAATGTCAGTGAGCTTTCCGATTTCAGTTCCAGAGCAATTCGCCCAATGAGTCCTTGATATTTAGTCGTTTTCAGCCAATTTTCTGGATTTTTGAAAATTTCACTTTTTTGTGAAAATAACCACTAAATGAGGGAATAATATGTGTGAGGGTACCCCAGGAGAGTTCCAAATGTGTGTGGGTAGAATATATATCCCACGGGGGTAAAATTGAAAAAAGTTGAAAACATTTTTTTTTTGGACTTAGTCATTTTTCCGGCTTTTATCAGACTTTCAGATAGGGGAAATGTCAGTGAGCGTTCCGATTTCAGTTCCAGAGCGATTCGCCCAATGAGTCCTTGATATTTAGTCATTTTTAGCCAATTTTCTGGATTTTTGAAAATTTCACTTTTTTGTGAAAATATCCACTAAATGAGGGAATAATATGTGTGAGGGTACCCCAGGAGAGTTCCAAATGTGTGTGGGTAGAATATATATCCCACGGGAGTAAAATTGAAATAAGTTGAAAACTTTTTTTTTTGGACTTAAGTCATTTTTCCGGCGTTTATCAGACTTTCAGATAGGGGAAAAGTCAGTGAGCGTTCCGATTTCAGTTCCAGAGTGATTCGGCGGATGAGTCCTTGATATTTCGTCGTTTTCAGTCAATTTTCTGAATTTTTGAAAATTTCACTTTTTTGTGAAAATATCCACTAAATGAGGGAATAATATGTGTGAGGGTACCCCAGGAGAGTTCCAGATGTGTGTGGGTAGAATATATATCCCACGGGGGTAAAATTGAAAAAAGTTGAAAACATTTTTTTTTGGGACTTAGTCATTTTTCCGGCGTTTATCAGACTTTCAGATAGGGGAAATGTCAGTGAGCGTTCCGATTTCAGTTCCAGAGCGATTCGCCCAATGAGTCCTTGATATTTAGTCGTTTTCAGCCAATTTTCTGGATTTTTGAAAATTTCACTTTTTTGTGAAAATATCCACTAAATGAGGGAATAATATGTGTGAGGGTACCCCAGGAGAGTTCCAAATGTGTGTGGGTAGAATATATATCCCACGGGGGTAAAATTGAAAAAAGTTGAAAACATTTTTTTTTTGGACTTAGTCATTTTTCCGGCTTTTATCAGACTTTCAGATAGGGGAAATGTCAGTGAGCGTTCCGATTTCAGTTCCAGAGCGATTCGCCCAATGAGTCCTTGATATTTAGTCATTTTTAGCCAATTTTCTGGATTTTTGAAAATTTCACTTTTTTGTGAAAATATCCACTAAATGAGGGAATAATATGTGTGAGGGTACCCCAGGAGAGTTCCAAATGTGTGTGGGTAGAATATATATCCCACGGGAGTAAAATTGAAATAAGTTGAAAACTTTTTTTTTTGGACTTAAGTCATTTTTCCGGCGTTTATCAGACTTTCAGATAGGGGAAAAGTCAGTGAGCGTTCCGATTTCAGTTCCAGAGTGATTCGGCGGATGAGTCCTTGATATTTCGTCGTTTTCAGTCAATTTTCTGAATTTTTGAAAATTTCACTTTTTTGTGAAAATATCCACTAAATGAGGGAATAATATGTGTGAGGGTACCCCAGGAGAGTTCCAGATGTGTGTGGGTAGAATATATATCCCACGGGGGTAAAATTGAAAAAAGTTGAAAACATTTTTTTTTGGGACTTAGTCATTTTTCCGGCGTTTATCAGACTTTCAGATAGGGGAAATGTCAGTGAGCGTTCCGATTTCAGTTCCAGAGCGATTCGCCCAATGAGTCCTTGATATTTAGTCGTTTTCAGCCAATTTTCTGGATTTTTGAAAATTTCACTTTTTTGTGAAAATATCCACTAAATGAGGGAATAATATGTGTGAGGGTACCCCAGGAGAGTTCCAAATGTGTGTGGGTAGAATATATATCCCACGGGGGTAAAATTGAAAAAAGTTGAAAACATTTTTTTTTTGGACTTAGTCATTTTTCCGGCGTTTATCAGACTTTCAGATAGGGGAAATGTCAGTGAGCGTTCCGATTTCAGTTCCAGAGCGATTCGCCCAATGTGTCCTTGATATTAAGTCGTTTTCAGCCAATTTTCTGGATTTTTGAAAATTTCACTTCTTTTGTGAAAATATCCACTAAATGAGGGAATAATATGTGTGAGGGTACCCCAGGAGAGTTCCAAATGTGTGTGGGTAGAATATATATCCCACGGGTTATTGAAAAAAGTTGAATAAAAATTTTTTTTTGTACTTAGTAATTTTTCCGGCGTTTATCAGACTTTCAGATAGGGGAAATGTCAGTGAGCATTCCGATTTCAGTTCCAGAGCGATTCGCCCAATGAGTCCTTGATATGTAGTAGTTTTCAGGCAATTTTCAGAATTTTTGAAAATTTCACTTTTTTGTGAAAATATCCACTAAATGAGGGAATAATATGTGTGAGGGTACCCCAGGAGAGTTCCAAATGTGTGTGGGTAGAATATATATCCCACAGGGTTATTGAAAAAAGTTGAATAAAATCTTTTTTTTGTACTTAGTAATTTTTCCGGCGTTTATCAGACTTTCAGATACGGGAAATGTCAGTGAGCGTTCCGATTTCAGTTCCAGAGCGATTCGCCCAATGAGTCCTTGATATTTAGTCATTTTCAGCCAATTTTCTGTATTTTTGAAAATTTCACTTTTTTGTGAAAATATCCACTAAATGAGGGAATAATATGTGTGAGGGTACCCCAGGAGAGTTCCAAATGTGTGTGGGTAGAATATATATCCCACGGGGGTAAAATTTAAAAAAGTTTAAAAAATTTTTTTTTTGGACTTAGTCATTTTTCCGGCATTTATCAGACTTTCAGATAGGGGAAATGTCAGTGAGCGTTCCGATTTCAGTTCCAGAGCAATTCGCCCAATGACTCCTTGATATTTAGTCGTTTTCAGCCAATTTTCTGGATTTTTGAAAATTTCACTTTTTTGTGAAAATAACCACTAAATGAGGGAATAATATGTGTGAGGGTACCCCAGGAGAGTTCCAAATGTGTGTGGGTAGAATATATATCCCACGGGGGTAAAATTTAAAAAAGTTAAAAAAAAATTTTTTTTGGACTTAGTCATTTTTCCGGCGTTTATCAGACTTTCAGACAGGGGAAATGTCAGTGAGCGTTCCGATTTCAGTTCCAGAGCGATTCGCCCAATGAGTCCTTGATATTTCGTCGTTTTCAGGCAATTTTCTGAATTTTTGAAAATTTCACTTTTTTGTGAAAATATCCACTAAATGAGGGAATAATATGTGTGAGGGTACCCCAGGAGAGTTCCAAATGTGTGTGGGTAGAATATATATCCCACGGGGGTAAAATTGAAAAAAGTTGAAAACATTTTTTTTTTGCACTTAGTCATTTTTCCGGCGTTTATCAGACTTTCAGATAGGGGAAATGTCAGTGAGCGTTCCGATTTCAGTTCCAGAGCGATTCGCCCAATGAGTCCTTGATATTTAGTCATTTTCAGCCAATTTTCTGGATTTTTGAAAATTTCACTTTTTTTGTGAAAACATCCACTAAATGAGGGAATAATATGTGTGAGGGTACCCCAGGAGAGTTCCAAATGTGTGTGGGTAGAATATATATCCCACGGGGGTAAAATTGAAAAAAGTTGAAAACATTTTTTTTTTGGACTTAGTCATTTTTCCGGCTTTTATCAGACTTTCAGATAGGGGAAATGTCAGTGAGCGTTCCGATTTCAGTTCCAGAGTGATTCGGCGGATGAGTCCTTGATATTTCGTCGTTTTCAGGCAATTTTCTGAATTTTTGAAAATTTCACTTTTTTGTGAAAATATCCACTAAATGAGGGAATAATATGTGTGAGGGTACCCCAGGAGAGTTCCAAATGTGTGTGGGTAGAATATATATCCCACGGGGGTAAAATTGAAAAAAGTTGAAAACATTTTTTTTTTGGACTTAGTCATTTTTCCGGCGTTTATCAGACTTTCAGATAGGGGAAATGTCAGTGAGCGTTCCGATTTCAGTTCCAGAGTGATTCGGCGGATGAGTCCTTGATATTTCGTCGTTTTCAGGCAATTTTCTGAATTTTTGAAAATTTCACTTTTTTGTGAAAATATCCACTAAATGAGGGAATAATATGTGTGAGGGTACCCCAGGAGAGTTCCAAATGTGTGTGGGTAGAATATATATCCCACGGGGGTAAAATTGAAAAAAGTTGAAAAAATTTTTTTTTTGGACTTAGTCATTTTTCCGGCGTTTATCAGACTTTCAGATAGGGGAAATGTCAGTGAGCTTTCCGATTTCAGTTCCAGAGCAATTCGCCCAATGAGTCCTTGATATTTAGTCGTTTTCAGCCAATTTTCTGGATTTTTGAAAATTTCACTTTTTTGTGAAAATAACCACTAAATGAGGGAATAATATGTGTGAGGGTACCCCAGGAGAGTTCCAAATGTGTGTGGGTAGAATATATATCCCACGGGGGTAAAATTGAAAAAAGTTGAAAACGTTTTTTTTTTGGACTTAGTCATTTTTCCGGCTTTTATCAGACTTTCAGATAGGGGAAATGTCAGTGAGCGTTCCGATTTCAGTTCCAGAGCGATTCGCCCAATGAGTCCTTGATATTTAGTCGTTTTCAGCCAATTTTCTGGATTTTTGAAAATTTCACTTTTTTGTGAAAATATCCACTAAATGAGGGAATAATATGTGTGAGGGTACCCCAGGAGAGTTCCAAATGTGTGTGGGTAGAATATATATCCCACGGGGGTAAAATTGAAAAAAGTTGAAAACATTTTTTTTTTGGACTTAGTCATTTTTCCGGCGTTTATCAGACTTTCAGATAGGGGAAATGTCAGTGAGCGTTCCGATTTCAGTTCCAGAGCGATTCGCCCAATGTGTCCTTGATATTAAGTCGTTTTCAGCCAATTTTCTGGATTTTTGAAAATTTCACTTTTTTTGTGAAAATATCCACTAAATGAGGGAATAATATGTGTGAGGGTACCCCAGGAGAGTTAAAAATGTGTGTGGGTAGAATATATATCCCACGGGGGTAAAATTGAAAAAAGTTGAAAACATTTTTTTTTTGGACTTAGTCATTTTTCCGGCGTTTATCAGACTTTCAGATATAGGAAATGTCAGTGAGCGTTCCGATTTCAGTTCCAGAGCGATTCGCCCAATGAGTCCTTGATATTTAGTCGTTTTCAGCCGATTTTCTGGATTTTTGAAAATTTCACTTTTTTTGTGAAAATATCCACTAAATGAGGGAATATTATGTGTGAGGGTACCCCAGGAGAGATCCAAATGTGTGTGGGTAGAATATATATCCCACGGGGGTAAAATTGAAAAAAGTTGAAAAAAATTTTTTTTGGGATTTAAGTCATTTTTTCGGCGTTTATCAGACTTTCAGATAGGGGAAATGTCAGTGAGCGTTCCAATTTCAGTTCCAGAGCGATTCGCCCAATGAGTCCTTGATATTTAGTCGTTTTCAGCCAATTTTCTGGATTTTTGAAAATTTCACTTTTTTGTGAAAATATCCACTAAATGAGGGAATAATATGTGTGAGGGTACCCCAGGAGAGTTCCAAATGTGTGTGGGTAGAATATATATCCCACGGGGGTAAAATTGAAAAAAGTTGAAAACATTTTTTTTTTGGACTTAGTCATTTTTCCGGCGTTTATCAGACTTTCAGATAGGGGAAATGTCAGTGAGCGTTCCGATTTCAGTTCCAGAGCGATTCGCCCAATGTGTCCTTGATATTAAGTCGTTTTCAGCCAATTTTCTGGATTTTTGAAAATTTCACTTTTTTTGTGAAAATATCCACTAAATGAGGGAATAATATGTGTGAGGGTACCCCAGGAGAGTTCCAAATGTGTGTGGGTAGAATATATATCCCACGGGGGTAAAATTGAAAAAAGTTGAAAACATTTTTTTTTTGGACTTAGTCATTTTTCCGGCGTTTATCAGACTTTCAGATATAGGAAATGTCAGTGAGCGTTCCGATTTCAGTTCCAGAGCGATTCGCCCAATGAGTCCTTGATATTTAGTCGTTTTCAGCCGATTTTCTGGATTTTTGAAAATTTCACTTTTTTTGTGAAAATATCCACTAAATGAGGGAATATTATGTGTGAGGGTACCCCAGGAGAGATCCAAATGTGTGTGGGTAGAATATATATCCCACGGGGGTAAAATTGAAAAAAGTTGAAAAAAATTTTTTTTGGGATTTAAGTCATTTTTTCGGCGTTTATCAGACTTTCAGATAGGGGAAATGTCAGAGAGCGTTCCAATTTCAGTTCCAGAGCGATTCGCCCAATGAGTCCTTGATATTTAGTCGTTTTCAGCCAATTTTCTGGATTTTTGAAAATTTCACTTTTTTGTGAAAATATCCACTAAATGAGGGAATAATATGTGTGAGGGTACCCCAGGAGAGTTCCAAATGTGTGTGGGTAGAATATATATCCCACGGGGGTAAAATTGAAAAAAGTTGAAAACATTTTTTTTTTGGATTTAAGTCATTTTTTTGGCGTTTATCAGACTTTCAGATAGGCGAAATGTCAGTGAGCGTTCCAATTTCAGTTCCAGAGCGATTCGCCCCATGAGTCCTTGATATTTCGTCGTTTTCAGGCAATTTTCTGAATTTTTGAAAATTTCACTTTTTTGTGAAAATATCCACTAAATGAGGGAATAATATGTGTGAGGGTACCCCAGGAGAGTTCCAAATGTGTGTGGGTAGAATATATATCCCACAGGGTTATTGAAAAAAGTTGAATAAAAATTTTTTTTTGTACTTAGTAATTTTTCCGGCGTTTATCAGACTTTCAGATAGGGGAAATGTCAGTGAGCATTCCGATTTCAGTTCCAGAGCGATTCGCCCAATGAGTCCTTGATATGTAGTAGTTTTCAGGCAATTTTCAGAATTTTTGAAAATTTCACTTTTTTGTGAAAATATCCACTAAATGAGGGAATAATATGTGTGAGGGTACCCCAGGAGAGTTCCAAATGTGTGTGGGTAGAATATATATCCCACAGGGTTATTGAAAAAAGTTGAATAAAATCTTTTTTTTGTACTTAGTAATTTTTCCGGCGTTTATCAGACTTTCAGATACGGGAAATGTCAGTGAGCGTTCCGATTTCAGTTCCATAGCGATTCGCCCAATGAGTCCTTGATATTTCGTCGTTTTCAGGCAATTTTCTGAATTTTTGAAAATTTCACTTTTTTGTGAAAATATCCACTAAATGAGGGAATAATATGTGTGAGGGTACCCCAGGAGAGTTCCAAATGTGTGTGGGTAGAATATATATCCCACAGGGTTATTGAAAAAAGTTGAATAAAAATTTTTTTTTGTACTTAGTAATTTTTCCGGCGTTTATCAGACTTTCAGATAGGGGAAATGTCAGTGAGCATTCCGATTTCAGTTCCAGAGCGATTCGCCCAATGAGTCCTTGATATGTAGTAGTTTTCAGGCAATTTTCAGAATTTTTGAAAATTTCCCTTTTTTGTGAAAATATCCACTAAATGAGGGAATAATATGTGTGAGGGTACCCCAGGAGAGTTCCAAATGTGTGTGGGTAGAATATATATCCCACAGGGTTATTGAAAAAAGTTGAATAAAATCTTTTTTTTGTACTTAGTAATTTTTCCGGCGTTTATCAGACTTTCAGATAGGGGAAATGTCAGTGAGCGTTCCGATTTCAGTTCCAGAGCGATTCGCCCAATGAGTCCTTGATATTTAGTCATTTTCAGCCAATTTTCTGGATTTTTGAAAATTTCACTTTTTTTGTGAAAACATCCACTAAATGAGGGAATAATATGTGTGAGGGTACCCCAGGAGAGTTCCAAATGTGTGTGGGAAGAATATATATCCCACGGGGGTAAAATTTAAAAAAGTAAAAAAAATTTTTTTTTTGGATTTAAGTCATTTTTTCGGCGTTTATCAGACTTTCAGATAGGCGAAATGTCAGTGAGCGTTCCAATTTCAGTTCCAGAGCGATTCGCCCAATGAGTCCTTGATATTTCGTCGTTTTCAGGCAATTTTCTGAATTTTTGAAAATTTCACTTTTTTGTGAAAATATCCACTAAATGAGGGAATAATATGTGTGAGGGTACCCCAGGAGAGTTCCAAATGTGTGTGGGTAGAATATATATCCCACAGGGTTATTGAAAAAAGTTGAATAAAATCTTTTTTTTGTACTTAGTAATTTTTCCGGCGTTTATCAGACTTTCAGATACGGGAAATGTCAGTGAGCGTTCCGATTTCAGTTCCAGAGCGATTCGCCCAATGAGTCCTTGATATTTCGTCGTTTTCAGGCAATTTTCTGAATTTTTGAAAATTTCACTTTTTTGTGAAAATATCCACTAAATGAGGGAATAATATGTGTGAGGGTACCCCAGGAGAGTTCCAAATGTGTGTGGGTAGAATATATATCCCACAGGGTTATTGAAAAAAGTTGAATAAAAAAATTTTTTGTACTTAGTAATTTTTCCGGCGTTTATCAGACTTTCAGATAGGGGAAATGTCAGTGAGCATTCCGATTTCAGTTCCAGAGCGATTCGCCCAATGAGTCCTTGATATGTAGTAGTTTTCAGGCAATTTTCAGAATTTTTGAAAATTTCACTTTTTTGTGAAAATATCCACTAAATGAGGGAATAATATGTGTGAGGGTACCCCAGGAGAGTTCCAAATGTGTGTGGGTAGAATATATATCCCACAGGGTTATTGAAAAAAGTTGAATAAAATCTTTTTTTTGTACTTAGTAATTTTTCCGGCGTTTATCAGACTTTCAGATAGGGGAAATGTCAGTGAGCGTTCCGATTTCAGTTCCAGAGCGATTCGCCCAATGAGTCCTTGATATTTAGTCATTTTCAGCCAATTTTCTGGATTTTTGAAAATTTCACTTTTTTGTGAAAATATCCACTAAATGAGGGAATAATATGTGTGAGGGTACCCCAGGAGAGTTCCAAATGTGTGTGGGTAGAATATATATCCCACGGGAGTAAAATTGAAATAAGTTGAAAACTTTTTTTTTTGGACTTAAGTCATTTTTCCGGCGTTTATCAGACTTTCAGATAGCGGAAATGTCAGTGAGCGTTCCGATTTCAGTTCCAGAGTGATTCGGCGGATGAGTCCTTGATATTTCGTCGTTTTCAGGCAATTTTCTGAATTTTTGAAAATTTCACTTTTTTGTGAAAATATCCACTAAATGAGGGAATAATATGTGTGAGGGTACCCCAGGAGAGTTCCAAATGTGTGTGGGTAGAATATATATCCCAAGGGGGTAAAATTGAAAAAAGTTGAAAACATTTTTTTTTTGGACTTAGTCATTTTTCCGGCGTTTATCAGACTTTCAGATAGGGGAAATGTCAGTGAGCGTTCCGATTTCAGTTCCAGAGCGATTCGCCCAATGTGTCCTTGATATTAAGTCGTTTTCAGCCAATTTTCTGGATTTTTGAAAATTTCACTTTTTTTGTGAAAATATCCACTAAATGAGGGAATAATATGTGTGAGGGTACCCCAGGAAAGTTCCAAATGTGTGTGGGTAGAATATATATCCCACGGGGGTAAAATTGAAAAAAGTTGAAAACATTTTTTTTTTGGACTTAGTCATTTTTCCGGCGTTTATCAGACTTTCAGATAGGGGAAATGTCAGTGAGCTTTCCGATTTCAGTTCCAGAGCAATTCGCCCAATGAGTCCTTGATATTTAGTCGTTTTCAGCCAATTTTCTGGATTTTTGAAAATTTCACTTTTTTGTGAAAATAACCACTAAATGAGGGAATAATATGTGTGAGGGTACCCCAGGAGAGTTCCAAATGTGTGTGGGTAGAATATATATCCCACGGGGGTAAAATTGAAAAAAGTTGAAAACATTTTTTTTTTGGACTTAGTCATTTTTCCGGCTTTTATCAGACTTTCAGATAGGGGAAATGTCAGTGAGCGTTCCGATTTCAGTTCCAGAGCGATTCGCCCAATGAGTCCTTGATATTTAGTCATTTTTAGCCAATTTTCTGGATTTTTGAAAATTTCACTTTTTTGTGAAAATATCCACTAAATGAGGGAATAATATGTGTGAGGGTACCCCAGGAGAGTTCCAAATGTGTGTGGGTAGAATATATATCCCACGGGAGTAAAATTGAAATAAGTTGAAAACTTTTTTTTTTGGACTTAAGTCATTTTTCCGGCGTTTATCAGACTTTCAGATAGGGGAAAAGTCAGTGAGCGTTCCGATTTCAGTTCCAGAGTGATTCGGCGGATGAGTCCTTGATATTTCGTCGTTTTCAGTCAATTTTCTGAATTTTTGAAAATTTCACTTTTTTGTGAAAATATCCACTAAATGAGGGAATAATATGTGTGAGGGTACCCCAGGAGAGTTCCAGATGTGTGTGGGTAGAATATATATCCCACGGGGGTAAAATTGAAAAAAGTTGAAAACATTTTTTTTTGGGACTTAGTCATTTTTCCGGCGTTTATCAGACTTTCAGATAGGGGAAATGTCAGTGAGCGTTCCGATTTCAGTTCCAGAGCGATTCGCCCAATGAGTCCTTGATATTTAGTCGTTTTCAGCCAATTTTCTGGATTTTTGAAAATTTCACTTTTTTGTGAAAATATCCACTAAATGAGGGAATAATATGTGTGAGGGTACCCCAGGAGAGTTCCAAATGTGTGTGGGTAGAATATATATCCCACGGGGGTAAAATTGAAAAAAGTTGAAAACATTTTTTTTTTGGACTTAGTCATTTTTCCGGCTTTTATCAGACTTTCAGATAGGGGAAATGTCAGTGAGCGTTCCGATTTCAGTTCCAGAGCGATTCGCCCAATGAGTCCTTGATATTTAGTCATTTTTAGCCAATTTTCTGGATTTTTGAAAATTTCACTTTTTTGTGAAAATATCCACTAAATGAGGGAATAATATGTGTGAGGGTACCCCAGGAGAGTTCCAAATGTGTGTGGGTAGAATATATATCCCACGGGAGTAAAATTGAAATAAGTTGAAAACTTTTTTTTTTGGACTTAAGTCATTTTTCCGGCGTTTATCAGACTTTCAGATAGGGGAAAAGTCAGTGAGCGTTCCGATTTCAGTTCCAGAGTGATTCGGCGGATGAGTCCTTGATATTTCGTCGTTTTCAGTCAATTTTCTGAATTTTTGAAAATTTCACTTTTTTGTGAAAATATCCACTAAATGAGGGAATAATATGTGTGAGGGTACCCCAGGAGAGTTCCAGATGTGTGTGGGTAGAATATATATCCCACGGGGGTAAAATTGAAAAAAGTTGAAAACATTTTTTTTTGGGACTTAGTCATTTTTCCGGCGTTTATCAGACTTTCAGATAGGGGAAATGTCAGTGAGCGTTCCGATTTCAGTTCCAGAGCGATTCGCCCAATGAGTCCTTGATATTTAGTCGTTTTCAGCCAATTTTCTGGATTTTTGAAAATTTCACTTTTTTGTGAAAATATCCACTAAATGAGGGAATAATATGTGTGAGGGTACCCCAGGAGAGTTCCAAATGTGTGTGGGTAGAATATATATCCCACGGGGGTAAAATTGAAAAAAGTTGAAAACATTTTTTTTTTGGACTTAGTCATTTTTCCGGCGTTTATCAGACTTTCAGATAGGGGAAATGTCAGTGAGCGTTCCGATTTCAGTTCCAGAGCGATTCGCCCAATGTGTCCTTGATATTAAGTCGTTTTCAGCCAATTTTCTGGATTTTTGAAAATTTCACTTCTTTTGTGAAAATATCCACTAAATGAGGGAATAATATGTGTGAGGGTACCCCAGGAGAGTTCCAAATGTGTGTGGGTAGAATATATATCCCACAGGGTTATTGAAAAAAGTTGAATAAAAATTTTTTTTTGTACTTAGTAATTTTTCCGGCGTTTATCAGACTTTCAGATAGGGGAAATGTCAGTGAGCATTCCGATTTCATTTCCAGAGCGATTCGCCCAATGAGTCCTTGATATGTAGTAGTTTTCAGGCAATTTTCAGAATTTTTGAAAATTTCACTTTTTTGTGAAAATATCCACTAAATGAGGGAATAATATGTGTGAGGGTACCCCAGGAGAGTTCCAAATGTGTGTGGGTAGAATATATATCCCACAGGGTTATTGAAAAAAGTTGAATAAAATCTTTTTTTTGTACTTAGTAATTTTTCCGGCGTTTATCAGACTTTCAGATACGGGAAATGTCAGTGAGCGTTCCGATTTCAGTTCCAGAGCGATTCGCCCAATGAGTCCTTGATATTTCGTCGTTTTCAGGCAATTTTCTGAATTTTTGAAAATTTCACTTTTTTTTGAAAATAACCACTAAATGAGGGAATAATATGTGTGAGGGTACCCCAGGAGAGTTCCAGATGTGTGTGGGTAGAATATATATCCCACGGGGGTAAAATTGAAAAAAGTTGAAAACATTTTTTTTTGGGACTTAGTCATTTTTCCGGCGTTTATCAGACTTTCAGATAGGGGAAATGTCAGTGAGCGTTCCGATTTCAGTTCCAGAGCGATTCGCCCAATGAGTCCTTGATATTTAGTCGTTTTCAGCCAATTTTCTGGATTTTTGAAAATTTCACTTTTTTGTGAAAATATCCACTAAATGAGGGAATAATATGTGTGAGGGTACCCCAGGAGAGTTCCAAATGTGTGTGGGTAGAATATATATCCCACGGGGGTAAAATTGAAAAAAGTTGAAAACATTTTTTTTTTGGACTTAGTCATTTTTCCGGCGTTTATCAGACTTTCAGATAGGGGAAATGTCAGTGAGCGTTCCGATTTCAGTTCCAGAGCGATTCTCCCAATGAGTCCTTGATATGTAGTAGTTTTCAGCCAATTTTCTGGATTTTTGAAAATTTCACTTTTTTGTGAAAATATCCACTAAATGAGGGAATAATATGTGTGAGGGTACCCCAGGAGAGTTACAAATGTGTGTGGGTAGAATATATATACCACAGGGTTATTGAAAAAAGTTGAAAACATTTTTTTTTTGGACTTAGTCATTTTTCCGGCGTTTATCAGACTTTCAGATAGGGGAAATGTCAGTGAGCGTTCCGATTTCAGTTCCAGAGCGATTCGCCCCATGAGTCCTTGATATTTAGTCGTTTTCAGCCAATTTTCTGGATTTTTGAAAATTTCACTTTTTTTGTGAAAATATCCACTAAATGAGGGAATAATATCTGTGAGGGTACCCCAGTAGAGTTCCAAATGTGTGTGGGTAGAATATATATCCCATGGGGGTAAAATTGAAAAAAGTTGAAAAAATATTTTTTTTGGACTTAAGTCATTTTTTCGGCGTTTATCAGACTTTCAGATAGGGGAAATGTCAGTGAGCGTTCCGATTTCAGTTCCAGAGCGATTCGCCCAATGAGTCCTTGATGTTTCGTCGTTTTCAGGCAATTTTCTGAATTTTTGAAAATTTCACTTTTTTGTGAAAATATCCACTAAATGAGGGAATAATATGTGTGAGGGTACCCCAGGAGAGTTCCAAATGTGTGTGGGTAGAATATATATCCCACGGGGGTAAAATTGAAAAAAGTTGAAAATATATTTTTTTTGGACTTAGTCATTTTTCCGGCGCTTATCAGACTTTCAGATAGGGGAAATGTCAGTGAGCGTTCCGATTTTAGTTCCAGAGCGATTCGCCCAATGAGTCCTTGATATTTCGTCGTTTTCAGGCAATTTTCTGAATTTTTGAAAATTTCACTTTTTTCTGAAAATATCCACTAAATGAGGGAATAATATGTGTGAGGGTACCCCAGGAGAGTTCCAAATGTGTGTGGGTAGAATATATATCCCACGGGGGTAAAATTGAAAAAAGTTGAAAACATTTTTTTTTGGACTTAAGTCATTTTTTTGGCGTTTATCCGACTTTCAGATAGGGGAAATGTCAGTGAGCGTTCCGATTTCAGTTCCAGAGTGATTCGCCAAATGAGTCCTTGATATTTCGTTGTTTTCAGGCAATTTTCTGAATTTTTGAAAATTTCACTTTTTTGTGAAAATATCCACTAAATGAGGGAATAATATGTGTGAGGGTACCCCAGGAGAGTTCCAAATGTGTGTTGGTAGAATATATATCCCATGGGAGTAAAATTGAAAAAAGTTGAAAAGATTTTTTTTTTGGACTTAGACATTTTTCCGGCGTTTATCAGGTTTTCAGATAGGGGAAATGTCAGTGAGCGTTCCGATTTCAGTTCAAGAGCGATTCGGCGGATGAGTCCCTGATATTTCGTCGTTTTCAGAAAGTTTTCTGAATTTTTGAAAATGTCACTTTTTTGTGAAAATATCCACTAAATGAGGGAATAATATGGGTGAGGGTACCCCAGGAGAGTTCCAAATGTGTGTGGGTAGAATATATATCCCATGGGGGTAAAATTGAAAAAAGTTGAAAAAAATTTTTTTTTGGACTTAGTCATTTTTCCGGCGTTAATCACACTTTCAGATAGGGGAAATGTCAGTGAGCATTCCGATTTCAGTTCCAGAGCGATTCGCCCAATGAGTCCTTGATATTTAGTCATTTTCAGCCAATTTTCTGGATTTTTGAAAATCTCACTTTTTTGTGAAAATATCCACTAATTGAGGGAATAATATGTGTGAGGGTACCCCAGGAGAGTTCCAAATGTGTGTGGGTAGAATATATATCCCACGGGTGTAAAATTGAAAAAAGTTGAAAAATTATTTTTTTTGGACTTAGTCATTTTTCCGGCGATTATCAGACTTTCAGATAGGGGAAATGTCAGTGAGTGTTCCGATTTCAGTTCCAGAGTGATTCGCCCAATGAGTCCTTGATATTTAGTCATTTTCAGCCAATTTTCTGGAGTTTTGAAAATCTCACTTTTTTGTGAAAATATCCACTAAATGAGGGAATAATATGTGTGAGGGTACCCCAGGAGAGTTCCAAATGTGTGTGGATAGAATATATATCCCACGGGGGTAAAATTGAAAAAAGTTGAAAACATTTTTTTTGGACTTAAGTCATTTTTTTGGCGTTTATCCGACTTTCAGATAGGGGAAATGTCAGTGAGCGTTCCAATTTCAGTTCCAGAGCGATTCGCCAAATGAGTCCTTGATATTTCGTTGTTTTCAGGCAATTTTCTGAATTTTTTAAAATTTCACTTTTTTGTGAAAATATCCACTAAATGAGGGAATAATATGTGTGAGGGTACCCCAGGAGAGTTCCAAATGTGTGTGGGTAGAATATATATCCCACGGGGGTAAAATTGAAAAAAGTTGAGAAAAATTTTTTTTTTGGACTTAAGTCATTTTTTTGGCGTTTATCCGACTTTCAGATAGGGGAAATGTCAGTGAGCGTTCCAATTTCAGTTCCAGAGCGATTCGCCAAATGAGTCCTTGATATTTCGTTGTTTTCAGGCAATTTTCTGAATTTTTGAAAATTTCACTTTTTTGTGAAAATATCCACTAAATGAGGGAATAATATGTGTGAGGGTACCCCAGGAGAGTTCCAAATGTGTGTGGGTAGAATATATATCCCACGGGAGTAAAATTGAAAAAAGTTGAAAAGATTTTTTTTTTGGACTTAGACATTTTTCCGGCGTTTATCAGGTTTTCAGATAGGGGAAATGTCAGTGAGCGTTCCGATTTCAGTTCAAGAGCGATTCGGCGGATGAGTCCCTGATATTTCGTCATTTTCAGCCAATTTTCTGGATTTTTGAAAATCTCACTTTTTTGTGAAAATATCCACTAATTGAGGGAATAATATGTGTGAGGGTACCCCAGGAGAGTTCCAAATGTGTGTGGGTAGAATATATATCCCACGGGTGTAAAATTGAAAAAAGTTTAAAAATTATTTTTTTTGGACTTAGTCATTTTTCCGGCGATTATCAGACTTTCAGATAGGGGAAATGTCAGTGAGTGTTCCGATTTCAGTTCCAGAGTGATTCGCCCAATGAGTCCTTGATATTTCGTCGTTTTCAGGCAATTTTCAGAATTTTTGAAAATTTCACTTTTTTATGAAAATATCCACTAAATGAGGGAATAATATGTGTGAGGGTACCCCAGGAGAGTTCCAAATGTGTGTGGGTAGAATATATATCCCACGGAGGTAAAATTGAAAAAAGTTGAAAAAATTATTTTTTTGGACTTAGTCATTTTTCCGGCGTTTATCAGGTTTTCAGATAGGGGAAATGTCAGTGAGCGTTCCGATTTCAGTTCCAGAGCGTTTCGCCCAATGAGTCCTTGATATTTAGTCATTTTCAGCCAATTTTCTGGAGTTTTGAAAATCTCACTTTTTTGTGAAAATATCCACTAATTGAGGGAATAATATGTGTGAGGGTACCCCAGGAGAGTTCCAAATGTGTGTGGGTAGAATATATATCCCACGGGTGTAAAATTGAAAAAAGTTGAAAAATTTTTTTTTTTAGACTTCGTCATTTTTCCGGCGATTATCAGACTTTCAGATAGGGGAAATGTCAGTGAGCGTTCCGATTTCAGTTCCAGAGCGATTCGCCCAATGAGTCCTTGATATTTCGTCGTTTTCAGGCAATTTTCTGAATTTTTGAAAATTTCACTTTTTTGTGAAAATATCCACTAAATGAGGGAATAATATGTGTGAGGGTACCCCAGGAGAGTTCCAAATGTGTGTGGGTAGAATATATATCCCACGGGGGTAAAATTGAAAAAAGTTGAAAAAATTTTGGGGGGCATTTAGTCATTTTTCCGGCGTTTATCAGACTTTCAGATAGGGCAAATGTCAGTGAGCATTCCGATTTCAGTTCCAGAGCGATTCACACAATGAGTCCTTGATATGTAGTAGTTTTCAGCCAATTTTCTGGATTTTTGAAAATTTCACTTTTTTGTGAAAATATCCACTAAATGAGGGAATAATATGTGTGAGGGTACCCCAGGAGAGTTCCAAATGTGTGTGGGTAGAATATGTATCCCAAGGGGGTAAAATTGAAAAAAGTTGAAAAAAATTTTTTTTTGGACTTAGTCATTTTTCCGGCGCTTATCAGACTTTGAGATAGAGGAAATGTCAGTGAGCGTTCCGATTTCAGTTCCAGAGCAATTCGCCCAATGAGTCCTTGATATTTTGACGTTTTCAGGCAATTTTCTGAATTTTTGAAAATTTCACTTTTTTATGAAAATATCCACTAAATGAGGGAATAATATGTGTGAGGGTACCCCAGGAGAGTTCCAAATGTGTATGGGTAGAATATATATCCCACGGAGGTAAAATTGAAAAAAGTTGAAAAATTTTTTTTTTTGGACTTAGTCATTTTTCCGGCGTTTATCAGACTTTCAGAGAGGGGAAATGTCAGTGAGCGTTACGATTTCAGTTCCAGAGCGTTTCGCCCAATGAGTCCTTGATATTTCGTCGTTTTCAGGCAATTTTCTGAATTTTTGAAAATTTCACTTTTTTGTGAAAATCTCCACTAAATGAGGGAATAATATGTGTGAAGGTACCCCAGGAGAGTTCCAAATTTGTGTCGGTAGAATATATTATCCCACAGGGTTAAAATTTAAAAAAGTTTAAAAAAATTTTTTTTTGTACTTAGTCATTTTTCCGGCGTCTATCAGACTTTCAGATAGGGGAAATGTCAGTGAGCGTTCCGATTTCAGTTCCAGAGCGATTCGGCGGATGAGTCCTTGATATTTCGTCGTTTTCAGGAAATTTTCAGAATTTTTGAAAATTTCACTTTTTTGTGAAAATATTCACTAAATGAGGGAATAATATGTGTGAGGGTACCCCAGGAAAGTTCCAAATGTGTGTGGGTGGAATATATATCCCACAGGGTTAAAATTGAAAAAAGTTGAAAAAAATTTTTGTTTTGTACTTAGTCATTTTTCCGGCGTTTATCAGACTTTCAGATAGGGGAAATGTCAGTGAGCGTTCCGATTTCAGTTCCAGAGCAATTCGCCCAATGAGTCCTTGATATTTCGTCGTTTTCAGTCAATTTTCTGGATTTTTGAAAATGTCACTTTTTTGTGAAAATATGCTCTAAATGAGGGAATAATATGTGTGAGGGTACCCCAGGAGAGTTCCAAATGTGTGTGGGTAGAATATATATCCCACGGGGGTAAAATTGAAAAAAGTTGAAAAAATTTTTTTTTGGACTTAGTCTTTTTTCCGGCGTTTATCAGACTTTCCGATAGGGCAAATGTCAGTGAGCATTCCGATTTCAGTTCCAGAGCAATTTGCCCAATGAGTCCTTGATATTTAGTCGTTTTCAGCCAACTTTCTGGATTTTTGAAAATTTCACTTTTTTGTGAAAATATCCACTAAATGAGGGAATAATATGTGTGAGGGTACCCCAGGAGAGTTCCAAATGTGTGTGGGTAGAATATATGTCCCACAGGGTTAAAATTGAAAAAAGTTTAAAAAATTTTTTTTTTGTACTTAGTCATTTTTCCGGCGTTTATCAGACTTTCAGATAGGGGAAATGTCAGTGAGTGTTCCAACTTCAGTTCCAGAGCGATTCGCCCAATGAGTGATTGATATTTCTTCGTTTTCAGTCAATTTTCAGGATTTTTGAAAATTTCACTTTTTTGTGAAAATATTAACTAAATGAGGGAATAATATGTGTGAGGGTACCTCGGGAGAGTTCCAAATGTGTGTGGGTAGAATATATATCCCACAGGGTTAAAATTGAAAAAAGTAAAAAAAAATTTTTTTTTTTGTACTTAGTCATTTTTCCGGCGTTTATCAGACTTTCAGATAGGGGAAATGTCAGTGAGCGTTCCGATTTCAGTTCCAGAGCGATTCGGCGGATGAGTCCTTGATATGTCGTCGTTTTCTGTCAATTTTCAGAATTTTTGAAAATTTCACTTTTTTGTGAAAATATCCACTAAATGAGGGAATAATATGTGTGAGGGTACCCCAGGAGAGTTCCAAATGTGTGTGGGTAGAATATATATCCCACGGGGGTAAAATTTAAAAAAGTTGAACATTTTTTTTTTTTGTACTTAGTCATTTTTCCGGTGTTTATCAGACTTTCAGATAGGGCAAATGTCAGTGAGCGTTCCGATTTCAGTTCCAGAGCGATTCACCCAATGAGCCTTGATATTTCGTCGTTTTCAGTCAATTTTCAGAATTTTTGAAAATTTCACTTTTTTGTGAAAATATTCACTAAATGATGGAATAATATGTGTGAGGGTACCTCGGGAGAGTTCCACATGTGTGTGGGTAGAATATATATCCCACAGGGTTAAAATTGAAAAAAGTTTAAAAATTTTTTTTTTGTACTTAGTCATTTTTCCGGCGTTTATCAGACTTTCAGATAGGGGAAATGTCAGTGAGCGTTCCGATTTCAGTTCCAGGGTGATTCTCCCAACGAGTCCTTGATATTTCATCGTTTTCAGGCAATTTTCCGAATTTTTGAAAATTTCACTTTTTTGTGAAAATATCCACTAAATGAGGGAATAATATGTGTGAGGGTACCCCAGGAGAGTTAAAAATGTGTGTGGGTAGAATATATATCCCACAGGGTTAAAATTGAAAAAAGTTAAAAAAATCTTTTTTTTTGTACTTAGTCATTTTTCCGGCGTTTATCAGACTTTCAGATAGGGCAAATGTCAGTGATCGTTCCGATTTCAGTTCCAGAGCGATTCGCCCAATGAGTCCTTAATATTTCGTCGTTTTCAGTCAATTTTCAGAATTTTTGAAAATTTCTCTTTTTTGTGAAAATATTAACTAAATGAGGGAATAATATGTGTGAGGGTACCTCGGGAGAGTTCCAAATGTGTATGGGTAGAATATATATCCCACAGGGTTAAAATTGAAAAAAGTAAAAAAAATTTTTTTTTTTGTACTTAGTCATTTTTCCGGCGTTTATCAGACTTTCAGATAGGGCAAATGTCAGTGATCGTTCCGATTTCAGTTCCAGAGTGATTCGCCCAATGAGTCCTTGATATTTCGTCGTTTTCAGTCAATTTTCAGAATTTTTGAAAATGTCACTTTTTTGTGAAAATATCCACTAAATGAGGGAATAATATGTGTGAGGGTACCCCAGGAGAGTTCCAAATGTGTGTGGGTAGAATATATATCCCACGGGGGTAAAATTGAAAAAAGTTGAAAACATTTTTTTTTTGGACTTAGTCATTTTTCCGGCGTTTATCAGACTTTCAGATAGGGCAAATGTCAGTGATCGTTCCGATTTCAGTTCCAGAGCGATTCGCCCAATGAGTCCTTGATATTTCGTCGTTTTCAGGCAATTTTCTGAATTTTTGAAAATTTCACTTTTTTGTGAAAATATCCACTAAATGAGGGAATATTATGTGTGAGGGTACCCCAGGAGAGTTCCAAATGTGTGTGGGTAGAATATATATCCCACAGGGTTAAAATTGAAAAAAGTTGAAAAAATTTTTTTTTTTTGTACTTAGTCATTTTTCCGGCGTTTATCAGACTTTCAGATAGGGGAAATGTCAGTGAGCGTTCCGATTTCAGTTCCAGAGCAATTCGCCCAATGAGTCCTTGATATTTAGTCGTTTTCAGCCAATTTTCTGGATTTTTGAAAATTTCACTTTTTTGTGAAAATATCCACTAAATGAGTGAATAATATGTGTGAGGGTACCCCAGGAGAGTTCCAAATGTGTGTGGGTAGAATATATATCCCACGGGGGTAAAATTGAAAAAAGTTGAAAAAATTTTTTTTTGGACTTAAGTCTTTTTTTCGGCGTTTATCAGACTTTCAGATAGGGGAAATGTCAGTGAGCGTTCCGATTTCAGTTCCAGAGCGATTCGCCCAATGAGTCCTTGATATTTCGTCGTTTTCAGGCAATTTTCTGAATTTTTGAAAATTTCACTTTTTTGTGAAAATCTCCACTAAATGAGGGAATAATATGTGTGAAGGTACCCCAGGAGAGTTCCAAATGTGTGTGGGTAGAATATATATCCCACGGGGGTAAAATTGAAAAAAGTTGAAAAAATTTTTTTTTGGACTTAAGTCTTTTTTTCGGCGTTTATCAGACTTTCAGATAGGGGAAATGTCAGTGAGCGTTCCAATTTCAGTTCCAGAGCGATTCGCCCAATGAGTCCTTGATATTTCATTGTTTTCAGGCAATTTTCTGAATTTTTCAAAATTTCACTTTTTTGTGAAAATATTCACTAAATGAGGGAATAATATGTGTGAGGGTACCCCAGGAGAGTTCCAAATTTGTGTCGGTAGAATATATTATCCCACAGGGTTAAAATTTAATAAAGTTTAAAAAAATTTTTTTTTGTACTTAGTCATTTTTCCGGCGTCTATCAGACTTTCAGATAGGGGAAATGTCAGTGAGCGTTCCGATTTCAGTTCCAGAGCGATTCGGCGGATGAGTCCTTGATATTTCGTCGTTTTCAGGAAATTTTCAGAATTTTTGAAAATTTCACTTTTTTGTGAAAATATTCACTAAATGAGGGAATAATATGTGTGAGGGTACCCCAGGAAAGTTCCAAATGTGTGTGGGTGGAATATATATCCCACAGGGTTAAAATTGAAAAAAGTTGAAAAAAATTTTTGTTTTGTACTTAGTCATTTTTCCGGCGTTTATCAGACTTTCAGATAGGGGAAATGTCAGTGAGCGTTCCGATTTCAGTTCCAGAGCAATTCGCCCAATGAGTCCTTGATATTTCGTCGTTTTCAGTCAATTTTCTGGATTTTTGAAAATGTCACTTTTTTGTGAAAATATGCTCTAAATGAGGGAATAATATGTGTGAGGGTACCCCAGGAGAGTTCCAAATGTGTGTGGGTAGAATATATATCCCACGGGGGTAAAATTGAAAAAAGTTGAAAAAATTTTTTTTTTGGACTTAGTCTTTTTTCCGGCGTTTATCAGACTTTCCGATAGGGCAAATGTCAGTGAGCATTCCGATTTCAGTTCCAGAGCAATTTGCCCAATGAGTCCTTGATATTTAGTCGTTTTCAGCCAACTTTCTGGATTTTTGAAAATTTCACTTTTTTGTGAAAATATCCACTAAATGAGGGAATAATATGTGTGAGGGTACCCCAGGAGAGTCCCAAATGTGTGTGGGTAGAGAATATATCCCACGGGGGTAAAATTGAAAAAAGTTGACAAAATTTTTTTTTCGACTTAAGTCTTTTTTTCGGCCTTTATCAGACTTTCAGATAGGGGAAATGTCAGTGAGCGTTCCGATTTCAGTTCCAGAGCGATTCGGCGGATGAGTCCTTGATATTTCGTCATTTTCAGGAAATTTTCAGAATTTTTGAAAATTTCACTTTTTTGTGAAAATATCCACTAAATGAGGGAATAATATGTGTGAGGGTACCCCAGGAGAGTTCCAAATTTGTGTGGGTAGAATATATATCCCACGGGGGTAAAATTGAAAAAAGTTGAAAAAATTTATTTTTTGGACTTAGTCATTTTTCCGGCGTTTATCAGACTTTCAGATAGGGGAAATGTCAGTGAGCGTTCCGATTTCAGTTCCAGAGCGATTCACCCAATGAGTCCTTGATATTTCGTCGTTTTCTGTCAATTTTCAGAATTTTTGAAAATTTCACTTTTTTGTGAAAATATTCACTAAATGAGGGAATAATATGTGTGAGGGTACCCCAGGAGAGTTCCAAATGTGTGTGGGTAGAATATATATCCCACGGGGGTAAAATTGAAAAAAGTTGAAAATTTTTTTTTTTTGTACTTAGTCATTTTTCCGGCGTTTATCAGACTTTCAGATAGGGGAAATGTCAGTGAGCGTTCCGATTTCAGTTCCAGAGTGATTCTCCCAACGAGTCCTTGATATTTCATCGTTTTCAGGCAATTTTCCGAATTTTTGAAAATTTCACTTTTTTGTGAAAATATCCACTAAATGAGGGAATAATATGTGTGAGGGTACCTCGGGAGAGTTCCAAATGTGTGTGGGTAGAATATATATCCCACAGGGTTAAAATTGAAAAAAGTTTAAAATTTTTTTTTTTTGTACTTAGTTATTTTTCCGGCGTTTATCAGACTTTCAGATAGGGCAAATGTCAGTGAGCGTTCCGATTTAAGTTCCAGAGCGATTCGCCCAATGAGTCCTTGATATTTCGTCGTTTTCAGGCAATTTTCAGAATTTTTGAAAATTTCACTTTTTTGTGAAAATATCCACTAAATGAGGGAATAATATGTGTGAGGGTACCCCAGGAGAGTTCCAAATGTGTGTGGGTAGAATAAATATCCCACGGGGGTAAAATTGAAAAAAGTTGAAAAATTTTTTTTTTTGGACTTAGTCATTTTTCCGGCGTTGATCAGACTTTCAGATAGGGGAAATGTCAGTGAGCGTTCCGATTTCAGTTCCAGAGCGATTCGCCCAATGAGTCCTTGATATTTCGTCGTTTTCAGGAAATTTTTTGAATTTTTGAAAATTTCACTTTTTTGTGAAAATATCCACTAAATGAGGGAATAATATGTGTGAGGGTACCCCAGGAGAGTTCCAAATGTGTGTGGGTAGAATATATATCCCACAGGGTTAAAATTGAAAAAAGTTTAAAAAATTTTTCTTTTGTACTTAGTCATTTTTCCGGCGTTTATCAGACTTTCAGATAGGGGAAATGTCAGTGAGCGTTCCGATTTCAGTTCCAGAGCGATTCGTCCAATGAGTCCTTGATATTTCGTCGTTTTCAGTCAATTTTCAGAATTTTTGAAAATTTCACTTTTTTGTGAAAATATTAACTAAATGAGGGAATAATATGTGTGAGGGTACCTCGGGAGAGTTCCAAATGTGTGTGGGTAGAATATATATCCCACAGGGTTAAAATTGAAAAAAGTTGAAAACATTTTTTTTTTGGACTTAGTCATTTTTCCGGCGTTTATCAGACTTTCAGATAGGGCAAATGTCAGTGATCGTTCCGATTTCAGTTCCAGAGCGATTCGCCCAATGAGTCCTTGATATTTCGTCGTTTTCAGGCAATTTTCTGAATTTTTGAAAATTTCACTTTTTTGTGAAAATATCCACTAAATGAGGGAATATTATGTGTGAGGGTACCCCAGGAGAGTTCCAAATGTGTGTGGGTAGAATATATATCCCACAGGGTTAAAATTGAAAAAAGTTGAAAAAATTTTTTTTTTTTGTACTTAGTCATTTTTCCGGCGTTTATCAGACTTTCAGATAGGGGAAATGTCAGTGAGCGTTCCGATTTCAGTTCTGGAGCGATTCGCCCAATGAGTCCTTGATATTTCGTCGGTTTCAGTCAATTTTCAGAATTTTTGAAAATTTTACTTTTTTGTGAAAATATCCACTAAATGAGGGAATAATATGTGTGAGGGTACCCCAGGAGAGTTCCAAATGTGTGTGGGTAGAATATATATCCCACAGGGTTAAAATTGAAAAAAGTTTAAAAATTTTTCTTTTGTACTTAGTCATTTTTCCGGCGTTTATCAGACTTTCAGATAGGGGAAATGTCAGTGAGCGTTCCGATTTCAGTTCCAGAGCGATTCGTCCAATGAGTCCTTGATATTTCTTCGTTTTCAGTCAATTTTCAGAATTTTTGAAAATTTCACTTTTTTGTGAAAATATCCACTAAATGAGGGAATAATATGTGTGAGGGTACCCCAGGAGAGTTCCAAATGTGTGTGGGTAGAATATATATCCCACGGGGGTAAAATTGAAAAAAGTTGAAAAAAATTTTTTTTTGGACTTAGTCATTTTTCCGGCGTTTATCAGACTTTCAGATAGGGCAAATGTCAGTGAGCGTTCCGATTTCAGTTCCAGAGCAATTCGCCCAATGTTTCCTTGATATTTAGTCGTTTTCAGCCAATTTTCTGGATTTTTAAAAATTTCACTTTTTTGTGAAAATATCCACTAAATGAGGGAATAATATGTGTGAGGGTACCTCGGGAGAGTTCCAAATGTGTGTGGGTAGAATATATATCCCACAGGGTGAAAATTGAAAAAAGTAAAAAAAAATTTTTTTTTGTACTTAGTCATTTTTCCGGCGTTTATCAGACTTTCAGATAGGGCAAATGTCAGTGAGCGTTCCGATTTCAGTTCCAGAGCAATTCGCCCAATGAGTCCTTGATATTTAGTCGCTTTCAGCCAATTTTCTGGATTTTTGAAAATTTCACTTTTTTGTGAAAATATCCACTAAATGAGGGAATAATATGTGTGAGGGTACCCCAGGAGAGTTCCAAATGTGTGTGGGTAGAATATATATCCCACGGGGGTAAAATTGAAAAAAGTTGAAAAAATTTTTTTTTGGGCTTAAGTCTTTTTTTCGGCGTTTATCAGACTTTCAGATAGGGGAAATGTCAGTGAGCATTCCGATTTCAGTTCTAGAGCGATTCGGTGGATGAGTCCTTGATATTTCGTCGTTTTCAGGAAATTTTCAGGATTTTTGAAAATGTTACTTTTTTGTGAAAATATTAACTAAATGAGGGAATAATATGTGTGAGGGTACCTCGGGAGAGTTCCAAAAGTGTGTGGGTAGAATATATATCCCACGGGAGTAAAATTGAACAAAGTTTAAAAAAATTTTTTTTTGTACTTAGTCATTTTTCCGGCGTTTATCAGACTTTCAGATAGGGCAAATGTCAGTGAGTGTTCCGATTTCAGTTCCAGAGCGATTCGCCCAATGAGTCCTTGATATTTTGTCGTTTTCAGTCAATTTTTTTAATTTTTGAAAATTTCACTTTTTTGTGAAAATTTCAACTAAATGAGGGAATAATATGTGTGAGGGTACCTCGGGAGAGTTTCAAATGTGTGTGGGTAGAATATATATCCCACAGGGTTAAAATTGAAAAAAGTTAAAAAAAATTTTTTTTTGTACTTAGTCATTTTTCCGGCGTTTATCAGATTTTCAGATAGGGAAATGTCAGTGAGCGTTCCGATTTCAGTTCCAGAGCAATTCGCACAATAAATCCTTGATATTTCGTCGTTTTCAGTCAATTTTCAGAATTTTTGAAAATGTCACTTTTTTGTGAAAATATTAACTAAATGAGGGAATAATATGTGTGAGGGTACCCCAGGAGAGTTCCAAATGTGTGTGGGTAGAATATATATCCCACAGGGTTAAAATTGAAAAAAGTTTAAAAAATTTTTCTTTTGTACTTAGTCATTTTTCCGGCGTTTATCAGACTTTCAGATAGGGGAAATGTCAGTGAGCGTTCCGATTTCAGTTCTGGAGCGATTCGCCCAATGAGTCCTTGATATTTCGTCGGTTTCAGTCAATTTTCAGAATTTTTGAAAATTTTACTTTTTTGTGAAAATATCCACTAAATGAGGGAATAATATGTGTGAGGGTACCCCAGGAGAGTTCCAAATGTGTGTGGGTAGAATATATATCCCACAGGGTTAAAATTGTAAAAAGTTTAAAAAAAATTTTTTTTGTACTTAGTCATTTTTCCGGCGTTTATCAGACTTTCAGATAGGGGAAATGTCCGTGAGCGTTCCGATTTCAGTTCCAGAGCGATTCACCCAATGAGTCCTTGATATTTCTTCGTTTTCAGTCAATTTTCAGAATTTTTGAAAATTTCACTTTTTTGTGAAAATATCCTCTAAATGAGGGAATAATATGTGTGAGGGTACCCCAGGAGAGTTCCAAATGTGTGTGGGTAGAATATATATCCCACAAGGTTAAAATTGAAAAAAGTTTAAAAAATTTTTTTTTGTACTTAGTCATTTTTCCGGCGTTTATCAGAATTTCAGATAGGGGACATGTCAGTGAGCGTTCCGATTTCAGTTCCAGAGCGATTCGCCCAATGAGTCCTTGATATTTCGTCGTTTTCAGTCAATTTTCAGAATTTTTGAAAATTTCACTTTTTTGCGAAAATATTAACTAAATGAGGGAATAATATGTGTGAGGGTACCTCGGGAGAGTTCCAAATGTGTGTGGGTAGAATATATATCCCACAGGGTTAAAATGGAAAAAAGTTTAAAAATTTTTTTTTTGGACTTAGTCATTTTTCCGGCGTTTATCAGACTTTCAGATAGGGGAAATGTCAGTGAGCGTTCCGATTTCAGTTCCAGAGCGATTCACCAAATGAGTCCTTGATATTTTGTCGTTTTAAGGAAATTTTCAGAATTTTTGAAAATTTCACTTTTTTGTGAAAATATCCACTAAATGAGGGAATAATATGTGTGAGGGTACCCCAGGAGAGTTCCAAATGTGTGTGGGTAGAATATATATCCCACAGGGTTAAAATTGAAAAAAGTTAAAAAAAAATTTTTTTTTGTACTTAGTCATTTTTCCGGTGTTTATCAGACTTTCAGATAGGGCAAATGTCAGTGAGCGTTCCGATTTCAGTTCCAGAGCGATTCGCCCAATGAGTCCTTGATATTTCGTCGTTTTCAGGAAATTTTCAGAATTTTTGAAAATGTTACTTTTTTGTGAAAATATTAACTAAATGAGGGAATAATATGTGTGAGGGTACCTCGGGAGAGTTCCAAAAGTGTGTGGGTAGAATATATATCCCACAGGGTTAAAATTGAAAAAAGTTTAAAAAATTTTTCTTTTGTACTTAGTCATTTTTCCGGCGTTTATCAGACTTTCAGATAGGGGAAATGTCAGTGAGCGTTCCGATTTCAGTTCCAGAGCGATTCGCCCAATGAGTCCTTGATATTTCTTCGTTTTCAGTCAATTTTCAGAATTTTTGAAAATTTCACTTTTTTGTGAAAATATCCACTAAATGAGGGAATAATATGTGTGAGGGTACCCCAGGAGAGTTCCAAATGTGTGTGGGTAGAATATATATCCCACGGGGGTAAAATTGAAAAAAGTTGAAAAAAATTTTTTTTTGGACTTAATCTTTTTCCGGCGTTTATCAGACTTTCAGATAGGGCAAATGTCAGTGAGCGTTCCGATTTCAGTTCCAGAGCAATTCGCCCAATGTTTCCTTGATATTTAGTCGTTTTCAGTCAATTTTCTGGATTTTTGAAAATTTCACTTTTTTGTGAAAATATTCACTATATGAGGGAATAATATGTGTGAGGGTACCCCAGGAGAGTTCCAAATGTGTGTGGGTAGAATATATATCCCACAAGGTTAAAATTGAAAAAAGTTTAAAAATTTTTTTTTTGTACTTAGTCATTTTTACGGCGTTTATCAGACTTTCAGATAGGGGACATGTCAGTGAGCATTCCGATTTCAGTTCCAGAGCGATTCGCCCAATGAGTCCTTGATATTTCGTCGTTTTCAGTCAATTTTCAGAATTTTTGAAAATTTCACTTTTTTGTGAAAATATCCACTAAATGAGGGAATAATATGTGTGAGGGTACCCCAGGAGAGTTCCAAATGTGTGTGGGTAGAATATATATCCCACGGGGGTAAAATTGAAAAAAGTTGAAAAAAATTTTTTTTTGGACTTAGTCATTTTTCCGGCGTTTATCAGACTTTCAGATAGGGGAAATGTCAGTGAGCGTTCCGATTTCAGTTCTGGAGCGATTCGCCCAATGAGTCCTTGATATTTCGTCGGTTTCAGTCAATTTTCAGAATTTTTGAAAATTTTACTTTTTTGTGAAAATATCCACTAAATGAGGGAATAATATGTGTGAGGGTACCCCAGGAGAGTTCCAAATGTGTGTGGGTAGAATATATATCCCACAGGGTTAAAATTGTAAAAAGTTTAAAAAATTTTTTTTTTGTACTTAGTCATTTTCCCAGCGTTTATCAGAATTTCAGATAGGGGACATGTCAGTGAGCGTTCCGATTTCAGTTCCAGAGCGATTCGCCCAATGAGTCCTTGATATTTCGTCGTTTTCAGTCAATTTTCAGAATTTTTGAAAATTTCACTTTTTTGTGAAAATATCCACTAAATGAGGGAATAATATGTGTGAGGGTACCCCAGGAGAGTTCCAAATGTGTGTGGGTAGAATATATATCCCACAGGGTTAAAATTGAAAAAAGTTAAAAAAAAAAAAATTTTTGTACTTAGTCATTTTTCCGGTGTTTATCAGATTTTCAGATAGGGCAAATGTCAGTGAGCGTTCCGATTTCAGTTCCAGAGCGATTCGCCCAATGAGTCCTTGATATTTCGTCGGTTTCAGTCAATTTTCAGAATTTTTGAAAATTTCACTTTTTTGTGAAAATATCCACTAAATGAGGGAATAATATGTGTGAGGGTACCCCAGGAGAGTTCCAAATGTGTGTGTGTAGAATATATATCCCACGGGGGTAAAATTGAAAAAATTTAAACCATTTTTTTTTTGGACTTAGTCATTTTTCCGGCGTTTATCAGACTTTCAGATAGGGCAAATGTCAGTGAGCGTTCCGATTTCAGTTCCAGAGCGATTCGCCCACTGAGTCCTTGATATTTCGTCGTTTTCAGTCAATTTTCAGAATTTTTGAAAATGTCACTTTTTTGTGAAAATATTAACTAAATGAGGGAATAATATGTGTGAGGGTACCCCAGGAGAGTTCCAAATGTGTGTGGGTAGAATATATATCCCACAAGGTTAAAATTGAAAAAAGTTTAAAAAATTTTTTTTTGGACTTAGTCATTTTTCCGGCGTTTATCAGACTTTCAGATAGGGGAAATGTCAGTGAGCGTTCCGATTTCAGTTCTGGAGCGATTCGCCCAATGAGTCCTTGATATTTCGTCGGTTTCAGTCAATTTTCAGAATTTTTGAAAATTTTACTTTTTTGTGAAAATATCCACTAAATGAGGGAATAATATGTGTGAGGGTACCCCAGGAGAGTTCCAAATGTGTGTGGGTAGAATATATATCCCACAGGGTTAAAATTGTAAAAAGTTTAAAAAAATTTTTTTTTGTACTTAGTCATTTTTCCGACGTTTATCAGAATTTCAGATAGGGGACATGTCAGTGAGCGTTCCGATTTCAGTTCCAGAGCGATTCGCCCAATGAGTCCTTGATATTTCGTCGTTTTCAGTCAATTTTCAGAATTTTTGAAAATTTCACTTTTTTGTGAAAATATCCACTAAATGAGGGAATAATATGTGTGAGGGTACCCCAGGAGAGTTCCAAATGTGTGTGGGTAGAATATATATCCCACAGGGTTAAAATTGTAAAAAGTTTAAAAAAAATTTTTTTTGTACTTAGTCATTTTTCCGGCGTTTATCAGACTTTCAGATAGGGGAAATATCAGTGAGCGTTCCGATTTCAGTTCCAGAGCGATTCACCCAATGAGTCCTTGATATTTCTTCGTTTTCAGTCAATTTTCAGAATTTTTGAAAATTTCACTTTTTTGTGAAAATATCCTCTAAATGAGGGAATAATATGTGTGAGGGTACCCCAGGAGAGTTCCAAATGTGTGTGGGTAGAATATATATCCCACAAGGTTAAAATTGAAAAAAGTTTAAAAAATTTTTTTTTGTACTTAGTCATTTTTCCGGCGTTTATCAGAATTTCAGATAGGGGACATGTCAGTGAGCGTTCCGATTTCAGTTCCAGAGCGATTCGCCCAATGAGTCCTTGATATTTCGTCGTTTTCAGTCAATTTTCAGAATTTTTGAAAATTTCACTTTTTTGCGAAAATATTAACTAAATGAGGGAATAATATGTGTGAGGGTACCTCGGGAGAGTTCCAAATGTGTGTGGGTAGAATATATATCCCACAGGGTTAAAATGGAAAAAAGTTTAAAAATTTTTTTTTTGGACTTAGTCATTTTTCCGGCGTTTATCAGACTTTCAGATAGGGGAAATGTCAGTGAGCGTTCCGATTTCAGTTCCAGAGCGATACACCAAATGAGTCCTTGATATTTTGTCGTTTTAAGGAAATTTTCAGAATTTTTGAAAATTTCACTTTTTTGTGAAAATATCCACTAAATGAGGGAATAATATGTGTGAGGGTACCCCAGGAGAGTTCCAAATGTGTGTGGGTAGAATATATATCCCACAGGGTTAAAATTGAAAAAAGTTAAAAAAAATTTTTTTTTTGTACTTAGTCATTTTTCCGGTGTTTATCAGACTTTCAGATAGGGCAAATGTCAGTGAGCGTTCCGATTTCAGTTCCAGAGCGATTCGCCCAATGAGTCCTTGATATTTCGTCGTTTTCAGGAAATTTTCAGAATTTTTGAAAATGTTACTTTTTTGTGAAAATATTAACTAAATGAGGGAATAATATGTGTGAGGGTACCTCGGGAGAGTTCCAAAAGTGTGTGGGTAGAATATATATCCCACGGGGGTAAAATTGAAAAAAGTTTAAAAAAATTTTTTTTTGTACTTAGTCATTTTTCCGGCGTTTATCAGACTTTCAGATAGGGCAAATGTCAGTGAGTGTTCCGATTTCAGTTCCAGAGCGATTCGCCCAATGAGTCCTTGATATTTTGTCGTTTTCAGTCAATTTTTTTAATTTTTCAAAATTTCACTTTTTTGTGAAAATTTCAACTAAATGAGGGAATAATATGTGTGAGGGTACCTCGGGAGAGTTTCAAATGTGTGTGGGTAGAATATATATCCCACAGGGTTAAAATTGAAAAAAGTTAAAAAAATTTTTTTTTTGTACTTAGTCATTTTTCCGGCGTTTATCAGACTTTCAGATAGGGGAAATGTCAGTGAGCGTTCCGATTTCAGTTCCAGAGCGATTCGCCCAATGAGTCCTTGATATTTCTTCGTTTTCAGTCAATTTTCAGAATTTTTGAAAATTTCACTTTTTTGTGAAAATATCCACTAAATGAGGGAATAATATGTGTGAGGGTACCCCAGGAGAGTTCCAAATGTGTGTGGGTAGAATATATATCCCACGGGGGTAAAATTGAAAAAAGTTGAAAAAAATTTTTTTTTGGACTTAATCTTTTTCCGGCGTTTATCAGACTTTCAGATAGGGCAAATGTCAGTGAGCGTTCCGATTTCAGTTCCAGAGCAATTCGCCCAATGTTTCCTTGATATTTAGTCGTTTTCAGTCAATTTTCTGGATTTTTGAAAATTTCACTTTTTTGTGAAAATATTCACTATATGAGGGAATAATATGTGTGAGGGTACCCCAGGAGAGTTCCAAATGTGTGTGGGTAGAATATATATCCCACAAGGTTAAAATTGAAAAAAGTTTAAAAATTTTTTTTTTGTACTTAGTCATTTTTACGGCGTTTATCAGACTTTCAGATAGGGGACATGTCAGTGAGCATTCCGATTTCAGTTCCAGAGCGATTCGCCCAATGAGTCCTTGATATTTCGTCGTTTTCAGTCAATTTTCAGAATTTTTGAAAATTTCACTTTTTTGTGAAAATATCCACTAAATGAGGGAATAATATGTGTGAGGGTACCCCAGGAGAGTTCCAAATGTGTGTGGGTAGAATATATATCCCACGGGGGTAAAATTGAAAAAAGTTGAAAAAAATTTTTTTTTGGACTTAGTCATTTTTCCGGCGTTTATCAGACTTTCAGATAGGGGAAATGTCAGTGAGCGTTCCGATTTCAGTTCTGGAGCGATTCGCCCAATGAGTCCTTGATATTTCGTCGGTTTCAGTCAATTTTCAGAATTTTTGAAAATTTTACTTTTTTGTGAAAATATCCACTAAATGAGGGAATAATATGTGTGAGGGTACCCCAGGAGAGTTCCAAATGTGTGTGGGTAGAATATATATCCCACAGGGTTAAAATTGTAAAAAGTTTAAAAAAATTTTTTTTTGTACTTAGTCATTTTCCCAGCGTTTATCAGAATTTCAGATAGGGGACATGTCAGTGAGCGTTCCGATTTCAGTTCCAGAGCGATTCGCCCAATGAGTCCTTGATATTTCGTCGTTTTCAGTCAATTTTCAGAATTTTTGAAAATTTCACTTTTTTGTGAAAATATCCACTAAATGAGGGAATAATATGTGTGAGGGTACCCCAGGAGAGTTCCAAATGTGTGTGGGTAGAATATATATCCCACAGGGTTAAAATTGAAAAAAGTTAAAAAAAAAAAAATTTTTGTACTTAGTCATTTTTCCGGTGTTTATCAGATTTTCAGATAGGGCAAATGTCAGTGAGCGTTCCGATTTCAGTTCCAGAGCGATTCGCCCAATGAGTCCTTGATATTTCGTCGGTTTCAGTCAATTTTCAGAATTTTTGAAAATTTCACTTTTTTGTGAAAATATCCACTAAATGAGGGAATAATATGTGTGAGGGTACCCCAGGAGAGTTCCAAATGTGTGTGGGTAGAATATATATCCCACAAGGTTAAAATTGAAAAAAGTTTAAAAAATTTTTTTTTGGACTTAGTCATTTTTCCGGCGTTTATCAGACTTTCAGATAGGGGAAATGTCAGTGAGCGTTCCGATTTCAGTTCTGGAGCGATTCGCCCAATGAGTCCTTGATATTTCGTCGGTTTCAGTCAATTTTCAGAATTTTTGAAAATTTTACTTTTTTGTGAAAATATCCACTAAATGAGGGAATAATATGTGTGAGGGTACCCCAGGAGAGTTCCAAATGTGTGTGGGTAGAATATATATCCCACAGGGTTAAAATTGTAAAAAGTTTAAAAAAATTTTTTTTTGTACTTAGTCATTTTTCCGGCGTTTATCAGAATTTCAGATAGGGGACATGTCAGTGAGCGTTCCGATTTCAGTTCCAGAGCGATTCGCCCAATGAGTCCTTGATATTTCGTCGTTTTCAGTCAATTTTCAGAATTTTTGAAAATTTCACTTTTTTGTGAAAATATTAACTAAATGAGGGAATAATATGTGTGAGGGTACCTCGGGAGAGTTCCAAATGTGTGTGGGTAGAATATATATCCCACAGGGTTAAAATTGAAAAAAGTTAAAAAAAATTTTTTTTGTACTTAGTCATTTTTCCGGCGTTTATCAGACTTTCAGATAGGGGACATGTCAGTGAGCGTTCCGATTTCAGTTCCTGAGCGATTCGCCCAATGAGTCCATGATATTTCGTCGTTTTCAGTCAATTTTCAGAATTTTTGAAAATTTCACTTTTTTGTGAAAATATCCACTAAATGAGGGAATAATATGTGTGAGGGTACCCCAGGAGAGTTCCAAATGTGTGTGGGTAGAATATATATCCCACAGGGTTAAAATTGAAAAAAGTTAAAAAATATTTTTTTTTTGTACTTAGTCATTTTTCCGGTGTTTATCAGACTTTCAGATAGGGCAAATGTCAGTGAGCGTTCCGATTTCAGTTCCAGAGCGATTCGCCCAATGAGTCCTTGATATTTCGTCGGTTTCAGTCAATTTTCAGAATTTTTGAAAATTTCACTTTTTTGTGAAAATATCCACTAAATGAGGGAATAATATGTGTGAGGGTACCCCAGGAGAGTTCCAAATGTGTGTGGGTAGAATATATATCCCACGGGGGTAAAATTGAAAAAATTTTAAAAATTTTTTTTTTGGACTTAGTTATTTTTCCGGCGTTTATCAGACTTTCAGATAGGGCAAATGTCAGTGAGCGTTCCGATTTCAGTTCCAGAGCGATTCGCCCAATGAGTCCTTGATATTTCGTCGTTTTCAGTCAATTTTCAGAATTTTTGAAAATGTCACTTTTTTGTGAAAATATTAACTAAATGAGGGAATAATATGTGTGAGGGTACCCCAGGAGAGTTCCAAATGTGTGTGGGTAGAATATATATCCCACAAGGTTAAAATTGAAAAAAGTTTAAAAAATTTTTTTTTGTACTTAGTCATTTTTCCGGCGTTCATCAAACTTTCAGATAAGGGAAATGTCAGTGAGCGTTCCGATTTCAGTTCCAGAGCGATTCACCAAATGAGTCCTTGATATTTTGTCGTTTTCAGGAAATTTTCAGAATTTTTGAAAATTTCACTTTTTTGTGAAAATATCCACTAAATGAGGGAATAATATGTGCGAGGGTACCCCAGGAGAGTTCCAAATGTGTGTGGGTAGAATATATATCCCACAGGGTTAAAATTGAAAAAAGTTTAAAAAATTTTTCGTTTGGACTTAGTCATTTTTCCGGCGTTTATCAGACTTTCAGATAGGGGAAATGTCAGTGAGCGTTCCGATTTCAGTTCCAGAGCGATTCGCCCAATGAGTCCTTGATATTTCTTCGTTTTCAGTCAATTTTCAGAATTTTTGAAAATTTCACATTTTTGTGAAAATATCCACTAAATGAGGGAATAATATGTGTGAGGGTACCCCAGGAGAGTTCCAAATGTGTGTGGGTAGAATATATATCCCACGGGGGTAAAATTGAAAAAAGTTGAAAAAAATTTTTTTTTGGACTTAGTCATTTTTCCGGCGTTTATCAGACTTTCAGATAGGGGAAATGTCAGTGAGCGTTCCGATTTCAGTTCTGGAGCGATTCGCCCAATGAGTCCTTGATATTTCGTCGGTTTCAGTCAATTTTCAGAATTTTTGAAAATTTTACTTTTTTGTGAAAATATCCACTAAATGAGGGAATAATATGTGTGAGGGTACCCCAGGAGAGTTCCAAATGTGTGTGGGTAGAATATATATCCCACAGGGTTAAAATTGTAAAAAGTTTAAAAAAAATTTTTTTTGTACTTAGTCATTTTTCCGGCGTTTATCAGACTTTCAGATAGGGGAAATGTCAGTGAGCGTTCCGATTTCAGTTCCAGAGCGATTCACCCAATGAGTCCTTGATATTTCTTCGTTTTCAGTCAATTTTCAGAATTTTTGAAAATTTCACTTTTTTGTGAAAATATCCTCTAAATGAGGGAATAATATGTGTGAGGGTACCCCAGGAGAGTTCCAAATGTGTGTGGGTAGAATATATATCCCACAAGGTTAAAATTGAAAAAAGTTTAAAAAATTTTTTTTTGTACTTAGTCATTTTTCCGGCGTTTATCAGAATTTCAGATAGGGGACATGTCAGTGAGCGTTCCGATTTCAGTTCCAGAGCGATTCGCCCAATGAGTCCTTGATATTTCGTCGTTTTCAGTCAATTTTCAGAATTTTTGAAAATTTCACTTTTTTGCGAAAATATTAACTAAATGAGGGAATAATATGTGTGAGGGTACCTCGGGAGAGTTCCAAATGTGTGTGGGTAGAATATATATCCCACAGGGTTAAAATTGAAAAAAGTAAAAAAAAATTTTTTTTTTGTACTTAGTCATTTTTCCGGTGTCTATCAGACTTTCAGATAGGGCAAATGTCAGTGAGCGTTCCGATTTCAGTTCCAGAGCGATTCGCCCAATGAGTCCTTGATATTTCGTCGTTTTCAGGAAATTTTCAGAATTTTTGAAAATGTTACTTTTTTGTGAAAATATTAACTAAATGAGGGAATAATATGTGTGAGGGTACCTCGGGAGAGTTTCAAAAGTGTGTGGGTAGAATATATATCCCACGGGGGTAAAATTGAAAAAAGTTTAAAAAAATTTTTTTTTGTACTTAGTCATTTTTCCGGCGTTTATCAGACTTTCAGATAGGGCAAATGTCAGTGAGTGTTCCGATTTCAGTTCCAGAGCGATTCGCCCAATGAGTCCTTGATATTTTGTCGTTTTCAGTCAATTTTTTTAATTTTTGAAAATTTCACTTTTTTGTGAAAATTTCAACTAAATGAGGGAATAATATGTGTGAGGGTACCTCGGGAGAGTTTCAAATGTGTGTGGGTAGAATATATATCCCACAGGGTTAAAATTGAAAAAAGTTAAAAAAATTTTTTTTTTGTACTTAGTCATTTTTCCGGCGTTTATCAGATTTTCAGATAGGGCAAATGTCAGTGAGCGTTCCGATTTCAGTTCCAGAGCGATTCGCCCAATGAGTCCTTGATATTTCGTCGGTTTCAGTCAATTTTCAGAATTTTTGAAAATTTCACTTTTTTGTGAAAATATCCACTAAATGAGGGAATAATATGTGTGAGGGTACCCCAGGAGAGTTCCAAATGTGTGTGTGTAGAATGTATATCCCACGGGGGTAAAATTGAAAAAATTTAAAAAATTTTTTTTTTGGACTTAGTCATTTTTCCGGCGTTTATCAGACTTTCAGATAGGGCAAATGTCAGTGAGCGTTCCGATTTCAGTTCCAGAGCGATTCGCCCAATGAGTCCTTGATATTTCGTCGTTTTCAGTCAATTTTCAGAATTTTTGAAAATGTCACTTTTTTGTGAAAATATTAACTAAATGAGGGAATAATATGTGTGAGGGTACCCCAGGAGAGTTCCAAATGTGTGTGGGTAGAATATATATCCCACAAGGTTAAAATTGAAAAAAGTTTAAAAAATTTTTTTTTGGACTTAGTCATTTTTCCGGCGTTTATCAGACTTTCAGATAGGGGAAATGTCAGTGAGCGTTCCGATTTCAGTTCTGGAGCGATTCGCCCAATGAGTCCTTGATATTTCGTCGGTTTCAGTCAATTTTCAGAATTTTTGAAAATTTTACTTTTTTGTGAAAATATCCACTAAATGAGGGAATAATATGTGTGAGGGTACCCCAGGAGAGTTCCAAATGTGTGTGGGTAGAATATATATCCCACAGGGTTAAAATTGTAAAAAGTTTAAAAAAATTTTTTTTTGTACTTAGTCATTTTTCCGGCGTTTATCAGAATTTCAGATAGGGGACATGTCAGTGAGCGTTCCGATTTCAGTTCCAGAGCGATTCGCCCAATGAGTCCTTGATATTTCGTCGTTTTCAGTCAATTTTCAGAATTTTTGAAAATTTCACTTTTTTGTGAAAATATTAACTAAATGAGGGAATAATATGTGTGAGGGTACCTCGGGAGAGTTCCAAATGTGTGTGGGTAGAATATATATCCCACAGGGTTAAAATTGAAAAAAGTTAAAAAAAATTTTTTTTGTACTTAGTCATTTTTCCGGCGTTTATCAGACTTTCAGATAGGGGACATGTCAGTGAGCGTTCCGATTTCAGTTCCTGAGCGATTCGCCCAATGAGTCCATGATATTTCGTCGTTTTCAGTCAATTTTCAGAATTTTTGAAAATTTCACTTTTTTGTGAAAATATCCACTAAATGAGGGAATAATATGTGTGAGGGTACCCCAGGAGAGTTCCAAATGTGTGTGGGTAGAATATATATCCCACAGGGTTAAAATTGAAAAAAGTTAAAAAAAATTTTTTTTTTGTACTTAGTCATTTTTCCGGTGTTTATCAGACTTTCAGATAGGGCAAATGTCAGTGAGCGTTCCGATTTCAGTTCCAGAGCGATTCGCCCAATGAGTCCTTGATATTTCGTCGGTTTCAGTCAATTTTCAGAATTTTTGAAAATTTCACTTTTTTGTGAAAATATCCACTAAATGAGGGAATAATATGTGTGAGGGTACCCCAGGAGAGTTCCAAATGTGTGTGGGTAGAATATATATCCCACGGGGGTAAAATTGAAAAAATTTAAAAAATTTTTTTTTTGGACTTAGTTATTTTTCCGGCGTTTATCAGACTTTCAGATAGGGCAAATGTCAGTGAGCGTTCCGATTTCAGTTCCAGAGCGATTCGCCCAATGAGTCCTTGATATTTCGTCGTTTTCAGTCAATTTTCAGAATTTTTGAAAATGTCACTTTTTTGTGAAAATATTAACTAAATGAGGGAATAATATGTGTGAGGGTACCCCAGGAGAGTTCCAAATGTGTGTGGGTAGAATATATATCCCACAAGGTTAAAATTGAAAAAAGTTTAAAAAATTTTTTTTTGTACTTAGTCATTTTTCCGGCGTTCATCAAACTTTCAGATAAGGGAAATGTCAGTGAGCGTTCCGATTTCAGTTCCAGAGCGATTCACCAAATGAGTCCTTGATATTTTGTCGTTTTCAGGAAATTTTCAGAATTTTTGAAAATTTCACTTTTTTGTGAAAATATCCACTAAATGAGGGAATAATATGTGCGAGGGTACCCCAGGAGAGTTCCAAATGTGTGTGGGTAGAATATATATCCCACAGGGTTAAAATTGAAAAAAGTTTAAAAAATTTTTCGTTTGGACTTAGTCATTTTTCCGGCGTTTATCAGACTTTCAGATAGGGGACATGTCAGTGAGCGTTCCGATTTCAGTTCCTGAGCGATTCGCCCAATGAGTCCATGATATTTCGTCGTTTTCAGTCAATTTTCAGAATTTTTGAAAATTTCACTTTTTTGTGAAAATATCCACTAAATGAGGGAATAATATGTGTGAGGGTACCCCAGGAGAGTTCCAAATGTGTGTGGGTAGAATATATATCCCACAGGGTTAAAATTGAAAAAAGTTAAAAAAAATTTTTTTTTTGTACTTAGTCATTTTTCCGGTGTTTATCAGACTTTCAGATAGGGCAAATGTCAGTGAGCGTTCCGATTTCAGTTCCAGAGCGATTCGCCCAATGAGTCCTTGATATTTCGTCGGTTTCAGTCAATTTTCAGAATTTTTGAAAATTTCACTTTTTTGTGAAAATATCCACTAAATGAGGGAATAATATGTGTGAGGGTACCCCAGGAGAGTTCCAAATGTGTGTGGGTAGAATATATATCCCACGGGGGTAAAATTGAAAAAATTTAAAAAATTTTTTTTTTGGACTTAGTTATTTTTCCGGCGTTTATCAGACTTTCAGATAGGGCAAATGTCAGTGAGCGTTCCGATTTCAGTTCCAGAGCGATTCGCCCAATGAGTCCTTGATATTTCGTCGTTTTCAGTCAATTTTCAGAATTTTTGAAAATGTCACTTTTTTGTGAAAATATTAACTAAATGAGGGAATAATATGTGTGAGGGTACCCCAGGAGAGTTCCAAATGTGTGTGGGTAGAATATATATCCCACAAGGTTAAAATTGAAAAAAGTTTAAAAAATTTTTTTTTGTACTTAGTCATTTTTCCGGCGTTCATCAAACTTTCAGATAAGGGAAATGTCAGTGAGCGTTCCGATTTCAGTTCCAGAGCGATTCACCAAATGAGTCCTTGATATTTTGTCGTTTTCAGGAAATTTTCAGAATTTTTGAAAATTTCACTTTTTTGTGAAAATATCCACTAAATGAGGGAATAATATGTGCGAGGGTACCCCAGGAGAGTTCCAAATGTGTGTGGGTAGAATATATATCCCACAGGGTTAAAATTGAAAAAAGTTTAAAAAATTTTTCGTTTGGACTTAGTCATTTTTCCGGCGTTTATCAGACTTTCAGATAGGGGAAATGTCAGTGAGCGTTCCGATTTCAGTTCCAGAGCGATTCGCCCAATGAGTCCTTGATATTTCTTCGTTTTCAGTCAATTTTCAGAATTTTTGAAAATTTCATATTTTTGTGAAAATATCCACTAAATGAGGGAATAATATGTGTGAGGGTACCAAAGGAGAGTTCCAAATGTGTGTGGGTAGAATATATATCCCACGGGGGTAAAATTGAAAAAAGTTGAAAAAAATTTTTTTTTGGACTTAGTCATTTTTCCGGCGTTTATCAGACTTTCAGATAGGGGAAATGTCAGTGAGCGTTCCGATTTCAGTTCTGGAGCGATTCGCCCAATGAGTCCTTGATATTTCGTCGGTTTCAGTCAATTTTCAGAATTTTTGAAAATTTTACTTTTTTGTGAAAATATCCACTAAATGAGGGAATAATATGTGTGAGGGTACCCCAGGAGAGTTCCAAATGTGTGTGGGTAGAATATATATCCCACAGGGTTAAAATTGTAAAAAGTTTAAAAAAAAATTTTTTTGTACTTAGTCATTTTTCCGGCGTTTATCAGACTTTCAGATAGGGGAAATGTCAGTGAGCGTTCCGATTTCAGTTCCAGAGCGATTCACCCAATGAGTCCTTGATATTTCTTCGTTTTCAGTCAATTTTCAGAATTTTTGAAAATTTCACTTTTTTGTGAAAATATCCTCTAAATGAGGGAATAATATGTGTGAGGGTACCCCAGGAGAGTTCCAAATGTGTGTGGGTAGAATATATATCCCACAAGGTTAAAATTGAAAAAAGTTTAAAAAATTTTTTTTTGTACTTAGTCATTTTTCCGGCGTTTATCAGAATTTCAGATAGGGGACATGTCAGTGAGCGTTCCGATTTCAGTTCCAGAGCGATTCGCCCAATGAGTCCTTGATATTTCGTCGTTTTCAGTCAATTTTCAGAATTTTTGAAAATTTCACTTTTTTGCGAAAATATTAACTAAATGAGGGAATAATATGTGTGAGGGTACCTCGGGAGAGTTCCAAATGTGTGTGGGTAGAATATATATCCCACAGGGTTAAAATGGAAAAAAGTTTAAAAAAATTTTTTTTTGTACTTAGTCATTTTTCCGGCGTTTATCAGACTTTCAGATAGGGCAAATGTCAGTGAGTGTTCCGATTTCAGTTCCAGAGCGATTCGCCCAATGAGTCCTTGATATTTTGTCGTTTTCAGTCAATTTTTTTAATTTTTGAAAATTTCACTTTTTTGTGAAAATTTCAACTAAATGAGGGAATAATATGTGTGAGGGTACCTCGGGAGAGTTTCAAATGTGTGTGGGTAGAATATATATCCCACAGGGTTAAAATTGAAAAAAGTTAAAAAAATTTTTTTTTTGTACTTAGTCATTTTTCCGGCGTTTATCAGATTTTCAGATAGGGAAATGTCAGTGAGCGTTCCGATTTCAGTTCCAGAGCGATTCACCCAATGAGTCCTTGATATTTCGTCGTTTTCAGTCAATTTTCAGAATTTTTGAAAATGTCACTTTTTTGTGAAAATATTAACTAAATGAGGGAATAATATGTGTGAGGGTACCCCAGGAGAGTTCCAAATGTGTGTGGGTAGAATATATATCCCACAGGGTTAAAATTGAAAAAAGTTTAAAAAATTTTTCTTTTGTACTTAGTCATTTTTCCGGCGTTTATCAGACTTTCAGATAGGGGAAATGTCAGTGAGCGTTCCGATTTCAGTTCCAGAGCGATTCGCCCAATGAGTCCTTGATATTTCTTCGTTTTCAGTCAATTTTCAGAATTTTTGAAAATTTCACTTTTTTGTGAAAATATTCACTATATGAGGGAATAATATGTGTGAGGGTACCCCAGGAGAGTTCCAAATGTGTGTGGGTAGAATATATATCCCACAGGGTTAAAATTGAAAAAAGTTTAAAAAATTTTTTGTTTGGACTTAGTCATTTTTCCGGCGTTTATCAGACTTTCAGATAGGGGAAATGTCAGTGAGCGTTCCGATTTCAGTTCTGGAGCGATTCGCCCAATGAGTCCTTGATATTTCGTCGTTTTCAGTCAATTTTCAGAATTTTTGAAAATTTCACTTTTTTGTGAAAATATTAACTAAATGAGGGAATAATATGTGTGAGGGTACCTCGGGAGAGTTCCAAATGTGTGTGGGTAGAATATATATCCCACAGGGTTAAAATTGAAAAAAGTTAAAAAAAAATTTTTTTGTACTTAGTCATTTTTCCGGCGTTTATCAGACTTTCAGATAGGGGACATGTCAGTGAGCGTTCCGATTTCAGTTCCTGAGCGATTCGCCCAATGAGTCCATGATATTTCGTCGTTTTCAGTCAATTTTCAGAATTTTTGAAAATTTCACTTTTTTGTGAAAATATCCACTAAATGAGGGAATAATATGTGTGAGGGTACCCCAGGAGAGTTCCAAATGTGTGTGGGTAGAATATATATCCCACGGGGGTAAAATTGAAAAAATTTAAAAAATTTTTTTTTTTGGACTTAGTCATTTTTCCGGCGTTTATCAGACTTTCAGATAGGGCAAATGTCAGTGAGCGTTCCGATTTCAGTTCCAGAGCGATTCGCCCAATGAGTCCTTGATATTTCGTCGTTTTCAGTCAATTTTCAGAATTTTTGAAAATGTCACTTTTTTGTGAAAATATTAACTAAATGAGGGAATAATATGTGTGAGGGTACCCCAGGAGAGTTCCAAATGTGTGTGGGTAGAATATATATCCCACAAGGTTAAAATTGAAAAAAGTTTAAAAAATTTTTTTTTGTACTTAGTTATTTTTCCGGCGTTCATCAAACTTTCAGATAAGGGAAATGTCAGTGAGCGTTCCGATTTCAGTTCCAGAGCGATTCACCAAATGAGTCCTTAATATTTTGTCGTTTTCAGGAAATTTTCAGAATTTTTGAAAATTTCACTTTTTTGTGAAAATATCCACTAAATGAGGGAATAATATGTGCGAGGGTACCCCAGGAGAGTTCCAAATGTGTGTGGGTAGAATATATATCCCACAGGGTTAAAATTGAAAAAAGTTTAAAAAATTTTTTGTTTGGACTTAGTCATTTTTCCGGCGTTTATCAGACTTTCAGATAGGGGAAATGTCAGTGAGCGTTCCGATTTCAGTTCTGGAGCGATTCGCCCAATGAGTCCTTGATATTTCGTCGTTTTCAGTCAATTTTCAGAATTTTTGAAAATTTCACTTTTTTGTGAAAATATCCTCTAAATGAGGGAATAATATGTGTGAGGGTACCCCAGGAGAGTTCCAAATGTGTGTGGGTAGAATATATATCCCACAGGGTTAAAATTGAAAAAAGTTAAAAAAAAAATTTTTTTTGTACTTAGTCATTTTTCCGGTGTTTATCAGACTTTCAGATAGGGCAAATGTCAGTGAGCGTTCCGATTTCAGTTCCAGAGCGATTCGCCCAATGAGTCCTTGATATTTCGTCGGTTTCAGTCAATTTTCAGAATTTTTGAAAATTTCACTTTTTTGTGAAAATATCCACTAAATGAGGGAATAATATGTGTGAGGGTACCCCAGGAGAGTTCCAAATGTGTGTGGGTAGAATATATATCCCACAGGGTTAAAATTGAAAAAAGTTAAAAAAAATTTTTTTTTGTACTTAGTCATTTTTCCGGTGTTTATCAGACTTTCAGATAGGGCAAATGTCAGTGAGCGTTCCGATTTCAGTTCCAGAGCGATTCGCCCCATGAGTCCTTGATATTTCGTCGGTTTCAGTCAATTTTCAGAATTTTTGAAAATTTCACTTTTTTGTGAAAATATCCACTAAATGAGGGAATAATATGTGTGAGGGTACCCCAGGAGAGTTCCAAATGTGTGTGGGTAGAATATATATCCCACAGGGTTAAAATTGAAAAAAGTTGAAAAAATTTTTTTTTTTTGTACTGTCATTTTTCCGGCGTTTATCAGACTTTCAGATAGGGGAAATGTCAGTGAGCGTTCCGATTTCAGTTCCAGAGCGATTCGGCGGATGAGTCCTTGATATTTCGTCGTTTTCAGGAAATTTTCTGAATTTTTGAAAATTTTACTTTTTTGTGAAAATATCCACTAAATGAGGGAATAATATGTGTGAGGGTACCCCAGGAGAGTTCCAAATGTGTGTGGGTAGAATATATATCCCACGGGGGTAAAATTGAAAAAAGTTGAAAAAAAATTATTTTTGGACTTAGTCATTTTTCCGGCGTTTATCAGACTTTCAGATAGGGGAAATGTCAGTGAGCCTTCCGATTTCAGTTCCAGAGCGATTCGGCCAATGAGTCCTTGATATTTAGTGGTTTTCAGCCAATTTTCTGGATTTTTGAAAATTTCACTTTTTTGTGAAACTATCCACTAAATGAGGGAATAATATGTGTGAGGGTACCCCAGGAGAGTTCCAAATGTGTGTGTGTAGAATATGTATCCCACGGGGGTAAAATTGAAAAAAGTTTAAAAAAATTTTTTTTTGGACTTAGTCATTTTTCCGGCGTTTATCAGACTTTCAGATTGGGGAAATGTCAGTGAGCATTCCGATATCAGTTCCAGAGCTATTCGCCCCATGAGTCCTTGATATTTAGTCATTTTCAGCCAATATTTTGGATTTTTGAAAATTTCACTTTTTTGTGAAAATATCCACTAAATGAGGGAATAATATGTGTGAGGGTACCCCAGGAGAGTTCCAAATGTGTGTGGATAGAATATATATCCCACGGGGGTAAAATTGAAAAAAGTTGAAAACATTTTTTTTTTGGACTTAGTCATTTTTCCGACGTTTATCAGACTTTCAGATAGCGGAAAAGTCAGTGAGCGTTCCGATTTCAGTTCCAGAATGATTCGGCCAATGAGTCCTTGATATTTAGTCGTTTTCAGGCAATTTTCTGGATTTTTGAAAATTTCACTTTTTTGTGAAAATATCCACTAAATGAGGGAATAATATGTGTGAGGTACCCCAGGATAGTTCCAAATGTGTGTGGGTAGAATATATATCCCACGGGGGTAAAATTGAAAAAAGCTGAAAACTTTTTTTTCTTGGACTTAGTCATTTTTCCGGCGTTTATCAGACTTTCAGATAGGGGAAATGTCAGTGAGCGTTCCGATTTCAGTTTCAGAACGATTCGCCCAATGAGTCCTTGATATTTAGTCGTTTCCAGTCAATTTTCAGAATTTTTGAAAATTTCACTTTTTTGGGAAAATATCCACTAAATGAGGGAATAATATGTGTGAGGGTACCCCAGGAGAGTTCCAAATGTGTGTGGGTAGAATATATATCCCACAGGTTTAAAATTGAAAAAAGTTTAAAAAAGTTTTTTTTTTGTACTTAGTCATTTTTCCGGCGTTTATCAGACATTCAGATAGGGGAAATGTCAGTGAGTGTTCCGATTTCAGTTCCAGATCGATTTGCCGGATGACTCCTTGATATTTTGTCGTTTTCAGGCAATTTTCTGAATTTTTGAAAATTTCACTTTTTTGTGAAAATATCCACTAAATGAGGGAATAATATGTGTGAGGGTACCCCAGGAGAGTTCCAAATGTTTGTGGGTAGAATATATATCCTACGGGAGTAAAATTGAAAAAAGTTGAAAATTTTTTTTTGGGGATTTAGTCATTTTTCCTGGCGTTTATCAGACTTTCAGATAGGGGAAATGTCAGTGAGCGTTCCGATTTCAGTTCCAGAGTGATTCGCCCAATGAGTCCTTGATATTTTGTCGTTTTCAGCCAATTTTCTGGATTTTTGAAAATTTCACTTTTTTGTGAAAATATCCACTAAATGAGGGAATAATATGTGTGAGGGTACCCCAGGAGAGTTCCAAATGTGTGTGGGTAGAATATATATCCCACATGGTTGAAATTGAAAAAAGTTGAAAAAAAAAATATTTTTGTACTTAGTCATATTTCCGGCTTTTATCAGACTTTCAGATAGGGGAAATGTCAGTGAGCATTCCGATTTCAGTTCCAGAGTGATTCGCCCAATGAGGCCTTGATATTTTGTCATTTTCAGCCAATTTTCTGGATTTTTGAAAATTTCACTTTTTTGTGAAAATATCAACTAAATGAGGGAATAATATGTGTGAGGTTACCCCAGGAGAGTTCCAAATGTGTGTGGGTAGAATATATATCCCACAGGGGTAAAATTGAAAAAAGTTTAAAACATTTTTTTTTTTGGACTTAGTCATTTTTCCGGCGTTTATCAGACTTTCAGATAGGGGAAATGTCAGTGAGCGTTCCGATTTCAGTTCCAGACCGAATTGCCGGATGAGTCCTTGATATTTCGTCGTTTTCAGCCAATTTACTGGATTTTTGAAAATTTCAATTTTTTGTGAAAATATCCACTAAATGAGGGAATAATATGTGTGAGGGTACCCCAGGAGTGTTCCAAATGAGTGTGGATAGAATATATATCCCACGGGGGTAAAATTGAAAAAAGTTGAAACATTTTTTGGGGGGGATTTAGTCATTTTTCTGGCATTTATCAGACTTTCAGATAGGGGAAATGTCAGAGAGCATTCCGTTTTCAGTTCCAGAGCGATGCGCCCAATGAGTCCTTGATATTTAGTCGTTTTCAGCCAATTTTCTGTATTTTTGAAAATTTCACTTTTTTGTGAAAATATCCACTAAATGAGGGAATAATATGTGTGAGGGTACCCCAGGAGAGTTCCAAATGTGTGTGGGTAGAATATATATCCCACTGGGGTAAAATTGAAAAAAGTTGAAAATTTTGTTTTTTTGTACTTGTCATTTTTCCGGCGTTTATCAGACTTTCAAATAGGGGAAATGTCAGTGAGCGTTCCGATTTCAGTTCCAGAACGATTCGCCGGATGAGTCCTTGATATTTCGTCGTTTTCAGGCAATTTTCTGGATTTTTGAAAATTTCACTTTTTTGTGAAAATATCCACTAAATGAGGGAATAATATGTGTGAGGGTACCCCAGGAGAGTTCCAAACGTGTGTGGGTAGAATATATATCCCACAGGGTTAAAATTGAAAAAAGTTGAAAAAAAATTTTTTTTTGTACTTAGTCATTTTTCCGGTGTTTATCAGACTTTCAGACAGGGGAAATGTCAGTGAGCATTCCGATTTCAGTTCCAGAGCGATTCGCCCAATGAGTCCATGATATTTAGTCGTTTTCAGCCAATTTTCTGGATTTTTGAAAATTTCACTTTTTTGTGAAAATATCCACTAAATGAGGGAATAATATGTGTGTGAGGGTACCCGAGGAGAGTTCCAAATGTGTGTGGGTAGAATATATATCCCGTGGGGGTAAAATTAAAAAAAGTTGAAAACTTTTTTTTCTTGGACTCAGTCATTTTTCCGGCGTTTATCAGACTTTCAGATAGGGGAAATGTCAGTGAGCATTCCGTTTTCAGTTCCAGAGCGGATCGCCCAATGAGTCCTTGATATTTAGTAGTTTTCAGCCAATTTTCTGGATTTTTGAAAATTTCACTTTTTTGTGAAAATATCCACTAAATGAGGGAATAATATGTGTGAGGGTATCCCAGGAGAGTTCCAAATGTGTGTGGGTAGAATATATATCCCAAGGGGGTAAAATTGAAAAAAGTTGAAAAAATTTTTTTTTTGGACTTAGTCATTTTTCCGACGTTTATGAGACTTTCAGATAGCGGAAAAGTCAGTGAGCGTTCCGATTTCAGTTCCAGAACGATTCGGCCAATGAGTCCTTGATATTTAGTCGTTTTCAGGCAATTTTCTGGATTTTTGAAAATTTCACTTTTTTGTGAAAATATCCACTAAATGAGGGAATAATATGTGTGAGGGTACCCCAGGATAGTTCCAAATGTGTGTGGGTAGAATATATATCCCACGGGGGTAAAATTGAAAAAAGTTGAAAACTTTTTTTTCTTGGACTTAGTCATTTTTCCGGCGTTTATCAGACTTTCAGATAGGGGAAATGTCAGTGAGCGTTCCGATTTCAGTTTCAGAACGATTCGCCCAATGAGTCCTTGATATTTAGTCGTTTCCAGTCAATTTTCTGAATTTTTTTAAAATTTCACTTTTTTGTGAAAATATCCACTAAATGAGGGAATAATATGTGTGAGGGTACCCCAGGAGAGTTCCAAATGTGTGTGGGTAGAATATATATCCCACAGGTTTAAAATTGAAAAAAGATAAAAAAAATTTTTTTTTTTGTACTTAGTCATTTTTCCGGCGTTTATCAGACATTCAGATAGGGGAAATGTCAGTGAGCGTTCCGATTTCACTTCCAGAGCGATTCGCCCAATGAGTCCTTGATATTTCATAGTTTTCAGGCAATTTTCTGAATTTTTGAAAATTTCACTTTTTTGTGAAAATATCCAAAAAATGACGCAATAATATGTGTGAGGGTACCCCAGGAGAGTTCCAAATGTGTGTGGGTAGAATATATATCCCACGGGGGTAAAATTGAAAAAAGTTGAAAAAATTTTTTTTTTGACTTAGTCATTTTTCCGACGTTTATCAGACTTTCAGATAGCGCAAATGTCAGTGAGCGTTCCGATTTCAGTTCCAGAACGATTCGCCCAATGACTCCTTGATATTTAGTTGTTTTCAGCCGATTTCCTGGATTTTTGAAAATTTCACTTTTTTGAGAAAATATCCACTAAATGAGGGAATAATATGTGTGAGGGTACCCCAGGAGAGTTCCAAATGTGTGTGGGCAGAATATATATCCCGCATGGTTGAAATTGAAAAAAGTTGAAAAAATAAATATTTTTGTACTTAGTCATATTTCCAGCGTTTATCAGACTTTCAGATACGGGAAATGTCAGTGAGCGTTCCGATTTCAGTTCCAGAGCGATTCGCTCAATGAGTCCTTGATATTTAGTTGTTTTCAGCCAATTTTCTGGATTTTTGAAAATTTCACTTTTTTGTGAAAATATCCACTAAATGAGGGAATAATATGTGTGAGGGTACCCCAGGAGAGTTCCAAAGGTGTGTGGGTAGAATATATATCCCACATGTTTGAAATTGAAAAAAGTTGAAAAAAAAAATATGTTTGTACTTAGTCATATTTCCGTCGTTTATCAGACTTTCAGATAGGGGAAATGTCAGTGAGCGTTCCGATTTCAGTTCCAGAGCGATTCGCCCAGTCGTTTTCAGCCAATTTTCTGGATTTTTGAAAATTTCACTTTTTTGTGAAAATATCCACTAAATGAGGGAATAATATGTGTGAGGGTACCCCAGGAGATTTCCAAATGTGTGTGGGTAGAATATATATCCCACGGGGGTAAAATTGAAAAAAGTTGAAAACTTTTTTTTCTTGGACTTAGTCATTTTTCTGGTGTTTATCAGACTTTCAGATAGGGGAAATGTCAGTGAGCGTTCCTATTTCAGTTCCAGAGCGATTCGCCCAATGAGTCCCTGATATTTAGTTGTTTTCAGCCAATTTTCTGGATTTTTGAAAATGTCACTTTTTTGTGAAAATATCCACTAAATGAGGGAATAATATGTGTGTGAGGGTACCCCAGGAGAGTTCCAAATGTGTGTGGGTAGAACATATATCCCATGGGGGTAAAACTGAAAAAAGTTGAATACTTTTTTTTCTTGGACTTAGTCATTTTTCCGACGTTTATCAGACTTTCAGATAGGGGAAACGTCAGTGAGCGTTCCGATTTCAGTTTCAGAACGATTCGCCCAATGAGTCCTTGATATTTAGTTGTTTCCAGCCAATTTTCAGAATTTTTGAAAATTTCACTTTTTTATGAAAATATCCACTAAATGAGGGAATAATGTGTGAGAGGGTACCCCAGGAGAGTTCCAAATGTGTGTGGGTAGAATATATATCCCACGGGGGTAAAATTGAAAAAAGGTGAAACATTTTTTTGGGGGATTTAGTCATTTTTCCGGCGTTTATCAGACTTTCAGATACGGGAAATGTCAGTGAGTGTTCCGTTTTCAGTTCCAGAGCGATTCGCTCAATGAGTCCTTGATTTTTAGTTGTTTTCAGCCAATTTTCTGGATTTTTGAAAATTTCACTTTTTTGTGAAAATATCCACTAAATGAGGGAATAATATGTGTGAGGGTACCCCAGGAGAGTTCCAAAGGTGTGTGGGTAGAATATATATCCCACGGGGGTAAAATTGAAAAAAGGTGAAAATTTTTTTTTGGGGATTTAGTCATTTTACCGGCGTTTATCACACTTTCAGATACGGGAAATGTCAGTGAGCGTTCCGATTTCAGTTCCAGAGCGATTCGCCCAATGAGTCCTTGATATTTAGTCGTTTTCAGCCAATTTCCTGTATTGTTGACAATTTCACTTTTTTGTGAAAATATCCACTAAATGAGGGAATAATATATGTGAGGGTACCCCAGGAGAGTTCCAAATGTGTGTGGGTAGAATATATATCCCACATGTTTGAAATTGAAAAAAGTTGAAAAAAAAAATATGTTTGTACTTAGTCATATTTCCGGCGTTTATCAGACTTTCAGATAGGGGAAATGTCAGTGAGCGTTCCGATTTCAGTTCCAGAGCGATTCGCCCAGTCGTTTTCAGCCAATTTTCTGGATTTTTGAAAATTTCAATTTTTTGTGAAAATATCCACTAAATGAGGGAATAATATGTGTGAGGGTACCCCAGGAGAGTTCCAAATGTGTGTGGGTAGAATATATATCCCACAGGGGTAAAATTGAAAAAAGTTGAAAACTTTTTTTTCTTAAACTTAGTCATTTTTCCGGCGTTTATCAGACTTTCAGATAGGGGAAATGTCAGTGAGCGTTCCTATTTCATTTCTAGAGCGATTCGCCCAATGAGTCCTTGATATTTAGTTGTTTTCAGCCAATTTTCTGGATTTTTGAAAATTTCACTTTTTTGTGAAAATATCCACTAAATGAGGGAATAATGTGTGTGTGAGGGTACCCCAGGAGAATTCCAAATGTGTGTGGGTAGAACATATATCCCACGGGGGTAAAATTGAAAAAAGTTGAAAACTTTATTTTCTTGGACTTAGTCATTTTTCTGGCGTTTATCAGACTTTCAGATAGGGGAAATGTCAGTGAGCGTTCCGATTTCAGTTCTAGAGCGATTCGCCCAATGAGTCCTTGATATTTTGTCGTTTTTAGTAAATTTTCTGGATTTTTGAAAACTTCACTTTTTTGTGAAAATATCCACTAAATGAGGGAATAATATGTGTGAGGTTACCCCAGGAGAGTTCCAAATGTGTGTGGGTAGAATATATATCCCACGGGGGTAAACTTTAAAAAAAAAATTTTTTGGACTTAGCAATTTTTCCGGCGCTTATCAGACTTTCAGATAGGGGAAATGTCAGTGAGCGTTCCGATTTCAGTTCCAGAGCGATTCCCCCAATGAGTCCTTGATATTTAGTCATTTTCAGTCAATTTTCTGGATTTTTGAAAATTTCACTTTTTTTGTCAAAATATCCACTAAATGAGGGAATAATATGTGTGAGGATACCCCAGGAGAGGTAAAATGTGTGTGGGTAGAATATATATCAAACAGGATTAAAATTGAAAAAAGTTGAAAAAAATTATTTTTTGGACTTAGTCATTTTTCCGGCGTTTATCAGACTTTCAGGTAGGGGACATGTCAGTGAGCGTTGCGATTTCAGTTCCAGAGCGATTCGCTGAATGAGTCCTTGAAATTTAGTCGTTTTCAGCCAATTTTCAGAATTTTTGAAAATTTCACTTTTTTATGAAAATATCCACTAAATGAGGGAATAATGTGTGAGAGGGTACCCCAGGAGAGTTCCAAATGTGTGTGGGTAGAATATATATCCCACGGGGGTAAAATTGAAAAAAGTTGAAACATTTTTTTGGGGGATTTAGTCATTTTTCCGGCGTTTATCAGACTTTCAGATACGGGAAATGTCAGTGAGTGTTCCGTTTTCAGTTCCAGAGCGATTCGCTCAATGAGTCCTTGATATTTAGTTGTTTTCAGCCAATTTTCTGGATTTTTGAAAATTTCACTTTTTTGTGAAAATATCCACTAAATGAGGGAATAATATGTGTGAGGGTACCCCAGGAGAGTTCCAAATGTGTGTGGGTAGAATATATATCCCACGGGGGTAAAATTGAAAAAAGGTGACAATTTTTTTTTGGGGATTTAGTCATTTTACCGGCGTTTATCACACTTTCAGATACGGGAAATGTCAGTGAGCGTTCCGATTTCAGTTCCAGAGCGATTCGCCCAATGAGTCCTTGATATTTAGTCGTTTTCAGCCAATTTCCTGTATTGTTGACAATTTCACTTTTTTGTGAAAATATCCACTAAATGAGGGAATAATATATGTGAGGGTACCCCAGGAGAGTTCCAAATGTGTGTGGGTAGAATATATATCCCACATGTTTGAAATTGAAAAAAGTTGAAAAAAAAAATATGTTTGTACTTAGTCATATTTCCGGCGTTTATCAGACTTTCAGATAGGGGAAATGTCAGTGAGCGTTCCGATTTCAGTTCCAGAGCGATTCGCCCAGTCGTTTTCAGCCAATTTTCTGGATTTTTGAAAATTTCACTTTTTTGTGAAAATATCCACTAAATGAGGGAATAATATGTGTGAGGGTACCCCAGGAGAGCTCCAAATGTGTGTGGGTAGAATATATATCCCACAGGGGTAAAATTGAAAAAAGTTGAAAACTTTTTTTTCTTAAACTTAGTCATTTTTCCGGCGTTTATCAGACTTTCAGATAGGGGAAATGTCTGAGCGTTCCTATTTCAGTTCCAGAGCGATTCGCCCAATGAGTCCTTGATATTTAGTTGTTTTCAGCCAATTTTCTGGATTTTTGAAAATTTCACTTTTTTGTGAAAATATCCACTAAATGAGGGAATAATATGTGTGAGGTTACCCCAGGAGAGTTCCAAATGTGTGTGGGTAGAATATATATCCCACAGGGGAAAAATTGAAAAAAGTTTAAAACATTTTTTTTTTGGACTTAGTCATTTTTCCGGCGTTTATCAGACTTTCAGATAGCAGAAATGTCAGTGAGCATTCCGATTTCATTTCCAGAGCGATTCGACAATGAGCCCTTGATATTTTGTCGTTTTCAGCCAATTTTTGGATTTTTGAAAATTTCACTTTTTTGTGAAAATATCCACTAAATGAGGGAATAATATGTGTGAGGGTACCCCAGGAGAGTTCCAAATGTGTGTGGGTAGAATATATATCCCACATGGTTGAAATTGAAAAAAGTTGAAAAAAAAAATATTTTTGCACTTAGTCATATTTCCGGCTTTTATCAGACTTTCAGATAGGGGAAATGTCAGTGAGCGTTCCGATTTCAGTTCCAGAGCGATTCGCCCAATGAGTCCTTGATATTTAGTCGTTTTCAGCCAATTTTCTGGATTTTGGAAAAATTCACTTTTTTGTGAAAATATCCACTAAATGAGGGAACAATATGTGTGAGGGTACCCCAGGAGAATTCCAAATGTGTGTGGGTAGAATATATATCCCACGGGGTTAAAATTGAAAAAAGTTGAAATTTTTTTTGGGGGGATTTAGTCATTTTTCCGGCGTTTATCAGACTTTCAGATAGGGGAAATGTCAGTGAGCGTTCCGATTTCAGTTCCAGAGCGATTCCCCCAATGAGTCCTTGATATTTAGTCATTTTCAGTCAATTTTCTGGATTTTTGAAAATTTCACTTTTTTTGTGAAAATATCCACTAAATGAGGGAATAATATGTGTGAGGAAACCCCAGGAGAGGTAAAATGTGTGTGGGTAGAATATATATCAAACAGGATTAAAATTGAAAAAAGTTGAAAAAAATTATTTTTTGGACTTAGTCATTTTTCCGGCGTTTATCAGACTTTCAGGTAGGGGACATGTCAGTGAGCGTTGCGATTTCAGTTCCAGAGCGATTCGCCCAATGAGTCCTTGAAATTTAGTCGTTTTCAGCCAATTTTCTGGATTTTTGAAAATTTCACTTTTTTGTGAAAATATCCACTAAATGAAGGAATAATATGTGTGAGGATACCCTAGGAGAGTTCCAAATGTGTGTGGGTAGAATATATATCAAACAGGAGTAAAATTGAAAAAAGTTGAAAAAAATTATTTTTGGTACTTAGTCATTTTTCCGGTGTTTATCAGGCTTTCAGAGAGGGAGTGAGCTAGGGAGTGAGCGTTCTGATTTCAGTTCCAGAGCGATTCGCCCAATGAGTCTTTGATATTTCATCGTTGTTAGGCAATTTTCTGAATTTTTCAAAATTTCACTTTTTTGTGAAAATATTCACTAAATGAGGGAATAATATGTATGAGGGTACCCCAGGAGAGTTCCAAATGTGTCTGGGTAGAATATATATCCGACGGGGGTAAAATTGTAAAAAGTCTAAAAAAAAATTTTTTTGGACTGTCTTTTTTCCGGCATTTATCAGACTTTCAGATAGGGGAAATGTCAGTGAGCGTTCCGATTTCAGATCCAGAGCTATTCGCCCAATGAGTCCTTGATATTTAGTCATTTTCAGCCAATTTTCTGGATTTTTGAAAATTTCACTTTTTTGTGAAAATATCCACTAAATGAGGGAATAATATGTGTGAGGATACCCCAGGAGAGGTAAAATGTGTGTGGGTAGAATATATATCAAACAGGATTAAAATTGAAAAAAGTTGAAAAAAATTATTTTTTGGACTTAGTCATTTTTCCGGCGTTTATCAGACTTTCAGGTAGGGGACATGTCAGTGAGCGTTGCGATTTCAGTTCCAGAGCGATTCGCCCAATGAGTCCTTGAAATTTAGTCGTTTTCAGCCAATTTTCTGGATTTTTGAAAATTTCACTTTTTTGTGAAAATATCCACTAAATGAGGGAATAATATGTGTGAGGGTACGCCAGGAGAGTTCCAAATGTGTATGGGTAGAATATATATCAGACGGGGGGTAAAATTGAAAAAAGTTGAAAAAATTTTTTTTTTTGACTTAGTCATTTCTCCGGCGTTTATCAGACTTTCAGATAGGGAGTGAGCTAGGGAGTGAGCGTTCTGATTTCAGTTCCAGAGCGATTCGCCCAATGAGTCCTTGATATTTCGTCGTTGTCAGGCAATTTTCTGAATTTTTTAAAATTTCACTTTTTTGTGAAAATATCCACTAAATGAGGGAATAATATGTGTGAGGGTACCCCAGGAGAGTTCTAAATGTGTGTGGGTAGAATATATATCAGAGGGGGGGTAAAATTGAAAACAGTTGAAAAAATTTTTTTTTTGGACTTAGTCATCTTTCCAGCATTTATGAGACTTTCAGATAGGGGAAATGTCAGTGAGCGTTCCGATTTAAGTTCCAGAGCGATTCGCCCAGTGAGTCCTTGAAATTTAGCCGTTTTCAGCCAATTTTCTGGATTTTTGAAAATTTCACTTTTTTTGTGAAAATATCCACTAAATGAGGGAATAATATGTGTGAGGGTACCCCAGGAGAGTTCCAAATGTGTATGGGTAGAATATATATCCCACGGGGGTAAAATAAAAAAAAAAATTTTTTTGGACTTTGTAATTTTTCCGGCGCTTATCAGACTTTCAGATAGGGGAAATGTCAGTGAGCGTTCAGATTTCAGTTCCGGAGCGATTCGCCCAATGAGTCCTTGATATTTAGTCGTTTTCAGCCAATTTTCTGGATTTTTGAAAATTTTGCTTTTTTTGTAAAAATATCCACTAAATGAGGGAATAATATGTGTGAGGGTACCCCAGGAGAGTTCCAAATGTGTGTTGGTAGAATATATATTCCACAGGGTTAAAATTGAAAAAAGTTGAAAAAAAATTTTTTTTTGACATAGTCATTTTTCGGGCGTTTATCAGACTTTCAGATAGGGGAAATGTCAGTGCGTGTTCTGATTTCAGTTCCAGAGCGATTCGCCCAATGAATCCTTGATATTTCGTCATTGTCAGGCAATTTTCTGAATTTTTGAAAATTTCACTTTTTTGTGAAAATATCCACTAAATGAGGGAATAATATGTGTGATGGTACCCCAGGAGAGTTCCAAATGTGTGTGGGTAGAATATATATCAGAGGGGGGGTAAAATTGAAAACAGTTGAAAAAATTTTTTTTTGACATAGTCATTTTTCTGCCGTTTATCAGACTTTCAGAAAGGGGAAATGTCAGTGAGCGTTCCGATTTCAGTTCCAGAGCGATTCGCCCAATTAGTCCTTGATAGTTAGTAGTTTTCAGCCAATTTTCTGGATTTTTGAAAATTTCACTTTTTTGTGAAAATATCCACTAAATGAGGGAATAATATGTGTGAGGGTACCCCAGGAGTGTTCCAATGTGTGTTGGTAGAATATATATTCCACAGGGTTAAAATTGAAAAAAGTTGAAAAAATTTTTTTTTTTACTTAGTCATTTTTCCGGCATTTATCAGATTTTCAGATAGGGAGTGAGCTAGGGAGTGAGCGTTCTTTTTTGTGAAAATATCCACTAAATGAGGGAATAAAATGTGTGAGGGTACCTCAGGAGAGTTCCAAATGTGTGTGGGTAGAATATATATCCCACGGGGGTAAAATTGAAAAAAAATGAAAAAAAATTTTTTTTGGACTTAGTCATTTTTCCGGCGCTTATCAGACTTTAAGATAGAGGAAATGTCAGTGAGCGTTCCGATTTCAGTACCGGAGCGATTCGCCCAATGAGTCCTTGATATTTAGTCGTTTTCAGCCAATTTTCTGGATTTTTGAAAATTTTATTTTTTTGTGAAAATATCCACTAAATGAGGGAATAATATGTGTGAGGGTACCCCAGGAGAGTTCCAAATGTGTGTGGGTAGAATACATATCAGATGGGGGGTAAAATTGAAAAAATTTGAAAAAAAATTTTTTTTGGACTTTGTCATTTTTCTGGCGTTTATCAGACTTTCAGATTGGGGAAATGTCAGTGAGCGTTCCGATTTCAGTTCCAGAGCGATTCGCCCAATGAGTCCTTGATATTTAGTCATTTTCAGCCAATTTTCTGGATTTTTGAAAATTTCACTTTTTTGTGAAAATATCCTCAAAATGAGGGAATAATATGTGTGAGGGTACACCAGGAGAGTTCCAAATGTGTGTGGGTAGAATATATATCCCACGGGGGTAAAATTTTTAAAAAAAAATTTTTGGACTTAGTCATTTTTCCGGCGCTTATCAGACTTTAAGATAGAGGAAATGTCAGTGAGCGTTCCAATTTCAGTTCCGGAGCGATTCGCCCAATCAGTCCTTGAAATTTAGTCGTTTTCAGCCAATTTTCTGGATTTTTGAAAATTTTACTTTTTTGTGAAAATATCCACTAAATGAGGGAATAATATGTGTGAGGGTACCCCAGGAGAGTTCCAAATGTGTTTGGGTAGAATACATATCAGATGGGGGGTAAAATTGAAAAAAGTTTAAAAAAAATTTTTTTTGGGACTTAGTCATTTTTCCGGCGTTTATCAGACTTTCAGATAGGGGAAATGTCAGTGAACATTCCGATATCAGTTCTAGAGCGATTCGCCCCATGAGTCCTTGCTATTTAGTCGTTTTCAGCCAATTTTCTGGATTTTTGAAAATTTTACTTTTTTGTGAAAATATCCACTAAATGAGGGAATAATATGTGTGAGGGTACCCCAGGAGAGTTCCAAATGTGTGTGGGTAGAATTTATATCCCACGGGGGTAAAATTGAAAAAAAAAATTTTTTGGACTTAGTCATTTTTCCGGCGTTTATCAGACTTTCAGATAGGGGAAATGTCAGTGAACATTCCGATATCAGTTCCAGAGCGATTCGCCCCATGAGTCCTTGCTATTTAGTCGTTTTCAGCCAATCTTCTGGATTTTTGAAAATTTTACTTTTTTGTGAAAATATCTACTAAATGAGGGAATAATATGTGTGAGGGTACCCCAGGAGAGTTCCAAATGTGTGTGGGTAGAATATATATCCCACGGGGGTAAAATTGAAAAAAAAAATTTTTTGGACTTAGTCATTTTTCCGGCGCTTATCAGACTTTCAGATAGAGGAAATGTCAGTGAGCGTTCCGATTTCAGTTCCGGAGCGATTCGCCCAATGAGGCCTTGCTATTTAGTCGTTTTCAGCCAATCTTCTGGATTTTAGAAAATTTTACTTTTTTGTGAAAATATCCACTAAATGAGGGAATAATATGTGTGAGGGTACCCCAGGACAGTTCCAAATGTGTGTGGGTAGAATACATATCAGATGGGGGGTAAAATTGAAAAAAGTTGAAAAAAAAATTTTTTTGGACTTAGTCATTTTTCCGGCGTTTATCAGACTTTCAGATTGGGTAAATGTCAGTGAGCGTTCCGATTTCAGTTCCAGAGAGTTTCGCCCAATGAGTCCTTGATATTTAGTCGTTTTCGGCCAATTTTCGAAAATTTCACTTTTTTGTGAAAATATCCACTAAATGAGGGAATAATATGTGTGAGGGTACCCCAGGAGAGTTCCAAATGTGTGTGGGTAGAATATATATCCCACGGGGGTAAAATTAAAAAAAAAAATTTTTTGGACTTAGTAATTTTTCCGGCGCTTATCAGACTTTCAGATAGGGGAAATGTCAGTGAGGATTCCGATTTCAGTTCCAGAGCGATTCGCCCAATGATTCCATATTTAGTCGTTTTCAGCGAATTTTCTGGATTTTTTAAAATTTCACTTTTTTGTGAAAATATCCACTAAATGAGGGAATAATATGTGTGAGGGTACCCCAGGAGAGTTCCAAATGTGTGTAGGTAGAATATATATCCCACGGGGGTAAAATTGAAAAAAAAATTTTTTTGGACTTAGTCATTTTTCCGGCGCTTATCAGTCTTTCAGAGAGAGGAAATGTCAGTGAGCGTTCCGATTTCAGTTCTGGAGCGATACGCCCAATGAGTCCTTGATATTTAGTCGTTTTCAGCCAATTTTCTGGATTTTTGAACATTTTACTTTTTTGTGAAAATATCCACTAAATGAGGGAATAATATGTGTGAGGGTACCCAGGAGAGTTCCAAATGTGTGTGGGTAGAATATATATCCCACGGGGGTAAAATTGAAAAAAAAATTTTTTGGACTTATTCATTTTTCCGGCGTTTATCAGACTTTCAGATTGGGGAAATGTCAGTGAGCGTTCCGATTTCAGTTCCAGAGCGATTCGCCCAATGAGTCCTTGATATTTAGTCGTTTTCGGCCAATTTTCTGGATTTTTGAAAATTTTACTTTTTTGTGAAAATATCCACTAAATGAGGGAATAATATGTGTGAGGGTACCCCAGGACAGTTCCAAATGTGTGTGGGTAGAATATATATCCCACGGGGGTAAAATTAAAAAAAAAAAATTTTTGGACTTAGTAATTTTTCCGGCGCTTATCAGACTTTCAGATAGGGGAAATGTCTGTGAGCGTTCCGATTTCAGTTCCAGAGCGATTCGCCCAATGAGTCCTTGATATTTAGTCGTTTTCAGCGAATTTTCTGGATTTTTTAAAATTTCACTTTTTTGTGATAATATCCACTAAATGAGGGAATAATATGTGTGAGGGAACCCCAGGAGAGTTCCAAATGTGTGTGGGTAGAATATATATCCCACGGGGGTAAAATTGAAAAAAGTTGAAAAATTTTTTTTTTTGGACTTAGTCATTTTTCCGCCGTTTATCAGACTTTCAGATAGGGGAAATGTCAATGAACATTCCGATATCAGTTCCAGAGCGATTCGCCCCATGAGTCCTTGATATTTAGTTGTTTTCAGCCAATATTTTGGATTTTTGAAAATTTCACTTTTTTGTGAAAATATCCACTAAATGAGGGAATAATATGTGTGAGGGAACCCCAGGAGAGCTCAAATGTGTGTGGGAAGAATATATATCCCACGGGGGTAAAATTGAAAACAGTTGAAAAAATTTTTTTTTTGGACTTAGTCATTTTTCCGCCGTTTATCAGACTTTCAGATAGGGGAAATGTCAGTGAGCGTTCCGATTTCAGTTCTAGAGCGATTCGCCCAATGAGTCCTTGAAATTTAGTAATTTTCAGCCAATTTTCTGGATTTTTGAAAATTTCACTTTTTTGTGAAAATATCCACTAAATGAGGGAATAATATGTGTGAGGGTACCCCAGGAGAGTTCTAAATGTGGGTGGGTAGAATATATATCCCACGGGGGTAAAATAAAAAAAAAAAATTTTTGGGACTTAGTAATTTTTCTGGCGCTTATCAAACTTTCAGATGGGGGAAATGTCAGTGAGCGTTCCGATTTCAGTTACAGAGCGATTCGCCCAATGAGTCCTTGATATTTAGTCGTTTTCAGCGAATTTTCTGGATTTTTGAAAATTTCACTTTTTTGTGAAAATATCCACAAAATGAGTGAATAATATGTGTGAGGGTACCCCAGGAGAGTTCCAAATGTGTGTGGGTAGAATATATATCCCACGGGGGTAAAATTGAAAAAAGTTGAAAAATTTTTTTTTTTTGCACTTAGTCATTTTTCCGGCGTTTATCAGACTTTCAGATAGGGGAAATGTCAGTGAACATTCCGATATCAGTTCCAGAGCGATTCGCCCCATGAGTCCTTGATATTTAGTCGTTTTCAGCCAATCTTCTGGATTTTTGAAAATTTTACTTTTTTGTGAAAATATCCACTAAATGAGGGAATAATATGTGTGAGGGTACCCCAGTAGAGTTCCAAATGTGCGTGGGTAGAATATATATCAGACGGGGGGTAAAATTGAAAAAAGTTGAAAAAATTTTTTTTTTGGACTTAGTCATTTTTCCGGCGTTTATCAGACTTTCAGATTGGGGAAATGTCAGTGAGCGTTCCGATTTCAGTTCCAGAGCGATTCGCCCAATGAGTCCTTGATATTTAGTCGTTTTCAGCGAATTTTCTGGATTTTTGAAAATTTCACTTTTTTGTGAAAATATCCACTAAATGAGGGAATAGTATGTGTGAGAGTACCCCAGGAGAGTTCCAAATGTGTGTGGGTAGAATATATATATCACAGATTTAAAATTGAAAAAAGTTTAAAAAAAAATTTTTTTGGACTTAGTCATTTTTCCGGCGTTTATCAGACTTTCAGATAGGGAGTGAGCTAGGGAGTGAGCATTCTGATTTCAGTTCCAGAGCGATTCGCCAAATGAGTCCTTGTTATTTAGTCGTTTTCAGCCAATTTTCTGGATTTTTGAAAATTTCACTTTTTTTGTGAAAATATCCACTAAATGAAGGAATAATATGTGTGAGGGTACCCCAGGAGAGTTCCAAATGTGTGTCTGCAGAATATATATCCCACGGGGGTAAAATTGAAAAAAAAAAATTTTTGGACTTAGTCATTTTTCCGGCGCTTATCAGACTTTCAGAAAGGGGAAATGTCAGTGAGCGTTCCAATTTAAGTTCTAGAGCGATTCGCCCAATGAGTCCTTCATATTTAGTCGTTTTCAGCAAATTTTCTGGATTTATGAAAATTTTACTTCTTTGTGAAAATATCCACTAAATGAGGGAATAATATGTGTGAGGGTACCCGAGGAGAGTTCCAAATGTGTGTGGGTAGAATATATATCCCACGGGGGTAAAATAGAAAAAAAAATTTTTTTGTACTTAGTCATTTTTCCGGCGTTTATCAGACTTTCAGATAGGGAGTGAGCTAGGGAGTGAGCGTTCTGATTTCAGTTCCAGAGCGATTCGCCCATTGAGTTCTTGATATTTCGTCGTTGTCACGCAATTTTCAGAATTTTTGAAAATTTCACTTTTTTGTGAAAATATCCACTAAATGAGGGAATAATATGTGTGAGGGAACCCCAGGAGAGTTCCAAATGTATGTGGGTAGAATATTTATCCCACGGGGGTAAAATGGCAAAAAAAATTTTTTTGGACTTAGTCATTTTTCCGGCGCTTATCAGACTTTCAGATAGGGGAAATTTCAGTGAGCATTCCGATTTCAGTTCCAGAGCGATTCGCCCAATGAGTCCTTGATATTTAGTCGCTTTCAGCCAATTTTCTGGATTTTTAAAAATTTCACTTTTTTGTGAAAATATCCACTAAATGAGGGAATAATATGTGTGAGGGTACCCCAGGAGAGTCCCAAATGTGTGTGCGTAGAATATATATCCCACGGGGGTATAAGTGAAAAAAGCTGAAAAATTTTTTGGGGGGATTTAGTCATTTTTCTCGCATTTATCAGACTTTCAGATAGGGGAAATGTCAGTGAACATTCCGATTTCAGTTCCAGAGCGATTCGCCCAATGAGTCCATGATATTTAGTCGTTTTCAGCCAATTTTCTGAATTTTTGAAAATTTCACTTTTTTGTGAAAATATCCAATAAATGAGGCAATAATATGTGTGAGGGTACCCCAGGAGAGTTCCAAATGTGTGTGGGTAGAATATATATCCCACATGGTTGAAATTGAAAAAAGTTGAAAAAAAAAATATTTTTGTACTTAGTCATATTTACGGCGTTTAGTAGACTTTCAGATAGGGGAAATGTCAGTGAGCGTTCCGATTTCAGTTCCAGAGCGATTCGCCCAATGAGTCCTTGATATTTAGTCGTTTTCAGCCAATTTTCTGGATTTTTGAAATTTTCACTTTTTTGTGAAAATATCCACTAAAAGACGGAATAATATGCGTGAGGGTACCCCAGGAGTGTTCCAAATGTGTGTCGATAGAATATATATCCCACGGGGGTAAAATTGAAAAAAGTTGAAAAGATTTTTTGGGGGGATTTAGTCATTTTTCTGGCATTTATCAGACTTTCAGATAGGGGAAATGTCAGTGAGCATTCCGTTTTCAGTTCCAGAGCGATGCTCCCAATGAGTCCTTGATATTTAGTCGTTTTCAGCCAATTTTCTGGATTTTTGAAAATTTCACTTTATTGTGAAAATATCCACTAAATGAGGGAATAATATGTGTGAGGGTACAACAGGAGAGTTCCAAATGTGTGTGGGTAGAATATATATCCCACGAAGGTAAAATTGAAAAAAGTTGAAAAAATTTTTTTTCTGGACTTAGTCATTTTTCCGACGTTTATCAGACTTTCAGATAGCGGAAAAGTCAGTGAGCGTTCCGATTTCAGTTCCAGAACGATTCGGCCAATGAGTCCTTGATATTTAGTCGTTTTCAGGCAATTTTCTGGATTTTTGAAAATTTCACTTTTTTGTGAAAATATCCACTAAATGAGGGAATAATATGTGTGAGGGAACCCCAGGAGTGTTCCAAATGTGTGTGGGTAGAATATATATCCCACGGGGGTAAAATTGAAAAAAGTTGAAACATTTTTTGGGGGGGATTTAGTCATTTTTCTGGCATTTATCAGACTTTCAGATAGGGGAAATGTCAGTGAGCATTCCTTTTTCAGTTCCAGAGCGATGCGCCCAATGAGTCCTTGATATTTAGTCGTTTTCAGCCAATTTTCTGTATTTTTGAAAATTTCACTTTTTTGTGAAAATATCCACTAAATGAGGGAAAAATATGTGTGAGGGTACCCCAGGAGAGTTCCAAATGTGTGTGGGTAGAATATATATCCCACAGGGTTAAAATTGAAAAAAGTTGAAAAAAAATTTTTTTTTGTACTTAGTCATTTTTCCGGTGTTTATCAGACTTTCAGACAGGGGAAATGTCAGTGAGCATTCCGATTTCAGTTCCAAAGCGATTCGCCCAATGAGTCCATGATATTTAGTCATTTTCAGCCAATTTTCTGGATTTTTGAAATTTTCACTTTTTCGTGAAAATATCCACTAAAAGACGGAATAATATGCGTGAGGGTACCCCAGGAGTGTTCCAAATGTGTGTGGATAGAATATATATCCCACGGGGGTAAAATTGAAAAAAGTTGAAAAGATTTTTTGGGGGGATTTAGTCATTTTTCTGGCATTTATCAGACTTTCAGATAGGGGAAATGTCAGTGAGCATTCCGTTTTCAGTTCCAGAGCGATGCTCCCAATGAGTCCTTGATATTTAGTCGTTTTCAGCCAATTTTCTGGATTTTTGAAAATTTCACTTTTTTGTGAAAATATCCACTAAATGAGAGAATAATATGTGTGAGGGTACAACAGGAGAGTTCCAAATGTGTGTGGGTAGAATATATATCCCACGAAGGTAAAATTGAAAAAAGTTGAAAATTTTTTTTTTCTGGACTTAGTCATTTTTCCGACGTTTATCAGACTTTCAGATAGCGGAAAAGTCAGTGAGCGTTCCGATTTCAGTTCCAGAACGATTCGGCCAATGAGTCCTTGATATTTAGTCGTTTTCAGGCAATTTTCTGGATTTTTGAAAATTTCACTTTTTTGTGAAAATATTCACTAAATGAGGGAATAATATGTGTGAGGGAACCCCAGGAGTGTTCCAAATGTGTGTGGGTAGAATATATATCCCACGGGGGTAAAATTGAAAAAAGTTGAAACATTTTTTGCGGTGGATTTAGTCATTTTTCTGGCATTTATCAGACTTTCAGATAGGGGAAATGTCAGTGAGCATTCCTTTTTCAGTTCCAGAGCGATGCGCCCAATGAGTCCTTGATATTTAGTCGTTTTCAGCCAATTTTCTGTATTTTTGAAAATTTCATTTTTTTGTGAAAATATCCACTAAATGAGGGAATAATATGTGTGAGGGAACCCAGGCGAGTTCCAAATGTGTGTGGGTAGAATATATATCCCACAGGGTTAAAATTGAAAAAATTTGAAAATTTTTTTTTTTTTGTACTTGTCATTTTTCCGGCGTTTATCAGACTTTCAGATAGGGGAAATGTCAGTGAGCGTTCCCATTTCAGTTCCAGAACGATTCACCGGATGAGTCCTTGATATTTCGTCGTTTTCAGGCAATTTTCTGGATTTTTGAAAATTTCACTTTTTTGTGAAAATATCCACTAAATGAGGGAATAATATGTGTGAGGGTACCCCAGGAGAGTTCCAAATGTGTGTGGGTAGAATATATATCCCACAGGGTTAAAATTGAAAAAAGTTGAAAAAATTTTTTTTTTTGTACTTAGTCATTTTTCCGGTGTTTATCAGACGTTCAGATAGGGGAAATGTCAGTGAGCATTCCGATTTCAGTTCCAGAGCGATTCGCCCAATGAGTCCATGATATTTAGTCGTTTTCAGCCAATTTTCTGGATTTTTGAAATTTTCACTTTTTTGTGAAAATATCCACTAAAATACGGAATAATATGCGTGAGGGTACCCCAGGAGTGTTCCAAATGTGTGTGGATAGAATAAATATCCCACGGGGGTAAAATTGAAATAAGTTGAAAAGATTTTTTGGGAGACTTAGTCATTTTTCCGGCGTTTATCAGACTTTCAGATAGGGGAAATGTCAGTGAGCATTCCGATTTCAGTTCCAGAGCTGTTCGCCCAATGAATCCTTGATATTTAGTCGTTTTCAGCCAATTTTCTGGATTTTTGAAAATTTCACTTTTTTGTGAAAATATCGACTAAATGAGGGAATAATATGTGTGAGGGTACCCCAGGAGAGTTCCAAATGTGTGTGGGTAGAATATATATCCCACAGGGTTAAAATTGAAAAAAGTTGAAAAAAATTTTTTTTTTGTACTTAGTCATTTTTCCGGTGTTTAGTAGACTTTCAGATACGGGAAATGTCAGTGAGCGTTCCGATTTCAGTACCAGAGCGATTCGCCCAATGAGTCCTTGATATTTAGTAGTTTTTAGCCAATTTTCTGGATTTTTGAAAATTTCACTTTTTTGTGAAAATATCCACTAAATGAGAGAATAAGATGTGTGAGGGTATCCCAGGAGAGTTCCAAATGTGTGTGGGTAGAATATATATCCCACGGGGTTAAAATTGAAAAAAGTTTAAAAAATTTTTTTTCTGGACTTAGTCATTTTTCCGACGTTTATCAGACTTTCAGATAGCGGAAAAGTCAGTGAGCGTTCCGATTTCAGTTCCAGAACGATTCGGCCAATGAGTCCTTGATATTTAGTCGTTTTCAGGCAATTTTCTGGATTTTTGAAAATTTCACTTTTTTGTGAAAATATCCACTAAATGAGGGAATAATATGCGTGAGGGTACCCCAGGAGAGTTCCAAATGTGTGTGGGTAGAATATATATCCCACGGGGTTAAAATTGAAAAAAGTTGAAAAAAATATTTTTGTACTTAGTCATATTTCCGACGTTTAGTAGACTTTCAGATACGGGAAATGTCAGTGAGCGTTCCGATTTCAGTTCGAGAGCGATTCGCCCAATGAGTCCTTGATATTTAGTCGTTTTCAGCCAATTTACTGGATTTTTGAAAATTTCACTTTTTTGTGAAAAAATCCACTAAATGAGGGAATAATATGTGTGAGGGTACCCCAGGAGTGTTCCAAATGTGTGTGGATAGAATATATATCCCACGGGGGTAAAATTGAAAAAAGTTGAAAAGATTTTTTGGGGGGATTTAGTCATTTTTCTGGCATTTATCAGACTTTCAGATAGGGGAAATGTCAGTGAGCGTTCCGATTTCAGTTCCAGAGCGATTCGCCCAATGAGTCCTTGATATTTAGTCGTTTTCAGCCAATTTTCTGGATTTTTGAAAATTTCACTTTTTTGTTAAAATATCCACTAAATGAGGGAATAATATGTGTGAGGGTATCCCAGGAGAGTTCCAAATGTGTGTGGGTAGAATATATATCCCACGGGGTTAAAATTGAAAAAAGTTGAAATTTTTTTTGGGGGGATTTAGTCATTTTTCCGGCGTTTATCAGACTTTCAGATAGCGGAAAAGTCAGTGAGCGTTCCGATTTCAGTTCCAGAACGATTCGGCCAATGAGTCCTTGATATTTAGTCGTTTTCAGCCAATTTACTGGATTTTTGAAAATTTCACTTTTTTGTGAAAATATTCACTAAATGAGGGAATAATATGTGTGAGGGTACCCCAGGAGTGTTCCAAATGTGTGTGGATAGAATATATATCCCACGGGGGTAAAATTGAAAAAAGTTGAAACATTTTTGGGGGGGGATTTAGTCATTTTTCTGGCATTTATCAGACTTTCAGATAGGGGAAATGTCAGTGAGCATTCCGTTTTCAGTTCCAGAGCGATGCGCCCAATGAGTCCTTGATATTTAGTCGTTTTCAGCCAATTTTCTGTATTTTTGAAAATTTCACTTTTTTGTGAAAATATTCACTAAATGAGGGAATAATATGTGTGAGGGTACCCCAGGAGAGTTCCAAATGTGTGTGGGTAGAATATATATCCCACAGGGTTAAAATTGAAAAAATTTGAAATTTTTTTTTTTTTTTTACTTGTCATTTTTCCGGCGTTTATCAGACATTCAGATAGGGGAAATGTCAGTGAGCGTTCCGATTTCACTTCCAGAACGATTCGCCGGATGAGTCCTTGATATTTCGTCGTTTTCAGGCAATTTTCTGGATTTTTGAAAATTTCACTTTTTTGTGAAAATATCCACTAAATGAGGGAATAATATGTGTGAGGGTACCCCAGGAGAGTTCCAAATGTGTGTGGTTAGAATATATATCCCACAGGGTTAAAATTGAAAAAGTTAAAAAAAAATTTTTTTTTGTACTTAGTCATTTTTCCGGTGTTTTTCAGTCTTTCAGACAGGGGAAATGTCAGTGAGCATTCCGATTTCAGTTCCAGAGCGATTCGCCCAATGATCCCATGATATTTAGTCGTTTTCAGCCAATTTTCTGGATTTTTGAAATTTTCACTTTTTTGTGAAAATATCCACTAAAAGACGGAATAATATGCGTGAGGGTTCCCCAGGAGTGTTCCAAATGTGTGTGGATAGAATATATATCCCACGGGGGTAAAATTGAAAAAAGTTGAAAAGATTTTTTGGGGGGATTTAGTCATTTTTCTGGCATTTATCAGACTTTCAGATAGGGGAAATGTCAGTGAGCATTCCGTTTTCAGTTCCAGAGCGATGCGCCCAATGAGTCCTTGATATTTAGTCGTTTTCAGCCAATTTTCTGGATTTTTGAAAATTTCACTTGTTTGTGAAAATATCCACTAAATGAGGGAATAATATGTGTGAGGGTACCCCAGGAGTGTTCCAAATGTGTGTGGATAGAATATATATCCCACGGGGGTAAAATTGAAAAAAGTTGAAACATTTTTTGGGGGGGATTTAGTCATTTTTCTGGCATTTATCAGACTTTCAGATAGGGGAAATGTCAGTGAGCATTCCGTTTTCAGTTCCAGAGCGATGCGCCCAATGAGTCCTTGATATTTAGTCGTTTTTAGCCAATTTTCTGTGTTTTTGAAAATTTCACTTTTTTGTGAAAATATCCACTAAATGAGGGAATAATATGTGTGAGGGTAACCCAGGAGAGTTCCAAATGTGTGTGGGTAGAATATATATCCCACACGGTTAAAATTGAAAAAATTTGAAAATTTTTTTTTTTTTGTACTTGTCATTTTTCCGGCGTTTATCAGACTTTCAGATAGCGGAAATGTCAGTGAGCGTTCCGATTTCATTTCCAGAGCGATTCGCCCAATGAGTCCTTGATATTTAGTCGTTTTCAGCCAATTTTCTGGATTTTTGAAAATTTCACTTTTTTGTGAAAATATCCACTAAATGAGGGAATAATATGTGTGAGGGTACCCCAGGAGAGTTCCAAATGTGTGTGGGTAGAATATATATCCCGCATGGTTGAAATTGAAAAAAGTTGAAAAAAAAATATTTTTGTACTTAGTCATATTTCCGGCTTTTATCAGACTTTCAGATAGGGGAAATGTCAGTGAGCGTTCCGATTTCAGTTCCAGAACGATTCGCCCAATGAGTCCTTGATATTTTGTCGTTTTCAGCCAATTTTCTGGATTTTTGAAAAGTTCACTTTTTTGTGAAAATATCCACTAAATGAGGGAATAATATGTGTGAGGTTACCCCAGGAGAGTTCCAAATGTGTGTGGGTAGAATATATATCCTACGGGGGTAAAATTGAAAAAAGTTGAAAAAAATTTTTTTTTGACTTAGTCATTTTTCCGACGTTTATCAGACTTTCAGATAGCGGAAATGTCAGTGAGCATTCCAATTTCAGTTCCAGAGCGATTCGCCCAATGAGTCCTTGATATTTAGTCGTTTTCAGCCAATTTTCTGGATTTTTGAAAATTTCACTTTTTTGTTAAAATATCCACTAAATGAGGGAATAATATGTGTGAGGGTATCCCAGGAGAGTTCCAAATGTGTGTGGGTAGAATATATATCCCACGGGGTTAAAATTGAAAAAAGTTGAAAATTTTTTTTTGGGGATTTAGTCATTTTTCCGGCGTTTATCAGACTTTCAGATAGCGGAAAAGTCAGTGAGCGTTCCGATTTCAGTTCCAGAACGATTCGGCCAATGAGTCCTTGATATTTAGTCGTTTTCAGCCAACTTACTGGATTTTTGAAAATTTCACTTTTTTGTGAAAATATTCACTAAATGAGGGAATAATATGTGTGAGGGTACCCCAGGACTGTTCCAAATGTGTGTGGATAGAATATATATCCCATGGGGGTAAAATTGAAAAAAGTTGAAACATTTTTGGGGGGGGGATTTAGTCATTTTTCTGGCATTTATCAGACTTTCAGATAGGGGAAATGTCAGTGAGCATTCCGTTTTCAGTTCCAGAGCGATGCGCCCAATGAGTCCTTGATATTTAGTCGTTTTCAGCCAATTTTCTGTATTTTTGAAAATTTCACTTTTTTGTGAAAATATTCACTAAATGAGGGAATAATATGTGTGAGGGTACCCCAGGAGAGTTCCAAATGTGTGTGGGTAGAATATATATCCCACAGGGTTAAAATTGAAAAAATTTGAAATTTATTTTTTTTTTTTACTTGTCATTTTTCCGGCGTTTATCAGACTTTCAGATAGGGGAAATGTCAGTGAGCGTTCCGATTTCAGTTCCAAAACGATTCGCCGGATGAGTCCTTGATATTTCTTCGTTTTCAGGCAATTTTCTGGATTTTTGAAAATTTCACTTTTTTGTGAAAATATCCACTAAATGAGGGAATAATATGTGTGAGGGTACCCCAGGAGAGTTCCAAATGTGTGTGGTTAGAATATATATCCCACAGGGTTAAAATTGAAAAAGTTAAAAAAAAATTTTTTTTTGTACTTAGTCATTTTTCCGGTGTTTTTCAGACTTTCAGACAGGGGAAATGTCAGTGAGCATTCCGATTTCAGTTCCAGAGCGATTCGCCCAATGAGCCCATGATATTTAGTCGTTTTCAGCCAATTTTCTGGATTTTTGAAAATTTCACTTGTTTGTGAAAATATCCACTAAATGAGGGAATAATATGTGTGAGGGTACCCCAGGAGTGTTCCAAATGTGTGTGGATAGAATATATATCCCACGGGGGTAAAATTGAAAAAAGTTGAAACATTTTTTGGGGGGGATTTAGTCATTTTTCTGGCATTTATCAGACTTTCAGATAGGGGAAATGTCAGTGAGCATTCCGTTTTCAGTTCCAGAGCGATGCGCCCAATGAGTCCTTGATATTTAGTCGTTTTTAGCCAATTTTCTGTATTTTTGAAAATTTCACTTTTTTGTGAAAATATCCACTAAATGAGGGAATAATATGTGTGAGGGTACCCCAGGAGAGTTCCAAATGTGTGTGGGTAGAATATATATCCCACACGGTTAAAATTGAAAAAATTTGAAAATTTTTTTTTTTTTGTACTTGTCATTTTTCCGGCGTTTATCAGACTTTCAGATAGCGGAAATGTCAGTGAGCGTTCCGATTTCATTTCCAGAGCGATTCGCCCAATGAGTCCTTGATATTTAGTCGTTTTCAGCCAATTTTCTGGATTTTTGAAAATTTCACTTTTTTGTGAAAATATCCACTAAATGAGGGAATAATATGTGTGAGGGTACCCCAGGAGAGTTCCAAATGTGTGTGGGTAGAATATATATCCCGCATGGTTGAAATTGAAAAAAGTTGAAAAAAAAATATTTTTGTACTTAGTCATATTTCCGGCTTTTATCAGACTTTCAGATAGGGGAAATGTCAGTGAGCGTTCCGATTTCAGTTCCAGAATGATTCGCCCAATGAGTCCTTGATATTTTGTCGTTTTCAGCCAATTTTCTGGATTTTTGAAAAGTTCACTTTTTTGTGAAAATATCCACTAAATGAGGGAATAATATGTGTGAGGGTACCCCAGGAGAGTTCCAAATGTGTGTGGGTAGAATATATATCCCACAGGGGTAAAATTGAAAAAAGTTTAAAACATTATTTTTTTGGACTTAGTCATTTTTCCGGCGTTTATCAGACTTTCAGACAGCAGAAATGTCAGTGAGCGTTCCGATTTCATTTCCAGAGCGATTCGCCCAATGAGTCCTTGATATTTTGTCGTTTTCAGCCAATTTTTGGATTTTTGAAAATTTCACTTTTTTTGTGAAACTATCCACTAAATGAGGGAATAATATGTGTGAGGGTACCCCAGGAGAGTTCCAAATGTGTGTGGGTAGAATATATATCCCACAGGGTTAAAATTGAAAAAAGTTAAAAAATTTTTTTTTTTGTACTTAGTCGTTTTTCCGGTGTTTATCAGACTTTCAGACAGGGGAAATGTCAGTGAGCATTCCGATTTCAGTTCCAGAACGATTCGCCCAATGAGTCCTTGATATTTAGTCGTTTTCAGTCAATTTTCTGGATTTTTGAAAACTTCACTTTTTTGTGAAAATATCCACTAAATGAGGGAATAATATGTGTGAGGTTACCCCAGGAGAGTTCCAAATGTGTGTGGATAGAATATATATCCCACGGGGGTAAAATTGAAAAAAGTTGAAAAGATTTTTTGGGGGGATTTAGTCATTTTTCTGGCATTTATCAGACTTTCAGATAGGGGAAATGTCAGTGAGCATTCCGATTTCAGTTCCAGAGCGATTCGCCCAATGAGTCCTTGATATTTAGTCGTTTTCAGCCAATTTTCTGGATTTTTGAAAATTTCACTTTTTTGTGAAAATATCCACTAAATGAGGGAATAATATGTGTGAGGGTATCCCAAGAGAGTTCCAAATGTGTGTGGGTAGAATATATATCCCACGGGGGTAAAATTGAAAAAAGTTGAAAACATTTTTTTTTTGGACTTAGTCATTTTTCAGACGTTTATCAGACTTTCAGATAGCGGAAATGTCAGTGAGCGTTCCGATTTCAGTTCCAGAACGATTCGCCCAATGAGTCCTTGATATTTAGTCGTTTTCAGCCAATTTTCTGGATTTTTGAAAACTTCACTTTTTTGTGAAAATATCCACTAAATGAGGGAATAATATGTGTGAGGTTACCCCAGGAGAGTTCCAAATGTGTGTGGGTAGAATATATATCCCACAGGGGTAAAATTGAAAAAGTTTAAAACATTTTTTTTTTGGACTTAGTCATTTTTCAGACGTTTATCAGACTTTCAGATAGCGGAAATGTCAGTGAGCGTTCCGATTTCAGTTCCAGAACGATTCGCCCAATGAGTCCTTGATATTTAGTCGTTTTCAGCCAACTTACTGGATTTTTGAAAATTTCACTTTTTTGTGAAAATATTCACTAAATGAGGGAATAATATGTGTGAGGGTACCCCAGGACTGTTCCAAATGTGTGTGGATAGAATATATATCCCATGGGGGTAAAATTGAAAAAAGTTGAAACATTTTTGGGGGGGGGATTTAGTCATTTTTCTGGCATTTATCAGACTTTCAGATAGGGGAAATGTCAGTGAGCATTCCGTTTTCAGTTCCAGAGCGATGCGCCCAATGAGTCCTTGATATTTAGTCGTTTTCAGCCAATTTTCTGTATTTTTGAAAATTTCACTTTTTTGTGAAAATATTCACTAAATGAGGGAATAATATGTGTGAGGGTACCCCAGGAGAGTTCCAAATGTGTGTGGGTAGAATATATATCCCACAGGGTTAAAATTGAAAAAATTTGAAATTTATTTTTTTTTTTTACTTGTCATTTTTCCGGCGTTTATCAGACTTTCAGATAGGGGAAATGTCAGTGAGCGTTCCGATTTCAGTTCCAAAACGATTCGCCGGATGAGTCCTTGATATTTCTTCGTTTTCAGGCAATTTTCTGGATTTTTGAAAATTTCACTTTTTTGTGAAAATATCCACTAAATGAGGGAATAATATGTGTGAGGGTACCCCAGGAGAGTTCCAAATGTGTGTGGTTAGAATATATATCCCACAGGGTTAAAATTGAAAAAGTTAAAAAAAAATTTTTTTTTGTACTTAGTCATTTTTCCGGTGTTTTTCAGACTTTCAGACAGGGGAAATGTCAGTGAGCATTCCGATTTCAGTTCCAGAGCGATTCGCCCAATGAGCCCATGATATTTAGTCGTTTTCAGCCAATTTTCTGGATTTTTGAAAATTTCACTTGTTTGTGAAAATATCCACTAAATGAGGGAATAATATGTGTGAGGGTACCCCAGGAGTGTTCCAAATGTGTGTGGATAGAATATATATCCCACGGGGGTAAAATTGAAAAAAGTTGAAACATTTTTTGGGGGGGATTTAGTCATTTTTCTGGCATTTATCAGACTTTCAGATAGGGGAAATGTCAGTGAGCATTCCGTTTTCAGTTCCAGAGCGATGCGCCCAATGAGTCCTTGATATTTAGTCGTTTTTAGCCAATTTTCTGTATTTTTGAAAATTTCACTTTTTTGTGAAAATATCCACTAAATGAGGGAATAATATGTGTGAGGGTACCCCAGGAGAGTTCCAAATGTGTGTGGGTAGAATATATATCCCACACGGTTAAAATTGAAAAAATTTGAAAATTTTTTTTTTTTTGTACTTGTCATTTTTCCGGCGTTTATCAGACTTTCAGATAGCGGAAATGTCAGTGAGCGTTCCGATTTCATTTCCAGAGCGATTCGCCCAATGAGTCCTTGATATTTAGTCGTTTTCAGCCAATTTTCTGGATTTTTGAAAATTTCACTTTTTTGTGAAAATATCCACTAAATGAGGGAATAATATGTGTGAGGGTACCCCAGGAGAGTTCCAAATGTGTGTGGGTAGAATATATATCCCGCATGGTTGAAATTGAAAAAAGTTGAAAAAAAAATATTTTTGTACTTAGTCATATTTCCGGCTTTTATCAGACTTTCAGATAGGGGAAATGTCAGTGAGCGTTCCGATTTCAGTTCCAGAATGATTCGCCCAATGAGTCCTTGATATTTTGTCGTTTTCAGCCAATTTTCTGGATTTTTGAAAAGTTCACTTTTTTGTGAAAATATCCACTAAATGAGGGAATAATATGTGTGAGGGTACCCCAGGAGAGTTCCAAATGTGTGTGGGTAGAATATATATCCCACAGGGGTAAAATTGAAAAAAGTTTAAAACATTATTTTTTTGGACTTAGTCATTTTTCCGGCGTTTATCAGACTTTCAGACAGCAGAAATGTCAGTGAGCGTTCCGATTTCATTTCCAGAGCGATTCGCCCAATGAGTCCTTGATATTTTGTCGTTTTCAGCCAATTTTTGGATTTTTGAAAATTTCACTTTTTTTGTGAAACTATCCACTAAATGAGGGAATAATATGTGTGAGGGTACCCCAGGAGAGTTCCAAATGTGTGTGGGTAGAATATATATCCCACAGGGTTAAAATTGAAAAAAGTTAAAAAATTTTTTTTTTTGTACTTAGTCGTTTTTCCGGTGTTTATCAGACTTTCAGACAGGGGAAATGTCAGTGAGCATTCCGATTTCAGTTCCAGAACGATTCGCCCAATGAGTCCTTGATATTTAGTCGTTTTCAGTCAATTTTCTGGATTTTTGAAAACTTCACTTTTTTGTGAAAATATCCACTAAATGAGGGAATAATATGTGTGAGGTTACCCCAGGAGAGTTCCAAATGTGTGTGGATAGAATATATATCCCACGGGGGTAAAATTGAAAAAAGTTGAAAAGATTTTTTGGGGGGATTTAGTCATTTTTCTGGCATTTATCAGACTTTCAGATAGGGGAAATGTCAGTGAGCATTCCGATTTCAGTTCCAGAGCGATTCGCCCAATGAGTCCTTGATATTTAGTCGTTTTCAGCCAATTTTCTGGATTTTTGAAAATTTCACTTTTTTGTGAAAATATCCACTAAATGAGGGAATAATATGTGTGAGGGTATCCCAAGAGAGTTCCAAATGTGTGTGGGTAGAATATATATCCCACGGGGGTAAAATTGAAAAAAGTTGAAAACATTTTTTTTTTGGACTTAGTCATTTTTCAGACGTTTATCAGACTTTCAGATAGCGGAAATGTCAGTGAGCGTTCCGATTTCAGTTCCAGAACGATTCGCCCAATGAGTCCTTGATATTTAGTCGTTTTCAGCCAATTTTCTGGATTTTTGAAAACTTCACTTTTTTGTGAAAATATCCACTAAATGAGGGAATAATATGTGTGAGGTTACCCCAGGAGAGTTCCAAATGTGTGTGGGTAGAATATATATCCCACAGGGGTAAAATTGAAAAAGTTTAAAACATTTTTTTTTTGGACTTAGTCATTTTTCAGACGTTTATCAGACTTTCAGATAGCGGAAATGTCAGTGAGCGTTCCGATTTCAGTTCCAGAACGATTCGCCCAATGAGTCCTTGATATTTAGTCGTTTTCAGCCAACTTACTGGATTTTTGAAAATTTCACTTTTTTGTGAAAATATTCACTAAATGAGGGAATAATATGTGTGAGGGTACCCCAGGACTGTTCCAAATGTGTGTGGATAGAATATATATCCCATGGGGGTAAAATTGAAAAAAGTTGAAACATTTTTGGGGGGGGGATTTAGTCATTTTTCTGGCATTTATCAGACTTTCAGATAGGGGAAATGTCAGTGAGCATTCCGTTTTCAGTTCCAGAGCGATGCGCCCAATGAGTCCTTGATATTTAGTCGTTTTCAGCCAATTTTCTGTATTTTTGAAAATTTCACTTTTTTGTGAAAATATTCACTAAATGAGGGAATAATATGTGTGAGGGTACCCCAGGAGAGTTCCAAATGTGTGTGGGTAGAATATATATCCCACAGGGTTAAAATTGAAAAAATTTGAAATTTATTTTTTTTTTTTACTTGTCATTTTTCCGGCGTTTATCAGACTTTCAGATAGGGGAAATGTCAGTGAGCGTTCCGATTTCAGTTCCAAAACGATTCGCCGGATGAGTCCTTGATATTTCTTCGTTTTCAGGCAATTTTCTGGATTTTTGAAAATTTCACTTTTTTGTGAAAATATCCACTAAATGAGGGAATAATATGTGTGAGGGTACCCCAGGAGAGTTCCAAATGTGTGTGGTTAGAATATATATCCCACAGGGTTAAAATTGAAAAAGTTAAAAAAAAATTTTTTTTTGTACTTAGTCATTTTTCCGGTGTTTTTCAGACTTTCAGACAGGGGAAATGTCAGTGAGCATTCCGATTTCAGTTCCAGAGCGATTCGCCCAATGAGCCCATGATATTTAGTCGTTTTCAGCCAATTTTCTGGATTTTTGAAAATTTCACTTGTTTGTGAAAATATCCACTAAATGAGGGAATAATATGTGTGAGGGTACCCCAGGAGTGTTCCAAATGTGTGTGGATAGAATATATATCCCACGGGGGTAAAATTGAAAAAAGTTGAAACATTTTTTGGGGGGGATTTAGTCATTTTTCTGGCATTTATCAGACTTTCAGATAGGGGAAATGTCAGTGAGCATTCCGTTTTCAGTTCCAGAGCGATGCGCCCAATGAGTCCTTGATATTTAGTCGTTTTTAGCCAATTTTCTGTATTTTTGAAAATTTCACTTTTTTGTGAAAATATCCACTAAATGAGGGAATAATATGTGTGAGGGTACCCCAGGAGAGTTCCAAATGTGTGTGGGTAGAATATATATCCCACACGGTTAAAATTGAAAAAATTTGAAAATTTTTTTTTTTTTGTACTTGTCATTTTTCCGGCGTTTATCAGACTTTCAGATAGCGGAAATGTCAGTGAGCGTTCCGATTTCATTTCCAGAGCGATTCGCCCAATGAGTCCTTGATATTTAGTCGTTTTCAGCCAATTTTCTGGATTTTTGAAAATTTCACTTTTTTGTGAAAATATCCACTAAATGAGGGAATAATATGTGTGAGGGTACCCCAGGAGAGTTCCAAATGTGTGTGGGTAGAATATATATCCCGCATGGTTGAAATTGAAAAAAGTTGAAAAAAAAATATTTTTGTACTTAGTCATATTTCCGGCTTTTATCAGACTTTCAGATAGGGGAAATGTCAGTGAGCGTTCCGATTTCAGTTCCAGAATGATTCGCCCAATGAGTCCTTGATATTTTGTCGTTTTCAGCCAATTTTCTGGATTTTTGAAAAGTTCACTTTTTTGTGAAAATATCCACTAAATGAGGGAATAATATGTGTGAGGGTACCCCAGGAGAGTTCCAAATGTGTGTGGGTAGAATATATATCCCACAGGGGTAAAATTGAAAAAAGTTTAAAACATTATTTTTTTGGACTTAGTCATTTTTCCGGCGTTTATCAGACTTTCAGACAGCAGAAATGTCAGTGAGCGTTCCGATTTCATTTCCAGAGCGATTCGCCCAATGAGTCCTTGATATTTTGTCGTTTTCAGCCAATTTTTGGATTTTTGAAAATTTCACTTTTTTTGTGAAACTATCCACTAAATGAGGGAATAATATGTGTGAGGGTACCCCAGGAGAGTTCCAAATGTGTGTGGGTAGAATATATATCCCACAGGGTTAAAATTGAAAAAAGTTAAAAAATTTTTTTTTTTGTACTTAGTCGTTTTTCCGGTGTTTATCAGACTTTCAGACAGGGGAAATGTCAGTGAGCATTCCGATTTCAGTTCCAGAACGATTCGCCCAATGAGTCCTTGATATTTAGTCGTTTTCAGTCAATTTTCTGGATTTTTGAAAACTTCACTTTTTTGTGAAAATATCCACTAAATGAGGGAATAATATGTGTGAGGTTACCCCAGGAGAGTTCCAAATGTGTGTGGATAGAATATATATCCCACGGGGGTAAAATTGAAAAAAGTTGAAAAGATTTTTTGGGGGGATTTAGTCATTTTTCTGGCATTTATCAGACTTTCAGATAGGGGAAATGTCAGTGAGCATTCCGATTTCAGTTCCAGAGCGATTCGCCCAATGAGTCCTTGATATTTAGTCGTTTTCAGCCAATTTTCTGGATTTTTGAAAATTTCACTTTTTTGTGAAAATATCCACTAAATGAGGGAATAATATGTGTGAGGGTATCCCAAGAGAGTTCCAAATGTGTGTGGGTAGAATATATATCCCACGGGGGTAAAATTGAAAAAAGTTGAAAACATTTTTTTTTTGGACTTAGTCATTTTTCAGACGTTTATCAGACTTTCAGATAGCGGAAATGTCAGTGAGCGTTCCGATTTCAGTTCCAGAACGATTCGCCCAATGAGTCCTTGATATTTAGTCGTTTTCAGCCAATTTTCTGGATTTTTGAAAACTTCACTTTTTTGTGAAAATATCCACTAAATGAGGGAATAATATGTGTGAGGTTACCCCAGGAGAGTTCCAAATGTGTGTGGGTAGAATATATATCCCACAGGGGTAAAATTGAAAAAGTTTAAAACATTATTTTTTTGGACTTAGTCATTTTTCCGGCGTTTATCAGACTTTCAGATAGCAGAAATGTCAGTGAGCGTTCCGATTTCATTTCCAGAGCGATTCGCCCAATGAGTCCTTGATATTTAGTCGTTTTCAACCAATTTTTGGATTTTTGAAAATTTCACTTTTGTTGTGAAAATATCCACTAAATGAGGGAATAATATGTGTGAGGGTACCCCAGGAGAGCTCCAAATGTGTGTGGGTAGAATATATATCCCACATGGTTGAAATTGAAAAAAGTTGAAAAAAAAAATATTTTTGTACTTAGTCATATTTCCGGTTTTATCAGACTTTCAGATAGGGGAAATGTCAGTGAGCGTTCCGATTTCAGTTCCAGAGCGATTCGCCCAGTCGTTTTCAGCCAATTTTCTGGATTTTTGAAAATGTCACTTTTTTGTGAAAATATCCACTAAATGAGGGAATAATATGTGTGTGAGGGTACCCCAGGAGAGTTCCAAATGTGTGTGGGTAGAACATATATCCCACGGGGGTAAAATTGAAAAAAGTTGAAAACTTTTTTTTCTTGGACTTAGTCATTTTTCCGGCGTTTATCAGACTTTCAGATAGGGGAAATGTCAGTGAGCATTCTGATTTCAGTTCCAGAGCGATTCGCCCAATGAGTCCTTGATATTTAGTTGTTTTCAGCCAATTTTCTGGATTTTTGAAAATTTCACTTTTTTGTGAAAATATCCACTAAATGAGGGAATAATATGTGTGAGGGGATCCCAGGAGAGTTCCAAATGTGTGTGGGTAGAATATATATCCCACGGGGGTAAAATTGAAAAAAGTTGAAATATTTTTGGGGGGGATTTAGTCATTTTTCCGGCGTTTATCAGACTTTCAGATACGGGAAATGTCAGTGAGCGTTCCGATTTCAGTTCCAGAGCGATTCGCTCAATGAATCCTTGATATTTAGTTGTTTTCAGCCAATTTTCTGGATTTTTGAAAATTTCACTTTTTTGTGAAAATATCCACTAAATGAGGGAATAATATGTGTGAGGGTACCCCAGGAGAGTTCCAAATGTTTGTGGGAAGAATATATATCCCACATGTTTGAAATTGAAAAAAGTTGAAAAAAAAAATATGTTTGTACTTAGTCATATTTCCGGCATTTATCAGACTTTCAGATAGGGGAAATGTCAGTGAGCGTTCCGATTTCAGTTCCAGAGCGATTCGCCCAGTCGTTTTCAGCCAATTTTCTGGATTTTTGAAAATTTCACTTTTTTGTGAAAATATCCACTAAATGAGGGAATAATATGTGTGAGGGTACTCCAGGAGAGTTCCAAATGTGTGTGGGTAGAATATATATCCCACGGGGGTAAAATTGAAAAAAGTTGAAAACTTTTTTTTCTTGGACTTAGTCATTTTTCCGGCGTTTATCAGACTTTCAGATAGGGGAAATGTCAGTGAGCGTTCCTATTTCAGTTCCAGAGCGATTCGCCAATGAGTCCTTGATATTTAGTTGTTTTCAGCCAATTTTCTGGATTTTTGAAAATTTCACTTTTTTGTGAAAATATCCACTAAATGAGGGAATAATATGTGTGAGGGTACCCCAGGAGAGTTCCACATGTGTGTGGGTAGAATATATATTCCACATGGTTGAAATTGAAAAAAGTTGAAAAAAAAAATATTTTTGTACTTAGTCATATTTCCGGCTTTTATCAGACTTTCAGATAGGGGAAATGTCAGTGAGCGTTCCGATTTCAGTTCCAGAGCGATTTGCCCAATGAGTCCTTGATATTTAGTCGTTTTCAGCCAATTTTCAGAATTTTTGAAAATTTCACTTTTTTGTGAAAATATCCACTAAATGAGGGAATAATATGTGTGAGGTTACCCCAGGAGAGTTCCAAATGTGTGTGGGTAGAATATATATCCCACGGGGGTAAAATTGAAAAAGTTGCAAAAATTTTTTTTTTTGACTTAGTCATTTTTACGGCGTTTATCAGACTTTCAGATAGGGGAAATGTCAGTGAGTGTTCCGATTTCAGTTCCAGAGCGATTCGCCCAATGAGTCCTTGATATTTAGTCGTTTTCAGCCAATTTTCTGGATTTTTGAAAATTTCACTTTTTTGTGAAAATATCCACTAAATGAGGGAATAATATGTGTGAGGGTACCCCAGGAGAGTTCCAAATGTGTGTGGGTAGAATATATATCCCACGGGGGTAAAATTGAAAAAAGTTGAAAAAATTATTTTTTTTGACTTAGTCATTTTTACGTCGTTTATCAGACTTTCAGATAGGGGAAATGTCAGGGAGCGTTCCAATTTCAGTTCTAGAGCGATTCACCCAATGAGTCCTTGATATTTAGTCGTTTTCAGCCAATTTTCAGAATTTTTGAAAATTTCACTTTTTTGTGAAAATATCCACTAAATGAGAGAATAATATGTGTGAGGGTACCCCAGGAGAGTTCCAAATGTGTGTGGGTAGAATATATATCCCACGGGGGTAAAATTAAAAAAAGTTGAAAATTTTTTTGGGGGGATTTAGTCATTTTTCCGGCGTTTATCAGACTTTCAGATAGGGGAAATGTCAGTGAGCGTACCTATTTCAGTTCCAGAGCGATTTGCCCAATGAGTCCTTGATATTTTGTCGTTTTCAGCCAATTTTTTGGATTTTTGAAAATTTCACTTTTTTGTGAAAATATCCACTAAATGAGGGAATAATACGTGTGAGGTTACCCCAGGAGAGTTCCAAATGTGTGTGGGTAGAATATATATCCCAAGGGGGTAAAATTGAAAAAAGTTGAAAACATTTTTTTCTTGGACTTAGTCATTTTTCCGGCGTTTATCAGACTTTCAGATAGGGGAAATGTCAGTGAGTGTTCTGATTTCAGTTCCAGAGCGATTCGCCCAATGAGTCCTTGATATTTAGTTGTTTTCAGCCAATTTTCTAGATTTTTGAAAGTTTCACTTTTTTGTGAAAATATCCACTAAATGAGGGAATAATATGTGTGAGCGTACCAAGGAGAGTTCCAAATGTGTGTGGGTAGAATATATATCCCACATGGATGAAATTGAAAAAAGTTGAAAAAAAAAATATTTTTGTACTTAGTCATATTTCCGGCGTTTATCAGACTTTCAAATAAGGGAAATGTCAGTGAGCATTCAGATTTCAGTTCCAGAGCGATTCGCCCAATGAGTCCTTGATATTTAGTCGTTTTAAGGCAATTTTCTGGATTTTTGAAAATTTCACTTTTTTGTGAAAATATCCACTAAATGAGGGAATAATATGTGTGAGGGTACCCCAGGAGAGTTCCAAATGTGTGTGGGTAGAATATATATCCCACGGGGGTAAAATTGAAAAAAGTTGAATACTTTTTTTTCTTGGACTTAGTCATTTTTCCGTCGTTTATCACAATTTCAGATAGGGGAAATGTCAGTGAGCGTTCCGATTTCAGTTCCAGAGCGATTCGCTCAATGAGTCCTTGATATTTAGTCGTTTTCAGCCAATTTTCTGGATTTTTGAAAATTTCACTTTTTTGTGAAAATATCCACTAAATGAGGGAATAATATGTGTGAGGGTACCAAGGAGAGTTCCAAATGTGTGTGGGTAGAATATATATCCCACATGGTTGAAATTGAAAAAAGTTGAAAAAAAAAATATTTTTGTACTTAGTCATATTTCCGGCGTTTATCAGACTTTCAGATAGGGGAAATGTCAGTGAGCATTCCGATTTCAGTTCCAGAGCGATTCGCCCAATGAGTCCTTGATATTTAGTCGTTTTCCGGCAATTTTCTGGATTTTTGAAAATTTCACTTTTTTGTGAAAATATCCACTAAATGAGGGAACAATATGTGTGAGGGTACCCCAGGAGAGTTCCAAATGTGTGTGGGTAGAATATATATCCCACGGGGGTAAAATTGAAAAAAGTTTAAAAAAATTTTTTTTTGGTCTTAGTCATTTTTCCGACGTTTATCAGACTTTCAGATAGCGGAAAAGTCAGTGAGCGTTCCGATTTCAGTTCCAGAACGATTCGGCCAATGAGTCCTTGATATTTAGTCGTTTTCAGGCAATTTTCTGGATTTTTGAAAATTTCACTTTTTTGTGAAAATATCCACTAAATGAGGAAATAATATGTGTGAGGGTACCCCAGGAGAGTTCCAAATGTGTGTGGGTAGAATATATATCCCACGGGGGTAAAATTGAAAAAAGTTGAAAATTTTTTTTGGGGGATTTAGTCATTTTTCCGGCGTTTATCAGACTTTCAGATAGGGGAAATGTCAGTGAGCGTTCCAATTTCAGATCCAGAGTGATTCGCTCAATGAGTCCTTGATATTTAGTCGTTTTCAGCCAATTTTCTGAATTTTTGAAAATTTCACTTTTTTGTGAAAATATCCACTAAATGAGGGAATAATATGTGTGAGGGTACCAAGGAGAGTTCAAAATGTGTGTGGGTAGAATATATATCCCACATGGTTGAAATTAAAAAAAGTTGAAAAAAAATATATTTTTGTACTTAGTCATATTTCCGGCGTTTATCAGACTTTCAGATAGGGGAAATGTCAGTGAGCATTCCGATTTCAGTTCCAGAGCGATTCGCCCAATGAGTCCTTGATATTTAGTGGTTTTCAGGCAATTTTCTGGATTTTTGAAAATTTCACTTTTTTGTGAAAATATCCACTAAATGAGGGAATAATATGTGTGAGGGTACCCCAGGAGAGTTCCAAATGTGTGTGGGTAGAATATATATCCCACGGGGGTAAAATTGGAAGAAGTTGAAATTTTTTTGGGGGGGATTCAGTCATTTTTCCGGCGTTTATCAGACTTTCAGATAGGGGAAATGTCAGTGAGCGTTCCGATTTCAGTTCCAGATCGATTCGCCGGATGAGTCTTTGATATTTCGTCGTTTTCAGGCAATTTTCTGAATTTTTAAAAATTTCACTTTTTTGTGAAAATATCCACTAAATGAGGGAATAATATGTGTGAGGGTACCCCAGGAGAGTTCCAAATGTGTGTGGGTAGAATATATATCCCACATGGTTGAAATTGAAAAAAGTTGAAAAAAAAAAAATTTTTGTACTTAGTCATATTTCCACCTTTTATCAGACTTTCAGATAGGGGAAATGTCAGTGAGCGTTCCGATTTCAGTTCCAGAGCGATTCGCCGGATGGGTCCTTGATATTTTGTCGTTTTCAGCCAATTTTCTGGATTTTTGAAAATTTCACTTTTTTTTGTGAAAATATCCATTAAATGAGGGAATAATATGTGTGAGGTTACCCCAGGAGAGTTCCAAATGTGTGTGGGTAGAATATATATCCCACGGGGGTAAAATTGAAAAACGTTGAAAAAATTTTTTTTTTGGACTTAGTCATTTTTCCGACGTTTATCAGATTTTAAGATAGGAGAAATGTCAGTGAGCATTCCGATTTCAGTTCCAGAGCCATTCGCCCAATGAGTCCTTCCTATTTAGTCGCTTTCAGCCAAATTTCTGGATTTTTGAAAATTTCACTTTTTTGTGAAAATATCCACTAAATGAGGTGACAATATGTGTGAGGGTACCCCAGGAGAGTTCCAAATGTGTGTGGGCAGAATATATATCCCACGGGGGTAAAATTGAAAAAAGTTGAAAACTTTTTTTTCTTGGACTTAGTCATTTTTCCAGCGTTTATCAGACTTTCAGATAGGGGAAATGTCAGTGAGTGTTCCGATTTCAGTTCCAGAGCGATTCGCCCAATGAGTCCTTGATATTTAGTCGTTTTCAGCCAATTTTCTGGATTTTTGAATATTTCACTTTTTTGTGAAAATATCCACTAAATGAGGGAATAATATGTGTGAGGGTATCCCAGGAGAGTTCCAAATGTGTGTGGGTAGAATATATATCCCACGGGGGTAAAATTGAAAAAAGTTGAAAAAAATTTTTTTTGGACTTAGTCATTTTTCCGACGTTTATCAGACTTTCAGATAGCGGAAAAGTCAGTGAGCGTTCCGATTTCAGTTCCAGAACGATTCGGCCAATGATTCCTTGATATTTAGTCGTTTTCAGGCGATTTTCTGGATTTTTGAAAATTTCACTTTTTTGTGAAAATATTCACTAAATGAGGGAATAATATGTGTGAGGGTACCCCAGGAGACTTCCAAATGTGTGTGGGTAGAATATATATCCCACGGAGGTAAAATTGAAAAAAGTTGAAAATTTTTTTTTTGGGATTTAGTCATTTTTCCGGCGTTTATCAGACTTTCAGATAGGGGAAATGTCATTGAGCGTTCCGATTTCAGTTCCAGAGCGATTCGCTCAATGAGTCCTTGATATTTAGTCGTTTTCAGCCAATTTTCTGAATTTTTGAAAATTTCATTTTTTTGTGAAAATATCCACTAAATGAGGGAATAATATGTGTGAGGGTACCAATGAGAGTTCCAAATGTGTGTGGGTAGAATATATATCCCACATGGTTGAAATTGAAAAAAGTTGAAAAAAAAAAAATTTTTGTACTTAGTCATTTTTCCGGCGTTTATCAGACTTTCAGATAGGGGAAATGTCAGTGAGCATTCCGATTTCAGTTCCAGAGCGATTCGCCCAATGAGTCCTTGATATTTAGTCGTTTTCAGGCAATTTTCTGGATTTTTGAAAATTTCACTTTTTTGTGAAAATATCCACTAAATGAGGGAATAATATGTGTGAGGGTACCCCAGGAGAGTTCCAAATGTGTGTGGGTAGAATATATATCCCACGGGGGTAAAATTGAAAAAAGTTGCAAAAAATTTTTTTTTGGACTTAAGTCATTTTTTCGGCGTTTATCAGGCTTTCAGATAGGGGAAATGTCAGTGAGCGTTCCGATTTCAGTTCCAGAGCGATTCGCCCAATGAGTCCTTGACATTTCGTCGTTTTCAGCCAATTTTCAGAATTTTTGAAAATTTCACTAATTTGTGAAAATATCCACTAAATGAGGGAATAATATGTGTGAGGGTACCCCAGGAGAGTTCCAAATGTGTGTGGGTAGAATATATTTCCCACGGGGATAAAATTGAAAAAAGTTGAAACATTTTTTTTTTTGGATTTAGTCATTTTTCCGGCGTTTATCAGACTTTCAGATAGGGGAAATGTCAGTGAGCGTTCCGATTTCAGTTCCAGAGCGATTCGCCCAATGAGTCCTTGACATTTCGTCATTTTCAGCCAATTTTCAGAATTTTTGAAAATTTCACTAATTTGTGAAAATATCCACTAAATGAGGGAATAATATGTGTGAGGGTATGCCAGGAGAGTTCCAAATGTGTGTGGGTAGAATACATATCCCACGGGGTAAAATTGAAAAAAGTTGAAAATTTTTTTGGGGGGGATTTAGTCATTTTTCCGGCGTTTATCAGACTTTCAGATAGGGGAAATGTCAGTGAGCATTCCGATTTCAGTTCCAGAGCGATTCGCCCAATGAGTCCTTGATATTTAGTCGTTTTCCGGCAATTTTCTGGATTTTTGAAAATTTCACTTTTTTGTGAAAATATCCACTAAATGAGGGAACAATATGTGTGAGGGTACCCCAGGAGAGTTCCAAATGTGTGTGGGTAGAATATATATCCCACGGGGGTAAAATTGAAAAAAGTTTAAAAAAATTTTTTTTTGGTCTTAGTCATTTTTCCGACGTTTATCAGACTTTCAGATAGCGGAAAAGTCAGTGAGCGTTCCGATTTCAGTTCCAGAACGATTCGGCCAATGAGTCCTTGATATTTAGTCGTTTTCAGGCAATTTTCTGGATTTTTGAAAATTTCACTTTTTTGTGAAAATATCCACTAAATGAGGAAATAATATGTGTGAGGGTACCCCAGGAGAGTTCCAAATGTGTGTGGGTAGAATATATATCCCACGGGGGTAAAATTGAAAAAAGTTGAAAATTTTTTTTTGGGGATTTAGTCATTTTTCCGGCGTTTATCAGACTTTCAGATAGGGGAAATGTCAGTGAGCGTTCCAATTTCAGATCCAGAGTGATTCGCTCAATGAGTCCTTGATATTTAGTCGTTTTCAGCCAATTTTCTGAATTTTTGAAAATTTCACTTTTTTGTGAAAATATCCACTAAATGAGGGAATAATATGTGTGAGGGTACCAAGGAGAGTTCAAAATGTGTGTGGGTAGAATATATATCCCACATGGTTGAAATTAAAAAAAGTTGAAAAAAAATATATTTTTGTACTTAGTCATATTTCCGGCGTTTATCAGACTTTCAGATAGGGGAAATGTCAGTGAGCATTCCGATTTCAGTTCCAGAGCGATTCGCCCAATGAGTCCTTGATATTTAGTGGTTTTCAGGCAATTTTCTGGATTTTTGAAAATTTCACTTTTTTGTGAAAATATCCACTAAATGAGGGAATAATATGTGTGAGGGTACCCCAGGAGAGTTCCAAATGTGTGTGGGTAGAATATATATCCCACGGGGGTAAAATTGGAAGAAGTTGAAATTTTTTTGGGGGGGATTCAGTCATTTTTCCGGCGTTTATCAGACTTTCAGATAGGGGAAATGTCAGTGAGCGTTCCGATTTCAGTTCCAGATCGATTCGCCGGATGAGTCTTTGATATTTCGTCGTTTTCAGGAAATTTTCTGAATTTTTAAAAATTTCACTTTTTTGTGAAAATATCCACTAAATGAGGGAATAATATGTGTGAGGGTACCCCAGGAGAGTTCCAAATGTGTGTGGGTAGAATATATATCCCACATGGTTGAAATTGAAAAAAGTTGAAAAAAAAAAAATTTTTGTACTTAGTCATATTTCCACCTTTTATCAGACTTTCAGATAGGGGAAATGTCAGTGAGCGTTCCGATTTCAGTTCCAGAGCGATTCGCCGGATGGGTCCTTGATATTTTGTCGTTTTCAGCCAATTTTCTGGATTTTTGAAAATTTCACTTTTTTTTGTGAAAATATCCATTAAATGAGGGAATAATATGTGTGAGGTTACCCCAGGAGAGTTCCAAATGTGTGTGGGTAGAATATATATCCCACGGGGGTAAAATTGAAAAACGTTGAAAAAATTTTTTTTTTGGACTTAGTCATTTTTCCGACGTTTATCAGATTTTAAGATAGGAGAAATGTCAGTGAGCATTCCGATTTCAGTTCCAGAGCCATTCGCCCAATGAGTCCTTCCTATTTAGTCGCTTTCAGCCAAATTTCTGGATTTTTGAAAATTTCACTTTTTTGTGAAAATATCCACTAAATGAGGTGACAATATGTGTGAGGGTACCCCAGGAGAGTTCCAAATGTGTGTGGGCAGAATATATATCCCACGGGGGTAAAATTGAAAAAAGTTGAAAACTTTTTTTTCTTGGACTTAGTCATTTTTCCAGCGTTTATCAGACTTTCAGATAGGGGAAATGTCAGTGAGTGTTCCGATTTCAGTTCCAGAGCGATTCGCCCAATGAGTCCTTGATATTTAGTCGTTTTCAGCCAATTTTCTGGATTTTTGAATATTTCACTTTTTTGTGAAAATATCCACTAAATGAGGGAATAATATGTGTGAGGGTATCCCAGGAGAGTTCCAAATGTGTGTGGGTAGAATATATATCCCACGGGGGTAAAATTGAAAAAAGTTGAAAAAAATTTTTTTTGGACTTAGTCATTTTTCCGACGTTTATCAGACTTTCAGATAGCGGAAAAGTCAGTGAGCGTTCCGATTTCAGTTCCAGAACGATTCGGCCAATGATTCCTTGATATTTAGTCGTTTTCAGGCGATTTTCTGGATTTTTGAAAATTTCACTTTTTTGTGAAAATATTCACTAAATGAGGGAATAATATGTGTGAGGGTACCCCAGGAGACTTCCAAATGTGTGTGGGTAGAATATATATCCCACGGAGGTAAAATTGAAAAAAGTTGAAAATTTTTTTTTTGGGATTTAGTCATTTTTCCGGCGTTTATCAGACTTTCAGATAGGGGAAATGTCATTGAGCGTTCCGATTTCAGTTCCAGAGCGATTCGCTCAATGAGTCCTTGATATTTAGTCGTTTTCAGCCAATTTTCTGAATTTTTGAAAATTTCATTTTTTTGTGAAAATATCCACTAAATGAGGGAATAATATGTGTGAGGGTACCAATGAGAGTTCCAAATGTGTGTGGGTAGAATATATATCCCACATGGTTGAAATTGAAAAAAGTTGAAAAAAAAAAAATTTTTGTACTTAGTCATTTTTCCGGCGTTTATCAGACTTTCAGATAGGGGAAATGTCAGTGAGCATTCCGATTTCAGTTCCAGAGCGATTCGCCCAATGAGTCCTTGATATTTAGTCGTTTTCAGGCAATTTTCTGGATTTTTGAAAATTTCACTTTTTTGTGAAAATATCCACTAAATGAGGGAATAATATGTGTGAGGGTACCCCAGGAGAGTTCCAAATGTGTGTGGGTAGAATATATATCCCACGGGGGTAAAATTGAAAAAAGTTGCAAAAAATTTTTTTTTGGACTTAAGTCATTTTTTCGGCGTTTATCAGGCTTTCAGATAGGGGAAATGTCAGTGAGCGTTCCGATTTCAGTTCCAGAGCGATTCGCCCAATGAGTCCTTGACATTTCGTCGTTTTCAGCCAATTTTCAGAATTTTTGAAAATTTCACTAATTTGTGAAAATATCCACTAAATGAGGGAATAATATGTGTGAGGGTACCCCAGGAGAGTTCCAAATGTGTGTGGGTAGAATATATTTCCCACGGGGATAAAATTGAAAAAAGTTGAAACATTTTTTTTTTTGGATTTAGTCATTTTTCCGGCGTTTATCAGACTTTCAGATAGGGGAAATGTCAGTGAGCGTTCCGATTTCAGTTCCAGAGCGATTCGCCCAATGAGTCCTTGACATTTCGTCATTTTCAGCCAATTTTCAGAATTTTTGAAAATTTCACTAATTTGTGAAAATATCCACTAAATGAGGGAATAATATGTGTGAGGGTATGCCAGGAGAGTTCCAAATGTGTGTGGGTAGAATACATATCCCACGGGGTAAAATTGAAAAAAGTTGAAAATTTTTTTGGGGGGGATTTAGTCATTTTTCCGGCGTTTATCAGACTTTCAGATAGGGGAAATGTCAGTGAGCGGTCCGATTTCAGTTCCAGAGCGATTCGCCCAATGAGTCCTTGATATTTCGTTATTTTCAGGCAATTTTCTGAATTTTTGAAAATTTCACTTTTTTGTGAAAATATCCACTATATGTGTGAGGGTACCCCAGGAGAGTTCCAAATGTGTGTGGGGAGAATATATATCCCACGGGGTAAAATTGAAAAAAGTTGAAAAAATTTTTTTGGTGGATTTAGTCATTTTTCTGGCGTTTATCAGACTTTCAGATAGGGGAAATGTCCGTGAGCGTTCCGATTTCAGTTCCAGAGCGATTCGCCGGATGGGTCCTTGACATTTCGTCGTTCTCAGGCGATTTTCAGAATTTTTGAAAATTTCACTTTTTTGTGAAAATATCCACTAAATGAGGGAATAATATGTGTGAGGGTACCCCAGGAGAGTTCCAAATGTGTGTGGGTAGAATATATATCCCACGGGGATAAAATTGAAAAAAGTTTAAACATTTTTTTTTTTGGATTTAGTCATTTTTCCGGCGTTTATCAGACTTTCAGATAGGGGAAATGTCAGTGAGCGTTCCGATTTCAGTTCCAGAGCGATTCGCCCAATGAGTCTTTGATATTTCGTCGTTTTCAGGCAATTTTCTGAATTTTTGAAAATTTCACTTTTTTGTGAAAATATCCACTAAATGAGGGAATAATATGTGTGAGGGTACCCCAGGAGAGTTCCAAATGAGTGTGGGTAGAATATATATCCCACGGGGTAAAATTGAAAAAAGTTGAAAAAAATTTTTTTTTGGACTTAAGTCATTTTTTCGGCGTTTATCAGGCTTTCAGATAGGGGAAATGTCAGTCAGCGTTCCGATTTCAGTTCCAGAGCGATTCGCCATATGAGTCCTTGACATTTCGTCGTTTTCAGCCAATTTTCAGAATTTTTGAAAATTTCACTAATTTGTGAAAATATCCACTAAATGAGGGAATAATATGTGTGAGGGTACCCCAGGAGAGTTCCAAATGTGTGTGGGTAGAATATATATCCCACGGGGATAAAATTGAAAAAAGTTGAAACATTTTTTTTTTGGATTTAGTCATTTTTCCGGCGTTTATCAGACTTTCAGATAGGGGAAATGTCAGTGAGCGTTCCGCTTTCAGTTCCAGAGCGATTCGCCCAATGAGTCCTTGATATTTCGTTATTTTCAGGCAATTTTCTGAATTTTTGAAAATTTCACTTTTTTGTGAAAATATCCACTAAATGAGGGAATAATATGCGTGAGGGTACCCCAGGAGAGTTCCAAATGTGTGTGGGTAGAATATATATCCCACGGGGTAAAATTGAAAAAAGTTGAAAAAAATTTTTTTTTGGACTTAAGTCATTTTTTCGGCGTTTATCAGACTTTCAGATAGGGGAAATGTCAGTGAGCGTTCCGATTTCAGTTCCAGAGCGATTCGCCCAATGAGTCCTTGATATTTCGTCGTTTTCAGCCAATTTTCTGAATTTTTGAAAATTTCACTTTTTGTGAAAATATCCACTAAATGAGGGAATAATATGTGTGAGGGTACCCCAGGAGAGTTCCAAATGTGTGTGGGTAGAATATATATCCCACGGGGTAAAATTGAAAAAAGTTGAAAAAAATTTTTTTTTGGACTTAAGTCATTTTTTCGGCGTTTATCAGACTTTCAGATAGGGGAAATGTCAGTGAGCGCTCCGATTTCAGTTCCAGAGCGATTCGCCCAATGAGTCCTTGATATTTCGTCGTTTTCAGCCAATTTTCTGAATTTTTGAAAATTTCACTTTTTGTGAAAATATCCACTAAATGAGGGAATAATATGTGTGAGGGTACCCCAGGAGAGTTCCAAATGAGTGTGGGTAGAATATATATCCCACGGGGGTAAAATTGAAAAAAGTTGAAAAAAATTTTTTTTTGGACTTAAGTCATTTTTTCGGCGTTTATCAGGCTTTCAGATAGGGGAAATGTCAGTCAGCGTTCCGATTTCAGTTCCAGAGCGATTCGCCATATGAGTCCTTGACATTTCGTCGTTTTCAGCCAATTTTCAGAATTTTTGAAAATTTCACTAATTTGTGAAAATATCCACTAAATGAGGGAATAATATGTGTGAGGGTACCCCAGGAGAGTTCCAAATGTGTGTGGGTAGAATATATATCCCACGGGGATAAAATTGAAAAAAGTTTAAACATTTTTTTTTTGGATTTAGTCATTTTTCCGGCGTTTATCAGACTTTCAGATAGGGGAAATGTCAGTGAGCGTTCCGCTTTCAGTTCCAGAGCGATTCGCCCAATGAGTCCTTGATATTTCGTTATTTTCAGGCAATTTTCTGAATTTTTGAAAATTTCACTTTTTTGTGAAAATATCCACTAAATGAGGGAATAATATGCGTGAGGGTACCCCAGGAGAGTTCCAAATGTGTGTGGGTAGAATATATATCCCACGGGGTAAAATTGAAAAAAGTTGAAAAAAATTTTTTTTTGGACTTAAGTCATTTTTTCGGCGTTTATCAGACTTTCAGATAGGGGAAATGTCAGTGAGCGTTCCGATTTCAGTTCCAGAGCGATTCGCCCAATGAGTCCTTGATATTTCGTCGTTTTCAGCCAATTTTCTGAATTTTTGAAAATTTCACTTTTTGTGAAAATATCCACTAAATGAGGGAATAATATGTGTGAGGGTACCCCAGGAGAGTTCCAAATGTGTGTGAGTAGAATATATATCCCACGGGGTAAAATTGAAAAAAGTTGAAAAAAATTTTTTTTTGGACTTAAGTCATTTTTTCGGCGTTTATCAGACTTTCAGATAGGGGAAATGTCAGTGAGTGCTCCGATTTCAGTTCCAGAGCGATTCGCCCAATGAGTCCTTGATATTTCGTCGTTTTCAGCCAATTTTCTGAATTTTTGAAAATTTCACTTTTTGTGAAAATATCCACTAACTGAGGGAATAATATGTGTGAGGGTACCCCAGGAGAGTTCCAAATGTGTGTGGGTAGAATATATATCCCACGGGGTAAAATTGAAAAAAGTTGAAAAAATTTTTTTGGTGGATTTAGTCATTTTTCCGGCGTTTATCAGACTTTCACATAAGGGAAATGTCAGTGAGCATTCCGATTTCAGTTCCAGAGTGATTCGCCCAATGAGTCCTTGATATTTAGTCGTTTTCAGCCAATTTTCTGGATTTTTGAAAATTTCACTTTTTTGTGAAAATATCCACTAAATGAGGGAATAATATGTGTGAGGGTACCCCAGGAGAGTTCCAAATGAGTGTGGGTAGAATATATATCCCACGGGGGTAAAATTGAAAAAAGTTGAAAAATTTTTTTTTTTTGGACTTAGTCATTTTTCCGGCGTTTATCAGACTTTCACATAGGGGAAATGTCAGTGAGCATTCCGATTTCAGTTCCAGAGCGATTTGCCCAATGAGTCCTTGATGTTTCGTTATTTTCAGGCAATTTTCTGAATTTTTGAAAATTTCACTTTTTGTGAAAATATCCACTAAATGAGGGAATAATATGTGTGAGGGTACCCCAGGAGAGTTCCAAATGTGTGTGGGTAGAATATATATCCCACGGGGATAAAATTGAAAAAAGTTGAAACTTTTTTTTTTTGGATTTAGTCATTTTTCCGGCGTTTATCAGACTTTCAGATAGGGGAAATGTCAGTGAGCGGTCCGATTTCAGTTCCAGAGCGATTCGCCCAATGAGTCCTTGATATTTCGTTATTTTCAGGCAATTTTCTGAATTTTTGAAAATTTCACTTTTTTGTGAAAATATCCACTATATGTGTGAGGGTACCCCAGGAGAGTTCCAAATGTGTGTGGGTAGAATATATATCCCACGGGGTAAAATTGAAAAAAGTTGAAACATTTTTTTGGTGGGATTTAGTCATTTTTCCGGCGTTTATCAGACTTTCAGATAGGGGAAATATTAGTGAGGGTTCCGATTTCAGTTCCAGAGCGATTCGCCCAATGAGTCCTTGATATTTTGTTATTTTCAGGCAATTTTCTGAATTTTTGAAAATTTCACATTTTTGTGAAAATATCCACTAAATGAGAGAATAATATGTGTGAGGGTACCCCAGGAGAGTTCCAAATGTGTGTGGGTAGAATATATATCCCACGGGGATAAAATTGAAAAAAGTTGAAACATTTTTTTTTTTTGGATTTAGTCATTTTTCCGGCGTTTATCAGACTTTCAGATAGGGGAAATGTCCGTGAGCGTTCCGATTTCAGTTCCAGAGCGATTCGCCCAATGAGTCTTTGATATTTCGTCGTTTTCAGGCAATTTTCTGAATTTTTGAAAATTTCACTTTTTTGTGAAAATATCCACTAAATGAGGGAATAATATGTGTGAGGGTACCCCAGGAGAGTTCCAAATGAGTGTGGGTAGAATATATATCCCACGGGGGTAAAATTGAAAAAAGTTGAAAAAATTTTTTTTTTAGAATACAGTCATTTTTTCGGCGTTTATCAGACTTTCAGATAGGGGAAATGTCAGTGAGCGTTCCGATTTCAGTTCCAGAGCGATTCGCCCAATGAGTCCTTGACATTTCGTCGTTTTCAGCCAATTTTCAGAATTTTTGAAAATTTCACTAATTTGTGAAAATATCCACTAAATGAGGGAATAATATGTGTGAGGGTACCCCAGGAGAGTTCCAAATGTGTGTGGGTAGAATATATATCCCACGGGGATAAAATTGAAAAAAGTTGAAACATTTTTTTTTTTTGGATTTAGTCATTTTTCCGGCGTTTATCAGACTTTCAGATAGGGGAAATGTCCGTGAGCGTTCCGATTTCAGTTCCAGAGCGATTCGCCCAATGAGTCTTTGATATTTCGTCGTTTTCAGGCAATTTTCTGAATTTTTGAAAATTTCACTTTTTGTGAAAATATCCACTAAATGAGGGAATAATATGTGTGAGGGTACCCCAGGAGAGTTCCAAATGTGTGTGGGTAGAATATATATCCCACGGGGTAAAATTGAAAAAAGTTGAAAAAATTTTTTTGGTGGATTTAGTCATTTTTCCGGCGTTTATCAGACTTTCACATAAGGGAAATGTCAGTGAGCATTCCGATTTCAGTTCCAGAGTGATTCGCCCAATGAGTCCTTGATATTTAGTCGTTTTCAGCCAATTTTCTGGATTTTTGAAAATTTCACTTTTTTGTGAAAATATCCACTAAATGAGGGAATAATATGTGTGAGGGTACCCCAGGAGAGTTCCAAATGAGTGTGGGTAGAATATATATCCCACGGGGGTAAAATTGAAAAAAGTTGAAAAATTTTTTTTTTTTGGACTTAGTCATTTTTCCGGCGTTTATCAGACTTTCACATAGGGGAAATGTCAGTGAGCATTCCGATTTCAGTTCCAGAGCGATTTCCCCAATGAGTCCTTGATATTTCGTTATTTTCAGGCAATTTTCTGAATTTTTGAAAATTTCACTTTTTTGTGAAAATATCCACTATATGTGTGAGGGTACCCCAGGAGAGTTCCAAATGTGTGTGGGTAGAATATATATCCCACGGGGTAAAATTGAAAAAAGTTGAAACATTTTTTTGGGGGGATTTAGTCATTTTTCCGGCGTTTATCAGACTTTCAGATAGGGGAAATATTAGTGAGGGTTCCGATTTCAGTTCCAGAGCGATTCGCCCAATGAGTCCTTGATATTTTGTTATTTTCAGGCAATTTTCTGAATTTTTGAAAATTTCACATTTTTGTGAAAATATCCACTAAATGAGGGAATAATATGTGTGAGGGTACCCCAGGAGAGTTCCAAATGTGTGTGGGTAGAATATATATCCCACGGGGATAAAATTGAAAAAAGTTGAAACATTTTTTTTTTTTGGATTTAGTCATTTTTCCGGCGTTTATCAGACTTTCAGATAGGGGAAATGTCCGTGAGCGTTCCGATTTCAGTTCCAGAGCGATTCGCCCAATGAGTCTTTGATATTTCGTCGTTTTCAGGCAATTTTCTGAATTTTTGAAAATTTCACTTTTTTGTGAAAATATCCACTAAATGAGGGAATAATATGTGTGAGGGTACCCCAGGAGAGTTCCAAATGAGTGTGGGTAGAATATATATCCCACGGGGGTAAAATTGAAAAAAGTTGAAAAAATTTTTTTTTTAGAATACAGTCATTTTTTCGGCGTTTATCAGACTTTCAGATAGGGGAAATGTCAGTGAGCGTTCCGATTTCAGTTCCAGAGCGATTCGCCCAATGAGTCCTTGACATTTCGTCGTTTTCAGCCAATTTTCAGAATTTTTGAAAATTTCACTAATTTGTGAAAATATCCACTAAATGAGGGAATAATATGTGTGAGGGTACCCCAGGAGAGTTCCAAATGTGTGTGGGTAGAATATATATCCCACGGGGATAAAATTGAAAAAAGTTGAAACATTTTTTTTTTTTGGATTTAGTCATTTTTCCGGCGTTTATCAGACTTTCAGATAGGGGAAATGTCCGTGAGCGTTCCGATTTCAGTTCCAGAGCGATTCGCCCAATGAGTCTTTGATATTTCGTCGTTTTCAGGCAATTTTCTGAATTTTTGAAAATTTCACTTTTTTGTGAAAATATCCACTAAATGAGGGAATAATATGTGTGAGGGTACCCCAGGAGAGTTCCAAATGAGTGTGGGTAGAATATATATCCCACGGGGGTAAAATTGAAAAAAGTTGAAAAAAATTTTTTTTTGGACTTAAGTCATTTTTTCGGCGTTTATCAGGCTTTCAGATAGGGGAAATGTCAGTGAGCGTTCCGATTTCAGTTCCAGAGCGATTCGCTATATGAGTCCTTGACATTTCGTCGTTTTCAGCCAATTTTCAGAATTTTTGAAAATTTCACTAATTTGTGAAAATATCCACTAAATGAGGGAATAATATGTGTGAGGGTACCCCAGGAGAGTTCCAAATGTGTGTGGGTAGAATATATATCCCACGGGGATAAAATTGAAAAAAGTTGAAACATTTTTTTTTTTGGATTTAGTCATTTTTCCGGCGTTTATCAGACTTTCAGATAGGGGAAATGTCAGTGAGCGTTCCGCCTTCAGTTCCAGAGCGATTCGCCCAATGAGTCCTTGATATTTCGTTATTTTCAGGCAATTTTCTGAATTTTTGAAAATTTCACTTTTTTGTGAAAATATCCACTAAATGAGGGAATAATATGTGTGAGGGTACCCCAGGAGAGTTCCAAATGTGTGTGGGTAGAATATATATCCCACGGGGTAAAATTGAAAAAAGTGGAAAATTTTTTTGGGGGGGATTTAGTCATTTTTCCGGCATTTATCAGACTTTCAGATAGGGGAAATGTCAGTGAGCGTTCCGATTTCTGTTCCAGAGCGATTCGCCCAATGAGTCCTTGATATTTAGTCGTTTTCAGCCAATTTTCTGGATTTTTGAAAACTTCACTTATTTGTGAAAATATCCACTAAATGAGTGAATAATATGTGTGAGGGTACCAATGAGAGTTCCAAATGTGTGTGGGTAGATTATATATCCCACATGGTTGAAATTGAAAAAAGTTGAAAAAAAAAAAATTTTTGTACTTAGTCATTTTTCCGGCGTTTATCAGACTTTCAGATAGGGGAAATGTCAGTGAGCATTCCGATTTCAGTTCCAGAGCCATTCGCCCAATGAGTCCTTCATATTTAATCGTTTTCAGGCAATTTTCTGGATTTTTGAAAATTTCACTTTTTTGTGAAAATATCCACTAAATGAGGGAATAATATGTGTGAGGGTACCCCAGGAGAGTTCCAAATGTGTGTGGGTAGAATATATATCCCACGGGGGTAAAATTGAAAAAAGTTGCAAAAAATTTTTTTTTGGACTTAAGTCATTTTTTCGCCGTTTATCAGGCTTTCAGATAGGGGAAATGTCAGTGAGCGTTCCGATTTCAGTTCCAGAGCGATTCGCCCAATGAGTCCTTGACATTTTGTCGTTTTCAGCCAATTTTCAGAATTTTTGAAAATTTCACTAATTTGTGAAAATATCCACTAAATGAGGGAATAATATGTGTGAGGGTACCCCAGGAGAGTTCCAAATGTGTGTGGGTAGAATATATATCCCACGGGGATAAAATTGAAAAAAGTTGATACATTTTTTTTTTTGGATTTAGTCATTTTTCCGGCGTTTATCAGACTTTCAGATAGGGGAAATGTCAGTGAGCGTTCCGATTTCAGTTCCAGAGCGATTCGCCCAATGAGTCCTTGACATTTCGTCATTTTCAGCCAATTTTCAGAATTTTTGAAAATTTCACTAATTTGTGAAAATATCCACTAAATGAGGGAATAATATGTGTGAGGGTATGCCAGGAGAGTTCCAAATGTGTGTGGGTAGAATACATATCCCACGGGGTAAAATTGAAAAAAGTTGAAAATTTTTTTGGGGGGGATTTAGTCATTTTTCCGGCGTTTATCAGACTTTCAGATAGGGGAAATGTCAGTGAGCGTTCCGATTTCAGTTCCAGAGCGATTCGCCCAATGAGTCCTTGATATTGTCGTTTTCAGCCAATTTTCTGGATTTTTGAAAATTTCACTTTTTTGTGAAAATATCCACTAAATGAGTGAATAATATGTGTGAGGGTACCCCAGGAGAGTTCCAAATGTGTGTGGGTAGAATATATATACCAAGGGGGTAAAATTGAAAAAAGTTGAAAAAAATTTTTTTTTGGACTTAAGTCATTTTTCCGGCGTTTATCAGACTTTCAGATAGGGGAAATATTAGTGAGCGTTCAGATTTCAGTTCCAGAGCGATTCGCCCAATGAGTCCTTGATATTTTGTTATTTTCTGGCAATTTTCTGAATTTTTGAAAATTTCACATTTTTGTGAAAATATCCACTAAATGAGGGAATAATATGTGTGAGGGTACCCCAGGAGAGTTCCAAATGTGTGTGGGTAGAATATATATCCCACGGGGGTAAAATTGAAAAAAGTTGAAAAATTTTTTTTTTTTGGACTTAGTCATTTTTCCGGCGTTTATCAGACTTTCAGATAGGGGAAATGTCAGTGAGCGTTCCGCTTTCAGTTCCAGAGCGATTCGCCCAATGAGTCCTTGATATTTCGTTATTTTCAGGCAATTTTCTGAATTTTTGAAAATTTCACTTTTTTGTGAAAATATCCACTAAATGAGTGAATAATATGCGTGAGGGTACCCCAGGAGAGTTCCAAATGTGTGTGGGTAGAATATGTATCCCACGGGGTAAAATTGAAAAAAGTTGAAACTTTTTTTTTTTGGATTTAGTCATTTTTCCGGCGTTTATCAGACTTTCAGATAGGGGAAATGTCAGTGAGCGGTCCGATTTCAGTTCCAGAGCGATTCGCCCAATGAGTCCTTGATATTTCGTTATTTTCAGGCAATTTTCTGAATTTTTGAAAATTTCACTTTTTTGTGAAAATATCCACTATATGTGTGAGGGTACCCCAGGAGAGTTCCAAATGTGTGTGGGTAGAATATATATCCCACGAGGTAAAATTGAAAAAAGTTGAAACATTTTTTTGGGGGGATTTAGTCATTTTTCCGGCGTTTATCAGACTTTCAGATAGGGGAAATATTAGTGAGGGTTCCGATTTCAGTTCCAGTGCGATTCGCCCAATGAGTCCTTGATATTTTGTTATTTTCAGGCAATTTTCTGAATTTTTGAAAATTTCACATTTTTGTGAAAATATCCACTAAATGAGGGAATAATATGTGTGAGGGTACCCCAGGAGAGTTCCAAATGTGTATGGGTAGAATATATATCCCACGGGGGTAAAATTGAAAAAAGTTGAAAAATTTTTTTTTTTAGAATACAGTCATTTTTTCGGCGTTTATCAGACTTTCAGATAGGGGAAATGTCCGTGAGCGTTCCGATTTCAGTTCCAGAGCGATTCGCCGGATGGGTCCTTGACATTTCGTCGTTCTCAGGCGATTTTCAGAATTTTTGAAAATTTCACTTTTTTGTGAAAATATCCACTAAATGAGGGAATAATATGTGTGAGGGTACCCCAGGAGAGTTCCAAATGTGTATGGGTAGAATATATATCCCACGGGGGTAAAATTGAAAAAAGTTGAAAAATTTTTTTTTTTAGAATACAGTCATTTTTTCGGCGTTTATCAGACTTTCAAATAGGGGAAATGTCAGTGAGCGTTCCGATTTCAGTTCCAGAGCGATTCGCCTAATGAGTCCTTGACATTTCGTCGTTTTCAGCCAATTTTCAGAATTTTTGAAAATTTCACTAATTTGTGAAAATATCCACTAAATGAGGGAATAATATGTGTGAGGGTACCCCAGGAGAGTTCCAAATGTGTGTGGGTAGAATGTATATCCCACGGGGATAAAATTGAAAAAAGTTGAAACATTTTTTTTTTTTGGATTTAGTCATTTTTCCGGCGTTTATCAGACTTTCAGATAGGGGAAATGTCCGTGAGCGTTCCGATTTCAGTTCCAGAGCGATTCGCCCAATGAGTCTTTGATATTTCGTCGTTTTCAGGCAATTTTCTGAATTTTTGAAAATTTCACTTTTTTGTGAAAATATCCACTAAATGAGGGAATAATATGTGTGAGGGTACCCCAGGAGAGTTCCAAATGAGTGTGGGTAGAATATATATCCCACGGGGGTAAAATTGAAAAAAGTTGAAAAATTTTTTTTTTTTGGACTTAGTCATTTTTCCGGCGTTTATCAGACTTTCAGATAGGGGAAATGTCAGTGAGCATTCCGATTTCAGTTCCAGAGCGATTCGCATAATGAGTCCTTGATATTTAGTCGTTTTCAGCCAATTTTCTGGATTTTTGAAAACTTCACTTATTTGTGAAAATATCCACTAAATGAGTGAATAATATGTGTGAGGGTACCCCAGGAGAGGTCCAAATGTGTGTGGGTAGTATATATATACCACGGGGGTAAAATTGAAAAAAGTTGAAAAAAATTTTTTTTTGGACTTAAGTCATTTTTTCGGCGTTTATCAGGCTTTCAGATAGGGGAAATGTCAGTGAGCGTTCCGATTTCAGTTCCAGAGCGATTCGCCATATGAGTCCTTGACATTTCGTCGTTTTCAGCGAATTTTCAGAATTTTTGAAAATTTCACTAATTTATGAAAATATCCACTAAATGAGGGAATAATATGTGTGAGGGTACCCCAGGAGAGTTCCAAATGTGTGTGGGTAGAATATATATCCCACGGGGTAAAATTGAAAAAAGTTGAAAATTTTTTTGGGGGGGATTTAGTCATTTTTCCGGCATTTATCAGACTTTCAGATAGGGGAAATGTCAGTGAGCGTTCCGATTTCTGTTCCAGAGCGATTCGCCCAATGAGTCCTTGATATTTCGTTATTTTCAGGCAATTTTCTGAATTTTTGAAAATTTCACTTTTTTGTGAAAATATCCACTAAATGAGGGAATAATATGTGTGAGGGTACCCCAGGAGAGTTCCAAATGTGTGTGGGTAGAATATATATCCCACGGGGTAAAATTGAAAAAAGTTGAAAATTTTTTTGGGGGGGATTTAGTCATTTTTCCGGCATTTATCAGACTTTCAGATAGGGGAAATGTCAGTGAGCGTTCCGATTTCTGTTCCAGAGCGATTCGCCCAATGAGTCCTTGATATTTCGTTATTTTCAGGCAATTTTCTGAATTTTTGAAAATTTCACTTTTTTGTGAAAATATCCACTAAATGAGTGAATAATATGCGTGAGGGTACCCCAGGAGAGTTCCAAATGTGTGTGGGTAGAATATATATCCCACGGGGTAAAATTGAAAAAAGTTGAAACTTTTTTTTTTTGGATTTAGTCATTTTTCCGGCGTTTATCAGACTTTCAGATAGGGGAAATGTCAGTGAGCGGTCCGATTTCAGTTCCAGAGCGATTCGCCCAATGAGTCCTTGATATTTCGTTATTTTCAGGCAATTTTCTGAATTTTTGAAAATTTCACTTTTTTGTGAAAATATCCACTATATGTGTGAGGGTACCCCAGGAGAGTTCCAAATGTGTGTGGGTAGAATATATATCCCACGAGGTAAAATTGAAAAAAGTTGAAACATTTTTTTGGGGGGATTTAGTCATTTTTCCGGCGTTTATCAGACTTTCAGATAGGGGAAATATTAGTGAGGGTTCCGATTTCAGTTCCAGTGCGATTCGCCCAATGAGTCCTTGATATTTTGTTATTTTCAGGCAATTTTCTGAATTTTTGAAAATTTCACATTTTTGTGAAAATATCCACTAAATGAGGGAATAATATGTGTGAGGGTACCCCAGGAGAGTTCCAAATGTGTATGGGTAGAATATATATCCCACGGGGGTAAAATTGAAAAAAGTTGAAAAATTTTTTTTTTTAGAATACAGTCATTTTTTCGGCGTTTATCAGACTTTCAGATAGGGGAAATGTCCGTGAGCGTTCCGATTTCAGTTCCAGAGCGATTCGCCGGATGGGTCCTTGACATTTCGTCGTTCTCAGGCGATTTTCAGAATTTTTGAAAATTTCACTTTTTTGTGAAAATATCCACTAAATGAGGGAATAATATGTGTGAGGGTACCCCAGGAGAGTTCCAAATGTGTATGGGTAGAATATATATCCCACGGGGGTAAAATTGAAAAAAGTTGAAAAATTTTTTTTTTTAGAATACAGTCATTTTTTCGGCGTTTATCAGACTTTCAGATAGGGGAAATGTCAGTGAGCGTTCCGATTTCAGTTCCAGAGCGATTCGCCTAATGAGTCCTTGACATTTCGTCGTTTTCAGCCAATTTTCAGAATTTTTGAAAATTTCACTAATTTGTGAAAATATCCACTAAATGAGGGAATAATATGTGTGAGGGTACCCCAGGAGAGTTCCAAATGTGTGTGGGTAGAATGTATATCCCACGGGGATAAAATTGAAAAAAGTTGAAACATTTTTTTTTTTTGGATTTAGTCATTTTTCCGGCGTTTATCAGACTTTCAGATAGGGGAAATGTCCGTGAGCGTTCCGATTTCAGTTCCAGAGCGATTCGCCCAATGAGTCTTTGATATTTCGTCGTTTTCAGGCAATTTTCTGAATTTTTGAAAATTTCACTTTTTTGTGAAAATATCCACTAAATGAGGGAATAATATGTGTGAGGGTACCCCAGGAGAGTTCCAAATGAGTGTGGGTAGAATATATATCCCACGGGGGTAAAATTGAAAAAAGTTGAAAAATTTTTTTTTTTTGGACTTAGTCATTTTTCCGGCGTTTATCAGACTTTCAGATAGGGGAAATGTCAGTGAGCATTCCGATTTCAGTTCCAGAGCGATTCGCATAATGAGTCCTTGATATTTAGTCGTTTTCAGCCAATTTTCTGGATTTTTGAAAACTTCACTTATTTGTGAAAATATCCACTAAATGAGTGAATAATATGTGTGAGGGTACCCCAGGAGAGGTCCAAATGTGTGTGGGTAGTATATATATACCACGGGGGTAAAATTGAAAAAAGTTGAAAAAAATTTTTTTTTGGACTTAAGTCATTTTTTCGGCGTTTATCAGGCTTTCAGATAGGGGAAATGTCAGTGAGCGTTCCGATTTCAGTTCCAGAGCGATTCGCCATATGAGTCCTTGACATTTCGTCGTTTTCAGCCAATTTTCAGAATTTTTGAAAATTTCACTAATTTATGAAAATATCCACTAAATGAGGGAATAATATGTGTGAGGGTACCCCAGGAGAGTTCCAAATGTGTGTGGGTAGAATATATATCCCACGGGGATAAAATTGAAAAAAGTTGAAACATTTTTTTTTTTGGATTTAGTCATTTTTCCGGCGTTTATCAGACTTTCAGATAGGGGAAATGTCAGTGAGCGTTCCGCTTTCAGTTCCAGAGCGATTCGCCCAATGAGTCCTTGATATTTCGTTATTTTCAGGCAATTTTCTGAATTTTTGAAAATTTCACTTTTTTGTGAAAATATCCACTAAATGAGGGAATAATATGTGTGAGGGTACCCCAGGAGAGTTCCAAATGTGTGTGGGTAGAATATATATCCCACGGGGTAAAATTGAAAAAAGTTGAAAATTTTTTTGGGGGGGATTTAGTCATTTTTCCGGCATTTATCAGACTTTCAGATAGGGGAAATGTCAGTGAGCGTTCCGATTTCTGTTCCAGAGCGATTCGCCCAATGAGTCCTTGATATTTAGTCGTTTTCAGCCAATTTTCTGGATTTTTGAAAACTTCACTTATTTGTGAAAATATCCACTAAATGAGTGAATAATATGTGTGAGGGTACCCCAGGAGAGTTCCAAATGTGTGTGGGTAGAATATATATACCACGGGGGTAAAATTGAAAAAAGTTGAAAAAAAATTTTTTTTGGACTTAAGTCATTTTTTCGGCGTTTATCAGACTTTCAGATAGGGGAAATGTCAGTGAGCGTTCCGATTTCAGTTCCAGAGCGATTCGCCCAATGAGTCCTTGACATTTCGTCATTTTCAGCCAATTTTCAGAATTTTTGAAAATTTCACTAATTTGTGAAAATATCCACTAAATGAGGGAATAATATGTGTGAGGGTATGCCAGTAGAGTTCCAAATGTGTGTGGGTAGAATATATATCCCACGGGGTAAAATTGAAAAAAGTTGAAAATTTTTTTGGGGGGGATTTAGTCATTTTTCCGGCGTTTATCAGACTTTCAGATAGGGGAAATGTCAGTGAGCGTTCCGATTTCAGTTCCAGAGCGATTCGCCCAATGAGTCCTTGATATTGTCGTTTTCAGCCAATTTTCTGGATTTTTGAAAATTTCACTTTTTTGTGAAAATATCCACTAAATGAGTGAATAATATGTGTGAGGGTACCCCAGGAGAGTTCCAAATGTGTGTGGGTAGAATATATATACCAAGGGGGTAAAATTGAAAAAAGTTGAAAAAAATTTTTTTTTGGACTTAGTCATTTTTCCAGCGTTTATCAGACTTTCAGATAGGGAAAATATTAGTGAGTGTTCCCATTTCAGTTCCAGAGTGATTCGCCCAATGAGTCCTTGATATTTTGTTATTTTTAGGCAATTTTCTGAATTTTTGAAAATTTCACATTTTTGTGAAAATATCCACTAAATGAGGGAATAATATGTGTGAGGGTACCCCAGGAGAGTTCCAAATGTGTGTGGGTAGAATATATATCCCACGGGGTAAAATTGAAAAAAGTTGAAAAAAATTTTTTGGTGGATTTAGTCATTTTTCCGGCGTTTATCAGACTTTCACATAAGGGAAATGTCAGTGAGCATTCCGATTTCAGTTCCAGAGCGATTCGCCCAATGAGTCCTTGATATTTAGTCGTTTTCAGCCAATTTTCTGGATTTTTGAAAATTTCACTTTTTTGTGAAAATATCCACTAAATGAGGGAATAATATGTGTGAGGGTACCCCAGGAGAGTTCCAAATGTGTGTGGGTAGAATATGTATCCCACGGGGATAAAATTGAAAAAAGTTGAAACATTTTTTTTTTTGGATTTAGTCATTTTTCTGGCGTTTATCAGACTTTCAGATAGGGGAAATGTCAGTGAGCATTCCGTTTTCAGTTCCAGAGCGATTCGCCCAATGAGTCCTTGATATTTCGTTGTTTTCAGCCAATTTTCTGAATTTTTGAAAATTTCACTTTTTTGTGAAAATATCTACTAAATGAGGGAATAATATGTGTGAGGGTACCCCAGGAGAGTTCCAAATGTGTGTGGGTAGAATATATATCCCACGGGGATAAAATTGAAAAAAGTTTAAACATTTTTTTTTTGGATTTAGTCATTTTTCTGGCGTTTATCAGACTTTCAGATAGGGGAAATGTCAGTGAGCGTTCCGATTTCAGTTCCAGAGCGATTCGCCCAATGAGTCCTTGATATTTCGTTATTTTCAGCCAATTTTCTGAATTTTTGAAAATTTCACTTTTTTGTGAAAATATCTACTAAATGAGGGAATAATATGTGTGAGGGTACCCCAGGAGAGTTCCAAATGTGTGTGGGTAGAATATATATCCCACGGGGATAAAATTGAAAAAAGTTGAAACATTATTTTTTTGGGATTTAGTCATTTTTCCGGTGTTTATCAGACTTTCAGATAGGGGAAATGTTAGTGAGCGTTCCGATTTCAGTTCCAGAGCGATTCGCCGGATGGGTCCTTGACATTTCGTCGTTCTCAGGTGATTTTCAGAGTTTTTGAAAATTTCACTTTTTTGTGAAAATATCCACTAAATGAGGGAATAATATGTGTGAGGGTACCCCAGGAAAGTTCCAAATGTGTGTGGGTAGAATATATATCCCACGGGGGTAAAATTGATAAAAGTTGAAAAATTTTTTTTTTTGGACTTAGTCATTTCTCCGGCGTTTATCAGACTTTCACATAGGGGAAATGTCATTGAGCTTTTCGATTTCAGTTCCAGAGCGATTCGACCAATGAGTCCTTGATATTTAGTCGTTTTCAGCCAATTTTCTGGATTTTTGAAAATTTCACTTTTTTGTGAAAATATCCACTAAATGAGTGAATAATATGTGTGAGGGTACCCCAGGAGATTTCCAAATGTGTGTGGGTAGAATATATATACCACGGGGGTAAAATTGAAAAAAGTTTAAAAAAATTTTTTTTTAGAATAAAGTCATTTTTTCGGCGTTTATCAGACTTTCAGATAGGGGAAATGTCAGTGAGCGTTCCGATTTCAGTTCCAGAGCGATTCGCTCAATGAGTCCTTGACATTTCGTCGTTTTCAGCCAATTTTCAGAATTTTTGAAAATTTCACTAATTTGTGAAAATATCCACTAAATGAGGGAATAATATGTGTGAGGGTACCCCAGGAGAGTTCCAAATGTGTGTGGGTAGAATATATATCCCACGGGGATAAAATTGAAAAAAGTTGAAACATTTTTTTTTTGGATTTAGTCATTTTTCCGGCGCTTATCAGACTTTCAGATAGGGGAAATATTAGTTAGCGTTCCGATTTCAGCTCCAGAGCGATTCGCACAATGAGTCCTTGATATTTTGTTATTTTCAGGCAATTTTCTGAATTTTTGAAAATTTCACATTTTTGTGAAAATATCCACTAAATGAGGGAATAATATGTATGAGGGTACCCCAGGAGAGTTCCAAATGTGTGTGGGTAGAATATATATCCCACGGGGTAAAATTGAAAAAAGTTGAAAAAAATTTTTTGGTGGATTTAGTCATTTTTCCGGCGTTTATCAGACTTTCAGATAGGGGAAATGTCCGTGAGCATTCCGATTTCAGTTCCAGAGCGATTCGCCGGATGGGTCCTTGACATTTCGTCGTTCTCAGGCGATTTTCAGATTTTTTGAAAATTTAACTTTTTTGTGAAAATATCCACTAAATGAGGGAATAATATGTGTGAGGGTACCCCAGGAGAGTTCCAAATGTGTGTGGGTAGAACATATATCCCACGGGGGTAAAATTGAAAAAAGTTGAAAAATTTTTTTTTTTGGACTTAGTCATTTTTCCGGCGTTTATCAGACTTTCACATAAGGGAAATGTCAGTGAGCATTCCGATTTCCGTTCCAGAGCGATTCGCCCAATGAGTCCTTGATATTTAGTCGTTTTCAGCCAATTTTCTGGATTTTTGAAAATTTCACTTTTTTGTGAAAATATCTACTAAATGAGGGAATAATATGTGTGAGGGTACCCCAGGAGAGTTCCAAATGTGTGTGGGTAGAATATACAGTACAGACCAAAAGTTTGGACACACCTTCTCATTTAAAGATTTTTCTGTATTTTCTTAACTATGAAAATTGTACATTCATGCTGAAGGCATCAAATCTATGAATTAAGACATGTGGAATTATATACTTAACAAAAAAGTGTGAAACAACTGAAAATATGTCTTATATTCTAGGTTCTTCAAAGTAGCCACCTTTTGGTTTGATGACTGCTTTGCACACTCTTGGCATTCTGTTGATGAGCTTCAAGAGGTAGTCACCGGAAATGGTCTTCCAACAATCTTGAAGGAGTTCCCAGAGATGCTTAGCACTTGTTGGCCCTTTTGCCTTCACTCTGCGGTCCTGCTCACCCAAAACCATCTCGATTGGGTTCAGGACTGGTGACGGTGGAGGCCAGGTCATCTGGCGTAGCACCCCATCACTCTCCTTCTTGGTCAAATAGCCCTTACACAGCCTAGAGGTGTGTTTGGGGTCATTGTCCTGTTGAAAAATAAATGATGGTCCAACTAAACACAAACCGGATGGAATAGCATGCCGCTGCAAGATGCTGTGGTAGCCATGCTGGTTCAGTATGCCTTCAATTTTGAATAAATCCCCAACAGTGCCACCAGCAAAGCACCCCCACACTATCACACCTCCTCCTCCATGCTTCACGGTGGTAACCAGGCATGTAGAGTTCATCCGTTCACCTTTTCTGCGTCGCACAAAGACGCGGTGGTTGGAACCAAAGATCTCAAATTTGGACTCATCAGACAAAAGCACAGATTTCCACTGGTCTAATGTCCATTCCTTGTGTTCTTTAGCCCAAACAAGTCTCTTCTGCTTGTTGCCTGTCCTTAGCAGTGGTTTCCTAGCAGCTATTTTACCATGAAGGCCTGCTGCACAAAGTCTCCTCTTAACAGTTGTTGTAGAGATGTGTCTGCTGCTAGAACTCTGTGTGGCATTGACCTGGTCTCTAATCTGAGCTGCTGTTAATCTGCGATTTCTGAGGCTGGTGACTTGGATAAACTTATCCTCAGAGGCAGAGGTGACTCTTGGTCTTCCTTTCCTGGGGAGGTCCTCATGTGAGCCAGTTTCTTTGTAGCGCTTGATGGTTTTTGCAACTGCACTTGGGGACACTTTCAAAGTTTGCCCAATTTTTCAGACTGACAGACCTTCATTTCTTAAAGTAATGATGGCCATTCGTTTTTCTTTACTTAGCTGCTTTTTTCTTGCCATAATACAAATTCTAACAGTCTATTCAGTAGGACTATCAGCTGTGTATCCACCTGACTTCTGCACAACACAACTGATGGTCCCAACCCCATTTATAAGGCAAGAAATCCCACTTATTAAGCCTGACAGGGCACACCTGTGAAGTGAAACCATTTCCGGTGACTACCTCTTGAAGCTCATCAAGAGAATGCCATGAGTGTGCAAAGCAGTCATCAAAGCTAAAGGTGGCTACTTTGAAGAACCTAGAATATAAGACATATTTTCAGTTGTTTCACACTTTTTTGTTAAATATATAATTCCACATGTGTTAATTCATAGTTTTGATGCCTTCAGTGTGAATGTACAATTTTCATAGACATGAAAATACAGAAAAATCTTTAAATGAGAAGGTGTGTCCAAACTTTTGGTCTGTACTGTATATCCCACGGGGATAAAATTGAAAAAAGTTGAAACATTTTTTTTTGGGGATTTAGTCATTTTTCCGGCGTTTATCAGACTTTCAGATAGGGGAAATGTCAGTGAGCATTCCGATTTCAGTTCTAGAGCGATTCGCCCAATGAGTCCTTGATATTTCGTTATTTTCAGCCAATTTTCTGAATTTTTGAAAATGTCACTTTTTTGTGAAAATATCTACTAAATGAGGGAATAATATGTGTGAGGGTACCCCAGGAGAGTTCCAAATGTGTGTGGGTAGAATCTATATCCCACGGGGATAAAATTGAAAAAAGTTGAAACATTTTTTTTTTTGGATTTAGTCATTTTTCCGGTGTTTATCAGACTTTCAGATAGGGGAAATGTCAGTGAGCGTTCCGATTTCAGTTCCAGAGCGATTCGCCGGATGGGTCCTTGACATTTCGTCGTTCTCAGGTGATTTTCAGAGTTTTTGAAAATTTCACTTTTTTGTGAAAATATCCACTAAATGAGGGAATAATATGTGTGAGGGTACCCCAGGAGAGTTCCAAATGTGTGTGGGTAGAATATATATCCCACGGGGGTAAAATTGATAAAAGTTGAAAAATTTTTTTTTTTGGACTTAGTCATTTCTCCGGCGTTTATCAGACTTTCACATAGGGGAAATGTCAGTGAGCTTTTCGATTTCAGTTCCAGAGCGATTCGCCCAATGAGTCCTTGATATTTAGTCGTTTTCAGCCAATTTTCTGGATTTTTGAAAATTTCACTAATTTGTGAAAATATCCACTAAATGAGTGAATAATATGTGTGAGGGTACCCCAGGAGAGTTCCAAATGTGTGTGGGTAGAATATATATCCCACGGGGATAAAATTGAAAAAAGTTGAAACATTTTTTTTTGGGATTTAGTCATTTTTCCGGCGTTTATCAGACTTTCAGATAGGGGAAATGTCAGTGAGCGTTCCGATTTCAGTTCCAGAGCGATTCGCCCAATGAGTCCTTGATATTTCGTTATTTTCAGCCAATTTTCTGAATTTTTGAAAATTTCACTTTTTTGTGAAAATATCTACTAAATGAGGGAATAATATGTGTGAGGGTACCCCAGGAGAGTTCCAAATGTGTGTGGGTAGAATATACAGTACAGACCAAAAGTTTGGACACACCTTCTCATTTAAAGATTTTTCTGTATTTTCTTGACTATGAAAATTGTACATTCATGCTGAAGGCATCAAAACTATGAATTAACACATGTGGAATTATATACTTAACAAAAAAGTGTGAAACAACTGAAAATATGTCTTATATTCTAGGTTCTTCAAAGTAGCCACCTTTTGGTTTGATGACTGCTTTGCACACTCTTGGCATTCTGTTGATGAGCTTCAAGAGGTAGTCACCGGAAATGGTCTTCCAACAATCTTGAAGGAGTTCCCAGAGATGCTTAGCACTTGTTGGCCCTTTTGCCTTCACTCTGCGGTCCTGCTCACCCAAAACCATCTCGATTGGGTTCAGGTCTGGTGACGGTGGAGGCCAGGTCATCTGGCGTAGCACCCCATCACTCTCCTTCTTGGTCAAATAGCCCTTACACAGCCTAGAGGTGTGTTTGGGGTCATTGTCCTGTTGAAAAATAAATGATGGTCCAACTAAACGCAATCCGGATGGAATAGCATGCCGCTGCAAGATGCTGTGGTAGCCATGCTGGTTCAGTATGTCTTCAATTTTGAATAAATCCCCAACAGTGTCACCAGCAAAGCACCCCCACACTATCACACCTCCTCCTCCATGCTTCACGGTGGTAACCAGGCATGTAGAGTTCATCCGTTCACCTTTTCTGCGTCGCACAAAGACGCGGTGGTTGGAACCAAAGATCTCAAATTTGGACTCATCAGACAAAAGCACAGATTTCCACTGGTCTAATGTCCATTCCTTGTGTTCTTTAGCCCAAACAAGTCTCTTCTGCTTGTTGCCTGTCCTTAGCAGTGGTTTCCTAGCAGCTATTTTACCATGAAGGCCTGCTGCACAAAGTCTCCTCTTAACAGTTGTTGTAGAGATGTGTCTGCTGCTAGAACTCTGTGTGGCATTGACCTGGTCTCTAATCTGAGCTGCTGTTAATCTGCGATTTCTGAGGCTGGTGACTTGGATAAACTTATCCTCAGAGGCAGAGGTGACTCTCGGTCTTCCTTTCCTGGGGAGGTCCTCATGTGAGCCAGTTTCTTTGTAGCGCTTGATGGTTTTTGCAACTGCACTTGGGGACACTTTCAAAGTTTGCCCAATTTTTCAGACTGACAGACCTTCATTTCTTAAAGTAATGATGGTCATTCGTTTTTCTTTACTTAGCTGCTTTTTTCTTGCCATAATACAAATTCTAACAGTCTATTCAGTAGGACTATCAGCTGTGTATCCACCTGACTTCTGCACAACACAACTGATGGTCCCAACCCCATTTATAAGGCAAGAAATCCCACTTATTAAGCCTGACAGGGCACACCTGTGAAGTGAAACCATTTCCGGTGACTACCTCTTGAAGCTCATCAAGAGAATGCCATGAGTGTGCAAAGCAGTCATCAAAGCTAAAGGTGGCTACTTTGAAGAACCTAGAATATAAGACATATTTTCAGTTGTTTCACACTTTTTTGTTAAATATATAATTCCACATGTGTTAATTCATAGTTTTGATGCCTTCAGTGTGAATGTACAATTTTCATAGACATGAAAATACAGAAAAATCTTTAAATGAGAAGGTGTGTCCAAACTTTTGGTCTGTACTGTATATCCCACGGGGATAAAATTGAAAAAAGTTGAAACATTTTTTTTTGGGATTTAGTCATTTTTCTGGCGTTTATCAGACTTTCAGATAGGGGAAATGTCAGTGAGCGTTCCGATTTCAGTTCCAGAGCGATTCGCCCAATGAGTCCTTGATATTTCGTTATTTTCAGGCAATTTTCTGGATTTTTGAAAATTTCACTTTTTTTGTGAAAATATCCACTAAATGAGGGAATAATATGTGTGAGGGTACCCCAGGAGAGTTCCAAATGTGTGTGGGTAGAATATATATCCCACGGGGATAAAATTGAAAAAAGTTGAAACTTTTTTTGGGGGGATTTAGTCATTTTTCCGGCGTTTATCAGACTTTCAGATAGGGGAAATGTCAGTGAGCGTTCCGATTTCAGTTCCAGAGCGATTCGCCCAATGAGTCCTTGATATTTTGTTATTTTCAGGCAATTTTCTGAATTTTTGAAAATTTCACTTTTTTGTGAAAATATCCACTAAATGAGGGAATAATATGTGTGAGGGTACTCCAGGAGAGTTCCAAATGTGTGTGGGTAGAATATATATCCCACGGGGATAAAATTGAAAAAAGTTGAAACATTTTTTTTTTGGATTTAGTCATTTTTCCGGCGTTTATCAGACTGTCAGATAGGGGAAATGTCAGTGAGCGTTCCGATTTCAGTTCCAGAGCGATTCGCCCAATGAGTCCTTGATATTTTGTTATTTTCAGGCAATTTTCTGAATTTTTGAAAATTTCACTTTTTTGTGAAAATATCCACTAAATGAGGGAATAATATGTGTGAGGGTACTCCAGGAGAGTTCCAAATGTGTGTGGGTAGAATATATATCCCACGGGGATAAAATTGAAAAAAGTTGAAACATTTTTTTTTTTGGATTTAGTCATTTTTCCGGCGTTTGTCAGACTTTCAGATAGGGGAAATGTCAGTGAGCGTTCCGATTTCAGTTCCAGAGCGATTCGCCCAATGAGTCCTTGATATTTCGTTATTTTCAGGCAACTTTCTGGATTTTTGAAAATTTCACTTTTTTGTGAAAATATCCACTTAATGAGGGAATAATACGTGTGAGGGTACCCCAGGAGAGTTCCAAATGTGTGTGGGTAGAATATATATCCCACGGGGTAAAATTGAAAAAAGTTGAAAAAATTTTTTTGGGGGATTTAGTCATTTTTTCGGCGTTTATCAGACTTTCAGATAGGGGAAATGTCAGTGAGCGTTCCGATATCAGTTCCAGAGCGATTCGCCCAATGAGTCCTTGATATTTCGTCGTTTTCAGCCAATTTTCAGAATTTTTGAAAATTTCACTTATTTGTGAAAATATCCACTAAATGAGGGAATAATATGTGTGAGGGTACCCCAGGAGAGTTCCAAATGTGTGTGGGTAGAATATATATCCCACGGGGATAAAATTGAAAAAAGTTGAAACATTTTTTTTTTTGGATTTAGTCATTTTTCCGGCGTTTATCAGACTTTCAGATAGGGGAAATGTCAGTGAGCGTTCCGATTTCAGTTCCAGAGCGATTCGCCCAATGAGTCCTTGATATTTCGTTATTTTCAGTCAATTTTCTGAATTTTTGAAAATTTCACTTTTTTATGAAAATATCCACTTAATGAGGGAATAATACGTGTGAGGGTACCCCAGGCGAGTTCCAAATGTGTGTGGGTAGAATATATATCCCACGGGGATAAAATTGAAAAAAGTTGAAACTTTTTTTTTTTGGGATTTAGTCATTTTTCCGGCGTTTATCAGATTTTCACATAGGAGAAATGTCAGTAAGCGTTCCAATTTCAGTTCCAGAGCATTTCGCCCAATGAGTCCTTGATATTTAGTCGTTTTCAGCCAATTTTCTGAATTTTTGAAAATTTCACTTATTTGTGAAAACATCCACTAAATGAGGCAATAATATGTGTGAGGGTACCACAGGAGAATTCAAAATGTGTGTGGGTAGAATATATATCCCACGGGGGTAAAATTGAAAAAAGTTGAAAGAATTTTTTTGGGGGATTTAGTCATTTTTCCGACGTTTATCAGACTTTCAGAAAGGGGAAATGTCAGTGAGCATTCCGATTTCAGTTCCAGAGCGATTTGCCTTGTACTTGATATTTCGTCGTTTTCAGGCAATTTGCTGAATTTTTCAAAATTTTACTTTTTTGTGAAAATATCCAGTAAATGAGGGAATAATATGTGTGAGGGTACCCTAGGAGAGTTCCAAATCTGTGTGGGTAGAATATGTATCCCACGGGGGTAAAATTGAAAAAAGTTGAAAAATTTTTTTTTGGACTTAAGTCATTTTTTCGGCATTTATCAGACTTTCAGATAGGGGAAATGTCAGTGAGTGATTTCAGTTCCAGAGCGATTCGCCCAATGAGTCCTTGATATTTTGTTATTTTCAGCCAATTTTCTGAATTTTTGAAAATTTCACTTTTTTGTGAAAATATCCACTAAATGAGGGAACAATATGTGTGAGGGTACCCCAGGAGAGTTCTAAATGTGTGTGGGTAGAATATATATCCCACGGGGTAAAATTGAAAAAAGTTTAAAAAAAATTTTTTTGAGGATTTAGTCATTTTTGGCAATTTTCAGAATTTTTGATAAAATGTCACTTTTTTGTGAAAATATCCACTAAATGAGGGAATAATATGTGTGAGGGTGCCCCAGGAGAGTTCCAAATGTGTGTGGGTAGAATTTACATACCACGGGGGTAAAATTGAAAAAAGTTGAAAAAAATTTTTTTTTGAACTTAAGTCACTTTTTCGGCGTTTATCAGACTTTCAGATAGGGGAAATGTCAGTGAATGTTCCGATTTCAGTTCCAGAGCGGTTCGCCCAATGAGTCCTTGATATTTAGTCGTTTTCAGCCAATTTTCTGAATTTTTGAAAATTTCACTTTTTTGTGAAAATATCCACTAAATGAGGGAACAATATGTGTGAGGGTACCCCAGGAGAGTTCTAAATGTGTGTGGGTAGAATATATATCCCACGGGGTAAAATTGAAAAAAGTTTAAAAAAAATTTTTTTGAGGATTTAGTCATTTTTGGCAATTTTCAGAATTTTTGATAAAATGTCACTTTTTTGTGAAAATATCCACTAAATGAAGGAATAATATGTGTGAGGGTACCCCAGGAGAGTTCCAAAGTGTGTGGGTAGAATATATATACCACGGGGGTAAAATTGAAAAAAGTTGAAAAAAATTTTTTTTTGGACTTAAGTCATTTTTTCAGCGTTTATCAGACTTTCAGATAGGGGAAATGTCAGTGAGCATTCCGATTTCAGTTCCAGAGCGATTCGCCCAATGATTCCTTGATATTTAGTCGTTTTCAGCGAATTTTCTGAATTTTTGAAAATTTCACTTATTTGTGAAAACATCCACTAAATGAGGGAATAATATGTGTGAGGGTACCACAGGAGAATTCAAAATGTGTGTGGGTAGAATTTATATCCCACGGGGGTAAAATTGAAAAAAGTTGAAAAAATTTTTTTTTTGGACGTAGTCATTTTTCCGGCGTTTATCAGACTTTCAGATAGGGGAAATGTCAGTGAGCGTTCCGATTTCAGTTCCAGAGCGATTCGCCCAATGAGTCCTTGATATTTTGTCGTTTTCAGCCAATTTTCAGAATTTTTGAAAATTTCACTTATTTGTGAAAATATACACTAAATGAGGGAATAATATGTGTGCGGGTATCCCAGGAGAGTTCCAAATGTGTGTGGGTAGAATATATATCCCACGGGGTAAAATTGAAAAAAGTTGAAAAATTTTTTTTGGGGGATTTAGTCATTTTTCCAGCGTTTATCAGACTTTCAGATAGGGGAAATGTCAGTGAGCATTTCGATTTCAGTTCCAGAGCGATTCGCCCAATGAGTCCTTGATATTTCGTCGTTTTCAGACAATTTTCTGGATTTTTGAAAATTTCACTTTTTTGTGAAAATATCCACTAAATGAGGGAATAATATGTGTGAGGGTATCTCCGGAGAGTTCCAAATGTGTGTGGGTAGAATATATATACCACGGGGGTAAAATTGAAAAAAGTTAAAAAAAATTTTTTTTGGACTTAAGTCATTTTTTTGCCGTTTATCAGACTTTCAGATAGGGGAAATGTCAGTGAGCATTCCGATTTCAGTTCCAGAGCAATTTGCCCAATGAGTCCATGATATTTCGTTATTTTCAGCCAATTTTCTGAATTTTTGAAAATTTCACTTTTTTGTGAAAATATCCACTAAATGAGGGAATAATATGTGTGAGGGTACCCCAGGAGAGTTCCAAATGTGTGTGTGTAGAATATATATCCCACGGGGTAAAATTGAAAAAAGTTGAGAAATTTTTTTTTGGGGATTTAGTATTTTTTCCGGCGTTTATCAGACTTTCAGTTAGGGGAAATGTCAGTGAGCATTCCGATTTCAGTTCCAGAGCGATTCGCCCAATGAGTCCTTGATATTTAGTCGTTTTCCGCCAATTTTCTGGATTTTTGAAAATTTCACTTTTTTGTGAAAATATCCACTAAATGAGGGAATAATATGTGTGAGGGTACCACAGGAGAATTCAAAATGTGTGTGGGTAGAATATATATCCCACGGGGGGAAAAATTAAAAAAAGTTGAAAAAAATTTTTTTGGGACGTAGTCATTTTTCCGGTGTTTATCAGACTTTCAGATAGGGGAAATGTCAGTGATCGTTCCGATTTCAGTTCCAGAGCGATTCGCCCAATGAGTCCTTGATATTTAGTCGTTTTCATGCAATTTTCTGAATTTTTGAAAATTTCACTTTTTAGTGAAAATATCCACTAAATGAGGGAATAATATGTGTGAGGGTTCCCCAGGAGAGTTCCAAATGTGTGTGGGTAGAATATATATCCCACGGGGGTAAAATTGAAAAAAGTTGAAAAAAATTTTTGGGGGATTTAGTCATTTTTTCGGCGTTTATCAGACTTTCAAATAGGGGAAATGTCAGTGAGCATTCCGATTTCAGTTCCAGAGCGATTTGCCCAATAAGTCCTTGATATTTAGTCATTTTCAGCCAATTTTCTGGATTTTTGAAAATTTCACTTTTTTGTGAAAATATCCACTAAATGAGGGAATAATATGTGTGAGTGTACCCCAGGAGAGTTCCAAATGTGTGTGGGTAGAACATATATACCACGGTGGTAAAATTGAAAAAAGTTTAAAAAAAAATTTGGTGGGGCATTTAGTCATTTTTCCGGCGTTTATCAGACTTTCAGATAGGGGAAATGTCAGTGAGCGTTCCGATTTCAGTTTCAGAGCGATTCGCCGGATGGGTCCTTGATATTTCGTCGTTCTCAGGCAATTTTCAGAATTTTTGAAAATTTCACTTTTTTGTGAAAATTTCCACTAAATGAGGGAATAATATGTGTGAGGGTACCCCAGGAGAGTTCCAAATGTGTGTGGGTAGAAGATATATCCCACGGGGTAAAATTGAAAAAAGTTGAAAAAATTTTTTTTGGGGATTTAGTCATTTTTCCGGCGTTTATCAGACTTTCAGATAGGGGAAATGTCAGTGAGCGTTCCGATTTCAGTTCCAGAGCGATTCGCCCAATGAGTCCTTGATATTTAGTCGTTTTCAGCCAATTTTCTGGATTTTTGAAAATTTCACTTTTTTGTGAAAATATCCACTAAATGAGGGAATAATATGTGTGAGGGTACCCCAGGAGAGTTCCAAATGTGTATGTGTAGAATATATATCCCACGGGGGTAAAATTAAAAAAAGTTGAAACATTTTTTGGGGGGGATTTAGTCATTTTTCCGGCGTTTATCAGACTTTCAGATAGGGGAAATGTCAGTGAGCATTTCGATTTCAGTTCCAGAGCGATTCGCCCAATGAGTCCTTGATATTTAGTCATTTTCAGCCAATTTTCTGGATTTTTGAAAATTTCACTTTTTTGTGAAAATATCCACTAAATGAGGGAATAATATGTGTGAGGGTACCCCAGGAAAGTTCCAAATGTGTGTGGGTAGAATATATATCCCACGGGGGTAAAATTGAAAAAATTATTAAAAAATTTTTTTTTGGACTTAGTCTTTTTCCGGCGTTTATCAGACTTTCACATAGGGGAAATGTCAGTGAGTGTTCCGATTTCAGTTCCAGAGCGATTTGCCCAATGAGTCCTTGATATTTAGTCGTTTTCAGCCAATTTTCTGGATTTTTGAAAATTTCACTTTTTTGTGAAAATTTCCACTAATGAGGGAATAATATGTGTGAGGGTACCCCAGGAGAGTTCCAAATGTGTGTGGGTAGAATATATATCCCACGGGGTAAAATTGAAAAAAGTTGAAAAATTTTTTTTGGGGTATTTAGTTATTTTTCCGGCATTTATCAGACTTTCAGATAGGGGAAATGTCAGTGAGCGTTCCGATTTCAGTTCCAGAGCGATTGGCCCAATGAGTCCTTGATATTTAGTCGTTTTCAGCCAATTTTCTGAATTTTTTAAAATTTCACTTTTTTGTGAAAATATCCACTAAATGAGGGAATAATATGTGTGAGGGTACCCCAGGAGAGTTCCAAATGTGTGTGGGTAGAATATATATCCCACGGGGTAAAACTGAAATAAGTTGAAAACATTTTTTGGGGGGATTTAGTCATTTTTCCGGCGTTTATCAGACTTTCAGATAGGGGAAATGTCAGTGAGCATTCCGATTTCAGTTCCAGAGCGATTCGCCCAATGAGTCCTAGATATTTAGTCGTTTTCAGCCAATTTTCTGGATTTTTGAAAATTTCACTTTTTTGTGAAAATATCCACTAAATGAGGGAATAATATGTGTGAGGGTACCCCAGGAGAGTTCCAAATGTGTGTGGGTAGAATATATATCCCGCGGGGGTAAAATTGAAAAAAGTTGAAAAAATTTTTTGGGGGCATTTAGTCATTTTTCCGGCGTTTGTCAGACTTTCAGATAGGGGAAATGTCAGTGATCATTCCGATTTCAGTTCCAGAGCGATTCGCCCAATGAGTCCTTGATATTCAGTCGTTTTCATGCAATTTTCTGAATTTTTGAAAATTTCACTTTTTAGTGAAAATATCCACTAAATGAGGGAATAATATGTGTGAGGGTTCCCCAGGAGAGTTCCAAATGTGTGTGGGTAGGTTATATATCCCACGGGGGTAAAATTGAAAAAAGTTGAAAAAATTTTTTTTTTGGACTTAGTCTTTTTCCGGCGTTTATCAGACTTTCACATAGGGGAAATGTCAGTGAGCATTCCGATTTCAGTTCCAGAGCGATTTGCCCAATGAGTCCTTGATATTTAGTCATTTTCAGCCAATTTTCTGGATTTTTGAAAATTTCACTTTTTTGTGAAAATATCCACTAAATGAGGGAATAATATGTGTGAGGGTATCCCCGGAGAGTTCCAAATGTGTGTGGGTAGAATATATATACCACGGGGGTAAAATTGAAAAAAGTTGAAAACATTTTTTTGGGGGATTTAGTCATTTTTCCGGCGTTTATCAGACTTTCAGATAGGGGAAATGTCAGTGAGCATTCCGATTTCAGTTCCAGAGCGATTCACCCAATGAGTCCTTGGTATTTAATCGTTTTCAGCCAATTTTCAGAATTTTTGAAAATGTCACTTTTTTGTGAAAATATCCACTAAATGAGGGACTAATATGTGTGAGGGTACCCCAGGAGAGTTCCAAATGTGTGTGGGTAGAATATATATCCCACGGGGTAAAATTGAAAAAAGTTGAAAACATTTTTTTGGGGGATTTATTCATTTTTCCGGTGTTTATCAGACTTTCAGATAGGGGAAATGTCAGTGAGCGTTCCGATTTCAGTTCCAGAGCGTTTCACCCAATGAGTCCTTGATATTTAGTCGTTTTCATCCAATTTTCTGGATTTTTGAAAATTTCACTTTTTGTGAAAATATCCACTAAATGAGGGAATAATATGTGTGAGGGTACCCCAGGAGAGTACCAAATGTGTGTGGGTAGAATATATATCAAACGGGGATAAAATGGAAAAAAGTTGAAGCTTTTTTTTTTTGGATTTAGTCATTTTTCCGGCGTTTATCAGACTTTCAAATAGGGGAAATGTCAGTGAGCGTTCCGATTTCAGTTCCAGAGCGATTCGTCCAATGAGTCCTTGATATTTCGTTATTTTCAGGCAATTTTCTGAATTTTTTAAAATTTCACTTTTTTGTGAAAATATCCACTAAAAGAGGGAATAATATGTGTGAGGGTACCCAGGAGAGTTCCAAATGTGTGTGGGTAGAATATATATCTCACGGGGGTAAAATTGAAAGAAGTTGAAAATTTTTTTTTTCTGGATTTAGTAATTTTTCCGGCATTCATCAGACTTTCAGATACGGGAAATGTCAGTGAGCGTTCCGATTTCAGTTCCACAGCGATTCGCCCAATGAGTCCTTGATATTTAGTCGTTTTCAGCCAATTTTCTGGATTTTTGAAAATTTCACTTTTTTGTGAAAATATCCACTAAATGAGGGAATAATATGTGTGAGGGTACCCCAGGAGAGTTCCAAATGTGTGTGGGTAGAATATATATCCCACGGGGGTAAAATTGAAAAAAGTTGAAAATTTTTTTTTTTGGACTTAGTCATTTTTCCGGCGTTTATCAGACTTTCAGATGGGGGAATTGTCAGTGAGCGTTCCGATTTCAGTTCCAGAGCGATTCGCCCAATGAGTCGTTGGTATTTCGTCGTTTTCAGGCAATTTTCTGAATTTTTGAAAATTTCACTTTTTTGTGAAAATATCCACTAAATGAGGGAATAATATGTGTGAGGATACCCCAGGAGAGTTCCAAATGTGTGTGGGTAGAATATATATCCCACGGGGGTAAAATTGAAAGAAGTTGAAATTTTTTTTTTTCTGGATTTAGTAATTTTTCCGGCATTTATCAGACTTTCAGACAGGGGAAATGTCAGTGAGCCTTCCGATTTCAGTTCCAGAGCGATTCGCCCAATGAGTCCTTGATATTTAGTCGTTTTCAGCCAATTTTCTGGATTTTTGAAAATTTCACTTTTTTGTGAAAATATCCACTAAATGAGGGAATAATATGTGTGAGGGTACCCCAGGAGAGTTCCAAATGTGTGTGGGTAGAATATATATCCCACGGGGGTAAAATTGAAAAAAGTTGAAAGAATTTTTTGGGGGGATTTAGTCATTTTTCCGGCGTTTATCAGACTTTCAGATAGGGGAAATGTCAATGAGCGTTCCGGTTTCAGTTCCAGAGCGATTCGCCCAATGAGTCCTTGGTATTTAGTCGTTTTCAGCCAATTTTCAGAATTTTTGAAAATGTCACTTTTTTGTGAAAATATCCACTAAATGAGGGAATAATGTGTGTGAGGGTACCCCAGGAGAGTTCCAAATCTGTGTGGGTAGAATATATATACCATGGGGGTAAAATTGAAAAAAGTTGAAAAAAATTTTTTTTTGGACTTAAGTCATTTTTTCGGCATTTATCAGACTTTCAGATAGGGGAAATGTCAGTGAGCGTTCCGATTTCAGTTCCAGAGCGATTCGCCCAATGAGTCCTTCATATTTAGTCGTTTTCAGCCAATTTTCAGAATTTTTGAAAATTTCACTTATTTGTGAAAATATCCACTAAATGAGGGAATAATATGTGTGAGGGTACCCCAGGAGAGTTCCAAATGTGTGTGGGTAGAATATATATCCCACGGGGATAAAACTGAAAAAAGTTGAAACATTTTTTTTTTCGATTTAGTCATTTTTCCGGCGTTTATCAGACTTTCAGATAGGGGAAATGTCAGTGAGCCTTCCGATTTCAGTTCCAGAGCGATTCGCCCAATGAGTCCTTGGTATTTCGTCGTTTTCAGGCAATTTTCTGAATTTTTGAAAATTTCACTTTTTTGTGAAAATATCCACTAAATGAGGGAATAATATGTGTGAGGATACCCCAGGAGAGTTCCAAATGTGTGTGGGTAGAATATATATCCCACGGGGGTAAAATTGAAAGAAGTTGAAATTTTTTTTTTTCTGGATTTAGTAATTTTTCCGGCATTTATCAGACTTTCAGATAGGGGAAATGTCAGTGAGCCTTCCGATTTCAGTTCCAGAGCGATTCGCCCAATGAGTCCTTGATATTTAGTCGTTTTCAGCCAATTTTCTGGATTTTTGAAAATTTCACTTTTTTGTGAAAATATCCACTAAATGAGGGAATAATATGTGTGAGGGTACCCCAGGAGAGTTCCAAATGTGTGTGGGTTGAATATATATCCCACGGGGGTAAAATTGAAGAAAGTTGAAAACATTTTTTTGGGGGATTTAGTCATTTTTCCGGCGTTTATCAGACTTTCAGATAGGGGAAATGTCAGTGAGCGTTCCGGTTTCAGTTCCAGAGCGATTCGCCCAATGAGTCCTTGGTATTTAGTCGTTTTCAGCCAATTTTCAGTATTTTTGAAAATGTCACTTTTTTGTGAAAATATCCACTAAATGAGGGAATAATGTGTGTGAGGGTACCCCAGGAGAGTTCCAAATGTGTGTGAGTAGAATATATATACCACGGGGGTAAAATTGAAAAAAGTTGAAAAAAATTTTTTTTTGCACTTAAGTCATTTTTCCGGCGTTTATCAGACTTTCAGATAGGGGAAATGTCAGTGAGCGTTCCGATTTCAGTTCCAGAGCGATTCGCCCAATGAGTCCTTGATATTTAGTCGTTTTCAGCCAATTTTCGGGATTTTTGAAAATTTCACTTTTTTGTGAAAATATCCAGTAAATGAGGGAATAATATGTATGAGGGTACCCCAGGAGAGTTCCAAATGTGTGTGGGTAGATTATATATCCCACGGAGGTAAAATTGAAAAAAGTTGAAAACATTTTTTTTTGGATTTAGTCATTTTTCCGGCATTTATCAGACTTTCAGATAGGGGAAATGTCAGTGAGCGTTCCGATTTCAGTTCCAGAGCGATTCGCCCAATGAGTCCTTGATATTTAGTCATTTTCAGCCAATTTTCAGAATTTTTGAAAATTTCACTTTTTTGTGAAAATATCCACTAAATGAGGGAATAATATGTGTGAGGGTACCCCAGGAGAGTTCCAAATGTGTGTGGGTAGAACATATAACCCACGGGGGTAAAATTGAAAAAAGTTTAAAGAATTTTTTTTTTGGATTTAGTCATTTTTCCGGCGTTTATCAGACTTTCAGATAGGGGAAATGTCAGTGAACGTTCCGGTTTCAGTTCCAGAGCGATTCGCCCAATGAGTCCTTGGTATTTAGTCGTTTTCAGCCAATTTTCAGAATTTTTGAAAATGTCACTTTTTTTGTGAAAATATCCACTAAATGAGGGAATAATATGTGTGAGGGTACCCCAGGAGAGTTCCAAATGTATGTGGGTAGAATATATATCCCACGGGGGTAAAATTGAAAAAAGTTGAAAATTTTTTTTTTTGGACTTAGTTATTTTTCCGGCGTTTATCAGACTTTCAGATAGGGGAATTGTCAGTGAGCATTCCGATTTCAATTCCAGAGCGATTTGCCCAATGAGTCCTTGATATTTAATCGTTTTCAGCCAATTTTCTGGATTTTTGAAAATTTCACTTTTTTGTGAAAATATCCACTAAATGAGGGAATAATATGTGTGAGGGTACTCTAGGAGAGTTCCAAATGTGTGTGGGTAGAATATATATCCCACGGGGGTAAAATTGAAAAAATTATTAAAAAATTTTTTTTTGGACTTAGTCTTTTCCCGGCGTTTATCAGACTTTCACATAGGGGAAATGTCAGTAAGCATTCCGATTTCAGTTCCAGAGCGATTCGCCCAATGAGTCCTTGATATTTCGTTATTTTCAGGCAATTTTCTGATTTTTTTAAAATTTCACTTTTTTGTGAAAATATCCACTAAATGAGGGAATAATATGTGTGAGGGTACCCCAGGAGAGTTCCAAATGTGTGTGGGTAGAATATATATCAAACGGGGATAAAATTGAAAAAAGTTGAAACATTTTTTTTTTGGATTTAGTCATTTTTCCGGCGTTTATCAGACTTTCAAATAGCGGAAATGTCAGTAAGCATTCCGATTTCAGTTCCAGAGCGATTCGCCCAATGAGTCCTTGATGTTTCGTTATTTTCAGGCAATTTTCTGATTTTTTTAAAATTTCACTTTTTTGTGAAAATATCCACTAAATGAGGGAATAATATGTGTGAGGGTACCCCAGGAGAGTTCCAAATGTGTGTGGGTAGAATATATATCCCACGGGGTAAAATTGAAAAAAGTTGAAAACATTTTTTTGTGGGATTTAGTAATTTTTCCGGCGTTTATCAGACTTTCAGATAGGGGAAATGTCAGTGAGCATTCCGATTTCAGTTCCAGAGCGATTCACCCAATGAGTCCTTGGTATTTAATCGTTTTCAGCCAATTTTCAGAATTTTTGAAAATGTCACTTTTTTGTGAAAATATCCACTAAATGAGGGAATAATATGTTTGAGGGTACCCCAGGAGAGTTCCAAATGTGTGTGGGTAGAATATATATCCCACGGGGTAAAATTGAAAAAAGTTGAAAACATTTTTTTGGGGGATTTAGTCATTTTTCCGGTGTTTATCAGACTTTCAGATAGGGGAAATGTCAGTGAGCGATCCGGTTTCAGTTCCAGAGCGGTTCGCCCAATGAGTCCTTGATATTTAGTCGTTTTCATTCAATTTTCTGGATTTTTGAAAATTTCACTTTTTGTGAAAATATCCACTAAATGAGGGAATAATATGTGTGAGGGTACCCCAGGAGAGTACCAAATGTGTGTGGGTAGAATATATATCAAACGGGGATAAAATGGAAAAAAGTTGAAGCTTTTTTTTTTGGGATTTAGTCATTTTTCCGGCGTTTATCAGACTTTCAAATAGGGGAAATATCAGTGAGCGTTCCGATTTCAGTTCCAGAGCGATTCGTCCAATGAGTCCTTGATATTTCGTTATTTTCAGGCAATTTTCTGAATTTTTTAAAATTTCACTTTTTTGTGAAAATATCCACTAAATGAGGGAATAATATGTGTGAGGGTACCCAGGAGAGTTCCAAATGTGTGTGGGTAGAATATATATCTCACGGGGGTAAAATTGAAAGAAGTTGAAAATTTTTTTTTTCTGGATTTAGTAATTTTTCCGGCATTCATCAGACTTTCAGATAGGGGAAATGTCAGTGAGCGTTCCGATTTCAGTTCCAGAGCGATTCGCCCAATGAGTCCTTGATATTTAGTCGTTTTCAGCCAATTTTCTGGATTTTTGAAAATTTCACTTTTTTGTGAAAATATCCACTAAATGAGGGAATAATATGTGTGAGGGTACCCCAGGAGAGATCCAAATGTGTGTGGGTAGAATATATATACCACGGGGGTAAAATTGAAAAAAGTTGAAAAAAATTTTTTTTTGGACTTAAGTCATTTTTTCGGCGTTTATCAGACTTTCATATAGGGGAAATGTCAGTGAGCGTTCCGATTTCAGTTCCAGAGCGATTCGCCCAATGAGTCCTTGGTATTTCGTCGTTTTCAGGCAATTTTCTGAATTTTTGAAAATTTCACTTTTTTTGTGAAAATATCCACTAAATGAGGGAATAATATGTGTGAGGATACCCCAGGAGAGTTCCAAATGTGTGTGGGTAGAATATATATCCCACGGGGGTAAAATTGAAAAAATTGAAAATTTTTTTTTTTGGACTTAGTCATTTTTCCGGCGTTTATCAGACTTTCAGATGGGGGAATTGTCAGTGAGCGTTCCGATTTCAGTTCCAGAGCGATTCGCCCAATGAGTCCTTGATATTTAGTCGTTTTCAGACAATTTTCTGGATTTTTGAAAATTTCACTTTTTTGTGAAAATATCCACTAATTGAGGGAATAATATGTGTGAGGGTAACCCAGGAGAGTTCCAAATGTGTGTGGGTAGAATATATATCCCACGGGGGTAAAATTGAAAAAAGTTGAAAACATTTTTTTTTGGATTTAGTCATTTTTCCGGCATTTATCAGACTTTCAGATAGGGGAAATGTCAGTGAGCGTTCCGATTTCAGTTCCAGAGCGATTCGCCCAATGAGTCCTTGATATTTAGTCGTTTTCAGCCAATTTTCTGGATTTTTGAAAATTCACTTTTTTGTGAAAATATCCACTAAATGAGGGAATAATATGTGTGAGGGTACCCCAGGAGAGTTCCAAATGTGTGTGGGTAGAATATATATCCCACAGGGTTAAAATTGAAAAAAGTTTAAAAAAAATTTTTTTTGTACTTAGTCATTTTTCCGCCGTTTATCAGTCTTTCAGATAGGGGAAATGTCAGTGAGCCTTCCGATTTCAGTTCCAGAGCGATTCGCCCAATGAGTCCTTGATATTTAGTCGTTTTCAGCCAATTTTCTGGATTTTTGAAAATTTCACTTTTTTGTGAAAATATCCACTAAATGAGGGAATAATATGTGTGAGGGTACCCCAGGAGAGTTCCAAATGTGTGTGGGTAGAATATATATCCCACGGGGGTAAAATTGAAAAAAGTTGAAAGAATTTTTTTGGGGGATTTAGTCATTTTTCCGGCGTTTATCAGACTTTCAGATAGGGGAAATGTCAATGAGCGTTCCGGTTTCAGTTCCAGAGCGATTCGCCCAATGAGTCCTTGGTATTTAGTCGTTTTCAGCCAATTTTCAGAATTTTTGAAAATGTCACTTTTTTGTGAAAATATCCACTAAATGAGGGAATAATGTGTGTGAGGGTACCCCAGGAGAGTTCCAAATGTGTGTGAGTAGAATATATATACCACGGGGGTAAAATTGAAAAAAGTTGAAAAAAATTTTTTTTGCACTTAAGTCATTTTTCCGCCGTTTATCAGTCTTTCAGATAGGGGAAATGTCAGTGAGCGTTCCGATTTCAGTTCCAGAGCGATTCGCCCAATGAGTCCTTGATATTTAGTCGTTTTCAGCCAATTTTCTGGATTTTTGAAAATTTCACTTTTTTGTGAAACTATCCAGTAAATGAGGGAATAATATGTATGAGGGTACCCCAGGAGAGTTCCAAATCTGTGTGGGTAGAATATATATACCATGGGGGTAATATTGAAAAAAGTTGAAAACATTTTTTTTTTGGAATTATTCATTTTTCCGGCATTTATCAGACTTTCAGATAGTGGAAATGTCAGTGAGCGTTCCGATTTCAGTTCCAGAGCGATTCGCCCAATGAGTCCTTGATATTTAGTCATTTTCAGCCAATTTTCAGAATTTTTGAAAATTTCACTTTTTTGTGAAAATATCCACTAAATGAGGGAATAATATGTGTGAGGGTACCCCAGGAGAGTTCCAAATGTGTGTGGGTAGAATATATATACCATGGGGGTAAAATTGAAAAAAGTTGAAAAAAATTTTTTTTTGGACTTAAGTCATTTTTTCGGCATTTATCAGACTTTCAGATAGGGGAAATGTCAGTGAGCGTTCCGATTTCAGTTCCAGAGCGATTCGCCCAATGAGTCCTTCATATTTAGTCGTTTTCAGCCAATTTTCAGAATTTTTGAAAATTTCACTTATTTGTGAAAATATCCACTAAATGAGGGAATAATATGTGTGAGGGTACCCCAGGAGAGTTCCAAATGTGTGTGGGTAGAATATATATCCCACGGGGATAAAACTGAAAAAAGTTGAAACATTTTTTTTTTCGATTTAGTCATTTTTCCGGCGTTTATCAGACTTTCAGATAGGGGAAATGTCAGTGAGCCTTCCGATTTCAGTTCCAGAGCGATTCGCCCAATGAGTCCTTGGTATTTCGTCGTTTTCAGGCAATTTTCTGAATTTTTGAAAATTTCACTTTTTTGTGAAAATATCCACTAAATGAGGGAATAATATGTGTGAGGATACCCCAGGAGAGTTCCAAATGTGTGTGGGTAGAATATATATCCCACGGGGGTAAAATTGAAAGAAGTTGAAATTTTTTTTTTTCTGGATTTAGTAATTTTTCCGGCATTTATCAGACTTTCAGATAGGCGAAATGTCAGTGAGCCTTCCGATTTCAGTTCCAGAGCGATTCGCCCAATGAGTCCTTGATATTTAGTCGTTTTCAGCCAATTTTCTGGATTTTTGAAAATTTCACTTTTTTGTGAAAATATCCACTAAATGAGGGAATAATATGTGTGAGGGTACCCCAGGAGAGTTCCAAATGTGTGTGGGTAGAATATATATCCCACGGGGGTAAAATTGAAAAAAGTTGAAAGAATTTTTTTGGGGGATTTAGTCATTTTTCCGGCGTTCATCAGTCTTTCAGATAGGGGAAATGTCAGTGAGCGTTCCGGTTTCAGTTCCAGAGCGATTCGCCCAATGAGTCCTTGGTATTTAGTCGTTTTCAGCCAATTTTCAGTATTTTTGAAAATGTCACTTTTTTGTGAAAATATCCACTAAATGAGGGAATAATGTGTGTGAGGGTACCCCAGGAGAGTTCCAAATGTGTGTGAGTAGAATATATATACCACGGGGGTAAAATTGAAAAAAGTTGAAAAAAAATTTTTTTTGCACTTAAGTCATTTTTCCGGCGTTTATCAGACTTTCAGATAGGGGAAATGTCAGTGAGCGTTCCGATTTCAGTTCCAGAGCTATTCGCCCAATGAGTCCTTCATATTTAGTCGTTTTCAGCCAATTTTCTGGATTTTTGAAAATTCACTTTTTTGTGAAAATATCCACTAAATGAGGGAATAATATGTGTGAGGGTACCCCAGGAGAGTTCCAAATGTGTGTGGGTAGAATATATATCCCACAGGGTTAAAATTGAAAAAAGTTTAAAAATAATTTTTTTTGTACTTAGTCATTTTTCCGCCGTTTATCAGACTTTCAGATAGGGGAAATGTCAGTGAGCGTTTCGATTTCAGTTCCAGAGCGATTCGCCCTATGAGTCCTTGATATTTAGTCATTGTCAGCCAATTTTCAGAATTTTTGAAAATTTCACTTTTTTGTGAAAATATCCACTAAATGAGGGAATAATATGTGTGAGGGTACCCCAGGAGAGTTCCAAATGTGTGTTGGTAGAACATATAACCCACGCGGATAAAACTGAAAAAAGTTGAAACATTTTTTTTTTCGATTTAGTCATTTTTCCGGCGTTTATCAGACTTTCAGATAGGGGAAATGTCGGTGAGCCTTCCGATTTCAGTTCCAGAGCGATTCGCCCAATGAGTCGTTGGTATTTCGTCGTTTTCAGGCAATTTTCAGAATTTTTGAAAATTTCACTTTTTTGTGAAAATATCCACTAAATGAGAGAATAATATGTGTGAGGATACCCCAGGAGAGTTCCAAATGTGTGTGGGTAGAATATATATCCCACGGGGGTAAAATTGAAAGAAGTTGAAATTATTTTTTTTCTGGATTTAGTAATTTTTCCGGCATTTATCAGACTTTCAGATAGGGGAAATGTCAGTGAGCCTTCCGATTTCAGTTCCAGAGCGATTCGCCCAATGAGTCCTTGATATTTAGTCGTTTTCAGCCAATTTTCTGGATTTTGAAAATTTCACTTTTTTGTGAAAATATCCACTAAATGAGGGAATAATATGTGTGAGGGTACCCCAGGAGAGTTCCAAATGTGTGTGGGTAGAATATATATCCCACGGGGGTAAAATTGAAAAAAGTTGAAAGAATTTTTTTGGGGGATTTAGTCATTTTTCCGGCGTTTATCAGACTTTCAGATAGGGGAAATGTCAATGAGCGTTCCGGTTTCAGTTTCAGAGCGATTCGCCCAATGAGTCCTTGGTATTTAGTCGTTTTCAGCCAATTTTCAGAATTTTTGAAAATGTCACTTTTTTGTGAAAATATCCACTAAATGAGGGAATAATGTGTGTGAGGGTACCCCAGGAGAGTTCCAAATGTGTGTGAGTAGAATATATATACCACGGGAGTAAAATTGAAAAAAGTTGAAAAAAAATTTTTTTTGCACTTAAGTCATTTTTCCGGCGTTTATCAGTCTTTCAGATAGGGGAAATGTCAGTGAGCGTTCCGATTTCAGTTCCAGAGCGATTCGCCCAATGAGTCCTTGATATTTAGTCGTTTTCAGCCAATTTTCTGGATTTTTGAAAATTTCACTTTTTTGTGAAAATATCCAGTAAATGAGGGAATAATATGTATGAGGGTACCCCAGGAGAGTTCCAAATCTGTGTGGGTAGAATATATATACCATGGGGGTAATATTGAAAAAAGTTGAAAACATTTTTTTTTTGGATTTAGTCATTTTTCCGGCATTTATCAGACTTTCAGATAGTGGAAATGTCAGTGAGCGTTCCGATTTCAGTTCCAGAGCGATTCGCCCAATGAGTCCTTGATATTTAGTCATTTTCAGCCAATTTTCAGAATTTTTGAAAATTTCACTTTTTTGTGAAAATATCCACTAAATGAGGGAATAATATGTGTGAGGGTACCCCAGGAGAGTTCCAAATGTGTGTGGGTAGAATATATATACCATGGGGGTAAAATTGAAAAAAGTTGAAAAAAATTTTTTTTTGGACTTAAGTCATTTTTTCGGCATTTATCAGACTTTCAGATAGGGGAAATGTCAGTGAGCGTTCCGATTTCAGTTCCAGAGCGATTCGCCCAATGAGTCCTTCATATTTAGTCGTTTTCAGCCAATTTTCTGAATTTTTGAAAATTTCACTTTTTTGTGAAAATATCCACTAAATGAGGGAATAATATGTGTGAGGATACCCCAGGAGAGTTCCAAATGTGTGTGGGTAGAATATATATCCCACGGGGGTAAAATTGAAAGAAGTTGAAATTTTTTTTTTTCTGGATTTAGTAATTTTTCCGGCATTTATCAGACTTTCAGATAGGGGAAATGTCAGTGAGCCTTCCGATTTCAGTTCCAGAGCGATTCGCCCAATGAGTCCTTGATATTTAGTCGTTTTCAGCCAATTTTCTGGATTTTTGAAAATTTCACTTTTTTTGTGAAAATATCCACTAAATGAGGGAATAATATGTGTGAGGGTACCCCAGGAGAGTTCCAAATGTGTGTGGGTAGAATATATATCCCACGGGGGTAAAATTGAAAAAAGTTGAAAGAATTTTTTGGGGGGATTTAGTCATTTTTCCGGCGTTTATCAGACTTTCAGATAGGGGAAATGTCAGTGAGCGTTCCGGTTTCAGTTCCAGAGCGATTCGCCCAATGAGTCCTTGGTATTTAGTCGTTTTCAGCCAATTTTCAGTATTTTTGAAAATGTCACTTTTTTGTGAAAATATCCACTAAATGAGGGAATAATGTGTGTGAGGGTACCCCAGGAGAGTTCCAAATGTGTGTGAGTAGAATATATATACCACGGGGGTAAAATTGAAAAAAGTTGAAAAAAATTTTTTTTTGCACTTAAGTCATTTTTCCGGCGTTTATCAGACTTTCAGATAGGGGAAATGTCAGTGAGCGTTCCGATTTCAGTTCCAGAGCGATTCGCCCAATGAGTCCTTGATATTTAGTCGTTTTCAGCCAATTTTCTGGATTTTTGAAAATTTCACTTTTTTGTGAAAATATCCAGTAAATGAGGGAATAATATGTATGAGGGTACCCCAGGAGAGTTCCAAATGTGTGTGGGTAGAATATATATACCATGGGGGTAATATTGAAAAAAGTTGAAAACATTTTTTTTTTGGATTTAGTCATTTTTCCGGCGTTTATTAGACTTTCAGATAGTGGAAATGTCAGTGAGCGTTCCGATTTCAGTTCCAGAGCGATTCGCCCAATGAGTCCTTGATATTTCGTCGTTTTCAGGCAATTTTCAGAATTTTTGAAAATTTCACTTTTTTGTGAAAGTATCCACTAAATGAAGGATTAATATGTGTGAGGGTACCCCAGGAGAGTTCCAAATGTGTGTGGGTAGATTATATATCCCACGGGGGTAAAATTGAAAAAAGTTGAAAACATTTTTTTTTGGATTTAGTCATTTTTCCCGCATTTATCAGACTTTCAGATAGGGGAAATGTCAGTGAGCGTTCCGATTTCAGTTCCAGAGCGATTCGCCCAATGAGTCCTTGATATTTAGTCGTTTTCATCCAATTTTCTGGATTTTTGAAAATTTCACTTTTTGTGAAAATATCCACTAAATGAGGGAATAATATGTGTGAGGGTACCCCAGGAAAGTTCCAAATGTGTGTGGGTAGAATATATATCCCACGGGGGTAAAATTGAAAAAAGTTGAAAGAAATTTTTTTTTGGATTTAGTCATTTTTCCGGCGTTTATCAGACTTTCCGATAGGGGAAATGTCAGTGAGCGTTCCGATTTCAGTTCCTGAGCGATTCACCCAATGAGTCCTTGGTATTTAGTCATTTTCAGCCAATTTTCAGAATTTTTGAAAAAGTCACTTTTTTGTGAAAATATCCACTAAATGAGGGAATAATATGTGTGAGGGTACCCCAGGAGAGTTCCAAATGTGTGTGGGTAGAATATATATCCCACGCGGGTAAAATTGAAAAAGTTGAAAATTTTTTTTTTTGGACTTAATTCATTTTTTCGGCATTGATCAGACTTTCAGATAGGGGAAATGTCAGTGAGCGTTCCGATTTCAGTTCCAGAGCGATTCGCCCAATGAGTCCTTCATATTTAGTCGTTTTCAGCCAATTTTCAGAATTTTTGAAAATTTCACTTTTTTGTGAAAATATCCACTAAATGAGGGAATAATATGTGTGAGGATACCCCAGGAGAGTTCCAAATGTGTGTGGGTAGAATATATATCCCACGGGGGTAAAATTGAAAAAAGTTGAAAATTTTTTTTTTTGGACTTAGTCATTTTTCCGGCGTTTATCAGACTTTCAGATAGGGGAATTGTCAGTGAGGGTTCCGATTTCAGTTCCAGAGCGATTCGCCCAATGAGTCCTTGATATTTAGTCGTTTTCAGACAATTTTCTGGATTTTTGAAAATTTCACTTTTTTGTGAAAATATCCACTAATTGAGGGAATAATATGTGTGAGGGTAACCCAGGAGAGTTCCAAATGTGTGTGGGTAGAATATATATCCCACGGGGTAAAATTGAAAAAAGTTGAAAACATTTTTTTTTTGGATTTAGACATTTTTCCGGCATTTATCAGACTTTCAGATAGGGGAATTGTCAGTGAGCGTTCCGATTTCAGTTCCAGAGCGATTCGCCAATGAGTCCTTGATATTTAGTCGTTTTCAGACAATTTTCTGGATTTTTGAAAATTTCACTTTTTTGTGAAAATATCCACTAAATGAGGGAATAATATGTGTGAGGGTATCCCAGGAGAGTTCCAAATGTGTGTGGGTAGAATATATATACCATGGGAGTAAAATTGAAAAAAGTTGAAAAAAAATTTTTTTTGCATTTAAGTCATTTTTCCGGCGTTTATCAGACTTTCAGATAGGGGAAATGTCAGTGAGCGTTCCGATTTCAGTTCCAGAGCGATTCGCCCAATGAGTCCTTGATATTTAGTCGTTTTCAGCCAATTTTCTGGATTTTTGAAAATTTCACTTTTTTGTGAAAATATCCACTAAATGAGGGAATAATATGTATGAGGGTACCCCAGGAGAGTTCCAAATGTGTGTGGGCAGAATATATATCCCACGGGGGTAAAATTGATTAAAGTTCAAAAATTTTTTTGGGGGGGATTTAGTCATTTTTCCGGCGTTTATCAGACTTTCAGATAGGGGAAATGTCAGTGAGCGTTCCGATTTCAGTTTTAGAGCGATTCGCTCAATGAGTCCTTGATATTTCGTCGTTTTCAGGCAATTTTCAGAATTTTTGAAAATTTCACTTTTTTGTGAAAATATCCACTAAATGAGGGAATAATATGTGTGAGGATACCCCAGGAGAGTTCCAAATGTGTGTGGGTAGAATATATATCCCACGGGGGTAAAATTGAAAAAAGTTCAAAAATTTTTGGGGGGGGATTTAGTCATTATTCCGGCGTTTATCAGACTTTCAGATAGGGGAAATGTCAGTGAGCGTTCCGATTTCAGTTCCAGAGCGATTCGCCCAATGAGTCTTTGATATTTAGTCGTTTTCAGCCAATTTTCTGGATTTTTGAAAATTTCACTTTTTTTGTGAAAATATCCACTAAATGAGGGAATAATATGTATGAGGGTACCCCAGGAGAGTTCAAAATGTGTTTGGGTAGAATATATATCCCACGGGGATAAAACTGAAAAAAGTTGAAACATATTTTTTTGGGGCTTTAGTCATTTTTCCGGCGTTTATCAGACTTTCAGATAGGGGAAATGTCAGAGAGTGTTCCGATTTCAGTTCCAGAGCGATTCGCCCAATGAGTCCTTGATATTTCGTCGTTTTCAGGCAATTTTCAGAATTTTTGAAAATGTCACTTTTTTGTGAAAATATCCACTAAATGAAGGAATAATATGTGTGAGGGTACCCCAGGAGAGTTCCAAACGTGTGTGGGTAGATTATATATCCCACGGGGGTAAAATTGAAAAAAGTTGAAAACATTTTTTTTTTGGATTTAGTCATTTTTCCGGCATTTATCAGACTTTCAGATAGGGGAAATGTCAGTGAGCGCTGCGATTTCAGTACCAGAGCGATTCGCCCAATGAGTCCTTGATATTTAGTCGCTTTCAGCCAATTTTCTGGATTTTTGAAAATTTTACTTTTTTGTGAAAATATCCACTAAATGAGGGAATAATATGTGTGAGGATACCCCAGGAGAGTTCCAAATGTGTGTGGGTAGAATATATATCCCACGGGGGTAAAATTGAAAAAAGTTGAAAATGTTTTTTTTCTGGATTTAGTAATTTTTCCGGCATTTATCAGACTTTCAGATAGGGGAAATGTCAGTGAGCGTTCCGATTTCAGTTCCAGAGCGATTCGCCCAATGAGTCCTTGATATTTAGTCGTTTTCAGCCAATTTTCTGGATTTTTGAAAATTTCACTTTTTTGTGAAAATATCCACTAAATGAGGGAATAATATGTGTGAGGGTACCCCAGGAGAGTTCCAAATGTGTGTGGGTAGAATATATATCCCACGGGAGTAAAATTGAAAAAAGTTGAAAATATTTTTTTTTTCTACTTAGTCATTTTTCCGGTGTTTATCAGACTTTCAGATAGGTGAAATGTCAGTGAGCGTTCCGATTTCAGTTCCAGAGCGATTCGCCCAATGAGTCCTTGATATTTAGTCGTTTTCAGCCAATTTTCTGGATTTTTGAAAATTTCACTTTTTTGTGAAAATATCCACTAAATGAGGGAATAATATGTGTGAGGGTACCCCAGGAGAGTTCCAAATGTGTGTGGTTAGAATATATATCCCACGGGGGTAAAATTGAAAAAAGTTGAAAGAAATTTTTTTTTGGATTTAGTCATTTTTCCGGCGTTTATCAGACTTTCAGATATAGGAAATGTCAGTGAGCGTTCCGATTTCAGTTCCAGAGCGATTCGCCCAATGAGTCCTTGGTATTTAGTCGTTTTCAGCCAATTTTCAGAATTTTTGAAAATGTCACTTTTTTGTGAAAATATCCACTAAATGAGGGAATAATATGTGTGAGGGTACCCCAGGAGAGTTCCAAATGTGTGTGGGTAGAATATATATCCCACGGGGATAAAATTAAAAAAAGTTGAAACTTTTTTTGGGGGGATTTAGTCATTTTTCCGGCGTTTATCAGACTTTCAGATAGGGGAAATGTCAGTGAGCCTTCCGATTTCAGTTCCAGAGCGATTCGCCCAATGAGTCCTTGATATTTCGTTATTTTCAGGCAATTTTCTGAATTTTTTAAAATTTCACTTTTTTGTGAAAATATCCACTAAATGAGGGAATAATATTTGTGAGGTTACCCCAGGAGAGTTCCAAATGTGTGTGGGTAGAATATACATCCCACGGGGTAAAATTGAAAAAAGTTGAAAGAATTTTTTTTTTGGAATTAGTCATTTTTCCGGCGTTTATCAGACTTTCAGATAGTGGAAATGTCAGTGAGCATTCCGATTTCAGTTCCAGAGCGATTCGCCCAATGAGTCCTTGATATTTAGTCATTTTCAGCCAATTTTCAGAATTTTTGAAAATGTCACTTTTTTGTGAAAATATCCACTAAATGAGGGAATAATATGTGTGAGGGAACCCCAGGAGAGTTCCAAATGTGTGTGGGTAGAATATATATCCCATGGGGTAAAATTGAAAAAAGTTAAAAAATTTTTTTTTTTTGGACGTAGTCATTTTTCCGGCGTTTATCAGACTTTCAGATAGGGGAAATGTCAGTGAGCGTTCCGATTTCAGTTCCAGAGCGATTCGCCCAATGAGTCCTTGATATTTAGTCATTTTCAGCCAATTTTCAGAATTTTTGAAAATGTCACTTTTTTGTGAAAATATCCACTAATTGAGGGAATAATATGTGTGAGGGTGACCCAGGAGAGTTCCAAATGTGTGTGGGTAGAATATATATCCCACGGGGTAAAATTGAAAAAAGTTGAAAACATTTTTTTTTTCGATTTAGTCATTTTTCCGGCATTTATCAGACTTTCAGATAGGGGAATTGTCAGTGAGCGTTCCGATTTCAGTTCCAGAGCGATTCGCCCAATGAGTCCTTGATATTTAGTCGTTTTCAGACAATTTTCTGGATTTTTGAAAATTTCACTTTTTTCTGAAAATATCCACTAAATGAGGGAATAATATGTGTGAGGGTACCCCAGGAGAGTTCCAAATGTGTGTGGGTAGAATATATATACCATGGGGGTAAAATTGAAAAAAGTTGAAAAAAATTTTTTTTTGCATTTAAGTCATTTTTCCGGCGTTTATCAGACTTTCAGATAGGGGAAATGTCAGTGAGCATTCCGATTTCAGTTCCAGAGCGATTCGCCCAATGAGTCCTTGATATTTAGTCGTTTTCAGCCAATTTTCTGGATTTTTGAAAATTTCACTTTTTTGTGAAAATATCCACTAAATGAGGGAATAATATGTATGAGGGTACCCCAGGAGAGTTCCAAATGTGTGTGGGTAGAATATATATCCCACGGGGGTAGAATTGATTAAAGTTCAAAAATTTTTTTGGGGGGGATTTAGTCATTTTTCCGGCGTTTATCAGACTTTCAGATAGGGGAAATGTCAGTGAGCGTTCCGATTTCAGTTCCAGAGCGATTCGCTCAATGAGTCCTTGATATTTCGTCGTTTTCAGGCAATTTTCAGAATTTTTGAAAATTTCACTTTTTTGTGAAAATATCCACTAAATGAGGGAATAATATGTGTGAGGATACCCCAGGAGAGTTCCAAATGTGTGTGGGTAGAATATATATCCCACGGGGGTAAAATTGAAAAAAGTTTAAAAAATTTTGGGGGGATTTAGTCATTTTTCCGGCGTTTATCAGACTTTCAGATATGGGAAATGTCAGTGAGCGTTCCGATTTCACTTCCAGAGCGATTCGCCCAATGAGTCCTTGATATTTCGTCGTTTTCAGGCAATTTTCAGAATTTTTGAAAATTTCACTTTTTTGTGAAAATATCCACTAAATGAGGGAATAATATGTGTGAGGGTACCCCAGGAGAGTTCGAAATGTGTCTGGGTAGAATATATATCCCACGGGGGTAAAATTGAAAAAAGTTGAAAAATTTTTTTTTGGGATTTAGTCATTTTTCCGTCAATTATCAGACTTTCAGATAGCGGAAATGTCAGTGAGCGTTCTGATTTCAGTTCCAGAGCGATTCGCCCAATGAGTCCTTGATATTTAGTCGTTTTGATCCAATTTTCTGAATTTTTGAAAATTTCACTTTTTTGTGAAAATATCCACTAAATGAGGTAATAATATGTGTGAGGGTATCCCAGGAGAGTTCCAAATGTGTGTCTGTAGAATATATATCCCACGGGGGTAAAATTGAAAAAAGTTGAAAAAATTTTTTTTTTGGACTTAGTCATTTTTCCGGCGTTTATCAGACTTTCAGATAGCGGAAATGTCAGTGAGCGTTCCGATTTCAGTTCCAGAGCGATTAACCCAATGAGTCCTTGATATTTAGTCGTTTTCAGCCAATTTTCTGGATTTTTGAAAATTTTACTTTTTTGTGAAAATATCCAATAATGAGGGAATAATATGTGTGAGGGTACCCCAGGAGGGTTCCAAATGTGCGTGGGTAGAATATATATCCCACAGGGTTAAAATTGAAAAAAGTTGAAAAAAATTTTTTTTTAGTACTTAGTCATTTTTCCTGCGTTTATCAGACTTTCAGATAGGGGAAATGTCAGTGAGCGTTCCAATTTCAGTACCAGACCGATTCGCCCAATGAGTCCTTGATATTTAGTCGTTTTCAGCCAATTTTCTTGATTTTTGAAAATTTCACTTTTTTGTGAAAATATCCACTAAATGAGGGAATAATATGTGTGAGGGTACCCCAGGAGAGTTCCAAATTTGTGTGAGTAGAATATATATCCCACGGGGGTAAAATTGAAAAAAGTTGAAAAAAATTTTTTTTGCACTTAGTCATTTTTCTGGCGTTTATCAGACTTTCAGATAGCGGAAATGTCAGTGAGCGTTCCGATTTCAGTTCCAGAGCGATTCGCCCAATGAGTCCTTGATATTTCGTCGTTTTCAGGCAATTTTCTGAATTTTTGAAAATTTTACTTTTTTGTGAAAATATCCACTAAATGAGGGAATAATATGTGTGAGGGTACCCCAGGAGAGTTCCAAATGTGGGTGGGTAGAATATATATCCCACGGGGGTAAAATTGAAAAAAGTTTAGAAATTTTTGGGGGGGATTTAGTCATTTTTCCGGCGTTTATCGAACTTTCAGATAGGGGAAATGTCAGTGAGCGTTCCGATTTCAGTTCCAGAGCGATTCGCCCAATGAGTCCTTGATATTTCGTCGTTTTCAGGCAATTTTCTGAATTTTTGAAAATTTCACTTTTTTGTGAAAATATCCACTAAATGAGGGAATAATATGTGTGAGGGTACCCCAGGAGAGTTCCAAATGTGTGTGGGTAGAATATATATCCCACAGAGTTAAAATTGAAAAAAGTTGAAAACATTTTTTTTTTTAGTACTTAGTCATTTTTCCGGCGTTTATCAGACTTTCAGATAGGGGAAATGTCAGTGAGCGTTCCGATTTAAGTTCCAGAGCGATTCGCCGTATTCGCTTTGATATTTTGTCGTTTTCAGGCAATTTTCTGAATTTTTGAAAATTTTACTTTTTTGTGAAAATATCCACTAAATGAGGGAATAATATGTGTGAGGGTACCCCAGGAGAGTTCCAAATGTGTGTGGGTAGAATATATATCCCACGGGGGTAAAATTGAAGAGATTTTAAATTTTTTGGGGGGGGGATTTAGTCATTTTTCCAGCGTTTATCAGACTTTCAGATAGGGGAAATGTCAGTGAGCGCTCCGATTTCAGTTCCAGAGCGATTCGACCAATGAGTCCTTGATATTTAGTCGTTTTCAGCCAATTCTCTGGATTTTTGAAAATTTCACTTTTTTGTGAAAATATCCACTAAATGAGGGAATAATATGTGTGAGGGTACCCCAGGAGAGTTCCAAATGTGTGTGGGTAGAATATAAATCCCACGGGGTAAAATTGAAAAAAGTTGAAAAAAAATTTTTTTTGGACTTAGTCATTTTTCCGGCGTTTATCAGACTTTCAGATAGGGGAAATGTCAGTGAGCGTTCCGATTTCAGTTCCAGAGCGAATCGCCCAATGAGTCCTTGATATTTAGTCGTTTTCAGCCAATTTTCTGAATTATTGAAAATTTCACTTTTTTGTGAAAATATCCACTAAATGAGGGAATAATATGTGTGACGGTACCCCAGGAGAGTTCCAAATGTGTGTGGGTAGAATATATATCCCACGAAGGTAAAATTGAAAAAAGTTGAAAAAAATTTTTTTTCGACTTAGTCATTTTTCCGGCGTTTATCAGACTTTCAGATAGGGGAAATGTCAGTGAGCGTTCCGATTTCAGTACCAGAGCGATTCGCCCAATGAGTCCTTGATATTTAGTCGTTTTCAGCCAATTTTCTGGATTTTTGAAAATGTCACTTTTTTGTGAAAATATCCACTAAATGAGGGAATAATATGTGTGAGGGTACCCCACGAGAGTTCCAAATTTGTGTGGGTAGAATATATATCCCATAGGGTAAAATTGAAAAAAGTTGAAACAATTTTTTTTTTGGACTTAGTCATTTTTCCGTCGTTTATCAGACTTTCAGAAAGCGGAAATGTCAGTGAGCGTTCCGATTTCAGTTCCAGAGCGATTCGCCCAATGAGTCCTTGATATTTATTCGTTTTCAGCCTATTTTCTGGATTTTTGAAAATTTCACTTTTTTGTGAAAATATCCACTAAATGAGGGAATAATATGTGTGAGGGTACCCCAGGAGAGTTCCAAATGTGTGTGGGTAGAATATATATCCCACAGAGTTAAAATTGAAAAAAGTTGAAAAAATTTTTTTTTTTAGTACTTAGTCATTTTTCCGGCGTTTATCAGACTTTCAGATAGGGGAAATGTCAGTGAGCGTTCCGATTTCAGTTCCAGAGCGATTCGACCTATGAGTCTTTGATATTTAGTCGTTTTCAGCCAATTTTCTGGATTTTTGAAAATGTCACTTTTTTGTGAAAATATCCACTAAATGAGGGAATAATATGTGTGAGGGTACCCCACGAGAGTTCCAAATGTGTGTGGGTAGAATATATATCCCACGTGGTAAAATTGAAAAAAGTTGAAACAATTTTTTTTTGGACTTAGTCATTTTTCTGTCGTTTATCAGACTTTCAGATAGCGGAAATGTCAGTGAGCTTTCCGATTTCAGTTCCAGAGCGATTCGCCCAATGGGTCCTTGATATTTCGTCGTTTTCAGGCAATTTTCTGAATTTTTGAAAATTTCACTTTTTTGTGAAAATATTCACTAAATGAGGGAATAATATGTGTGAGGGTACCCCAGGAGAATTCCAAATGTGTGTGGGTAGAATATATATCCCACGGGGTAAAATTGAAAAAAGTTGAAAAAATTTTTTTTTTGGGATTTAGTCATTTTTCCGGCATTTATCAGTCTTTCAGATAGGGGAAATATCAGTGAGCGTTCCGATTTCAGTACCAGAGCGATTCTCCCAATTTGTCCTTGATATTTAGTCGTTTTCAGCCAATTTTCTGGATTTTTGAAAATTTCACTTTTTTGTGAAAATATCCACTAAATGAGGGAATAATATGTGTGAGGGTACCCTAGGAGAGTTCCAAATGTGTCTGGGTAGAATATATATCCCACGGGGGTAAAATTGAAAAGAGTTTAAAATTTTTTTGGGGGGGATTTAGTCATTTTTCCGGCGTTCATCAGACTTTCAGATAGGGGAAATGTCAGTGAGCGCTCCGATTTCAGTTCCAGAGCAATTCGCCCAATGAGTCCTTGATATTTAGTCGTTTTCAGCCAATTTTCTGGATTTTTGAAAATTTCACTTTTTTGTGAAAATATGCACTAATTGAGGGAATAATATGTGTGAGGGTACCCCGGAAGAGTTCCAAATGTGTGTGGGTAGAATATATATCCCACAGGGTTAAAATTGCAAAAAGTTGAAAAAATTTTTTTTTTAGTACTTAGTCATTTTTCCGGTGTTTATCAGACTTTCAGATAGGGGAAATGTCAGTGAGCGTTCCGATTTCAGTTCCAGAGCGATTCGCCCAATGAGTCCTTGATATTTAGTCGTTTTCAGCCAATTTTCTGGATTTTTGAAAATTTCACTTTTTTGTGAAAATATCCACTAAATGAGGGAATAATATGTGTGAGGGTACCCCAGGAGAGTTCCAAATGTGTGTGGGTAGAATATAAATCCCATGGGGTAAAATTGAAAAAAGTTGAAAAAAATTTTTTTTTTTGGACTTAGTCATTTTTCCGGCATTTATCAGACTTTCAGATAGGGGAAATGTCAGTGAGCATTCCGATTTCAGTACCAGAGCGATTCGCCCAATGAGTCCTTGATATTTAGTCGTTTTCAGCCAATTTTCTGGATTTTTGAAAATTTCACTTTTTTGTGAAAATATCCACTAAATGAGGGAATAATATGTGTGAGGGTACCCCAGGAGAGTTCCAAATGTGTGTGGGTAGAATATATATCCCACGGGGGTAAAATTGAAAAAAGTTGAAAAAAATGTTTTTTTCACTTAGTCATTTTTCCGGCGTTTATCAGACTTTCAGATAGGGGAAATGTCAGTGAGCGTTTCAATTTACGTTCCAGAGCAATTTGCCGTATGGGTCCTTGATATTTCGTCGTTTTCAGACAATTTTCTGAATTTTTGAAAATTTCACTTTTTTGTGAAAATATCCACTAAATGAGGGAATAATATGTGTGAGGGTACCCCAGGAGAGTTCCAAATGTGTGTGGGTAGATTATATATCCCACGGGGGTAAAATTGACAAAAGTTGAAAAAAATTTTTTTTTTGATTTAGTCTTTTTTTCCGGCATTCATCAGACTTTCAGATAGGGGAAATGTCAGTGAGCGTTCCGATTTCAGTACCAGAGCGATTCGCCCAATGAGTCCTTGATATTTAGTCGTTTTCAGCCAATTTTCTGGATTTTTGAAAATTTCACTTTTTTGTGAAAATATCCACTAAATGAGGGACTAATATGTGTGAGGGTACCCTAGGAGAGTTCCAAATGTGTGTGGGTAGAATATATATCCCACGGGGGTAAAATTGAAAAGAGTTTAAAATTTTTTTGGGGGGGATTTAGTCATTTTTCCGGCGTTTATCAGACTTTCAGATAGGGGAAATGTCAGTGAGCGTTCCGATTTCAGTTCCAGAGCGATTCGCCCAATGAGTCCTTGAAATTTAGTCAAAATCTGCCAATTTTCTGGATTTTTGAAAATTTCACTTATTTGTGAACATATCCACTAAATGAGGGAATAATATGTGTGAGGGTACCCCAGGCAGGAGAGTTCCAAATGTGTGTGGGTAGAATATAAATCCCATGGGGTAAAATTGAAAAAAGTTGAAAAACTTTTTTTTTTTGGACTTAGTCATTTTTCCGGCATTTATCAGACTTTCAGATAGGGGAAATGTCAGTGAGCATTCCGATTTCAGTTCCAGAGCGATTCGCCCAATGAGTCCTTGATATTTAGTCGTTTTCAGCCAATTTTCTGGATTTTTGAAAATTTCACTTTTTTGTGAAAATATCCACTAAATGAGGGAATAATATGTGTGAAGGTACCCCAGGAGAGTTCCAAATGTGTGTGGGTAGAATATATATCCCACGGGGGTAAAATTGAAATAAGTTTAAAATTTTTTTGTGGGGGATTAAGTCATTTTTTCGGCGTTTATCAGACTTTCAGATAGGGGAAATGTCAGAGAGCGTTCCAATTTCAGTTCCAGAGCGATTCGCCCAATGAGTCCTTGATATTTCGTCGTTTTCAGGCAATTTTCTGAATTGTTGAAAATTTCACTTTTTTGTGAAAATATCAACTAAATGAGGGAATAATATGTGTGAGGGTACCCCAGGCAGGAGAGTTCCAAATGTGTGTAGGTAGAAGACAAATCACATGGGGTAAAATTGAAAAAAGTTTAAAAAAAATTTTTTTGGGGGGTTTAAGTCATTTTTCCGGCGTTTATCAGACTTTCAGATAGGGGAAATGTCAGTGAGTGTTCCGATTTCAGTTCCAGAGCGAATCGCCCAATGAGTTCTTGATATTTAGTCGTTTTCAGCCAATTTTCTGAATTATTGAAAATTTCACTTTTTTGTGAAAATATCCACTAAATGAGGGAATAATATGTGTGAGGGTACCCCAGGAGAGTTCCAAATGTGTGTGGGTAAAATATATATCCCACGGGGGTAAAATTGAAAAAAGTTGAAAAAAAATTTTTTTTCACTTAGTCATTTTTCCGGCGTTTATCAGACTTTCAGATAGGGGAAATGTCAGTGAGCGTTCCAATTTCAGTTCCAGAGCGATTCGCCCAATGAGTCCTTGAAATTTAGTCGAAATCTGCCAATTTTCTGGATTTTTGAAAATTTCACTTATTTGTGAACATATCCACTAAATGAGGGAATAATATGTGTGAGGGTACCCCAGGCAGGAGAGTTCCAAATGTGTGTGGGTAGAATATAAATCCCATGGGGTAAAATTGAAAAAAGTTGAAAAAAAATTTTTTTTGACTTAGTCATTTTTCCGGCGTTTATCAGACTTTCAGATAGGGGAAATGTCAGTGAGCGTTCCGATTTCAGTTCCAGAGCGATTCGCCCAATGAGTCCTTGATATTTCATCGTTTTCAGCCAATTTTCTGAAATTTGAAAATTTCACTTTTTTGTGAAAATATCCACTAAATGAGGGAATAATATGTGTGAGGGTACCCCAGGAGAGTTCCAAATGTGTGTGGGTAAAATATATATCCCACGGTGGTAAAATTGAAAAAAGTTGAAAAAATGTTTTTTGGGGATTTAGTCATTTTTCTGGCATGTATCAGACTTTCAGATAGGGGAAATGTCAGTGAGCGTTTCAATTTACGTTCCAGAGCAATTTGCTGTATGGGTCCTTGGTATTTCGTCGTTTTCAGGCAATTTTCTGAATTTTTGAAAATTTCACTTTTTTGTGAAAATATCCACTAAATGAGGGAATAATATGTTTGAGGGTACCCCAGGAGAGTTCCAAATGTGTGTGGGTAAAATATATATCCCACGGTGGTAAAATTGAAAAAAGTTGAAAAAATTTTTTTTTTGGATTTAGTCATTTTTCTGGCATTTATCAGACTTTCAGATAGGGGAAATGTCAGTGAGCGTTCCGATTTCAGTTCCAGAGCGATTCGCCCAATGAGTCCTTGATATTTCATCGTTTTCAGCCAATTTTCTGAAATTTGAAAATTTCACTTTTTTGTGAAAATATCCACTAAATGAGGGAATAATATGTGTGAGGGTACCCCAGGAGAGTTCCAAATGTGTGTGGGTAGAATATATATCCCACGGGGGTAAAATTGAAAAAAGTTGAAAATTTTTTTGGGGGGGATTTAGTCATTTTTCCGGCGTTTATCAGACTTTCAGATAGGGGAAATGTCAGTGAGCGTTCCGATTTCAGTTCCAGAGCGATTCGCCCAATGAGTCCTTGATATTTCATCGTTTTCAGCCAATTTTCTGGATGTTTGAAAATTTCACTTTTTTGTGAAAATATCCACTAAATGAGGGAATAATATGTGTGAGGGTACCCCAGGAGAGTTCCAAATGTGTGTTGGTAGAATATATATCCCACGGGGGAAAAATTGAAAAAAGTTGAAAAAAAATTTTTGGGGGGATGTAGTCATTTTTCCGGCGTTTATCAGACTTTCAGATAGGGGAAATGTCAGTGAGCGTTCCGATTTCAGTTCCAGAGCGATTCGCCCTATGAGTCCTAGATATTTAGTCGTTTTCAGCCAATTTTCAGGATTTTTGAACATTTCACTTTTTTGTGAAAATATCCACTAAATGAGGGAATAATATGTGTGAGGGTACCCCAGGAGAGTTCCAATTGTGTGTGGGTAGAATATATATCCCACGGGGGTAAAATTGAAAAAAGTTGAAAACATTTTTTTTTTTGAATTTAGTCATTTTTCCGGCGTTTATCAGACTTTCAGATAGGGGAAATGTCAGTGAGCGCTCCGATTTTAGTTCCAGAGCGATTCGCCCAATGAGTCTTTGATATTTCGTCGTTTTCAGCCAATTTTCAGAATTTTTGAATATTTTACTATTTTGTGAAAATATCCACTAAATGAGGGAATTATATGTGTGAGGGTACCCCAGGAGAGTTCCAAATGTGTGTGGGTAGAATATATATCCCACGGGGGTAAAATTGAAAAAAGTTGAAAAAATTTTTTTGTTGGACGTAGTCATTTTTCTGGCGTTTATCAGACTTTCAGATAGGGGAAATGTCAGTGAGCGTTCCGATTTCAGTTCCAGAGCGAATCGCCCAATGAGTCCTTGATATTTCGTCGTTTTCAGGCAATTTTCTGAATTTTTGAAAATTTCATTTTTTTGTGAAAATATCCACTAAATGAGGGAATAATATGTGTGAGGGTACCCCAGGAGAGTTCAAAATGTGTGTAGGTAGAATATATATCCCACAGGAGTAAAATTGAAAAAAGTTTAAAATTTTTTTTTTTTCGATTTAGTCATTTTTCCAGCGTTTATCAGACTTTCAGATAGGGGAAATGTCAGTGAGCATTCCGATTTCAGTTCCAGAGTGATTCGCCCAATGAGTCCTTGATATTTCGTCGTTTTCAGCCAATTTTCTGGATTTTTGAAAATTTTACTTTTTTATGAAAATATCCACTAAATGAGGGAATAATATGTGTGAGGGTACCCCAGGAGAGTTCCAAATGTGTGTGGGTTGAATATATATCCCACGGGGGTAAAATTGAAAAAAGTTGAAAAATTTTTTGGGGGGGATTTAGTCATTTTTCCGGCGTTTATCAGACTTTCAGATAGGGGAAATGTCAGTGAGCATTCCGATTACAGTTCCAGAGCGATTCGCCCAATGAGTCCTTGATATTTCGTCGTTTTCAGGCAATTTTCTGAATTTTTGAAAATTTCACTTTTTTGTGAAAATATCCACTAAATGAGGGAATAATATGTGTGAGGGTACCCCAGGAGAGTTCCAAATGTGTGTGGGTAGAATATATATCCCACAGGGGTAAAATTGAAAAAAGTTGAAAATTTATTTTTTTTCGATTTAGTCATTTTTCCAGCGTTTAGCAGACTTTCAGATAGGGGAAATGTAAGTGAGCATTCCGATTTCAGTTCCAGAGCGATTCGCCCAATGAGTCCTTGATATTTAGTCGTTTTCAGCCAATTTTCTGGATTTTTGAAAGTTTCACTTTTTTGTGAAAATATCCACTAAATGAGGGAATAATATGTGTGAGGGTACCCCAGGAGAGTTCCAAATGTGTGTGGGTAGAATATATATCCCACGGGGGTAAAATTGAAAAAAGTTGAAAAAATTTTTTTTTTGGACGTAGTCATTTTTCCGGCGTTTATCAGACTTTCAGATAAGGGAAATGTCAGTGAGCGTTCCCATTTCAGTTCCAGAGCGAATCGCCCAATGAGTCCTTGATATTTCGTCGTTTTCAGGCAATTTTCTGAATTTTTGAAAATTTCACTTTTTTGTGAAAATATCCACTAAATGAGGGAATAATATGTGTGAGGGTACCCCAGGAGAGTTCCAAATGTTTGTGGATAGAATATATATCCCACGGTGGTAAAATTGAAAAAAGTTGAAAATTTTTTTGGGGGGATTTAGTCATTTTTCTGGCATTTATCAGACTTTCAGATAGGGGAAATGTCAGTGAGCGTTCCGATTTCAGTTCCAGAGCGATTTGCCCAATGAGCCCTTGATATTTAGTCGTTTTCAGCCAATTTTCTGGATTTTTGAAAATTTCACTTTTTTGTGAAAATATTCACTAAATGAGGGAATAATATGTGTGAGGGTACCCCAGGAGAGTTCCAAATGTGTGTGGGTAGAATATATATCCCACAGGGTTAAAATTGAAAAAAGTTGAAAAAATTTTTATGTTAGTACTTAGTCATTTTTCCGGCGTTTATCAGACTTTCAGATAGGGGAAATGTCAGTGAGCATTCCGATTTCAGTTCAAGAACGATTCGCCAAATGAGTCCTTGTTATTTAGTCGTTTTCAGCCAATTTTCTGAATTTTTGAAAATTTCACTTTTTTGTGAAAATATCCACTAAATGATGGAATAATATGTGTGAGGGTACCCCAGGAGAGTTCCAAATGTGTGTGGGTAGAATATATATCCCACGGGGGTAAAATTGAAAAAAGTTGAAAAAATTTTTTTTTTGGACGTAGTCATTTTTCCGGCGTTTATCAGACTTTCAGATAGGGGAAATGTCAGTGAGCATTCCGATTTCAGTTCCAGAGCGATTCGCCCAATGAGTCCTTGATATTTAGTCGTTTTCAGCCAATTTTCTGGATGTTTGAAAATTTCACTTATTTGTGAAAATATCCACTAAATGAGGGAATAATATGTGTGAGGGTACCCCAGGAGAGTTCAAAATGTGTGTGGGTAGAATATATATCCCACGGGGGTAAAATTGAAAAAAGTTTAAAAATTTTGGGGGGGGATTTAGTCATTTTTCCAGTGTTTATCAGACTTTCAGATATTGGAAATGTCAGTGAGCATTCCGATTTCAGTTCCACAGCGATTCGCACAAAGAGTCCTTGATATTTCTGCGTTTTCAGGCAATTTTCTGAATTTTTGAAAATTTCACTTTTTTGTGAAAATATCCACTAAATGAGGGAATAATATGTGTGAGGGTACCCCAGGAGAGTTCCAAATGTGTGTGGGTAGAATATATATCCCACGGAGGTAAAATTGAAAAAAGTTGAAAAATTTTTTTTGGGGGATTTAGTCATTTTTCCAGCATTTATCAGACTTTCAGATAGGGGAAATGTCAGTGAGCGTTCCGATTTCAGTTCCATAGCGATTCGCCCAATGAGTCCTTGATATTTAGTCGTTTTCAGCCAATTTTCTGGATTTTTGAAAGTTTCACTTTTTCGTGAAAATATCCATTAAATGAGGGAATAATATGTGTGAGTGTACCCCAGGAGAGTTCCAAATGTGTGTGGGTAGAATATATATCCCACGGGGGTAAAATTGAAAAAAGTTGAAAAATTTTTGGGGGGGATTTAGTCATTTTTCCGGCATTTATCAGACTTTCAGATAGGGGAAATGTCAGTGAGCGTTCCGATTTCAGTTCCAGAGTGATTTGCCCAATGAGCCCTTGATATTTAGTCGTTTTCAGCCAATTTTCTGGATTTTTGAAAATTTCACTTTTTTGTGAAAATATCCACTAAATGAGGGAATAATATGTGTGAGGGTACCCCAGGAGAGTTCCAAATGTGTGTGGGTAGAATATATATCCCACAGGGTTAAAATTGAAAAAAGTTGAAAAATATTTTTTTTGGGATTTAGTCATTTTTCCAGTGTTTATCAGACTTTCAGATAGGGGAAATGTCAGTGAGCGTTCCGATTTCAGTTCCAGAGCGATTCGCCCAATGAGTCCTTGATATTTTGACGTTTTCAGCCAATTTTCTGGATTTTTGAAAATTTCACTTTTTTGTGAAAATATCCACTAAATGAGGGAATAATATGTGTGAGGGTACCCCAGGAGAGTTCCAAATGTGTGTGGGTAGAATATAGATCCCACAGGTGTAAAATTGAAAAAAGTTGAAAAATTTTTGGGGGGGGATTTAGCCATTTTTCCGGCGTTTATCAGACTTTCAGATAGGGGAAATGTCAGTGAGCGTTCCGATTTCAGTTCCAGAGCGATTCGCCCAATGAGTCGTTGATATTTAGTCGTTTTCAGCCAATTTTCTGGATTTTTGAAAATTTTACTTTTTTGTGAAAATATCCACTAAGTGAGGGAATAATATCTGTGAGGGTACCCCAGGAGAGTTCCAAATGTGTGTGGGTAGAATATATATCCCACGGGGTTAAAATTGAAAAAAGTTGAAAAAAATTTTTTTTTTATTACTTAGTCATTTTTCCGGCGTTTATCAGACTTTCAGATAGGGGAAATGTGAGTGAGTGTTCCAATTTCAGTTCCAGAGCGATTCGCCCTGAGTCCTTGATACTTAGTCGTTTTCAGCCAATTTTCTGGATTTTTGAAAATTTCACTTTTTTGTGAAAATATCCACTGAATGAGGGAATAATATGTGTGCGGGTACCCCAGGAGAGTTCCAAATGTGTGTGGGTAGAATATATATCCCACGGGGGTAAAATTGAAAAAAGTTGAAAATTTTTTTTTTTTCGATTTAGTCATTTTTCCAGCGTTTATCAGACTTTCAGATAGGGGAAATGTCAGTGAGCGTTCCGATTTCAGTTCCAGAGCGATTCGCCCAATGAGTCCTTGATATTTTGACGTTTTCAGCCAATTTTCTGGATTTTTGAAAATTTCACTTTTTTGTGAAAATATCCACTAAATGAGGGAATAATATGTGTGAGGGTACCCCAGGAGAGTTCCAAATGTGTGTGGGTAGAATATGGATCCCACAGGTGTAAAATTGAAAAAGTTGAAAAATTTTTGGGGGGGGATTTAGCCATTTTTCCGGCGTTTATCAGACTTTCAGATAGGGGAAATGTCAGTGAGCGTTCCGATTTCAGTTCCAGAGCGATTCGCCCAATGAGTCCATGATATTTAGTCAAAATCTGCCAATTTTCTGGATTTTTGAAAGTTTCACTTATTTGTGAAAATATCCACTAAATGAGGGAATAATATGTGTGAGGGTACCCCAAGAGAGTTAAAAATGTGTGTGGGTAGAATATATATCCCACGGGTGTAAAATTGAAAAAAGTTGAAAATTTTTGGGGGGGGATTTAGTCATTTTTCCGGCGTTTATCAGACTTTCAGATAGGGAAAATGTCAGAGAGCGTTCCGATTTCAGTTCCAGAGCGATTCACCTAATGAGTCCTTGATATTTCGTCGTTTTCAGCCAATTTTCTGGATTTTTAAAAATTTCACTTCTTTGTGAAAATATCCACTAAATGAGGGAATAATATGTGTGAGGGTACCCCAGGAGAGTTCCAAATGTGTGTGGGTAGAATATAGATCCCACAGGTGTAAAATTGAAAAAAGTTGAAAAATATTTTTGGGGGGATTTAGCCATTTTTCCGGCGTTTATCAGACTTTCAGATAGGGGAAATGTCAGTGAGCGTTCCGATTTCAGTTCCAGAGCGATTCGCCCAATGAGTCCTTGATATTTCGTCGTTTTCAGGCAATTTTTTGAATTTTTGAAAATTTCACTTTTTTGTGAAAATATCCACTAAATGAGGGAATAATATATGTGAGGGTACCCCATGAGAGTACCAAATGTGTGTGGGAAGAATATAAATCACACAAGGGGAAAATTGAAAAAAGTTGAAAAAAGTTTTTTTGGGGGATTTAGTCATTTTTCCGGCATTTATCAGACTTTCAGATAGGGGAAATGTCAGTGAGCATTCCGATTTCAGTTCCAGAGCGATTCGACCAATGAGTCCTTGATATTTAGTCGTTTTGATCCAATTTTCAGAATTTTTGAAAATTTCACTTTTTTGTGAAAATATCCACTAAATGAGGGAATAATATGTGTGATGGTACCCCAGGAGAGTTCCAAATGTGTGTGGGTAGAATATATATCCCAAGGGGGTAATATTGAAAAAAGATGAAAACATTTTTTTTTTGGATTTAGTCATTTTTCCGGCGTTTATCATACTTTCAGATAGGGGAAATGTCAGTGAGCGTTCCGATTTCAGTACCAGAGCGATTCGCCTAATGAGTCTTTGATATTTTGTCGTTTTCAGCCAATTTTCTGAATTTTTGAAAATTTCACTTTTTTGTGAAAATATCCACTAAATGAGGGAATAATATGTGTGAGGGTACCCCAGGAGAGTTCCAAATGTGTGTGGGTAAAGTATATATCCCACAGGGTTAAAATTGAAAAAAGTTGAAATTTTTTTTTTTCGATTTAGTCATTTTTCCGGCGTTTATCAGACTTTCAGATAGGGGAAATGTCAGTGAGCGTTTCGATTTCAGTTCCAGAGCGATTCGCCCAATGAGTCATTGATATTAAGTCGAAATCTGGAAATTTTCTGGAATTTTGAAAATGTCACTTATTTGTGAAAATATCCACTAAATGAGGGAATAATATGTGTGATGGTACCCCAGGAGAGTTCCAAATGTGTGTGGGTAGAATATATATCCCAAGGGGGTAATATTGAAAAAAGATGAAAACATTTTTTTTTTGGATTTAGTCATTTTTCCGGCGTTTATCATACTTTCAGATAGGGGAAATGTCAGTGAGCGTTCCGATTTCAGTACCAGAGCGATTCGCCTAATGAGTCTTTGATATTTTGTCGTTTTCAGCCAATTTTCTGAATTTTTGAAAATTTCACTTTTTTGTGAAAATATCCACTAAATGAGGGAATAATATGTGTGAGGGTACCCCAGGAGAGTTCCAAATGTGTTTGGGTAGAATATATATCCAACGGTGGTAAAATTGAAAAAAATTTTTTTTTGGACTTAGTCATTTTTCCGGCGTTTATCAGACTTTCAGATAGCGGAAATGTCAGTGAGCGTTCCGATTTCAGTTCCAGAGCGATTCGCCCAATGAGTCCTTGATATTTAGTCGTTTTGATCCAATTTTCAGAATTTTTGGAAATTTCACTTTTTTGTGAAAATATCCACTAAATGAGGGAATAATATGTGTGAGGGTACCCCAGGAGAGTTCCAAATGTGTGTGGGTAGAATATATATCCCACGGGGGTAAAATTGAAAAAAGTTGAAAACATTTTTTTTTTGGATTTAGTCATTTTTCCGGCGTTTATCAGACTATCAGATAGGGGAAATGTCAGTGAGCGTTCCGATTTCAGCTCCAGAGCGATTCGCCCAATGAGTCCTTGATATTTAGTCATTTTCAGGCAATTTTCTGGATTTTTGAAAATTTCACTTTTTTTTTAAAACATCCACTAAATGAGGGAATAATATGTGTGAGGGTACCCCAGGAGAGTTCCAAATGTGTGTGGGTAGAATATATATCCCACGGGGGTAAAATTGAAAAAAGTTGAAAAAATTTTTTTTTTGGACTTAGTCATTTTTCCGGCGTTTATCAGACTTTCAGATAGCGGAAATGTCAGTGAGCATTCCGATTTCAGTTCCAGAGCGATTCGCCCAATTAGTTCTTGATATTTAGTTGTTTTCAGCCAATTTTCAGACTTTTTGAAAATTTCACTTTTTTGTGTAAATATCCACTAAATGAGGGAATAATATGTGTGAGGGTACCCCAGGAGAGTTCCAAATGTGTGTGGGTAGAAGATATATCCCACCGGGGTTAAAATTGAAAAAAGTTGAAAATTTTTTTGGGGGGATTTAGTCATTTTTCCGGCATTTATCAGACTTTCAGATAGGGGAAATGTCAGTGAGCGTTCCTATTTCAGTTCCAGAGCGATTCGCCCAATGAGTCCTTGATATTTAGTCGTTTTCAGCCAATTTTCTGGATTTTTGAAAATTTCACTTTTTTGTGAAAATATCCACTAAATGAGGGAATAATATGTGTGAGGGTACCCCAGGAGAGTTCCAAATGTGTGTGGGTAGAATACATATCCCACGGGTGTAAAATTGAAAAAAGTTGAAAAATTTTTTTGGGGGGATTTAGTCATTTTTCTGGCGATTATCAGACTTTCAGATAGGGGAAATGTCAGTGAGCGTTCCGATTTCAGTTCCAGAGCGATTCGCCCAATGAGTCCTTGATATTTAGTCGTTTTGATCCAATTTTCAGAATTTTTGAAAATTTCACTTTTTTGTGAAAATATCCACTAAATGAGGGAATAATATGTGTGAGGGTACTCCAGGAGAGTTCCAAAAGTGTGTGGGTAGAATTTATATCCCACGGGGGTAAAATTGAAAAAAGTTGAAAACATTTTTTTTTTGGATTTAGTCATTTTTCCGGCGTTTATCAGACTATCAGATAGGGGAAATGTCAGTGAGCGTTCCGATTTCAGCTCCAGAGCGATTCGCCCAATGAGTCCTTGATATTTAGTCATTTTCAGGCAATTTTCTGGATTTTTGAAAATTTCACTTTTTTTTTAAAACATCCACTAAATGAGGGAATAATATGTGTGAGGGTACCCCAGGAGAGTTCCAAATGTGTGTGGGTAGAATACATATCCCACGGGGGTAAAATTGAAAAAAGTTGAAAAAATTTTTGGGGGGAATTTAGTCATTTTTCTGGCGTTTATCAGACTTTCAGACAGGGGAAATGTCAGTGAGCATTCCGATTTCAGTTCCAGAGCAATTCGCCAAATGAGTCCTTGATATTTATTCGTTTTCAGCCAATTTTCTGGATTTTGGAAAATTTCACTTTTTTGTGAAAATATCCACTAAATGAGGGAATAATATGTGTGAGGGTACCCCAGGAGAGTTCCAAATGTGTGTGGGTAGAATATATATCCCACGGTGGTAAAATTGAAAAAAGTTGAAAATTTTTTTTTTTTTCTACTTAGTCATTTTTCTGGCGTTTATCAGACTTTCAGATAGGGGAAATGTCAGTGAGCGTTCCGATTTCAGTTCCAGAGCGATTCGCCCAATGAGTACTTGATATTTCGTCGTTTTCAGGCAATTTTCTGAATTTTTGAAAATTTCACTTTTTTGTGAAAATATCCACTAAATGAGGGAATAATATGTGTGAGGGTACCCCAGGAGAGTTCCAAATGTGTGTGGGTAGAATATATATCCCACGGGGGTAAAATTGAAAAAAGTTGAAAAAATTTTTTTTTGGACTTGGTCATTTTTCCGGCGTTTATCAGACTTTCAGATAGGGGAAATGTCAGTGAGCGTTCCGATTTCAGTTCCAGAGCGATTCGCCGGATGGGTCCTTGATATTTCGTCGTTTTCAGGCAATTTTCTGAATTTTTGAAAATTTCACTTTTTTGTGAAAATATCCACTAAATGAGGGAATAATATGTGTGAGGGTACCACCGGAGAGTTCCAAATGTGTGTGGGTAGAATATATATCCCACGGGGGTAAAATTGAAAAAAGTTGAAAAAATTTTTTTGGGTGGGATTTAGTCATTTTTCCGGCATTTATCAGACTTTCAGATAGGGGAAATGTCAGTGAGTGTTCAGATTTCAGTTCCAGAGCGATTCGCCCAATGAGTCCTTGATATTTCATCGTTTTCAGCCAATTTTCTGAAATTTGAAAATTTCACTTTTTTGTGAAAATATCCACTAAATGAGGGAATAATATGTGTGAGGGTACCCCAGGAGAGTTCCAAATGTGTGTGGGTAGAATATATATCCCACGGGGGTAAAATTGAAAAAAGTTGAAAACATTTTTTTTTGGATTTAGTAATTTTTCCGGCGTTTATCAGACTTTCAGATAGGGGAAATGTCAGTGAGCGTTCCGATTTCAGTTCCAAAGCGATGCGCCAAATGAGTCCTTGATATTTCGTCGTTTTCAGGCAATTTTGTGAATTTTTGAAAATTTCACTTTTTTTGTGAAAATATCCACTAAATGAGGGAATAATATGTGTGAGGGTACCCCAGAAGAGTTCCAAATGTGTGTGGGTAGAATATATATCACATGGGGGTAAAATTGAAAAAAGTTTAAAAAATTTTTTTGGGGGGGGATTTAGTCATTTTTCCGGCGTTTATCAGACTTTCAGATAGGGGAAATGTCAGTGAGCATTCCGATTATAGTTCCAGAGCGATTCGCGCAATGAGTCCTTGATTTTCAGTCGTTTTCAGCCAATTTTCTGGATTTTTCAAAATTTCACTTTTTTGTGAAAATATCCACTAAATGAGGGAATAATATGTGTGAGGGTACCCCAGGAGAGTTCCAAATGTGTGTGGGTAGAATATATATCCCACGGCGGTAAAATTGAAAAAAGTTGAAAAAATTTTTTTTTTGGACTTAGTCATTTTTTCGGCATTTATCAGACTTTCAGATAGCGGAAATGTCAGTGAGCGTTCTGATTTCAGTTCCAGAGCGATTCGCCGGATGGGTCCTTGATATTTCGTCGTTTTCAGGCAATTTTCGGAATTTTTGAAAATTTCACTTTTTTGTGAAAATATCCACTAAATGAGGGAATAATATGTGTGAGGGTACCCCAGGAGAGTTCCAAATGTGTGTGGATAGAATATATATCCCACGCGGGTAAAATTGAAAATTTGAAAAAAAATTTTCTTGGACTTAGTCATTTTTCCGGCGTTTATCAGACTTTCAGATAGGGGAAAAGTCAGTGAGCATTCCGATTATAGTTCCAGAGCGATTCGCACAATGAGTCCTTGATATTTAGTCGTTTTCAGACAATTTCCTGGATTTTTGAAAATTTCACTTTTTTGTTAAAATATCCACTAAATGACGAAATAATATGTGTGAGGGTACCCCAGGAGAGTTCCAAATGTGTGTGGGTAGAATATATATCCCACAGGGTTAAAATTGAAAAAAGTTGAAAAACATTTTTTTTTTGTTCTTAGTCATTTTTACGGCGTTTATCAGACTTTCAGTTAGCGGAAATGTCAGTAAGTGTTCTGATTTCAGATCCAGAGCGATTCGCCGGATGAGTCCTTGATATTTCGTCGATTTCAGGTAATTTTCTGAATTTTTGAAAATTTCACTTTTTTGTGAAAATATCCACTAAATGAGGGAATAATATGTGTGAGGGTACCCCAGGAGAGTTCTAAATGTGTGTGGGTAGAATATATATCCCACGGGGGTAAAATTGAAAAAAGTTGAAAAAATTTTTTTGGGGGATTTAGTCATTTTTCCGGCGTTTATCAGACTTTCAGATAGGGGAAATGTCAGTGAGCGTTCCGATTTCAGTTCCAAAGCGATTCGCCCAATGAGTCCTTGATATTTCGTCGTTTTCAGGCAATTTTGTGAATTTTTGAAAATTTCACTTTTTTTGTGAAAATATCCACTAAATGAGGGAATAATATGTGTGAGGGTACCCCAGAAGAGTTCCAAATGTGTGTAGGTAGAATATATATCACATGGGGGTAAAATTGAAAAAAGTTGAAAAAATTTTTTGGGGGGATTTAGTCATTTTTCCGGCGTTTATCAGACTTTCAGTTAGCGGAAATGTCAGTAAGCGTTCCGATTTCAGATCCAGAGCGATTCGCCGGATGAGTCCTTGATATTATGTCGTTTTCAGACAATTTTCTGAATTTTTGAAAATTTCAGTTTTTTGTGAAAATATCCACTAAATGAGGGAATAATATGTGAGAGGGTGCCCCAGGAGAGTTCCAAATGTGTGTGGGTAGAATATAGATCCCACGGGGGTAAAATTGAAAAAATTGGAAAACATTTTTTTTTGGGATTTAGTCATTTTTCCGGCGTTTATCAGACTTTCAGATAGGGGAAATGTCAGTGAGCGTTCCGATTTCAGTTCCAGAGCGATTCGCTCAATGAGTACTTGATATTTAGTCGTTTTCAGCCAATTTTCTGGATTTTTGAAAATTTCACTTTTTTGTGAAAATATCCACTAAATGAGGGAATAATATGTGTGAGGGTACCCCAGGAGAGTTCCAAATGTGTGTGGGTAGAATATAAATCCCACCTGGGTAAAATTGAAAAAAGTTGAAAAAATTTTTTTTACGCGCTTAGTCATTTTTCCGGCGTTTATCAGACTTTCAGTTAGCGGAAATGTCAGTAAGCGTTCTGATTTCAGTTCCAGAGCGATTCGCCGGATGAGTCCTTGATATTTCGTCGATTTCAGGCAATTTTCTGAATTTTTGAAAATTTCAATTTTTTTGTGAAAATATGCACTAAATGAGGGAATAATATGTGTACCCCAGGAGAGTTCCAAATGTGTGTGGGTAGAATATATATCCCACGGGGGTAAAATTGAAAAAAGTTGAAAAATTTTTTTTTTGGGATTTAGTCATTTGTCCGGCGTTTATCAGACTTTCAGATAGGGGAAATGTCAGTGAGCGTTCCGATTTGAGTTCCAGAGCAATTCGCCCAATGAGTCCTTGATATTTCGTCGTTTTCATTCAATTTTCTGAATTTTTCAAAATTTCACTTTTTTGTGAAAATATCCACTAAATGAGGGAATAATATGTGAGAGGGTACCCCAGGAGAGTTCCAAATGTGTGTGGGTAGAATATAGATCCCACGGGGGTAAAATTTAAAAAATTTGAAAACATTTTTTTTTTGGATTTAGTCATTTTTCCGGCATTTATCAGACTTTCAGATAGGGGAAATGTCAGTGAGCGTTCCGATTTCAGTTCCAGAGCGATTCGCCCAATGAGTACTTGATATTTAGTCGTTTTCAGCCAATTTTCTGGATTTTTGAAAATTTCACTTTTTTGTGAAAATATCCACTAAATGAGGGAATAATATGTGTGAGGGTACCCCAGGAGAGTTCCAAATGTGTGTGGGTAGAATATAAATCCCACCTGGGTAAAATTGAAAAAAGTTTCAAAAAATTTTTTTTTGGACTTAGTCATTTTTCCGGCGTTTATCAGACTTTCAGTTAGCGGAAATGTCAGTAAGCGTTCTGATTTCAGTTCCAGAGCGATTCGCCGGATGAGTCCTTGATATTTCCTCGATTTCAGGCAATTTTCAGAATTTTTGAAAATTTCACTTTTTTGTGAAAATATCCACTAAATGAGGGAATAATATGTGTGAGGGTACCCCAGGAGAGTTCCAAATGTGTGTGGGTAGAATATATATCCCACGGGGGTAAAATTGAAAAAAGTTGAAAAATTTTTTTGGGTGATTTAGTCAATTTTCCGGTGTTTATCAGACTTTCAGTTTGCGGAAATGTCAGTAAGCGTTCTGATTTCAGATCCAGAGCGATTCGCCGGATGAGTTCTTGATATTTCGTCGATTTCAGGCAATTTTCTGAATTTTTGAAAATTTCACTTTTTTTGTGAAAATATCCACTAAATGAGGGAATAATATGTGTGAGGGAACCCCACGAGAGTTCCAAATGTGTGTGGGTAGAATATATATCCCACGGGGGTAAAATTGAAAAAAATTGAAAAAAATTTTTTTTTGGACTTAGAGATTTTTCTGGTGTTTATCAGACTTTCAGATACGGGAAATGTCAGTGAGCGTTCCGATTTCAGTTCCAGAGCGATTCGCCCAATAAGTCCTTGATATTTCGTTGTTTTCAGGCAACTTTCTGAATTTTTGAAAATTTCACTTTTTTGTGAAAATATCCACTAAATGAGGGAATAATATGTGTGAGGGTACCCCAGGAGAGTTCCAAATGTGTGTGGGTCGAATGTATATCCCACGGGGGTAAAATTGAAAACTGTTGAAAAAAAAATTTGGGGGGGGATGTAGTCATTTTTCCGGCGTTTATCAGACTTTCAGATAGCGGAAATGTCAGTGAGCGTTCTGATTTCAGTTCCAGAGCGATTCGCCGGATGGGTCCTTGATATTTCGTCGTTTTCAGGCAATTTTCGGAATTTTTGAAAATTTCACTTTTTTGTGAAAATATCCACTAAATGAGGGAATAATATGTGTGAGGGTACCCCAGGAGAGTTCCAAATGTGTGTGGATAGAATATATATCCCACGCGGGTAAAATTGAAAATTTGAAAAAAAATTTTCTTGGACTTAGTCATTTTTCCGGCGTTTATCAGACTTTCAGATAGGGGAAAAGTCAGTGAGCATTCCGATTATAGTTCCAGAGCGATTCGCACAATGAGTCCTTGATATTTAGTCGTTTTCAGACAATTTCCTGGATTTTTGAAAATTTCACTTTTTTGTTAAAATATCCACTAAATGACGAAATAATATGTGTGAGGGTACCCCAGGAGAGTTCCAAATGTGTGTGGGTAGAATATATATCCCACAGGGTTAAAATTGAAAAAAGTTGAAAAACATTTTTTTTTTGTTCTTAGTCATTTTTACGGCGTTTATCAGACTTTCAGTTAGCGGAAATGTCAGTAAGTGTTCTGATTTCAGATCCAGAGCGATTCGCCGGATGAGTCCTTGATATTTCGTCGATTTCAGGTAATTTTCTGAATTTTTGAAAATTTCACTTTTTTGTGAAAATATCCACTAAATGAGGGAATAATATGTGTGAGGGTACCCCAGGAGAGTTCTAAATGTGTGTGGGTAGAATATATATCCCACGGGGGTAAAATTGAAAAAAGTTGAAAAAATTTTTTTTGGGGATTTAGTCATTTTTCCGGCGTTTATCAGACTTTCAGATAGGGGAAATGTCAGTGAGCGTTCCGATTTCAGTTCCAAAGCGATTCGCCCAATGAGTCCTTGATATTTCGTCGTTTTCAGGCAATTTTGTGAATTTTTGAAAATTTCACTTTTTTTGTGAAAATATCCACTAAATGAGGGAATAATATGTGTGAGGGTACCCCAGAAGAGTTCCAAATGTGTGTAGGTAGAATATATATCACATGGGGGTAAAATTGAAAAAAGTTGAAAAAATTTTTTGGGGGGATTTAGTCATTTTTCCGGCGTTTATCAGACTTTCAGTTAGCGGAAATGTCAGTAAGCGTTCCGATTTCAGATCCAGAGCGATTCGCCGGATGAGTCCTTGATATTATGTCGTTTTCAGACAATTTTCTGAATTTTTGAAAATTTCAGTTTTTTGTGAAAATATCCACTAAATGAGGGAATAATATGTGAGAGGGTGCCCCAGGAGAGTTCCAAATGTGTGTGGGTAGAATATAGATCCCACGGGGGTAAAATTGAAAAAATTGGAAAACATTTTTTTTTGGGATTTAGTCATTTTTCCGGCGTTTATCAGACTTTCAGATAGGGGAAATGTCAGTGAGCGTTCCGATTTCAGTTCCAGAGCGATTCGCTCAATGAGTACTTGATATTTAGTCGTTTTCAGCCAATTTTCTGGATTTTTGAAAATTTCACTTTTTTGTGAAAATATCCACTAAATGAGGGAATAATATGTGTGAGGGTACCCCAGGAGAGTTCCAAATGTGTGTGGGTAGAATATAAATCCCACCTGGGTAAAATTGAAAAAAGTTGAAAAAATTTTTTTTTCGCGCTTAGTCATTTTTCCGGCGTTTATCAGACTTTCAGTTAGCGGAAATGTCAGTAAGCGTTCTGATTTCAGTTCCAGAGCGATTCGCCGGATGAGTCCTTGATATTTCGTCGATTTCAGGCAATTTTCTGAATTTTTGAAAATTTCAATTTTTTTGTGAAAATATGCACTAAATGAGGGAATAATATGTGTACCCCAGGAGAGTTCCAAATGTGTGTGGGTAGAATATATATCCCACGGGGGTAAAATTGAAAAAAGTTGAAAAATTTTTTTTTTTTGGATTTAGTCATTTTTCCGGCGTTTATCAGACTTTCAGATAGGGGAAATGTCAGTGAGCGTTCCGATTTGAGTTCCAGAGCAATTCGCCCAATGAGTCCTTGATATTTCGTCGTTTTCATTCAATTTTCTGAATTTTTCAAAATTTCACTTTTTTGTGAAAATATCCACTAAATGAGGGAATAATATGTGAGAGGGTACCCCAGGAGAGTTCCAAATGTGTGTGGGTAGAATATAGATCCCACGGGGGTAAAATTTAAAAAATTTGAAAACATTTTTTTTTTGGATTTAGTCATTTTTCCGGCGTTTATCAGACTTTCAGATAGGGGAAATGTCAGTGAGCGTTCCGATTTCAGTTCCAGAGCGATTCGCCCAATGAGTACTTGATATTTAGTCGTTTTCAGCCAATTTTCTGGATTTTTGAAAATTTCACTTTTTTGTGAAAATATCCACTAAATGAGGGAATAATATGTGTGAGGGTACCCCAGGAGAGTTCCAAATGTGTGTGGGTAGAATATAAATCCCACCTGGGTAAAATTGAAAAAAGTTTCAAAAAATTTTTTTTTGGACTTAGTCATTTTTCCGGCGTTTATCAGACTTTCAGTTAGCGGAAATGTCAGTAAGCGTTCTGATTTCAGTTCCAGAGCGATTCGCCGGATGAGTCCTTGATATTTCCTCGATTTCAGGCAATTTTCAGAATTTTTGAAAATTTCACTTTTTTGTGAAAATATCCACTAAATGAGGGAATAATATGTGTGAGGGTACCCCAGGAGAGTTCCAAATGTGTGTGGGTAGAATATATATCCCACGGGGGTAAAATTGAAAAAAGTTGAAAAATTTTTTTGGGTGATTTAGTCAATTTTCCGGTGTTTATCAGACTTTCAGATACGGGAAATGTCAGTGAGCGTTCCGATTTCAGTTCCAGAGCGATTCGCCCAATAAGTCCTTGATATTTCGTTGTTTTCAGGCAACTTTCTGAATTTTTGAAAATTTCACTTTTTTGTGAAAATATCCACTAAATGAGGGAATAATATGTGTGAGGGTACCCCAGGAGAGTTCCAAATGTGTGTGGGTCGAATGTATATCCCACGGGGGTAAAATTGAAAACTGTTGAAAAAAAAATTTGGGGGGGGATGTAGTCATTTTTCCGGCGTTTATCAGACTTTCAGATAGGGGAAATGTCAGTGAGCATTCTGATTTCAGTTCCAGAGCGATTCTCCCAATGAGTCATTGATATTTCGTCGTTTTCAGCCAATTTTGTGAATTTTTGAAAATTTCACTTTTTTTGTGAAAATATCCACTAAATGAGGGAATAATATGTGTGAAGGTACCCCAGGAGAGTTCCAAATGTGTGTGGGTAGAATATATATCCCACCGGGGTAAAATTGAAAAAAGTTGAAAAAAAATTTTTTTTGGACTTAGTCATTTTTCCGGCATTTATCAGACTTTCAGATAGCGGAAATGTCAGTGAGCATTCCGCTTTCAGTTCCAGAGTGTTTCGCCCAATGAGTTCTTGATATTTCGTCGTTTTCAGGCAATTTTCTGAATTTTTGAAAATTTCATTTTTTTGGGAAAATATCCACTAAATGAGGGAATAATATGTGTGAGGGTACCCCAGGAGAGTTCCAAATGTGTGTGGGTAGAATTTATATCCCACGGGGGTAAAATTGAAAAAAGTTGAAAAATTTTTTGGGGGGGATTTAGTCATTTTTCTGGCATTTATCAGACTTTCAGATAGGGGAAATGTCAGAGAACATTCGAATTCAGTTCCAGAGCGATTTGGCGGATGAGTCCTTGATATTTCGTCGTTTTCAGGCAATTTTCTGAATTTTTGAAAATTTCACTTTTTTTGTGAAAATATCCACTAAATGAGGGAATAATATGTGTGAGGGTACCCCAGGAGAGTTCCAAATGTGTTTGGGTAGAATATATATCCCACGGGGGTAAAATTGAAAAAAGTTGCAAAAAAATTTTTGGGGGGGATTTAGTAATTTTTCCGGCGTTTATCAGATCTTCAGATAGGGGAAATGTCAGCGAGCGTTCCGATTTCAGTTCCAGAGCGATTCGCCGGATGAGTCCTTGATATTTCGTTGTTTTCAGGCAACTTTCTGAATTTTTGAAAATTTCACTTTTTTGTGAAAATATCCACTAAATGAGGGAATAATATGTGTGAGGGTACCCCAGGAGAGTTCCAAATGTGTGTGGGTAGAATATATATCCCACGGGGGTAAAATTGAAAAAAGTTGAAAAATTTTTTGGGGGGGATTTAGTCATTTTTCTGGCATTTATCAGACTTTCAGATAGGGGAAATGTCAGAGAACATTCGAATTCAGTTCCAGAGCGATCTGGCGGATGAGTCCTTGATGTTTCGTCGTTTTCAGGCAATTTTCTGAATTTTTGAAAATTTCACTTTTTTGTGAAAATATCCACTAAATGAGGGAATAATATGTGTGAGGGTACCCCAGGAGAGTTCCAAATGTGTGTGGGTAGAATATATATCCCACGGGGGTAAAATTGAAAAAAGTTTAAAAAAATTTTTTTTTTGGACTTAATTCATTTTTTCAGCGTTTATCAGACTTTCAGATAGGGGAAATGTCAGCAAGCGTTCCGATTTCAGTTCCAGAGCGATTCGCCGGATGAGTCCTTGATATTTCGTCGTTTTCAGGCAACTTTCTGAATTTTTGAAAATTTCACTTTTTTGTGAAAATATCCACTAAATGAGGGAATAATATGTGTGAGGGTACCCCAGGAGAGTTCCAAATGTGTGTGGGTAGAATATATATCCCAAGGGGGTAAAATTGAAAAAAGTTGAAAAATTTTTTGGGGGGGATTTAGTCATTTTTCTGGCATTTATCAGACTTTCAGATAGGGGAAATGTCAGAGAACATTCGAATTCAGTTCCAGAGCGATTTGGCGGATGAGTCCTTGATATTTCGTCGTTTTCAGGCAATTTTCTGAATTTTTGAAAATTTCACTTTTTTGTGAAAATATCCACTAAATGAGGGAATAATATGTGTGAGGGTACCCCAAGAGAGTTCCAAATGTGTGTGGGTAGAATATATATCCCACGGGGGTAAAATTGAAAAAGGTTGAAAAATTTTTTGGGGGGGATTTAGTCATTTTTCCGGCGTTTATCAAACTTTCAGATAGGGGAAATGTCAGTGAGCATTCCAATTTCACTTCCAGAGCGATTCGCACAATGAGTCCTTGATATTTAGTAGTTTTCAGCCAATTTTCGGGATTTTTGAAAATTTCACTTTTTTGTGAAAATATCCACTAAATGAGGGAATAATTTGTGTGAGTGTACCCCAGGAGAGTTCCAAAATGTATGTGGGTAGAATATATATCCCACGGGGGTAAAATTGAAAAAAGTTGAAAAAAATTTTTTTTTGGACTTAGTCATTTTTCCGGCGCTTATCAGACTTTCAGATAGCGGAAATGTCAGTGAGCGTTCCAATTTCAGTTTCAGAGCGATTCGCCCAATGAGTCCTTGATATTTCGTCGTTTTCAGGCAATTTTCAGATATTTTGAAAATTTCACTTTTTTGTGAAAATATCCACTAAATGAGGGAATAAAATGTGTGAGGGTACCCCAGGAGAGTTCCAAATGTGTGTGGGTAGAATATATATCCCACGGGGTAAAATTTAAAAAAGTTGAAAAAAATTTTTTTTTGGACTTAATTCATTTTTTCAGCGTTTATCAGACTTTCAGATAGGGGAAATGTCAGTGAGCGTTCCGATTTCTGTTCCAGAGCGATTCGCCCAATGAGTCCTTGATATTTAGTCGTTTTTAGCCAATTTTCTGGATTTTTGAAAATTTCACTTTTTTGTGAAAATATCCACTAAATGAGGGAATAATATGTGTGAGGGTACCCCAGGAGAGTTCCAAATGTCTGTGTTTAGAATATATATCCGACGGGGGTAAAATTGAATAAAGTTGAAAAAAATTTTTTTTTGGCCTGTCATTTTTCCGACGTTTATCAGACTTTCAGATAGGGGAAATGTCAGTGAGCATTCCGATTTCAGTTCCAGAGCGATTTGCCCAATGAGTCCTTGATATTTAGTAGTTTTCAGCCAATTTTCTGGATTTTTGAAAATTTCACTTTTTTGTGAAAATATCCACTAAATGAGGGAATAATATGTGTGAGGGTACGCCAGGAGAGTTCCAAATGTGTGTGTGTAGAATATATATCCGACGGGGGTAAAATTGAAAAAAGTTGACAAAAATTTTTTTTTAGACTTAGTCATTTTTCCGGCGTTTATCAGACTTTCAGATAGGGGAAATGTCAGCAAGCGTTCCGATTTCTGTTCCAGAGCGATTCGCCGTATGAGTCCTTGATATTTCGTCGTTTTCAGGCAACTTTCTGAATTTTTGAAAATTTCACTTTTTTGTGAAAATATCCACTAAATGATTGAATAATATGTGTGAGGGTTCCCCAGGAGAGTTCCAAATGTGTGTGGGTAGAATATATATCCCACGGGGGTAAAATTGAAAAAAGTTGAACAATTTTTTTGGGGGGATTTAGTCATTTTTCTGGCATTTATCAAACTTTCAGATAGGGGAAATGTCAGAGAACGTTCGAATTCAGTTCCAGAGCGATTCGGCGGATGAGTGCTTGATATTTCGTCGTTTTCAGGCAATTTTTGGGATTTTTGAAAATTTCACTTTTTTGTGAAAATATCCACTAAATGAGGGGATAATATGTGTGAGGGTACCCCAGGAGAGTTCCAAATGTGTGTGTGTAGAATACATATCCGACGGGGGTAAAATTGAAAAAAGTTGAGAAAAATTTTTTTTTAGACTTAGTCATTTTTCCGACGTTTATCAGACTTTCAGATAGGGGAAATGTCAGTGAGCGTTACGATTTCAGTTCCAGAGCGATTCGCCCAATGAGTCCTTGATATTTAGTCGTTTTCAGCCAATTTTTTGGAGTTTTGAAAATTTCACTTTTTTGTGAAAATATCCACTAAATGAGAGAATAATATGTGTGAGGGTACCCCAGGAGAGTTTCAAATGTGTGTGGGTAGAATATATATCCAACGGGGGTAAAATTGAAAAAAGTTGACAAAAATTTTTTTTTAGACTTGGTCATTTTTCCGACGTTTATCAGACTTTCAGATAGGGGAAATGTCAGTGAGCATTCCGATTTCAGTTCCACAGCGATTCGCCCAATGAGTCCTTGATTTTTAGTCGTTTTTAGCCAATTTTCTGGATTTTTGAAAATTTCACTTTTTTGTGAAAATATCCACTAAATGAGGGAATAATATGTGTGAGGGTACTCCAGGAGAGTTCCAAATGTGTGTGTGTAGAATATATATCCGACGGGGGTAAAATTGAATAAAGTTGAAAAAAATTTTCTTTGGGCCTGTCATTTTTTGACGTTTATCAGACTTTCAGATAGGGGAAATGTCAGTGAGCATTCCGATTTCAGTTCCAGAGCGATTCGCCCAATGAGTCTTTGATATTTAGTCGTTTTCAGCCAATTTTCTGGATTTTTGAAAATTTCACTTTTTTGAGAAAATATCCACTAAATGAGGGAATAATATGTGTGAGGGTACCCCAGGAGATTTCCAAATGTGTGTGTGTAGAATATATATCCGACGGGGGTAAAATTGAATAAAGTTGAAAAAAATTTTTTTTTGGACTGTCATTTTTCCGACGTTTATCAGACTTTGCAACATGGGAAATGTCAGTGAGCATTCCGATTTCAGTTCCAGAGCAATTCGCCCAATGAGTCTTTGATATTTAGTCGTTTTCAGCCAATTTTTGGGATTTTTGAATATTTCACTTTTTTGTGAAAATATCCACTAAATGAGGGAATAATATGTGTGAGGGTACCCCAGGAGAGTTCCAAATGTGTGTGTGTAGAATATATATCCGACGGGGGTAAAATTGAATAAAGTTGAAAAAATTTTTTTTTGGACTGTCATTTTTCCGACGTTTATCAGACTTTCCAAAATGGGAAATGTCAGTGAGCATTCCGATTTCAGTTCCAGAGCGATGCGCCCAATGACTCCTTGTTATTTAGTCGTTTTCAGCCAATTTTCAGAATTTTTGATAATTTCACTTTTTTGTGAAAATATCCACTAAATGTGGGAATAATATGTGCGAGGGTTCCCCAGGAGAGTTCCAAATGTGTGTGGGTAGAATATATATCCCACGGGGGAAAAATTGAAAAAAGTTGAAAAAAAAATTTTTTTGGACTTATTGATTTTTCTGGTGTTTATCAGACTTTCAGAGAGGGGAAATGTAAGTGAGCGTTCCGATTTCAGTTCCAGAGCGATTCGCCCAATGAATCCTTGATATTTAGTCGTTTTCAGCCAATTTTTTGGATTTTTAAAAATTTCACTTTTTTGTGAAAATATCCATTAAATGAGGGAATAATATGTGTGAGGGTACCCCAGGAGAATTCCAAATGTGTGTGGGAAGAATATATATCCCACGGGGGTAAAATTGAAAAAAGTTAAAAAAAAATTTTTTGGGACTTATTGATTTTTCTGGCGTTTATCAGACTTTCAGATAGGGAAAATATCAGTGAGCATTTCGATTTCAGTTCCAGAGCGATTCGCCCAATGAATCCTTGATATTTAGTCGTTTTCAGCCAATTTTTTTGATTTTTAAAAATCTCACTTTTTTGTGAAAATATCCACTAAATGAGGAATAATATGTGTGAGGGTACCCCAGGAGAGTTCCAAATGTGTGTGGGTAGAATATATATCCGACGGGGGTAAAATTGAAAAAAGTTGAAAAACATTTTTTTTTGGACTTAGTCATTTATCCGAAGTTTATCAGACTTTCATATAGGGGAAATGTCAGTGAGCATTCCGATTTCAGTTCCAGAGCGATTCGCCCAATGAGTCCTTGTTATTTAGCAGTTTTCAGCCAATTTTTTGGATTTTTGAAAATTTCACTTTTTTGTGAAAATATCCACTAAATGAGGGAATAATATGTGTGAGGGTACCCCAGGAGAGTTGCAAATGTGTGTGGGAAGAATATGTATCCCACGGGGGTAAAATTGAAAAAAGTTTAAAAAAAATTTTTTTTGGACTTAGTGATTTTTCTGGCGTTTATCAGACTTTCAGATAGGGAAAATATCAGTGAGCATTCCGATTTCAGTTCCAGAGCGATGCGCCCAATGAATCCTTGTTATTTAGTCGTTTTCAGCCTATTTTCTGAATTTTTGAAAATTTCACTTTTTTGTGAAAATATCCACTAAATGAGGGAATAATATGTGTGAGGGTACCCCAGGAGAGTTCCAAATGTGTGTGTGTAGAATATATATCCCACGGGGGTAAAATTGAAAAAAGTTGAAAAAAAATTTTTTTTGGACTTAGTCATTTTTCTGGCGTTTATCAGACTTTCAGATAGGGAAAATATTAGTGAGCATTCCGATTTCAGTTCCAGAGCGATGCGCCCAATGACTCCTTGTTATTTAGTCGTTTTCAGACAATTTTCTGAATTTTTGAAAATTTAATTTTTTTCTGAAAATATCCACTAAATGAGGAATAATATGTGTGAGGGTACCCCAGGAGAGTTCCAAATGTGTGTGGGTAGAATATATATCCGACGGGGTTAAAATTGAAAAAAGTTGAAAAAATTTTTTTTTGGACTTAGTCATTTATCCGACGTTTATCAGACTTTCAGATAGGGGAAATGTCAGTCAGCATTCCGATTTCAGTTCCAGAGTGTTTCTCCCAATGAGTCCTTGTTATTTAGTCGTTTTCAGCCAATTTTCTGGATTTTTGAAAATTTCACTTTTTTGTGAAAATATCCACTAAATGAGGAATAATATGTGTGAGGGTACCCCAGGAGACTTACAAATGTGTGTGGGTAGAATATATATCCGACGGGGGTAAAATTGAAAAAAGTTGAAAAACATTTTTTTTTGGACTTGGTCATTTATGCGACGTTTCTCAGACTTTCAGATAGGAGAAATGTCAGTGAGCATTCCGATTTCAGTTCCAGAGCGATTCGCCCAATGAGTCCTTGATATTTAGTCGTTTTCAGCCAATTTTCTGGATTTTTGAAAATTTCACTTTTTTGTGAAAATATCCACTAAATGAGGGAATAATATGTGTGAGGGTACCCCAGGAGAGTTGCAAATGTGTGTGGGTAGAATATATATCCCACGGGGGTAAAATTGAAAAAAGTTGAAAAAAATTTTTTTGGACTTAGTCATTTTTCTGGTGTTTATCAGACTTTCAGATAGGGGAAATGTAAGTGATCGTTCTGATTTCAGTTCCAGAGCGATGTGCCCAATGACTCCTTGTTATTTAGTCGTTTTCAGCCAATTTTCTGAATTTTTGAAAATTTAATTTTTTTCTGAAAATATCCACTAAATGAGGAATAATATGTGTGAGGGTACCCCAGGAGAGTTCCAAATGTGTGTGGGTAGAATACATATCCGACGGGGGTAAAATTGAAAAAAGTTGAAAAAAAATTTTTTTTGGACTTAGTCATTTATCCGACGTTTATCAGACTTTCAGATAGGGGAAATGTCAGTCAGCATTCCGATTTCAGTTCCAGAGCGATTCGCCCAATGAGTCCTTGTTATTTAGTCGTTTTCAGCCAATTTTCTGGATTTTTGAAAATTTCACTTTTTTGTGAAAATATCCACTAAATGAGGGAATAATATGAGTGACGGTACCCCAGTAGAGTTCCAAATGTGTGTGGGTAGAATATATATCCCACGGGGGTAAAATTGAAAAAAGTAAAAAAAAAATTTTTTTGTGACTTAGTGATTTTTCCAACGTTTATCAGACTTGCAGATAGGGGAAATGTCAGTGAGCATTCCGATTTCAGTTTCAGAGCGATTCGCCCAATGAGTCCTTGATATTTAGTCGTTTTCAGCCAATTTTTTGGATTTTTGAAAATTTCACTTTTTTGTGAAAATATCCACTAAATGAGGGAATAATATGTGTGAGGGTACCCCAGGAGAGTTCCAAATGTGTGTGGGTAGAATATATATCCCACGGGGGTAAAATTGAAAAAAGTTGAAAAAAAAATTTTTTTGGACCTAGTCATTTTTCCGGCGTTTATCAGACTTTCAGATAGGGGAAATGTCAGTGAGCATTTCGATTTCAGTTCCAGAGTGATTCTCCCAATGAGTCCTTGTTATTTAGTCGTTTTCAGCCAATTTTCTGGATTTTTGAAAATTTCACTTTTTTGTGAAAATATCCACTAAATGAGGGAATAATATGTGTGAGGGTACCCCAGGAGAGTTGCAAATGTGTGTGGGTAGAATATATATCACATGGGGGTAAAATTTAAAAAAGTTGAAAAAAAATTTTTTTTGGACTCAGTCATTTTTCTGGCGTTTATCAGACTTTCAGATAGAGGAAATGTAAGTGAGCGTTCCGATTTCAGTTCCAATGTGATTCGCCCAATGAATCCTTGATATTTAGTCGTTTTCAGACAATTTTCTGGATTTTTAAAAATTTCACTTTTTTGTGAAAATATCCACTAAATGAGGGAATAATATGTGTGAGGGTACCCCAGGAGAGTTGCAAATGTGTGTGGGTAGAATATATATCCCACGGGGGTAAAATTGAAAAAAGTTGAAAAAAATTTTTTTGGACTTAGTCATTTTTCTGGTGTTTATCAGACTTTCAGATAGGGGAAATGTAAGTGATCGTTCTGATTTCAGTTCCAGAGCGATGTGCCCAATGACTCCTTGTTATTTAGTCGTTTTCAGCCAATTTTCTGAATTTTTGAAAATTTAATTTTTTTCTGAAAATATCCACTAAATGAGGAATAATATGTGTGAGGGTACCCCAGGAGAGTTCCAAATGTGTGTGGGTAGAATACATATCCGACGGGGGTAAAATTGAAAAAAGTTGAAAAAATTTTTTTTTGGACTTAGTCATTTATCCGACGTTTATCAGACTTTCAGATAGGGGAAATGTCAGTCAACATTCCGATTTCAGTTCCAGAGTGTTTCTCCCAATGAGTCCTTGTTATTTAGTCGTTTTCAGCCAATTTTCTGGATTTTTGAAAATTTCACTTTTTTGTGAAAATATCCACTAAATGAGGAATAATATGTGTGAGGGTACCCCAGGAGACTTCCAAATGTGTGTGGGTAGAATATATATCCGACGGGGGTAAAATTGAAAAAAGTTGAAAAACATTTTTTTTTGGACTTGGTCATTTATGCGACGTTTCTCAGACTTTCAGATAGGGGAAATGTCAGTGAGCATTCCGATTTCAGTTCCAGAGCGATTCGCCCAATGAGTCCTTGTTATTTAGTCGTTTTCAGCCAATTTTTTGGATTTTTGAAAATTTCACTTTTTTGTGAAAATATCCACTAAATGAGGGAATAATATGTGTGAGGGTACCCCAAGAGAGTTCCAAATGTGTGTGGGAAGAATATGTATCCCACGGGGGTAAAATTGAAAAAGTTAAAAAAAAATTTTTTTTGGACTTAGTCATTTTTCCGGCGTTTATCAGACTTTCAGATAGGGGAAATGTCAGTGAGCATTCCGATTTCAGTTCCAGAGCGATTCGCCCAATGAGTCCTTGATATTTAGTCGTTTTCAGCCAATTTTCTGGATTTTTGAAAATTTCACTTTTTTGTGAAAATATCCACTAAATGAGGGAATAATATGTGTGAGGGTACCCCAGGAGAGTTCAAAATGTGTGTTGGTAGAATATATATCTGACGGTAAAATTGAAAAAAGTTGAAAAAAATTTTTTTTTTGGAATTAGTCATTTTTCTGACGTTTATCAGACTTTCAGATAGGGGAAATGTCAGTGAGCATTCCCATTTCAGTTCCAGAGCGATTCGCTCAATGAGTCCTTGTTATTTAGTCGTTTTCAGCCAATTTTCTGGATTTTTGAAAATTTCACTTTTTTATGAAAATATCCACCAAATGAGGGAATAATATGTGTGAGGGTACCCCAGGAAAGTTCCAAATGTGTGTGGGTAGAATATATATCCCACGGGGGTAAAATTGAAAAAAGTAAAAAAAAAAAATTTTTTTGGACTTAGTGATTTTTCTGGCGTTTATCAGACTTTCAGATAGGGGAAATGTCAGTGAGCATTCCGATTTCAGTTTCAGAGCTATTCGCCTAATGAGTCCTTGATATTTAGTCGTTTTCAGCCAATTTTTTGGATTTTTGAAAATTTCACTTTTTTGTGAAAATATCCACTAAATGAGGGAATAATATGTGTGAGGGTACCCCAGGAGAGTTCCAAATGTGTGTGGGTAGAATATATATCCCACGGGGGTAAAATTGAAAAAAGTTGAAAAAAAATTTTTTTTGGACTTAGTCATTTTTCCGGCGTTTATCAGACTTTCAGATAGGTTAAATGTCAGTGAGCATTTCGATTTCAGTTCCAGAGTGATTCTCCCAATGAGTCCTTGTTATTTAGTCGTTTTCAGCCAATTTTCTGGATTTTTGAAAATTTCACTTTTTTGTGAAAATATCCACTAAATGAGGGAATAATATGTGTGAGGGTACCCCAGGAGAGTTCCAAATGTGTGTGGGTAGAATATATATCCCACAAGGTTAAAATTGAAAAAAGTTAAAAAAAATTTTTTTTGGACTTAGTCATTTTTCCGGCGTTTATCAGACTTTCAGATAGGGGACATGTCAGTGAGCGTTCCGATTTCAGTTCCAGAGCGATTCGCCCAATGAGTCCTTGATATTTCTTTGTTTTCAGTCAATTTTCAGAACTTTTGAAAATTTCACTTTTTTGTGAAAATATCCACTAAATGAGGGAATAATATGTGTGAGGGTACCCCAGGAGAGTTGCAAATGTGTGTGGTTAGAATATATCACATATCACACGGGGGTAAAATTAAAAAAGTTGAAAAAAAATTTTTTTTGGACTCAGTCATTTTTCTGGCGTTTATCAGACTTTCAGATAGAGGAAATGTAATTGAGCATTCCGATTTCAGTTCCAGAGCGATTCGCCCACTGAATCCTTGATATTTAGTCGTTTTCAGACAATTTTTGGGATTTTTAAAAATTTCACTTTTTTGTGAAAATATCCACTAAATGAGGGAATAATATGTGTGAGGGTACCCCAGGAGAGTTCCAAATGTGTGTGGGTAGAATATATATCCCACGGGGGGTAAAATTGAAAAAGTAAAAAAAAAGTTTTTTTTGGACTTAGTGATATTTCTAACGTTTATCAGACTTTCAGATAGGGGAAATGTCAGTGAGCTTTCCGATTTCAGTTCCAGAGCGTTTCGCCCAATGAGTTCTTGTTCTTTAGTCGTTTTCAGCCATTTTTTTGGATTTTTGAAAATTTCACTTTTTTGTGAAAATATACACTAAATGAGGGAATAATATGTGTGAGGGTACCCCAGGAGAGTTCCAAATGTGTGTGGTTAGAATGTATATCCCACGGGGGTAAAATTGAAAAAAAGGTGAAAAAAAATTTTTTTTGGACTTAGTCATTTTTCCGGCGTTTATCAGACTTTCAGATAGGGGAAATGTCAGTGAGCATTCCGATTTCAGTTCCAGAGTGATTCTCCCAATGAGTCCTTGTTATTTAGTCGTTTTCAGCCAATTTTCTGGATTTTTGAAAATTTCACTTTTTTGTGAAAATATCCACTAAATGAGGGAATAATATGTGTGAGGGTACCCCAGGAGAGTTGCAAATGTGTGTGGGTAGAATATATATCCCACGGGGGTAAAATTGAAAAAAGTTGAAAAAAATTTTTTTTTGGACTTAGTCATTTTTCCGGCGTTTATCAGACTTTCAGATAGGTTAAATGTCAGTGAGCATTTCGATTTCAGTTCCAGAGCGATTCGCCCAATGAGTCCTTGATATTTCATCGTTTTCAGTCAGTTTTCAGAATTTTTGAAAATTTCACTTTTTTGTGAAAATATTAACTAAATGAGGGAATAATATGTGTGAGGGTACCTCGGGAGAGTTTCAAATGTGTGTGGGTAGAATATATATCCCACAAGGTTAAAATTGAAAAAAGTTTAAAAAATTTTTTTTTGTACTTAGTCATTTTTCCGGCGTTTATCAGACTTTCAGATAGGGGACATGTCAGTGAGCGTTCCGATTTCAGTTCCAGAGCGATTCGCCCAATGAGTCCTTGATACTTCTTTGTTTTCAGTCAATTTTCAGAATTTTTGAAAATTTCACTTTTTTGTGAAAATATCCACTAAATGAGGGAATAATATGTGTGAGGGTACCCCAGGAGAGTTCCAAATGTGTGTGGGTAGAATATATATCCCACGGGGGTAAAATTGAAAAAAGTTGAAAAATTTTTTTTTTTGGACTGTAATTTTTCCGACGTTTATCAGACTTTCAGATAGGGCAAATGTCAGTGAGCGTTCCGATTTCAGTTCCAGAGCAATTCTCCCAATGAGTCCTTGATATTTCGTCGTTTTCAGTCAATTTTCAGAATTTTTGAAAATGTCACTTTTTTGTGAAAATATTAACTAAATGAGGGAATAATATGTGTGAGGGTACCCCAGGAGAGTTCCAAATGTGTGTGGGTAGAATATATATCCCACAAGGTTAAAATTGAAAAAAGTTTTAAAAATTTTTTTTTGTACTTAGTCATTTTTCCGGCGTTTATCAGAATTTCAGATAGGGGACATGTCAGTGAGCGTTCCGATTTCAGTTCCAGAGCGATTCACCCAATGAGTCCTTGATATTTCGTCGTTTTCAGTCAATTTTCAGAATTTTTGAAAATTTCACTTTTTTGTGAAAATATTAACTAAATGAGGGAATAATATGTGTGAGGGTACCTCGGGAGAGTTCCAAATGTGTGTGGGTAGAATATATATCCCACAGGGTTAAAATTGAAAAAAGTTAAAAAAAAATTTTTTTTGTACTTAGTCATTTTTCCGGCGTTTATCAGACTTTCAGATAGGGGAAATGTCAGTGAGCATTCCGATTTCAGTTCTGGAGCGATTCGCCCAATGAGTCCTTGATATTTCGTCGGTTTCAGTCAATTTTCAGAATTTTTGAAAATTTTACTTTTTTGTGAAAATATCCACTAAATGAGGGAATAATATGTGGGAGGGTACCCCAGGAGAGTTCCAAATGTGTGTGGGTAGAATATATATCCCACAGGGTTAAAATTGAAAAAAGTTTAAAAAATTTTTTTTTTGTACTTAGTCATTTTTCCGGCGTTTATCAGAATTTCAGATAGGGGATATGTCAGTGAGCGTTTGGATTTCAGTTCCAGAGCGATTCGCCCAATGAGTCCTTGATATTTTTTCGTTTTCAGTCAATTTTTAGAATTTTTGAAAATTTCACTTTTTTGTAAAAATATCCACTAAATGAGGGAATAATATGTGTGAGGGTACCCCAGGAGAGTTCCAAATGTGTGTGGGTAGAATATATATCCCACGGGGGTAAAATTGAAAAAAGTTGAAAAAAATTTTTTTTTGGACTTAGTCTTTTTTCCGGCGTTTATCAGACTTTCAGATAGGGCAAATGTCAGTGAGCGTTCCGATTTCAGTTCCAGAGCAATTCGCCCAATGAGTCCTTGATATTTAGTCGTTTTCAGCCAATTTTCTGGATTTTTGAAAATTTCACTTTTTTGTGAAAATATCCACTAAATGAGGGAATAATATGTGTGAGGGTACCCCAGGAGAGTTCCAAATGTGTGTGGGTAGAATATATATCCCACGGGGGTAAAATTGAAAAAAGTTGAAAAAATTTTTTTTTGGACTTAAGTCTTTTTTTCGGCGTTTATCAGACTTTCAGATAGGGGAAATGTCAGTGAGCATTCCGATTTCAGTTCCAGAGCGATTCGGCGGATGAGTCTTTGATATTTCGTCATTTTCAGGAAATTTTCAGAATTTTTGAAAATGTTACTTTTTTGTGAAAATATTAACTAAATGAGGGAATAATATGTGTGAGGGTACCTCGGGAGAGTTCCAAATGTGTGTGGGTAGAATATATATCCCACGGGGGTAAAATTGAAAAAAGTTGAAAAAAAAATTTTTTTGGACCTAGTCATTTTTCCGGCGTTTATCAGACTTTCAGATAGGGGAAATGTCAGTGAGCATTTCGATTTCAGTTCCAGAGTGATTCTCCCAATGAGTCCTTGTTATTTAGTCGTTTTCAGCCAATTTTCTGGATTTTTGAAAATTTCACTTTTTTGTGAAAATATCCACTAAATGAGGGAATAATATGTGTGAGGGTACCCCAGGAGAGTTGCAAATGTGTGTGGGTAGAATATATATCACATGGGGGTAAAATTTAAAAAAGTTGAAAAAAAATTTTTTTTGGACTCAGTCATTTTTCTGGCGTTTATCAGACTTTCAGATAGAGGAAATGTAAGTGAGCGTTCCGATTTCAGTTCCAATGTGATTCGCCCAATGAATCCTTGATATTTAGTCGTTTTCAGACAATTTTCTGGATTTTTAAAAATTTCACTTTTTTGTGAAAATATCCACTAAATGAGGGAATAATATGTGTGAGGGTACCCCAGGAGAGTTGCAAATGTGTGTGGGTAGAATATATATCCCACGGGGGTAAAATTGAAAAAAGTTGAAAAAAATTTTTTTGGACTTAGTCATTTTTCTGGTGTTTATCAGACTTTCAGATAGGGGAAATGTAAGTGATCGTTCTGATTTCAGTTCCAGAGCGATGTGCCCAATGACTCCTTGTTATTTAGTCGTTTTCAGCCAATTTTCTGAATTTTTGAAAATTTAATTTTTTTCTGAAAATATCCACTAAATGAGGAATAATATGTGTGAGGGTACCCCAGGAGAGTTCCAAATGTGTGTGGGTAGAATACATATCCGACGGGGGTAAAATTGAAAAAAGTTGAAAAAATTTTTTTTTGGACTTAGTCATTTATCCGACGTTTATCAGACTTTCAGATAGGGGAAATGTCAGTCAACATTCCGATTTCAGTTCCAGAGTGTTTCTCCCAATGAGTCCTTGTTATTTAGTCGTTTTCAGCCAATTTTCTGGATTTTTGAAAATTTCACTTTTTTGTGAAAATATCCACTAAATGAGGAATAATATGTGTGAGGGTACCCCAGGAGACTTCCAAATGTGTGTGGGTAGAATATATATCCGACGGGGGTAAAATTGAAAAAAGTTGAAAAACATTTTTTTTTGGACTTGGTCATTTATGCGACGTTTCTCAGACTTTCAGATAGGGGAAATGTCAGTGAGCATTCCGATTTCAGTTCCAGAGCGATTCGCCCAATGAGTCCTTGTTATTTAGTCGTTTTCAGCCAATTTTTTGGATTTTTGAAAATTTCACTTTTTTGTGAAAATATCCACTAAATGAGGGAATAATATGTGTGAGGGTACCCCAAGAGAGTTCCAAATGTGTGTGGGAAGAATATGTATCCCACGGGGGTAAAATTGAAAAAGTTAAAAAAAAATTTTTTTTGGACTTAGTCATTTTTCCGGCGTTTATCAGACTTTCAGATAGGGGAAATGTCAGTGAGCATTCCGATTTCAGTTCCAGAGCGATTCGCCCAATGAGTCCTTGATATTTAGTCGTTTTCAGCCAATTTTCTTAATTTTTGAAAATTTCACTTTTTTGTGAAAATATCCACTAAATGAGGGAATAATATGTGTGAGGGTACCCCAGGAGAGTTCAAAATGTGTGTTGGTAGAATATATATCTGACGGTAAAATTGAAAAAAGTTGAAAAAAATTTTTTTTTTGGAATTAGTCATTTTTCTGACGTTTATCAGACTTTCAGATAGGGGAAATGTCAGTTAGCATTCCCATTTCAGTTCCAGAGCGATTCGCTCAATGAGTCATTGTTATTTAGTCGTTTTCAGCCAATTTTCTGGATTTTTGAAAATTTCACTTTTTTATGAAAATATCCAATAAATGAGGGAATAATATGTGTGAGGGTACCCCAGGAAAGTTCCAAATGTGTGTGGGTAGAATATATATCCCACGGGGGTAAAATTGAAAAAAGTAAAAAAAAAAAATTTTTTTGGACTTAGTGATTTTTCTGGCGTTTATCAGACTTTCAGATAGGGGAAATGTCAGTGAGCATTCCGATTTCAGTTTCAGAGCTATTCGCCTAATGAGTCCTTGATATTTAGTCGTTTTCAGCCAATTTTTTGGATTTTTGAAAATTTCACTTTTTTGTGAAAATATCCACTAAATGAGGGAATAATATGTGTGAGGGTACCCCAGGAGAGTTCCAAATGTGTGTGGGTAGAATATATATCCCACGGGGGTAAAATTGAAAAAAGTTGAAAAAAAATTTTTTTTGGACTTAGTCATTTTTCCGGCGTTTATCAGACTTTCAGATAGGTTAAATGTCAGTGAGCATTTCGATTTCAGTTCCAGAGTGATTCTCCCAATGAGTCCTTGTTATTTAGTCGTTTTCAGCCAATTTTCTGGATTTTTGAAAATTTCACTTTTTTGTGAAAATATCCACTAAATGAGGGAATAATATGTGTGAGGGTACCCCAGGAGAGTTCCAAATGTGTGTGGGTAGAATATATATCCCACAAGGTTAAAATTGAAAAAAGTTTAAAAAATTTTTTTTTGTACTTAGTCATTTTTCCGGCGTTTATCAGACTTTCAGATAGAGGACATGTCAGTGAGCGTTCCGATTTCAGTTCCAGAGCGATTCGCCCAATGAGTCCTTGATATTTCTTTGTTTTCAGTCAATTTTCAGAACTTTTGAAAATTTCACTTTTTTGTGAAAATATCCACTAAATGAGGGAATAATATGTGTGAGGGTACCCCAGGAGAGTTGCAAATGTGTGTGGGTAGAATATATCACATATCACACGGGGGTAAAATTAAAAAAGTTGAAAAAAAATTTTTTTTGGACTCAGTCATTTTTCTGGCGTTTATCAGACTTTCAGATAGAGGAAATGTAATTGAGCATTCCGATTTCAGTTCCAGAGCGATTCGCCCACTGAATCCTTGATATTTAGTCGTTTTCAGACAATTTTTGGGATTTTTAAAAATTTCACTTTTTTGTGAAAATATCCACTAAATGAGGGAATAATATGTGTGAGGGTACCCCAGGAGAGTTCCAAATGTGTGTGGGTAGAATATATATCCCACGGGGGGTAAAATTGAAAAAGTTAAAAAAAAGGTTTTTTTGGACTTAGTGATATTTCTAACGTTTATCAGACTTTCAGATAGGGGAAATGTCAGTGAGCTTTCCGATTTCAGTTCCAGAGCGTTTCGCCCAATGAGTTCTTGTTCTTTAGTCGTTTTCAGCCATTTTTTTGGATTTTTGAAAATTTCACTTTTTTGTGAAAATATACACTAAATGAGGGAATAATATGTGTGAGGGTACCCCAGGAGAGTTCCAAATGTGTGTGGTTAGAATGTATATCCCACGGGGGTAAAATTGAAAAAAGGTGAAAAAAAATTTTTTTTGGACTTAGTCATTTTTCCGGCGTTTATCAGACTTTCAGATAGGGGAAATGTCAGTGAGCATTCCGATTTCAGTTCCAGAGTGATTCTCCCAATGAGTCCTTGTTATTTAGTCGTTTTCAGCCAATTTTCTGGATTTTTGAAAATTTCACTTTTTTGTGAAAATATCCACTAAATGAGGGAATAATATGTGTGAGGGTACCCCAGGAGAGTTGCAAATGTGTGTGGGTAGAATATATATCCCACGGGGGTAAAATTGAAAAAAGTTAAAAAAAAAATTTTTTTGTACTTAGTCATTTTTCCTGCGTTTATCAGATTTTCAGATAGGGAAATGTCAGTGAGCGTTCCGATTTCAGTTCCAGAGCGATTTGCCCAATGAGTCCTTGATATTTCTTCGTTTTCAGTCAATTTTCAGAATTTTTGAAAATTTCACTTTTTTGTGAAAATATCCACTAAATGAGGGAATAATATGTGTGAGGGTACCCCAGGAGAGTTCCAAATGTGTGTGGGTAGAATATATATCCCACAAGGTTAAAATTGAAAAAAGTTTAAAAAATTTTTTTTTGTACTTAGTCATTTTTCCGGCGTTTATCAGACTTTCAGATAGGGGACATGTCAGTGAGCGTTCCGATTTCAGTTCCAGAGCGATTCGCCCAATGAGTCCTTGATACTTCTTTGTTTTCAGTCAATTTTCAGAATTTTTGAAAATTTCACTTTTTTGTGAAAATATCCACTAAATGAGGGAATAATATGTGTGAGGGTACCCCAGGAGAGTTCCAAATGTGTGTGGGTAGAATATATATCCCACGGGGGTAAAATTGAAAAAAGTTGAAAAATTTTTTTTTTTGGACTGTAATTTTTCCGACGTTTATCAGACTTTCAGATAGGGCAAATGTCAGTGAGCGTTCCGATTTCAGTTCCAGAGCAATTCTCCCAATGAGTCCTTGATATTTCGTCGTTTTCAGTCAATTTTCAGAATTTTTGAAAATGTCACTTTTTTGTGAAAATATTAACTAAATGAGGGAATAATATGTGTGAGGGTACCCCAGGAGAGTTCCAAATGTGTGTGGGTAGAATATATATCCCACAAGGTTAAAATTGAAAAAAGTTTAAAAAATTTTTTTTTGTACTTAGTCATTTTTCCGGCGTTTATCAGACTTTCAGATAGGGGAAATGTCAGTGAGCATTCCGATTTCAGTTCTGGAGCGATTCGCCCAATGAGTCCTTGATATTTCGTCGGTTTCAGTCAATTTTCAGAATTTTTGAAAATTTTACTTTTTTGTGAAAATATCCACTAAATGAGGGAATAATATGTGGGAGGGTACCCCAGGAGAGTTCCAAATGTGTGTGGGTAGAATATATATCCCACAGGGTTAAAATTGAAAAAAGTTTAAAAAATTTTTTTTTTGTACTTAGTCATTTTTCCGGCGTTTATCAGAATTTCAGATAGGGGATATGTCAGTGAGCGTTCGGATTTCAGTTCCAGAGCGATTCGCCCAATGAGTCCTTGATATTTTTTCGTTTTCAGTCAATTTTTAGAATTTTTGAAAATTTCACTTTTTTGTAAAAATATCCACTAAATGAGGGAATAATATGTGTGAGGGTACCCCAGGAGAGTTCCAAATGTGTGTGGGTAGAATATATATCCCACGGGGGTAAAATTGAAAAAAGTTGAAAAAAATTTTTTTTTGGACTTAGTCTTTTTTCCGGCGTTTATCAGACTTTCAGATAGGGCAAATGTCAGTGAGCGTTCCGATTTCAGTTCCAGAGCAATTCGCCCAATGAGTCCTTGATATTTAGTCGTTTTCAGCCAATTTTCTGGATTTTTGAAAATTTCACTTTTTTGTGAAAATATCCACTAAATGAGGGAATAATATGTGTGAGGGTACCCCAGGAGAGTTCCAAATGTGTGTGGGTAGAATATATATCCCACGGGGGTAAAATTGAAAAAAGTTGAAAAAATTTTTTTTTGGACTTAAGTCTTTTTTTCGGCGTTTATCAGACTTTCAGATAGGGGAAATGTCAGTGAGCATTCCGATTTCAGTTCCAGAGCGATTCGGCGGATGAGTCGTTGATATTTCGTCATTTTCAGGAAATTTTCAGAATTTTTGAAAATGTTACTTTTTTGTGAAAATATTAACTAAATGAGGGAATAATATGTGTGAGGGTACCTCGGGAGAGTTCCAAATGTGTGTGGGTAGAATATATATCCCACGGGGGTAAAATTGAAAAAAGTTTAAAAAAATTTTTTTTTGGACTTAGTCATTTTTCCGGCGTTTATCAGACTTTCAGATAGGGGAAATGTCAGTGACCATTGCGATTTTAGTTCCAGAGCGATTCGCCCAATGAGTCCTTGATATTTCGTCGTTTTTAGGCAATTTTCTGAATTTTTGAAAATTTCACTTTTTTGTGAAAATATCCACTAAATGAGGGAATAATATGTGTGAGGGTACCCCAGGAGAGTTCCAAATGTGTGTGGGTAGAATATATATCCCACGGGGGTAAAATTGAAAAAAGTTGAAAAAATTTTTTTTTGTACTTAGTCATTTTTCCGGCGTTTATCAGACTTTCAGATAGGGCAAATGTCAGTGAGTGTTCCGATTTCAGTTCCAGAGCGATTCGCCCAATGAGTCCTTGATATTTTGTCGTTTTCAGTCAATTTTCAGAATTTTTGAAAATTTCACTTTTTTGTGAAAATATTAACTAAATGAGGGAATAATATGTGTGAGGGTACCTCGGGAGAGTTCCAAATGTGTGTGGGTAGAATATATATCCCACAGGGTTAAAATTGAATAAAGTTTAAAATTATTTTTTTTTTGTACTTAGTCATTTTTCCGGCGTTTATCAGACTTTCAGATAGGGCAAATGTCAGTGAGCGTTCCAATTTCAGTTCCAGAGCGATTCACCCAATGAGACCTTGATATTTCGTTGCTTTCAGTCAATTTTCAGAATTTTTGAAAATTTCACTTTTTTGTGAAAATATCCACTAAATGAGGGAATAATATGTGTGAGGGTACCTCGGGAGAGTTTCAAATGTGTGTGGGTAGAATATATATCCCACAGGGTTAAAATTGAAAAAAGTAAAAAAAATTTTTTTTTTTGTACTTAGTCATTTTTCCGGCGTTTATCAGATTTTCAGATAGGGAAATGTCAGTGAGCGTTCCGATTTCAGTTCCAGAGCGATTCGCCCAATGAGTCCTTGATATTTTGTCGTTTTCAGTCAATTTTCAGAATTTTCGAAAATTTCACTTTTTTGTGAAAATATCCACTAAATGAGGGAATAATATGTGTGAGGGTACCCCAGGAGAGTTCCAAATGTGTGTGGGTAGAATATATATCCCACAGGGTTAAAATTGAATAAAGTTTAAAAAAATTTTTTTTTTCTACTTAGTGATTTTTCTGGCGTTTATCAGACTTTCAGATAGGGGAAATGTCAGTGAGCGTTCCGATTTCAGTTCCAGAGCGATTCGCCCAATGAGTCCTTGATATTTCTTCGTTTTCAGTCAATTTTCAGAATTTTTGAAAATTTCACTTTTTTGTGAAAATATCCACTAAATGAGGGAATAATATGTGTGAGGGTACCCCAGGAGAGTTCCAAATGTGTGTGGGTAGAATATATATCCCACGGGGGTAAAATTGAAAAAAGTTTAAAAATTTTTTTTTTTGGACTTAGTAATTTTTCCGGCGTTTATCAGATTTTCAGATAGGGCAAATGTCAGTGAGCGTTCCAATTTCAGTTCCAGAGCAATTCGCCCAATGAGTCCTTGATATTTCATTGTTTTCAGTCAATTTTCAGAATTTTTGAAAATGTCACTTTTTTGTGAAAATATTAACTAAATGAGGGAATAATATGTGTGAGGGTACCTCGGGAGAGTTCCAAATGTGTGTGGGTAGAATATATATCCCATAGGGTTAAAATTGAAAAAAGTTAAAAAAAAATTTTTTTTGTACTTAGTCATTTTTCCTGCATTTATCAGACTTTCAGATAGGGGAAATGTCAGTGAGCGTTCCGATTTCAGTTCCAGAGCGATTCGCCCAATGAGTCCTTGATATTTCGTCGTTTTCAGTCAATTTCCAGAATTTTTGAAAATTTTACTTTTTTGTGAAAATATCCACTAAATGAGGGAATAATATGTGTGAGGGTACCCCAGGAGAGTTCCAAATGTGTGTGGGTAAAATATATATCCCACGGGGGTAAAATTGAAAAAAGTTGAAAAAAAATTTTTTTTGGACTTAGTCTTTTTTCCGGCGTTTATCAGACTTTCAGATAGGACAAATGTCAGTGAGCGTTCCGATTTCAGTTCCAGAGCAATTCGCCCAATGTTTCCTTGATATTTAGTCGTTTTCAGCCAATTTTCTGGATTTTTCAAAATTTCACTTTTTTGTGAAAATATCCACTAAATGAGGGAATAATATGTGTGAGGGTACCCCAGGAGAGTTCCAAATGTGTGTGGGTAGAATATATATCCCACAAGGTTAAAATTGAAAAAAGTTAAAAAAAAATTTTTTTGTACTTAGTCATTTTTCCGGCGTTTATCAGACTTTCAGATAGGGGAAATGTCAGTGAGCGTTCCGATTTCAGTTCCAGAGCGATTCGCCCAATGAGTCCTTGATATTTCTTCGTTTTCAGTCAATTTTCAGAATTTTTGAAAATTTCACTTTTTTGTGAAAATATCCACTAAATGAGGGAATAATATGTGTGAGGGTACCCCAGGAGAGTTCCAAATGTGTGTGGGTAGAATATATATCCCACGGGGGTAAAATTGAAAAAAGTTGAAAAATTTTTTTTTTTGGACTGTCATTTTTCCGGCGTTTATCAGAATTTCAGATAGGGGACATGTCAGTGAGCGTTCCGATTTGAGTTCCAGAGTGATTCGCCCAATGAGTCCTTGATATTTCGTCGTTTTCAGTCAATTTTCAGAATTTTTGAAAATTTCACTTTTTTGTGAAAATATTAGCTAAATGAGGGAATAATATGTGTGAGGGTACCTCGGGAGAGTTCCAAATGTGTGTGGGTAGAATATAAATCCCACAGGGTTAAAATTGAAAAAAGTTAAAAAAAATTTTTTTTTGTACTAATCATTTTTCCGGCGTTGATCAGACTTTCAGATAGGGCAACTGTCAGTGAGCGTTTCGATTTCAGTTCCAGAGCGATTCGCCCAATGAGTCCTTGATATTTCGTCGTTTTCAGTCAATTTTCAGAATTTTCAGAATTTTTGAAAATTTCACTTTTTTGTGAAAATATTAACTAAATGAGGGAATAATATGTGTGAGGGCACCTCGGGAGAGTTCCAAATGTGTGTGGGCAGAATATATATCCCACAGGGTTAAAAATGAAAAAAGTTAAAAAATTATTTTTTTTGTACTTAGTCATTTTTCCGGCGTTTATCAGACTTTCAGATAGGGGAAATGTCAGTGAGCATTCCGATTTCAGTTCCAGAGCGATTCGCCCAACGAGTCCTTGATATTTCGTCGTTTTCAGGCAATTTTCTGAATTTTTGAAAAATTCACTTTTTTGTGAAAATATCCACTTAATGAGGGAATAATATGTGTGAGGGTACCCCAGGAGAGTTCCAAATGTGTGTGGGTAGAATATATATCCCATGGGGGTAAAATTGAAAAAAGTTGAAAAATTTTTTTTTTTGTACTTAGTCATTTTTCCGGCGTTTATCAGACTTTCAGATAGGGCAAATGTCAGTGAGCGTTCCGATTTCAGTTCCAGAGCGATTCGCCCAATGAGTCCTTGATATTTCGTCATTTTCAGTCAATTTTCAGAATTTTTGAAAATTTCACTTTTTTGTGAAAATATTCACTAAATGAGGGAATAAAATGTGTGAGGGTACCTCGGGAGAGTTCCAAATGTGTGTGGGTAGAATATATATCCCACAGGGTTAAAATTGAAAAAAGTTTAAAAAATTTTTTTTTGTACTTAGTCATTTTTCCGGCGTTTATCAGACTTTCAGATAGGGCAAATGTTAGTGATCGTTCCGATTTCAGTTCCAGAGCGATTCGCCCAATGAGTCCTTGATATTTCGTCATTTTCAGGCAATTTTCAGAATTTTTGAAAATTTCACTTTTTTGTGAAAATATCCACTAAATGAGGGAATAATATGTGTGAGGGTACCCCAGGAGAGTTCCAAATGTGTGTGGATAGTATATATATCCCACGGGGGTAAAATTGAAAAAAGTTGAAAACATTTTTTTTTTGGACTTAGTCATTTTTCCGGCGTTTATCAGACTTTCAGATAGGGGAAATGTCAGTGAGCGTTGCGATTTTAGTTCCAGAGAGATTCGCCCGATGAGTCCTTGATATTTCGTCGTTTTCAGGCAATTTTCTGAATTTTTGAAAATTTCACTTTTTTGTGAAAATATCCACTAAATGAGGGAATAATATGTGTGAGGGTACCCCAATAGAGTTCCAAATGTGTGTGGGTAGAATATATATCCCATGGGGGTAAAATTGAAAAAAGTTGTAAAAATTTTTTTTTCTACTTAGTCATTTTTCCGGCGTTTATCAGACTTTCAGATAGGGCAAATGTCAGTGAGTGTTCCGATTTTAGTTTCAGAGCGATTTGCCCAATGAGTCCTTGATATTTCGTCGTTTTCAGTAAATTTTCTGAATTTTTGAAAATTTCACTTTTTTGTGAAAATATTAACTAAATGAGGGAATAATATGTGTGAGGGTACCTCGGGAGAGTACCAAATGTGTGTGGGTAGAATATATATCCCACAGGGTTAAAATTGAAAAAAGTTAAAAAAAATTTTTTTTTGGACTTAAGTCTTTTTTTTCGGCGTTTATCAGACTTTCAGATAGGGGAAATGTCAGTGAGCGTTGCGATTTTAGTTCCAGAGAGATTCGCCCGATGAGTCCTTGATATTTCGTCGTTTTCAGGCAATTTTCTGAATTTTTGAAAATTTCACTTTTTTGTGAAAATATCCACTAAATGAGGGAATAATATGTGTGAGGGTACCCCAATAGAGTTCCAAATGTGTGTGGGTAGAATATATATCCCATGGGGGTAAAATTGAAGAAAGTTGAAAACATTTTTTTTTCTACTTAGTCATTTTTCCGGCGTTTATCAGACTTTCAGATAGGGCAAATGTCAGTGAGTGTTCCGATTTCAGTTCCAGAGCGATTCGCCCAATGAGTCCTTGATATTTCGTCGTTTTCAGTCAATTTTCTGAATTTTTGAAAATTTCACTTTTTTGTGAAAATATTAACTAAATGAGGGAATAATATGTGTGAGGGTACCTCGGGAGAGTTCCAAATGTGTGTGGGTAGAATATATATCCCACAGGGTTAAAATTGAAAAAAGTTGAAAAATTTTTTTTTCGACTTAGGTCTTTTTTTCGGCGTTTATCAGACATTCAGATAGGGGAAATGTCAGTGAGCGTTCCCATTTCAGTTCAAGAGCGATTCGGTGGATGAGTCCTTGATATTTCGTCGTTTTCAGGAAATTTTCAGAATTTTTGAAAATTTCACTTTTTTGTGAAAATATCCACTAAATGAGGGAATAATATGTGTGAGGGTACCCCAGGAGAGTTCCAAATGTGTGTGGGTAGAATATATATCCCACGGGGGTAAAATTGAAAAAAGTTTAAAAAAAATTTTTTTTCTACTTGTCATTTTTCCGGCGTTTATCAGACTTTCAGATAGGGCAAATGTCAGTGATTGTTCCGATTTCAGTTCCAAAGCGATTCGCCCAATGAGTCCTTGATATTTCGTCGTTTTCAGGCAATTTTCAGAATTTTTGAAAATTTCACTTTTTTGTGAAAATATCCACTAAATGAGGGAATAATATGTGTGAGGGTACCCCAGGAGAGTTCCAAATGTGTGTGAGTAGAATATATATCCCACGGGGGTAAAATTGAAAAAAGTTGAAAAAATTTTTTTTTGGACTTAGGTCTTTTTTTCGGCGTTTATCAGACATTCAGATAGGGGAAATGTCAGTGAGCGTTCCCATTTCAGTTCAAGAGCGATTCGGCGGATGAGTCCTTGATATTTCGTCGTTTTCAGGAAATTTTCAGAATTTTTGAAAATTTCACTTTTTTGTGAAAATATCCACTAAATGAGGGAATAATATGTGTGAGGGTACCCCAGGAGAGTTCCAAATGTGTGTGGGTAGAATACATATCCCACGGGGGTAAAATTGAAAAAAGTTTTAAAAATTTTTTTTTTGGACTTAGTAATTTTTCCGGCGTTTATCAGACTTTCAGATAGGGCAAATGTCAGTGAGCGTTCCGATTTCAGTTCCAGAGCAATTCGCCCAATGAGTCCTTGATATTTCGTCGTTTTCAGTCAATTTTCAGAATTTTTGAAAATGTCACTTCTTTGTGAAAATATTAACTAAATGAGAGAGTAATATGTGTGAGGGTACCTCAGGAGAGTTCCAAATGTGTGTGGGTAAAATATATATCCCACAGGGTTAAAATTGAAAAAAGTTTAAAAATTTTTTTTTTTGTACTTAGTCATTTTTCCGGCGTTTATCAGACTTTCAGATAGGGCAAATGTCAGTGATTGTTCCGGTTTCAGTTCCAAAGCAATTCGCCCAATGAGACCTTGATATTTCGTCGTTTTCAGGCAATTTTCAGAATTTTTGAAAATTTCACTTTTTTGTGAAAATATCCACTAAATGAGGGAATAATATGTGTGAGGGTACCCCAGGAGAGTTCCAAATGTGTGTGAGTAGAATATATATCCCACGGGGGTAAAATTGAAAAAAGTTGAAAAAATTTTTTTTTGGACTTAGGTCTTTTTTTCGGCGTTTATCAGACATTCAGATAGGGGAAATGTCAGTGAGCGTTCCCATTTCAGTTCAAGAGCGATTCGGCGGATGAGTCCTTGATATTTCGTCGTTTTCAGGAAATTTTCAGAATTTTTGAAAATTTCACTTTTTTGTGAAAATATCCACTAAATGAGGGAATAATATGTGTGAGGGTACCCCAGGAGACTTCCAAATGTGTGTGGGTAGAATATATATCCCACGGGGGTAAAATTGAAAAAAGTTTAAAAAAATTTTTTTTTGTACTTGTCATTTTTCCGGCGTTTATCAGACTTTCAGATAGGGGACATGTCAGTGAGCGTTCCGATTTCAGTTCCAGAGCGATTCGCCCAATGAGTCCTTGATATTTCGTCGGTTTCAGTCAATTTTCAGAATTTTTGAAAATGTTACTTTTTTGTGAAAATATCCACTAAATGAGGGAATAATATGTGTGAGGGTACCCCAGGAGACTTCCAAATGTGTGTGGGTAGAATATATATCCCACAGGGTTAAAATTGAAAAAAGTTGAAAAATTTTTTTTTTTGAACTTAGTCTTTTTTCCGGCGTTTATCAGACTTTCAGATAGGGCAAATGTCAGTGAGCGTTCCGATTTCAGTTCCAGAGCAATTCGCCCAATGAGTCCTTGATATTTCGTCGTTTTCAGTCAATTTTCAGAATTTTGTAAAATGTCACTTTTTTGTGAAAATATTAACTAAATGAGGGAATAATATGTGTGAGGGTACCCCAGGAGAGTTCCAAATGTGTGTGGGTAGAATATATATCCCACGGGGGTAAAATTGAAAAAAGTTGAAAAAAATTTTTTTTTGGACTTAAGTCATTTTTCCGGCAATTATCAGACTTTCAGATAGGGCAAATGTCAGTGAGCGTTCCGATTTCAGTTCCAGAGCGATTCGCCCAATGAGTCCTTCATATTTCATCGTTTTCAGTCAATTTTCAGAATTTTTGAAAATTTCACTTTTTTGTGAAAATATTAACTAAATGAGGGAATAATATGTGTGAGGGTACCTCGGGAGAGTTCCAAATGTGTGTGGGTAGAATATATATCCCACAGGGTTAAAATTGAAAAAAGTTAAAAAAATTTTTTTTTTGGTACTTAGTCATTTTTCCGGCGTTTATCAGACTTTCAGATAATGGAAATTTCAGTGAGCGTTCCGATTTCAGTTCCGGAGCGATTCGCCCAATGAGTCCTTGATATTTCGTCGCTTTCAGTCAATTTTCAGAATTTTTGAAAATTTCACTTTTTTGTGAAAATATCCACTAAATGAGGGAATAATATGTGTGAGGGTACCCCAGGAGAGTTCCAAATGTGTGTGGGTAGAATATATATCCCACGGGGGTAAAATTGAAAAAAGTTAAAAAAAATTTTTTTTTGGACTTTGTAATTTTTCCGGCGTTTATCAGACTTTCAGATAGGGCAAATGTCAGTGAGCGTTCCGATTTCAGTTCCAGAGAGATTCGCCCAATGAGTCCTTGACATTTCGTCGTTTTCAGTCAATTTTCAGAATTTTTGAAAATGTCACTTTTTTGTGAAAATATTAACTAAATGAGGGAATAATATGTGTGAGGGTACCCCAGGAGAGTTCCAAATGTGTGTGGGTAGAATATATATCCTACGGGGGTAAAATTGAAAAAAGTTGAAAAATTTTTTTTTTTGAACTTAGTCTTTTTTCCGGCGTTTATCAGACTTTCAGATAGGGCAAATGTCAGTGAGCGTTCCGATTTCAGTTCCAGAGCAATTCGTCAAATGAGTCCTTGATATTTAGTCGTTTTCAGCCAATTTTCTGGATTTTTGAAAATTTCACTTTTTTGTGAAAATATCCACTAAATGAGGGAATAATATGTGTGAGGGTACCCCAGGAGAGTTCCAAATGTGTGTGGGTAGAATATATATCCCACGGGGGTAAAATTGAAAAAAGTTAAAAAAAATTTTTTTTTGGACTTTGTAATTTTTCCGGCGTTTATCAGACTTTCAGATAGGGCAAATGTCAGTGAGCGTTCCGATTTCAGTTCCAGAGCGATTCGCCCAATGAGTCCTTGATATTTTATCGTTTTCAGTCAATTTTCAGAATTTTTGAAAATTTTACTTTTTTGTGAAAATATTAACTAAATGAGGGAATAATATGTGTGAGGGTACCTCGGGAGAGTTCCAAATGTGTGTGGGTAGAATTTATATCCCACAGGGTTAAAATTGAAAAAAGTTAAAAAAATTTTTTTTTTTGGTACTTAGTCATTTTTCCGGCGTTTATCAGACTTTCAGATAATGGAAATGTCAGTGAGCGTTCCGGTTTCAGTTCCAGAGCTATTCGCCCAATGAGTCCTTGATATTTCGTCGTTTTCAGGAAATTTTCAGAATTTTTGAAAATTTCACTTTTTTGTGAAAATATCCACTAAATGAGGGAATAATATGTGTGAGGGTACCCCAGGAGAGTTCCAAATGTGTGTGGGTAGAATATATATCCCACAGGGTTAAAATTGAAAAAAGTTGGGAGCGCACATCTTCTACCTGCCTGCTTGCCTGAGGTCCGACGGTCTGCCTTCCAACTCCTGTCAGTCTGTCTAAGGACCAGCTTGCCCGCTCACCTGGGAGCGCTCATCTGCTGCCTGTCTGCTAGCCTACCAGGAGGCTCTGCCTCACGTGCTGTGACCACCCGCCTGTCCAGAGACTCCTGCCCGCTCACCTGGGAGCGCTCATCTGCTACCTGTCTGTTGGTCTTCCTGGAGGCTCCGCCGTCACATGCTTTGATCACCCGTTTATCCAGAGACTCTCGCCTGCTCACCTGGGAGCTCACGTCTATCATCTGCCGCCACTGGTCGTACCAATCCTTTACCCAGAGACTGCCCCGGTCACTTGCCGTGACCTCCTGCCCATTCATCCAGAGACTGCCCCGGTCACTTGCCATGATCTCCTGCCCGTTCATCCAGAGACTGCCCCGGTCACTTGTCGTGACCTCCTGTCCGTTCATTCAGAGACTGTCCCGGTCACCTGCTGTGACTGCCTGCCCGTCTAGCCTGTTCGCCACCCGCTCCCTTACAAGGACCGCCCCCTTGTATAGTAGCTCAGAGGTTCCGCCGCCCAGACCCGTTACATATATCCCACGGGGGTAAAATTGAAAAAAGTTGAAAACATTTTTTTTTTGGGCTTAGTCATTTTTCCGGCGTTTATCAGACTTTCACATAGGGGAAATGTCAGTGAGCGTTCCGATTTCAGTTCCAGAGCAATTCGCCCAATGAGTCCTTGATATTTAGTTGTTTTCAGCCAATTTTCTGGATTTTTGAAAATTTCACTTTTTTGTGAAAATATCCGCTAAATGAGGGAATAATATGTGTGAGGGTACCCCAGGAGAGTTCCAAATGTGTGTGGGTAGAATATATATCAGACGGGGGGTAAAATTGAAAACAGTTGAAAAAATATTTTTTTTGGACTTAAGTCATTTTTCCAGCGTTTATCAGACTTTCAGATAGGGGAAATGTCAGTGAGCGTTCCGATTTCAGTTCCAGAGCGATTCGCCCAATGAGTCCTTGATATTTAGTCGTTTTCAGCCAATTTTCTGGATTTTTGAAAATTTCACTTTTTTGTGAAAATATCCACTAAATGAGGGAATAATATGTGTGAGGGTACCCCAGGAGAGTTCCAAATGTGTGTGTGTAGAATATGTATCCCACTGGGGTAAAATTGAAAAAAGTTGAAAACAATTTTTTTTTGGACTTAGTCATTTTTCCGGCGTTTAGCAGACTTTCAGATAGGGGAAATGTCAGTGAGCATTCCGATATCAGTTCCAGAGCTATTCGCCCCATGAGTCCTTGATATTTAGTCGTTTTCAGCCAATATTTTGCATTTTTGAAAATTTCACTTTTTTGTGAAAATATCCACTAAATGAGGGAATAATATGTGTGAGGGTACCCCAGGAGAGTTCCAAATGTGTGTGGGTAGAATATATATCAGACGGGGGGTAAAATTGAAAACAGTCGAAAAAATTTTTTTTTTGGACTTAGTCATTTTTCCAGCGTTTATAAGACTTTCACATAGGGGAAATGTCAGTGAACATTCCGATATCAGTTCCAGAGCGATTCGCCCCATGAGTCCTTGATATTTAGTCGTTTTCAGCGAATTTTCTGGATTTTTTAAAATTTCACTTTTTTGTGAAAATATCCACTAAATGAGGGAATAATATGTGTGAGGGTACCCCAGGAGAGTTCCAAATGTGTGTGGGTAGAATATATATCCCACGGGGGTAAAATTGAAAAAAGTTTAAAAAAAATTTTTTTTGGACTTAGTCATTTCTCCGGCGTTTATCAGACTTTCAGATAGGGAGTGAGCTAGGGAGTGAGCGTTCTGATTTCAGTTCCAGAGCGATTCGCCCAATGAGTCCTTGATATTTCGTCGTTGTCAGGCTATTTTCTGAATTTTTTAAAATTTCACTTTTTTGTGAAAATATCCACTAAATGAGGGAATAATATGTGTGAGGGTACCCCAGGAGAGTTCCAAATGTGTGTAGGTAGAATATATATCCCACGGGGGTAAAATTGTAAAAAGTCTAAAAAAAAATTTTTTTGGACTGTCTTTTTTCCGGCATTTATCAGACTTTCAGATAGGGGAAATGTCAGTGAGCGTTCCGATTTCAGTTCCAGAGCGATTCGCCCAATGAGTCCTTGATATTTCGTCGTTGTCAGGCAATTTTCTGAATTTTTTAAAATTTCACTTTTTTGTGAAAATATCCACTAAATGAGGGAATAATATGTGTGAGGGTACCCCAGGAGAGTTCCAAATGTGTGTGGGTAGAATATATATCCCACGGGGGTAAACTTGAAAAAAAAAATTTTTTGGACTTAGCAATTTTTCCGGCGCTTATCAGACTTTCAGATAGGAGAAATGTCAGTGAGCGTTCCGATTTCAGTTCCAGAGCGATTCGCCCAATGAGTCCTTGAAATTTAGTCGTTTTCAGCGAACTTTCTGGATTTTTGAAAATTTCACTTTTTGTGAAAATATCCACTAAATGAGGGAATAATATGTGTGAGGGTACCCCAGGAGAGTTCCAAATGTGCGTGGGTAGAATATATATCAGACGGGGGGTAAAATTGAAAAAAGTTGAAAAAAAATTTTTTTTGGACTTAGTCATTTTTCCGGCGTTTATCAGACTTTCAGGTAGGGGAAATGTCAGTGAGCGTTCCGATTTCAGTTCCAGAGCAATTCGCCCAATGAGTCCTTGAAATTTAGTCGTTTTCAGCCAATATTCTGGATTTTTGAAAATTTCACTTTTTTGTGAAAATATCCACTAAATGAGGGAATAATATGTGTGAGGGTACCTCAGGAGAGTTCCAAATGTGTGTGGGTAGAATATATATCCCACGGGGGTAAAATTGAAAAAAAATGAAAAAAAAATTTTTTGGACTTAGTCATTTTTCCGGCGTTTATCAGACTTTCAGATTGGGGAAATGTCAGTGAGCGTTCCGATTTCAGTTCCAGAGCGATTCGCCCAATAAGTCCTTGATATTTAGTCATTTTCAGCCAATTTTCTGGATTTTTGAAAATTTCACTTTTTTGTGAAAATATCCACTAAATGAGGGAATAATATGTGTGAGGGTACCCCAGGAGAGTTCCAAATGTGTGTGGGTAGAATATATATCCCACGGGGGTAAAATTGAAAAAAGTTGAAAAAATTTTTTTTTTGGACTTAGTCATTTTTCCGGCGTTTATCAGTCTTTCAGATAGGGGAAATGTCAGTGAACATTCCGATATCAGTTCCAGAGCGATTCACCCCATGAGTCCTTGCTATTTAGTCGTTTTTAGCCAATCTTCTGGATTTTTGAAAATTTTACTTTTTTTTGAAAATATCCACAAAATGAGTGAATAATATGTGTGAGGGTACCCCAGGAGAGTTCCAAATGTGTGTGGGTAGAATATATATCCCACGGGGGTAAAATTGAAAAAAGTTGAAAAAATTTTTTTTTTGGACTTAGTCATTTTTCTGCCGTTTATCAGACATTCAGATAGGGGAAATGTCAGTGAACATTCCGATATCAGTTCCAGAGCGATTCGTCCCATGAGTCCTTGATATTTAGTCGTTTTCAGCCAATATTTTGGATTTTTGAAAATTTCACTTTTTTGTGAAAATATCCACTAAATGAGGGAATAATATGTGTGAGGGAACCCCAGGAGAGTTCAAATGTGTGTGGGTAGAATATATATCAGACGGGGGGTAAAATTGAAAACAGTCGAAAAAATTTTTTTTTTGGACTTAGTCATTTTTCCAGCGTTTATAAGACTTTCACATAGGGGAAATGTCAGTGAGCATTCCGATTTCAGTTCCAGAGCGATTCGCCCAATGAGTCCTTGAAATTTAGTCATTTTCAGCCAATTTTCTGGATTTTTTAAAATTTCACTTTTTTGTGAAAATATCCACTAAATGAGGGAATAATATGTGTGAGGGTACCCCAGGACAGTTCCAAATGTGTGTGGGTAGAATACATATCAGATGGGGGGTAAAATTGAAAAAAGTTTAAAAAAAAATTTTTTTGGACTTAGTAATTTTTCCGGCGCTTATCAGACTTTCAGATAGGGGAAATGTCAGTGAGCGTTCCGATTTCAGTTCCAGAGCGATTCGCCCAATGAGTCCTTGATATTTAGTCGTTTTCAGCGAATTTTCTGGATTTTTTAAAATTTCACTTTTTTGTGAAAATATCCACTAAATGAGGGAATAATATGTGTGAGGGTACCCCAGGAGAGTTCCAAATGTGTGTGGGTAGAATATATATCCCACGGGGGTAAAATTGAAAAAAGTTGAAAAAAATTTTTTTTTGGACTTAGTCATTTTTCCGCCGTTTATCACACTTTCAGATAGGGGAAATGTCAGTGAACATTCCGATATCAGTTCCAGAGCGATTCGCCCCATGAGTCCTTGATATTTAGTCGTTTTCAGCCAATATTTTGGATTTTTGAAAATTTCACTTTTTTGTGAAAATATCCACTAAATGAGGGAATAATATGTGTGAGGGAACCCCAGGAGAGTTCAAATGTGTGTGGGAAGAATATATATCCCACGGGGGTAAAATTGAGAACAGTTGAAAAAATTTTTTTTTTGGACTTAGTCATTTTTCCAGCGTTTATAAGACTTTCAGATAGGGGAAATGTCAGTGAGCGTTCCGATTTCAGTTCCAGAGCGATTCGCCCAATGAGTCCTTGAAATTTAGTCATTTTCAGCCAATTTTCTGGATTTTTGAAAATTTCACTTTTTTGTGAAAATATCCACTAAATGAGGGAATAATATGTGTGAGGGTACCCCAGGAGAGTTCTAAATGTGGGTGGGTAGAATATATATCCCACGGGGGTAAAATTAAAAAAAAAAATTTTTTGGACTTAGTAATTTTTCCGGCGCTTATCAAACTTTCAGATGGGGGAAATGTCAGTGAGCGTTCCGATTTCAGTTGCAGAGCGATTCGCCCAATGAGTCCTTGATATTTAGTCGTTTTCAGCGAATTTTCTGGATTTTTAAAAATTTCACTTTTTTTGTGAAAATATCCACTAAATGAGGGAATAATATGTGTGAGGGTACCCCAGGAGAGTTCCAAATGTGTGTGGTAGAATATATATCCCACGGGGGTAAAATTGAAAAAAAAAATTTTTTGGACTTAGTCATTTTTCCGGCGTTTATCAGACTTTCAGATAGGGGAAATGTCAATGAACATTCCGATATCAGTTCCAGAGCGATTCACCCCATGAGTCCTTGCTATTTAGTCGTTTTCAGCCAATCTTCTGGATTTTTGAAAATTTTACTTTTTTGTGAAAATATCCACTAAATGAGGGAATAATATGTGTGAGGGTACCCCAGGAGAGTTCCAAATGTGTGTGGGTAGAATATATATCAGACGGGGGGTAAAATTGAAAAAAGTTGAAAAACTTTTTTTTTTAGACTTAGTCATTTTTCCGGCGTTTATCAGACTTTCAGATTGGGGAAATGTCAGTGAGGGTTCCGATTTCAGTCACAGAGCGATTTGCCCAATGAGTCCTTGATATTTAGTCGTTTTCAGCCAATTTTCTGGATTTTTGAAAATTTCACTTTTTTGTGAAAATATCCACTAAATGAGGGAATAATATGTGTGAGGGTACCCCAGGAGAGTTCCAAATGTGTGTAGGTAGAATATATATCCCACGGGGGTAAAATTGAAAAAAAAATTTTTTGGGACTTAGTCATTTTTCCGGCGCTTATCAGTCTTTCAGAGAGAGGAAATGTCAGTGAGCGTTCTGATTTCAGTTCTGGAGCGATACGCCCAATGAGTCCTTGATATTTAGTCGTTTTCAGCCAATTTTCTGGATTTTTGAAAATTTTACTTTTTTGTGAAAATATCCACTAAATGAGGGAATAATATGTGTGAGGGTACCCCAGGAGAGTTCCAAATGTGTGTGGGTAGAATATATATCCCACGGGGGTAAAATTGAAAAAAAAAATTTTTTAGACTTATTCATTTTTCCGGCGTTTATCAGACTTTCAGATTGGGGAAATGTCAGTGAGCGTTCCGATTTCAGTTCCAGAGCGATTCGCCCAATGAGTCCTTGATATTTAGTCGTTTTCAGCGAATTTTCTGGATTTTTTAAAATTTCACTTTTTTGTGAAAATATCCACTAAATGAGGGAATAATATGTGTGAGGGTACCCCAGGAGAGTTCCAAATGTGTGTGGGTAGAATACATATCAGATGGGGGGTAAAATTTAAAAAAGTTGAAAAAAAAATTTTTTTGGACTTAGTCATTTTTCCGCCATTTATCAGACTTTCAGATAGGGAGTGAGCTAGGGAGTGAGCGTTCTGATTTCAGTTCCAGAGCGATTCGCCCAATGAGTCCTTGATATTTAGTGGTTTTCAGCCAATTTTCTATATTTTTGAAAATTTCACTTTTTTGTGAAAATATCCGCTAAATGAGGGAATAATATGTGTGAGGGAACCCCAGGAGAGTTCCAAATGTATGTGGGTAGAATATATATCCCACGGGGGTAAAATGGCAAAAAAATTTTTTTTGGACTTAGTCATTTTTCCGGCGCTTATCAGACTTTCAGATAGGGGAAATGTCAGTGAACATTCCGATATCAGTTCCAGAGCGGTTCGCCCCATGAGTCCTTGCTATTTAGTCGTTTTCAGCCAATTTTCTGGATTTTTGAAAATTTTACTTTTTTGTGAAAATATCCACAAAATGAGTGAATAATATGTGTGAGGGTACCCCAGGAGAGTTCCAAATGTGTGTAGGTAGAATTTATATCCCACGGGGGTAAAATTGAAAAAAGTTGAAAAAAATTTTTTTTTGGACTTAGTCATTTTTCCGGCGTTTATCAGACTTTCAGATAGGGGAAATGTCAATGAACATTCCGATATCAGTTCCAGAGCGATTCACCCCATGAGTCCTTGCTATTTAGTCGTTTTCAGCCAATCTTCTGGATTTTTGAAAATTTTACTTTTTTGTGAAAATATCCACTAAATGAGGGAATAATATGTGTGAGGGTACCCCAGGAGAGTTCCAAATGTGTGTGGGTAGAATATATATCAGACGGGGGGTAAAATTGAAAAAAGTTGAAAAACTTTTTTTTTTAGACTTAGTCATTTTTCCGGCGTTTATCAGACTTTCAGATTGGGGAAATGTCAGTGAGGGTTCCGATTTCAGTCACAGAGCGATTTGCCCAATGAGTCCTTGATATTTAGTCGTTTTCAGCCAATTTTCTGGATTTTTGAAAATTTCACTTTTTTGTGAAAATATCCACTAAATGAGGGAATAATATGTGTGAGGGTACCCCAGGAGAGTTCCAAATGTGTGTAGGTAGAATATATATCCCACGGGGGTAAAATTGAAAAAAAAATTTTTTGGGACTTAGTCATTTTTCCGGCGCTTATCAGTCTTTCAGAGAGAGGAAATGTCAGTGAGCGTTCTGATTTCAGTTCTGGAGCGATACGCCCAATGAGTCCTTGATATTTAGTCGTTTTCAGCCAATTTTCTGGATTTTTGAAAATTTTACTTTTTTGTGAAAATATCCACTAAATGAGGGAATAATATGTGTGAGGGTACCCCAGGAGAGTTCCAAATGTGTGTGGGTAGAATATATATCCCACGGGGGTAAAATTGAAAAAAAAAATTTTTTAGACTTATTCATTTTTCCGGCGTTTATCAGACTTTCAGATTGGGGAAATGTCAGTGAGCGTTCCGATTTCAGTTCCAGAGCGATTCGCCCAATGAGTCCTTGATATTTAGTCGTTTTCAGCGAATTTTCTGGATTTTTTAAAATTTCACTTTTTTGTGAAAATATCCACTAAATGAGGGAATAATATGTGTGAGGGTACCCCAGGAGAGTTCCAAATGTGTGTGGGTAGAATACATATCAGATGGGGGGTAAAATTTAAAAAAGTTGAAAAAAAAATTTTTTTGGACTTAGTCATTTTTCCGCCGTTTATCAGACTTTCAGATAGGGAGTGAGCTAGGGAGTGAGCGTTCTGATTTCAGTTCCAGAGCGATTCGCCCAATGAGTCCTTGATATTTAGTGGTTTTCAGCCAATTTTCTATATTTTTGAAAATTTCACTTTTTTGTGAAAATATCCGCTAAATGAGGGAATAATATGTGTGAGGGAACCCCAGGAGAGTTCCAAATGTATGTGGGTAGAATATATATCCCACGGGGGTAAAATGGCAAAAAAATTTTTTTTGGACTTAGTCATTTTTCCGGCGCTTATCAGACTTTCAGATAGGGGAAATGTCAGTGAACATTCCGATATCAGTTCCAGAGCGGTTCGCCCCATGAGTCCTTGCTATTTAGTCGTTTTCAGCCAATTTTCTGGATTTTTGAAAATTTTACTTTTTTGTGAAAATATCCACAAAATGAGTGAATAATATGTGTGAGGGTACCCCAGGAGAGTTCCAAATGTGTGTAGGTAGAATTTATATCCCACGGGGGTAAAATTGAAAAAAGTTGAAAAAAATTTTTTTTTGGACTTAGTCATTTTTCCGGCGTTTATCAGACTTTCAGATAGGGGAAATGTCAATGAACATTCCGATATCAGTTCCAGAGCGATTCACCCCATGAGTCCTTGCTATTTAGTCGTTTTCAGCCAATCTTCTGGATTTTTGAAAATTTTACTTTTTTGTGAAAATATCCACTAAATGAGGGAATAATATGTGTGAGGGTACCCCAGGAGAGTTCCAAATGTGTGTGGGTAGAATATATATCAGACGGGGGGTAAAATTGAAAAAAGTTGAAAAACTTTTTTTTTTAGACTTAGTCATTTTTCCGGCGTTTATCAGACTTTCAGATTGGGGAAATGTCAGTGAGGGTTCCGATTTCAGTCACAGAGCGATTTGCCCAATGAGTCCTTGATATTTAGTCGTTTTCAGCCAATTTTCTGGATTTTTGAAAATTTCACTTTTTTGTGAAAATATCCACTAAATGAGGGAATAATATGTGTGAGGGTACCCCAGGAGAGTTCCAAATGTGTGTAGGTAGAATATATATCCCACGGGGGTAAAATTGAAAAAAAAATTTTTTGGGACTTAGTCATTTTTCCGGCGCTTATCAGTCTTTCAGAGAGAGGAAATGTCAGTGAGCGTTCTGATTTCAGTTCTGGAGCGATACGCCCAATGAGTCCTTGATATTTAGTCGTTTTCAGCCAATTTTCTGGATTTTTGAAAATTTTACTTTTTTGTGAAAATATCCACTAAATGAGGGAATAATATGTGTGAGGGTACCCCAGGAGAGTTCCAAATGTGTGTGGGTAGAATATATATCCCACGGGGGTAAAATTGAAAAAAAAAATTTTTTAGACTTATTCATTTTTCCGGCGTTTATCAGACTTTCAGATTGGGGAAATGTCAGTGAGCGTTCCGATTTCAGTTCCAGAGCGATTCGCCCAATGAGTCCTTGATATTTAGTCGTTTTCAGCGAATTTTCTGGATTTTTTAAAATTTCACTTTTTTGTGAAAATATCCACTAAATGAGGGAATAATATGTGTGAGGGTACCCCAGGAGAGTTCCAAATGTGTGTGGGTAGAATACATATCAGATGGGGGGTAAAATTTAAAAAAGTTGAAAAAAAAATTTTTTTGGACTTAGTCATTTTTCCGCCGTTTATCAGACTTTCAGATAGGGAGTGAGCTAGGGAGTGAGCGTTCTGATTTCAGTTCCAGAGCGATTCGCCCAATGAGTCCTTGATATTTAGTGGTTTTCAGCCAATTTTCTATATTTTTGAAAATTTCACTTTTTTGTGAAAATATCCGCTAAATGAGGGAATAATATGTGTGAGGGAACCCCAGGAGAGTTCCAAATGTATGTGGGTAGAATATATATCCCACGGGGGTAAAATGGCAAAAAAATTTTTTTTGGACTTAGTCATTTTTCCGGCGCTTATCAGACTTTCAGATAGGGGAAATGTCAGTGAACATTCCGATATCAGTTCCAGAGCGGTTCGCCCCATGAGTCCTTGCTATTTAGTCGTTTTCAGCCAATTTTCTGGATTTTTGAAAATTTTACTTTTTTGTGAAAATATCCACAAAATGAGTGAATAATATGTGTGAGGGTACCCCAGGAGAGTTCCAAATGTGTGTAGGTAGAATTTATATCCCACGGGGGTAAAATTGAAAAAAGTTGAAAAAAATTTTTTTTTGGACTTAGTCATTTTTCCGGCGTTTATCAGACTTTCAGATTGGGGAAATGTCAGTGAGCGTTCCGATTTCAGTTACAGAGCGATTTGCCCAATGAGTCCTTGATAATTTAGTCGTTTTCAGCCAATTTTCTATATTTTTGAACATTTCACTTTTTTGTGAAAATATCCACTAAATGAGGGAATAATATGTGTGAGGGTACCCCAGGAGAGTTCCAAATGTGTGTGGGTAGAATATATATCCCACGGGGGTAAAATTGAAAAAAGTTGAAAAAATTTTTTTTTTTGGACTTAGTCATTTTTCCAGCGTTTATCAGACTTTCAGATAAGGGAAATGTCAGTGAGCATTCTGATATCAGTTCCAGAGCGATTCGCCCCATGAGTCCTTGATATTTAGTCGTTTTCAGCCAATATTTTGGATTTTTGAAAATTTCACTTGTTTGTGAAAATATCCACTAAATGAGGGAATAATATGTGTGAGGGTACCCCAGGAGAGTTCCAAATGTGCGTGGGTAGAATATATGTCCCACAGGGTTAAAATTGAAAAAAGTTTAAAAAATTTTTTTTTTGGATTTAGTCATTTTTCCGGCGTTTATCAGACTTTCAGATAGGGAGTGAGCTAGGGAGTGAGCGTTCTGATTTCAGTTCCAGAGCGATTCGCCCAATGAGTCCTTGATATTTCGTCGTTGTCAGGCAAGTTTCTGAATTTTTGAAAATTTCACTTTTTTGTGAAAATATCCACTAAATGAGGGAATAACATGTGTGAGGTTACCCCAGGAGAGTTCCAAATGTGTGTGGGTAGAATAAATATCCCACGGGGGTAAAATTGAAAAAAGTTGAAATCATTTTTTCTTGGACTTAGTCATTTTTGAGGCGTTTATCAGACTTTCAGATAGGGGAAATATCAGTGAGCGTTCCGATTTCAGTTCCAGAGCGATTCGCCCAATGAGTCCTTGATATTTAGTCGTTTTCAGCCAATTTTCAGAATTTTTTAAAATTTCACTTTTTTGTGAAAATATCCACTAAATGAGGGAATAATCTATGTGAGGGTATCCCAGGAGTGTTCCAAATGTGTGTGGGTAGAATATATATCCCACGGGGGTAAAATTGAAAAAATTTGAAAAAATTTTTTGGGGGGATTTAGTCATTTTTCTTGCATTTATCAGACTTTCAGATAGGGGAAATGTCAGTCAGCATTCCGATTTCAGTTCCAGAGCGATTCGCCCAATGAGTCCTTGATATTTAGTCGTTTTCAGCCAATTTTCTGGATTTTTGAAAATTTCACTTTTTGTGAAAATATCCACTAAATGAGGGAATAATATGTGTGAGGGTACCCCAGGAGAGTCCCAAATGTGTGTGGGTAGAATATATATCCCACGGGGGTATAAGTGAAAAAAGCTGAAAATTTTTTTGGGGAGATTTAGTCATTTTTCTCGCATTTATCAGACTTTCAGTTAGGGGAAATGTCAGTGAGCATTCCGATTTCAGTTCCAGAGTGATTCGCCCAATGAGTCCTTGATATTTAGTTGTTTTCAGCCAATTTTCTGGATTTTTGAAAATTTCACTTTTTTGTGAAAATATCCACTAAATGAGGGAATAATATGTGTGAGGGTACCCCAGGAGAGTTCCAAATGTGTGTGGTTAGAATATATATCCCACAGGGTTAAAATTGAAAAAAGTTGAAAATTTTTTTTTTTTTATACTTAGTCATTTTTCCAGCGTTTATCAGACTTTCAGATAGGGGAAATGTCAGTGAGCATTACGATTTCCGTTCCAGAGCGATTTGCCGGATGATTCCTTGATATTTCGTCGTTTTCAGGCAATTTTCTGGATTTTTGAAAATTTCACTTTTTTGTGAAAATATCCACTAAATGAGGGAATAATATGTGTGAGGGTACGCCAGGAGAGTTCCAAATGTGTGTGGGTAGAATATATATCCCACAGTCTTAAAATTGAAAAAAGTTGAAAAATTTTTTGGGGGGGATTAAGTCATTTTTCTGCCATTTATCAGACTTTCAGATAGGGGAAATGTCAGTGAGCATTCCGATTTCAGTTCCAGAGTGATTTGCCCAATGAGTCCTTGATATTTAGTCGTTTTCAGCCAATTTTCTGGATTTTGGAAAATTTCACTTTTTTTTTAAAATGTCCACTAAATGAGAGAATAATATGTGTGAGGGTACCCCAGGAGAGTCCCAAATGTGTGTGGGTAGAATATATATCCCACAGGGTTAAAATTGAAAAAAGTTGAAAAAATTTTTTTTTTTGGTACTTAGTCATTTTTCCGGCGTTTATCAAACTTTCAGATAGGGGAAATGTCAGTGAGCATTCCGTTTTCAGTTCCAGAGCGATGCGCCCAATGAGTCCTTGATATTTAGTCGTTTTCAGCCAATTTTCTGGGTTTTTGAAAATTTCACTTTTAAGTGAAAATATCCACTAAATGAGGGAATAATATGTGTGAGGGTACAACAGGAGAGTTCCAAATGTGTGTGGGTAGAATATATATCCCACGGGGGTAAAATTGAAAAAAGTTGAAACATTTTTTGGGGGGGATTTAGTCATTTTTCTGGCATTTATCAGATTTTCAGATAGGGGAAATGTCAGTGAGCATTCTGATTTCAGTTCCAGAGCGATTCGCCCAATGAGTCCTTGATATTTCGTCATTTTCAGGCAATTTTCTGGATTTTTGAAAATTTCACTTTTTTGTAAAAATATCCACTAAATGAGGGAATAATATGTGTGAGGGTTCCCCAGGAGAGTTCCAAATGTGTGTGGGTAGAATATATATCCCACAGGGTTAAAATTTAAAAAAGTTGAAAAAAATTTTTTTTTTGTACTTGTCATTTTTCCGGCGTTTATCAGACTTTCAGATAGGGGAAATGTCAGTGAGCATTCCGATTTCAGTTCCAGAGCGATTTGCCCAATGAGTCCATGAAATTTAGTCGTTTTCAGCCAATTTTCAGAATTTTTGAAAATTTCACTTTTTTGTGAAAATATCCAATAAATGAGGCAATAATATGTGTGAGGGTACCCCAGGAGAGTTCCAAATGTGTGTGGGTAGAATATATATCCCACGGGGTAAAATTGAAAAAAGTTGAAAAAAAAAATATTTTTGTACTTAGTCATATTTCCGGCGTTTAGTAGACTTTCAGATAGGGGAAATGTCAGAGAGCGTTCCGATTTCAGTTCCAGAGCGATTCGCCCAATGAGTCCTTGATATGTAGTCGTTTTCAGCCAATTTTCTGGATTTTTGAAAATTTCACTTTTTTGTGAAAATATCCACTAAATGAGGGAATGATATGTGTGAGGTTATCCCAGGAGAGTTCCAAATGTGTGTGGGTAGAATATATATCCCACGGGGGTAAAATTGAAAAAAGTTGAAAAATTTTTTTTTCTGGACTTAGTCATTTTTCCGACGTTTATCAGACTTTCAGATAGCGGAAAAGTCAGTGAGCGTTCCGATTTCAGTTCCAGAACGTTTCGGCCAATGAGTCCTTGATATTTAGTCGTTTTCAGCCAATTTTCTGGATTTTTGAAAATTTCACTTTTTTGTGAAAATATCCACTAAATGAGGGAATAATATGTGTGAGGGTACCCCAGGAGAGTTCCAGATGTGTGTGGGTAGAATATATATCCCACGGGGGTAAAATTGAAAAAAGTTGAAAAAAATTTTTTTTTGGACTTAGTCATTTTTCCGCCGTTTATCACACTTTCAGATAGGGGAAATGTCAGTAAACATTCCGATATCAGCTCCAGAGCGATTCGCCCCATGAGTCCTTGATATTTAGTCGTTTTCAGCCAATATTTTGGATTTTTGAAAATTTCACTTTTTTGTGAAAATATCCACTAAATGAGGGAATAATATGTGTGAGGGAACCCCAGGAGAGTTCAAATGTGTGTGGGAAGAATATATATCCCACGGGGGTAAAATTGAGAACAGTTGAAAAAATTTTTTTTTTGGACTTAGTCATTTTTCCAGCGTTTATAAGACTTTCAGATAGGGGAAATGTCAGTGAGCGTTCCGATTTCAGTTCCAGAGCGATTCGCCCAATGAGTCCTTGAAATTTAGTCATTTTCAGCCAATTTTCTAGATTTTTGAAAATTTCACTTTTTTGTGAAAATATCCACTAAATGAGGGAATAATATGTGTGAGGGTACCCCAGGAGAGTTCTAAATGTGGGTGGGTAGAATATATATCCCACGGGGGTAAAATTAAAAAAAAAAATTTTTTGGACTTAGTAATTTTTCCGGCGCTTATCAAACTTTCAGATGGGGGAAATGTCAGTGAGCGTTCCGATTTCAGTTGCAGAGCGATTCGCCCAATGAGTCCTTGATATTTAGTCGTTTTCAGCGAATTTTCTGGATTTTTGAAAATTTCACTTTTTTTGTGAAAATATCCACTAAATGAGGGAATAATATGTGTGAGGGTACCCCAGGAGAGTTCCAAATGTGTGTGGGTAGAATATATCCCACGGGGGTAAAATTGAAAAAAAAAATTTTTTGGACTTAGTCATTTTTCCGGCGTTTATCAGACTTTCAGATTGGGGAAATGTCAGTGAGGGTTCCGATTTCAGTCACAGAGTGATTTGCCCAATGAGTCCTTGATATTTAGTCGTTTTCAGCCAATTTTCTGGATTTTTGAAAATTTTACTTTTTTGTGAAAATATCCACAAAATGAGTGAATAATATGTGTGAGGGTACCCCAGGAGAGTACCAAATGTGTGTGGGCAGAATATATATCCTACGGGGGTAAAATTGAAAAAAGTTGAAAAAATTTTTTTTTTGGACTTAGTCATTTTTCCGGCGTTTATCAGACTTTCAGATAGGGGAAATGTCAGTGAGCGTTCCGATTTCAGTTCCAGAGCGATTCGCCCAATGACTCCTTGATATTTAGTCGTTTCCAGCCAATTTTCTGGATTTTTGAAAATTTCATTTTTTTGTGAAAATATCCACTAAATGAGGGAACAATATGTGTGAGGGTACCCCAGGAGAGTTCCAAATGTGTGTGGGTAGAATATATATCCCACGGGGGTAAAATTAAAAAAAAAAATTTTTGGGACTTGGTAATTTTTCCGGCGCTTATCAGACTTTCAGATAGGGGAAATGTCAGTGAGCGTTCCGATTTCAGTTCCAGAGCGATTCGCCCAATGAGTCCTTGATATTTAGTAGTTTTCAGCGAATTTTCTGGATTTTTTAAAATTTCACTTTTTTGTGAAAATATCCACTAAATGAGGGAATAATATGTGTGAGGGTACCCCAGGAGAGTTCCAAATGTGTGTGGGTAGAATATATATCCCACGGGGGTAAAATTGAAAAAAGTTGAAAAAAATTTTTTTTTGGACTTAGTCATTTTTCCGCCGTTTATCAGACTTTCAGATAGGGAGTGAGCTAGGGAGTGAGCGTTCTGATTTCAGTTCCAGAGCGATTCGCCCAATGAGTCCTTGATATTTAGTGGTTTTCAGCCAATTTTCTATATTTTTGAAAATTTCACTTTTTTGTGAAAATGTCCACTAAATGAGGGAATAATATGTGTGAGGGAACCCCAGGAGAGTTCCAAATGTATGTGGGTAGAATATATATCCCACGGGGGTAAAATGGCAAAAAAATTTTTTTTGGACTTAGTCATTTTTCCGGCGCTTATCAGACTTTCAGATAGGGGAAATGTCAGTGAACATTCCGATATCAGTTCCCGAGCGGTTCGCCCCATGAGTCCTTGCTATTTAGCCGTTTTCAGCCAATTTTCTGGATTTTTGAAAATTTTACTTTTTTGTGAAAATATCCACAAAATGAGTGAATAATATGTGTGAGGGTAACCCAGGAGAGTTCCAAATGTGTGTGGGTAGAATATATATCCCACGGGGGTAAAATTGAAAAAAGTTGAAAAAAAATTTTTTTTGGACTTAGTCATTTTTCTGGCGTTTATCAGACTTTCAGATTGGGGAAATGTCAGTGAGCGTTCCGATTTCAGTTACAGAGCGATTTGCCCAATGAGTCCTTGATATTTAGTCGTTTTCAGCCAATTTTCTGGATTTTTGAAAATTTCATTTTTTTGTGAAAATATCCACTAAATGAGGGAATAATATGTGTGAGGGTACCCCAGGAGAGTTCCAAATGTGTGTGGGTAGAATATATATCCCACAGGGTTAAAATTTAAAAAAGTTGAAAAAAATTTTTTTTTTGTACTTGTCATTTTTCCGGCGTTTATCAGACTTTCAGATAGGGGAAATGTCAGTGAGCATTCCGATTTCAGTTCCAGAGCGATTTGCCCAATGAGTCCATGAAATTTAGTCGTTTTCAGCCAATTTTCAGAATTTTTGAAAATTTCACTTTTTTGTGAAAATATCCAATAAATGAGGCAATAATATGTGTGAGGGTACCCCAGGAGAGTTCCAAATGTGTGTGGGTAGAATATATATCCCACGGGGTAAAATTGAAAAAAGTTGAAAAAAAAAATATTTTTGTACTTAGTCATATTTCCGGCGTTTAGTAGACTTTCAGATAGGGGAAATGTCAGAGAGCGTTCCGATTTCAGTTCCAGAGCGATTCGCCCAATGAGTCCTTGATATGTAGTCGTTTTCAGCCAATTTTCTGGATTTTTGAAAATTTCACTTTTTTGTGAAAATATCCACTAAATGAGGGAATGATATGTGTGAGGTTATCCCAGGAGAGTTCCAAATGTGTGTGGGTAGAATATATATCCCACGGGGGTAAAATTGAAAAAAGTTGAAAAATTTTTTTTTCTGGACTTAGTCATTTTTCCGACGTTTATCAGACTTTCAGATAGCGGAAAAGTCAGTGAGCGTTCCGATTTCAGTTCCAGAACGTTTCGGCCAATGAGTCCTTGATATTTAGTCGTTTTCAGCCAATTTTCTGGATTTTTGAAAATTTCACTTTTTTGTGAAAATATCCACTAAATGAGGGAATAATATGTGTGAGGGTACCCCAGGAGAGTTCCAGATGTGTGTGGGTAGAATATATATCCCACGGGGGTAAAATTGAAAAAAGTTGAAAAAAATTTTTTTTTGGACTTAGTCATTTTTCCGCCGTTTATCACACTTTCAGATAGGGGAAATGTCAGTAAACATTCCGATATCAGCTCCAGAGCGATTCGCCCCATGAGTCCTTGATATTTAGTCGTTTTCAGCCAATATTTTGGATTTTTGAAAATTTCACTTTTTTGTGAAAATATCCACTAAATGAGGGAATAATATGTGTGAGGGAACCCCAGGAGAGTTCAAATGTGTGTGGGAAGAATATATATCCCACGGGGGTAAAATTGAGAACAGTTGAAAAAATTTTTTTTTTGGACTTAGTCATTTTTCCAGCGTTTATAAGACTTTCAGATAGGGGAAATGTCAGTGAGCGTTCCGATTTCAGTTCCAGAGCGATTCGCCCAATGAGTCCTTGAAATTTAGTCATTTTCAGCCAATTTTCTAGATTTTTGAAAATTTCACTTTTTTGTGAAAATATCCACTAAATGAGGGAATAATATGTGTGAGGGTACCCCAGGAGAGTTCTAAATGTGGGTGGGTAGAATATATATCCCACGGGGGTAAAATTAAAAAAAAAAATTTTTTGGACTTAGTAATTTTTCCGGCGCTTATCAAACTTTCAGATGGGGGAAATGTCAGTGAGCGTTCCGATTTCAGTTGCAGAGCGATTCGCCCAATGAGTCCTTGATATTTAGTCGTTTTCAGCGAATTTTCTGGATTTTTGAAAATTTCACTTTTTTTGTGAAAATATCCACTAAATGAGGGAATAATATGTGTGAGGGTACCCCAGGAGAGTTCCAAATGTGTGTGGGTAGAATATATCCCACGGGGGTAAAATTGAAAAAAAAAATTTTTTGGACTTAGTCATTTTTCCGGCGTTTATCAGACTTTCAGATTGGGGAAATGTCAGTGAGGGTTCCGATTTCAGTCACAGAGTGATTTGCCCAATGAGTCCTTGATATTTAGTCGTTTTCAGCCAATTTTCTGGATTTTTGAAAATTTTACTTTTTTGTGAAAATATCCACAAAATGAGTGAATAATATGTGTGAGGGTACCCCAGGAGAGTACCAAATGTGTGTGGGCAGAATATATATCCTACGGGGGTAAAATTGAAAAAAGTTGAAAAAATTTTTTTTTTGGACTTAGTCATTTTTCCGGCGTTTATCAGACTTTCAGATAGGGGAAATGTCAGTGAGCGTTCCGATTTCAGTTCCAGAGCGATTCGCCCAATGACTCCTTGATATTTAGTCGTTTCCAGCCAATTTTCTGGATTTTTGAAAATTTCATTTTTTTGTGAAAATATCCACTAAATGAGGGAACAATATGTGTGAGGGTACCCCAGGAGAGTTCCAAATGTGTGTGGGTAGAATATATATCCCACGGGGGTAAAATTAAAAAAAAAAATTTTTGGGACTTGGTAATTTTTCCGGCGCTTATCAGACTTTCAGATAGGGGAAATGTCAGTGAGCGTTCCGATTTCAGTTCCAGAGCGATTCGCCCAATGAGTCCTTGATATTTAGTAGTTTTCAGCGAATTTTCTGGATTTTTTAAAATTTCACTTTTTTGTGAAAATATCCACTAAATGAGGGAATAATATGTGTGAGGGTACCCCAGGAGAGTTCCAAATGTGTGTGGGTAGAATATATATCCCACGGGGGTAAAATTGAAAAAAGTTGAAAAAAATTTTTTTTTGGACTTAGTCATTTTTCCGCCGTTTATCAGACTTTCAGATAGGGAGTGAGCTAGGGAGTGAGCGTTCTGATTTCAGTTCCAGAGCGATTCGCCCAATGAGTCCTTGATATTTAGTGGTTTTCAGCCAATTTTCTATATTTTTGAAAATTTCACTTTTTTGTGAAAATGTCCACTAAATGAGGGAATAATATGTGTGAGGGAACCCCAGGAGAGTTCCAAATGTATGTGGGTAGAATATATATCCCACGGGGGTAAAATGGCAAAAAAATTTTTTTTGGACTTAGTCATTTTTCCGGCGCTTATCAGACTTTCAGATAGGGGAAATGTCAGTGAACATTCCGATATCAGTTCCCGAGCGGTTCGCCCCATGAGTCCTTGCTATTTAGCCGTTTTCAGCCAATTTTCTGGATTTTTGAAAATTTTACTTTTTTGTGAAAATATCCACAAAATGAGTGAATAATATGTGTGAGGGTAACCCAGGAGAGTTCCAAATGTGTGTGGGTAGAATATATATCCCACGGGGGTAAAATTGAAAAAAGTTGAAAAAAAATTTTTTTTGGACTTAGTCATTTTTCTGGCGTTTATCAGACTTTCAGATTGGGGAAATGTCAGTGAGCGTTCCGATTTCAGTTACAGAGCGATTTGCCCAATGAGTCCTTGATATTTAGTCGTTTTCAGCCAATTTTCTGGATTTTTGAAAATTTCATTTTTTTGTGAAAATATCCACTAAATGAGGGAATAATATGTGTGAGGGTACCCCAGGAGAGTTCCAAATGTGTGTGGGTAGAATATATATCCCACGGGGGTAAAATTAAAAAAAAAAATTTTTGGGACTTGGTAATTTTTCCGGCGCTTATCAGACTTTCAGATAGGGGAAATGTCAGTGAGCGTTCCGATTTCAGTTCCAGAGCGATTCGCCCAATGAGTCCTTGATATTTAGTAGTTTTCAGCGAATTTTCTGGATTTTTTAAAATTTCACTTTTTTGTGAAAATATCCACTAAATGAGGGAATAATATGTGTGAGGGTACCCCAGGAGAGTTCCAAATGTGTGTGGGTAGAATATATATCCCACGGGGGTAAAATTGAAAAAAGTTGAAAAAATTTTTTTTTTGGACTTAGTCATTTTTCCGCCGTTTATCAGACTTTCAGATAGGGAGTGAGCTAGGGAGTGAGCGTTCTGATTTCAGTTCCAGAGCGATTCGCCCAATGAGTCCTTGATATTTAGTGGTTTTCAGCCAATTTTCTATATTTTTGAAAATTTCACTTTTTTGTGAAAATATCCACTAAATGAGGGAATAATATGTGTGAGGGAACCCCAGGAGAGTTCCAAATGTATGTGGGTAGAATATATATCCCACGGGGGTAAAATGGCAAAAAAATTTTTTTTGGACTTAGTCATTTTTCCGGCGCTTATCAGACTTTCAGATAGGGGAAATGTCAGTGAACATTCCGATATCAGTTCCCGAGCGGTTCGCCCCATGAGTCCTTGCTATTTAGCCGTTTTCAGCCAATTTTCTGGATTTTTGAAAATTTTACTTTTTTGTGAAAATATCCACAAAATGAGTGAATAATATGTGTGAGGGTAACCCAGGAGAGTTCCAAATGTGTGTGGGTAGAATATATATCCCACGGGGGTAAAATTGAAAAAAGTTGAAAAAAAATTTTTTTTGGACTTAGTCATTTTTCTGGCGTTTATCAGACTTTCAGATTGGGGAAATGTCAGTGAGCGTTCCGATTTCAGTTACAGAGCGATTTGCCCAATGAGTCCTTGATATTTAGTCGTTTTCAGCCAATTTTCTGGATTTTTGAAAATTTCATTTTTTTGTGAAAATATCCACTAAATGAGGGAATAATATGTGTGAGGGTACCCCAGGAGAGTTCCAAATGTGTGTGGGTAGAATATATATCCCACGGGGGTAAAATTAAAAAAAAAAATTTTTGGGACTTGGTAATTTTTCCGGCGCTTATCAGACTTTCAGATAGGGGAAATGTCAGTGAGCGTTCCGATTTCAGTTCCAGAGCGATTCGCCCAATGAGTCCTTGATATTTAGTCGTTTTCAGCGAATTTTCTGGATTTTTTAAAATTTCACTTTTTTGTGAAAATATCCACTAAATGAGGGAATAATATGTGTGAGGGTACCCCAGGAGAGTTCCAAATGTGTGTGGGTAGAATATATATCCCACGGGGGTAAAATTGAAAAAAGTTGAAAAAATTTTTTTTTTGGACTTAGTCATTTTTCCGCCGTTTATCAGACTTTCAGATAGGGAGTGAGCTAGGGAGTGAGCGTTCTGATTTCAGTTCCAGAGCGATTCGCCCAATGAGTCCTTGATATTTAGTGGTTTTCAGCCAATTTTCTATATTTTTGAAAATTTCACTTTTTTGTGAAAATATCCACTAAATGAGGGAATAATATGTGTGAGGGAACCCCAGGAGAGTTCCAAATGTATGTGGGTAGAATATATATCCCACGGGGGTAAAATGGCAAAAAAATTTTTTTTGGACTTAGTCATTTTTCCGGCGCTTATCAGACTTTCAGATAGGGGAAATGTCAGTGAACATTCCGATATCAGTTCCCGAGCGGTTCGCCCCATGAGTCCTTGCTATTTAGCCGTTTTCAGCCAATTTTCTGGATTTTTGAAAATTTTACTTTTTTGTGAAAATATCCACAAAATGAGTGAATAATATGTGTGAGGGTACCCCAGGAGAGTTCCAAATGTGTGTGGGTAGAATATATATCCCACGGGGGTAAAATTGAAAAAAGTTGAAAAAAATTTTTTTTTGGACTTAGTCATTTTTCTGGCGTTTATCAGACTTTCAGATTGGGGAAATGTCAGTGAGCGTTCCGATTTCAGTTTACAGAGCGATTTGCCCAATGAGTCCTTGATAATTTAGTCGTTTTCAGCCAATTTTCTATATTTTTGAAAATTTCACTTTTTTGTGAAAATATCCACTAAATGAGGGAATAATATGTGTGAGGGTACCCCAGGAGAGTTCCAAATGTGTGTGGGTAGAATATATATCCCACGGGGGTAAAATTGAAAAAAGTTGAAAAAATTTTTTTTTTTGGACTTAGTCATTTTTCCGGCGTTTATCAGACTTTCAGATAAGGGAAATGTCAGTGAGCATTCTGATATCAGTTCCAGAGCGATTCGCCCCATGAGTCCTTGATATTTAGTCGTTTTCAGCCAATATGGGAATTTGTTTCTCCTAGGGTATCACAAGAAAGAAGACAGACATCAAGTCAGCAGGGACGAGGAGCAGCATGGCAGATGTGACAACCTACATGGTGAGCTGCAACATGTGCTACATGTTCACAGATCGACCAGAAGCTGAAACCAACTTCACCTGCCAGAAGTGTAGACTACTGGCTCTTTTAGAAGAAAAGGTGCGGGGACTGGAAGAAAGAATTGCGACATTAAAACTCATCAAGGAAAATGAAGACTTCCTGGATAGAACAGAAGCGTCACTACTGGTCACAGAAAGTGAAGGAAGCGTCAGAGAACCTCCAGAGGCAGACAAGTGGAGGCAAGTGACCAAAAGAAGCAAGAAGACCATGGAGACACCACCAACCACACAACTGAGAAACAGATTCCAAGGACTTGTGGAGGACGAAGATGGCACACCTAAGGATGAGGAACTACCAGCAAGCAAAAAAGAAAAGAGCACCCAGAAACACCCAGAAGCGACAAGAAAAAGGACAGCCAAGAAGGGAAGAAGAGTGGTGGTGGTGGGAGACTCACTACTGAGAAGAACAGAAGCAGCTATCTGCAGACCGGATATAACCGCAAGAGAAGTATGCTGCCTCCCAGGGGCGAAGATCAAGGATGTTACCGATAGGATACCAAAGCTCATCAGTCCCAAGGATGTCCATCCATTTCTTCTGATACATGTTGGCACCAATGACACGGCAAAGAAGGACCTACCTACAATCTGCAAGGACTTTGAAGCATTGGGGAAGAAAGTAAAAGAACTGGATGCGCAGGTAGTTTTTTCTTCTATCCTTCCAGTAGACGGGCATGGCGTCAGGAGATGGAACAGGATCCTTGATGTGAACAGCTGGCTGAGACGATGGTGCAGACAACAAGGATTTGGATTCCTGGACCACGGTGTGAATTACCTCTATGATGGACTCCTTGCCAGAGACGGACTACACCTCAACAAACCCGGGAAACACACATTCGCCAGGAGACTCGCAACACTCATCAGGAGGGCGTTAAACTAGAAGAAGAGGGGATGGGAAGAAAAACGCCGGACACGAACATGCAACCAGAGGACATACTAATGAAAGATATGAAGTGCGACAAAGAAGGTCCAAGACAAGATACTTGGAAGGAAGGTAAGAAAATTTCTAATACAATCCACAGGGAGAAGATTGGAACAAAACAAAATCGTGTAAACTGCGTGCTAGCAAATGCCAGGAGCCTGACAAACAAGATGGATGAACTGGAAGCAGAAATATCTACAGGTAACTATGACATAGTGGGAATAACCGAGACATGGTTGGATGAAAGCTATGACTGGGCAGTTAACTTACAGGGTTACAGTCTGTTTAGAAGGGATCGAAGAAATCGGAAAGGGGGTGGAGTCTGTCTATATGTAAAGACATGTCTAAAGCCTACAATACGGGAGGATGTATGGAAGGGAAATGAGGAGGTCGAGTCCTTATGGGTGGAGATATATGGGGCAAAAAACAATAATAAAATTATCATAGGAGTCTGTTATAAACCACCAAATATAGCAGAAGCCACGGAAAGTCTATTAATGAGACAAATAGACGAAGTAGCAAAAAATAACGAGGTGATTATTATGGGGGACTTCAACTACCCCGATATAGACTGGGAAACCGAAAGCTGTAGATCTCAGAAAGGAAACAGGTTTCTGTCAATTATCAAAGACAATTATTTGTCACAACTTGTGCAGGAACCAACTAGAGGGACGGCCCTTTTAGACTTAATATTAACTAACAGGCCAGACAGAATAACTGAGGTGCAGGTTGGGGGGCACCTGGGAAATAGTGACCACAACATTATACAATTCCACATGTGCTTCAGTAGGGTGCCCAGCAAGGGAGTCACAAAAACACTGAACTTCAGGAGGGCAAAGTTTGATCAGCTAAGAGATGCCCTTCACCTTATAGACTGGGATAGTATCTTCAGTAATAGGAGCACGGATAGAAAATGGGAAATTTTCAAAACAGTCCTACATAGTCACTGTAGAAGGTACATACCTTATGGGAATAAAAGGGCTAGGAATAGGAGGAAGCCAATGTGGCTAAATAAGGAAGTCAAGAGGGCAATGAAAAACAAAAAAAGGGCTTTCGGTAAACTTAAACAAGAAGGCAGCGAGGAAGCGCTAATAACTTATAGGGAAAAAAACAAAATCTGTAAGAAACAAATAAGAATAGCAAAAGAGGAGACAGAGAGACTAATTGCCAAAGAAAGTAAAACGAATCCCAAACTGTTCTTTAACTATATAAACAGTAAAAGGATTAAAACTGATGGAGTTGGCCCATTGAAAAATAACCTGGGTAAAATCATAGAGGGCGATGAGGGTAAAGCAAACCTACTCAATAGCTTCTTCTCCACTGTTTTCACAAAAGAAAACAATTTATCGGAGGAAATGCAAAGTAATAAAGTAAACCCTCCGCTAAATATCACCCACCTAACCCAGGAGGAAGTTCAGAAACGCCTAAATAATATCAAAATAGACAAGTCACCAGGCCCAGATGGCATACACCCCCGGGTACTAAAAGAATTAAGTAATGTGATAGACAGACCGCTGTATCTTATATTCAAGCACTCTTTATGGACAGGGACTGCCCCACTAGACTGGCGCCAAGCAAATGTGGTACCAATATTCAAAAAGGGGTCTAAAAGTGACCCTGGGAACTATAGACCAGTCAGCTTAACGTCTGTTGTGGGTAAATTGTTTGAAGGATTTCTTAGAGATGCTATTGTAGAATATCTTAATGATAATAACTGTCTAACTCCATATCAACATGGATTCATGAGAGATCGCTCCTGCCAAACAAACCTGATTGCCTTCTACGAGGAGGTGAGCTCACAGCTGGACCGGGGAGAGTCAGTGGATGTTGTATACCTTGACTTCTCCAAAGCGTTTGATACCGTGCCACACAAAAGGTTGGTATATAAAATGAGAATGCTTGGTCTGGGGGATAATGTGTGTAAGTGGGTAAATAGCTGGCTGAGTGATAGAAAGCAGAGGGTGGTTATCAATGGAGTAAGCTCAGGGTGTGTCAGGGTTACTAGCGGGGTGCCTCAAGGATCTGTCTTGGGCCCTATATTATTTAATATATTTATTAATGATCTAGTGGAAGGGTTGCATAGTAAAATAGCAATATTTGCAGATGATACTAAACTTTGTAAAGTAGTTAACACAGATGAGGATAGGGCACAGCTACAGGAGGATTTAGATAAATTGGGGAGTTGGGCCAAAAAATGGCAAATGGGGTTCAATGCCGATAAATGTAAAGTCATGCACATGGGAAAGAAAAACAGCAGTCACCCATACATATTAAATGGGAAACCGTTGGGGAAATCTGACATGGAGAAGGACCTGGGTGTCTTGGTTAATAGCAAATTAAATTGGAGTGCCCAGTGTCAGGCAGCAGCTGCGAAGGCAAATAGAGTCATGGCATGCATCAGAAGAGGAATAGGGGCATATGATGAGAACATTGTTCTTCCTCTATATAAAGCGCTGGTAAGGCCGCACTTAGAATATTGTGCACAGTTCTGGGCTCCGGTGCTCAGGAAAGACATATTGGAGCTAGAGAGGGTACAAAGGAGGGCGACTAAGGTAATAAAGGGAATGGAGGGACTAGAATACCCAGAGAGGTTGTCAAAATTAGGCCTATTTACGTTGGAAAAGAGAAGGCTTAGGGGAGACCTCATAAACATGTATAAATACATCAGGGGGCAGTACAGAGATCTCTCCCATGACCTGTTTATACCAAGGATGGTGACAAAGACGAGGGGGCACACTATGCGTCTGGAGGAAAAGAGGTTCCTGCACCAGCATAGAAGGGGATTCTTTACGGTCAGAGCCGTGAGACTCTGGAACTCTCTGGGAGAGGAAGTGGTGATGTCCAACTCACTTAATGAGTTCAAGAGAGGCCTGGATGCCTTTCTTGAGAACAATAAAATTACATCTTATGCTTAGTGATAGTTAATTAATCCAGATTGGTGTCGGGAAGTGAATTTTTTCCTCAATGATGTCAATTGGCATATACCGCATGTTTTTTTTTTTTTGTTTTGTTTTGGTTTTTTTTGCGTTCCCCTGGAATCAACGCTGCGGAATAGCTGCAGTGTACAAGAAATAGGCTGAACTGGATGGACGCTTGTCTTTTTTCGGCCTTATAAACTATGTAACTATGTAACTATGTAACTATGTAATATTTTGGATTTTTGAAAATTTCACTTTTTTGTGAAAATATCCACTAAATGAGGGAATAATATGTGTGAGGGTACCCCAGGAGAGTTCCAAATGTGTGTGGGTAGTATATATATCAGACGGGGGGTAAAATTGAAAAAAGTTTAAAACATTTTTTTTTTGGACTTAGTCATTTTTCCGGCGTTTATCAAACTTTCAGATAGGGGAAATGTCAGTGAGCGTTCCGATTTCAGTTCCAGAGCGATTCGCCCAATGAGTCCTTGATATTTCGTCGTTTTCAGCCAATTTTCTGGATTTTTGAAAATTTCACTTGTTTGTGAAAATATCCACTAAATGAGGGAATAATATGTGTGAGGGTACCCCAGGAGAGTTCCAAATGTGCGTGGGTAGAATATATGTCCCACAGGGTTAAAATTGAAAAAAGTTTAAAAAATTTTTTTTTTGGATTTAGTCATTTTCCGGCGTTTATCAGACTTTCAGATAGGGAGTGAGCTAGGGAGTGAGCGTTCCGATTTCAGTTCCAGAGCGATTCGCCCAATGAGTCCTTGATATTTCGTCGTTTTCAGCCAATTTTCTGGATTTTTGAAAATTTCACTTGTTTGTGAAAATATCCACTAAATGAGGGAATAATATGTGTGAGGGTACCCCAGGAGAGTTCCAAATGTGCGTGGGTAGAATATATGTCCCACAGGGTTAAAATTGAAAAAAGTTTAAAAAATTTTTTTTTTGGATTTAGTCATTTTCCGGCGTTTATCAGACTTTCAGATAGGGAGTGAGCTAGGGAGTGAGCGTTCTGATTTCAGTTCCAGAGCGATTCGCCCAATGAGTCCTTGATATTTCGTCGTTGTCAGGCAAGTTTCTGAATTTTTGAAAATTTCACTTTTTTGTGAAAATATCCACTAAATGAGGGAATAACATGTGTGAGGTTACCCCAGGAGAGTTCCAAATGTGTGTGGGTAGAATAAATATCCCACGGGGGTAAAATTGAAAAAAGTTGAAAACATTTTTTCTTGGACTTAGTCATTTTTGAGGCGTTTATCAGACTTTCAGATAGGGGAAATATCAGTGAGCGTTCCGATTTCAGTTCCAGAGCGATTCGCCCAATGAGTCCTTGTTATTTAGTCGTTTTCAGCCAATTTTCAGAATTTTTGAAAATTTCGCTTTTTTGTGAAAATATCCACTAAATGAGGGAATAATCTATGTGAGGGTACCCCAGGAGTGTTCCAAATGTGTGTGGGTAGAATATATATCCCATGGGGGTAAAATTGAAAAAAGTTGAAAATTTTTTTTGGGGGGATTTAGTCATTTTTCTGCCATTTATCAGACTTTCAGATAGGGGAAATGTCAGTGAGCATTCCGATTTCAGTTCCAGAGCTATTCGCCCAATGAGCCCATGATATTTAGTCGTTTTCAGCCAATTTTCTGGATTTTTGAAATTTTCACTTTTTTGTGAAAATATCCACTAAATGAGGGAATAATATGTGTGAGGGTACCCCAGGAGTGTTCCAAATGTGTGTGGATAGAATATATATCCCACGGGGGTAAAATTGAAAAAAGTTGAAACATTTTTTGTGGGGGATTTAGTCATTTTTCTGGCATTTATCAGACTTTCACACAGGGGAAATGTCAGTGAGCATTCCGATTTCAGTTCCAGAGCTATTCGCCCAATGAGCCCATGATATTTAGTCGTTTTCAGCCAATTTTCTGGATTTTTGAAATTTTCACTTTTTTGTGAAAATATCCACTAAATGAGGGAATAATATGTGTGAGGGTACCCCAGGAGTGTTCCAAATGTGTGTGGGTAGAATATATATCCCACACGGTTAAAATTGAAAAAATTTGAAAATTTTTTTTTTTTTGTACTTGTCATTTTTCCGGCGTTTATCAGACTTTCAGATAGCGGAAATGTCAGTGAGCGTTCCGATTTCATTTCCAGAGCGATTCGCCCAATGAGTCCTTGATATTTAGTCGTTTTCAGCCAATTTTCTGGATTTTTGAAAATTTCACTTTTTTGTGAAAATATCCACTAAATGAGGGAATAATATGTGTGAGGGTACCCCAGGAGAGTTCCAAATGTGTGTGGGTAGAATATATATCCCGCATGGTTGAAATTGAAAAAAGTTGAAAAAAGAATATTTTTGTACTTAGTCATATTTCCGGCTTTTATCAGACTTTCAGATAGGGGAAATGTCAGTGAGCATTCCGATTTCAGTTCCAGAGCGATTCGCCCAATGAGTCTTTGATATTTAGTCGTTTTCAGCCAATTTTCTGGATTTTTGAAAATTTCACTTTTTTGTGAAAATATCCACTAAATGAGGGAATAATATGTGTGAGGGTATCCCAAGAGAGTTCCAAATGTGTTTGGGTAGAATATATATCCCACGGGGGTAAAATTGAAAAAAGTTGAAAACATTTTTTTTTTGGACTTAGTCATTTTTCAGACGTTTATCAGACTTTCAGATAGCGGAAATGTCAGTGAGCGTTCCGATTTCAGTTCCAGAACGATTCGCCCAATGAGTCCTTGATATTTAGTCGTTTTCAGCCAATTTTCAGAATTTTTGAAAATTTCACTTTTTTGTGAAAATATCCACTAAATGAGGGAATAATATGTGTGAGGGTACCCCAGGAGAGTTCCAAATGTGTGTGGGTAGAATATATATCCCACGGGGGTAAAATTGAAAAAAGTTGAAAACATTTTTTTTTTGGACTTAGTCATTTTTCAGACGTTTATCAGACTTTCAGATAGCGGAAATGTCAGTGAGCGTTCCGATTTCAGTTCCAGAACGATTCGCCCAATGAGTCCTTGATATTTAGTCGTTTTCAGCCAATTTTCAGAATTTTTGAAAATTTCACTTTTTTGTGAAAATATCCACTAAATGAGGGAATAATATGTGTGAGGGTACCCCAGGAGAGTTCCAAATGTGTGTGGGTAGAATATATATCCCACAGGGTTAAAATTGAAAAAAGTTAAAAAAAATTTTTTTTTTGTACTTAGTCGTTTTTCCGGTGTTTATCAGACTTTCAGACAGGGGAAATGTCAGTGAGCATTCCGATTTCAGTTCCAGAGCGATTCGCCCAATGAGCCCATGATATTTAGTCGTTTTCAGCCAATTTTCTGGATTTCTGAAATTTTCACTTTTTTGTGAAAATATCCACTAAAAGACGGAATAATATGCGTGAGGGTTCCCCAGGAGTGTTCCAAATGTGTGTGGATAGAATATATATCCCACGGGGGTAAAATTGAAAAAAGTTGAAAAGATTTTTTGGGGGGATTTAGTCATTTTTCTGGCATTTATCAGACTTTCAGATAGGGGAAATGTCAGTGAGCATTCCGTTTTCAGTTCCAGAGCGATGCGCCCAATGAGTCCTTGATATTTAGTCGTTTTCAAGCCAATTTTCTGGATTTTTGAAAATTTCACTTTTTTGTGAAAACATCCACTAAATGAGGGAATAATATGTGTGAGGGTACCCCAGGAGAGTTCCAAATGTGTGTGGGTAGAATATATATCCCATAGGGTTAAAATTGAAAAAAGTTAAAAAAAAAAATTTTTTTGTACTTAGTCGTTTTTCCGGTGTTTATCAGACTTTCAGACAGGGGAAATGTCAGTGAGCATTCCGATTTCAGTTCCAGAGCGATTCGCCCAATGAGCCCATGATATTTAGTCATTTTCAGCCAATTTTCTGGATTTTTGAAATTTTCACTTTTTTGTGAAAATATCCTCTAAAAGACGGAATAATATGCGTGAGGGTTCCCCAGGAGTGTTCCAAATGTGTGTGGATAGAATATATATCCCACGGGGGTAAAATTGAAAAAAGTTGAAAAGATTTTTTGAGGGGATTTAGTCATTTTTCTGGCATTTATCAGACTTTCAGATAGGGGAAATGTCAGTGAGCATTCCGTTTTCAGTTCCAGAGCGATGCGCCCAATGAGTCCTTGATATTTAGTCGTTTTCAAGCCAATTTTCTGGATTTTTGAAAATTTCACTTTTTTGTGAAAATATCCACTAAATGAGGGAATAATATGTGTGAGGGTACCCCAGGAGTGTTCCAAATGTATGTGGATAGAATATATATCCCACGGGGGTAAAATTGAAAAAAGTTGAAACATTTTTTGGGGGGGATTTAGTCATTTTTCTGGCATTTATCAGACTTTCAGATTGGGGAAATGTCAGTGAGTATTCCGTTTTCAGTTCCAGAGCGATGCGCCCAATGAGTACTTGATATTTAGTCGTTTTCAGCCAATTTTCTGTTTTTATGAAAATTTCACTTTTTTGTGAAAATATCCACTAAATGAGGGAATAATATGTGTAAGGGTACCCCAGGAGAGTTCCAAATGTGTGTGGGTAGAATATATATCCCACAGGGTTAAAATTGAAAAAATTTGAAAATTTTTTTTTTTTTGTACCTGTCATTTTTCCGGCGTTTATCAGACTTTCAGATAGCGGAAATGTCAGTGAGCGTTCCGATTTCATTTCCAGAGCGATTCGCCCAATGAGTCCTTGATAATTAGTCTTTTTCAGCCAATTTTCTAGATTTTTGAAAATTTCACTTTTTTGTGAAAATATCCACTAAATGAGGGAATAATATGTGTGAGGGTACCCCAGGAGAGTTCCAAATGTGTGTGGGTAGAATATATATCCTACGGGGGTAAAATTGAAAAAAGTTGAAAAAAATTTTTTTTTTGACTTAGTCATTTTACCGCCGTTTATCAGACTTTCAGATATGGGAAATGTCAGTGAGCATTCCGATTTCAGTTCCAGAGCGATTCGCCCAATGAGTCCTTGATATTTAGTCGTTTTCAGCCAATTTTCTGGATTTTTGAAAATTTCACTTTTTTGTGAAAATATCCACTAAATGAGGGAATAATATGTGTGAGGGTACCCCAGGAGAGTTCCAAATGTGTGTGGGTAGAATATATATCCCACAGGGGTAAAATTGAAAAAAGTTTAAAACATTATTTTTTTGGACTTACTCATTTTTCCGGCGTTTATCAGACTTTCAGATAGCAGAAATGTCAGTGAGCGTTCCGATTTCATTTCCAGAGCGATTCGCCCAATGAGTCCTTGATATTTTGTCGTTTTCAGCCAATTTTTGGATTTTTGAAAATTTCACTTTTTTTGTGAAAATATCCACTAAATGAGGGAATAATATGTGTGAGGGTACCCCAGGAGAGTTCCAAATGTGTGTGGGTAGAATATATATCCCACAGGGTTAAAATTGAAAAAATTTGAAATTTTTTTTTTTTTTGTACCTGTCATTTTTCCGGCGTTTATCAGACTTTCAGATAGCGGAAATGTCAGTGAGCGTTCCGATTTCATTTCCATAGCGATTCGCCCAATGAGTCCTTGATATTTAGTCGTTTTCAGCCAATTTTCTGGATTTTTGAAAATTTCACTTTTTTGTGAAAATATCCACTAAATGAGGGAATAATATGTGTGAGGGTACCCCAGGAGAGTTCCAAATGTGTGTGGGTAGAATATATATCCTACGGAGGTAAAATTGAAAAAAGTTGAAAAATTATTTTTTTTTTACTTAGTCATTTTACCGCCGTTTATCAGACTTTCAGATAGGGGAAATGTCAGTGAGCATTCCGATTTCAGTTCCAGAGCGATTCGCCCAATGAGTCCTTGATATTTAGTCGTTTTCAGCCAATTTTCTGGATTTTTGAAAATTTCACTTTTTTGTGAAAATATCCACTAAATGAGGGAATAATATGTGTGAGGGTATCCCAAGAGAGTTCCAAATGTGTGTGGGTAGAATATATATCCCACGGGGGTAAAATTGAAAAAAGTTGAAAATTTTTTTGGGGGGATTTAGTCATTTTTCCGGCGTTTATCAGACTTTCAGATAGGGGAAATGTCAGTGAGCGTTCCGATTTCAGTTCTAGAGCGATTCGCCCAATGAGTCCTTGATATTTTGTCGTTTTTAGTCAATTTTCTGGATTTTTGAAAATTTTACTTTTTTGTGAAAATATCCACTAAATGAGGGAATAATATGTGTGAGGGTACCCCAGGAGAGTTCCCAATGTGTGTGGGTAGAATATATATCCCACAGGTTTAAAATTGAAAAAAGTTTAAAAAAATGTTTTTTTTGTACTTAGTCATTTTTCCGGCGTTTATCAGACATTCAGATAGGGGAAATGTCAGTGAGCGTTCCGATTTCAGTTCCAGATCGATTCGCCGGATGAGTCCTTGATATTTAGTCGTTTTCAGCGAATTTTTTAGATTTTTGAAAATTTCACTTTTTTGTGAAAATATCCACTAAATGAGGGAATAATATGTGTGAGGGTACCCCAGGAGAGTTCCAAATGTGTGTGGGTAGAATATATATCCTACGGAGGTAAAATTGAAAAAAGTTGAAAAATTATTTTTTTTTTACTTAGTCATTTTACCGCCGTTTATCAGACTTTCAGATAGGGGAAATGTCAGTGAGCATTCCGATTTCAGTTCCAGAGCGATTCGCCCAATGAGTCCTTGATATTTAGTCGTTTTCAGCCAATTTTCTGGATTTTTGAAAATTTCACTTTTTTGTGAAAATATCCACTAAATGAGGGAATAATATGTGTGAGGGTATCCCAAGAGAGTTCCAAATGTGTGTGGGTAGAATATATATCCCACGGGGGTAAAATTGAAAAAAGTTGAAAACTTTTTTTTCTTGGACTTAGTCATTTTTCCAGCGTTTATCAGACTTTCAGATATAGGAAATGTCAGTGAGTGTTCCCATTTCAGTTCTAGAGCGATTCGCCCAACGAATCCTTGATATTTAGTCGTTTTCAGCCAATTTTCAGAATTTTTGAAAATTTCACTTTTTTGTGAAAATATCCACTAAATGAGGGAATAATATGTGTGAGGGTACCCGAGGAGATTCCAAATGTGTGTGGGTAGAATATATATCCCACATGGTTGAAATTGAAAAAAGTTTAAAAAAAATATATTTTTGTACTTAGTCATATTTCCGGCGTTTAGTAGACTTTCAGATACGGGAAATGTCAGTGAGCATTCCGATTTCAGTTCCAGAGCGATTCGCCCAATGAGTCCTTGATATTTAGTAGTTTTCAGCCAATTTTCTAGATTTTTGAAAATTTCACTTTTTTGTGAAAATATCCACTAAATGAGGGAATAATATGTGTGAGGGTATCCCAGGAGAGTTCCAACTGTGTGTGGGTAGAATATATATCCCACAGGGGTAAAATTGAAAAAAGTTGAAACATTTTTTGGGGGGGATTTAGTCATTTTTCTGGCATTTATCAGACTTTCAGATAGGGGAAATGTCAGTGAGCGTTCTGATTTCAGTTCCAGAGCGATTCGCCCAATGAGTCCTTGATATTTAGTTGTTTTCAGCCAATTTTCTGGATTTTTGAAAATTTCACTTTTTTGTGAAAATATCCACTAAATGAGGGAATAATGTGTGTGTGAGGGTACCCCAGGAGAGTTCCAAATATGTGTGGGTAGAACATATATCCCACGGGGGTAAAATTGAAAAAAGTTGAAAACTTTTTTTTCTTGGACTTAGTCATTTTTCCGGCGTTTATCTGACTTTCAGATAGGGGAAATGTCAGTGAGTGTTCCGTTTTCAGTTCCAGAGCGATGCGCCCAATGAGTCCTTGATATTTAGTCGTTTTCAAGCCAATTTTCTGGATTTTTGAAAATTTCACTTTTTTGTGAAAATATCCACTAAATGAGGGAATAATATGTGTGAGGGTACCCCAGGAGAGTTCCAAATGTGTGTGGGTAGAATATATATCCCACAGGGTTAAAATTGAAAAAAGTTAAAAAAAAAATTTTTTTTGTACTTAGTCGTTTTTCCGGTGTTTATCAGACTTTCAGACAGGGGAAATGTCAGTGAGCATTCCGATTTCAGTTCCAGAGCGATTCGCCCAATGAGCCCATGATATTTAGTCATTTTCAGCCAATTTTCTGGATTTTTGAAATTTTCACTTTTTTGTGAAAATATCCTCTAAAAGACGGAATAATATGCGTGAGGGTTCCCCAGGAGTGTTCCAAATGTGTGTGGATAGAATATATATCCCACGGGGGTAAAATTGAAAAAAGTTGAAAAGATTTTTTGAGGGGATTTAGTCATTTTTCTGGCATTTATCAGACTTTCAGATAGGGGAAATGTCAGTGAGCATTCCGTTTTCAGTTCCAGAGCGATGCGCCCAATGAGTCCTTGATATTTAGTCGTTTTCAAGCCAATTTTCTGGATTTTTGAAAATTTCACTTTTTTGTGAAAATATCCACTAAATGAGGGAATAATATGTGTGAGGGTACCCCAGGAGTGTTCCAAATGTATGTGGATAGAATATATATCCCACGGGGGTAAAATTGAAAAAAGTTGAAACATTTTTTGGGGGGGATTTAGTCATTTTTCTGGCATTTATCAGACTTTCAGATAGGGGAAATGTCAGTGAGTATTCCGTTTTCAGTTCCATAGCGATGCGCCCAATGAGTACTTGATATTTAGTCGTTTTCAGCCAATTTTCTGGTTTTATGAAAATTTCACTTTTTTGTGAAAATATCCACTAAATGAGGGAATAATATGTGTAAGGGTACCCCAGGAGAGTTCCAAATGTGTGTGGGTAGAATATATATCCCACAGGGTTAAAATTGAAAAAATTTGAAAATTTTTTTTTTTTTGTACCTGTCATTTTTCCGGCGTTTATCAGACTTTCAGATAGCGGAAATGTCAGTGAGCGTTCCGATTTCATTTCCATAGCGATTCGCCCAATGAGTCCTTGATATTTAGTCGTTTTCAGCCAATTTTCTGGATTTTTGAAAATTTCACTTTTTTGTGAAAATATCCACTAAATGAGGGAATAATATGTGTGAGGGTATCCCAGGAGAGTTCCAACTGTGTGTGGGTAGAATATATATCCCACAGGGGTAAAATTGAAAAAAGTTGAAACATTTTTTGGGGGGGATTTAGTCATTTTTCTGGCATTTATCAGACTTTCAGATAGGGGAAATGTCAGTGAGCGTTCTGATTTCAGTTCCAGAGCGATTCGCCCAATGAGTCCTTGATATTTAGTTGTTTTCAGCCAATTTTCTGGATTTTTGAAAATTTCACTTTTTTGTGAAAATATCCACTAAATGAGGGAATAATGTGTGTGTGAGGGTACCCCAGGAGAGTTCCAAATATGTGTGGGTAGAACATATATCCCACGGGGGTAAAATTGAAAAAAGTTGAAAACTTTTTTTTCTTGGACTTAGTCATTTTTCCGGCGTTTATCTGACTTTCAGATACGGGAAATGTCAGTGAGTGTTCCGATTTCAGTTCCAGAGCGATTCGCTCAATGAGTCCTTGATATTTAGTTGTTTTCAGCCAATTTTCTGGATTTTTGAAAATTTCACTTTTTTGTGAAAATATCCACTAAATGAGGGAATAATATGTGTGAGGGTACCCCAGGAGAGTTCCAAATGTGTGTGGGTAGAATATATATCCCACGGGGGTAAAATTGAAAAAAGTTGCAAAAATTATTTTTTTTGACTTAGTCATTTTTACGGCGTTTATCAGACTTTCAGATAGGGGAAATGTTAGTGAGTGTTCCGATTTCAGTTCCAGAGCGATTCGTCCAATGAGTCCTTGATATTTAGTCGTTTTCAGCTAATTTTCTGGATTTTTGAAAATTTCACTTTTTTGTGAAAATATCCACTAAATGAGGGAATAATATGTGAGGGTACCCCAGGAGACTTCCAAATGTGTGTGGGTAGAATATATATCCCACAGGTTTAAAATTGAAAAAAGTTTAAAAAAATTTTTTTTTTCTACTTAGTCATTTTTCCGGCGTTTATCAGACATTCAGATAGGGGAAATGTCAGTGAGCGTTCCGATTTCAGTTCCAGATCGATTCGCCGGATGAGTCCATGATATTTCGTCGTTTTCAGGCAATTTTCTGAATTTTTGAAAATTTCACTTTTTTGTGAAAATATCCACTAAATGAGGGAATAATATGTGTGAGGGTACCCCAGGAGAGTTACAAATGTATGTGGGTAGAATATATATCCCACATGTTTGAAATTGAAAAAAGTTGAAAAAAAAAATATGTTTGTACTTAGTCATATTTCCGGCGTTTATCAGACTTTCAGATAGGGGAAATGTCAGTGAGCGTTCCGATTTCAGTTCCAGAGCGATTCGCCCAATGAGTCCGTGATATTTAGTTGTTTTCAGCCAATTTTCTGGATTTTTGAAAATTTCACTTTTTTGTGAAAATATCCACTAAATGAGGGAATAATGTGTGTGTGAGGGTACCCCAGGAGAGTTCCAAATATGTGTGGGTAGAACATATATCCCACGGGGGTAAAATTGAAAAAAGTTGAAAACTTTTTTTTCTTGGACTTAGTCATTTTTCCGGCGTTTATCAGACTTTCAGATAGGGGAAATGTCAGTGAGCGTTCTGATTTCAGTTCCAGAGCGATTCGCCCAATGAGTCCTTGATATTTCGTAGTTTTCAGCCAATTTTCTGGATTTTTGAAAATTTCACTTTTTAGTGAAAATATCCACTAAATGAGGGAATAATATGTGTGAGGGTATCCCAGGAGAGTTCCAAATGTGTGTGGGTAGAATATATATCCCACAGGGGTAAAATTGAAAAAAGTTGAAAACATTTTTTGGGGGATTTAGTCATTTTTCCGGCGTTTATCTGACTTTCAGATACGGGAAATGTCAGTGAGTGTTCCGATTTCAGTTCCAGAGCGATTCTCTCAATGAGTCCTTGATATTTAGTTGTTTTCAGCCAATTTTCTGGATTTTTGAAAATGTCACTTTTTTGTGAAAATATCCACTAAATGAGGGAATAATATGTGTGAGGGTACCCCAGGAGAGTTCCAAATGTGTGTGGGTAGAATATATATCCCACATGGTTGAAATTGAAAAAAGTTGAAAAAAAAAATATTTTTGTACTTAGTCATATTTCGAGCTTTTATCAGACTTTCAGATAGGGGAAATGTCAGTGAGCGTTCCGATTTCAGTTCCAGAGCGATTCGCCGGATGGGTCCTTGATATTTTGTCGTTTTCAGCCAATTTTCTGGATTTTTGAAAATTTCACTTTTTTTGTGAAAATATCCACTAAATGAGGGAACAATATGTGTGAGGGTACCCCAGGAGAGTTCCAAATGTGTGTGGGTAGAATATATATCCCACGGGGGTAAAATTGAAAAAAGTTGAAAAAAATTTTTTTTTGGTCTTAGTCATTTTTCCGACGTTTATCAGACTTTCAGATAGCGGAAAAGTCAGTGAGCGTTCCGATTTCAGTTCCAGAACGATTCGGCCAATGAGTCCTTGATATTTAGTCGTTTTCAGGCAATTTTCTGGATTTTTGAAAATTTCACTTTTTTGTGAAAATATCCACTAAATGAGGAAATAATATGTGTGAGGGTTCCCCAGGAGAGTTCCAAATGTGTGTGGGTAGAATATATATCCCACGGGGGTAAAATTGAAAAAAGTTGAAAACTTTTTTTTCTTGGACTTAGTCATTTTTCCGGCGTTTATCAGACTTTCAGATAAGGGAAATGTCAGTGAGTGTTCCGATTTCAGTTCCAGAGCGATTCGCCCAATGAGTCCTTGATAGTTAGTCGTTTTCAGCCAATTTTCTGGATTTTTGAAAATTTCACTTATTGGGGAAAATATCCACTAAATGAGGGAATAATATGTGTGAGGGTATCCCAGGAGAGTTCCAAATGTGTGTGGGTAGAATATATATCCCACGGGGGTAAAATTGAAAAAAGTTGAAAAAATTTTGGGGGGGATTTAGTCATTTTTCCGGAGTTTATCAGACTTTCAGATAGGGTAAATGTCAGTGAGCGTTCCAATTTCAGTTCCAGAGCGATTCGCTCAATGAGTCCTTGATATTTAGTCGTTTTCAGCCAATTTTCTGAATTTTTGAAAATTTCACTTTTTTGTGAAAATATCCACTAAATGAGGGAATAATATGTGTGAGGGTATCCCAGGAGAGTTCCAAATGTGTGTGGGTAGAATATATATCCCACAGGGGTAAAATTGAAAAAAGTTGAAAACATTTTTTGGGGGATTTAGTCATTTTTCCGGCGTTTATCTGACTTTCAGATACGGGAAATGTCAGTGAGTGTTCCGATTTCAGTTCCAGAGCGATTCGCTCAATGAGTCCTTGATATTTAGTTGTTTTCAGCCAATTTTCTGGATTTTTGAAAATGTCACTTTTTTGTGAAAATATCCACTAAATGAGGGAATAATATGTGTGAGGGTACCCCAGGAGAGTTCCAAATGTGTGTGGGTAGAATATATATCCCACAGGTTTAAAATTGAACAAAGTTTAAAAAAAATTTTTTTTTCTACTTAGTCATTTTTCCGGCCTTTATCAGACATTCAGATAGGGGAAATGTCAGTGAGCGTTCCGAATTCAGTTCCAGAGCGATTCGCCCAATGAGTCCTTGATATTTCGTCATTTTCAGCCTATTTTCTGTATTGTTGACAATTTCACTTTTTTGTGAAAATATCCACTAAATGAGGGAATAATATGTGTGAGGGTACCCCAGGAGAGTTCCAAATGTGTGTGGGTAGAATATATATACCACATGTTTGAAATTGAAAAAAGTTGAAAAAAAAAATATGTTTGTACTTAGTCATATTTCCGGCGTTTATCAGACTTTCAGATAGGGGAAATGTCAGTGAGCATTCCGATTTCAGTTCCAGAGCGATTCGCCCAATGAGTCCTTGATATTTAGTCGTTTTCAAGCAATTTTCTGGATTTTTGAAAATTTCACTTTTTTGTGAAAATATCCACTAAATGAGGGAATAATATGTGTGAGGGTTTCCCAGGAGAGTTCCAAATGTGTGTGGGTAGAATATATATCCCACGGGGGTAAAATTGAAAAAAGTTGAAAAAAATTTTTTTTTGGTCTTAGTCATTTTTCCGACGTTTATCAGACTTTCAGATAGCGGAAAAGTCAGTGAGCGTTCCGATTTCAGTTCCAGAACGATTCGGCCAATGATTCCTTGATATTTAGTCGTTTTCAGGCAATTTTCTGGATTTTTGAAAATTTCACTTTTTTGTGAAAATATCCACTAAATGAGGAAATAATATGTGTGAGGGTTCCCCAGGAGAGTTCCAAATGTGTGTGGGTAGAATATATATCCCACGGGGGTAAAATTGAAAAAAGTTGAAAAATTTTTTTTTTGGACTTGGTCATTTTTCCGCCGTTTATCAGACTTTCAGATTGGGGAAATGTCAGTGAGCGTTCCGATTTCAGTTCCAGAGTGATTCACCCAATGAGTTCTTGATATTTTGTCGTTTTCTGGCAATTTTCAGAATTTTTGAAAATTTCATTTTTTTGTGAAAATATCCACTAAATGAGGGAATAATTTGTGTGAGGGTACCCCAGGAGAGTTCCAAATGTGTGTGGGTAGAATATATATCCCACGGGGGTAAAATTGAAAAAAGTTGAAAAGATTTTTTGAGGGGATTTAGTCATTTTTCCGGCGTTTATCAGTCTTTCAGATAGGGGAAATGTCAGTGAGCGTTCCGATTTCAGTTCCAGAGCGATTCGCCCAATGAGTCCTAGATATTTAGTCGTTTTCAGCCAATTTTCTGGATTTTTGAAAATTTCACTTTTAGGTGAAAATATCCAATAAATGAGGGAATAATATGTGTAAGGGTACCCCAGGAGAGTTCCAAATGTGTGTGGGTAGAATATAATATATCCCACGGGGGTAAAATTGAAAAAAGTTGAAATATTTTTTTTTTTTGGATTTAGTCATTTTTCTGGCATTTATCAGACTTTCAGATAGGGGAAATGTCAGTGAGCGTTCCGATTTCAGTTCCAGAGCGATTCGCCGGATGGGTCCTTGATATTTCGTCGTTTAAAGGCAATTTTCTGAGATTTTGAAAATTTCACTTTTTTGTGAAAATATCCGCTAAATGAGGGAGTAATATGTGTGAGGGTACGCCAGGACAGTTCCAAATGTGTGTGGGTAGAATATATATCCCACGGGGGTAAAATTGAAAAAAGTAAAAAAATTTTTTTTTTGGACTTAGTCATTTTTCCGGCGTTTATCAGCCTTTCAGATAGGGGAAATGTCAGTGAGCATTCCGATTTCAGTTCCAGTGTGATTCGCCCCATGAGTCCTTGATATTTAGTCGTTTTGAGCCAATTTTCTGGATTTTTGAAAATTTCACTTTTTTGTGAAAATATCCACTAAATGAGGGAATAATATGTGTGAGGGTACCCCAGGAGAGTTCCAAATGTGTGTGGGTAGAATATATATCCCACGGGGGTAAAATTGAAAAAAGTTGGAAAAATTTTTTTTTTAGACTTAGTCATTTTTCCGGCAATTATCAGACTTTCAGATAGGGGAAATGTCAGGGAGCGTTCCGATTTCAGTTCCAGAGCGATTCGCCCAATGAGTCCTAGATATTTAGTCGTTTTCAGGCAATTTTCTGAATTTTTGAAAATTTCACTTTTTTGTGAAAATATCCACTAAATGAGGGAATAATATGTGTGAGGGTACCCCAGAAGAGTTCCAAATGTGTGTGGGTAGAATATATATCCCACATGGTTGAAATTGAAAAAAGTTGAAAAAAAAAAAATTTTTGTACTTAGTCATATTTCCAGCTTTTATCAGACTTTCAGATAGGGGAAATGTCAGTGAGCATTCCGATTTCAGTTCCAGAGCGATTCGCCGGATGGGTCCTTGATATTTTGTCGTTTTCAGCCAATTTTCTGGATTTTTGAAAATTTCACTTTTTTTGTGAAAATATCCATTAAATGAGGGAATAATATGTGTGAGGTTACCCCAGGAGAGTTCCAAATGTGTGTGGGTAGAATATATATCCCACGGGGGTAAAATTGAAAAACGTTGAAAAAATTTTTTTTTTGGACTTAGTCATTTTTCCGACGTTTATCAGATTTTAAGATAGGAGAAATGTCAGTGAGCATTCCGATTTCAGTTCCAGAGCCATTCGCCCAATGAGTCCTTCCTATTTAGTCGCTTTCAGCCAAATTTCTGGATTTTTGAAAATTTCACTTTTTTGTGAAAATATCCACTAAATGAGGTGACAATATGTGTGAGGGTACCCCAGGAGAGTTCCAAATGTGTGTGGGTAGAATATATATCCCACGGGGGTAAAATTGAAAAAAGTTGAAAAAATTTTTTTTTGGACTTGGTCATTTTTCCGCCGTTTATCAGACTTTCAGATTGGGGAAATGTCAGTGAGCGTTCCGATTTCAGTTCCAGAGTGATTCACCCAATGAGTTCTTGATATTTCGTCGTTTTCTGGCAATTTTCAGAATTTTTGAAAATTTCATTTTTTTGTGAAAATATCCACTAAATGAGGGAATAATTTGTGTGAGGGTACCCCAGGAGAGTTCCAAATGTGTGTGGGTAGAATATATATCCCACGGGGGTAAAATTGAAAAAAGTTGAAAAGATTTTTTGAGGGGATTTAGTCATTTTTCCGGCGTTTATCAGTCTTTCAGATAGGGGAAATGTCAGTGAGCGTTCCGATTTCAGTTCCAGAGCGATTCGCCCAATGAGTCCTAGATATTTAGTCGTTTTCAGCCAATTTTCTGGATTTTTGAAAATTTCACTTTTAGGTGAAAATATCCAATAAATGAGGGAATAATATGTGTAAGGGTACCCCAGGAGAGTTCCAAATGTGTGTGGGTAGAATATAATATATCCCACGGGGGTAAAATTGAAAAAAGTTGAAATATTTTTTTTTTTTGGATTTAGTCATTTTTCTGGCATTTATCAGACTTTCAGATAGGGGAAATGTCAGTGAGCGTTCCGATTTCAGTTCCAGAGCGATTCGCCGGATGGGTCCTTGATATTTCGTCGTTTACAGGCAATTTTCTGAGATTTTGAAAATTTCACTTTTTTGTGAAAATATCCGCTAAATGAGGGAGTAATATGTGTGAGGGTACGCCAGGACAGTTCCAAATGTGTGTGGGTAGAATATATATCCCACGGGGGTAAAATTGAAAAAAGTAAAAAAATTTTTTTTTTGGACTTAGTCATTTTTCCGGCGTTTATCAGCCTTTCAGATAGGGGAAATGTCAGTGAGCATTCCGATTTCAGTTCCAGTGTGATTCGCCCCATGAGTCCTTGATATTTAGTCGTTTTGAGCCAATTTTCTGGATTTTTGAAAATTTCACTTTTTTGTGAAAATATCCACTAAATGAGGGAATAATATGTGTGAGGGTACCCCAGGAGAGTTCCAAATGTGTGTGGGTAGAATATATATCCCACGGGGGTAAAATTGAAAATAGTTGAAAAAAATTTTTTGGGGGATTTCGTCAATTTTCCGGCGTTTATCAGACTTTCAGTTAGGGGAAATGTCAGTGAGCGTTCCGATTTCAGTTCCAGAGCATTTCGCCCAATGAGTCCTTGATATTTCGTCGTTTTCAGGCAATTTTCTGAATTTTTGAAAATTTCACTTATTTGTGAAAATATCCTCTAAATGAGGGAATAATATGTGTGAGGGTACCACAGGAGAGTTCAAAATGTGAGTGGGTAGAATTTATATCCCACGGGGGTAAAATTTAAAAAAGTTGAAAACATTTTTTTTTTGGACTTAGTCATTTTTCCGGCATTTATCAGACTTTCAGATAGGGGAAATGTCAGTGAGCGTTCCGATTTCAGTTCCAGAGCGATTCGCCCAATGAGTCCTTGATATTTAGTCGTTTTCAGCCAATTTTCTGGATTTTTTAAAATTTCACTTTTTTGTGAAAATATCCACTAAATGAGGGAATAATATGTGTGAGGGTACCCCAGGAGAGTTCCAAATGTGTGTGGGTAGAATATATATCCCACGGGGGTAAGATTGAAAAAAGTTGAAAAAATTTTTTTTTTGGATTTCGTCATTTTTCCGGCGTTTATCAGACTTTCATTTAGGGGAAATGTCAGTCAGCGTTCCGATTTCAGTTCCAGAGTGATTCACCCTATGAGTCATTGATATTTTGTCGTTTTCTGGCAATTTTCAGAATTTTTGAAAATTTCACTTTTTTGTGAAAATATCCACTAAATGAGGGAATACTATATGTGAGGGTACCCCAGGAGAGTTCCAATTGTGTGTGGGTAGAATATATATCCCACGGAGGTAAAATTGAAAATAGTTGAAAAAAATTTTTTTTTGGATTTCGTCAATTTTCCGGCGTTTATCAGACTTTCAGATACGGGAAATGTCAGTGAGCGTTCCGATTTGAGTTCCAGAGGGATTCGCCCAATGAGTCCTTGATATTTAGTAGTTTTCAGCCAATTTTCTGGATTTTTGAAAATTTCACTTTTTTGTGAAAATATCCACTAAATGAGGGAATAATATGAGTGAGGGTACCCCAGGAGAGTTCCAAATGTGTGTGGGTAGAATATATATCCCATGGGGGTAAAATTGAAAAAAGTTGAAAAATTGTTTTTTTTGGACTTAGTCATTTTTATGGTGTTTATCAGACTTTCAGATAGGGTAAATGTCAGTGAGCATTCCGATTTCAGTTCCAGAGCGATTCGCCGAATGGGTCATTGATATTTCGTCGTTATCAGGCGATTTTCAGAATTTTTGAAAATTTCACTTTTTTGTGAAATCATCCACTAAATGAGGGAATAATATGTGTGTGGGTACCCCAGGAGAGTTCCAAATGTGTGTGGGTAGAGTTTATATACCACGGGGGTAAAATTGAAAAAAGTTGAAAAAAATTTTTTTTTGGATTTAGTCATTTTTCCGGCGTTTATCCGACTTTCAGATAGGGGAAATGTCAGTGAGCGTTCCGATTTCAGTTCCAGTTCCCATGAGTCCTTGATATTTAGTCGTTTTGAGCCAATTTTCTGGATTTTTGAAAATTTCACTTTTTTGTGAAAATATCCACTAAATCAGGGAATAATATGTGTGAGGGTACCCCAGGAGAGTTCCAAATGTGTGTGGGTAGAATATATATCCCACGGGGATAAAATTGAAAAAAGTTGAAAACATTTTTTTTTTGGACTTAGTCATTTTTCCGGCATTTATCAGACTTTCAGATAGGGGAAATGTCAGTGAGCGTTCCGATTTCAGTTCCAGAGCGATTCGCCCAATGAGTCCTTGATATTTAGTCGTTTTCAGCCAATTTTCTGGATTTTTGAAAATTTCACTTTTTTGTGAAAATATCCACTAAATGAGGGAATAATATGTGTGAGGGTACCCCAGGAGAGTTCCAAATGTGTGTGGGTAGAATATATATCCCACAAGGTTAAAATTGAAAAAAGTTTAAAAATTTATTTTTTGGGATTTAGTCATTTTTCCGGCGTTTATCAGACTTTCAGATAGGGGAAATGTCAGTGAGCGTTCCGATTTCAGTTCCAGAGCGATTCGTCGGATGGGTCATTGATATTTCGTCGTTATCAGGCGATTTTCAGAATTTTTGAAAATTTCACTTTTTTGTGAAAATATCCACTAAATGAGGGAATAATATGTGTGAGGGTACCCCAGGAGAGTTCCAAATGAGTGTGGGTAGAATATATATCCCACGGGGGTAAGATTGAAAAAAGTTGAAAATTTTTTTTTTTTGGATTTCGGCATTTTTCCCGCATTTATCAGACTTTCATTTAGGGAAAATGTCAGTGAGCGTTCCGATTTCAGTTCAGGAGCGTTTCGCTCAATGAGTCCTTGATATTTTGTCGTTTTCAGGCAATTTTCTGAATTTTTGAAAATTTCACTTATTTGTGAAAATATCCTCTAAATGAGGGAATAATATGTGTGAGGGTACCACAGGAGAGTTCAAAATGTGAGTGGGTAGAGTTTATATCCCACGGGGGTAAAATATAAAAAAGTTGAAAACATTTTTTTTTTGGACTTAGTCATTTTTCCGGCATTTATCAGACTTTCAGATAGGGGAAATGTCAGTGAGCGTTCCGATTTCAGTTCCAGAGCGATTCGCCCAATGAGTCCTTGATATTTAGTAGTTTTCAGCCAATTTTCTGGATTTTTGAAAATTTCACTTTTTTGTGAAAATATCCACTAAATGAGGGAATAATATGTGTGAGGGTACCACAGGAGAGTTCCAAATGTGTGTGGGTAGAATATATATCCCACGGGGTAAAATTGAAAAAAGTTTAAAAAATTATTTTTTGTGATTTAGTCATTTTTCCGGCGTTTGTCAGACTTTCAGATAGGGGAAATGTCAGTGAGCGTTCCGATTTCAGTTCCAGAGCGATTCGCCGGATTGGTCATCGATATTTCGTCGTTATCAGGCGAGTTTCAGAATTTTTGAAAATTTCACTTTTTTGTGAAAATATCCACTAAATGAGGGAATAATATGTGTGTGGGTACCCCAGGAGAGTTCCAAATGTGTGTGGGTAGAATATATATCCCACGGGGGTAAAATTGAAAAAAGTTGAAAAAATTTTTTTTTTGGACTTAGTCACTTTTTCAGCGTTTATCAGCCTTTCAGATAGGGGAAATGTCAGTGAGCGTTCCGATATCAGTTCCACAGCGATTCGCCCAATGAGTCCTTGATATTTTGTCGTTTTCAGCCAATTTTCTGAATTTTTGAAAATTTCACTTATTTGTGAAAATATCCACTAAATGAGGGAATAATATGTGTGAGGGTACCACAGGAGAGTTCAAAATGTGTGTGGGCAGAATATATATCCCACGGGGGTGAAATTGAAAAAAGTTGAAAAAAAATTTTTTTGGACATACTCATTTTTCCGGCGTTTATCAGACTTTCACATAGGGGAAATGTCAGTGAGCGTTCAGATTTCAGTTTCAGAGCGATTCGCCCAATGAGTCTTTGATATTTCGTCGTTTTCAGGCAATTTTCTGAATTTTTGAAAATTTCACTTTTTTGTGAAAATATCCACTAAATGAGGGAATAATATGTGTGAGGGTACCCCAGGAGAGTTCCAAATGTGTGTGGGTAGAATATATATCCCACGGGGGTAAAATTGAAAAAAGTTGAAAAATTTTTTTGGGGGATTTAGCCATTTTTCCAGCGTTTATCAGACTTTCAGATAGGGGAAATGTCAATGAGCGTTCCGATTTCAGTTCCAGAGCGATTCGCCAAATGAGTCCTTGATATTTCGTCGTTTTCTGGCAATTTTCTGAATTTTTGAAAATTTCACTTTTTTGTGAAAATATCTAGTAACTGAGGGAATAATATGTGTGAGGGTACCCCAGGAGAGTTCCAAATGTGTGTGGGTAGAATATATATACCGCGGGGGTAAAATTGAAAAAAGTTGAAAAAATTTTTTTTTTGGATTTAGTCATTTTTCTGGCGTTTATCAGACTTTCAGATAGGGAAAATATCAGTGAGCGTTCCGATTTTAGTTCCAGAGCGATTCGCCCAATGAGACCTGGATATTTCATTGTTTTCATCCAATTTTCTGAATTTTTGAAAATTTCACTTATTTGTGAAAATATCCGCTAAATGAGGGAATAATATGTGTGAGGGTACCACAGGAGAATTCCAAATGTGTGTGGGTAGAATATATATCCCACGGGGGTAAAATTGAAAAAAGTTGAAAAAATTTTGGGGGGGGATTTAGCCATTTTTCCAGCGTTTATCAGACTTTCAGATAGGGGAAATGTCAGTGAGCGTTCCGATTTCAGTTCCAGAGCGATTCGCCCAATGAGTCCTTGATATTTCGTCATTTTCAGGCAATTTTCTGAATTTTTGAAAATTTCACTTTTTTGTGAAAATATCTAGTAAATGAGGGAATAATATGTGTGAGGGTACCCCAGGAGAGTTCCAAATGTGTGTGGGTAGAATATATATGCCACGGAGGTAAAATTGAAAAAAGTTAAAAAAAAATTCTTTTTTGGACGTAGTCATTTTTCCGGCGTTTATCTGACTTTCAGATAGGGGAAATGTCAGAGAGCGTTCTGATTTCAGTTCCAGAGCGATTCACCGGATGGGTCCTTGACATTTCGTCGTTCTCATGCGATTTTCAGAATTTTTGAAAATTTCACTTTTTTTGTGAAAATATCCACTAAATGAGGGAATAATATGTGTGAGGGTACCCCAGGAGAGTTCCAAATGTGTGTGGGTAGAATATATATCCCACGGGGTAAAATTGAAAAAAGTTGAAAATTTTTTTGGAGGGGATTTAGTCATTTTCCCGGCGTTTATCAGACTTTCAGATAGGGGAAATGTCAGTGAGCGTTCCGATTTCAGTTCCAGAGCGATTCGCCCAATGAGTCCTTGATATTTAGTCGTTTTCAGCCAATTTTCTGGATTTTTGAAAACTTCACTTATTTGTGAAAATATCCACTAAATGAGTGAATAATATGTGTGAGGGTACCCCAGGAGAGTTCCAAATGTGTGTGGGTAGAATATATATACCACGGGGGTAAAATTGAAAAAAGTTGAAAAAAATTTTTTTTTGGACTTAAGTCATTTTTTCGGCGTTTATCAGACTTTCAGATAGGGGAAATGTCAGTGAGCGTTCCGATTTCAGTTCCAGAGCGATTCGCCCAATGAGTCCTTGATATTTCATCGTTTTCAGCCAATTTTCAGAATTTTTGAAAATTTCACTTATTTGTGAAAATATCCACTAAATGAGGGAATAATATGTGTGAGGGTACCCCAGGAGAGTTCCAAATGTGTGTGGGTAGAATATATATCCCACGGGGATAAAATTGAAAAAAGTTGAAACTTTTTTTTTTTGGATTTAGTCATTTTTCCGGCGTTTTATCAGACTTTCAGATAGGGGAAATGTCAGTGAGCGTTCCGATTTCAGTTCCAGAGCGATTCGCCCAATGAGTCCTTGATATTTCGTTATTTTCAGGCAATTTTCTGAATTTTTGAAAATTTCACTTTTTTGTGAAAATATCCACTATATGTGTGAGGGTACCCCAGGAGAGTTCCAAATGTGTGTGGGTAGAATATATATCCCACGGGGTAAAATTGAAAAAAGTTGAAACATTTTTTTGGGGGGATTTAGTCATTTTTCCGGCGTTTATCAGACTTTCAGATAGGGGAAATGTCAGTGAGCGTTCCGATTTCAGTTCCAGCGCGATTCGCCCAATGAGTCCTTGATATTTTGTTATTTTCAGGCAATTTTCTGAATTTTTGAAAATTTCACATTTTTGAGAAAATATCCACTAAATGAGGGAATAATATGTGTGAGGGTACCCCAGGAGAGTTCCAAATGTGTGTGGGTAGAATATATATCCCACGGGGTAAAATTGAAAAAAGTTGAAAAAAATTTTTGGTGGATTTAGTCATTTTTCTGGCGTTTATCAGACTTTCAGATAGGGGAAATGTCCGTGAGCGTTCCGATTTCATTTCCAGAGCGATTCGCCGGATGGGTCCTTGACATTTCGTCGTTCTCAGGCGATTTTCAGAATTTTTGAAAATTTCACTTTTTTGTGAAAATATCCACTAAATGAGGGAATAATATGTGTGAGGGTACCCCAGGAGAGTTCCAAATGTGTGTGGGTAGAATATATATCCCACGGGGGTAAAATTGAAAAAAGTTGAAAAATTTTTTTTTTTGGACATACTCATTTTTCCGGCGTTTATCAGACTTTCACATAGGGGAAATGTCAGTGAGCGTTCCGATTTCAGTTTCAGAGCGATTCGCCCAATGAGTCTTTGATATTTCGTCGTTTTCAGGCAATTTTCTGAATTTTTGAAAATTTCACTTTTTTGTGAAAATATCCACTAAATGAGGGAATAATATGTGTGAGGGTACCCCAGGAGAGTAGCAAATGTGTGTGGGTAGAATATATATCCCACGGGGGTAAAATTGAAAAAAGTTGAAAAAAATTTTTTTTGGGGGATTTAGCCATTTTTCCAGCGTTTATCAGACTTTCAGATAGGGGAAATGTCAATGAGCGTTCCGATTTCAGTTCCAGAGCGATTCGCCAAATGAGTCCTTGATATTTCGTCGTTTTCTGGTAATTTTCTGAATTTTTGAAAATTTCACTTTTTTGTGAAAATATCTAGTAACTGAGGGAATAATATGTGTGAGGGTACCCCAGGAGAGTTCCAAATGTGTGTGGGTAGAATATATATACCACGGGGGTAAAATTGAAAAAAGTTGAAAACATTTTTTTTTTGGATTTAGTCATTTTTCCGGCGTTTATCAGACTTTCAGATTGGGAAAATATCAGTGAGCGTTCCGATTTTAGTTCCAGAGCGATTCGCCCAATGAGACCTGGATATTTCATTGTTTTCATCCAATTTTCTGAATTTTTGAAAATTTCACTTATTTGTGAAAATATCCACTAAATGAGGGAATAATATGTGTGAGGGTACCACAGGAGAATTCAAAATGTGTGTGGGTAGAATGTATATCCCACGTGGGTAAAATTGAAAAAAGTTAAAAAAAAATTCTTTTTTGGACGTAGTCATTTTTCCGGCGTTTATCAGACTTTCAGATAGGGGAAATGTCAGTGATCGTTCCGATTTCAGTTGCAGAGCGATTCGCCCAATGAGTCTTTGATATTTCGTCGTTTTCAGGCAATTTTCTGAATTTTTGAAAATTTCACTTTTTTGTGAAAATATCCACTAAATGAGGGAATAATATGTGTGAGGGTACCCCAGGAGAGTTCCAAATGTGTGTGGGTAGAATATATATCCCACGGGGGTAAAATTGAAAAAAGTTGAAAAATTTTTTTTTTTGGACTTAGTCATTTTTTCAGCGTTTATCAGACTTTCACATAGGGGAAATGTCAGTGAGCATTCCTATTTCAGTTCCAGAGCGATTCGCCCAATGAGTCTTTGATATTTCGTCGTTTTCAGGCAATTTTCTGAATTTTTGAAAATTTCACTTATTTGTGAAAATATCCGCTAAATGAGGGAATAATATGTGTGAGGGTACCACAGGAGAATTCCAAATGTGTGTGGGTAGAATATATATCCCACGGGGGTAAAATTGAAAAAAGTTGAAAAAATTTTGGGGGGGGATTTAGCCATTTTTCCAGCGTTTATCAGACTTTCAGATAGGGGAAATGTCAGTGAGCATTCCTATTTCAGTTCCAGAGCGATTCGCCCAATGAGTCTTTGACATTTCGTCGTTCTCAGGCGATTTTCAGAATTTTTGAAAATTTCACTTTTTTGTGAAAATATCCACTAAATGAGGGAATAATATGTGTGAGGGTACCCCAGGAGAGTTCCAAATGTGTGTGGGTAGAATATATATCCCACGGGGGTAAAATTGAAAAAAGTTGAAAAATTTTTTTTTTTGGACTTAGTCATTTCTCCGGCGTTTATCAGACTTTCACATAAGGGAAATGTCAGTGAGCATTCCTATTTCAGTTCCAGAGCGATTCGCCCAATGAGTCTTTGATATTTCGTCGTTTTCAGGCAATTTTCTGAATTTTTGAAAATTTCACTTATTTGTGAAAATATCCACTAAATGAGTGAATAATATGTGTGAGGGTACCCAGGAGAGTTCCAAATGTGTGTGGGTAGAATATATATCCCACGGGGATAAAATTGAAAAAAGTTGAAACATTTTTTTTTTTTGGATTTAGTGATTTTTCCGGCGTTTATCAGACTTTCAGAGAGGGGAAATGTCAGTGAGCGTTCCGATTTCAGTTCCAGAGCGATTCGCCGGATGGGTCCTTGACATTTTGTCGTTCTCAGGTGATTTTCAGAGTTTTTGAAAATTTCACTTTTTTGTGAAAATATCCACTAAATGAGTGAATAATATGTGTGAGGGTACCCCAGGAGAGTTCCAAATGTGTGTGGGTAGAATATATATCCCCCGGGGGGGGTAAAATTGATAAAAGTTGAAAAATTTTTTTTTTGGACTTAGTCATTTTTCCGGCGTTTATCAAACTTTCAGATAGGGGAAATGTCAGTGAGCGGTTCGATTTCAGTTCCAGAGCGATTCGCCCAATGAGTCCTTGATATTTAGTCGTTTTCAGCCAATTTTTCTGGATTTTTGAAAATTTCACTTTTTTGTGAAAATATCCACTAAATGAGTAAATAATATGTGTGAGGGTACCCCAGGAGAGTTCCAAATGTGTGTGGGTAGAATATATATACCACGGGGGTAAAATTGAAAAAAGTTGAAAAAAATTTTTTTTTTGGACTTAAGTCATTTTTTCGGCGTTTATCAGGCTTTCAGATAGGGGAAATGTCAGTGAGCGTTCCGATTTCAGTTCCAGAGCGATTCGCCCAATGAGTCCTTGACATTTCGTCGTTTTCAGCCAATTTTCAGAATTTTTGAAAATTTCACTAATTTGTGAAAATATCCACTAAATGAGGGAATAATATGTGTGAGGGTACCCCAGGAGAGTTCCAAATGTGTGTGGGTAGAATATATATCCCACGGGGATAAAATTGAAAAAAGTTGAAACATTTTTTTTTGGGGATTTAGTCATTTTTCCGGCGTTTATCAGACTTTCAGATAGGGGAAATGTCAGTGAGCGTTCCGATTTCTGTTCCAGAGCGATTCGCCCACTGAGTCCTTGATATTTAGTCGTTTTCAGCCAATTTTCTGGATTCTTGAAAACGTCACTTATTTGTGAAAATATCCACTAAATGAGTGAATAATATGTGTGAGGGTACCCTAGGAGAGTTCCAAATGTGTGTGGGTAGAATATATATACCACGGGGGTAAAATTGAAAAAAGTTGAAAAAAATTTTTTTTTGGACTTAAGTCATTTTTTCGGCGTTTATCAGACTTTCAGATAGGGGAAATGTCAGTGAGCATTCCGATTGCAGTTCCAGAGCGATTCGCCCAATGAGTCCTTGATATTTTGTTATTTTCAGGCAATTTTCTGAATTTTTGAAAATTTCACATTTTTGTGAAAATATCCACTAAATGAGGGACTAATATGTGTGAGGGTACCCCAGGAGAGTTCCAAATGTGTGTGGGTAGAATATATATCCCACGGGGATAAAATTGAAAAAAGTTGAAACATATTTTTTTGGGGATTTAGTCATTTTTCCGGCGTTTATCAGACTTTCAGATAGGGGAAATGTCAGAGAGCGTTCCGATTTCAGTTCCAGAGCGATTCGTCCAATGAGTCCTTGATATTTCGTCGTTTTCAGGCAATTTTCAGAATTTTTGAAAATGTCACTTTTTTGTGAAAGTATCCACTAAATGAAGGAATAATATGTGTGAGGGTACCCCAGGAGAGTTCCAAATGTGTGTGGGTAGAATATATATCCCACGGGGATAAAATTGAAAAAAGTTGAAACATTTTTTTTTTGAATTTAGTCATTTTTCCGGCGTTTATCAGACTTTCAGATAGGGGAAATGTCAGTGAGCGTTCCGATTTCAGTTCCAGAGCGATTCGCCCAATGAGTCCTTGATATTTCGTTATTTTCAGCCAATTTTCTGAATTTTTGAAAATTTCACTTTTTTGTGAAAATATCTACTAAATGAGGGAATAATATGTGTGAGGGTACCCCAGGAGAGTTCCAAATGTGTGTGGGTAGAATATACAGTACAGACCAAAAGTTTGGACACACCTTCTCATTTAAAGATTTTTCTGTATTTTCTTGACTATGAAAATTGTACATTCATGCTGAAAGCATCAAAACTATGAATTAACACATGTGGAATTATATACTTAACAAAAAAGTGTGAAACAACTGAAAATATGTCTTATATTCTAGGTTCTTCAAAGTAGCCACCTTTTGGTTTGATGACTGCTTTGCACACTCTTGGCATTCTGTTGATGAGCTTCAAGAGGTAGTCACCGGAAATGGTCTTCCAACAATCTTGAAGGAGTTCCCAGAGATGCTTAGCACTTGTTGGCCCTTTTGCCTTCACTCTGCGGTCCTGCTCACCCAAAACCATCTCGATTGGGTTCAGGTCTGGTGACGGTGGAGGCCAGGTCATCTGGCGTAGCACCCCATCACTCTCCTTCTTGGTCAAATAGCCCTTACACAGCCTAGAGGTGTGTTTGGGGTCATTGTCCTGTTGAAAAATAAATGATGGTCCAACTAAACGCAAACCGGATGGAATAGCATGCCGCTGCAAGATGCTGTGGTAGCCATGCTGGTTCAGTATGCCTTCAATTTTGAATAAATCCCCAACAGTGTCACCAGCAAAGCACCCCCACACTATCACACCTCCTCCTCCATGCTTCACGGTGGTAACCAGGCATGTAGAGTTCATCCGTTCACCTTTTCTGCGTCGCACAAAGACGCGGTGGTTGGAACCAAAGATTTCAAATTTGGACTCATCAGACAAAAGCACAGATTTCCACTGGTCTAATGTCCATTCCTTGTGTTCTTTAGCCCAAACAAGTCTCTTCTGCTTGTTGCCTGTCCTTAGCAGTGGTTTCCTAGCAGCTATTTTACCATGAAGGCCTGCTGCACAAAGTCTCCTCTTAACAGTTGTTGTAGAGATGTGTCTGCTGCTAGAACTCTGTGTGGCATTGACCTGGTCTCTAATCTGAGCTGCTGTTAATCTGCGATTTCTGAGGCTGGTGACTTGGATAAACTTATCCTCAGAGGCAGAGGTGACTCTTGGTCTTCCTTTCCTGGGGAGGTCCTCATGTGAGCCAGTTTCTTTGTAGCGCTTGATGGTTTTTGCAACTGCACTTGGGGACACTTTCAAAGTTTGCCCAATTTTTCAGACTGACAGTCCTTCATTTCTTAAAGTAATGATGGCCATTCGTTTTTCTTTACTTAGCTGCTTTTTTCTTGACATAATACAAATTCTAACAGTCTATTCAGTAGGACTATCAGCTGTGTATCCATCTGACTTCTGCACAACACAACTGATGGTCCCAACCCCATTTATAAGGCAAGAAATCCCACTTATTAAGCCTGACAGGGCACACCTGTGAAGTGAAACCATTTCCGGTGACTACCTCTTGAAGCTCATCAAGAGAATGCCATGAGTGTGCAAAGCAGTCATCAAAGCTAAAGGTGGCTACTTTGAAGAACCTAGAATATAAGACATATTTTCAGTTGTTTCACACTTTTTTGTTAAATATATAATTCCACATGTGTTAATTCATAGTTTTGATGCCTTCAGTGTGAATGTACAATTTTCATAGACATGAAAATACAGAAAAATCTTTAAATGAGAAGGTGTGTCCAAACTTTTGGTCTGTACTGTATATCCCTCGGGGATAAAATTGAAAAAAGTTGAAACATTTTTTTTTTTGGATTTAGTCATTTTTCCGGCGTTTATCCGACTTTCAGATAGGGGAAATGTCAGTGAGCGTTCCGATTTCAGTTCCAGAGCGATTCGCCCAATGAGTCCTTGATATTTAGTCGTTTTCAGCCAATTTTCTGGATTTTTGAAAATTTCACTTTTTTGTGAAAATATCCACTAAATGAGGGAATAATATGTGTGAGGGTACCCCAGGAGAGTTCCAAATGTGTGTGGGTAGAATATGTATCCCACGGGGATAAAATTGAAAAAAGTTGAAACATTTTTTTTTTGGGATTTAGTCATTTTTCCGGCGTTTATCAGACTTTCAGATAGGGGAAATGTCAGTGAGCGTTCCGATTTCAGTTCCAGAGCGATTCGCCCAATGAGTCCTTGATATTTCGTTATTTTCAGCCAATTTTCTGAATTTTTGAAAATTTCACTTTTTTGTGAAAATATCTACTAAATGAGGGAATAATATGTGTGAGGGTACCCCAGGAGAGTTCCAAATGTGTGTGGGTAGAATATATATCCCACGGGGATAAAATTGAAAAAAGTTTAAACATTTTTTTTTTTTGGATTTAGTCATTTTTCTGGCGTTTATCAGACTTTCAGATAGGGGAAATGTCAGTGAGCGTTCCGATTTCAGTTCCAGAGCGATTCGCCGGATGGGTCCTTGATATTTCGTCGTTCTCAGGCAATTTTCAGAATTTTTGAAAATTTCACTTTTTTGTGAAAATATCCACTAAATGAGGGAATAATATGTGTGAGGGTACCCCAGGAAAGTTCCAAATGTGTGTGGGTAGAATATATATCCCACGGGGGTAAAATTGAAAAAAGTTGAAAAAAATTTTTTTTTGGACTTAGTCTTTTTCCGGCGTTTATCAGACTTTCACATAGGGGAAATGTCAGTGAGCATTCCGATTTCAGTTCCACAGCAATTGGCCCAATGAGTTCTTGATATTTAGTCGTTTTCCGCCAATTTTTTGGATTTTTGAAAATTTCACTTTTTTGTGAAAATATCCACTAAATGAGGGAATAATATGTGTGAGGGTACCACAGGAGAATTCAAAGTGTGTGTGGGTAGAATATATATCCCACGGGGGTAAAATTGAAAAAAGTTGAAAAAAATTTTTTTGGGACGTAGTCATTTTTCCGGTGTTTATCAGACTTTCAGATAGGAGAAATGTCAGTGATCATTCCGATTTCAGTTCCAGAGTGATTCGCCCAATGAGTCCTTGATATTTAGTCCTTTTCATGCAATTTTCTGAATTTTTGAAAATTTCACTTTTTAGTGAAAATATCCACTAAATGAGGGAATAATATGTGTGAGGGTTCCCCAGGAGAGTTCCAAATGTGTGTGGGTAGAATATATATCCCACGGGGGTAAAATTGAAAAAAGTTGAAAAAAATTTTTTGGGGGATTTAGTCATTTTTCCGGCGTTTATCAGACTTTCAAATAGGGGAAATGTCAGTGAGCGTTCCGATTTCAGTTTCAGAGCGATTCGCCGGATGGGTCCTTGATATTTCGTCGTTCTCAGGCAATTTTCAGAATTTTTGAAAATTTCACTTTTTTGTGAAAATTTCCACTAAATGAGGGAATAATATGTGTGAGGGTACCCCAGGAGAGTTCCAAATGTGTGTGGGTAGAATATATATCCCACGGGGTAAAATTGAAAAAAGTTGAAAAATTTTTTTTGGGGGATTTAGTCATTTTTCCGGCGTTTATCAGACTTTCAGATAGGGGAAATGTCAGTGAGCGTTCCGATTTCAATTCCAGAGCAATTCGCCCAATGAGTCCTTGATATTTAGTCGTTTTCAGCCAATTTTCTGGATTTTTGAAAATTTCACTTTTTTGTGAAAATATCCACTAAATGAGGGAATAATATGTGTGAGGGTACCCCAGGAGAGTTCCAAATGTGTGTGGGTAGAATATATATACCATGGTGGTAAAATTGAAAAAAGTTGAAAAAAAATTTTTTTTTGCACTTAAGTCATTTTTCCGGCATTTATCAGACTTTCAGATAGGAGAAATGTCAGTGAGCATTCCGATTTCAGTTCCAGAGCGATTCGCCCAATGAGTCCTTGATATTTCGTCGTTTTCAGCCAATTTTCAGAATTTTTGAAAATTTCACTTATTTGTGAAAATATCCACTAAATGAGGGAATAATATGTGTGAGGGTACCCCAGGAGAGTTCCAAATGTGTGTTGGTAGAATATATATCCCACGGGGATGAAATTGAAAAAAGTTGAAACATTTTTTTTTTGGGATTTAGTCATTTTTCCGGCGTTTATCAGACTTTCAGATAGGGGAAATGTCAGTGAGCGTTCCGATTTCAGTTCCAGAGCGATTCGCCCAATGAGTCCTTGATATTTCGTTATTTTCAGCCAATTTTCTGAATTTTTGAAAATTTCACTTTTTTGTGAAAATATCCACTAAATGAGGGAATAATATGTGTGAGGGTACCCCAGGAGAATGCCAAATGTGTGTGGGTAGAATATATATCCCACGGGGTAAAATTGAAAAAAGTTGAAAACATTTTTTGGGGGGATTTAGTCATTTTTCCAGCGTTTATCAGACTTTCAGATAGGAGAAATGTCAGTGAGCATTCCGATTTCAGTTCCAGAGCGATTCGCCCAATGAGTCCTTGATATTTAGTCGTTTTCATCCAATTTTCAGGATTTTTGAAAATTTCACTTTTTGTGAAAATATCCACTAAATGAGGGAATAATATGTGTGAGGGTACCCCAGGAGAGTTCCAAATGTGTGTGGGTAGAATATATATCCCACGGGGGTAAAATTGAAAAAAGTTGAAAAAAATTTTTTTTTGGATTTAGTCATTTTTCCGGCGTTTATCAGACTTTCAGATAAGGGAAATGTCAGTGAGCGTTCCGATTTCAGTTCCAGAGCGATTCACCCAATGAGTCCTTGGTATTTAGTCATTTTCAGCCAATTTTGAGAATTTTTGAAAATGTCACTTTTTTGTGAAAATATCCACTAAATGAGGGAATAATATGTGTGAGGGTACCCCAGGAGAGTTCCAAATGTGTGTGGGTAGAATATATATCAAACGGGGATAAAATTGAAAAAAGTTGAAAAAAAATTTTTTTTTGCACTTAAGTCATTTTTCCGGTGTTTATCAGACTTTCAGATAGGGGAAATGTCAGTGAGCATTCCGATTTCAGTTCCAGAGCGATTCGCCCAATGAGTCCTTGATATTTCGTCGTTTTCAGCCAATTTTCTGGATTTTTGAAAATTTCACTTTTTTGTGAAAATATCCACTAAATGAGGGAATAATATGTATGAGGGTACCCCAGGAGAGATCCAAATGTGTGTGGGTAGAATATATATCCCACGGGGGTAAAATTGAAAAAAGTTGAAAGAATTTTTTTGGGGGATTTAGTCATTTTTCCGGCGTTTATCAGACTTTCAGATAGGGGAAATGTCAGTGAGCGTTCCGATTTCAGTTCCAGAGCGATTCGCCCAATGAGTCCTTGGTATTTAATCGTTTTCAGCCAATTTTCCGAATTTTTGAAAATGTCACTTTTTTGTGAAAATATCCACTAAATGAGGGAATAATATGTGTGAGGGTACCCCAGGAGAGTTCCAAATGTGTGTGGGTAGAATATATATCCCACGGGGTAAAATTGAAAAAAGTTGAAAACATTTTTTTGGGGGATTTAGTCATTTTTCTGGTGTTTATCAGACTTTCAGATAGGGGAAATGTCAGTGAGCGTTCCGATTTCAGTTCCAGAGCGGTTCGCCCAATGAGTCCTTGATATTTAGTCGTTTTCATCCAATTTTCTGGATTTTTGAAAATTTCACTTTTTGTGAAAATATCCACTAAATGAGGGAATAATATGTGTGAGGGTACCCCAGGAGAGTTCCAAATGTGTGTGGGTAGAATATATATCCCACGGGGGTAAAATTGAAAAAAAGTTGAAAGAAATTTTTTTTTGGATTTAGTCATTTTTCCGGCGTTTATCAGACTTGCAGATAGGGGAAATGTCAGTGAGCGTTCCGATTTCAGTTCCAGAGCGATTCACCCAATGAGTCCTTGGTATTTAGTCATTTTCAGCCAGTTTTCAGAATTTTTGAAAATGTCACTTTTTTGTGAAAATATCCACTAAATGAGGGAATAATATGTGTGAGGATACCCCAGGAGAGTTCCAAATGTGTGTGGGTAGAATATATATCCCACGGGGTAAAATTGAAAAAAGTTGAAAACATTTTTTTTTGGATTTAGTCATTTTTCCGGCATTTATCAGACTTTCAGATAGGGGAAATGTCAGTGAGCGTTCCGATTTCAGTTCCAGAGCGATTCGCCCAATGAGTCCTTGATATTTAGTCGTTTTCAGCCAATTTTCTGGATTTTTGAAAATTTCACTTTTATGTGAAAATATCCACTAATTAAGGAAATAATATGTGTGAGGGTACCCCAGCAGAGTTCCAAATGTGTGTGGGTAGAATATATATCCCACAGGGTTAAAATTGAAAAAAGTTGAAAAAAATTTTTTTTTAGTACTTAGTCATTTTTCCGGTGTTTATCAGACTTTCAGAATGCAGAAATGTCAGTGAGCGTTCCGATTTCAGTTCCAGAGCCATTCGCCCAATGAGTCCTTGATATTTCCTCGTTTTCAGGCAATTTTCTGAATTTTTGAAAATTTCACTTTTTTGTGAAAATATCCACTAAATGAGGGAATAATATGTGTGAGGGTACCCCAGGAGAGTTCCAAATGTGTGTGGGTAGAATATATATCCCACGGGGGTAAAATTGAAAAAAGTTGAAAACATTTTTTTTTTTGGATTTAGTCATTTATCAGACTTTCAGATAGCGGAAACATCAGTGAGCGTTCCGATTCAGTTCCAGAGCGATTCGCCCAATGAGTCCTTGATATTTAGTCGTTTTCAGACAATTTTCTGGATTTTTGAAAATGTTACTTTTTTGTGAAAATATCCACTAAATGAGGGAATAATATGTGTGAGGGTACCCCAGGAGAGTTCCAAATGTGTGTGGGTAGAATATATATCCCACGGGGGTAAAATTGAAAACATTTTTTTTTTTGGATTTAGTCATTTATCAGACTTTCAGATAGCGGAAATATCAGTGAGCGTTCCGATTCAGTTCCAGAGCGATTCGCCCAATGAGTCCTTGATATTTAGTAGTTTTGAGCCAATTTTCAGAATTTTTGAAAATTTCACTTTTTTGTGAAAATATCCACTAAATGAGGTAATAATATGTGTGAGGGTACCCCAGGAGAGTTCCAAATGTGTGTGGGTAGAATATATATCCCACGGGGGTAAAATTGAAAAAAGTTGAAAAAATTTTTTTTTTGGACTTAGTCATTTTTCCGGCGTTTATCAGACTTTCAGATAGCGGAAATGTCAGTGAGCGTTCCGATTTCAGTTCCAGAGCGATTCGCCCAATGAGTCCTTGATATTTCGTCGTTTTCAGGCAATTTTCTGAATTTTTGAAAATTTCACTTTTTTGTGAAAATATCCACTAAATGAGGGAATAATGTGTGTGAGGGTACCCCAGGAGAGTTCCAAATGTGTGTGGGTAGATTATATATCCCACGGGGGTAAAATTGAAAAAAGTTGAAAAAATTTTTTTGGGGGATTTAGTCATTTTTCCGGCATTTATCAGACTTTCAGATAGGGGAAATGTCAGTGAGTGTTCCGATTTCAGTACCAGAGCGATTCGCCCAATGAGTCCGTGATATTTAGTCGTTTTCAGCCAATTTTCTGAATTTTTGAAAATTTCACTTTTTTGTGAAAATATCCACTAAATGAGGGAATAATATGTGTGAGGGTACACCAGGAGAGTTCCAAATGTGTGTGGGTAGATTATATATCCCACGGGGTAAAATTGAAAAAAGTTGAAAAAATTTTTTGGGGGGATTTAGTCATTTTTCCGGCATTTATCAGACTTTCAGATAGGGGAAATGTCAGTGAGTGTTCCGATTTCAGTACCAGAGTGATTCGCCCAATGAGTCCTTGATATTTAGTCGTTTTCAGCCAATTTTCTGAATTTTTGAAAATTTCACTTTTTTGTGAAAATATCCACTAAATGAGGGAATAATATGTGTGAGGGTACCCCAGGAGAGTTCCAAATGTGTGTGGGTAGAATATATATCCCACGGGGGTAAAATTGAAAAAAGTTGAAAATTTTTTTTTTCTGGATTTAGTCATTTTTCCGGCATTTATCAGACTTTCAGATAGGTGAAATGTCAGTGAGCGTTCCGATTTCAGTACCAGAGCGATTCGCCCAATGAGTCCTTGATATTTAGTCGTTTTCAGCCAATTTTCTGGATTTTTGAAAATTTCACTTTTTTGTGAAAATATCCACTAAATGAGGGAATAATATGTGTGAGAGTACCCCAGGAGAGTTCCAAATGTGTTTGGGTAGAATATATATCCCACAGGGTTAAAATTGAAAAAAGTTGAAAAAAATTTTTTTTTAGTACTTAGTCATTTTTCCGGCGTTTATCAAACTTTCAGATAGGGGAAATGTCAGTGAGCTTTCCGATTTCAGTTCCAGAGCGATTAACCCTATGAATCCTTGATATTTAGTCATTTTCAGCCAATTTTCTGGATTTTTGAAAATTTCACTTTTTTGTGAAAATATCCACTAAATGAGGGAATAATATGTGTGAGGGTACCCCAGGAGAGTTCCAAATGTGTGTGGGTAGAATATATATCCCACGGGGGTAAAATTGAAAAAAGTTGAAAAATTTTGTTTTGGATTTAGTCGTTTTTCCGGCATTTATCAGACTTTCAGATAGGGGAAATGTCAGTGAGCGTTCCGATTTCAGTACCAGAGCAATTCGCCCAATGAGTCCTTGATATTTATAGTTGTTTTCAGCCAATTTTCTGGATTTTTGAAAATTTCACTTTTTTGTGAAAATATCCACTAAATGAGGGAATAATATGTGTGAGGGTACCCCAGGAGAGTTCCAAATGTGTGTGGGTAGAATATATATCCCACGGGGGTAAAATTGAAGAAAGTTGAAAAAATTTTTTGGGGGGATTTAGTCATTTTTCCGGCATTTATCAGACTTTCAGATAGGGGAAATGTCAGTGAGTGTTCCGATTTCAGTACCAGAGTGATTCGCCCAATGAGTCCTTGATATTTAGTCGTTTTCAGCCAATTTTCTGAATTTTTGAAAATTTCACTTTTTTGTGAAAATATCCACTAAATGAGGGAATAATATGTGTGAGAGTACCCCAGGAGAGTTCCAAATGTGTTTGGGTAGAATATATATCCCACAGGGTTAAAATTGAAAAAAGTTGAAAAAAATTTTTTTTTAGTACTTAGTCATTTTTCCGGCGTTTATCAAACTTTCAGATAGGGGAAATGTCAGTGAGCTTTCCGATTTCAGTTCCAGAGCGATTAACCCTATGAATCCTTGATATTTAGTCATTTTCAGCCAATTTTCTGGATTTTTGAAAATTTCACTTTTTTGTGAAAATATCCACTAAATGAGGGAATAATATGTGTGAGGGTACCCCAGGAGAGTTCCAAATGTGTGTGGGTAGAATATGTATCCCACGGGGGTAAAATTGAAGAAAGTTGAAAAAAATTTTTTTTTGGACTTAGTCATTTTTCCGGCGTTTATCAGACTTTCAGATAGGGGAAATGTCAGTGAGCGTTCCGATTTCACTTCCAGAGCGATTCGCCCAATGAGTCCTTGATATTTCGTCGTTTTCAGGCAATTTTCTGAATTTTTGAAAATTTCACTTTTTCGTAAAAATATCCACTAAAAGAGGGAATAATATGTGTGAGTGTAGCCCAGGAGAGTTCCAAATGTGTGTGGGTAGAATATATATCCCACGGGGGTAAAATTGAAAAAAGTTGAAAAATTTTTTGGGGGGATTTAGTCATTTTTCCGGCATTTATCAGACTTTCAGATAGCGGAAATGTCAGCGAGCGTTCCGATTTCAGTACCAGAGCGATTCGCCCAATGAGTCCTTGATATTTAGTCGTTTTCAGCCAATTTTCTGAATTTTTGAAAATTTCACTTTTTTGTGAAAATATCCACTAAATGAGGGAATAATATGTGTGAGGGTACCCCAGGAGAGTTCCAAATGTGTGTGGGTAGATTATATATCCCACGGGGGTAAAATTGAAAAAAGTTGAAAAAATTTTTGGGGGGGATTTAGTCATTTTTCCGGCATTTATCAGACTTTCAGATAGGGGAAATGTCAGTGAGTGTTCCGATTTCAGTACCAGAGCGATTCGCCCAATGAGTCCTTGATATTTAGTCGTTTTCAGCCAATTTTCTGGATTTTTGAAAATTTCACTTTTTTGTGAAAATATCCACTAAATGAGGGAATAATATGTGTGAGGGTACTCCAGGAGAGTTCCAAATGTGTGTGGGTAGAATATATATCCCACGGGGGTAAAATTGAAAAAAGTTGAAAAATTTTTTTTTCTGGATTTAGTAATTTTTCCGGCATTTATCAGACTTTCAGATAGGTGAAATGTCAGTGAGTGTTCCGATTTCAGTACCAGAGCGATTCGCCCAATGAGTCCTTGATATTTAGTCGTTTTCAGCCAATTTTCTGGATTTTTGAAAATTTTACTTTTTTGTGAAAATATCCACTAAATGAGGGAATAATATGTGTGAGAGTACCCCAGGAGAGTTCCAAATGTGTGTGGGTAGATTATATATCCCACGGGGGTAAAATTGAAAAAAGTTGAAAAATTTTTTTTTGGGGATTTAGTCATTTTTCCGGCATTTATCAGACTTTCAGATAGGGGAAATGTCAGTGAGTGTTCCGATTTCAGTACCAGAGCGATTCGCCCAATGAGTCCTTGATATTTAGTCGTTTTCAGCCAATTTTCTGGATTTTTGAAAATTTTACTTTTTTGTGAAAATATCCACTAAATGAGGGAATAATATGTGTGAGGGTACCCCAGGAGAGTTCCAAATGTGTGTGGGTAGAATATATATCCCACGGGGGTAAAATTGAAAAAAGTTTAAAAAAATTTTGGGGGGATTTAGTCATTTTTCCGGCGTTTATCGGACTTTCAGATAGGGGAAATGTCAGTGAGCGTTCCGATTTCAGTTGCAGAGCGATTCGCCCAAAGAGTCCTTGATATTTCGTCGTTTTCAGGCAATTTTCTGAATTTTTGAAAATTTCACTTTTTTTTGAAAATATCCACTAAATGAGGGAATAATATGTGTGAGGGTACCCCAGGAGAGTTCCAAATGTGTGTGGGTAGAATATATATCCCACGGGGGTAAAATTGAAAAAAGTTGAAAAAATTTTTTTTCTGGATTTAGTAATTTTTCCGGCATTTATCAGACTTTCAGATAGGTGAAATGTCAGTGAGTGTTCCGATTTCAGTACCAGAGCGATTCGCCCAATGAGTCCTTGATATTTAGTCTTTTTCAGCCAATTTTCTGGATTTTTGAAAATTTTACTTTTTTGTGAAAATATCCACTAAATGAGGGAATAATATGTGTGAGGGTACCCCAGGAGAGTTCCAAATGTGTGTGGGTAGAATATATATCCCACGGGGGTAAAATTGAAAAAAGTTGAAAAATTTTTTGGGGGGATTTAGTCATTTTTCCGGCATTTATCAGACTTTCAGATAGCGGAAATGTCAGTGAGCGTTCCGATTTCAGTACCACAGTGATTCGCCCAATGAGTCCTTGATATTTAGTCGTTTTCAGCCAATTTTCTGGATTTTTGAAAATTTAACTTTTTTGCGAAAATATCCAATAATGAGGGAATAATATGTGTGAGGGTACCCCAGGAGAGTTCCAAATGTGCGTGGGTAGAATATATATCCCACAGGGTTAAAATTGAAAAAAGTTGAAAAAAATTTTTTTTTAGTATGTAGTCATTTTTCCTGCGTTTATCAGACTTTCAGATAGGGGAAATGTCAGTGAGCGTTCCGATTTCAGTTCCTGAGCGATTCGCCCAATGAGTCCTTGATATTTAGTCGTTTTCAGCTAATTTTCAGAATTTTTGAAAATGTAACTTTTTTGTGAAAATATCCACTAAATGAGGGAATAATATGTGTGAGGGTACCCCAGGAGAGTTCCAAATGTGTGTGGGTAGAATATATATCCCACGGGGGTAAAATTGAAAAAAGTTTAAAAAAATTTTGGGGGGATTTAGTCATTTTTCCGGCGTTTATCGGACTTTCAGATAGGGGAAATGTCAGTGAGCGTTCCGATTTCAGTTGCAGAGCGATTCGCCCAAAGAGTCCTTGATATTTCGTCGTTTTCAGGCAATTTTCTGAATTTTTGAAAATTTCACTTTTTTGTGAAAATATCCACTAAATGAGGGAATAATATGTGTGAGGGTACCTCAGGAGAGTTCCAAATGTGTGTGGGTAGAATATATATCCCACGGGGGTAAAATTGAAAAAAGTTGAAAATTTTTTTTTTCTGGATTTAGTAATTTTTCCGGCATTTATCAGACTTTCAGATAGGTGAACTGTCAGTGAGCATTCCGATTTCAGTACCAGAGCGGTTCGCCCAATGAGTCCTTGATATTTAGTCGTTTTCAGCCAATTTTCTGGATTTTTGAAAATTTCACTTTTTTGTGAAAATATCCACTAAATGAGGGAACAATATGTGTGAGAGTACCCCAGGAGAGTTCCAAATGAGTTTGGGTAGAATATATATCCCACAGGGTTAAAATTGAAAAGAGTATAAAAAAATTTTTTTTTAGTACTTAGTCATTTTTCCGGCGTTTATCAAACTTTCAGATAGGGGAAATGTCAGTGAGCTTTCCGATTTCAGTTCCAGAGCGATTCGCCCAATGAGTCCTTGATATTTAGTCGTTGTCAGCCAATTTTCAGAATTTTTGAAAATGTAACTTTTTTGTGAAAATATCCACTAAATGAGGGAATAATATGTGTGAGGGTACTCCAGGAGAGTTCCAAATGTGTGTGGGTAGAATATATATCCCACGGGGGTAAAATTGAAAAAAGTTGAAAACATATTTTTTTTGACTTAGTCATTTTTCCGGCGTTTATCAGACTTTCAGATAGCGGAAATGTCAGTGAGCGTTCCGATTTCAGTTCCAGAGCTATTCGCCCAATGAGTCCTTGATATTTCGTCGTTTTCAGGCAATTTTCTGAATTTTTGAAAATTTCACTTTTTTGTGAAAATATCCAATAATGAGGGAATAATATGTGTGAGGGTACCCCAGGAGGGTTCCAAATGTGCGTGGGTAGAATATATATCCCACAGGGTTAAAATTGAAAAAAGTTGAAAAAAATTTTTTTTTAGTACTTAGTCATTTTTCCTGCGTTTATCAGACTTTCAGATAGGGGAAATGTCAGTGAGCGTTCCGATTTCAGTTCCTGAGCGATTCGCCCAATGAGTCCTTGATATTTAGTCGTTTTCAGCCAATTTTCAGAATTTTTGAAAATGTCACTTTTTTGTGAAAATATCCACTAAATGAGGGAATAATATGTGTGAGGGTACTCCAGGAGAGTTCCAAATGTGTCTGGGTAGAATATATATCCCACGGGGTAAAATTGAAAACAGTTGAAAACATTTTTTTTTTGACTTAGTCATTTTTCCGGCGTTTATCAGACTTTCAGATAGCGGAAATGTCAGTGAGCGTTCTGATTTCAGTTCCAGAGCGATTCGCCCAATGAGTCCTTGATATTTAGTCGTTTTGAGCCAATTTTCTGAATTTTTGAAAATTTCACTTTTTTGTGAAAATATCCACTAAATGAGGTAATAATATGTGTGAGGGTACCCCAGGAGAGTTCCAAATGTGTGTGGGTAGAATATATATCCCACGGGGGTAAAATTGAAAAAAGTTGAAAAATTTTTTTGGGGGATTTAGTCATTTTTCCGGCATTTATCAGACTTTCAGATAGCGGAAATGTCAGTGAGCGTTCCGATTTCAGTACCAGAGCGATTCGCCCAATGAGTCCTTGATATTTAGTCGTTTTCAGCCAATTTTCTGGATTTTTGAAAATTTTACTTTTTTGCGAAAATATCCAATAATGAGGGAATAATATGTGTGAGGGTACCCCAGGAGGGTTCCAAATGTGCGTGGGTAGAATATATATCCCACAGGGTTAAAATTGAAAAAAGTTGAAAAAAATTTTTTTTTAGTACGTAGTCATTTTTCCTGCGTTTATCAGACTTTCAGATAGGGGAAATGTCAGTGAGCGTTCCGATTTCAGTTCCTGAGCGATTCGCCCAATGAGTCCTTGATATTTAGTTGTTTTCAGCTAATTTTCAGAATTTTTGAAGATGTAACTTTTTTGTGAAAATATCCACTAAATGAGGGAATAATATGTGTGAGGGTACCCCAGGAGAGTTCCAAATGTGTGTGGGTAGAATATATATCCCACGGGGGTAAAATTGAAAGAAGTTTAAAAAAATTTTGGGGGGATTTAGTCATTTTTCCGGCGTTTATCGGACTTTCAGATAGGGGAAATGTCAGTGAGCGTTCCGATTTCAGTTGCAGAGCGATTCGCCCAAAGAGTCCTTGATATTTCGTCGTTTTCAGGCAATTTTCTGAATTTTTGAAAATTTCACTTTTTTGTGAAAATATCCACTAAATGAGGGAATAATATGTGTGAGGGTACCCCAGGAGAGTTCCAAATGTGTGTGGGTAGAATATATATCCCACGGGGGTAAAATTGAAAAAAGTTGAAAATTTTTTTTTTCTGGATTTAGTAATTTTTCCGGCGTTTATCGGACTTTCAGATAGGGGAAATGTCAGTGAGCGTTCCGATTTCAGTTGCAGAGCGATTCGCCCAAAGAGTCCTTGATATTTCGTCGTTTTCAGGCAATTTTCTGAATTTTTGAAAATTTCACTTTTTTGTGAAAATATCCACTAAATGAGGGAATAATATGTGTGAGAGTACCCCAGGAGAGTTCCAAATGTGTTTGGGTAGAATATATATCCCACAGGATTAAAATTGAAAAAAGTTGAAAAAAATTTTTTTTTAGTACTTAGTCATTTTTCCGGCGTTTATCAAACTTTCAGATAGGGGAAATGTCAGTGAGCTTTCCGATTTCAGTTCCAGAGCGATTCGCCCAATGAGTCCTTGATATTTAGTCGTTGTCAGCCAATTTTCAGAATTTTTGAAAATGTAACTTTTTTGTGAAAATATCCACTAAATGAGGGAATAATATGTGTGAGGGTACCCCAGGAGAGTTCCAAATGTGTGTGGGTAGAATATATATCCCACGGGGGTAAAATTGAAAAAAGTTGAAAACATATTTTTTTTGACTTAGTCATTTTTCCGGCGTTAATCAGACTTTCAGATAGCGGAAATGTCAGTGAGCGTTCCGATTTCAGTTCCAGAGCTATTCGCCCAATGAGTCCTTGATATTTCGTCGTTTTCAGGCAATTTTCTGAATTTTTGAAAATTTCACTTTTTTGTGAAAATATCCAATAATGAGGGAATAATATGTGTGAGGGTACCCCAGGAGGGTTCCAAATGTGCGTGGGTAGAATATATATCCCACAGGGTTAAAATTGAAAAAAGTTGAAAAAAATTTTTTTTTAGTACTTAGTCATTTTTCCTGCGTTTATCAGACTTTCAGATAGGGGAAATGTCAGTGAGCGTTCCGATTTCAGTTCCTGAGCGATTCGCCCAATGAGTCCTTGATATTTAGTCGTTTTCAGCCAATTTTCAGAATTTTTGAAAATGTCACTTTTTTGTGAAAATATCCACTAAATGAGGGAATAATATGTGTGAGGGTACTCCAGGAGAGTTCCAAATGTGTCTGGGTAGAATATATATCCCACGGGGTAAAATTGAAAACAGTTGAAAACATTTTTTTTTTGACTTAGTCATTTTTCCGGCGTTTATCAGACTTTCAGATAGCGGAAATGTCAGTGAGCGTTCTGATTTCAGTTCCAGAGCGATTCGCCCAATGAGTCCTTGATATTTAGTCGTTTTCAGCCAATTTTCTGGATTTTTGAAAATTTTACTTTTTTGCGAAAATATCCAATAATGAGGGAATAATATGTGTGAGGGTACCCCAGGAGGGTTCCAAATGTGCGTGGGTAGAATATATATCCCACAGGGTTAAAATTGAAAAAAGTTGAAAAAAATTTTTTTTTAGTACGTAGTCATTTTTCCTGCGTTTATCAGACTTTCAGATAGGGGAAATGTCAGTGAGCGTTCCGATTTCAGTTCCTGAGCGATTCGCCCAATGAGTCCTTGATATTTAGTTGTTTTCAGCTAATTTTCAGAATTTTTGAAGATGTAACTTTTTTGTGAAAATATCCACTAAATGAGGGAATAATATGTGTGAGGGTACCCCAGGAGAGTTCCAAATGTGTGTGGGTAGAATATATATCCCACGGGGGTAAAATTGAAAGAAGTTTAAAAAAATTTTGGGGGGATTTAGTCATTTTTCCGGCGTTTATCGGACTTTCAGATAGGGGAAATGTCAGTGAGCGTTCCGATTTCAGTTGCAGAGCGATTCGCCCAAAGAGTCCTTGATATTTCGTCGTTTTCAGGCAATTTTCTGAATTTTTGAAAATTTCACTTTTTTGTGAAAATATCCACTAAATGAGGGAATAATATGTGTGAGGGTACCCCAGGAGAGTTCCAAATGTGTGTGGGTAGAATATATATCCCACGGGGGTAAAATTGAAAAAAGTTGAAATTTTTTTTTTTCTGGATTTAGTAATTTTTCCGGCGTTTATCGGACTTTCAGATAGGGGAAATGTCAGTGAGCGTTCCGATTTCAGTTGCAGAGCGATTCGCCCAAAGAGTCCTTGATATTTCGTCGTTTTCAGGCAATTTTCTGAATTTTTGAAAATTTCACTTTTTTGTGAAAATATCCACTAAATGAGGGAATAATATGTGTGAGAGTACCCCAGGAGAGTTCCAAATGTGTTTGGGTAGAATATATATCCCACAGGATTAAAATTGAAAAAAGTTGAAAAAAATTTTTTTTTAGTACTTAGTCATTTTTCCGGCGTTTATCAAACTTTCAGATAGGGGAAATGTCAGTGAGCTTTCCGATTTCAGTTCCAGAGCGATTCGCCCAATGAGTCCTTGATATTTAGTCGTTGTCAGCCAATTTTCAGAATTTTTGAAAATGTAACTTTTTTGTGAAAATATCCACTAAATGAGGGAATAATATGTGTGAGGGTACTCCAGGAGAGTTCCAAATGTGTGTGGGTAGAATATATATCCCACGGGGTAAAATTGAAAAAAGTTGAAAACATTTTTTTTTTGACTTAGTCATTTTTCTGGCGTTTATCAGACTTTCAGATAGCGGAAATGTCAGTGAGCGTTCCGATTTCAGTTCCAGAGCTATTCGCCCAATGAGTCCTTGATATTTCGTCGTTTTCAGGCAATTTTCTGAATTTTTGAAAATTTCACTTTTTTGTGAAAATATCCACTAAATGAGGGAATAATATGTGTGAGGGTACCCCAGGAGAGTTCCAAATGTGTGTGGGTAGAATATATATCCCACGGGGGTAAAATTGAAAAAAGTTGAAAAATTTTTTTGGGGGATTTAGTCATTTTTCCGGCATTTATCAGACTTTCAGATAGCGGAAATGTCAGTGAGCGTTCCGATTTCAGTACCAGAGCGATTCGCCCAATGAGTCCTTGATATTTAGTCGTTTTCAGGCAATTTTCTGAATTTTTGAAAATTTCACTTTTTTGTGAAAATATCCAATAATGAGGGAATAATATGTGTGAGGGTACCCCAGGAGGGTTCCAAATGTGCGTGGGTAGAATATATATCCCACAGGGTTAAAATTGAAAAAAGTTGAAAAAAATTTTTTTTTAGTACTTAGTCATTTTTCCTGCGTTTATCAGACTTTCAGATAGGGGAAATGTCAGTGAGCGTTCCGATTTCAGTTCCTGAGCGATTCGCCCAATGAGTCCTTGATATTTAGTCGTTTTCAGCCAATTTTCAGAATTTTTGAAAATGTCACTTTTTTGTGAAAATATCCACTAAATGAGGGAATAATATGTGTGAGGGTACTCCAGGAGAGTTCCAAATGTGTCTGGGTAGAATATATATCCCACGGGGTAAAATTGAAAACAGTTGAAAACATTTTTTTTTTGACTTAGTCATTTTTCCGGCGTTTATCAGACTTTCAGATAGCGGAAATGTCAGTGAGCGTTCTGATTTCAGTTCCAGAGCGATTCGCCCAATGAGTCCTTGATATTTAGTCGTTTTGAGCCAATTTTCTGAATTTTTGAAAATTTCACTTTTTTGTGAAAATATCCACTAAATGAGGTAATAATATGTGTGAGGGTACCCCAGGAGAGTTCCAAATGTGTGTGGGTAGAATATATATCCCACGGGGGTAAAATTGAAAAAAGTTGAAAAATTTTTTTGGGGGATTTAGTCATTTTTCCGGCATTTATCAGACTTTCAGATAGCGGAAATGTCAGTGAGCGTTCCGATTTCAGTACCAGAGCGATTCGCCCAATGAGTCCTTGATATTTAGTCGTTTTCAGCCAATTTTCTGGATTTTTGAAAATTTTACTTTTTTGCGAAAATATCCAATAATGAGGGAATAATATGTGTGAGGGTACCCCAGGAGGGTTCCAAATGTGCGTGGGTAGAATATATATCCCACAGGGTTAAAATTGAAAAAAGTTGAAAAAAATTTTTTTTTAGTACGTAGTCATTTTTCCTGCGTTTATCAGACTTTCAGATAGGGGAAATGTCAGTGAGCGTTCCGATTTCAGTTCCTGAGCGATTCGCCCAATGAGTCCTTGATATTTAGTTGTTTTCAGCTAATTTTCAGAATTTTTGAAGATGTAACTTTTTTGTGAAAATATCCACTAAATGAGGGAATAATATGTGTGAGGGTACCCCAGGAGAGTTCCAAATGTGTGTGGGTAGAATATATATCCCACGGGGGTAAAATTGAAAGAAGTTTAAAAAAATTTTGGGGGGATTTAGTCATTTTTCCGGCGTTTATCGGACTTTCAGATAGGGGAAATGTCAGTGAGCGTTCCGATTTCAGTTGCAGAGCGATTCGCCCAAAGAGTCCTTGATATTTCGTCGTTTTCAGGCAATTTTCTGAATTTTTGAAAATTTCACTTTTTTGTGAAAATATCCACTAAATGAGGGAATAATATGTGTGAGGGTACCCCAGGAGAGTTCCAAATGTGTGTGGGTAGAATATATATCCCACGGGGGTAAAATTGAAAAAAGTTGAAAATTTTTTTTTTCTGGATTTAGTAATTTTTCCGGCGTTTATCGGACTTTCAGATAGGGGAAATGTCAGTGAGCGTTCCGATTTCAGTTGCAGAGCGATTCGCCCAAAGAGTCCTTGATATTTCGTCGTTTTCAGGCAATTTTCTGAATTTTTGAAAATTTCACTTTTTTGTGAAAATATCCACTAAATGAGGGAATAATATGTGTGAGAGTACCCCAGGAGAGTTCCAAATGTGTTTGGGTAGAATATATATCCCACAGGATTAAAATTGAAAAAAGTTGAAAAAAATTTTTTTTTAGTACTTAGTCATTTTTCCGGCGTTTATCAAACTTTCAGATAGGGGAAATGTCAGTGAGCTTTCCGATTTCAGTTCCAGAGCGATTCGCCCAATGAGTCCTTGATATTTAGTCGTTGTCAGCCAATTTTCAGAATTTTTGAAAATGTAACTTTTTTGTGAAAATATCCACTAAATGAGGGAATAATATGTGTGAGGGTACCCCAGGAGAGTTCCAAATGTGTGTGGGTAGAATATATATCCCACGGGGGTAAAATTGAAAAAAGTTGAAAACATATTTTTTTTGACTTAGTCATTTTTCCGGCGTTAATCAGACTTTCAGATAGCGGAAATGTCAGTGAGCGTTCCGATTTCAGTTCCAGAGCTATTCGCCCAATGAGTCCTTGATATTTCGTCGTTTTCAGGCAATTTTCTGAATTTTTGAAAATTTCACTTTTTTGTGAAAATATCCAATAATGAGGGAATAATATGTGTGAGGGTACCCCAGGAGGGTTCCAAATGTGCGTGGGTAGAATATATATCCCACAGGGTTAAAATTGAAAAAAGTTGAAAAAAATTTTTTTTTAGTACTTAGTCATTTTTCCTGCGTTTATCAGACTTTCAGATAGGGGAAATGTCAGTGAGCGTTCCGATTTCAGTTCCTGAGCGATTCGCCCAATGAGTCCTTGATATTTAGTCGTTTTCAGCCAATTTTCAGAATTTTTGAAAATGTCACTTTTTTGTGAAAATATCCACTAAATGAGGGAATAATATGTGTGAGGGTACTCCAGGAGAGTTCCAAATGTGTCTGGGTAGAATATATATCCCACGGGGTAAAATTGAAAACAGTTGAAAACATTTTTTTTTTGACTTAGTCATTTTTCCGGCGTTTATCAGACTTTCAGATAGCGGAAATGTCAGTGAGCGTTCTGATTTCAGTTCCAGAGCGATTCGCCCAATGAGTCCTTGATATTTAGTCGTTTTCAGCCAATTTTCTGGATTTTTGAAAATTTTACTTTTTTGCGAAAATATCCAATAATGAGGGAATAATATGTGTGAGGGTACCCCAGGAGGGTTCCAAATGTGCGTGGGTAGAATATATATCCCACAGGGTTAAAATTGAAAAAAGTTGAAAAAAATTTTTTTTTAGTACGTAGTCATTTTTCCTGCGTTTATCAGACTTTCAGATAGGGGAAATGTCAGTGAGCGTTCCGATTTCAGTTCCTGAGCGATTCGCCCAATGAGTCCTTGATATTTAGTTGTTTTCAGCTAATTTTCAGAATTTTTGAAGATGTAACTTTTTTGTGAAAATATCCACTAAATGAGGGAATAATATGTGTGAGGGTACCCCAGGAGAGTTCCAAATGTGTGTGGGTAGAATATATATCCCACGGGGGTAAAATTGAAAGAAGTTTAAAAAAATTTTGGGGGGATTTAGTCATTTTTCCGGCGTTTATCGGACTTTCAGATAGGGGAAATGTCAGTGAGCGTTCCGATTTCAGTTGCAGAGCGATTCGCCCAAAGAGTCCTTGATATTTCGTCGTTTTCAGGCAATTTTCTGAATTTTTGAAAATTTCACTTTTTTGTGAAAATATCCACTAAATGAGGGAATAATATGTGTGAGGGTACCCCAGGAGAGTTCCAAATGTGTGTGGGTAGAATATATATCCCACGGGGGTAAAATTGAAAAAAGTTGAAAATTTTTTTTTTCTGGATTTAGTAATTTTTCCGGCGTTTATCGGACTTTCAGATAGGGGAAATGTCAGTGAGCGTTCCGATTTCAGTTGCAGAGCGATTCGCCCAAAGAGTCCTTGATATTTCGTCGTTTTCAGGCAATTTTCTGAATTTTTGAAAATTTCACTTTTTTGTGAAAATATCCACTAAATGAGGGAATAATATGTGTGAGAGTACCCCAGGAGAGTTCCAAATGTGTTTGGGTAGAATATATATCCCACAGGATTAAAATTGAAAAAAGTTGAAAAAAATTTTTTTTTAGTACTTAGTCATTTTTCCGGCGTTTATCAAACTTTCAGATAGGGGAAATGTCAGTGAGCTTTCCGATTTCAGTTCCAGAGCGATTCGCCCAATGAGTCCTTGATATTTAGTCGTTGTCAGCCAATTTTCAGAATTTTTGAAAATGTAACTTTTTTGTGAAAATATCCACTAAATGAGGGAATAATATGTGTGAGGGTACTCCAGGAGAGTTCCAAATGTGTGTGGGTAGAATATATATCCCACGGGGTAAAATTGAAAAAAGTTGAAAACATTTTTTTTTTGACTTAGTCATTTTTCTGGCGTTTATCAGACTTTCAGATAGCGGAAATGTCAGTGAGCGTTCCGATTTCAGTTCCAGAGCTATTCGCCCAATGAGTCCTTGATATTTCGTCGTTTTCAGGCAATTTTCTGAATTTTTGAAAATTTCACTTTTTTGTGAAAATATCCACTAAATGAGGGAATAATATGTGTGAGGGTACCCCAGGAGAGTTCCAAATGTGTGTGGGTAGAATATATATCCCACGGGGGTAAAATTGAAAAAAGTTGAAAAATTTTTTTGGGGGATTTAGTCATTTTTCCGGCATTTATCAGACTTTCAGATAGCGGAAATGTCAGTGAGCGTTCCGATTTCAGTACCAGAGCGATTCGCCCAATGAGTCCTTGATATTTAGTCGTTTTCAGCCAATTTTCTGGATTTTTGAAAATTTTACTTTTTTGTGAAAATATCCAATAATGAGGGAATAATATGTGTGAGGGTACCCCAGGAGGGTTCCAAATGTGCGTGGGTAGAATATATATCCCACAGGGTTAAAATTGAAAAAAGTTGAAAAAATTTTTTTTTTAGTACGTAGTCATTTTTCCTGCGTTTATTAGACTTTCAGATAGGGGAAATGTCAGTGAGCGTTCCGATTTCAGTTCCTGAGCGATTCGCCCAATGAGTCCTTGATATTTAGTCGTTTTCAGCCAATTTTCAGAATTTTTGAAAATGTAACTTTTTTGTGAAAATATCCACTAAATGAGGGAATAATATGTGTGAGGGTACTCCAGGAGAGTTCCAAATGTGTGTGGGTAGAATATATATCCCACGGGGTAAAATTGAAAAAAGTTGAAAACATTTTTTTTTTGACTTAGTCATTTTTCCGGCGTTTATCAGACTTTCAGATAGCGGAAATGTCAGTGAGCGTTCTGATTTCAGTTCCAGAGCGATTCGCCCAATGAGTCCTTGATATTTAGTCGTTTTGAGCCAATTTTCTGAATTTTTGAAAATTTCACTTTTTTGTGAAAATATCCACTAAATGAGGGAATAATATGTGTGAGGGTACCCCAGGAGAGTTCCAAATGTGTGTGGGTAGAATATATATCCCACGGGGGTAAAATTGAAAAAAGTTGAAAATTTTTTTTGGGGGATTTAGTCATTTTTCCGGCATTTATCAGACTTTCAGATAGCGGAAATGTCAGTGAGCGTTCCGATTTCAGTACCAGAGCGATTCGCCCAATGAGTACTTGATATTTAGTCGTTTTCAGCCAATTTTCTGGATTTTTGAAAATTTTACTTTTTTGTGAAAATATCCAATAATGAGGGAATAATATGTGTGAGGGTACCCCAGGAGGGTTCCAAATGTGCGTGGGTAGAATATATATCCCACAGGGTTAAAATTGAAAAAAGTTGAAAAAAATTTTTTTTTAGTACGTAGTCATTTTTCCTGCGTTTATCAGACTTTCAGATAGGGGAAATGTCAGTGAGCGTTCCGATTTCAGTTCCTGAGCGATTCGCCCAATGAGTCCTTGATATTTAGTTGTTTTCAGCTAATTTTCAGAATTTTTGAAGATGTAACTTTTTTGTGAAAATATCCACTAAATGAGGGAATAATATGTGTGAGGGTACCCCAGGAGAGTTCCAAATGTGTGTGGGTAGAATATATATCCCACGGGGGTAAAATTGAAAGAAGTTTAAAAAAATTTTGGGGGGATTTAGTCATTTTTCCGGCGTTTATCGGACTTTCAGATAGTGGAAATGTCAGTGAGCGTTCCGATTTCAGTTGCAGAGCGATTCGCCCAAAGAGTCCTTGATATTTCGTCGTTTTCAGGCAATTTTCTGAATTTTTGAAAATTTCACTTTTTTGTGAAAATATCCACTAAATGAGGGAATAATATGTGTGAGGGTACCCCAGGAGAGTTCCAAATGTGTGTGGGTAGAATATATATCCCACGGGGGTAAAATTGAAAAAAGTTGAAAATTTTTTTTTTCTGGATTTAGTAATTTTTCCGGCGTTTATCGGACTTTCAGATAGGGGAAATGTCAGTGAGCGTTCCGATTTCAGTTGCAGAGCGATTCGCCCAAAGAGTCCTTGATATTTCGTCGTTTTCAGGCAATTTTCTGAATTTTTGAAAATTTCACTTTTTTGTGAAAATATCCACTAAATGAGGGAATAATATGTGTGAGAGTACCCCAGGAGAGTTCCAAATGTGTTTGGGTAGAATATATATCCCACAGGATTAAAATTGAAAAAAGTTGAAAAAAATTTTTTTTTAGTACTTAGTCATTTTTCCGGCGTTTATCAAACTTTCAGATAGGGGAAATGTCAGTGAGCTTTCCGATTTCAGTTCCAGAGCGATTCGCCCAATGAGTCCTTGATATTTAGTCGTTGTCAGCCAATTTTCAGAATTTTTGAAAATGTAACTTTTTTGTGAAAATATCCACTAAATGAGGGAATAATATGTGTGAGGGTACCCCAGGAGAGTTCCAAATGTGTGTGGGTAGAATATATATCCCACGGGGGTAAAATTGAAAAAAGTTGAAAACATATTTTTTTTGACTTAGTCATTTTTCCGGCGTTTATCAGACTTTCAGATAGCGGAAATGTCAGTGAGCGTTCCGATTTCAGTTCCAGAGCTATTCGCCCAATGAGTCCTTGATATTTCGTCGTTTTCAGGCAATTTTCTGAATTTTTGAAAATTTCACTTTTTTGTGAAAATATCCAATAATGAGGGAATAATATGTGTGAGGGTACCCCAGGAGGGTTCCAAATGTGCGTGGGTAGAATATATATCCCACAGGGTTAAAATTGAAAAAAGTTGAAAAAAATTTTTTTTTAGTACTTAGTCATTTTTCCTGCGTTTATCAGACTTTCAGATAGGGGAAATGTCAGTGAGCGTTCCGATTTCAGTTCCTGAGCGATTCGCCCAATGAGTCCTTGATATTTAGTCGTTTTCAGCCAATTTTCAGAATTTTTGAAAATGTCACTTTTTTGTGAAAATATCCACTAAATGAGGGAATAATATGTGTGAGGGTACTCCAGGAGAGTTCCAAATGTGTCTGGGTAGAATATATATCCCACGGGGTAAAATTGAAAACAGTTGAAAACATTTTTTTTTTGACTTAGTCATTTTTCCGGCGTTTATCAGACTTTCAGATAGCGGAAATGTCAGTGAGCGTTCTGATTTCAGTTCCAGAGCGATTCGCCCAATGAGTCCTTGATATTTAGTCGTTTTCAGCCAATTTTCTGGATTTTTGAAAATTTTACTTTTTTGCGAAAATATCCAATAATGAGGGAATAATATGTGTGAGGGTACCCCAGGAGGGTTCCAAATGTGCGTGGGTAGAATATATATCCCACAGGGTTAAAATTGAAAAAAGTTGAAAAAAATTTTTTTTTAGTACGTAGTCATTTTTCCTGCGTTTATCAGACTTTCAGATAGGGGAAATGTCAGTGAGCGTTCCGATTTCAGTTCCTGAGCGATTCGCCCAATGAGTCCTTGATATTTAGTTGTTTTCAGCTAATTTTCAGAATTTTTGAAGATGTAACTTTTTTGTGAAAATATCCACTAAATGAGGGAATAATATGTGTGAGGGTACCCCAGGAGAGTTCCAAATGTGTGTGGGTAGAATATATATCCCACGGGGGTAAAATTGAAAGAAGTTTAAAAAAATTTTGGGGGGATTTAGTCATTTTTCCGGCGTTTATCGGACTTTCAGATAGGGGAAATGTCAGTGAGCGTTCCGATTTCAGTTGCAGAGCGATTCGCCCAAAGAGTCCTTGATATTTCGTCGTTTTCAGGCAATTTTCTGAATTTTTGAAAATTTCACTTTTTTGTGAAAATATCCACTAAATGAGGGAATAATATGTGTGAGGGTACCCCAGGAGAGTTCCAAATGTGTGTGGGTAGAATATATATCCCACGGGGGTAAAATTGAAAAAAGTTGAAAATTTTTTTTTTCTGGATTTAGTAATTTTTCCGGCGTTTATCGGACTTTCAGATAGGGGAAATGTCAGTGAGCGTTCCGATTTCAGTTGCAGAGCGATTCGCCCAAAGAGTCCTTGATATTTCGTCGTTTTCAGGCAATTTTCTGAATTTTTGAAAATTTCACTTTTTTGTGAAAATATCCACTAAATGAGGGAATAATATGTGTGAGAGTACCCCAGGAGAGTTCCAAATGTGTTTGGGTAGAATATATATCCCACAGGATTAAAATTGAAAAAAGTTGAAAAAAAATTTTTTTTAGTACTTAGTCATTTTTCCGGCGTTTATCAAACTTTCAGATAGGGGAAATGTCAGTGAGCTTTCCGATTTCAGTTCCAGAGCGATTCGCCCAATGAGTCCTTGATATTTAGTCATTGTCAGCCAATTTTCAGAATTTTTGAAAATGTAACTTTTTTGTGAAAATATCCACTAAATGAGGGAATAATATGTGTGAGGGTACTCCAGGAGAGTTCCAAATGTGTGTGGGTAGAATATATATCCCACGGGGTAAAATTGAAAAAAGTTGAAAACATTTTTTTTTTGACTTAGTCATTTTTCTGGCGTTTATCAGACTTTCAGATAGCGGAAATGTCAGTGAGCGTTCCGATTTCAGTTCCAGAGCTATTCGCCCAATGAGTCCTTGATATTTCGTCGTTTTCAGGCAATTTTCTGAATTTTTGAAAATTTCACTTTTTTGTGAAAATATCCACTAAATGAGGGAATAATATGTGTGAGGGTACCCCAGGAGAGTTCCAAATGTGTGTGGGTAGAATATATATCCCACGGGGGTAAAATTGAAAAAAGTTGAAAAATTTTTTTGGGGGATTTAGTCATTTTTCCGGCATTTATCAGACTTTCAGATAGCGGAAATGTCAGTGAGCGTTCCGATTTCAGTACCAGAGCGATTCGCCCAATGAGTCCTTGATATTTAGTCGTTTTCAGCCAATTTTCTGGATTTTTGAAAATTTTACTTTTTTGTGAAAATATCCAATAATGAGGGAATAATATGTGTGAGGGTACCCCAGGAGGGTTCCAAATGTGCGTGGGTAGAATATATATCCCACAGGGTTAAAATTGAAAAAAGTTGAAAAATTTTTTTTTTTAGTACGTAGTCATTTTTCCTGCGTTTATTAGACTTTCAGATAGGGGAAATGTCAGTGAGCGTTCCGATTTCAGTTCCTGAGCGATTCGCCCAATGAGTCCTTGATATTTAGTCGTTTTCAGCCAATTTTCAGAATTTTTGAAAATGTAACTTTTTTGTGAAAATATCCACTAAATGAGGGAATAATATGTGTGAGGGTACTCCAGGAGAGTTCCAAATGTGTGTGGGTAGAATATATATCCCACGGGGTAAAATTGAAAAAAGTTGAAAACATTTTTTTTTTGACTTAGTCATTTTTCCGGCGTTTATCAGACTTTCAGATAGCGGAAATGTCAGTGAGCGTTCTGATTTCAGTTCCAGAGCGATTCGCCCAATGAGTCCTTGATATTTAGTCGTTTTGAGCCAATTTTCTGAATTTTTGAAAATTTCACTTTTTTGTGAAAATATCCACTAAATGAGGGAATAATATGTGTGAGGGTACCCCAGGAGAGTTCCAAATGTGTGTGGGTAGAATATATATCCCACGGGGGTAAAATTGAAAAAAGTTGAAAATTTTTTTTGGGGGATTTAGTCATTTTTCCGGCATTTATCAGACTTTCAGATAGCGGAAATGTCAGTGAGCGTTCCGATTTCAGTACCAGAGCGATTCGCCCAATGAGTACTTGATATTTAGTCGTTTTCAGCCAATTTTCTGGATTTTTGAAAATTTTACTTTTTTGTGAAAATATCCAATAATGAGGGAATAATATGTGTGAGGGTACCCCAGGAGGGTTCCAAATGTGCGTGGGTAGAATATATATCCCACAGGGTTAAAATTGAAAAAAGTTGAAAAAAAATTTTTTTTTAGTACGTAGTCATTTTTCCTGCGTTTATCAGACTTTCAGATAGGGGAAATGTCAGTGAGCGTTCCGATTTCAGTTCCTGAGCGATTCGCCCAATGAGTCCTTGATATTTAGTCGTTTTCAGCCAATTTTCAGAATTTTTGAAAATGTAACTTTTTTATGAAAATATCCACTAAATGAGGGAATAATATGTGTGAGGGTACTCCAGGAGAGTTCCAAATGTGTGTGGGTAGAATATATATCCCACGGGGTAAAATTGAAAAAAGTTGAAAACATTTTTTTTTTGACTTAGTCATTTTTCCGTCGTTTATCAGACTTTCAGATAGCGGAAATGTCAGTGAGCGTTCTGATTTCAGTTCCAGAGCGATTCGCCCAATGAGTCCTTGATATTTAGTCGTTTTGAGCCAATTTTCTGAATTTTTGAAAATTTCACTTTTTTGTGAAAATATCCACTAAATGAGGGAATAATATGTGTGAGGGTACCCCAGGAGAGTTCCAAATGTGTGTGGGTAGAATATATATCCCACAGGGTTAAAATTGAAAAAAGTTGAAAAAATTTTTTTTTTAGTACTTAGTCATTTTTCCAGCGTTTATCAGACTTTCAGATAGGGGAAATGTCAGTGAGCGTTCCGATTTCAGTTCCTGAGCGATTCGCCCAATGAGTCCTTGATATTTCGTCGTTTTCAGCCAATTTTCAGAATTTTTGAAAATGTCACTTTTTTTGTGAAAATATCCACTAAATGAGGGAATAATATGTGTGAGGGTACCCCAGGAGAGTTCCAAATGTGTGTGGGTAGAATATATATCCCACGGGGGTAAAATTGAAAAAAGTTTAAAAAAATTTTGGGGGGATTTAGTCATTTTTCCGGCGTTTATCGGACTTTCAGATAGGGGAAATGTCAGTGAGCGTTCCGATTTCAGTTGCAGAGCGATTCGCCCAAAGAGTCCTTGATATTTCATCGTTTTCAGGCAATTTTCTGAATTTTTGAAAATTTCACTTTTTTGTGAAAATATCCACTAAATGAGGGAATAATATGTGTGAGGGTACCCCAGGAGAGTTCCAAATGTGTGTGGGTAGAATATATATCCCACGGGGGTAAAATTGAAAAAAGTTGAAAATTTTTTTTTTCTGGATTTAGTAATTTTTCCGGCATTTATCAGACTTTCAGATAGGTGAACTGTCAGTGAGCGTTCCGATTTCAGTACCAGAGCGGTTCGCCCAATGAGTCCTTGATATTTAGTCGTTTTCAGCCAATTTTCTGGATTTTTGAAAATTTCACTTTTTTGTGAAAATATCCACTAAATGAGGGAATAATATGTGTGAGAGTACCCCAGGAGAGTTCCAAATGTGTTTGGGTAGAATATATATCCCACAGGGTTAAAATTGAAAAAAGTTGAAAAAAATTTTTTTTTAGTACTTAGTCATTTTTCCGGCGTTTATCAAACTTTCAGATAGGGGAAATGTCAGTGAGCTTTCCGATTTCAGTTCCAGAGCGATTAACCCTATGAATCCTTGATATTTAGTCGTTTTCAGCCAATTTTCTGGATTTTTGAAAATTTCACTTTTTTGTGAAAATATCCACTAAATGAGGGAATAATATGTGTGAGGGTACCCCAGGAGAGTTCCAAATGTGTGTGGGTAGAATATATATCCCACGGGGGTAAAATTGAAAAAAGTTGAAAATTTTTTTTTTCTGGATTTAGTAATTTTTCCGGCATTTATCAGACTTTCAGATAGGTGAACTGTCAGTGAGCATTCCGATTTCAGTACCAGAGCGGTTCGCCCAATGAGTCCTTGATATTTAGTCGTTTTCAGCCAATTTTCTGGATTTTTGAAAATTTCACTTTTTTGTGAAAATATCCACTAAATGAGGGAATAATATGTGTGAGGGTACCCCAGGAGAGTTCCAAATGTGTTTGGGTAGAATATATATCCCACAGGGTTAAAATTGAAAAAAGTTGAAAAAAATTTTTTTTTAGTACTTAGTCATTTTTACGGCGTTTATCAAACTTTCAGATAGGGGAAATGTCAGTGAGCTTTCCGATTTCAGTTCCAGAGCGATTCGCCCAATGAGTCCTTGATATTTAGTCGTTGTCAGCCAATTTTCAGAATTTTTGAAAATGTAACTTTTTTGTGAAAATATCCACTAAATGAGGGAATAATATGTGTGAGGGTACCCCAGGAGAGTTCCAAATGTGTGTGGGTAGAATATATATCCCACGGGGGTAAAATTGAAAAAAGTTGAAAACATTTTTTTTTTGACTTAGTCATTTTTCCGGCGTTTATCAGACTTTCAGATAGCGGAAATGTCAGTGAGCGTTCCGATTTCAGTACCAGAGCGGTTCGCCCAATGAGTCCTTGATATTTAGTCGTTTTCAGCCAATTTTCTGGATTTTTGAAAATTTCACTTTTTTGTGAAAATATCCACTAAATGAGGGAATAATATGTGTGAGAGTACCCCAGGAGAGTTCCAAATGTGTTTGGGTAGAATATATATCCCACAGGGTTAAAATTGAAAAAAGTTGAAAAAAATTTTTTTTTAGTACTTAGTCATTTTTCCGGCGTTTATCAAACTTTCAGATAGGGGAAATGTCAGTGAGCTTTCCGATTTCAGTTCCAGAGCGATTAACCCTATGAATCCTTGATATTTAGTCGTTTTCAGCCAATTTTCTGGATTTTTGAAAATTTCACTTTTTTGTGAAAATATCCACTAAATGAGGGAATAATATGTGTGAGGGTACCCCAGGAGAGTTCCAAATGTGTGTGGGTAGAATATATATCCCACGGGGGTAAAATTGAAAAAAGTTGAAAATTTTTTTTTTCTGGATTTAGTAATTTTTCCGGCATTTATCAGACTTTCAGATAGGTGAACTGTCAGTGAGCATTCCGATTTCAGTACCAGAGCGGTTCGCCCAATGAGTCCTTGATATTTAGTCGTTTTCAGCCAATTTTCTGGATTTTTGAAAATTTCACTTTTTTGTGAAAATATCCACTAAATGAGGGAATAATATGTGTGAGGGTACCCCAGGAGAGTTCCAAATGTGTTTGGGTAGAATATATATCCCACAGGGTTAAAATTGAAAAAAGTTGAAAAAATTTTTTTTTAGTACTTAGTCATTTTTACGGCGTTTATCAAACTTTCAGATAGGGGAAATGTCAGTGAGCTTTCCGATTTCAGTTCCAGAGCGATTCGCCCAATGAGTCCTTGATATTTAGTCGTTGTCAGCCAATTTTCAGAATTTTTGAAAATGTAACTTTTTTGTGAAAATCCCACGGGGGTAAAATTGAAAAAAGTTGAAAACATTTTTTTTTTGACTTAGTCATTTTTCCGGCGTTTATCAGACTTTCAGATAGCGGAAATGTCAGTGAGCGTTCCGATTTCAGTTCCAGAGCTATTCGCCCAATGAGTCCTTGATATTTCGTCGTTTTCAGGCAATTTTCTGAATTTTTGAAAATTTCACTTTTTTGTGAAAATATCCACTAAATGAGGGAATAATATGTGTGAGGGTACCCCAGGAGAGTTCCAAATGTGTGTGGGTAGAATATATATCCCACGGGGGTAAAATTGAAAAAAGTTGAAAATTTTTTTGGGGGGATTTAGTCATTTTTCCGGCATTTATCAGACTTTCAGATAGCGGAAATGTCAGTGAGCGTTCCGATTTCAGTACCAGAGCGATTCGCCCAATGAGTCCTTGATATTTAGGCGTTTTCAGCCAATTTTCTGGATTTTTGAAAATTTTACTTTTTTGTGAAAATATCCAATAATGAGGGAATAATATGTGTGAGGGTACCCCAGGAGGGTTCCAAATGTGCGTGGGTAGAATATATATCCCACAGGGTTAAAATTGAAAAAAGTTGAAAAAATTTTTTTTTTAGTACGTAGTCATTTTTCCAGCGTTTATCAGACTTTCAGATAGGGGAAATGTCAGTGAGCGTTCCGATTTCAGTTCCTGAGCGATTCGCCCAATGAGTCCTTGATATTTAGGCGTTTTCAGCCAATTTTCAGAATTTTTGAAAATGTCACTTTTTTTGTGAAAATATCCACTAAATGAGGGAATAATATGTGTGAGGGTACCCCAGGAGAGTTCCAAATGTGTGTGGGTAGAATATATATCCCACGGGGGTAAAATTGAAAAAAGTTTAAAAAAATTTTGGGGGGATTTAGTCATTTTTCCGGCGTTTATCGGACTTTCAGATAGGGGAAATGTCAGTGAGCGTTCCGATTTCAGTTGCAGAGCGATTCGCCCAAAGAGTCCTTGATATTTCGTCGTTTTCAGGCAATTTTCTGAATTTTTGAAAATTTCACTTTTTTGTGAAAATATCCACTAAATGAGGGAATAATATGTGTGAGGGTACCCCAGGAGAGTTCCAAATGTGTGTGGGTAGAATATATATCCCACGGGGGTAAAATTGAAAAAAGTTGAACATTTTTTTTTCTGGATTTAGTAATTTTTCCGGCATTTATCAGACTTTCAGATAGGTGAACTGTCAGTAAGCGTTCCGATTTCAGTACCAGAGCGGTTCGCCCAATGAGTCCTTGATATTTAGTCGTTTTCAGCCAATTTTCTGGATTTTTGAAAATTTCACTTTTTTGTGAAAATATCCACTAAATGAGGGAATAATATGTGTGAGAGTACCCCAGGAGAGTTCCAAATGTGTTTGGGTAGAATATATATCCCACAGGGTTAAAATTGAAAAAAGTTGAAAAAAAATTTTTTTTAGTACTTAGTCATTTTTCCGGCGTTTATCAAACTTTCAGATAGGGGAAATGTCAGTGAGCTTTCCGATTTCAGTTCCAGAGCGATTAACCCTATGAATCCTTGATATTTAGTCGTTTTCAGCCAATTTTCTGGATTTTTGAAAATTTCACTTTTTTGTGAAAATATCCACTAAATGAGGGAATAATATGTGTGAGGGTACCCCAGGAGAGTTCCAAATGTGTGTGGGTAGAATATATATCCCACGGGGGTAAAATTGAAAAAAGTTGAAAATTTTTTTTTTGGATTTAGTCATTTTTCCGGCATTTATCAGACTTTCAGATAGGGGAAATGTCAGTGAGCGTTCCGATTTCAGTACCAGAGCAATTCGCCCAATGAGTCCTTGATATTTATAGTTGTTTTCAGCCAATTTTCTGGATTTTTGAAAATTTCACTTTTTTGTGAAAATATCCACTAAATGAGGGAATAATATGTGTGAGGGTACCCCAGGAGAGTTTCAAATGTGTGTGGGTAGAATATATATCCCACGGGGGTAAAATTGAAAAAAGTTGAAAAAAATTTTTTTTTGGACTTAGTCATTTTTCCGGCATTTATCAGACTTTCAGATAGGGGAAATGTCAGTGAGCGTTCCGATTTCACTTCCAGAGCGATTCGCCCAATGAGTCCTTGGTATTTCGTCGTTTTCAGGCAATTTTCAGAATTTTTGAAAATTTCACTTTTTAGTGAAAATATCCACTAAATGAGGGAATAATATGTGTGAGGGTACCCCAGGAGAGTTCCAAATGTGTGTGGGTAGAATATATATCCCACGGGGGTAAAATTGAAAAAAGTTGAAAAAATTTTTTGGGGGATTTAGTCATTTTTCCGGCGTTTATCAGACTTTCAGATAGCGGAAATGTCAGTGAGCGTTCCGATTTCAGTACCAGAGCGATTCGCCCAATGAGTCCTTGATATTTAGTCGTTTTCAGCCAATTTTCTGGATTTTTGAAAATTTCACTTTTTTGTGAAAATATCCACTAAATGAGGGAATAATATGTGTGAGAGTACCCCAGGAGAGTTCCAAATGTGTTTGGGTAGAATATATATCCCACAGGGTTAAAATTGAAAAAAGTTGAAAAAAAATTTTTTTTAGTACTTAGTCATTTTTCCGGCGTTTATCAAACTTTCAGATAGGGGAAATGTCAGTGAGCTTTCCGATTTCAGTTCCAGAGCGATTAACCCTATGAATCCTTGATATTTAGTCGTTTTCAGCCAATTTTCTGGATTTTTGAAAATTTCACTTTTTTGTGAAAATATCCACTAAATGAGGGAATAATATGTGTGAGGGTACCCCAGGAGAGTTCCAAATGTGTGTGGGTAGAATATATATCCCACGGGGGTAAAATTGAAAAAAGTTGAAAATTTTTTTTTTGGATTTAGTCATTTTTCCGGCATTTATCAGACTTTCAGATAGGGGAAATGTCAGTGAGCGTTCCGATTTCAGTACCAGAGCAATTCGCCCAATGAGTCCTTGATATTTATAGTTGTTTTCAGCCAATTTTCTGGATTTTTGAAAATTTCACTTTTTTGTGAAAATATCCACTAAATGAGGGAATAATATGTGTGAGGGTACCCCAGGAGAGTTCCAAATGTGTGTGGGTAGAATATATATCCCACGGGGGTAAAATTGAAAAAAGTTGAAAAAAATTTTTTTTTGGACTTAGTCATTTTTCCGGCATTTATCAGACTTTCAGATAGGGGAAATGTCAGTGAGCGTTCCGATTTCACTTCCAGAGCGATTCGCCCAATGAGTCCTTGGTATTTCGTCGTTTTCAGGCAATTTTCAGAATTTTTGAAAATTTCACTTTTTAGTGAAAATATCCACTAAATGAGGGAATAATATGTGTGAGGGTACCCCAGGAGAGTTCCAAATGTGTGTGGGTAGAATATATATCCCACGGGGGTAAAATTGAAAAAAGTTGAAAAAATTTTTTGGGGGATTTAGTCATTTTTCCGGCGTTTATCAGACTTTCAGATAGCGGAAATGTCAGTGAGCGTTCCGATTTCAGTACCAGAGCGATTCGCCCAATGAGTCCTTGATATTTAGTCGTTTTCAGCCAATTTTCTGGATTTTTGAAAATTTTACTTTTTTGTGAAAATATCCAATAATGAGGGAATAATATGTGTGAGTGTACCCCAGGAGGGTTCCAAATGTGCGTGGGTAGAATATATATCCCACAGGGTTAAAATTGAAAAAAGTTGTAAAAAATTTTTTTTTAGTACTTAGTCATTTTTCCTGCGTTTATCAGACTTTCAGATAGGGGAAATGTCAGTGAGCGTTCCGATTTCAGTTCCTGAGCGATTCGCCCAATGAGTCCTTGATATTTAGTCGTTTTCAGCCAATTTTCAGAATTTTTGAAAATGTCACTTTTTTGTGAAAATATCCACTAAATGAGGGAATAATATGTGTGAGGGTACTCCAGGAGAGTTCCAAATGTGTCTGGGTAGAATATATATCCCACGGGGTAAAATTGAAAACAGTTGAAAACATTTTTTTTTTGACTTAGTCATTTTTCCGGCGTTTATCAGACTTTCAGATAGCGGAAATGTCAGTGAGCGTTCTGATTTCAGTACCAGAGCAATTCGCCCAATGAGTCCTTGATATTTATAGTTGTTTTCAGCCAATTTTCTGGATTTTTGAAAATTTCACTTTTTTGTGAAAATATCCACTAAATGAGGGAATAATATGTGTGAGGCTACCCCAGGAGAGTTCCAAATGTGCGTGGGTAGAATATATATCCCACAGGGTTAAAATTGAAAAAAGTTGAAAAAAATTTTTTTTTAGTACCTAGTCATTTTTCCTGCGTTTATCAGACTTTCAGATAGGGGAAATGTCAGTGAGCGTTCCGATTTCAGTTCCAGAGCGATTCGCCCAATGAGTCCTTGATATTTAGTCGTTTTCAGCCAATTTTCAGAATTTTTGAAAATCTAACTTTTTTGTGAAAATATCCACTAAATGAGGGAATAATATGTGTGAGGGTACTCCAGGAGAGTTCCAAATGTGTGTGGGTAGAATATATATCCCACGGGGTAAAATTGAAAAAAGTTGAAAACATTTTTTTTTTGACTTAGTCATTTTTCCGGCGTTTATCAGACTTTCAGATAGCGGAAATGTCAGTGAGCGTTCTGATTTCAGTTCCAGAGCGATTCGCCCAATGAGTCCTTGATATTTAGTCGTTTTGAGCCAATTTTCTGAATTTTTGAAAATTTCACTTTTTTGTGAAAATATCCACTAAATGAGGGAATAATATGTGTGAGGGTACCCCAGGAGAGTTCCAAATGTGTGTGGGTAGAATATATATCCCACAGGGTTAAAATTGAAAAAAGTTGAAAAAATTTTTTTTTTAGTACTTAGTCATTTTTCCAGCGTTTATCAGACTTTCAGATAGGGGAAATGTCAGTGAGCATTCCGATTTCAGTTCCTGAGCGATTCGCCCAATGAGTCCTTGATATTTAGTCGTTTTCAGCCAATTTTCAGAATTTTTGAAAATGTCACTTTTTTTGTGAAAATATCCACTAAATGAGGGAATAATATGTGTGAGGGTACCCCAGGAGAGTTCCAAATGTGTGTGGGTAGAATATATATCCCATGGGGGTAAAATTGAAAAAAGTTTAAAAAAATTTTGGGGGGATTTAGTCATTTTTCCGGCGTTTATCGGACTTTCAGATAGGGGAAATGTCACTGAGCGTTCCGATTTCAGTTGCAGAGCGATTCGCCCAAACAGTCCTTGATATTTCGTCGTTTTCAGGCAATTTTCTGAATTTTTGAAAATTTCACTTTTTTGTGAAAATATCCACTAAATGAGGGAATAATATGTGTGAGGGTACCCCAGGAGAGTTCCAAATGTGTGTGGGTAGAATATATATCCCACGGGGGTAAAATTGAAAAAAGTTGAAAGTTTTTTTTTTCTGGATTTAGTAATTTTTCCGGCATTTATCAGACTTTCAGATAGGTGAACTGTCAGTGAGCGTTCCGATTTCAGTACCAGAGCGGTTCGCCCAATGAGTCCTTGATATTTAGTCGTTTTCAGCCAATTTTCTGGATTTTTGAAAATTTCACTTTTTTGTGAAAATATCCACTAAATGAGGGAATAATATGTGTGAGAGTACCCAGGAGAGTTCCAAATGTGTTTGGGTAGAATATATATCCCACAGTGTTAAAATTGAAAAAAGTTGAAAAAAATTTTTTTTTAGTACTTAGTCATTTTTCCGGCGTTTATCAAACTTTCAGATAGGGGAAATGTCAGTGAGCTTTCCGATTTCAGTTCCAGAGCGATTAACCCTATGAATCCTTGATATTTAGTCGTTTTCAGCCAATTTTCTGGATTTTTGAAAATTTCACTTTTTTGTGAAAATATCCACTAAATGAGGGAATAATATGTGTGAGGGTACCCCAGGAGAGTTCCAAATGTGTGTGGGTAGAATATATATCCCACGGGGGTAAAATTGAAAAAAGTTGAAATTTTTTTTTTTGGATTTAGTCATTTTTCCGGCATTTATCAGACTTTCAGATAGGGGAAATGTCAGTGAGCGTTCCGATTTCACTTCCAGAGCGATTCGCCCCATGAGTCCTTGATATTTCGTTGTTTTCAGGCAATTTTCAGAATTTTTGAAAATTTCACTTTTTTGGTGAAAATATCCACTAAATGAGGGAACAATATGTGTGAGGGTACCCCAGGAGAGTTCCAAATGTGTGTGTGTAGAATATATATCCCACGGGGGTAAAGTTGAAAAAAGTTTAAAAAAATTTTGGGGGGATTTAGTCATTTTTCCGGCGTTTATCGGACTTTCAGATAGGGGAAATGTCAGTGAGCGTTCCGATTTCAGTTGCAGAGCGATTCGCCCAAAGAGTCCTTGATATTTCGTCGTTTTCAGGCAATTTTCTGAATTTTTGAAAATTTCACTTTTTTGTGAAAATATCCACTAAATGAGGGAATAATATGTGTGAGGGTACCCCAGGAGAGTTCCAAATGTGTGTGGGTAGAATATATATCCCACGGGGGTAAAATTGAAAAAAGTTGAAAATTTTTTTTTTCTGGATTTAGTAATTTTTCCGGCATTTATCAGACTTTCAGATAGGTGAACTGTCAGTGAGCGTTCCGATTTCAGTACCAGAGCGGTTTGCCCAATGAGTCCTTTATATTTAGTCGTTTTCAGCCAATTTTCTGGATTTTTGAAAATTTCACTTTTTTGTGAAAATATCCACTAAATGAGGGAATAATATGTGTGAGAGTACCCCAGGAGAGTTCCAAATGTGTGTGGGTAGAATATATATCCCACAGGGTTAAAATTGAAAAAAGTTGAAAAAAATTTTTTTTTAGTACTTAGTCATTTTTCCGGCGTTTATCAAACTTTCAGATAGGGGAAATGTCAGTGAGCTTTCCGATTTCAGTTCCAGAGCGATTAACCCTATGAATCCTTGATATTTAGTCGTTTTCAGCCAATTTTCTGGATTTTTGAAAATTTCACTTTTTTGTGAAAATATCCACTAAATGAGGGAATAATATGTGTGAGGGTACCCCAGGAGAGTTCCAAATGTGTGTGGGTAGAATATATATCCCACGGGGGTAAAATTGAAAAAAGTTGAAAATTTTTTTTTTGGATTTAGTCATTTTTCCGGCATTTATCAGACTTTCAGATAGGGGAAATGTCAGTGAGCGTTCCGATTTCAGTACCAGAGCAATTCGCCCAATGAGTCCTTGATATTTATAGTTGTTTTCAGCCAATTTTCTGGATTTTTGAAAATTTCACTTTTTTGTGAAAATATCCACTAAATGAGGGAATAATATGTGTGAGGGTACCCCAGGAGAGTTCCAAATGTGTGTGGGTAGAATATATATCCCACGGGGGTAAAATTGAAAAAAGTTGAAAAAAATTTTTTTTTGGACTTAGTCATTTTTCCGGCATTTATCAGACTTTCAGATAGGGGAAATGTCAGTGAGCGTTCCGATTTCACTTCCAGAGCGATTCGACCAATGAGTCCTTGGTATTTCGTCGTTTTCAGGCAATTTTCAGAATTTTTGAAAATGTCACTTTTTTGTGAAAATATCCACTAAATGAGGGAATAATATGTGTGAGGGTACTCCAGGAGAGTTCCAAATGTGTCTGGGTAGAATGTATATCCCACGGGGTAAAATTGAAAACAGTTGAAAACATTTTTTTTTTGACGTAGTCATTTTTCCGGCGTTTATCAGACTTTCAGATAGCAGAAATGTCAGTGAGCGTTCTGATTTCAGTTCCAGAGCGATTCGCCCAATGAGTCCTTGATATTTAGTCGTTTTGAGCCAATTTTCTGAATTTTTGAAAATTTCACTTTTTTGTGAAAATATCCACTAAATGAGGGAATAATATGTGTGAGGGTACCCCAGGAGAGTTCCAAATGTGTGTGGGTAGAATATATATCCCACGGGGGTAAAATTGAAAAAAGTTGAAAAAATTTTTTGGGGGATTTAGTCATTTTTCCGGCATTTATCGGACTTTCAGATAGGGGAAATGTCAGTGAGCGTTCCGATTTCAGTTGCAGAGCGATTCGCCCAAAGAGTCCTTGATATTTCGTCGTTTTCAGGCAATTTTCTGAATCTTTGAAAATTTCACTTTTTTGTGAAAATATCCACTAAATGAGGGAATAATATGTGTGAGGGTACCCCAGGAGAGTTCCAAATGTGTGTGGGTAGAATATATATCCCACGGGGGTAAAATTGAAAAAAGTTGAAAAAAATTTTTTGGGGATTTAGTCATTTTTCCGGCATTTATCAGACTTTCAGATAGCGGAAATGTCAGTGAGCGTTCTGATTTCAGTTCCAGAGCGATTCGCCCAATGAGTCCTTGATATTTAGTCGTTTTGAGCCAATTTTCTGAATTTTTGAAAATTTCACTTTTTTGTGAAAATATCCACTAAATGAGGGAATAATATGTGTGAGGGTACCCCAGGAGAGTTCCAAATGTGTGTGGGTAGAATATATATCCCACAGGGTTAAAATTGAAAAAAGTTGAAAACATTTTTTTTTTAGTTCTTAGTCATTTTTCCAGCGTTTATCAGACTTTCAGATAGGGGAAATGTCAGTGAGCGTTCCGATTTCAGTTCTAGAGCGATTCGCCCAATGAGTCCTTGATATTTAGTCGTTTTCAGCCAATTTTCAGAATTTTTGAAAATTTCACTTTTTTGTGAAAATATCCACTAAATGAGGGCATAATATGTGTGACGGTACCCCAGGAGAGTTCCAAATGTGTGTGGGTAGATTATATATCCCACGGGGGTAAAATTGAAAAAAGTTGAAAAAAATTTTTTTTTTGGATTTAGTCATTTTTCCGGCATTTATCAGACTTTCAGATAGGGGAAATGTCAGTGAGCGTTCCGATTTCAGTTCCAGAGCGAATCGCCCAATGAGTCCTTGATATTTAGTCGTTTTCAGCTAATTTTCTGAATTATTGAAAATTTCACTTTTTTGTGAAAATATCCACTAAATGAGGGAATAATATGTGTGAGGGTACCCCACGAGAGTTCCAAATTTGTGTGGGTAGAATATATATCCCACGGGGTAAAATTGAAATAAGTTTAAAATTTTTTTGTGGGGGATTAAGTCATTTTTTTGGCGTTTATCAGACTTTCAGATAGGGGAAATGTCAGTGAGCGTTCCAATTTCAGTTCCAGAGCGATTCGCCCAATGAGTCCTTGATATTTCGTCGTTTTCAGGCAATTTTCTGAATTTTTGAAAATTTCACTTTTTTGTGAAAATATCCACTAAATGAGGGAATAATATGTGTGAGGGTACCCCAGGCAGGAGAGTTCCAAATGTGTGTAGGTAGAAGAAAAATCCCACGGGGTAAAATTGAAAAAAGTTGAAAAAAATTTTTTGGGGGGGGTTTACGTCATTTTTCCGGCGTTTATCAGACTTTCAGATAGGGGAAATGTCAGTGAGCGTTTCAATTTACGTTCCAGAGCAATTTTCCGTATGGGTCCTTGATATTTCGTCGTTTTCAGGCAATTTTCTGAATTTTTGAAAATTTCACTTTTTTGTGAAAATATCCACTAAATGAGGGAATAATATGTGTGAGGGTACCCCAGGAGAGTTCCAAATGTGTGTGGGTAAAATATATATCCCACGGTGGTAAAATTGAAAAAAGTTGAAAAAATTTTTTTTTTGGATTTAGTCATTTTTCTGGCATTTATCAGACTTTCAGATAGGGGAAATGTCAGTGAGCGTTCCGATTTCAGTTCCAGAGCGATTCGCCCAATGAGTCCTTGATATTTCATCGTTTTCAGCCAATTTACTGAAATTTGAAAATTTCACTTTTTTGTGAAAATATCCACTAAATGAGGGAATAATATGTGTGAGGGTACCCCAGGAGAGTTCCAAATGTGTGTGGGTAGAATATATATCCCACGGGGGTAAAATTGAAAAAATTTGAAAACTTTTTTTTTCGATTTAGTCATTTTTCCGGCGTTTATCAGACTTTCAGATAGGGGAAATGTCAGTGAGCGTTCCGATTTCAGTTCCAGAGCGATTCGCCCAATGAGTCCTTGATATTTCGTCGTTTTCAGCCAATTTTCTGGATTTTTGAAAATTTCACTTTTTTGTGAAAATATCCACTAAATGAGGGAATAATATGTGTGAAGGTACCCCAGGAGAGTTCCAAATGTGTGTGGGTAGAATATATATCCCACGGGGGTAAAATTGAAAAAAGTTGAAAAATTTTTTGGGGGGGATTTAGTCATTTTTCCGGCGTTTATCAGACTTTCAGATAGGGGAAATGTCAGTGAGTGTTCCGATTTCAGTTCCAGAGCGATTCGCCCAATGAGTCCTTCATATTTCGTTGTTTTCAGGAAATTTTCTGGATTTTTGAAAATTTTACTTTTTTGTAAAAATATCCACTAAATGATGGAATAATATGTGTGAAGGTACCCCAGGAGAGTTCCAAATGTGTGTGGGTAGAATATATATCCCACAGGGTTAAAATTGAAAAAAGTTGGAAAAAATTTTTTTTTAGTACTTAGTCATTTTTCCGGCGTTTATCAGACTTTCAGATAGGGGAAATGTCAGTGAGCGTTCCGTTTTCAGTTCCAGAGCGATTCGCCCTATGAGTCCTTGATATTTAGTCGTTTTCAGCCAATTTTCAGGATTTTTGAACATTTCACTTTTTTGTGAAAATATCCACTAAATGAGGGAATAATATGTGTGAGGGTACCCCAGGAGAGGTCCAATTGTGTGTGGGTAGAATATATATCCCACGGGGGTAAAATTGAAAAAAGTTGAAAACATTTTTTTTTGGATTTAGTCATTTTTCTGGCATTTATCAGACTTTCAGATAGGGGAAATGTCAGTGAGCGTTCCGATTTCAGTTCCAGAGCGATTCGCCCAATGAGTCCTTGATATTTCATCGTTTTCAGCCAATTTTCTGAAATTTGAAAATTTCACTTTTTTGTGAAAATATCCACTAAATGAGGGAATAATATGTGTGAGGGTACCCCAGGAGAGTTCCAAATGTGTGTGGGTAGATTATATATCCCACGGGGGTAAAATTGAAAAAAGTTGAAAACATTTTTTTTTTGGATTTAGTCATTTTTCCAGCCTTCATCAGACTTTCAGATAGGGGAAATGTCAGTGAGCGTTCCGATTTCAGTACCAGAGCGATTCGCCCAATGACTCCTTGATATTTAGTCGTTTTCAGCCAATTTTCAGGATTTTTGAAAATTTCACTTTTTTGTGAAAATATCCACTAAATGAGGGAATAATATGTGTGAGGGTACCCCAGGAGAGTTCCAAATGTGTGTGGGTAGAATATATATCCCACGGGGGTAAAATTGAAAAAAGCTGAAAATTTTTTTGGGGGGGATTTAGTCATTTTTCCAGCGTTTATCAGACTTTCAGATAGGGGAAATGTCAGTGAGCGTTCCGATTTCAGTTCCAGAGCGATTCGCCCAATGAGTCCTTGATATTTAGTCGTTTTCAGCCAATTTTCTCGATTTTTGAAAATTTCACTTTTTTGTGAAAATATCCACTAAATGAGGGAATAATATGTGTGAGGGTACCCCAGGAGAGTTCCAAATGTGTGTGGGTAGAATATATATCCCACGGGGGTAAAATTGAAAAAAGTCGAAAAATTTTTTTGGGGGGATTTTGTTATGTTCTGCTACCAGAGCTAAGGAAAGAGAGGAGATCTGTCCCTACGATAGAACTCAGCTAAATCCCTACGATGTAACAGGGAACCTGATCCTGCGATCAGACCTGCTAAAGTCCTAAGCTAGTCTGTACGGAGACCTATAGATGTGGGGAAGGAATCCCTACAAGTACTAAGGACTGGGAGGAATATGGGACACCTCCTAACAGAAATAGTAGCAGACAGACGAACAAACAAAATATATAGAACATAGAGGTCAGTAGACCAAGCAAACTAACAGAGCAAGACACAGAGCACAGGCTAGCTAGAAAGTAGATATACAATGAAGTCCAGCAAAGCCAGAAGGGCGGAGCAGGCCTAAATAGGCCAACAAGGTCATGTGACCAGCAAAGGAAAAAAAAGCTAAGAGCAAGGTTCTAACAGTACCCCCCCTTCTAAGAGGATCCTCCGGATCCCCTAGGACCAGGCTTATCAGGAAATCTCCTGTGAAACGCTCTGATAAGTCTGGACGCGGAAACATCATCCGACCTCACCCAAGAGTTATCCTCGGGTTCGAAACCTTTCCAGGCCACAAGATACTGCAAACTACCTCTATACAGTCTAGAGTTAAGGATGCGAGAAATTTCATATTCCCCGTCCTCCACCACCGGAGGAACAGAGGCAGAGACGTCACAATCCGATACAACAGCTTTTTTCAACAGAGAGACATGAAATACCGGATTAATTCTCCAGGAGGTAGGAACCTCCAACCTAACAGCAGATTGGTTGACAACCTGAAGCACCTTAAAGGGCCCTACAAACTTGGGACCCAATTTCTTAGAAGGAATCCTCAACCGCAGATTCCTAGAGGACAACCAAACCATGTCACCAACAGCGAACAAAACCTCCTGTCGTTTCCTATCAAAGTAGTCCTTAGATTTTCTGTTGGCCTCCTGAAGATTACCACGCACATCCGTCCAAACTCTCTCCAAATCACCGGAAAAATTCTCCTCCTCAGGCACGGCAGATCCCAACTTGGAGAACGACCCAAACGACGGATGTCTCCCAGAACAACAAAAAAAAGGCGAACAACCAGCAGAAGAAGATGTATGATTGTTCAGAGCAAATTCAGCAAGTGGCAGAAACTCAGACCACCCCTCTTGATTGTCTGTCACAAAACAACGCAAGAACTGCTCAACATCCTGGTTTTTCCTTTCTGTCTGGCCATTAGATTCAGGATGATATCCGGACGAGAACGATAAATGAACTCCCAAATTGTCACAAAAGGCACGCCAAAAACGAGCCACAAACTGAGGACCCCTATCAGAAACAATGTCAGTAGGAATGCCATGAAGTCTGACAATTTCCTTGACAAAGGCCTTAGCGAGAGTTTTAGCGCAGGGCAGTTTGACAAAGGGAACCAAGTGACACATCTTGCTAAAACGGTCCACGACCACCCAGATGACAGTAAAACCCTCAGAGGGGGGAAGATCATTTATAAAGTCCATAGCCAAATGTGTCCAAGGAGCACTGGGAACCTCCAAAGGACAAAGCAACCCCACAGCAGGAGTATGTGAGGACTTAGATCTAGCACATATAGTACATTGACGCACCCACTTAATAACTTCCTTCTGCCATCCAGGCCACCAAAAACTGCGACCCACCAGTCTCTTGGTCTCAGAGATTCCGGGATGACCTGCCAACCGAGATTCGTGACACTCAACAAACAAATCTCTCCTAAAGGTCCCAGGCACAAACAACCTCCCATGAGGAGTGTTAGAAGGGGCATTCTCCTGTGCTTTAAGAATCTCATTTTCCAAAACGGAGTCCAAAGCAGCTATCACAACACCTTCTTGTAAAATGTTCTCCTCTTTCTCAGAACCGACTATGGGAGAAAAACTGCGAGACAAGGCATCCGTCTTAACATTCTTAGTACCAGGGATGTAAGTAACGGAGAAATTAAACCGCGAGAAAAACAGTGCCCACCTAGCCTGACGGGCATTCAGGCGCTTGGCAGCATCAAGATATATCAGATTTTTATGATCCGTAAGAACCTGAATGGGAAATTCCGCACCTTCCAAGAAGTGGCGCCAGTGTTCAAATGCGAGTTTAATAGCCAATAATTCCCGATTACCAATATCGTAATTCAGTTCAGTCTCCGAAAATTTTTTTGAAAAAAAGGCACAGGGATGTAATCCATCCCCGTTATCCTGAGACAATACTGTGCCAACCCCCACAGAGGAAGCATCAACCTCAACCAAAAACGGCCTAGTAATATCAGGCTGCATAAGGATGGGAGCAGAGGTGAACCTCTCCTTGAGATACACAAAAGCTTCAATGGCCTCAGAAGACCACTGAACAGCATCAGCACCTTTCCTGGTGAGATCAGTCAGAGGTTTGACAATACTAGAAAAATTTTTTATGAATTTTCTGTAGTAATTAGCGAAACCCAAAAACCTCTGTATCGATTTCAAACCAATAGGCCTAGGCCATTCCTGCACAGCCTGAACCTTAACCGGATCCATCTCAAAACCTTTGCTGGAGATAATGTAGCCCAAAAAACTAATTCTCTGTACAGCGAACTCACATTTCTCCAGCTTAGCAAAAAGCGAATTGTCCATTGATAACTGTAATACCTCACGCACGCTCCGCCAATGAGACTCCAGATCCGGCGAATAAATCAAAATGTCATCCAAATACACAACCACATTTTTGCCGATCAAAGGTCTAAGGATGTCATTAATCAGATTCTGAAAAAATGCAGGAGCATTAGTAAGACCAAAAGGCATAACCAGATTCTCAAAATGACCCACAGGAGTGTTAAAAGCAGTCTTCCATTCGTCACCCTCCTTCATGCGCAACAGATTGTATGCCCCCTTAAGGTCAATTTTAGAGAACCACTTGGCCCCCATTAACTGGTTAAACAGATCAGGAATCAATGGCAGTGGGTAAGGATTGCATACAGTAATTTTGTTAATCTCACGAAAATCCAGACAAGGACGTAAACCGCCGTCCTTTTTTTTTACAAAAAAAAATCCAACCGCCACAGGAGACTTAGAGGGCCTAATGTGACCGGCGGCCAAACTTGTCTGTATGTATTCCTCCAAAGCCTTCCTCTCAGGAATAGTAAGGTTAAATAAACGACTTTTAGGAAGAGTCGCTCCAGGGACAAATTCAATAGAACAATCATAGTCTCTATGGGGAGGCAAAACCTGCGATTCCTTCTCAGAAAAAACTCTCCAAAAATCCTGAATAGGAACAGGCAATTCTCCCCTATCCAAAGCTACAATACGCCCGTTACAACACTTGTCATAACATTTATGGCTCCAGGATTTAATTTCACTGGTAGACCAATCCAGTACAGGATTGTGAAAATTTAACCAGGGCAATCCCAATATTACTGGAGAAGGCAAGTTATTCAACACTACCAAATCCAATTTCTCATGGTGAACACCATTAATAGTGAGAGGAAATTCACAGACCTTGAGAGTAATATTCTTCAAAGGGGAACCATCCACAGAAACCACAGCAATGGGGGATGATAAAGGTTCAGGTTTTAAATTGAGTCTTTCCACGAATCCCCCATCAATTACATTCAGAGTAGACCCGCAATCAACAAATACCCGAAATTCCATTAATTTTTTCTGAGCAATCGTGGAAGCAGCTAAAAATATACCCTTGGAATTTAAACAGGCAATACGGGCGTGACTGACCATTTTTTTTTCTTTCTTCATACGAAGCTCACAGCCTTTAATCAAATGACCAGATTTTCCGCAATAGAAACACAAGCCTTCAAAAAATCGACGGTCTTTTTCTTGAGAGCGAGGTGTCACCGATCCAATCTCCATCGGTTCACCACTGTTAGTACACACATTCTCATAACCAGAAACTGACATAGCAGAGGATTTGCTCTCATTAACCCTTGCACGCAGTCTTCTATCCACCCGTATAGCTAATTGCATAGCCTGTTGCAAATCTTCAGGTGTAGGATAAGCAATTAGCAGGTCTTTAACCCTTTCACTGAGCCCAGCAAGAAATAGACTTTTCAGAGCAGAATCGTTCCACCCTGTTTGAGTCGACCAACGACGGAAATAAGTACAATATTTTTCCACATTACCTGATCCTTGTTTTAAACGTCTCAACTCAGTCTCAGCTGATGCGACACGGTCAGGATCATCATATAATAGTCCCAAAGCAGAAAAAAAACTATCCACTGATCTGAAGCATGTATCACTAGGTTGCAAAGAAAAGGCCCACTCCTGAGGCTCTTTGCGCAAAAGTGACATTATGAACCCTACGCGCTGGGATTCATCCCCAGAGGACTTAGGTCTCAAATGAAAATACAATAAGCAAGCATTTTTAAATGAAAAAAATTCTCGGTGTTCACCAAAAAATAAATCCGGCAAACATACCTTAGGCTCCAAGAAATGTGCTCCAGGACAGTTACTCACGTGCTGACGGAGCTCGGCCACCTCCAGAGAGAGACCCTGCAGGCGTTTAGCCAAATCCAGAACCGACACCATGATGGAACAGAAAAATCTTTCCTTAGAGAATTTGCGGGCTGGACTTACTGTTATGTTCTGCTACCAGAGCTAAGGAAAGAGAGGAGATCTGTCCCTACGATAGAACTCAGCTAAATCCCTACAATGTAACAGGGAACCTGAACCTGCGATCAGACCTGCTAAAGTCCTAAGCTAGTCTGTACGGAGACCTATAGATGTGGGGAAGGAATCCCTACAAGTACTAAGGACTGGGAGGAATATGGGACACCTCCTAACAGAAATAGTAGCAGACAGACGAACAAACAAAATATATAGAACATAGAGGTCAGTAGACCAAGCAAACTAACAGAGCAAGACACAGAGCACAGGCTAGCTAGAAAGTAGATATACAATGAAGTCCAGCAAAGCCAGAAGGGCGGAGCAGGCATAAATAGGCCAACAAGGTCATGTGACCAGCAAAGGAAAAAAAAGCTAAGAGCAAGGTTCTAACAGATTTAGTCATTTTTCCGGCGTTTATCAGACTTTCAGATAGGGGAAATGTCAGTGAGCATTCCGATTTCAGTTCCAGAGCGATTCGCCCAATGAGTCCTTGATATTTCGTCGTTTTCAGCCAATTTTCTGGATTTTTGAAAATTTTACTTTTTTGTGAAAATATCCACTAAATGAGGGAATAATATGTGTGAGGGTACCCCAGGAGAGTTCCAAATGTGTGTGGGTAGAATATATATCCCACGGGGGTAAAATTGAAAAAAGTTGAAAACATTTCTTTTTTTGATTTAGTCATTTTTCCCGCGTTTATCAGACTTTCAGATAGGGGAAATGTCAGTGAGCGTTCCGATTTCAGTTCCAGAGCGATTCGCCCAATGAGTCCTTGATATTTAGTCGAAATCTGCCAATTTTCTTGATTTTTGAAAATTTCACTTATTTGTGAAAATATCCACTAAATGAGGGAATAATATGTGTGAGGGTACCCCAGGAGAGTTCAAAATGTGTGTAGGTAGAATATATATCCCACGGGGGTAAAATTGAAAAAAGTTGAAATTTTTTTTGGGGGGGATTTAGTCATTTTTCCGGCGTTTATCAGACTTTCAGATATGGGAAATGTCAGTGAGCGTTCCGATTTCAGTTCCAGAGCGATTTGCCCAATGAGTCCTTGATATTTCGTCGTTTTCAGGCGATTTTCTGAATTTTTGAAAATTTCACTTTTTTGTGAAAATATCCACTAAATGAGGGAATAATATGTGTGAGGGTACCCCAGGAGAGTTCCAAATGTGTGTGGGTAGAATATATATCCCACGGGGGTAAAATTGAAAAAAGTTGAAAAATTTTTTTGGGGGGTATTTAGTCATTTTTCCGGCATTTATCAGACTTTCAGATATGGGAAATGTCAGTGAGCATTCCGATTTCAGTTCCAGTGCGATTTGCCCAATGAGCCCTTGATATTTAGTCGTTTTCAGCCAATTTTCTGGATTTTTGAAAATTTCACTTTTTTGTGAAAATATCCACTAAATGAGGGAATAATATGTGTGAGGGTACCCCAGGAGAGTTCCAAATGTGTGTGGGTAGAATATATATCCCACAGGGTTAAAATTGAAAAAAGTTGAAAAAATTTTTATGTTAGTACTTAGTCATTTTTCCGGCGTTTATCAGACTTTCAGATAGGGGAATGTCAGTGAGCATTCCGATTTCAGTTCCAGAACGATTCGCCAAATGAGTCTTTGTTATTTAGTCGTTTTCTGCCAATTTTCTGGATTTTTGAAAATTTCACTTTTTTGTGAAAATATCCACTAAATGATGTAATAATATGTGTGAGGGTAACCCAGGAGAGTTCCAAATGTGTGTGGGTAGAATATATATCCCACGGGGGTAAAATTGAAAAAAGTTGAAAAAATTTTTATGTTAGTACTTAGTCATTTTTCCGGCGTTTATCAGACTTTCAGATAGGGGAAATGTCAGTGAGCGTTCCGATTTCAGTTCCAGAGCGAATCGCCCAATGAGTCCTTGATATTTCGTCGTTTTCAGCCACTTTTCTGGATGTTTGAAAATTTCACTTTTTTGTTAAATTATCCACTAAATGAGGGAATAATATGTGTGAGGATACCCTAAGAGAGTTCCAAATGAGTTTGGGTCGAATATATATCCCACAGGGTTAAAATTGAAAAAAGTTGAAAAAATTTTTATTTTAGTAGTCATTTTTCCGGCGTTTATCAGACTTTCAGATAGGGGAAATGTCAGTGAATGTTCTGATTTCAGTTACAAAGCGAATCGCACAATGGTTCTTTGATATTTAGTCGTTTTCAGCCAATTTTCTGAATTTTTGAAAATTTCACTTTTTTGTGAAAATATCCACTAAATGAGGGAATAATATGTGTGAGGGTACCCCATGAGAGTTCCAAATGTGTGTGGGTAGAATATATATCCCACGGGGGTAAAATTGAAAAAAGTTGAAAAATTTTTTTTTTGGACTTAGTCATTTTTCCGGCGTTTATCAGACTTTCAGATAGGGGAAATGTCAGTGAGCGTTCCGATTTCAGTTCCAGAGCGATTCGCCCAATGAGTTCTTGATATTTAGTCGTTTTCAGCCAATATTCTGTATTTTTGAAAATTTCACTTTTTTGTGAAAATATCCACTAAATGAGGGAATAATATGTGTGAGGGTACCCCAGGAGAGTTCCAAATGTGTGTTGGTAGAATATATATCCCACGGGGGTAAAATTGAAAAAAGTTAAAAAAAATTTGGGGGGGGATTTAGTCATGTTTCCGGCGTTTATCAGACTTTCAGATAGGGGAAATGTCAGTGAGTGTTCCGATTTCAGTTCCAGAGCGATTCGCCTAATGAGTCCTTGATATTTCGTTGAAATCTGCCAATTTTCTTGATTTTTGAAAATTTCACTTTTTTGTGTAAATATCCACTAAATGAGGGAATAATATCTGTGAGGGTACCCCAGGAGAGTTCCAAATGTGTGTGGGTAGAATATATATCCCACAGGGTTAAAATTGAAAAAAGTTGAAAAAAATTTTTTTTTATTACTTAGTCATTTTTCTGGCGTTTATCAGACTTTCAGATATGGGAAATGTCAGTGAGCGTTCCGATTTCAGTTCCAGAGCGATTCGCCCAATGAGTCCTTGATATTTCGTCGTTTTCAGGCAATTTTCTGAATTTTTGAAAATTTCACTTTTTTGTAAAAATATCCACTAAATGAGGGAATAATATGTGTGAGGGTACCCCAGGAGAGTTCCAAATGTGTTTGGGTAGAATATATATCCCACGGTGGTAAAATTGAAAAAAGTTGAAAAAATTTTTTGGGGGGATTTAGTCATTTTTCCGGCATTTATCAGACTTTCAGATAGGGGAAATGTCAGTGAGCGTTCCGATTTCAGTTCCAGAGCGATTCGCCCAATGAGTCCTTGATATTTAGTCGTTTTCAGCCAATTTTCTGGATTTTTTGAAAATTTCACTTTTTTGTGAAAATATCCACTAAATGAGGGAATAATATGTGTGAGGGTACCCCAGGAGAGTTCCAAATGTGTTTGAGTAGAATATATATCCCACGGGGGTAAAATTGAAAAAAGTTGAAATTTTTTTTTTTCGATTTAGTTATTTTTTCCGGCGTTTATCAGACTTTCAGATAGGGGAAATGTCAGTGAGTGTTCCGATTTCAGTTCCAGAGCGATTCGCCCAAGGAGTCATTGATATTTAGTCGAAATCTGCCAATTTTCTGGATTTTTGAAAATTTCACTTATTTGTGAAAATATCCACTAAATGAGGGAATAATATGTGTGAGGGTACCCCAGGAGAGTTCCAAATGTGTGTGGGTAGAACATATATCCCACGGGGGTAAAATTGAAAAAAGTTGAAAACATTTTTTTTGGGGATTTAGTCATTTTTCCGGTGTTTATCAGACTTCCAGATAGGGGAAATGTCAGTGAGCGTTCCGATTTCAGCTCCAGAGCGATTCGCCCAATGAGTCCTTGATATTTAGTCGTTTTCAGACAATTTTCTGGATTTTTGAAAATTTTACTTTTTTGTGAAAATATCCACTTAATGAGGGAATAATATGTGTGAGGGTACCCCAGGAGAGTTCCAAATGTGTGTGGGTAAAGCATATATCCCACAGGGTTAAAATTGAAAAAAGTTGAAAAAAATTTTTTTTTTGTATTTAGTCATTTTTCCGGCGTTTATCAGACTTTCAGATATGGGAAATGTCAGTGAGCATTCCGATTTCAGTTCCAGAGCGATTCGCCCAATGAGTCCTTGATATTTAGTCGTTTTGATCCAATTTTCAGAATTTTTGAAAATTTCACTTTTTTGTGAAAATATCCACTAAATGAGGGAATAATATGTGTGAGGGTACCCCAGGAGAGTTCCAAATGTGTGTGGGTAGAATATATATCGCACGGGGGTAAAATTGAAAAAAGTTGAAAACATTTTTTTTGGGGATTTAGTCATTTTTCCAGCGTTTATCAGACTTTCAGATAGGGGAAATGTCAGTGAGCGTTCCGATTTCAGTTCCAGAGCGATTCGCCCAATGAGTCCTTGATATTTCGTCGTTTTCATCCAATTTTCTGGATTTTTGAAAATTTCACTTTTTTGTGAAAATATCCACTAAATGAGGGAATAATATGTGTGAGGGTACCCCAGGAGAGTTCCAAATGTGTTTGGGTAGAATATATATCCCACGGGGTAAAATTGAAAAAAGTTGAAATTTTTTTTTTTCGATTTAGTCATTTTTCCGGCGTTTATCAGACTTTCAGATAGGGGAAATGTCAGTGATCGTTCCGATTTCAGTTCCAGAGCGATTCGCCCAATGAGTCCTTGATATTTAGTCGTTTTCAGCCAATTTTCTGGATTTTTGAAAATTTCACTTTTTTGTGAAAATATCCACTAAATGAGGGAATAATATGTGTGAGGGTACCCCAGGAGAGTTCCAAATGTGTGTGGGTAGAATATAGATCCCACGGGTGTAAAATTGAAAAAAGTTGAAATTTTTTGGGGGGGACTTAGTCATTTTTCCGGCGTTTATCAGACTTTCAGATAAGGAAAATGTCAGTGAGCGTTCCGATTTCAGTTCCTGAGCGATTCACCCAATGAGTCCTTGATATTTCGTCGTTTTCAGCCAATTTTCTGGATTTTTAAAAATTTCACTTTTTTGTGAAAATATCCACTAAATGAGGGAATAATATGTGTGAGGGTACCCCAGGAGAGTTCCAAATGTGTGTGGGTAGAATATAGATCCCAAAGGTGTAAAATTGAAAAAAGTTGAAACATTTTTTGGGGGGGATTTAGTCATTTTTCCGGTGTTTATCAGACTTTCAGATAGGGGAAATGTCAGTGAGCGTTCCCGTTTCAGTTCCAGAGCGATTCGCCCAATGAGTCCTTGATATTTAGTCGAAATCTGCCAATTTTCTGGATTTTTGAAAATTTCACTTATTTGTGAAAATATCCACTAAATGAGGGAATAATATGTGTGAGGGTACCCCAGGAGAGTTAAAAATGTGTGTGGGTAGAATATATATCCCACGGGGGTAAAATTGAAAAAAGTTAAAAAAAAAATTTTTTTGGACTTAGTCATTTTTCCGGAGTTTATCAGACTTTTAGATAGGGGAAATGTCAGTGAGCATTCCGATTTCAGTTCCAGAGCGATTTGCACAGAGTCCTTGATATTTAGTCATTTTGAGCCAATTTTCTGAATTTTTGAAAATTTCACTTTTTTGTGAAAATATCCACTAAATGAGGGAATAATATGTGTGAGGGTACCCCAGGAGAGTTCCAAATGTGTGTGGGTAGAATATATATCCCACGGGGGTAAAATTTAAAAAAGTTAAAAAAAAATTTTTTTGGGACTTAGTCATTTTTCCGGCGTTTATCAGACTTTCAGATAGGGGAAATGTCAGTGAGCATTCCGATTTCAGTTCCAGAGCGATTCGCCCAATGAGTCCTTGATATTTAGTCGTTTTGATCCAATTTTCAGAATTTTTGAAAATTTCACTTTTTTGTGAAAATATCCACTAAATGAGGGAATAATATGTGTGAGGGTACCCCAGGAGAGTTCCAAATGTGTGTGGGTAGAATATATATCCCACGGGGGTAAAATTGAAAAAAGTAAAAAAAAAATTTTTTTGGGACTTAGTCATTTTTCCGGCGTTTATCAGACTTTCAGATAGGGGAAATGTCAGTGAGCATTCCGATTTCAGTTCCAGAGCGATTCGCCCAATGAGTCCTTGATATTTAGTCGTTTTGATCCAATTTTCAGAATTTTTGAAAATTTCACTTTTTTGTGAAAATATCCACTAAATGAGGGAATAATATGTGTGAGGGAACCCCAGGAGAGTTCCAAATGTGTGTGGGTAGAATATATATCCCACCGGGGTTAAAATTGAAAAAAGTTGAAAAAATTTTTTGGGGTGATTTAGTCATTTTTCCTGCATTTATCAGACTTTCAGATAGGGGAAATGTCAGTGAGCGTTCTGATTTCAGTTCCAGAGCGATTCGCCCAATGAGTCCTTGATATTTAATTGTTTTCAGCCAATTTTCAGCATTTTTGAAAATTTCACATTTTTGTGAAAATATCCACTAAATGAGGGAATAATATGTGTGAGGGTACCCCAGGAGAGTTCCAAATGTGTGTGGGTAGAATATATATCCCACCGGGGTTAAAATTGAAAAAAGTTGAAAAAATTTTTTGGGGTGATTTAGTCATTTTTCCTGCATTTATCAGACTTTCAGATAGGGGAAATGTCAGTGAGCGTTCCGATTTCAGTTCCAGAGCGATTCGCCCAATGAGTCCTTGATATTTCGTCGTTTTCAGCCAATTTTCTGGATTTTTAAAAAGTTCACTTTTTTGTGAAAATATCCACTAAATGAGGGAATAATATGTGTTAGGGTACCCCAGGAGAGTTCCAAATGTGTGTGGGTAGAATATAGATCCCACGGGTGTAAAATTGAAAAAAGTTGAAAATTTTTTAGGGGGGATTTAGTCATTTTTCCGGCGTTTATCAGACTTTCAGATAGGGAAAATGTCAGTGAGCGTTCCGATTTCAGTTCCAGAGCGATTCACCCAATGAGTCCTTGATATTTCGTCGTTTTCAGCCAATTTTCTGGATTTTTAAAAATTTCACTTTTTTGTGAAAATATCCACTAAATGAGGGAATAATATCTGTGAGGGTACCCCAGGAGAGTTCCAAATGTGTGTGGGTAGAATATAGATCCCACAGGTGTAAAATTGAAAAAAGTTGAAAATTTTTTTGGGGGGGATTTAGCCATTTTTCCGGTGTTTATCAGACTTTCAGATAGGGGAAATGTCAGTGAGCGTTCCGATTTCAGTTCCAGAGCGATTCGCCCAATGAGTCCTTGATATTTAGTCGAAATCTGCCAATTTTCTGGATTTTTGAAAATTTCACTTATTTGTGAAAATATCCACTAAATGAGGGAATAATATGTGTGAGGGTACCCCAGGAGAGTTAAAAATGTGTGTGGGCAGAATATATATCCCACGGGGGTAAAATTGAAAAAAGTTAAAAAAAAATTTTTTTTGGACTTAGTCATTTTTCCGGCGTTTATCAGACTTTCAGATAGGGGAAATGTCAGTGAGCGTTCCGATTTCAGTTCCAGAGCGATTCGCCCAATGAGTCCTTGATATTTCGTCGTTTTCAGGCAATTTTCTGAATTTTTGAAAATTTCACTTTTTTGTGAAAATATCCACTAAATGAGGGAATAATATATGTGAGGGTACCCCATGAGAGTACCAAATGTGTGTGGGAAGAATATAAATCACACAACGGGAAAATTGAAAAAAGTTGAAAAATTTTTTTGGGGGGGATTTAGTCATTTTTCCGGCCTTTATCAGACTTTCAGATAGGGGAAATGTCAGTGAGCATTCCGATTTCAGTTCCAGAGCGATTCGCCCAATGAGTCCTTGATATTTAGTCGTTTTGAACCAATTTTCAGAATTTTTGAAAATTTCACTTTTTTGTGAAAATATCCACTAAATGAGGGAATAATATGTGTGAGGGCACCCCAGGAGAGTTCAAAATGTGTGTCGGTAGAATATATCCCACGGGGGTAAAATTGAAAAAAGTTAAAAAAAAAATTTTTTAGGACTTAGTCATTTTTCCGGCCTTTATCAGACTTTCAGATAGGGGAAATGTCAGTGAGCATTCCGATTTCATTTCCAGAGCGATTCGCCCAATGAGTCCTTGATATTTAGTCGTTTTCAGCCAATTTTCTGGATTTTTGAAAATTTAACTTTTTTGTGAAAATATCCACTAAATGAGGGAATAATATGTGTGAGGGTACCCCAGTAGAGTTCCAAATGTGTGTGGGTAGAATATATATCCCACCGGGGTTAAAATTGAAAAAAGTTGAAAAATTTTTTTGGGGTGATTTAGTCATTTTTCCTGCATTTATCAGACTTTCAGATAGGGGAAATGTCAGTGAGCGTTCCGATTTCAGTTCCAGAGCGATTCGCCCAATGAGTCCTTGATATTTAGTCGTTTTCGGCCAATTTTCTGGATTTTTGAAAATTTCCCTTTTTTGTGAAAATATCCACTAAATGAGGGAATAATATGTGTGAGGGTACCCCAGGAGAGTTCCAAATGTGTGTGGGTAGAATATATATCCCATGGTGGTAAAATTGAAAAAAGTTGAAAAAAAAATTTTTTTGGACTTAGTCATTTTTCCGGCGTTTATCAGACTTTCAGATAGCGGAAATGTCAGTGAGCGTTCCGATTTCAGTTCCAGAGCGATTCGCCCAATGAGTCCTTGATATTTCGTCGTTTTCAGCCAATTTTCTGGATTTTTAAAAAGTTCACTTTTTTGTGAAAATATCCACTAAATGAGGGAATAATATGTGTTAGGGTACCCCAGGAGAGTTCCAAATGTGTGTGGGTAGAATATAGATCCCACGGGTGTAAAATTGAAAAAAGTTGAAAATTTTTTGGGGGGGATTTAGTCATTTTTCCGGCGTTTATCAGACTTTCAGATAGGGAAAATGTCAGTGAGCGTTCCGATTTCAGTTCCAGAGCGATTCACCCAATGAGTCCTTGATATTTCGTCGTTTTCAGCCAATTTTCTGGATTTTTAAAAATTTCACTTTTTTGTGAAAATATCCACTAAATGAGGGAATAATATCTGTGAGGGTACCCCAGGAGAGTTCCAAATGTGTGTGGGTAGAATATAGATCCCACAGGTGTAAAATTGAAAAAAGTTGAAAATTTTTTTGGGGGGGATTTAGCCATTTTTCCGGTGTTTATCAGACTTTCAGATAGGGGAAATGTCAGTGAGCGTTCCGATTTCAGTTCCAGAGCGATTCGCCCAATGAGTCCTTGATATTTAGTCGTTTTCGGCCAATTTTCTGGATTTTTGAAAATTTCCCTTTTTTGTGAAAATATCCACTAAATGAGGGAATAATATGTGTGAGGGTACCCCAGGAGAGTTCCAAATGTGTGTGGGTAGAATATATATCCCATGGTGGTAAAATTGAAAAAAGTTGAAAAAAAAATTTTTTTGGACTTAGTCATTTTTCCGGCGTTTATCAGACTTTCAGATAGCGGAAATGTCAGTGAGCGTTCCGATTTCAGTTCCAGAGCGATTCGCCCAATGAGTCCTTGATATTTAGTTGTTTTCAGCCAATTTTCAGCATTTTTGAAAATTTCACTTTTTTGTGAAAATATCCACTAAATGAGGGAATAATATGTGTGAGGGTACCCCAGGAGAGTTCCAAATGTGTGTGGGTAGAATACATATCCCACGGGGGTAAAATTGAAAAAAGTTGAAAAAATTTTTGGGGGGGATTTAGTCATTTTTCTGGCGTTTATCAGACTTTCAGATAGGGGAAATGTCAGTGAGCATTCCGATTTCAGTTCCAGAGCGATTCGCCCAATGAGTCTTTGATATTTAGTCGTTTTGATCCAATTTTCAGAATTTTTGAAAATTTCACTTTTTTGTGAAAATATCCACTAAATGAGGGAATAATATGTGTGAGGGTACCCCAGGAGAGTTCCAAATGTGTGTGGGTAGAATATATATCCCACGGGGGTAAAATTGAAAAAAGTTAAAAAAAAATTTTTTTGGGACTTAGTCATTTTTCCGGCGTTTATCAGACTTTCAGATAGGGGAAATGTCAGTGAGCATTCCGATTTCAGTTCCAGAGCGATTCGCCCAATGAGTCCTTGATATTTAGTCGTTTTGATCCAATTTTCAGAATTTTTGAAAATTTCACTTTTTTGTGAAAATATCCACTAAATGAGGGAATAATATGTGTGAGGGAACCCCAGGAGTGTTCCAAATGTGTGTGGGTAGAATATATATCCCACCGGGGTTAAAATTGAAAAAAGTTGAAAAAATTTTTTGGGGTGATTTAGTCATTTTTCCTGCATTTATCAGACTTTCAGATAGGGGAAATGTCAGTGAGCGTTCTGATTTCAGTTCCAGAGCGATTCGCCCAATGAGTCCTTGATATTTAATTGTTTTCAGCCAATTTTCAGCATTTTTGAAAATTTCACATTTTTGTGAAAATATCCACTAAATGAGGGAATAATATGTGTGAGGGTACCCCAGGAGAGTTCCAAATGTGTGTGGGTAGAATATATATCCCACCGGGGTTAAAATTGAAAAAAGTTGAAAAAATTTTTTGGGGTGATTTAGTCATTTTTCCTGCATTTATCAGACTTTCAGATAGGGGAAATGTCAGTGAGCGTTCCGATTTCAGTTCCAGAGCGATTCGCCCAATGAGTCCTTGATATTTCGTCGTTTTCAGCCAATTTTCTGGATTTTTAAAAAGTTCACTTTTTTGTGAAAATATCCACTAAATGAGGGAATAATATGTGTTAGGGTACCCCAGGAGAGTTCCAAATGTGTGTGGGTAGAATATAGATCCCACGGGTGTAAAATTGAAAAAAGTTGAAAATTTTTTGGGGGGGATTTAGTCATTTTTCCGGCGTTTATCAGACTTTCAGATAGGGAAAATGTCAGTGAGCGTTCCGATTTCAGTTCCAGAGCGATTCACCCAATGAGTCCTTGATATTTCGTCGTTTTCAGCCAATTTTCTGGATTTTTAAAAATTTCACTTTTTTGTGAAAATATCCACTAAATGAGGGAATAATATCTGTGAGGGTACCCCAGGAGAGTTCCAAATGTGTGTGGGTAGAATATAGATCCCACAGGTGTAAAATTGAAAAAAGTTGAAAATTTTTTTGGGGGGGATTTAGCCATTTTTCCGGTGTTTATCAGACTTTCAGATAGGGGAAATGTCAGTGAGCGTTCCGATTTCAGTTCCAGAGCGATTCGCCCAATGAGTCCTTGATATTTCGTCGAAATCTGCCAATTTTCTGGATTTTTGAAAATTTCACTTATTTGTGAAAATATCCACTAAATGAGGGAATAATATGTGTGAGGGTACCCCAGGAGAGTTAAAAATGTGTGTGGGCAGAATATATATCCCACGGGGGTAAAATTGAAAAAAGTTAAAAAAAAATTTTTTTTGGACTTAGTCATTTTTCCGGCGTTTATCAGACTTTCAGATAGGGGAAATGTCAGTGAGCGTTCCGATTTCAGTTCCAGAGCGATTCGCCCAATGAGTCCTTGATATTTCGTCGTTTTCAGGCAATTTTCTGAATTTTTGAAAATTTCACTTTTTTGTGAAAATATCCACTAAATGAGGGAATAATATATGTGAGGGTACCCCATGAGAGTACCAAATGTGTGTGGGAAGAATATAAATCACACAACGGGAAAATTGAAAAAAGTTGAAAAATTTTTTTGGGGGGGATTTAGTCATTTTTCCGGCCTTTATCAGACTTTCAGATAGGGGAAATGTCAGTGAGCATTCCGATTTCAGTTCCAGAGCGATTCGCCCAATGAGTCCTTGATATTTAGTCGTTTTGAACCAATTTTCAGAATTTTTGAAAATTTCACTTTTTTGTGAAAATATCCACTAAATGAGGGAATAATATGTGTGAGGGCACCCCAGGAGAGTTCAAAATGTGTGTCGGTAGAATATATCCCACGGGGGTAAAATTGAAAAAAGTTAAAAAAAAAATTTTTTAGGACTTAGTCATCTTTCCGGCCTTTATCAGACTTTCAGATAGGGGAAATGTCAGTGAGCATTCCGATTTCATTTCCAGAGCGATTCGCCCAATGAGTCCTTGATATTTAGTCGTTTTCAGCCAATTTTCTGGATTTTTGAAAATTTAACTTTTTTGTGAAAATATCCACTAAATGAGGGAATAATATGTGTGAGGGTACCCCAGTAGAGTTCCAAATGTGTGTGGGTAGAATATATATCCCACGGGGGTAAAATTGAAAAAAGTTGAAAAAATTTTTGGGGGGGATTTAGTCATTTTTCTGGCGTTTATCAGACTTTCAGATAGGGGAAATGTCAGTGAGCGTTCCGATTTCAGTTCCAGAGCGATTCGCCCAATGAGTCCTTGATATTTAGTTGTTTTCAGCCAATTTTCAGCATTTTTGAAAATTTCACTTTTTTGTGAAAATATCCACTAAATGAGGGAATAATATGTGTGAGGGTACCCCAGGAGAGTTCCAAATGTGTGTGGGTAGAATATATATCCCACGGGGGTAAAATTGAAAAAAGTTAAAAAAAAATTTTTTTGGGACTTAGTCATTTTTCCGGCGTTTATCAGACTTTCAGATAGGGGAAATGTCAGTGAGCATTCCGATTTCAGTTCCAGAGCGATTCGCCCAATGAGTCCTTGATATTTAGTCGTTTTGATCCAATTTTCAGAATTTTTGAAAATTTCACTTTTTTGTGAAAATATCCACTAAATGAGGGAATAATATGTGTGAGGGTACCCCAGGAGAGTTCCAAATGTGTGTGGGTAGAATATATATCCCACGGGGGTAAAATTGAAAAAAGTTAAAAAAAAATTTTTTTGGGACTTAGTCATTTTTCCGGCGTTTATCAGACTTTCAGATAGGGGAAATGTCAGTGAGCATTCCGATTTCAGTTCCAGAGCGATTCGCCCAATGAGTCCTTGATATTTAGTCGTTTTGATCTAATTTTCAGAATTTTTGAAAATTTCACTTTTTTGTGAAAATATCCACTAAATGAGGGAATAATATGTGTGAGGGAACCCCAGGAGAGTTCCAAATGTGTGTGGGTAGAATATATATCCCACCGGGGTTAAAATTGAAAAAAGTTGAAAAAATTTTTTGGGGTGATTTAGTCATTTTTCCTGCATTTATCAGACTTTCAGATAGGGGAAATGTCAGTGAGCGTTCTGATTTCAGTTCCAGAGCGATTCGCCCAATGAGTCCTTGATATTTAATTGTTTTCAGCCAATTTTCAGCATTTTTGAAAATTTCACATTTTTGTGAAAATATCCACTAAATGAGGGAATAATATGTGTGAGGGTACCCCAGGAGAGTTCCAAATGTGTGTGGGTAGAATATATATCCCACCGGGGTTAAAATTGAAAAAAGTTGAAAAAATTTTTTGGGGTGATTTAGTCATTTTTCCTGCATTTATCAGACTTTCAGATAGGGGAAATGTCAGTGAGCGTTCCGATTTCAGTTCCAGAGCGATTCGCCCAATGAGTCCTTGATATTTCGTCGTTTTCAGCCAATTTTCTGGATTTTTAAAAAGTTCACTTTTTTGTGAAAATATCCACTAAATGAGGGAATAATATGTGTTAGGGTACCCCAGGAGAGTTCCAAATGTGTGTGGGTAGAATATAGATCCCACGGGTGTAAAATTGAAAAAAGTTGAAAATTTTTTGGGGGGGATTTAGTCATTTTTCCGGCGTTTATCAGACTTTCAGATAGGGAAAATGTCAGTGAGCGTTCCGATTTCAGTTCCAGAGCGATTCACCCAATGAGTCCTTGATATTTCGTCGTTTTCAGCCAATTTTCTGGATTTTTAAAAATTTCACTTTTTTGTGAAAATATCCACTAAATGAGGGAATAATATCTGTGAGGGTACCCCAGGAGAGTTCCAAATGTGTGTGGGTAGAATATAGATCCCACAGGTGTAAAATTGAAAAAAGTTGAAAATTTTTTTGGGGGGGATTTAGCCATTTTTCCGGTGTTTATCAGACTTTCAGATAGGGGAAATGTCAGTGAGCGTTCCGATTTCAGTTCCAGAGCGATTCGCCCAATGAGTCCTTGATATTTCGTCGAAATCTGCCAATTTTCTGGATTTTTGAAAATTTCACTTATTTGTGAAAATATCCACTAAATGAGGGAATAATATGTGTGAGGGTACCCCAGGAGAGTTAAAAATGTGTGTGGGCAGAATATATATCCCACGGGGGTAAAATTGAAAAAAGTTAAAAAAAAATTTTTTTTGGACTTAGTCATTTTTCCGGCGTTTATCAGACTTTCAGATAGGGGAAATGTCAGTGAGCGTTCCGATTTCAGTTCCAGAGCGATTCGCCCAATGAGTCCTTGATATTTCGTCGTTTTCAGGCAATTTTCTGAATTTTTGAAAATTTCACTTTTTTGTGAAAATATCCACTAAATGAGGGAATAATATATGTGAGGGTACCCCATGAGAGTACCAAATGTGTGTGGGAAGAATATAAATCACACAACGGGAAAATTGAAAAAAGTTGAAAAATTTTTTTGGGGGGGATTTAGTCATTTTTCCGGCCTTTATCAGACTTTCAGATAGGGGAAATGTCAGTGAGCATTCCGATTTCAGTTCCAGAGCGATTCGCCCAATGAGTCCTTGATATTTAGTCGTTTTCAGCCAATTTTCTGGATTTTTGAAAATTTAACTTTTTTGTGAAAATATCCACTAAATGAGGGAATAATATGTGTGAGGGTACCCCAGTAGAGTTCCAAATGTGTGTGGGTAGAATATATATCCCACCGGGGTTAAAATTGAAAAAAGTTGAAAAATTTTTTTGGGGTGATTTAGTCATTTTTCCTGCATTTATCAGACTTTCAGATAGGGGAAATGTCAGTGAGCGTTCCGATTTCAGTTCCAGAGCGATTCGCCCAATGAGTCCTTGATATTTAGTCGTTTTCGGCCAATTTTCTGGATTTTTGAAAATTTCCCTTTTTTGTGAAAATATCCACTAAATGAGGGAATAATATGTGTGAGGGTACCCCAGGAGAGTTCCAAATGTGTGTGGGTAGAATATATATCCCATGGTGGTAAAATTGAAAAAAGTTGAAAAAAAAATTTTTTTGGACTTCGTCATTTTTCCGGCGTTTATCAGACTTTCAGATAGCGGAAATGTCAGTGAGCGTTCCGATTTCAGTTCCAGAGCGATTCGCCCAATGAGTCCTTGATATTTAGTTGTTTTCAGCCAATTTTCAGCATTTTTGAAAATTTCACTTTTTTGTGAAAATATCCACTAAATGAGGGAATAATATGTGTGAGGGTACCCCAGGAGAGTTCCAAATGTGTGTGGGTAGAATACATATCCCACGGGGGTAAAATTGAAAAAAGTTGAAAAAATTTTTGGGGGGGATTTAGTCATTTTTCTGGCGTTTATCAGACTTTCAGATAGGGGAAATGTCAGTGAGCGTTCCGATTTCAGTTCCAGAGCGATTCGCCCAATGAGTCCTTGATATTTAGTTGTTTTCAGCCAATTTTCAGCATTTTTGAAAATTTCACTTTTTTGTGAAAATATCCACTAAATGAGGGAATAATATGTGTGAGGGTACCCCAGGAGTGTTCCAAATGTGTGTGGGTAGAAAATATATCCCACGGGGGTAAAATTGAAAAAAGTTGAAAACATTTTTTTTTTGGATTTAGTCATTTTTTCCGGCGTTTATCAGACTTTCAGATAGGGGAAATGTCAGTGAGTGTTCCGATTTCAGTTCCCGAGCGATTCACCCAATGAGTCCTTGATATTTCATCGTTTTCAGAAAATTTTCTGGATTTTTGAAAATTTCACTTTTTTGTGAAAATATCCACTAAATGAGGGAATAATATGTGTGAGGGTACCCCAGGAGAGTTCCAAATGTGTGTGGGTAGAATATATATCCAACGGTGGTAAAATTGAAAAAAGTTGAAAAAATTTTTTTTTTTGGACTTAGTCATTTTTCCGACGTTTATCAGACTTTCAGATAGCGGAAATGTCAGTGAGCGTTCCGATTTCAGTTCCAGAGCGATTCGCCCAATTAGTCCTTGATTTTTAGTTGTTTTCAGTCAATTTTCAGAATTTTTGAAAATTTCACTTTTTTGTGAAAATATCCACTAAATGAGGGAATAATATGTGTGAGGGTACCCCAGGAGAGTTCCAAATGTGTGTGGGTAGAATACATATCCCACAGGGGTAAAATTGAAAAAAGTTGAAAACATTTTTTGGGGGAATTTAGTCATTTTTCTGGCGTTTATCAGACTTTCAGATAGGGGAAATGTCAGTGAGCGTTCCGATTTCAGTTCCAGAGCGATTCGCCCAATGAGTTCTTGATATTTAGTCGTTTTCAGCCAATTTTCTGGATTTTTGAAAATTTCACTTTTTTGTGAAAATATCCACTAAATGAGGGAATAATATGTGTGAGGGTACCCCAGGAGAGTTCCAAATGTGTGTGGGTAGAATACATATCCCACGAGGGTAAAATTGAAAAAAGTTGAAAAAATTTTTGGGGGGAATTTAGTCATTTTTCTGGCGTTTATCAGACTTTCAGATAGGGGAAATGTCAGTGAGCGTTCCGATTTCAGTTCCAGAGCGATTCGCCCAATGAGTCCTTGATATTTAGTTGTTTTCAGCCAATTTTCAGCATTTTTGAAAATTTCACTTTTTTGTGAAAATATCCACTAAATGAGGGAATAATATGTGTGAGGGTACCCCAGGAGTGTTCCAAATGTGTGTGGGTAGAATATATATCCCACGGGGGTAAAATTGAAAAAAGTTGAAAACATTTTTTTTGGGGATTTAGTCATTTTTTCCGGCATTTATCAGACTTTCAGATAGGGGAAATGTCAGTGAGCGTTCCGATTTCAGTTCCAGAGCGATTCGCCCAATTAGTCCTTGATTTTTAGTTGTTTTCAGCCAATTTTCAGAATTTTTGAAAATTACACTTTTTTGTGAAAATATCCACTAAATGAGGGAATAATATGTGTGAGGGTACCCCAGGAGAGGTACAAATGTGTGTGGGTAGAATATATGTCCCACCGGGGTTAAAATTGAAAAAAGTTTAAAAAATTTTTGGGGGGGATTTAGTCATTTTTCCGGCATTTATCAGATTTTCAGATAGGGGAAATGTCAGTGAGCGTTCCGATTTCAGTTCCAGAGCGATTCGCCCAATGAGTCCATGATATTTAGTCGTTTTCAGCCAATTTTCTGGATTTTTGAAAATTTCACTTTTTTGTGAAAATATCCACTAAATGAGGGAATAATATGCGTGAGGGTACCCCAGGAGAGTTACAAATGTGTGTGGGTAGAATATATATCCCACCGGGGTTAAAATTGAAAAAAGTTGAAAATTTTTTGGGGGGGGATTTAGTCATTTTTCCGGCATTTATCAGACTTTCAGATAGGGGAAATGTCAGTGAGCGTTCCGATTTCAGTTCCAGAGCGATTCGCCCAATGAGTCCTTGATATTTAGTCGTTTTCGGCCAATTTTCTGGATTTTTGAAAATTTCCCTTTTTTGTGAAAATATCCACTAAATGAGGGAATAATATGTGTGAGGGTACCCCAGGAGAGTTCCAAATGTGTGTGGGTAGAATATATATCCCATGGTGGTAAAATTGAAAAAAGTTGAAAAAAAATTTTTTTTGGACTTAGTCATTTTTCCGGCATTTATCAGACTTTCAGATAGCGGAAATGTCAGTGAGCGTTCCGATTTCAGTTCCAGAGCGATTCGCCCAATGAGTCCTTGATATTTAGTTGTTTTCAGCCAATTTTCAGCATTTTTGAAAATTTCACTTTTTTGTGAAAATATCCACTAAATGAGGGAATAATATGTGTGAGGGTACCCCAGGAAAGTTACAAATGTGTGTGGGTAGAATATATATATCATCGGGGTTAAAACTGAAAAAAGTTGAAAAATTTTGGGGGGGGATTTAGTCATTTTTCCGGCATTTATCAGACTTTCAGATAGGGGAAATGTCAGTGAGCGTTCCGATTTCAGTTCCAGAGCGATTCGCCCAATGAGTCCTTGATATTTAGTTGTTTTCAGCCAATTTTCAGCATTTTTGAAAATTTCACTTTTTTGTGAAAATATCCTCTAAATGAGGGAATAATATGTGTGAGGGTACCCCAGGAGAGTTCCAAATGTGTGTGGGTAGAATACATATCCCACGGGGGTAAAATTGAAAAAAGTTGAAAACATTTTTTTTGGGGATTTAGTCATTTTTTCCGGCATTTATCAGACTTTCAGATAGGGGAAATGTCAGTGAGCGTTCCGATTTCAGTTCCAGAGCGATTCGCCCAATTAGTCCTTGATTTTTAGTTGTTTTCAGCCAATTTTCAGAATTTTTGAAAATTACACTTTTTTGTGAAAATATCCACTAAATGAGGGAATAATATGTGTGAGGGTACCCCAGGAGAGTTACAAATTTGTGTGGGTAGAATATATGTCCCACCGGGGTTAAAATTGAAAAAAGTTGTAAAAATTTTTGGGGGGGATTTAGTCATTTTTCCGGCCTTTATCAGACTTTCAGATAGGGGAAATGTCAGTGAGCGTTCCGATTTCAGTTCCATCGCGATTCGCCCAATGAGTCCATGATATTTAGTCGTTTTCAGCCAATTTTCTGGATTTTTGAAAATTTCACTTTTTTGTGAAAATATCCACTAAATGAGGGAATAATATGCGTGAGGGTACCCCAGGAGAGTTACAAATGTGTGTGGGTAGAATATATATCCCACCGGGGTTAAAATTGAAAAAAGTTGAAAATTTTTTGGGGGGGGATTTAGTCATTTTTCCGGCATTTATCAGACTTTCAGATAGGGGAAATGTCAGTGAGCGTTCCGATTCCAGTTCCAGAGCGATTCGCCCAATGAGTCCTTGATATTTAGTCGTTTTCGGCCAATTTTCTGGATTTTTGAAAATTTCCCTTTTTTGTGAAAATATCCACTAAATGAGGGAATAATATGTGTGAGGGTACCCCAGGAGAGTTCCAAATGTGTGTGGGTAGAATATATATATCATCGGGGTTAAAATTGAAAAAAGTTGAAAAATTTTTTGGGGGGATTTAGTCATTTTTCCGGCATTTATCAGACTTTCAGATAGGGGAAATGTCAGTGAGCGTTCCGATTTCAGTTCCAGAGCGATTCGCCCAATGAGTCCTTGATATTTAGTTGTTTTCAGCCAATTTTCAGCATTTTTGAAAATTTCACTTTTTTGTGAAAATATCCTCTAAATGAGGGAATAATATGTGTGAGGGTACCCCAGGAGAGTTCCAAATGTGTGTGGGTAGAATACATATCCCACGGGGGTAAAATTGAAAAAAGTTGAAAAAATTTTTGGGGGGGATTTAGTCATTTTTCTGGCGTTTATCAGACTTTCAGATAGGGGAAATGTCAGTGAGCGTTCCGATTTCAGTTCCAGAGCGATTCGCCCAATGAGTCCTTGATATTTAGTTGTTTTCAGCCAATTTTCAGCATTTTTGAAAATTACACTTTTTTGTGAAAATATCCACTAAATGAGGGAATAATATGTGTGAGGGTACCCCAGGAGTGTTCCAAATGTGTGTGGGTAGAAAATATATCCCACGGGGGTAAAATTGAAAAAAGTTGAAAACATTTTTTTTTTTGGATTTAGTCATTTTTTCCGGCGTTTATCAGACTTTCAGATAGGGGAAATGTCAGTGAGCGTTCCGATTTCAGTTCCAGAGCGATTCGCCCAATGAGTCCTTGATATTTAGTCGTTTTCAGCCAATTTTCTGGATTTTTGAAAATTTCACTTTTTTGTGAAAATATCCACTAAATGAGGGAATAATATGCGTGAGGGTACCCCAGGAGAGTTCCAAATGTGTGTGGGTAGAATATATATCCCACGGTGGTAAAATTGAAAAAAGTTGAAAAAATTTTTTGGGGCGATTTAGTCATTTTTCTGGCGTTTATCAGACTTTCAGATAGGGGAAATGTCAGTGAGCGTTCCGATTTCAGTTCCAGAGCGATTCGCCCAATGAGTCCTTGATATTTAGTTGTTTTCAGCCAATTTTCAGCATTTTTGAAAATTTCACTTTTTTGTGAAAATATCCACTAAATGAGGGAATAATATGTGTGAGGGTACCCCAGGAGTGTTCCAAATGTGTGTGGGTAGAATATATATCCCACGGGGGTAAAATTGAAAAAAGTTAAAAACATTTTTTTGGGGGATTTAGTCATTTTTTCCGGCATTTATCAGACTTTCAGATAGGGGAAATGTCAGTGAGCGTTCCGATTTCAGTTCCAGAGCGATTCGCCCAATTAGTCCTTGATTTTTAGTTGTTTTCAGCCAATTTTCAGAATTTTTGAAAATTTCACTTTTTTGTGAAAATATCCACTAAATGAGGGAATAATATGTGTGAGGGTACCCCAGGAAAGTTACAAATGTGTGTGGGTAGAATATATGTCCCACCGGGGTTAAAATTGAAAAAAGTTGAAAAATTTTTTTGGGGGGATTTAGTCATTTTTCCGGCATTTATCAGACTTTCAGATAGGGGAAATGTCAGTGAGCGTTCCGATTTCAGTTCCAGAGCGATTCGCCCAATGAGTCCTTGATATTTATTCGTTTTCAGCCAATTTTCTGGATTTTTGAAAATTTCACTTTTTTGTGAAAATATCCACTAAATGAGGGAATAATATGTGTGAGGGTACCCCAGGAGAGTTCCAAATCTGTGTGGGTAGAAAACATATCCCACGGGGGTAAAATTGAAAAAAGTTTCAAAAATTTTTTTGGGGGGGATTTAGTCATTTTTCTGGCGTTTATCAGACTTCCAGATAGGGGAAATGTCAGTGAGCGTTCCGATTTCAGTTCCAGAGCGATTCGCTAAATGAGTCCTTGATATTTATTTGTTTTCAGCCAATTTTCTGGATTTTTGAAAATTTCACTTTTTTGTGAAAATATCCACTAAATGAGGGAATAATATGTGTGAGGGTACCCCAGGAGTGTTCCAAATGTGTGTGGGTAGAATATATATCCCACGGGGGTAAAATTGAAAAAAGTTGAAAACATTTTTTTTGGGGATTTAGTCATTTTTTCCGGCATTTATCAGACTTTCAGATAGGGGAAATGTCAGTGAGCGTTCCGATTTCAGTTCCAGAGCGATTCGCCCAATTAGTCCTTGATTTTTAGTTGTTTTCAGCCAATTTTCAGAATTTTTGAAAATTACACTTTTTTGTGAAAATATCCACTAAATGAGGGAATAATATGTGTGAGGGTACCCCAGGAGAGGTACAAATGTGTGTGGGTAGAATATATGTCCCACCGGGGTTAAAATTGAAAAAAGTTTAAAAAATTTTTGGGGGGGATTTAGTCATTTTTCCGGCATTTATCAGATTTTCAGATAGGGGAAATGTCAGTGAGCGTTCCGATTTCAGTTCCAGAGCGATTCGCCCAATGAGTCCATGATATTTAGTCGTTTTCAGCCAATTTTCTGGATTTTTGAAAATTTCACTTTTTTGTGAAAATATCCACTAAATGAGGGAATAATATGCGTGAGGGTACCCCAGGAGAGTTACAAATGTGTGTGGGTAGAATATATATCCCACCGGGGTTAAAATTGAAAAAAGTTGAAAATTTTTTGGGGGGGGATTTAGTCATTTTTCCGGCATTTATCAGACTTTCAGATAGGGGAAATGTCAGTGAGCGTTCCGATTTCAGTTCCAGAGCGATTCGCCCAATGAGTCCTTGATATTTAGTCGTTTTCGGCCAATTTTCTGGATTTTTGAAAATTTCCCTTTTTTGTGAAAATATCCACTAAATGAGGGAATAATATGTGTGAGGGTACCCCAGGAGAGTTCCAAATGTGTGTGGGTAGAATATATATCCCATGGTGGTAAAATTGAAAAAAGTTGAAAAAAAATTTTTTTTGGACTTAGTCATTTTTCCGGCATTTATCAGACTTTCAGATAGCGGAAATGTCAGTGAGCGTTCCGATTTCAGTTCCAGAGCGATTCGCCCAATGAGTCCTTGATATTTAGTTGTTTTCAGCCAATTTTCAGCATTTTTGAAAATTTCACTTTTTTGTGAAAATATCCACTAAATGAGGGAATAATATGTGTGAGGGTACCCCAGGAAAGTTACAAATGTGTGTGGGAAGAATATATATATCATCGGGGTTAAAATTGAAAAAAGTTGAAAAATTTTTGGGGGGGATTTAGTCATTTTTCCGGCATTTATCAGACTTTCAGATAGGGGAAATGTCAGTGAGCGTTCCGATTTCAGTTCCAGAGCGATTCGCCCAATGAGTCCTTGATATTTAGTTGTTTTCAGCCAATTTTCAGCATTTTTGAAAATTTCACTTTTTTGTGAAAATATCCTCTAAATGAGGGAATAATATGTGTGAGGGTACCCCAGGAGAGTTCCAAATGTGTGTGGGTAGAATACATATCCCACGGGGGTAAAATTGAAAAAAGTTGAAAACATTTTTTTTGGGGATTTAGTCATTTTTTCCGGCATTTATCAGACTTTCAGATAGGGGAAATGTCAGTGAGCGTTCCGATTTCAGTTCCAGAGCGATTCGCCCAATTAGTCCTTGATTTTTAGTTGTTTTCAGCCAATTTTCAGAATTTTTGAAAATTACACTTTTTTGTGAAAATATCCACTAAATGAGGGAATAATATGTGTGAGGGTACCCCAGGAGAGTTACAAATTTGTGTGGGTAGAATATATGTCCCACCGGGGTTAAAATTGAAAAAAGTTGTAAAAATTTTTGGGGGGGATTTAGTCATTTTTCCGGCCTTTATCAGACTTTCAGATAGGGGAAATGTCAGTGAGCGTTCCGATTTCAGTTCCATCGCGATTCGCCCAATGAGTCCATGATATTTAGTCGTTTTCAGCCAATTTTCTGGATTTTTGAAAATTTCACTTTTTTGTGAAAATATCCACTAAATGAGGGAATAATATGCGTGAGGGTACCCCAGGAGAGTTACAAATGTGTGTGGGTAGAATATATATCCCACCGGGGTTAAAATTGAAAAAAGTTGAAAATTTTTTGGGGGGGGATTTAGTCATTTTTCCGGCATTTATCAGACTTTCAGATAGGGGAAATGTCAGTGAGCGTTCCGATTCCAGTTCCAGAGCGATTCGCCCAATGAGTCCTTGATATTTAGTCGTTTTCGGCCAATTTTCTGGATTTTTGAAAATTTCCCTTTTTTGTGAAAATATCCACTAAATGAGGGAATAATATGTGTGAGGGTACCCCAGGAGAGTTCCAAATGTGTGTGGGTAGAGTATATATATCATCGGGGTTAAAATTGAAAAAAGTTGAAAAATTTTTTGGGGGGATTTAGTCATTTTTCCGGCATTTATCAGACTTTCAGATAGGGGAAATGTCAGTGAGCGTTCCGATTTCAGTTCCAGAGCGATTCGCCCAATGAGTCCTTGATATTTAGTTGTTTTCAGCCAATTTTCAGCATTTTTGAAAATTTCACTTTTTTGTGAAAATATCCTCTAAATGAGGGAATAATATGTGTGAGGGTACCCCAGGAGAGTTCCAAATGTGTGTGGGTAGAATACATATCCCACGGGGGTAAAATTGAAAAAAGTTGAAAAAATTTTTGGGGGGGATTTAGTCATTTTTCTGGCGTTTATCAGACTTTCAGATAGGGGAAATGTCAGTGAGCGTTCCGATTTCAGTTCCAGAGCGATTCGCCCAATGAGTCCTTGATATTTAGTTGTTTTCAGCCAATTTTCAGCATTTTTGAAAATTACACTTTTTTGTGAAAATATCCACTAAATGAGGGAATAATATGTGTGAGGGTACCCCAGGAGTGTTCCAAATGTGTGTGGGTAGAAAATATATCCCACGGGGGTAAAATTGAAAAAAGTTGAAAACATTTTTTTTTTTGGATTTAGTCATTTTTTCCGGCGTTTATCAGACTTTCAGATAGGGGAAATGTCAGTGAGCGTTCCGATTTCAGTTCCAGAGCGATTCGCCCAATGAGTCCTTGATATTTAGTCGTTTTCAGCCAATTTTCTGGATTTTTGAAAATTTCACTTTTTTGTGAAAATATCCACTAAATGAGGGAATAATATGCGTGAGGGTACCCCAGGAGAGTTCCAAATGTGTGTGGGTAGAATACATATCCCACGAAGGTAAAATTGAAAAAAGTTGAAAAAATTTTTGGGGGGAATTTAGTCATTTTTCTGGCGTTTATCAGACTTTCAGATAGGGGAAATGTCATTGAGCATTCCGATTTCAGTTCCAGAGCGATTCGCCAAATGAGTCCTTGATATTTATTCGTTTTCAGCCAATTTTCTGGATTTTTGAAAATTTCACTTTTTTGTGAAAATATCCACTAAATGAGAGAATAATATGTATGAGGGTACCCCAGGAGAGTTCCAAATGTGTGTGGGTAGAATATATATCCCACGGTGGTAAAATTGAAAAAAGTTGAAAAAATTTTTTGGGGCGATTTAGTCATTTTTCTGGCGTTTATCAGACTTTCAGATAGGGGAAATGTCAGTGAGCGTTCCGATTTCAGTTCCAGAGCGATTCGCCCAATGAGTCCTTGATATTTAGTTGTTTTCAGCCAATTTTCAGCATTTTTGAAAATTTCACTTTTTTGTGAAAATATCCACTAAATGAGGGAATAATATGTGTGAGGGTACCCCAGGAGTGTTCCAAATGTGTGTGGGTAGAATATATATCCCACGGGGGTAAAATTGAAAAAAGTTAAAAACATTTTTTTGGGGGATTTAGTCATTTTTTCCGGCATTTATCAGACTTTCAGATAGGGGAAATGTCAGTGAGCGTTCCGATTTCAGTTCCAGAGCGATTCGCCCAATTAGTCCTTGATTTTTAGTTGTTTTCAGCCAATTTTCAGAATTTTTGAAAATTTCACTTTTTTGTGAAAATATCCACTAAATGAGGGAATAATATGTGTGAGGGTACCCCAGGAAAGTTACAAATGTGTGTGGGTAGAATATATGTCCCACCGGGGTTAAAATTGAAAAAAGTTGAAAAATTTTTTGGGGGGGATTTAGTCATTTTTCCGGCATTTATCAGACTTTCAGATAGGGGAAATGTCAGTGAGCGTTCCGATTTCAGTTCCAGAGCGATTCGCCCAATGAGTCCTTGATATTTATTCGTTTTCAGCCAATTTTCTGGATTTTTGAAAATTTCACTTTTTTGTGAAAATATCCACTAAATGAGGGAATAATATGTGTGAGGGTACCCCAGGAGAGTTCCAAATCTGTGTGGGTAGAAAACATATCCCACGGGGGTAAAATTGAAAAAAGTTTCAAAAATTTTTTTGGGGGGGATTTAGTCATTTTTCTGGCGTTTATCAGACTTCCAGATAGGGGAAATGTCAGTGAGCGTTCCGATTTCAGTTCCAGAGCGATTCGCTAAATGAGTCCTTGATATTTATTTGTTTTCAGCCAATTTTCTGGATTTTTGAAAATTTCACTTTTTTGTGAAAATATCCACTAAATGAGGGAATAATATGTGTGAGGGTACCCCAGGAGAGTTCCAAATGTGTGAGGGTAGAATATATATCCCACGGTGGTAAAATTGAAAAAAGTTGAAAAAAATTTTTTTTTGGACTTAGTCATTTTCCCGGCGTTTATCAGACTTTCAGGTAGCGGAAATGTCAGTGAGCGTTCCGATTTCAGTTCCAGAGCGATTCGCCCAATGAGTCCTTGATATTTAGTTGTTTTCAGCCAATTTTCAGGATTTTTGAAAATTTCACTTTTTTGTGAAAATATCCACTAAATGAGGGAATAAAATGTGTGAGGGTACACCAGGAGAGTTCCAAATGTGTGTGGGTAGAATATATATCCCACAGGGTTAAAATTGAAAAAAGTTGAAAAATTTTTTTTTTTGAACTTAGTAATTTTTCCGGCGTTTATCAGATTTTCAGATGGGGGAAATGTCAGTGAGCGTTCCGATTTCAGTTCCAGAGCGATTCGCCAAAAAAGTCCTTGATATTTAGTCGTTTTCAGACAATTTTCTGGATTTTTGAAAATTTCACTTTTTTGTGAAATTATCCACTGAGGGAATAATATGTGTGAGGGTACCCCAGGAGAGTTCCAAATGTGTGTGGGTAGAATATAAATCCCACGGAGGTAAAATTAAAAAAAGTTGAAAACATTTTTTTTTGTATTTAGTCATTTTTCCGGCGTTTATCAGACTTTCAGATAGGGGAAATGTCAGTGAGCGTTCCGATTTAAGTTCCAGAGAGATTCGCCCAATGAGTCCTTGATATTTAGTCGTTTTCAGGCATTTTTTTGGATTTTTGAAAATTTCACTTTTTTGTGAAAATATCCACTAAATGAGGGAATAATATGTGTGAGGGTACCCCAGGAGAGTTCCAAATGTGTGTGGGTAGAATATATATCCCACAGGGTTAAAATTGAAAAAAGTTGAAAATTTTTTTTTTTTTCTACTTAGTCATTTTTCCGGCGTTTATCAGACTTTCAGATAGGGGAAATGTCAGTGAGTGTTCAGATTTCAGTTCCAGAGCGATTCGCCCAATGAGTCCTTGATATTCAGCCGTTTTCAGACAATTTTCTGGATTTTTGAAAATTTCACTTTTTTGTGAAATTATCCACTGAGGGAATAATATGTGTGAGGGTACACCAGGAGAGTTCCAAATGTGTGTGGGTAGAATATATATCCCACGGAGGTAAAATTAAAAAAAGTTGAAAACATTTTTTTTGTATTTAGTCATTTTTCCGGCGTTTATCAGACTTTCAGATAGGGGAAATGTCAGTGAGCGTTCCGATTTCAGTTCCAAAGCGATGCGCCAAATGAGTCCTTGATATTTCGTCGTTTTCAGGCAATTTTGTGAATTTTTGAAAATGTCACTTTTTTTGTGAAAATATCCACTAAATGAGGGAATAATATGTGTGAGGGTACCCCAGGAGAGTTCCAAATGTGTGTGGGTAGAATATATATCCCACGGGTGTAAAATTGAAAAAAGTTGAAAAAATTTTTTTGGGGGATTTAGTCATTTTTCTGGCGTTTATCAGACTTCCAGATAGGGGAAATGTCAGTGAGCGTTCCGATTTCAGTTCCAGAGCGATTTGCTAAATGAGTCCTTGATATTTATTCGTTTTCAGCCAATTTTCTGGATTTTTAAAAATTTCACTTTTTTGTGAAAATATCCACTAAATGAGGGAATAATATGTGTGAGGGTACCCCAGGAGAGTTCCAAATGTGTGTGGGTAGAATATAGATCCCACGGGGGTAAAATTGAAAAAAGTAAAAAAAATATTTTTTTTGGACTTAGTCATTTTTCCGGCGTTTATCAGACTTTCAGATAGGGGAAATGTCAGTGAGCATGCCGATTTCAGTTCCAGAGTGATTCGCCCAATGAGTCCTTGATATTTAGTCGTTTTCAGCCAATTTTCTGGATTTTTGAAAATGTCACTTTTTTGTGAAAATATCCACTAAATGATGAAATAATATGTGTGAGGGTACCCCAGGAGAGTTCCAAATGTGTGTGGGTAGAATATATATCCCACGGGGGTAAAATTGAAAAAAGTTGAAAACATTTTTTTTTGGATTTAGTCATTTTTCCGGCGTTTATCAGACTTTCAGATAGGGGAAATGTCAGTGAGCGTTCCGATTTCAGTTCCAAAGCGATGCGCCAAATGAGTCCTTGATATTTCGTCGTTTTCAGGCAATTTTGTGAATTTTTGAAAATGTCACTTTTTTTGTGAAAATATCCACTAAATGAGGGAATAATATGTGTGAGGGTACCCCAGGAGAGTTCCAAATGTGTGTGGGTAGAATATATATCCCTCCAGGGTAAAATTGAAAAAAGTTGAAAAAAATTTTTTTTTGGACTTGGTCATTTTTCCGGCGTTTATCAGACTTTCAGATAGGGGAAATGTCAGTGAGCGTTCCGATGTCAGTTCCAGAGCGATTCGCCGGATGGGTCCTTGATATTTCGTCGTTTTCAGGCAATTTTCTGAATTTTTGAAAATTTCACTTTTTTGTGAAAATATCCACTAAATGAGGGAATAATATGTGTGAGGGTACCCCAGGAGAGTTCCAAATGTGTGTGGGTAGAATATATATCCCACGGGGGTAAAATTGAAAAAAGTTGAAAAATTTTTTTTGGGTGGGATTTAGTCATTTTTCCGGCGTTTATCAGACTTTCAGATAGGGGAAATGTCAGTGAGTGTTCAGATTTCAGTTCCAGAGCGATTCGCCCAATGAGTACTTGATATTTCGTCGTTTTCAGCCATTTTTCTGGATTTTTGAAAATTTCACTTTTTTGTGAAAATATCCACTAAATGAGGGAATAATATGTGTGAGGGTACCCCAGGAGAGTTCCAAATGTGTGTGGGTAGAATATATATCCCACGGGTGTAAAATTGAAAAAAGTAAAAAAAATATTTTTTTTGGACTTAGTCATTTTTCCGGCGTTTATCAGACGTTCAGATAGGGGAAATGTCAGTGAGCGTTCCGATTTCAGTTCCAGAGCGATTCGCCCAATGAGTACTTGATATTTCGTCGTTTTCATGCAATTTTCTGAATTTTTGAAAATTTTACTTTTTTGTGAAAATATCCACTAAATGAGGGAATAATATGTGTGAGGGTACCCCAGGAGAGTTCCAAATGTGTGTGGGTAGAATATATATCCCTCCAGGGTAAAATTGAAAAAAGTTGAAAAATTTTTTTTTTGGACTTGGTCATTTTTCCGGTGTTTATCAGACTTTCAGATAGGGGAAATGTCAGTGAGCGTTCCGATGTCAGTTCCAGAGCGATTCGCCGGATGGGTCCTTGATATTTCGTCGTTTTCAGGCAATTTTCTGAATTTTTGAAAATTTCACTTTTTTGTGAAAATATCCACTAAATGAGGGAATAATATGTGTGAGGGTACCCCAGGAAAGTTCCAAATGTGTGTGGGTAGAATATATATCCCACGGGGGTAAAATTGAAAAAAGTTGAAAAATTTTTTTGGGTGGGATTTAGTCATTTTTCCGGCGTTTATCAGACTTTCAGATAGGGGAAATGTCAGTGAGCATGCAGATTTCAGTTCCAGAGCGATTCGCCCAATGAGTCCTTGATATTTAGTCGTTTTCAGCCAATTTTCTGGATTTTTGAAAATGTCACTTTTTTGTGAAAATATCCACTAAATGAGGGAATAATATGTGTGAGGGTACCCCAGGAGAGTTCCAAATGTGTGTGGGTAGAATATATATCCTACGGGGGTAAAATTGAAAAAAGTTGAAAATATTTTTTTTTGGATTTAGTCATTTTTCCGGCGTTTATCAGACTTTCAGATAGGGGAAATGTCAGTGAGCGTTCCGATTTCAGTTCCAAAGCGATGCGCCAAATGAGTCCTTGATATTTCGTCGTTTTCAGGCAATTTTGTGAATTTTTGAAAATGTCACTTTTTTTGTGAAAATATCCACTAAATGAGGGAATAATATGTGTGAGGGTACCCCAGGAGAGTTCCAAATGTGTGTGGGTAGAATATATATCCCTCCAGGGTAAAATTGAAAAAAGTTTAAAAATTTATTTTTTGGATTTAGTCATTTTTCCGGCGTTTATCAGACTTTCAGATAGGGGAAATGTCAGTGAGCGTTCCGATGTCAGTTCCAGAGCGATTCGCCGGATGGGTCCTTGATATTTCGTCGTTTTCAGGCAATTTTCTGAATTTTTGAAAATTTCACTTTTTTGTGAAAATATCCACTAAATGAGGGAATAATATGTGTGAGGGTACCCCAGGAGAGTTCCAAATGTGTGTGGGTAGAATATATATCCCACGGGGGTAAAATTGAAAAAAGTTGAAAAATTTTTTTTGGGTGGGATTTAGTCATTTTTCCGGCGTTTATCAGACTTTCAGATAGGGGAAATGTCAGTGAGTGTTCAGATTTCAGTTCCAGAGCGATTCGCCCAATGAGTCCTTGATATTTAGCCGTTTTCAGACAATTTTCTGGATTTTTGAAAATTTCACTTTTTTGTGAAAATATCCACTAAATGATGAAATAATATGTGTGAGGGTACCCCAGGAGAGTTCGAAATGTGTGTGGGTAGAATATAGATCCCACGGGGGTAAAATTGAAAAAAGTTGAAAAATTTTTTTTTTTGGATTTAGTGATTTTTCCAGTGGTTATCAGACTTTCAGATAGGGGAAATGTCAGTGAGCGATCCAATTTCAGTTCCAGAGTGATTCGCCCATTGAGTACTTGATATTTAGTCGTTTTCAGCCATTTTTCTGGATTTTTGAAAATTTCACTTTTTTGTGAAAATATCCACTAAATGAGGGAATAATATGTGTGAGGGTACCCCAGGAGAGTTCCAAATGTGTGTGGGTAGAATATATATCCCACGGGTGTAAAATTGAAAAAAGTAAAAAAAATATTTTTTTTGGACTTAGTCATTTTTCCGGCGTTTATCAGACGTTCAGATAGGGGAAATGTCAGTGAGCGTTCCGATTTCAGTTCCAGAGCGATTCGCCCAATGAGTACTTGATATTTCGTCTTTTTCATGCAATTTTCTGAATTTTTGAAAATTTTACTTTTTTGTGAAAATATCCACTAAATGAGAGAATAATATGTGTGAGGGTACCCCAGGAGAGTTCCAAATGTGTGTGGGTAGAATATATATCCCTCCAGGGTAAAATTGAAAAAAGTTGAAAAATTTTTTTTTTGGACTTGGTCATTTTTCCGGTGTTTATCAGACTTTCAGATAGGGGAAATGTCAGTGAGCGTTCCGATGTCAGTTCCAGAGCGATTCGCCGGATGGGTCCTTGATATTTCGTCGTTTTCAGGCAATTTTCTGAATTTTTGAAAATTTCACTTTTTTGTGAAAATATCCACTAAATGAGGGAATAATATGTGTGAGGGTACCCCAGGAAAGTTCCAAATGTGTGTGGGTAGAATATATATCCCACGGGGGTAAAATTGAAAAAAGTTGAAAAAATTTTTTTGGGTGGGATTTAGTCATTTTTCCAGTGGTTATCAGACTTTCAGATAGGGGAAATGTCAGTGAGCGATCCAATTTCAGTTCCAGAGTGATTCGCCCAATGAGTACTTGATATTTAGTCGTTTTCAGCCATTTTTCTGGATTTTTGAAAATTTCACTTTTTTGTGAAAATATCCACTAAATGAGGGAATAATATGTGTGAGGGTACCCCAGGAGAGTTCCAAATGTGTGTGGGTAGAATATATATCCCACGGGTGCAAAATTGAAAAAAGTAAAAAAAATATTTTTTTTGGACTTAGTCATTTTTCCGGCGTTTATCAGACGTTCAGATAGGGAAAATGTCAGTGAGCGTTCCGATTTCAGTTCCAGAGCGATTCGCCCAATGAGTACTTGATATTTCGTCGTTTTCAGGCAATTTTCTGAATTTTTGAAAATTTCACTTTTTTGTGAAAATATCCACTAAATGAGGGAATAATATGTGTGAGGGTACCACAGGAGAGTTCCAAATGTGTGTGGGTAGAATATATATCCCACGGGGGTAAAATTGAAAAAAGTTGAAAAAATTTTTTTGGGTGGGATTTAGTCATTTTTCCGGCGTTTATCAGACTTTCAGATAGGGGAAATGTCAGTGAGCATGCAGATTTCAGTTCCAGAGCGATTCGCCCAATGAGTCCTTGATATTTAGTCGTTTTCAGCCAATTTTCTGGATTTTTGAAAATGTCACTTTTTTGTGAAAATATCCACTAAATGAGGGAATAATATGTGTGAGGGTACCCCAGGAGAGTTCCAAATGTGTGTGGGTAGAATATATATCCTACGGGGGTAAAATTGAAAAAAGTTGAAAATATTTTTTTTTGGATTTAGTCATTTTTCCGGCGTTTATCAGTCTTTCAGATAGGGGAAATGTCAGTGAGCGTTCCGATTTCAGTTCCAAAGCGATGCGCCAAATGAGTCCTTGATATTTCGTCGTTTTCAGGCAATTTTGTGAATTTTTGAAAATGTCACTTTTTTTGTGAAAATATCCACTAAATGAGGGAATAATATGTGTGAGGGTACCCCAGGAGAGTTCCAAATGTGTGTGGGTAGAATATATATCCCTCCAGGGTAAAATTGAAAAAAGTTGAAAAATTTTTTTTTTGGACTTGGTCATTTTTCCGGTGTTTATCAGACTTTCAGATAGGGGAAATGTCAGTGAGCGTTCCGATGTCAGTTCCAGAGCGATTCGCCGGATGGGTCCTTGATATTTCGTCGTTTTCAGGCAATTTTCTGAATTTTTGAAAATTTCACTTTTTTGTGAAAATATCCACTAAATGAGGGAATAATATGTGTGAGGGTACCCCAGGAAAGTTCCAAATGTGTGTGGGTAGAATATATATCCCACGGGGGTAAAATTGAAAAAAGTTGAAAAATTTTTTTGGGTGGGATTTAGTCATTTTTCCGGCGTTTATCAGACTTTCAGATAGGGGAAATGTCAGTGAGCATGCAGATTTCAGTTCCAGAGCGATTCGCCCAATGAGTCCTTGATATTTAGTCGTTTTCAGCCAATTTTCTGGATTTTTGAAAATGTCACTTTTTTGTGAAAATATCCACTAAATGAGGGAATAATATGTGTGAGGGTACCCCAGGAGAGTTCCAAATGTGTGTGGGTAGAATATATATCCTACGGGGGTAAAATTGAAAAAAGTTGAAAATATTTTTTTTTGGATTTAGTCATTTTTCCGGCGTTTATCAGACTTTCAGATAGGGGAAATGTCAGTGAGCGTTCCGATTTCAGTTCCAAAGCGATGCGCCAAATGAGTCCTTGATATTTCGTCGTTTTCAGGCAATTTTGTGAATTTTTGAAAATGTCACTTTTTTTGTGAAAATATCCACTAAATGAGGGAATAATATGTGTGAGGGTACCCCAGGAGAGTTCCAAATGTGTGTGGGTAGAATATATATCCCTCCAGGGTAAAATTGAAAAAAGTTTAAAAATTTATTTTTTGGATTTAGTCATTTTTCCGGCGTTTATCAGACTTTCAGATAGGGGAAATGTCAGTGAGCGTTCCGATGTCAGTTCCAGAGCGATTCGCCGGATGGGTCCTTGATATTTCGTCGTTTTCAGGCAATTTTCTGAATTTTTGAAAATTTCACTTTTTTGTGAAAATATCCACTAAATGAGGGAATAATATGTGTGAGGGTACCCCAGGAGAGTTCCAAATGTGTGTGGGTAGAATATATATCCCACGGGGGTAAAATTGAAAAAAGTTGAAAAATTTTTTTTGGGTGGGATTTAGTCATTTTTCCGGCGTTTATCAGACTTTCAGATAGGGGAAATGTCAGTGAGTGTTCAGATTTCAGTTCCAGAGCGATTCGCCCAATGAGTCCTTGATATTTAGCCGTTTTCAGACAATTTTCTGGATTTTTGAAAATTTCACTTTTTTGTGAAAATATCCACTAAATGATGAAATAATATGTGTGAGGGTACCCCAGGAGAGTTCGAAATGTGTGTGGGTAGAATATAGATCCCACGGGGGTAAAATTGAAAAAAGTTGAAAAATTTTTTTTTTTGGATTTAGTGATTTTTCCAGTGGTTATCAGACTTTCAGATAGGGGAAATGTCAGTGAGCGATCCAATTTCAGTTCCAGAGTGATTCGCCCATTGAGTACTTGATATTTAGTCGTTTTCAGCCATTTTTCTGGATTTTTGAAAATTTCACTTTTTTGTGAAAATATCCACTAAATGAGGGAATAATATGTGTGAGGGTACCCCAGGAGAGTTCCAAATGTGTGTGGGTAGAATATATATCCCACGGGTGTAAAATTGAAAAAAGTAAAAAAAATATTTTTTTTGGACTTAGTCATTTTTCCGGCGTTTATCAGACGTTCAGATAGGGGAAATGTCAGTGAGCGTTCCGATTTCAGTTCCATTGCGATTCGCCCAATGAGTACTTGATATTTCGTCTTTTTCATGCAATTTTCTGAATTTTTGAAAATTTTACTTTTTTGTGAAAATATCCACTAAATGAGGGAATAATATGTGTGAGGGTACCCCAGGAGAGTTCCAAATGTGTGTGGGTAGAATATATATCCCTCCAGGGTAAAATTGAAAAAAGTTGAAAAATTTTTTTTTTGGACTTGGTCATTTTTCCGGTGTTTATCAGACTTTCAGATAGGGGAAATGTCAGTGAGCGTTCCGATGTCAGTTCCAGAGCGATTCGCCGGATGGGTCCTTGATATTTCGTCGTTTTCAGGCAATTTTCTGAATTTTTGAAAATTTCACTTTTTTGTGAAAATATCCACTAAATGAGGGAATAATATGTGTGAGGGTACCCCAGGAAAGTTCCAAATGTGTGTGGGTAGAATATATATCCCACGGGGGTAAAATTGAAAAAAGTTGAAAAAATTTTTTTGGGTGGGATTTAGTCATTTTTCCGGCGTTTATCAGACTTTCAGATAGGGGAAATGTCAGTGAGTGTTCAGATTTCAGTTCCAGAGCGATTCGCCCAATGAGTCCTTGATATTTAGCCGTTTTCAGACAATTTTCTGGATTTTTGAAAATTTCACTTTTTTGTGAAAATATCCACTAAATGATGAAATAATATGTGTGAGGGTACCCCAGGAGAGTTCCAAATGTATGTGGGTAGAATATAGATCCCACGGGGGTAAAATTGAAAAAAGTTGAAAAATTTTTTTTTGGGGATTTAGTGATTTTTCCAGTGGTTATCAGACTTTCAGATAGGGGAAATGTCAGTGAGCGATCCAATTTCAGTTCCAGAGTGATTCGCCCAATGAGTACTTGATATTTAGTCGTTTTCAGCCATTTTTCTGGATTTTTGAAAATTTCACTTTTTTGTGAAAATATCCACTAAATGAGGGAATAATATGTGTGAGGGTACCCCAGGAGAGTTCCAAATGTGTGTGGGTAGAATATATATCCCACGGGTGCAAAATTGAAAAAAGTAAAAAAAATATTTTTTTTGGACTTAGTCATTTTTCCGGCGTTTATCAGACGTTCAGATAGGGAAAATGTCAGTGAGCGTTCCGATTTCAGTTCCAGAGCGATTCGCCCAATGAGTACTTGATATTTCGTCGTTTTCAGGCAATTTTCTGAATTTTTGAAAATTTCACTTTTTTGTGAAAATATCCACTAAATGAGGGAATAATATGTGTGAGGGTACCACAGGAGAGTTCCAAATGTGTGTGGGTAGAATATATATCCCACGGGGGTAAAATTGAAAAAAGTTGAAAAAATTTTTTTGGGTGGGATTTAGTCATTTTTCCGGCGTTTATCAGACTTTCAGATAGGGGAAATGTCAGTGAGCATGCAGATTTCAGTTCCAGAGCGATTCGCCCAATGAGTCCTTGATATTTAGTCGTTTTCAGCCAATTTTCTGGATTTTTGAAAATGTCACTTTTTTGTGAAAATATCCACTAAATGAGGGAATAATATGTGTGAGGGTACCCCAGGAGAGTTCCAAATGTGTGTGGGTAGAATATATATCCTACGGGGGTAAAATTGAAAAAAGTTGAAAATATTTTTTTTTGGATTTAGTCATTTTTCCGGCGTTTATCAGTCTTTCAGATAGGGGAAATGTCAGTGAGCGTTCCGATTTCAGTTCCAAAGCGATGCGCCAAATGAGTCCTTGATATTTCGTCGTTTTCAGGCAATTTTGTGAATTTTTGAAAATGTCACTTTTTTTGTGAAAATATCCACTAAATGAGGGAATAATATGTGTGAGGGTACCCCAGGAGAGTTCCAAATGTGTGTGGGTAGAATATATATCCCTCCAGGGTAAAATTGAAAAAAGTTGAAAAAAATTTTTTTTTGGACTTGGTCATTTTTCCGGCGGTTATCAGACTTTCAGATAGGGGAAATGTCAGTGAGCGTTCCGATTTCAGTTCCAGAGCGATTCGCCGTGTGGGTCCTTGATATTTTGTCGTTTTCAGGCAATTTTCTGAATTTTTGAAAATTTCACTTTTTTGTGAAAATATCCACTAAATGAGGGAATAATATGTGTGAGGGTACCCCAGGAGAGTTCCAAATGTGTGTGGGTAGAATATATATCCCACGCGGGTAAAATTGAAAAAAGTTGAAAAATTTTTTTTGGGTGGGATTTAGTCATTTTTCCGGCGTTTATCAGACTTTCAGTTAGCGGAAATGTCAGTAAGCGTTCTGATTTCAGATCCAGAGCGATTCGTCGGATGAGTCCTTGATATTTTGTCGATTTCAGGCAATTTTCTGAATTTTTGAAAATTTCACTTTTTTGTGAATATATCCACTAAATGAGGGAATAATATGTGTGAGGGTACCCCAGGAGAGTTCCAAATGTGTGTGGATAGAATATATATCCCACGCGGGTAAAATTGAAAAAAGTTGAAAAAAAATTTTCTTGGACTTAGTCATTTTTCCGGCGTTTATCAGACTTTCAGATAGGGGAAATGTCAGTGAGCATTCCGATTATAGTTCCAGAGCGATTCGCACAATGAGTCCTTGATATTTAGTCGTTTTTAGACAATTTCCTGGATTTTTGAAAATTTCACTTTTTTGTGAAAATATCCACTAAATGACGCAATAATATGTGTGAGGGTACCCCAGGAGAGTTCCAAATGTGTGTGGGTAGAATATATATCCCACAGGGTTAAAATTGAAAAAAGTTGAAAAACATTTTTTTTTTGTTCTTAGTCATTTTTCCGGCCGTTTATCAGACTTTAAGTTAGCGGAAATGTCAGTAAGCGTTCTGATTTCAGATCCAGAGCGATTCGCCGGATGAGTCCTTGATATTTCGTTGATTTCAGGTAATTTTCTGAATTTTTGAAAATTTCACTTTTTTGTGAAAATATCCACTAAATGAGGGAATAATATGTGTGAGGGTACCCCAGGAGAGTTCCAAATGTGTGTGGGTAGAATATATATCCCACGGGGGTAAAATTGAAAAAAGTTGAAAAAATTTTTTTTTTGGATTTAGTCATTTTTCCGGCGTTTATCAGACTTTCAGATAGGGGAAATGTCAGTGAGCGTTCCGATTTCAGTTCCAAAGCGATTCGCCCAATGAGTCCTTGATATTTCGTCGTTTTCAGGCAATTTTGTGAATTTTTGAAAATTTCACTTTTTTTGTGAAAATATCCACTAAATGAGGGAATAATATGTGAGAGGGTACCCCAGGAGAGTTCCAAATGTGTGTGGGTAGAATATAGATCCCACGGGGTAAAATTGAAAAAATTTGAAAACATTTTTTTTTTGGATTTAGTCATTTTTCCGGCGTTTATCAGACTTTCAGAGAGGGGAAATGTCAGTGAGCGTTCCGATTTCAGTTCCAGAGCGATTCGCCCAATGAGTACTGGATATTTAGTCGTTTTCAGCCAATTTTCTGGATTTTTGAAAATTTCACTTTTTTGTGAAAATATCCACTAAATGAGGGAATAATATGTGAGAGGGTACCCCAGGAGAGTTCCAAATGTGTGTGGGTAGAATATAAATCCCACCTGGGTAAAATTGAAAAAAGTTGAAAAAAATTTTTTGGGGGATTTAGTCATTTTTCCGGCGTTTATCAGACTTTCAGTTAGCGGAAATGTCAGTAAGCGTTCCGATTTCAGATCCAGAGCGATTCGCCGGATGAGTCCTTGATATTTCGTCGTATTCAGACAATTTTCTGAATTTTTGAAAATTTCACTTTTTTGTGAAAATATCCACTAAATGAGGGAATAATATGTGAGAGGGTACCCCAGGAGAGTTCCAAATGTGTGTGGGTAGAATATATATCACATGGGGGTAAAATTGAAAAAAGTTTAAAAATTTTTTTTGGGGGGGATTTAGTCATTTTTCCGGCGTTTATCAGACTTTCAGATAGGGGAAATGTCAGTGATCATTCCGATTATAGTTCCAGAGCGATTCGCCCAATGAGTCCTTGATATTTAGTCGTTTTCAGACAATTTCCTGGATTTTTGAAAATTTCACTTTTTTGTTAAAATATCCACTAAATGACGAAATAATATGTGTGAGGGTACCCCAGGAGAGTTCCAAATGTGTGTGGGTAGAATATATATCCCACAGGGTTAAAATTGAAAAAAGTTGAAAAACATTTTTATTTTGTTCTTAGTCATTTTTCCGGCGTTTATCAGACTTTCAGTTAGCGGAAATGTCAGTAAGCGTTCTGATTTCAGATCCAGAGCGATTCGCCGGATGAGTCCTTGATATTTCGTCGATTTCAGGCAATTTTCAGAATTTTTGAAAATTTCACTTTTTTGTGAAAATATCCACTAAATGAGGGAATAATATGTGTGAGGGTACCCCAGGAGAGTTCCAAATGTGTGTGGGTAGAATATATATCCCACGGGGGTAAAATTGAAAAAAGTTGAAAAAATTTTTTTTTTGGATTTAGTCATTTTTCCGGCGTTTATCAGACTTTCAGATAGGGGAAATGTCAGTGAGCGTTCCGATTTCAGTTCCAAAGCGATTCGCCCAATGAGTCCTTGATATTTCGTCGTTTTCAGGCAATTTTGTGAATTTTTGAAAATTTCACTTTTTTTGTGACAATATCCACTAAATGAGGGAATAATATGTGTGAGGGTACCCCAGAAGAGTTCCAAATGTGTGTGGGTAGAATATATATCACATGGGGGTAAAATTGAAAAAAGTTGAAAAAATTTTTTTTTGGGATTTTGTCATTTTTCCGGCGTTTATCAGACTTTCAGTTAGCGGAAATGTCAGTAAGCGTTCCGATTTCAGATCCAGAGTGATTCGCCGGATGATTCCTTGATATTATGTCGTTTTCAGACAATTTTCTGAATTTTTGAAAATTTCACTTTTTTGTGAAAATATCCACTAAATGAGGGAATAATATGTGAGAGGGTACCCCAGGAGAGTTCCAAATGTGTGTGGGTAAAATATAGATCCCACAGGGGTAAAATTGAAAAAATTTGAAAACATTTTTTTTTTGGATTTAGTCATTTTTCCGGCGTTTATCAGACTTTCAGATAGGGGAAATGTCAGTGAGCGTTCCGATTTCAGTTCCAGAGCAATTCGCCCAATGAGTACTTGATATTTAGTCGTTTTCAGCCAATTTTCTGGATTTTTGAAAATTTCACTTTTTTGTGAAAATATCCACTAAATGAGGGAATAATATGTGTGAGGGTACCCCAGGAGAGTTCGAAATGAGTGTGGGTAGAATATAAATCCCACCTGGGTAAAATTGAAAAAAGTTGAAAAAAATTTTTTTTTGGTCTTAGTCATTTTTCCGGCGTTTATCAGACTTTCAGTTAGCGGAAATGTCAGTAAGCGTTCTGATTTCAGATCCAGAGCGATTCGCCAGATGAGTCCTTGATATTTCCTCTATTTCAGGCAATTTTCAGAATTTTTGAAAATTTCACTTTTTTGTGAAAATATCCACTAAATGAGGGAATAATATGTGTGAGGGTACCCCAGGAGAGTTCCAAATGAGTGTGGGTAGAATATATATCCCACGGGGGTAAAATTGAAAAAAGTTGCAAAAATTTTTTTTGGGGATTTAGTCATTTTTCCGGCGTTTATCAGACTTTCAGTTAGCGGAAATGTCAGTAAGCGTTCCGATTTCAGATCCAGAGCGATTCGCCGGATGAGTCCTTGATATTTCGTCGTTTTCAGACAATTTTCTGAATTTTTGAAAATTTCACTTTTTTGTGAAAATATCCACTAAATGAGGGAATAATATGTGAGAGGGTACCCCAGGAGAGTTCCAAATGTGTGTGGGTAGAATATAGATCCCACGGGGGTAAAATTGAAAAAAGTTGAAAAATTTTTTTTTTTGGATTTAGTCATTTTTCCGGCGTTTATCAGACTTTCAGATAGGGGAAATGTCAGTGAGCGTTCCGATTTGAGTTCCAGAGCAATTCGCCCAATGAGTCCTTGATATTTCGTCGTTTTCATTCAATTTTCTGAATTTTTGAAAATTTCACTTTTTTGTGAAAATATCCACTAAATGAGGGAATAATATGTGTGAGGGTACCCCAGGAGAGTTCCAAATGTGTGTGGGTAGAATATATATCCCACCGGGGTAAAATTGAAAAAAGTTGAAAAAAATTTTTTTTTGGATTTAGTCATTTTTCCGGCGTTTATCAGACTTTCAGATAGGGGAAATGTCAGTGAGCGTTCCGATTTCAGTTCCAGAGCGATTCGCCCAATGAGTACTTGATATTTAGTCGTTTTCAGCCAATTTTCTGGATTTTTGAAAATTTCACTTTTTTGTGAAAATATCCACTAAATGAGGGAATAATATGTGTGAGGGTACCCCAGGAGAGTTCCAAATGTTTGTGGGTAGAATATATATCACACGGGGGTAAAATTGAAAAAAGTTGAAAAAAATTTTTTTTTGGACTTAGTAATTTTTCCGGCGTTTATCAGACTTTCAGTTAGCGGAAATGTCAGTAAGCGTTCTGATTTCAGATCCAGAGCGATTCGCCAGATGAGTCCTTGATATTTCCTCTATTTCAGGCAATTTTCAGAATTTTTGAAAATTTCACTTTTTTGTGAAAATATCCACTAAATGAGGGAATAATATGTGTGAGGGTACCCCAGGAGAGTTCCAAATGAGTGTGGGTAGAATATATATCCCACGGGGGTAAAATTGAAAAAAGTTGCAAAAATTTTTTTTTTGGGATTTAGTCATTTTTCCGGCGTTTATCAGACTTTCAGTTAGCGGAAATGTCAGTAAGCGTTCCGATTTCAGATCCAGAGCGATTCGCCGGATGAGTCCTTGATATTTCGTCGTTTTCAGACAATTTTCTGAATTTTTGAAAATTTCACTTTTTTGTGAAAATATCCACTAAATGAGGGAATAATATGTGAGAGGGTACCCCAGGAGAGTTCCAAATGTGTGTGGGTAGAATATAGATCCCACGGGGGTAAAATTGAAAAAAGTTGAAAAATTTTTTTTTTTGGATTTAGTCATTTTTCCCGCGTTTATCAGACTTTCAGATAGGGGAAATGTCAGTGAGCGTTCCGATTTGAGTTCCAGAGCAATTCGCCCAATGAGTCCTTGATATTTCGTCGTTTTCATTCAATTTTCTGAATTTTTGAAAATTTTACTTTTTTGTGAAAATATCCACTAAATGAGGGAATAATATGTGTGAGGGTACCCCAGGAGAGTTCCAAATGTGTGTGGGTAGAATATATATCCCACCGGGGTAAAATTGAAAAAAGTTGAAAAAAATTTTTTTTTGGATTTAGTCATTTTTCCGGCGTTTATCAGACTTTCAGATAGGGGAAATGTCAGTGAGCATTCCGATTTCAGTTCCAGAGCGATTCGCCCAATGAGTACTTGATATTTAGTCGTTTTCAGCCAATTTTCTGGATTTTTGAAAATTTCACTTTTTTGTGAAAATATCCACTAAATGAGGGAATAATATGTGTGAGGGTACCCCAGGAGAGTTCCAAATGTGTGTGTGTAGAATATATATCCCACGGGGGTAAAATTGAAAAAAGTTTAAAAAAAATTTTTTTTGGACTTAGTCATTTTTTTGGCGTTTATCAGACTTTCAGATAGGGGAAATGTCAGTGAGCGTTACAATTTCAGTTCCAGAGTGATTCGCCCAATGAGTCCTTGATATTTAGTCGTTTTCAGCCAATTTTTTGGATTTTTGAAAATTTCACTTTTTTGTGAAAATATCCACTAAATGAGGGAATAATATGTGTGAGGGTACCCCAGGAGAGTTCCAAATGTGTGTGTGTAGAATATATATCCGACGGGGGTAAAATTGAATAAAGTTGAAAAAAATATTTTTTTGGCCTGTCATTTTTCCGACGTTTATCAGACTTTCAGATAGGGGAAATGTCAGTGAGCATTCCGATTTCAGTTCCAGAGCGATTCGCCCAACGAGTCCTTGATATTTAGTCGTTTTCAGCCAATTTTCTGGATTTTTGAACATTTCACTTTTTTGTGAAAATATCCAATAAATGAGGGAATAATATGTGTGAGGGTACCCCAGGAGAGTTCCAAATGTGTGTGGGTAGAATATATATCCCACGGGGGTAAAATTGAAAAAAGTTTAAAAAAATTTTTTTTTGGACTTAGTCATTTTTCTGGCGTTTATCAGACTTTCAGACAGGGGAAATGTCAGTGAGCATTACGATTTCAGTTCCAGAGCGATTCGCACAATGAGTCCTTGATACTTAGTCGTTTTCAGCCAATTTTTTGGATTTTTGAAAATTTCACTTTTTTGTGAAAATATCCACTAAATGAGGGAATAATATGTGTGAGGGTACCACAGGAGAGTTTCAAATGTGTGTGGGTAGAATATATATCCCACGGGGGTAAATTTGAAAAAAGTTGAAAAAAAATTTTTTTTTGGACTGTCATTTTTCCGACGTTTATCAGACTTTCCAAAATGGGAAATGTCAGTGAGCGTTCCGATTTCAGTTCCAGAGCGATTCGCCCAATGAGTCCTTGATATTTAGACGTTACAAGCCAATTTTCTGGATTTTTGAAAATTTCACTTTTTTGTGAAAATATCCACTAAATGAGGGAATAATATGTGTGAGGGTACACCAGGAGAGTTCCAAATGTGTGAGTGGAGAATATATATCCGACGGGGGTAAAATTGAAAAAAGTTGACAAAAAAATTTTTTTAGACTTAGTCATTTTTCCGACATTTATCAGACTTTCAGATAGGGGAAATGTCAGTGAGCGTTCCGATTTCAGTTCCACAGCGATTCGCCCTATGAGTCCTTGATTTTTAGTCGTTTTCAGCCAATTTTCTGGATTTTTGAAAATTTCACTTTTTTGAGAAAATATCCACTAAATGAGGGAATAATATGTGTGAGGGTACACCAGGAGATTTCCAAATGTGTGTGTGTAGAATATATATCCGACGGGGGTAAAATTGAATAAAGTTGAAAAAATTTTTTTTTTGGACTGTCATTTTTCTGACGTTTATCAGACTTTGCAAAATGGGAAATGTCAGTGAGCATTCCAATTTCAGTTCCAGAGCGATTCGCCCAATGAGTCCTTGATATTTAGTCGTTTTCAGCCAATTTTGGGGATTTTTTAATATTTCACTTTTTTGTGAAAATATCCACTAAATGAGGGAATAATATGTGTGAGAGTACCCCAGGAGAGTTCCAAATGTGTGTGGGTAGAATATATATCCGACGGGGTAAAATTGAAAAAAGTTGACAAAAATTTTCTTTTGGACCTGTCATTTTTCCGACGTTTATCAGACTTTCAGATAGGGGAAATGTCAGTGAGCATTCCGATTTCAGTTCCAGAGCGATTGGCCCATGAGTCCTTGTTATTTAGCCGTTTTCAGCCAATTTTTTGGATTTTTGAAAATTTCACTTTTTTGTGAAAATATCCACTAAATGAGGGAATAATATGTGTGAGGGTACCCCAGGAGAGTTGCAAATGTGTGTGGGAAGAATATGTATCCCACGGGGGTAAAATTGAAAAAGTTGAAAAAAATTTTTTTTTGGACTTAGTCATTTTTCCGGCGTTTATCAGACTTTCAGATAGGGAAAATATCAGTGAGCATCCCGATTTCAGTTCCAGAGCGATGCGCCCTATGACTCCTTGTTATTTAGTCGTTTTCAGCCAATTTTCTGGATTTTTGAAAATTTCACTTTTTTGTGAAAATATCCACTAAATGTGGGAATAATATGTGCGAGGGTTCCCCAGGAGAGTTCCAAATGTGTGTGGGTAGAATATATATCCCACGGGGGAAAAATTGAAAAAAGTTGAAAAAAAATATTTTTTGGACTTAGTCATTTTTCCAGCGTTTATCAGACTTTCAGAGAGGGGAAATGTAAGTGAGCGTTCCGATTTCAGTTCCAGAGCGATTCGCCCAATGAATCCTTGATATTTAGTCGTTTTCAGCCAATTTTTTGGATTTTTAAAAATTTCACTTTTTTGTGAAAATATCCATTAAATGAGGGAATAATATGTGTGAGGGTACCCCAGGAGAATTCCAAATGTGTGTGTGTAGAATATATATTCCACGGGGGTAAAATTGAAAAAAGTTGAAAAAAATTTTTTTTTGGACTTAGTCATTTTTCTGGCGTTTATCAGACTTACAGATAGGGAAAATATTAGTGAGCATTCCGATTTCAGTTCCAGAGCGATGCGCCCAATGACTCCTTGTTATTTAGTCGTTTTCAGCCAATTTTCTGAATTTTTGAAAATTTCACTTTTTTGTGAAAATATCCACTAAATGAGGGAATAATATGTGTGAGGGTACCCCAGGAGAGTTCCAAATGTGTGTGGGAAGAATATGTATCCCACGGGGGTGAAATTGAAAAAGTTGAAAAAAATTTTTTTTTGGACTTAGTCATTTTTCCGGCGTTTATCAGACTTTCAGATAGGGGAAATGTCAGTGAGCGTTCCGATTTCAGTTCCAGAGCGATTCGCCCAATGAGTCCATGTTATTTAGTCGTTTTCAGCCAATTTTCTGGATTTTTGAAAATTTCACTTTTTTGTGAAAATATCCACTAAATGAGGGAATAATATGTGTGAGGGTACCCCAGGAGAGTTCCAAATGTGTGTGGGTAGAATATATATCCCACGGGGGTAAAATTGAAAAAAGTTGAAAAACATTTTTTTTTGGACTTAGTCATTTATCTGACGTTTATCAGACTTTCATATAGGGGAAATGTCAGTGAGCATTCCGATTTCAGTTCCAGAGCGATTGGCCCATGAGTCCTTGTTATTTAGCCGTTTTCAGCCAATTTTTTGGATTTTTGAAAATTTCACTTTTTTGTGAAAATATCCACTAAATGAGGGAATAATATGTGTGAGGGTACCCCAGGAGAGTTGCAAATGTGTGTGGGAAGAATATGTATCCCACGGGGGTAAAATTGAAAAAGTTGAAAAAAATTTTTTTTTGGACTTAGTCATTTTTCCGGCGTTTATCAGACTTTCAGATAGGGAAAATATCAGTGAGCATCCCGATTTCAGTTCCAGAGCGATGCGCCCAATGACTCCTTGTTATTTAGTCGTTTTCAGCCAATTTTCTGGATTTTTGAAAATTTCACTTTTTTGTGAAAATATCCACTAAATGTGGGAATAATATGTGCGAGGGTTCCCCAGGAGAGTTCCAAATGTGTGTGGGTAGAATATATATCCCACGGGGGAAAAATTGAAAAAAGTTGAAAAAAAATTTTTTTTGGACTTAGTCATTTTTCTGGCGTTTATCAGACTTTCAGATAGGGAAAATATTAGTGAGCATTCCGATTTCAGTTCCAGAGCGATGCGCCCAATGACTCCTTGTTATTTAGTCGTTTTCAGCCAATTTTCTGAATTTTTGAAAATTTCACTTTTTTCTGAAAATATCCACTAAATGAGGAATAATATGTGTGAGGGTACCCCAGGAGACTTCCAAATGTGTGTGGGTAGAATATATATCCGACGGGGGTAAAATTGAAAAAAGTTGAAAAACATTTTTTTTGGACTTAGTCATTTATCCGACGTTTATCAGACTTTCATATAGGGGAAATGTCAGTGAGCGTTCCGATTTCAGTTCCAGAGCGATTCGCCCAATGAGTCCTTGATATTTAGTCGTTTTCAGCCAATTTTCTGGATTTTTGAAAATTTCACTTTTTTGTGAAAATATCCACTAAATGAGGGAATAATATGTGTGAGGGTACCCCAGGAGAGTTCCAAATGTGTGTGGGAAGAATATGTATCCCATGGGTGTTAAATTGAAAAAGTTGAAAAAAAATATTTTTTGGACTTAGTCATTTTTCCAGCGTTTATCAGACTTTCAGAGAGGGGAAATGTAAGTGAGCATTCCGATTTCAGTTCCAGAGCAATTCGCCCAATGAATCTTTGATATTTAGTCGTTTTCAGCCAATTTTTTGGATTTTTAAAAATTTCACTTTTTTGTGAAAATATCCATTAAATGAGGGAATAATATGTGTGAGGGTACCCCAGGAGAATTCCAAATGTGTGTGTGTAGAATATATATCCCACGGGGGTAAAATTGAAAAAAGTTGAAAAAAATTTTTTTTTGGACTTAGTCATTTTTCTGGCATTTATCAGACTTACAGATAGGGAAAATATTAGTGAGCATTCCGATTTCAGTTCCAGAGCGATGCGCCCAATGACTCCTTGTTATTTAGTCGTTTTCAGCCAATTTTCTGAATTTTTGAAAATTTCACTTTTTTCTGAAAATATCCACTAAATGAGGAATAATATGTGTGAGGGTACCCCAGGAGAGTTCCAAATGTGTGTGGGTAGAATTTATATCCGACGGGGGTAAAATTGAAAAAAGTTGAAAAAATTTTTTTTTGGACTTAGTCATTTATCCGACGTTTATCAAACTTTCAGATAGGGGAAATGTCAGTCAGCATTCCGATTTCAGTTCCAAAGCGATTCGCCCAATGAGTCCTTGTTATTTAGTCGTTTTCAGCCAATTTTTTGGATTTTTGAAAATTTCACTTTTTTGTGAAAATATCCACTAAATGAGGGAATAATATGTGTGAGGGTACCCCAGGAGAGTTCCAAATGTGTGTGGGAAGAATATGTATCCCACGGGGGTAAAATTGAAAAAGTTGAAAAAAATTTTTTTTTGGACTTAGTCATTTTTCCGGCGTTTATCAGACTTTCAGATAGGGGAAATGTCAGTGAGCGTTCCGATTTCAGTTCCAGAGCGATTCGCCCAATGAGTCCATGTTATTTAGTCGTTTTCAGCCAATTTTCTGGATTTTTGAAAATTTCACTTTTTTGTGAAAATATCCACTAAATGAGGGAATAATATGTGTGAGGGTACCCCAGGAGAGTTGCAAATGTGTGTGGGAAGAATATGTATCCCACGGGGGTAAAATTGAAAAAGTTGAAAAAAATTTTTTTTTGGACTTAGTCATTTATCTGACGTTTATCAGACTTTCATATAGGGGAAATGTCAGTGAGCATTCCGATTTCAGTTCCAGAGCGATTGGCCCATGAGTCCTTGTTATTTAGCCGTTTTCAGCCAATTTTTTGGATTTTTGAAAATTTCACTTTTTTGTGAAAATATCCACTAAATGAGGGAATAATATGTGTGAGGGTACCCCAGGAGAGTTGCAAATGTGTGTGGGAAGAATATGTATCCCACGGGGGTAAAATTGAAAAAGTTGAAAAAAATTTTTTTTTGGACTTAGTCATTTTTCCGGCGTTTATCAGAATTTCAGATAGGGAAAATATCAGTGAGCATCCCGATTTCAGTTCCAGAGCGATGCGCCCAATGACTCCTTGTTATTTAGTCGTTTTCAGCCAATTTTCTGGATTTTTGAAAATTTCACTTTTTTGTGAAAATATCCACTAAATGTGGGAATAATATGTGCGAGGGTTCCCCAGGAGAGTTCCAAATGTGTGTGGGTAGAATATATATCCCACGGGGGAAAAATTGAAAAAAGTTGAAAAAAAATTTTTTTTGGACTTAGTCATTTTTCTGGCGTTTATCAGACTTTCAGATAGGAAAATATTAGTGAGCATTCCGATTTCAGTTCCAGAGCGATGCGCCCAATGACTCCTTGTTATTTAGTCGTTTTCAGCCAATTTTCTGAATTTTTGAAAATTTCACTTTTTTCTGAAAATATCCACTAAATGAGGAATAATATGTGTGAGGGTACCCCAGGAGACTTCCAAATGTGTGTGGGTAGAATATATATCCGACGGGGGTAAAATTGAAAAAAGTTGAAAAACATTTTTTTTTGGACTTAGTCATTTATCCGACGTTTATCAGACTTTCATATAGGGGAAATGTCAGTGAGCGTTCCGATTTCAGTTCCAGAGCGATTCGCCCAATGAGTCCTTGATATTTAGTCGTTTTCAGCCAATTTTCTGGATTTTTGAAAATTTCACTTTTTTGTGAAAAAATCCACTAAATGAGGGAATAATATGTGTGAGGGTACCCCAAGAGAGTTCCAAATGTGTGTGGGAAGAATATATATCCCACGGGGGTAAAATTGAAAAAAGTTGAAAAAAAATTTTTTTTGGACTTAGTCATTTTTCTGACGTTTATCAGACTTTCAGATAGGGAAAATATTAGTGAGCATTCCGATTTCAGTTCCAGAGCGATGCTCCCAATGACTCCTTGTTATTTAGTCGTTTTCAGCCAATTTTCAGAATTTTTGAAAATTTCACTTTTTTCTGAAAATATCCACTAAATGAGGAATAATATGTGTGAGGGTACCCCAGGAGAGTTCCAAATGTGTGTGGGTAGAATATATATCCGACGGGGGTAAAATTGATAAAAGTTGAAAAAAATTTTTTTTTGGACTTAGTCATTTATCCGACGTTTATCGGACTTTCAGATAGGGGAAATGTCAGTCAGCATTCCGATTTCAGTTCCAGAGCGATTCGCCCAATGAGTCCTTGTTATTTAGTCGTTTTCAGCCAATTTATTGGATTTTTGAAAATTTCACTTTTTTGTGAAAATATCCACTAAATGAGGGAATAATATGTGTGAGGGTACCCCAGGAGAGTTCCAAATGTGTGTGGGAAGAATATGTATCCCATGGGGGTTAAATTGAAAAAGTTGAAAAAAAATTTTTTTTGGACTTAGTCATTTTTCCGGCGTTTATCAGACTTTCAGATAGGGGAAATGTCAGTGAGCGTTCCGATTTCAGTTCCAGACCGATTCGCCCAATGAGTCCTTAATATTAAGTCGTTTTCAGCCAATTTTCTGGATTTTTGAAAATTTCACTTTTTTGTGAAAATATCCACTAAATGAGGGAATAATATGTGTGAGGGTACCCCAGGAGAGTTCCAAATGTGTGTGTGTAGAATATATATCCCACGGGGGTAAAATTGAAAAAAGTTGAAAAAAAATTTTTTTTGGACTTAGTCATTTTTCTGACGTTTATCAGACTTTCAGATAGGGAAAATATTAGTGAGCATTCCGATTTCAGTTCCAGAGCGATGCTCCCAATGACTCCTTGTTATTTAGTCGTTTTCAGCCAATTTTCAGAATTTTTGAAAATTTCACTTTTTTCTGAAAATATACACTAAATGAGGAATAATATGTGTGAGGGTACCCCAGGAGAGTTCCAAATGTGTGTGGGTAGAATATATATCCGACGGGGGTAAAATTGATAAAAGTTGAAAAAAATTTTTTTTTGGACTTAGTCATTTATCCGACGTTTATCGGACTTTCAGATAGGGGAAATGTCAGTCAGCATTCCGATTTCAGTTCCAGAGCGATTCGCCCAATGAGTCCTTGTTATTTAGTCGTTTTCAGCCAATTTATTGGATTTTTGAAAATTTCACTTTTTTGTGAAAATATCCACTAAATGAGGGAATAATATGTGTGAGGGTACCCCAGGAGAGTTCCAAATGTGTGTGGGAAGAATATGTATCCCATGGGGGTAAAATTGAAAAAGTTGAAAAAAATTTTTTTTGGACTTAGTCATTTTTCTGGCGTTTCTCAGACTTTCAGATAGGGAAAATATTAGTGAGCATTCCGATTTCAGTTCCAGAGCGATGCGCCCAATGACTCCTTGTTATTTAGTCGTTTTCAGCCAATTTTCTGAATTTTTGAAAATTTCACTTTTTTCTGAAAATATCCACTAAATGAGGAATAATATGTGTGAGGGTACCCCAGGAGAGTTCCAAATGTGTGTGTGTAGAATATATATCCCACGGGGGTAAAATTGAAAAAAGTTGAAAAAAATTTTTTTTTGGACTTAGTCATTTATCCGACGTTTATCAGACTTTCAGATAGGGGAAATGTCAGTCAGCATTCCGATTTCAGTTCCAGAGCGATTCGCCCAATGAGTCCTTAATATTTAGTCGTTTTCAGCCAATTTTCTGGATTTTTGAAAATTTCACTTTTTTGTGAAAATATCCACTAAATGAGGGAATAATATGTGTGAGGGTACCCCAGGAGAGTTCCAAATGTGTGTGGGTAGAATATATATCCCACGGGGGGTAAAATTGAAAAAGTTAAAAAAAATTTTTTTTTGGACTTAGTGATTTTTCTGACATTTATCAGATTTTCAGATAGGGGAAATGTCAGTGAGCATTCCGATTTCAGTTCCAGAGCGATTCGCCCAATGAGTCCTTGATATTTAGTCGTTTTCAGCCAATTTTCTGGATTTTTGAAAATTTCACTTTTTTGTGAAAATATCCACTAAATTAGGGAATAATATGTGTGAGGGTACCCCAGGAGAGTTCCAAATGTGTGTGTGTAGAATATATATCCCACGGGGGTAAAATTGAAAAAAGTTGAAAAAAAATTTTTTTTGGACTTAGTCATTTTTCTGGCGTTTATCAGACTTTCAGATAGGGGAAATGTCAGTCAGCATTCCGATTTCAGTTCCAGAGCGATGCGCCCAATGACTCCTTGTTATTTAGTCGTTTTCAGCCAATTTTCTGAATTTTTGAAAATTTCACTTTTTTCTGAAAATATCCACTAAATGAGGAATAATATGTGTGAGGGTACCCCAGGAGAGTTCCAAATGTGTGTGTGTAGAATATATATCCCACGGGGGTAAAATTGAAAAAAGTTGAAAAAAATTTTTTTTTGGACTTAGTCATTTATCCGACGTTTATCAGACTTTCAGATAGGGGAAATGTCAGTCAGCATTCCGATTTCAGTTCCAGAGCGATTCGCCCAATGAGTCCTTGTTATTTAGTCGTTTTCAGCCAATTTTTTGGATTTTTGAAAATTTCACTTTTTTGTGAAAATATCCACTAAATGAGGGAATAATATGTGTGAGGGTACCCCAGGAGAGTTCCAAATGTGTGTGGGAAGAATATGTATCCCATGGGGGTAAAATTGAAAAAGTTGAAAAAAATTTTTTTTTGGACTTAGTCATTTTTCCGGCGTTTATCAGACTTTCAGATAGGGGAAATGTCAGTGAGCGTTCCGATTTCAGTTCCAGACCGATTCGCCCAATGAGTCCTTAATATTTAGTAGTTTTCAGCCAATTTTCTGGATTTCTGAAAATTTCACTTTTTTGTGAAAATATCCACTAAATGAGGGAATAATATGTGTGAGGGTACCCCAGGAGAGTTCCAAATGTGTGTGGGTAGAATATATATCCCACGGGGGGTAAAATTGAAAAAGTTAAAAAAAATTTTTTTTTGGACTTAGTGATTTTTCTGACGTTTATCAGATTTTCAGATAGGGGAAATGTCAGTGAGCATTCCGATTTCAGTTCCAGAGCGATTCGCCCAATGAGTCCTTGTTATTTAGTCGTTTTCAGCCAATTTTTTGGATTTTTGAAAATTTCACTTTTTGTGAAAATATCCACTAAATGAGGGAATAATATGTGTGAGGGTACCCCAGGAGAGTTCCAAATGTGTGTGGGTAGAATATATATCCCATGGGGGTAAAATTGAAAAAAGTCGAAAAAAAATTTTTTTTGGACTTAGTCATTTTTCCGGCGTTTATCAGACTTTCAGATAGGGGAAATGTCAGTGAGCGTTCCGATTTCAGTTCCAGAGTGATTCTCCCAATGAGTCCTTGTTATTTAGTCGTTTTCAGCCAATTTTCTGGATTTTTGAAAATTTCACTTTTTTGTGAAAATATCCACTAAATGAGGGAATAATATGTGTGAGGGTACCCCAGGAGAGTTGCAAATGTGTGTGGGTAGAATATATATCCCACGGGGGTAAAATTTAAAAAAGTTGAAAAAAATTTTTTTTGGACTGTCATTTTTCTGGCGTTTATCAGACTTTCAGATAGGGGAAATGTCAGTGAGCATTCCGATTTCAGTTCCAGAGCGATTCGCCCAATGAGTCCTTGATATTTAGTCGTTTTCAGCCAATTTTCTGGATTTTTGAAAATTTCACTTTTTTGTGAAAATATCCACTAAATGAGGGAATAATATGTGTGAGGGTACCCCAGGAGAGTTCCAAATGTGTGTGTGTAGAATATATATCCCACGGGGGTAAAATTGAAAAAAGTTGAAAAAAAATTTTTTTTGGACTTAGTCATTTTTCTGGCGTTTATCAGACTTTCAGATAGGGGAAATGTCAGTCAGCATTCCGATTTCAGTTCCAGAGCGATGCGCCCAATGACTCCTTGTTATTTAGTCGTTTTCAGCCAATTTTCTGAATTTTTGAAAATTTCACTTTTTTCTGAAAATATCCACTAAAGGAGGAATAATATGTGTGAGGGTACCCCAGGAGAGTTCCAAATGTGTGTGTGTAGAATATATATCCCACGGGGGTAAAATTGAAAAAAGTTGAAAAAAATTTTTTTTTGGACTTAGTCATTTATCCGACGTTGATCAGACTTTCAGATAGGGGAAATGTCAGTCAGCATTCCGATTTCAGTTCCAGAGCGATTCGCCCAATGAGTCCTTGTTATTTAGTCGTTTTCAGCCAATTTTTTGGATTTTTGAAAATTTCACTTTTTTGTGAAAATATCCACTAAATGAGGGAATAATATGTGTGAGGGTACCCCAGGAGAGTTCCAAATGTGTGTGGGAAGAATATGTATCCCATGGGGGTAAAATTGAAAAAGTTGAAAAAAATTTTTTTTTGGACTTAGTGATTTTTCTGACGTTTATCAGATTTTCAGATAGGGGAAATGTCAGTGAGCATTCCGATTTCAGTTCCAGAGCGATTCGCCCAATGAGTCCTTGTTATTTAGTCGTTTTCAGCCAATTTTCTGGATTTTTGAAAATTTCACTTTTTTGTGAAAATATCCACTAAATGAGGGAATAATATGTGTGAGGGTACCCCAGGAGAGTTGCAAATGTGTGTGGGTAGAATATATATCCCACGGGGGTAAAATTTAAAAAAGTTGAAAAAAATTTTTTTTGGACTGTCATTTTTCTGGCGTTTATCAGACTTTCAGATAGGGGAAATGTCAGTGAGCGTTCCGATTTCAGTTCCAGAGTGATTCTCCCAATGAGTCCTTGTTATTTAGTCGTTTTCAGCCAATTTTCTGGATTTTTGAAAATTTCACTTTTTTGTGAAAATATCCACTAAATGAGGGAATAATATGTGTGAGGGTACCCCAGGAGAGTTGCAAATGTGTGTGGGTAGAATATATATCCCACGGGGGTAAAATTGAAAAAAGTTGAAAAAAATTTTTTTTGAACTCAGTCATTTTTCCGGCGTTTATCAGACTTTCAGATAGGGGAAATGTCAGTGAGCATTCCGATTTCAGTTCCAGAGCGATTCGCCCAATGAGTCCTTGATATTTAGTCGTTTTCAGCCAATTTTCTGGATTTTTGAAAATTTCACTTTTTTGTGAAAATATCCACTAAATGAGGGAATAATATGTGTGAGGGTACCCCAGGAGAGTTCCAAATGTGTGTGTGTAGAATATATATCCCACGGGGGTAAAATTGAAAAAAGTTGAAAAAAAATTTTTTTTGGACTTAGTCATTTTTCTGGCGTTTATCAGACTTTCAGATAGGGGAAATGTCAGTCAGCATTCCGATTTCAGTTCCAGACCGATTCGCCCAATGAGTCCTTGTTATTTAGTCGTTTTCAGACAATTTTTTGGATTTTTGAAAATTTCACTTTTTTGTGAAAATATCCACTAAATGAGGGAATAATATGTGTGAGGGTACCCCAGGAGAGTTCCAAATGTGTGTGGGAAGAATATGTATCCCATGGGGGTAAAATTGAAAAAGTTGAAAAAAAATTTTTTTTAGACTTAGTCGTTTTTCCGGCGTTTATCAGACTTTCAGATAGGTGAAATGTCAGTGAGCGTTCCGATTTCAGTTCCAGACCGATTCGCCCAATGAGTCCTTAATATTTAGTCGTTTTCAGCCAATTTTCTGGATTTTTGAAAATTTCACTTTTTTGTGAAAATATCCACTAAATGAGGGAATAATATGTGTGAGGGTACCCCAGGAGAGTTCCAAATGTGTGTGGGTAGAATATATATCCCACGGGGGGTAAAATTGAAAAAGTTAAAAAAAAATTTTTTTTGGACTTAGTGATTTTTCTGACGTTTATCAGATTTTCAGATAGGGGAAATGTCAGTGAGCATTCCGATTTCAGTTCCAGAGCGATTCGCCCAATGAGTCCTTGTTATTTAGTCGTTTTCAGCCAATTTTTTGGATTTTTGAAAATTTCACTTTTTTGTGAAAATATCCACTAAATGAGGGAATAATATGTGTGAGGGTACCCCAGGAGAGTTCCAAATGTGTGTGGGTAGAATATATATCCCACGGGGGTAAAATTGAAAAAAGTTGAAAAAAAATTTTTTTGGGACTTAGTCATTTTTCCGGCGTTTATCAGACTTTCAGATAGGGGAAATGTCAGTGAGCGTTCCGATTTCAGTTCCAGAGTGATTCTCCCAATGAGTCCTTGTTATTTAGTCGTTTTCAGACAATTTTCTGGATTTTTGAAAATTTCACTTTTTTGTGAAAATATCCACTAAATGAGGGAATAATATGTGTGAGGGTACCGAAGGAGAGTTCCAAATGTGTGTGGGTAGAATATATATCCCACGGGGGTAAAATTGAAAAAAGTTTAAAAATTTTTTTTTTGGACTTAGTCATTTTTCTGGCGTTTATCAGACTTTCAGATAGGGGAAATGTCAGTCAGCATTCCGATTTCAGTTCCAGAGTGATTCGCCCAATGAGTCCTTGTTATTTAGTCGTTTTCAGCCAATTTTTTGGATTTTTGAAAATTTCACTTTTTTGTGAAAATATCCACTAAATGAGGGAATAATATGTGTGAGGGTACCCCAGGAGAGTTCCAAATGTGTGTGTGTAGAATATATATCCCACGGGGGTAAAATTGAAAAAAGTTGAAAAAAAATTTTTTTTGGACTTAGTCATTTTTCTGGCGTTTATCAGACTTTCAGATAGGGGAAATGTCAGTCAGCATTCCGATTTCAGTTCCAGACCGATTCGCCCAATGAGTCCTTGTTATTTAGTCGTTTTCAGACAATTTTTTGGATTTTTGAAAATTTCACTTTTTTGTGAAAATATCCACTAAATGAGGGAATAATATGTGTGAGGGTACCCCAGGAGAGTTCCAAATGTGTGTGGGAAGAATATGTATCCCATGGGGGTAAAATTGAAAAAGTTGAAAAAAAATTTTTTTTAGACTTAGTCGTTTTTCCGGCGTTTATCAGACTTTCAGATAGGTGAAATGTCAGTGAGCGTTCCGATTTCAGTTCCAGACCGATTCGCCCAATGAGTCCTTAATATTTAGTCGTTTTCAGCCAATTTTCTGGATTTTTGAAAATTTCACTTTTTTGTGAAAATATCCACTAAATGAGGGAATAATATGTGTGAGGGTACCCCAGGAGAGTTCCAAATGTGTGTGGGTAGAATATATATCCCACGGGGGGTAAAATTGAAAAAGTTAAAAAAAAATTTTTTTTGGACTTAGTGATTTTTCTGACGTTTATCAGATTTTCAGATAGGGGAAATGTCAGTGAGCATTCCGATTTCAGTTCCAGAGCGATTCGCCCAATGAGTCCTTGTTATTTAGTCGTTTTCAGCCAATTTTTTGGATTTTTGAAAATTTCACTTTTTTGTGAAAATATCCACTAAATGAGGGAATAATATGTGTGAGGGTACCCCAGGAGAGTTCCAAATGTGTGTGGGTAGAATATATATCCCACGGGGGTAAAATTGAAAAAAGTTGAAAAAAAATTTTTTTGGGACTTAGTCATTTTTCCGGCGTTTATCAGACTTTCAGATAGGGGAAATGTCAGTGAGCGTTCCGATTTCAGTTCCAGAGTGATTCTCCCAATGAGTCCTTGTTATTTAGTCGTTTTCAGACAATTTTCTGGATTTTTGAAAATTTCACTTTTTTGTGAAAATATCCACTAAATGAGGGAATAATATGTGTGAGGGTACCGAAGGAGAGTTCCAAATGTGTGTGGGTAGAATATATATCCCACGGGGGTAAAATTGAAAAAAGTTTAAAAATTTTTTTTTTGGACTTAGTCATTTTTCTGGCGTTTATCAGACTTTCAGATAGGGGAAATGTCAGTCAGCATTCCGATTTCAGTTCCAGAGTGATTCGCCCAATGAGTCCTTGTTATTTAGTCGTTTTCAGCCAATTTTTTGGATTTTTGAAAATTTCACTTTTTTGTGAAAATATCCACTAAATGAGGGAATAATATGTGTGAGGGTACCCCAGGAGAGTTCCAAATGGGTGTGGGAAGAATATGTATCCCATGGGGGTAAAATTGAAAAAGTTGAAAAAAATTTTTTTTTGGACCTAGTCATTTTTCCGGCGTTTATCAGACTTTCAGATAGGGGAAATGTCAGTGAGCATTCCGATTTCAGTTCCAGAGCGATTCGCCCAATGAGTCCTTGTTATTTAGTCGTTTTCAGCCAATTTTTTGGATTTTTGAAAATTTCACTTTTTTGTGAAAATATCCACTAAATGAGGGAATAATATGTGTGAGGGTACCCCAGGAGAGTTCCAAATGTGTGTGTTTAGAATATATATCCCACGGGGGTAAAATTGAAAAAAGTTGAAAAAAAATTTTTTTTGGACTTAGTCATTTTTCTGGCGTTTATCAGAATTTCAGATAGGGAAAATATTAGTGAGCATTCCAATTTCAGTTCCAGAGCGATGCGCCCAATGACTCCTTGTTATTTAGTCGTTTTCAGCCAATTTTCTGAATTTTTGAAAATTTCACTTTTTTCTGAAAATATCCACTAAATGAGGAATAATATGTGTGAGGGTACCCCAGGAGAGTTCCAAATGTGTGTGTGTAGAATATATATCCCACGGGGGTAAAATTGAAAAAAGTTGAAAAAATTTTTTTTTTGGACTTAGTCATTTTTCCGACGTTTATCAGACTTTCAGATAGGGGAAATGTCAGTCAGCATTCCGATTTCAGTTCCAGAGCGATTCGCCCAATGAGTCCTTGTTATTTAGTCGTTTTCAGCCAATTTTTTGGATTTTTGAAAATTTCACTTTTTTGTGAAAATATCCACTAAATGAGGGAATAATATGTGTGAGGGTACCCCAGGAGAGTTCCAAATGTGTGTGGGAAGAATATGTATCCCATGGGGGTAAAATTGAAAAAGTTGAAAAATATTTTTTTTGGACTTAGTCATTTTTCCGGCGTTTATCAGACTTTCAGATAGGGGAAATGTCAGTGAGCGTTCCGATTTCAGTTCCAGAGTGATTCGCCCAATGAGTCCTTGTTATTTAGTCGTTTTCAGCCAATTTTTTGGATTTTTGAAAATTTCACTTTTTTGTGAAAATATCCACTAAATGAGGGAATAATATGTGTGAGGGTACCCCAGGAGAGTTCCAAATGTGTGTGTGTAGAATATATATCCCACGGGGGTAAAATTGAAAAAAGTTGAAAAAAAATTTTTTTTGGACTTAGTCATTTTTCTGGCGTTTATCAGAATTTCAGATAGGGAAAATATTAGTGAGCATTCCAATTTCAGTTCCAGAGCGATGCGCCCAATGACTCCTTGTTATTTAGTCGTTTTCAGCCAATTTTTTGGATTTTTGAAAATTTCACTTTTTTGTGAAAATATCCACTAAATGAGGGAACAATATGTGTGAGGGTACCCCAGGAGAGTTCCATATGTGTGTGGGTAGAATATATATCCCACGGGGGTAAAATTGAAAAAAGTTGAAAAAAAATTTTTTTTGGACTTAGTCATTTTTCTGGCGTTTATCAGAATTTCAGATAGGGAAAATATTAGTGAGCATTCCAATTTCAGTTCCAGAGCGATGCGCCCAATGACTCCTTGTTATTTAGTCGTTTTCAGCCAATTTTCTGAATTTTTGAAAATTTCACTTTTTTCTGAAAATATCCACTAAATGAGGAATAATATGTGTGAGGGTAACCCAGGAGAGTTCCAAATGTGTGTGTGTAGAATATATATCCCACGGGGGTAAAATTTAAAAAAGTTGAAAAAAATTTTTTTTTGGACTTAGTCATTTATCCGACGTTTATCAGACTTTCAGATAGGGGAAATGTCAGTCAGCATTCCGATTTCAGTTCCAGAGCGATTCGCCCAATGAGTCCTTGTTATTTAGTCGTTTTCAGCCAATTTTTTGGATTTTTGAAAATTTCACTTTTTTGTGAAAATATCCACTAAATGAGGGAATAATATGTGTGAGGGTACCCCAGGAGAGTTCCAAATGTGTGTGGGAAGAATATGTATCCCATGGGGGTAAAATTGAAAAAGTTTAAAAAAATTTTTTTTGGACTTAGTCATTTTTCCGGCGTTTATCAGACTTTCAGATAGGGGAAATGTCAGTGAGCGTTCCGATTTCAGTTCCAGACCGATTCGCCCAATGAGTCCTTAATATTTAGTAGTTTTCAGCCAATTTTCTGGATTTTTGAAAATTTCACTTTTTTGTGAAAATATCCACTAAATGAGGGAATAATATGTGTGAGGGTACCCCAGGAGAGTTCCAAATGTGTGTGGGTAGAATATATATCCCACGGGGGGTAAAATTGAAAAAGTTAAAAAAAATTTTTTTTTGGACTTAGTGATTTTTCTGACGTTTATCAGATTTTCAGATAGGGGAAATGTCAGTGAGCATTCCGATTTCAGTTCCAGAGCGATTCGCCCAATGAGTCCTTGTTATTTAGTCGTTTTCAGCCAATTTTTTGGATTTTTGAAAATTTCACTTTTTTGTGAAAATATCCACTAAATGAGGGAATAATATGTGTGAGGGTACCCCAGGAGAGTTCCAAATGTGTGTGGGAAGAATATGTATCCCATGGGGGTAAAATTGAAAAAGTTGAAAAAAATTTTTTTTGGACTTAGTCATTTTTCCGGCGTTTATCAGACTTTCAGATAGGGGAAATGTCAGTGAGCGTTCCGATTTCAGTTCCAGAGTGATTCGCCCAATGAGTCCTTGTTATTTAGTCGTTTTCAGCCAATTTTTTGGATTTTTGAAAATTTCACTTTTTTGTGAAAATATCCACTAAATGAGGGAATAATATGTGTGAGGGTACCCCAGGAGAGTTCCAAATGTGTGTGTGTAGAATATATATCCCACGGGGGTAAAATTGAAAAAAGTTGAAAAAAAATTTTTTTTGGACTTAGCCATTTTTCTGGCGTTTATCAGACTTTCAGATAGGGAAAATATTAGTGAGCATTCCAATTTCAGTTCCAGAGCGATGCGCCCAATGACTCCTTGTTATTTAGTCGTTTTCAGCCAATTTTCTGAATTTTTGAAAATTTCACTTTTTTCTGAAAATATCCACTAAATGAGGAATAATATGTGTGAGGGTACCCCAGGAGAGTTCCAAATGTGTGTGTGTAGAATATATATCCCACGGGGGTAAAATTGAAAAAAGTTGAAAAAAATTTTTTTTTGGACTTAGTGATTTTTCTGACGTTTATCAGATTTTCAGATAGGGAAAATGTCAGTGAGCATTCCGATTTCAGTTCCAGAGCGATTCACCCAATGAGTCCTTGTTATTTAGTCGTTTTCAGCCAATTTTTTGGATTTTTGAAAATTTCACTTTTTTGTGAAAATATCCACTAAATGAGGGAACAATATGTGTGAGGGTACCCCAGGAGAGTTCCATATGTGTGTGGGTAGAATATATATCCCACGGGGGTAAAATTGAAAAAAGTTGAAAAAAAATTTTTTTTGGACTTCGTCATTTTTCCGGCGTTTATCAGACTTTCAGATAGGGGAAATGTCAGTGAGCGTTCCGATTTCAGTTCCAGAGTGATTCTCCCAATGAGTCCTTGTTATTTAGTCGTTTTCAGCCAATTTTCTGGATTTTTGAAAATTTCACTTTTTTGTGAAAATATCCACTAAATGAGGGAATAATATGTGTGAGGGTACCCCAGGAGAGTTGCAAATGTGTGTGGGTAGAATATATATCCCACGGGGGTAAAATTGAAAAAAGTTGAAAAAAAATTTTTTTTGGACTTAGTCATTTTTCTGGCGTTTATCAGACTTTCAGATAGGGGAAATGTCAGTCAGCATTCCCATTTCAGATCCAGACCGATTCGCCCAATGAGTCCTTGTTATTTAGTCGTTTTCAGACAATTTTTTGGATTTTTGAAAATTTCACTTTTTTGTGAAAATATCCACTAAATGAGGGAATAATATATGTGAGGGTACCCCAGGAGAGTTCCAAATGTGTGTGGGAAGAATATGTATCCCATGGGGGTAAAATTGAAAAAGTTGAAAAAAAATTTTTTTTAGACTTAGTCATTTTTCCGGCGTTTATCAGACTTTCAGATAGGTGAAATGTCAGTGAGCGTTCCGATTTCAGTTCCAGACCGATTCGCCCAATGAGTCCTTAATATTTAGTCGTTTTCAGCCAATTTTCTGGATTTTTCAAAATTTCACTTTTTTGTGAAAATATCCACTAAATGAGGGAATAATATGTGTGAGGGTACCCCAGGAGAGTTGCAAATGTGTGTGGGTAGAATATATATCCCACGGGGGTAAAATTGAAAAAAGTTTAAAAAATTTTTTTTTGGACTTAGTCATTTTTCTGGCGTTTATCAGACTTTCAGATAGGGGAAATGTCAGTCAGCATTCCGATTTCAGTTCCAGAGTGATTCGCCCAATGAGTCCTTGTTATTTAGTCGTTTTCAGCCAATTTTTTAGATTTTTTAAAATTTCACTTTTTTGTGAAAATATCCACTAAATGAGGGAATAATATGTGTGAGGGTACCCCAGGAGAGTTCCAAATGTGTGTGGGAAGAATATGTTTCCCATGGGGGTAAAATTGAAAAAGTTGAAAAAAATTTTTTTTGGACTTACTCATTTTTCTGGCGTTTATCAGACTTTCAGATAGGGGAAATGTCAGTCAGCATTCCGATTTCAGTTCCAGAGTGATTCGCCCAATGAGTCCTTGTTATTTAGTCGTTTTCAGCCAATTTTTTGGATTTTTGAAAATTTCACTTTTTTGTGAAAATATCCACTAAATGAGGGAATAATATGTGTGAGGGTACCCCAGGAGAGTTCCAAATGTGTGTGGGTAGAATATATATCCCACGGGGGGTAAAATTGAAAAAGTTAAAAAAAATTTTTTTTTGGACTTAGTGATTTTTCTGACGTTTATCAGATTTTCAGATAGGGGAAATGTCAGTGAGCATTCCGATTTCAGTTCCAGAGCGATTCGCCCAATGAGTCCTTGTTATTTAGTCGTTTTCAGCCAATTTTTTGGATTTTTGAAAATTTCACTTTTTTGTGAAAATATCCACTAAATGAGGGAACAATATGTGTGAGGGTACCCCAGGAGAGTTCCATATGTGTGTGGGTAGAATATATATCCCACGGGGGTAAAATTGAAAAAAGTTGAAAAAAAATTTTTTTTGGACTTAGTCATTTTTCCGGCGTTTATCAGACTTTCAGATAGGGGAAATGTCAGTGAGCGTTACGATTTCAGTTCCAGAGTGATTCTCCCAATGAGTCCTTGTTATTTAGTCGTTTTCAGCCAATTTTCTGGATTTTTGAAAATTTCACTTTTTTGTGAAAATATCCACTAAATGAGGGAATAATATGTGTGAGGGTACCCCAGGAGAGTTGCAAATGTGTGTGGGTAGAATATATATCCCACGGGGGTAAAATTGAAAAAAGTTGAAAAAAATTTTTTTTGGACTTAGTCATTTTTCTGGCGTTTATCAGACTTTCAGATAGGGGAAATGTCAGTGAGCGTTCCGATTTCAGTTCCAGAGAGATTCTCCCAATGAGTCCTTGTTATTTAGTCGTTTTCAGCCAATTTTCTGGATTTTTGAAAATTTCACTTTTTTGTGAAAATATCCACTAAATGAGGGAATAATATGTGTGAGGGTACCCCAGGAGAGTTGCAAATGTGTGTGGGTAGAATATATATCCCACGGGGGTAAAATTGAAAAAAGTTGAAAAAAATTTTTTTTTGGACTTAGTCATTTTTCCGGCGTTTATCAGACTTTCAGATAGGTTAAATGTCAGTGAGCATTTCGATTTCAGTTCCAGAGTGATTCTGCCAATGAGTCCATGTTATTTAGTCGTTTTCAGCCAATTTTCTGGATTTTTGAAAATTTCACTTTTTTGTGAAAATATCCACTAAATGAGGGAATAATATGTGTGAGGGTACCCCAGGAGAGTTCCAAATGTGTGTGGGTAGAATATATATCCCACGGGGGTTAAAATTGAAAAAGTTAAAAAAAAAATTTTTTTGGACTTAGTGATTTTTCTGACGTTTATCAGACTTTCACATAGGGGAAATGTCAGTGAGCATTTCGATTTCAGTTCCAGACCGATTCGCCCAATGAGTCCTTGTTATTTAGTCGTTTTCAGCCAATTTTCTGGATTTTTGAAAATTTCACTTTTTTCTGAAAATATCCACTAAATGAGGGAATAATATGTGTGAGGGTACCCCAGGAGAGTTCCAAATGTGTGTGGGTAGAATATATATCCCACGGGGGGTAAAATTGAAAAAGTTAAAAAAAAATTTTTTTTGGACTTAGTGATTTTTCTGACGTTTATCAGACTTTCAGATAGGGGAAATGTCAGTGAGCATTCCGATTTCAGTTCCAGAGCGATTCGCCCAATGAGTCCTTGTTATTTAGTCGTTTTCAGCCAATTTTTTGGATTTTTGAAAATTTCACTTTTTTGTGAAAATATCCACTAAATGAGGGAATAATATGTGTGAGGGTACCCCAGGAGAGTTCCAAATGTGTGTGGGTAGAATATATATCCGACGGGGGTAAAATTGAAAAAAGTTTAAAAAAAAATTTTTTTGGAATTAGTCATTTTTCCGACGTTTATCAGACTTTCAGATAGGGGAAATGTCAGTGAGCATTCCGATTTCAGTTCCAGAGCGATTCGCCCAATGAGTCCTTGTTATTTAGTCGTTTTCAGTCAATTTTCTGGATTTTTGAAAATTTCACTTTTTTGTGAAAATATCCACTAAATGAGGGAATAATATGTGTGAGGGTACCCCAGGAGAGTTGCAAATGTGTGTGGGTAGAATATATATCACACGGGGGTAAAATTTAAAAAAGTTGAAAAAAAATTTTTTTTGGACTCAGTCATTTTTCTGGCGTTTATCAGACTTTCAGATAGAGGAAATGTAAGTGAGCATTCTGATTTCAGTTCCAGAGCGATGCGCCCAATGAGTCCTTGTTATTTAGTCGTTTTCAGCCAATTTTCTGGATTTTTGAAAATTTCACTTTTTTGTGAAAATATCCACTAAATGAGGGAATAATATGTGTGAGGGTACCCCAGGAGAGTTCCAAATGTGTGTGAGAAGAATATGTATCCCACGGTGGTAAAATTGAAAAAGTTGAAAAAAATTTTTTTTTGGACTTAGTCATTTTTCTGGCGTTTATCAGACTTTCAGATAGGGAAAATATCTGTGAGCGTTCCGATTTCAGTTCCAGAGCGATGCGCCCAATGACTCCTAGTTATTTAGTAGTTTTCAGCCAATTTTCTGGATTTTTGAAAATTTCACTTTTTTGTGAAAATATCCACTAAATGAGGGAATAATATTTGTGAGGGTGCCCCAGGAGAGTTCCAAATGTGTGTGGGTAGAATATATATCCCACGGGGGTAAAATTGAAAAAAGTTGAAAAAATTTTTTTTTTTCGACTCAGTCATTTTTCTGGCGTTTATCAGACTTTCAGATAGAGGAAATGTAAGTGAGCGTTCCGATTTCAGTTCCAGAGCGATTCGCCCAATGAATCCTTGATATTTAGTCGTTTTCAGACAATTTTTGGGATTTTTAAAAATTTCACTTTTTTGTGAAAATATCCACTAAATGAGGGAATAATATGTGTGAGGGTACCCCAGGAGAGTTCCAAATGTGTGTGGGAAGAATATATGTCCCACGGGGGTAAAATTGAAAAGAGTTAAAAAAAAATTTTTTTTGGACTTAGTGATTTTTCTGCCCTTTATCAGACTTTCAGATAGTGAAAATATCAGTGAGTGTTCCGATTTCAGTTCCATAGCGATGCGCCCAATGAGTCCTTGTTATTTAGTCGTTTTCAGCCAATTTTCTGGATTTTTGAAAATTTCACTTTTTTGTGAAAATATCCACTAAATGAGGGAATAATATGTGTGAGGGTACCCCAGGAGAGTTCCAAATGTGTGTGGGTAGAATATATATCCGACGGGGGTAAAATTGAAAAAAGTTGAAAAAAAATTTTTTTTGGACTGTCATTTATCCGACGTTTATCAGACTTTCAGATAGGGGAAATGTCAGTGAGCATTCCGATTTCAGTTCCAGACCGATTCGCCCAATGAGTCCTTGTTATTTAGTCGTTTTCAGCCAATTTTCTGGATTTTTGAAAATTTCACTTTTTTGTGAAAATATCCACTAAATGAGGGAATAATATGTGTGAGGGTACCCCAGGAGAGTTCCAAATGTGTGTGGGAAGAATATGTATCCCACGGTGGTAAAATTGAAAAAGTTGAAAAAAAATTTTTTTTGGACTTAGTCATTTTTCCGGCGTTTATCAGACTTTCAGATAGGGAAAATATCAGTGAGCATTCCGATTTCAGTTCCAGAGCGATGCGCCCAATGACTCCTTGTTATTTAGTCGTTTTCAGCCAATTTTCTGGATTTTTGAAAATGTCACTTTTTTGTGAAAATATCCACTAAATGAGGAATAATATGTGTGAGGGTACCCCAGGAGAGTTCCAAATGTGTGTGGAAAGAATATGTATCCCACGGGGGTAAAATTGAAAAAGTAGCAAAAAACTTTTTTTTGGACTTAGTGATTTTTCTGGCGTTTATCAGACTTTCAGATAGGGGAAATGTCAGTGAGCATTCCCATTTCAGTTCCAGAGCGATTCGCTCAATGAGTCCTTGTTATTTAGTAGTTTTCAGCCAATTTTCTGGATTTTTGAAAATTTCACTTTTTTATGAAAATATCCACTAAATAAGGGAATAAAATGTGTGAGGGTACCCCAGGAGAGTTCCAAATGTGTGTGGGTAGAATATATATCCCACGGGGGTAAAATTGAAAAAAGTTGAAAAAAATTTTTTTTTGGACTTAGTCATTTTTCTGGCGTTTATCAGACTTTCATATAGAGGAAATGTAAGTGAGCGTTCCGATTTCAGTTCCAGAGCGATTCGCCCAATGAATCCTTGATATTTAGTCGTTTTCAGACAATTTTTGGGATTTTTAAAAATTTCACTTTTTTGTGAAAATATCCACTAAATGAGGGAATAATATGTGTGAGGGTACCCCAGGAGAGTTCCAAATGTGTGTGGGAAGAATATATGTCCCACGGGGGTAAAATTGAAAAGATTTAAAAAAAAAATTTTTTTGGACTTAGTGATTTTTCTGCCGTTTATCAGACTTTCAGATAGGGAAAATATCAGTGAGCGTTCCGATTTCAGTTCCATAGCGATGCGCCCAATGACTCCTTGTTATTTAGTCGTTTTCAGCCAATTTTCAGAATTTTTGAAAATTTCACTTTTTTTGTGAAAATATCCACTAAATGAGGAATAATATGTGTGAGGGTACCCCAGGAGAGTTCCAAATGTGTGTGGGTAGAATATATATCCGACGGGGGTAAAATTGAAAAAAGTTGAAAAAAAATTTTTTTTGGACTTAGTCATTTTTCCGACGTTTATCAGACTTTCAGATAGGGGAAATGTCAGTGAGCATTCCGATTTCAGTTCCAGAGCGATTCGCCCAATGAGTCCTTGTTATTTAGTCGTTTTCAGCCAATTTTCTGGATTTTTGAAAATTTCACTTTTTTGTGAAAATATCCACAAAATGAGGGAATAATATGTGTGAGGGTACCCCAGGAGAGTTCCAAATGTGTGTGGGTAGAATATATATCCCACGGGGGTTAAAATTGAAAAAGTTAAAAAAAAATTTTTTGGGGACTTAGTGATTTTTCTGACGTTTATCAGACTTTCAGATAAGGAAAATATCAGTGAGCATTCCGATTTCAGTTCCAGAGCGATGCGCCCAATGACACCTTGTTATTTAGTCGTTTTCAGCCAATTTTATGGATTTTTGAAAATTTCACTTTTTTGTGAAAATATCCACTAAGTGAGGAAATAATATGTGTGAGGGTACCCCAGGAGAGTTCCAAATGTGTGTGGAAAGAATATGTATCCCACGGGGGTAAAATTGAAAAAGTAGCAAAAAACTTTTTTTTGGACTTAGTGATTTTTCTGGCGTTTATCAGACTTTCAGATAGGGAAAATGTCAGTGAGCTTTCTGATTTCAGTTCCAGAGCGTTTCGCCCAATGACTCCTTGTTATTTAGTAGTTTTCAGCCAATTTTCTGGATTTTTGAAAATTTCACTTTTTTATGAAAATATCCACTAAATGAGGGAATAATATGTGTGAGGGTACCCCAGGAGAGTTCCAAATGTGTGTGGGTAGAATATATATCCCACGGGGGTAAAATTGAAAAAAGTTGAAAAAAATTTTTTTTTGGACTTAGTCATTTATCCGACGTTTATCAGACTTTCAGATAGAGGAAATGTCAGTGAGCATTCCGATTTCAGTTCCAGAGCGATTCGCACAATGAATCCTTGATATTTAGTCGTTTTCAGACAATTTTTGGGATTTTTAAAAATTTCACTTTTTTGTGAAAATATCCACTAAATGAGGGAATAATATGTGTGAGGGTACCCCAGGAGAGTTCCAAATGTGTGTGGGTAGAATATATATCCCACGGGGGGTAAAATTGAAAAAAGTTTAAAAAAATTTTTTTTTGGACTTAGTGATTTTTCTGGCGTTTATCAGACTTTCAGATAGGGAAAATATCAGTGAGCATTCCGATTTCAGTTCCAGAGCGATGCGCCCAATGACTCCTTGTTATTTAGTCGTTTTCAGCCAATTTTCTGGATTTTTGAAAATTTCACTTTTTTGTGAAAATATCCACTAAATGAGGAATAATATGTGTGAGAGTACCCCAGGAGAGTTCCAAATGTGTGTGGAAAGAGTATGTATCCCACGGGGGTAAAATTGAAAAAGTAGCAAAAAACTTTTTTTTGGACTTAGTGATTTTTCTGGCGTTTATCAGACTTTCAGATAGGGAAAATGTCAGTGAGCTTTCTGATTTCAGTTCCAGAGCTTTTCGCCCAATGACTCCTTGTTATTTAGTCGTTTTCAGTCAATTTTCTGAATTTTTGAAAATTTCACTTTTTTGTGAAAATATCCACTAAATGAGGGAATAATATGCGTGAGGGTACCCCAGGAGAGTTCCAAATGTGTGTGGGTAGAATACATATCCCACGGGTGTAAAATTGAAAAAAGTTGAAAAAAATTTTCTTTTGGACTTAGTCATTTTTCCGACGTTTATCAGACTTTCAGATAGGGGAAATGTCAGTGAGCATTCCCATTTCAGTTCCAGAGCGATTCGCTCAATGAGTCCTTGTTATTTAGTAGTTTTCAGCCAATTTTCTGGATTTTTGAAAATTTCACTTTTTTATGAAAATATCCACTAAATAAGGGAATAAAATGTGTGAGGGTACCCCAGGAGAGTTCCAAATGTGTGTGGGTAGAATATATATCCCACGGGGGTAAAATTTAAAAAAGTTTAAAAAAATTTTTTTCTGGACTTAGTCATTTTTCCGGCGTTTATCAGACTTTCAGATTGGGGAAATGTCAGTGAGCATTCCGATTTCAGTTCCAGGGAGATTCTCCCAATGAGTCCTTGTTATTTAGTCGTTTTCAGCCAATTTTCTGGATTTTTGAAAATTTCACTTTTTTGTGAAAATATCCACAAAATGAGGGAATAATATGTGTGAGGGTACCCCAGGAGAGTTCCAAATGTGTGTGGGTAGAATATATATCCCACGGGGGTTAAAATTGAAAAAGTTAAAAAAAAATTTTTTTGGGACTTAGTGATTTTTCTGACGTTTATCAGACTTTCAGATAAGGAAAATATCAGTGAGCATTCCGATTTCAGTTCCAGAGCGATGCGCCCAATGACACCTTGTTATTTAGTCGTTTTCAGCCAATTTTCTGGATTTTTGAAAATTTCACTTTTTTGTGAAAATATCCACTAAATGAGGAAATAATATGTGTGAGGGTACCCCAGGAGAGTTCCAAATGTGTGTGGAAAGAATATGTATCCCACGGGGGTAAAATTGAAAAAGTAGCAAAAAACTTTTTTTTGGACTTAGTGATTTTTCTGGCGTTTATCAGACTTTCAGATAGGGAAAATGTCAGTGAGCTTTCTGATTTCAGTTCCAGAGCGTTTCGCCCAATGACTCCTTGTTATTCAGTCGTTTTCAGACAATTTTCTGAATTTTTGAAAATTTCACTTTTTTGTGAAAATATCCACTAAATGAGGGAATAATATGCGTGAGGGTACCCCAGGAGAGTTCCAAATGTGTGTGGGTAGAATACATATCCCACGGGTGTAAAATTGAAAAAAGTTGAAAAAAATTTTTTTTTGGACTCAGTCATTTTTCCGACGTTTATCAGACTTTCAGATAGGGGAAATGTCAGTGAGCATTCCGATTTCAGTTCCAGAGCGATTCGCTCAATGAGTCCTTGTTATTTAGTAGTTTTCAGCCAATTTTCTGGATTTTTGAAAATTTCACTTTTTTATGAAAATATCCACTAAATGAGGGAATAATATGTGTGAGGGTACCCCAGGAGAGTTCCAAATGTGTGTGGGTAGAATATATATCCCACGGGGGTAAAATTGAAAAAAGTTGAAAAAAATTTTTTTTTGGACTTAGTCATTTGTCCGACGTTTATCAGACTTTCAGATAGAGGAAATGTCAGTGAGCATTCCGATTTCAGTTCCAGAGCGATTCACACAATGAATCCTTGATATTTAGTCGTTTTCAGACAATTTTTGGGATTTTTAAAAATTTCACTTTTTTGTGAAAATATCCACTAAATGAGGGAATAATATGTGTGAGGGTACCACAGGAGAGTTCCAAATGTGTGTGGGTAGAATATATATCCCACGGGGGGTAAAATTGAAAAAAGTTAAAAAAAATTTTTTTTTGGACTTAGTGATTTTTCTGGCGTTTATCAGACTTTCAGATAGGGGAAATGTCAGTGAGCGTTCCGGTTTCAGTTCCAGAGCGATTCGCCCAATGACTCCTTGTTATTTAGTCGTTTTCAGCCAATTTTTTGGATTTTTGAAAATTTCACTTTTTTGTGAAAATATCCACTAAATGAGGGAATAATATGTGTGAGGGTACCCCAGGAGAGGTCCAATTGTGTGTGTGTAGAATATATATCCCACGGGGGTAAAATTGATAAAAGTTGAAAAAAAAATTTTTTTGGACTTAGTCATTTTTCCGGCGTTTATCAGACTTTCAGATAGGGGAAATGTCAGTGAGCTTTCTGATTTCAGTTCCAGAGCGTTTCGCCCAATGACTCCTTATTATTTAGTCATTTTCAGGCAATTTTCTGAATTTTTGAAAATTTCACTTTTTTGTGAAAATATCCACTAAATAAGGGAATAATATGTGTGAGGGTACCCCAGGAGAGTTCCAAATGTGTGTGGGTAGAATATATATCCCACGGGGGTAAAATTGAAAAAAGTTGAAAAAAATCTTTTTTTGGAATTAGTCATTTTTCCGACGTTTATCAGACTTTCAGATAGAGGAAATGTCAGTGAGCATTCTGATTTCAGTTCCAGAGCGATTCGCCCAATGAGTCCTTGTTATTTAGTCGTTTTCAGCCAATTTTCTGGATTTTTGAAAATTTCACTTTTTTGTGAAAATATCCACTAAAAGAGGGAATAATATGTGTGAGGGTACCCCAGGAGAGTTCCAAATGTGTGTGGGAAGAATATGTATCCCACGGTGGTAAAATTGAAAAAGTTGAAAAAAAATTTTTTTTGGACTTAGTCATTTTTCCGGCGTTTATCAGACTTTCAGATAGGGAAAATATCAGTGAGCATTCCGATTTCAGTTCCAGAGCGATGCGCCCAATGACTCCTTGTTATTTAGTCGTTTTCAGCCAATTTTCTGGATTTTTGAAAATTTCACTTTTTTGTGAAAATATCCACTAAATGAGGGAATAATATGTGTGAGGGTACCCCAGGAGAGTTCCAAATGTGTGTGGGTAGAATATATATCCGACGGGGGTAAAATTGAAAAAAGTTATAAAAATTTTTTTTTTGGACTTAGTGATTTTTCTAGCGTTTATCAGACTTTCAGATAGGGGAAATGTCAGTGAGCATTCCGATTTCAGTTCCAGAGTGATTCGCCCAATGACTCCTTGTTATTTAGTCGTTTTCAGCCAATTTTCTGGATTTTTGAAAATTTCACTTTTTTGTGAAAATATCCACTAAATGAGGGAATAATATGTGTGAGGGTACCCCAGGAGAGTTCCAAATGTGTGTGGGTAGAATATATATCCCACGGGGGTAAAATTGAAAAAAGTTGAAAAAAATTTTTTTTTGGACTTAGTCATTTTTCTGACGTTTATCAGACTTTCAGATAGGGGAAATGTCAGTGAGCATTCCGATTTCAGTTCCAGAGCGATTCGCCCAATGAGTCCTTGTTATTTAGTCGTTTTCAGCCAATTTTCTGGATTTTTGAAAATTTCACTTTTTTTGTGAAAATATCCACTAAATGAGGGAATAATATGTGTGAGGGTACCCCAGGAGAGTTCCAAATGTGTGTGGGAAGAATATGTATCCCACGGGGGTAAAATTGAAAAAGTTGAAAAAAATTTTTTTTTGGACTGTCATTTTTCCGGCGTTTATCAGACTTTCAGATAGGGGAAATGTCAGTGAGCATTTCGATTTCAGTTCCAGAGTGATTCTCCCAATGAGTCCTTGTTATTTAGTCGTTTTCAGCCAATTTTTTAGATTTTTGAAAATTTCACTTTTTTGTGAAAATATCCACTAAATGAGGGAATAATATGTGTGAGCGTACCCCAGGAGAGTTCCAAATGTGTGTGGGTAGAATATATATCCCACGGGGGTAAAATTGAAAAAAGTTGAAAAAATTTTTTTTTTGGGGAATTAGTCATTTTTCCGACGTTTATCAGACTTTCAGATAGGGGAAATGTCAGTGAGCATTCCGATTTCAGTTCCAGAGCGATTCGCCCAATGAGTCCTTGTTATTTAGTCGTTTTCAGCCAATTTTCTGGATTTTTGAAAATTTCACTTTTTTGTGAAAATATCCACTAAATGAGGGAATAATATGTGTGAGGGTACCCCAGGAGAGTTCCAAATGTGTGTGGGAAGAATATGTATCCCACGGGGGTAAAATTGAAAAAGTTGAAAAAAAATTTTTTTTCGACTGTCATTTTTCCGGCGTTTATCAGACTTTCAGATAGGGGAAATGTCAGTGAGCATTTCGATTTCAGTTCCAGAGTGATTCTCCCAATGAGTCCTTGTTATTTAGTCGTTTTCAGCGAATTTTCTGGATTTTTGAAAATTTCACTTTTTTGTGAAAATATCCACTAAATGAGGGAATAATATGTGTGAGGGTACCCCAGGAGAGTTGCAAATGTGTGTGGGTAGAATATGTATCCCACGGGGGTAAAATTGAAAAAGTTGAAAAAAATTTTTTTTTGGACTGTCATTTTTCCGGCGTTTATCAGTCTTTCAGATAGGGGAAATGTCAGTGAGCATTTCGATTTCAGTTCCAGAGTGATTCTCCCAATGAGTCCTTGTTATTTAGTCGTTTTCAGCCAATTTTCTGGATTTTTGAAAATTTCACTTTTTTGTGAAAATATCCACTAAATGAGGGAATAATATGTGTGAGGGTAACCCAGGAGAGTTCCAAATGTGTGTGGGTAGAATATATATCACACGGGCGGTAAAATTGAAAAAGTAAAAAAAAAAATTTTTTTGGACTTAGTGATTTTTCTGTCGTTTATCAGACTTTCAGATAGGGGAAATGTCAGTGAGCATTCCGATTTCAGTTCCAGAGCGATTCGCCCAATGAGTCCTCGTTATTTAGTCGTTTTCAGCCAATTTTTTGGATTTTTGAAAATTTCACTTTTTTGTGAAAATATCCACTAAATGAGGGAATAATATGTGTGAGGGTACCCCAGGAGAGTTCCAAATGTGTGTGGGTAGAATATATATCCGACGGGGGTAAAATTGAAAAAAGTTATAAAAATTTTTTTTTTGGACTTAGTGATTTTTCTAGCGTTTATCAGACTTTCAGATAGGGGAAATGTCAGTGAGCATTCCGATTTCAGTTCCAGAGTGATTCGCCCAATGACTCCTTGTTATTTAGTCGTTTTCAGCCAATTTTCTGGATTTTTGAAAATTTCACTTTTTTGTGAAAATATCCACTAAATGAGGGAATAATATGTGTGAGGGTACCCCAGGAGAGTTCCAAATGTGTGTGGGTAGAATATATATCCCACGGGGGTAAAATTGAAAAAAGTTGAAAAAAATTTTTTTTTGGACTTAGTCATTTTTCTGACGTTTATCAGACTTTCAGATAGGGGAAATGTCAGTGAGCATTCCGATTTCAGTTCCAGAGCGATTCGCCCAATGAGTCCTTGTTATTTAGTCGTTTTCAGCCAATTTTCTGGATTTTTGAAAATTTCACTTTTTTTGTGAAAATATCCACTAAATGAGGGAATAATATGTGTGAGGGTACCCCAGGAGAGTTCCAAATGTGTGTGGGAAGAATATGTATCCCACGGGGGTAAAATTGAAAAAGTTGAAAAAAATTTTTTTTTGGACTGTCATTTTTCCGGCGTTTATCAGACTTTCAGATAGGGGAAATGTCAGTGAGCATTTCGATTTCAGTTCCAGAGTGATTCTCCCAATGAGTCCTTGTTATTTAGTCGTTTTCAGCCAATTTTTTAGATTTTTGAAAATTTCACTTTTTTGTGAAAATATCCACTAAATGAGGGAATAATATGTGTGAGCGTACCCCAGGAGAGTTCCAAATGTGTGTGGGTAGAATATATATCCCACGGGGGTAAAATTGAAAAAAGTTGAAAAAATTTTTTTTTTGGGGAATTAGTCATTTTTCCGACGTTTATCAGACTTTCAGATAGGGGAAATGTCAGTGAGCATTCCGATTTCAGTTCCAGAGCGATTCGCCCAATGAGTCCTTGTTATTTAGTCGTTTTCAGCCAATTTTCTGGATTTTTGAAAATTTCACTTTTTTGTGAAAATATCCACTAAATGAGGGAATAATATGTGTGAGGGTACCCCAGGAGAGTTCCAAATGTGTGTGGGAAGAATATGTATCCCACGGGGGTAAAATTGAAAAAGTTTAAAAAAATTTTTTTTTCGACTGTCATTTTTCCGGCGTTTATCAGACTTTCAGATAGGGGAAATGTCAGTGAGCATTTCGATTTCAGTTCCAGAGTGATTCTCCCAATGAGTCCTTGTTATTTAGTCGTTTTCAGCGAATTTTCTGGATTTTTGAAAATTTCACTTTTTTGTGAAAATATCCACTAAATGAGGGAATAATATGTGTGAGGGTACCCCAGGAGAGTTGCAAATGTGTGTGGGTAGAATATGTATCCCACGGGGGTAAAATTGAAAAAGTTGAAAAAAATTTTTTTTTGGACTGTCATTTTTCCGGCGTTTATCAGTCTTTCAGATAGGGGAAATGTCAGTGAGCATTTCGATTTCAGTTCCAGAGTGATTCTCCCAATGAGTCCTTGTTATTTAGTCGTTTTCAGCCAATTTTCTGGATTTTTGAAAATTTCACTTTTTTGTGAAAATATCCACTAAATGAGGGAATAATATGTGTGAGGGTAACCCAGGAGAGTTCCAAATGTGTGTGGGTAGAATATATATCCCACGGGCGGTAAAATTGAAAAAGTAAAAAAAAAAATTTTTTTGGACTTAGTGATTTTTCTGTCGTTTATCAGACTTTCAGATAGGGGAAATGTCAGTGAGCATTCCGATTTCAGTTCCAGAGCGATTCGCCCAATGAGTCCTCGTTATTTAGTCGTTTTCAGCCAATTTTTTGGATTTTTGAAAATTTCACTTTTTTGTGAAAATATCCACTAAATGAGGGAATAATATGTGTGAGGGTACCCCAGGAGAGTTCCAAATGTGTGTGGGTAGAATATATATCCGACGGGGGTAAAATTGAAAAAAGTTATAAAAATTTTTTTTTTGGACTTAGTGATTTTTCTAGCGTTTATCAGACTTTCAGATAGGGGAAATGTCAGTGAGCATTCCGATTTCAGTTCCAGAGTGATTCGCCCAATGACTCCTTGTTATTTAGTCGTTTTCAGCCAATTTTCTGGATTTTTGAAAATTTCACTTTTTTGTGAAAATATCCACTAAATGAGGGAATAATATGTGTGAGGGTACCCCAGGAGAGTTCCAAATGTGTGTGGGTAGAATATATATCCCACGGGGGTAAAATTGAAAAAAGTTGAAAAAAATTTTTTTTTGGACTTAGTCATTTTTCTGACGTTTATCAGACTTTCAGATAGGGGAAATGTCAGTGAGCATTCCGATTTCAGTTCCAGAGCGATTCGCCCAATGAGTCCTTGTTATTTAGTCGTTTTCAGCCAATTTTCTGGATTTTTGAAAATTTCACTTTTTTTGTGAAAATATCCACTAAATGAGGGAATAATATGTGTGAGGGTACCCCAGGAGAGTTCCAAATGTGTGTGGGAAGAATATGTATCCCACGGGGGTAAAATTGAAAAAGTTGAAAAAAATTTTTTTTTGGACTGTCATTTTTCCGGCGTTTATCAGACTTTCAGATAGGGGAAATGTCAGTGAGCATTTCGATTTCAGTTCCAGAGTGATTCTCCCAATGAGTCCTTGTTATTTAGTCGTTTTCAGCCAATTTTTTAGATTTTTGAAAATTTCACTTTTTTGTGAAAATATCCACTAAATGAGGGAATAATATGTGTGAGCGTACCCCAGGAGAGTTCCAAATGTGTGTGGGTAGAATATATATCCCACGGGGGTAAAATTGAAAAAAGTTGAAAAAATTTTTTTTTTGGGGAATTAGTCATTTTTCCGACGTTTATCAGACTTTCAGATAGGGGAAATGTCAGTGAGCATTCCGATTTCAGTTCCAGAGCGATTCGCCCAATGAGTCCTTGTTATTTAGTCGTTTTCAGCCAATTTTCTGGATTTTTGAAAATTTCACTTTTTTGTGAAAATATCCACTAAATGAGGGAATAATATGTGTGAGGGTACCCCAGGAGAGTTCCAAATGTGTGTGGGAAGAATATGTATCCCACGGGGGTAAAATTGAAAAAGTTGAAAAAAATTTTTTTTTCGACTGTCATTTTTCCGGCGTTTATCAGACTTTCAGATAGGGGAAATGTCAGTGAGCATTTCGATTTCAGTTCCAGAGTGATTCTCCCAATGAGTCCTTGTTATTTAGTCGTTTTCAGCGAATTTTCTGGATTTTTGAAAATTTCACTTTTTTGTGAAAATATCCACTAAATGAGGGAATAATATGTGTGAGGGTACCCCAGGAGAGTTGCAAATGTGTGCGGGTAGAATATATATCACACGGAGGTAAAATTTAAAAAAGTTGAAAAAAAATTTTTTTTGGACTTAGTCATTTATCCGACGTTTATCAGACTTTCAGATAGGGGAAATGTCAGTGAGCATTCCGATTTCAGTTCCAGAGCGATTCGCCCAATGAGTCCTTGTTATTTAGTCGTTTTCAGTCAATTTTCTGGATTTTTGAAAATTTCACTTTTTTGGGAAAATATCCACTAAATGAGGGAATAATATGTGTGAGGGTACCCCAGGAGAGTTCAAAATGTGTGTGGGTAGAATATATATCCCACGGGGGCCAAAATTGAAAAAGTTAAAAAAACATTTTTTTTGGACTTAGTGATTTTTCTGACGTTTATCAGACTTTCAGATAGGGGAAATGTCAGTGAGCATTCCGATTTCAGTTCCAGAGCGATTCGCCCAATGAGTTCTTGTTATTTAGTCGTTTTCAGCCAATTTTTTGGATTTTTGAAAATTTCACATTTTTGTGAAAATATCCACTAAATGAGGGAATAATATGTGTGAGGGTACCCCAGGAGAGTTCCAAATGTGTGTGGGTAGAATATATATCCCAGGGGGGTAAAATTGAAAAAAGTTGAAAAAAATTTTTTTTGGGGGAATTAGTCATTTTTCCGACGTTTATCAGACTTTCAGATAGGGGAAATGTCAGTGAGCATGCCGATTTCAGTTCCAGAGCGATTCGCCCAATGAGTCGTTGTTATTTAGTCGTTTTCAGCCAATTTTCTGGATTTTTGAAAATTTCACTTTTTTGTGAAAATATCCACTAAATGAGGGAATAATATGTGTGAGGGTACCCCAGGAGAGTTCCAAATGTGTGTGGGAAGAATATGTATCCCACGGGGGTAAAATTGAAAAAGTTGAAAAAAAATTTTTTTTGGGGAATTAGTCATTTTTCCGACCTTTATCAGACTTTCAGATAGGGGAAATGTCAGTGATCATTCCGATTTCAGTTCCAGAGCGATTCGCCCAATGAGTCCTTGTTATTTAGTCGTTTTCAGTCAATTTTCTGGATTTTTGAAAATTTCACTTTTTTGTGAAAATATCCACTAAATGAGGGAATAATATGTGTGAGGGTACCCCAGGAGAGTTCCAAATGTGTGTGGGAAGAATATGTATCCCACGGGGGTAAAATTGAAAAAGTTGAAAAAAATTTTTTTTTGGACTGTCATTTTTCCGGCGTTTATCAGACTTTCAGATAGGGGAAATGTCAGTGAGCATTTCGATTTCAGTTCCAGAGTGATTCTCCCAATGAGTCCTTGTTATTTAGTCGTTTTCAGCCAATTTTCTGGATTTTTGAAAATTTCACTTTTTTGTGAAAATATCCACTAAATGAGGGAATAATATGTGTGAGGGTACCCCAGGAGAGTTGCAAATGTGTGTGGGTAGAATATATATCACACGGAGGTAAAATTTAAAAAAGTTGAAAAAAAATTTTTTTGGGACTTAGTCATTTATCCGACGTTTATCAGACTTTCAGATAGGGGAAATGTCAGTGAGCATTCCGATTTCAGTTCCAGAGCGATTCGCCCAATGAGTCCTTGTTATTTAGTCGTTTTCAGCCAATTTTCTGGATTTTTGAAAATGTCACTTTTTTGGGAAAATATCCACTAAATGAGGGAATAATATGTGTGAGGGTACCCCAGGAGAGTTCCAAATGTGTGTGTGTAGAATATATATCCCACGGGGGTAAAATTGAAAAAAGTTGAAAAAAATTTTTTTTGGACTTAGTCATTTTTCCGGCGTTTATCAGACTTTCAGATAGGGGAAATGTCAGTGAGCATTTCGATTTCAGTTCCAGAGTGATTCTCCCAATGAGTCCTTCTTATTTAGTCGTTTTCAGCCAATTTTCTGGATTTTTGAAAATTTCACTTTTTTGTGAAAATATCCACTAAATGAGGGAATAATATGTGTGAGGGTAACCCAGGAGAGTTCCAAATGTGTGTGGGTAGAATATATATCCCACGGGCGGTAAAATTGAAAAAGTAAAAAAAAAAATTTTTTTGGACTTAGTGATTTTTCTGTCGTTTATCAGACTTTCAGATAGGGGAAATGTCAGTGAGCATTCCGATTTCAGTTCCAGAACGATTCGCTCAATGACTCCTTGTTATTTAGTCGTTTTCAGCCAATTTTCTGGATTTTTGAAAATTTCACTTTTTTGTGAAAATATCCACTAAATGAGGGAATAATATGTGTGAGGGTACCCCAGGAGAGTTCCAAATGTGTGTGGGTAGAATATATATCCGACGGGGTAAAATTGAAAAAAGTTGAAAAAAAAGTTTTTTTGGACTTAGTCATTTTTCCGACGTTTATCAGATTTTCAGATAGGGGAAATGTCAGTGAGTGTTCTGATTTCAGTTCCAGAGCGATTCTCCCAATGAGTCCTTGTTATTTAGTCGTTTTCAGCCAATTTTCTGGATTTTTGAAAATGTCACTTTTTTGTGAAAATATCCACTAAATGAGGGAATAATATGTGTGAGGGCACCCCAGGAGAGTTCCAAATGTGTGTGGGAAGAATATATATCCCACGGGGGTAAAATTGAAAAAAGTTGAAAAAAATATTTTTTTGGACTTAGTCATTTTTCTGGCGTTTATCAGACTTTCAGATAGGGGAAATGTCAGTGAGCATTCCGATTTCAGTTCCAGAACGATTCGCCCAATGACTCCTTGTTATTTAGTCGTTTTCAGCCAATTTTCTGGATTTTTGAAAATTTCACTTTTTTGTAAAAATATCCACTAAATGAGGGAATAATATGTGTGAGGGTACCCCAGGAGAGTTCCAAATGTGTGTGGGTAGAATATATATCCGACGGGGGTAAAATTGAAAAAAGTTATAAAAATTTTTTTTTTGGACTTAGTGATTTTTCTGGCGTTTATCAGACTTTCAGATAGGGGAAATGTCAGTGAGCATTCCGATTTCAGTTCCAGAGTGATTCGCCCAATGACTCCTTGTTATTTAGTCGTTTTCAGCCAATTTTCTGGATTTTTGAAAATTTCACTTTTTTGTGAAAATATCCACTAAATGAGGGAATAATATGTGTGAGGGTACCCCAGGAGAGTTCCAAATGTGTGTGGGTAGAATATATATCCCACGGGGGTAAAATTGAAAAAAGTTGAAAAAAATTTTTTTTTGGACTTAGTCATTTTTCTGACGTTTATCAGACTTTCAGATAGGGGAAATGTCAGTGAGCATTCCGATTTCAGTTCCAGAGCGATTCGCCCAATGAGTCCTTGATTATTTAGTCGTTTTCAGCCAATTTTCTGGATTTTTGAAAATTTCACTTTTTTTGTGAAAATATCCACTAAATGAGGGAATAATATGTGTGAGGGTACCCCAGGAGAGTTCTAAATGTGTGTGGGAAGAATATATATCCCACGGGGGTAAAATTGAAAAAAGTTTAAAAATTTTTTTTTTTGGACTAAGTCATTTTTCCGACGTTTATCAGACTTTCAGATAGGGGAAATGTCAGTGAGCATTCCGATTTCAGTTCCAGAGCGATTCGCCCAATGAGTCCTTGTTATTTAGTCATTTTCAGCCAATTTTCTGGATTTTTGAAAATTTCACTTTTTTCCGAAAATATCCACTAAATGAGGGAATAATATGTGTGAGGGTACCCCAGGAGAGTTCCAAATGTGTGTGGGTAGAATATATATCCCACGGGGGTAAAATTGAAAAAAGTTGAAAACATTTTTTTTTGGACTTAGTGATTTTTCTGGCGTTTATCAGACTTTCAGATAGGGGAAATGTCAGTGAGCATTCCGATTTCAGTTCCAGAGCGATTCGCCCAATGACTCCTTGTTATTTAGTCGTTTTCAGCCAATTTTCTGGATTTTTGAAAATTTCACTTTTTTGTGAAAATATCCACTAAATGAGGGAATAATATGTGTGAGGGTACCCCAGGAGAGTTCCAAATGTGTGTGGGAAGAATATGTATCCCACGGGGGTAAAATTGAAAAAGTTGAAAAAAATTTTTTTTTGGACTGTCATTTTTCCGGCGTTTATCAGACTTTCAGATATGGGAAATGTCAGTGAGCATTTCGATTTCAGTTCCAGAGTGATTCTCCCAATGAGTCCTTGTTATTTAGTCGTTTTCAGCCAATTTTCTGGATTTTTGAAAATTTCACTTTTTTGTGAAAATATCCACTAAATGAGGGAATAATATGTGTGAGGGTACCCCAGGAGAGTTGCAAATGTGTGTGGGTAGAATATATATCACACGGAGGTAAAATTTAAAAAAGTTGAAAAAAAATTTTTTTTGGACTTAGTCATTTATCCGACGTTTATCAGACTTTCAGATAGGGGAAATGTCAGTGAGCATTCCGATTTCAGTTCCAGAGCGATTCGCCCAATGAGTTCTTGTTATTTAGTCGTTTTCAGCCAATTTTTTGGATTTTTGAAAATTTCACATTTTTGTGAAAATATCCACTAAATGAGGGAATAATATGTGTGAGGGTACCCCAGGAGAGTTCCAAATGTGTGTGGGTAGAATATATATCCCACGGGGGTAAAATTGAAAAAAGTTGAAAAAAATTTTTTTTGGGGGAATTAGTCATTTTTCCGACGTTTATCAGACTTTCAGATAGGGGAAATGTCAGTGAGCATTCCGATTTCAGTTCCAGAGCGATTCGCCCAATAAGTCGTTGTTATTTAGTCGTTTTCAGCCAATTTTCTGGATTTTTGAAAATTTCATTTTTTTGTGAAAATATCCACTAAATGAGGGAATAATATGTGTGAGGGTACCCCAGGAGAGTTCCAAATGTGTGTGGGAAGAATATGTATCCCACGGGGGTAAAATTGAAAAAGTTGAAAAAAATTTTTTTTTGGGGAATTAGTCATTTTTCCGACCTTTATCAGACTTTCAGATAGGGGAAATGTCAGTGAGCATTCCGATTTCAGTTCCAGAGCGATTCGCCCAATGAGTCCTTGTTATTTAGTCGTTTTCAGTCAATTTTCTGGATTTTTGAAAATTTCACTTTTTTGTGAAAATATCCACTAAATGAGGGAATAATATGTGTGAGGGTACCCCAGGAGAGTTCCAAATGTGTGTGGGAAGAATATGTATCCCACGGGGGTAAAATTGAAAAAGTTGAAAAAAATTTTTTTTTGGACTGTCATTTTTCCAGCGTTTATCAGACTTTCAGATAGGGGAAATGTCAGTGAGCATTTCGATTTCAGTTCCAGAGTGATTCGCCCAATGAGTCCTTGTTATTTAGTCGTTTTCAGCCAATTTTCTGGATTTTTGAAAATTTCACTTTTTTGTGAAAATATCCACTAAATGAGGGAATAATATGTGTGAGCGTACCCCAGGAGAGTTCCAAATGTGTGTGGGTAGAATATATATCCCACGGGGGTAAAATTGAAAAAAGTTGAAAAAAATTTTTTTTTGGGGAATTAGTCATTTTTCCGACGTTTATCAGACTTTCAGATAAAGGAAATGTCAGTGAGCATTCCGATTTCAGTTCCAGAGCGATTCGCCCAATGAGTCCTTGTTATTTAGTCGTTTTCAGCCAATTTTCTGGATTTTTGAAAATTTCACTTTTTTGTGAAAATATCCACTAAATGAGGGAATAATATGTGTGAGGGTACCCCAGGAGAGTTCCAAATGTGTGTGGGAAGAATATGTATCCCACGGGGGTAAAATTGAAAAAGTTGAAAAAAAATTTTTTTTCGACTGTCATTTTTCCGGCGTTTATCAGACTTTCAAATAGGGGAAATGTCAGTGAGCATTTCGATTTCAGTTCCAGAGTGATTCTCCCAATGAGTCCTTCTTATTTAGTCGTTTTCAGCCAATTTTCTGGATTTTTGAAAATTTCACTTTTTTGTGAAAATATCCACTAAATGAGGGAATAATATGTGTGAGGGTAACCCAGGAGAGTTCCAAATGTGTGTGGGTAGAATATATATCCCACGGGCGGTAAAATTGAAAAAGTAAAAAAAAAAATTTTTTTAGACTTAGTGATTTTTCTGTCGTTTATCAGACTTTCAGATAGGGGAAATGTCAGTGAGCATTCCGATTTCAGTTCTAGAGCGATTCGCCCAATGAGTCCTCGTTATTTAGTCGTTTTCAGCCAATTTTTTGGATTTTTGAAAATTTCACTTTTTTGTGAAAATATCCACTAAATGAGGGAATAATATGTGTGAGGGTACCCCAGGAGAGTTCCAAATGTGTGTGGGAAGAATATGTATCCCACGGGGGTAAAATTGAAAAAGTTGAAAAAAATTTTTTTGGGGACTGTCATTTTTCCGGCGTTTATCAGACTTTCAGATAGGGGAAATGTCAGTGAGCATTTCGATTTCAGTTCCAGAGTTATTCTCCCAATGAGTCCTTGTTATTTAGTCGTTTTCAGCCAATTTTCTGGATTTTTGAAAATTTCACTTTTTTGTGAAAATATCCACTAAATGAGGGAATAATATGTGTGAGGGTACCCCAGGAGAGTTGCAAATGTGTGTGGGTAGAATATATATCACACGGAGGTAAAATTTAAAAAAGTTGAAAAAAAATTTTTTTTGGACTTAGTCATTTATCCGACGTTTATCAGACTTTCAGATAGGGGAAATGTCAGTGAGCATTCCGATTTCAGTTCCAGAGCGATTCGCCCAATGAGTCCTTGTTATTTAGTCGTTTTCAGTCAATTTTCTGGATTTTTGAAAATTTCACTTTTTTTGGGAAAATATCCACTAAATGAGGGAATAATATGTGTGAGGGTACCCCAGGAGAGTTCCAAATGTGTGTGGGTAGAATATATATCCCACGGGGGTTAAAATTGAAAAAGTTAAAAAAACATTTTTTTTGGACTTAGTGATTTTTCTGACGTTTATCAGACTTTCAGATAGGGGAAATGTCAGTGAGCATTCCGATTTCAGTTCCAGAGCGATTCGCCCAATGAGTTCTTGTTATTTAGTCGTTTTCAGCCAATTTTTTGGATTTTTGAAAATTTCACATTTTTGTGAAAATATCCACTAAATGAGGGAATAATATGTGTGAGGGTACCCCAGGAGAGTTCCAAATGTGTGTGGGTAGAATATATATCCCACGGGGGTAAAATTGAAAAAAGTTGAAAAAAATTTTTTTGGGGGGAATTAGTCATTTTTCCGGCGTTTATCAGACTTTCAGATAGGGGAAATGTCAGTGAGCATTCCGATTTCAGTTCCAGAGCGATTCGCCCAATGAGTCCTTGTTATTTAGTCGTTTTCAGCCAATTTTCTGGATTTTTGAAAATTTCACTTTTTTGTGAAAATATCCACTAAATGAGGGAATAATATGTGTGAGGGTACCCCAGGAGAGTTTCAAATGTGTGTGTGTAGAATATATATCCCACGGGGGTAAAATTGAAAAAAGTTGAAAAAAATTTTTTTTTGGACTTAGTCATTTTTCCGGCGTTTATCAGACTTTCAGATAGGGGAAATGTCAGTGAGCATTCCGATTTCAGTTCCAGAGCGATTCTCCCAATGAGTCCTTGATATTTAGTCGTTTTCAGCCAATTTTTTAGATTTTTGAAAATTTCACTTTTTTGTGAAAATATCCACTAAATGAGGGAATAATATGTGTGAGCGTACCCCAGGAGAGTTCCAAATGTGTGTGGGTAGAATATATATCCCACGGGGGTAAAATTGAAAAAAGTTGAAAAAAATTTTTTTTGGGGGAATTAGTCATTTTTCCGACGTTTATCAGACTTTCAGATAGGGGAAATGTCAGTGAGCATTCCGATTTCAGTTCCAGAGCGATTCGCCCAATGAGTCCTTGTTATTTAGTCGTTTTCAGCCAATTTTCTGGATTTTTGAAAATTTCACTTTTTTGTGAAAATATCCACTAAATGAGGGAATAATATGTGTGAGGGTACCCCAGGAGAGTTCCAAATGTGTGTGGGAAGAATATGTATCCCACGGGGGTAAAATTGAAAAAGTTGAAAAAAATTTTTTTTTCGACTGTCATTTTTCCGGCGTTTATCAGACTTTCAGATAGGGGAAATGTCAGTGAGCATTCCGATTTCAGTTCCAGAGCGATTCGCCCAATGAGTTCTTGTTATTTAGTCGTTTTCAGCCAATTTTTTGGATTTTTGAAAATTTCACATTTTTGTGAAAATATCCACTAAATGAGTGAATAATATGTGTGAGGGTACCCCAGGAGAGTTCCAAATGTGTGTGGGTAGAATATATATCCCACGGGGGTAAAATTGAAAAAAGTTGAAAAAAAATTTTTTTGTGGGAATTAGTCATTTTTCCGACGTTTATCAGACTTTCAGATAGGGGAAATGTCAGTGAGCATTCCGATTTCAGTTCCAGAGCGATTCGCCCAATGAGTCGTTGTTATTTAGTCGTTTTCAGCCAATTTTCAGGATTTTTGAAAATTTCACTTTTTTGTGAAAATATCCACTAAATGAGGGAATAATATGTGTGAGGGTACCCCAGGAGAGTTCCAAATGTGTGTGGGAAGAATATGTATCCCACGGGGGTAAAATTGAAAAAGTTGAAAAAAATTTTTTTTTGGGGAATTAGTTATTTTTCCGACCTTTATCAGACTTTCAGATAGGGGAAATGTCAGTGATCATTCCGATTTCAGTTCCAGAGCGATTCGCCCAATGAGTCCTTGTTATTTAGTCGTTTTCAGTCAATTTTCTGGATTTTTGAAAATTTCACTTTTTTGTGAAAATATCCACTAAATGAGGGAATAATATGTGTGAGGGTACCCCAGGAGAGTTCCAAATGTGTGTGGGAAGAATATGTATCCCACGGGGGTAAAATTGAAAAAGTTGAAAAAAATTTTTTTTTGGACTGTCATTTTTCCGGCGTTTATCAGACTTTCAGATAGGGGAAATGTCAGTGAGCATTTCGATTTCAGTTCCAGAGTGATTCTCCCAATGAGTCCTTGTTATTTAGTCGTTTTCAGCCAATTTTCTGGATTTTTGAAAATTTCACTTTTTTGTGAAAATATCCACTAAATGAGGGAATAATATGTGTGAGGGTACCCCAGGAGAGTTGCAAATGTGTGTGGGTAGAATATATATCACACGGAGGTAAAATTTAAAAAAGTTGAAAAAAAATTTTTTTGGGACTTAGTCATTTATCCGACGTTTATCAGACTTTCAGATAGGGGAAATGTCAGTGAGCATTCCGATTTCAGTTCCAGAGCGATTCGCCCAATGAGTCCTTGTTATTTAGTCGTTTTCAGCCAATTTTCTGGATTTTTGAAAATTTCACTTTTTTGTGAAAATATCCACTAAATGAGGGAATAATATGTGTGAGGGTACCCCAGGAGAGTTCCAAATGAGTGTGTGTAGAATATATATCCCACGGGGGTAAAATTGAAAAAAGTTGAAAAAAAATTTTTTTTGGACTTAGTCATTTTTCCGGCGTTTATCAGACTTTCAGATAGGGGAAATGTCAGTGAGCATTCTGATTTCAGTTCCAGAGCGATTCTCCCAATGAGTCCTTGATATTTAGTCGTTTTCAGCCAATTTTTTAGATTTTTGAAAATTTCACTTTTTTGTGAAAATATCCACTAAATGAGGGAATAATATGTGTGAGCGTACCCCAGGAGAGTTCCAAATGTGTGTGGGTAGAATATATATCCCACGGGGGTAAAATTGAAAAAAGTTGAAAAAAATTTTTTTTTGGGGAATTAGTCATTTTTCCGACGTTTATCAGACTTTCAGATAGGGGAAATGTCAGTGAGCATTCCGATTTCAGTTCCAGAGCGATTCGCCCAATGAGTCCTTGTTATTTAGTCGTTTTCAGCCAATTTTCTGGATTTTTGAAAATTTCACTTTTTTGTGAAAATATCCACTAAATGAGGGAATAATATGTGTGAGGGTACCCCAGGAGAGTTCCAAATGTGTGTGGGTAGAATATATATCCGACGGGCTAAAATTGAAAAAAGTTGAAAAAAAAGTTTTTTTGGACTTAGTCATTTTTCCGACGTTTATCAGACTTTCAGATAGGGGAAATGTCAGTGAGTGTTCTGATTTCAGTTCCAGAGCGATTCTCCCAATGAGTCCTTGTTATTTAGTCGTTTTCAGACAATTTTCTGGATTTTTGAAAATGTCACTTTTTTGTGAAAATATCCACTAAATGAGGGAATAATATGTGTGAGGGCACCCCAGGAGAGTTCCAAATGTGTGTGGGAAGAATATATATCCCACGGGGGTAAAATTGAAAAAAGTTGAAAAAAATATTTTTTTGGACTTAGTCATTTTTCTGGCGTTTATCAGACTTTCAGATAGGGGAAATGTCAGTGAGCATTCCGATTTCAGTTCCAGAACGATTCGCCCAATGACTCCTTGTTATTTAGTCGTTTTCAGCCAATTTTCTGGATTTTTGAAAATTTCACTTTTTTGTAAAAATATCCACTAAATGAGGGAATAATATGTGTGAGGGTACCCCAGGAGAGTTCCAAATGTGTGTGGGTAGAATATATATCCGACGGGGGTAAAATTGAAAAAAGTTATAAAATTTTTTTTTTTGGACTTAGTCATTTTTCTGACGTTTATCAGACTTTCAGATAGGGGAAATGTCAGTGAGCATTCCGATTTCAGTTCCAGAGCGATTCGCCCAATGAGTCCTTGTTATTTAGTCGTTTTCAGCCAATTTTCTGGATTTTTGAAAATTTCACTTTTTTTGTGAAAATATCCACTAAATGAGGGAATAATATGTGTGAGGGTACCCCAGGAGAGTTCCAAATGTGTGTGGGAAGAATATATATCCCACGGGGGTAAAATTGAAAAAAGTTTAAAAATTTTTTTTTTTGGACTAAGTCATTTTTCCGACGTTTATCAGACTTTCAGATAGGGGAAATGTCAGTGAGCATTCCGATTTCAGTTCCAGAGTGATTCGCCCAATGAGTCCTTGTTATTTAGTCATTTTCAGCCAATTTTCTGGATTTTTGAAAATTTCACTTTTTTCTGAAAATATCCACTAAATGAGGGAATAATATGTGTGAGGGTACCCCAGGAGAGTTCCAAATGTGTGTGGGTAGAATATATATCCCACGGGGGTAAAATTGAAAAAAGTTGAAAACATTTTTTTTTTGGACTTAGTGATTTTTCTGGCGTTTATCAGACTTTCAGATAGGGGAAATGTCAGTGAGCATTCCGATTTCAGTTCCAGAGCGATTCGCCCAATGACTCCTTGTTATTTAGTCGTTTTCAGCCAATTTTCTGGATTTTTGAAAATTTCACTTTTTTGTGAAAATATCCACTAAATGAGGGAATAATATGTGTGAGGGTACCCCAGGAGAGTTCCAAATGTGTGTGGGTAGAATATATATCCGACGGGGGTAAAATTGAATAAAGTTGAAAAAATTTTTTTTTTGGACTTAGTCATTTTTCCGACGTTCATCAGACTTTCAGATAGGGGAAATGTCAGTGATCATTCCGATTTCAGTTCCAGAGCGATTCGCCCAATGAGTCCTTGTTATTTAGTCGTTTTCAGCCAATTTTCTGGATTTTTGAAAATGTCACTTTTTTGTGAAAATATCCCCTAAATGAGGGAATAATATGTGTGAGGGTACCCCAGGAGAGTTCCAAATGTTTGTGGGTAGAATATATATCCCACGGGGGAAAAATTGAAAAAAGTTGAAAAAATTTTTTTTTTGGACTTAGTCATTTTTCCAGTGTTTATCAGACTTTCAGATAGGGGAAATGTCAGTGAGTGTTCCGATTTCAGTTCCAGAGCGATTCGCCCAATGAGTCCTTGTTATTTAGTCGTTTTCAGCCAATTTTCTGGATTTTTGAAAATTTCACTTTTTTGTGAAAATATCCACTAAATGAGGGAATAAAATGTGTGAGGGTACCCCAGGAGAATTCCAAATGTGTGTGGGAAGAATATATATCCCACGGGGGTAAAATTTAAAAAAGTTGAAAAAAATTTTTTTTTGGACTTAGTGATTTTTCTGGCGTTTATCAGACTTTCAGATAGGGGAAATGTCAGTGAGCATTCCGATTTCAGTTCCAGAGCGATTAGCCCAATGACTCCTTGTTATTTAGTCGTTTTCAGCCAATTTTCTGGATTTTTGAAAATTTCACTTTTTTGTGAAAATATCCACTAAATGAGGGAATAATATGTGTGAGGGTACCCCAGGAGAGTTCCAAATGTGTGTGGGTAGAATATATATCCCACGGGGGTAAAATTGAAAAAAGTAAAAAAAAATTTTTTTTTGGACTTAGTGATTTTTCTGGCGTTTATCTGACTTTCAGTTTGGGGAAATGTCAGTGAGTGTTCCGATTTCAGTTCCAGAGCGATTCACCCAATGACTCCTTGTTATTTAGTCGTTTTCAGCCAATTTTCTGGATTTTTGAAAATTTCACTTTTTTGTGAAAATATCCACTAAATGAGGGAATAATATGTGTGAGGGTACCCCAGGAGAGTACCAAATGTGTGTGGGTAGAATATATATCCCACGGGGGAAAAATTGAAAAAAGTTTAAACATTTTTTTTTTGGACTTAGTCATTTTTCCAGCGTTTATCAGACTTTCAGTTAGGGGAAATTTCAGTGAGCGTTCCGATTTCAGTTCCAGAGCGATTCGCCCAATGAGTCCTTGATATTTAATAGTTTTCAGCCAATTTTCTGGATTTTTGAAAATTTCACTTTTTTTGTGAAAATATCCACTAAATGAGGGAATAATATGTGTGAGGGTACCCCAGGAGAGTTCCAAATGTGTGTGGGTAGAATATATATCCCACGGGGGTAAAATTGAAAAAAGTTGAAAAAAAAATTTTTTTGGACTTAGTCATTTTTCCAGCGTTTATCAGACTTTCAGTTAGGGGAAATGTCATTGAGCGTTCCGATTTCAGTTCCAGAGCGATTCGCCCAATGAGTCCTTGTTATTTAGTTGTTTTCAGCCAATTTTCTGGATTTTTGAAAATTTCACTTTTTTGTGAAAATATCCACTAAATGAGGGAATAATATGTGTGAGGGTACCTCAGGAGAGTTCCAAATGTGTGTGGGTAGAATATATATCCCACGGGGATAAAATTGAAAAAAGTTAAAAAAACATTTTTTTTGGACTTAGTGATTTTTCTGACGTTTATCAGACTTTCAGATAGGGGAAATGTCAGTGAGCATTCCGATTTCAGTTCCAGAGCGATTCGCCCAATGAGTCGTTGTTATTTAGTCGTTTTCAGCCAATTTTCTGGATTTTTGAAAATTTCACTTTTTTGTGAAAATATCCACTAAATGAGGGAATAATATGTGTGAGGGTACCCCAGGAGAGTTCCAAATGTGTGTGGGAAGAATATGTATCCCACGGGGGTAAAATTGAAAAAGTTGAAAAAAATTTTTTTTTGGGGAATTAGTCATTTTTCCGACCTTTATCAGACTTTCAGATAGGGGAAATGTCAGTGAGCATTCCGATTTCAGTTCCAGAGCGATTCGCCCAATGAGTCCTTGTTATTTAGTCATTTTCAGCCAATTTTCTGGATTTTTGAAAATTTCACTTTTTTCTGAAAATATCCACTAAATGAGGGAATAATATGTGTGAGGGTACCCCAGGAGAGTTCCAAATGTGTGTGGGTAGAATATATATCCCACGGGGGTAAAATTGAAAAAAGTTGAAAACATTTTTTTTTTGGACTTAGTGATTTTTCTGGCGTTTATCAGACTTTCAGATAGGGGAAATGTCAGTGAGCATTCCGATTTCAGTTCCAGAGCGATTCGCCCAATGAGTCCTTGTTATTTAGTCGTTTTCAGCCAATTTTCTGGATTTTTGAAAATTTCACTTTTTTGTGAAAATATCCACTAAATGAGGGAATAATATGTGTGAGGGTACCCCAGGAGAGTTCCAAATGTGTGTGGGTAGAATATATATCCGACGGGGGTAAAATTGAATAAAGTTGAAAAAAAATTTTTTTTGGACTTAGTCATTTTTCCGACGTTTATCAGACTTTCAGATAGGGGAAATCTCAGTGAGCATTCCGATTTCAGTTCCAGAGCGATTTGCCCAATGACTCCTTGTTATTTAGTCGTTTTCAGCCAATTTTCTGGATTTTTGAAAATTTCACTTTTTTGTGAAAATATCCACTAAATGAGGGAATAATATGTGTGAGGGTACCCCAGGAGAGTTCCAAATGTGTGTGGGAAGAATATATATCCCACGGGGGTAAAATTGAAAAAAGTTGAAAAAATTTTTTTTTTGGACTTAGTCATTTTTCCGACGTTTATCAAACTTTCAGATAGGGGAAATGTCAGTGAGCATTCCGATTTCAGTTCCAGAGCGATTCGCCCAATGAGTCCTTGTTATTTAGTCGTTTTCAGCCAATTTTCTGGATTTTTGAAAATTTCACTTTTTTGTGAAAATATCCACTAAATGAGGGAACAATATGTGTGAGGGTACCCCAGGAGAGTTCCAAATGTGTGTGGGTAGAATATATATCCCACGGGGGAAAAAGTGAAAAAAGTTGAAAACATTTTTTTTTTGGACTTAGTCATTTTTCCAGCGTTTATCAGACTTTCAGTTAGGGAAATTTCAGTGAGCGTTCCGATTTCAGTTCCAGAGCGATTCGCCCAATGAGTCCTTGATATTTAGTAGTTTTCAGCCAATTTTATGGATTTTGAAAATTTCACTTTTTTTGTGAAAATACCCACTAAATGAGGGAATAATATGTGTGAGGGTACCCCAGGAGAGTTCCAAATGTGTGTGGGTAGAATATATATCCCACGGGGGTAAAATTGAAAAAAGTTGAAAAAAATTTTTTTTTGGACTTAGTCATTTTTCCGACGTTTATCAGACTTTCAGATAGGGGAAATGTCAGTGAGCATTCCGATTTCAGTTCCAGAGCGATTCGCCCAATGAGTCCTTGTTATTTAGTCGTTTTCAGCCAATTTTCTGGATTTTTGAAAATTTCACTTTTCTGTGAAAATATCCACTAAATGAGGGAATAATATGTGTGAGGGTACCCCAGGAGAGTTCCAAATGTGTGTGGGAAGAATATATATCCCACGGGGGTAAAATTGAAAAAAGTTGAAAAAAATTTTTTTTTGGACTTCGTCATTTTTCCGACGTTTATCAGACTTTCAGATAGGGGAAATGTCAGTGAGCATTCCGATTTCAGTTCCAGAGTGATTCGCCCAATGAGTCCTTGTTATTTAGTCGTTTTCAGCCAATTTTCTGGATTTTTGAAAATTTCACTTTTTTGTGAAAATATCCACTAAATGAGGGAATAATATGTGTGAGGGTACCCCAGGAGAGTTCCAAATGTGGGTGGGTAGAATATATATCCCACGGGGGTAAAATTGAATAAAGTTGAAAAAAAATTTTTTTTGGACTTCGTCATTTTTCCGACGTTTATCAGACTTTCAGATAGGGGAAATGTCAGTGAGCATTCCGATTTCAGTTCCAGAGCGATTCGCCCAATGAGTCCTTGTTATTTAGTCGTTTTCAGCCAATTTTCTGGATTTTTGAAAATTTCACTTTTTTGTGAAAATATCCACTAAATGAGGGAATAATATGTGTGAGGGTACCCCAGGAGAGTTCCAAATGTGTGTGGGTAGAATATATATCCGACGGGGGTAAAATTGAATAAAGTTGAAAAAAAATTTTTTTTGGACTTAGTCATTTTTCCGACGTTTATCAGACTTTCAGATAGGGGAAATCTCAGTGAGCATTCCGATTTCAGTTCCAGAGCGATTTGCCCAATGACTCCTTGTTATTTAGTCGTTTTCAGCCAATTTTCTGGATTTTTGAAAATTTCACTTTTTTGTGAAAATATCCACTAAATGAGGGAATAATATGTGTGAGGGTACCCCAGGAGAGTTCCAAATGTGTGTGGGAAGAATATATATCCCACGGGGGTAAAATTGAAAAAAGTTGAAAAAATTTTTTTTTTGGACTTAGTCATTTTTCCGACGTTTATCAAACTTTCAGATAGGGGAAATGTCAGTGAGCATTCCGATTTCAGTTCCAGAGCGATTCGCCCAATGAGTCCTTGTTATTTAGTCGTTTTCAGCCAATTTTCTGGATTTTTGAAAATTTCACTTTTTTGTGAAAATATCCACTAAATGAGGGAATAATATGTGTGAGGGTACCCCAGGAGAGTTCCAAATGTGTGTGGGTAGAATATATATCCCACGGGGGAAAAAGTGAAAAAAGTTGAAAACATTTTTTTTTTGGACTTAGTCATTTTTCCAGCGTTTATCAGACTTTCAGTTAGGGAAATTTCAGTGAGCGTTCCGATTTCAGTTCCAGAGCGATTCGCCCAATGAGTCCTTGATATTTAGTAGTTTTCAGCCAATTTTCTGGATTTTGAAAATTTCACTTTTTTTGTGAAAATATCCACTAAATGAGGGAATAATATGTGTGAGGGTACCCCAGGAGAGTTCCAAATGTGTGTGGGTAGAATATATATCCCACGGGGGTAAAATTGAAAAAAGTTGAAAAAAATTTTTTTTTGGACTTAGTCATTTTTCCGACGTTTATCAGACTTTCAGATAGGGGAAATGTCAGTGAGCATTCCGATTTCAGTTCCAGAGCGATTCGCCCAATGAGTCCTTGTTATTTAGTCGTTTTCAGCCAATTTTCTGGATTTTTGAAAATTTCACTTTTCTGTGAAAATATCCACTAAATGAGGGAATAATATGTGTGAGGGTACCCCAGGAGAGTTCCAAATGTGTGTGGGAAGAATATATATCCCACGGGGGTAAAATTGAAAAAAGTTGAAAAAAATTTTTTTTTGGACTTCGTCATTTTTCCGACGTTTATCAGACTTTCAGATAGGGGAAATGTCAGTGAGCATTCCGATTTCAGTTCCAGAGCGATTCGCCCAATGAGTCCTTGTTATTTAGTCGTTTTCAGCCAATTTTCTGGATTTTTGAAAATTTCACTTTTCTGTGAAAATATCCACTAAATGAGGGAATAATATGTGTGAGGGTACCCCAGGAGAGTTCCAAATGTGTGTGGGAAGAATATATATCCCACGGGGGTAAAATTGAAAAAAGTTGAAAAAAATTTTTTTTTGGACTTCGTCATTTTTCCGACGTTTATCAGACTTTCAGATAGGGGAAATGTCAGTGAGCATTCCGATTTCAGTTCCAGAGTGATTCGCCCAATGAGTCCTTGTTATTTAGTCGTTTTCAGCCAATTTTCTGGATTTTTGAAAATTTCACTTTTTTGTGAAAATATCCACTAAATGAGGGAATAATATGTGTGAGGGTACCCCAGGAGAGTTCCAAATGTGTGTGGGTAGAATATATATCCCACGGGGGTAAAATTGAATAAAGTTGAAAAAAAATTTTTTTTGGACTTCGTCATTTTTCCGACGTTTATCAGACTTTCAGATAGGGGAAATGTCAGTGAGCATTCCGATTTCAGTTCCAGAGCGATTCGCCCAATGAGTCCTTGTTATTTAGTCGTTTTCAGCCAATTTTCTGGATTTTTGAAAATTTCACTTTTTTGTGAAAATATCCACTAAATGAGGGAATAATATGTGTGAGGGTACCCCAGGAGAGTTCCAAATGTGTGTGGGTAGAATATATATCCGACGGGGGTAAAATTGAATAAAGTTGAAAAAAAATTTTTTTTGGACTTAGTCATTTTTCCGACGTTTATCAAACTTTCAGATAGGGGAAATGTCAGTGAGCATTCCGATTTCAGTTCCAGAGCGATTCGCCCAATGAGTCCTTGTTATTTAGTCGTTTTCAGCCAATTTTCTGGATTTTTGAAAATTTCACTTTTTTGTGAAAATATCCACTAAATGAGGGAATAATATGTGTGAGGGTACCCCAGGAGAGTTCCAAATGTGTGTGGGTAGAATAGATATCCCACGGGGGTAAAATTGAAAAAAGTTGAAAAAAATTTTTTTTTGGACTTAGTCATTTTTCCGACGTTTATCAGACTTTCAGATAGGGGAAATGTCAGTGAGCATTCCGATTTCAGTTCCAGAGCGATTCGCCCAATGAGTCCTTGTTATTTAGTCGTTTTCAGCCAATTTTCTGGATTTTTGAAAATTTCACTTTTCTGTGAAAATATCCACTAAATGAGGGAATAATATGTGTGAGGGTACCCCAGGAGAGTTCCAAATGTGTGTGGGTAGAATATATATCCCACGGGGGTAAAATTGAAAAAAGTTGAAAAAAATTTTTTTTTGGACTTAGTCATTTTTCCGACGTTTATCAGACTTTCAGATAGGGGAAATGTCAGTGAGCATTCCGATTTCAGTTCCAGAGCGATTCGCCCAATGAGTCCTTGTTATTTAGTCGTTTTCAGCCAATTTTCTGGATTTTTGAAAATTTCACTTTTCTGTGAAAATATCCACTAAATGAGGGAATAATATGTGTGAGGGTACCCCAGGAGAGTTCCAAATGTGTGTGGGTAGAATATATATCCGACGGGGGTAAAATTGAATAAAGTTGAAAAAAAATTTTTTTTGGACTTAGTCATTTTTCCGACGTTTATCAGACTTTCAGATAGGGGAAATCTCAGTGAGCATTCCGATTTCAGTTCCAGAGCGATTTGCCCAATGACTCCTTGTTATTTAGTCGTTTTCAGCCAATTTTCTGGATTTTTGAAAATTTCACTTTTTTGTGAAAATATCCACTAAATGAGGGAATAATATGTGTGAGGGTACCCCAGGAGAGTTCCAAATGTGTGTGGGAAGAATATATATCCCACGGGGGTAAAATTGAAAAAAGTTGAAAAAATTTTTTTTTTGGACTTAGTCATTTTTCCGACGTTTATCAAACTTTCAGATAGGGGAAATGTCAGTGAGCATTCCGATTTCAGTTCCAGAGCGATTCGCCCAATGAGTCCTTGTTATTTAGTCGTTTTCAGCCAATTTTCTGGATTTTTGAAAATTTCACTTTTTTGTGAAAATATCCACTAAATGAGGGAACAATATGTGTGAGGGTACCCCAGGAGAGTTCCAAATGTGTGTGGGTAGAATATATATCCCACGGGGGAAAAAGTGAAAAAAGTTGAAAACATTTTTTTTTTGGACTTAGTCATTTTTCCAGCGTTTATCAGACTTTCAGTTAGGGAAATTTCAGTGAGCGTTCCGATTTCAGTTCCAGAGCGATTCGCCCAATGAGTCCTTGATATTTAGTAGTTTTCAGCCAATTTTATGGATTTTGAAAATTTCACTTTTTTTGTGAAAATATCCACTAAATGAGGGAATAATATGTGTGAGGGTACCCCAGGAGAGTTCCAAATGTGTGTGGGTAGAATATATATCCCACGGGGGTAAAATTGAAAAAAGTTGAAAAAAATTTTTTTTTGGACTTCGTCATTTTTCCGACGTTTATCAGACTTTCAGATAGGGGAAATGTCAGTGAGCATTCCGATTTCAGTTCCAGAGTGATTCACCCAATGAGTCCTTGTTATTTAGTCGTTTTCAGCCAATTTTCTGGATTTTTGAAAATTTCACTTTTTTGTGAAAATATCCACTAAATGAGGGAATAATATGTGTGAGGGTACCCCAGGAGAGTTCCAAATGTGGGTGGGTAGAATATATATCCCACGGGGGTAAAATTGAATAAAGTTGAAAAAAAATTTTTTTTGGACTTCGTCATTTTTCCGACGTTTATCAGACTTTCAGATAGGGGAAATGTCAGTGAGCATTCCGATTTCAGTTCCAGAGCGATTCGCCCAATGAGTCCTTGTTATTTAGTCGTTTTCAGCCAATTTTCTGGATTTTTGAAAATTTCACTTTTTTGTGAAAATATCCACTAAATGAGGGAATAATATGTGTGAGGGTACCCCAGGAGAGTTCCAAATGTGTGTGGGTAGAATATATATCCGACGGGGGTAAAATTGAATAAAGTTGAAAAAAAATTTTTTTTGGACTTAGTCATTTTTCCGACGTTTATCAGACTTTCAGATAGGGGAAATCTCAGTGAGCATTCCGATTTCAGTTCCAGAGCGATTTGCCCAATGACTCCTTGTTATTTAGTCGTTTTCAGCCAATTTTCTGGATTTTTGAAAATTTCACTTTTTTGTGAAAATATCCACTAAATGAGGGAATAATATGTGTGAGGGTACCCCAGGAGAGTTCCAAATGTGTGTGGGAAGAATATATATCCCACGGGGGTAAAATTGAAAAAAGTTGAAAAAATTTTTTTTTTGGACTTAGTCATTTTTCCGACGTTTATCAAACTTTCAGATAGGGGAAATGTCAGTGAGCATTCCGATTTCAGTTCCAGAGCGATTCGCCCAATGAGTCCTTGTTATTTAGTCGTTTTCAGCCAATTTTCTGGATTTTTGAAAATTTCACTTTTTTGTGAAAATATCCACTAAATGAGGGAATAATATGTGTGAGGGTACCCCAGGAGAGTTCCAAATGTGTGTGGGTAGAATATATATCCCACGGGGGAAAAAGTGAAAAAAGTTGAAAACATTTTTTTTTTGGACTTAGTCATTTTTCCAGCGTTTATCAGACTTTCAGTTAGGGAAATTTCAGTGAGCGTTCCGATTTCAGTTCCAGAGCGATTCGCCCAATGAGTCCTTGATATTTAGTAGTTTTCAGCCAATTTTCTGGATTTTGAAAATTTCACTTTTTTTGTGAAAATATCCACTAAATGAGGGAATAATATGTGTGAGGGTACCCCAGGAGAGTTCCAAATGTGTGTGGGTAGAATATATATCCCACGGGGGTAAAATTGAAAAAAGTTGAAAAAAATTTTTTTTTGGACTTAGTCATTTTTCCGACGTTTATCAGACTTTCAGATAGGGGAAATGTCAGTGAGCATTCCGATTTCAGTTCCAGAGCGATTCGCCCAATGAGTCCTTGTTATTTAGTCGTTTTCAGCCAATTTTCTGGATTTTTGAAAATTTCACTTTTCTGTGAAAATATCCACTAAATGAGGGAATAATATGTGTGAGGGTACCCCAGGAGAGTTCCAAATGTGTGTGGGAAGAATATATATCCCACGGGGGTAAAATTGAAAAAAGTTGAAAAAAATTTTTTTTTGGACTTCGTCATTTTTCCGACGTTTATCAGACTTTCAGATAGGGGAAATGTCAGTGAGCATTCCGATTTCAGTTCCAGAGCGATTCGCCCAATGAGTCCTTGTTATTTAGTCGTTTTCAGCCAATTTTCTGGATTTTTGAAAATTTCACTTTTCTGTGAAAATATCCACTAAATGAGGGAATAATATGTGTGAGGGTACCCCAGGAGAGTTCCAAATGTGTGTGGGAAGAATATATATCCCACGGGGGTAAAATTGAAAAAAGTTGAAAAAAATTTTTTTTTGGACTTCGTCATTTTTCCGACGTTTATCAGACTTTCAGATAGGGGAAATGTCAGTGAGCATTCCGATTTCAGTTCCAGAGTGATTCGCCCAATGAGTCCTTGTTATTTAGTCGTTTTCAGCCAATTTTCTGGATTTTTGAAAATTTCACTTTTTTGTGAAAATATCCACTAAATGAGGGAATAATATGTGTGAGGGTACCCCAGGAGAGTTCCAAATGTGTGTGGGTAGAATATATATCCCACGGGGGTAAAATTGAATAAAGTTGAAAAAAAATTTTTTTTGGACTTCGTCATTTTTCCGACGTTTATCAGACTTTCAGATAGGGGAAATGTCAGTGAGCATTCCGATTTCAGTTCCAGAGCGATTCGCCCAATGAGTCCTTGTTATTTAGTCGTTTTCAGCCAATTTTCTGGATTTTTGAAAATTTCACTTTTTTGTGAAAATATCCACTAAATGAGGGAATAATATGTGTGAGGGTACCCCAGGAGAGTTCCAAATGTGTGTGGGTAGAATATATATCCGACGGGGGTAAAATTGAATAAAGTTGAAAAAAAATTTTTTTTGGACTTAGTCATTTTTCCGACGTTTATCAGACTTTCAGATAGGGGAAATCTCAGTGAGCATTCCGATTTCAGTTCCAGAGCGATTTGCCCAATGACTCCTTGTTATTTAGTCGTTTTCAGCCAATTTTCTGGATTTTTGAAAATTTCACTTTTTTGTGAAAATATCCACTAAATGAGGGAATAATATGTGTGAGGGTACCCCAGGAGAGTTCCAAATGTGTGTGGGAAGAATATATATCCCACGGGGGTAAAATTGAAAAAAGTTGAAAAAATTTTTTTTTTGGACTTAGTCATTTTTCCGACGTTTATCAAACTTTCAGATAGGGGAAATGTCAGTGAGCATTCCGATTTCAGTTCCAGAGCGATTCGCCCAATGAGTCCTTGTTATTTAGTCGTTTTCAGCCAATTTTCTGGATTTTTGAAAATTTCACTTTTTTGTGAAAATATCCACTAAATGAGGGAATAATATGTGTGAGGGTACCCCAGGAGAGTTCCAAATGTGTGTGGGTAGAATATATATCCCACGGGGGTAAAATTGAAAAAAGTTGAAAAAAATTTTTTTTTGGACTTAGTCATTTTTCCGACGTTTATCAGACTTTCAGATAGGGGAAATGTCAGTGAGCATTCCGATTTCAGTTCCAGAGCGATTCGCCCAATGAGTCCTTGTTATTTAGTCGTTTTCAGCCAATTTTCTGGATTTTTGAAAATTTCACTTTTCTGTGAAAATATCCACTAAATGAGGGAATAATATGTGTGAGGGTACCCCAGGAGAGTTCCAAATGTGTGTGGGAAGAATATATATCCCACGGGGGTAAAATTGAAAAAAGTTGAAAAAAATTTTTTTTTGGACTTCGTCATTTTTCCGACGTTTATCAGACTTTCAGATAGGGGAAATGTCAGTGAGCATTCCGATTTCAGTTCCAGAGCGATTCGCCCAATGAGTCCTTGTGATTTAGTCGTTTTCAGCCAATTTTCTGGATTTTTGAAAATTTCACTTTTTTGTGAAAATATCCAATAAATGAGGGAATAATATGTGTGAGGGTACCCCAGGAGAGTTCCAAATGTGTGTGGGTAGAATATATATCCGACGGGGGTAAAATTGAAAAAAGTTGAAAAAAATTTTTTTTTGGACTTAGTCATTTTTCCGACGTTTATCAGACTTTCAGATAGGGGAAATGTCAGTGAGCATTCCGATTTCAGTTCCAGAACGATTCACCCAATGACTCCTTGTTATTTCGTCGTTTTCAGCCAATTTTCTGGATTTTTGAAAATTTCACTTTTTTGTGGAAATATCCACTAAATGAGGGAATAATATGTGTGAGGGTACCCCAGGAGAGTTCCAAATGTGTGTGGGTAGAATATATATCCCACAGGGGTAAAATTGAGAAAAGTAAAAAAAAAATTTTTTTTGGACTTAGTGATTTTTCTGGCGTTTATCAGACTTTCAGATAGGGGAAATGTCAGTGAGCGTTCCGATTTCAGTTCCAGAGCGATTCGCCCAATGACTCCTTGTTATTTAGTCGTTTTCAGCCAATTTTCTGGATTTTTGAAAATTTCACTTTTTTGTGAAAATATCCACTAAATGAGGGAATAATATGTGTGAGGGTACCCAGGAGAGTTCCAAATGTGTGTGGGTAGAATATATATCCCACGGGGGTAAAATTCAAAAAAGTAAAAAAAAAATTTTTTTTGGACTTAGTGATTTTTCTGGCGTTTATCAGACTTTCAGATAGGGGAAATGTCAGTGAGCATTCCGATTTCAGTTCCAGAGCGATTAGCCCAATGACTCCTTGTTATTTAGTTGTTTTCAGCCAATTTTCTGGATTTTTTAAAATTTCACTTTTTTGTGGAAATATCCACCAAATGAGGGAATAATATGTGTGAGGGTACCCCAGGAGAGTTCCAAATGTGTGTGGGTAGAATATATATCCCACGGGGGTAAAATTGAAAAAAGTAAAAAAAAAATTTTTTTTGGACTTAGTGATTTTTCTGGCGTTTATCAGACTTTCAGATAGGGGAAATGTCAGTGAGCATTCCGATTTCAGTTCCAGAGCGATTCGCCCAATGACTCCTTGTTATTTAGTCGTTTTCAGCCAATTTTCTGGATTTTTGAAAATTTCACTTTTTTGTGAAAATATCCACTAAATGAGGGAATAATATGTGTGAGGGTACCCCAGGAGAGTTCCAAATGTGTGTGGGTAGAATATATATCCCACGGGGGAAAAATTGAAAAAAGTTTAAACATTTTTTTTTTGGACTTAGTCATTTTTCCAGCGTTTATCAGACTTTCAGTTAGGGGAAATTTCAGTGAGCATTCCGATTTCAGTTCCAGAGCGATTCGCCCAATGAGTCCTTGTTATTTAGTCGTTTTCAGCCAATTTTCTGGATTTTTGAAAATTTCACTTTTTTGTGAAAATATCCACTAAATGAGGGAATAATATGTGTGAGGGTACCCCAGGAGAGTTCCAAATGTGTGTGGGTAGAATATATATCCCACGGGGGTAAAATTGAAAAAAGTTGAAAAAAATTTTTTTTTGGACTTAGTCATTTTTCCGACGTTTATCAGACTTTCAGATAGGGGAAATGTCAGTGAGCATTCCGATTTCAGTTCCAGAGCGATTCGCCCAATGAGTCCTTGTTATTTAGTCGTTTTCAGCCAATTTTCTGGATTTTTGAAAATTTCACTTTTCTGTGAAAATATCCACTAAATGAGGGAATAATATGTGTGAGGGTACCCCAGGAGAGTACCAAATGTGTGTGGGAAGAATATATATCCCACGGGGGTAAAATTGAAAAAAGTTGAAAAAAATTTTTTTTTGGACTTCGTCATTTTTCCGACGTTTATCAGACTTTCAGATAGGGGAAATGTCAGTGAGCATTCCGATTTCAGTTCCAGAGTGATTCGCCCAATGAGTCCTTGTTATTTAGTCGTTTTCAGCCAATTTTCTGGATTTTTGAAAATTTCACTTTTTTGTGAAAATAGCCACTAAATGAGGGAATAATATGTGTGAGGGTACCCCAGGAGAGTTCCAAATGTGTGTGGGTAGAATATATATCCCACGGGGGTAAAATTGAATAAAGTTGAAAAAAAATTTTTTTTGGACTTCGTCATTTTTCCGACGTTTATCAGACTTTCAGATAGGGGAAATGTCAGTGAGCATTCCGATTTCAGTTCCAGAGCGATTCGCCCAATGAGTCCTTGTTATTTAGTCGTTTTCAGCCAATTTTCTGGATTTTTGAAAATTTCACTTTTTTGTGAAAATATCCACTAAATGAGGGAATAATATGTGTGAGGGTACCCCAGGAGAGTTCCAAATGTGTGTGGGTAGAATATATATCCGACGGGGGTAAAATTGAATAAAGTTGAAAAAAAATTTTTTTTGGACTTAGTCATTTTTCCGACGTTTATCAGACTTTCAGATAGGGGAAATCTCAGTGAGCATTCCGATTTCAGTTCCAGAGCGATTTGCCCAATGACTCCTTGTTATTTAGTCGTTTTCAGCCAATTTTCTGGATTTTTGAAAATTTCACTTTTTTGTGAAAATATCCACTAAATGAGGGAATAATATGTGTGAGGGTACCCCAGGAGAGTTCCAAATGTGTGTGGGAAGAATATATATCCCACGGGGGTAAAATTGAAAAAAGTTGAAAAAATTTTTTTTTTGGACTTAGTCATTTTTCCGACGTTTATCAAACTTTCAGATAGGGGAAATGTCAGTGAGCATTCCGATTTCAGTTCCAGAGCGATTCGCCCAATGAGTCCTTGTTATTTAGTCGTTTTCAGCCAATTTTCTGGATTTTTGAAAATTTCACTTTTCTGTGAAAATATCCACTAAATGAGGGAATAATATGTGTGAGGGTACCCCAGGAGAGTTCCAAATGTGTGTGGGAAGAATATATATCCCACGGGGGTAAAATTGAAAAAAGTTGAAAAAAATTTTTTTTTGGACTTCGTCATTTTTCCGACGTTTATCAGACTTTCAGATAGGGGAAATGTCAGTGAGCATTCCGATTTCAGTTCCAGAGCGATTCGCCCAATGAGTCCTTGTTATTTAGTCGTTTTCAGCCAATTTTCTGGATTTTTGAAAATTTCACTTTTTTGTGAAAATATCCACTAAATGAGGGAATAATATGTGTGAGGGTACCCCAGGAGAGTTCCAAATGTGTGTGGGTAGAATATATATCCGACGGGGGTAAAATTGAAAAAAGTTGAAAAAAATTTTTTTTTGGACTTAGTCATTTTTCCGACGTTTATCAGACTTTCAGATAGGGGAAATGTCAGTGAGCATTCCGATTTCAGTTCCAGAACGATTCGCCCAATGACTCCTTGTTATTTAGTCGTTTTCAGCCAATTTTCTGGATTTTTGAAAATTTCACTTTTTTTGTGAAAATATCCACTAAATGAGGGAATAAAATGTGTGAGGGTACCCCAGGAGAGTTCCAAATGTGTGTGGGTAGAATATATATCCCACGGGGGAAAAATTGAAAAAAGTTGAAAAAATTTTTTTTTGGACTTAGTCATTTTTCCAGCGTTTATCAGACTTTCAGATAGGGGAAATGTCAGTGAGTGTTCTGATTTCAGTTCCAGAGCGATTCGCCCAATGAGTCCTTGTTATTTAGTCGTTTTCAGCCAATTTTCTGGATTTTTGAAAATTTCACTTTTTTGTGAAAATATCCACTAAATGAGGGAATAATATGTGTGAGGGTACCCCAGGAGAGTTCCAAATGTGTGTGGGTAGAATATATATCCCACAGGGGTAAAATTGAGAAAAGTAAAAAAAAAATTTTTTTTGGACTTAGTGATTTTTCTGGCGTTTATCAGACTTTCAGATAGGGGAAATGTCAGTGAGCGTTCCGATTTCAGTTCCAGAGCGATTCGCCCAATGACTCCTTGTTATTTAGTCGTTTTCAGCCAATTTTCTGGATTTTTGAAAATTTCACTTTTTTGTGAAAATATCCACTAAATGAGGGAATAATATGTGTGAGGGTACCCCAGGAGAGTTCCAAATGTGTGTGGGTAGAATATATATCCGACGGGGATAAAATTGAAAAAAGTTGAAAAAAATTTTTTTTTGGACTTAGTCATTTTTCCGACGTTTATCAGACTTTCAGATAGGGGAAATGTCAGTGAGCATTCCGATTTCAGTTCCAGAACGATTCGCCCAATGACTCCTTGTTATTTAGTCGTTTTCAGCCAATTTTCTGGATTTTTGAAAATTTCACTTTTTTTGTGAAAATATCCACTAAATGAGGGAATAAAATGTGTGAGGGTACCCCAGGAGAGTTCCAAATGTGTGTGGGTAGAATATATATCCCACGGGGGAAAAATTGAAAAAAGTTGAAAAAATTTTTTTTTGGACTTAGTCATTTTTCCAGCGTTTATCAGACTTTCAGATAGGGGAAATGTCAGTGAGTGTTCTGATTTCAGTTCCAGAGCGATTCGCCCAATGAGTCCTTGTTATTTAGTCGTTTTCAGCCAATTTTCTGGATTTTTGAAAATTTCACTTTTTTGTGAAAATATCCACTAAATGAGGGAATAATATGTGTGAGGGTACCCCAGGAGAGTTCCAAATGTGTGTGGGTAGAATATATATCCCACGGGGGTAAAATTGAAAAAAGTTGAAAAAATTTTTTTTTTGGACTTAGTCATTTTTCCAGCGTTTATCAGACTTTCAGATAGGGGAAATGTCAGTGAGTGTTCCGATTTCAGTTCCAGAGCGATTCGCCCAATGAGTCATTGTTATTTCGTCGTTTTCAGCCAATTTTCTGGATTTTTGAAAATTTCACTTTTTTGTGGAAATATCCACTAAATGAGGGAATAATATGTGTGAGGGTACCCCAGGAGAGTTCCAAATGTGTGTGGGTAGAATATATATCCCACAGGGGTAAAATTGAGAAAAGTAAAAAAAAAATTTTTTTTGGACTTAGTGATTTTTCTGGCGTTTATCAGACTTTCAGATAGGGGAAATGTCAGTGAGCGTTCCGATTTCAGTTCCAGAGCGATTCGCCCAATGACTCCTTGTTATTTAGTCGTTTTCAGCCAATTTTCTGGATTTTTGAAAATTTCACTTTTTTGTGAAAATATCCACTAAATGAGGGAATAATATGTGTGAGGGTACCCCAGGAGAGTTCCAAATGTGTGTGGGTAGAATATATATCTCACGGGGATAAAATTGAAAAAAGTTGAAAACATTTTTTTTTTGGACTTAGTCATTTTTCCAGCGTTTATCAGACTTTCAGATAGGGGAAATGTCAGTGAGTGTTCCGATATCAGTTCCAGAGCGATTCGCCCAATGAGTCCTTGATATTTAGTCGTTTTCAGCCAATTTTCTGGATTTTTTAAAATTTCACTTTTTTGTGAAAATATCCACTAAATGAGGGAATAAAATGTGTGAGGGTACCCCAGGAGAGTTGCAAATGTGTGTGGGAAGAATATATATCCCACGGGGGTAAAATTTAAAAAAGTTGAAAAAAATTTTTTTTGGACTTAGTGATTTTTCTGGCGTTTATCAGACTTTCAGATAGGGGAAATGTCAGTGAGCATTCCGATTTCAGTTCCAGAGCGATTAGCCCAATGACTCCTTGTTATTTAGTTGTTTTCAGCCAATTTTCTGGATTTTTTAAAATTTCACTTTTTTGTGGAAATATCCACCAAATGAGGGAATAATATGTGTGAGGGTACCCCAGGAGAGTTCCAAATGTGTGTGGGTAGAATATATATCCCACGGGGGTAAAATTGAAAAAAGTAAAAAAAAAATTTTTTTTGGACTTAGTGATTTTTCTGGCGTTTATCAGACTTTCAGATAGGGGAAATGTCAGTGAGCATTCCGATTTCAGTTCCAGAGCGATTCGCCCAATGACTCCTTGTTATTTAGTCGTTTTCAGCCAATTTTCTGGATTTTTGAAAATTTCACTTTTTTGTGAAAATATCCACTAAATGAGGGAATAATATGTGTGAGGGTACCCCAGGAGAGTTCCAAATGTGTGTGGGTAGAATATATATCCCACGGGGGAAAAATTGAAAAAAGTTTAAACATTTTTTTTTTGGACTTAGTCATTTTTCCAGCGTTTATCAGACTTTCAGTTAGGGGAAATTTCAGTGAGCATTCCGATTTCAGTTCCAGAGCGATTCGCCCAATGAGTCCTTGTTATTTAGTCGTTTTCAGCCAATTTTCTGGATTTTTGAAAATTTCACTTTTTTGTGAAAATATCCACTAAATGAGGGAATAATATGTGTGAGGGTACCCCAGGAGAGTTCCAAATGTGTGTGGGTAGAATATATATCCCACGGGGGAAAAAGTGAAAAAAGTTGAAAACATTTTTTTTTTGGACGTAGTCATTTTTCCAGCGTTTATCAGACTTTCAGTTAGGGAAATTTCAGTGAGCGTTCCGATTTCAGTTCCAGAGCGATTCGCCCAATGAGTCCTTGATATTTAGTAGTTTTCAGCCAATTTTCTGGATTTTGAAAATTTCACTTTTTTTGTGAAAATATCCACTAAATGAGGGAATAATATGTGTGAGGGTACCCCAGGAGAGTTCCAAATGTGTGTGGGTAGAATATATATCCCACGGGGGTAAAATTGAAAAAAGTTGAAAAAAATTTTTTTTTGGACTTAGTCATTTTTCCGACGTTTATCAGACTTTCAGATAGGGGAAATGTCAGTGAGCATTCCGATTTCAGTTCCAGAGCGATTCGCCCAATGAGTCCTTGTTATTTAGTCGTTTTCAGCCAATTTTCTGGATTTTTGAAAATTTCACTTTTCTGTGAAAATATCCACTAAATGAGGGAATAATATGTGTGAGGGTACCCCAGGAGAGTTCCAAATGTGTGTGGGAAGAATATATATCCCACGGGGGTAAAATTGAAAAAAGTTGAAAAAAATTTTTTTTTGGACTTCGTCATTTTTCCGACGTTTATCAGACTTTCAGATAGGGGAAATGTCAGTGAGCATTCCGATTTCAGTTCCAGAGTGATTCGCCCAATGAGTCCTTGTTATTTAGTCGTTTTCAGCCAATTTTCTGGATTTTTGAAAATTTCACTTTTTTGTGAAAATATCCACTAAATGAGGGAATAATATGTGTGAGGGTACCCCAGGAGAGTTCCAAATGTGTGTGGGTAGAATATATATCCCACGGGGGTAAAATTGAATAAAGTTGAAAAAAAATTTTTTTTGGACTTCGTCATTTTTCCGACGTTTATCAGACTTTCAGATAGGGGAAATGTCAGTGAGCATTCCGATTTCAGTTCCAGAGCGATTCGCCCAATGAGTCCTTGTTATTTAGTCGTTTTCAGCCAATTTTCTGGATTTTTGAAAATTTCACTTTTTTGTGAAAATATCCACTAAATGAGGGAATAATATGTGTGAGGGTACCCCAGGAGAGTTCCAAATGTGTGTGGGTAGAATATATATCCGACGGGGGTAAAATTGAATAAAGTTGAAAAAAAATTTTTTTTGGACTTAGTCATTTTTCCGACGTTTATCAGACTTTCAGATAGGGGAAATCTCAGTGAGCATTCCGATTTCAGTTCCAGAGCGATTTGCCCAATGACTCCTTGTTATTTAGTCGTTTTCAGCCAATTTTCTGGATTTTTGAAAATTTCACTTTTTTGTGAAAATATCCACTAAATGAGGGAATAATATGTGTGAGGGTACCCCAGGAGAGTTCCAAATGTGTGTGGGAAGAATATATATCCCACGGGGGTAAAATTGAAAAAAGTTGAAAAAAATTTTTTTTTGGACTTCGTCATTTTTCCGACGTTTATCAGACTTTCAGATAGGGGAAATGTCAGTGAGCATTCCGATTTCAGTTCCAGAGCGATTCGCCCAATGAGTCCTTGTTATTTAGTCGTTTTCAGCCAATTTTCTGGATTTTTGAAAATTTCACTTTTTTGTGAAAATATCCACTAAATGAGGGAATAATATGTGTGAGGGTACCCCAGGAGAGTTCCAAATGTGTGTGGGTAGAATATATATCCGACGGGGGTAAAATTGAAAAAAGTTGAAAAAAATTTTTTTTTGGACTTAGTCATTTTTCCGACGTTTATCAGACTTTCAGATAGGGGAAATGTCAGTGAGCATTCCGATTTCAGTTCCAGAACGATTCGCCCAATGACTCCTTGTTATTTAGTCGTTTTCAGCCAATTTTCTGGATTTTTGAAAATTTCACTTTTTTTGTGAAAATATCCACTAAATGAGGGAATAAAATGTGTGAGGGTACCCCAGGAGAGTTCCAAATGTGTGTGGGTAGAATATATATCCCACGGGGGAAAAATTGAAAAAAGTTGAAAAAATTTTTTTTTGGACTTAGTCATTTTTCCAGCGTTTATCAGACTTTCAGATAGGGGAAATGTCAGTGAGTGTTCTGATTTCAGTTCCAGAGCGATTCGCCCAATGAGTCCTTGTTATTTAGTCGTTTTCAGCCAATTTTCTGGATTTTTGAAAATTTCACTTTTTTGTGAAAATATCCACTAAATGAGGGAATAATATGTGTGAGGGTACCCCAGGAGAGTTCCAAATGTGTGTGGGTAGAATATATATCCCACAGGGGTAAAATTGAGAAAAGTAAAAAAAAAATTTTTTTTGGACTTAGTGATTTTTCTGGCGTTTATCAGACTTTCAGATAGGGGAAATGTCAGTGAGCGTTCCGATTTCAGTTCCAGAGCGATTCGCCCAATGACTCCTTGTTATTTAGTCGTTTTCAGCCAATTTTCTGGATTTTTGAAAATTTCACTTTTTTGTGAAAATATCCACTAAATGAGGGAATAATATGTGTGAGGGTACCCCAGGAGAGTTCCAAATGTGTGTGGGTAGAATATATATCCGACGGGGGTAAAATTGAAAAAAGTTGAAAAAAATTTTTTTTTGGACTTAGTCATTTTTCCGACGTTTATCAGACTTTCAGATAGGGGAAATGTCAGTGAGCATTCCGATTTCAGTTCCAGAACGATTCGCCCAATGACTCCTTGTTATTTAGTCGTTTTCAGCCAATTTTCTGGATTTTTGAAAATTTCACTTTTTTTGTGAAAATATCCACTAAATGAGGGAATAAAATGTGTGAGGGTACCCCAGGAGAGTTCCAAATGTGTGTGGGTAGAATATATATCCCACGGGGGAAAAATTGAAAAAAGTTGAAAAAATTTTTTTTTGGACTTAGTCATTTTTCCAGCGTTTATCAGACTTTCAGATAGGGGAAATGTCAGTGAGTGTTCTGATTTCAGTTCCAGAGCGATTCGCCCAATGAGTCCTTGTTATTTAGTCGTTTTCAGCCAATTTTCTGGATTTTTGAAAATTTCACTTTTTTGTGAAAATATCCACTAAATGAGGGAATAATATGTGTGAGGGTACCCCAGGAGAGTTCCAAATGTGTGTGGGTAGAATATATATCCCACAGGGGTAAAATTGAGAAAAGTAAAAAAAAAATTTTTTTTGGACTTAGTGATTTTTCTGGCGTTTATCAGACTTTCAGATAGGGGAAATGTCAGTGAGCGTTCCGATTTCAGTTCCAGAGCGATTCGCCCAATGACTCCTTGTTATTTAGTCGTTTTCAGCCAATTTTCTGGATTTTTGAAAATTTCACTTTTTTGTGAAAATATCCACTAAATGAGGGAATAATATGTGTGAGGGTACCCCAGGAGAGTTCCAAATGTGTGTGGGTAGAATATATATCTCACGGGGATAAAATTGAAAAAAGTTGAAAACATTTTTTTTTTGGACTTAGTCATTTTTCCGACGTTTATCAGACTTTCAGATAGGGGAAATGTCAGTGAGCATTCCGATTTCAGTTCCAGAGCGATTAGCCCAATGACTCCTTGTTATTTAGTTGTTTTCAGCCAATTTTCTGGATTTTTTAAAATTTCACTTTTTTGTGGAAATATCCACCAAATGAGGGAATAATATGTGTGAGGGTACCCCAGGAGAGTTCCAAATGTGTGTGGGTAGAATATATATCCCACGGGGGTAAAATTGAAAAAAGTAAAAAAAAAATTTTTTTTGGACTTAGTGATTTTTCTGGCGTTTATCAGACTTTCAGATAGGGGAAATGTCAGTGAGCATTCCGATTTCAGTTCCAGAGCGATTCGCCCAATGACTCCTTGTTATTTAGTCGTTTTCAGCCAATTTTCTGGATTTTTGAAAATTTCACTTTTTTGTGAAAATATCCACTAAATGAGGGAATAATATGTGTGAGGGTACCCCAGGAGAGTTCCAAATGTGTGTGGGTAGAATATATATCCCACGGGGGAAAAATTGAAAAAAGTTTAAACATTTTTTTTTTGGACTTAGTCATTTTTCCAGCGTCTATCAGACTTTCAGTTAGGGGAAATTTCAGTGAGCATTCCGATTTCAGTTCCAGAGCGATTCGCCCAATGAGTCCTTGTTATTTAGTCGTTTTCAGCCAATTTTCTGGATTTTTGAAAATTTCACTTTTTTGTGAAAATATCCACTAAATGAGGGAATAATATGTGTGAGGGTACCCCAGGAGAGTTCCAAATGTGTGTGGGTAGAATATATATCCCACGAGGGAAAAAGTGAAAAAAGTTGAAAACATTTTTTTTTTGGACGTAGTCATTTTTCCAGCGTTTATCAGACTTTCAGTTAGGGAAATTTCAGTGAGCGTTCCGATTTCAGTTCCAGAGCGATTCGCCCAATGAGTCCTTGATATTTAGTAGTTTTCAGCCAATTTTCTGGATTTTGAAAATTTCACTTTTTTTGTGAAAATATCCACTAAATGAGGGAATAATATGTGTGAGGGTACCCCAGGAGAGTTCCAAATGTGTGTGGGTAGAATATATATCCCACGGGGGTAAAATTGAAAAAAGTTGAAAAAAATTTTTTTTTGGACTTAGTCATTTTTCCGACGTTTATCAGACTTTCAGATAGGGGAAATGTCAGTGAGCATTCCGATTTCAGTTCCAGAGCGATTCGCCCAATGAGTCCTTGTTATTTAGTCGTTTTCAGCCAATTTTCTGGATTTTTGAAAATTTCACTTTTCTGTGAAAATATCCACTAAATGAGGGAATAATATGTGTGAGGGTACCCCAGGAGAGTTCCAAATGTGTGTGGGAAGAATATATATCCCACGGGGGTAAAATTGAAAAAAGTTGAAAAAAATTTTTTTTTGGACTTCGTCATTTTTCCGACGTTTATCAGACTTTCAGATAGGGGAAATGTCAGTGAGCATTCCGATTTCAGTTCCAGAGTGATTCGCCCAATGAGTCCTTGTTATTTAGTCGTTTTCAGCCAATTTTCTGGATTTTTGAAAATTTCACTTTTTTGTGAAAATATCCACTAAATGAGGGAATAATATGTGTGAGGGTACCCCAGGAGAGTTCCAAATGTGTGTGGGTAGAATATATATCCCACGGGGGTAAAATTGAATAAAGTTGAAAAAAAATTTTTTTTGGACTTCGTCATTTTTCCGACGTTTATCAGACTTTCAGATAGGGGAAATGTCAGTGAGCATTCCGATTTCAGTTCCAGAGCGATTCGCCCAATGAGTCCTTGTTATTTAGTCGTTTTCAGCCAATTTTCTGGATTTTTGAAAATTTCACTTTTTTGTGAAAATATCCACTAAATGAGGGAATAATATGTGTGAGGGTACCCCAGGAGAGTTCCAAATGTGTGTGGGTAGAATATATATCCGACGGGGGTAAAATTGAATAAAGTTGAAAAAAAATTTTTTTTGGACTTAGTCATTTTTCCGACGTTTATCAGACTTTCAGATAGGGGAAATCTCAGTGAGCATTCCGATTTCAGTTCCAGAGCGATTTGCCCAATGACTCCTTGTTATTTATTCGTTTTCAGCCAATTTTCTGGATTTTTGAAAATTTCACTTTTTTGTGAAAATATCCACTAAATGAGGGAATAATATGTGTGAGGGTACCCCAGGAGAGTTCCAAATGTGTGTGGGAAGAATATATATCCCACGGGGGTAAAATTGAAAAAAGTTGAAAAAATTTTTTTTTTGGACTTAGTCATTTTTCCGACGTTTATCAAACTTTCAGATAGGGGAAATGTCAGTGAGCATTCCGATTTCAGTTCCAGAGCGATTCGCCCAATGAGTCCTTGTTATTTAGTCGTTTTTAGCCAATTTTCTGGATTTTTGAAAATTTCACTTTTCTGTGAAAATATCCACTAAATGAGGGAATAATATGTGTGAGGGTACCCCAGGAGAGTTCCAAATGTGTGTGGGAAGAATATATATCCCACGGGGGTAAAATTGAAAAAAGTTGAAAAAAATTTTTTTTTGGACTTCGTCATTTTTCCGACGTTTATCAGACTTTCAGATAGGGGAAATGTCAGTGAGCATTCCGATTTCAGTTCCAGAGCGATTCGCCCAATGAGTCCTTGTGATTTAGTCGTTTTCAGCCAATTTTCTGGATTTTTGAAAATTTCACTTTTTTGTGAAAATATCCACTAAATGAGGGAATAATATGTGTGAGGGTACCCCAGGAGAGTTCCAAATGTGTGTGGGTAGAATATATATCCGACGGGGGTAAAATTGAAAAAAGTTGAAAAAAATTTTTTTTTGGACTTAGTCATTGTTCCGACGTTTATCAGACTTTCAGATAGGGGAAATGTCAGTGAGCATTCCGATTTCAGTTCCAGAGCGATTCGCCCAATGACTCCTTGTTATTTAGTCGTTTTCAGCCAATTTTCTGGATTTTTGAAAATTTCACTTTTTTTGTGAAAATATCCACTAAATGAGGGAATAAAATGTGTGAGGGTACCCCAGGAGAGTTCCAAATGTGTGTGGGTAGAATATATATCCCACGGGGGAAAAATTGAAAAAAGTTGAAAAAATTTTTTTTTGGACTTAGTCATTTTTCCAGCGTTTATCAGACTTTCAGATAGGGGAAATGTCAGTGAGTGTTCTGATTTCAGTTCCAGAGCGATTCGCCCAATGAATCCTTGTTATTTAGTCGTTTTCAGCCAATTTTCTGGATTTTTGAAAATTTCACTTTTTTGTGAAAATATCCACTAAATGAGGGAATAATATGTGTGAGGGTACCCCAGGAGAGTTCCAAATGTGTGTGGGTAGAATATATATCCCACAGGGGTAAAATTGAGAAAAGTAAAAAAAAAATTTTTTTTGGACTTAGTGATTTTTCTGGCGTTTATCAGACTTTCAGATAGGGGAAATGTCAGTGAGCGTTCCGATTTCAGTTCCAGAGCGATTCGCCCAATGACTCCTTGTTATTTAGTCGTTTTCAGCCAATTTTCTGGATTTTTGAAAATTTCACTTTTTTGTGAAAATATCCACTAAATGAGGGAATAATATGTGTGAGGGTACCCCAGGAGAGTTCCAAATGTGTGTGGGTAGAATATATATCCCACGGGGGTAAAATTCAAAAAAGTAAAAAAAAAATTTTTTTTGGACTTAGTGATTTTTCTGGCGTTTATCAGACTTTCAGATAGGGGAAATGTCAGTGAGCATTCCGATTTCAGTTCCAGAGTGATTCGCCCAATGACTCCTTGTTATTTAGTCTTTTTCAGCCAATTTTCTGGATTTTTGAAAATTTCACTTTTTTGTGAAAATATCCACTAAATGAGGGAATAATATGTGTGAGGGTACCCCAGGAGAGTTCCAAATGTGTGTGGGTAGAATATATATCCCACGGGGATAAAATTGAAAAAAGTTGAAAACATTTTTTTTTTGGACTTAGTCATTTTTCCGACGTTTATCAGACTTTCAGATAGGGGAAATGTCAGTGAGCATTCCGATTTCAGTTCCAGAACGATTCGCCCAATGACTCCTTGTTATTTAGTCGTTTTCAGCCAATTTTCTGGATTTTTGAAAATTTCACTTTTTTGTGAAAATATCCACTAAATGAGGGAATAATATGTGTGAGGGTACCCCAGGAGAGTTCCAAATGTTTGTGGGTAGAATATATATCCCACGGGGGAAAAATTGAAAAAAGTTGAAAAAATTTTTTTTTTGGACTTAGTCATTTTTCCAGCGTTTATCAGACTTTCAGATAGGGGAAATGTCAGTGAGCATTCCGATTTCAGTTCCAGAGCGATTAGCCCAATGACTCCTTGTTATTTAGTTGTTTTCAGCCAATTTTCTGGATTTTTTAAAATTTCACTTTTTTGTGGAAATATCCACCAAATGAGGGAATAATATGTGTGAGGGTACCCCAGCAGAGTTCCAAATGTGTGTGGGTAGAATATATATCCCACGGGGGTAAAATTGAAAAAAGTAAAAAAAAAATTTTTTTTGGACTTAGTGATTTTTCTGGCGTTTATCAGACTTTCAGATAGGGGAAATGTCAGTGAGCATTCCGATTTCAGTTCCAGAGCGATTCGCCCAATGACTCCTTGTTATTTAGTCGTTTTCAGCCAATTTTCTGGATTTTTGAAAATTTCACTTTTTTGTGAAAATATCCACTAAATGAGGGAATAATATGTGTGAGGGTACCCCAGGAGAGTTCCAAATGTGTGTGGGTAGAATATATATCCCACGGGGGAAAAATTGAAAAAAGTTTAAACATTTTTTTTTTGGACTTAGTCATTTTTCCAGCGTTTATCAGACTTTCAGTTAGGGGAAATTTCAGTGAGCGTTCCGATTTCAGTTCCAGAGCGATTCGCCCAATGAGTCCTTGATATTTAGTAGTTTTCAGCCTATTTTCTGGATTTTTGAAAATTTCACTTTTTTTGTGAAAATATCCACTAAATGAGGGAATAATATGTGTGAGGGTACCCCAGGAGAGTTCCAAATGTGTGTGGGTAGAATATATGTCCCACGGGGGTAAAATTGAAAAAAGTTGAAAAAAAAAATTTTTTGGACTTAGTCATTTTTCCAGCGTTTATCAGACTTTCAGTTAGGGGAAATGTCATTGAGCGTTCCGATTTCAGTTCCAGAGCGATTCGCCCAATGAGTCCTTGTTATTTAGTTGTTTTCAGCCAATTTTCTGGATTTTTGAAAATTTCACTTTTTTGTGAAAATATCCACTAAATGAGGGAATAATATGTGTGAGGGTACCTCAGGAGAGTTCCAAATGTGTGTGGGTAGAATATATATCCCACGGGGATAAAATTGAAAAAAGTTGAAAAAAATTTTTTTTTGGACTTAGTGATTTTTCTGGTGTTTATCAGACTTTCAGGTAGGGGAAATGTCAGTGAGCATTCCGATTTCAGTTCCAGAGCGATTAGCCCAATGACTCCTTGTTATTTAGTCATTTTCAGCCAATTTTCTGGATTTTTGAAAATTTCACTTTTTTGTGAAAATATCCACTAAATGAGGGAATAATATGTGTGAGGGTACCCCAGGAGAGTTCCAAATGTGTGTGGGTAGAATATATATCCCACGGGGGTAAAATTCAAAAAAGTAAAAAAAAAATTTTTTTTGGACTTAGTTATTTTTCTTGCGTTTATCAGACTTTCAGATAGGGGAAATGTCAGTGAGCGTTCCGATTTCAGTTCCAGAGCGATTCGCCCATTGACTCCTTGTTATTTAGTCTTTTTCAGCCAATTTTCTGGATTTTTGAAAATTTCACTTTTTTGTGAAAATATCCACTAAATGAGGGAATAATATGTGTGAGGGTACCCCAGGAGAGTTCCAAATGTGTGTGGGTAGAATATATATCCCACGGGGATAAAATTGAAAAAAGTTGAAAACATTTTTTTTTTGGACTTAGTCATTTTTCCGACGTTTATCAGACTTTCAGATAGGGGAAATGTCAGTGAGCATTCCGATTTCAGTTCCAGAACGATTCGCCCAATGACTCCTTGTTATTTAGTCGTTTTCAGCCAATTTTCTGGATTTTTGAAAATTTCACTTTTTTGTGAAAATATCCACTAAATGAGGGAATAATATGTGTGAGGGTACCCCAGGAGAGTTCCAAATGTTTGTGGGTAGAATATATATCCCACAGGGGAAAAATTGAAAAAAGTTGAAAAAATTTTTTTTTTGGACTTAGTCATTTTTCCAGCGTTTATCAGACTTTCAGATAGGGGAAATGTCAGTGAGTGTTCCGATATCAGTTCCAGAGCGATTCGCCCAATGAGTCCTTGATATTTAGTCGTTTTCAGCCAATTTTCTGGATTTTTTAAAATTTCACTTTTTTGTGAAAATATCCACTAAATGAGGGAATAAAATGTGTGAGGGTACCCCAGGAGAGTTCCAAATGTGTGTGGGAAGAATATATATCCCACGGGGGTAAAATTTAAAAAAGTTGAAAAAAATTTTTTTTGGACTTAGTGATTTTTCTGGCGTTTATCAGACTTTCAGATAGGGGAAATGTCAGTGAGCATTCCGATTTCAGTTCCAGAGCGATTAGCCCAATGACTCCTTGTTATTTAGTTGTTTTCAGCCAATTTTCTGGATTTTTTAAAATTTCACTTTTTTGTGGAAATATCCACCAAATGAGGGAATAATATGTGTGAGGGTACCCCAGGAGAGTTCCAAATGTGTGTGGGTTGAATATATATCTCACGGGGGTAAAATTGAAAAAAGTAAAAAAAAAATTTTTTTTGGACTTAGTCATTTTTCTGGCGTTTATCAGACTTTCAGATAGGGGAAATGTCAGTGAGCATTCCGATTTCAGTTCCAGAGCGATTCGCCCAATGACTCCTTGTTATTTAGTCGTTTTCAGCCAATTTTCTGGATTTTTGAAAATTTCACTTTTTTGTGAAAATATCCACTAAATGAGGGAATAATATGTGTGAGGGTACCCCAGGAGAGTTCCAAATGTGTGTGGGTAGAATATATATCCCACGGGGGAAAAATTGAAAAAAGTATAAACATTTTTTTTTTGGACTTAGTCATTTTTCCAGCGTTTATCAGACTTTCAGTTAGGGGAAATTTCAGTGAGCGTTCCGATTTCAGTTCCAGAGCGATTCGCCCAATGAGTCCTTGATATTTAGTAGTTTTCAGCCAATTTTCTGGATTTTTGAAAATTTCACTTTTTTTGTGAAAATATCCACTAAATGAGGGAATAATATGTGTGAGGGTACCCCAGGAGAGTTCCAAATGTGTGTGGGTAGAATATATGTCCCACGGGGGTAAAATTGAAAAAAGTTGAAAAAAAAAATTTTTTGGACTTAGTCATTTTTCCAGCGTTTATCAGACTTTCAGTTAGGGGAAATGTCAGTGAGTGTTCCGATTTCAGTTCCAGAGCGATTCGCCCAATGAGTCATTGTTATTTCGTCGTTTTCAGCCATTTTTCTGGATTTTTGAAAATTTCACTTTTTTGTGAAAATATCCACTAAATGAGGGAATAATATGTGTGAGGGTACCCCAGGAGAGTTCCAAATGTGTGTGGGTAGAATATATATCCCACGGGGGAAAAATTTAAAAAAGTTAAAAAAATTTTTTTTTTGGACTTAGTCATTTTTCTGACGTTTATCAGACTTTCAGATAGGGGAAATGTCAGTGAGCATTCCGATTTCAGTTCCAGAGCGATTCGCCTAATGAGTCCTTGTTATTTTGTCGTTTTCAGCCAATTTTCTGGATTTTTGAAAATTTCACTTTTTTGTGAAAATATCCACTAAATGAGGGAATAATATGTGTGAGGGTACCCCAGGAGAGTTCCAAATGTGTGTGGGTAGAATATATATCCCCCGGGGGAAAAATTGAAAAAAGTTGAAAACATTTTTTTTTTGGACTTAGTCATTTTTCCAGCGCTTATCAGACTTTCAGTTAGGGGAAATTTCAGTGAGCGTTCCGATTTCAGTTCCAGAGCGATTCGCCCAATGAGTCCTTGATATTTAGTAGTTTTCAGCCAATTTTCTGGATTTTTGAAAATTTCACTTTTTTTGTGAAAATATTCACTAAATGAGGGAATAATATGTGTGAGGGTACCCCAGGAGAGTTCCAAATGTGTGTGGGTAGAATATATATCCCATGGGGTAAAATTGAAAAAAGTTGAAAAAAAATTTTTTTTGGACTTAGTCATTTTTCCGGCGTTTATCAGACTTTCAGATAGGGGAAATGTCAGTGAGCGCTCCGATTTCAGTTCCAGAGTGATTCTCCCAATGAGTCCTTGTTATTTAGTCGTTTTCAGCCAATTTTCTGGATTTTTGAAAATTTCACCTTTTTTGTGAAAATATCCACTAAATGAGGGAATAATATGTGTGAGGTTACCCCAGGAGAGTTCCAAATGTGTGTGGGTAGAATATATATCCCACGGGGGTAAAATTGAAAAAAGTTGAAAAAAAAATTTTTTTTGACTTAGTCATTTTTCTGCCGTTTATCAGACTTTCAGATAGGTGAAATGTCAGTGAGCATTACGATTTCAGTTCCAGAGCGATTCGCCCAATGATTCCTTGTTATTTAGTTGTTTTCAGCCAATTTTCTGGATTTTTGTAAATTTCACTTTTTTGTGAAAATATCCACTAAATGAGGGAATAATATGTGTGAGGGCACACCAGGAGAGTTCCAAATGTGTGTGGGTAGAATATATATCCCACGGGGGTAAAATTGAAAAAAGTAAAAAAAAAATTTTTTTGGGACTTAGTGATTTTTCTGGCGTTTATCAGACTTTCAGATAGAGGAAATGTCAGTGAGCATTCCGATTTCAGTTCCAGAGCAATTCGCCCAATGACTCTTTGTTATTTAGTCGTTTTCTGCCAATTTTCTGGATTTTTGAAAATTTCACTTTTTTGTGAAAATATCCACTAAATGAGGGAATAATATGTGTGAGGGTACCCCAGGAGAGTTCCAAATGTGTGTGGGTAGAATATATATCCCATGGGGATAAAATTGAAAAAGGTTGAAAAAAAATTTTTTTTGGACTTAGTCATTTTTTCGGCGTTTATCAGACTTTCAGATAGGGGAAATGTCAGTGAGCGCTCCGATTTCAGTTCCAGAGTGGTTTTCCCAATGAGTCCTTGTTATTTAGTCGTTTTCAGCCAATTTTTTGGATTTTTGAAAATTTCACTTTTTTGTGAAAATATCCACTAAATGAGGGAATAATATGTGTGAGGGTACCCCAGGAGAGATCCAAATGTGTGTGGGTAGAATATATATCCCACGGGGGTAAAATTGAAAACAGTTGAAAAAAAATTTTTTGGGACTTAGTCATTTTTCTGGCGTTTATCAGACTTTCAGATAGGGGAAATGTCAGTGAGCGCTCCGATTTCAGTTCCAGAGTGGTTTTCCCAATGAGTCCTTGTTATTTAGTCGTTTTCAGCCAATTTTCTGGATTTTTGAAAATTTCACTTTTTTGTGAAAATATCCACTAAATGAGGGAATAATATGTGTGAGGGTACCCCAGGAGAGTTCCAAATGTGTGTGGGTAGAATATATATCCCACGGGGGAAAAATTGAAAAAAGTTGAAAACATTTTTTTTTTGGACTTAGTCATTTTTCCAGCGTTTATCAGACTTTCAGTTAGGGGAAATGTCAGTGAGCGTTCCGATTTCAGTTCCAAAGCGATTCGCCCAATGAGTCCTTGATATTTAGTAGTTTTCAGCCAATTTTCTGGATTTTTGAAAATTTCACTTTTTTGTGAAAATATCCACTAAATGAGGGAATAATATGTGTGAGGGTACCCCAGGAGAGTTCCAAATGTGTGTGGGTAGAATATATATCCCACGGGGGTAAAATTGAAAAAAGTTGAAAAAAAATTTTTTTTGGACTTAGTCATTTTTTTGGCGTTTATCAGACTTTCAGATAGGGGAAATGTCAGTGAGCATTCCAATTTCAGTTCCAGACTGATTCACCCAATGAGTCCTTCATATTTAGTCGTTTTCAGCCAATTTTCTGGATTTTTTAAAATTTCACTTTTTTGTGAAAATATCCACTAATGAGGGAATAATATGTGTGAGGGTACCCCAGGAGAGTTCCAAATGTGTGTGGGTAGAATATATATCCCACGGGGGTAAAATTGAAAAAAGTTTAAAAAAATTTTTTTGGGACTTAGTCATTTTTCTGGCGTTTATCAGACTTTCAGATAGGGGAAATGTCAGTGAGCATTCCGATTTCAGTTCCAGACTGATTCACCCAATGAGTCCTTAATATTTAGTCGTTTTCAGCCAATTTTTTGGATTTTTGAAAATTTCACTTTTTTGTCAAAATATCCACTAAATGAGGGAATAATATGTGTGAGGGTACCCCAGGAGAGTTTCAAATGTGTGTGGGCAGAATATATATCCCACGGGGGTAAAATTGAAAAAAGTTTAAAAAAATTTTTTTTTGGACTTAGTCATTTTTCTGGCGTTTATCAGACTTTCAGATAGGGGAAATGTCAGTGAGCATTCCGATTTCAGTTCCAGACTGATTCACCCAATGAGTCCTTGATATTTAGTCGTTTTCAGCCAATTTTTTGGATTTTTGAAATTTCACTTTTTTGTGAAAATATCCACTAAATGAGGGAATAATATGTGTGAGGGTACCCCAGGAGAGTTCCAAATGTGTGTGGGTAGAATATATATCCCACGGGGGTAAAATTGAAAAAAGTTGAAAAAAAATTTTTTTTGGACCTAGTCATTTTTTTGGCGTTTATCAGACTTTCAGATAGGGGAAATGTCAGTGAGCATTCCGATTTCAGTTCGAGACTGATTCACCCAATGAGTCCTTCATATTTAGTCGTTTTCAGACAATTTTCTGGATTTTTTAAAATTTCATTTTTTTGTGAAAATATCCACTAAATGAGGGAATAATATGTGTGAGGGTACCCCAGGAAAGTTCCAAATGTGTGTGGGTAGAATATATATCCCACGGGGGAAAAATTGAAAAAAGTTGAAAACATTTTTTTTTTGGACTTAGTCATTTTTCCAGCGTTTATCAGACTTTCAGTTAGGGGAAATGTCAGTGAGCATTCCGATTTCAGTTCCAGAGCGATTCGCCCAATGAGTCCTTGTTATTTAGTTGTTTTCAGCCAATTTTCTGGATTTTTGAAAATTTCACTTTTTTGTGAAAATATCCACTAAATGAGGGAATAATATGTGTGAGAGTACCCCAGGAGAGTTCCAAATTTGTGTGGGTAGAATATATATCCCACGGGGGTAAAATTGAAAAAAGTAAAAAAAAAAATTTTTTTGGACTTAGTGATTTTTCTGGCGTTTATCAGACTTTCAGATAGGGGAAATGTCAGTGAGCGTTCCGATTTCAGTTCCAGAGCGATTCGCCCAATGACTCCTTGTTATTTAGTCGTTTTCAGCCAATTTTCTGGATTTTTGAAAATTTCACTTTTTTGTGAAAATATCCACTAAATGAGGGAATAATATGTGTGAGGGTACCCCAGGAGAGTTCCAAATGTGTGTGGGTAGAATATATATCCCACGGGGGTAAAATTGAAAAAAGTTTAAAAAAATTTTTTTGGGACTTAGTCATTTTTCTGGCGTTTATCAGACTTTCAGATAGGGGAAATGTCAGTGAGCATTCCGATTTCAGTTCCAGACTGATTCACCCAATGAGTCCTTAATATTTAGTCGTTTTCAGCCAATTTTTTGGATTTTTGAAAATTTCACTTTTTTGTCAAAATATCCACTAAATGAGGGAATAATATGTGTGAGGGTACCCCAGGAGAGTTTCAAATGTGTGTGGGCAGGATATATATCCCACGGGGGTAAAATTGAAAAAAGTTTAAAAAAATTTTTTTTTGGACTTAGTCATTTTTCTGGCGTTTATCAGACTTTCAGATAGGGGAAATGTCAGTGAGCATTCCGATTTCAGTTCCAGACTGATTCACCCAATGAGTCCTTGATATTTAGTCGTTTTCAGCCAATTTTTTGGATTTTTGAAATTTCACTTTTTTGTGAAAATATCCACTAAATGAGGGAATAATATGTGTGAGGGTACCCCAGGAGAGTTCCAAATGTGTGTGGGTAGAATATATATCCCACGGGGGTAAAATTGTAAAAAGTTGAAAAAAAAATTTTTTTGGACTTAGTCATTTTTCTGCCGTTTATCAGACTTTCAGATAGGTGAAATGTCAGTGAGCATTACGATTTCAGTTCCAGAGCGATTCGCCCAATGATTCCTTGTTATTTAGTTGTTTTCAGCCAATTTTCTGGATTTTTGTAAATTTCACTTTTTTGTGAAAATATCCACTAAATGAGGGAATAATATGTGTGAGGGCACACCAGGAGAGTTCCAAATGTGTGTGGGTAGAATATATATCCCACGGGGGTAAAATTGAAAAAAGTAAAAAAAAAATTTTTTTGGGACTTAGTGATTTTTCTGGCGTTTATCAGACTTTCAGATAGAGGAAATGTCAGTGAGCATTCCGATTTCAGTTCCAGAGCAATTCGCCCAATGACTCCTTGTTATTTAGTCGTTTTCTGCCAATTTTCTGGATTTTTGAAAATTTCACTTTTTTGTGAAAATATCCACTAAATGAGGGAATAATATGTGTGAGGGTACCCCAGGAGAGTTCCAAATGTGTGTGGGTAGAATATATATCCCACGGGGGTAAAATTGAAAAAAGTTGAAAAAAAATTTTTTTTGGACCTAGTCATTTTTTTGGCGTTTATCAGACTTTCAGATAGGGGAAATGTCAGTGAGCATTCCGATTTCAGTTCGAGACTGATTCACCCAATGAGTCCTTCATATTTAGTCGTTTTCAGCCAATTTTCTGGATTTTTTAAAATTTCATTTTTTTGTGAAAATATCCACTAAATGAGGGAATAATATGTGTGAGGGTACCCCAGGAAAGTTCCAAATGTGTGTGGGTAGAATATATATCCCACGGGGGAAAAATTGAAAAAAGTTGAAAACATTTTTTTTTTGGACTTAGTAATTTTTCCAGCGTTTATCAGACTTTCAGTTAGGGGAAATGTCAGTGAGCATTCCGATTTCAGTTCCAGAGCGATTCGCCCAATGAGTCCTTGTTATTTAGTTGTTTTCAGCCAATTTTCTGGATTTTTGAAAATTTCACTTTTTTGTGAAAATATCCACTAAATGAGGGAATAATATGTGTGAGAGTACCCCAGGAGAGTTCCAAATTTGTGTGGGTAGAATATATATCCCACGGGGGTAAAATTGAAAAAAGTAAAAAAAAAAATTTTTTTGGACTTAGTGATTTTTCTGGCGTTTATCAGACTTTCAGATAGGGGAAATGTCAGTGAGCGTTCCGATTTCAGTTCCAGAGCGATTCGCCCAATGACTCCTTGTTATTTAGTCGTTTTCAGCCAATTTTCTGGATTTTTGAAAATTTCACTTTTTTGTGAAAATATCCACTAAATGAGGGAATAATATGTGTGAGGGTACCCCAGGAGAGTTCCAAATGTGTGTGGGTAGAATATATATCCCACGGGGGTAAAATTGTAAAAAGTTGAAAAAAAAATTTTTTTGGACTTAGTCATTTTTCTGCCGTTTATCAGACTTTCAGATAGGTGAAATGTCAGTGAGCATTACGATTTCAGTTCCAGAGCGATTCGCCCAATGATTCCTTGTTATTTAGTTGTTTTCAGCCAATTTTCTGGATTTTTGTAAATTTCACTTTTTTGTGAAAATATCCACTAAATGAGGGAATAATATGTGTGAGGGCACACCAGGAGAGTTCCAAATGTGTGTGGGTAGAATATATATCCCACGGGGGTAAAATTGAAAAAAGTAAAAAAAAAATTTTTTTGGGACTTAGTGATTTTTCTGGCGTTTATCAGACTTTCAGATAGAGGAAATGTCAGTGAGCATTCCGATTTCAGTTCCAGAGCAATTCGCCCAATGACTCCTTGTTATTTAGTCGTTTTCTGCCAATTTTCTGGATTTTTGAAAATTTCACTTTTTTGTGAAAATATCCACTAAATGAGGGAATAATATGTGTGAGGGTACCCCAGGAGAGTTCCAAATGTGTGTGGGTAGAATATATATCCCACGGGGGTAAAATTGAAAAAAGTTGAAAACATTTTTTTTTTGGACTTAGTCATTTTTCCAGCGTTTATCAGACTTTCAGTTAGGGGAAATGTCAGTGAGCATTCCGATTTCAGTTCCAGAGCGATTCGCCCAATGAGTCCTTGTTATTTAGTTGTTTTCAGCCAATTTTCTGGATTTTTGAAAATTTCACTTTTTTGTGAAAATATCCACTAAATGAGGGAATAATATGTGTGAGAGTACCCCAGGAGAGTTCCAAATTTGTGTGGGTAGAATATATATCCCACGGGGGTAAAATTGAAAAAAGTAAAAAAAAAAATTTTTTTGGACTTAGTGATTTTTCTGGCGTTTATCAGACTTTCAGATAGGGGAAATGTCAGTGAGCGTTCCGATTTCAGTTCCAGAGCGATTCGCCCAATGACTCCTTGTTATTTAGTCGTTTTCAGCCAATTTTCTGGATTTTTGAAAATTTCACTTTTTTGTGAAAATATCCACTAAATGAGGGAATAATATGTGTGAGGGTACCCCAGGAGAGTTCCAAATGTGTGTGGGTAGAATATATATCCCACGGGGGTAAAATTGAAAAAAGTTTAAAAAAATTTTTTTGGGACTTAGTCATTTTTCTGGCGTTTATCAGACTTTCAGATAGGGGAAATGTCAGTGAGCATTCCGATTTCAGTTCCAGACTGATTCACCCAATGAGTCCTTAATATTTAGTCGTTTTCAGCCAATTTTTTGGATTTTTGAAAATTTCACTTTTTTGTCAAAATATCCACTAAATGAGGGAATAATATGTGTGAGGGTACCCCAGGAGAGTTTCAAATGTGTGTGGGCAGGATATATATCCCACGGGGGTAAAATTGAAAAAAGTTTAAAAAAATTTTTTTTTGGACTTAGTCATTTTTCTGGCGTTTATCAGACTTTCAGATAGGGGAAATGTCAGTGAGCATTCCGATTTCAGTTCCAGACTGATTCACCCAATGAGTCCTTGATATTTAGTCGTTTTCAGCCAATTTTTTGGATTTTTGAAATTTCACTTTTTTGTGAAAATATCCACTAAATGAGGGAATAATATGTGTGAGGGTACCCCAGGAGAGTTCCAAATGTGTGTGGGTAGAATATATATCCCACGGGGGTAAAATTGAAAAAAGTTGAAAAAAATTTTTTTTTGGACCTAGTCATTTTTTTGGCGTTTATCAGACTTTCAGATAGGGGAAATGTCAGTGAGCATTCCGATTTCAGTTCCAGAGCGATTCGCCTAATGAGTCCTTGTTATTTAGTCGTTTTCAGCCAATTTTCTGGATTTTTGAAAATTTCACTTTTTTGTGAAAATATCCACTAAATGAGGGAATAATATGTGTGAGGGTACCCCAGGAGAGTTCCAAATGTGTGTGGGTAGAATATATATCCCCCGGGGGAAAAATTGAAAAAAGTTGAAAACATTTTTTTTTTGGACTTAGTCATTTTTCCAGCGCTTATCAGACTTTCAGTTAGGGGAAATTTCAGTGAGCGTTCCGATTTCAGTTCCAGAGCGATTCGCCCAATGAGTCCTTGATATTTAGTAGTTTTCAGCCAATTTTCTGGATTTTTGAAAATTTCACTTTTTTTGTGAAAATATCCACTAAATGAGGGAATAATATGTGTGAGGGTACCCCAGGAGAGTTCCAAATGTGTGTGGGTAGAATATATATCCCATGGGGTAAAATTGAAAAAAGTTGAAAAAAAATTTTTTTTGGACTTAGTCATTTTTCCGGCGTTTATCAGACTTTCAGATAGGGGAAATGTCAGTGAGCGCTCCGATTTCAGTTCCAGAGTGATTCTCCCAATGAGTCCTTGTTATTTAGTCGTTTTCAGCCAATTTTCTGGATTTTTGAAAATTTCACTTTTTTTGTGAAAATATCCACTAAATGAGGGAATAATATGTGTGAGGTTACCCCAGGAGAGTTCCAAATGTGTGTGGGTAGAATATATATCCCACGGGGGTAAAATTGAAAAAAGTTGAAAAAAAAATTTTTTTGGACTTAGTCATTTTTCTGACGTTTATCAGACTTTCAGATAGGTGAAATGTCAGTGAGCATTACGATTTCAGTTCCAGAGCGATTCGCCCAATGATTCCTTGTTATTTAGTTGTTTTCAGCCAATTTTCTGGATTTTTGTAAATTTCACTTTTTTGTGAAAATATCCACTAAATGAGGGAATAATATGTGTGAGGGCACACCAGGAGAGTTCCAAATGTGTGTGGGTAGAATATATATCCCACGGGGGAAAAATTGAAAAAAGTTGAAAACATTTTTTTTTTGGACTTAGTCATTTTTCCAGCGTTTATCAGACTTTCAGTTAGGGGAAATGTCAGTGAGCGTTCCGATTTCAGTTCCAAAGCGATTCGCCCAATGAGTCCTTGATATTTAGTAGTTTTCAGCCAATTTTCTGGATTTTTGAAAATTTCACTTTTTTGTGAAAATATCCACTAAATGAGGGAATAATATGTGTGAGGGTACCCCAGGAGAGTTCCAAATGTGTGTGGGTAGAATATATATCCCACGGGGGTAAAATTGAAAAAAGTTGAAAAAAAAATTTTTTTGGACTTAGTCATTTTTTTGGCGTTTATCAGACTTTCAGATAGGGGAAATGTCAGTGAGCATTCCGATTTCAGTTCCAGACTGATTCACCCAATGAGTCCTTCATATTTAGTCGTTTTCAGCCAATTTTCTGGATTTTTTAAAATTTCACTTTTTTGTGAAAATATCCACTAATGAGGGAATAATATGTGTGAGGGTACCCCAGGAGAGTTCCAAATGTGTGTGGGTAGAATATATATCCCACGGGGGTAAAATTGAAAAAAGTTTAAAAAAATTTTTTTGGGACTTAGTCATTTTTCTGGCGTTTATCAGACTTTCAGATAGGGGAAATGTCAGTGAGCATTCCGATTTCAGTTCCAGACTGATTCACCCAATGAGTCCTTAATATTTAGTCGTTTTCAGCCAATTTTTTGGATTTTTGAAAATTTCACTTTTTTGTCAAAATATCCACTAAATGAGGGAATAATATGTGTGAGGGTACCCCAGGAGAGTTTCAAATGTGTGTGGGCAGAATATATATCCCACGGGGGTAAAATTGAAAAAAGTTTAAAAAAATTTTTTTTTGGACTTAGTCATTTTTCTGGCGTTTATCAGACTTTCAGATAGGGGAAATGTCAGTGAGCATTCCGATTTCAGTTCCAGAGCGATTCGCCTAATGAGTCCTTGTTATTTAGTCGTTTTCAGCCAATTTTCTGGATTTTTGAAAATTTCACTTTTTTGTGAAAATATCCACTAAATGAGGGAATAATATGTGTGAGGGTACCCCAGGAGAGTTCCAAATGTGTGTGGGTAGAATATATATCCCCCGGGGGAAAAATTGAAAAAAGTTGAAAACATTTTTTTTTTGGACTTAGTCATTTTTCCAGCGCTTATCAGACTTTCAGTTAGGGGAAATTTCAGTGAGCGTTCCGATTTCAGTTCCAGAGCGATTCGCCCAATGAGTCCTTGATATTTAGTAGTTTTCAGCCAATTTTCTGGATTTTTGAAAATTTCACTTTTTTTGTGAAAATATCCACTAAATGAGGGAATAATATGTGTGAGGGTACCCCAGGAGAGTTCCAAATGTGTGTGGGTAGAATATATATCCCATGGGGTAAAATTGAAAAAATTTGAAAAAAAATTTTTTTTGGACTTAGTCATTTTTCCGGCGTTTATCAGACTTTCAGATAGGGGAAATGTCAGTGAGCGCTCCGATTTCAGTTCCAGAGTGATTCTCCCAATGAGTCCTTGTTATTTAGTCGTTTTCAGCCAATTTTCTGGATTTTTGAAAATTTCACTTTTTTGTGAAAATATCCACTAAATGAGGGAATAATATGTGTGAGGGTACCCCAGGAGAGTTCCAAATGTGTGTGGGTAGAATATATATCCCATGGGGATAAAATTGAAAAAGGTTGAAAAAAAATTTTTTTTGGACTTAGTCATTTTTCCGGCGTTTATCAGACTTTCAGATAGGGGAAATGTCAGTGAGCGCTCCGATTTCAGTTCCAGAGTGGTTTTCCCAATGAGTCCTTGTTATTTAGTCGTTTTCAGCCAATTTTTTGGATTTTTGAAAATTTCACTTTTTTGTCAAAATATCCACTAAATGAGGGAATAATATGTGTGAGGGTACCCCAGGAGAGATCCAAATGTGTGTGGGTAGAATATATATCCCACGGGGGTAAAATTGAAAACAGTTGAAAAAAATTTTTTTGGGACTTAGTCATTTTTCTGGCGTTTATCAGACTTTCAGATAGGGGAAATGTCAGTGAGCATTCCGATTTCAGTTCCAGACTGATTCACCCAATGAGTCCTTGATATTTAGTCGTTTTCAGCCAATTTTTTGGATTTTTGAAAATTTCACTTTTTTGTCAAAATATCCACTAAATGAGGGAATAATATGTGTGAGGGTACCCCAGGAGAGTTCCAAATGTGTGTGGGCAGAATATATATCCCACGGGGGTAAAATTGAAAAAAGTTGAAAAAAATTTTTTTTTGGACTTAGTCATTTTTCCGGCGTTTATCAGACTTTCAGATAGGGGAAATGTCAGTGAGCGCTCCGATTTCAGTTCCAGAGTGGTTTTCCCAATGAGTCCTTGTTATTTAGTCGTTTTCAGCCAATTTTCTGGATTTTTGAAAATTTCACTTTTTTGTGAAAATATCCACTAAATGAGGGAATAATATGTGTGAGGGTACCCCAGGAGAGTTCCAAATGTGTGTGGGTAGAATATATATCCCACGGGGGAAAAATTTAAAAAAGTTGAAAACATTTTTTTTTTGGACTTAGTCATTTTTCCAGCGTTTATCAGACTTTCAGTTAGGGGAAATGTCAGTGAGCGTTCCGATTTCAGTTCCAAAGCGATTCGCCCAATGAGTCCTTGATATTTAGTAGTTTTCAGCCAATTTTCTGGATTTTTGAAAATTTCACTTTTTTGTGAAAATATCCACTAAATGAGGGAATAATATGTGTGAGGGTACCCCAGGAGAGTTCCAAATGTGTGTGGGTAGAATATATATCCCACGGGGGTAAAATTGAAAACAGTTGAAAAAAATTTTTTTGGGACTTAGTCATTTTTCTGGCGTTTATCAGACTTTCAGATAGGGGAAATGTCAGTGAGCATTCCGATTTCAGTTCCAGACTGATTCACCCAATGAGTCCTTGATATTTAGTCGTTTTCAGCCAATTTTTTGGATTTTTTTAAATTTCACTTTTTTGTCAAAATATCCACTAAATGAGGGAATAATATGTGTGAGGGTACCCCAGGAGAGTTCCAAATGTGTGTGGGCAGAATATATATCCCACGGGGGTAAAATTGAAAAAAGTTGAAAAAAATTTTTTTTTGGACTTAGTCATTTTTCCGGCGTTTATCAGACTTTCAGATAGGGGAAATGTCAGTGAGCGCTCCGATTTCAGTTCCAGAGTGGTTTTCCCAATGAGTCCTTGTTATTTAGTCGTTTTCAGCCAATTTTCTGGATTTTTGAAAATTTCACTTTTTTGTGAAAATATCCACTAAATGAGGGAATAATATGTGTGAGGGTACCCCAGGAGAGTTCCAAATGTGTGTGGGTAGAATATATATCCCACGGGGGAAAAATTTAAAAAAGTTGAAAACATTTTTTTTTTGGACTTAGTCATTTTTCCAGCGTTTATCAGACTTTCAGTTAGGGGAAATGTCAGTGAGCGTTCCGATTTCAGTTCCAAAGCGATTCGCCCAATGAGTCCTTGATATTTAGTAGTTTTCAGCCAATTTTCTGGATTTTTGAAAATTTCACTTTTTTGTGAAAATATCCACTAAATGAGGGAATAATATGTGTGAGGGTACCCCAGGAGAGTTCCAAATGTGTGTGGGTAGAATATATATCCCACGGGGGTAAAATTGAAAAAAGTTGAAAAAAAATTTTTTTTGGACTTAGTCATTTTTTTGGCGTTTATCAGACTTTCAGATAGGGGAAATGTCAGTGAGCATTCCGATTTCAGTTCCAGACTGATTCACCCAATGAGTCCTTCATATTTAGTCGTTTTCAGCCAATTTTCTGGATTTTTTAAAATTTCACTTTTTTGTGAAAATATCCACTAATGAGGGAATAATATGTGTGAGGGTACCCCAGGAGAGTTCCAAATGTGTGTGGGTAGAATATATATCCCACGGGGGTAAAATTGAAAAAAGTTTAAAAAAAAATTTTTTTGGACTTAGTCATTTTTCCGGCGTTTATCAGACTTTCAGATAGGGGAAATGTCAGTGAGCGTTCCGATTTCAATTCCAGAGTGATTCTCCCAATGAGTCCTTGTTATTTATTCGTTTTCAACCAATTTTCTGGATTTTTGAAAATTTCACTTTTTTGTGAAAATATCCACTAAATGAGGGAATAATATGTGTGAGGGTACCCCAGGAGAGTTCCAAATGTGTGTGGGTAGAATATATATCCCACGGGGGTAAAATTGAAAAAAGTTTAAAAAATTTTTTTTGGGACTTAGTCATTTTTCTGGCGTTTATCAGACTTTCAGATAGGGGAAATGTCAGTGAGCATTCCGATTTCAGTTCCAGACTGATTCACCCAATGAGTCCTTCATATTTAGTCGTTTTCAGCCAATTTTCTGGATTTTTTAAAATTTCACTTTTTTGTGAAAATATCCACTAATGAGGGAATAATATGTGTGAGGGTACCCCAGGAGAGTTCCAAATGTGTGTGGGTAGAATATATATCCCACGGGGGTAAAATTGAAAAAAGTTTAAAAAAAAATTTTTTTGGACTTAGTCATTTTTCCGGCGTTTATCAGACTTTCAGATAGGGGAAATGTCAGTGAGCGTTCCGATTTCAATTCCAGAGTGATTCTCCCAATGAGTCCTTGTTATTTATTCGTTTTCAGCCAATTTTCTGGATTTTTGAAAATTTCACTTTTTTGTGAAAATATCCACTAAATGAGGGAATAATATGTGTGAGAGTACCCCAGGAGAGTTCCAAATTTGTGTGGGTAGAATATATATCCCACGGGGGTAAAATTGAAAAAAGTAAAAAAAAAAATTTTTTGGGACTTAGTGATTTTTCTGGCGTTAATCAGACTTTCAGATAGGGGAAATGTCAGTGAGCGTTCCGATTTCAGTTCCAGAGCGATTCGCCCAATGACTCCTTGTTATTTAGTCGTTTTCAGCCAATTTTCTGGATTTTTGAAAATTTCACTTTTTTTGTGAAAATATCCACTAAATGAGGGAATAATATGTGTGAGGGTACCCCAGGAGAGTTCCAAATGTGTGTGGGTAGAATATATATCCCACGGGGAAAAATTGAAAAAAGTTGAAAACATTTTTTTTTGGACTTAGTCATTTTTCCAGCGTTTATCAGACTTTCAGATAGGGGAAATGTCAGTGAGCGTTCCGATTTCAGTTCCAGAGCGATTCGCCCAATGACTCCCTGTTATTTAGTCGTTTTCAGCCAATTTTCTGGATTTTTGAAAATTTCACTTTTTTGTGAAAATATCCACTAATTGAGGGAATAATATGTGTGAGGGCACACCAGGAGAGTTCCAAATGTGTGTGGGTAGAATATATATCCCACGGGGGTAAAATTGAAAAAAGTAAAAAAAAAATTTTTTTTGGACTTAGTGATTTTTCTGGCGTTTATCAGACTTTCAGATAGGGGAAATGTCAGTGAGCATTCCGATTTCAGTTCCAGAGCAATTCGCCCAATGACTCCTTGTTATTTAGTCGTTTTCTGCCAATTTTCTGGATTTTTGAAAATTTCACTTTTTTGTGAAAATATCCACTAAATGAGGGAATAATATGTGTGAGGGTACCCCAGGAGAGTTCCAAATGTGTGTGGGTAGAATATATATCCCATGGGGATAAAATTGAAAAAGGTTGAAAAAAAATTTTTTTTGGACTTAGTCATTTTTCCGGCGTTTATCAGACTTTCAGATAGGGGAAATGTCAGTGAGCGCTCCGATTTCAGTTCCAGAGTGGTTTTCCCAATGAGTCCTTGTTATTTAGTCGTTTTCAGCCAATTTTTTGGATTTTTGAAAATTTCACTTTTTTGTGAAAATATCCACTAAATGAGGGAATAATATGTGTGAGGGTACCCCAGGAGAGTTCCAAATGTGTGTGGGTAGAATATATATCCCACGGGGGTAAAATTGAAAAAAGTTGAAAAAAATTTTTTTGGGACTTAGTCATTTTTCTGGCGTTTATCAGACTTTCAGATAGGGGAAATGTCAGTGAGCATTCCGATTTCAGTTCCAGACTGATTCACCCAATGAGTCCTTGATATTTAGTCGTTTTCAGCCAATTTTTTGGATTTTTGAAAATTTCACTTTTTTGTCAAAATATCCACTAAATGAGGGAATAATATGTGTGAGGGTACCCCAGGAGAGTTCCAAATGTGTGTGGGCAGAATATATATCCCACGGGGGTAAAATTGAAAAAAGTTGAAAAAAATTTTTTTTTGGACTTAGTCATTTTTCTGGCGTTTATCAGACTTTCAGATAGGGGAAATGTCAGTGAGCATTCCGATTTCAGTTCCAGACTGATTCACCCAATGAGTCCTTGACATTTAGTCGTTTTCAGCCAATTTTTTGGATTTTTGAAAATTTCACTTTTTTGTGAAAATATCCACTAAATGAGGGAATAATATGTGTGAGGGTACCCCAGGAGAGTTCCAAATGTGTGTGGGTAGAATATATATCCCACGGGGGTAAAATTGAAAAAAGTTTAAAAAAAATTTTTTTTGAACTTAGTCATTTTTCCGGCGTTTATCAGACTTTCAGATAGGGGAAATGTCAGTGAGCATTCCGATTTCAGTTCCAGACTGATTCACCCAATGAGTCCTTCATATTTAGTCATTTTCAGCCAATTTTCTGGATTTTTTAAAATTTCATTTTTTTGTGAAAATATCCACTAAATGAGGGAATAATATGTGTGAGGGTACCCCAGGAAAGATCCAAATGTGTGTGGGTAGAATATATATCCCACGAGGGAAAAATTGAAAAAAGTTGAAAACATTTTTTTTTTGGACTTAGTCATTTTTCCGGGGTTTATCAGACTTTCAGATAGGGGAAATGTCAGTGAGCGTTCCGATTTCAATTCCAGAGTGATTCTCCCAATGAGTCCTTGTTATTTATTCGTTTTCAGCCAATTTTCTGGATTTTTGAAAATTTCACTTTTTTGTGAAAATATCCACTAAATGAGGGAATAATATGTGTGAGGGTACCCCAGGAGAGTTCCAAATGTGTGTGGGTAGAATATATATCCCACGGGGGTAAAATTGAAAAAAGTTTAAAAAAATTTTTTTGGGACTTAGTCATTTTTCTGGCGTTTATCAGACTTTCAGATAGGGGAAATGTCAGTGAGCATTCCGATTTCAGTTCCAGACTGATTCACCCAATGAGTCCTTAATATTTAGTCGTTTTCAGCCAATTTTTTGGATTTTTGAAAATTTCACTTTTTTGTCAAAATATCCACTAAATGAGGGAATAATATGTGTGAGGGTACCCCAGGAGAGTTCCAAATGTGTGTGGGCAGAATATATATCCCACGGGGGTAAAATTGAAAAAAGTTGAAAAAAAATTTTTTTTGGACTTAGTCATTTTTCTGGCGTTTATCAGACTTTCAGATAGGGGAAATGTCAGTGAGCATTCCGATTTCAGTTCCAGACTGATTCACCCAATGAGTCCTTGATATTTAGTCGTTTTCAGCCAATTTTTTGGATTTTTGAAAATTTCACTTTTTTGTAAAAATATCCACTAAATGAGGGAATAATATGTGTGAGGGTACCCCAGGAGAGTTCCAAATGTGTGTGGGTAGAATATATATCCCACGGGGGTAAAATTGAAAAAAGTTGAAAAAAAATTTTTTTTGGACCTAGTCATTTTTTTGGCGTTTATCAGACTTTCAGATAGGGGAAATGTCAGTGAGCATTCCGATTTCAGTTCCAGACTGATTCACCCAATGAGTCCTTCATATTTAGTCGTTTTCAGCCAATTTTCTGGATTTTTTAAAATTTCATTTTTTTGTGAAAATATCCACTAAATGAGGGAATAATATGTGTGAGGGTACCCCAGGAAAGTTCCAAATGTGTGTGGGTAGAATATATATCCCACGGGGGAAAAATTGAAAAAGTTGAAAACATTTTTTTTTTGTACTTAGTCATTTTTCCAGCGTTTATCAGACTTTCAGTTAGGGGAAATGTCAGTGAGCGTTCCGATTTCAGTTCCAGAGCGATTCGCCCAATGAGTCCTTGTTATTTGGTTGTTTTCAGCCAATTTTCTGGATTTTTGAAAATTTCACTTTTTTGTGAAAATATCCACTAAATGAGGGAATAATATGTGTGAGAGTACCCCAGGAGAGTTCCAAATGTGTGTGGGTAGAATATATATATCCCACGGGGGTAAAATTGAAAAAAGTAAAAAAAAAAATTTTTTTGGACTTAGTGATTTTTCTGGCGTTTATCAGACTTTCAGATAGGGGAAATGTCAGTGAGCGTTCCGATTTCAGTTCCAGAGCGATTCGCCCAATGACTCCTTGTTATTTAGTCGTTTTCAGCCAATTTTCTGGATTTTTGAAAATTTCACTTTTTTGTGAAAATATCCACTAAATGAGGGAAAAATATGTGTGAGGGTACCCCAGGAGAGTTCCAAATGTGTGTGTGTAGAATATATATCCCACGGGGAAAAATTGAAAAAAGTTGAAAACATTTTTTTTTGGACTTAGTCATTTTTCCAGCGTTTATCAGACTTTCAGATAGGGGAAATGTCAGTGAGCGTTCCGATTTCAGTTCCAGAGCGATTCGCCCCATGACTCCCTGTTATTTAGTCGTTTTCAGCCAATTTTCTGGATTTTTGAAAATTTCACTTTTTTGTGAAAATATCCACTAAATGAGGGAATAATATGTGTGAGGGTACCCCAGGAGAGTTCCAAATGTGTGTGGGTAGAATATATATCCCACGGGGGAAAAATTGAAAAAAGTTGAAAACATTTTTTATTGGACTTAGTCATTTTTCCAGCGTTTATCAGACTTTCAGTTAGGGGAAATGTCAGTGAGCGTTCCGATTTCAGTTCCAGAGCGATTCGCCCAATGAGTCCTTGATATTTAGCAGTTTTCAGCCAATTTTCTTGATTTTTGAAAATTTCACTTTTTTTGTGAAAATATCCACTAAATGAGGGAATAATATGTGTGAGGGTACCCCAGGAGAGTTCCAAATGTGTGTGGGTAGAATATATATCCCATGGGGTAAAATTGAAAAAAGTTGAAAAAAAATTTTTTTTGGACTTAGTCATTTTTCCGGCGTTTATCAGACTTTCAGATAGGGGAAATGTCAGTGAGCGCTCCGATTTCAGTTCCAGAGCGATTCGCCCAATGATTCCTTGTTATTTAGTTGTTTTCAGCCAATTTTCTGGATTTTTGTAAATTTCACTTTTTTGTGAAAATATCCACTAATTGAGGGAATAATATGTGTGAGGGCACACCAGGAGAGTTCCAAATGTGTGTGGGTAGAATATATATCCCACGGGGTAAAATTGAAAAAAGTAAAAAAAAAATTTTTTTTGGACTTAGTGATTTTTCTGGCGTTTATCAGACTTTCAGATAGGGGAAATGTCAGTGAGCATTCCGATTTCAGTTCCAGAGCAATTCGCCCAATGACTCCTTGTTATTTAGTCGTTTTCTGCCAATTTTCTGGATTTTTGAAAATTTCACTTTTTTGTGAAAATATCCACTAAATGAGGGAATAATATGTGTGAGGGTACCCCAGGAGAGTTCCAAATGTGTGTGGGTAGAATATATATCCCATGGGGATAAAATTGAAAAAGGTTGAAAAAAAATTTTTTTTGGACTTAGTCATTTTTCCGGCGTTTATCAGACTTTCAGATAGGGGAAATGTCAGTGAGCGCTCCGATTTCAGTTCCAGAGTGGTTTTCCCAATGAGTCCTTGTTATTTAGTCGTTTTCAGCCAATTTTTTGGATTTTTGAAAATTTCACTTTTTTGTGAAAATATCCACTAAATGAGGGAATAATATGTGTGAGAGTACCCCAGGAGAGTTCCAAATGTGTGTGGGTAGAATATATATCCCACGGGGGTAAAATTGATAAAGTTGAAAAAAATTTTTTTGGGACTTAGTCATTTTTCTGGCGTTTATCAGACTTTCAGATAGGGGAAATGTCAGTGAGCATTCCGATTTCAGTTCCAGACTGATTCACCCAATGAGTCCTTCATATTTAGTCGTTTTCAGCCAATTTTCTGGATTTTTTAAAATTTCACTTTTTTGTGAAAATATCCATTAATGAGGGAATAATATGTGTGAGGGTACCCCAGGAGAGTTCCAAATGTGTGTGGGTAGAATATATATCCCACGGGGGTAAAATTGAAAAAAGTTTAAAAAAATTTTTTTGGGACTTAGTCATTTTTCTGGCGTTTATCAGACTTTCAGATAGGGGAAATGTCAGTGAGCATTCCGATTTCAGTTCCAGACTGATTCACCCAATGAGTCCTTAATATTTAGTCGTTTTCAGCCAATTTTTTGGATTTTTGAAAATTTCACTTTTTTGTCAAAATATCCACTAAATGAGGGAATAATATGTGTGAGGGTACCCCAGGAGAGTTCCAAATGTGTGTGGGCAGAATATATATCCCACGGGGGTAAAATTGAAAAAAGTTGAAAAAAATTTTTTTTTGGACTTAGTCATGTTTCTGGCGTTTATCAGACTTTCAGATAGGGGAAATGTCAGTGAGCGTTCCGATTTCAGTTCCAGAGCGATTCGCCCAATGAGTCCCTGATATTTAGTAGTTTTCAGCCAATTTTCTGGATTTTTGAAAATTTCACTTTTTTGTGAAAATATCCACTAAATGAGGGAATAATATGTGTGAGGGTACCCCAGGAGAGTTCCAAATGTGTGTGGGTAGAATATATATCCCACGGGGGTAAAATTGAAAAAAGTTGAAAAAAAATTTTTTCTGGACTTAGTCATTTATTTGGCGTTTATCAGACTTTCAGATAGGGGAAATGTCAGTGAGCATTCCGATTTCAGTTCCAGACTGATTCACCCAATGAGTCCTTCATATTTAGTCGTTTTCAGCCAATTTTCTGGATTTTTTAAAATTTCACTTTTTTGTGAAAATATCCATTAATGAGGGAATAATATGTGTGAGGGTACCCCAGGAGAGTTCCAAATGTGTGTGGGTAGAATATATATCCCACGGGGGTAAAATTGAAAAAAGTTTTAAAAAAAATTTTTTTGGACTTAGTCATTTTTCCGGCGTTTATCAGACTTTCAGATAGGGGAAATGTCAGTGAGCGTTCCGATTTCAATTCCAGAGTGATTCTCCCAATGAGTCCTTGTTATTTAGTCGTTTTCAGCCAATTTTCTGGATTTTTGAAAATTTCACTTTTTTGTGAAAATATCCACTAAATGAGGGAATAATATGTGTGAGGGTACCCCAGGAGAGTTCCAAATGTGTGTGGGTAGAATATATATCCCACGGGGGTAAAATTGAAAAAAGTTTAAAAAAATTTTTTTGGGACTTAGTCATTTTTCTGGCGTTTATCAGACTTTCAGATAGGGGAAATGTCAGTGAGCATTCCGATTTCAGTTCCAGACTGATTCACCCAATGAGTCCTTAATATTTAGTCGTTTTCAGCCAATTTTTTGGATTTTTGAAAATTTCACTTTTTTGTCAAAATATCCACTAAATGAGGGAATAATATGTGTGAGGGTACCCCAGGAGAGTTCCAAATGTGTGTGGGCAGAATATATATCCCACGGGGGTAAAATTGAAAAAAGTTGAAAAAAATTTTTTTTTGGACTTAGTCATGTTTCTGGCGTTTATCAGACTTTCAGATAGGGGAAATGTCAGTGAGCATTCCGATTTCAGTTCCAGACTGATTCACCCAATGAGTCCTTGATATTTAGTCGTTTTCAGCCAATTTTTTGGATTTTTGAAAATTTCACTTTTTTGTGAAAATATCCACCAAATGAGGGAATAATATGTGTGAGGGTACCCCAGGAGAGTTCCAAATGTGTGTGGGTAGAATATATATCCCACGGGGGTAAAATTGAAAAAAGTTGAAAAAAAATTTTTTTTGGACCTAGTCATTTTTTTGGCGTTTATCAGACTTTCAGATAGGGGAAATGTCAGTGAGCATTCCGATTTCAGTTCCAGACTGATCCACCCAATGAGTCCTTCATATTTAGTCGTTTTCAGCCAATTTTCTGGATTTTTTAAAATTTCATTTTTTTGTGAAAATATCCACTAAATGAGGGAATAATATGTGTGAGGGTACCCCAGGAAAGTTCCAAATGTGTGTGGGTAGAATATATATCCCACGGGGGAAAAATTGAAAAAAGTTGAAAACATTTTTTTATTGGACTTAGTCATTTTTCCAGCGTTTATCAGACTTTCAGTTAGGGGAAATGTCAGTGAGCGTTCCGATTTCAGTTCCAGAGCGATTCGCCCAATGAGTCCTTGTTATTTAGTTGTTTTCAGCCAATTTTCTGGATTTTTGAAAATTTCACTTTTTTGTGAAAATATCCACTAAATGAGGGAATAATATGTGTGAGAGTACCCCAGGAGAGTTCCAAATGTGTGTGGGTAGAATATATATCCCACGGGGGTAAAATTGAAAAAAGTTGAAAAAATTTTTTTTGGGACTTAGTCATTTTTCTGGCATTTATCAGACTTTCAGATAGGGGAAATGTCAGTGAGCATTCCGATTTCAGTTCCAGACTGATTCACCCAATGAGTCCTTGATATTTAGTCGTTTTCAGACAATTTTTTTAATTTTTGAAAATTTCACTTTTTTGTCAAAATATCCACTAAATGAGGGAATAATATGTGTGAGGGTACCCCAGGAGAGTTCCAAATGTGTGTGGGTAGAATATATATCACACGGGTAAAATTGAAAAAAAATTTTTTTTGGACTTAGTGATTTTTCTGCCGTTTATCAGACTTTCAGATAGGGGAAATGTCAGTGAGCGTTCCGATTTCAGTTCCAGAGCGATTCGCCCAATGACTCCTTGTTATTTAGTCGTTTTCAGCCAATTTTCTGGATTTTTGAAAATTTCACTTTTTTGTGAAAATATCCACTAAATGAGGGAATAATATGTGTGATGGTATCCCAGGAGAGTTCCAAATGTGTGTGGGTAGAATATATATCCCACGGGGGAAAAATTGAAAAAAGTTGAAAACATTTTTTTTTTGGACTTAGTCATTTTTCCAGCGTTTATCAGACTTTCAGTTAGGGGAAATGTCAGTGAGCATTCCGATTTCAGTTCCAGAGCGATTCGCCCAATGAGTCCTTGATATTTAGTAGTTTTGAGCCAATTTTCTGGATTTTTGAAAATTTCACTTTTTTTGTGAAAATATCCACTAAATGAGGGAATAATATGTGTAAGGGTACCCCAGTAGAGTTCCAAATGTGTGTGGGTAGAATATATATCCCACGGGGGGTAAAATTGAAAAAAGTTTAAAAAAATTTTTTTGGGACTTAGTCATTTTTCTGGCGTTTTTCAGACTTTCAGATAGGGGAAATGTCAGTGAGCGTTCCGATTTCAGTTCCAGAGCGATTCGCCCAATGACTCCTTGTTATTTAGTCGTTTTCAGCCAATTTTCTGGATTTTTGAAAATTTCACTTTTTTGTGAAAATATCCACTAAATGAGGGAATAATATGTGTGATGGTATCCCAGGAGAGTTCCAAATGTGTGTGGGTAGAATATATATCCAACGGGGGAAAAATTGAAAAAAGTTGAAAACATTTTTTTTTTGGACTTAGTCATTTTTCCAGCGTTTATCAGACTTTCAGTTAGGGGAAATGTCAGTGAGCATTCCGATTTCAGTTCCAGAGCGATTCGCCCAATGAGTCCTTGATATTTAGTAGTTTTGAGCCAATTTTCTGGATTTTTGAAAATTTCACTTTTTTTGTGAAAATATCCACTAAATGAGGGAATAATATGTGTAAGGGTACCCCAGGAGAGTTCCAAATGTGTGTGGGTAGAATTTATATCCCACGGGGGTAAAATTGAAAAAAGTTTAAAAAAATTTTTTTGGGACTTAGTCATTTTTCTGGCGTTTATCAGACTTTCAGATAGGGGAAATGTCAGTGAGCATTCCGATTTCAGTTCCAGACTGTTTCACCCTATGAGTCCTTAATATTTAGTTGTTTTCAGCCAATTTTTTGGATTTTTGAAAATTTCACTTTTTTGTCAAAATATCCACTAAATGAGGGAATAATATGTGTGAGGGTACCCCAGGAGAGTTCCAAATGTGTGTGGGCAGAATATATATCCCACGGGGGTAAAATTGAAAAAAGTTGAAAAAAAATTTTTTTTGGACTTAGTCATTTTTCTGGCGTTTATCAGACTTTCAGATAGGGGAAATGTCAGTGAGCGTTCCGATTTCAGTTCCAGAGCGATTCGCCCAATGACTCCTTGTTATTTAGTCGTTTTCAGCCAATTTTCTGGATTTTTGAAAATTTCACTTTTTTGTGAAAATATCCACTAAATGAGGGAATAATATGTGTGATGGTATCCCAGGAGAGTTCCAAATGTGTGTGGGTAGAATATATATCCCACGGGGGAAAAATTGAAAAAAGTTGAAAACATTTTTTTTTTGGACTTAGTCATTTTTCCAGCGTTTATCAGACTTTCAGTTAGGGGAAATGTCAGTGAGCGTTCCGATTTCAGTTCCAGAGCGATTCGCCCAATGAGTCCTTGATATTTAGTTGTTTTCAGCCAATTTTCTGGATTTTTGAAAATTTCACTTTTTTGTGAAAATATCCACTAAATGAGGGAATAATATGTGTGAGAGTACCCCAGGAGAGTTCCAAATGTGTGTGGGTAGAATATATATCCCACGGGGGTAAAATTGAAAAAAGCAAAAAAAAAATTTTTTTTGGACTTATTGATTTTTCTGGCGTTTATCAGACTTTCAGATAGGGGAAATGTCAGTGAGCGTTCCGATTTCAGTTCCAGAGCGATTCGCCCAATGAGTCCTTGATATTTTGTCGTTTTCAGCCAATTTTCTGGATTTTTGAAAATTTCACTTTTTTTGTGAAAATATCCACTAAATGAGGGAATAATATGTGTGAGGGTACCCCAGGAGAGTTCCAAATGTGTGTGGGTAGAATATATATCACACGGGTAAAATTGAAAAAAAAAATTTTTTGGACTTAGTGATTTTTCTGCCGTTTATCAGACTTTCAGATAGGGGAAATGTCAGTGAGCGTTCCAATTTCAGTTCCAGAGCGATTCGCCCAATGACTCCTTGTTATTTAGTCGTTTTCAGCCAATTTTCTGGATTTTTGAAAATTTCACTTTTTTGTGAAAATATCCACTAAATGAGGGAATAATATGTGTGATGGTATCCCAGGAGAGTTCCAAATGTGTGTGGGTAGAATATATATCCCACGGGGGAAAAATTGAAAAAAGTTGAAAACATTTTTTTTTTTGGACTTAGTCATTTTTCCAGCGTTTATCAGACTTTCAGTTAGGGGAAATGTCAGTGAGCATTCCGATTTCAGTTCCAGAGCGATTCGCCCAATGAGTCCTTGATATTTAGTAGTTTTGAGCCAATTTTCTGGATTTTTGAAAATTTCACTTTTTTTGTGAAAATATCCACTAAATGAGGGAATAATATGTGTAAGGGTACCCCAGTAGAGTTCCAAATGTGTGTGGGTAGAATATATATCCCACGGGGGGTAAAATTGAAAAAAGTTTAAAAAAATTTTTTTGGGACTTAGTCATTTTTCTGGCGTTTTTCAGACTTTCAGATAGGGGAAATGTCAGTGAGCATTCCGATTTCAGTTCCAGACTGATTCACCCAATGAGTCCTTAATATTTAGTCGTTTTCAGCCAATTTTTTGGATTTTTGAAAATTTCACTTTTTTGTCAAAATATCCACTAAATGAGGGAATAATATGTGTGAGGGTACCCCAGGAGAGTTCCAAATGTGTGTGGGCAGAATATATATCCCACGGGGGTAAAATTGAAAAAAGTTGAAAAAAATTTTTTTTTGGACTTAGTCATTTTTCTGGCGTTTATCAGACTTTCAGATAGGGGAAATGTCAGTGAGCGTTCCGATTTCAGTTCCAGAGTGATTCGCCCAATGACTCCTTGTTATTTAGTCGTTTTCAGCCAATTTTCTGGATTTTTGAAAATTTCACTTTTTTGTGAAAATATCCACTAAATGAGGGAATAATATGTGTGAGAGTACCCCAGGAGAGTTCCAAATGTGTGTGGTTAGAATATATATCCCACGGGGGTAAAATTGAAAAAAGTAAAAAAAAGGTTTTTTTGGACTTATTGATTTTTCTGGCGTTTATCAGACTTTCAGATAGGGGAAATGTCAGTGAGCGTTCCGATTTCAGTTCCAGAGCGATTCGCCCAATGACTCCTTGTTATTTAGTCGTTTTCAGCCAATTTTCTGGATTTTTGAAAATTTCACTTTTTTGTGAAAATATCCACTAAATGAGGGAATAATATGTGTGATGGTATCCCAGGAGAGTTCCAAATGTGTGTGGGTAGAATATATATCCCACGGGGGAAAAATTGAAAAAAGTTGAAAACATTTTTTTTTTGGACTTAGTCATTTTTCCAGCGTTTATCAGACTTTCAGTTAGGGGCAATGTCAGTGAGCGTTCCGATTTCAGTTCCAGAGCGATTCGCCCAATGAGTCCTTGATATTTAGTAGTTTTCAGCCAATTTTCTGGATTTTTGAAAATTTCACTTTTTTTGTGAAAATATCCACTAAATGAGGGAATAATATGTGTGAGGGTACCCCAGGAGAGTTCCAAATGTGTGTGGGTAGAATATATATCACACGGGTAAAATTGAAAAAAAATTTTTTTTGGACTTAGTGATTTTTCTGCCGTTTATCAGACTTTCAGATAGGGGAAATGTCAGTGAGCGTTCCGATTTCAGTTCCAGAGCGATTCGCCCAATGACTCCTTGTTATTTAGTCGTTTTCAGCCAATTTTCTGGATTTTTGAAAATTTCACTTTTTTGTGAAAATATCCACTAAATGAGGGAATAATATGTGTGATGGTATCCCAGGAGAGTTCCAAATGTGTGTGGGTAGAATATATATCCCACGGTGGAAAAATTGAAAAAAGTTGAAAACATTTTTTTTTTGAACTTAGTCATTTTTCCAGCGTTTATCAGACTATCAGTTAGGGGAAATGTCAGTGAGCGTTCCGATTTCAGTTCCAGAGCGATTCGCCCAATGGGTCCTTGATATTTAGTAGTTTTCAGCCAATTTTCTGGATTTTTGAAAATTTCACTTTTTTTGTGAAAATATCCACTAAATGAGGGAATAATATGTGTGAGGGTACCCCAGGAGAGTTCCAAATGTTTGTGGGTAGAATATATATCCCACGGGGGTAAAATTGAAAAAAGTTGAAAAAAATTTTTTTTTCGACTTAGTCATTTTTTTGGCGTTTATCAGACTTTCAGATAGGGGAAATGTCAGTGAGCATTCCGATTTCAGTTCCAGACTGATTCACCCAATGAGTCCTTGATATTTAGTCGTTTTCAGCCAATTTTCTGGATTTTTTAAAATTTCACTTTTTTGTGAAAATATCCACTAAATGAGGGAATAATATGTGTGAGGGTACCCCAGGAGAGTTCCAAATGTGTGTGGGTAGAATATATATCACACGGGGGTAAAATTGAAAAAAAATTTTTTTGGGACTTAGTGATTTTTCTGGCGTTTATCAGACTTTCAGATAGGAGAAATGTCAGTGAGCGTTCCGATTTCAGTTCCAGAGCGATTCGCCCAATGACTCCTTGTTATTTAGTCGTTTTCAGCCAATTTTCTGGATTTTTGAAAATTTCACTTTTTTGTGAAAATATCCACTAAATGAGGGAATAATATGTGTGATGGTATCCCAGGAGAGTTCCAAATGTGTGTGGGTAGAATATATATCCCACGGGGGAAAAATTGAAAAAAGTTGAAAACATTTTTTTTTTGGACTTAGTCATTTTTCCAGCGTTTATCAGACTTTCAGTTAGGGGAAATGTCAGTGAGCGTTCCGATTTCAGTTCCAGAGCGATTCGCCCAATGAGTCCTTGATATTTAGTAGTTTTCAGCCAATTTTCTGGACTTTTGAAAATTTCACTTTTTTTGTGAAAATATCCACTAAATGAGGGAATAATATGTGTGAGGGTACCCCAGGAGAGTTCCAAATGTGTGTGGGTAGAATATATATCCCACGGGGGTAAAATTGAAAAAAGTTGAAAAAAAATTTTTTTTGGACTTAGTCATTTTTTTGGCGTTTATCAGACTTTCAGATAGGGGAAATGTCAGTGAGCATTCCGATTTCAGTTCCAGAGCGATTCGCCCAATTAGTCCTTGTTATTTAGTTGTTTTCAGCCAATTTTCTGGATTTTTGAAAATTTCACTTTTTTGTGAAAATATCCACTAAATGAGGGAATAATATGTGTGAGAGTACCCCAGGAGAGTTCCAAATGTGTGTGAGTAGAATATATATCCCACGGAGGTAAAATTGAAAAAAGTAAAAAAAATATTTTTTTTGGACTTAGTGATTTTTCTGGCGTTTATCAGACTTTCAGATAGGGGAAATGTCAGTGAGCGTTCCGATTTCAGTTCCAGAGCGATTCGCCCAATGACTCCTTGTTATTTAGTCGTTTTCAGCCAATTTTCTGGATTTTTGAAAATTTCACTTTTTTGTGAAAATATCCACTAAATGAGGGAATAATATGTGTGATGGTATCCCAGGAGAGTTCCAAATGTGTGTGGGTAGAATATATATCCCACGGGGGAAAAATTGAAAAAAGTTGAAAAAAATTTTTTTTTGGACTTAGTCATTTTTCTGGCGTTTATCAGACTTTCAGATAGGGGAAATGTCAGTGAGCGTTCCGATTTCAGTTCCAGAGCGATTCGCCCAATGACTCCTTGTTATTTAGTCGTTTTCAGCCAATTTTCTGGATTTTTGAAAATTTCACTTTTTTGTGAAAATATCCACTAAATGAGGGAATAATATGTGTGAGAGTACCCCTGGAGAGTTCCAAATGTGTGTGGGTAGAATATATATACCGCGGGGTAAAATTGAAAAAAGTAAAAAAAAAATTTTTTTTGGACTTAGTCATTTTTTTGGCGTTTATCAGACTTTCAGATAGGGGAAATGTCAGTGAGCATTCCGATTTCAGTTCCAGAGCGATTCGCCCAATTAGTCCTTGTTATTTAGTTGTTTTCAGCCAATTTTCTGGATTTTTGAAAATTTCACTTTTTTGTGAAAATATCCACTAAATGAGGGAATAATATGTGTGAGAGTACCCCAGGGGAGTTCCAAATGTGTGTGAGTAGAATATATATCCCACGGGGGTAAAATTGAAAAAAGTAAAAAAAATATTTTTTTTGGACTTAGTGATTTTTCTGGCGTTTATCAGACTTTCAGATAGGGGAAATGTCAGTGAGCGTTCCGATTTCAGTTCCAGAGCGATTCGCCCAATGACTCCTTGTTATTTAGTCGTTTTCAGCCAATTTTCTGGATTTTTGAAAATTTCACTTTTTTGTGAAAATATCCACTAAATGAGGGAATAATATGTGTGATGGTATCCCAGGAGAGTTCCAAATGTGTGTGGGTAGAATATATATCCCACGGGGGAAAAATTGAAAAAAGTTGAAAACATTTTTTTTTTGGACTTAGTCATTTTTCCAGCGTTTATCAGACTTTCAGTTAGGGGAAATGTCAGTGAGCGTTCCGATTTCAGTTCCAGAGCGATTCGCCCAATGAGTCCTTGATATTTAGTTGTTTTCAGCCAATTTTCTGGATTTTTGAAAATTTCACTTTTTTGTGAAAATATCCACTAAATGAGGGAATAATATGTGTGAGAGTACCCCAGGAGAGTTCCAAATGTGTGTGGGTAGAATATATATCCCACGGGGGTAAAATTGAAAAAAGCAAAAAAAAAATTTTTTTTGGACTTATTGATTTTTCTGGCGTTTATCAGACTTTCAGATAGGGGAAATGTCAGTGAGCGTTCCGATTTCAGTTCCAGAGCGATTCGCCCAATGAGTCCTTGATATTTTGTCGTTTTCAGCCAATTTTCTGGATTTTTGAAAATTTCACTTTTTTTGTGAAAATATCCACTAAATGAGGGAATAATATGTGTGAGGGTACCCCAGGAGAGTTCCAAATGTGTGTGGGTAGAATATATATCACACGGGTAAAATTGAAAAAAAAAATTTTTTGGACTTAGTGATTTTTCTGCCGTTTATCAGACTTTCAGATAGGGGAAATGTCAGTGAGCGTTCCAATTTCAGTTCCAGAGCGATTCGCCCAATGACTCCTTGTTATTTAGTCGTTTTCAGCCAATTTTCTGGATTTTTGAAAATTTCACTTTTTTGTGAAAATATCCACTAAATGAGGGAATAATATGTGTGATGGTATCCCAGGAGAGTTCCAAATGTGTGTGGGTAGAATATATATCCCACGGGGGAAAAATTGAAAAAAGTTGAAAACATTTTTTTTTTTGGACTTAGTCATTTTTCCAGCGTTTATCAGACTTTCAGTTAGGGGAAATGTCAGTGAGCATTCCGATTTCAGTTCCAGAGCGATTCGCCCAATGAGTCCTTGATATTTAGTAGTTTTGAGCCAATTTTCTGGATTTTTGAAAATTTCACTTTTTTTGTGAAAATATCCACTAAATGAGGGAATAATATGTGTAAGGGTACCCCAGTAGAGTTCCAAATGTGTGTGGGTAGAATATATATCCCACGGGGGGTAAAATTGAAAAAAGTTTAAAAAAATTTTTTTGGGACTTAGTCATTTTTCTGGCGTTTTTCAGACTTTCAGATAGGGGAAATGTCAGTGAGCATTCCGATTTCAGTTCCAGACTGATTCACCCAATGAGTCCTTAATATTTAGTCGTTTTCAGCCAATTTTTTGGATTTTTGAAAATTTCACTTTTTTGTCAAAATATCCACTAAATGAGGGAATAATATGTGTGAGGGTACCCCAGGAGAGTTCCAAATGTGTGTGGGCAGAATATATATCCCACGGGGGTAAAATTGAAAAAAGTTGAAAAAAATTTTTTTTTGGACTTAGTCATTTTTCTGGCGTTTATCAGACTTTCAGATAGGGGAAATGTCAGTGAGTGTTCCGATTTCAGTTCCAGAGTGATTCGCCCAATGACTCCTTGTTATTTAGTCGTTTTCAGCCAATTTTCTGGATTTTTGAAAATTTCACTTTTTTGTGAAAATATCCACTAAATGAGGGAATAATATGTGTGAGAGTACCCCAGGAGAGTTCCAAATGTGTGTGGTTAGAATATATATCCCACGGGGGTAAAATTGAAAAAAGTAAAAAAAAGGTTTTTTTGGACTTATTGATTTTTCTGGCGTTTATCAGACTTTCAGATAGGGGAAATGTCAGTGAGCGTTCCGATTTCAGTTCCAGAGCGATTCGCCCAATGACTCCTTGTTATTTAGTCGTTTTCAGCCAATTTTCTGGATTTTTGAAAATTTCACTTTTTTGTGAAAATATCCACTAAATGAGGGAATAATATGTGTGATGGTATCCCAGGAGAGTTCCAAATGTGTGTGGGTAGAATATATATCCCACGGGGGAAAAATTGAAAAAAGTTGAAAACATTTTTTTTTTGGACTTAGTCATTTTTCCAGCGTTTATCAGACTTTCAGTTAGGGGCAATGTCAGTGAGCGTTCCGATTTCAGTTCCAGAGCGATTCGCCCAATGAGTCCTTGATATTTAGTAGTTTTCAGCCAATTTTCTGGATTTTTGAAAATTTCACTTTTTTTGTGAAAATATCCACTAAATGAGGGAATAATATGTGTGAGGGTACCCCAGGAGAGTTCCAAATGTGTGTGGGTAGAATATATATCACACGGGTAAAATTGAAAAAAAATTTTTTTTGGACTTAGTGATTTTTCTGCCGTTTATCAGACTTTCAGATAGGGGAAATGTCAGTGAGCGTTCCGATTTCAGTTCCAGAGCGATTCGCCCAATGACTCCTTGTTATTTAGTCGTTTTCAGCCAATTTTCTGGATTTTTGAAAATTTCACTTTTTTGTGAAAATATCCACTAAATGAGGGAATAATATGTGTGATGGTATCCCAGGAGAGTTCCAAATGTGTGTGGGTAGAATATATATCCCACGGTGGAAAAATTGAAAAAAGTTGAAAACATTTTTTTTTTGAACTTAGTCATTTTTCCAGCGTTTATCAGACTATCAGTTAGGGGAAATGTCAGTGAGCGTTCCGATTTCAGTTCCAGAGCGATTCGCCCAATGGGTCCTTGATATTTAGTAGTTTTCAGCCAATTTTCTGGATTTTTGAAAATTTCACTTTTTTTGTGAAAATATCCACTAAATGAGGGAATAATATGTGTGAGGGTACCCCAGGAGAGTTCCAAATGTTTGTGGGTAGAATATATATCCCACGGGGGTAAAATTGAAAAAAGTTGAAAAAAAATTTTTTTTCGACTTAGTCATTTTTTTGGCGTTTATCAGACTTTCAGATAGGGGAAATGTCAGTGAGCATTCCGATTTCAGTTCCAGACTGATTCACCCAATGAGTCCTTGATATTTAGTCGTTTTCAGCCAATTTTCTGGATTTTTTAAAATTTCACTTTTTTGTGAAAATATCCACTAAATGAGGGAATAATATGTGTGAGGGTACCCCAGGAGAGTTCCAAATGTGTGTGGGTAGAATATATATCACACGGGGGTAAAATTGAAAAAAAATTTTTTTGGGACTTAGTGATTTTTCTGGCGTTTATCAGACTTTCAGATAGGAGAAATGTCAGTGAGCGTTCCGATTTCAGTTCCAGAGCGATTCGCCCAATGACTCCTTGTTATTTAGTCGTTTTCAGCCAATTTTCTGGATTTTTGAAAATTTCACTTTTTTGTGAAAATATCCACTAAATGAGGGAATAATATGTGTGATGGTATCCCAGGAGAGTTCCAAATGTGTGTGGGTAGAATATATATCCCACGGGGGAAAAATTGAAAAAAGTTGAAAACATTTTTTTTTTGGACTTAGTCATTTTTCCAGCGTTTATCAGACTTTCAGTTAGGGGAAATGTCAGTGAGCGTTCCGATTTCAGTTCCAGAGCGATTCGCCCAATGAGTCCTTGATATTTAGTAGTTTTCAGCCAATTTTCTGGACTTTTGAAAATTTCACTTTTTTTGTGAAAATATCCACTAAATGAGGGAATAATATGTGTGAGGGTACCCCAGGAGAGTTCCAAATGTGTGTGGGTAGAATATATATCCCACGGGGGTAAAATTGAAAAAAGTTGAAAAAAAATTTTTTTTGGACTTAGTCATTTTTTTGGCGTTTATCAGACTTTCAGATAGGGGAAATGTCAGTGAGCATTCCGATTTCAGTTCCAGAGCGATTCGCCCAATTAGTCCTTGTTATTTAGTTGTTTTCAGCCAATTTTCTGGATTTTTGAAAATTTCACTTTTTTGTGAAAATATCCACTAAATGAGGGAATAATATGTGTGAGAGTACCCCAGGAGAGTTCCAAATGTGTGTGAGTAGAATATATATCCCACGGAGGTAAAATTGAAAAAAGTAAAAAAAATATTTTTTTTGGACTTAGTGATTTTTCTGGCGTTTATCAGACTTTCAGATAGGGGAAATGTCAGTGAGCGTTCCGATTTCAGTTCCAGAGCGATTCGCCCAATGACTCCTTGTTATTTAGTCGTTTTCAGCCAATTTTCTGGATTTTTGAAAATTTCACTTTTTTGTGAAAATATCCACTAAATGAGGGAATAATATGTGTGATGGTATCCCAGGAGAGTTCCAAATGTGTGTGGGTAGAATATATATCCCACGGGGGAAAAATTGAAAAAAGTTGAAAAAAATTTTTTTTTGGACTTAGTCATTTTTCTGGCGTTTATCAGACTTTCAGATAGGGGAAATGTCAGTGAGCGTTCCGATTTCAGTTCCAGAGCGATTCGCCCAATGACTCCTTGTTATTTAGTCGTTTTCAGCCAATTTTCTGGATTTTTGAAAATTTCACTTTTTTGTGAAAATATCCACTAAATGAGGGAATAATATGTGTGAGAGTACCCCTGGAGAGTTCCAAATGTGTGTGGGTAGAATATATATCCCGCGGGGTAAAATTGAAAAAAGTAAAAAAAAAATTTTTTTTGGACTTAGTCATTTTTTTGGCGTTTATCAGACTTTCAGATAGGGGAAATGTCAGTGAGCATTCCGATTTCAGTTCCAGAGCGATTCGCCCAATTAGTCCTTGTTATTTAGTTGTTTTCAGCCAATTTTCTGGATTTTTGAAAATTTCACTTTTTTGTGAAAATATCCACTAAATGAGGGAATAATATGTGTGAGAGTACCCCAGGGGAGTTCCAAATGTGTGTGAGTAGAATATATATCCCACGGGGGTAAAATTGAAAAAAGTAAAAAAAATATTTTTTTTGGACTTAGTGATTTTTCTGGCGTTTATCAGACTTTCAGATAGGGGAAATGTCAGTGAGCGTTCCGATTTCAGTTCCAGAGCGATTCGCCCAATGACTCCTTGTTATTTAGTCGTTTTCAGCCAATTTTCTGGATTTTTGAAAATTTCACTTTTTTGTGAAAATATCCACTAAATGAGGGAATAATATGTGTGATGGTATCCCAGGAGAGTTCCAAATGTGTGTGGGTAGAATATATATCCCACGGAGGAAAAATTGAAAAAAGTTGAAAAAAATTTTTTTTTGGACTTAGTCATTTTTCTGGCGTTTATCAGACTTTCAGATAGGGGAAATGTCAGTGAGCGTTCCGATTTCAGTTCCAGAGCGATTCGCCCAATGACTCCTTGTTATTTAGTCGTTTTCAGCCAATTTTCTGGATTTTTGAAAATTTCACTTTTTTGTGAAAATATCCACTAAATGAGGGAATAATATGTGTGAGAGTACCCCTGGAGAGTTCCAAATGTGTGTGGGTAGAATATATATCCCGCGGGGTAAAATTGAAAAAAGTAAAAAAAAAAATTTTTTTGGACTTAGTCATTTTTTTGGCGTTTATCAGACTTTCAGATAGGGGAAATGTCAGTGAGCATTCCGATTTCAGTTCCAGAGCGATTCGCCCAATTAGTCCTTGTTATTTAGTTGTTTTCAGCCAATTTTCTGGATTTTTGAAAATTTCACTTTTTTGTGAAAATATCCACTAAATGAGGGAATAATATGTGTGAGAGTACCCCAGGAGAGTTCCAAATGTGTGTGAGTAGAATATATATCCCACGGGGGTAAAATTGAAAAAAGTAAAAAAAATATTTTTTTTGGACTTAGTGATTTTTCTGGCGTTTATCAGACTTTCAGATAGGGGAAATGTCAGTGAGCGTTCCGATTTCAGTTCCAGAGCGATTCGCCCAATGACTCCTTGTTATTTAGTCGTTTTCAGCCAATTTTCTGGATTTTTGAAAATTTCACTTTTTTGTGAAAATATCCACTAAATGAGGGAATAATATGTGTGATGGTATCCCAGGAGAGTTCCAAATGTGTGTGGGTAGAATATATATCCCACGGGGGAAAAATTGAAAAAAGTTGAAAACATTTTTTTTTTGGACTTAGTCATTTTTCCAGCGTTTATCAGACTTTCAGTTAGGGGAAATGTCAGTGAGCGTTCCGATTTCAGTATCAGAGAGATTCGCCCAATGAGTCCTTGATATTTAGTAGTTTTCAGCCAATTTTCTTGGTTTTTGAAAATTTCACTTTTTTTGTGAAAATATCCACTAAATGAGGGAATAATATGTGTGAGGGTACCCCAGGAGAGTTCCAAATGTGTGTGGGTAGAATATATATCACACAGGGGTAAAAATGAAAAAAAATTTTTTTGGGACTTAGTGATTTTTCTGGCGTTTATCAGACTTTCAGATAGGAGAAATGTCAGTGAGCGTTCCGATTTCAGTTCCAGAGCGATTCGCCCAATGACTCCTTGTTATTTAGTCGTTTTCAGCCAATTTTCTGGATTTTTGAAAATTTCACTTTTTTGTGAAAATATCCACTAAATGAGGGAATAATATGTGTGATGGTATCCCAGGAGAGTTCCAAATGTGTGTGGGTAGAATATATATCCCACGGGGGAAAAATTGAAAAAAGTTGAAAACATTTTTTTTTTGGACTTAGTCATTTTTCCAGCGTTTATCAGACTTTCAGTTAGGGGAAATGTCAGTGAGCGTTCCGATTTCAGTTCCAGAGCGATTCGCCCAATGAGTCCTTGATATTTAGTAGTTTTCAGCCAATTTTCTGGACTTTTGAAAATTTCACTTTTTTTGTGAAAATATCCACTAAATGAGGGAATAATATGTGTGAGGGTACCCCAGGAGAGTTCCAAATGTGTGTGGGTAGAATATATATCCCACGGGGGTAAAATTGAAAAAAGTTGAAAAAAAATTTTTTTTGGACTTAGTCATTTTTTTGGCGTTTATCAGACTTTCAGATAGGGGAAATGTCAGTGAGCATTCCGATTTCAGTTCCAGAGCGATTCGCCCAATTAGTCCTTGTTATTTAGTTGTTTTCAGCCAATTTTCTGGATTTTTGAAAATTTCACTTTTTTGTGAAAATATCCACTAAATGAGGGAATAATATGTGTGAGAGTACCCCAGGAGAGTTCCAAATGTGTGTGAGTAGAATATATATCCCACGGAGGTAAAATTGAAAAAAGTAAAAAAAATATTTTTTTTGGACTTAGTGATTTTTCTGGCGTTTATCAGACTTTCAGATAGGGGAAATGTCAGTGAGCGTTCCGATTTCAGTTCCAGAGCGATTCGCCCAATGACTCCTTGTTATTTAGTCGTTTTCAGCCAATTTTCTGGATTTTTGAAAATTTCACTTTTTTGTGAAAATATCCACTAAATGAGGGAATAATATGTGTGATGGTATCCCAGGAGAGTTCCAAATGTGTGTGGGTAGAATATATATCCCACGGGGGAAAAATTGAAAAAAGTTGAAAAAAATTTTTTTTTGGACTTAGTCATTTTTCTGGCGTTTATCAGACTTTCAGATAGGGGAAATGTCAGTGAGCGTTCCGATTTCAGTTCCAGAGCGATTCGCCCAATGACTCCTTGTTATTTAGTCGTTTTCAGCCAATTTTCTGGATTTTTGAAAATTTCACTTTTTTGTGAAAATATCCACTAAATGAGGGAATAATATGTGTGAGAGTACCCCTGGAGAGTTCCAAATGTGTGTGGGTAGAATATATATCCCGCGGGGTAAAATTGAAAAAAGTAAAAAAAAAATTTTTTTTGGACTTAGTCATTTTTTTGGCGTTTATCAGACTTTCAGATAGGGGAAATGTCAGTGAGCATTCCGATTTCAGTTCCAGAGCGATTCGCCCAATTAGTCCTTGTTATTTAGTTGTTTTCAGCCAATTTTCTGGATTTTTGAAAATTTCACTTTTTTGTGAAAATATCCACTAAATGAGGGAATAATATGTGTGAGAGTACCCCAGGGGAGTTCCAAATGTGTGTGAGTAGAATATATATCCCACGGGGGTAAAATTGAAAAAAGTAAAAAAAATATTTTTTTTGGACTTAGTGATTTTTCTGGCGTTTATCAGACTTTCAGATAGGGGAAATGTCAGTGAGCGTTCCGATTTCAGTTCCAGAGCGATTCGCCCAATGACTCCTTGTTATTTAGTCGTTTTCAGCCAATTTTCTGGATTTTTGAAAATTTCACTTTTTTGTGAAAATATCCACTAAATGAGGGAATAATATGTGTGATGGTATCCCAGGAGAGTTCCAAATGTGTGTGGGTAGAATATATATCCCACGGAGGAAAAATTGAAAAAAGTTGAAAAAAATTTTTTTTTGGACTTAGTCATTTTTCTGGCGTTTATCAGACTTTCAGATAGGGGAAATGTCAGTGAGCGTTCCGATTTCAGTTCCAGAGCGATTCGCCCAATGACTCCTTGTTATTTAGTCGTTTTCAGCCAATTTTCTGGATTTTTGAAAATTTCACTTTTTTGTGAAAATATCCACTAAATGAGGGAATAATATGTGTGAGAGTACCCCTGGAGAGTTCCAAATGTGTGTGGGTAGAATATATATCCCACGGGGGAAAAATTGAAAAAAGTTGAAAACATTTTTTTTTTGGACTTAGTCATTTTTCCAGCGTTTATCAGACTTTCAGTTAGGGGAAATGTCAGTGAGCGTTCCGATTTCAGTATCAGAGAGATTCGCCCAATGAGTCCTTGATATTTAGTAGTTTTCAGCCAATTTTCTTGGTTTTTGAAAATTTCACTTTTTTTGTGAAAATATCCACTAAATGAGGGAATAATATGTGTGAGGGTACCCCAGGAGAGTTCCAAATGTGTGTGGGTAGAATATATATCACACAGGGGTAAAAATGAAAAAAAATTTTTTTGGGACTTAGTGATTTTTCTGGCGTTTATCAGACTTTCAGATAGGAGAAATGTCAGTGAGCGTTCCGATTTCAGTTCCAGAGCGATTCGCCCAATGACTCCTTGTTATTTAGTCGTTTTCAGCCAATTTTCTGGATTTTTGAAAATTTCACTTTTTTGTGAAAATATCCACTAAATGAGGGAATAATATGTGTGATGGTATCCCAGGAGAGTTCCAAATGTGTGTGGGTAGAATATATATCCCACGGGGGAAAAATTGAAAAAAGTTGAAAACATTTTTTTTTTGGACTTAATCATTTTTCCAGCATTTATCAGACTTTCAGTTAGTGGAAATGTCAGTGAGCGTTCCGATTTCAGTTCCAGAGCGATTCGCCCAATGAGTCCTTGATATTTAGTAGTTTTCAGCCAATTTTCTGGACTTTTGAAAATTTCACTTTTTTTGTGAAAATATCCACTAAATGAGGGAATAATATGTGTGAGGGTACCCCAGGAGAGTTCCAAATGTGTGTGGGTAGAATATATATCCCACGGGGGTAAAATTGAAAAAAGTTGAAAAAAAATTTTTTTTGGACTTAGTCATTTTTTTGGCGTTTATCAGACTTTCAGATAGGGGAAATGTCAGTGAGCATTCCGATTTCAGTTCCAGAGCGATTCGCCCAATTAGTCCTTGTTATTTAGTTGTTTTCAGCCAATTTTCTGGATTTTTGAAAATTTCACTTTTTTGTGAAAATATCCACTAAATGAGGGAATAATATGTGTGAGAGTACCCCAGGAGAGTTCCAAATGTGTGTGAGTAGAATATATATCCCACGGGGGTAAAATTGAAAAAAGTAAAAAAAATATTTTTTTTGGACTTAGTGATTTTTCTGGCGTTTATCAGACTTTCAGATAGGGGAAATGTCAGTGAGCGTTCCGATTTCAGTTCCAGAGCGATTCGCCCAATGACTCCTTGTTATTTAGTCGTTTTCAGCCAATTTTCTGGATTTTTGAAAATTTCACTTTTTTTGTGAAAATATCCACTAAATGAGGGAATAATATGTGTGAGGGTACCCCAGGAGAGTTCCAAATGTTTGTGGGTAGAATATATATCCCACGGGGGTAAAATTGAAAAAAGTTGAAAAAAAATTTTTTTTCGACTTAGTCATTTTTTTGGCGTTTATCAGACTTTCAGATAGGGGAAATGTCAGTGAGCATTCCGATTTCAGTTCCAGACTGATTCACCCAATGAGTCCTTCATATTTAGTCGTTTTCAGCCAATTTTCTGGATTTTTTAAAATTTTACTTTTTTGTGAAAATATCCACTAAATGAGGGAATAATATGTGTGAGGGTACCCCAGGAGAGTTCCAAATGTGTGTGGGTAGAATATATATCCCACGGGGGAAAAATTGAAAAAAGTTGAAAACATTTTTTTTTTGGACTTAGTCATTTTTCCAGCGTTTATCAGACTTTCAGTTAGGGTAAATGTCAGTGAGCGTTCCGATTTCAGTTCCAGAGCGATTCGCCCAATGACTCCTTGTTATTTAGTTGTTTTCAGCCAATTTTCTGGATTTTTGAAAATTTCACTTTTTTGTGAAAATATCCACTAAATGAGGGAATAATATGTGTGAGAGTACCCCAGGAGAGTTCCAAATGTGTGTGGGTAGAATATATATCCCACGGGGGGTAAAATTGAAAAAAGTTTAAAAAATTTTTTTTGGGACTTAGTCATTTTTCTGGCGTTTATCAGACTTTCAGAAAGGGGAAATGTCAGTGAGCATTCCGATTTCAGTTCCAGACTGATTCACCCAATGAGTCCTTAATATTTAGTCGTTTTCAGCCAATTTTTTGGATTTTTGAAAATTTCACTTTTTTGTCAAAATATCCACTAAATGAGTGAATAATATGTGTGAGGGTACCCCAGGAGAGTTCCAAATGTGTGTGGGCAGAATATATATCCCACGGGGGTAAAATTGAAAAAAGTTGAAAAAAATTTTTTTTTGGACTTAGTCATTATTCTGGCGTTTATCAGACTTTCAGATAGGGGAAATGTCAGTGAGCGTTCCGATTTCAGTTCCAGAGTGATTCGCCCAATGACTCCTTGTTATTTAGTCGTTTTCAGCCAATTTTCTGGATTTTTGAAAATTTCACTTTTTTGTGAAAATATCCACTAAATGAGGGAATAATATGTGTGAGGGTACCCCAGGAGAGTTCCAAATGTGTGTGGGTAGAATGTATATCCCACGGGGGAAAAATTGAAAAAAGTTGAAAACATTTTTTTTTGGACTTAGTCATTTTTCCAGCGTTTATCAGACTTTCAGTTAGGGTAAATGTCAGTGAGCGTTCCGATTTCAGTTCCAGAGCGATTCGCCCAATGAGTCCTTGTTATTTAGTTGTTTTCAGCCAATTTTCTGGATTTTTGAAAATTTCACTTTTTTGTGAAAATATCCACTAAATGAGGGAATAATATGTGTGAGAGTACCCCTGGAGAGTTCCAAATGTGTGTGGGTAGAATATATATCCCGCGGGGTAAAATTGAAAAAAGTAAAAAAAAAATTTTTTTTGGACTTAGTGATTTTTCTGGCGTTTATCAGACTTTCAGATAGGGGAAATGTCAGTGAGCGTTCCGATTTCAGTTCCAGAGCGATTCGCCCAATGACTCCTTGTTATTTAGTCGTTTTCAGCCAATTTTCTGGATTTTTGAAAATTTCACTTTTTTGTGAAAATATCCACTAAATGAGGGAATAATATGTGTGATGGTATCCCAGGAGAGTTCCAAATGTGTGTGGGTAGAATATATATCCCACGGGGGAAAAATTGAAAAAAGTTGAAAACATTTTTTTTTTGGACTTAGTCATTTTTCCAGCGTTTATCAGACTTTCAGTTAGGGGAAATGTCAGTAAGCGTTCCGATTTCAGTTCCAGAGAGATTCGCCCAATGAGTCCTTGATATTTAGTAGTTTTCAGCCAATTTTCTGGATTTTTGAAAATTTCACTTTTTTTGTGAAAATATCCACTAAATGAGGGAATAATATGTGTGAGGGTACCCCAGGAGAGTTCCAAATGTGTGTGGGTAGAATATATATCACACAGGGGTAAAATTGAAAAAAAATTTTTTTGGGACTTAGTGATTTTTCTGGCGTTTATCAGACTTTCAGATAGGAGAAATGTCAGTGAGCGTTCCGATTTCAGTTCCAGAGCGATTCGCCCAATGACTCCTTGTTATTTAGTCGTTTTCAGCCAATTTTCTGGATTTTTGAAAATTTCACTTTTTTGTGAAAATATCCACTAAATGAGGGAATAATATGTGTGATGGTATCCCAGGAGAGTTCCAAATGTGTGTGGGTAGAATATATATCCCACGGGGGAAAAATTGAAAAAAGTTGAAAACATTTTTTTTTTGGACTTAGTCATTTTTCCAGCGTTTATCAGACTTTCAGATAGGGGAAATGTCAGTGAGCGTTCCGATTTCAGTTCCAGAGCGATTCGCCCAATGAGTCCTTGATATTTAGTAGTTTTCAGCCAATTTTCTGGACTTTTGAAAATTTCACTTTTTTTGTGAAAATATCCACTAAATGAGGGAATAATATGTGTGAGGGTACCCCAGGAGAGTTCCAAATGTGTGTGGGTAGAATATATATCCCACGGGGGTAAAATTGAAAAAAGTTGAAAAAAAATTTTTTTTGGACTTAGTCATTTTTTTGGCGTTTATCAGACTTTCAGATAGGGGAAATGTCAGTGAGCATTCCGATTTCAGTTCCAGAGCGATTCGCCCAATTAGTCCTTGTTATTTAGTTGTTTTCAGCCAATTTTCTGGATTTTTGAAAATTTCACTTTTTTGTGAAAATATCCACTAAATGAGGGAATAATATGTGTGAGAGTACCCCAGGAGAGTTCCAAATGTGTGTGAGTAGAATATATATCTCACGGGGGTAAAATTGAAAAAAGTAAAAAAAATATTTTTTTTGGACTTAGTGATTTTTCTGGCGTTTATCAGACTTTCAGATAGGGGAAATGTCAGTGAGCGTTCCGATTTCAGTTCCAGAGCGATTCGCCCAATGACTCCTTGTTATTTAGTCGTTTTCAGCCAATTTTCTGGATTTTTGAAAATTTCACTTTTTTGTGAAAATATCCACTAAATGAGGGAATAATATGTGTGATGGTATCCCAGGAGAGTTCCAAATGTGGGTGGGTAGAATATATATCCCACGGGGGAAAAATTGAAAAAAGTTGAAAAAAATTTTTTTTTGGACTTAGTCATTTTTCTGGCGTTTATCAGACTTTCAGATAGGGGAAATGTCAGTGAGCGTTCCGATTTCAGTTCCAGAGCGATTCGCCCAATGACTCCTTGTTATTTAGTCGTTTTCAGCCAATTTTCTGGATTTTTGAAAATTTCACTTTTTTGTGAAAATATCCACTAAATGAGGGAATAATATGTGTGAGAGTACCCCTGGAGAGTTCCAAATGTGTGTGGGTAGAATATATATCCCGCGGGGTAAAACTGAAAAAAGTAAAAAAAAAATTTTTTTTGGACTTAGTCATTTTTTTGGCGTTTATCAGACTTTCACATAGGGGAAATGTCAGTGAGCATTCCGATTTCAGTTCCAGAGCGATTCGCCCAATTAGTCCTTGTTATTTAGTTGTTTTCAGCCAATTTTCTGGATTTTTGAAAATTTCACTTTTTTGTGAAAATATCCACTAAATGAGGGAATAATATGTGTGAGAGTACCCCAGGAGAGTTCCAAATGTGTGTGAGTAGAATATATATCCCACGGGGGTAAAATTGAAAAAAGTAAAAAAAATATTTTTTTTGGACTTAGTGATTTTTCTGGCGTTTATCAGACTTTCAGATAGGGGAAATGTCAGTGAGCGTTCCGATTTCAGTTCCAGAGCGATTCGCCCAATGACTCCTTGTTATTTAGTCGTTTTCAGCCAATTTTCTGGATTTTTGAAAATTTCACTTTTTTGTGAAAATATCCACTAAATGAGGGAATAATATGTGTGATGGTATCCCAGGAGAGTTCCAAATGTGTGTGGGTAGAATATATATCCCACGGGGGAAAAATTGAAAAAAGTTGAAAAAAATTTTTTTTTGGACTTAGTCATTTTTCTGGCGTTTATCAGACTTTCAGATAGGGGAAATGTCAGTGAGCGTTCCGATTTCAGTTCCAGAGCGATTCGCCCAATGACTCCTTGTTATTTAGTCGTTTTCAGCCAATTTTCTGGATTTTTGAAAATTTCACCTTTTTGTGAAAATATCCACTAAATGAGGGAATAATATGTGTGAGAGTACCCCTGGAGAGTTCCAAATGTGTGTGGGTAGAATATATATCCCGCGGGGTAAAATTGAAAAAAGTAAAAAAAAAATTTTTTTTGGACTTAGTGATTTTTCTGGCGTTTATCAGACTTTCAGATAGGGGAAATGTCAGTGAGCGTTCCGATTTCAGTTCCAGAGTGATTCGCCCAATGACTCCTTGTTATTTAGTCGTTTTCAGCCAATTTTCTGGATTTTTGAAAATTTCACTTTTTTGTGAAAATATCCACTAAATGAGGGAATAATATGTGTGATGGTATCCCAGGAGAGTTCCAAATGTGTGTGGGTAGAATATATATCCCACGGGGGAAAAATTGAAAAAAGTTGAAAACATTTTTTTTTTGGACTTAGTCATTTTTCCAGCGTTTATCAGACTTTCAGTTAGGGGAAATGTCAGTGAGCGTTCCGATTTCAGTATCAGAGAGATTCGCCCAATGAGTCCTTGATATTTAGTAGTTTTCAGCCAATTTTCTGGATTTTTGAAAATTTCACTTTTTTTGTGAAAATATCCACTAAATGAGGGAATAATATGTGTGAGGGTACCCCAGGAGAGTTCCAAATGTGTGTGGGTAGAATATATATCACACAGGGGTAAAATTGAAAAAAAATTTTTTTGGGACTTAGTGATTTTTCTGGCGTTTATCAGACTTTCAGATAGGGGAAATGTCAGTGAGCGTTCCGATTTCAGTTCCAGAGCGATTCGCCCAATGACTCCTTGTTATTTAGTCGTTTTCAGCCAATTTTCTGGATTTTTGAAAATTTCACTTTTTTGTGAAAATATCCACTAAATGAGGGAATAATATGTGTGATGGTATCCCAGGAGAGTTCCAAATGTGTGTGGGTAGAATATATATCAAACGGGGGAAAAATTGAAAAAAGTTGAAAAAAAATTTTTTTTGGACTTAGTCATTTTTCTGGCGTTTATCAGACTTTCAGATAGGGGAAATGTCAGTGAGCGTTCCGATTTCAGTTCCAGAGCGATTCGCCCAATGACTCCTTGTTATTTAGTCGTTTTCAGCCAATTTTCTGGATTTTTGAAAATTTCACTTTTTTGTGAAAATATCCACTAAATGAGGGAATAATATGTGTGAGAGTACCCCTGGAGAGTTCCAAATGTGTGTGGGTAGAATATATATCCCGCGGGGTAAAACTGAAAAAAGTAAAAAAAAAATTTTTTTTGGACTTAGTCATTTTTTTGGCGTTTATCAGACTTTCAGATAGGGGAAATGTCAGTGAGCATTCCGATTTCAGTTCCAGAGCGATTCGCCCAATTAGTCCTTGTTATTTAGTTGTTTTCAGCCAATTTTCTGGATTTTTGAAAATTTCACTTTCTTGTGAAAATATCCACTAAATGAGGGAATAATATGTGTGAGAGTACCCCAGGAGAGTTCCAAATGTGTGTGAGTAGAATATATATCCCACGGGGGTAAAATTGAAAAAAGTAAAAAAAATATTTTTTTTGGACTTAGTGATTTTTCTGGCGTTTATCAGACTTTCAGATAGGGGAAATGTCAGTGAGCATTCTGATTTCAGTTCCAGAGCGATTCGCCCAATGACTCCTTGTTATTTAGTCGTTTTCAGCCAATTTTCTGGATTTTTGAAAATTTCACTTTTTTGTGAAAATATCCACTAAATGAGGGAATAATATGTGTGATGGTATCCCAGGAGAGTTCCAAATGTGTGTGGGTAGAATATATATCCCACGGGGGAAAAATTGAAAAAAGTTGAAAAAAATTTTTTTTTGGACTTAGTCATTTTTCTGGCGTTTATCAGACTTTCAGATAGGGGAAATGTCAGTGAGCGTTCCGATTTCAGTTCCAGAGCGATTCGCCCAATGACTCCTTGTTATTTAGTCGTTTTCAGCCAATTTTCTGGATTTTTGAAAATTTCACCTTTTTGTGAAAATATCCACTAAATGAGGGAATAATATGTGTGAGAGTACCCCTGGAGAGTTCCAAATGTGTGTGGGTAGAATATATATCCCGCGGGGTAAAATTGAAAAAAGTAAAAAAAAAATTTTTTTTGGACTTAGTGATTTTTCTGGCGTTTATCAGACTTTCAGATAGGGGAAATGTCAGTGAGCGTTCCGATTTCAGTTCCAGAGTGATTCGCCCAATGACTCCTTGTTATTTAGTCGTTTTCAGCCAATTTTCTGGATTTTTGAAAATTTCACTTTTTTGTGAAAATATCCACTAAATGAGGGAATAATATGTGTGATGGTATCCCAGGAGAGTTCCAAATGTGTGTGGGTAGAATATATATCCCACGGGGGAAAAATTGAAAAAAGTTGAAAACATTTTTTTTTTGGACTTAGTCATTTTTCCAGCGTTTATCAGACTTTCAGTTAGGGGAAATGTCAGTGAGCGTTCCGATTTCAGTATCAGAGAGATTCGCCCAATGAGTCCTTGATATTTAGTAGTTTTCAGCCAATTTTCTGGATTTTTGAAAATTTCACTTTTTTTGTGAAAATATCCACTAAATGAGGGAATAATATGTGTGAGGGTACCCCAGGAGAGTTCCAAATGTGTGTGGGTAGAATATATATCACACAGGGGTAAAATTGAAAAAAAATTTTTTTGGGACTTAGTGATTTTTCTGGCGTTTATCAGACTTTCAGATAGGAGAAATGTCAGTGAGCGTTCCGATTTCAGTTCCAGAGCGATTCGCCCAATGACTCCTTGTTATTTAGTTGTTTTCAGCCAATTTTCTGGATTTTTGAAAATTTCACTTTTTTGTGAAAATATCCACTAAATGAGGGAATAATATGTGTGAGAGTACCCCAGGAGAGTTCCAAATGTGTTTGAGTAGAATATATATCCCACGGGGGTAAAATTGAAAAAAGTAAAAAAAATATTTTTTTTGGACTTAGTGATTTTTCTGGCGTTTATCAGACTTTCAGATAGGGGAAATGTCAGTGAGCGTTCCGATTTCAGTTCCAGAGCGATTCGCCCAATGACTCCTTGTTATTTAGTCGTTTTCAGCCAATTTTCTGGATTTTTGAAAATTTCACTTTTTTGTGAAAATATCCACTAAATGAGGGAATAATATGTGTGAGGGTACCCCAGGAGAGTTCCAAATGTGTGTGGGTAGAATATATATCCCACGGGGGTAAAATTGAAAAAAGTTGAAAAAAAATTTTTTTGGGACTTAGTCATTTTTCTGCCATTTATCAGACTTTCAGATAGGGGAAATGTCAGTGAGCATTCCGATTTAAGTTCCAGACTGATTCACCCAATGAGTCCTTGATATTTAGTTGTTTTCAGCCAATTTTTTTGGATTTTTGAAAATTTCACTTTTTTGTGAAAATATCCACTAAATGAGGGAATAATATGTGTGAGGGTACCCCAGGAGAGTTCCAAATGTGTGTGGGTAGAATATATATCCCACGGGGGTAAAATTGAAAAAAGTTGAAAAAAAATTTTTTTTGGACTTAGTCAATTTTTTGGCGTTTATCAGACTTTCAGATAGGGGAAATGTCAGTGAGCATTCCGATTTCAGTTCCAGACTGATTCACCCGATGAGTCCTTGATATTTAGTCGTTTTCAGCCAATTTTTTGGATTTTTTAAAATTTCACTTTTTTGTGAAAATATCCACTAAATGAGGGAATAATATGTGTGAGGGTACCCCAGGAGAGTTCCAAATGTGTGTGGGTAGAATATATATCCCACAGGGGAAAAATTGAAAAAAGTTGAAAGCATTTTTTTTTTGGACTTAGTCATTTTTCCAGCGTTTATCAGACTTTCAGTTAGGGGAAATGTCAGTGAGCGTTCCGATTTCAGTTCCAGAGCGATTCGCCCAATGAGTCCTTGATATTTAGTAGTTTTCAGCCAATTTTCTGGACTTTTGAAAATTTCACTTTTTTTGTGAAAATATCCACTAAATGAGGGAATAATATGTGTGAGGGTACCCCAGGAGAGTTCCAAATGTGTGTGGGTAGAATATATATCCCACGGGGGTAAAATTGAAAAAAGTTGAAAAAAAATTTTTTTTGGACTTAGTCATTTTTTTGGCGTTTATCAGACTTTCAGATAGGGGAAATGTCAGTGAGCATTCCGATTTCAGTTCCAGAGCGATTCGCCCAATTAGTCCTTGTTATTTAGTTGTTTTCAGCCAATTTTCTGGATTTTTGAAAATTTCACTTTTTTGTGAAAATATCCACTAAATGAGGGAATAATATGTGTGAGAGTACCCCAGGAGAGTTCCAAATGTGTTTGAGTAGAATATATATCCCACGGGGGTAAAATTGAAAAAAGTAAAAAAAATATTTTTTTTGGACTTAGTGATTTTTCTGGCGTTTATCAGACTTTCAGATAGGGGAAATGTCAGTGAGCGTTCCGATTTCAGTTCCAGAGCGATTCGCCCAATGACTCCTTGTTATTTAGTCGTTTTCAGCCAATTTTCTGGATTTTTGAAAATTTCACTTTTTTGTGAAAATATCCACTAAATGAGGGAATAATATGTGTGAGGGTACCCCAGGAGAGTTCCAAATGTGTGTGGGTAGAATATATATCCCACGGGGGTAAAATTGAAAAAAGTTGAAAAAAAATTTTTTGGGGACTTAGTCATTTTTCTGCCATTTATCAGACTTTCAGATAGGGGAAATGTCAGTGAGCATTCCGATTTAAGTTCCAGACTGATTCACCCAATGAGTCCTTGATATTTAGTTGTTTTCAGCCAATTTTTTGGATTTTTGAAAATTTCACTTTTTTGTGAAAATATCCACTAAATGAGGGAATAATATGTGTGAGGGTACCCCAGGAGAGTTCCAAATGTGTGTGGGTAGAATATATATCCCACGGGGGTAAAATTGAAAAAAGTTGAAAAAAAATTTTTTTTGGACTTAGTCAATTTTTTGGCGTTTATCAGACTTTCAGATAGGGGAAATGTCAGTGAGCATTCCGATTTCAGTTCCAGACTGATTCACCCGATGAGTCCTTGATATTTAGTCGTTTTCAGCCAATTTTTTGGATTTTTTAAAATTTCACTTTTTTGTGAAAATATCCACTAAATGAGGGAATAATATGTGTGAGGGTACCCCAGGAGAGTTCCAAATGTGTGTGGGTAGAATATATATCCCACAGGGGAAAAATTGAAAAAAGTTGAAAGCATTTTTTTTTTGGACTTAGTCATTTTTCCAGCGTTTATCAGACTTTCAGTTAGGGGAAATGTCAGTGAACGTTCCGATTTCAGTTCCAGAGCGATTCGCCTAATGACTCCTTGTTATTTAGTCGTTTTCAGCCAATTTTCTGGGTTTTTGAAAATTTCACTTTTTTGTGAAAATATCCACTAAATGAGGGAATAATATGTGTGATGGTATCCCAGGAGAGTTCCAAATGTGTGTGGGTAGAATATATATCCCACGGGGGAAAAATTGAAAAAAGTTGAAAACATTTTTTTTTTGGACTTAGTCATTTTTCCAGCGTTTATCAGACTTTCAGTTAGGGGAAATGTCACTGAGCGTTCCGATTTCAGTTCCAGAGAGATTCGCCTAATGAGTCCTTGATATTTAGTAGTTTTCAGCCAATTTTCTGGATTTTTGAAAATTTCACTTTTTTTGTGAAAATATCCACTAAATGAGGGAATAATATGTGTGAGGGTACCCCAGGAGAGTTCCAAATGTGTGTGGGTAGAATATATATCACACAGGGGTAAAATTGAAAAAAAATTTTTTGGGGACTTAGTGATTTTTCTGGCGTTTATCAGACTTTCAGATAGGGGAAATGTCAGTGAGCGTTCCGATTTCAGTTCCAGAGCGATTCGCCCAATGACTCCTTGTTATTTAGTCGTTTTCAGCCAATTTTCTGGATTTTTGAAAATTTCACTTTTTTGTGAAAATATCCACTAAATGAGGGAATAATATGTGTGATGGTATCCCAGGAGAGTTCCAAATGTGTGTGGGTAGAATATATATCCCATGGGGGAAAAATTGAAAAAAGTTGAAAACATTTTTTTTTTGGACTTAGTCATTTTTCCAGCGTTTATCAGACTTTCAGTTAGGGGAAATGTCAGTGAGCGTTCCGATTTCAGTTCCAGAGCGATTCGCCCAATGACTCCTTGTTATTTTGTCGTTTTCAGCCAATTTTCTGGATTTTTGAAAATTTCACTTTTTTGTGAAAATATCCACTAAATGAGGGAATAATATGTGTGATGGTATCCCAGGAGAGTTCCAAATGTGTGTGGGTAGAATATATATCCCACGGGGGAAAAATTGAAAAAAGTTGAAAACATTTTTTTTTGGACTTAGTCATTTTTCCAGCGTTTATCAGACATTCAGTTAGGGGAAATGTCAGTGAGCGTTCCGATTTCAGTTCCAGAGCGATTCGCCCAATGAGTCCTTGATATTTAGTAGTTTTCAGCCAATTTTCTGGATTTTTGAAAATTTCACTTTTTTTGTGAAAATATCCACTAAATGAGGGAATAATATGTGTGAGGGTACCCCAGGAGAGTTCCAAATGTGTGTGGGTAGAATATTTATCACACAGGGGTAAAATTGAAAAAAAATTTTTTTGGACTTAGTGATTTTTCTAGCATTTATCAGACTTTCAGATAGGGGAAATGTCAGTGAGCGTTCCGATTTCAGTTCCAGAGCGATTCGCCCAATGACTCCTTGTTATTTAGTCGTTTTCAGCCAATTTTCTGGATTTTTGAAAATTTCACTTTTTTGTGAAAATATCCACTAAATGAGGGAATAATATGTGTGATGGTATCCCAGGAGAGTTCCAAATGTGTGTGGGTAGAATATATATCCCACGGGGGAAAAATTGAAAAAAGTTGAAAACATTTTTTTTTTGGACTTAGTCATTTTTCCAGCGTTTATCAGACTTTCAGTTAGGGGAAATGTCAGTGAGCGTTCCGATTTCAGTTCCAGAGCGATTCGCCCAATGAGTCCTTGATATTTAGTAGTTTTCAGTCAATTTTCTGGATTTTTGAAAATTTCACTTTTTTTGTGAAAATATCCACTAAATGAGGGAATAATATGTGTGAGGGTACCCCAGGAGAGTTCCAAATGTGTGTGGGTAGAATATATATCACACAGGGGTAAAATTGAAAAAAAAAATTTTTTGGACTTAGTAATTTTTCTGGCGTTGATCAGACTTTCAGATAGGGGAAATGTCAGTGAGCGTTCCGATTTCAGTTCCAGACTGATTCACCCAATGAGTCCTTGATATTTAGTCGTTTTCAGCCAATTTTTTGGATTTTTGAAAATTTCACTTTTTTGAAAATTTCACTTTTTTGTGAAAATATCCACTAAATGAGGGAATAGTATGTGTGAGGGTACCCCAGGAGAGTTCCAAATGTGTTTGGGTAGAATATATATCCCACGGGGGAAAAATTGAAAAAAGTTGAAAACATTATTTTTTTGGACTTAGTCATTTTTCCAGCGTTTATCAGACTTTCAGTTAGGGGAAATGTCAGTGAGCGTTCCGATTTCAGTTCCAGAGCGATTCGCCCAATGAGTCCTTGATATTTAGTAGTTTTCAGTCAATTTTCTGGATTTTTGAAAATTTCACTTTTTTTGTGAAAATATCCACTAAATGAGGGAATAATATGTGTGAGGGTACCCCAGGAGAGTTCCAAATGTGTGTGGGTAGAATATATATCACACAGGGGTAAAATTGAAAAAAAAAATTTTTTGGACTTAGTGATTTTTCTGGCGTTGATCAGACTTTCAGATAGGGGAAATGTCAGTGAGCGTTCCGATTTCAGTTCCAGACTGATTCACCCAATGAGTCCTTGATATTTAGTCGTTTTCAGCCAATTTTTTGGATTTTTGAAAATTTCACTTTTTTGAAAATTTCACTTTTTTGTGAAAATATCCACTAAATGAGGGAATAGTATGTGTGAGGGTACCCCAGGAGAGTTCCAAATGTGTGTGGGTAGAATATATATCCCACGGGGGAAAAATTGAAAAAAGTTGAAAACATTTTTTTTTTGGACTTAGTCATTTTTCTGGCGTTTATCAGACTTTCAGATAGGGGAAATGTCAGTGAGCATTCCGATTTCAGTTCCACAGCGATTCGCCCAATGAGTCGTTCATATTTAGTTGTTTTCAGCCAATTTTCTGGATTTTTGAAAATTTCACTTTTTTGTGAAAATATCCACTAAATGAGGGAATAATATGTGTGAGGGTACCCCAGGAGAGTTCCAAATGTGTGTGGGTAGAATATATATCCCATTGGGGTAAAATTGAAAAAAGTTGAAAAAATTTTTTTTTTGGACTTAGTCATTTTTCTGACGTTTATCAGACTTTCAGATAGGGCAAATGTCAGTGAGCGTTCCGATTTCAGTTCCAGACTGATTCACCCAATGAGTCCTTGATATTTAGTCGTTTTCAGCCAATTTTTTGGATTTTTGAAAATTTCACTTTTTTGAAAATTTCACTTTTTTGTGAAAATATCCACTAAATGAGGGAATAGTATGTGTGAGGGTACCCCAGGAGAGTTCCAAATGTGTGTGGGTAGAATATATATCCCACGGGGGAAAAATTGAAAAAAGTTGAAAACATTTTTTTTTTGGACTTAGTCATTTTTCTGGCGTTTATCAGACTTTCAGATAGGGGAAATGTCAGTGAGCATTCCGATTTCAGTTCCACAGCGATTCGCCCAATGAGTCGTTCATATTTAGTTGTTTTCAGCCAATTTTCTGGATTTTTTAAAATTTCACTTTTTTGTGAAAATATCCACTAAATGAGGGAATAATATGTGTGATGGTACCCTAGGAGAGTTCCAAATGTGTGTGGGTAGAATATATATCCCATTGGGGTAAAATTGAAAAAAGTTGAAAAAAATTCTTTTTTGGACTTAGTCATTTTTCTGGCGTTTATCAGACTTTCAGATACGGGAAATGTCAGTGAGCATTCCGATTTCAGTTCCAGAGCGATTCGCCTAATGAGTCCTTGATATTTAGTCGTTTTCAGCCAATTTTCTGGATTTTTGAAAATTTCACTTTTTTGTGAAAATATCCACTAAATGAGGGAATAATATGTGTGAGGGTACCCCAGGAGAGTTCCAAATGTGTGTGGGTAGAATATATATCCCATTGGGGTAAAATTGAAAAAAGTTGAAAAAAATTTTTTTTTGGACTTAGTCATTTTTCTGACGTTTATCAGACTTTCAGATAGGGCAAATGTCAGTGAGCGTTCCGATTTCAGTTCCAGAGTGATTCTCCCAATGAGTCCTTGTTATTTAGTCGTTTTCAGGAAATTTTCTGGATTTTTGAAAATGTCACTTTTTTGTGAAAATATCCACTAAATGAGGGAATAATATGTGTGAGGGTACCCCAGGAGAGTTCCAAATGTGTGTGGGTAGAATTTATATCAGATTGGGGTAAAATTGAGAAAAGTTGAAAAAAATTTTTTTGGACTTAGTCATTTTTCTGGCGTTTATCAGACTTTCAGATAGGGCAAATGTCAGTGAGAGTTCCGATTTCAGTTCCAGAGCGATTCGCTTAATGAGTCCTTGATATTTAGTCGTTTTCAGCCAATTTTTTGGATTTTTGAAAATGTCACTTTTTTGTGAAAATATCCACTAAATGAGGGAATAATATGTGTGAGGGTACCCCAGGAGAGTTCCAAATGTGTGTGGGTAGAATATATATCCGACGGGGGTAAAATTGAAAAAAGTTGAATAAAATTTTTTTTGGACTTAGTCATTTTTCCGACGTTTATCAGACTTTCAGATAGGGCAAATGTCAGTGAGCATTCCGATTTCAGTTCCACAGCGATTCGCCCAATGAGTCGTTCATATTTAGTTGTTTTCAGCCAATTTTCTGGATTTTTAAAAATTTCACTTTTTTGTGAAAATATCCACTAAATGAGGGAATAATATGTGTGAGGGTACACCAGGAGAGTTCCAAATGTGTGTGGGTAGAATATATATCCCACGGGGGAAAAATTGAAAAAAGTTGAAAACATTTTTTTTTTGGACTTAGTCATTTTTCCAGCGTTTATCAGACTTTCAGTTAGGGGAAATGTCAGTGAGCGTTCCGATTTCAGTTCCAGAGCGATTCGCCCAATGAGTCCTTGATATTTAGTAGTTTTCAGCCAATTTTCTGGATTTTTGAAAATTTCACTTTTTTGTGAAAATATCCACTAAATGAGGGAATAGTATGTGTGAGGGTACCCCAGGAGAGTTCCAAATGTGTTTTGGTAGAATATATATCCCACGGGGGAAAAATTGAAAAAAGTTGAAAACATTTTTTTTTTGGACTTAGTCATTTTTCCAGCGTTTATCAGACTTTCAGTTAGGGGAAATGTCAGTGAGCGTTCCGATTTCAGTTCCAGAGCGATTCGCCCAATGATTCCTTGATATTTAGTAGTTTTCAGCCAATTTTCTGGATTTTTGAAAATTTCACTTTTTTTGTGAAAATATCCACTAAATGAGGGAATAATATGTGTGAGGGTACCCCAGGAGAGTTCCAAATGTGTGTGGGTAGAATATATATCACACAGGGGTAAAATTGAAAAAAAAAATTTTTTGGACTTAGTGATTTTTCTGGCGTTGATCAGACTTTCAGATAGGGGAAATGTCAGTGAGCGTTCCGATTTCAGTTCCAGACTGATTCACCCAATGAGTCCTTGATATTTAGTCGTTTTCAGCCAATTTTTTGGATTTTTGAAAATTTCACTTTTTTGAAAATTTCACTTTTTTGTGAAAATATCCACTAAATGAGGGAATAGTATGTGTGAGTTTACCCCAGGAGAGTTCCAAATGTGTGTGGGTAGAATATATATCCCACGGGGGAAAAATTGAAAAAAGTTGAAAACATTTTTTTTTTGGACTTAGTCATTTTTCTGGCGTTTATCAGACTTTCAGATAGGGGAAATGTCAGTGAGCATTCCGATTTCAGTTCCACAGCGATTCGCCCAATGAGTCGTTCATATTTAGTTGTTTTCAGCCAATTTTCTGGATTTTTTAAAATTTCACTTTTTTGTGAAAATATCCACTAAATGAGGGAATAATATGTGTGATGGTACCCTAGGAGAGTTCCAAATGTGTGTGGGTAGAATATATATCCCATTGGGGTAAAATTGAAAAAAGTTGAAAAAAATTCTTTTTTGGACTTAGTCATTTTTCTGGCGTTTATCAGACTTTCAGATACGGGAAATGTCAGTGAGCATTCCGATTTCAGTTCCAGAGCGATTCGCCTAATGAGTCCTTGATATTTAGTCGTTTTCAGCCAATTTTCTGGATTTTTGAAAATTTCACTTTTTTGTGAAAATATCCACTAAATGAGGGAATAATATGTGTGAGGGTACCCCAGGAGAGTTCCAAATGTGTGTGGGTAGAATATATATCCCATTGGGGTAAAATTGAAAAAAGTTGAAAAAATTTTTTTTTTGGACTTAGTCATTTTTCTGACGTTTATCAGACTTTCAGATAGGGCAAATGTCAGTGAGCGTTCCGATTTCAGTTCCAGACTGAATCACCCAATGAGTCCTTGATATTTAGTCGTTTTCAGCCAATTTTTTGGATTTTTGAAAATTTCACTTTTTTGAAAATTTCACTTTTTTGTGAAAATATCCACTAAATGAGGGAATAGTATGTGTGAGGGTACCCCAGGAGAGTTCCAAATGTGTGTGGGTAGAATATATATCCCACGGGGGAAAAATTGAAAAAAGTTGAAAACATTTTTTTTTTGGACTTAGTCATTTTTCTGGCGTTTATCAGACTTTCAGATAGGGGAAATGTCAGTGAGCATTCCGATTTCAGTTCCACAGCGATTCGCCCAATGAGTCGTTCATATTTAGTTGTTTTCAGCCAATTTTCTGGATTTTTTAAAATTTCACTTTTTTGTGAAAATATCCACTAAATGAGGGAATAATATGTGTGATGGTACCCTAGGAGAGTTCCAAATGTGTGTGGGTAGAATATATATCCCATTGGGGTAAAATTGAAAAAAGTTGAAAAAAATTCTTTTTTGGACTTAGTCATTTTTCTGGCGTTTATCAGACTTTCAGATACGGGAAATGTCAGTGAGCATTCCGATTTCAGTTCCAGAGCGATTCGCCTAATGAGTCCTTGATATTTAGTCGTTTTCAGCCAATTTTCTGGATTTTTGAAAATTTCACTTTTTTGTGAAAATATCCACTAAATGAGGGAATAATATGTGTGAGGGTACCCCAGGAGAGTTCCAAATGTGTGTGGGTAGAATATATATCCCATTGGGGTAAAATTGAAAAAAGTTGAAAAAAATTTTTTTTTGGACTTAGTCATTTTTCTGACGTTTATCAGACTTTCAGATAGGGCAAATGTCAGTGAGCGTTCCGATTTCAGTTCCAGAGTGATTCTCCCAATGAGTCCTTGTTATTTAGTCGTTTTCAGGAAATTTTCTGGATTTTTGAAAATGTCACTTTTTTGTGAAAATATCCACTAAATGAGGGAATAATATGTGTGAGGGTACCCCAGGAGAGTTCCAAATGTGTGTGGGTAGAATTTATATCAGATTGGGGTAAAATTGAGAAAAGTTGAAAAAAATTTTTTTGGACTTAGTCATTTTTCTGGCGTTTATCAGACTTTCAGATAGGGCAAATGTCAGTGAGAGTTCCGATTTCAGTTCCAGAGCGATTCGCTTAATGAGTCCTTGATATTTAGTCGTTTTCAGCCAATTTTTTGGATTTTTGAAAATGTCACTTTTTTGTGAAAATATCCACTAAATGAGGGAATAATATGTGTGAGGGTACCCCAGGAGAGTTCCAAATGTGTGTGGGTAGAATATATATCCGACGGGGGTAAAATTGAAAAAAGTTGAATAAAATTTTTTTTGGACTTAGTCATTTTTCCGACGTTTATCAGACTTTCAGATAGGGCAAATGTCAGTGAGCATTCCGATTTCAGTTCCACAGCGATTCGCCCAATGAGTCGTTCATATTTAGTTGTTTTCAGCCAATTTTCTGGATTTTTAAAAATTTCACTTTTTTGTGAAAATATCCACTAAATGAGGGAATAATATGTGTGAGGGTACACCAGGAGAGTTCCAAATGTGTGTGGGTAGAATATATATCCCACGGGGGTAAAATTTAAAAAGGTTAAAAAAAAAATTTTTTTTAGACTTAGTGATTTTTCCGATGTTTATCAGACTTTCAGATAGGGGAAATGTCAGTAAGCATTCCGATTTCAGTTCCAGAGCGATTCGCCTAATGAGTCCTTGTTATTTAGTCGTTTTCAGCCAATTTTCTGGATTTTTTAAAATTTCACTTTTTTGTGAAAATATCCACTAAATGAGGGAATAATATTTGTGAGGGTACCCCAGGAGAGTTCCAAATGTGTGTGGGTAGAATATATATCCCACGGGGTAAAATTGAAAAAAGTTGAAAAAAATTTTTTTTTGGACTTAGTCATTTTTCCGGCGTTTATCAGACTTTCAGATAGGGGAAATGTCAGTGAGTGTTCCGATTTCAGTTCCAGAGCGATTCGCCCAATGTGTCATTGTTATTTAGTCGTTTTCAGCCAATTTTCTGGATTTTTGAAAATTTCACTTTTTTGTGAAAATATCCACTAAATGAGGGAATAATATGTGTGAGGGTACCCCAGGAGAGTTCCAAATGTGTGTGGGTAGAATATATATCCCACGGGGGAAAAATTGAAAAAAGTTGAAAACATTTTTTTTTTGGACTTAGTCATTTTTCCAGCGTTTATCAGACTTTCAGTTAGGGGAAATGTCAGTGAGCGTTCCGATTTCAGTTCCAGAGCGATTCGCCCAATGAGTCCTTGATATTTAGTAGTTTTCAGCCAATTTTCTGGATTTTTGAAAATTTCACTTTTTTTGTGAAAATATCCACTAAATGAGGGAATAATATGTGTGAGGGTACCCCAGGAGAGTTCCAAATGTGTGTGGGTAGAATATATATCCCACGGGGGTAAAATTGAAAAAAGTTTAAAAAAAATTTTTTTTGGACTTAGTCATTTTTCCGGCGTTTATCAGACTTCCAGATAGGGTAAAATGTCAGTGAGCATTCCGATTTCAGTTCCAGAGTGATTCTCCCAATGAATCCTTGTTATTTAGTCGTTTTCAGCCAATTTTCTGGATTTTTGAAAATTTCACTTTTTTGTGAAAATATCCACTAAATGAGGGAATAGTATGTGTGAGGGTACCCCAGGAGAGTTCCAAATGTGTTTGGGTAGAATATATATCCCACGGGGGAAAAATTGAAAAAAGTTGAAAACATTTTTTTTTTGGACTTAGTCATTTTTCCAGCGTTTATCAGACTTTCAGTTAGGGGAAATGTCAGTGAGCGTTCCGATTTCAGTTCCAGAGCGATTCGCCCAATGATTCCTTGATATTTAGTAGTTTTCAGCCAATTTTCTGGATTTTTGAAAATTTCACTTTTTTTGTGAAAATATCCACTAAATGAGGGAATAATATGTGTGAGGGTACCCCAGGAGAGTTCCAAATGTGTGTGGGTAGAATATATATCACACAGGGGTAAAATTGAAAAAAAAAATTTTTTGGACTTAGTGATTTTTCTGGCGTTGATCAGACTTTCAGATAGGGGAAATGTCAGTGAGCGTTCCGATTTCAGTTCCAGACTGATTCACCCAATGAGTCCTTGATATTTAGTCGTTTTCAGCCAATATTTTGGATTTTTGAAAATTTCACTTTTTTGAAAATTTCACTTTTTTGTGAAAATATCCACTAAATGAGGGAATAGTATGTGTGAGGGTACCCCAGGAGAGTTCCAAATGTGTGTGGATAGAATATATATCCCACGGGGGAAAAATTGAAAAAAGTTGAAAACATTTTTTTTTTGGACTTAGTCATTTTTCTGGCGTTTATCAGACTTTCAGATAGGGTAAATGTCAGTGAGCATTCCGATTTCAGTTCCACAGCGATTCGCCCAATGAGTCGTTCATATTTAGTTGTTTTCAGCCAATTTTCTGGATTTTTTAAAATTTCACTTTTTTGTGAAAATATCCACTAAATGAGGGAATAATATGTGTGATGGTACCCTAGGAGAGTTCCAAATGTGTGTGGGTAGAATATATATCCCATTGGGGTAAAATTGAAAAAAGTTGAAAAAAATTCTTTTTTGGACTTAGTCATTTTTCTGGCGTTTATCAGACTTTCAGATAGGGGAAATGTCAGTGAGCATTCCGATTTCAGTTCCAGAGCGATTCGCCTAATGAGTCCTTGATATTTAGTCGTTTTCAGCCAATTTTCTGGATTTTTGAAAATTTAACTTTTTTGTGAAAATATCCACTAAATGAGGGAACAATATGTGTGAGGGTACCCCAGGAGAGTTCCAAATGTGTGTGGGTAGAATATATATCCCATTGGGGTAAAATTGAAAAAAGTTGAAAAAAATTTTTTTTTGGACTTAGTCATTTTTCTGACGTTTATCAGACTTTCAGATAGGGCAAATGTCAGTGAGCGTTCCGATTTCAGTTCCAGAGTGATTCTCCCAATGAGTCCTTGTTATTTAGTCGTTTTCAGGAAATTTTCTGGATTTTTGAAAATGTCACTTTTTTGTGAAAATATCCACTAAATGAGGGAATAATATGTGTGAGGGTACCCCAGGAGAGTTCCAAATGTGTGTGGGTAGAATTTATATCAGATTGGGGTAAAATTGAGAAAAGTTGAAAAAATTTTTTTTGGACTTAGTCATTTTTCTGGCATTTATCAGACTTTCAGATAGGGCAAATGTCAGTGAGAGTTCCGATTTCAGTTCCAGAGCGATTCGCTTAATGAGTCCTTGATATTTAGTCGTTTTCAGCCAATTTTTTGGATTTTTGAAAATGTCACTTTTTTGTGAAAATATCCACTAAATGAGGGAATAATATGTGTGAGGGTACCCCAGGAGAGTTCCAAATGTGTGTGGGTAGAATATATATCCCACGGGGGTAAAATTTAAAAAAGTTAAAAAAAAAATTTTTTTTAGACTTAGTGATTTTTCCGACGTTTATCAGACTTTCAGATAGGGGAAATGTCAGTGAGCGTTCCGATTTCAGTTCCAGAGCGATTCAACCAATGATTACTTGTTATTTAGTTGTTTTCAGCCAATTTTCTGGATTTTTGAAAATTTCAATTTTTTGTGAAAATATCCACTTAATGTGGGAATAATATGTGTGAGGGTACCCCAGGAGAGTTCCAAATATGTGTGGGTAGAATATATATCCCACGGGAGTAAAATTGAAAAAAGTAAAAAAAAAAAATTTTTTGGGACTTAGTGATTTTTCTGGCGTTTATCAGACTTTCAGTTAGGGGAAATGTCAGTGAGCGTTCCGATTTCAGTTCCAGAGCGATTCGCCCAATGACTCCTTGCTATTTAGTCGTTTTCAGCCAATTTTCTGGATTTTTGAAAATTTCACTTTTTTGTGAAAATATCCACTAAATGAGGGAATAATATGTGTGAGGGTACCCCAGGAGAGTTCCAAATGTGTGTGGGTAGAATATATATCCCACGGGGATAAAATTGAAAAAAGTTGAAAAAAAATTTTTTTTTGGACTTAGTCATTTTTCCGCCGTTTATCAGACTTTCAGATAGGGGAAATGTCAGTGAGCATTCCGATTTCAGTTCCAGAGCGATTCGCCCAATGTCTCCTTGTTATTTAGTCGTTTTCAGCCAATTTTCTGGATTTTTGAAAATTTCACTTTTTTGTGAAAATATCCACTAAATGAGGGAATAATATGTGTGAGGGTACCCCAGGAGAGTTCCAAATGTGTGTGGGTAGAATATATATCCCACGGGGTAAAATTGAAAAAAGTTGAAAAAAATTTTTTTTTGGACTTAGTCATTTTTCCGGCGTTTATCAGACTTTCAGATAGGGGAAATGTCAGTGAGTGTTCCGATTTCAGTTCCAGAGCGATTCGCCCAATGTGTCATTGTTATTTAGTCGTTTTCAGCCAATTTTCTGGATTTTTGAAAATTTCACTTTTTTGTGAAAATATCCACTAAATGAGGGAATAATATGTGTGAGGGTACCCCAGGAGAGTTCCAAATGTGTGTGGGTAGAATATATATCCCACGGGGGAAAAATTGAAAAAAGTTGAAAACATTTTTTTTTTGGACTTAGTCATTTTTCCAGCGTTTATCAGACTTTCAGTTAGGGGAAATGTCAGTGAGCGTTCCGATTTCAGTTCCAGAGCGATTCGCCCAATGAGTCCTTGATATTTAGTAGTTTTCAGCCAATTTTCTGGATTTTTGAAAATTTCACTTTTTTTGTGAAAATATCCACTAAATGAGGGAATAATATGTGTGAGGGTACCCCAGGAGAGTTCCAAATGTGTGTGGGTAGAATATATATCCCACGGGGGTAAAATTGAAAAAAGTTTAAAAAAAAATTTTTTTGGACTTAGTCATTTTTCCGGCGTTTATCAGACTTCCAGATAGGGTAAAATGTCAGTGAGCATTCCGATTTCAGTTCCAGAATGATTCTCCCAATGAATCCTTGTTATTTAGTCGTTTTCAGCCAATTTTCTGGATTTTTGAAAATTTCACTTTTTTGTGAAAATATCCACTAAATGAGGGAATAGTATGTGTGAGGGTACCCCAGGAGAGTTCCAAATGTGTTTGGGTAGAATATATATCCCACGGGGGAAAAATTGAAAAAAGTTGAAAACATTTTTTTTTTGGACTTAGTCATTTTTCCAGCGTTTATCAGACTTTCAGTTAGGGGAAATGTCAGTGAGCGTTCCGATTTCAGTTCCAGAGCGATTCGCCCAATGATTCCTTGATATTTAGTAGTTTTCAGCCAATTTTCTGGATTTTTGAAAATTTCACTTTTTTTGTGAAAATATCCACTAAATGAGGGAATAATATGTGTGAGGGTACCCCAGGAGAGTTCCAAATGTGTGTGGGTAGAATATATATCCCATTGGGGTAAAATTGAAAAAAGTTGAAAAAAATTCTTTTTTGGACTTAGTCATTTTTCTGGCGTTTATCAGACTTTCAGATAGGGGAAATGTCAGTGAGCATTCCGATTTCAGTTCCAGACTGATTCACCCAATGAGTCCTTGATATTTAGTCGTTTTCAGCCAATTTTTTGGATTTTTGAAAATTTCACTTTTTTGAAAATTTCACTTTTTTGTGAAAATATCCACTAAATGAGGGAATAGTATGTGTGAGGGTACCCCAGGAGAGTTCCAAATGTGTGTGGATAGAATATATATCCCACGGGGGAAAAATTGAAAAAAGTTGAAAACATTTTTTTTTTGGACTTAGTCATTTTTCTGGCGTTTATCAGACTTTCAGATAGGGTAAATGTCAGTGAGCATTCCGATTTCAGTTCCACAGCGATTCGCCCAATGAGTCGTTCATATTTAGTTGTTTTCAGCCAATTTTCTGGATTTTTTAAAATTTCACTTTTTTGTGAAAATATCCACTAAATGAGGGAATAATATGTGTGATGGTACCCTAGGAGAGTTCCAAATGTGTGTGGGTAGAATATATATCCCATTGGGGTAAAATTGAAAAAAGTTGAAAAAAATTCTTTTTTGGACTTAGTCATTTTTCTGGCGTTTATCAGACTTTCAGATAGGGGAAATGTCAGTGAGCATTCCGATTTCAGTTCCAGAGCGATTCGCCTAATGAGTCCTTGATATTTAGTCGTTTTCAGCCAATTTTCTGGATTTTTGAAAATTTAACTTTTTTGTGAAAATATCCACTAAATGAGGGAATAATATGTGTGAGGGTACCCCAGGAGAGTTCCAAATGTGTGTGGGTAGAATATATATCCCATTGGGGTAAAATTGAAAAAAGTTGAAAAAATTTTTTTTTTGGACTTAGTCATTTTTCTGACGTTTATCAGACTTTCAGATAGGGCAAATGTCAGTGAGCGTTCCGATTTCAGTTCCAGAGTGATTCTCCCAATGAGTCCTTGTTATTTAGTCGTTTTCAGGAAATTTTCTGGATTTTTGAAAATGTCACTTTTTTGTGAAAATATCCACTAAATGAGGGAATAATATGTGTGAGGGTACCCCAGGAGAGTTCCAAATGTGTGTGGGTAGAATTTATATCAGATTGGGGTAAAATTGAGAAAAGTTGAAAAAATTTTTTTTGGACTTAGTCATTTTTCTGGCATTTATCAGACTTTCAGATAGGGCAAATGTCAGTGAGAGTTCCGATTTCAGTTCCAGAGCGATTCGCTTAATGAGTCCTTGATATTTAGTCGTTTTCAGCCAATTTTTTGGATTTTTGAAAATGTCACTTTTTTGTGAAAATATCCACTAAATGAGGGAATAATATGTGTGAGGGTACCCCAGGAGAGTTCCAAATGTGTGTGGGTAGAATATATATCCCACGGGGGTAAAATTTAAAAAAGTTAAAAAAAAAATTTTTTTTAGACTTAGTGATTTTTCCGACGTTTATCAGACTTTCAGATAGGGGAAATGTCAGTGAGCGTTCCGATTTCAGTTCCAGAGCGATTCGACCAATGATTACTTGTTATTTAGTTGTTTTCAGCCAATTTTCTGGATTTTTGAAAATTTCAATTTTTTGTGAAAATATCCACTTAATGTGGGAATAATATGTGTGAGGGTACCCCAGGAGAGTTCCAAATATGTGTGGGTAGAATATATATCCCACGGGAGTAAAATTGAAAAAAGTAAAAAAAAAAAATTTTTTGGGACTTAGTGATTTTTCTGGCGTTTATCAGACTTTCAGTTAGGGGAAATGTCAGTGAGCGTTCCGATTTCAGTTCCAGAGCGATTCGCCCAATGACTCCTTGCTATTTAGTCGTTTTCAGCCAATTTTCTGGATTTTTGAAAATTTCACTTTTTTTGTGAAAATATCCACTAAATGAGGGAATAATATGTGTGAGGGTACCCCAGGAGAGTTCCAAATGTGTGTGGGTAGAATATATATCCCACGGGGATAAAATTGAAAAAAGTTGAAAAAAAATTTTTTTTTGGACTTAGTCATTTTTCCGCCGTTTATCAGACTTTCAGATAGGGGAAATGTCAGTGAGCATTCCGATTTCAGTTCCAGAGCGATTCGCCCAATGTCTCCTTGTTATTTAGTCGTTTTCAGCCAATTTTCTGGATTTTTGAAAATTTCACTTTTTTGTGAAAATATCCACTAAATGAGGGAATAATATGTGTGAGGGTACCCCAGGAGAGTTCCAAATTTGTGTGGGTAGAATATATATCCCACGGGGATAAAATTGAAAAAAGTTGAAAAAAAATTTTTTTTGGACTTAGTCATTTTTCCGCCGTTTATCAGACTTTCAGATAGGGGAAATGTCAGTGAGCATTCCGATTTCAGTTCCAGAGCGATTCGCCCAATGACTCCTTGTTATTTAGTCGTTTTCAGCCAATTTTCTGGATTTTTGAAAATTTCACTTTTTTGTGAAAATATCCACTAAATGAGGGAATAATATGTGTGAGGGTACCCCAGGAGAGTTCCAAATGTGTGTGGGAAGAATATTTATCCCACGGGGGTAAAATTGAAAAAAGTTGAAAATATTTTTTTTTTGGACTTAGTGATTAATCTGGCGTTTATCAGACTTTCAGATAGGGGAAATGTCAGTGAGCATTCCGATTTCAGTTCCAGAGCGATTCGCCCAATGAGTCCTTGATATTTCGTCGTTTTCAGGCAATTTTCAGAATTTTTGAAAATTTCACTTTTTTGTGAAAATATCCACTAAATGAGGGAATAATATGTGTGAGGGTACCCCAGGAGAGTTCCAAATGTGTGTGGGTAGAAAATATATCCCACGGGGGTAAAATTGATAAAAGTTTAAAAAAATTTTTTTTTGGACTTAGTCATTTCTCTGGCGTTTATCAGACTTTCAGATAGGGCAAATGTCAGTGAGCGTTTGGATTTCAGTTCCAGAGCGATTCGCCCAATGAGTCCTTGATATTTAGTCGTTTTCAGCCAATTTTCTGGATTTTTGGAAATTTCACTTTTTGTCAAAATATCCACTAAATGAGGGAATAATATGTGTGAGCGTACCCCAGGAGAGTTCCAAATGTGTGTGGGTAGAATATATATCCCACGGGGGAAAAATTGAAAAAAGTTGAAAACATTTTTTTTTTGGACTTAGTGATTAATCTGGCGTTTATCAGACTTTCAGATAGGGGAAATGTCAGTGAGCATTCCGATTTCAGTTCCAGAGCGATTCGCCTAATGAGTCCTTGATATTTAGTCGTTTTCAGCCAATTTTCTGGATTTTTGAAAATTTAACTTTTTTGTGAAAATATCCACTAAATGAGGGAATAATATGTGTGAGGGTACCCCAGGAGAGTTCCAAATGTGTGTGGGTAGAATATATATCCCATTGGGGTAAAATTGAAAAAAGTTGAAAAAATTTTTTTTTTGGACTTAGTCATTTTTCTGACGTTTATCAGACTTTCAGATAGGGCAAATGTCAGTGAGCGTTCCGATTTCAGTTCCAGAGTGATTCTCCCAATGAGTCCTTGTTATTTAGTCGTTTTCAGGAAATTTTCTGGATTTTTGAAAATGTCACTTTTTTGTGAAAATATCCACTAAATGAGGGAATAATATGTGTGAGGGTACCCCAGGAGAGTTCCAAATGTGTGTGGGTAGAATTTATATCAGATTGGGGTAAAATTGAGAAAAGTTGAAAAAATTTTTTTTGGACTTAGTCATTTTTCTGGCATTTATCAGACTTTCAGATAGGGCAAATGTCAGTGAGAGTTCCGATTTCAGTTCCAGAGCGATTCGCTTAATGAGTCCTTGATATTTAGTCGTTTTCAGCCAATTTTTTGGATTTTTGAAAATGTCACTTTTTTGTGAAAATATCCACTAAATGAGGGAATAATATGTGTGAGGGTACCCCAGGAGAGTTCCAAATGTGTGTGGGTAGAATATATATCCCACGGGGGTAAAATTTAAAAAAGTTAAAAAAAAAATTTTTTTTAGACTTAGTGATTTTTCCGACGTTTATCAGACTTTCAGATAGGGGAAATGTCAGTGAGCGTTCCGATTTCAGTTGCAGAGCGATTCGACCAATGATTACTTGTTATTTAGTTGTTTTCAGCCAATTTTCTGGATTTTTGAAAATTTCAATTTTTTGTGAAAATATCCACTTAATGTGGGAATAATATGTGTGAGGGTACCCCAGGAGAGTTCCAAATATGTGTGGGTAGAATATATATCCCACGGGAGTAAAATTGAAAAAAGTAAAAAAAAAAAATTTTTTGGGACTTAGTGATTTTTCTGGCGTTTATCAGACTTTCAGTTAGGGGAAATGTCAGTGAGCGTTCCGATTTCAGTTCCAGAGCGATTCGCCCAATGACTCCTTGCTATTTAGTCGTTTTCAGCCAATTTTCTGGATTTTTGAAAATTTCACTTTTTTTGTGAAAATATCCACTAAATGAGGGAATAATATGTGTGAGGGTACCCCAGGAGAGTTCCAAATGTGTGTGGGTAGAATATATATCCCACGGGGATAAAATTGAAAAAAGTTGAAAAAAAATTTTTTTTTGGACTTAGTCATTTTTCCGCCGTTTATCAGACTTTCAGATAGGGGAAATGTCAGTGAGCATTCCGATTTCAGTTCCAGAGCGATTCGCCCAATGTCTCCTTGTTATTTAGTCGTTTTCAGCCAATTTTCTGGATTTTTGAAAATTTCACTTTTTTGTGAAAATATCCACTAAATGAGGGAATAATATGTGTGAGGGTACCCCAGGAGAGTTCCAAATTTGTGTGGGTAGAATATATATCCCACGGGGATAAAATTGAAAAAAGTTGAAAAAAAATTTTTTTTGGACTTAGTCATTTTTCCGCCGTTTATCAGACTTTCAGATAGGGGAAATGTCAGTGAGCATTCCGATTTCAGTTCCAGAGCGATTCGCCCAATGACTCCTTGTTATTTAGTCGTTTTCAGCCAATTTTCTGGATTTTTGAAAATTTCACTTTTTTGTGAAAATATCCACTAAATGAGGGAATAATATGTGTGAGGGTACCCCAGGAGAGTTCCAAATGTGTGTGGGAAGAATATTTATCCCACGGGGGTAAAATTGAAAAAAGTTGAAAATATTTTTTTTTTGGACTTAGTGATTAATCTGGCGTTTATCAGACTTTCAGATAGGGGAAATGTCAGTGAGCATTCCGATTTCAGTTCCAGAGCGATTCGCCCAATGAGTCCTTGATATTTCGTCGTTTTCAGGCAATTTTCAGAATTTTTGAAAATTTCACTTTTTTGTGAAAATATCCACTAAATGAGGGAATAATATGTGTGAGGGTACCCCAGGAGAGTTCCAAATGTGTGTGGGTAGAAAATATATCCCACGGGGGTAAAATTGATAAAAGTTTAAAAAAATTTTTTTTTGGACTTAGTCATTTCTCTGGCGTTTATCAGACTTTCAGATAGGGCAAATGTCAGTGAGCGTTTGGATTTCAGTTCCAGAGCGATTCGCCCAATGAGTCCTTGATATTTAGTCGTTTTCAGCCAATTTTCTGGATTTTTGGAAATTTCACTTTTTGTCAAAATATCCACTAAATGAGGGAATAATATGTGTGAGCGTACCCCAGGAGAGTTCCAAATGTGTGTGGGTAGAATATATATCCCACGGGGGAAAAATTGAAAAAAGTTGAAAACATTTTTTTTTTGGACTTAGTGATTAATCTGGCGTTTATCAGACTTTCAGATAGGGGAAATGTCAGTGAGCATTCCGATTTCAGTTCCAGAGCGATTCGCCCAATGAGTCCTTGATATTTCGTCGTTTTCAGGCAATTTTCAGAATTTTTGAAAATTTCACTTTTTTGTGAAAATATCCACTAAATGAGGGAATAATATGTGTGAGGGTACCCCAGGAGAGTTCCAAATGTGTGTGGGTAGAAAATATATCCCACGGGGGTAAAATTGATAAAAGTTTAAAAAAATTTTTTTTTGGACTTAGTCATTTCTCTGGCGTTTATCAGACTTTCAGATAGGGCAAATGTCAGTGAGCGTTTGGATTTCAGTTCCAGAGCGATTCGCCCAATGAGTCCTTGATATTTAGTCGTTTTCAGCCAATTTTCTGGATTTTTGGAAATTTCACTTTTTGTCAAAATATCCACTAAATGAGGGAATAATATGTGTGAGCGTACCCCAGGAGAGTTCCAAATGTGTGTGGGTAGAATATATATCCCACGGGGGAAAAATTGAAAAAAGTTGAAAACATTTTTTTTTTGGACTTAGTCATTTTTCCAGCGTTTATCAGACTTTCAGTTAGGGGAAATGTCAGTGAGCGTTCCGATTTCAGTTCCAGAGCGATTCGCCCAATGAGTCCTTGTTATTTAGTCGTTTTCAGCCAATTTTCTGGATTTTTTAAAATTTCACTTTTTTGTGAAAATATCCACTAAATGAGGGAATAATACGTGTGAGGGTACGCCAGGAGAGTTCCAAATGTGTGTGGGTAGAATATATATCACATTGGGGTAAAATTGAAAAAAGTAAAAAAAAAATTTTTTGGGGACTTAGTGATTTTTCTGGCATTTATCAGACTTTCAGATAGGGGAAATGTCAGTGAGCATTCCGATTTTTGCGTTCCCCAGGATCAACGCTGCGGAATAGCTGCAGTGCACAAGAAATAGGCTGAACTGGATGGACGCTTGTCTTTTTTCGGCCTTATAAACTATGTAACTATGTAACTATGTTTGATTTCAGTTCCAGAGCGGTTCGGCTAATGAGTCCTTGTTATTTAGTCGTTTTCAGCCAATTTTCTGGATTTTTTAAAATTTCAATTTTGTGAAAATATCCACTAAATGAGGGAATAATATGTGTGAGGGTACCCCAGGAGAGTTCCAAATGTGTGTGGGTAGAATATATATCCCATTGGGGTAAAATTGAAAAAAGTTGAAAAAAAATTTTTTTGGACTTAGTCATTTTTCTGGCGTTTATCAGACTTTCAGATAGGGCAAATGTCAGTGAGAGTACCGATTTCAGTTCCAGAGCGATTTGCCCAATGAGTCCTTGATATTTAGTCGTTTTCAGCCAACTTTCTGGATTTTTGAAAATTTCACTTTTTTTGTGAAAATATCCACTAAATGAGGGAATAATATGTGTGAGGGTACCCCAGGAGAGTTCCAAATTTGTGTGGGTAGAATATATATCCCACGGGGGAAAAATTGAAAAAGTTGAAAACATTTTTTTTTTGGACTTAGTCATTTTTCCAGCGTTTATCAGACTTTCAGTTAAGGGAAATGTCAGTGAGCGTTCCGATTTCAGTTCCAGAGCGATTCGACCAATGAGTACTTGTTATTTAGTTGTTTTCAGCCAATTTTCTGGATTTTTGAAAATTTCAATTTTTTGTGAAAATATCCACTAAATGTGGGAATAATATGTGTGAGGGTACCCCAGGAGAGTTCCAAATGTGTGTGGGAAGAATATATATCCCACGGGGGTAAAATTGAAAAAAGTTGAAAAAATTTTTTTTTTGGACTTAGTCATTTTTCCAGCGTTTATCAGACTGTCAGATAGGGGAAATGTCAGTGAGCATTCCGATTTCAGTTCCAGAGTGATTCGCCCAATGAGTCCTTGATATTTAGTTGTTTTCAGCCAATTTTCTGGATTTTTTAAAATTTCACTTTTTTGTGAAAATATCCACTAAATGAGGGAATAATACGTGTGAGGGTACGCCAGGAGAGTTCCAAATGTGTGTGGGTAGAATATATATCACATTGGGGTAAAATTGAAAAAAGTAAAAAAAAAATTTTTTTTGGACTTAGTGATTTTGCTGGCGTTTATCAGACTTTCATATAGGGGAAATGTCAGTGAGCATTCCGATTTCAGTTCCAGACTTATTCACCCAATGAGTCCTTGATATTTAGTCGTTTTCAGCCAATTTTTTGGATTTTTGAAAATTTTACTTTTTTGTGAAAATATCCACTTAATGAGGGACAAATATGTGTGAGTGTACCCCAGGAGAGTTCCAAATGTGTGTGGGTATATATCCCACGGGGGTAAAATTGAAAAAAGTTGAAAAAAATTTTTTTTTGGACTTAGTCATTTTCCTGGCATTTATCAGACTTTCAGATAGGGGAAATGTCAGTGAGCATTCCGATTTTTGCGTTCCCCAGGATCAACGCTGCGGAATAGCTGCAGTGCACAAGAAATAGGCTGAACTGGATGGACGCTTGTCTTTTTTCGGCCTTATAAACTATGTAACTATGTAACTATGTTTGATTTCAGTTCCAGAGCGATTCGGCTAATGAGTCCTTGTTATTTAGTCGTTTTCAGCCAATTTTCTGGATTTTTTAAAATTTCAATTTTGTGAAAATATCCACTAAATGAGGGAATAATATGTGTGAGGGTACCCCAGGAGAGTTCCAAATGTGTGTGGGTAGAATATATATCCCACGGGGGTAAAATTGAAAAAAGTTGAAAAAAATTTTTTTTTGGACTTAGTCATTTTTCTGGCGTTTATCAGACTTTCAGATAGGGGAAATGTCAGTGAGCATTCCGATTTCAGTTCCAGAGCGATTCGCCCAATGACTCCTTGTTATTTTGTCGTTTTCAGCCAATTTTCTGGATTTTTGAAAATTTCACTTTTTTGTGAAAATATCCACTAAATGAGGGAATAATATGTGTGAGGGTACCCCAGGAGATTTCCAAATGTGTGTGGGTAGAATATATATCACATTGGGGTAAAATTGAAAAAAGTAAAAAAAAAATTTTTTTTGGACTTAGTGATTTTTCTGGCGTTTATCAGACTTTCATATAGGGGAAATGTCAGTGAGCATTCCGATTTCAGTTCCAGACTTATTCACCCAATGAGTCCTTGATATTTAGTCGTTTTCAGCCAATTTTTTGGATTTTTGAAAATTTTACTTTTTTGTGAAAATATCCACTTAATGAGGGACAAATATGTGTGAGGGTACCCCAGGAGAGTTCCAAGTGTGTGTGGGTAGAATATATATCCCATGGGGGTAAAATTGAAAAAAGTTAAAAAAAATTTTTTTTTGGACTTAGTTATTTTCCTGGCATTTATCAGACTTTCAGATAGGGGAAATGTCAGTGAGCATTCCGATTTTTGCGTTCCCCAGGATCAACGCTGCGGAATAGCTGCAGTGCACAAGAAATAGGCTGAACTGGATGGACGCTTGTCTTTTTTCGGCCTTATAAACTATGTAACTATGTAACTATGTTTGATTTCAGTTCCAGAGCGATTCGGCTAATGAGTCCTTGTTATTTAGTCGTTTTCAGCCAATTTTCTGGATTTTTTAAAATTTCAATTTTGTGAAAATATCCACTAAATGAGGGAATAATATTTGTGAGGGTACCCCAGGAGAGTTCCAAATGTGTGTGGGTAGAATATATATCCCACGGGGGTAAAATTGAAAAAAGTTGAAAAAAATTTTTTTTTGGACTTAGTCATTTTTCTGGCGTTTATCAGACTTTCAGATAGGGGAAATGTCAGTGAGCATTCCGACTTCAGTTCCAGAGTGATTCGCCCAATGAGTCCTTGATATTTAGTCGTTTTCAGCCAATTTTCTGGATTTTTGAAAATTTCACTTTTTTGTGAAAATATCCACTAAATGAGGGAATAATATGTGTGAGGGTACCCCAGGAGAGTTCCAAATGTGTGTGGGTAGAATATATATCACATTGGGATAAAATTGAAAAAAGTAAAAATAAAATTTTTTTTCGACTTAGTGATTTTTCTGCCGTTTATCAGACTTTCATATAGGGGAAATGTCAGTGAGGGTTCCGATTTCAGTTCCAGAGCGATTCGCCCAATGACTCCTTGTTATTTAGTCGTTTTCAGCCATTTTTCTGGATTTTTGAAAATGTCACTTTTTTGTGAAAATATCCACTAAATGAGGGAATAATACGTGTGAGGGTACCCTAGGAGAGTTCCAAATGTGTGTGGGTAGAATATATATCCCACGGGGGTAAAATTGAAAAAAGTTAAAAAAAATTTTTTTTGGACTTAGTCAATTTTCTGGCGTTTATCAGACTTTCAGATAGGGGAAATGTCAGTGAGCGTTCCGATTTCAGTTCCAGAGTGATTCTCCCAATGAGTCCTTGTTATTTAGTCGTTTTCAGCCAATTTTCTAGATTTTTGAAAATTTCACTTTTTTGTGAAAATATCCACTAAATGAGGGAATAATATGTGTGAGGGTACCCTAGGAGAGTTCCAAATGTGTGTGGGTAGAATATATATCCCACGGGGGTAAAATTGAAAAAAGTTTAAAAAAATTTTTTTTTAGACTTAGTGATTTTTCTGGCGTTTATCAGACTTTCAGATAGGGGAAATGTCAGTGAGCATTCCGATTTCAGTTCCAGAGTGATTCGCCCAATGACTCCTTGTAATTTAGTTGTTTTCAGCCAATTTTCTGGATTTTTGAAAATTTCACTTTTTTGTGAAAATATCCACTAAATAAGGGAATAATATGTGTGAGGGTACCCCAGGAGAGTTCCAAATGTGTGTGGGTAGAATATATATCGCACGGGGGTAAAATTGAAAAAAGTTGAAAAAAATTTTTTTTGGACTTAGTCATTTTTCTGGCGTTTATCAGACTTTCAGATAGGGGAAATGTCAGTGAGCATCCCGATTTCAGTTCCATAGCGATTCGCCCAATGAGTCCTTGAAACTTAGTCGTTTTCAGCCAATTTTCTGGATTTTTTAAAATTTCACTTTTTTGTGAAAATATCCACTAAATGAGGGAATAATACGTGTGAGGGTACCCCAGGAGAGTTCCAAATGTGTGTGGGTAGAATATATATCACATTGGGGTAAAATTGAAAAAAGTAAAAAAAAAATCTTTTTGGACTTAGTGATTTTTCTGGCGTTTATCAGACTTTCATATAGGGGAAATGTCAGTGAGCGTTCCGATTTCAGTTCCAGAGCGATTCGCCCAATGACTCCTTGTTATTTAGTCGTTTTCAGCCAATTTTCTGGATTTTTGAAAATTTCACTTTTTTGTGAAAATATCCACTAAATGAGGGAATAATATGTGTGAGGGTACCCCAGGAGAGTTCCAAATGTGTGTGGGTAGAATATATATCCTACGGGGGTAAAATTGAAAAAAGGTGAACATTTTTTTGGGGGGATTTAGTCATTTTTCCGCCGTTTATCAGACTTTCAGATAGGGGAAATGTCAGTGAGCGTTCCGATTTCAGTTCCAGAGCGATTCGCCCAATGAGTCCTTGATATTTTGTCGTTTTCAGCCAATTTTCTGGATTTTTGAAAATTTCACTTTTTTGTGAAAATATCCACTAAATGAGGGAATAATATGTGTGAGGTTACCCCAGGAGATTTCCAAATGTGTGTGGGTAGAATATATATCCCACAGGGGTAAAATTGAAAAAAGTTTAAAACATTTTTTTTTTGGACTTAGTCATTTTTCCGGCGTTTATCAGACTTTCAGATAGGGGAAATGTCAGTGAGCGTTCCGATTTCAGTTCCAGATCGGTTTGCCGGATGAGTCCTTGATATTTCATCGTTTTCAGGCAATTTTCTGAATTTTTGAAAATTTCACTTTTTTGTGAAAATATCCACTAAATGAGGGAATAATATGTGTGAGGGTACCCCAGGAGAGTTCCAAATGTGTGTGGGTAGAATATATATCCCACATGGTTGAAATTGAAAAAAGTTGAAAAAAAAAATATTTTTGTACTTAGTCATATTTCCGGCTTTTATCAGACTTTCAGATAGGGGAAATGTCAGTGAGCATTCCGATTTCAGTTCCAGAACGATTCGGCCAATGAGTACTTGATACTTAGTCGTTTTCAGCCAATTTACTGGATTTTTGAAAATTTCACTTTTTTGTGAAAATATCCACTAAATGAGGGAATAATATGTGTGACGGTACCCCAGGAGTGTTCCAAATGAGTGTGGATAGAATATATATCCCACAGGGGTAAAATTGAAAAAAGTTGAAACATTTTTTGGGGGGGATTTAGTCATTTTTCTGGCATTTATCAGACTTTCAGATAGGGGAAATGTCAGTGAGCATTCCGTTTTCAGTTCCAGAGCGATGCGCCCAATGAGTCCTTGATATTTAGTCGTTTTCAGCCAATTTTCTGTATTTTTGAAAATTTCACTTTTTTGTGAAAATATCCACTAAATGAGGGAATAATATGTGTGAGGGTACCCCAGGAGAGTTCCAAATGTGTGTGGGTAGAATATATATCCCACTGGGGTAAAATTGAAAAAAGTTGAAAATTTTTTTTTTTGTACTTGTCATTTTTCCGGCGTTTATCAGACTTTCAGATAGAGGAAATGTCAGTGAGCATTCCGATTTCAGTTCCAGAACGATTCGCCGAATGAGTCCTTGATATTTCGTCGTTTTCAGGCAATTTTCTGGATTTTTGAAAATTTCACTTTTTTGTGAAAATATCCACTAAATGAGGGAATAATATGTGTGAGGGTACACCAGGAGAGTTCCAAATGTGTGTGGGTAGAATATATATCCCACCGGGTTAAAATTGAAAAAAGTTGAAAAAAAATTTTTTTTTGTACTTAGTCATTTTTCCGGTGTTTATCAGACTTTCAGACAGGGGAAATGTCAGTGAGCATTCCGATTTCAGTTCCAGAGCGATTCGCCCAATGAGTCCATGATATTTAGTCGTTTTCAGCCAATTTTCTGGATTTTTGAAAATTTCACTTTTTTGTGAAAATATCCACTAAATGAGGGAATAATATGTGTGTGAGGGTACCCGAGGAGAGTTCCAAATGTGTGTGGGTAGAATATATATCCCACAGGGGTAAAATTGAAAAAGTTTAAAACATTTTTTTTTTGGACTTAGTCATTTTTCCGGCGTTTATCAGACTTTCAGATAGGGGAAATGTCAGTGAGAGTTCCGATTTCAGTTCCAGAGCGATTCGCCCAATGAGTCCTTGATATTTAGTCGTTTTCAGCCAATTTTCAGAATTTTTGAAAATTTCACTTTTTTGTGAAAATATCCACTAAATGAGGGAATAATATGTGTGAGGTTACCCCAGGAGAGTTCCAAATGTGTGTGGGTAGAATATATATCCCACGGGGGTAAAATTTAAAAAAGTTGAAAAAAATTTTTTTTTTGACTTAGTCATTTTTCCGGCGTTTATCAGACTTTCAGATATGGGAAATGTCAGTGAGTGTTCCCATTTCAGTTCCAGAGTGATTCGCCCAATGAGTCCTTGATATTTAATCGTTTTCAGCCAATTTTCTGGATTTTTGAAAATTTAACTTTTTTGTGAAAATATCCACTAAATGAGGGAATAATGTGTGCGAGGGTACCCCAGGAGAGTTCCAAATGTGTGTTGGTAGAATATATATCCCACGGGGGTAAAATTGAAAAAAGTTGAAATTTTTTTTGGGGAGATTTAGTCATTTTTCCGGCGTTTATCAGACTTTCAGATAGGGGAAATGTCAGTGAGCGTTCCGATTTCAGTTCTAGAGCGATTCGCCCAATGAGTCCTTGATATTTTGTCGTTTTCAGTCAATTTTCTGGATTTTTGAAAACTTCACTTTTTTGTGAAAATATCCACTAAATGAGGGAATAATATGTGTGAGGGTACCCCAGGAGAGTTCCAAATGTGTGTGGGTAGAATATAAATCCTACGGGGGTAAAATTGAAAAAAGTTGAAAAAATTTTTTTTTTTTACTTAGTCATTTTACCGGCGTTTATCACACTTTCAGATAGGGGAAATGTCAGTGAGCGTTCCTATTTCAGTTCCAGAGCGATTCGCCCAATGAGTCCCTGATATTTAGTTGTTTTCAGCCAATTTTCTGGATTTTTGAAAATTTCACTTTTTTGTGAAAATATCCACTAAATGAGGGAATAATATGTGTGTGAGGGTACCCCAGGAGAGTTCCAAATGTGTGTGGGTAGAACATATATCCCACGGGGGTAAAATTGAAAAAAGTTGAATACTTTTTTTTCTTGGACTTAGTCATTTTTCCGGCGTTTATCAGACTTTCAGATAGGGGAAATGTCAGTGAGCGCTCCGATTTCAGTTTCAGAACGATTCGCCCAATGAGTCCTTGATATTTAGTCGTTTCCAGCCAATTTTCAGAATTTTTGAAAATTTCACTTTTTTGTGAAAATATCCACTAAATGAGGGAATAATGTGTGCGAGGGTACCCCAGGAGAGTTCCAAATGTGTGTGGGTAGAATATATATCCCACGGGGGTAAAATTGAAAAAAGATGAAAATTTTTTTTTGGGGATTTAGTCATTTTACCGGCGTTTATCACACTTTCAGATACGGGAAATGTCAGTGAGCGTTCCGATTTCAGTTCCAGAGCGATTCGCCCAATGAGTCCTTGATATTTAGTCGTTTTCAGCCAATTTTCTGTATTGTTGACAATTTAACTTTTTTGTGAAAATATCCACTAAATGAGGGAAGAATATGTGTGAGGGTACCCCAGGAGAGTAAGAAATGTGTGTGGGTAGAACATATTTCCCACGGGGGTAAAATTGAAAAAAGTTGAAAACTTTTTTTTCTTGGACTTAGTCATTTTTCCGGCGTTTATCAGACTTTCAGATAGGGGAAATGTCAGTGAGAGTTCCTATTTCAGTTCCAGAGCGATTCGCCCAATGAGTCCTTGATATTTAGTTGTTTTCAGCCAATTTTCTGGATTTTTGAAAATTTCACTTTTTTGTGAAAATATCCACTAAATGAGGGAATAATGTGTGTGTGAGGGTACCCCAGGAGAGTTCCAAATGTGTGTGGGTAGAACATATATCCCACGGGGGTAAAATTGAAAAAAGTTGAAAACTTTTTTTTCTTGGACTTAGTCATTTTTCCGGCGTTTATCAGACTTTCAGATAGGGGAAATGTCAGTGAGCGTTCAGATTTCAGCTCCAGAGCGATTCGCCCAATGAGTCCTTGATATTTAGTTGTTTTCAGCCAATTTTCTGGATTTTTGAAAATTTCACTTTTTTGTGAAAATATCCACTAAATGAGGGAATAATATTTGTGAGGATATCCCAGGAGAGTTCCAAATGTGTGTGGGTAGAATATATATCCCACATGGTTGAAATTGAAAAAAGTTGAAAGAAAAAATATTTTTGCACTTAGTCATATTTCCGGCTTTTATCAGACTTTCAGATAGGGGAAATGTCAGTGAGCGTTCCGATTTCAGTTCCAGAGCGATTCGCCCAATGAGTCCTTGATATTTAGTCGTTTTCAGCCAATTTTCAGAATTTTTGAAAATTTCACTTTTTTTGTGAAAATATCCACTAAATGAGGGAATAATCTGTGTGAGGTTACCCCAGGAGAGTTCCAAATGTGTGTGGGTACAATATATATCCCACGGGGGAAAAATTTAAAAAAGTTGAAAAAAATTTTTTTTTTGACTTAGTCATTTTTACGGCGTTTATCAGACTTTCAGATAGGGGAAATGTAAGTGAGCGTTCCGATTTCAGTTCTAGAGCGATTCGCCCAATGAGTCCTTGATATTTAGTCGTTTTCAGAAAATTTTCTGGATTTTTGAAAAATTCACTTTTTTTGTGAAAATATCCACTAAATGAGGGAACAATATGTGTGAGGGTACCCCAGGAGAATTCTAAATGTGTGTGGGTAGAATATATATCCCACGGGGGTAAAATTGAAAAAAGTTGAAACATTTTTTTGGGGGATTTAGTCATTTTTCCGGCGTTTATCAGACTTTCAAATAGGGGAAATGTCAGTGAGCGTTCCGATTTCAGTTCCAGAGCGATTCGCCCAGTCGTTTTCAGCCAATTTTCTGGATTTTTGAAAATTTCACTTTTTTGTGAAAATATCCACTAAATGAGGGAATAATATGTGTGAGGGTACCCCAGGAGAGTTCCAAATGTGTGTGGGTAGAATATATATCCCACGGGGGTAAAATTGAAAAAAGTTGAAAAAATAATTTTTTTTGACTTAGTCATTTTTACGGCGTTTATCAGACTTTCAGATAGGGGAAATGTCAGGGAGCGTTCCGATTTCAGTTCTAGAGCGATTCACCCAATGAGTCCTTTATATTTAGTCGTTTTCAGCCAATTTTCTGGATTTTTGAAAAATTCACTTTTTTGTGTAAATATCCACTAAATGAGGGTATAATATGTGTGAGGGTACCCGAGGAGATTCCAAATGTGTGTGGGTAGAATATATATCACACGGGGGTAAAATTGAAAAACGTTGAAAAAATTCTTTTTTTGGACTTAGTCATTTTTCCGACGTTTATTAGACTTTCAGATAGCGGAAATGTCAGTGAGCGTTCCGATTTCAGTTCCAGAATGATTCGCCGAATGAGTCCTTGATATTTAGTCATTTTCAGCTAATTTTCAGAATTTTTGAAAATTTCACTTTTTTGTGAAAATATCCACTAAATGAGGGAATAATATGTGTGAGGGTTCCAAATCTGTGTGGGTAGAATATATATCCCAAGGTGGTAAAATTAAAAAAAGTTGAAAATTTTTTGGGGGGGATTTAGTCATTTTTCCGACGTTTATCAGACTTTCAGATAGCGGAAAAGTCAGTGAGCGTTCCGATTTCATTTCCAGAACGATTCAGCCAATGAGTCCTTGATATGTAGTCGTTTTCAGGCAATTTTCTGGATTTTTGAAAATGTTACTTTTTTGTGAAAATATCCACTAAATGAGGGAATAATATGTGTGAGGGTACCCCAGGAGAGTTCCAAATGTGTGTGGGTAGAATATATATCCCACATGGTTGAAATTGAAAAAAGTTGAAAAAAAAAATATTTTTGTACTTAGTCATATTTCCGGCGTTTATCAGACTTTCAGATAGGGGAAATGTCAGTGAGCATTCCGATTTCAGTTCCAGAGCGATTCGCCCAATGAGTCCTTGATATTTAGTCGTTTTCAGGCAATTTTCAGAATTTTTGAAAATTTCACTTTTTTGTGAAAATATCCACTAAATGAGGGAATAATATGTGTGAGGTTACCCCAGGAGAGTTCCAAATGTGTGTGGGTAGAATATATATCCCACGGGGGTAAAATTAAAAAAAGTTGAAAATTTTTTTTGGGGGATTTAGTCATTTTTCCGGCGTTTATCAGACTTTCAGATAGGGGAAATGTCAGTGAGCGTACCGATTTCAGTTCCAGAGCGATTTGCCCAATGAGTCCTTGATATTTTGTCGTTTTCAGCCAATTTTCTGGATTATTGAAAATTTCACTTTTTTGTGAAAATATCCACTAAATGAGGGAATAATATGTGTGAGGTTACCCCAGGAGAGTTCCAAATGTGTGTGGGTAGAATATATATCCCACGGGGGTAAAATTGAAAAAAGTTGAAAATTTTTTTGGGGGGATTTAGTCATTTTTCCGGCGTTTATCAGACTTTCAGATAGGGGAATTGTCAGAGAGCGTTCCGATTTCAGTTCCAGAGCTATTTGCCCAATGAGTCCTTGATATTTTGTCGTTTTCAGCCAATTTTCTGGATTTTTGAAAATTTCACTTTTTTGTGAAAATATCCACTAAATGAGGGAATAATATGTGTGAGGGTTTCCCAGGAGAGTTCCAAATGTGTGTGGGTAGAATATATATCCCACGGGGTAAAATTGAAAAAAGTTTAAAAAAATTTTTTTTTGGACTTAGTCATTTTTCCGACGTTTATCAGACTTTCAGATAGCAGAAAAGTCAGTGAGCGTTCCGATTTCAGTTCCAGAACGATTCGGCCAATGAGTCCTTGATATTTAGTCGTTTTTAGGCAATTTTCTGGATTTTTGAAAATTTCACTTTTTTGTGAAAATATCCACTAAATGAGGGAATAATATGTGTGAGGGTACCCCAGGAGAGTTCCAAATGTGTGTGGGTAGAATATATATCCCACAGGTTTAAAATTGAAAAAAGTTTTAAAAAAATTTTTTTTTTGTACTTAGTCATTTTTCCGGCGTTTATCAGACATTCAGATAGGGGAAATGTCAGTGAGCGTTCCGATTTCAGTTCCAGTTCGATTCGCCGGATGAGTCCTTGATATTTCGTCGTTTTCAGGCAATTTTCTGAATTTTTGAAAATTTAACTTTTTTTGTGAAAATATCCACTCAATGAGGGAATAATATGTGTGAGGGTACCCCAGGAGAGTTCCAAATGTGTGTGGGTAGAATATATATCCCAAAATGGCTGAAATTGAAAAAAGTTGAAAAAAAAAAATTTTTTGTACTTAGTCATATTTCCGGCGTTTATCAGACTTTCAGATAGGGGAAATGTCAGTGAGCATTCCGATTTCAGTTCCAGAGTGATTCGCCCAATGAGTCCTTGATATTTAGTCGTTTTCAGGCAATTTTCTGGATTTTTGAAAATTTCACTTTTTTGTGAAAATATCCACTAAATGAGGGAATAATATGTGTGAGGGTACCCCAGGAGAGTTCCAAATATGTGTGGGTAGAATATATATCCCACGGGGGTAAAATTGAAAAAAGTTGAAAATTTTTTTGGGGGGATTTAGTCATTTTTCCGGCGTTTATCAGACTTTCAGATAGGGGAAATGTCAGTGAGCGTTCCGATTTCAGTTCCAGAGCGATTCGCCGTATGGGTCCTTGATATTTCGTCGTTTTCAGCCAATTTTCTGGATTTTTGAAAATTTCACTTTTTTGTGAAAATATCCATTAAATGAGGGAATAATATGTGTGAGGGTACCCGAGGAGATTCCAAATGTGTGTGGATAGAATATATATCACACGGGGGTAAAATTGAAAAACGTTGAAAAAATTTTTTTTTTGGACTTAGTCATTTTACCGGCTTTTATCACACTTTCAGATAGGGTAAATGTCAGTGAGCGTTCCGATTTCAGTTTCAGAGCGATTCGCCCAATGAGTCCTTGATATTTAGTAGTTTTCAGCCAATTTTCTGTATTGTTGACAATTTCACTTTTTTGTGAAAATATCCACTAAATGAGGGAATAATATGTGTGAGGGTACCCCAGGAGAGTTCCAAATGTGTGTGGGTAGAATATATATCCCACATGTTTGAAATTGAAAAAAGTTGAAAAAAAAAATATGTTTGTACTTAGTCATATTTCCGTCGTTTATCAGACTTTCAGATAGGGGAAATGTCAGTGAGCGTTCCGATTTCACTTCCAGAGTGATTCGCCCAGTCGTTTTCAGCCAATTTTCTGGATTTTTGAAAATTTCACTTTTTTGTGAAAATATCCACTAAATGAGGGAATAATATGTGTGAGGGTACCCCAGGAGAGTTCCAAATGTGTGTGGGTAGAATATATATCCCACGGGGGTAAAATTGAAAAAAGTTGAAACATTTTTTGGGGGGATTTAGTCATTTTTCCGGCGTTTATCAGACTTTAGGATAGCGGAAATGTCAGTGAGCATTCCGATTTCATTTCCAGAGCGATTCGCCCAATGAGTCTTTGATATTTTGTCGTTTTACACCCAATTTTCTGGATTTTTGAAAATTTCACTTTTTTGTGAAAATATCCACTAAATGAGGGAATAATATGTGTGAGGGTATCCCAGGAGAGTTCCAAATGTGTGTGGGTAGAATATATATCCCACAGGGGTAAAATTGAAAAAAGTTGAAAACATTTTTTGGGGGATTTAGTCATTTTTCCGGCGTTTATCAGACTTTCAGATAGGGTAAATGTCAGTGAGCGTTCCGATTTCAGTTAAAGAGCGATTCGCTCAATGAGTCCTTGATATTTAGTCGTTTTCAGCCAATTTTCTGGATTTTTGAAAATTTCACTTTTTTGTGAAAATATCCACTAAATGAGGGAATAATATGTGCGAGGGTACCCCAGGAGAGTTCGAAATGTGTGTGGGTAGAATATATATCCCACGGGGGTAAAATTGAAAAAAGTTGAAAACTTTTTTTTCTTGGACTTAGTCATTTTTCCGGCGTTTATCAGACTTTCAGATTGGGGAAATGTCAGTGAGCAATCCGACTTCAGTTTCAGAACGATTCGCCCAATGAGTCCTTGATATTTAGTCGTTTCCAGCCAATTTTCAGAATTTTTGAAAATTTCACTTTTTTGTGAAAATATCCACTAAATTAGGGAATAATATGTGTGAGGGTACCCCAGGAGAGTTCCAAATGTGTGTGGGTAGAATATATATCCTACGGGGGTAAAATTGAAAAAAGTTGCAAAAAATTTTTTTTTGTACTTAGTCATTTTTCCGGCGTTTATCAGACATTCAGAGAGGGGAAATGTCAGTGAGCATTCCGATTTCAGTTCCAGAGCGATTCGCCGAGTCGTTTTCAGCCAATTTTCTGGATTTTTGAAAATTTCACTTTTTTGTGAAAATATCCACTAAATGAGGGAATAATATGTGTGAGGGTACCCCAGGAGAGTTCCAAATGTGTGTGGGTAGAATATATATCCCACGGGGGTAAAATTGAAAAAAGTTGAAAAAATAATTTTTTTTGACTTAGTCATTTTTACGGCGTTTATCAGACGTTCAGATAGGGGAAATGTCAGGGAGCGTTCCGATTTCAGTTCTAGAGCGATTCACCCAATGAGTCCTTGATATTTAGTCGTTTTCAGCCAATTTTCTGGATTTTTGAAAAATTCACTTTTTTGTGTAAATATCCACTAAATGAGGGAATAATATGTGTGAGGGTACCCGAGGAGATTCCAAATGTGTGTGGGTAGAATATATATCACACGGGGGTAAAATTGAAAAAAGTTGAAAATTTTTTTTGGAGGATTTAGTCATTTTTCCGGCGTTTATCAGACTTTCAGAAAGGGGAAACGTCAAAGAGCGTTCCGATTTCAGTTCCAGAGCGATTCGCTCAATGAGTCCTTGATATTTAGTCGTTTTCAGCCAATTTTCTGGATTTTTGAAAATTTCACTTTTTTGTGAAAATATCCACTAAATGAGGGAATAATATGTGTGAGGGTACCAAGGAGAGTTCCAAATGTGTGTGGGTAGAATATATATCCCACGGAGGTAAAATTGAAAAAAGTTGAAAATTTTTCTTGGGGGATTTAGTCATTTTTCCGGCGTTTATCAGACTTTCAGATAGGGGAAATGTCAGTGAGCGTTCCGATTTCACTTCCAGAGCTATTTGCCCAATGAGTCCTTGATATTTTGTCGTTTTCAGCCAATTTTCTGAATTTTTGAAAATTTCACTTTTTTGTGAAAATATCCACTAAATGAGGGAATAATATGTGTGAGGGTTTCCCAGGAGAGTTCCAAATGTGTGTGGGTAGAATATATATCCCACAGGTTTAAAATTGAAAAAAGTTTAAAAAAAATTTTTTTTTTGTACTTAGTCATTTTTCCGGCGTTTATCAGACATTCAGATAGGGGAAATGTCAGTGAGCGTTCCTATTTCAGTTCCAGATCGATTCGCCAGATGAGTCCTTGATATTTCGTCGTTTTCAGGCAATTTTCTGAATTTTGGAAAATTTCACTTTTTTGTGAAAATATTCACCAAATGAGGGAATAATATGTGTGAGGGTACCCCAGGAGAGTTCCAAATGTGTGTGGGTAGAATATATATCCCACATAGTTGAAATTGAAAAAAGTTGAAAAAAAAAAATTTTTTGTACTTAGTCATATTTCCAGCTTTTATCAGACTTTCAGATAGGGGAAATGTCAGTGAGTGTTCCGATTTCAGTTCCAGAGCGATTCGCCCAATGAGTCCTTGATATTTAGTCGTTTTCAGCCAATTTTCTGGATTTTTGAAAATTTCACTTTTTTGTGAAAATATCCACTAAATGAGGGAATAATATGTGTGAGGGTATCCCAGGAGAGTTCCAAATGTGTGTGGGTAGAATATATATCCCACGGGGGTAAAATTGAAAAAAGTTGAAAACTTTTTTTTCTTGGACTTAGTCATTTTTCCGGCGTTTATCAGACTTTCAGATAGGGGAAATGTCAGTGAGTGTTCCGATTTCAGTTCCAGAGCGATTCGCCCAATGAGTCCTTGATATTTAGTCGTTTTCAGCCAATTTTCTGGATTTTTGAAAATTTCACTTTTTTGTGAAAATATCCACTAAATGAGGGAATAATATGTGTGAGGGTATCCCAGGAGAGTTCCAAATGTGTGTGGGTAGAATATATATCCCACGGGGGTAAAATTAAAAAAAGTTGAAAAATTTTTTGGGGGGATTTAGTCATTTTTCCGGCGTTTATCAGACTTTCAGATAGGGGAAATGTCAGTGAGCGTTCCGATTTCAGTTCCAGAGCGATTCGCTCAATGAGTCCTTGATATTTAGTCGTTTTCAGCCAAATTTCTGGATTTTTGAAAATTTCACTTTTTTGTGAAAATATCCACTAAATGAGGGAATAATATGTGTGAGGGTACCAAGGAGAGTTCCAAATGTGTGCGGGTAGAATATATATCCCACGGGGGGTAAAATTGAAAAAAGTTGAAATTTTTTTTTGGGGATTTAGTCATTTTTCCGGCGTTTATCAGACTTTCAGATAGGGGAAATGTCAGTGAGCGTTCCGATTTCAGTTCCAGAGCTATTTGCCCAATGAGTAGTTGATATTTTGTCGTTTTCAGCCAATTTTCTGGATTTTTGAAAATTTCACTTTTTTGTGAAAATATCCACTAAATGAGGGAATAATATGTGTGAGGGTTTCCCAGGAGAGTTCCAAATGTGTGTGGGTAGAATATATATCCCACGGGGTAAAATTGAAAAAAGTTGAAAAAAATTTTTTTTTTGGACTTAGTCATTTTTTCGACGTTTATCAGACTTTCAGATAGCAGAAAAGTCAGTGAGCGTTCCGATTTCAGTTCCAGAACGATTCGGCCAATGAGTCCTTGATATTTAGTCGTTTTCAGGCAATTTTCTGGATTTTTGAAAATTTCACTTTTTTGTGAAAATATCCACTAAATGAGGGAATAATATGTGTGAGGTTACCCCAAGAGAGTACCAAATGTGTGTGGGTAGAATATATATCCCACGGGGGTAACATTGAAAAAAGTTGAAAAAAATTTTTTTTTTGACTTAGTCATTTTTACGGCGTTTATCAGACTTTCAGATAGGGGAAATGTCAATGAGCATTCTGATTTCAGTTCCAGAACGATTCGCCGGATGGGTCCATGGTATTTCATCGTTTTCAGCCAATTTTCTGAGTTTTTGAAAATTTCACTTTTTTGTGAAAATATCCACTAAATGAGGGAATAATATGTGTGAGGGTACCCCAGGAGAGTTCCAAATGTGTGTGGGTAGAACATATATCCCACAGGGTTAAAATTGAAAAAAGTTGAAAATATTTTTTTTTTGGATTTAGTCATTTTTCAAGCATTTATCAAACTTTCAGATAGGGGAAATGTCAGTGAGCATTCCGATTTCAGTTCCAGAGCGATTCGCCCAATGAGTCCTTGATATTTCGTCGTTTTCAGGCAATTTTCAGAATTTTTGAAAATTTCACTTTTTTTGTGAAAATATCCACTAAATGAGGGAATAATATGTGTGAGGGTACCCCAGGAGAGTTCCAAATGTGTGTGGGTAGAATATATATCCCACGGGGGTAAAATTGAAAAAAGTTGAAAAAATTTTTTGAGGGGATTTAGTCATTTTTCCGGCGTTTATCAGACTTTCAGATAGGGGAAATGTTAGTGATCGTTCCGATTTCAGTTCCAGAGCGATTCGCCCAATGAGTCTTTGATATTTCGTCGTTTTCAGGCAATTTTCTGAATTTTTGAAAATTTCACTTTTTTGTGAAAATATCCACTAAATGAGGGAATAATATGTGTGAGGGTACCCCAGGAGAGTTCCAAATGTGTGTGGGTAGAATATATATCCCACGGGGGTAAAATTGAAAAAAGTTGAAAAATTTTTTTGGGGGGATTTAGCCATTTTTCCAGCGTTTATCAGACTTTCAGGTAGGGGAAATGTCAGTGAGCGTTCCGATTTCAGTTCCAGAGCGATTCGCCCAATGAGTCCTTGATATTTCGTCGTTTTCAGGCAATTTTTTGAATTTTTGAAAATTTCACTTTTTTGTGAAAATATCTAGTAAATGAGGGAATAATATGTGTGAGGGTACCCCAGGAGATTTCCAAATGTGTGTGGGTAGAATATATATGCCACGGGGTAAAATTGAAAAAAGTTGAAAAAAATTTTTTTTTTTAACTTGTCATTTTTTCGGCGTTTATCAGCCTTTCAGATAGAGGAAATGTCAGTGAGCGTTCCGATTTCAGTTCCAGAGCGATTCGCCCAATGAGTCCTTGATATTTTGTCGTTTTCAGCCAATTTTCTGAATTTTTGAAAATTTAACTTTTTTGTGAAAATATCCACTAAATGAGGGAATAAAATGTGTGAGGGTACCACAGGAGAGTTCCAAATGTGTGTGGGTAGAATATATATCCCACGTGGGTAAAATTGAAAAAAGTAAAAAAAAAAATTCTTTTTTGGACGTAGTCATTTTTCCGGCGTTTATCAGACTTTCAGATAGGGGAAATGTCAGTGATCGTTTCGATTTCAGTTTCAGAGCGATTCGCCCAATGAGTCCTTGATATTTCATTGTTTTCATCCAATTTTCTGAATTTTTGAAAATTTCACTTATTTGTGAAAATATCCACTAAATGAGGGAATAATATGTGTGAGGGTACCACAGGAGAGTTCAAAATGTGTGTGGGCAGAATATATATCCCATGGGGGTAAAATTGAAAAAAGTTGAAAAAAAATTTTTTTGGACATACTCATTTTTCCGGCGTTTAGCAGACTTTCACATAGGGGAAATGTCAGTGAGCGTTCCGATTTAAGTTCCAGAGCGATTCGCCCAATGAGTCCTTGATATTTAGTCATTTTCAGGCAATTTTCTGGATTTTTGAAAATTTCACTTTTTTGTGAAAATATCCACTAAATGAGTGAATAATATGTGAGGGTACCCCAGGAGAGTTCCAAATGTGTGTGGGTAGAATATATATCCCACGGGGATAAAATTGAAAAAAGTTGAAACATTTTTTTTTGGGGATTTAGTAATTTTTCCGGTGTTTATCAGACTTTCAGATAGGGGAAATGTCAGTGAGCGTTCCGATTTCAGTTCCAGAGCGATTCGCCCGATGGGTCCTTGATATTTCGTCGTTCTCAGGCAATTTTCAGAATTTTTGAAAATTTCACTTTTTTGTGAAAATATCCACTAAATGAGGGAATAATATGTGTGAGGGTACCCCAGGAGAGTTCCAAATGTGTGTGGGTAGAATATATATCCCACGGGGTAAAATTGAAAAAAGTTGAAAAATTTTTTTGGGGGCATTTAGCCATTTTTCCAGCGTTCATCAGACTTTCAGATAGGGGAAATGTCAGTGAGCATTCCGATTTCAGTTCCAGAGCGATTCGCCCAATGAGTCCTTGATATTTCATCGTTTTCAGGCAATTTTCTGAATTTTTGAAAATTTCACTTTTTTGTGAAAATATCCACTAAATGAGGGAATAATATGTGTGAGGGTACCCCAGGAGAGTTGCAAATGTGTGCGGGTAGAATATATATCCCACGGGGGTAAAATCGAAAAAAGTTGAAAAAAATTTTTTGGGGGACTTAGTCATTTTTCCAGCGTTTATCAGACTTTCAGTTAGGGGAAATGTCAGTGAGCGTTCTGATTTCAGTTCTAGAGCGATTCGCCCAATGAGTCCTTGATATTTTGTCGTTTTCAGCCAATTTTCTGAATTTTTTAAAATTTCACTTATTTGTGAAAATATCCACTAAATGAGGGAATAAAATGTGTGATGGTACCACAGGAGAATTCAAAATGTGTGTGGGTAGAATATATATCCCACATGGGTAAAATTGAAAAAAGTTAAAAAAAATTCTTTTTTGGACGTAGTCATTTTTCCGGCGTTTATCAGACTTTCAGATAGGGGAAATGTCAGTGATCGTTCCGATTTCAGTTCCAGAGCGATTCGCCCAATGAGTCTTTGATATTTTGTCGTTTTCAGGCAATTTTCTGAATTTTTGAAATTTTCACTTTTTTGTGAAAATATCCACTAAATGAGGAAATAATATGTGTGAGGGTACCCCAGGAGAGTTCCAAATGTGTGTGGGTAGAATATATATCCCACGGGGGTAAAATTGAAAAAAGTTAAAAAAAAAATCTTTTTTGGATGTAGTAATTTTTCCGGCGTTTATCAGACTTTCAGATAGGGGAAATGTCAGTGAGTGTTCCGATTTCAGTTCCAGAGCGATTCGCCCAATACCACCTTGATATTTAGTCGTTTTCAGTCAATTTCCAGGATTTTTGAAAATTTCACTTTTTTGTGAAAATATCCACTAAATGAGGGAATAATATGTGTGAGGGTACCACAGGAGAGTTCAAAATGTGTGTGGGCAGAATATATATCCCACGGGGGTAAAATTGAAAAAAGTTGAAAAAAATTTTTTTTGGACATGCTCATTTTTCCGGCGTTTATCAGACTTTCACATACGGGATGTAACATACCTGGCGGCGTCCTTGCATAGTGGTCCATCTCCCACTGTGCAGGAGCGCGCACTTGATCTCCTGTCCAGAATGTCTCTCTGGCTTCCCTCCATGCTGTCTGTGTTCTCTTGTCTGTCTCTGCTGCTTAAGGGCGGCGCCCGATCACTTCCTGCTTTTTGTACCTGCTGTGGGTCACGCCCCTTGTGCGTCCTCAGCCTATTGCTGTCTGACACTTGGTATATAGCTCAGCAACTCCCTTCTATCCCGGCCTGAGCATATGTGTTTCTTTCAGTGTGTGCTTGCACTCTGAAGGTGCCAGGTCCCGTCTTTGTTTCCCTGTCCGCCTTTCCTGGAGGCTTATTTCCAGGCCTGTCTGAACTAAGTCCTGTATGTTTCCTGCCTTGCGGTGTCAGCTCCCGTGTCTGAACTGTGTCCTGTATGTCTCCTGCCTTGCGGTGTCAGCTCCCGTGTCTGAACTGTGTCCTGTATGTCTCCTGCTTTACGGTATTAGTTCCCGTGTCTGAACTAAGTCCTGTATGTCTCCTGCCTTGCGGTGTCAGCTCCCGTGTCTGAACTGTGTCCTGTATGTCTCCTGCTTTACGGTATTAGTTCCCGTGTCTGAACTAAGTCCTGTATGTCTCCTGCTTTGCGGTGTCAGCTCCCGTGTCTGAACTGAGTCCTTTCTGTGTTATCTTGTCTGTCCTGTCTGAACACGCTCCTTGCCTGTTCGTTCCGCCTCTCTGGGGGCAGTATTCCCAGACCCGCTCCTGTATCCCGCTGCAGTGTCGGTCTCCTCCGTACACTCAGTTCCAGTCTGAACTCTCTCCTATCCTTTACCTGTTTTGCCTCTATGCCCGTTCCCTTCCTTTTTCTGCAGAGTCTGAACTTGTACCTAACTCCTGCCTGTTGTCTCTGTACTCCCGTTTGTGAGTTTGAGGTCCACCCGCTACTTCACTGCAAGTACCCTGTGGGTGTCTGGCTCTGCCTTTCCCTTCCTGTCTGTTCAGTGTGAACAGAGCTCTGTCCTCCCTGCTCAGTCTTCTGCACTCTAGTTGTGCTTGCCTGTACCCCTCTGCCTGTATTGTTCCTGAATCCCGGTGTGTACTGGGTCCTATCCCGCCTGTGTTCCTACTTGCTAGTGCCTCCCTGTCTGCACTCTAGCTGTGCCTACCTTTACCCGCCTGCCTGCCCGCCTGCCTGCATACCCGCCTGCCTGCATACCCGCCTGCCTGCATACCCGCCTGCCTGCATCCCAGTCTGTGTGCCAGTCTACCAGTCTGTTCCTGTATTCCCCTGTGTGGGTCAACAGCCGTGTCCGGGGTCTGTCCTGGAGTAGCACCTGGTCCCTCTGCTCGGTTCCTCCTTGGTGCTCTGGCGTCGTATGCCGTCGTGCCACCCTGGTCGGATCGGGCAGATACTTAGTTACACCCCTCCAGGCATACACTCTCCGGCACGGTCCAGTGGAATCACTACCAATCACATGCACACGCCGCTCTAGCCCGGGCGTGTGCATAACAGCATGCTCAGGCCATGGTTCCCGTTGAGCCCCACGGCCTTCGCTCTCTGAGAAGTTTTTTTCCAGCGAATACATGCAGTGAAATAAATAAATATATATTTTTTTTCCCTTTAGCTGAGTTCCAGGCGAATTGCGCACTCGTCTAGATGGATCTATCAGCTCTCGTTCCTGCGGATCCGCCACGTTACTATGGGGATCCAAAACAGTGTCGTGCATTTGTGGAGCAATGCATGCTACACTTTAAGGCCTACCCTCTTTATTTTCCTTCCGATTGGGCTAAAGTGGCCTTTATTATGTCTTACCTGGCGGAGGATGCCTTGGAATGGATCAACCCCCTATATGAGACACAGGATCCGATCCTCCGGGACCTAATGGCCTTCCTGGTGGCCTTTCTAATGGTCTTCGATGATCCTAACCCGGAGGCTCCTGCTGAAGCTTCACTTCCCAATATCCCGGAGCAGCCCCAATTCGTAATGTGTGTGGGTAGCGTAATAGTTCTCCAGCCCAATGAGACTACTGCCCACCCAGAATCCTCACAGGGTGACTACGCTTTCCGGAATACTTCTCCCAACCTCAAGAGGCAGTCCAGACGTGCTAGACTTAGAGGCAAGCAGTCACGCCTGGGTCTGTCCTCCCTGAGACCTCCTGAACCCTTCGGGGTGCTACCTGGAAACGAAAGGACAGAGACTCTCCTATACTCTGTACCTGATACCTCGCTCGCTTCGTCCAGTGAGTCCAACCTGGTATACTCCGAAGCAGAGGTTACTCCCGAGTCTCTACACCCCTCCGACCAGGCGGAGGACCTCCAGTTGTGTTCAGAACCCTTCGGGGTGCCACCTGGAGGTGAATGGACAGAGACTTTCCTATACTCGGTACCCGATACCTCGCCTGCTTCCTCCAGTGAGTCCGACCTAGTGTTCTCCGAAGCAGAAGTTACTCCCGAGTCTCTACACCCCTCCGACCAGGCGGAGGACCTCCAGTTGTGTTTAGAACCCTTCGGGGTGCCACCTGGTGGTGAATGGACAGAGACTTTCCTATTTCCTGTACCCGATACCTCGCCTGCTTCCTCCAGTGAGTCCGACCTAGTGTTCTCCGAAGCAGAAGTTACTCCCGAGTCTCTACACCCCTCCGACCAGGCGGAGGACCTCCAGTTGTGTTTAGAACCCTTCGGGGTGCCACCTGGTGGTGAATGGACAGAGACTTTCCTATTTCCTGTACCCGATACCTCGCCTGCTTCCTCCAGTGAGTCCGACCTAGTGTTCTCCGAAGCAGAAGTTACTCCCGAGTCTCTACACCCCTCCGACCAGGCGGAGGACCTCCAGTTGTGTTTAGAACCCTTCGGGGTGCCACCTGGTGGTGAATGGACAGAGACTTTCCTATTTCCTGTACCCGATACCTCGCCTGCTTCCTCCAGTGAGTCCGACCTAGTGTTCTCCGAAGCAGAAGTTACTCCCGAGTCTCTACACCCCTCCGACCAGGCGGAGGACCTCCAGTTGTGTTTAGAACCCTTCGGGGTGCCACCTGGTGGTGAATGGACAGAGACTTTCCTATTTCCTGTACCTGATACCTCGCCCGCTTCCTCCAGTGAGTCCGACCTAGTGTTCTCCGGAGCAGAAGTTACTCCCGAGTCTCTACACCCCTCCGACCAGGCGGAGGACCTCCAGTTGTGTTTAGAACCCTTCGGGGTGCCACCTGGTGGTGAATGGACAGAGACTTTCCTATTTCCTGTACCTGATACCTCGCCTGCTTCCTCCAGTGAGTCCGACCTAGTGTACTCTGAAGCAGATGTTTTCTCTGAGCCTCAGTACTCTTCTGACCCGGCGGAGGACCTCCAGTTGTTTCCTGAATCCTCCGGGGTACCACCAGATAACAAAGAGACAGTGACTTTTCCTCATTATGTACCTGATAACCCGTCTATTTCTTCCTGTGAGCTTGACAAGATGTACCTCGAAGCAGAGATTACCCTCAAGTCTCTGTCCCCCTCCAACCCAGTGAACGACTGGTCCTCGAATTCCCTGCGGAAGATTCTGGCAGGCCTGAAGAAGAGGGGGCGTAAGGGGGGAGGTACTGTAACATACCTGGCGGCGTCCTTGCATAGTGGTCCATCTCCCACTGTGCAGGAGCGCGCACTTGATCTCCTGTCCAGAATGTCTCTCTGGCTTCCCTCCATGCTGTCTGTGTTCTCTTGTCTGTCTCTGCTGCTTAAGGGCGGCGCCCGATCACTTCCTGCTTTTTGTACCTGCTGTGGGTCACGCCCCTTGTGCGTCCTCAGCCTATTGCTGTCTGACACTTGGTATATAGCTCAGCAGCTCCCTTCTATCCCGGCCTGAGCATATGTGTTTCTTTCAGTGTGTGCTTGCACTCTGAAGGTGCCAGGTCCCGTCTTTGTTTCCCTGTCCGCCTTTCCTGGAGGCTTATTTCCAGGCCTGTCTGAACTAAGTCCTGTATGTTTCCTGCCTTGCGGTGTCAGCTCCCGTGTCTGAACTGTGTCCTGTATGTCTCCTGCCTTGCGGTGTCAGCTCCCGTGTCTGAACTGTGTCCTGTATGTCTCCTGCTTTACGGTATTAGTTCCCGTGTCTGAACTAAGTCCTGTATGTCTCCTGCCTTGCGGTGTCAGCTCCCGTGTCTGAACTGTGTCCTGTATGTCTCCTGCTTTACGGTATTAGTTCCCGTGTCTGAACTAAGTCCTGTATGTCTCCTGCTTTGCGGTGTCAGCTCCCGTGTCTGAACTGAGTCCTTTCTGTGTTATCTTGTCTGTCCTGTCTGAACACGCTCCTTGCCTGTTCGTTCCGCCTCTCTGGGGGCAGTATTCCCAGACCCGCTCCTGTATCCCGCTGCAGTGTCGGTCTCCTCCGTACACTCAGTTCCAGTCTGAACTCTCTCCTATCCTTTACCTGTTTTGCCTCTATGCCCGTTCCCTTCCTTTTTCTGCAGAGTCTGAACTTGTACCTAACTCCTGCCTGTTGTCTCTGTACTCCCGTTTGTGAGTTTGAGGTCCACCCGCTACTTCACTGCAAGTACCCTGTGGGTGTCTGGCTCTGCCTTTCCCTTCCTGTCTGTTCAGTGTGAACAGAGCTCTGTCCTCCCTGCTCAGTCTTCTGCACTCTAGTTGTGCTTGCCTGTACCCCTCTGCCTGTATTGTTCCTGAATCCCGGTGTGTACTGGGTCCTATCCCGCCTGTGTTCCTACTTGCTAGTGACTCCCTGTCTGCACTCTAGCTGTGCCTACCTTTACCCGCCTGCCTGCCCGCCTGCCTGCATACCCGCCTGCCTGCATACCCGCCTGCCTGCATACCCGCCTGCCTGCATCCCAGTCTGTGTGCCAGTCTACCAGTCTGTTCCTGTATTCCCCTGTGTGGGTCAACAGCCATGTCCGGGGTCTGTCCTGGAGTAGCACCTGGTCCCTCTGCTCGGTTCCTCCTTGGTGCTCTGGCGTCGTATGCCGTCGTGCCACCCTGGTCGGATCGGGCAGATACTTAGTTACGCCCCTCCAGGCATACACTCTCCGGCACGGTCCAGTGGAATCACTACCAATCACATGCACACGCCGCTCTAGCCCGGGCGTGTGCATAACAGGGGAAATGTCAGTGAGCGCTCCGATTTCAGTTCCAGAGCGATTCGGCGGATGAGTCCTTGAGATTTCGTCATTTTCATTAAATTTTCTGAATTTTTGAAAATTTCACTTTTTTGTGAAAATATCCACTAAATGAGGGAATAATATGTGTGAGGGTACCCCAGGAGAGTTCCAAATGTGTGTGGGTAGAATATATATCCCACAGGGTTAAAATTGAAAAAAGTTTTAAATTTTTTTTTTTTTGTACTTAGTCATTTTTCCGGCGTTTATCAGACTTTCTGATAGGGGAAATGTCAGTGAGCGTTCCGATTTCAGTTCCAGAGCGATTCGCCCAACGAGTCTTTGATATTTCATCGTTTTCAGGCAATTTTCTGAATTTTTGAAAATTTAACTTTTTTGTGAAAATATCCACTAAATGAGGGAATAATATGAGTGAGGGTACACCAGGAGAGTTCCAAATGTGTGTGGGTAGAATATATATCCCACGGGGGTAAAATTGAAAAAAGTTTAAAACATTTTTTTTTGTACTTAGTCATTTTTCCGGCGTTTATCAGACTTTCAGATAGGGCAAATGTCAGTGAGCGTTCCGATTTCAGTTCCAGAGCGATTCGCCCAATGACTCCTTGTTATTTAGTCGTTTTCAGCCAATTTTCTGGATTTTTGAAAATTTCACTTTTTTATGAAAATATCCACTAAATGAGGGAATAATATGTGTGAGGGTACCCCAGGAGAGTTAAAAATGTGTGTGGGTAGAATATATATCCCACGGGGGTAAAATTGAAAAAAGTTGACAAAATTTTTTTTTTGGACTTAGTCATTTTTCCGGCGTTTATCAGACTTTCAGATAGGGCAAATGTCAGTGAGCGTTCCGATTTCAGTTCCAGAGCGATTCGCCCAACAAGTCCTTGATATTTCGTCGTTTTCAGGCAATTTTCTGAATTTTTGAAAATTTCACTTTTTTGTGAAAATATCCACTAAATGAGGGAATAATATGTGTGAGGGTAGCCCAGGAGAGTTCCAAATGTGTGTGGGTAGAATATATATCCCACGGGGGTAAAATTGAAAAAAGTTGAAAAATTTTTTTTTTCTACTTAGTCATTTTTCCGGCGTTTATCAGACTTTCAGATAGGGGAAATGTCAGTGAGCGTTCTGATTTCAGTTCCAGAGCGATTCGTCCAACGAGTCCTTGATATTTCGTCGTTTTCAGGCAATTTTCTGAATTTTTGAAAATTTCACTTTTTTGTGAAAATATCCACTAAATGAGGGAATAATATGTGTGAGGGTACCCCAGGAAAGTTCCAAATGTGTGTGGGTAGAATATATATCCCACGGGGGTAAAATTGAAAAAAGTTGAAAACATTTTTTTTTTGGACTTAGTCATTTTTCCGGCGTTTATCAGACTTTCAGATAGGGCAAATGTCAGTGATCGTTCCGATTTCAGTTCCAGAGCGATTCGCCCAATGAGTCCTTGATATTTCGACGTTTTCAGGCAATTTTCAGAATTTTTGAAAATTTCACTTTTTTGTGAAAATATCCACTAAATGAGGGAATAATATGTGTGAGGGTACCCCAGGAGAGTTCCAAATGTGTGTGGGTAGAATACAGTTATATGAAAAAGTTTGGGCACCCCTATTAATCTTAAGCTTAATGTTTTATAAAAATTGGTGTTTTTGCAACAGCTATTTCAGTTTGATATATGTAATAACTGTTGGACACAGTAATGTTTCTACCTTGAAATGAGGTTTATTGTACTAACAGAAAATGTGCAATCTGCATTCAAACAAAATTTGACAGGTGCATAAGTATGGGCACCCTTATAATTTTCTTGTTTTAAATACTCCTACCTACTTTTTAGTGACTTACTAAAGCACTTTTTTTGGTTTTGTAACCTCATTGAGCTTTGAACTTCATAGCCAGGTGTATGCAATCATGAGAAAATCTACTTAAAGTTGCCACTTGCGAGTTGTTCTCCTGTTTGAATCTCCTCTGAAGAGTGGCATCATGGGCTCCTCAAAACAACTGTGAAATGATCTGAAAACAAAGATTATTCAACATAGTTGTTCAGGGGAAGGATACAAAAAGCTGTCTCAGAGATTTAACCTGTCAGTTTCCACTGTGAGGAACATAGTAAGAAAATGGAAGAACACAGGGACAGTTCTTGTTAAGGCCAGAAGTGGCAGGCCAAGAAAAACATCAGAAAGGCAGAGAAGAAGAATGGTGAGATCAGTCAAGGACAATCCTCAGACCACCTTCTGAGAGCTGCAGCATCAACTTGCTGCAGATGGTGTCACTGCATTGGTAAACTATACAACGCACTTTGCACAAGGAGAAGCTGTATGGGAGAGTGATGCGAAAGAAGCCATTTCTGCAATTACGCCACAAACAGAGTCGGCTGAGGTATGCAAAATCACATTTGGAGAAGCCAATTTCTTTTTGGAAGAAGGTCCTGTGGACTGATGAAACCAAGATTGAGTTGTTTGGTCATACAAAAAGGCGTTATGCATGGCGTCAAAAAAACACAGCATTCCAAGAAAAACACTTGCTACCCACAGTAAAATTTGGTGGAGGTTCCATCATGCTTTGGGGCTATGTGGCCAATGCCGGCACCGGGAATATTGTTAAAGTTGAGGGACGCATGGATTCCACTCAGTATCAGCAGATTCTTGACAATAATGTTCAAGAATCAGTGATAAAGTTGAAGTTATGCAGGGAATGGATCTTTCAGCAAGACAATGATCCAAAACACCGCTCCAAATCTACTCAGGCATTCATGCAGAGGAACAATTACAATGTTCTGGAATGGCCATCCCAGTCCCCCGACCTGAATATCGTTGAACATCTGTGGGATCATTTGAAGAGGGCTGTCCATGCTCGGCGACCATCAAACTTAACTGAACTGGAATTGTTTTGTAAAGAGGAATAGTCAAAAATACCTTCATCCAGGATCCAGGAACTCATTAAAAGCTACAGGAAGCGACTAGAGGCTGTTATTTTTGCGAAAGGAGCATCTACTAAATATTAGTGTCACTTTTCTGGTGGGGTGCCCATACTTATGCACCTGTCAAATTTTGTTTGAATGCAGATTGCACATTTTCTGTTAGTACAATAAACCTCATTTCAAGGCAGAAACATTACTGTGTCCAACAGTTATTACATATATCAAACTGAAATAGCTGTTGCAAAAACACCAATTTTTATAAAACATTAAGCTTAAGATTAATAGGGGTACCCAAACTTTTTCATATAACTGTATATATCCCACGGGGGTAAAATTGAAAAAAGTTAAAAAATTTTTTTTTTGTACTTAGTCATTTTTCCGGCGTTTATCAGACTTTCAGATAGGGCAAATGTCCGTGAGCGTTTTGATTTCAGTTCCAGAGCGATTCGCCCAATGAGTCCTTGATATTTCGTCGTTTTCAGTCAATTTTCAGAATTTTTGAAAATTTCACTTTTTTGTGAAAATATTAACTAAATGAGGGAATAATATGTCTGAGGGCACCTCGGGAGAGTTCCAAATGTGTGTGGGTAGAATATATATCCCACAGGGTTAAAATTGAAAAAAGTTTAAAAATTATTTTTTTTTGTACTTAGTCATTTTTCCGGCGTTTATCAGACTTTCAGATAGGGGAAATGTCAGTGAGCGTTCCGATTTCAGTTCCAGAGCGATTCGCCCAACGAGTCCTTGATATTTCGTCATTTTCAGGAAATTTTCAGAATTTTTGAAAATTTCACTTTTTTGTGAAAATATCCACTAAATGAGGGAATAATATGTGTGAGGGTACCCCAGGAGAGTTCCAAATGTGTGTGGGTAGAATATATATCCCACGGGAGTAAAATTGAAAAAAGTTGAAAACATTTTTTTTTTGGACTTAGTCATTTTTCCGGCGTTTATCAGACTTTCAGATAGGGCAAATGTCAGTGATCATTCCGATTTCAGTTCCAGAGCGATTCGCCCAATGAGTCCTTGATATTTCGTCGTTTTCAGGCAATTTTCAGAATTTTTGAAAATTTCACTTTTTTGTGAAAATATCCACTAAATGAGGGAATAATATGTGTGAGGGTACCCCAGGAGAGTTCCAAATGTGTGTGGGTAGAATATATATCCCACGGGGGTAAAATTGAAAAAAGTTGAAAAAATTTTTTTTTTGGACTTAGTCATTTTTCCGGCGTTTATCAGACTTTCAGATAGGGGAAATGTCAGTGAGTATTCCGATTTCAGTTCCAGAGCGATTCGCCCAACGAGTCCTTGATATTTCGTCGTTTTCAGGCAATTTTCTGAATTTTTGAAAATTTCACTTTTTTGTGAAAATATCCACTTAATGAGGGAATAATATGTGTGAGGGTACCCCAGGAGAGTTCCAAATGTGTGTGGGTAGAATATATATCCCATGGGGGTAAAATTGAAAAAAGTTGAAAAATTTTTTTTTTTGTACTTAGTCATTTTTCCGGCATTTATCAGACTTTCAGATAGGGCAAATGTCAGTGAGCGTTCCGATTTCAGTTCCAGAGCGATTCACCCAATGAGACCTTGATATTTCGTTGTTTTCAGTCAATTTTCAGAATTTTTGAAAATTTCACTTTTTTGTGAAAATATCCACTAAATGAGGGAATAATATGTGTGAGGGTACCCCAGGAGAGTTCCAAATGTGTGTGGGTAGAATATATATCCCACGGGGGTAAAATTGAAAAAAGTTGAAAACATTTTTTTTTGGACTTAAGTCTTTTTTTCGGCGTTTATCAGACTTTCAGATAGGGGAAATGTCAGTGAGCGTTCCGATTTCAGTTCCAGAGCGATTCGGCGGATGAGTCCTTGATATTTCGTCATTTTCAGGAAATTTTCAGAATTTTTGAAAATTTCACTTTTTTGTGAAAATATCCACAAAATGAGGGAATAATATGTGTGAGGGTACCCCAGGAGAGTTCCAAATGTGTGTGGATAGAATATATCTCACATGGGGGTAAAATTGAAAAAAGTTGAAAACATTTTTTTTTTGGACTTAGTAATTTTTCCGGCGTTTATCAGACTTTCAGATAGGGCAAAAGTCAGTGATCGTTCCGATTTCAGTTCCACAGCGATTCGCCCAATGAGTCCTTGATATTTCGTCTTTTTCAGGCAATTTTCTGAATTTTTGAAAATTTCACTTTTTTGTGAAAATATCCACTAAATGAGGGAATAATATGTGTGAGGGTACCCAAATAGAGTTCCAAATGTGTGTGGGTAGAATATATATCCCATGGGGGTAAAATTGAAAAAAGTTGAAAAATTTTTTTTTTCTACTTAGTCATTTTTCCGGCGTTTATCAGACTTTCAGATAGGGCAAATGTCAGTGAGTGTTCCGATTTCAGTTCCAGAGCGATTCGCCCAATGAGTCCTTGATATTTCGTCATTTTCAGTCAATTTTCTGAATTTTTGAAAATTTCACTTTTTTGTGAAAATATTAACTAAATGAGGGAATAATATGTGTGAGGGTACCTCGGGAGAGTTCCAAATGTGTGTGGGTAGAATATATATCCCACAGGGTTAAAATTGAAAAAAGTTAAAAATTTTTTTTTTTTTGTACTTAGTCATTTTTCCGGCGTTTATCAGACTTTCAGATAGGGGAAATGTTAGTGATCGTTCCGATTTCAGTTCCAGAGCGATTCGCCCAATGAGTCCTTGATATTTCATCGTTTTCAGGCAATTTTCAGAATTTTTGAAAATTTCACTTTTTTGTGAAAATATCCACTAAATGAGGGAATAATATGTGTGAGGGTACCCCAGGAGAGTTCCAAATGTGTGTGGGTAGAATATATATCCCACGGGGGTAAAATTGAAGAAAGTTAAAAAAAATTTTTTTTTGGACTTAGTCATTTTTCCGGCGTTTATCAGACTTTCAGATAGGGCAAATGTCAGTGAGCGTTCCGATTTCAGTTCCAGAGCGATTCACCCAATGAGACCTTGATATTCGTTGTTTTCAGTCAATTTTCAGAATTTTTGAAAATTTCACTTTTTTGTGAAAATATCCACTAAATGAGGGAATAATATGTGTGAGGGTACCCCAGGAGAGTTCCAAACGTGTGTGGGTAGAATATATATCCCACGGGGGTAAAATTGAAAAAAGTTTAAAAATTTTTTTTTTTTGTACTTAGTCATTTTTCCGGCGTTTATCAGACTTTCAGATGGGGCAAATGACAGTGATTGTTCCGATTTCAGTTCCAAAGCGATTCGCCCAATGAGTCCTTGATATTTCGTCGTTTTCAGGCAATTTTCAGAATTTTTGAAAATTTCACTTTTTTGTGAAAATATCCACTAAATGAGGGAATAATATGTGTGAGGGTACCCCAGGAGAGTTCCAAATGTGTGTGAGTAGAATATATATCCCACGGGGGTAAAATTGAAAAAAGTTGAAAAAATTTTTTTTTGGACTTAGGTCTTTTTTTCGGCGTTTATCAGACATTCAGATAGGGGAAATGTCAGTGAGCGTTCCCATTTCAGTTCAAGAGCGATTCGGCGGATGAGTCCTTGATATTTCGTCGTTTTCAGGAAATTTTCAGAATTTTTGAAAATTTCACTTTTTTGTGAAAATATCCACTAAATGAGGGAATAATATGTGTGAGGGTACCCCAGGAGAGTTCCAAATGTGTGTGGGTAGAATATATATCCCACGGGGGTAAAATTGAAAAAAGTTTAAAAAATTTTTTTTTTGGACTTAGTAATTTTTCCGGCGTTTATCAGACTTTCAGATAGGGCAAATGTCAGTGAGCGTTCCGATTTCAGTTCCAGAGCAATTCGCCCAATGAGTCCTTGATATTTCGTCGTTTTCAGTCAATTTTCAGAATTTTTGAAAATGTCACTTCTTTGTGAAAATATTAACTAAATGAGGGAATAATATGTGTGAGGGTACCTCGGGAGAGTTCCAAATGTGTGTGGGTAGAATATATATCCCATGGGGGTAAAATTGAAAAAAGTTGAAAAAATTTTTTTTTCTAGTCATTTTTCCGGCGTTTATCAGACTTTCAGATAGGGCAAATGTCAGTGAGCGTTCCGATTTCAGTTCCAGAGCAATTCGCCCAATGAGTCCTTGATATTTCGTCATTTTCAGTCAATTTTCTGAATTTTTGAAAATTTCACTTTTTTGTGAAAATATTAACTAAATGAGGGAATAATATGTGTGAGGGTACCTCGGGAGAGTTCCAAATGTGTGTGGGTAGAATATATATCCCACAGGGTTAAAATTGAAAAAAGTTTAAAAATTTATTTTTTTTGTACTTAGTCATTTTTCCGGCGTTTATCAGACTTTCAGATAGGGGAAATGTCAGTGAGCGTTCCGATTTCAGTTCCAGAGCGATTCGCCCAATGAGTCCTTGATATTTCGTCGTTTTCAGGAAATTTTCAGAATTTTTGAAAATTTAACTTTTTTGTGAAAATATCCACTAAATGAGGGAATAATATGTGTGAGGGTACCCCAGGAGAGTTCCAAATGTGTGTGGGTAGAATATATATCCCACGGGGGTAAAATTGAAAAAAGTTTAAAAAAATTTTTTTTTGGACTTAGTCATTTTTCCGGCGTTTATCAGACTTTCAGATAGGGGAAATGTTAGTGATCGTTCCGATTTCAGTTCCAGAGCGATTCGCCCAATGAGTCCTTGATATTTCGTCGTTTTCAGGCAATTTTCAGAATTTTTGAAAATTTCACTTTTTTGTGAAAATATCCACTAAATGAGGGAATAATATGTGTGAGGGTACCCCAGGAGAGTTCCAAATGTGTGTGGGTAGAATATATATCCCACGGGGGTAAAATTGAAAAAAGTTAAAAAAAATTTTTTTTTGGACTTAGTCATTTTTCCGGCGTTTATCAGACTTTCAGATAGGGCAAATGTCAGTGAGCGTTCCGATTTCAGTTCCAGAGCGATTCACCCAATGAGACCTTGATATTTCGTTGTTTTCAGTCAATTTTCAGAATTTTTGAAAATTTCACTTTTTTGTGAAAATATCCACTAAATGAGGGAATAACATGTGTGAGGGTACCCCAGGAGAGTTCCAAATGTGTGTGGGTAGAATATATATCCCACGGGGGTAAAATTGAAAAAAGTTGAAAAAATATTTTTTTGGACTTAAGTCTTTTTTTCGGCGTTTATCAGACTTTCAGATAGGGGAAATGTCAGTGAGCGTTCCGATTTCAGTTCCAGAGCGATTCGGCGGATGAGTCCTTGATATTTCGTCATTTTCAGGAAATTTTCAGAATTTTTGAAAATTTCACTTTTATGTGAAAATATCCACTAAATGAGGGAATAATATGTGTGAGGGTACCCCAGGAGAGTTCCAAATGTGTGTGGGTAGAATATATATCCCACGGGGGTAAAATTGAAAAAAGTTGAAAACATTTTTTTTTTGGACTTGTCATTTTTCCGGCGTTTATCAGACTTTCAGATAGGGCAAATGTCAGTGATTGTTCCGATTTCAGTTCCAAAGCGATTCGCCCAATGAGTCCTTGATATTTCGTCGTTTTCAGGCAATTTTCAGAATTTTTGAAAATTTCACTTTTTTGTGAAAATATCCACTAAATGAGGGAATAATATGTGTGAGGGTACCCCAGGAGAGTTCCAAATGTGTGTGGGTAGAATATATATCCCACGGGGGTAAAATTGAAAAAAGTTTAAAAAATTTTTTTTTTGGACTTAGAAATTTTTCCGGCGTTTATCAGACTTTCAGATAGGGCAAATGTCAGTGAGCGTTCCGATTTCAGTTCCAGAGCAATTCGCCCAATGAGTCCTTGATATTTCGTCGTTTTCAGTCAATTTTCAGAATTTTTGAAAATGTCACTTCTTTGTGAAAATATTAACTAAATGAGGGAATAATATGTGTGAGGGTACCTCGGGAGAGTTCCAAATGTGTGTGGGTAGAATATATTTCCCACAGGGTTAAAATTGAAAAAAGTTTAAAAAATTTTTTTTTGTACTTAGTCATTTTTCCGGCGTTTATCAGACTTTCAGATAGGGGACATGTCAGTGAGCGTTCCGATTTCAGTTCCAGAGCGATTCGCCCAATGAGTCCTTGATATTTCGTCGTTTTCAGGAAATTTTCAGAATTTTTGAAAATGTCACTTTTTTGTGAAAATATCCACTAAATGAGGGAATAATATGTGTGAGGGTACCCCAATAGAGTTCCAAATGTGTGTGGGTAGAATATATATCCCATGGGGGTAAAATTGAAAAAAGTTGAAAAAATTTTTTTTTCTACTTAGTCATTTTTCCGGCGTTTATCAGACTTTCAGATAGGGCAAATGTCAGTGAGTGTTCCGATTTCAGTTCTAGAGCGATTCGCCCAATGAGTCCTTGATATTTCGTCATTTTCAGTCAATTTTCTGAATTTTTGAAAATTTCACTTTTTTGTGAAAATATTAACTAAATGAGGGAATAATATGTGTGAGGGTACCTCGGGAGAGTTCCAAATGTGTGTGAGTAGAATATATATCCCACGGGGGTAAAATTGAAAAAAGTTTAAAAATTTATTTTTTTTGTACTTAGTCATTTTTCCGGCGTTTATCAGACTTTCAGATAGGGGAAATGTCAGTGAGCGTTCCGATTTCAGTTCCAGAGCGATTCGCCCAATGAGTCCTTGATATTTCGTCGTTTTCAGGAAATTTTCTGAATTTTTGAAAATTTAACTTTTTTGTGAAAATATCCACTAAATGAGGGAATAATATGTGTGAGGGTACCCCAGGAGAGTTCCAAATGTGTGTGGGTAGAATATATATCCCACGGGGGTAAAATTGAAAAAAGTTTAAAAAAATTTTTTTTTGGACTTAGTCATTTTTCCGGCGTTTATCAGACTTTCAGATAGGGGAAATGTTAGTGATCGTTCCGATTTCAGTTCCAGAGCGATTCGTCCAATGAGTCCTTGATATTTCGTTGTTTTCAGTCAATTTTCAGAATTTTTGAAAATTTCACTTTTTTGTGAAAATATCCACTAAATGAGGGAATAATATGTGTGAGGGTACCCCAGGAGAGTTCCAAATGTGTGTGGGTAGAATATATATCCCACGGGGGTAAAATTGAAAAAAGTTGAAAAAATTTTTTTTTGGACTTAAGTCTTTTTTTCGGCGTTTATCAGACTTTCAGATAGGGGAAATGTCAGTGAGCGTACCGATTTCAGTTCCAGAGCGATTCGGCGGAAGAGTCCTTGATATTTCGTCATTTTCAGGAAATTTTCAGAATTTTTGAAAATTTCACTTTTTTGTGAAAATATCCACTAAATGAGGGAATAATATGTGTGAGGGTACCCCAGGAGAGTTCCAAATGTGTGTGGGTAGAATATATATCCCACGGGGGTAAAATTGAAAAAAGTTGAAAACATTTTTTTTTTGGACTTAGTCATTTTTCCGGCGTTTATCAGACTTCCAGATAGGGCAAATGTCAGTGAGCATTCCGATTTCAGTTCCAGAGCGATTCGCCCAATGAGTCCTTGATATTTCGTCGTTTTCAGGCAATTTTCAGAATTTTTGAAAATTTCACTTTTTTGTGAAAATATCCACTAAATGAGGGAATAATATGTGTGAGGGTACCCCAGGAGAGTTCCAAATGTGTGTCGGTAGAATATATATCCCACGGGGGTAAAATTGAAAAAAGTTAAAAAAAAATTTTTCTTGGACTTAGTCATTTTTCCGGCGTTTATCAGACTTTCAGATAGGGCAAATGTCAGTGAGCGTTCCGATTTCAGTTCCAGAGCGATTCACCCAATGAGACCTTGATATTTCGTCGTTTTCAGGAAATTTTCAGAATTTTTGAAAATTTCACTTTTTTGTGAAAATATCCACTAAATGAGGGAATAATATGTGTGAGGGTACCCCAGGAGAGTTCCAAATGTGTGTGGGTAGAATATATATCCCACGGGGGTAAAATTGAAAAAAGTTGAAAAAAATTTTTTTTTGGACTTAGTCATTTTTCCGGCGTTTATCAGACTTTCAGATAGGGGAAATGTCAGTGAGCGTTGCGATTTTAGTTCCAGAGAGATTCGCCCGATGAGTCCTTGATATTTCGTCGTTTTCAGGCAATTTTCTGAATTTTTGAAAATTTCACTTTTTTGTGAAAATATCCACTAAATGAGGGAATAATATGTGTGAGGGTACCCCAATAGAGTTCCAAATGTGTGTGGGTAGAATATATATCCCATGGGGGTAAAATTGAAAAAAGTTGAAAAATTTTTTTTTTCTACTTAGTCATTTTTCCGGCGTTTATCAGACTTTCAGATAGGGCAAATGTCAGTGAGTGTTCCGATTTCAGTTCCAGAGCGATTCGCCCAATGAGTCCTTGATATTTCGTCATTTTCAGTCAATTTTCTGAATTTTTGAAAATTTCACTTTTTTGTGAAAATATTAACTAAATGAGGGAATAATATGTGTGAGGGTACCTCGGGAGAGTTCCAAATGTGTGTGGGTAGAATATATATCCCACAGGGTTAAAATTGAAAAAAGTTTAAAAATTTTTTTTTTTTGTACTTAGTCATTTTTCCGGCGTTTATCAGACTTTCAGATAGGGGAAATGTCAGTGAGCGTTCCGATTTCAGTTCCAGAGCGATTCGCCCAATGAGTCCTTGATATTTCGTCGTTTTCAGGCAATTTTCAGAATTTTTGAAAATTTCACTTTTTTGTGAAAATATCCACTAAATGAGGGAATAATATGTGTGAGGGTACCCCAGGAGAGTTCCAAATGTGTGTGGGTAGAATATATATCCCACGGGGGTAAAATTGAAAAAAGTTGAAAACATTTTTTTTTTGGACTTAGTCATTTTTCCGGCGTTTATCAGACTTTCAGATAGGGCAAATGTCAGTGAGCGTTCCAATTTCAGTTCCAGAGCGATTCACCCAATGAGACCTTGATATTTCGTCGTTTTCAGGAAATTTTCAGAATTTTTGAAAATTTCACTTTTTTGTGAAAATATCCACTAAATGAGGGAATAATATGTGTGAGGGTACCCCAGGAGAGTTCCAAATGTGTGTGGGTAGAATATATATCCCACGGGGGTAAAATTGAAAAAAGTTGAAAACATTTTTTTTTTGGACTTAGTCATTTTTCCGGCGTTTATCAGACTTTCAGATAGGGCAAATGTCAGTGAGCATTCCGATTTCAGTTCCAGAGCGATTCGCCCAACGAGTCCTTGATATTTCGTCGTTTTCAGGCAATTTTCTGAATTTTTGAAAATTTCACTTTTTTGTGAAAATATCCACTAAATGAGGGAATAATATGTGTGAGGGTATCCCAGGAGAGTTCCAAATGTGTGTGGGTAGAATATATATCCCACGGGGGTAAAATTGAAAAAAGTTTAAAAAATTTTTTTTTTGGACTTAGAAATTTTTCCGGCGTTTATCAGACTTTCAGATAGGGCAAATGTCAGTGAGCGTTCCGATTTCAGTTCCAGAGCAATTCGCCCAATGAGTCCTTGATATTTCGTCGTTTTCAGTCAATTTTCAGAATTTTTGAAAATGTCACTTCTTTGTGAAAATATTAACTAAATGAGGGAATAATATGTGTGAGGGTACCTCGGGAGAGTTCCAAATGTGTGTGGGTAGAATATCTTTCCCACAGGGTTAAAATTGAAAAAAGTTTAAAAAATTTTTTTTTCTACTTAGTCATTTTTCCGGCGTTTATCAGACTTTCAGATAGGGCAAATGTCAGTGAGTGTTCCGATTTCAGTTCTAGAGCGATTCGCCCAATGAGTCCTTGATATTTCGTCATTTTCAGTCAATTTTCTGAATTTTTGAAAATTTCACTTTTTTGTGAAAATATTAACTAAATGAGGGAATAATATGTGTGAGGGTACCTCGGGAGAGTTCCAAATGTGTGTGGGTAGAATATATATCCCACGGGGGTAAAATTGAAAAAAGTTTAAAAATTTATTTTTTTTGTACTTAGTCATTTTTCCGGCGTTTATCAGACTTTCAGATAGGGGAAATGTCAGTGAGCGTTCCGATTTCAGTTCCAGAGCGATTCGCCCAATGAGTCCTTGATATTTCGTCGTTTTCAGGAAATTTTCTGAATTTTTGAAAATTTAACTTTTTTGTGAAAATATCCACTAAATGAGGGAATAATATGTGTGAGGGTACCCCAGGAGAGTTCCAAATGTGTGTGGGTAGAATATATATCCCACGGGGGTAAAATTGAAAAAAGTTTAAAAAAATTTTTTTTTGGACTTAGTCATTTTTCCGGCGTTTATCAGACTTTCAGATAGGGGAAATGTTAGTGATCGTTCCGATTTCAGTTCCAGAGCGATTCGCCCAATGAGTCCTTGATATTTCGTTGTTTTCAGTCAATTTTCAGAATTTTTGAAAATTTCACTTTTTTGTGAAAATATCCACTAAATGAGGGAATAATATGTGTGAGGGTACCCCAGGAGAGTTCCAAATGTGTGTGGGTAGAATATATATCCCACGGGGGTAAAATTGAAAAAAGTTGAAAAAATTTTTTTTTGGACTTAAGTCTTTTTTTCGGCGTTTATCAGACTTTCAGATAGGGGAAATGTCAGTGAGCGTACCGATTTCAGTTCCAGAGCGATTCGGCGGAAGAGTCCTTGATATTTCGTCATTTTCAGGAAATTTTCAGAATTTTTGAAAATTTCACTTTTTTGTGAAAATATCCACTAAATGAGGGAATAATATGTGTGAGGGTACCCCAGGAGAGTTCCAAATGTGTGTGGGTAGAATATATATCCCACGGGGGTAAAATTGAAAAAAGTTGAAAACATTTTTTTTTTGGACTTAGTCATTTTTCCGGCGTTTATCAGACTTCCAGATAGGGCAAATGTCAGTGAGCATTCCGATTTCAGTTCCAGAGCGATTCGCCCAATGAGTCCTTGATATTTCGTCGTTTTCAGGCAATTTTCAGAATTTTTGAAAATTTCACTTTTTTGTGAAAATATCCACTAAATGAGGGAATAATATGTGTGAGGGTACCCCAGGAGAGTTCCAAATGTGTGTCGGTAGAATATATATCCCACGGGGGTAAAATTGAAAAAAGTTAAAAAAAAAATTTTCTTGGACTTAGTCATTTTTCCGGCGTTTATCAGACTTTCAGATAGGGCAAATGTCAGTGAGCGTTCCGATTTCAGTTCCAGAGCGATTCACCCAATGAGACCTTGATATTTCGTCGTTTTCAGGAAATTTTCAGAATTTTTGAAAATTTCACTTTTTTGTGAAAATATCCACTAAATGAGGGAATAATATGTGTGAGGGTACCCCAGGAGAGTTCCAAATGTGTGTGGGTAGAATATATATCCCACGGGGGTAAAATTGAAAAAAGTTGAAAACATTTTTTTTTTGGACTTAGTCATTTTTCCGGCGTTTATCAGACTTTCAGATAGGGCAAATGTCAGTGAGCATTCCGATTTCAGTTCCAGAGCGATTCGCCCAACGAGTCCTTGATATTTCGTCGTTTTCAGGCAATTTTCTGAATTTTTGAAAATTTCACTTTTTTGTGAAAATATCCACTAAATGAGGGAATAATATGTGTGAGGGTACCCCAGGAGAGTTCCAAATGTGTGTGGGTAGAATATATATCCCACGGGGGTAAAATTGAAAAAAGTTAAAAAAAATTTTTTTTTGGACTTAGTCATTTTTCCGGCGTTTATCAGACTTTCAGATAGGGCAAATGTCAGTGAGCGTTCCGATTTCAGTTCCAGAGCAATTCGCCCAATGAGTCCTTGATATTTCGTCGTTTTCAGTCAATTTTCAGAATTTTTGAAAATGTCACTTCTTTGTGAAAATATTAACTAAATGAGGGAATATGTGTGAGGGTACCTCGGGAGAGTTCCAAATGTGTGTGGGTAGAATATATATCCCACAGGGTTAAAATTGAAAAAAGTTTAAAAAATTTTTTTTTGTACTTAGTCATTTTTCCGGCGTTTATCAGACTTTCAGATAGGGGACATGTCAGTGAGCGTTCCGATTTCAGTTCCAGAGCGATTCGCCCAATGAGTCCTTGATATTTCGTCGTTTTCAGGAAATTTTCAGAATTTTTGAAAATGTCACTTTTTTGTGAAAATATCCACTAAATGAGGGAATAATATGTGTGAGGGTACCCCAATAGAGTTCCAAATGTGTGTGGGTAGAATATATATCCCATGGGGGTAAAATTGAAAAAAGTTGAAAAAATTTTTTTTTCTACTTAGTCATTTTTCCGGCGTTTATCAGACTTTCAGATAGGGCAAATGTCAGTGAGTGTTCCGATTTCAGTTCCAGAGCGATTCGCCCAATGAGTCCTTGATATTTCGTCATTTTCAGTCAATTTTCTGAATTTTTGAAAATTTCACTTTTTTGTGAAAATATTAACTAAATGAGGGAATAATATGTGTGAGGGTACCTCGGGAGAGTTCCAAATGTGTGTGGGTAGAATATATATCCCACAGGGTTAAAATTGAAAAAAGTTTAAAAATTTTTTTTTTTTGTACTTAGTCATTTTTCCGGCGTTTATCAGACTTTCAGATAGGGGAAATGTCAGTGAGCGTTCCGATTTCAGTTCCAGAGCGATTCGCCCAATGAGTCCTTGATATTTCGTCGTTTTCAGGCAATTTTCAGAATTTTTGAAAATTTCACTTTTTTGTGAAAATATCCACTAAATGAGGGAATAATATGTGTGAGGGTACCCCAGGAGAGTTCCAAATGTGTGTGGGTAGAATATATATCCCACGGGGGTAAAATTGAAAAAAGTTGAAAACATTTTTTTTTTGGACTTAGTCATTTTTCCGGCGTTTATCAGACTTTCAGATAGGGCAAATGTCAGTGAGCGTTCCGATTTCAGTTCCAGAGCGATTCACCCAATGAGACCTTGATATTTCGTCGTTTTCAGGAAATTTTCAGAATTTTTGAAAATTTCACTTTTTTGTGAAAATATCCACTAAATGAGGGAATAATATGTGTGAGGGTACCCCAGGAGAGTTCCAAATGTGTGTGGGTAGAATATATATCCCACGGGGGTAAAATTGAAAAAAGTTAAAAAAAAATTTTTTTTTGGACTTAGTCATTTTTCCGGCGTTTATCAGACTTTCAGATAGGGGAAATGTCAGTGAGCGTTGCGATTTTAGTTCCAGAGAGATTCGCCCGATGAGTCCTTGATATTTCGTCGTTTTCAGGCAATTTTCTGAATTTTTGAAAATTTCACTTTTTTGTGAAAATATCCACTAAATGAGGGAATAATATGTGTGAGGGTACCCCAATAGAGTTCCAAATGTGTGTGGGTAGAATATATATCCCATGGGGGTAAAATTGAAAAAAGTTGAAAAAATTTTTTTTTCTACTTAGTCATTTTTCCGGCGTTTATCAGACTTTCAGATAGGGCAAATGTCAGTGAGTGTTCCGATTTCAGTTCCAGAGCGATTCGCCCAATGAGTCCTTGATATTTCGTCATTTTCAGTCAATTTTCTGAATTTTTGAAAATTTCACTTTTTTGTGAAAATATTAACTAAATGAGGGAATAATATGTGTGCTCAAAATTGAAAAAAGTTTAAAAAAATTTTTTTTTGGACTTAGTCATTTTTCCGGCGTTTATCAGACTTTCAAATAGGGCAAATGTCAGTGAGCGTTCCGATTTCAGTTCCAGAGCGATTCACCCAATGAGACCTTGATATTTCGTCGTTTTCAGGAAATTTTCAGAATTTTTGAAAATTTCACTTTTTTGTGAAAATATCCACTAAATGAGGGAATAATATGTGTGAGGGTACCCCAGGAGAGTTCCAAATGTGTGTGGGTAGAATATATATCCCACGGGGGTAAAATTGAAGAAAGTTGAAAACATTTTTTTTTTGGACTTAGTCATTTTTCCGGCGTTTATCAGACTTTCAGATAGGGCAAATGTCAGTGAGCATTCCGATTTCAGTTCCAGAGCGATTCGCCCAACGAGTCCTTGATATTTCGTCGTTTTCAGGCAATTTTCTGAATTTTTGAAAATTTTGCTTTTTTGTGAAAATATCCACTAAATGAGGGAATAATATGTGTGAGGGTACCCCAGGAGAGTTCCAAATGTGTGTGGGTAGAATATATATCCCACGGGGGTAAAATTGAAAAAAGTTGAAAAATTTTTTTTTTTGTACTTAGTCATTTTTCCGGCGTTTATCAGACTTTCAGATAGGGGACATGTCAGTGAGCGTTCCGATTTCAGTTCCAGAGCGATTCGCCCAATGAGTCCTTGATATTTCGTCGTTTTCAGAAAATTTTCAGAATTTTGGAAAATGTCACTTTTTTGTGAAAATATCCACTAAATGAGGGAATAATATGTGTGAGGGTACCCCAGGAGAGTTCCAAATGTGTGTGGGTAGAATATATATCCCACGGGGGTAAAATTGAAAAAAGTTGAAAAAAAATTTTTTTTGGACTTAGTCATTTTTCCGGCGTTTATCAGACTTTCAGATAGGGGAAATGTCAGTGAGCGTTCCGATTTCAGTTCCAGAGCAATTCGCCCAATGAGTCCTTGATATTTCGTCGTTTTCCGTCAATTTTCAGAATTTTTGAAAATGTCACTTCTTTGTGAAAATATTAACTAAATGAGGGAATAATATGTGTGAGGGTACCTCGGGAGAGTTCCAAATGTGTGTGGGTAGAATATATATCCCACAGGGTTAAAATTGAAAAAAGTTTAAAAAATTTTTTTTTGTACTTAGTCATTTTTCCGGCGTTTATCAGACTTTCAGATAGGGGACATGTCAGTGAGCGTTCCGATTTCAGTTCCAGAGCGATTCGCCCAATGAGTCCTTGATATTTCGTCGTTTTCAGGAAATTTTCAGAATTTTTGAAAATGTCACTTTTTTGTGAAAATATCCACTAAATGAGGGAATAATATGTGTGAGGGTACCCCAGGAGAGTTCCAAATGTGTGTGGGTAGAATATATATCCCACGGGGGTAAAATTGAAAAAAGTTGAAAAAAATTTTTTTTTGGACTTAGTCATTTTTCCGGCGTTTATCAGACTTTCAGATAGGGGAAATGTCAGTGAGCGTTGCGATTTTAGTTCCAGAGAGATTCGCCCGATGAGTCCTTGATATTTCGTCGTTTTCAGGCAATTTTCTGAATTTTTGAAAATTTCACTTTTTTGTGAAAATATCCACTAAATGAGGGAATAATATGTGTGAGGGTACCCCAATCGAGTTCCAAATGTGTGTGGGTAGAATATATATCCCATGGGGTTAAAATTGAAAAAAGTTGAAAAAATTTTTTTTTCTACTTAGTCATTTTTCCGGCGTTTATCAGACTTTCAGATAGGGCAAATGTCAGTGAGTGTTCCGATTTCAGTTCCAGAGCGATTCGCCCAATGAGTCCTTGATATTTCGTCATTTTCAGTCAATTTTCTGAATTTTTGAAAATTTCACTTTTTTGTGAAAATATTAACTAAATGAGGGAATAATATGTGTGAGGGTACCTCGGGAGAGTTCCAAATGTGTGTGGGTAGAATATATATCCCACAGGGTTAAAATTGAAAAAAGTTGAAAAAATTTTTTTTTGGACTTAAGTCTTTTTTTCGGCGTTTATCAGACTTTCAGATAGGGGAAATGTCAGTGAGCGTTCCGATTTCAGTTCCAGAGCGATTCGGCGGATGAGTCCTTGATATTTCGTCGTTTTCAGGAAATTTTCAGAATTTTTGAAAATTTCACTTTTTTGTGAAAATATCCACTAAATGAGGGAATAATATGTGTGAGGGTACCCCAGGAGAGTTCCAAATGTGTGTGGGTAGAATATATATCCCACGGGGGTAAAATTGAAAAAAGTTTAAAAAAATTTTTTTTTGGACTTAGTCATTTTTCCGGCGTTTATCAGACTTTCAAATAGGGCAAATGTCAGTGAGCGTTCCGATTTCAGTTCCAGAGCGATTCACCCAATGAGACCTTGATATTTCGTCGTTTTCAGGAAATTTTCAGAATTTTTGAAAATTTCACTTTTTTGTGAAAATATCCACTAAATGAGGGAATAATATGTGTGAGGGTACCCCAGGAGAGTTCCAAATGTGTGTGGGTAGAATATATATCCCACGGGGGTAAAATTGAAGAAAGTTGAAAACATTTTTTTTTTGGACTTAGTCATTTTTCCGGCGTTTATCAGACTTTCAGATAGGGCAAATGTCAGTGAGCATTCCGATTTCAGTTCCAGAGCGATTCGCCCAACGAGTCCTTGATATTTCGTCGTTTTCAGGCAATTTTCTGAATTTTTGAAAATTTTGCTTTTTTGTGAAAATATCCACTAAATGAGGGAATAATATGTGTGAGGGTACCCCAGGAGAGTTCCAAATGTGTGTGGGTAGAATATATATCCCACGGGGGTAAAATTGAAAAAAGTTGAAAAATTTTTTTTTTTGTACTTAGTCATTTTTCCGGCGTTTATCAGACTTTCAGATAGGGGACATGTCAGTGAGCGTTCCGATTTCAGTTCCAGAGCGATTCGCCCAATGAGTCCTTGATATTTCGTCGTTTTCAGAAAATTTTCAGAATTTTGGAAAATGTCACTTTTTTGTGAAAATATCCACTAAATGAGGGAATAATATGTGTGAGGGTACCCCAGGAGAGTTCCAAATGTGTGTGGGTAGAATATATATCCCACGGGGGTAAAATTGTAAAAAGTTGAAAAAAAATTTTTTTTGGACTTAGTCATTTTTCCGGCGTTTATCAGACTTTCAGATAGGGGACATGTCAGTGAGCGTTCCGATTTCAGTTCCAGAGCGATTCGCCCAATGAGTCCTTGATATTTCGTCGTTTTCAGAAAATTTTCAGAATTTTGGAAAATGTCACTTCTTTGTGAAAATATTAACTAAATGAGGGAATAATATGTGTGAGGGTACCTCGGGAGAGTTCCAAATGTGTGTGGGTAGAATATATATCCCACAGGGTTAAAATTGAAAAAAGTTTAAAAAATTTTTTTTTGTACTTAGTCATTTTTCCGGCGTTTATCAGACTTTCAGATAGGGGACATGTCAGTGAGCGTTCCGATTTCAGTTCCAGAGCGATTCGCCCAATGAGTCCTTGATATTTCGTCGTTTTCAGGAAATTTTCAGAATTTTTGAAAATGTCACTTTTTTGTGAAAATATCCACTAAATGAGGGAATAATATGTGTGAGGGTACCCCAGGAGAGTTCCAAATGTGTGTGGGTAGAATATATATCCCACGGGGGTAAAATTGAAAAAAGTTGAAAAAAATTTTTTTTTGGACTTAGTCATTTTTCCGGCGTTTATCAGACTTTCAGATAGGGGAAATGTCAGTGAGCGTTGCGATTTTAGTTCCAGAGAGATTCGCCCGATGAGTCCTTGATATTTCGTCGTTTTCAGGCAATTTTCTGAATTTTTGAAAATTTCACTTTTTTGTGAAAATATCCACTAAATGAGGGAATAATATGTGTGAGGGTACCCCAATCGAGTTCCAAATGTGTGTGGGTAGAATATATATCCCATGGGGTTAAAATTGAAAAAAGTTGAAAAAATTTTTTTTTCTACTTAGTCATTTTTCCGGCGTTTATCAGACTTTCAGATAGGGCAAATGTCAGTGAGTGTTCCGATTTCAGTTCCAGAGCGATTCGCCCAATGAGTCCTTGATATTTCGTCATTTTCAGTCAATTTTCTGAATTTTTGAAAATTTCACTTTTTTGTGAAAATATTAACTAAATGAGGGAATAATATGTGTGAGGGTACCTCGGGAGAGTTCCAAATGTGTGTGGGTAGAATATATATCCCACAGGGTTAAAATTGAAAAAAGTTTAAAAATTTTTTTTTTTTGTACTTAGTCATTTTTCCGGCGTTTATCAGACTTTCAGATATGGGAAATGTCAGTGAGCGTTCCGATTTCAGTTCCAGAGCGATTCGCCCAATGAGTCCTTGATATTTCGTCGTTTTCAGGCAATTTTCAGAATTTTTGAAAATTTCACTTTTTTGTGAAAATATCCACTAAATGAGGGAATAATATGTGTGAGGCTACCCCAGGAGAGTTCCAAATGTGTGTGGGTAGAATATATATCCCACGGGGGTAAAATTGAAAAAAGTTAAAAAAAAATTTTTTTTGGACTTAGTCATTTTTTCGGCGTTTATCAGACTTTCAGATAGGGCAAATGTCAGTGAGCGTTCCGATTTCAGTTCCAGAGCGATTCACCCAATGAGTCCTTGATATTTCGTCGTTTTCAGGCAATTTTCAGAATTTTTGAAAATTTTACTTTTTTGTGAAAACATCCACTAAATGAGGGAATAATATGTGTGAGGGTACCCCAGGAGAGTTCCAAATGTGTGTGGGTAGAATATATATCCCACGGGGGTAAAATTGAAGAAAGTTGAAAACATTTTTTTTTTGGACTTAGTCATTTTTCCGGCGTTTATCAGACTTTCAGATAGGGCAAATGTCAGTGAGCATTCCGATTTCAGTTCCAGAGCGATTCGCCCAACGAGTCCTTGATATTTCGTCGTTTTCAGGCAATTTTCTGAATTTTTGAAAATTTCGCTTTTTTGTGAAAATATCCACTAAATGAGGGAATAATATGTGTGAGGGTACCCCAGGAGAGTTCCAAATGTGTGTGGGTAGAATATATATCCCACGGGGGTAAAATTGAAAAAAGTTGAAAAAAAATTTTTTTTGGACTTAGTCATTTTTCCGGCGTTTATCAGACTTTCAGATAGGGGAAATGTCAGTGAGCGTTGCGATTTTAGTTCCAGAGAGATTCGCCCGATGAGTCCTTGATATTTCGTCGTTTTCAGGCAATTTTCTGAATTTTTGAAAATTTCACTTTTTTGTGAAAATATCCACTAAATGAGGGAATAATATGTGTGAGGGTACCCCAATAGAGTTCCAAATGTGTGTGGGTAGAATATATATCCCATGGGGGTAAAATTGAAAAAAGTTGAAAAAAAATTTTTTTCTACTTAGTCATTTTTCCGGCGTTTATCAGACTTTCAGATAGGGCAAATGTCAGTGAGTGTTCCGATTTCAGTTCCAGAGCGATTCGCCCAATGAGTCCTTGATATTTCGTCATTTTCAGTCAATTTTCTGAATTTTTGAAAATTTCACTTTTTTGTGAAAATATTAACTAAATGAGGGAATAATATGTGTGAGGGTACCTCGGGAGAGTTCCAAATGTGTGTGGGTAGAATATATATCCCACAGGGTTAAAATTGAAAAAAGTTTAAAAAATTTTTTTTTTGTACTTAGTCATTTTTCCGGCGTTTATCAGACTTTCAGATAGGGGAAATGTCAGTGAGCGTTGCGATTTTAGTTCCAGAGAGATTCGCCCGATGAGTCCTTGATATTTCGTCGTTTTCAGGCAATTTTCAGAATTTTTGAAAATTTCACTTTTTTGTGAAAATATCCACTAAATGAGGGAATAATATGTGTGAGGCTACCCCAGGAGAGTTCCAAATGTGTGTGGGTAGAATATATATCCCACGGGGGTAAAATTGAAAAAAGTTAAAAAAAATTTTTTTTTGGACTTAGTCATTTTTTCGGCGTTTATCAGACTTTCAGATAGGGCAAATGTCAGTGAGCGTTCCGATTTCAGTTCCAGAGCGATTCACCCAATGAGACCTTGATATTTCGTTGTTTTCAGTCAATTGTCAGAATTTTTGAAAATTTCACTTTTTTGTGAAAATATCCACTAAATGAGGGAATAATATGTGTGAGGGTACCCCAGGAGAGTTCCAAATGTGTGTGGGTAGAATATATATCCCACGGGGGTAAAATTGAAAAAAGTTGAAAAAATTTTTTATTGGACTTAAGTCTTTTTTTCGGCGTTTATCAGACTTTCAGATAGGGGAAATGTCAGTGAGCGTTCCGATTTCAGTTCCAGAGCGATTCGGCGGATGAGTCCTTGATATTTCGTCATTTTCAGGAAATTTTCAGAATTTTTGAAAATTTCACTTTTTTGTGAAAATATCCACTAAATGAGGGAATAATATGTGTGAGGGTACCCCAGGAGAGTTCCAAATGTGTGTGGGTAGAATATATATCCCACAGGGGTAAAATTGAAAAAAGTTTAAAAATTTTTTTTTTTTGTACTTAGTCATTTTTCCGGCGTTTATCAGACTTTCAGATAGGGGAAATGTCAGTGAGCATTCCGATTTCAGTTCCAGAGCGATTCGCCCAACGAGTCCTTGATATTTCGTCGTTTTCAGGCAATTTTCTGAATTTTTGAAAATTTAGCTTTTTTGTGAAAATATCCACTAAATGAGGGAATAATATGTGTGAGGGTACCCCAGGAGAGTTCCAAATGTGTGTGGGTAGAATAAATATCCCACGGGGGTAAAATTGAAAAAAGTTGAAAAATTTTTTTTTTTGTACTTAGTCATTTTTCCGGCGTTTATCAGACTTTCAGATAGGGCAAATGTCAGTGAGCGTTCCGATTTCAGTTCCAGAGCGATTCGCCCAATGAGTCCTTGATATTTCGTCGTTTTCAGTCAATTTTCAGAATTTTTGAAAATGTCACTTCTTTGTGAAAATATTAACTAAATGAGGGAATAATATGTGTGAGGGTACCCCAGGAGACTTCCAAATGTGTGTGGGTAGAATATATATCCCACAGGGTTAAAATTGAAAAAAGTTTAAAAAAATTTTTTTTTGTACTTAGTCATTTTTCCGGCGTTTATCAGACTTTCAGATAGGGGAAATGTCAGTGAGCGTTCCGATTTCAGTTCCAGAGCGATTCGCCCAAAGAGTCCTTGATATTTCTTCGTTTTCAGTCAATTTTCAGAATTTTTGAAAATTTCACTTTTTTGTGAAAATATCCACTAAATGAGGGAATAATATGTGTGAGGGTACCCCAGGAGAGTTCCAAATGTGTGTGGGTAGAATATATATCCTACGGGGGTAAAATTGAAAAAAGTTGAAAAAAATTTTTTTTTGAACTTAGTCTTTTTTCCGGCGTTTATCAGCCTTTCAGATAGGGCAAATGTCAGTGAGCGTTCCGATTTCAGTTCCAGAGCGATTCGCCCAATGAGTCCTTGATATTTCGTCGTTTTCAGTCAATTTTCAGAATTTTTGAAACTGTCACTTTTTTGTGAAAATATTAACTAAATGAGGGAATAATATGTGTGAGGGTACCCCAGGAGAGTTCCAAATGTGTGTGGGTAGAATATATATCCCACAGGGGTAAAATTGAAAAAAGTAAAAAAAAATTTTTTTTTGGACTTAGTCATTTTTCCGGCGTTTATCAGACTTTCAGATAGGGCAAATGTCAGTGAGCGTTCCGATTTCAGTTCCAGAGCGATTCACCCAATGAGACCTTGATATTTCGTTGTTTTCAGTCAATTTTCAGAATTTTTGAAAATTTCACTTTTTTGTGAAAATATCCACTAAATGAGGGAATAATATGTGTGAGGGTACCCCAGGAGAGTTCCAAATGTGTGTGGGTAGAATATATATCCCACGGGGGTAAAATTGAAAAAAGTTGAAAAAATTTTTTTTTGGACTTAAGTCTTTTTTTCGGCGTTTATCAGACTTTCAGATAGGGGAAATGTCAGTGAGCGTTCCGATTTCAGTTCCAGAGCGATTCGGCGGATGAGTCCTTGACATTTCGTCGTTTTCAGTCAATTTTCAGAATTTTTGAAAATTTCACTTTTTTGTGAAAATATCCACTAAATGAGGGAATAATATGTGTGAGGGTACCCCAGGAGAGTTCCAAATGTGTGTGGGTAGAATATATATCCCACAGGGTTAAAATTGAATAAAGTTTAAAAAAAATTTTTTTTTCTACTTAGTCATTTTTCCGGCGTTTATCAGACTTTCAGATAGTGGAAATGTCAGTGAGCGTTCCGATTTCAGTTCCAGAGCGATTCGCCCAATGAGTCCTTGATATTTCGTCGTTTTCAGGCAATTTTCAGAATTTTTGAAAATTTCACTTTTTTGTGAAAATATCCACTAAATGAGGGAATAATATGTGTGAGGGTACCCCAGGAGAGTTCCAAATGTGTGTGAGTAGAATATATATCCCACGGGGGTAAAATTGAAAAAAGTTGAAAAAATTTTTTTTTGGACTTAGGTCTTTTTTTCGGCGTTTATCAGACATTCAGATAGGGGAAATGTCAGTGAGCGTTCCCATTTCAGTTCAAGAGCGATTCGGCGGATGAGTCCTTGATATTTCGTCGTTTTCAGGAAATTTTCAGAATTTTTGAAAATTTCACTTTTTTGTGAAAATATCCACTAAATGAGGGAATAATATGTGTGAGGGTACCCCAGGAGAGTTCCAAATGTGTGTGGGTAGAATATATATCCCACGGGGGTAAAATTGAAAAAAGTTTAAAAAATTTTTTTTTTGTACTTGTCATTTTTCCGGCGTTTATCAGACTTTCAGATAGGGCAAATGTCAGTGATTGTTCCGATTTCAGTTCCAAAGCGATTCGCCCAATGAGTCCTTGATATTTCGTCGTTTTCAGGCAATTTTCAGAATTTTTGAAAATTTCACTTTTTTGTGAAAATATCCACTAAATGAGGGAATAATATGTGTGAGGGTACCTCGGGAGAGTTCCAAATGTGTGTGGGTAGAATATATATCCCACAGGGTTAAAATTGAAAAAAGTTTTAAAAATTTTTTTTTGTACTTAGTCATTTTTCCGGCGTTTATCAGACTTTCAGATAGGGGACATGTCAGTGAGCGTTCCGATTTCAGTTCCAGAGCGATTCGCCCAATGAGTCCTTGATATTTCGTCGTTTTCAGGAAATTTTCAGAATTTTTGAAAATGTCACTTTTTTGTGAAAATATCCACTAAATGAGGGAATAATATGTGTGAGGGTACCCCAGGAGAGTTCCAAATGTGTGTGGGTAGAATATATATCCCACGGGGGTAAAATTGAAAAAAGTTTAAAAAAATTTTTTTTTGGACTTAGTCATTTTTCCGGCGTTTATCAGACTTTCAGATAGGGCAAATGTCAGTGAGCGTTCCGATTTCAGTTCCAGAGCGATTCGCCCAATGAGTCCTTGATATTTCGTCGTTTTCAGTCAATTTTCAGAATTTTTGAAAATGTCACTTTTTTGTGAAAATATTAACTAAATGAGGGAATAATATGTGTGAGGGTACCTCGGGAGAGTTCCAAATGAGTGTGGGTAGAATATATATCCCACAGGGTTAAAATTGAAAAAAGTTAAAAAATTTTTTTTTTTTGTACTTAGTCATTTTTCCGGCGTTTATCAGACTTTCAGATAGGGGAAATGTCAGTGAGTGTTCCGGTTTCAGTTCCAGAGCGATTCGCCCAATGAGTCCTTGATATTTCGTCGTTTTCAGGAAATTTTCAGAATTTTTGAAAATTTCACTTTTTTGTGAAAATATCCACTAAATGATGGAATAATATGTGTGAGGGTACCCCAGGAGAGTTCCAAATGTGTGTGGGTAGAATATATATCCCACAGGGTTAAAATTGAAAAAAGTTGGGAGCGCACATCTTCTACCTGCCTGCTTGCCTGAGGTCCGACGGTCTGCCTTCCAACTCCTGTCAGTCTGTCTAAGGACCAGCTTGCCCGCTCACCTGGGAGCGCTCATCTGCTGCCTGTCTGCTAGCCTACCAGGAGGCTCTGCCTCACGTGCTGTGACCACCCGCCTGTCCAGAGACTCCTGCCCGCTCACCTGGGAGCGCTCATCTGCTACCTGTCTGTTGGTCTTCCTGGAGGCTCCGGAGTCACATGCTTTGATCACCCGTTTATCCAGAGACTCTCGCCTGCTCACCTGGGAGCTCACGTCTATCATCTGCCGCCACTGGTCGTACCAATCCTTTACCCAGAGACTGCCCCGGTCACTTGCCGTGACCTCCTGCCCGTTCATCCAGAGACTGCCCCGGTCACTTGCCGTGATCTCCTGCCCGTTCATCCAGAGACTGCCCCGGTCACTTGCCGTGACCTCCTGTCCGTTCATTCAGAGACTGTCCCGGTCACCTGCTGTGACTGCCTGCCCGTCTACCCTGGTGGCCACCCGCTCCCTTACAAGGACCGCCCCCTTGTATAGTAGCTCAGAGGTTCCGCCGCCCAGACCCGTTACATATATCCCACGGGGGTAAAATTGAAAAAAGTTGAAAACATTTTTTTTTTGGGTTTAGTCATTTTTCCGGCGTTTATCAGACTTTCACATAGGGGAAATGTCAGTGAGCGTTCCGATTTCAGTTCCAGAGCAATTCGCCCAATGAGTCCTTGATATTTAGTCGTTTTCAGCCAATTTTCTGGATTTTTGAAAATTTCACTTTTTTGTGAAAATATCCATTAAATGAGGGAATAATATGTGTGAGGGTACCCCAGGAGAGTTCCAAATGTGTGTGGGTAGAATATATATCAGACGGGGGGTAAAATTGAAAACAGTTGAAAAAATATTTTTTTTGGACTTAGTCATTTTTCCAGCGTTTATCAGACTTTCAGATAGGGGAAATGTCAGTGAGCGTTCCGATTTCAGTTCCAGAGCGATTCGCCCAATGAGTCCTTGATATTTAGTCGTTTTCAGCCAATTTTCTGGATTTTTGAAAATGTTACTTTTTTGTGAAAATATCCACTAAATGAGGGAATAATATGTGTGAGGGTACCCCAGGAGACTTCCAAATGTGTGTGGGTAGAATATATATCCCACAGGGTTAAAATTGAAAAAAGTTTAAAAAAATTTTTTTTTGTACTTAGTCATTTTTCCGGCGTTTATCAGACTTTCAGATAGGGGAAATGTCAGTGAGCGTTCCGATTTCAGTTCCAGAGCGATTCGCCCAAAGAGTCCTTGATATTTCTTCGTTTTCAGTCAATTTTCAGAATTTTTGAAAATTTCACTTTTTTGTGAAAATATCCACTAAATGAGGGAATAATATGTGTGAGGGTACCCCAGGAGAGTTCCAAATGTGTGTGAGTAGAATATATATCCCACGGGGGTAAAATTGAAAAAAGTTGAAAAAATTTTTTTTTGGACTTAGGTCTTTTTTTCGGCGTTTATCAGACATTCAGATAGGGGAAATGTCAGTGAGCGTTCCCATTTCAGTTCAAGAGCGATTCGGCGGATGAGTCCTTGATATTTCGTCGTTTTCAGGAAATTTTCAGAATTTTTGAAAATTTCACTTTTTTGTGAAAATATCCACTAAATGAGGGAATAATATGTGTGAGGGTACCCCAGGAGAGTTCCAAATGTGTGTGGGTAGAATATATATCCCACGGGGGTAAAATTGAAAAAAGTTGAAAAAATTTTTTTTTTGTACTTGTCATTTTTCCGGCGTTTATCAGACTTTCAGATAGGGCAAATGTCAGTGATTGTTCCGATTTCAGTTCCAAAGCGATTCGCCCAATGAGTCCTTGATATTTCGTCGTTTTCAGGCAATTTTCAGAATTTTTGAAAATTTCACTTTTTTGTGAAAATATCCACTAAATGAGGGAATAATATGTGTGAGGGTACCCCAGGAGAGTTCCAAATGTGTGTGGGTAGAATATATATCCCACGGGGGTAAAATTGAAAAAAGTTTAAAAAATTTTTTTTTTGGACTTAGTAATTTTTCCGGCGTTTATCAGACTTTCAGATAGGGCAAATGTCAGTGAGCGTTCCGATTTCAGTTCCAGAGCAATTCGCCCAATGAGTCCTTGATATTTCGTCGTTTTCAGTCAATTTTCAGAATTTTTGAAAATGTCACTTCTTTGTGAAAATATTAACTAAATGAGGGAATAATATGTGTGAGGGTACCTCGGGAGAGTTCCAAATGTGTGTGGGTAGAATATATATCCCACAGGGTTAAAATTGAAAAAAGTTTAAAAAATTTTTTTTTGTACTTAGTCATTTTTCCGGCGTTTATCAGACTTTCAGATAGGGGACATGTCAGTGAGCGTTCCGATTTCAGTTCCAGAGCGATTCGCCCAATGAGTCCTTGATATTTCGTCGTTTTCAGGAAATTTTCAGAATTTTTGAAAATGTCACTTTTTTGTGAAAATATCCACTAAATGAGGGAATAATATGTGTGAGGGTACCCCAGGAGAGTTCCAAATGTGTGTGGGTAGAATATATATCCCACGGGGGTAAAATTGAAAAAAGTTTAAAAAAATTTTTTTTTGGACTTAGTCATTTTTCCGGCGTTTATCAGACTTTCAGATAGGGCAAATGTCAGTGAGCGTTCCGATTTCAGTTCCAGAGCGATTCGCCCAATGAGTCCTTGATATTTCGTCGTTTTCAGTCAATTTTCAGAATTTTTGAAAATGTCACTTTTTTGTGAAAATATTAACTAAATGAGGGAATAATATGTGTGAGGGTACCTCGGGAGAGTTCCAAATGAGTGTGGGTAGAATATATATCCCACAGGGTTAAAATTGAAAAAAGTTTAAAAAATTTTTTTTTTTGTACTTAGTCATTTTTCCGGCGTTTATCAGACTTTCAGATAGGGGAAATGTCAGTGAGCGTTCCGGTTTCAGTTCCAGAGCGATTCGCCCAATGAGTCCTTGATATTTCGTCGTTTTCAGGAAATTTTCAGAATTTTTGAAAATTTCACTTTTTTGTGAAAATATCCACTAAATGATGGAATAATATGTGTGAGGGTACCCCAGGAGAGTTCCAAATGTGTGTGGGTAGAATATATATCCCACAGGGTTAAAATTGAAAAAAGTTGGGAGCGCACATCTTCTACCTGCCTGCTTGCCTGAGGTCCGACGGTCTGCCTTCCAACTCCTGTCAGTCTGTCTAAGGACCAGCTTGCCCGCTCACCTGGGAGCGCTCATCTGCTGCCTGTCTGCTAGCCTACCAGGAGGCTTTGCCTCACGTGCTGTGACCACCCGCCTGTCCAGAGACTCCTGCCCGCTCACCTGGGAGCGCTCATCTGCTACCTGTCTGTTGGTCTTCCTGGAGGCTCCGGAGTCACATGCTTTGATCACCCGTTTATCCAGAGACTCTCGCCTGCTCACCTGGGAGCTCACGTCTATCATCTGCCGCCACTGGTCGTACCAATCCTTTACCCAGAGACTGCCCCGGTCACTTGCCGTGACCTCCTGCCCGTTCATCCAGAGACTGCCCCGGTCACTTGCCGTGATCTCCTGCCCGTTCATCCAGAGACTGCCCCGGTCACTTGCCGTGACCTCCTGTCCGTTCATTCAGAGACTGTCCCGGTCACCTGCTGTGACTGCCTGCCCGTCTACCCTGGTGGCCACCCGCTCCCTTACAAGGACCGCCCCCTTGTATAGTAGCTCAGAGGTTCCGCCGCCCAGACCCGTTACATATATCCCACGGGGGTAAAATTGAAAAAAGTTGAAAACATTTTTTTTTTGGGTTTAGTCATTTTTCCGGCGTTTATCAGACTTTCACATAGGGGAAATGTCAGTGAGCGTTCCGATTTCAGTTCCAGAGCAATTCGCCCAATGAGTCCTTGATATTTAGTCGTTTTCAGCCAATTTTCTGGATTTTTGAAAATTTCACTTTTTTGTGAAAATATCCATTAAATGAGGGAATAATATGTGTGAGGGTACCCCAGGAGAGTTCCAAATGTGTGTGGGTAGAATATATATCAGACGGGGGGTAAAATTGAAAACAGTTGAAAAAATATTTTTTTTGGACTTAGTCATTTTTCCAGCGTTTATCAGACTTTCAGATAGGGGAAATGTCAGTGAGCGTTCCGATTTCAGTTCCAGAGCGATTCGCCCAATGAGTCCTTGATATTTAGTCGTTTTCAGCCAATTTTCTGGATTTTTGAAAATGTTACTTTTTTGTGAAAATATCCACTAAATGAGGGAATAATATGTGTGAGGGTACCCCAGGAGACTTCCAAATGTGTGTGGGTAGAATATATATCCCACAGGGTTAAAATTGAAAAAAGTTTAAAAAAATTTTTTTTTGTACTTAGTCATTTTTCCGGCGTTTATCAGACTTTCAGATAGGGGAAATGTCAGTGAGCGTTCCGATTTCAGTTCCAGAGCGATTCGCCCAAAGAGTCCTTGATATTTCTTCGTTTTCAGTCAATTTTCAGAATTTTTGAAAATTTCACTTTTTTGTGAAAATATCCACTAAATGAGGGAATAATATGTGTGAGGGTACCCCAGGAGAGTTCCAAATGTGTGTGAGTAGAATATATATCCCACGGGGGTAAAATTGAAAAAAGTTGAAAAAATTTTTTTTTGGACTTAGGTCTTTTTTTCGGCGTTTATCAGACATTCAGATAGGGGAAATGTCAGTGAGCGTTCCCATTTCAGTTCAAGAGCGATTCGGCGGATGAGTCCTTGATATTTCGTCGTTTTCAGGAAATTTTCAGAATTTTTGAAAATTTCACTTTTTTGTGAAAATATCCACTAAATGAGGGAATAATATGTGTGAGGGTACCCCAGGAGAGTTCCAAATGTGTGTGGGTAGAATATATATCCCACGGGGGTAAAATTGAAAAAAGTTGAAAAAATTTTTTTTTTGTACTTGTCATTTTTCCGGCGTTTATCAGACTTTCAGATAGGGCAAATGTCAGTGATTGTTCCGATTTCAGTTCCAAAGCGATTCGCCCAATGAGTCCTTGATATTTCGTCGTTTTCAGGCAATTTTCAGAATTTTTGAAAATTTCACTTTTTTGTGAAAATATCCACTAAATGAGGGAATAATATGTGTGAGGGTACCCCAGGAGAGTTCCAAATGTGTGTGGGTAGAATATATATCCCACGGGGGTAAAATTGAAAAAAGTTTAAAAAATTTTTTTTTTGGACTTAGTAATTTTTCCGGCGTTTATCAGACTTTCAGATAGGGCAAATGTCAGTGAGCGTTCCGATTTCAGTTCCAGAGCAATTCGCCCAATGAGTCCTTGATATTTCGTCGTTTTCAGTCAATTTTCAGAATTTTTGAAAATGTCACTTCTTTGTGAAAATATTAACTAAATGAGGGAATAATATGTGTGAGGGTACCTCGGGAGAGTTCCAAATGTGTGTGGGTAGAATATATATCCCACAGGGTTAAAATTGAAAAAAGTTTAAAAAATTTTTTTTTGTACTTAGTCATTTTTCCGGCGTTTATCAGACTTTCAGATAGGGGACATGTCAGTGAGCGTTCCGATTTCAGTTCCAGAGCGATTCGCCCAATGAGTCCTTGATATTTCGTCGTTTTCAGGAAATTTTCAGAATTTTTGAAAATGTCACTTTTTTGTGAAAATATCCACTAAATGAGGGAATAATATGTGTGAGGGTACCCCAGGAGAGTTCCAAATGTGTGTGGGTAGAATATATATCCCACGGGGGTAAAATTGAAAAAAGTTTAAAAAAATTTTTTTTTGGACTTAGTCATTTTTCCGGCGTTTATCAGACTTTCAGATAGGGCAAATGTCAGTGAGCGTTCCGATTTCAGTTCCAGAGCGATTCGCCCAATGAGTCCTTGATATTTCGTCGTTTTCAGTCAATTTTCAGAATTTTTGAAAATGTCACTTTTTTGTGAAAATATTAACTAAATGAGGGAATAATATGTGTGAGGGTACCTCGGGAGAGTTCCAAATGAGTGTGGGTAGAATATATATCCCACAGGGTTAAAATTGAAAAAAGTTTAAAAAATTTTTTTTTTTGTACTTAGTCATTTTTCCGGCGTTTATCAGACTTTCAGATAGGGGAAATGTCAGTGAGCGTTCCGGTTTCAGTTCCAGAGCGATTCGCCCAATGAGTCCTTGATATTTCGTCGTTTTCAGGAAATTTTCAGAATTTTTGAAAATTTCACTTTTTTGTGAAAATATCCACTAAATGATGGAATAATATGTGTGAGGGTACCCCAGGAGAGTTCCAAATGTGTGTGGGTAGAATATATATCCCACAGGGTTAAAATTGAAAAAAGTTGGGAGCGCACATCTTCTACCTGCCTGCTTGCCTGAGGTCCGACGGTCTGCCTTCCAACTCCTGTCAGTCTGTCTAAGGACCAGCTTGCCCGCTCACCTGGGAGCGCTCATCTGCTGCCTGTCTGCTAGCCTACCAGGAGGCTCTGCCTCACGTGCTGTGACCACCCGCCTGTCCAGAGACTCCTGCCCGCTCACCTGGGAGCGCTCATCTGCTACCTGTCTGTTGGTCTTCCTGGAGGCTCCGGAGTCACATGCTTTGATCACCCGTTTATCCAGAGACTCTCGCCTGCTCACCTGGGAGCTCACGTCTATCATCTGCCGCCACTGGTCGTACCAATCCTTTACCCAGAGACTGCCCCGGTCACTTGCCGTGACCTCCTGCCCGTTCATCCAGAGACTGCCCCGGTCACTTGCCGTGATCTCCTGCCCGTTCATCCAGAGACTGCCCCGGTCACTTGCCGTGACCTCCTGTCCGTTCATTCAGAGACTGTCCCGGTCACCTGCTGTGACTGCCTGCCCGTCTACCCTGGTGGCCACCCGCTCCCTTACAAGGACCGCCCCCTTGTATAGTAGCTCAGAGGTTCCGCCGCCCAGACCCGTTACATATATCCCACGGGGGTAAAATTGAAAAAAGTTGAAAACATTTTTTTTTTGGGTTTAGTCATTTTTCCGGCGTTTATCAGACATTCACATAGGGGAAATGTCAGTGAGCGTTCCGATTTCAGTTCCAGAGCAATTCGCCCAATGAGTCCTTGATATTTAGTCGTTTTCAGCCAATTTTCTGGATTTTTGAAAATTTCACTTTTTTGTGAAAATATCCATTAAATGAGGGAATAATATGTGTGAGGGTACCCCAGGAGAGTTCCAAATGTGTGTGGGTAGAATATATATCAGACGGGGGGTAAAATTGAAAACAGTTGAAAAAATATTTTTTTTGGACTTAGTCATTTTTCCAGCGTTTATCAGACTTTCAGATAGGGGAAATGTCAGTGAGCGTTCCGATTTCAGTTCCAGAGCGATTCGCCCAATGAGTCCTTGATATTTAGTCGTTTTCAGCCAATTTTCTGGATTTTTGAAAATGTTACTTTTTTGTGAAAATATCCACTAAATGAGGGAATAATATGTGTGAGGGTACCCCAGGAGACTTCCAAATGTGTGTGGGTAGAATATATATCCCACAGGGTTAAAATTGAAAAAAGTTTAAAAAAATTTTTTTTTGTACTTAGTCATTTTTCCGGCGTTTATCAGACTTTCAGATAGGGGAAATGTCAGTGAGCGTTCCGATTTCAGTTCCAGAGCGATTCGCCCAAAGAGTCCTTGATATTTCTTCGTTTTCAGTCAATTTTCAGAATTTTTGAAAATTTCACTTTTTTGTGAAAATATCCACTAAATGAGGGAATAATATGTGTGAGGGTACCCCAGGAGAGTTCCAAATGTGTGTGAGTAGAATATATATCCCACGGGGGTAAAATTGAAAAAAGTTGAAAAAATTTTTTTTTGGACTTAGGTCTTTTTTTCGGCGTTTATCAGACATTCAGATAGGGGAAATGTCAGTGAGCGTTCCCATTTCAGTTCAAGAGCGATTCGGCGGATGAGTCCTTGATATTTCGTCGTTTTCAGGAAATTTTCAGAATTTTTGAAAATTTCACTTTTTTGTGAAAATATCCACTAAATGAGGGAATAATATGTGTGAGGGTACCCCAGGAGAGTTCCAAATGTGTGTGGGTAGAATATATATCCCACGGGGGTAAAATTGAAAAAAGTTGAAAAAATTTTTTTTTTGTACTTGTCATTTTTCCGGCGTTTATCAGACTTTCAGATAGGGCAAATGTCAGTGATTGTTCCGATTTCAGTTCCAAAGCGATTCGCCCAATGAGTCCTTGATATTTCGTCGTTTTCAGGCAATTTTCAGAATTTTTGAAAATTTCACTTTTTTGTGAAAATATCCACTAAATGAGGGAATAATATGTGTGAGGGTACCCCAGGAGAGTTCCAAATGTGTGTGGGTAGAATATATATCCCACGGGGGTAAAATTGAAAAAAGTTTAAAAAATTTTTTTTTTGGACTTAGTAATTTTTCCGGCGTTTATCAGACTTTCAGATAGGGCAAATGTCAGTGAGCGTTCCGATTTCAGTTCCAGAGCAATTCGCCCAATGAGTCCTTGATATTTCGTCGTTTTCAGTCAATTTTCAGAATTTTTGAAAATGTCACTTCTTTGTGAAAATATTAACTAAATGAGGGAATAATATGTGTGAGGGTACCTCGGGAGAGTTCCAAATGTGTGTGGGTAGAATATATATCCCACAGGGTTAAAATTGAAAAAAGTTTAAAAAATTTTTTTTTGTACTTAGTCATTTTTCCGGCGTTTATCAGACTTTCAGATAGGGGACATGTCAGTGAGCGTTCCGATTTCAGTTCCAGAGCGATTCGCCCAATGAGTCCTTGATATTTCGTCGTTTTCAGGAAATTTTCAGAATTTTTGAAAATGTCACTTTTTTGTGAAAATATCCACTAAATGAGGGAATAATATGTGTGAGGGTACCCCAGGAGAGTTCCAAATGTGTGTGGGTAGAATATATATCCCACGGGGGTAAAATTGAAAAAAGTTTAAAAAAATTTTTTTTTGGACTTAGTCATTTTTCCGGCGTTTATCAGACTTTCAGATAGGGCAAATGTCAGTGAGCGTTCCGATTTCAGTTCCAGAGCGATTCGCCCAATGAGTCCTTGATATTTCGTCGTTTTCAGTCAATTTTCAGAATTTTTGAAAATGTCACTTTTTTGTGAAAATATTAACTAAATGAGGGAATAATATGTGTGAGGGTACCTCGGGAGAGTTCCAAATGAGTGTGGGTAGAATATATATCCCACAGGGTTAAAATTGAAAAAAGTTTAAAAAATTTTTTTTTTTGTACTTAGTCATTTTTCCGGCGTTTATCAGACTTTCAGATAGGGGAAATGTCAGTGAGCGTTCCGGTTTCAGTTCCAGAGCGATTCGCCCAATGAGTCCTTGATATTTCGTCGTTTTCAGGAAATTTTCAGAATTTTTGAAAATTTCACTTTTTTGTGAAAATATCCACTAAATGATGGAATAATATGTGTGAGGGTACCCCAGGAGAGTTCCAAATGTGTGTGGGTAGAATATATATCCCACAGGGTTAAAATTGAAAAAAGTTGGGAGCGCACATCTTCTACCTGCCTGCTTGCCTGAGGTCCGACGGTCTGCCTTCCAACTCCTGTCAGTCTGTCTAAGGACCAGCTTGCCCGCTCACCTGGGAGCGCTCATCTGCTGCCTGTCTGCTAGCCTACCAGGAGGCTCTGCCTCACGTGCTGTGACCACCCGCCTGTCCAGAGACTCCTGCCCGCTCACCTGGGAGCGCTCATCTGCTACCTGTCTGTTGGTCTTCCTGGAGGCTCCGCAGTCACATGCTTTGATCACCCGTTTATCCAGAGACTCTCGCCTGCTCACCTGGGAGCTCACGTCTATCATCTGCCGCCACTGGTCGTACCAATCCTTTACCCAGAGACTGCCCCGGTCACTTGCCGTGACCTCCTGCCCGTTCATCCAGAGACTGCCCCGGTCACTTGCCGTGATCTCCTGCCCGTTCATCCAGAGACTGCCCCGGTCACTTGCCGTGACCTCCTGTCCGTTCATTCAGAGACTGTCCCGGTCACCTGCTGTGACTGCCTGCCCGTCTACCCTGGTGGCCACCCGCTCCCTTACAAGGACCGCCCCCTTGTATAGTAGCTCAGAGGTTCCGCCGCCCAGACCCGTTACATATATCCCACGGGGGTAAAATTGAAAAAAGTTGAAAACATTTTTTTTTTGGGTTTAGTCATTTTTCCGGCGTTTATCAGACTTTCACATAGGGGAAATGTCAGTGAGCGTTCCGATTTCAGTTCCAGAGCAATTCGCCCAATGAGTCCTTGATATTTAGTCGTTTTCAGCCAATTTTCTGGATTTTTGAAAATTTCACTTTTTTGTGAAAATATCCATTAAATGAGGGAATAATATGTGTGAGGGTACCCCAGGAGAGTTCCAAATGTGTGTGGGTAGAATATATATCAGACGGGGGGTAAAATTGAAAAGAGTTGAAAAAATATTTTTTTTGGACTTAGTCATTTTTCCAGCGTTTATCAGACTTTCAGATAGGGGAAATGTCAGTGAGCGTTCCGATTTCAGTTCCAGAGCGATTCGCCCAATGAGTCCTTGATATTTAGTCGTTTTCAGCCAATTTTCTGGATTTTTGAAAATGTTACTTTTTTGTGAAAATATCCACTAAATGAGGGAATAATATGTGTGAGGGTACCCCAGGAGAGTTCCAAATGTGTGTGGGTAGAATATATATCCCACAGGGTTAAAATTGAAAAAAGTTGAAAAAAATTTTTTTTTGTACTTAGTCATTTTTCCGGCGTTTATCAGACTTTCAGATAGGGGAAATGTCAGTGAGCGTTCCGATTTCAGTTCCAGAGCGATTCGCCCAAAGAGTCCTTGATATTTCTTCGTTTTCAGTCAATTTTCAGAATTTTTGAAAATTTCACTTTTTTGTGAAAATATCCACTAAATGAGGGAATAATATGTGTGAGGGTACCCCAGGAGAGTTCCAAATGTGTGTGGGTAGAATATATATCCTACGCGGGTAAAATTGAAAAAAGTTGAAAAAAATTTTTTTTTCAACTTAGTCTTTTTTCCGGCGTTTATCAGCCTTTCAGATAGGGCAAATGTCAGTGAGCGTTCCGATTTCAGTTCCAGAGCGATTCGCCCAATGAGTCCTTGATATTTCGTCGTTTTCAGTCAATTTTCAGAATTTTTGAAAATGTCACTTTTTTGTGAAAATATTAACTAAATGAGGGAATAATATGTGTGAGGGTACCCCAGGAGAGTTCCAAATGTGTGTGGGTAGAATATATATCCCACATGGTTAAAATTGAAAAAAGTTTAAAAAATTTTTTTTTTGGACTTAGTCATTTTTCCGGCGTTTATCAGACTTTAAGATAGGGCAAATGTCAGTGAGCGTTCCGATTTCAGTTCCAGAGCGATTCGCCCAATGAGTCCTTGATATTTCGTCGTTTTCAGGCAATTTTCTGAATTTTTAAAAATTTCACTTTTTTGTGAAAATATCCACTAAATGAGGGAATAATATGTGTGAGGGTACCCCAGGAGAGTTCCAAATGTGTGTGGGTAGAATATATATCCCACGGGGGTAAAATTGAAAAAAGTTTAAAAAAATTTTTTTTTGGACTTAGTCATTTTTCCGGCGTTTATCAGACTTTCAGATAGGGCAAATGTCAGTGAGCGTTCCGATTTCAGTTCCAGAGCGATTCGCCCAATGAGTCCTTGATATTTCGTCGTTTTCAGTCAACTTTCAGAATTTTTGAAAATTTCACTTTTTTGTGAAAATATCCACTAAATGATGGAATAATATGTGTGAGGGTACCCCAGGAGAGTTCCAAATGTGTGTGGGTAGAATATATATCCCACAGGGTTAAAATTGAAAAAAGTTGGGAGCGCACATCTTCTACCTGCCTGCTTGCCTGAGGTCCGACGGTCTGCCTTCCAACTCCTGTCAGTCTGTCTAAGGACCAGCTTGCCCGCTCACCTGGGAGCGCTCATCTGCTGCCTGTCTGCTAGCCTACCAGGAGGCTCTGCCTCACGTGCTGTGACCACCCGCCTGTCCAGAGACTCCTGCCCGCTCACCTGGGAGCGCTCATCTGCTACCTGTCTGTTGGTCTTCCTGGAGGCTCCGCCGTCACATGCTTTGATCACCCGTTTATCCAGAGACTCTCGCCTGCTCACCTGGGAGCTCACGTCTATCATCTGCCGCCACTGGTCGTACCAATCCTTTACCCAGAGACTGCCCCGGTCACTTGCCGTGACCTCCTGCCCGTTCATCCAGAGACTGCCCCAGTCACTTGCCGTGATCTCCTGCCCGTTCATCCAGAGACTGCCCCGGTCACTTGCCGTGACCTCCTGTCCGTTCATTCAGAGACTGTCCCGGTCACCTGCTGTGTCTGCCTGCCTGTCTACCCTGGTGGCCACCCGCTCCCTTACAAGGACCGCCCCCTTGTATAGTAGCTCAGAGGTTCCGCCGCCCAGACCCGTTACATATATCCCACGGGGGTAAAATTGAAAAAAGTTGAAAACATTTTTTTTTTGGGTTTAGTCATTTTTCCGGCGTTTATCAGACTTTCACATAGGGGAAATGTCAGTGAGCGTTGCGATTTCAGTTCCAGAGCAATTCGCCCAATGAGTCCTTGATATTTAGTCGTTTTCAGCCAATTTTCTGGATTTTTGAAAATTTCACTTTTTTGTGAAAATATCCATTAAATGAGGGAATAATATGTGTGAGGGTACCCCAGGAGAGTTCCAAATGCGTGTGGGTAGAATATATATCCCACATGGTTAAAATTGAAAAAAGTTTAAAAAATTTTTTTTTTTGTACTTAGTCATTTTTCCGGCGTTTATCAGACTTTCAGATAGGGGAAATGTCAGTGAGCGTTCCGGTTTCAGTTCCAGAGCGATTCGCCCAATGAGTCCTTGATATTTCGTCGTTTTCAGGAAATTTTCAGAATTTTTGAAAATTTCACTTTTTTGTGAAAATATCCACTAAATGATGGAATAATATGTGTGAGGGTACCCCAGGAGAGTTCCAAATGTGTGTGGGTAGAATATATATCCCACAGGGTTAAAATTGAAAAAAGTTGGGAGCGCACATCTTCTACCTGCCTGCTTGCCTGAGGTCCGACGGTCTGCCTTCCAACTCCTGTCAGTCTGTCTAAGGACCAGCTTGCCCGCTCACCTGGGAGCGCTCATCTGCTGCCTGTCTGCTAGCCTACCAGGAGGCTCTGCCTCACGTGCTGTGACCACCCGCCTGTCCAGAGACTCCTGCCCGCTCACCTGGGAGCGCTCATCTGCTACCTGTCTGTTGGTCTTCCTGGAGGCTCCGCCGTCACATGCTTTGATCACCCGTTTATCCAGAGACTCTCGCCTGCTCACCTGGGAGCTCACGTCTATCATCTGCCGCCACTGGTCGTACCAATCCTTTACCCAGAGACTGCCCCGGTCACTTGCCGTGACCTCCTGCCCGTTCATCCAGAGACTGCCCCGGTCACTTGCCGTGATCTCCTGCCCGTTCATCCAGAGACTGCCCCGGTCACTTGCCGTGACCTCCTGTCCGTTCATTCAGAGACTGTCCCGGTCACCTGCTGTGTCTGCCTGCCCGTCTACCCTGGTGGCCACCCGCTCCCTTACAAGGACCGCCCCCTTGTATAGTAGCTCAGAGGTTCCGCCGCCCAGACCCGTTACATATATCCCACGGGGGTAAAATTGAAAAAAGTTGAAAACATTTTTTTTTGGGGTTTAGTCATTTTTCCGGCGTTTATCAGACTTTCACATAGGGGAAATGTCAGTGAGCGTTCCGATTTCAGTTCCAGAGCAATTCGCCCAATGAGTCCTTGATATTTAGTCGTTTTCAGCCAATTTTCTGGATTTTTGAAAATTTCACTTTTTTGTGAAAATATCCATTAAATGAGGGAATAATATGTGTGAGGGTACCCCAGGAGAGTTCCAAATGTGTGTGGGTAGAATATATATCCCACAGGGTTAAAATTGAAAAAAGTTTAAAAAAATTTTTTTTTGTACTTAGTCATTTTTCCGGCGTTTATCAGACTTTCAGATACGGGAAATGTCAGTGAGCGTTCCGATTTCAGTTCCAGAGCGATTCGCCCAAAGAGTCCTTGATATTTCTTCGTTTTCAGTCAATTTTCAGAATTTTTGAAAATTTCACTTTTTTGTGAAAATATCCACTAAATGAGGGAATAATATGTGTGAGGGTACCCCAGGAGAGTTCCAAATGTGTGTGGGTAGAATATATATCCTACGGGGGTAAAATTGAAAAAAGTTGAAAACATTTTTTTTTTGAACTTAGTCTTTTTTCCGGCGTTTATCAGCCTTTCAGATAGGGCAAATGTCAGTGAGCGTTCCGATTTCAGTTCCAGAGCGATTCGCCCAATGAGTCCTTGATATTTCGTCGTTTTCAGTCAATTTTCAGAATTTTTGAAAATGTCACTTTTTTGTGAAAATATTAACTAAATGAGGGAATAATATGTGTGAGGGTACCCCAGGAGAGTTCCAAATGTGTGTGGGTAGAATATATATCCCACATGGTTAAAATTGAAAAAAGTTTAAAAAATTTTTTTTTTGGACTTAGTCATTTTTCCGGCGTTTATCAGACTTTAAGATAGGGCAAATGTCAGTGAGCGTTCCGATTTCAGTTCCAGAGCGATTCGCCCAATGAGTCCTTGATATTTCGTCGTTTTCAGGCAATTTTCTGAATTTTTAAAAATTTCACTTTTTTGTGAAAATATCCACTAAATGAGGGAATAATATGTGTGAGGGTACCCCAGGAGAGTTCCAAATGTGTGTGGGTAGAATATATATCCCTCGGGGGTAAAATTGAAAAAAGTTTAAAAAAATTTTTTTTTGGACTTAGTCATTTTTCCGGCGTTTATCAGACTTTCAGATAGGGCAAATGTCAGTGAGCGTTCCGATTTCAGTTCCAGAGCGATTCGCCCAATGAGTCCTTGATATTTCGTCGTTTTCAGTCAATTTTCAGAATTTTTGAAAATGTCACTTTTTTGTGAAAATATTAACTAAATGAGGGAATAATATGTGTGAGGGTACCTCGGGAGAGTTCCAAATGAGTGTGGGTAGAATATATATCCCACAGGGTTAAAATTGAAAAAAGTTTAAAAAATTTTTTTTTTTGTACTTAGTCATTTTTCCGGCGTTTATCAGACTTTCAGATAGGGGAAATGTCAGTGAGCGTTCCGGTTTCAGTTCCAGAGCGATTCGCCCAATGAGTCCTTGATATTTCGTCGTTTTCAGGAAATTTTCAGAATTTTTGAAAATTTCACTTTTTTGTGAAAATATCCACTAAATGATGGAATAATATGTGTGAGGGTACCCCAGGAGAGTTCCAAATGTGTGTGGGTAGAATATATATCCCACAGGGTTAAAATTGAAAAAAGTTGGGAGCGCACATCTTCTACCTGCCTGCTTGCCTGAGGTCCGACGGTCTGCCTTCCAACTCCTGTCAGTCTGTCTAAGGACCAGCTTGCCCGCTCACCTGGGAGCGCTCATCTGCTGCCTGTCTGCTAGCCTACCAGGAGGCTCTGCCTCACGTGCTGTGACCACCCGCCTGTCCAGAGACTCCTGCCCGCTCACCTGGGAGCGCTCATCTGCTACCTGTCTGTTGGTCTTCCTGGAGGCTCCGCCGTCACATGCTTTGATCACCCGTTTATCCAGAGACTCTCGCCTGCTCACCTGGGAGCTCACGTCTATCATCTGCCGCCACTGGTCGTACCAATCCTTTACCCAGAGACTGCCCCGGTCACTTGCCGTGACCTCCTGCCCGTTCATCCAGAGACTGCCCCGGTCACTTGCCGTGATCTCCTGCCCGTTCATCCAGAGACTGCCCCGGTCACTTGCCGTGACCTCCTGTCCGTTCATTCAGAGACTGTCCCGGTCACCTGCTGTGACTGCCTGCCCGTCTACCCTGGTGGCCACCCGCTCCCTTACAAGGACCGCCCCCTTGTATAGTAGCTCAGAGGTTCCGCCGCCCAGACCCGTTACATATATCCCACGGGGGTAAAATTGAAATAAGTTGAAAACATTTTTTTTTTGGGTTTAGTCATTTTTCCGGCGTTTATCAGACTTTCACATAGGGGAAATGTCAGTGAGCGTTCCGATTTCAGTTCCAGAGCAATTCGCCCAATGAGTCCTTGATATTTAGTCGTTTTCAGCCAATTTTCTGGATTTTTGAAAATTTCACTTTTTTGTGAAAATATCCATTAAATGAGGGAATAATATGTGTGAGGGTACCCCAGGAGAGTTCCAAATGTGTGTGGGTAGAATATATATCAGACGGGGGGTAAAATTGAAAACAGTTGAAAAAATATTTTTTTTGGACTTAGTCATTTTTCCAGCGTTTATCAGACTTTCAGATAGGGGAAATGTCAGTGAGCGTTCCGATTTCAGTTCCAGAGCGATTCGCCCAATGAGTCCTTGATATTTAGTCGTTTTCAGCCAATTTTCTGGATTTTTGAAAATTTCACTTTTTTGTGAAAATATCCATTAAATGAGGGAATAATATGTGTGAGGGTACCCCAGGAGAGTTCCAAATGTGTGTGGGTAGAATATATATCAGACGGGGGGTAAAATTGAAAACAGTTGAAAAAATATTTTTTTTGGACTTAGTCATTTTTCCAGCGTTTATCAGACTTTCAGATAGGGGAAATGTCAGTGAGCGTTCCGATTTCAGTTCCAGAGCGATTCGCCCAATGAGTCCTTGATATTTAGTCGTTTTCAGCCAATTTTCTGGATTTTTGAAAATGTTACTTTTTTGTGAAAATATCCACTAAATGAGGGAATAATATGTGTGAGGGTACCCCAGGAGACTTCCAAATGTGTGTGGGTAGAATATATATCCCACAGGGTTAAAATTGAAAAAAGTTTAAAAAAATTTTTTTTTGTACTTAGTCATTTTTCCGGCGTTTATCAGACTTTCAGATAGGGGAAATGTCAGTGAGCGTTCCGATTTCAGTTCCAGAGCGATTCGCCCAAAGAGTCCTTGATATTTCTTCGTTTTCAGTCAATTTTCAGAATTTTTGAAAATTTCACTTTTTTGTGAAAATATCCACTAAATGAGGGAATAATATGTGTGAGGGTACCCCAGGAGAGTTCCAAATGTGTGTGGGTAGAATATATATCCTACGGGGGTAAAATTGAAAAAAGTTGAAAAAATTTTTTTTTTGAACTTAGTCTTTTTTCCGGCGTTTATCAGCCTTTCAGATAGGGCAAATGTCAGTGAGCGTTCCGATTTCAGTTCCAGAGCGATTCGCCCAATGAGTCCTTGATATTTCGTCGTTTTCAGTCAATTTTCAGAATTTTTGAAAATTTCACTTTTTTGTGAAAATATCCACTAAATGAGGGAATAATATGTGTGAGGGTACCCCAGGAGAGTTCCAAATGTGTGTGGGTAGAATATATATCCTACGGGGGTAAAATTGAAAAAAGTTGAAAAAATTTTTTTTTTGAACTTAGTCTTTTTTCCGGCGTTTATCAGCCTTTCAGATAGGGCAAATGTCAGTGAGCGTTCCGATTTCAGTTCCAGAGCGATTCGCCCAATGAGTCCTTGATATTTCGTCGTTTTCAGTCAATTTTCAGAATTTTTGAAAATGTCACTTTTTTATGAAAATATTAACTAAATGAGGGAATAATATGTGTGAGGGTACCCCAGGAGAGTTCCAAATGTGTGTGGGTAGAATATATATCCCACATGGTTAAAATTGAAAAAAGTTTAAAAAATTTTTTTTTTGGACTTAGTCATTTTTCCGGCGTTTATCAGACTTTAAGATAGGGCAAATGTCAGTGAGCGTTCCGATTTCAGTTCCAGAGCGATTCGCCCAATGAGTCCTTGATATTTCGTCGTTTTCAGGCAATTTTCTGAATTTTTAAAAATTTCCCTATTTTGTGAAAATATCCACTAAATGAGGGAATAATATGTGTGAGGGTACCCCAGGAGAGTTCCAAATGTGTGTGGGTAGAATATATATCCCACGGGGGTAAAATTGAAAAAAGTTTAAAAAAATTTTTTTTTGGACTTAGTCATTTTTCCGGCGTTTATCAGACTTTCAGATAGGGCAAATGTCAGTGAGCGTTCCGATTTCAGTTCCAGAGCGATTCGCCCAATGAGTCCTTGATATTTCGTCGTTTTCAGTCAATTTTCAGAATTTTTGAAAATGTCACTTTTTTGTGAAAATATTAACTAAATGAGGGAATAATATGTGTGAGGGTACCTCGGGAGAGTTCCAAATGAGTGTGGGTAGAATATATATCCCACAGGGTTAAAATTGAAAAAAGTTTAAAAAATTTTTTTTTTTGTACTTAGTCATTTTTCCGGCGTTTATCAGACTTTCAGATAGGGGAAATGTCAGTGAGCGTTCCGGTTTCAGTTCCAGAGCGATTCGCCCAATGAGTCCTTGATATTTCGTCGTTTTCAGGAAATTTTCAGAATTTTTGAAAATTTCACTTTTTTGTGAAAATATCCACTAAATGATGGAATAATATGTGTGAGGGTACCCCAGGAGAGTTCCAAATGTGTGTGGGTAGAATATATATCCCACAGGGTTAAAATTGAAAAAAGTTGGGAGCGCACATCTTCTACCTGCCTGCTTGCCTGAGGTCCGACGGTCTGCCTTCCAACTCCTGTCAGTCTGTCTAAGGACCAGCTTGCCCGCTCACCTGGGAGCGCTCATCTGCTGCCTGTCTGCTAGCCTACCAGGAGGCTCTGCCTCACGTGCTGTGACCACCCGCCTGTCCAGAGACTCCTGCCCGCTCACCTGGGAGCGCTCATCTGCTACCTGTCTGTTGGTCTTCCTGGAGGCTCCGCCATCACATGCTTTGATCACCCGTTTATCCAGAGACTCTCGCCTGCTCACCTGGGAGCTCACGTCTATCATCTGCCGCCACTGGTCGTACCAATCCTTTACCCAGAGACTGCCCCGGTCACTTGCCGTGACCTCCTGCCCGTTCATCCAGAGACTGCCCCGGTCACTTGCCGTGATCTCCTGCCCGTTCATCCAGAGACTGCCCCGGTCACTTGCCGTGACCTCCTGTCCGTTCATTCAGAGACTGTCCCGGTCACCTGCTGTGACTGCCTGCCCGTCTACCCTGGTGGCCACCCGCTCCCTTACAAGGACCGCCCCCTTGTATAGTAGCTCAGAGGTTCCGCCGCCCAGACCCGTTACATATATCCCACGGGGGTAAAATTGAAAAAAGTTGAAAACATTTTTTTTTTGGGTTTAGTCATTTTTCCGGCGTTTATCAGACTTTCACATAGGGGAAATGTCAGTGAGCGTTCCGATTTCAGTTCCAGAGCAATTCGCCCAATGAGTCCTTGATATTTAGTCGTTTTCAGCCAATTTTCTGGATTTTTGAAAATTTCACTTTTTTGTGAAAATATCCATTAAATGAGGGAATAATATGTGTGAGGGTACCCCAGGAGAGTTCCAAATGTGTGTGGGTAGAATATATATCAGACGGGGGGTAAAATTGAAAACAGTTGAAAAAATATTTTTTTTGGACTTAGTCATTTTTCCAGCGTTTATCAGACTTTCAGATAGGGGAAATGTCAGTGAGCGTTCCGATTTCAGTTCCAGAGCGATTCGCCCAATGAGTCCTTGATATTTAGTCGTTTTCAGCCAATTTTCTGGATTTTTGAAAATGTTACTTTTTTGTGAAAATATCCACTAAATGAGGGAATAATATGTGTGAGGGTACCCCAGGAGACTTCCAAATGTGTGTGGGTAGAATATATATCCCACAGGGTTAAAATTGAAAAAAGTTTAAAAAAATTTTTTTTTGTACTTAGTCATTTTTCCGGCGTTTATCAGACTTTCAAATAGGGGAAATGTCAGTGAGCGTTCCGATTTCAGTTCCAGAGCGATTCGCCCAAAGAGTCCTTGATATTTCTTCGTTTTCAGTCAATTTTCAGAATTTTTGAAAATTTCACTTCTTTGTGAAAATATCCACTAAATGAGGGAATAATATGTGTGAGGGTACCCCAGGAGACTTCCAAATGTGTGTGGGTAGAATATATATCCTACGGGGGTAAAATTGAAAAAAGTTGAAAACAATTTTTTTTTGAACTTAGTCTTTTTTCCGGCGTTTATCAGCCTTTCAGATAGGGCAAATGTCAGTGAGCGTTCCGATTTCAGTTCCAGAGCGATTCGCCCAATGAGTCCTTGATATTTCGTCGTTTTCAGTCAATTTTCAGAATTTTTGAAAATTTCACTTTTTTGTGAAAATATCCACTAAATGAGGGAATAATATGTGTGAGGGTACCCCAGGAGACTTCCAAATGTGTGTGGGTAGAATATATATCCTACGGGGGTAAAATTGAAAAAAGTTGAAAAATTTTTTTTTTTGAACTTAGTCTTTTTTCCGGCGTTTATCAGCCTTTCAGATAGGGCAAATGTCAGTGAGCGTTCCGATTTCAGTTCCAGAGCGATTCGCCCAATGAGTCCTTGATATTTCGTCGTTTTCAGTCAATTTTCAGAATTTTTGAAAATGTCACTTTTTTGTGAAAATATTAACTAAATGAGGGAATAATATGTGTGAGGGTACCCCAGGAGAGTTCCAAATGTGTGTGGGTAGAATATATATCCCACATGGTTAAAATTGAAAAAAGTTTAAAAAATTTTTTTTTTGGACTTAGTCATTTTTCCGGCGTTTATCAGACTTTAAGATAGGGCAAATGTCAGTGAGCGTTCCGATTTCAGTTCCAGAGCGATTCGCCCAATGAGTCCTTGATATTTCGTCGTTTTCAGGCAATTTTCTGAATTTTTAAAAATTTCCCTATTTTGTGAAAATATCCACTAAATGAGGGAATAATATGTGTGAGGGTACCCCAGGAGAGTTCCAAATGTGTGTGGGTAGAATATATATCCCACGGGGGTAAAATTGAAAAAAGTTTAAAAAAATTTTTTTTTGGACTTAGTCATTTTTCCGGCGTTTATCAGACTTTCAGATAGGGCAAATGTCAGTGAGCGTTCCGATTTCAGTTCCAGAGCGATTCGCCCAATGAGTCCTTGATATTTCGTCGTTTTCAGTCAATTTTCAGAATTTTTGAAAATGTCACTTTTTTGTGAAAATATTAACTAAATGAGGGAATAATATGTGTGAGGGTACCTCGGGAGAGTTCCAAATGAGTGTGGGTAGAATATATATCCCACAGGGTTAAAATTGAAAAAAGTTTAAAAAATTTTTTTTTTTGTACTTAGTCATTTTTCCGGCGTTTATCAGACTTTCAGATAGGGGAAATGTCAGTGAGCGTTCCGGTTTCAGTTCCAGAGCGATTCGCCCAATGAGTCCTTGATATTTCGTCGTTTTCAGGAAATTTTCAGAATTTTTGAAAATTTCACTTTTTTGTGAAAATATCCACTAAATGATGGAATAATATGTGTGAGGGTACCCCAGGAGAGTTCCAAATGTGTGTGGGTAGAATATATATCCCACAGGGTTAAAATTGAAAAAAGTTGGGAGCGCACATCTTCTACCTGCCTGCTTGCCTGAGGTCCGACGGTCTGCCTTCCAACTCCTGTCAGTCTGTCTAAGGACCAGCTTGCCCGCTCACCTGGGAGCGCTCATCTGCTGCCTGTCTGCTAGCCTACCAGGAGGCTCTGCCTCACGTGCTGTGACCACCCGCCTGTCCAGAGACTCCTGCCCGCTCACCTGGGAGCGCTCATCTGCTACCTGTCTGTTGGTCTTCCTGGAGGCTCCGCCATCACATGCTTTGATCACCCGTTTATCCAGAGACTCTCGCCTGCTCACCTGGGAGCTCACGTCTATCATCTGCCGCCACTGGTCGTACCAATCCTTTACCCAGAGACTGCCCCGGTCACTTGCCGTGACCTCCTGCCCGTTCATCCAGAGACTGCCCCGGTCACTTGCCGTGATCTCCTGCCCGTTCATCCAGAGACTGCCCCGGTCACTTGCCGTGACCTCCTGTCCGTTCATTCAGAGACTGTCCCGGTCACCTGCTGTGACTGCCTGCCCGTCTACCCTGGTGGCCACCCGCTCCCTTACAAGGACCGCCCCCTTGTATAGTAGCTCAGAGGTTCCGCCGCCCAGACCCGTTACATATATCCCACGGGGGTAAAATTGAAAAAAGTTGAAAACATTTTTTTTTTGGGTTTAGTCATTTTTCCGGCGTTTATCAGACTTTCACATAGGGGAAATGTCAGTGAGCGTTCCGATTTCAGTTCCAGAGCAATTCGCCCAATGAGTCCTTGATATTTAGTCGTTTTCAGCCAATTTTCTGGATTTTTGAAAATTTCACTTTTTTGTGAAAATATCCATTAAATGAGGGAATAATATGTGTGAGGGTACCCCAGGAGAGTTCCAAATGTGTGTGGGTAGAATATATATCAGACGGGGGGTAAAATTGAAAACAGTTGAAAAAATATTTTTTTTGGACTTAGTCATTTTTCCAGCGTTTATCAGACTTTCAGATAGGGGAAATGTCAGTGAGCGTTACGATTTCAGTTCCAGAGCGATTCGCCCAATGAGTCCTTGATATTTAGTCGTTTTCAGCCAATTTTCTGGATTTTTGAAAATGTTACTTTTTTGTGAAAATATCCACTAAATGAGGGAATAATATGTGTGAGGGTACCCCAGGAGACTTCCAAATGTGTGTGGGTAGAATATATATCCCACAGGGTTAAAATTGAAAAAAGTTTAAAAAAATTTTTTTTTGTACTTAGTCATTTTTCCGGCGTTTATCAGACTTTCAAATAGGGGAAATGTCAGTGAGCGTTCCGATTTCAGTTCCAGAGCGATTCGCCCAAAGAGTCCTTGATATTTCTTCGTTTTCAGTCAATTTTCAGAATTTTTGAAAATTTCACTTCTTTGTGAAAATATCCACTAAATGAGGGAATAATATGTGTGAGGGTACCCCAGGAGACTTCCAAATGTGTGTGGGTAGAATATATATCCTACGGGGGTAAAATTGAAAAAAGTTGAAAACAATTTTTTTTTGAACTTAGTCTTTTTTCCGGCGTTTATCAGCCTTTCAGATAGGGCAAATGTCAGTGAGCGTTCCGATTTCAGTTCCAGAGCGATTCGCCCAATGAGTCCTTGATATTTCGTCGTTTTCAGTCAATTTTCAGAATTTTTGAAAATTTCACTTTTTTGTGAAAATATCCACTAAATGAGGGAATAATATGTGTGAGGGTACCCCAGGAGACTTCCAAATGTGTGTGGGTAGAATATATATCCTACGGGGGTAAAATTGAAAAAAGTTGAAAAATTTTTTTTTTTGAACTTAGTCTTTTTTCCGGCGTTTATCAGCCTTTCAGATAGGGCAAATGTCAGTGAGCGTTCCGATTTCAGTTCCAGAGCGATTCGCCCAATGAGTCCTTGATATTTCGTCGTTTTCAGTCAATTTTCAGAATTTTTGAAAATGTCACTTTTTTGTGAAAATATTAACTAAATGAGGGAATAATATGTGTGAGGGTACCCCAGGAGAGTTCCAAATGTGTGTGGGTAGAATATATATCCCACATGGTTAAAATTGAAAAAAGTTTAAAAAATTTTTTTTTTGGACTTAGTCATTTTTCCGGCGTTTATCAGACTTTAAGATAGGGCAAATGTCAGTGAGCGTTCCGATTTCAGTTCCAGAGCAATTCGCCCAATGAGTCCTTGATATTTCGTCGTTTTCAGGCAATTTTCTGAATTTTTAAAAATTTCACTTTTTTGTGAAAATATCCACTAAATGAGGGAATAATATGTGTGAGGGTACCCCAGGAGAGTTCCAAATGTGTGTGGGTAGAATATATATCCCACGGGGGTAAAATTGAAAAAAGTTTAAAAAAATTTTTTTTTGGACTTAGTCATTTTTCCGGCGTTTATCAGACTTTCAGATAGGGCAAATGTCAGTGAGCGTTCCGATTTCAGTTCCAGAGCGATTCGCCCAATGAGTCCTTGATATTTCGTCGTTTTCAGTCAATTTTCAGAATTTTTGAAAATGTCACTTTTTTGTGAAAATATTAACTAAATGAGGGAATAATATGTGTGAGGGTACCTCGGGAGAGTTCCAAATGAGTGTGGGTAGAATATATATCCCACAGGGTTAAAATTGAAAAAAGTTTAAAAAATTTTTTTTTTTGTACTTAGTCATTTTTCCGGCGTTTATCAGACTTTCAGATAGGGGAAATGTCAGTGAGCGTTCCGGTTTCAGTTCCAGAGCGATTCGCCCAATGAGTCCTTGATATTTCGTCGTTTTCAGGAAATTTTCAGAATTTTTGAAAATTTCACTTTTTTGTGAAAATATCCACTAAATGATGGAATAATATGTGTGAGGGTACCCCGGGAGAGTTCCAAATGTGTGTGGGTAGAATATATATCCCACAGGGTTAAAATTGAAAAAAGTTGGGAGCGCACATCTTCTACCTGCCTGCTTGCCTGAGGTCCGACGGTCTGCCTTCCAACTCCTGTCAGTCTGTCTAAGGACCAGCTTGCCCGCTCACCTGGGAGTGCTCATCTGCTGCCTGTCTGCTAGCCTACCAGGAGGCTCTGCCTCACGTGCTGTGACCACCCGCCTGTCCAGAGACTCCTGCCCGCTCACCTGGGAGCGCTCATCTGCTACCTGTCTGTTGGTCTTCCTGGAGGCTCCGCCGTCACATGCTTTGATCACCCGTTTATCCAGAGACTCTCGCCTGCTCACCTGGGAGCTCACGTCTATCATCTGCCGCCACTGGTCGTACCAATCCTTTACCCAGAGACTGCCCCGGTCACTTGCCGTGACCTCCTGCCCGTTCATCCAGAGACTGCCCCGGTCACTTGCCGTGATCTCCTGCCCGTTCATCCAGAGACTGCCCCGGTCACTTGCCGTGACCTCCTGTCCGTTCATTCAGAGACTGTCCCGGTCACCTGCTGTGACTGCCTGCCCGTCTACCCTGGTGGCCACCCGCTCCCTTACAAGGACCGCCCCCTTGTATAGTAGCTCAGAAGTTCCGCCGCCCAGACCCGTTACATATATCCCACGGGGGTAAAATTGAAAAAAGTTGAAAACATTTTTTTTTTGGGTTTAGTCATTTTTCTGGCGTTTATCAGACTTTCACATAGGGGAAATGTCAGTGAGCGTTCCGATTTCAGTTCCAGAGCAATTCGCCCAATGAGTCCTTGATATTTAGTCGTTTTCAGCCAATTTTCTGGATTTTTGAAAATTTCACTTTTTTGTGAAAATATCCATTAAATGAGGGAATAATATGTGTGAGGGTACCCCAGGAGAGTTCCAAATGTGTGTGGGTAGAATATATATCAGACGGGGGGTAAAATTGAAAACAGTTGAAAAAATATTTTTTTTGGACTTAGTCATTTTTCCAGCGTTTATCAGACTTTCAGATAAGGGAAATGTCAGTGAGCGTTCCGATTTCAGTTCCAGAGCGATTCGCCCAATGAGTCCTTGATATTTAGTCGTTTTCAGCCAATTTTCTGGATTTTTGAAAATGTCACTTTTTTGTGAAAATATCCACTAAATGAGGGAATAATATGTGTGAGGGTACCCCAGGAGAGTTCCAAATGTGTGCGTGTAGAATATGTATCCCACTGGGGTAAAATTGAAAAAAGTTTAAAAAAATTTTTTTTTGGACTTAGTCATTTTTCCGGCGTTTAGCAGACTTTCAGATAGGGGAAATGTCAGTGAGCATTCCGATATCAGTTCCAGAGCTATTCGCCCCATGAGTCCTTGATATTTAGTCGTTTTCAGCCAATATTTTGCATTTTTGAAAATTTCACTTTTTTGTGAAAATATCCACTAAATGAGGGAATAATATGTGTGAGGGTACCCCAGGAGAGTTCCAAATGTGTGTGGGTAGAATATATATCCCACGGGGGTAAACTTGAAAAAAAAAATGTTTTGGACTTAGCAATTTTTCCGGCGCTTATCAGACTTTCAGATAGGAGAAATGTCAGTGAGCGTTCCGACTTCAGTTCCAAAGCGATTCGCCCAATGAGTCCTTGAAATTTAGTCGTTTTCAGCGAATTTTCTGGATTTTTGAAAATTTAACTTTTTTATGAAAATATCCACTTAATGAGGGAATAATATGTGTGAGGGTACCCCAGGAGAGTTCCAAATGTGCGTGGGTAGAATATATATCAGACGGGGGGTAAAATTGAAAAAAGTTGAAAAAAAATTTTTTTTGGACTTCGTCATTTTTCCGGCGTTTATCAGACTTTCAGGTAGGTGAAATGTCAGTGAGCGTTCCGATTTCAGTTCCAGAGCGATTCGCCCAATGAGTCCTTGAAATTTAGTCGTTTTCAGCCAATATTCTGGATTTTTGAAAATTTCACTTTTTTGTGAAAATATCCACTAAATGAGGGAATAATATGTGTGAGGGTACGCCAGGAGAGTTCCAAATGTGTATGGGTAGAATATATATCAGACGGGGGGTAAAATTGAAAAAAGTTGAAAAAAGATTTTTTTTTTACTTAGTCATTTCTCCGGCGTTTATCAGACTTTCAGATAGGGAGTGAGCTAGGGAGTGAGCGTTCTGATTTCAGTTCCAGAGCGATTCGCCCAATGAGTGTTTGATATTTCATCGTTGTTAGGCAATTTTCTGAATTTTTCAAAATTTCACTTTTTTGTGAAAATATTCACTAAATGAGGGAATAATATGTATGAGGGTACCCCAGGAGAGTTCCAAATGTGTGTGGGTAGAATATATATCCCACGGGGGTAAAATTGTAAAAAGTCTAAAAAAAAATTTTTTTGGACTGTCTTTTTTCCGGCATTTATCAGACTTTCAGATAGGGGAAATGTCAGTGAGCGTTCCGATTTCAGTTCCAGAGAAATTCGCTCAATGAGTCCTTGATATTTCGTCGTTGTCAGGCAATTTTCTGAATTTTTTAAAATTTCACTTTTTTGTGAAAATATCCACTTAATGAGGGAATGATATGTGTGAGGGTACCCCAGGAGAGTTCCAAATGTGTGTGGGTAGAATATATATCAAACAGGATTAAAATTGAAAAAAGTTTAAAACATTTTTTTTGGACTTACTCATTTTTCTGGCGTTTATCAGACTTTCAGATAGGGGAAATGTCAGTGAGCGTTCCGATTTCAGATCCAGAGCTATTCGCCCAATGAGTCCTTGATATTTAGTCATTTTCTGCCAATTTTCTGGATTTTTGAAAATTTCACTTTTTTGTGAAAATACCTACTAAATGAGGGAATAATATGTGTGAGGGTACCCCAGGAGAGTTCCAAATGTGTGTGGGTAGAATATATATCAAACAGGATTAAAATTGAAATAAGTTATAAAAATTTTTTTTTTTGACTTAGTCATTTTTCCGGTGTTTATCAGGCTTTCAGATAGGGAGTGAGCTAGGGAGTGAGCGTTCCGATTTCAGTTCCAGAGCGATTCACCCAATGTGTCCTTGATATTTAGTCGTTTTCAGCCAATTTTCTGAATTTTTGAAAATTTCACTTTTTTGTGAAAATATCCACTTAATGAGGGAATAATATGTGTGAGGGTACCCCAGGAGAGTTCCAAATGTGTGTGGGTAGAATATATATCCCATGGGGGTAAAATTGAAAAAAAGTTGAAAAAAATTTTTTTTTAGACTTAGTCGTTTTTCGGGCGTTTATCAGACTTTCAGATAGGGGAAATGTCATTTAGCGTTCCAATTTCAGTTCCAGAGCGATTCGCCCAATAAGTCCTTGATATTTAGTTGTTTTCAGCCAATTTTCTGGATTTTTGAAAATTTTACTTTTTTATGAAAATATCCACTAAATGAGGGAATAATGTGTGTGAGGGTACCCCAGGAGAGTTCCAAATGTGTGTGGGTAGAATATATATCACACGGGGGGTAAAATTGAAAAAAAGTTGAAAAAAATTTTTTTTTCGACTTAGTCATTTTTCGGGCGTTTATCAGACTTTCAGATAGGGGAAATGTCAGTGCGTGTTCTGATTTCAGTTGCAGAGCGATTCGCCCAATGAATCCTTGATATTTCGTCATTGTCAGGCAATTTTCTGAATTTTTGAAAATTTCACTTTTTTGTGAAAATATCCACTAAATGAGGGAATAATATGTGTGAGGGTACCCCAGGAGAGTTCCAAATGTGTGTGGGTAGAATACATATCAGATGGGGGTAAAATTGAAAAAAGTTGAAAAAAAATTTTTTTGGGACTTTGTCATTTTTCTGGCGTTTATCAGACTTTCAGATTGGGGAAATGTCTGTGAGCGTTCCGATTTCAGTTACAGAGCGATTCGCCCAATGAGTACTTGATATTTTGTCGTTTTCAGCCAATTTTCTGGATTTTTGAAAATGTTACTTTTTTTGTGAAAATATCCACTAAATGAGGGAATAATATGTGTGAGGGTACCCCAGGAGAGTTCCAAATGTGTGTGGGTAGAATATACATCAGACGGGGGGTAAAATTGAAAAAAGTTTAAAACATTTTTTTTTTGGACTTAGTCATTTTTCCGGCGTTTATCAAACTTTCAGATAGGGGAAATGTCAGTGAGCGTTCCGATTTCAGTTCCAGAGCGATTCGCCCAATGAGTCCTTGATATTTAGTCGTTTTCAGCGAATTTTCTGGATTTTTGAAAATTTCACTTTTTTGTGAAAATATCCACTAAATGAGGGAATAGTATGTGTGAAAGTACCCCAGGAGAGTTCCAAATGTGTGTGGGTTGAATATATTTACCACGTGGGTAAAATTGAAAAAAGTTGAAAAAATTTTTTTTTTGGACTTAGTCATTTTTCCGGCGTTTATCAGACTTTCAGATAAGGGAAATGTCAGTGAGCATTCTGATATCAGTTCCAGAGCGATTCGCCCCATGAGTCCTTGATATTTAGTCGTTTTCAGCCAATATTTTGGATTTTTGAAAATTTCACTTTTTTGTGAAAATATCCACTAAATGAGGGAATAATATGTGTGAGGGTACCCCAGGAGAGTTCCAAATGTGTGTGGGTAGAAAATATGTCCCACAGGGTTAAAATTGAAAAAAGTTTAAAAAATTTTTTTTTTGGATTTAGTCATTTTTCCGGCGTTTATCAGACTTTCAGATAGGGAGTGAGCTAGGGAGTGAGCGTTCTGATTTCAGTTCCAGAGTGATTCGCCCAATGAGTCCTTGATATTTCGTCGTTGTCAGGCAAGTTTCTGAATTTTTGAAAATTTCACTTTTTTGTGAAAATATCCACTAAATGAGGGAATAATATGTGTGAGGTTACCCCAGGAGAGTTCCAAATGTGTGTGGGTAGAATAAATATCCCACGGGGGTAAAATTGAAAAAAGTTGAAAACATTTTTTCTTGGACTTAGTCATTTTTGAGGCGTTTATCAGACTTTCAGATAGAGAAATGTCAGTGAGCGTTCCGATTTCAGTTCCAGAGCGATTCGCCCAATGAGTCCTTGATATTTAGTCGTTTTCAGCCAATTTTCAGAATTTTTGAAAATTTCACTTTTTTGTGAAAATATCCACTAAATGAGGGAATAATCTATGTGAGGGTACCCCAGGAGTGTTCCAAATGTGTGTGGGTAGAATATATATCCCACGGGGGTAAAATTGAAAAAAGTTGAAAAAATTTTTTGGGGGGATTTAGTCATTTTTCTTGCATTTATCAGACTTTCAGATAGGGGAAATGTCAGTCAGCATTCCGATTTCAGTTCCAGAGCGATTCGCCCAATGAGTCCTTGATATTTAGTCGTTTTCAGCCAATTTTCTGGATTTTTGAAAATTTCACTTTTTGTGAAAATATCCACTAAATGAGGGAATAATATGTGTGAGTTTACCCCAGGAGAGTTCCAAATATGTGTGGGTAGAATATATATCCCACAGGGGTAAAATTGAAAAAAAAATTTTTTTGTACCTAGTCATTTTTCCGGCGTTTATCAGATTTTCAGATAGGGAGTGAGCTAGGGAGTGAGCGTTCTGATTTCCGTTCCAGAGCGATTCGCCCAATGAGTCCTTGATATTTCGTCGTTATCAGGCAATTTTCTGAAGTTTTGAAAATTTCACTTTTTTGTGAAAATATCCACTAAATGAGGGAATAATATGTGTGAGGGTACCCCAGGAGAGTTCCAAATGTGTGTGGGTAGAATATATATCCCACAGGGTTAAAATTGAAAAAAGTTAAAAACATTTTTTTTTTTGGATTTAGTCATTTTTCCGGCGTTTATCAGACTTTCAGATAGGGGAAATGTCAGTGAGCATTCCGATTTCAGTTCCAGAGCGATTCGCCCAATGAGTCCTTGATATTTAGTCGCTTTCTGCCAATTTTCTGGATTTTTAAAAATTTCACTTTTTTGTGAAAATATCCACTAAATGAGGGAATAATATGTGTGAGGGTACCCCAGGAGAGTCCCAAATGTGTGTGGGTAGAATATATATCCCACGGGGGTATAAGTGAAAAAAGCTGAAAAATTTTTGGGGGGGGATTTAGTCATTTCTCTCGCATTTATCAGACTTTCAGATAGGGGAAATGTCAGTGAGCATTTCGATTTCAGTTCCAGAGTGATTCGCCCAATGAGTCCTTGATATTTAGTTGTTTTCAGCCAATTTTCTGGATTTTTGAAAATTTCACTTTTTTTGTGAAAATATCCACTAAATGAGGGAATAATATGTGTGATGGCACCCCAGGAGAGTTCCAAATGTGCGTGGGTAGAATATATATCCCACAGGGTTAAAATTGAAAAAAGTTAAAAAAAAATTTTTTGGCCGATTTAGTCATTTTTCCGGCGTTTATCAGACTTTCAGATAGGGGAAATGTCAGTGAGCGTTCCGATTTCAGTTACAGAGCGATTTGCCCAATGAGTCCTTGATATTTAGTCGTTTTCAGCCAATTTTCTAGATTTTTGAAAATTTCACTTTTTTGTGAAAATATCCACTAAATGAGGGAATAATATGTGTGAGGGTAACCCAGGAGAGTTCCAAATGTGTGTGGTTAGAATATATATCCCACAGAGTTAAAATTGAAAAAAGTTGAAAAAATTTTTTTTTTTGGACTTAGTCATTTTTCCGGCGTTTATCAGACTTTCAGATAAGGGAAATGTCAGTGAGCATTCTGATATCAGTTCCAGAGCGATTCGCCCCATGAGTTCTTGATATTTAGTCGTTTTCAGCCAATATTTTGGATTTTTGAAAATTTCACTTTTTTGTGAAAATATCCACTAAATGAGGGAATAATATGTGTGAGGGTACCCCAGGAGAGTTCCAAATGTGTGTGGGTAGAATATATATCAGACGGGGGGTAAAATTGAAAAAAGTTTAAAACATTTTTTTTTTGGACTTAGTCATTTTTCGGGCGTTTATCAAAATTTCAGATAGGGGAAATGTCAGTGAGCGTTCCGATTTCAGTTCCAGAGCGATTCGCCCAATGAGTCCTTGATATTTCGTCGTTTTCAGCCAATTTTCTGGATTTTTGAAAATTTCACTTGTTTGTGAAAATAACCACTAAATGAGGGAATAATATGTGTGAGGGTACCCCAGGAGAGTTCCAAATGTGCGTGGGTAGAAAATATGTCCCACAGGGTTAAAATTGAAAAAAGTTTAAAAATTTTTTTTTTGAGATTTAGTCATTTTTCCGGCGTTTATCAGACTTTCAGATAGGGAGTGAGCTAGGGAGTGAGCGTTCTGATTTCAGTTCCAGAGCGATTCGCCCAATGAGTCCTTGATATTTCGTCGTTGTCAGGCAAGTTTCTGAATTTTTGAAAATTTCACTTTTTTGTGAAAATATCCACTAAATGAGGGAATAATATGTGTGAGGGTACCCCAGGAGAGTTCCAAATGTGTGTGGGTAGAATATATATCCCACGGGGGTAAAATTGAAAAAAGTTGAAAAAATTTTTTTGGGGGATTTAGTCATTTTTCTTGCATTTATCAGACTTTCAGATAGGGGAAATGTCAGTCAGCATTCCGATTTCAGTTCCAGAGCGATTCGCCCAATGAGTCCTTGATATTTAGTCGTTTTCAGCCAATTTTCTGGATTTTTGAAAATTTCACTTTTTGTGAAAATATCCACTAAATGAGGGAATAATATGTGTGAGTTTACCCCAGGAGAGTTCCAAATATGTGTGGGTAGAATATATATCCCACGGGGGTAAAATTGAAAAAAAAATTTTTTTGCACCTAGTCATTTTTCCGGCGTTTATCAGATTTTCAGATAGGGAGTGAGCTAGGGAGTGAGCGTTCTGATTTCAGTTCCAGAGCGATTCGCCCAATGAGTCCTTGATATTTCGTCGTTATCAGGCAATTTTCTGAAGTTTTGAAAATTTCACTTTTTTGTGAAAATATCCACTAAATGAGGGAATAATATGTGTGAGGGTACCCCAGGAGAGTTCCAAATGTCTGTGGGTAGAATATATATCCCACAGGGTTAAAATTGAAAAAAGTTAAAAACATTTTTTTTTTTGGATTTAGTCATTTTTCCGGCGTTTATCAGACTTTCAGATAGGGGAAATGTCAGTGAGCATTCCGATTTCAGTTCCAGAGCGATTCGCCCAATGAGTCCTTGATATTTAGTCGCTTTCAGCCAATTTTCTGGATTTTTAAAAATTTCACTTTTTTGTGAAAATATCCACTAAATGAGGGAATAATATGTGTGAGGGTACCCCAGGAGAGTCCCAAATGTGTGTGGGTAGAATATATATCCCACGGGGGTATAAGTGAAAAAAGCTGAAAAATTTTTTGGGGGGATTTAGTCATTTTTCTCGCATTTATCAGACTTTCAGATAGGGGAAATGTCAGTGAGCATTCCGATTTCAGTTCCAGAGTGATTCGCCCAATGAGTCCTTGATATTTAGTTGTTTTCAGCCAATTTTCTGGATTTTTGAAAATTTCACTTTTTTTGTGAAAATATCCACTAAATGAGGGAATAATATGTGTGATGGCACCCCAGGAGAGTTCCAAATGTGCGTGGGTAGAATATATATCCCACAGGGTTAAAATTGAAAAAAGTTAAAAAAAAATTTTTTGGCCGATTTAGTCATTTTTCCGGCGTTTATCAGACTTTCAGATAGGGGAAATGTCAGTGAGCATTCCGATTTCCATTCCAGATCGATTCGCCCAATGAGTCCTTGATATTTAGTCATTTTCAGCCAATTTTTGTTGATTTTTGAAATTTTCACTTTTTTGTGAAAATATCCACTAAAAGACGGAATAATATGCGTGAGGGTACCCCAGGAGTGTTCCAAATGTGTGTGGATAGAATATATATCCCACGGGGGTAAAATTGAAAAAAGTTGAAAAGATTTTTTGGGGGGATTTAGTCATTTTTCTGGCATTTATCAGACTTTCAGATAGGGGAAATGTCAGTGAGCATTCCGTTTTCAGTTCCAGAGCGATGCTCCCAATGAGTCCTTGATATTTAGTCGTTTTCAGCCAATTTTCTGGATTTTTGAAAATTTCACTTTTTTGTGAAAATATCCACTAAATGAGGGAATAATATGTGTGAGGGTACAACAGGAGAGTTCCAAATGTGTGTGGGTAGAATATATATCCCACGGGGGTAAAATTGAAAAAAGTTGAAACATTTTTTGGGGGGGATTTAGTCATTTTTCTGGCATTTATCAGACTTTCAGATAGGGGAAATGTCAGTGAGCATTCCTTTTTCAGTTCTAGAGCGATGCGCCCAATGAGTCCTTGATATTTAGTCGTTTTCAGCCAATTTTTGTATTTTTGAAAATTTCACTTTTTTGTGAAAATATCCACTAAATGAGGGAATAATATGTGTGAGGGTACCCCAGGCGAGTTCCAAATGTGTGTGGGTAGAATATATATCCCACAGGGTTAAAATTGAAAAAATTTGAAAAAATTTTTTTTTTGTACTTGTCATTTTTCCGGCGTTTATCAGACTTTCAGATAGGGGAAATGTCAGTGAGCGTTCCCATTTCAGTTCCAGAACGATTCACCGGATGAGTCCTTGATATTTCGTCGTTTTCAGGCAATTTTCTGGATTTTTGAAAATTTCACTTTTTTGTGAAGATATACACTAAATGAGGGAATAATATGTGTGAGGGTACCACAGGAGAGTTCCAAATGTGTGTGGGTAGAATATATATCCCACAGGGTTAAAATTGAAAAAAGTTGAAAAAAATTTTTTTTTTGTACTTAGTCATTTTTCCGGTGTTTATCAGACTTTCAGATAGGGGAAATGTCAGTGAGCATTCCGATTTCAGTTCCAGAGCGATTCGCCCAATGAGTCCATGATATTTAGTCGTTTTCAGCCAATTTTCTGGATTTTTGAAATTTTCACTTTTTTGTGAAAATATCCACTAAAATACGGAATAATATGCGTGAGGGTACCCCAGGAGTGTTCCAAATGTGTGTGGATAGAATATATATCCCACGGGGGTAAAATTGAAATAAGTTGAAAAGATTTTTTGGGGGGATTTAGTAATTTTTCTGGCATTTATCAGACTTTCAGATAGGGGAAATGTCAGTGAGCAGTCCGTTTTCAGTTCCAGAGCGATGCGCCCAATGAGTCTTTGATATTTAGTCGTTTTCAGCCAATTTTCTGGATTTTTGAAAATTTCACTTTTTTGTGAAAATATCCACTAAATGAGGGAATAATATGTGTGAGGGTACCCCAGGAGTGTTCCAAATGTGTGTGGGTAAAATATATATCCCACGGGGGTAAAATTGAAAAAAGTTGAAAAAATATTTTTTTTGGACTTAGTCATTTTTCTGGCGTTTATCAGACTTTCAGATAGGGGAAATGTCAGTGAGCATTCCGATTTCAGTTCCAGAGCTATTCGCCCAATGAATCCTTGATATTTAGTCGTTTTCAGCCAATTTTCTGGATTTTTGAAAATTTCACTTTTTTGTGAAAATATCCACTAAATGAGGGAATAATATGTGTGAGGGTACCCCAGGAGAGTTCCAAATGTGTGTGGGTAGAATATATATCCCACAGGTTTAAAATTGAAAAAAGTTGAAAAAATTTTTTTTTTTGTACTTAGTCATATTTCCGGCGTTTAGAAGACTTTCAGATACGGGAAATGTCAGTGAGCGTTCCGATTTCAGTTCCAGAGCGATACGCCCAATGAGTCCTTGATATTTAGTAGTTTTCAGCCAATTTTCTGGATTTTTGAAAATTTCACTTTTTTGTGAAAATATCCACTAAATGAGGGAATAATATGTGTGAGGGTATCCCAGGAGAGTTCCAAATGTGTGTGGGTAGAATATATATCCCACGGGGTTAAAATTGAAAAAAGTTGAAAAATTTTTTTTTCTGGACTTAGTCATTTTTCCGACGTTTATCAGACTTTCAGATAGCGGAAAAGTCAGTGAGCGTTCCGATTTCAGTTCCAGAACGATTCGGCCAATGAGTCCATGATATTTAGTCGTTTTCAGCCAATTTACTGGATTTTTGAAAATTTCACTTTTTTGTGAAAATATCCACTAAATGAGGGAATAATATGTGTGAGGGTACCCCAGGAGTGTTCCAAATGTGTGTGGATAGAATATATATCCCACGGGGGTAAAATTGAAAAAAGTTGAAAAGATTTTTTGGGGGGATTTAGTCATTTTTCTGGCATTTATCAGACTTTCAGATAGGGGAAATGTCAGTGAGCATTCCGTTTTCAGTTCCAGAGCGATGTGCCCAATGAGTCTTTGATATTTAGTCGTTTTCAGCCAATTTTCTGGATTTTTGAAAATTTCACTTTTTTGTGAAAATATCCACTAAATGAGGGAATAATATGTGTCAGGGTACCCCAGGAGAGTTCCAAATGTGTGTGGGTAGAATATATATCCTACGGGGGTAAAATTGAAAAAAGTTGAAAAAAATTTATTTTTTGACTTAGTCATTTTACCGCCGTTTATCAGACTTTCAGATAGGGGAAATGTTAGTGAGCTTTCCGATTTCAGTTCTAGAGCGATTTGCCCAATGAGTCCTTGATATTTCATAGTTTTCAGGTAATTTTCAGAATTTTTGAAAATTTCACTTTTTTGTGAAAATATCCAATAAATGAGGCAATAATATGTGTGAGGGTACCCCAGGAGAGTTCCAAATGTGTGTGGGTAGAATATATATCCCACGGGGTTAAAATTGAAAAAAGTTGAAAATTTTTTTGGGGGGATTTAGTCATTTTTCCGGCGTTTATCAGACTTTCAGATAGCGGAAAAGTCAGTGAGCGTTCCGATTTCAGTTCCAGAACGATTCGGCCAATGAGTCCTTGATATTTAGTCGTTTTCAGCCAATTTTCTGTATTTTTGAAAATTTCCCTTTTTTGTGAAAATATCCACTAAATGAGGGAATAATATGTGTGAGGGTACCCCAGGAGAGTTCCAAATGTGTGTGGGTAGAATATATATCCCACAGGGGTAAAATTGAAAAAAGTTTAAAACATTATTTTTTTGGACTTAGTCATTTTTCCGGCGTTTATCAGACTTTCAGATAGCGGAAATGTCAGTGAGCGTTCCGATTTCATTTCCAGAGCGATTCGCCCAATGAGTCCTTGATATTTAGTCGTTTTCAGCCAATTTTCTGGATTTTTGAAAATTTCACTTTTTTGTGAAAATGTCCACTAAATGAGGGAATAAAATGTGTGAGGGTACCCCAGGAGAGTTCCAAATGTGTTTGGGTAGAATATATATCCCGCATGGTTGAAATTGAAAAAAGTTGAAAAAAAAAATATTTTTGTACTTAGTCATATTTCCGGCTTTTATCAGACTTTCAGATAGGGGAATTGTCAGTGAGCATTCCGATTTCAGTTCCAGAGCGATTCGCCCAATGAGTCCTTGATATTTTGTCGTTTTCAGCCAATTTTCTGGATTTTTGAAAATTTCACTTTTTTGTGAAAATATCCACTAAATGAGGGAATAATATGTGTGAGGTTACCCCAGGAGAGTTCCAAATGTGTGTGGGTAGAATATATATCCTACGGGGGTAAAATTGAAAAAAGTTTAAAAAAATTTTTTTTTTTACTTAGTCATTTTTCAGACGTTTATCAGACTTTCAGATAGAGGAAATGTCAGTGAGCGTTCCGATTTCAGTTCCAGAACGATTCGCCCAATGAGTCCTTGATATTTAGTCGTTTTCAGCCAATTTTCAGAATTTTTGAAAATTTCACTTTTTTGTGAAAATATCCACTAAATGAGGGAATAATATGTGTGAGGGTACCCCAGGAAAGTTCCAAATGTGTGTTGGTAGAATAAATATCCCACGGGGGTAAAATGGAAAAAAGTTGAAAATTTTTTTGGGGGGATTTAGTCATTTTTCCGGCGTTTATCAGACTTTCAGATAGGGGAAATGTCAGTGTGCGTTCCGATTTCAGTTCTAGAGCGATTCGCCCAATGAGTCCTTGATATTTAGTCGTTTTCAGCCAATTTTCTGGATTTTTGAAAAATTCACTTTTTTCTGAAAATATCCACTAAATGAGGGAACAATATGTGTGAGGGTACCCCAGGAGAATTCCAAATGTGTGTGGGTAGAATATATATCCCACGGGGGTAAAATTGAAAAAAGTTGAAAACTTTTTTTTCTTGGACTTAGTCATTTTTCCGGCGTTTATCAGACTTTCAGATAGGGGAAATGTCAGTGAGCGTTCCGATTTCAGTTTCAGAACGATTCGCCCAATGAGTCCTTGATATTTAGTCGTTTCCAGCCAATTTTCAGAATTTTTGAAAATTTCACTTTTTTGTGAAAATATCCACTAAATGAGGGAATAATATGTGTGAGGGTACCCCAGGAGAGCTCCAAATGTGTGTGGGTAGAATATATATCCCACATGGTTGAAATTGAAAAAAGTTGAAAAAAAAAATATTTTTGTACTTAGTCATATTTCCGGCTTTTATCAGACTTTCAGATAGGGGAAATGTCAGTGAGCGGTCCGATTTCAGTTCCAGAGCGATTCGCCCAATGAGTCCTTGATATTTAGTCGTTTTCAGCCAATTTTCAGAATTTTTGAAAATTTCACTTTTTTGTGAAAATATCCACTAAATGAGGGAACAATATGTGTGAGGGTACCCCAGTAGAGTTCCAAATGTGTGTGGGTAGAATATATATCCCACGGGGGTAAAATTGAATAAAGTTGAAAAAAATTTTTTTTTGACTTAGTCATTTTTCCGACGTTTATCAGACTTTCAGATAGCGGAAATGTCAGTGAGCGTTCCGATTTCAGTTCCAGAACGATTCGCCCAATGAGTTCTTGATATTTAGTCGTTTCCAGCCAATTTTCAGAATTTTTGAAAATTTCACTTTTTTGTGAAAATATTCACTAAATGAGGGAATAATATGTGTGAGGGTACCCCAGGAGAGTTCCAAATGTGTGTGGGTAGAATATATATCCTACGGGGGTAAAATTGAAAAAAGTTGAAAAAAATTTATTTTTTGACTTAGTCATTTTACCGCCGTTTATCAGACTTTCAGATAGGGGAAATGTTAGTGAGCTTTCTGATTTCAGTTCCAGAGCGATTTGCCCAATGAGTCCTTGATATTTCATAGTTTTCAGGTAATTTTCAGAATTTTTGAAAATTTCACTTTTTTGTGAAAATATCCAATAAATGAGGCAATAATATGTGTGAGGGTACCCCAGGAGAGTTCCAAATGTGTGTGGGCAGAATATAAATCCCACATTGTTGAAATTGAAAAAAGTTGAAAAAAAAAATATTTTTGTACTTAGTCATATTTCCGACTTTTATCAGACTTTCAGATAGGGGAAATGTCAGTGAGCATTCCGATTTCAGTTCCAGAGTGATTCGCCCAATGAGTCCTTGATATTTTGTCGTTTTCAGCCAATTTTCTGGATTTTTGAAAAGTTCACTTTTTTGTGAAAATATCCACTAAATGAGGGAATAATATGTGTGAGGTTACCCCAGGAGAGCTCCAAATGTGTGTGGGTAGAATATATATCCTACAGGGGTAAAATTGAAAAAAGTTGAAAAAAAATTTTTTTTGACTTAGTCATTTTTCCGACGTTTATCAGACTTTCAGATAGCGGAAATGTCAGTGAGCATTCCGATTTCAGTTCCAGAGCGATTCGCCCAATGAGTCCTTGATATTTAGTCGTTTTCAGCCAATTTTCTGGATTTTTGAAAATTTCACTTTTTTGTGAAAATATCCACTAAATGAGGGAATAATATGTGTGAGGGTATCCCAGGAGAGTTCCAAATGTGTGTGGGTAGAATATATATCCCACGGGGTTAAAATTGAAAAAAGTTGAAAATTTTTTTTGGGGGATTTAGTCATTTTTCCGGCGTTTATCAGACTTTCAGATAGCGGAAAAGTCAGTGAGCGTTCCGATTTCAGTTCCAGAACGATTCGGCCAATGAGTCCTTGATATTTAGTCGTTTTCAGCCAATTTTCTGTATTTTTGAAAATTTCCCTTTTTTGTGAAAATATCCACTAAATGAGGGAATAATATGTGTGAGGGTACCCCAGGAGAGTTCCAAATGTGTGTGGGTAGAATATATATCCCACAGGGTTAAAATTGAAAAAATTTGAAATTTTTTTTTTTTTTTTACTTGTCATTTTTCCGGCGTTTATCAGACTTTCAGATAGGGGAAATGTCAGTGAGCGTTCCGATTTCAGTTCCAGAACGATTCGCCGGATGAGTCCTTGATAATTCGTCGTTTTCAGGCAATTTTCTGGATTTTTGAAAATTTCACTTTTTTGTGAAAATATCCACTAAATGAGGGAATAATATGTGTGAGGGTACCCCAGGAGAGTTCCAAATGTGTGTGGGTAGAATATATATCCCGCATGGTTGAAATTGAAAAAAGTTGAAAAAAAAATATTTTTGTACTTAGTCATATTTCCGGCTTTTATCAGACTTTCAGATAGGGGAAATGTCAGTGAGCATTCCGATTTCAGTTCCAGAGTGATTCGCCCAATGAGTCCTTGATATTTTGACGTTTTCAGCCAATTTTCTGGATTTTTGAAAAGTTCACTTTTTTGTGAAAATATCCACTAAATGAGGGAATAATGTGTGTGAGGTTACCCCAGGAGAGTTCCAAATGTGTGTGGGTAGAATATATATCCTACGGGGGTAAAATTGAAAAAAAGTTGAAAAAATTTTTTTTTTGACTTAGTCATTTTTCCGACGTTTATCAGACTTTCAGATAGCGGAAATGTCAGTGAGCGTTCCGATTTCAGTTCCAGAACGATTCGCCCAATGAGTCCTTGATATTTAGTCGTTTTCAGCCAATTTTCAGAATTTTTGAAAATTTCACTTTTTTGTGAAAATATCCACTAACTGAGGGAATAATATGTGTGAGGGTACCCCAGGAGAGTTCCAAATGTGTGTGGGTAGAATATATATCCCACAGGGGTAAAATTGAAAAAAGTTTAAAACATTATTTTTTTGGACTTAGTCATTTTTCCGGCGTTTATCAGACTTTCAGATAGCGGAAAAGTCAGTGAGCGTTCCGATTTCAGTTCCAGAACGATTCGGCCAATGAGTCCTTGATATTTAGTCGTTTTCAGCCAATTTTCTGTATTTTTGAAAATTTCCCTTTTTTGTGAAAATATCCACTAAATGAGGGAATAATATGTGTGAGGGTACCCCAGGAGAGTTCCAAATGTGTGTGGGTAGAATATATATCCCACAGGGTTAAAATTGAAAAAATTTGAAATTTTTTTTTTTTTTTTACTTGTCATTTTTCCGGCGTTTATCAGACTTTCAGATAGGGGAAATGTCAGTGAGCGTTCCGATTTCAGTTCCAGAACGATTCGCCGGATGAGTCCTTGATAATTCGTCGTTTTCAGGCAATTTTCTGGATTTTTGAAAATTTCACTTTTTTGTGAAAATATCCACTAAATGAGGGAATAATATGTGTGAGGGTACCCCAGGAGAGTTCCAAATGTGTGTGGGTAGAATATATATCCCGCATGGTTGAAATTGAAAAAAGTTGAAAAAAAAATATTTTTGTACTTAGTCATATTTCCGGCTTTTATCAGACTTTCAGATAGGGGAAATGTCAGTGAGCATTCCGATTTCAGTTCCAGAGTGATTCGCCCAATGAGTCCTTGATATTTTGACGTTTTCAGCCAATTTTCTGGATTTTTGAAAAGTTCACTTTTTTGTGAAAATATCCACTAAATGAGGGAATAATGTGTGTGAGGTTACCCCAGGAGAGTTCCAAATGTGTGTGGGTAGAATATATATCCTACGGGGGTAAAATTGAAAAAAAGTTGAAAAAATTTTTTTTTTGACTTAGTCATTTTTCCGACGTTTATCAGACTTTCAGATAGCGGAAATGTCAGTGAGCGTTCCGATTTCAGTTCCAGAACGATTCGCCCAATGAGTCCTTGATATTTAGTCGTTTTCAGCCAATTTTCAGAATTTTTGAAAATTTCACTTTTTTGTGAAAATATCCACTAACTGAGGGAATAATATGTGTGAGGGTACCCCAGGAGAGTTCCAAATGTGTGTGGGTAGAATATATATCCCACAGGGGTAAAATTGAAAAAAGTTTAAAACATTATTTTTTTGGACTTAGTCATTTTTCCGGCGTTTATCAGACTTTCAGATAGCGGAAATGTCAGTGAGCGTTCCGATTTCATTTCCAGAGCGATTCGCCCAATGAGTCCTTGATATTTAGTCGTTTTCAGCCAATTTTCTGGATTTTTGAAAATTTCACTTTTTTGTGAAAATGTCCACTAAATGAGGGAATAAAATGTGTGAGGGTACCCCAGGAGAGTTCCAAATGTGTTTGGGTAAAATATATATCCCGCATGGTTGAAATTGAAAAAAGTTGAAAAAAAAATTATTTTTGTACTTAGTCATATTTCTGGCCTTTATCAGACTTTCAGATAGGGAAAATATCAGTGAGCATTCCGATTTCAGTTCCAGAGCGATTCGCCCAATGAGTCCTTGATATTTTGTCGTTTTCAGCCAATTTTCTGGATTTTTGAAAATTTCATTTTTTTGTGAAAATATCCACTAAATGAGGGAATAATATGTGTGAGGTTACCCCAGGAGAGTTCCAAATGTGTGTGGGTAGAATATATATCCTACGGGGGTAAAATTGAAAAAAGTTAAAAAAAATTTTTTTTTTTACTTAGTCATTTTTCAGACGTTTATCAGACTTTCAGATAGCGGAAATGTCAGTGAGCGTTCCGATTTCAGTTCCAGAACGATTCGCCCAATGAGTCCTTGATATTTAGTCGTTTTCAGCCAATTTTCAGAATTTTTGAAAATTTCACTTTTTTGTGAAAATATCCACTAAATGAGGGAATAATATGTGTGAGGGTACCCCAGGAAAGTTCCAAATGTGTGTTGGTAGAATAAATATCCCACGGGGGTAAAATTGAAAAAAGTTGAAAATTTTTTTGGGGGGATTTAGTCATTTTTCCGGCGTTTATCAGACTTTCAGATAGGGGAAATGTCAGTGAGCGTTCCGATTTCAGTTCTAGAGCGATTCGCCCAATGAGTCCTTGATATTTAGTCGTTTTCAGCCAATTTTCTGGATTTTTGAAAAATTCACTTTTTTCTGAAAATATCCACTAAATGAGGGAACAATATGTGTGAGGGTACCCCAGGAGAATTCCAAATGTGTGTGGGTAGAATATATATCCCACTGGGGTAAAATTGAAAAAAGTTGAAAACTTTTTTTTCTTGGACTTAGTCATTTTTCCGGCGTTTATCAGACTTTCAGATAGGGGAAATGTCAGTGAGCGTTCCGATTTCAGTTTCAGAACGATTCGCCCAATGAGTCCTTGATATTTAGTCGTTTCCAGCCAATTTTCAGAATTTTTGAAAATTTCACTTTTTTGTGAAAATATCCACTAAATGAGGGAATAATATGTGTGAGTGTACCCCAGGAGAGTTCCAAATGTGTGTGGGTAGAATATATATCCCACATGGTTGAAATTGAAAAAAGTTGAAAAAAAAAATATTTTTGTACTTAGTCATATTTCCGGCTTTTATCAGACTTTCAGATAGGGGAAATGTCAGTGAGCGGTCCGATTTCAGTTCCAGAGCGATTCGCCCAATGAGTCCTTGATATTTAGTCGTTTTCAGCCAATTTTCAGAATTTTTGAAAATTTCACTTTTTTGTGAAAATATCCACTAAATGAGGGAACAATATGTGTGAGGGTACCCCAGTAGAGTTCCAAATGTGTGTGGGTAGAATATATATCCCAAAGGGGTAAAATTGAAAAAAGTTGAAAACTTTTTTATCTTGGACTTAGTCATTTTTCCGGCGTTTATCAGACTTTCAGATATGGGAAATGTCAGTGAGTGTTCCCATTTCAGTTCCAGAGCGATTCGCCCAACGAATCCTTGATATTTAGTCGTTTTCAGCCAATTTCTGGATTTTTGAAAGTTTCACTTTTTTGTGAAAATATCCACTAAATTAGGGAATAATATGTGTGAGGGTATCCCAGGAGAGTTCCAAATGTGTGTGGGTAGAATATATATCCCACGGGGGTAAAATTGAATAAAGTTGAAAAAAATTTTTTTTTGACTTAGTCATTTTTCCGACGTTTATCAGACTTTCAGATAGGGGAAATGTCAGTGAGCGTTCCGATTTCAGTTCCAGAGCGATTCGCCCAATGAGTCCTTGATATTTAGTCGTTTTCAGGCAATTTTCTGGATTTTTGAAAATTTCACTTTTTTGTGAAAATATCCACTAAATGAGGGAATAATATGTGTGAGGGTATCTCAGGAGAGTTCCAAATGTGTGTGGGTAGAATATATATCCCACGGGGGTAAAATTGAAAAAAGTTGAGAAAATTTTTTTTTGGACTTAGTCATTTTTCCGACGTTTATCAGACTTTCAGATAGCGGAAAAGTCATTGAGCGTTCCCATTTCAGTTCCAGAACGATTCGGCCAATGAGTCCTTGATATTTAGTCGTTTTCAGGCAATTTTCTGGATTTTTGAAAATTTCACTTTTTTGTGAAAATATCCACTAAATGAGGGAATAAGATGTGTGAGGGTACCCCAGGAGAGTTCCAAATGTGTGTGGGTAGAATATATATCCCACAGGTTTAAAATTGAAAAAAGTTTAAAAAAAATTTTTTTTTCTACTTAGTCATTTTTCCGGCGTTTATCAGACATTCAGATAGGGGAAATGTCAGTGAGCGTTCTGATTTCAGTTCCAGATCAATTCGCCGGATGAGTCCTTGATATTTCGTCGTTTTCAGGCAATTTTCTGAATTTTTGAAAATTTCACTTTTTTGTGAAAATATCCACTAAATGAGGGAATAATATGTGTGAGGGTACCCCAGGAGAGTTCCAAATGTGTGTGGGTAGAATATATATCCTACGGGGGTAAAATTGAAAAAAGTTGAAAAAATTTTTTTTTTTGTACTTAGTCATTTTTCCGGCGTTTATCAGACATTCAGATAGGGGAAATGTCAGTGAGCGTTCCGATTTCAGTTCCAGAGCGATTCGCCCAATGAGTCCTTGTTATTTAGTCGTTTTCAGCCAATTTTCAGAATTTTTGAAAATTTCACTTTTTTGTGAAAATATCCACTAAATGAGGGAATAATATGTGTGAGGGTACCCCAGGAGAGTTCCAAATGTGTGTGGGTAGAATATATATCCCACGGGGGTAAAATTGAAAAAAGTTGAAAAAATTATTTTTTTTGACTTAGTCATTTTTACAGCGTTTATCAGACTTTCAGATAGGGGAAATGTCAGGGAGCGTTCCAATTTCAGTTCTAGAGCGATTCACCCAATGAGTCCTTGATATTTAGTCGTTTTCAGCCAATTTTCAGAATTTTTGAAAATTTCACTTTTTTGTGAAAATATCCACTAAATGAGAGAATAATATGTGTGAGGGTACCCCAGGAGAGTTCCAAATGTGTGTGGGTAGAATATATATCCCACGGGGGTAAAATTAAAAAAAGTTGAAAATTTTTTGGGGGGGATTTAGTCATTTTTCCGGCGTTTATCAGACTTTCAGATAGGGGAAATGTCAGTGAGCGTACCGATTTCAGTTCCAGAGCGATTTGCCCAATGAGTCCTTGATATTTTGTCGTTTTCAGCCAATTTTCTGGATTTTTGAAAATTTCACTTTTTTGTGAAAATATCCACTAAATGAGGGAATAATACGTGTGAGGTTACCCCAGGAGAGTTCCAAATGTGTGTGGGTAGAATATATATCCCAAAGGGGTAAAATTGAAAAAAGTTGAAAACATTTTTTCTTGGACTTAGTCATTTTTCCGGCGTTTATCAGACTTTCAGATAGGGGAAATGTAAGTGAGCATTCTGATTTCAGTTCCAGAGCGATTCGCCCAATGAGTCCTTGATATTTAGTTGTTTTCAGCCAATTTTCTGGATTTTTGAAAATTTCACTGTTTTGTGAAAATATCCACTAAATGAGGGAATAATATGTGTGAGCGTACCAAGGAGAGTTCCAAATGTGTGTGGGTAGAATATATATCCCACATGGTTGAAATTGAAAAAAGTTGAAAAAAAAAAAATTTTTGTACTTAGTCATATTTCCGGCGTTTATCAGACTTTCAAATAGGGGAAATGTCAGTGAGCATTCCGATTTCAGTTCCAGAGCGATTCGCCCAATGAGTCCTTGATATTTTGTCGTTTTCAGGCAATTTTCTGGATTTTTGAAAATTTCACTTTTTTGTGAAAATATCCACTAAATGAGGGAATAATATGTGTGAGGGTACCCCAGGAGAGTTCCAAATGTGTGTGGGTAGAATATATATCCCACGGGGGTAAAATTGAAAAAAGTTGAATACTTTTTTTTCTTGGACTGTCATTTTTCCGGCGTTTTTCACACTTTCAGATAGGGGAAATGTCAGTGAGCGTTCCGATTTCAGTTCCAGAGCGATTCGCTCAATGAGTCCTTGATATTTAGTCGTTTTCAGCCAATTTTCTGGATTTTTGAAAATTTCACTTTTTTGTGAAAATATCCACTAAATGAGGGAATAATATGTGTGAGGGTACCAAGGAGAGTTCCAAATGTGTGTGGGTAGAATATATATCCCACATGGTTGAAATTGAAAAAAGTTGAAAAAAAAAATATTTTTGTACTTAGTCATATTTCCGGCGTTTATCAGACTTTCAGATAGGGGAAATGTCAGTGAGCATTCCGATTTCAGTTCCAGAGCGATTCGCCCAATGAGTCCTTGATATTTAGTCGTTTTCAGGCAATTTTCTGGATTTTTGAAAATTTCACTTTTTTTGTGAAAATATCCACTAAATGAGGGAACAATATGTGTGAGGGTACCCCAGGAGAGTTCCAAATGTGTATGGGTAGAATATATATCCCACGGGGGTAAAATTGAAAAAAGTTGAAAAAAATTTTTTTTTGGTCTTAGTCATTTTTCCGACGTTTATCAGACTTTCAGATAGCGGAAAAGTCAGTGAGCGTTCCGATTTCAGTTCCAGAGCGATTCGGCCAATGAGTCCTTGATATTTAGTCGTTTTCAGGCAATTTTCTGGATTTTTGAAAATTTCACTTTTTTGTGAAAATATCCACTAAATGAGGGAATAATATGTGTGAGGGTATCCCAGGAGAGTTCCAAATGTGTGTGGGTAGAATATATATCCCACGGGGGTAAAATTGAAAAAAGTTGAAAAAATTTTTTGGGGGATTTAGTCATTTTTCCAGCGTTTATCAGACTTTCAGATAGGGGAAATGTCAGTGAGCGTTCCAATTTCAGTTCCAGAGCGATTCGCTCAATGTGTCCTTGATATTTAGTCGTTTTCAGCCAATTTTCAGAATTTTTGAAAATTTCACTTTTTTGTGAAAATATCCACTAAATGAGGGAATAATATGTGTGAGGGTACCCCAGAAGAGTTCCAAATGTGTGTGGGTAGAATATATATCCCACATGGTTGAAATTGAAAAAAGTTGAAAAAAAAAAAAATTTTGTACTTAGTCATATTTCCAGCTTTTATCAGACTTTCAGATAGGGCAAATGTCAGTGAGCATTCCGATTTCAGTTCCAGAGCGATTCGCCGGATGGGTCCTTGATATTTTGTCGTTTTCAGCCAATTTTCTGGATTTTTGAAAATTTCACTTTTTTTGTGAAAATATCCATTAAATGAGGGAATAATATGTGTGAGGTTACCCCAGGAGAGTTCCAAATGTGTGTGGGTAGAATATATATCCCACGGGGGTAAAATTGAAAAAAGTTGAATACTTTTTTTTCTTGGACTGTCATTTTTCCGGCGTTTTTCACACTTTCAGATAGGGGAAATGTCAGTGAGCGTTCCGATTTCAGTTCCAGAGCGATTCGCTCAATGAGTCCTTGATATTTAGTCGTTTTCAGCCAATTTTCTGGATTTTTGAAAATTTCACTTTTTTGTGAAAATATCCACTAAATGAGGGAATAATATGTGTGAGGGTACCAAGGAGAGTTCCAAATGTGTGTGGGTAGAATATATATCCCACATGGTTGAAATTGAAAAAAGTTGAAAAAAAAAATATTTTTGTACTTAGTCATATTTCCGGCGTTTATCAGACTTTCAGATAGGGGAAATGTCAGTGAGCATTCCGATTTCAGTTCCAGAGCGATTCGCCCAATGAGTCCTTGATATTTAGTCGTTTTCAGGCAATTTTCTGGATTTTTGAAAATTTCACTTTTTTTGTGAAAATATCCACTAAATGAGGGAACAATATGTGTGAGGGTACCCCAGGAGAGTTCCAAATGTGTATGGGTAGAATATATATCCCACGGGGGTAAAATTGAAAAAAGTTGAAAAAAATTTTTTTTTGGTCTTAGTCATTTTTCCGACGTTTATCAGACTTTCAGATAGCGGAAAAGTCAGTGAGCGTTCCGATTTCAGTTCCAGAGCGATTCGGCCAATGAGTCCTTGATATTTAGTCGTTTTCAGGCAATTTTCTGGATTTTTGAAAATTTCACTTTTTTGTGAAAATATCCACTAAATGAGGGAATAATATGTGTGAGGGTATCCCAGGAGAGTTCCAAATGTGTGTGGGTAGAATATATATCCCACGGGGGTAAAATTGAAAAAAGTTGAAAAAATTTTTTGGGGGATTTAGTCATTTTTCCAGCGTTTATCAGACTTTCAGATAGGGGAAATGTCAGTGAGCGTTCCAATTTCAGTTCCAGAGCGATTCGCTCAATGTGTCCTTGATATTTAGTCGTTTTCAGCCAATTTTCAGAATTTTTGAAAATTTCACTTTTTTGTGAAAATATCCACTAAATGAGGGAATAATATGTGTGAGGGTACCCCAGAAGAGTTCCAAATGTGTGTGGGTAGAATATATATCCCACATGGTTGAAATTGAAAAAAGTTGAAAAAAAAAAAAATTTTGTACTTAGTCATATTTCCAGCTTTTATCAGACTTTCAGATAGGGCAAATGTCAGTGAGCATTCCGATTTCAGTTCCAGAGCGATTCGCCGGATGGGTCCTTGATATTTTGTCGTTTTCAGCCAATTTTCTGGATTTTTGAAAATTTCACTTTTTTTGTGAAAATATCCATTAAATGAGGGAATAATATGTGTGAGGTTACCCCAGGAGAGTTCCAAATGTGTGTGGGTAGAATATATATCCCACGGGGGTAAAATTGAAAAACGTTGAAAAAATTTTTTTTTTGGACTTAGTAATTTTTCCGACGTTTATCAGATTTTAAGATAGGAGAAATGTCAGTGAGCATTCCGATTTCAGTTCCAGAGCCATTCGCCCAATGAGTCCTTCCTATTTAGTCGCTTTCAGCCAAATTTCTGGATTTTTGAAAATGTCACTTTTTTGTGAAAATATCCACTAAATGAGGTGACAATATGTGTGAGGGTACCCCAGGAGAGTTCCAAATGTGTGTGGGTAGAATATATATCCCACGGGGGTAAAATTGAAAAAAGTTGAAATTTTTTTTTTTGGACTTAGTCATTTTTCCGGCGTTTATCAGACTTTCAGATAGGGGAAATGTCAGTGAGTGTTCCGGTTTCAGTTCCAGAGCGATTCGCCCAATGAGTCCTTGATATTTAGTCGTTTTCAGCCAATTTTCTGGATTTTTGAAAATTTCACTTTTTTGTGAAAATATCCACTAAATGAGGGAATAATATGTGTGAGGGTATCCCAGGAGAGTTCCAAATGTGTGTGGGTAGAATATATATCCCACGGGGGTAAAATTGAAAAAAGTTGAAAATTTTTTTGGGGGGATTTAGTCATTTTTCCGGCGTTTATCAGACTTTCAGATAATGGAAACGTCAGTGAGCGTTCCGATTTCAGTTCCAGAACGATTCGCTCAATGAGTCCTTGATATTTAGTCGTTTTCAGCCAATTTTCTGGATTTTTGAAAATTTCACTTTTTTGTGAAAATATCCACTAAATGAGGGAATAATATGTGTGAGGGTTTCCCAGGAGAGTTCCAAATGTGTGTGGGTAGAATATATATCCCACAGGGTAAAATTGAAAAAAGTTGAAAAAAAATTTTTTTTGTACTTAGTAATTTTTCCGACGTTTATCAAACTTTCAGATAGCAGAAAAGTCAGTGAGCGTTCCGATTTCAGTTCCAGATCGATTCAGCCAATGAGTCCTTGATATTTAGTCGTTTTCATGCAATTTTCTGGATTTTTGAAAATTTCACTTTTTTGTGAAAATATCCACTAAATGAGGGAATAATATGTGTGAGGGTACCCCAAGAGAGTTCAAAATGTGTGTGGGTAGAATATATATCCCACATGGTTGAAATTGAAAAAAGTTGAAAAAAAAATAATTTTTGTACTTAGTCATATTTCCAGCTTTTATCAGACTTTCAGATAGGGGAAATGTCAGTGAGTGTTCCGATTTCAGTTCCAGAGCGATTCGCTCAATGAGTCCTTGATATTTAGTCGTTTTCAGCCAATTTTCTGAATTTTTGAAAATTTCACTTTTTTGTGAAAATATCCACTAAATGAGGGAATAATATGTGTGAGGGTACCAATGAGAGTTCCAAATGTGTGTGGGTAGATTATATATCCCACATGGTTGAAATTGAAAAAAGTTGAAAAAAAAAAATTTTTTTACTTAGTCATATTTCCGGCGTTTATCAGACTTTCAGATAGTGGAAATGTCAGTGAGCGTTCCGATTTCAGTTCCAGATCGATTCGCCGGATGAGTCCTTGATATTTCGTCGTTTTCAGGCAATTTTCTGAATTTTTGAAAATTTCACTTTTTTGTGAAAATATCCACTAAATGAGGAAATAATATGTGTGAGGGTACCCCAGGAGAGTTCCAAATGTGTGTGGGTAGAATATATATCCCACGGGGGTAAAATTGAAAAACGTTGAAAAAATTTTTTTTTTGGACTTAGTCATTTTTCCGACGTTTATCAGATTTTAAGATAGGAGAAATGTCAGTGAGCATTCCGATTTCAGTTTCAGAGCGATTCGCCCAATGAGTCCTTACTATTTAGTCGCTTTCAGCCAAATTTCTGGATTTTTGAAAATTTCACTTTTTTGTGAAAATATCCACTAAATGAGGGAATAATATGTGAGAGTACCCCAGGAGAGTTCCAAATGTGTGTGGGTAGAATATATAACCCACAGGGTTAAAATTGAAAGAAGTTAAAAAAAAAAATTTTTGTACTTAGTCATTTTTCCGGCGTTTATCAGACTTTCAGATAGGGGAAATGTCAGTGAGCGTTCCGATTTCAGTTCCAGGACGATTCGGCCAATGAGTCCATGATATTTAGTCGTTTTCAGCCAATTTACTGGATTTTTGAAAATTTCACTTTTTTGTGAAAATATCCACTAAATGAGGGAATAATATGTGTGAGGGTACCCCAGGAGTGTTCCAAATGTGTGTGGATAGAATATATATCCCACGGGGGTAAAATTGAAAAAAGTTGAAAAAAAATTTTTTTTGGACTTAGTCAATTTTCCGACGTTTATCAGACTTTCAGATAGCGGAAAAGTCAGTGAGCATTCTGATTTCAGTTCCAGAACGATTCGGCCAATGAGTCCTTGATATTTAGTCGTTTTCAGGCAATTTTCTGGATTTTTGAAAATTTCACTTTTTTGTGAAAATATCCACTAAATGAGGGAATAATATGTGTGAGGGTACCCCAGGAGAGTTCCAAATGTGTGTGGGTAGAATATATATCCCACGGGGGTAAAATTGAAAAAAGTTGAAAACTTTTTTTTCTTGGACTTAGTCATTTTTCCGGCGTTTATCAGACTTTCAGATAGGGAAAATGTCAGTGAGTGTTCCGATTTCAGTTCCAGAGCGATTCGCCCAATGAGTCCTTGATAGTTAGTCGTTTTCAGCCAATTTTCTGGATTTTTGAAAATTTCACTTTTTTGTGAAAATATCCACTAAATGAGGGAATAATATGTGTGAGGGTATCCCAGGAGAGCTCCAAATGTGTGTGGGTAGAATATATATCCCACGGGGGTAAAATTGAAAAAAGTTGAAAAATTTTTTTGGGGGATTTAGTCATTTTTCCGGCATTTATCAGACTTTCAGATAGGGGAAATGTCAGTGAGCGTTCCGATTTCAGTTCCAGAGCGATTTGCCCAATGAGTCCTTGATATTTCGTAGTTTTCAGGCAATTTTCTGAATTTTTGAAAATTTCACTTTTTTGTGAAAATATCCACTAAATGAGGGAATAATACGTGTGAGGGTACCCCAGGAGAGTTCCAAATGTGTGTGGGTAGAATATATATCCCGCATGGTTGAAATTGAAAAAAGTTGAAAAAAAAAAATTTTTGTACTTAGTCATATTTCCGGCTTTTATCAGACTTTCAGATAGGGGAAATATCAGTGAGCATTCCGATTTCAGTTCCAGAGCGATTCGCTCAATGAGTCCTAGATATTTAGTCGTTTTCAGCCAATTTTCTGAATTTTTGAAAATTTCACTTTTTTGTGAAAATATCCACTAAATGAGGGAATAATATGTGTGAGGGTACCAAGGAGAGTTCCAAATGTGTGTGGGTAGAATATATATCCCACATGGTTGAAATTGAAAAAAGTTGAAAAAAAATGTTTTTTTGTACTTAGTCATTTTTCCGCCGTTTATCAGACTTTCAGATAGGGGAAATGTCAGTGAGCGTTCCGATTTCAGTTCCAGAGTGATTCGCCCAATGAGTCCTTGATATTTAGTCGTTTTCAGGCAATTTTCTGGATTTTTGAAAATTTCACTTTTTTGTGAAAATATCCACTAAATGAGGGAATAATATGTGTGAGGGTACCCCAGGAGAGTTCCAAATGTGTGTAGGTAGAATATATATCCCACGGGGGTAAGATTGAAAAAAGTTGAAAAAATTTTTTTTGGGGATTTCGTCATTTTTCCGGCGTTTATCAGACTTTCAGTTAGGGGAAATGTCAGTGAGCGTTCCGATTTCAGTTCCAGAGTGATTCACCCAATGAGTCCTTGATATTTTGTCGTTTTCTGGCATTTTCAGAATTTTTGAAAATTTCACTTTTTTGTGAAAATATCCACTAAATGAGGGAATAATATGTGTAAGGGTACCCCAGGAGAGTTCCAAATGTGTGTGGGTAGAATATAAAATATCCCACGGGGGTAAAATTGAAAAAAGTTGAAATATTTTTTTTTTTTGGATTTAGTCATTTTTCTGGCATTTATCAGACTTTCAGATAGGGGAAATGTCAGTGAGCGTTCCGATTTCAGTTCCAGAGTGATTCACCCAATGAGTCCTTGATATTTTGTCGTTTTCTGGCAATTTTCAGAATTTTTGAAAATTTCACTTTTTTGTGAAAATATCCTCTAAATGAGGGAATAATATATGTGAGGGTACCCCAGGAGAGTTCCAAATGTGTGTGGGTAGAATATATATCCCACGGGGATAAAATTGAAAAAAGTTGAAACATTTTTTTTTTTTGGATTTAGTCATTTTTCCGGCGTTTATCCGACTTTCAGATAGGGGAAATGTCAGTGAGCGTTCCGATTTCAGTTCCAGTTCCCATGAGTCCTTGATATTTAGTCGTTTTGAGCCAATTTTCTGGATTTTTGAAAATTTCACTTTTTTGTGAAAATATCCACTAATCAGGGAATAATATGTGTGAGGGTACCCCAGGAGAGTTCCAAATGTGTGTGGGTAGAATATAAAATATCCCACGGGGGTAAAATTTAAAAAAGTTGAAAACATTTTTTTGTTGGACTTAGTCATTTTTCCGGCATTTATCAGACTTTCAGATAGGGGAAATGTCAGTGAGCGTTCCGATTTGAGTTCCAGAGCGATTCGCCCAATGAGTCCTTGATATTTAGTAGTTTTCAGCCAATTTTCTGGATTTTTGAAAATTTCACTTTTTTGTGAAAATATCCACTAAATGAGGGAATAATATGTGTGAGGGTACCACAGGAGAGTTCCAAATGTGTGTGGGTAGAATATATATCCCACGGGGTAAAATTGAAAAAAGTTTAAAAATTTATTTTTTGGATTTAGTCATTTTTCCGGCGTTTATCAGACTTTCAGATAGGGGAAATGTCAGTGAGCATTCCGATTTCAGTTCCAGAGCGATTCGCCGGATGGGTCATTGATATTTCGTCGTTATCAGGCGATTTTAAGAATTTTTGAAAATTTCACTTTTTTGTGAAAATATCCACTAAATGAGGGAATAATATGTGTGTGGGTACCCCAGGAGAGTTCCAAATGTGTGTGGGTAGAGTTTATATACCACGGGGGTAAAATTGAAAAAAGTTGAAAAAAATTTTTTTTTGGACTTAGTCATTTTTTCGGCATTTATCAGACTTTCAGATAGGGGAAATGTCAGTGAGCGTTCCGATTTCAGTTCCAGAGCGATTCGCTCAATGAGTCCTTGATATTTCGTCGTTTTCAGCCAATTTTCAGAATTTTTGAAAATTTCACTTATTTGTGAAAATATTCACTTAATGAGGGAATAATATGTGTGAGGGTACCCCAGGAGAGTTCCAAATGTGTGTGGGTAGAATATATATCCCACGGGGATAAAATTGAAAAAAGTTGAAACATTTTTTTTTTTTGGATTTAGTCATTTTTCCGGCGTTTATCCGACTTTCAGATAGGGGAAATGTCAGTGAGCGTTCCGATTTCAGTTCCAGTTCCCATGAGTCCTTGATATTTAGTCGTTTTGAGCCAATTTTCTGGATTTTTGAAAATTTCACTTTTTTGTGAAAATATCCACTAATCAGGGAATAATATGTGTGAGGGTACCCCAGGAGAGTTCCAAATGTGTGTGGGTAGAATATAAAATATCCCACGGGGGTAAAATTGAAAAAAGTTGAAATATTTTTTTTTTTTGGATTTAGTCATTTTTCTGGCATTTATCAGACTTTCAGATAGGGGAAATGTCAGTGAGCGTTCCGATTTCAGTTCCAGAGTGATTCACCCAATGAGTCCTTGATATTTTGTCGTTTTCTGGCAATTTTCAGAATTTTTGAAAATTTCACTTTTTTGTGAAAATATCCACTAAATGAGGGAATACTATATGTGAGGGTACCCCAGGAGAGTTCCAAATGTGTGTGGGTAGAATATATATCCCACGGGGGTAAAATTGAAAATAGTTGAAAAAAAATTTTTTTTGGACTTAGTCATTTTACCGCCGTTTATCAGACTTTCAGATAGGGGAAATGTCAGTGAGCATTCCGATTACAGTTCCAGAGCGATTCGCCCAATGAGTCCTTGATATTTTGTCGTTTTCAGGCAATTTTCAGAATTTTTGAAAATTTCACTTTTTTTGTGAAAATATCCACTAAATGAGGGATTAATATGTGTGAGGGTACCCCAGGAGAGTTCCAAATGTGTGTGGGTAGAATATATATCCCACGGGGGTAAAATTGAAAAAAGTTGAAAAGATTTTTTGAGGGGATTTAGTCATTTTTCCGGCGTTTATCAGTCTTTCAGATAGGGGAAATGTCAGTGAGCGTTCCGATTTCAGTTCCAGAGCGATTCGCCCAATGAGTCCTAGATATTTAGTCGTTTTCAGCCAATTTTCTGGATTTTTGAAAATTTCACTTTTAGGTGAAAATATCCACTAAATGAGGGAATAATATGTGTAAGGGTACCCTAGGAGAGTTCCAAATGTGTGTGGGTAGAATATAAAATATCCCACGGGGGTAAAATTGAAAAAAGTTGAAATATTTTTTTTTTTTGGATTTAGTCATTTTTCTGGCATTTATCAGACTTTCAGATAGGGGAAATGTCAGTGAGCGTTCCGATTTCAGTTCCAGAGTGATTCACCCAATGAGTCCTTGATATTTAGTCGTTTTGAGCCAATTTTCTGGATTTTTGAAAATTTCACTTTTTTGTGAAAATATCCACTAAATCAGGGAATAATATGTGTGAGGGTACCCCAGGAGAGTTCCAAATGTGTGTGGGTAGAATATATAATCCACGGGGATAAAATTGAAAAAAGTTGAAACTTTTTTTTTTGGGATTTAGTCATTTTTCCGGCGTTTATCAGACTTTCAGATAGGGGAAATGTCAGTGAGCGTTCCGATTTCAGTTCCAGAGCGATTCGCCCAATGAGTCCTTGATATTTTGTCGTTTTCAGGCAATTTTCTGAATTTTTGAAAATTTCACTTATTTGTGAAAATATCCTCTAAATGAGGGAATAATATGTGTGAGGGTACCACAGGAGAGTTCAAAATGTGAGTGGGTAGAATTTATATCCCACGGGGGTAAAATTTAAAAAAGTTGAAAACATTTTTTTTTTGGACTTAGTCATTTTTCCGGCATTTATCAGACTTTCAGATAGGGGAAATGTCAGTGAGCGTTCCGATTTCAGTTCCAGAGCGATTCGCCCAATGACTCCTTGATATTTAGTAGTTTTCAGCCAATTTTCTGGATTTTTGAAAATTTCACTTTTTTGTGAAAATATCCACTAAATGAGGGAATAATATGTGTGAGGGTACCACAGGAGAGTTCCAAATGTGTGTGGGTAGAATATATATCCCACGGGGTAAAATTGAAAAAAGTTTAAAAATTTTTTTTTGGGGATTTAGTCATTTTTCCGGCGTTTATCAGACTTTCAGATAGGGGAAATGTCATTGAGCGTTCCGATTTCAGTTCCAGAGCGATTCGCCGGATGGGTCATTGATATTTCATCGTTATCAGGCGATTTTCAGAATTTTTGAAAATTTCACTTTTTTTTGAAAATATCCACCAAATGAGGGAATAATATGTGTGTGGGTACCCCAGGAGAGTTCCAAATGTGTGTGGGTAGAATATATATCCCACGGGGGTAAAATTGAAAAAAGTTGAAAAATTTTTTTTTTGGGATTTAGTCATTTTTCCGGCGTTTATCAGACTTTCAGATAGGGGAAATGTCATTGAGCGTTCCGATTTCAGTTCCAGAGCAATTCGCCCAATGAGTCCTTGATATTTAGTCGTTTTCAGCCAATTTTCGGGATTTTTGAAAATTTCACTTTTTTGTGAAAATATCCACTAAATGAGGGAATAATATGTGTGAGGGTACCCCAGGAGAGTTCCAAATGTGTGTGGGTAGAATATATATACAACGGGGTAAAATTGAAAAAAGTTGAAACATTCTTTTTTTTGGGATTCAGTCTTTTTTCCGGCGTTTATCAGACTTTCAGATAGGGGAAATGTCAGTGAGCGTTCCGATTTCAGTTCCAGAGCGATTCGCCCAATGAGTCCTTGATATTTTGTTATTTTCAGGCAATTTTCTGAATTTTTGAAAATTTCCCTTTTTTGTGAAAATATCCACTAAATGAGGGAATAATATGTGTGAGGGAACCCCAGGAGAGTTACAAATGTGTGTGGGTAGAATATATATCCCACGGGGTAAAATTGAAAAAAGTTGAAAAAATTTTTTTTTTGGATTTAGTCATTTTTCCGTTGTTTATCAGACTTTCAGATAGGGGAAATGTCAGTGAGCGTTCCGATTTCAGTTCCAGAGCGATTCGCCCAATGAGTCCTTGATATTTTGTCGTTTTCAGCCAATTTTCTGAATTTTTGAAAATTTCACTTATTTGTGAAAATATCCACTAAATGAGGGAATAATATGTGTGAGGGTACCCCAGGAGAGTTCCAAATGTGTGTGGGTAGATTATATATCCCACGGGGGTAAAATCGAAAAAAGTTTAAAAAAATTTTTTGGGGGATTTAGCCATTTTTCCAGCGTTTATCAGACTTTCAGATAGGGGAAATGTCAGTGAGCGTTCCGATTTCAGTTCCAGAGCGATTCGCCCAATGAGTCCTTGATATTTCGTCGTTTTCAGGCAATTTTCTGAATTTTTGAAAATTTCACTTTTTTGTGAAAATATCTAGTAAATGAGGGAATAATATGTGTGAGGGTATCCCAGGAGAGTTCCAAATGTGTGTGGGTAGAATATATATACCACGGGGGTAAAATTGAAAAAAGTTGAAAAAATTTTTTTGGGGGATTTATTCATTTTTCCGGCGTTTATCAGACTTTCAGATAGGGGAAATATCAGTGAGCGTTCCGATTTTAGTTCCAGAGCGATTCGCCCAATGAGACCTGGATATTTCATTGTTTTCATCCAATTTTCTGAATTTTTGAAAATTTCACTTATTTGTGAAAATATCCACTAAATGAGGGAATAATATGTGTGAGGGTACCACAGGAGAATTCAAAATGTGTGTGGGTAGAATATATATCCCACGTGGGTAAAATTGAAAAAAGTTTAAAAAAAATTCTTTTTTGGACATAGTCATTTTTCCGGCGTTTATCAGACTTTCAGATAGGGGAAATGTCAGTGATCGTTCCGATTTCAGTTCCAGAGCGATTCGCCCAATGAGTCCTTGATATTTCGTCGTTTTCAGGCAATTTTCTGAATTTTTGAAAATTTCACTTTTTTGTGAAAATATCCACTAAATGAGGGAATAATATGTGTGAGGGTACCCCAGGAGAGTTCCAAATGTGTGTGGGTAGAATATATATCCCACGGGGGTAAAATTGAAAAAAGTTTAAAAAAATTTTTTGGGTGATTTAGCCATTTTTCCAGCGTTTATCACACTTTCAGATAGGGGAAATGTCAGTGAGCGTTCCGATTTCAGTTCCAGAGCGATTCGCCCAATGATTCCTTGATATTTTGTCGTTTTCAGCCAATTTTCTGAATTTTTGAAAATTTCACTTATTTGTGAAAATATCCACTAAATGAGGGAATAATATGTGTGAGGGTACCACAGGAGAGTTCAAAATGTGTGTGGGCAGAATATATATCCCACGGGGGTAAAATTGAAAAAAGTTGAAAAAAAATTTTTTTGGACATACTCATTTTTCCGGCGTTTATCAGACTTTCAGATAGGGGAAATATTAGTGAGCGTTACGATTTCAGTTCCAGAGCGATTCGCCCAATGAGTCCTTGATGTTTTGTTATTTTCAGGCAATTTTCTGAATTTTTGAAAATTTCACATTTTTGTGAAAATATCCACTAAATGAGGGAATAATATGTGTGAGGGTACCCCAGGAGAGTTCCAAATGTGTGAGGGTAGAATATATATCCCACTGGGTAAAATTGAAAAAAGTTGAAAAAAATTTTTTGGTGGATTTAGTCATTTTTCTGGCGTTTATCAGACTTTCAGATAGGGGAAATGTCCGTGAGCGTTCCGATTTCAGTTCCAGAGCGATTCGCCGGATGGGTCCTTGACATTTCGTTGTTCTCAGGCGATTTTCAAAATTTTTGAAAATTTCACTTTTTTTGTGAAAATATCCACTAAATGAGGGAATAATATGTGTGAGGGTACCCCAGGAGAGTTCCAAATGTGTGTGGGTAGAATATATATCCCACGGGGGTAAAATTGAAAAAAGTTGAAAAATTTTTTTTTTTGGACTTAGTCATTTTTCCGACGTTTATCAGACTTTCACATAAGGGAAATGTCAGTGAGCATTCCGATTTCAGCTCCAGAGCGATTCGCCCAATGAGTCCTTGATATTTAGTCGTTTTCAGCCAATTTTCTGGATTTTTGAAAATTTCACTTTTTTGTGAAAATATCCACTAAATGAGTAAATAATATGTGTGAGGGTACCCCAGGAGAGTTCCAAATGTGTGTGGGTAGAATATATATCCCACGGGGGTAAAATTGAAAAAAGTTGAAAAAATTTTTTTTTTAGAATACAGTCATTTTTTCGGCGTTTATCAAACTTTCAGATAGGGGAAATGTCAGTGAACGTTCCGATTTCAGTTCCAGAGCGATTCGCCCAATGAGTCCTTGACATTTCGTCGTTTTCAGCCAATTTTCAGAATTTTTGAAAATTTCACTAATTTGTGAAAATATCCACTAAATGAGGGAATAATATGTGTGAGGGTACCCCAGGAGAGTTCCAAATGTGTGTGGGTAGAATATATATCCCACGGGGATAAAATTGAAAAAAGTTGAAACATTTTTTTTTTTTGGATTTAGTCAATTTTCCGGCGTTTATCAGACTTTCAGTTAGGGGAAATGTCAGTGAGCGTTCTGATTTCAGTTCCAGAGCGTTTCGCCCAATGAGTCCTTGATATTTCGTCGTTTTCAGGCAATTTTCTGGATTTTTGAAAATTTCACTTTTTTGTGAAAATATCCACTAAATGAGTGAATAATATGTGTGAGGGTACCCCAGGAGAGTTCCAAATGTGTGTGGGTAGAATATATATCCCACGTGGATAAAATTGAAAAAAGTTGAAACTTTTTTTTTTTTGGATTTAGTCATTTTTCCGGCGTTTATCAGACTTTCACATAGGGGAAATGTCAGAGAGCGTTCTGATTTCAGTTCCAGAGCGATTCGCCGGATGGGTCCTTGACATTTCGTCGTTATGCGATTTTCAGAATTTTTGAAAATTTCACTTTTTTGTGAAAATATCCACTAAATGAGGGAATAATATGTGTGAGGGTACCCCAGGAGAGTTCCAAATGAGTGTGGGTAGAATATATATCCCACGGGGGTAAAATTGAAAAAAGTTGAAAAATTTTTTTTTTTTGGATTTAGTCATTTTTCCGGCGTTTATCAGACTTTCACATAGGGGAAATGTCAGTGAGCATTCCGATTTCAGTTCCAGAGCGATTCGCCCAATGAGTCCTTGATATTTAGTCGTTTTCAGCCAATTTTCTGGATTTTTGAAAACTTCACTTATTTGTGAAAATATCCACTAAATGAGTGAATAATATGTGTGAGGGTACCCCAGGAGAGTTCCAAATGTGTGTGGGTAGAATATATATCCCACGGGGATAAAATTGAAAAAAGTTGAAACATTTTTTTTTTTGGATTTAGTCATTTTTCCGGCGTTTATCAGACTTTCAGATAGGGGACATGTCAGTGAGCGTTCCGCTTTCAGTTCCAGAGCGATTCGCCCAATGAGTCCTTGATATTTCGTTATTTTCAGGCAATTTTCTGAATTTTTGAAAATTTCACTTTTTTGTGAAAATATCCACTAAATGAGGGAATAATATGTGTGAGGGTACCCCAGGAGAGTTCCAAATGTGTGTGGGTAGAATATATATCCCACGGGGATAAAATTGAAAAAAGTTGAAACATTTTTTTTTTGGGGATTTAGTCATTTTTCCGGCGTTTATCAGACTTTCAGATAGGGGAAATGTCAGTAAGCGTTCCGATTTCAGTTCCAGAGCGATTCGCCCTATGAGTCCTTGATATTTCGTTATTTTCAGCCAATTTTCTGAATTTTTGAAAATTTAACTTTTTGTGAAAATATCCACTAAATGAGGAAATAATATGTGTGAGGGTACCCCAGGAGAGTTCCAAATGTGTGTGGGTAGAATATATATCCCACGGGCATAAAATTGAAAAAAGTTGAAACTTTTTTTTTTTGGATTTAGTCATTTTTCCGGCGTTTATCAGACTTTCAGATAGGGGAAATGTCAGTGAGCGTTCCGATTTCAGTTCCAGAGCGATTCGCCCAATGACTCCTTGATATTTCGTTATTTTCAGGCAATTTTCTGAATTTTTGAAAATTTCACTTTTTTGTGAAAATATCCACTATATGTGTGAGGGTACCCCAGGAGAGTTCCAAATGTGTGTGGGTAGAATATATATCCCACGGGGTAAAATTCAAAAAAGTTGAAACATTTTTTTGGGGGGATTTAGTCTTTTTTCCGGCGTTTATCAGACTTTCAGATAGGGGAAATATTAGTGAGCGTTCCGATTTCAGTTCCAGAGCGATTCGCCCAATGAGTCCTTGATGTTTTGTTATTTTCAGGCAATTTTCTGAATTTTTGAAAATTTCACATTTTTGTGAAAATATCCACTAAATGAGGGAATAATATGTGTGAGGGTACCCCAGGAGAGTTCCAAATGTGTGTGGGTAGAATATATATCCCACGGGGTAAAATTGAAAAAAGTTGAAAAAAATTTTTTGGTGGATTTAGTCATTTTTCTGGCGTTTATCAGACTTTCAGATAGGGGAAATGTCCGTGAGCGTTCCGATTTCAGTTCCAGAGCGATTCGCCGGATGGGACCTTGACATTTCGTCGTTCTCAGGCGATTTTCAGAATTTTTGAAAATTTCACTTTTTTGTGAAAATATCCACTAAATGAGGGAATAATATGTGTGAGGGTACCCCAGGAGAGTTCCAAATGTGTGTGGGTAGAATATAAATCCCACGGGGGTAAAATTGAAAAAAGTTGAAAAATTTTTTTTTTTGGACTTAGTCATTTTTCCGGCGTTTATCAGACTTTCACATAAGGGAAATGTCAGTGAGGATTCCGATTTCAGTTCCAGAGCGATTCGCCCAATTAGTCCTTGATATTTAGTCGTTTTCAGCCAATTTTCTGGATTTTTGAAAATTTCACTTTTTTGTGAAAATATCCACTAAATGAGTAAATAATATGTGTGAGGGTACCCCAGGAGAGTTCCAAATGTGTGTGGGTAGAATATATATCCCACGGGGGTAAAATTGAAAAAAGTTGAAAAAATTTTTTTTTTAGAATACAGTCATTTTTTCGGCGTTTATCAAACTTTCAGATAGGGGAAATGTCAGTGAACGTTCCGATTTCAGTTCCAGAGCGATTCGCCCAATGAGTCCTTGACATTTCGTCGTTTTCAGCCAATTTTCAGAATTTTTGAAAATTTCACTAATTTGTGAAAATATCCACTAAATGAGGGAATAATATGTGTGAGGGTACCCCAGGAGAGTTCCAAATGTGTGTGGGTAGAATATATATCCCACGGGGATAAAATTGAAAAAAGTTGAAACAATTTTTTTTTTTTGGATTTAGTCATTTTTCCGGCGTTTATCAGACTTTCACATAGGGGAAATGTCAGTGAGCATTCCGATTTCAGTTCCAGAGCGATTCGCCCAATGAGTCCTTGATATTTAGTCGTTTTCAGCCAATTTTCTGGATTTTTGAAAACTTCACTTATTTGTGAAAATATCCACTAAATGAGTGAATAATATGTGTGAGGGTACCCCAGGAGAGTTCCAAATGTGTGTGGGTAGAATATATATACCACGGGGGTAAAATTGAAAAAAGTTGAAAAAACATTTTTTTTTGGACTTAAGTCATTTTTTCGGCGTTTATCAGGCTTTCAGATAGGGGAAATGTCAGTGAGCGTTCCGATTTCAGTTCCAGAGCGATTCGCCCAATGAGTCCTTGACATTTTGTCGTTTTCAGGCAATTTTCTGAATTTTTGAAAATTTCACTAATTTGTGAAAATATCCACTAAATGAGGGAATAATATGTGTGAGGGTACCCCAGGAGAGTTCCAAATGTGTGTGGGTAGAATATATATCCCACGGGGATAAAATTGAAAAAAGTTGAAACATTTTTTTTTTTGGATTTAGTCATTTTTCCGGCGTTTATCAGTCTTTCAGATAGGGGAAATGTCAGTGAGCGTTCCGATTTCTGTTCCAGAGCGATTCGCCCACTGAGTCCTTGATATTTAGTCGTTTTCAGCCAATTTTCTGGATTTTTGAAAACTTCACTTATTTGTGAAAATATCCACTAAATGAGTGAATAATATGTGTGAGGGTACCCTAGGAGAGTTCCAAATGTGTGTGGGTAGAATATATATACCACGGGGGTAAAATTGAAAAAAGTTGAAAAAAATTTTTTTTTGGACTTAAGTAATTTTTTCGGCGTTTATCAGACTTTCAGATAGGGGAAATGTCAGTGAGCGTTCCGATTTCAGTTCCAGAGCGATTCGCCCAATGAGTCCTTGATATTTTGTTATTTTCAGGCAATTTTCTGAATTTTTGAAAATTTCACATTTTTGTGAAAATATCCACTAAATGAGGGAATAATATGTGTGAGGGTACCCCAGGAGAGTTCCAAATGTGTGTGGGTAGAATATATATCCCACGGGGATAAAATTGAAAAAAGTTGAAACATATTTTTTGGGGGATTTAGTCATTTTTCCGGCGTTTATCAGACTTTCAGATAGGGGAAATGTCAGAGAGTGTTCCGATTTCAGTTCCAGAGCGATTCGTCCAATGAGTCCTTGATATTTCGTCGTTTTCAGGCAATTTTCAGAATTTTTGAAAATGTCACTTTTTTGTGAAAGTATCCACTAAATGAAGGAATAATATGTGTGAGGGTACCCCAGGAGAGTTCCAAATGTGTGTGGGTAGAATATATATCCCACAGGGATAAAATTGAAAAAAGTTGAAACATTTTTTTTTTGGATTTAGTCATTTTTCCGGCGTTTATCAGACTTTCAGATAGGGGAAATGTCAGTGAGTGTTCCGATTTCAGTTCCAGAGCGATTCGCCCAATGAGTCCTTGATATTTCGTTATTTTCAGCCAATTTTCTGAATTTTTGAAAATTTCACATTTTTGTGAAAATATCTACTAAATGAGGGAATAATATGTGTGAGGGTACCCCAGGAGAGTTCCAAATGTGTGTGGGTAGAATATACAGTACAGACCAAAAGTTTGGACACACCTTCTCATTTAAAGATTTTTCTGTATTTTCTTGACTATGAAAATTGTACATTCATGCTGAAGGCATCAAAACTATGAATTAACACATGTGGAATTATATACTTAACAAAAAAGTGTGAAACAACTGAAAATATGTCTTATATTCTAGGTTCTTCAAAGTAGCCACCTTTTGGTTTGATGACTGCTTTGCACACTCTTGGCATTCTGTTGATGAGCTTCAAGATGTAGTCACCGGAAATGGTCTTCCATCAATCTTGAAGGAGTTCCCAGAGATGCTTAGCATTTGTTGGCCCTTTTGCCTTCACTCTGCGGTCCTGCTCACCCAAAACCATCTCGATTGGGTTCAGGTCTGGTGATGGTGGAGGCCAGGTCATCTGGCGTAGCACCCCATCACTCTCCTTCTTGGTCAAATAGCCCTTACACAGCCTAGAGGTGTGTTTGGGGTCATTGTCCTGTTGAAAAATAAATGATGGTCCAACTAAACGCAAACCGGATGGAATAGCATGCCGCTGCAAGATGCTGTGGTAGCCATGCTGGTTCAGTATGCCTTCAATTTTGAATAAATCCCCAACAGTGTCACCAACAAAGCACCCCCACACTATCACACCTCCTCCTCCATGCTTCACGGTGGTAACCAGGCATGTAGAGTTCATCCGTTCACCTTTTCTGCGTCGCACAAAGACGCGGTGGTTGGAACCAAAGATCTCAAATTTGGACTCATCAGACAAAAGCACAGATTTCCACTGGTCTAATGTCCATTCCTTGTGTTCTTTAGCCCAAACAAGTCTCTTCTGCTTGTTGCCTGTCCTTAGCAGTGGTTTCCTAGCAGCTATTTTACCATGAAGGCCTGCTGCACAAAGTCTCCTCTTAACAGTTGTTGTAGAGATGTGTCTGCTGCTAGAACTCTGTGTGGCATTGACCTGGTCTCTAATCTGAGCTGCTGTTAATCTGCGATTTCTGAGGCTGGTGACTTGGATAAACTTATCCTCAGAGGCAGAGGTGACTCTTGGTCTTCCTTTCCTGGGGAGGTCCTCATGTGAGCCAGTTTCTTTGTAGCGCTTGATGGTTTTTGCAACTGCACTTGGGGACAATTTCAAAGTTTGCACAATTTTTCAGACTGACAGACCTTAATTTCTTAAAGTAATGATGGCCATTCGTTTTTCTTTACTTAGCTGCTTTTTTCTTGCCATAATACAAATTCTAACAGTCTATTCAGTAGGACTATCAGCTGTGTATCCACCTGACTTCTGCACAACACAACTGATGGTCCCAACCCCATTTATAAGGCAAGAAATCCCACTTATTAAGCCTGACAGGGCACACCTGTGAAGTGAAACCATTTCCGGTGACTACCTCTTGAAGCTCATCAAGAGAATGCCATGAGTGTGCAAAGCAGTCATCAAAGCTAAAGGTGGCTACTTTGAAGAACCTAGAATATAAGACATATTTTCAGTTGTTTCACACTTTTTTGTTAAATATATAATTCCACATGTGTTAATTCATAGTTTTGATGCCTTCAGTGTGAATGTACAATTTTCATAGACATGAAAATATAGAAAAATCTTTAAATGAGAAGGTGTGTCCAAACTTTTGGTCTGTACTGTATATCCCACGGGGATAAAATTGAAAAAAGTTGAAACATTTTTTTTTTTGGATTTAGTCATTTTTCCGGCGTTTATCAGACTTTCAGATAGGGGAAATGTCAGTGAGCATTCCGATTTCAGTTCCAGAGCGATTCGCCCAATGAGTCCTTGATATTTCGTTATTTTCAGCCAATTTTCTGAATTTTTGAAAATTTCACTTTTTTGTGAAAATATCTACTAAATGAGGGAATAATATGTGTGAGGGTACCCCAGGAGAGTTCCAAATGTGTGTGGGTAGAATATATATCCCACGGGGATAAAATTGAAAAAAGTTTAAACATTTTTTTTTTTGGATTTAGTCATTTTTCCGGCGTTTATCAGACTTTCAGATAGGGGAAATGTCAGTGAGCGTTCCGATTTCAGTTCCAGAGCGATTCGCCCAATGAGTCCTTGATATTTCGTTATTTTCAGCGAATTTTCTGAATTTTTGAAAATTTCACTTTTTTGTGAAAATATCTACCAAATGAGGGAATAATATGTGTGAGGGTACCCCAGGAGAGTTCCAAATGTGTGTGGGTAGAATATATATCCCACGGGGATAAAATTGAAAAAAGTTGAAACATTTTTTTTTTGGGATTTAGTCATTTTTCCGGTGTTTATCAGACTTTCAGATAGGGGAAATGTCAGTGAGCGTTCCGATTTCAGTTCCAGAGCGATTCGCCGGATGGGTCCTTGACATTTCGTCGTTCTCAGGTGATTTTCAGAGTTTTTGAAAATTTCACTTTTTTGTGAAAATATCCACTAAATGATGGAATAATATGTGTGAGGGTACCCCAGGAGAGTTCCAAATGTGTGTGGGTAGAATATATATCCCACGGGGGTAAAATTGATAAAAGTTGAAAAATTTTTTTTTTTGGACTTAGTCATTTCTCCGGCGTTTATCAGACTTTCACATAGGGGAAATGTCAGTGAGCTTTTCGATTTCAGTTCCAGAGCGATTCGCCCAATGAGTCCTTGATATTTAGTCGTTTTCAGCCAATTTTCTGGATTTTTGAAAATTTCACTTTTTTGTGAAAATATCCACTAAATGAGTGAATAATATATGTGAGGGTACCCCAGGAGATTTCCAAATGTGTGTGGGTAGAATATATATACCACGGGGGTAAAATTGAAAAAAGTTGAAAAAAATTTTTTTTTAGAATAAAGTCATTTTTTCGGCGTTTATCAGACTTTCAGATAGGGGAAATGTCAGTGAGCGTTCCGATTTCAGTTCCAGAGCGATTCGCCCAATGAGTCCTTGACATTTCGTCGTTTTCAGCCAATTTTCAGAATTTTTGAAAATTTCACTAATTTGTGAAAATATCCACTAAATGAGGGAATAATATGTGTGAGGGTACCCCAGGAGAGTTCCAAATGTGTGTGGGTAGAATATATATCCCACGGGGGTAAAATTGAAAAAAGTTGAAACATTTTTTTTTTGGATTTAGTCATTTTTCCGGCGTTTATCAGACTTTCAGATAGGGGAAATGTCAGTGAGCGTTCCGATTTCAGTTCCAGAGCGATTCGCCCAATGAGTCCTTGATATTTCGTTATTTTCAGCCAATTTTCTGAATTTTTGAAAATTTCACTTTTTTGTGAAAATATCTACTAAATGAGGGAATAATATGTGTGAGGGTACCCCAGGAGAGTTCCAAATGTGTGTGGGTAGAATATATATCCCACAGGGTAAAATTGAAAAAAAGTTGAAAAATTTTTTGGGGGGGATTTAGTCATTTTTCCAGCGTTTATCAGACTTTCAGATAGGGCAAATGTCAGTGAGCGTTCCGATTTCAGTTCCAGAGCGATTTGCTAAATCAGTCCTTGATATTTCGTCGTTTTCAGACAATTTTCTGGATTTTTGAAAATTTCACTTTTTTGTGAAAATAAATGAGGAAATAATATGTGTGAGGGTACCCCAGGAGAGTTCCAAATGTGTGTGGGTAGAATCACGGGAGTAAAATTGAAACAAGTTGAAAAAATTTTTTTTTTGGACTTAAGTCATTTTTTCGCCGTTTATCAGACTTTCAGATAGGGGAAATGTCAGTGAGCGTTCCGATTTCAGTTCCAGAGCGATTCTCCCAATGATTCCTTGATATTTCGTCGTTTTCAGCCAATCTTCTGAATTTTTGAAAATTACACTTATTTGTGAAAATATCCACTAAATGAGGGAATAATATGTGTGAGGGTACCACAGGAGAATTCAAAATGTGTGTGGGTAGGTTATATATCCCACGAGGTTAAAATTGAAAAAAGTTAAAAAAAAATTTTTTTTTGTACTTAGTCATTTTTCCGGCTTTTATCAGAATTTCAGATAGGGGAAATGTCAGTGAGCGTTCCGATTTCAGTTCCAGAGCGATTCGCCGGATGGGTCCTTGATATTTCGTCGTTCTCAGGCAATTTTCAGAATTTTTGAAAATTTCACTTTTTAGTGAAAATATCCACTAAATGAGGGAATAATATGTGTGAGTGTATCCCCGGAGAGTTCCAAATGTGTGTGGGTAGAATATATATACCACGGGGGTAAAATTGAAAAAAGTTGAAAAAAATTTTTTTTGGACTTAAATCATTTTTTCGCCGTTTATCAGACTTTCAGTTAGGGGAAATGTCAGTGAGCGTTCCGATTTCAGTTCCAGAGCGATTCGCCCAATGAGTCGTTGATATTTCGTTATTTTCAGCCAATTTTCTGAATTTTTGAAAATTTCACTTTTTTGTGAAAATATCCACTAAATGAGGGAATAATATGTGTGAGGGTACCCCAGGAGAGTTCCAAATGTGTGTGTGTAGAATATATATCCCACGGGGTAAAATTGAAAAAAGTTGAAAAAATTTTTTTTGGGGATTTAGTCATTTTTCCGGCGTTTATCAGACTTTCAGTTAGGGATAATGTCAGTGAGCATTCCGATTTCAGTTCCAGAGCGATTGGCCTAATGAGTCCTTGATATTTAGTCGTTTTCCGCCAATTTTCTGGATTTTTGAAAATTTCACTTTTTTTTTTGAAAATATCCACTAAATGAGGGAATAATATGTGTGAGGGTAGCCCAGGAGAGTTCCAAATGTGTGTGGGTAGAATATATATCCCACGGGGGAAAAATTGAAAAAAGTTGCAAAAATTTTTGGGGGGGATTTAGTCATTTTTCCGGCGTTTATCAGACTTTCAGATAGGGGAAATGTCAGTGAGCGTTCCGATTTCAGTTCCAGAGCGATTCGCCCATTGAGTCCTTGATATTTAGTCATTTTCAGCCAATTTTCTGGATTTTTGAAAATTTCACTTTTTTGTGAAAATATCCACTAAATAAGGGAATAAATAATATCTGTGAGGGTACCCCAGGAGAGTTCCAAATGTGTGTGGGTAGAATATATATCCCACGGGGGTAAAATTGAAAAAAGTTGAAAATTTTTTTTTTTGGACTTAGTCATTTTTCCGGCGTTTATCAGACTTTCAGATAGGGGAATTGTCAGTGAGCGTTCCGATTTCAGTTCCAGAGCGATTCGCCGGATGGGTCCTTGATATTTCGTCGTTCTCAGGCAATTTTCAGAATTTTTGAAAATTTCACTTTTTTGTGAAAATATCCACTAAATGATGGAATAATATGTGTGAGGGTACCCCAGGAAAGTTCCAAATGTGTGTGGGTAGAATATATATCCCACGGGGGTAAAATTGAAAAAAGTTGAAAAAAATTTTTTTTTGGACTTAGTCTTTTTCCGGCGTTTATCAGACTTTCACATAGCGGAAATGTCAGTGAGCATTCCGATTTCAGTTCCAGAGCGATTTGCCCAATGGGTCCTTGATATTTAGTCATTTTCAGCCAATTTTCTGGATTTTTGAAAATTTCACTTTTTTGTGAAAATATCCACTAAATGAGGGAATAATATGTGTGAGGGTATCCCCGGAGAGATCCAAATGTGTGTGGGTAGAATATATATACCACGGGGGTAAAATTGAAAAAAGTTAAAAAAAATTTTTTTTGGACTTAAGTCATTTTTTTGCCGTTTATCAGACTTTCAGATAGGGGAAATGTCAGTGAGCGTTCCGATTTCAGTTCCAGAGCGATTCGCCCAATGAGTCCATGATATTTCGTTATTTTCAGCCAATTTTCTGAATTTTTGAAAATTTCACTTTTTTGTGAAAATATCCACGAAATGAGGGAATAATATGTGTGAGGGTACCCCAGGAGAGTTCCAAATGTGTGTGTGTAGAATATATATCCCACGGGGGTAAAATTGAAAGAAGTTGAAATTTTTTTTTCTGGATTTAGTAATTTTTCCGGCATTTATCAGACTTTCAGATAGGGGAAATGTCAGTGTCGTTCCGATTTCAGTTCCAGAGCGATTCGCCCAATGAGTCCTTGATATTTAGTCGTTTTCAGCCAATTTTCTGGATTTTTGAAAATTTCACTTTTTTGTGAAAATATCCACTAAATCAGGGAATAATATGTGTGAGGGTACCCCAGGAGAGTTCCAAATGTGTGTGGGTAGAACATATAACCCACGGGGGTAAAATTGAAAAAAGTTGAAATAATTTTTTTTTGGGATTTAGTCATTTTTCCGGCGTTTATCATACTTTCAGATATGGGAAATGTCAGTGAGCGTTCCGGTTTCAGTTCCAGAGCGATACGCCCAATGAGTCCTTGGTATTTAGTCGTTTTCAGCCAATTTTCAGAATTTGTGAAAATGTCACTTTTTTTGTGAAAATATCCAATAAATGAGGGAATAATATGTGTGAGGGTACCCCAGGAGAGTTCCAAATGTGTGTGGGTAGAATATATATCCCACGCGGGTAAAATTGAAAAAGTTGAAAATTTTTTTTTTTGGACTTAGTCATTTTTCCGGCGTTTATCAGACTTTCAGATAGGGGAAATGTCAGTGAGCCTTCCGATTTCAGTTCCAGAGCGATTCGCCCAATGAGTCCTTGGTATTTCGTCGTTTTCAGGCAATTTTCTGAATTTTTGAAAATTTCACTTTTTTGTGAAAATATCCACTAAATGAGGGAATAATATGTGTGAGGATACTCCAGGAGAGTTCCAAATGTGTGTGGGTAGAATATATATCCCACGGGGGAAAAATTGAAAGAAGTTGAAATTTTTTTTTTTCTGGATTTAGTAATTTTTCCGGCATTTATCAGACTTTCAGATAGGGGAAATGTCAGTGAGCGTTCCGATTTCAGTACCAGAGCGATTCGCCCAATGAGTCCTTGATATTTAGTCGTTTTCAGCCAATTTTCTGGATTTTTGAAAATTTCACTTTTTTGTGAAAATATCCACTAAATGAGGGAATAATATGTGTGAGGGTACCCCAGGAGAGTTCCAAATGTGTGTGGGTAGAATATATATCCCACGGGGATAAAACTGAAAAAGTTGAAACATTTTTTTTTTCGATTTAGTCATTTTTCCGGCGTTTATCAGACTTTCAGATAGGGGAAATGTCAGTGAGTGTTCCGATTTCAGTTCAAGAGCGATTGGCCCAATGAGTCCTTGATATTTAGTCGTTTTCAGCCAATTTTTAGAATTTTTGAAAATTTCACTTTTTTGTGAAAATATCCACTAAATGAGGGAATAATATGTGTGAGGGTACCCCAGGAGCGTTCCAAATGTGTGTGGGTAGAATATATATCCCACGGGGGTAAAATTGAAAAAAGTTGAAAACATTTTTTGGGGGGGATTTAGTCATTTTTCTGGCGTTTATCAGTCTTTCATATAGGGGAAATGTCAGTGAGCCTTCCGATTTCAGTTCCAGAGCGATTCGCCCAATGAGTCCTTGGTATTTCGTCGTTTTCAGGCAATTTTCTGAATTTTTGAAAATTTCACTTTTTTGTGAAAATATCCACTAAATGAGGGAATAATATGTGTGAGGATACCCCAGGAGAGTTCCAAATGTGTGTGGGTAGAATATATATCCCACGGGGGTAAAATTGAAAGAAGTTGAAATTTTTTTTTTTCTGGATTTAGTAATTTTTCCGGCATTTATCAGACTTTCAGATAGGGGAAATGTCAGTGAGCGTTCCGATTTCAGTTCCAGAGCGATTCGCCCAATGAGTCCTTGATATTTAGTCATTTTCAGCCAATTTTCTGGATTTTTGAAAATTTCACTTTTTTGTGAAAATATCCACTAAATAAGGGAATAATATCTGTGAGGGTACCCCAGGAGAGTTCCAAATGTGTGTGGGTAGAATATATATCCCACGGGGGTAAAATTGAAAAAAGTTGAAAATTTTTTTTTTTGGACTTAGTCATTTTTCCGGCGTTTATCAGACTTTCAGATAGGGGAATTGTCAGTGAGCGTTCCGATTTCAGTTCCAGAGCGATTCGCCGGATGGGTCCTTGATATTTCGTCGTTCTCAGGCAATTTTCAGAATTTTTGAAAATTTCACTTTTTTGTGAAAATATCCACTAAATGATGGAATAATATGTGTGAGGGTACCCCAGGAAAGTTCCAATTGTGTGTGGGTAGAATATATATCCCACGGGGGTAAAATTGAAAAAAGTTGAAAAAAATTTTTTTTTGGACTTAAGTCATTTTTTTCGGCGTTTATCAGACTTTCATATAGAGGAAATGTCAGTGAGCGTTCCGATTTCAGTTCCAGAGCGATTCGCCCAATGAGTCCTTCGTATTTCGTCGTTTTCAGGCAATTTTCTGAATTTTTGAAAATTTCACTTTTTTGTGAAAATATCCACTAAATGAGGGAATAATATGTGTGAGGATACCCCAGGAGAGTTCCAAATATGTGTGGGTAGAATATATATCCCACGGGGGTAAAATTGAAAGAAGTTGAAATTTTTTTTTTTCTGGATTTAGTAATTTTTCCGGCATTTATCAGACTTTCAGATAGGGGAAATGTCAGTGAGTGTTCCGATTTCAGTTCCAGAGCGATTCGCCCAATGAGTCCTTGATATTTAGTCGTTTTCAGCCAATTTTCTGGATTTTTGAAAATTTCACTTTTTTGTGAAAATATCCACTAAATGAGGGAATAATATGTGTGAGGGTACCCCAGGAGAGTTCCAAATGTGTGTGGGTAGAATATATATACCACGGGGGTAAAATTGAAAAAAGTTGATAAAAATTTTTTTTTGGACTTAAGTCATTTTTTCGGCGTTTATCAGACTTTCATATAGGGGAAATGTCAGTGAGCGTTCCGATTTCAGTTCCAGAGCGATTCCCACAATGAGTCCTTGGTATTTCGTCGTTTTCAGGCAATTTTCTGAATTTTTGAAAATTTCACTTTTTTGTGAAAATATCCACTAAATGAGGGAATAATATGTGTGAGGATACCCCAGGAGAGTTCCAAATGTGTGTGGGTAGAATATATATCCCACGGGGGTAAAATTGAAAAAAGTTGAAAATATTTTTTTTTGGACTTAGTCATTTTTCCGGCGTTTATCAGACTTTCAGATAGGGGAATTGTCAGTGAGCGTTCCGATTTCAGTTCCAGAGCGATTCACCCAATGAGTCCTTGATATTTAGTCGTTTTCAGACAATTTTCTGGATTTTTGAAAATTTCACTTTTTTGTGAAAATATCCACTAATTGAGGGAATAATATGTGTGAGGGTAACCCAGGAGAGTTCCAAATGTGTGTGGTTAGAATATATATCCCACGGGGGAAAATTGAAAAAAGTTGAAAGAATTTTTTTGGGGGGATTTAGTCATTTTTCCGGCGTTTATGAGACTTTCAGATAGGCGAAATGTCAGTGAGCGTTCCGGTTTCAGTTCCAGAGCGATTCGCCCAATGAGTCCTTGGTATTTAAACGTTTTCAGCCAATTTTCAGAATTTTTGAAAATGTCACTTTTTTGTGAAAATATCCACTAAATGAGGGAATAATGTGTGTGAGGGTACCCCAGGAGAGTTCCAAATGTGTGTGAGTAGAATATATATACCACGGGGGTAAAATTGAAAAAAGTTGAAAACAAAATTTTTTTTGCACTTAAGTCATTTTTCCGGCGTTTATCAGACTTTCAGATAGGGGAAATGTCAGTGAGCGTTCCGATTTCAGTTCCAGAGCGATTCGCCCAATGAGTCCTTGATATTTAGTCGTTTTCAGTCAATTTTCTGGATTTTTGAAAATTTCACTTTTTTGTGAAAATATCCAGTAAATGAGGGAATAATATGTATGAGGGTACCCCAGGAGAGTTCCAAATGTGTGTGGGTAGAATATATATACCATGGGGGTAAAATTGAAAAAAGTTGAAAAAAATTTTTTTTTGGGATTTGGTCATTTTTCCGGCGTTTATCAGACTTTCAGATAGGGGAAATGTCAGTGAACGTTCCGGTTTCAGTTCCAGAGCGATTCGCCCAATGAGTCCTTGGTATTTAGTCGTTTTCAGCCAATTTTCAGAATTTTTGAAAATGTCACTTTTTTGTGAAAGTATCCAATAAATGAAGCAATAATATGTGTGAGGGTACCCCAGGAGAGTTCCAAATGTGTGTGGGTAGATTATATATCCCACGGGGGTAAAATTGAAAAAAGTTGAAAACATTTTTTTTTGGATTTAGTTATTTTTTCGGCATTTATCAGACTTTCAGATAGGGGAAATGTCAGTGAGCGTTCTGATTTCAGTTCCAGAGCGATTCGCCCAATGAGTCCTTGATATTTAGTTGTTTTCAGCCAATTTTCTGGATTTTTGAAAATTTCACTTTTTTGTGCAAATATCCACTAAATGAGGGAATAATATGTGTGAGGGGATCCCAGGAGAGTTCCAAATGTGTGTGGGTAGAATATATATCCCACGGGGTAAAATTGAAAAAAGTTGAAAACATTTTTTTTTGGATTTAGTCATTTTTCCGGCATTTATCAGACTTTCAGATAGGGGAAATGTCAATGAGCGTTCCGATTTCAGTTCCAGAGCGATTCGCCCAATGAGTCCTTGGTATTTAGTCGTTTTCAGCCAATTTTCAGAATTTTTGAAAATGTCACTTTTTTGTGAAAATATCCACTAAATGAGGGAATAATATGTGTGAGGGTACCCCAGGAGAGTTCCAAATGTGTGTGGGTAGAATATATATCCCACGGGGGTAAAATTGAAAAAAGTTGAAAATTTTTTTTTTTGGACTTAGTCATTTTTCCGGCGTTTATCAGACTTTCAGATAGGGGAATTGACAGTGAGCGTTCCGATTTCAGTTCCAGAGCGATTCGCCCAATGAGTCCTTGATATTTAGTCGTTTTCAGCCAATTTTCTGAATTTTTGAAAATTTCAATTTTTTGTGAAAATATCCACTAAATGAGGGAATAATATGTGTGAGGGTACCCCAGGAGAGTTCCAAATGTGTGTGGGTAGAATATATATCCCACGGGGGTAAAATTGAAAAAAGTTGAAAACATTTTTTTTTGGGATTTAGTCATTTTTCCGGCGTTTATCAGACTTTCAGATAGTGGAAATGTCAGTGAGCGTTCCGATTTCAGTTCCAGAGCGATTCGCCCAATGAGTCCTTGATATTTCGTCGTTTTCAGGCAATTTTCAGAATTTTTGAAAATTTCACTTTTTTGAGAACGTATCCACTAAATGAAGGAATAATATGTGTGAGGGTACCCCAGGAGAGTTCCAAATGTGTGTGGGTAGATTATATATCCCACGGGGTAAAATTGAAAAAAGTTGAAAACATTTTTTTTTTTTGATTTAGTCATTTTTCCGGCATTTATCAGACTTTCAGATAGGGGATATGTCAGTGAGCGTTCCGATTTCAGTACCAGAGCGAATCGCCCAATGAGTCCTTGATATTTAGTCGCTTTCAGACAATTTTCTGGATTTTTGAAAATTTTACTTTTTTGTGAAAATATCCACTAAATGAGGGAATAATATGAGTGAGGGTACTCCAGGAGAGTTCCAAATGTGTGTGGGTAGAATATATATCCCACGGGGTAAAATTGAAAAAAGTTGAAAACTTTTTTTTTTTGACTTAGTCATTTTTCCGGCGTTTATCAGACTTTCAGATAGCGGAAATGTCAGTGAGCGTTCTGATTTCAGTTCCAGAGCGATTCGCCCAATGAGTCCTTGATATTTAGTCGTTTTGAGCCAATTTTCAGAATTTTTGAAAATTTCACTTTTTTGTGAAAATATCCACTAAATGAGGTAATAATATGTGTGAGGGTACCCCAGGAGAGTTCCAAATGTGTGTGGGTAGAATATATATCCCACGGGGGTAAAATTGAAAAAAGTTGAAAAAATTTTTTTTTTGGACTTAGTCATTTTTCCGGCGTTTATCAGACTTTCAGATAGCGGAAATGTCAGTGAGCGTTCCGATTTCAGTTCCAGAGCGCTTCGCCCAATGAGTCCTTGATATTTCGTCGTTTTCAGGCAATTTTCTGAATTTTTGAAAATTTCACTTTTTTTGTGAAAATATCCACTAAATGAGGGAATAATATGTGTGAGGGTACCCCAGGAGAGTTCCAAATGTGTGTGGGTAGATTATATATCCCACGGGGGTAAAATTTAAAAAAGTTGAAAAATTTTTTTGGAGGGATTTAGGCATTTTTCCGGCATTTATCAGACTTTCAGATAGGGGAAATGTCAGTGAGTGTTCCGATTTCAGCACCAGAGCGATTCGCCCAATGAGTCCTTGATATTTACTCGTTTTCAGCCAATTTTCTGAATTTTTGAAAATTTCACTTTTTTGTGAAAATATCCACTAAATGAGGGAATAATATGTGTGAGGGTACCCCAGGAGAGTTCCAAATGTGTGTGGGTAGAATATATATCCCACAGGGGTAAAATTTAAAAAAGTTTAAAAAAATTTTTTTTTGGACTTAGTAATTTTTCCGGCGTTTATCAGACTTTCAGATAGCGGAAATGTCAGTGAGCGTTCCGATTTCAGTTCCAGAGCGATTCGCCCAATGAGTCCTTGATATTTCGTCGTTTTCAGGCAATTTTCTGAATTTTTGAAAATTTCACTTTTTTGTGAAATTATCCACTAAATGAGGGAATAATATGTGTGAGGGTAACCCCAGGAGAGTTCCAAATGTGTGTGGGTAGATTATATATCCCACGGGGGTAAAATTGAAAAAAGTTGAAAATTTTTTTGGGGGGGATTTAGTCATTTTTCCGGCATTTATCAGACTTTCAGATAGGGGAAATGTCAGTGAGTGTTCCGATTTCAGTACCAGAGCGATTCGCCCAATGAGTCCTTGATATTTAGTCGTTTTCAGCCAATTTTCTGAATTTTTGAAAATTTCACTTTTTTGTGAAAATATCCACTAAATGAGGGAATAATATGTGTGAGGGTACCCCAAGAGAGTTCCAAATGTGTGTGGGTAGAATATATATCCCACGGGGGTAAAATTGAAAAAAGTTGAAAATTTTTTTTTTCTGGATTTAGTAATTTTTCCGGCATTTATCAGACTTTCAGATAGGTGAAATGTCAGTGAGCTTTCCGATTTCAGTACCAGAGCGATTCGCCCAATGAGTCCTTGATATTTAGTCGTTTTCAGCCAATTTTCTGGATTTTTGAAAATTTTACTTTTTTGTGAAAATATCCACTAAATGAGGGAATAATATGTGTGAGAGTACCCCAGGAGAGTTCCAAATGTGTGTGGGTAGATTATATATCCCACGGGGGTAAAATTGAAAAAAGTTGAAAATTTTTTTGGGGGGGATTTAGTCATTTTTCCGGCATTTATCAGACTTTCAGATAGGGGAAATGTCAGTGAGTGTTCCGATTTCAGTACCAGAGCGATTCGCCCAATGAGTCCTTGATATTTACTCGTTTTCAGCCAATTTTCTGAATTTTTGAAAATTTCACTTTTTTGTGAAAATATCCACTAAATGAGGGAATAATATGTGTGATGGTACCCCAGGAGAGTTCCAAATGTGTTTGGGTAGAATATATATCCCACAGGGGTAAAATTTAAAAAAGTTTAAAAAAATTTTTTTTTGGACTTAGTAATTTTTCCGGCGTTTATCAGACTTTCAGATAGCGGAAATGTCAGTGAGCGTTCCGATTTCAGTTCCAGAGCGATTCGCCCAATGAGTCCTTGATATTTCGTCGTTTTCAGGCAATTTTCTGAATTTTTGAAAATTTCACTTTTTTGTGAAATTATCCACTAAATGAGGGAATAATATGTGTGAGGGTACCCCAGGAGAGTTCCAAATGTGTGTGGGTAGATTATATATCCCACGGGGGTAAAATTGAAAAAAGTTGAAAATTTTTTTTGGGGGGATTTAGTCATTTTTCCGGCATTTATCAGACTTTCAGATAGGGGAAATGTCAGTGAGTGTTCCGATTTCAGTACCAGAGCGATTCGCCCAATGAGTCCTTGATATTTAGTCGTTTTCAGCCAATTTTCTGAATTTTTGAAAATTTCACTTTTTTGTGAAAATATCCACTAAATGAGGGAATAATATGTGTGAGGGTACCCCAGGAGAGTTCCAAATGTGTGTGGGTAGAATATATATCCCACGGGGGTAAAATTGAAAAAAGTTGAAAATTTTTTTTTTCTGGATTTAGTAATTTTTCCGGCATTTATCAGACTTTCAGATAGGTGAAATGTCAGTGAGCTTTCCGATTTCAGTACCAGAGCGATTCGCCCAATGAGTCCTTGATATTTAGTCGTTTTCAGCCAATTTTCTGGATTTTTGAAAATTTTACTTTTTTGTGAAAATATCCACTAAATGAGGGAATAATATGTGTGAGAGTACCCCAGGAGAGTTCCAAATGTGTGTGGGTAGATTATATATCCCACGGGGGTAAAATTGAAAAAAGTTGAAAATTTTTTTGGGGGGGATTTAGTCATTTTTCCGGCATTTATCAGACTTTCAGATAGGGGAAATGTCAGTGAGTGTTCCGATTTCAGTACCAGAGCGATTCGCCCAATGAGTCCTTGATATTTAGTCGTTTTCAGCCAATTTTCTGGATTTTTGAAAATTTTACTTTTTTGTGAAAATATCCACTAAATGAGGGAATAATATGTGTGAGGGTACCCCAGGAGAGTTCCAAATGTGTGTGGGTAGAATATATATCCCACGGGGGTAAAATTGAAAAAAGTTGAAAAATTTTTTTTTGGGATTTAGTCATTTTTCCGGCATTTATCAGACTTTCAGATAGCGGAAATGTCAGTGAGCGTTCCGATTTCAGTACCAGAGCGATTCGCCCAATGAGTCCTTGATATTTAGTCGTTTTCAGCCAATTTTCTGGATTTTTGAAAATTTTACTTTTTTGTGAAAATATCCAATAATGAGGGAATAATATGTGTGAGGGTACCCCAGGAGGGTTCCAAATGTGCGTGGGTAGAATATATATCCCACAGGGTTAAAATTGAAAAAAGTTGAAAAAAATTTTTTTTTAGTACTTAGTCATTTTTCCTGCGTTTATCAGACTTTCAGATAGGGGAAATGTCAGTGAGCGTTCCGATTTCAGTTCCTGAGCTATTCGCCCAATGAGTCCTTGATATTTCGTCGTTTTCAGGCAATTTTCAGAATTTTTTAAAATTTCACTTTTTTGTGAAAATATCCACTAAATGAGGGAATAATATGTGTGAGGGTACCCCAGGAGAGTTCCAAATGTGTGTGGGTAGAATATATATCCCACGGGGGAAAAATTGAAAAAAGTTGAAAATTTTTTTTGGGGGATTTAGTCATTTTTCCAGCATTTATCAGACTTTCAGATAGCGGAAATGTCAGTGAGCGTTCCGATTTCAGTTCCAGAGCGCTTCGCCCAATGAGTCCTTGATATTTCGTCGTTTTCAGGCAATTTTCTGAATTTTTGAAAATTTCACTTTTTTTGTGAAAATATCCACTAAATGAGGGAATAATATGTGTGAGGGTACCCCAGGAGAGTTCCAAATGTGTGTGGGTAGATTATATATCCCACGGGGGTAAAATTTAAAAAAGTTGAAAAATTTTTTTGGAGGGATTTAGGCATTTTTCCGGCATTTATCAGACTTTCAGATAGGGGAAATGTCAGTGAGTGTTCCGATTTCAGTACCAGAGCGATTCGCCCAATGAGTCCTTGATATTTACTCGTTTTCAGCCAATTTTCTGAATTTTTGAAAATTTCACTTTTTTGTGAAAATATCCACTAAATGAGGGAATAATATGTGTGAGGGTACCCCAGGAGAGTTCCAAATGTGTGTGGGTAGAATATATATCCCACAGGGGTAAAATTTAAAAAAGTTTAAAAAAATTTTTTTTTGGACTTAGTAATTTTTCCGGCGTTTATCAGACTTTCAGATAGCGGAAATGTCAGTGAGCGTTCCGATTTCAGTTCCAGAGCGATTCGCCCAATGAGTCCTAGATATTTCGTCGTTTTCAGGCAATTTTCTGAATTTTTGAAAATTTCACTTTTTTGTGAAAATATCCACTAAATGAGGGAATAATATGTGTGAGGGTACCCCAGGAGAGTTCCAAATGTGTGTGGGTAGATTATATATCCCACGGGGGTAAAATTGACAAAAGTTGAAAAAAATTTTTTTTGGATTTAGTCTTTTTTCCGGCATTCATCAGACTTTCAGATAGGGGAAATGTCAGTGAGCGTTCCGATTTCAGTTCCAGAGCGATTCGCCAAATGAGTCCTTGAAATTTAGTCGAAATCTGCCAATTTTCTGGATTTTTGAAAATTTCACTTATTTGTGAACATATCCACTAAATGAGGGAATAATATGTGTGAGGGTACCCCAGGCAGGAGAGTTCCAAATGTGTGTGGGTAGAATATAAATCCCATGGGGTAAAATTGAAAAAAGTTGAAAAAAATTTTTTTTTGACTTAGTCATTTTTCCGGCGTTTATCAGACTTTCAGATAGGGGAAATGTCAGTGAGCGGTCCGATTTCAACTTTGAGCGATTGGGCCAATGGTTCCTTGATATTTCGTCGTTTTCAGGCAATTTTCTGAATTTTTGAAAATTTCACTTTTTTGTGAAAATATCCACTAAATGAGGGAATAATATGTGTGAGGGTTCCCCAGGAGAGTTCCAAATGTGTGTGGGTAGATTATATATCCCACGGGGGTAAAATTGAAAAAAGTTGAAATAATTTTTTTTGGGACTTAGTCATTTTTCCGGCGTTTATCAGACTTTCAGATAGGGGAAATGTCAGTGAGCGTTCCGATTTCAGTACCAGAGCGATTCGCCCAATGAGTCCTTGATATTTAATCGTTTTCAGCCAATTTACTGGATTTTTGAAAATGTCACTTTTTTGTGAAAATATCCACTAAATGAGGGAATAATATGTGTGAGGGTACCCCACGAGAGTTCCAAATTTGTGTGGGTAGAATATATCTCCCATGGGGTAAAATTGAAAAAAGTTGAAACAATTTTTTTTTTGGACTTAGTCATTTTTCCGTCGTTTATCAGACTTTCAGAAAGCGGAAATGTCAGTGAGCGTTCCGATTTCAGTACCAGAGCAATTCGCCCAATGAGTCCTTGATATTTAGTCGTTTTCAGCCAATTTTCTGGATTTTTGAAAATTTTACTTTTTTTGTGAAAATATCCACTAAATGAGGGAATAATATGTGTGAGGGTACCCCAGGAGAGTTCCAAATGTGTGTGGGTAGAATATATATCCCACGGGGATAAAATTGAAAAAAGCTTAAATTTTTTGGGGGGGGATTTAGTCATTTTTCCGGCGTTTATCGGACTTTGAGATAGGGGAAATGTCAGTGAGCGTTCCGATTTCAGTTCCAGAGCGATTCGCCCAATCAGTCCTTGATATTTCGTCGTTTTCAGGCAATTATCTGAATTTTTGAAAATTTCACTTTTTTGTGAAAATATCCACTAAATGAGGGAATAATATGTGTGAGGGTACCCCAGGAGATTTCCAAATGTGTGTGGGTAGAATATATATCCCACGGGGGTAAAATTGAAAAAATTTGAAAAATTTTTTTTTCTGGATTTAGTAATTTTTCCGGCATTTATCAGACTTTCAGATAGGTGAAATGTCAGTGAGCATTCCGATTTCAGTACCAGAGGGATTCGCCCAATGAGTCCTTGATATTTATTCGTTTTCAGCCTATTTTCTGGATTTTTGAAAATTTCACTTTTTTGTGAAAATATCCACTAAATGAGGGAATAATATGTGTGAGGGTACCCCAGGAGAGTTCTAAATGTGTGTGGGTAGAATATATATCCCACGGGGGTAAAATTGAAAAAAGTTGAAAAAAATTTTTTTTTGGACTTAGTAATTTTTCCGGCGTTTATCAGACTTTCAGATAGGGGAAATGTCAGTAAACGTTCCGATTTCATTTCCAGAGCGAAGCGCCCAATGAGTCCTTGATATTTAGTCGTTTTCAGCCAATTTTCTGGATTTTTGAAAATTTCACTTTTTTGTGAAAATATCCACTAATTGAGGGAATAATATGTGTGAGGGTACCCCAGGAGAGTTCCAAATGTGTGTGGGTAGAATATATATCCCACAGAGTTAAAATTGAAAAAAGTTGAAAAAATTTTTTTTTTTAGTACTTAGTCATTTTTCCAGCGTTTATCAGACTTTCAGATAGGGGAAATGTCAGTGAGCGTTCCGATTTCAGTTCCAGAGCGATTCGCCATATGAGTCATTGATATTTAGTCGTTTTCAGCCAATTTTCTGGATTTGTGAAAATGTCACTTTTTTGTGAAAATATCCACTAAATGAGGGAATAATATGTGTGAGGGTACCCCACGAGAGTTCCAAATGTGTGTGGGTAGAATATATATCCCACGGGGTAAAATTTAAAAAAGTTTAACAATTTTTTTTTTTGGACTTAGTCATTTTTCCGGCGTTTATCAGACTTTCAGATAGGGGAAATGTCAGTGAGCGTTCCGATTTCAGTTCCAGAGCGAATCGCCCAATGAGTCCTTGATATTTAGTCGTTTTCAGCTAATTTTCTGAATTATTGAAAATTTCACTTTTTTGTGAAAATATCCACTAAATGAGGGAATAATATGTGTGAGGGTACCCCAGGAGAGTTCCAAATGGGTGTGGGTAGAATATATATCCCACGGGGGTAAAATTGAAAAAAGTTGAAAAAAAATTTTTTTTGACTTAGTCATTTTTCCAGCGTTTATCAGACTTTCAGATAGGGGAAATGTCAGTGAGCGTTCTGATTTCAGTTCCAGAGCGATTCGCCCAATGAGTCCTTGATATTTAGTCGTTTTCAGCCAATTTTCTGGATTTTTGAAAACTTCACTTTTTTGTGAAAATATCCACTAAATGAGGGAATAATGTGTGTGAGGGTACCCTAGGAGAGTTCCAAATGTCTGTGGGTAGAATATATATCCCACGGGGGTAAAATTGAAAAGAGTTTAAAAATTTTTTGGGGGGGATTTAGTCATTTTTCCGGCATTTATCAGACTTTCAGATAGGGGAAATGTCAGTGAGGGCTCCCATTTCAGTTCCAGAGCGATTCGCCCAATGAGTCCTTGATATTTAGTCGTTTTCAGCCAATTTTCTGGATTTTTGAAAATTTCACTTTTTTGTGAAAATATCCACTAATTGAGGGAATAATATGTGTGAGGGTACCCCAGGAGAGTTCCAAATGTGTGTGGGTAGAATATATATCCCACGGGGGTAAAATTGAAATAAGTTTAAAATTTTTTTGGGGGGGATTCAGTCATTTTTTCGGTGTTTATCAGACTTTCAGATAGGGGAAATGTCAGTGAGCGTTCCAATTTCAGTTCCAGAGCGATTCGCCCAATGAGTCCTAGATATTTCGTCGTTTTCAGGCAATTTTCTGAATTTTTGAAAATTTCACTTTTTTGTGAAAATATCCACTAAATGAGGGAATAATATGTGTGAGGGTACCCCAGGAGAGTTCCAAATGTGTGTGGGTAGATTATATATCCCACGGGGGTAAAATTGACAAAAGTTGAAAAAATTTTTTTTGGGATTTAGTCTTTTTTCCGGCATTCATCAGACTTTCAGATAGGGGAAATGTCAGTGAGCGTTCCGATTTCAGTTCCAGAGCGATTCGCCAAATGAGTCCTTGAAATTTAGTCGAAATCTGCCAATTTTCTGGATTTTTGAAAATTTCACTTATTTGTGAACATATCCACTAAATGAGGGAATAATATGTGTGAGGGTACCCCAGGCAGGAGAGTTCCAAATGTGTGTGGGTAGAATATAAATCCCATGGGGTAAAATTGAAAAAAGTTGAAAAAAAATTTTTTTTGACTTAGTCATTTTTCCGGCGTTTATCAGACTTTCAGATAGGGGAAATGTCAGTGAGCGGTCCGATTTCAACTTTGAGCGATTCGCCCATTGGTTCCTTGATATTTCGTCGTTTTCAGGCAATTTTCTGAATTTTTGAAAATTTCACTTTTTTGTGAAAATATCCACTAAATGAGGGAATAATATGTGTGAGGGTACCCTAGGAGAGTTCCAAATGTGTGTGGGTAGAATATATATCCCACGGGGGTAAAATTGAAAAGAGTTTAAAATTTTTTTGGGGTGGATTTAGTCATTTTTCCGGTGTTTATCAGACTTTCAGATAGGGGAAATGTCAGTGAGCATTCCGATTTCAGTTCCAGAGCGATTCGCACAATGAGTCCTTGATATTTAGTCGTTTTCAGCCAATTTTCTGGATTTTTGAAAATTTCACTTTTTTGTGAAAATGTCAACTAAATGAGGGAATAATATGTGTGAGGGTACCCCAGGAGAGTTCCAAATGTGTGTGGGTAGAATATATATCCCACGGGGGTAAAATTGAAATAAGTTTAAAAATTTTTTGTGGGGGATATAGTCATTTTTCCGGTGTTTATCAGACTTTCAGATAGGGGAAATGTCAGTGAGCATTCCGATTTCAGTTCCAGAGCGATTCGCACAATGAGTCCTTGATATTTAGTCGTTTTCAGGCAATTTTCTGAATTGTTGAAAATTTCACTTTTTTGTGAAAATATCAACTAAATGAGGGAATAATATGTGTGAGGGTACCCCAGGCAGGAGAGTTCCAAATGTGTGTAGGTAGAAGACAAATCACACGGGGTAAAATTGAAAAAAGTTGAAAAAAAATTTTTTTGGGGGGTTTAAGTCATTTTTCCGGCGTTTATCAGACTTTCAGATAGGGGAAATGTCAGTGAGTGTTCCGATTTCAGTTCCAGAGCGAATCGCCCAATGAGTCCTTGATATTTAGTCGTTTTCAGCCAATTTTCTGAATTATTGAAAATTTCACTTTTTTGTGAAAATATCCACTAAATGAGGGAATAATATGTGTGAGGGTACCCCAGGTGAGTTCCAAATGTGTGTGGGTAGAATATATATCCCACGGGGGTAAAATTGAAAAAAGTTGAAAAAAATTTTTTTTTCACTTAGTCATTTTTCCGGCGTTTATCAGACTTTCAGATAGGGGAAATGTCAGTGAGCATTTCAATTTACGTTCCAGAGCAATTTGCCGTATGGGTCCTTGATATTTCGTCGTTTTCAGGCAATTTTCTGAATTTTTGAAAATTTCACTTTTTTGTGAAAATATCCACTAAATGAGGGAATAATATGTGTGAGGGTACCCAAGGAGAGTTCCAAATGTGTGTGGGTAGATTATATATCCCACGGGGGTAAAATTGACAAAAGTTGAAAAAAATTTTTTTTGGATTTAGTCTTTTTTCCGGCATTCATCAGACTTTCAGATAGGGGAAATGTCAGTGAGCGTTCCGATTTCAGTTCCAGAGCGATTCGCCAAATGAGTCCTTGAAATTTAGTCGAAATCTGCCAATTTTCTGGATTTTTGAAAATTTCACTTATTTGTGAACATATCCACTAAATGAGGGAATAATATGTGTGAGGGTACCCCAGGCAGGAGAGTTCCAAATGTGTGTGGGTAGAATATAAATCCCATGGGGTAAAATTGAAAAAAGTTGAAAAAAATTTTTTTTTGACTTAGTCATTTTTCCGGCGTTTATCAGACTTTCAGATAGGGGAAATGTCAGTGAGCGGTCCGATTTCAACTTTGAGCGATTCGCCCAATGGTTCCTTGATATTTCGTCGTTTTCAGGCAATTTTCTGAATTTTTGAAAATTTCACTTTTTTGTGAAAATATCCACTAAATGAGGGAATAATATGTGTGAGGGTACCCTAGGAGAGTTCCAAATGTGTGTGGGTAGAATATATATCCCACGGGGGTAAAATTGAAAAGAGTTTAAAATTTTTTGGGGGTGGATTTAGTCATTTTTCCGGTGTTTATCAGACTTTCAGATAGGGGAAATGTCAGTGAGCATTCCGATTTCAGTTCCAGAGCGATTCGCACAATGAGTCCTTGATATTTAGTCGTTTTCAGCCAATTTTCTGGATTTTTGAAAATTTCACTTTTTTGTGAAAATGTCAACTAAATGAGGGAATAATATGTGTGAGGGTACCCCAGGAGAGTTCCAAATGTGTGTGGGTAGAATATATATCCCACGGGGGTAAAATTGAAATAAGTTTAAAAATTTTTTGTGGGGGATATAGTCATTTTTCCGGTGTTTATCAGACTTTCAGATAGGGGAAATGTCAGTGAGCATTCCGATTTCAGTTCCAGAGCCATTCGCACAATGAGTCCTTGATATTTAGTCGTTTCCAGGCAATTTTCTGAATTGTTGAAAATTTCACTTTTTTGTGAAAATATCAACTAAATGAGGGAATAATATGTGTGAGGGTACCCCAGGCAGGAGAGTTCCAAATGTGTGTAGGTAGAAGACAAATCACACGGGGTAAAATTGAAAAAAGTTGAAAAAAATTTTTTTTGGGGGGTTTAAGTCATTTTTCCGGCGTTTATCAGACTTTCAGATAGGGGAAATGTCAGTGAGTGTTCCGATTTCAGTTCCAGAGCGAATTGCCCAATGAGTCCTTGATATTTAGTCGTTTTCAGCCAATTTTCTGAATTATTGAAAATTTCACTTTTTTGTGAAAATATCCACTAAATGAGGGAATAATATGTGTGAGGGTACCCCAGGTGAGTTCCAAATGTGTGTGGGTAGAATATATATCCCACGGGGGTAAAATTGAAAAAAGTTGAAAAATTTTTTTTTTTCACTTAGTCATTTTTCCGGCGTTTATCAGACTTTCAGATAGGGGAAATGTCAGTGAGCATTTCAATTTACGTTCCAGAGCAATTTGCCGTATGGGTCCTTGATATTTCGTCGTTTTCAGGCAATTTTCTGAATTTTTGAAAATTTCACTTTTTTGTGAAAATATCCACTAAATGAGGGAATAATATGTGTGAGGGTACCCAAGGAGAGTTCCAAATGTGTGTGGGTAGATTATATATCCCACTTGGGTAAAATTGACAAAAGTTGAAAAAATTTTTTTTGGGGATTTAGTCTTTTTTTCCGGCATTCATCAGACTTTCAGATAGTGGAAATGTCAGTGAGCGTTCCGATTTCAGTTCCAGAGCGATTCGCCCAATGAGTCCTTGATATTTAGTCGAAATCTGCCAATTTTCTTGATTTTTGAAAATTTCACTTATTTGTGAAAATATCCACTAAATGAGGGAATAATATGTGTGAGGGTACCCCAGGAGAGTTCAAAATGTGTGTAGGTAGAATATATATCCCACGGGGGTAAAATTGAAAAAAGTTGCAAAATTTTTTTTTTTCGATTTAGTCATTTTTCCAGCGTTTATCAGACTTTCAGATAGTGGAAATGTCAGTGAGCATTCCGATTTCAGTTCCAGAGCGATTCGCCCAATGAGTCCTTGATATTTCGTCGTTTTCAGCCAATTTTCTGGATTTTTGAAAATTTTACTTTTTTGTGAAAATATCCACTAAATGAGGGAATAATATGTGTGAGGGTACCCTAGGAGAGTTCCAAATGTGTGTGGGTAGAATATATATCCCACGGGGGTAAAATTGAAAAGAGTTTAAATTTTTTTTGGGGGGGATTTAGTCATTTTTCCGGCGTTTATCAGACTTTCAGATAGGGGAAATGTCAGTGAGCGTTCCGATTTCAGTTCCAGAGCGATTCACCCAATGGGTCCTTGATATTTCGTCGTTTTCAGGCAATTTTCTGAATTTTTGAAAATTTCACTTTTTTGTGAAAATATTCACTAAATGAAGGAATAATATGTGTAAGGGTACCCCAGGAGAGTTCCAAATGTGTGTGGGTAGAATATATATCCCACGGGGGTAACATTGAAAGAAGTTGAAAAAATTTTTTTTTTTGGACTTAGTCATTTTTCAGGCATTTATCAGACTTTCAGATAGGGGAAATGTCAGTGAGCGTTCCGATTTCAGTACCAGAGCGATTCGCCCAATGAGTCCTTGTTATTTAGTCGTTTTCAGCCAATTTTCTGGATTTTTGAAAACTTCACTTTTTTGTGAAAATATCCACTAAATGAGGGAATAATATGTGTGAGGGTACCCTAGGAGAGTTCCAAATGAGTGTGGGTAGAATATATATCCCACGGGGGTAAAGATGAAAAGAGTTTAAAAATTTTTTGGGCGGGATTTAGTCATTTTTCCGGCGTTTATCAGACTTTCAGATAGGGGAAATGTCAGTGAGCGCTCCCATTTCAATTCCAGAGCGATTCGCCCAATGAGTCCTTGATATTTAGTCGTTTTCAGCCAATTTTCTGGATTTTTGAAAATTTCACTTTTTTGTGAAAATATCCACTAATTGAGGGAACAATATGTGTGAGGGTACCCCAGGAGAGTTCCAAATGTGTGTGGGTAGAATATATATCCCACAGGGTTGAAATTGAAAAAAGTTGAAAAAAATTTTTTTTTAGTACTTAGTCATTTTTCCGGTGTTTATCAGACTTTCAGATAGGGGAAATGTCAGTGAGCATTCCGATTTCAGTTCCAGAGCGATTCGCCCAATGAGTCCTTGATATTTCGTCGTTTTCAGCCAATTTTCTGGATTTTTGAAAATTTCACTTTTTTGTGAAAATATCCACTAAATGAGGGAATAATATGTGTGAAGGTACCCCAGGAGAGTTCCAAATGTGTGTGGGTAGAATATATATCCCACGGGGGTAAAATTGAAAAAAGTTGAAAATTTTTTTTTTTTCGATTTAGTCATTTTTCCAGCGTTTATCAGACTTTCAGATAGGAGAAATGTCAGAGAGCATTCCGATTTCAGTTCCAGAGCGATTCGCCCAATGAGTCCTTGATATTTAGTCGAAATCTGCCAATTTTCTGGATTTTTGAAAATTTTACTTTTTTGTGAAAATATCCACTAAATGAGGGAATAATATGTGTGAGGGAATCCCAGGAGAGTTTCAAATGTGTGTGGGTAGAATATATATCCCACGGGGGTAAAATTGAAAAAAGTTGAAAACATTTTTTTTTTCGATTTAGTCATTTTTTTAGGGTTTATCAGACTTTCAGATAGGGGAAATGTCAGTGAGCGTTCCGATTTCAGTTCCAGAGCGATTCGCCCAATGAGTCCTTGATATTTAGTCGAAATCTGCCAATTTTCTTGATTTTTGAAAATTTCACTTATTTGTGAAAATATCCACTAAATGAGGGAATAATATGTGTGAGGGTACCCCAGGAGAGTTCAAAATGTGTGTAGGTAGAATATATATCCCACGGGGGTAAAATTGAAAAAAGTTGCAAAATTTTTTTTTTTCGATTTAGTCATTTTTCCAGCGTTTATCAGACTTTCAGATAGTGGAAATGTCAGTGAGCATTCCGATTTCAGTTCCAGAGCGATTCGCCCAATGAGTCCCTGATATTTCGTCGTTTTCAGCCAATTTTCTGGATTTTTGAAAATTTTACTTTTTTGTGAAAATATCCACTAAATGAGGGAATAATATGTGTGAGGGTACCCCAGGAGAGTTCCAAATGTGTGTGGGTAGAATATATATCCCACGGGGGTAAAATTGAAAAAAGTTTAAAATTTTTTTTGGGGGGATTTAGTCATTTTTCCGGCGTTTATCAGACTTTCAGATATGGGAAATGTCAGTGAGCGTTCTGATTTCAGTTCCAGAGCGATTTGCCCAATGAGTCCTTGATATTTCGTCGTTTTCAGGCAATTTTCTGAATTTTTGAAAATTTCACTTTTTTGTGAAAATATCCACTAAATGAGGGAATAATATGTGTGAGGGTACCCCAGGAGAGTTCCAAATGTTTTTGGGTAGAATGTATATCCCACGGTGGTAAAATTGAAAAAAGTTGAAAAATTTTTTTGGGGGATTTATTCATTTTTCTGGCATTTATCAGACTTTCAGATAGGGGAAATGTCAGTGAGCATTCAGATTTCAGTTCCAGAGCGATTCGCCCAATGAGTAATTGATATTTCGTCGTTTTCAGCCAATTTTCTGAATTTTTGAAAATTTTACTTTTTTGTGAAAATATCCACTAAATGAGGGAATAATATGTGTGAGGGTACCCCAGGAGAGTTCAAAATGTGTGTAGGTAGAATATATATCCCACAGGAGTAAAATTGAAAAAATTTGAAAAATTTTTTTTTTCGATTTAGTCATTTTTCCAGCGTTTATCAGACTTTCAGATATGGGAAATGTCAGTGAGCATTCCGATTTCAGTTCCAGAGCGATTCGCCGAATAAGTCCTTGATATTTAGTCGTTTTCAGCCAATTTTCTGGATTTTTGAAAGTTTCACTTTTTTGTGAAAATATCCACTAAATGAGGGAATAATATGTGTGAGGGTACCCCAGGAGAGTTCCAAATGTGTGTGGGTAGAATATATATCCCACGGGGGTAAAATTGAAAAAAGTTGAAAAATTTTTTTGGGGGGATTTAGTCATTTTTCCGGCATTTATCAGACTTTCAGATAGGGGAAATGTCAGTGAGCGTTCCGATTTCAGTTCCAGAGCGATTTGCCCAATGAGCCCTTGATATTTAGTCGTTTTCAGCCAATTTTCTGGATTTTTGAAAATTTCACTTTTTTGTGAAAATATCCACTAAATGAGGGAATAATATGTGTGAGGGTACCCCAGGAGAGTTCCAAATGTGTGTGGGTAGAATATATATCCCACGGGGGTAAAATTGAAAAAAGTTGAAAAAAAATTTTTTTTGGACTTAGTCATTTTTCCGGCGTTTATCAGATTTCAGATAGGGGAAATGTCAGTGAGCGTTCCGATTTCAGTTCCAGAGCGAATCGCCCAATGAGTCCTTGATATTTCGTCGTTTTCAGCCAATTTTCTGGATGTTTGAAAATTTCACTTTTTTGTGAAAATATCCACTAAATGAGGGAATAATATGTGTGAGGATACCCTAAGAGAGTTCCAAATGAGTTTGGGTCGAATATATATCCCACAGGGTTAAAATTGAAAAAAGTTGAAAAAAATTTTATTTTAGTAGTCATTTTTCCGGCGTTTATCATACTTTCAGATAGGGGAAATGTCAGTGAATGTTCTGATTTCAGTTACAAAGCGAATCGCACAATGGTTCCTTGATATTTAGTCGTTTTCAGCCAATTTTCTGAATTTTTGAAAATTTCACTTTTTTGTGAAACTATCCACTAAATGAGGGAATAATATGTATGGGTACCCCAGGAGAGTTCCAAATGTGTGTGGGTAGAATATATATCCCACGGGGGTAAAATTGAAAAAAGTTGAAAAATTTTTTTTTTGGACTTAGTCATTTTTCCGGCGTTTATCAGACTTTCAGATAGGGGAAATGTCAGTGAGCGTTCCGATTTCAGTTCCAGAGCGATTCGCCCAATGAGTTCTTGATATTTTGTCGTTTTCAGCCAATATTCTGGATTTTTGAAAATTTCACTTTTTTGTGAAAATATCCACTAAATGAGGGAATAATATGTGTGAGGGTACCCCAGGAGAGTTCCAAATGTGTGTTGGTAGAATATATATCCCACGGGGGTAAAATTGAAAAAAGTTAAAAAAAATTTTGGGGGGGATTTAGTCATTTTTCCGGCGTTTATCAGACTTTCAGATAGGGGAAATGTCAGAGAGTGTTCCGATTTCAGTTCCAGAGTGATTCGCCCAATGAGTCCTTGATATTTCGTTGAAATCTGCCAATTTTCTTGATTTTTGAAAATTTCACTTATTTGTGAAAATATCCACTAAATGAGGGAATAATATGTGTGAGGGTACCCCAGGAGAGTTCAAAATGTGTGTGGGTAGAATATATATCCCACGGGGGTAAAATTGAAAAAAGTTGAAACATTTTTTTTTTTATCGATTTAGTCATTTTTCCAGCGTTTATCAGACTTTCAGATAGGGGAAATGTCATTGAGCGTTCCGATTTCAGTTCCAGAGCGATTCGCCCAATGAGTCCGTGATATTTAGTCGAAATCTGCCAATTTTCTGGATTTTTGAAAAGTTTACTTATTTGTGAAAATATCCACTAAATGAGGGAATAATATGTGTAAGGGTACCCCAGGAGAGTTCCAAATGTGTGTGGGTAGAATATATATCTAACGGGGGTAAAATTGAAAAAAGTTTAAAAATTTTTGGGGGGGATTTAGTCATTTTTCCAGCGTTTATCAGACTTTCAGATAGTGGAAATGTCAGTGGGCATTCCGATTTCAGTTCCAGAGCGATTCGCCCAATGAGTCCTTGATATTTCGTCGTTTTCAGCCAATTTTCTGGATTTTTGAAAATTTTACTTTTTTGTGAAAATATCCACTAAATGAGGGAATAATATGTGTGATGGTACCCCAGGAGAGTTCCAAATGTGTGTGGGTAGAATATATATCCCACGGGGGTAAAATTGAAAAAAGTTGAAAATTTTTTTGGGGGGGATTTAGTCATTTTTCCGGCGTTTATCAGACTTTCAGATATGGGAAATGTCAGTGAGCGTTCTGATTTCAGTTCCAGAGCGATTTGCCCAATGAGTCCTTGATATTTCGTCGTTTTCAGGCAATTTTCTGAATTTTTGAAAATTTCACTTTTTTGTGAAAATATCCACTAAATGAGGGAATAATATGTGTGAGGGTACCCCAGGAGAGTTCCAAATGTTTGTGGGTAGAATATATATCCCACGGTGGTAAAATTGAAAAAAGTTGAAAAATTTTTTGGGGGGATTTATTCATTTTTCTGGCATTTATCAGACTTTCAGATAGGGGAAATGTCAGTGAGCATTCAGATTTCAGTTCCAGAGCGATTCGCCCAATGAGTAATTGATATTTCGTCGTTTTCAGCCAATTTTCTGAATTTTTGAAAATTTTACTTTTTTGTGAAAATATCCACTAAATGAGGGAATAATATGTGTGAGGGTACCCCAGGAGAGTTCAAAATGTGTGTAGGTAGAATATATATCCCACAGGAGTAAAATTGAAAAAATTTGAAAATTTTTTTTTTTCGATTTAGTCATTTTTCCAGCGTTTATCAGACTTTCAGATATGGGAAATGTCAGTGAGCATTCCGATTTCAGTTCCAGAGCGATTCGCCGAATAAGTCCTTGATATTTAGTCGTTTTCAGCCAATTTTCTGGATTTTTGAAAGCTTCACTTTTTTGTGAAAATATCCACTAAATGAGGGAATAATATGTGTGAGGGTACCCCAGGAGAGTTCCAAATGTGTGTGGGTAGAATATATATCCCACGGGGGTAAAATTGAAAAAAGTTGAAAAAAATTTTTTTTTGGACTTAGTCATTTTTCCGGCGTTTATCAGATTTCAGATAGGGGAAATGTCAGTGAGCGTTCCGATTTCAGTTCCAGAGCGAATCGCCCAATGAGTCCTTGATATTTCGTCGTTTTCAGCCAATTTTCTGGATGTTTGAAAATTTCACTTTTTTGTGAAAATATCCACTAAATGAGGGAATAATATGTGTGAGGATACCCTAAGAGAGTTCCAAATGAGTTTGGGTCGAATATATATCCCACAGGGTTAAAATTGAAAAAAGTTGAAAAAAATTTTATTTTAGTAGTCATTTTTCCGGCGTTTATCATACTTTCAGATAGGGGAAATGTCAGTGAATGTTCTGATTTCAGTTACAAAGCGAATCGCACAATGGTTCCTTGATATTTAGTCGTTTTCAGCCAATTTTCTGAATTTTTGAAAATTTCACTTTTTTGTGAAACTATCCACTAAATGAGGGAATAATATGTATGGGTACCCCAGGAGAGTTCCAAATGTGTGTGGGTAGAATATATATCCCACGGGGGTAAAATTGAAAAAAGTTGAAAAAAATTTTTTTTGGACTTAGTCATTTTTCCGGCGTTTATCAGACTTTCAGATAGGGGAAATGTCAGTGAGCGTTCCGATTTCAGTTCCAGAGCGATTCGCCCAATGAGTTCTTGATATTTTGTCGTTTTCAGCCAATATTCTGGATTTTTGAAAATTTCACTTTTTTGTGAAAATATCCACTAAATGAGGGAATAATATGTGTGAGGGTACCCCAGGAGAGTTCCAAATGTGTGTTGGTAGAATATATATCCCACGGGGGTAAAATTGAAAAAAGTTAAAAAAAATTTTGGGGGGGATTTAGTCATTTTTCCGGCGTTTATCAGACTTTCAGATAGGGGAAATGTCAGAGAGTGTTCCGATTTCAGTTCCAGAGTGATTCGCCCAATGAGTCCTTGATATTTCGTTGAAATCTGCCAATTTTCTTGATTTTTGAAAATTTCACTTATTTGTGAAAATATCCACTAAATGAGGGAATAATATGTGTGAGGGTACCCCAGGAGAGTTCAAAATGTGTGTGGGTAGAATATATATCCCACGGGGGTAAAATTGAAAAAAGTTGAAACATTTTTTTTTTTATCGATTTAGTCATTTTTCCAGCGTTTATCAGACTTTCAGATAGGGGAAATGTCATTGAGCGTTCCGATTTCAGTTCCAGAGCGATTCGCCCAATGAGTCCGTGATATTTAGTCGAAATCTGCCAATTTTCTGGATTTTTGAAAAGTTTACTTATTTGTGAAAATATCCACTAAATGAGGGAATAATATGTGTAAGGGTACCCCAGGAGAGATCCAAATGTGTGTGGGTAGAATATATATCTAACGGGGGTAAAATTGAAAAAAGTTTAAAAATTTTTGGGGGGGATTTAGTCATTTTTCCAGCGTTTATCAGACTTTCAGATAGTGGAAATGTCAGTGGGCATTCCGATTTCAGTTCCAGAGCGATTCGCCCAATGAGTCCTTGATATTTCGTCGTTTTCAGCCAATTTTCTGGATTTTTGAAAATTTTACTTTTTTGTGAAAATATCCACTAAATGAGGGAATAATATGTGTGAGGGTACCCCAGGAGAGTTCCAAATGTGTGTGGGTAGAATATATATCCCACGGGGGTAAAATTGAAAAAAGTTGAAAATTTTTTTGGGGGGGATTTAGTCATTTTTCCGGCGTTTATCAGACTTTCAGATATGGGAAATGTCAGTGAGCGTTCCGATTTCAGTTCCAGAGCGATTTGCCCAATGAGTCCTTGATATTTCGTCGTTTTCAGGCAATTTTCTGAATTTTTGAAAATTTCACTTTTTTGTGAAAATATCCACTAAATGAGGGAATAATATGTGTGAGGGTACCCCAGGAGAGTTCCAAATGTTTGTGGGTAGAATATATATCCCACGGTGGTAAAATTGAAAAAAGTTGAAAAATTTTTTTGGGGGATTTATTCATTTTTCCGGCATTTATCAGACTTTCAGATAGGGGAAATGTCAGTGAGCATTCAGATTTCAGTTCCAGAGCGATTCGCCCAATGAGTAATTGATATTTCGTCGTTTTCAGCCAATTTTCTGAATTTTTTAAAATTTTACTTTTTTGTGAAAATATCCACTAAATGAGGGAATAATATGTGTGAGGGTACCCCAGGAGAGTTCAAAATGTGTGTAGGTAGAATATATATCCCACAGGAGTAAAATTGAAAAAAGTTGAAAAATTTTTTTTTTTCGATTTAGTCATTTTTCCAGCGTTTATCAGACTTTCAGATAGGGGAAATGTCAGAGAGCATTCCGATTTCAGTTCCAGAGCGATTCGCCGAATGAGTCCTTGATATTTAGTCGTTTTCAGCCAATTTTCTGGATTTTTGAAAGTTTCACTTTTTTGTGAAAATATCCACTAAATGAGGGAATAATATGTGTGAGGGTACCCCAGGAGAGTTCCAAATGTGTGTGGGTAGAATATATATCCCACGGGGGTAAAATTGAAAAAAGTTGAAAAATTTTTTTGGGGGGATTTAGTCATTTTTCCGGCATTTATCAGACTTTCAGATAGGGGAAATGTCAGTGAGCGTTCCGATTTCAGTTCCAGAGCGATTTGCCCAATGAGCCCTTGATATTTAGTCGTTTTCAGCCAATTTTCTGGATTTTTGAAAATTTCACTTTTTTGTGAAAATATCCACTAAATGAGGGAATAATATGTGTGAGGGTACCCCAGGAGAGTTCCAAATGTGTGTGGGTAGAATATATATCCCACGGGGGTAAAATTGAAAAAAGTTGAAAAAAATTTTTTTTTGGACTTAGTCATTTTTCCGGCGTTTATCAGATTTCAGATAGGGGAAATGTCAGTGAGCGTTCCGATTTCAGTTCCAGAGCGAATCGCCCAATGAGTCCTTGATATTTCGTCGTTTTCAGCCAATTTTCTGGATGTTTGAAAATTTCACTTTTTTGTGAAAATATCCACTAAATGAGGGAATAATATGTGTGAGGATACCCTAAGAGAGTTCCAAATGAGTTTGGGTCGAATATATATCCCACAGGGTTAAAATTGAAAAAAGTTGAAAAAAAATTTATTTTAGTAGTCATTTTTCCGGCGTTTATCATACTTTCAGATAGGGGAAATGTCAGTGAATGTTCTGATTTCAGTTACAAAGCGAATCGCACAATGGTTCCTTGATATTTAGTCGTTTTCAGCCAATTTTCTGAATTTTTGAAAATTTCACTTTTTTGTGAAACTATCCACTAAATGAGGGAATAATATGTATGGGTACCCCAGGAGAGTTCCAAATGTGTGTGGGTAGAATATATATCCCACGGGGGTAAAATTGAAAAAAGTTGAAAAAAAATTTTTTTGGACTTAGTCATTTTTCCGGCGTTTATCAGACTTTCAGATAGGGGAAATGTCAGTGAGCGTTCCGATTTCAGTTCCAGAGCGATTCGCCCAATGAGTTCTTGATATTTTGTCGTTTTCAGCCAATATTCTGGATTTTTGAAAATTTCACTTTTTTGTGAAAATATCCACTAAATGAGGGAATAATATGTGTGAGGGTACCCCAGGAGAGTTCCAAATGTGTGTTGGTAGAATATATATCCCACGGGGGTAAAATTGAAAAAAGTTAAAAAAAATTTTGGGGGGGATTTAGTCATTTTTCCGGCGTTTATCAGACTTTCAGATAGGGGAAATGTCAGAGAGTGTTCCGATTTCAGTTCCAGAGTGATTCGCCCAATGAGTCCTTGATATTTCGTTGAAATCTGCCAATTTTCTTGATTTTTGAAAATTTCACTTATTTGTGAAAATATCCACTAAATGAGGGAATAATATGTGTGAGGGTACCCCAGGAGAGTTCAAAATGTGTGTGGGTAGAATATATATCCCACGGGGGTAAAATTGAAAAAAGTTGAAACATTTTTTTTTTTATCGATTTAGTCATTTTTCCAGCGTTTATCAGACTTTCAGATAGGGGAAATGTCATTGAGCGTTCCGATTTCAGTTCCAGAGCGATTCGCCCAATGAGTCCGTGATATTTAGTCGAAATCTGCCAATTTTCTGGATTTTTGAAAAGTTTACTTATTTGTGAAAATATCCACTAAATGAGGGAATAATATGTGTAAGGGTACCCCAGGAGAGATCCAAATGTGTGTGGGTAGAATATATATCTAACGGGGGTAAAATTGAAAAAAGTTTAAAAATTTTTGGGGGGGATTTAGTCATTTTTCCAGCGTTTATCAGACTTTCAGATAGTGGAAATGTCAGTGGGCATTCCGATTTCAGTTCCAGAGCGATTCGCCCAATGAGTCCTTGATATTTCGTCGTTTTCAGCCAATTTTCTGGATTTTTGAAAATTTTACTTTTTGTGAAAATATCCACTAAATGAGGGAATAATATGTGTGAGGGTACCCCAGGAGAGTTCCAAATGTGTGTGGGTAGAATATATATCCCACGGGGGTAAAATTGAAAAAAGTTGAAAATTTTTTTGGGGGATTTATTCATTTTTCCGGCATTTATCAGACTTTCAGATAGGGGAAATGTCAGTGAGCATTCAGATTTCAGTTCCAGAGCGATTCGCCCAATGAGTAATTGATATTTCGTCGTTTTCAGCCAATTTTCTGAATTTTTGAAAATTTTACTTTTTTGTGAAAATATCCACTAAATGAGGGAATAATATGTGTGAGGGTACCCCAGGAGAGTTCAAAATGTGTGTAGGTAGAATATATATCCCACAGGAGTAAAATTGAAAAAAGTTGAAAAATTTTTTTTTTTCGATTTAGTCATTTTTCCAGCGTTTATCAGACTTTCAGATAGGGGAAATGTCAGAGAGCATTCCGATTTCAGTTCCAGAGCGATTCGCCGAATGAGTCCTTGATATTTAGTCGTTTTCAGCCAATTTTCTGGATTTTTGAAAGTTTCACTTTTTTGTGAAAATATCCACTAAATGAGGGAATAATATGTGTGAGGGTACCCCAGGAGAGTTCCAAATGTGTGTGGGTAGAATATATATCCCACGGGGGTAAAATTGAAAAAAGTTGAAAAATTTTTTTGGGGGGATTTAGTCATTTTTCCGGCATTTATCAGACTTTCAGATAGGGGAAATGTCAGTGAGCGTTCCGATTTCAGTTCCAGAGCGATTTGCCCAATGAGCCCTTGATATTTAGTCGTTTTCAGCCAATTTTCTGGATTTTTGAAAATTTCACTTTTTTGTGAAAATATCCACTAAATGAGGGAATAATATGTGTGAGGGTACCCCAGGAGAGTTCCAAATGTGTGTGGGTAGAATATATATCCCACGGGGGTAAAATTGAAAAAAGTTGAAAAAAATTTTTTTTTGGACTTAGTCATTTTTCCGGAGTTTATCAGATTTCAGATAGGGGAAATGTCAGTGAGCGTTCCGATTTCAGTTCCAGAGCGAATCCCCCAATGAGTCCTTGATATTTCGGCGTTTTCAGCCAATTTTCTGGATGTTTGAAAATTTCACTTTTTTGTGAAAATATCCACTAAATGAGGGAATAATATGTGTGAGGATACCCTAAGAGAGTTCCAAATGAGTTTGGGTCGAATATATATCCCACAGGGTTAAAATTGAAAAAAGTTGAAAAAAATTTTATTTTAGTAGTCATTTTTCCGGCGTTTATCATACTTTCAGATAGGGGAAATGTCAGTGAATGTTCTGATTTCAGTTACAAAGCGAATCGCACAATGGTTCCTTGATATTTAGTCGTTTTCAGCCAATTTTCTGAATTTTTGAAAATTTCACTTTTTTGTGAAACTATCCATTAAATGAGGGAATAATATGTATGGGTACCCCAGGAGAGTTCCAAATGTGTGTGGGTAGAATATATATCCCACGGGGGTAAAATTGAAAAAAGTTGAAAAAATTTTTTTTTGGACTTAGTCATTTTTCCGGCGTTTATCAGACTTTCAGATAGGGGAAATGTCAGTGAGCGTTCCGATTTCAGTTCCAGAGCGATTCGCCCAATGAGTTCTTGATATTTTGTCGTTTTCAGCCAATATTCTGGATTTTTGAAAATTTCACTTTTTTGTGAAAATATCCACTAAATGAGGGAATAATATGTGTGAGGGTACCCCAGGAGAGTTCCAAATGTGTGTTGGTAGAATATATATCCCACGGGGGTAAAATTGAAAAAAGTTAAAAAAAATTTGGGGGGGGATTTAGTCATTTTTCCGGCGTTTATCAGACTTTCAGATAGGGGAAATGTCAGAGAGTGTTCCGATTTCAGTTCCAGAGCGATTCGCCCAATGAGTCCTTGATATTTCGTTGAAATCTGCCAATTTTCTTGATTTTTGAAAATTTCACTTATTTGTGAAAATATCCACTAAATGAGGGAATAATATGTGTGAGGGTACCCCAGGAGAGTTCAAAATGTGTGTGGGTAGAATATATATCCCACGGGGGTAAAATTGAAAAAAGTTGAAACATTTTTTTTTTTATCGATTTAGTCATTTTTCCAGCGTTTATCAGACTTTCAGATACGGGAAATGTCATTGAGCGTTCCGATTTCAGTTCCAGAGCGATTCGCCCAATGAGTCCGTGATATTTAGTCGAAATCTGCCAATTTTCTGGATTTTTGAAAAGTTCACTTATTTGTGAAAATATCCACTAAATGAGTGAATAATATGTGTAAGGGTACCCCAGGAGAGTTCCAAATGTGTGTGGGTAGAATATATATCTAACGGGGGTAAAATTGAAAAAAGTTTAAAAATTTTTGGGGGGGATTTAGTCATTTTTCCAGCGTTTATCAGACTTTCAGATACGGGAAATGTCAGTGATCATTCCGATTTCAGTACCAGAGCGATTCACCCAATGAGTCCTTGATATTTAGTCGTTTTCAGCCAATTTTCTGGATTTTTGAAAATTTTACTTTTTTGTGAAAATATCCACTAAGTGAGGGAATAATATCTGTGAGGGTACCCCAGGAGAGTTCCAAATGTGTGTGGGTAGAATATATATCCCACAGGGTTAAAATTGAAAAAAGTTGAAAAATATTTTTTTTTGGATTTAGTCATTTTTCCAGTGTTTATCAGACTTTCAGATAGGGGAAATGTCAGTGAGCGTTCCGATTTCAGTTCCAGAGCGATTCGCCCAATGAGTCCTTGATATTTCGACGTTTTCAGCCAATTTTCTGGATTTTTGAAAATTTAACTTTTTGGTGAAAATATCCACTAAATGAGGGAATAATATGTGTGAGGGTACCCCAGGAGAGTTCCAAATGTGTGTGGTTAGAATATGTATCCCACGGGGGTAAAATTGAAAAAAGTTGAAAACATTTTTTTTTTTGATTTAGTCATTTTTCCGGCGTTTATCAGACTTTCAGATAGGGGAAATGTCAGTGAATGTTCTGATTTCAGTTACAAAGCGAATCGCCCAATGGTTCCTTGATATTTAGTCGTTTTCAGCCAATTTTCTGAATTTTTGAAAATTTCACTTTTTTGTGAAAATATCCACTAAATGAGGGAATAATATGTGTGAGGGAACCCCAGGAAAATTCCAAATGTTTGTGGGTAGAATATAGATCCCACGGGTGTAAAATTGAAAAAAGTTGAAAATTTTTGGGGGGGGATTTAGTCATTTTTCCGGCGTTTATCAGACTTTCAGATAGGGAAAATGTCAGAGAGCGTTCCGATTTCAGTTCCAGAGCGATTCACCTAATGAGTCCTTGATATTTCGTCGTTTTCAGCCAATTTTCTGGATTTTTAAAAATTTCACTTTTTTGTGAAAATATCCACTAAATGAGGGAATAATATGTGTGAGGGTAACCCAGGAGAGTTCCAAATGTGTGTGAGTAGAATATAGATCCCACAGGTGTAAAATTGAAAATAGTTGAAAAATTTTTGGGGGGGGATTTAGCCATTTTTCCGGCGTTTATCAGACTTTCAGATAGGGGAAATGTCAGTGAGCATTCCGATTTCAGTTCCAGAGCGATTCGCCCAATGAGTCCTTGATATTTCGTCGTTTTCAGGCAATTTTCTGAATTTTTGAAAATTTCACTTTTTTGTGAAAATATCCACTAAATGAGGGAATAATATGTGTGAGGGTACCCCAGGAGAGTTCCAAATGTGTTTGGGTAGAATATATATCCCACGGTCGTAGAATTGAAAAAAGTTGAAAACATTTTTTTTTTGGATTTAGTCATTTTTCCGGCATTTATCAGACTTTCAGATAGGGGAAATGTCAGTGAGCGTTCCGATTTCAGTTCCAGAGCGATTCGCCCAATGAGTCCTTGATATTTAGTTGTTTTCAGCCAATTTTCTGGATTTTTGAAAATTTCACTTTTTTGTGAAAATATCCACTAAATGAGGGAATAATATGTGTGAGGGTACCCCAGGAGAGTTCCAAATGTGTGTGGGTAGAATATAGATCCCACGGGGGTAAAACTGAAAAAAGTTGAAAAATATTTTTTTTGGGATTTAGTCATTTTTTCCAGTGTTTATCAGACTTTCAGATAGGGGAAATGTCAGTGAGCGTTCCGATTTCAGTTCCAGAGCGATTCGACCAATGAGTCCTTGATATTTTGACGCTTTCAGCCAATTTTCTGGATTTTTGAAAATTTCACTTTTTTGTGAAAATATCCACTAAATGAGGGAATAATATGTGTGAGGGTACCCCAGGAGAGTTCCAAATGTGTGTGGGTAGAATATATATCCCACGGGGGTAAAATTGAAAAAAGTTGAAAACATTTTTTTTTTGGATTTAGTCATTTTTTCCGGCGTTTATCAGACTTTCAGATAGGGGAAATGTCAGTGAGCGTTCCGATTTCAGTTCCAGAGCGATTCGCCCAATGAGTCCTTGATATTTCGTCGTTTTCAGCCAATTTTCTGGATTTTTAAAAAGTTCACTTTTTTGTGTAAATATCCACTAAATGAGGGAATAATATGTGTGAGGGTACCCCAGGAGAGTTCCAAATGTGTGTGGGTAGAATATAGATCCCACGGGTGTAAAATTGAAAAAAGTTGAAAATTTTTTGGGGGGGATTTAGTCATTTTTCTGGCGTTTATCAGACTTTCAGATAGGGAAAATGTCAGAGAGCGTTCCGATTTCAGTTCCAGAGCGATTCTCCTAATGAGTCCTTGATATTTCGTCGTTTTCAGCCAATTTTCTGGATTTTTAAAAATTTCACTTTTTTGTGAAAATATCCACTAAATGAGGGAATAATATGTGTGAGGGTACCCCAGGAGAGTTCCAAATGTGTGTGGGTAGAATATAGATCCCACAGGTGTAAAATTGAAAAAAGTTAAAAAAATTTTGGGGGGGATTTAGCCATTTTTCCGGCGTTTATCAGACTTTCAGATATTGGAAATGTCAGTGAGCATTCCGATTTCAGTTCCAGAGCGATTCGCCCAATGAGTCCATGATATTTAGTCGAAATCTGCCAATTTTCTGGATTTTAGAAAATTTCACTTATTTGTGAAATTATCCACTAAATGAGGGAATAATATGTGTGAGGGTACCCCAGGAGAGTTAAAAATGTGTATGGGTAGAATATATATCCCACGGGGGTAAAATTGAAAAAAGTTAAAAAAAAAATTTTTTTGGACTTAGTCATTTTTCCGGCGTTTATCAGACTTTCAGATAGGGGAAATGTCAGTGAGCATTCCGATTTCAGTTCCAGAGCGATTTGCACAATGAGTCCTTGATATTTAGTCATTTTGAGCCAATTTTCGAAAATTTCACTTTTTTGTGAAAATATCCACTAAATGAGGGAATAATATGTGTGAGGGTACCCCAGGAGAGTTCCAAATGTGTGTGGGTAGAATATAGATCCCACGGGTGTAAAATTGAAAAAAGTTGAAAAATTTTTTTGGGGGGATATAGCCATTTTTCCGGTGTTTATCAGACTTTCAGATAGGGGAAATGTCAGTGAGCGTTCCGATTTCAGTTCCAGAGCAATTCGCCCAATGAGTCCTTGATATTTAGTCGAAATCTGCCAATTTTCTGGATTTTTGAAAATTTCACATATTTGTGAAAATATCCACTAAATGAGGGAATAATATGTGTGAGGGTACCCCAGGAGAGTTAAAAATGTGTGTGGGTAGAATATATATCCCACGGGGGTAAAAATGAAAAAAGTTAAAAAAAAATTTTTTTTGGACTTAGTCATTTTTCCGGCGTTTATCAGACTTTCAGATAGGGGAAATGTCAGTGAGCATTCCGATTTCAGTTCCAGAGCGATTTGCACAATGAGTCCTTGATATTTAGTCATTTTGAGCCAATTTTCTGAATTTTTGAAAATTTAACTTTTTTGTGAAAATATCCACTAAATGAGGGAATAATATGTGTGAGGGTACCCCAGGAGAGTTCCAAATGTGTGTGGGTAGAATATATATCCCACGGGGGTAAAATTGAAAAAAGTTGAAAGCATTTTTTTTTTGGACTTAGTCATTTTTCCAGCGTTTATCAGACTTTCAGATAGGGGAAATGTCAGTGAGCGTTCCGATTTCAGTTCCAGAGCGATTCGCCCAATGAGTCCTTGATATTTCGTCGTTTTCAGGCAATTTTCTGAATTTTTGAAAATTTCACTTTTTTGTGAAAATATCCACTAAATGAGGGAATAATATATGTGAGGGTACCCCATGAGAGTACCAAATGTGTGTGGGAAGAATATAAATCACACAACGGGAAAATTGAAAAAAGTTGAAAACATTTTTTTTTTAGGATTTAGTCATTTTTCCGGCGTTTATCAGACTTTCAGATAGGGGAAATGTCAGTGAGCATTCCGATTTCAGTTCCTAAGCGATTCGCCCAATGAGTCCTTGATATTTAGTCGTTTTGAACCAATTTTCAGAATTTTTGAAAATTTCACTTTTTTGTGAAAATATCCACTATATTAGGGAATAATATGTGTGAGGGTACCCCAGGAGAGTTCAAAATGTGTGTGGGTAGAATATATCCCACGGGAGTAAAATTGAAAAAAGTGAAAAAAAAATTTTTTTGGGACTTAGTCATTTTTCCGGCGTTTATCAGACTTTCAGATAGGGGAAATGTCAGTGAGCATTCCGATTTCAGTTCCAGAGCGATTCGCCCAATGAGTCCTTGATATTTAGTCGTTTTGATCCAATTTTCAGAATTTTTGAAAATTTCACTTTTTTGTGAAAATATCCACTAAATGAGGGAATAATATGTGTGAGGGTACCCCAGGAGAGTTCCAAATGTGTGTGGGTAGAATATATATCCCACGGGGGTAAAATTGAAAAAAGTTGAAAACATTTTTTTTTTGGATTTAGTCATTTTTCCGGCGTTTATCAGACTATCAGATAGGGGAAATGTCAGTGAGCGTTCAGATTTCAGCTCCAGAGCGATTCGCCCAATGAGTCCTTGATATTTAGTCATTTTCAGGCAATTTTCTAGATTTTTGAAAATTTCACTTTTTTTTTAAAACATCCACTAAATGAGGGAATAATATGTGTGAGGGTACCCCAGGAGAGTTCCAAATGTGTGTGGGTAGAATATATATACCACCGGGGTTAAAATTTAAAAAAGTTGAAAAATTTTATTGGGGGGATTTAGTCATTTTTCCGGCATTTATCAGACTTTCAGATAGGGGAAATGTCAGTGAGCGTTCCGATTTCAGTTCCAGAGCGATTCGCCCAATGAGTCCTTGATATTTAGTTGTTTTCAGCCAATTTTCAGCATTTTTGAAAATTTCACTTTTTTGTGAAAATATCCACTAAATGAGGGAATAATATGTGTGAGGGTACCCCAGGAGAGTTCCAAATGTGTGTGGGTAGAATATATATCCCACCGGGGTTAAAATTGAAAAAAGTTGAAAAATTTTTTTGGGGTGATTTAGTCATTTTTCCTGCATTTATCAGACATTCAGATAGGGGAAATGTCTGTGAGCGTTCCGATTTCAGTTCCAGAGCGATTCGCCCAATGAGTCCTTGATATTTAGTTGTTTTCAGCCAATTTTCTGGATTTTTGAAAATTTCACTTTTTTGTGAAAATATCCACTAACTGAGGGAATAATATGTGTGAGGGTACCCCAGGAGAGTTCCAAATGTGTGTGGGTAGAATATAGATCCCACGGGGGTAAAATTGAAAAAAGTTGAAAAATATTTTTTTTGGATTTAGTCATTTTTTGCAGTGTTTATCAGACTTTCAGATAGGGGAAATGTCAGAGAGCGTTCCGATTTCAGTTCCAGAGCGATTCGACCAATGAGTCCTTGATATTTCGAAGCTTTCAGCCAATTTTCTGGATTTTTGAAAATTTCACTTTTTTGTGAAAATATCCACTAAATGAGGGAATAATATGTGTGAGGGTACCCCAGGAGAGTTCCAAATGTGTGTGGGTAGAATATATATCCCACGGGGGTAAAATTGAAAAAAGTTGAAAACATTTTTTTTTTGGATTTAGTCATTTTTTCCGGCGTTTATCAGACTTTCAGATAGGGGAAATGTCAGTGAGCGTTCCGATTTCAGTTCCAGAGCGATTCGCCCAATGAGTCCTTGATATTTCGTCCTTTTCAGCCAATTTTCTGGATTTTTAAAAAGTTCACTTTTTTGTGAAAATATCCACTAAATGAGGGAATAATATGTGTGAGGGTACCCCAGGAGAGTTCCAAATGTGTGTGGGTAGAATATAGATCCCACGGGAGTAAAATTGAAAAAAGTTGAAAATTTTTTGGGGGGGATTTAGTCATTTTTCCGGCGTTTATCAGACTTTCAGATAGGGAAAATGTCAGAGAGCGTTCCGATTTCAGTTCCAGAGCGATTCACCTAATGAGTCCTTGATATTTCGTCGTTTTCAGCCAATTTTCTGGATTTTTAAAAATTTCACTTTTTTGTGAAAATATCCACTAAATGAGGGAATAATATGTGTGAGGGTACCCCAGGAGAGTTCCAAATGTGTGTGGGTAGAATATAGATCCCACAGGTGTAAAATTGAAAAAAGTTGAAAATTTTTTTTGGGGGGATTTAGTCATTTTTCCGGCATTTATCAGACTTTCAGATAGGGGAAATGTCAGTGAGCATTCCGATTTCAGTTCCAGAGCGATTCGCTCAATGAGTCCTTGATATTTAGTCGTTTTCAGCCAATTTTCTGGATTTTTGAAAATTTCACTTTTTTGTGAAAATATCCACTAAATGAGGGAATAATATGTGTGAGGGTACCCCAGGAGAGTTCCAAATGTGTGTGGGTAGAATATAGATCCCACCGGTGTAAAATTGAAAAAAGTTGAAAATTTTTTTTGGGGGGATTTAGCCATTTTTCCGTTGTTTATCAGACTTTCAGATAGGGGAAATGTCAGTGAGCGTTCCGATTTCAGTTCCAGAGCGATTCGGCCAATGAGTCCTTGATATTTAGTCGAAATCAGACAATTTTCTGGATTTTTGAAAATTTCACTTATTTGTGAAAATATCCACTAAATGAGGGAATAATATGTGTGAGGGTACCCCAGGAGAGTTAAAAATGTGTGTGGGTAGAATATATATCCCACGGGGGTAAAAATGAAAAAAGTTAAAAAAAAAATTTTTTTGGACTTAGTCATTTTTCCGGCGTTTATCAGACTTTCAGATAGGGGAAATGTCAGTGAGCATTCCGATTTCAGTTCCAGAGCGATTTGCACAATGAGTCCTTGATATTTAGTCATTTTGAGCCAATTTTCTGAATTTTTGAAAATTTAACTTTTTTGTGAAAATATCCACTAAATGAGGGAATAATATGTGTGAGGGTACCCCAGGAGAGTTCCAAATCTGTGTGGGTAGAATATATATCCCACGGGGGTAAAATTGAAAAAAGTTGAAAGCATTTTTTTTTTGGACTTAGTCATTTTTCCAGCGTTTATCAGACTTTCAGATAGGGGAAATGTCAGTGAGCGTTCCGATTTCAGTTCCAGAGCGATTCGCCCAATGAGTCCTTGATATTTCGTCGTTTTCAGGCAATTTTCTGAATTTTTGAAAATTTCACTTTTTTGTGAAAATATCCACTAAATGAGGGAATAATATATGTGAGGGTACCCCATGAGAGTACCAAATGTGTGTGGGAAGAATATAAATCACACAACGGGAAAATTGAAAAAAGTTGAAAACATTTTTTTTTTAGGATTTAGTCATTTTTCCGGCGTTTATCAGACTTTCAGATAGGGGAAATGTCAGTGAGCATTCCGATTTCAGTTCCTAAGCGATTCGCCCAATGAGTCCTTGATATTTAGTCGTTTTGAACCAATTTTCAGAATTTTTGAAAATTTCACTTTTTTGTGAAAATATCCACTATATTAGGGAATAATATGTGTGAGGGTACCCCAGGAGAGTTCAAAATGTGTGTGGGTAGAATATATCCCACGGGGGTAAAATTGAAAAAAGTGAAAAAAAAATTTTTTTGGGACTTAGTCATTTTTCCGGCGTTTATCAGACTTTCAGATAGGGGAAATGTCAGTGAGCATTCCGATTTCAGTTCCAGAGCGATTCGCCCAATGAGTCCTTGATATTTAGTCGTTTTGATCCAATTTTCAGAATTTTTGAAAATTTCACTTTTTTGTGAAAATATCCACTAAATGAGGGAATAATATGTGTGAGGGTACCCCAGGAGAGTTCCAAATGTGTGTGGGTAGAATATATATCCCACGGGGGTAAAATTGAAAAAAGTTGAAAACATTTTTTTTTTGGATTTAGTCATTTTTCCGGCGTTTATCAGACTATCAGATAGGGGAAATGTCAGTGAGCGTTCAGATTTCAGCTCCAGAGCGATTCGCCCAATGAGTCCTTGATATTTAGTCATTTTCAGGCAATTTTCTAGATTTTTGAAAATTTCACTTTTTTTTTAAAACATCCACTAAATGAGGGAATAATATGTGTGAGGGTACCCCAGGAGAGTTCCAAATGTGTGTGGGTAGAATATATATACCACCGGGGTTAAAATTTAAAAAAGTTGAAAAATTTTATTGGGGGGATTTAGTCATTTTTCCGGCATTTATCAGACTTTCAGATAGGGGAAATGTCAGTGAGCGTTCCGATTTCAGTTCCAGAGCGATTCGCCCAATGAGTCCTTGATATTTAGTTGTTTTCAGCCAATTTTCAGCATTTTTGAAAATTTCACTTTTTTGTGAAAATATCCACTAAATGAGGGAATAATATGTGTGAGGGTACCCCAGGAGAGTTCCAAATGTGTGTGGGTAGAATATATATCCCACCGGGGTTAAAATTGAAAAAAGTTGAAAAATTTTTTTGGGGTGATTTAGTCATTTTTCCTGCATTTATCAGACATTCAGATAGGGGAAATGTCTGTGAGCGTTCCGATTTCAGTTCCAGAGCGATTCGCCCAATGAGTCCTTGATATTTAGTTGTTTTCAGCCAATTTTCTGGATTTTTGAAAATTTCACTTTTTTGTGAAAATATCCACTAACTGAGGGAATAATATGTGTGAGGGTACCCCAGGAGAGTTCCAAATGTGTGTGGGTAGAATATAGATCCCACGGGGGTAAAATTGAAAAAAGTTGAAAAATATTTTTTTTTGGATTTAGTCATTTTTTGCAGTGTTTATCAGACTTTCAGATAGGGGAAATGTCAGAGAGCGTTCCGATTTCAGTTCCAGAGCGATTCGACCAATGAGTCCTTGATATTTCGAAGCTTTCAGCCAATTTTCTGGATTTTTGAAAATTTCACTTTTTTGTGAAAATATCCACTAAATGAGGGAATAATATGTGTGAGGGTACCCCAGGAGAGTTCCAAATGTGTGTGGGTAGAATATATATCCCACGGGGGTAAAATTGAAAAAAGTTGAAAACATTTTTTTTTTGGATTTAGTCATTTTTTCCGGCGTTTATCAGACTTTCAGATAGGGGAAATGTCAGTGAGCGTTCCGATTTCAGTTCCAGAGCGATTCGCCCAATGAGTCCTTGATATTTCGTCCTTTTCAGCCAATTTTCTGGATTTTTAAAAAGTTCACTTTTTTGTGAAAATATCCACTAAATGAGGGAATAATATGTGTGAGGGTACCCCAGGAGAGTTCCAAATGTGTGTGGGTAGAATATAGATCCCACGGGAGTAAAATTGAAAAAAGTTGAAAATTTTTTGGGGGGGATTTAGTCATTTTTCCGGCGTTTATCAGACTTTCAGATAGGGAAAATGTCAGAGAGCGTTCCGATTTCAGTTCCAGAGCGATTCACCTAATGAGTCCTTGATATTTCGTCGTTTTCAGCCAATTTTCTGGATTTTTAAAAATTTCACTTTTTTGTGAAAATATCCACTAAATGAGGGAATAATATGTGTGAGGGTACCCCAGGAGAGTTCCAAATGTGTGTGGGTAGAATATAGATCCCACAGGTGTAAAATTGAAAAAAGTTGAAAATTTTTTTTGGGGGGATTTAGTCATTTTTCCGGCATTTATCAGACTTTCAGATAGGGGAAATGTCAGTGAGCATTCCGATTTCAGTTCCAGAGCGATTCGCTCAATGAGTCCTTGATATTTAGTCGTTTTCAGCCAATTTTCTGGATTTTTGAAAATTTCACTTTTTTGTGAAAATATCCACTAAATGAGGGAATAATATGTGTGAGGGTACCCCAGGAGAGTTCCAAATGTGTGTGGGTAGAATATAGATCCCACCGGTGTAAAATTGAAAAAAGTTGAAAATTTTTTTTGGGGGGATTTAGCCATTTTTCCGTTGTTTATCAGACTTTCAGATAGGGGAAATGTCAGTGAGCGTTCCGATTTCAGTTCCAGAGCGATTCGGCCAATGAGTCCTTGATATTTAGTCGAAATCAGCCAATTTTCTGGATTTTTGAAAATTTCACTTATTTGTGAAAATATCCACTAAATGAGGGAATAATATGTGTGAGGGTACCCCAGGAGAGTTAAAAATGTGTGTGGGTAGAATATATATCCCACGGGGGTAAAAATGAAAAAAGTTAAAAAAAAAATTTTTTTGGACTTAGTCATTTTTCCGGCGTTTATCAGACTTTCAGATAGGGGAAATGTCAGTGAGCATTCCGATTTCAGTTCCAGAGCGATTTGCACAATGAGTCCTTGATATTTAGTCATTTTGAGCCAATTTTCTGAATTTTTGAAAATTTAACTTTTTTGTGAAAATATCCACTAAATGAGGGAATAATATGTGTGAGGGTACCCCAGGAGAGTTCCAAATCTGTGTGGGTAGAATATATATCCCACGGGGGTAAAATTGAAAAAAGTTGAAAGCATTTTTTTTTTGGACTTAGTCATTTTTCCAGCGTTTATCAGACTTTCAGATAGGGGAAATGTCAGTGAGCGTTCCGATTTCAGTTTCAGAGCGATTCGCCCAATGAGTCCTTGATATTTCGTCGTTTTCAGGCAATTTTCTGAATTTTTGAAAATTTCACTTTTTTGTGAAAATATCCACTAAATGAGGGAATAATATATGTGAGGGTACCCCATGAGAGTACCAAATGTGTGTGGGAAGAATATAAATCACACAACGGGAAAATTGAAAAAAGTTGAAAACATTTTTTTTTTAGGATTTAGTCATTTTTCCGGCGTTTATCAGACTTTCAGATAGGGGAAATGTCAGTGAGCATTCCGATTTCAGTTCCTAAGCGATTCGCCCAATGAGTCCTTGATATTTAGTCGTTTTGAACCAATTTTCAGAATTTTTGAAAATTTCACTTTTTTGTGAAAATATCCACTAAATGAGGGAATAATATGTGTGAGGGTACCCCAGGAGAGTTCAAAATGTGTGTGGGTAGAATATAGATCCCACAGGTGTAAAATTGAAAAAAGTTAAAAAATTTTTGGGGGGGATTTAGCCATTTTTCCGGCGTTTATCAGACTTTCAGATAGGGGAAATGTCAGTGAGCGTTCCGATTTCAGTTCCAGAGCGATTCGCCCAATGAGTCCATGATATTTCGTCGAAATCTGCCAATTTTCTGGATTTTAGAAAATTTCACTTATTTGTGAAAATATCCACTAAATGAGGGAATAATATGTGTGAGGGTACCCCAGGAGAGTTAAAAATGTGTGTGGGTAGAATATATATCCAACGGTGGTAACATTGAAAAAAGTTGAAAAAATTTTTTTTTTGGACTTAGTCATTTTTCCGGCGTTTATCAGACTTTCAGATAGGGGAAATGTCAGTGAGCGTTCTGATTTCAGTTCCAGAGCGATTCGCCCAATGAGTCATTGATATTTATTCGAAATCTGCCAATTTTCTGGATTTTTGAAAATTTCACCTATTTGTGAAAATATCCACTAAATGAGGGAATAATATGTGTGAGGGAACCCCAGGAGAGTTCCAAATGTGTGTGGGTAGAATATATATCCCACGGGGGTAAAATTGAAAAAAGTTGAAAACATTTTTTTGGGGATTTAGTCATTTTTCCGGTGTTTATCAGACTTTCAGATAGGATAAATGTCAGTGAGCGTTCCGATTTCAGCTCCAGAGCGATTCGCCCAATGAGTCCTTGATATTTAGTCATTTTCAGACAATTTTTTGGATTTTTGAAAATTTTACTTTTTTGTGAAAATATCCACTTAATGAGGGAATAATATGTGTGAGGGTACCCCAGGAGAGTTCCAAATGTGTGTGGGTAAAGCATATATCCCACAGGGTTAAAATTGAAAAAAGTTGAAAAAAATTTTTTTTTTGTATTTAGTCATTTTTCCGGCGTTTATCACACTTTCAGATAGGGGAAATGTCAGTGAGCGTTCCGATTTCAGTTCCAGAGCGAATCGCCCAATGAGTCCTTGATATTTCGTCGTTTTCAGGCAATTTTCTGAATTTTTGAAAATATCACTTTTTGGTGAAAATATCCACTAAATGAGGGAATGATATGTGTGAGGGTACCCCAGGAGAGTTCCAAATGTGTGTGGGTAGAATATATATCCCACGGGGTAAAATTGAAAAAAGTTGAAAAAATTTTTTTTTTGGACTTAGTCATTTTTCCGGCGTTGATCAGACTTTCAGATAGCGAAAATGTCAGTGAGCATTCCGATTTCAGTTCCAGAGCGATTCGCCCAATGAGTCCTTGATATTTCGTCGTTTTCAGGCAATTTTCAGAATTTTTGAGAATTTCACTTTTTTGTGAAAATATCCATTAAATGAGGGAATAATATGTGTGAGGGAACCCCAGGAGAGTTCCAAATGTGTGTGGGTAGAATATATATCCCACGGGGTAAAATTGAAAAAAGTTTAAAAATTTTTTTTTTGGACTTAGTCATTTTTCCGGCGTTTATCAGACTTTCAGATAGGGGAAATGACAGTGACCGTTCCGATTTAAGTTCCAGAGCGATTCGCCGTATTTGCCTTGATATTTCGTAGTTTTCAGGCAATTTTCTGAATTTTTGAAAATTTTACTTTTTTGTGAAAATATCCACTAAATGAGGGAATAATATGTGTGAGGGTACCCCAGGGGAGTTCCAAATTTACGGGGGTAAAATTGAAAAGAGTTGAAAAAATTTTTTTGCTGGATTTAGTCATTTTTCCGGCATTTATCAGACTTTCAGATAGGGGAAATGTCAGTGAGCGTTCCGATTTCAGTACCAGAGCGATTCGCCCAATGAGTCCTTGATATTTAGTCGTTTTCAGCCAATTTTCTGGATTTTTGAAAATTTTACTTTTTTTGTGAAAATATCCACTAAATGAGGGAATAATATGTGTGAGGGTACCCCAGGAGAGTTCCAAATGTGTGTTGGTAGATTATATATCCCATGGGGGTAAAAATGAAAAAAGTTGAAAACATTTTTTTTTTGGATTTAGTCATTTTTCCGGCATTTATCAGACTTTCAGATAGGGGAATTGTCAGTGAGCGTTCCGATTTCAGTTCCAGAGCGATTCGACCAATGAGTCCTTGATATTTAGTCATTTTCAGCCAATTTTCAGGATTTTTGAAAATTTCACTTTTTTGTGAAAATATCCACTAAATGAGGGAATAATATGTGTGAGGGTACCCCAGGAGAGTTCCAAATGTGTGTGGGTAGAATATATATCCCACGGGGGTAAAATTGAAAAAAGTTTAAATTTTTTTGGGGGGGATTTAGTCATTTTTCCGGCGTTTATCAGACTTTCAGATAGGGGAAATGTCAGTGAGCGTTCCGATATCAGTTCCAGAGCGATTCGCCCAATGGGTCCTTGATATTTCGTCGTTTTCAGGCAATTTTCTGAATTTTTGAAAATTTCACTTTTTTGTGAAAATATCCACTAAATGAGGGAATAATATGTGTGAGGGTACCCCAGGAGAGTTACAAATGTGTGTGGGTAGAATATATATCCCACGAGGGTAAAATTGAAAAAAGTTTAAAAAAATTTTTTTTTGGGATTTAGTCATTTTTCCGGCATTTATCAGACTTTCAGATAGGGGAAATGTCAGTGAGCGTTCCGATTTCAGTACCAGAGTGATTCGGCCATTGAGACCTTGATATTTAGTCGTTTTCAGCCAATTTTCTAGATTTTTGAAAATTTCACTTTTTTGTGAAAATATCCACAAAATGAGGGAATAATATGTGTGAGGGTACCCCAGGAGAGTTCCAAATGTGTGTGGGTAGAATATATATCCCACGGGGGTAAAATTGAAAAAAGTTGAAAACATTTTTTTTTTCGATTTAGTCATTTTTCCGGCATTTATCAGACTTTCAGATAGAGGAAATGTCAGTGAGCATTCCGATATCAGTTCCAGAGCGATTCGCCCAATGAGTCTTGATATTTAGTCGAAATCTGCCAATTTTCTTGATTTTTGAAAATTTCACTTATTTGTGAAAATATCCACTAAATGAGGGAATAATATGTGTGAGGGTACCCCAGGAGAGTTCAAAATGTGTGTGGGTAGAATATATATCCCACGGGGGTAAAATTGAAAGAAGTTGAAAATTATTTTTTTTTCAATTTAGTCATTTTTACAGCGTTTATCAGAATTTCAGATAGGGGAAATGTCAGTGAGCGTTCCGATTTCAATTCTAGAGCGATTTGCCCAATGAGTCCTTGAAATTTAGTCGAAATCTGCCAATTTTCTGGATTTTTGAAAATTTCACTAATTTGTGAAAATATCCACTAAATGAGGGAATAATACAGTCTTATGAAAAAGTTTGGGCACCCCTATTAATCTTAAGCTTAATGTTTTATAAAAATTGGTGTTTTTGCAACAGCTATTTCAGTTTGATATATGTAATAACTTTTGGACACAGTAATGTTTCTGCCTTGAAATGAGGTTTATTGTACTAACAGAAAATGTGCAATCTGCATTCAAACAAAATTTGACATGTGCATAAGTATGGGCACCCTTATCATTTTCTTGTTTTAAATACTCCTACCTACTTTTTACTGACTTACTTAAGCACTTTTTTTGGTTTTGCAACCTCATTGAGCTTTGAACTCCATAGCCAGGTGTATGCAATCATGAGAAAAGCTACTTAAAATGGCCACTTGCAAGTTGTTCTCCTGTTTGAATCTCCTCTGAACAGTGGCATTATGGGCTCCTCAAAACAACTGTCAAATGATCTGAAAACAACGATTATTCAACATAGTTGTTCAGGGGAAGGATACAAGAAGCTGTCTCAGAGATTTAACCTGTCAGTTTCCACTGTGAGGAACATAGTAAGGAAATGGAAGAACACAGGGACAGTTCTTGTTAAGGCCAGAAGTGGCAGGCCAAGAAAAACATCAGAAAGGCAGAGAAGAAGAATGGTGAGATCAGTCAAGGACAATCCTTAGACCACCTCCAGAGAGCTGCAGCATCAACTTGCTGCAGATGGTGCATCGGTCAACTATAAAATGCAGTTTGCACAAGGAGAAGCTGTGTGGGAGAGTGATGCGAAAGAAGCCGTTTCTGCAAGCACGCCATAAACAGAGTCGGCTGAGGTATGCAAAAGCACATTTGGAGAAGCCAATTTCTTTTTGGAAGAAGGTCCTGTGGACTGATGAAACCAAGATTGAGTTGTTTGATCATACAAAAAGGCGTTATGTATGGCGGCAAAAAAACACAGCATTCCAAGAAAAACACTTGCTACCCACAGTAAAATTTGGTGGAGGTTCCATCATGCTTTGGGGCTGTGTGGCCAATGCCGGCACCGGGAATCTTGTTAAAGTTGAGGGACGCATGGATTCCACTCAGTATCAGCAGATTCTTGACAATAATGTTCAAGAATCAGTGATAAAGTTGAAGTTACGCAGGAGATGGATCTTTCAGCAAGACAATGATCCAAAACACCGCTCCAAAACTATTCAGGCATTCATGCAGAGGAACAATTACAATGTTCTGGAATGGCCATCCCAGTTCCCAGACCTGAATATCATTGAACATCTGTGGGATCATTTGAAGAGGGCTGTCCATGCTCGGCGACCATCAAACTTAACTGAACTGGAATTGTTTTGTAAAGAGGAATGGTCAAAAATACCTTCATCCAGGATCCAGGAACTCATTAAAAGCTACAGGAAGCGACTAGAGGCTGTTATTTTTGCAAAAGGAGGATCTACTAAATATTAATGTCACTTTTCTGGTGGGGTGTCCATACTTATGCACCTGTCAAATTTTGTTTGAATGCAGATTGCACATTTTCTGTTAGTACAATAAACCTCATTTCAAGGCAGAAACATTACTGTGTCCAACAGTTATTACATATATCAAACTGAAATTGCTGTTGTAAATACACCAATTTTTATAAAACATTAAGCTTAAGATTAATAGGGGTGCCCAAACTTTTTCATATGACTGTATGTGTGAGGGAACCCCAGGAGAGTTCCAAATGTGTGTGGGTAGAATATATATCCCACGGGGTAAAATTGAAAAAAGTTTAAAAATTTTTTTTATTGGACTTAGTCATTTTTCCGGTGTTTATCAGACTTTCAGATAGGGGAAATGTCAGTGAGCGTTCCGATTTCAGTTCCAGTGCGATTCTCCCAATGAGTCCTTGATATTTAGTCGTTTTCAGCCAATTTTCTGGATTTTTGAAAATTTCACTTTTTTGTGAAAATATCCACTAAATGAGGGAATAATATGTGTGAGGTACCCCAGGAGAGTTCCAAATGTGTGTGGGTAGAATATATATCCCACGGGGGTAAAATTGAAAAAAGTTTAAAATTTTTTGGGGGGGGATTAAGTCATTTTTCCGGCGTTTATCAGACTTTCAGATAGGGGAAATGTCAGTGAGCGTTCCTATTTCAGTTCCAGAGCGAATCGCCCAATGAGTCCTTGATATTTAGTCGTTTTCAGCCAATTTTCTGAATTATTGAAAATTTCACTTTTTTGTGAAAATATCCACTAAATGAGGGAATAATATGTGTGAGGGTACCCCAGGAGAGTTCCAAATGTGTGTGGGTAGATTATATATCCCACGGGGGTAAAATTGACAAAAGTTGAAAACATTTTTTTTGGGGATTTAGTCTTTTTTCCGGCATTCATCAGACGTTCAGATAGGGAAAATGTCAGTGAGCGCTCCGATTTCAGTACCAGAGCGATTCGCCCAATGAGACCTTGATATTTAGTCGCTTTCAGCCAATTTTCTGGATTTTTGAAAATTTTACTTTTTTGTGAAAATATCCACTAAATGAGGGATTAATATGTGTGAGGTTACCCCAAGAGAGTTCCAAATGTGTGTGGCTAGAATATATATCCCACGGAGGAAAAATTGAAAAAAGTTGAAAACATTTTTTTTTTCAATTTGGTCATTTTTCCAGCGTTTATCAGACTTTCAGATAGGGGAAATGTCAGTGAGCGTTCCGATTTCAGTTCCAGAGCGATTCGCCCAATGAGTCCTTGATATTTCGTCGTTTTCAGCCAATTTTCTGGATTTTTGAAAATTTCACTTTTTCGTGAAAATATCCACTAAATGAGGGACTAATATGTGTGAGGGTACCCCAGGAGAGTTCCAAATGTGTGTGGGTAGAATATATATCCCACGGGGGTAAAATTGAAAAAAGTTGAAAACATTTTTTTTTTGGTCTTAGTCATTTTTCCGGCGTTTATCAGACTTTCAGATAGGGGAAATGTCAGTGAGCGCTCCGATTTCAGTTCCAGAGCGATTCGCCCAATGAGTCCTTGATATTTAGTCGTTTTCAGACAATTTTCTGGATTTTTGAAAATTTCACTTTTTTGTGAAAATATCCACTAATTGAGGGAATAATATGTGTGAGGGTACCCCAGGAGAGTTCCAAATGTGTGTGGGTAGAATATATATCCCACAGGGTTAAAATTGAAAAAAGTTGAAAAAAATTTTTTTTTAGTACTTAGTCATTTTTCCGGTGTTTATCAGACTTTCAGATAGGGGAAATGTCAGTGAGCGTTTAGATTTACGTTCCAGAGCGATTTGCCGTATGGGTCCTTGATATTTCGTCGTTTTCAGCCAATTTTCAGAATTTTTGAAAATTTCACTTTTTTGTGAAAATATCCACTAAATGAGGGAATAATATGTGTGAGGGTACCCCAGGAGAGCTCCAAATGTGTGTGGGTAGATTATATATCCCACCGGGGTAAAATTGACAAAAGTTGAAAAATTTTTTTATTTGGATTTAGTCTTTATTCCGGCATTCATCAGACTTTCAGATAGGGAAAATGTCAGTGAGCGCTCCGATTTCAGTACCAGAGTGATTCGCCCAATGAGTCCTTGATATTTAGTCGCTTTTAGCCAATTTTCTGGATTTTTGAAAATTTTACTTTTTTGTGAAAATATCCACTAAATGAGGGAATAATATGTGTGAGGTTACCCCAGGAGAGTTCCAAATGTGTGTGGCTAGAATATATATCCCATGGGGGTAAAACTGAAAAAAGTTGAAAACATTTTTTTTTTCGATTTAGTCATTTTTCCGGCATTTATCAGACTTTCAGATAGAGGAAATGTCAGTGAGCGTTCCGATTTCAGTTCCAGAGCGATTCGACCAATGAGTCCTTGATATTTAGTCGAAATCTGCCAATTTTCTTGATTTTTAAAAATTTCACTTATTTGTGAAAATATCCACTAAATGAGGGAATAATATGTGTGAGGGTACCCCAGGAGAGTTCCAAATGTGTGTGGGTAGAATATATATCCCACGAGGTAAAATTGAAAAAAGTTTAAAAAATTTTTTTATTGGACTTAGTCATTTTTCTGGCGTTTATCAGACTTTCAGATAGGGGAAATGTCAGTGAGTGTTCCGATTTCAGTTCCAGAGCGATTCGCCCAATGAGTCCTTGATATTTCGTCGTTTTCAGCCAATTTTCTGGATTTTTGAAAATTTCACTTTTTCGTGAAAATATCCACTAAATGAGGGACTAATATGTGTGAGGGTACCCCAGGAGAGTTCCAAATGTGTGTGGGTAGAATATATATCCCACGGGGGTAAAATTGAAAAAAGTTGAAAACATTTTTTTTTTGGACTTAGTCATTTTTCCGGCGTTTATCAGACTTTCAGATAGGGGAAATGTCAGTGAGCCTTTCGATTTACGTTCCAGAGCGGTTTGCCGTATGGGTCCTTGATATTTCGTCGTTTTCAGCCAATTTTCTGGATTTTTGAAAATTTCACTTTTTCGTGAAAATATCCACTAAATGAGGGACTAATATGTGTGACGGTACCCCAGGAGAGTTCCAAATGTGTGTGGGTAGAATATATATCCCACGGGGGTAAAATTGAAAAAAGTTGAAAACATTTTTTTTTTGGACTTAGTCATTTTTCCGGCGTTTATCAGACTTTCAGATAGGGGAAATGTCAGTGAGCGTTCCGATTTCAGTCCCAGTGCGATTCGCCCAATGAGTCCTTGATATCTAGTCGTTTTCAGCCAATTTTCTGGATTTTTGAAAATTTCACTTTTTTGTGAAAATATCCACTAAATGAGGGAATAATATGTGTGAGGGTACCCCAGGAGAGTTCCAAATGTGTGTGGGTAGAATATATATCCCACGGGGGTAAAATTGAAAAAAGTTTAAAATTTTTTTTGGGGGGATTAAGTCATTTTTCCGGCGTTTATCAGACTTTCAGATAGAGGAAATGTCAGTGAGCGTTCCGATTTCAGTTCCAGAGCGATTCGCCCAATGAGTCCTTGATATTTAGTCGAAATCTGCCAATTTTCTTGATTTTTGAAAATTTCACTTATTTGTGAAAATATCCACTAAATGAGGGAATAATATGTGTGAGGGTAACCCAGGAGAGTTCAAAATGTGTGTGGGTAGAATATATATCCCACGGGGGTAAAATTGAAAAAAGTTGAAAATTTTTTTTTTTTCAATTTAGTCATTTTTCCAGCGTTTATCAGAATTTCAAATAGGGGAAATGTCAGTGAGCGTTCCGATTTCAGTTCCAGAGCGATTCGCCCAATGAGTCCTTGAAATTTATTTGAAGTCTGCCAATTTTCTGGATTTTTGAAAATTTCACTTATTTGTGAAAATATACACTAAATGAGGGAATAATATGTGTGAGGGAACCCCAGGAGAGTTCCAAATGTGTGTGGGTAGAATATATATCCCACGAGGTAAAATTGAAAAAAGTTTAAAATTTTTTTTTATTGGACTTAGTCATTTTTCCGGCGTTTATCAAACTTTCAGATAGGGGAAATGTCAGTGAGTGTTCCGATTTCAGTTCCAGAGCGATTCGCCCAATGAGTCCTTGATATTTCGTCGTTTTCAGCCAATTTTCTGGATTTTTGAAAATTTCACTTTTTCGTGAAAATATCCACTAAATGAGGGACTAATATGTGTGAGGGTACCCCAGGAGAGTTCCAAATGTTTGTGGGTAGAATATATATCCCACGGTGGTAAAATTGACAAAAGTTGAAAAAAATTTTTTTTGGGGATTTAGTCTTTTTTCCGGCATTCATCAGACTTTCAGATAGGGGAAATGTCAGTGAGCGTTCCGATTTCAGTACCAGAGCGATTTGCCCAATGAGTCCTTGATATTTAGTCGTTTTCAGCCAATTTTCTGGATTTTTGAAAATTTTACTTTTTTTGTGAAAATATCCACTAAATGAGGGACTAATATGTGTGAGGGTACCCCAGGAGAGTTCCAAATGTGTGTGGGAAGAATATATATCCCACAGGGTTAAAATTGAAAAAAGTTGAAAAAAATTTTTTTTTAGTACTTAGTCATTTTTCCGGCGTTTTTCAGACTTTCAGATAGGGGAAATGTCAGTGAGCATTCCGATTTCAGTTCCAGAGCGATTCGCTCAATGAGTCCTTAATATTTAGTCGTTTTCAGCCAATTTTCTGGATTTTTGAAAATTTCACTTTTTTGCGAAAATATCCACTAAATGAGGGAATAATATGTGTGAGGGTACCCCAGGAGAGTTCCAAATGTGTGTGGGTAGAATATATATCCCAAGGGGGTAAAATTGAAAAAAGTTGAAAAATTTTTTTGGGGGGATTTAGTCATTTTTCCGGCGTTTATCAGACTTTCAGATAGGGGAAATGTCAGTGAGCGTTCCGATTTCAGTTCCAGAGCGATTCGCCCAATGAGTCCTTGATATTTCGTCGTTTTCTGGCAATTTTCTGAATTTTTGAAAATTTCACTTTTTTGTGAAAATATCCACTAAATGAGGGAATAAAATGTGTGAGGGTACTCCAGGAGAGTTCTAAATGTGTGTTCTGATTTCAGTTACAAAGCGAATCGCCCTATGGTTCCTTGATATTTAGTCGTTTTCAGCCAATTTTCAGAATTTTTGAAAATTTCACTTTTTTGTGAAAATATCCACTAAATGAGGGAATAATATGTGTGAGGGTACCCCAGGAGAGTTCCAAATGTGTGTTGGTAGAATATATATCCCACGGGGGTAAAATTGAAAAAAGTTTAAAAAAATTTGGGGGGGGATTTAGTCATTTTTCCGGCGTTTATCAGACTTTCAGATAGGGGAAATGTCAGTGAGTGTTCCGATTTCAGTTCCAGAGCAATTCGCCCAATGAGTCCTTGATATTTCGTTGAAATCTGCCAATTTTCTTGATTTTTGAAAATTTCACTTATTTGTGTAAATATCCACTAAATGAGGGAATAATATGTGTGAGGGTACCCCAGGAGAGTTCAAAATGTGTGTGGGTAGAATATATATCCCACGGGGGTAAAATTGAAAAAAGTTGAAACATTTTTTTTTTATCGATTTAGTCATTTTTCCAGCGTTTATCAGACTTTCAGATAGGGGAAATTTCAGTAAGCGTTCCGATTTCAGTTCCAGAGCGATTCGCCCAATGAGTCCTTGATATTTAGTCGAAATCTGCCAATTTTCTGGATTTTTGAAAATTTCACTTATTTGTAAAAATATCGACTAAATGAGGGAATAATATGTGTGAGGGAACCCCAGGAAAATTCCAAATGTGTGTGGGTAGAATATATATCATACGGGGTAAAATTGAAAAAAGTTGAAAAATTTTTGGGGGGGATTTAGACATTTTTCCAGCGTTTATCAGACTTTCAGATATTGGAAATGTCAGTGAGCATTCCGATTTCAGTTCCACAGCGATTCGCCCAATGAGTCCTTGATATTTCGTCGTTTTCAGGCAATTTTCTGAATTTTTGAAAATTTCACTTTTTTGTGAAAATATCCACTAAATGAGGGAATAATATGTGTGAGGGTACCCCAGGAGAGTTCCAAATGTGTTTGGGTAGAATATATATCCCACGGTGGTAGAATTGAAAAAAGTTGAAAACATTTTTTTTTTGGATTTAGTCATTTTTCCGGCATTTATCAGACTTTCAGATAGGGGAAATGTCAGTGAGCGTTCCGATTTCAGTTCCAGAGCGATTCGCCCAATGAGTCCTTGATATTTAGTTGTTTTCAGCCAATTTTCTGGATTTTTGAAAATTTCACTTTTTTGTGAAAATATCCACTAAATGAGGGAATAATATGTGTGAGGGTACCCCAGGAGAGTTCCAAATGTGTGTGGGGAGAATATAGATCCCACGGGGGGTAAAATTGAAAAAAGTTGAAAAATATTTTTTTTTGGATTTAGTCATTTTTTCCAGTGTTTATCAGACTTTCAGATAGGGAAAATGTCAGTGAGCGTTCCGATTTCAGTTCCAGAGCGATCCGACCAATGAGTCCTTGATATTTCGACGTTTTCAGCCAATTTTCTGGATTTTTGAAAATTTCACTTTTTTGTGAAAATATCCACTAAATGAGGGAATAATATGTGTGAGGGTACCCCAGGAGAGTCCCAAATGTGTGTGGGTAGAATATATATCCCACGGGGGTAAAATTGAAAAAAGTTGAAAAATATTTTTTTTTGGATTTAGTCATTTTTTCCAGTGTTTATCAGACTTTCAGATAGGGGAAATGTCAGTGAGCGTTCCGATTTCAGTTCCAGAGCGATTCGCCCAATGAGTCCTTGATATTTCGTCGTTTTCAGCCAATTTTCTGGATTTTTAAAAAGTTCACTTTTTTGTGAAAATATCCACTAAATGAGGGAATAATATGTGTGAGGGTACCCCAGGAGAGTTCCAAATGTGTGTGGGTAGAATATAGATCCCACGGGTGTAAAATTGAAAAAAGTTGAAAATTTTTTGGGGGGGATTTAGTCATTTTTCCCGCGTTTATCAGACTTTCAGATAGGGAAAATGTCAGAGAGCGTTCCGATTTCAGTTCCAGAGCGATTCACCTAATGAGTCCTTGATATTTCGTCGTTTTCAGCCAATTTTCTGGATTTTTAAAAATTTCACTTTTTTGTGAAAATATCCACTAAATGAGGGAATAATATGTGTGAGGGTACCCCAGGAGAGTTCCAAATGTGTGTGGGTAGAATATAGATCCCACAGGTGTAAAATTGAAAAAAGTTAAAAATTTTTTGGGGGGGATTTAGCCATTTTTCCGGCGTTTATCAGACTTTCAGATAGGGGAAATGTCAGTGAGCGTTCCGATTTCAGTTCCAGAGCGATTCGCCCAATGAGTCCATGATATTTAGTCGAAATCTGCCAATTTTCTGGATTTTAGAAAATTTCACTTATTTGTGAAAATATCCACTAAATGAGGGAATAATATGTGTGAGGGTACCCCAGGAGAGTTAAAAATGTGTGTGGGTAGAATATATATCCCACGGGGGTAAAATTGAAAAAAGTTAAAAAAAATTTTTTTTGGACTTAGTCATTTTTCCGGCGTTTATCAGACTTTCAGATAGGGGAAATGTAAGTGAGCATTCCAATCTCAGTTCCAGAGCATTTTGCACAATGAGTCCTAGATATTTAGTCATTTTGAGCCAATTTTCTGAATTTTTGAAAATTTCACTTTTTTGTGAAAATATCCACTAAATGAGGGAATAATATGTGTGAGGGTACCCCAGGAGAGTTCCAAATGTGTGTGGGTAGAATATATATCCCACGGGTTTAAATTAGAAAAAGTTGAAAACATTTTTTTTTTGGACTTACTCATTTTTCCGGCGTTTATCAGACTTTCAGATAGGGAAAATGTCAGTGAGCGTTCCGATTTCAGTTCCAGAGCGATTCACCCAATGAGTCCTTGATATTTCGTCGTTTTCAGCCAATTTTCTGGATTTTTAAAAATTTCACTTTTTTGTGAAAATATCCACTAAATGAGGGAATAATATGTGTGAGGGTACCCCAGGAGAGTTCCAAGTGTGTGTGGGTAGAATATAGATCCCACAGGTGTAAAATTGAAAAAAGTTGAAAAATTTTTTTGGGGGGATTTAGCCATTTTTCCGGTGTTTATCAGACTTTCAGATAGGGGAAATGTCAGTGAGCGTTCCGATTTCAGTTCCAGAGCGATTCGCCCAATGAGTCCTTGATATTTAGTTGTTTTCAGCCAATTTTCAGCATTTTTGAAAATTTCACTTTTTTGTGAAAATATCCACTAAATGAGGGAATAATATGTGTGAGGGTACCCCAGGAGAGTTCCAAATGTGTGTGGGTAGAATATATATCCCACCGGGGTTAAAATTGAAAAAAGTTGAAAAATTTTTTTGGGGTGATTTAGTCATTTTTCCTGCATTTATCAGACTTTCAGATAGGGGAAATGTCAGTGAGCGTTCCGATTTCAGTTCCAGAGCGATTCGCCCAATGAGTCCTTGATATTTAGTTGTTTTCAGCCAATTTTCCGCATTTTTGAAAATTTCACTTTTTTGTGAAAATATCCACTAAATGAGGGAATAATATGTGTGAGGGTACCCCAGGAGTGTTCCAAATGTGTGTGGGTAGAATATATATCCCACGGGGGTAAAATTGAAAAAAGTTGAAAACATTTTTTTGGGGGATTTAGTCATTTTTTCCGGCGTTTATCAGACTTTCAGATAGGGGAAATGTCAGTGAGCGTTCCGATTTCAGTTCCAGAGCGATTCGCCCAATTAGTCCTTGATTTTTAGTTGTTTTCAGCCAATTTTCAGAATTTTTGAAAATTTCACTTTTTTGTGAAAATATCCACTAAATGAGGGAATAATATGTGTGAGGGTACCCCAGGAGAGTTACAAATGTGTGTGGGTAGAATATATGTCCCACCGGGGTTAAAATTGAAAAAAGTTGAAAAATTTTTTGGGGGGGATTTAGTCATTTTTCCAGCATTTATCAGACTTTCAGTTAGGGGAAATGTCAGTGAGCGTTCCGATTTCAGTTCCAGAGCGATTCGCGCAATGTGTCCTTGATATTTAGTCGTTTTCAGCCAATTTTCTGGATTTTTGAAAATTTCACTTTTTTGTGAAAATATCCACTAAATGAGGGAATAATATGTGTGAGGGTACCCCAGGAGAGTTCCAAATGTGTGTGGGTAGAATATATATCCAACGGTGGTAAAATTGAAAAAAGTTGAAAAAAAATTTTTTTTGGACTTAGTCATTTTTCCGGCGTTTATCAGACTTTCAGATAGCGGAAATGTCAGTGAGCATTCCGATTTCAGTTCCAGAGCGATTCGCCCAATTAGTCCTTGATATTTAGTTGTTTTGAACCAATTTTCAGAATTTTTGAAAATTTCACTTTTTTGTGAAAATATCCACTAAATGAGGGAATAATATGTGTGAGGGTACCCCAGGAGAGTTCCAAATGTGTGTGGGTAGAATATATGTCCAACCGGGGTTAAAATTGAAAAAAGTTGAAAAATTTTTTTGGGGGGATTTAGTCATTTTTCCGGCATTTATCAGACTTTCAGATAGGGGAAATGTCAGTGAGCGTTCCGATTTCAGTTCCAGAGCGTTTCGCCCAATGAGTCCTTGATATTTAGTCGTTTTCAGCCAATTTTCTGGATTTTTGAAAATTTCACTTTTTTGTGAAAATATCCACTAAATGAGGGAATAATATGTGTGAGGGTACCCCAGGAGAGTTCCAAATGTGTGTGGGTAGAATATATATCCCACCGGGGTTAAAATTGAAAAAAGTTGAAAATTTTTTGGGGGGGATTTAGTCATTTTTCCGGCATTTATCAGACTTTCAGATAGGGGAAATGTCAGTGAGCGTTCCGATTTCAGTTCCAGAGCAATTTGCCCAATGGGTCCTTGATATTTAGTCGTTTTCAGCCAATTTTCTGGATTTTTGAAAATTTCACTTTTTTGTGAAAATATCCACTAAATGAGGGAATAAAATGTGTGAGGGTACACCAGGAGAGTTCCAAATGTGTGTGGGTAGAATATATATCCCACAGGGTTAAAATTGAAAAAAGTTGAAAAATTTTTTTTTGGGGATTTAGTGATTTTTCCAGTGGTTATCAGACTTTCAGATAGGGGAAATGTCAGTGAGCGATCCAATTTCAGTTCCAGAGTGATTCGCCCAATGAGTACTTGATATTTAGTCGTTTTCAGCCATTTTTCTGGATTTTTGAAAATTTCACTTTTTTGTGAAAATATCCACTAAATGAGGGAATAATATGTGTGAGGGTACCCCAGGAGAGTTCCAAATGTGTGTGGGTAGAATATATATCCCACGGGTGTAAAATTGAAAAAAGTAAAAAAAATATTTTTTTTGGACTTAGTCATTTTTCCGGCGTTTATCAGACGTTCAGATAGGGGAAATGTCAGTGTGCGTTCCGATTTCAGTTCCAGAGCGATTCGCCCAATGAGTACTTGATATTTCGTCGTTTTCAGGCAATTTTCTGAATTTTTGAAAATTTCACTTTTTTGTGAAAATATCCACTAAATGAGGGAATAATATGTGTGAGGGTACCCCAGGAGAGTTCCAAATGTGTGTGGGTAGAATATATATCCCACGGGTGTAAAATGGAAAAGTGTAAAAAAAAATTTTTTTTGGACTTAGTAATTTTTCCGGCATTTATCAGACTTTCAGATAGGGGAAATGTCAGTGAGGATGCCGACTTCAGTTCCAGAGCGATTCGCCCAATGAGTCCTTGATATTTAGTCGTTTTCAGCCAATTTTCTGGATTTTTGAAAATGTCACTTTTTTGTGAAAATATCCACTAAATGAGGGAATAATATGTGTGAGGGTACCCCAGGAGAGTTCCAAATGTGTGTGGGTAGAATATATAACCCACGGGGGTAAAATTGAAAAAAGTTGAAAACATTTTTTTTTGGATTTAGTCATTTTTCCGGCGTTTATCAGACTTTCAGATAGGGGAAATGTCAGTGAGCGTTCCGATTTCAGTTCCAAAGCGATGCGCCAAATGAGTCCTTGATATTTTGTCGTTTTCAGGCAATTTTCTGAATTTTTGAAAATTTCACTTTTTTGTGAAAATATCCACTAAATGAGGGAATAATATGTGTGAGGGTACCCCAGAAGAGTTCCAAATGTGTGTGGGTAGAATATATATCACATGGGGGTAAAATTGAAAAAAGTTTAAAAAATTTTTTTTTTGGACTTAGTCATTTTTTCGGGCATTTATCAGACTTTCAGATAGCGGAAATGTCAGTGAGCGTTCCGATTTCAGTTCCAGAGCGATTCGCCGGATGGGTCCTTGATATTTCGTCGTTTTCAGGCAATTTTCTGAATTTTTGAAAATTTCACTTTTTTGTGAAAATATCCACTAAATGAGGGAATAATATGTGTGAGGGTACCCCAGGAGAGTTCCAAATGTGTGTGGATAGAATATATATCCCACGCGGGTAAAATTGAAAAAAGTTGAAAAAATTTTTTCTTGGACTTAGTCATTTTTCCGGCGTTTATCAGACTTTCAGATAGGGGAAATGTCAGTGAGCATTCCGATTACAGTTCCAGAGCGATTCGCACAATGAGTCCTTGATTTTCAGTCGTTTTGAGCCAATTTTCTGGATTTTTCAAAATTTCACTTTTTTGTGAAAATATCCACTAAATGAGGGAATAATATGTGTGAGGGTACCCCAGGAGAGTTCCAAATGTGTGTGGGTAGAATATATATCCCACGGGGGTAAAATTGAAAAAAGTTGAAAAAATTTTTTTTTAGACTTAGTCATTTTTCCGGCGTTTATCAGACTTTCGGATAGGGGAAGTGTCAGTGAGTGTTCCGATTTCAGTTCCAGAGCGATTCGCCCAATGAGTCCTTGATATTTAGTCGTTTTCAGACAATTAACTGGATTTTTGAAAATTTCACTTTTTTGTGAAAATATCCACTAAATGACGAAATAATATGTGTGAGGGTACCCCAGGAGAGTTCCAAATGTGTGTGGGTAGAATATATATCCCACGGGGGTAAAATTGAAAAAAGTTGAAAAAATTTTTTTTTTGGATTTAGTCATTTTTCCGGCGTTTATCAGACTTTCAGATAGGGGAAATGTCAGTGAGCGTTCCGATTTCAGTTCCAAAGCGATTCGCCCAATGAGTCCTTGATATTTCGTCGTTTTCAGGCAATTTTGTGAATTTTTGAAAATTTCACTTTTTTTGTGAAAATATCCACTAAATGAGGGAATAATATGTGTGAGGGTACCCCAGGAGAGTTCCAAATGTGTGTGGGTAGAATATAAATCCCACCTGGGTAAAATTGAAAAAAGTTGAAAAAAATTTTTTTTTGGACTTAGTCATTTTTCCGGCGTTTATCAGACTTTCAGTTAGCGGAAATGTCAGTAAGCGTTCTGATTTCAGATCCAGAGCGATTCGCCGGATGAGTCCTTGATATTTCCTCTATTTCAGGCAATTTTCAGAATATTTGAAAATTTCACTTTTTTGTGAAAATATCCACTAAATGAGGGAATAATATGTGTGAGGGTACCCCAGAAGAGTTCCAAATGTGTGTGGGTAGAATATATATCACATGGGGGTAAAATTGAAAAAAGTTGAAAAAATTTTTTGGGGGGTTTTAGTCATTTTTCTGGCGTTTATCAGACTTTCAATTAGCGGAAATGTCAGTAAGCGTTCCGATTTCAGATCCAGAGCGATTCGCCGGATGAGTGCTTAATATTATGTCGTTTTCAGACAATTTTCTGAATTTTTGAAAATTTCACTTTTTTGTGAAAATATCCACTAAATGAGGGAATAATATGTGAGAGGGTACCCCAGGAGAGTTCCAAATGTGTGTGTGTAAAATATATATCCCACGGGGGTAAAATTGAATAAATTTGAAAACATTTTTTTTTTGGATTTAGTCATTTTTCCGGCGTTTATCAGACTTTCACATAGGGGAAATGTCAGTGAGCGTTCCGATTTCAGTTCCAGAGCGATTCGCCCAATGAGCACTTGATATTTAGTCGTTTTCAGCCAATTTTCTGGATTTTTGAAAATTTCACTTTTTTGTGAAAATATCCACTAAATGAGGGAATAATATGTGTGAGGCTACCCCAGGAGAGTTCCAAATGTGTGTGGGTAGAATATAAATCCCACCTGGGTAAAATTGAAAAAAGTTGAAAAAAATTTTTTTTTGGATTTAGTCATTTTTCTGGCGTTTATCAGACTTTCAGTTAGCAGAAATGTCAGTAAGCGTTCTGATTTCAGATCCAGAGCGATTCGCCGGATGAGTCCTTGATATTTCGTCGTTTTCAGACAATTTTCTGAATTTTTGAAAATTTCACTTTTTTTGTGAAAATATCCATTAAATGAGGGAATAATATGTGAGAGGGTACCCCAGGAGAGTTCCAAATGTGTGTGGGTAGAATATAGATCCCACGGGGGTAAAATTGAAGAAAGTTGAAAAAATTTTTTTTTTGGATTTAGTCATTTTTCTGGCGTTTATCAGACTTTCAGTTAGCAGAAATGTCAGTAAGCGTTCTGATTTCAGATCCAGAGCGATTCGCCGGATGAGTCCTTGATATTTCGTCGATTTCAGGCAATTTTCTGAATTTTTGAAAATTTCACTTTTTTTGTGAAAATATCCACTAAATGAGGGAATAATATGTGTGAGGGTACCCCAGGAGAGTTCCAAATGTGTGTGGGTAGAATATATATCCCAAGGGGGTAAAATTGAAAAAAGTTGAAAATTTTTTTTTTTGGGATTTAGTCATTTTTCCGGCGTTTATCAGACTTTCAGATAGGGGAAATGTCAGTGAGCGTTCCGATTTGAGTTCCAGAGCAATTCGCCCAATGAGTCCTTGATATTTCGTCGTTTTCATTCAATTTTCTGAATTTTTGAAAATTTCACTTTTTTGTGAAAATATCCACTAAATGAGGGAATAATATGTGTGAGGGTACCCCAGGAGAGTTCCAAATGTGTGTGAGTAGAATATATATCCCACCGGGGTAAAATTGAAAAAAGTTTAAAAAAAATTTTTTTTGGACTTAGTCATTTTTCCGGCGTTTATCAGACTTTCAGATAGGGGAAATGTCAGTGAGCGTTCCGATTTCAGTTCCAGAGCGATTCGCCCAATGAGTACTTGATATTTAGTCGTTTTCAGCCAATTTTCTGGATTTTTGAAAATTTCACTTTTTTGTGAAAATATCCACTAAATGAGGGAATAATATGTGTGAGGGTACCCCAGGAGAGTTCCAAATGTGTGTGGGTAGAATATATATCACACGGGGGTAAAATTGAAAAAAGTTGAAAAAATTTTTTTTTGGACTTAGTCATTTTTCCGAAGTTTATCAGACTTTCAGTTAGCGGAAATGTCAGTAAGTTTCCGATTTCAGATCCAGAGCGATTCGCCGGATGAGTCCTTGATATTTCGTCGATTTCAGGCAATTTTCTGAATTTTTGAAAATTTCACTTTTTTGTGAATGAGGGAATAATATGTGTGAGGGTACCCCAGGAGAGTTCCAAATGTGTGTGGGTCGAATGTATATCCCACGGGGGTAAAATTGAAAACTGTTGAAAAAAAAATTTTGGGGGGGATGTAGTCATTTTTCCGGCGTTTATCAGACTTTCAGATAGGGGAAATGTCAGTGAGCATTCTGATTTCAGTTCCAGAGCGATTCTCCCAATGAGTCATTGATATTTCGTCGTTTTCAGCCAATTTTGTGAATTTTTGAAAATTTCACTTTTTTTGTGAAAATATCCACTAAATGAGGGAATAATATGTGTGAAGGTACCCCAGGAGAGTTCCAAATGTGTGTGGGTAGAATATATATCACACGGGGGTAAAATTGAAAAAAGTTGAAAAAAATTTTTTTTTGATTTAGTCATTTTTCCGGCGTTTATCAGACTTTCAGATAGGGGAAATGTCAGTGAGCATTCCGATTTCAGTTCCAGAGCGATTCGCCCAATGAGTCCTTGATATTTTGTCGTTTTCAGGCAATTTTCTGAATGTTTGAAAATTTCACTTTTTTGTGAAAATATCAACTAAATGAGGGAATAATATGTGTGAGGGTACCCCAGGAGAGTTCCAAATGTGTGTGGGTAGAATATATATCCCACCGGGGTAAAATTGAAAAAAGTTGAAAAAAATTTTTTTTTGGACTTAGTCATTTTTCCGGCGTTTATCAGACTTTCAGATAGCGGAAATGTCAGTGAGCATTCCGCTTTCAGTTCCAGAGTGTTTCGCCCAATGAGTCCTTGATATTTCGTCATTTTCAGGCAATTTTCTGAATTTTTGAAAATTTCATTTTTTTGGGAAAATATCCACTAAATGAGGGAATAATATGTGTGAGGGTACCCCAGGAGAGTTCCAAATGTGTGTGGGTAGAATTTATATCCCACGGGGGTAAAATTGAAAAAAGTTGAAAATTTTTTTGGGGGGGATTTAGTCATTTTTCCCGCGTTTATCAAACTTTCAGATAGGGGAAATGTCAGTGAGCATTCCAATTTCAGTTCCAGAGCGATTCGCACAATGAGTCCTTGATATTTAGTAGTTTTCAGCCAATTTTCTGGATTTTTGAAAATTTCACTTTTTTGTGAAAATATCCACTAAATGAGGGAATAATATGTGTGAGGGTACCCCAGGAGAGTTCCAAATGTGTGTGGGTAGAATATATATCCCACGGAGGTAAAATTAAAAAAAGTTGAAAAATTTTTGGGGGGGGATTTAGTCATTTTTCAGCGTTTATCAGACTTTCAGAGAGCAGAAATGTCAGTGAGCGTTCCAATTTCAGTTACAGAGCGATTCGCCCAATGAGTCCTTGATATTTCGTCGTTTTCAGGCAATTTTCTGAATTTTTGAAAATTTCATTTTTTTGGGAAAATTTCCACTAAATGAGGGAATAATATGTGTGAGGGTACCCCAGGAGAGTTCCAAATGTGTTTGGGTAGAATATATATCCCACGGGGGTAAAATTGAAAAAAGTTGCAAAAAAATTTTTGGGGGGGATTTAGTAATTTTTCCGGCGTTTATCAGATCTTCAGATAGGGGAAATGTCAGCGAGCGATCCGATTTCAGTTCCAGAGCGATTCGCCGGATGAGTCCTTGATATTTCTTCGCTTTCAGGCAACGTTCTGAATTTTTGAAAATGTCACTTTTTTGTGAAAATATCGACTAAATGAGGGAATAATATGTGTGAGGGTACCCAAGGAGAGTTCCAAATGTGTGTGGGTAGAATATATATCCCAAGGGGGTAAAATTGAAAAAAGTAGAAAAATTTTTTGGGGGGGATTTAGTCATTTTTCCGGCGTTTATCAAACTTTCAGATAGGGGAAATGTCAGTGAGCATTCCAATTTCACTTCCAGAGCGATTCGCACAATGAGTCCTTGATATTTAGTAGTTTTCAGCCAATTTTCTGGATTTTTGAAAATTTCACTTTTTTGTGAAAATATCCACTAAATGAGGGAATAATATGTGCGAGGGTACCCCAGGAGAGTTCCAAATGTATGTGGGTAGAATATATATCCCACGGGGTAAAATTTAAAAAAGTTGAAAAAAATTTTTTTTTGGACTTAATTCATTTTTTCAGCGTTTATCAGACTTTCAGATAGGGGAAATGCCAGCAAGCGTTTCAATTTCAGTTCCAGAGCGATTCGCCGGATGAGTCCTTGATATTTCGTCGTTTTCAGGCAACTTTCTGAATCTTTGAAAATTTCACTTTTTTGTGAAAATATCCACTAAATGAGGGAATAATATGTGTGAGTTTACCCCAGGAGAGTTCCAAATGTGTGTGTGTAGAATATATATCCGACGGGGGTAAAATTGAATAAAGTTGAAAAAATTTTTTATTTGGACTGTCATTTTTCCGACGTTTATCAGACTTTCAGATATGGGAAATGTCAGTGAGCGTTACGATTTCAGTTCCAGAGCGATTCGCCCAATGAGTCCTTGATATTTAGTCGTTTTCAGCCAATTTTTTGGATTTTTGAAAATTTCACTTTTTTGTGAAAATATCCACTAAATGAGGGAATAAAATGTGTGAGGGTACCCCAGGAGAGTTCCAAATGTGTGTGGGTAGAATATATATCCCACGGGGGTAAAATTTAAAAAAGTTTAAAAAATTTTTTTTTTGGACTTAATTCATTTTTTCAGCGTTTATCAGACTTTCAGATAGGGGAAATGTCAGCAAGCGTTCCGATTTCAGTTCCAGAGCGATTCGCCGGATGAGTCCTTGATATTTCGTCGTTTTCAGGCAACTTTCTGAATTTTTTGAAAATTTCACTTTTTTGTGAAAATATCCACTAAATGAGGGAATAATATGTGTGAGGGTACCCCAGGAGAGTTCCAAATATGTGTGTGTAGAATATATATCCGACGGGGGTAAAATTGAATAAAGTTGAAAAAAATTTTTTTTTGGACTGTCATTTTTCCGACGTTTATCAGACTTTCAGATAGGGGAAATGTCAGTGAGCATTCCGATTTCAGCTCCACAGCGATTCACCCAATGAGTCCTTGATTTTTAGTCGTTTTTAGCCAATTTTCTGGATTTTTGAAAATTTCACTTTTTTTGTGAAAATATCCACTAAATGAGGGAATAAAATGTGTGAGGGTACCCCAGGAGAGTTCCAAATGTGTGTGGGTAGAATATATATCCCACGGGGGTAAAATTGAAAAAAGTTGAAAAATTTTTTGGGGAGGATTTAGTCATTTTTCTGGCATTTATCAGACTTTCAGATAGGGGAAATGTCAGAGAACATTCGAATTCAGTTCCAGAGCGATCTGGCGGATGAGTCCTTGATGTTTCGTCGTTTTCAGGCAATTTTCTGAATTTTTGAAAATTTCACTTTTTTGTGAAAATATCCACTAAATGAGGGAATAAAACGTGTGAGGGTACCCCAGGAGAGTTCCAAATGTGTGTGGGTAGAATATATATCCCACGGGGGTAAAATTTAAAAAAGTTGAAAAAATTTTTTTTTTGGACTTAATTCATTTTTTCAGCGTTTATCAGACTTTCAGATAGGGGAAATGCCAGCAAGCGTTTCAATTTCAGTTCCAGAGCGATTCGCCGGATGAGTCCTTGATATTTCGTCGTTTTCAGGCAACTTTCTGAATCTTTGAAAATTTCACTTTTTTGTGAAAATATCCACTAAATGAGGGAATAATATGTGTGAGGGTACCCCAGGAGAGTTCCAAATGTGTGTGTGTAGAATATATATCCGACGGGGGTAAAATTGAATAAAGTTGAAAAAATTTTTTATTTGGACTGTCATTTTTCCGACGTTTATCAGACTTTCAGATATGGGAAATGTCAGTGAGCGTTACGATTTCAGTTCCAGAGCGATTCGCCCAATGAGTCCTTGATATTTAGTCGTTTTCAGCCAATTTTTTGGATTTTTGAAAATTTCACTTTTTTGTGAAAATATCCACTAAATGAGGGAATAATACGTGTGAGGGTACCCCAGGAGAGTTCCAAATGTGTGTGTGTAGAATATATATCCGACGGGGGTAAAATTGAATAAAGTTGAAAAAAATTTTTTTTTGGACTGTCATTTTTCCGTTTATCAGACTTTCAGATAGGGGAAATGTCAGTGAGCATTCCGATTTCAACTCCACAGCGATTCGCCCAATGAGCCCTTGATTTTTAGTCGTTTTTAGCCAATTTTCTGGATTTTTGAAAATTTCACTTTTTTTGTGAAAATATCCACTAAATGAGGGAATAAAATGTGTGAGGTTACCCCAGGAGAGTTCCAAATGTGTGTGGGTAGAATATATATCCCACGGGGGTAAAATTTAAAAAAGTTGAAAAAATTTTTTTTTTGGACTTAAGTCATTTTTTCAGCGTTTATCAGATTTTCAGATAGGGGAAATGTCAGCAAGCGTTCCGATTTCATTTCCAGAGCGATTCGCCGGATGAGTCCTTGATATTTCGTCGTTTTCAGGCAACTTTCTGAATTTTTTGAAAATTTCACTTTTTTGTGAAAATATCCACTAAATGAGGGAATAATATGTGTGAGGGTACCCCAGAAGAGTTCCAAATGTGTGTGTGTAGAATATATATCCCACGGGGGTAAAATTGAAAAAAGTTGAACAATTTTTGGGGGGGGATTTAGTCATTTTTCTGGCATTTATCAAACTTTCAGATAGGGGAAATGTCAGAGAACGTTCGAATTCAGTTCCAGAGCGATTCGGCGGATGAGTCCTTGATATTTCGTCGTATTCAGGCAATTTTCAGAATTTTTGAAAATTTCACTTTTTTGTGAAAATATCCACTAAATGAGGGAATAATATGTGTGAGGGTACCCCAGGAGAGTTCCAAATGTGTGTGGGTAGAATATATATCCCACGGGGGTAAAATTGAAAAAAGTTTAAAAAATATTTTATTTGGACATAGTCATTTTTCTGGCGTTTATCAGACTTTCAGATAGCGGAAATGTCAGTGAGTGTTCCAATTTTAGTTCCAGAGCGATTCGCCCAATGAGTCCTAGATATTTAGTCGTTTTCAGCCAATTTTTTGGATTTTTGAAAATTTCACTTTTTTGTGAAAATATCCACTAAATGAGGGAATAATATGTGTGAGGGTACCCCAGGAGAGTTTCACATGTGTGTGGGTAGGATATATATCCCACGGGGGTAAAATTGAAAAAAGTTTAAAAAAATTTTTTTTTGGACTTAGTCATTTTTCCGGCGTTTATCAGACTTTCAGATAGGGGAAATGTCAGTGAGCGTTACGATTTCAGTTCCAGAGCGATTCGCCCAATGAGTCCTTGATATTTAGTCGTTTTCAGCCAATTTTTTGGATTTTTGAAAATTTCACTTTTTTGTGAAAATATCCACTAAATGAGGGAATAATATATGTGAGGGTACTCCAGGAGAGTTCCAAATGTGTGTGTGTAGAATATATATCCGACGGGGGTAAAATTGAATAAAGTTGAAAAAAATATTTTTTGGCCTGTCATTTTTCCGACGTTTATCAGACTTTCAGATAGGGGAAATGTCAGTGATCATTCCGATTTCAGTTCCAGAGCGTTCGCCCAATGAGTCCTTGATATTTAGTCGTTTTCAGCCAATTTTCTGGATTTTTGAACATTTCACTTTTTTGTGAAAATATCCAATAAATGAGGGAATAATATGTGTGAGGGTACCCCAGGAGAGTTCCAAATGTGTGTGGGTAGAATATATATCCCACGGGGGTAAAATTGAAAAAAGTTTAAAAAAATTTTTTTTTGGACTTAGTCATTTTTCTGGCGTTTATCAGACTTTCACACACGGGAAATGTCAGTGAGCGTTACGATTTCAGTTCCAGAGCGATTCGCCCAATGAGTCCTTGATATTTAGTCGTTTTCAGCCAATTTTTTGGATTTTTGAAAATTTCACTTTTTTGTGAAAATATCCACTAAATGAGGGAATAATATGTGTGAGGGTACCCCAGGAGAGTTTCAAATGTGTGTGGGTAGAATATATATCCCACGGGGGTAAAATTGAATAAAGTTGAAAAAAATATTTTTTTGGCCTGTCATTTTTCCGATGTTTATCAGACTTTCAGATAGGGGAAATGTCAGTGAGCATTCCGATTTCAGTTCCAGAGCGATTCGCCCAATGAGTCCTTGATATTTAGTCGTTTTCAGCCAATTTTCTGGATTTTTGAAAATTTCACTTTTTTGTGAAAATATCCACTAAATGAGGGAATAATATATGTGAGGGTACCCCAGGAGAGTTCCAAATGTGTGTGTGTAGAATATATATCCGACGGGGGTAAAATTGAATAAAGTTGAAAAAAATTTTTTTTTGGACTGTCATTTTTCCGACGTTTGTCAGACTTTCCAAAATGGGAAATGTCAGTGAGCATTCCAATTTCAGTTCCAGAGCGATTCGCCCAATGAGTCCTTGATATTTAGTCGTTTTCAGCCAATTTTTGGGATTTTTGAAAATTTCACTTTTTTGTGAAAATATCCACTAAATGAGGGGATAATATGTGTGAAGGTACCCCAGGAGAGTTCCAAATGTGTGTGTGTAGAATATATATCCGACGGGGGTAAAATTGAAAAAAGTTGAGAAAATTTTTTTTTTAGACTTAGTCATTTTTCCGACGTTTATCAGACTTTCAGATAGGGGAAATGTCAGTGAGCTTTCCGATTTCAGTTCCACAGTGATTCGCCCAATGAGTCCTTGATATTTAGTCGTTTTTAGCCAATTTTCTGGATTTTTGAAAATTTCACTTTTTTGTGAAAATATCCACTAAATGAGGGAATAATATGTGTGAGGGTACCCCAGGAGAGTTCCAAATGTGTGTGTGTAGAATATATATCCGACGGAGGTAAAATTGAATAAAGTTGAAAAAAATTTTTTTTGGGCCTGTCATTTTTTGACGTTTATCAGACTTTCAGATAGGGGAAATGTCAGTGAGCATTCCGATTTCAGTTACAGAGCGATTCGCCCAATGAGTCCTTGATATTTAGTCGTTTTCAGCCAATTTTCTGGATTTTTGAACATTTCACTTTTTTGTGAAAATATCCAATAAATGAGGGAATAATATGTGTGAGGGTACCCCAGGAGACTTCCAAATGTGTGTGGGTAGAATATATATCCCACGGGGGTAAAATTGAAAAAAGTTTAAAAAGATTTTTTTTTGGACTTAGTCATTTTTCTGGCGTTTATCAGACTTTCAGACAGGGGAAATGTCAGTGAGCGTTACGATTTCAGTTCCAGAGCGATTCGCCCAGTGAGTCCTTGATATTTAGTCGTTTTCAGCCAATTTTTTGGATTTTTGAAAATTTCACTTTTTTTGTGAAAATATCCACTAAATGAGGGAATAATATGTGTGAGGGTACCCCAGGAGAGTTTCAAATGTGTGTGGGTAGAATATATATCCCACGGGGGTAAAATTGAAAAAAGTTGAAAAAAATTTTTTTTTGGACTGTCATTTTTCCGACGTTTATCAGACTTTCCAAAATGGGAAATGTCAGTGAGCATTCCAATTTCAGTTCCAGAGCGATTCGCCCTATGAGTCCTTGATATTTAGTTGTTTTCAGCCAATTTTCTGGATTTTTGAAAATTTCACTTTTTTGTGAAAATATCCACTAAATTAGGGAATAATATGTGTGAGGGTACCCCAGGAGAGTTCCAAATGTGTGTGTGTAGAATATATATCCGACGGGGGTAAAATTGAATAAAGTTGAAAAAAATATTTTTTTGGACTGTCATTTTTCTGACGTTTATCAGACTTTCAGATAGGGGAAATGTCAGTGAGCATTCCGATTTCAGTTCCAGAGTGATTCGCCCTATGAGTCCTTGATATTTAGTCGTTTTCAGCCAATTTTCTGTATTTTTGAAAATTTCACTTTTTTGTGAAAATATCCACTAAATGAGGGAATAATATGTGTGAGGGTACGCCAGGAGAGTTCCAAATGTGTGTGTGTAGAATATATATCCCACGGGGGTAAAATTGAAAAAAGTTGACAAAAAATTTTTTTTAGACTTAGTCATTTTTCCGACGTTTATCAGACTTTCAGATAGGGGAAATGTCAGTGAGCGTTCCGATTTCAGTTCCAGAGCGATTCGCCCAATGAGTCCTTGATATTTAGTCGTTACAAGCCAATTTTCTGGATTTTTGAAAATTTCACTTTTTTGTGAAAATATCCACTAAATGAGGGAATAATATGTGTGAGGGTACGCCAGGAGAGTTCCAAATGTGTGTGTGGAGAATATATATCCGACGGGGGTAAAATTGAAAAAAGTTGACAAAAAATTTTTTTTAGACTTAGTCATTTTTCCGACGTTTATCAGACTTTCAGATAGGGGAAATGTCAGTGAGCGTTCCGATTTCAGTTCCAGAGCGATTCGCCCAATGAGTCCTTGATATTTAGTCGTTTTCAGCCAATTTTCTGGATTTTTGAACATTTCACTTTTTTGTGAAAATATCCAAAAAATGAGGGAATAATATGTGTGAGGGTACCCCAGGAGACTTCCAAATGTGTGTGGGTAGAATATATATCCCACGGGGGTAAAATTGAAAAAAGTTGATAAAAATTTTTTTTTGGACTGTCATTTTTCTGACGTTTATCAGACTTTCCAAAATGGGAAATGTCAGTGAGCGTTCCGATTTCAGTTCCAGAGCGATTCGCCCAATGAGTCCTTGATTTTTAGTCGTTTTTAGCCAATTTTCTGGATTTTTGAAAATTTCACTTTTTTGTGAAAATATCCACTAAATGAGGGAATAATATGTGTGAGGGTACCCCAGGAGACTTCCAAATGTGTGTGGGTAGAATATATATCCCACGGGGGTAAAATTGAAAAAAGTTGATAAAAATTTTTTTTTTAGACTTAGTCATTTTTCCGACGTTTATCAGACTTTCAGATAGGGGAAATGTCAGTGAGCATTCCGATTTCAGTTCCACAGCGATTCGCCCAATGAGTCCTTGATTTTTAGTCGTTTTTAGCCAATTTCCTGGATTTTTGAAAATTTCACTTTTTTGTGAAAATATCCACTAAATGAGGGAATAATATGTGTGAGGGTACCCCAGGAGAGTTCCAAATGTGTGTGTGTAGAATATATATCCGACGGGGGTAAAATTGAAAAAAGTTTAAAAAAAATTTTTTTTGGACATAGTCATTTTTCCGGCGTTTATCAGACTTTCAGATAGGGGAAATGTCAGTGAGCGTTACGATTTCATTTCCAGAGCGATTCGCCCAATGAGTCCTTGATATTTAGTCGTTTTCAGCCAACTTTTGGGATTTTTGAAAATTACACTTTTTTGTGAAAATATCCACTAAATGAGGGAATAATATGTGTGAGGGTACCCCAGGAGAGTTGCAAATGTGTGTGGGAAGAATATGTATCCCACGGGGGTAAAATTGAAAAAGTTGAAAAAAATTTTTTTTTGGACTTAGTCATTTTTCCATCGTTTATCAGACTTTCAGATAGGGAAAATATCAGTGAGCATCCCAATTTCAGTTCCAGAGCAATTGGCCCATGAGTCCATTTAATTTAGTCATTTCCAGCCAATTTTCTGGATTTTTGAAAATTTCACTTTTTTGTGAAAATATCCACTAAATGTGGGAATAATATGTGCGAGGGTTCCCCAGGAGAGTTCCAAATGTGTGTGGGTAGAATATATATCCCACGGGGGAAAAATTGAAAAAAGTTGAAAAAAAATTTTTTTTTGGACTTAGTCATTTTTCCAGCGTTTATCAGACTTTCAGAGAGGGGAAATGTAAGTGAGCGTTCCGATTTCAGTTCCAGAGCGATTCGCCCAATGAATCCTTGATATTTAGTCGTTTTCAGCCAATTTTTTGGATTTTTAAAAATTTCACTTTTTTGTGAAAATATCCACTAAATGAGGAATAATATGTGTGAGGGTACCCCAGGAGAGTTCCAAATGTGTGTGGGTAGAATATATATCCGACGGGGGTAAAATTGAAAAAAGTTGAAAAAAATTTTTTTTGGACTTAGTCATTTATCCGACGTTTATCAGACTTTCAGATAGGGGAAATGTCAGTGAGCGTTCCAATTTCAGTTCCAGAGTGATTCTCCCAATGAGTCCTTGTTATTTAGTCGTTTTCAGCCAATTTTTTGGATTTTTGAGAATTTCACTTTTTTGTGAATATATCCACTAAATGAGGAATAATATGTGTGAGGGTACCCCAGGAGAGTTCCAAATGTGTGTGGGTAGAATATATATCCCACGGGGGTAAAATTGAAAAAAGTTGAAAAAAATTTTTTTGGACTTAGTCATTTTTCCGGCGTTTATCAGACTTTCAGATAGGGGAAATGTCAGTGAGCATTCCGATTTCAGTTCCAGAGCGATTCGCCCATTGAAGCCTTGTTATTTAGTCGTTTTCAGCCAATTTTTTGGATTTTTGAAAATTTCACTTTTTTGTGAAAATATCCACTAAATGAGGGAATAATATGTGTGAGGGTACCCCAAGAGAGTTCCAAATGTGTGTGGGAAGAATATGTATCCCACGGGGGTAAAATTGAAAAAGTTAAAAAAAAAATTTTTTTGGACTTAGTCATTTTTCCGGCGTTTATCAGACTTTCAGATAGGGGAAATGTCAGTGAGCATTCCGATTTCAGTTCCAGAGCGATTCGCCCAATGAGTCCTTGATATTTAGTCGTTTTCAGCCAATTTTCTGGATTTTTGAAAATTTCACTTTTTTGTGAAAATATCCACTAAATGAGGGAATAATATGTGTGAGGGTACCCCAGGAGAGTTCCAAATGTGTGTGTGTAGAATATATATCGCACGGGGGTAAAATTGAAAAAAGTTGAAAAAAAATTTTTTTTGGACTTAGTCATTTTTCCGGCGTTTATCAGACTTTCAGATAGGGGAAATGTCAGTGAGCATTCCGATTTGAGTTCCAGACCGATTCGCCCAATGAGTCCTTAATATTTAGTCGTTTTCAGCCAATTTTCTGGATTTTTGAAAATTTCACTTTTTTGTGAAAATATCCACTAAATGAGGGAATAATATGTGTGAGGGTACCCCAGGAGAGTTCCAAATGTGTGTGGGTAGAATATATATCCCACGGGGGTAAAATTGAAAAAAGTTGAAAAAAAATTTTTTTTGGACTTAGTCATTTTTCCGGCGTTTTTCAGACTTTCAGATAGGGGAAATGTCAGTGAGCATTCCGATTTCAGTTCCAGAGCGATTCGCCCAATGAGTCCTTGATATTTAGTCGTTTTCAGCCAATTTTCTGGATTTTTGAAAATTTCACTTTTTTGTGAAAATATCCACTAAATGAGGGAATAATATGTGTGAGGGTACCCCAGGAGAGTTCCAAATGTGTGTGTGTAGAATATATATCCCACGGGGGTAAAATTGAAAAAAGTTGAAAAAAAATTTTTTTTGGACTTAGTCATTTTTCTGGCGTTTATCAGACTTTCAGATAGGGAAAATATTGGTGAGCATTCCGATTTCAGTTCCAGAGCGATGCGCCAATGACTCCTTGTTATTTAGTCGTTTTCAGCCAATTTTCTGAATTTTTGAAAATTTCACTTTTTTCTGAAAATATCCACTAAATGAGGAATAATATGTGTGAGGGTACCCCAGGAGAGTTCCAAATGTGTGTGGGTAGAATATATATCCGACGGGGGTAAAATTGAAAAAAGTTTAAAAAAATTTTTTTTTGGACTTAGTCATTTATCCGACGTTTATCAGACTTTCAGATAGGGGAAATGTCAGTCAGCATTCCGATTTCAGTTCCAGAGCGATTCGCCCAATGAGTCCTTGTTATTTAGTCGTTTTCAGCCAATTTTTTAGATTTTTAAAAATTTCACTTTTTTGTGAAAATATCCACTAAATGAGGGAATAATATGTGTGAGGGTACCCCAGGAGAGTTCCAAATGTGTGTGGGAAGAATATGTATCCCATGGGGGTAAAATTGAAAAAGTTGAAAAAAATTTTTTTTTGGACTTAGTCATTTTTCCGGCGTTTTTCAGACTTTCAGATAGGGGAAATGTCAGTGAGCATTCCGATTTGAGTTCCAGACCGATTCGCCCAATGAGTCCTTAATATTTAGTCGTTTTCAGCCAATTTTCTGGATTTTTGAAAATTTCACTTTTTTGTGAAAATATCCACTAAATGAGGGAATAATATGTGTGAGGGTACCCCAGGAGAGTTCCAAATGTGTGTGGGTAGAATATATATTCCACGGGGGGTAAAATTGAAAAAGTTAAAAAATATATTTTTTTGGACTTAGTGATTTTTCTGACGTTTATCAGATTTTCAGATAGGGTAAATGTCAGTGAGCATTCCGATTTCAGTTCCAGAGCGATTCGCCCAATGAGTCCTAGTTATTTAGTCGTTTTCAGCCAATTTTTTGGATTTTTGAAAATTTCACTTTTTTGTGAAAATATCCACTAAATGAGGGAATAATATGTGTGAGGGTACCCCAGGAGAGTTCCAAATGTGTGTGGGAAGAATATGTATCCCATGGGGGTAAAATTGAAAAAGTTGAAAAAAATTTTTTTTTGGACTTAGTCATTTTTCCCGCGTTTATCAGACTTTCAGATAGGGGAAATGTCAGTGAGCATTCAAATTTGAGTTCCAGACCGATTCGCCCAATGAGTCCTTAATATTTAGTCGTTTTCAGCCAATTTTCTGGATTTTTGAAAATTTCACTTTTTTGTGAAAATATCCACTAAATGAGGGAATAATATGTGTGAGGGTACCCCAGGAGAGTTCCAAATGTGTGTGGGTAGAATATATATCCCACGGGGGGTAAAATTGAAAAAGTTAAAAAAAATTTTTTTTTGGACTTAGTGATTTTTCTGACGTTTATCAGATTTTCAGATAGGGTAAATGTCAGTGAGCATTCCGATTTCAGTTCCAGAGCGATTCGCCCAATGAGTCCTAGTTATTTAGTCGTTTTCAGCCAATTTTTTGGATTTTTGAAAATTTCACTTTTTTGTGAAAATATCCACTAAATGAGGGAATAATATGTGTGAGGGTACCCCAGGAGAGTTCCAAATGTGTGTGGGAAGAATATGTATCCCATGGGGGTAAAATTGAAAAAGTTGAAAAAAATTTTTTTTTGGACTTAGTCATTTTTCCCGCGTTTATCAGACTTTCAGATAGGGGAAATGTCAGTGAGCATTCAAATTTGAGTTCCAGACCGATTCGCCCAATGAGTCCTTAATATTTAGTCGTTTTCAGCCAATTTTCTGGATTTTTGAAAATTTCACTTTTTTGTGAAAATATCCACTAAATGAGGGAATAATATGTGTGAGGGTACCCCAGGAGAGTTCCAAATGTGTGTGGGTAGAATATAAATCCCACGGGGGGTAAAATTGAAAAAGTTAAAAAAAATTTTTTTTTGGACTTAGTGATTTTTCTGACGTTTATCAGATTTTCAGATAGGGGAAATGTCAGTGAGCATTCCGATTTCAGTTCCAGAGCGATTCGCCCAATCAGTCCTAGTTATTTAGTCGTTTTCAGCTAATTTTTTGGATTTTTGAAAATTTCACTTTTTTGTGAAAATATCCACTAAATGAGGGAATAATATGTGTGAGGGTACCCCAGGAGAGTTCCAAATGTGTGTGGGTAGAATATATATCCCACGGGGGTAAAATTGAAAAAAGTTGAAAAAAAATTTTTTTTGGACTTAGTCATTTTTCCGGCGTTTTTCAGACTTTCAGATAGGGGAAATGTCAGTGAGCATTCCGATTTCAGTTCCAGAGCGATTCGCCCAATGAGTCCTTGATATTTAGTCGTTTTCAGCCAATTTTCTGGATTTTTGAAAATTTCACTTTTTTGTGAAAATATCCACTAAATGAGGGAATAATATGTGTGAGGGTACCCCAGGAGAGTTCCAAATGTGTGTGTGCAGAATATATATCCCACGGGGGTAAAATTGAAAAAAGTTGAAAAAAAATTTTTTTTGGACTTAGTCATTTTTCTGGCGTTTATCAGACTTTCAGATAGGGAAAATATTAGTGAGCATTCCGATTTCAGTTCCAGAGCGATGCGCCCAATGACTCCTTGTTATTTAGTTGTTTTCAGCCAATTTTCTGAATTTTTGAAAATTTCACTTTTTTCTGAAAATATCCACTAAATGAGGAATAATATGTGTGAGGGTACCCCAGGAGAGTTCCAAATGTGTGTGGGTAGAATGTATATCCGACGGGGGTAAAATTGATAAAAGTTGAAAAAAATTTTTTTTTGGACTTAGTCATTTATCCGACGTTTATCAGACTTTCAGATAGGGGAAATGTCAGTCAGCATTCCGATTTCAGTTCCAGAGCGATTCGCCCAATGCGTCCTTGTTATTTAGTCGTTTTCAGCCAATTTTTTGGATTTTTGAAAATTTCACTTTTTTGTGAAAAGATCCACTAAATGAGGGAATAATATGTGTGAGGGTACCCCAGGAGAGTTCCAAATGTGTGTGGGAAGAATATGTATCCCATGGGGGTAAAATTGAAAAAGTTGAAAAAAATTTTTTTTTGGACTTAGTCATTTTTCCGGCGTTTATCAGACTTTCAGATATAGGAAATGTCAGTGAGCGTTTCGATTTGAGTTCCAGACCGATTCGCCCAATGAGTCCTTAATATTTAGTCGTTTTCAGCCAAATTTCTGGATTTTTGAAAATTTCACTTTTTTGTGAAAATATCCACTAAATGAGGGAATAATATGTGTGAGGGTTCCCCAGGAGAGTTCCAAATGTGTGTGGGTAGAATATATATCCCACGGGGGTAAAATTGAAAAAAGTTGAAAAAAAATTTTTTTTGGACTTAGTCATTTTTCTGGCGTTTATCAGACTTTCAGATAGGGAAAATATTAGTGAGCATTCCGATTTCAGTTCCAGAGCGATGCGCCCAATGACTCCTTGTTATTTAGTCGTTTTCAGCCAATTTTCTGAATTTTTGAAAATTTCACTTTTTTCTGAAAATATCCACTAAATGAGGAAAAATATGTGTGAGGGTACCCCAGGAGAGTTCCAAATGTGTGTGGGTAGAATATATATCCGACGGGGGTAAAATTGAAAAAAGTTGAAAAAAAATTTTTTTTGGACTTCGTCATTTATCCGACGTTTATCAGACTTTCAGATAGGGGAAATGTCAGTCAGCATTCCGATTTCAGTTCCAGAGCGATTCGCCCAATGAGTCCTTGTTATTTAGTCGTTTTCAGCCAATTTTTTGGATTTTTGAAAATTTCACTTTTTTGTGAAAATATCCACTAAATGAGGGAATAATATGTGTGAGGGTACCCCAGGAGAGTTCCAAATGTGTGTGGGAAGAATATGTATCCCATGGGGGTAAAATTGAAAAAGTTGAAAAAAAATTTTTTTTGGACTTAGTCATTTTTCCGGCGTTTATCAGACTTTCAGATAGGGGAAATGTCAGTGAGCGTTCCGATTTCAGTTCCAGACCGATTCGCCCAATGAGTCCTTAATATTTAGTCGTTTTCAGCCAATTTTCTGGATTTTTGAAAATTTCACTTTTTTGTGAAAATATCCACTAAATGAGGGAATAATATGTGTGAGGGTACCCCAGGAGAGTTCCAAATGTGTGTGGGTAGAATATATATCCCACGGGGGGTAAAATTGAAAAAGTTAATAATAATTTTTTTTTGGACTTAATGATTTTTCTGAAGTTTATCAGATTTTCAGATAGGGGAAATGTCAGTGAGCATTCCGATTTCAGTTCCAGAGCGATTCGCCCAATGAGTCCTTGTTATTTAGTCGTTTTCAGCCAATTTTTTGGATTTTTGAAAATTTCACTTTTTTGTGAAAATATCCACTAAATGAGGGAATAATATGTGTGAGGGTACCCCAGGAGAGTTCCAAATGTGTGTGGGTAGAATATATATCCCACGGGGGTAAAATTGAAAAAAGTTGAAAAAAAATTTTTTTTGGACTTAGTCATTTTTCTGGTGTTTATCAGACTTTCAGATAGGGAAAATATTAGTGAGCATTCCGATTTCAGTTCCAGAGCGATGCGCCCAATGACTCCTTGTTATTTAGTCGTTTTCAGCCAATTTTCTGAATTTTTGAAAATTTCACTTTTTTCTGAAAATATCCACTAAATGAGGAATAATATGTGTGAGGGTACCCCAGGAGAGTTCCAAATGTGTGTGGGTAGAATATATATCCGACGGGGGTAAAATTGAAAAAAGTTGAAAAAAAATTTTTTTTGGACTTAGTCATTTATCCGACGTTTATCAGACTTTCAGATAGGGGAAATGTCAGTCAGCATTCCGATTTCAGTTCCAGAGCGATTCGCCCAATGAGTCCTTGTTATTTAGTTGTTTTCAGCCAATTTTTTGGATTTTTGAAAATTTCACTTTTTTGTGAAAATATCCACTAAATGAGGGAATAATATGTGTGAGGGTACCCCAGGAGAGTTCCAAATGTGTGTGGGAAGAATATGTATCCCATGGGGGTAAAATTGAAAAAGTTGAAAAAATTTTTTTTTTGGACTTAGTCATTTTTCTGGCGTTTATCAGACTTTCAGATAGGGGAAATGTCAGTGAGCGTTCCGATTTCAGTTCCAGACCGATTCGCCCAATGAGTCCTTAATATTTAGTCGTTTTTAGCCAATTTTTTGGATTTTTGAAAATTTCACTTTTTTGTGAAAATATCCACTAAATGAGGGAATAATATGTGTGAGGGTACCCCAGGAGAGTTCCAAATGTGTGTGGGTAGAATATATATCCCACGGGGGTAAAATTGAAAAAAGTTGAAAAAAAATTTTTTTTGGACTTAGTCATTTTTCTGGTGTTTATCAGACTTTCAGATAGGGAAAATATTAGTGAGCATTCCGATTTCAGTTCCAGAGCGATGCGCCCAATGACTCCTTGTTATTTAGTCGCTTTCAGCCAATTTTCTGAATTTTTGAAAATTTCACTTTTTTCTGAAAATATCCACTAAATGAGGAATAATATGTGTGAGGGTACCCCAGGAGAGTTCCAAATGTGTGTGGGTAGAATATATATCCGACGGGGGTAAAATTGAAAAAAGTTGAAAAAAAATTTTTTTTGGACTTAGTCATTTATCCGACGTTTATCAGACTTTCAGATAGGGGAAATGTCAGTGAGCGTTCCGATTTCAGTTCCAGACCGATTCGCCCAATGAGTCCTTAATATTTAGTCGTTTTCAGCCAATTTTCTGGATTTTTGAAAATTTCACTTTTTTGTGAAAATATCCACTAAATGAGGGAATAATATGTGTGAGGGTACCCCAGGAGACTTCCAAATGTGTGTGGGTAGAATATATATCCCACGGGGGGTAAAATTGAAAAAGTTAAAAATAATTTTTTTTGGGACTTAATGATTTTTCTGACGTTTATCAGATTTTCAGATAGGGGAAATGTCAGTGAGCATTCCGATTTCAGTTCCAGAGTGATTCTCCCAATGAGTCCTTGTTATTTAGTCGTTTTCAGCAAATTTTCTGGATTTTTGAAAATTTCACATTTTTGTGAAAATATCCACTAAATGAGGGAATAATATGTGTGAGGGTACCCCAGGAGAGTTGCAAATGTGTGTGGGTAGAATATATATCCCACGGGGGTAAAATTGAAAAAAGTTGAAAAAAATTTTTTTGGACTTAGTCATTTTTCCGGCGTTTATCAGACTTTCAGATAGGGGAAATGTCAGTGAGCATTCCGATTTCAGTTCCAGAGCGATTCGCCCAATGAGTCCTTGTTATTTAGTCGTTTTCAGCCATTTTCTGAATTTTTGAAAATTTCACTTTTTTCTGAAAATATCCACTAAATGAGGAATAATATGTGTGAGGGTACCCCAGGAGAGTTCCAAATGTGTGTGGGTAGAATATATATCCGACGGGGGTAAAATTGAAAAAAGTTGAAAAAAATTTTTTTTTGGACTTAGTCATTTATCCGACGTTTATCAGACTTTCAGATAGGGGAAATGTCAGTCAGCATTCCGATTTCAGTTCCAGAGCGATTCGCCCAATGAGTCCTTGTTATTTAGTTGTTTTCAGCCAATTTTTTGGATTTTTGAAAATTTCACTTTTTTGTGAAAATATCCACTAAATGAGGGAATAATATGTGTGAGGGTACCCCAGGAGAGTTCCAAATGTGTGTGGGTAGAATATATATCCGACGGGGGTAAAATTGAAAAAAGTTGAAAAAAAATTTTTTTTGGACTTAGTCATTTATCCGACGTTTATCAGACTTTCAGATAGGGGAAATGTCAGTGAGCGTTCCGATTTCAGTTCCAGACCGATTCGCTCAATGAGTCCTTAATATTTAGTCGTTTTCAGCCAATTTTCTGGATTTTTGAAAATTTCACTTTTTTGTGAAAATATCCACTAAATGAGGGAATCATATGTGTGAGGGTACCCCAGGAGAGTTCCAAATGTGTGTGGGTAGAATATATATCCCACGGGGGGTAAAATTGAAAAAGTTAAAAAAAATTTTTTTTTTGGACTTAGTGATTTTTCTGACGTTTATCAGATTTTCAGATAGGGGAAATGTCAGTGAGCATTCCGATTTCAGTTCCAGAGCGATTCGCCCAATGAGTCCTTGTTATTTAGTCGTTTTCAGCCAATTTTTTGGATTTTTGAAAATTTCACTTTTTTGTGAAAATATCCACTAAATGAGGGAATAATATGTGTGAGGGTACCCCAGGAGAGTTCCAAATGTGTGTGGGTAGAATATATATCCCACGGGGGTAAAATTGAAAAAAGTTGAAAAAAAATTTTTTTTGGACTTAGTCATTTTTCCGGCGTTTATCAGACTTTCAGATAGGGGAAATGTCAGTGAGCGTTCCGATTTCAGTTCCAGAGTGATTCTCCCAATGAGTCCTTGTTATTTAGTCGTTTTCAGCCAATTTTCTGGATTTTTGAAAATTTCACTTTTTTGTGAAAATATCCACTAAATGAGGGAAAAATATGTGTGAGGGTACCCCAGGACAGTTGCAAATGTGTGTGGGTAGAATATATATCCCACGGGGGTAAAATTGAAAAAAGTTGAAAAAAATTTTTTTTAGACTTAGTCATTTTTCTGGCGTTTATCAGACTTTCAGATAGGGGAAATGTAAGTGATCGTTCCGATTTCAGTTCCAGAGCGATTCGCCCAATGACTCCTTGTTATTTAGTCGTTTTCAGCCAATTTTCTGAATTTTTGAAAATTTCACTTTTTTGTGAAAATATCCACTAAATGAGGGAATAATATGCATGAGGGTACCCCAGGAGAGTTCCAAATGTGTGTGGGTAGAATATATATCCCACGGGGGAAAAATTTAAAAAAGTTGAAAAATTTGAAAAAAATTTTTTTTTGGACTTAGTCATTTTTCTGGCGTTTATCAGACTTTCATATAGGGGAAATGTCAGTGATCGTTCCGATTTCAGTTCCAGAGCGATTCGCCCAATGACTCCTTGTTATTTAGTCGTTTTCAGCCAATTTTCTGAATTTTTGAAAATTTCACTTTTTTGTGAAAATATCCACTAAATGAGGGAATAATATGCATGAGGGTACCCCAGGAGAGTTCCAAATGTGTGTGGGTAGAATATATATCCCACGGGGGTAAAATTTAAAAAAGTTTAAAAAAATTTTTTTTTGGACTTAGTCATTTTTCTGGCGTTTATCAGACTTTCAGATAGGGGAAATGTAAGTGATCGTTCCGATTTCAGTTCCAGAGCGATTCGCTCAATGAGTCCTTGTTATTTAGTCGTTTTCAGCCAATTTTTTGGATTTTTGAAAATTTCACTTTTTTGTGAAAATATCCACTAAATGAGGGAATAATATGTGTGAGGGTACCCCAGGAGAGTTCCAAATGTGTGTGGGTAGAATATATATCCCACGGGGGTAAAATTGAAAAAAGTTGAAAAAAAATTTTTTTTGGACTTAGTCATTTTTCCGGCGTTTATCAGACTTTCAGATAGGGGAAATGTCAGTGAGCGTTCCGATTTCAGTTCCAGAGCGATTCGCTCAATGACTCCTTGTTATTTAGTCGTTTTCAGCCAATTTTCTGAATTTTTGAAAATTTCACTTTTTTGTGAAAATATCCACTAAATGAGGGAATAATATTCATGAGGGTACCCCAGGAGAGTTCCAAATTTGTGTGGGTAGAATATATATCCCACGGGGGTAAAATTTAAAAAAGTTGAAAAAATTTTTTTTTTGGACTTAGTCATTTTTCTGGCGTTTATCAGACTTTCATATAGGGGAAATGTCAGTGAGCATTCCGATTTCAGTTCCAGAGCGATTCGCCAAATGACTCCTTGTTATTTAGTCGTTTTCAGCCAATTTTCTGGATTTTTGAAAATTTCACTTTTTTGTGAAAATATCCACTAAATGAGGGAATAATATGTGTGAGGGTACCCCAGGAGAGTTGCAAATGTATGTGGGTAGAATATATATCCCACAGGGGTAAAATTGAAAAAAGTTGAAAAAAATTTTTTTTAGACTTAGTCATTTTTCTGGCGTTTATCAGACTTTCAGATAGGGGAAATGTAAGTGATCGTTCCGATTTCAGTTCCAGAGCGATTCGCCCAATGACTCCTTGTTATTTAGTCGTTTTCAGCCAATTTTCTGAATTTTTGAAAATTTCACTTTTTTGTGAAAATATCCACTAAATGAGGGAATAATATTCATGAGGGTACCCCAGGAGAGTTCCAAATGTGTGTGGGTAGAATATATATCCCACGGGGGTAAAATTTAAAAAAGTTGAAAAAAATTTTTTTTTGGACTTAGTCATTTTTCTGGCGTTTATCAGACTTTCATATAGGGGAAATGTCAGTGAGCGTTCCGATTTCAGTTCCAGAGCGATTCGCCCAATGACTCCTTGTTATTTAGTCGTTTTCAGCCAATTTTCTGGATTTTTGAAAATTTCACTTTTTTATGAAAATATCCACTAAATGAGGGAATAATATGTGTGAGGGTACCCCAGGAGAGTTCCAAATGTGTGTCTGTAGAATATATATCCCACGGGCGTAAAATTGAAAAAAGTAAAAAAAAAATTTTTTTTGGACTTAGTGATTTTTCTGGCGTTTATCAGACTTTCAGATAGGGGAAATGTCAGTGAGCATTCCGGTTTCAGTTCCAGAGCGATTCGCCCAATGACTCCTTGTTATTTAGTCGTTTTCAGCCAATTTTCTGGATTTTTGAAAATTTCACTTTTTTGTGAAAATATCCACTAAATGAGGGAATAATATGAGTGAGGGTACCCCAGGAGAGTTCCAAATGTGTGTGGGTAGAATATATATCCCACGGGGGTAAAATTGAAAAAAGTAAAAAAAAAATTTTTTTGGGACTTAGTGATTTTTCCAACGTTTATCAGACTTTCAGATAGGGGAAATGTCAGTGAGCATTCCGATTTCAGTTTCAGAGCGATTCGCCAAATGAGTCCTTGATATTTAGTCGTTTTCAGCCAATTTTTTGGATTTTTGAAAATTTCACTTTTTTGTGAAAATATCCACTAAATGAGGGAATAATATGTGTGAGGGTACCCCAGGAGAGTTCCAAATGTGTGTGTGTAGAATATATATCCCACGGGGGTAAAATTGAAAAAAGTTGAAAAAAAATTATTTTTGGACTTAGTCATTTTTCCGGCGTTTATCAGACTTTCAGATAGGGGAAATGTCAGTGAGCATTTCGACTTCAGTTCCAGAGTGATTCTCCCAATGAGTCCTTGTTATTTAGTCGTTTTCAGCCAATTTTCTGGATTTTTGAAAATTTCACTTTTTTGTGAAAATATCCACTAAATGAGGGAATAATATGTGTGAGGGTACCCCAGGAGAGTTGCAAATGCGTGTGGGTAGAATATATATCACACGGGGGTAAAATTTAAAAAAGTTGAAAAAAAATTTTTTTTGGACTCAGTAATTTTACTGGCATTTATCAGACTTTCAGATAGAGGAAATGTAAGTGAGCGTTCCGATTTCAGTTCCAGAGTGATTCGCCCAATGAATCCTTGATATTTAGTCGTTTTCAGACAATTTTTGGGATTTTTGAAAATTTCACTTTTTTGTGAAAATATCCACTAAATGAGGGAATAATATGTGTGAGGGTACCCCAGGAGAGTTCCAAATGTGTGTGGGAAGAATATGTATCCCACGGGGGTAAAATTGAAAAAGTTGAAAAAAAATTTTTTTTGGACTTAGTCATTTTTCCGACGTTTATCAGACTTTCAGATAGGGGAAATGTCAGTCAGCATTCCGATTTCAGTTCCAGAGCGATTCGCCCAATGAGTCCTTGTTATTTAGTCGTTTTCAGCCAATTTTTTGGATTTTTGAAAATTTCACTTTTTTGTGAAAATATCCACTAAATGAGGGAATAATATGTGTGAGGGTACCCCAGGAGAGTTCCAAATGTGTGTGGGTAGAATATATATCCGACGGGGGTAAAATTGAAAAGAGTTAAAAAAAAATTTTTTTGGGACTTAGTGATTTTTCTGCCGTTTATCAGACTTTCAGATAGGGAAAATATCAGTGAGCGTTCCGATTTCAGTTCCATAGCGATGCGCCCAATGACTCCTTGTTATTTAGTTGTTTTCAGCCAATTTTCAGAATTTTTGAAAATTTCACTTTTTTTGTGAAAATATCCACTAAATGAGGGAATAAAATGTGTGAGGGTACCCCAGGAGAGTTCCAAATGTGTGTGGGTAGAATATATATCCCACGGGGGTAAAATTGAAAAAAGTTGAAAAAAAATTTTTTTTGGACTTAGTCATTTTTCCGGCGTTTATCAGACTTTCAGATAGGGGAAATGTCAGTGAGCATTTCGATTTCAGTTCCAGAGTGATTCTCCCAATGAGTCCTTGTGATTTAGTCGTTTTCAGCCAATTTTCTGGATTTTTGAAAATTTCACTTTTTTGTGAAAATATCCACTAAATGAGGGAATAATATGTGTGAGGGTACCCCAGGAGAGTTGCAAATGTGTGTGGGTGGAATATATATCACACGGGGGTAAAATTTAAAAAAGTTAAAAAAAAATTTTTTTTGGACTCAGTCATTTTTCTGGCGTTTATCAGACTTTCAGATAGAGGAAATGTAAGTGAGCGTTCCGATTTCAGTTCCAGAGCGATTCGCCCAATGAATCCTTGATATTTAGTCGTTTTCAGACAATTTTTGGGATTTTTAAAAATTTCACTTTTTTGTGAAAATATCCACTAAATGAGGGAATAATATGTGTGAGGGTACCCCAGGAGAGTTCCAAATGTGTGTGGGAAGAATATATGTCCCACTCGGGTAAAATTGAAAAGAGTTAAAAAAAAATTTTTTTGGTCTTAGTGATTTTTCTGCCATTTATCAGACTTTCAGATAGAGAAAATATCAGTGAGCGTTCCGATTTCAGTTCCATAGCGATGCGCCCAATGACTCCTTGTTATTTAGTCGTTTTCAGCCAATTTTCAGAATTTTTGAAAATTTCACTTCTTTTGTGAAAATATCCACTAAATGAGGAATAATATGTGTGAGGGTACCCCAGGAGAGTTCCAAATGTGTGTGGCTAGAATATATATCCGACGGGGGTAAAATTGAAAAAAGTTGAAAAAAAATTTTTTTTGGACTTAGTCATTTATCCGACGTTTAACAGACTTTCAGATAGGGGAAATGTCAGTGAGCGTTCCGATTTCAGTTCCAGAGAGATTCTCCCAATGAGTCCTTGTTATTTAGTCGTTTTCAGCCAATTTTCTGGATTTTTGAAAATTTCACTTTTTTGTGAAAATATCCACTAAATGAGGGAGTAATATGTGTGAGGGTACCCCAGGAGAGTTCCAAATGTGTGTGGGTAGAATATATATCCCACGGGGGTTAAAATTGAAAAAGTTAAAAAAAAAATTTTTTTGGACTTAGTGATTTTTCTGACATTTATCAGACTTTCAGATACGGGAAATGTCAGTGAGCATTCCGATTTCAGTTCCAGAGCGATTCGCCCAATGAGTTCTTGTTATTTAGTCGTTTTCAGCCAATTTTTTGGATTTTTGAAAATTTCACTTTTTTGTGAAAATATTCACTAAATGAGGGAATAATATGTGTGAGGGTACCCCAGGAGAGTTCCAAATGTGTGTGGGTAGAATATATATCCCACGGGGGTAAAATTGAAAAAAGTTGAAAAAAAAATATTTTTGGACTTAGTCATTTTTCCGGCGTTTATCAGACTTTCAGATAGGGGAAATGTCAGTGAGCATTTCGATTTCAGTTCCAGAGTGATTCTCCCAATGAGTCCTTGTGATTTAGTCGTTTTCAGCCAATTTTCTGGATTTTTGAAAATTTCACTTTTTTGTGAAAATATCCACTAAATGAGGGAATAATATGTGTGAGGGTACCCCAGGAGAGTTGCAAATGTGTGTGGGTAGAATATATATCACACGGGGGTAAAATTTAAAAAAGTTGAAAAAAATTTTTTTTTGGACTCAGTCATTTTTCTGGCGTTTATCAGACTTTCAGATAGAGGAAATGTAAGTGAGCGTTCCGATTTCAGTTCCAGAGCGATTCGCCCAATGAATCCTTGATATTTTGTCGTTTTCAGACAATTTTTGGGATTTTTAAAAATTTCACTTTTTTGTGAAAATATCCACTAAATGAGGGAATAATATGTGTGAGGGTACCCCAGGAGAGTTCCAAATGTGTGTGGGAAGAATATATGTCCCACTCGGGTAAAATTGAAAAGAGTTAAAAAAAAATTTTTTTTGGACTTAGTGATTTTTCTGCCGTTTATCAGACTTTCAGATAGGGAAAATATCAGTGAGCGTTCCGATTTCAGTTCCATAGCGATGCGCCCAATGACTCCTTGTTATTTAGTCGTTTTCAGCCAATTTTCAGAATTTTTGAAAATTTCACTTCTTTTGTGAAAATATCCACTAAATGAGGAATAATATGTGTGAGGGTACCCCAGGAGAGTTCCAAATGTGTGTGGCTAGAATATATATCCGACGGGGGTAAAATTGAAAAAAGTTGAAAAAAAATTTTTTTTGGACTTAGTCATTTATCCGACGTTTAACAGACTTTCAGATAGGGGAAATGTCAGTGAGCGTTCCGATTTCAGTTCCAGAGAGATTCTCGCAATGAGTCCTTGTTATTTAGTCGTTTTCAGCCAATTTTCTGGATTTTTGAAAATTTCACTTTTTTGTGAAAATATCCACTAAATGAGGGAGTAATATGTGTGAGGGTACCCCAGGAGAGTTCCAAATGTGTGTGGGTAGAATATATATCCCACGGGGGTTAAAATTGAAAAAGTTAAAAAAAAAATTTTTTTGGACTTAGTGATTTTTCTGACATTTATCAGACTTTCAGATACGGGAAATGTCAGTGAGCATTCCGATTTCAGTTCCAGAGCGATTCGCCCAATGAGTTCTTGTTATTTAGTCGTTTTCAGCCAATTTTTTGGATTTTTGAAAATTTCACTTTTTTGTGAAAATATTCACTAAATGAGGGAATAATATGTGTGAGGGTACCCCAGGAGAGTTCCAAATGTGTGTGGGTAGAATATATATCCCACGGGGGTAAAATTGAAAAAAGTTGAAAAAAAAATATTTTTGTACTTAGTCATTTTTCCGGCGTTTATCAGACTTTCAGATAGGGGAAATGTCAGTGAGCATTTCGATTTCAGTTCCAGAGTGATTCTCCCAATGAGTCCTTGTGATTTAGTCGTTTTCAGCCAATTTTCTGGATTTTTGAAAATTTCACTTTTTTGTGAAAATATCCACTAAATGAGGGAATAATATGTGTGAGGGTACCCCAGGAGAGTTGCAAATGTGTGTGGGTAGAATATATATCACACGGGGGTAAAATTTAAAAAAGTTGAAAAAAATTTTTTTTTGGACTCAGTCATTTTTCTGGCGTTTATCAGACTTTCAGATAGAGGAAATGTAAGTGAGCGTTCCGATTTCAGTTCCAGAGCGATTCGCCCAATGAATCCTTGATATTTTGTCGTTTTCAGACAATTTTTGGGATTTTTAAAAATTTCACTTTTTTGTGAAAATATCCACTAAATGAGGGAATAATATGTGTGAGGGTACCCCAGGAGAGTTCCAAATGTGTGTGGGAAGAATATATGTCCCACTCGGGTAAAATTGAAAAAAGTTGAAAAAAAATTTTTTATGGACTTAGTCATTTATCCGACGTTTATCAGACTTTCAGATAAGGGAAATGTCAGTGAGCATTCCGATTTCAGTTCCAGAGCGATTCGCCCAATGAGTCCTTGATATTTAGTCGTTTTCAGCCAATTTTCTGGATTTTTGAAAATTTCACTTTTTTGTGAAAATATCCACTAAATGAGGGAATAATATGTGTGAGGGTACCCCAGGAGAGTTCCAAATGTGTGTGGGTAGAATATATATCCCACGGGGGTTAAAATTGAAAAAGTTAAAAAAAAATTTTTTTTGGACTTAGTGATTTTTCGGACGTTTATCAGACTTTCAGATAGGGGAAATGTCAGTGAGCTTTCCGATTTCAGTTCCAGAGCGATTCGCCCAATGAGTTCTTGTTATTTAGTCGTTTTCAGCCATTTTTTTGGATTTTTGAAAATTTCACTTTTTTGTGAAAATATACACTAAATGAGGGAATAATATGTGTGAGGGTACCCCAGGAGAGTTCCAAATGTGTGTGGGTAGAATATATATCCCACGGGGGTAAAATTGAAAAAAGGTGAAAAAAAATTTTTTTTTGACTTAGTCATTTTTCCGGCGTTTATCAGACTTTCAGATAGGAGAAATGTCAGTGAGCATTCCGATTTCAGTTCCAGAGTGATTCTCCCAATGAGTCCTTGTTATTTAGTCGTTTTCAGCCAATTTTCTGGATTTTTGAAAATTTCACTTTTTTGTGAAAATATCCACTAAATGAGGGAATAATATGTGTGAGGGTACCCCAGGAGAGTTGCAAATGTGTCTGGGTAGAATATATATCCCACGGGGGTAAAATTGAAAAAAGTTGAAAAAAATTTTTTTTGGACTTAGTCATTTTTCCGGCGTTTATCAGACTTTCAGATAGGTTAAATGTCAGTGAGCATTTCGATTTCAGTTCCAGAGTGATTCTCCCAATGAGTCATTGTTATTTATTCGTTTTCAGCCAATTTTCTGGATTTTTGAAAATTTCACTTTTTTGTGAAAATATCCACTAAATGAGGGAATAATATGTGTGAGGGTACCCCAGGAGAGTTGCAAATGTGTGTGGGTAGAATATATATCCCACGGGGGTAAAATTGAAAAAAGTTGAAAAAAATTATTTTTGGACTTAGTAATTTTTCTGGCGTTTATCAGACTTTCAGATAGGGGAAATGTAAGTGATCGTTCCGATTTCAGGTCCAGAGCGATTCGCTCAATGAATCCTTGATATTTAGTCGTTTTCAGCCAATTTTTTGGATTTTTAAAAATTTCATTTTTTTGTGAAAATATCCACTAAATGAGGGAATAATATGTGTGAGGGTAACCCAGGAGAGTTCCAAATGTGTGTGGGTAGAATATATATCCGACGGGGGTAAAATTGAAAAAAGTTGAAAAAAAATTTTTTATGGACTTAGTCATTTATCCGACGTTTATCAGACTTTCAGATAAGGGAAATGTCAGTGAGCATTCCGATTTCAGTTCCAGAGCGATTCGCCCAATGAGTCCTTGATATTTAGTCGTTTTCAGCCAATTTTCTGGATTTTTGAAAATTTCACTTTTTTGTGAAAATATCCACTAAATGAGGGAATAATATGTGTGAGGGTACCCCAGGAGAGTTCCAAATGTGTGTGGGTAGAATATATATCCCACGGGGGTTAAAATTGAAAAAGTTAAAAAAAAATTTTTTTTGGACTTAGTGATTTTTCGGACGTTTATCAGACTTTCAGATAGGGGAAATGTCAGTGAGCTTTCCGATTTCAGTTCCAGAGCGATTCGCCCAATGAGTTCTTGTTATTTAGTCGTTTTCAGCCATTTTTTTGGATTTTTGAAAATTTCACTTTTTTGTGAAAATATACACTAAATGAGGGAATAATATGTGTGAGGGTACCCCAGGAGAGTTCCAAATGTGTGTGGGTAGAATATATATCCCACGGGGGTAAAATTGAAAAAAGGTGAAAAAAAATTTTTTTTTGACTTAGTCATTTTTCCGGCGTTTATCAGACTTTCAGATAGGTTAAATTTCAGGGAGCATTTCGATTTCAGTTCCAGAGTGATTCTCCCAATGAGTCATTGTTATTTATTCGTTTTCAGCCAATTTTCTGGATTTTTGAAAATTTCACTTTTTTGTGAAAATATCCACTAAATGAGGGAATAATATGTGTGAGGGTACCCCAGGAGAGTTGCAAATGTGTCTGGGTAGAATATATATCCCACGGGGGTAAAATTGAAAAAAGTTGAAAAAAATTATTTTTGGACTTAGTAATTTTTCTGGCGTTTATCAGACTTTCAGATAGGGGAAATGTAAGTGATCGTTCCGATTTCAGGTCCAGAGCGATTCGCTCAATGAATCCTTGATATTTAGTCGTTTTCAGCCAATTTTTTGGATTTTTAAAAATTTCATTTTTTTGTGAAAATATCCACTAAATGAGGGAATAATATGTGTGAGGGTAACCCAGGAGAGTTCCAAATGTGTGTGGGTAGAATATATATCCGACGGGGGTAAAATTGAAAAGAGTTAAAAAAAAAATTTTTTGGGACTTAGTGATTTTTCTGCCGTTTATCAGACTTTCAGATAGGGAAAATATCAGTGAGCGTTCCGATTTCAGTTCCATAGCGATGCGCCCAATGAATCCTTGATATTTAGTCGTTTTCAGACAATTTTTGGGATTTTTAAAAATTTCACTTTTTTGTGAAAATATCCACTAAATGAGGGAATAATATGTGTGAGGGTACCCCAGGAGAGATCCAAATGTGTGTGGGATGAATATATGTCCCACTCGGGTAAAATTGAAAAGAGTTAAAAAAAAATTTTTTTGGGACTTAGTGATTTTTCTGCCGTTTATCAGACTTTCAGATAGGGGAAATGTCAGTGAGCATTCCGATTTCAGTTCCAGAGCGATTCGCCCAATGAGTCCTTGTTATTTAGTCGTTTTCAGCCAATTTTATAGATTTTTGAAAATTTCACTTTTTTGTGAAAATATCCACGAAATGAGGGAATAATATGTGTGAGGGTACCCCAGGAGAGTTCCAAATGTGTGTGGGTAGAATATATATCCCACGGGGGTAAAATTGAAAAAAGTTGAAAATTTTTTTTTTCTGGACTTAGTCATTTTTCCAGCGTTTATCAGACTTTCAGATAGGGGAAATGTCAGTGAGCGTTCCGATTTCAGTTCCAGAGAGATTCTCCCAATGAGTCCTTGTTATTTAGTCGTTTTCAGCCAATTTTCTGGATTTTTGAAAATTTCACTTTTTTGTGAAAATATCCACTAAATGAGGGAATAATATGTGTGAGGGTACCCCAGGAGAGTTCCAAATGTGTGTGAGTAGAATATATATCCCACGGGGGTTAAAATTGAAAAAGTTAAAAAAAAATTTTTTTTGGACTTAGTGATTTTTCTGACGTTTATCAGACTTTCAGATAGGGGAAATGTCAGTGAGCTTTCCGATTTCAGTTCCAGAGCGATTCGCCCAATGAGTCCTTGTTATTTAGTCGTTTTCAGCCAATTTTATAGATTTTTGAAAATTTCACTTTTTTGTGAAAATATCCACGAAATGAGGGAATAATATGTGTGAGGGTACCCCAGGAGAGTTCCAAATGTGTGTGGGTAGAATATATATCCCACGGGGGTAAAATTGAAAAAAGTTGAAAATTTTTTTTTTCTGGACTTAGTCATTTTTCCAGCGTTTATCAGACTTTCAGATAGGGGAAATGTCAGTGAGCGTTCCGATTTCAGTTCCAGAGAGATTCTCCCAATGAGTCCTTGTTATTTAGTCGTTTTCAGCCAATTTTCTGGATTTTTGAAAATTTCACTTTTTTGTGAAAATATCCACTAAATGAGGGAATAATATGTGTGAGGGTACCCCAGGAGAGTTCCAAATGTGTGTGAGTAGAATATATATCCCACGGGGGTTAAAATTGAAAAAGTTAAAAAAAAATTTTTTTTGGACTTAGTGATTTTTCTGACGTTTATCAGACTTTCAGATAGGGGAAATGTCAGTGAGCTTTCCGATTTCAGTTCCAGAGCGATTCGCCCAATGAGTTCTTGTTATTTAGTCGTTTTCAGCCATTTTTTTGGATTTTTGAAAATTTCACTTTTTTGTGAAAATATACACTAAATGAGGGAATAATATGTGTGAGGGTACCCCAGGAGAGTTCCAAATGTGTGTGGGTAGAATATATATCCCACGGGGGTAAAATTGAAAAAAGGTGAAAAAAAATTTTTTTTGGACTTAGTCATTTTTCCGGCGTTTATCAGACTTTCAGATAGGAGAAATGTCAGTGAGCATTCCGATTTCAGTTCCAGAGTGATTCTCCCAATGAGTCCTTGTTATTTAGTCGTTTTCAGCCAATTTTCTGGATTTTTGAAAATTTCACTTTTTTGTGAAAATATCCACTAAATGAGGGAATAATATGTGTGAGGGTACCCCAGGAGAGTTGCAAATGTGTGTGGGTAGAATATATATCCCACGGGGTAAAATTGAAAAAAGTTGAAAAAAATTTTTTTTTGGACTTAGTCATTTTTCCGGCGTTTATCAGACTTTCAGATAGGTTAAATGTCAGTGAGCCTTTCGATTTCAGTTCCAGAGTGATTCTCCCAATGAGTCCTTGTTATTTAGTCGTTTTCAGCCAATTTTCTGGATTTTTGAAAATTTCACTTTTTTGTGAAAATATCCACTAAATGAGGGAATAATATGTGTGAGGGTACCCCAGGAGAGTTGCAAATGTGTGTGGGTAGAATATATATGCCACGGGGGTAAAATTGAAAAAAGTTGAAAAAAATTTTTTTTTGGACTTAGTCATTTTTCTGGCGTTTATCAGACTTTCAGATAGAGGAAATGTAAGTGAGCATTCCGATTTCAGTTCCAGAGCGATTCGCCCAATGAATCCTTGCTATTTAGTCGTTTTCAGACAATTTTTGGGATTTTTAAAAATTTCACTTTTTTGTGAAAATATCCACTAAATGAGGGAATAATATGTGTGAGGGTACCCCAGGAGAGTTCCAAATGTGTGTGGGTAGAATATATATCCGACGGGGGTAAAATTGAAAAAAGTAGAAAAAAATTTTTTTTTGGACTTAGTCATTTTTCCGACGTTTATCAGACTTTCAGATAGAGGAAATGTCAGTGAGCATTCCGATTTCAGTTCCAGAGCGATTCGCCCAATGAGTCCTTGTTATTTAGTCGTTTTCAGCCAATTTTCTGGATTTTTGAAAATTTCACTTTTTTGTGAAAATATCCACTAAATGAGGGAATAATATGTGTGAGGGGACCCCAGGAGAGTTCCAAATGTGTGTGGGAAGAATATGTATCCCACGGTGGTAAAATTGAAAAAAGTTGAAAAAAAAATTTTTTTGGACTTAGTCATTTATCCGACGTTTATCAGACTTTCAGATAGGGGAAATGTCAGTGAGCATTCCGATTTCAGTTCCAGAGCGATTCGCCCAATGAGTCCTTGTTATTTAGTCGTTTTCAGCCAATTTTTTGGATTTTTGAAAATTTCACTTTTTTGTGAAAATATCCACTAAATGAGGGAATAATATGTGTGAGGGTACCCCAGGAGAGTTCCAAATGTGTGTGGGTAGAATATATATCCCACGGGGGTTAAAATTGAAAAAGTTAAAAAAAAAAATTTTTTGGACTTAGTGATTTTTCTGACGTTTATCAGACTTTCAGATAGGGGAAATGTCAGTGAGCATTCCGATTTCAGTTCCAGAGCGATTCGCCCAATGAGTTCTTGTTATTTAGTCGTTTTCAGCCAATTTTTTGGATTTTTGAAAATTTCACTTTTTTGTGAAAATATCCACTAAATGAGGGAATAATATGTGTGAGGGTACCCCAGGAGAGTTCCAAATGTGTGTGGGTAGAATATATATCCGACGGGGGTAAAATTGAAAAAAGTTGAAAAAAATTTTTTTTTGGAATTAGTCATTTTTCCGACGTTTATCAGACTTTCAGATAGGGGAAATGTAAGTCAGCATTCCGATTTCAGTTCCAGAGCGATTCGCCCAATGAATCTTTGATATTTAGTCGTTTTCAGACAATTTTTGGGATTTTTAAAAATTTCACTTTTTTGTGAAAATATCCACTAAATGAGGGAATAATATGTGTGAGGGTACCCCAGGAGAGTTCCAAATGTGTGTGGGTAGATTATATATCCGACGGGGGTAAAATTGAAAAAAGTAGAAAAAAAATTTTTTTTGGATTTAGTCATTTATCCGACGTTTATAAGACTTTCAGATAGGGGAAATGTCAGTGAGCATTCCGATTTCAGTTCCAGAGCGATTCGCCCAATGAGTCCTTGTTATTTAGTCGTTTTCAGCCAATTTTCTGGATTTTTGAAAATTTCACTTTTTTGTGAAAATATCCACTAAATGAGGGAATAATATGTGTGCGGGTACCCCAGGAGAGTTCCAAATGTGTGTGGGTAGAATATATATCCCACGGGGGGTAAAATTGAAAAAGTTAAAAAAAAGTTTTTTTTGGACTTAGTGATATTTCTGACGTTTATCAGACTTTCAGATAGAGGAAATGTCAGTGAGCATTCCGATTTCAGTTCCAGAGTGATTCGCCCAATGAGTCCTTGTTATTTAGTCGTTTTCAGCCAATTTTTTGGATTTTTGAAAATTTCACTTTTTTGTGAAAATATCCACTAAATGAGGGAATAATATGTGTGAGAACCCCAGGAGAGTTCCAAATGTGTGTGGGTAGAATATATATCCGACGGGGGTAAAATTAAAAAAAGTTGAAAAAAATTTTTTTTTGGACTTAGTCATTTTTCCGACGTTTATCAGACTTTCAGATAGGGGAAATGTCAGTGAGCATTCCGATTTCAGTTCCAGAGCGATTCGCCCAATGAGTCCTTGTTATTTAGTCGTTTTCAGCCAATTTTCTGGATTTTTGAAAATTTCACTTTTTTGTGAAAATATCCACTAAATGAGGGAATAATATGTGTGAGGGTACCCCAGGAGAGTTCCAAATGTGTGTGGGAAGAATATGTATCCCACGGTGGTAAAATTGAAAAAAGTTGAAAAAAAAATTTTTTTGGACTTAGTCATTTATTCGACGTTTATCAGACTTTCAGATAGGGGAAATGTCAGTGAGCATTCCGATTTCAGTTCCAGAGCGATTCGCCCAATAAGTCCTTGTTATTTAGTCGTTTTCAGCCAATTTTTTGGATTTTTGAAAATTTCACTTTTTTGTGAAAATATCCACTAAATGAGGGAATAATATGTGTGAGGGTACCCCAGGAGAGTTCCAAATGTGTGTGGGTAGAATATATATCCCACGGGGGTAAAATTGAAAAAAGTTGAAAATTTTTTTTTTCTGGACTTAGTCATTTTTCCGGCGTTTATCAGACTTTCAGATAGGGGAAATGTCAGTGAGCGTTCCGATTTCAGTTCCAGAGAGATTCTCCCAATGAGTCCTTGTTATTTAGTCGTTTTCAGCCAATTTTCTGGATTTTTGAAAATTTCACTTTTTTGTGAAAATATCCACTAAATGAGGGAATAATTTGTGTGAGGGTACCCCAGGAGAGTTCCAAATGTGTGTGGGTAGAATATATATCCCACGGGGGTTAAAATTGAAAAAGTTAAAAAAAAAAATTTTTTGGACTTAGTGATTTTTCTGACGTTTATCAGACTTTCAGATAGGGGAAATGTCAGTGAGCATTCCGATTTCAGTTCCAGAGCGATTTGCCCAATGAGTTCTTGTTATTTAGTCGTTTTCAGCCAATTTTTTGGATTTTTGAAAATTTCACTTTTTTGTGAAAATATCCACTAAATGAGGGAATAATATGTGTGAGGGTACCCCAGGAGAGTTCCAAATGTGTGTGGGTAGAATATATATCCGACGGGGGTAAAATTGAAAAAAGTTGAAAAAAAAATTTTTTTGGAATTAGTCATTTTTCCGACGTTTATCAGACTTTCAGATAGAGGAAATGTCAGTGAGCATTCCGATTTCAGTTCCAGAGTGATTCGCCCAATGAGTCCTTGTTATTTAGTCGTTTTCAGCCAATTTTTTGGATTTTTGAAAATTTCACTTTTTTGTGAAAATATCCACTAAATGAGGGAATAATATGTGTGAGAACCCCAGGAGAGTTCCAAATGTGTGTGGGTAGAATATATATCCGACGGGGGTAAAATTAAAAAAAGTTGAAAAAAAATTTTTTTTGGACTTAGTCATTTATCCGACGTTTATCAGACTTTCAGATAGGGGAAATGTCAGTGAGCATTCCGATTTCAGTTCCAGACCGATTCGCCCAATGAGTGCTTGTTATTTAGTCGTTTTCAGCCAATTTTCTGGATTTTGGAAATTTCACTTTTTTGTGAAAATATCCACTAAATGAGGGAATAATATGTGTGAGGGTACCCCAGGAGAGTTCCAAATGTGTGTGGGTAGAATATATATCCCACGGGGGTTAAAATTGAAAAAGTTAAAAAAAAATTTTTTTTGGACTTAGTGATTTTTCTGACATTTATCAAACTTTCAGATAGGGGAAATGTCAGTGAGCATTTCGATTTCAGTTCCAGACCGATTCGCCCAATGAGTCCTTGTTATTTAGTCGTTTTCAGCCAATTTTCTGGATTTTTGAAAATTTCACTTTTTTGTGAAAATATCCACTAAATGAGGGAATAATATTTGTGAGGGTACCCCAGGAGAGTTCCAAATGTGTGTGGGTAGAATATATATCCCACGGGGGTAAAATTGAAAAAAGTTGAAAAAATATTTTTTTTTCGACTCAGTCATTTTTCTGGCGTTTATCAGACTTTCAGATAGAGGAAATGTAAGTGAGCATTCCGATTTCAGTTCCAGAGCGATTCGCCCAATGAATCCTTGATATTTAGTCGTTTTCAGACAATTTTTGGGATTTTTAAAAATTTCACTTTTTTGTGAAAATATCCACTAAATGAGGGAATAATATGTGTGAGGGTACCCCAGGAGAGTTCCAAATGTGTGTGGGAAGAATATATGTCCCACGGGGGTAAAATTGAAAAGAGTTAAAAAAAAATTTTTTTTGGACTTAGTGATTTTTCTGCCGTTTATCAGACTTTCAGATAGGGAAAATATCAGTGAGCGTTCCGATTTCAGTTCCATAGCGATGCGCCCAATGAGTCCTTGTTATTTAGTCGTTTTCAGCCAATTTTCAGAATTTTTGAAAATTTCACTTTTTTTGTGAAAATATCCACTAAATGAGGAATAATATGTGTGAGGGTACCCCAGGAGAGTTCCAAATGTGTGTGGGTAGAATATATATCCGACGGGGGTAAAATTGAAAAAAGTTGAAAAAAAATTTTTTTTGGACTTAGTCATTTAACCGACGTTTATCAGACTTTCAGATAGGGGAAATGTCAGTGAGCATTCCGATTTCAGTTCCAGACCGATTCGCCCAATGAGTCCTTGTTATTTAGTTGTTTTCAGCCAATTTTCTGGATTTTTGAAAATTTCACTTTTTTGTGAAAATATCCACTAAATGAGGGAATAATATGTGTGAGGGTACCCCAGGAGAGTTCCAAATGTGTGTGGGAAGAATATGTATCCCACGGGGGTAAAATTGAAAAAGTTGAAAAAAATTTTTTTTTGGACTTATTCATTTAGTCATTTTTCCGGCGTTTATCAGACTTTCAGATAGGGAAAATATCAGTGAGCGTTCCGATTTCAGTTCCAGAGCGATGCGCCCAATGACTCCTTGTTATTTAGTCGTTTTCAGCCAATTTTCAGAATTTTTGAAAATTTCACTTTTTTTTGAAAATATCCACTAAATGAGGAATAATATGTGTGAGGGTACCCCAGGAGAGTTCCAAATGTGTGTGGGTAGAATATATATCCCACGGGGGAAAATTGAAAAAAGTTGAAAAAAATTTTTTTTTGGACTTAGTCATTTATCCGACGTTTATCAGACTTTCAGATAGGGGAAATGTCAGTGAGCGTTCCGATTTCAGTTCCAGAGCGATTCGCCCAATGAATCCTTGATATTTTGTCGTTTTCAGCCAATTTTTTGGATTTTTAAAAATTTCACTTTTTTGTGAAAATATCCACTAAATGAGGGAATAATATGTGTGAGAACCCCAGGAGAGTTCCAAATGTGTGTGGGTAGAATATATATCCGACGGGGGTAAAATTGAAAAAAGTTGAAAAAATTTTTTTTTTGGAATTAGTCATTTTTCCGACGTTTATCAGACTTTCAGATAGGGGAAATGTCAGTGAGCATTCCGATTTCAGTTCCAGAGCGATTCGCCCAATGAGTCCTTGTTATTTAGTCGTTTTCAGCCAATTTTCTGGATTTTTGAAAATTTCACTTTTTTGTGAAAATATCCACTAAATGAGGGAATAATATGTGTGAGGGTAACCCAGGAGAGTTCCAAATGTGTGTGAGAAGAATATGCATCCCACGGTGGTAAAATTGAAATAGTTGAAAAAAATTTTTTTTTGGACTTAGTCATTTTTCTGGCGTTTATCAGACTTTCAGATAGGGAAAATATCAGTGAGCGTTCCGATTTCAGTTCCAGAGCGATGCGCCCAATGACTCCTTGTTATTTAGTCGTTTTCAGCCAATTTTCTGAATTTTTGAAAATTTCACTTTTTTGTGAAAATATCCACTAAATGAGGAATAATATGTGTGAGAGTACCCCAGGAGAGTTCTAAATGTGTGTGAGTAGAATATATATCCGACGGGGGTAAAATTGAAAAAAGTTGAAAAAAAATTTTTTTTGGACTTAGTCATTTATCCGACGTTTATCAGATTTTCAGATAGGGGAAATGTCAGTGAGCATTCCGATTTCAGTTCCAGACCGATTCGCCCAATGAGTCCTTGTTATTTAGTTGTTTTCAGCCAATTTTCTGGATTTTTGAAAATTTCGCTTTTTTGTGAAAATATCCACTAAATGAGGGAATAATATGTGTGAGGGTACCCCAGGAGAGTTCCAAATGTGTGTGGGTAGAATATATATCCCACGGGGGTAAAATTGAAAAAAGTTGAAAATTTTTTTTTTCTGGACTTAGTCATTTTTCCGGCGTTTATCAGACTTTCAGATAGGGGAAATGTCAGTGAGCATTCCGATTTCAGTTCCAGAGCGATTCGCCCAATGAGTCCTTGTTATTTAGTCGTTTTCAGCCAATTTTCTGGATTTTTGAAAATTTCACTTTTTTGTGAAAATATCCACTAAATGAGGGAATAATATGTGTGAGGGTAACCCAGGAGAGTTCCAAATGTGTGTGAGAAGAATATGCATCCCACGGTGGTAAAATTGAAATAGTTGAAAAAAATTTTTTTTTGGACTTAGTCATTTTTCTGGCGTTTATCAGACTTTCAGATAGGGAAAATATCAGTGAGCGTTCCGATTTCAGTTCCAGAGCGATGCGCCCAATGACTCCTTGTTATTTAGTCGTTTTCAGCCAATTTTCTGAATTTTTGAAAATTTCACTTTTTTGTGAAAATATCCACTAAATGAGGAATAATATGTGTGAGAGTACCCCAGGAGAGTTCTAAATGTGTGTGAGTAGAATATATATCCGACGGGGGTAAAATTGAAAAAAGTTGAAAAAAAATTTTTTTTGGACTTAGTCATTTATCCGACGTTTATCAGATTTTCAGATAGGGGAAATGTCAGTGAGCATTCCGATTTCAGTTCCAGACCGATTCGCCCAATGAGTGCTTGTTATTTAGTCGTTTTCAGCCAATTTTCTGGATTTTGGAAATTTCACTTTTTTGTGAAAATATCCACTAAATGAGGGAATAATATTTGTGAGGGTACCCCAGGAGAGTTCCAAATGTGTGTGGGTAGAATATATATCCCACGGGGGTAAAATTGAAAAAAGTTGAAAAAATATTTTTTTTTCGACTCAGTCATTTTTCTGGCGTTTATCAGACTTTCAGATAGAGGAAATGTAAGTGAGCATTCCGATTTCAGTTCCAGAGCGATTCGCCCAATGAATCCTTGATATTTAGTCGTTTTCAGACAATTTTTGGGATTTTTAAAAATTTCACTTTTTTGTGAAAATATCCACTAAATGAGGGAATAATATGTGTGAGGGTACCCCAGGAGAGTTCCAAATGTGTGTGGGAAGAATATATGTCCCACGGGGGTAAAATTGAAAAGAGTTAAAAAAAAATTTTTTTTGGACTTAGTGATTTTTCTGCCGTTTATCAGACTTTCAGATAGGGAAAATATCAGTGAGCGTTCCGATTTCAGTTCCATAGCGATGCGCCCAATGAGTCCTTGTTATTTAGTCGTTTTCAGCCAATTTTCAGAATTTTTGAAAATTTCACTTTTTTTGTGAAAATATCCACTAAATGAGGAATAATATGTGTGAGGGTACCCCAGGAGAGTTCCAAATGTGTGTGGGTAGAATATATATCCGACGGGGGTAAAATTGAAAAAAGTTGAAAAAAAATTTTTTTTGGACTTAGTCATTTAACCGACGTTTATCAGACTTTCAGATAGGGGAAATGTCAGTGAGCATTCCGATTTCAGTTCCAGACCGATTCGCCCAATGAGTCCTTGTTATTTAGTTGTTTTCAGCCAATTTTCTGGATTTTTGAAAATTTCACTTTTTTGTGAAAATATCCACTAAATGAGGGAATAATATGTGTGAGGGTACCCCAGGAGAGTTCCAAATGTGTGTGGGAAGAATATGTATCCCACGGGGGTAAAATTGAAAAAGTTGAAAAAAATTTTTTTTTGGACTTATTCATTTAGTCATTTTTCCGGCGTTTATCAGACTTTCAGATAGGGAAAATATCAGTGAGCGTTCCGATTTCAGTTCCAGAGCGATGCGCCCAATGACTCCTTGTTATTTAGTCGTTTTCAGCCAATTTTCAGAATTTTTGAAAATTTCACTTTTTTTTGAAAATATCCACTAAATGAGGAATAATATGTGTGAGGGTACCCCAGGAGAGTTCCAAATGTGTGTGGGTAGAATATATATCCCACGGGGGAAAATTGAAAAAAGTTGAAAAAAATTTTTTTTTGGACTTAGTCATTTATCCGACGTTTATCAGACTTTCAGATAGGGGAAATGTCAGTGAGCGTTCCGATTTCAGTTCCAGAGCGATTCGCCCAATGAATCCTTGATATTTTGTCGTTTTCAGCCAATTTTTTGGATTTTTAAAAATTTCACTTTTTTGTGAAAATATCCACTAAATGAGGGAATAATATGTGTGAGAACCCCAGGAGAGTTCCAAATGTGTGTGGGTAGAATATATATCCGACGGGGGTAAAATTGAAAAAAGTTGAAAAAATTTTTTTTTTGGAATTAGTCATTTTTCCGACGTTTATCAGACTTTCAGATAGGGGAAATGTCAGTGAGCATTCCGATTTCAGTTCCAGAGCGATTCGCCCAATGAGTCCTTGTTATTTAGTCGTTTTCAGCCAATTTTCTGGATTTTTGAAAATTTCACTTTTTTGTGAAAATATCCACTAAATGAGGGAATAATATGTGTGAGGGTAACCCAGGAGAGTTCCAAATGTGTGTGAGAAGAATATGCATCCCACGGTGGTAAAATTGAAATAGTTGAAAAAAATTTTTTTTTGGACTTAGTCATTTTTCTGGCGTTTATCAGACTTTCAGATAGGGAAAATATCAGTGAGCGTTCCGATTTCAGTTCCAGAGCGATGCGCCCAATGACTCCTTGTTATTTAGTCGTTTTCAGCCAATTTTCTGAATTTTTGAAAATTTCACTTTTTTGTGAAAATATCCACTAAATGAGGAATAATATGTGTGAGAGTACCCCAGGAGAGTTCTAAATGTGTGTGAGTAGAATATATATCCGACGGGGGTAAAATTGAAAAAAGTTGAAAAAAAATTTTTTTTGGACTTAGTCATTTATCCGACGTTTATCAGATTTTCAGATAGGGGAAATGTCAGTGAGCATTCCGATTTCAGTTCCAGACCGATTCGCCCAATGAGTCCTTGTTATTTAGTTGTTTTCAGCCAATTTTCTGGATTTTTGAAAATTTCGCTTTTTTGTGAAAATATCCACTAAATGAGGGAATAATATGTGTGAGGGTACCCCAGGAGAGTTCCAAATGTGTGTGGGTAGAATATATATCCCACGGGGGTAAAATTGAAAAAAGTTGAAAATTTTTTTTTTCTGGACTTAGTCATTTTTCCGGCGTTTATCAGACTTTCAGATAGGGGAAATGTCAGTGAGCGTTCCGATTTCAGTTCCAGAGAGATTCTCCCAATGAGTCCTTGTTATTTAGTCATTTTCAGCCAATTTTCTGGATTTTTGAAAATTTCACTTTTTTGTGAAAATATCCACTAAATGAGGGAATAATATGTGTGAGGGTACCCCAGGAGAGTTCCAAATGTGTGTGGGTAGAATATATATCCCACGGGGGTTAAAATTGAAAAAGTTAAAAAAAAAAATTTTTTGGACTTAGTGATTTTTCTGACGTTTATCAGACTTTCAGATAGGGGAAATGTCAGTGAGCATTCCGATTTCAGTTCCAGAGCGATTCGCCCAATGAGTTCTTGTTATTTAGTCGTTTTCAGCCAATTTTTTGGATTTTTGAAAATTTCACTTTTTTGTGAAAATATCCACTAAATGAGGGAATAATATGTGTGAGGGTACCCCAGGAGAGTTCCAAATGTGTGTGGGTAGAATATATATCCGACGGGGGTAAAATTGAAAAAAGTTGAAAAAAAATTTTTTTTGGAATTAGTCATTTTTCCGACGTTTATCAGACTTTCAGATAGAGGAAATGTCAGTGAGCATTCCGATTTCAGTTCCAGAGTGATTCGCCCAATGAGTCCTTGTTATTTAGTCGTTTTCAGCCAATTTTTTGGATTTTTGAAAATTTCACTTTTTTGTGAAAATATCCACTAAATGAGGGAATAATATGTGTGAGAACCCCAGGAGAGTTCCAAATGTGTGTGGGTAGAATATATATCCGACGGGGGTAAAATTAAAAAAAGTTGAAAAAAAATTTTTTTTGGACTTAGTCATTTATCCGACGTTTATCAGACTTTCAGATAGGGGAAATGTCAGTGAGCATTCCGATTTCAGTTCCAGACCGATTCGCCCAATGAGTGCTTGTTATTTAGTCGTTTTCAGCCAATTTTCTGGATTTTGGAAATTTCACTTTTTTGTGAAAATATCCACTAAATGAGGGAATAATATGTGTGAGGTACCCCAGGAGAGTTCCAAATGTGTGTGGGTAGAATATATATCCCACGGGGGTTAAAATTGAAAAAGTTAAAAAAAAATTTTTTTTGGACTTAGTGATTTTTCTGACATTTATCAAACTTTCAGATAGGGGAAAAGTCAGTGAGCATTTCGATTTCAGTTCCAGACCGATTCGCCCAATGAGTCCTTGTTATTTAGTCGTTTTCAGCCAATTTTCTGGATTTTTGAAAATTTCACTTTTTTGTGAAAATATCCACTAAATGAGGGAATAATATTTGTGAGGGTACCCCAGGAGAGTTCCAACTGTGTGTGGGTAGAATATATATCCCACGGGGGTAAAATTGAAAAAAGTTGAAAAAAATTTTTTTTTTCGACTCAGTCATTTTTCTGGCGTTTATCAGACTTTCAGATAGAGGAAATGTAAGTGAGCATTCCGATTTCAGTTCCAGAGCGATTCGCCCAATGAATCCTTGATATTTAGTCGTTTTCAGACAATTTTTGGGATTTTTAAAAATTTCACTTTTTTGTGAAAATATCCACTAAATGAGGGAATAATATGTGTGAGGGTACCCCAGGAGAGTTCCAAATGTGTGTGGGAAGAATATATGTCCCACGGGGGTAAAATTGAAAAGAGTTAAAAAAAAATTTTTTTTGGACTTAGTGATTTTTCTGCCGTTTATCAGACTTTCAGATAGGGAAAATATCAGTGAGCGTTCCGATTTCAGTTCCATAGCGATGCGCCCAATGAGTCCTTGTTATTTAGTCGTTTTCAGCCAATTTTCAGAATTTTTGAAAATTTCACTTTTTTTGTGAAAATATCCACTAAATGAGGAATAATATGTGTGAGGGTACCCCAGGAGAGTTCCAAATGTGTGTGGGTAGAATATATATCCGACGGGGGTAAAATTGAAAAAAGTTGAAAAAAAATTTTTTTTGGACTTAGTCATTTATCCGACGTTTATCAGACTTTCAGATAGGGGAAATGTCAGTGAGCATTCCGATTTCAGTTCCAGACCGATTCGCCCAATGAGTCCTTGTTATTTAGTTGTTTTCAGCCAATTTTCTGGATTTTTGAAAATTTCACTTTTTTGTGAAAATATCCACTAAATGAGGGAATAATATGTGTGAGGGTACCCCAGGAGAGTTCCAAATGTGTGTGGGAAGAATATGTATCCCACGGGGGTAAAATTGAAAAAGTTGAAAAAAATTTTTTTTTGGACTTATTCATTTAGTCATTTTTCCGGCGTTTATCAGACTTTCAGATAGGGAAAATATCAGTGAGCGTTCCGATTTCAGTTCCAGAGCGATGCGCCCAATGACTCCTTGTTATTTAGTCGTTTTCAGCCAATTTTCAGAATTTTTGAAAATTTCACTTTTTTTTGAAAATATCCACTAAATGAGGAATAATATGTGTGAGGGTACCCCAGGAGAGTTCCAAATGTGTGTGGGTAGAATATATATCCCACGGGGGAAAATTGAAAAAAGTTGAAAAAAATTTTTTTTTGGACTTAGTCATTTATCCGACGTTTATCAGACTTTCAGATAGGGGAAATGTCAGTGAGCGTTCCGATTTCAGTTCCAGAGCGATTCGCCCAATGAATCCTTGATATTTAGTCGTTTTCAGCCAATTTTTTGGATTTTTAAAAATTTCACTTTTTTGTGAAAATATCCACTAAATGAGGGAATAATATGTGTGAGAACCCCAGGAGAGTTCCAAATGTGTGTGGGTAGAATATATATCCGACGGGGGTAAAATTGAAAAAAGTTGAAAAAAATTTTTTTTTGGAATTAGTCATTTTTCCGACGTTTATCAGACTTTCAGATAGGGGAAATGTCAGTGATCGTTCCGATTTCAGTTCCAGAGCGATTCGCCCAATGAATCCTTGATATTTAGTCGTTTTCAGCCAATTTTCTGAATTTTTTGAAAATTTCACTTTTTTGTGAAAATATCCACTAAATGAGGGAATAATATGTGTGAGTACCCCAGGAGAGTTCCAAATGTGTGTGGGTAGAATATATATCCGACGGGGGTAAAATTGAAAAAAGTTGAAAAAAAATTTTTTTTGGACTTAGTCATTTATCCGACGTTTATCAGACTTTCAGATAGGGGAAATGTCAGTGAGCATTCCGATTTCAGTTCCAGACCGATTCGCCCAATGAGTCCTTGTTATTTAGTCGTTTTAAGCCAATTTTCTGGATTTTTGAAAATTTCACTTTTTTGTGAAAATATCCACTAAATGAGGGAATAATATGTGTGAGGGTACCCCAGGAGAGTTCCAAATGTGTGTGGGAAGAATATGTATCCCACGGGGGTAAAATTGAAAAAGTTGAAAAAAATTTTTTTTTGGACTTAGTCATTTAGTCATTTTTCCGGCGTTTATCAGACTTTCAGATAGGGAAAATATCACTGAGCGTTCCGATTTCAGTTCCAGAGCGATGCGCCCAATGAATCCTTGATATTTAGTCGTTTTCAGCCAATTTTTTGGATTTTTAAAAATTTCACTTTTTTGTGAAAATATCCACTAAATGAGGGAATAATATGTGTGAGAACCCCAGGAGAGTTCCAAATGTGTGTGGGTAGAATATATATCCGACGGGGGTAAAATTGAAAAAAGTTGAAAAAAAATTTTTTTTGGAATTAGTCATTTTTCCGACGTTTATCAGACTTTCAGATAGGGGAAATGTCAGTGAGCATTCCGATTTCAGTTCCAGAGCGATTCGCCCAATGAGTCCTTGTTATTCAGTCGTTTTCAGCCAATTTTCTGGATTTTTGAAAATTTCACTTTTTTGTGAAAATATCCACTAAATAAGGGAATAATATGTGTGAGGGTACCCCAGGAGAGTTCCAAATGTGTGTGGGTAGAATATATATCCCACGGGGGTAAAATTGAAAAAAGTTGAAAAAAATTTTTTTTTGGACTTAGTCATTTATCCGACGTTTATCAGACTTTCAGATAGGGGAAATGTCAGTGAGCATTCCGATTTCAGTTCCAGAGCGATTCGCCCAAATGAGTCCTTGTTATTTAGTCGTTTTCAGCCAATTTTTTGGATTTTTGAAAATTTCACTTTTTTGTGAAAATATCCACTAAATGAGGGAATAATATGTGTGAGGGAACCCCAGGAGAGTTCGAAATGTGTGTGGGTAGAATATATATCCCACGGGGGGTAAAACTGAAAAAGTAAAAAAAAAAATTTTTTTGGACTTAGTGATTTTTCTGACGTTTATCAGACTTTCAGATAGGGGAAATGTCAGTGAGCATTCCGATTTCAGTTCCAGAGCGATTCGCCCAATGAGTCCTTGTTCTTTAGTCGTTTTCAGCCAATTTTTTGGATTTTTGAAAATTTCACTTTTTTGTGAAAATATCCACTAAATGAGGGAATAATATGTGTGAGGGTACCCCAGGAGAGTTCCAAATGTGTGTGGGTAGAATATATATCCCACAGGGGTAAAATTGAAAAAGTTGAAAAAAATTTTTTTTTGGACTTAGTCATTTTTCCGACGTTTATCAGACTTTCAGATAGGGAAAATATCAGTGAGCGTTCCGATTTCAGTTCCAGAGCGATGCGCCCAATGACTCCTTGTTATTTAGTCGTTTTCAGCCAATTTTCTGAATTTTTGAAAATTTCACTTTTTTGTGAAAAATCCACTAAATGAGGAATAATATGTGTGAGAGTACCCCAGGAGAGTTCTAAATGTGTATGAGTAGAATATATATCCGACGGGGGTAAAATTGAAAAAAGTTGAAAAAAAATTTTTTTTGGACTTAGTCATTTATCCGACGTTTATCAGACTTTCAGAGAGGGGAAATGTCAGTGAGCATTCCGATTTCAGTTCCAGACCGATTCGCCCAATGAGTCCTTGTTATTTAGTCGTTTTCAGCCAATTTTCTGGATTTTTGAAAATTTCGCTTTTTTGTGAAAATATCCACTAAATGAGGGAATAATATGTGTGAGGGTACCCCAGGAGAGTTCCAAATGTGTGTGGGTAGAATATATATCCCACGGGGGTAAAATTGAAAAAAGTTGAAAAAAAATTTTTTTTGGACTTAGTCATTTTTCCGGCGTTTATCAGACTTTCAGATAGGGGAAATGTCAGTGATCGTTCCGATTTCAGTTCCAGAGCGATTCGCCCAATGAGTCCTTGTTATTTATTCGTTTTCAGCCAATTTTTTGGATTTTTGAAAATTTCACTTTTTTGTGAAAATATCCACTAAATGAGGGAATAATATGTGTGAGGGTACCCCAGGAGAGTTCCAAATGTGTGTGGGTAGAATATATATCCCACGGGGGGTAAAATTGAAAAAGTTAAAAAAAAATTTTTTTTGGACTTAGTGATTTTTCTGACGTTTATCAGACTTTCAGATAGGGGAAATGTCAGTGAGCATTCCGATTTCAGTTCCAGAGCGATTCGCCCAATGAGTCCTTGTTATTTAGTCGTTTTCAGCCAATTTTTTGGATTTTTGAAAATTTCACATTTTTGTGAAAATATCCACTAAATGAGGGAATAATATTTGTGAGGGTACCCCAGGAGCGTTCCAAATGTGTGTGGGAAGAATATATGTCCCACGGGGGTAAAATTGAAAAGAGTTAAAAAAAAATTTTTTTTGGACTCAGTCATTTTTCTGGCGTTTATCAGACTTTCAGATAGAGGAAATGTAAGTGAGCGTTCCGATTTCAGTTCCAGAGCGATTCGCCCAATGAATCCTTGATATTTAGTCGTTTTCAGGCAATTTTTGGGATTTTTAAAAATTTCACTTTTTTGTGAAAATATCCACTAAATGAAGGAATAATATGTGTGAGGGTACCCCAGGAGAGTTCCAAATGTGTGTGGGAAGAATATATGTCCCACGGGGGTAAAATTGAAAAGAGTTAAAAAAAAATTTTTTTTGGACTTAGTGATTTTTCTGCCGTTTATCAGACTTTCAGATAGGGAAAATATCAGTGAGCGTTCCGATTTCAGTTCCATAGCGATGCGCCCAATGACTCCTTGTTATTTAGTCGTTTTCAGCCAATTTTCAGAATTTTTGAAAATTTCACTTTTTTTGTGAAAATATCCACTAAATGAGGAATAATATGTGTGAGGGTACCCCAGGAGAGTTCCAAATGTGTGTGGGTAGAATATATATCCGACGGGGGTAAAATTGAAAAAAGTTGAAAAAAAAATTTTTTTGGACTTAGTCATTTATCCGACGTTTATCAGACTTTCAGATAGGGGAAATGTCAGTGAGCATTCCGATTTCAGTTCCAGACCGATTCGCCCAATGAGTGCTTGTTATTTAGTCGTTTTCAGCCAATTTTCTGGATTTTTGAAAATTTCACTTTTTTGTGAAAATATCCACTAAATGAGGGAATAATATGTGTGAGGGTACCCCAGGAGAGTTCCAAATGTGTGTGGGTAGAATATATATCCCACGGGGGTAAAATTGAAAAAAGTTTAAAAATTTTTTTTTCTGGACTTAGTCATTTTTCCGGCGTTTATCAGACTTTCAGATAGGGGAAATGTCAGTGAGCGTTCCGATTTCAGTTCCACTGAGATTCTCCCAATGAGTCCTTGTTATTTAGTCGTTTTCAGCCAATTTTCTGGATTTTTGAAAATTTCACTTTTTTGTGAAAATATCCACAAAATGAGGGCTTGCATGTGTGAGGGTACCCCAGGAGAGTTCCAAATGTGTGTGGGTAGAATATATATCCCACGGGGGTTAAAATTGAAAAAGTTAAAAAAAAAATTTTTTGGGACTTAGTGATTTTTCTGACGTTTATCAGACTTTCAGATAGGGGAAATGTCAGTGAGCATTCCGATTCCAGTTCCAGAGCGATTCGCCCAATGAGTTCTTGTTATTTAGTCGTTTTCAGCCAATTTTTTGGATTTTTGAAAATTTCACTTTTTTGTGAAAATATCCACTAAATGAGGGAATAATATGTGTGAGGGTACCCCAGGAGAGTTCCAAATGTGTGTGGGTAGAATATATATCCCACGGGGGTAAAATTGAAAAAAGTTGAAAAAAATTTTTTTTTGGAATTAGTCATTTTTCCGACGTTTATCAGACTTTCAGATAGCTGAAATGTCAGTGAGCATTCCGATTTCAGTTCCAGAGTGATTCGCCCAATGAGTCCTTGTTATTTAGTTGTTTTCAGCCAATTTTCTGGATTTTTGAAAATTTCACTTTTTTGTGAAACTATCCACTAAGTGAGGGAATAATATGTGTGAGGGTACCCCAGGAGAGTTCCAAATGTGTGTGGGAAGAATATGTATCCCACGGTGGTAAAATTGAAAAAGTTTAAAAAATTTTTTGTTTGGACTTAGTGATTTTTCTAGCGTTTATCAGACTTTCAGATAGGGAAAATGTCAGTGAGCTTTCTGATTTCAGTTCTAGAGCGTTTCGCCCAATGACTCCTTGTTATTTAGTCGTTTTCAGCCAATTTTCTGAATTTTTGAAAATTTCACTTTTTTGTGAAAATATCCACTAAATGAGGGAATAATATGCGTGAGGGTACCCCAGGAGAGTTCCAAATGTGTGTGGGTAGAATACATATCCCACGGGTGTAAAATTGAAAAAAGTTGAAAAAAATTTTTTTTTGGACTTAGTCATTTTTCCGACGTTTATCAGACTTTCAGATAGGGGAAATGTCAGTGAGCATTCCCATTTCAGTTCCAGAGCGATTCGCTCAATGAGTCCTTGTTATTTAGTAGTTTTCAGCCAATTTTCTGGATTTTTGAAAATTTCACTTTTTTATGAAAATATCCACTAAATGAGGGAATAATATGTGTGAGGGTACCCCAGGAGAGTTCCAAATGTGTGTGTGTAGAATATATATCCCACGGGGGTAAAATTGAAAAAAGTTGAAAAACAATTTTTTTTGGACTTAGTCATTTTTCCGACGTTTATCAGACTTTCAGATAGGGGAAATGTCAGTGAGCATTCCCATTTCAGTTCCAGAGCGATTCGCTCAATGAGTCCTTGTTATTTAGTAGTTTTCAGCCAATTTTCTGGATTTTTGAAAATTTCACTTTTTTATGAAAATATCCACTAAATGAGGGAATAATATTTGTGAGGGTACCCCAGGAGCGTTCCAAATGTGTGTGGGAAGAATATATGTCCCACGGGGGTAAAATTGAAAAGAGTTAAAAAAAAATTTTTTTTGGACTCAGTCATTTTTCTTGCATTCATCAGACTTTCAGATAGAGGAAATGTAAGTGAGCGTTCCGATTTCAGTTCCAGAGCGATTCGCCCAATGAATCCTTGATATTTAGTCGTTTTCAGGCAATTTTTGGGATTTTTAAAAATTTCACTTTTTTGTGAAAATATCCACTAAATGAAGGAATAATATGTGTGAGGGTACCCCAGGAGAGTTCCAAATGTGTGTGGGAAGAATATATGTCCCACGGGGGTAAAATTGAAAAGAGTTAAAAAAAAATTTTTTTTGGACTTAGTGATTTTTCTGCCGTTTATCAGACTTTCAGATAGGGAAAATATCAGTGAGCGTTCCGATTTCAGTTCCATAGCGATGCGCCCAATGACTCCTTGTTATTTAGTCGTTTTCAGCCAATTTTCAGAATTTTTGAAAATTTCACTTTTTTTGTGAAAATATCCACTAAATGAGGAATAATATGTGTGAGGGTACCCCAGGAGAGTTCCAAATGTGTGTGGGTAGAATATATATCCGACGGGGGTAAAATTGAAAAAAGTTGAAAAAAAAATTTTTTTGGACTTAGTCATTTATCCGACGTTTATCAGACTTTCAGATAGGGGAAATGTCAGTGAGCATTCCGATTTCAGTTCCAGACCGATTCGCCCAATGAGTGCTTGTTATTTAGTCGTTTTCAGCCAATTTTCTGGATTTTTGAAAATTTCACTTTTTTGTGAAAATATCCACTAAATGAGGGAATAATATGTGTGAGGGTACCCCAGGAGAGTTCCAAATGTGTGTGGGTAGAATATATATCCCACGGGGGTAAAATTGAAAAAAGTTTAAAAAATTTTTTTTCTGGACTTAGTCATTTTTCCGGCGTTTATCAGACTTTCAGATAGGGGAAATGTCAGTGAGCGTTCCGATTTCAGTTCCACTGAGATTCTCCCAATGAGTCCTTGTTATTTAGTCGTTTTCAGCCAATTTTCTGGATTTTTGAAAATTTCACTTTTTTGTGAAAATATCCACAAAATGAGGGCTTGCATGTGTGAGGGTACCCCAGGAGAGTTCCAAATGTGTGTGGGTAGAATATATATCCCACGGGGGTTAAAATTGAAAAAGTTAAAAAAAAAATTTTTTGGGACTTAGTGATTTTTCTGACGTTTATCAGACTTTCAGATAGGGGAAATGTCAGTGAGCATTCCGATTCCAGTTCCAGAGCGATTCGCCCAATGAGTTCTTGTTATTTAGTCGTTTTCAGCCAATTTTTTGGATTTTTGAAAATTTCACTTTTTTGTGAAAATATCCACTAAATGAGGGAATAATATGTGTGAGGGTACCCCAGGAGAGTTCCAAATGTGTGTGGGTAGAATATATATCCCACGGGGGTAAAATTGAAAAAAGTTGAAAAAAATTTTTTTTTGGAATTAGTCATTTTTCCGACGTTTATCAGACTTTCAGATAGCTGAAATGTCAGTGAGCATTCCGATTTCAGTTCCAGAGTGATTCGCCCAATGAGTCCTTGTTATTTAGTTGTTTTCAGCCAATTTTCTGGATTTTTGAAAATTTCACTTTTTTGTGAAACTATCCACTAAGTGAGGGAATAATATGTGTGAGGGTACCCCAGGAGAGTTCCAAATGTGTGTGGGAAGAATATGTATCCCACGGTGGTAAAATTGAAAAAGTTTAAAAAATTTTTTGTTTGGACTTAGTGATTTTTCTAGCGTTTATCAGACTTTCAGATAGGGAAAATGTCAGTGAGCTTTCTGATTTCAGTTCTAGAGCGTTTCGCCCAATGACTCCTTGTTATTTAGTCGTTTTCAGCCAATTTTCTGAATTTTTGAAAATTTCACTTTTTTGTGAAAATATCCACTAAATGAGGGAATAATATGCGTGAGGGTACCCCAGGAGAGTTCCAAATGTGTGTGGGTAGAATACATATCCCACGGGTGTAAAATTGAAAAAAGTTGAAAAAAATTTTTTTTTGGACTTAGTCATTTTTCCGACGTTTATCAGACTTTCAGATAGGGGAAATGTCAGTGAGCATTCCCATTTCAGTTCCAGAGCGATTCGCTCAATGAGTCCTTGTTATTTAGTAGTTTTCAGCCAATTTTCTGGATTTTTGAAAATTTCACTTTTTTATGAAAATATCCACTAAATGAGGGAATAATATGTGTGAGGGTACCCCAGGAGAGTTCCAAATGTGTGTGTGTAGAATATATATCCCACGGGGGTAAAATTGAAAAAAGTTGAAAAACAATTTTTTTTGGACTTAGTCATTTTTCCGGCGTTTATCAGACTTTCAGATAAGGGAAATGTCAGTGAGCATTCCGATTTCAGTTCCAGAGCGATTCGCCCAATGAGTCCTTGTTATTTAGTCGTTTTCAGCCAATTTTTTGGATTTTTGAAAATTTCACATTTTTGTGAAAATATCCACTAAATGAGGGAATAATATTTGTGAGGGTACCCCAGGAGCGTTCCAAATGTGTGTGGGAAGAATATATGTCCCACGGGGGTAAAATTGAAAAGAGTTAAAAAAAAATTTTTTTTGGACTCAGTCATTTTTCTTGCATTTATCAGACTTTCAGATAGAGGAAATGTAAGTGAGCGTTCCGATTTCAGTTCCAGAGCGATTCGCCCAATGAATCCTTGATATTTAGTCGTTTTCAGGCAATTTTTGGGATTTTTAAAAATTTCACTTTTTTGTGAAAATATCCACTAAATGAAGGAATAATATGTGTGAGGGTACCCCAGGAGAGTTCCAAATGTGTGTGGGAAGAATATATGTCCCACGGGGGTAAAATTGAAAAGAGTTAAAAAAAAATTTTTTTTGGACTTAGTGATTTTTCTGCCGTTTATCAGACTTTCAGATAGGGAAAATATCAGTGAGCGTTCCGATTTCAGTTCCATAGCGATGCGCCCAATGACTCCTTGTTATTTAGTCGTTTTCAGCCAATTTTCAGAATTTTTGAAAATTTCACTTTTTTTGTGAAAATATCCACTAAATGAGGAATAATATGTGTGAGGGTACCCCAGGAGAGTTCCAAATGTGTGTGGGTAGAATATATATCCCACGGGGGTAAAATTGAAAAAAGTTTAAAACTTTTTTTTTCTGGACTTAGTCATTTTTCCGGCGTTTATCAGACTTTCAGATAGGGGAAATGTCAGTGAGCGTTCCGATTTCAGTTCCACTGAGATACTCCCAATGAGTCCTTGTTATTTAGTCGTTTTCAGCCAATTTTCTGGATTTTTGAAAATTTCACTTTTTTGTGAAAATATCCACAAAATGATGGAATAATATGTGTGAGGGTACCCCAGGAGAGTTCCAAATGTGTGTTGGTAGAATATATATCCCACGGGGGTTAACACTGAAAAAGTTAAAAAAAAAATTTTTTTGGACTTAGTGATTTTTCTGACGTTTATCAGACTTTCAGATAGGGGAAATGTCAGTGAGCATTCCGATTTCTGTTCCAGAGCGATTCGCCCAATGAGTTCTTGTTATTTAGTCGTTTTCAGCCAATTTTTTGCATTTTTGAAAATTTCACTTTTTTGTGAAAATATCCACTAAATGAGGGAATAATATGTGTGAGGGTACCCCAGGAGAGTTCCAAATGTGTGTGGGAAGAATATGTATCCCACGGTGGTAAAATTGAAAAAGTTGAAAAAAAATTTTTTTTGGACTTAGTCATTTTTCCGGCGTTTATCAGACTTTCAGATAGGGAAAATATCAGTGAGCATTCCGATTTCAGTTCCAGAGCGATGCGCCCAAAGACTCCTTGTTATTTAGTCGTTTTCAGCCAATTTTCTGGATTTTTGAAAATTTCACTTTTTTGTGAAAATATCCACTAAATGAGGAATAATATGTGTGAGGGTAAACCAGGAGAGTTCCAAATGTGTGTGGAAAGAATATGTATCCCACGGGGGTAAAATTGAAAAAGTAGCAAAAAACTTTTTTTTGGACTTAGTGATTTTTCTGGCGTTTATCAGACTTTCAGATAGGGAAAATGTCAGTGACCATTTCCATTTCAGTTCCAGAGCGATTCGCTCAATGAGTCCTTGTTATTTAGTAGTTTCAGCCAATTTTCTGGATTTTTGAAAATTTCACTTTTTTATGAAAATATCCACTAAATGAGGGAATAATGTGTGTGAGGGTACCCCAGGAGAGTTCCAAATGTGTGTGGGTAGAATATATATCCCACGGGGGTAAAATTGAAAAAATTTAAAAAAAATTTTTTTTTGGACTTAGTGATTTTTCTGGCGTTTATCAGACTTTCAGATAGGGGAAATGTCAGTGAGCGTTCCGGTTTCAGTTCCAGAGCGATTCGCCCAATGACTCCTTGTTATTTAGTCGTTTTCAGCCAATTTTCTGGATTTTTGAAAATTTCACTTTTTTGTGAAAATATCCACTAAATGAGGGAATAATATGTGTGAGGGTACCCCAGGAGAGTTCCAAATGTGTGTGGGTAGAATATATATCCCACGGGGGTAAAATTGAAAAAAGTTGAAAAAAATTTTTTTTTGGACTTACTGATTTTTCAGACGTTTATCAGACTTTCAGATAGGGGAAATGTCAGTGAGAATTCCGATTTCAGTTCCAGAGCGATTCGCCCAATGAGTCCTTGTTATTTAGTCGTTTTCAGCCAATTTTTTGGATTTTTGAAAATATCACTTTTTTGTGAAAATATCCACTAAATGAGGGAATAATATGTGTGAGGGTACCCCAGGAGAGTTCCAAATGTGTGTGGGTAGAATATATATCCCACGGGGGGTAAAATTGAAAAAGTTAAAAAAAAATTTTTTTTGGACTTAGTGATTTTTCCGGCGTTTATCAGACTTTCAGATAGGGGAAATGTCAGTGAGCATTCCGATTTCAGTTCCAGAGCGATTCGCCCAATGAGTCCTTGTTATTTAGTAGTTTTCAGCCAATTTTCTGGATTTTTGAAAATTTCACTTTTTTATGAAAATATCCACTAAATGAGGGAATAATATGTGTGAGGGTACCCCAGGAGAGTTCCAAATGTGTGTGGGTAGAATATATATCCCACGGGGGTAAAATTTAAAAAATTTAAAAAAATATTTTTTTTGGACTTAGTGATTTTTCTGGCGTTTATCAGACTTTCAGATAGGGGAAATGTCAGTGAGCGTTCCGGTTTCAGTTCCAGAGCGATTCGCCCAATGACTCCTTGTTATTTAGTCGTTTTCAGCCAATTTTCTGGATTTTTGAAAATTTCACTTTTTTGTGAAAATATCCACTAAATGAGGGAATAATGTGTGTGAGGGTACCCCAGGAGAGTTCCAAATGTGTGTGAGTAGAATATATATCCCACGGGGGTAAAATTGAAAAAAGTTGAAAAAAATTTTTTTTTGGACTTAGTCATTTTTCCGGCGTTTATGAGACTTTCAGATAGGGGAAATGTAAGTGAGCGTTCCAATTTCAGTTCCAGAGCGATTCGCCCAATGAGTCCTTGATATTTAGTCGTTTTCAGCCAATTTTTTGGATTTTTGAAAATTTCACTTTTTTGTGAAAATATCCACTAAATGAGGGAATAATATGTGTGAGGGTACCCCAGGAGAGTTCCAAATGTGTGTGGGTAGAATATATATCCCACGGGGGGTAAAATTGAAAAAGTTCAAAAAAAATTTTTTTGGGACTTAGTGATTTTTCTGACGTTTATCAGACTTTCAGATAGGGGAAATGTCAGTGAGCGTTTCGATTTCAGTTCCAGAGCGATTCGCCCAATGAGTCCTTGATATTTAGTCGTTTTCAGCCAATTTTCTGGATTTTTGAAAATTTCACTTTTTTGTGAAAATATCCACTAAATGAGGGAATAATATGTGTGAGGGTACCCCAGGAGAGTTCCAAATGTGTGTGGGTAGAATATATATCCCACGGGGGGTAAAATTGAAAAAGTTAAAAAAAAATTTTTTTGTACTTAGTGATTTTTCTGACGTTTATCAGACTTTCAGATAGGGGAAATGTCAGTGAGCATTCCAATTTCAGTTCCAGAGCGATTCGCCCAATGAGTTCTTGTTATTTAGTCGTTTTCAGCCAATTTTTTGGATTTTTGAAAATTTCACATTTTTGTGAAAATATCCACTAAATGAGGGAATAATATGTGTGAGGGTACCCCAGGAGAGTTCCAAATGTCTGTGGGTAGAATATATATCCCACGGGGGTAAAATTTAAAAAATTTAAAAAAATATTTTTTTTGGACTTTGTGATTTTTCTGGCGTTTATCAGACTTTCAGATAGGGGAAATGTCAGTGAGCGTTCCGGTTTCAGTTCCAGAGCGATTCGCCCAATGAGTCCTTGATATTTAGTCGTTTTCAGCCAATTTTTTGGATTTTTGAAAATTTCACTTTTTTGTGAAAATATCCACTAAATGAGGGAATAATATGTGTGAGGGTACCCCAGGAGAGTTCCAAATGTGTGTGTGTAGAATATATATCCCACGGGGGTAAAATTGAAAAAAGTTGAAAAAAATATTTTTTTGGACTTAGTCATTTTTCCGGCGTTTATCAGACTTTCAGATAGGTGAAATGTAAGTGAGCGTTCCTATTTCAGTTCCAGAGCGATTCGCCCAATGAGTCCTTGATATTTAGTCGTTTTCAGCCAATTTTCTGGATTTTTGAAAATTTCACTTTTTTGTGAAAATATCCACTAAATGAGGGAATAATATGTGTGAGGGTACCCCAGGAGAGTTCCAAATGTGTTTGGGTAGAATATATATCCGACGGGGGTAAAATTGAAAAAAGTTGAAAAAAATTTTTTTTTGGACTTAGTCATTTATCCGACGTTTATCAGACTTTCAGATAAGGGAAATGTCAGTGAGCATTCCGATTTCAGTTCCAGAGCGATTCGCCCAATGAGTCCTCGTTATTTAGTCGTTTTCAGCCAATTTTTTGGATTTTTGAAAATTTCACTTTTTTGTGAAAATATCCACTAAATGAGGGAATAATATGTGTGAGGGTACCTCAGGAGAGTTGCAAATGTGTGTGGGTAGAATATATATCCCACGGGGGTAAAATTGAAAAAAGTAAAAAAAAAATTTTTTTTGGACTTAGTCATTTTTCTGGCGTTTATCAGACTTTCAGATAGGGGAAATATCAGTGAGCATTCCGATTTCAGTTCCAGAACGATTCGCCGAATGACTCCTTGTTATTTAGTCGTTTTCAGCCAATTTTCTGGATTTTTGAAAATTTCACTTTTTTGTGAAAATATCCACTAAATGAGGGAATAATATGTGTGAGGGTACCCCAGGAGAGTTCCAAATGTGTGTGGGTAGAATATATATCCGACGGGGTAAAATTGAAAAAAGTTGAAAAAAAATTTTTTTTGGACTTAGTCATTTTTCCGACGTTTATCAGACTTTCAGATAGGGGAAATGTCAGTGAGCGTTCTGATTTCAGTTCCAGAGCGATTCGCCCAATGAGTCCTTGTTATTTAGTCGTTTTCAGCCAATTTTCTGGATTTTTGAAAATGTCACTTTTTTGTGAAAATATCCACTAAATGAGGGAATAATATGTGTGAGTTCACCCCAGGAGAGTTCCAAATGTGTGTGGGAAGAATATATATCCCACGGGGGTAAAATTGAAAAAAGTTGAAAAAAATTTTTTTTTGGACTTAGTCATTTTTCTGGCGTTTATCAGACTTTCAGATAGGGGAAATGTCAGTGAGCATTCCGATTTCAGTTCCAGAACGATTCGCCCAATGACTCCTTGTTATTAAGTCGTTTTCAGCCAATTTTCTGGATTTTTGAAAATTTCACTTTTTTGTGAAAATATCCACTAAATGAGGGAATAATATGTGTGAGGGCACCCCAGGAGAGTTCCAAATGTGTTTGGGAAGAATATATATCGCACGGGGGTAAAATTGAAAAAAGTTGAAAACATTTTTTTTTTGGACTTAGTCATTTTTCCGACGTTTATCAGACTTTCAGATAGGGGAAATGTCAGTGAGCGTTCTGATTTCAGTTCCAGAGCGATTCGCCCAATGAGTCCTTGTTATTTAGTCGTTTTCAGCCAATTTTCTAGAGTTTTGAAAATGTCACTTTTTTGTGAAAATATCCACTAAATGAGGGAATAATATGTGTGAGGGTACCCCAGGAGAGTTCCAAATGTGTGTGGGAAGAATATATATCCCACGGGGGTAAAATTGAAAAAAATTGAAAACATTTTTTTTTTGGACTTAGTGATTTTTCTGGAGTTTATCAGACTTTTAGATAGGGGAAATGTCAGTGAGCATTCCGATTTCAGTTCCAGAGTGATTCGCCCAATGACTCCTTGTTATTTAGTCGTTTTCAGCCAATTTTCTGGATTTTTGAAAATTTCACTTTTTTGTGAAAATATCCACTAAATGAGGGAATAATATGTGTGAGGGTACCCCAGGAGAGTTCCAAATGTGTGTGGGTAGAATATATATCCGACGGGGGTAAAATTGAATAAAGTTGAAAAAAATTTTTTTTTGGACTTAGTCATTTTTCCGACGTTTATCAGACTTTCAGATAGGGGAAATGTCAGTGAGCGTTCCGATTTCAGTTCCAGAGCGATTCGCCCAATGAGTCCTTGATATTTAGTAGTTTTCAGCCAATTTTCTTGATTTTTGAAAATTTCACTTTTTTTGTGAAAATATCCACTAAATGAGGGAATAATATGTGTGAGGGTACCCCAGGAGAGTTCCAAATGTGTGTGGGTAGAATATATATCCCACGGGGTAAAATTTAAAAAAGTTGAAAAAAAATATATTTTGGACTTAGTCATTTTTCTGGCGTTTATCAGACTTTCAGATAGGTGAAATGTCAGTGAGCATTACGATTTCAGTTCCAGAGTGATTCACCCAATGAGTCCTTGATATTTAGTCGTTTTCAGCCAATTTTCTGGATTTTTGAAAATTTCACTTTTTTGTGAAAATATCCACTAAATGAGGGAATAATATGTGTGAAGGTACCCCAGGAGAGTTCCAAATGTGTGTGGGTAGAATATATATCCCACGGGTGTAAAATTGAAAAAAGGTTTAAAAAAAAATTTTTTTGGACTTAGTCATTTTTCCGGCGTTTATCAGACTTTCAGATAGGGGAAATGTCAGTGAGCGCTCCGATTTCAGTTCCAGGGTGATTCTCCCAATGAGTCCTTGTTATTTAGTCGTTTTCAGCCAATTTTCTGGATTTTTGAAAATTTCACTTTTTTGTGAAAATATCCACTAAATGAGGGAATAATATGTGTGAGGTTACCCCAGGAGAGTTCCAAATGTGTGTGGGTAGAATATATATCCCACGGGGGTAAAGTTGAAAAAAGTTTAAAAAAAAATTTTTTTGGACTTAGTCATTTTTCCAGCGTTTATCAGACTTTCAGATAGGGGAAATGTCAGTGAGTGTTCCGATTTCAGTTCCAGAGCGATTCGCCCAATGAGCCATTGTTATTTCGTCGTTTTCAGCCAATTTTCTGGATTTTTGAAAATTTCACTTTTTTGTGAAAATATCCACTAAATGAGGGAATAAAATGTGTGAGGGTACCCCAGGAGAGTTCCAAATGTGTGTGGGAAGAATATATATCCCACGGGGGTAAAATTTAAAAAAGTTGAAAAAATTTTTTTTTTGGACTTAGTGATTTTTCTGGCGTTTATCAGACTTTCAGATAGGGGAAATATCAGTGAGCATTCCGATTTCAGTTCCAGAGCGATGCGCCCAAAGACTCCTTGTTATTTAGTCGTTTTCAGCCAATTTTCTGGATTTTTGAAAATTTCACTTTTTTGTGAAAATATCCACTAAATGAGGAATAATATGTGTGAGGGTACCCCAGGAGAGTTCCAAATGTGTGTGGAAAGAATATGTATCCCACGGGGGTAAAATTGAAAAAGTAGCAAAAAACTTTTTTTTGGACTTAGTGATTTTTCTGGCGTTTATCAGACTTTCAGATAGGGAAAATGTCAGTGACCATTTCCATTTCAGTTCCAGAGCGATTCGCTCAATGAGTCCTTGTTATTTAGTAGTTTCAGCCAATTTTCTGGATTTTTGAAAATTTCACTTTTTTATGAAAATATCCACTAAATGAGGGAATAATGTGTGTGAGGGTACCCCAGGAGAGTTCCAAATGTGTGTGGGTAGAATATATATCCCACGGGGGTAAAATTGAAAAAAGTTTAAAAAAATTTTTTTTTGGACTTACTGATTTTTCAGACGTTTATCAGACTTTCAGATAGGGGAAATGTCAGTGAGAATTCCGATTTCAGTTCCAGAGCGATTCGCCCAATGAGTCCTTGTTATTTAGTCGTTTTCAGCCAATTTTTTGGATTTTTGAAAATATCACTTTTTTGTGAAAATATCCACTAAATGAGGGAATAATATGTGTGAGGGTACCCCAGGAGAGTTCCAAATGTGTGTGGGTAGAATATATATCCCACGGGGGGTAAAATTGAAAAAGTTAAAAAAAAATTTTTTTTGGACTTAGTGATTTTTCCGGCGTTTATCAGACTTTCAGATAGGGGAAATGTCAGTGAGCATTCCGATTTCAGTTCCAGAGCGATTCGCCCAATGAGTCCTTGTTATTTAGTAGTTTTCAGCCAATTTTCTGGATTTTTGAAAATTTCACTTTTTTATGAAAATATCCACTAAATGAGGGAATAATATGTGTGAGGGTACCCCAGGAGAGTTCCAAATGTGTGTGGGTAGAATATATATCCCACGGGGGTAAAATTTAAAAAATTTAAAAAAATATTTTTTTTGGACTTAGTGATTTTTCTGGCGTTTATCAGACTTTCAGATAGGGGAAATGTCAGTGAGCGTTCCGGTTTCAGTTCCAGAGCGATTCGCCCAATGACTCCTTGTTATTTAGTCGTTTTCAGCCAATTTTCTGGATTTTTGAAAATTTCACTTTTTTGTGAAAATATCCACTAAATGAGGGAATAATGTGTGTGAGGGTACCCCAGGAGAGTTCCAAATGTGTGTGAGTAGAATATATATCCCACGGGGGTAAAATTGAAAAAAGTTGAAAAAAATTTTTTTTTGGACTTAGTCATTTTTCCGGCGTTTATGAGACTTTCAGATAGGGGAAATGTAAGTGAGCGTTCCAATTTCAGTTCCAGAGCGATTCGCCCAATGAGTCCTTGATATTTAGTCGTTTTCAGCCAATTTTTTGGATTTTTGAAAATTTCACTTTTTTGTGAAAATATCCACTAAATGAGGGAATAATATGTGTGAGGGTACCCCAGGAGAGTTCCAAATGTGTGTGGGTAGAATATATATCCCACGGGGGGTAAAATTGAAAAAGTTCAAAAAAAATTTTTTTGGGACTTAGTGATTTTTCTGACGTTTATCAGACTTTCAGATAGGGGAAATGTCAGTGAGCATTCCGATTTCAGTTCCAGAGCGATTCGCCCAATGAGTCCTTGTTATTTAGTCGTTTTCAGACAATTTTTTGGATTTTTGAAAATTTCACTTTTTTTGTGAAAATATCCACTAAATGAGGGAATAATATGTGTGAGGGTACCCCAGGAGAGTTCTAAATGTGTGTGGGAAGAATATGTATCCCACGGGGGTAAAATTGAAAAAGTTGAAAAAAATTTTTTTTTGGACTTAGTCATTTTTCCGGCGTTTATCGGACTTTCAGATAGGGGAAATGTCAGTGAGCGTTTCGATTTCAGTTCCAGAGCGATTCGCCCAATGAGTCCTTGATATTTAGTCGTTTTCAGCCAATTTTCTGGATTTTTGAAAATTTCACTTTTTTGTGAAAATATCCACTAAATGAGGGAATAATATGTGTGAGGGTACCCCAGGAGAGTTCCAAATGTGTGTGGGTAGAATATATATCCCACGGGGGGTAAAATTGAAAAAGTTAAAAAAAAATTTTTTTGTACTTAGTGATTTTTCTGACGTTTATCAGACTTTCAGATAGGGGAAATGTCAGTGAGCATTCCAATTTCAGTTCCAGAGCGATTCGCCCAATGAGTTCTTGTTATTTAGTCGTTTTCAGCCAATTTTTTGGATTTTTGAAAATTTCACATTTTTGTGAAAATATCCACTAAATGAGGGAATAATATGTGTGAGGGTACCCCAGGAGAGTTCCAAATGTCTGTGGGTAGAATATATATCCCACGGGGGTAAAATTTAAAAAATTTAAAAAAATATTTTTTTTGGACTTTGTGATTTTTCTGGCGTTTATCAGACTTTCAGATAGGGGAAATGTCAGTGAGCGTTCCGGTTTCAGTTCCAGAGCGATTCGCCCAATGAGTCCTTGATATTTAGTCGTTTTCAGCCAATTTTTTGGATTTTTGAAAATTTCACTTTTTTGTGAAAATATCCACTAAATGAGGGAATAATATGTGTGAGGGTACCCCAGGAGAGTTCCAAATGTGTGTGTGTAGAATATATATCCCACGGGGGTAAAATTGAAAAAAGTTGAAAAAAATATTTTTTTGGACTTAGTCATTTTTCCGGCGTTTATCAGACTTTCAGATAGGTGAAATGTAAGTGAGCGTTCCTATTTCAGTTCCAGAGCGATTCGCCCAATGAGTCCTTGATATTTAGTCGTTTTCAGCCAATTTTCTGGATTTTTGAAAATTTCACTTTTTTGTGAAAATATCCACTAAATGAGGGAATAATATGTGTGAGGGTACCCCAGGAGAGTTCCAAATGTGTTTGGGTAGAATATATATCCGACGGGGGTAAAATTGAAAAAAGTTGAAAAAAATTTTTTTTTGGACTTAGTCATTTATCCGACGTTTATCAGACTTTCAGATAAGGGAAATGTCAGTGAGCATTCCGATTTCAGTTCCAGAGCGATTCGCCCAATGAGTCCTCGTTATTTAGTCGTTTTCAGCCAATTTTTTGGATTTTTGAAAATTTCACTTTTTTGTGAAAATATCCACTAAATGAGGGAATAATATGTGTGAGGGTACCTCAGGAGAGTTGCAAATGTGTGTGGGTAGAATATATATCCCACGGGGGTAAAATTGAAAAAAGTAAAAAAAAAATTTTTTTTGGACTTAGTCATTTTTCTGGCGTTTATCAGACTTTCAGATAGGGGAAATATCAGTGAGCATTCCGATTTCAGTTCCAGAACGATTCGCCGAATGACTCCTTGTTATTTAGTCGTTTTCAGCCAATTTTCTGGATTTTTGAAAATTTCACTTTTTTGTGAAAATATCCACTAAATGAGGGAATAATATGTGTGAGGGTACCCCAGGAGAGTTCCAAATGTGTGTGGGTAGAATATATATCCGACGGGGTAAAATTGAAAAAAGTTGAAAAAAAATTTTTTTTGGACTTAGTCATTTTTCCGACGTTTATCAGACTTTCAGATAGGGGAAATGTCAGTGAGCGTTCTGATTTCAGTTCCAGAGCGATTCGCCCAATGAGTCCTTGTTATTTAGTCGTTTTCAGCCAATTTTCTGGATTTTTGAAAATGTCACTTTTTTGTGAAAATATCCACTAAATGAGGGAATAATATGTGTGAGTTCACCCCAGGAGAGTTCCAAATGTGTGTGGGAAGAATATATATCCCACGGGGGTAAAATTGAAAAAAGTTGAAAAAAATTTTTTTTTGGACTTAGTCATTTTTCTGGCGTTTATCAGACTTTCAGATAGGGGAAATGTCAGTGAGCATTCCGATTTCAGTTCCAGAACGATTCGCCCAATGACTCCTTGTTATTAAGTCGTTTTCAGCCAATTTTCTGGATTTTTGAAAATTTCACTTTTTTGTGAAAATATCCACTAAATGAGGGAATAATATGTGTGAGGGCACCCCAGGAGAGTTCCAAATGTGTTTGGGAAGAATATATATCGCACGGGGGTAAAATTGAAAAAAGTTGAAAACATTTTTTTTTTGGACTTAGTCATTTTTCCGACGTTTATCAGACTTTCAGATAGGGGAAATGTCAGTGAGCGTTCTGATTTCAGTTCCAGAGCGATTCGCCCAATGAGTCCTTGTTATTTAGTCGTTTTCAGCCAATTTTCTAGATTTTTGAAAATGTCACTTTTTTGTGAAAATATCCACTAAATGAGGGAATAATATGTGTGAGGGTACCCCAGGAGACTTCCAAATGTGTGTGGGAAGAATATATATCCCACGGGGGTAAAATTGAAAAAAATTGAAAACATTTTTTTTTTGGACTTAGTGATTTTTCTGGAGTTTATCAGACTTTTAGATAGGGGAAATGTCAGTGAGCATTACGATTTCAGTTCCAGAGTGATTCACCCAATGAGTCCTTGATATTTAGTCGTTTTCAGCCAATTTTCTGGATTTTTGAAAATTTCACTTTTTTGTGAAAATATCCACTAAATGAGGGAATAATATGTGTGAGGGTACCCCAGGAGAGTTCCAAATGTGTGTGGGTAGAATATATATCCCACGGGTGTAAAATTGAAAAAAGGTTTAAAAAAAAATTTTTTTGGACTTAGTCATTTTTCCGGCGTTTATCAGACTTTCAGATAGGGGAAATGTCAGTGAGCGCTCCGATTTCAGTTCCAGGGTGATTCTCCCAATGAGTCCTTGTTATTTAGTCGTTTTCAGCCAATTTTCTGGATTTTTGAAAATTTCACTTTTTTGTGAAAATATCCACTAAATGAGGGAATAATATGTGTGAGGTTACCCCAGGAGAGTTCCAAATGTGTGTGGGTAGAATATATATCCCACGGGGGTAAAGTTGAAAAAAGTTTAAAAAAAAATTTTTTTGGACTTAGTCATTTTTCCAGCGTTTATCAGACTTTCAGATAAGGGAAATGTCAGTGAGTGTTCCGATTTCAGTTCCAGAGCGATTCGCCCAATGAGCCGTTGTTATTTCGTCGTTTTCAGCCAATTTTCTGGATTTTTGAAAATTTCACTTTTTTGTGAAAATATCCACTAAATGAGGGAATAAAATGTGTGAGGGTACCCCAGGAGAGTTCCAAATGTGTGTGGGAAGAATATATATCCCACGGGGGTAAAATTTAAAAAAGTTGAAAAAATTTTTTTTTTGGACTTAGTGATTTTTCTGGCGTTTATCAGACTTTCAGATAGGGGAAATGTCAGTGAGCGTTCCGATTTCAGTTCCAGAGCGATTCGCCCAATGACTCCCTGTTATTTAGTCGTTTTCAGCCAATTTTCTGGATTTTTGAAAATTTCACTTTTTTGTGAAAATATCCACTAAATGAGGGAATAATATGTGTGAGGGTACCCCAGGAGAGTTCCAAATGTGTGTGGGTAGAATATATATCCCATGGGGATAAAATTGAAAAAAGCTTAAAAAAAATTTTTTTTGGACTTAGTCATTTTTCAGGCGTTTATCAGACTTTCAGATAGGGGAAATGTCAGTGAGCGTTCCGATTTCAGTTCCAGAGTGATTCTCCCAATGAGTCCTTGAAATTTAGTCGTTTTCAGCCAATTTTCTGGATTTTTGAAAATTTCACTTTTTTGTGAAAATATCCACTAAATGAGGGAATAATATGTGTGAGGGTACCCCAGGAGAGTTCCAAATGTGTGTGGGTAGAATATATATCCCACGGGGGAAAAATTGAAAAAAGTTGAAAACATTTTTTTTTGGACTTAGTCATTTTTCCAGCGTTTATCAGACTTTCAGTTAGGGGAAATTTCAGTGAGCATTCCGATTTCAGTTCCAGAGCGATTCGCCCAATGAGTCCTTGATATTTAGTAGTTTTCAGCCAATTTTCTGGATTTTTGAAAATTTCACTTTTTTTGTGAAAATATCCACTAAATGAGGGAATAATATGTGTGAGGGTACCCCAGGAGAGTTCCAAATGTGTGTGGGTAGAATATATATCCCACGGGGGTAAAATTGAAAAAAGTTGAAAAAAAATTTTTTTTGGACTTAGTCATTTTTCCAGCGTTTATCAGACTTTCAGTTAGGGGAAATGTCAGTGAGCGTTCCAATTTCAGTTCCAGAGCGATTCGCCCAATGAGTCCTTGATATTTAGTCGTTTTCAGCCAATTTTCTGGATTTTTGAAAATTTCACTTTTTTGTGAAAATATCCACTAAATGAGGGAATAATATGTGTGAGGTTACCCCAGGAGAGTTCCAAATGTGTGTCGGTAGAATATATATCCCACGGGGGTAAAATTGAAAAAAGTTGAAAAAAAAAATTTTTTGGACTTAGTGATTTTTCCGGCGTTTATCAGACTTTCAGATAGGGGAAATGTCAGTGAGCGTTCCGATTTCAGTTCCAGAGTGATTCTCCCAATGAGTTCTTGAAATTTAGTCGTTTTCAGCCAATTTTCTGGATTTTTGAAAATTTCACTTTTTTTGTGAAAATATCCACTAAATGAGGGAATAATATGTGTGAGGGTACCCCAGGAGAGTTCTAAATGTGTGTGGGTAGAATATATATCCCACGGGGTAAAATTGAAAAAAGTTGAAAAAAAATTTTTTTTGGACTTAGTCATTTTTCCAGCGTTTATCAGACTTTCAGATAGGGGAAATGTCAGTGAGTGTTCCGATTTCAGTTCCAGAGCGATTCGCCCCATGAGCCATTGTTATTTCGTCGTTTTCAGCCAATTTTCTGGATTTTTGAAAATTTCACTTTTTTGTGAAAATATCCACTAAATGAGGGAATAAAATGTGTGAGGGTACCCCAGGAGAGTTCCAAATGTGTGTGGGAAGAATATATATCCCACGGGGGTAAAATTTAAAAAAGTTGAAAAAATTTTTTTTTTGGACTTAGTGATTTTTCTGGCGTTTATCAGACTTTCAGATAGGGGAAATGTCAGTGAGCGTTCCGATTTCAGTTCCAGAGCGATTCGCCCAATGACTCCCTGTTATTTAGTCGTTTTCAGCCAATTTTCTGGATTTTTGAAAATTTCACTTTTTTGTGAAAATATCCACTAAATGAGGGAATAATATGTGTGAGGGTACCCCAGGAGAGTTCCAAATGTGTGTGGGTAGAATATATATCCCATGGGGATAAAATTGAAAAAAGCTTAAAAAAAATTTTTTTTGGACTTAGTCATTTTTCAGGCGTTTATCAGACTTTCAGATAGGGGAAATGTCAGTGAGCGTTCCGATTTCAGTTCCAGAGTGATTCTCCCAATGAGTCCTTGAAATTTAGTCGTTTTCAGCCAATTTTCTGGATTTTTGAAAATTTCACTTTTTTTGTGAAAATATCCACTAAATGAGGGAATAATATGTGTGAGGGTACCCCAGGAGAGTTCCAAATGTGTGTGGGTAGAATATATATCCCACGGGGGAAAAATTGAAAAAAGTTGAAAACATTTTTTTTTTGGACTTAGTCATTTTTCCAGCGTTTATCAGACTTTCAGTTAGGGGAAATTTCAGTGAGCATTCCGATTTCAGTTCCAGAGCGATTCGCCCAATGAGTCCTTGATATTTAGTAGTTTTCAGCCAATTTTCTGGATTTTTGAAAATTTCACTTTTTTTGTGAAAATATCCACTAAATGAGGGAATAATATGTGTGAGGGTACCCCAGGAGAGTTCCAAATGTGTGTGGGTAGAATATATATCCCACGGGGGTAAAATTGAAAAAAGTTGAAAAAAAATTTTTTTTGGACTTAGTCATTTTTCCAGCGTTTATCAGACTTTCAGTTAGGGGAAATGTCAGTGAGCGTTCCAATTTCAGTTCCAGAGCGATTCGCCCAATGAGTCCTTGATATTTAGTCGTTTTCAGCCAATTTTCTGGATTTTTGAAAATTTCACTTTTTTGTGAAAATATCCACTAAATGAGGGAATAATATGTGTGAGGTTACCCCAGGAGAGTTCCAAATGTGTGTCGGTAGAATATATATCCCACGGGGGTAAAATTGAAAAAAGTTGAAAAAAAAAATTTTTTGGACTTAGTGATTTTTCCGGCGTTTATCAGACTTTCAGATAGGGGAAATGTCAGTGAGCGTTCCGATTTCAGTTCCAGAGTGATTCTCCCAATGAGTTCTTGAAATTTAGTCGTTTTCAGCCAATTTTCTGGATTTTTGAAAATTTCACTTTTTTTGTGAAAATATCCACTAAATGAGGGAATAATATGTGTGAGGGTACCCCAGGAGAGTTCTAAATGTGTGTGGGTAGAATATATATCCCACGGGGTAAAATTGAAAAAAGTTGAAAAAAAATTTTTTTTGGACTTAGTCATTTTTCCGGCGTTTATCAGACTTTCAGATAGGGGAAATGTCAGTGAGCGTTCCGATTTCAGTTCCAGAGTGATTCTCCCAATGAGTCCTTGTTATTTAGTCGTTTTCAGCCAATTTTATGGATTTTTGAAAATTTCACTTTTTTGTGAAAATATCCACTAAATGAGGGAATAATATGTGTGACGGTACCCCAGGAGAGTTCCAAATGTGTGTGGGTAGAATATAAATCCTACGGGGGAAAAATTGAAAAAAGTTGAAAACATTTTTTTTTTGGACTTAGTCATTTTTCCAGCGTTTATCAGACTTTCAGTTAGGGGAAATGTCAGTGAGCGCTCGGATTTCAGTTCCAGAGTGGTTTTCCCAATGAGTCCTTGTTATTTAGTCGTTTTCAGCCAATTTTTTGGATTTTTGAAAATTTCACTTTTTTGTGAAAATATCCACTAAATGAGGGAATAATATGTGTGAGGGTACCCCAGGAGAGTTCCAAATGTGTGTGGGTAGAATATATATCCCACGGGGGTAAAATTGAAAAAAGTTGAAAAAAATTTTTTTGGGACTTAGTCATTTTTCCGGCGTTTATCAGACTTTCAGATAGGGGAAATGTCAGTGAGCGCTCCGATCTCAGTTCCAGAGTGGTTTTCCCAATGAGTCCTTGTTATTTAGTCGTTTTCAGCCAATTTTCTGGATTTTTGAAAATTTCACTTTTTTGTGAAAATATCCACTAAATGAGGGAATAATATGTGTGAGGGTACCCCAGGAGAGTTCCAAATGTGTGTGGGTAGAATATATATCCCACGGGGGTAAAATTGAAAAAAGTTGAAAAAAAATTTTTTTTGGACTTAGTCATTTTTTTGGCGTTTATCACACTTTCAGATAGGGGAAATGTCAGTGAGCATTCCGATTTCAGTTCCAGACTCATTCACCCAATGAGTCCTGCATATTTAGTCGTTTTCAGCCAATTTTCTGGATTTTTGAAAATTTCTCTTTTTTGTGAAAATATCCACTAAATGAGGGAATAATATGTGTGAGGGTACCCCAGGAGAGTTCCAAATGTGTGTGGGTAGAATATATATCCCACGGGGGTAAAATTGAAAAAAGATGAAAAAAAAATTTTTTTGGGACTTAGTCATTTTTCTGCCGTTTATCAGACTTTCAGATAGGGGAAATGTCAGTGAGCATTACGATTTCAGTTCCAGAGTGATTCACCCAATGAGTCCTTGATATTTAGTCGTTTTCAGCCAATTTTCTGGATTTTTGAAAATTTCACTTTTTTTGTGAAAATATCCACTAAATGAGGGAATAATATGTGTGAGGGTACCCCAGGAGAGTTCCAAATGTGTGTGGGTAGAATATATATCCCACGGGTGTAAAATTGAAAAAAGGTTTAAAAAAAATTTTTTTTGGACTTAGTCATTTTTCCGGCGTTTATCAGACTTTCAGATAGGGGAAATGTCAGTGAGCGCTCCGATTTCAGTTCCAGAGTGGTTTTCCCAATGAGTCCTTGTTATTTAGTCGTTTTCAGCCAATTTTTTGGATTTTTGAAAATTTCACTTTTTTGTGAAAATATCCACTAAATGAGGGAATAATATGTGTGAGGGTACCCCAGGAGAGTTCAAAATGTGTGTGGGTAGAATATATATCCCACGGGGGTAAAATTGAAAAAAGTTGAAAAAAATTTTTTTTGGACTTAGTCATTTTTCCGGCGTTTATCAGACTTTCAGATAGGGGAAATGTCAGTGAGTGCTCCGATTTCAGTTCCAGAGTGGTTTTCCCAATGAGTCCTTGTTATTTAGTCGTTTTCAGCCAATTTTCTGGATTTTTGAAAATTTCACTTTTTTGTGAAAATATCCACTAAATGAGGGAATAATATGTGTGAGGGTACCCCAGGAGAGTTCCAAATGTGTGTGGGTAGAATATATATCCCACGGGGGAAAAATTGAAAAAAGTTGAAAACATTTTTTTTTTGGACTTAGTCATTTTTCCAGCGTTTATCAGACTTTCAGATAGGGGAAATGTCAGTGAGCGCTCCGATTTCAGTTCCAGAGTGATTCTCCCAATGAGTCCTTGTTATTTAGTCGTTTTCAGCCAATTTTCTGGATTTTTGAAAATTTCACTTTTTTGTGAAAATATCCACTAAATGAGGGAATAATATGTGTGAGGTTACCCCAGGAGAGTTCCAAATGTGTGTGGGTAGAATATATATCCCACGGGGGTAAAATTGAAAAAAGTTGCAAAAAAAATTTTTTTGGACTTAGTCATTTTTCTGCCGTTTATCAGACTTTCAGATAGATGAAATGTCAGTGAGCATTACGATTTCAGTTCCAGAGCGATTCGCCCAATGTGTCCTTGTTATTTAGTTGTTTTCAGCCAATTTTCTGGATTTTTGAAAATTTCACTTTTTTGTGAAAATATCCACTAAATGAGGGAATAATATGTGTGAGGGCACACCAGGAGAGTTCCAAATGTGTGTGGGTAGAATATATATCCCACGGGGGTAAAATTGAAAAAAGTAAAAAAAAAATTTTTTTTGGACTTAGTGATTTTTCTGGCGTTTATCAGACTTTCAGATAGGGGAAATGTCAGTGAACATTCCGATTTCAGTTCCAGAGCAATTCGCCCAATGACTCCTTTTTATTTAGTCGTTTTCTGCCAATTTTTTGGATTTTTGAAAATTTCACTTTTTTGTGAAAATATCCACTAAATGAGGGAATAATATGTGTGAGGGTACCCCAGGAGAGTTCCAAATGTGTGTGGGTAGAATATATATCCCACGGGGGTAAAATTGAAAAAAGTTGAAAAAATTTTTTTTGGGACTTAGTCATTTTTCCGGCATTTATCAGACTTTCAGATAGGGGAAATGTCAGTGAGCGCTCCGATTTCAGTTCCAGAGTGGTTTTCCCAATGAGTCCTTGTTATTTAGTCGTTTTCAGCCAATTTTCTGGATTTTTGAAAATTTCACTTTTTTGTGAAAATATCCACTAAATGAGGGAATAATATGTGTGAGGGTACCCCAGGAGAGTTCCAAATGTGTGTGGGTAGAATATATATCCCACGGGGGAAAAATTGAAAAAAGTTGAAAACATTTTTTTTTTGGACTTAGTCATTTTTCCAGCGTTTATCAGACTTTCAGTTAGGTGAAATGTCAGTGAGCATTACGATTTCAGTTCCAGAGTGATTCACCCAATGAGTCCTTGATATTTAGTCGTTTTCAGCCAATTTTCTGGATTTTTGAAAATTTCACTTTTTTGTGAAAATATCCACTAAATGAGGGAATAATATGTGTGAGGGTACCCAGGAGAGTTCCAAATGTGTGTGGGTAGAATATATATCCCACGGGTGTAAAATTGAAAAAAGGTTTAAAAAAAATTTTTTTTGGACTTAGTCATTTTTCCGGCGTTTATCAGACTTTCAGATAGGGGAAATGTCAGTGAGCGCTCCGATTTCAGTTCCAGAGTGATTCTCCCAATGAGTCCTTGCTATTTAGTCGTTTTCAGCCAATTTTCTGGATTTTTGAAAATTTCACTTTTTTGTGAAAATATCCACTAAATGAGGGAATAATATGTGTGAGGTTACCCCAGGAGAGTTCCAAATGTGTGTGGGTAGAATATATATCCCACGGGGGTAAAATTGAAAAAAGTTGAAAAAAAAATTTTTTTGGGCTTAGTCATTTTTCTGGCGTTTATCAGACTTTCAGATAGGGGAAATGTCAGTGAGCGTTCCGATTTCAGTTCCAGAGCAATTCGCCCAATGACTCCTTGTTATTTAGTCGTTTTCAGCCAATTTTCTGGATTTTTGAAAATTTCACTTTTTTGTGAAAATATCCACTAAATGAGGGAATAATATGTGTGATGGTATCCCAGGAGAGTTCCAAATGTGTGTGGGTAGAATATATATCCCACGGGGGAAAAAATGAAAAAAGTTGAAAAAATTTTTTTGGGACTTAGTCATTTTTTTGGCGTTTATCAGACTTTCAGATAGGGGAAATGTCAGTGACCATTCCGATTTCAGTTCCAGAGCAATTCACCCAATGAGTCCTTGATATTTAGTCGTTTTCAGCCAATTTTTTGGATTTTTGAAAATTTCACTTTTTTGTGAAAATATCCACTAAATGAGGGAATAATATGTGTGAGGGTACCCCAGGAGAGTTCCAAATGTGTGTGGGTAGAATATATATCCCACGGGGGAAAAATTGAAAAAAGTCGAAAACATTTTTTTTTTGGACTTAGTCATTTTTCCAGCGCTTATCAGACTTTCAGTTAGGGTAAATGTCAGTGAGCGTTCCGATTTCAGTTCCAGAGCGATTCGCCCAATGAGTCCTTGTTATTTAGTTGTTTTCAGCCAATTTTCTGGATTTTTGAAAATTTCACTTTTTTGTGAAAATATCCACTAAATGAGGGAATAATATGTGTGAGAGTACCCCAGGAGAGTTCCAAATGTGTGTGGGTAGAATATATATCCCACGGGGGTAAAATTGAAAAAAGTAAAAAAAAATTTTTTTTTGGAGTTAGTGATTTTTCTGGCGTTTATCAGACTTTCTGATAGGGGAAATGTCAGTGAGCGTTCCGATTTCAGTTCCAGAGCGATTCGCCCAATGACTCCTTGTTATTTAGTCGTTTTCAGCCAATTTTCTGGATTTTTGAAAATTTCACTTTTTTGTGAAAATATCCACTAAATGAGGGAATAATATGTGTGATGGTATCCCAGGAGAGTTCCAAATGTGTGTGGGTAGAATATATATCCCACTGGGGAAAAATTGAAAAAAGTTGAAAACATTTTTTTTTTGGACTTAGTCATTTTTCCAGCGTTTATCAGACTTTCAGTTAGGGGAAATGTCAGTGAGCGTTCCGATTTCAGTTCCAGAGAGATTCGCCCTATGAGTCCTTGATATTTAGTAGTTTTCAGCCAATTTTCTGGATTTTTGAAAATTTCACTTTTTTTGTGAAAATATCCACTAAATGAGGGAATAATATGTGTGAGGGTACCCCAGGAGAGTTCCAAATGTGTGTGGGTAGAATATATATCACACAGGGGTAAAATTGAAAAAAAAATTTTTTTGGACTTAGTGATTTTTCTGGCGTTTATCAGACTTTCAGATAGGGGAAATGTCAGTGAGCGTTCCGATTTCAGTTCCAGAGCGATTCGCCCAATGACTCCTTGTTATTTAGTCGTTTTCAGCCAATTTTCTGGATTTTTGAAAATTTCACTTTTTTGTGAAAATATCCACTAAATGAGGGAATAATATGTGTGATGGTATCCCAGGAGAGTTCCAAATGTGTGTGGGTAGAATATATATCCCACGGGGGAAAAATTGAAAAAAGTTGAAAACATTTTTTTTTTGGACTTAGTCATTTTTCCAGCGTTTATCAGACTTTCAGTTAGGGGAAATGTCAGTGAGCGTTCCGATTTCAGTTCCAGAGCGATTCGCCCAATGAGTCCTTGATATTTAGTAGTTTTCAGCCAATTTTCTGGATTTTTGAAAATTTCACTTTTTTTGTGAAAATATCCACTAAATGAGGGAATAATATGTGTGAGGGTACCCCAGGAGAGTTCCAAATGTGTGTGGGTAGAATATGTATCCCACGGGGGTAAAATTGAAAAAAGTTGAAAAAAAATTTTTTTTGGACTTAGTCATTTTTTTGGCGTTTATCAGACTTTCAGATAGGGGAAATGTCAGTGAGCATTCCGATTTCAGTTCCAGACTGATTCACCCAATGAGTCCTTCATATTTAGTCGTTTTCAGCCAATTTTCTGGATTTTTTAAAATTTCACTTTTTTGTGAAAATATCCACTAAATGAGGGAATAATATGTGTGAGGGTACCCCAGGAGAGTTCCAAATGTGTGTGGGTAGAATATATATCCCACGGGGGAAAAATTGAAAAAAGTTGAAAACATTTTTTTTTTGGACTTAGTCATTTTTCCAGCGTTTATCAGACTTTCAGTTAGGGTAAATGTCAGTGAGCGTTCCGATTTCAGTTCCAGAGCGATTCGCCCAATGAGTCCTTGTTATTTAGTTGTTTTCAGCCAATTTTCTGGATTTTTGAAAATTTCACTTTTTTGTGAAAATATCCACTAAATGAGGGAATAATATGTGTGAGGGTACCCCAGGAGAGTTCCAAATGTGTGTGGGTAGAATATATATCCCACGGGGGTAAAATTGAAAAAAGTTGAAAAAAAATTTTTTTTGGACTTAGTCATTTTTTTGGCGTTTATCAGACTTTCAGATAGGGGAAATGTCAGTGAGCATTCCAATTTCAGTTCCAGACTGATTCACTAAATGAGTCCTTGATATTTAGTCGTTTTCAGCCAATTTTTTGGATTTTTGAAAATTTCACTTTTTTGTCAAAATATCCACTAAATGAGGGAATAATATGTGTGAGGGTACCCCAGGAGAGTTCCAAATGTGTGTGGGCAGAATATATATCCCACGGGGGTAAAATTGAAAAAAGTTGAAAAAAATTTTTTTTTGGACTTAGTCATTTTTCTGGCGTTTATCAGACTTTCAGATAGGGGAAATCTCAGTGAGCATTCCGATTTCAGTTCCAGAGCGATTCGCCCAATGAGTCCTTGTTATTTAGTTGTTTTCAGCCAATTTTCTGGATTTTTGAAAATTTCACTTTTTTGTGAAAATATCCACTAAATGAGGGAATAATATGTGTGAGGGTACCCCAGGAGAGTTCCAAATGTGTGTGGGTAGAATATATATCCCACGGGGGTAAAATTGAAAAAAGTTGAAAAAAATTTTTTTTGGACTTAGTCATTTTTTTGGCGTTTATCAGACTTTCAGATAGGGGAAATGTCAGTGAGCATTCCGATTTCAGTTCCAGACTGATTCACCCAATGAGTCCTGCATATTTAGTCGTTTTCAGCCAATTTTCTGGATTTTTGAAAATTTCACTTTTTTGTGAAAATATCCACTAAATGAGGGAATAATATGTGTGAGGGTACCCCAGGAGAGTTCCAAATGTGTGTGGGTAGAATATATATCCCACGGGGGAAAAATTGAAAAAACTTGAAAACATTTTTTTTTTGGACTTAGTCATTTTTCCAGCGTTTATCAGACTTTCAGTTAGGGGAAATGTCAGTGAGCGTTCCGATTTCAGTTCCAAGGCGATTCGTCCAATTCGTCCTTGATATTTAGTAGTTTTCAGCCAATTTTTTGGATTTTTGAAAATTTCACTTTTTTGTGAAAATATCCACTAAATGAGGGAATAATATGTGTGAGGTTACCCCAGGAGAGTTCCAAATGTGTGTGGGTAGAATATATATCCCACGGGGGTAAAATTGAATAAAAAGTTGAAAAAAAAATTTTTTTGGACTTAGTCATTTTTCTGCCGTTTATCAGACTTTCAGATAGGTGAAATGTCAGTGAGCATTACGATTTCAGTTCCAGAGTGATTCACCCAATGAGTCCTTGATATTTTGTCGTTTTCAGCCAATTTTCTGGATTTTTGAAAATTTCACTTTTTTGTGAAAATATCCACTAAATGAGGGAATAATATGTGTGAGAGTACCCCAGGAGAGTTCCAAATGTGTGTGGGTAAAATATATATCCCACGGGTGTAAAATTGAAAAAAGGTTTAAAATAAATTTTTTTTGGACTTAGTCATTTTTCCGGCGTTTATCAGACTTTCAGATAGGGGAAATGTCAGTGAGCGCTCCGATTTCAGTTCCAGAGCGATTCGCCCAATGAGTCCCTGTTATTTAGTTGTTTTCAGCCAATTTTCTGGATTTTTGAAAATTTCACTTTTTTGTGAAAATATCCACTAAATGAGGGAATAATATGTGTGAGGGCACACCAGGAGAGTTCCAAATGTGTGTGGGTAGAATATATATCCCACGGGGGTAAAATTGAAAAAAGTAAAAAAAAAATTTTTTTTGGACTTAGTGATTTTTCTGGCGTTTATCAGACTTTCAGATAGGGGAAATGTCAGTGAGCATTCCGATTTCAGTTCCAGAGCAATTCGCCCAATGACTCCTTGTTATTTAGTCGTTTTCTGCCAATTTTCTGGATTTTTGAAAATTTCACTTTTTTGTGAAAATATCCACTAAATGAGGGAATAATATGTGTGAGGGTACCCCAGGAGAGTTCCAAATGTGTGTGGGTATATATATATCCCATGGGGATAAAATTGAAAAAGGTTTAAAAAAATTTTTTTTTGGACTTAGTCATTTTTCCGGCGTTTATCAGACTTTCAGATAGGGGAAATGTCAGTGAGCGCTCCGATTTCAGTTCCACAGTGGTTTTCCCAATGAGTCCTTGTTAGTTAGTCGTTTTCAGCCAATTTTCTGGATTTTTTAAAATTTCACTTTTTTGTGAAAATATCCACTAAATGAGGGAATAATATGTGTGAGGGTGCCCCAGGAACGTTCCAAATGTGTGTGGGTAGAATATATATCCCACGGGGGAAAAATTGAAAAAGTTGAAAACATTTTTTTTTTGGACTTAGTCATTTTTCCAGCGTTTATCAGACTTTCAGTTAGGGGAAATGTCAGTGAGCGTTCCGATTTCAGTTCCAGAGCGATTCGCCCAATGAGTCCTTGATATTTAGTCGTTTTCAGCAAATTTTCTGGATTTTGGAAAATTTCACTTTTTTTGTGAAAATATCCACTAAATGAGGGAATAATATGTGTGAGGGTACCCCAGGAGAGTTCCAAATGTGTGTGGGTAGAATATATATCACACAGGGGTAAAATTGAAAAAAAAATTTTTTTGGACTTAGTGATTTTTCTGGCGTTTATCAGACTTTCAGATAGGGGAAATGTCAGTGAGCGTTCCGATTTCAGTTCCAGAGCAATTCGCCCAATGACTCCTTGTTATTTAGTCGTTTTCAGCCAATTTTCTGGATTTTTGAAAATTTCACTTTTTTGTGAAAATATCCACTAAATGAGGGAATAATATGTGTGATGGTATCCCAGGAGAGTTCCAAATGTGTGTGGGTAGAATATATATCCCACGGGGGAAAAAATGAAAAAAGTTGAAAACATTTTTTTTTGGACTTAGTCATTTTTCCAGCGTTTATCAGACTTTCAGTTAGGGGAAATGTCAGTGAGCGTTCCGATTTCAGTTCCAGAGCGATTCGCCCAATGAGTCCTTGATATTTAGTAGTTTTCAGCCAATTTTCTGGATTTTTGAAAATTTCACTTTTTTTGTGAAAATATCCACTAAATGAGGGAATAATATGTGTGAGGGTACCCCAGGAGAGTTCCAAATGTGTGTGGGTAGAATATATATCCCACGGGGGTAAAATTGAAAAAAGTTGAAAAAATTTTTTTGGGACTTAGTCATTTTTTTGGCGTTTATCAGACTTTCAGATAGGGGAAATGTCAGTGACCATTCCGATTTCAGTTCCAGAGCAATTCACCCAATGAGTCCTTGATATTTAGTCGTTTTCAGCCAATTTTTTGGATTTTTGAAAATTTCACTTTTTTGTGAAAATATCCACTAAATGAGGGAATAATATGTGTGAGGGTACCCCAGGAGAGTTCCAAATGTGTGTGGGTAGAATATATATCCCACGGGGGAAAAATTGAAAAAAGTTGAAAACATTTTTTTTTTGGACTTAGTCATTTTTCCAGCGTTTATCAGACTTTCAGTTAGGGTAAATGTCAGTGAGCGTTCCGATTTCAGTTCCAGAGCGATTCGCCCAATGAGTCCTTGTTATTTAGTTGTTTTCAGCCAATTTTCTGGATTTTTGAAAATTTCACTTTTTTGTGAAAATATCCACTAAATGAGGGAATAATATGTGTGAGGGTACCCCAGGAGAGTTCCAAATGTGTGTGGGTAGAATATATATCCCACGGGGGTAAAATTGAAAAAAGTTGAAAAAAAATTTTTTTTGGACTTAGTCATTTTTTTGGCGTTTATCAGACTTTCAGATAGGGGAAATGTCAGTGAGCATTCCAATTTCAGTTCCAGACTGATTCACTAAATGAGTCCTTGATATTTAGTCGTTTTCAGCCAATTTTTTGGATTTTTGAAAATTTCACTTTTTTGTCAAAATATCCACTAAATGAGGGAATAATATGTGTGAGGGTACCCCAGGAGAGTTACAAATGTGTGTGGGCAGAATATATATCCCACGGGGGTAAAATTGAAAAAAGTTGAAAAAAATTTTTTTTTGGACTTAGTCATTTTTCTGGCGTTTATCAGACTTTCAGATAGGGGAAATCTCAGTGAGCATTCCGATTTCAGTTCCAGACTGATTCACCCAATGAGTCCTTGATATTTAGTCGTTTTCAGCCAATTTTCTGGATTTTTGAAAATTTCACTTTTTTGTGAAAATATCCACTAAATGAGGGAATAATATGTGTGAGGGTACCCCAGGAGAGTTCCAAATGTGTGTGGGTAGAATATATATCCCACGGGGGAAAAATTGAAAAAACTTGAAAACATTTTTTTTTTGGACTTAGTCATTTTTCCAGCGTTTATCAGACTTTCAGTTAGGGGAAATGTCAGTGAGCGTTCCGATTTCAGTTCCAAGGCGATTCGTCCAATTCGTCCTTGATATTTAGTAGTTTTCAGCCAATTTTTTGGATTTTTGAAAATTTCACTTTTTTGTGAAAATATCCACTAAATGAGGGAATAATATGTGTGAGGTTACCCCAGGAGAGTTCCAAATGTGTGTGGGTAGAATATATATCCCACGGGGGTAAAATTGAATAAAAAGTTGAAAAAAAAATTTTTTTGGACTTAGTCATTTTTCTGCCGTTTATCAGACTTTCAGATAGGTGAAATGTCAGTGAGCATTACGATTTCAGTTCCAGAGTGATTCACCCAATGAGTCCTTGATATTTTGTCGTTTTCAGCCAATTTTCTGGATTTTTGAAAATTTCACTTTTTTGTGAAAATATCCACTAAATGAGGGAATAATATGTGTGAGAGTACCCCAGGAGAGTTCCAAATGTGTGTGGGTAAAATATATATCCCACGGGTGTAAAATTGAAAAAAGGTTTAAAATAAATTTTTTTTGGACTTAGTCATTTTTCCGGCGTTTATCAGACTTTCAGATAGGGGAAATGTCAGTGAGCGCTCCGATTTCAGTTCCAGAGCGATTCGCCCAATGAGTCCCTGTTATTTAGTTGTTTTCAGCCAATTTTCTGGATTTTTGAAAATTTCACTTTTTTGTGAAAATATCCACTAAATGAGGGAATAATATGTGTGAGGGCACACCAGGAGAGTTCCAAATGTGTGTGGGTAGAATATATATCCCACGGGGGTAAAATTGAAAAAAGTAAAAAAAAAATTTTTTTTGGACTTAGTGATTTTTCTGGCGTTTATCAGACTTTCAGATAGGGGAAATGTCAGTGAGCATTCCGATTTCAGTTCCAGAGCAATTCGCCCAATGACTCCTTGTTATTTAGTCGTTTTCTGCCAATTTTCTGGATTTTTGAAAATTTCACTTTTTTGTGAAAATATCCACTAAATGAGGGAATAATATGTGTGAGGGTACCCCAGGAGAGTTCCAAATGTGTGTGGGTATATATATATCCCATGGGGATAAAATTGAAAAAGGTTTAAAAAAATTTTTTTTTGGACTTAGTCATTTTTCCGGCGTTTATCAGACTTTCAGATAGGGGAAATGTCAGTGAGCGCTCCGATTTCAGTTCCACAGTGGTTTTCCCAATGAGTCCTTGTTAGTTAGTCGTTTTCAGCCAATTTTCTGGATTTTTTAAAATTTCACTTTTTTGTGAAAATATCCACTAAATGAGGGAATAATATGTGTGAGGGTGCCCCAGGAACGTTCCAAATGTGTGTGGGTAGAATATATATCCCACGGGGGAAAAATTGAAAAAGTTGAAAACATTTTTTTTTTGGACTTAGTCATTTTTCCAGCGTTTATCAGACTTTCAGTTAGGGGAAATGTCAGTGAGCGTTCCGATTTCAGTTCCAGAGCGATTCGCCCAATGAGTCCTTGATATTTAGTCGTTTTCAGCAAATTTTCTGGATTTTGGAAAATTTCACTTTTTTTGTGAAAATATCCACTAAATGAGGGAATAATATGTGTGAGGGTACCCCAGGAGAGTTCCAAATGTGTGTGGGTAGAATATATATCACACAGGGGTAAAATTGAAAAAAAAATTTTTTTGGACTTAGTGATTTTTCTGGCGTTTATCAGACTTTCAGATAGGGGAAATGTCAGTGAGCGTTCCGATTTCAGTTCCAGAGCAATTCGCCCAATGACTCCTTGTTATTTAGTCGTTTTCAGCCAATTTTCTGGATTTTTGAAAATTTCACTTTTTTGTGAAAATATCCACTAAATGAGGGAATAATATGTGTGATGGTATCCCAGGAGAGTTCCAAATGTGTGTGGGTAGAATATATATCCCACGGGGGAAAAAATGAAAAAAGTTGAAAACATTTTTTTTTGGACTTAGTCATTTTTCCAGCGTTTATCAGACTTTCAGTTAGGGGAAATGTCAGTGAGCGTTCCGATTTCAGTTCCAGAGCGATTCGCCCAATGAGTCCTTGATATTTAGTAGTTTTCAGCCAATTTTCTGGATTTTTGAAAATTTCACTTTTTTTGTGAAAATATCCACTAAATGAGGGAATAATATGTGTGAGGGTACCCCAGGAGAGTTCCAAATGTGTGTGGGTAGAATATATATCCCACGGGGGTAAAATTGAAAAAAGTTGAAAAAATTTTTTTGGGACTTAGTCATTTTTTTGGCGTTTATCAGACTTTCAGATAGGGGAAATGTCAGTGACCATTCCGATTTCAGTTCCAGAGCAATTCACCCAATGAGTCCTTGATATTTAGTCGTTTTCAGCCAATTTTTTGGATTTTTGAAAATTTCACTTTTTTGTGAAAATATCCACTAAATGAGGGAATAATATGTGTGAGGGTACCCCAGGAGAGTTCCAAATGTGTGTGGGTAGAATATATATCCCACGGGGGAAAAATTGAAAAAAGTTGAAAACATTTTTTTTTTGGACTTAGTCATTTTTCCAGCGTTTATCAGACTTTCAGTTAGGGTAAATGTCAGTGAGCGTTCCGATTTCAGTTCCAGAGCGATTCGCCCAATGAGTCCTTGTTATTTAGTTGTTTTCAGCCAATTTTCTGGATTTTTGAAAATTTCACTTTTTTGTGAAAATATCCACTAAATGAGGGAATAATATGTGTGAGGGTACCCCAGGAGAGTTCCAAATGTGTGTGGGTAGAATATATATCCCACGGGGGTAAAATTGAAAAAAGTTGAAAAAAAATTTTTTTTGGACTTAGTCATTTTTTTGGCGTTTATCAGACTTTCAGATAGGGGAAATGTCAGTGAGCATTCCAATTTCAGTTCCAGACTGATTCACTAAATGAGTCCTTGATATTTAGTCGTTTTCAGCCAATTTTTTGGATTTTTGAAAATTTCACTTTTTTGTCAAAATATCCACTAAATGAGGGAATAATATGTGTGAGGGTACCCCAGGAGAGTTACAAATGTGTGTGGGCAGAATATATATCCCACGGGGGTAAAATTGAAAAAAGTTGAAAAAAATTTTTTTTTGGACTTAGTCATTTTTCTGGCGTTTATCAGACTTTCAGATAGGGGAAATCTCAGTGAGCATTCCGATTTCAGTTCCAGACTGATTCACCCAATGAGTCCTTGATATTTAGTCGTTTTCAGCCAATTTTTTGGATTTTTGAAAAATTCACTTTTTTGTGAAAATATCCACTAAATGAGGGAATAATATGTGTGAGGGTACCCCAGGAGAGTTCCAAATGTGTGTGGGTAGAATATATATCCCACGGGGGTAAAATTGAAAAAAGTTGAAAAAAAATTTTTTTTGGACTTAGTCATTTTTTTGGCGTTTATCAGACTTTCAGATAGGGGAAATGTCAGTGAGCATTCCGATTTCAGTTCCAGACTGATTCACCCAATGAGTCCTTGATATTTAGTCGTTTTCAGCCAATTTTCTGGATTTTTTAAAATTTCACTTTTTTGTGAAAATATCCACTAAATGAGGGAATAATATGTGTGAGGGTACCCCAGGAGAGTTCCAAATGTGTGTGGGTAGAATATATATCCCACGGGGGAAAAATTGAAAAAAGTTGAAAACATTTTTTTTTTGGACTTAGTCATTTTTCCAGCGTTTATCAGACTTTCAGTTAGGGGAAATGTCAGTGAGCGTTCCGATTTCAGTTCCAGAGCGATTCGCCCAATGAGTCCTTGATATTTAGTCGTTTTCAGCCAATTTTCTGGATTTTTGAAAATTTCACTTTTTTGTGAAAATATCCACTAAATGAGGGAATAATATGTGTGAGGGTACCCCAGGAGAGTTCCAAATGTGTGTGGGTAGAATATATATCCCACGGGGGTAAAATTGAAAAAAGTTGAAAAAAAATTTTTTTTGGACTTAGTCATTTTTTTGGCGTTTATCATACTTTCAGATAGGGGAAATGTCAGTGAGCATTCCAATTTCAGTTCCAGACTGATTCACTAAATGATTCCTTGATATTTAGTCGTTTTCAGCCAATTTTTTGGATTTTTGAAAATTTCACTTTTTTGTCAAAATATCCACTAAATGAGGGAATAATATGTGTGAGGGTACCCCAGGAGAGTTCCAAATGTGTGTGGGCAGAATATATATCCCACGGGGGTAAAATTGAAAAAAGTTGAAAAAAATTTTTTTTTGGACTTAGTCATTTTTCTGGCGTTTATCAGACTTTCAGATAGGGGAAATCTCAGTGAGCATTCCGATTTCAGTTCCAGACTGATTCACCCAATGAGTCCTTGATATTTAGTCGTTTTCAGCCAATTTTTTGGATTTTTGAAAAATTCACTTTTTTGTGAAAATATCCACTAAATGAGGGAATAATATGTGTGAGGGTACCCCAGGAGAGTTCCAAATGTGTGTGGGTAGAATATATATCCCACGGGGGTAAAATTGAAAAAAGTTGAAAAAAAATTTTTTTTGGACTTAGTCATTTTTTTGGCGTTTATCAGACTTTCAGATAGGGGAAATGTCAGTGAGCATTCCGATTTCAGTTCCAGACTGATTCACCCAATGAGTCCTTGATATTTAGTCGTTTTCAGCCAATTTTCTGGATTTTTTAAAATTTCACTTTTTTGTGAAAATATCCACTAAATGAGGGAATAATATGTGTGAGGGTACCCCAGGAGAGTTCCAAATGTGTGTGGGTAGAATATATATCCCACGGGGGAAAAATTGAAAAAAGTTGAAAACATTTTTTTTTTGGACTTAGTCATTTTTCCAGCGTTTATCAGACTTTCAGTTAGGGGAAATGTCAGTGAGCGTTCCGATTTCAGTTCCAGAGCGATTCGCCCAATGAGTCCTTGATATTTAGTCGTTTTCAGCCAATTTTCTGGATTTTTGAAAATTTCACTTTTTTGTGAAAATATCCACTAAATGAGGGAATAATATGTGTGAGAGTACCCCAGGAGAGTTCCAAATGTGTGTGGGTAGAATATATATCCCACGGGGGTAAAATTGAAAAAAGTAAAAAAAAAATTTGTTTTGGACTTAGTGATTTTTCTGGCGTTTATCAGACTTTCAGATAGGGGAAATGTCAGTGAACGTTCCGATTTCAGTTCCAGAGCGATTCGCCCAATGACTCCTTGTTATTTAGTCGTTTTCAGCCAATTTTCTGGATTTTTGAAAATTTCACTTTTTTGTGAAAATATCCACTAAATGAGGGAATAATATGTGTGATGGTATCCCAGGAGAGTTCCAAATGTGTGTGGGTAGAATATATATCCCACGGGGGAAAAATTTAAAAAAGTTGAAAACATTTTTTTTTTGGACTTAGTCATTTTTCCAGCGTTTATCAGACTTTCAGTTAGGGGAAATGTCAGTGAGCATTCCGATTTCAGTTCCAGACTGATTCACCCAATGAGTCCTTGTTATTTAGTTGTTTTCAGCCAATTTTCTGGATTTTTGAAAATTTCACTTTTTTGTGAAAATATCCACTAAATGAGGGAATAATATGTGTGAGAGTACCCCAGGAGAGTTCCAAATGTGTGTGGGTAGAATATATATCCCACGGGGGTAAAATTGAAAAAAGTAAAAAAAAATTTTTTTTTGGACTTAGTGATTTTTCTGGCGTTTATCAGACTTTCAGATAGGGCAAATGTCAGTGAGCGTTCCGATTTTAGTTCCAGAGCGATTCGCCCAATGAGTCATTGTTATTTAGTCGTTTTCAGCCAATTTTCTGGATTTTTGAAAATTTCACTTTTTTGTGAAAATATCCACTAAATGAGGGAATAATATGTGTGAGGGTACCCCAGGAGAGTTCCAAATGTGTGTGGGTAGAATATATATCACACAGGGGTAAAATTGAAAAAAAATTTTTTTTGGACTTAATGATTTTTCTGGCGTTTATCAGACTTTCAGATAGGGGAAATGTCAGTGAGCGTTCCGATTTCAGTTCCAGAGCGATTCGCCTAATGACTCCTTGTTATTTAGTCGTTTTCAGCCAATTTTCTGGATTTTTGAAAATTTCACTTTTTTTGTGAAAATATCCACTAAATGAGGGAATAATATGTGTGATGGTATCCCATTAGAGTACCAAATGTGTGTGGGTAGAATATATATCCCACGGGGGAAAAATTGAAAAAAGTTGAAAACATTTTTTTTTTGGACTTAGTCATTTTTCTGCCGTTTATCAGACTTTCAGATAGGGGAAATGTCAGTGAGCATTCCGATTTCAGTTCCAGACTGATTCACTAAATGAGTCCTTGATATTTAGTCGTTTTCAGCCAATTTTTTGGATTTTTGAAAATTTCACTTTTTTGTCAAAATATCCACTAAATGAGGGAATAATATGTGTGAGGGTACCCCAGGAGAGTTCCAAATGTGTGTGGGCAGAATATATATCCCACGGGGGTAAAATTGAAAAAAGTTGAAAAAAAATTTTTTTTGGACTTAGTCATTTTTCTGGCGTTTATCAGACTTTCAGATAGGGGAAATGTCAGTGAGCATTCCGATTTCAGTTCCAGACTGATTCACCCAATGAGTCCTTGATATTTAGTCGTTTTCAGCCAATTTTTTGGATTTTTGAAAATTTCACTTTTTTGTGAAAATATCCACTAAATGAGGGAATAATATGTGTGAGGGTACCCCAGGAGAGTTCCAAATGTGTGTGGGTAGAATATATATCCCACGGGGGTAAAATTGAAAAAAGTTGAAAAAAAATTTTTTTTGGACTTAGTCATTTTTTGCCGTTTATCAGACTTTCAGATAGGGGAAATGTCAGTGAGCATTCCGATTTCAGTTCCAGACTGATTCACCCAATGAGTCCTTCATATTTAGTCGTTTTCAGCCAATTTTCTGGATTTTTTAAAATTTCACTTTTTTGTGAAAATATCCACTAAATGAGGGAATAATATGTGTGAGGGTACCCCAGGAGAGTTCCAAATGTGTGTGGGTAGAATATATATCCCACGGGGGAAAAATTGAAAAAAGTTGAAAACATTTTTTTTTTGGACTTAGTCATTTTTCCAGCATTTATCAGACTTTCAGTTAGGGGAAATGTCAGTGAGCGTTCCGATTTCAGTTCCAGAGCGATTCGCCCAATGAGTCCTTGTTATTTAGTTGTTTTCAGCCAATTTTCTGGATTTTTGAAAATTTCACTTTTTTGTGAAAATATCCACTAAATGAGGGAATAATATGTATGAGAGTACCCCAGGAGAGTTCCAAATGTGTGTGGGTAGAACATATATCCCACGGGGGTAAAATTGAAAAAAGTAAAAAAAAAATTTTTTTGGACTTAGTGATTTTTCTGGCGTTTATCAGACTTTCAGATAGGGCAAATGTCAGTGAGCGTTCCGATTTTAGTTCCAGAGCGATTCGCCCAATGAGTCATTGTTATTTAGTCGTTTTCAGCCAATTTTCTGGATTTTTGAAAATTCCACTTTTTTGTGAAAATATCCACTAAATGAGGGAATAATATGTGTGAGGGTACCCCAGGAGAGTTCCAAATGTGTGTGGGTAGAATATATATCACACAGGGGTAAAATTGAAAAAAAATTTTTTTTGGACTTAGTCATTTTTCTGGCGTTTATCAGACTTTCAGATAGGGGAAATGTCAGTGAGCATTCCGATTTCAGTTCCAGACTGATTCACCCAATGAGTCCTTCATATTTAGTCGTTTTCAGCCAACTTTCTGGATTTTTTAAAATTTCACTTTTTTGTGAAAATATCCACTAAATGAGGGAATAATATGTGTGAGGGTACCCCAGGAGAGTTCCAAATGTGTGTGGGTAGAATATATATCCCACGGGGGAAAAATTGAAAAAAGTTGAAAACATTTTTTTTTTGGACTTAGTCATTTTTCCAGCGTTTATCAGACTTTCAGTTAGGGGAAATGTCAGTGAGCGTTCCGATTTCAGTTCCAGAGCGATTCGCCCAATGAGTCCTTGTTATTTAGTTGTTTTCAGCCAATTTTCTGGATTTTTCAAAATTTCACTTTTTTGTGAAAATATCCACTAAATGAGGGAATAATATGTGTGAGAGTACCCCAGGAGAGTTCCAAATGTGTGTGGGTAGAATATATATCCCACGGGGGTAAAATTGAAAAAAGTAAAAAAAAAATTTTTTTGGGACTTAGTGATTTTTCTGGCATTTATCAGACTTTCAGATAGGGCAAATGTCAGTGAGCGTTCCGATTTCAGTTCCAGAGCGATTCGCCCAATGAGTCATTGTTATTTAGTCGTTTTCAGCCAATTTTCTGGATTTTTGAAAATTTCACTTTTTTGTGAAAATATCCACTAAATGAGGGAATAATATGTGTGAGGGTACCCCAGGAGAGTTCCAAATGTGTGTGGGTAGAATATATATCACACAGGGGTAAAATTGAAAAAAAATTTTTTTTGGACTTAGTGATTTTTCTGGCATTTATCAGACTTTCAGATAGGTGAAATGTCAGTGAGCGTTCCGATTTCAGTTCCAGAGCGATTCGCCCAATGACTCCTTGTTATTTAGTCGTTTTCAGCCAATTTTCTGGATTTTTGAAAATTTCACTTTTTTTGTGAAAATATCCACTAAATGAGGGAATAATATGTGTGATGGTATCCCAGGAGAGTTCCAAATGTGTGTGGGTAGAATATATATCCCACGGGGGAAAAATTGAAAAAAGTTGAAAACATTTTTTTTTTGGACTTAGTCATTTTTCCAGCGTTTATCAGACTTTCAGTTAGGGGAAATGTCAGTGAGCGTTCCGATTTCAGTTCCAGAGCGATTCGCCCAATGACTCCTTGTTATTTAGTCGTTTTCAGCCAATTTTCTGGATTTTTGAAAATTTCACTTTTTTTGTGAAAATATCCACTAAATGAGGGAATAATATGTGTGAGGGTACCCCAGGAGAGTTCCAAATGTGTGTGGGTAGAATATATATCACACAGGGGTAAAATTGAAAAAAAAATTTTTTTGGACTTAGTCATTTTTCTGGCGTTTATCAGACTTTCAGATAGGTGAAATGTCAGTGAGCGTTCCGATTTCAGTTCCAGAGCGATTCGCCCAATGACTCCTTGTTATTTAGTCGTTTTCAGCCTATTTTCTGGATTTTTGAAAATTTCACTTTTTTGTGAAAATATTCACTAAATGAGGGAATAATATGTGTGATGGTATCCCAGGAGAGTTCCAAATGTGTGTGGGTAGAATATATATCCCACGGGGGAAAAATTGAAAAAAGTTGAAAACATTTTTTTTTTGGACTTAGTCATTTTTCCAGCGTTTATCAGACTTTCAGTTAGGGGAAATGTCAGTGAGCGTTCCGATTTCAGTTCCAGAGCGATTCGCCCAATGAGTCCTTGATATTTAGTAGTTTTCAGCCAATTTTCTGGATTTTTGAAAATTTCACTTTTTTGTGAAAATATCCACTAAATGAAGGAATAATATGTGTGAGGGTACCCCAGGAGAGTTCCAAATGTGTGTGGGTAGAATATATATCCCATTGGGGTAAAATTGAAAAAAGTTGAAAAAAAAATTTTTTGGACTTAGTCATTTTTCTGGCGTTTATAAGACTTTCAGATAGGGCAAATGTCAGTGAGAGTACCGATTTCAGTTCCAGAGCGATTTGCCCAATGAGTCCTTGATATTTAGTCGTTTTCAGCCAATTTTTTGGATTTTTGAAAATGTCACTTTTTTGTGAAAATATCCACTAAATGAGGGATTAATATGTGTGAGGGTACCCCAGGAGAGTTCCAAATGTGTGTGGGTAGAATATATATCCAACGGGGGTAATATTGAAAAAAGTAAAAAAAAAATTTTTTTTGGACTTAGTGATTTTTCTGGCGTTTATCAGACTTTCAGATAGGGGAAATGTCAGTGAGCGTTCCGATTTCAGTTCCAGAGCGATTCGCCCAATGACTCCTTGTTATTTAGACGTCTTCAGCCAATTTTCTGGATTTTTGAAAATTTCACTTTTTTGTGAAAATATCCACTAAATGAGGGAATAATAAGTGTGAGGGTAGCCCAGGAGAGTTCCAAATGTGTGTGGGTAGAACATATATCCGACGGGGGTAAAATTGAAAAAAGTTGAATAAAATTTTTTTTGGACTTAGTCATTTTTCCGACGTTTATCAGACTTTCAGATAGGGGAAATGTCAGTGAGCGTTCCGATGTCAGTTCCAGAGTGATTCTCCCAATGAGTCCTTGTTATTTAGTCATTTTCAGCCAATTTTCTGGATTTTTGAAAATTTCACTTTTTTGTGAAAATATCCACTAAATGAGGGAATAATATGTGTGAGGGTACCCCAGGAGAGTTCCAAATGTGTGTGGGTAGAATATATATCCCACGGGGGAAAAATTGAAAAAGTTGAAAATATTTTTTTTTTGGACTTAGTCATTGTTCCAGCGTTTATCAGACTTACAGTTAGGGGAAATGTCAGTGAGCGTTCCGATGTCAGTTCCAAAGCAATTCACCCAATGAGTCCTTGAAATTTAGTAGTTTACAGCCAATTTTCTGGATTTTTGAAAATTTCAATTTTTTTTGTGAAAATATCCACTAAATGAGGGAATAATATGTGTGAGGGTACCCCAGGAGAGTTCCAAATGTGTGTGGGTAGAATATATATCACATTGGGGTAAAATTGAAAAAAGTTGAAAAAAATTCTTTTTTGGACTTAGTCATTTTTCTGGCGTTTATCAGACTTTCAGATAGGGCAAATGTCAGTGAGCGTTCCGATTTCAGTTCCAGAGCGATTCGTCCAATGAGTCCTTGATATTTAGTGGTTTTCAGCCAATTTTTTGGATTTTTGAAAATGTCACTTTTTTGTGAAAATATCCACTAAATGAGGGAATAATATGTGTGAGGGTACCCCAGGAGAGTTCCAAATGTGTGTGGGTAGAATATATATCCCACGGGGGTAAAATTGAAAAAAGTAAAAAAAAAAAATTTTTTTTAACTTAGTGAATTTTCTGGCATTTATCAGACTTTCAGATAAGGGAAATGTCAGTGAGCGTTCCGATTTCAGTTCCAGAGTCATTCTCCCAATGAGTCCTTGTTATTTAGTCATTTTCAGCCAATTTTCTGGATTTTTGAAAATTTCACTTTTTTGTGAAAATATCCACTAAATGAGGGAATAATATGTGTGAGGGTACCCCAGGAGAGTTCCAAATGTGTGTGGGTAGAATATATATCCCACGGGGGAAAAATTGAAAAAAGTTGAAAACATTTTTTTTTTGGACTTAGTCATTTTTCCAGCGTTTATCAGACTTACAGTTAGGGGAAATGTCAGTGAGCGTTCCGATGTCAGTTCCAGAGCGATTCACCCAATGAGTCCTTGATATTTAGTAGTTTTCAGCCAATTTTCTGGATTTTTGAAAATTTCAATTTTTTTTGTGAAAATATCCACTAAATGAGGGAATAATATGTGTGAGGGTACCCCAGGAGAGTTCCAAACGTGTGTGGTTAGAATATATATCCCACGGGGGTAAAATTGAAAAAAATTTTTTTTTGGACTTAGTCATTTTTCTGGCGTTTATCAGACTTTCTGATAGGGGAAATGTCAGTGAGCATTCCGATTTCAGTACCAGAGTGATTCACCCAATGAGTCCTTGATATTTAGTCGTTTTCAGCCAATTTTTTGGATTTTTGAAAATTTCACTTTTTTGTGAAAATATCCACTAAATGAGGGAATAATATGTGTGAGGGTACCCCAGGAGAGTTCCAAATGTGTGTGGGTAGAATATATATCCCACGGGGGTAAAATTGAAAAAAATTTTTTTTTGGACTTAGTCATTTTTCTGGCGTTTATCAGACTTTCAGATAGGGCAAATGTCAGTGAGCGTTCCGATTTCAGTTCCAGAGCGATTCGCCCAATGAGTCCTTGATATGTAGTCGTTTTCAGCCAATTTTTTGGATTTTTGAAAATGTCACTTTTTTGTGAAAATATCCACTAAATGAGGGAATAATATGTGTGAGGGTACCCCAGGAGAGTTCCAAATGTGTGTGGGTAGAATATATATCCCACGGGGGAAAAATTGAAAAAAGTTGAAAACATTTTTTTTTTGGACTTAGTCATTTTTCCAGCGTTTATCAGACTTTCAGTTAGGGGAAATGTCAGTGAGCGTTCCGATGTCAGTTCCAGAGCGATTCACCCAATGAGTCCTTGATATTTAGTCGTTTTCAGCCAATTTTCTGGATTTTTGAAAATTTCAATTTTTTTTGTGAAAATATCCACTAAATGAGGGAATAATATGTGTGAGGGTACCCCAGGAGAGTTCCAAACGTGTGTGGTTAGAATATATATCCCACGGGGGTAAAATGTAAAAAAGTTTAAAAAATTTTTTTTTTGGACTTAGTCATTTTTCTGGCGTTTATCAGACTTTCAGATAGGGCAAATGTCAGTGAGTGTTCCGATTTCAGTTCCAGAGTGATTCTCCCAATGAGTCCTTGTTATTTAGTCGTTTTCAGCCAATTTTCTGGAATTTGGAAAATTTCACTTTTTTGTGAAAATATCCACTAAATGAGGGAATAATATGAGTGAGGGTACCCCAGGAGAGTTCCAAATGTGTGTGGGTAGAATATATATCCCACGGGGATAAAATTGAAAAAAGTTGAAAAAAAATTTTTTTTGGACTTAGTCATTTTTCCGCCGTTTATCAGACTTTCAGATAGGGGAAATGTCAGTGAGCATTCCGATTTCAGTTCCAGAGCGATTCGCCCAATGACTCCTTGTTATTTAGTCGTTTTCAGCCAATTTTCTGGATTTTTGAAAATTTCACTTTTTTGTGAAAATATCCACTAAATGAGGGAATAATATGTGTGAGGGTACCCCAGGAGAGTTCCAAATGTGTGTGGGAAGAATATTTATCCCACGGGGGTAAAATTGAAAAAAGTTGAAAATATTTTTTTTTTGGACTTAGTGATTTTTCTGGCGTTTATCAGACTTTCAGATAGGGGAAATGTCAGTGAGCATTCCGATTTCAGTTCCAGAGCGATTCGCCCAATGAGTCCCTGTTATTTAGTCGTTTTCAGCCAATTTACTGGATTTTTGAAAATTTCACTTTTTTGTGAAAATATCCACTAAATGAGGGAATAATATGTGTGAGGGTACCCCAGGAGAGTTCCAAATGTGTGTGGGTAGAAAATATATCCCACGGGGGTAAAATTGAAAAAAGTTTAAAAAAATTTTTTTTTGGACTTAGTCATTTTTCTAGCGTTTATCAGACTTTCAGATAGGGGAAATGTCAGTGAGCATTCCGATTTCAGTTCCAGAGCGATTGGCCCAATGAGTCCTTGATATTTAGTCGTTTTCAGCCAATTTTTTGGATTTTTGAAAATTTCACTTTTTTGTGAAAATATCCACTAAATGAGGGAATAATATGTGTGAGGGTACCCCAGGAGATTTCCAAATGTGTGTGGGTAGAATATATATCCCATTGGGGTCAAATTGAAAAAAGTTGAAAAAAATACTTTTTTGAACTTAGTCATTTCTCTGGCGTTTATCAGACTTTCAGATAGGGCAAATGTCAGTGAGCGTTTGGATTTCAGTTCCAGAGCGATTCGCCCAATGAGTCCTTGATATTTGGTCGTTTTCAGCCAATTTTCTGGATTTTTGGAAATTTCACTTTTTTGTGAAAATATCCACTAAATGAGGGAATAATATGTGTGAGGGTACCCCAGGAGAGTTCCAAATGTGTGTGGGTAGAATATATATCCCACGGGGTAAAATTGAAAAAAGTTAAAATAAATTTTTTTTTAGACTTACTGATTTTTCTGACGTTTATCAGACTTTCAGATAGGGGAAATGTCAGTGAGCATTCCGATTTCAGTTCCAGGAGGTTCGCCTAATGAGTCCTTGTTATTTAGTCGTTTTCAGCCAATTTTCTGGATTTTTGAAAATTTCACTTTTTTGTCAAAATATCCACTAAGTGAGGGAATAATATGTGTGAGCGTACCCCAGGAGAGTTCCAAATGTGTGTGGGTAGAATATATATCCCACGGGGGAAAAATTGAAAAAAGTTGAAAACATTTTTTTTTTGGACTTAGTCATTTTTCCAGCGTTTATCAGACTTTCAGTTAGGGGAAATGTCAGTGAGCGTTCCGATTTCAGTTCCAGAGCGATTCGCCCAATGAGTCCTTGTTATTTAGTTGTTTTCAGCCAATTTTTTGGATTTTTGAAAATTTCACTTTTTTGTGAAAATATCCACTAAATGAGGGAATAATATGTGTGAGGGTACGCCAGGAGAGTTATAAATGTGTGTGGGAAGAATATATATCCCACAGGGGTAAAATTGAAAAAAGTTTAAAAAAATTTTTTTTTTGACTTAGTGATTTTTCTGGCGTTTATCAGACTTTCAGATAGGGGAAATGTCAGTGAGCGTTCCGATTTCAGTTCCAGAGTGATTCGCCCAATGAGTCCTTGATATTTAGTCGTTTTCAGCCAATTTTCTGGATTTTTTAAAATTTCACTTTTTTGTGAAAATATCCACTAAATGAGGGAATAATACGTGTGAGGGTACGCCAGGAGAGTTCCAAATGTGTGTGGGTAGAATATATATCACATTGGGGTAAAATTGAAAAAAGTAAAAAAAAAATTTTTTTTGAACTTAGTCAATTTTTCTGGCGTTTATCAGACTTTCAGATAGGGCAAATGTCAGTGAGAGTTCCGATTTCAGTTCCAGAGTGATTCGCCCAATGAGTCCTAGATATTTAGTCGTTTTCAGCAAATTTTCTGGATTTTTTAAAATTTCACTTTTTTGTGAAAATATCCACTAAATGAGGGAATAATACGTGTGAGGGTACCCCAGGAGAGTTCCAAATGTGTGTGGGTAGAATATATATCCCACGGGGGTAAAATTGAAAAAAGTTAAAAAAAATTTTTTTTTAGACTTAGTGATTTTTCTGGCGTTTATCAGACTTTCAGATAGGGGAAATGTCAGTGAGCATTCGGATTTCAGTTCCAGAGTGATTCGCCCAATGACTCCTTGTAATTTAGTTGTTTTCAGCCAATTTTCTGGATTTTTGAAAATTTCACTTTTTTGTGAAAATATCCACTAAATGAGGGAATAATATGTGTGAGGGTACCCCAGGAGAGTTCCAAATGTGTGTGGGTAGAATATATATCCCACAGGGGTAAAATTGAAAAAAGTTGAAAAAAATTTTTTTTGGACTTAGTCATTTTTCTGGCGTTTATCAGACTTTCAGATAGGGGAAATGTCAGTGAGCATTCCGATTTCAGTTCCAGACTGATTCACCCAATGAGTCCTTGATATTTAGTCGTTTTCAGCCAATTTTTTGGATTTTTGAAAATGTCACTTTTTTGTGAAAATATCCACTAAATGAGGGAATAATATGTGTGAGGGTACCCCAGGAGAGTTCCAAATGTGTGTGGGTAGAATATATATCCCACGGGGATAAAATTGAAAAAAGTTGAAAAAAATTTTTTTTTGGACTTAGTCAATTTTCCGGCGTTTATCAGACTTTCAGATAGGGGAAATGTCAGTGAGCGTTCCGATTTCAGTTCCAGAGTGATTCTCCCAATGAGTCCTTGTTATTTAGTCGTTTTCAGTCAATTTTCTGGATTTTTGAAAATTTCACTTTTTTGTGAAAATATCCACTAAATGAGGGAATAATATGTGTTAGGGTACCCCAGGAGAGTGTTAAATTTGTGTGGTTAGAATATATATCCCACGGGCGAAAAATTGAAAAAAGTTGAAAACATTTTTTTTTTGGACTTAGTCATTTTTCTGGCGTTTATCAGACTTTCAGATAGGGGAAATGTCAGTGAGCATTCCGATTTCAGTTCCAGACTGATTCACCCAATGAGTCCTTGATGTTTAGTCGTTTTCAGCCAATTTTTTGGATTTTTGAAAATGTCACTTTTTTGTGAAAATATTCACTAAATGAGGGAATAATATGTGTGAGGGTACCCCAGGCGAGTTCCAAATGTGTGTGGGAAGAATATATATCCCACGGGGGTAAAATTGAAAAAAGTTTAAAAAAATTTTTTTTTGGACTTAGTGATTTTTCTGGCGTTTATCAGACTTTCAGATAGGACAAATGTCAGTGAGCATTCCGATTTCAGTTCCATAGTGATTCGCCCAATGAGTCCTAGATATTTAGTCGTTTTCAGCAAATTTTCTGGATTTTTTAAAATTTCACTTTTTTGTGAAAATATCCACTAAATGAGGGAATAATACGTGTGAGGGTACCCCAGGAGAGTTCCAAATGTGTGTGGGTAGAATATATATCACATTGGGGTAAAATTGAAAAAAGTAAAAAAAAATTTTTTTTCGACTTAGTGATTTTTCTGGCGTTTATCAGACTTTCATATAGGGGAAATGTCAGTGAGCGTTCCGATTTCAGTTCCAGAGCGATTCGCCCAATGACTCCTTGTTATTTAGTAGTTTTCAGCCAATTTTCTGGATTTTTGAAAATTTCACTTTTTTGTGAAAATATCCACTAAATGAGGGAATAATATGTGTGAGGGTACCCCAGGAGAGTTCCAAATGTGTGTGGGTAGAATATATATCCGACGGGGGTAAAATTGAAAAAAGTTGAAAATTTTTTTTTTCTGGACTTAGTCATTTTTCTGGCGTTTATCAGACTTTCAGATAGGGCAAATGTCAGTGAGCGTTCCGATTTCAGTTCCTTAGCGATTCGCCCAATGAGTCCTTGAGATTTAGTCGTTTTCAGCCAATTTTCGGGATTTTTTAAAATTTCACTTTTTTGTGAAAATATTCACTAAATGAGGGAATAATATGTGTGAGGGTACCCCAGGAGAGTTCCAAATGTGTGTGGGTAGAATATATATCCCACGGGGGTAAAATTGAAAAAAGTTGAAAAAAATTTTTTTTTGGACTTAGTCATTTTTCTGGCGTTTATCAGACTTTCAGATAGGGCAAATGTCAGTGAGAGTTCCGATTTCAGTTCCAGAGCGATTCGCCCAATGAGTCCTTGATATTTAGTCGTTTTCCGCCAATTTTTTGGATTTTTGAAAATGTCACTTTTTTGTTAAAATATTCACTAAATGAGGGAATAATATGTGTGAGGGTACCCCAGGAGAGTTCCAAATGTGTTTGAGTAGAATATATATCCCACGGGGATAAAATTGAAAAAAGTTGAAAAAAATTTTTTTTGGGACTTAGTCAATTTTCCGGCGTTTACCAGACTTTCAGATAGGGGAAATGTCAGTGAGCGTTCCGATTTCAGTTCCAGAGAGATTCTCCCAATGACTCCTTGTTATTTAGTCGTTTTCAGCCAATTTTCTGGATTTTTGAAAATTTCACTTTTTTGTGAAAATATCCACTAAATGAGGGAATAATATGTGTGAGGGTACCCCAGGAGAGTTCCAAATGTGTGTGGGTAGAATATATATCCCACGGGGGAAAAATTGAAAAAAGTTGAAAACATTTTTTTTTTGGACTTAGTCATTTTTCTGGCGTTTATCAGACTTTCAGATAGGGGAAATGTCAGTGAGCGTTCCAATTTCAGTTCCACAGTGATTCGCCCAATGCCTCCTTGTAATTTAGTTGTTTTCAGCCAATTTTCTGGATTTTTGAAAATTTCACTTTTTTGTGAAAATATCCACTAAATGAGGGAATAATATGTGTGAGGGTACCCCAGGAGAGTTCCAAATGTGGGTGGGTAGAATATATATCCCACGGGGGTAAAATTGAAAAAAGTAAAAAAAAAAATTTTTTTCGACTTAGTGATTTTTCTGGCGTTTATCAGACTTTCATATAGGGAAAATGTCAGTGAGCGTTCCGATTTCAGTTCCAGAGTGATTCGCCCAATGACTCCTTGTTATTTAGTCGTTTTCAGCCAATTTTCTGGATTTTTGAAAATTTCACTTTTTTGTGAAAATATCCACTAAATGAGGGAATAATATGTGTGAGGGTACCCCAGGAGAGTTCCAAATGTGTTTGAGTAGAATATATATCCCACGGGGATAAAATTGAAAAAAGTTGAAAAAAATTTTTTTTGGGACTTAGTCAATTTTCCGGCGTTTACCAGACTTTCAGATAGGGGAAATGTCAGTGAGCGTTCCGATTTCAGTTCCAGAGAGATTCTCCCAATGACTCCTTGTTATTTAGTCGTTTTCAGCCAATTTTCTGGATTTTTGAAAATTTCACTTTTTTGTGAAAATATCCACTAAATGAGGGAATAATATGTGTGAGGGTACCCCAGGAGAGTTCCAAATGTGTGTGGGTAGAATATATATCCCACGGGGGAAAAATTGAAAAAAGTTGAAAACATTTTTTTTTTGGACTTAGTCATTTTTCTGGCGTTTATCAGACTTTCAGATAGGGGAAATGTCAGTGAGCGTTCCAATTTCAGTTCCACAGTGATTCGCCCAATGCCTCCTTGTAATTTAGTTGTTTTCAGCCAATTTTCTGGATTTTTGAAAATTTCACTTTTTTGTGAAAATATCCACTAAATGAGGGAATAATATGTGTGAGGGTACCCCAGGAGAGTTCCAAATGTGGGTGGGTAGAATATATATCCCACGGGGGTAAAATTGAAAAAAGTAAAAAAAAAATTTTTTTTCGACTTAGTGATTTTTCTGGCGTTTATCAGACTTTCATATAGGGAAAATGTCAGTGAGCGTTCCGATTTCAGTTCCAGAGTGATTCGCCCAATGACTCCTTGTTATTTAGTCGTTTTCAGCCAATTTTCTGGATTTTTGAAAATTTCACTTTTTTGTGAAAATATCCACTAAATGAGGGAATAATATGTGTGAGGGTACCCCAGGAGAGATCCAAATGTGTGTGGGTAGAATATATATCCCACGGGGGTAAAATTGAAAAAAGTAAAAAAAAAATTTTTTTTGGACTTAGTGATTTTTCTGGCGTTTATCAGACTTTCATATAGGGGAAATGTCAGTGAGCATTCCGATTTCAGTTCCAGAGCGATTCGCCCAATGACTCCTTGTTATTTAGTCGTTTTCAGCCAATTTTCTGGATTTTTGAAAATTTCACTTTTTTGTGAAAATATCCACTAAATGAGGGAATAATATGTGTGAGGGTACCCCAGGAGAGTTCCAAATGTGTGTGGGTAGAATATATATCCCACGGGGATAAAATTGAAAAAAGTTGAAAAAAAAATTTTTTGGACTTAGTCAATTTTCCGGCGTTTATCAGACTTTCAGATAGGGGAAATGTCAGTGAGCGTTCCTATTTCAGTTCCAGAGAGATTCTCCCAATGAGTCCTTGTTATTTAGTCGTTTTCAGCCAATTTTCTGGATTTTTGAAAATTTCACTTTTTTGTGAAAATATCCACTAAATGAGGGAATAATATGTGTGAGGGTACCCCAGGAGAGTTCCAAATGTGTGTGGGTAGAATATATATCCCACGGGGGAAAAATTGAAAAAAGTTGAAAACATTTTTTTTTTTGGACTTAGTCATTTTTCTGGCGTTTATCAGACTTTCAGATAGGGGAAATGTCAGTGAGCGTTCCGATTTCAGTTCCAGAGAGATTCGCCCAATGAGTCCTTGATATTTCGTCGTTTTCAGCTAATTTTTTGGATTTTTGAAAATTTCACTTTTTTGTGAAAATATCCACTAAATGAGGGAATAATATGTGTGAGGGTACCCTAGGAGATTTCCAAATGTGTGTGGGTAGAATATATATCCCACGGGGGTAAAATTGAAAAAAGTTAAAAAAAATTTTTTTTTAGACTTAGTGATTTTTCTGGCGTTTATCAGACTTTCAGATAGGGGAAATGTCAGTGAGCGTTCCGATTTCAGTTCCAGAGTGATTCGCCCAATGACTCCTTGTAATTTAGTTGTTTTCAGCCAATTTTCTGGATTTTTGAAAATTTCACTTTTTTGTGAAAATATCCACTAAATGAGGGAATAATATGTGTGAGGGTACCCCAGGAGAGTTCCAAATGTGTGTGGGTAGAATATATATCCCACGGGGATAAAATTGAAAAAAGTTGAAAAAAATATTTTTTGGACTTAGTCAATTTTCCGGCGTTTATCAGACTTTCAGATAGGGGAAATGTCAGTGAGCGTTCCGATTTCAGTTCCAGAGAGATTCTCCCAATGAGTCCTTGTTATTTAGTCGTTTTCAGCCAATATTCTGGATTTTTGAAAATTTCACTTTTTTGTGAAAATATCCACTAAATGAGGGAATAATATGTGTGAGGGTACCCCAGGAGAGTTCCAAATGTGTGTGGGTAGAATATATATCCCACGGGGGAAAAATTGAAAAAAGTTGAAAACATTTTTTTTTTGGACTTAGTCATTTTTCTGGCGTTTATCAGACTTTCAGATAGGGGAAATGTCAGTGAGCGTTCCAATTTCAGTTCCACAGTGATTCGCCCAATGCCTCCTTGTAATTTAGTTGTTTTCAGCCAATTTTCTGGATTTTTGAAAATTTCACTTTTTTGTGAAAATATCCACTAAATGAGGGAATAATATGTGTGAGGGTACCCCAGGAGAGTTCCAAATGTGGGTGGGTAGAATATATATCCCACGGGGGTAAAATTGAAAAAAGTAAAAAAAAAATTTTTTTTCGACTTAGTGATTTTTCTGGCGTTTATCAGACTTTCATATAGGGAAAATGTCAGTGAGCGTTCCGATTTCAGTTCCAGAGTGATTCGCCCAATGACTCCTTGTTATTTAGTCGTTTTCAGCCAATTTTCTGGATTTTTGAAAATTTCACTTTTTTGTGAAAATATCCACTAAATGAGGGAATAATATGTGTGAGGGTACCCCAGGAGAGATCCAAATGTGTGTGGGTAGAATATATATCCCACGGGGGTAAAATTGAAAAAAGTAAAAAAAAAATTTTTTTTGGACTTAGTGATTTTTCTGGCGTTTATCAGACTTTCATATAGGGGAAATGTCAGTGAGCATTCCGATTTCAGTTCCAGAGCGATTCGCCCAATGACTCCTTGTTATTTAGTCGTTTTCAGCCAATTTTCTGGATTTTTGAAAATTTCACTTTTTTGTGAAAATATCCACTAAATGAGGGAATAATATGTGTGAGGGTACCCCAGGAGAGTTCCAAATGTGTGTGGGTAGAATATATATCCCACGGGGATAAAATTGAAAAAAGTTGAAAAAAAAATTTTTTGGACTTAGTCAATTTTCCGGCGTTTATCAGACTTTCAGATAGGGGAAATGTCAGTGAGCGTTCCTATTTCAGTTCCAGAGAGATTCTCCCAATGAGTCCTTGTTATTTAGTCGTTTTCAGCCAATTTTCTGGATTTTTGAAAATTTCACTTTTTTGTGAAAATATCCACTAAATGAGGGAATAATATGTGTGAGGGTACCCCAGGAGAGTTCCAAATGTGTGTGGGTAGAATATATATCCCACGGGGGAAAAATTGAAAAAAGTTGAAAACATTTTTTTTTTTGGACTTAGTCATTTTTCTGGCGTTTATCAGACTTTCAGATAGGGGAAATGTCAGTGAGCGTTCCGATTTCAGTTCCAGAGAGATTCGCCCAATGAGTCCTTGATATTTCGTCGTTTTCAGCTAATTTTTTGGATTTTTGAAAATTTCACTTTTTTGTGAAAATATCCACTAAATGAGGGAATAATATGTGTGAGGGTACCCTAGGAGATTTCCAAATGTGTGTGGGTAGAATATATATCCCACGGGGGTAAAATTGAAAAAAGTTAAAAAAAATTTTTTTTTAGACTTAGTGATTTTTCTGGCGTTTATCAGACTTTCAGATAGGGGAAATGTCAGTGAGCGTTCCGATTTCAGTTCCAGAGTGATTCGCCCAATGACTCCTTGTAATTTAGTTGTTTTCAGCCAATTTTCTGGATTTTTGAAAATTTCACTTTTTTGTGAAAATATCCACTAAATGAGGGAATAATATGTGTGAGGGTACCCCAGGAGAGTTCCAAATGTGTGTGGGTAGAATATATATCCCACGGGGATAAAATTGAAAAAAGTTGAAAAAAATATTTTTTGGACTTAGTCAATTTTCCGGCGTTTATCAGACTTTCAGATAGGGGAAATGTCAGTGAGCGTTCCGATTTCAGTTCCAGAGAGATTCTCCCAATGAGTCCTTGTTATTTAGTCGTTTTCAGCCAATATTCTGGATTTTTGAAAATTTCACTTTTTTGTGAAAATATCCACTAAATGAGGGAATAATATGTGTGAGGGTACCCCAGGAGAGTTCCAAATGTGTGTGGGTAGAATATATATCCGACGGGGGTAAAATTGAAAAAAGTTGAAAAATGTTTTTTTCTGGACTTAGTCATTTTTCCGACGTTTATCAGACTTTCAGATAGGGGAAATGTCAGTGAGCATTCCGATTTCAGTTCCAGAGCGATTCGCCCAATGAGTCCTTGTTATTTAGTCGTTTTCAGCCAATTTTCTGGATTTTTGAAAATTTCACTTTTTTGTGAAAATATCCACTAAATGAGGGAATAATATGTGTGAGGGTACCCCAGGCGAGTTCCAAATGTGTGTGGGAAGAATATATATCCCACGGGGGTAAAATTGAAAAAAGTTTAAAACAATTTTTTTTTGGACTTATTGATTTTTCTGGCGTTTATCAGACTTTCAGATAGGGGAAATGTCAGTGAGGGTTCCGATTTCGGTTCCAGAGTGATTCGCCCAATGACTCCTTGTTAGTTAATCGTTTTCAGCCAATTTTCTGGATTTTTTAAAATTTCACTTTTTTGTGAAAATATCCACTAAATGAGGGAATAATATGTGTGAGGGTACCCCAGGAGAGTTCCAAATGTGTGTGGGTAGAATATATATCCCACGGGGGTAAAATTGAAAAAAGTTGAAAAAAATTTTTTTTGGACTTAGTGATTTTTCTGGCGTTTATCAGACTTTCATATAGGGGAAATGTCAGTGAGCGTTCCGATTTCAGTTCCATAGCGATTCGCCCAATGAGTCCTTGATATTTAGTCGTTTTCAGCCAATTTTCTGGATTTTTTAAAATTTCACTTTTTTGTGAAAATATCCACTAAATTAGGTAATAATATGTGTGAGGGTACCCCAGGAGAGTTCCAAATGTGTGTGGGTAGAATATATATCCCACGGGGGTAAAATTGAAAAAAGTAAAAAAAAAATTTTTTTTGGACTTAGTGATTTTTCTGGCGTTTATCAGACTTTCATATAGGGGAAATGTCAGTGAGCGTTCCGATTTCAGTTCCAGAGCGATTCGCCCAATGACTCCTTGTTATTTAATCGTTTTCAGCCAATTTTCTGGATTTTTGAAAATTTCACTTTTTTGTGAAAATATCCACTAAATGAGGGAATAATGTGTGTGAGGGTACCCCAGGAGAGTTCCAAATGTGTGTAGGTAGAATATATATCCCACGGGGATAAAATTGAAAAAAGTTGAAAAAAAATTTTTTTTGGACTTAGTCATTTTTCCGGCGTTTATCAGACTTTCAGATAGGGGAAATGTCAGTGAGCATTCCGATTTCAGTTCCAGACTGATTCACCCAATGGGTCCTTGATATTTAGTCGTTTTCAGCCAATTTTTTGGATTTTTGAAAATTTCACTTTTTTGTGAAAATATCCACTAAATGAGGGAATAATATGTGTGAGGGTACCCCAGGAGAGTTCCAAATGTGTGTGGGTAGAATATATAACCCACGGGGGTAAAATTGAAAAAAGTTGAAAAAAATTTTTTTTTGGACTTTGTCATTTTTCCGGCGTTTATCAGACTTTCAGATAGGGGAAATGTCAGTGAGCGTTCCGATTTCAGTTCCAGAGTGATTCACCCAATGAGTTTTGATATTTAGTCGTTTTCAGCCAATTTTTTGGATTTTTGAAAATTTCACTTTTTTGTGAAAATATCCACTAAATGAGGGAATAATATGTGTGAGGGTACCCCAGGCGAGTTCCAAATGTGTGTGGGTAGAATATATATCCCACGGGGGTAAAATTGAAAAAAGTTGAAAAAAATTTTTTTTGGACTTAGTGATTTTTCTGGCGTTTATCAGACTTTCATATAGGGGAAATGTCAGTGAGCGTTCCGATTTCAGTTCCATAGCGATTCGCCCAATGAGTCCTTGATATTTAGTCGTTTTCAGCCAATTTTCTGGATTTTTTAAAATTTCACTTTTTTGTGAAAATATCCACTAAATTAGGGAATAATACGTGTGAGGGTACCCCAGGAAAGTTCCAAATGTGTGTGGGTAGAATATATATCCCACGGGGGTAAAATTGAAAAAAGTAAAAAAAAAATTTTTTTTGGACTTAGTGATTTTTCTGGCGTTTATCAGAATTTCATATAGGGGAAATGTCAGTGAGCGTTCCGATTTCAGTTCCAGAGCGATTCGCCCAATGACTCCTTGTTATTTAATCGTTTTCAGCCAATTTTCTGGATTTTTGAAAATTTCACTTTTTTGTGAAAATATCCACTAAATGAGGGAATAATATGTGTGAGGGTACCCCAGGAGAGTTCCAAATGTGTGTAGGTAGAATATATATCCCACGGGGATAAAATTGAAAAAAGTTGAAAAAAAATTTTTTTTGGACTTAGTCATTTTTCCGGCGTTTATCAGACTTTCAGATAGGGGAAATGTCAGTGAGCGTTCCGATTTCAGTTCCAGACTGATTCACCCAATGGGTCCTTGATATTTAGTCGTTTTCAGCCAATTTTTTGGATTTTTGAAAATTTCACTTTTTTGTGAAAATATCCACTAAATGAGGGAATAATATGTGTGAGGGTACCCCAGGAGAGTTCCCAATGTGTGTGGGTAGAATATATATCCCACGGGGGTAAAATTGAAAAAAGTTGAAAAAAATTTTTTTTTGGACTTAGTCATTTTTCTGGCGTTTATCAGACTTTCAGATAGGGCAAATGTCAGTGAGCGTTCCGATTTCAGTTCCAGAGTGATTCTCCCAATGAGTCCTTGATATTTAGTCGTTTTCAGCCAATTTTCTGGATTTTTTAAAATTTCACTTTTTTGTGAAAATATCCACTAAATGAGGGAATAATATGTGTGAGGGTACCCCAGGAGAGTTCCAAATGTGTGTGGGTAGAATATATAACCCACGGGGGTAAAATTGAAAAAAGTTGAAAAAAATTTTTTTTTGGACTTAGTCATTTTTCCAGCGTTTATCAGACTTTCAGATAGGGCAAATGTCAGTGAGCGTTCCGATTTCAGTTCCAGAGTGATTCTCCCAATGAGTCCTTGATATTTAGTCGTTTTCAGCCAATTTTCTGGATTTTTGAAAATTTCACTTTTTTGTGAAAATATCCACTAAATGAGGGAATAATATGAGTGAGGGTACCCCAGGAGAGTTCCAAATGTGTGTGGGTAGAATATATATCACACGGGGGAAAAATTTAAAAAAGTTGAAAAATTTTTTTTTTGGGACTTAGTCATTTTCCACGCGTTTTTCAGACTTTCAGACAAGGGAAATGTCAGTGCGCGTTCCGATTTCAGTTCCAGAGCGATTCGCCCAATGAGTCCTTGATATTTAGTCGTTTTCAGCCAATTTTCTGGATTTTTGAAAATTTCACTTTTTTGTGAAAATATCCACTAAATGAGGGAATAATATGAGTGAGGGTACCCCAGGAGAGTTCCAAATGTGTGTGGGTAGAATATATATCCCACGGGGGAAAAATTGAAAAAAGTTGAAAAAATTTTTTTTTTGGACTTAGTCATTTTCCAGCGTTTTTCAGACTTTCAGATAAGGGAAATGTCAGTGCGCGTTCCGATTTCAGTTTCAGAGCGATTCGCCCAATGAGTCATTGTTATTTATTCATTTTCAGCCAATTTTCTGGATTTTTGAAAATTTCACTTTTTTGTGAAAATATCCACTAAATGAGGGAATAATATGTGTGAGGGTACCCCAGGAGAGTTGCAAATGTGCGTGGGAAGAATATATATCCCACGGGGGTAAAATTGAAAAAAGTTGAAAAATTTTTTTTTTTGGACTTATTCATTTTTCCAGCGTTTAGCAGACTTTCAGATAGGGGAAATGTCAGTGAGCGTTCCGATTTCAGTTCCAGAGCGATTCGCCCAATGAGTCCTTGATATTTAGTCGTTTTCAGCCAGTTTTCTGGATTTTTGAAAATTTCACTTTTTTGTGAAAATATCCACTAAATGAGGGAATAATATGCGTGAGGGTACCCCAGGAGAGTTCCAAATGTGTGTGGGTAGAATATATATCCCACGGGGGTAAAATTGAAAAAAGTTGAAAAAAATTTTTTTTTGGACTTAGTCATTTTTCTGGCATTTATCAGACTTTCAGATAGGGGAAATGTCAGTGAGCATTCCGATTTCAGTTCCAGAGCGATTCGCCCAATGAGTCCTTGATATTTAGTCGTTTTCAGCCAATTTTCTGGATTTTTGAAAATTTCACTTTTTTGTGAAAATATCCACTAAATGAGGGAATAATATGTGTGAGGGTACCCCAGGAGAGTTGCAAATGTGCGTGGGAAGAATATATATCCCACGGGGGTAAAATTGAAAAAAGTTGAAAAAATTTTTTTTTCGGACTTAGTCATTTTTCCAGCGTTTATCAGACTTTCAGATAGGGGAAATGTCAGTGAGCATTCCGATTTCAGTTTCAGAGCGATTCGCCCAATGAGTCCTTGATATTTAGTCGTTTTCAGCCAATTTTCTGGATTTTTGAAAATTTCACTTTTTTGTGAAAATATCCACTAAATGAGGGAATAATATGCGTGAGGGTACCCCAGGAGAGTTCAAAATGTGTGTGGGTAGAATATATATCCCACGGGGGTAAATTGAAAAAAGTTGAAAAAAATTTTTTTTTGGACTTAGTCATTTTTCTGGCGTTTATCAGACTATCAGATAGGGGAAATGTCAGTGAGCATTCTGATTTCAGTTCCAGAGCGATTCGCCCAATGAGTCCTTGATATTTAGTCGTTTTCAGCCATTTTCTGGATTTTTGAAAATTTCACTTTTTTTGTGAAAATATCCACTAAATGAGGGAATAATATGTGTGAGGGTACCCCAGGAGAGTTGCAAATGTGCGTGGGAAGAATATATATCCCACGGGGGTAAAATTGAAAAAAGTTGAAAAATTTTTTTTTTTGGACTTAGTCATTTTTCCAGCGTTTATCAGACTTTCAGATAGGGGAAATGTCAGTGAGCAATTCGATTTCAGTTCCAGAGTGATTCGCCCAATGAGTCCTTAATATTTAGTCGTTTTCAGCCAATTTTCTGGATTTTTGAAAATTTCACTTTTTTGTGAAAATATCCACTAAATGAGGGAATAATATGAGTGAGGGTACCCCAGGAGAGTTCCAAATATGTGTGGGTAGAATATATATCACCCGGGGGAAAAATTGAAAAAAGTTGAAAAAATTTTTTTTTTTTACTTAGTCATTTTCCAGCTTTTTTCAGACTTTCAGACAAGGGAAATGTCAGTGCGCGTTCCGATTTCAGTTCCAGAGCGATTCGCCCAATGAGTCCTTGATATTTAGTCGTTTTCAGCCAATTTTCTGGATTTTTGAAAATTTCACTTTTTTGTGAAAATATCCACTAAATGAGGGAATAATATGAGTGAGGGTACCCCAGGAGAGTTCCAAATGTGTGTGGGTAGAATATATATCCCACGGGGGAAAAATTGAAAAAAGTTGAAAAAATTTTTTTTTTGGACTTAGTCATTTTTCAGCGTTTTTCAGACTTTCAGATAAGGGAAATGTCAGTGCGCGTTCCGATTTCAGTTCCAGAGCGATTCGCCCAATGTGTCATTGTTATTTAGTCATTTTCAGCCAATTTTCTGGATTTTTGAAAATTTCACTTTTTTGTGAAAATATCCACTAAATGAGGGAATAATATGTGTGAGGGTACCCCAGGAGAGTTGCAAATGTGCGTGGGAAGAATATATATCCCACGGGGGTAAAATTGAAAAAAGTTGAAAATTTTTTTTTTTTTGGACTTAGTCATTTTCCAGCGTTTTTCAGTCTTTCAGATAAGGGAAATGTCAGTGCGCGTTCCGATTTCAGTTCCAGAGCGATTCGCCCAATGAGTTATTGTTATTTAGTCATTTTCAGCCAATTTTCTGGATTTTTTAAAATTTCACTTTTTTGTGAAAATATCCACTAAATGAGGGAATAATATGTGTGAGGGTACCCCAGGAGAGTTGCAAATGTGTGTGGGTAGAATATATATCCCACGGGGGTAAAATTGAAAAAAGTTGAAAAAAAATTTTTTTTGGACTTAGTCATTTTTCCAGCGTTTATCAGACTTTCAGATAGGGGAAATGTCAGTGAGCATTCCGATTTCAGTTCCAGAGCGATTCGCCCAATGAGTCCTTAATATTTAGTCGTTTTCAGCCAATTTTCTGGATTTTTGAAAATGTCACTTTTTTGTGAAAATATTCACTAAAGGAGGGAATAATATGTGTGAGGGTACCCCAGGAGAGTTCCAAATGTGTGTGGGTAGAATATATATCCCACGGGGGTAAAATTGAAAAAAGTTGAAAAAAAATTTTTTTTGGACTTAGTCATTTTCCAGCGTTTTTCAGACTTTCAGACAAGGGAAATGTCAGTGCGCGTTCCGATTTCAGTTCCAGAGCCATTCGCCCAATGAGTCCTTGATATTTAGTCGTTTTCAGCCAATTTTCTGGATTTTTGAAAATTTCACTTTTTTGTGAAAATATCCACTAAATGAGGGAATAATATGAGTGAGGGTACCCCAGGAGAGTTCCAAATGTGTGTGGGTAGAATATATATCCAACGGGGGAAAAATTGAAAAAAGTTGAAAAAATTTTTTTTTTGGACTTAGTCATTTTTCCAGCGTTTATCAGACTTTCAGATAGGGGAAATGTCAGTGAGCATTCCGATTTCAGTTTCAGAGTGATTCGCCCAATGAGTCCTTGATATTTAGTCGTTTTCAGCCAATTTTCTGGATTTTTGAAAATTTCACTTTTTTGTGAAAATATCCACTAAATGAGGGAATAATATGAGTGAGGGTACCCCAGGAGAGTTCCAAATGTGTGTGGGTAGAATATATATCCCACGGAGGAAAAATTGAAAAAAGTTGAAAAAATTTTTTTTTTGGACTTAGTCATTTTCCAGCGTTTTTCAGACTTTCAGATAAGGGAAATGTCATTGCGCGTTCCGATTTCAGTTCCAGAGCGATTCGCCCAATGAGTCCTTGATATATAATCGTTTTCAGCCAGTTTTCTGGATTTTTGAAAATTTCACTTTTTTGTGAAAATATCCACTAAATGAGGGAATAATATGCGTGAGGGTATCCCAGGAGAGTTCCAAATGTGTGTGGGTAGAATATACATCCCACGGGGGTAAAATTGAAAAAAGTTGAAAAAATTTTTCTTTTGGACTTAGTCATTTTTCTGGCATTTATCAGACTTTCAGATAGGGGAAATGTCAGTGAGCATTCCGATTTCAGTTCCAGAGCAATTTGCCCAATGAATCCTTGATATTTAATCGTTTTCAGCCAATTTTCTAGATTTTTGAAAATTTCACTTTTTTGTGAAAATATCCACTAAATGAGGGAATAATATGTGTGAGGGTACCCCAGGAGAGTTCCAAATGTGTGTGGGTAGAATATATATCCTACGGGGGTAAAATTGAAAAAAGTTGAAAAAAATTTTTTTTTGGACTTAGTCATTTTTCCAGCGTTTTTCAGACTTTCAGATAAGGGAAATGTCAGTGCGCATTCCGATTTCAGTTCCAGAGCGATTCGCCCAATGAGTCCTTGATATTTAGTCGTTTTCAGCCAGTTTTCTGGATTTTTGAAAATTTCACTTTTTTGTGAAAATATCCACTAAATGAGGGAATAATATGCGTGAGGGTATCCCAGGAGAGTTCCAAATGTGTGTGGGTAGAATATACATCCCACGGGGGTAAAATTGAAAAAAGTTGAAAAAAATTTTTTTTTTGGACTTAGTCATTTTCCAGCGTTTTTCAGTCTTTCAGATAAGGGAAATGTCAGTGCGCGTTCCGATTTCAGTTCCAGAGCGATTCGCCCAATGAGTCATTGTTATTTAGTCATTTTCAGCCAATTTTCTGGATTTTTTAAAATTTCACTTTTTTGTGAAAATATCCACTAACTGAGGGAATAATATGTGTGAGGGTACCCCAGGAGAGTTGCAAATGTGTGTGGGTAGAATATATATCCCACGGGGGTAAAATTGAAAAAAATTGAAAAAAAATTTTTTTTGGACTTAGTCATTTTTCCGACGTTTATCAGACTTTCAGATAGGGGAAATGTCAGTGAGCGTTCCGATTTCAGTTCCAGAGTGATTCTCCCAATGACTCCTTGTTATTTAGTCGTTTTCAGCCAATTTTCTGGATTTTTGAAAATTTCACTTTTTTGTGAAAATATCCACTAAATGAGGGAATAATATGCGTGAGGGTATCCCAGGAGAGTTCCAAATGTGTGTGGGTAGAATATACATCCCACGGGGGTAAAATTGAAAAAAGTTGAAAAAAATTTTCTTTTGGACTTAGTCATTTTCCAGCGTTTTTCAGTCTTTCAGATAAGGGAAATGTCAGTGCGCGTTCCGATTTCAGTTCCAGAGCGATTCGCCCAATGAGTTATTGTTATTTAGTCATTTTCAGCCAATTTTCTGGATTTTTTAAAATTTCACTTTTTTGTGAAAATATCCACTAAATGAGGGAATAATATGTGTGAGGGTACCCCAGGAGAGTTGCAAATGTGTGTGGGTAGAATATATATCCCACGGGGGTAAAATTGAAAAAAGTTGAAAAAAATTTTTTTTTGGACTTAGTCATTTTTCTGACGTTTATCAGACTTTCAGATAGGGGAAATGTCAGTGAGCATTCCGATTTCAGTTCCAGAGCGAATCGCCCAATGAGTCCTTGATAATTAGTCGTTTTCAGCCAATTTTCTGGAATTTTGAAAATTTCACTTTTTTGTGAAAATATCCACTAAATGAGGGAATAATATGTGTGAGGGTACCCCAGGAGAGTTCCAAATGTGTGTGGGTAGAATATATATCCCACGGGGGTAAAATTGAAAAAAGTTGAAAAAAATTTTTTTTTGGACTTAGTCATTTTTCCAGCGTTTTTCAGACTTTCAGATAAGGGAAATGTCAGTGCGCGTTCCGATTTCAGTTCCAGAGCGATTCGCCCAATGAGTCATTGTTATTTAGTCATTTTCAGCCAATTTTCTGGATTTTTTAAAATTTCACTTTTTTGTGAAAATATCCACTAAATGAGGGAATAATATGTGTGAGGGTACCCCAGGAGAGTTGCAAATGTGTGTGGGTAGAATATATATCCCACGGGGGTAAAATTGAAAAAAATTGAAAAAAAATTTTTTTTGGACTTAGTCATTTTTCCGGCGTTTATCAGACTTTCAGATAGGGGAAATGTCAGTGAGCATTCCGATTTCAGTTCCAGAGCGATTCGCCCAATGAGTCCTTAATATTTAGTCGTTTTCAGCCAATTTTCTGGATTTTTGAAAATGTCACTTTTTTGTGAAAATATTCACTAAAGGAGGGAATAATATGTGTGAGGGTACCCCAGGAGAGTTCCAAATGTGTGTGGGTAGAATATATATCCCACGGGGGTAAAATTGAAAAAAGTTGAAAAAGATTTTTTTTTGACTTAGTCATTTTTCTGGCGTTTATCAGACTTTCAGATAGGGGAAATGTCAGTGAGCGTTCCGATTTCAGTTCCAGAGTGATTCTCCCAATGACTCCTTGTTATTTAGTCGTTTTCAGCCAATTTTCTGGATTTTTGAAAATTTCACTTTTTTTGTGAAAATATCCACTAAATGAGGGAATAATATGTGTGAGGGTGCCCCAGGAGAGTTCCAAATGTGTGTGGGTAGAATATATATCCCACGGGGGTTAAATTGAAAAAAATTGAAAAAAAATTTTTTTTGGACTTAGTCATTTTTCCGGCGTTTATCAGACTTTCAGATAGGGGAAATGTCAGTGAGCATTCCGATTTCAGTTTCAGAGTGATTCTCCCAATGAGTCCTTGTTATTTAGTCGTTTTCAGCCAATTTTCTGGATTTTTGAAAATTTCACTTTTTTGTGAAAATATCTACTAAATGAGGGAATAATATGTGTGAGGGTGCCCCAGGAGAGTTCCAAATGTGTGTGGGTAGAATATATATCCCACGGGGGTAAAATTGAAAAAAGTTGAAAAAAATTTTTTTTGGACTTAGTCATTTTTCTGCCGTTTATCAGACTTTCAGATAGGGGAAATGTCAGTGAGCGTTCCGATTTCAGTTCCAGAGTGATTCACCCAATGAGTCCTTGATATTTAGTCGTTTTCAGCCAATTTTCTGGATTTTTCAAAATTTCACTTTTTTGTGAAAATATCCACTAAATGAGGGAATAATATGTGTGAGGGTACCACAGGAGAGTTCCAAATGTGTGTGGGTAGAATATATATCCCACGGGGGTAAAATTGAAAAAAGTTGAAAAAAAATTTTTTTTGGACTTAGTCATTTTTCCGGCGTTTATCAGACTTTCAGATAGGGGAAATGTCAGTGAGCGTTCTGATTTCAGTTCCAGAGTGATTCTCCCAATGAGTCCTTGTTATTTAGTCGTTTTCAGCCAATTTTCTGGATTTTTGAAAATTTCACTTTTTTGTGAAAATATCCACTAAATGAGGGAATAATATGCGTGAGGGTACCCCAGGAGAGTTCCAAATGTGCGTGGGTAGAATATATATCCCACGGGGGTAAAATTGAAAAAAGTTGAAAAAATTTTTTTTTGGACTTAGTCATTTTTCTGCCGTTTATCAGACTTTCAGATAGGGGAAATGTCAGTGAGCAACCCGATTTCAGTTCCAGAGTGATTCACCCAATGAGTCCTTGATATTTAGTCGTTTTCAGCCAATTTTTGGGATTTTTGAAAATTTCACTTTTTTGTGAAAATATCCACTAAATGAGGGAATAATATGTGTGAGGGTACCCCAGGAGAGTTCCAAATGTGTGTGGGTAGAATATATATCCCACGGGGGTAAAATTGAAAAAAGTTGAAAAAAAATTTTTTTTGGACTTAGTCATTTTTCCGGCGTTTATCAGACTTTCAGATAGGGGAAATGTCAGTGAGCGTTCCGATTTCAGTTCCAGAGTGATTCTCCCAATGAGTCCTTGTTATTTATTCGTTTTCAGCCAATTTTCTGGATTTTTGAAAATTTCACTTTTTTGTGAAAATATCCACTAAATGAGGGAATAATATGTGTGAGGGTACCCCAGGAGAGTTCCAAATGTGCGTGGGCAGAATATATATCCCACGGGGGTAAAATTGAAAAAAGTTGAAAAAAATTTTTTTTTGGACTTAGTGATTTTTCTGGCGTTTATCAGACTTTCAGATAGGGGAAATGTCAGTGAGCATTCCGATTTCAGTTCCAGAGCGATTCGCCCAATGAGTCCTTAATATTTAGTCGTTTTCAGCCAATTTTCTGGATTTTTGAAAATGTCACTTTTTTGTGAAAATATTCACTAAAGGAGGGAATAATATGTGTGAGGGTACCCCAGGAGAGTTCCAAATGTGTGTGGGTAGAATATATATCCCACGGGGGTAAAATTGAAAAAAGTTGAAAAAAAATTTTTTTTGGACTTAGTCATTTTTCTGCCATTTATCAGACTTTCAGATAGGGGAAATATCAGTGAGCATTCCGATTTCAGTTCCAGAGTGATTCACCCAATGAGTCCTTGATATTTAGTCGTTTTCAGCCAATTTTTTGGATTTTTGAAAATGTCACTTTTTTGTGAAAATATTCACTAAATGAGGGAATAATATGTGTGAGGGTACCCCAGGCGAGTTCCAAATGTGTGTGGGAAGAATATATATCCCACGGGGGTAAAATTGAAAAAAGTTTAAAAAAATTTTTTTTTGGACTTAGTGATTTTTCTGGCGTTTATCAGACTTTCAGATAGGGGAAATGTCAGTGAGCATTCCGATTTCAGTTCCAGAGCGATTCGCCCAATGAGTCCTTAATATTTAGTCGTTTTCAGCCAATTTTCTGGATTTTTGAAAATGTCACTTTTTTGTGAAAATATTCACTAAAGGAGGGAATAATATGTGTGAGGGTACCCCAGGAGAGTTCCAAATGTGTGTGGGTAGAATATATATCCCACGGGGGTAAAATTGAAAAAAGTTGAAAAAGATTTTTTTTTGACTTAGTCATTTTTCTGGCGTTTATCAGACTTTCAGATAGGGGAAATGTCAGTGAGCGTTCCGATTTCAGTTCCAGAGTGATTCTCCCAATGACTCCTTGTTATTTAGTCGTTTTCAGCCAATTTTCTGGATTTTTGAAAATTTCACTTTTTTTGTGAAAATATCCACTAAATGAGGGAATAATATGTGTGAGGGTGCCCCAGGAGAGTTCCAAATGTGTGTGGGTAGAATATATATCCCACGGGGGTTAAATTGAAAAAAATTGAAAAAAAATTTTTTTTGGACTTAGTCATTTTTCCGGCGTTTATCAGACTTTCAGATAGGGGAAATGTCAGTGAGCGTTCCGATTTCAGTTTCAGAGTGATTCTCCCAATGACTCCTTGTTATTTAGTCGTTTTCAGCCAATTTTCTGGATTTTTGAAAATTTCACTTTTTTTGTGAAAATATCCACTAAATGAGGGAATAATATGTGTGAGGGTACCACAGGAGAGTTCCAAATGTGTGTGGGTAGAATATATATCCCACGGGGGTAAAATTGAAAAAAGTTGAAAAAAAATTTTTTTTGGACTTAGTCATTTTTCCGGCGTTTATCAGACTTTCAGATAGGGGAAATGTCAGTGAGCGTTCCGATTTCAGTTCCAGAGTGATTCTCCCAATGAGTCCTTGTTATTTAGTCGTTTTCAGCCAATTTTCTGGATTTTTGAAAATTTCACTTTTTTGTGAAAATATCCACTAAATGAGGGAATAATATGCGTGAGGGTACCACAGGAGAGTTCCAAATGTGCGTGGGTAGAATATATATCCCACGGGGGTAAAATTGAAAAAAGTTGAAAAAATTTTTTTTTGGACTTAGTCATTTTTCTGCCGTTTATCAGACTTTCAGATAGGGGAAATGTCAGTGAGCAATCCGATTTCAGTTCCAGAGTGATTCACCCAATGAGTCCTTGATATTTAGTCGTTTTCAGCCAATTTTTGGGATTTTTGAAAATTTCACTTTTTTGTGAAAATATCCACTAAATGAGGGAATAATATGTGTGAGGGTACCCCAGGAGAGTTCCAAATGTGTGTGGGTAGAATATATATCCCACGGGGGTAAAATTGAAAAAAGTTGAAAAAAAATTTTTTTTGGACTTAGTCATTTTTCCGGCGTTTATCAGACTTTCAGATAGGGGAAATGTCAGTGAGCGTTCCGATTTCAGTTCCAGAGTGATTCTCCCAATGAGTCCTTGTTATTTATTCGTTTTCAGCCAATTTTCTGGATTTTTGAAAATTTCACTTTTTTGTGAAAATATCCACTAAATGAGGGAATAATATGTGTGAGGGTACCCCAGGAGAGTTCCAAATGTGCGTGGGCAGAATATATATCCCACGGGGGTAAAATTGAAAAAAGTTGAAAAAAATTTTTTTTTGGACTTAGTCATTTTTCTGCCGTTTATCAGACTTTCAGAGAGGGGAAATGTCAGTGAGCATTCCGATTTCAGTTCCAGAGCGATTCGCCCAATGAGTCCTTAATATTTAGTCGTTTTCAGCCAATTTTCTGGATTTTTGAAAATGTCACTTTTTTGTGAAAATATTCACTAAAGGAGGGAATAATATGTGTGAGGGTACCCCAGGAGAGTTCCAAATGTGTGTGGGTAGAATATATATCCCACGGGGGTAAAATTGAAAAAAGTTGAAAAAAAATTTTTTTTGGACTTAGTCATTTTTCTGCCATTTATCAGACTTTCAGATAGGGGAAATATCAGTGAGCATTCCGATTTCAGTTCCAGAGTGATTCACCCAATGAGTCCTTGATATTTAGTCGTTTTCAGCCAATTTTTTGGATTTTTGAAAATGTCACTTTTTTGTGAAAATATTCACTAAATGAGGGAATAATATGTGTGAGGGTACCCCAGGCGAGTTCCAAATGTGTGTGGGAAGAATATATATCCCACGGGGGTAAAATTGAAAAAAGTTTAAAAAAATTTTTTTTTGGACTTAGTGATTTTTCTGGCGTTTATCAGACTTTCAGATAGGGGAAATGTCAGTGAGGGTTCCGATTTTAGTTCCAGAGTGATTCGCCCAATGACTCCTTGTTATTTAGTCGTTTTCAGCCAATTTTCTGGATTTTTGAAAATTTCACTTTTTTGTGAAAATATCCACTAAATGAGGGAATAATATGTGTGAGGGTACCCCAGGAGAGTTCCAAATGTGTGTGGGTAGAATATATATCCCACGGGGATAAAATTGAAAAAGTTGAAAAAAAATTTTTTTTGGACTTAGTGATTTTTCTGGCGTTTATCAGACTTTCATATAGGGGAAATGTCAGTGAGCGTTCCGATTTCAGTTCCAGAGCGATTCGCCCAATGACTCCTTGTTATTTAGTAGTTTTCAGCCAATTTTCTGGATTTTTGAAAATTTCACTTTTTTGTGAAAATATCCACTAAATGAGGGAATAATATGTGTGAGGGTACCCCAGGAGAGTTCCAAATGTGTGTGGGTAGAATATATATCCCACGGGGGAAAAATTGAAAAAAGTTGAAAACATTTTTTTTTTGGACTTAGTCATTTTTCTGGCGTTTATCAGACTTTCAGATAGGGGAAATGTCAGTGAGCATTCCGATTTCAGTTTCAGAGTGATTCTCCCAATGAGTCCTTGTTATTTAGTCGTTTTCAGCCAATTTTCTGGATTTTTGAAAATTTCACTTTTTTGTGAAAATATCTACTAAATGAGGGAATAATATGTGTGAGGGTGCCCCAGGAGAGTTCCAAATGTGTGTGGGTAGAATATACATCCCACGGGGGTAAAATTGAAAAAAGTTGAAAAAAATTTTTTTTGGACTTAGTCATTTTTCTGCCGTTTATCAGACTTTCAGATAGGGGAAATTTCAGTGAGCAATCCGATTTCAGTTCCAGAGTGATTCACCCAATGAGTCCTTGATATTTAGTCGTTTTCAGCCAATTTTTTGGATTTTTGAAAATTTCACTTTTTTGTGAAAATATCCACTAAATGAGGGAATAATATGTGTGAGGGTACCCCAGGAGAGTTCCAAATGTGTGTGGGTAGAATATATATCCCACGGGGGTAAAATTGAAAAAAGTTGAAAAAAATTTTTTTTGGGACTTAGTCATTTTTCCGGCGTTTATCAGACTTTCAGATAGGGGAAATGTCAGTGAGCGTTCCGATTTCAGTTCCAGAGTGATTCTCCCAATGAGTCCTTGTTATTTAGTCGTTTTCAGCCAATTTTCTGGATTTTTGAAAATTTCACTTTTTTGTGAAAATATCCACTAAATGAGGGAATAATATGTGTGAGGGTACCCCAGGAGAGTTCCAAATGTGCGTGGGCAGAATATATATCCCACGGGGGTAAAATTGAAAAAAGTTGAAAAAATTTTTTTTTTGGACTTAGTCATTTTTCTGCCGTTTATCAGACTTTCAGAGAGGGGAAATGTCAGTGAGCATTCCAATTTCAGTTCCAGAGCGATTCGCCCAATGAGTCCTTAATATTTAGCCGTTTTCAGCCAATTTTCTGGATTTTTGAAAATGTCACTTTTTTGTGAAAATATTCACTAAAGGAGGGAATAATATGTGTGAGGGTACCCCAGGAGAGTTCCAAATGTGTGTGGGTAGAATATATATCCCACGGGGGTAAAATTGAAAAAAGTTGAAAAAAAATTTTTTTTGGACTTAGTCATTTTTCTGCCATTTATCAGACTTTCAGATAGGGGAAATATCAGTGAGCATTCCGATTTCAGTTCCAGAGTGATTCTCCCAATGACTCCTTGTTATTTAGTCGTTTTCAGCCAATTTTCTGGATTTTTGAAAATTTCACTTTTTTTGTGAAAATATCCACTAAATGAGGGAATAATATGTGTGAGGGTACCACAGGAGAGTTCCAAATGTGTGTGGGTAGAATATATATCCCACGGGGGTAAAATTGAAAAAAGTTGAAAAAAAATTTTTTTTGGACTTAGTCATTTTTCCGGCGTTTATCAGACTTTCAGATAGGGGAAATGTCAGTGAGCGTTCCGATTTCAGTTCCAGAGTGATTCTCCCAATGAGTCCTTGTTATTTAGTCGTTTTCAGCCAATTTTCTGGATTTTTGAAAATTTCACTTTTTTGTGAAAATATCCACTAAATGAGGGAATAATATGCGTGAGGGTACCCCAGGAGAGTTCCAAATGTGCGTGGGTAGAATATATATCCCACGGGGGTAAAATTGAAAAAAGTTGAAAAAAATTTTTTTTTGGACTTAGTCATTTTTCTGCCGTTTATCAGACTTTCAGATAGGGGAAATGTCAGTGAGCAATCCGATTTCAGTTCCAGAGTGATTCACCCAATGAGTCCTTGATATTTAGTCGTTTTCAGCCAATTTTTGGGATTTTTGAAAATTTCACTTTTTTGTGAAAATATCCACTAAATGAGGGAATAATATGTGTGAGGGTACCCCAGGAGAGTTCCAAATGTGTGTGGGTAGAATATATATCCCACGGGGGTAAAATTGAAAAAAGTTGAAAAAAAATTTTTTTTGGACTTAGTCATTTTTCTGCCATTTATCAGACTTTCAGATAGGGGAAATATCAGTGAGCATTCCGATTTCAGTTCCAGAGTGATTCACCCAATGAGTCCTTGATATTTAGTCGTTTTCAGCCAATTTTTGGGATTTTTGAAAATTTCACTTTTTTGTGAAAATATCCACTAAATGAGGGAATAATATGTGTGAGGGTACCCCAGGAGAGTTCCAAATGTGTGTGGGTAGAATATATATCCCACGGGGGTAAAATTGAAAAAAGTTGAAAAAAAATTTTTTTTGGACTTAGTCATTTTTCTGCCATTTATCAGACTTTCAGATAGGGGAAATATCAGTGAGCATTCCGATTTCAGTTCCAGAGTGATTCACCCAATGAGTCCTTGATATTCAGTCGTTTTCAGCCAATTTTTGGGATTTTTGAAAATTTCACTTTTTTGTGAAAATATCCACTAAATGAGGGAATAATATGTGTGAGGGTACCCCAGGAGAGTTCCAAATGTGTGTGGGTAGAATATATATCCCACGGGGGTAAAATTGAAAAAAGTTGAAAAAAAATTTTTTTTGGACTTAGTCATTTTTCTGCCATTTATCAGACTTTCAGATAGGGGAAATATCAGTGAGCATTCCGATTTCAGTTCCAGAGTGATTCTCCCAATGACTCCTTGTTATTTAGTCGTTTTCAGCCAATTTTCTGGATTTTTGAAAATTTCACTTTTTTGTGAAAATATCCACTAAATGAGGGAATAATATGTGTGAGGGTACCCCAGGAGAGTTCCAAATGTGCGTGGGCAGAATATATATCCCACGGGGGTAAAATTGAAAAAAGTTGAAAAAAATTTTTTTTTGGACTTAGTCATTTTTCTGCCGTTTATCAGACTTTCAGAGAGGGGAAATGTCAGTGAGCATTCCGATTTCAGTTCCAGAGCGATTCGCCCAATGAGTCCTTAATATTTAGTCGTTTTCAGCCAATTTTCTGGATTTTTGAAAATGTCACTTTTTTGTGAAAATATTCACTAAAGGAGGGAATAATATGTGTGAGGGTACCCCAGGAGAGTTCCAAATGTGTGTGGGTAGAATATATATCCCACGGGGGTAAAATTGAAAAAAGTTGAAAAAAAATTTTTTTTGGACTTAGTCATTTTTCTGCCATTTATCAGACTTTCAGATAGGGGAAATATCAGTGAGCATTCCGATTTCAGTTCCAGAGTGATTCACCCAATGAGTCCTTGATATTTAGTCGTTTTCAGCCAATTTTTTGGATTTTTGAAAATGTCACTTTTTTGTGAAAATATTCACTAAATGAGGGAATAATATGTGTGAGGGTACCCCAGGCGAGTTCCAAATGTGTGTGGGAAGAATATATATCCCACGGGGGTAAAATTGAAAAAAGTTTAAAAAAATTTTTTTTTGGACTTAGTGATTTTTCTGGCGTTTATCAGACTTTCAGATAGGGGAAATGTCAGTGAGGGTTCCGATTTTAGTTCCAGAGTGATTCGCCCAATGACTCCTTGTTATTTAGTCGTTTTCAGCCAATTTTCTGGATTTTTGAAAATTTCACTTTTTTGTGAAAATATCCACTAAATGAGGGAATAATATGTGTGAGGGTACCCCAGGAGAGTTCCAAATGTGTGTGGGTAGAATATATATCCCACGGGGGAAAAATTGAAAAAAGTTGAAAACATTTTTTTTTTGGACTTAGTCATTTTTCTGGCGTTTATCAGACTTTCAGATAGGGGAAATGTCAGTGAGCATTCCGATTTCAGTTTCAGAGTGATTCTCCCAATGAGTCCTTGTTATTTAGTCGTTTTCAGCCAATTTTCTGGATTTTTGAAAATTTCACTTTTTTGTGAAAATATCTACTAAATGAGGGAATAATATGTGTGAGGGTGCCCCAGGAGAGTTCCAAATGTGTGTGGGTAGAATATACATCCCACGGGGGTAAAATTGAAAAAAGTTGAAAAAAATTTTTTTTGGACTTAGTCATTTTTGTGCCGTTTATCAGACTTTCAGATAGGGGAAATGTCAGTGAGCAATCCGATTTCAGTTCCAGAGTGATTCACCCAATGAGTCCTTGATATTTAGTCGTTTTCAGCCAATTTTTTGGATTTTTGAAAATTTCACTTTTTTGTGAAAATATCCACTAAATGAGGGAATAATATGTGTGAGGGTACCCCAGGAGAGTTCCAAATGTGTGTGGGTAGAATATATATCCCACGGGGGTAAAATTGAAAAAAGTTGAAAAAAAATTTTTTTGGGACTTAGTCATTTTTCCGGCGTTTATCAGACTTTCAGATAGGGGAAATGTCAGTGAGCGTTCCGATTTCAGTTCCAGAGTGATTCTCCCAATGAGTCCTTGTTATTTAGTCGTTTTCAGCCAATTTTCTGGATTTTTGAAAATTTCACTTTTTTGTGAAAATATCCACTAAATGAGGGAATAATATGTGTGAGGGTACCCCAGGAGAGTTCCAAATGTGCGTGGGCAGAATATATATCCCACGGGGGTAAAATTGAAAAAAGTTGAAAAAATTTTTTTTTTGGACTTAGTCATTTTTCTGCCGTTTATCAGACTTTCAGAGAGGGGAAATGTCAGTGAGCATTCCAATTTCAGTTCCAGAGCGATTCGCCCAATGAGTCCTTAATATTTAGCCGTTTTCAGCCAATTTTCTGGATTTTTGAAAATGTCACTTTTTTGTGAAAATATTCACTAAAGGAGGGAATAATATGTGTGAGGGTACCCCAGGAGAGTTCCAAATGTGTGTGGGTAGAATATATATCCCACGGGGGTAAAATTGAAAAAAGTTGAAAAAAAATTTTTTTTGGACTTAGTCATTTTTCTGCCATTTATCAGACTTTCAGATAGGGGAAATATCAGTGAGCATTCCGATTTCAGTTCCAGAGTGATTCTCCCAATGACTCCTTGTTATTTAGTCGTTTTCAGCCAATTTTCTGGATTTTTGAAAATTTCACTTTTTTTGTGAAAATATCCACTAAATGAGGGAATAATATGTGTGAGGGTACCACAGGAGAGTTCCAAATGTGTGTGGGTAGAATATATATCCCACGGGGGTAAAATTGAAAAAAGTTGAAAAAAAATTTTTTTTGGACTTAGTCATTTTTCCGGCGTTTATCAGACTTTCAGATAGGGGAAATGTCAGTGAGCGTTCCGATTTCAGTTCCAGAGTGATTCTCCCAATGAGTCCTTGTTATTTAGTCGTTTTCAGCCAATTTTCTGGATTTTTGAAAATTTCACTTTTTTGTGAAAATATCCACTAAATGAGGGAATAATATGCGTGAGGGTACCCCAGGAGAGTTCCAAATGTGCGTGGGTAGAATATATATCCCACGGGGGTAAAATTGAAAAAAGTTGAAAAAAATTTTTTTTTGGACTTAGTCATTTTTCTGCCGTTTATCAGACTTTCAGATAGGGGAAATGTCAGTGAGCAATCCGATTTCAGTTCCAGAGTGATTCACCCAATGAGTCCTTGATATTTAGTCGTTTTCAGCCAATTTTTGGGATTTTTGAAAATTTCACTTTTTTGTGAAAATATCCACTAAATGAGGGAATAATATGTGTGAGGGTACCCCAGGAGAGTTCCAAATGTGTGTGGGTAGAATATATATCCCACGGGGGTAAAATTGAAAAAAGTTGAAAAAAAATTTTTTTTGGACTTAGTCATTTTTCTGCCATTTATCAGACTTTCAGATAGGGGAAATATCAGTGAGCATTCCGATTTCAGTTCCAGAGTGATTCACCCAATGAGTCCTTGATATTTAGTCGTTTTCAGCCAATTTTTGGGATTTTTGAAAATTTCACTTTTTTGTGAAAATATCCACTAAATGAGGGAATAATATGTGTGAGGGTACCCCAGGAGAGTTCCAAATGTGTGTGGGTAGAATATATATCCCACGGGGGTAAAATTGAAAAAAGTTGAAAAAAAATTTTTTTTGGACTTAGTCATTTTTCTGCCATTTATCAGACTTTCAGATAGGGGAAATATCAGTGAGCATTCCGATTTCAGTTCCAGAGTGATTCACCCAATGAGTCCTTGATATTTAGTCGTTTTCAGCCAATTTTTGGGATTTTTGAAAATTTCACTTTTTTGTGAAAATATCCACTAAATGAGGGAATAATATGTGTGAGGGTACCCCAGGAGAGTTCCAAATGTGTGTGGGTAGAATATATATCCCACGGGGGTAAAATTGAAAAAAGTTGAAAAAAAATTTTTTTTGGACTTAGTCATTTTTCTGCCATTTATCAGACTTTCAGATAGGGGAAATATCAGTGAGCATTCCGATTTCAGTTCCAGAGTGATTCTCCCAATGACTCCTTGTTATTTAGTCGTTTTCAGCCAATTTTCTGGATTTTTGAAAATTTCACTTTTTTTGTGAAAATATCCACTAAATGAGGGAATAATATGTGTGAGGGTACCACAGGAGAGTTCCAAATGTGTGTGGGTAGAATATATATCCCACGGGGGTAAAATTGAAAAAAGTTGAAAAAAAATTTTTTTTGGACTTAGTCATTTTTCCGGCGTTTATCACACTTTCAGATAGGGGAAATGTCAGTGAGCGTTCCGATTTCAGTTCCAGAGTGATTCTCCCAATGAGTCCTTGTTATTTAGTCGTTTTCAGCCAATTTTCTGGATTTTTGAAAATTTCACTTTTTTGTGAAAATATCCACTAAATGAGGGAATAATATGCGTGAGGGTACCCCAGGAGAGTTCCAAATGTGCGTGGGTAGAATATATATCCCACGGGGGTAAAATTGAAAAAAGTTGAAAAAAATTTTTTTTTGGACTTAGTCATTTTTCTGCCGTTTATCAGACTTTCAGATAGGGGAAATGTCAGTGAGCAATCCGATTTCAGTTCCAGAGTGATTCACCCAATGAGTCCTTGATATTTAGTCGTTTTCAGCCAATTTTTGGGATTTTTGAAAATTTCACTTTTTTGTGAAAATATCCACTAAATGAGGGAATAATATGTGTGAGGGTACCCCAGGAGAGTTCCAAATGTGTGTGGGTAGAATATATATCCCACGGGGGTAAAATTGAAAAAAGTTGAAAAAAAATTTTTTTTGGACTTAGTCATTTTTCTGCCATTTATCAGACTTTCAGATAGGGGAAATATCAGTGAGCATTCCGATTTCAGTTCCAGAGTGATTCACCCAATGAGTCCTTGATATTTAGTCGTTTTCAGCCAATTTTTGGGATTTTTGAAAATTTCACTTTTTTGTGAAAATATCCACTAAATGAGGGAATAATATGTGTGAGGGTACCCCAGGAGAGTTCCAAATGTGTGTGGGTAGAATATATATCCCACGGGGGTAAAATTGAAAAAAGTTGAAAAAAAATTTTTTTTGGACTTAGTCATTTTTCTGCCATTTATCAGACTTTCAGATAGGGGAAATATCAGTGAGCATTCCGATTTCAGTTCCAGAGTGATTCACCCAATGAGTCCTTGATATTTAGTCGTTTTCAGTCAATTTTTTGGATTTTTGAAAATGTCACTTTTTTGTGAAAATATTCACTAAATGAGGGAATAATATGTGTGAGGGTACCCCAGGCGAGTTCCAAATGTGTGTGGGAAGAATATATATCCCACGGGGGTAAAATTGAAAAAAGTTTTAAAAAATTTTTTTTTGGACTTAGTGATTTTTCTGGCGTTTATCAGACTTTCAGATAGGGGAAATGTCAGTGAGGGTTCCGATTTTAGTTCCAGAGTGATTCGCCCAATGACTCCTTGTTATTTAGTCGTTTTCAGCCAATTTTCTGGATTTTTGAAAATTTCACTTTTTTGTGAAAATATCCACTAAATGAGGGAATAATATGCGTGAGGGTACCCCAGGAGAGTTCCAAATGTGCGTGGGTAGAATATATATCCCACGGGGGTAAAATTGAAAAAAGTTGAAAAAAATTTTTTTTTGGACTTAGTCATTTTTCTGCCGTTTATCAGACTTTCAGATAGGGGAAATGTCAGTGAGCAATCCGATTTCAGTTCCAGAGTGATTCACCCAATGAGTCCTTGATATTTAGTCGTTTTCAGCCAATTTTTGGGATTTTTGAAAATTTCACTTTTTTGTGAAAATATCCACTAAATGAGGGAATAATATGTGTGAGGGTACCCCAGGAGAGTTCCAAATGTGTGTGGGTAGAATATATATTCCACGGGGGTAAAATTGAAAAAAGTTGAAAAAAAATTTTTTTTGGACTTAGTCATTTTTCTGCCATTTATCAGACTTTCAGATAGGGGAAATATCAGTGAGCATTCCGATTTCAGTTCCAGAGTGATTCACCCAATGAGTCCTTGATATTTAGTCGTTTTCAGCCAATTTTTTGGATTTTTGAAAATGTCACTTTTTTGTGAAAATATTCACTAAATGAGGGAATAATATGTGTGAGGGTACCCCAGGCGAGTTCCAAATGTGTGTGGGAAGAATATATATCCCACGGGGGTAAAATTGAAAAAAGTTTTAAAAAATTTTTTTTTGGACTTAGTGATTTTTCTGGCGTTTATCAGACTTTCAGATAGGGGAAATGTCAGTGAGGGTTCCGATTTTAGTTCCAGAGTGATTCGCCCAATGACTCCTTGTTATTTAGTCGTTTTCAGCCAATTTTCTGGATTTTTGAAAATTTCACTTTTTTGTGAAAATATCCACTAAATGAGGGAATAATATGTGTGAGGGTACCCCAGGAGAGTTCCAAATGTGTGTGGGTAGAATATATATCCCACGGGGATAAAATTGAAAAAGTTGAAAAAAAATTTTTTTTGGACTTAGTGATTTTTCTGGCGTTTATCAGACTTTCATATAGGGGAAATGTCAGTGAGCGTTCCGATTTCAGTTCCAGAGCGATTCGCCCAATGACTCCTTGTTATTTAGTAGTTTTCAGCCAATTTTCTGGATTTTTGAAAATTTCACTTTTTTGTGAAAATATCCACTAAATGAGGGAATAATATGTGTGAGGGTACCCCAGGAGAGTTCCAAATGTGTGTGGGTAGAATATATATCCCACGGGGATAAAATTGAAAAAAGTTGAAAAAAAATTTTTTTTGGACTTAGTCAATTTTCCGGCGTTTATCAGACTTTCAGATAGGGGAAATGTCAGTGAGCGTTCCGATTTCAGTTCCAGAGAGATTCTCCCAATGAGTCCTTGTTATTTAGTCGTTTTCAGCCAATTTTCTGGATTTTTGAAAATTTCACTTTTTTGTGAAAATATCCACTAAATGAGGGAATAATATGTGTGAGGGTACCCCAGGAGAGTTCCAAATGTGTGTGGGTAGAATATATATCCCACGGGGGAAAAATTGAAAAAAGTTGAAAACATTTTTTTTTTGGACTTAGTCATTTTTCTGGCGTTTATCAGACTTTCAGATAGGGCAAATGTCAGTGAGCATTCCGATTTCAGTTCCATAGTGATTCGCAAAATGAGTCCTAGATATTTAGTCGTTTTCAGCAAATTTTCTGGATTTTTTAAAATTTCACTTTTTTGTGAAAATATCCACTAAATGAGGGAATCATACGTGTGAGGGTACCCCAGGAGAGTTCCAAATGTGTGTGGGTAGAATATATATCACATTGGGGTAAAATTGAAAAAAGTAAAAAAAAATTTTTTTTTCGACTTAGTGATTTTTCTGGCGTTTATCAGACTTTCATATAGGGGAAATGTCAGTGAGCGTTCCGATTTCAGTTCCAGAGCGATTCGCCCAATGACTCCTTGTTATTTAGTAGTTTTCAGCCAATTTTCTGGATTTTTGAAAATTTCACTTTTTTGTGAAAATATCCACTAAATGAGGGAATAATATGTGTGAGGGTACCCTAGGAGAGTTCCAAATGTGTGTGGGTAGAATATATATCCCACGGGGGTAAAATTGAAAAAAGTTGAAAAAAAATTTTTTTTGGACTTAGTCATTTTTCCGGCGTTTATCAGACTTTCAGATAGGGGAAATGTCAGTGAGCATTCCGATTTCAGTTCCAGAGTGATTCTCCCAATGAGTCCTTGTTATTTAGTCGTTTTCAGCCAATTTTCTGGATTTTTGAAAATTTCACTTTTTTGTGAAAATATCCACTAAATGAGGGAATAATATGTGTGAGGGTACCCCAGGAGAGTTCCAAATGTGCGTGGGCAGAATATATATCAGATGGGGGTAAAATTGAAAAAAGTTGAAAAAAATTTTTTTTTGGACTTAGTCATTTTTCTGCCGTTTATCAGACTTTCAGAGAGGGGAAATGTCAGTGAGCATTCCGATTTCAGTTCCAGAGCGATTCGCCCAATGAGTCCTTAATATTTAGTCGTTTTCAGCCAATTTTCTGGATTTTTGAAAATGTCACTTTTTTGTGAAAATATTCACTAAAGGAGGGAATAATATGTGTGAGGGTACCCCAGGCGAGTTCCAAATGTGTGTGGGAAGAATATATATCCCACGGGGGTAAAATTGAAAAAAGTTTAAAAAAAATTTTTTTTGGACTTAGTGATTTTTCTGGCGTTTATCAGACTTTCAGATAGGGGAAATGTCAGTGAGGGTTCCGATTTTAGTTCCAGAGTGATTCGCCCAATGACTCCTTGTTATTTAGTCGTTTTCAGCCAATTTTCTGGATTTTTGAAAATTTCACTTTTTTGTGAAAATATCCACTAAATGAGGGAATAATATGTGTGAGGGTACCCCAGGAGAGTTCCAAATGTGCGTGGGCAGAATATATATCCCACGGGGGTAAAATTGAAAAAAGTTGAAAAAAATTTTTTTTTGGACTTAGTCATTTTTCTGCCGTTTATCAGACTTTCAGAGAGGGGAAATGTCAGTGAGCATTCCGATTTCAGTTCCAGAGCGATTCGCCCAATGAGTCCTTAATATTTAGTCGTTTTCAGCCAATTTTCTGGATTTTTGAAAATGTCACTTTTTTGTGAAAATATTCACTAAAGGAGGGAATAATATGTGTGAGGGTACCCCAGGAGAGTTCCAAATGTGTGTGGGTAGAATATATATCCCACGGGGGTAAAATTGAAAAAAGTTTAAAAAAAATTTTTTTTGGACTTAGTCATTTTTCTGCCATTTATCAGACTTTCAGATAGGGGAAATATCAGTGAGCATTCCGATTTCAGTTCCAGAGTGATTCACCCAATGAGTCCTTGATATTTAGTCGTTTTCAGCCAATTTTTTGGATTTTTGAAAATGTCACTTTTTTGTGAAAATATTCACTAAATGAGGGAATAATATGTGTGAGGGTACCCCAGGCGAGTTCCAAATGTGTGTGGGAAGAATATATATCCCACGGGGGTAAAATTGAAAAAAGTTTAAAAAAAAATTTTTTTGGACTTAGTGATTTTTCTGGCGTTTATCAGACTTTCAGATAGGGGAAATGTCAGTGAGCGTTCCGATTTCAGTTCCAGAGAGATTCTCCCAATGAGTCCTTGTTATTTAGTCGTTTTCAGCCAATTTTCTGGATTTTTGAAAATGTCACTTTTTTGTGAAAATATCCACTAAATGAGGGAATAATATGTGTGAGGGTACCCCAGGAGAGTTCCAAATGTGTGTGGGTAGAATATATATCCCACGGGGGAAAAATTGAAAAAAGTTGAAAACATTTTTTTTTTGGACTTAGTCATTTTTCTGGCGTTTATCAGACTTTCAGATAGGGCAAATGTCAGTGAGCATTCCGATTTCAATTCCACAGTGATTCGCCCAATGAGTCCTAGATATTTAGTCGTTTTCAGCAAATTTTCTGGATTTTTTAAAATTTCACTTTTTTGTGAAAATATCCACTAAATGAGGGAATCATACGTGTGAGGGTACCCCAGGAGAGTTCCAAATGTGTGTGGGTAGAATATATATCACATTGGGGTAAAATTGAAAAAAGTAAAAAAAAATTTTTTTTCGACTTAGTGATTTTTCTGGCGTTTATCAGACTTTCATATAGGGGAAATGTCAGTGAGCGTTCCGATTTCAGTTACAGAGCGATTCGCCCAATGACTCCTTGTTATTTAGTAGTTTTCAGCCAATTTTCTGGATTTTTGAAAATTTCACTTTTTTGTGAAAATATCCACTAAATGAGGGAATAATATGTGTGAGGGTACCCTAGGAGAGTTCCAAATGTGTGTGGGTAGAATATATATCCCACGGGGGTAAAATTGAAAAAAGTTGAAAAAAAATTTTTTTTGGACTTAGTCATTTTTCCGGCTTTTATCAGACTTTCAGATAGGGGAAATGTCAGTGAGCGTTCCGATTTCAGTTCCAGAGTGATTCTCCCAATGAGTCCTTGTTATTTAGTCGTTTTCAGCCAATTTTCTGGATTTTTGAAAATTTCACTTTTTTGTGAAAATATCCACTAAATGAGGGAATAATATGTGTGAGGGTACCCCAGGAGAGTTCCAAATGTGCGTGGGCAGAATATATATCCCATGGGGGTAAAATTGAAAAAAGTTGAAAAAAATTTTTTTTTGGACTTAGTCATTTTTCTGCCGTTTATCAGACTTTCAGAGAGGGGAAATGTCAGTGAGCATTCCGATTTCAGTTCCAGAGCGATTCGCCCAATGAGTCCTTAATATTTAGTCGTTTTCAGCCAATTTTCTGGATTTTTGAAAATGTCACTTTTTTGTGAAAATATTCACTAAAGGAGGGAATAATATGTGTGAGGGTACCCCAGGCGAGTTCCAAATGTGTGTGGGAAGAATATATATCCCACGGGGGTAAAATTGAAAAAAGTTTAAAAAAATTTTTTTTTGAACTTAGTGATTTTTCTCGCGTTTATCAGACTTTCAGATAGGGGAAATGTCAGTGAGGGTTCCGATTTTAGTTCCAGAGTGATTCGCCCAATGACTCCTTGTTATTTAGTCGTTTTCAGCCAATTTTCTGGATTTTTGAAAATTTCACTTTTTTGTGAAAATATCCACTAAATGAGGGAATAATATGTGTGAGGGTACCCCAGGAGAGTTCCAAATGTGTGTGGGTAGAATATATATCCCACGGGGGAAAAATTGAAAAAAGTTGAAAACATTTTTTTTTTGGACTTAGTCATTTTTCTGGCGTTTATCAGACTTTCAGATAGGGGAAATGTCAGTGAGCGTTCCGATTTCAGTTCCAGAGTGATTCGCCCAATGAGTCCTTGATATTTAGTCGTTTTCAGCCAATTTTTTGGATTTTTGAAAATTTCACATTTTTGTGAAAGTATCCACTAAATGAGGGAATAATATGTGTGAGGGTACCCTAGGAGAGTTCCAAATGTGTGTGGGCAGAATATATATCCCACGGGGGTAAAATTGAAAAAAGTTTAAAAAAATTTTTTTTTAGACTTAGTGATTTTTCTGGCGTTTATCAGACTTTCAGATAGGGGAAATGTCAGTGAGCGTTCCGATTTCAGTTCCAGAGTGATTCGCCCAATGACTCCTTGTAATTTAGTTGTTTTCAGCCAATTTTCTGGATTTTTGAAAATTTCACTTTTTTGTGAAAATATCCACTAAATAAGGGAATAATATGTGTGAGGGTACCCCAGGAGAGTTCCAAATGTGGGTGGGTAGAATATATATCCCACGGGGGTAAAATTGAAAAAAGTAAAAAAAAAATTTTTTTTGGACTTAGTGATTTTTCTGGCGTTTATCAGACTTTCATATAGGGGAAATGTCAGTGAGCATTCCGATTTCAGTTCCAGAGCGATTCGCCCAATGACTCCTTGTTATTTAGTCGTTTTCAGCCAATTTTCTGGATTTTTGAAAATTTCACTTTTTTGTGAAAATATCCACTAAATGAGGGAATAATATGTGTGAGGGTACCCCAGGAGAGTTCCAAATGTGTGTGGGTAGAATATGTATCCCACGGGGATAAAATTGAAAAAAGTTGAAAAAAAATTTTTTTGGACTTAGTCAATTTTCCGGCGTTTATCAGACTTTCAGATAGGGGAAATGTCAGTGAGCGTTCCTATTTCAGTTCCAGAGAGATTCTCCCAATGAGTCCTTGTTATTTAGTCGTTTTCAGCCAATTTTCTTGATTTTTGAAAATTTCACTTTTTTTTATAAATATCCACTAAATGAGGGAATAATATGTGTGAGGGTACCCCAGGAGAGTTCCAAATGTGTGTGGGTAGAATATATATCCCACGGGGGAAAAATTGAAAAAAGTTGAAAACATTTTTTTTTTGGACTTAGTTATTTTTCTGGCGTTTATCAGACTTTCAGATAGGGGAAATGTCAGTGAGCGTTACGATTTCAGTTCCAGAGTGATTCGCCCAATGAGTCCCTGATATTTAGTCGTTTTCAGCTAATTTTTTGGATTTTTGAAAATTTCACTTTTTTGTGAAAATATCCACTAAATGAGGGAATAATATGTGTGAGGGTACCCTAGGAGAGTTCCAAATGTGTGTGGGTAGAATATATATCCCACGGGGGTAAAATTGAAAAAAGTTAAAAAAAAATTTTTTTTAGACTTAGTGATTTTTCTGGCGTTTATCAGACTTTCAGATAGGGGAAATGTCAGTGAGCGTTCCGATTTCAGTTCCAGAGTGATTCGCCCAATGACTCCTTGTAATTTAGTTGTTTTCAGCCAATTTTCTGGATTTTTGAAAATTTCACTTTTTTGTGAAAATATCCACTAAATGAGGGAATAATATGTGTGAGGGTACCCCAGGAGATTTCCAAATGTGGGTGGGTAGAATATATATCCCACGGGGTAAAATTGAAGAAAGTAAAAAAAAAATTTTTTTTGGACTTAGTGATTTTTCTGGCGTTTATCAGACTTTCATATAGGGGAAATGTCAGTGAGCATTCCGATTTCAGTTCCAGAGCGATTCGCCCAATGACTCCTTGTTATTTAGTCGTTTTCAGCCAATTTTCTGGATTTTTGAAAATTTCACTTTTTTGTGAAAATATCCACTAAATGAGGGAATAATATATGTGAGGGTACCCCAGGAGAGTTCCAAATGTGTGTCGGTAGAATATATATCCGACGGGGGTAAAATTGAAAAAAGTTTAAAAAATTTTTTTTCTGGACTTAGTCATTTTTCCGACGTTTATCAGACTTTCAGATAGGGGAAATGTCAGTGAGCATTCCGATTTCAGTTCCAGAGTGGTTCGCCCAATGACTCCTTGTTATTTAGTCGTTTTCAGCCAATTTTCTGGATTTTTGAAAATTTCACTTTTTTGTGAAAATATCCACTAAATGAGGGAATAATATGTGTGAGGGTACCCCAGGAGAGTTCCAAATGTGTGTGGGTAGAATATATATCCCACGGGGATAAAATTGAAAAAAGTTGAAAAAAATTTTTTTTGGACTTAGTCAATTTTCCGGCGTTTATCAGACTTTCAGATAGGGCAAATGTCAGTGAGCGTTCCGATTTCAGTTCCAGAGCGATTCGCCCAATGAGTCCTTGATATTTAGTCTTTTTCAGCCAATTTTTTGGATTTTTGAAAATTTCACTTTTTTTTCAAAATATCCACTAAATGAGGGAATAATATGTGTGAGGGTACCCCAGGAGAGTTCCAAATGTGTGTGGGTAGAATATATATCCCACGGGGTAAAATTGAAAAAAGTAAAAAAAAAATTTTTTTTAGACTTACTGATTTTTCCGACATTTATCAGACTTTCAGATAGGCTAAATGTCAGTGAGCATTCCGATTTCAGTTCCATAGCGATTTGCCCAATGAGTCCTTGACATTTAGTCGTTTTCAGCCAATTTTCTGGATTTTTTAAAATTTCACTTTTTTGTGAAAATATTCACTAAATGAGGGAATAATATGTGTGAGGGTACCCCAGGAGAGTTCCAAATGTGTTTGGGTAGAATATATATCCCACGGGGATAAAATTGAAAAAAGTTGAAAAAAAAATTTTTTGGGACTTAGTCAATTTTCCGGCGTTTAACAGACTTTCAGATAGGGGAAATGTCAGTGAGCGTTCCGATTTCAGTTCCAGAGAGATTCTCCCAATGAGTCCTTGTTATTTAGTCGTTTTCAGCCAATTTTCTGGATTTTTGAAAATTTCACTTTTTTGTGAAAATATCCACTAAATGAGGGAATAATATGTGTGAAGGTACCCCAGGAGAGTTCCAAATGTGTGTGGGTAGAATATATATCCCACGGGGGAAAAATTGAAAAAAGTTGAAAACATTTTTTTTTTGGACTTAGTCATTTTTCTGGCGTTTATCAGACTTTCAGATAGGGGAAATGTCAGTGAGCGTTCCGATTTCAGTTCCACAGTGATTCGCCCAATGCCTCCTTGTAATTTAGTTGTTTTCAGCCAATTTTCTGGATTTTTGAAAATTTCACTTTTTTGTGAAAATATCCACTAAATGAGGGAATAATATGTGTGAGGGTACCCCAGGAGAGTTCCAAATGTGGGTGGGTAGAATATATATCCCACGGGGGTAAAATTGAAAAAAGTAAAAAAAAAATTTTTTTTGGACTTAGTGATTTTTCTGGCGTTTATCAGACTTTCATATAGGGGAAATGTCAGTGAGCATTCCGATTTCAGTTCCAGAGCGATTCGCCCAATGACTCCTTGTTATTTAGTCGTTTTCAGCCAATTTTCTGGATTTTTGAAAATTTCACTTTTTTGTGAAAATATCCACTAAATGAGGGAATAATATATGTGAGGGTACCCCAGGAGAGTTCCAAATGTGTGTCGGTAGAATATATATCCGACGGGGGTAAAATTGAAAAAAGTTTAAAAAATTTTTTTTCTGGACTTAGTCATTTTTCCGACGTTTATCAGACTTTCAGATAGGGGAAATGTCAGTGAGCATTCCGATTTCAGTTCCAGAGTGGTTCGCCCAATGACTCCTTGTTATTTAGTCGTTTTCAGCCAATTTTCTGGATTTTTGAAAATTTCACTTTTTTGTGAAAATATCCACTAAATGAGGGAATAATATGTGTGAGGGTACCCCAGGAGAGTTCCAAATGTGTGTGGGTAGAATATATATCCCACGGGGATAAAATTGAAAAAAGTTGAAAAAAATTTTTTTTGGACTTAGTCAATTTTCCGGCGTTTATCAGACTTTCAGATAGGGCAAATGTCAGTGAGCGTTCCGATTTCAGTTCCAGAGCGATTCGCCCAATGAGTCCTTGATATTTAGTCGTTTTCAGCCAATTTTTTGGATTTTTGAAAATTTCACTTTTTTTTCAAAATATCCACTAAATGAGGGAATAATATGTGTGAGGGTACCCCAGGAGAGTTCCAAATGTGTGTGGGTAGAATATATATCCCACGGGGTAAAATTGAAAAAAGTAAAAAAAAAATTTTTTTTAGACTTACTGATTTTTCCGACATTTATCAGACTTTCAGATAGGCTAAATGTCAGTGAGCATTCCGATTTCAGTTCCATAGCGATTTGCCCAATGAGTCCTTGACATTTAGTCGTTTTCAGCCAATTTTCTGGATTTTTTAAAATTTCACTTTTTTGTGAAAATATTCACTAAATGAGGGAATAATATGTGTGAGGGTACCCCAGGAGAGTTCCAAATGTGTTTGGGTAGAATATATATCCCACGGGGATAAAATTGAAAAAAGTTGAAAAAAAAATTTTTTGGGACTTAGTCAATTTTCCGGCGTTTAACAGACTTTCAGATAGGGGAAATGTCAGTGAGCGTTCCGATTTCAGTTCCAGAGAGATTCTCCCAATGAGTCCTTGTTATTTAGTCGTTTTCAGCCAATTTTCTGGATTTTTGAAAATTTCACTTTTTTGTGAAAATATCCACTAAATGAGGGAATAATATGTGTGAAGGTACCCCAGGAGAGTTCCAAATGTGTGTGGGTAGAATATATATCCCACGGGGGAAAAATTGAAAAAAGTTGAAAACATTTTTTTTTTGGACTTAGTCATTTTTCTGGCGTTTATCAGACTTTCAGATAGGGGAAATGTCAGTGAGCGTTCCGATTTCAGTTCCACAGTGATTCGCCCAATGCCTCCTTGTAATTTAGTTGTTTTCAGCCAATTTTCTGGATTTTTGAAAATTTCACTTTTTTGTGAAAATATCCACTAAATGAGGGAATAATATGTGTGAGGGTACCCCAGGAGAGTTCCAAATGTGGGTGGGTAGAATATATATCCCATGGGGGTAAAATTGAAAAAAGTAAAAAAAAAATTTTTTTTGGACTTAGTGATTTTTCTGGCGTTTATCAGACTTTCATATAGGGGAAATGTCAGTGAGCGTTCCGATTTCAGTTCCAGAGTGATTCGCCCATTGACTCCTTGTTATTTAGTCGTTTTAAGCCAATTTTCTGGATTTTTGAAAATTTCACTTTTTTGTGAAAATATCCACTAAATGAGGGAATAATATGTGTGAGGGTACCCCAGGAGAGTTCCAAATGTGTGTGGGTAGAATATATATCCCACGGGGATGAAATTGAAAAAAGTTGAAAAAAAATTTTTTTGGACTTAGTCAATTTTCCGGCGTTTATCAGACTTTCAGATAGGGGAAATGTCAGTGAGCGTTCCTATTTCAGTTCCAGAGAGATTCTCCCAATGAGTCCTTGTTATTTAGTCGTTTTCAGCCAATTTTCTGGATTTTTGAAAATTTCACTTTTTTGTGAAAATATCCACTAAATGAGGGAATAATATGTGTGAGGGTACCCCAGGAGAGATCCAAATGTGTGTGGGTAGAATATATATCCCACGGGGGTAAAATTGAAAAAAGTAAAAAAAAAATTTTTTTTGGACTTAGTGATTTTTCTGGCGTTTATCAGACTTTCATATAGGGGAAATGTCAGTGAGCATTCCGATTTCAGTTCCAGAGCGATTCGCCCAATGACTCCTTGTTATTTAGTCGTTTTCAGCCAATTTTCTGGATTTTTGAAAATTTCACTTTTTTGTGAAAATATCCACTAAATGAGGGAATAATATATGTGAGGGTACCCCAGGAGAGTTCCAAATGTGTGTCGGTAGAATATATATCCGACGGGGGTAAAATTGAAAAAAGTTTAAAAAATTTTTTTTCTGGACTTAGTCATTTTTCCGACGTTTATCAGACTTTCAGATAGGGGAAATGTCAGTGAGCATTCCGATTTCAGTTCCAGAGTGGTTCGCCCAATGACTCCTTGTTATTTAGTCGTTTTCAGCCAATTTTCTGGATTTTTGAAAATTTCACTTTTTTGTGAAAATATCCACTAAATGAGGGAATAATATGTGTGAGGGTACCCCAGGAGAGTTCCAAATGTGTGTGGGTAGAATATATATCCCACGGGGATAAAATTGAAAAAAGTTGAAAAAAATTTTTTTTGGACTTAGTCAATTTTCCGGCGTTTATCAGACTTTCAGATAGGGCAAATGTCAGTGAGCGTTCCGATTTCAGTTCCAGAGCGATTCGCCCAATGAGTCCTTGATATTTAGTCGTTTTCAGCCAATTTTTTGGATTTTTGAAAATTTCACTTTTTTTTCAAAATATCCACTAAATGAGGGAATAATATGTGTGAGGGTACCCCAGGAGAGTTCCAAATGTGTGTGGGTAGAATATATATCCCACGGGGTAAAATTGAAAAAAGTAAAAAAAAAATTTTTTTTAGACTTACTGATTTTTCCGACATTTATCAGACTTTCAGATAGGCTAAATGTCAGTGAGCATTCCGATTTCAGTTCCATAGCGATTTGCCCAATGAGTCCTTGACATTTAGTCGTTTTCAGCCAATTTTCTGGATTTTTTAAAATTTCACTTTTTTGTGAAAATATTCACTAAATGAGGGAATAATATGTGTGAGGGTACCCCAGGAGAGTTCCAAATGTGTTTGGGTAGAATATATATCCCACGGGGATAAAATTGAAAAAAGTTGAAAAAAAAATTTTTTGGGACTTAGTCAATTTTCCGGCGTTTAACAGACTTTCAGATAGGGGAAATGTCAGTGAGCGTTCCGATTTCAGTTCCAGAGAGATTCTCCCAATGAGTCCTTGTTATTTAGTCGTTTTCAGCCAATTTTCTGGATTTTTGAAAATTTCACTTTTTTGTGAAAATATCCACTAAATGAGGGAATAATATGTGTGAAGGTACCCCAGGAGAGTTCCAAATGTGTGTGGGTAGAATATATATCCCACGGGGGAAAAATTGAAAAAAGTTGAAAACATTTTTTTTTTGGACTTAGTCATTTTTCTGGCGTTTATCAGACTTTCAGATAGGGGAAATGTCAGTGAGCGTTCCGATTTCAGTTCCACAGTGATTCGCCCAATGCCTCCTTGTAATTTAGTTGTTTTCAGCCAATTTTCTGGATTTTTGAAAATTTCACTTTTTTGTGAAAATATCCACTAAATGAGGGAATAATATGTGTGAGGGTACCCCAGGAGAGTTCCAAATGTGGGTGGGTAGAATATATATCCCACGGGGGTAAAATTGAAAAAAGTAAAAAAAAAATTTTTTTTGGACTTAGTGATTTTTCTGGCGTTTATCAGACTTTCATATAGGGGAAATGTCAGTGAGCGTTCCGATTTCAGTTCCAGAGTGATTCGCCCATTGACTCCTTGTTATTTAGTCGTTTTAAGCCAATTTTCTGGATTTTTGAAAATTTCACTTTTTTGTGAAAATATCCACTAAATGAGGGAATAATATGTGTGAGGGTACCCCAGGAGAGTTCCAAATGTGTGTGGGTAGAATATATATCCCACGGGGATGAAATTGAAAAAAGTTGAAAAAAAATTTTTTTGGACTTAGTCAATTTTCCGGCGTTTATCAGACTTTCAGATAGGGGAAATGTCAGTGAGCGTTCCTATTTCAGTTCCAGAGAGATTCTCCCAATGAGTCCTTGTTATTTAGTCGTTTTCAGCCAATTTTCTGGATTTTTGAAAATTTCACTTTTTTGTGAAAATATCCACTAAATGAGGGAATAATATGTGTGAGGGTACCCCAGGAGAGATCCAAATGTGTGTGGGTAGAATATATATCCCACGGGGGTAAAATTGAAAAAAGTAAAAAAAAAATTTTTTTTGGACTTAGTGATTTTTCTGGCGTTTATCAGACTTTCATATAGGGGAAATGTCAGTGAGCATTCCGATTTCAGTTCCAGAGCGATTCGCCCAATGACTCCTTGTTATTTAGTCGTTTTCAGCCAATTTTCTGGATTTTTGAAAATTTCACTTTTTTGTGAAAATATCCACTAAATGAGGGAATAATATGTGTGAGGGTACCCCAGGAGAGTTCCAAATGTGTGTGGGTAGAATATATATCCCACGGGGGAAAAATTGAAAAAAGTTGAAAACATTTTTTTTTTGGACTTAGTCATTTTTCTGGCGTTTATCAGACTTTCAGATAGGTGAAATGTCAGTGAGCGTTCCGATTTCAGTTCCAGAGAGATTCGCCCAATGAGTCCTTGATATTTAGTCGTTTTCAGCCAATTTTCTGGATTTTTTAAAATTTCACTTTTTTGTGAAAATATCCACTAAATTAGGGAATAATACGTGTGAGGGTACCCCAGGAGAGTTCCAAATGTGTGTGGGTAGAATATATATCCCACGGGGGTAAAATTGAAAAAAGTTGAAAAAAAATTTTTTTGGACTTAGTGATTTTTCTGGCGTTTATCAGACTTCCATATAGGGGAAATGTCAGTGAGCGTTCCGATTTCAGTTCCATAGCGATTCGCCCAATGAGTCCTTGATATTTAGTCGTTTTCAGCCAATTTTCTGGATTTTTTAAAATTTCACTTTTTTGTGAAAATATCCACTAAATTAGGGAATAATACGTGTGAGGGTACCCCAGGAGAGTTCCAAATGTGTGTGGGTAGAATATATATCCCACGGGGGTAAAATTGAAAAAAGTAAAAAAAAAATTTTTTTTGGACTTAGTGATTTTTCTGGCGTTTATCAGACTTTCATATAGGGGAAATGTCAGTGAGCATTCCGATTTCAGTTCCAGAGCGATTCAACCAATGAGTCCGTGATATTTAGTCGCTTTCAGCCAATTTTTTGGATTTTTGAAAATTTCACTTTTTTGTCAAAATATCCACTAAATGAGGGAATAATATGTGTGAGGATATCCCAGGAGAGTTCCAAATGTGTGTGGGTAGAATATATATCCCACGGGGGTAAAATTGAAAAAAGTTGAAAAAAATTTTTTTTTGGACTTAGTCATTTTTCTGGCGTTTATCAGACTTTCAGATAACGGAAATGTCAGTGAGCATTCCGATTTCAGTTCCAGACTGATTCACCCAATGGGTCCTTGATATTTAGTCGTTTTCAGCCAATTTTTTGGATTTTTGAAAATTTCACTTTTTTGTGAAAATATCCACTAAATGAGGGAATAATATGTGTGAGGGTACCCCAGGAGAGTTCCCAATGTGTGTGGGTAGAATATATATCCCACGGGGGTAAAATTGAAAAAAGTTGAAAAAAATTTTTTTTTGGACTTAGTCATTTTTCTGGCAATTATCAGACTTTCAGATAGGGCAAATGTCAGTGAGGGTTCCGATTTCATTTCCAGAGTGATTCTCCCAATGAGTCCTTGATATTTAGTCGTTTTCAGCCAATTTTCTGGATTTTTTAAAATTTCACTTTTTTGTGAAAATATCCACTAAATGAGGGAATAATATGTGTGAGGGTACCCCAGGAGAGTTCCAAATGTGTGTGGGTAGAATATATAACCCACGGGGGTAAAATTGAAAAAAGTTGAAAAAAATTTTTTTTGGGACTTTGTCATTTTTCCGGCGTTTATCAGACTTTCAGATAGGGGAAATGTCAGTGAGCGTTCCGATTTCAGTTCCAGAGTGATTCACCCAATGAGTTTTGATATTTAGTCGTTTTCAGCCAATTTTTTGGATTTTTGAAAATTTCACTTTTTTGTGAAAATATCCACTAAATGAGGGAATAATATGTGTGAGGGTACCCCAGGAGAGTTCCAAATGTGTGTGGGTAGAATATATATCCCACGGGGGAAAAATTGAAAAAAGTTGAAAACATTTTTTTTTTGGACTTAGTCATTTTTCTGGCGTTTATCAGACTTTCAGATAGGTGAAATGTCAGTGAGCGTTCCGATTTCAGTTCCAGAGAGATTCGCCCAATGAGTCCTTGATATTTAGTCGTTTTCAGCCAATTTTCTGGATTTTTTAAAATTTCACTTTTTTGTGAAAATATCCACTAAATTAGGGAATAATACGTGTGAGGGTACCCCAGGAGAGTTCCAAATGTGTGTGGGTAGAATATATATCCCACGGGGGTAAAATTGAAAAAAGTTGAAAAAAATTTTTTTTGGACTTAGTGATTTTTCTGGCGTTTATCAGACTTCCATATAGGGGAAATGTCAGTGAGCGTTCCGATTTCAGTTCCATAGCGATTCGCCCAATGAGTCCTTGATATTTAGTCATTTTCAGCCAATTTTCTGGATTTTTTAAAATTTCACTTTTTTGTGAAAATATCCACTAAATTAGGGAATAATACGTGTGAGGGTACCCCAGGAGAGTTCCAAATGTGTGTGGGTAGAATATATATCCCACGGGGGTAAAATTGAAAAAAGTAAAAAAAAAATTTTTTTTGGACTTAGTGATTTTTCTGGCGTTTATCAGACTTTCATATAGGGGAAATGTCAGTGAGCATTCCGATTTCAGTTCCAGAGCGATTCACCCAATGAGTCCGTGATATTTAGTCGCTTTCAGCCAATTTTTTGGATTTTTGAAAATTTCACTTTTTTGTCAAAATATCCACTAAATGAGGGAATAATATGTGTGAGGATATCCCAGGAGAGTTCCAAATGTGTGTGGGTAGAATATATATCCCACGGGGGTAAAATTGAAAAAAGTTGAAAAAAATTTTTTTTTGGACTTAGTCATTTTTCTGGCGTTTATCAGACTTTCAGATAGGGCAAATGTCAGTGAGGGTTCCGATTTCAGTTCCAGAGTGATTCTCCCAATGAGTCCTTGATATTTAGTCGTTTTCAGCCAATTTTCTGGATTTTTGAAAATTTCACTTTTTTGTGAAAATATTCACTTAATGAGGGACTAATATGTGTGAGGGTACCCCAGGAGAGTTCCAAATGTGTGTGGGTAGAATATATATCCCACGGGGGTAAAATTGAAAAAAGTTGAAAAAAATTTTTTTTGGACTTAGTGATTTTTCTGGCGTTTATCAGACTTTCAGATAGGGCAAATGTCAGTGAACGTTCCGATTTCAGTTCCAGAGCGATTCTCCCAATGAGTCCTTGATATTTAGTAGTTTTCAGCCAATTTTTTGGATTTTTTAAAATTTCACTTTTTTGTGAAAATATCCACTAAATGAGGGAATAATATGTGTGAGGGTACCCCAGGAGAGTTCCAAATGTGTGTGGGTAGAATATATAACCCACGGGGGTAAAATTGAAAAAAGTTGAAAAAAATTTTTTTGGGGACTTTGTCATTTTTCCGGCGTTTATCAGACTTTCAGATAGGGGAAATGTCAGTGAGCGTTCCGATTTCAGTTCCAGAGTGATTCACCCAATGAGTTTTGATATTTAGTCGTTTTCAGCCAATTTTTTGGATTTTTGAAAATTTCACTTTTTTGTGAAAATATCCACTAAATGAGGGAATAATATGTGTGAGGGTACCCCAGGAAAGTTCCAAATGTGTGTGGGAAGAATATATATCCCACGGGGGTAAAATTGAAAAAAGTTGAAAATATTTTTTTTTTGGACTTAGTGATTTTTCTGGCGTTCATCAGACTTTCAGATAGGGGAAATGTCAGTGAGCGTTCCGATTTCAGTTTCAGAGCGATTCGCCCAATGAGTCATTGTTATTTATTCATTTTCAGCCAATTTTCTGGATTTTTGAAAATTTCACTTTTTTGTGAAAATATCCACTAAATGAGGGAATAATACGTGTGACGGTACCCCAGGAGAGTTCCAAATGTGTGTGGGTAGAATATATATCCCACGGGGGAAAAATTGAAAAAAGTTGAAAACATTTTTTTTTTGGACTTAGTCATTTTTCTGGCGTTTATCAGACTTTCAGATAGGTGAAATGTCAGTGAGCGTTCCGATTTCAGTTCCAGAGAGATTCGCCCAATGAGTCCTTGATTTTTAGTCGTTTTCAGCTAATTTTTTGGATTTTTGAAAATTTCACTTTTTTGTGAAAATATCCACTAAATGAGGGAATAATATGTGTGAGGGTACCCTAGGAGATTTCCAAATGTGTGTGGGTAGAATATATATCCCACGGGGGTAAAATTGAAAAAAGTTAAAAAAATTTTTTTTTTAGACTTAGTGATTTTTCTGGCGTTTATCAGACTTTCAGATAGGGGAAATGTCAGTGAGCGTTCCGATTTCAGTTCCAGAGTGATTCACCCAATGAGTTTTGATATTTAGTCGTTTTCAGCCAATTTTTTGGATTTTTGAAAATTTCACTTTTTTGTGAAAATATCCACTAAATGAGGGAATAATATGTGTGAGGGTACCCCAGGAAAGTTCCAAATGTGTGTGGGAAGAATATATATCCCACGGGGGTAAAATTGAAAAAAGTTGAAAATATTTTTTTTTTGGACTTAGTGATTTTTCTGGCGTTCATCAGACTTTCAGATAGGGGAAATGTCAGTGAGCGTTCCGATTTCAGTTTCAGAGCGATTCGCCCAATGAGTCATTGTTATTTATTCATTTTCAGCCAATTTTCTGGATTTTTGAAAATTTCACTTTTTTGTGAAAATATCCACTAAATGAGGGAATAATATGTGTGAGGGTACCCCAGGAGAGTTCCAAATGTGTGTGGGTAGAATATATATCCCACGGGGGAAAAATTGAAAAAAGTTGAAAACATTTTTTTTTTGGACTTAGTCATTTTTCTGGCGTTTATCAGACTTTCAGATAGGTGAAATGTCAGTGAGCGTTCCGATTTCAGTTCCAGAGAGATTCGCCCAATGAGTCCTTGATTTTTAGTCGTTTTCAGCTAATTTTTTGGATTTTTGAAAATTTCACTTTTTTGTGAAAATATCCACTAAATGAGGGAATAATATGTGTGAGGGTACCCTAGGAGATTTCCAAATGTGTGTGGGTAGAATATATATCCCACGGGGGTAAAATTGAAAAAAGTTAAAAAAATTTTTTTTTTAGACTTAGTGATTTTTCTGGCGTTTATCAGACTTTCAGATAGGGGAAATGTCAGTGAGCGTTCCGATTTCAGTTCCAGAGTGATTCGCCCAATGACTCCTTGTACTTTAGTTGTTTTCAGCCAATTTTCTGGATTTTTGAAAATTTCACTTTTTTGTGAAAATATCCACTAAATGAGGGAATAATATGTGTGAGGGTACCCCAGGAGAGTTCCAAATGTGTGTGGGTAGAATATATATCCCACGGGGATAAAATTGAAAAAAGTTGAAAAAAATATTTTTTGGACTTAGTCAATTTTCCGGCATTTATCAGACTTTCAGATAGGGGAAATGTCAGTGAGCGTTCCGATTTCAGTTCCAGAGAGATTCTCCCAATGAGTCCTTGTTATTTAGTCGTTTTCAGCCAATATTCTGGATTTTTGAAAATTTCACTTTTTTGTGAAAATATCCACTAAATGAGGGAATAATATGTGTGAGGGTACCCCAGGAGAGTTCCAAATGTGTGTGGGTAGAATATATATCCGACGGGGGTAAAATTGAAAAAAGTTGAAAATTTTTTTTTTCTGGACTTAGTCATTTTTCCGACGTTTATCAGACTTTCAGATAGGGGAAATGTCAGTGAGCATTCCGATTTCAGTTCCAGAGCGATTCGCCCAATGAGTCCTTGATATTTAGTCGTTTTCCGCCAATTTTTCTGGATTTTTGAAAATTTCACTTTTTTGTGAAAATATCCACTAAATGAGGGAATAATATGTGTGAGGGTACCCCAGGCGAGTTCCAAATGTGTGTGGGAAGAATATATATCCCACGGGGGTAAAATTGAAAAAAGTTTAAAACAATTTTTTTTTGGACTTAGTGATTTTTCTGGCGTTTATCAGACTTTCAGATAGGGGAAATGTCAGTGAGGGTTCCGATTTCGGTTCCAGAGTGATTCGCCCAATGACTCCTTGTTAGTTAGTCGTTTTCAGCCAATTTTCTGGATTTTTTAAAATTTCACTTTTTTGTGAAAATATCCACTAAATGAGGGAATAATATGTGTGAGGGTACCCCAGGAGAGTTCCAAATGTGTGTGGGTAGAATATATATCCCACGGGGGTAAAATTGAAAAAAGTTGAAAAAAATTTTTTTTGGACTTAGTGATTTTTCTGGCGTTTATCAGACTTCCATATAGGGGAAATGTCAGTGAGCGTTCCGATTTCAGTTCCATAGCGATTCGCCCAATGAGTCCTTGATATTTAGTCGTTTTCAGCCAATTTTCTGGATTTTTTAAAATTTCACTTTTTTGTGAAAATATCCACTAAATTAGGGAATAATACGTGTGAGGGTACCCCAGGAGAGTTCCAAATGTGTGTGGGTAGAATATATATCCCACGGGGGTAAAATTGAAAAAAGTAAAAAAAAAATTTTTTTTGGACTTAGTGATTTTTCTGGCGTTTATCAGACTTTCATATAGGGGAAATGTCAGTGAGCATTCCGATTTCAGTTCCAGAGCGATTCACCCAATGAGTCCGTGATATTTAGTCGCTTTCAGCCAATTTTTTGGATTTTTGAAAATTTCACTTTTTTGTCAAAATATCCACTAAATGAGGGAATAATATGTGTGAGGATATCCCAGGAGAGTTCCAAATGTGTGTGGGTAGAATATATATCCCACGGGGGTAAAATTGAAAAAAGTTGAAAAAAATTTTTTTTGGGACTTAGTCATTTTTCTGGCGTTTATCAGACTTTCAGATAGGGGAAATGTCAGTGAGCATTCCGATTTCAGTTCCAGACTGATTCACCCAATGGGTCCTTGATATTTAGTCGTTTTCAGCCAATTTTTTGGATTTTTGAAAATTTCACTTTTTTGTGAAAATATCCACTAAATGAGGGAATAATATGTGTGAGGGTACCCCAGGAGAGTTCCCAATGTGTCTGGGTAGAATATATATCCCACGGGGGTAAAATTGAAAAAAGTTGAAAAAAAATTTTTTTTTGGACTTAGTCATTTTTCTGGCGTTTATCAGACTTTCAGATAGGGCAAATGTCAGTGAGGGTTCCGATTTCAGTTCCAGAGTGATTCTCCCAATGAGTCCTTGATATTTAGTCGTTTTCAGCCAATTTTCTGGATTTTTGAAAATTTCACTTTTTTGTGAAAATATTCACTTAATGAGGGACTAATATGTGTGAGGGTACCCCAGGAGAGTTCCAAATGTGTGTGGGTAGAATATATATCCCACGGGGGTAAAATTGAAAAAAGTTGAAAAAAATTTTTTTTGGACTTAGTCATTTTTCTGGCGTTTATCAGACTTTCAGATAGGGCAAATGTCAGTGAACGTTCCGATTTCAGTTCCAGAGCGATTCTCCCAATGAGTCCTTGATATTTAGTAGTTTTCAGCCAATTTTTTGGATTTTTTAAAATTTCACTTTTTTGTGAAAATATCCACTAAATGAGGGAATAATATGTGTGAGGGTACCCCAGGAGAGTTCCAAATGTGTGTGGGTAGAATATATAACCCACGGGGGTAAAATTGAAAAAAGTTGAAAAAATTTTTTTTTGGGACTTTGTCATTTTTCCGGCGTTTATCAGACTTTCAGATAGGGGAAATGTCAGTGAGCGTTCCGATTTCAGTTCCAGACTGCTTCTCCCAATGAGTCCTTGTTATTTAGTCGTTTCCAGCCAATTTTCTGGATTTTTTAAAATTTCACTTTTTTGTGAAAATATCCACTAAATGAGGGAATAATATGTGTGAGGGTACCCCAGGAGCGTTCCAAATGTGTGTGGGTAGAACATATATCCCACGGGGGTAAAATTGAAAAAAGTGAAAAAAAAATTTTTTTGGACTTAGTGAATTTTCCGACTTTTATCAGACTTTCAGATAGGGGAAATGTCAGTGAGCATTCCGATTTCAGTTCCAGTGCGATTGGCCTAATGAGTCCTTGATATTTAGTCGTTTTCAGCCAATTTTCTGGATTTTTGAAAATTTCACTTTTTTCTGAAAATATCCACTAAATGAGGGAATAAAATGTGTGAGGGTACCCCAGGAAAGTTCCAAATGTGTGTGGGAAGAATATATATCCCACGGGGGTAAAATTGAAAAAAGTTGAAAATATTTTTTTTTTGGACTTAGTGATTTTTCTGGCGTTCATCAGACTTTCAGATAGGGGAAATGTCAGTGAGCGTTCAGATTTCAGTTCCAGAGCAATTCGCCCAATGACTCCTTGTTATTTAGTCGTTTTCAGCCAATTTTCTGGATTTTTGAAAATTTCACTTTTTTGTGAAAATATCCACTAAATGAGGGAATGATATGTGTGAGGCTACCCCAGGAGAGTTCCAAATGTGTGTGGGTAGAATATATATCCCACGGAGGTAAAATTGAAAAAAGTTGAAAAAAATTTTTTTTTGTACTTAGTCATTTTTCTGGCGTTTATCAGACTTTCAGATATGGGAAATGTCAGTGAGCATTCTGATTTCAGTTCCAGAGTGATTCGCCCAATGAGTCCTTGATATTTAGTCGTTTTCAGCCAATTTTCTGGATTTTTGAAAATTTCACTTTTTTGTGAAAATATCCACTAAATGAGGGAATAATATGAGTGAGGGTACCCCAGGAAAGTTCCAAATGTGTGTGGGTAGAATATATATCCCACGGGGGAAAAATTGAAAAAAGTTGAAAAAATTTTTTTTTTGGACTTAGTCATTTTCCAGCGTTTTTCAGACTTTCAGATAAGGGAAATGTCAGTGCGCGTTCCGATTTCAGTTTCAGAGCGATTCGCCCAATGAGTCATTGTTATTTATTCATTTTCAGCCAATTTTCTGGATTTTTGAAAATTTCACTTTTTTGTGAAAATATTCACTAAATGAGGGAATAATATGTGTGAGGGTACCCCAGGAGAGTTCCAAATGTGTGTGGGTAGAATATATATCCCACGGGGGTAAAATTGAAAAAAGTTGAAAAAAATTTTTTTTTGGACTTAGTCATTTTTCCAGCGTTTATCAGACTTTCAGATAGGGGAAATGTCAGTGAGCATTCCGATTTCAGTTCCAGAGTGATTCGCCCAATGAGTCCTTAATATTTAGTCGTTTTCAGCCAATTTTCTGGATTTTTGAAAATTTCACTTTTTTGTGAAAATATCCACTAAATGAGGGAATAATATGAGTGAGGGTACCCCAGGAGAGTTCCAAATGTGTGTGGGTAGAATATATATCACACGGGGGAAAAATGTAAAAAAGTTGAAAAAATTTTTTTTTGGGACTTAGTCATTTTCCACGCGTTTTTCAGACTTTCAGACAAAGGAAATGTCAGTGCGCGTTACGATTTCAGTTCCAGAGCGATTCGCCCAATGAGTCCTTGATATTTAGTCGTTTTCAGCCAATTTTCTGGATTTTTGAAAATTTCACTTTTTTGTGAAAATATCCACTAAATGAGGGAATAATATGAGTGAGGGTACCCCAGGAGAGTTCCAAATGTGTGTGGGTAGAATATATATTCCACGGGGGAAAAATTGAAAAAAGTTGAAAAAATTTTTTTTTTGGACATAGTCATTTTCCAGCGTTTTTCAGACTTTCAGATAAGGGAAATGTCAGTGCGCGTTCCGATTTCAGTTTCAGAGCGATTCGCCCAATGAGTCATTGTTATTTATTCATTTTCAGCCAATTTTCTGGATTTTTGAAAATTTCACTTTTTTGTGAAAATATCCACTAAATGAGGGAATAATATGTGTGAGGGTACCCCAGGAGAGTTGCAAATGTGCGTGGGAAGAATATATATCCCACGGGGGTAAAATGGAAAAAAGTTGAAACATTTTTTTTTTTGGACTTAGTCATTTTTCCAGCGTTTAGCAGACTTTCAGATAGGGGAAATGTCAGTGAGCATTCCGATTTCAGTTCCAGAGCGATTCGCCCAATGAGTCCTTGATATTTAGTCGTTTTCAGCCAATTTTCTGGATTTTTGAAAATTTCACTTTTTTGTCAAAATATCCACTAAATGAGGGAATAATATGTGTGAGGGTACCCCAGGAGAGTTCCAAATGTGTGTGGGTAGAATATATATCCCACGGGGGTAAAATTGAAAAAAGTTGAAAACATTTTTTTTTGGACTTAGTCATTTTTCCAGCGTTTATCAGACTTTCAGATAGGGGAAATGTCAGTGAGCATTCCGATTTCAGTTCCAGAGCGATTCGCCCAATGAGTCCTTGATATTTAGTCGTTTTCAGCCAATTTTCTGGATTTTTGAAAATTTCACTTTTTTGTGAAAATATCCACTAAATGAGGGAATAATATGAGTGAGGGTACCCCAGGAGAGTTCCAAATGTGTGTGGGTAGAATATATATCCCACGGGTGAAAAATTGAAAAAAGTTGAAAAAATTTTTTTTTTGGACTTAGTCATTTTCCAGCGTTTTTCAGACTTTCAGATAAGGGAAATGTCAGTGCGCGTTCCGATTTCAGTTCCAGAGCGATTTTCCCAAAGAGTCATTGTTATTTAGTCATTTTCAGCCAATTTTCTGGATTTTTGAACATTTCACTTTTTTGTGAAAATATCCACTAAATGAGGGAATAATATGTGTGAGGGTACCCCAGGAGAGTTGCAAATGTGCGTGGGAAGAATATATATCCCACGGGGGTAAAATTGAAAAAAGTTGAAAAATTTTTTTTTTTGGACTTAGTCATTTTTCCAGCGTTTATCAGACTTTCAGATAGGGGAAATGTCAGTGAGCATTCCGATTTCAGTTCCAGAGTGATTCGCCCAATGAGTCCTTAATATTTAGTCGTTTTCAGCCAATTTTCTGGATTTTTGAAAATTTCACTTTTTTGTGAAAATATCCACTAAATGAGGGAATAATATGCGTGAGGGTACCCCAGGAGAGTTCAAAATGTGTGTGGGTAGAATATATATCCCACGGGGGTAAAATTGAAAAAAGTTGAAAAAAATTTTTTTTTGGACTTAGTCATTTTTCTGGCATTTATCAGACTTTCAGATAGGGGAAATGTCAGTGAGCATTCTGATTTCAGTTCCAGAGCGATTCGCCCAATGAGTCCTTGATATTTAGTCGTTTTCAGCCATTTTCTGGATTTTTGAAAATTTCACTTTTTTTGTGAAAATATCCACTAAATGAGGGAATAATATGTGTGAGGGTACCCCAGGAGAGTTCCAAATGTGTGTGGGTAGAATATATATCCCACGGGGGTAAAATTGAAAAAAGTTGAAAAAATTTTTTTTTGGACTTAGTCATTTTTCCAGCGTTTATCAGACTTTCAGATAGGGGAAATGTCAGTGAGCATTCCGATTTCAGTTCCAGAGTGATTCGCCCAATGAGTCCTTAATATTTAGTCGTTTTCAGCCAATTTTCTGGATTTTTGAAAATTTCACTTTTTTGTGAAAATATCCACTAAATGAGGGAATAATATGAGTGAGGGTACCCCAGGAGAGTTCCAAATGTGTGTGGGTAGAATATATATCACACGGGGGAAAAATTGAAAAAAGTTGAAAAAATTTTTTTTTTGGACTTAGTCATTTTCCAGCTTTTTTCAGACTTTCAGACAAGGGAAATGTCAGTGCGCGTTCCGATTTCAGTTCCAGAGCGATTCGCCCAATGAGTCCTTGATATTTAGTCGTTTTCAGCCAATTTTCTGGATTTTTGAAAATTTCACTTTTTTGTGAAAATATCCACTAAATGAGGGAATAATATGAGTGAGGGTACCCCAGGAGAGTTCCAAATGTGTGTGGGTAGAATATATATCCCATGGGGGAAAAATTGAAAAAAGTTGAAAAAATTTTTTTTTTGGACTTAGTCATTTTCCAGCGTTTTTCAGACTTTCAGATAAGGGAAATGTCAGTGCGCGTTCCGATTTCAGTTCCAGAGCGATTCGCCCAATGAGTCATTGTTATTTAGTCATTTTCAGCCAATTTTCTGGATTTTTGAAAATTTCACTTTTTTGTGAAAATATCCACTAAATGAGGGAATAATATGCGTGAGGGTATCCCAGGAGAGTTCCAAATGTGTGTGGGTAGAATATACATCCCACGGGGGTAAAATTGAAAAAAGTTGAAAAAAATTTTCTTTTGGACTTAGTCATTTTCCAGCGTTTTTCAGTCTTTCAGATAAGGGAAATGTCAGTGCGCGTTCCGATTTCAGTTCCAGAGCGATTCGCCCAATGAGTTATTGTTATTTAGTCATTTTCAGCCAATTTTCTGGATTTTTGAAAATTTCACTTTTTTGTGAAAATATCCACTAAATGAGGGAATAATATGTGTGAGGGTGCCCCAGGAGAGTTCCAAATGTGTGTGGGTAGAATATATATCCCACGGGGGTAAAATTGAAAAAAGTTGAAAAAAATTTTTTTTTGGACTTAGTCATTTTTCTGCCGTTTATCAGACTTTCAGATAGGGGAAATGGCAGTGAGCAATCCGATTTCAGTTCCAGAGTGATTCACCCAATGAGTCCTTGATATTTAGTCGTTTTCAGCCAATTTTTGGGATTTTTGAAAATTTCACTTTTTTGTGAAAATATCCACTAAATGAGGGAATAATATGTGTGAGGGTACCCCAGGAGAGTTCCAAATGTGTGTGGGTAGAATATATATCCCACGGGGGTAAAATTGAAAAAAATTGAAAAAAAATTTTTTTTGGACTTAGTCATTTTTCTGCCATTTATCAGACTTTCAGATAGGGGAAATATCAGTGAGCATTCCGATTTCAGTTCCAGAGTGATTCACCCAATGAGTCCTTGATATTTAGTCGTTTTCAGCCAATTTTCTGGATTTTTGAAAATTTCACTTTTTTGTCAAAATATCCACTAAATGAGGGAATAATATGTGTGAGGGTACCCCAGGAGAGTTCCAAATGTGTGTGGGTAGAATATATATCCCACGGGGGTAAAATTGAAAAAAGTTGAAAACATTTTTTTTTGGACTTAGTCATTTTTCCAGCGTTTATCAGACTTTCAGATAGGGGAAATGTCAGTGAGCATTCCGATTTCAGTTCCAGAGCGATTCGCCCAATGAGTCCTTGATATTTAGTCGTTTTCAGCCAATTTTCTGGATTTTTGAAAATTTCACTTTTTTGTGAAAATATCCACTAAATGAGGGAATAATATGAGTGAGGGTACCCCAGGAGAGTTCCAAATGTGTGTGGGTAGAATATATATCCCACGGGTGAAAAATTGAAAAAAGTTGAAAAAATTTTTTTTTTGGACTTAGTCATTTTCCAGCGTTTTTCAGACTTTCAGATAAGGGAAATGTCAGTGCGCGTTCCGATTTCAGTTCCAGAGCGATTTTCCCAAAGAGTCATTGTTATTTAGTCATTTTCAGCCAATTTTCTGGATTTTTGAACATTTCACTTTTTTGTGAAAATATCCACTAAATGAGGGAATAATATGTGTGAGGGTACCCCAGGAGAGTTGCAAATGTGCGTGGGAAGAATATATATCCCACGGGGGTAAAATTGAAAAAAGTTGAAAAATTTTTTTTTTTGGACTTAGTCATTTTTCCAGCGTTTATCAGACTTTCAGATAGGGGAAATGTCAGTGAGCATTCCGATTTCAGTTCCAGAGTGATTCGCCCAATGAGTCCTTAATATTTAGTCGTTTTCAGCCAATTTTCTGGATTTTTGAAAATTTCACTTTTTTGTGAAAATATCCACTAAATGAGGGAATAATATGCGTGAGGGTACCCCAGGAGAGTTCAAAATGTGTGTGGGTAGAATATATATCCCACGGGGGTAAAATTGAAAAAAGTTGAAAAAAATTTTTTTTTGGACTTAGTCATTTTTCTGGCATTTATCAGACTTTCAGATAGGGGAAATGTCAGTGAGCATTCTGATTTCAGTTCCAGAGCGATTCGCCCAATGAGTCCTTGATATTTAGTCGTTTTCAGCCATTTTCTGGATTTTTGAAAATTTCACTTTTTTTGTGAAAATATCCACTAAATGAGGGAATAATATGTGTGAGGGTACCCCAGGAGAGTTCCAAATGTGTGTGGGTAGAATATATATCCCACGGGGGTAAAATTGAAAAAAGTTGAAAAAATTTTTTTTTGGACTTAGTCATTTTTCCAGCGTTTATCAGACTTTCAGATAGGGGAAATGTCAGTGAGCATTCCGATTTCAGTTCCAGAGTGATTCGCCCAATGAGTCCTTAATATTTAGTCGTTTTCAGCCAATTTTCTGGATTTTTGAAAATTTCACTTTTTTGTGAAAATATCCACTAAATGAGGGAATAATATGAGTGAGGGTACCCCAGGAGAGTTCCAAATGTGTGTGGGTAGAATATATATCACACGGGGGAAAAATTGAAAAAAGTTGAAAAAATTTTTTTTTTGGACTTAGTCATTTTCCAGCTTTTTTCAGACTTTCAGACAAGGGAAATGTCAGTGCGCGTTCCGATTTCAGTTCCAGAGCGATTCGCCCAATGAGTCCTTGATATTTAGTCGTTTTCAGCCAATTTTCTGGATTTTTGAAAATTTCACTTTTTTGTGAAAATATCCACTAAATGAGGGAATAATATGAGTGAGGGTACCCCAGGAGAGTTCCAAATGTGTGTGGGTAGAATATATATCCCATGGGGGAAAAATTGAAAAAAGTTGAAAAAATTTTTTTTTTGGACTTAGTCATTTTCCAGCGTTTTTCAGACTTTCAGATAAGGGAAATGTCAGTGCGCGTTCCGATTTCAGTTCCAGAGCGATTCGCCCAATGAGTCATTGTTATTTAGTCATTTTCAGCCAATTTTCTGGATTTTTGAAAATTTCACTTTTTTGTGAAAATATCCACTAAATGAGGGAATAATATGCGTGAGGGTATCCCAGGAGAGTTCCAAATGTGTGTGGGTAGAATATACATCCCACGGGGGTAAAATTGAAAAAAGTTGAAAAAAATTTTCTTTTGGACTTAGTCATTTTCCAGCGTTTTTCAGTCTTTCAGATAAGGGAAATGTCAGTGCGCGTTCCGATTTCAGTTCCAGAGCGATTCGCCCAATGAGTTATTGTTATTTAGTCATTTTCAGCCAATTTTCTGGATTTTTGAAAATTTCACTTTTTTGTGAAAATATCCACTAAATGAGGGAATAATATGTGTGAGGGTGCCCCAGGAGAGTTCCAAATGTGTGTGGGTAGAATATATATCCCACGGGGGTAAAATTGAAAAAAGTTGAAAAAAATTTTTTTTTGGACTTAGTCATTTTTCTGCCGTTTATCAGACTTTCAGATAGGGGAAATGGCAGTGAGCAATCCGATTTCAGTTCCAGAGTGATTCACCCAATGAGTCCTTGATATTTAGTCGTTTTCAGCCAATTTTTGGGATTTTTGAAAATTTCACTTTTTTGTGAAAATATCCACTAAATGAGGGAATAATATGTGTGAGGGTACCCCAGGAGAGTTCCAAATGTGTGTGGGTAGAATATATATCCCACGGGGGTAAAATTGAAAAAAATTGAAAAAAAATTTTTTTTGGACTTAGTCATTTTTCTGCCATTTATCAGACTTTCAGATAGGGGAAATATCAGTGAGCATTCCGATTTCAGTTCCAGAGTGATTCACCCAATGAGTCCTTGATATTTAGTCGTTTTCAGCCAATTTTCTGGATTTTTGAAAATTTCACTTTTTTGTCAAAATATCCACTAAATGAGGGAATAATATGTGTGAGGGTACCCCAGGAGAGTTCCAAATGTGTGTGGGTAGAATATATATCCCACGGGGGTAAAATTGAAAAAAGTTGAAAACATTTTTTTTTGGACTTAGTCATTTTTCCAGCGTTTATCAGACTTTCAGATAGGGGAAATGTCAGTGAGCATTCCGATTTCAGTTCCAGAGCGATTCGCCCAATGAGTCCTTGATATTTAGTCGTTTTCAGCCAATTTTCTGGATTTTTGAAAATTTCACTTTTTTGTGAAAATATCCACTAAATGAGGGAATAATATGAGTGAGGGTACCCCAGGAGAGTTCCAAATGTGTGTGGGTAGAATATATATCCCACGGGTGAAAAATTGAAAAAAGTTGAAAAAATTTTTTTTTTGGACTTAGTCATTTTCCAGCGTTTTTCAGACTTTCAGATAAGGGAAATGTCAGTGCGCGTTCCGATTTCAGTTCCAGAGCGATTTTCCCAAAGAGTCATTGTTATTTAGTCATTTTCAGCCAATTTTCTGGATTTTTGAACATTTCACTTTTTTGTGAAAATATCCACTAAATGAGGGAATAATATGTGTGAGGGTACCCCAGGAGAGTTGCAAATGTGCGTGGGAAGAATATATATCCCACGGGGGTAAAATTGAAAAAAGTTGAAAAATTTTTTTTTTTGGACTTAGTCATTTTTCCAGCGTTTATCAGACTTTCAGATAGGGGAAATGTCAGTGAGCATTCTGATTTCAGTTCCAGAGCGATTCGCCCAATGAGTCCTTGATATTTAGTCGTTTTCAGCCAATTTTCTGGATTTTTGAAAATTTCACTTTTTTGTGAAAATATCCACTAAATGAGGGAATAATATGTGTGAGGGTGCCCCAGGAGAGTTCCAAATGTGTGTGGGTAGAATATATATCCCACGGGGGTAAAATTGAAAAAAGTTGAAAAAAATTTTTTTTTGGACTTAGTCATTTTTCTGCCGTTTATCAGACTTTCAGATAGGGGAAATGGCAGTGAGCAATCCGATTTCAGTTCCAGAGTGATTCACCCAATGAGTCCTTGATATTTAGTCGTTTTCAGACAATTTTCTGGATTTTTGAAAATTTCACTTTTTTGTGAAAATATCTACTAAATGAGGGAATAATATGTGTGAGGGTACCACAGGAGAGTTCCAAATGTGTGTGGGTAGAATATATATCCCACGGGGGTAAAATTGAAAAAAGTTGAAAAAAAATTTTTTTTGGACTTAGTCATTTTTCCGGCGTTTATCAGACTTTCAGATAGGGGAAATGTCAGTGAGCGTTCCGATTTCAGTTCCAGAGTGATTCTCCCAATGAGTCCTTGTTATTTAGTCGTTTTCAGCCAATTTTCTGGATTTTTGAAAATTTCACTTTTTTGTGAAAATATCCACTAAATGAGGGAATAATATGAGTGAGGGTACCCCAGGAGAGTTCCAAATGTGTGTGGGTAGAATATATATCCCATGGGGGAAAAATTGAAAAAAGTTGAAAAAATTTTTTTTTTGGACTTAGTCATTTTCCAGCGTTTTTCAGACTTTCAGATAAGGGAAATGTCAGTGCGCGTTCCGATTTCAGTTCCAGAGCGATTCGCCCAATGAGTCCTTGTTATTTAGTCATTTTCAGCCAATTTTCTGGATTTTTGAAAATTTCACTTTTTTGTGAAAATATCCACTAAATGAGGGAATAATATGCGTGAGGGTATCCCAGGAGAGTTCCAAATGTGTGTGGGTAGAATATACATCCCACGGGGGTAAAATTGAAAAAAGTTGAAAAAAATTTTCTTTTGGACTTAGTCATTTTCCAGCGTTTTTCAGTCTTTCAGATAAGGGAAATGTCAGTGCGCGTTCCGATTTCAGTTCCAGAGCGATTCGACCAATGAGTTATTGTTATTTAGTCATTTTCAGCCAATTTTCTGGATTTTTGAAAATTTCACTTTTTTGTGAAAATATCCACTAAATGAGGGAATAATATGTGTGAGGGTACCCCAGGAGAGTTCCAAATGTGTGTGGGTAGAATATATATCCCACGGGGGTAAAATTGAAAAAAGTTGAAAAAAAATTTTTTGGGGACTTAGTCATTTTTCTGGCATTTATCAGACTTTCAGATAGGGGAAATGTCAGTGAGCATTCCGATTTCAGTTTCAGAGCGATTCGCCCAATGAGTCCTTGATATTTAGTCGTTTTCAGCCAATTTTCTGGATTTTTGAAAATTTCACTTTTTTGTGAAAATATCCACTAAATGAGGGAATAATATGTGTGAGGGTACCCCAGGAGAGTTCCAAATGTGTGTGGGTAGAATATATATCCCACGGGGGTAAAATTGAAAAAAGTTGAAAAAATTTTTTTTTTGGACTTAGTCATTTTTCCGGCGTTTATCAGACTTTCAGATAGGGGAAATGTCAGTGAGCATTCCGATTTCAGTTTCAGAGTGATTCTCCCAATGAGTCCTTGTTATTTAGTCGTTTTCAGCCAATTTTCTGGATTTTTGAAAATTTCACTTTTTTGTGAAAATATCTACTAAATGAGGGAATAATATGTGTGAGGGTGCCCCAGGAGAGTTCCAAATGTGTGTGGGTAGAATATATATCCCACGGGGGTAAAATTGAAAAAAGTTGAAAAAATTTTTTTTTTGGACTTAGTCATTTTTCTGCCGTTTATCAGACTTTCAGATAGGGGAAATGGCAGTGAGCAATCCGATTTCAGTTCCAGAGTGATTCACCCAATGAGTCCTTGATATTTAGTCGTTTTCAGCCAATTTTTGGGATTTTTGAAAATTTCACTTTTTTGTGAAAATATCCACTAAATGAGGGAATAATATGTGTGAGGGTACCCCAGGAGAGTTCCAAATGTGTGTGGGTAGAATATATATCCCACGGGGGTAAAATTGAAAAAAATTGAAAAAAAATTTTTTTTGGACTTAGTCATTTTTCCGGCGTTTATCAGACTTTCAGATAGGGGAAATGTCAGTGAGCATTCCGATTTCAGTTCCAGAGCGATTCGCCCAATGAGTCCTTAATATTTAGTCGTTTTCAGCCAATTTTCTGGATTTTTGAAAATGTCACTTTTTTGTGAAAATATTCACTAAAGGAGGGAATAATATGTGTGAGGGTACCCCAGGAGAGTTCCAAATGTGTGTGGGTAGAATATATATCCCACGGGGGTAAAATTGAAAAAAGTTGAAAAAAAATTTTTTTTGGACTTAGTCATTTTTCTGCCATTTATCAGACTTTCAGATAGGGGAAATATCAGTGAGCATTCCGATTTCAGTTCCAGAGTGATTCACCCAATGAGTCCTTGATATTTAGTCGTTTTCAGACAATTTTTTGGATTTTTGAAAATTTCACTTTTTTGTGAAAATATCCACTAAATGAGGGAATAATATGTGTGAGGGTACCCCAGGAGAGTTCCAAATGTGTGTGGGTAGAATATATATCCCACGGGGGTTAAATTGAAAAAAATTGAAAAAAAATTTTTTTTGGACTTAGTCATTTTTCCGGCGTTTATCAGACTTTCAGATAGGGGAAATGTCAGTGAGCATTCCGATTTCAGTTTCAGAGTGATTCTCCCAATGAGTCCTTGTTATTTAGTCGTTTTCAGCCAATTTTCTGGATTTTTGAAAATTTCACTTTTTTGTGAAAATATCTACTAAATGAGGGAATAATATGTGTGAGGGTGCCCCAGGAGAGTTCCAAATGTGTGTGGGTAGAATATATATCCCACGGGGGTAAAATTGAAAAAAGTTGAAAAAAATTTTTTTTGGACTTAGTCATTTTTCTGCCGTTTATCAGACTTTCAGATAGGGGAAATGTCAGTGAGCGTTCCGATTTCAGTTCCAGAGTGATTCTCCCAATGACTCCTTGTTATTTAGTCGTTTTCAGCCAATTTTCTGGATTTTTGAAAATTTCACTTTTTTTGTGAAAATATCCACTAAATGAGGGAATAATATGTGTGAGGGTACCACAGGAGAGTTCCAAATGTGTGTGGGTAGAATATATATCCCACGGGGGTAAAATTGAAAAAAGTTGAAAAAAAATTTTTTTTGGACTTAGTCATTTTTCCGGCGTTTATCAGACTTTCAGATAGGGGAAATGTCAGTGAGCGTTCCGATTTCAGTTCCAGAGTGATTCTCCCAATGAGTCCTTGTTATTTAGTCGTTTTCAGCCAATTTTCTGGATTTTTGAAAATTTCACTTTTTTGTGAAAATATCCACTAAATGAGGGAATAATATGCGTGAGGGTACCCCAGGAGAGTTCCAAATGTGTGTGGGTAGAATATATATCCCACGGGGGTAAAATTGAAAAAAGTTGAAAAAAATTTTTTTTGGGACTTAGTCATTTTTCTGCCGTTTATCAGACTTTCAGATAGGGGAAATGTCAGTGAGCAATCCGATTTCAGTTCCAGAGTGATTCACCCAATGAGTCCTTGATATTTAGTCGTTTTCAGCCAATTTTCTGGATTTTTTAAAATTTCACTTTTTTGTGAAAATATCCACTAAATGAGGGAATAATATGTGTGAGGGTACCCCAGGAGAGTTCCAAATGTGTGTGGGTAGAATATATATCCCACGGGGGTAAAATTGAAAAAAGTTAAAAAAAATTTTTTTTTTTGTACTTAGTCATTTTTCCAGCGTTTATCAGACTTTCAGTTAGGGGAAGTGTCAGTGAGCGTTCCGATTTCAGTTCCAGAGCGATTCGCCCAATGAGTCCTTGATATTTAGTAGTTTTCAGCCAATTTTCTGGATTTTTGAAAATTTCACTTTTTTTGTGAAAATATCCACTAAATGAGGGAATAATATGTGTGATGGTACCCCAGGAGAGTTCCAAATGTGTGTGGGTAGAATACATATCAAACGGGGGTAAAATTGAAAAAAGTTTTAAAAAAATTTTTTTGGGACTTAGTCATTTTTCTGGCGTTTATCAGACTTTCAGATAGGGGAAATGTCAGTGAGCAATCCGATTTCAGTTCCAGAGTGATTCACCCAATGAGTCCTTGATATTTAGTCGTTTTCAGCCAATTTTTTGGATTTTTGAAAATTTCACTTTTTTGTGAAAATATCCACTAAATGAGGGAATAATATGTGTGAGGGTACCCCAGGTGTTATGTTCTGCTACCAAAGCTAAGGAAAGAGAGGAGATCTGTCCCTACTATAAGACTCAGCTGAATCCCTACGATGTAACAGGGAACCTGATCCTGCGATCAGACCTGCTAAAGTCCTAATCTAGTCTGTACGGAGACCTATAGATGTGGGGAGGGAATCCCTACAAGTACTAAGGACTGGGAGGAATATGGGACACCTCCTAACAGAAATAGTAGCAGACAGACGAACAAACAAAATAGATAGAACATAGAGGTCCGAAGACCAAGCAAACTAACTGAGTTAGATACAGAGCACAGGCTAGCTTGAAAGTAGACATACAATGAAGTCCAGCAAAGCCAGAAGGGCGGAGCAGGAATAAATAGGCCAACAAGGTCATGTGACCAGCAAAGGAAAAAAAACCTAACAGCAAGGTTCTAACAGTACCCCCCCTTCTAAGAGGATCCTCCGGATCCCCTAGGACCAGGCTTATCAGGAAATCTCCTGTGAAACGCTCTGATAAGTCTGGACGCGGAAACATCATCTGACCTCACCCAAGAGTTATCCTCGGGTCCGAAACCTTTCCAGGCCACAAGATACTGCAAACTACCTCTATACCGTCTAGAGTCAAGGATGCGAGAAATTTCATATTCCCCGTCCTCCACCACCGGAGGAACAGAGGCAGAGGCGTCACCATCCGACACGACAGCTTTTTTTAACAGAGAGACATAAAAGACCGGATTAATTCTCCAAGAGGTAGGAACCTCCAACCTAACAGCAGATTGGTTGACAACCTGAAGCACCTTAAAGGGCCCTACAAATTTGGGACCCAATTTCTTAGAAGGAATCCTCAACCGCAGATTCCTAGAGGACAACCAAACCATGTCACCAACAGCGAACAAAACCTCCTGTCGTTTCCTATCAAAGTAGTCTTTAGATTTTCTGTTGGCCTCCTGAAGATTACCACGCACATCCGTCCAAATTCTTTCCAAATCACCGGAAAAATTCTCCTCCTCAGGCACGGCAGATCCCAACTTGGAGAACGACCCAAACGACGGATGTCTCCCAGAACAACAAAAAAAAGGCGAACAACCAGCAGAAGAAGATGTATGATTGTTCAGAGCAAATTCGGCAAGTGGCAGAAACTCAGACCACCCCTCCTGATTGTCTGCCACAAAACAACGCAAGAACTGCTCAACATCCTGGTTTTTCCTTTCTGTCTGGCCATTAGATTCAGGATGGTATCCGGACGAAAACGACAAATGAATTCCCAACCTGTCACAAAAGGCACGCCAAAAACGAGCAACGAACTGAGGACCCCTATCAGAAACAATGTCAGTAGGAACGCCATGAAGTCTGACAATTTCCTTGACAAAGGCCTTAGCGAGAGTTTTAGCGCAGGGCAGTTTGACGAAGGGAACCAAGTGACACATCTTGCTAAAATGGTCCACGACCACCCAGATGACAGTAAAACCCTCAGAGGGGAGAAGGTCAGTTATAAAGTCCATAGCCAAATGTGTCCAAGGAGCACTGGGGACCTCCAAAGGACAAAGCAACCCCGCAGCAGGAGTATGTGAGGACTTGGATCTAGCACATATTGTACATTGGCGCACCCACTTAATGACTTCCTTCTGCCATCCAGGCCACCAAAAACTGCGACCCACCAGTCTCTTGGTCTCAGAGATTCCGGGATGACCTGCCAACCGAGATTCGTGACACTCAACAAACAAATCTCTCCTAAAGGTCCCAGGCACAAACAACCTCCCATGAGGAGTGTTAGATGGGGCATTCTCCTGAGCTTTAAGAATCTCATCTTCCAAAACGGAGTCTAAAGCAGCTATCACAACACCTTCTTGTAAAATGTTTTCCTCTTTCTCAGCACCGACTATGGGAGAAAAACTGCGAGACAAGGCATCCGCCTTAACATTCTTAGTACCAGGGATGTAAGTAACGGAGAAATTAAACTGCGAGAAAAACAGTGCCCACCTAGCCTGACGGGCATTCAGGCGCTTGGCAGCATCAAGATATATCAGATTTTTATGATCCGTAAGAACCTGAACGGGAAATTCCGCACCTTCCAAGAAGTGGCGCCAGTGTTCAAATGCGAGTTTAATAGCCAATAATTCCCGATTACCAATATCGTAATTCAATTCAGTCTCCGAAAATTTTTTGGAAAAAAAGGCACAGGGATGTAATCCATCCCCGTTATCCTGAGACAATACTGCGTCAACCCCCACAGAGGAAGCATCAACCTCAACCAAAAATGGCCTAGTAACATCAGGCTGCATAAGGATGGGAGCAGAGGTGAACCTCTCCTTGAGATACACAAAAGCTTCAATGGCCTCAGAAGACCACTGAACCGCATCAGCACCTTTCCTGGTGAGATCAGTCAGAGGTTTGACAATACTAGAAAAAATTTTTATGAATTTTCTATAGTAATTGGCGAAACCCAAAAACCTCTGTATCGATTTCAAACCAATAGGCCTAGGCCATTCCTGCACAGCCTGAACCTTAACCGGATCCATCTCAAAACCTTTGCTGGAGATAATGTAGCCCAAAAAACTAATTCTCTGTACAGCGAACTCACATTTCTCCAGCTTAGCAAAAAGCGAATTGTCCATTAATAACTGTAATACCTCACGCACGCTCCGCCAATGAGACTCCAGATCTGGCGAATAAATCAAAATGTCATCCAAATACACAACCACATTTTTACCAATCAAAGGTCTAAGGATGTCATTAATCAGATTCTGAAAAAATGCAGGAGCATTAGTAAGACCAAAAGGCATAACCAGATTCTCAAAATGACCCACAGGAGTGTTAAAAGCAGTCTTCCATTCATCACCCTCCTTCATGCGCAACAGATTGTATGCCCCCTTAAGGTCAATTTTAGAGAACCACTTGGCCCCCAATAACTGGTTAAACAGATCAGGAATCAATGGCAGTGGGTAAGGATTGCGTACCGTAATTTTGTTAATCTCACGGAAATCCAGACAAGGACGTTAACCGCCGTCCTTTTTCTTTACAAAAAAAAATCCAACCGCCACAGGAGACTTAGAGGGCCTAATGTGACCGGTGGCCAAACTTGTCTGTATGTATTCCTCCAAAGCCTTCCTCTCAGGAATAGTAAGGTTAAATAAACGACTTTTAGGAAGAGTCGCTCCAGGGACAAATTCAATAGAACAATCATAGTCTCTATGGGGAGGCAAAACCTGCGATTCCTTCTCAGAAAAAACTCTCCAAAAATCCTGAATAGGAACAGGCAATTCTCCCCTATCCAAAGCTGCAATACGCCCGTTACAACACTTGTCATAACATTTATGGCTCCAGGACTTAATTTCACTGGTAGACCAATCCAGTACAGGATTGTGAAATTTTAACCAGGGCAAACCCAATATTACTGGAGAAGGCAAGTTATTCAACACTACCAAATCCAATTTCTCATGGTGAACACCATTAATAGTGAGAGGAAATTCACTGACCTTGAGAGTAATATTCTTCAAAGGGGAACCATCCACAGAAACCACAGCAATGGGGGATGATAAAGGTTCAGGTTTTAAATTGAGTTTTTCCACGAATCCCCCATCAATTACATTCAGTGTAGACCCGCAGTCAACAAACACCCGAAATTCCATTAATTTTTCCTGAGCAATCGTGGAAGCAGCTAAAAATATACCCTTGGAATTTAAGCAGGCAATACGGGCGTGACTGACCATTTTTTTTTCTTTCTTTATACGAAGCTCACAGCCTTTAATCAAATGACCAGATTTCCCGCAATAGAAACACAAGCCTTCCGAAAAACGACGATCTTTTTCTTGAGAGCGAGGTGCCACCGATCCAATCTCCATCGGTTCACCACTGTTAGTACACACATTATCATAACCAGAAACTGACATAGCAGAGGATTTGCTCTCATTAACCCTAGCACGCAGTCTTCTATCCACCCGTATAGCTAATTGCATAGCCTGTTGCAAATCCTCAGGTGTAGGATAAGCAATTAGCAGGTCTTTAACCCTTTCACTGAGCCCAGCAAGAAATAGACTTTTCAGAGCAGAATCATTCCACCCTGTTTGAGTGGACCAACGACGAAAATGTGTACAATATTTTTCTACATTACCTGATCCTTGTTTTAGACGTCTCAACTCAGTCTCAGCTGATGCCACACGGTCAGGATCATCATATAATAGTCCTAAAGCAGAAAAAAAACTATCCACTGATCTGAAGCATGTATCACTAGGTTGCAAAGAAAAGGCCCACTCCTGAGGCTCTTTGCGCAAAAGTGACATTATGAACCCTACGCGCTGGGATTCATCCCCAGAGGACTTGGGTCTCAAACGAAAATACAATAAGCAAGCATTTTTAAATGAAAAAAATTCTCGATGTTCACCAAAAAATAAATCCGGCAAACATACCTTAGGCTCCAAGAAATATGCTCCAGGACAGTTACTCACGTGCTGACGGAGCTCGGCCACTTCCAGAGAGAGTCCCTGCAGGTGTTTAGCCAAATCCTGAACCGACACCATGATGGAACAAAAAAAATCTTTCCTTAGAGAATTAGCTGGCTGGACTTACTGTTATGTTCTGCTACCAAAGCTAAGGAAAGAGAGGAGATCTGTCCCTACTATAAGACTCAGCTGAATCCCTACGATGTAACAGGGAACCTGATCCTGCGATCAGACCTGCTAAAGTCCTAATCTAGTCTGTACGGAGACCTATAGATGTGGGGAGGGAATCCCTACAAGTACTAAGGACTGGGAGGAATATGGGACACCTCCTAACAGAAATAGTAGCAGACAGACGAACAAACAAAATAGATAGAACATAGAGGTCCGAAGACCAAGCAAACTAACTGAGTTAGATACAGAGCACAGGCTAGCTTGAAAGTAGACATACAATGAAGTCCAGCAAAGCCAGAAGGGCGGAGCTGGAATAAATAGGCCAACAAGGTCATGTGACCAGCAAAGGAAAAAAAACCTAACAGCAAGGTTCTAACACCAGGAGAGTTCCAAATGTGTGTGGGTAGAATATATATCCCACGGGGGTAAAATTGAAAAAAGTTGAAAAAAAATTTTTTTTGGACTTAGTCATTTTTCTGCCATTTATCAGACTTTCAGATAGGGGAAATATCAGTGAGCATTCCGATTTCAGTTCCAGAGTGATTCACCCAATGAGTCCTTGATATTTAGTCGTTTTCAGACAATTTTTTGGATTTTTGAAAATTTCACTTTTTTGTGAAAATATCCACTAAATGAGGGAATAATATGTGTGAGGGTACCCCAGGAGAGTTCCAAATGTGTGTGGGTAGAATATATATCCCACGGGGGTAAAATTGAAAAAAGTTGAAAAAAAAGTTTTTTTGGACTTAGTCATTTTTCTGGCGTTTATCAGACTTTCAGATAGGGGAAATGTCAGTGAGCGTTCCGATTTCAGTTCCAGAGTGATTCTCCCAATGAGTCATTGTTATTTACTCATTTTCAGCCAATTTTCTGGATTTTTGAAAATTTCACTTTTTTGTGAAAATATCCACTAAATGAGGGAATAATATGTGTGAGGGTACCCCAGGAGAGTTCCAAATGTGTGTGGGTAGAATATATATCCCACGGGGGTAAAATTGAAAAAAGTTGAATAAAAATTTTTTTTGGACTTAGTCATTTTTCTGGCGTTCATCAGACTTTCAGATAGGGGAAATGTCAGTGAGCGTTCCGATTTCAGTTCCAGAGCGATTCGCCCAATGAGTCATTGTTATTTAGTCGTTTTCAGCCAATTTTTTGGATTTTTGAAAATTTCACTTTTTTGTGAAAATATCCACTAAATGAGGGAATAATATGTGTGAGGGTACCCCAGGAGAGTTCCAAATGTGTGTGGGTAGAATATATATCCAACAGGGGTAAAATTGAAAAAAGTTGAAAACATTTTTTTTTTGGACTTAGTCATTTTCCAGCGTTTTTCAGACTTTCAGATAAGGGAAATGTCAGTGCGCGTTCTGATTTCAGTTCCAGAGCGATTCGCCCAATGAGTCATTGTTATTTAGTCATTTTCAGCCAATTTTCTGGATTTTTTAAAATTTCACTTTTTTGTGAAAATATCCACTAAATGAGGGAATAATATGTGTGAGGGTACCCCAGGAGAGTTCCAAATGTGTGTGGGTAGAATATATATCCCACGGGGGTAAAATTGAAAAAAGTTGAAAAAAATTTTTTTTTGGACTTAGTCATTTTTCCAGCGTTTATCAGACTTTCAGATAGGGGAAATGTCAGTGAGCATTCCGATTTCAGTTCCAGAGCGATTCGCCCAATGAGTCCTTAATATTTAGTCGTTTTCAGCCAATTTTCTGGATTTTTGAAAATTTCACTTTTTTGTGAAAATATCCACTAAATGAGGGAATAATATGTGTGAGGGTACACCAGGAGAGTTCCAAATGTGCGTGGGAAGAATATATATCCCACGGGGGTAAAATTGAAAAAAGTTGAAAAATTTTTTTTTTTGGACTTAGTCATTTTTCCAGCGTTTATCAGACTTTCAGATAGGGGAAATGTCAGTGAGCGTTCCGATTTCAGTTCCAGAGCGATTCGCCCAATGAGTCCTTGATATTTAGTCGTTTTCAGCCAGTTTTCTGGATTTTTGAAAATTTCACTTTTTTGTGAAAATATCCACTAAATGAGGGAATAATATGTGTGAGGGTACCCCAGGAGAGTTCCAAATGTGTGTGGGTAGAATATATATCCCACGGGGGTAAAATTGAAAAAAGTTGAAAAAAATTTTTTTTTGGACCTAGTCATTTTTCCAGCGTTTATCAGACTTTCAGATAGGGGAAATGTCAGTGAGCATTCCGATTTCAGTTTCAGAGTGATTCGCCCAATGAGTCCTTGATATTTAGTCGTTTTCAGCCAATTTTCTGGATTTTTGAAAATTTCACTTTTTTGTGAAAATATCCACTAAATGAGGGAATAATATGTGTGAGGGTACCCCAGGAGAGTTCCAAATGTGTGTGGGTAGAATATATATCCCACGGGGGTAAAATTGAAAAAAGTTGAAAAAAATTTTTTTTTGGACCTAGTCATTTTTCCAGCGTTTATCAGACTTTCAGATAGGGGAAATGTCAGTGAGCATTCCGATTTCAGTTTCAGAGTGATTCGCCCAATGAGTCCTTGATATTTAGTCGTTTTCAGCCAATTTTCTGGATTTTTGAAAATTTCACTTTTTTGTGAAAATATCCACTAAATGAGGGAATAATATGTGTGAGGGTACCCCAGGAGAGTTCCAAATGTGTGTGGGTAGAATATATATCCCACGGGGGTAAAATTGAAAAAAGTTGAAAAATTTTTTTTTTTGGACTTAGTCATTTTCCAGCGTTTTTCAGACTTTCAGATAAGGGAAATGTCAGTGCGCGTTCCAATTTCAGTTCCAGAGCGATTCGCCCAATGAGTCCTTGATATTTAGTCGTTTTCAGCCAGTTTTCTGGATTTTTGAAAATTTCACTTTTTTGTGAAAATATCCACTAAATGAGGGAATAATATGCGTGAGGGTATCCGAGGAGAGTTCCAAATGTGTGTGGGTAGAATATACATCCCACGGGGGTAAAATTGAAAAAAGTTGCAAAAAATTTTTTTTTGGACTTAGTCATTTTCCACCGTTTTTCAGTCTTTCAGATAAGGGAAATGTCAGTGCGCGTTCCGATTTCAGTTCCACAGCGATTCGCCCAATGAGTCATTGTTATTTAGTCATTTTCAGCCAATTTTCTGGATTTTTTAAAATTTCACTTTTTTGTGAAAATATCCACTAAATGAGGGAATAATATGTGTGAGGGTACCCCAGGAGAGTTGCAAATGTGTGTGGGTAGAATATATATCCCACGGGGGTAAAATTGAAAAAAGTTGAAAAAAATTTTTTTTTGGACTTAGTCATTTTTCCAGCGTTTATCAGACTTTCAGATAGGGGAAATGTCAGTGAGCATTCCGATTTCAGTTCCAGAGCGATTCGCCCAATGAGTCCTTAATATTTAGTCGTTTTCAGCCAATTTTCTGGATTTTTGAAAATTTCACTTTTTTGTGAAAATATCCACTAAATGAGGGAATAATATGAGTGAGGGTACCCCAGGAGAGTTCCAAATGTGTGTGGGTAGAATATATATCCCACGGGGGAAAAATTGAAAAAAGTTGAAAAAAATTTTTTTTTGGACTTAGTCATTTTCCAGCGTTTTTCAGTCTTTCAGATAAGGGAAATGTCAGTGCGCGTTCCGATTTCAGTTCCAGAGCGATTCGCCCAATGAGTCATTTTTATTTAGTCATTTTCAGCCAATTTTCTGGATTTTTGAAAATTTCACTTTTTTGTGAAAATATCCACTAAATGAGGGAATAATATGTGTGAGGGTACCCCAGGAGAGTTCCAAATGTGTGTGGGTAGAATATATATCCCACGGGGGTAAAATTTAAAAAAGTTGAATAAAATTTTTTTTTGGACTTAGTCATTTTTCTGGCGTTCATCAGACTTTCACATAGGGGAAATGTCAGTGAGCGTTCCGATTTCAGTTCCAGAGCGATTCGCCCAATGAGTCATTGTTATTTAGTCGTTTTCAGCCAATTTTCTGGATTTTTGAAAATTTCACTTTTTTGTGAAAATATCGACTAAATGAGGGAATAATGTGAGTGAGGGTACCACAGGAGAGTTCCAAATGTGTGTGGGTAGAATATATATCCCACGGGGGAAAAATTGAAAAAAGTTGAAAAAATTTTTTTTTTGGACTTAGTCATTTTCCAGCGTTTTTCAGACTTTCAGATAAGGGAAATGTTAGTGCGCATTCCGATTTCAGTTCCAGAGCGATTCGCCCAATGAGTCATTGTTATTTAGTCATTTTCAGCCAATTTTCTGGATTTTTGAAAATTTCACTTTTTTGTGAAAATATCCACTAAATGAGGGAATAATATGTGTGAGGGTACCCCAGGAGAGTTGCAAATGTGCGTGGGAAGAATATATATCCCCAGGGGGTAAAATTGAAAAAAGTTGAAAAATTTTTTTTTTTGGACTTAGTCATTTTTCCAGCGTTTATCAGACTTTCAAATAGGGGAAATGTCAGTAAGCATTCCGATTTCAGTTTCAGAGTGATTCGCCCAATGAGTCCTTGATATTTAGTCGTTTTCAGCCAATTTTCTGGATTTTTGAAAATTTCACTTTTTTGTGAAAATATCCACTAAATGAGGGAATAATATGTGTGAGGGTACCCCAGGAGAGTTCCAAATGTGTGTGGGTAGAATATATATCCCACGGGGGTAAAATTGAAAAAAGTTGAAAAATTTTTTTTTTTGGACTTAGTCATTTTCCAGCGTTTTTCAGACTTTCAGATAAGGGAAATGTCAGTGCGCGTTCCAATTTCAGTTCCAGAGCGATTCGCCCAATGAGTCCTTGATATTTAGTCGTTTTCAGCCAGTTTTCTGGATTTTTGAAAATTTCACTTTTTTGTGAAAATATCCACTAAATGAGGGAATAATATGCGTGAGGGTATCCGAGGAGAGTTCCAAATGTGTGTGGGTAGAATATACATCCCACGGGGGTAAAATTGAAAAAAGTTGCAAAAAATTTTTTTTTGGACTTAGTCATTTTCCAGCGTTTTTCAGTCTTTCAGATAAGGGAAATGTCAGTGCGCGTTCCGATTTCAGTTCCACAGCGATTCGCCCAATGAGTCATTGTTATTTAGTCATTTTCAGCCAATTTTCTGGATTTTTTAAAATTTCACTTTTTTGTGAAAATATCCACTAAATGAGGGAATAATATGTGTGAGGGTACCCCAGGAGAGTTGCAAATGTGTGTGGGTAGAATATATATCCCACGGGGGTAAAATTGAAAAAAGTTGAAAAAAATTTTTTTTTGGACTTAGTCATTTTTCCAGCGTTTATCAGACTTTCAGATAGGGGAAATGTCAGTGAGCATTCCGATTTCAGTTCCAGAGCGATTCGCCCAATGAGTCCTTAATATTTAGTCGTTTTCAGCCAATTTTCTGGATTTTTGAAAATTTCACTTTTTTGTGAAAATATCCACTAAATGAGGGAATAATATGAGTGAGGGTACCCCAGGAGAGTTCCAAATGTGTGTGGGTAGAATATATATCCCACGGGGGAAAAATTGAAAAAAGTTGAAAAAATTTTTTTTTTGGACTTAGTCATTTTCCAGCGTTTTTCAGACTTTCAGATAAGGGAAATGTCAGTGCGCGTTCCGATTTCAGTTCCAGAGCGATTCGCCCAATGAGTCATTTTTATTTAGTCATTTTCAGCCAATTTTCTGGATTTTTGAAAATTTCACTTTTTTGTGAAAATATCCACTAAATGAGGGAATAATATGTGTGAGGGTACCCCAGGAGAGTTCCAAATGTGTGTGGGTAGAATATATATCCCACGGGGGTAAAATTTAAAAAAGTTGAATAAAATTTTTTTTTGGACTTAGTCATTTTTCTGGCGTTCATCAGACTTTCACATAGGGGAAATGTCAGTGAGCGTTCCGATTTCAGTTCCAGAGCGATTCGCCCAATGAGTCATTGTTATTTAGTCGTTTTCAGCCAATTTTCTGGATTTTTGAAAATTTCACTTTTTTGTGAAAATATCGACTAAATGAGGGAATAATGTGAGTGAGGGTACCACAGGAGAGTTCCAAATGTGTGTGGGTAGAATATATATCCCACGGGGGAAAAATTGAAAAAAGTTGAAAAAATTTTTTTTTTGGACTTAGTCATTTTCCAGCGTTTTTCAGACTTTCAGATAAGGGAAATGTTAGTGCGCATTCCGATTTCAGTTCCAGAGCGATTCGCCCAATGAGTCATAGTTATTTAGTCATTTTCAGCCAATTTTCTGGATTTTTGAAAATTTCACTTTTTTGTGAAAATATCCACTAAATGAGGGAATAATATGTGTGAGGGTACCCCAGGAGAGTTGCAAATGTGCGTGGGAAGAATATATATCCCCAGGGGGTAAAATTGAAAAAAGTTGAAAAATTTTTTTTTTTGGACTTAGTCATTTTTCCAGCGTTTATCAGACTTTCAGATAGGGGAAATGTCAGTAAGCATTCCGATTTCAGTTTCAGAGTGATTCGCCCAATGAGTCCTTGATATTTAGTCGTTTTCAGCCAATTTTCTGGATTTTTGAAAATTTCACTTTTTTGTGAAAATATCCACTAAATGAGGGAATAATATGTGTGAGGGTACCCCAGGAGAGTTCCAAATGTGTGTGGGTAGAATATATATCCCACGGGGGTAAAATTGAAAAAAGTTGAAAAATTTTTTTTTTTGGACTTAGTCATTTTTCCAGCGTTTATCAGACTTTCAGATAGGGGAAATGTCAGTGAGCGTTCCGATTTCAGTTCCAGAGCGATTCGCCCAATGAGTCCTTGATATTTAGTCGTTTTCAGCCAGTTTTCTGGATTTTTGAAAATTTCACTTTTTTGTGAAAATATCCACTAAATGAGGGAATAATATGTGTGAGGGTACCCCAGGTGAGTTCCAAATGTGTGTGGGTAGAATATATATCCCACGGGGGTAAAATTGAAAAAAGTTGAAAAAATTTTTTTTTTGGACTTAGTCATTTTTCCAGCGTTTATCAGACTTTCAGATAGGGGAAATGTCAGTGAGCATTCCGATTTCAGTTCCAGAGCGATTCGCCCAATGAGTCCTTGATATTTAGTCGTTTTCAGCCAATTTTCTGGATTTTTGAAAATTTCACTTTTTTGTGAAAATATCCACTAAATGAGGGAATAATATGAGTGAGGGTACCCCAGGAGAGTTCCAAATGTGTGTGGGTAGAATATATATCCCACGGAGGAAAAATTGAAAAAAGTTGAAAAAATTTTTTTTTAGACTTAGTCATTTTCCAGCGTTTTTCAGACTTTCAGATAAGGGAAATGTCAGTGCGCGTTCCAATTTCAGTTCCAGAGCGATTCGCCCAATGAGTCCTTGATATTTAGTCGTTTTCAGCCAGTTTTCTGGATTTTTGAAAATTTCATTTTTTGTGAAAATATCCACTAAATGAGGGAATAATATGCGTGAGGGTATCCCAGGAGAGTTCCAAATGTGTGTGGGTAGAATATACATCCCACGGGGGTAAAATTGAAAAAAGTTGCAAAAAATTTTTTTTTGGACTTAGTCATTTTCCAGCGTTTTTCAGTCTTTCAGATAAGGGAAATGTCAGTGCGCGTTCCGATTTCAGTTCCACAGCGATTCGCCCAATGAGTCATTGTTATTTAGTCATTTTCAGCCAATTTTCTGGATTTTTTAAAATTTCACTTTTTTGTGAAAATATCCACTAAATGAGGGAATAATATGTGTGAGGGTACCCCAGGAGAGTTGCAAATGTGTGTGGGTAGAATATATATCCCACGGGGTAAAATTGAAAAAAGTTGAAAAAAATTTTTTTTTGGACTTAGTCATTTTTCCAGCGTTTATCAGACTTTCAGATAGGGGAAATGTCAGTGAGCATTCCGATTTCAGTTCCAGAGCGATTCGCCCAATGAGTCCTTAATATTTAGTCGTTTTCAGCCAATTTTCTGGATTTTTGAAAATGTCACTTTTTTGTGAAAATATCCACTAAATGAGGGAATAATATGAGTGAGGGTACCCCAGGAGAGTTCCAAATGTGTGTGGGTAGAATATATATCCCACGGGGGAAAAATTGAAAAAAGTTGAAAAAAATTTTTTTTTGGACTTAGTCATTTTCCAGCGTTTTTCAGTCTTTCAGATAAGGGAAATGTCAGTGCGCGTTCCGATTTCAGTTCCAGAGCGATTCGCCCAATGAGTCATTTTTATTTAGTCATTTTCAGCCAATTTTCTGGATTTTTGAAAATTTCACTTTTTTGTGAAAATATCCACTAAATGAGGGAATAATATGTGTGAGGGTACCCCAGGAGAGTTCCAAATGTGTGTGGGTAGAATATATATCCCACGGGGGTAAAATTTAAAAAAGTTGAATAAAATTTTTTTTTGGACTTAGTCATTTTTCTGGCGTTCATCAGACTTTCACATAGGGGAAATGTCAGTGAGCGTTCCGATTTCAGTTCCAGAGCGATTCGCCCAATGAGTCATTGTTATTTAGTCGTTTTCAGCCAATTTTCTGGATTTTTGAAAATTTCACTTTTTTGTGAAAATATCGACTAAATGAGGGAATAATGTGAGTGAGGGTACCACAGGAGAGTTCCAAATGTGTGTGGGTAGAATATATATCCCACGGGGGTAAAATTGAAAAAAGTTGAAAAATTTTTTTTTTTGGACTTAGTCATTTTCCAGCGTTTTTCAGACTTTCAGATAAGGGAAATGTCAGTGCGCGTTCCAATTTCAGTTCCAGAGCGATTCGCCCAATGAGTCCTTGATATTTAGTCGTTTTCAGCCAGTTTTCTGGATTTTTGAAAATTTCACTTTTTTGTGAAAATATCCACTAAATGAGGGAATAATATGCGTGAGGGTATCCGAGGAGAGTTCCAAATGTGTGTGGGTAGAATATACATCCCACGGGGGTAAAATTGAAAAAAGTTGCAAAAAATTTTTTTTTGGACTTAGTCATTTTCCAGCGTTTTTCAGTCTTTCAGATAAGGGAAATGTCAGTGCGCGTTCCGATTTCAGTTCCACAGCGATTCGCCCAATGAGTCATTGTTATTTAGTCATTTTCAGCCAATTTTCTGGATTTTTTAAAATTTCACTTTTTTGTGAAAATATCCACTAAATGAGGGAATAATATGTGTGAGGGTACCCCAGGAGAGTTGCAAATGTGTGTGGGTAGAATATATATCCCACGGGGGTAAAATTGAAAAAAGTTGAAAAAAATTTTTTTTTGGACTTAGTCATTTTTCCAGCGTTTATCAGACTTTCAGATAGGGGAAATGTCAGTGAGCATTCCGATTTCAGTTCCAGAGCGATTCGCCCAATGAGTCCTTAATATTTAGTCGTTTTCAGCCAATTTTCTGGATTTTTGAAAATTTCACTTTTTTGTGAAAATATCCACTAAATGAGGGAATAATATGAGTGAGGGTACCCCAGGAGAGTTCCAAATGTGTGTGGGTAGAATATATATCCCACGGGGGAAAAATTGAAAAAAGTTGAAAAAAATTTTTTTTTGGACTTAGTCATTTTCCAGCGTTTTTCAGACTTTCAGATAAGGGAAATGTCAGTGCGCGTTCCGATTTCAGTTCCAGAGCGATTCGCCCAATGAGTCATTTTTATTTAGTCATTTTCAGCCAATTTTCTGGATTTTTGAAAATTTCACTTTTTTGTGAAAATATCCACTAAATGAGGGAATAATATGTGTGAGGGTACCCCAGGAGAGTTCCAAATGTGTGTGGGTAGAATATATATCCCACGGGGGTAAAATTTAAAAAAGTTGAATAAAATTTTTTTTTGGACTTAGTCATTTTTCTGGCGTTCATCAGACTTTCACATAGGGGAAATGTCAGTGAGCGTTCCGATTTCAGTTCCAGAGCGATTCGCCCAATGAGTCATTGTTATTTAGTCGTTTTCAGCCAATTTTCTGGATTTTTGAAAATTTCACTTTTTTGTGAAAATATCGACTAAATGAGGGAATAATGTGAGTGAGGGTACCACAGGAGAGTTCCAAATGTGTGTGGGTAGAATATATATCCCACGGGGGAAAAATTGAAAAAAGTTGAAAAAATTTTTTTTTTGGACTTAGTCATTTTCCAGCGTTTTTCAGACTTTCAGATAAGGGAAATGTTAGTGCGCATTCCGATTTCAGTTCCAGAGCGATTCGCCCAATGAGTCATTGTTATTTAGTCATTTTCAGCCAATTTTCTGGATTTTTGAAAATTTCACTTTTTTGTGAAAATATCCACTAAATGAGGGAATAATATGTGTGAGGGTACCCCAGGAGAGTTGCAAATGTGCGTGGGAAGAATATATATCCCCAGGGGGTAAAATTGAAAAAAGTTGAAAAATTTTTTTTTTTGGACTTAGTCATTTTTCCAGCGTTTATCAGACTTTCAGATAGGGGAAATGTCAGTAAGCATTCCGATTTCAGTTTCAGAGTGATTCGCCCAATGAGTCCTTGATATTTAGTCGTTTTCAGCCAATTTTCTGGATTTTTGAAAATTTCACTTTTTTGTGAAAATATCCACTAAATGAGGGAATAATATGTGTGAGGGTACCCCAGGTGAGTTCCAAATGTGTGTGGGTAGAATATATATCCCACGGGGGTAAAATTGAAAAAAGTTGAAAAAATTTTTTTTTTGGACTTAGTCATTTTTCCAGCGTTTATCAGACTTTCAGATAGGGGAAATGTCAGTGAGCATTCCGATTTCAGTTCCAGAGCGATTCGCCCAATGAGTCCTTGATATTTAGTCGTTTTCAGCCAATTTTCTGGATTTTTGAAAATTTCACTTTTTTGTGAAAATATCCACTAAATGAGGGAATAATATGAGTGAGGGTACCCCAGGAGAGTTCCAAATGTGTGTGGGTAGAATATATATCCCACGGAGGAAAAATTGAAAAAAGTTGAAAAAATTTTTTTTTAGACTTAGTCATTTTCCAGCGTTTTTCAGACTTTCAGATAAGGGAAATGTCAGTGCGCGTTCCAATTTCAGTTCCAGAGCGATTCGCCCAATGAGTCCTTGATATTTAGTCGTTTTCAGCCAGTTTTCTGGATTTTTGAAAATTTCATTTTTTGTGAAAATATCCACTAAATGAGGGAATAATATGCGTGAGGGTATCCCAGGAGAGTTCCAAATGTGTGTGGGTAGAATATACATCCCACGGGGGTAAAATTGAAAAAAGTTGCAAAAAATTTTTTTTTGGACTTAGTCATTTTCCAGCGTTTTTCAGTCTTTCAGATAAGGGAAATGTCAGTGCGCGTTCCGATTTCAGTTCCACAGCGATTCGCCCAATGAGTCATTGTTATTTAGTCATTTTCAGCCAATTTTCTGGATTTTTTAAAATTTCACTTTTTTGTGAAAATATCCACTAAATGAGGGAATAATATGTGTGAGGGTACCCCAGGAGAGTTGCAAATGTGTGTGGGTAGAATATATATCCCACGGGGTAAAATTGAAAAAAGTTGAAAAAAATTTTTTTTTGGACTTAGTCATTTTTCCAGCGTTTATCAGACTTTCAGATAGGGGAAATGTCAGTGAGCATTCCGATTTCAGTTCCAGAGCGATTCGCCCAATGAGTCCTTAATATTTAGTCGTTTTCAGCCAATTTTCTGGATTTTTGAAAATGTCACTTTTTTGTGAAAATATCCACTAAATGAGGGAATAATATGAGTGAGGGTACCCCAGGAGAGTTCCAAATGTGTGTGGGTAGAATGTATAACCCACGGGGGAAAAATTGAAAAAAGTTGAAAAAAATTTTTTTTTGGACTTAGTCATTTTCCAGCGTTTTTCAGACTTTCAGATAAGGGAAATGTCAGTGCGCGTTCCGATTTCAGTTCCAGAGCGATTCGCCCAATGAGTCATTGTTATTTAGTCATTTTCAGCCAATTTTCTGGATTTTTGAAAATTTCACTTTTTTGTGAAAATATCCACTAAATGAGGGAATAATATGTGTGAGGGTACCCCAGGAGAGTTGCAAATGTGCGTGGGAAGAATATATATCCCACGGGGGTAAAATTGAAAAAAGTTGAAAAATTTTTTTTTTTGGACTTAGTCATTTTTCCAGCGTTTATCAGACTTTCAGATAGGGGAAATGTCAGTGAGCATTCCGATTTCAGTTTCAGAGTGATTCGCCCAATGAGTCCTTGATATTTAGTCGTTTTCAGCCAATTTTCTGGATTTTTGAAAATTTCACTTTTTTGTGAAAATATCCACTAAATGAGGGAATAATATGTGTGAGGGTACCCCAGGAGAGTTCCAAATGTGTGTGGGTAGAATATATATCCCACGGGGGTAAAATTGAAAAAAGTTGAAAAAATTTTTTTTTTGGACTTAGTCATTTTCCAGCGTTTTTCAGACTTTCAGATAAGGGAAATGTCAGTGCGCGTTCTGATTTCAGTTCCAGAGCGATTCGCCCAATGAGTCATTGTTATTTAGTCATTTTCAGCCAATTTTCTGGATTTTTGAAAATTTCACTTTTTTGTGGAAATATCCACTAAATGAGGGAATAATATGTGTGAGGGTACCCCAGGAGAGTTCCAAATGTGCGTGGGAAGAATATATATCCCACGGGGGTAAAATTGAAAAAAGTTGAAAAATTTTTTTTTTTGGACTTAGTCATTTTTCCAGCGTTTATCAGACTTTCAGATAGGGGAAATGTCAGTGAGCGTTCCGATTTCAGTTCCAGAGCGATTCGCCCAATGAGTCATTGTTATTTAGTCATTTTCAGCCAATTTTCTGGATTTTTGAAAATTTCACTTTTTTGTGAAAATATCCACTAAATGAGGGAATAATATGTGTGAGGGTACCCCAGGAGAGTTGCAAATGTGCGTGGGAAGAATATATATCCCCAGGGGGTAAAATTGAAAAAAGTTGAAAAATTTTTTTTTTTGGACTTAGTCATTTTTCCAGCATTTATCAGACTTTCAGATAGGGGAAATGTCAGTAAGCATTCCGATTTCAGTTTCAGAGTGATTCGCCCAATGAGTCCTTGATATTTAGTCGTTTTCAGCCAATTTTCTGGATTTTTGAAAATTTCACTTTTTTGTGAAAATATCCACTAAATGAGGGAATAATATGTGTGAGGGTACCCCAGGAGAGTTCCAAATGTGTGTGGGTAGAATATATATCCCACGGGGGTAAAATTGAAAAAAGTTGAAAAAATTTTTTTTTTGGACTTAGTCATTTTCCAGCGTTTTTCAGACTTTCAGATAAGGGAAATGTCAGTGCGCGTTCTGATTTCAGTTCCAGAGTGATTCGCCCAATGAGTCATTGTTATTTAGTCATTTTCAGCCAATTTTCTGGATTTTTGAAAATTTCACTTTTTTGTGAAAATATCCACTAAATGAGGGAATAATATGTGTGAGGGTACCCCAGGAGAGTTCCAAATGTGTGTGGGTAGAATATATATCCCACGGGGGTAAAATTGAAAAAAGTTGAAAAATTTTTTTTTTTGGACTTAGTCATTTTTCCAGCGTTTATCAGACTTTCAGATAGGGGAAATGTCAGTGAGCGTTCCGATTTCAGTTCCAGAGCGATTCGCCCAATGAGTCCTTGATATTTAGTCGTTTTCAGCCAGTTTTCTGGATTTTTGAAAATTTCACTTTTTTGTGAAAATATCCACTAAATGAGGGAATAATATGTGTGAGGGTACCCCAGGTGAGTTCCAAATGTGTGTGGGTAGAATATATATCCCACGGGGGTAAAATTGAAAAAAGTTGAAAAAATTTTTTTTTTGGACTTAGTCATTTTTCCAGCGTTTATCAGACTTTCAGATAGGGGAAATGTCAGTGAGCATTCCGATTTCAGTTCCAGAGCGATTCGCCCAATGAGTCCTTGATATTTAGTCGTTTTCAGCCAATTTTCTGGATTTTTGAAAATTTCACTTTTTTGTGAAAATATCCACTAAATGAGGGAATAATATGAGTGAGGGTACCCCAGGAGAGTTCCAAATGTGTGTGGGTAGAATATATATCCCACGGAGGAAAAATTGAAAAAAGTTGAAAAAATTTTTTTTTAGACTTAGTCATTTTCCAGCGTTTTTCAGACTTTCAGATAAGGGAAATGTCAGTGCGCGTTCCAATTTCAGTTCCAGAGCGATTCGCCCAATGAGTCCTTGATATTTAGTCGTTTTCAGCCAGTTTTCTGGATTTTTGAAAATTTCATTTTTTGTGAAAATATCCACTAAATGAGGGAATAATATGCGTGAGGGTATCCCAGGAGAGTTCCAAATGTGTGTGGGTAGAATATACATCCCACGGGGGTAAAATTGAAAAAAGTTGCAAAAAATTTTTTTTTGGACTTAGTCATTTTCCAGCGTTTTTCAGTCTTTCAGATAAGGGAAATGTCAGTGCGCGTTCCGATTTCAGTTCCACAGCGATTCGCCCAATGAGTCATTGTTATTTAGTCATTTTCAGCCAATTTTCTGGATTTTTTAAAATTTCACTTTTTTGTGAAAATATCCACTAAATGAGGGAATAATATGTGTGAGGGTACCCCAGGAGAGTTGCAAATGTGTGTGGGTAGAATATATATCCCACGGGGTAAAATTGAAAAAAGTTGAAAAAAATTTTTTTTTGGACTTAGTCATTTTTCCAGCGTTTATCAGACTTTCAGATAGGGGAAATGTCAGTGAGCATTCCGATTTCAGTTCCAGAGCGATTCGCCCAATGAGTCCTTAATATTTAGTCGTTTTCAGCCAATTTTCTGGATTTTTGAAAATGTCACTTTTTTGTGAAAATATCCACTAAATGAGGGAATAATATGAGTGAGGGTACCCCAGGAGAGTTCCAAATGTGTGTGGGTAGAATGTATAACCCACGGGGAAAAAATTGAAAAAAGTTGAAAAAAATTTTTTTTTGGACTTAGTCATTTTCCAGCGTTTTTCAGACTTTCAGATAAGGGAAATGTCAGTGCGCGTTCCGATTTCAGTTCCAGAGCGATTCGCCCAATGAGTCATTGTTATTTAGTCATTTTCAGCCAATTTTCTGGATTTTTGAAAATTTCACTTTTTTGTGAAAATATCCACTAAATGAGGGAATAATATGTGTGAGGGTACCCCAGGAGAGTTGCAAATGTGCGTGGGAAGAATATATATCCCACGGGGGTAAAATTGAAAAAAGTTGAAAAATTTTTTTTTTTGGACTTAGTCATTTTTCCAGCGTTTATCAGACTTTCAGATAGGGGAAATGTCAGTGAGCATTCCGATTTCAGTTTCAGAGTGATTCGCCCAATGAGTCCTTGATATTTAGTCGTTTTCAGCCAATTTTCTGGATTTTTGAAAATTTCACTTTTTTGTGAAAATATCCACTAAATGAGGGAATAATATGTGTGAGGGTACCCCAGGAGAGTTCCAAATGTGTGTGGGTAGAATATATATCCCACGGGGGTAAAATTTAAAAAAGTTGAAAAAATTTTTTTTTTGGACTTAGTCATTTTCCAGCGTTTTTCAGACTTTCAGATAAGGGAAATGTCAGTGCGCGTTCTGATTTCAGTTCCAGAGCGATTCGCCCAATGAGTCATTGTTATTTAGTCATTTTCAGCCAATTTTCTGGATTTTTGAAAATTTCACTTTTTTGTGGAAATATCCACTAAATGAGGGAATAATATGTGTGAGGGTACCCCAGGAGAGTTCCAAATGTGCGTGGGAAGAATATATATCCCACGGGGGTAAAATTGAAAAAAGTTGAAAAATTTTTTTTTTTGGACTTAGTCATTTTTCCAGCGTTTATCAGACTTTCAGATAGGGGAAATGTCAGTGAGCGTTCCGATTTCAGTTCCAGAGCGATTCGCCCAATGAGTCCTTGATATTTAGTCGTTTTCAGCCAGTTTTCTGGATTTTTGAAAATTTCACTTTTTTGTGAAAATATCCACTAAATGAGGGAATAATATGTGTGAGGGTACCCCAGGAGAGTTCCAAATGTGTGTGGGTAGAATATATATCCCACGGGGGTAAAATTGAAAAAAGTTGAAAAAAATTTTTTTTTGGACTTAGTCATTTTTCCAGCGTTTATCAGACTTTCAGATAGGGGAAATGTCAGTGAGCATTCCGATTTCAGTTTCAGAGTGATTCGCCCAATGAGTCCTTGATATTTAGTCGTTTTCAGCCAATTTTCTGGATTTTTGAAAATTTCACTTTTTTGTGAAAATATCCACTAAATGAGGGAATAATATGAGTGAGGGTACCCCAGGAGAGTTCCAAATGTGTGTGGGTAGAATATATATCCCACGGAGGAAAAATTGAAAAAAGTTGAAAAAATTTTTTTTTGGACTTAGTCATTTTCCAGCGTTTTTCAGACTTTCAGATAAGGGAAATGTCAGTGCGCGTTCCAATTTCAGTTCCAGAGCGATTCGCCCAATGAGTCCTTGATATTTAGTCGTTTTCAGCCAGTTTTCTGGATTTTTGAAAATTTCACTTTTTTGTGAAAATATCCACTAAATGAGGGAATAATATGCGTGAGGGTATCCCAGGAGAGTTCCAAATGTGTGTGGGTAGAATATACATCCCACGGGGGTAAAATTGAAAAAAGTTGCAAAAAATTTTTTTTGGGACTTAGTCATTTTCCAGCGTTTTTCAGTCTTTCAGATAAGGGAAATGTCAGTGCGCGTTCCGATGTCAGTTCCACAGCGATTCGCCCAATGAGTCATTGTTATTTTGTCATTTTCAGCCAATTTTCTGGATTTTTTAAAATTTCACTTTTTTGTGAAAATATCCACTAAATGAGGGAATAATATGTGTGAGGGTACCCCAGGAGAGTTCCAAATGTGTGTGGGTAGAATATATATCCCACGGGGGTAAAATTGAAAAAAGTTGAAAAAATTTTTTTTTTGGACTTAGTCATTTTCCAGCGTTTTTCAGACTTTCAGATAAGGGAAATGTCAGTGCGCGTTCTGATTTCAGTTCCAGAGCAATTCGCCCAATGAGTCATTGTTATTTAGTCATTTTCAGCCAATTTTCTGGATTTTTGAAAATTTCACATTTTTGTGAAAATATCCACTAAATGAGGGAATAATATGTGTGAGGGTACCCCAGGAGAGTTCCAAATGTGTGTGGGTAGAATATATATCCCACGGGGGTAAAATTGAAAAAAGTTGCAAAAAATTTTTTTTTGGACTTAGTCATTTTCCAGCGTTTTTCAGTCTTTCAGATAAGGGAAATGTCAGTGCGCGTTCCGATTTCAGTTCCACAGCGATTAGCCCAATGAGTCATTGTTATTTAGTCATTTTCAGCCAATTTTCTGGATTTTTTAAAATTTCACTTTTTTGTGAAAATATCCACTAAATGAGGGAATAATATGTGTGAGGGTACCCCAGGAGAGTTGCAAATGTGTGTGGGTAGAATATATATCCCACGGGGGTAAAATTGAAAAAAGTTGAAAAAAATTTTTTTTTGGACTTAGTCATTTTTCCAGCGTTTATCAGACTTTCAGATAGGGGAAATGTCAGTGAGCATTCCGATTTCAGTTCCAGAGCGATTCGCCCAATGAGTCCTTAATATTTAGTCGTTTTCAGCCAATTTTCTGGATTTTTGAAAATTTCACTTTTTTGTGAAAATATCCACTAAATGAGGGAATAATATGAGTGAGGGTACCCCAGGAGAGTTCCAAATGTGTGTGGGTAGAATATATAACCCACGGGGGAAAAATTGAAAAAAGTTGAAAAAAAATTTTTTTTGGACTTAGTCATTTTCCAGCGTTTTTCAGACTTTCAGATAAGGGAAATGTCAGTGCGCGTTCCGATTTCAGTTCCAGAGCGATTCGCCCAATGAGTCATTGTTATTTAGTGATTTTCAGCCAATTTTCTGGATTTTTGAAAATTTCACTTTTTTGTGAAAATATCCACTAAATGAGGGAATAATATGTGTGAGGGTACCCCAGGAGAGTTCCAAATGTGTGTGGGTAGAATATATAACCCACGGGGGAAAAATTGAAAAAAGTTGAAAAAAAATTTTTTTTGGACTTAGTCATTTTCCAGCGTTTTTCAGACTTTCAGATAAGGGAAATGTCAGTGCGCGTTCCGATTTCAGTTCCAGAGCGATTCGCCCAATGAGTCATTGTTATTTAGTGATTTTCAGCCAATTTTCTGGATTTTTGAAAATTTCACTTTTTTGTGAAAATATCCACTAAATGAGGGAATAATATGTGTGAGGGTACCCCAGGAGAGTTCCAAATGTGTGTGGGTAGAATATATATCCCACGGGGGTAAAATTGAAAAAAGTTGAAAAAATTTTTTTTTTGGACTTAGTCATTTTCCAGCGTTTTTCAGACTTTCAGATAAGAGAAATGTCAGTGTGCGTTCTGATTTCAGTTCCAGAGCGATTCGCCCAATGAGTCATTGTTATTTAGTCATTTTCAGCCAATTTTCTGGATTTTTGAAAATTTCACTTTTTTGTGAAAATATCCACTAAATGAGGGAATAATATGTGTGAGGGTACCCCAGGAGAGTTCCAAATGTGCTTGGGAAGAATATATATCCCACGGGGGTAAAATTGAAAAAAGTTGAAAAATTTTTTTTTTGGACTTAGTCATTTTTCCAGCGTTTATCAGACTTTCAGATAGGGGAAATGTCAGTGAGCGTTCCGATTTCAGTTCCAGAGCGATTCGCCCAATGAGTCCTTGATATTTAGTCGTTTTCAGCCAGTTTTCTGGATTTTTGAAAATTTCACTTTTTTGTGAAAATATCCACTAAATGAGGGAATAATATGTGTGAGGGTACCCCAGGAGAGTTCCAAATGTGTGTGGGTAGAATATATATCCCACGGGGGTAAAATTGAAAAAAGTTGAAAAAAATTTTTTTTTGGACTTAGTCATTTTTCCAGCGTTTATCAGACTTTCAGATAGGGGAAATGTCAGTGAGCATTCCGATTTCAGTTCCAGAGCGATTCGCCCAATGAGTCCTTAATATTTAGTCGTTTTCAGCCAATTTTCTGGATTTTTGAAAATTTCACTTTTTTGTGAAAATATCGACTAAATGAGGGAATAATGTGAGTGAGGGTACCACAGGAGAGTTCCAAATGTGTGTGGGTAGAATATATATCCCACGGGGGAAAAATTGAAAAAAGTTGAAAAAATTTTTTTTTTGGACTTAGTCATTTTCCAGCGTTTTTCAGACTTTCAGATAAGGGAAATGTTAGTGCGCATTCCGATTTCAGTTCCAGAGCGATTCGCCCAATGAGTCATTGTTATTTAGTCATTTTCAGCCAATTTTCTGGATTTTTGAAAATTTCACTTTTTTGTGAAAATATCCACTAAATGAGGGAATAATATGTGTGAGGGTACCCCAGGAGAGTTGCAAATGTGCGTGGGAAGAATATATATCCCACGGGGGTAAAATTGAAAAAAGTTGAAAAATTTTTTTTTTTGGACTTAGTCATTTTTCCAGCGTTTATCAGACTTTCAGATAGGGGAAATGTCAGTGAGCATTCCGATTTCAGTTTCAGAGTGATTCGCCCAATGAGTCCTTGATATTTAGTCGTTTTCAGCCAGTTTTCTGGATTTTTGAAAATTTCACTTTTTTGTGAAAATATCCACTAAATGAGGGAATAATATGCGTGAGGGTATCCCAGGAGAGTTCCAAATGTGTGTGGGTAGAATATACATTCCATGGGGGTAAAATTGAAAAAAGTTGAAAAAAATTTTTTTTTGGACTTAGTCATTTTCCAGCGTTTTTCAGTCTTTCAGATAAGGGAAATGTCAGTGCGCATTCCGATTTCAGTTCCAGAGCGATTCGCCCAATGAGTCATTGTTATTTAGTCATTTTCAGCCAATTTTCTGGATTTTTGAAAATATCACTTTTTTGTGAAAATATCCACTAAATGAGGCAATAATATGTGTGAGGGTACCCCAGGAGAGTTCCAAATGTGTGTGGGTAGAATATATATCCCACGGTGGTAAAATTGAAAAAAGTTTAAAAAATTTTTTTTTGGACTTAGTCATTTTTTCGGCGTTTATCAGACTTTCAGATAGGGGAAATGTCAGTGAGCGCTCCGATTTCAGTTCCAGAGCGATTCGCCCAATGAGTCCTTGATATTTAGTCGTTTTCAGCCAATTTTCTTGATTTTTGAAAATTTCACTTTTTTGTGAAAATATCCACTAAATGAGGGAATAATATGTGTGAGGGTACCCCAGGAGAGTTCCAATTGTGTGTGGGTAGAATATATATCTGACAGGGGTAAAATTGAAAAAAGTTGAAAAAAATTTTTTTTTGGACTTAGTCATTTTTTCGGCGTTTATCAGACTTTCAGATAGGGGAAATGTCAGTGAGCATTCCCATTTCAGTTCCAGAGCGATTCGCTCAATGAGTCTGATATTTAGTCGTTTTCAGCCAATTTTCTGGATTTTTGAAAATTTCACTTTTTTTGTGAAAATATCCACTAAATGAGGGAATAATATGTGTGAGGGTACCGCAGGAGAGTTCCAAATGTGTGTGGGTAGAATATATATCCCACGGGGGTAAAATTGAAAAAAGTTGAAAAAATTTTTTTTTTGGACTTAGTCATTTTTTCGGCGTTTATCAGACTTTCAGATAGGGGAAATGTCAGTGAGCATTCCGATTTCAGTTCCAGAGCGATTCGCCAAATGAGTCCTTGATATTTAGTCGTTTTCAGCCAATTTTCTTGATTTTTGAAAATTTCACTTTTTTGTGAAAATATCCACTAAATGAGGGAATAATATGTGTGAGAGTACACCAGGAGAGTTCTAAATGTGTGTGGGAAGAATATATATCTCACGGGGGTAAAATTGAAAAAAGTTGAAAAAAATTTTTTTTTGGACTTAGTCATTTTTCCGCCGTTTATCAGACTTTCAGATAGGGGAAATGTCAGTGAGCATTCCGATTTCAGTTCCAGAGCGATTCGCCCAATGAGTCCTTGATATTTTGTCGTTTTCAGCCAATTTTCTTGATTTTTCAAAATTTCACTTTTTTGTGAAAATATCCACTAAATGAGGGAATAATATGTGTGAGGGTATCCCACTAGAGTTCCAAATGTGTGTGGGAAGAATATATATCTCACGGGGGTAAAATTGAAAAAAGTTGAAAAAAAATTTGTTTTGGACTTAGTCATTTTTCCGCCGTTTATCAGACTTTCAGATAGGGGAAATGTCAGTGAGCATTCCCATTTCAGTTCCAGAGCGATTCGCTCAATAAGTCTTTGATATTTAGTCGTTTTCAGACAATTTTCTGGATTTTTGAAAATTTAACTTTTTTGTGAAAATATCCACTAAATGAGGGAATAATATGTGTGAGGGTACCAAAGGAGAGTTCAAATTTGTGTGTGGGCAGAATATATATCCCACGGGGGTAAAATTGAAAAAAGTTGAAAAAAATTTTTTTTTTGGACTTAGTCATTTTTTCCGGCGTTTATCAGACTTTCAGATAGGGGAAATGTCAGTGAGCATTCCGATTTCAGTTCCAGAGCGATTCGCCCAATGAGTCCTTGATATTTAGTCGTTTTCAGCCAATTTTCTGGATTTTTGAAAATTTCCCTTTTTTGTGAAAATATCCACTAAATGAGGGAATAATATGTGTGAGAGTACACCAGGAGAGTTCTAAATGTGTGTGGGAAGAATATATATCCCACGGGGGTAAAATTGAAAAAAGTTGAAAAAATTTTTTTTTGCACTTAGTCATTTTTCTGGCGTTTATCAGACTTTAAGATATGCGAAATGTCAGTGAGCATTCCCATTTCAGTTCCAGAGCGATTCGCACAATGAGTCTTTGATATTTAGTCATTTTCAGCCAATTTTCAGGATTTTTGAAAATTTCACTTTTTTGTGAAAATATCCACTAAATGAGGGAATAATATGTGTGAGGGTACCGAAGGAGAGTTCCAAATGTGTGTGGGTAGAATATATATCCCACAGGGGTAAAATTGAAAAAAGTTGAAAAAATTTTTTTTTTTGGACTTAGTCATTTTTCTGGCGTTTATCAGACTTTCAGATAGGTCAAATGTCAGTGAGCGTTCCGATTTCAGTTCCAGAGCAATTCACCCAATGAGTCCTTGATATTTAGTCGTTTTCAGCCAATTTTTTGGATTTTTGAAAATTTCACTTTTTTGTGAAAATATCCACTAAATGAGGGAATAATATGTATGAGGGTACCCCAGGAGAGTTCCAAATGTGTGTGGGTAGAATATATATCCCACGGGGGTAAAATTGAAAAAAGTTCAAAAAAAGTTTTTTTTTGCACTTAGTCATTTTTCTGGCGTTTATCAGACTTTCAGATAGGGGAAATGTCAGTGAGTGTTCCGATTTCAGTTCCAGAGTGATTCGCCCAATGAGTCCTTGATATTTAGTCGATTTCAGCCAATTTTTTGGATTTTTGAAAATTTCACTTTTTTGTGAAAATATCCACTAAATGAGGGAATAATATGTGTGAGGGTACCCCAGGAGAGTTCCAAATGTGTGTGGGTAGAATATATATCCCATGGGGGTAAAATTGAAAAAAGTTGAAAAAATTTTTTTTTTGGACTTAGTCATTTTTCCGACGTTTATCAGACTTTCAGATAGGAGAAATGTCAGTGAGCGTTTCGATTTCAGTTCCAGAGCGATTCGACCTTGGTATTTAGTCGTTTTCAGACAATTTTCTTGATTTTTGAAAATTTCACTTTTTTGTGAAAATATCCACTAAATGAGGGAATAATATGTGTGAGGGTACCCCAGGAGAGTTCCAAATGTGTGTGGGTAGAATATATGTCTGACGGGTAAAATTGAAAAAAGTTGAAAAAAATTTTTTTTGGGACTTTGTCATTTTTCCGGCGTTTATCAGACTTTCAGATAGGGGAAATGTCAGTGAGCATTCCGATTTCAGTTCCAGAGCGATTCGCCCAATGAGTCCTTGATATTTAGTCGTTTTCAGCCAATTTTCTGGATTTTTGAAAAGTTCACTTTTTTGTGAAAGTATCCACTAAATGAGGGAATAATATTTGTGAAGGTACCCCAGGAGAGTTCCAAATGTGTGTGGGTAGAATATATATCCCACGGGGGTAAAATTGAAAAAAGTTCCAAAAAAATTTTTTTTGCACTTAGTCATTTTTCTGGCGTTTATCAGACTTTCAGATAGGGGAAATGTCAGTGAGCGTTCCGATTTCAGTTCCAGAGCGATTCGCCCAATGAGTCCTTGATATTTAGTCGTTTTCAGCCAATTTTCTTGATTTTTGAAAATTTCACTTTTTTGTGAAAATATCCACTAAATGAGGGAATAATATGTGTGAGGGTACCCAAGGAGAGTTCCAAATGTGTGTGGGTAGAATATATATCCCACGGGGTAAAATTGAAAAAGTTGAAAAAAATTTTGTTTTGGACTTAATCATTTTTCCGCCGTTTATCAGACTTTCAGATAGGCGAAATGTCAGTGAGCATTCCCATTTCAGTTCCAGAGCGATTTGCCCAATGAGTCCTTGATATTTAGTCGTTTTCAGCCAATTTTCTTGATTTTTGAAAATTTCACTTTTTTGTGAAAATATCCACTAAATGAGGGAATAATATGTGTGAGGGTACCCCAGGAGAGTTCCAAATGTGTGTGGGTAGAATATATGTCTGACAGGGGTAAAATTGAAAAAAGTTGAAAAAAAATTTTTTTTGGACTTTGTCATTTTTCCGGCGTTTATCAGACTTTCAGATAGGGGAAATGTGAGTGAGCATTCCGATTTCAGTTCCAGAGCGATTCGCCCAATGAGTCCTTGATATTTAGTCGTTTTCAGCCAATTTTCTGGATTTTTGAAAAGTTCACTTTTTTGTGAAAGTATCCACTAAATGAAGGAATAATATTTGTGAGGGTACCCCAGGAGAGTTCCAAATGTGTGTGGGTAGAATATATATCCCACGGGGGTAAAATTGAAAAAGTTGAAAAAAAAATTGTTTTCGACTTAGTCATTTTTCCGCCGTTTATCAGACTTTCAGATAGGCGAAATGTCAGTGAGCATTCCCATTTCAGTTCCAGAGCGATTCGCTCAATGAGTCTTTGATATTTAGTCGTTTTCAGCCAATTTTCTGGATTTTTGAAAATTTCACTTTTTTTGTGAAAATATCCACTAAATGAGGGAATAATATGTGTGAGGGTACCGAAGGAGAGTTCCAAATGTGTGTGGGTAGAATATATATCCCACGGGGGTAAAATTGAAAAAAGTTCAAAAAAATTTTTTTTTTTTGACTTAGTCATTTTTCCGCCGTTTATCAGACTTTCAGATAGGGGAAATGTCAGTGAGCGCTCCGATTTCAGTTCCAGAGCGATTCGCCCAATGAGTCCTTGATATTTAGTCGTTTTCAGCCAATTTTCTTGATTTTTGAAAATTTCACTTTTTTGTGAAAATATCCACTAAATGAGGGAATAATATGTGTGAGGGTACCCCAGGAGAGTTACAAATGTGTGTGGGTAGAATATATGTCTGACAGGGGTAAAATTGAAAAAAGTTGAAAAAAATTTTTTTTTGGACTTTGTCATTTTTCCGGCGTTTATCAGACTTTCAGATATGGGAAATGTCAGTGAGCATTCCGATTTCAGTTCCAGAGCGATTCGCCCAATGAGTCCTTGATATTTAGTCATTTTCAGCCAATTTTCTGGATTTTTGAAAAGTTCACTTTTTTGTGAAAGTATCCACTAAATGAGGGAATAATATGTGTGAGAGTACACCAGGAGAGTTCTAAATGTGTGTGGGAAGAATATATATCCCACGGGGGTAAAATTGAAAAAAGTTGAAAAAAAATTTTTTTTTCGACTTTGTCATTTTTCCGGCGTTTATCAGACTTTCAGATAGGGGAAATGTCAGTGAGCATTCCGATTTCAGTTCCAGAGCGATTCGCCCAATGAGTCCTTGATATTTAGTCGTTTTCAGCCAATTTTCTGGATTTTTGAAAAGTTCACTTTTTTGTGAAAGTATCCACTAAATGAGGGAATAATATTTGTGAAGGTACCCCAGGAGAGTTCCAAATGTGTGTGGGTAGAATATATATCCCACGGGGGTAAAATTGAAAAAAGTTCCAAAAAAATTTTTTTTGCACTTAGTCATTTTTCTGGCGTTTATCAGACTTTCAGATAGGGGAAATGTCAGTGAGCGTTCCGATTTCAGTTCCAGAGCGATTCGCCCAATGACTCCTTGATATTTAGTCGTTTTCAGCCAATTTTCTTGATTTTTGAAAATTTCACTTTTTTGTGAAAATATCCACTAAATGAGGGAATAATATGTGTGAGGGTACCCAAGGAGAGTTCCAAATGTGTGTGGGTAGAATATATATCCCACGGGGTAAAATTGAAAAAGTTGAAAAAAAATTTGTTTTGGACTTAGTCATTTTTCCGCCGTTTATCAGACTTTCAGATAGGCAAAATGTCAGTGAGCATTCCCATTTCAGTTCCAGAGCGATTCGCCCAATGAGTCCTTGATATTTAGTCGTTTTCAGCCAATTTTCTTGATTTTTGAAAATTTCACTTTTTTGTGAAAATATCCACTAAATGAGGGAATAATATGTGTGAGGGTACCCCAGGAGAGTTCCAAATGTGTGTGGGTAGAATATATGTCTGACAGGGGTAAAATTGAAAAAAGTTGAAAAAAAATTTTTTTTGGACTTTGTTATTTTTCCGGCGTTTATCAGACTTTCAGATAGGGGAAATGTGAGTGAGCATTCCGATTTCAGTTCCAGAGCGATTCGCCCAATGAGTCCTTGATATTTAGTAGTTTTCAGCCAATTTTCTGGATTTTTGAAAAGTTCACTTTTTTGTGAAAGTATCCACTAAATGAAGGAATAATATTTGTGAGGGTACCCCAGGAGAGTTCCAAATGTGTGTGGGTAGAATATATATCCCACGGGGGTAAAATTGAAAAAGTTGAAAAAAATTTTGTTTTGGACTTAGTCATTTTTCCGCCGTTTATCAGACTTTCAGATAGGCGAAATGTCAGTGAGCATTCCCATTTCAGTTCCAGAGCGATTCGCTCAATGAGTCTTTGATATTTAGTCGTTTTCAGCCAATTTTCTGGATTTTTGAAAATTTCACTTTTTTTGTGAAAATATCCACTAAATGAGGGAATAATATGTGTGAGGGTACCGAAGGAGAGTTCCAAATGTGTGTGGGTAGAATATATATCCCACGGGGGTAAAATTGAAAAAAGTTCAAAAAAATTTTTTTTTGCACTTAGTCATTTTTCTGGCGTTTATCAGACTTTCAGATAGGGGAAATGTCAGTGAGTGTTCCGATTTCAGTTCCAGAGCGATTCACCCAATGAGTCCTTGATATTTAGTCGTTTTCAGACAATTTTCTTGATTTTTGAAAATTTCACTTTTTTGTGAAAATATCCACTAAATGAGGGAATAATATGTGTGAGAGTACACCAGGAGAGTTCTAAATGTGTGTGGGAAAAATATATATCCCACGGGGGTAAAATTGAAAAAAGTTGAAAAAAATTTTTTTTTGGACTTAGTCATTTTTCCGCCGTTTATCAGACTTTCAGATAGGGGAAATGTCAGTGAGCATTCCGATTTCAGTTCCAGAGCGATTCACCCAATGAGTCCTTGATATTTAGTCGTTTTCAGCCAATTTTCTGGATTCTTGAAAATTTCACTTTTTTGTGAAAATATCCACTAAATGAGGGAATAATATGTATGAGGGTACCTCAGGAGAGTTCCAAATGTGTGTGGGTAGAATATATATCCCACGGGGGTAAAATTGAAAAAAGTTGAAAAAATTTTTTTTTGGACTTAGTCATTTTTCTGGCGTTTATCAGACTTTCAGATAGGCGAAATGTCAGTGAGCATTCCCATTTCAGTTCCAGAGCGATTCGCTCAATGAGTCTTTGATATTTAGTCGTTTTCAGCCAATTTTCTGGATTTTTGAAAATTTCAATTTTTTTGTGAAAATATCCACTAAATGAGGGAATAATATGTGTGAGGGTACCGAAGGAGAGTTCCAAATGTGTGTGGGTAGAATATATATCCCACGGGGGTAAAATTGAAAAAAGTTCAAAAAAATTTTTTTTTTGGACTTAGTCATTTTTCCGCCGTTTATCAGACTTTCAGATAGGGGAAATGTCAGTGAGCGCTCCGATTTCAGTTCCAGAGCGATTCGCCCAATGAGTCCTTGATATTTAGTCGTTTTCAGCCAATTTTCTGGATTTTTGAAAATTTCACTTTTTTGTGAAAATATCCACTAAATGAGGGAATAATATGTGTGAGGGTACCCCAGGAGAGTTCCAAATGTGTGTGGGTAGAATATATGTCTGATAGGGGTAAAATTGAAAAAAGTTGAAAAAAATTTTTTTTTGGACTTTGTCATTTTTCCGGCGTTTATCAGACTTTCAGATAGGGGAAATGTCAGTGAGCATTCCGATTTCAGTTCCAGAGCGATTCGCCCAATGAGTCCTTGATGTTTAGTCATTTTCAGCCAATTTTCTGGATTTTTGAAAAGTTCACTTTTTTGTGAAAGTATCCACTAAATGAGGGAATAATATGTGTGAGGGTACCCCAGGAGAGTTCCAAATGTGTGTGGGTAGAATATATATCCCACGGGGGTAAAATTGAAAAAGTTGAAAAAAATTTTGTTTTGGACTTAGTCATTTTTCCGCCGTTTATCAGACTTTCAGATAGGCGAAATGTCAGTGAGCATTCCCATTTCAGTTCCAGAGCGATTCGCTCAATGAGTCTTTGATATTTAGTCGTTTTCAGCCAATTTTCTGGATTTTTGAAAATTTCACTTTTTTTGTGAAAATATCCACTAAATGAGGGAATAATATGTGTGAGGGTACCGAAGGAGAGTTCCAAATGTGTGTGGGTAGAATATATATCCCACGGGGGTAAAATTGAAAAAAGTTCAAAAAAATTTTTTTTTTTTGACTTAGTCATTTTTCCGCCGTTTATCAGACTTTCAGATAGGGGAAATGTCAGTGAGCGCTCCGATTTCAGTTCCAGAGCGATTCGCCCAATGAGTCCTTGATATTTAGTCGTTTTCAGCCAATTTTCTTGATTTTTGAAAATTTCACTTTTTTGTGAAAATATCCACTAAATGAGGGAATAATATGTGTGAGGGTACCCCAGGAGAGTTCCAAATGTGTGTGGGTAGAATATATATCCCACGGGGGTAAAATTGAAAAAAGTTCAAAAAAATTTTTTTTTGCACTTAGTCATTTTTCTGGCGTTTATCAGACTTTCAGATAGGGGAAATGTCAGTGAGTGTTCCGATTTCAGTTCCAGAGCGATTCACCCAATGAGTCCTTGATATTTAGTCGTTTTCAGACAATTTTCTTGATTTTTGAAAATTTCACTTTTTTGTGAAAATATCCACTAAATGAGGGAATAATATGTGTGAGAGTACACCAGGAGAGTTCTAAATGTGTGTGGGAAGAATATATATCCCACGGGGGTAAAATTGAAAAAAGTTGAAAAAAAATTTTTTTGGGGACTTTGTCATTTTTCCGGCGTTTATCAGACTTTCAGATAGGGGAAATGTCAGTGAGCATTCCGATTTCAGTTCCAGAGCGATTCGCCCAATGAGTCCTTGATATTTAGTCGTTTTCAGCCAATTTTCTGGATTTTTGAAAAGTTCACTTTTTTGTGAAAGTATCCACTAAATGAGGGAATAATATTTGTGAAGGTACCCCAGGAGAGTTCCAAATGTGTGTGGGTAGAATATATATCCCACGGGGGTAAAATTGAAAAAAGTTCCAAAAAAATTTTTTTTGCACTTAGTCATTTTTCTGGCGTTTATCAGACTTTCAGATAGGGGAAATGTCAGTGAGTGTTCCGATTTCAGTTCCAGAGCGATTCGCCCAATGACTCCTTGATATTTAGTCGTTTTCAGCCAATTTTCTTGATTTTTGAAAATTTCACTTTTTTGTGAAAATATCCACTAAATGAGGGAATAATATGTGTGAGGGTACCCAAGGAGAGTTCCAAATGTGTGTGGGTAGAATATATATCCCACGGGGTAAAATTGAAAAAGTTGAAAAAAAATTTGTTTTGGACTTAGTCATTTTTCCGCCGTTTATCAGACTTTCAGATAGGCAAAATGTCAGTGAGCATTCCCATTTCAGTTCCAGAGCGATTCGCCCAATGAGTCCTTGATATTTAGTCGTTTTCAGCCAATTTTCTTGATTTTTGAAAATTTCACTTTTTTGTGAAAATATCCACTAAATGAGGGAATAATATGTGTGAGGGTACCCCAGGAGAGTTCCAAATGTGTGTGGGTAGAATATATGTCTGACAGGGGTAAAATTGAAAAAAGTTGAAAAAAAATTTTTTTTGGACTTTGTTATTTTTCCGGCGTTTATCAGACTTTCAGATAGGGGAAATGTGAGTGAGCATTCCGATTTCAGTTCCAGAGCGATTCGCCCAATGAGTCCTTGATATTTAGTCGTTTTCAGCCAATTTTCTGGATTTTTGAAAAGTTCACTTTTTTGTGAAAGTATCCACTAAATGAAGGAATAATATTTGTGAGGGTACCCCAGGAGAGTTCCAAATGTGTGTGGGTAGAATATATATCCCACGGGGGTAAAATTGAAAAAGTTGAAAAAAATTTTGTTTTGGACTTAGTCATTTTTCCGCCGTTTATCAGACTTTCAGATAGGCGAAATGTCAGTGAGCATTCCCATTTCAGTTCCAGAGCGATTCGCTCAATGAGTCTTTGATATTTAGTCGTTTTCAGCCAATTTTCTGGATTTTTGAAAATTTCACTTTTTTTGTGAAAATATCCACTAAATGAGGGAATAATATGTGTGAGGGTACCGAAGGAGAGTTCCAAATGTGTGTGGGTAGAATATATATCCCACGGGGGTAAAATTGAAAAAAGTTCAAAAAAATTTTTTTTTGCACTTAGTCATTTTTCTGGCGTTTATCAGACTTTCAGATAGGGGAATTGTCAGTGAGTGTTCCGATTTCAGTTCCAGAGCGATTCACCCAATGAGTCCTTGATATTTAGTCGTTTTCAGACAATTTTCTTGATTTTTGAAAATTTCACTTTTTTGTGAAAATATCCACTAAATGAGGGAATAATATGTGTGAGAGTACACCAGGAGAGTTCTAAATGTGTGTGGGAAAAATATATATCCCACGGGGGTAAAATTGAAAAAAGTTGAAAAAAATTTTTTTTTGGACTTAGTCATTTTTCCGCCGTTTATCAGACTTTCAGATAGGGGAAATGTCAGTGAGCATTCCGATTTCAGTTCCAGAGCGATTCGCCCAATGAGTCCTTGATATTTAGTCGTTTTCAGCCAATTTTCTGGATTCTTGAAAATTTCACTTTTTTGTGAAAATATCCACTAAATGAGGGAATAATATGTATGAGGGTACCTCAGGAGAGTTCCAAATGTGTGTGGGTAGAATATATATCCCACGGGGGTAAAATTGAAAAAAGTTGAAAAAATTTTTTTTTGGACTTAGTCATTTTTCTGGCGTTTATCAGACTTTCAGATAGGGGAAATGTCAGTGAGCGTTCCGATTTCAGTTCCAGAGCGATTCGCCCAATGACTCCTTGATATTTAGTCGTTTTCAGCCAATTTTCTTGATTTTTGAAAATTTCACTTTTTTGTGAAAATATCCACTAAATGAGGGAATAATATGTGTGAGGGTACCCAAGGAGAGTTCCAAATGTGTGTGGGTAGAATATATATCCCACGGGGTAAAATTGAAAAAGTTGAAAAAAAATTTGTTTTGGACTTAGTCATTTTTCCGCCGTTTATCAGACTTTCAGATAGGCAAAATGTCAGTGAGCATTCCCATTTCAGTTCCAGAGCGATTCGCCCAATGAGTCCTTGATATTTAGTCGTTTTCAGCCAATTTTCTTGATTTTTGAAAATTTCACTTTTTTGTGAAAATATCCACTAAATGAGGGAATAATATGTGTGAGGGTACCCCAGGAGAGTTCCAAATGTGTGTGGGTAGAATATATGTCTGACAGGGGTAAAATTGAAAAAAGTTGAAAAAAAATTTTTTTTGGACTTTGTTATTTTTCCGGCGTTTATCAGACTTTCAGATAGGGGAAATGTGAGTGAGCATTCCGATTTCAGTTCCAGAGCGATTCGCCCAATGAGTCCTTGATATTTAGTCGTTTTCAGCCAATTTTCTGGATTTTTGAAAAGTTCACTTTTTTGTGAAAGTATCCACTAAATGAAGGAATAATATTTGTGAGGGTACCCCAGGAGAGTTCCAAATGTGTGTGGGTAGAATATATATCCCACGGGGGTAAAATTGAAAAAGTTGAAAAAAATTTTGTTTTGGACTTAGTCATTTTTCCGCCGTTTATCAGACTTTCAGATAGGCGAAATGTCAGTGAGCATTCCCATTTCAGTTCCAGAGCGATTCGCTCAATGAGTCTTTGATATTTAGTCGTTTTCAGCCAATTTTCTGGATTTTTGAAAATTTCACTTTTTTTGTGAAAATATCCACTAAATGAGGGAATAATATGTGTGAGGGTACCGAAGGAGAGTTCCAAATGTGTGTGGGTAGAATATATATCCCACGGGGGTAAAATTGAAAAAAGTTCAAAAAAATTTTTTTTTGCACTTAGTCATTTTTCTGGCGTTTATCAGACTTTCAGATAGGGGAATTGTCAGTGAGTGTTCCGATTTCAGTTCCAGAGCGATTCACCCAATGAGTCCTTGATATTTAGTCGTTTTCAGACAATTTTCTTGATTTTTGAAAATTTCACTTTTTTGTGAAAATATCCACTAAATGAGGGAATAATATGTGTGAGAGTACACCAGGAGAGTTCTAAATGTGTGTGGGAAAAATATATATCCCACGGGGGTAAAATTGAAAAAAGTTGAAAAAAATTTTTTTTTGGACTTAGTCATTTTTCCGCCGTTTATCAGACTTTCAGATAGGGGAAATGTCAGTGAGCATTCCGATTTCAGTTCCAGAGCGATTCGCCCAATGAGTCCTTGATATTTAGTCGTTTTCAGCCAATTTTCTGGATTCTTGAAAATTTCACTTTTTTGTGAAAATATCCACTAAATGAGGGAATAATATGTATGAGGGTACCTCAGGAGAGTTCCAAATGTGTGTGGGTAGAATATATATCCCACGGGGGTAAAATTGAAAAAAGTTGAAAAAATTTTTTTTTGGACTTAGTCATTTTTCTGGCGTTTATCAGACTTTCAGATAGGCGAAATGTCAGTGAGCATTCCCATTTCAGTTCCAGAGCGATTCGCTCAATGAGTCTTTGATATTTAGTCGTTTTCAGCCAATTTTCTGGATTTTTGAAAATTTCAATTTTTTTGTGAAAATATCCACTAAATGAGGGAATAATATGTGTGAGGGTACCGAAGGAGAGTTCCAAATGTGTGTGGGTAGAATATATATCCCACGGGGGTAAAATTGAAAAAAGTTCCAAAAAATTTTTTTTTTGGACTTAGTCATTTTTCCGCCGTTTATCAGACTTTCAGATAGGGGAAATGTCAGTGAGCGCTCCGATTTCAGTTCCAGAGCGATTCGCCCAATGAGTCCTTGATATTTAGTCGTTTTCAGCCAATTTTCTGGATTTTTGAAAATTTCACTTTTTTGTGAAAATATCCACTAAATGAGGGAATAATATGTGTGAGGGTACCCCAGGAGAGTTCCAAATGTGTGTGGGTAGAATATATGTCTGACAGGGGTAAAATTGAAAAAAGTTGAAAAAAATTTTTTTTTGGACTTTGTCATTTTTCCGGCGTTTATCAGACTTTCAGATAGGGGAAATGTCAGTGAGCATTCCGATTTCAGTTCCAGAGCGATTCGCCCAATGAGTCCTTGATGTTTAGTCATTTTCAGCCAATTTTCTGGATTTTTGAAAAGTTCACTTTTTTGTGAAAGTATCCACTAAATGAGGGAATAATATGTGTGAGGGTACCCCAGGAGAGTTCCAAATGTGTGTGGGTAGAATATATATCCCACGGGGGTAAAATTGAAAAAGTTGAAAAAAATTTTGTTTTGGACTTAGTCATTTTTCCGCCGTTTATCAGACTTTCAGATAGGCGAAATGTCAGTGAGCATTCCCATTTCAGTTCCAGAGCGATTCGCTCAATGAGTCTTTGATATTTAGTCGTTTTCAGCCAATTTTCTGGATTTTTGAAAATTTCACTTTTTTTGTGAAAATATCCACTAAATGAGGGAATAATATGTGTGAGGGTACCGAAGGAGAGTTCCAAATGTGTGTGGGTAGAATATATATCCCACGGGGGTAAAATTGAAAAAAGTTCAAAAAAATTTTTTTTTTTTGACTTAGTCATTTTTCCGCCGTTTATCAGACTTTCAGATAGGGGAAATGTCAGTGAGTGCTCCGATTTCAGTTCCAGAGCGATTCGCCCAATGAGTCCTTGATATTTAGTCGTTTTCAGCCAATTTTCTTGATTTTTGAAAATTTCACTTTTTTGTGAAAATATCCACTAAATGAGGGAATAATATGTGTGAGGGTACCCCAGGAGAGTGCCAAATGTGTGTGGGTAGAATATATGTCTGACAGGGGTAAAATTGAAAAAAATTTTTTTTTGGACTTTGTCATTTTTACGGCGTTTATCAGACTTTCAGATAGGGGAAATGTCAGTGAGCATTCCGATTTCAGTTCCAGAGCGATTCGCCCAATGAGTCCTTGATATTTAGTCATTTTCAGCCAATTTTCTGGATTTTTGAAAAGTTCACTTTTTTGTGAAAGTATCCACTAAATGAGGGAATAATATGTGTGAGGGTACCCCAGGAGAGTTCCAAATGTGTGTGGGTAGAATATATATCCCACGGGGGTAAAATTGAAAAAAGTTCAAAAAAATTTTTTTTTGCACTTAGTCATTTTTCTGGCGTTTATCAGACTTTCAGATAGGGGAAATGTCAGTGAGTGTTCCAATTTCAGTTCCAGAGCGATTCACCCAATGAGTCCTTGATATTTAGTCGTTTTCAGACAATTTTCTTGATTTTTGAAAATTCCACTTTTTTGTGAAAATATCCACTAAATGAGGGAATAATATGTGTGAGGGTACCCCAGGAGAGTTCCAAATGTGTGTGGGTAGAATATATATCCCACGGGGGTAAAATTGAAAAAAGTTGAAAAAAATTTTGTTTTGGACTTAGTCATTTTTCCGCCGTTTATCAGACTTTCAGATAGGCGAAATGTCAGTGAGCATTCCCATTTCAGTTCCAGAGCGATTCGCTCAATGAGTCTTTGATATTTAGTCGTTTTCAGCCAATTTTCTGGATTTTTGAAAATTTCACTTTTTTTGTGAAAATATCCACTAAATGAGGGAATAATATGTGTGAGGGTACCGAAGGAGAGTTCCAAATGTGTGTGGGTAGAATATATATCCCACGGGGGTAAAATTGAAAAAAGTTCAAAAAAATTTTTTTTTGCACTTAGTCATTTTTCTGGCGTTTATCAGACTTTCAGATAGGGGAATTGTCAGTGAGTGTTCCGATTTCAGTTCCAGAGCGATTCACCCAATGAGTCCTTGATATTTAGTCGTTTTCAGACAATTTTCTTGATTTTTGAAAATTTCACTTTTTTGTGAAAATATCCACTAAATGAGGGAATAATATGTGTGAGAGTACACCAGGAGAGTTCTAAATGTGTGTGGGAAAAATATATATCCCACGGGGGTAAAATTGAAAAAAGTTGAAAAAATTTTTTTTTTGGACTTAGTCATTTTTCCGCCGTTTATCAGACTTTCAGATAGGGGAAATGTCAGTGAGCATTCCGATTTCAGTTCCAGAGCGATTCGCCCAATGAGTCCTTGATATTTAGTCGTTTTCAGCCAATTTTCTGGATTCTTGAAAATTTCACTTTTTTGTGAAAATATCCACTAAATGAGGGAATAATATGTATGAGGGTACCTCAGGAGAGTTCCAAATGTGTGTGGGTAGAATATATATCCCACGGGGGTAAAATTGAAAAAAGTTGAAAAAATTTTTTTTTGGACTTAGTCATTTTTCTGGCGTTTATCAGACTTTCAGATAGGCGAAATGTCAGTGAGCATTCCCATTTCAGTTCCAGAGCGATTCGCTCAATGAGTCTTTGATATTTAGTCGTTTTCAGCCAATTTTCTGGATTTTTGAAAATTTCACTTTTTTTGTGAAAATATCCACTAAATGAGGGAATAATATGTGTGAGGGTACCGAAGGAGAGTTCCAAATGTGTGTGGGTAGAATATATATCCCACGGGGGTAAAATTGAAAAAAGTTCAAAAAAATTTTTTTTTTTTGACTTAGTCATTTTTCCGCCGTTTATCAGACTTTCAGATAGGGGAAATGTCAGTGAGTGCTCCGATTTCAGTTCCAGAGCGATTCGCCCAATGAGTCCTTGATATTTAGTCGTTTTCAGCCAATTTTCTTGATTTTTGAAAATTTCACTTTTTTGTGAAAATATCCACTAAATGAGGGAATAATATGTGTGAGGGTACCCCAGGAGAGTTCCAAATGTGTGTGGGTAGAATATATGTCTGACAGGGGTAAAATTGAAAAAAATTTTTTTTTGGACTTTGTCATTTTTACGGCGTTTATCAGACTTTCAGATAGGGGAAATGTCAGTGAGCATTCCGATTTCAGTTCCAGAGCGATTCGCCCAATGAGTCCTTGATATTTAGTCATTTTCAGCCAATTTTCTGGATTTTTGAAAAGTTCACTTTTTTGTGAAAGTATCCACTAAATGAAGGAATAATATGTGTGAGGGTACCCCAGGAGAGTTCCAAATGTGTGTGGGTAGAATATATATCCCACGGGGGTAAAATTGAAAAAAGTTCAAAAAAATTTTTTTTTGCACTTAGTCATTTTTCTGGCGTTTATCAGACTTTCAGATAGGGGAAATGTCAGTGAGTGTTCCAATTTCAGTTCCAGAGCGATTCACCCAATGAGTCCTTGATATTTAGTCGTTTTCAGACAATTTTCTTGATTTTTGAAAATTTCACTTTTTTGTGAAAATATCCACTAAATGAGGGAATAATATGTGTGAGGGTACCCCAGGAGAGTTCCAAATGTGTGTGGGTAGAATATATATCCCACGGGGGTAAAATTGAAAAAAGTTGAAAAAATTTTTTTTTTGGACTTAGTCATTTTTCCGCCGTTTATCAGACTTTCAGATAGGGGAAATGTCAGGGAGCGTTCCGATTTCAGTTCCAGAGCGATTCGCCCAATGAGTCCTTGTTCTTTTGTCGTTTTCAGCCAATTTTCTGGATTTTTGAAAATTTCACTTTTTTGTGAAAATATCCACTAAATGAGGGAATAATATGTATGAGGGTACCTCAGGAGAGTTCCAAATGTGTGTGGGTAGAATATATATCCCACGGGGGTAAAATTGAAAAAAGTTGAAAAAATTTTTTTTTGGACTTAGTCATTTTTCTGGCGTTTATCAGACTTTCAGATAGGCGAAATGTCAGTGAGCATTCCCATTTCAGTTCCTGAGCGATTCGCTCAATGAGTCTTTGATATTTAGTCGTTTTCAGCCAATTTTCTGGATTTTTGAAAATTTCACTTTTTTTGTGAAAATATCCACTAAATGAGGGAATAATATGTGTGAGGGTACCGAAGGAGAGTTCCAAATGTGTGTGGGTAGAATATATATCCCACGGGGGTAAAATTGAAAAAAGTTCCAAAAAATTTTTTTTTTGGACTTAGTCATTTTTCCGCCGTTTATCAGACTTTCAGATAGGGGAAATGTCAGTGAGCGCTCCGATTTCAGTTCCAGAGCGATTCGCCCAATGAGTCCTTGATATTTAGTCGTTTTCAGCCAATTTTCTGGATTTTTGAAAATTTCACTTTTTTGTGAAAATATCCACTAAATGAGGGAATAATATGTGTGAGGGTACCCCAGGAGAGTTCCAAATGTGTGTGGGTAGAATATATGTCTGACAGGGGTAAAATTGAAAAAAGTTGAAAAAAAATTTTTTTTGGACTTTGTCATTTTTTTGGCGTTTATCAGACTTTCAGATAGGGGAAATGTCAGTGAGCATTCCGATTTCAGTTCCAGAGCGATTCGCCCAATGAGTCCTTGATATTTAGTCATTTTCAGCCAATTTTCTGGATTTTTGAAAAGTTCACTTTTTTGTGAAAGTATCCACTAAATGAGGGAATAATATGTGTGAGGGTACCCCAGGAGAGTTCCAAATGTGTGTGGGTAGAATATATATCCCACGGGGGTAAAATTGAAAAAGTTGAAAAAAATTTTGTTTTGGACTTAGTCATTTTTCCGCCGTTTATCAGACTTTCAGATAGGCGAAATGTCAGTGAGCATTCCCATTTCAGTTCCAGAGCGATTCGCTCAATGAGTCTTTGATATTTAGTCGTTTTCAGCCAATTTTCTGGATTTTTGAAAATTTCACTTTTTTTGTGAAAATATCCACTAAATGAGGGAATAATATGTGTGAGGGTACCGAAGGAGAGTTCCAAATGTGTGTGGGTAGAATATATATCCCACGGGGGTAAAATTGAAAAAAGTTCAAAAAAATTTTTTTTTTTTTGACTTAGTCATTTTTCCGCCGTTTATCAGACTTTCAGATAGGGGAAATGTCAGTGAGCGCTCCGATTTCAGTTCCAGAGCGATTCGCCCAATGAGTCCTTGATATTTAGTCGTTTTCAGCCAATTTTCTTGATTTTTGAAAATTTCACTTTTTTGTGAAAATATCCACTAAATGAGGGAATAATATGTGTGAGGGTACCCCAGGAGAGTTCCAAATGTGTGTGGGTAGAATATATGTCTGACAGGGGTAAAATTGAAAAAAATTTTTTTTTGGACTTTGTCATTTTTACGGCGTTTATCAGACTTTCAGATAGGGGAAATGTCAGTGAGCATTCCGATTTCAGTTCCAGAGCGATTCGCCCAATGAGTCCTTGATATTTAGTCATTTTCAGCCAATTTTCTGGATTTTTGAAAAGTTCACTTTTTTGTGAAAGTATCCACTAAATGAGGGAATAATATGTGTGAGGGTACCCCAGGAGAGTTCCAAATGTGTGTGGGTAGAATATATATCCCACGGGGGTAAAATTGAAAAAAGTTCAAAAAAATTTTTTTTTGCACTTAGTCATTTTTCTGGCGTTTATCAGACTTTCAGATAGGGGAAATGTCAGTGAGTGTTCCAATTTCAGTTCCAGAGCGATTCACCCAATGAGTCCTTGATATTTAGTCGTTTTCAGACAATTTTCTTGATTTTTGAAAATTTCACTTTTTTGTGAAAATATCCACTAAATGAGGGAATAATATGTGTGAGGGTACCCCAGGAGAGTTCCAAATGTGTGTGGGTAGAATATATATCCCACGGGGGTAAAATTGAAAAAAGTTGAAAAAATTTTTTTTTTGGACTTAGTCATTTTTCCGCCGTTTATCAGACTTTCAGATAGGGGAAATGTCAGGGAGCGTTCCGATTTCAGTTCCAGAGCGATTCGCCCAATGAGTCCTTGTTCTTTTGTCGTTTTCAGCCAATTTTCTGGATTTTTGAAAATTTCACTTTTTTGTGAAAATATCCACTAAATGAGGGAATAATATGTATGAGGGTACCTCAGGAGAGTTCCAAATGTGTGTGGGTAGAATATATATCCCACGGGGGTAAAATTGAAAAAAGTTGAAAAAATTTTTTTTTGGACTTAGTCATTTTTCTGGCGTTTATCAGACTTTCAGATAGGCGAAATGTCAGTGAGCATTCCCATTTCAGTTCCAGAGTGATTCGCTCAATGAGTCTTTGATATTTAGTCGTTTTCAGCCAATTTTCTGGATTTTTGAAAATTTCACTTTTTTTGTGAAAATATCCACTAAATGAGGGAATAATATGTGTGAGGGTACCGAAGGAGAGTTCCAAATGTGTGTGGGTAGAATATATATCCCACGGGGGTAAAATTGAAAAAAGTTCAAAAAAATTTTTTTTTTGGACTTAGTCATTTTTCCGCCGTTTATCAGACTTTCAGATAGGGGAAATGTCAGTGAGCGCTCCGATTTCAGTTCCAGAGCGATTCGCCCAATGAGTCCTTGATATTTAGTCGTTTTCAGCCAGTTTTCTGGATTTTTGAAAATTTCACTTTTTTGTGAAAATATCCACTAAATGAGGGAATAATATGTGTGAGGGTACCCCAGGAGAGTTCCAAATGTGTGTGGGTAGAATATATGTCTGACAGGGGTAAAATTGAAAAAAGTTGAAAAAAAATTTTTTTTGGACTTTGTCATTTTTTTGGCGTTTATCAGACTTTCAGATAGGGGAAATGTCAGTGAGCATTCCGATTTCAGTTCCAGAGCGATTCGCCCAATGAGTCCTTGATATTTAGTCATTTTCAGCCAATTTTCTGGATTTTTGAAAAGTTCACTTTTTTGTGAAAGTATCCACTAAATGAGGGAATAATATGTGTGAGGGTACCCCAGGAGAGTTCCAAATGTGTGTGGGTAGAATATATATCCCACGGGGGTAAAATTGAAAAAGTTGAAAAAAATTTTGTTTTGGACTTAGTCATTTTTCCGCCGTTTATCAGACTTTCAGATAGGCGAAATGTCAGTGAGCATTCCCATTTCAGTTCCAGAGCGATTCGCTCAATGAGTCTTTGATATTTAGTCGTTTTCAGCCAATTTTCTGGATTTTTGAAAATTTCACTTTTTTTGTGAAAATATCCACTAAATGAGGGAATAATATGTGTGAGGGTACCGAAGGAGAGTTCCAAATGTGTGTGGGTAGAATATATATCCCACGGGGGTAAAATTGAAAAAAGTTCAAAAAAATTTTTTTTTTTTTGACTTAGTCATTTTTCCGCCGTTTATCAGACTTTCAGATAGGGAAAATGTCAGTGAGCGCTCCGATTTCAGTTCCAGAGCGATTCGCCCAATGAGTCCTTGATATTTAGTCGTTTTCAGCCAATTTTCTTGATTTTTGAAAATTTCACTTTTTTGTGAAAATATCCACTAAATGAGGGAATAATATGTGTGAGGGTACCCCAGGAGAGTTCCAAATGTGTGTGGGTAGAATATATGTCTGACAGGGGTAAAATTGAAAAAAATTTTTTTTTGGACTTTGTCATTTTTACGGCGTTTATCAGACTTTCAGATAGGGGAAATGTCAGTGAGCATTCCGATTTCAGTTCCAGAGCGATTCGCCCAATGAGTCCTTGATATTTAGTCATTTTCAGCCAATTTTCTGGATTTTTGAAAAGTTCACTTTTTTGTGAAAGTATCCACTAAATGAGGGAATAATATGTGTGAGGGTACCCCAGGAGAGTTCCAAATGTGTGTGGGTAGAATATATATCCCACGGGGGTAAAATTGAAAAAAGTTCAAAAAAATTTTTTTTTGCACTTAGTCATTTTTCTGGCGTTTATCAGACTTTCAGATAGGGGAAATGTCAGTGAGTGTTCCAATTTCAGTTCCAGAGCGATTCACCCAATGAGTCCTTGATATTTAGTCGTTTTCAGACAATTTTCTTGATTTTTGAAAATTTCACTTTTTTGTGAAAATATCCACTAAATGAGGGAATAATATGTGTGAGAGTACACCAGGAGAGTTCTAAATGTGTGTGGGAAGAATATATATCCCACGGGGGTAAAATTGAAAAAAGTTGAAAAAAAATTTTTTTTGGACTTAGTCATTTTTCCGCCGTTTATCAGACTTTCAGATAGGGGAAATGTCAGTGAGCATTCCGATTTCAGTTCCAGAGCGATTCGCCCAGTGAGTCCTTGATATATAGTCGTTTTCAGCCAATTTTCTGAATTTTTGAAAATTTCACTTTTTTGTGAAAGTATCCACTAAATGAGGGAATAATATGTGTGAGGGTACCCCAGGAGAGTTCCAAATGTGTGTGGGTAGAATATATATCCCACGGGGGTAAAATTGAAAAAAGTTGAAAAAATTTTTTTTTTGGACTTAGTCATTTTTCCGCCGTTTATCAGACTTTCAGATAGGGGAAATGTCAGGGAGCGTTCCGATTTCAGTTCCAGAGCGATTCGCCCAATGAGTCCTTGTTCTTTTGTCGTTTTCAGCCAATTTTCTGGATTTTTGAAAATTTCACTTTTTTGTGAAAATATCCACTAAATGAGGGAATAATATGTATGAGAGTACCCCAGAAGAGTTCCAAATGTGTGTGGGTAGAATATATATCCCACGGGGGTAAAATTGAAAAAAGTTCAAAAAATTTTTTTTTTGCACTTAGTCATTTTTCTGGCGTTTATCAGACTTTCAGATAGGGGAAATGTCAGTGAGTGTTCCGATTTCAGTTCCACAGTGATTCGCCCAATGAGTCCTTGATATTTAGTCGTTTTCAGCCAATTTTCTTGATTTTTGAAAATTTCACTTTTTTGTGAAAATATCCACTAAATGAGGGAATAATAAGTGTGAGGGTACCGAAGGAGAGTTCCAAATGTGTGTGGGTAGAATATATATCCCACGGGGGTAAAATTGAAAAAAGTTGAAAAAATTTTTTTTTTGGCCTTAGTCATTTTTCCGGCGTTTATCAGACTTTCAGATAGGGGAAATGTCAGTGAGCATTCCGATTTCAGTTCCAGAGCGATTCGCCCAATGAGTCCTTGATATTTTGTCGTTTTCAGCCAATTTTCTGGATTTTTGAAAATTTCACTTTTTTGTGAAAATATCCACTAAATGAGGGAATAATTTGTGTGAGAGTACACCAGGAGAGTTCTAAATGTGTGTGGGAAGAATATATATCCCACGGGGGTAAAATTGAAAAAAGTTGAAAAAAAAAATTTTTTGGACTTAGTCATTTTTCCGCCGTTTATCAGACTTTCAGATAGGGGAAATGTCAGTGAGCATTCCGATTTCAGTTCCAGAGCGATTCGCCCAATGAGTCCTTGATATTTAGTCGTTTTCAGCCAATTTTCTGGATTCTTGAAAATTTCACTTTTTTGTGAAAATATCCACTAAATGAGGGAATAATATGTATGAGGGTACCTCAGGAGAGTTCCAAATGTGTGTGGGTAGAATATATATCCCACGGGGGTAAAATTGAAAATAGTTGAAAAAATTTTTTTTTGGACTTAGTCATTTTTCTGGCGTTTATTAGACTTTAAGATATGCGAAATGTCAGTGAGCATTCCCATTTCAGTTCCAGAGCGATTCACACAATGAGTCTTTGATATTTAGTCATTTTCAGCCAATTTTCTGGATTTTTGAAAATTTCACTTTTTTGTGAAAATATCCACTAAATGAGGGAATAATATGTGTGAGGGTACCCCAGGAGAGTTCCAAATGTGTGTGGGTAGAATATATGTCTGACAGGGGTAAAATTGAAAAAAGTTGAAAAAAATTTTTTTTTGGACTTTGTCATTTTTCCGGCGTTTATCAGACTTTCAGATAGGGGAAATGTCAGTGAGCATTCCGATTTCAGTTCCAGAGCGATTCGCCCAATGAGTCCTTGATATTTAGTCGTTTTCAGCCAATTTTCTGGATTTTTGAAAAGTTCACTTTTTTGTGAAAGTATCCACTAAATGAGGGAATAATATGTGTGAGGGTACCGAAGGAGAGTTCCAAATGTGTGTGGGTAGAATATATATCCCACGGGGGTAAAATTGAAAAAAGTTCAAAAAAATTTTTTTTTTGGACTTAGTCATTTTTCCGCCGTTTATCAGACTTTCAGATAGGGGAAATGTCAGTGAGCGCTCCGATTTCAGTTCCAGAGCGATTCGCCCAATGAGTCCTTGATATTTAGTCGTTTTCAGCCAATTTTCTTGATTTTTGAAAATTTCACTTTTTTGGGAAAATATCCACTAAATGAGGGAATAATATGTGTGAGGGTACCCCAGGAGAGTTCCAAATGTGTGTGGGTAGAATATATATCCCACGGGAGTAAAATTGAAAAAAGTTCAAAAAAATTTTTTTTTGCACTTAGTCGTTTTTCTGGCGTTTATCAGACTTTCAGATAGGGGAAATGTCAGTGAGTGTTCCGATTTCAGTTCCAGAGCGATTCACCCAATGAGTCCTTGATATTTAGTCGTTTTCAGCCAATTTTCTGGATTTTTGAAAATTTCACTTTTTTGTGAAAGTATCCACTAAATGAGGGAATAATATGTGTGAGGGTACCCCAGGAGAGTTCCAAATGTGTGTGGGTAGAATATATATCCCACGGGGGTAAAATTGAAAAAAGTTGAAAAAATTTTTTTTTTGGACTTAGTCATTTTTCTGGCGTTTATCAGACTTTCAGATAGGGGAAATGTCAGTGAGTGTTCCGATTTCAGTTCCAGAGTGATTTGCCCAATGAGTCCTTGATATTTAGTCGTTTTCAGCCAATTTTCTTGATTTTTGAAAATTTCACTTTTTTGTGAAAATATCCACTAAATGAGGGAATAATATGTGTGAGGGTACCCCAGGAGAGTTCCAAATGTGTGTGGGTAGAATATATATCCCATGGGGGTAAAATTGAAAAAAGTTGAAAAAATTTTTTTTTTGGACTTAGTCATTTTTCCGACGTTTATCAGACTTTCAGATAGGAGAAATGTCAGTGAGCGTTTTGATTTCAGTTCCAGAGCGATTCGACCTTGTTATTTAGTCGTTTTCAGACAATTTTCTTGATTTTTGAAAATTTCACTTTTTTGTGAAAATATCCACTAAATGAGGGAATAATATGTGTGAGAGTACACCAGGAGAGTTCTAAATGTGTGTGGGAAGAAGATATATCCCACGGGGGTAAAATTGAAAAAAGTTGAAAAAAAAAATTTTTTGGACTTAGTCATTTTTTCCGCCGTTTATCAGACTTTCAGATAGGGGAAATGTCAGTGAGCATTCCGATTTCAGTTCCAGAGCGATTCGCCCAATGAGTCCTTGATATTTAGTCATTTTCAGCCAATTTTCTAGATTCTTGAAAATTTCACTTTTTTGTGAAAATATCCACTAAATGAGGGAATAATATGTATGAGGGTACCTCAGGAGAGTTCCAAATGTGTGTGGGTAGAATATATATCCCACGGGGGTAAAATTGAAAAAAGTTGAAAAAATTTTTTTTTGGACTTAGTCATTTTTCTGGCGTTTATTAGACTTTAAGATATGCGAAATGTCAGTGAGCATTCCCATTTCAGTTCCAGAGCGATTCGCACAATGAGTCTTTGATATTTAGTCATTTTCAGCCAATTTTCTGGATTTTTGAAAATTTCACTTTTTTGTGAAAATATCCACTAAATGAGGGAATAATATGTGTGAGGGTACCGAAGGAGAGTTCCAAATGTGTGTGGGTAGAATATATATCCCACAGGGGTAAAATTGAAAAAAGTTGAAAAAAATTTTTTTTTGGACTTAGTCATTTTTCCGGCGTTTATCAGACTTTCAGATAGGGCAAATGTCAGTGAGCGTTCCGATTTCAGTTCCAGAGCGATTCACCCAATGAGTCCTTGATATTTAGTCGTTTTCAGCCAATTTTTTGGATTTTTGAAAATTTCACTTTTTTGTGAAAATATCCACTAAATGAGGGAATAATATGTATGAGGGTACCCCAGGAGAGTTCCAAATGTGTGTGGGTAGAATATATATCCCACGGGGGTAAAATTGAAAAAAGTTGAAAAAAATTTTTTTTTGGACTTAGTCATTTTTCTGGCGTTTATCAGACTTTCAGATAGGGGAAATGTCAGTGAGCGTTCCCATTTCAGTTCCAGAGCGATTCGCCCAATGAGTCCTTGATATTTAGTCGTTTTCAGCCAATTTTCTGGATTTTTGAAAATTTCACTTTTTTGTGAAAATATCCACTAAATGCGGGAATAATATGTGTGATGGTACCCCAGGAGAGTTCTAAATGTGTGTGGGAAGAATATATATCCCACGGGGGTAAAATTAAAAAAAGTTGAAAAAAATTTTTTTTTGGACTTAGTCATTTTTCCGGCGTTTATCAGACTTTCAGATAGGGCAAATATCAGTGAGCATTCCGATTTCAGTTCCAGAGCGATTCGCCCAATGAGTCGTTGATATGTAGTCGTTTTCAGCCAATTTTCTGGATTCTTGAAAATTTCACTCTTTTGTGAAAATATCCACTAAATGAGGGAATAATATGTATGAGGGTACCCCAGGAGAGTTCCAAATGTGTGTGGGTAGAATATATATCCCACGGGGGTAAAATTGAAAAAAGTTGAAAAAAAATTTTTTTTGGACTTAGTCATTTTTCCGGCGTTTATCAGACTTTCAGATAGGGGAAATGTCAGTGAGCGTTCCCATTTCAGTTCCAGAGCGATTCGCCCAATGAGTCCTTGATATATAGTCGTTTTCAGCCAATTTTCTGGATTTTTGAAAATTTCACTTTTTTGTGAAAATATCCACTAAATGCGGGAATAATATGTGTGAGGGTACCCCAGGAGAGTTCTAAATGTGTGTGGGAAGAATATATATCCCACGGGGGTAAAATTAAAAAAAGTTGAAAAAATTTTTTTTTTGGACTTAGTCATTTTTCCGGCGTTTATCAGACTTTCAGATAGGGCAAATATCAGTGAGCATTCCGATCTCAGTTCCAGAGCGATTCGCCCAATGAGTCCTTGATATTTAGTCGTTTTCAGCCAATTTTCTGGATTCTTGAAAATTTCACTCTTTTGTGAAAATATCCACTAAATGAGGGAATAATATGTATGAGGGTACCCCAGGAGAGTTCCAAATGTGTGTGGGTAGAATATATATCCCACGGGGGTAAAATTGAAAAAAGTTGAAAAAAATTTTTTTTTGGACTTAGTCATTTTTCTGGCGTTTTTCAGACTTTAAGATAGGGGAAATGTCAGTGAGCGTTCCCATTTCAGTTCCAGAGCGATTCGCCCAATGAGTCTTTGATATTTAGTCGTTTTCAGCCAATTTTCTGGATTTTTGAAAATTTCACTTTTTTGTGAAAATATCCACTAAATGAGGGAATAATATGTGTGAGGGTACCCCAGGAGAGTTCCAAATGTGTGTGGGTCGAATATATATCCCACGGGGGTAAAATTGAAAAAAGTTGAAAATTTTTTTTTTTCGACTTAGTCATTTTTCCGGCGTTTATCAGACTTTCAGATAGGGGAAATGTCAGTGAGCGTTCCGATTTCAGTTCCAGAGCGATTCGCCCAATGAGTCCTTGATATTTAGTCGTTTTCAGCCAATTTTCTGGATTTTTAAAAATTTCACTTTTTTGTGAAAATATCCACTAAATGAGGGAATAATATGTATGAGGGTATCCCAGGAGAGTTCCAAATGTGTGTGGGTAGAATATATATCCCACGGGGGTAAAATTGAAAAAAGTTGAAAAAATTTTTTTTTTGGACTTAGTCATTTTTCCGGCGTTTATCAGACTTTCAGATAGGGGAAATGTCAGTGAGCGTTCCGATTTCAGTTCCAGAGCGATTCGCCCAATGAGTCCTTGATATTTAATCGTTTTCAGCCAATTTTCTGGATTTTTGAAAATTTCACTTTTTTGTGAAAATATCCACTAAATGCGGGAATAATATGTGTGAGGGTACCCCAGGAGAGTTCTAAATGTGTGTGGGAAGAATATATATCCCACGGGGGTAAAATTAAAAAAAGTTGAAAAAAATTTTTTTTTGGACTTAGTCATTTTTCCGGCGTTTATCAGACTTTCAGATAGGGCAAATATCAGTGAGCATTCCGATCTCAGTTCCAGAGCGATTCGCCCAATGAGTCCTTGATATTTAGTCGTTTTCAGCCAATTTTCTGGATTCTTGAAAATTTCACTCTTTTGTGAAAATATCCACTAAATGAGGGAATAATATGTATGAGGGTACCCCAGGAGAGTTCCAAATGTGTGTGGGTAGAATATATATCCCACGGGGGTAAAATTGAAAAAAGTTGAAAAAAATTTTTTTTTGGACTTAGTCATTTTTCTGGCGTTTATCAGACTATAAGATAGGGGAAATGTCAGTGAGCGTTCCCATTTCAGTTCCAGAGCGATTCGCCCAATGAGTCCTTGATATTTAGTCGTTTTCAGCCAATTTTTTGGATTTTTGAAAATTTCACTTTTTTGTGAAAATATCCACTAAATGAGGGAATAATATGTATGAGGGTACCCCAGGAGAGTTCCAAATGTGTGTGGGTAGAATATATATCCCACGGGGGTAAAATTGAAAAAAGTTGAAAAAAATTTTTTTTTGGACTTAGTCATTTTTCTGGCGTTTATCAGACTTTAAGAGAGGGCAAACATCAGTGAGCATTCCGATTTCAGTTCCAGAGCGATTCGCCCAATGAGTCGTTGATATTTAGTCGTTTTCAGCCAATTTTCTGGATTCTTGAAAATTTCACTCTTTTGTGAAAATATCCACTAAATGAGGGAATAATATGTATGAGGGTACCCCAGGAGAGTTCCAAATGTGTGTGGGTAGAATATATATCCCACGGGGGTAAAATTGAAAAAAGTTGAAAAAAATTTTTTTTTGGACTTAGTCATTTTTCTGGCGTTTATCAGACTATAAGATAGGGGAAATGTCAGTGAGCGTTCCCATTTCAGTTCCAGAGCGATTCGCCCAATGAGTCCTTGATATATAGTCGTTTTCAGCCAATTTTCTGGATTTTTGAAAATTTCACTTTTTTGTGAAAATATCCACTAAATGAGGGAATAATATGTGTGAGGGTACCCCAGGAGAGTTCCAAATGTGTGTGGGTCGAATATATATCCCACGGGGGTAAAATTGAAAAAAGTTGAAAAATTTTTTTTTTCGACTTAGTCATTTTTCCGGCGTTTATCAGACTTTCAGATAGGGGAAATGTCAGTGAGCGTTCCGATTTCAGTTCCAGAGCGATTCGCCCAATGAGTCCTTGATATTTAGTCGTTTTCAGCCAATTTTCTGGATTTTTAAAAATTTCACTTTTTTGTGAAAATTTCCACTAAATGAGGGAATAATATGTATGAGGGTATCCCAGGAGAGTTCCAAATGTGTGTGGGTAGAATATATATCCCACGGGGGTAAAATTGAAAAAAGTTGAAAAAATTTTTTTTTTGGACTTAGTCATTTTTCCGGCGTTTATCAGACTTTCAGATAGGGGAAATGTCAGTGAGCGTTCCGATTTCAGTTCCAGAGCGATTCGCCCAATGAGTCCTTGATATTTAGTCGTTTTCAGCCAATTTTCTGGATTTTTGAAAATTTCACTTTTTTGTGAAAATATCCACTAAATGCGGGAATAATATGTGTGAGGGTACCCCAGGAGAGTTCTAAATGTGTGTGGGAAGAATATATATCCCACGGGGGTAAAATTAAAAAAAGTTTAAAAAAATTTTTTTTTGGACTTAGTCATTTTTCCGGCGTTTATCAGACTTTCAGATAGGGCAAATGTCAGTGAGTGTTCCGATTTCAGTTCCAGAGCGATTCACCCAATGAGTCCTTGATATTTAGTCGTTTTCAGCCAATTTTTTGGATTTTTGAAAATTTCACTTTTTTGTGAAAATATCCACTAAATGAGGGAATAATATGTATGAGGGTACCCCAGGAGAGTTCCAAATGTGTGTGGGTAGAATATATATCCCACGGGGGTAAATTTGAAAAAAGTTGAAAAAAATTTTTTTTTTGGACTTAGTCATTTTTCTGGCGTTTATCAGACTTTAAGATAGGGGAAATGTCAGTGAGCGTTCCCATTTCAGTTCCAGACGATTCGCCCAATGAGTCCTTGATATTTAGTCGTTTTCAGCCAATTTTCTGGATTTTTGAAAATTTCACTTTTTTGTGAAAATATCCACTAAATGCGGGAATAATATGTGTGATGGTACCCCAGGAGAGTTCTAAATGTGTGTGGGAAGAATATATATCCCACGGGGGTAAAATTAAAAAAAGTTGAAAAAAATTTTTTTTTGGACTTAGTCATTTTTCCGGCGTTTATCAGACTTTCAGATAGGGCAAATATCAGTGAGCATTCCGATTTCAGTTCCAGAGCGATTCGCCCAATGAGTCCTTGATATTTAGTCGTTTTCAGCCAATTTTTTGGATTTTTGAAAATTTCACTCTTTTGTGAAAATATCCACTAAATGAGGGAATAATATGTATGAGGGTACCCCAGGAGAGTTCCAAATGTGTGTGGGTAGAATATATATCCCACGGGGGTAAAATTGAAAAAAGTTGAAAAAAAATTTTTTTTGGACTTAGTCATTTTTCTGGCGTTTATCAGACTTTAAGATAGGGGAAATGTCAGTGAGCGTTCCCATTTCAGTTCCAGAGCGATTCGCCCAATGAGTCCTTGATATTTAGTCGTTTTCAGCCAATTTTCTGGATTTTTGAAAATTTCACTTTTTTGTGAAAATATCCACTAAATGCGGGAATAATATGTGTGAGGGTACCCCAGGAGAGTTCTAAATGTGTGTGGGAAGAATATATATCCCACGGGGGTAAAATTAAAAAAAGTTGAAAAAAATTTTTTTTTGGACTTAGTCATTTTTCCGGCGTTTATCAGACTTTCAGATAGGGCAAATATCAGTGAGCATTCCGATTTCAGTTCCAGAGTGATTCGCCCAATGAGTCGTTGATATTTAGTCGTTTTCAGCCAATTTTCTGGATTCTTGAAAATTTCACTCTTTTGTGAAAATATCCACTAAATGAGGGAATAATATGTATGAGGGTACCCCAGGAGAGTTCCAAATGTGTGTGGGTAGAATATATATCCCACGGGGGTAAAATTGAAAAAAGTTGAAAAAAATTTTTTTTTGGACTTAGTCATTTTTCTGGCGTTTATCAGACTATAAGATAGGGGAAATGTCAGTGAGCGTTCCCATTTCAGTTCCAGAGCGATTCGCCCAATGAGTCCTTGATATATAGTCGTTTTCAGCCAATTTTCTGGATTTTTGAAAATTTCACTTTTTTGTGAAAATATCCACTAAATGAGGGAATAATATGTGTGAGGGTACCCCAGGAGAGTTCCAAATGTGTGTGGGTCGAATATATATCCCACGGGGGTAAAATTGAAAAAAGTTGAAAAATTTTTTTTTTCGACTTAGTCATTTTTCCGGCGTTTATCAGACTTTCAGATAGGGGAAATGTCAGTGAGCGTTCCGATTTCAGTTCCAGAGCGATTCGCCCAATGAGTCCTTGATATTTAGTCGTTTTCAGCCAATTTTCTGGATTTTTAAAAATTTCACTTTTTTGTGAAAATTTCCGCTAAATGAGGGAATAATATGTATGAGGGTATCCCAGGAGAGTTCCAAATGTGTGTGGGTAGAATATATATCCCACGGGGGTAAAATTGAAAAAAGTTGAAAAAATTTTTTTTTTGGACTTAGTCATTTTTCCGGCGTTTATCAGACTTTCAGATAGGGGAAATGTCAGTGAGCGTTCCGATTTCAGTTCCAGAGCGATTCGCCCAATGAGTCCTTGATATTTAGTCGTTTTCAGCCAATTTTCTGGATTTTTGAAAATTTCACTTTTTTGTGAAAATATCCACTAAATGCGGGAATAATATGTGTGAGGGTACCCCAGGAGAGTTCTAAATGTGTGTGGGAAGAATATATATCCCACGGGGGTAAAATTAAAAAAAGTTGAAAAAAATTTTTTTTTGGACTTAGTCATTTTTCCGGCGTTTATCAGACTTTCAGATAGGGCAAATATCAGTGAGCATTCCGATTTCAGTTCCAGAGTGATTCGCCCAATGAGTCGTTGATATTTAGTCGTTTTCAGCCAATTTTCTGGATTCTTGAAAATTTCACTCTTTTGTGAAAATATCCACTAAATGAGGGAATAATATGTATGAGGGTACCCCAGGAGAGTTCCAAATGTGTGTGGGTAGAATATATATCCCACGGGGGTAAAATTGAAAAAAGTTGAAAAAAATTTTTTTTTGGACTTAGTCATTTTTCTGGCGTTTATCAGACTATAAGATAGGGGAAATGTCAGTGAGCGTTCCCATTTCAGTTCCAGAGCGATTCGCCCAATGAGTCCTTGATATATAGTCGTTTTCAGCCAATTTTCTGGATTTTTGAAAATTTCACTTTTTTGTGAAAATATCCACTAAATGCGGGAATAATATGTGTGAGGGTACCCCAGGAGAGTTCTAAATGTGTGTGGGAAGAATATATATCCCACGGGGGTAAAATTAAAAAAAGTTGAAAAAAATTTTTTTTTGGACTTAGTCATTTTTCCGGCGTTTATCAGACTTTCAGATAGGGCAAATATCAGTGAGCATTCCGATCTCAGTTCCAGAGCGATTCGCCCAATGAGTCCTTGATATTTAGTCGTTTTCAGCCAATTTTCTAGATTCTTGAAAATCTCACTCTTTTGTGAAAATATCCACTAAATGAGGGAATAATATGTATGAGGGTACCCCAGGAGAGTTCCAAATGTGTGTGGGTAGAATATATATCCCACGGGGGTAAAATTGAAAAAAGTTGAAAAACATTTTTTTTTGGACTTAGTCATTTTTCTGGCGTTTTTCAGACTTTAAGATAGGGGAAATGTCAGTGAGCGTTCCCATTTCAGTTCCAGAGCGATTCGCCCAATGAGTCCTTGATATATAGTCGTTTTCAGCCAATTTTCTGGATTTTTGAAAATTTCACTTTTTTGTGAAAATATCCACTAAATGAGGGAATAATATGTGTGAGGGTACCCCAGGAGAGTTCCAAATGTGTGTGGGTCGAATATATATCCCACGGGGGTAAAATTGAAAAAAGTTGAAAAATTTTTTTTTTCGACTTAGTCATTTTTCCGGCGTTTATCAGACTTTCAGATAGGGGAAATGTCAGTGAGCGTTCCGATTTCAGTTCCAGAGCGATTCGCCCAATGAGTCCTTGATATTTAGTCGTTTTCAGCCAATTTTCTGGATTTTTAAAAATTTCACTTTTTTGTGAAAATTTCCACTAAATGAGGGAATAATATGTATGAGGGTATCCCAGGAGAGTTCCAAATGTGTGTGGGTAGAATATATATCCCACGGGGGTAAAATTGAAAAAAGTTGAAAAAATTTTTTTTTTGGACTTAGTCATTTTTCCGGCGTTTATCAGACTTTCAGATAGGGGAAATGTCAGTGAGCGTTCCGATTTCAGTTCCAGAGCGATTCGCCCAATGAGTCCTTGATATTTAGTCGTTTTCAGCCAATTTTCTGGATTTTTGAAAATTTCACTTTTTTGTGAAAATATCCACTAAATGCGGGAATAATATGTGTGAGGGTACCCCAGGAGAGTTCTAAATGTGTGTGGGAAGAATATATATCCCACGGGGGTAAAATTAAAAAAAGTTTAAAAAAATTTTTTTTTGGACTTAGTCATTTTTCCGGCGTTTATCAGACTTTCAGATAGGGCAAATGTCAGTGAGTGTTCCGATTTCAGTTCCAGAGCGATTCACCCAATGAGTCCTTGATATTTAGTCGTTTTCAGCCAATTTTTTGGATTTTTGAAAATTTCACTTTTTTGTGAAAATATCCACTAAATGAGGGAATAATATGTATGAGGGTACCCCAGGAGAGTTCCAAATGTGTGTGGGTAGAATATATATCCCACGGGGGTAAATTTGAAAAAAGTTGAAAAAAATTTTTTTTTTGGACTTAGTCATTTTTCTGGCGTTTATCAGACTTTAAGATAGGGGAAATGTCAGTGAGCGTTCCCATTTCAGTTCCAGACGATTCGCCCAATGAGTCCTTGATATTTAGTCGTTTTCAGCCAATTTTCTGGATTTTTGAAAATTTCACTTTTTTGTGAAAATATCCACTAAATGCGGGAATAATATGTGTGATGGTACCCCAGGAGAGTTCTAAATGTGTGTGGGAAGAATATATATCCCACGGGGGTAAAATTAAAAAAAGTTGAAAAAAATTTTTTTTTGGACTTAGTCATTTTTCCGGCGTTTATCAGACTTTCAGATAGGGCAAATATCAGTGAGCATTCCGATTTCAGTTCCAGAGCGATTCGCCCAATGAGTCCTTGATATTTAGTCGTTTTCAGCCAATTTTTTGGATTTTTGAAAATTTCACTCTTTTGTGAAAATATCCACTAAATGAGGGAATAATATGTATGAGGGTACCCCAGGAGAGTTCCAAATGTGTGTGGGTAGAATATATATCCCACGGGGGTAAAATTGAAAAAAGTTGAAAAAAAATTTTTTTTGGACTTAGTCATTTTTCTGGCGTTTATCAGACTTTAAGATAGGGGAAATGTCAGTGAGCGTTCCCATTTCAGTTCCAGAGCGATTCGCCCAATGAGTCCTTGATATTTAGTCGTTTTCAGCCAATTTTCTGGATTTTTGAAAATTTCACTTTTTTGTGAAAATATCCACTAAATGCGGGAATAATATGTGTGAGGGTACCCCAGGAGAGTTCTAAATGTGTGTGGGAAGAATATATATCCCACGGGGGTAAAATTAAAAAAAGTTGAAAAAAATTTTTTTTTGGACTTAGTCATTTTTCCGGCGTTTATCAGACTTTCAGATAGGGCAAATATCAGTGAGCATTCCGATTTCAGTTCCAGAGTGATTCGCCCAATGAGTCGTTGATATTTAGTCGTTTTCAGCCAATTTTCTGGATTCTTGAAAATTTCACTCTTTTGTGAAAATATCCACTAAATGAGGGAATAATATGTATGAGGGTACCCCAGGAGAGTTCCAAATGTGTGTGGGTAGAATATATATCCCACGGGGGTAAAATTGAAAAAAGTTGAAAAAAATTTTTTTTTGGACTTAGTCATTTTTCTGGCGTTTATCAGACTATAAGATAGGGGAAATGTCAGTGAGCGTTCCCATTTCAGTTCCAGAGCGATTCGCCCAATGAGTCCTTGATATATAGTCGTTTTCAGCCAATTTTCTGGATTTTTGAAAATTTCACTTTTTTGTGAAAATATCCACTAAATGCGGGAATAATATGTGTGAGGGTACCCCAGGAGAGTTCTAAATGTGTGTGGGAAGAATATATATCCCACGGGGGTAAAATTAAAAAAAGTTGAAAAAAATTTTTTTTTGGACTTAGTCATTTTTCCGGCGTTTATCAGACTTTCAGATAGGGCAAATATCAGTGAGCATTCCGATCTCAGTTCCAGAGCGATTCGCCCAATGAGTCCTTGATATTTAGTCGTTTTCAGCCAATTTTCTAGATTCTTGAAAATCTCACTCTTTTGTGAAAATATCCACTAAATGAGGGAATAATATGTATGAGGGTACCCCAGGAGAGTTCCAAATGTGTGTGGGTAGAATATATATCCCACGGGGGTAAAATTGAAAAAAGTTGAAAAACATTTTTTTTTGGACTTAGTCATTTTTCTGGCGTTTTTCAGACTTTAAGATAGGGGAAATGTCAGTGAGCGTTCCCATTTCAGTTCCAGAGCGATTCGCCCAATGAGTCTTTGATATTTAGTCGTTTTCAGCCAATTTCCTGGATTTTTGAAAATTTCACTTTTTTGTGAAAATATCCACTAAATGAGGGAATAATATGTGTGAGGGTACCCCAGGAGAGTTCCAAATGTGTGTGGGTCGAATATATATCCCACGGGGGTAAAATTGAAAAAAGTTGAAAATTTTTTTTTTTCGACTTAGTCATTTTTCCGGCGTTTATCAGACTTTCAGATAGGGGAAATGTCAGTGAGCGTTCCGATTTCAGTTCCAGAGCGATTCGCCCAATGAGTCCTTGATATTTAGTCGTTTTCAGCCAATTTTCTGGATTTTTAAAAATTTCACTTTTTTGTGAAAATTTCCACTAAATGAGGGAATAATATGTATGAGGGTATCCCAGGAGAGTTCCAAATGTGTGTGGGTAGAATATATATCTCACGGGGGTAAAATTGAAAAAAGTTGAAAAAATTTTTTTTTTGGACTTAGTCATTTTTCCGGCGTTTATCAGACTTTCAGATAGGGGAAATGTCAGTGAGCGTTCCGATTTCAGTTCCAGAGCGATTCGCCCAATGAGTCCTTGATATTTAGTCGTTTTCAGCCAATTTTCTGGATTTTTGAAAATTTCACTTTTTTGTGAAAATATCCACTAAATGCGGGAATAATATGTGTGAGGGTACCCCAGGAGAGTTCTAAATGTGTGTGGGAAGAATATATATCCCACGGGGGTAAAATTAAAAAAAGTTTAAAAAAATTTTTTTTTGGACTTAGTCATTTTTCCGGCGTTTATCAGACTTTCAGATAGGGGAAATGTCAGTGAGCGTTCCGATTTCAGTTCCAGAGAGATTCGCCCAATGAGTCCTTGATATTTAGTCGTTTTCAGCCAATTTTCTGGATTTTTTAAAATTTCACTTTTTTGTGAAAATATCCACTAAATGAGGGAATAATATGTATGAGGGTAGCCCAGGAGAGTTCCAAATGTGTGTGGGTAGAATATATATCCCACGGGGGTAAAATTGAAAAAAGTTGAAAAAATTTTTTTTTGGGACTTAGTCATTTTTCCGGCGTTTATCAGACTTTCAGATAGGGCAAATATCAGTGAGCATTCCGATTTCAGTTCCAGAGCGATTCGCCCAATGAGTCCTTGATATTTAGTCGTTTTCAGCCAATTTTCTGGATTCTTGAAAATTTCACTCTTTTGTGAAAATATCCACTAAATGAGGGAATAATATGTATGAGGGTACCCCAGGAGAGTTCCAAATGTGTGTGGGTAGAATATATATCCCACGGGGGTAAAATTGAAAAAAGTTGAAAAAAATTTTTTTTTGGACTTAGTAATTTTTCTGGCGTTTTTCAGACTTTAAGATAGGGGAAATGTCAGTGAGCGTTCCCATTTCAGTTCCAGAGCGATTCGCCCAATGAGTCTTTGATATTTAGTCGTTTTCAGCCAATTTTCTGGATTTTTGAAAATTTCACTTTTTTGTGAAAATATCCACTAAATGAGGGAATAATATGTGTGAGGGTACCCCAGGAGAGTTCCAAATGTGTGTGGGTCGAATATATATCCCACGGGGGTAAAATTGAAAAAAGTTGAAAATTTTTTTTTTTCGACTTAGTCATTTTTCCGGCGTTTATCAGACTTTCAGATAGGGGAAATGTCAGTGAGCGTTCCGATTTCAGTTCCAGAGCGATTCGCCCAATGAGTCCTTGATATTTAGTCGTTTTCAGCCAATTTTCTGGATTTTTAAAAATTTCACTTTTTTGTGAAAATTTCCACTAAATGAGGGAATAATATGTGTGAGGGTACCCCAGGAGAGTTCCAAATGTGTGTGGGTCGAATATATATCCCACGGGGGTAAAATTGAAAAAAGTTGAAAATTTTTTTTTTTCGACTTAGTCATTTTTCCGGCGTTTATCAGACTTTCAGATAGGGGAAATGTCAGTGAGCGTTCCGATTTCAGTTCCAGAGCGATTCGCCCAATGAGTCCTTGATATTTAGTCGTTTTCAGCCAATTTTCTGGATTTTTAAAAATTTCACTTTTTTGTGAAAATTTCCACTAAATGAGGGAATAATATGTATGAGGGTATCCCAGGAGAGTTCCAAATGTGTGTGGGTAGAATATATATCCCACGGGGGTAAAATTGAAAAAAGTTGAAAAAATTTTTTTTTTGGACTTAGTCATTTTTCCGGCGTTTATCAGACTTTCAGATAGGGGAAATGTCAGTGAGCGTTCCGATTTCAGTTCCAGAGCGATTCGCCCAATGAGTCCTTGATATTTAGTCGTTTTCAGCCAATTTTCTGGATTTTTGAAAATTTCACTTTTTTGTGAAAATATCCACTAAATGCGGGAATAATATGTGTGAGGGTACCCCAGGAGAGTTCTAAATGTGTGTGGGAAGAATATATATCCCACGGGGGTAAAATTAAAAAAAAGTTTAAAAAAATTTTTTTTTGGACTTAGTCATTTTTCCGGCGTTTATCAGACTTTCAGATAGGGGAAATGTCAGTGAGCGTTCCGATTTCAGTTCCAGAGAGATTCGCCCAATGAGTCCTTGATATTTAGTCGTTTTCAGCCAATTTTCTGGATTTTTTAAAATTTCACTTTTTTGTGAAAATATCCACTAAATGAGGGAATAATATGTATGAGGGTAGCCCAGGAGAGTTCCAAATGTGTGTGGGTAGAATATATATCCCACGGGGGTAAAATTGAAAAAAGTTGAAAAAAATTTTTTTTTGGACTTAGTCATTTTTCTGGCGTTTTTCAGACTTTAAGATAGGGGAAATGTCAGTGAGCGTTCCCATTTCAGTTCCAGAGCGATTCGCCCAATGAGTCTTTGATATTTAGTCGTTTTCAGCCAATTTTCTGGATTCTTGAAAATTTCACTCTTTTGTGAAAATATCCACTAAATGAGGGAATAATATGTATGAGGGTAGCCCAGGAGAGTTCCAAATGTGTGTGGGTAGAATATACATCCCACGGGGGTAAAATTGAAAAAAGTTGAAAAAAATTTTTTTTTGGACTTAGTCATTTTTCTGGCGTTTATCAGACTTTAAGATAGAGGAAATGTCAGTGAGCGTTCCCATTTCAGTTCCAGAGCGATTCGCCCAATGAGTCCTTGATATTTAGTCGTTTTCAGCCAATTTTCTGGATTTTTGAAAATTTCACTTTTTTGTGAAAATATCCACTAAATGCGGGAATAATATGTGTGAGGGTACCCCAGGAGAGTTCTAAATGTGTGTGGGAAGAATATATATCCCACGGGGGTAAAATTAAAAAAAGTTGAAAAAAATTTTTTTTTGGACTTAGTCATTTTTCCGGCGTTTATCAGACTTTCAGATAGGGCAAATATCAGTGAGCATTCCGATTTCAGTTCCAGAGCGATTCGCCCAATGAGTCGTTGATATTTAGTCGTTTTCAGCCAATTTTCTGGATTCTTGAAAATTTCACTCTTTTGTGAAAATATCCACTAAATGAGGGAATAATATGTAAGAGGGTACCCCAGGAGAGTTCCAAATGCGTGTGGGTAGAATATATATCCCACGGGGGTAAAATTGAAAAAAATTTTTTTTTGGACTTAGTCATTTTTCTGGCGTTTATCAGACTATAAGATAGGGGAAATGTCAGTGAGCGTTCCCATTTCAGTTCCAGAGCGATTCGCCCAATGAGTCCTTGATATTTAGTCGTTTTCAGCCAATTTTCTGGATTTTTGAAAATTTCACTTTTTTGTGAAAATATCCACTAAATGCGGGAATAATATGTGTGAGGGTACCCCAGGAGAGTTCTAAATGTGTGTGGGAAGAATATATATCCCACGGGGGTAAAATGAAAAAAAGTTGAAAAAAATTTTTTTTTGGACTTAGTCATTTTTCCGGCGTTTATCAGACTTTCAGATAGGGCAAATATCAGTGAGCATTCCGATCTCAGTTCCAGAGCGATTCGCCCAATGAGTCCTTGATATTTAGTCGTTTTCAGCCAATTTTCTTGATTTTTGAAAATTTCACTTTTTTGCGAAAATATCCACTAAATGAGGGAATAATATGTGTGAGGGTACCCCAGGAGAGTTCCAAATGTGTGTGGGTAGAATATATGTCTGACAGGGGTAAAATTGAAAAAAGTTGAAAAAAATTTTTTTTTGGACTTAGTCATTTTTCCGGCGTTTATCAGACTTTCAGATAGGGGAAATGTCAGTGAGCATTCCGATTTCAGTTCCAGAGCGATTCGCCCAGTGAGTCCTTGATATTTAGTCGTTTTCAGCCAATTTTCTGGATTTTTGAAAATTTCACTTTTTTGTGAAAGTATCCACTAAATGAGGGAATAATATGTGTGAGGGTACCCCAGGAGAGTTCCAAATGTGTGTTGGTAGAATATATATCCCACGGGGGTAAAATTGAAAAAAGTTGAAAAAATTTTTTTTTTGGACTTAGTCATTTTTCCGGCGTTTATCAGACTTTCAGATAGGGGAAATGTCAGTGAGCGTTCCGATTTCAGTTCCAGAGTGATTCGCCCAATGAGTCCTTGATATTTAGTCATTTTCATCCAATTTTCTGGATTTTTGAAAATTTCACTTTTTTGTGAAAATATCCACTAAATGAGGGAATAATATGTGTGAGAGTACACCAGGAGAGTTCTAAATGTGTTTGGGAAGAATATATATCCCACGGGGGTAAAATTGAAAAAAGTTAAAAAAAAATTTTTTTTGGACTTAGTCATTTTTCCGCCGTTTATCAGACTTTCAGATAGGGGAAATGTCAGTGAGCATTCCAATTTCAGTTCCAGAGCGATTCGCCCAATGAGTCCTTGTTCTTTTGTCGTTTTCAGCCAATTTTCTGGATTTTTGAAAATTTCACTTTTTTGTGAAAATATCCACTAAATGAGGGAATAATATGTATGAGAGTACCCCAGAAGAGTTCCAAATGTGTGTGGGTAGAATATATATCCCACGGGGGTAAAATTGAAAAAAGTTCAAAAAAATTTTTTTTTGCACTTAGTCATTTTTCTGGCGTTTATCAGACTTTCAGATAGGGGAAATGTCAGTGAGTGTTCCGATTTCAGTTCCAGAGTGATTCGCCCAATGAGTCCTTGATATTTAGTCGTTTTCAGCCAATTTTCTTGATTTTTGATAATTTCACTTTTTTGTGAAAATATCCACTAAATGAGGGAATAATATGTGTGAGGGTACCCCAGGAGAGTTCCAAATGTGTGTGGGTAGAATATATATCCCATGGGGGTAAAATTGAAAAAAGTTGAAAAAATTTTTTTTTTGGACTTAGTCATTTTTCCGACGTTTATCAGACTTTCAGATATGAGAAATGTCAGTGAGCGTTTCGATTTCAGTTCCAGAGCGATTCGACCTTGTTATTTAGTCGTTTTCAGACAATTTTCTTGATTTTTGAAAATTTCACTTTTTTGTGAAAATATCCACTAAATGAGGGAATAATAAGTGTGAGGGTACCCCAGGAGAGTTGCAAATGTGTGTGGGAAGAATATATATCCCACGGGGGTAAAATTGAAAAAGTTGAAAAAAATTTTGTTTTGGACTTAGTCATTTTTCCGCCGTTTATCAGACTTTCAGATAGGGGAAATGTCAGTGAGCATTCCCATTTCAGTTCCAGAGCGATTCGCTCAATGAGTCTTTGATATTTAGTCGTTTTCAGCCAATTTTCTGGATTTTTGAAAATTTCACTTTTTTGTGAAAATATCCACTAAATGAGGGAATAATATGTGTGAGGGTACCGAAGGAGAGTTCCAAATGTGTGTGGGTAGAATATATATCCCACGGGGGTAAAATTGAAAAAAGTTGAAAAAATTTTTTTTTTGGACTTAGTCATTTTTCCGGCGTTTATCAGACTTTCAGATAGGGGAAATGTCAGTGAGCATTCCGATTTCAGTTCCAGAGCGATTCGCCCAATGAGTCCTTGATATTTTGTCGTTTTCAGCCAATTTTCTGGATTTTTGAAAATTTCACTTTTTTGTGAAAATATCCACTAAATGAGGGAATAATATGTGTGAGAGTACACCAGGAGAGTTCTAAATGTGTGTGGGAAGAATATATATCCCACGGGGGTAAAATTGAAAAAAGTTGAAAAAAAAAATTTTTTGGACTTAGTCATTTTTCCGCCGTTTATCAGACTTTCAGATAGGGGAAATGTCAGTGAGCATTCCGATTTCAGTTCCAGAGCGATTCGCCCAATGAGTCCTTGATATTTAGTCATTTTCAGCCAATTTTCTGGATTCTTGAAAATTTCACTTTTTTGTGAAAATATCCACTAAATGAGGGAATAATATGTATGAGGGTACCTCAGGAGAGTTCCAAATGTGTGTGGGTAGAATATATATCCCACGGGGGTAAAATTGAAAAAAGTTGAAAAAATTTTTTTTTGGACTTAGTCATTTTTCTGGCGTTTATTAGACTTTAAGATATGCGAAATGTCAGTGAGCATTCCCATTTCAGTTCCAGAGCGATTCGCACAATGAGTCTTTGATATTTAGTCATTTTCAGCCAATTTTCTGGATTTTTGAAAATTTCACTTTTTTGTGAAAATATCCACTAAATGAGGGAATAATATGTGTGAGGGTACCGAAGGAGAGTTCCAAATGTGTGTGGGTAGAATATATATCCCACAGGGGTAAAATTGAAAAAAGTTGAAAAAATTTTTTTTTTGGACTTAGTCATTTTTCCGGCGTTTATCAGACTTTCAGATAGGGCAAATGTCAGTGAGCGTTCCGATTTCAGTTCCAGAGCGATTCACCCAATGAGTCCTTGATATTTAGTCGTTTTCAGCCAATTTTTTGGATTTTTGAAAATTTCACTTTTTTGTGAAAATATCCACTAAATGAGGGAATAATATGTATGAGGGTACCCCAGGAGAGTTCCAAATGTGTGTGGGTAGAATACATATCCCACGGGGGTAAAATTGAAAAAAGTTGAAAAAAATTTTTTTTTTGGACTTAGTCATTTTTCTGGCGTTTATCAGACTTTAAGATAGGGGAAATGTCAGTGAGCGTTCCCATTTCAGTTCCAGAGCGATTCGCCCAATGAGTCCTTGATATTTAGTCGTTTTCAGCCAATTTTCTGGATTTTTGAAAATTTCACTTTTTTGTGAAAATATCCACTAAATGCGGGAATAATATGTGTGATGGTACCCCAGGAGAGTTCTAAATGTGTGTGGGAAGAATATATATCCCACGGGGGTAAAATTAAAAAAAGTTGAAAAAAATTTTTTTTTGGACTTAGTCATTTTTCCGGCGTTTATCAGACTTTCAGATAGGGCAAATATCAGTGAGCATTCCGATTTCAGTTCCAGAGCGATTCGCCCAATGAGTCCTTGATATTTAGTCGTTTTCAGCCAATTTTTTGGATTTTTGAAAATTTCACTCTTTTGTGAAAATATCCACTAAATGAGGGAATAATATGTATGAGGGTACCCCAGGAGAGTTCCAAATGTGTGTGGGTAGAATATATATCCCACGGGGGTAAAATTGAAAAAAGTTGAAAAAAATTTTTTTTTGGACTTAGTCATTTTTCTGGCGTTTATCAGACTTTAAGATAGGGGAAATGTCAGTGAGCGTTCCCATTTCAGTTCCAGAGCGATTCTCCCAATGAGTCCTTGATATTTAGTCGTTTTCAGCCAATTTTCAGGATTTTTGAAAATTTCACTTTTTTGTGAAAATATCCACTAAATGCGGGAATAATATGTGTGAGGGTACCCCAGGAGAGTTCTAAATGTGTGTGGGAAGAATATATATCCCACGGGGGTAAAATTAAAAAAAGTTGAAAAAATTTTTTTTTTGGACTTAGTCATTTTTCCGGCGTTTATCAGACTTTCAGATAGGGCAAATATCAGTGAGCATTCAGATTTCAGTTCCAGAGCGATTCGCCCAATGAGTCGTTGATATTTAGTCGTTTTCAGCCAATTTTCTGGATTCTTGAAAATTTCACTTTTTTGTGAAAATATCCACTAAATGAGGGAATAATATGTGTGAGGGTACCCCAGGAGAGTTCCAAATGTGTGTGGGTAGAATATATGTCTGACAGGGGTAAAATTGAAAAAAGTTGAAAAAAATTTTTTTTTGGACTTTGTCATTTTTCCGGCGTTTATCAGACTTTCAGATAGGGGAAATGTCAGTGAGCATTCCGATTTCAGTTCCAGAGCGATTCGCCCAATGAGTCCTTGATATTTAGTCGTTTTCAGCCAATTTTCTGGATTTTTGAAAAGTTCACTTTTTTGTGAAAGTATCCACTAAATGAGGGAATAATATTTGTGAGGGTACCCCAGGAGAGTTCCAAATGTGTGTGGGTAGAATATATATCCCACGGGGGTAAAATTGAAAAAAGTTCAAAAAAAATTTTTTTTGCACTTAGTCATTTTTCTGGCGTTTATCAGACTTTCAGATAGGGGAAATGTCAGTGAGCGTTCCGATTTCAGTTCCAGAGCGATTCGCCCAATGAGTCCTTGATATTTAGTCGTTTTCAGCCAATTTTCTTGATTTTTGAAAATTTCACTTTTTTGTGAAAATATCCACTAAATGAGGGAATAATATGTGTGAGGGTACCCCAGGAGAGTTCCAAATGTGTGTGGGTAGAATATATATCTGACAGGGGTAAAATTGAAAAAAGTTGAAAAAAATTTTTTTTTGGACTTAGTCATTTTTTCGGCATTTATCAGACTTTCAGATAGGGGAAATGTCAGTGAGCATTCCGATTTCAGTTCTAGAGCGATTCGCCAAATGAGTCCTTGATATTTAGTCGTTTTCAGCCAATTTTCTGGATTTTTGAAAATTTCACTTTTTTGTGAAAGTATCCACTAAATGAGGGAATAATATGTGTGAGGGTACCCCAGGAGAGTTGCAAATGTGTGTGGGTAGAATATATATCCCACGGGGGTAAAATTGAAAAAGTTGAAAAAAATTTTGTTTTGGACTTAGTCATTTTTCCGCCGTTTATCAGACTTTCAGATAGGCGAAATGTCAGTGAGCATTCCCATTTCAGTTCCAAAGCGATTCGCTCAATGAGTCTTTGATATTTAGTCGTTTTCAGCCAATTTTCTGGATTTTTGAAAATTTCACTTTTTTTGTGAAAATATCCACTAAATGAGGGAATAATATGTGTGAGGGTACCGAAGGAGAGTTCCAAATGTGTGTGGGTAGAATATATATCCCACGGGGGTAAAATTGAAAAAAGTTAAAAAACATTTTTTTTTTGGACTTAGTCATTTTTCCGCCGTTTATCAGACTTTCAGATAGGGGAAATGTCAGTGAGCATTCCGATTTCAGTTCCAGAGCGATTCGCCCAATGAGTCCTTGATATTTTGTCGTTTTCAGCCAATTTTCTTGATTTTTGAAAATTTCACTTTTTTGTGAAAATATCCACTAAATGAGGGAATAATATGTGTGAGGGTACCCCACTAGAGTTCCAAAGGTGTGTGGGTAGAATATATATCCCACTGGAGTAAAATTGAAAAAAGTTGAAAAAATTTTTTTTTGGACTTAGTCATTTTTCCGCCGTTTATCAGACTTTCAGATAGGGGAAATGTCAGTGAGCATTCCGATTTCAGTTCCAGAGCGATTCGCCCAATGAGTCCTTGATATTTAGTCGTTTTCAGCCAATTTTCTTGATTTTTGAAAATTTCACTTTTTTGTGAAAATATCCACTAAATGAGGGAATAATATGTGTGAGGGTACCCCAGGAGAGTTCCAAATGTGTGTGGGTAGAATATATATCCCACGGGGGTAAAATTGAAAAAAGTTGAAAAAATTTTTTTTTTGGACTTAGTCATTTTTCCGGCGTTTATCAGACTTTCAGATAGGGGAAATGTCAGTGAGCGTTCCGATTTCAGTTCCAGAGTGATTCGCCCAATGAGTCCTTGATATTTAGTCGTTTTCATCCAATTTTCTGGATTTTTGAAAATTTCACTTTTTTGTGAAAATATCCACTAAATGAGGGAATAATATGTATGAGAGTACCCCAGAAGAGTTCCAAATGTGTGTGGGTAGAATATATATCCCACGGGGGTAAAATTGAAAAAAGTTCAAAAAAATTTTTTTTTGCACTTAGTCATTTTTCTGGCGTTTATCAGACTTTCAGATAGGGGAAATGTCAGTGAGTGTTCCGATTTCAGTTCCAGAGTGATTCGCCCAATGAGTCCTTGATATTTAGTCGTTTTCAGCCAATTTTCTTGATTTTTGAAAATTTCACTTTTTTGTGAAAATATCCACTAAATGAGGGAATAATATGTGTGAGGGTACCCCAGGAGAGCTCCAAATGTGTGTGGGTAGAATATATATCTGACAGGGGTAAAATTGAAAAAAGTTGAAAAAAATTTTTTTTTGGACTTAGTCATTTTTTCGGCGTTTATCAGACTTTCAGATAGGGGAAATGTCAGTGAGCATTCCGATTTCAGTTCCAGAGCGATTCGCCAAATGAGTCCTTGATATTTAGTCGTTTTCAGCCAATTTTCTTGATTTTTGAAAATTTCACTTTTTTGTGAAAATATCCACTAAATGAGGGAATAATATGTGTGAGAGTACACCAGGAGAGTTCTAAATGTGTGTGGGAAGAATATATATCTCACGGGGGTAAAATTGAAAAAAGTTGAAAAAAAATTTTTTTTGGACTTAGTCATTTTTCCGCCGTTTATCAGACTTTCAGATAGGGGAAATGTCAGTGAGCATTCCGATTTCAGTTCCAGAGCGATTCGCCCAATGAGTCCTTGATATTTTGTCGTTTTCAGCCAATTTCTGGATTTTTGAAAATTTCACTTTTTTGTAAAAATATCCACTAAATGAGGGAATAATATGTATGAGGGTACCTCAGGAGAGTTCCAAATGTGTGTGGGTAGAATATATATCCCACGGTGGTAAAATTGAAAAAAGTTGAAAAAATTTTTTTTTGGACTTAGTCATTTTTCTAGCGTTTATTAGACTTTAAGATATGCGAAATGTCAGTGAGCATTCCCATTTCTGTTCCAGAGCGATTCGCACAATGAGTCTTTGATATTTAGTCATTTTCAACCAATTTTCTGGATTTTTGAAAATTTCACTTTTTTGTGAAAATATCCACTAAATGAGGGAATAATATGTGTGAGGGTACCGAAGGAGAGTTCAAAATGTGTGTGGGTAGAATATATATCCCACAGGGGTAAAATTGAAAAAAGTTGAAAAAATTTTTTTTTTGGACTTAGTCATTTTTCCGGCGTTTATCAGACTTTCAGATAGGGCAAATGTCAGTGAGCGTTCCGATTTCAGTTCCAGAGCGATTCACCCAATGAGTCCTTGATATTTAGTCGTTTTCAGCCAATTTTTTGGATTTTTGAAAATTTCACTTTTTTGTGAAAATATCCACTAAATGAGGGAATAATATGTGTGAGGGTACCCCAGGAGAGTTCCAAATGTGTGTGGGTAGAATATATATCCCACGGGGGTAAAATTGAAAAAAGTTGAAAAAAATTTTTTTTTGGACTTAGTCATTTTTCTGGCGTTTATCAGACTTTAAGATAGGGGAAATGTCAGTGAGCGTTCCCATTTCAGTTCCAGAGCGATTCGCCCAATGAGTCCTTGATATTTAGTCGTTTTCAGCCAATTTTCTGGATTTTTGAAAATTTCACTTTTTTGTGAAAATATCCACTAAATGCGGGAATAATATGTGTGATGGTACCCCAGGAGAGTTCTAAATGTGTGTGGGAAGAATATATATCCCACGGGGGTAAAATTAAAAAAAGTTGAAAAAAATTTTTTTTTGGACTTAGTCATTTTTCCGGCGTTTATCAGACTTTCAGATAGGGCAAATATCAGTGAGCATTCCGATTTCAGTTCCAGAGCGATTCGCCCAATGAGTCCTTGATATTTAGTCGTTTTCAGCCAATTTTCTGGATTCTTAAAAATTTCACTCTTTTGTGAAAATATCCACTAAATGAGGGAATAATATGTATGAGGGTACCCCAGGAGAGTTCCAAATGTGTGTGGGTAGAATATATATCCCACGGGGGTAAAATTGAAAAAAGTTGAAAAAAATTTTTTTTTGGACTTAGTCATTTTTCTGGCGTTTATCAGACTTTAAGATAGCTGAAATGTCAGTGAGCATTCCCATTTCAGTTCCAGAGCGATTCGCCCAATGAGTCCTTGATATTTAGTCGTTTTCAGCCAATTTTCTGGATTTTTGAAAATTTCACTTTTTTGTGAAAATATCCACTAAATGCGGGAATAATATGTGTGAGGGTACCCCAGGAGAGTTCTAAATGTGTGTGGGAAGAATGTATATCCCACGGGGGTAAAATTAAAAAAAGTTGAAAAAAATTTTTTTTGGACTTAGTCATTTTTCCGGCGTTTATCAGACTTTCAGATAGGGCAAATATCAGTGAGCATTCCGATTTCAGTTCCAGAGCGATTCGCCCAATGAGTCGTTGATATTTAGTCGTTTTCAGCCAATTTTCTGGATTCTTGAAAATTTCACTCTTTTGTGAAAATATCCACTAAATGAGGGAATAATATGTATGAGGGTACCCCAGGAGAGTTCCAAATGTGTGTGGGTAGAATATATATCCCACGGGGGTAAAATTGAAAAAAGTTGAAAACATTTTTTTTTGGACTTAGTCATTTTTCTGGCGTTTTTCAGACTTTAAGATAGGGGAAATGTCAGTGAGCGTTCCCATTTCAGTTCCAGAGCGATTGGCCCAATGAGTCTTTGATATTTAGTCGTTTTCAGCCAATTTTCTGGATTTTTGAAAATTTCACTTTTTTGTGAAAATATCCACTAAATGAGGGAATAATATGTGTGAGGGTACCCCAGGAGAGTTCCAAATGTGTGTGGGTCGAATATATATCCCACGGGGGTAAAATTGAAAAAAGTTGAAAATTTTTTTTTTTTCGACTTAGTCATTTTTCCGGCGTTTATCAGACTTTCAGATAGGGGAAATGTCAGTGAGCGTTCCGATTTCAGTTCCAGAGCGATTCGCCCAATGAGTCCTTGATATTTAGTCGTTTTCAGCCAATTTTCTGGATTTTTAAAAATTTCACTTTTTTGTGAAAATATCCACTAAATGAGGGAATAATATGTATGAGGGTACCCCAGGAGAGTTCCAAATGTGTGTGGGTAGAATATATATCCCACGGGGGTAAAATTGAAAAAAGTTGAAAAAATTTTTTTTTTGGACTTAGTCATTTTTCCGGCGTTTATCAGACTTTCAGATAGGGGAAATGTCAGTGAGCGTTCCGATTTCAGTTCCAGAGCGATTCGCCCAATGAGTCCTTGATATTTAGTCGTTTTCAGCCAATTTTCTGGATTTTTGAAAATTTCACTTTTTTGTGAAAATATCCACTAAATGCGGGAATAATATGTGTGAGGGTACCCCAGGAGAGTTCTAAATGTGTGTGGGAAGAATATATATCCCACGGGGGTAAAATTAAAAAAAGTTTAAAAAAATTTTTTTTTGGATTTAGTCATTTTTCCGGCGTTTATCAGACTTTCAGATAGGGGAAATGTCAGTGAGCGTTCCGATTTCAGTTCCAGAGAGATTCGCTCAATGAGTCCTTGATATTTAGTCGTTTTCAGCCAATTTTCTGGATTCTTGAAAATTTCACTCTTTTGTGAAAATATCCACTAAATGAGGGAATAATATGTGTGAGGGTACCCCAGGAGAGTTCCAAATGTGTGTGGGTCGAATATATATCCCACGGGGGTAAAATTGAAAAAAGTTGAAAATTTTTTTTTTTTCGACTTAGTCATTTTTCCGGCGTTTATCAGACTTTCAGATAGGGGAAATGTCAGTGAGCGTTCCGATTTCAGTTCCAGAGCGATTCGCCCAATGAGTCCTTGATATTTAGTCGTTTTCAGCCAATTTTCTGGATTTTTAAAAATTTCACTTTTTTGTGAAAATATCCACTAAATGAGGGAATAATATGTATGAGGGTACCCCAGGAGAGTTCCAAATGTGTGTGGGTAGAATATATATCCCACGGGGGTAAAATTGAAAAAAGTTGAAAAAATTTTTTTTTTGGACTTAGTCATTTTTCCGGCGTTTATCAGACTTTCAGATAGGGGAAATGTCAGTGAGCGTTCCGATTTCAGTTCCAGAGCGATTCGCCCAATGAGTCCTTGATATTTAGTCGTTTTCAGCCAATTTTCTGGATTTTTGAAAATTTCACTTTTTTGTGAAAATATCCACTAAATGCGGGAATAATATGTGTGAGGGTACCCCAGGAGAGTTCCAAATGTGTGTGGGTCGAATATATATCCCACGGGGGTAAAATTGAAAAAAGTTGAAATTTTTTTTTTTTCGACTTAGTCATTTTTCCGGCGTTTATCAGACTTTCAGATAGGGGAAATGTCAGTGAGCGTTCCGATTTCAGTTCCAGAGCGATTCGCCCAATGAGTCCTTGATATTTAGTCGTTTTCAGCCAATTTTCTGGATTTTTAAATATTTCACTTTTTTGTGAAAATATCCACTTAATGAGGGAATAATATGTATGAGGGTACCCCAGGAGAGTTCCAAATGTGTGTGGGTAGAATATATATCCCACGGGGGTAAAATTGAAAAAAGTTGAAAAAATTTTTTTTTTGGACTTAGTCATTTTTCCGGCGTTTATCAGACTTTCAGATAGGGGAAATGTCAGTGAGCGTTCCGATTTCAGTTCCAGAGCGATTCGCCCAATGAGTCCTTGATATTTAGTCGTTTTCAGCCAATTTTCTGGATTTTTGAAAATTTCACTTTTTTGTGAAAATATCCACTAAATGCGGGAATAATATGTGTGAGGGTACCCCAGGAGAGTTCTAAATGTGTGTGGGAAGAATATATATCCCACGGGGGTAAAATTAAAAAAAGTTTAAAAAAATTTTTTTTTGGACTTAGTCATTTTTCTGGCGTTTATCAGACTATAAGATAGGGGAAATGTCAGTGAGCGTTCCCATTTCAGTTCCAGAGCGATTCGCCCAATGAGTCCTTGATATATAGTCGTTTTCAGCCAATTTTCTGGATTTTTGAAAATTTCACTTTTTTGTGAAAATATCCACTAAATGCGGGAATAATATGCGTGAGGGTACCCCAGGAGAGTTCTAAATGTGTGTGGGTAGAATATATATCCCACGGGGGTAAAATTAAAAAAAGTTGAAAAAAATTTTTTTTTGGACTTAGTCATTTTTCCGGCGTTTATCAGACTTTCAGATAGGGCAAATATCAGTGAGCATTCCGATCTCAGTTCCAGAGCGATTCGCCCAATGAGTCCTTGATATTTAGTCGTTTTCAGCCAATTTTCTGGATTCTTGAAAATTTCACTCTTTTGTGAAAATATCCACTAAATGAGGGAATAATATGTATGAGGGTACCCCAGGAGAGTTCCAAATGTGTGTGGGTAGAATATATATCCCACGGGGGTAAAATTGAAAAAAGTTGAAAACATTTTTTTTTGGACTTAGTCATTTTTCTGGCGTTTTTCAGACTTTAAGATAGTGGAAATGTCAGTGAGCGTTCCCATTTCAGTTCCAGGGCGATTCGCCCAATGAGTCTTTGATATTTAGTCGTTTTCAGCCAATTTTCTGGATTTTTGAAAATTTCACTTTTTTGTGAAAGTATCCACTAAATGAGGGAATAATATGTGTGAGGGTACCCCAGGAGAGTTCCAAATGTGTGTGGGTCGAATATATATCCCACGGGGGTAAAATTGAAAAAAGTTGAAATTTTTTTTTTTTTCGACTTAGTCATTTTTCCGGCGTTTATCAGACTTTCAGATAGGGGAAATGTCAGTGAGCGTTCCGATTTCAGTTCCAGAGCGATTCGCCCAATGAGTCCTTGATATTTAGTCGTTTTCAGCCAATTTTCTGGATTTTTAAAAATTTCACTTTTTTGTGAAAATATCCACTAAATGAGGGAATAATATGTGTGAGGGTACCCCAGGAGAGTTCCAAATGTGTGTGGGTCGAATATATATCCCACGGGGGTAAAATTGAAAAAAGTTGAAAATTTTTTTTTTTTCGACTTAGTCATTTTTCCGGCGTTTATCAGACTTTCAGATAGGGGAAATGTCAGTGAGCGTTCCGATTTCAGTTCCAGAGCGATTCGCCCAATGAGTCCTTGATATTTAGTCGTTTTCAGCCAATTTTCTGGATTTTTAAAAATTTCACTTTTTTGTGAAAATATCCACTAAATGAGGGAATAATATGTATGAGGGTACCCCAGGAGAGTTCCAAATGTGTGTGGGTAGAATATATATCCCACGGGGGTAAAATTGAAAAAAGTTGAAAAAATTTTTTTTTTGGACTTAATCATTTTTCCGGCGTTTATCAGACTTTCAGATAGGGGAAATGTCAGTGAGCGTTCCGATTTCAGTTCCAGAGCGATTCGCCCAATGAGTCCTTGATATTTAGTCGTTTTCAGCCAATTTTCTGTATTTTTGAAAATTTCACTTTTTTGTGAAAATATCCACTAAATGCGGGAATAATATGTGTGAGGGTACCCCAGGAGAGTTCTAAATGTGTGTGGGAAGAATATATATCCCACGGGGGTAAAATTAAAAAAAGTTGAAAAAAATTTTTTTTTGGACTTAGTCATTTTTCCGGCGTTTATCAGACTTTCAGATAGGGCAAATATCAGTGAGCATTCCGATCTCAGTTCCAGAGCGATTCGCCCAATGAGTCCTTGATATTTAGTCGTTTTCAGCCAATTTTCTGGATTCTTGAAAATTTCACTCTTTTGTGAAAATATCCACTAAATGAGGGAATAATATGTATGAGGGTACCCCAGGAGAGTTCCAAATGTGTGTGGGTAGAATATATATCCCACGGGGGTAAAATTGAAAAAAGTTGAAAACATTTTTTTTTGGACTTAGTCATTTTTCTGGCGTTTTTCAGACTTTAAGATAGGGGAAATGTCAGTGAGCGTTCCCATTTCAGTTCCAGAGCGATTCGCCCAATGAGTCTTTGATATTTAGTCGTTTTCAGCCAATTTTCTGGATTTTTGAAAATTTCACTTTTTTGTGAAAATATCCACTAAATGAGGGAATAATATGTGTGAGGGTACCCCAGGAGAGTTCCAAATGTGTGTGGGTCGAATATATATCCCACGGGGGTAAAATTGAAAAAAGTTGAAATTTTTTTTTTTTTCGACTTAGTCATTTTTCCGGCGTTTATCAGACTTTCAGATAGGGGAAATGTCAGTGAGCGTTCCGATTTCAGTTCCAGAGCGATTCGCCCAATGAGTCCTTGATATTTAGTCGTTTTCAGCCAATTTTCTGGATTTTTAAAAATTTCACTTTTTTGTGAAAATATCCACTAAATGAGGGAATAATATGTATGAGGGTACCCCAGGAGAGTTCCAAATGTGTGTGGGTAGAATATATATCCCACGGTGGTAAAATTGAAAAAAGTTGAAAAAATTTTTTTTTTGGACTTAGTCATTTTTCCGGCGTTTATCAGACTTTCAGATAGGGGAAATGTCAGTGAGCGTTCCGATTTCAGTTCCAGAGCGATTCGCCCAATGAGTCCTTGATATTTAGTCGTTTTCAGCCAATTTTCTGGATTTTTGAAAATTTCACTTTTTTGTGAAAATATCCACTAAATGCGGGAATAATATGTGTGAGGGTACCCCAGGAGAGTTCTAAATGTGTGTGGGAAGAATATATATCCCACGGGGGTAAAATTAAAAAAAGTTTAAAAAAATTTTTTTTTGGACTTAGTCATTTTTCCGGCGTTTATCAGACTTTCAGATAGGGGAAATGTCAGTGAGCGTTCCGATTTCAGTTCCAGAGAGATTCGCCCAATGAGTCCTTGATATTTAGTCGTTTTCAGCCAATTTTCTGGATTTTTAAAAATTTCCCTTTTTTGTGAAAATATCCACTAAATGAGGGAATAATATGTATGAGGGTACCCCAGGAGAGTTCCAAATGTGTGTGGGTAGAATATATATCCCACAGGGGTAAAATTGAAAAAAGTTGAAAAAAATTTTTTTTTGGACTTAGTCATTTTTCTGGCGTTTATCAGACTATAAGATAGGGGAAATGTCAGTGAGCGTTCCCATTTCAGTTCCAGAGCGATTCGCCCAATGAGTCCTTGATATATAGTCGTTTTCAGCCAATTTTCTGGATTTTTGAAAATTTCACTTTTTTGTGAAAATATCCACTAAATGCGGGAATAATATGTGTGAGGGTACCCCAGGAGAGTTCTAAATGTGTGTGGGTAGAATATATATCCCACGGGGGTAAAATTAAAAAAAGTTGAAAAAAATTTTTTTTTGGACTTAGTCATTTTTCCGGCGTTTATCAGACTTTCAGATAGGGCAAATATCAGTGAGCATTCCGATCTCAGTTCCAGAGCGATTCGCCCAATGAGTCCTTGATATTTAGTCGTTTTCAGCCAATTTTCTGGATTCTTGAAAATTTCACTCTTTTGTGAAAATATCCACTAAATGAGGGAATAATATGTGTGAGGGTACCCCAGGAGAGTTCCAAATGTGTGTGGGTCGAATATATATCCCACGGGGGTAAAATTGAAAAAAGTTGAAAATTTTTTTTTTTTCGACTTAGTCATTTTTCCGGCGTTTATCAGACTTTCAGATAGGGGAAATGTCAGTGAGCGTTCCGATTTCAGTTCCAGAGCGATTCGCCCAATGAGTCCTTGATATTTAGTCGTTTTCAGCCAATTTTCTGGATTTTTAAAAATTTCACTTTTTTGTGAAAATATCCACTAAATGAGGGAATAATATGTGTGAGGGTACCCCAGGAGAGTTCCAAATGTGTGTGGGTAGAATATATATCCCACGGGGGTAAAATTGAAAAAAGTTGAAAAAATTTTTTTTTTGGACTTAGTCATTTTTCCGGCGTTTATCAGACTTTCAGATAGGGGAAATGTCAGTGAGCGTTCCGATTTCAGTTCCAGAGCGATTCGCCCAATGAGTCCTTGATATTTAGTCGTTTTCAGCCAATTTTCTGGATTTTTGAAAATTTCACTTTTTTGTGAAAATATCCACTAAATGCGGGAATAATATGTGTGAGGGTACCCCAGGAGAGTTCTAAATGTGTGTGGGAAGAATATATATCCCACGGGGGTAAAATTAAAAAAAGTTTAAAAAAATTTTTTTTTGGACTTAGTCATTTTTCCGGCGTTTATCAGACTTTCAGATAGGGGAAATGTCAGTGAGCGTTCCGATTTCAGTTCCAGAGAGATTCGCCCAATGAGTCCTTGATATTTAGTCGTTTTCAGCCAATTTTCTGGATTTTTAAAAATTTCCCTTTTTTGTGAAAATATCCACTAAATGAGGGAATAATATGTATGAGGGTACCCCAGGAGAGTTCCAAATGTGTGTGGGTAGAATATATATCCCACAGGGGTAAAATTGAAAAAAGTTGAAAAAAATTTTTTTTTGGACTTAGTCATTTTTCTGGCGTTTATCAGACTATAAGATAGGGGAAATGTCAGTGAGCGTTCCCATTTCAGTTCCAGAGCGATTCGCCCAATGAGTCCTTGATATATAGTCGTTTTCAGCCAATTTTCTGGATTTTTGAAAATTTCACTTTTTTGTGAAAATATCCACTAAATGCGGGAATAATATGTGTGAGGGTACCCCAGGAGAGTTCCAAATGTGTGTGGGTCGAATATATATCCCACGGGGGTAAAATTGAAAAAAGTTGAAAATTTTTTTTTTTTCGACTTAGTCATTTTTCCGGCGTTTATCAGACTTTCAGATAGGGGAAATGTCAGTGAGCGTTCCGATTTCAGTTCCAGAGCGATTCGCCCAATGAGTCCTTGATATTTAGTCGTTTTCAGCCAATTTTCTGGATTTTTAAAAATTTCACTTTTTTGTGAAAATATCCACTAAATGAGGGAATAATATGTATGAGGGTACCCCAGGAGAGTTCCAAATGTGTGTGGGTAGAATATATATCCCACGGGGGTAAAATTGAAAAAAGTTGAAAAAATTTTTTTTTTGGACTTAGTCATTTTTCCGGCGTTTATCAGACTTTCAGATAGGGGAAATGTCAGTGAGCTTTACGATTTCAGTTCCAGAGCGATTCGCCCAATGAGTCCTTGATATTTAGTCGTTTTCAGCCAATTTTCTGGATTTTTGAAAATTTCACTTTTTTGTGAAAATATCCACTAAATGCGGGAATAATATGTGTGAGGGTACCCCAGGAGAGTTCCAAATGTGTGTGGGTCGAATATATATCCCACGGGGGTAAAATTGAAAAAAGTTGAAATTTTTTTTTTTTTCGACTTAGTCATTTTTCCGGCGTTTATCAGACTTTCAGATAGGGCAAATATCAGTGAGCATTCCGATCTCAGTTCCAGAGCGATTCGCCCAATGAGTCCTTGATATTTAGTCGTTTTCAGCCAATTTTCTGGATTCTTGAAAATTTCACTCTTTTGTGAAAATATCCACTAAATGAGGGAATAATATGTATGAGGGTACCCCAGGAGAGTTCCAAATGTGTGTGGGTAGAATATATATCCCACGGGGGTAAAATTGAAAAAAGTTGAAAACATTTTTTTTTGGACTTAGTCATTTTTCTGGCGTTTTTCAGACTTTAAGATAGGGGAAATGTCAGTGAGCGTTCCCATTTCAGTTCCAGGGCGATTCGCCCAATGAGTCTTTGATATTTAGTCGTTTTCAGCCAATTTTCTGGATTTTTGAAAATTTCACTTTTTTGTGAAAATATCCACTAAATGAGGGAATAATATGTGTGAGGGTACCCCAGGAGAGTTCCAAATGTGTGTGGGTCGAATATATATCCCACGGGGGTAAAATTGAAAATAGGTGAAAATTTTTTTTTTTTCGACTTAGTCATTTTTCCGGCGTTTATCAGACTTTCAGATAGGGGAAATGTCAGTGAGCGTTCCGATTTCAGTTCCAGAGCGATTCGCCCAATGAGTCCTTGATATTTAGTCGTTTTCAGCCAATTTTCTGGATTTTTAAAAATTTCACTTTTTTGTGAAAATATCCACTAAATGAGGGAATAATATGTATGAGGGTACCCCAGGAGAGTTCCAAATGTGTGTGGGTAGAATATATATCCCACGGGGGTAAAATTGAAAAAAGTTGAAAAAATTTTTTTTTTGGACTTAGTCATTTTTCCGGCGTTTATCAGACTTTCAGATAGGGGAAATGTCAGTGAGCGTTCCGATTTCAGTTCCAGAGCGATTCGCCCAATGAGTCCTTGATATTTAGTCGTTTTCAGCCAATTTTCTGGATTTTTGAAAATTTCACTTTTTTGTGAAAATATCCACTAAATGCGGGAATAATATGTGTGAGGGTACCCCAGGAGAGTTCTAAATGTGTGTGGGAAGAATATATATCCCACGGGGGTAAAATTGAAAAAAGTTTAAAAAAATTTTTTTTTGGACTTAGTCATTTTTCCGGCGTTTATCAGACTTTCAGATAGGGGAAATGTCAGTGAGCGTTCCGATTTCAGTTCCAGAGAGATTCGCCCAATGAGTCCTTGATATTTAGTCGTTTTCAGCCAATTTTCTGGATTTTTAAAAATTTCACTTTTTTGTGAAAATATCCACTAAATGAGGGAATAATATGTATGAGGGTACCCCAGGAGAGTTCCAAATGTGTGTGGGTAGAATATATATCCCACGGGGGTAAAATTGAAAAAAGTTGAAAAAATTTTTTTTTTGGACTTAGTCATTTTTCCGGCGTTTATCAGACTTTCAGATAGGGCAAATATCAGTGAGCATTCCGATCTCAGTTCCAGAGCGTTTCGCCCAATGAGTCCTTGATATTTAGTCGTTTTCAGCCAATTTTCTGGATTCTTGAACATTTCACTCTTTTGTGAAAATATCCACTAAATGAGGGAATAATATGTATGAGGGTACCCCAGGAGAGTTCCAAATGTGTGTGGGTAGAATATATATCCCACGGGGGTAAAATTGAAAAAAGTTGAAAACATTTTTTTTTGGACTTAGTCATTTTTCTGGCGTTTTTCAGACTTTAAGATAGGGGAAATGTCAGTGAGCGTTCCCATTTCAGTTCCAGGGCGATTCGCCCAATGAGTCTTTGATATTTAGTCGTTTTCAGCCAATTTTCTGGATTTTTGAAAATTTCACTTTTTTGTGAAAATATCCACTAAATGAGGGAATAATATGTGTGAGGGTACCCCAGGAGAGTTCCAAATGTGTGTGGGTCGAATATATATCCCACGGGGGTAAAATTGAAAAAAGTTGAAAATTTTTTTTTTTTCGACTTAGTCATTTTTCCGGCGTTTATCAGACTTTCAGATAGGGGAAATGTCAGTGAGCGTTCCGATTTCAGTTCCAGAGCGATTCGCCCAATGAGTCCTTGATATTTAGTCGTTTTCAGCCAATTTTCTGGATTTTTAAAAATTTCACTTTTTTGTGAAAATATCCACTAAATGAGGGAATAATATGTATGAGGGTACCCCAGGAGAGTTGCAAATGTGTGTGGGTAGAATATATATCCCACGGGGGTAAAATTGAAAAAAGTTGAAAAAATTTTTTTTTTGGACTTAGTCATTTTTCCGGCGTTTATCAGACTTTCAGATAGGGGAAATGTCAGTGAGCGTTCCGATTTCAGTTCCAGAGCGATTCGCCCAATGATTCCTTGATATATAGTCGTTTTCAGCCAATTTTCTGGATTTTTGAAAATTTCACTTTTTTGTGAAAATATCCACTAAATGCGGGAATAATATGTGTGAGGGTACCCCAGGAGAGTTCTAAATGTGTGTGGGTAGAATATATATCCCACGGGGGTAAAATTAAAAAAAGTTGAAAAAAATTTTTTTTTGGACTTAGTCATTTTTCCGGCGTTTATCAGACTTTCAGATAGGGCAAATATCAGTGAGCATTCCAATCTCAGTCCCAGAGCGATTCGCCCAATGAGTCCTTGATATTTAGTCGTTTTCAGCCAATTTTCTGGATTCTTGAAAATTTCACTCTTTTGTGAAAATATCCACTAAATGAGGGAATAATATGTATGAGGGTACCCCAGGAGAGTTCCAAATGTGTGTGGGTAGAATATATATCCCACGGGGGTAAAATTGAAAAAAGTTGAAAACATTTTTTTTTGGACTTAGTCATTTTTCTGGCGTTTTTCAGACTTTAAGATAGGGGAAATGTCAGTGAGCGTTCCCATTTCAGTTCCAGGGCGATTCGCCCAATGAGTCTTTGATATTTAGTCGTTTTCAGCCAATTTTCTGGATTTTTGAAAATTTCACTTTTTTGTGAAAATATCCACTAAATGAGGGAATAATATGTGTGAGGGTACCCCAGGAGAGTTCCAAATGTGTGTGGGTCGAATATATATCCCACGGGGGTAAAATTGAAAAAAGTTGAAAAATTTTTTTTTTTCGACTTAGTCATTTTTCCGGCGTTTATCAGACTTTCAGATAGGGGAAATGTCAGTGAGCGTTCCGATTTCAGTTCCAGAGCGATTCGCCCAATGAGTCCTTGATATTTAGTCGTTTTCAGCCAATTTTCTGGATTTTTAAAAATTTCACTTTTTTGTGAAAATATCCACTAAATGAGGGAATAATATGTATGAGGGTACCCCAGGAGAGTTCCAAATGTGTGTGGGTAGAATATATATCCCACGGGGGTAAAATTGAAAAAAGTTGAAAAAATTTTTTTTTTGGACTTAGTCATTTTTCCGGCGTTTATCAGACTTTCAGATAGGGGAAATGTCAGTGAGCGTTCCGATTTCAGTTCCAGAGCGATTCGCCCAATGAGTCTTTGATATTTAGTCGTTTTCAGCCAATTTTCTGGATTTTTGAAAATTTCACTTTTTTGTGAAAATATCCACTAAATGCGGGAATAATATGTGTGAGGGTACCCCAGGAGAGTTCTAAATGTGTGTGGGAAGAATATATATCCCACGGGGGTAAAATTAAAAAAAGTTTAAAAAAATTTTTTTTTGGACTTAGTCATTTTTCCGGCGTTTATCAGACTTTCAGATAGGGGAAATGTCAGTGAGCGTTCCGATTTCAGTTCCAGAGAGATTCGCCCAATGATTCCTTGATATTTAGTCGTTTTCAGCCAATTTTCTGGATTTTTAAAAATTTCACTTTTTTGTGAAAATATCCACTAAATGAGGGAATAATATGTATGAGGGTACCCCAGGAGAGTTCCAAATGTGTGTGGGTAGAATATATATCCCACGGGGGTAAAATTGAAAAAAGTTGAAAACATTTTTTTTTGGACTTAGTCATTTTTCTGGCGTTTTTCAGACTTTAAGATAGGGGAAATGTCAGTGAGCGTTCCCATTTCAGTTCCAGGGCGATTCGCCCAATGAGTCTTTGATATTTAGTCGTTTTCAGCCAATTTTCTGGATTTTTGAAAATTTCACTTTTTTGTGAAAATATCCACTAAATGAGGGAATAATATGTGTGAGGGTACCCCAGGAGAGTTCCAAATGTGTGTGGGTCGAATATATATCCCACGGGGGTAAAATTGAAAAAAGTTGAAAATTTTTTTTTTTTCGACTTAGTCATTTTTCCGGCGTTTATCAGACTTTCAGATAGGGGAAATGTCAGTGAGCGTTCCGATTTCAGTTCCAGAGCGATTCGCCCAATGAGTCCTTGATATTTAGTCGTTTTCAGCCAATTTTCTGGATTTTTAAAAATTTCACTTTTTTGTGAAAATATCCACTAAATGAGGGAATAATATGTATGAGGGTACCCCAGGAGAGTTCCAAATGTGTGTGGGTAGAATATATATCCCACGGGGGTAAAATTGAAAAAAGTTGAAAAAATTTTTTTTTTGGACTTAGTCATTTTTCCGGCGTTTATCAGACTTTCAGATAGGGGAAATGTCAGTGAGCGTTCTGATTTCAGTTCCAGAGCGATTCGCCCAATGAGTCCTTGATATTTAGTCGTTTTCAGCCAATTTTCTGGATTTTTGAAAATTTCACTTTTTTGTGAAAATATCCACTAAATGCGGGAATAATATGTGTGAGGGTACCCCAGGAGAGTTCTAAATGTGTGTGGGAAGAATATATATCCCACGGGGGTAAAATTAAAAAAAGTTTAAAAAAATTTTTTTTTGGACTTAGTCATTTTTCCGGCGTTTATCAGACTTTCAGATAGGGGAAATGTCAGTGAGCGTTCCGATTTCAGTTCCAGAGAGATTCGCCCAATGAGTCCTTGATATTTAGTCGTTTTCAGCCAATTTTCTGGATTTTTAAAAATTTCACTTTTTTGTGAAAATATCCACTAAATGAGGGAATAATATGTATGAGGGTACCCCAGGAGAGTTCCAAATGTGTGTGGGTAGAATATATATCCCACGGGGGTAAAATTGAAAAAAGTTGAAAACATTTTTTTTTGGACTTAGTCATTTTTCTGGCGTTTTTCAGACTTTAAGATAGGGGAAATGTCAGTGAGCGTTCCCATTTCAGTTCCAGAGCGATTCGCCCAATGAGTCTTTGATATTTAGTCGTTTTCAGCCAATTTTCTGGATTTTTGAAAATTTCACTTTTTTGTGAAAATATCCACTAAATGAGGGAATAATATGTGTGAGGGTACCCCAGGAGAGTTCCAAATGTGTGTGGGTCGAATATATATCCCACGGGGGTAAAATTGAAAAAAGTTGAAAAATTTTTTTTTTCGACTTAGTCATTTTTCCGGCGTTTATCAGACTTTCACATAGGGGAAATGTCAGTGAGCGTTCCGATTTCAGTTCCAGAGCGATTCGCCCAATGAGTCCTTGATATTTAGTCGTTTTCAGCCAATTTTCTGGATTTTTGAAAATTTCACTTTTTTGTGAAAATATCCACTAAATGCGGGAATAATATGTGTGAGGGTACCCCAGGAGAGTTCTAAATGTGTGTGGGAAGAATATATATCCCACGGGGGTAAAATTAAAAAAAGTTTAAAAAAATTTTTTTTTGGACTTAGTCATTTTTCCGGCGTTTATCAGACTTTCAGATAGGGGAAATGTCAGTGAGCGTTCCGATTTCAGTTCCAGAGAGATTCGCCCAATGAGTCCTTGATATTTAGTCGTTGTCAGCCAATTTTCTGGATTTTTAAAAATTTCACTTTTTTGTGAAAATATCCACTAAATGAGGGAATAATATGTATGAGGGTACCCCAGGAGAGTTCCAAATGTGTGTGGGTAGAATATATATCCCACGGGGGTAAAATTGAAAAAAGTTGAAAAAATTTTTTTTTTGGACTTAGTCATTTTTCCGGCGTTTATCAGACTTTCAGATAGGGCAAATATCAGTGAGCATTCCGATCTCAGTTCCAGAGCGTTTCGCCCAATGAGTCCTTGATATTTAGTCGTTTTCAGCCAATTTTCTGGATTCTTGAACATTTCACTCTTTTGTGAAAATATCCACTAAATGAGGGAATAATATGTATGAGGGTACCCCAGGAGAGTTCCAAATGTGTGTGGGTAGAATATATATCCCACGGGGGTAAAATTGAAAAAAGTTGAAAACATTTTTTTTTGGACTTAGTCATTTTTCTGGCGTTTTTCAGACTTTAAGATAGGGGAAATGTCAGTGAGCGTTCCGATTTCAGTTCCAGAGCGATTCGCCCAATGAGTCTTTGATATTTAGTCGTTTTCAGCCAATTTTCTGGATTTTTGAAAATTTCACTTTTTTGTGAAAATATCCACTAAATGAGGGAATAATATGTGTGAGGGTACCCCAGGAGAGTTCCAAATGTGTGTGGGTCGAATATATATCCCACGGGGGTAAAATTGAAAAAAGTTGAAAAATTTTTTTTTTCGACTTAGTCATTTTTCCGGCGTTTATCAGACTTTCAGATAGGGGAAATGTCAGTGAGCGTTCCGATTTCAGTTCCAGAGCGATTCGCCCAATGAGTCCTTGATATTTAGTCGTTTTCAGCCAATTTTCTGGATTTTTAAAAATTTCACTTTTTTGTGAAAATATCCACTAAATGAGGGAATAATATGTATGAGGGTACCCCAGGAGAGTTCCAAATGTGTGTGGGTAGAATATATATCCCACGGGGGTAAAATTGAAAAAAGTTGAAAAAATTTTTTTTTTGGACTTAGTCATTTTTCCGGCGTTTATCAGACTTTCAGATAGGGGAAATGTCAGTGAGCGTTCCGATTTCAGTTCCAGAGCGATTCGCCCAATGAGTCCTTGATATTTAGTCGTTTTCAGCCAATTTTCTGGATTTTTGAAAATTTCACTTTTTTGTGAAAATATCCACTAAATGCGGGAATAATATGTGTGAGGGTACCCCAGGAGAGTTCTAAATGTGTGTGGGAAGAATATATATCCCACGGGGGTAAAATTGAAAAAAGTTGAAAAAAATTTTTTTTTGGACTTAGTCATTTTTCTGGCGTTTATCAGACTTTAAGATAGAGGAAATGTCAGTGAGCGTTCCGATTTCAGTTCCAGAGTGATTCGCCCAATGAGTCCTTGATATTTAGTCGTTTTCAGCCAATTTTCTGGATTTTTGAAAATTTCACTTTTTTGTGAAAATATCCACTAAATGAGGGAATAATATGTATGAGGGTACCCCAGGAGAGTTCCAAATGTGTGTGGGTAGAATATATATCCCACGGGGGTAAAATTGAAAAAAGTTGAAAAAATTTTTTTTTTGGACTTAGTCATTTTTCCGGCGTTTATCAGACTTTCAGATAGGGCAAATATCAGTGAGCATTCCGATCTCAGTTCCAGAGCGTTTCGCCCAATGAGTCCTTGATATTTAGTCGTTTTCAGCCAATTTTCTGGATTCTTGAACATTTCACTCTTTTGTGAAAATATCCACTAAATGAGGGAATAATATGTATGAGGGTACCCCAGGAGAGTTCCAAATGTGTGTGGGTAGAATATATATCCCACGGGGGTAAAATTGAAAAAAGTTGAAAACATTTTTTTTTGGACTTAGTCATTTTTCTGGCGTTTTTCAGACTTTAAGATAGGGGAAATGTCAGTGAGCGTTCCCATTTCAGTTCCAGGGCGATTCGCCCAATGAGTCTTTGATATTTAGTCGTTTTCAGCCAATTTTCTGGATTTTTGAAAATTTCACTTTTTTGTGAAAATATCCACTAAATGAGGGAATAATATGTGTGAGGGTACCCCAGGAGAGTTCCAAATGTGTGTGGGTCGAATATATATCCCACGGGGGTAAAATTGAAAAAAGTTGAAAAATTTTTTTTTTTCGACTTAGTCATTTTTCCGGCGTTTATCAGACTTTCAGATAGGGGAAATGGCAGTGAGCGTTCCGATTTCAGTTCCAGAGCGATTCGCCCAATGAGTCCTTGATATTTAGTCGTTTTCAGCCAATTTTCTGGATTTTTAAAAATTTCACTTTTTTGTGAAAATATCCACTAAATGAGGGAATAATATGTATGAGGGTACCCCAGGAGAGTTCCAAATGTGTGTGGGTAGAATATATATCCCACGGGGGTAAAATTGAAAAAAGTTGAAAACATTTTTTTTTTGGACTTAGTCATTTTTCCGGCGTTTATCAGACTTTCAGATAGGGGAAATGTCAGTGAGCGTTCCGATTTCAGTTCCAGAGCGATTCGCCCAATGAGTCCTTGATATTTAGTCGTTTTCAGCCAATTTTCTGGATTTTTAAAAATTTCACTTTTTTGTGAAAATATCCACTAAATGAGGGAATAATATGTATGAGGGTACCCCAGGAGAGTTCCAAATGTGTGTGGGTAGAATATATATCCCACGGGGGTAAAATTGAAAAAAGTTGAAAACATTTTTTTTTTGGACTTAGTCATTTTTCCGGCGTTTATCAGACTTTCAGATAGGGGAAATGTCAGTGAGCGTTCCGATTTCAGTTCCAGAGCGATTCGCCCAATGAGTCCTTGATATTTAGTCGTTTTCAGCCAATTTTCTGGATTTTTAAAAATTTCACTTTTTTGTGAAAATATCCACTAAATGAGGGAATAATATGTATGAGGGTACCCCAGGAGAGTTCCAAATGTGTGTGGGTAGAATATATATCCCACGGGGGTAAAATTGAAAAAAGTTGAAAACATTTTTTTTTTGGACTTAGTCATTTTTCCGGCGTTTATCAGACTTTCAGATAGGGGAAATGTCAGTGAGCGTTCCGATTTCAGTTCCAGAGCGATTCGCCCAATGAGTCCTTGATATTTAGTCGTTTTCAGCCAATTTTCTGGATTTTTGAAAATTTCACTTTTTTGTGAAAATATCCACTAAATGCGGGAATAATATGTGTGAGGGTACCCCAGGAGAGTTCTAAATGTGTGTGGGAAGAATATATATCCCACGGGGGTAAAATTAAAAAAAGTTTAAAAAAATTTTTTTTTGGACTTAGTCATTTTTCCGGCGTTTATCAGACTTTCAGATAGGGCAAATATCAGTGAGCGTTCCCATTTCAGTTCCAGAGCGATTCGCCCAATGAGTCTTTGATATTTAGTCGTTTTCAGCCAATTTTCTGGATTTTTGAAAATTTCACTTTTTTGTGAAAATATCCACTAAATGAGGGAATAATATGTATGAGGGTACCCTAGGAGAGTTCCAAATGTGTGTGGGTCGAATATATATCCCACGGGGGTAAAATTGAAAAAAGTTGAAAAAAATTTTTTTTTGGACTTAGTCATTTTTCCGGCGTTTATCAGACTTTCAGATAGGGGAAATGTCAGTGAGCGTTCCGATTTCAGTTCCAGAGAGATTCGCCCAATGAGTCCTTGATATTTAGTCGTTTTCAGCCAATTTTCTGGATTTTTGAAAATTTCACTTTTTTGTGAAAATATCCACTAAATGAGGGAATAATATGTATGAGGGTACCCCAGGAGAGTTCCAAATGTGTGTGGGTAGAATATATATCCCACGGGGGTAAAATTGAAAAAAGTTGAAAACATTTTTTTTTTGGACTTAGTCATTTTTCCGGCGTTTATCAGACTTTCAGATAGGGGAAATGTCAGTGAGCGTTCCGATTTCAGTTCCAGAGCGATTCGCCCAATGAGTCCTTGATATTTAGTCGTTTTCAGCCAATTTTCTGGATTTTTAAAAATTTCACTTTTTTGTGAAAATATCCACTAAATGAGGGAATAATATGTATGAGGGTACCCCAGGAGAGTTCCAAATGTGTGTGGGTAGAATATATATCCCACGGGGGTAAAATTGAAAAAAGTTGAAAACATTTTTTTTTTGGACTTAGTCATTTTTCCGGCGTTTATCAGACTTTCAGATAGGGGAAATGTCAGTGAGCGTTCCGATTTCAGTTCCAGAGCGATTCGCCCAATGAGTCCTTGATATTTAGTCGTTTTCAGCCAATTTTCTGGATTTTTAAAAATTTCACTTTTTTGTGAAAATATCCACTAAATGAGGGAATAATATGTATGAGGGTACCCCAAGAGAGTTCCAAATGTGTGTGGGTAGAATATATATCCCACGGGGGTAAAATTGAAAAAAGTTGAAAACATTTTTTTTTTGGACTTAGTCATTTTTCCGGCGTTTATCAGACTTTCAGATAGGGGAAATGTCAGTGAGCGTTCCGATTTCAGTTCCAGAGCGATTCGCCCAATGAGTCCTTGATATTTAGTCGTTTTCAGCCAATTTTCTGGATTTTTGAAAATTTCACTTTTTTGTGAAAATATCCACTAAATGCGGGAATAATATGTGTGAGGGTACCCCAGGAGAGTTCTAAATGTGTGTGGGAAGAATATATATCCCACGGGGGTAAAATTAAAAAAAGTTTAAAAAAATTTTTTTTTGGACTTAGTCATTTTTCCGGCGTTTATCAGACTTTCAGATAGGGCAAATATCAGTGAGCGTTCCCATTTCAGTTCCAGAGCGATTCGCCCAATGAGTCTTTGATATTTAGTCGTTTTCAGCCAATTTTCTGGATTTTTGAAAATTTCACTTTTTTGTGAAAATATCCACTAAATGAGGGAATAATATGTATGAGGGTACCCTAGGAGAGTTCCAAATGTGTGTGGGTCGAATATATATCCCACGGGGGTAAAATTGAAAAAAGTTGAAAAAAATTTTTTTTTGGACTTAGTCATTTTTCCGGCGTTTATCAGACTTTCAGATAGGGGAAATGTCAGTGAGCGTTCCGATTTCAGTTCCAGAGAGATTCGCCCAATGAGTCCTTGATATTTAGTCGTTTTCAGCCAATTTTCTGGATTTTTGAAAATTTCACTTTTTTGTGAAAATATCCACTAAATGAGGGAATAATATGTGTGAGGGTACCCCAGGAGACTTCCAAATGTGTGTGGGTAGAATATATATCCCACGGGGGTAAAATTGAAAAAAGTTGAAAAAAATTTTTTTTTGGACTTAGTCATTTTTCCGGCGTTTATCAGACTTTCAGATAGGGGAAATGTCAGTGAGCGTTACGATTTCAGTTCCAGAGCGATTCGCCCAATGAGTCCTTGATATTTAGTCGTTTTCAGCCAATTTTCTGGATTTTTGAAAATTTCACTTTTTTGTGAAAATATCCACTAAATGAGGGAATAATATGTGTGAGGGTACCCCAGGAGAGTTCCAAATGTGTGTGGGTAGAATATATATCCCACGGGGGTAAAATTGAAAAAAGTTGAAAAAAAATTTTTTTTGGACTTAGTCATTTTTCCGGCGTTTATCAGACTTTCAGATAGGGGAAATGTCAGTGAGCGTTCCGATTTCAGTTCCAGAACGATTCGCCAAATGAGTCCTTGATATTTAGTCGTTTTCAGCCAATTTTCTGGATTTTTGAAAATTTCACTTTTTTGTGAAAATATCCACTAAATGAGGGAATAATATGTGTGAGGGTACCCCAGGAGAGTTCCAAATGTGTGTGGGTAGAATATATATCCCACGGGGGTAAAATTGAAAAAAGTTGAAAAAATTTTTTTTTTGGACTTAGTCATTTTTCTGGCGTTTATCAGACTTTCAGATAGGGGAAATGTCAGTGAGCGTTCCGATTTCAGTTCCAGAGCGATTCGCCCAATGAGTCCTTGATATTTAGTCGTTTTCAGCCAATTTTCTGGATTTTTGAAAATTTGACTTTTTTGTGAAAATATCCACTAAATGAGGGAATAATATGTATGAGGGTACCCCAGGAGAGTTCCAAATGTGTGTGGGTAGAATATATATCCCACGGGGGTAAAATTGAAAAAAGTTGAAAAAATTTTTTTTTTGGACTTAGTCATTTTTCTGGCGTTTATCAGACTTTCAGATAGGGGAAATGTCAGTGAGCATTCCGATTTCAGTTCCAGAGCGATTCGCCCAATGAGTCCTTGATATTTAGTCGTTTTCAGCCAATTTTCTGGATTTTTGAAAATTTGACTTTTTTGTGAAAATATCCACTAAATGAGGGAATAATATGTATGAGGGTACCCCAGGAGAGTTCCAAATGTGTGTGGGTAGAATATATATCCCACGGGGGTAAAATTGAAAAAAGTTGAAAACATTTTTTTTTTGGACTTAGTCATTTTTCCGGCGTTTATCAGACTTTCAGATAGGGGAAATGTCAGTGAGCGTTCCGATTTCAGTTCCAGAGCGATTCGCCCAATGAGTCCTTGATATTTAGTCGTTTTCAGCCAATTTTCTGGATTTTTGAAAATTTCACTTTTTTGTGAAAATATCCACTAAATGCGGGAATAATATGTGTGAGGGTACCCCAGGAGAGTTCTAAATGTGTGTGGGAAGAATATATATCCCACGGGGGTAAAATTAAAAAAAGTTTAAAAAATTTTTTTTTTGGACTTAGTCATTTTTCCGGCGTTTATCAGACTTTCAGATAGGGCAAATATCAGTGAGCGTTCCCATTTCAGTTCCAGAGCGATTCGCCCAATGAGTCTTTGATATTTAGTCGTTTTCAGCCAATTTTCTGGATTTTTGAAAATTTCACTTTTTTGTGAAAATATCCACTAAATGAGGGAATAATATGTGTGAGGGTACCCTAGGAGAGTTCCAAATGTGTGTGGGTCGAATATATATCCCACGGGGGTAAAATTGAAAAAAGTTGAAAAAAATTTTTTTTTGGACTTAGTCATTTTTCCGGCGTTTATCAGACTTTCAGATAGGGGAAATGTCAGTGAGCGTTCCGATTTCAGTTCCAGAGAGATTCGCCCAATGAGTCCTTGATATTTAGTCGTTTTCAGCCAATTTTCTGGATTTTTGAAAATTTCACTTTTTTGTGAAAATATCCACTAAATGAGGGAATAATATGTGTGAGGGTACCCCAGGAGACTTCCAAATGTGTGTGGGTAGAATATATATCCCACGGGGGTAAAATTGAAAAAAGTTGAAAAAAATTTTTTTTTGGACTTAGTCATTTTTCCGGCGTTTATCAGACTTTCAGATAGGGGAAATGTCAGTGAGCGTTCCGATTTCAGTTCCAGAGCGATTCGCCCAATGAGTCCTTGATATTTAGTCGTTTTCAGCCAATTTTCTGGATTTTTGAAAATTTCACTTTTTTGTGAAAATATCCACTAAATGAGGGAATAATATGTGTGAGGGTACCCCAGGAGAGTTCCAAATGTGTGTGGGTAGAATATATATCCCACGGGGGTAAAATTGAAAAAAGTTGAAAAAAAATTTTTTTTGGACTTAGTCATTTTTCCGGCGTTTATCAGACTTTCAGACAGGGGAAATGTCAGTGAGCGTTCCGATTTCAGTTCCAGAACGATTCGCCAAATGAGTCCTTGATATTTAGTCGTTTTCAGCCAATTTTCTGGATTTTTGAAAATTTCACTTTTTTGTGAAAATATCCACTAAATGAGGGAATAATATGTGTGAGGGTACCCCAGGAGAGTTCCAAATGTGTGTGGGTAGAATATATATCCCACGGGGGTAAAATTGAAAAAAGTTGAAAAAATTTTTTTTTTGGACTTAGTCATTTTTCTGGCGTTTATCAGACTTTCAGATAGGGGAAATGTCAGTGAGCGTTCCGATTTCAGTTCCAGAGCGATTCGCCCAATGAGTCCTTGATATTTAGTCGTTTTCAGCCAATTTTCTGGATTCTTGAAAATTTCACTCTTTTGTGAAAATATCCACTAAATGAGGGAATAATATGTATGAGGGTACCCCAGGAGAGTTCCAAATGTGTGTGGGTAGAATATATATCCCACGGGGGTAAAATTGAAAAAAGTTGAAAACATTTTTTTTTGGACTTAGTCATTTTTCTGGCGTTTTTCAGACTTTAAGATAGGGGAAATGTCAGTGAGCGTTCCCATTTCAGTTCCAGGGCGATTCGCCCAATGAGTCTTTGATATTTAGTCGTTTTCAGCCAATTTTCTGGATTTTTGAAAATTTCACTTTTTTGTGAAAATATCCACTAAATGAGGGAATAATATGTGTGAGGGTACCCCAGGAGAGTTCCAAATGTGTGTGGGTCGAATATATATCCCACGGGGGTAAAATTGAAAAAAGTTGAAAAATTTTTTTTTTTCGACTTAGTCATTTTTCCGGCGTTTATCAGACTTTCAGATAGGGGAAATGTCAGTGAGCGTTCCGATTTCAGTTCCAGAGCGATTCGCCCAATGAGTCCTTGATATTTAGTCGTTTTCAGCCAATTTTCTGGATTTTTAAAAATTTCACTTTTTTGTGAAAATATCCACTAAATGAGGGAATAATATGTATGAGGGTACCCCAGGAGAGTTCCAAATGTGTGTGGGTAGAATATATATCCCACGGGGGTAAAATTGAAAAAAGTTGAAAAAATTTTTTTTTTGGACTTAGTCATTTTTCCGGCGTTTATCAGACTTTCAGATAGGGGAAATGTCAGTGAGCGTTCCGATTTCAGTTCCAGAGCGATTCGCCCAATGAGTCCTTGATATTTAGTCGTTTTCAGCCAATTTTCTGGATTTTTGAAAATTTCACTTTTTTGTGAAAATATCCACTAAATGCGGGAATAATATGTGTGAGGGTACCCCAGGAGAGTTCTAAATGTGTGTGGGAAGAATATATATCCCACGGGGGTAAAATTAAAAAAAGTTTAAAAAAATTTTTTTTTGGACTTAGTCATTTTTCCGGCGTTTATCAGACTTTCAGATAGGGGAAATGTCAGTGAGCGTTCCGATTTCAGTTCCAGAGAGATTCGCCCAATGATTCCTTAATATTTAGTCGTTTTCAGCCAATTTTCTGGATTTTTAAAAATTTCACTTTTTTGTGAAAATATCCACTAAATGAGGGAATAATATGTATGAGGGTACCCCAGGAGAGTTCCAAATGTGTGTGGGTAGAATATATATCCCACGGGGGTAAAATTGAAAAAAGTTGAAAACATTTTTTTTTGGACTTAGTCATTTTTCTGGCGTTTTTCAGACTTTAAGATAGGGGAAATGTCAGTGAGCGTTCCCATTTCAGTTCCAGGGCGATTCGCCCAATGAGTCTTTGATATTTAGTCGTTTTCAGCCAATTTTCTGGATTTTTGAAAATTTCACTTTTTTGTGAAAATATCCACTAAATGAGGGAATAATATGTGTGAGGGTACCCCAGGAGAGTTCCAAATGTGTGTGGGTCGAATATATATCCCACGGGGGTAAAATTGAAAAAAGTTGAAAATTTTTTTTTTTTCGACTTAGTCATTTTTCCGGCGTTTATCAGACTTTCAGATAGGGGAAATGTCAGTGAGCGTTCCGATTTCAGTTCCAGAGCGATTCGCCCAATGAGTCCTTGATATTTAGTCGTTTTCAGCCAATTTTCTGGATTTTTAAAAATTTCACTTTTTTGTGAAAATATCCACTAAATGAGGGAATAATATGTATGAGGGTACCCCAGGAGAGTTCCAAATGTGTGTGGGTAGAATATATATCCCACGGGGGTAAAATTGAAAAAAGTTGAAAAAATTTTTTTTTTGGACTTAGTCATTTTTCCGGCGTTTATCAGACTTTCAGATAGGGGAAATGTCAGTGAGCGTTCTGATTTCAGTTCCAGAGCGATTCGCCCAATGAGTCCTTGATATTTAGTCGTTTTCAGCCAATTTTCTGGATTTTTGAAAATTTCACTTTTTTGTGAAAATATCCACTAAATGCGGGAATAATATGTGTGAGGGTACCCCAGGAGAGTTCTAAATGTGTGTGGGAAGAATATATATCCCACGGGGGTAAAATTAAAAAAAGTTTAAAAAAATTTTTTTTTGGACTTAGTCATTTTTCCGGCGTTTATCAGACTTTCAGATAGGGGAAATGTCAGTGAGCGTTCCGATTTCAGTTCCAGAGAGATTCGCCCAATGAGTCCTTGATATTTAGTCGTTTTCAGCCAATTTTCTGGATTTTTAAAAATTTCACTTTTTTGTGAAAATATCCACTAAATGAGGGAATAATATGTATGAGGGTACCCCAGGAGAGTTCCAAATGTGTGTGGGTAGAATATATATCCCACGGGGGTAAAATTGAAAAAAGTTGAAAAAATTTTTTTTTTGGACTTAGTCATTTTTCCGGCGTTTATCAGACTTTCAGATAGGGCAAATATCAGTGAGCATTCCGATCTCAGTTCCAGAGCGTTTCGCCCAATGAGTCCTTGATATTTAGTCGTTTTCAGCCAATTTTCTGGATTCTTGAACATTTCACTCTTTTGTGAAAATATCCACTAAATGAGGGAATAATATGTATGAGGGTACCCCAGGAGAGTTCCAAATGTGTGTGGGTAGAATATATATCCCACGGGGGTAAAATTGAAAAAAGTTGAAAACATTTTTTTTTGGACTTAGTCATTTTTCTGGCGTTTTTCAGACTTTAAGATAGGGGAAATGTCAGTGAGCGTTCCCATTTCAGTTCCAGAGCGATTCGCCCAATGAGTCTTTGATATTTAGTCGTTTTCAGCCAATTTTCTGGATTTTTGAAAATTTCACTTTTTTGTGAAAATATCCACTAAATGAGGGAATAATATGTGTGAGGGTACCCCAGGAGAGTTCCAAATGTGTGTGGGTCGAATATATATCCCACGGGGGTAAAATTGAAAAAAGTTGAAAAATTTTTTTTTTCGACTTAGTCATTTTTCCGGCGTTTATCAGACTTTCACATAGGGGAAATGTCAGTGAGCGTTCCGATTTCAGTTCCAGAGCGATTCGCCCAATGAGTCCTTGATATTTAGTCGTTTTCAGCCAATTTTCTGGATTTTTGAAAATTTCACTTTTTTGTGAAAATATCCACTAAATGCGGGAATAATATGTGTGAGGGTACCCCAGGAGAGTTCTAAATGTGTGTGGGAAGAATATATATCCCACGGGGGTAAAATTAAAAAAAGTTTAAAAAAATTTTTTTTTGGACTTAGTCATTTTTCCGGCGTTTATCAGACTTTCAGATAGGGGAAATGTCAGTGAGCGTTCCGATTTCAGTTCCAGAGAGATTCGCCCAATGAGTCCTTGATATTTAGTCGTTTTCAGCCAATTTTCTGGATTTTTAAAAATTTCACTTTTTTGTGAAAATATCCACTAAATGAGGGAATAATATGTATGAGGGTACCCCAGGAGAGTTCCAAATGTGTGTGGGTAGAATATATATCCCACGGGGGTAAAATTGAAAAAAGTTGAAAAAATTTTTTTTTTGGACTTAGTCATTTTTCCGGCGTTTATCAGACTTTCAGATAGGGCAAATATCAGTGAGCATTCCGATCTCAGTTCCAGAGCGTTTCGCCCAATGAGTCCTTGATATTTAGTCGTTTTCAGCCAATTTTCTGGATTCTTGAACATTTCACTCTTTTGTGAAAATATCCACTAAATGAGGGAATAATATGTATGAGGGTACCCCAGGAGAGTTCCAAATGTGTGTGGGTAGAATATATATCCCACGGGGGTAAAATTGAAAAAAGTTGAAAACATTTTTTTTTGGACTTAGTCATTTTTCTGGCGTTTTTCAGACTTTAAGATAGGGGAAATGTCAGTGAGCGTTCCCATTTCAGTTCCAGAGCGATTCGCCCAATGAGTCTTTGATATTTAGTCGTTTTCAGCCAATTTTCTGGATTTTTGAAAATTTCACTTTTTTGTGAAAATATCCACTAAATGAGGGAATAATATGTGTGAGGGTACCCCAGGAGAGTTCCAAATGTGTGTGGGTCGAATATATATCCCACGGGGGTAAAATTGAAAAAAGTTGAAAAATTTTTTTTTTCGACTTAGTCATTTTTCCGGCGTTTATCAGACTTTCACATAGGGGAAATGTCAGTGAGCGTTCCGATTTCAGTTCCAGAGCGATTCGCCCAATGAGTCCTTGATATTTAGTCGTTTTCAGCCAATTTTCTGGATTTTTGAAAATTTCACTTTTTTGTGAAAATATCCACTAAATGCGGGAATAATATGTGTGAGGGTACCCCAGGAGAGTTCTAAATGTGTGTGGGAAGAATATATATCCCACGGGGGTAAAATTAAAAAAAGTTTAAAAAAATTTTTTTTTGGACTTAGTCATTTTTCCGGCGTTTATCAGACTTTCAGATAGGGGAAATGTCAGTGAGCGTTCCGATTTCAGTTCCAGAGAGATTCGCCCAATGAGTCCTTGATATTTAGTCGTTTTCAGCCAATTTTCTGGATTTTTAAAAATTTCACTTTTTTGTGAAAATATCCACTAAATGAGGGAATAATATGTATGAGGGTACCCCAGGAGAGTTCCAAATGTGTGTGGGTAGAATATATATCCCACGGGGGTAAAATTGAAAAAAGTTGAAAAAATTTTTTTTTTGGACTTAGTCATTTTTCCGGCGTTTATCAGACTTTCAGATAGGGCAAATATCAGTGAGCATTCCGATCTCAGTTCCAGAGCGTTTCGCCCAATGAGTCCTTGATATTTAGTCGTTTTCAGCCAATTTTCTGGATTCTTGAACATTTCACTCTTTTGTGAAAATATCCACTAAATGAGGGAATAATATGTATGAGGGTACCCCAGGAGAGTTCCAAATGTGTGTGGGTAGAATATATATCCCACGGGGGTAAAATTGAAAAAAGTTGAAAACATTTTTTTTTGGACTTAGTCATTTTTCTGGCGTTTTTCAGACTTTAAGATAGGGGAAATGTCAGTGAGCGTTCCGATTTCAGTTCCAGAGCGATTCGCCCAATGAGTCTTTGATATTTAGTCGTTTTCAGCCAATTTTCTGGATTTTTGAAAATTTCACTTTTTTGTGAAAATATCCACTAAATGAGGGAATAATATGTGTGAGGGTACCCCAGGAGAGTTCCAAATGTGTGTGGGTCGAATATATATCCCACGGGGGTAAAATTGAAAAAAGTTGAAAAATTTTTTTTTTCGACTTAGTCATTTTTCCGGCGTTTATCAGACTTTCAGATAGGGGAAATGTCAGTGAGCGTTCCGATTTCAGTTCCAGAGCGATTCGCCCAATGAGTCCTTGATATTTAGTCGTTTTCAGCCAATTTTCTGGATTTTTAAAAATTTCACTTTTTTGTGAAAATATCCACTAAATGAGGGAATAATATGTATGAGGGTACCCCAGGAGAGTTCCAAATGTGTGTGGGTAGAATATATATCCCACGGGGGTAAAATTGAAAAAAGTTGAAAAAATTTTTTTTTTGGACTTAGTCATTTTTCCGGCGTTTATCAGACTTTCAGATAGGGCAAATATCAGTGAGCATTCCGATCTCAGTTCCAGAGCGTTTCGCCCAATGAGTCCTTGATATTTAGTCGTTTTCAGCCAATTTTCTGGATTCTTGAACATTTCACTCTTTTGTGAAAATATCCACTAAATGAGGGAATAATATGTATGAGGGTACCCCAGGAGAGTTCCAAATGTGTGTGGGTAGAATATATATCCCACGGGGGTAAAATTGAAAAAAGTTGAAAACATTTTTTTTTGGACTTAGTCATTTTTCTGGCGTTTTTCAGACTTTAAGATAGGGGAAATGTCAGTGAGCGTTCCCATTTCAGTTCCAGAGCGATTCGCCCAATGAGTCTTTGATATTTAGTCGTTTTCAGCCAATTTTCTGGATTTTTGAAAATTTCACTTTTTTGTGAAAATATCCACTAAATGAGGGAATAATATGTGTGAGGGTACCCCAGGAGAGTTCCAAATGTGTGTGGGTCGAATATATATCCCACGGGGGTAAAATTGAAAAAAGTTGAAAAATTTTTTTTTTCGACTTAGTCATTTTTCCGGCGTTTATCAGACTTTCACATAGGGGAAATGTCAGTGAGCGTTCCGATTTCAGTTCCAGAGCGATTCGCCCAATGAGTCCTTGATATTTAGTCGTTTTCAGCCAATTTTCTGGATTTTTGAAAATTTCACTTTTTTGTGAAAATATCCACTAAATGCGGGAATAATATGTGTGAGGGTACCCCAGGAGAGTTCTAAATGTGTGTGGGAAGAATATATATCCCACGGGGGTAAAATTAAAAAAAGTTTAAAAAAATTTTTTTTTGGACTTAGTCATTTTTCCGGCGTTTATCAGACTTTCAGATAGGGGAAATGTCAGTGAGCGTTCCGATTTCAGTTCCAGAGAGATTCGCCCAATGAGTCCTTGATATTTAGTCGTTTTCAGCCAATTTTCTGGATTTTTAAAAATTTCACTTTTTTGTGAAAATATCCACTAAATGAGGGAATAATATGTATGAGGGTACCCCAGGAGAGTTCCAAATGTGTGTGGGTAGAATATATATCCCACGGGGGTAAAATTGAAAAAAGTTGAAAAAATTTTTTTTTTGGACTTAGTCATTTTTCCGGCGTTTATCAGACTTTCAGATAGGGCAAATATCAGTGAGCATTCCGATCTCAGTTCCAGAGCGTTTCGCCCAATGAGTCCTTGATATTTAGTCGTTTTCAGCCAATTTTCTGGATTCTTGAACATTTCACTCTTTTGTGAAAATATCCACTAAATGAGGGAATAATATGTATGAGGGTACCCCAGGAGAGTTCCAAATGTGTGTGGGTAGAATATATATCCCACGGGGGTAAAATTGAAAAAAGTTGAAAACATTTTTTTTTGGACTTAGTCATTTTTCTGGCGTTTTTCAGACTTTAAGATAGGGGAAATGTCAGTGAGCGTTCCGATTTCAGTTCCAGAGCGATTCGCCCAATGAGTCTTTGATATTTAGTCGTTTTCAGCCAATTTTCTGGATTTTTGAAAATTTCACTTTTTTGTGAAAATATCCACTAAATGAGGGAATAATATGTGTGAGGGTACCCCAGGAGAGTTCCAAATGTGTGTGGGTCGAATATATATCCCACGGGGGTAAAATTGAAAAAAGTTGAAAAATTTTTTTTTTCGACTTAGTCATTTTTCCGGCGTTTATCAGACTTTCAGATAGGGGAAATGTCAGTGAGCGTTCCGATTTCAGTTCCAGAGCGATTCGCCCAATGAGTCCTTGATATTTAGTCGTTTTCAGCCAATTTTCTGGATTTTTAAAAATTTCACTTTTTTGTGAAAATATCCACTAAATGAGGGAATAATATGTATGAGGGTACCCCAGGAGAGTTCCAAATGTGTGTGGGTAGAATATATATCCCACGGGGGTAAAATTGAAAAAAGTTGAAAAAATTTTTTTTTTGGACTTAGTCATTTTTCCGGCGTTTATCAGACTTTCAGATAGGGGAAATGTCAGTGAGCGTTCCGATTTCAGTTCCAGAGCGATTCGCCCAATGAGTCCTTGATATTTAGTCGTTTTCAGCCAATTTTCTGGATTTTTGAAAATTTCACTTTTTTGTGAAAATATCCACTAAATGCGGGAATAATATGTGTGAGGGTACCCCAGGAGAGTTCTAAATGTGTGTGGGAAGAATATATATCCCACGGGGGTAAAATTAAAAAAAGTTTAAAAAAATTTTTTTTTGGACTTAGTCATTTTTCCGGCGTTTATCAGACTTTCAGATAGGGGAAATGTCAGTGAGCGTTCCGATTTCAGTTCCAGAGAGATTCGCCCAATGAGTCCTTGATATTTAGTCGTTTTCAGCCAATTTTCTGGATTTTTAAAAATTTCACTTTTTTGTGAAAATATCCACTAAATGAGGGAATAATATGTATGAGGGTACCCCAGGAGAGTTCCAAATGTGTGTGGGTAGAATATATATCCCACGGGGGTAAAATTGAAAAAAGTTGAAAAAATTTTTTTTTTGGACTTAGTCATTTTTCCGGCGTTTATCAGACTTTCAGATAGGGCAAATATCAGTGAGCATTCCGATCTCAGTTCCAGAGCGTTTCGCCCAATGAGTCCTTGATATTTAGTCGTTTTCAGCCAATTTTCTGGATTCTTGAACATTTCACTCTTTTGTGAAAATATCCACTAAATGAGGGAATAATATGTATGAGGGTACCCCAGGAGAGTTCCAAATGTGTGTGGGTAGAATATATATCCCACGGGGGTAAAATTGAAAAAAGTTGAAAACATTTTTTTTTGGACTTAGTCATTTTTCTGGCGTTTTTCAGACTTTAAGATAGGGGAAATGTCAGTGAGCGTTCCGATTTCAGTTCCAGAGCGATTCGCCCAATGAGTCTTTGATATTTAGTCGTTTTCAGCCAATTTTCTGGATTTTTGAAAATTTCACTTTTTTGTGAAAATATCCACTAAATGAGGGAATAATATGTGTGAGGGTACCCCAGGAGAGTTCCAAATGTGTGTGGGTCGAATATATATCCCACGGGGGTAAAATTGAAAAAAGTTGAAAAATTTTTTTTTTCGACTTAGTCATTTTTCCGGCGTTTATCAGACTTTCAGATAGGGGAAATGTCAGTGAGCGTTCCGATTTCAGTTCCAGAGCGATTCGCCCAATGAGTCCTTGATATTTAGTCGTTTTCAGCCAATTTTCTGGATTTTTAAAAATTTCACTTTTTTGTGAAAATATCCACTAAATGAGGGAATAATATGTATGAGGGTACCCCAGGAGAGTTCCAAATGTGTGTGGGTAGAATATATATCCCACGGGGGTAAAATTGAAAAAAGTTGAAAAAATTTTTTTTTTGGACTTAGTCATTTTTCCGGCGTTTATCAGACTTTCAGATAGGGGAAATGTCAGTGAGCGTTCCGATTTCAGTTCCAGAGCGATTCGCCCAATGAGTCCTTGATATTTAGTCGTTTTCAGCCAATTTTCTGGATTTTTGAAAATTTCACTTTTTTGTGAAAATATCCACTAAATGCGGGAATAATATGTGTGAGGGTACCCCAGGAGAGTTCTAAATGTGTGTGGGAAGAATATATATCCCACGGGGGTAAAATTGAAAAAAGTTGAAAAAAATTTTTTTTTGGACTTAGTCATTTTTCTGGCGTTTATCAGACTTTAAGATAGAGGAAATGTCAGTGAGCGTTCCGATTTCAGTTCCAGAGTGATTCGCCCAATGAGTCCTTGATATTTAGTCGTTTTCAGCCAATTTTCTGGATTCTTGAACATTTCACTCTTTTGTGAAAATATCCACTAAATGAGGGAATAATATGTATGAGGGTACCCCAGGAGAGTTCCAAATGTGTGTGGGTAGAATATATATCCCACGGGGGTAAAATTGAAAAAAGTTGAAAACATTTTTTTTTGGACTTAGTCATTTTTCTGGCGTTTTTCAGACTTTAAGATAGGGGAAATGTCAGTGAGCGTTCCCATTTCAGTTCCAGGGCGATTCGCCCAATGAGTCTTTGATATTTAGTCGTTTTCAGCCAATTTTCTGGATTTTTGAAAATTTCACTTTTTTGTGAAAATATCCACTAAATGAGGGAATAATATGTGTGAGGGTACCCCAGGAGAGTTCCAAATGTGTGTGGGTCGAATATATATCCCACGGGGGTAAAATTGAAAAAAGTTGAAAATTTTTTTTTTTTCGACTTAGTCATTTTTCCGGCGTTTATCAGACTTTCAGATAGGGGAAATGGCAGTGAGCGTTCCGATTTCAGTTCCAGAGCGATTCGCCCAATGAGTCCTTGATATTTAGTCGTTTTCAGCCAATTTTCTGGATTTTTAAAAATTTCACTTTTTTGTGAAAATATCCACTAAATGAGGGAATAATATGTATGAGGGTACCCCAGGAGAGTTCCAAATGTGTGTGGGTAGAATATATATCCCACGGGGGTAAAATTGAAAAAAGTTGAAAACATTTTTTTTTTGGACTTAGTCATTTTTCCGGCGTTTATCAGACTTTCAGATAGGGGAAATGTCAGTGAGCGTTCCGATTTCAGTTCCAGAGCGATTCGCCCAATGAGTCCTTGATATTTAGTCGTTTTCAGCCAATTTTCTGGATTTTTAAAAATTTCACTTTTTTGTGAAAATATCCACTAAATGAGGGAATAATATGTATGAGGGTACCCCAGGAGAGTTCCAAATGTGTGTGGGTAGAATATATATCCCACGGGGGTAAAATTGAAAAAAGTTGAAAACATTTTTTTTTTGGACTTAGTCATTTTTCCGGCGTTTATCAGACTTTCAGATAGGGGAAATGTCAGTGAGCGTTCCGATTTCAGTTCCAGAGCGATTCGCCCAATGAGTCCTTGATATTTAGTCGTTTTCAGCCAATTTTCTGGATTTTTAAAAATTTCACTTTTTTGTGAAAATATCCACTAAATGAGGGAATAATATGTATGAGGGTACCCCAGGAGAGTTCCAAATGTGTGTGGGTAGAATATATATCCCACGGGGGTAAAATTGAAAAAAGTTGAAAACATTTTTTTTTTGGACTTAGTCATTTTTCCGGCGTTTATCAGACTTTCAGATAGGGGAAATGTCAGTGAGCGTTCCGATTTCAGTTCCAGAGCGATTCGCCCAATGAGTCCTTGATATTTAGTCGTTTTCAGCCAATTTTCTGGATTTTTGAAAATTTCACTTTTTTGTGAAAATATCCACTAAATGCGGGAATAATATGTGTGAGGGTACCCCAGGAGAGTTCTAAATGTGTGTGGGAAGAATATATATCCCACGGGGGTAAAATTAAAAAAAGTTGAAAAAAATTTTTTTTTGGACTTAGTCATTTTTCCGGCGTTTATCAGACTTTCAGATAGGGGAAATGTCAGTGAGCGTTCCGATTTCAGTTCCAGAGAGATTCGCCCAATGAGTCCTTGATATTTAGTCGTTTTCAGCCAATTTTCTGGATTTTTGAAAATTTCACTTTTTTGTGAAAATATCCACTAAATGAGGGAATAATATGTGTGAGGGTACCCCAGGAGACTTCCAAATGTGTGTGGGTAGAATATATATCCCACGGGGGTAAAATTGAAAAAAGTTGAAAAAAATTTTTTTTTGGACTTAGTCATTTTTCCGGCGTTTATCAGACTTTCAGATAGGGGAAATGTCAGTGAGCGTTCCGATTTCAGTTCCAGAGCGATTCGCCCAATGAGTCCTTGATATTTAGTCGTTTTCAGCCAATTTTCTGGATTTTTGAAAATTTCACTTTTTTGTGAAAATATCCACTAAATGAGGGAATAATATGTGTGAGGGTACCCCAGGAGAGTTCCAAATGTGTGTGGGTAGAATATATATCCCACGGGGGTAAAATTGAAAAAAGTTGAAAAAAAATTTTTTTTGGACTTAGTCATTTTTCCGGCGTTTATCAGACTTTCAGATAGGGGAAATGTCAGTGAGCGTTCCGATTTCAGTTCCAGAACGATTCGCCAAATGAGTCCTTGATATTTAGTCGTTTTCAGCCAATTTTCTGGATTTTTGAAAATTTCACTTTTTTGTGAAAATATCCACTAAATGAGGGAATAATATGTGTGAGGGTACCCCAGGAGAGTTCCAAATGTGTGTGGGTAGAATATATATCCCACGGGGGTAAAATTGAAAAAAGTTGAAAAAATTTTTTTTTTGGACTTAGTCATTTTTCTGGCGTTTATCAGACTTTCAGATAGGGGAAATGTCAGTGAGCGTTCCGATTTCAGTTCCAGAGCGATTCGCCCAATGAGTCCTTGATATTTAGTCGTTTTCAGCCAATTTTCTGGATTTTTGAAAATTTGACTTTTTTGTGAAAATATCCACTAAATGAGGGAATAATATGTATGAGGGTACCCCAGGAGAGTTCCAAATGTGTGTGGGTAGAATATATATCCCACGGGGGTAAAATTGAAAAAAGTTGAAAAAATTTTTTTTTTGGACTTAGTCATTTTTCTGGCGTTTATCAGACTTTCAGATAGGGGAAATGTCAGTGAGCGTTCCGATTTCAGTTCCAGAGCGATTCGCCCAATGAGTCCTTGATATTTAGTCGTTTTCAGCCAATTTTCTGGATTTTTGAAAATTTGACTTTTTTGTGAAAATATCCACTAAATGAGGGAATAATATGTATGAGGGTACCCCAGGAGAGTTCCAAATGTGTGTGGGTAGAATATATATCCCACGGGGGTAAAATTGAAAAAAGTTGAAAACATTTTTTTTTTGGACTTAGTCATTTTTCCGGCGTTTATCAGACTTTCAGATAGGGGAAATGTCAGTGAGCGTTCCGATTTCAGTTCCAGAGCGATTCGCCCAATGAGTCCTTGATATTTAGTCGTTTTCAGCCAATTTTCTGGATTTTTGAAAATTTCACTTTTTTGTGAAAATATCCACTAAATGCGGGAATAATATGTGTGAGGGTACCCCAGGAGAGTTCTAAATGTGTGTGGGAAGAATATATATCCCACGGGGGTAAAATTAAAAAAAGTTTAAAAAATTTTTTTTTTGGACTTAGTCATTTTTCCGGCGTTTATCAGACTTTCAGATAGGGCAAATATCAGTGAGCGTTCCCATTTCAGTTCCAGAGCGATTCGCCCAATGAGTCTTTGATATTTAGTCGTTTTCAGCCAATTTTCTGGATTTTTGAAAATTTCACTTTTTTGTGAAAATATCCACTAAATGAGGGAATAATATGTGTGAGGGTACCCTAGGAGAGTTCCAAATGTGTGTGGGTCGAATATATATCCCACGGGGGTAAAATTGAAAAAAGTTGAAAAAAATTTTTTTTTGGACTTAGTCATTTTTCCGGCGTTTATCAGACTTTCAGATAGGGGAAATGTCAGTGAGCGTTCCGATTTCAGTTCCAGAGAGATTCGCCCAATGAGTCCTTGATATTTAGTCGTTTTCAGCCAATTTTCTGGATTTTTGAAAATTTCACTTTTTTGTGAAAATATCCACTAAATGAGGGAATAATATGTGTGAGGGTACCCCAGGAGACTTCCAAATGTGTGTGGGTAGAATATATATCCCACGGGGGTAAAATTGAAAAAAGTTGAAAAAAATTTTTTTTTGGACTTAGTCATTTTTCCGGCGTTTATCAGACTTTCAGATAGGGGAAATGTCAGTGAGCGTTCCGATTTCAGTTCCAGAGCGATTCGCCCAATGAGTCCTTGATATTTAGTCGTTTTCAGCCAATTTTCTGGATTTTTGAAAATTTCACTTTTTTGTGAAAATATCCACTAAATGAGGGAATAATATGTGTGAGGGTACCCCAGGAGAGTTCCAAATGTGTGTGGGTAGAATATATATCCCACGGGGGTAAAATTGAAAAAAGTTGAAAAAAAATTTTTTTTGGACTTAGTCATTTTTCCGGCGTTTATCAGACTTTCAGACAGGGGAAATGTCAGTGAGCGTTCCGATTTCAGTTCCAGAACGATTCGCCAAATGAGTCCTTGATATTTAGTCGTTTTCAGCCAATTTTCTGGATTTTTGAAAATTTCACTTTTTTGTGAAAATATCCACTAAATGAGGGAATAATATGTGTGAGGGTACCCCAGGAGAGTTCCAAATGTGTGTGGGTAGAATATATATCCCACGGGGGTAAAATTGAAAAAAGTTGAAAAAATTTTTTTTTTGGACTTAGTCATTTTTCTGGCGTTTATCAGACTTTCAGATAGGGGAAATGTCAGTGAGCGTTCCGATTTCAGTTCCAGAGCGATTCGCCCAATGAGTCCTTGATATTTAGTCGTTTTCAGCCAATTTTCTGGATTTTTGAAAATTTGACTTTTTTGTGAAAATATCCACTAAATGAGGGAATAATATGTGTGAGGGTACCCCAGGAGAGTTCCAAATGTGTGTGGGTAGAATATATATCCCACGGGGGTAAAATTGAAAAAAGTTGAAAAAAATATTTTTTTGGACTTAGTCATTTTTCCGGCGTTTATCAGACTTTCAGATAGGGGAAATGTCAGTGAGCGTTCCGATTTCAGTTCCAGAGCGATTCGCCCAATGAGTCCTTGATATTTAGTCGTTTTCAGCCAATTTTCTGGATTTTTAAAAATTTCACTTTTTTGTGAAAATATCCACTAAATGAGGGAATAATATGTATGAGGGTACCCCAGGAGAGTTCCAAATGTGTGTGGGTAGAATATATATCCCACGGGGGTAAAATTGAAAAAAGTTGAAAAAATTTTTTTTTTGGACTTAGTCATTTTTCTGGCGTTTATCAGACTTTCAGATAGGGGAAATGTCAGTGAGCGTTCCGATTTCAGTTCCAGAGCGATTCGCCCAATGAGTCCTTGATATTTAGTCGTTTTCAGCCAATTTTCTGGATTTTTGAAAATTTCACTTTTTTGTGAAAATATCCACTAAATGAGGGAATAATATGTGTGAGGGTACCCCAGGAGAGTTCCAAATGTGTGTGGGTAGAATATATATCCCACGGGGGTAAAATTGAAAAAAGTTGAAAAAATTTTTTTTTTGGACTTAGTAATTTTTCCGGCGTTTATCAGACTTTCAGATAGGGGAAATGTCAGTGAGCATTCTGATTTCAGTTCCAGAGCGATTCGCCCAATGAGTCCTTGATATTTAGTCGTTTTCAGCCAATTTTCTGGATTTTTGAAAATTTCACTTTTTTGTGAAAATATCCACTAAATGAGGGAATAATATGTATGAGGGTACCCCAGGAGAGTTCCAAATGTGTGTGGGTAGAATATATATCCCACGGGGGTAAAATTGAAAAAAGTTGAAAAAATTTTTTTTTTGGACTTAGTCATTTTTCTGGCGTTTATCAGACTTTCAGATAGGGGAAATGTCAGTGAGCGTTCCGATTTCAGTTCCAGAGCGATTCGCCCAATGAGTCCTTGATATTTAGTCGTTTTCAGCCAATTTTCTGGATTTTTGAAAATTTCACTTTTTTGTGAAAATATCCACTAAATGAGGGAATAATATGTGTGAGGGTACCCCAGGAGAGTTCCAAATGTGTGTGGGTAGAATATATATCCCACGGGGGTAAAATTGAAAAAAGTTGAAAAAAAATTTTTTTTGGACTTAGTCATTTTTCCGGCGTTTATCAGACTTTCAGATAGGGGAAATGTCAGTGAGCGTTCCGATTTCAGTTCCAGAACGATTCGCCCAATGAGTCCTTGATATTTAGTCGTTTTCAGCCAATTTTCTGGATTTTTGAAAATTTCACTTTTTTGTGAAAATATCCACTAAATGAGGGAATAATATGTGTGAGGGTACCCCAGGAGAGTTCCAAATGTGTGTGGGTAGAATATATATCCCACGGGGGTAAAATTGAAAAAAGTTGAAAAAAATTTTTTTTTGGACTTAGTCATTTTTCCGGCGTTTATCAGACTTTCAGATAGGGGAAATGTCAGTGAGCGTTCCGATTTCAGTTCCAGAGCGATTCGCCCAATGAGTCCTTGATATTTAGTCGTTTTCAGCCAATTTTCTGGATTTTTGAAAATTTCACTTTTTTGTGAAAATATCCACTAAATGAGGGAATAATATGTGTGAGGGTACCCCAGGAGAGTTCCAAATGTGTGTGGGTAGAATATATATCCCACGGGGGTAAAATTGAAAAAAGTTGAAAAAAATTTTTTTTTGGACTTAGTCATTTTTCCGGCGTTTATCAGACTTTCAGATAGGGGAAATGTCAGTGAGCGTTCCGATTTCAGTTCCAGAGCGATTCGCCCAATGAGTCCTTGATATTTAGTCGTTTTCAGCCAATTTTCTGGATTTTTAAAAATTTCACTTTTTTGTGAAAATATCCACTAAATGAGGGAATAATATGTATGAGGGTACCCCAGGAGAGTTTCAAATGTGTGTGGGTAGAATATATATCCCACGGGGGTAAAATTGAAAAAAGTTGAAAAAAATTTTTTTTTGGACTTAGTCATTTTTCTGGCTTTATCAGACTTTCAGATAGGGGAAATGTCAGTGAGCGTTCCGATTTCAGTTCCAGAGCGATTCGCCCAATGAGTCCTTGATATTTAGTCATTTTCAGCCAATTTTCTGGATTTTTGAAAATTTCACTTTTTTGTGAAAATATCCACTAAATGAGGGAATAATATGTGTGAGGGTACCCCAGGAGAGTTCCAAATGTGTGTGGGTAGAATATATATCCCACGGGGGTAAAATTGAAAAAAGTTGAAAAAAATTTTTTTTTGGACTTAGTCATTTTTCCGGCGTTTATCAGACTATCAGATAGGGGAAATGTCAGTGAGCGTTCCCATTTCAGTTCCAGAGCGATTCGCCCAATGAGTCCTTGATATTTAGTCGTTTTCAGCCAATTTTCTGGATTTTTGAAAATTTCACTTTTTTGTGAAAATATCCACTAAATGAGGGAATAATATGTGTGAGGGTACCCCAGGAGAGTTCCAAATGTGTGTGGGTAGAATATATATCCCACGGGGGTAAAATTGAAAAAAGTTGAAAAAAAATTTTTTTTGGACTTAGTCATTTTTCCGGCGTTTATCAGACTTTCAGACAGGGGAAATGTCAGTGAGCGTTCCGATTTCAGTTCCAGAACGATTCGCCAAATGAGTCCTTGATATTTAGTCGTTTTCAGCCAATTTTCTGGATTTTTGAAAATTTCACTTTTTTGTGAAAATATCCACTAAATGAGGGAATAATATGTGTGAGGGTACCCCAGGAGAGTTCCAAATGTGTGTGGGTAGAATATATATCCCACGGGGGTAAAATTGAAAAAAGTTGAAAAAATTTTTTTTTTGGACTTAGTCATTTTTCTGGCGTTTATCAGACTTTCAGATAGGGGAAATGTCAGTGAGCGTTCCGATTTCAGTTCCAGAGCGATTCGCCCAATGAGTCCTTGATATTTAGTCGTTTTCAGCCAATTTTCTGGATTTTTGAAAATTTGACTTTTTTGTGAAAATATCCACTAAATGAGGGAATAATATGTGTGAGGGTACCCCAGGAGAGTTCCAAATGTGTGTGGGTAGAATATATATCCCACGGGGGTAAAATTGAAAAAAGTTGAAAAAAATATTTTTTTGGACTTAGTCATTTTTCCGGCGTTTATCAGACTTTCAGATAGGGGAAATGTCAGTGAGCGTTCCGATTTCAGTTCCAGAGCGATTCGCCCAATGAGTCCTTGATATTTAGTCGTTTTCAGCCAATTTTCTGGATTTTTAAAAATTTCACTTTTTTGTGAAAATATCCACTAAATGAGGGAATAATATGTATGAGGGTACCCCAGGAGAGTTCCAAATGTGTGTGGGTAGAATATATATCCCACGGGGGTAAAATTGAAAAAAGTTGAAAAAATTTTTTTTTTGGACTTAGTCATTTTTCTGGCGTTTATCAGACTTTCAGATAGGGGAAATGTCAGTGAGCGTTCCGATTTCAGTTCCAGAGCGATTCGCCCAATGAGTCCTTGATATTTAGTCGTTTTCAGCCAATTTTCTGGATTTTTGAAAATTTCACTTTTTTGTGAAAATATCCACTAAATGAGGGAATAATATGTGTGAGGGTACCCCAGGAGAGTTCCAAATGTGTGTGGGTAGAATATATATCCCACGGGGGTAAAATTGAAAAAAGTTGAAAAAATTTTTTTTTTGGACTTAGTAATTTTTCCGGCGTTTATCAGACTTTCAGATAGGGGAAATGTCAGTGAGCATTCTGATTTCAGTTCCAGAGCGATTCGCCCAATGAGTCCTTGATATTTAGTCGTTTTCAGCCAATTTTCTGGATTTTTGAAAATTTCACTTTTTTGTGAAAATATCCACTAAATGAGGGAATAATATGTATGAGGGTACCCCAGGAGAGTTCCAAATGTGTGTGGGTAGAATATATATCCCACGGGGGTAAAATTGAAAAAAGTTGAAAAAATTTTTTTTTTGGACTTAGTCATTTTTCTGGCGTTTATCAGACTTTCAGATAGGGGAAATGTCAGTGAGCGTTCCGATTTCAGTTCCAGAGCGATTCGCCCAATGAGTCCTTGATATTTAGTCGTTTTCAGCCAATTTTCTGGATTTTTGAAAATTTCACTTTTTTGTGAAAATATCCACTAAATGAGGGAATAATATGTGTGAGGGTACCCCAGGAGAGTTCCAAATGTGTGTGGGTAGAATATATATCCCACGGGGGTAAAATTGAAAAAAGTTGAAAAAAAATTTTTTTTGGACTTAGTCATTTTTCCGGCGTTTATCAGACTTTCAGATAGGGGAAATGTCAGTGAGCGTTCCGATTTCAGTTCCAGAACGATTCGCCCAATGAGTCCTTGATATTTAGTCGTTTTCAGCCAATTTTCTGGATTTTTGAAAATTTCACTTTTTTGTGAAAATATCCACTAAATGAGGGAATAATATGTGTGAGGGTACCCCAGGAGAGTTCCAAATGTGTGTGGGTAGAATATATATCCCACGGGGGTAAAATTGAAAAAAGTTGAAAAAAATTTTTTTTTGGACTTAGTCATTTTTCCGGCGTTTATCAGACTTTCAGATAGGGGAAATGTCAGTGAGCGTTCCGATTTCAGTTCCAGAGCGATTCGCCCAATGAGTCCTTGATATTTAGTCGTTTTCAGCCAATTTTCTGGATTTTTGAAAATTTCACTTTTTTGTGAAAATATCCACTAAATGAGGGAATAATATGTGTGAGGGTACCCCAGGAGAGTTCCAAATGTGTGTGGGTAGAATATATATCCCACGGGGGTAAAATTGAAAAAAGTTGAAAAAAATTTTTTTTTGGACTTAGTCATTTTTCCGGCGTTTATCAGACTTTCAGATAGGGGAAATGTCAGTGAGCGTTCCGATTTCAGTTCCAGAGCGATTCGCCCAATGAGTCCTTGATATTTAGTCGTTTTCAGCCAATTTTCTGGATTTTTAAAAATTTCACTTTTTTGTGAAAATATCCACTAAATGAGGGAATAATATGTATGAGGGTACCCCAGGAGAGTTTCAAATGTGTGTGGGTAGAATATATATCCCACGGGGGTAAAATTGAAAAAAGTTGAAAAAAATTTTTTTTTGGACTTAGTCATTTTTCTGGCTTTATCAGACTTTCAGATAGGGGAAATGTCAGTGAGCGTTCCGATTTCAGTTCCAGAGCGATTCGCCCAATGAGTCCTTGATATTTAGTCATTTTCAGCCAATTTTCTGGATTTTTGAAAATTTCACTTTTTTGTGAAAATATCCACTAAATGAGGGAATAATATGTGTGAGGGTACCCCAGGAGAGTTCCAAATGTGTGTGGGTAGAATATATATCCCACGGGGGTAAAATTGAAAAAAGTTGAAAAAAATTTTTTTTTGGACTTAGTCATTTTTCCGGCGTTTATCAGACTATCAGATAGGGGAAATGTCAGTGAGCGTTCCCATTTCAGTTCCAGAGCGATTCGCCCAATGAGTCCTTGATATTTAGTCGTTTTCAGCCAATTTTCTGGATTTTTAAAAATTTCACTTTTTTGTGAAAATATCCACTAAATGAGGGAATAATATGTATGAGGGTACCCCAGGAGAGTTCCAAATGTGTGTGGGTAGAATATATATCCCACGGGGGTAAAATTGAAAAAAGTTGAAAAAAATTTTTTTTTGGACTTATTCATTTTTCTGGCGTTTATCAGACTTTAAGATAGGGGAAATGTCAGTGAGCGTTCCCATTTCAGTTCCAGAGCGATTCGCCCAATGAGTCTTTGATATTTAGTCGTTTTCAGCCAATTTTCTGGATTTTTGAAAATTTCACTTTTTTGTGAAAATATCCACTAAATGAGGGAATAATATGTGTGAGGGTACCCCAGGAGAGTTCCAAATGTGTGTGGGTAGAATATATATCCCACGGGGGTAAAATTGAAAAAAGTTGAAAAAAATTTTTTTTTGGACTTAGTCATTTTTCCGGCGTTTATCAGACTTTCAGATAGGGGAAATGTCAGTGAGCGTTCCGATTTCAGTTCCAGAGCGATTCGCCCAATGAGTCCTTGATATTTAGTCGTTTTCAGCCAATTTTCTGGATTTTTAAAAATTTCACTTTTTTGTGAAAATATCCACTAAATGAGGGAATAATATGTATGAGGGTACCCCAGGAGAGTTCCAAATGTGTGTGGGTAGAATATATATCCCACGGGGGTAAAATTGAAAAAAGTTGATAAAATTTTTTTTTGGACTTAGTCATTTTTCTGGCGTTTATCAGACTTTCAGATAGGGGAAATGTCAGTGAGCGTTCCGATTTCAGTTCCAGAGCGATTCGCCCAATGAGTCCTTGATATTTAGTCGTTTTCAGCCAATTTTCTGGATTTTTGAAAATTTCACTTTTTTGTGAAAATATCCACTAAATGAGGGAATAATATGTGTGAGGGTACCCCAGGAGAGTTCCAAATGTGTGTGGGTAGAATATATATCCCACGGGGGTAAAATTGAAAAAAGTTGAAAAAAAAATTTTTTTGGACTTAGTCATTTTTCCGGCGTTTATCAGACTTTCAGATAGGGGAAATGTCAGTGAGCGTTCCGATTTCAGTTCCAGAGCGATTCGCCCAATGAGTCCTTGATATTTAGTCGTTTTCAGCCAATTTTCTGGATTTTTGAAAATTTCACTTTTTTGTGAAAATATCCACTAAATGAGGGAATAATATGTGTGAGGGTACCCCAGGAGAGTTCCAAATGTGTGTGGGTAGAATATATATCCCACGGGGGTAAAATTGAAAAAAGTTGAAAAAAATTTTTTTTTGGACTTATTCATTTTTCTGGCGTTTATCAGACTTTAAGATAGGGGAAATGTCAGTGAGCGTTCCCATTTCAGTTCCAGAGCGATTCGCCCAATGAGTCTTTGATATTTAGTCGTTTTCAGCCAATTTTCTGGATTTTTGAAAATTTCACTTTTTTGTGAAAATATCCACTAAATGAGGGAATAATATGTGTGAGGGTACCCCAGGAGAGTTCCAAATGTGTGTGGGTAGAATATATATCCCACGGGGGTAAAATTGAAAAAAGTTGAAAAAAATTTTTTTTTGGACTTAGTCATTTTTCCGGCGTTTATCAGACTTTCAGATAGGGGAAATGTCAGTGAGCGTTCCGATTTCAGTTCCAGAGTGATTCGCCCAATGAGTCCTTGATATTTAGTCGTTTTCAGCCAATTTTCTGGATTTTTAAAAATTTCACTTTTTTGTGAAAATATCCACTAAATGAGGGAATAATATGTATGAGGGTACCCCAGGAGAGTTCCAAATGTGTGTGGGTAGAATATATATCCCACGGGGGTAAAATTGAAAAAAGTTGATAAAATTTTTTTTTGGACTTAGTCATTTTTCTGGCGTTTATCAGACTTTCAGATAGGGGAAATGTCAGTGAGCGTTCCGATTTCAGTTCCAGAGCGATTCGCCCAATGAGTCCTTGATATTTAGTCGTTTTCAGCCAATTTTCTGGATTTTTGAAAATTTCACTTTTTTGTGAAAATATCCACTAAATGAGGGAATAATATGTGTGAGGGTACCCCAGGAGAGTTCCAAATGTGTGTGGGTAGAATATATATCCCACGGGGGTAAAATTGAAAAAAGTTGAAAAAAAATTTTTTTTGGACTTAGTCATTTTTCCGGCGTTTATCAGACTTTCAGATAGGGGAAATGTCAGTGAGCGTTCCGATTTCAGTTCCAGAGCGATTTGCCCAATGAGTCCTTGATATTTAGTCGTTTTCAGCCAATTTTCTGGATTTTTGAAAATTTCACTTTTTTGTGAAAATATCCACTAAATGAGGGAATAATATGTGTGAGGGTACCCCAGGAGAGTTCCAAATGTGTGTGGGTAGAATATATATCCCACGGGGGTAAAATTGAAAAAAGTTGAAAAAATTTTTTTTTTGGACTTAGTCATTTTTCTGGCGTTTATCAGACTTTCAGATAGGGGAAATGTCAGTGAGCGTTCCCATTTCAGTTCCAGAGCGATTCGCCCAATGAGTCCTTCATATTTAGTCGTTTTCAGCCAATTTTCTGGATTTTTGAAAATTTCACTTTTTTGTGAAAATATCCACTAAATGAGGGAATAATATGTGTGAGGGTACCCCAGGAGAGTTCCAAATGTGTGTGGGTAGAATATATATCCCACGGGGGTAAAATTGAAAAAAGTTGAAAAAAAATTTTTTTTGGACTGTCATTTTTCCGGCGTTTATCAGACTTTCAGATAGGGGAAATGTCAGTGAGCGTTCCAATTTCAGTTCCAGAGCGATTCGCCCAATGAGTCCTTGATATTTAGTCGTTTTCAGCCAATTTTCTGGATTTTTGAAAATTTCACTTTTTTGTGAAAATATCCACTAAATGCGGGAATAATATGTGTGAGGGTACCCCAGGAGAGTTCCAAATGTGTGCGGGTAGAATATATATCCCACGGGGGTAAAATTGAAAAAAGTTGAAAAAAATTTTTTTTTGGACTTAGTCATTTTTCCGGCGTTTATCAGACTTTCAGATAGGGGAAATGTCAGTGAGCGTTCCGATTTCAGTTCCAGAGCGATTCACCCAATGAGTCCTTGATATTTAGTCGTTTTCAGCCAATTTTCTGGATTTTTGAAAATTTCGCTTTTTTGAGAAAATATCCACTAAATGCGGGAATAATATGTGTGAGGGTACACCAGGAGAGTTCTAAATGTGTGTGGGAAGAATATATATCCCACGGGGGTAAAATTAAAAAAAGTTTAAAAAAATTTTTTTTTGGACTTAGTCATTTTTCCGGCGTTTATCAGACTTTCAGATAGGGCAAATATCAGTGAGCGTTCCCATTTCAGTTCCAGAGCGATTCGCCCAATGAGTCTTTGATATTTAGTCGTTTTCAGCCAATTTTCTGGATTTTTGAAAATTTCACTTTTTTGTGAAAATATCCACTAAATGAGGGAATAATATGTGTGAGGGTACCCTAGGAGAGTTCCAAATGTGTGTGGGTCGAATATATATCCCACGGGGGTAAAATTGAAAAAAGTTGAAAAAAATTTTTTTTTGGACTTAGTCATTTTTCCGGCGTTTATCAGACTTTCAGATAGGGGAAATGTCAGTGAGCGTTCCGATTTCAGTTCCAGAGAGATTCGCCCAATGAGTCCTTGATATTTAGTCGTTTTCAGCCAATTTTCTGGATTTTTGAAAATTTCACTTTTTTGTGAAAATATCCACTAAATGAGGGAATAATATGTGTGAGGGTACCCCAGGAGACTTCCAAATGTGTGTGGGTAGAATATATATCCCACGGGGGTAAAATTGAAAAAAGTTGAAAAAAATTTTTTTTTGGACATAGTCATTTTTCCGGCGTTTATCAGACTTTCAGATAGGGGAAATGTCAGTGAGCGTTCCGATTTCAGTTCCAGAGCGATTCGCCCAATGAGTCCTTGATATTTAGTCGTTTTCAGCCAATTTTCTGGATTTTTGAAAATTTCACTTTTTTGTGAAAATATCCACTAAATGAGGGAATAATATGTGTGAGGGTACCCCAGGAGAGTTCCAAATGTGTGTGGGTAGAATATATATCCCACGGGGGTAAAATTGAAAAAAGTTGAAAAAAATTTTTTTTTGGACTTAGTCATTTTTCCGGCGTTTATCAGACTTTCACATAGGGGAAATGTCAGTGAGTGTTCCGATTTCAGTTCCAGAGCGATTCGCCCAATGAGTCCTTGATATTTAGTCGTTTTCAGCCAATTTTCTGGATTTTTGAAAATTTCACTTTTTTGTGAAAATATCCACTAAATGAGGGAATAATATGTATGAGGGTACCCCAGGAGAGTTCCAAATGTGTGTGGGTAGAATATATATCCCACGGGGGTAAAATTGAAAAAAGTTGAAAAAATTTTTTTTTTGGACTTAGTCATTTTTCTGGCGTTTATCAGGCTTTCAGATAGGGGAAATGTCAGTGAGCGTTCCGATTTCAGTTCCAGAGCGATTCGCCCAATGAGTCCTTGATATTTAGTCGTTTTCAGCCAATTTTCTGGATTTTTGAAAATTTCACTTTTTTGTGAAAATATCCACTAAATGAGGGAATAATATGTGTGAGGGTACCTCAGGAGAGTTCCAAATGTGTGTGGGTAGAATATATATCCCACGGGGGTAAAATTGAAAAAAGTTGAAAAAAATTTTTTTTTGGACTTATTCATTTTTCTGGCGTTTATCAGACTTTAAGATAGGGGAAATGTCAGTGAGCGTTCCCATTTCAGTTCCAGAGCGATTCGCCAAATGAGTCTTTGATATTTAGTCGTTTTCAGCCAATTTTCTGGATTTTTGAAAATTTCACTTTTTTGTGAAAATATCCACTAAATGAGGGAATAATATGTGTGATGGTACCCCAGGAGAGTTCCAAATGTGTGTGGGTAGAATATATATCCCACGGGGGTAAAATTGAAAAAAGTTGAAAAAAATTTTTTTTTGGACTTAGTCATTTTTCCGGCGTTTATCAGACTTTCAGATAGGGGAAATGTCAGTGAGCGTTCCGATTTCAGTTCCAGAGCGATTCGCCCAATGAGTCCTTGATATTTAGTCGTTTTCAGCCAATTTTCTGGATTTTTAAAAATTTCACTTTTTTGTGAAAATATCCACTAAATGAGGGAATAATATGTATGAGGGTACCCCAGGAGAGTTCCAAATGTGTGTGGGTAGAATATATATCCCACGGGGGTAAAATTGAAAAAAGTTGAAAAAATTTTTTTTTTGGACTTAGTCATTTTTCTGGCGTTTATCAGACTTTCAGATAGGGGAAATGTCAGTGAGCATTCCGATTTCAGTTCCAGAGCGATTCGCCCAATGAGTCCTTGATATTTAGTCGTTTTCAGCCAATTTTCTGGATTTTTGAAAATTTCACTTTTTTGTGAAAATATCCACTAAATGAGGGAATAATATGTGTGAGGGTACCCCAGGAGAGTTCCAAATGTGTGTGGGTAGAATATATATCCCACGGGGGTAAAATTGAAAAAAGTTGAAAAAAAATTTTTTTTGGACTTAGTCATTTTTCTGGCGTTTATCAGACTTTAACATAGGGGAAATGTCAGTGAGCGTTCCCATTTCAGTTCCAGAGCGATTCACCCAATGAGTCTTTGATATTTAGTCGTTTTCAGCCAATTTTCTGGATTTTTGAAAATTTCACTTTTTTGTGAAAATATCCACTAAATGAGGGAATAATATGTGTGAGGGTACCCCAGGATAGTTCCAAATGTGTGTGGGTAGAATATATATCCCACGGGGGTAAAATTGAAAAAAGTTGAAAAAAATTTTTTTTTGGACTTAGTCATTTTTCCGGCGTTTATCAGACTTTCAGATAGGGGAAATGTCAGTGAGCGTTCCGATTTCAGTTCCAGAGCGATTCGCCCAATGAGTCCTTGATATTTAGTCGTTTTCAGCCAATTTTCTGGATTTTTGAAAATTTCACTTTTTTGTGAAAATATCCACTAAATGAGGGAATAATATGTGTGAGGGTACCCCAGGAGAGTTCCAAATGTGTGTGGGTAGAATATATATCCCACGGGGGTAAAATTGAAAAAAGTTGAAAAAAAATTTTTTTTGGACTTAGTCATTTTTCTGGCGTTTATCAGACTTTAAGATAGGGGAAATGTCAGTGAGCGTTCCCATTTCAGTTTCAGAGCGATTCGCCCAATGAGTCTTTGATATTTAGTCGTTTTCAGCCAATTTTCTGGATTTTTGAAAATTTCACTTTTTTGTGAAAATATCCACTAAATGAGGGAATAATATGTGTGAGGGTACCCCAGGAGAGTTCCAAATGTGTGTGGGTAGAATATATATCCCACGGGGGTAAAATTGAAAAAAGTTGAAAAAAATTTTTTTTTGGACTTAGTCATTTTTCCGGCGTTTATCAGACTTTCAGATAGGGGAAATGTCAGTGAGCGTTACGATTTCAGTTCCAGAGCGATTCGCCCAATGAGTCCTTGATATTTAGTCGTTTTCAGCCAATTTTCTGGATTTTTGAAAATTTCACTTTTTTGTGAAAATATCCACTAAATGAGGGAATAATATGTGTGAGGGTACCCCAGGAGAGTTCCAAATGTGTGTGGGTAGAATATATATCCCACGGGGGTAAAATTGAAAAAAGTTGAAAAAAATTTTTTTTTGGACTTAGTCATTTTTCTGGCGTTTATCAGACTTTAAGATAGGGGAAATGTCAGTGAGCGTTCCCATTTCAGTTCCAGAGCGATTCGCCCAATGAGTCTTTGATATTTAGTCGTTTTCAGCCAATTTTCTGGATTTTTGAAAATTTCACTTTTTTGTGAAAATATCCACTAAATGAGGGAATAATATGTGTGAGGGTACCCCAGGAGAGTTCCAAATGTGTGTGGGTAGAATATATATCCCACGGGGGTAAAATTGAAAAAAGTTGAAAAAAATTTTTTTTTGGACTTAGTCATTTTTCCGGCGTTTATCAGACTTTCAGATAGGGGAAATGTCAGTGAGCGTTCCGATTTCAGTTCCAGAGCGATTCGCCCAATGAGTCCTTGATATTTAGTCGTTTTCAGCCAATTTTCTGGATTTTTAAAAATTTCACTTTTTTGTGAAAATATCCACTAAATGAGGGAATAATATGTATGAGGGTACCCCAGGAGAGTTCCAAATGTGTGTGGGTAGAATATATATCCCACGGGGGTAAAATTGAAAAAAGTTGAAAAAATTTTTTTTTTGGACTTAGTCATTTTTCTGGCGTTTATCAGACTTTCAGATAGGGGAAATGTCAGTGAGCATTCCGATTTCAGTTCCAGAGCGATTCGCCCAATGAGTCCTTGATATTTAGTCGTTTTCAGCCAATTTTCTGGATTTTTGAAAATTTCACTTTTTTGTGAAAATATCCACTAAATGAGGGAATAATATGTGTGAGGGTACCCCAGGAGAGTTCCAAATGTGTGTGGGTAGAATATATATCCCACGGGGGTAAAATTGAAAAAAGTTGAAAAAAAATTTTTTTTGGACTTAGTCATTTTTCCGGCGTTTATCAGACTTTCAGATAGGGGAAATGTCAGTGAGCGTTCCGATTTCAGTTCCAGAGCGATTCGCCCAATGAGTCCTTGATATTTAGTCGTTTTCAGCCAATTTTCTGGATTTTTGAAAATTTCACTTTTTTGTGAAAATATCCACTAAATGAGGGAATAATATGTGTGAGGGTACCCCAGGAGAGTTCCAAATGTGTGTGGGTAGAATATATATCCCACGGGGGTAAAATTGAAAAAAGTTGAAAAAAATTTTTTTTTGGACTTAGTCATTTTTCTGGCGTTTATCAGACTTTAAGATAGGGGAAATGTCAGTGAGCGTTCCCATTTCAGTTCCAGAGCGATTCACCCAATGAGTCTTTGATATTTAGTCGTTTTCAGCCAATTTTCTGGATTTTTGAAAATTTCACTTTTTTGTGAAAATATCCACTAAATGAGGGAATAATATGTGTGAGGGTACCCCAGGATAGTTCCAAATGTGTGTGGGTAGAATATATATCCCACGGGGGTAAAATTGAAAAAAGTTGAAAAAATTTTTTTTTTGGACTTAGTCATTTTTCCGGCGTTTATCAGACTTTCAGATAGGGGAAATGTCAGTGAGCGTTCCGATTTCAGTTCCAGAGCGATTCGCCCAATGAGTCCTTGATATTTAGTCGTTTTCAGCCAATTTTCTGGATTTTTGAAAATTTCACTTTTTTGTGAAAATATCCACTAAATGAGGGAATAATATGTGTGAGGGTACCCCAGGAGAGTTCCAAATGTGTGTGGGTAGAATATATATCCCACGGGGGTAAAATTGAAAAAAGTTGAAAAAAAATTTTTTTTGGACTTAGTCATTTTTCTGGCGTTTATCAGACTTTAAGATAGGGGAAATGTCAGTGAGCGTTCCCATTTCAGTTTCAGAGCGATTCGCCCAATGAGTCTTTGATATTTAGTCGTTTTCAGCCAATTTTCTGGATTTTTGAAAATTTCACTTTTTTGTGAAAATATCCACTAAATGAGGGAATAATATGTGTGAGGGTACCCCAGGAGAGTTCCAAATGTGTGTGGGTAGAATATATATCCCACGGGGGTAAAATTGAAAAAAGTTGAAAAAAATTTTTTTTTGGACTTAGTCATTTTTCCGGCGTTTATCAGACTTTCAGATAGGGGAAATGTCAGTGAGCGTTACGATTTCAGTTCCAGAGCGATTCGCCCAATGAGTCCTTGATATTTAGTCGTTTTCAGCCAATTTTCTGGATTTTTGAAAATTTCACTTTTTTGTGAAAATATCCACTAAATGAGGGAATAATATGTGTGAGGGTACCCCAGGAGAGTTCCAAATGTGTGTGGGTAGAATATATATCCCACGGGGATAAAATTGAAAAAAGTTGAAAAAAATTTTTTTTTGGACTTAGTCATTTTTCTGGCGTTTATCAGACTTTAAGATAGGGGAAATGTCAGTGAGCGTTCCCATTTCAGTTCCAGAGCGATTCGCCCAATGAGTCTTTGATATTTAGTCGTTTTCAGCCAATTTTCTGGATTTTTGAAAATTTCACTTTTTTGTGAAAATATCCACTAAATGAGGGAATAATATGTGTGAGGGTACCCCAGGAGAGTTCCAAATGTGTGTGGGTAGAATATATATCCCACGGGGGTAAAATTGAAAAAAGTTGAAAAAAATTTTTTTTTGGACTTAGTCATTTTTCCGGCGTTTATCAGACTTTCAGATAGGGGAAATGTCAGTGAGCATTCCGATTTCAGTTCCAGAGCGATTCGCCCAATGAGTCCTTGATATTTAGTCGTTTTCAGCCAATTTTCTGGATTTTTGAAAATTTCACTTTTTTGTGAAAATATCCACTAAATGAGGGAATAATATGTGTGAGGGTACCCCAGGAGAGTTCCAAATGTGTGTGGGTAGAATATATATCCCACGGGGGTAAAATTGAAAAAAGTTGAAAAAAAATTTTTTTTGGACTTAGTCATTTTTCTGGCGTTTATCAGAATTTAAGATAGGGGAAATGTCAGTGAGCGTTCCCATTTCAGTTTCAGAGCGATTCGCCCAATGAGTCTTTGATATTTAGTCGTTTTCAGCCAATTTTCTGGATTTTTGAAAACTTCACTTTTTTGTGAAAATATCCACTAAATGAGGGAATAATATGTGTGAGGGTACCCCAGGAGAGTTCCAAATGTGTGTGGGTAGAATATATATCCCACGGGGGTAAAATTGAAAAAAGTTGAAAAAAATTTTTTTTTGGACTTAGTCATTTTTCCGGCGTTTATCAGACTTTCAGATAGGGGAAATGTCAGTGAGCGTTACGATTTCAGTTCCAGAGCGATTCGCCCAATGAGTCCTTGATATTTAGTCGTTTTCAGCCAATTTTCTGGATTTTTGAAAATTTCACTTTTTTGTGAAAATATCCACTAAATGAGGGAATAATATGTGTGAGGGTACCCCAGGAGAGTTCCAAATGTGTGTGGGTAGAATATATATCCCACGGGGGTAAAATTGAAAAAAGTTGAAAAAAATTTTTTTTTGGACTTAGTCATTTTTCTGGCGTTTATCAGACTTTAAGATAGGGGAAATGTCAGTGAGCGTTCCCATTTCAGTTCCAGAGCGATTCGCCCAATGAGTCTTTGATATTTAGTCGTTTTCAGCCAATTTTCTGGATTTTTGAAAATTTCACTTTTTTGTGAAAATATCCACTAAATGAGGGAATAATATGTGTGAGGGTACCCCAGGAGAGTTCCAAATGTGTGTGGGTAGAATATATATCCCACGGGGGTAAAATTGAAAAAAGTTGAAAAAAATTTTTTTTTGGACTTAGTCATTTTTCCGGCGTTTATCAGACTTTCAGATAGGGGAAATGTCAGTGAGCGTTCCGATTTCAGTTCCAGAGCGATTCGCCCAATGAGTCCTTGATATTTAGTCGTTTTCAGCCAATTTTCTGGATTTTTGAAAATTTCACTTTTTTGTGAAAATATCCACTAAATGAGGGAATAATATGTGTGAGGGTACCCCAGGAGAGTTCCAAATGTGTGTGGGTAGAATATATATCCCACGGGGGTAAAATTGAAAAAAGTTGAAAAAAATTTTTTTTTTGGACTTAGTCATTTTTCCAGCGTTTATCAGACTTTCAGATAGGGGAAATGTCAGTGAGCGTTCCGATTTCAGTTCCAGAGCGATTCGCCCAATGAGTCCTTGATATTTAGTAGTTTTCAGCCAATTTTCTGGATTTTTGAAAATTTCACTTTTTTGTGAAAATATCCACTAAATGAGGGAATAATATGTATGAGGGTACCCCAGGAGAGTTCCAAATGTGTGTGGGTAGAATATATATCCCACGGGGGTAAAATTGAAAAAAGTTGAAAAAAATTTTTTTTTGGACTTAGTCATTTTTCTGGCGTTTATCAGACTTTAGGATAGGGGAAATGTCAGTGAGCGTTCCCATTTCAGTTCCAGAGCGATTCGCCCAATGAGTCTTTGATATTTAGTCGTTTTCAGCCAATTTTCTGGATTTTTGAAAATTTCACTTTTTTGTGAAAATATCCACTAAATGAGGGAATAATATGTGTGAGGGTACCCCAGGAGAGTTCCAAATGTGTGTGGGTAGAATATATATCCCACGGGGGTAAAATTGAAAAAAGTTGAAAAAAATTTTTTTTTGGACTTAGTCATTTTTCTGGCGTTTATCAGACTTTAAGATAGGGGAAATGTCAGTGAGCGTTCCCATTTCAGTTCCAGAGCGATTCGCCCAATGAGTCTTTGATATTTAGTCATTTTCAGCCAATTTTCTGGATTTTTGAAAATTTCACTTTTTTGTGAAAATATCCACTAAATGAGGGAATAATATGTGTGAGGGTACCCCAGGAGAGTTCCAAATGTGTGTGGGTAGAATATATATCCCACGGGGGCAAAATTGAAAAAAGTTGAAAAAAAAATTTTTTTGGACTTAGTAATTTTTCCGGCGTTTATCAGACTTTCAGATAGGGGAAATGTCAGTGAGCGTTCCGATTTCAGTTCCAGAGCGATTCGCCCAATGAGTCCTTGATATTTAGTCATTTTCAGCCAATTTTCTGGATTTTTGAAAATTTCACTTTTTTGTGAAAATATCCACTAAATGAGGGAATAATATGTGTGAGGGTACCCCAGGAGAGTTCCAAATGTGTGTGGGTAGAATATATATCCCACGGGGGTAAAATTGAAAAAAGTTGAAAAAAATTTTTTTTGGACTTAGTCATTTTTCTGGCGTTTATCAGACTTTAAGATAGGGGAAATGTCAGTGAGCGTTCCCATTTCAGTTCCAGAGCGATTCGCCCAATGAGTCTTTGATATTTAGTCGTTTTCAGCCAATTTTCTGGATTTTTGAAAATTTCACTTTTTTGTGAAAATATCCACTAAATGAGGGAATAATATGTGTGAGGGTACCCCAGGAGAGTTCCAAATGTGTGTGGGTAGAATATATATCCCACGGGGGTAAAATTGAAAAAAGTTGAAAAAATTTTTTTTTTGGACTTAGTCATTTTTCCAGCGTTTATCAGACTTTCAGATAGGGGAAATGTCAGTGAGCGTTCCGATTTCAGTTCCAGAGCGATTCACCCAATGAGTCCTTGATATTTAGTCGTTTTCAGCCAATTTTTTGGATTTTTGAAAATTTCCCTTTTTTGTGAAAATATCCACTAAATGAGGGAATAATATGTATGAGGGTACCCCAGGAGAGTTCCAAATGTGTGTGGGTAGAATATATCTCCCACGGGGGTAAAATTGAAAAAAGTTGAAAAAATTTTTTTTTTGGACTTAGTCATTTTTCTGGCGTTTATCAGACTTTAACCACTTCGCGCCAGAGCCTGTTTTTGCCTTCGTGACCGGGCCAATTTTTTCAATTCTGACCACTGTCACTTTATGAGGTAATTACTCTGGAACGCTTCAACGGATCCACCTGATTCTGAGAGTGTTTTTTTGTGACATATTGTGCTTCATGATAGTGGTAAAATTTCTTCGATATCACTTGCGTTTATTTGTGAAAAAATCGGAAATTTGGCGAAAATTTAGAAAATTTTGCAATTTTCAAACTTTGAATTTTCATACCCTTTAATCAGAGAGATATGTCACACAAAATAGTTAATGAATAACATTTCCACATGTCTACTTCACATCAGCACAATTTTGGAACCAACATTTTTTTCTGTTAGGAAGCTATAAGGGTTAAAAGTTGACCAGCGATTTCTCATTTTTACAACAAAATTTAGAAAAACATTTTTTTAGGGACCACATCTTATTTGAAGTGACTTTGAGGAGCCTTTATGACAGAAAATACCCAAAAGTGATACCATTCTAAAAACTGCACCCCTCAAGGTGCTCAAAACCACATTCAAGAAGTTTATTAACCCTTCAGGTGCTTCACAGGAATTTTTGGAATGTGGAAGAAAACAATGAACATTTAACTTTTTTTCACAAAACTGCTACTTTAGCCTCAAATTTTTAATTTTCACAAGGGCAGCCAGAAAAAATGGACCCCAAAATGTGTTGTGCAATTTCTCCTGAGCACGCTGATACTCCATATGTGGTGCAAAGCCACTGTTTGGGCGCACGGCATGGCTCGGAAGGTAAGGAGCGCCATTTGACTTTTGGAATGGAAATTTGACTGGAATCGATAGCGGACGCCATGTTGCATTTGGAGAGCCCCTGAGGTGCCTAAACAGAGGAAACCCCCAAAAAGTCACCCCATTTTGGAAACTAGACCCCTCAAGGAACTTATCTAGATGTGTGGTGAGCACCTTGAACCCCCAGGGGCTTCACACAATTTTATAATGTTGAAGGGTGAAAATAAAAAAACACATTTTTATCACAAAACTGCTACTTTAGCCTCAAATTTTTAATTTTCACAAGGGCAGCCAGAAAAAATGGACCCCAAAATGTGTTGCGCAATTTCTCCTGAGCACGCTGATACCCCATATGTGGTGCAAAGCCACTTTTTGGGCGCACGGCATGGCTCGGAAGGTAAGGAGCGCCATTTGACTTTTGGAATGGAAATTTGACTGGAATGGATAGCGGACTCCATGTTGCATTTGGAGAGCCCCTGAGGTGCCTAAACAGAGGAAACCCCCAACAAGTCACCCCATTTTGGAAACTAGACCCCTCAAGGAACTTATCTAGATGTGTGGTGAGCACCTTGAACCCCCAGGGGCTTCACACAATTTTATAATGTTGAAGGGTGAAAATAAAAAAACACATTTTTATCACAAAACTGCTACTTTAGCCTCAAATTTTTAATTTTCACAAGTGCAGCCAGAAAAAATGGACCGCAAAATGTGTTGTGCAATTTCTCCTGAGCACGCTGATACCCCATATGTGGTGCAAAGCCACTGTTTGGGCGCACGGCATGGCTCGGAAGGTAAGGAGCGCCATTTGACTTTTGGAATGGAAATTTGACTGGAATCGATAGCGGACGCCATGTTGCATTTGGAGAGCCCCTGAGGTGCCTAAACAGAGGAAACCCCCAACAAGTCACCCCATTTTGGAAACTAGACCCCTCAAGGAACTTATCTAGATGTGTGGTGAGCACCTTGAACTCCCAGGGGCTTCACACAATTTTATAATGTTGAAGGGTGAAAATAAAAAAACACATTTTTAACACAAAACTGCTACTTTAGCCTCAAATTTTTAATTTTCACAAGGGCAGCCAGAAAAAATGGACCCCAAAATGTATTGTGCAATTTCTCCTGAGCACGCTGATACCCCATATGTGGTGCAAAGCCACTGTTTGGGCGCACGGCATGGCTCGGAAGGTAAGGAGCGCCATTTGACTTTTGGAATGGAAATTTGACTGGAATCGATAGCGGACGCCATGTTGCATTTGGAGAGCCCCTGAGGTGCCTAAACAGAGGAAACCCCCAACAAGTCACCCCATTTTGGAAACTAGACCCCTCAAGGAACTTATCTAGATGTGTGGTGAGCACCTTGAACCCCCAGGGGCTTCACACAGTTTTATAATGTTGAAGGGTGAAAATAAAAAAACACATTTTTAACACAAAACTGCTACTTTAGCCTCAAATTTTTAATTTTCACAAGGGCAGCCAGAAAAAATGGACCCCAAAATGTGTTGTGCAATTTCTCCTGAGCACGATGATACCCCATATGTGGTGCAAAGCCACTGTTTGGGCGCACGGCATGGCTCGGAAGGTAAGGAGCGCCATTTGACTTTTGGAATGGAAATTTGACTGGAATGGATAGCGGACGCCATGTTGCATTTGGAGAGCCCCTGAGGTGCCTAAACAGAGGAAACCCACAACAAGTGACCGAATTTTACAATCTACTCCTCTATATAAATTAATCTAGTGGTGGGAAAATAAGTAGGTAAATGGTCACTAAACCCATAGATGAATTCCCACAGAGGTGTCATTTCCATAATGGGGTCACTTCAGGGGGGATTATGCTGTTCTGGCACTTTTCAGAGTACCAGAGCTAAAGAATCCCCCCTGAAGTGACCCCATTTTGGAAATGACACCCCTCTGGGAATTCATCTATGGGTTTAGTGACCATTTTAACTCGATGGATGATTTCCAGAAACAAGCACGCAATGGAAGGTTTAGATTCTGGAGAACCCCCCCTGGAAATTAAGTGAGCTCTACTCGAATATGTCATTCACTAAATGAACCAAATGTTTGAATGACAAATTGGGATACATTTTTACAGTTTAAAAACGTGGTTCTGTGTGGTAGATTTTAAAGCAGTCCGTGACGCATAAGGCTGGCAATGATGGGCATTGTGGGCAATAGTAGCGGGTATCACGCCTCATTCCTCTCTTAGTACATACACGACATCTTTTCTGGGGGTTCCTTCTTGTTTCCGTTGCTGGAATAAGTGCAATAAAATGTCGCTCAGTGAGTCTTTTCACATCCTCAGATTCTAATGGATGAGCGGGGCTAACACTTTGGAAGACAAGATTTTCAATGACCTTTTCTTGATAATCAAGAAAAGGATCTGAATTTCCTGCTTTTTTGTACAACACAAAAGAATTGTATGTGGCCACCTGAAACAAATAGATAACCAACTTTTTATACCAGGTATAGGACTTTCTTGATACCTGGTATGGCTGTAGAACCTGGTCTGCAAGGTCCACACCCCCCATGTGTTTGTTGTAGTCAATGACTGACACAGGTTTTTGCTTCGGAGTGGTGGATCCTAGTTCTACAGTGGCCCTTGTGGCATCTGTGTGGATCGAGCTGAGGACAAAAATATCCCTCTTATCCCTATATTTCAGGGCAAGCAGCTCTCCGTTGCGTACAGCCCCTGACTGCCCCTTTTGGAACTTTTGTTTGACCAATGGTTGTGGAAACCCCTGACGGTTTTTACGGATGGTCCCACAAGCCCCGATGTTGTGTTCAACCAGACTTTTAAATAGGGGTATGCTGGTGTAATAATTGTCCACATATAGATTGTAGCCTTTTTGAAAAAATGGACTTATCAGCTCCCAAACAATTTTTGCAGATGTCCCCAGATAAGTAGGGCATCCTGGTGGGTTTAGTTGGCTGTCTTTCCCCTCATATATGCGGAAAGCGGATGTGTATCCGGTTGAACTTTCGCACATTTTATAGATCTTTATTCCAAACCTTGCCCTTTTAGATGGGATAAATTGCTTGAGGTGCAGTCTTCCTTTGAATTTTACAAGGGACTCATCTATAGAAATATTTTGTGTTGGGGTGTAGAGGCTTAAGAATTTTTCTGTCAAATTTTCAATGATGGGTCTAATTTTATATAACCTGTCATGTTCTGGGGCATTTCTGGGCAGGCATTGACTATTGTCGTTAAAATGCCAAAACCGCATGAGCATTTCATAACGGGTCCTAGGCAGAATGACTGAAAACATAGGGGTGGCTTGAACAGGGTGGTTGGACCAGTAGGATCGAATGCTCGGTTTTTTAACAAGCCCCATGGCAAATGTAAGTCCTAAAATTTTTTTTATTTCCGGGACATTAGTTGGTGTCCATAAATTTGCCCTAGCATAGTAAGATCGGGGATTCTGGCTTATGAATTGGGATGCATATAAATTTGTTTGCACGACAATATGCTCTAGCAAGCTGTCTGTAAAAAACAAATTAAAAAAATGAATTGGTCCAAAATCTTCCACCTCCACATTTATACCAGGAGTGGCGTTGAAATCAGGGCTGAATGGAGCAGCCGAATCCGAAGCCTCCCATCTGGGAAATGCTAGATCATGTGGCAAAGCCCCTTGTACACTGGCGTGTGCCAATTCACTAGTAGCAGGGACAGCGCTTGTACTGGGCAGTGTTCCCTGATTTGGAGACGTTTCTCCAGTAGCGCTATTTGCCCCTATTGTTGTACTGGTCCTTGGGCTTGAGGATGGACCAGAATCACTGCTCATTTCTGAGCTCTCAGTGTCGCCGCTACTAAAGCCCTCAAAATCCACATCGCCATCTGAGATTGCGCTGTCATCAGTGTCAGAACACAGCAGGGCATACACCTCCTCTGCGGTATAAGTCTGACGGGCCATTTTATTTTTAGATTTTTTGACTGGACTGAACGGACCGGACTGAACGGACGGGACTGATCTGACAGGACTGACTGACCTGACAGGACTGACTGACTGATCTGACAGGACTGACTGACTGATCTGACAGGACTGACTGACTGATAGATCTGACAGGACTGACAGATCTGACAGGACTGACTGACTGGACTGATCTGACAGGACTGACTGACTGGACTGATCTGACAGGACTGACTGACAGGACTGACTGACTGACAGATCTGACAGGACTGACTGATTGACAGATCTGACAGGACTGACTGACTGACAGATCTGACAGGACTGACTGACTGACAGATCTGACAGGACTGACTGACAGATCTGACAGGACTGACTGACTGACAGATCTGACAGGACTGACTGATAGATCTGACAGGACTGACTGACTGATCTGACAGGACTGACTGACTGATCTGACAGGACTGACTGACTGATAGATCTGACAGGACTGACTGACTGATAGATCTGACAGGACTGACTGACTGACAGATCTGACAGGACTGATCTGACAGGACTGACTGATCTGACAGACTCACGAACCCTAACTCTTACTTTCTTTTTTATTTTATTTTTTTTTTACTTTCACAGTGGCAAGGCTGACACAGCTCTTGTCACACTGTTTCTCCTCTGCTCTCTCACTGAGATCGGAGGAGAAACAGTGTATTTATCAGGCAGATCGCCCGGGAAAGTTTGTTGCTAAAACAAACTTCCCTGGTGATCTCTCTGATTGGCTGGTGTGACGCTGACATCATCGAGACCTGAGCCAATCAGGTCTCAATGATGTCAGAGGTCACAGCACCGGGATCCCCGCCGCTCCTGAGGTATGTGGGGGGTCCCGATCGCCGACCACCAGCTGTTACTATCTTTTAAATGCCGCGATCGCTATGGATCGCGGCATCTAGAAGATAGGAACAGGTTAACATCATGGGGACCTGATCCATTCAGGTCCCCATGATGCCACATGTCAGAGCTATCGCTCTGAACCGGTACCGCAGCGCTAGCAGGACCCTGGGGGTCCTGAGCGCTGCGGGACCACCCACCGTTTTTAAACGTCGGCGCTGCACAGAGCCCAGGCAGCGCCGACGTTTATGTACAGTGGGCGGTCCTGAACCGGTTAAGATAGGGGAAATGTCAGTGAGCGTTCCCATTTCAGTTCCAGAGCGATTCGCCCAATGAGTCCTTGATATTTAGTCGTTTTCAGCCAATTTTCTGGATTTTTGAAAATTTCACTTTTTTGTGAAAATGTCCACTAAATGCGGGAATAATATGTGTGAGGGTACCCCAGGAGAGTTCTAAATGTGTGTGGGAAGAATATATATCCCACGGGGGTAAAATTAAAAAAAGTTGAAAAAAATTTTTTTTTGGACTTAGTCATTTTTCCGGCGTTTATCAGACTTTCAGATAGGGCAAATGTCAGTGAGCGTTCCGATTTCAGTTCCAGAGCGATTCACCCAATGAGTCCTTGATATTTAGTCGTTTTCAGCCAATTTTCTGGATTTTTGAAAATTTCACTTTTTTGTGAAAATATCCACTAAATGAGGGAATAATATGTATGAGGGTGCCCCAGGAGAGTTCCAAATGTGTGTGGGTAGAATATATATCCCACGGGGGTAAAATTGAAAAAAGTTGAAAAAAAAATTTTTTTGGACTTAGTCATTTTTCTGGCGTTTATCAGACTTTAAGATAGGGGAAATGTCAGTGAGCGTTCCCATTTCAGTTCCAGAGCGATTCGCCCAATGAGTCCTTGATATTTAGTCGTTTTCAGCCAATTTTCTGGATTTTTGAAAATTTCACTTTTTTGTGAAAATATCCACTAAATGAGGGAATAATATGTGTGAGGGTACCGAAGGAGAGTTCCAAATGAGTGTGGGTAGACTATATATCCCACGGGGGTAAAATTGAAAAAAGTTGAAAAAAAATTTTTTTTGGACTTAGTCATTTTTCTGGCGTTTATCAGACTTTAAGATAGGGGAAATGTCAGTGAGCGTTCCCATTTCAGTTCCAGAGCGACTCGCCCAATGAGTCCTTGATATTTAGTCGTTTTCAGCCAATTTTCTGGATTTTTGAAAATTTCACTTTTTTGTGAAAATATCCACTAAATGAGGGAATAATATGTGTGAGGGTACCGAAGGAGAGTTCCAAATGTGTGTGGGTAGAATATATATCCCACGGGGGTAAAATTGAAAAAGGTTGAAAAAAATTTTTTTTTGGACTTAGTCATTTTTCCGGCGTTTATCAGGCTCTCAGATAGGGGAAATGTCAGTGAGCGTTCCAATTTTAGTTCCAGAGTGATTCGCCCAATGAGTCCTTGTTATTTAGTTGTTTTCAGCCAATTTTCTGGATTTTTGAAAATTTCACTTTTTTGTGAAAATATCCACTAAATGAGGGAATAATATGTGTGAGGGTACCCCAGGAGAGTTCCAAATGTGTGTGGGTAGAATATATATCCCACGGGGGTAAAATTGAAAAAAGTTGAAAAAAATTTTTTTTTGGACTTAGTCATTTTTCCGGCGTTTATCAGACTTTCAGATAGGGCAAATGTCAGTGAGCGTTCTGATTTCAGTTCCAGAGCGATTCACCCAATGAGTCCTTGATATTTAGTCGTTTTCAGCCAATTTTTTGGATTTTTGAAAATTTCACTTTTTTGTGAAAATATCCACTAAATGAGGGAATAATATGTATGAGGGTACCCCAGGAGAGTTCCAAATGTGTGTGGGTAGAATATATATCCCACGGGGGTAAAATTGAAAAAAGTTGAAAAAAATTTTTTTTTGGACTTAGTCATTTTTCTGGCGTTTATCAGACTTTAAGATAGGGGAAATGTCAGTGAGCGTTCCCATTTCAGTTCCAGAGCGATTCGCCCAATGAGTCTTTGATATTTAGTCGTTTTCAGTCAATTTTCTGGATTTTTGAAAATTTCACTTTTTTGTGAAAATATCCACTAAATGAGGGAATAATATGTGTGAGGGTACCCCAGGAGAGTTCCAAATGTGTGTGGGTAGAATATATATCCCACGGGGGTAAAATTGAAAAAAGTTGAAAAAAATTTTTTTTGGGACTTAGTCATTTTTCCGGCGTTTATCAGACTTTCAGATAGGGCAAATGTCAGTGAGCGTTCCAATTTCAGTTCCAGAGCGATTCGCCCATTGAGTCCTTGATATTTAGTCGTTTTCAGCCAATTTTCTGGATTTTTGAAAATTTCACTTTTTTGTGAAAATATCCACTAAATGAGGGAATAATATGTATGAAGGTACCCCAGGAGAGTTCCAAATGTGTGTGGGTAGAATATATATCCCACGGGGGTAAAATTGAAAAAAGTTGAAAAAAAATTTTTTTTGGACTTAGTCATTTTTCTGGCGTTTATCAGACTTTAAGATAGGGGAAATGTCAGTGAGCGTTCCCATTTCAGTTCCAGAGCGACTCGCCCAATGAGTCCTTGATATTTAGTCGTTTTCAGCCAATTTTCTGGATTTTTGAAAATTTCACTTTTTTGTGAAAATATCCACTAAATGAGGGAATAATATGTGTGAGGGTACCGAAGGAGAGTTCCAAATGTGTGTGGGTAGAATATATATCCCACGGGGGTAAAATTGAAAAAGGTTGAAAAAAATTTTTTTTTGGACTTAGTCATTTTTCCGGCGTTTATCAGGCTCTCAGATAGGGGAAATGTCAGTGAGCGTTCCAATTTTAGTTCCAGAGTGATTCGCCCAATGAGTCCTTGTTATTTAGTTGTTTTCAGCCAATTTTCTGGATTTTTGAAAATTTCACTTTTTTGTGAAAATATCCACTAAATGAGGGAATAATATGTGTGAGGGTACCCCAGGAGAGTTCCAAATGTGTGTGGGTAGAATATATATCCCACGGGGGTAAAATTGAAAAAAGTTGAAAAAAATTTTTTTTTGGACTTAGTCATTTTTCCGGCGTTTATCAGACTTTCAGATAGGGCAAATGTCAGTGAGCGTTCTGATTTCAGTTCCAGAGCGATTCACCCAATGAGTCCTTGATATTTAGTCGTTTTCAGCCAATTTTTTGGATTTTTGAAAATTTCACTTTTTTGTGAAAATATCCACTAAATGAGGGAATAATATGTATGAGGGTACCCCAGGAGAGTTCCAAATGTGTGTGGGTAGAATATATATCCCACGGGGGTAAAATTGAAAAAAGTTGAAAAAAATTTTTTTTTGGACTTAGTCATTTTTCTGGCGTTTATCAGACTTTAAGATAGGGGAAATGTCAGTGAGCGTTCCCATTTCAGTTCCAGAGCGATTCGCCCAATGAGTCTTTGATATTTAGTCGTTTTCAGTCAATTTTCTGGATTTTTGAAAATTTCACTTTTTTGTGAAAATATCCACTAAATGAGGGAATAATATGTGTGAGGGTACCCCAGGAGAGTTCCAAATGTGTGTGGGTAGAATATATATCCCACGGGGGTAAAATTGAAAAAAGTTGAAAAAAATTTTTTTTGGGACTTAGTCATTTTTCCGGCGTTTATCAGACTTTCAGATAGGGCAAATGTCAGTGAGCGTTCCGATTTCAGTTCCAGAGCGATTCGCCCATTGAGTCCTTGATATTTAGTCGTTTTCAGCCAATTTTCTGGATTTTTGAAAATTTCACTTTTTTGTGAAAATATCCACTAAATGAGGGAATAATATGTATGAAGGTACCCCAGGAGAGTTCCAAATGTGTGTGGGTAGAATATATATCCCACGGGGGTAAAATTGAAAAAAGTTGAAAAAAATTTTTTTTTTTTGGACTTAGTCATTTTTCTGGCGTTTATCAGACTTTAAGATAGGGGAAATGTCAGTGAGCATTCCCATTTCAGTTCCAGAGCCATTTGCCCAATGAGTCTTTGATATTTAGTCGTTTTCAGCCAATTTTCTGGATTTTTGAAAATTTCACTTTTTTGTGAAAATATCCACTAAATGAGGGAATAATATGTATGAAGGTACCCCAGGAGAGTTCCAAATGTGTGTGGGTAGAATATATATCCCACGGGGGTAAAATTGAAAAAAGTTGAAAAAAATTTTTTTTTTTTGGACTTAGTCATTTTTCTGGCGTTTATCAGACTTTAAGATAGGGGAAATGTCAGTGAGCATTCCCATTTCAGTTCCAGAGCGATTCTCCCAATGAGTCTTTGATATTTAGTCGTTTTCAGCCAATTTTCTGGATTTTTGAAAATTTCACTTTTTTGTGAATATATCCACTAAATGAGGGAATAATATGTATGAAGGTACCCCAGGAGAGTTCCAAATGTGTGTGGGTAGAATATATATCCCACGGGGGTAAAATTGAAAAAAGTTGAAAAAAATTTTTTTTTTTTGGACTTAGTCATTTTTCTGGCGTTTATCAGACTTTAAGATAGGGGAAATGTCAGTGAGCATTCCCATTTCAGTTCCAGAGCCATTTGCCCAATGAGTCTTGGATATTTAGTCGTTTTCAGCCAATTTTCTGGATTTTTGAAAATTTCACTTTTTTGTGAAAATATCCACTAAATGAGGGAATAATATGTATGAAGGTACCCCAGGAGAGTTCTAAATGTGTGTGGGTAGAATATATATCCCACGGGGGTAAAATTGAAAAAAGTTGAAAAAATTTTTTTTTTGGACTTAGTCATTTTTCCGGCGTTTATCAGACTTTCAGATAGGGCAAATGTCAGTGAGCGTTCTGATTTCAGTTCCAGAGCGATTCACCCAATGAGTCCTTGATATTTAGTCGTTTTCAGCCAATTTTTTGGATTTTTGAAAATTTTACTTTTTTGTGAAAATATCCACTAAATGAGGGAATAATATGTATGAGGGTACCCCAGGAGAGTTCCAAATGTGTGTGGGTAGAATATATATCCCACGGGGGTAAAATTGAAAAAAGTTGAAAAAATTTTTTTTTGGACTTAGTCATTTTTCTGGCGTTTATCAGACTTTAAGATAGGGGAAATGTCAGTGAGCGTTCCCATTTCAGTTCCAGAGCGATTCGCCCAATGAGTCTTTGATATTTAGTCGTTTTCAGTCAATTTTCTGGATTTTTGAAAATTTCACTTTTTTGTGAAAATATCCACTAAATGAGGGAATAATATGTATGAAGGTACCCCAGGAGAGTTCCAAATGTGTGTGGGTAGAATATATTTCCCACGGGGGTAAAATTGAAAAAAGTTGAAAAAAATTTTTTTTTTTTGGACTTAGTCATTTTTCTGGCGTTTATCAGACTTTAAGATAGGGGAAATGTCAGTGAGTATTCCCATTTCAGTTCCAGAGCGATTCTCCCAATGAGTCTTTGATATTTAGTCGTTTTCAGCCAATTTTCTGGATTTTTGAAAATTTCACTTTTTTGTGAAAATATCCACTAAATGAGGGAATAATATGTGTGAGGGTACCCCAGGAGAGTTCCAAATGTGTGTGGGTAGAATACATATCCCACGGGGGTAAAATTGAAAAAAGTTGAAAAAATTTTTTTTTTGGACTTAGTCATTTTTCCGGCGTTTATCAGACTTTCAGATAGGGCAAATGTCAGTGAGCGTTCTGATTTCAGTTCCAGAGCGATTGACCCAATGAGTCCTTGATATTTAGTCGTTTTCAGCCAATTTTTTGGATTTTTGAAAATTTCACTTTTTTGTGAAAATATCCACTAAATGAGGGAATAATATGTATGAGGGTACCCCAGGAGAGTTCCAAATGTGTGTGGGTAGAATATATATCCCACGGGGGTAAAATTGAAAAAAGTTGAAAAAAATTTTTTTTTTTTGGACTTAGTCATTTTTCTGGCGTTTATCAGACTTTAAGATAGGGGAAATGTCAGTGAGCATTCCCATTTCAGTTCCAGAGCGATTCTCCCAATGAGTCTTTGATATTTAGTCGTTTTCAGCCAATTTTCTGGATTTTTGAAAATTTCACTTTTTTGTTAAAATATCCACTAAATGAGGGAATAATATGTGTGAGGGTACCGAAGGAGAGTTCCAAATGTGTGCGGGTAGAATATATATCCCACGGGGGTAAAATTGAAAAAGGTTGAAAAAAATTTTTTTTTGGACTTAGCCATTTTTCCGACGTTTATCAGGCTCTCAGATAGGGGAAATGTCAGTGAGCGTTCCAATTTTAGTTCCAGAGTGATTCGCCCATTGAGTCCTTGATATTTAGTCGTTTTCAGCCAATTTTCTGGATTTTTGAAAATTTCACTTTTTTGTGAAAATATCCACTAAATGAGGGAATAATATGTATGAAGGTACCCCAGGAGAGTTCCAAATGTGTGTGGGTAGAATATATATCCCACGGGGGTAAAATTGAAAAAAGTTGAAAAAATTTTTTTTTTGGACTTAGTCATTTTTCCGGCGTTTATCAGACTTTCAGATAGGGCAAATGTCAGTGAGCGTTCTGATTTCAGTTCCAGAGCGATTCACCCAATGAGTCCTTGATATTTAGTCGTTTTCAGCCAATTTTTTGGATTTTTGAAAATTTCACTTTTTTGTGAAAATATCCACTAAATGAGGGAATAATATGTATGAGGGTACCCCAGGAGAGTTCCAAATGTGTGTGGGTAGAATATATATCCCACGGGAGTAAAATTGAAAAAAGTTGAAAAAAATTTTTTTTTGGACTTAGTCATTTTTCTGGCGTTTATCAGACTTTAAGATAGGGGAAATGTCAGTGAGCGTTCCCATTTCAGTTCCAGAGCGATTCGCCCATTGAGTCTTTGATATTTAGTCGTTTTCAGTCAATTTTCTGGATTTTTGAAAATTTCACTTTTTTGTGAAAATATCCACTAAATGAGGGAATAATATGTGTGAGGGTACCCCAGGAGAGTTCCAAATGTGTGTGGGTAGAATACATATCCCACGGGGGTAAAATTGAAAAAAGTTGAAAAAAATTTTTTTTTGGACTTAGTCATTTTTCCGGCGTTTATCAGACTTTCAGATAGGGCAAATGTCAGTGAGCGTTCTGATTTCAGTTCCAGAGCGATTGACCCAATGAGTCCTTGATATTTAGTCGTTTTCAGCCAATTTTTTGGATTTTTGAAAATTTCACTTTTTTGTGAAAATATCCACTAAATGAGGGAATAATATGTATGAGGGTACCCCAGGAGAGTTCCAAATGTGTGTGGGTAGAATATATATCCCACGGGGGTAAAATTGAAAAAGTTGAAAAAAATTTTTTTTTGGACTTAGTCATTTTTCCGGCGTTTATCAGGCTCTCAGATAGGGGAAATGTCAGTGAGCGTTCCAATTTTAGTTCCAGAGTGATTCGCCCAATGAGTCCTTGTTATTTAGTTGTTTTCAGCCAATTTTCTGGATTTTTGAAAATTTCACTTTTTTGTGAAAATATCCACTAAATGAGGGAATAATATGTGTGAGGGTACCCCAGGAGAGTTCCAAATGTGTGTGGGTAGAATATATATCCCACGGGGGTAAAATTGAAAAAGGTTTAAAAAAATTTTTTTTTGGACTTAGTCATTTTTCCGGCGTTTATCAGACTCTCAGATAGGGGAAATGTCAGTGAGCATTCCAATTTTAGTTGCAGAGTGATTCGCCCAATGAGTCCTTGTTATTTAGTTGTTTTCAGCCAATTTTCTGGATTTTTGAAAATTTCACTTTTTTGTGAAAATATCCACTAAATGAGGGAATAATATGTGTGAGGGTACCCCAGGAGAGTTCCAAATGTGTGTGGGTAGAATATATATGCCACGGGGGTAAAATTGAGAAAAGTTGAAAAAATTTTTTTTTTGGACTTAGTCATTTTTCTGGCGTTTATCAGACTTTAAGATAGGGGAAATGTCAGTGAGCATTCCCATTTCAGTTCCAGAGCGATTCGCCCAATGAGTCTTTGATATTTAGTCGTTTTCAGCCAATTTTCTGGATTTTTGAAAATTTCACTTTTTTGTGAAAATATCCACTAAATGAGGGAATAATATGTGTGAGGGTACCCCAGGAGAGTTCCAAATGTGTGTGGGTAGAATATATATCCCACGGGGGTAAAATTGAAAAAGGTTGAAAAAAATTTTTTTTTGGACTTAGTCATTTTTCCGCCGTTTATCAGACTCTCAGATAGGGGAAATGTCAGTGAGCATTCCAATTTTAGTTCCAGAGTGATTCGCCCAATGAGTCCTTGTTATTTAGTTGTTTTCAGCCAATTTTCTGGATTTTTGAAAATTTCACTTTTTTGTGAAAATATCCACTAAATGAGGGAATAATATGTGTGAGGGTACCCCAGGAGAGTTCTAAATGTGTGTGGGAAGAATATATATCCCACGGGGGTAAAATTAAAAAAAGTTGAAAAAAATTTTTTTTTGGACTTTGTCATTTTTCCGGCGTTTATCAGACTTTCAGATAGGGGAAATGTCAGTGAGCGTTCCGATTTTAGTTCCAGAGCGATTCGCCCAATGAGTCCTTGTTATTTAGTTGTTTTCAGCCAATTTTCTGGATTTTTGAAAATTTCACTTTTTTATGAAAATATCCACTAAATGAGGGAATAATATGTGTGAGGGTACCCCAGGAGAGTTCCAAATGTGTGTGGGTAGAATATATATGCCACGGGGGTAAAATTGAAAAAAGTTGAAAAAATTATTTTTTTTGACTTAGTCATTTTTCCGACGTTTATCAGACTTTCAGATAGGGGAAATGTCAGTGAGCGTTCCGTTTTCAGTTCCAGAGCGATTCGCCCAATGAGTCCTTGTTATTTAGTTGTTTTCAGCCAATTTTCTGGATTTTTGAAAATTTCACTTTTTTGTGAAAATATCCACTAAATGAGGGAATAATATGTGTGAGTGTACCCCAGGAGAGTTCTAAATGTGTGTGGGAAGAATATATATCCCACGGGGGTAAAATTGAAAAAAGTCGAAAAAAATTTTTTTTTGGACTTAGTCATTTTTCTGGCGTTTATCAGACTTTCAGATAGGGCAAATATCAGTGAGCATTCCGATTTCAGTTCCAGAGCAATTCGCCCAATGAGTCCTTGATATTTAGTCGTTTTCAGCCAATTTTCTGGATTCTTGAAAATTTCACTTCTTTGTGAAAATATCCACTAAATGAGGGAATAATATGTGTGAGGGTACCCCAGGAGAGTTCCAAATGTGTGTGGGTAGAATATATATCCCACGGGGGTAAAATTGAAAAAAGTTGAAAAAAAATTTTTTTTGGACTTAGTCATTTTTCCGGCGTTTATCAGACTTTCAGATAGGGGAAATGTCAGTGAGCGTTCCGATTTTAGTTCCAGAGCGATTCGCCCAATGAGTCCTTGTTATTTAGTTGTTTTCAGCCAATTTTCTGGATTTTTGAAAATTTCACTTTTTTGTGAAAATATCCACTAAATGAGGGAATAATATGTGTGAGGGTACCCCAGGAGAGTTCCAAATGTGTGTGGGTAGAATATATATGCCACGGGGGTAAAATTGAAAAAAGTTGAAAAAATTTTTTTTTTGGACTTAGTCATTTTTCCGACGTTTATCAGACTTTCAGATAGGGGAAATGTCAGTGAGCATTCCGTTTTCAGTTCCAGAGCGATTCGCCCAATGAGTCCTTGATATTTAGTCGTTTTCAGCCAATTTTCTGGATTTTTGAAAATTTCACTTTTTTGTGAAAATATCCACTAAATGAGGGAATAATATGTGTGAGGGTCCCCCAGGAGAGTTCCAAATGTGTGTGGGTAGAATATATATCCCACAGGGGTAAAATTGAAAAAAGTTGAAAAAAATTTTTTTTGGACTTAGTCATTTTTCCGGCGTTTATCAGACTTTCAGATAGGGGAAATGTCAGTGAGCATTCCGATTTTAGTTCCAGAGCGATTCGCCCAATGAGTCCTTGTTATTTAGTTGTTTTCAGCCAATTTTCTGGATTTTTGAAAATTTCACTTTTTTGTGAAAATATCCACTAAATGAGGGAATAATATGTGTGAGGGTACCCCAGGAGAGTTCCAAATGTGTGTGGGTAGAATATATATCCCACGGGGGTAAAATTGAAAAAAGTTGAAAAAAATTTTTTTTTGGACTTAGTCATTTTTCCGGCGTTTATCAGACTTTCAGATGGGGAAATGTCAGTGAGCGTTCCGATTTTAGTTCCAGAGCGATTCGCCCAATGAGTCCTTGTTATTTAGTTGTTTTCAGCCAATTTTCTGGATTTTTGAAAATTTCACTTATTTGTGAAAATATCCACTAAATGAGGGAATAATTTGTGTGAGGGTACCCCAGGAGAGTTCCAAATGTGTGTGGGTAGAATATATATGCCACGGGGGTAAAATTGAAAAAAGTTGAAAAAATTTTTTTTTTGGACTTAGTCATTTTTCCGACGTTTATCAGACTTTCAGATAGGGGAAATGTCAGTGAGCATTCCGTTTTCAGTTCCAGAGCGATTCGCCCAATGAGTCCTTGATATTTAGTCGTTTTCAGCCAATTTTCTGGATTTTTGAAAATTTCACTTTTTTGTGAAAATATCCACTAAATGAGGGAATAATATGTGTGAGGGTACCCCAGGAGAGTTCCAAATGTGTGTGGGTAGAATACATATCCCACGGGGGTAAAATTGAAAAAAGTTGAAAAAATTTTTTTTTTGGACTTAGTCATTTTTCCGGCGTTTATCAGACTTTCAGATAGGGCAAATGTCAGTGAGCGTTCTGATTTCAGTTCCAGAGCGATTGACCCAATGAGTCCTTGATATTTAGTCGTTTTCAGCCAATTTTTTGGATTTTTGAAAATTTCACTTTTTTGTGAAAATATCCACTAAATGAGGGAATAATATGTATGAGGGTACCCCAGGAGAGTTCCAAATGTGTGTGGGTAGAATATATATCCCACGGGGGTAAAATTGAAAAAAGTTGAAAAAAATTTTTTTTTTTTTGGACTTAGTCATTTTTCTGGCGTTTATCAGACTTTAAGATAGGGGAAATGTCAGTGAGCATTCCCATTTCAGTTCCAGAGCGATTCTCCCAATGAGTCTTTGATATTTAGTCGTTTTCAGCCAATTTTCTGGATTTTTGAAAATTTCACTTTTTTGTTAAAATATCCACTAAATGAGGGAATAATATGTGTGAGGGTACCGAAGGAGAGTTCCAAATGTGTGCGGGTAGAATATATATCCCACGGGGGTAAAATTGAAAAAGGTTGAAAAAAATTTTTTTTTGGACTTAGCCATTTTTCCGGCGTTTATCAGGCTCTCAGATAGGGGAAATGTCAGTGAGCGTTCCAATTTTAGTTCCAGAGTGATTCGCCCATTGAGTCCTTGATATTTAGTCGTTTTCAGCCAATTTTCTGGATTCTTGAAAATTTCACTTCTTTGTGAAAATATCCACTAAATGAGGGAATAATATGTGTGAGGGTACCCCAGGAGAGTTCCAAATGTGTGTGGGTAGAATATATATCCCACGGGGGTAAAATTGAAAAAAGTTGAAAAAAAATTTTTTTTGGACTTAGTCATTTTTCCGGCGTTTATCAGACTTTCAGATAGGGGAAATGTCAGTGAGCGTTCCGATTTTAGTTCCAGAGCGATTCGCCCAATGAGTCCTTGTTATTTAGTTGTTTTCAGCCAATTTTCTGGATTTTTGAAAATTTCACTTTTTTGTGAAAATATCCACTAAATGAGGGAATAATATGTGTGAGTGTACCCCAGGAGAGTTCTAAATGTGTTTGGGAAGAATATATATCCCACGGGGGTAAAATTGAAAAAAGTCGAAAAAAATTTTTTTTTGGACTTAGTCATTTTTCTGGCGTTTATCAGACTTTCAGATAGGGCAAATATCAGTGAGCATTCCGATTTCAGTTCCAGAGCAATTCGCCCAATGAGTCCTTGATATTTAGTCGTTTTCAGCCAATTTTCTGGATTCTTGAAAATTTCACTTCTTTGTGAAAATATCCACTAAATGAGGGAATAATATGTGTGAGGGTACCCCAGGAGAGTTCCAAATGTGTGTGGGTAGAATATATATCCCACGGGGGTAAAATTGAAAAAAGTTGAAAAAAATTTTTTTTTGGACTTAGTCATTTTTCCGGCGTTTATCAGACTTTCAGATAGGGGAAATGTCAGTGAGCATTCCGTTTTCAGTTCCAGAGCGATTCGCCCAATGAGTCCTTGATATTTAGTCGTTTTCAGCCAATTTTCTGGATTTTTGAAAATTTCACTTTTTTGTGAAAATATCCACTAAATGAGGGAATAATATGTGTGAGGGTCCCCCAGGAGAGTTCCAAATGTGTGTGGGTAGAATATATATCCCACAGGGGTAAAATTGAAAAAAGTTGAAAAAATTTTTTTTTGGACTTAGTCATTTTTCCGGCGTTTATCAGACTTTCAGATAGGGGAAATGTCAGTGAGCATTCCGATTTTAGTTCCAGAGCGATTCGCCCAATGAGTCTTTGATATTTAGTTGTTTTCAGCCAATTTTCTGGATTTTTGAAAATTTCACTTTTTTGTGAAAATATCCACTAAATGAGGGAATAATATGTGTGAGGGTACCCCAGGAGAGTTCCAAATGTGTGTGGGTAGAATATATATCCCACGGGGGTAAAATTGAAAAAGGTTGAAAAAAATTTTTTTTTGGACTTAGTCATTTTTCCGGCGTTTATCAGACTCTCAGATAGGGGAAATGTCAGTGAGCGTTCCGATTTCAGTTCCAGAGCGATTCGCCCAATGAGTCCTTGATATTTAGTCGTTTTCAGCCAATTTTCTGGATTCTTGAAAATTTCACTTCTTTGTGAAAATATCCACTAAATGAGGGAATAATATGTGTGAGGGTACCCCAGGAGAGTTCCAAATGTGTGTGGGTAGAATATATATCCCACGGGGGTAAAAATAAAAAAAGTTGAAAAAAATTTTTTTTTGGACTTAGTCATTTTTCCGGCGTTTATCAGACTTTCAGATAGGGCAAATATCAGTGAGCATTCCGATTTCAGTTCCAGAGCGATTCGCCCAATGAGTCCTTGTTATTTAGTTGTTTTCAGCCAATTTTCTGGATTTTTGAAAATTTCACTTTTTTGTGAAAATATCCACTAAATGAGGGAATAATATGTGTGAGGGTACCCCAGGAGAGTTCCAAATGTGTGTGGGTAGAATATATATCCCACGGGGGTAAAATTGAAAAAAGTTGAAAAAAATTTTTTTTTGGACTTAGTCATTTTTCCGGCGTTTATCAGACTTTCAGATAGGGCAAATATCAGTGAGCATTCCGATTTCAGTTCCAGAGCGATTCGCCCAATGAGTCCTTGTTATTTAGTTGTTTTCAGCCAATTTTCTGGATTTTTGAAAATTTCACTTTTTTGTGAAAATATCCACTAAATGAGGGAATAATATGTGTGAGGGTACCCCAGGAGAGTTCCAAATGTGTGTGGGTAGAATATATATCCCACGGGGGTAAAAATAAAAAAAGTTGAAAAAAATTTTTTTTTGGACTTAGTCATTTTTCCGGCGTTTATCAGACTTTCAGATAGGGCAAATATCAGTGAGCATTCCGATTTCAGTTCCAGAGCGATTCGCCCAATGAGTCCTTGTTATTTAGTTGTTTTCAGCCAATTTTCTGGATGTTTGAAAATTTCACTTTTTTGTGAAAATATCCACTAAATGAGGGAATAATATGTGTGAGGGTACCCCAGGAGAGTTCCAAATGTGTGTGGGTAGAATATATATCCCACGGGGGTAAAATTGAAAAAAGTTGAAAAAAATTTTTTTTTGGACTTAGTCATTTTTCCGGCGTTTATCAGACTTTCAGATAGGGCAAATATCAGTGAGCATTCCGATTTCAGTTCCAGAGCGATTCGCCCAATGAGTCCTTGTTATTTAGTTGTTTTCAGCCAATTTTCTGGATTTTTGAAAATTTCACTTTTTTGTGAAAATATCCACTAAATGAGGGAATAATATGTGTGAGGGTACCCCAGGAGAGTTCCAAATGTGTGTGGGTAGAATATATATCCCACGGGGGTAAAAATAAAAAAAAGTTGAAAAAAATTTTTTTTTGGACTTAGTCATTTTTCCGGCGTTTATCAGACTTTCAGATAGGGCAAATATCAGTGAGCATTCCGATTTCAGTTCCAGAGCGATTCGCCCAATGAGTCCTTGTTATTTAGTTGTTTTCAGCCAATTTTCTGGATTTTTGAAAATTTCACTTTTTTGTGAAAATATCCACTAAATGAGGGAATAATATGTGTGAGGGTACCCCAGGAGAGTTCCAAATGTGTGTGGGTAGAATATATATCCCACGGGGGTAAAATTGAAAAAAGTTGAAAAAAATTTTTTTTGGGACTTAGTCATTTTTCCGGCGTTTATCAGACTTTCAGATAGGGGAAATGTCAGTGAGCATTACGATTTTAGTTCCAGAGCGATTCGCCCAATGAGTCTTTGATATTTAGTTGTTTTCAGCCAATTTTCTGGATTTTTGAAAATTTCACTTTTTTGTGAAAATATTCACTAAATGAGGGAATAATATGTGTGAGGGTACCCCAGGAGAGTTCTAAATGTGTGTGGGAAGAATATATATCCCACGGGGGTAAAATTGAAAAAAGTTGAAAAAAATTTTTTTTTGGACTTAGTCATTTTTCCGGCGTTTATCAGACTTTCAGATAGGGGAAATGTCAGTGAGCGTTCCGATTTCAGTTCCAGAGCGATTCGCCCAATGAGTCCTTGATATTTAGTCGTTTTCAGCCAATTTTCTGGATTTTTGAAAATTTCACTTTTTTGTGAAAATATCCACTAAATGAGGGAATAATATGTGTGAGGGTACCCCAGGAGAGTTCTAAATGTGTGTGGGAAGAATATGTATCCCACGGGGGTAAAATTGAAAAAAGTTGAAAAAAATTTTTTTTTGGACTTAGTCATTTTTCTGGCGTTTATCAGACTTTCAGATAGGGCAAATATCAGTGAGCATTCCGATTTCAGTTCCAGAGCGATTCGCCCAATGAGTCCTTGATATTAAGTCGTTTTCAGCCAAATTTCTGGATTCTTGAAAATTTCACTTCTTTGTGAAAATATCCACTAAATGAGGGAATAATATGTGTGAGGGTACCCCAGGAGAGTTCCAAATGTGTGTGGGTAGAATATATATCCCACGGGGGTAAAATTGAAAAAAGTTGAAAAAATTTTTTTTTGGACTTAGTCATTTTTCCGGCGTTTATCAGACTTTCAGATAGGGCAAATATCACTGAGCATTCCGATTTCAGTTCCAGAGCGATTCGCCCAATGAGTCCTTGATATTTAGTCGTTTTCAGCCAATTTTCTGGATTCTTGAAAATTTCACTTTTTTGTGAAAATATCCACTAAATGAGGGAATAATATGTGTGAGGGTACCCCAGGAGAGTTCCAAATGTGTGTGGGTAGAATATATATCCCACGGGGGTAAAATTGAAAAAAGTTGAAAAATTTTTTTTTTTGGACTTAGTCATTTTTCCGGCGTTTATCAGACTTTCAGATAGGGGAAATGTCAGTGAGCGTTCCGATTTCAGTTCCAGAGCGATTCGCCCAATGAGTCTTTGATATTTAGTCGTTTTCAGCCAATTTTCTGGATTTTTGAAAATTTCACTTTTTTGTGAAAATATTCACTAAATGAGGGAATAATATGTGTGAGGGTACCCCAGGAGAGTTCTAAATGTGTGTGGGAGGAATATATATCCCACGGGGGTAAAATTGAAAAAAGTTGAAAAATATTTTTTTTTGAACTTAGTCATTTTTCCGGCGTTTATCAGACTTTAAGATAGCGGAAATGTCAGTGAGCATTCCCATTTCAGTTCCAGAGCGATTCGTACAATGAGTCTTTGATATTTAGTCGTTTTCAGCCAATTTTCTGGATTTTTGAAAATTTCACTTTTTTGTGAAAATATTCACTAAATGAGGGAATAATATGTGTGAGGGTACCCCAGGAGAGTTCTAAATGTGTGTGGGAAGAATAAATATCCCACGGGGGTAAAATTGAAAAAAGTCGAAAAAATTTTTTTTTTTGGACTTAGTCATTTTTCTGGCGTTTATCAGACTTTCAGATAGGGCAAATATCAGTGAGCATTCCGATTTCAGTTCCAGAGCGATTCGCCCAATGAGTCCTTGTTATTTAGTTGTTTTCAGCCAATTTTCTGGATTTTTGAAAATTTCACTTTTTTGTGAAAATATCCACTAAATGAGGGAATAATATGTGTGAGGGTACCCCAGGAGAGTTCTAAATGTGTGTGGGAAGAATATATATCCCACGGGGGTAAAATTAAAAAAAGTTGAAAAAATTTTTTTTTTGGACTTAGTCATTTTTCCGGCGTTTATCAGACTTTCAGATAGGGGAAATGTCAGTGAGCGTTCCGATTTCAGTTCCAGAGCGATTCGCCCAATGAGTCTTTGATATTTAGTCGTTTTCAGCCAATTTTCTGGATTTTTGAAAATTTCACTTTTTTGTGAAAATATTCACTAAATGAGGGAATAATATGTGTGAGGGTACCCCAGGAGAGTTCTAAATGTGTGTGGGAAGAATATATATCCCACGGGGGTAAAATTGAAAAAAGTTGAAAAATATTTTTTTTTGAACTTAGTCATTTTTCCGGCGTTTATCAGACTTTAAGATAGCGGAAATGTCAGTGAGCATTCCCATTTCAGTTCCAGAGCGATTCGCCCATTGAGTCTTTGATATTTAGTCGTTTTCAGCCAATTTTCTGGATTTTTGAAAATTTCACTTTTTTGTGAAAATATTCACTAAATGAGGGAATAATATGTGTGAGGGTACCCCAGGAGAGTTCCAAATGTGTGTGGGTAGAATATATATCCTACGGGGGTAAAATTGAAAAAAGTTGAAAAAAATTTTTTTTGGGACTTAGTCATTTTTCCGGCGTTTATCAGACTTTCAGATAGGGGAAATGTCAGTGAGCGTTCCGATTTTAGTTCCAGAGCGATTCGCCCAATGAGTCCTTGTTATTTAGTTGTTTTCAGCCAATTTTCTGGATTTTTGAAAATTTCACTTTTTTGTGAAAATATCCACTAAATGAGGGAATAATATGTGTTAGGGTACCCCAGGAGAGTTCCAAATGTGTGTGGGTAGAATATATATGCCACGGGGGTAAAATTGAAAAAAGTTGAAAAAATTTTTTTTTTGGACTTAGTCATTTTTCCGGCGTTTATCAGACTTTCAGATAGGGGAAATGTCAGTGAGCGTTCCGATTTTAGTTCCAGAGCGATTCGCCCAATGAGTCCTTGATATTTAGTTGTTTTCAGCCAATTTTCTGGACTCTTGAAAATTTCACTTTTTTGTGAAAATATTCACTAAATGAGGGAATAATATGTGTGAGGGTACCCCAGGAGAGTTCTAAATGTGTGTGGGAAGAATATATATCCCACGGGGGTAAAATTAAAAAAAGTTGAAAAAATTTTTTTTGGGACTTAGTCATTTTTACGGCGTTTATCAGACTTTCAGATAGGGCAAATATCACTGAGCATTTCGATTTCAGTTCCAGAGCGATTCGCCCAATGAGTCCTTGATATTTAGTCATTTTCAGCCAATTTTCTGGATTCTTGAAAATTTCACTTTTTTGTGAAAATATCCACTAAATGAGGGAATAATATGTGTGAGGGTACCCCAGGAGAGTTCCAAATGTGTGTGGGTAGAATATATATCCCACGGGGGTAAAATTGAAAAAAGTTGAAAAAAATTTTTTTTGGGACTTAGTCATTTTTCCGGCGTTTATCAGACTTTCAGATAGGGGAAATGTCAGTGAGCATTACGATTTTAGTTCCAGAGCGATTCGCCCAATGAGTCTTTGATATTTAGTTGTTTTCAGCCAATTTTCTGGATTTTTGAAAATTTCACTTTTTTGTGAAAATATTCACTAAATGAGGGAATAATATGTGTGAGGGTACCCCAGGAGAGTTCTAAATGTGTGTGGGAAGAATATATATCCCACGGGGGTAAAATTGAAAAAAGTTGAAAAAAATTTTTTTTGGGACTTAGTCATTTTTCCGGCGTTTATCAGACTTTCAGATAGGGGAAATGTCAGTGAGCGTTCCGATTTTAGTTCCAGAGCGATTCGCCCAATGAGTCCTTGTTATTTAGTTGTTTTCAGCCAATTTTCTGGATTTTTGAAAATTTCACTTTTTTGTGAAAATATCCACTAAATGAGGGAATAATATGTGTGAGGGTACCCCAGGAGAGTTCTAAATGTGTGTGGGAAGAATATATATCCCACGGGGGTAAAATTGAAAAAAGTCGAAAACATTTTTTTTTTGGACTTAGTCATTTTTCTGGCGTTTATCAGACTTTCAGATAGGGGAAATGTCAGTGAGCATTCCGATTTCAGTTCCAGAGCGATTCGCCCAATGAGTCCTTGATATTTAGTCGTTTTCAGCCAATTTTCTGGATTTTTGAAAATTTCACTTTTTTGTGAAAATATCCACTAAATGAGGGAATAATATGTGTGAGGGTACCCCAGGAGAGTTCCAAATGTGTGTGGGTAGAATATATATCCCACGGGGGTAAAATTGAAAAAAGTTGAAAAATTTTTTTTTTTGGACTTAGTCATTTTTCCGGCGTTTATCAGACTTTCAGATAGGGGAAATGTCAGTGAGCGTTCCGATTTCAGTTCCAGAGCGATTCGCCCAATGAGTCTTTGATATTTAGTCGTTTTCAGCCAATTTTCTGGATTTTTGAAAATTTCACTTTTTTGTGAAAATATTCACTAAATGAGGGAATAATATGTGTGAGGGTACCCCAGGAGAGTTCTAAATGTGTGTGGGAGGAATATATATCCCACGGGGGTAAAATTGAAAAAAGTTGAAAAATATTTTTTTTTGAACTTAGTCATTTTTCCGGCGTTTATCAGACTTTAAGATAGCGGAAATGTCAGTGAGCATTCCCATTTCAGTTCCAGAGCGATTCGTACAATGAGTCTTTGATATTTAGTCGTTTTCAGCCAATTTTCTGGATTTTTGAAAATTTCACTTTTTTGTGAAAATATTCACTAAATGAGGGAATAATATGTGTGAGGGTACCCCAGGAGAGTTCTAAATGTGTGTGGGAAGAATAAATATCCCACGGGGGTAAAATTGAAAAAAGTCGAAAAAATTTTTTTTTTTGGACTTAGTCATTTTTCTGGCGTTTATCAGACTTTCAGATAGGGCAAATATCAGTGAGCATTCCGATTTCAGTTCCAGAGCGATTCGCCCAATGAGTCCTTGTTATTTAGTTGTTTTCAGCCAATTTTCTGGATTTTTGAAAATTTCACTTTTTTGTGAAAATATCCACTAAATGAGGGAATAATATGTGTGAGGGTACCCCAGGAGAGTTCTAAATGTGTGTGGGAAGAATATATATCCCACGGGGGTAAAATTAAAAAAAGTTGAAAAAATTTTTTTTTTGGACTTAGTCATTTTTCCGGCGTTTATCAGACTTTCAGATAGGGGAAATGTCAGTGAGCGTTCCGATTTCAGTTCCAGAGCGATTCGCCCAATGAGTCTTTGATATTTAGTCGTTTTCAGCCAATTTTCTGGATTTTTGAAAATTTCACTTTTTTGTGAAAATATTCACTAAATGAGGGAATAATATGTGTGAGGGTACCCCAGGAGAGTTCTAAATGTGTGTGGGAAGAATATATATCCCACGGGGGTAAAATTGAAAAAAGTTGAAAAATATTTTTTTTTGAACTTAGTCATTTTTCCGGCGTTTATCAGACTTTCAGATAGGGGAAATGTCAGTGAGCGTTCCGATTTTAGTTCCAGAGCGATTCGCCCAATGAGTCCTTGATATTTAGTTGTTTTCAGCCAATTTTCTGGACTCTTGAAAATTTCACTTTTTTGTGAAAATATTCACTAAATGAGGGAATAATATGTGTGAGGGTACCCCAGGAGAGTTCTAAATGTGTGTGGGAAGAATATATATCCCACGGGGGTAAAATTAAAAAAAGTTGAAAAAATTTTTTTTGGGACTTAGTCATTTTTACGGCGTTTATCAGACTTTCAGATAGGGCAAATATCACTGAGCATTTCGATTTCAGTTCCAGAGCGATTCGCCCAATGAGTCCTTGATATTTAGTCATTTTCAGCCAATTTTCTGGATTCTTGAAAATTTCACTTTTTTGTGAAAATATCCACTAAATGAGGGAATAATATGTGTGAGGGTACCCCAGGAGAGTTCCAAATGTGTGTGGGTAGAATATATATCCCACGGGGGTAAAATTGAAAAAAGTTGAAAAAAATTTTTTTTGGGACTTAGTCATTTTTCCGGCGTTTATCAGACTTTCAGATAGGGGAAATGTCAGTGAGCATTACGATTTTAGTTCCAGAGCGATTCGCCCAATGAGTCTTTGATATTTAGTTGTTTTCAGCCAATTTTCTGGATTTTTGAAAATTTCACTTTTTTGTGAAAATATTCACTAAATGAGGGAATAATATGTGTGAGGGTACCCCAGGAGAGTTCTAAATGTGTGTGGGAAGAATATATATCCCACGGGGGTAAAATTGAAAAAAGTTGAAAAAAATTTTTTTTTGGACTTAGTCATTTTTCCGGCGTTTATCAGACTTTCAGATAGGGGAAATGTCAGTGAGCGTTCCGATTTTAGTTCCAGAGCGATTCGCCCAATGAGTCCTTGTTATTTAGTTGTTTTCAGCCAATTTTCTGGATTTTTGAAAATTTCACTTTTTTGTGAAAATATCCACTAAATGAGGGAATAATATGTGTGAGGGTACCCCAGGAGAGTTCTAAATGTGTGTGGGAAGAATATATATCCCACGGGGGTAAAATTGAAAAAAGTCGAAAACATTTTTTTTTTGGACTTAGTCATTTTTCTGGCGTTTATCAGACTTTCAGATAGGGGAAATGTCAGTGAGCATTCCGATTTCAGTTCCAGAGCGATTCGCCCAATGAGTCCTTGATATTTAGTCGTTTTCAGCCAATTTTCTGGATTTTTGAAAATTTCACTTTTTTGTGAAAATATCCACTAAATGAGGGAATAATATGTGTGAGGGTACCCCAGGAGAGTTCTAAATGTGTGTGGGAAGAATATATATCCCACGGGGGTAAAATTGAAAAAAGTTGAAAAAAATTTTTTTTTGGACTTAGTCATTTTTCTGGCGTTTATCAGACTTTCAGATAGGGCAAATATCAGTGAGCATTCCGATTTCAGTTCCAGAGCGATTCGCCCAATGAGTCCTTGATATTAAGTCGTTTTCAGCCAAATTTCTGGATTCTTGAAAATTTCACTTCTTTGTGAAAATATCCACTAAATGAGGGAATAATATGTGTGAGGGTACCCCAGGAGAGTTCCAAATGTGTGTGAGTAGAATATATATCCCACGGGGGTAAAATTGAAAAAAGTTGAAAAAATTTTTTTTTGGACTTAGTCATTTTTCCGGCGTTTATCAGACTTTCAGATAGGGCAAATATCACTGAGCATTCCGATTTCAGTTCCAGAGCGATTCGCCCAATGAGTCCTTGATATTTAGTCGTTTTCAGCCAATTTTCTGGATTCTTGAAAATTTCACTTTTTTGTGAAAATATCCACTAAATGAGGGAATAATATGTGTGAGGGTACCCCAGGAGAGTTCCAAATGTGTGTGGGTAGAATATATATCCCACGGGGGTAAAATTGAAAAAAGTTGAAAAATTTTTTTTTTTGGACTTAGTCATTTTTCCGGCGTTTATCAGACTTTCAGATAGGGGAAATGTCAGTGAGCGTTCCGATTTCAGTTCCAGAGCGATTCGCCCAATGAGTCTTTGATATTTAGTCGTTTTCAGCCAATTTTCTGGATTTTTGAAAATTTCACTTTTTTGTGAAAATATTCACTAAATGAGGGAATAATATGTGTGAGGGTACCCCAGGAGAGTTCTAAATGTGTGTGGGAAGAATAAATATCCCACGGGGGTAAAATTGAAAAAAGTCGAAAAAAATTTTTTTTTGGACTTAGTCATTTTTCTGGCGTTTATCAGACTTTCAGATAGGGCAAATATCAGTGAGCATTCCGATTTCAGTTCCAGAGCGATTCGCCCAATGAGTCCTTGTTATTTAGTTGTTTTCAGCCAATTTTCTGGATTTTTGAAAATTTCACTTTTTTGTGAAAATATCCACTAAATGAGGGAATAATATGTGTGAGGGTACCCCAGGAGAGTTCTAAATGTGTGTGGGAAGAATATATATCCCACGGGGGTTAAATTAAAAAAAGTTGAAAAAAATTTTTTTTTGGACTTAGTCATTTTTCCGGCGTTTATCAGACTTTCAGATAGGGGAAATGTCAGTGAGCGTTCCGATTTCAGTTCCAGAGCGATTCGCCCAATGAGTCTTTGATATTTAGTCGTTTTCAGCCAATTTTCTGGATTTTTGAAAATTTCACTTTTTTGTGAAAATATTCACTAAATGAGGGAATAATATGTGTGAGGGTACCCCAGGAGAGTTCTAAATGTGTGTGGGAAGAATATATATCCCACGGGGGTAAAATTGAAAAAAGTTGAAAAATATTTTTTTTTGAACTTAGTCATTTTTCCGGCGTTTATCAGACTTTAAGATAGCGGAAATGTCAGTGAGCATTCCCATTTCAGTTCCAGAGCGATTCGCCCATTGAGTCTTTGATATTTAGTCGTTTTCAGCCAATTTTCTGGATTTTTGAAAATTTCACTTTTTTGTGAAAATATTCACTAAATGAGGGAATAATATGTGTGAGGGTACCCCAGGAGAGTTCCAAATGTGTGTGGGTAGAATATATATCCTACGGGGGTAAAATTGAAAAAAGTTGAAAAAAATTTTTTTTGGGACTTAGTCATTTTTCCGGCGTTTATCAGACTTTCAGATAGGGGAAATGTCAGTGAGCGTTCCGATTTTAGTTCCAGAGCGATTCGCCCAATGAGTCCTTGTTATTTAGTTGTTTTCAGCCAATTTTCTGGATTTTTGAAAATTTCACTTTTTTGTGAAAATATCCACTAAATGAGGGAATAATATGTGTGAGGGTACCCCAGGAGAGTTCTAAATGTGTGTGGGAAGAATATATATCCCACGGGGGTAAAATTAAAAAAAGTTGAAAAAATTTTTTTTGGGACTTAGTCATTTTTACGGCGTTTATCAGACTTTCAGATAGGGCAAATATCACTGAGCATTCCGATTTCAGTTCCAGAGCGATTCGCCCAATGAGTCCTTGATATTTAGTCGTTTTCAGCCAATTTTCTGGATTTTTGAAAATTTCACTTTTTTGTGAAAATATCCACTAAATGAGGGAATAATATGTGTGAGGGTACCCCAGGAGAGTTCTAAATGTGTGTGGGAAGAATATATATCCCACGGGGGTAAAATTGAAAAAGGTTGAAAAAAATTTTTTTTTGGACTTAGTCATTTTTCCGGCGTTTATCAGACTCTCAGATAGGGGAAATGTCAGTGAGCGTTCCGATTTCAGTTCCAGAGCGATTCGCCCAATGAGTCCTTGATATTTAGTCGTTTTCAGCCAATTTTCTGGATTCTTGAAAATTTCACTTCTTTGTGAAAATATCCACTAAATGAGGGAATAATATGTGTGAGGGTACCCCAGGAGAGTTCCAAATGTGTGTGGGTAGAATATATATCCCACGGGGGTAAAAATAAAAAAAAGTTGAAAAAAATTTTTTTTTGGACTTAGTCATTTTTCCGGCGTTTATCAGACTTTCAGATAGGGCAAATATCAGTGAGCATTCCGATTTCAGTTCCAGAGCGATTCGCCCAATGAGTCCTTGTTATTTAGTTGTTTTCAGCCAATTTTCTGGATTTTTGAAAATTTCACTTTTTTGTGAAAATATCCACTAAATGAGGGAATAATATGTGTGAGGGTACCCCAGGAGAGTTCCAAATGTGTGTGGGTAGAATATATATCCCACGGGGGTAAAATTGAAAAAAGTTGAAAAAAATTTTTTTTGGGACTTAGTCATTTTTCCGGCGTTTATCAGACTTTCAGATAGGGGAAATGTCAGTGAGCGTTCCGATTTTAGTTCCAGAGCGATTCGCCCAATGAGTCCTTGTTATTTAGTTGTTTTCAGCCAATTTTCTGGATTTTTGAAAATTTCACTTTTTTGTGAAAATATCCACTAAATGAGGGAATAATATGTGTGAGGGTACCCCAGGAGAGTTCCAAATGTGTGTGGGTAGAATATATATGCCACGGGGGTAAAATTGAAAAAAGTTGAAAAAATTTTTTTTTTGGACTTAGTCATTTTTCCGACGTTTATCAGACTTTCAGATAGGGGAAATGTCAGTGAGCATTCCGTTTTCAGTTCCAGAGCGATTCGCCCAATGAGTCCTTGATATTTAGTCGTTTTCAGCCAATTTTCTGGATTTTTGAAAATTTCACTTTTTTGTGAAAATATCCACTAAATGAGGGAATAATATGTGTGAGGGTACCCCAGGAGAGTTCCAAATGTGTGTGGGTAGAATATATATCCCACAGGGGTAAAATTGAAAAAAGTTGAAAAAATTTTTTTTTGGACTTAGTCATTTTTCCGGCGTTTATCAGACTTTCAGATAGGGGAAATGTCAGTGAGCATTACGATTTTAGTTCCAGAGCGATTCGCCCAATGAGTCTTTGATATTTAGTCGTTTTCAGCCAATTTTCTGGATTTTTGAAAATTTCACTTTTTTGTGAAAATATTCACTAAATGAGGGAATAATATGTGTGAGGGTACCCCAGGAGAGTTCTAAATGTGTGTGGGAAGAATATATATCCCACGGGGGTAAAATTGAAAAAAGTCGAAAACATTTTTTTTTTGGACTTAGTCATTTTTCTGGCGTTTATCAGACTTTCAGATAGGGGAAATGTCAGTGAGCGTTCCGATTTCAGTTCCAGAGCGATTCGCCCAATGAGTCCTTGATATTTAGTCGTTTTCAGCCAATTTTCTGGATTTTTGAAAATTTCACTTTTTTGTGAAAATATCCACTAAATGAGGGAATAATATGTGTGAGGGTACCCCAGGAGAGTTCTAAATGTGTGTGGGAAGAATATATATCCCACGGGGGTAAAATTGAAAAAAGTTGAAAAAAATTTTTTTTTGGACTTAGTCATTTTTCTGGCGTTTATCAGACTTTCAGATAGGGCAAATATCAGTGAGCATTCCGATTTCAGTTCCAGAGCGATTCGCCCAATGAGTCCTTGATATTTAGTCGTTTTCAGCCAAATTTCTGGATTCTTGAAAATTTCACTTCTTTGTGAAAATATCCACTAAATGAGGGAATAATATGTGTGAGGGTACCCCAGGAGAGTTCCAAATGTGTGTGGGTAGAATATATATCCCACGGGGGTAAAATTGAAAAAAGTTGAAAAAATTTTTTTTTGGACTTAGTCATTTTTCCGGCGTTTATCAGACTTTCAGATAGGGCAAATATCACTGAGCATTCCGATTTCAGTTCCAGAGCGATTCGCCCAATGAGTCCTTGATATTTAGTCGTTTTCAGCCAATTTTCTGGATTCTTGAAAATTTCACTTTTTTGTGAAAATATCCACTAAATGAGGGAATAATATGTGTGAGGGTACCCCAGGACAGTTCCAAATGTGTGTGGGTAGAATATATATCCCACGGGGGTAAAATTGAAAAAAGTTGAAAAATTTTTTTTTTTGGACTTAGTCATTTTTCCGGCGTTTATCAGACTTTCAGATAGGGGAAATGTCAGTGAGCGTTCCGATTTCAGTTCCAGAGCGATTCGCCCAATGAGTCCTTGATATTTAGTCGTTTTCAGCCAATTTTCTGGATTTTTGAAAATTTCACTTTTTTGTGAAAATATCCACTAAATGAGGGAATAATATGTGTGAGGGTACCCCAGGAGAGTTCCAAATGTGTGTGGGTAGAATATATATGCCACGGGGGTAAAATTGAAAAAAGTTGAAAAAATTTTTTTTTTGGACTTAGTCATTTTTCCGACGTTTATCAGACTTTCAGATAGGGGAAATGTCAGTGAGCATTCCGTTTTCAGTTCCAGAGCGATTTGCCCAATGAGTCCTTGATATTTAGTCGTTTTCAGCCAATTTTCTGGATTTTTGAAAATTTCACTTTTTTGTGAAAATATCCACTAAATGAGGGAATAATATGTGTGAGGGTACCCCAGGAGAGTTCCAAATGTGTGTGGGTAGAATATATATCCCACAGGGGTAAAATTGAAAAAAGTTGAAAAAATTTTTTTTTGGACTTAGTCATTTTTCCGGCGTTTATCAGACTTTCAGATAGGGTAAATGTCAGTGAGCATTACGATTTTAGTTCCAGAGCGATTCGCCCAATGAGTCTTTGATATTTAGTCGTTTTCAGCCAATTTTCTGGATTTTTGAAAATTTCACTTTTTTGTGAAAATATTCACTAAATGAGGGAATAATATGTGTGAGGGTACCCCAGGAGAGTTCTAAATGTGTGTGGGAAGAATATATATCCCACGGGGGTAAAATTGAAAAAAGTCGAAAACATTTTTTTTTTGGACTTAGTCATTTTTCTGGCGTTTATCAGACTTTCAGATAGGGGAAATATCAGTGAGCATTCCGATTTCAGTTCCAGAGCGATTCGCCCAATGAGTCCTTGTTATTTAGTTGTTTTCAGCCAATTTTCTGGATTTTTGAAAATTTCACTTTTTTGTGAAAATATCCACTAAATGAGGGAATAATATGTGTGAGGGTACCCCAGGAGAGTTCCAAATGTGTGTGGGTAGAATATATATCCCACGGGGGTAAAATTGAAAAAAGTTGAAAAAAATTTTTTTTGGGACTTAGTCATTTTTCCGGCGTTTATCAGACTTTCAGATAGGGGAAATGTCAGTGAGCGTTCCGATTTTAGTTCCAGAGCGATTCGCCCAATGAGTCCTTGTTATTTAGTTGTTTTCAGCCAATTTTCTGGATTTTTGAAAATTTCACTTTTTTGTGAAAATATCCACTAAATGAGGGAATAATATGTGTGAGGGTACCCCAGGAGAGTTCCAAATGTGTGTGGGTAGAATATATATGCCACGGGGGTAAAATTGAAAAAAGTTGAAAAAATTTTTTTTTTGGACTTAGTCATTTTTCCGACGTTTATCAGACTTTCAGATAGGGGAAATGTCAGTGAGCATTCCGTTTTCAGTTCCAGAGCGATTCGCCCAATGAGTCCTTGATATTTAGTCGTTTTCAGCCAATTTTCTGGATTTTTGAAAATTTCACTTTTTTGTGAAAATATCCACTAAATGAGGGAATAATATGTGTGAGGGTACCCCAGGAGAGTTCCAAATGTGTGTGGGTAGAATATATATCCCACAGGGGTAAAATTGAAAAAAGTTGAAAAAATTTTTTTTTGGACTTAGTCATTTTTCCGGCGTTTATCAGACTTTCAGATAGGGGAAATGTCAGTGAGCATTACGATTTTAGTTCCAGAGCGATTCGCCCAATGAGTCTTTGATATTTAGTCGTTTTCAGCCAATTTTCTGGATTTTTGAAAATTTCACTTTTTTGTGAAAATATTCACTAAATGAGGGAATAATATGTGTGAGGGTACCCCAGGAGAGTTCTAAATGTGTGTGGGAAGAATATATATCCCACGGGGGTAAAATTGAAAAAAGTCGAAAACATTTTTTTTTTGGACTTAGTCATTTTTCTGGCGTTTATCAGACTTTCAGATAGGGGAAATGTCAGTGAGCGTTCCGATTTCAGTTCCAGAGCGATTCGCCCAATGAGTCCTTGATATTTAGTCGTTTTCAGCCAATTTTCTGGATTTTTGAAAATTTCACTTTTTTGTGAAAATATCCACTAAATGAGGGAATAATATGTGTGAGGGTACCCCAGGAGAGTTCTAAATGTGTGTGGGAAGAATATATATCCCACGGGGGTAAAATTGAAAAAAGTTGAAAAAAATTTTTTTTTGGACTTAGTCATTTTTCTGGCGTTTATCAGACTTTCAGATAGGGCAAATATCAGTGAGCATTCCGATTTCAGTTCCAGAGCGATTCGCCCAATGAGTCCTTGATATTTAGTCGTTTTCAGCCAAATTTCTGGATTCTTGAAAATTTCACTTCTTTGTGAAAATATCCACTAAATGAGGGAATAATATGTGTGAGGGTACCCCAGGAGAGTTCCAAATGTGTGTGGGTAGAATATATATCCCACAGGGGTAAAATTGAAAAAAGTTGAAAAAATTTTTTTTTGGACTTAGTCATTTTTCCGGCGTTTATCAGACTTTCAGATAGGGCAAATATCACTGAGCATTCCGATTTCAGTTCCAGAGCGATTCGCCCAATGAGTCCTTGATATTTAGTCGTTTTCAGCCAATTTTCTGGATTCTTGAAAATTTCACTTTTTTGTGAAAATATCCACTAAATGAGGGAATAATATGTGTGAGGGTACCCCAGGAGAGTTCCAAATGTGTGTGGGTAGAATATATATCCCACGGGGGTAAAATTGAAAAAAGTTGAAAAATTTTTTTTTTTGGACTTAGTCATTTTTCCGGCGTTTATCAGACTTTCAGATAGGGGAAATGTCAGTGAGCGTTCCGATTTCAGTTCCAGAGCGATTCGCCCAATGAGTCTTTGATATTTAGTCGTTTTCAGCCAATTTTCTGGATTTTTGAAAATTTCACTTTTTTGTGAAAATATCCACTAAATGAGGGAATAATATGTGTGAGGGTACCCCAGGAGAGTTCCAAATGTGTGTGGGTAGAATATATATGCCACGGGGGTAAAATTGAAAAAAGTTGAAAAAATTTTTTTTTTGGACTTAGTCATTTTTCCGACGTTTATCAGACTTTCAGATAGGGGAAATGTCAGTGAGCATTCCGTTTTCAGTTCCAGAGCGATTCGCCCAATGAGTCCTTGATATTTAGTCGTTTTCAGCCAATTTTCTGGATTTTTGAAAATTTCACTTTTTTGTGAAAATATCCACTAAATGAGGGAATAATATGTGTGAGGGTACCCCAGGAGAGTTCCAAATGTGTGTGGGTAGAATATATATCCCACAGGGGTAAAATTGAAAAAAGTTGAAAAAATTTTTTTTTGGACTTAGTCATTTTTCCGGCGTTTATCAGACTTTCAGATAGGGGAAATGTCAGTGAGCATTACGATTTTAGTTCCAGAGCGATTCGCCCAATGAGTCTTTGATATTTAGTCGTTTTCAGCCAATTTTCTGGATTTTTGAAAATTTCACTTTTTTGTGAAAATATTCACTAAATGAGGGAATAATATGTGTGAGGGTACCCCAGGAGAGTTCTAAATGTGTGTGGGAAGAATATATATCCCACGGGGGTAAAATTGAAAAAAGTCGAAAACATTTTTTTTTTGGACTTAGTCATTTTTCTGGCGTTTATCAGACTTTCAGATAGGGGAAATGTCAGTGAGCATTCCGATTTCAGTTCCAGAGCGATTCGCCCAATGAGTCCTTGATATTTAGTCGTTTTCAGCCAATTTTCTGAATTCTTGAAAATTTCACTTCTTTGTGAAAATATCCACTAAATGAGGGAATAATATGTGTGAGGGTACCCCAGGAGAGTTCCAAATGTGTGTGGGTAGAATATATATCCCACGGGGGTAAAATTGAAAAAAGTTGAAAAAAATTTTTTTTTGGACTTAGTCATTTTTCCGGCTTTTATCAGACTTTCAGATAGGGGAAATGTCAGTGAGCGTTCCGATTTCAGTTCCAGAGCGATTCGCCCAATGAGTCCTTGATATTTAGTCGTTTTCAGCCAATTTTCTGGATTTTTGAAAATTTCACTTTTTTGTGAAAATATCCACTAAATGAGGGAATAATATGTGTGAGGGTACCCCAGGAGAGTTCTAAATGTGTGTGGGAAGAATATATATCCCACGGGGGTAAAATTGAAAAAAGTTGAAAAAAATTTTTTTTTGGACTTAGTCATTTTTCTGGCGTTTATCAGACTTTCAGATAGGGCAAATATCAGTGAGCATTCCGATTTCAGTTCCAGAGCGATTCGCCCAATGAGTCCTTGATATTTAGTCGTTTTCAGCCAAATTTCTGGATTCTTGAAAATTTCACTTCTTTGTGAAAATATCCACTAAATGAGGGAATAATATGTGTGAGGGTACCCCAGGAGAGTTCCAAATGTGTGTGGGTAGAATATATATCCCACGGGGGTAAAATTGAAAAAAGTTGAAAAAATTTTTTTTTGGACTTAGTCATTTTTCCGGCGTTTATCAGACTTTCAGATAGGGCAAATATCACTGAGCATTCCGATTTCAGTTCCAGAGCGATTCGCCCAATGAGTCCTTGATATTTAGTCGTTTTCAGCCAATTTTCTGGATTCTTGAAAATTTCACTTTTTTGTGAAAATATCCACTAAATGAGGGAATAATATGTGTGAGGGTACCCCAGGAGAGTTCCAAATGTGTGTGGGTAGAATATATATCCCACGGGGGTAAAATTGAAAAAAGTTGAAAAATTTTTTTTTTTGGACTTAGTCATTTTTCCGGCGTTTATCAGACTTTCAGATAGGGGAAATGTCAGTGAGCGTTCCGATTTCAGTTCCAGAGCGATTCGCCCAATGAGTCTTTGATATTTAGTCGTTTTCAGCCAATTTTCTGGATTTTTGAAAATTTCACTTTTTTGTGAAAATATTCACTAAATGAGGGAATAATATGTGTGAGGGTACCCCAGGAGAGTTCTAAATGTGTGTGGGAAAAATATATATCCCACGGGGGTAAAATTGAAAAAAGTTGAAAAATATTTTTTTTTGAACTTAGTCATTTTTCCGGCGTTTATCAGACTTTAAGATAGCGGAAATGTCAGTGAGCATTCCCATTTCAGTTCCAGAGCGATTCGTACAATGAGTCTTTGATATTTAGTCGTTTTCAGCCAATTTTCTGGATTTTTGAAAATTTCACTTTTTTGTGAAAATATTCACTAAATGAGGGAATAATATGTGTGAGGGTACCCCAGGAGAGTTCTAAATGTGTGTGGGAAGAATAAATATCCCACGGGGGTAAAATTGAAAAAAGTCGAAAAAATTTTTTTTTTGGACTTAGTCATTTTTCTGGCGTTTATCAGACTTTCAGATAGGGCAAATATCAGTGAGCATTCCGATTTCAGTTCCAGAGCGATTCGCCCAATGAGTCCTTGTTATTTAGTTGTTTTCAGCCAATTTTCTGGATTTTTGAAAATTTCACTTTTTTGTGAAAATATCCACTAAATGAGGGAATAATATGTGTGAGGGTACCCCAGGAGAGTTCTAAATGTGTGTGGGAAGAATATATATCCCACGGGGGTAAAATTAAAAAAAGTTGAAAAAAATTTTTTTTTGGACTTAGTCATTTTTCCGGCGTTTATCAGACTTTCAGATAGGGGAAATGTCAGTGAGCGTTCCGATTTCAGTTCCAGAGCGATTCGCCCAATGAGTCTTTGATATTTAGTCGTTTTCAGCCAATTTTCTGGATTTTTGAAAATTTCACTTTTTTGTGAAAATATTCACTAAATGAGGGAATAATATGTGTGAGGGTACCCCAGGAGAGTTCCAAATGTGTGTGGGTAGAATATATATCCCACGGGGGTAAAATTGAAAAAAGTTGAAAAAAATTTTTTTTGGGACTTAGTCATTTTTCCGGCGTTTATCAGACTTTCAGATAGGGGAAATGTCAGTGAGCGTTCCGATTTTAGTTCCAGAGCGATTCGCCCAATGAGTCCTTGTTAATTAGTTGTTTTCAGCCAATTTTCTGGATTTTTGAAAATTTCACTTTTTTGTGAAAATATCCACTAAATGAGGGAATAATATGTGTCAGGGTACCCCAGGAGAGTTCCAAATGTGTGTGGGTAGAATATATATGCCACGGGGGTAAAATTGAAAAAAGTTGAAAAAATTTTTTTTTTGGACTTAGTCATTTTTCCGGCGTTTATCAGACTTTCAGATAGGGGAAATGTCAGTGAGCGTTCCGATTTTAGTTCCAGAGCGATTCGCCCAATGAGTCCTTGATATTTAGTTGTTTTCAGCCAATTTTCTGGACTCTTGAAAATTTCACTTTTTTGTGAAAATATCCACTAAATGAGGGAATAATATGTATGAGGGTACACCAGGAGAGTTCCAAATGTGTGTGGGTAGAATATATATCCTACGGGGGTAAAATTGAAAAAAGTTTAAAAAAATTTTTTTTTGGACTTAGTCATTTTTCCGGCTTTTATCAGACTTTCAGATAGGGGAAATGTCAGTGAGCGTTCCGATTTCAGTTCCAGAGCGATTCGCCCAATGAGTCCTTGATATTTAGTCGTTTTCAGCCAATTTTCTGGATTTTTGAAAATTTCACTTTTTTGTGAAAATATCCACTAAATGAGGGAATAATATGTGTGAGGGTACCCCAGGAGAGTTCTAAATGTGTGTGGGAAGAATATATATCCCACGGGGGTAAAATTAAAAAAAGTTGAAAAAATTTTTTTTGGGACTTAGTCATTTTTACGGCGTTTATCAGACTTTCAGATAGGGCAAATATCACTGAGCATTTCGATTTCAGTTCCAGAGCGATTCGCCCAATGAGTCCTTGATATTTAGTCGTTTTCAGCCAATTTTCTGGATTCTTGAAAATTTCACTTTTTTGTGAAAATATCCACTAAATGAAGGAATAATATGTGTGAGGGTACCCCAGGAGAGTTCCAAATGTGTGTGGGTAGAATATATATCCCACGGGGGTAAAATTGAAAAAAGTTGAAAAAAATTTTTTTTTGGACTTAGTCATTTTTCCGGCGTTTATCAGACTTTCAGATAGGGGAAATGTCAGTGAGCGTTCCGATTTCAGTTCCAGAGCGATTCGCCCAATGAGTCTTTGATATTTAGTCGTTTTCAGCCAATTTTCTGGATTTTTGAAAATTTCACTTTTTTGTGAAAATATTCACTAAATGAGGGAATAATATGTGTGAGGGTACCCCATTAGAGTTCTAAATGTGTGTGGGAAGAATATATATCCCACGGGGGTAAAATTGAAAAAAGTTGAAAAATATTTTTTTTTGAACTTAGTCATTTTTCCGGCGTTTATCAGACTTTAAGATAGCGGAAATGTCAGTGAGCATTCCCATTTCAGTTCCAGAGCGATTCGCCCAATGAGTCTTTGATATTTAGTCGTTTTCAGCCAATTTTCTGGATTTTTGAAAATTTCACTTTTTTGTGAAAATATTCACTAAATGAGGGAATAATATGTGTGAGGATACCCCAGGAGAGTTCTAAATGTGTGTGGGAAGAATATATATCCCACGGAGGTAAAATTGAAAAAAGTCGAAAAAAATTTTTTTTTGGACTTCGTCATTTTTCTGGCGTTTATCAGACTTTCAGATAGGGCAAATATCAGTGAGCATTCCGATTTCAGTTCCAGAGCGATTCGCCCAATGAGTCCTTGTTATTTAGTTGTTTTCAGCCAATTTTCTGGATTTTTGAAAATTTCACTTTTTTGTGAAAATATTCACTAAATGAGGGAATAATATGTGTGAGGGTACCCCAGGAGAGTTCTAAATGTGTGTGGGTAGAATATATATCCCACGGGGGTAAAATTGAAAAAAGTTGAAAACATTTTTTTTTTGGACTTAGTCATTTTTCCGGCGTTTATCAGACTTTCAGATAGGGCAAATGTCAGTGAGCGTTCCGATTTCAGTTCCAGAGCGATTCGCCTAATGAGTCCTTGATAATTAGTCGTTTTCAGCCAATTTTCTGGATTTTTGAAAATTTCACTTCTTTGTGAAAATATCCACTAAATGAGGGAATAATATGTGTGAGGGTACCCCAGGAGAGTTCCAAATGTGTGTGGGCAGAATATATATCCCACGGGGGTAAAATTGAAAAAAGTTGAAAAAAAATTTTTTTTGGACTTAGTCATTTTTCCGGCGTTTATCAGACTTTCAGATAGGGGAAATGTCAGTGAGCGTTCCGATTTTAGCTCCAGAGCGATTCGCCCAATGTGTCCTTGATAATTAGTCGTTTTCAGCCAATTTTCTGGATTTTTGAAAATTTCACTTCTTTGTGAAAATATCCACTAAATGAGGGAATAATATGTGTGAGGGTACCCCAGGAGAGTTCCAAATGTGTGTGGGTAGAATATATATGCCACGGGGGTAAAATTGAAAAAAGTTGAAAAAATTTTTTTTTTGGACTTAGTCATTTTTCCGGCGTTTATCAGACTTTCAGATAGGGCAAATATCACTGAGCATTCCGATTTCAGTTCCAGAGCGATTCGCCCAATGAGTCCTTGATATTTAGTCGTTTTCAGCCAATTTTCTGGATTCTTGAAAATTTCACTTTTCTGTGAAAATATCCACTAAATGAGGGAATAATATGTGTGAGGGTACCCCAGGAGAGTTCTAAATGTGTGTGGGAAGAATATATATCCCACGGGGGTAAAATTGAAAAAAGTCGAAAACATTTTTTTTTTGGACTTAGTCATTTTTCTGGCGTTTATCAGACTTTCAGATAGGGCAAATATCAGTGAGCATTCCGATTTCAGTTCCAGAGCGATTCGCCCAATGAGTCCTTGATATTTAGTCGTTTTCAGCCAATTTTCTGGATTCTTGAAAATTTCACTTCTTTGTGAAAATATCCACTAAATGAGGGAATAATATGTATGAGGGTACACCAGTGGTGTTCCAAATGTGTGTGGGTAGAATATATATCCTACGGGGGTAAAATTGAAAAAAGTTGAAAAAAATTTTTTTTTGGACTTAGTCATTTTTCCGGCTTTTATCAGACTTTCAGATAGGGGAAATGTCAGTGAGCATTCCGATTTCAGTTCCAGAGCGATTCGCCCAATGAGTCCTTGATATTTAGTCGTTTTCAGCCAATTTTCTGGATTCTTGAAAATTTCACTTTTTTGTGAAAATATTCACTAAATGAGGGAATAATATGTATGAGGGTACCCCAGGAGAGTTCCAAATGTGTGTGGGTAGAATATATATCCCATGGGGGTAAAATTGAAAAAAGTTGAAAAAAATTTTTTTTTGCACTTAGTCATGTTTCTGGCGTTTATCAGACTTTAATATAGGGTAAATGTCAGTGAGCATTCCCATTTCAGTTCCAGAGCGATTCGCCCAATGAGTCTTTGATATTAAGTCGTTTTCAGCCAATTTTCTAGATTTTTGAAAATTTCACTTTTTTGTGAAAATATCCACTAAATGAGGGAATAATATGTGTGAGGGTACCCCAGGAGAGTTCTAAATGTGTGTGGGTAGAATATATATCCCACGGGGGTAAAATTGAAAAAAGTTGAAAACATTTTTTTTTTGGACTTAGTCATTTTTCCGGCGTTTATCAGACTTTCAGATAGGGCAAATGTCAGTGAGCGTTCCGATTTCAGTTCCAGAGCGATTCGCCCAATGAGTCCTTGATAATTAGTCGTTTTCAGCCAATTTTCTGGATTTTTGAAAATTTCACTTTTTTGTGAAAATATCCACTAAATGAGGGAATAATATGTGTGAGGGTACCCCAGGAGAGTTCTAAATGTGTGTGGGTAGAATATATATCCCATGGGGGTAAAATTGAAATAAGTTGAAAACATTTTTTTTTTGGACTTAGTCATTTTTCCAGCGTTTATCAGACTTTCAGATAGGGCAAATGTCAGTGAGCGTTCCGATTTCAGTTCCAGAGCGATTCGCCCAATGAATCCTTGATAATTAGTCGTTTTCTGCCAATTTCTGGATTTTTGAAAATTTCTCTTCTTTGTGAAAATATCCACTAAATGAGGGAATAATATGTGTGAGGGTACCCCAGGAGAGTTCCAAATGTGTGTGGGTAGAATATATATCCCACGGGGGTAAAATTGAAAAAAGTTGAAAAAATTTTTTTTTTGGACTTAGTCATTTTTCCGGCGTTTATCAGACTTTCAGATAGGGCAAATGTCAGTGAGCGTTCCGATTTCAGTTCCAGAGCGATTCGCCCAATGAGTCCTTGATAATTAGTCGTTTTCACCCAATTTTCTGGATTTTTGAAAATTTCACTTCTTTGTGAAAATATCCACTAAATGAGGGAATAATATGTGTGAGGGTACCCCAGGAGAGTTCCAAATGTGTGTGGGTAGAATATATATCCCACGGGGGTAAAATTGAAAAAAGTTGAAAAAATTTTTTTTTGGACTTAGTCATTTTTCCGGCGTTTATCAGACTTTCAGATAGGGGAAATGTCAGTGAGCGTTCCGATTTTAGTTCCAGAGCGATTCGCCCAATGAGTCCTTGTTATTTAGTTGTTTTCAGCCAATTTTCTGGATTTTTGAAAATTTCACTTTTTTGTGAAAATATCCACTAAATGAGGGAATAATATGTGTGAGGGTACCCCAGGAGAGTTCTAAATGTGTGTGGGTAGAATATATATCCCATGGGGGTAAAATTGAAATAAGTTGAAAACATTTTTTTTTTGGACTTAGTCATTTTTCCAGCGTTTATCAGACTTTCAGATAGGGCAAATGTCAGTGAGCGTTCCGATTTCAGTTCCAGAGCGATTCGCCCAATGAATCCTTGATAATTAGTCGTTTTCAGCCAATTTCTGGATTTTTGAAAATTTCTCTTCTTTGTGAAAATATCCACTAAATGAGGGAATAATATGTGTGAGGGTACCCCAGGAGAGTTCCAAATGTGTGTGGGTAGAATATATATCCCACGGGGGTAAAATTGAAAAAAGTTGAAAAAATTTTTTTTTTGGACTTAGTCATTTTTCCGGCGTTTATCAGACTTTCAGATAGGGCAAATGTCAGTGAGCGTTCCGATTTCAGTTCCAGAGCGATTCGCCCAATGAGTCCTTGATAATTAGTCGTTTTCACCCAATTTTCTGGATTTTTGAAAATTTCACTTTTTTGTGAAAATATCCACTAAATGAGGGAATAATATGTGTGAGGGTACCCCAGGAGAGTTCTAAATGTGTGTGGGTAGAATATATATCCCATGGGGGTAAAATTGAAATAAGTTGAAAACATTTTTTTTTTGGACTTAGTCATTTTTCCAGCGTTTATCAGACTTTCAGATAGGGCAAATGTCAGTGAGCGTTCCGATTTCAGTTCCAGAGCGATTCGCCCAATGAATCCTTGATAATTAGTCGTTTTCAGCCAATTTCTGGATTTTTGAAAATTTCTCTTCTTTGTGAAAATATCCACTAAATGAGGGAATAATATGTGTGAGGGTACCCCAGGAGAGTTCCAAATGTGTGTGGGTAGAATATATATCCCACGGGGGTAAAATTGAAAAAAGTTGAAAAAATTTTTTTTTTGGACTTAGTCATTTTTCCGGCGTTTATCAGACTTTCAGATAGGGCAAATGTCAGTGAGCGTTCCGATTTCAGTTCCAGAGCGATTCGCCCAATGAGTCCTTGATAATTAGTCGTTTTCCCCCAATTTTCTGGATTTTTGAAAATTTCACTTCTTTGTGAAAATATCCACTAAATGAGGGAATAATATGTGTGAGGGTACCCCAGGAGAGTTCCAAATGTGTGTGGGTAGAATATATATCCCACGGGGGTAAAATTGAAAAAAGTTGAAAAAATTTTTTTTTGGACTTAGTCATTTTTCCGGCGTTTATCAGACTTTCAGATAGGGAAATGTCAGTGAGCGTTCCGATTTTAGTTCCAGAGCGATTCGCCCAATGAGTCCTTGTTATTTAGTTGTTTTCAGCCAATTTTCTGGATTTTTGAAAATTTCACTTTTTTGTGAAAATATCCACTAAATGAGGGAATAATATGTGTGAGGGTACCCCAGGAGAGTTCTAAATGTGTGTGGGTAGAATATATATCCCATGGGGGTAAAATTGAAATAAGTTGAAAACATTTTTTTTTTGGACTTAGTCATTTTTCCAGCGTTTATCAGACTTTCAGATAGGGCAAATGTCAGTGAGCGTTCCGATTTCAGTTCCAGAGCGATTCGCCCAATGAATCCTTGATAATTAGTCGTTTTCAGCCAATTTCTGGATTTTTGAAAATTTCTCTTCTTTGTGAAAATATCCACTAAATGAGGGAATAATATGTGTGAGGGTACCCCAGGAGAGTTCCAAATGTGTGTGGGTAGAATATATATCCCACGGGGGTAAAATTGAAAAAAGTTGAAAAAAATTTTTTTTTGGACTTAGTCATTTTTCCGGCGTTTATCAGACTTTCAGATAGGGCAAATGTCAGTGAGCGTTCCGATTTCAGTTCCAGAGCGATTCGCCCAATGAGTCCTTGATAATTAGTCGTTTTCACCCAATTTTCTGGATTTTTGAAAATTTCACTTTTTTGTGAAAATATCCACTAAATGAGGGAATAATATGTGTGAGGGTACCCCAGGAAGAGTTCTAAATGTGTGTGGGTAGAATATATATCCCACGGGGGTAAAATTGAAAAAAGTTGAAAAATATTTTTTTTTGAACTTAGTCATTTTTCTGGCGTTTATCAGACTTTCAGATAGGGCAAATATCAGTGAGCATTCCGATTTCAGTTCCAGAGCGATTCGCCCAATGAGTCCTTGTTATTTAGTTGTTTTCAGCCAATTTTCTGGATTTTTGAAAATTTCACTTTTTTGTGAAAATATCCACTAAATGAGGGAATAATATGTGTGAGGGTACCCCAGGAGAGTTCTAAATGTGTGTGGGTAGAATATATATCCCACGGGGGTAAAATTGAAAAAAGTTGAAAACATTTTTTTTTTGGACTTAGTCATTTTTCCGGCGTTTATCAGACTTTCAGATAGGGCAAATGTCAGTGAGCGTTCCGATTTCAGTTCCAGAGCGATTCGCCCAATGAGTCCTTGATAATTAGTCGTTTTCAGCCAATTTTCTGGATTTTTGAAAATTTCACTTCTTTGTGAAAATATCCACTAAATGAGGGAATAATATGTGTGAGGGTACCCCAGGAGAGTTCCAAATGTGTGTGGGAAGAATATATATCCCACGGGGGTAAAATTGAAAAAAATTAAAAAAAAAATTTTTTTGGACTTAGTCATTTTTCCGGCGTGTATCAGACTTTCAGATAGGGGAAATGTCAGTGAGCGTTCCGATTTCAGTTCCAGAGCAATTCGCCCAATGAGTCCTTGTTATTTAGTTGTTTTCAGCCAATTTTCTGGATTTTTGAAAATTTCACTTTTTTGTGAAAATATCCACTAAATGAGGGAATAATATGTGTGAGGGTACCCCAGGAGAGTTCTAAATGTGTGTGGGTAGAATATATATCCCATGGGGGTAAAATTGAAAAAAGTTGAAAACATTTTTTTTTTGGACTTAGTCATTTTTCTGGCGTTTATCAGACTTTCAGATAGGGCAAATGTCAGTGAGCGTTCCGATTTCAGTTCCAGAGCGATTCGCCCAATGAATCCTTGATAATTAGTCGTTTTCAGCCAATTTCTGGATTTTTGAAAATTTCACTTCTTTGTGAAAATATCCACTAAATGAGGGAATAATATGTGTGTGGGTACGCCAGGAGAGTTCCAAATGTGTGTGGGTAGAATATATATCCCACGGGGGTAAAATTGAAAAAAGTAAAAAAAATTTTTTTTTTGGACTTAGTCATTTTTCCGGCGTTTATCAGACTTTCAGATAGGGGAAATGTCAGTGAGCGTTCCGATTTCAGTTCCAGAGCGATTCGCCCAATAAGTCCTTGTTATTTAGTTGTTTTCAGCCAATTTTCTGGATTTTTGAAAATTTCACTTTTTTGTGAAAATATCCACTCAATGAGGGAATAATATGTGTGAGGGTACCCCAGGAGAGTTCTAAATGTGTGTGGGTAGAATATATATCCCACGGGGGTAAAATTGAAAAAAGTTGAAAACATTTTTTTTTTGGACTTAGTCATTTTTCCGGCGTTTATCAGACTTTCAGATAGGGCAAATGTCAGTGAGCGTTCCGATTTCAGTTCCAGAGCGATTCGCCCAATGAGTCCTTGATAATTAGTCGTTTTCAGCCAATTTTCTGGATTTTTGAAAATTTCACTTCTTTGTGAAAATATCCACTAAATGAGGGAATAATATGTGTGAGGGTACCCCAGGAGAGTTCCAAATGTGTGTGGGTAGAATATATATCCCACGGGGGTAAAATTGAAAAAAGTTGAAAAAAATTTTTTTTTGGACTTTTTTGGACTTTTTTGGTCATTTTTCCGGCGTTTATCAGACTTTCAGATGGGGAAATGTCAGTGAGCGTTCCGATTTTAGTTCCAGAGCGATCCGCCCAATGAGTCCTTGTTATTTAGTTGTTTTCAGCCAATTTTCTGGATTTTTGAAAATTTCACTTTTTTGTGAAAATATCCACTAAATGAGGGAATAATATGTGTGAGGGCACCCCAGGAGAGTTCCAAATGTGTGTGGGTAGAATATATATGCCACGGAGGTAAAATTGAAAAAAGTTGAAAAAAAAATTTTTTTGGACTTAGTCATTTTTCCGGCGTTTATCAGACTTTCAGATAGGGCAAATATCAGTGAGCATTCCGATTTCAGTTCCAGAGCGATTCGCCCAATGAGTCCTTGTTATTTAGTTGTTTTCAGCCAATTTTCTGGATTTTTGAAAATTTCACTTATTTGTGAAAATATCCACTAAATGAGGGAATAATATGTGTGAGGGTACCCCAGGAGAGTTCCAAATGTGTGTGGGTAGAATATATATGCCACGGGGGTAAAATTGAAAAAAGTTGAAAAAAATTTTTTTTTGGACTTAGTCATTTTTCCGACGTTTATCAGACTTTCAGATAGGGGAAATGTCAGTGAGCATTCCGTTTTCAGTTCCAGAGCGATTCGCCCAATGAGTCCTTGATATTTAGTCGTTTTCAGCCAATTTTCTGGATTTTTGAAAATTTCACTTTTTTGTGAAAATATCCACTAAATGAGGGAATAATATGTGTGAGGGTACCCCAGGAGAGTTCTAAATGTGTGTGGGAAGAATATATATCCCACGGGGGTAAAATTGAAAAAAGTTGAAAAAAATTTTTTTTTGGACTTAGTCATTTTTCCGGCGTTTATCAGACTTTCAGATAGGGGAAATGTCAGTGAGCGTTCCGATTTTAGTTCCAGAGCGATTCGCCCAATGAGTCCTTGTTATTTAGTTGTTTTCAGCCAATTTTCTGGATTTTTGAAAATTTCACTTTTTTGTGAAAATATCCACTAAATGAGGGAATAATATGTGTGAGGGTACCCCAGGAGAGTTCTAAATGTGTGTGGGAAGAATATATATCCCACAGGGGTAAAATTGAAAAAAGTCGAAAACATTTTTTTTTTGGACTTAGTCATTTTTCTGGCGTTTATCAGACATTCAGATAGGGCAAATATCAGTGAGCATTCCGATTTCAGTTCCAGAGCGATTCGCCCAATGAGTCCTTGATATTTAGTCGTTTTCAGCCAATTTTCTGGATTCTTGAAAATTTCACTTCTTTGTGAAAATATCCACTAAATGAGGGAATAATATGTGTGAGGGTACCCCAGGAGAGTTCCAAATGTGTGTGGGTAGAATATATATCCCACGGGGGTAAAATTGAAAAAAGTTGAAAAAAATTTTTTTTTGGACTTAGTCATTTTTCCGGCGTTTATCAGACTTTCAGATAGGGGAAATGTCAGTGAGCGTTCCGATTTTAGTTCCAGAGCGATTCGCCCAATCATTCCTTGTTATTTAGTTGTTTTCAGCCAATTTTCTGGATTTTTGAAAATTTCACTTTTTTGTGAAAATATCCACTAAATGAGGGAATAATATGTGTGAGGGTACCCCAGGAGAGTTCTAAATGTGTGTGGGAAGAATATATATCCCACGGGGGTAAAATTAAAAAAAGTTGAAAAAATTTTTTTTTGGACTTAGTCATTTTTCCGGCGTTTATCAGACTTTCAGATAGGGCAAATATCAGTGAGCATTCCGATTTCAGTTCCAGAGCGATTCGCCCAATGAGTCCTTGATATTTAGTCGTTTTCAGCCAATTTTATGGAATCTTGAAAATTTCACTTTTTTGTGAAAATATCCACTAAATGAGGGAATAATATGTGTGAGGGTACCCCAGGAGAGTTCCAAATGTGTGTGGGTAGAATATATATCCCACGGGGGTAAAATTGAAAAAAGTTGAAAAAAATTTTTTTTTGGACTGTCATTTTTCCGGCGTTTATCAGACTTTCAGATGGGGAAATGTCAGTGAGCGTTCCGATTTTAGTTCCAGAGCGATTCGCCCAATGAGTCCTTGTTATTTAGTTGTTTTCAGCCAATTTTCTGGATTCTTGAAAATTTCACTTCTTTGTGAAAATATCCACTAAATGAGGGAATAATATGTGTGAGGGTACCCCAGGAGAGTTCCAAATGTGTGTGGGTAGAATATATATCCCACGGGGGTAAAATTGAAAAAAGTTGAAAAAAATTTTTTTTTGGACTTAGTCATTTTTCCGGCGTTTATCAGACTTTCAGATAGGGGAAATGTCAGTGAGCGTTCCGATTTTAGTTCCAGAGCGATTCGCCCAATCATTCCTTGTTATTTAGTTGTTTTCAGCCAATTTTCTGGATTTTTGAAAATTTCACTTTTTTGTGAAAATATCCACTAAATGAGGGAATAATATGTGTGAGGGTACCCCAGGAGAGTTCTAAATGTGTGTGGGAAGAATATATATCCCACGGGGGTAAAATTGAAAAAAGTCGAAAACATTTTTTTTTTGGACTTAGTCATTTTTCTGGCGTTTATCAGACTTTCAGATAGGGCAAATATCAGTGAGCATTCCGATTTCAGTTAAAGAGCGATTTGCCCAATGAGTCCTTGATATTTAGTCGTTTTCAGCCAATTTTCTGGATTCTTGAAAATTTCACTTCTTTGTGAAAATATCCACTAAATGAGGGAATAATATGTGTGAGGGTACCCCAGGAGAGTTCCAAATGTGTGTGGGTAGAATATATATCCCACGGGGGTAAAATTGAAAAAAGTTGAAAAAAATTTTTTTTTGGACTTAGTCATTTTTCCGGCGTTTATCAGACTTTCAGATAGGGGAAATGTCAGTGAGCGTTCCGATTTTAGTTCCAGAGCGATTCGCCCAATCATTCCTTGTTATTTAGTTGTTTTCAGCCAATTTTCTGGATTTTTGAAAATTTCACTTTTTTGTGAAAATATCCACTAAATGAGGGAATAATATGTGTGAGGGTACCCCAGGAGAGTTCTAAATGTGTGTGGGAAGAATATATATCCCACGGGGGTAAAATTAAAAAAAGTTGAAAAAATTTTTTTTTGGACTTAGTCATTTTTCCGGCGTTTATCAGACTTTCAGATAGGGCAAATATCACTGAGCATTCCGATTTCAGTTCCAGAGCGATTCACCCAATGAGTCCTTGATATTTAGTCGTTTTCAGCCAATTTTATGGATTCTTGAAAATTTCACTTTTTTGTGAAAATATCCACTAAATGAGGGAATAATATGTGTGAGGGTACCCCAGGAGAGGTCCAAATGTGTGTGGGTAGAATATATATCCCACGGGGGTAAAATTGAAAAAAGTTGAAAACATTTTTTTTTTGGACTTAGTCATTTTTCCGGCGTTTATCAGACTTTCAGATACGGGAAATGTCAGTGAGCGTTCCGATTTCAGTTCCAGAGCGATTCGCCCAATGAGTCTTTCATATTTAGTCGTTTTCAGCCAATTTTCTGGATTTTTGAAAATTTCACTTTTTTGTGAAAATATTCACTAAATGAGGAAATAATATGTGTGAGGGTACCCCAGGAGAGTTCTAAATGTGTGTGGGAAGAATATGTATCCCACGGGGGTAAAATTGAAAAAAGTTGAAAAATATTTTTTTTTGAACTTAGTCATTTTTCCGGCGTTTATCAGACTTTAAGATAGCGGAAATGTCAGTGAGCATTCCCATTTCAGTTCCAGAGCGATTCGCCCAATGAGTCTTTGATATTTAGTCGTTTTCAGCCAATTTTCTGGATTTTTGAAAATTTCACTTTTTTGTGAAAATATTCACTAAATGAGGGAATAATATGTGTGAGGGTACCCCAGGAGAGTTCTAAATGTGTGTGGGAAGAATATATATCCCACGGGGGTAAAATTGAAAAAAGTCGAAAAAATTTTTTTTTTGGACTTAGTCATTTTTCTGGCGTTTATCAGACTTTCAGATAGGGGAAATGTCAGTGAGCGTTCCGATTTCAGTTCCAGAGCGATTCGCCCAATGAGTCTTTGATATTTAGTCGTTTTCAGCCAATTTTCTGGATTTTTGAAAATTTCACTTTTTTGTGAAAATATTCACTAAATGAGGGAATAATATGTGTGAGGGTACCCCAGGAGAGTTCTAAATGTGTGTGGGAAGAATATCCCACGGGGGTAAAATTGAAAAAAGTTGAAAAATATTTTTTTTTTAACTTAGTCATTTTTCCGGCGTTTATCAGACTTTAAGATAGCGGAAATGTCAGTGAGCATTCCCATTTCAGTTCCAGAGCGATTCGCCCAATGAGTCTTTGATATTTAGTCGTTTTCAGCCAATTTTCTGGATTCTTGAAAATTTCACTTTTTTGTGAAAATATCCACTAAATGAGGGAATAATATGTGTGAGGGTACCCCAGGAGAGTTCCAAATGTGTGTGGGTAGAATATATATCCCACAGGGGTAAAATTAAAAAAAGTTGAAAAAATTTTTTTTTGGACTTAGTCATTTTTCCGGCGTTTATCAGACTTTCACTGAGCATTCCGATTTCAGTTCCAGAGCGATTCGCCCAATGAGTCCTTGATATTTAGTCGTTTTCAGCCAATTTTCTGGATTCTTGAAAATTTCACTTTTTTGTGAAAATATCCACTAAATGAGGGAATAATATGTGTGAGGGTACCCCAGGAGAGTTCCAAATGTGTGTGGGTAGAATATATATCCCACGGGGGTAAAATTGAAAAAAGTTGAAAAAATTTTTTTTTTGGACTTAGTCATTTTTCCGGCGTTTATCAGACTTTCAGATAGGGGAAATGTCAGTGAGCGTTCCGATTTCAGTTCCAGAGCGATTCGCCCAATGAGTCTTTGATATTTAGTCGTTTTCAGCCAATTTTCTGGATTTTTGAAAATTTCACTTTTTTGTGAAAATATTCACTAAATGAGGGAATAATATGTGTGAGGGTACCCCAGGAGAGTTCTAAATGTGTGTGGGAAGAATATGTATCCCACGGGGGTAAAATTGAAAAAAGTTGAAAAATATTTTTTTTTGAACTTAGTCATTTTTCCGGCGTTTATCAGACTTTAAGATAGCGGAAATGTCAGTGAGCATTCCCATTTCAGTTCCAGAGCGATTCGTCCAATGAGTCTTTGATATTTAGTCGTTTTCAGCCAATTTTCTGGATTTTTGAAAATTTCACTTTTTTGTGAAAATATTCACTAAATGAGGGAATAATATGTGTGAGGGTACCCCAGGAGAGTTCTAAATGTGTGTGGGAAGAATATATATCCCACGGGGGTAAAATTGAAAAAAGTTGAAAAAATTTTTTTTTGGACTTAGTCATTTTTCCGGCGTTTATCAGACTTTCAGATAGGGGAAATGTCAGTGAGCGTTCCGATTTTAGTTCCAGAGCGATTCGCCCAATGAGTCCTTGTTATTTAGTTGTTTTCAGCCAATTTTCTGGATTTTTGAAAATTTCACTTTTTTGTGAAAATATCCACTAAATGAGGGAATAATATGTGTGAGGGTACCCCAGGAGAGTTCTAAATGTGTGTGGGAAGAATATATATCCCACGGGGGTAAAATTGAAAAAAGTCGAAAACATTTTTTTTTTGGACTTAGTCATTTTTCTGGCGTTTATCAGACTTTCAGATAGTGCAAATATCAGTGAGCATTCCGATTTCAGTTCCAGAGCGATTCGCCCAATGAGTCCTTGATATTTAGTCGTTTTCAGCCAATTTTCTGGATTCTTGAAAATTTCACTTCTTTGTGAAAATATCCACTAAATGAGGGAATAATATGTGTGAGGGTACCCCAGGAGAGTTCCAAATGTGTGTGGGTAGAATATATATCCCACGGGGGTAAAATTGAAAAAAGTTGAAAAAAATTTTTTTTTGGACTTAGTCATTTTTCCGGCGTTTATCAGACTTTCAGATAGGGGAAATGTCAGTGAGCGTTCCGATTTTAGTTCCAGAGCGATTCGCCCAATCATTCCTTGTTATTTAGTTGTTTTCAGCCAATTTTCTGGATTTTTGAAAATTTCACTTTTTTGTGAAAATATTCACTAAATGAGGGAATAATATGTGTGAGGGTACCCCAGGAGAGTTCTAAATGTGTGTGGGAAGAATATGTATCCCACGGGGGTAAAATTGAAAAAAGTTGAAAAATATTTTTTTTTGAACTTAGTCATTTTTCCGGCGTTTATCAGACTTTAAGATAGCGGAAATGTCAGTGAGCATTCCCATTTCAGTTCCAGAGCGATTCGCCCAATGAGTCTTTGATATTTAGTCGTTTTCAGCCAATTTTCTGGATTTTTGAAAATTTCACTTTTTTGTGAAAATATTCACTAAATGAGGGAATAATATGTGTGAGGGTACCCCAGGAGAGTTCTAAATGTGTGTGGGAAGAATATATATCCCACGGGGGTAAAATTGAAAAAAGTTGAAAAAATTTTTTTTTTGGACTTAGTCATTTTTCCGGCGTTTATCAGACTTTCAGATAGGGGAAATGTCAGTGAGCGTTCCAATTTCAGTTCCAGAGCGATTCGCCCAATGAGTCCTTGATATTTAGTCGTTTTCAGCCAATTTTCTGGATTTTTGAAAATTTCACTTTTTTGTGAAAATATCCACTAAATGAGGGAATAATATGTGTGAGGGTACCCCAGGAGAGTTCTAAATGTGTGTGGGAAGAATATATATCCCACGGGGGTAAAATTAAAAAAAGTTGAAAAAATTTTTTTTTGGACTTAGTCATTTTTCCGGCGTTTATCAGACTTTCAGATAGGGCAAATATCACTGAGCATTCCGATTTCAGTTCCAGAGCGATTCGCCCAATGAGTCCTTGATATTTAGTCGTTTTCAGCCAATTTTCTGGATTCTTGAAAATTTCACTTTTTTGTGAAAATATCCACTAAATGAGGGAATAATATGTGTGAGGGTACCCCAGGAGAGTTCCAAATGTGTGTGGGTAGAATATATATCCCACGGGGGTAAAATTGAAAAAAGTTGAAAAAATTTTTTTTTTGGACTTAGTCATTTTTCCGGCGTTTATCAGACTTTCAGATAGGGGAAATGTCAGTGAGCGTTCCGATTTCAGTTCCAGAGCGATTTGCCCAATGAGTCTTTGATATTTAGTCGTTTTCAGCCAATTTTCTGGATTTTTGAAAATTTCACTTTTTTGTGAAAATATTCACTAAATGAGGGAATAATATGTGTGAGGGTACCCCAGGAGAGTTCTAAATGTGTGTGGGAAGAATATGTATCCCACGGGGGTAAAATTGAAAAAAGTTGAAAAATATTTTTTTTTGAACTTAGTCATTTTTCTGGCGTTTATCAGACTTTCAGATAGGGCAAATATCAGTGAGCATTCCGATTTCAGTTCCAGAGCGATTCGCCCAATGAGTCCTTGTTATTTAGTTGTTTTCAGCCAATTTTCTGGATTTTTGAAAATTTCACTTTTTTGTGAAAATATCCACTAAATGAGGGAATAATATGTGTGAGGGTACCCCAGGAGAGTTCTAAATGTGTGTGGGAAGAATATATATCCCACGGGGGTAAAATTAAAAAAAGTTGAAAAATATTTTTTTTTTAACTTAGTCATTTTTCCGGCGTTTATCAGACTTTAAGATAGCGGAAATGTCAGTGAGCATTCCCATTTCAGTTCCAGAGCGATTCGCTCAATGAGTCTTTGATATTTAGTCGTTTTCAGCCAATTTTCTGGATTTTTGAAAATTTCACTTTTTTGTGAAAATATTCACTAAATGAGGGAATAATATGTGTGAGGGTACCCCAGGAGAGTTCTAAATGTGTGTGGGAAGAATATATATCCCACGGGGGTAAAATTGAAAAAAGTTGAAAAAATTTTTTTTTGGACTTAGTCATTTTTCCGGCGTTTATCAGACTTTCAGATAGGGGAAATGTCAGTGAGCGTTCCGATTTTAGTTCCAGAGCGATTCGCCCAATGAGTCCTTGTTATTTAGTTGTTTTCAGCCAATTTTCTGGATTTTTGAAAATTTCACTTTTTTGTGAAAATATCCACTAAATGAGGGAATAATATGTGTGAGGGTACCCCAGGAGAGTTCTAAATGTGTGTGGGAAGAATATATATCCCACGGGGGTAAAATTGAAAAAAGTCGAAAACATTTTTTTTTTGGACTTAGTCATTTTTCTGGCGTTTATCAGACTTTCAGATAGGGCAAATATCAGTGAGCATTCCGATTTCAGTTCCAGAGCGATTCGCCCAATGAGTCCTTGATATTTAGTCGTTTTCAGCCAATTTTCTGGATTCTTGAAAATTTCACTTCTTTGTGAAAATATCCACTAAATGAGGGAATAATATGTGTGAGGGTACCCCAGGAGAGTTCCAAATGTGTGTGGGTAGAATATATATCCCACGGGGGTAAAATTGAAAAAAGTTGAAAAAAATTTTTTTTTGGACTTAGTCATTTTTCCGGCGTTTATCAGACTTTCAGATAGGGGAAATGTCAGTGAGCGTTCCGATTTTAGTTCCAGAGCGATTCGCCCAATGAGTCCTTGTTATTTAGTTGTTTTCAGCCAATTTTCTGGATTTTTGAAAATTTCACTTTTTTGTGAAAATATCCACTAAATGAGGGAATAATATGTGTGAGGGTACCCCAGGAGAGTTCCAAATGTGTGTGGGTAGAATATATATGCCACGGGGGTAAAATTGAAAAAAGTTGAAAAAATTTTTTTTTTGGACTTAGTCATTTTTCCGGCTTTTATCAGACTTTCAGATAGGGGAAATGTCAGTGAGCGTTCCGATTTCAGTTCCAGAGCGATTCGCCCAATGAGTCCTTGATATTTACTCGTTTTCAGCCAATTTTCTGGATTCTTGAAAATTTCACTTCTTTGTGAAAATATCCACTAAATGAGGGAATAATATGTGTGAGGGTACCCCAGGAGAGTTCCAAATGTGTGTGGGTAGAATATACATCCCACGGGGGTAAAATTGAAAAAAGTTGAAAAAATTTTTTTTTGGACTTAGTCATTTTTCCGGCGTTTATCAGACTTTCAGATAGGGGAAATGTCAGTGAGCGTTCCGATTTTAGTTCCAGAGCGATTCGCCCAATGAGTCCTTGTTATTTAGTTGTTTTCAGCCAATTTTCTGGATTTTTGAAAATTTCACTTTTTTGTGAAAATATCCACTAAATGAGGGAATAATATGTGTGAGGGTACCCCAGGAGAGTTCTAAATGTGTGTGGGAAGAATATATATCCCACGGGGGTAAAATTGAAAAAAGTCGAAAACATTTTTTTTTTGGACTTAGTCATTTTTCTGGCGTTTATCAGACTTTCAGATAGGGCAAATATCAGTGAGCATTCCGATTTCAGTTCCAGAGCGATTCGCCCAATGAGTCCTTGATATTTAGTCGTTTTCAGCCAATTTTCTGGATTCTTGAAAATTTCACTTCTTTGTGAAAATATCCACTAAATGAGGGAATAATATGTGTGAGGGTACCCCAGGAGAGTTCCAAATGTGTGTGGGTAGAATATATATCCCACGGGGGTAAAATTGAAAAAAGTTGAAAAAAATTTTTTTTTGGACTTAGTCATTTTTCCGGCGTTTATCAGACTTTCAGATAGGGGAAATGTCAGTGAGCGTTCCGATTTTAGTTCCAGAGCGATTCGCCCAATGAGTCCTTGTTATTTAGTTGTTTTCAGCCAATTTTCTGGATTTTTGAAAATTTCACTTTTTTGTGAAAATATCCACTAAATGAGGGAATAATATGTGTGAGGGTACCCCAGGAGAGTTCCAAATGTGTGTGGGTAGAATATATATGCCACGGGGGTAAAATTGAAAAAAGTTGAAAAAATTTTTTTTTTGGACTTAGTCATTTTTCCGGCTTTTATCAGACTTTCAGATAGGGGAAATGTCAGTGAGCGTTCCGATTTCAGTTCCAGAGCGATTCGCCCAATGAGTCCTTGATATTTACTCGTTTTCAGCCAATTTTCTGGATTCTTGAAAATTTCACTTCTTTGTGAAAATATCCACTAAATGAGGGAATAATATGTGTGAGGGTACCCCAGGAGAGTTCCAAATGTGTGTGGGTAGAATATACATCCCACGGGGGTAAAATTGAAAAAAGTTGAAAAAAATTTTTTTTTGGACTTAGTCATTTTTCCGGTGTTTATCAGACTTTCAGATAGGGGAAATGTCAGTGAGCGTTCCGATTTTAGTTCCAGAGCGATTCGCCCAATGAGTCCTTGTTATTTAGTTGTTTTCAGCCAATTTTCTGGATTTTTGAAAATTTCACTTTTTTGTGAAAATATCCACTAAATGAGGGAATAATATGTGTGAGGGTACCCCAGGAGAGTTCCAAATGTGTGTGGGTAGAATATATATGCCACGGGGGTAAAATTGAAAAAAGTTGAAAAAATTTTTTTTTTGGACTTAGTCATTTTTCCGGCGTTTATCAGACTTTCAGATAGGGGAAATGCCAGTGAGCGTTCCGATTTTAGTTCCAGAGCGATTCGCCCAATGAGTCCTTGTTATTTAGTTGTTTTCAGCCAATTTTCTGGATTCTTGAAAATTTCACTTTTTTGTGAAAATATCCACTAAATGAGGGAATAATATGTATGAGGGTACACCAGGAGAGTTCCAAATGTGTGTGGGTAGAATATATATCCTACGGGGGTAAAATTGAAAAAAGTTGAAAAAAATTTTTTTTTGGACTTAGTCATTTTTCCGGCGTTTATCAGACTTTCAGATAGGGGAAATGTCAGTGAGCGTTCCGATTTCAGTTCCAGAGCGATTCGCCCAATGAGTCTTTGATATTTAGTCGTTTTCAGCCAATTTTCTGGATTTTTGAAAATTTCACTTTTTTGTGAAAATATTCACTAAATGAGGGAATAATATGTGTGAGGGTACCCCAGGAGAGTTCTAAATGTGTGTGGGAAGAATATGTATCCCACGGGGGTAAAATTGAAAAAAGTTGAAAAATATTTTTTTTTGAACTTAGTCATTTTTCCGGCGTTTATCAGACTTTAAGATAGCGGAAATGTCAGTGAGCATTCCCATTTCAGTTCCAGAGCGATTCGTCCAATGAGTCTTTGATATTTAGTCGTTTTCAGCCAATTTTCTGGATTTTTGAAAATTTCACTTTTTTGTGAAAATATTCACTAAATGAGGGAATAATATGTGTGAGGGTACCCCAGGAGAGTTCTAAATGTGTGTGGGAAGAATATATATCCCACGGGGGTAAAATTGAAAAAAGTTGTAAAAATTTTTTTTTGGACTTAGTCATTTTTCCGGCGTTTATCAGACTTTCAGATAGGGGAAATGTCAGTGAGCGTTCCGATTTTAGTTCCAGAGCGATTCGCCCAATGAGTCCTTGTTATTTAGTTGTTTTCAGCCAATTTTCTGGATTTTTGAAAATTTCACTTTTTTGTGAAAATATCCACTAAATGAGGGAATAATATGTGTGAGGGTACCCCAGGAGAGTTCTAAATGTGTGTGGGAAGAATATATATCCCACGGGGGTAAAATTGAAAAAAGTCGAAAACATTTTTTTTTTGGACTTAGTCATTTTTCTGGCGTTTATCAGACTTTCAGATAGTGCAAATATCAGTGAGCATTCTGATTTCAGTTCCAGAGCGATTCGCCCAATGAGTCCTTGATATTTAGTCGTTTTCAGCCAATTTTCTGGATTCTTGAAAATTTCACTTCTTTGTGAAAATATCCACTAAATGAGGGAATAATATGTGTGAGGGTACCCCAGGAGAGTTCCAAATGTGTGTGGGTAGAATATATATCCCACGGGGGTAAAATTGAAAAAAGTTGAAAAAAATTTTTTTTTGGACTTAGTCATTTTTCCGGCGTTTATCAGACTTTCAGATAGGGGAAATGTCAGTGAGCGTTCCGATTTTAGTTCCAGAGCGATTCGCCCAATCATTCCTTGTTATTTAGTTGTTTTCAGCCAATTTTCTGGATTTTTGAAAATTTCACTTTTTTGTGAAAATATTCACTAAATGAGGGAATAATATGTGTGAGGGTACCCCAGGAGAGTTCTAAATGTGTGTGGGAAGAATATGTATCCCACGGGGGTAAAATTGAAAAAAGTTGAAAAATATTTTTTTTTGAACTTAGTCATTTTTCCGGCGTTTATCAGACTTTAAGATAGCGGAAATGTCAGTGAGCATTCCCATTTCAGTTCCAGAGCGATTCGCCCAATGAGTCTTTGATATTTAGTCGTTTTCAGCCAATTTTCTGGATTTTTGAAAATTTCACTTTTTTGTGAAAATATTCACTAAATGAGGGAATAATATGTGTGAGGGTACCCCAGGAGAGTTCTAAATGTGTGTGGGAAGAATATATATCCCACGGGGGTAAAATTGAAAAAAGTTGAAAAAATTTTTTTTTTGGACTTAGTCATTTTTCCGGCGTTTATCAGACTTTCAGATAGGGGAAATGTCAGTGAGCGTTCCGATTTCAGTTCCAGAGCGATTCGCCCAATGAGTCCTTGATATTTAGTCGTTTTCAGCCAATTTTCTGGATTTTTGAAAATTTCACTTTTTTGTGAAAATATCCACTAAATGAGGGAATAATATGTGTGAGGGTACCCCAGGAGAGTTCTAAATGTGTGTGGGAAGAATATATATCCCACGGGGGTAAAATTAAAAAAAGTTGAAAAAATTTTTTTTTGGACTTAGTCATTTTTCCGGCGTTTATCAGACTTTCAGATAGGGCAAATATCACTGAGCATTCCGATTTCAGTTCCAGAGCGATTCGCCCAATGAGTCCTTGATATTTAGTCGTTTTCAGCCAATTTTCTGGATTCTTGAAAATTTCACTTTTTTGTGAAAATATCCACTAAATGAGGGAATAATATGTGTGAGGGTACCCCAGGAGAGTTCCAAATGTGTGTGGGTAGAATATATATCCCACGGGGGTAAAATTGAAAAAAGTTGAAAAAATTTTTTTTTTGGACTTAGTCATTTTTCCGGCGTTTATCAGACTTTCAGATAGGGGAAATGTCAGTGAGCGTTCCGATTTCAGTTCCAGAGCGATTTGCCCAATGAGTCTTTGATATTTAGTCGTTTTCAGCCAATTTTCTGGATTTTTGAAAATTTCACTTTTTTGTGAAAATATTCACTAAATGAGGGAATAATATGTGTGAGGGTACCCCAGGAGAGTTCTAAATGTGTGTGGGAAGAATATGTATCCCACGGGGGTAAAATTGAAAAAAGTTGAAAAATATTTTTTTTGAACTTAGTCATTTTTCTGGCGTTTATCATACTTTCAGATAGGGCAAATATCAGTGAGCATTCCGATTTCAGTTCCAGAGCGATTCGCCCAATGAGTCCTTGTTATTTAGTTGTTTTCAGCCAATTTTCTGGATTTTTGAAAATTTCACTTTTTTGTGAAAATATCCACTAAATGAGGGAATAATATGTGTGAGGGTACCCCAGGAGAGTTCTAAATGTGTGTGGGAAGAATATATATCCCACGGGGGTAAAATTAAAAAAAGTTGAAAAATATTTTTTTTTTAACTTAGTCATTTTTCCGGCGTTTATCAGACTTTAAGATAGCGGAAATGTCAGTGAGCATTCCCATTTCAGTTCCAGAGCGATTCGCTCAATGAGTCTTTGATATTTAGTCGTTTTCAGCCAATTTTCTGGATTTTTGAAAATTTCACTTTTTTGTGAAAATATTCACTAAATGAGGGAATAATATGTGTGAGGGTACCCCAGGAGAGTTCTAAATGTGTGTGGGAAGAATATATATCCCACGGGGGTAAAATTGAAAAAAGTTGAAAAAATTTTTTTTTGGACTTAGTCATTTTTCCGGCGTTTATCAGACTTTCAGATAGGGGAAATGTCAGTGAGCGTTCCGATTTTAGTTCCAGAGCGATTCGCCCAATGAGTCCTTGTTATTTAGTTGTTTTCAGCCAATTTTCTGGATTTTTGAAAATTTCACTTTTTTGTGAAAATATCCACTAAATGAGGGAATAATATGTGTGAGGGTACCCCAGGAGAGTTCTAAATGTGTGTGGGAAGAATATATATCCCACGGGGGTAAAATTGAAAAAAGTCGAAAACATTTTTTTTTTGGACTTAGTCATTTTTCTGGCGTTTATCAGACTTTCAGATAGGGCAAATATCAGTGAGCATTCCGATTTCAGTTCCAGAGCGATTCGCCCAATGAGTCCTTGATATTTAGTCGTTTTCAGCCAATTTTCTGGATTCTTGAAAATTTCACTTCTTTGTGAAAATATCCACTAAATGAGGGAATAATATGTGTGAGGGTACCCCAGGAGAGTTCCAAATGTGTGTGGGTAGAATATATATCCCACGGGGGTAAAATTGAAAAAAGTTGAAAAAAATTTTTTTTTGGACTTAGTCATTTTTCCGGCGTTTATCAGACTTTCAGATAGGGGAAATGTCAGTGAGCGTTCCGATTTTAGTTCCAGAGCGATTCGCCCAATGAGTCCTTGTTATTTAGTTGTTTTCAGCCAATTTTCTGGATTTTTGAAAATTTCACTTTTTTGTGAAAATATCCACTAAATGAGGGAATAATATGTGTGAGGGTACCCCAGGAGAGTTCCAAATGTGTGTGGGTAGAATATATATGCCACGGGGGTAAAATTGAAAAAAGTTGAAAAAATTTTTTTTTTGGACTTAGTCATTTTTCCGGCGTTTATCAGACTTTCAGATAGGGGAAATGCCAGTGAGCGTTCCGATTTTAGTTCCAGAGCGATTCGCCCAATGAGTCCTTGTTATTTAGTTGTTTTCAGCCAATTTTCTGGATTCTTGAAAATTTCACTTTTTTGTGAAAATATCCACTAAATGAGGGAATAATATGTATGAGGGTACACCAGGAGAGTTCCAAATGTGTGTGGGTAGAATATATATCCTACGGGGGTAAAATTGAAAAAAGTTGAAAAAAATTTTTTTTTGGACTTAGTCATTTTTCCGGCGTTTATCAGACTTTCAGATAGGGGAAATGTCAGTGAGCGTTCCGATTTCAGTTCCAGAGCGATTCGCCCAATGAGTCTTTGATATTTAGTCGTTTTCAGCCAATTTTCTGGATTTTTGAAAATTTCACTTTTTTGTGAAAATATCCACTAAATGAGGGAATAATATGTGTGAGGGTACCCCAGGAGAGTTCTAAATGTGTGTGGGAAGAATATATATCCCACGGGGGTAAAATTAAAAAAAGTTGAAAAATATTTTTTTTTGAACTTAGTCATTTTTCCGGCGTTTATCAGACATTAAGATAGCGGAAATGTCAGTGAGCATTCCCATTTCAGTTCCAGAGCGATTCGCTCAATGAGTCTTTGATATTTAGTCGTTTTCAGCCAATTTTCTGGATTTTTGAAAATTTCACTTTTTTGTGAAAATATTCACTAAATGAGGGAATAATATGTGTGAGGGTACCCCAGGAGAGTTCTAAATGTGTGTGGGAAGAATATATATCCCACGGGGGTAAAATTGAAAAAAGTTGAAAAAATTTTTTTTTGGACTTAGTCATTTTTCCGGCGTTTATCAGACTTTCAGATAGGGGAAATGTCAGTGAGCGTTCCGATTTTAGTTCCAGAGCGATTCGCCCAATGAGTCCTTGTTATTTAGTTGTTTTCAGCCAATTTTCTGGATTTTTGAAAATTTCACTTTTTTGTGAAAATATCCACTAAATGAGGGAATAATATGTGTGAGGGTACCCCAGGAGAGTTCTAAATGTGTGTGGGAAGAATATATATCCCACGGGGGTAAAATTGAAAAAAGTCGAAAACATTTTTTTTTTGGACTTAGTCATTTTTCTGGCGTTTATCAGACTTTCAGATAGGGCAAATATCAGTGAGCATTCCGATTTCAGTTCCAGAGCGATTCGCCCAATGAGTCCTTGATATTTAGTCGTTTTCAGCCAATTTTCTGGATTCTTGAAAATTTCACTTCTTTGTGAAAATATCCACTAAATGAGGGAATAATATGTGTGAGGGTACCCCAGGAGAGTTCCAAATGTGTGTGGGTAGAATATATATCCCACGGGGGTAAAATTGAAAAAAGTTGAAAAAAATTTTTTTTTGGACTTAGTCATTTTTCCGGCGTTTATCAGACTTTCAGATAGGGGAAATGTCAGTGAGCGTTCCGATTTTAGTTCCAGAGCGATTCGCCCAATGAGTCCTTGTTATTTAGTTGTTTTCAGCCAATTTTCTGGATTTTTGAAAATTTCACTTTTTTGTGAAAATATCCACTAAATGAGGGAATAATATGTGTGAGGGTACCCCAGGAGAGTTCCAAATGTGTGTGGGTAGAATATATATGCCACGGGGGTAAAATTGAAAAAAGTTGAAAAAATTTTTTTTTTGGACTTAGTCATTTTTCCGGCGTTTATCAGACTTTCAGATAGGGGAAATGTCAGTGAGCGTTCCGATTTTAGTTCCAGAGCGATTCGCCCAATGAGTCCTTGTTATTTAGTTGTTTTCAGCCAATTTTCTGGATTCTTGAAAATTTCACTTTTTTGTGAAAATATCCACTAAATGAGGGAATAATATGTATGAGGGTACACCAGGAGAGTTCCAAATGTGTGTGGGTAGAATATATATCCTACGGGGGTAAAATTGAAAAAAGTTGAAAAAAATTTTTTTTTGGACTTAGTCATTTTTCCGGCTTTTATCAGACTTTCAGATAGGGGAAATGTCAGTGAGCGTTCCGATTTCAGTTCCAGAGCGATTCGCCCAATGAGTCCTTGATATTTAGTCGTTTTCAGCCAATTTTCTGGATTTTTGAAAATTTCACTTTTTTGTGAAAATATCCACTAAATGAGGGAATAATATGTGTGAGGGTACCCCAGGAGAGTTCTAAATGTGTGTGGGAAGAATATATATCCCACGGGGGTAAAATTGAAAAAAGTCGAAAACATTTTTTTTTGGACTTAGTCATTTTTCTGGCGTTTATCAGACTTTCAGATAGGGCAAATATCAGTGAGCATTCCGATTTCAGTTCCAGAGCGATTCGCCCAATGAGTCCTTGATATTTAGTCGTTTTCAGCCAATTTTCTGGATTCTTGAAAATTTCACTTCTTTGTGAAAATATCCACTAAATGAGGGAATAATATGTGTGAGGGTACCCCAGGAGAGTTCCAAATGTGTGTGGGTAGAATATATATCCCACGGGGGTAAAATTGAAAAAAGTTGAAAAAAATTTTTTTTTGGACTTAGTCATTTTTCCGGCGTTTATCAGACTTTCAGATAGGGGCAATGTCAGTGAGCGTTCCGATTTTAGTTCCAGAGCGATTCGCCCAATGAGTCCTTGTTATTTAGTTGTTTTCAGCCAATTTTCTGGATTCTTGAAAATTTCACTTTTTTGTGAAAATATCCACTAAATGAGGGAATAATATGTATGAGGGTACACCAGGAGAGTTCCAAATGTGTGTGGGTAGAATATATATCCTACGGGGGTAAAATTGAAAAAAGTTGAAAAAAATTTTTTTTTGGACTTAGTCATTTTTCCGGCTTTTATCAGACTTTCAGATAGGGGAAATGTCAGTGAGCGTTCCGATTTCAGTTCCAGAGCGATTCGCCCAATGAGTCCTTGATATTTAGTCGTTTTCAGCCAATTTTCTGGATTTTTGAAAATTTCACTTTTTTGTGAAAATATCCACTAAATGAGGGAATAATATGTGTGAGGGTACCCCAGGAGAGTTCTAAATGTGTGTGGGAAGAATATATATCCCACGGGGGTAAAACTGAAAAAAGTCGAAAACATTTTTTTTTGGACTTAGTCATTTTTCTGGCGTTTATCAGACTTTCAGATAGGGCAAATATCAGTGAGCATTCCGATTTCAGTTCCAGAGCGATTCGCCCAATGAGTCCTTGATATTTAGTCGTTTTCAGCAAATTTTCTGGATTCTTGAAAATTTCACTTCTTTGTGAAAATATCCACTAAATGAGGGAATAATATGTGTGAGGGTACCCCAGGAGAGTTCCAAATGTGTGTGGGTAGAATATATATCCCACGGGGGTAAAATTGAAAAAAGTTGAAAAAAATTTTTTTTTGGACTTAGTCATTTTTCCGGCGTTTATCAGACTTTCAGATAGGGCAAATATCACTGAGCATTCCGATTTCAGTTCCAGAGCGATTCGCCCAATGAGTCCTTGATATTTACTCGTTTTCAGCCAATTTTCTGGATTCTTGAAAATTTCACTTCTTTGTGAAAATATCCACTAAATGAGGGAATAATATGTGTGAGGGTACCCCAGGAGAGTTCCAAATGTGTGTGGGTAGAATATATATGCCACGGGGGTAAAATTGAAAAAAGTTGAAAAAATTTTTTTTTTGGACTTAGTCATTTTTCCGGCGTTTATCAGACTTTCAGATAGGGGAAATGTCAGTGAGCGTTCCGATTTTAGTTCCAGAGCGATTCGCCCAATGAGTCCTTGTTATTTAGTTGTTTTCAGCCAATTTTCTGGATTTTTGAAAATTTCACTTTTTTGTGAAAATATCCACTAAATGAGGGAATAATATGTGTGAGGGTACCCCAGGAGAGTTCCAAATGTGTGTGGGTAGAATATATATGCCACGGGGGTAAAATTGAAAAAAGTCGAAAACATTTTTTTTTGGACTTAGTCATTTTTCTGGCGTTTATCAGACTTTCAGATAGGGCAAATATCAGTGAGCATTCCGATTTCAGTTCCAGAGCGATTCGCCCAATGAGTCCTTGATATTTAGTCGTTTTCAGCCAATTTTCTGGATTCTTGAAAATTTCACTTCTTTGTGAAAATATCCACTAAATGAGGGAATAATATGTGTGAGGGTACCCCAGGAGAGTTCCAAATGTGTGTGGGTAGAATATATATCCCACGGGGGTAAAATTGAAAAAAGTTGAAAAAAATTTTTTTTTGGACTTAGTCATTTTTCCGGCGTTTATCAGACTTTCAGATAGGGGAAATGTCAGTGAGCGTTCCGATTTTAGTTCCAGAGCGATTCGCCCAATGAGTCCTTGTTATTTAGTTGTTTTCAGCCAATTTTCTGGATTCTTGAAAATTTCACTTTTTTGTGAAAATGTCCACTAAATGAGGGAATAATATGTATGAGGGTACACCAGGAGAGTTCCAAATGTGTGTGGGTAGAATATATATCCTACGGGGGTAAAATTGAAAAAAGTTGAAAAAAATTTTTTTTTGGACTTAGTCATTTTTCCGGCTTTTATCAGACTTTCAGATAGGGGAAATGTCAGTGAGCGTTCCGATTTCAGTTCCAGAGCGATTCGCCCAATGAGTCCTTGATATTTAGTCGTTTTCAGCCAATTTTCTGGATTTTTGAAAATTTCACTTTTTTGTGAAAATATCCACTAAATGAGGGAATAATATGTGTGAGGGTACCCCAGGAGAGTTCCAAATGTGTGTGGGTAGAATATATATGCCACGGGGGTAAAATTGAAAAAAGTTGAAAAAATTTTTTTTTTGGACTTAGTCATTTTTCCGGCGTTTATCAGACTTTCAGATAGGGGAAATGTCAGTGAGCGTTCCGATTTTAGTTCCAGAGCGATTCGCCCAATGAGTCCTTGTTATTTAGTTGTTTTCAGCCAATTTTCTGGATTCTTGAAAATTTCACTTTTTTGTGAAAATATCCACTAAATGAGGGAATAATATGTATGAGGGTACACCAGGAGAGTTCCAAATGTGTGTGGGTAGAATATATATCCTACGGGGGTAAAATTGAAAAAAGTTGAAAAATATTTTTTTTTGGACTTAGTCATTTTTCCGGCTTTTATCAGACTTTCAGATAGGGGAAATGTCAGTGAGCGTTCCGATTTCAGTTCCAGAGCGATTCGCCCAATGAGTCCTTGATATTTAGTCGTTTTCAGCCAATTTTCTGGATTTTTGAAAATTTCACTTTTTTGTGAAAATATCCACTAAATGAGGGAATAATATGTGTGAGGGTACCCCAGGAGAGTTCTAAATGTGTGTGGGAAGAATATATATCCCACGGGGGTAAAATTAAAAAAAGTTGAAAAAATTTTTTTTTGGACTTAGTCATTTTTCCGGCGTTTATCAGACTTTCAGATAGGGCAAATATCACTGAGCATTCCGATTTCAGTTCCAGAACGATTCGCCCATTGAGTCCTTGATATTTAGTCGTTTTCAGCCAATTTTCTGGATTCTTGAAAATTTCACTTTTTTGTGAAAATATCCACTAAATGAGGGAATAATATGTGTGAGGGTACCCCAGGAGAGTTCCAAATGTGTGTGGGTAGAATATATATGCCACGGGGGTAAAATTGAAAAAAGTTGAAAAAATTTTTTTTTTGGACTTAGTCATTTTTCCGGCGTTTATCAGACTTTCAGATAGGGGAAATGTCAGTGAGCGTTCCGATTTTAGTTCCAGAGCGATTCGCCCAATGAGTCCTTGTTATTTAGTTGTTTTCAGCCAATTTTCTGGATTTTTGAAAATTTCACTTTTTTGTGAAAATATCCACTAAATGAGGGAATAATATGTGTGAGGGTACCCCAGGAGAGTTCCAAATGTGTGTGGGTAGAATATATATGCCACGGGGGTAAAATTGAAAAAAGTTGAAAAAATTTTTTTTTTTGGACTTAGTCATTTTTCCGGCGTTTATCAGACTTTCAGATAGGGGAAATGTCAGTGAGCGTTCCGATTTTAGTTCCAGAGCGATTCGCCCAATGAGTCCTTGTTATTTAGTTGTTTTCAGCCAATTTTCTGGATTCTTGAAAATTTCACTTTTTTGTGAAAATATCCACTAAATGAGGGAATAATATGTATGAGGGTACACCAGGAGAGTTCCAAATGTGTGTGGGTAGAATATATATCCTACGGGGGTAAAATTGAAAAAAGTTGAAAAAAATTTTTTTTTGGACTTAGTCATTTTTCCGGCTTTTATCAGACTTTCAGATAGGGGAAATGTCAGTGAGCGTTCCGATTTCAGTTCCAGAGCGATTCGCCCAATGAGTCCTTGTTATTTAGTTGTTTTCAGCCAATTTTCTGGATTTTTGAAAATTTCACTTTTTTGTGAAAATATCCACTAAATGAGGGAATAATATGTGTGAGGGTACCCCAGGAGAGTTCCAAATGTGTGTGGGTAGAATATATATGCCACGGGGGTAAAATTGAAAAAAGTCGAAAACATTTTTTTTTGGACTTAGTCATTTTTCTGGCGTTTATCAGACTTTCAGATAGGGCAAATATCAGTGAGCATTCCGATTTCAGTTCCAGAGCGATTCGCCCAATGAGTCCTTGATATTTAGTCGTTTTCAGCCAATTTTCTGGATTCTTGAAAATTTCACTTCTTTGTGAAAATATCCACTAAATGAGGGAATAATATGTGTGAGGGTACCCCAGGAGAGTTCCAAATGTGTGTGGGTAGAATATATATCCCACGGGGGTAAAATTGAAAAAAGTTGAAAAAAATTTTTTTTTGGACTTAGTCATTTTTCCGGCGTTTATCAGACTTTCAGATAGGGGAAATGTCAGTGAGCGTTCCGATTTTAGTTCCAGAGCGATTCGCCCAATGAGTCCTTGTTATTTAGTTGTTTTCAGCCAATTTTCTGGATTCTTGAAAATTTCACTTTTTTGTGAAAATGTCCACTAAATGAGGGAATAATATGTATGAGGGTACACCAGGAGAGTTCCAAATGTGTGTGGGTAGAATATATATCCTACGGGGGTAAAATTGAAAAAAGTTGAAAAAAATTTTTTTTTGGACTTAGTCATTTTTCCGGCTTTTATCAGACTTTCAGATAGGGGAAATGTCAGTGAGCGTTCCGATTTCAGTTCCAGAGCGATTCGCCCAATGAGTCCTTGATATTTAGTCGTTTTCAGCCAATTTTCTGGATTTTTGAAAATTTCACTTTTTTGTGAAAATATCCACTAAATGAGGGAATAATATGTGTGAGGGTACCCCAGGAGAGTTCCAAATGTGTGTGGGTAGAATATATATGCCACGGGGGTAAAATTGAAAAAAGTTGAAAAAATTTTTTTTTTGGACTTAGTCATTTTTCCGGCGTTTATCAGACTTTCAGATAGGGGAAATGTCAGTGAGCGTTCCGATTTTAGTTCCAGAGCGATTCGCCCAATGAGTCCTTGTTATTTAGTTGTTTTCAGCCAATTTTCTGGATTCTTGAAAATTTCACTTTTTTGTGAAAATATCCACTAAATGAGGGAATAATATGTATGAGGGTACACCAGGAGAGTTCCAAATGTGTGTGGGTAGAATATATATCCTACGGGGGTAAAATTGAAAAAAGTTGAAAAATATTTTTTTTTGGACTTAGTCATTTTTCCGGCTTTTATCAGACTTTCAGATAGGGGAAATGTCAGTGAGCGTTCCGATTTCAGTTCCAGAGCGATTCGCCCAATGAGTCCTTGATATTTAGTCGTTTTCAGCCAATTTTCTGGATTTTTGAAAATTTCACTTTTTTGTGAAAATATCCACTAAATGAGGGAATAATATGTGTGAGGGTACCCCAGGAGAGTTCTAAATGTGTGTGGGAAGAATATATATCCCACGGGGGTAAAATTAAAAAAAGTTGAAAAAATTTTTTTTTGGACTTAGTCATTTTTCCGGCGTTTATCAGACTTTCAGATAGGGCAAATATCACTGAGCATTCCGATTTCAGTTCCAGAACGATTCGCCCATTGAGTCCTTGATATTTAGTCGTTTTCAGCCAATTTTCTGGATTCTTGAAAATTTCACTTTTTTGTGAAAATATCCACTAAATGAGGGAATAATATGTGTGAGGGTACCCCAGGAGAGTTCCAAATGTGTGTGGGTAGAATATATATGCCACGGGGGTAAAATTGAAAAAAGTTGAAAAAATTTTTTTTTTGGACTTAGTCATTTTTCCGGCGTTTATCAGACTTTCAGATAGGGGAAATGTCAGTGAGCGTTCCGATTTTAGTTCCAGAGCGATTCGCCCAATGAGTCCTTGTTATTTAGTTGTTTTCAGCCAATTTTCTGGATTTTTGAAAATTTCACTTTTTTGTGAAAATATCCACTAAATGAGGGAATAATATGTGTGAGGGTACCCCAGGAGAGTTCCAAATGTGTGTGGGTAGAATATATATGCCACGGGGGTAAAATTGAAAAAAGTTGAAAAAATTTTTTTTTTGGACTTAGTCATTTTTCCGGCGTTTATCAGACTTTCAGATAGGGGAAATGTCAGTGAGCGTTCCGATTTTAGTTCCAGAGCGATTCGCCCAATGAGTCCTTGTTATTTAGTTGTTTTCAGCCAATTTTCTGGATTCTTGAAAATTTCACTTTTTTGTGAAAATATCCACTAAATGAGGGAATAATATGTATGAGGGTACACCAGGAGAGTTCCAAATGTGTGTGGGTAGAATATATATCCTACGGGGGTAAAATTGAAAAAAGTTGAAAAAAATTTTTTTTTGGACTTAGTCATTTTTCCGGCTTTTATCAGACTTTCAGATAGGGGAAATGTCAGTGAGCGTTCCGATTTCAGTTCCAGAGCGATTCGCCCAATGAGTCCTTGATATTTAGTCGTTTTCAGCCAATTTTCTGGATTTTTGAAAATTTCACTTTTTTGTGAAAATATCCACTAAATGAGGGAATAATATGTGTGAGGGTACCCCAGGAGAGTTCTAAATGTGTGTGGGAAGAATATATATCCCACGGGGGTAAAATTGAAAAAAGTCGAAAACATTTTTTTTTGGACTTAGTCATTTTTCTGGCGTTTATCAGACTTTCAGATAGGGCAAATATCAGTGAGCATTCCGATTTCAGTTCCAGAGCGATTCGCCCAATGAGTCCTTGATATTTAGTCGTTTTCAGCCAATTTTCTGGATTCTTGAAAATTTCACTTCTTTGTGAAAATATCCACTAAATGAGGGAATAATATGTGTGAGGGTACCCCAGGAGAGTTCCAAATGTGTGTGGGTAGAATATATATCCCACGGGGGTAAAATTGAAAAAAGTTGAAAAAAATTTTTTTTTGGACTTAGTCATTTTTCCGGCGTTTATCAGACTTTCAGATAGGGGAAATGTCAGTGAGCGTTCCGATTTTAGTTCCAGAGCGATTCGCCCAATGAGTCCTTGTTATTTAGTTGTTTTCAGCCAATTTTCTGGATTCTTGAAAATTTCACTTTTTTGTGAAAATATCCACTAAATGAGGGAATAATATGTATGAGGGTACACCAGGAGAGTTCCAAATGTGTGTGGGTAGAATATATATCCTACGGGGGTAAAATTGAAAAAAGTTGAAAAAAATTTTTTTTTGGACTTAGTCATTTTTCCGGCTTTTATCAGACTTTCAGATAGGGGAAATGTCAGTGAGCGTTCCGATTTCAGTTCCAGAGCGATTCGCCCAATGAGTCCTTGATATTTAGTCGTTTTCAGCCAATTTTCTGGATTTTTGAAAATTTCACTTTTTTGTGAAAATATCCACTAAATGAGGGAATAATATGTGTGAGGGTACCCCAGGAGAGTTCCAAATGTGTGTGGGTAGAATATATATGCCACGGGGGTAAAATTGAAAAAAGTTGAAAAAATTTTTTTTTTGGACTTAGTCATTTTTCCGGCGTTTATCAGACTTTCAGATAGGGGAAATGTCAGTGAGCGTTCCGATTTTAGTTCCAGAGCGATTCGCCCAATGAGTCCTTGTTATTTAGTTGTTTTCAGCCAATTTTCTGGATTCTTGAAAATTTCACTTTTTTGTGAAAATATCCACTAAATGAGGGAATAATATGTATGAGGGTACACCAGGAGAGTTCCAAATGTGTGTGGGTAGAATATATATCCTACGGGGGTAAAATTGAAAAAAGTTGAAAAATATTTTTTTTTGGACTTAGTCATTTTTCCAGCTTTTATCAGACTTTCAGATAGGGGAAATGTCAGTGAGCGTTCCGATTTCAGTTCCAGAGCGATTCGCCCAATGAGTCCTTGATATTTAGTCGTTTTCAGCCAATTTTCTGGATTTTTGAAAATTTCACTTTTTTGTGAAAATATCCACTAAATGAGGGAATAATATGTGTGAGGGTACCCCAGGAGAGTTCTAAATGTGTGTGGGAAGAATATATATCCCACGGGGGTAAAATTAAAAAAAGTTGAAAAAATTTTTTTTTGGACTTAGTCATTTTTCCGGCGTTTATCAGACTTTCAGATAGGGCAAATATCACTGAGCATTCCGATTTCAGTTCCAGAACGATTCGCCCATTGAGTCCTTGATATTTAGTCGTTTTCAGCCAATTTTCTGGATTCTTGAAAATTTCACTTTTTTGTGAAAATATCCACTAAATGAGGGAATAATATGTGTGAGGGTACCCCAGGAGAGTTCCAAATGTGTGTGGGTAGAATATATATCCCACGGGGGTAAAATTGAAAAAAGTTGAAAAAAATTTTTTTTTGGACTTAGTCATTTTTCCGGCGTTTATCAGACTTTCAGATAGGGGAAATGTCAGTGAGCGTTCCGATTTTAGTTCCAGAGCGATTCGCCCAATGAGTCCTTGTTATTTAGTTGTTTTCAGCCAATTTTCTGGATTTTTGAAAATTTCACTTTTTTGTGAAAATATCCACTAAATGAGGGAATAATATGTGTGAGGGTACCCCAGGAGAGTTCTAAATGTGTGTGGGAAGAATATATATCCCACGGGGGTAAAATTGAAAAAAGTCGAAAACATTTTTTTTTTGGACTTAGTCATTTTTCTGGCGTTTATCAGACTTTCAGATAGGGCAAATATCAGTGAGCATTCCGATTTCAGTTCCAGAGCGATTCGCCCAATGAGTCCTTGATATTTAGTCGTTTTCAGCCAATTTTCTGGATTCTTGAAAATTTCACTTCTTTGTGAAAATATCCACTAAATGAGGGAATAATATGTGTGAGGGTACCCCAGGAGAGTTCCAAATGTGTGTGGGTAGAATATATATCCCACGGGGGTAAAATTGAAAAAAGTTTAAAAAAATTTTTTTTTGGACTTAGTCATTTTTCCGGCGTTTATCAGACTTTCAGATAGGGGAAATGTCAGTGAGCGTTCCGATTTTAGTTCCAGAGCGATTCGCCCAATGAGTCCTTGTTATTTAGTTGTTTTCAGCCAATTTTCTGGATTTTTGAAAATTTCACTTTTTTGTGAAAATATCCACTAAATGAGGGAATAATATGTGTGAGGGTACCCCAGGAGAGTTCCAAATGTGTGTGGGTAGAATATATAAGCCACGGGGGTAAAATTGAAAAAAGTTGAAAAAATTTTTTTTTTGGACTTAGTCATTTTTCCGGCGTTTATCAGACTTTCAGATAGGGGAAATGTCAGTGAGCGTTCCGATTTGAGTTCCAGAGCGATTCGCCCAATGAGTCCTTGTTATTTATTTTTTTTCAGCCAATTTTCTGGATTTTTGAAAATTTCACTTTTTTGTGAAAATATCCACTAAATGAGGGAATAATATGTGTGAGGGTACCCCAGGAGAGTTCTAAATGTGTGTGGGTAGAATATATATCCCATGGGGGTAAAATTGAAAAAAGTTGAAAACATTTTTTTTTTGGACTTAGTCATTTTTCCGGCGTTTATCAGACTTTCAGATAGGGCAAATGTCAGTGAGCGTTCCGACTTCAGTTCCAGAGCGATTCGCCCAATGAGTCCTTGTTATTTAGTTGTTTTAAGCCAATTTTCTGGATTTTTGAAAATTTCACTTTTTTGTGAAAATATCCACTAAATGAGGGAATAATATGTGTGAGGGTACCCCAGGAGAGTTCCAAATGTGTGTGGGTAGAATATATATCCCACGGGGGTAAAATTGAAAAAAATTAAAAAAAAATTTTTTTTGGACTTACTCATTTTTCTGGCGTTTATCAGACTTTCAGATAGGGCAAATGTCAGTGAGCATTCCGATTTCAGTTCCAGAGCGATTCGCCCAATGAGTCCTTGATAATTAGTCGTTTTCAGCCAATTTTATGGATTTTTGAAAATTTCACTTCTTTGTGAAAATATCCACTAAATGAGGGAATAATATGTGTGAGGGTACCCCAGGAGAGTTCCAAATGTGTGTGGGTAGAATATATATCCCACGGGGGTAAAATTGAAAAAAGTTGAAAAAAATTTTTTTTTGGACTTAGTCATTTTTCCGGCGTTTATCAGACTTTCAGATAGGGGAAATGTCAGTGAGCGTTCCGATTTCAGTTCCAGAGCGATTCGCCCAATGAGTCCTTGATATTTAGTCGTTTTCAGCCAATTTTCTGGATTTTTGAAAATTTCACTTTTTTGTGAAAATATCCACTAAATGAGGGAATAATATGTGTGAGGGTACCCCAGGAGAGTTCTAAATGTGTGTGGGAAGAATATATATCCCACGGGGGTAAAATTGAAAAAAGTTGAAAAAAATTTTTTTTGGGACTTAGTCATTTTTCCGGCGTTTATCAGACTTTCAGATAGGGGAAATGTCAGTGAGCGTTCCGATTTTAGTTCCAGAGCGATTCGCCCAATGAGTCCTTGTTATTTAGTTGTTTTCAGCCAATTTTCTGGATTTTTGAAGATTTCACTTATTTGTGAAAATATCCACTAAATGAGGGAATAATATGTGTGAGGGTACCCCAGGAGAGTTCCAAATGTGTGTGGGTAGAATATATATGCCACGGGGGTAAAATTGAAAAAAGTTGAAAAAATTTTTTTTTTGGACTTAGTCATTTTTCCGGCGTTTATCAGACTTTCAGATAGGGGAAATGTCAGTGAGCATTCCGATTTTAGTTCCAGAGCGATTCGCCCAATGAGTCCTTGTTATTTAGTTGTTTTCAGCCAATTTTCTGGATTCTTGAAAATTTCACTTTTTTGTGAAAATATCCACTAAATGAGGGAATAATATGTATGAGGGTACACCAGGAGAGTTCCAAATGTGTGTGGGTAGAATATATATCCTACGGGGGTAAAATTGAAAAAAGTTGAAAAAAATTTTTTTTTGGACTTAGTCATTTTTCCGGCTTTTCTCAGACTTTCAGATAGGTGAAATGTCAGTGAGCGTTCCGATTTCAGTTCCAGAGCGATTCGCCCAATGAGTCTTTGATATTTAGTCGTTTTCAGCCAATTTTCTGGATTCTTGAAAATTTCACTTTTTTGTGAAAATATCCACTAAATGAGGAAATAATATGTGTGAGGGTACCCCAGGAGAGTTCCAAATGTGTGTGGGTAGAATATATATCCCACGGGGGTAAAATTGAAAAAAGTTGAAAAAATTTTTTTTTTGGACTTAGTCATTTTTCCGGCGTTTATCAGACTTTCAGATAGGGCAAATATCAGTGAGCATTCCGATTTCAGTTCCAGAGCGATTCGCCCAATGAGTCCTTGATATTTAGTCGTTTTCAGCCAATTTTCTGGATTCTTGAAAATTTCACTTCTTTGTGAAAATATCCACTAAATGAGGGAATAATATGTGTGAGGGTACCCCAGGAGAGTTCCAATTGTGTGTGGGTAGAATATATATCCCACGGGGGTAAAATTGAAAAAATTCGAAAAAATTTTTTTTTTGGACTTAATCATTTTTCTGGCGTTTATCAGACTTTCAGATAGGGCAAATATCAGTGAGCATTCCGATTTCAGTTCCAGAGCGATTCGCCCAATGAGTCCTTGTTATTTAGTTGTTTTCAGCCAATTTTCTGGATTTTTGAAAATTTCACTTTTTTGTGAAAATATCCACTAAATGAGGGAATAATATGTGTGAGGGTACCCCAGGAGAGTTCTAAATGTGTGTGGGAAGAATATATATCCCACGGGGGTAAAATTAAAAAAAGTTGAAAAAAATTTTTTTTTGGACTTAGTCATTTTTCCGGCGTTTATCAGACTTTCAGATAGGGCAAATATCAGTGAGCATTCCGATTTCAGTTCCAGAGCGATTCGCCCAATGAGTCCTTGATATTTAGTCGTTTTCAGCCAATTTTCTGGATTCTTGAAAATTTCACTTTTTTGTGAAAATATCCACTAAATGAGGGAATAATATGTATGAGGGTACCCCAGGAGAGTTCCAAATGTGTGTGGGTAGAATATATATCCCATGGGGGTAAAATTGAAAAAAGTTGAAAAAAATTTTTTTTTGGACTTAGTCATGTTTCTGGCGTTTATCAGACCTTAATATAGGGGAAATTTCAGTTCCAGAGCGATTCGCCCAATGAGTTTTTGATATTTAGTCGTTTTCAGCCAATTTTCTAGATTTTTGAAAATTTCACTTTTTTGTGAAAATATCCACTAAATGAGGGAATAATATGTGTGAGGGTACCGAAGGAGAGTTCCAAATGTGTGTGGGTAGAATATATATCCCACGGGGGTAAAATTGAAAAAAGTTGAAAAAATTTTTTTTTTGGACTTAGTCATTTTTCCGGCGTTTATCAGACTTTCAGATAGGGGAAATGTCAGTGAGCGTTCCGATTTTAGTTCCAGAGCGATTCGCCCAATGAGTCCTTGTTATTTATTTGTTTTCAGCCAATTTTCTGGATTTTTGAAAATTTCACTTTTTTGTGAAAATATCCACTAAATGAGGGAATAATATGTGTGAGGGTACCCCAGGAGAGTTCTAAATGTGTGTGGGTAGAATATATATCCCACGGGGGTAAAATTGAAAAAAGTTGAAAACATTTTTTTTTTGGACTTAGTCATTTTTCCGGCGTTTATCAGACTTTCAGATAGGGCAAATGTCAGTGAGCGTTCCGATTTCAGTTCCAGAGCGATTCGCCCAATGAGTCCTTGATAATTAGTCGTTTTCAGCCAATTTTCTGGATTTTTGAAAATTTCACTTCTTTGTGAAAATATCTACTAAATGAGGGAATAATATGTGGGAGGGTACCCCAGGAGAGTTCCAAATGTGTGTGGGTAGAATATGTATCCCACGGGGGTAAAATTGAAAAAAGTTGAAAAAATTTTTTTTTTGGACTTAGTCATTTTTCCGGCGTTTATCAGACTTTCAGATAGGGGAAATGTCAGTGAGCGTTCCGATTTTAGTTCCAGAGCGATTCGCCCAATGAGTCCTTGTTATTTAGTTGTTTTCAACCAATTTTCTGGATTTTTGAAAATTTCACTTTTTTGTGAAAATATCCACTAAATGAGGGAATAATATGTGTGAGGGTACCCCAGGAAGAGTTCTAAATGTGTGTGGGTAGAATATATATCCCACGGGGGTAAAATTGAAAAAAGTTGAAAAATTTTTTTTTTTGAACTTAGTCATTTTTCCGGCGTTTATCAGACTTTAAGATAGCGGAAATGTCAGTGAGCATTCCCATTTCAGTTCCAGAGCGATTCGCCCAATGAGTCTTTGATATTTAGTCGTTTTCAGCCAATTTTCTAGATTTTTCAAAAATTTCACTTTTTTGTGAAAATATCCACTAAATGAGGGAATAATATGTGTGAGGGTACCGAAGGAGAGTTCCAAATGTGTGTGGGTAGAATATATATCCCACGGGGGTAAAATTGAAAAAAGTTGAAAAAATTTTTTTTTTGGACTAGTCATTTTTCCGGCGTTTATCAGACTTTCAGATAGGGGAAATGTCAGTGAGCGTTACGATTTCAGTTCCAGAGCGATTCGCCCAATGAGTCCTTGATAATTAGTCATTTTCAGCCAATTTTCTGGATTTTTGAAAATTTCACTTCTTTGTGAAAATATCCACTAAATGAGGGAATAATATGTGTGAGGGTACCCCAGGAGAGTTCCAAATGTGTGTGGGTAGAATATATATCCCACGGGGGTAAAATTGAAAAAAGTTGAAAAAATTTTTTTTTTGGACTTAGTCATTTTTCCGGCGTTTATCAGACTTTCAGATAGGGGAAATGTCAGTGAGCATTCCGATTTCAGTTCCAGAGCGATTCGCCCAATGAGTCCTTGTTATTTAGTTGTTTTCAGCCAATTTTCTGGATTTTTGAAAATTTCACTTTTTTGTGAAAATATCCACTAAATGAGGGAATAATATGTGTGAGGGTACCCCAGGAGAGTTCCAAATGTGTGTGGGTAGAATATATATGCCACGGGGGTAAAATTGAAAAAAGTTGAAAAAATTTTTTTTTTGGACTTAGTCATTTTTCCGAGGTTTATCAGACTTTCAGATAGGGGAAATGTCAGTGAGTGTTCCGATTTCAGTTCCAGAGCGATTCGCCCAATGAGTCCTTGATATTTAGTCGTTTTCAGCCAATTTTCTGGATTTTTGAAAATTTCACTTTTTTGTGAAAATATCCACTAAATGAGGGAATAATATGTGTGAGGGTACCCCAGGAGAGTTCTAAATGTGTGTGGGAAGAATATATATCCCACGGGGGTAAAATTAAAAAAAGTTGAAAAAAATTTTTTTTTGGACTTAGTCATTTTTCCGGCGTTTATCAGACTTTCAGATAGGGCAAATATCAGTGAGCATTCCGATTTCAGTTCCAGAGCGATTCGCCCAATGAGTCCTTGATATTTAGTCGTTTTCAGCCAATTTTCTGGATTCTTGAAAATTTCACTTCTTTGTGAAAATATCCACTAAATGAGGGAATAATATGTGTGAGGGTACCCCAGGAGAGTTCCAAATGTGTGTGGGTAGAATATATATCCCACGGGGGTAAAATTGAAAAAAGTTGAAAAAAATTTTTTTTGGGACTTAGTCATTTTTCCGGCGTTTATCAGACTTTCAGATAGGGGAAATGTCAGTGAGCGTTCCGATTTTAGTTCCAGAGCGATTCGCCCAATGAGTCCTTGTTATTTAGTTGTTTTCAGCCAATTTTCTGGATTTTTGAAGATTTCACTTATTTGTGAAAATATCCACTAAATGAGGGAATAATATGTGTGAGGGTACCCCAGGAGAGTTCCAAATGTGTGTGGGTAGAATATATATGCCACGGGGGTAAAATTGAAAAAAGTTGAAAAAATTTTTTTTTTGGACTTAGTCATTTTTCCGGCGTTTATCAGACTTTCAGATAGGGGAAATGTCAGTGAGCATTCCGATTTTAGTTCCAGAGCGATTCGCCCAATGAGTCTTTGATATTTAGTCGTTTTCAGCCAATTTTCTGGATTTTTGAAAATTTCACTTTTTTGTGAAAATATTCACTAAATGAGGGAATAATATGTGTGAGGGTACGCCAGGAGAGTTCTAAATGTGTGTGGGAAGATTATATATCCCAAGGGGGTAAAACTGAAAAAAGTTGAAAAAAAATTTTTTTTGGACTTAGTCATTTTTCCGGCGTTTATCAGACTTTCAGATAGGGGAAATGTCAGTGAGCGTTCCGATTTTAGTTCCAGAGCGATTCGCCCAATGAGTCCTTGTTATTTAGTTGTTTTCAGCCAATTTTCTGGATTTTTGAAAATTTCACTTTTTTGTGAAAATATCCACTAAATGAGGGAATAATATGTGTGAGGGTACCCCAGGAGAGTTCCAAATGTGTGTGGGTAGAATATATATGCCACGGGGGTAAAATTGAAAAAAGTTGAAAAAATTTTTTTTTTGGACTTAGTCATTTTTCCGGCGTTTATCAGACTTTCAGATAGGTGAAATGTCAGTGAGCGTTCCGATTTTAGTTCCAGAGCGATTCGCCCAATGAGTCCTTTTTATTTAGTTGTTTTCAGCCAATTTTCTGGATTCTTGAAAATTTCACTTTTTTGTGAAAATATCCACTAAATGAGGGAATAATATGTATGAGGGTACACCAGGAGAGTTCCAAATGTGTGTGGGTAGAATATATATCCTACGGGGGTAAAATTGAAAAAAGTTGAAAAAAATTTTTTTTTGGACTTAGTCATTTTTCCGGCTTTTATCAGACTTTCAGATAGGTGAAATGTCAGTGAGCGTTCCGATTTCAGTTCCAGAGCGATTCGCCCAATGAGTCTTTGATATTTAGTCGTTTTCAGCCAATTTTCTGGATTCTTGAAAATTTCACTTTTTTGTGAAAATATCCACTAAATGAGGAAATAATATGTGTGAGGGTACCCCAGGAGAGTTCCAAATGTGTGTGGGTAGAATATATATCCCACGGGGGTAAAATTGAAAAAAGTTGAAAAAATTTTTTTTTTGGACTTAGTCATTTTTCCGGCGTTTATCAGACTTTCAGATAGGGGAAATGTCAGTGAGCGTTCCGATTTCAGTTCCAGAGCGATTCGCCCAATGAGTCTTTGATATTTAGTCGTTTTCAGCCAATTTTCTGGATTTTTGAAAATTTCACTTTTTTGTGAAAATATTCACTAAATGAGGGAATAATATGTGTGAGGGTACCCCAGGAGAGTTCCAATTGTGTGTGGGTAGAATATATATCCCACGGGGGTAAAATTGAAAAAAGTCGAAAAAATTTTTTTTTTGGACTTAATCATTTTTCTGGCGTTTATCAGACTTTCAGATAGGGCAAATATCAGTGAGCATTCCGATTTCAGTTCCAGAGCGATTCGCCCAATGAGTCCTTGTTATTTAGTTGTTTTCAGCCAATTTTCTGGATTTTTGAAAATTTCACTTTTTTGTGAAAATATCCACTAAATGAGGGAATAATATGTGTGAGGGTACCCCAGGAGAGTTCTAAATGTGTGTGGGAAGAATATATATCCCACGGGGGTAAAATTAAAAAAAGTTGAAAAAAATTTTTTTTTGGACTTAGTCATTTTTCCGGCGTTTATCAGACTTTCAGATAGGGCAAATATCAGTGAGCATTCCGATTTCAGTTCCAGAGCGATTCGCCCAATGAGTCCTTGATATTTAGTCGTTTTCAGCCAATTTTCTGGATTCTTGAAAATTTCACTTTTTTGTGAAAATATCCACTAAATGAGGGAATAATATGTATGAGGGTACCCCAGGAGAGTTCCAAATGTGTGTGGGTAGAATATATATCCCATGGGGGTAAAATTGAAAAAAGTTGAAAAAAATTTTTTTTTGGACTTAGTCATGTTTCTGGCGTTTATCAGACCTTAATATAGGGGAAATTTCAGTTCCAGAGCGATTCGCCCAATGAGTCTTTGATATTTAGTCGTTTTCAGCCAATTTTCTAGATTTTTGAAAATTTCACTTTTTTGTGAAAATATCCACTAAATGAGGGAATAATATGTGTGAGGGTACCGAAGGAGAGTTCCAAATGTGTGTGGGTAGAATATATATCCCACGGGGGTAAAATTGAAAAAAGTTGAAAAAATTTTTTTTTTGGACTTAGTCATTTTTCCGGCGTTTATCAGACTTTCAGATAGGGGAAATGTCAGTGAGCGTTCCGATTTTAGTTCCAGAGCGATTCGCCCAATGAGTCCTTGTTATTTATTTGTTTTCAGCCAATTTTCTGGATTTTTGAAAATTTCACTTTTTTGTGAAAATATCCACTAAATGAGGGAATAATATGTGTGAGGGTACCCCAGGAGAGTTCTAAATGTGTGTGGGTAGAATATATATCCCACGGGGGTAAAATTGAAAAAAGTTGAAAACATTTTTTTTTTGGACTTAGTCATTTTTCCGGCGTTTATCAGACTTTCAGATAGGGCAAATGTCAGTGAGCGTTCCGATTTCAGTTCCAGAGCGATTCGCCCAATGAGTCCTTGATAATTAGTCGTTTTCAGCCAATTTTCTGGATTTTTGAAAATTTCACTTCTTTGTGAAAATATCTACTAAATGAGGGAATAATATGTGGGAGGGTACCCCAGGAGAGTTCCAAATGTGTGTGGGTAGAATATGTATCCCACGGGGGTAAAATTGAAAAAAGTTGAAAAAATTTTTTTTTTGGACTTAGTCATTTTTCCGGCGTTTATCAGACTTTCAGATAGGGGAAATGTCAGTGAGCGTTCCGATTTTAGTTCCAGAGCGATTCGCCCAATGAGTCCTTGTTATTTAGTTGTTTTCAACCAATTTTCTGGATTTTTGAAAATTTCACTTTTTTGTGAAAATATCCACTAAATGAGGGAATAATATGTGTGAGGGTACCCCAGGAAGAGTTCTAAATGTGTGTGGGTAGAATATATATCCCACGGGGGTAAAATTGAAAAAAGTTGAAAAATTTTTTTTTTTGAACTTAGTCATTTTTCCGGCGTTTATCAGACTTTAAGATAGCGGAAATGTCAGTGAGCATTCCCATTTCAGTTCCAGAGCGATTCGCCCAATGAGTCTTTGATATTTAGTCGTTTTCAGCCAATTTTCTAGATTTTTCAAAAATTTCACTTTTTTGTGAAAATATCCACTAAATGAGGGAATAATATGTGTGAGGGTACCGAAGGAGAGTTCCAAATGTGTGTGGGTAGAATATATATCCCACGGGGGTAAAATTGAAAAAAGTTGAAAAAATTTTTTTTTTGGACTAGTCATTTTTCCGGCGTTTATCAGACTTTCAGATAGGGGAAATGTCAGTGAGCGTTACGATTTCAGTTCCAGAGCGATTCGCCCAATGAGTCCTTGATAATTAGTCATTTTCAGCCAATTTTCTGGATTTTTGAAAATTTCACTTCTTTGTGAAAATATCCACTAAATGAGGGAATAATATGTGTGAGGGTACCCCAGGAGAGTTCCAAATGTGTGTGGGTAGAATATATATCCCACGGGGGTAAAATTGAAAAAAGTTGAAAAAATTTTTTTTTTGGACTTAGTCATTTTTCCGGCGTTTATCAGACTTTCAGATAGGGGAAATGTCAGTGAGCATTCCGATTTCAGTTCCAGAGCGATTCGCCCAATGAGTCCTTGTTATTTAGTTGTTTTCAGCCAATTTTCTGGATTTTTGAAAATTTCACTTTTTTGTGAAAATATCCACTAAATGAGGGAATAATATGTGTGAGGGTACCCCAGGAGAGTTCCAAATGTGTGTGGGTAGAATATATATGCCACGGGGGTAAAATTGAAAAAAGTTGAAAAAATTTTTTTTTTGGACTTAGTCATTTTTCCGAGGTTTATCAGACTTTCAGATAGGGGAAATGTCAGTGAGTGTTCTGATTTCAGTTCCAGAGCGATTCGCCCAATGAGTCCTTGATATTTAGTCGTTTTCAGCCAATTTTCTGGATTTTTGAAAATTTCACTTTTTTGTGAAAATATCCACTAAATGAGGGAATAATATGTGTGAGGGTACCCCAGGAGAGTTCTAAATGTGTGTGGGAAGAATATATATCCCACGGGGGTAAAATTAAAAAAAGTTGAAAAAAATTTTTTTTTGGACTTAGTCATTTTTCCGGCGTTTATCAGACTTTCAGATAGGGCAAATATCAGTGAGCATTCCGATTTCAGTTCCAGAGCGATTCGCCCAATGAGTCCTTGATATTTAGTCGTTTTCAGCCAATTTTCTGGATTCTTGAAAATTTCACTTCTTTGTGAAAATATCCACTAAATGAGGGAATAATATGTGTGAGGGTACCCCAGGAGAGTTCCAAATGTGTGTGGGTAGAATATATATCCCACGGGGGTAAAATTGAAAAAAGTTGAAAAAAATTTTTTTTGGGACTTAGTCATTTTTCCGGCGTTTATCAGACTTTCAGATAGGGGAAATGTCAGTGAGCGTTCCGATTTTAGTTCCAGAGCGATTCGCCCAATGAGTCCTTGTTATTTAGTTGTTTTCAGCCAATTTTCTGGATTTTTGAAGATTTCACTTATTTGTGAAAATATCCACTAAATGAGGGAATAATATGTGTGAGGGTACCCCAGGAGAGTTCCAAATGTGTGTGGGTAGAATATATATGCCACGGGGGTAAAATTGAAAAAAGTTGAAAAAATTTTTTTTTTGGACTTAGTCATTTTTCCGGCGTTTATCAGACTTTCAGATAGGGGAAATGTCAGTGAGCATTCCGATTTTAGTTCCAGAGCGATTCGCCCAATGAGTCTTTGATATTTAGTCGTTTTCAGCCAATTTTCTGGATTTTTGAAAATTTCACTTTTTTGTGAAAATATTCACTAAATGAGGGAATAATATGTGTGAGGGTACGCCAGGAGAGTTCTAAATGTGTGTGGGAAGATTATATATCCCAAGGGGGTAAAACTGAAAAAAGTTGAAAAAAAATTTTTTTTGGACTTAGTCATTTTTCCGGCGTTTATCAGACTTTCAGATAGGGGAAATGTCAGTGAGCGTTCCGATTTTAGTTCCAGAGCGATTCGCCCAATGAGTCCTTGTTATTTAGTTGTTTTCAGCCAATTTTCTGGATTTTTGAAAATTTCACTTTTTTGTGAAAATATCCACTAAATGAGGGAATAATATGTGTGAGGGTACCCCAGGAGAGTTCCAAATGTGTGTGGGTAGAATATATATGCCACGGGGGTAAAATTGAAAAAAGTTGAAAAAATTTTTTTTTTGGACTTAGTCATTTTTCCGGCGTTTATCAGACTTTCAGATAGGTGAAATGTCAGTGAGCGTTCCGATTTTAGTTCCAGAGCGATTCGCCCAATGAGTCCTTTTTATTTAGTTGTTTTCAGCCAATTTTCTGGATTCTTGAAAATTTCACTTTTTTGTGAAAATATCCACTAAATGAGGGAATAATATGTATGAGGGTACACCAGGAGAGTTCCAAATGTGTGTGGGTAGAATATATATCCTACGGGGGTAAAATTGAAAAAAGTTGAAAAAAATTTTTTTTTGGACTTAGTCATTTTTCCGGCTTTTATCAGACTTTCAGATAGGTGAAATGTCAGTGAGCGTTCCGATTTCAGTTCCAGAGCGATTCGCCCAATGAGTCTTTGATATTTAGTCGTTTTCAGCCAATTTTCTGGATTCTTGAAAATTTCACTTTTTTGTGAAAATATCCACTAAATGAGGAAATAATATGTGTGAGGGTACCCCAGGAGAGTTCCAAATGTGTGTGGGTAGAATATATATCCCACGGGGGTAAAATTGAAAAAAGTTGAAAAAATTTTTTTTTTGGACTTAGTCATTTTTCCGGCGTTTATCAGACTTTCAGATAGGGGAAATGTCAGTGAGCGTTCCGATTTCAGTTCCAGAGCGATTCGCCCAATGAGTCTTTGATATTTAGTCGTTTTCAGCCAATTTTCTGGATTTTTGAAAATTTCACTTTTTTGTGAAAATATTCACTAAATGAGGGAATAATATGTGTGAGGGTACCCCAGGAGAGTTCTAAATGTGTGTGGGAAGAATATATATCCCACGGGGGTAAAATTGAAAAAAGTCGAAAAAATTTTTTTTTTGGACTTAATCATTTTTCTGGCGTTTATCAGACTTTCAGATAGGGCAAATATCAGTGAGCATTCCGATTTCAGTTCCAGAGCGATTCGCCCAATGAGTCCTTGTTATTTAGTTGTTTTCAGCCAATTTTCTGGATTTTTGAAAATTTCACTTTTTTGTGAAAATATCCACTAAATGAGGGAATAATATGTGTGAGGGTACCCCAGGAGAGTTCTAAATGTGTGTGGGAAGAATATATATCCCACGGGGGTAAAATTAAAAAAAGTTGAAAAAAATTTTTTTTTGGACTTAGTCATTTTTCCGGCGTTTATCAGACTTTCAGATAGGGCAAATATCAGTGAGCATTCCGATTTCAGTTCCAGAGCGATTCGCCCAATGAGTCCTTGATATTTAGTCGTTTTCAGCCAATTTTCTGGATTCTTGAAAATTTCACTTTTTTGTGAAAATATCCACTAAATGAGGGAATAATATGTATGAGGGTACCCCAGGAGAGTTCCAAATGTGTGTGGGTAGAATATATATCCCATGGGGGTAAAATTGAAAAACGTTGAAAAAAATTTTTTTTTGGACTTAGTCATGTTTCTGGCGTTTATCAGACTTTAATATAGGGGAAATTTCAGTTCCAGAGCGATTCGCCAATGAGTCTTTGATATTTAGTCGTTTTCAGCCAATTTTCAAGATTTTTGAAAATTTCACTTTTTTGTGAAAATATCCACTAAATGAGGGAATAATATGTGTGAGGGTACCGAAGGAGAGTTCCAAATGTGTGTGGGTAGAATATATATCCCACGGGGGTAAAATTGAAAAAAGTTGAAAAAATTTTTTTTTTGGACTTAGTCATTTTTCCGGCGTTTATCAGACTTTCAGATAGGGGAAATGTCAGTGAGCGTTCCGATTTTAGTTCCAGAGCGATTCGCCCAATGAGTCCTTGTTATTTATTTGTTTTCAGCCAATTTTCTGGATTTTTGAAAATTTCACTTTTTTGTGAAAATATCCACTAAATGAGGGAATAATATGTGTGAGGGTACCCCAGGAGAGTTCTAAATGTGTGTGGGTAGAATATATATCCCACGGGGGTAAAATTGAAAAAAGTTGAAAACATTTTTTTTTTGGACTTAGTCATTTTTCCGGCGTTTATCAGACTTTCAGATAGGGCAAATGTCAGTGAGCGTTCCGATTTCAGTTCCAGAGCGATTCGCCCAATGAGTCCTTGATAATTAGTCGTTTTCAGCCAATTTTCTGGATTTTTGAAAATGTCACTTCTTTGTGAAAATATCTACTAAATGAGGGAATAATATGTGGGAGGGTACCCCAGGAGAGTTCCAAATGTGTGTGGGTAGAATATATATCCCACGGGGGTAAAATTGAAAAAAGTTGAAAAAAATTTTTTTTTGGACTTAGTCATTTTTCCGGCGTTTATCAGACTTTCAGATAGGGGAAATGTCAGTGAGCATTCCGATTTTAGTTCCAGAGCGATTCGCCCAATGAGTCTTTGATATTTAGTCGTTTTCAGCCAATTTTCTAGATTTTTGAAAATTTCACTTTTTTGTGAAAATATCCACTAAATGAGGGAATAATATGTGTGAGGGTACCGAAGGAGAGTTCCAAATGTGTGTGGGTAGAATATATATCCCACGGGGGTAAAATTGAAAAAAGTTGAAAAAAATTTTTTTTTGGACTTAGTCATTTTTCCGGCGTTTATCAGACTTTCAGATAGGGGAAATGTCAGTGAGCATTCCGATTTTAGTTCCAGAGCGATTCGCCCAATGAGTCCTTGTTATTTAGTTGTTTTCAGCCAATTTTCTGGATTTTTGAAAATTTCACTTTTTTGTGAAAATATCCACTAAATGAGGGAATAATATGTGTGAGGGTACCCCAGGAGAGTTCTAAATGTGTGTGGGAAGAATATATATCCCACGGGGGTAAAATTAAAAAAAAGTTGAAAAAAATTTTTTTTTGGACTTAGTCATTTTTCCGGCGTTTATCAGACTTTCAGATAGGGCAAATATCAGTGAGCATTCCGATTTCAGTTCCAGAGCGATTCGCCCAATGAGTCCTTGATATTTAGTCGTTTTCAGCCAATTTTCTGGATTCTTGAAAATTTCACTTTTTTGTGAAAATATCCACTAAATGAGGGAATAATATGTATGAGGGTACCCCAGGAGAGTTCCAAATGTGTGTGGGTAGAATATATATCCCACGGGGGTAAAATAGAAAAAAATTAAAAAAAAATTTTTTTTGGACTTAGTCATTTTTCCGGCGTTTATCAGACTTTCAGATAGGGCAAATGTCAGTGAGCGTTCCGATTTCAGTTCCAGAGCGATTCGCTCAATGAGTCCTTGATAATTAGTCGTTTTCAGCCAATTTTCTGGATTTTTGAAAATTTCACTTCTTTGTGAAAATATCCACTAAATGAGGGAATAATATGTGTGAGGGTACCCCAGGAGAGTTCCAAATGTGTGTGGGAAGAATATATATCCCACGGGGGTAAAATTAAAAAAAGTTGAAAAAAATTTTTTTTTGGACTTAGTCATGTTTCTGGCGTTTATCAGACTTTAATATAGGGGAAATGTCAGTGAGCATTCCCATTTCAGTTCCAGAGTGATTCGTCCATTGAGTCTTTGATATTTAGTCGTTTTCAGCCAATTTTCTAGATTTTTGAAAATTTCACTTTTTTGTGAAAATATCCACTAAATGAGGGAATAATATGTGTGAGGGTACCGAAGGAGAGTTCCAAATGTGTGTGGGTAGAATATATATCCCACGGGGGTAAAATTGAAAAAAGTTGAAAACATTTTTTTTTTGGACTTAGTCATTTTTCCGGCGTTTATCAGACTTTCAGATAGGGCAAATGTCAGTGAGCGTTCCGATTTCAGTTCCAGAGCGATTCGCCCAATGAGTCTTTGATATTTAGTCGTTTTCAGCCAATTTTCTGGATTTTTGAAAATTTCACTTTTTTGTGAAAATATTCACTAAATGAGGGAATAATATGTGTGAGGGTACCCCAGGAGAGTTCTAAATGTGTGTGGGAAGAATATATATCCCACGGGGGTAAAATTAAAAAAAGTTTAAAAAAATTTTTTTTTTGGACTTAGTCATTTTTCTGGCGTTTATCAGACTTTCAGATAGGGCAAATATCAGTGAGCATTCCGATTTCAGTTCCAGAGCGATTCGCCCAATGAGTCCTTGTTATTTAGTCGTTTTCAGCCAATTTTCTGGATTCTTGAAAATTTCACTTTTTTGTGAAAATATCCACTAAATGAGGGAATAATATGTATGAGGGTACCCCAGGAGAGTTCCAAATGTGTGTGGGTAGAATATATATCCCACGGGGGTAAAATTGAAAAAAATTTAAAAAAAATTTCTTTTGGACTTAGTCATTTTTCCGGCGTTTATCAGACTTTCAGATAGGGCAAATGTCAGTGAGCGTTCCGATTTCAGTTCCAGAGCGATTCGCCCAATGAGTCCTTGATAATTAGTCGTTTTCAGCCAATTTTCTGGATTTTTGAAAATTTCACTTCTTTGTGAAAATATCCACTAAATGAGGGAATAATATGTATGAGGGTACCCCAGGAGAGTTCCAAATGTGTGTGGGTAGAATATATATCCCACGGGGGTAAAATTGAAAAAAGTTGAAAAAAATTTTTTTTTGGACTTAGTCATTTTTCCGGCGTTTATCAGACTTTCAGATAGGGGAAATGTCAGTGAGCGTTCCGATTTTAGTTCCAGAGCGATTCGCCCAATGAGTCCTTGTTATTTATTTGTTTTCAGCCAATTTTCTGGATTTTTGAAAATTTCACTTTTTTGTGAAAATATCCACTAAATGAGGGAATAATATGTGTGAGGGTACCCCAGGAGAGTTCTAAATGTGTGTGGGTAGAATATATATCCCACGGGGGTAAAATTGAAAAAAGTTGAAAACATTTTTTTTTTGGACTTAGTCATTTTTCCGGCGTTTATCAGACTTTCAGATAGGGCAAATGTCAGTGAGCGTTCCGATTTCAGTTCCAGAGCGATTCGCCCAATGAGTCCTTGATAATTAGTCATTTTCAGCCAATTTTCTGGATTTTTGAAAATTTCACTTCTTTGTGAAAATATCCACTAAATGAGGGAATAATATGTGTGAGGGTACCCCAGGAGAGTTCCAAATGTGTGTGGGTAGAATATATATCCCACGGGGGTAAAATTGAAAAAAGTTGAAAAAAATTTTTTTTTGGACTTAGTCATGTTTCTGGCGTTTATCAGACTTTAATATAGGGGAAATTTCAGTTCCAGAGCGATTCGCCCAATGAGTCTTTGATATTTAGTCGTTTTCAGCCAATTTTCTAGATTTTTGAAAATTTCACTTTTTTGTGAAAATATCCACTAAATGAGGGAATAATATGTGTGAGGGTACCGAAGGAGAGTTCCAAATGTGTGTGGGTAGAATATATATCCCACGGGGGTAAAATTGAAAAAAGTTGAAAAAATTTTTTTTTTGGACTGTCATTTTTCCGGCGTTTATCAGACTTTCAGATAGGGGAAATGTCAGTGAGCGTTCCGATTTTAGTTCCAGAGCGATTCGCCCAATGAGTCCTTGTTATTTATTTGTTTTCAGCCAATTTTCTGGATTTTTGAAAATTTCACTTTTTTGTGAAAATATCCACTAAATGAGGGAATAATATGTGTGAGGGTACCCCAGGAGAGTTCTAAATGTGTGTGTGTAGAATATATATCCCACGGGGGTAAAATTGAAAAAAGTTGAAAACATTTTTTTTTTGGACTTAGTCATTTTTCCGGCGTTTATCAGACTTTCAGATAGGGCAAATGTCAGTGAGCGTTCCGATTTCAGTTCCAGAGCGATTCGCCCAATGAGTCCTTGATAATTAGTCGTTTTCAGCCAATTTTCTGGATTTTTGAAAATGTCACTTCTTTGTGAAAATATCTACTAAATGAGGGAATAATATGTGGGAGGGTACCCCAGGAGAGTTCCAAATGTGTGTGGGTAGAATATATATCCCACGGGGGTAAAATTGAAAAAAGTTGAAAAAAATTTTTTTTTGGACTTAGTCATTTTTCCGGCGTTTATCAGACTTTCAGATAGGGGAAATGTCAGTGAGCGTTCCGATTTTAGTTCCAGAGCGATTCGCCCAATGAGTCCTTGTTATTTAGTTGTTTTCAGCCAATTTTCTGGATTTTTGAAAATTTCACTTTTTTGTGAAAATATCCACTAAATGAGGGAATAATATGTGTGAGGGTACCCCAGGAAGAGTTCTAAATGTGTGTGGGTAGAATATATATCCCACGGGGTAAAATTGAAAAAAGTTGAAAAATTTTTTTTTTTGAATTTAGTCATTTTTCCGGCGTTTATCAGACTTTAAGATAGCGGAAATGTCAGTGAGCATTCCCATTTCAGTTCCAGAGCGATTCGCCCAATGAGTCTTTGATATTTAGTCGTTTTCAGCCAATTTTCTGGATTTTTGAAAATTTCACTTTTTTGTGAAAATATTCACTAAATGAGGGAATAATATGTGTGAGGGTACCCCAGGAGAGTTCTAAATGTGTGTGGGAAGAATATATATCCCACGGGGGTAAAATTGAAAAAAGTCGAAAAAAATTTTTTTTTGGACTTAGTCATTTTTCCGGCGTTTATCAGACTTTCAGATAGGGCAAATATCAGTGAGCATTCCGATTTCAGTTCCAGAGCGATTCGCCCAATGAGTCCTTGATATTTAGTCGTTTTCAGCCAATTTTCTGGATTCTTGAAAATTTCACTTTTTTGTGAAAATATCCACTAAATGAGGGAATAATATGTATGAGGGTACCCCAGGAGAGTTCCAAATGTGTGTGGGTAGAATATATATCCCATGGGGGTAAAATTGAAAAAAGTTGAAAAAAATTTTTTTTTGGACTTAGTCATGTTTCTGGCGTTTATCAGACTTTAATACAGGGGAAATGTCAGTGAGCATTCCCATTTCAGTTCCAGAGCGATTCGCCCAATGAGTCTTTGATATTTAGTCGTTTTCAGCCAATTTTCTAGATTTTTGAAAATTTCACTTTTTTGTGAAAATATCCACTAAATGAGGGAATAATATGTGTGAGGGTACCGAAGGAGAGTTCCAAATGTGTGTGGGTAGAATATATATCCCACGGGGGTAAAATTGAAAAAAGTTGAAAAAATTTTTTTTTTGGACTTAGTCATTTTTCCGGCGTTTATCAGACTTTCAGATAGGGGAAATGTCAGTGAGCATTCCGATTTTAGTTCCAGAGCGATTCGCCCAATGAGTCCTTGTTATTTATTTGTTTTCAGCCAATTTTCTGGATTTTTGAAAATTTCACTTTTTTGTGAAAATATCCACTAAATGAGGGAATAATATGTGTGAGGGTACCCCAGCAGAGTTCTAAATGTGTGTGGGTAGAATATATATCCCACGGGAGTAAAATTGAAAAAAGTTGAAAACATTTTTTTTTTGGACTTAGTCATTTTTCCGGCGTTTATCAGACTTTCAGATAGGGCAAATATCAGTGAGCATTCCGATTTCAGTTCCAGAGCGATTCGCCCAATGAGTCCTTGATATTTAGTCGTTTTCAGCCAATTTTCTGGATTCTTGAAAATTTCACTTTTTTGTGAAAATATCCACTAAATGAGGGAATAATATGTATGAGGGTACCCCAGGAGAGTTCCAAATGTGTGTGGGTAGAATATATATCCCATGGGGGTAAAATTGAAAAAAGTTGAAAAAAATTTTTTTTTGGACTTAGTCATGTTTCTGCCGTTTATCAGACTTTAATATAGGGGAAATGTCAGTGAGCATTCCCATTTCAGTTCCAGAGCGATTCGCCCAATGAGTCTTTGATATTTAGTCGTTTTCAGCCAATTTTCTAGATTTTTGAAAATTTCACTTTTTTGTGAAAATATCCACTAAATGAGGGAATAATATGTGTGAGGGTACCGAAGGAGAGTTCCAAATGTGTGTGGGTAGAATATATATCCCACGGGGGTAAAATTGAAAAAAGTTGAAAAAATTTTTTTTTTGGACTTAGTCATTTTTCCGGCGTTTATCAGACTTTCAGATAGGGGAAATGTCAGTGAGCATTCCGATTTTAGTTCCAGAGCGATTCGCCCAATGAGTCCTTGTTATTTATTTGTTTTCAGCCAATTTTCTGGATTTTTGAAAATTTCACTTTTTTGTGAAAATATCCACTAAATGAGGGAATAATATGTGTGAGGGTACCCCAGGAGAGTTCTAAATGTGTGTGGGTAGAATATATATCCCACGGGAGTAAAATTGAAAAAAGTTGAAAACATTTTTTTTTTGGACTTAGTCATTTTTCCGGCGTTTATCAGACTTTCAGATAGGGCAAATAAATGTCAGTGAGAGTTCCGATTTCAGTTCCAGAGCGATTCGCCCAATGAGTCCTTGATAATTAGTCGTTTTCAGCCAATTTTCTGGATTTTTGAAAATTTCACTTCTTTGTGAAAATATCCACTAAATGAGGGAATAATATGTGTGAGGGTACCCCAGGAGAGTTCCAAATGTGTGTGGGTAGAATATATATCCCACGGGGGTAAAATTGAAAAAAGTTGAAAAATATTTTTTTTTGAACTTAGTCATTTTTCCGGCGTTTATCAGACTTTAAGATAGCGGAAATGTCAGTGAGCATTCCCATTTCAGTTCCAGAGCGATTCGCCCAATGAGTCTTTGATATTTAGTCGTTTTCAGCCAATTTTCTGGATTTTTGAAAATTTCACTTTTTTGTGAAAATATTCACTAAATGAGGGAATAATATGTGTGAGGGTACCCCAGGAGAGTTCTAAATGTGTGTGGGAAGAATATATATCCCACGGGGGTAAAATTGAAAAAAGTCGAAAAAAAATTTTTTTTTGGACTTAGTCATTTTTCTGGCGTTTATCAGACTTTCAGATAGGGCAAATATCAGTGAGCATTCCGATTTCAGTTCCAGAGCGATTCGCCCAATGAGTCCTTGTTATTTAGTTGTTTTCAGCCAATTTTCTGGATTTTTGAAAATTTCACTTTTTTGTGAAAATATCCACTAAATGAGGGAATAATATGTGTGAGGGTACCCCAGGAGAGTTCTAAATGTGTGTGGGAAGAATATATATCCCACGGGGGTAAAATTAAAAAAAGTTGAAAAAAATTTTTTTTTGGACTTAGTCATGTTTCTGGCGTTTATCAGACTTTAATATAGGGGAAATGTCAGTGAGCATTCCCATTTCAGTTCCAGAGCGATTCGTCCAATGAGTCTTTGATATTTAGTCGTTTTCAGCCAATTTTCTAGATTTTTGAAAATTTCACTTTTTTGTGAAAATATCCACTAAATGAGGGAATAATATGTGTGAGGGTACCGAAGGAGAGTTCCAAATGTGTGTGGGTAGAATATATATCCCACGGGGGTAAAATTGAAAAAAGTTGAAAACATTTTTTTTTTGGACTTAGTCATTTTTCCGGCGTTTATCAGACTTTCAGATAGGGCAAATGTCAGTGAGCGTTCCGATTTCAGTTCCAGAGCGATTCGCCCAATGAGTCTTTGATATTTAGTCGTTTTCAGCCAATTTTCTGGATTTTTGAAAATTTCACTTTTTTGTGAAAATATTCACTAAATGAGGGAATAATATGTGTGAGGGTACCCCAGGAGAGTTCTAAATGTGTGTGGGAAGAATATATATCCCACGGGGGTAAAATTAAAAAAAGTTTAAAAAAATTTTTTTTTTGGTCTTAGTCATTTTTCTGGCGTTTATCAGACTTTCAGATAGGGCAAATATCAGTGAGCATTCCGATTTCAGTTCCAGAGCGATTCGCCCAATGAGTCCTTGTTATTTAGTCGTTTTCAGCCAATTTTCTGGATTCTTGAAAATTTCACTTTTTTGTGAAAATATCCACTAAATGACGGAATAATATGTATGAGGGTACCCCAGGAGAGTTCCAAATGTGTGTGGGTAGAATATATATCCCACGGGGGTAAAATTGAAAAAAATTTAAAAAAAATTTCTTTTGGACTTAGTCATTTTTCCGGCGTTTATCAGACTTTCAGATAGGGGAAATGTCAGTGAGCGTTCCAATTTTAGTTCCAGAGCGATTCGCCCAATGAGTCCTTCTTATTTAGTTGTTTTCAGCCAATTTTCTGGATTTTTGAAGATTTCACTTTTTTGTGAAAATATCCAGTAAATGAGGGAATAATATGTGTGAAAGTACCCCAGGAGAGTTCCAAATGTGTGTGGGTAGAATATATATCCCACGGGGGTAAAATTGAAAAAAGTTAAAAAAAATATTTTTTTGGACTTAGTCATTTTTCCGGCGTTTATCAGACTTTCAGATAGGGGAAATGTCAGTGAGCATTCCGATTTCAGTTCCAGAGCGATTCGCCCAATGAGTCCTTGATAATTAGTCGTTTTCAGCCAATTTTCTGGATTTTTGAAAATTTCACTTCTTTGTGAAAATATCCACTAAATGAGGGAATAATATGTGTGAGGGTACCCCAGGAGAGTTTCAAATGTGTGTGGGTAGAATATATATCCCACGGGGGTAAAATTGAAAAAAGTTGAAAAAATTTTTTTTTTGGACTTAGTCATTTTTCCGGCGTTTATCAGACTTTCAGATAGGGGAAATGTCAGTGAGCATTCCGATTTCAGTTCCAGAGCGATTCGCCCAATGAGTCCTTGTTATTTAGTTGTTTTCAGCCAATTTTCTGGATTTTTGAAAATTTCACTTTTTTGTGAAAATATCCACTAAATGAGGGAATAATATGTGTGAGGGTACCCCAGGAGAGTTCCAAATGTGTGTGGGTAGAATATATATCCCACGGGGGTAAAATTGAAAAAAGTTGAAAAAAATTTTTTTTTGGACTTAGTCATGTTTCTGGCGTTTATCAGACTTTAATATAGGGGAAATTTCAGTTCCAGAGCGATTCGCCCAATGAGTCTTTGATATTTAGTCGTTTTCAGCCAATTTTCTAGATTTTTGAAAATTTCACTTTTTTGTGAAAATATCCACTAAATGAGGGAATAATATGTGTGAGGGTACCGAAGGAGAGTTCCAAATGTGTGTGGGTAGAATATATATCCCACGGGGGTAAAATTGAAAAAAGTTGAAAAAATTTTTTTTTTGGACTGTCATTTTTCCGGCGTTTATCAGACTTTCAGATAGGGGAAATGTCAGTGAGCGTTCCGATTTTAGTTCCAGAGCGATTCGCCCAATGAGTCCTTGTTATTTATTTGTTTTCAGCCAATTTTCTGGATTTTTGAAAATTTCACTTTTTTGTGAAAATATCCACTAAATGAGGGAATAATATGTGTGAGGGTACCCCAGGAGAGTTCTAAATGTGTGTGTGTAGAATATATATCCCACGGGGGTAAAATTGAAAAAAGTTGAAAACATTTTTTTTTTGGACTTAGTCATTTTTCCGGCGTTTATCAGACTTTCAGATAGGGCAAATGTCAGTGAGCGTTCCGATTTCAGTTCCAGAGCGATTCGCCCAATGAGTCCTTGATAATTAGTCGTTTTCAGCCAATTTTCTGGATTTTTGAAAATGTCACTTCTTTGTGAAAATATCTACTAAATGAGGGAATAATATGTGGGAGGGTACCCCAGGAGAGTTCCAAATGTGTGTGGGTAGAATATATATCCCACGGGGGTAAAATTGAAAAAAGTTGAAAAAAATTTTTTTTTGGACTTAGTCATTTTTCCGGCGTTTATCAGACTTTCAGATAGGGGAAATGTCAGTGAGCGTTCCGATTTTAGTTCCAGAGCGATTCGCCCAATGAGTCCTTGTTATTCAGTTGTTTTCAGCCAATTTTCTGGATTTTTGAAAATTTCACTTTTTTGTGAAAATATCCACTAAATGAGGGAATAATATGTGTGAGGGACCCCAGGAGAGTTCTAAATGTGTGTGGGAAGAATATATATCCCACGGGGGTAAAATTAAAAAAAGTTGAAAAAAATTTTTTTTTGGACTTAGTAATTTTTCCGGCGTTTATCAGACTTTCAGATAGGGCAAATATCAGTGAGCATTACGATTTCAGTTCCAGAGCGATTCGCCCAATGAGTCCTTGATATTTAGTCGTTTTCAGCCAATTTTCTGGATTCTTGAAAATTTCACTTTTTTGTGAAAATATCCACTAAATGAGGGAATAATATGTATGAGGGTACCCCAGGAGAGTTCCAAATGTGTGTGGGTAGAATATATATCCCATGGGGGTAAAATTAAAAAAAGTTGAAAAAAATTTTTTTTTGGACTTAGTCATGTTTCTGGCGTTTATCAGACTTTAATATAGGGGAAATGTCAGTGAGCATTCCCATTTCAGTTCCAGAGCGATTCGCCCAATGAGTCTTTGATATTTAGTCGTTTTCAGCCAATTTTCTAGATTTTTGAAAATTTCACTTTTTTGTGAAAATATCCACTAAATGAGGGAATAATATGTGTGAGGGTACCGAAGGAGAGTTCCAAATGTGTGTGGGTAGAATATATATCCCACGGGGGTAAAATTGAAAAAAGTTGAAAAAATTTTTTTTTTGGACTTAGTCATTTTTCCGGCGTTTATCAGACTTTCAGATAGGGGAAATGTCAGTGAGCATTCCGATTTTAGTTCCAGAGCGATTCGCCCAATGAGTCCTTGTTATTTATTTGTTTTCAGCCAATTTTCTGGATTTTTGAAAATTTCACTTTTTTGTGAAAATATCCACTAAATGAGGGAATAATATGTGTGAGGGTACCCCAGGAGAGTTCTAAATGTGTGTGGGTAGAATATATATCCCACGGGGGTAAAATTGAAAAAAGTTAAAAAAAATATTTTTTTGGACTTAGTCATTTTTCCGGCGTTTATCAGACTTTCAGATAGGGGAAATGTCAGTGAGCATTCCGATTTCAGTTCCAGAGCGATTCGCCCAATGAGTCCTTGATAATTAGTCGTTTTCAGCCAATTTTCTGGATTTTTGAAAATTTCACTTCTTTGTGAAAATATCCACTAAATGAGGGAATAATATGTGTGAGGGTACCCCAGGAGAGTTTCAAATGTGTGTGGGTAGAATATATATCCCACGGGGGTAAAATTGAAAAAAGTTGAAAATTTTTTTTTTTTGAACTTAGTCATTTTTCCGGCGTTTATCAGACTTTAAGATAGCGGAAATGTCAGTGAGCATTCCCATTTCAGTTCCAGAGCGATTCGCCCAATGAGTCTTTGATATTTAGTCGTTTTCAGCCAATTTTCTGGATTTTTGAAAATTTCACTTTTTTGTGAAAATATTCACTAAATGAGGGAATAATATGTGTGAGGGTACCCCAGGAGAGTTCTAAATGTGTGTGGGAAGAATATATATCCCACGGGGGTAAAATTGAAAAAAGTCGAAAAAAATTTTTTTTTGGACTTAGTCATTTTTCCGGCGTTTATCAGACTTTCAGATAGGGCAAATATCAGTGAGCATTCCGATTTCAGTTCCAGAGCGATTCGCCCAATGAGTCCTTGATATTTAGTCGTTTTCAGCCAATTTTCTGGATTCTTGAAAATTTCACTTTTTTGTGAAAATATCCACTAAATGAGGGAATAATATGTATGAGGGTACCCCAGGAGAGTTCCAAATGTGTGTGGGTAGAATATATATCCCATGGGGGTAAAATTGAAAAAAGTTGAAAAAAATTTTTTTTTGGACTTAGTCATGTTTCTGGCGTTTATCAGACTTTAATATAGGGGAAATGTCAGTGAGCATTCCCATTTCAGTTCCAGAGCGATTCGCCCAATGAGTCTTTGATATTTAGTCGTTTTCAGCCAATTTTCTAGATTTTTGAAAATTTCACTTTTTTGTGAAAATATCCACTAAATGAGGGAATAATATGTGTGAGGGTACCGAAGGAGAGTTCCAAATGTGTGTGGGTAGAATATATATCCCACGGGGGTAAAATTGAAAAAAGTTGAAAAAATTTTTTTTTTGGACTTAGTCATTTTTCCGGCGTTTATCAGACTTTCAGATAGGGGAAATGTCAGTGAGCATTCCGATTTTAGTTCCAGAGCGATTCGCCCAATGAGTCCTTGTTATTTATTTGTTTTCAGCCAATTTTCTGGATTTTTGAAAATTTCACTTTTTTGTGAAAATATCCACTAAATGAGGGAATAATATGTGTGAGGGTACCCCAGGAGAGTTCCAAATGTGTGTGGGTAGAATATATATCCCACGGGGGTAAAATTGAAAAAAGTTGAAAAATATTTTTTTTTGAACTTAGTCATTTTTCCGGCGTTTATCAGACTTTAAGATAGCGGAAATGTCAGTGAGCATTCCCATTTCAGTTCCAGAGCGATTCGCCCAATGAGTCTTTGATATTTAGTCGTTTTCAGCCAATTTTCTGGATTTTTGAAAATTTCACTTTTTTGTGAAAATATTCACTAAATGAGGGAATAATATGTATGAGGGTACCCCAGGAGAGTTCTAAATGTGTGTGGGAAGAATATATATCCCACGGGGGTAAAATTGAAAAAAGACGAAAAAAAATTTTTTTTTGGACTTAGTCATTTTTCTGGCGTTTATCAGACTTTCAGATAGGGCAAATATCAGTGAGCATTCCGATTTCAGTTCCAGAGCGATTCGCCCAATGAGTCCTTGTTATTTAGTTGTTTTCAGCCAATTTTCTGGATTTTTGAAAATTTCACTTTTTTGTGAAAATATCCACTAAATGAGGGAATAATATGTGTGAGGGTACCCCAGGAGAGTTCTAAATGTGTGTGGGAAGAATATATATCCCACGGGGGTAAAATTAAAAAAAGTTGAAAAAAATTTTTTTTTGGACTTAGTCATGTTTCTGGCGTTTATCAGACTTTAATATAGGGGAAATGTCAGTGAGCATTCCCATTTCAGTTCCAGAGCGATTCGTCCAATGAGTCTTTGATATTTAGTCGTTTTCAGCCAATTTTCTAGATTTTTGAAAATTTCACTTTTTTGTGAAAATATCCACTAAATGAGGGAATAATATGTGTGAGGGTACCGAAGGAGAGTTCCAAATGTGTGTGGGTAGAATATATATCCCACGGGGGTAAAATTGAAAAAAGTTGAAAACATTTTTTTTTTGGACTTAGTCATTTTTCCGGCGTTTATCAGACTTTCAGATAGGGCAAATGTCAGTGAGCGTTCCGATTTCAGTTCCAGAGCGATTCGCCCAATGAGTCTTTGATACTTAGTCGTTTTCAGCCAATTTTCTGGATTTTTGAAAATTTCACTTTTTTGTGAAAATATTCACTAAATGAGGGAATAATATGTGTGAGGGTACCCCAGGAGAGTTCTAAATGTGTGTGGGAAGAATATATATCCCACGGGGGCAAAATTAAAAAAAGTTTAAAAAAATTTTTTTTTTGGTCTTAGTCATTTTTCTGGCGTTTATCAGACTTTCAGATAGGGCAAATATCAGTGAGCATTCCGATTTCAGTTCCAGAGCGATTCGCCCAATGAGTCCTTGTTATTTAGTCGTTTTCAGCCAATTTTCTGGATTCTTGAAAATTTCACTTTTTTGTGAAAATATCCACTAAATGACGGAATAATATGTATGAGGGTACCCCAGGAGAGTTCCAAATGTGTGTGGGTAGAATATATATCCCACGGGGGTAAAATTGAAAAAAATTTAAAAAAAATTTCTTTTGGACTTAGTCATTTTTCCGGCGTTTATCAGACTTTCAGATAGGGCAAATGTCAGTGAGCGTTCCGATTTCAGTTCCAGAGCGATTCGCCCAATGAGTCCTTGATAATTAGTCATTTTCAGCCAATTTTCTGGATTTTTGAAAATTTCACTTCTTTGAGAAAATATCCACTAAATGAGGGAATAATATGTGTGAGGGTACCCCAGGAGAGTTCCAAATGTGTGTGGGTAGAATATATATCCCACGGGGGTAAAATTGAAAAAAGTTGAAAAAAATTTTTTTTTGGACTTAGTCATTTTTCCGGCGTTTATCAGACTTTCAGATAGGGGAAATGTCAGTGAGCGTTCCGATTTTAGTTCCAGAGCGATTCGCCCAATGAGTCCTTGTTATTCAGTTGTTTTCAGCCAATTTTCTGGATTTTTGAAAATTTCACTTTTTTGTGAAAATATCCACTAAATGAGGGAATAATATGTGTGAGGGTACCCCAGGAGAGTTCTAAATGTGTGTGGGAAGAACATATATCCCACGGGGGTAAATTTAAAAAAAGTTGAAAAAAATTTTTTTTTGGACTTAGTAATTTTTCCGGCGTTTATCAGACTTTCAGATAGGGCAAATATCAGTGAGCATTCCGATTTCAGTTCCAGAGCGATTCGCCCAATGAGTCCTTGATATTTAGTCGTTTTCAGCCAATTTTCTGGATTCTTGAAAATTTCACTTTTTTGTGAAAATATCCACTAAATGAGGGAATAATATGTATGAGGGTACCCCAGGAGAGTTCCAAATGTGTGTGGGTAGAATATATATCCCATGGGGGTAAAATTGAAAAAAGTTGAAAAAAATTTTTTTTTGGACTTAGTCATGTTTCTGGCGTTTATCAGACTTTAATATAGGGGAAATGTCAGTGAGCATTCCCATTTCAGTTCCAGAGCGATTCGCCCAATGAGTCTTTGATATTTAGTCGTTTTCAGCCAATTTTCTAGATTTTTGAAAATTTCACTTTTTTGTGAAAATATCCACTAAATGAGGGAATAATATGTGTGAGGGTACCGAAGGAGAGTTCCAAATGTGTGTGGGTAGAATATATATCCCACGGGGGTAAAATTGAAAAAAGTTGAAAAAATTTTTTTTTTGGACTTAGTCATTTTTCCGGCGCTTATCAGACTTTCAGATAGGGGAAATGTCAGTGAGCATTCCGATTTTAGTTCCAGAGCGATTCGCCCAATGAGTCCTTGTTATTTATTTGTTTTCAGCCAATTTTCTGGATTTTTGAAAATTTCACTTTTTTGTGAAAATATCCACTAAATGAGGGAATAATATGTGTGAGGGTACCCCAGGAGAGTTCTAAATGTGTGTGGGTAGAATATATATCCCACGGGGGTAAAATTGAAAAAAGTTGAAAAAAATTTTTTTTTGGACTTAGTCATTTTTCCGGCGTTTATCAGACTTTCAGATAGGGGAAATGTCAGTGAGCGTTCCGATTTTAGTTCCAGAGCGATTCGCCCAATGAGTCCTTCTTATTTAGTTGTTTTCAGCCAATTTTCTGGATTTTTGAAGATTTCACTTTTTTGTGAAAATATCCAGTAAATGAGGGAATAATATGTGTGAAGGTACCCCAGGAGAGTTCCAAATGTGTGTGGGTAGAATATATATCCCACGGGGGTAAAATTGAAAAAAGTTGAAAAAATTTTTTTTTTGGACTTAGTCATTTTTCCGGCGTTTATCAGACTTTCAGATAGGGGAAATGTCAGTGAGCATTCCGATTTCAGTTCCAGAGCGATTCGCCCAATGAGTCCTTGATAATTAGTCGTTTTCAGCCAATTTTCTGGATTTTTGAAAATTTCACTTCTTTGTGAAAATATCCACTAAATGAGGGAATAATATGTGTGAGGGTACCCCAGGAGAGTTTCAAATGTGTGTGGGTAGAATATATATCCCACGGGGGTAAAATTGAAAAAAGTTGAAAAAATTTTTTTTTTGGACTTAGTCATTTTTCCGGCGTTTATCAGACTTTCAGATAGGGGAAATGTCAGTGAGCATTCCGATTTCAGTTCCAGAGCGATTCGCCCAATGAGTCCTTGTTATTTAGTTGTTTTCAGCCAATTTTCTGGATTTTTGAAAATTTCACTTTTTTGTGAAAATATCCACTAAATGAGGGAATAATATGTGTGAGGGTACCCCAGGAAGAGTTCTAAATGTGTGTGGGTAGAATATATATCCCACGGGGGTAAAATAGAAAAAAGTTGAAAAAAATTTTTTTTTGGACTTAGTCATTTTTCCGGCGTTTATCAGACTTTCAGATAGGGGAAATGTCATTGAGCGTTCCGATTTTAGTTCCAGAGCGATTCGCCCAATGAGTCCTTGTTATTTAGTTGTTTTCAGCCAATTTTCTGGATTTTTTAAAATTTCACTTTTTTGTGAAAATATCCACTAAATGAGGGAATAATATGTGTGAGGGTACCCCAGGAGAGTTCCAAATGTGTGTGGGTAGAATATATATCCCACGGGGGTAAAATTGAAAAAAGATGAAAACATTTTTTTTTTGGATTTAGTCATTTTTCCGGCGTTTATCAGACTTTCAGATAGGGAAAATGTCAGTGAGCGTTCCGATTTCAGTTCCAGAGCGATTCGCCCAATGAGTCCTTGTTATTTAGTTGTTTTCAGCCAATTTTCTGGATTTTTGAAAATTTCACTTTTTTGTGAAAATATCCACTAAATGAGGGAATAATATGTGTGAGGGTACCCCAGGAGAGTTCCAAATGTGTGTGGGTAGAATATATATCCCATGGGGGTAAAATTGAAAAAAGTTGAAAAAAATTTTTTTTTGGACTTAGTCATGTTTCTGGCGTTTATCAGACTTTAATATAGGGGAAATGTCAGTGAGCATTCCCATTTCAGTTCCAGAGCGATTCGCCCAATGAGTCTTTGATATTTAGTCGTTTTCAGCCAATTTTCTAGATTTTTGAAAATTTCACTTTTTTGTGAAAATATCCACTAAATGAGGGAATAATATGTGTGAGGGTACCGAAGGAGAGTTCCAAATGTGTGTGGGTAGAATATATATCCCACGGGGGTAAAATTGAAAAAAGTTGAAAAAATTTTTTTTTTGGACTTAGTCATTTTTCCGGCGTTTATCAGACTTTCAGATAGGGGAAATGTCAGTGAGCATTCCGATTTTAGTTCCAGAGCGATTCGCCCAATGAGTCCTTGTTATTTATTTGTTTTCAGCCAATTTTCTGGATTTTTGAAAATTTCACTTTTTTGTGAAAATATCCACTAAATGAGGGAATAATATGTGTGAGGGTACCCCAGGAGAGTTCTAAATGTGTGTGGGTAGAATATATATCCCACGGGGGTAAAATTGAAAAAAGTTGAAAACATTTTTTTTTTGGATTTAGTCATTTTTCCGGCGTTTATCAGACTTTCAGATAGGGAAAATGTCAGTGAGCGTTCCGATTTCGGTTCCAGAGCGATTCGCCCAATGAGTCCTTGTTATTTAGTTGTTTTCAGCCAATTTTCTGGATTTTTGAAAATTTCACTTTTTTGTGAAAATATCCACTAAATGAGGGAATAATATGTGTGAGGGTACCCCAGGAGAGTTCTAAATGTGTGTGGGTAGAATATATCATCCATGGGGGTAAAATTGAAAAAAGTTGAAAACATTTTTTTTTTGGACTTAGTCATTTTTCCGGCGTTTATCAGACTTTCAGATAGGGCAAATATCAGTGAGCATTCCGATTTCAGTTCCAGAGCGATTCGCCCAATGAGTCCTTGATATTTAGTCATTTTCAGCCAATTTTCTGGATTCTTGAAAATTTCACTTTTTTGTGAAAATATCCACTAAATGTGGGAATAATATGTATGAGGGTACCCCAGGAGAGTTCCAAATGTGTGTGGGTAGAATATATATATATCCCATGGGGGTAAAATTGAAAAAAGTTGAAAAAAATTTTTTTTTGGACTTAGTCATGTTTCTGGCGTTTATCAGACTTTAATATAGGGGAAATGTCAGTGAGCATTCCCATTTCAGTTCCAGAGCGATTCGCCCAATGAGTCTTTGATATTTAGTCGTTTTCAGCCAATTTTCTAGATTTTTGAAAATTTCACTTTTTTGTGAAAATATCCACTAAATGAGGGAATAATATGTGTGAGGGTACCCCAGGAGAGTTCTAAATGTGTGTGGGTAGAATATATATCCTACGGGGGTAAAATTGAAAAAAGTTGAAAAAAATTTTTTTTTGGACTTAGTCATTTTTCCGGCGTTTATCAGACTTTCAGATAGTGGAAATGTCAGTGAGCGTTCCGATTTTAGTTCCAGAGCGATTCGCCCAATGAGTCCTTCTTATTTAGTTGTTTTCAGCCAATTTTCTGGATTTTTGAAGATTTCACTTTTTTGTGAAAATATCCAGTAAATGAGGGAATAATATGTGTGAAGGTACCCCAGGAGGGTTCCAAATGTGTGTGGGTAGAATATATATCCCACGGGGGTAAAATTGAAAAAAGTTAAAAAAAATATTTTTTTGGACTTAGTCATTTTTCCGGCGTTTATCAGACTTTCAGATAGGGGAAATGTCAGTGAGCGTTCCGATTTCAGTTCCAGAGCGATTCGCCCAGTGAGTCCTTGTTATTTAGTTGTTTTCAGCCAATTTTCTGGATTTTTGAAAATTTCACTTTTTTGTGAAAATATCCACTAAATGAGGGAATAATATGTGTGAGGGTACCCCAGGAGAGTTCTAAATGTGTGTGGGTAGAATATATCATCCATGGGGGTAAAATTGAAAAAAGTTGAAAACATTTTTTTTTGGGACTTAGTCATTTTTCCGGCGTTTATCAGACTTTCAGATAGGGGAAATGTCAGTGAGCGTTCCGATTTCAGTTCCAGAGCGATTCGCCCAGTGAGTCCTTGTTATTTAGTTGTTTTCAGCCAATTTTCTGGATTTTTGAAAATTTCACTTTTTTGTGAAAATATCCACTAAATGAGGGAATAATATGTGTGAGGGTACCCCAGGAGAGTTCTAAATGTGTGTGGGTAGAATATATATCCCACGGGGGTAAAATTGAAAAAAGTTAAAAAAAAATTTTTTTGGGACTTAGTCATTTTTCCGGCGTTTATCAGACTTTCAGATAGGGGATATGTCAGTGAGCGTTATGATTTCAGTTCCAGAGCGATTCGCCCAATGAGTCCTTGATAATTAGTCGTTTTCAGCCAATTTTCTGGATTTTTGAAAATTTCACTTCTTTGTGAAAATATCCACTAAATGAGGGAATAATATGTGTGAGGGTACCCCAGGAGAGTTCCAAATGTGTGTGGGTAGAATATATATCCCACGGGGGTAAAATTGAAAAAAGTTGAAAAAAATTTTTTTTTGGACTTAGTCATTTTTCCGGCGTTTATCAGACTTTCAGATAGGGGAAATGTCAGTGAGCGTTCCGATTTCAGTTCCAGAGCGATTCGCCCAATGAGTCCTTGTTATTTAGTTATTTTCAGCCAATTTTCTGGATTTTTGAAAATTTCACTTTTTTGTGAAAATATCCACTAAATGAGGGAATAATATGTGTAATGGTACCCCAGGAGATTTCCAAATGTGTGTGGGTAGAATATATATCCCACGGGGGTAAAATTGAAAAAAGTTGAAAAAAATTTTTTTTTGAACTTAGTCATTTTTCCGGCGTTTATCAGACTTTCAGATAGGGCAAATGTCAGTGAGCGTTCCGATTTCAGTTCCAGAGCGATTCGCCCAATGAGTCCTTGATAATTAGTCGTTTTCAGCCAATTTTCTGGATTTTTGAAAATTTCACTTCTTTGTGAAAATATCCACTAAATGAGGGAATAATATGTGTGAGGGTACCCCAGGAGAGTTCCAAATGTGTGTGGGTAGAATATATATCCCACGGGGGTAAAATTGAAAAAAGTTGAAAAAAATGTTTTTTTTGACTTAGTCATTTTTCCGGCGTTTATCAGACTTTCAGATAGGGGAAATGTCAGTGAGCGTTCCGATTTTAGTTCCAGAGCGGTTCGCCCAATGAGTCCTTGTTATTTAGTTGTTTTCAGCCAATTTTCTGGATTTTTGAAAATTTCACTTTTTTGTGAAAATATCCACTAAATGAGGGAATAATATGTGTGAGGGTACCCCAGGAGAGTTCTAAATGTGTGTGGGTAGAATATATCATCCATGGGGGTAAAATTGAAAAAAGTTGAAAACATTTTTTTTTTGGACTTAGTCATTTTTCCGGCGTTTATCAGACTTTCAGATAGGGGAAATGTCAGTGAGCGTTCCGATTTCAGTTCCAGAGCGATTCGCCCAATGAGTCCTTGTTATTTAGTTATTTTCAGCCAATTTTCTGAATTTTTGAAAATTTCACTTTTTTGTGAAAATATCCACTAAATGAGGGAATAATATGTGTGAGGGTACCCCAGGAACAGTTCTAAATGTGTGTGGGTAGAATATATATCCCACGGGGGTAAAATTGAAAAAAGTTGAAAACATTTTTTTTTTGGACTTAGTAATTTTTCCGGCGTTTATCAGACTTTCAGATAGGGCCAATGTCAGTGAGTGTTCCGGTTTCAGTTCCAGAGCGATTCGCCCAATGAGTCCTTGATAATTAGTCGTTTTCAGCCAATTTTCTGGATTTTTGAAAATTTCACTTCTTTGTGAAAATATCCACTAAATGAGGGAATAATATGTGTGAGGGTACCCCAGGAGAGTTCTAAATGTGTGTGGGAAGAATATATATCCCACGGGGGTAAAATTGAAAAAAGTTGAAAAAATTTTTTTTTTGGACTTAGTCATTTTTCCGGCGTTTATCAGACTTTCAGATAGGGGAAATGTCAGTGAGCATTCCGATTTCAGTTCCAGAGCGATTCGCCCATTGAGTCCTTGTTATTTAGTTGTTTTCAGCCAATTTTCTGGATTTTTGAAAATTTCACTTTTTTGTGAAAATATCCACTAAATGAGGGAATAATATGTGTGAGGGTACCCCAGGAAGAGTTCTAAATGTGTGTGGGTAGAATATATATCCCACGGGGGTAAAATAGAAAAAAGTTGAAAAAAATTTTTTTTTGGACTTAGTCATTTTTCCGGCGTTTATCAGACTTTCAGATAGGGAAAATGTCAGTGAGCGTTCCGATTTCAGTTCCAGAGCGATTCGCCCAATGAGTCCTTGTTATTTAGTTGTTTTCAGCCAATTTTCTGGATTTTTGAAAATTTCACTTTTTTGTGAAAATATCCACTAAATGAGGGAATAATATGTGTGAGGGTACCCCAGGAGAGTTCTAAATGTGTGTGGGTAGAATATATATCCCACGGGGGTAAAATTGAAAAAAGTTGAAAACATTTTTTTTTTGGACTTAGTAATTTTTCCGGCGTTTATCAGACTTTCAGATAGGGCAAATGTCAGTGAGTGTTCCGGTTTCAGTTCCAGAGCGATTCGCCCAATGAGTCCTTGATAATTAGTCGTTTTCAGCCAATTTTCTGGATTTTTGAAAATTTCACTTCTTTGTGAAAATATCCACTAAATGAGGGAATAATATGTATGAGGGTACCCCAGGAGAGTTCCAAATGTGTGTGGGTAGAATATATATCCCATGGGGGTAAAATTGAAAAAAGTTGAAAAAATTTTTTTTTTGGACTTAGTTATTTTTCCGGCGTTTATCAGACTTTCAGATAGGGGAAATGTCAGTGAGCATTCCGATTTTAGTTCCAGAGCGATTCGCCCAATGAGTCCTAGTTATTTATTTGTTTTCAGCCAATTTTCTGGATTTTTGAAAATTTCACTTTTTTGTGAAAATATCCACTAAATGAGGGAATAATATGTGTGAGGGTACCCCAGGAGATTTCCAAATGTGTGTGGGTAGAATATATATCCCACGGGGGTAAAATTGAAAAAAGTTGAAAATATTTTTTTTTTGGATTTAGTCATTTTTCCGGCGTTTATCAGACTTTCAGATAGGGAAAATGTCAGTGAGCGTTCCGATTTCAGTTCCAGAGCGATTCGCCCAATGAGTCCTTGTTATTTAGTTGTTTTCAGCCAATTTTCTGGATTTTTGAAAATTTCACTTTTTTGTGAAAATATCCACTAAATGAGGGAATAATATGTGTGAGGGTACCCCAGGAGAGTTCTAAATGTGTGTGGGTAGAATATATATCCCACGGGGGTAAAATTGAAAAAAGTTGAAAACATTTTTTTTTTGGACTTAGTAATTTTTCCGGCGTTTATCAGACTTTCAGATAGGGCAAATGTCAGTGAGTGTTCTGGTTTCAGTTCCAGAGCGATTCGCCCAATGAGTCCTTGATAATTAGTCGTTTTCAGCCAATTTTCTGGATTTTTGAAAATTTCACTTCTTTGTGAAAATATCCACTAAATGAGGGAATAATATGTGTGAGGGTACCCCAGGAGAGTTCCAAATGTGTGTGGGTAGAATATATATCCCACGGGGGTAAAATTGAAAAAAGTTGAAAAAAATTTTTTTTTGGACTTAGTCATTTTTCCGGCGTTTATCAGACTTTCAGATAGGGGAAATGTCAGTGAGCGTTCCGATTTCAGTTCCAGAGCGATTCGCCCAATGAGTCCTTGTTATTTAGTTATTTTCAGCCAATTTTCTGGATTTTTGAAAATTTCACTTTTTTGTGAAAATATCCACTAAATGAGGGAATAATATGTGTAAGGGTACCCCAGGAGATTTCCAAATGTGTGTGGGTAGAATATATATCCCACGGGGGTAAAATTGAAAAAAGTTGAAAAAAATTTTTTTTTGAACTTAGTCATTTTTCCGGCGTTTATCAGACTTTCAGATAGGGCAAATGTCAGTGAGCGTTCCGATTTCAGTTCCAGAGCGATTCGCCCAATGAGTCCTTGATAATTAGTCGTTTTCAGCCAATTTTCTGGATTTTTGAAAATTTCACTTCTTTGTGAAAATATCCACTAAATGAGGGAATAATATGTGTGAGGGTACCCCAGGAGAGTTCCAAATGTGTGTGGGTAGAATATATATCCCACGGGGGTAAAATTGAAAAAAGTTGAAAAAAATGTTTTTTTTGACTTAGTCATTTTTCCGGCGTTTATCAGACTTTCAGATAGGGGAAATGTCAGTGAGCGTTCCGATTTTAGTTCCAGAGCGGTTCGCCCAATGAGTACTTGTTATTTAGTTGTTTTCAGCCAATTTTCTGGATTTTTGAAAATTTCACTTTTTTGTGAAAATATCCACTAAATGAGGGAATAATATGTGTGAGGGTACCCCAGGAGAGTTCTAAATGTGTGTGGGTAGAATATATCATCCATGGGGGTAAAATTGAAAAAAGTTGAAAACATTTTTTTTTTGGACTTAGTCATTTTTCTGGCGTTTATCAGACTTTCAGATAGGGGAAATGTCAGTGAGCGTTCCGATTTCAGTTCCAGAGCGATTCGCCCAATGAGTCCTTGTTATTTAGTTATTTTCAGCCAATTTTCTGAATTTTTGAAAATTTCACTTTTTTTTGAAAATATCCACTAAATGAGGGAATAATATGTGTGAGGGTACCCCAGGAACAGTTCTAAATGTGTGTGGGTAGAATATATATCCCACGGGGGTAAAATTGAAAAAAGTTGAAAACATTTTTTTTTTGGACTTAGTAATTTTTCCGGCGTTTATCAGACTTTCAGATAGGGCCAATGTCAGTGAGTGTTCCGGTTTCAGTTCCAGAGCGATTCGCCCAATGAGTCCTTGATAATTAGTCGTTTTCAGCCAATTTTCTGGATTTTTGAAAATTTCACTTCTTTGTGAAAATATCCACTAAATGAGGGAATAATATGTGTGAGGGTACCCCAGGAGAGTTCTAAATGTGTTTGGGAAGAATATATATCCCACGGGGGTAAAATTGAAAAAAGTTGAAAACATTTTTTTTTTGGACTTAGTCATTTTTCCGGCGTTTATCAGACTTTCAGATAGGGGAAATGTCAGTGAGCATTCCGATTTCAGTTCCAGAGCGATTCGCCCATTGAGTCCTTGTTATTTAGTTGTTTTCAGCCAATTTTCTGGATTTTTGAAAATTTCACTTTTTTGTGAAAATATCCACTAAATGAGGGAATAATATGTGTGAGGGTACCCCAGGAAGAGTTCTAAATGTGTGTGGGTAGAATATATATCCCACGGGGGTAAAATTGAAAAAAGTTGAAAACATTTTTTTTTTGGACTTAGTAATTTTTCCGGCGTTTATCAGACTTTCAGATAGGGCAAATGTCAGTGAGTGTTCCGGTTTCAGTTCCAGAGCGATTCGCCCAATGAGTCCTTGATAATTAGTCGTTTTCAGCCAATTTTCTGGATTTTTGAAAATTTCACTTCTTTGTGAAAATATCCACTAAATGAGGGAATAATATGTATGAGGGTACCCCAGGAGAGTTCCAAATGTGTGTGGGTAGAATATATATCCCATGGGGGTAAAATTGAAAAAAGTTGAAAAAATTTTTTTTTTGGACTTAGTTATTTTTCCGGCGTTTATCAGACTTTCAGATAGGGGAAATGTCAGTGAGCATTCCGATTTTAGTTCCAGAGCGATTCGCCCAATGAGTCCTAGTTATTTATTTGTTTTCAGCCAATTTTCTGGATTTTTGAAAATTTCACTTTTTTGTGAAAATATCCACTAAATGAGGGAATAATATGTGTGAGGGTACCCCAGGAGATTTCCAAATGTGTGTGGGTAGAATATATATCCCACGGGGGTAAAATTGAAAAAAGTTGAAAATATTTTTTTTTTGGATTTAGTCATTTTTCCGGCGTTTATCAGACTTTCAGATAGGGAAAATGTCAGTGAGCGTTCCGATTTCAGTTCCAGAGCGATTCGCCCAATGAGTCCTTGTTATTTAGTTGTTTTCAGCCAATTTTCTGGATTTTTGAAAATTTCACTTTTTTGTGAAAATATCCACTAAATGAGGGAATAATATGTGTGAGGGTACCCCAGGAGAGTTCTAAATGTGTGTGGGTAGAATATATATCCCACGGGGGTAAAATTGAAAAAAGTTGAAAACATTTTTTTTTTGGACTTAGTAATTTTTCCGGCGTTTATCAGACTTTCAGATAGGGCAAATGTCAGTGAGTGTTCTGGTTTCAGTTCCAGAGCGATTCGCCCAATGAGTCCTTGATAATTAGTCGTTTTCAGCCAATTTTCTGGATTTTTGAAAATTTCACTTCTTTGTGAAAATATCCACTAAATGAGGGAATAATATGTGTGAGGGTACCCCAGGAGAGTTCCAAATGTGAGTGGGTAGAATATATATCCCACGGGGGTAAAATTGAAAAAAGTTGAAAAAAATTTTTTTTTGGACTTAGTCATTTTTCCGGCGTTTATCAGACTTTCAGATAGGGGAAATGTCAGTGAGCGTTCCGATTTCAGTTCCAGAGCGATTCGCCCAATGAGTCCTTGTTATTTAGTTATTTTCAGCCAATTTTCTGGATTTTTGAAAATTTCACTTTTTTGTGAAAATATCCACTAAATGAGGGAATAATATGTGTGAGGGTACCCCAGGAGATTTCCAAATGTGTGTGGGTAGAATATATATCCCACGGGGGTAAAATTGAAAAAAGTTGAAAACATTTTTTTTTTGGATTTAGTCATTTTTCCGGCGTTTATCAGACTTTCAGATAGGGAAAATGTCAGTGAGCGTTCCGATTTCAGTTCCAGAGCGATTCGCCCAATGAGTCCTTGTTATTTAGTTGTTTTCTGCCAATTTTCTGGATTTTTGAAAATTTCACTTTTTTGTGAAAATATCCACTAAATGAGGGAATAATATGTGTGAGGGTACCCCAGGAGAGTTCTAAATGTGTGTGGGTAGAATATATCTCCCATGGGGGTAAAATTGAAAAAAGTTGAAAACATTTTTTTTTTGGACTTAGTCATTTTTCCGGCGTTTATCAGACTTTCAGATAGGGGAAATGTCAGTGAGCGTTCCAATTTCAGTTCCAGAGCGATTCGCCCAATGAGTCCTTGTTATTTAGTTATTTTCAGCCAATTTTCTGGATTTTTGAAAATTTCACTTTTTTGTGAAAATATCCACTAAATGAGGGAATAATATGTGTGAGGGTACCCCAGGAAGAGTTCTAAATGTGTGTGGGTAGAATATATATCCCACGGGGGTAAAATTGAAAAAAGTTGAAAACATTTTTTTTTTGGACTTAGTAATTTTTCCGGCGTTTATCAGACTTTCAGATAGGGGAAATGTCAGTGAGCATTCCGATTTCAGTTCCAGAGCGATTCGCCCAATGAGTTCTTGATATTTTGTCGTTTTCAGCCAATTTTCTGGATTCTTGAAAATTTCACTTTTTTGTGAAAATATCCACTAAATGAGGGAATAATATGTATGAGGGTACCCCAGGAGAGTTCCAAATGTGTGTGGGTAGAATATATATCCCATGGGGGTAAAATTGAAAAAAGTTGAAAAAATTTTTTTTTTGGACTTAGTCATTTTTCCGGCGTTTATCAGACTTTCAGATAGGGGAAATGTCAGTGAGCATTCCGATTTTAGTTCCAGAGCGATTCGCCCAATGAGTCCTAGTTATTTATTTGTTTTCAGCCAATTTTCTGGATTTTTGAAAATTTCACTTTTTTGTGAAAATATCCACTAAATGAGGGAATAATATGTGTGAGGGTACCCCAGGAGATTTCCAAATGTGTGTGGGTAGAATATATATCCCACGGGGGTAAAATTGAAAAAAGTTGAAAATATTTTTTTTTTGGATTTAGTCATTTTTCCGGCGTTTATCAGACTTTCAGATAGGGAAAATGTCAGTGAGCGTTCCGATTTCAGTTCCAGAGCGATTCGCCCAATGAGTCCTTGTTATTTAGTTGTTTTCAGCCAATTTTCTGGATTTTTGAAAATTTCACTTTTTTGTGAAAATATCCACTAAATGAGGGAATAATATGTGTGAGGGTACCCCAGGAGAGTTCTAAATGTATGTGGGTAGAATATATATCCCACGGGGGTAAAATTGAAAAAAGTTGAAAACATTTTTTTTTTGGACTTAGTAATTTTTCCGGCGTTTATCAGACTTTCAGATAGGGCAAATGTCAGTGAGTGTTCTGGTTTCAGTTCCAGAGCGATTCGCCCAATGAGTCCTTGATAATTAGTCGTTTTCAGCCAATTTTCTGGATTTTTGAAAATTTCACTTCTTTGTGAAAATAACCACTAAATGAGGGAATAATATGTGTGAGGGTACCCCAGGAGAGTTCCAAATGTGAGTGGGTAGAATATATATCCCACGGGGGTAAAATTGAAAAAAGTTGAAAAAAATTTTTTTTTGGACTTAGTCATTTTTCCGGCGTTTATCAGACTTTCAGATAGGGGAAATGTCAGTGAGCGTTCCGATTTCAGTTCCAGAGCGATTCGCCCAATGAGTCCTTGTTATTTAGTTATTTTCAGCCAATTTTCTGGATTTTTGAAAATTTCACTTTTTTGTGAAAATATCCACTAAATGAGGGAATAATATGTGTGAGGGTACCCCAGGAGATTTCCAAATGTGTGTGGGTAGAATATATATCCCACGGGGGTAAAATTGAAAAAAGTTGAAAAAAATTTTTTTTTGGACTTAGTCATTTTTCCGGCGTTTATCAGACTTTCAGATAGGGCAAATGTCAGTGAGCGTTCCGATTTCAGTTCCAGAGCGATTTGCCCAATGAGTCCTTGATAATTAGTCGTTTTCAGCCAATTTTCTGGATTTTTGAAAATTTCACTTCTTTGTGAAAATATCCACTAAATGAGGGAATAATATGTGTGAGGGTACCCCAGGAGAGTTCCAAATGTGTGTGGGTAGAATATATATCCCACGGGGGTAAAATTGAAAAAAGTTGAAAACATTTTTTTTTTGGATTTAGTCATTTTTCCGGCGTTTATCAGACTTTCAGATAGGGAAAATGTCAGTGAGCGTTCCGATTTCAGTTCCAGAGCGATTCGCCCAATGAGTCCTTGTTATTTAGTTGTTTTCTGCCAATTTTCTGGATTTTTGAAAATTTCACTTTTTTGTGAAAATATCCACTAAATGAGGGAATAATATGTGTGAGGGTACCCCAGGAACAGTTCTAAATGTGTGTGGGTAGAATATATATCCCACGGGGGTAAAATTGAAAAAAGTTGAAAACATTTTTTTTTTGGACTTAGTAATTTTTCCGGCGTTTATCAGACTTTCAGATAGGGCCAATGTCAGTGAGTGTTCCGGTTTCAGTTCCAGAGCGATTCGCCCAATGAGTCCTTGATAATTAGTCGTTTTCAGCCAATTTTCTGGATTTTTGAAAATTTCACTTCTTTGTGAAAATATCCACTAAATGAGGGAATAATATGTGTGAGGGTACCCCAGGAGAGTTCTAAATGTGTTTGGGAAGAATATATATCCCACGGGGGTAAAATTGAAAAAAGTTGAAAACATTTTTTTTTTGGACTTAGTCATTTTTCCGGCGTTTATCAGACTTTCAGATAGGGGAAATGTCAGTGAGCATTCCGATTTCAGTTCCAGAGCGATTCGCCCATTGAGTCCTTGTTATTTAGTTGTTTTCAGCCAATTTTCTGGATTTTTGAAAATTTCACTTTTTTGTGAAAATATCCACTAAATGAGGGAATAATATGTGTGAGGGTACCCCAGGAAGAGTTCTAAATGTGTGTGGGTAGAATATATATCCCACGGGGGTAAAATTGAAAAAAGTTGAAAACATTTTTTTTTTGGACTTAGTAATTTTTCCGGCGTTTATCAGACTTTCAGATAGGGCAAATGTCAGTGAGTGTTCCGGTTTCAGTTCCAGAGCGATTCGCCCAATGAGTCCTTGATAATTAGTCGTTTTCAGCCAATTTTCTGGATTTTTGAAAATTTCACTTCTTTGTGAAAATATCCACTAAATGAGGGAATAATATGTATGAGGGTACCCCAGGAGAGTTCCAAATGTGTGTGGGTAGAATATATATCCCATGGGGGTAAAATTGAAAAAAGTTGAAAAAATTTTTTTTTTGGACTTAGTTATTTTTCCGGCGTTTATCAGACTTTCAGATAGGGGAAATGTCAGTGAGCATTCCGATTTTAGTTCCAGAGCGATTCGCCCAATGAGTCCTAGTTATTTATTTGTTTTCAGCCAATTTTCTGGATTTTTGAAAATTTCACTTTTTTGTGAAAATATCCACTAAATGAGGGAATAATATGTGTGAGGGTACCCCAGGAGATTTCCAAATGTGTGTGGGTAGAATATATATCCCACGGGGGTAAAATTGAAAAAAGTTGAAAATATTTTTTTTTTGGATTTAGTCATTTTTCCGGCGTTTATCAGACTTTCAGATAGGGAAAATGTCAGTGAGCGTTCCGATTTCAGTTCCAGAGCGATTCGCCCAATGAGTCCTTGTTATTTAGTTGTTTTCAGCCAATTTTCTGGATTTTTGAAAATTTCACTTTTTTGTGAAAATATCCACTAAATGAGGGAATAATATGTGTGAGGGTACCCCAGGAGAGTTCTAAATGTGTGTGGGTAGAATATATATCCCACGGGGGTAAAATTGAAAAAAGTTGAAAACATTTTTTTTTTGGACTTAGTAATTTTTCCGGCGTTTATCAGACTTTCAGATAGGGCAAATGTCAGTGAGTGTTCTGGTTTCAGTTCCAGAGCGATTCGCCCAATGAGTCCTTGATAATTAGTCGTTTTCAGCCAATTTTCTGGATTTTTGAAAATTTCACTTCTTTGTGAAAATATCCACTAAATGAGGGAATAATATGTGTGAGGGTACCCCAGGAGAGTTCCAAATGTGAGTGGGTAGAATATATATCCCACGGGGGTAAAATTGAAAAAAGTTGAAAAAAATTTTTTTTTGGACTTAGTCATTTTTCCGGCGTTTATCAGACTTTCAGATAGGGGAAATGTCAGTGAGCGTTCCGATTTCAGTTCCAGAGCGATTCGCCCAATGAGTCCTTGTTATTTAGTTATTTTCAGCCAATTTTCTGGATTTTTGAAAATTTCACTTTTTTGTGAAAATATCCACTAAATGAGGGAATAATATGTGTGAGGGTACCCCAGGAGATTTCCAAATGTGTGTGGGTAGAATATATATCCCACGGGGGTAAAATTGAAAAAAGTTGAAAACATTTTTTTTTTGGATTTAGTCATTTTTCCGGCGTTTATCAGACTTTCAGATAGGGAAAATGTCAGTGAGCGTTCCGATTTCAGTTCCAGAGCGATTCGCCCAATGAGTCCTTGTTATTTAGTTGTTTTCTGCCAATTTTCTGGATTTTTGAAAATTTCACTTTTTTGTGAAAATATCCACTAAATGAGGGAATAATATGTGTGAGGGTACCCCAGGAGAGTTCTAAATGTGTGTGGGTAGAATATATCTCCCATGGGGGTAAAATTGAAAAAAGTTGAAAACATTTTTTTTTTGGACTTAGTCATTTTTCCGGCGTTTATCAGACTTTCAGATAGGGGAAATGTCAGTGAGCGTTCCAATTTCAGTTCCAGAGCGATTCGCCCAATGAGTCCTTGTTATTTAGTTATTTTCAGCCAATTTTCTGGATTTTTGAAAATTTCACTTTTTTGTGAAAATATCCACTAAATGAGGGAATAATATGTGTGAGGGTACCCCAGGAAGAGTTCTAAATGTGTGTGGGTAGAATATATATCCCACGGGGGTAAAATTGAAAAAAGTTGAAAACATTTTTTTTTTGGACTTAGTAATTTTTCCGGCGTTTATCAGACTTTCAGATAGGGGAAATGTCAGTGAGCATTCCGATTTCAGTTCCAGAGCGATTCGCCCAATGAGTTCTTGATATTTTGTCGTTTTCAGCCAATTTTCTGGATTCTTGAAAATTTCACTTTTTTGTGAAAATATCCACTAAATGAGGGAATAATATGTATGAGGGTACCCCAGGAGAGTTCCAAATGTGTGTGGGTAGAATATATATCCCATGGGGGTAAAATTGAAAAAAGTTGAAAAAATTTTTTTTTTGGACTTAGTCATTTTTCCGGCGTTTATCAGACTTTCAGATAGGGGAAATGTCAGTGAGCATTCCGATTTTAGTTCCAGAGCGATTCGCCCAATGAGTCCTAGTTATTTATTTGTTTTCAGCCAATTTTCTGGATTTTTGAAAATTTCACTTTTTTGTGAAAATATCCACTAAATGAGGGAATAATATGTGTGAGGGTACCCCAGGAGATTTCCAAATGTGTGTGGGTAGAATATATATCCCACGGGGGTAAAATTGAAAAAAGTTGAAAATATTTTTTTTTTGGATTTAGTCATTTTTCCGGCGTTTATCAGACTTTCAGATAGGGAAAATGTCAGTGAGCGTTCCGATTTCAGTTCCAGAGCGATTCGCCCAATGAGTCCTTGTTATTTAGTTGTTTTCAGCCAATTTTCTGGATTTTTGAAAATTTCACTTTTTTGTGAAAATATCCACTAAATGAGGGAATAATATGTGTGAGGGTACCCCAGGAGAGTTCTAAATGTATGTGGGTAGAATATATATCCCACGGGGGTAAAATTGAAAAAAGTTGAAAACATTTTTTTTTTGGACTTAGTAATTTTTCCGGCGTTTATCAGACTTTCAGATAGGGCAAATGTCAGTGAGTGTTCTGGTTTCAGTTCCAGAGCGATTCGCCCAATGAGTCCTTGATAATTAGTCGTTTTCAGCCAATTTTCTGGATTTTTGAAAATTTCACTTCTTTGTGAAAATAACCACTAAATGAGGGAATAATATGTGTGAGGGTACCCCAGGAGAGTTCCAAATGTGAGTGGGTAGAATATATATCCCACGGGGGTAAAATTGAAAAAAGTTGAAAAAAATTTTTTTTTGGACTTAGTCATTTTTCCGGCGTTTATCAGACTTTCAGATAGGGGAAATGTCAGTGAGCGTTCCGATTTCAGTTCCAGAGCGATTCGCCCAATGAGTCCTTGTTATTTAGGTATTTTCAGCCAATTTTCTGGATTTTTGAAAATTTCACTTTTTTGTGAAAATATCCACTAAATGAGGGAATAATATGTGTGAGGGTACCCCAGGAGATTTCCAAATGTGTGTGGGTAGAATATATATCCCACGGGGGTAAAATTGAAAAAAGTTGAAAAAAATTTTTTTTTGGACTTAGTCATTTTTCCGGCGTTTATCAGACTTTCAGATAGGGCAAATGTCAGTGAGCGTTCCGATTTCAGTTCCAGAGCGATTTGCCCAATGAGTCCTTGATAATTAGTCGTTTTCAGCCAATTTTCTGGATTTTTGAAAATTTCACTTCTTTGTGAAAATATCCACTAAATGAGGGAATAATATGTGTGAGGGTACCCCAGGAGAGTTCCAAATGTGTGTGGGTAGAATATATATCCCACGGGGGTAAAATTGAAAAAAGTTGAAAACATTTTTTTTTTGGATTTAGTCATTTTTCCGGCGTTTATCAGACTTTCAGATAGGGAAAATGTCAGTGAGCGTTCCGATTTCAGTTCCAGAGCGATTCGCCCAATGAGTCCTTGTTATTTAGTTGTTTTCTGCCAATTTTCTGGATTTTTGAAAATTTCACTTTTTTGTGAAAATATCCACTAAATGAGGGAATAATATGTGTGAGGGTACCCCAGGAGAGTTCTAAATGTGTGTGGGTAGAATATATCTCCCATGGGGGTAAAATTGAAAAAAGTTGAAAACATTTTTTTTTTGGACTTAGTCATTTTTCCGGCGTTTATCAGACTTTCAGATAGGGCAAATGTCAGTGAGCATTCCGATTTCAGTTCCAGAGCGATTCGCCCAATGAGTCCTTGATAATTAGTCGTTTTCAGCCAATTTTCTGGATTTTTGAAAATTTCACTTCTTTGTGAAAATGTCCACTAAATGAGGGAATAATATGTGTGAGGGTACCCCAGGAGAGTTCCAAATGTGTGTGGGTAGAATATATATCCCACGGGGGTAAAATTGAAAAAAGTTGAAAAAAATTTTTTTTTGGACTTAGTCATTTTTCCGGCGTTTATCAGACTTTCAGATAGGGGAAATGTCAGTGAGCGTTCCGATTTTAGTTCCAGAGCGATTCGCCCAATGAGTCCTTGTTATTTAGCTGTTTTCAGCCAATTTTCTGGATTTTTGAAAATTTCACTTTTTTGTGAAAATATCCACTAAATGAGGGAATAATATGTGTGAGGGTACCCCAGGAGAGTTCCAAATGTGTGTGGGTAGAATATATATCCCACGGGGGTAAAATTGAAAAAAGTTGAAAACATTTTTTTTTTTAGATTTAGTCTTTTTTCCGGCGTTTATCAGACTTTCAGATAGGGAAAATGTCAGTGAGCGTTCCGTTTTCAGTTCCAGAGCGATTCGCCCAATGAGTCCTTGTTATTTAGTTGTTTTCAGCCAATTTTCTGGATTTTTGAAAATTTCACTTTTTTGTGAAAATATCCACTAAATGAGGGAGTAATATGTGTGAGGGTACCCCAGGAGAGTTCTAAATGTGTGTGGGTAGAATATATCTCCCATGGGGTAAAATTGAAAAAAGTTGAAAACATTTTTTTTTTGGACTTAGTCATTTTTCCGGCGTTTATCAGACTTTCAGATAGGGGAAATGTCAGTGAGCGTTCCGATTTCAGTTCCAGAGCGATTCGCCCAATGAGTCCTTGTTATTTAGTTATTTTCAGCCAATTTTCTGGATTTTTGAAAATTTCACTTTTTTGTGAAAATATCCACTAAATGAGGGAATAATATGTGTGAGGGTACCCCAGGAGATTTCCAAATGTGTGTGGGTAGAATATATATCCCACGGGGGTAAAATTGAAAAAAGTTGAAAAAAATTTTTTTTTGGACTTAGTCATTTTTCCGGCGTTTATCAGACTTTCAGATAGGGCAAATGTCAGTGAGCGTTCCGATTTCAGTTCCAGAGCGATTTGCCCAATGAGTCCTTGATAATTAGTCGTTTTCAGCCAATTTTCTGGATTTTTGAAAATTTCACTTCTTTGTGAAAATATCCACTAAATGAGGGAATAATATGTGTGAGGGTACCCCAGGAGAGTTCCAAATGTGTGTGGGTAGAATATATATCCCACGGGGGTAAAATTGAAAAAAGTTGAAAACATTTTTTTTTTGGATTTAGTCATTTTTCCGGCGTTTATCAGACTTTCAGATAGGGAAAATGTCAGTGAGCGTTCCGATTTCAGTTCCAGAGCGATTCGCCCAATGAGTCCTTGTTATTTAGTTGTTTTCTGCCAATTTTCTGGATTTTTGAAAATTTCACTTTTTTGTGAAAATATCCACTAAATGAGGGAATAATATGTGTGAGGGTACCCCAGGAGAGTTCTAAATGTGTGTGGGTAGAATATATCTCCCATGGGGGTAAAATTGAAAAAAGTTGAAAACATTTTTTTTTTGGACTTAGTCATTTTTCCGGCGTTTATCAGACTTTCAGATAGGGGAAATGTCAGTGAGCGTTCCAATTTCAGTTCCAGAGCGATTCGCCCAATGAGTCCTTGTTATTTAGTTATTTTCAGCCAATTTTCTGGATTTTTGAAAATTTCACTTTTTTGTGAAAATATCCACTAAATGAGGGAATAATATGTGTGAGGGTACCCCAGGAAGAGTTCTAAATGTGTGTGGGTAGAATATATATCCCACGGGGGTAAAATTGAAAAAAGTTGAAAACATTTTTTTTTTGGACTTAGTAATTTTTCCGGCGTTTATCAGACTTTCAGATGGGGCCAATGTCAGTGAGTGTTCCGGTTTCAGTTCCAGAGCGATTCGCCCAATGAGTCCTTGATAATTAGTCGTTTTCAGCCAATTTTCTGGATTTTTGAAAATTTCACTTCTTTGTGAAAATATCCACTAAATGAGGGAATAATATGTGTGAGGGTACCCCAGGAGAGTTCCAAATGTGTGTGGGTAGAATATATATCCTACGGGGGTAAAATTGAAAAAAGTTGAAAAAAATTTTTTTTTGGACTTAGTAATTTTTCCGGCGTTTATCAGACTTTCAGATAGGGGAAATGTCAGTGAGAGTTCCGATTTCAGCTCCAGAGCGATTCGCCCAATGAGTCCTTGTTATTTAGTTATTTTCAGCCAATTTTCTGGATTTTTGAAAATTTCACTTTTTTGTGAAAATATCCACTAAATGAGGGAATAATATGTGTGAGGGTACCCCAGGAGATTTCCAAATGTGTGTGGGTAGAATATATATCCCACGGGGGTAAAATTGAAAAAAGTTGAAAAAAATTTTTTTTTTGACTTAGTCATTTTTCCGGCGTTTATCAGACTTTCAGATAGGGCAAATGTCAGTGAGCATTCCGATTTCAGTTCCAGAGCGATTCGCCCAATGAGTCCTTGATAATTAGTCGTTTTCAGCCAATTTTCTGGATTTTTGAAAATTTCACTTCTTTGTGAAAATGTCCACTAAATGAGGGAATAATATGTGTGAGGGTACCCCAGGAGAGTTCCAAATGTGTGTGGGTAGAATATATATCCCACGGGGGTAAAATTGAAAAAAGTTGAAAAAAATTTTTTTTTGGACTTAGTCATTTTTCCGGCGTTTATCAGACTTTCAGATAGGGGAAATGTCAGTGAGCGTTCCGATTTTAGTTCCAGAGCGATTCGCCCAATGAGTCCTTGTTATTTAGCTGTTTTCAGCCAATTTTCTGGATTTTTGAAAATTTCACTTTTTTGTGAAAATATCCACTAAATGAGGGAATAATATGTGTGAGGGTACCCCAGGAGAGTTCCAAATGTGTGTGGGTAGAATATATATCCCACGGGGGTAAAATTGAAAAAAGTTGAAAACATTTTTTTTTTTAGATTTAGTCTTTTTTCCGGCGTTTATCAGACTTTCAGATAGGGAAAATGTCAGTGAGCGTTCCGTTTTCAGTTCCAGAGCGATTCGCCCAATGAGTCCTTGATAATTAGTCGTTTTCAGCCAATTTTCTGGATTTTTGAAAATTTCACTTCTTTGTGAAAATATCCACTAAATGAGGGAATAATATGTGTGAGGGTATGCCAGGAGAGTTCCAAACGTGTGTGGGCAGAATATATATCCCACGGGGGTAAAATTGAAAAAAGTTGAAAAAAATTTTTTTTTGGACTTAGTCATTTTTCCGGCGTTTATCAGACTTTCAGATAGGGGGAATGTCAGTGAGCGTTCCGATTTCAGTTCCAGAGCCATTAGCCCAATGAGTCCTTGTTATTTAGTTATTTTCAGCCAATTTTCTGGATTTTTGAAAATTTCACTTTTTTATGAAAATATCCACTAAATGAGGGAATAATATGTGTGAGGGTACCCCAGGAAGAGTTCTAAATGTGTGTGGGTAGGATATATATCCCACGGGGGTAAAATTGAAAAAAGTTGAAAACATTTTTTTTTTGGACTTAGTAATTTTTCCGGCGTTTATCAGACTTTCAGATAGGGCAAATGTTAGTGAGTGTTCCGGTTTCAGTTCCAGAGCGATTCGCCCAATGAGTCCTTGTTATTTAGTTATTTTCAGCCAATTTTCTGGATTTTTGAAAATTTCACTTCTTTGTGAAAATGTCCACTAAATGAGGGAATAATATGTGTGAGGGTACCCCAGGAGAGTTCCAAATGTGTGTGGGTAGAATTTATATCCCACGGGGGTAAAATTGAAAAAAGTTGAAAAAAATTTTTTTTTGGACTTAGTCATTTTTCCGGCGTTTATCAGACTTTCAGATAGGGGAAATGTCAGTGAGCGTTCCGATTTTAGTTCCAGAGCGATTCGCCCAATGAGTCCTTGTTATTTAGTTGTTTTCAGCCAATTTTCTGGATTTTTGAAAATTTCACTTTTTTGTGAAAATATCCACTAAATGAGGGAATAATATGTGTGAGGGTACCCCAGGAGAGTTCCAAATGTGTGTGGGTAGAATATATATCCCACGGGGGTAAAATTGAAAAAAGTTGAAAACATTTTTTTTTTTAGATTTAGTCTTTTTTCCGGCGTTTATCAGACTTTCAGATAGGGAAAATGTCAGTGAGCGTTCCGATTTCAGTTCCAGAGCGATTCGCCCAATGAGTCCTTGTTATTTAGTTGTTTTCAGCCAATTTTCTGGATTTTTGAAAATTTCACTTTTTTGTGAAAATATCCACTAAATGAGGGAGTAATATGTGTGAGGGTACCCCAGGAGAGTTCTAAATGTGTGTGGGTAGAATATATCTCCCATGGGGTAAAATTGAAAAAAGTTGAAAACATTTTTTTTTTGGACTTAGTCATTTTTCCGGCGTTTATCAGACTTTCAGATAGGGGAAATGTCAGTGAGCGTTCCGATTTCAGTTCCAGAGCGATTCGCCCAATGAGTCCTTGATAATTAGTCGTTTTCAGCCAATTTTCTGGATTTTTGAAAATTTCACTTCTTTGTGAAAATATCCACTAAATGAGGGAATAATATGTGTGAGGGTATGCCAGGGGAGTTCCAAATGTGTGTGGGTAGAATATATATCCCACGGTGGTAAAATTGAAAAAAGTTGAAAAAAATTTTTTTTTGGACTTAGTCATTTTTCCGGCGTTTATCAGACTTTCAGATAGGGGAAATGTCAGTGAGCGTTCCGATTTCAGTTCCAGAGCCATTAGCCCAATGAGTCCTTGTTATTTAGTTATTTTCAGCCAATTTTCTGGATTTTTGAAAATTTCACTTTTTTATGAAAATATCCACTAAATGAGGGAATAATATGTGTGAGGGTACCCCAGGAAGAGTTCTAAATGTGTGTGGGTAGGATATATATCCCACGGGGGTAAAATTGAAAAAAGTTGAAAACATTTTTTTTTTGGACTTAGTAATTTTTCCGGCGTTTATCAGACTTTCAGATAGGGCAAATGTTAGTGAGTGTTCCGGTTTCAGTTCCAGAGCGATTCGCCCAATGAGTCCTTGTTATTTAGTTATTTTCAGCCAATTTTCTGGATTTTTGAAAATTTCATTTTTTTGTGAAAATATCCACTAAATGAGGGAATAATATGTGTGAGGGTACCCCAGGAGATTTCCAAATGTGTGTGGGTAGAATATATATCCCACGGGGGTAAAATTGAAAAAAGTTGAAAAAAATTTTTTTTGGGACTTAGTCATTTTTCCGGCGTTTATCAGACTTTCAGACAGGGCAAATGTCAGTGAGCGTTCCGATTTCAGTTCCAGAGCGATTCGCCCAATGAGTCCTTGATAATTAGTCGTTTTCAGCCAATTTTCTGGATTTTTGAAAATTTCACTTCTTTGTGAAAATATCCACTAAATGAGGGAATAATATGTGTGAGGGTACCCCAGGAGAGTTCTAAATGTGTGTGGGAAGAATATATATCCCACGGGGGTAAAATTGAAAAAAGTTGAAAAGAATTTTTTTTTGGACTTAGTCATTTTTCCGGCTTTTATCTGACTTTCAGATAGGGGAAATGTCAGTGAGCGTTCCGATTTTAGTTCCAGAGCAATTCGCCCAATGAGTCCTTGTTATTTAGTTGTTTTCAGCCAATTTTCTGGATTTTTGAAAATTTCACTTTTTTGTGAAAATATCCACTAAATGAGGGAATAATATGTGTGAGGGTACCCCAGGAGAGTTCCAAATGTGTGTGGGTAGAATATATATCCCACGGGGTAAAATTGAAAAAAGTTGAAAAAAATTTTTTTTTGGACTTAGTCATTTTTCCGTCGTTTATCAGACTTTCAGATAGGGGAAATGTCAGTGAGCGTTCAGATTTCAGTTCCAGAGCGATTCGCCCAATGAGACCTTGTTATTTAGTTGTTTTCAGCCAATTTTCTGGATTTTTGAAAATTTCACTTTTTTGTGAAAATATCCACTAAATGAGGGAATAATATGTGTGATGGTACCCGAGGAGAGTTCCAAATGTGTGTGGGTAGAATATATATCCCACGGGGGTAAAATTGAAAAAAATTGAAAACATTTTTTTTTTGGACTTAGTCTTTTTTCCGGCATTTATCAGACTTTCAGATAGGGGAAATGTCAGTGAGCGTTCCGATTTCAGTTCCAGAGCGATTCGCCCAATGAGTCCTTGTTATTTAGTTATTTTCAGCCAATTTTCTGGATTTTTGAAAATTTCACTTTTTTGTGAAAATATCCACTAAATGAGGGAATAATATGTGTGATGGTACCCGAGGAGAGTTCCAAATGTGTGTGGGTAGAATATATATCCCACGGGGGTAAAATTGAAAAAAGTTGAAAACATTTTTTTTTTGGACTTAGTCTTTTTTCCGGCATTTATCAGACTTTCAGATAGGGGAAATGTCAGTGAGCGTTCCGATTTCAGTTCCAGAGCGATTCGCCCAATGAGTCCTTGATACTTAGTCGTTTTCAGCCAATTTTCTGGATTTTTGAAAATTTCACTTCTTTGTGAAAATATCCACTAAATGAGGGAATAATATGTATGAGGGTACCCCAGGAGAGTTCCAAATGTGTGTGGGTAGAATATATATTCCACAGGGGTAAAATTGAAAAAAGTTGAAAAAATTTTTTTTTTGGACTTAGTCATTTTTTCGGCGTTTATCAGACTTTCAGATAGGGCAAATGTCAGTGAGCGTTCCGATTTCAGTTCCAGATCGATTCGCCCAATGAGTCTTTGATATTTAGTCGTTTTCAGCCAATTTTCTGGATTTTTGAAAATGTCACTTTTTTGTGAAAATATCCACTAAATGAGGGAATAATATGTATGAGGGTAGCCCAGGAGAGTTCCAAATGTGTGTGGGTAGAATATATATCCCACGGGGGTAAAATTGAAAAAAGTTGAAAAAATTTTTTTTTTGGACTTAGTAATTTTTCTGGCGTTTATCAGACTTTAAGATAGGGGAAATGTCAGTGAGCATTCCCATTTCAGTTCCAGAGCGATTCGCCCAATGAGTCTTTGATATTTAGTCTTTTCAGCCAATTTTCTGGATTTTTGAAAATTTCACTTTTTTGTGAAAATATCCACTAAATGAGGGAATAATATGTGTGAGGGTACCGAAGGAGAGTTCCAAATTTGTGTGGGTAGAATATATATCCCACGGGGGTAAAATTGAAAAAAGTTAAAAAAATTTTTTTTTGGGACTTATTCATTTTTCCGGCGTTTATCAGACTTTAAGATAGGGGAAATGTCAGTGAGCATTCCCATTTCAGTTCCAGAGCGATTCGCCCAATGAGTCTTTGATATTTAGTCGTTTTCAGCCAATTTTCTGGATTTTTGAAAATGTCACTTTTTTGTGAAAATATCCACTAAATGAGGGAATAATATGTGTGAGGGTACCCCAGGAGAGTTCCAAATGTGTGTGGGTAGAATATATATCCCACGGGGGTAAAATTGAAAAAAGTTGAAAACATTTTTTTTTGGACATAGTCATTTTTCCGGCGTGTATCAGTCTTTCAGATAGGGGAAATATCAGTGAGCGTTCCGATTTCAGTTCCAGAGCGATTCGCCCAATGAGTCCTTGATATTTAGTCGTTTTCAGCCAATTTTCTGGATTTTTGAAAATGTCACTTTTTTGTGAAAATATCCACTAAATGAGGGAATAATATGTATGAGGGTACCCCAGGAGAGTTGCAAATGTGTGTGGGTAGAATATATATCCCACGGGGGTAAAATTGAAAAAAGTTGAAAAAAATTTTTTTTTGGAGTTAGTCATTTTTCTGGCGTTTATCAGACTTTAAGATAGGGGAAATGTCAGTGAGCATTCCCATTTCAGTTCCAGAGCGATTCGCCCAATGAGTCCTTGATACTTAGTCGTTTTCAGCCAATTTTCTGGATTTTTAAAATTTCACTTGTTTGTGAAAATATCCACTAAATGAGGGAATAATATGTATGAGGGTAGCCCAGGAGAGTTCCAAATGTGTGTGGGTAGAATATATATTCCACGGGGGTAAAATTGAAAAAAGTCTAAAAAAATTTTTTTTTGGACTTAGTCATTTTTCCGGCGTTTATCAGACTTTCAGATAGGGCAAATGTCAGTGAGCGTTCCGATTTCAGTTCCAGATCGATTCGCCCAATGAGTCCTTGATATTTAGTCGTTTTCAGCCAACTTTCTGGATTTTTGAAAATGTCACTTTTTTGTGAAAATATCCACTAAATGAGGGAATAATATGTATGAGGGTACCCCAGGAGAGTTCCAAATGTGTGTGGGTAGAATATATATCCCACGGGGGTAAAATTGAAAAAAGTTGAAAACATTTTTTTTTGGGACTTAGTCATTTTTCTGGCGTTTATCAGACTTTAAGATAGGGGAAATGTCAGTGAGCATTCCCATTTCAGTTCCAGAGCGATTCGCCCAATGAGTCTTTGATATTTAGTCGTTTTCAGCCAATTTTCTGGATTTTTGAAAATTTCACTTTTTTGTGAAAATATCCCCTAAATGAGGGAATAATATGTGTGAAGGTACCGAAGGAGAGTTTCAAATTTGTGTGGGTAGAATATATATCCCACGGGGTTAAAATTGAAAAAGGTTGAAAAAAAATTTTTTTGGGACTTATTCATTTTTCCGGCGTTTATCAGACTTTAAGATAGGGGAAATGTCAGTGAGCATTCCCATTTCAGTTCCAGAGCGATTCACCCAATGAGTCTTTGATATTTAGTCGTTTTCAGCCAATTTTCTGGATTTTTGAAAATGTCACTTTTTTGTGAAAATATCCACTAAATGAGGGAATAATATGTGTGAGGGTACCCCAGGAGAGTTCCAAATGTGTGTGGGTAGAATATATATCCCACGGGGGTAAAATTGAAAAAAGTTGAAAACATTTTTTTTTGGACTTAGTCATTTTTCCGGCGTGTATCAGTCTTTCAGATAGGGGAAATATCAGTGAGCGTTCCGATTTCAGTTCCAGAGCGATTCGCCCAATGAGTCCTTGATATTTAGTCGTTTTCAGCCAATTTTCTGGATTTTTGAAAATGTCACTTTTTTGTGAAAATATCCACTAAATGAGGGAATAATATGTATGAGGGTACCCCAGGAGAGTTGCAAATGTGTGTGGGTAGAATATATATCCCACGGGGGTAAAATTGAAAAAAGTTGAAAAAAAATTTTTTTTGGAGTTAGTCATTTTTCTGGCGTTTATCAGACTTTAAGATAGGGGAAATGTCAGTGAGCATTCCCATTTCAGTTCCAGAGCGATTCGCCCAATGAGTCCTTGATACTTAGTCGTTTTCAGCCAATTTTCTGGATTTTTAAAATTTCACTTGTTTGTGAAAATATCCACTAAATGAGGGAATAATATGTATGAGGGTAGCCCAGGAGAGTTCCAAATGTGTGTGGGTAGAATATATATTCCACGGGGGTAAAATTGAAAAAAGTCAAAAAAAAATTTTTTTTTGGACTTAGTCATTTTTCCGGCGTTTATCAGACTTTCAGATAGGGGAAATGTCAGTGAGCGTTCCGATATCAGTTCCAGATCGATTCGCCTGATGAGTCCTTGTTATTTAGTTGTTTTCAGCCAATTTTCTGGATTTTTGAAAATTTCACTTTTTTGTGAAAATATCCACGAAATGAGGGAATAATATGTGTGAGGGTACCCCAGGAGAGTTCTAAATGTGTGTGGGAAGAATATATATCCCACGGGGGTAAAATTGAAAAAAGTTGAAAAAATTTTTTTTTTGGAGTTAGTCATTTTTCTGGCATTTATCAGACTTTAAGATAGAGGAAATGTCAGTGAGCATTCCCATTTCAGTTCCAGAGCGATTCGCCTGATGAGTCTTTGATATTTAGTCGTTTTCAGCCAATTTTCTGGATTTTTGAAAATTTCACCTCTTTGTGAAAATATCCACTAAATGAGGGAATAATATGTGTGAGGGTACCGAAGGAGAGTTCCAAATTTATGTGGGTAGAATATATATCCCACGGGGGTAAAATTGAAAAAAGTTGAAAAATTTTTTTTGGGGACTTAGTCATTTTTCCGGCGTTTATCAGACTTTAAGATAGGGGAAATGTCAGTGAGCGTTCCGATTTCAGTTCCAGAGCGATTCGCCCAATGAGTCCTTGATACTTAGTCGTTTTCAGCCAATTTTCTGGATTTTTGAAAATTTCACTTCTTTGTGAAAATATCCACTAAATGAGGGAATAATATGTGTGAGGGTACCCCAGGAGAGCTCCAAATGTGTGTGGGTAGAATTTATATCCCACGGAGGTAAAATTAAAAAAAGCTGAAAAATTTTTTTTTTGGACTTAGTCATTTTTCCGACGTTTATCAGACTTTCAGATAGGGCAAATGTCAGTGAGCATTCCGATTTCAGTTCCAGATCGATTCGCCCAATGAGTCCTTGATATTTAGTCGTTTTCAGCCAATTTTCTGGATTTTTGAAAATGTCACTTTTTTGTGAAAATATCCACTAAATGAGGGAATAATATGTATGAGGGTACCCCAGGAGAGTTCCAAATGTGTGTGGGTAGAATATATATCCCACGGGGGTAAAATTGAAAAAAGTTGAAAAAAATTTTTTTTTTGGACTTAGTCATTTTTCCGGCGTTTATCAGACTTTCAGATAGGGGAAATGTCAGTGAGCGTTCCGATTTCAGTTCCAGAGCGATTCGCCCAATGAATCCTTGTTATTTAGTTGTTTTCAACCAATTTTCTGGATTTTTGAAAATTTCACTTTTTTGTGAAAATATCCACTAAATGAGGAAATAATATGTATGATGGTACCCCAGGAGAGTTCCAAATGTGTGTGGGTAGAATATATATCCCACGGGGGTAAAATTGAAAAACGTTGAAAAAATTTTTTTTTAAAACTTAGTCATTTTTCTGGCGTTTATCAGACTTTAAGATAGGGGAAATGTCAGTGAGCATTCCCATTTCAGTTCCAGAGCGATTCGCCCAATGAGTCTTTGATATTTAGTCGTTTTCAGCCAATTTTCTGGATTTTTGAAAATTTCACTTTTTTGTGAAAATATCCACTAAATGAGGGAATAATATGTGTGAGGGTACCGAAGGAGAGTTCCAAATTTGTGTGGGTAGAATATATATCCCACGGGGGTAAAATTGCAAAAAGTTGAAAAAAAATTTTTTTGGGACTTATTCATTTTTCCGGCGTTTATCAGACTTTCAGATAGGGCAAATGTCAGTGAGCGTTCCGATTTCAGTTCCAGAGCGATTCGCCCAATGAGTCCTTGATATTTAGTCGTTTTCAGCCAATTTTCTGGATTTTTGAAAATGTCACTTTTTTGTGAAAATATCCACTAAATGAGGGAATAATATGTATGAGGGTACCCCAGGAGAGTTCCAAATGTGTGTGGGTAGAATATATATCCCACGGGGGTAAAATTGAAAAAAGTTGAAAAAAATTTTTTTTTGGACTTAGTCATTTTTCCGGCGTTTATCAGACTTTCAGATAGGGGAAATGTCAGTGAGCGTTCCGATTTCAGTTCCAGAGCGATTCGCCCAATGAGTCCTTGTTATTTAGTTGTTTTCAGCCAATTTTCTGGATTTTTGAAAATTTCACTTTTTTGTGAAAATATCCACTAAATGAGGGAATAATATGTATGATGGTACCCCAGGAGAGTTCCAAATGTGTGTGGGTAGAATATATATCCCACGGGGGTAAAATTGAAAAAAGTTGAAAAAAATTTTTTTTTAAACTTAGTCATTTTTCTGGCGTTTATCAGACTTTAAGATAGGGGAAATGTCAGTGAGCATGCCCATTTCAGTTCCAGAGCGATTCGCCCAATGAGTCTTTGATATTTAGTCGTTTTCAGACAATTTTCTGGATTTTTGAAAATTTCACTTTTTTGTGAAAATATCCACTAAATGAGGGAATAATATGTGTGAGGGTACCGAAGGAGAGTTCCAAATTTGTGTGGGTAGAATATATATCCCACGGGGGTAAAATTGCAAAAAGTTGAAAAAATTTTTTTTTGGGACTTATTCATTTTTCCGGCGTTTATCAGACTTTCAGATAGGGCAAATGTCAGTGAGCCTTCCGATTTCAGTTCCAGAGCGATTCGCCCAATGAGTCCTTGATATTTAGTCCTTTTCAGCCAATTTTCTGGATTTTTGAAAATTTCACTTTTTTGTGAAAATATCCACTAAATGAGGGAATAATATGTGTGAGGGTACCGAAGGAGAGTTCCAAATGTGTGTGGGTAGAATATATATCCCACGGGGGTAAAATTGAAAAAAGTTGAAAACATTTTTTTTGGGGACTTATTCATTTTTCCGGCGTTTATCAGACTTTCAGATAGGGCAAATGTCAGTGAGCGTTCCGATTTCAGTTAAAGAGCGATTCGGCCAATGAGTCCTTGATATTTAGTCGTTTTCAGCCAATTTTCTGGATTTTTGAAAATTTCACTTTTTTGTGAAAATATCCACTAAATGAGGGAATAATATGTGTGAGGGTACCGAAGGAGAGTTCCAAATTTGTGTGGGTAGAATATATATCCCACGGGGGTAAAATTGAAAAAATTTGAAAAAATTTTTTTTGGAGTTAGTCATTTTTCCGGCGTTTATCAGACTTTAAGATAGGGGAAATGTCAGTGAGCATTCCCATTTCAGTTCCAGAGCGATTCGCCCAATGAGTCTTTGATATTTAGTCGTTTTCAGCCAATTTTCTGGATTTTTGAAAATTTCACTTTTTTGTGAAAATATCCACTAAATGAGGGAATAATATGTGTGAGGGTACCCCAGGAGAGCTCCAAATGTGTGTGGGTAGAATTTATATCCCACGGTGGTAAAATTGAAAAAAGCTGAAAAAATTTTTTTTTGGACTTAGTCATTTTTCCGGCGTTTATCAGACTTTCAGATAGGGCAAATGTCAGTGAGCGTTCCGATATCAGTTCCAGATCGATTCGCCCAATGAGTCCTTGTTATTTAGTTGTTTTCAGCCAATTTTCTGGATTTTTGAAAATTTCACTTTTTTGTGAAAATATCCACTAAATGAGGGAATAATATGTGTGAGGGTACCCCAGGAGAGTTCTAAATGTGTGTGGGAAGAATATATATCCCACGGGGTAAAATTGAAAAAAGTTGAAAAAAATTTTTTTTTGGAGTTAGTCATTTTTCTGGCATTTATCAGACTTTAAGATAGGGGAAATGTCAGTGAGCATTCCCATTTCAGTTCCAGAGTGATTCGCCCAATGAGTCTTTGATATTTAGTCGTTTTCAGCAAATTTTCTGGATTTTTGAAAATTTCACTTTTTTGTGAAAATATCCACTAAATGAGGGAATAATATGTGTGAGGGTACCGAAGGAGAGTTCCAAATTTATGTGGGTAGAATATATATCCCACGGGGGTAAAATTGAAAAAAGTTGAAAAATTTTTTTTGGGGACTTAGTCATTTTTCCGGCGTTTATCAGACTTTAAGATAGGGGAAATGTCAGTGAGCGTTCCGATTTCAGTTCCAGAGCGATTCGCCCAATGAGTCCTTGATACTTAGTCGTTTTCAGCCAATTTTCTGGATTTTTGAAAATTTCACTTCTTTGTGAAAATATCCACTAAATGAGGGAATAATATGTGTGAGGGTACCCCAGGAGAGCTCCAAATGTGTGTGGGTAGAATTTATATCCCACGGAGGTAAAATTAAAAAAAGCTGAAAAATTTTTTTTTTGGACTTAGTCATTTTTCCGACGTTTATCAGACTTTCAGATAGGGCAAATGTCAGTGAGCATTCCGATTTCAGATCCAGATCGATTCGCCCAATGAGTCCTTGATATTTAGTCGTTTTCAGCCAATTTTCTGGATTTTTGAAAATGTCACTTTTTTGTGAAAATATCCACTAAATGAGGGAATAATATGTATGAGGGTACCCCAGGAGAGTTCCAAATGTGTGTGGGTAGAATATATATCCCACGGGGGTAAAATTGAAAAAAGTTGAAAAAAATTTTTTTTTGGACTTAGTCATTTTTCCGGCGTTTATCAGACTTTCAGATAGGGGAAATGTCAGTGAGCGTTCCGATTTCAGTTCCAGAGCGATTCGCCCAATGAATCCTTGTTATTTAGTTGTTTTCAACCAATTTTCTGGATTTTTGAAAATTTCACTTTTTTGTGAAAATATCCACTAAATGAGGGAATAATATGTATGATGGTACCCCAGGAGAGTTCCAAATGTGTGTGGGTAGAATATATATCCCACGGGGGTAAAATTGAAAAACGTTGAAAAAATTTTTTTTTAAAACTTAGTCATTTTTCTGGTGTTTATCAGACTTTAAGATAGGGGAAATGTCAGTGAGCATTCCCATTTCAGTTCCAGAGCGATTCGCCCAATGAGTCTTTGATATTTAGTCGTTTTCAGCCAATTTTCTGGATTTTTGAAAATTTCACTTTTTTGTGAAAATATCCACTAAATGAGGGAATAATATGTGTGAGGGTACCGAAGGAGAGTTCCAAATTTGTGTGGGTAGAATATATATCCCACGGGGGTAAAATTGCAAAAAGTTGAAAAAATTTTTTTTTGGGACTTATTCATTTTTCCGGCGTTTATCAGACTTTCAGATAGGGCAAATGTCAGTGAGCGTTCCGATTTCAGTTCCAGAGCGATTCGCCCAATGAGTCCTTGATATTTAGTCGTTTTCAGCCAATTTTCTGGATTTTTGAAAATGTCACTTTTTTGTGAAAATATCCACTAAATGAGGGAATAATATGTATGAGGGTACCCCAGGAGAGTTCCAAATGTGTGTGGGTAGAATATATATCCCACGGGGGTAAAATTGAAAAAAGTTGAAAAAAATTTTTTTTTGGACTTAGTCATTTTTCCGGCGTTTATCAGACTTTCAGATAGGGGAAATGTCAGTGAGCGTTCCGATTTCAGTTCCAGAGCGATTCGCCCAATGAGTCCTTGTTATTTAGTTGTTTTCAGCCAATTTTCTGGATTTTTGAAAATTTCACTTTTTTGTGAAAATATCCACTAAATGAGGGAATAATATGTATGATGGTACCCCAGGAGAGTTCCAAATGTGTGTGGGTAGAATATATATCCCACGGGGGTAAAATTGAAAAAAGTTGAAAAAAATTTTTTTTTAAACTTAGTCATTTTTCTGGCGTTTATCAGACTTTAAGATAGGGGAAATGTCAGTGAGCATGCCCATTTCAGTTCCAGAGCGATTCGCCCAATGAGTCTTTGATATTTAGTCGTTTTCAGACAATTTTCTGGATTTTTGAAAATTTCACTTTTTTGTGAAAATATCCACTAAATGAGGGAATAATATGTGTGAGGGTACCGAAGGAGAGTTCCAAATTTGTGTGGGTAGAATATATATCCCACGGGGGTAAAATTGCAAAAAGTTGAAAAAATTTTTTTTTGGGACTTATTCATTTTTCCGGCCTTTATCAGACTTTCAGATAGGGCAAATGTCAGTGAGCCTTCCGATTTCAGTTCCAGAGCGATTCGCCCAATGAGTCCTTGATATTTAGTCCTTTTCAGCCAATTTTCTGGATTTTTGAAAATTTCACTTTTTTGTGAAAATATCCACTAAATGAGGGAATAATATGTGTGAGGGTACCGAAGGAGAGTTCCAAATGTGTGTGGGTAGAATATATATCCCACGGGGGTAAAATTGAAAAAAGTTGAAAACATTTTTTTTGGGGACTTATTCATTTTTCCGGCGTTTATCAGACTTTCAGATAGGGCAAATGTCAGTGAGCGTTCCGATTTCAGTTAAAGAGCGATTCGGCCAATGAGTCCTTGATATTTAGTCGTTTTCAGCCAATTTTCTGGATTTTTGAAAATTTCACTTTTTTGTGAAAATATCCACTAAATGAGGGAATAATATGTGTGAGGGTACCGAAGGAGAGTTCCAAATTTGTGTGCGTAGAATATATATCCCACGGGGGTAAAATTGAAAAAATTTGAAAAAATTTTTTTTGGAGTTAGTCATTTTTCCGGCGTTTATCAGACTTTAAGATAGGGGAAATGTCAGTGAGCATTCCCATTTCAGTTCCAGAGCGATTCGCCCAATGAGTCTTTGATATTTAGTCGTTTTCAGCCAATTTTCTGGATTTTTGAAAATTTCACTTTTTTGTGAAAATATCCACTAAATGAGGGAATAATATGTGTGAGGGTACCGAAGGAGAGTTCCAAATGTGTGTGGGTAGAATATATATCCCACGGGGGTAAAATTGAAAAAAGTTGAAAAATTTTTTTTTGGGACTTAGTCATTTTTCCGGCGTTTATCAGACTTTCAGATAGGGGAAATGTCAGTGAGCGTTCCGATTTCAGTTCCAGAGCGATTCGCCCAATGAGTCCTTGATACTTAGTCGTTTTCAGCCAATTTTCTGGATTTTTGAAAATTTCACTTCTTTGTGAAAATATCCACTAAATGAGGGAATAATATGTGTGAGGGTACCCCAGGAGAGCTCCAAATGTGTGTGGGTAGAATTTATATCCCACGGGGGCAAAATTAAAAAAAGCTGAAAAAATATTTTTTTGGACTTAGTCATTTTTCCGACGTTTATCAGACTTTCAGATAGGGCAAATGTCAGTGAGCGTTCCGATTTCAGTTCCAGAGCGATTCGCCCTATGAGTCTTTGATATTTAGTCGTTTTCAGCCAATTTTCTGGATTTTTGAAAATTTCACTTTTTTGTGAAAATATCCACTAAATGAGGGAATAATATGTGTGAGGGTACCGAAGGAGAGTTCCAAATTTGTGTGGGTAGAATACATATCCCACGGGGGTAAAATTGCAAAAAGTTTAAAAAATTTTTTTTTGGGACTTATTCATTTTTCCGGCGTTTATCAGACTTTCAGATAGGGCAAATGTCAGTGAGCGTTCCGATTTCAGTTCCAGAGTGATTCGCCCAATGAGTCCTTGATATTTAGTCTTTTTCAGCCAATTTTCTGGATTTTTGAAAATTTCACTTTTTTGTGAAAATATCCACTAAATGAGGGAATAATATGTGTGAGGGTACCCCAGGAGAGTTCCAAATGTGTGTGGGTAGAATATATATCCCACGGGGGTAAAATTGAAAAAAGTCTAAAAATATTTTTTTTTGGACTTAGTCATTTTTCTGCCGTTTATCAGACTTTCAGATAGGGGAAATGTCAGTGAGCGTTCCGATTTCATTTCCAGAGCGATTCGCCCAATGAGTCCTTGATACTTAGTCGTTTTCAGCCAATTTTCTGGATTTTTGAAAATTTCACTTTTTTGTGAAAATATCCACTAAATGAGGGAATAATATGTGTGAGGGTACCGAAGGAGAGTTCCAAATTTGTGTGGGTAGAATATATATCCCACGGGGGTAAAATTGAAAAAAGTTGAAAACATTTTTTTTGGGGACTTATTCATTTTTCCGGCGTTTATCAGACTTTCAGATAGGGCAAATGTCAGTGAGCGTTCCGATTTCAGTTAAAGAGCGATTCGCCCAATGAGTCCTTGATATTTAGTCGTTTTCAGCCAATTTTCTGGATTTTTGAAAATTTCACTTTTTTGTGAAAATATCCACTAAATGAGGGAATAATATGTGTGAGGGTACCGAAGGAGACTTCCAAATTTGTGTGGGTAGAATATATATCCCACGGGGGTAAAATTGAAAAAATTTGAAAAAATTTTTTTTGGAGTTAGTCATTTTTCCGGCGTTTATCAGACTTTCAGATAGGGGAAATGTCAGTGAGCGTTCCGATTTTAGTTCCAGAGCGATTCGCCCAATGAGTCCTTGTTATTTAGTTGTTTTCAGCCAATTTTCTGGATTTTTGAAAATTTCACTTTTTTGTGAAAATATCCACTAAATGAGGGAATAATATGTGTGAGGGTACCCCAGGAGAGTTCTAAATGTGTGTGGGAAGAATATATATCCCACGGGGGTAAAATTGAAAAAAGTTGAAAAAAATTTTTTTTTAGAGTTAGTCATTTTTCTGGCATTGATCAGACTTTAAGATAGGGGAAATGTCAGTGAGCATTCCCATTTCAGTTCCAGAGCGATTCGCCCAATGAGTCTTTGATATTTAGTCGTTTTCAGCCAATTTTCTGGATTTTTGAAAATTTCACTTTTTTGTGAAAATATCCACTAAATGAGGGAATAATATGTGTGAGGGTACCGAAGGAGAGTTCCAAATTTGTGTGGGTAGAATATATATCCCACGGGGGTAAAATTGAAAAAAGTTGAAAAAATTTTTTTTTGGGACTTATTCATTTTTCCGGCGTTTATCAGACTTTCAGATAGGGCAAATGTCAGTGAGCGTTCCGATTTCATTTCCAGAGCGATTCGCCCAATGAGCCCTTGATAATTAGTCGTTTTCAGCCAATTTTCTGGATTTTTGAAAATTTCACTTTTTTGTGAAAATATCCACTAAATGAGGGAATAATATGTGTGAGGGTACCCCAGGAGAGTTCTAAATGTGTGTGGGAAGAATATATATCCCACGGGGGTAAAATTGAAAAAAGTTGAAAAAAAATTTTTTTGGGAGTTAGTCATTTCTCTGGCATTTATCAGACTTTAAGATAGGGGAAATGTCAGTGAGCATTCCCATTTCAGTTCCAGAGCGATTCGCCCAATGAGTCCTTGATACTTAGTCGTTTTCAGCCAATTTTCTGGATTTTTGAAAATTTCACTTCTTTGTGAAAATATCCACTAAATGAGGGAATAATATGTGTGAGGGTACCCCAGGAGAGCTCCAAATGTGTGTGGGTAGAATTTATATCCCACGGTGGTAAAATTGAAAAAAGCTGAAAAAATTTTTTTTTGGACTTAGTCATTTTTCCGGCGTTTATCAGACTTTCAGATAGGGCAAATGTCAGTGAGCGTTCCGATATCAGTTCCAGATCGATTCGCCCAATGAGTCCTTGTTATTTAGTTGTTTTCAGCCAATTTTCTGGATTTTTGAAAATTTCACTTCTTTGTGAAAATATCCACTAAATGAGGGAATAATATGTGTGAGGGTACCCCAGGAGAGCTCCAAATGTGTGTGGGTAGAATTTATATCCCACGGGGGCAAAATTAAAAAAAGCTGAAAAAATTTTTTTTTGGGACTTATTCATTTTTCCGGCGTTTATCAGACTTTCAGATAGGGCAAATGTCAGTGAGCGTTCCGATTTCATTTCCAGAGCGATTCGCCCAATGAGTCTTTGATATTTAGTCGTTTTCAGCCAATTTTCTGGATTTTTGAAAATTTCACTTTTTTGTGAAAATATCCACTAAATGAGGGAATAATATGTGTGAGGGTACCGAAGGAGAGTTCCAAATTTGTGTGGGTAGAATATATATCCCACGGGGGTAAAATTGAAAAAAGTTGAAAAATTTTTTTTTGGGACTTAGTCATTTTTCCGGCGTTTATCAGACTTTCAGATAGGGGAAATGTCAGTGAGCGTTCCGATATCAGTTCCAGAGCGATTCGCCCAATGAGTCCTTGTTATTTAGTTGTTTTCAGCCAATTTTCTGGATTTTTTAAAATTTCACTTTTTTGTGAAAATATCCACTAAATGAGGGAATAATATGTGTGAGGGTACCCCAGGAGAGCTCCAAATGTGTGTGGGTAGAATTTATATCCCACGGGGGTAAAATGAAAAAAAGCTGAAAAAATTTTTTTTTGGACTTAGTCATTTTTCCGGCGTTTATCAGACTTTCAGATAGGGCAAATGTCAGTGAGCGTTCCGATTTCAGTTCCAGATCGATTCGCCCAATGAGTCCTTGATATTTAGTCGTTTTCAGCCAACTTTCTGGATTTTTGAAAATGTCACTTTTTTGTGAAAATATCCACTAAATGAGGGAATAATATGTATGAGGGTACCCCAGGAGAGTTCCAAATGTGTGTGGGTATCATATATATCCCACGGGGGTAAAATTGAAAAAAGTTTAAAAAAATTTTTTTTTGGACTTAGTCATTTTTCCGGCGTTTATCAGACTTTCAGATAGGGGAAATGTCAGTGAGCGTTCTGATTTCAGTTCCAGAGCGATTCGCCCAATGAGTCCTTGTTATTTAGTTGTTTTCAGCCAATTTTCTGGATTTTTGAAAATTTCACTTTTTTGTGAAAATATCCACTAAATGAGGGAATAATATGTATGAGGGTACCCCAGGAGAGTTCCAAATGTGTGTGGGTAGAATATATATCCCACGGTGGTAAAATTGAAAAAAGTTGAAAAAATTTTTTTTTTAAACTTAGTCATTTTTCCGGCGTTTATCAGACTTTCAGATAGGGGAAATGTCAGTGAGCACTCCGATTTCAGTTCCAGAGCGATTCGCCCAATGAGTCCTTGATACTTAGTCGTTTTCAGCCAATTTTCTGGATTTTTGAAAATTTCACTTCTTTGTGAAAATATCCACTAAATGAGGGAATAATATGTGTGAGGGTACCCCAGGAGAGCTCCAAATGTGTGTGGGTAGAATTTATATCCCACGGGGGTAAAATTGAAAAAAGCTGAAAAAATTTTTTTTTGGACTTAGTCATTTTTCCGGTGTTTATCAGACTTTCAGATAGGGCAAATGTCAGTGAGCGTTCCGATTTCAGTTCCAGATCGATTCGCCCAATGAGTCCTTGATATTTAGTCGTTTTCAGCCAATTTTCTGGATTTTTGAAAATGTCACTTTTTTGTGAAAATATCCACTAAATGAGGGAATAATATGTATGAGGGTACCCCAGGAGAGTTCCAAATGTGTGTGGGTAGAATATATATCCCACGGGGGTAAAATTGAAAAAAGTTGAAAAAAAATTTTTTTTGGACTTAGTCATTTTTCCGGCGTTTATCAGACTTTCAGATAGGGGAAATGTCAGTGAGCATTCCCATTTCAGTTCCAGAGCGATTCGCCCAATGAGTCTTTGATATTTAGTCGTTTTCAGCCAATTTTCTGGATTTTTGAAAATTTCACTTTTTTGTGAAAATATCGACTAAATGAGGGAATAATATGTGTGAGGGTACCCCAAGAGAGTTTCAAATGTGTGTGGGTAGAATATATATCCGACAGGGGTAAAATTGAAAAAAGTCTAAAAAAATTTTTTTTGGACTTAGTCATTTTTCTGGCGTTTATCAGATTTTCAGATAGGGGGAATGTCAGTGAGTGTTCCGATTTCAGTTCCAGAGCGATTCGCCCAATGAGTCTTTGATATTTAGTCGTTTTCAGCCAATTTTCTGGATTTTTGAAAATTTCACTTTTTTGTGAAAATATCCACTAAATGAGGGAATAATATATGTGAGGGTACCCCAGGAGAGTTCCAAATGTGTGTGGGTAGAATATATATCCCACGGGGGTAAAATTGAAAAAAGCTTAAAAAATTTTTTTTTGGACTTAGTCATTTTTCCGGCGTTTATCAGACTTTCAGATACGAGAAATGTCAGTGAGCGTTCCGATTTCAGCTCCAGAGCGATTCGCCCAATAAGTCCTTGATAATTAGTCGTTTTCAGCCAATTTTCTGGATTTTTGAAAATTTCACTTTTTTGTGAAAATATCCACTAAATGACGGAATAATATGTGTGAGGGTACCGCAGGAGAGTACCAAATGTGTGTGAGAAGAATATATATCCCACGGGGTAAAATTGAAAAAAGTTGAAAAAAAATTTTTTTTCGGGACTTATTCATTTTTCCGGCGTTTATCAGACTTTCAGATAGGGCAAATGTCAGAGAGCATTCCGATTTCAGTTCCAGAGCAATTCGCCCAATGAGTCCTTGATATTTAGCTGTTTTCAGCCAATTTTCTGGATTTTTGAAAATTTCACTTTTTTGTGAAAATATTCACTAAATGAGGGAATAATATGTGTGAGGGTACCCCAGGAGAGTTCTAAATGTGTGTGGGAAGAAAATATATCCAACGGGGGTAAAATCGAAAAAAGTTGAAAAAAATTTTTTTTTGGACTTAGTCATTTTTCTGGCGTTTATCAGACTTTCAGATAGGGCAAATGTCTGTGAGCGTTCCAATTTCAGTTCCAGAGCGATTCGCCCAATGAGTCTTTGATATTTAGTCGTTTTCAGCCAATTTTCTGGATTTTTGAAAATTTTACTTTTTTGTGAAAATATCCACTAAATGAGGGAATAATATGTGTGAGGGTACCCCAAGAGAGTTTCAAATGTGTGTGGTTAGAATATATATCCGACAGGGGTAAAATTGAAAGAAGTTGAAAAAAAATTTTTTTGGACTTAGTCATTTTTCTGGCGTTTAGCAGATTTTCAGATAGGGGAAATGTCAGTGAGCATTCCGATTTCAGTTCCAGAGTGATTCGCCCAATGAGTCCTTGTTATTTAGTTGTTTTCAGCCAATTTTCTGGATTTTTGAAAATTTCACTTTTTTGTGAAAATATCCACTAAATGAAGGAATAATATGTATGAGGGTACCCCAGGAGAGTTCCAAATGTGTGTGGGTAGAATATATATCCCACGGGGGTAAAATTGAAAAAAGTTGAAAAAATTTTTTTTTTAAGATTAGTCATTTTTCCGGCGTTTATCAGACTTTCAGATAGGGGAAATGTCAGTGAGCATTCCCATTTCAGTTCCAGAGCGATTCGCCCAATGAGTCTTTGATATTTAGTCGTTTTCAGCCAATTTTCTGGATTTTTGAAAATTTCACTTTTTTGTGAAAATATCGACTAAATGAGGGAATAATATGTGTGAGGGTACCCCAAGAGAGTTTCAAATGTGTGTGGGTAGAATATATATCCGACAGGGGTAAAATTGAAAAAAGTCTAAAAAAATTTTTTTTGGACTTAGTCATTTTTCTGGCGTTTATCAGATTTTCAGATAGGGGGAATGTCAGTGAGTGTTCCGATTTCAGTTCCAGAGCGATTCGCCCAATGAGTCTTTGATATTTAGTCGTTTTCAGCCAATTTTCTGGATTTTTGAAAATTTCACTTTTTTGTGAAAATATCCACTAAATGAGGGAATAATATATGTGAGGGTACCCCAGGAGAGTTCCAAATGTGTGTGGGTAGAATATATATCCCACGGGGGTAAAATTGAAAAAAGCTTAAAAAATTTTTTTTTGGACTTAGTCATTTTTCCGGCGTTTATCAGACTTTCAGATACGAGAAATGTCAGTGAGCGTTCCGATTTCAGCTCCAGAGCGATTCGCCCAATAAGTCCTTGATAATTAGTCGTTTTCAGCCAATTTTCTGGATTTTTGAAAATTTCACTTTTTTGTGAAAATATCCACTAAATGACGGAATAATATGTGTGAGGGTACCGCAGGAGAGTACCAAATGTGTGTGAGAAGAATATATATCCCACGGGGTAAAATTGAAAAAAGTTGAAAAAAAATTTTTTTTCGGGACTTATTCATTTTTCCGGCGTTTATCAGACTTTCAGATAGGGCAAATGTCAGAGAGCATTCCGATTTCAGTTCCAGAGCAATTCGCCCAATGAGTCCTTGATATTTAGCTGTTTTCAGCCAATTTTCTGGATTTTTGAAAATTTCACTTTTTTGTGAAAATATTCACTAAATGAGGGAATAATATGTGTGAGGGTACCCCAGGAGAGTTCTAAATGTGTGTGGGAAGAAAATATATCCAACGGGGGTAAAATCGAAAAAAGTTGAAAAAAATTTTTTTTTGGACTTAGTCATTTTTCTGGCGTTTATCAGACTTTCAGATAGGGCAAATGTCTGTGAGCGTTCCAATTTCAGTTCCAGAGCGATTCGCCCAATGAGTCTTTGATATTTAGTCGTTTTCAGCCAATTTTCTGGATTTTTGAAAATTTTACTTTTTTGTGAAAATATCCACTAAATGAGGGAATAATATGTGTGAGGGTACCCCAAGAGAGTTTCAAATGTGTGTGGTTAGAATATATATCCGACAGGGGTAAAATTGAAAGAAGTTGAAAAAAAATTTTTTTGGACTTAGTCATTTTTCTGGCGTTTAGCAGATTTTCAGATAGGGGAAATGTCAGTGAGCATTCCGATTTCAGTTCCAGAGTGATTCGCCCAATGAGTCCTTGTTATTTAGTTGTTTTCAGCCAATTTTCTGGATTTTTGAAAATTTCACTTTTTTGTGAAAATATCCACTAAATGAAGGAATAATATGTATGAGGGTACCCCAGGAGAGTTCCAAATGTGTGTGGGTAGAATATATATCCCACGGGGGTAAAATTGAAAAAAGTTGAAAAAATTTTTTTTTTAAGATTAGTCATTTTTCTGGCGTTTATCAGACTTTCAGATAGGGGGAATGTCAGTGAGTGTTCCGATTTCAGTTCCAGAGCGATTCGCCCAATGAGTCTTTGATATTTAGTCGTTTTCAGCCAATTTTCTGGATTTTTGAATATTTCACTTTTTTGTGAAAATATCCACTAAATGAGGGAATGATATGTGTGAGGGTACCGCAGGAGAGTACCAAATGTGTGTGGGAAATTATGTATCCCACGGGGGTAAAATAAAAAAATGTTGAAATAAATTTTTTTTTGGACTTAGTCATTTTTCCGGCGTTTATCAGACTTTCAGATAGGGGAAATGTCAGTGAGCGTTCCGATTTCAGTTCCAGAGCGATTCGCCCAATGAGTCTTAGATATTTAGTTGTTTTCAGCCAATTTTCTGGATTTTTGAAAATTTCACTTTTTTGTGAAAATATCCACTAAATGAGGGAATAATATATGTGAGGGTACCCCAGGAGAGTTCCAAATGTGTGTGGGTAGAATATATATCCCACGGGGGTAAAATTGAAAAAAGCTTAAAAAATTTTTTTTTGGACTTAGTCATTTTTCCAGCGTTTATCAGACTTTCAGATACGAGAAATGTCAGTGAGCGTTCTGATTTCAGCTCCAGAGCGATTCGCCCAATGAGTCCTTGATATTTAGTCGTTTTCAGCCAATTTTCTGGATTTTTAAAAATTTCACTTTTTTGTGAAAATATCCACTAAATGAGGGAATAATATGTGTGAGGGTACCGCAGGAGAGTACCAAATGTGTGTGGGAAGAATATATATCCCACTGGGGTAAAATTGAAAAAAGTTGAAAAAAATTTTTTTTTCGGGACTTATTCATTTTTCCGGCGTTTATCAGACTTTCAGATAGGGCAAATGTCAGTGAGCGTTCCGATTTCAGTTCCAGAGCGATTCGCCCAATGAGTCCTTGTTATTTAGTCGTTTTCAGCCAATTTTCTGGATTTTTGAAAATTTCACTTTTTTGTGAAAATATCCACTAAATGAGGGAATAATATGTATGAGGGTACCCCAGGAGAGTTCCACATGTGTGTGGGTAGAATATATATCCCACGGGGGTAAAATTAAAAAAAGTTGAAAAAATTTTTTTTTTAAGCTTAGTCATTTTTCTGGCGTTTATCAGACTTTAAGATAGGGGAAATGTCAGTCAGCATTCTCATTTCAGTTCCAGAGCGATTCGCCCAATGAGTCTTTGATATTTAGTCGTTTTCAGCCAATTTTCTGGATTTTTGAAAATTTCACTTTTTTGTGAAAATATCCACTAAATGAGGGAATAATATGTGTGAGGGTACCCCAAGAGAGTTTCAAATGTGTGTGGGTAAAATATATATCCGACAGGGGTAAAATTGAAAAAAGTCTAAAAAAATTTTTTTTGGACTTAGTCATTTTTCTGGCGTTTATCAGATTTTCAGATAGGGGGAATGTCAGTGAGTGTTCCGATTTCAGTTCCAGAGCGATTCGCCCAATGAGTCTTTGATATTTAGTCGTTTTCAGCCAATTTTCTGGATTTTTGAAAATTTCACTTTTTTGTGAAAATATCCACTAAATGAGGGAATAATATGTGTGAGGGTACCGCAGGAGAGTACCAATGTGTGTGGGAAGAATATATATCCCACGGGGGTAAAATTGAAAAAAGTTGAAAAAAATTTTTTTTGGACTTGGTCATTTTTCCGGCGTTTATCAGACTTTCAGATAGGGGAAATGTCAGTGAGCATTCCGATTTCAGTTGCAGAGCGATTCGCCCATTGAGTCCTTGATATTTAGTCGTTTTCAGCCAATTTTCTGGATTTTTGAAAATTTCACTTTTTTGTGAAAATATCCACTAAATGAGTGAATAATAAGTGTGAGGGTACCCCAGAAGAGTTCCAAATGTGTGTGGGTAGAATATATATCCGACGGGGGTAAAATTGAAAAAAGTTTAAAAAAAATTTTTTTTGGACTTAGTCATTTTTCTGGCGTTGATCAGATTTTCAGCTAGGGGAAATGTCAGTGAACATTACGATTTCAGTTCCAGAGCGATTCGCCCAATGAGTCCTTGATATTTAGTCGTTTTCAGCCAATATTTTGGATTTTTGAAAATTTCACTTTTTTGTGAAAATATCCACTAAATGAGGGAATAATATGTGTGAGGGTACCCCAGGAGAGTTCCCAATGTATGTGGGTAGAATATATATCCCACGGGGTTAAAAGTATAAAAAGTTGAAAAAATTTTTTTTTTGGCCTTAGTCATTTCTCTGGCGTTGATAAGACTTTAAGATAGGGGAAATGTCAGTGAGCATTCCAATTTCAGTTCCAGAGCGATACGCCCAATGAGTCCTTGATATTTAGTCGTTTTCAGCCAATTTTCTGGATTATTGAAAATTTCACTTTTTTGTGAAAATATCCACTAAATGAGGGAATAATATGTGTGAGGGTACCCCAGGAGAGTTCCAAATGTGTGTGGGTAGAATATATATCCCACGGGGTTAAAATTGAAAAAAGCTGAAAAATTTTTTTTTTGGACTTAGTCATTTTTCCGGCGTTTATCAGACTTTCAGATACGAGAAATGTCAGTGAGCGTTCCGATTTCAGCTCCAGAACGATTTGCCCAATGAGTCCTTGATATTTAGTCGTTTTCAGCCAATTTTCTGGATTTTTGAAAATTTCACTTTTTTGTGAAAATATCCACTATATGAGGGAATAATATGTGTGAGGGTACCCCAGGAGAGCTCTAAATGTCTGTGGGAAGAATATATATCCCACGGGGGCAAAATTGAAAAAAGTTTAAAAAAATTTTTTTTTGGACTTAGTCATTTTTCCCGCGTTTATCAGACTTTCAGATACGAGAAATGTCAGTGAGCGTTCCGATTTCAGCTCCAGAGCGATTCGCCCAATGAGTCCTTGATATTTAGTCGTTTTCAGCCAATTTTCTGGATTTTTGAAAATTTCACTTTTTTGTGAAAATATCCACTAAATGAGGGAATAATATGTGTGAGGGTACCCAAGGAGAGTACCAAAAGTGTGTGGGAAGAATATATATCCCACGGGGGTAAAATTGAAAAAAGTTGAAAACATTTTTTTTTTGGACTTAGTCATTTTTCTGGCGTTTATCAGACTTTCAGATAGTTGAAATGTCAGTGAGCGTTCCGATTTCAGTTCCAGAGCGATTTGCCCAATGAGTCCTTGATATTTAGTTGTTTTCAGCCAATTTTCTGGATTTTTGAAAATTTCACTTTTTTGTGAAAATATTCACTAAATGAGGGAATAATATGTGTGAGGGTACCCCAGGAGAGTTCTAAATGTGTGTGGGAAGAATATATATCCCACGGGGGTAAAATTGAAAAAAGTTGAAAAAAATTTTTTTTTGGACTTAGTCATTTTTCCGGCGTTTATCAGACCTTCAGATAGGGGAAATGTCAGTGAGCATTCCGATTTCAGTTCCAGAGCGATTTGCCCAATGAGTCCTTGATATTTAGTCGTTTTCAGCCAATTTTCTGGATTTTTGAAAATTTCACTTTTTTGTGAAAATATCCACTAAATGAGGGAATAATAAGTGTGAGGGTACCCCAGAAGAATTCCAAATGTGTGTGGGTAGAATATATATCCGACGGGGGTAAAATTGAAGAAAGTTGAAAAAAAATTTTTTTTGGACTTAGCCATTTTTCTGACGTTTATCAGACTTTCAGATAGGGGAAATGTCTGTGAGTGTTCCAATTTCAGTTCCAGAGCTATTCGTTCAATAAGTCCTTGATATTTAGTCGTTTTCAGCCAATTTTCTGGATTTTTGAAAATTTCACTTTTTTGTGAAAATATCCACTAAATGAGGGAATAATATGTGTGAGGGTAACCCAGGAGAGTTCCAGATGTGTGTGGGTAGAATATATATCCCACGGGTAAAAAAATTGAAAAAAGTTGAAAGAATTTTTTTTTTGGACTTAGTCATTTTTCTGGCGTTTATCAGACTTTCAGATATTTGAAATGTCAGTGAGCGTTCCGATTTCAGTTCCAGAGTGATTCGCCCAATGAGTCCTTGATATTTAGTTGTTTTCAGCCAATTTTCTGGATTTTTGAAAATTTCACTTTTTTGTGAAAATATCCACTAAATGAGGGAATAATATGTGTGAGGGTAACCCAGGAGAGTTCCAGATGTGTGTGGGTAGAATATATATCCCACGGGTAAAAAAATTGAAAAAAGTTGAAAAAATTTTTTTTTTGGACTTAGTCATTTTTCTGGCGTTTATCAGACTTTCAGATAGGGGAAATGTCAGTGAGCATTCCGATTTCAGTTCCAGAGCGGTTCGCCCAATGAGTCCTTGATATTTAGTCGTTTTCAGCCAATTTTCTGGTTTTTTGAAAATTTCACTTTTTTGTGAAAATATCCACTAAATGAGGGAATAATATGTGTGAGGGTACCCCAGGAGAGTTCCCAATGTATGTGGGTAGAATATATATCCCACGGGGTTAAAAGTATAAAAAGTTGAAAAAATTTTTTTTTTGGCCTTAGTCATTTCTCTGGCGTTGATAAGACTTTAAGATAGGGGAAATGTCAGTGAGCATTCCAATTTCAGTTCCAGAGCGATACGCCCAATGAGTCCTTGATATTTAGTCGTTTTCAGCCAATTTTCTGGATTATTGAAAATTTCACTTTTTTGTGAAAATATCCACTAAATGAGGGAATAATATGTGTGAGGGTACCCCAGGAGAGTTCCAAATGTGTGTGGGTAGAATATATATCCCACGGGGTTAAAATTGAAAAAAGCTGAAAAATTTTTTTTTTGGACTTAGTCATTTTTCCGGCGTTTATCAGACTTTCAGATACGAGAAATGTCAGTGAGCGTTCCGATTTCAGCTCCAGAACGATTTGCCCAATGAGTCCTTGATATTTAGTCGTTTTCAGCCAATTTTCTGGATTTTTGAAAATTTCACTTTTTTGTGAAAATATCCACTATATGAGGGAATAATATGTGTGAGGGTACCCCAGGAGAGCTCTAAATGTCTGTGGGAAGAATATATATCCCACGGGGGCAAAATTGAAAAAAGTTTAAAAAAATTTTTTTTTGGACTTAGTCATTTTTCCCGCGTTTATCAGACTTTCAGATACGAGAAATGTCAGTGAGCGTTCCGATTTCAGCTCCAGAGCGATTCGCCCAATGAGTCCTTGATATTTAGTCGTTTTCAGCCAATTTTCTGGATTTTTGAAATATTCACTTTTTTGTGAAAATATCCACTAAATGAGGGAATAATATGTGTGAGGGTACCCAAGGAGAGTACCAAAAGTGTGTGGGAAGAATATATATCCCACGGGGGTAAAATTGAAAAAAGTTGAAAACATTTTTTTTTTTGGACTTAGTCATTTTTCTGGCGTTTATCAGACTTTCAGATAGTTGAAATGTCAGTGAGCGTTCCGATTTCAGTTCCAGAGCGATTCGCCCAATGAGTCCTTGATATTTAGTTGTTTTCAGCCAATTTTCTGGATTTTTGAAAATTTCACTTTTTTGTGAAAATATTCACTAAATGAGGGAATAATATGTGTGAGGGTACCCCAGGAGAGTTCTAAATGTGTGTGGGAAGAATATATATCCCACGGGGGTAAAATTGAAAAAAGTTGAAAAAAATTTTTTTTTGGACTTAGTCATTTTTCCGGCGTTTATCAGACCTTCAGATAGGGGAAATGTCAGTGAGCATTCCGATTTCAGTTCCAGAGCGATTTGCCCAATGAGTCCTTGATATTTAGTCGTTTTCAGCCAATTTTCTGGATTTTTGAAAATTTCACTTTTTTGTGAAAATATCCACTAAATGAGGGAATAATAAGTGTGAGGGTACCCCAGAAGAGTTCCAAATGTGTGTGGGTAGAATATATATCCGACGGGGGTAAAATTGAAGAAAGTTGAAAAAAAATTTTTTTTGGACTTAGTCATTTTTCTGACGTTTATCAGACTTTCAGATAGGGGAAATGTCTGTGAGTGTTCCAATTTCAGTTCCAGAGCTATTCGTTCAATAAGTCCTTGATATTTAGTCGTTTTCAGCCAATTTTCTGGATTTTTGAAAATTTCACTTTTTTGTGAAAATATCCACTAAATGAGGGAATAATATGTGTGAGGGTACCCAAGGAGAGTATAAAAAGTGTGTGGGAAGAATATATATCCCACGGGGGTAAAATTGAAAAAAGTTGAAAGAATTTTTTTTTTGGACTTAGTCATTTTTCTGGCGTTTATCAGACTTTCAGATATTTGAAATGTCAGTGAGCGTTCCGATTTCAGTTCCAGAGTGATTCGCCCAATGAGTCCTTGATATTTAGTTGTTTTCAGCCAATTTTCTGGATTTTTGAAAATTTCACTTTTTTGTGAAAATATCCACTAAATGAGGGAATAATATGTGTGAGGGTAACCCAGGAGAGTTCCAGATGTGTGTGGGTAGAATATATATCCCACGGGTAAAAAAATTGAAAAAAGTTGAAAAAATTTTTTTTTTGGACTTAGTCATTTTTCTGGCGTTTATCAGACTTTCAGATAGGGGAAATGTCAGTGAGCATTCCGATTTCAGTTCCAGAGCGGTTCGCCCAATGAGTCCTTGATATTTAGTCGTTTTCAACCAATTTTCTGGATTTTTGAAAATTTCACTTTTTTGTGAAAATATCCACTAAATGAGGGAATAATATGTGTGAGGGTACCCAAGGAGAGTACCAAAAGTGTGTGGGAAGAATATATATCCCACGGGGGTAAAATTGAAAAAAGTTGAAAAAATTTTTTTTTTGGACTTAGTCATTTTTCTGGCGTTTATCACACTTTCAGATAGTTGAAATGTCAGTGAGCGTTCCGATTTCAGTTCCAGAGTGATTGGCCCAATGAGTCCTTGATATTTAGTCGTTTTGAGCCAATTTTCTGGATTTTTGAAAATTTCACTTTTTTGTGAAAATATCCACTAAATGAGGGAATAATATGTGTGAGGGTAACCCAGGAGAGTTCCAAATATGTGTGGGTAGAATATATAGCCCACGGGGGTAAAAATGAAAAAAGTTGAAAAATTTTTTTTTTTGGACTTAGTCATTTTTCTGGCGTTTATCAGACTTTCAGATAGGGGAAATGTCAGTGAGCATTCCGATTTCAGTTCCAGAGCGATTCGCCCAATGAGTCCTTGATATTTAGTCGTTTTCAGCCAATTTTCTGGATTTTGGAAAATTTCACTTTTTTGTGAAATTATCCACTAAATAAGGGAATAATAAGTGTGAGGGTACCCCAGAAGAGTTCCAAATGTGTGTGGGTAGAATATATATCCGACAGAGGTAAAATTGAAAAAAGTTGAAAAAAAATTTTTTTTGGACTTAGTCATTTTTCTGGCGTTTATCAGACTTTCAGATAGGGAAATGTCAGTGAGCGTTCCGAATTCAGTTCCAGAGCGATTCGCCCAATGAGTCTTTGATATTTAGTCGTTTTCAGCCAATTTTCTGGATTTTTGAAAATTTCACTTTTTTGTGAAAATATCCACTAAATGAGGGAATAATATGTGTGAGGGTACCCCAGGAGAGTTCTAAATGTGTGTGGGAAGAATATATATCCGACGGGGGTAAAATTGAAAAAAGTTGAAAAAATTTTTTTTTTGGACTTAGTCATTTTTCCGGCGTTTATCAGACTTTCAGATAGGGGAAATGTCAGTGAGCGTTCCGATTTCAGTTCCAGAGCGATTCGCCCAATGAGTCCTTGATATTTAGTCGTTTTCAGCCAATTTTCTGGATTATTGAAAATTTCACTTTTTTGTGAAAATATCCACTAAATGAGGGAATAATAAGTGTGAGGGTACCCCAGAAGAGTTCCAAATGTGTGTGGGTAGAATATATATCCGACGGGGGTAAAATTGAAAAAAGTTGAAAAAAATTTTTTTTTGGCCTTAGTCATTTCTCTGGCGTTGATAAGACTTTAAGATAGGGGAAATGTCAGTGAGCATTCCAATTTCAGTTCCAGAGCGATACGCCCAATGAGGCCTTGATATTTAGTCGTTTTCAGCCAATTTTCTGGATTATTGAAAATTTCACTTTTTTGTGAAAATATCCACTAAATGAGGGAATAATATGTGTGAGGGTACCCAAGGAGAGTACCAAAAGTGTGTGGGAAGAATATATATCCCACGGGGGTAAAATTGAAAAAAGTTGAAAACATTTTTTTTTTGGACTTAGTCATTTTTCTGGCGTTTATCAGACTTTCAGATAGTTGAAATGTCAGTGAGCGTTCCGATTTCAGTTCCAGAGCGATTCGCCCAATGAGTCCTTGATATTTAGTTGTTTTCAGCCAATTTTCTGGATTTTTGAAAATTTCACTTTTTTGTGAAAATATTCACTAAATGAGGGAATAATATGTGTGAGGGTACCCCAGGAGAGTTCTAAATGTGTGTGGGAAGAATATATATCCCACGGGGGCAAAATTGAAAAAAGTTGAAAAAAATTTTTTTTTGGACTTAGTCATTTTTCCGGCGTTTATCAGACCTTCAGATAGGGGAAATGTCAGTGAGCATTCCGATTTCAGTTCCAGAGCGATTTGCCCAATGAGTCCTTGATATTTAGTCGTTTTCAGCCAATTTTCTGGATTTTTGAAAATTTCACTTTTTTGTGAAAATATCCACTAAATGAGGGAATAATAAGTGTGAGGGTACCCCAGAAGAGTTCCAAATGTGTGTGGGTAGAATATATATCCGACGGGGGTAAAATTGAAGAAAGTTGAAAAAAATTTTTTTTTGGACTTAGTCATTTTTCTGACGTTTATCAGACTTTCAGATAGGGGAAATGTCTGTGAGTGTTCCAATTTCAGTTCCAGAGCTATTCGTTCAATAAGTCCTTGATATTTAGTCGTTTTCAGCCAATTTTCTGGATTTTTGAAAATTTCACTTTTTTGTGAAAATATCCACTAAATGAGGGAATAATATGTGTGAGGGTACCCAAGGAGAGTACCAAAAGTGTGTGGGAAGAATATATATCCCACGGGGGTAAAATTGAAAAAAGTTGAAAGAATTTTTTTTTTGGACTTAGTCATTTTTCTGGCGTTTATCAGACTTTCAGATATTTGAAATGTCAGTGAGCGTTCCGATTTCAGTTCCAGAGTGATTCGCCAAATGAGTCCTTGATATTTAGTTGTTTTCAGCCAATTTTCTGGATTTTTGAAAATTTCACTTTTTTGTGAAAATATCCACTAAATGAGGGAATAATATGTGTGAGGGTAACCCAGGAGAGTTCCAGATGTGTGTGGGTAGAATATATATCCCACGGGTAAAAAAATTGAAAAAAGTTGAAAAAATTTTTTTTTTGGACTTAGTCATTTTTCTGGCGTTTATCAGACTTTCAGATAGGGGAAATGTCAGTGAGCATTCCGATTTCAGTTCCAGAGCGGTTCGCCCAATGAGTCCTTGATATTTAGTCGTTTTCAGCCAATTTTCTGGATTTTTGAAAATTTCACTTTTTTGTGAAAATATCCACTAAATGAGGGAATAATAAGTGTGAGGGTACCCCAGAAGAGTTCCAAATGTGTGTGGGTAGAATATATATCCGACGGGGGTAAAATTGAAGAAAGTTAAAAAAAAAATTTTTTTGGACTTAGTCATTTTTCTGGCGTTGATCAGACTTTCAGCTAGGGGAAATGTCAGTAAGCGTTCCGATTTCAGTTCCCGAGCGATTCGCCCAATGAGTCTTTGATATTTAGTCGTTTTCAGCCAATTTTCTGGATTTTTGAAAATTTCACTTTTTTGTGAAAATATCCACTAAATGAGGGAATAATATGTGTGAGGGTACCCAAGGAGAGTACCAAAAGTGTGTGGGAAGAATATATATCCCACGGGGGTAAAATTGAAAAAAGTTGAAAAAATTTTTTTTTTGGACTTAGTCATTTTTCTGGCGTTTATCACACTTTCAGATAGTTGAAATGTCAGTGAGCGTTCCGATTTCAGTTCCAGAGTGATTGGCCCAATGAGTCCTTGATATTTAGTCGTTTTGAGCCAATTTTCTGGATTTTTGAAAATTTCACTTTTTTGTGAAAATATCCACTAAATGAGGGAATAATATGTGTGAGGGTAACCCAGGAGAGTTCCAAATATGTGTGGGTAGAATATATAGCCCACGGGGGTAAAAATGAAAAAAGTTGAAAAATTTTTTTTTTTGGACTTAGTCATTTTTCTGGCGTTTATCAGACTTTCAGATAGGGGAAATGTCAGTGAGCATTCCGATTTCAGTTCCAGAGCGATTCGCCCAATGAGTCCTTGATATTTAGTCGTTTTCAGCCAATTTTCTGGATTTTGGAAAATTTCACTTTTTTGTGAAATTATCCACTAAATAAGGGAATAATAAGTGTGAGGGTACCCCAGAAGAGTTCCAAATGTGTGTGGGTAGAATATATATCCGACAGAGGTAAAATTGAAAAAAGTTGAAAAAAAATTTTTTTTGGACTTAGTCATTTTTCTGGCGTTTATCAGACTTTCAGATAGGGAAATGTCAGTGAGCGTTCCGAATTCAGTTCCAGAGCGATTCGCCCAATGAGTCTTTGATATTTAGTCGTTTTCAGCCAATTTTCTGGATTTTTGAAAATTTCACTTTTTTGTGAAAATATCCACTAAATGAGGGAATAATATGTGTGAGGGTACCCCAGGAGAGTTCTAAATGTGTGTGGGAAGAATATATATCCGACGGGGGTAAAATTGAAAAAAGTTGAAAAAATTTTTTTTTTGGACTTAGTCATTTTTCCGGCGTTTATCAGACTTTCAGATAGGGCAAATGTCTGTGAGCGTTCCAATTTCAGTTCCAGAGCGATTCGCCCAATGAGTCCTTGATATTTAGTTGTTTTCAGCCAATTTTCTGGATTTTTGAAAATTTCACTTTTTTGTGAAAATATTCACTAAATGAGGGAATAATATGTGTGAGGGTAACCCAGGAGAGTTCCAGATGTGTGTGGGTAGAATATATATCCCACGGGTAAAAAAATTGAAAAAAGTTGAAAAAATTTTTTTTTTGGACTTAGTCATTTTTCTGGCGTTTATCAGACTTTCAGATAGGGGAAATGTCAGTGAGCATTCCGATTTCAGTTCCAGAGCGGTTCGCCCAATGAGTCCTTGATATTTAGTCGTTTTCAGCCAATTTTCTGGATTTTTGAAAATTTCACTTTTTTGTGAAAATATCCACTAAATGAGGGAATAATAAGTGTGAGGGTACCCCAGAAGAGTTCCAAATGTGTGTGGGTAGAATATATATCCGACGGGAGTAAGATTGAAGAAAGTTAAAAAAAAATTTTTTTTGGACTTAGTCATTTTTCTGACGTTTATCAGACTTTCAGATAAGGGAAATGTCTGTGAGTGTTCCAATTTCAGTTCCAGAGCTATTCGTTCAATAAGTCCTTGATATTTAGTCGTTTTCAGCCAATTTTCTGGATTTTTGAAAATTTCACTTTTTTGTGAAAATATCCACTAAATGAGGGAATAATATGTGTGAGGGTACCCAAGGAGAGTACCAAAAGTGTGTGGGAAGAATATATATCCCACGGGGGTAAAATTGAAAAAAGTTGAAAGAATTTTTTTTTTGGACTTAGTCATTTTTCTGGCGTTTATCAGACTTTCAGATATTTGAAATGTCAGTGAGCGTTCCGATTTCAGTTCCAGAGTGATTCGCCCAATGAGTCCTTGATATTTAGTTGTTTTCAGCCAATTTTCTGGATTTTTGAAAATTTCACTTTTTTGTGAAAATATCCACTAAATGAGGGAATAATATGTGTGAGGGTAACCCAGGAGAGTTCCAAATATGTGTGGGTAGAATATATAGCCCACGGGGGTAAAAATGAAAAAAGTTGAAAAAATTTTTTTTTTTGGACTTAGTCATTTTTTTGGCGTTTATCAGACTTTCAGATAGGGGAAATGTCAGTGAGCATTCCGATTTCAGTTCCAGAGCGATTCGCCCAATGAGTCCTTGATATTTAGTCGTTTTCAGCCAATTTTCAGGATTTTTGAAAATTTCACTTTTTTGTGAAAATATCCACTAAATGAGGGAATAATAAGTGTGAGGGTACCCCAGGAGAGTTCTAAATGTGTGTGGGTAGAATATATATCCCACGGGGGTAAAATTGAAAAAAGTTGAAAAAATATTTTTTTTGGACTTAGTCATTTTTCTGGCGTTTATCAGACTTTCAGATAGGGCAAATGTCTGTGAGCATTCCAATTTCAGTTCCAGAGCGATTCGCCCAATGAGTCCTTGATATTTAGTTGTTTTCAGCCAATTTTCTGGATTTTTGAAAATTTCACTTTTTTGTGAAAATATCCACTATATGAGGGAATAATATGTGTGAGGGTACCTCAGGAGAGCTCTAAATGTCTGTGGGAAGAATATATATCCCACGGGGGTAAAATTGAAAAAAGTTTTAAAAAATTTTTTTTTGGACTTAGTCATTTTTCTGGCGTTTATCAGACTTTCAGATAGGGGAAATGTCAGTGAGCGTTCAGATTTCAGTTCCAGAGCAATTCGCCCAATGAGTCCTTGATATTTAGTCGTTTTCAGCCAATTTTCTGGATTTTTGAAAATTTCACTTTTTTGTGAAAATATCCACTAAATGAGGGAATAATATGTGTGAGGGTACCCCAGGAGAGTTCCAAATGTGTGTGGGTAGAATATATAGCCCACGGTGGTAAAATTGAAAAAAGTTGAAAAAAATTTTTTTTTGGACGTAGTCATTTTTCTGGCGTTTATCAGACTTTCAGATAGGGGAAATGTCAGTGAGCATTCCGATTTCAGTTCCAGAGCGATTCGCCCAATGAGTCCTTGATATTTAGTTGTTTTCAGCCAATTTTCTGGATTTTTGAAAATTTCACTTTTTTGTGAAAATATTCACTAAATGAGGGAATAATATGTGTGAGGGTAACCCAGGAGAGTTCCAGATGTTTGTGGGTAGAATATATATCCCACGGGGGTAAAATTGAAAAAAGTTGAAAAAATATTTTTTTTGGACTTAGTCATTTTTCCGGCGTTTATCAGACTTTCAGATAGGGCAAATGTCTGTGAGCATTCCAATTTCAGTTCCAGAGCGATTCGCCCAATGAGTCCTTGATATTTAGTTGTTTTCAGCCAATTTTCTGGATTTTTGAAAATTTCACTTTTTTGTGAAAATATCCACTATATGAGGGAATAATATGTGTGAGGGTACCTCAGGAGAGCTCTAAATGTCTGTGGGAAGAATATATATCCCACGGGGGTAAAATTGAAAAAAGTTTAAAAAAAGTTTTTTTTGGACTTAGTCATTTTTCTGGCGTTTATCAGACTTTCAGATAGGGGAAATGTCAGTGAGCATTCCGATTTCAGTTCCAGAGCGATTCGTCCAATGAGTCCTTGATATTTAGTTGTTTTCAGCCAATTTTCTGGATTTTTGAAAATTTCACTTTTTTGTGAAAATATCCACTAAATGAGGGAATAATATGTGTGAGGGTAACCCAGGAGAGTTCCAAATGTGTGTGGGCAGAATATATAGCCCACGGGGGTAAAATTGAAAAAAGTTGAAAAAATTTTTTTTTTGGACGTAGTCATTTTTCTGGCGTTTATCAGACTTTCAGATAGGGGAAATGTCAGTGACCGTTCCGATTTCAGTTCCAGAGCGATTCGCCCAATGAGTCCTTGATATTTAGTCGTTTTCAGCCAATTTTCTGGATTTTTGAAAATTTCACTTTTTTGTGAAAATATCCACTAAATGAGGGAATAATAAGTGTGAGGGTACCCCAGAAGAGTTCCAAATGTGTGTGGGTAGAATATATATCCGACCGAGGTAAAATTGAAAAAAGTTGAAAAAATTTTTTTTGGGACTTAGTCATTTTTCTGGTGTTTATCAGACTTTCAGATAGGGGAAATGTCAGTGAGCGTTCCGATTTCAGCTCCAAAGCGATTCGCCCAATGAGTCCTTGATATTTAGTCGTTTTCAGCCAATTTTCTGGATTTTTGAAAATTTTTCTTTTTTGTGAAAATATCCACTATATGAGGGAATAAAATGTGTGAGGGTACCCCAGGAGAGCTCTAAATGTCTGTGGGAAGAATATATATCCCACGGGGGTAAAATTGAAAAAAGTTTAAAAAAATTTTTTTTTGGACTTAGTCATTGTTCTGGCATTTATCAGACTTTCAGATAGGGGAAATGTCAGTGAGCATTCTGATTATAGTTCCAGAGTGATTCGCCCAATGAGTCCTTGCTATTTAGTTGTTTTCAGTCAATTTTCTGGATTTTTTAAAATTTCACTTTTTTGTGAAAATATCCACTAAATGTGGGAATAATATGTGTGAGGGTACCCCAGGAGAGTTCCGAATGTGTGTGGGAAGAATATATATCCCACGGGGGTAAAATTGAAAAAAGTTGAAAAAAATTTTTTTTTGGACTTAGTCATTTTTCTGGCGTTTATCAGACTTTCAGATAGGGGAAATGTCAGTGAGCGTTCCGATTTCAGTTCCAGAACGATTCGCCCAATGAGTCCTTGATATTTAGTAGTTTTCAGCCAATTTTTTGGATTTTTGAAAATTTCACTTTTTTGTGAAAATATCCACTAAATGAGGGAATAATATGTGTGAGGGTACCCCAGGAGAGTTCCAAATGTGTGTGGGTAGAATATATATCCCACGGGGGTAAAATTGAAAAAAGTTAAAAAAAATTTTTTTTTGGACTTAGTCATTTTTCTGGCGTTTATCAGACTTTCACATAGAGGAAATGTCAGTGACTGTTCCGATTTTCAGTTCCAGAGTGATTCGTCCAATGAGTCCTTGTTATTTAGTTGTTTTCAGCCAATTTTCTGGATTTTTGAAAATTTCACTTTTTTGTGAAAATATCCACTAAATGAGGGAATAATATGTGTGAGGGTACCCCAGGAGAGTTCCAAATGTGTGTGGGAAGAATATATATCCCACGGGGGTAAAATTAAAAAATGTTGAAAAAAATTTTTTTTTGGACTTAGTCATTTTTCCGGCGTTTATCAGACTTTCATATAGGGGAAATGTCAGTGAGCGTTCTGATTTCAGTTCCAGAGTGATTCGCCCAATGAGTTCTTGATATTCAGTCGTTTTCAGCCAATTTTCTGGATTTTTGAAAATTTCACTTTTTTGTGAAAATATTCACTAAATGAGGGAATAATATGTGTGAGGGTACACCAGGAGAGTTCCAAATGTGTGTGGGTAGAATATATATCCCACTGGGGTAAAATTGAAAAAGGTTGAAAAAAATTTTTTTTTGGACTTAGTCATTTTTCCGGCGTTTATCAGACTTTCAGATAGGGGAAATGTCAGTGAGCGTTCCAATTTCAGTTCCAGAGCGATTCGCTCAATGAGTCCTTGATATTTAGTCGTTTTCAGCCAATTTTCTGGATTTTTCAAAATTTCACTTTTTTGTGAAAATATCCACTAAATGAGGGAATAATATGTGTGAGGGTACCCCAGGAGAGTTCCAAATGTGTGTGGGAAGAATATATATCCCACGGGGGTAAAATTGAAGAAAGTTTTAAAAAAAAATTTTTTGGACTTAGTCATTTTTCCGGCGTTTATCAGACTTTCAGATAGGGGAAATATTACTGAGCGTACCGATTTCAGTTCCAGAGTGATTCGCCCAATGAGTCCTTGATATCTAGTCGTTTTCAGCCAATTTTCTGGATTTTTGAAAATTTCACTTTTTTGTTAAAATATCCACTAAATGAGGGAATAATATGTGTGAGGGTACCCCAGGAGAGTTCCAAATGTTTTTGGGTAGAATATATATCCCACGGGGGTAAAATTGAAAAAAGTAGAAAATTTTTTTTTTTGGACTTAGTCATTTTTCCGGCGTTTATCAGACTTTAAGATAGGGGAAATGTCAGTGAGCGTTCCAATTTCAGTTCCAGAGCTATTCGCCCAATGAGTCTTTGATATTTAGTCGTTTTCAGCCAATTTTCTGGATTTTTGAAAATTTCACTTTTTTGTGAAAATATCCACTAAATGAGGGAATAATATGTGTGAGGGTCCTCCAGGAGAGTTCCAAATGTGTGTGGGTAGAATATATATCCCACGGGGGTAAAATTGAAAAAGGTTGAAAAAAATTTTTTTTTGGACTTAGTCATTTTTCCGGCGTTTATCAGACTTTCAGATAGGGGAAATGTCAGTGAGCGTTCCAATTTCAGTTCCAGAGCGATTCGCTCAATGAGTCCTTGATATTTAGTCGTTTTCAGCCAATTTTCTGGATTTTTGAAAATTTCACTTTTTTGTGAAAATATCCACTAAATGAGGGAATAATATGTGTGAGGGTACCCCAGGAGAGTTCCAAATGTGTGTGGGTAGAATATATATCCCACGGGGATAAAATTGAAAAAAGTAGAAAAAAAATTTTTTTTGGACTTAGTCATTTTTCCGGCGTTTATCAGACTTTCAGATAGGGCAAATGTCAGTGAGCATTCCGATTTCAGTTCCAGAGCGATTCGCCCAATGAGTCCTTGATATTTAGTCGTTTTCAGCCAATTTTCTGGATTTTGGAAAATTTCACTTTTTTGTGAAAATATCCACTAAATGAGGGAATAATATGTGTGAGGGTACCCCAGGAGAGTTCCAAATGTGTGTGGGTAGAATATATATCCCACGGGGGTAAAATTGAAAAAAGTTGAAAAAAATTTTTTTTTGGACTTAGTCATTTTCCTGGCGTTTATCAGACTTTAAGATAGGGGAAATGTCAGTGAGCTTTCCGATTTCAGTTCCAGAGCGATTCGCCCAATGAGTCATTGATATTTAGTCGTTTTCAGCCAATTTTCTGGATTTTTGAAAATTTCACTTTTTTGTGAAAATATTCACTAAATGAGGGAATAATATGTGTGAGGGTACCCCAGGAGAGTTCCAAATGTGTGTGGGTAGAATATATATCCCGCGGCGGTAAAATTGAAAAAAGTTGAAAAATTTTTTGGGGGGGATTTAGTCATTTTTCCGGCGTTTATCAGACTTTCAGATAGGGGAAATGTCACTGAGTGTTCCGATTTCAGTTCCAGAGCGATTTGCCCAATGAGTCCTTGATATTTAGTCGTTTTCAGCCAATTTCCTGGATTTTGGAAAATTTCACTTTTTTGTGAAAATATCCACTAAATGAGGGAATAATATGTGTGAGGGTACCCCAGAAGAGTTCCAAATGTGTGTGGGTAGAATATATATCCCACGGGGGTAAAATTGAAAAAAGTTGAAAACATTTTTTTTTTGGACTTAGTAATTTTTACGGCATTTATCAGACTTTCAGATAGGGCGAATGTCAGTGAGCGTTCCGATTTCAGTTCCAGAGCGATTCGCCCAATGAGTCACTGATATTTAGTCGTTTTCAGCCAATTTTCTGGATTTTTGAAAATTTCACTTTTTTGTGAAAATATCCACTAAATGAGGGAATAATATGTGTGAGGGTACCCCAGGAGAGTTCTAAATGTGTGTGGGTAGAATATATATCCCACGGGGGTAAAATTGAAAAAAGTAGAAAAAATTTTTTTTTTGGACTTAGTCATTTTTCCGGCGTTTATCAGACTTTCAGATAGGGGAAATGTCAGTGAGTGTTCCGATTTCAGTTCCAGAGCGATTCGCCCAATGAGTCCTTGATATTTAGTCGTTTTCAGCCAATTTTCTGGATTTTTGAAAATTTCACTTTTTTGTGAAAATATCCACTAAATGAGGGAATAATATGTGTGAGGGTACACCAGGAGAGTTCCAAATGTGTGTGGGTAGAATATATATCCCGCGAGGGTAAAATTGAAAAAAGTTTAAAAATTTTTTTTGGGGGATTTAGTCATTTTTCCGGTGTTTATCAGAATTTCAGAGAGGGGAAATGTCAGTGAGTGTTCCGATTTCAGTTCCAGAGCGATTCGCCTAATGAGTCCTTGTTATTTAGTTGTTTTCAGCCAATTTTCTGGATTTTTGAAAATTTCACTTTTTTGTGAAAATATCCACTAAATGAGGGAATAATATCTGTGAGGGTACCCCAGGAGAGTTCCAAATGTGTGTGGGTAGAATATATATCCCACGGGGGTAAAATTGAAAAAGGTTGAAAAAAATTTTTTTTTGGACTTAGTCATTTTTCCGCCGTTTATCAGACTTTCAGATAGGGGAAATGTCAGTGAGCGTTCGAATTTCAGTTCCAGAGCGATTCGCTCAATGAGTCCTTGATATTTAGTCGTTTTCAGCCAATTTTCTGGATTTTTGAAAATTTCACTTTTTTGTGAAAATATCCACTAAATGAGGGAATAATATGTGTGAGGGTACCCCAGGAGAGTTCCAAATGTGTGTGGGTAGAATATATATCCCACGGGGATAAAATTGAAAAAAGTAGAAAAAAATTTTTTTTTGGACTTAGTCATTTTTCCGGCGTTTATCAGACTTTCAGATAGGGTAAATGTCAGTGAGCATTCCGATTTCAGTTCCAGAGCGATTCGCCCAATGAGTCCTTGATATTTAGTCGTTTTCAGCCAATTTTCTGGATTTTGGAAAATTTCACTTTTTTGTGAAAATATCCACTAAATGAGGGAATAATATGTGTGAGGGTACCCCAGGAGAGTTCCAAATGTGTGTGGGTAGAATATATATCCCGCGGGGGTAAAATTGAAAAAAGTTGAAAATTTTTTCTGGGGGGATTTAGTCATTTTTCCGGCGTTTATCAGACTTTCAGATAGGGCAAATGTCAGTGAGCATTCCGATTTCAGTTCCAGAGCGATTCGCCCAATGAGTCCTTGATATTTAGTCGTTTTCAGCCAATTTTCTGGATTTTGGAAAATTTCACTTTTTTGTGAAAATATCCACTAAATGAGGGAATAATATGTGTGAGGGTACCCCAGGAGAGTTCCAAATGTGTGTGGGTAGAATATATATCCCACGGGGGTAAAATTGAAAAAAGTTGAAAAAAATTTTTTTTTGGACTTAGTCATTTTCCTGGCGTTTATCAGACTTTAAGATAGGGGAAATGTCAGTGAGCTTTCCGATTTCAGTTCCAGAGCGATTCGCCCAATGAGTCATTGATATTTAGTCGTTTTCAGCCAATTTTCTGGATTTTTGAAAATTTCACTTTTTTGTGAAAATATTCACTAAATGAGGGAATAATATGTGTGAGGGTACCCCAGGAGAGTTCCAAATGTGTGTGGGTAGAATATATATCCCGCGGCGGTAAAATTGAAAAAAGTTGAAAAATTTTTTGGGGGGGATTTAGTCATTTTTCCGGCGTTTATCAGACTTTCAGATAGGGGAAATGTCACTGAGTGTTCCGATTTCAGTTCCAGAGCGATTTGCCCAATGAGTCCTTGATATTTAGTCGTTTTCAGCCAATTTCCTGGATTTTGGAAAATTTCACTTTTTTGTGAAAATATCCACTAAATGAGGGAATAATATGTGTGAGGGTACCCCAGAAGAGTTCCAAATGTGTGTGGGTAGAATATATATCCCACGGGGGTAAAATTGAAAAAAGTTGAAAACATTTTTTTTTTGGACTTAGTAATTTTTACGGCATTTATCAGACTTTCAGATAGGGCGAATGTCAGTGAGCGTTCCGATTTCAGTTCCAGAGCGATTCGCCCAATGAGTCACTGATATTTAGTCGTTTTCAGCCAATTTTCTGGATTTTTGAAAATTTCACTTTTTTGTGAAAATATCCACTAAATGAGGGAATAATATGTGTGAGGGTACCCCAGGAGAGTTCTAAATGTGTGTGGGTAGAATATATATCCCACGGGGGTAAAATTGAAAAAAGTAGAAAAAATTTTTTTTTTGGACTTAGTCATTTTTCCGGCGTTTATCAGACTTTCAGATAGGGGAAATGTCAGTGAGTGTTCCGATTTCAGTTCCAGAGCGATTCGCCCAATGAGTCCTTGATATTTAGTCGTTTTCAGCCAATTTTCTGGATTTTTGAAAATTTCACTTTTTTGTGAAAATATCCACTAAATGAGGGAATAATATGTGTGAGGGTACACCAGGAGAGTTCCAAATGTGTGTGGGTAGAATATATATCCCGCGAGGGTAAAATTGAAAAAAGTTTAAAAATTTTTTTTGGGGGATTTAGTCATTTTTCCGGTGTTTATCAGAATTTCAGAGAGGGGAAATGTCAGTGAGTGTTCCGATTTCAGTTCCAGAGCGATTCGCCTAATGAGTCCTTGTTATTTAGTTGTTTTCAGCCAATTTTCTGGATTTTTGAAAATTTCACTTTTTTGTGAAAATATCCACTAAATGAGGGAATAATATCTGTGAGGGTACCCCAGGAGAGTTCCAAATGTGTGTGGGTAGAATATATATCCCACGGGGGTAAAATTGAAAAAGGTTGAAAAAAATTTTTTTTTGGACTTAGTCATTTTTCCGCCGTTTATCAGACTTTCAGATAGGGGAAATGTCAGTGAGCGTTCGAATTTCAGTTCCAGAGCGATTCGCTCAATGAGTCCTTGATATTTAGTCGTTTTCAGCCAATTTTCTGGATTTTTGAAAATTTCACTTTTTTGTGAAAATATCCACTAAATGAGGGAATAATATGTGTGAGGGTACCCCAGGAGAGTTCCAAATGTGTGTGGGTAGAATATATATCCCACGGGGATAAAATTGAAAAAAGTAGAAAAAAATTTTTTTTTGGACTTAGTCATTTTTCCGGCGTTTATCAGACTTTCAGATAGGGTAAATGTCAGTGAGCATTCCGATTTCAGTTCCAGAGCGATTCGCCCAATGAGTCCTTGATATTTAGTCGTTTTCAGCCAATTTTCTGGATTTTGGAAAATTTCACTTTTTTGTGAAAATATCCACTAAATGAGGGAATAATATGTGTGAGGGTACCCCAGGAGAGTTCCAAATGTGTGTGGGTAGAATATATATCCCGCGGGGGTAAAATTGAAAAAAGTTGAAAATTTTTTCTGGGGGGATTTAGTCATTTTTCCGGCGTTTATCAGACTTTCAGATAGGGGAAATGTCACTGAGTGTTCCGATTTCAGTTCCAGAGCGATTTGCCCAATGAGTCCTTGATATTTAGTCGTTTTCAACCAATTTTCTGGATTTTGGAAAATTTCACTTTTTTGTGAAAATATCCCCTAAATGAGGGAATAATATGTGTGAGGGTACCCCAGGAGAGTTCCAAATGTGTGTGGGAAGAATATATATCCCACGGGGGTAAAATTGAAGAAAGTTGAAAAAAAATGTTTTTTGGACTGTCATTTTTCAGGCATTTATCAGACTTTCAGATAGGGGAAATGTCAGTGAGCGTTCCGATTTCAGTTCCAGAGCGATTCGCCCATTGAGTCCTTGATATCTAGTCGTTTTCAGCCAATTTTCTGGATTTTTGAAAATTTCACTTTTTTGTGAAAATATCCACTAAATGAAGGAATAATATGTGTGAGGGTACCCCAGAAGAGTTCCAAATGTGTGTGGGTAGAATATATATCCCACGGGGGTAAAATTGAAAAAAGTAGAAAATTTTTTTTTTTGGACTTAGTCATTTTTCCGGCGTTTATCAGACTTTAAGATAGGGGAAATGTCAGTGAGCGTTCCGATTTCAGTTCCAGAGCGATTCGCCCAAAGAGTCTTTGATATTTAGTCGTTTTCAGCCAATTTTCTGGATTTTTGAAAATTTTACTTTTTTGTGAAAATATCCACTAAATGAGGGAATAATATGTGTGAGGGTACCCCAGGAGAGTTCCAAATGTGTGTGGGTAGAATATATATCCCACGGGGGTAAAATTGAAAAAAGTTGAAAACATTTTTTTTTTGGACTTAGTCATTTTTCTGGCATTTATCAGACTTTCCCATAGGGGAAATGTGAGTGAGCGTTCCGATTATAGTTCCAGAGTGATTCGCCCTATGAGTCCTTGTTATTTAGTTGTTTTCAGCCAATTTTCTGGATTTTTGAAAATTTCACTTTTTTGTGAAAATATCCACTAAATGAAGGAATAATATGTGTGAGGCTACCCCAGAAGAGTTCCAAATGTGTGTGGGTAGAATATATATCCCACGGGGGTAAAATTGAAAAAAGTTGAAAACATTTTTTTTTTGGACTTAGTCATTTTTCCGGCATTTATCAGACTTTCAGATAGGGCGAATGTCAGTGAGCGTTCCGATTTCAGTTCCAGAGCGATTCTCCCAATGAGTCCTTGATATTTAGTCGTTTTCAGCCAATTTTCTGGATTTTTGAAAATTTCACTTTTTTGTGAAAATATCCACTAAATGAGGGAATAATATGTGTGAGGGTACCCTAGGAGAGTTCTAAATGTGTGTGGGTAGAATATATATCCCACGGGGGTAAAATTGAAAAAAGTAGAAAAAAAATTTTTTTTTGGACTTAGTCATTTTTCCGGCGTTTATCAGACTTTCAGATAGTGCAAATGTCAGTGAGCGTTCTGATTTCAGTTCCAGAGCCATTCGCCCAATGAGTCCTTTATATTTAGTCGTTTTCAGCCAATTTTCTGGATTTTTGAAAATTTCACTTTTTTGTGAAAATATCCACTAAATGAGGGAATAATATGTGTGAGGGTACCCCAGAAGAGTTCCAAATGTGTGTGGGTAGAATATATATCCCGCGGGGGTAAAATTTAAAAAAGTTGAAACATTTTTTGGGGGGGATTTAGTCATTTTTCCGGCGTTTATCAGACTTTCAGATAGGGGAAATGTCACTGAGTGTTCCGATTTCAGTTCCAGAGCGATTTGCCCAATGAGTCCTTGATATTTAGTCGTTTTCAACCAATTTTCTGGATTTTGGAAAATTTCACTTTTTTGTGAAAATATCCACTAAATGAGGGAATAATATGTGTGAGGGTACCCCAGGAGAGTTCCAAATGTGTGTGGGAAGAATATATATCCCACGGGGGTAAAATTGAAGAAAGTTGAAAAAAAATTTTTTTTGGACTGTCATTTTTCAGGCATTTATCAGACTTTCAGATAGGGGAAATGTCAGTGAGCGTTTCGATTTCAGTTCCAGAGCGATTCGCCCAATGAGTCCTTGATATCTAGTCGTTTTCAGCCAATTTTCTGGATTTTTGAAAATGTCACTTTTTTGTGAAAATATCCACTAAATGAAGGAATAATATGTGTGAGGGTACCCCAGAAGAGTTCCAAATGTGTGTGGGTAGAATATATATCCCGCGGGGGTAAAACTGAAAAAAGTTGAAAATTTTTTTGGGGGGGATTTAGTCATTTTTCCGGCGTTTATCAGACTTTCAGATAGGGGAAATGTCAGTGAGTGTTCTGATTTCAGTTCCAGAGCGATTCGCCCAATGAGTCCTTGTTATTTAGTTGTTTTCAGCCAATTTTCTGGATTTTTGAAAATTTCACTTTTTTGTGAAAATATCCACTAAATGAGGGAATAATATGTGTGAGGGTACCCCAGGAGAGTTCCAAATGTGTTTGTCAAGAATATATATAACACGGGGGTAAAATTGAAGAACGTTGAAAAAATTTTTTTTTTGAACTTAGTCATTTTTCCGGCGTTTATCAGACTTTCAGATAGGGGAAATGTCAGTGAGCGTTCCGATTTCAGTTCCAGAGCGATTCGCCCAATGAGTCCTTGATATTTAGTCGTTTTCAGCCAATTTTCTGGATTTTGGAAAATTTCACTTTTTTGTGAAAATATCCACTAAATGAGGGAATAATATGTGTGAGGGCACCCCAGGAGAGTTCCAAATGTGTGTGGGTAGAATATATATCCCACGGGGGTAAAATTGAAAAAAGTAGAAAAAAATTTTTTTTTTGGACTTAGTCATTTTTCCGGCGTTTATCAGACTTTCAGATAGGGCAAATGTCAGTGAGCATTCTGATTTCAGTTCCAGAGCGATTCGCCCAATGAGTCCTTTATATTTAGTCGTTTTCAGCCAATTTTCTGGATTTTTGAAAATTTCACTTTTTTGTGAAAATATCCACTAAATGAGGGAATAATATGTGTGAGGGTACCCCAGGAGAGTTCCAAATGTGTGTGGGTGGAATATATATCCCACGGGGGTAAAATTGAAAAAAGTTGAAAAATTTTGGGGGGTGATTTAGTCATTTTTCAGGCGTTTATCAGACTTTCAGATAGGGGAAATGTCAGTGAGTGTTCCGATTTCAGTTCCAGAGCGATTCGCCCAATGATTCCTTGTTATTTAGTTGTTTTCAGCCAATTTTCTGGATTTTTGAAAATTTCACTTTTTTGTGAAAATATCCACTAAATGAGGGAATAATATGTGTGAGGGTACCCCAGGAGAGTTCCAAATGTGTGTGGGAAGAATATATATCCCACGGGGGTAAAATTGAAAAAAGTAGAAAAAAATTTTTTTTTGGACTTAGTCATTTTTCCGGCGTTTATCAGACTTTCAGATAGGGCAAATGTCAGTGAGCATTCTGATTTCAGTTCCAGTGCGATTCGCCCAATGAATCCTTTATATTTAGTCGTTTTCAGCCAATTTTCTGGATTTTTGAAAATTTCACTTTTTTGTGAAAATATCCACTAAATGAGGGAATAATATGTGTGAGCGTACCCCAGAAGAGTTCCAAATGTGTGTGGGTAGAATATATATCCCGCGGGGGTAAAATTGAAAAAAGTTGAAAATTTTTTTGGGGGGGATTTAGTCATTTTTCCGGCGTTTATCAGACTTTCAGATAGGGGAAATGTCAGTGAGTGTTCCGATTTCAGTTCCAGAGTGATTCGCCCAATGAGTCGTTGTTATTTAGTTGTTTTCAGCCAATTTTCTGGATTTTTGAAAATTTTACTTTTTTGTGAAAATATCCACTAAATGAGGGAATAATATGTGTGAGGGTACCCCAGGAGAGTTCCAAATGTGTGTGGGAAGAATATATATAACACGGGGGTAAAATTGAAAAAAGTTGAAAACATTTTTTTGGGGGATTTAGTCATTTTTCAGGCGTTTATCAGACTTTCAGATAGGGGAAATGTCAGTGAGTGTTCCGATTTCAGTTCCAGAGCGATTCGCCCAATGATTCCTTGATATTTAGTCGTTTTCAGCCTATTTTCTGCATTTTTGAAAATTTCACTTTTTTGTGAAAATATCCATTAAATGAGGGAATAATATGTGTGAGGGTACCCCAGGAGAGTTCCAAATGTGTGTGGGTAGAATATATATCCCACGGGGGTAAAATTGAAAAAAGTTGAAAAAAATTTTTTTTTGGACTTAGTCATTTTTCCGGCGTTTATCAGACTTTCAGATAGGGGAAATGTCAGTGAGTGTTCCGATTTCAGTTCCAGAGCAATTCGCCCAATGAGTCCTTGTTATTTAGTTTTTTTCAGCCAATTTTCTGGATTTTTGAAAATTTCACTTTTTTTTGAAAATATCCACTAAATGAAGGAATAATACAGTTATATGAAAAAGTTTGGGCACCCCTATTAATCTTAAGCTTAATGTTTTATAAAAATTGGTGTTTTTGCAACAGCTATTTCAGTTTGATACATGTAATAACTGTTGGACACAGTAATGTTTGTACCTTGAAGTGAGGTTTATTGTACTAACAGAAAATGTGCAATCTGCATTCAAACAAAATTTGACAGGTGCATAAGTATGGGCACCCTTATCATTTTCTTGTTTTAAATACACCTACCTACTTTTTACTGACTTACTAAAGCACTTTTTTTGGTTTTGTAACCTCATTGAGCTTTGAACTACATAGCCAGGTGTATGCAATCATGAGAAAAGCTACTTAAAGTGGCCACTTGCAAGTTGTTCTCCTGTTTGAATCTCCTCTGAAGAGTGGCATCATAAGCTCCTCAAAACAACTATCAAATGATCTGAAAACAAAGATTATTCAACATAGTTGTTCAGGGGAAGGATACAAAAAGCTGTCTCAGAGATTTAACCTGTCAGTTTCCACTGTGAGGAACATAGTAAGGAAATGTAAGAACACAGGGTCAGTTCTTGTTAAGGCCAGAAGTGGCAGGCCAAGAAAAACATCAGAAAGGCAGAGAAGAAGAATGGTGAGATCAGTCAAGGACAATCCTCAGACCTCCTCCAGAGAGCTGCAGCATCAACTTGCTGCAGATGGTGTCACTGTGCATCGGTCAACTATACAACGCACTTTGCACAAGGAGAAGCTGTATGGGAGAGTGATGCGAAAGAAGCCGTTTCTGCAAGCACGCCACAAACAGAGTTGGCTGAGGTATGCAAAAGTACATTTGGAGAAGCCAATTTCTTTTTGGAAGAAGGTCCTGTGGACTGATGAAACCTAGATTGAGTTGTTTGGTCATACAAAAAGGCATTATGCATGGCGGCAAAAAAACACAGCATTCCAAGAAAAACACTTGCTACCCACAGTAAAATTTGGTGGAGGTTCCATCATGCTTTGGGGCTGTGTGGCCAATGCCGGCACCGGGGATCTTGTTAAAGTTGAGGGATGCATGGATTCCACTCAGTATCAGCAGATTCTTGACAATAATGTTCAAGAATCAGTGATAAAGTTGAAGTTACGCAGGGGATGGATCTTTCAGCAAGACAATGATCCAAAACACCGCTCCAAATCTACTCAGGCATTCATGCAGAGGAACAATTACAATGTTCTGGAATGGCCATCCCAGTCCCCAGACCTGAATATCATTGAACATCTGTGGGATCATTTGAAGAGGGCTTTCCATGCTCGGCAACCATCAAACTTAACTGAACTGGAATTGTTTTGTAAAGAGAAATGGTCAAAAATACCTTCATCCAGGATCCAGGAACTCATTAAAAGCTACAGGAAGCGACTAGAGGCTGTTATTTTTGCAAAAGGAGGATCTACTAAATATTAATGTCACTTTTCTGGTGAGGTGCCCATACTTATGCACCAGTCAAATTTTGTTTGAATGCAGATTGCACATTTTCTGTTAGTACAATAAACCTCATTTCAAGGCAGAAACATTACTGTGTCCAACAGTTATTACATAAATCAAACTGAAATAGCTGTTGCAAAAACACCAATTTTTATAAAACAATAAGCTTAACATTAATAGGGGTGCACAAACTTTTTCATATAACTGTATGTGTGAGGGTACCCCAGGAGAGTTCCAAATGTGCGTGGGAAGAATATATATCCCACGGTGGTAAAATTGAAAAAAGTTGAAAAAAATTTGTTTTTGGACTTAGTCATTTTTCCGGCGTTTATCAAACTTTCAGATAGGGGAAATGTCAGTGAGTGTTCCGATTTCAGTTCCAGAGCAATTTGCCCAATGAGTCCTTGATATTTAGTCGTTTTCAGCCAATTTTCTGGATTTTTGAAAATTTCACTTTTTTGTGAAAATATCCACTAAATGAGGGAATAATATGTGTGAGGGTACCCCAGGAGAGTTCCAAATGTGTGTGGGTAGAATATATATCCCGCGGGTGTAAAATTGAAAAAAGTTGAAAAAAATTTATTTTTGGACTTAGTCATTTTTGTGGCGTTTATCAGACTTTCAGTTAGGGGAAATGTCAGTGAGCGTTCCGATTTCAGTTCCAGAGCAATTCGCCCAATGAGTCCTTGATATTTAGTTGTTTTCAGCCAATTTTCTGGATTTTTCAAAATTTCACTTTTTTGTGAAAATATCCACTAAATGAGGGAATAATATGTGTAAGGGTACCCCAGGAGAGTTCCAAATGTGCGTGGGAAGAATATATATCCCACGGGGGTAAAATTGAAAAAAGTTGAAAAATTTTTTGGGGGGGATTTAGTCATTTTTCCGGCATTTATCAGACTTTCAGATAGGGGAAATGTCAGTGAGTGTTCCGATTTCAGATCCAGAACGTTTCGCCCAATGAGTCTTTGATATTTAGTCGTTTTCAGCCAATTTTCTGGATTTTTGAAAATTTCACTTTTTTGTGAAAATATTAACTAAATGAGGGAATAATATGTGTTCCAAATGTGTGTGGGTAGAATATATATCCCACGGGGGTAAAATTGAAAAAAGTTTAAAAAAATTTTTTTTGGACTTAGTCATTTTTCTGGCGCTTATCAGACTTTAAGATAGGGGAAATGTCAGTGAGCGTTCCGATTTCAGTTCCAGAGCGATTCGCCCAATGAGTCCTTGTTATTTAGTTGTTTTCAGCCAATTTTCTGGATTTTTGAAAATTTCACTTTTTTGTGAAAATATCCACTAAATGAGGGAATAATATGTGTGAGGGTACCCCAGGAGAGTTCCAAATGTGTGTGGGTAGAATATATATCCCACGGGGGTAAAATTTAAAAAAGTTGAAAAAAAATTTTTTTAGACTTAGTCATTTTTCCGGCGTTTATCAGACTTTCAGATAGGGCGAATGTCAGTGAGCGTTCCGATTTCAGTTCCAGAGCGATTCGCCCAATGAGTCCTTGATATTTAGTCATTTTCAGCCAATTTTCTGGATTTTTGAAAATTTCACTTTTTTGTGAAAATATCCACTAGATGAGGGAATAATATGTGTGAGGGTACCCCAGAAGAGTTCCAAATGTGTGTGGGTAGAATATATATCCCACGGGGGTAAAATTGAAAAAAGTTGAAAAAAATTTTTTTTTAGACTTAGTCATTTTTCCGGCGTTTATCAGACTTTCAGATAGGGCGAATGTCAGTGAGCGTTCCGATTTCAGTTCCAGAGCGATTCGCCCAATGAGTCCTTGATATTTAGTCGTTTTCAGCCAATTTTCTGGATTTTTGAAAATTTCACTTTTTTTGTGAAAATATCCACTAAATGAGGGAATAATATGTGTGAGGGTACCCCAGGAGAGTTCCAAATGTGTATGGGTAGAATATATATCCCACGGGGGTAAAATTGAAGAAAGTTTAAAAAAAATTTGGGGGGGGATTTAGTCATTTTTCTGGCGTTTATCAGACTTTCAGATAGGGGAAATGTCAGTGAGCGTTCCGATTTCAGTTTCAGAGCGATTCGCCCAATGAGTCCTTGATATTTAGTCATTTTCAGCCAATTTTCTGGATTTTTGAAAATTTCACTTTTTTGTGAAAATATCCACTAAGTGAGGGAATAATATGTGTGAGGGTACCCCAGGAGAGTTCCAAATGTGTGTGGGTAGAATATATATCCCGCGGGGGTAAAATTGAAAAAAGTTGAAAATTTTTGGGGGTGGGATTTAGTCATTTTTCCGGCGTTTATCAGACTTTCAGATAGGGGAAATGTCAGTGAGTGTTCCGATTTCAGTTCCAGAGCGATTCGCCCAATGAGTCCTTGATATTTATTCGTTTTCAGCCAATTTTCTGGATTTTGGAAAATTTCACTTTTTTGTGAAAATATCCACTAAATGAGGGAATAATATGTGTGAGGGTACCCCAGGAGAGTTCCAAATGTGTGTGGGAAGAATATATATCCCACGGGGGTAAAATTGAAGAAAGTTGAAAAAAAAATTTTTTGGGACTTAGTCATTTTTCCGGCGTTTATCAGTCTTTCAGATAGGGGAAATGTCAGTGAGCGTTCCGATTTCAGTTTCAGAGCGATTCGCCCAATGAGTCCTTGATATTTAGTCGTTTTCAGGCAATTTTCTGGATTTTTGAAAATTTCACTTTTTTGTGAAAATATCCACTAAATGAGGGAATAATATGTGTGAGGGTACCCCAGAAGAGTTCCAAATGTGTGTGGGTAGAATATATATCCCGCGGGGGTAAAATTGAAAAAAGTTGAAAAATTTTTTGGGGGGGATTTAGTCATTTTTCCGGCGTTTATCAGACTTTCAGATAGGGGAAATGTCAGTGAGTGTTCCGATTTCAGTTCCAGAGCGATTCGCCCAATGAGTCCTTGTTATTTAGTTGTTTTCAGCCAATTTTCTGGATTTTTGAAAATTTCACTTTTTTGTGAAAATATCCACTAAATGAGGGAATAATATGTGTGAGGGTACCCCAGGAGAGTTCCAAATGTGTGTGGGAAGAATATATATAACACGGGGGTAAAATTGAAGAAAGTTGAAAAAAAAATTTTTTTTGGACTTAGTCATTTTTCCGCCGTTTATCAGACTTTCAGATAGGGGAAATGTCAGTGAGCATTCCGATTTCAGTTCCAGAGCGATTCGCCCAATGAGTCCTTGATATTTAGTCGTTTTTAGCCAATTTTCTGGATTTTTGAAAATTTCACTTTTTTGTGAAAATATCCACTAAATGAGGGAATAATATGTGTGAGGGTACCCCAGGAGAGTTCCAAATGTGTGTGGGAAGAATATATATCCCGCGAGGGTAAAATTGAAAAAAGTTGAAAAAATTTTTTTGGGGGGGATTTAGTCATTTTTCTGGCGTTTATCAGTCTTTCAGATAGGGGAAATTTCAGTGAGTGTTCCGATTTCAGTTCCAGAGCGATTCGCCCAATGAGTCCTTGATATTTAGTCGTTTTCAGCCAATTTTCTGGATTTTGGAAAATTTCACTTTTTTGTGAAAATATCCACTAAATGAGGGAAAAATATGTGTGAGGGTACCCCAGGAGAGTTCCAAATGTGTGTGGGTAGAATATATATCCCACGGGGGTAAAATTGAAAAAAGTAGAAAAAATTTTTTTTTTGGACTTAGTCATTTTTCCGGCGTTTATCAGACTTTCAGATAGGGCAAATGTCAGTGAGCGTTCTGATTTCAGTTCCAGAGCGATTCGCCCAATGAGTCCTTTATATTTAGTCGTTTTCAGCCAATTTTCTGGATTTTTGAAAATTTCACTTTTTTGTGAAAATATCCACTAAATGAGGGAATAATATGTGTGAGGGTACCCCAGAAGAGTTCCAAATGTGTGTGGGTAGAATATATATCCCGCGGGGGTAAAATTGAAAAAAGTTGAAAATTTTTTTGGGGGGGATTTAGTCATTTTTCCGGCGTTTATCAGACTTTCAGATAGGGGAAATGTCAGTGAGTGTTACGATTTCAGTTCCAGAGCGATTTGCCCAATGAGTCCTTGTTATTTAGTTGTTTTCAGCCAATTTTCTGGATTTTTGAAAATTTCACTTTTTTGTGAAAATATCCACTAAATGAGGGAATAATATGTGTGAGGGTACCCCAGGAGAGTTCCAAATGTGTGTGGGAAGAATATATATAACACGGGGGTAAAATTAAAGAAAGTTGAAAAAAAATTTTTTTTGGACTTAGTCATTTTTCCGCCGTTTATCAGACTTTCAGATAGGGGAAATGTCAGTGAGCGTTCCGATTTCAGTTCCAGAGCGATTCGCCCAATGAGTCCTTGATATTTAGTCGTTTTCAGCCAATTTTCTGGATTTTTGAAAATTTCACTTTTTTGTGAAAATATCCACTAAATGAGGGAATAATATGTGTGAGGGTACCCCAGGAGAGTTCCAAATGTGTGTGGGTAGAATATATATCCCGCGGGGGTAAAATTTAAAAAAGTTGAAAAAGTTTTTTTGGGGGATTTAGTCATTTTTCCGGTGTTTATCAGACTTTCAGATAGGGGAAATGTCAGTGAGCGTTCCGATTTCAGTTCCAGAGCGATTCGCCCAATGAGTCCTTGATATTTAGTCGTTTTCAGCCAATTTTCTGGATTTTTGAAAATTTCACTTTTTTGTGAAAATATCCACTAAATGAGGGAATAATATGTGTGAGGGTACCCCAGGAGAGTTCCAAATGTGTGTGGGAAGAATATATATCCCACGGGGGTAAAATTGAAAAAAGTTGAAAAAAATTTTTTTTTGGACTTAGTCACTTTTCCGGTGTTTATCAGACTTTCAGATAGGGGAAATGTCAGTGAGCGTTCCGATTTCAGTTCCAGAGCGATTCGCCCCATGAGTCTTTGATATTTAGTTGTTTTCAGCCAATTTTCTGGATTTTTGAAAATTTTACTTTTTTGTGAAAACATCCACTAAATGAAGGAATAATACAGTTATATGAAAAAGTTTGGGCACCCCTATTAATCTTAAGCTTAATGTTTTATAAAAATTGGTGTTTTTGCAACAGCTATTTCAGTTTGATACATGTAATAACTGTTGGACACAGTAATGTTTGTACCTTGAAGTGAGGTTTAGTGTACTAACAGAAAATGTGCAATCTGCATTCAAACAAAATTTGACAGGTGCATAAGTATGGGCACCCTTATCATTTTCTTGTTTTAAATACTCCTACCTACTTTTTACTGACTTACTAAAGCACTTTTTTTGGTTTTGTAACCTCATTGAGCTTTGAACTTCATAGCTAGGTGTATGCAATCATGAGAAAAGCTACTTAAAGTGGCCACTTGCAAGTTGTTCTCCTGTTTGAATCTCCTCTGAAGAGTGGCATCATAAGCTCCTCAAAACAACTATCAAATGATCTGAAAACAAAGATTATTCAAAATAGTTGTTCAGGGGAAGGATACAAAAAGCTGTCTCAGAGATTTAACCTGTCAGTTTCCACTGTGAGGAACATAGTAAGGAAATGGAAGAACACAGGGTCAGTTCTTGTTAAGGCCAGAAGTGGCAGGCCAAGAAAAACATCAGAAAGGCAGAGAAGAAGAATGGTGAGATCAGTCAAGGACAATCCTCAGACCTCCTCCAGAGAGCTGCAGCATCAACTTGCTGCAGATGGTGTCACTGTGCATCGGTCAACTATACAACGCACTTTGCACAAGGAGAAGCTGTATGGTAGAGTGATGCGAAAGAAGCCGTTTCTGCAAGCACGCCACAAACAGAGTTGGCTGAGGTATGCAAAAGCACATTTGGAGAAGCCAATTTCTTTTTGGAAGAAGGTCCTGTGGACTGAAGAAACCTAGATTGAGTTGTTTGGTCATACAAAAAGGCAATATGCATGGCGGCAAAAAAACACAGCATTCCAAGAAAAACACTTGCTACCCACAGTAAAATTTGGTGCAGGTTCCATCATGCTTTGGGGCTGTGTGGCCAATGCCGGCACCGGGGATCTTGTTAAAGTTGAGGGACGCATGGATTCCACTCAGTATCAGCAGATTCTTGACAATAATGTTCAAGAATCAGTGATAAAGTTGAAGTTACGCAGGGGATGGATCTTTCAGCAAGACAATGATCCAAAACACCGCTCCAAATCTACTCAGGCATTCATGCAGAGGAACAATTACAATGTTCTGGAATGGCCATCCCAGTCCCCAGACCTGAATATCATTGAACATCTGTGGGATCATTTGAAGAGGGCTGTCCATGCTCGGCGACCATCAAACTTAACTGAACTGGAATTGTTTTGTAAAGAGAAATGGTCAAAAATACCTTCATCCAGGATCCAGGAACTCATAAAAAGCTACAGGAAGCGACTAGAGGCTGTTATTTTTGCAAAAGGAGGATCTATTAAATATTAATGTCACTTTTCTGGTGAGGTGCCCATACTTATGCACCAGTCAAATTTTGTTTGAATGCAGATTGCACATTTTCTGTTAGTACAATAAACCTCATTTCAAGGCAGAAACATTACTGTGTCCAACAGTTATTACATAAATCAAACTGAAATAGCTATTGCAAAAACACCAATTTTTATAAAACAATAAGCTTAACATTAATAGGGGTGCCCAAACTTTTTCATATAACTGTATGTGTGAGGGTACCCCAGGAGAGTTCCAAATGTGTGTGGGAAGAATATATATCCCACGGTGGTAAAATTGAAAAGAGTTGAAAAAAATTTATTTTTGGACTTAGTCATTTTTCCGGCGTTTATCAGACTTTCAGATAGGGGAAATGTCAGTGAGCGTTCCGATTTCAGTTCCAGAGCAATTCGCCCAATGAGTCCTTGATATTTAGTCGTTTTCAGGCAATTTTCTGGATTTTTGAAAATTTCACTTTTTTGTGAAAATATTCACTAAATGAGGGAATAATATGTGTGAGGGTACCCCAGGAGAGTTCCAAATGTGTGTGGGTAGAATATATATCCCACGGGGGTAAAATTGAAAAAAGTTGAAAAAATTTTTTTTTGGACTTAGTCATTTTTCTGGCGTTTATCAGATTTTAAAATAGGGGAAATGTCAGTGAGCGTTCCGATTTCAGTTCCAAGGCGATTTGCCCAATGAGTCCTCGATATTTAGTCGTTTTCAGCCAATATTTTGGATTTTTGAAAATTTCACTTTTTTGTGAAAATATACACTAAATGAGGGAATAATATGTGTGAGGGTACCCCAGGAGAGTTCCAAATGTGTGTGGGAAGAATATATATCCCACGGGGGTAAAATTGAAAAAAGTGGAAAAAAAATTTTTTTTGGACTTAGTCATTTTTCCGGCGTTTATCAGACTTTCAGATAGGTCAAATGTCAGTGAGCATTCCAATTTCAGTTCCAGAGCGATTCGCCCAATGAGTCTTTGATATTTAGTCGTTTTCAGCCAATTTTCTGGATTTTTGAAAATTTCACTTTTTTGTGAAAATATCCACTAAATGAGGGAATAATATGTGTGAGGTTACCCCAGGAGAGTTCCAAATGTGTGTGGGTAGAATATATATCCCACGGGGGTAAAATTTAAAAAAGTAGAAAAAATATTTTTTTTGGACTTAGTCATTTTTCCGGCGTTTATCAGACTTTCAGATAGGGGAAATGTCAGTGAGCGTTCCAATATCAGTTCCGGAGCGATTCGCCCAATGAGTCCTCCATATTTAGTCGTTTTCAGCCAATATTTTGGATTTTTGAAAATTTTACTTTTTTGTGAAAATATCCACTAAATGAAGGAATAATATGTGTGAGGGTACCCCAGGAGAGTTCCAAATGTGTGTGGGTAGAATATATATCCCGCGGGGGTAAAATTGAAAAAATTTTTTTTTTGGACTTAGTCATTTTTCCAGCGTTTATCAGACTTTCAGATAGGGGAAATGTCAGTGAGCGTTCCGATTTCAGTTCCAGAGCGATTCGCCCAATGAGTCCTTGTTATTTAATGGTTTTCAGCCAATTTTCTGGATTTTTGAAAATTTCACTTTTTTGTGAAAATATCCACTAAATGAGGGAATAATATGTGTGAGGGTACCCCAGGAGAGTTCCAAATGTGTGTGGGTGGAATATATATCCCACGGGGGTAAAATTGAAAAAAGTTGAAAAAAATTTTTTTTTTGGACTTAGTCATTTTTCCGGCGTTTATCAGACTTTCAGATAGGGGAAATGTCAGTGAGCATTCCGATTTCAGTTCCAGAGCGATTCGCCCAATGAGTCCTTGATATTTAGTCGTTTTCAGCCAATTTTCTGGATTTTTGAAAATTTCACTTTTTTGTGAAAATATCCACTAAATGAGGGAATAATATGTGTGAGGGTACCCCAGGAGAGTTCCAAATGTGTGTTGGGAAGAATATATATCCCACGGGGGTAAAATTGAAAAAAGTGGAAAAAAAATTTTATTTGGACTTAGTCATTTTTCCGGCGTTTATCAGACTTTCAGATAGGGCAAATGTCAGTGAGCGTTCCAATTTCAGTTCAGAGCGATTCGCCCAATGAGTCCTTGATATTTAGTCGTTTTCAGCCAATTTTCTGGATTTTTGAAAATTTTACTTTTTTGTGAAAATATCCACTAAATGAAGGAATAATATGTGTGAGGGTACCCCAGGTGAGTTCCAAATGTGTGTGGGAAGGATATATATCCCACGGGGGTAAAGTTGAAAAAAGTTGAAAAAAATTTATTTTTGGACTTAATCGTTTTTCCGGCGTTTATCAGACTTTCAGAAAGGGGAAATGTCAGTGAGCGTTCCGATTTCAGTTCCAGAGCGATTCGCCCAATGTGTCCTTGATATTTGGTCATTTTCAGCCAATTTTCTGGATTTTTGAAAATTTCACTTTTTTGTGAAAATATCCACTAAATGAGGGAATAATATGTGTGAGGGTACCCCAGGAGAGTTCCAAATGTGTGTGGGAAGAATATATATCCCACGGGGGTAAAATTGAAAAAAGTTGAAAAAAATTTTTTTTGGGCTTAGTCATTTTTCCGGCGTTTATCAGACTTTCACATAGGGGAAATGTCAGTGAGCATTCCGATTTCAGTTCCAGAGCGATTCGCCCAATGAGTCCTTGATATTTAGTCATTTTCAGCCAATTTTCTGGATTTTTGAAAATTTCACTTTTTTGTGAAAATATCCACTAAATGAGGGAATAATATGTGTGAGGGTACCCCAGGAGAGTTCCAAATGTGTGTGGGAAGAATATATATCCCGCGAGGGTAAAATTGAAAAAAGTTGAAAAAATTTTTTTGGGGGGGATTTAGTCATTTTTCTGGCGTTTATCAGTCTTTCAGATAGGGGAAATTTCAGTGAGTGTTCCGATTTCAGTTCCAGAGCGATTCGCCCAATGAGTCCTTGATATTTAGTCGTTTTCAGCCAATTTTCTGGATTTTGGAAAATTTCACTTTTTTGTGAAAATATCCACTAAATGAGGGAAAAATATGTGTGAGGGTACCCCAGGAGAGTTCCAAATGTGTGTGGGTAGAATATATATCCCACGGGGGTAAAATTGAAAAAAGTAGAAAAAATTTTTTTTTTGGACTTAGTCATTTTTCCGGCGTTTATCAGACTTTCAGATAGGGCAAATGTCAGTGAGCGTTCTGATTTCAGTTCCAGAGCGATTCGCCCAATGAGTCCTTTATATTTAGTCGTTTTCAGCCAATTTTCTGGATTTTTGAAAATTTCACTTTTTTGTGAAAATATCCACTAAATGAGGGAATAATATGTGTGAGGGTACCCCAGAAGAGTTCCAAATGTGTGTGGGTAGAATATATATCCCGCGGGGGTAAAATTGAAAAAAGTTGAAAATTTTTTTGGGGGGGATTTAGTCATTTTTCCGGCGTTTATCAGACTTTCAGATAGGGGAAATGTCAGTGAGTGTTACGATTTCAGTTCCAGAGCGATTTGCCCAATGAGTCCTTGTTATTTAGTTGTTTTCAGCCAATTTTCTGGATTTTTGAAAATTTCACTTTTTTGTGAAAATATCCACTAAATGAGGGAATAATATGTGTGAGGGTACCCCAGGAGAGTTCCAAATGTGTGTGGGAAGAATATATATAACACGGGGGTAAAATTAAAGAAAGTTGAAAAAAAATTTTTTTTGGACTTAGTCATTTTTCCGCCGTTTATCAGACTTTCAGATAGGGGAAATGTCAGTGAGCGTTCCGATTTCAGTTCCAGAGCGATTCGCCCAATGAGTCCTTGATATTTAGTCGTTTTCAGCCAATTTTCTGGATTTTTGAAAATTTCACTTTTTTGTGAAAATATCCACTAAATGAGGGAATAATATGTGTGAGGGTACCCCAGGAGAGTTCCAAATGTGTGTGGGTAGAATATATATCCCGCGGGGGTAAAATTTAAAAAAGTTGAAAAAGTTTTTTTGGGGGATTTAGTCATTTTTCCGGTGTTTATCAGACTTTCAGATAGGGGAAATGTCAGTGAGCGTTCCGATTTCAGTTCCAGAGCGATTCGCCCAATGAGTCCTTGATATTTAGTCGTTTTCAGCCAATTTTCTGGATTTTTGAAAATTTCACTTTTTTGTGAAAATATCCACTAAATGAGGGAATAATATGTGTGAGGGTACCCCAGGAGAGTTCCAAATGTGTGTGGGAAGAATATATATCCCACGGGGGTAAAATTGAAAAAAGTTGAAAAAAATTTTTTTTTGGACTTAGTCACTTTTCCGGTGTTTATCAGACTTTCAGATAGGGGAAATGTCAGTGAGCGTTCCGATTTCAGTTCCAGAGCGATTCGCCCCATGAGTCTTTGATATTTAGTTGTTTTCAGCCAATTTTCTGGATTTTTGAAAATTTTACTTTTTTGTGAAAACATCCACTAAATGAAGGAATAATACAGTTATATGAAAAAGTTTGGGCACCCCTATTAATCTTAAGCTTAATGTTTTATAAAAATTGGTGTTTTTGCAACAGCTATTTCAGTTTGATACATGTAATAACTGTTGGACACAGTAATGTTTGTACCTTGAAGTGAGGTTTAGTGTACTAACAGAAAATGTGCAATCTGCATTCAAACAAAATTTGACAGGTGCATAAGTATGGGCACCCTTATCATTTTCTTGTTTTAAATACTCCTACCTACTTTTTACTGACTTACTAAAGCACTTTTTTTGGTTTTGTAACCTCATTGAGCTTTGAACTTCATAGCTAGGTGTATGCAATCATGAGAAAAGCTACTTAAAGTGGCCACTTGCAAGTTGTTCTCCTGTTTGAATCTCCTCTGAAGAGTGGCATCATAAGCTCCTCAAAACAACTATCAAATGATCTGAAAACAAAGATTATTCAAAATAGTTGTTCAGGGGAAGGATACAAAAAGCTGTCTCAGAGATTTAACCTGTCAGTTTCCACTGTGAGGAACATAGTAAGGAAATGGAAGAACACAGGGTCAGTTCTTGTTAAGGCCAGAAGTGGCAGGCCAAGAAAAACATCAGAAAGGCAGAGAAGAAGAATGGTGAGATCAGTCAAGGACAATCCTCAGACCTCCTCCAGAGAGCTGCAGCATCAACTTGCTGCAGATGGTGTCACTGTGCATCGGTCAACTATACAACGCACTTTGCACAAGGAGAAGCTGTATGGTAGAGTGATGCGAAAGAAGCCGTTTCTGCAAGCACGCCACAAACAGAGTTGGCTGAGGTATGCAAAAGCACATTTGGAGAAGCCAATTTCTTTTTGGAAGAAGGTCCTGTGGACTGAAGAAACCTAGATTGAGTTGTTTGGTCATACAAAAAGGCAATATGCATGGCGGCAAAAAAACACAGCATTCCAAGAAAAACACTTGCTACCCACAGTAAAATTTGGTGCAGGTTCCATCATGCTTTGGGGCTGTGTGGCCAATGCCGGCACCGGGGATCTTGTTAAAGTTGAGGGACGCATGGATTCCACTCAGTATCAGCAGATTCTTGACAATAATGTTCAAGAATCAGTGATAAAGTTGAAGTTACGCAGGGGATGGATCTTTCAGCAAGACAATGATCCAAAACACCGCTCCAAATCTACTCAGGCATTCATGCAGAGGAACAATTACAATGTTCTGGAATGGCCATCCCAGTCCCCAGACCTGAATATCATTGAACATCTGTGGGATCATTTGAAGAGGGCTGTCCATGCTCGGCGACCATCAAACTTAACTGAACTGGAATTGTTTTGTAAAGAGAAATGGTCAAAAATACCTTCATCCAGGATCCAGGAACTCATAAAAAGCTACAGGAAGCGACTAGAGGCTGTTATTTTTGCAAAAGGAGGATCTATTAAATATTAATGTCACTTTTCTGGTGAGGTGCCCATACTTATGCACCAGTCAAATTTTGTTTGAATGCAGATTGCACATTTTCTGTTAGTACAATAAACCTCATTTCAAGGCAGAAACATTACTGTGTCCAACAGTTATTACATAAATCAAACTGAAATAGCTATTGCAAAAACACCAATTTTTATAAAACAATAAGCTTAACATTAATAGGGGTGCCCAAACTTTTTCATATAACTGTATGTGTGAGGGTACCCCAGGAGAGTTCCAAATGTGTGTGGGAAGAATATATATCCCACGGTGGTAAAATTGAAAAGAGTTGAAAAAAATTTATTTTTGGACTTAGTCATTTTTCCGGCGTTTATCAGACTTTCAGATAGGGGAAATGTCAGTGAGCGTTCCGATTTCAGTTCCAGAGCAATTCGCCCAATGAGTCCTTGATATTTAGTCGTTTTCAGGCAATTTTCTGGATTTTTGAAAATTTCACTTTTTTGTGAAAATATTCACTAAATGAGGGAATAATATGTGTGAGGGTACCCCAGGAGAGTTCCAAATGTGTGTGGGTAGAATATATATCCCACGGGGGTAAAATTGAAAAAAGTTGAAAAAATTTTTTTTTGGACTTAGTCATTTTTCTGGCGTTTATCAGATTTTAAAATAGGGGAAATGTCAGTGAGCGTTCCGATTTCAGTTCCAAGGCGATTTGCCCAATGAGTCCTCGATATTTAGTCGTTTTCAGCCAATATTTTGGATTTTTGAAAATTTCACTTTTTTGTGAAAATATACACTAAATGAGGGAATAATATGTGTGAGGGTACCCCAGGAGAGTTCCAAATGTGTGTGGGAAGAATATATATCCCACGGGGGTAAAATTGAAAAAAGTGGAAAAAAAATTTTTTTTGGACTTAGTCATTTTTCCGGCGTTTATCAGACTTTCAGATAGGTCAAATGTCAGTGAGCATTCCAATTTCAGTTCCAGAGCGATTCGCCCAATGAGTCTTTGATATTTAGTCGTTTTCAGCCAATTTTCTGGATTTTTGAAAATTTCACTTTTTTGTGAAAATATCCACTAAATGAGGGAATAATATGTGTGAGGTTACCCCAGGAGAGTTCCAAATGTGTGTGGGTAGAATATATATCCCACGGGGGTAAAATTTAAAAAAGTAGAAAAAATATTTTTTTTGGACTTAGTCATTTTTCCGGCGTTTATCAGACTTTCAGATAGGGGAAATGTCAGTGAGCGTTCCAATATCAGTTCCGGAGCGATTCGCCCAATGAGTCCTCCATATTTAGTCGTTTTCAGCCAATATTTTGGATTTTTGAAAATTTTACTTTTTTGTGAAAATATCCACTAAATGAAGGAATAATATGTGTGAGGGTACCCCAGGAGAGTTCCAAATGTGTGTGGGTAGAATATATATCCCGCGGGGGTAAAATTGAAAAAATTTTTTTTTTGGACTTAGTCATTTTTCCAGCGTTTATCAGACTTTCAGATAGGGGAAATGTCAGTGAGCGTTCCGATTTCAGTTCCAGAGCGATTCGCCCAATGAGTCCTTGTTATTTAATGGTTTTCAGCCAATTTTCTGGATTTTTGAAAATTTCACTTTTTTGTGAAAATATCCACTAAATGAGGGAATAATATATGTGAGGGTACCCCAGGAGAGTTCCAAATGTGTGTGGGTGGAATATATATCCCACGGGGGTAAAATTGAAAAAAGTTGAAAAAAATTTTTTTTTTGGACTTAGTCATTTTTCCGGCGTTTATCAGACTTTCAGATAGGGGAAATGTCAGTGAGCATTCCGATTTCAGTTCCAGAGCGATTCGCCCAATGAGTCCTTGATATTTAGTCGTTTTCAGCCAATTTTCTGGATTTTTGAAAATTTCACTTTTTTGTGAAAATATCCACTAAATGAGGGAATAATATGTGTGAGGGTACCCCAGGAGAGTTCCAAATGTGTGTGGGAAGAATATATATCCCACGGGGGTAAAATTGAAAAAAGTGGAAAAAAAATTTTATTTGGACTTAGTCATTTTTCCGGCGTTTATCAGACTTTCAGATAGGGCAAATGTCAGTGAGCGTTCCAATTTCAGTTCAGAGCGATTCGCCCAATGAGTCCTTGATATTTAGTCGTTTTCAGCCAATTTTCTGGATTTTTGAAAATTTTACTTTTTTGTGAAAATATCCACTAAATGAAGGAATAATATGTGTGAGGGTACCCCAGGTGAGTTCCAAATGTGTGTGGGAAGGATATATATCCCACGGGGGTAAAGTTGAAAAAAGTTGAAAAAAATTTATTTTTGGACTTAATCGTTTTTCCGGCGTTTATCAGACTTTCAGAAAGGGGAAATGTCAGTGAGCATTCCGATTTCAGTTCCAGAGCGATTCGCCCAATGTGTCCTTGATATTTGGTCATTTTCAGCCAATTTTCTGGATTTTTGAAAATTTCACTTTTTTGTGAAAATATCCACTAAATGAGGGAATAATATGTGTGAGGGTACCCCAGGAGAGTTCCAAATGTGTGTGGGAAGAATATATATCCCACGGGGGTAAAATTGAAAAAAGTTGAAAAAAATTTTTTTTGGGCTTAGTCATTTTTCCGGCGTTTATCAGACTTTCACATAGGGGAAATGTCAGTGAGCATTCCGATTTCAGTTCCAGAGCGATTCGCCCAATGAGTCCTTGATATTTAGTCATTTTCAGCCAATTTTCTGGATTTTTGAAAATTTCACTTTTTTGTGAAAATATCCACTAAATGAGGGAATAATATGTGTGAGGGTACCCCAGGAGAGTTCCAAATGTGTGTGGGAAGAATATATATCCCACAGGGGTAAAATTGAAGAAAGTTGAAAAAAATTTTTTTTTGGACTTAGTCATTTTTCCAACGTTTATCAGACTTTCAGATAGGGCAAATGTCAGTGAGCATTCCGATTTCAGTTCCAGAGCGATTCGCCCAATGAGTCCTTGTTATTTAGTTGTTTTCAGCCAATTTTCTGGATTTTTGAAAATTTCACTTTTTGTGAAAATATCCACTAAATGAGGGAATAAAATGTGTGAGGGTACCCCAGGACCAGGAGAGTACCAAATGTGTGTGGGTAGAATATATATCCCACGGGGGTAAAATTGAAAAAATTAGAAACATTTTTTTTTTGGACTTAGTCAATTTTCCGGCGTTTATCAGACTTTCAGATAGGGTAAATGTCAGTGAGCGTTCCGATTTCAGTTCCAGAGTGATTCGCCCAATGAGTCCTCGATATTTAGTCGTTTTCAGCCAATATTTAGGATTTTTGAAAATTTCACTTTTTTGTGAAAATATCCACTAAATGAGAGAATAATATGTGTGAGGGTACCCCAGGAGAGTTCCAAATGTGTGTGGGAAGAATATATATCCCACGGGGGTAAAATTGAAAAAAGTGGAAAAAAAAATTTTTTTGGACTTAGTCATTTTTCCGGCGTTTATCAGACTTTCAGATAGGGCAAATGTCACTGAGCGTTCCAATTTCAGTTCAGAGCGATTCGCCCATGAGTCCCTGATATTTAGTCGTTTTCAGCCAATTTTCTGGATTTTTGAAAATTTCACTTTTTGTGAAAATATCCACTAAATGAGGGAATAAAATGTGTGAGGGTACCCCAGGACCAGGAGAGTACCAAATGTGTGTGGGTAGAATATATATCCCACGGGGGTAAAATTGAAAAAAGTTGAAAAAAATTTTTTTTTGGACCCAGTCATTTTTCCGGCGTTTATCAGACTTTCAGATAGGGGAAATGTCAGTGAGCGTTCCGATTTCAGTTCCAGAGCGATTCGCCTAATGAGTCCTTGATATTTAGTCGTTTTCAGCCAATTTTCTGGATTTTTGAAAATTTCACTTTTTTGTGAAAATATCCACTAAATGAGGGAATAATATGTGTGAGGGTACCCAGGAGAGTTCCAAATGTGTGTGGGTAGAATATATATCCCAAGGGGGTAAAATTGAAAAAAGTAGAAAAAAATTTTTTTTTGGATTTAATCAATTTTCCGGCGTTTATCAGACTTTCAGATAGGGCAAATGTCAGTGAGCGTTCCGATTTCAGTTCCAGAGCAATTCGCCCAATGAGTCCTTGATATTTAGTCGTTTTCAGCCAATTTTCTGGATTTTTGAAAATTTCACTTTTTTGTGAAAATATCCACTAAATGAGGGAATAATATGTGTGAGGGTACCCCAGGAGAGTACCAAATGTGTGTGGGAAGAATATATATATTTCCCACGGGGGTAAAATTGAAAAAAGTTGAAAAAATTTTTTTTTGGGACTTAGTCATTTTTCCGTTGTTTATCAGACTTTCAGATAGGGGAAATGTCAGTGAGCATTCCGATTTCAGTTCCAGAGCGATTCACCCAATGAGTCCTTGATATTTAGTCGTTTTCAGCCAATTTTCTGGATTTTTGAAAATTTCACTTTTTTATGAAAATATCCACTAAATGAGGGAATAATATGTGTGAGGGTACCCCAGGAGAGTTCCAAATGTGTGTGGGTAGAATATATATCCCACGGGGGTAAAATTGAAAAAAGTTGAACAATTTTTTTTTTGGACTTAGTCAATTTTCCGGCGTTTATCAGACTTTCAGATAGGGCAAATGTCAGTGAGCGTTCCGATTTCAGTTCCAGAGTGATTCGCCCAATGAGTCCTCGATATTTAGTCGTTTTCAGCCAATATTTAGGATTTTTGAAAATTTCACTTTTTTGTGAAAATATCCACTAAATGAGAGAATAATATGTGTGAGGGTACCCCAGGAGAGTTCCAAATGTGTGTGGGAAGAATATATATCCCACGGGGGTAAAATTGAAAAAAGTGGAAAAAAAAATTTTTTTGGACTTAGTCATTTTTCCGGCGTTTATCAGACTTTCAGATAGGGCAAATGTCACTGAGCGTTCCAATTTCAGTTCAGAGCGATTCGCCCATGAGTCCCTGATATTTAGTGGTTTTCAGCCAATTTTCTGGATTTTTGAAAATTTCACTTTTTTGTGAAAATATCCACTAAATGAAGGAATAATATGTGTGAGGGTACCCCAGGAGAGTTCCAAATGTGTGTGGGTAGAATATATATCCCGCGGGGGTAAAATTGAAAAAAATGTTTTTTTGGACCCAGTCATTTTTCCGGCGTTTATCAGACTTTCACATAGGGGAAATGTCAGTGAGCGTTCCGATTTCAGTTCCAGAGCGATTCGCCCAATGAGTCCTTAATATTTAGTCATTTTCAGCCAATTTTCTGGATTTTTGAAAATTTCACTTTTTTTGTAAAAATATCCACTAAATGAGGGAATAATATGTGTGAGGGTACCCCAGGATAGTTCCAAATGTGTGTGGGTAGAATATATATCCCACGGGGGTAAAATTGAAAAAAGTTGAAAAAAATTTTTTTTTGGACTTAGTCATTTTTCCGGTGTTTATCAGACTTTCAAATAAGGGAAATGTCAGTGAGGGTTCCGATTTCAGTTCCAGAGTGATTCGCCCAATGAGTCCTTGATATTTAGTCGTTTTCAGCCAATTTTCTGGATTTTTGAAAATTTTACTTTTTTGTGAAAACATCCACTAAATGAGGGAATAATATGTGTGAGGGTACCCCAGGAGAGTTCCAAATGTGTGTTGGAAGAATATATATCCCGCGGGGGTAAAATTGAAAAAAATTTTTTTTTGGACCCAGTCATTTTTTCAGCGTTTATCAGACTTTCAGATAGGGGAAATGTCAGTGAGCATTCCGATTTCAGTTCCAGAGCGATTCGCCCAATGAGTCCTTAATATTTAGTCATTTTCAGCCAATTTTCTGGATTTTTGAAAATTTCACTTTTTTTGTGAAAATATCCACTAAATGAGGGAATAATATGTGTGAGGGTACCCCAGGATAGTTCCAAATGTGTGTGGGTAGAATATATATCCCACGGGGGTAAAATTGAAAAAAGTTGAAAAAAATTTTTTTTTGGACTTAGTCATTTTTCCGGAGTTTATCAGACTTTCAAATAAGGGAAATGTCAGTGAGGGTTCCGATTTCAGTTCCAGAGCGATTTGTCCAATGAGTCCTTGTTATTTAGTTGTTTTCAGCCAATTTTCTGGATTTTTGAAAATTTCACTTTTTTGTGAAAATATCCACTAAATGAGGGAATAATATGTGTGAGGGTACCCCAGGAGAGTTCCAAATGTGTGTGGGTAGAATATATATCCCACGGGGGTAAAATTGAAAAAAGTTGAAAAAAATTTTTTTTTGGACTTAGTCATTTTTCCGGCGTTTATCAGACTTTCAGAAAGGGGAAATGTCAGTGAGCATTCCGATTTCAGTTCCAGAGCGATTCGCCCAATGAGTCCTTTATATTTAGTTGTTTTCAGCCAATTTTCTGGATTTTTGAAAATTTTACTTTTTTGTGAAAATATCCACTAAATGAGGGAATAATATGTGTGAGGGTACCCCAGGAGAGTTGCAAATGTGTGTGGGTAGAATATATATCCCACGGGGGTAAAATTGAAAAAAGTTGAAAAAATTTTTTTTTGGACTTAGTCATTTTTCTGGCGTTTATCAGATTTTAAAATGGGGGAAATGTCAGTGAGCGTTCCGATTTCAGTTCCAGAGTGATTCGCCCAATGAGTCCTCGATATTTAGTCGTTTTCAGCCAATATTTAGGACTTTTGAAAATTTCACTTTTTTGTGAAAATATCCACTAAATGAGGGAATAATATGTGTGAGGGTACCCCAGGAGAGTTCCAAATGTGTGTGGGTAGAATATATATCCCACGGGGGTAAAATTGAAAAAAGTTGAAAATTTTTTTGGGGGGGATTTAGTCATTTTTCCTGCGTTTATCAGACTTTCAGATAGGGGAAATGTCAGTGAGCGTTCCGATTTCAGTTCCAGAGCGATTCGCCCAATGAGTCCTTGATATTTAGTCGTTTTCAGTCAATTTTCTGGATTTTTGAAAATTTCACTTTTTTGTGAAAATATCCACTAAATGAGGGAATAATATGTGTGAGGGTACCCCAGGAGAGTTCTAAATGTGTGTGGGAAGAATATATATCCCACGGGGGTAAAATTGAAAAAAGTGGAAAAAATTTTTTTTTGAACTTAGTCATTTTTCCGGCGTTTATCAGACTTTCAGATAGGTCAAATGTCAGTGAGCATTCCAATTTCATTTCCAGAGCGATTCGCCCAATGAGTCTTTGATATTTAGTCGTTTTCAGCCAATTTTCTGGATTTTTGAAAATTTCACTTTTTTGTGAAAATATCCACTAAATGAGGGAATAATATGTGTGAGGGTACCTCAGGAGAGTTCCAAATGTGTGTGGGTAGAATATATATCCCACGGGGGTAAAATTGAAAAAAGTTTAAAAAAATTTTTTTTGGACTTAGTCATTTTTCTGGCGTTTATCAGACTTTAAGATAGGGAAAATGTCAGTGAGCGTTCCGATTTCAGTTCCAGAGCGATTCGCCCAATGAGTCTTCGATATTTAGTCGTTTTCAGCCAATATTTTGGATTTTTGAAAATTTTACTTTTTTGTGAAAATATCCACTAAATGAGGGAATAATATGTGTGAGGTTACCCCTGGAGAGTTCCAAATGTGAGTGGGTAGAATATATATCCCACGGGGGTAAAATTGAAAAAAGTGGAAAAAAATTTTTTTTTGGACTTAGTCATTTTTCTGGCGTTTATCAGATTTTAAAATAGGGGAAATGTCAGTGAGCGTTCCGATTTCAGTTCCAGAGCGATTCGCCCAATGAGTCCTTGATATTTAGTCGTTTTCAGCCAATTTTCTGGATTTTTGAAAATTTCACTTTTTTGTGAAAATATCCACTAAATGAGGGAATAATATGTGTGAGGGTACCCCAGGAGAGTTCCAAATGTGTGTGGGTAGAATATATATCCCGCGGGGGTAAAATTGAAAAAAATATTTTTTTGGACCCAGTCATTTTTCCGGCGTTTATCAGACTTTCACATAGGGGAAATGTCAGTGAGCGTTCCGATTTCAGTTCCAGAGCGATTCACCCAATGTGTCTTTGATATTTAGTCGTTTTCAGCCAATTTTCTGGATTTTTGAAAATTTTACTTTTTTGTGAAAATATCCACTAAATGAAGGAATACTATGTGTGAGGGTACCCCAGGAGAGTTCAAAATGTGTGTGGGAAGAATATATATCCCACAGGGGTAAAATTGAAGAAAGTTGAAAAAAAAATTTTTTTGGACTTAGTCATTTTTCCGGGGTTTATCAGACTTTCAGATAGGGGAAATGTCAGTGAGCGTTCCGATTTCAGTTCCAGAGCGATTCCCCCAGTGAGTCCTTAATATTTAGTCATTTTCAGCCAATTTTCTGGATTTTTGAAAATTTTAATTTTTGTGAAAATATCCACTAAATGAGGGAATAATATGTGTGAGGGTACCCCAGGAGAGTTCCAAATGTGTGTGGGTAGAATATATATCCCACGGGGGTAAAATTGAAAAAAGTTGAAAAAACTTTGTTTTGGACTTAGTCATTTTTCTGGCGCTTATCAGACTTTAAGATAGGGAAAATGTCAGTCAGCGTTCCGATTTCAGTTCCAGAGCGATTCGCCCAATGAGTCCTCGATATTTAGTCGTTTTCAGCCAATATTTTGGATTTTTGAAAATTTTACTTTTTTGTGAAAATATTCACTAAATGAGGGAATAATATGTGTGAGGTTACCCCAGGAGAGTTCCAAATGTGTGTGGGTAGAATATATATCCCACGGGGGTAAAATTGAAAAAAGTAGAAAAAATATTTTTTTTAGACTTAGTCATTTTTCCGGCGTTTATCAGACTTTCAGATAGGGCAAATGTCAGTGAGCGTTCCAATTTCAGTTCAGAGCGATTCGCCCATGAGTCCTTGATATTTAGTCGTTTTCAGCCAATTTTCTGGATTTTTGAAAATTTCACTTTTTTGTGAAAATATCCACTAAATGAAGGAATAATATGTGTGAGGGTACCCCAGGAGAGTTCCAAATGTGTGTGCGTGGAATATATATCCCGCGGGGGTAAAATTGAAAAAAATGTTTTTTTGGACCCAGTCATTTTTCCAGCGTTTATCAGACTTTCACATAGGGGAAATGTCAGTGAGCGTTCCGATTTCAGTTCCAGAGCGATTCGCCCAATGAGTCTTTGATATTTAGTCGTTTTCAGCCAATTTTCTGGATTTTTGAAAATTTTACTTTTTTGTGAAAATATCCACTAAATGAAGGAATAATATGTGTGAGGGTACCCCAGGAGAGTTCCAAATGTGTGTGGGAAGAATATATATCCCGCGGGGTAAAATTGAAAAAAATTTTTTTTTGGACCCAGTCATTTTTCCGGCGTTTATCAGACTTTCAGATAGGGGAAATGTCAGTGAGCGTTCCGATTTCAGTTCCAGAGCGATTTGTCCAATGAGTCCTTGTTATTTAGTTGTTTTCAGCCAATTTTCTGGATTTTTGAAAATTTCACTTTTTTGTGAAAATATCCACTAAATGAGGGAATAATATGTGTGAGGGTACCCCAGGAGAGTTCCAAATGTGTGTGGGTAGAATATATATCCCACGGGGGTAAAATTGAAAAAAGTTGAAAAAAATTTTTTTTTGGACTTAGTCATTTTTCCGGCGTTTATCAGACTTTCAGAAAGGGGAAATGTCAGTGAGCATTCCGATTTCAGTTCCAGAGCGATTCGCCCAATGAGTCCTTTATATTTAGTTGTTTTCAGCCAATTTTCTGGATTTTTGAAAATTTTACTTTTTTGTGAAAATATCCACTAAATGAGGGAATAATATGTGTGAGGGTACCCCAGGAGAGTTGCAAATGTGTGTGGGTAGAATATATATCCCACGGGGGTAAAATTGAAAAAAGTTGAAAAAATTTTTTTTTGGACTTAGTCATTTTTCTGGCGTTTATCAGATTTTAAAATGGGGGAAATGTCAGTGAGCGTTCCGATTTCAGTTCCAGAGTGATTCGCCCAATGAGTCCTCGATATTTAGTCGTTTTCAGCCAATATTTAGGACTTTTGAAAATTTCACTTTTTTGTGAAAATATCCACTAAATGAGGGAATAATATGTGTGAGGGTACCCCAGGAGAGTTCCAAATGTGTGTGGGTAGAATATATATCCCACGGGGGTAAAATTGAAAAAAGTTGAAAATTTTTTTGGGGGGGATTTAGTCATTTTTCCTGCGTTTATCAGACTTTCAGATAGGGGAAATGTCAGTGAGCGTTCCGATTTCAGTTCCAGAGCGATTCGCCCAATGAGTCCTTGATATTTAGTCGTTTTCAGTCAATTTTCTGGATTTTTGAAAATTTCACTTTTTTGTGAAAATATCCACTAAATGAGGGAATAATATGTGTGAGGGTACCCCAGGAGAGTTCTAAATGTGTGTGGGAAGAATATATATCCCACGGGGGTAAAATTGAAAAAAGTGGAAAAAATTTTTTTTTGAACTTAGTCATTTTTCCGGCGTTTATCAGACTTTCAGATAGGTCAAATGTCAGTGAGCATTCCAATTTCATTTCCAGAGCGATTCGCCCAATGAGTCTTTGATATTTAGTCGTTTTCAGCCAATTTTCTGGATTTTTGAAAATTTCACTTTTTTGTGAAAATATCCACTAAATGAGGGAATAATATGTGTGAGGGTACCTCAGGAGAGTTCCAAATGTGTGTGGGTAGAATATATATCCCACGGGGGTAAAATTGAAAAAAGTTTTAAAAAATTTTTTTTGGACTTAGTCATTTTTCTGGCGTTTATCAGACTTTAAGATAGGGAAAATGTCAGTGAGCGTTCCGATTTCAGTTCCAGAGCGATTCGCCCAATGAGTCTTCGATATTTAGTCGTTTTCAGCCAATATTTTGGATTTTTGAAAATTTTACTTTTTTGTGAAAATATCCACTAAATGAGGGAATAATATGTGTGAGGTTACCCCTGGAGAGTTCCAAATGTGAGTGGGTAGAATATATATCCCACGGGGGTAAAATTGAAAAAAGTGGAAAAAAAATTTTTTTTGGACTTAGTCATTTTTCTGGCGTTTATCAGAATTTAAAATAGGGGAAATGTCAGTGAGCGTTCCGATTTCAGTTCCAGAGCGATTCGCCCAATGAGTCCTTGATATTTAGTCGTTTTCAGCCAATTTTCTGGATTTTTGAAAATTTCACTTTTTTGTGAAAATATCCACTAAATGAGGGAATAATATGTGTGAGGGTACCCCAGGAGAGTTCCAAATGTGTGTGGGTAGAATATATATCCCGCGGGGGTAAAATTGAAAAAAATATTTTTTTGGACCCAGTCATTTTTCCGGCGTTTATCAGACTTTCACATAGGGGAAATGTCAGTGAGCGTTCCGATTTCAGTTCCAGAGCGATTCACCCAATGTGTCTTTGATATTTAGTCGTTTTCAGCCAATTTTCTGGATTTTTGAAAATTTTACTTTTTTGTGAAAATATCCACTAAATGAAGGAATACTATGTGTGAGGGTACCCCAGGAGAGTTCAAAATGTGTGTGGGAAGAATATATATCCCACAGGGGTAAAATTGAAAAAAGTTGAAAAAATTTTTTTTTGGACTTAGTCATTTTTCTGGTGTTTGTCACACTTTCAGATAGGGGAAATGTCAGTGAGCATTCCGATTTCAGTTCCAGAGCGATTCGCCCAGTGAGTCCTTAATATTTAGTCATTTTCAGCCAATTTTCTGGATTTTTGAAAATTTTAATTTTTGTGAAAATATCCACTAAATGAGGGAATAATATGTGTGAGGGTACCCCAGGAGAGTTCCAAATGTGTGTGGGTAGAATATATATCCCACGGGGGTAAAATTGAAAAAAGTTGAAAAAAATTTGTTTTGGACTTAGTCATTTTTCTGGCGCTTATCAGACTTTAAGATAGGGAAAATGTCAGTCAGCGTTCCGATTTCAGTTCCAGAGCGATTCGCCCAATGAGTCCTCGATATTTAGTCGTTTTCAGCCAATATTTTGGATTTTTGAAAATTTTACTTTTTTGTGAAAATATTCACTAAATGAGGGAATAATATGTGTGAGGTTACCCCAGGAGAGTTCCAAATGTGTGTGGGTAGAATATATATCCCACGGGGGTAAAATTGAAAAAAGTAGAAAAAATATTTTTTTTAGACTTAGTCATTTTTCCGGCGTTTATCAGACTTTCAGATAGGGCAAATGTCAGTGAGCGTTCCAATTTCAGTTCAGAGCGATTCGCCCATGAGTCCTTGATATTTAGTCGTTTTCAGCCAATTTTCTGGATTTTTGAAAATTTCACTTTTTTGTGAAAATATCCACTAAATGAAGGAATAATATGTGTGAGGGTACCCCAGGAGAGTTCCAAATGTGTGTGCGTGGAATATATATCCCGCGGGGGTAAAATTGAAAAAAATGTTTTTTTGGACCCAGTCATTTTTCCAGCGTTTATCAGACTTTCACATAGGGGAAATGTCAGTGAGCGTTCCGATTTCAGTTCCAGAGCGATTCGCCCAATGAGTCTTTGATATTTAGTCGTTTTCAGCCAATTTTCTGGATTTTTGAAAATTTTACTTTTTTGTGAAAATATCCACTAAATGAAGGAATAATATGTGTGAGGGTACCCCAGGAGAGTTCCAAATGTGTGTGGGAAGAATATATATCCCACGGGGGTAAAATTGAAGAAAGTTGAAAAAAAATTTTTTTTGGACTTAGTCATTTTTCCGGGGTTTATCAGACTTTCAGATAGGGGAAATGTCAGTGAGCGTTCCGATTTCAGTTCCAGAGCGATTCGCCCAATGAGTCCTTAATATTTAGTCATTTTCAGCCAATTTTCTGGATTTTTGAAAATTTTAATTTTTGTGAAAATATCCACTAAATGAGGGAATAATATGTGTGAGGGTACCCCAGGAGAGTTCCAAATGTGTGTGGGTAGAATATATATCCCACGGGGGTAAAATTGAAAAAAGTTGAAAACAATTTTTTTTTGGACTTAGTCATTTTTTCGGCATTCATCAGACTTTCACATAGGGGAAATGTCAGTGAGCATTCCGATTTCAGTTCCAGATCGATTCGCCGAATGAGTCCTTGTTATTTAGTTGTTTTCAGCAAATTTTCAGGATTTTTGAAAATTTCACTTTTTTGTGAAAATATCCACTAAATGAGGGAATAATATGTGTCAGGGTACCCCAGGAGAGTACCAAATGTGTGTGGGTAGAATATATATCCCACGGGGGTAAAATTGAAAAAATTAGAAACATTTTTTTTTTTTGGACTAAGTCATTTTTCCGGCGTTTATCAGACTTTCAGATAGGGGAAATGTCAGTGAGCATTCCGATTTCAGTTCCAGAGCGATTCACCCAATGAGTCCTTGATATTTAGTCGTTTTCAGCCAATTTTCTGGATTTTTGAAAATTTCACTTTTTTGTGAAAATATCCACTAAATGAGGGAATAATATGTGTGAGGGTACCCCAGGAGAGTTCCAAGTGTGTGTGGGTAGAATATATATCCCACGGGGGTAAAATTGAAAAAAGTTGAAAAAAATTTATTTTTGGACTTAGTCATTTTTCCGGCGTTTATCAGACTTTCAGATAGGGGAAATGTCAGTGAGCGTTCCGATTTCAGTTCCAGAGCGATTCGCCCAATGAGTCCTTGTTATTTAGTCGTTTTCAGCCAATATTTAGGATTTTTGAAAATTTCACTTTTTTGTGAAAATATCCACTAAATGAAGGAATAATATGTGTGAGGGTACCCCAGGAGAGTTCCAAATGTGTGTGGGTAGAATATATATCCCGTGGGGGTAAAATTGAAAAAAATTTTTTTTTGGACCCAGTCATTTTTCCGGCATTTATCAGACTTTCAGATAGGGGAAATGTCAGTGAGAGTTCCGATTTCAGTTCCAGAGCGATTTGTCCAATGAGTCCTTGTTATTTAGTTGTTTTCAGCCAATTTTCTGGATTTTTGAAAATTTCACTTTTTTGTGAAAATATCCACTAAATGAGGGAATAATATGTGTGAGGGTACCCCAGGAGAGTTCCAAATGTGTGTGGGAAGAATATATATCCCACGGGGGTAAAATTGAAAAAAGTTGAAAAAAATTTATTTTTGGACTTAGTCATTTTTCCGGCGTTTATCAGACTTTCAGATAGGGGAAATGTCAGTGAGCGTTCCGATTTCAGTTCCAGAGCGATTCGCCCAATGAGTCCTTGTTATTTAGTCGTTTTCAGCCAATATTTAGGATTTTTGAAAATTTCACTTTTTTGTGAAAATATCCACTAAATGAAGGAATAATATGTGTGAGGGTACCCCAGGAGAGTTCCAAATGTGTGTGGGTAGAATATATATCCCGTGGGGGTAAAATTGAAAAAAATTTTTTTTTGGACCCAGTCATTTTTCCGGCATTTATCAGACTTTCAGATAGGGGAAATGTCAGTGAGAGTTCCGATTTCAGTTCCAGAGCGATTTGTCCAATGAGTCCTTGTTATTTAGTTGTTTTCAGCCAATTTTCTGGATTTTTGAAAATTTCACTTTTTTGTGAAAATATCCACTAAATGAGGGAATAATATGTGTGAGGGTACCCCAGGAGAGTTCCAAATGTGTGTGGGTAGAATATATATGCCACGGGGGTAAAATTGAAAAAAGTTGAAAAAAATTTTTTTTTGGACTTAGTCATTTTTCCGGCGTTTATCAGACTTTCAGATAGGGGAAATGTCAGTGAGCGTTCCGATTTCAGTTCCAGAGCGATTCGCCCAATGAGTCCTCGATATTTAGTCGTTTTCAGCCAATATTTAGGATTTTTGAAAATTTCACTTTTTTGTGAAAATATCCACTAAATGAGGGAATAATATGTGTGAGGGTACCCCAGGAGAGTTCCAAATGTGTGTGGGAAGAATATATATCCCACGGGGGTAAAATTGAAAAAAGTGGAAAAAAAAATTTTTTTGGACTTAGTCATTTTTCCGGCGTTTATCAGACTTTCAGATAGGGCAAATGTCAGTGAGCGTTCCAGTTTCAGTTCAGAGCGATTCGCCCATGAGTCCTTGATATTTAGTCGTTTTCAGCCAATTTTCTGGATTTTTGAAAATTTCACTTTTTTGTGAAAATATCCACTAAATGAAGGAATAATATGTGTGAGGGTACCCCAGGAGAGTTCCAAATGTGTGTGGGTAGAATATATATCCCGCGGGGGTAAAATTGAAAAAATTTTTTTTTTGGACCCAGTCATTTTTCCGGCGTTTATCAGACTTTCAGATAGGGCAAATGTCAGTGAGCGTTCCAGTTTCAGTTCAGAGCGATTCGCCCATGAGTCCTTGATATTTAGTCGTTTTCAGCCAATTTTCTGGATTTTTGAAAATTTTACTTTTTTGTGAAAATATCCACTAAATGAGGGAATAATATGTGTGAGCGTACCCCAGGAGAGTTCCAAATGTGTGTGGGTAGAATATATATCCCACGGGGGTAAAATTGAAAAAAGTTGAAAAAAATTTTTTTTTGGACTTAGTCATTTTTCCGGCGTTTATCAGACTTTCAGATAGGGGAAATGTCAGTGAGCATTCCGATTTCAGTTCCAGAGCGATTCGCCCAATGAGTCCTTGATATTTAGTCGTTTTCAGCCAATTTTCTGGATTTTTGAAAATTTTACTTTTTTGTGAAAATATCCACTAAATGAGGGAATAATATGTGTGAGGGTACCCCAGGAGAGTTCCAAATGTGTGTGGGAAGAATATATATCCCACGGGGGTAAAATTGAAAAAAGTTGAAAAAAATTTTTTTTTGGACTTAGTCATTTTTCCGGTGTTTATCAGACTTTCAGATAGGGGAAATGTCAGTGAGCATTCCGATTTCAGTTCCAGAGCGATTCACCCAATGAGTCCTTGATATTTAGTCGTTTTCAGCCAATTTTCTGGATTTTTGAAATTTCACTTTTTTGTGAAAATATCCACTAAATGAGGGAATAATATGTGTGAGCGTACCCCAGGAGAGTTCCAAATGTGTGTGGGTAGAATATATATCCCACGGGGGTAAAATTGAAAAAAGTTGAAAAAAATTTATTTTTGGACTTAGTCATTTTTCCGGCGTTTATCAGACTTTCAGATAGGGGAAATGTCAGTGAGCGTTCCGATTTCAGTTCCAGAGCGATTCGCCCAATGAGTCCTCGATATTTAGTCGTTTTCAGCCAATATTTAGGATTTTTGAAAATTTCACTTTTTTGTGAAAATATCCACTAAATGAGGGAATAATATGTGTGAGGGTACCCCAGGAGAGTTCCAAATGTGTGTGGGAAGAATATATATCCCACGGGGGTAAAATTGAAAAAAGTGGAAAAAAAAATTTTTTTGGACTTAGTCATTTTTCCGGCGTTTATCAGACTTTCAGATAGGGCAAATGTCAGTGAGCGTTCCAGTTTCAGTTCAGAGCGATTCGCCCATGAGTCCTTGATATTTAGTCGTTTTCAGCCAATTTTCTGGATTTTTGAAAATTTTACTTTTTTGTGAAAATATCAACTAAATGAAGGAATAATATGTGTGAGGGTACCCCAGGAGAGTTCCAAATGTGTGTGGGAAGAATATATATCCCACGGGGGTAAAATTGAAAAAAGTTGAAAAAAAATTATTTTTGGACTTAGTCATTTTTCCGGCGTTTATCAGACTTTCAGATAGGGCAAATGTCAGTGAGCGTTCCGATTTCAGTTCAGAGCGATTCGCCCATGAGTCCTTGATATTTAGTCGTTTTCAGCCAATTTTCAGGATTTTTGAAAATTTCACTTTTTTGTGAAAATATCCACTAAATGAGGGAATAATATGTGTCAGGGTACCCCAGGAGAGTACCAAATGTGTGTGGGTAGAATATATATCATACGGGGGTAAAATTGAAAAAATTAGAAACATTTTTTTTTTTTGGACTAAGTCATTTTTCCGGCGTTTATCAGACTTTCAGATAGGGGAAATGTCAGTGAGCGTTCCGATTTCAGTTCCAGAGCGATTCGCCTAATGAGTCCTCGATATTTAGTCGTTTTCAGCCAATTTTCTGGATTTTTGAAAATTTCACTTTTTTGTGAAAATATCCACTAAATGAGTGAATAATATGTGTGAGGGTACCCCAGGAGAGTTCCAAATGTGTGTGGGTAGAATATATATCCCACGGGGGTAAAATTGAAAAAAGTTGAAAAAAATTTATTTTTGGACTTAGTCATTTTTCCGGCGTTTATCAGACTTTCAGATAGGGGAAATGTCAGTGAGCGTTCCGATTTCAGTTCCAGAGCGATTCGCCCAATGAGTCCTTGTTATTTAGTCGTTTTCAGCCAATATTTAGGATTTTTGAAAATTTCACTTTTTTGTGAAAATATCCACTAAATGAAGGAATAATATGTGTGAGGGTACCCCAGGAGAGTTCCAAATGTGTGTGGGTAGAATATATATCCCGTGGGGGTAAAATTGAAAAAAATTTTTTTTTGGACCCAGTCATTTTTCCGGCATTTATCAGACTTTCAGATAGGGGAAATGTCAGTGAGAGTTCCGATTTCAGTTCCAGAGCGATTTGTCCAATGAGTCCTTGTTATTTAGTTGTTTTCAGCCAATTTTCTGGATTTTTGAAAATTTCACTTTTTTGTGAAAATATCCACTAAATGAGGGAATAATATGTGTGAGGGTACCCCAGGAGAGTTCCAAATGTGTGTGGGTAGAATATATATCCCACGGGGGTAAAATTGAAAAAAGTTGAAAAAATTTTTTTTTTGGACTTAGTCATTTTTCCGGCGTTTATCAGACTTTCAGATAGGGGAAATGTCAGTGAGCGTTCCGATTTCAGTTCCAGAGCGATTCGCCCAATGAGTCCTCGATATTTAGTCGTTTTCAGCCAATATTTAGGATTTTTGAAAATTTCACTTTTTTGTGAAAATATCCACTAAATGAGGGAATAATATGTGTGAGGGTACCCCAGGAGAGTTCCAAATGTGTGTGGGAAGAATATATATCCCACGGGGGTAAAATTGAAAAAAGTGGAAAAAAAAATTTTTTTGGACTTAGTCATTTTTCCGGCGTTTATCAGACTTTCAGATAGGGCAAATGTCAGTGAGCGTTCCAGTTTCAGTTCAGAGCGATTCGCCCATGAGTCCTTGATATTTAGTCGTTTTCAGCCAATTTTCTGGATTTTTGAAAATTTCACTTTTTTGTGAAAATATCCACTAAATGAAGGAATAATATGTGTGAGGGTACCCCAGGAGAGTTCCAAATGTGTGTGGGTAGAATATATATCCCGCGGGGGTAAAATTGAAAAAATTTTTTTTTTGGACCCAGTCATTTTTCCGGCGTTTATCAGACTTTCAGATAGGGGAAATGTCAGTGAGCGTTCCGATTTCAATTCCAGAGCGATTTGTCCAATGAGTCCTTGTTATTTAGTTGTTTTCAGCCAATTTTCTGGATTTTTGAAAATTTCACTTTTTTGTGAAAATATCCACTAAATGAGGGAATAATATGTGTGAGGGTACTCCAGGAGAGTTCCAAATGTGTGTGGGTAGAATATATATCCCACGGGGGTAAAATTGAAAAAAGTTGAAAAAAATTTTTTTTTGGACTTAGTCATTTTTCCGGCGTTTATCAGACTTTCAGATAGGGGAAATGTCAGTGAGCATTCCGATTTCAGTTCCAGAGCGATTCGCCCAATGAGTCCTTGATATTTAGTCGTTTTCAGCCAATTTTCTGGATTTTTGAAAATTTTACTTTTTTGTGAAAATATCCACTAAATGAGGGAATAATATGTGTGAGGGTACCCCAGGAGAGTTCCAAATGTGTGTGGGAAGAATATATATCCCACGGGGGTAAAATTGAAAAAAGTTGAAAAAAATTTTTTTTTGGACTTAGTCATTTTTCCGGTGTTTATCAGACTTTCAGATAGGGGAAATGTCAGTGAGCATTCCGATTTCAGTTCCAGAGCGATTCACCCAATGAGTCCTTGATATTTAGTCGTTTTCAGCCAATTTTCTGGATTTTTGAAATTTCACTTTTTTGTGAAAATATCCACTAAATGAGGGAATAATATGTGTGAGCGTACCCCAGGAGAGTTCCAAATGTGTGTGGGTAGAATATATATCCCACGGGGGTAAAATTGAAAAAAGTTGAAAAAAATTTTTTTTTGGACTTAGTCATTTTTCCGGTGTTTATCAGACTTTCAGATAGGGGAAATGTCAGTGAGCATTCCGATTTCAGTTCCAGAGCGATTCACCCAATGAGTCCTTGATATTTAGTCGTTTTCAGCCAATTTTCTGGATTTTTGAAATTTCACTTTTTTGTGAAAATATCCACTAAATGAGGGAATAATATGTGTGAGCGTACCCCAGGAGAGTTCCAAATGTGTGTGGGTAGAATATATATCCCACGGGGGTAAAATTGAAAAAAGTTGAAAAAAATTTATTTTTGGACTTAGTCATTTTTCCGGCGTTTATCAGACTTTCAGATAGGGGAAATGTCAGTGAGCGTTCCGATTTCAGTTCCAGAGCGATTCGCCCAATGAGTCCTCGATATTTAGTCGTTTTCAGCCAATATTTAGGATTTTTGAAAATTTCACTTTTTTGTGAAAATATCCACTAAATGAGGGAATAATATGTGTGAGGTTACCCCAGGAGAGTTCCAAATGTGTGTGGGAAGAACATATATCCCACGGGGGTAAAATTGAAAAAAGTGGAAAAAAAAATTTTTTTGGACTTAGTCATTTTTCCGGCGTTTATCAGACTTTCAGATAGGGCAAATGTCAGTGAGCGTTCCAGTTTCAGTTCAGAGCGATTCGCCCATGAGTCCTTGATATTTAGTCGTTTTCAGCCAATTTTCTGGATTTTTGAAAATTTTACTTTTTTGTGAAAATATCAACTAAATGAAGGAATAATATGTGTGAGCGTACCCCAGGAGAGTTCCAAATGTGTGTGGGAAGAATATATATCCCACGGGGGTAAAATTGAAAAAAGTTGAAAAAAAATTATTTTTGGACTTAGTCATTTTTCCGGCGTTTATCAGACTTTCAGATAGGGCAAATGTCAGTGAGCGTTCCGATTTCAGTTCAGAGCGATTCGCCCATGAGTCCTTGATATTTAGTCGTTTTCAGCCAATTTTCAGGATTTTTGAAAATTTCACTTTTTTGTGAAAATATCCACTAAATGAGGGAATAATATGTGTCAGGGTACCCCAGGAGAGTACCAAATGTGTGTGGGTAGAATATATATCATACGGGGGTAAAATTGAAAAAATTAGAAACATTTTTTTTTTTTGGACTAAGTCATTTTTCCGGCGTTTATCAGACTTTCAGATAGGGGAAATGTCAGTGAGCGTTCCGATTTCAGTTCCAGAGCGATTCGCCTAATGAGTCCTCGATATTTAGTCGTTTTCAGCCAATTTTCTGGATTTTTGAAAATTTCACTTTTTTGTGAAAATATCCACTAAATGAGGGAATAATATGTGTGAGGGTACCCCAGGAGAGTTCCAAATGTGTGTGGGTAGAATATATATCCCACGGGGGTAAAATTGAAAAAAGTTGAAAAAAATTTATTTTTGGACTTAGTCATTTTTCCGGCGTTTATCAGACTTTCAGATAGGGGAAATGTCAGTGAGCGTTCCGATTTCAGTTCCAGAGCGATTCGCCCAATGAGTCCTTGTTATTTAGTCGTTTTCAGCCAATATTTAGGATTTTTGAAAATTTCACTTTTTTGTGAAAATATCCACTAAATGAAGGAATAATATGTGTGAGGGTACCCCAGGAGAGTTCCAAATGTGTGTGGGTAGAATATATATCCCGTGGGGGTAAAATTGAAAAAAATTTTTTTTTGGACCCAGTCATTTTTCCGGCATTTATCAGACTTTCAGATAGGGGAAATGTCAGTGAGAGTTCCGATTTCAGTTCCAGAGCGATTTGTCCAATGAGTAATTGTTATTTAGTTGTTTTCAGCCAATTTTCTGGATTTTTGAAAATTTCACTTTTTTGTGAAAATATCCACTAAATGAGGGAATAATATGTGTGAGGGTACCCCAGGAGAGTTCCAAATGTGTGTGGGTAGAATATATATCCCACGGGGGTAAAATTGAAAAAAGTTGAAAAAAATTTTTTTTTGGACTTAGTCATTTTTCCGGCGTTTATCAGACTTTCAGATAGGGGAAATGTCAGTGAGCGTTCCGATTTCAGTTCCAGAGCGATTCGCCCAATGAGTCCTTGTTATTTAGTCGTTTTCAGCCAATATTTAGGATTTTTGAAAATTTCACTTTTTTGTGAAAATATCCACTAAATGAAGGAATAATATGTGTGAGGGTACCCCAGGAGAGTTCCAAATGTGTGTGGGTAGAATATATATCCCGTGGGGGTAAAATTGAAAAAAATTTTTTTTTGGACCCAGTCATTTTTCCGGCATTTATCAGACTTTCAGATAGGGGAAATGTCAGTGAGAGTTCCAATTTCAGTTCCAGAGCGATTTGTCCAATGAGTCCTTGTTATTTAGTTGTTTTCAGCCAATTTTCTGGATTTTTGAAAATTTCACTTTTTTGTGAAAATATCCACTAAATGAGGGAATAATATGTGTGAGGGTACCCCAGGAGAGTTCCAAATGTGTGTGGGAAGAATATATATCCCACGGGGGTAAAATTGAAAAAAGTGGAAAAAAAAATTTTTTTGGACTTAGTCATTTTTCCGGCGTTTATCAGACTTTCAGATAGGGCAAATGTCAGTGAGCGTTCCAGTTTCAGTTCAGAGCGATTCGCCCATGAGTCCTTGATATTTAGTCGTTTTCAGCCAATTTTCTGGATTTTTGAAAATTTTACTTTTTTGTGAAAATATCAACTAAATGAAGGAATAATATGTGTGAGGGTACCCCAGGAGAGTTCCAAATGTGTGTGGGAAGAATATATATCCCACGGGGGTAAAATTGAAAAAAGTTGAAAAAAAATTATTTTTGGACTTAGTCATTTTTCCGGCGTTTATCAGACTTTCAGATAGGTCAAATGTCAGTGAGCATTCCAATTTCAGTTCCAGAGCGATTCGCACAATGAGTTTTTGATATTTAGTCGTTTTCAGCCAATTTTCTGGATTTTTGAAAATTTCACTTTTTTGTGAAAATATCCACTAAATGAGGGAATAATATGTGTGAGGGTACCCCAGGAGAGTTCCAAATGTGTGTGGGAAGAATATATATCCCACGGGGGTAAAATTGAAAAAAGTTGAAAAAAATTTTTTTTTGGACTTAGTCATTTTTCCGGTGTTTATCAGACTTTCAGATAGGGAAAATGTCAGTGAGCATTCCGATTTCAGTTCCAGAGCGATTCACCCAATGAGTCCTTGATATTTAGTCATTTTCAGCCAATTTTCTGGATTTTTGAAAATTTCACTTTTTTATGAAAATATCCACTAAATGAGGGAATAATATGTGTGAGGGTACAACAGGAGAGTTCCAAATGTGTGTGGCTAGAATATATATCCCACGGGGGTAAAATTGAAAAAAGTTGAAACATTTTTTTTGGGGGGATTTAGTCATTTTTCCTGCGTTTATCAGACTTTCAGATAGGGGAAATGTCAGTGAGCGTTCCGATTTCAGTTCCAGAGCGATTCGCCCAATGAGTCCTTGATATTTAGTCGTTTTCAGCCAATTTTCTGGATTTTTGAAAATTTCACTTTTTTGTGAAAATATCCACTAAATGAGGGAATAATATGTGTGAGGGTACCCCAGGAGAGTTCTAAATGTCTGTGGGAAGAATACATATCCCACGGGGGTAAAATTGAAAAAAGTTGAAACATTTTTTTTGGGCGGATTTAGTCATTTTTCCTGCGTTTATCAGACTTTCAGATAGGGGAAATGTCAGTGAGCGTTCCGATTTCAGTTCCAGAGCGATTCGCCCAATGAGTCCTTGATATTTAGTCGTTTTCAGCCAATTTTCTGGATTTTTGAAAATTTAACTTTTTTGTGAAAATATCCACTAAATGAAGGAATAATATGTGTGAGGGTACCCCAGGAGAGTTCCAAATGTGTGTGGGTAGAATATATATCCCGCGGGGGTAAAATTGAAAAAAAAATTTTTTTGGACCCAGTCATTTTTCCGGCGTTTATCAGACTTTCAGATAGGGGAAATGTCAGTGAGAATTCTGATTTCAGTTCCAGAGCGATTCGCCCAATGAGTCCTTGATATTTAGTCGTTTTCAGCCAATTTTCTGGATTTTTGAAAATTTTACTTTTTCGTGAAAATATCAACAAAATGAAGGAATAATATGTGTGAGGGTACCCCAGGAGAGTTCCAAATGTGTGTGGGAAGAATATATTTCCCACGGGGGTAAAATTGAAAAAAGTAGAAAAAAATTTTTTTTTGGACTTAGTCATTTTTCTGGTGTTTATCAGACTTTCAGATAGGTCAAATGTCACTGAGCGTTCCGATTTCAGTTCCAGAGCGAGTCGCCCAATGAGTCCTTGATGTTTAGTCGTTTTCAGCCAATTTTCTGGATTTTTGAAAATTTCACTTTTTTGTGAAAACATCCACTAAATGAGGGAATAATATGTGTGAGGGTGCCCCAGGAGAGTTCCAAATGTGTGTGGGTAGAATATATTTCCCACGGGGGTAAAATTGAAAAAAGTAGAAAAAAAATTTTTTTTTGGACTTAGTCATTTTTCCGGCGTTTATCAGATTTTCAGATAGGTCAAATGTCACTGAGCGTTCCGATTTCAGTTCCAGAGCGATTCGCCCAATGAATCCTTGATATTTAGTCGTTTTCAGCCAATTTTCTAGATTTTTGAAAATTTCACTTTTTTGTGAGAACATCCACTAAATGAGGGAATAATATGTGTGAGGGTGCCCCAGGAGAGTTCCAAATGTGTGTGGGTAGAATATATTTCCCACGGGGTAAAATTGAAAAAAGTAGAAAAAAATTTTTTTTTGGACTTAGTCATTTTTCTGGTGTTTATCGGACTTTCAGATAGGTCAAATGTCAGTGAGCGTTCCGATTTCAGTTCCAGAGCGATTCGCCCAATGAGTCCTTGATATTTAGTCGTTTTCAGCCAATTTTCTGGATTTTTGAAAATTTCAGTTTTTTTGTGAAAATATCCACTAAATGAGGGAATAATATGTGTGAGGGTGCCCCAGGAGAGTTCCAAATGTGTGTGGGTAGAATATATTTTCCACGGGGGTAAAATTGAAAAAAGTTGAAAAAAATTTTTTTTTGCACTTAGTAATTTTTCCGGTGTTTATCAGACTTTCAGATAGGGGAAATGTCAGTGAGCATTCCGATTTCAGTTCCAGAGCGATTCACCCAATGAGTCCTTGATATTTAGTCGTTTTCAGCCAATTTTCTGGATTTTTGAAAATTTCACTTTTTTATGAAAATATCCACTAAATGAGGGAATAATATGTGTGAGGGTACCCCAGGAGAGTTCCAAATGTGTGTGGGTAGAATATATATCCCGCGGGGGTAAAATTGAAAAAAATTTTTTTTTGGACCCAGTCATTTTTCCGGCGTTTATCAGACTTTCAGATAGGGGAAATGTCAGTGAGCATTCCGATTTCAGTTCCAGAGCGATTCGCCCAATGAGTCCTTGATATTTAGTCGTTTTCAGCCAATTTTCTGGATTTTTGAAAATTTTACTTTTTTGTGAAAATATCAACAAAATGAAGGAATAATATGTGTGAGGGTACCCCAGGAGAGTTCCAAATGTGTGTGGGAAGAATATATTTCCCACGGGGGTAAAATTGAAAAAAGTAGAAAAAAATTTTTTTTTGGACTTAGTCATTTTTCTGGTGTTTATCAGACTTTCAGATAGGTCAAATGTCACTGAGCGTTCCGATTTCAGTTCCAGAGCGAGTCGCCCAATGAGTCCTTGATGTTTAGTCGTTTTCAGCCAATTTTCTGGATTTTTGAAAATTTCACTTTTTTGTGAAAACATCCACTAAATGAGGGAATAATATGTGTGAGGGTGCCCCAGGAGAGTTCCAAATGTGTGTGGGTAGAATATATTTCCCACGGGGGTAAAATTGAAAAAAGTAGAAAAAAAATTTTTTTTTGGACTTAGTCATTTTTCCGGCGTTTATCAGATTTTCAGATAGGTCAAATGTGACTGAGCGTTCCGATTTCAGTTCCAGAGCGATTCGCCCAATGAATCCTTGATATTTAGTCGTTTTCAGCCAATTTTCTAGATTTTTGAAAATTTCACTTTTTTGTGAGAACATCCACTAAATGAGGGAATAATATGTGTGAGGGTGCCCCAGGAGAGTTCCAAATGTGTGTGGGTAGAATATATTTTCCACGGGGGTAAAATTGAAAAAAGTTGAAAAAAATTTTTTTTTGGACTTAGTAATTTTTCCGGTGTTTATCAGACTTTCAGATAGGGGAAATGTCAGTGAGCATTCCGATTTCAGTTCCAGAGTGATTCACCCAATGAGTCCTTGATATTTAGTCGTTTTCAGCCAATTTTCTGGATTTTTGAAAATTTCACTTTTTTATGAAAATATCCACTAAATGAGGGAATAATATGTGTGAGGGTACCCCAGGAGAGTTCCAAATGTGTGTGGGTAGAATATATATCCCACGGGGGTAAAATTGAAAAAAGTTGAAAAATTTTTTTGGGGATTTAGTCATTTTTCCTGCGTTTATCAGACTTTCAGATAGGTGAAATGTCAGTGAGTGTTCCGATTTCAGTTCCAGAGCGATTCGCCCAATGAGTCCTTGATATTTAGTCGTTTTCAGCCAATTTTCTGGATTTTTGAAAATTTCACTTTTTTGTGAAAATATCCACTAAATGAGGGAATAATATGTGTGAGGGTACCCCAGGAGAGTTCCAAATGTGTGTGGGTAGAATATATATCCCACGGGGGTAAAATTGAAAAAAGTTGAAAAAAATTTTTTTTTGGACTTAGTCATTTTTCCGGCGTTTATCAGACTTTCAGATAGGGGAAATGTCAGTGAGCATTCCGATTTCAGTTCCAGAGCGATTCGCCCAATGAGTCCTTGATATTTAGTCGTTTTCAGCCAATTTTCTGGATTTTTGAAAATTTTACTTTTTTGTGAAAATATCAACTAAATGAAGGAATAATATGTGTGAGGGTACCCCAGGAGAGTTCCAAATGTGTGTGGGAAGAATATATATCCCAGGGGGGTAAAATTGAAAAAAGTTGAAAAAAATTTATTTTTGGACTTAGTCATTTTTCCGGCGTTTATCAGACTTTCAGATAGGTCAAATGTCAGTGAGCATTCCAATTTCAGTTCCAGAGCGATTCACCCAATGAGTCCTTGATATTTAGTCGTTTTCAGCCAATTTTCTGGATTTTTGAAAATTTCACTTTTTTCTGAAAATATCCACTAAATGAGGGAATAATATGTGTGAGGGTACCCCAGGAGAGTTCCAAATGTGTGTGGGTAGAATATATATCCCACGGGGGTAAAATTGAAAAAAGTTGAAAAAATTTTTTGGGGGGATTTAGTCATTTTTCCTGCGTTTATCAGACTTTCAGATAGGGGAAATGTCAGTGAGCGTTCCGATTTCAGTTCCAGAGCGATTCGCCCAATGAGTCCTTGATATTTATTCGTTTTCAGCCAATTTTCTGGATTTTTGAAAATTTCACTTTTTTGTGAAAATATCCACTAAATGAGGGAATAATATGTGTGAGGGTACCCCAGGAGAGTTCTAAATGTCTGTGGGAAGAATATATATCCCACGGGGGTAAAATTGAAAAAAGTGGAAAAAAAATTTTTTTTGGACTTAGTCATTTTTCCGGCGTTTATCAGACTTTCAGATAGGTCAAATGTCAGTGAGCATTCCAATTTCAGTTCCAGAGCGATTCGCCCAATGAGTTTTTGATATTTAGTCGTTTTCAGCCAATTTTCTGGATTTTTGAAAATTTCACTTTTTTGTGAAAATATCCACTAAATGAGGGAATAATATGTGTGAGGGTACCCCAGGAGAGTTCCAAATGTGTGTGGATAGAATATATATCCCACGGGGGTAAAATTGAAAAAAGTTTAAAAAAAATTTTTTTGGACTTAGTCATTTTTCTGGCGCTTATCAGACTTTAAGATAGGGCAAATGTCAGTGAGCATTCCAATTTCAGTTCAGAGCGATTCGCCCATGAGTCCTTGATATTTCGTCGTTTTCAGCCAATTTTCTGGATTTTTGAAAATTTCACTTTTTTGTGAAAATATCCACTAAATGAAGGAATAATATGTGTGAGGGTACCCCAGGAGAGTTGCAAATGTGTGTGGGTAGAATATATATCCCGCGGGGGTAAAATTGAAAAAAAATTTTTTTTGGACCCAGTCATTTTTCCGGCGTTTATCAGACTTTCAGATAGGGGAAATGTCAGTGAGCATTCTGATTTCAGTTCCAGAGCGATTCGCCCAATGAATCCTTGATATTTAGTCGTTTTCAGCCAATTTTCTGGATTTTTGAAAATTTTACTTTTTTGTGAAAATATCAACTAAATGAAGGAATAATATGTGTGAGGGTACCCCAGGAGAGTTCCAAATGTGTGTGGGAAGAATATATTTCCCACGGGGGTAAAATTGAAAAAAGTAGAAAAAAATTTTTTTTTGGACTTAGTCATTTTTCTGGTGTTTATCAGACTTTCAGATAGGTCAAATGTCACTGAGCGTTCCGATTTCAGTTCCAGAGCGATTCGCCCAATGAGTCCTTGATATTTAGTCGTTTTCAGCCAATTTTCTGGATTTTTGAAAATTTCACTTTTTTGTGAAAATATCCACTAAATGAGGGAATAATATGTGTGAGGGTACCCCAGGAGAGGTCCAAATGTGTGTGTGTAGAATATATATCCCGCGGGGGTAAAATTGAAAAAAGTTGAAAAATTTTTTGGGGGGGATTTAGTCATTTTTCCGGCGTTTATCAGACTTTCAGATAGGTCAAATGTCAGTGAGCGTTCCGATTTCAGTTCCAGAGCGATTCGCCCAATGAGTCCTTGATATTTAGTCGTTTTCAGCCAATTTTCTAGATTTTTGAAAGTTTCACTTTTTTGTGAAAACATCCACTAAATGAGGGAATAATATGTGTGAGGGTGCCCCAGGAGAGTTCCAAATGTGTGTGGGTAGAATATATTTCCCACGGGGGTAAAATTGAAAAAAGTAGAAAAAAAATTTTTTTTTGGACTTAGTCATTTTTCCGGCGTTTATCAGATTTTCAGATAGGTCAAATGTCACTGAGCGTTCCGATTTCAGTTCCAGAGCGATTCGCCCAATGAGTCCTTGATATTTAGTCGTTTTCATCCAATTTTCTGGATTTTTGAAAATTTCACTTTTTTGTGAAAATATCCACTAAATGAGGGAATAATATGTGTGAAGGTACCCCAGAAGAGTTCCAAATGTGTGTGGGTAGAATATATACCCACGGGGGTAAAATTGAAAAAAGTTGAAAAAAATTTTTTTTTGGACTTAGTCATTTTTCCGGCGTTTATCAGACTTTCAGATAGGTCAAATGTCACTGAGCGTTCCGATTTCAGTTCCAGAGCGATTCGCCCAATGAGTCCTTGATATTTAGTCGTTTTCAGCCAAGTTTCTGGATTTTTGAAAATTTCACTTTTTTGTGAAAATATCCACTAAATGAGGGAATAATATGTGTGAGGGTACCCCAGAAGAGTTCCAAATGTGTGTGGGTAGAATATATATCCCACGGGGGTAAAATTGAAAAAAGTTGAAAAAATTTTTGGGGGGGATTTAGTCATTTTTCCGGCGTTTATCAGACTTTCAGATAGGGGAAATGTCAGTGAGTGTTCTGATTTCAGTTCCAGAGTGATTCGCCCAATGAGTCCTTGTTATTTAGTTGTTTTCAGCCAATTTTCTGGATTTTTGAAAATTTCACTTTTTTGTGAAAATATCCACTAAATGAGGGAATACTATGTGTGAGGGTACCCCAGAAGAGTTCCAAATGTGTGTGGATAGAATATATATCCCACGGGGGTAAAATTGAAAAAAGTTGAAAAAAATTTTTTTTTGGACTTAGTCATTTTTCCGGCGTTTATCATACTTTCAGATAGGTCGAATGTCAGTGAGCATTCCGATTTCAGTTCCAGAGCAATTCGCCCAATGAGTCCTTGATATTTAGTCGTTTTTAGCCAATTTTCTGGATTTTTGAAAATTTCACTTTTTTGTGAAAATATCCACTAAATGAGGGAATAATATGTGTGAGGGTACCCCAGAAGAGTTCCAAATGTGTGTGGGTAGAATATATATCCCACGGGGGTAAAATTGAAAAAAGTTGAAAAAAATTTTTTTTTGGACTTAGTCATTTTTCCGGCGTTTATCATACTTTCAGATAGGTCGAATGTCAGTGAGCATTCCGATTTCAGTTCCAGAGCAATTCGCCCAAAGAGTCTTTGATATTTAGTCGTTTTTAGCCAATTTTCTGGATTTTTGAAAATTTCACTTTTTTGTGAAAATATCCACTAAATGAAGGAATAATATGTGTGAGGGTACCCCAGGAGAGTTGCAAATGTGTGTGGGAAGAATTTATATCCCACGGGGGTAAAATTGAAAAAAGTTGAAAAAATTTTTTTTTTGGACTTAGACATTTTTCCGGCTTTTATCAGACTTTCAGATAGGGGAAATGTCAGTGAGCGTTCCGATTTCAGTTCCAGAGCGATTCGCCCAATGAGTCCTTGATATTTAGTCGTTTTCAGCCAATTTTCTGGATTTTCTGAAAATTTCACTTTTTTGTGAAAATATCCACTAAATGAGGGAATAATATGTGTGAGGGTACCCCAGGAGAGATCCAAATGTGTGTGTGTAGAATATATATCCCGCGGGGGTAAAATTGAAAAAAGTAGAAAAATTTTTTGGGGGGGATTTTGTCATTTTTCCGGCGTTTATCAGACTTTCAGATAGGGGAAATGTCAGTGAGTGTTCTGATTTCAGTTCCAGAGCGATTCGCCCAATGAGTCCTTGTTATTTAGTTGTTTTCAGCCAATTTTCTGGATTTTTGAAAATTTCACTTTTTTGTGAAAATATCCACTAAATGAGGGAATACTATGTGTGAGGGTACCCCAGAAGAGTTCCAAATGTGTGTGGATAGAATATATATCCCACGGGGGTAAAATTGAAAAAAGTTGAAAAAAATTTTTTTTTGGACTTAGTCATTTTTCCGGCGTTTATCATACTTTCAGATAGGTCGAATGTCAGTGAGCATTCCGATTTCAGTTCCAGAGCAATTCGCCCAATGAGTCCTTGATATTTAGTCGTTTTTAGCCAATTTTCTGGATTTTTGAAAATTTCACTTTTTTGTGAAAATATCCACTAAATGAGGGAATAATATGTGTGAGGGTACCCCAGAAGAGTTCCAAATGTGTGTGGGTAGAATATATATCCCACGGGGGTAAAATTGAAAAAAGTTGAAAAAAATTTTTTTTTGGACTTAGTCATTTTTCCGGCGTTTATCATACTTTCAGATAGGTCGAATGTCAGTGAGCATTCCGATTTCAGTTCCAGAGCAATTCGCCCAAAGAGTCTTTGATATTTAGTCGTTTTTAGCCAATTTTCTGGATTTTTGAAAATTTCACTTTTTGTGAAAATATCCACTAAATGAAGGAATAATATGTGTGAGGGTACCCCAGGAGAGTTGCAAATGTGTGTGGGAAGAATTTATATCCCACGGGGGTAAAATTGAAAAAAGTTGAAAAAATTTTTTTTTTGGACTTAGACATTTTTCCGGCTTTTATCAGACTTTCAGATAGGGGAAATGTCAGTGAGCGTTCCGATTTCAGTTCCAGAGCGATTCGCCCAATGAGTCCTTGATATTTAGTCGTTTTCAGCCAATTTTCTGGATTTTCTGAAAATTTCACTTTTTTGTGAAAATATCCACTAAATGAGGGAATAATATGTGTGAGGGTACCCCAGGAGAGATCCAAATGTGTGTGTGTAGAATATATATCCCGCGGGGGTAAAATTGAAAAAAGTAGAAAAATTTTTTGGGGGGGATTTTGTCATTTTTCCGGCGTTTATCAGACTTTCAGATAGGGGAAATGTCAGTGAGCGTTCCGATTTCAGTTCCAGAGCGATTCGCCTAATGAGTCCTTGTTATTTAGTTGTTTTCAGCCAATTTTCTGGATTTTTGAAAATTTCACTTTTTTGTGAAAATATCCACTAAATGTGGGAATAATATGTGTGAGGGTACCCCAGGAGAGTTCCAAATGTGTGTGGGTAGAATATATATCCCACGGGGGTAAAATTGAAAAAAGTTGAAAAAAAATTTTTTTTGGACTTAGTCATTTTTCCGGCATTTATCAGACTTTCAGATAGGGGAAATGTCAGTGAGTGTTCCGATTTCAGTTCCAGAGCGATTCGCCCAATGAGTCCTCGATATTTAGTCGTTTTCAGCCAATATTTAGGATTTTTGAAAATTTCACTTTTTTTGTGAAAATATCCACTAAATGAGGGAATAATATGTGTGAGGGTACCCCAGGAGAGTTCCAAATGTGTGTGGGAAGAATATATATCCCACGGGGGTAAAATTGAAAAAAGTGGAAAAAAAAATTTTTTGGGACTTAGTCATTTTTCCGGCGTTTATCAGACTTTCAGATAGGGCAAATGTCAGTGAGCGTTCCAATTTCAGTTCAGAGCGATTCGCCCATGAGTCCTTGATATTTAGTCGTTTTCAGCCAATTTTCTGGATTTTTGAAAATTTCACTTTTTTGTGAAAATATCCACTAAATGAAGGAATAATATGTGTGAGGGTACCCCAGGAGCGTTCCAAATGTGTGTGGGTAGAATATATATCCCGCGGGGGTAAAATTGAAAAAAATTTTTTTTTGGACCCAGTCATTTTTCCGGCGTTTATCAGACTTTCAGATAGGGGAAATGTCAGTGAGCGTTCCGATTTCAGTTCCAGAGCGATTTGTCCCATGAGTCCTTGTTATTTAGTTGTTTTCAGCCAATTTTCTGGATTTTTGAAAATTTCACTTTTTTGTGAAAATATCAACTAAATGAAGGAATAATATGTGTGAGGGTACCCCAGGAGAGTTCCAAATGTGTGTGGGAAGAATATATATCCCACGGGGGTAAAATTGAAATAAGTTGAAAAAAAATTATTTTTGGACTTAGTCATTTTTCCGGCGTTTATCAGACTTTCAGATAGGGGAAATGTCAGTGAGCGTTCCGATTTCAGTTCCAGAGCGATTCGCCCAATGAGTCCTCGATATTTAGTCGTTTTCAGCCAATATTTAGGATTTTTGAAAATTTCACTTTTTTGTGAAAATATCCACTAAATGAGGGAATAATATGTGTGAGGGTACCCCAGGAGAGTTCCAAATGTGTGTGGGAAGAATATATATCCCACGGGGGTAAAATTGAAAAAAGTGGAAAAAAAAATTTTTTGGACTTAGTCATTTTTCCGGCGTTTATCAGACTTTCAGATAGGGCAAATGTCAGTGAGCGTTCCAATTTCAGTTCAGAGCGATTCGCCCATGAGTCCTTGATATTTAGTCGTTTTCAGCCAATTTTCTGGATTTTTGAAAATTTCACTTTTTTGTGAAAATATAAACTAAATGAAGGAATAATATGTGTGAGGGTACCCCAGGAGAGTTCCAAATGTGTGTGGGTAGAATATATATCCCGCGGGGGTAAAATTGAAAAAAATTTTTTTTTGGACCCAGTCATTTTTCCGGCGTTTATCAGACTTTCAGATAGGGGAAATGTCAGTGAGCGTTCCGATTTCAGTTCCAGAGCGATTTGTCCAATGAGTCCTTGTTATTTAGTTGTTTTCAGCCAATTTTCTGGATTTTTGAAAATTTCACTTTTTTGTGAAAATATCAACTAAATGAAGGAATAATATGTGTGAGGGTACCCAGGAGAGTTCCAAATGTGTGTGGGAAGAATATATTTCCCACGGGGGTAAAATTGAAAAAAGTAGAAAAAAATTTTTTTTTGGACTTAGTCATTTTTCTGGTGTTTATCAGACTTTCAGATAGGTCAAATGTCACTGAGCGTTCCGATTTCAGTTCCAGAGCGATTCGCCCAATGAATCCTTGATATTTAGTCGTTTTCAGCCAATTTTCTAGATTTTTAAAAATTTCACTTTTTTGTGAGAACATCCACTAAATGAGGGAATAATATGTGTGAGGGTGCCCCAGGAGAGTTCCAAATGTGTGTGGGTATAATATATTTCCCACGGGGGTAAAATTGAAAAAAGTAGAAAAAAATTTTTTTTTGGACTTAGTCATTTTTCTGGTGTTTATCAGACTTTCAGATAGGTCAAATGTCACTGAGCGTTCCGATTTCAGTTCAGAGCGATTCGCCCATGAGTCCTTGATATTTAGTCGTTTTCAGCCAATTTTCTGGATTTTTGAAAATTTCACTTTTTTGTGAAAATATAAACTAAATGAAGGAATAATATGTGTGAGGGTACCCCAGGAGAGTTCCAAATGTGTGTGGGTAGAATATATATCCCGCGGGGGTAAAATTGAAAAAAAATTTTTTTTGGACCCAGTCATTTTTCCGGCGTTTATCAGACTTTCAGATAGGGGAAATGTCAGTGAGCGTTCCGATTTCAGTTCCAGAGCGATTTGTCCAATGAGTCCTTGTTATTTAGTTGTTTTCAGCCAATTTTCTGGATTTTTGAAAATTTCACTTTTTTGTGAAAATATCCACTAAATGAGGGAATAATATGTGTGAGGGTACCCCAGGAGAGTTCCAAATGTGTGTGGGTAGAATATATATCCCACGGGGGTAAAATTGAAAAAAGTTGAAAAAAATTTTTTTTTGGACTTAGTCATTTTTCCGGCGTTTATCAGACTTTCAGATAGGGGAAATGTCAGTGAGCATTCCGATTTCAGTTCCAGAGCGATTCGCCCAATGAGTCCTTGATATTTAGTCGTTTTCAGCCAATTTTCTGGATTTTTGAAAATTTTACTTTTTTGTGAAAATATCCACTAAATGAAGGAATAATATGTGTGAGGGTACCCCAGGAGAGTTCCAAATGTGTGTGGGAAGAATATATATCCCAGGGGGGTAAAATTGAAAAAAGTTGAAAAAAATTTATTTTTGGACTTAGTCATTTTTCCGGCGTTTATCAGACTTTCAGATAGGGGAAATGTCAGTGAGCATTCTGATTTCAGTTCCAGAGCGATTCGCCCAATGAATCCTTGATTTTTATTCGTTTTCAGCCAATTTTCTGGATTTTTGAAAATTTTACTTTTTTGTGAAAATATCAACTAAATGAAGGAATAATATGTGTGAGGGTACCCCAGGAGAGTTCCAAATGTGTGTGGGAAGAATATATTTCCCACGGGGGTAAAATTGAAAAAAGTAGAAAAAAATTTTTTTTTGGACTTAGTCATTTTTCTGGTGTTTATCAGACTTTCAGATAGGTCAAATGTCACTGAGCGTTCCGATTTCAGTTCCAGAGCGATTCGCCCAATGAGTCCTTGATATTTAGTCGTTTTCAGCCAATTTTCTGGATTTTTGAAAATTTCACTTTTTTGTGAAAATATCCACTAAATGAGGGAATAATATGTGTGAGGGTACCCCAGGAGAGGTCCAAATGTGTGTGTGTAGAATATATATCCCGCGGGGGTAAAATTGAAAAAAGTTGAAAAATTTTTTTGGGGGGATTTAGTCATTTTTCCGGCGTTTATCAGACTTTCAGATAGGTCAAATGTCAGTGAGCGTTCCGATTTCAGTTCCAGAGCGATTCGCCCAATGAGTCCTTGATATTTAGTCGTTTTCAGCCAATTTTCTAGATTTTTGAAAGTTTCACTTTTTTGTGAAAACATCCACTAAATGAGGGAATAATATGTGTGAGGGTGCCCCAGGAGAGTTCCAAATGTGTGTGGGTAGAATATATTTCCCACGGGGGTAAAATTGAAAAAAGTAGAAAAAAAATTTTTTTTTGGACTTAGTCATTTTTCCGGCGTTTATCAGATTTTCAGATAGGTCAAATGTCACTGAGCGTTCCGATTTCAGTTCCAGAGCGATTCGCCCAATGAGTCCTTGATATTTAGTCGTTTTCAGCCAATTTTCTGGATTTTTGAAAATTTCACTTTTTTGTGAAAATATCCACTAAATGAGGGAATAATATGTGTGAGGGTACCCCAGAAGAGTTCCAAATGTGTGTGGGTAGAATATATACCCACGGGGGTAAAATTGAAAAAAGTTGAAAAAAATTTTTTTTTGGACTTAGTCATTTTTCCGGCGTTTATCAGACTTTCAGATAGGTCAAATGTCACTGAGCGTTCCGATTTCAGTTCCAGAGCGATTCGCCCAATGAGTCCTTGATATTTAGTCGTTTTCATCCAATTTTCTGGATTTTTGAAAATTTCACTTTTTTGTGAAAATATCCACTAAATGAGGGAATAATATGTGTGAGGGTACCCCAGAAGAGTTCCAAATGTGTGTGGGTAGAATATATACCCACGGGGGTAAAATTGAAAAAAGTTGAAAAAAATTTTTTTTTGGACTTAGTCATTTTTCCGGCGTTTATCAGACTTTCAGATAGGTCAAATGTCACTGAGCGTTCCGATTTCAGTTCCAGAGCGATTCGCCCAATGAGTCCTTGATATTTAGTCGTTTTCAGCCAAGTTTCTGGATTTTTGAAAATTTCCCTTTTTTGTGAAAATATCCACTAAATGAGGGAATAATATGTGTGAGGGTACCCCAGAAGAGTTCCAAATGTGTGTGGGTAGAATATATATCCCACGGGGGTAAAATTGAAAAAAGTTGAAAAAATTTCTTGGGGGGATTTAGTCATTTTTCCGGCGTTTATCAGACTTTCAGATAGGGGAAATGTCAGTGAGTGTTCTGATTTCAGTTCCAGAGCGATTCGCCCAATGAGTCTTTGTTATTTAGTTGTTTTCAGCCAATTATCTGGATTTTTGAAAATTTCACTTTTTTGTGAAAATATCCACTAAATGAGGGAATACTATGTGTGAGGGTACCCCAGAAGAGTTCCAAATGTGTGTGGGTAGAATATATATCCCACGGGGGTAAAATTGAAAAAAGTTGAAAAAAATTTTTTTTTGGACTTAGTCATTTTTCCGGCGTTTATCATACTTTCAGATAGGTCGAATGTCAGTGAGCATTCCGATTTCAGTTCCAGATCAATTCGCCCAATGAGTCCTTGATATTTAGTCGTTTTTAGCCAATTTTCTGGATTTTTGAAAATTTCACTTTTTTGTGAAAATATCCACTAAATGAGGGAATAATATGTGTGAGGGTACCCCAGAAGAGTTCCAAATGTGTGTGGGTAGAATATATATCCCACGGGGGTAAAATTGAAAAAAGTTGAAAAAAATTTTTTTTTGGACTTAGTCATTTTTCCGGCGTTTATCATACTTTCAGATAGGTCGAATGTCAGTGAGCATTCCGATTTCAGTTCCAGAACAATTCGCCCAAAGAGTCCTTGATATTTAGTCATTTTTAGCCAATTTTCTGGATTTTTGAAAATTTCACTTTTTTGTGAAAATATCCACTAAATGAAGGAATAATATGTGTGAGGGTACCCCAGGAGAGATCCAAATGTGTGTGTGTAGAATATATATCCCGCGGGGGTAAAATTGAAAAAAGTAGAAAAATTTTTTGGGGGGGATTTTGTCATTTTTCCGGCGTTTATCAGACTTTCAGATAGGGGAAATGTCAGTGAGTGTTCCGATTTCAGTTCCAGAGCGATTCGCCCAATGAGTCCTTGATATTTAGTCGTTTTCAGCCAATTTTCTGGATTTTTTAAAATTTCACTTTTTTGTGAAAATATCCACTAAATGAGGGAATAATATGTGTGAGGGTACCCCAGAAGAGTTCCAAATGTGTGTGGGTAGAATATATATCCCACGGGGGTAAAATTGAAAAATGTTAAAAAAAATTTTTTTTTGGACTTAGTCATTTTTCCGGCGTTTATCAGACTTTCAGATAGGTCAAATGTCAGTGAGCATTCCGATTTCAGTTCCAGAGCGATTCGCCCAATGAGTCCTTGATATTTAGTCGTTTTCAGCCAATTTTCTGGATTTTTGAAAATTTCACTTTTTTGTGAAAATATCCACTAAATGAGCGAATAATATGTGTGAGGGTACCCCAGGAGAGGTCCAAATGTGTGTGTGTAGAATATATATCCCGCGGGGGTAAAATTGAAAAAAAATTTTTTTGGGACCCAGTCATTTTTCCGGCGTTTATCAGACTTTCAGATAGGGGAAATGTCAGTGAGCGTTCCGATTTCAGTTCCAGAGCGATTCGCCTAATGAGTCCTTGTTATTTAGTTGTTTTCAGCCAATTTTCTGGATTTTTGAAAATTTCACTTTTTTGTGAAAATATCCACTAAATGTGGGAATAATATGTGTGAGGGTACCCCAGGAGAGTTCCAAATGTGTGTGGGAAGAATATATATCCCACGGGGGTAAAATTGGAAAAAGTGGAAAAAAAAATTTTTTGGGACTTAGTCATTTTTCCGGCGTTTATCAGACTTTCAGATAGGGCAAATGTCAGTGAGCGTTCCAATTTCAGTTCAGAGCGATTCGCCCATGAGTCCTTGATATTTAGTCGTTTTCAGCCAATTTTCTGGATTTTTGAAAATTTCACTTTTTTGTGAAAATATCCACTAAATGAAGGAATAATATGTGTGAGGGTACCCCAGGAGAGTTCCAAATGTGTGTGGGTAGAATATATATCCCGCGGGGGTAAAATTGAAAAAAATTTTTTTTTGGACCCAGTCATTTTTCCGGCGTTTATCAGACTTTCAGATAGGGGAAATGTCAGTGAGCGTTCCGATTTCAGCTCCAGAGCGATTTGTCCCATGAGTCCTTGTTATTTAGTTGTTTTCAGCCAATTTTCTGGATTTTTGAAAATTTCACTTTTTTGTGAAAATATCAACTAAATGAAGGAATAATATGTGTGAGGGTACCCCAGGAGAGTTCCAAATGTGTGTGGGAAGAATATATATCCCACGGGGGTAAAATTGAAAAAAGTTGAAAAAAAATTATTTTTGGACTTAGTCATTTTTCCGGCGTTTATCAGACTTTCAGATAGGGGAAATGTCAGTGAGCGTTCCGATTTCAGTTCCAGAGCGATTCGCCCAATGAGTCCTCGATATTTAGTCGTTTTCAGCCAATATTTAGGATTTTTGAAAATTTCACTTTTTTGTGAAAATATCCACTAAATGAGGGAATAATATGTGTGAGGGTACCCCAGGAGAGTTCCAAATGTGTGTGGGAAGAATATATATCCCACGGGGGTAAAATTGAAAAAAGTGGAAAAAAAAATTTTTTGGACTTAGTCATTTTTCCGGCGTTTATCAGACTTTCAGATAGGGCAAATGTCAGTGAGCGTTCCAATTTCAGTTCAGAGCGATTCGCCCATGAGTCCTTGATATTTAGTCGTTTTCAGCCAATTTTCTGGATTTTTGAAAATTTCACTTTTTTGTGAAAATATAAACTAAATGAAGGAATAATATGTGTGAGGGTACCCCAGGAGAGTTCCAAATGTGTGTGGGTAGAATATATATCCCGCGGGGGTAAAATTGAAAAAAAATTTTTTTTGGACCCAGTCATTTTTCCGGCGTTTATCAGACTTTCAGATAGGGGAAATGTCAGTGAGCGTTCCGATTTCAGTTCCAGAGCGATTTGTCCAATGAGTCCTTGTTATTTAGCTGTTTTCAGCCAATTTTCTGGATTTTTGAAAATTTCACTTTTTTGTGAAAATATCAACTAAATGAAGGAATAATATGTGTGAGGGTACCCCAGGAGAGTTCCAAATGTGTGTGGGAAGAATATATATCCCACGGGGGTAAAATTGAAAAAAGTTTAAAAAAATTTATTTTTGGACTTAGTCATTTTTCCGGTGTTTATCAGACTTTCAGATAGGTCAAATGTCAGTGAGCATTTCAATTTCAGTTCCAGAGCGATTCGCCCAATGAGTTTTTGATATTTAGTCGTTTTCAGCCAATTTTCTGGATTTTTGAAAATTTCACTTTTTTATGAAAATATCCACTAAATGAGGGAATAATATGTGTGAGGGTACCCCAGGAGAGTTCCAAATGTGTGTGGGTAGAATATATATCCCACAAGGGTACAATTGAAAAAAGTTGAAAATTTTTTTTGGGGGGATTTAGTCATTTTTCCTGCGTTTATCAGACTTTCAGATAGGGGAAATGTCAGTGAGCATTCCGATTTCAGTTCCAGAGCGATTCGCCCAATGAGTCCTCGATATTTAGTCGTTTTCAGCCAATATTTTGGATTTTTGAAAATTTTACTTTTTTGTGAAAATATCCACTAAATGAGGGAATAATATGTGTGAGGGTACCCCAGGAGAGTTCCAAATGTGTGTGGGAAGAATATATATCCCACGGGGGTAAAATTGAAAAAAGTGGAAAAAAATTTTTTTTTTAACTTAGTCATTTTTCCGGCGTTTATCAGACTTTCAGATAGGGCAAATGTCAGTAAGCGTTCCAATTTCAGTTCAGAGTGATTCGCCCATGAGTCCTTGATATTTAGTCGTTTTCAGCCAATTTTCTGGATTTTTGAAAATTTCACTTTTTTGTGAAAATATCCACTAAATGAAGGAATAATATGTGTGAGGGTACCCCAGGAGAGTTCCAAATGTGTGTGGGTAGAATATATATCCCGCGGGGGTAAAATTGAAAAAAATTTTTTTTTGGACCCAGTCATTTTTCCGGCGTTTATCAGACTTTCAGATAGGGGAAATGTCAGTGAGCATTCTGATTTCAGTTCCAGAGCGATTCGCCCAATGAGTCCTTGATATTTAGTCGTTTTCAGCCAATTTTCTGGATTTTTGAAAATTTTACTTTTTTGTGAAAGTATCAACTAAATGAAGGAATAATATGTGTGAGGGTACCCCAGGAGAGTTCCAAATGTGTGTGGGAAGAATATATATCCCACGGGGGTAAAATTGAAAAAAGTTGAAAAAATTATTTTTTTGGACTTAGTCATTTTTCCGCCGTTTATCAGACTTTCAGATAGGGGAAATGTCAGTGAGCATTCCGATTTCAGTTCCAGAGCGATTCGCCCAATGAGTCCTTGATATTTAGTCGTTTTCAGCCAATTTTCTAGATTTTTGAAAATTTCACTTTTTTGTGAGAACATCCACTAAATGAGGGAATAATATGTGTGAGGGTGCCCCAGGAGAGTTCCAAATGTGTGTGGGTAGAATATATTTCCCACGGGGGTAAAATTGAAAAAAGTAGAAAAAATTTTTTTTTTGGACTTAGTCATTTTTCCGGCGTTTATCAGACTTTCAGATAGGTCAAATGTCAGTGAGCGTTCCGATTTCAGTTCCAGAGCGATTCGCCCAATGAGTCCTTGATATTTAGTCGTTTTCAGCCAATTTTCTGGATTTTTGAAAATTTCACTTTTTTGTGAAAATATCCACTAAATGAGGGAATAATATGTGTGAATGTACCCCAGAAGAGTTCCAAATGTGTGTGGGTAGAATATATATCCCACGGGGGTAAAATTGAAAAAAGTTGAAAAATATTTTTTTTTGGACTTAGTCATTTTTCTGGCGTTTATCAGACTTTCAGATAGGTCAAATGTCAGTGAGCGTTCCGATTTCAGTTCCAGAGCGATTCGCCCAATGAGTCCTTGATATTTAGTCGTTTTCAGCCAATTTTCTGGATTTTTGAAAATTTCACTTTTTTGTGAAAATATCCACTAAATCAGGGATTAATATGTGTGAGGGTACCCCAGGAGAGTTCCAAATGTGTGTGGGTAGAATATATATCCCACGGGGGTAAAATTGAAAAAAGTTTAAAAAACTTTTTTTTTGGACTTAGTCATTTTTCCGGCGTTTATCAGACTTTCAGATAGGGGAAATGTCAGTGAGCATTTCGATTTCAGTTCCAGAGCGATTCTCCCAATAAGTCTTTGATATTTAGTCGTTTTCAGCCAATTTTCTGGATTATTGAAAATTTTACTTTTATGTGAAAATATCCACTAAATGAAGGAATAATATGTGTGAGGGTACCCCAGGAGAGTTCCAAATGTGTTTGGGAAGAATATATATCCCACGGGGGTAAAATTGAAAAAAGTAGAAAAAAATCTTTTTTTGGACTTAGTCATTTTTCCGTCGTTTATCAGACTTTCAGATAGGGCAAATGTCAGTGAGCGTTCCGATTTCAGTTCCAGAGCAATTCGCCCAATGAGTCCTTGATATTTATTTGTTTTCAGCCAATTTTCTGGATTTTTGAAAATTTCACTTTTTTATGAAAATATCCACTAAATGAGGGAATAATATGTGTGAGGGTACCCCAGGAGAGTTCCAAATGTGTGTGGGTAGAATATATATCCCACAAGGGTACAATTGAAAAAAGTTGAAAAATTTTTTGGGGGGGATTTAGTCATTTTTCCTGCGTTTATCAGACTTTCAGATAGGGGAAATGTCAGTGAGCATTCCGATTTCAGTTCCAGAGCGATTCTCCCAATGAGTCTTTGATATTTAGTCGTTTTCAGCCAATTTTCTGGATTTTTGAAAATTTCACTTTTTTGTGAAAATATCCACTAAATGAGGGAATAATATGTGTGAATGTACCCCAGAAGAGTTCCAAATGTGTGTGGGTAGAATATATATCCCACGGGGGTAAAATTGAAAAAAGTTGAAAAATATTTTTTTTTGGACTTAGTCATTTTTCTGGCGTTTATCAGACTTTCAGATAGGTCAAATGTCAGTGAGCGTTCCGATTTCAGTTCCAGAGCGATTCGCCCAATGAGTCCTTGATATTTAGTCGTTTTCAGCCAATTTTCTGGATTTTTGAAAATTTCACTTTTTTGTGAAAATATCCACTAAATCAGGGATTAATATGTGTGAGGGTACCCCAGGAGAGTTCCAAATGTGTGTGGGTAGAATATATATCCCACGGGGGTAAAATTGAAAAAAGTTTAAAAAACTTTTTTTTTGGACTTAGTCATTTTTCCGGCGTTTATCAGACTTTCAGATAGGGGAAATGTCAGTGAGCGTTTCGATTTCAGTTCCAGAGCGATTCTCCCAATAAGTCTTTGATATTTAGTCGTTTTCAGCCAATTTTCTGGATTATTGAAAATTTTACTTTTATGTGAAAATATCCACTAAATGAAGGAATAATATGTGTGAGGGTACCCCAGGAGAGTTCCAAATGTGTTTGGGAAGAATATATATCCCACGGGGGTAAAATTGAAAAAAGTAGAAAAAAATCTTTTTTTGGACTTAGTCATTTTTCCGTCGTTTATCAGACTTTCAGATAGGGCAAATGTCAGTGAGCGTTCCGATTTCAGTTCCAGAGCAATTCGCCCAATGAGTCCTTGATATTTAGTTGTTTTCAGCCAATTTTCTGGATTTTTGAAAATTTCACTTTTTTATGAAAATATCCACTAAATGAGGGAATAATATGTGTGAGGGTACCCCAGGAGAGTTCCAAATGTGTGTGGGTAGAATATATATCCCACAAGGGTACAATTGAAAAAAGTTGAAAAATTTTTTTGGGGGGATTTAGTCATTTTTCCTGCGTTTATCAGACTTTCAGATAGGGGAAATGTCAGTGAGCATTCCGATTTCAGTTCCAGAGCGATTCTCCCAATGAGTCTTTGATATTTAGTCGTTTTCAGCCAATTTTCTGGATTATTGAAAATTTTACTTTTATGTGAAAATATCCACTAAATGAAGGAATAATATCTGTGAGGGTACCCCAGGAGAGTTCCAAATGTGTTTGGGAAGAATATATATCCCACGGGGGTAAAATTGAAAAAAGTAGAAAAAAATCTTTTTTTGGACTTAGTCATTTTTCCGTCGTTTATCAGACTTTCAGATAGGTCAAATGTCAGTGAGCGTTCCGATTTCAGTTCCAGAGCGATTCGCCCAATGAGTCCTTGATATTTAGTCGTTTTCAGCCAATTTTCTGGATTTTTGAAAATTTCACTTTTTTGTGAAAATATCCACTAAATCAGGGATTAATATGTGTGAGGGTACCCCAGGAGAGTTCCAAATGTGTGTGGGTAGAATATATATCCCACGGGGGTAAAATTGAAAAAAGTTTAAAAAACTTTTTTTTTGGACTTAGTCATTTTTCCGGCGTTTATCAGACTTTCAGATAGGGGAAATGTCAGTGAGCGTTCCGATTTCAGTTCCAGAGCGATTCTCCCAATAAGTCTTTGATATTTAGTCGTTTTCAGCCAATTTTCTGGATTATTGAAAATTTTACTTTTATGTGAAAATATCCACTAAATGAAGGAATAATATGTGTGAGGGTACCCCAGGAGAGTTCCAAATGTGTTTGGGAAGAATATATATCCCACGGGGGTAAAATTGAAAAAAGTAGAAAAAAATCTTTTTTTGGACTTAGTCATTTTTCCGTCGTTTATCAGACTTTCAGATAGGGCAAATGTCAGTGAGCGTTCCGATTTCAGTTCCAGAGCAATTCGCCCAATGAGTCCTTGATATTTAGTTGTTTTCAGCCAATTTTCTGGATTTTTGAAAATTTCACTTTTTTATGAAAATATCCACTAAATGAGGGAATAATATGTGTGAGGGTACCCCAGGAGAGTTCCAAATGTGTGTGGGTAGAATATATATCCCACAAGGGTACAATTGAAAAAAGTTGAAAAATTTTTTTGGGGGGATTTAGTCATTTTTCCTGCGTTTATCAGACTTTCAGATAGGGGAAATGTCAGTGAGCATTCCGATTTCAGTTCCAGAGCGATTCTCCCAATGAGTCTTTGATATTTAGTCGTTTTCAGCCAATTTTCTGGATTATTGAAAATTTTACTTTTATGTGAAAATATCCACTAAATGAAGGAATAATATGTGTGAGGGTACCCCAGGAGAGTTCCAAATGTGTTTGGGAAGAATATATATCCCACGGGGGTAAAATTGAAAAAAGTAGAAAAAAATCTTTTTTTGGACTTAGTCATTTTTCCGTCGTTTATCAGACTTTCAGATAGGGCAAATGTCAGTGAGCGTTCCGATTTCAGTTCCAGAGCAATTCGCCCAATGAGTCCTTGATATTTAGTTGTTTTCAGCCAATTTTCTGGATTTTTGAAAATTTCACTTTTTTATGAAAATATCCACTAAATGAGGGAATAATATGTGTGAGGGTACCCCAGAAGAGTTCCAAATGTGTGTGGGTAGAATATATATCCCACGGGGGTAAAATTGAAAAAAGTTGAAACAATTTTTTTTTTGGACTTAGTCATTTTTCCGGCTTTTATCAGACTTTCAGATAGGGGAAATGTCAGTGAGCGTTCCGATTTCAGTTCCAGAGCGATTCGCCCAATGAGTCCTTGATATTTAGTCGTTTTCAGCCAATTTTCTAGATTTTTGAAAATGTCACTTTTTTGTGAAAACATCCACTAAATGAGGGAATAATATGTGTGAGGGTGCCCCAGGAGAGTTCCAAATGTGAGTGGGTAGAATATATTTCCCACGGGGGTAAAATTGAAAAAAGTAGAAAAAAATATTTTTTTGGACTTAGTCATTTTTCCGGCGTTTATCAGACTTTCAAATAGGTCAAATGTCAGTGAGCGTTCCGATTTCAGTTCCAGAGCGATTCGCCCGATGAGTCCTTGATATTTAGTCGTTTTCAGCCAATTTTCTGGATTTTTGAAAATTTCACTTTTTTGTGAAAATATCCACTAAATGAGGGAATAATATGTGTGAGGGTACCCCAGGAGAGTTCCAAATGTGTGTGGGTAGAATATATATCCCGCGGGGGTAAAATTTAAAAAAAAAATTTTCTGGACCCAGTCATTTTTCCGGCGTTTATCAGACTTTCAGATAGGGGAAATGTCAGTGAGCATTCTGATTTCAGTTCCAGAGCGATTCGCCCAATGAGTCCTTGATATTTAGTCGTTTTCAGCCAATTTTCTGGATTTTTGAAAATTTTACTTTTTTGTGAAAATATCAACTAAATGAAGCAATAATATGTGTGAGGGTACCCCAGGAGAGTTCCAAATGTGTGTGGGAAGAATATATATCCCACGGGGGTAAAATTGAAAAAAGTTGAAAAAATTATTTTTTTGGACTTAGTCATTTTTCCGCCGTTTATCAGACTTTCAGATAGGGGAAATGTCAGTGAGCATTCCGATTTCAGTTCCAGAGCGATTCGCCCAATGAGTCCTTGATATTTAGTCGTTTTCAGCCAATTTTCTAGATTTTTGAAAATTTCACTTTTTTGTGAGAACATCCACTAAATGAGGGAATAATATGTGTGAGGGTGCCCCAGGAGAGTTCCAAATGTGTGTGGGTAGAATATATTTCCCACGGGGGTAAAATTGAAAAAAGGAGAAAAAATTTTTTTTTTGGACTTAGTCATTTTTCCGGCGTTTATCAGACTTTCAGATAGGTCAAATGTCAGTGAGCGTTCCGATTTCAGTTCCAGAGCGATTCGCCCAATGAGTCCTTGATATTTAGTCGTTTTCAGCCAATTTTCTGGATTTTTGAAAATTTCACTTTTTTGTGAAAATATCCACTAAATCAGGGATTAATATGTGTGAGGGTACCCCAGGAGAGTTCCAAATGTGTGTGGGTAGAATATATATCCCACGGGGGTAAAATTGAAAAAAGTTTAAAAAACTTTTTTTTTGGACTTAGTCATTTTTCCGGCGTTTATCAGACTTTCAGATAGGGGAAATGTCAGTGAGCATTCCGATTTCAGTTCCAGAGCGATTCTCCCAATAAGTCTTTGATATTTAGTCGTTTTCAGCCAATTTTCTGGATTATTGAAAATTTTACTTTTATGTGAAAATATCCACTAAATGAAGGAATAATATGTGTGAGGGTACCCCAGGAGAGTTCCAAATGTGTTTGGGAAGAATATATATCCCACGGGGGTAAAATTGAAAAAAGTAGAAAAAAATCTTTTTTTGGACTTAGTCATTTTTCCGTCGTTTATCAGACTTTCAGATAGGGCAAATGTCAGTGAGCGTTCCGATTTCAGTTCCAGAGCAATTCGCCCAATGAGTCCTTGATATTTAGTTGTTTTCAGCCAATTTTCTGGATTTTTGAAAATTTCACTTTTTTATGAAAATATCCACTAAATGAGGGAATAATATGTGTGAGGGTACCCCAGGAGAGTTCCAAATGTGTGTGCGTAGAATATATATCCCACAAGGGTACAATTGAAAAAAGTTGAAAAATTTTTTTGGGGGGATTTAGTCATTTTTCCGACGTTTATCAGACTTTCAGATAGGGGAAATGTCAGTGAGCATTCCGATTTCAGTTCCAGAGCGATTCTCCCAATGAGTCTTTGATATTTAGTCGTTTTCAGCCAATTTTCTGGATTATTGAAAATTTTACTTTTATGTGAAAATATCCACTAAATGAAGGAATAATATGTGTGAGGGTACCCCAGGAGAGTTCCAAATGTGTTTGGGAAGAATATATATCCCACGGGGGTAAAATTGAAAAAAGTAGAAAAAAATCTTTTTTTGGACTTAGTCATTTTTCCGTCGTTTATCAGACTTTCAGATAGGGCAAATGTCAGTGAGCGTTCCGATTTCAGTTCCAGAGCAATTCGCCCAATGAGTCCTTGATATTTAGTTGTTTTCAGCCAATTTTCTGGATTTTTGAAAATTTCACTTTCTTATGAAAATATCCACTAAATGAGGGAATAATATGTGTGAGGGTACCCCAGAAGAGTTCCAAATGTGTGTGGGTAGAATATATATCCCACGGGGGTAAAATTGAAAAAAGTTGAAACAATTTTTTTTTTGGACTTAGTCATTTTTCCGGCTTTTATCAGACTTTCAGATAGGGGAAATGTCAGTGAGCGTTCCGATTTCAGTTCCAGAGCGATTCGCCCAATGAGTCCTTGATATTTAGTCGTTTTCAGCCAATTTTCTAGATTTTTGAAAATGTCACTTTTTTGTGAAAACATCCACTAAATGAGGGAATAATATGTGTGAGGGTGCCCCAGGAGAGTTCCAAATGTGTGTGGGTAGAATATATTTCCCACGGGGGTAAAATTGAAAAAAGTAGAAAAAAATATTTTTTTGGACTTAGTCATTTTTCCGGCGTTTATCAGACTTTCAAATAGGTCAAATGTCAGTGAGCGTTCCGATTTCAGTTCCAGAGCGATTCGCCCGATGAGTCCTTGATATTTAGTCGTTTTCAGCCAATTTTCTGGATTTTTGAAAATTTCACTTTTTTGTGAAAATATCCACTAAATGAGGGAATAATATGTGTGAGGGAACCCCAGGAGAGATCCAAATGTGTGTGTGTAGAATATATATCCCGCGGGGGTAAAATTGAAAAAAGTAGAAAAATTTTTTGGGGGGGATTTTGTCATTTTTCCGGCGTTTATCAGTCTTTCAGATAGGGGAAATGTCAGTGAGTGTTCCGATTTCAGTTCCAGAGCGATTCGGCCAATGAGTCCTTGATATTTATTCGTTTTCAGCCAATTTTCTGGATTTTTTAAAATTTCACTTTTTTGTGAAAATATCCACGAAATGAGGGAATAATATGTGTGAGGGTACCCCAGAAGAGTTCCAAATGTGTGTGGGTAGAATATATATCCCACGGGGGTAAAATTGAAAAAAGTTAAAAAAAATTTTTTTTTGGACTTAGTCATTTTTCCGGCGTTTATCAGACTTTCAGATAGGTGAAATGTCAGTGAGCATTCCGATTTCAGTTCCAGAGCGATTCGCCCAATGAGTCCTTGATATTTAGTCGTTTTCAGCCAATTTTCTGGATTTTTGAAAATTTCACTTTTTTGTGAAAATATCCACTAAATGAAGGAATAATATGTGTGAGGGTACCCCAGGAGAGTTCCAAATGTGTGTGGGTAGAATATATATCCCACGGGGGTAAAATTGAAAAAAAATTTTTTTTGGACCCAGTCATTTTTCCGGCGTTTATCAGACTTTCAGATAGGGGAAAAGTCAGTGAGCGTTCCGATTTCAGTTCCAGAGCGATTTGTCCAATGAGTCCTTGTTATTTAGTTGTTTTCAGCCAATTTTCTGGATTTTTGAAAATTTCACTTTTTTGTGAAAATATCAACTAAATGAAGGAATAATATGTGTGAGGGTACCCCAGGAGAGTTCCAAATGTGTGTGGGAAGAATATATATCCCACGGGGGTAAAATTGAAAAAAGTTGAAAAAAAATTATTTTTGGACTTAGTCATTTTTCCGGCGTTTATCAGACTTTCAGATAGGGGAAATGTCAGTGAGCGTTCCGATTTCAGTTCCAGAGCGATTCGCCCAATGAGTCCTCGATATTTAGTCGTTTTCAGCCAATTTTCTGGATTTTTGAAAATTTCACTTTTTTGTGAAAATATCCACTAAATGAAGGAATAATATGTGTGAGGGTACCCCAGGAGAGTTCCAAATGTGTGTGGGTAGAATATATATCCCGCGGGGGTAAATTTGAAAAAAAATTTTTTTTGGACCCAGTCATTTTTCCGGCGTTTATCAGACTTTCAGATAGGGGAAATGTCAGTGAGCGTTCCGATTTCAGTCCCAGAGCGATTTGTCCAATGAGTCCTTGTTATTTAGTCGTTTTCAGCCAATTTTCTGGATTTTTGAAAATTTCACTTTTTTGTGAAAATATCCACTAAATGAGGGAATAATATGTGTGAGGGTACCCCAGAAGAGTTTCAAATGTGTGTGGGTAGAATATATATCCCACGGGGGTAAAATTGAAAAAAGTTGAAAAATATTTTTTTTTGGACTTAGTCATTTTTCCGGCGTTTATCAGACTTTCAGATAGGTCAAATGTCAGTGAGCGTTCCGATTTCAGTTCCAGAGCGATTCGCCCAATGAGTCCTTGATATTTAGTCGTTTTCAGCCAATTTTCTGGATTTTTGAAAATTTCACTTTTTTGTGAAAATATCCACTAAATCAGGGATTAATATGTGTGAGGGTACCCCAGGAGAGTTCCAAATGTGTGTGGGTAGAATATATATCCCACGGGGGTAAAATTGAAAAAAGTTTAAAAAACTTTTTTTTTGGACTTAGTCATTTTTCCGGCGTTTATCAGACTTTCAGATAGGGGAAATGTCAGTGAGCATTCCGATTTCAGTTCCAGAGCGATTCTCCCAATAAGTCTTTGATATTTAGTCGTTTTCAGCCAATTTTCTGGATTATTGAAAATTTTACTTTTATGTGAAAATATCCACTAAATGAAGGAATAATATGTGTGAGGGTACCCCAGGAGAGTTCCAAATGTGTTTGGGAAGAATATATATCCCACGGGGGTAAAATTGAAAAAAGTAGAAAAAAATCTTTTTTTGGACTTAGTCATTTTTCCGTCGTTTATCAGACTTTCAGATAGGGCAAATGTCAGTGAGCGTTCCGATTTCAGTTCCAGAGCAATTCGCCCAATGAGTCCTTGATATTTAGTTGTTTTCAGCCAATTTTCTGGATTTTTGAAAATTTCACTTTTTTATGAAAATATCCACTAAATGAGGGAATAATATGTGTGAGGGTACCCCAGGAGAGTTCCAAATGTGTGTGCGTAGAATATATATCCCACAAGGGTACAATTGAAAAAAGTTGAAAAATTTTTTTGGGGGGATTTAGTCATTTTTCCGACGTTTATCAGACTTTCAGATAGGGGAAATGTCAGTGAGCATTCCGATTTCAGTTCCAGAGCGATTCTCCCAATGAGTCTTTGATATTTAGTCGTTTTCAGCCAATTTTCTGGATTATTGAAAATTTTACTTTTATGTGAAAATATCCACTAAATGAAGGAATAATATGTGTGAGGGTACCCCAGGAGAGTTCCAAATGTGTTTGGGAAGAATATATATCCCACGGGGGTAAAATTGAAAAAAGTAGAAAAAAATCTTTTTTTGGACTTAGTCATTTTTCCGTCGTTTATCAGACTTTCAGATAGGGCAAATGTCAGTGAGCGTTCCGATTTCAGTTCCAGAGCAATTCGCCCAATGAGTCCTTGATATTTAGTTGTTTTCAGCCAATTTTCTGGATTTTTGAAAATTTCACTTTCTTATGAAAATATCCACTAAATGAGGGAATAATATGTGTGAGGGTACCCCAGAAGAGTTCCAAATGTGTGTGGGTAGAATATATATCCCACGGGGGTAAAATTGAAAAAAGTTGAAACAATTTTTTTTTTGGACTTAGTCATTTTTCCGGCTTTTATCAGACTTTCAGATAGGGGAAATGTCAGTGAGCGTTCCGATTTCAGTTCCAGAGCGATTCGCCCAATGAGTCCTTGATATTTAGTCGTTTTCAGCCAATTTTCTAGATTTTTGAAAATGTCACTTTTTTGTGAAAACATCCACTAAATGAGGGAATAATATGTGTGAGGGTGCCCCAGGAGAGTTCCAAATGTGTGTGGGTAGAATATATTTCCCACGGGGGTAAAATTGAAAAAAGTAGAAAAAAATATTTTTTTGGACTTAGTCATTTTTCCGGCGTTTATCAGACTTTCAAATAGGTCAAATGTCAGTGAGCGTTCCGATTTCAGTTCCAGAGCGATTCGCCCGATGAGTCCTTGATATTTAGTCGTTTTCAGCCAATTTTCTGGATTTTTGAAAATTTCACTTTTTTGTGAAAATATCCACTAAATGAGGGAGTAATATGTGTGAGGGAACCCCAGGAGAGATCCAAATGTGTGTGTGTAGAATATATATCCCGCGGGGGTAAAATTGAAAAAAGTAGAAAAATTTTTTGGGGGGGATTTTGTCATTTTTCCGGCGTTTATCAGTCTTTCAGATAGGGGAAATGTCAGTGAGTGTTCCGATTTCAGTTCCAGAGCGATTCGGCCAATGAGTCCTTGATATTTATTCGTTTTCAGCCAATTTTCTGGATTTTTTAAAATTTCACTTTTTTGTGAAAATATCCACGAAATGAGGGAATAATATGTGTGAGGGTACCCCAGAAGAGTTCCAAATGTGTGTGGGTAGAATATATATCCCACGGGGGTAAAATTGAAAAAAGTTAAAAAAAATTTTTTTTTGGACTTAGTCATTTTTCCGGCGTTTATCAGACTTTCAGATAGGTGAAATGTCAGTGAGCATTCCGATTTCAGTTCCAGAGCGATTCGCCCAATGAGTCCTTGATATTTAGTCGTTTTCAGCCAATTTTCTGGATTTTTGAAAATTTCACTTTTTTGTGAAAATATCCACTAAATGAAGGAATAATATGTGTGAGGGTACCCCAGGAGAGTTCCAAATGTGTGTGGGTAGAATATATATCCCACGGGGGTAAAATTGAAAAAAAATTTTTTTTGGACCCAGTCATTTTTCCGGCGTTTATCAGACTTTCAGATAGGGGAAAAGTCAGTGAGCGTTCCGATTTCAGTTCCAGAGCGATTTGTCCAATGAGTCCTTGTTATTTAGTTGTTTTCAGCCAATTTTCTGGATTTTTGAAAATTTCACTTTTTTGTGAAAATATCAACTAAATGAAGGAATAATATGTGTGAGGGTACCCCAGGAGAGTTCCAAATGTGTGTGGGAAGAATATATATCCCACGGGGGTAAAATTGAAAAAAGTTGAAAAAAAATTATTTTTGGACTTAGTCATTTTTCCGGCGTTTATCAGACTTTCAGATAGGGGAAATGTCAGTGAGCGTTCCGATTTCAGTTCCAGAGCGATTCGCCCAATGAGTCCTCGATATTTAGTCGTTTTCAGCCAATTTTCTGGATTTTTGAAAATTTCACTTTTTTGTGAAAATATCCACTAAATGAAGGAATAATATGTGTGAGGGTACCCCAGGAGAGTTCCAAATGTGTGTGGGTAGAATATATATCCCGCGGGGGTAAATTTGAAAAAAAATTTTTTTTGGACCCAGTCATTTTTCCGGCGTTTATCAGACTTTCAGATAGGGGAAATGTCAGTGAGCGTTCCGATTTCAGTCCCAGAGCGATTTGTCCAATGAGTCCTTGTTATTTAGTCGTTTTCAGCCAATTTTCTGGATTTTTGAAAATTTCACTTTTTTGTGAAAATATCCACTAAATGAGGGAATAATATGTGTGAGGGTACCCCAGAAGAGTTTCAAATGTGTGTGGGTAGAATATATATCCCACGGGGGTAAAATTGAAAAAAGTTGAAAAATATTTTTTTTTGGACTTAGTCATTTTTCCGGCGTTTATCAGACTTTCAGATAGGTCAAATGTCAGTGAGCGTTCCGATTTCAGTTCCAGAGCGATTCGCCCAATGAGTCCTTGATATTTAGTCGTTTTCAGCCAATTTTCTGGATTTTTGAAAATTTCACTTTTTTGTGAAAATATCCACTAAATCAGGGATTAATATGTGTGAGGGTACCCCAGGAGAGTTCCAAATGTGTGTGGGTAGAATATATATCCCACGGGGTAAAATTGAAAAAAGTTTAAAAAACTTTTTTTTTGGGCTTAGTCATTTTTCCGGCGTTTATCAGACTTTCAGATAGGGGAAATGTCAGTGATCATTCCGATTTCAGTTCCAGAGCGATTCTCCCAATGAGTCTTTGATATTTAGTCGTTTTCAGCCAATTTTCTGGATTATTGAAAATTTTACTTTTATGTGAAAATATCCACTAAATGAAGGAATAATATGTGTGAGGGTACCCCAGGAGAGTTCCAAATGTGTTTGGGAAGAATATATATCCCACGGGGGTAAAATTGAAAAAAGTTGAAACAATTTTTTTTTTGGACTTAGTCATTTTTCCGGCTTTTATCAGACTTTCAGATAGGGGAAATGTCAGTGAGCGTTCCGATTTCAGTTCCAGAGCGATTCGCCCAATGAGTCCTTGATATTTAGTCGTTTTCAGCCAATTTTCTGGATTTTTGAAAATTTCACTTTTTTGTGAAAATATCCACTAAATGAAGGAATAATATGTGTGAGGATACCCCAGGAGAGTTCCAAATGTGTGTGGGAAGAATATATATCCCACGAGGGTAAAATTGAAAAAAGTAGAAAAAAATTTTTTTTTGGACTTAGTCATTTTTCCGGCGTTTATCAGACTTTCAAATAGGTCAAATGTCAGTGAGCGTTCCGATTTCAGTTCCAGAGCGATTTGCCCAATGACTCCTTGATATTTAGTCGTTTTCAGCCAATTTTCTGGATTTTTGAAAATTTCACTTTTTTTGTGAAAATATCCACTAAATGAGGGAATAATATGTGTGAGGGTACCCCAGGAGAGGTCCAAATGTGTGTGTGTAGAATATATATCCCGCGGGGGTAAAATTGAAAAAAGTTGAAAAATTTTTTTTGTGGGATTTAGTAATTTTTCCGACGTTTATCAGACTTTCAGATAGGGGAAATGTCAGTGAGTGTTCCGATTTCAGTTCCAGAGCGATTCGCCCAATGAGTCCTTGTTATTTAGTTGTTTTCAGCCGATTTTCTGGATTTTTGAAAATTTCACTTTTTTGTGAAAATATCCACTAAATGAGGGAATAATATGTGTGAGGTTACCCCAGGAGAGTTCCAAATGTGTGTCGGTAGAATATATATCCCACGGGGGTAAAATTGAAAAAAGTTTAAAAAATTTTTTTTTTGGTATTTAGTCATTTTTCCGGCGTTTATAAGACTTTCAGATAGGGGAAATGTCAGTGAGCATTCCGATTTCAGTTCCACAGCGATTCGCCCAATGAGTCTTTGATATTTAGTCGTTTTCAGCCAATTTTCTGGATTTTTGAAAATTTTAATTTTTGTGAAAATATCCACTAAATGAGGGAATAATATGTGTGAGGGTACCCCAGGAGAGTTCCAAATGTGTGTGGGTAGCATATATATCCCACGGGGGAAAAATTGAAAAAAGTAGAAACATTTTTTTTTTTGGACTTAGTCATTTTTCCGGCGTTTATCAGACTTTCAGATAAGGCGAATGTCAGTGAGCGTTCCGATTTCAGTTCCAGAGTGATTCGCCCAATGAGTCCTTGTTATTTAGTTGTTTTCAGCCAATTTTCTGAATTCTTGAAAATTTCACTTTTTTGTGAAAATATCCACTAAATGAGGGAATATTATGTGTGAGGGTACCCCAGGAGATTTCAAAATGTGCGTGGGAAGAAGATATATCCCACGGGGGTAAAATTGAAAAAAGTTGAAAAATTTTTGGGGGGGGATTTAGTCATTTTTCCGGCGTTTATCAGACTTTCAGATAGGGGAAATGTCAGTGAGCATTCCGATTTCAGTTCCAGAGCGATTCGCCCAATGAGTCCTTGATATTTAGTCATTTTCAGCCAATTTTCTGGATTTTTGAAAATTTCACTTTTTTGTGAAAATATCCACTAAATGAGGGAATAATATGTGTGAGTGTACCCCAAGAGAGTTCCAAATGTGTGTGAAGAATATATATCCCACGGGGGTAAAATTGAAAAAAGTTGAAAAAAAATTTTTTTTGGACTTAGTCATTTTTCCGGCGTTTATCAGACTTTCAGATAGGGGAAATGTCAGTGAGCGTTCCGATTTCAGTTCCAGAGCGATTCGCCCAATGAGTCCTTGATATTTAGTCGTTTTCAGCCAATTTTCTGGACTTTTGAAAATTTCACTTTTTTGTGAAAATATCCACTAAATGAGGGAACAATATGTGTGAGGGTACCCCAGGAGAGTTCCAAATGTGTGTGGGTAGAATATATATCCCACGGGGGTAAAATTGAAAAAAGTTGAAAAAAATGTTTTTTTGGACTTAGTCATTTTTCCGGCGTTTATCAGACTTTCACATAGGGGAAATGTCAGGGAGCGTTCCGATTTCAGTTCCAGAGCGATTCGCCCAATGAGTCTTTGATATTTAGTCGTTTTTAGCCAATTTTCTGGATTTTTGAAAATTTCACCTTTTTGTGAAAATATCCACTAAATGAGGGAATAATATGTGTGAGTGTACCCCAGGAGAGTTCCAAATGTGCGTGGGAAGAATATATATCCCATGGAGGTAAAATTGAAAGAAGTTGAAAAAATTTTTATTTGGGATTTAGTCATTTTTTCGGCGTTTATCAGACTTTCAGATAGGGGAAATGTCAGTGAGCGTTCCCATTTCAGTTCCAGAGCGATTCGCCGAATGAGTCCTTGATATTTAGTCGTTTTCAGCCAATTTTCTGGATTTTTGAAAATTTCACTTTTTTGTGAAAATATCCACTAAATGAGGGAATAATACGAGTGAGGGTACCCCAGGAGAGTTCCAAATGTGTGTGGGTAGAATATATATCCCGCGGGGGTAAAATTGAAAAAAAAATTTTTTTGTACTTAATCATTTTTCTGGCATTTATCAGACTTTCAGATAGGGGAAATGTCAGTGAGCGTTCCCATTTCAGTTCCAGAGCGATTCTCCCAATGAGTCCTCGATATTTAGTCGTTTTCAGCCAATATTTTGGATTTTTGAAAATTTCACTTTTTTGTGAAAATATCCACTAAATGAGGGAATAATATGTGTGAGGGTACCCCAGGAGAGTTCCAAATGTGTGTGGGAAGAATATATATCCCACGGGGGTAAAATTGAAAAAAGTTGAAAAAAATTTTTTTTGGACTTAGTCATTTTTCTGGCGTTTATCAGACTTTAAGATAGGGTAAATGTCAGTGAGCGTTCTGATTTCAGTTCCAGAGCGATTCGCCCAATGAGTCCTTGATATTTAGTCGTTTCAGCCAATTTTCTGGACTTTTGAAAATTTCACTTTTTTGTGAAAATATCCACTAAATAAGGGAATAATATGTGTGAGGGTACCCCAGGAGAGTTCCAAATGTGTGTGGGTAGAATATATATCCCACGGGGGTAAAATTGAAAAAAGTTGAAAAAAATGTTTTTTTGGACTTAGTCATTTTTCCGGCGTTTATCAGACTTTCACATAGGGGAAATGTCAGGGAGCGTTCCGATTTCAGTTCCAGAGCGATTCGCCCAATGAGTCTTTGATATTTAGTCGTTTTTAGCCAATTTTCTGGATTTTTGAAAATTTTACTTTTTTGTGAAAATATCCACTAAATGAAGGAATAATATGTGTGAGGGTACCCCAGGAGAGTTCCAAATGTGTGTGGGAAGAATATATATCCCATGGAGGTAAAATTGAAAGAAGTTGAAAAATTTTTTATTTGGGATTTAGTCATTTTTTCGGCGTTTATCAGACTTTCAGATAGGGGAAATGTCAGTGAGCGTTCCCATTTCAGTTCCAGAGCGATTCGCCGAATGAGTCCTTGATATTTAGTCGTTTTCAGCCAATTTTCTGGATTTTTGAAAATTTCACTTTTTTGTGAAAATATCCACTAAATGAGGGAATAATACGAGTGAGGGTACCCCAGGAGAGTTCCAAATGTGTGTGGGAAGAATATATATCCCACGGGGGTAAAATTGAAAAAAGTTGAAAAAAATTTATTTTTGGACTTAGTCATTTTTCCGGCGTTTATCAGAATTTCAGAAAGATCAAATGTCAGTGAGCGTTCCGATTTCAGTTCCAGAGCGATTCGCCCAATGAGTCTTTGATATTTAGTCGTTTTCAGCCAATTTTCTGGATTTTTGAAAATTTCACTTTTTTGTGAAAATATCCTATAAATGAGGGAATAATATGTGTGCGGGTACCCCAGGAGATTTCCAAATGTGCGTGGGAAGAATATATATCCCACGGACGGGGGTAAAATTGAAATAAATTGAAAACATTTTTTGGGGGGATTTAGTCATTTTTCCGGCGTTTATCAGACTTTCAGAGAGGGGAAATGTCAGTGAGCGTTCCGATTTCAGTTCCAGAGCGATTCGCCCAATGAGTCCTCGATATTTAGTCGTTTTCAGCCAATATTTTGGATTTTTGAAAATTTCACTTTTTTGTGAAAATATCCACTGAATAAGGGAATAATATGTGTTAGGGTACCCCAGGAGAGTTCCCAATGTGTGTGGGAAGAATATATATCTCACAGGGGTAAAATTGAAAAAAGTTTAAAAAAATTTTGTTTTGGACTTAGTCATTTTTCCGGCGTTTATCAGACTTTCAGATAGGGGAAATGTCAGTGAGCGTTCCGATTTCAGTTCCAGAGCGATTCACCCAATGAGTCCTTGATATTTAGTCGTTTTCAGCCAATTTTCTGGATTTTTGAAAATTTCACTTTTTTGTGAAAATATCCACTAAATTAGGGAATAATACGAGTGAGGGTACCCCAGGAGAGTTCCAAATGTGTGTGGGTAGAATATATATCCCGCGGGGGTAAAATTGAAAAAAAATTTTTTTTGGAGTTAATCATTTTTCTGGCGTTTATCAGACTTTCAGATAGGGGAAATGTCAGTGAGCATTCCGATTTCAGTTCCAGAGCGATTCGCCCAATGAGTCCTTGATATTTAGTCGTTTTCAGCCAATTTTCTGGATTTTTGAAAATTTCACTTTTTTGTGAAAATATCCTCTAAATGAGGGAATAATATGTGTGAGGGTACCCCAGGAGAGTTCCAAATGTGTGTGGGAAGAATATATATCCCACGGGGGTAAAATTGAAAAAAGTGTAAAAAAATTTTTTTTTGGACTTAGTCTTTTTTCCGGCGTTTATCAGACTTTCAGATAGGGCAAATGTCAGTGAGCGTTCCAATTTCAGTTCCAGAGCGATTCGCCCAATGAGTCTTTGATATTTAGTCTTTTTCAGCCAATTTTCTGGATTTTTGAAAATTTCACTTTTTTGTGAAAATATCCACTAAATGAGGGAATAATATGTGTGAGGGTACCCCAGGAGAGTTCCAAATGTGTGTGGGTAGAATATATATCCCATGGGGGTAAAATTGAAAAAAGTGTAAAAATACTGTTTTTGTGGACTTAGTCATTTTTCCGGCGTTTTTCAGACTTTCAGATAGGGCAAATGTCAGTGAGCGTTCCGATTTCAGTTCCAGAGCAATTCGCCCAATGAGTCCTTGATATTTAGTCGTTTTCAGCCAATTTTCTGGATTTTTGAAAATTTCACTTTTTTGTGAAAATATCCACTAAATGAGGGAATAATATGTGTGAGGGTACCCCAGGAGAGTTCCAAATGTGTGTGGGTAGAATATATATCCCATGGGGGTAAAATTGAAAAAAGTGTAAAAATACTGTTTTTGTGGACTTAGTCATTTTTCCGGCGTTTTTCAGACTTTCAGATAGGGCAAATGTCAGTGAGCGTTCCGATTTCAGTTCCAGAGCAATTCGCCCAATGAGTCCTTGATATTTAGTCGTTTTCAGCCAATTTTCTGGATTTTTGAAAATTTCACTTTTTTGTGAAAATATCCACTAAATGAGGGAATAATATGTGTGAGGGTACCCCAGAAGAGTTCCAAATGTGTGTGGGTAGAATATATATCCCACGGGGGTAAAATTGAAAAAAGTTGAAACAATTTTTTTTTTGGACTTAGTCATTTTTCCGGCTTTTATCAGACTTTCAGATAGGGGAAATGTCAGTGAGCGTTCCGATTTCAGTTCCAGAGCGATTCGCCCAATGAGTCCTCGATATTTAGTCGTTTTCAGCCAATATTTTGGATTTTTGAAAATTTCACTTTTTTGTGAAAATATCCTATAAATGAGGGAATAATATGTGTGCGGGTACCCCAGGAGATTTCCAAAAGTGTGTGGGAAGAATATATATCCCACGGGGGTAAAATTGAAAAAATTGTAAAAAAAATTTTTTTTTGGACTTAGTCATTTTTCCGGCGTTTATCAGACTTTCAGATAGGGGAAATGTCAGTGAGCGTTCCGATTTCAGTTCCAGAGTGATTCGCCCAATGAGTCCTTGATGTATAGTCGTTTTCAGCCAATTTTCTGGATTTTTGAAAATTTCACTTTTTTGTGAAAATATCCACTAAATGAGGGAATAATATGTGTGAGGGTACCCCAGGAGAGTTCCAAATGTGTGTGGGTAGAATATATATCCCACGGGGGTAAAATTGAAAAAAGTAGAAAAAAATCTTTTTTTGGACTTAGTCATTTTTCCGGCGTTTATCAGAATTTCAGAAAGGGCAAATGTCAATGAGCGTTCCCATTTCAGTTCCAGAGCGATTCACCCAATGAGTCCTTGATATTTAGTCGTTTTCAGCCAATCTTCTGGATTTTTGAAAATTTCACTTTTTTGTGAAAATATTCACTAAATGAGGGAATAATATGTGTGAGGGTACCCCAGGAGAGTTCCAAATGTGTGTGGGAAGAATATATATCCCATGGGGGTAAAATTGAAAAAAGTGTAAAAAAAATTTTTTTTGGACTTAGTCATTTTCCGGTGTTTATCAGACTTTCACATAGGGGAAATGTCAGTGAGCGTTCTGATTTCAGCTCCAGAGTGATTTGCCCAATGAGTGCTTGTTATTGAGTTGTTTTCAGCCAATGTTCTGGATTTTTGAAAATTTCACTTTTTTGTGAAAATATCCACTAAAAGAGGGAATAATATGTGTGAGGGTACCCCAGGAGAGTTCCAAATCTGTGTGGGTAAAATATATATCCCACGGGGGTAAAATTGAAAAAAGTTGAAAAAACTTTTTTTTGGACTTAGTAATTTTTCTGTCGTTTATCAGACTTTAAGAGAGGGGAAATGTCAATGAGCGTTCCGATTTCAGTTCCAGAGCGATTCGCCCAATGGGTCCTCGATATTTAGTCGTTTTCAGCCAATATTTTGGATTTTTGAAAATTTCACTTTTTTGTGAAAATATCCTATAAATGAGGGAATAATATGTGTGCGGGTACCCCAGGAGATTTCCAAATGTGCGTGGGAAGAATATATATCCCACGGGCGGGGGTAAAATTGAAATAAATTGAAAACATTTTTTTGGGGGATTTAGTCATTTTTCCGGCGGTTATCAGACTTTCAGATAGGGGAAATGTCAGTGAGCGTTCTGATTTCAGTTCCAGAGCGATTCGCCCAATGAGTCCTCGATATTTAGTCGTTTTCAGCCAATATTTTGGATTTTTGAAAATTTCACTTTTTTGTGAAAATATCCAGTAAATGAGGGAATAATATGTGTGAGGGTACCCCAGGAGAGTTCCAAATGTGTGTGGGTAGATTATATATCCCGCGGGGGTAAAATTGAAAAAAGTTGAAAAAAAATTTTTTTTGGACTTAGTCATTTTTCCGGCGTTTATCAGACTTTCAGATAGGGGAAATGTCATTGAGCGTTCCGATTTCAGTTGCAGAGTGATTCGCCCAATGAGTCCTTGTTATTTAGTTGTTTTCAGCCAATTTTCTGGATTTTTGAAAATTTCACATTTTTGTGAAAATATCCTATAAATGAGGGAATAATATGTGTGCGGGTACATCAGGAGATTTCCAAATGTGCGTGGGAAGAATATATATCCCACGGGGGTAAAATTGAAATAAATTGAAAAAATTTTTTTTTGGGATTTAGTCATTTTTCCAGCGTTTATCAGACTTTCAGATAGGGGAAATGTCAGTGAGCGTTACGATTTCAGTTCCAGAGCGATTCGCCCAATGAGTCCTCGATATTTAGTCGTTTTCAGCCAATATTTTGGATTTTTGAAAAATTCACTTTTTTGTGAAAATATCCACTAAATGAGGGAATAATATGTGTGAGGGTACCCCAGGAGAGTTCCAAATGTGTGTGGGAAGAATATATATCCCACGGGGGTAAAATTGAAAAAAGTGTAAAAAAAATTTTTTTTGGACTTAGTCATTTTTCCCACGTTTATCAGACTTTCAGATAGGGCAAATGTCAGTGAGCGTTCCGATTTCAGTTCCAGAGCGATTCGCCCAATGAGTCCTCGATATTTAGTCGTTTTCAGCCAATATTTTGGATTTTTGAAAATTTCACTTTTTTGTGAAAATATCCACTAAATGAGGGAATAATATGTGTGAGGGTACCCCAGGAGAGTTCCAAATGTGTGTGGGTAGAATATATATCCCACGGGGGTAAAATTGAAAAAACTTGAAAACATTTTTTTTTTGGACTTAGTCATTTTTCCGGCGTTTATCAGAATTTCAGAAAGGGCAAATGTCAATGAGCGTTCCCATTTCAGTTCCAGAGCGATTCGCCCAATGAGTCCTTGATATTTAGTCGCTTTCAGCCAATTTTCTGGATTTTTGAAAATTTTACTTTTTTGTGAAAATATTCATTAAATGAGGGAATAATATGTGTGAGGGTACCCCAGGAGAGTTCCAAATGTGTGTGGGTAGAATATATTTCCCACGGGGGTAAAATTGAAAAAAGTTGAAAAAAAAATTTTTTTGGACTTAGTCATTTTCCGGCGTTTATCAGACTTTCACATAGGGGAAATGTCAGTGAGCGTTCTGATTTCAGCTCCAGAGTGATTCGCCCAATGAGTGCTTGTTATTGAGTTGTTTTCAGCCAATGTTCTGGATTTTTGAAAATTTCACTTTTTTGTGAAAATGTCCGCTAAATGAGGGAATAATATGTGTGAGGGTACCCCAAGAGAGTTCCAAATGTGTGTGGGAAGAATATATATCCCACGGGGGTAAAATTGAAAGAAGTTGAAAAAAAATTTTTTTTGGACTTAGTCATTTTTCCGGCGTTTATCAGACTTTCAGATAGGGGAAATGTCAGTGAGCGTTCCCATTTCAGTTCCAGAGCGATTCGCCCAATGAGTCCTCGATATTTAGTCGTTTTCAGCCAATATTTTGGATTTTTGAAAATTTCAATTTTTTGTGAAAATATCCACTAAATGAGGGAATAATATGTGTGAGGGTACCCCAGGAGAGTTCCAAATCTGTGTGGGTAAAATATATATCCCACGGGGGTAAAATTGAAAAAGTTGAAAAAACTTTTTTTTGGACTTAGTCATTTTTCTGGCGTTTATCAGACTTTAAGAGAGGGGAAATGTCAATGAGCGTTCCGATTTCAGTTCCAGAGCGATTCGCCCAATGAGTCCTCGATATTTAGTCGTTTTCAGCCAATATTTTGGATTTTTGAAAATTTCACTTTTTTGTGAAAATATCCTATAAATGAGGGAATAATATGTGTGCGGGTACCCCAGGAGATTTCCAAATGTGCGTGGGAAGAATATATATCCCACGGACGGGGGTAAAATTGAAATAAATTGAAAACATTTTTTGGGGGGATTTAGTCATTTTTCCGGCGGTTATCAGACTTTCAGATAGGGGAAATGTCAGTGAGCGTTCTGATTTCAGTTCCAGAGCGATTCGACCAATGAGTCCTCGATATTTAGTCATTTTCAGCCAATATTTTGGATTTTTGAAAATTTCACTTTTTTGTGAAAATATCCACTAAATGAGGGAATAATATGTGTGAGGGTACCCCAGGAGAGTTCCAAATGTGTGTGGGAAGAATATATATCCCACGGGGGTAAAATTGAAAAAAGTGTAAAAAAAATTTTTTTTTGGACTTAGTCATTTTCCGGTGTTTATCAGACTTTCACATAGGGGAAATGTCAGTGAGCGTTCTGATTTCAGCTCCAGAGTGATTCGCCCAATGAGTGCTTGTTATTGAGTTGTTTTCAGCCAATGTTCTGGATTTTTGAAAATTTCACTTTTTTGTGAAAATATCCACTAAATGAGGGAATAATATGTGTGAGGGTACCCCAGGAGAGTTCCAAATGTGTGTGGGAGGAATATATATCCCACGGGGGTAAAATTGAAAAAAGTTGAAAAAACTTTTTTTTGGACTTAGTCATTTTTCTGGCGTTTATCAGATTTTAAGATAGGGGAAATGTCAGTGAGCGTTCCCATTTCAGTTCCAGAGCGATACGCCCAACGAGTCTTTGATATTTAGTCTTTTTCAGCCAATTTTCTGGATTTTTGAAAATTTCACTTTTTTGTGAAAATATCCACTAAATGAGGGAATAATATGTGTGAGGGTACCCCAGGAGAGTTCCAAATCTGTGTGGGTAAAATATATATCCCACGGGGGTAAAATTGAAAAAAGTTGAAAAAACTTTTTTTTGGACTTAGTCATTTTTCTGGCGTTTATCAGACTTTAAGAGAGGGGAAATGTCAATGAGCGTTCCGATTTCAGTTCCAGAGCGATTCGCCCAATGGGTCCTCGATATTTAGTCGTTTTCAGCCAATATTTTGGATTTTTGAAAATTTCACTTTTTTGTGAAAATATCCTATAAATGAGGGAATAATATGTGTGCGGGTACCCCAGGAGATTTCCAAATGTGCGTGGGAAGAATATACAGTCATATGAAAAAGTTTGGGCACCCCTATTAATCTTAAGCTTAATGTTTTATAAAAATTGGTGTTTTTGCAACAGCTATTTCAGTTTGATATATGTAATAACTGTTGGACACAGTAATGTTTCTGCCTTGAAATGAGGTTTATTATACTAGCAAAAAATGTGCAATCTGCATTCAATCAAAATTTGACAGGTGCATAAGTATGGGCACCCTTATCATTTTCTTGTTTTAAATACTCCTACCTACTTTTTACTGACTTACTAAAGCACTTTTTTTGGTTTTGTAACCTCATTGAGATTTGAACTTCATAGCCAGGTGTATGCAATCATGAGAAAAGCTACTTAAAGTGGCCACTTGCAAGTTGTTCTCCTGTTTGAATCTCCTCTGAAGAGTGGCATCAGGGGCTCCTCAAAACAACTGTCAAATGATCTGAAAACAAAGATTATTCAACATAGTTGTTCAGGGGAAGGATACATAAAGCTGTCTCAGAGATTTAACCTGTCAGTTTCCACTGTGAGGAACATAGTAAGGATATGGAAGAACACCGGGACAGTTCTTGTTAAGGCCAGAAGTGGCAGGCCAAGAAAAACATCAGAAAGGCAGAGAAGAAGAATGGTGAGATCAGTCAAGGACAATCCTCAGACCACCTCCAGAGAGCTGCAGCATCAACTTACTGCAGATGGTGTCACTGTGCATCGGTCAACTATACAACGCACTTTGCACAAGAAGAAGTTGTATGGGAGAGTGAAGCCGTTTCTGCAAGCACGCCACAAACCGAGTCGGCTGAGGTATGCAAAAGCACATTTGGAGAAGCCAATTTCTTATTGGAAGAAGGTCGTGTGGACTGATGAAACCAAGATTGAGTTGTTTGGTCACACAAAAAGGCGTTATGCATGGTGGCAAAAAAACACAGCATTCCAAGAAAAACACTTGCTACCCACAGTAAAATTTGGTGGAGGTTCCATCATGCTTTGGGGCTGTGTGGCCAATGCCGGCACTGGGAATCTTGTTAAAGTCGAGGGACGCATGGATTCCACTCAGTATCAGCAGATTCTTGACAACAATGTTCAAGAATCAGTGATAAAGTTGAAGTTACGCATGGGATGGATCTTGCAGCAAGACAATGATCCAAAACACCGCTCCAAATCTACTCAGGCATTCATGCAGAGGAACAATTACAATGTTCTGGAATGGCCATCCCAGTCCCCAGACCTGAATATCATTGAACATCTGTGGGATCATTTGAAGAGGGCTGTCCATGCTCGGCGACCATCAAACTTAACTGAACTGGAATTGTTTTGTAAAGAGGAATGGTCAAAAATACCTTCATCCAGGATCCAGGAACTCATTAAAAGCTACAGGAAGCGACTAGAGGCTATTATTTTTGCAAAAGGAGGATCTACTAAATATTAATGTCACTTTTCTGGTGAGGTGCCCATACTTATGCACCTGTCAAATTTTGTTTGAATGCAGATTGCACATTTTTTGTTAGCACAATAAACCTAATTTCAAGGCAGAAACATTACTGTGTCCAACAGTTATTACATATATCAAACTGAAATAGCTGTTGCAAAAACACCAATTTTTATAAAACATTAAGCTTAAGATTAATAGGGGTGCCCAAACTTTTTCATATGGCTGTATATCCCACGGGCGGGGGTAAAATTGAAATAAATTGAAAACATTTTTTTGGGGGATTTAGTCATTTTTCCGGCGGTTATCAGACTTTCAGATAGGGGAAATGTCAGTGAGCGTTCTGATTTCAGTTCCACAGCGATTCGCCCAATGAGTCCTCGATATTTAGTCGTTTTCAGCCAATATTTTGGATTTTTGAAAATTTCACTTTTTTGTGAAAATATCCACTAAATGAGGGAATAATATGTGTGAGGGTACCCCAGGAGAGTTCCAAATGTGTGTGGGTAGAATATATATCCCGCGGGGGTAAAATTGAAAAAAGTTGAAAAAAAATTTTTTTTGGACTTAGTCATTTTTCCGGCGTTTATCAGACTTTCAGATAGGGGAAATGTCAGTGAGCGTTCCGATTTCAGTTGCAGAGTGATTCGCCCAATGAGTCCTTGTTATTTAGTTGTTTTCAGCCAATTTTCTGGATTTTTGAAAATTTCACATTTTTGTGAAAATATCCTATAAATGAGGGAATAATATGTGTGCGGGTACATCAGGAGATTTCCAAATGTGCGTGGGAAGAATATATATCCCACGGGGGTAAAATTGAAATAAATTGAAAAAAATTTTTTTTGGACTTAGTCATTTTTCCGGCGTTTATCAGACTTTCAGATAGGGGAAATGTCAGTGAGCGTTCCCATTTCAGTTCCAGAGCGATTCGCCCAATGAGTCCTCGATATTTAGTCGTTTTCAGCCAATTTTCTGGATTTTTGAAAATTTCACTTTTTTGTGAAAATATCCACTAAATGAGGGAATAATATGTGTGAGGGTACCCCAGGAGAGTTCCAAATCTGTGTGGGTAAAATATATATCCCACGGGGGTAAAATTGAAAAAGTTGAAAAAACTTTTTTTTGGACTTAGTCATTTTTCTGGCGTTTATCAGACTTTAAGAGAGGGGAAATGTCAATGAGCGTTCCGATTTCAGTTCCAGAGCGATTCGCCCAATGAGTCCTCGATATTTAGTCGTTTTCAGCCAATATTTTGGATTTTTGAAAATTTCACTTTTTTGTGAAAATATCCTATAAATGAGGGAATAATATGTGTGCGGGTACCCCAGGAGATTTCCAAATGTGCGTGGGAAGAATATATATCCCACGGACGGGGGTAAAACTGAAAAAACTTGAAAACATTTTTTTTTTTGGACTTAGTCATTTTTCCGGCGTTTATCAGAATTTCAGAAAGGGCAAATGTCAATGAGCGTTCCCATTTCAGTTCCAGAGCGATTCGCCCAATGAGTCCTTGATATTTAGTCGTTTTCAGCCAATTTTCTGGATTTTTGAAAATTTCACTTTTTTGTGAAAATATTCACTAAATGAGGGAATAATATGTGTGAGGGTACCCCAGGAGAGTTCCAAATGTGTGTGGGTAGAATATATATCACGCGGGGGTAAAATTGAAAAAAGTTGAAAAAAAATTTTTTTTGGACTTAGTCATTTTTCCGGCGTTTATCAGACTTTCACATAGGGGAAATGTCAGTGAGCGTTCCGATTTCAGTTCCAGAGCGATTCGCCCAATGCGTCCTCGATATTTAGTCGTTTTCAGCCAATTTTCTGGATTTTTGAAAATTTTACTTTTTTGTGAAAATATCCACTAAATGAGGGAATAATATGCGTGAGGGTACCCCAGGAGAGTTCCAAATGTGTGTGGGTAGAATATATATCCCACGGGGGTAAAATTGAAAAAACTTGAAAAAAATTTTTTTGGGGATTTATTCATTTTTTCGGCGTTTATCAGACTTTCAGATAGGAGAAATGTCAGTGAGCGTTCCGATTTCAGTTCCAGAGCGATTCGCCCAATGAGTCCTTGATATTTAGTCATTTTCAGCCAATTTTCTGGATTTTTGAAAATTTCACTTTTTTGTGAAAATATCCACTTAATGAGGGAATAATATGTGTAAGGGTACCCCAGTAGAGTTCCAAATGTGTGTGGGAAGAATATATATCCCACGGGGGTAAAATTGAAAAAAGTAAAAAAAAAATTCTTTTTGGACTTAGTCATTTTTCCGGCGTTTATCAGACTTTCAGATAGCGGAAATGTCAGTGAGCGTTCCGATTTCAGTTCCAGAGCGATTCGCCCAATGAGTCCTTGATATTTAGTCGTTTTCAGCCAATTTTCTGGATTTTTGAAAATTTCACTTTTTTGTGAAAATATCCACTAAATGAGGGAATAATATGTGTGAGGGTACCCCAGGAGAGTTCCAAATGTGTGTGGGTAGAATATATATCCCACGGGGGTAAAATTGAAAAATTTGAAAACATTTTTTTTTTTTGGACTTAGTCATTTTTCCGGCGTTTATCAGACTTTCAGAAAGGGCAAATGTCAGTGAGCGTTCCGATTTCAGTTCCAGAGCTATTCGCCCAATGAGTCCTTGATATTTAGCCGTTTTCAGCCAATTTTCTGGATTTTTGAAAATTTCACTTTTTTGTGAAAATATCCACTAAATGAGGGAATAATATGTGTGAGGGTACCCCAGGAGAGTTCCAAATGTGTGTGGGTAGAATATATATCCCACGGGGGTAAAATTGAAAAAAGTTGAAAAAAATTTTTTTTTGGTCTTAGTCATTTTTCCGGCGTTTATCAGACTTTCACATAGGGGAAATGTCAGTGAGCGTTCCGATTTCAGTTCCAGAGCGATTCGCCCAATGAGTCCTCGATATTTAGTCGTTTTCAGCCAATTTTCTGGATTTTTGAAAATTTTACTTTTTTGTGAAAATATCCACTAAATGAGGGAATAATATGCGTGAGGGTACCCCAGGAGAGTTCCAAATGTGTGTGGGTAGAATATATATCCCACGGGGGTAAAATTGAAAAAACTTGAAAAAAATTTTTTTGGGGATTTATTCATTTTTTCGGCGTTTATCAGACTTTCAGATAGGAGAAATGTCAGTGAGCGTTCCGATTTCAGTTCCAGAGCGATTCGCCCAATGAGTCCTCGATATTTAGTCGTTTTCAGCCAATATTTTGGATTTTTGAAAATTTCACTTTTTTGTGAAAATATCCACTAAATGAGGGAATAATATGTGTGAGGGTACCCCAGGAGAGTTCCAAATGTGTGTGGGTAGAATATATATCTCACGGGGGTAAAATTGAAAAAAGTAGAAAAAATTTTTTTTTGGACTTAGTCATTTTTCCGGCGTTTGTCAGACTTTCAGATAGGGCGAATGTCAGTGAGCGTTCCGATTTCAGTTCCAGAGCGATTCGCCCAATGAGTCCTTGATATTTAGTCGTTTTCAGCTAATTTTCTGGATTTTTGAAAATTTCACTTTTTTGTGAAAATATCCACTAAATGAGGGAATAATATGTGTGAGGGTACCCCAGGAGAGTTCCAAATGTGTGTGGGTAGAATATATATCCCACGGGGGTAAAATTTAAAAAAGTTGAAAAAATTTTTTTTTGGACTTAGTCATTTTTCTGGCGTTTATCAGACTTTAAGATAGGGGAAATGTCAGTGAGCATTCCGATTTCAGTTCCAGAGCGATTCGCCCAATGAGTCCTCGATATTTAGTCGTTTTCAGCCAATTTTCTGGATTTTTGAAAATTTCACTTTTTTGTGAACATATCCAGTAAATGAGGGAATAATATGTGTGAGGGTACTCCAGGAGAGTTCCAAATGTGTGTGGGTAGAATATATATCCCACGGGGGTAAAATTGAAAAAAGTTGAAAAAAATGTTTTTTTGGACTTAGTCATTTTTCCGGCGTTTATCAGACTTTCACATAGGGGAAATGTCATTGAGCGTTCCGATTTCAGTTCCAGAGCGATTCGCCCAATGAGTCTTTGATATTTAGTCGTTTTCAGACAATTTTCTGGATTTTTGAAAATTTCACTTTTTTGTGAAAATATCCACTAAATGAAGGAATAATATGTGTGTGTGTACCCCAGGAGAGTTCCAAATGTGTGTGGAAAAATATATATCCCACGGGGGTAAAATTGAAAAAAGTTGAAAAAATTTTATTTTTGGACTTAGTCATTTTTTCCGGCTTTTATCAGACTTTCAGATAGGGGAAATGTCAGTGAGCGTTGCGATTTCAGTTTCAGAGCGATTCGCCCAATGAGTCCTTGATATTTAGTTGTTTTCAGCCAATTTTCTGGATTTTTGAAAATTTCACTTTTTTGTGAAAATATCCACTAAATGAGGGAATAATATGTGTGAGGGTACCCCAGGAGAGTTCCAAATGTGTGTGGGTAGAATATAAATCCCACGGGGGTAAAATTGAAAAATTTGAAAACATTTTTTTTTTTTGGACTTAGTCATTTTTCCGGCGTTTATCAGACTTTCAGAAAGGTCAAATGTCAGTGAGCGTTCCGATTTCAGTTCCAGAGCTATTCGCCCAATGAGTCCTTGATATTTATTCGTTTTCAGCCAATTTTCTGGATTTTTGAAAATTTCACTTTTTTGTGAAAATATCCACTAAAAGAGGGAATAATATGTGTGAGGGTACCCCAGGAGAGTTCCAAATGTGTGTGGGTAGAATATATATCCCACGGGGGTAAAATTGAAAAAAGTTGAAAAAAATTTTTTTTTGGTCTTAGTCATTTTTCCGGCGTTTATCAGACTTTCAGATAGGGGAAATGTCAGTGAGCGTTCCGATTTCAGTTCCAGAGCGATTCGCCCAATGAGTCCTTGATATTTAGTCGTTTTCAGCCAATTTTCTGGTTTTTTGAAAATTTCACTTTTTTGTGAAAATATCCACTAAATGAGGGAATAATATGTGTGAGGGTACCCCAGGAGAGTTCCAAATGTGTGTGGGAAGAATATATATCCCACAGGGGTAAAATTGAAAAAACTTGAAAACATTTTTTTTTTGGACTTAGTCATTTTCCCGGCGTTTATCAGACTTTCAGATAGGGCGAATGTCAGTGAGCGTTCCGATTTCAGTTCCAGAGCGATTCGCCCAATGAGTCCTTCATATTTAGTTGTTTTCAGCCAATATTTTGGATTTTTGAAAATTTCACTTTTTTGTGAAAATATCCACTAAATGAGGGAATAATATGTGTGAGGGTACCCTAGGAGAGTTCCAAATGTGTGTGGGTAGAATATATATCCCACGGGAGTAAAATTGAAAAAAGTTAAAAAAAATTTTTTTTTTTGGACTTAGTCATTTTTCTGGCGTTTATCAGACTTTCAGATAGGGGAAATGTCAGTGAGCGTTCCGATTTCAGTTCCAGAGCGATTCGCCCAATGAGTCCTTGATATTTAGTCGTTTTCAGCCAATTTTCTGGATTTTTGAAAATTTCACTTTTTTGTGAAAATATCCACTAAATGAGGGAATAATATGTGTGCGGGTACATCAGGAGATTTCAAAATGTGCGTGGGAAGAATATATATCCCACGGGGGTAAAATTGAAATAAATTGAAAAAAATTTTTTTTGTGATTTAGTCATTTTTCCGGCGTTTATCAGACTTTCAGATAGGGGAAATGTCAGTGAGCGTTACGATTTCAGTTCCAGAGCGATTCTCCCAATGAGTCCTCGATATTTAGTCGTTTTCAGCCAATATTTTGGATTTTTGAAAATTTCACTTTTTTGTGAAAATATCCACTAAATGAGGGAATAATATGTGTGAGGGTACCCCAGGAGAGTTCCAAATGTGTGTGGGAAGAATATATATCCCATGGGGGTAAAATTGAAAAAAGTGTAAAAAAAATTTTTTTTGGACTTAGTCATTTTTCCCGCGTTTATCAGACTTTCAGATAGGGCAAATGTCAGTGAGCGTTCCGATTTCAGTTCCAGAGCGATTCGCCCAATGAGTCCTCGATATTTAGTCGTTTTCAGCCAATATTTTGGATTTTTGAAAATTTCACTTTTCTGTGAAAATATCCACTAAATGAGGGAATAATATGTGTGAGGGTACCCCAGGAGAGTTCCAAATGTGTGTGGGTAGAATATATATCCCACGGAGGTAAAATTGAAAAAAAATTTTTTTTGGACTTAGTCATTTTCCGGCGTTTATCAGACTTTCACATAGGGGAAATGTCAGTGAGCGTTCTGATTTCAGCTCCAGAGTGATTCGCCCAATGAGTGCTTGTTATTGAGTTGTTTTCAGCCAATGTTCTGGATTTTTGAAAATTTCACTTTTTTGTGAAAATATCCACTAAATGAGGGAATAATATGTGTGAGGGTACCCCAGGAGAGTTCCAAATGTGTGTGGGAAGAATATATATCCCACGGGGGTAAAATTGAAAAAAGTTGAAAAAAAATTATTTTTGGACTTAGTCATTTTTCCGGCGTTTATCAGACTTTCACATAGGGGAAATGTCAGTGAGCGTTCCGATTTCAGTTCCAGAGCGATTCGCCCAATGAATCCTCGATATTTAGTCGTTTTCAGCCAATATCTTGGATTTTTGAAAATTTCACTTTTTTGTGAAAATATCCACTAAATGAGGGAATAATATGTGTGAGGGTACCCCAGGAGAGTTCCAAATGTGTGTGGGTAGAATATATATCCCACGGGGGTAAAATTGAAAAAAGTTTAAAAAAATTTTTTTTTGGTCTTAGTCATTTTTCCGGCGTTTATCAGACTTTCACATAGGGGAAATGTCAGTGAGCGTTCCGATTTCAGTTCCAGAGCGATTCGCCCAATGCGTCCTCGATATTTAGTCGTTTTCAGCCAATTTTCTGGATTTTTGAAAATTTTACTTTTTTGTGAAAATATCCACTAAATGAGGGAATAATATGCGTGAGGGTACCCCAGGAGAGTTCCAAATGTGTGTGGGTAGAATATATATCCCACGGGGGTAAAATTGAAAAAACTTGAAAAAAATTTTTTTGGGGATTTATTCATTTTTTCGGCGTTTATCAGACTTTCAGATAGGAGAAATGTCAGTGAGCGTTCCGATTTCAGTTCCAGAGCGATTCGCCCAATGAGTCCTTGATATTTAGTCATTTTCAGCCAATTTTCTGGATTTTTGAAAATTTCACTTTTTTGTGAAAATATCCACTTAATGAGGGAATAATATGTGTAAGGGTACCCCAGTAGAGTTCCAAATGTGTGTGGGAAGAATATATATCCCACGGGGGTAAAATTGAAAAAAGTAAAAAAAAAATTCTTTTTGGACTTAGTCATTTTTCCGGCGTTTATCAGACTTTCAGATAGCGGAAATGTCAGTGAGCGTTCCGATTTCAGTTCCAGAGCGATTCGCCCAATGAGTCCTTGATATTTAGTCGTTTTCAGCCAATTTTCTGGATTTTTGAAAATTTCACTTTTTTGTGAAAATATCCACTAAATGAGGGAATAATATGTGTGAGGGTACCCCAGGAGAGTTCCAAATGTGTGTGGGTAGAATATATATCCCACGGGGGTAAAATTGAAAAATTTGAAAACATTTTTTTTTTTTGGACTTAGTCATTTTTCCGGCGTTTATCAGACTTTCAGAAAGGGCAAATGTCAGTGAGCGTTCCGATTTCAGTTCCAGAGCTATTCGCCCAATGAGTCCTTGATATTTAGCCGTTTTCAGCCAATTTTCTGGATTTTTGAAAATTTCACTTTTTTGTGAAAATATCCACTAAATGAGGGAATAATATGTGTGAGGGTACCCCAGGAGAGTTCCAAATGTGTGTGGGAAGAATATATATCCCACGGGGGTAAAATTGAAAGAAGTTGAAAAAAAAATTTTTTTGTACTTAGTCATTTTTCCGGCGTTTATCAGACTTTCAGATAGGGGAAATGTCAGTGAGCGTTCCGATTTCAGTTCCAGAGCGATTCGCCCAATGAGTCCTCGATATTTAGTCGTCTTCAGCCAATATTTTGGATTTTTGAAAATTTCACTTTTTTGTGAAAATATCCACTAAATGAGGGAATAATATGTGTGAGGGTACCCCAGGAGAGTTCCAAATGTGTGTGGGTAGAATATATATCCCACGGGGGTAAAATTGAAAAAAGTTGAAAAAAAATTATTTTTGGACTTAGTCATTTTTCCGGCGTTTATCAGACTTTCACATAGGGGAAATGTCAGTGAGCGTTTCGATTTCAGTTCCAGAGCGATTCGCCCAATGAATCCTCGATATTTAGTCGTTTTCAGCCAATATCTTGGATTTTTGAAAATTTCACTTTTTTGTGAAAATATCCACTAAATGAGGGAATAATATGTGTGAGGGTACCCCAGGAGAGTTCCAAATGTGTGTGGGTAGAATATATATCCCACGGGGGTAAAATTGAAAAAAGTTTAAAAAAATTTTTTTTTGGTCTTAGTCATTTTTCCGGCGTTTATCAGACTTTCACATAGGGGAAATGTCAGTGAGCGTTCCGATTTCAGTTCCAGAGCGATTCGCCCAATGCGTCCTCGATATTTAGTCGTTTTCAGCCAATTTTCTGGATTTTTGAAAATTTTACTTTTTTGTGAAAATATCCACTAAATGAGGGAATAATATGCGTGAGGGTACCCCAGGAGAGTTCCAAATGTGTGTGGGTAGAATATATATCCCACGGGGGTAAAATTGAAAAAACTTGAAAAAAAATTTTTTGGGGATTTATTCATTTTTTCGGCGTTTATCAGACTTTCAGATAGGAGAAATGTCAGTGAGCGTTCCGATTTCAGTTCCAGAGCGATTCGCCCAATGAGTCCTTGATATTTAGTCATTTTCAGCCAATTTTCTGGATTTTTGAAAATTTCACTTTTTTGTGAAAATATCCACTTAATGAGGGAATAATATGTGTAAGGGTACCCCAGTAGAGTTCCAAATGTGTGTGGGAAGAATATATATCCCACGGGGGTAAAATTGAAAAAAGTAAAAAAAAAATTCTTTTTGGACTTAGTCATTTTTCCGGCGTTTATCAGACTTTCAGATAGCGGAAATGTCAGTGAGCGTTCCGATTTCAGTTCCAGAGCGATTCGCCCAATGAGTCCTTGATATTTAGTCGTTTTCAGCCAATTTTCTGGATTTTTGAAAATTTCACTTTTTTGTGAAAATATCCACTAAATGAGGGAATAATATGTGTGAGGGTACCCCAGGAGAGTTCCAAATGTGTGTGGGTAGAATATATATCCCACGGGGGTAAAATTGAAAAATTTGAAAACATTTTTTTTTTTTGGACTTAGTCATTTTTCCGGCGTTTATCAGACTTTCAGAAAGGGCAAATGTCAGTGAGCGTTCCGATTTCAGTTCCAGAGCTATTCGCCCAATGAGTCCTTGATATTTAGCCGTTTTCAGCCAATTTTCTGGATTTTTGAAAATTTCACTTTTTTGTGAAAATATCCACTAAATGAGGGAATAATATGTGTGAGGGTACCCCAGGAGAGTTCCAAATGTGTGTGGGTAGAAGATATATCCCACGGGGGTAAAATTGAAAAAAGTTGAAAAAAATTTTTTTTTGGTCTTAGTCATTTTTCCGGCGTTTATCAGACTTTCACATAGGGGAAATGTCAGTGAGCGTTCCGATTTCAGTTCCAGAGCGATTCGCCCAATGAGTCCTCGATATTTAGTCGTTTTCAGCCAATTTTCTGGATTTTTGAAAATTTTACTTTTTTGTGAAAATATCCACTAAATGAGGGAATAATATGCGTGAGGGTACCCCAGGAGAGTTCCAAATGTGTGTGGGTAGAATATATATCCCACGGGGGTAAAATTGAAAAAACTTGAAAAAATTTTTTTGGGGGATTTATTCATTTTTTCGGCGTTTATCAGACTTTCAGATAGGAGAAATGTCAGTGAGCGTTCCGATTTCAGTTCCAGAGCGATTCGCCCAATGAGTCCTCGATATTTAGTCGTTTTCAGCCAATATTTTGGATTTTTGAAAATTTCACTTTTTTGTGAAAATATCCACTAAATGAGGGAATAATATGTGTGAGGGTACCCCAGGAGAGTTCCAAATGTGTGTGGGTAGAATATATATCTCACGGGGGTAAAATTGAAAAAAGTAGAAAAAATTTTTTTTTGGACTTAGTCATTTTTCCGGCGTTTGTCAGACTTTCAGATAGGGCGAATGTCAGTGAGCGTTCCGATTTCAGTTCCAGAGCGATTCGCCCAATGAGTCCTTGATATTTCGTCGTTTTCAGCTAATTTTCTGGATTTTTGAAAATTTCACTTTTTTGTGAAAATATCCACTAAATGAGGGAATAATATGTGTGAGGGTACCCCAGGAGAGTTCCAAATGTGTGTGGGTAGAATATATATCCCACGGGGGTAAAATTTAAAAAAGTTGAAAAAATTTTTTTTTGGACTTAGTCATTTTTCTGGCGTTTATCAGACTTTAAGATAGGGGAAATGTCAGTGAGCATTCCGATTTCAGTTCCAGAGCGATTCGCCCAATGAGTCCTCGATATTTAGTCGTTTTCAGCCAATTTTCTGGATATTTGAAAATTTCACTTTTTTGTGAAAATATCCAGTAAATGAGGGAATAATATGTGTGAGGGTACTCCAGGAGAGTTCCAAATGTGTGTGGGTAGAATATATATCCCACGGGGGTAAAATTGAAAAAAGTTGAAAAAAATGTTTTTTTGGACTTAGTCATTTTTCCGGCGTTTATCAGACTTTCACATAGGGGAAATGTCATTGAGCGTTCCGATTTCAGTTCCAGAGCGATTCGCCCAATGAGTCTTTGATATTTAGTCGCTTTCAGCCAATTTTCTGGATTTTTGAAAATTTTACTTTTTTGTGAAAATATCCACTAAATGAGGGAATAATATGTGTGAGGGTACCCCAGGAGAGTTCCAAATGTGTGAGGGAAGAATATATATCCCACGGGGATAAAATTGAAAAAAGTTGAAAAAATTTTATTTTTGGACTTAGTCATTTTTCCGGCTTTTATCAGACTTTCAGATAGGGGAAATGTCAGTGAGCGTTGCGATTTCAGTTTCAGAGCGATTCGCCCAATGAGTCCTTGATATTTAGTTGTTTTCAGCCAATTTTCTGGATTTTTGAAAATTTCACTTTTTTGTGAAAATATCCACTAAATGAGGGAATAATATGTGTGAGGGTACCCCAGGAGAGTTCCAAATGTGTGTGGGTAGAATATAAATCCCACGGGGGTAAAATTGAAAAATTTGAAAACATTTTTTTTTTTTGGACTTAGTCATTTTTCCGGCGTTTATCAGACTTTCAGAAAGGTCAAATGTCAGTGAGCGTTCCGATTTCAGTTCCAGAGCTATTCGCCCAATGAGTCCTTGATATTTATTCGTTTTCAGCCAATTTTCTGGATTTTTGAAAATTTCACTTTTTTGTGAAAATATCCACTAAATGAGGGAATAATATGTGTGAGGGTACCCAAGGAGAGTTCCAAATGTGCATGGGAAGAATATATATCCCACGGGGGTAAAATTGAAAAAAGTTGAAAATTTTTTTTCGGGGATTTAGTCATTTTTCCGGCGTTTATCAGACTTTCAGATAGGGGAAATGTCAGTGAGCATTCCGATTTCAGTTCCAGAGCGATTCGCCCAATGAGTCCTCGATATATAGTCATTTTCAGCCAATATTTTGGATTTTTGAAAATTTCACTTTTTTGTGAAAATATCCACTAAATGAGGGAATAATATGTGTGAGGGTACCCTAGGAGAGTTCCAAATGTGTGTGGGTAGAATATATATCCCACGGGAGTAAAATTGAAAAAAGTTAAAAAAAATTTTTTTTTTTGGACTTAGTCATTTTTCTGGCGTTTATCAGACTTTCAGATAAGGGAAATGTCAGTGAGCGTTCCGATTTCAGTTCCAGAGCGATTCGCCCAATGAGTCCTTGATATTTAGTCGTTTTCAGCCAATTTTCTGGATTTTTGAAAATTTCACTTTTTTGTGAAAATATCCACTAAATGAGGGAATAATATGTGTGAGGGTACCCCAGGAGAGTTCCAAATGTGTGTGGGAAGAATATATATCCCACGGGGGTAAAATTGAAAAAAGTGTAAAAAAAATTTTTTTTTGGACTTAGTCATTTTTACGGCGTTTATCAGACTTTCAGAAAGGGGAAATGTCAGTGAGTGTTCCGATTTCAGTTCCAGAGCGATTCGCCCAATGAGTCCTTGATATTTAGTCGTTTTCAGCCAATTTTCTGGATTTTTGAAAATTTCACTTTTTTGTGAAAATATCCACTAAATGAGGGAATAATATGTGTGAGGGTACCCCAGGAGAGTTCCAAATGTGTGTGGGTAGAATATATATCCCGCGGGGGTAAAATTGAAAAAAGTTGAAAAAAACTTTTTTTTTGGACTTAGTCATTTTTCCGGCGTTTATCAGACTTTCAGATAGGGGAAATGTCAATGAGCGTTCCGATTTCAGTTCCAGAGTGATTCGCCTAATGAGTCCTTGTTATTTAGTTGTTTTCAGCCAATTTTCTGGATTTTTGAAAATTTCACATTTTTGTGAAAATATCCTATAAATGAGGGAATAATATGTGTGCGTTACATCAGGAGATTTCCAAATGTGCGTGGGAAGAATATATATCCCACGGGGGTAAAATTGAAATAAATTGAAAAAATTTTTTGGGGGATTTAGTCATTTTTCCGGCGTTTATCAGACTTTCACAAAGGGGAAATGTCAGTGAGCGTTCTGATTTCAGCTCCAGAGTGATTCGCCCAATGAGTGCTTGTTATTTAGTTGTTTTCAGCCAATGTTCTGGATTTTTGAAAATTTCACTTTTTTGTGAAAATATCCACTAAATGAGGGAATAATATGTGTGAGGGTACCCCAGGAGAGTTCCAAATGTGTGTGGGAAGAATATATATCCCACGGGGGTAAAATTGAAAAAAGTTGAAAAAAATTTTTTTTTGGACTTAGTCATTTTTCTGGCGTTTATCAGATTTTAAGAAAGGGGAAATGTCAGTGAGCGTTCCGATTTCAGTTCCAGAGTGATTCGCCCAATGAGTCCTCGATATTTAGTCATTTTCAGCCAATTTTCTGCATTTTTGAAAATTTCACTTTTTTGGTGAAAATATCCACTAAATGAGGGAATAATATGTGTGAGGGTACCCCTGGAGAGTTCCAAATGTGTGTGGGAAGAATATATATCCCACGGGGGTAAAATTGAAAAAAGTGGAAAAAATTTTTTTTTTGGACTTAGTCTTTTTTCCGGCGTTTATCAGACTTTCAGATAGGGCAAATGTCAGTGAGCGTTCCAATTTCAGTTCCAGAGCGATTCGCCCAAGGAGTCTTTGATATTTAGTCGTTTTCAGCCAATTTTCTGGATTTTTGAAAATTTCACTTTTTTGTGAAAATATAAACTAAATGAGGGAATAATATGTGTGAGGGTACCCCAGGAGAGTTCCAAATGTGTGTGGGTAGAATATATATCCCACGGGGATAAAATTGAAAAAGGTTGAAAAAAAATTTTTTTTGGACTTAGTCTTTTTTCCGGCGTTTATCAGACTTTCACATAGGGGAAATGTCAGTGAGCATTCCGATTTCAGTTCCAGATCGATTCGCCGAATGAGTCCTTGTTATTTAGTTGTTTTCAGCAAATTTTCTGGATTTTTGAAAATTTCACTTTTTTGTGAAAATATCCACTAAATGAGGGAATAATATGTGTGAGGGTACCCCAGGAGAGTACAAAATGTGTGTGGGTAGAATATATATCCCACGGGGTAAAATTGAAAAAATTAGAAACATTTTTTTTTTTTGGACTAAGTCATTTTTCCGGCGTTTATCAGACTTTCAGATAGGGCGAATGTCAGTGAGCGTTCCAATTTCAGTTCCAGAGTAATTCGCCCAATGAGTCCTTGTTATTTAGTTGTTTTCAGCCAATTTTCTGAATTTTTGAAAATTTCACTTTTTTGTGAAAATATCCACTAAATGAGGGAATAATATGTGTGAGGGTACCCCAGGAGAGTTACAAATGTGTGTGGGAAGAATATATATCCCACGGGGGTAAAATTGAAAAAAGTTGAAAAATTTTTTTTTTGGGATTTAGTCATTTTTCCGGCGTTTATCAGACTTTCAGATAGGGGTAATGTCAGTGAGCATTCCGATTTCAGTTCCAGAGCGATTCGCCCAATGAGTCCTTGATATTTAGTCGTTTTCAGCCAATTTTCTGGATTTTTGAAAATTTCACTTTTTTTGTGAAAATATCCACTAAATGAGGGAATAATATGTGTGAGGGTACCCCAGGAGAGTTCCAAATGTGTGTGGGTAGAATATATATCCCACGGGGGTAAAATTGAAAAAAGTAGAAACAATTTTTTTTTTGGACTTAGTCAATTTTCCGGCGTTTATCAGACTTTCAGATAGGGTAAATGTCAGTGAGCGTTCCGATTTCAGTTCCAGAGCAATTCACCCAATGAGTCCTTGATATTTAGTCATTTTCAGCCAATTTTCTGGATTTTTGAAAATTTCACTTTTTTGTGAAAATATCCACTAAATGAGGGAATAATATGTGTGAGGGTACCCCAGGAGAGTTCCAAATGTGTGTGGGAAGAATATATATCCCACGGGGGTAAAATTGAAAAAAGTTGAAAAAAATTTTTTTTTGGACTTAGTCATTTTTCCGGCGTTTATCAGACTTTCAGATAGGTCAAATGTCAGTGAGCACTCCAATTTCAGTTCCAGAGCGATTCGGCCAATGAGTCTTTGATATTTAGTCGTTTTCAGCCAATTTTCTGGATTTTTGAAAATTTCACTTTTTTTTGAAAATATCCACTAAATGAGGGAATAATATGTGTGAGGGTACCCCAGGAGAGTTCCAAATGTGTGTGGGTAGAATATATATCCCGCGGGGGTAAAATTTAAAAAAAATTTTTTTTGGACCCAGTCATTTTTCCGGCGTTTATCTGACTTTCAGATAGGGGAAATGTCAGTGAGCATTCTGATTTCAGTTCCAGAGCGATTCGCCCAATGAGTCCTTGATATTTAGTCGTTTTCAGCCAATTTTCTGGATTTTTGAAAATTTCACTTTTTTATGAAAATATCCACTAAATGAGGGAATAATATGTGTGAGGGTACCCCAGGAGAGTTCCAAATGTGTGTGGGTAGAATATATATCCCACGGGGGTAAAATTGAAAAAAGTTGAAAAAATTTTTTTTTGGACTTAGTCATTTTTCTGGCGTTTATCACATTTTAAAATAGGGGAAATGTCAGTGAGCGTTCTGATTTTAGTTCCAGAGCGATTCGCCCAATGAGTCCTTGATATTTAGTCGTTTTCAGCCAATTTTCTGGATTTTTGAAAATTTCACTTTTTTGTGAAAATATCCACTAAATGAGGGAATAATATGTGTGAGGGTACCCCAGGAGAGTTCTAAATGTGTGTGGGAAGAATATATATCCCAAGGGGGTAAAATTGAAAAAAGTGGAAAAAAAAATTTTTTTGGACTTAGTCATTTTTCCGGCGTTTATCAGACTTTCATATAGGTCAAATGTCAGTGAGCACTCCAATTTCAGTTCCAGAGCGATTCGCCCAATGAGTCTTTGATATTTAGTCGTTTTCAGCCAATTTTCTGGATTTTTGAAAATTTCACTTTTTTTTGAAAATATCCACTAAATGAGGGAATAATATGTGTGAGGGTACCCCAGGAGAGTTCCAAATGTGTGTGGGTAGAATATATATCCCGCGGGGGTAAAATTTTAAAAAATTTTTTTTTGGACCCAGTCATTTTTCCGGCGTTTATCTGACTTTCAGATAGGGGAAATGTCAGTGAGCATTCTGATTTCAGTTCCAGAGCGATTCGCCCAATGAGTCCTTGATATTTAGTCGTTTTCAGCCAATTTTCTGGATTTTTGAAAATTTCACTTTTTTGTGAAAATATCAACTAAATAAGGGAATAATATGTGTGAGGGTACCCCAGGAGAGTTCCAAATGTGTGTGGGAAGAATATATATCCCACGGGGGTAAAATTGAAAAAAGTTGAAAAAATTTTTTTTTTGGACTTAGTCATTTTTCCGCCGTTTATCAGACTTTCAGATAGGGGAAATGTCAGTGAGCATTCCGATTTCAGTTCCAGAGTTATTCGCCCAATGAATCCTTGATATTTAGTTGTTTTCAGCCAATTTTCTGGATTTTTGAAAATTTCAATTTTTTGTGAAAATATCCACTAAATGAGGGAATAATATGTGTGAGGGTACCCAAGAAGAGTTCCAAATGTGTGTGGGTAGAATATATATCCCACGGGGGTAAAATTGAAAAAAGTTGAAAAAAATTTTTTTTTGGACTTAGTCATTTTTCCGGCGTTTATCAGACTTTCAGATAGGGCGAATGTCAGTGAGCGTTCCGATTTCAGTTCCAGAGCGATTCACCCAATGAGTCCTTGATATTTAGTCGTTTTCAGCCAATTTTCTGGATTTTTGAAAATTTCACTTTTTTGTGAAAATATCCACTAAATGAGGGAATAATATGTGTGAGGGTACCCCAGAAGAGTTCCAAATGTGTGTGGGTAGAATATATATCCTACGGGGGTAAAATTGAAAAAAGTTGAAAAAATTTTTTTTTTGGACTTAGTCATTTTTCCGGCGTTTATCATACTTTCAGATAGGTCAAATGTCAGTGAGCGTGCCAATTTCAGTTCCAGAGCAATTCGCCCAATGAGTCCTTGATATTTAGTCATTTTTAGCCAATTTTTCTGGATTTTTGAAAATTTCACTTTTTTGTGAAAATATCCACTAAATGAAGGAATAATATTTGTGAGGGTACCCCACGAGAGTTCCAAATGTGTGTGGGAAGAATATATATCCCACGGGGGTAAAATTTAAAAAAATTTTTTTTTGGACTTAGTCATTTTTCCGGCGTTTATCAGACTTTCAGATAGGGGAAATGTCAGTGAGCGTTCCGATTTCAGTTCCAGAGCGATTCGCCCAATGAGTCCTTGATATTTAGTCGTTTTCAGACAATTTTCTAGATTTTTGAAAATGTCACTTTTTTGTGAAAACATCCACTAAATGAGGGAATAATATGTGTGAGGGTACCCCAGGAGAGGTCCAAATGTGTGTGTGTAGAATATATATCCCGCGGGGGTAAAATTGAAAAAAGTTGAAAAATTTTTTGGGGGGGATTTAGTCATTTTTCCGGCGTTTATCAGACTTTCAGATAGGGGAAATGTCAGTGAGTGTTCCGATTTCAGTTCCAGAGCGATTCGCCCAATGAGTCCTTGTTATTTAGTTGTTTTCAGCCAATTTTCTGGATTTTTGAAAATTTCACTTTTTTGTGAAAATATCCACTAAATGAGGGAATAATATGTGTGAGGGTACCCCAGAAGAGTTCCAAATGTGTGTGGGTAGAATATATATCCTACGGGGGTAAAATTGAAAAAAGTTGAAAAAATTTTTTTTTTTAGACTTAGTCATTTTTCCGGCGTTTATCATACTTTCAGATAGGTCAAATGTCAGTGAGCGTGCCAATTTCAGTTCCAGAGCAATTCGCCCAATGAGTCATTGATATTTAGTTGTTTTTAGCCAATTTTTCTGGATTTTTGAAAATTTCACTTTTTTGTGAAAATATCCACTAAATGAAGGAATAATATTTGTGAGGGTACCCCACGAGAGTTCCAAATGTGTGTGGGAAGAATATATATCCCGCGGGGGTAAAATTGAAAAAAGTTGAAAATTTTTTTGGGGGGGATTTAGTCATTTTTCCGGCGTTTATCAGACTTTCAGATAGGGGAAATGTCAGTGAGCGTTCCGATTTCAGTTCCAGAGTGATTCGCCCAATGAATCCTTGATATTTAGTCGTTTTCAGCCAATTTTCTAGATTTTTGAAAATTTCACTTTTTTGTGTAAATATCCACTAAATGAGGGAATAATATGTGTGAGGGTACCCCAGAAGAGTTCCAAATGTGTGTGGGTAGAATATATATCCCGCTGGGGTAAAATTGAAAAAAGTTGAAAAATTTTTGGGGGGGGATTTAGTCATTTTTCCGCCGTTTATCAGACTTTCAGATAGGGGAAATGTCAGTGAGCATTCCGATTTCAGTTCCAGAGCGATTCGCCCAATGAGTCCTTCATATTTAGTCGTTTTCAGCCAATTTTCTAGATTTTTGAAAATGTCACTTTTTTGTGAAAACATCCACTAAATGAGGGAATAATATGTGTGAGGGTGCCCCAGGAGAGTTCCAAATGTGTGTGGGTAGAATATATTTCCCACGGGGGTAAAATTGAAAAAAGTAGAAAAAAATTTTTTTTTGGACTTAGTCATTTTTCCGGCGTTTATAAGACTTTCAAATAGGTCAAATGTCAGTGAGCGTTCCGATTTGAGTTCCAGAGCGATTCGCCCAATGAGTCCTTGATATTTAGTTGTTTTCAGCCAATTTTCTGGATTTTTGAAAATTTCAATTTTTTGTGAAAATATCCACTAAATGAGGGAATAATATGTGTGAGGGTACCCAAGAAGAGTTCCAAATGTGTGTGGGTAGAATATATATCCCACGGGGGTAAAATTGAAAAAAGTTGAAAAAAATTTTTTTTTGGACTTAGTCATTTTTCCGGCGTTTATCAGACTTTCAGATAGGGCGAATGTCAGTGAGCGTTCCGATTTCAGTTCCAGAGCGATTCACCCAATGAGTCCTTGATATTTAGTCGTTTTCAGCCAATTTTCTGGATTTTTGAAAATTTCACTTTTTTGTGAAAATATCCACTAAATGAGGGAATAATATGTGTGAGGGTACCCCAGAAGAGTTCCAAATGTGTGTGGGTAGAATATATATCCTACGGGGGTAAAATTGAAAAAAGTTGAAAAAATTTTTTTTTTGGACTTAGTCATTTTTCCGGCGTTTATCATACTTTCAGATAGGTCAAATGTCAGTGAGCGTGCCAATTTCAGTTCCAGAGCAATTCGCCCAATGAGTCCTTGATATTTAGTCATTTTTAGCCAATTTTTCTGGATTTTTGAAAATTTCACTTTTTTGTGAAAATATCCACTAAATGAAGGAATAATATTTGTGAGGGTACCCCACGAGAGTTCCAAATGTGTGTGGGAAGAATATATATCCCACGGGGGTAAAATTTAAAAAAATTTTTTTTTGGACTTAGTCATTTTTCCGGCGTTTATCAGACTTTCAGATAGGGGAAATGTCAGTGAGCGTTCCGATTTCAGTTCCAGAGCGATTCGCCCAATGAGTCCTTGATATTTAGTCGTTTTCAGACAATTTTCTAGATTTTTGAAAATGTCACTTTTTTGTGAAAACATCCACTAAATGAGGGAATAATATGTGTGAGGGTACCCCAGGAGAGGTCCAAATGTGTGTGTGTAGAATATATATCCCGCGGGGGTAAAATTGAAAAAAGTTGAAAAATTTTTTGGGGGGGATTTAGTCATTTTTCCGGCGTTTATCAGACTTTCAGATAGGGGAAATGTCAGTGAGTGTTCCGATTTCAGTTCCAGAGCGATTCGCCCAATGAGTCCTTGTTATTTAGTTGTTTTCAGCCAATTTTCTGGATTTTTGAAAATTTCACTTTTTTGTGAAAATATCCACTAAATGAGGGAATAATATGTGTGAGGGTACCCCAGAACAGTTCCAAATGTGTGTGGGTAGAATATATATCCTACGGGGGTAAAATTGAAAAAAGTTGAAAAAATTTTTTTTTTTAGACTTAGTCATTTTTCCGGCGTTTATCATACTTTCAGATAGGTCAAATGTCAGTGAGCGTGCCAATTTCAGTTCCAGAGCAATTCGCCCAATGAGTCATTGATATTTAGTTGTTTTTAGCCAATTTTTCTGGATTTTTGAAAATTTCACTTTTTTGTGAAAATATCCACTAAATGAAGGAATAATATTTGTGAGGGTACCCCACGAGAGTTCCAAATGTGTGTGGGAAGAATATATATCCCGCGGGGGTAAAATTGAAAAAAGTTGAAAATTTTTTTTGGGGGGATTTAGTCATTTTTCCGGCGTTTATCAGACTTTCAGATAGGGGAAATGTCAGTGAGCGTTCCGATTTCAGTTCCAGAGCAATACGCCCAATGAGTCCTTGATATTTAGTCGTTTTCAGCCAATTTTCTGGATTTTTGAAAATTTCACTTTTTTGTGAAAATATCCACTAAATGAGGGAATAATATGTGTGAGTGTACCCCAGAAGAGTTCCAAATGTGTGTGGGTAGAATATATATCCCACAGGGGTAAAGTTGAAAAAAGTTGAAAAAATTTTTTTTTTGGACTTAGTCATTTTTCCGGCGTTTATCATACTTTCAGATAGGTCGAATGTCAGTGAGCGTTCCAATTTCAGTTCCAGAGCAATTCGCCCAATGAGTCCTTGATATTTAGTCGTTTTTAGCCAATTTTCTGGATTTTTGAAAATTTCACTTTTTTGTGAAAATATCCACTAAATGAAGGAATAATATTCGTGAGGGTACCCCAGGAGAGTTCCAAATGTGTGTGGGAAGAATATATATCCCACGGGGGTAAAATTGAAAAAAAATTTTTTTTGGACTTAGTCATTTTTCCGGCGTTTATCAGACTTTCAGATAGGGGAAATGTCAGTGAGCGTTCCGATTTCAGTTCCAGAGCGATTCGCCCAATGAGTCCTTGATATTTAGTCGTTTTCAGCCAATTTTCTGGATTTTTGAAAATTTCACTTTTTTGTGAAAATATCCACTAAATGAGGGAATAATATGTGTGAGGGTACCCCAGGAGAGGTCCAAATGTGTGTGTGTAGAATATATATCCCGCGGGGGTAAAATTGAAAAAAGTTGAAAATTTTTTTTTGGGGGATTTAGTCATTTTTCCGGCGTTTATCAGACTTTCAGATAGGGGAAATGTCAGTGAGCGTTCCGATTTCAGTTCCAGAGCGATTCGCCCAATGAGTCCTTGATATTTAGTCGTTTTCAGCCAATTTTCTGGATTTTTGAAAATTTCACCTTTTTGTGAAAATATCCACTAAATGAGGGAATAATATGTGTGAGGGTACCCCAGGAGAGTTCCAAATGTGCGTGGGAAGAATATATATCCCACGGAGGCAAAATTGAAAAAAGTTGAAAAAATTTTTTTGGGGGGATTTAGTCATTTTTCCGGCGTTTATCAGACTTTCAGATAGGGGAAATGTCAGTGAGCGTTCCGATTTCAGTTCCAGAGCGATTCGCCCAATGAGTCCTTGATAATTAGTCGTTTTCAGCCAATTTTCTGGATTTTTGAAAATTTCACTTTTTTGTGAAAATATCCACTAAATGAGGGAATAATATGTGTGAGGGTTCCCCAGGAGATTTCCAAATGTGCGTGGGAAGAAGATATATCCCACGGGGGTAAAATTGAGAAAAGTTGAAAAAAATTTTTTGGGGGATTTAGTCATTTTTCCGGCGTTTATCACACTTTAAGATAGGGGAAATGTCAGTGAGCGTTCCGATTTCTGTTCCAGAGCGATTCGCCCAATGAGTCCTCGATATTTAGTCGTTTTCAGCCAATATTTTGGATTTTTGAAAATTTCACTTTTTTGTGAAAATATCCACTAAATGAGGGAATAATATGTGTGAGGGTACCCCAGGAGAGTTCCAAATGTGCGTGGGAAGAATATATATCCCACGGAGGCAAAATTGAAAAAAGTTGAAAAAATTTTTTTTGGGGATTTAGTCATTTTTCCGGCGATTATCAGACTTTCAGATAGGGGAAATGTCAGTCAGCGTTCCGATTTCAGTTCCAGAGCGATTCGCCCAATGAGTCCTTGATAATTAGTCGTTTTCAGCCAATTTTCTGGATTTTTGAAAATTTCACTTTTTTGTGAAAATATCCACTAAATGAGGGAATAATATGATATGTGTGAGGGTACCCCAGGAGAGTTCCAAATGTGTGTGGGAAGAATATATATCCCACGGGGGTAAAATTGAAAAAAGTTGAAAAAAATTTATATTTGGACTTAGTCATTTTTCCGGCGTTTATCAGACTTTCAGATAGGGCAAATGTCAGTGAGCGTTCCGATTTCAGTTCCAGAGCGATTCGCCCAATGAGTCCTTGATATTTAGTCGTTTTCAGCCAATTTTCTGGATTTTTGAAAATTTCACCTTTTTGTGAAAATATCCACTAAATGAGGGAATAATATGTGTGAGGGTACCCCAGGAGAGTTCCAAATGTGCGTGGGAAGAATTTATATCCCACGGAGGCAAAATTGAAAAAAGTTGAAAAAATTTTTTTGGGGGGATTTAGTCATTTCTCCGGCGTTTATCAGACTTTCAGATAGGGGAAATGTCAGTGAGCGTTCCGATTTCAGTTTCAGAGCGATTCGCCCAATGAGTCCTTGATAATTAGTCGTTTTCAGCCAATTTTCTGGATTTTTGAAAATTTCACTTTTTTGTGAAAATATCCACTAAATGAGGGAATAATATGATATGTGTGAGGGTACCCCAGGAGAGTTCCAAATGTGTGTGGGAAGAATATATATCCCACGGGGGTAAAATTGAAAAAAGTTGAAAAAAATTTTTTTGGGACTTAGTCATTTTTCTGGCGTTTATCAGACTTTAAGATAGGGGATATGTCAGTGAGCGTTCCGATTTCTGTTCCAGAGCGATTCGCCCAATGAGTCCTCGATATTTAGTCGTTTTCAGCCAATATTTTGGATTTTTGAAAATTTCACTTTTTTGTGAAAATATCCACTAAATGAGGGAATAATATGTGTGAGGGTTCCCCAGGAGATTTCCAAATGTGCGTGGGAAGAAGATATATCCCACGGGGGTAAAATTGAGAAAAGTTGAAACAATTTTTTTGGGGGATTTAGTAATTTTTCCGGCGTTTATCAGACTTTAAGATAGGGGAAATGTCAGTGAGCGTTCCGATTTCTGTTCCAGAGCGATTCGCCCAATGAGTCCTCGATATTTAGTCGTTTTCAGCCAATATTTTGGATTTTTGAAAATTTCACTTTTTTGTGAAAATATCCACTAAATGAGGGGATAATATGTGTGAGGGTACCCCAGGAGAGTTCCAAATGTGCGTGGGAAGAATATATATCCCACGGAGGCAAAATTGAAAAAAGTTGAAAAAAATTTTTTTGGGGATTTAGTCATTTTTCCGGCGTTTATCAGACTTTCAGATAGGGGAAATGTCAGTCAGCGTTCCGATTTCAGTTCCAGAGCGATTCGCCCAATGAGTCCTTGATAATTAGTCGTTTTCAGCCAATTTTCTGGATTTTTGAAAATTTCACTTTTTTGTGAAAATATCCACTAAATGAGGGAATAATATGATATGTGTGAGGGTACCCCAGGAGAGTTCCAAATGTGTGTGGGAAGAATATATATCCCACGGGGGTAAAATTGAAAAAAGTTGAAAAAATTTTTTTTTGGACTTAGTCATTTTTCTGGCGTTTATCAGACTTTAAGATAGGGGAAATGTCAGTGAGCGTTCCGATTTCTGTTCCAGAGCGATTCGCCCAATGAGTCCTCGATATTTAGTCGTTTTCAGCCAATATTTTGGATTTTTGAAAATTTCACTTTTTTGTGAAAATATCCACTAAATGAGGGAATAATATGTGTGAGGGTTCCCCAGGAGATTTCCAAATGTGCGTGGGAAGAAGATATATCCCACGGGGGTAAAATTGAGAAAAGTTGAAAAAATTTTTTTGGGGGATTTAGTCATTTTTCCGGCGTTCATCAGACTTTAAGATAGGGGAAATGTCAGTGAGCGATCCGATTTCAGTTCCAGAGCGATTCGCCCAATGAGTCCTCGATATTTAGTCGTTTTCAGTCAATATTTTGGATTTTTGAAAATTTCACTTTTTTGTGAAAATATCCACTAAATGAGGAAATAATATGTGTTAGGGTACCCCAGGAGATTTCCAAATGTGCGTGGGAAGAAGATATATCCCACGGGGGTAAAATTGAAAGAAGTTGAAAAATTTTTTATTTGGGATTTAGTCATTTTTCCGGCGTTTATCAGACTTTCAGATAGGGGAAATGTCAGTGAGCGTTCCGATTTCAGTTCCAGAGCGATTCGCCCAATGAGTCCTTGATATTTAGTCGTTTTCAGCCAATTTTCTGGATTTTTGAAAATTTCACTTTTTTTGTGAAAATATCCACTAAATGAGGGAATAATGTGTGTGAGGGTATCCCAGGAGAGTTCCAAATGTGTGTGGGAAGAATATATATCCCACGGGGGTAAAATTGAAAAAAGTGTAAAAAAATTTTTTTTTGGACTTAGTCTTTTTTCCGGCGTTTATCAGACTTTCAGATAGGGCAAATGTCAGTGAGCGTTCCAATTTCAGTTCCAGAGCGATTCGCCCAATGAGTCTTTGATATTTAGTCTTTTTCAGCCAATTTTCTGGATTTTTGAAAATTTCACTTTTTTGTGAAAATATCCACTAAATGAGGGAATAATTTGTGTGAGGGTACCCCAGGAGAGTTCCAAATCTGTGTGGGTAAAATATATATCCCACGGGGGTAAAATTGAAAAAAGTTGAAAAAACTTTTTTTTGGACTTAGTCATTTTTCTGGCGTTTATCAGACTTTAAGATAGGGGAAATGTCAATGAGCGTTCCGATTTCAGTTCCAGAGCGATTCGCCCAATGAGTCCTCGATTTTTAGTAGTTTTCAGCTAATATTTTGGATTTTTGAAAATTTCACTTTTTTGTGAAAATATCCACTAAATGAGGGAATATTATGTGTGAGGGTACCCCAGGAGAGTTCCAAATGTGTGTGGGTAGAATATATATCCCACGGGGGTAAAATTGAAAAAAGTTGAAAAAATTTTTTTTTTGGACTTAGTCATTTTTCCGGCGTTTATCATACTTTCAGATAGGTCAGAGGTTAGTGAGCATTCCGATTTCAGTTCCAGAGCGATTCGCCCAATGAGTCCTTGATATTTAGTCGTTTTCAGCCAATTTTCTGGATTTTTGAAAATTTCACTTTTTTGTGAAAATATCCACTAAATGAGGGAATAATATGTGTGAGGGTACCCCAGGAGAGGTCCAAATGTGTGTGTGTAGAATATATATCCCGCGGGGGTAAAATTGAAAAAAGTTGAAAAATTTTTTTGGGGGGATTTAGTCATTTTTCCGGCGTTTATCAGACTTTCAGATAGGGGAAATGTCAGTGAGCGTTCCGATTTCAGTTCCAGAGCGATTCGCCCAATGAGTCCTTGATAATTAGTCGTTTTCAGCCAATTTTCTGGATTTTTGAAAATTTCACTTTTTTGTGAAAATATCCACTAAATGAGGGAATAATATGATATGTGTGAGGGTACCCCAGGAGAGTTCCAAATGTGTGTGGGAAGAATATATATCCCACGGGGGTAAAATTGAAAAAAGTTGAAAAAAATTTTTTTGGGACTTAGTCATTTTTCTGGCGTTTATCAGACTTTAAGATAGGGGATATGTCAGTGAGCGTTCCGATTTCTGTTCCAAAGCGATTCGCCCAATGAGTCCTCGATATTTAGTCGTTTTCAGCCAATATTTTGGATTTTTGAAAATTTCACTTTTTTGTGAAAATATCCACTAAATGAGGGAATAATATGTGTGAGGGTTCCCCAGGAGATTTCCAAATGTGCGTGGGAAGAAGATATATCCCACGGGGGTAAAATTGAGAAAAGTTGAAACAATTTTTTTGGGGGATTTAGTAATTTTTCCGGCGTTTATCAGACTTTAAGATAGGGGAAATGTCAGTGAGCGTTCCGATTTCTGTTCCAGAGCGATTCGCCCAATGAGTCCTCGATATTTAGTCGTTTTCAGCCAATATTTTGGATTTTTGAAAATTTCACTTTTTTGTGAAAATATCCACTAAATGAGGGGATAATATGTGTGAGGGTACCCCAGGAGAGTTCCAAATGTGCGTGGGAAGAATATATATCCCACGGAGGCAAAATTGAAAAAAGTTGAAAAAAATTTTTTTGGGGATTTAGTCATTTTTCCGGCGTTTATCAGACTTTCAGATAGGGGAAATGTCAGTCAGCGTTCCGATTTCAGTTCCAGAGCGATTCGCCCAATGAGTCCTTGATAATTAGTCGTTTTCAGCCAATTTTCTGGATTTTTGAAAATTTCACTTTTTTGTGAAAATATCCACTAAATGAGGGAATAATATGATATGTGTGAGGGTACCCCAGGAGAGTTCCAAATGTGTGTGGGAAGAATATATATCCCACGGGGGTAAAATTGAAAAAAGTTGAAAAAATTTTTTTTTGGACTTAGTCATTTTTCTGGCGTTTATCAGACTTTAAGATAGGGGAAATGTCAGTGAGCGTTCCGATTTCTGTTCCAGAGCGATTCGCCCAATGAGTCCTCGATATTTAGTCGTTTTCAGCCAATATTTTGGATTTTTGAAAATTTCACTTTTTTGTGAAAATATCCACTAAATGAGGGAATAATATGTGTGAGGGTTCCCCAGGAGATTTCCAAATGTGCGTGGGAAGAAGATATATCCCACGGGGGTAAAATTGAGAAAAGTTGAAAAAATTTTTTTGGGGGATTTAGTCATTTTTCCGGCGTTCATCAGACTTTAAGATAGGGGAAATGTCAGTGAGCGATCCGATTTCAGTTCCAGAGCGATTCGCCCAATGAGTCCTCGATATTTAGTCGTTTTCAGCCAATATTTTGGATTTTTGAAAATTTCACTTTTTTGTGAAAATATCCACTAAATGAGGAAATAATATGTGTTAGGGTACCCCAGGAGATTTCCAAATGTGTGTGGGAAGAATATATATCCCACGGGGGTAAAATTGAAAAAAGTTGAAAAAAATTTTTTTTGGACTTAGTCATTTTTCTGGCGTTTATCAGACTTTAAGATAGGGGAAATGTCAGTGAGCGTTCCGATTTCTATTCCAGAGCGATTCGCCCAATGAGTCCTCGATATTTAGTCGTTTTCAGCCAATATTTTGGATTTTTGAAAATTTCACTTTTTTGTGAAAATATCCACTAAATGAGGGAATATTATGTGTGAGGTACCCCAGGAGAGTTCCAAATGTGTGTGGGTAAAATATATATCCCACGGGGGTAAAACTGAAAAAAGTTGAAAAAAATGTTTTTTTGGACTTAGTCATTTTTCCGGCGTTTATCAGACTTTCACATAGGGGAAATGTCAGTGAGCGCTCTGATTTCATTTCCAGAGTGATTCGCCCAATGAGTCCTTGTTATTTAGTTGTTTTCAGCCAATTTTCTAGATTTTTGAAAATTTCACTTTTTTGTGAAAATATCCACTAAATGAGGGAATAATATGTGTGAGGGTACCCCAGGAGAGTTCCAAATGTGTGTGGGTAGAATATATATCCCATGGGGGTAAAATTGAAAAAAGTGTATAAATACTTTTTTTTGGACTTAGTCAATTTTCCGGCGTTTATCAGACTTTCAGATAGGGCAAATGTCAGTGAGTGTTCCGATTTCAGTTCCAGAGCGATTCGCCCAATGAGTCCTCGATAATTAGTCGTTTTCAGGGAATATTTTGGATTTTTGAAAATTTCACTTTTTTGTAAAAATATCCACTAAATGAGGGAATAATATGTGTGAGGGTACCCCAGGAGAGTTCCAAATCTGTGTGGGTAAAATATATATCCCACGGGGGTAAAATTGAAAAAAGTTGAAAAAACTTTTTTTTGGACTTAGTCATTTTTCTGACGTTTATCAAATTTTAAGATAGGGGAAATGTCAGTGAGCGTTCCCATTTCAGTTCCAGAGCGATTCGCCCAATGAGTCCTCGATATTTAGTTGTTTTCAGCCAATATTTTGGATTTTTGAAAATTTCACTTTTTTGTGAAAATATTCACTAAATGAGGGAATAATATGTGTGAGGGTACCCCAGGAGAGTTCCAAATGTGTGTGGGTAGACTATATTTCCCAAAGGGGTAAAATTGAAAAAAGTTGAAAAAAATGTTTTTTTGGACTTAGTCATTTTTCTGGCGTTTATCAGATTTTAAGAAAGGGGAAATGTCAGTGAGCGTTCCGATTTCAGTTCCAGAGCGATTCGCCCAATGAGTCCTCGATATTTAGTCGTTTTCAGCCAATATTTTGGATTTTTGAAAATTTCACTTTTTTGTGAAAATATCCACTAAATGAGGAAATAATATGTGTTAGGGTACCCCAGGAGATTTCCAAATGTGCGTGGGAAGAAGATATATCCCACGGGGGTAAAATTGAAAGAAGTTGAAAAATTATTTATTTGGGATTTAGTCATTTTTCCGGCGTTTATCAGACTTTCAGATAGGGGAAATGTCAGTGAGCGTTCCGATTTCAGTTCCAGAGCGATTCGCCCAATGAGTCCTTGATATTTCGTCGTTTTCAGCCAATTTTCTGGATTTTTGAAAATTTTACTTTTTTGTGAAAATATCCACTAAATGAGGGAATAATACGAGTGAGGGTAACCCAGGAGAGTTCCAAATGTGCGTGGGAAGAATATATATCCCACGGACGGGGATAAAATTGAAATAAATTTAAAACATTTTTTTGGGGGATTTAGTCATTTTTCCGGCGTTTATCAGACTTTCAGATAGGGGAAATGTCAGTGAGCGTTCCGATTTCAGTTCCAGAGCGATTCGCCCAATGAGTCCTCGATATTTAGTCGTTTTCAGCCAATATTTTGGATTTCTGAAAATTTCACTTTTTTGTGAAAATATACACTAATTGAGGGAATAATATGTGTGAGGGTACCCCAGGAGATTTCCAAATGTGCGTGGGAAGAATATATATCCCACGGACGGGGGTAAAATTGAAAGAAGTTGAAAAAATTTTTATTTGGGATTTAGTCATTTTTCCGGCGTTTATCAGACTTTCAGATAGGGGAAATGTCAGTGAGCGTTCCGATTTCAGTTCCAGAGCGATTCGCCCAATGAGTCCTTGATATTTAGTCGTTTTCAGCCAATTTTCTGGATTTTTGAAAATTTCACCTTTTTTGTGAAAATATCCACTAAATGAGGGAATAATATGTGTGAGGGTACCCCAGGAGAGTTCCAAATGTGTGTGGGAAGAATATATATCCCACGGGGGTAAAATTGAAAAAAGTGTAAAAAAATTTTTTTTTGGACTTAGTCATTTTTCCGGCGTTTATCAGACTTTCAGATAGGGGAAATGTCAGTGAGCGTTCCGATTTCAGTTCCAGAGCGATTCGCCCAATGAGTCCTTGATATTTAGTCGTTTTCAGCCAATTTTCTAGATTTTTGAAAATTTCACTTTTTTGTGAAAATATCCACTAAATGAGGGAATAATATGTGTGAGGGTACCCCAGGAGATTTCCAAATGTGCGTGGGAAGAATATATATCCCACGGACGGGGGTAAAATTGAAATAAATTGAAAACATTTTTTTTGGGGATTTAGTCATTTTTCCGGCGTTTATCAGACTTTCAGATAGGGGAAATGTCAGTGAGCGTTCCGATTTCAGTTCCAGAGCGATTCGCCCAATGAGTCCTCGATATTTAGTCGTTTTCAGCCAATATTTTGGATTTTTGAAAATTTCACTTTTTTGTGAAAATATCCACTAAATGAGGGAATAATATGTGTGAGGGTTCCCCAGGAGATTTCCAAATGTGCGTGGGAAGAAGATATATCCCACGGGGGTAAAATTGAGAAAAGTTGAAAAAATTTTTTGGGGGGATTTAGTCATTTTTCCGGCGTTTATCAGACTTTAAGATAGGGGAAATGTCAGTGAGCGATCCGATTTCAGTTCCAGAGCGATTCGCCCAATGAGTCCTCGATATTTAGTCGTTTTCAGCCAATATTTTGGATTTTTGAAAATTTCACTTTTTTGTGAAAATATCCACTAAATGAGGAAATAATATGTGTTAGGGTACCCCAGGAGATTTCCAAATGTGCGTGGGAAGAAGATATATCCCACGGGGGTAAAATTGAAAGAAGTTGAAAAAATTTTTATTTGGGATTTAGTCATTTTTCCGGCGTTTATCAGACTTTCAGATAGGGGAAATGTCAGTGAGCGTTCCGATTTCAGTTCCAGAGCGATTCGCCCAATGAGTCCTTGATATTTAGTCGTTTTCAGCCAATTTTCTGGATTTTTGAAAATTTCACCTTTTTAGTGAAAATATCCACTAAATGAGGGAATAATATGTGTGAGGGTACCCCAGGAGAGTTCCAAATGTGTGTGGGAAGAATATATATCCCACGGGGGTAAAATTGAAAAAAGTGTAAAAAAATTTTTTTTGGGACTTAGTCTTTTTTCCGGCGTTTATCAGACTTTCAGATAGGGCAAATGTCAGTGAGCGTTCCAATTTCAGTTCCAGAGCGATTCGCCCAATGAGTCTTTGATATTTAGTCTTTTTCAGCCAATTTTCTGGATTTTTGAAAATTTCACTTTTTTGTGAAAATATCCACTAAATGAGGGAATAATATGTGTGAGGGTACCCCAGGAGAGTTCCAAATCTGTGTGGGTAAAATATATATCCCACGGGGGTAAAATTGAAAAAAGTTGAAAAAACTTTTTTTTGGACTTAGTCATTTTTCTGGCGTTTATCAGACTTTAAGATAGGGGAAATGTCAATGAGCATTCCGATTTCAGTTCCAGAGCGATTCGCCCAATGAGTCCTCGATTTTTAGTAGTTTTCAGCTAATATTTTGGATTTTTGAAAATTTCACTTTTTTGTGAAAATATCCACTAAATGAGGGAATATTATGTGTGAGGTACCCCAGGAGAGTTCCAAATGTGTGTGGGTAAAATATATATCCCACGGGGGTAAAACTGAAAAAAGTTGAAAAAAATGTTTTTTTGGACTTAGTCATTTTTCCGGCGTTTATCAGACTTTCACATAGGGGAAATGTCAGTGAGCGCTCTGATTTCAGTTCCAGAGTGATTCGCCCAATGAGTCCTTGTTATTTAGTTGTTTTCAGCCAATTTTCTAGATTTTTGAAAATTTCACTGTTTTGTGAAAATATCCACTAAATGAGGGAATAATATGTGTGAGGGTACCCCAGGAGAGTTCCAAATGTGTGTGGGTAGAATATATTTCCCATGGGGGTAAAATTGAAAAAAGTGTATAAATACTTTTTTTTGGACTTAGTCAATTTTCCGGCGTTTATCAGACTTTCAGATAGGGCAAATGTCAGTGAGTGTTCCGATTTCAGTTCCAGAGCGATTCGCCCAATGAGTCCTCGATAATTAGTCGTTTTCAGGGAATATTTTGGATTTTTGAAAATTTCACTTTTTTGTGAAAATATCCACTAAATGAGGGAATAATATGTGTGAGGGTACCCCAGGAGAGTTCCAAATCTGTGTGGGTAAAATATATATCCCACGGGGGTAAAATTGAAAAAAGTTGAAAAAACTTTTTTTTGGACTTAGTCATTTTTCTGACGTTTATCAAATTTTAAGATAGGGGAAATGTCAGTGAGCGTTCCCATTTCAGTTCCAGAGCGATTCGCCCAATGAGTCCTCGATATTTAGTTGTTTTTAGCCAATATTTTGGATTTTTGAAAATTTCACTTTTTTGTGAAAATATTCACTAAATGAGGGAATAATATGTGTGAGGGTACCCCAGGAGAGTTCCAAATGTGTGTGGGTAGACTATATATCCCAAGGGGGTAAAATTGAAAAAAGTTGAAAAAAATGTTTTTTTGGACTTAGTCATTTTTCTGGCGTTTATCAGATTTTAAGAAAGGGGAAATGTCAGTGAGCGTTCCGATTTCAGTTCCAGAGCGATTCGCCCAATGAGTCCTCGATATTTAGTCGTTTTCAGCCAATATTTTGGATTTTTGAAAATTTCACTTTTTTGTGAAAATATCCACTAAATGAGGAAATAATATGTGTTAGGGTACCCCAGGAGATTTCCAAATGTGCGTGGGAAGAAGATATATCCCACGGGGGTAAAATTGAAAGAAGTTGAAAAATTATTTATTTGGGATTTAGTCATTTTTCCGGCGTTTATCAGACTTTCAGATAGGGGAAATGTCAGTGAGCGTTCCGATTTCAGTTCCAGAGCGATTCGCCCAATGAGTCCTTGATATTTCGTCGTTTTCAGCCAATTTTCTGGATTTTTGAAAATTTCACTTTTTTGTGAAAATATCCACTAAATGAGGGAATAATACGAGTGAGGGTACCACAGGAGAGTTCCAAATGTGCGTGGGAAGAATATATATCCCACGGACGGGGATAAAATTGAAATAAATTTAAAACATTTTTTGGGGGGATTTAGTCATTTTTCCGGCGTTTATCAGACTTTCAGATAGGGGAAATGTCAGTGAGCGTTCCGATTTCAGTTCCAGAGCGATTCGCCCAATGAGTCCTCGATATTTAGTCGTTTTCAGCCAATATTTTGGATTTCTGAAAATTTCACTTTTTTGTGAAAATATCCTCTAAATGAGGGAATAATATGTGTGAGGGTACCCCAGGAGAGTTCCAAATGTGTGTGGGAAGAATATATATCCCACGGGGGTAAAATTGAAAAAAGTGTAAAAAAAATTTTTTTTGGACTTAGTCATTTTTCCGGCGTTTATCAGACTTTCAGATAGGGGAAATGTCAGTGAGCGTTCCGATTTCAGTTCCAGAGCGATTCGCCCAATGAGTCCTTGATATTTAGTCGTTTTCAGCCAATTTTCTAGATTTTTGAAAATTTCACTTTTTTGTGAAAATATCCACTAAATGAGGGAATAATATGTGTGAGGGTACCCCAGGAGATTTCCAAATGTGCGTGGGAAGAATATATATCCCACGGACGGAGGTAAAATTGAAATAAATTGAAAACATTTTTTTTGGGGATTTAGTCGTTTTTCCGGCGTTTATCAGACTTTCAGATAGGGGAAATGTCAGTGAGCGTTCCGATTTCAGTTCCAGAGCGATTCGCCCAATGAGTCCTCGATATTTAGTCGTTTTCAGCCAATATTTTGGATTTTTGAAAATTTCACTTTTTTGTGAAAATATCCACTAAATGAGGAAATAATATGTGTTAGGGTACCCCAGGAGATTTCCAAATGTGCGTGGGAAGAAGATATATCCCACGGGGGTAAAATTGAAAGAAGTTGAAAAATTATTTATTTGGGATTTAGTCATTTTTCCGGCGTTTATCAGACTTTCAGATAGGGGAAATGTCAGTGAGCGTTCCGATTTCAGTTCCAGAGCGATTCGCCCAATGAGTCCTTGATATTTCGTCGTTTTCAGCCAATTTTCTGGATTTTTGAAAATTTCACTTTTTTGTGAAAATATCCACTAAATGAGGGAATAATACGAGTGAGGGTACCACAGGAGAGTTCCAAATGTGCGTGGGAAGAATATATATCCCACGGACGGGGATAAAATTGAAATAAATTTAAAACATTTTTTGGGGGGATTTAGTCATTTTTCCGGCGTTTATCAGACTTTCAGATAGGGGAAATGTCAGTGAGCGTTCCGATTTCAGTTCCAGAGCGATTCGCCCAATGAGTCCTCGATATTTAGTCGTTTTCAGCCAATATTTTGGATTTCTGAAAATTTCACTTTTTTGTGAAAATATCCTCTAAATGAGGGAATAATATGTGTGAGGGTACCCCAGGAGAGTTCCAAATGTGTGTGGGAAGAATATATATCCCACGGGGGTAAAATTGAAAAAAGTGTAAAAAAAATTTTTTTTGGACTTAGTCATTTTTCCGGCGTTTATCAGACTTTCAGATAGGGGAAATGTCAGTGAGCGTTCCGATTTCAGTTCCAGAGCGATTCGCCCAATGAGTCCTTGATATTTAGTCGTTTTCAGCCAATTTTCTAGATTTTTGAAAATTTCACTTTTTTGTGAAAATATCCACTAAATGAGGGAATAATATGTGTGAGGGTACCCCAGGAGATTTCCAAATGTGCGTGGGAAGAATATATATCCCACGGACGGAGGTAAAATTGAAATAAATTGAAAACATTTTTTTTGGGGATTTAGTCGTTTTTCCGGCGTTTATCAGACTTTCAGATAGGGGAAATGTCAGTGAGCGTTCCGATTTCAGTTCCAGAGCGATTCGCCCAATGAGTCCTCGATATTTAGTCGTTTTCAGCCAATATTTTGGATTTTTGAAAATTTCACTTTTTTGTGAAAATATCCACTAAATGAGGAAATAATATGTGTTAGGGTACCCCAGGAGATTTCCAAATGTGCGTGGGAAGAAGATATATCCCACGGGGGTAAAATTGAAAGAAGTTGAAAAATTATTTATTTGGGATTTAGTCATTTTTCCGGCGTTTATCAGACTTTCAGATAGGGGAAATGTCAGTGAGCGTTCCGATTTCAGTTCCAGAGCGATTCGCCCAATGAGTCCTTGATATTTCGTCGTTTTCAGCCAATTTTCTGGATTTTTGAAAATTTCACTTTTTTGTGAAAATATCCACTAAATGAGGGAATAATACGAGTGAGGGTACCCCAGGAGAGTTCCAAATGTGCGTGGGAAGAATATATATCCCACGGACGGGGATAAAATTGAAATAAATTTAAAACATTTTTTTTGGGGATTTAGTCATTTTTCCGGCGTTTATCAGACTTTCAGATAGGGGAAATGTCAGTGAGCGTTCCGATTTCAGTTCCAGAGCGATTCGCCCAATGAGTCCTCGATATTTAGTCGTTTTCAGCCAATATTTTGGATTTTTGAAAATTTCACTTTTTTGTGAAAATATCCACTAAATGAGGGAATAATATGTGTGAGGGTTCCCCAGGAGATTTCCAAATGTGCGTGGGAAGAAGATATATCCCACGGGGGTAAAATTGAGAAAAGTTGAAAAATTTTTTTTGGGGGATTTAGTCATTTTTCCGGCGTTTATCAGACTTTAAGATAGGGGAAATGTCAGTGAGCGATCCGATTTCAGTTCCAGAGCGATTCGCCCAATGAGTCCTCGATATTTAGTCGTTTTCAGCCAATATTTTGGATTTTTGAAAATTTCACTTTTTTGTGAAAATATCCACTAAATGAGGAAATAATATGTGTTAGGGTACCCCAGGAGATTTCCAAATGTGCGTGGGAAGAAGATATATCCCACGGGGGTAAAATTGAAAGAAGTTGAAAAAATTTTTATTTGGGATTTAGTCATTTTTCCGGCGTTTATCAGACTTTCAGATAGGGGAAATGTCAGTGAGCGTTCCGATTTCAGTTCCAGAGCGATTCGCCCAATGAGTCCTTGATATTTAGTCGTTTTCAGCCAATTTTCTGGATTTTTGAAAATTTCACTTTTTTTGTGAAAATATCCACTAAATGAGGGAATAATATGTGTGAGGGTACCCCAGGAGAGTTCCAAATGTGTGTGGGAAGAATATATATCCCACGGGGGTAAAATTGAAAAAAGTGTAAAAAAATTTTTTTTTGGACTTAGTCTTTTTTCCGGCGTTTATCAGACTTTCAGATAGGGCAAATGTCAGTGAGCGTTCCAATTTCAGTTCCAGAGCGATTCGCCCAATGAGTCTTTGATATTTAGTCTTTTTCAGCCAATTTTCTGGATTTTTGAAAATTTCACTTTTTTGTGAAAATATCCACTAAATGAGGGAATAATATGTGTGAGGGTACCCCAGGAGATTTCCAAATGTGCGTGGGAAGAATATATATCCCACGGACGGGGGTAAAATTGAAATAAATTGAAAACATTTTTTTTGGGGATTTAGTCATTTTTCCAGCGTTTATCAGACTTTCAGATAGGGGAAATGTCAGTGAGCGTTCCGATTTCAGTTCCAGAGCGATTCGCCCAATGAGTCCTCGATATTTAGTCGTTTTCAGCCAATATTTTGGATTTTTGAAAATTTCACTTTTTTGTGAAAATATCCTCTAAATGAGGGAATAATATGTGTGAGGGTACCCCAGGAGAGTTCCAAATGTGTGTGGGAAGAATATATATCCTACGGGGGTAAAATTGAAAAAAGTGTAAAAAAAATTTTTTTTTGGACTTAGTCATTTTTCCGGCGTTTATCAGACTTTCAGATAGGGGAAATGTCAGTGAGCGTTCCGATTTCAGTTCAAGAGCGATTCGCCCAATGAGTCCTTGATATTTAGTCGTTTTCAGCCAATATTTTGGATTTTTGAAAATTTCACTTTTTTGTGAAAATATCCACTAAATGAGGGAATAATATGTGTGAGGGTTCCCCAGGAGATTTCCAAATGTGCGTGGGAAGAAGATATATCCCACGGGGGTAAAATTGAGAAAAGTTGAAAAAAATGTTTTTTTGGACTTAGTCATTTTTTTGGCGTTTATCAGACTTTCACAGAGGGGAAATGTCAGGGAGTGTTCCGATTTCAGTTCCAGAGCGATTCGCCCAATGAGTCCTTGATATTTAGTCGTTTTCAGCCAATTTTCTGGATTTTTGAAAATTTCACCTTTTTGTGAAAATATCCACTAAATGAGGGAATAATATGTGTGAGGGTACCCCAGGAGAGTTCCAAATGTGTGTGGGAAGAATATATATCCCACGGGGGTAAAATTGAAAAAAGTTGAAAAAAATTTTTTTTGGGGGATTTAGTCATTTTTCCGGCGTTTATCAGACTTTCAGATAGGGGAAATGTCAGTGAGCGTTCCGATTTCAGTTCCAGAGCGATTCGCCCAATGAGTCCTCGATATTTAGTCGTTTTCAGCCAATATTTTGGATTTTTGAAAATTTCACTTTTTTGTGAAAATATCCACTAAATGAGGGAATAATATGTGTGAGGTTACCCCAGGAGAGTTCCAAATGTGTGTGGATAGAATATATATCCCACGGGGGTAAAATTGAAAAAAGTAGAAAAAATTTTTTTTTTGGACTTAGTCATTTTTCCGGCGTTTATCAGACTTTCAGAAAGGGCAAATGTCAGTGAGCGTTCCCATTTCAGTTCCATAGCGATTCGCCCAATAAGTCTTTGATATTTAGTCGTTTTCAGCCAATATTTTGGATTTTTGAAAATTTCACTTTATTGTGAAAATATCCACTAAATGAGGGAATAATATGTGTGAGGGTACCCCAGGAGAGTTCCAAATGTGTGTGGGAAGAATATATATCCCACAGAGGTTAAATTGAAAAAAGTTGAAAAAAATTTTTTTTTGGACTTAGTCATTTTTCCGGTGTTTATCAGACTTTCAGATAGGGCAAATGTCAGTGAGCGTTCCGATTTCAGTTCCAGAGCGATTCGCCCAATGAGTCCTCGATATATAGTCGTTTTCAGCCAATATTTTGGATTTTTGAAAATTTCACTTTTTTGTGAAAATATCCACTAAATGAGGGAATAATATGTGTGAGGGTACCCCAGGAGAGTTCCAAATGTGTGTGGGTAGAATATATATCCCACGGAGGTAAAATTGAAAAAACTTGAAAACATTTTTTTTTTTGGACTTAGTCATTTTTACAGCGTTTATCAGAATTTCAGAAAGGGCAAATGTCAATGAGCGTTCCCATTTCAGTTCCAGAGCGATTCGTCCAATGAGTCCTTGATATTTAGTCGCTTTCAACCATTTTTCTGGATTTTTGAAAATTTTACTTTTTTGTGAAAATATTCATTAAATGAGGGAATAATATGTGTGAGGGTACCCCAGGAGAGTTCCAAATGTGTGTGGGTAGAATATATATCCCACGGGGGTAAAATTGAAAAAAGTTGAAAAAAAAATATTTTTGGACTTAGTCATTTTTCCGGCGTTTATCAGACTTTCACATAGGGGAAATGTCAGTGAGCGTTCCGATTTCAGTTCCAGAGCGATTCGCCCAATGAGTCCTCGATATTTAGTCGTTTTCAGCCAATATTTTGGATTTTTGAAAATTTCACTTTTTTGTGAAAATATCCACTAAATGAGGGAATAATATGTGTGAGGGTACCCCAGGAGAGTTCCAAATGTGTGTGGGAAGAATATATATCCCACGAGGGTAAAATTGAAAGAAGTTGAAAAAAATTTTTTTTTGGACTTAGTCATTTTTCCGGCGTTTTTCAGACTTTCAGATAGGGGAAATGTCAGTGAGCGTTCCGATTTCAGTTCCAGAGCGATTCGCCCAATGAGTCCTTGATATTTATTCGTTTTCTGCCAATTTTCTGGATTTTTGAAAATTTCACTTTTTTGTGAAAATATCCACTAAGTGAGGGAATAATATGTGTACCCCAGGGTACCCCAGGAGAGTTCCAAATGTGTGTGGGAAGAATATATATCCCACGGGGGTAAAATTGAAAAAAGTTGAAAAAAATTTTTTTTTGGACTTAGTCATTTTTCCGACGTTTATCAGACTTTCAGATAGGGCAAATGTCAGTGAGCGTTCCGATTTCACTTCCAGAGCGATTCGCCCAATGAGTCCTCGATATTTAGTCGTTTTCAGCCAATATTTTGGATTTTTGAAAATTTCACTTTTTTGTGAAAATATCCACTAAATGAGGGAATAATATGTGTGAGGGTACCCCAGGAGAGTTCCAAATGTGTGTGGGAATAATATATAACCCACGGGGGTAAAATTGAAAAAAGTTGAAAAAAAAATATTTTTGGACTTAGTCATTTTTCCGGCGTTTATCAGACTTTCACATAGGGGAAATGTCAGTGAGCGTTCCGATTTCAGTTCCAGAGCGATTCGCCCAATGAGTCCTTGTTATTTAGACGTTTTCAGCCAATATTCTTGATTTTTGAAATTTTCACTTTTTTGTGAAAATATCCATTAAATGAGGGAATAATATGTGTGAGGGTACCCCAGGAGAGTTCCAAATGTGTGTGGGTAGAATATATATCCCACGGGGGTAAAATTGAAAAAACTTGAAAAATTTTTTTTGGGGGATTTATTTATTTTTTCGGCGTTTATCAGACTTTCAGATAGGGGAAATGTCAGTGAGCATTCCGATTTCAGTTCCAGAGCGATTCGCCCAATGAGTCTTTGATATTTAGTCGTTTTCAGCCAATATTTTTGATTTTTGAAAATTTCACTTTTTTGTGAAAATATCCACTAAATGAGGGAATAATATGTGTGAGGGTACCCCAGGAGAGTTCCAAATGTGTGTGGGTAGAATATATATCCCACGGGGGTAAAATTGAAAAAAGTAGAAAAAAAATTTTTTTTGGACTTAATCATTTTTCTTGCGTTTATCAGACTTTCAGGTAGGGGAAATGTCAGTGAGCGTTCCGATTTCAGTTTCAGAGCGATTCGCCCAATGAGTCCTTGATATTTAGTCGTTTTCAGCCAATTTTCTAAATTTTTGAAAATTTCACTTTTTTGGTGAAAATATCCACTAAATGAGGGAATAATATGTGTGAGGGTACCCCAGGAGAGTTCCAAATGTGTGTGGGAAGAATATATATCCCACGGGGGTAAAATTGAAAAAAGTGGAAAAAATTTTTTTTTTGGACTTAGTCTTTTTTCCGGCGTTTATCAGACTTTCAGATAGGGCAAATGTCAGTGAGCGTTCCAATTTCAGTTCCAGAGCAATTCGCCCAAGGAGTCTTTGATATTTAGTCTTTTTCAGCCAATTTTCTGGATTTTTGAAAATTTCACTTTTTTGTGAAAATATCCACTAAATGAGGGAATAATATGTGTGAGGATACCCCAGGAGAGTTCCAAATCTGTGTGGGTAAAATATATATCCCACGGGGGTAAAATTGAAAAAAGTTGAAAAAACTTTTTTTTGGACTTAGTCATTTTTCCGGCATTTATCAGACTTTCAGATAGGGGAAATGTCAGTGAGCGTTCCGATTTCAGTTCCAGAGTGATTCGCCCAATGAGTCCTTGTTATTTAGTTGTTTTCAGCCAATTTTCTGGATTTTTTAAAATTTCACATTTTTGTGAAAATATCCTATAAATGAGGGAATAATATGTGTGCGGGTACCCCAGGAGATTTCCAAATGTGCGTGGGAAGAATATATATCCCACGGGGGTAAAATTGAAATAAATTGAAAAAATTTTTTTTTGGGATTTAGTCATTTTTCCGGCGTTTATCAGACTTTCAGATAGGGGAAATGTCAGTGAGCGTTCCGATTTCAGTTCCAGAGCGATTCGCCCAATGAGTCCTCGATATTTAGTCGTTTTCAGCCAATATTTTGGATTTTTCAAAATTTCATTTTTTTGTGAAAATATCCACTAAATGAGGGAATAATATGTGTGAGGGTACCCCAGGAGAGTTCCAAATGTGTGTGGGTAGAATATATATCCCACGGGGGTAAAATTAAAAAAAGTTTAAAAAAAATTTTTTTTGGACTTAGTCATTTTCCGGCGTTTATCAGACTTTCACATAGGGGAAATGTCAGTGAGCGTTCTGATTTCAGTTCCATAGTGATTCGCCCAATGAGTGCTTGTTATTTAGTTGTTTTCAGCCAATGTTCTGGATTTTTGAAAATTTCACTTTTTTGTGAAAATATCCACTAAATGAGAGAATAATATGTGTGAGGGTACCCCAGGAGAGTTCCAAATGTGTGTGGGTAGAATATATATCCCGCGGGGGTAAAATTGAAAAAAGTTGAAAAAAATTTTTTTTTGGACTTAGTCATTTTTCCGGCGTTTATCAGACTTTCAGATAGGGGAAATGTCAGTGAGCATTCCGATTTCAGTTCCAGAGCGATTCGCCCAATGAGTCTTTGATATTTAGTCGTTTTCAGCCAATATTTTTGATTTTTGAAAATTTCACTTTTTTGTGAAAATATCCACTAAATGAGGGAATAATATGTGTGAGGGTACCCCAGGAGAGTTCCAAATGTGTGTGAGTAGAATATATATCCCACGGGGGTAAAATTGAAAAAAGTAGAAAAAAAATTTTTTTTGGACTTAATCATTTTTCTTGCGTTTATCAGACTTTCAGGTAGGGGAAATGTCAGTGAGCGTTCCGATTTCAGTTTCAGAGCGATTCGCCCAATGAGTCCTTGATATTTAGTCGTTTTCAGCCAATTTTCTAAATTTTTGAAAATTTCACTTTTTTGGTGAAAATATCCACTAAATGAGGGAATAATATGTGTGAGGGTACCCCAGGAGAGTTCCAAATGTGTGTGGGAAGAATATATATCCCACGGGGGTAAAATTGAAAAAAGTGGAAAAAATTTTTTTTTTGGACTTAGTCTTTTTTCCGGCGTTTATCAGACTTTCAGATAGGGCAAATGTCAGTGAGCGTTCCAATTTCAGTTCCAGAGCAATTCGCTAAAGGAGTCTTTGATATTTAGTCTTTTTCAGCCAATTTTCTGGATTTTTGAAAATTTCACTTTTTTGTGAAAATATCCACTAAATGAGGGAATAATATGTGTGAGGATACCCCAGGAGAGTTCCAAATCTGTGTGGGTAAAATATATATCCCACGGGGGTAAAATTGAAAAAAGTTGAAAAAACTTTTTTTTGGACTTAGTCATTTTTCCGGCATTTATCAGACTTTCAGATAGGGGAAATGTCAGTGAGCGTTCCGATTTCAGTTCCAGAGTGATTCGCCCAATGAGTCCTTGTTATTTAGTTGTTTTCAGCCAATTTTCTGGATTTTTTAAAATTTCACATTTTTGTGAAAATATCCTATAAATGAGGGAATAATATGTGTGCGGGTACCCCAGGAGATTTCCAAATGTGCGTGGGAAGAATATATATCCCACGGGGGTAAAATTGAAATAAATTGAAAAATTTTTTTTTTGGGATTTAGTCATTTTTCCGGCGTTTATCAGACTTTCAGATAGGGGAAATGTCAGTGAGCGTTCCGATTTCAGTTCCAGAGCGATTCGCCCAATGAGTCCTCGATATTTAGTCGTTTTCAGCCAATATTTTGGATTTTTGAAAATTTCATTTTTTTGTGAAAATATCCACTAAATGAGGGAATAATATGTGTGAGGGTACCCCAGGAGAGTTCCAAATGTGTGTGGGTAGAATATATATCCCGCGGGGGTAAAATTGAAAAAAGTTGAAAAAAATTTTTTTTTGGACTTAGTCATTTTTCCGGCGTTTATCAGACTTTCAGATAGGGGAAATGTCAGTGAGCGTTCCGATTTCAGTTCCAGAGCGATTCACCCAATGAGTCCTTGTTATTTAGTTGTTTTCAGCCAATTTTCTGGATTTTTGAAAATTTCACTTTTTTGTGAAAATATCCACTAAATGAGGGAATAATATGTGTGAGGGTACCCCAGGAGAGTTCCAAATGTGTGTGGGAAGAATATATATCCCACGGGGGTAAAATTGAAAAAAGTTGAAAAAATTTTTTTTTTCGACTTAGTCATTTTTCCGGTGTTTATCAGACTTTCAGATAGGGCAAATGTCAGTGAGCGTTCCGATTTCAGTTCCAGAGCGATTCGCCCAATGAGTCCTCGATATTTAGTCGTTTTCAGCCAATATTTTGGATTTTTGAAAATTTCACTTTTTTGTGAAAATATCCACTAAATGAGGGAATAATATGTGTGAGGGTACCCCAGGAGAGTTCCAAATGTGTGTGGGAATAATATATAACCCACGGGGGTAAAATTGAAAAAAGTTGAAAAAAAAATATTTTTGGACTTAGTCATTTTTCCGGCGTTTATCAGACTTTCACATAGGGGAAATGTCAGTGAGCGTTCCGATTTCAGTTCCAGAGCGATTCGCCCAATGAGTCCTTGATATTTAGTCGTTTTCAGCCAATTTTCTGGATTTTTGAAAATTTCACTTTTTTGTGAAAATATCCACTAAATGAGGGAATAATATGTGTGAGGGTACCCCAGGAGAGTTCCAAATGTGTGTGGGTAGAATATATATCCCACGGGGGTAAAATTGAAAAAAGTAGAAAAAAAATTTTTTTTGGACTTAGTCATTTTTCCGGTGTTTATCAGACTTTCAGATAGGGCGAATGTCAGTGAGCGTTCCGATTTCAGTTCCAGAGCGATTCGCCCAATGAGTCCTTGTTATTTAGACGTTTTCAGCCAATATTCTTGATTTTTGAAATTTTCACTTTTTTGTGAAAATATCCATTAAATGAGGGAATAATATGTGTGAGGGTACCCCAGGAGAGTTCCAAATGTGTGTGGGTAGAATATATATCCCACGGGGGTAAAATTGAAAAATTTGAAAACTTTTTTTTTTTTTGGACTTAGTCATTTTTCCGGCGTTTATCAGACTTTCAGAAAGGGCAAATGTCAGTGAGCGTTCGGATTTCAGTTCCAGAGCTATTCGCCCAATGAGTCCTTGATATTTAGTCGTTTTCAGCCAATTTTCTGGATTTTTGAAAATTTCACTTTTTTGTGAAAATATCCACTAAATGAGGGAATAATATGTGTGAGGGTACCCCAGGAGAGTTCCAAATGTGTGTGGGTAGAATATATATCCCACGGGGGTAAAATTGAAAAAAGTTGAAAAAAATTTTTTTTTGGTCTTAGTCATTTTTCCGGCGTTTATCAGACTTTCACATAGGGGAAATGTCAGTGAGCGTTCCGATTTCAGTTCCAGAGCGATTCGCCCAATGAGTCCTCGATATTTAGTCGTTTTCAGCCAATTTTCTGGATTTTTGAAAATTTTACTTTTTTGTGAAAATATCCACTAAATGAGGGAATAATATGCGTGAGGGTACCCCAGGAGAGTTCCAAATGTGTGTGGGTAGAATATATATCCCACGGGGGTAAAATTGAAAAAACTTGAAAAATTTTTTTTGGGGGATTTATTTATTTTTTCGGCGTTTATCAGACTTTTAGATAGGGGAAATGTCAGTGAGCATTCCGATTTCAGTTCCAGAGCGATTCGCCCAATGAGTCTTTGATATTTAGTCGTTTTCAGCCAATATTTTTGATTTTTGAAAATTTCACTTTTTTGTGAAAATATCCACTAAATGAGGGAATAATATGTGTGAGGGTACCCCAGGAGAGTTCCAAATGTGTGTGGGTAGAATATATATCCCACGGGGGTAAAATTGAAAAAAGTTGAAAAAATTTTTTTTTCGGTCTTAGTCATTTTTCCGGCGTTTATCAGACTTTCACATAGGGGAAATGTCAGTGAGCGTTCCGATTTCAGTTCCAGAGCGATTCGCCCAATGAGTCCTCGATATTTAGTCGTTTTCAGCCAATTTTCTGGATTTTTGAAAATTTTACTTTTTTGTGAAAATATCCACTAAATGAGGGAATAATATGCGTGAGGGTACCCCAGGAGAGTTACAAATGTGTGTGGGTAGAATATATATCCCACGGGGGTAAAATTGAAAAAACTTGAAAAAATTTTTTTGGGGGATTTATTTATTTTTTCGGCGTTTATCAGACTTTCAGATAGGGGAAATGTCAGTGATCATTCCGATTTCAGTTCCAGAGCGATTCGCCCAATGAGTCCTCGATATTTAGTCGTCTTCAGCCAATATTTTGGATTTTTGAAAATTTCACTTTTTTTGTGAAAATATCCACTAAATGAGGGAATAATATGTGTGAGGGTACCCCAGGAGAGTTCCTAATGTGTGTGGGTAGAATATACAGTACAGACCAAATGTTTGGACACACCTTCTCATTTAAAGATTTTTCTGTATTTTCATGACTATGAAAATTGTACATTCACACTGAAGGCATCAAAACTATGAATTAACACATGTGGAATTATATACTTTACAAAAAAGTGTGAAACAACTGAAAATATGTCTTATATTCTAGGTTCTTCAAGTAGTCACCTTTTGCATTGATGACTGCCTTGTACACTCTTGGCATTCTCTTGATGAGCTTCAAGAGGTAGTCACCGGAAATGGTCTTCCAACAATCTTGAAGGAGTTCCCAGAGATGCTTAGCACTTGTTGGCCCTTTTGCCTTCACTCTGCGGTCCAGCTCACCCCAAACCATCTCGATTGGGTTCACGTCTGGTGACTGTGGAGGCCAGGTCATCTGGCGTAGCACCCCATCACTCTCCTTCTTGGTCAAATAGCCCTTACACAGCCTAGAGGTGTGTTTGGGGTCATTGTACTGTTGAAAAATAAATGATGGTCCAACTAAACGCAAACCGGATGGTAATAGCATGCCACTGGAAGATGCTGTGGTATCCATGCTGGTTCAGTATGCCTTCAATTTAAAATAAATCCCCAACAGTGTCACCAGCAAAGCACCCCCACACCATCACACCTCCTCCTCCATGCTTCACGGTGGGAACCAGGCATGTAGACTCCATCCGTTCACCTTTTCTGCATCGCACAAAGACACGGTGGTTGGAACCAAAGATCTCAAATTTGGACTGTTCAGACCAAAGCACAGATTTCCACTGGTCTAATGACCATTCCTTGTGTTCTTTAGCCCAAACAAGTCTCTTCTGCTTGTTGCCTGTCCTTAGCAGTGGTTGTCTAGCAGCTATTTTACCATGAAGGCCTGCTGCACAAAGTCTCCTCTTAACAGTTGTTGTAGAGATGTGTCTGCTGCTAGAACTCTGTGTGGCATTGACCTGGTCTCTAATCTGAGCTGCTGTTGACCTGCGATTTCTGAGGCTGGTTATTCGGATAAATTTATCTTCAGAAGCAGAGGTGACTCTTGGTCTTCCTTTCCTGGGGCGGTCCTCATGTGAGCCAGTTTCTTTGTAGCGCTTGATGGTTTTTGTAACTGCACTTGAGGACACTTTCAAAGTTTGCCCAATTTTTCGAACTGACTGACCTTCATTTCTTAAAGTAATGATGGCCACTCGTTTTTCTTTACTTAGCTGCTTCTTTCTTGCCATAATGCAAATTCTAACAGTCCATTCAGTAGGACTATCAGCTGTGTATCCACCTAACTTCTGCACAACACAACTGATGGTCCCAACCCCATTTATACTGTAAGGCAAGAAATCCCACTTATTAAACCTGACAGGGTACACATGTGAAGTGAAAACCATTTCCAGTGACTACCTCTTGAAGCTCATCAAGAGAATGCCAAGAGTGTGCAAAGCAGTCATCAAAGCAAAAGGTGACTACTTTGAAGAACCTTGAATATAAGACAGATTTTCAGTTGTTTCACACTTTTTTGTTAAGTATGTAATTCCACATGAGTTAATTCATAGTTTTGATGCCTTCAGTGTGAATGTACAATTTTCATAGTCATGAAAATACAGAAAAATCTTTAAATGAGAAGGTGTGTCCAAACTTTTGGTCTGTACTGTATATCCCACGGGGGTAAAATTGAAAAAAGTAGAAAAAAAATTTTTTTTGGACTTAATCATTTTTCTTGCGTTTATCAGACTTTCAGGTAGGGGAAATGTCAGTGAGCGTTCCGATTTCAGTTTCAGAGCGATTCGCCCAATGAGTCCTTGATATTTAGTCGTTTTCAGCCAATTTTCTAAATTTTTGAAAATTTCACTTTTTTGGTGAAAATATCCACTAAATGAGGGAATAATATGTGTGAGGGTACCCCAGGAGAGTTCCAAATGTGTGTGGGAAGAATATATATCCCACGGGGGTAAAATTGAAAAAAGTGGAAAAAATTTTTTTTTTGTACTTAGTCTTTTTTCCGGCGTTTATCAGACTTTCAGATAGGGCAAATGTCAGTGAGCGTTCCAATTTCAGTTCCAGAGCAATTCGCCCAAGGAGTCTTTGATATTTAGTCTTTTTCAGCCAATTTTCTGGATTTTTGAAAATTTCACTTTTTTGTGAAAATATCCACTAAATGAGGGAATAATATGTGTGAGGATACCCCAGGAGAGTTCCAAATCTGTGTGGGTAAAATATATATCCCACGGGGGTAAAATTGAAAAAAGTTGAAAAAACTTTTTTTTGGACTTAGTCATTTTTCCGGCATTTATCAGACTTTCAGATAGGGGAAATGTCAGTGAGCGTTCCGATTTCAGTTCCAGAGTGATTCGCCCAATGAGTCCTTGTTATTTAGTTGTTTTCAGCCAATTTTCTGGATTTTTTAAAATTTCACATTTTTGTGAAAATATCCTATAAATGAGGGAATAATATGTGTGCGGGTACCCCAGGAGATTTCCAAATGTGCGTGGGAAAAATATATATCCCACGGGGGTAAAATTGAAATAAATTGAAAAAATTTTTTTTTGGGATTTAGTCATTTTTCCGGCGTTTATCAGACTTTCAGATAGGGGAAATGTCAGTGAGCGTTCCGATTTCAGTTCCAGAGCGATTCGCCCAATGAGTCCTCGATATTTAGTCGTTTTCAGCCAATATTTTGGATTTTTGAAAATTTCACTTTTTTGTGAAAATATCCACTAAATGAGGGAATAATATGTGTGAGGGTGCCCCAGGAGAGTTCCAAATGTGTGTGGGTAGAATATATATCCCACGGGGGTAAAATTAAAAAAAGTTTAAAAAAAATTTTTTTTGGACTTAGTCATTTTCCGGCGTTTATCAGACTTTCACATAGGGGAAATGTCAGTGAGCGTTCTGATTTCAGTTCCATAGTGATTCGCCCAATGAGTGCTTGTTATTTAGTTGTTTTCAGCCAATGTTCTGGATTTTTGAAAATTTCACTTTTTTGTGAAAATATCCACTAAATGAGAGAATAATATGTGTGAGGGTACCCCAGGAAAGTTCCAAATGTGTGTGGGTAGAATATATATCCCGCGGGGGTAAAATTGAAAAAAGTTGAAAAAAATTTTTTTTTGGACTTAGTCATTTTTCCGGCGTTTATCAGACTTTCAGATAGGGGAAATGTCAGTGAGCGTTCCGATTTCAGTTCCAGAGCGATTCACCCAATGAGTCCTTGTTATTTAGTTGTTTTCAGCCAATTTTCTGGATTTTTGAAAATTTCACTTTTTTGTGAAAATATCCACTAAATGAGGGAATAATATGTGTGAGGGTACCCCAGGAGAGTTCCAAATGTGTGTGGGAAGAATATATATCCCACGGGGGTAAAATTGAAAAAAGTGGAAAAATTTTTTTTTTTGGACTTAGTCTTTTTTCCGGCGTTTATCAGACTTTCAGATAGGGCAAATGTCAGTGAGCGTTCCAATTTCAGTTCCAGAGCAATTCGCCCAAGGAGTCTTTGATATTTAGTCTTTTTCAGCCAATTTTCTGGATTTTTGAAAATTTCACTTTTTTGTGAAAATATCCACTAAATGAGGGAATAATATGTGTGAGGGTACCCCAGGAGAATTCCAAATCTGTGTGGGTAAAATATATATCCCACGGGGGTAAAATTGAAAAAAGTTGAAAAAACTTTTTTTTGGACTTAGTCATTTTTCTGGCGTTTATCAGACTTTAAGAGAGGGGAAATGTCAATGAGCGTTCCGATTTCAGTTCCAGAGCGATTCGCCCAATGAGTCCTCGATATTTAGTCGTTTTCTGCCAATATTTTGGATTTTTGAAAATTTCACTTTTTTGTGAAAATATCCTATAAATGAGGGAATAATATGTGTGAGGGTATCCCAGGAGATTTCCAAATGTGCGTGGGAAGAATATATATCCCACGGACGGGGGTAAAATTGAAATAAATTGAAAACATTTTTTGGGGGGATTTAGTCATTTTTCCGGCGGTCATCAGACTTTCAGATAGGGGAAATGTCAGTGAGCGTTCCGATTTCAGTTCCAGAGCGATTCGCCCAATGAGTCCTCGATATTTAGTCGTTTTCAGCCAATATTTTGGATTTTTGAAAATTTCACTTTTTTGTGAAAATATCCACTAAATGAGGGAATAATATGTGTGAGGGTACCCCAGGAGAGTTCCAAATGTGTGTGGGTAGAATATATATCCCGCGGGGGTAAAATTGAAAAAAGTTGAAAAAAATTTTTTTTTGGACTTAGTCATTTTTCCGGCGTTTATCAGACTTTCAGATAGGGGAAATGTCAGTGAGCGTTCCGATTTCAGTTCCAGAGCGATTCACCCAATGAGTCCTTGTTATTTAGTTGTTTTCAGCCAATTTTCTGGATTTTTGAAAATTTCACTTTTTTGTGAAAATATCCACTGAATGAGGGAATAATATGTGTGAGGGTACCCCAGGAGAGTTCCAAATGTGTGTGGGTAGAATATATATCCCACGGGGGTAAAATTAAAAAAAGGTGAAAAAAATTTTTTTTTGGACTTAGTCATTTTCCGGCATTAATCAGACTTTCACATAGGGGAAATGTCAGTGAGCGTTCCGATTTGAGTTCCAGAGCGTTTCGCCCAATGAGTCCTCGATATTTAGTCGTCTTCAGCCAATATTTTGGATTTTTGAAAATTTCACTTTTTTGTGAAAATATCCACTAAATGAGGGAATAATATGTGTGAGGGTACCCCAGGAGAGTTCCAAATGTGTGTGGGAAGAATATATATCCCACGGGGGTAAAATTGAAAAAAGTTGAAAAAAATTTTTTTTTGGACTTAGTCATTTTTCCGGCGTTTATCAGACTTTCAGATAGGGGAAATGCCAGTGAGTGTTCCGATTTCAGTTCCAGAGCGATTCGCCCAATGAGTCCTCGATATTTAGTCGTTTTCAGCCAATATTTTGGATTTTTGAAAATTTCACTTTTTTGTGAAAATATCCACTAAATGAGGGAATAATATGTGTGAGGGTACCCCAGGAGAGTTCCAAATGTGTGTGGGAAGAAGATATATCCCACGGGGGTAAAATTGAAAAAAGTTGAAAAAAATTTTTTTTTGGACTTAGTCATTTTTCCAGCGTTTATCAGACTTTCAGATAGGGGAAATGTCAGTGAGCATTCCGATTTCAGTTCCAGAGCGATTCGCCCAATGAGTCCTCGATATTTAGTCGTCTTCAGCCAATATTTTGGATTTTTAAAAATTTCACTTTTTTGTGAAAATATCCACTAAATGAGGGAATAATATGTGTGAGGGTACCCCAGGAGAGTTCCAAATGTGTGTGGGAAGAATAAATATCCCACGGGGTAAAATTGAAAAAAGTTGAAAAAAATTTTTTTTTGGACTTAGTCATTTTTCCGGCGTTTATCAGACTTTCAGATAGGGGAAATGTCAGTGAGCGTTCCGATTTCAGTTCCAGAGCGATTCGCCCAATGAGTCCTTGTTATTTAGTTGTTTTCAGCCACTTTTCTGGATTTTTGAAAATTTCACTTTTTTGTGAAAATATCCACTAAATGAGGGAATAATCTGTGTGAGGGTACCCCAGGAGAGTTCCAAATGTGTGGGGGAAGAATATATATCCCACCGGGGTAAAATTGAAAGAAGTTGAAAAAAATTTTTTTTTGGACTTAGTCATTTTTCCAGCGTTTATCAGACTTTCAGATAGGGGAAATGTCAGTGAGCATTCCGATTTCAGTTCCAGAGCGATTCGCCCAATGAGTCCTTGATATTTATTCGTTTTCAGCCAATATTTTGGATTTTTGAAAATTTCACTTTTTTGTGAAAATATCCACTAAATGAGGGAATAATATGTGTGAGGGTACCCCAGGAGAGTTCCAAATGTGTGTGGGTAGAATATATATCCCACGGGGGTAAAATTGAAAAAAGTTGAAAAAAAAATATTTTTGGACTTAGTCATTTTTCCGGCGTTTATCAGACTTTCACATAGGGGAAATGTCAGTGAGCGTTCCGATTTCAGTTCCAGAGCGATTCGCCCAATGAGTCCTTGATATTTAGTCGTTTTCAGCCAATTTTCTGGATTTTTGAAAATTTCACTTTTTTGTGAAAATATCCACTAAATGAGGGAATAATATGTGTGAGGGTACCCCAGGAGAGTTCCAAATGTGTGTGGGTAGAATATATATCCCACGGGGGTAAAATTGAAAAAAGTTGAAAAAAATTTTTTTTTGGACTTAGTCATTTTCCGGCGTTAATCAGACTTTCACATAGGGGAAATGTCAGTGAGCGTTCCGATTTGAGTTCCAGAGCGTTTCGCCCAATGAGTCCTCGATATTTAGTCGTCTTCAGCCAATATTTTGGATTTTTGAAAATTTCACTTTTTTGTGAAAATATCCACTAAATGAGGGAATAATATGTGTGAGGGTACCCCAGGAGAGTTCCAAATGTGTGTGGGAAGAATATATATCCCACGGGGGTAAAATTGAAAAAAGTTGAAAAAAATTTTTTTTTGGACTTAGTCATTTTTCCGGCGTTTATCAGACTTTCAGATAGGGGAAATGTCAGTGAGCGTTCCGATTTCAGTTCCAGAGCGATTCGCCCAATGAGTCCTCGATATTTAGTCGTTTTCAGCCAATATTTTGGATTTTTGAAAATTTCACTTTTTTGTGAAAATATCCACTAAATGAGGGAATAATATGTGTGAGGGCACCCCAGGAGAGTTCCAAATGTGTGTGGGAAGAAGATATATCCCACGGGGGTAAAATTGAAAAAAGTTGAAAAAAATTTTTTTTTGGACTTAGTCATTTTTCTGGCGTTTTTCAGACTTTAAGATAGGGGAAATGTCAGTGAGCGTTCCGATTTCAGTTCCAGAGCGATTCGCCCAATGAGTCCTCGATATTTAGTCGTTTTCAGCCAATATTTTGGATTTTTGAAAATTTCACTTTTTTGTGAAAATATCCACTAAATGAGGGAATAATATGTGTGAGGGTACCCCAGGAGAGTTCCAAATGTGTGGGGGAAGAATATATATCCCACCGGGGTAAAATTGAAAGAAGTTGAAAAAAATTTTTTTTTGGACTTAGTCATTTTTCCAGCGTTTATCAGACTTTCAGATAGGGGAAATGTCAGTGAGCATTCCGATTTCAGTTCCAGAGCGATTCGCCCAATGAGTCCTTGATATTTATTCGTTTTCAGCCAATATTTTGGATTTTTGAAAATTTCACTTTTTTGTGAAAATATCCAGTAAATGAGGGAATAATATGTGTGAGGGTACCCCAGGAGAGTTCCAAATGTGTGTGGGTAGAATATATATCACACGGGGGTAAAATTGAAAAAAGTTGAAAAAAAAATATTTTTGGACTTAGTCATTTTCCCGGCGTTTATCAGACTTTCACATAGGGGAAATGTCAGTGAGCGTTCCGATTTCAGTTCCAGAGCGATTCGCCCAATGAGTCCTTGATATTTAGTCGTTTTCAGCCAATTTTCTGGATTTTTGAAAATTTCACTTTTTTGTGAAAATATCCACTAAATGAGGGAATAATATGTGTGAGTGTACCCCCAGGAGAGTTCAAAATGTATTTGGGAAGAATATATATCCCATGGGGGTAAAATTGAAAAAAGTTTAAAAAAAATTTTTTTTGGACTTAGTCATTTTTCCGGCGTTTATCAGACTTTCACATAGGGGAAATGTCAGTGAGTGTTCCGATTTCAGTTCCACAGCGATTCGCCCAATGAGTCTTTGATATTTAGTCGTTTTCAGCCAATTCTCTGAATTTTTGAAAATTTTACTTTTTTGTGAAAATATCCACTAAATGAAGGAATAATATGCGTGAGGATACCCCAGGAGAGTTCCAAATGTGTGTGGGTTGAATATATATCCCACGGGGGTAAAATTGGAAAAAGTTGAAAAAAATTTTTTTTTGGACTTAGTCATTTTTCCGGTGTTTATCAGACTTTCAGATAGGGGAAATGTCAGTGAGCGTTCCGATTTCAGTTCCAGAGCGATTCGCCCAATGAATCCTCGATATTTAGTCGTTTTCAGCCAATATCTTGGATTTTTGAAAATTTCACTTTTTTGTTTAAATATCCACTAAATGAGGGAATAATATGTGTGATGGTACCCCAGGAGAGTTCCAAATGTGTGTTGGTAGAATATATATCCCACGGGGGTAAAATTGAAAAAAGTAGAAAAAAATTTTTTTTTGGACTTAGTCATTTTTCCGGTGTTTATCAGACTTTCAGATAGGGCGAATGTCAGTGAGCGTTCCGATTTCAGTTCCAGAGCGATTCGCCCAATGAGTCCTTGTTATTTAGTCGTTTTCAGCCAATATTCTTGATTTTTGAAATTTTCACTTTTTTGTGAAAATATCCACTAAATGAGGGAATAATATGTGTGAGGGTACCCCAGGAGAGTTCCAAATGTGTGTGGGTAGAATATATATCCCACGGGGGTAAAATTGAAAAATTTGAAAACATTTTTTTTTTTTGGACTTAGTCATTTTTCCGGCGTTTATCAGACTTTCAGAAAGGGCAAATGTCAGTGAGCGTTCCGATTTCAGTTCCAGAACTATTCGCCCAATGAGTCCTTGATATTTAGTCGTTTTCAGCCAATTTTCTGGATTTTTGAAAATTTCACTTTTTTGTGAAAATATCCACTAAATGAGGGAATAATATGTGTGAGGGTACCCCAGGAGAGTTCCAAATGTGTGTCGGTAGAATATATATCCCAAGGGGGTAAAATTGAAAAAAGTTTTAAAAAAAATTTTTTTGGACTTAGTCATTTTTCCTGCGTTTATCAGACTTTCACATAGGGGAAATGTCAGTGAGCGTTCCGATTTCAGTTCCAGAGCGATTCGCCCAATGAGTCTTTGATATTTAGTCGTTTTCAGCCAATTCTCTGGATTTTTGAAAATTTTACTTTTTTGTGAAAATATCCACTAAATGAAGGAATAATATGCGTGAGGATACCCCAGGAGAGTTCCAAATGTGTGTGGGTTGAATATATATCCCACGGGGGTAAAATTGGAAAAAGTTGAAAAAAATTTTTTTTTGGACTTAGTCATTTTTCCGGTGTTTATCAGACTTTCAGATAGGGCGAATGTCAGTGAGCGTTCCGATTTCAGTTCCAGAGCGATTCGCCCAATGAGTCGTTGTTATTTAGTCGTTTTCAGCCAATATTCTTGATTTTTGAAATTTTCACTTTTTTTTGAAAATGTCCACTAAATGAGGGAATAATATGTGTGAGGGTACCCCAGGAGAGTTCCAAATGTGTGTGGGTAGAATATATATCCCACGGGGGTAAAATTGAAAAATTTGAAAACATTTTTTTTTTTTGGACTTAGTCATTTTTCCGGCGTTTATCAGACTTTCAGAAAGGGCAAATGTCAGTGAGCGTTCCGATTTCAGTTCCAGAACTATTCGCCCAATGAGTCCTTGATATTTAGTCGTTTTCAGCCAATTTTCTGGATTTTTGAAAATTTCACTTTTTTGTGAAAATATCCACTAAATGAGGGAATAATATGTGTGAGGGTACCCCAGGAGAGTTCCAAATGTGTGTCGGTAGAATATATATCCCAAGGGGGTAAAATTGAAAAAAGTTTTAAAAAAAATTTTTTTGGACTTAGTCATTTTTCCTGCGTTTATCAGACTTTCACATAGGGGAAATGTCAGTGAGCGTTCCGATTTCAGTTCCAGAGCGATTCGCCCAATGAGTCTTTGATATTTAGTCGTTTTCAGCCAATTCTCTGGATTTTTGAAAATTTTACTTTTTTGTGAAAATATCCACTAAATGAAGGAATAATATGCGTGAGGATACCCCAGGAGTTTTCCAAATGTGTGTGGGTTGAATATATATCCCACGGGGGTAAAATTGGAAAAAGTTGAAAAAAATTTTTTTTTGGACTTAGTCATTTTTCCGGTGTTTATCAGACTTTCAGATAGGGCGAATGTCAGTGAGCGTTCCGATTTCAGTTCCAGAGCGATTCGCCCAATGAGTCGTTGTTATTTAGTCGTTTTCAGCCAATATTCTTGATTTTTGAAATTTTCACTTTTTTTTGAAAATGTCCACTAAATGAGGGAATAATATGTGTGAGGGTACCCCAGGAGAGTTCCAAATGTGTGTGGGTAGAATATATATCCCACGGGGGTAAAATTGAAAAATTTGAAAACATTTTTTTTTTTTGGACTTAGTCATTTTTCCGGCGTTTATCAGACTTTCAGAAAGGGCAAATGTCAGTGAGCGTTCCGATTTCAGTTCCAGAGCTATTCGCCCAATGAGTCCTTGATATTTAGTCGTTTTCAGCCAATTTTCTGGATTTTTGAAAATTTCACTTTTTTGTGAAAATATCCACTAAATGAGGGAATAATATGTGTGAGGGTACCCCAGGAGAGTTCCAAATGTGTGTCGGTAGAATATATATCCCACGGGGGTAAAATTGAAAAAAGTTGAAAAAAATTTTTTTTTGGTCTTAGTCATTTTTCCGGCGTTTATCAGACTTTCACATAGGGGAAATGTCAGTGAGCGTTCCGATTTCAGTTCCAGAGCGATTCGCCCAATGAGTCCTCGATATTTAGTCGTTTTCAGCCAATTTTCTGGATTTTTGAAAATTTTACTTTTTTGTGAAAATATCCACTAAATGAGGGAATAATATGCGTGAGGGTACCCCAGGAGAGTTCCAAATGTGTGTGGGTAGAATATATATCCCACGGGGGTAAAATTGAAAAAACTTGAAAAAATTTTTTTGGGGGATTTATTCATTTTTTCGGCGTTTATCAGACTTTCAGATAGGGGAAATGTCAGTGAGCATTCCGATTTCAGTTCCAGAGCGATTCACCCAATGAGTCTTTGATATTTAGTCGTTTTCAGCCAATATTTTGGACTTTTGAAAATTTCACTTTTTTGTGAAAATATCCACTAAATGAGGGAATAATATGTGTGAGGGTACCCCAGGAGAGTTCCAAATGTGTGTGGGAAGAATATATATCCCACGGGGGTAAAATTGAAAAAAGTTGAAAAAAATGTTTTTTTGGACTTAGTCATTTTTCCGGCGTTAATCAGACTCTCACATAGGGGAAATGTCAGTGAGCGTTCCGATTTCAGTTCCAGAGCGATTCGCCCAATGAGTCTTTGATATTTAGTCGTTTTCAGCCAATTCTCTGGATTTTTGAAAATTTTACTTTTTTGTGAAAATATCCACTAAATGAAGGAATAATATGCGTGAGGATACCCCAGGAGAGTTCCAAATGTGTGTGGGTTGAATATATATCCCACGGGGGTAAAATTGGAAAAAGTTGAAAAAAATTTTTTTTTGGACTTAGTCATTTTTCCGGTGTTTATCAGACTTTCAGATAGGGCGAATGTCAGTGAGCGTTCCGATTTCAGTTCCAGAGCGATTCGCCCAATGAGTCGTTGTTATTTAGTCGTTTTCAGCCAATATTCTTGATTTTTGAAATTTTCACTTTTTTTTGAAAATGTCCACTAAATGAGGGAATAATATGTGTGAGGGTACCCCAGGAGAGTTCCAAATGTGTGTGGGTAGAATATATATCCCACGGGGGTAAAATTGAAAAATTTGAAAACATTTTTTTTTTTTGGACTTAGTCATTTTTCCGGCGTTTATCAGACTTTCAGAAAGGGCAAATGTCAGTGAGCGTTCCGATTTCAGTTCCAGAGCTATTCGCCCAATGAGTCCTTGATATTTAGTCGTTTTCAGCCAATTTTCTGGATTTTTGAAAATTTCACTTTTTTGTGAAAATATCCACTAAATGAGGGAATAATATGTGTGAGGGTACCCCAGGAGAGTTCCAAATGTGTGTCGGTAGAATATATATCCCACGGGGGTAAAATTGAAAAAAGTTGAAAAAAATTTTTTTTTGGTCTTAGTCATTTTTCCGGCGTTTATCAGACTTTCACATAGGGGAAATGTCAGTGAGCGTTCCGATTTCAGTTCCAGAGCGATTCGCCCAATGAGTCCTCGATATTTAGTCGTTTTCAGCCAATTTTCTGGATTTTTGAAAATTTTACTTTTTTGTGAAAATATCCACTAAATGAGGGAATAATATGCGTGAGGGTACCCCAGGAGAGTTCCAAATGTGTGTGGGTAGAATATATATCCCACGGGGGTAAAATTGAAAAAACTTGAAAAAATTTTTTTGGGGGATTTATTCATTTTTTCAGCGTTTATCAGACTTTCAGATAGGGGAAATGTCAGTGAGCATTCCGATTTCAGTTCCAGAGCGATTCACCCAATGAGTCTTTGATATTTAGTCGTTTTCAGCCAATATTTTGGACTTTTGAAAATTTCACTTTTTTGTGAAAATATCCACTAAATGAGGGAATAATATGTGTGAGGGTACCCCAGGAGAGTTCCAAATGTGTGTGGGAAGAATATATATCCCACGGGGGTAAAATTGAAAAAAGTTGAAAAAAATGTTTTTTTGGACTTAGTCATTTTTCCGGCGTTAATCAGACTCTCACATAGGGGAAATGTCAGTGAGCGTTCCGATTTCAGTTCCAGAGCGATTCGCTCAATGAGTCTTTGATATTTAGTCGCTTTCAGCCAATTTTCTGGATTTTTGAAAATTTTACTTTTTTGTGAAAATATCCACTAAATGAAGGAATAATATGTGTGAGGGTACCCCAGGAGAGTTCCAAATGTGTGTGGGAAGAATATATATCCCACGGGGGTAAAATTGAAAAAAGTTGAAAAAAATGTTTTTTTGGACTTAGTCATTTTTCCGGCGTATATCAGACTTTCACATAGGGGAAATGTCAGTGAGCGTTCCGATTTCAGTTCCAGAGCGATTCGCCCAATGAGTCCTTGATATTTAGTCGTTTTCAGCCAATTTTCTGGATTTTTGAAAATTTCACTTTTTTGTGAAAATATCCACTAAATGAGGGAATAATATGTGTGAGGGTACCCAGGAGAGTTCCAAATGTGTGTGGGAAGAATATATATCCCATGGGGGTAAAATTGAAAAAAGTTTTAAAAAAATTTTTTTGGGACTTAGTCATTTTTCCGGCGTTTATCAGACTTTCACATAGGGGAAATGTCAGTGAGTGTTCCGATTTCAGTTCCACAGCGATTCGCCCAATGAGTCCTTGATATTTATTCGTTTTCAGCCAATATTTTGGATTTTTGAAAATTTCACTTTTTTGTGAAACTATCCAGTAAATGAGGGAATAATATGTGTGAGGGTACCCCAGGAGAGTTCCAAATGTGTGTGGGTAGAATATATATCACACGGGGGTAAAATTGAAAAAAGTTGAAAAAAAAATATTTTTGGACTTAGTCATTTTCCCGGCGTTTATCAGACTTTCACATAGGGGAAATGTCAGTGAGCGTTCCGATTTCAGTTCCAGAGCGATTCGCCCAATGAGTCCTTGATATTTAGTCGTTTTCAGCCAATTTTCTGGATTTTTGAAAATTTCACTTTTTTGTGAAAATATCCACTAAATGAGGGAATAATATGTGTGAGTGTACCCCCAGGAGAGTTCAAAATGTATTTGGGAAGAATATATATCCCATGGGGGTAAAATTGAAAAAAGTTTAAAAAAAATTTTTTTTGGACTTAGTCATTTTTCCGGCGTTTATCAGACTTTCACATAGGGGAAATGTCAGTGAGTGTTCCGATTTCAGTTCCACAGCGATTCGCCCAATGAGTCTTTGATATTTAGTCGTTTTCAGCCAATTCTCTGAATTTTTGAAAATTTTACTTTTTTGTGAAAATATCCACTAAATGAAGGAATAATATGCGTGAGGATACCCCAGGAGAGTTCCAAATGTGTGTGGGTTGAATATATATCCCACGGGGGTAAAATTGGAAAAAGTTGAAAAAAATTTTTTTTTGGACTTAGTCATTTTTCCGGTGTTTATCAGACTTTCAGATAGGGGAAATGTCAGTGAGCGTTCCGATTTCAGTTCCAGAGCGATTCGCCCAATGAATCCTCGATATTTAGTCGTTTTCAGCCAATATCTTGGATTTTTGAAAATTTCACTTTTTTGTTTAAATATCCACTAAATGAGGGAATAATATGTGTGATGGTACCCCAGGAGAGTTCCAAATGTGTGTTGGTAGAATATATATCCCACGGGGGTAAAATTGAAAAAAGTAGAAAAAAATTTTTTTTTGGACTTAGTCATTTTTCCGGTGTTTATCAGACTTTCAGATAGGGCGAATGTCAGTGAGCGTTCCGATTTCAGTTCCAGAGCGATTCGCCCAATGAGTCCTTGTTATTTAGTCGTTTTCAGCCAATATTCTTGATTTTTGAAATTTTCACTTTTTTGTGAAAATATCCACTAAATGAGGGAATAATATGTGTGAGGGTACCCCAGGAGAGTTCCAAATGTGTGTGGGTAGAATATATATCCCACGGGGGTAAAATTGAAAAATTTGAAAACATTTTTTTTTTTTGGACTTAGTCATTTTTCCGGCGTTTATCAGACTTTCAGAAAGGGCAAATGTCAGTGAGCGTTCCGATTTCAGTTCCAGAACTATTCGCCCAATGAGTCCTTGATATTTAGTCGTTTTCAGCCAATTTTCTGGATTTTTGAAAATTTCACTTTTTTGTGAAAATATCCACTAAATGAGGGAATAATATGTGTGAGGGTACCCCAGGAGAGTTCCAAATGTGTGTCGGTAGAATATATACCCCACGGGGGTAAAATTGAAAAAAGTTTTAAAAAAAATTTTTTTGGACTTAGTCATTTTTCCGGCGTTTATCAGACTTTCAGAAAGGGCAAATGTCAGTGAGCGTTCCGATTTCAGTTCCAGAGCTATTCGCCCAATGAGTCCTTGATATTTAGTCGTTTTCAGCCAATTTTCTGGATTTTTGAAAATTTCACTTTTTTGTGAAAATATCCACTAAATGAGGGAATAATATGTGTGAGGGTACCCCAGGAGAGTTCCAAATGTGTGTCGGTAGAATATATATCCCACGGGGGTAAAATTGAAAAAAGTTGAAAAAAATTTTTTTTTGGTCTTAGTCATTTTTCCGGCGTTTATCAGACTTTCACATAGGGGAAATGTCAGTGAGCGTTCCGATTTCAGTTCCAGAGCGATTCGCCCAATGAGTCCTCGATATTTAGTCGTTTTCAGCCAATTTTCTGGATTTTTGAAAATTTTACTTTTTTGTGAAAATATCCACTAAATGAGGGAATAATATGCGTGAGGGTACCCCAGGAGAGTTCCAAATGTGTGTGGGTAGAATATATATCCCACGGGGGTAAAATTGAAAAAACTTGAAAAAATTTTTTTGGGGGATTTATTCATTTTTTCGGCGTTTATCAGACTTTCAGATAGGGGAAATGTCAGTGAGCATTCCGATTTCAGTTCCAGAGCGATTCACCCAATGAGTCTTTGATATTTAGTCGTTTTCAGCCAATATTTTGGACTTTTGAAAATTTCACTTTTTTGTGAAAATATCCACTAAATGAGGGAATAATATGTGTGAGGGTACCCCAGGAGAGTTCCAAATGTGTGTGGGAAGAATATATATCCCACGGGGGTAAAATTGAAAAAAGTTGAAAAAAATGTTTTTTTGGACTTAGTCATTTTTCCGGCGTTAATCAGACTCTCACATAGGGGAAATGTCAGTGAGCGTTCCGATTTCAGTTCCAGAGCGATTCGCTCAATGTGTCTTTGATATTTAGTCGCTTTCAGCCAATTTTCTGGATTTTTGAAAATTTTACTTTTTTGTGAAAATATCCACTAAATGAAGGAATAATATGTGTGAGGGTACCCCAGGAGAGTTCCAAATGTGTGTGGGAAGAATATATATCCCACGGGGGTAAAATTGAAAAAAGTTGAAAAAAATGTTTTTTTGGACTTAGTCATTTTTCCGGCGTATATCAGACTTTCACATAGGGGAAATGTCAGTGAGCGTTCCGATTTCAGTTCCAGAGCGATTCGCCCAATGAGTCCTTGATATTTAGTCGTTTTCAGCCAATTTTCTGGATTTTTGAAAATTTCACTTTTTTGTGAAAATATCCACTAAATGAGGGAATAATATGTGTGAGGGTACCCAGGAGAGTTCCAAATGTGTGTGGGAAGAATATATATCCCATGGGGGTAAAATTGAAAAAAGTTTTAAAAAAATTTTTTTGGGACTTAGTCATTTTTCCGGCGTTTATCAGACTTTCACATAGGGGAAATGTCAGTGAGTGTTCCGATTTCAGTTCCACAGCGATTCGCCCAATGAGTCTTTGATATTTAGTCGTTTTCAGCCAATTCTCTGGATTTTTGAAAATTTTACTTTTTTGTGAAAATATCCACTAAATGAAGGAATAATATGCGTGAGGATACCCCAGGAGAGTTCCAAATGTGTGTGGGTAGAATATATATCCCACGGGGGTAAAATTGGAAAAAGTTGAAAAAAATTTTTTTTTGGACTTAGTCATTTTTCCGGCGTTTATCAGACTTTCAGATAGCGGAAATGTCAGTGAGCTTTCCGATTTCAGTTCCAGAGCGATTCGCCCAATGAATCCTCGATATTTAGTCGTTTTCAGCCAATATCTTGGATTTTTGAAAATTTCACTTTTTTGTGAAAATATCCACTAAATGAGGGAGTAATATGTGTGATGGTACCCCAGGAGAGTTCCAAATGTGTGTTGGTAGAATATATATCCCACGCGGGTAAAATTGAAAAAAGTAGAAAAAATTTTTTTTTGGTCTTAGTCATTTTTCCGGTGTTTATCAGACTTTCAGATAGGGCGAATGTCAGTGAGCGTTCCGATTTCAGTTCCAGAGCGATTCGCCCAATGAGTCCTTGTTATTTAGTCGTTTTCAGCCAATATTCTTGATTTTTGAAATTTTCACTTTTTTGTGAAAATATCCACTAAATGAGGGAATAATATGTGTGAGGGTACCCCAGGAGAGTTCCAAATGTGTGTGGGTAGAATATATATCCCACGGGGGTAAAATTGAAAAATTTGAAAACATTTTTTTTTTTTGGACTTAGTCATTTTTCCGGCGTTTATCAGACTTTCAGAAAGGGCAAATGTCAGTGAGCGTTCCGATTTCAGTTCCAGAGCGATTCGCCCAATGAGTCCTCGATATTTAGTCGTTTTCAGCCAATTTTCTGGATTTTTGAAAATTTTACTTTTTTGTGAAAATATCCACTAAATGAGGGAATAATATGCGTGAGGGTACCCCAGGAGATTTCCAAATGTGTGTGGGTAGAATATATCTCCCACGGGGGTAAAATTGAAAAAACTTGAAAAAATTTTTTTGGGGGATTTATTCATTTTTTCGGCGTTTATCAGACTTTCAGATAGGGGAAATGTCAGTGAGCATTCCGATTTCAGTTCCAGAGCGATTCACCCAATGAGTCTTTGATATTTAGTCGTTTTCAGCCAATATTTTGGATTTTTGAAAATTTCACTTTTTTGTGAAAATATCCACTAAATGAGGGAATAATATGTGTGAGGGTACCCCAGGAGAGTTCCAAATGTGTGTGGGAAGAATATATATCCCACGGGGGTAAAATTGAAAAAAGTTGAAAAAAAATTTTTTTTTGACTTAGTCATTTTTCCGGCGTTTATCAGGCTTTCAGATAGGGGAAATGTCAGTGAGCGTTCCGATTTCAGTTCCAGAGCGATTCGCCCAATGAGTCCTTGATATTTAGTCGTTTTCAGCCAATTTTCTGGATTTTTGAAAATTTCACTTTTTTGTGAAAATATCCACTAAATGAGGGAATAATATGTGTGAGGGTACCCCAGGAGAGTTCCAAATGTGTGTGGGTAGAATATATATCCCACGGGGGTAAAATTGAAAAAAGTTGAAAAGAATGTTTTTTTGGACTTAGTCATTTTTCCGGCGTTTATCAGACTTTCACATAGGGGAAATGTCAGTGAGCGTTCCGATTTCAGTTCCAGAGCGATTCGCCCAATGAGTCTTTGATATTTAGTCGCTTTCAGCCAATTTTCTGGATTTTTGAAAATTTTACTTTTTTGTGAAAATATCCACTAAATGAAGGAATAATATGTGTGATGGTACCCCAGGAGAGTTCGAAATGTGTGTGGGAAGAATATATATCCCACGGGGGTAAAATTGAAAAAAGTTGAAAAAAAATTATTTTTGGACTTAGTCATTTTTCCGGCGTTTATCAGACTTTCAGATAGGGGAAATGTCAGTGAGCGTTCCGATTTCAGTTTCAGAGCGATTCGCCCAATGAGTCCTTGATATTTAGTCGTTTTCAGACAATTTTCTGGATTTTTGAAAATGTCACTTTTTTGTGAAAATATCCACTAAATGAGTGAATAATATGTGTGAGGGTACCCCAGGAGAGTTCCAAATGTGTGTGGGAAGAATATATATCCCACGGGGGTAAAATTGAAAAAAGTTGAAAAAAATTTATTTTTGGACTTAGTCATTTTTCCGGCGTTTATCAGACTTTCAGATAGGGGAAATGTCAGTGAGCGTTCCGATTTCAGTTCCAGAGCGATTCGCCCAATGAGTCCTTGATATTTAGTCGTTTTCAGCCAATTATCTGGATTTTTGAAAATTTCACTTTTTTGTGAAAATATCCACTAAATGAGGGAATAATATGTGTGAGGGTACCCCAGGAGAGTTCCAAATGTGTGTGGGAAGAATATATATCCCACGGGGGTAAAATTGAAAAAAGTTGAAAAAAAATTTTTTTTGGACTTAGTCATTTTTTCGGCGTTTATCAGACTTTCAGATAGGGGAAATGTCAGTGAGCGTTCCGATTTCAGTTCCAGAGCGATTCGCCCAATGAGTCCTTGATATTTAGTCGTTTTCAGCCAATTTTCTGGATTTTTGAAAATTTCACTTTTTTGTGAAAATATCCACTAAATGAGGGAATAATATGTGTGAGGGTACCCCAGGAGAGTTCCAAATGTGTGTGGGTAGAATATATATCCCACGGGGGTAAAATTGAAAAAACTTGAAAACATTTTTTTTTTGGACTTAGTCATTTTTCCGGCGTTTATCAGACTTTCAGATAGGGGAAATGTCAGTGAGCGTTCCGATTTCAGTTTCAGAGCGATTCGCCCAATGAGTCCTTGATATTTAGTCGTTTTCAGACAATTTTCTGGATTTTGAAAATGTCACTTTTTTGTGAAAATATCCACTAAATGAGGGAATAATATGTGTGAGGGTACCCCAGAAGAGTTCCAAATGTGTGTGGGAAGAATATATATCCCACGGGGGTAAAATTGAAAAAAGTTGAAAAAAAATTATTTTTGGACTTAGTCATTTTTCCGGCGTTTATCAGACTTTCAGATAGGGGAAATGTCAGTGAGCATTCCGATTTCAGTTCCAGAGCGATTCGCCCAATGAGTCCTTAATATTTAGTCGTTTTCAGCCAATTTTCTGGATTTTTGAAAATTTCACTTTTTTGTGAAAATATCCACTAAAAGAGGGAATAATATGTGTAAGGGTACCCCAGGAGAGTTCCACATGTGTGTGGGTAGAATATATATCCCACGGGGGTAAAATTGAAAAAAGTTGAAAAAAATATTTTTTTGGACTTAGTCATTTTTCCGGCGTTTATCAGACTTTCACATAGGGGAAATGTCATTGAGCGTTCCGATTTCAGTTCCAGAGCGATTCGCCCAATGAGTCTTTGATATTTAGTCGTTTTCAGCCAATTTTCTGGATTTTTGAAAATTTCACTTTTTTGTGAAAATATCCACTAAATGAGGGAATAATATGTGTGAGGGTACCCCAGGAGAGTTCCAAATGTGTGTGGGAAGAATATATATCCCACAGGGGTAAAATTGTAAAAGGTAGAAAAAATTATTTTTTTGGACTTAGTCATTTTTCCGGCGTTTATCAGACTTTCAGACAGGGGAAATGTCAGTGAGTGTTCCGATTTAAGTTCCAGAACGATCCGCCCAATGAGTCCTTGATATTTAGTCGTTTTCAGCCAATTTTCCGGATTTTTGAAAATTTCACTCTTTTGTGAAAATATCCACTAAATGAGGGAATAATATGTGTGAGGTTACCCCAGGAGAGTTCCAAATGTGTGTGGGTAGAATATACATCCCACGGGGGTAAAATTGAAAAAAGTTGAAAACAGTTTTTTTTTTTGGACTTAGTCATTTTTCCGGTGTTTATCAGACTTTCAGATAGGGCAAATGTTAGTGAGCGTTCCGATTTCAGTTACAGAGCGATTCGCCCAATGAGTCCTTGATATTTAATCGTTTTCGTCCAATTTTCTGGATTTTTGAAAATTTCACTTTTTTGTGAAAATATCCACTAAATGAGGGAATAATATGTGTGAGGGTACCCTAGGAGACTTCCAAATGTGTGTGGGTAGAATATATATCCCACGGGGGTAAAATTGTAAAAAGTTGAAAACATTTTTTTTTGGACTTAGTCATTTTCCAGTCGTTTATCAGACTTTCAGATAGGACAAATGTCAGTGAGCGTTCCGATTTCAGTTCCAGTGCGATTCGCCCAATGAGTCTTTGATATTTAGTCGTTTTCAGCCAATTTTCTGGATTTTTAAAAATTTCACTTTTTTGTGAAAATATCCACTAAATGAGGGAATAATATGTGTGAGGGTACCCCAGGAGAGTTCCAAATGTGTGTGGGTAGAATATATATCCCATGGGGGTAAAATTGAAAATAGTTGAAAACATTTTTTTTTTGGACTTAGTCATTTTTCCGGCGTTTATCAGACTTTCAGATAGGGGAAATGTCAGTGAGCGTTCCGATTTCAGTTCCAGAGCGATTCGCCCAATGAGTCCTTGATATTTAGTCGTTTTCAGCCGTTATTTTGGATTTTTGAAAATTTCACTTTTTTGTGAAAATATCCACTAAATGAGGGAATAATATGTGTGAGGGTACGCCAGGAGAGTTCCAAATGTGTGTGGGTAGAATATTTATCCCACGGGTGTAAATTTGAAAAAGTTGAAAACATTTTTTTTTGGACTTAGTCATTTTTCTGGCGTTTATCATACTTTCAGATAGGGGAAATGTCAGTGGGCATTCCGATTTCAGTTCCAGAGCGATTCGCCCAATGAGTCCTTGATATTTAGTTGTTTTCAGCCAATTTTCTGGATTTTTGAAAATTTCACTTTTTTGTGATAATATTCACTAAATGAGGGAATAATATGTGTGAGGGTACCCCAGGAGAGTTCCAAATGTGTGTGGGTAGAATATATATCCCACGGGGTAAAATTGAAAAAAGTTGAAAAAATTATTTTTTTGGACTTAGTCATTTTTCCAGCGTTTATCAGACTTTCAGATAGGGGAAATGTCAGTGAGCGCTCCGATATCAGTTGCAGAGCGATTCGCCCAATGAGTCCTTGATATTTAGTCGTTTTCAGCCAATATTTTGGATTTTTGAAAATTTCACTTTTTTGTGAAAATATCCACTAAATGAGGGAATAATATGTGTGAGGGTACCCCAGGAGAGTTCCAAATGTGTGTGGGTAGAATATACATCCCACGGGGGTAAAATTGAAAAAAGTTGAAAACATTTTTTTTTTTGGACTTAGTCATTTTTCCGGTGTTTATCAGACTTTCAGATAGGGCAAATGTCAGTGAGCGTTCCGATTTCAGTTACAGAGCGATTCGCCCAATGAGTCCTTGATATTTAGTACTTTTCAGCCAATTTTCTGGATTTTTGAAAATTTCACTTTTTTGTGAAAATATCCACTAAATGAGGGAATAATATGTGTGAGGGTACCCTAGGAGAGTTCCAAATGTCTGTGGGTAGAATATATATCCCACGGGGGTAAAATTGAAAAAATTTGAAAACATTTTTTTTTTGGACTTAGTTATTTTTCCGGCGTTTATCAGACTTTCAGATAGGGGAAATGTCAGTGAGCGTTCCGATTTCAGTTCCAGAGCGATTCGCCCAATGAGTCCTTGATATTTAGTCGTTTTCAGCCGTTATTTTGGATTTTTGAAAATTTCACTTTTTTGTGAAAATATCCACTAAATTAGGGAATAATATGTGTGAGGGTACCCCAGGAGAGTTCCAAATGTGTGTGGGTAGAAGATATATCCCACGGGGGTAAAATTGAAAAAAGTTGAAAAAATTTTTTTTTTGGACTTAGTCATTTTTCTGGCGTTTATCAGACTTTCAGATAGGGGAAATGTCAGTGGGCATTCCGATTTCAGTTGCAGAGCGATTCGCCCAATGAGTCCTTGATATTTAGTTGTTTTCAGCCAATTTTCTGGATTTTTGAAAATTTCACTTTTTTGTGAAAATATTCACTAAATGAGGGAATAATATGTGTGAGGGCACCCCAGGAGAGTTCCAAATGTGTGTGGGTAGAATATATAACCCATGGGGTAAAATTGAAAAAAGTTGAAAAAATTATTTTTTTGGACTTAGTCATTTTTCCAGCGTTTATCAGACTTTCAGATAGGGGAAATGTCAGTGAGCGCTCCGATTTCAGTTCCAGAGCGATTCGCCCAATGAGTCCTTGATATTTAGTCGTTTTCAGCCAATTTTCTGGATTTTTGAAAATTTCACTTTTTTGTGAAAATATTCACTAAATGAGGGAATAATATGTGTGAGGGTACCCCAGGAGAGTTCCAAATGTGTGTGGGTAGAATATATATCCCATGGGGTAAAATTGAAAAAAGTTGAAAAAATTATTTTTTTGGACTTAGTCATTTTTCCAGCGTTTATCAGACTTTCAGATAGGGGAAATGTCAGTGAGCGCTCCGATTTCAGTTCCAGAGCGATTCGCCCAATGAGTCCAAGATATTTAGTCGTTTTCAGCCAATATTTTGGATTTTTGAAAATTTAACTTTTTTGTGAAAATATCCACTAAATGAGGGAATAATATGTGTGAGGGTACCCCAGGAGAGCTCCAAATGTGTGTCGGAAGAATATATATCCCACGGGGGTAAAATTGAAAAAAGTTGAAAAAAATTTTTTTTTGGACTTAGTCATTTTTCCGGCGTTTATCAGACTTTCAGATAGGGGAAATGTCAGTGAGCGGTCTGATTTCAGTTCCAGAGTGATTCGCCCAATGAGTCCTTCTTATTTAGTTGTTTTCAGCCAATTTTCTGGATTTTTGAAAATTTCACTTTTTTGTGAAAATATCCACTAAATGAGGGAATAATATGTGAGGGTACCCCAGGAGAGTTCCAAATGTGTGTGGGAAGAATATATATCCCACGGGGGTAAAATTGAAAAAACTTGAAAACATTTTTTTTTTGGACTTAGTCATTTTTCCGGCGTTTATCAGACTTTCAGATAGGGCAAATGTCAGTGAGCGTTCCGATTTCAGTTACAGAGCGATTCGCCCAATGAGTCCTTGATATTTAGTCGTTTTCAGCCAATTTTCTGGATTTTTGAAAATTTCACTTTTTTGGGAAAATATCCACTAAATGAGGAAATAATATGTGTGAGGGTACCCCAGGAGAGTTCCAAATGTGTGTGGGTAGAAGATATATCCCACGGGGGTAAAATTGAAAAAAGTTGAAAACATTTTTTTTTTGGACTTAGTTATTTTTCCGGCGTTTATCAGACTTTCAGATAGGGGAAATGTCAGTGAGCATTCCGATTTCAGTTCCAGAGCGATTCGCCCAATGAGTCTTTGATATTTAGTCGTTTTCAGCCATTATTTTGGATTTTTGAAAATTTCACTTTTATGTGAAAATATCCACTAAATTAGGGAATAATATGTGTGAGGGTACCCCAGGAGAGTTCCAAATGTGTGTGGGTAGAATATACATCCCACGGGGGTAAAATTGAAAAAAGTTGAAAACATTTTTTTTTTTGGACTTAGTCATTTTTCCGGCGTTTATCAGACTTTCAGATAGGGGAAATGTCAGTGAGCGGTCTGATTTCAGTTCCAGAGTGATTCGCCCAATGAGTCCTAGTTATTTAGTTGTTTTCAGCCAATTTTCTGGATTTTTGAAAATTTCACTTTTTTGTGAAAATATCCACTAAATGAGGGAATAATATGTGAGGGTACCCCAGGAGAGTTCCAAATGTGTGTGGGAAGAATATATATCCCACGGGGGTAAAATTGAAAAAAGTTGAAAAAATTTTTGGGGGGATTTAGTCATTTTTCCGGCGTTTATCAGACTTTCAGATAGGGGAAATGTCAGTGAGCTTTCCGATTTCAGTTCCAGATCGATTCGCCCAATGAGTCCTTGATATTTAGTCGTTTTCAGGCAATTTTCTGGATTTTTGAAAATTTCACTTTTTTGTGAAAATATCCACTACATGAGGGAATAATATGTGAGGGTACCCCAGGAGAGTTCCAAATGTGTGTGGGAAGAATATATATCCCACGGGGGTAAAATTGAAAAAACTTGAAAACATTTTTTTTTTGGACTTAGTCATTTTTCCGGCGTTTATCAGACTTTCAGATAGGGCAAATGTCAGTGAGCGTTCCGATTTCAGTTACAGAGCGATTCGCCCAATGAGTCCTTGATATTTAGTCGTTTTCAGCCAATTTTCTGGATTTTTGAAAATTTCACTTTTTTGTGAAAATATCCACTAAATGAGGGAATAATATGTGTGAGGGTACCCCAGGAGAGTTCCAAATGTGTGTGGGTAGAAGATATATCCCACGGCGGTAAAATTGAAAAAAGTTGAAAACATTTTTTTTTTGGACATAGTCATTTTTCCGGCGTTTATCAGACTTTCAGATAGGGCAAATGTCAGTGAGCGTTCCGATTTCAGTTCCAGAGCGATTCGCCCAATGAGTCCTTGATATTTGGTCTTTTTAAGCCAATTTTCTGGATTTTTGAAAATTTCACTTTTTTGTGAAAATATCCACTAAATGAGGGAATAATATGTGTGAGGGTACCCTAGGAGAGTTCCAAATGTGTGTGGGTAGAATATATATCCCACGGGGGTAAAACTGAAAAAATTCGAAAACATTTTTTTTTTGGACTTAGTTATTTTTCCGGCGTTTATCAGACTTTCAGATAGGGGAAATGTTAGTGAGCATTCCGATTTCAGTTCCAGAGCGATTCGCCCAATGAGTCTTTGATATTTAGTCGTTTTCAGCCAATATTTTGGATTTTTGAAAATTTCACTTTTTTGTGAAAATATCCACTAAATTAGGGAATAATATGTGTGAGGGTACCCCAGGAGAGTTCCAAATGTGTGTGGGTAGAATATATATCCCATGGGGGTAAAATTGAAAAAAGTTGAAAACATTTTTTTTTTGGACTTAGTCATTTTTCCGGCGTTTATCAGACTTTCAGATAGGGGAAATGTCAGTGAGCGTTCCGATTTCAGTTCCAGAGCGATTCGCCCAATGAGTCCTTGATATTTAGTCGTTTTCAGCCATTATTTTGGATTTTTGAAAATTTCACTTTTTTGTGAAAATATCCACTAAATGAGGGAATAATATGTGTGAAGGTACGCCAGGAGAGTTCCAAATGTGTGTGGGTAGAATATTTATCCCACGGGTGTAAAATTGAAAAAAGTTGAAAACATTTTTTTTTTGGACTTAGTCATTTTTCCGGCGTTTATCAGACTTTCAGATAGGGGAAATGTCAGTGAGCGTTCCGATTTCAGTTCCAGAGCGATTCGCCCAATGAGTCCTTGATATTTAGTCGTTTTCAGCCAATATTTTGGATTTTTGAAAATTTCACTTTTTTGTGAAAATATCCACTAAATTAGGGAATAATATGTGTGAGGGTACCCCAGGAGAGTTCCAAATGTGTGTGGGAAGAATATACATTCCACGGGGGTAAAATTGAAAAAAGTTGAAAACATTTTTTTTTTTGGACTTAGTCATTTTTCCGGCGTTTATCAGACTTTCAGATAGGGGAAATGTCAGTGAGCGGTCTGATTTCAGTTCCAGAGTAATTCGCCCAATGAGTCCTTGTTATTTAGTTGTTTTCAGCCAATTTTCTGGATTTTTGAAAATTTCACTTTTTTGTGAAAATATCCACTAAATGAGGGAATAATATGTGTGAGGGTACCCCAGGAGAGTTCCAAATGTGCGTGGGAAGAATATATATCCCACGGGGGTAAAATTGAAAAAAGTTGAAAAAATTTTTGGGGGGATTTAGTCATTTTTCCGGCGTTTATCAGACTTTCAGATAGGGGAAATGTCAGTGAGCGTTCCGATTTCAGTTCCAGAGCGATTCGCCCAATGAGTCCTTGATATTTAGTCGTTTTCAGCCAATTTTCTGGATTTTTGAAAATTTCACTTTTTTGTGAAAATATCCACTAAATGAGGGAATAATATGTGAGGGTACCCCAGGAGAGTTCCAAATGTGTGTGGGAAGAATATATATCCCACGGGGGTGAAATTGAAAAAACTTGAAAACATTTTTTTTTTGGACTTAGTCATTTTTCCGGCGTTTATCAGACTTTCAGATAGGGCAAATGTCAGTGAGCGTTCTGATTTCAGTTACAGAGCGATTCGCCCAATGAGTCCTTGATATTTAGTCGTTTTCAGCCAATTTTCTGGATTTTTGAAAATTTCACTTTTTTGTGAAAATATCCACTAAATGAGGGAATAATATCTGTGAGGGTACCCCAGGAGAGTTCCAAATGTGTGTGGGTAGAAGATATATCCCACGAGGGTAAAATTGAAAAAAGTTGAAAACATTTTTTTTTTGGACTTAGTCATTTTTCCGGCGTTTATCAGACTTTCAGATAGGGCAAATGTCAGTGAGTGTTCCGATTTCAGTTCCAGAGCGATTCGCCCAATGAGTCCTTGATATTTAGTACTTTTCAGCCAATTTTCTGGATTTTTGAAAATTTCACTTTTTTGTGAAAATATCCACTAAATGAGGGAATAATATGTGTGAGGGTACCCTAGGAGAGTTCCAAATGTGTGTGGGTAGAATATATATCCCACGGGGGTAAAATTGAAAAAATTTGAAAACATTTTTTTTTTGGACTTAGTTATTTTTCCGGCGTTTATCAGACTTTCAGATAGGGGAAATGTCAGTGAGCATTCCGATTTCAGTTCCAGAGTGATTCGCCCAATGAGTCTTTGATATTTAGTCGTTTTCAGCCAATATTTTGGATTTTTGAAAATTTCACTTTTTTGTGAAAATATCCACTAAATGAGGGAATAATATGTGTGAGGGTACCCTAGGAGAGTTCCAAATGTGTGTGGGTAGAATATATATCCCACGGGGGTAAAATTGAAAAAATTTGAAAACATTTTTTTTTTGGACTTAGTTATTTTTCCGGCGTTTATCAGACTTTCAGATAGGGGAAATGTCAGTGAGCGTTCCGATTTCAGTTCCGGAGCGATTCGCCCAATGAGTCCTTGATATTTAGTCGTTTTCAGCCATTATTTTGGATTTTTGAAAATTTCACTTTTTTGTGAAAATATCCACTAAATGAGGGAATAATATGTGTGAGGGTATGCCAGGAGAGTTCCAAATGTGTGTGGGTAGAATATACATCCCACGGGGGTAAAATTGAAAAAAGTTGAAAACATTTTTTTTTTTGGACTTAGTCATTTTTCCGGTGTTTATCAGACTTTCAGATAGGGCAAATGTCAGTGAGTGTTCCGATTTCAGTTCCAGAGCGATTCGCCCAATGAGTCCTTAATATTTAGTCGTTTTCAGCCAATATTTTGGATTTTTGAAAATTTCACTTTTTTGTGAAAATATCCACTAAATTAGGGAATAATATGTGTGAGGGTACCCCAGGAGAGTTCCAAATGTGTGTGGGTAGAATATACATCCCACGGGGGTAAAATTGAAAAAAGTTGAAAACATTTTTTTTTTTGGACTTAGTTATTTTTCCGGCGTTTATCAGACTTTCAGATAGGGGAAATGTCAGTGAGCATTCCGATTTCAGTTCCAGAGCGATTCGCCCAATGAGTCTTTGATATTTAGTCGTTTTCAGCCAATATTTTGGATTTTTGAAAATTTCACTTTTTTGTGAAAATATCCACTAAATTAGGGAATAATATGTGTGAGGGTACCCCAGGAGAGTTCCAAATGTGTGTGGGTAGAATATATATCCCATGGGGGTAAAATTGAAAAAAGTTGAAAACTTTTTTTTTTGGACTTAGTCATTTTTCCGGCGTTTATCAGACTTTCAGATAGGGGAAATGTCAGTGAGCGTTCCGATTTCAGTTCCGGAGCGATTCGCCCAATGAGTCCTTGATATTTAGTCGTTTTCAGCCATTATTTTGGATTTTTGAAAATTTCACTTTTTTGTGAAAATATCCACTAAATGAGGGAATAATATGTGTGAGGGTATGCCAGGAGAGTTCCAAATGTGTGTGGGTAGAATATTTATCCCACGGGTGTAAAATTGAAAAAAGTTGAAAACATTTTTTTTTTGGACTTAGTCATTTTTCCGGCGTTTATCAGACTTTCAGATAGGGGAAATGTCAGTGAGCGTTCCGATTTCAGTACCAGAGCGATTCGCCCAATGATTCCTTGATATTTAGTCATTTTCAGCCAATATTTTGGATTTTTGAAAATTTCACTTTTTTGTGAAAATATCCACTAAATGAGGGAATAATATGTGTGAGGGTACCCCAGGAGAGTTCCAAATGTGTTTGGGTAGAATATACATCCCACGGGGGTAAAATTGAAAAAAGTTGAAAACATTTTTTTTTTTGGACTTAGTCATTTTTCCGGTGTTTATCAGACTTTCAGATAGGGCAAATGTCAGTGAGCGTTCCGATTTCAGTTCCAGAGCGATTCGCCCAATGAGTCCTTGATATTTAGTCGTTTTCAGCCAATATTTTGGATTTTTGAAAATTTCACTTTTTTGTGAAAATATCCACTAAATTAGGGAATAATATGTGTGAGGGTACCCCAGGAGAGTTCCAAATGTGTGTGGGTAGAAAATACATCCCACGGGGGTAAAATTGAAAAAAGTTGAAAACATTTTTTTTTTTTGGACTTAGTCATTTTTCCGGCGTTTATCAGACTTTCAGATAGGGGAAATGTCAGTGAGCGTTCCGATTTCAGTTCCAGAGCGATTCGCCCAATGAGTCCTTGATATTTAGTCGTTTTCAGCCAATATTTTGGATTTTTGAAAATTTCACTTTTTTGTGAAAATATCCACTAAATTAGGGAATAATATGTGTGAGGGTACCCCAGGAGAGTTCCAAATGTGTGTGGGTAGAATATACATCCCACGGGGGTAAAATTGAAAAAAGTTGAAAACATTTTTTTTTTTGGACTTAATCATTTTTCCGGCGTTTATCAGACTTTCAGATAGGGGAAATGTCAGTGAGCGGTCTGATTTCAGTACCAGAGTGATTCGCCCAATGAGTCCTTGTTATTTAGTTGTTTTCAGCCAATTTTCTGGATTTTTGAAAATTTCACTTTTTTGTGAAAATATCCACTAAATGAGGGAATAATATGTGTGAGGGTACCCCAGGAGAGTTCCAAATGTGCGTGGGTAGAATATATATCCCATGGGGGTAAAATTGAAAAAAGTTGAAAACTTTTTTTTTTGGACTTAGTCATTTTTCCGGCGTTTATCAGACTTTCAGATAGGGAAAATGTCAGTGAGCGTTCCGATTTCAGTTCCAGAGCGATTCGCCCAATGAGTCTTTGATATTTAGTCGTTTTCAGCCAATATTTTGGATGTTTGAAAATTTCACTTTTTTGTGAAAATATCCACTAAATTAGGGAATAATATGTGTGAGGGTACCCCAGGAGAGTTCCAAATGTGTGTGGGTAGAATATATATCCCATGGGGGTAAAATTGAAAAAAGTTGAAAACATTTTTTTTTTGGACTTAGTCATTTTTCCGGCGTTTATCAGACTTTCAGATAGGGGAAATGTCAGTGAGCGTTCCGATTTCAGTTCCAGAGCGATTCGCCCAATGAGTCCTTGATATTTAGTCGTTTTCAGCCATTATTTTGGATTTTTGAAAATTTCACTTTTTTGTGAAAATATCCACTAAATGAGGGAATAATATGTGTGAAGGTACGCCAGGAGAGTTCCAAATGTGTGTGGGTAGAATATTTATCCCACGGGTGTAAAATTGAAAAAAGTTGAAAACATTTTTTTTTTGGACTTAGTCATTTTTCCGGCGTTTATCAGACTTTCAGATAGGGGAAATGTCAGTGAGCGTTCCGATTTCAGTTCCAGAGCGATTCGCCCAATGAGTCCTTGATATTTAGTCGTTTTCAGCCAATATTTTGGATTTTTGAAAATTTCACTTTTTTGTGAAAATATCCACTAAATGAGGGAATAATATGTGTGAGGGTATGCCAGGAGAGTTCCAAATGTGTGTGGGTAGAATATTTATCCCACGGGTGTAAAATTGAAAAAAGTTGAAAACATTTTTTTTTTGGACTTAGTCATTTTTCCGGCGTTTATCAGACTTTCAGATAGGGGAAATGTCAGTGAGCGTTCCGATTTCAGTACCAGAGCGATTCGCCCAATGATTCCTTGATATTTAGTCATTTTCAGCCAATATTTTGGATTTTTGAAAATTTCACTTTTTTGTGAAAATATCCACTAAATGAGGGAATAATATGTGTGAGGGTACCCCAGGAGAGTTCCAAATGTGTTTGGGTAGAATATACATCCCACGGGGGTAAAATTGAAAAAAGTTGAAAACATTTTTTTTTTTGGACTTAGTCATTTTTCCGGTGTTTATCAGACTTTCAGATAGGGCAAATGTCAGTGAGCGTTCCGATTTCAGTTCCAGAGCGATTCGCCCAATGAGTCCTTGATATTTAGTCGTTTTCAGCCAATATTTTGGATTTTTGAAAATTTCACTTTTTTGTGAAAATATCCACTAAATTAGGGAATAATATGTGTGAGGGTACCCCAGGAGAGTTCCAAATGTGTGTGGGTAGAAAATACATCCCACGGGGGTAAAATTGAAAAAAGTTGAAAACATTTTTTTTTTTTGGACTTAGTCATTTTTCCGGCGTTTATCAGACTTTCAGATAGGGGAAATGTCAGTGAGCGTTCCGATTTCAGTTCCAGAGCGATTCGCCCAATGAGTCCTTGATATTTAGTCGTTTTCAGCCAATATTTTGGATTTTTGAAAATTTCACTTTTTTGTGAAAATATCCACTAAATTAGGGAATAATATGTGTGAGGGTACCCCAGGAGAGTTCCAAATGTGTGTGGGTAGAATATACATCCCACGGGGGTAAAATTGAAAAAAGTTGAAAACATTTTTTTTTTTGGACTTAATCATTTTTCCGGCGTTTATCAGACTTTCAGATAGGGGAAATGTCAGTGAGCGGTCTGATTTCAGTACCAGAGTGATTCGCCCAATGAGTCCTTGTTATTTAGTTGTTTTCAGCCAATTTTCTGGATTTTTGAAAATTTCACTTTTTTGTGAAAATATCCACTAAATGAGGGAATAATATGTGTGAGGGTACCCCAGGAGAGTTCCAAATGTGCGTGGGTAGAATATATATCCCATGGGGGTAAAATTGAAAAAAGTTGAAAACTTTTTTTTTTGGACTTAGTCATTTTTCCGGCGTTTATCAGACTTTCAGATAGGGAAAATGTCAGTGAGCGTTCCGATTTCAGTTCCAGAGCGATTCGCCCAATGAGTCTTTGATATTTAGTCGTTTTCAGCCAATATTTTGGATTTTTGAAAATTTCACTTTTTTGTGAAAATATCCACTAAATTAGGGAATAATATGTGTGAGGGTACCCCAGGAGAGTTCCAAATGTGTGTGGGTAGAATATATATCCCATGGGGGTAAAATTGAAAAAAGTTGAAAACATTTTTTTTTTGGACTTAGTCATTTTTCCGGCGTTTATCAGACTTTCAGATAGGGGAAATGTCAGTGAGCGTTCCGATTTCAGTTCCAGAGCGATTCGCCCAATGAGTCCTTGATATTTAGTCGTTTTCAGCCATTATTTTGGATTTTTGAAAATTTCACTTTTTTGTGAAAATATCCACTAAATGAGGGAATAATATGTGTGAAGGTACGCCAGGAGAGTTCCAAATGTGTGTGGGTAGAATATTTATCCCACGGGTGTAAAATTGAAAAAAGTTGAAAACATTTTTTTTTTGGACTTAGTCATTTTTCCGGCGTTTATCAGACTTTCAGATAGGGGAAATGTCAGTGAGCGTTCCGATTTCAGTTCCAGAGCGATTCGCCCAATGAGTCCTTGATATTTAGTCGTTTTCAGCCAATATTTTGGATTTTTGAAAATTTCACTTTTTTGTGAAAATATCCACTAAATTAGGGAATAATATGTGTGAGGGTACCCCAGGAGAGTTCCAAATGTGTGTGGGAAGAATATACATTCCACGGGGGTAAAATTGAAAAAAGTTGAAAACATTTTTTTTTTTGGACTTAGTCATTTTTCCGGCGTTTATCAGACTTTCAGATAGGGGAAATGTCAGTGAGCGGTCTGATTTCAGTTCCAGAGTAATTCGCCCAATGAGTCCTTGTTATTTAGTTGTTTTCAGCCAATTTTCTGGATTTTTGAAAATTTCACTTTTTTGTGAAAATATCCACTAAATGAGGGAATAATATGTGTGAGGGTACCCCAGGAGAGTTCCAAATGTGCGTGGGAAGAATATATATCCCACGGGGGTAAAATTGAAAAAAGTTGAAAAAATTTTTTGGGGGATTTAGTCATTTTTCCGGCGTTTATCAGACTTTCAGATAGGGGAAATGTCAGTGAGCGTTCCGATTTCAGTTCCAGAGCGATTCGCCCAATGAGTCCTTGATATTTAGTCGTTTTCAGCCAATTTTCTGGATTTTTGAAAATTTCACTTTTTTGTGAAAATATCCACTAAATGAGGGAATAATATCTGTGAGGGTACCCCAGGAGAGTTCCAAATGTGTGTGGGTAGAAGATATATCCCACGAGGGTAAAATTGAAAAAAGTTGAAAACATTTTTTTTTTGGACTTAGTCATTTTTCCGGCGTTTATCAGACTTTCAGATAGGGCAAATGTCAGTGAGTGTTCCGATTTCAGTTCCAGAGCGATTCGCCCAATGAGTCCTTGATATTTAGTACTTTTCAGCCAATTTTCTGGATTTTTGAAAATTTCACTTTTTTGTGAAAATATCCACTAAATGAGGGAATAATATGTGTGAGGGTACCCTAGGAGAGTTCCAAATGTGTGTGGGTAGAATATATATCCCACGGGGGTAAAATTGAAAAAATTTGAAAACATTTTTTTTTTGGACTTAGTTATTTTTCCGGCGTTTATCAGACTTTCAGATAGGGGAAATGTCAGTGAGCATTCCGATTTCAGTTCCAGAGTGATTCGCCCAATGAGTCTTTGATATTTAGTCGTTTTCAGCCAATATTTTGGATTTTTGAAAATTTCACTTTTTTGTGAAAATATCCACTAAATGAGGGAATAATATGTGTGAGGGTACCCTAGGAGAGTTCCAAATGTGTGTGGGTAGAATATATTTCCCACGGGGGTAAAATTGAAAAAATTTGAAAACATTTTTTTTTTGGACTTAGTTATTTTTCCGGCGTTTATCAGACTTTCAGATAGGGGAAATGTCAGTGAGCGTTCCGATTTCAGTTCCGGAGCGATTCGCCCAATGAGTCCTTGATATTTAGTCGTTTTCAGCCATTATTTTGGATTTTTGAAAATTTCACTTTTTTGTGAAAATATCCACTAAATGAGGGAATAATATGTGTGAGGGTATGCCAGGAGAGTTCCAAATGTGTGTGGGTAGAATATACATCCCACGGGGGTAAAATTGAAAAAAGTTGAAAACATTTTTTTTTTTGGACTTAGTCATTTTTCCGGTGTTTATCAGACTTTCAGATAGGGCAAATGTCAGTGAGCGTTCCGATTTCAGTTCCAGAGCGATTCGCCCAATGAGTCCTTAATATTTAGTCGTTTTCAGCCAATATTTTGGATTTTTGAAAATTTCACTTTTTTGTGAAAATATCCACTAAATTAGGGAATAATATGTGTGAGGGTACCCCAGGAGAGTTCCAAATGTGTGTGGGTAGAATATACATCCCACGGGGGTAAAATTGAAAAAAGTTGAAAACATTTTTTTTTTTGGACTTAGTTATTTTTCCGGCGTTTATCAGACTTTCAGATAGGGGAAATGTCAGTGAGCATTCCGATTTCAGTTCCAGAGCGATTCGCCCAATGAGTCTTTGATATTTAGTCGTTTTTAGCCAATATTTTGGATTTTTGAAAATTTCACTTTTTTGTGAAAATATCCACTAAATTAGGGAATAATATGTGTGAGGGTACCCCAGGAGAGTTCCAAATGTGTGTGGGTAGAATATATATCCCATGGGGGTAAAATTGAAAAAAGTTGAAAACTTTTTTTTTTGGACTTAGTCATTTTTCCGGCGTTTATCAGACTTTCAGATAGGGGAAATGTCAGTGAGCGTTCCGATTTCAGTTCCGGAGCGATTCGCCCAATGAGTCCTTGATATTTAGTCGTTTTCAGCCATTATTTTGGATTTTTGAAAATTTCACTTTTTTGTGAAAATATCCACTAAATGAGGGAATAATATGTGTGAGGGTACCCCAGGAGAGTTCCAAATGTGTGTGGGTAGAATATACATCCCACGGGGGTAAAATTGAAAAAAGTTGAAAACATTTTTTTTTTTGGACTTAGTCATTTTTCCGGCGTTTATCAGACTTTCAGATAGGGGAAATGTCAGTGAGCGGTCTGATTTCAGTTCCAGAGTGATTCGCCCAATGAGTCCTTGTTATTTAGTTGTTTTCAGCCAATTTTCTGGATTTTTGAAAATTTCACTTTTTTGTGAAAATATCCACTAAATGAGAGAATAATATGTGAGGGTACCCCAGGAGAGTTCCAAATGTGTGTGGGAAGAATATATATCCCACGGGGGTAAAATTGAAAAAAGTTGAAAAAATTTTTGGGGGGATTTAGTCATTTTTCCGGCGTTTATCAGACTTTCAGATAGGGGAAATGTCAGTGAGCTTTCCGATTTCAGTTCCAGATCGATTCGCCCAATGAGTCCTTGATATTTAGTCGTTTTCAGGCAATTTTCTGGATTTTTGAAAATTTCACTTTTTTGTGAAAATATCCACTACATGAGGGAATAATATGTGAGGGTACCCCAGGAGAGTTCCAAATGTGTGTGGGAAGAATATATATCCCACGGGGGTAAAATTGAAAAAACTTGAAAACATTTTTTTTTTGGACTTAGTCATTTTTCCGGCGTTTATCAGACTTTCAGATAGGGCAAATGTCAGTGAGCGTTCCGATTTCAGTTACAGAGCGATTCGCCCAATGAGTCCTTGATATTTAGTCGTTTTCAGCCAATTTTCTGGATTTTTGAAAATTTCACTTTTTTGTGAAAATATCCACTAAATGAGGGAATAATATGTGTGAGGGTACCCCAGGAGAGTTCCAAATGTGTGTGGGTAGAAGATATATCCCACGGGGGTAAAATTGAAAAAAGTTGAAAACATTTTTTTTTTGGACATAGTCATTTTTCCGGCGTTTATCAGACTTTCAGATAGGGCAAATGTCAGTGAGCGTTCCGATTTCAGTTCCAGAGCGATTCGCCCAATGAGTCCTTGATATTTGGTCTTTTTAAGCCAATTTTCTGGATTTTTGAAAATTTCACTTTTTTGTGAAAATATCCACTAAATGAGGGAATAATATGTGTGAGGGTACCCTAGGAGAGTTCCAAATGTGTGTGGGTAGAATATATATCCCACGGGGGTAAAATTGAAAAAATTCGAAAACATTTTTTTTTTGGACTTAGTTATTTTTCCGGCGTTTATCTGACTTTCAGATAGGGGAAATGTTAGTGAGCATTCCGATTTCAGTTCCAGAGCGATTCGCCCAATGAGTCTTTGATATTTAGTCGTTTTCAGCCAATATTTTGGATTTTTGAAAATTTCACTTTTTTGTGAAAATATCCACTAAATTAGGGAATAATATGTGTGAGGGTACCCCAGGAGAGTTCCAAATGTGTGTGGGTAGAATATATATCCCATGGGGGTAAAATTGAAAAAAGTTGAAAACATTTTTTTTTTGGACTTAGTCATTTTTCCGGCGTTTATCAGACTTTCAGATAGGGCAAATGTCAGTGAGTGTTCCGATTTCAGTTCCAGAGCGATTCGCCCAATGAGTCCTTGATATTTAGTACTTTTCAGCCAATTTTCTGGATTTTTGAAAATTTCACTTTTTTGTGAAAATATCCACTAAATGAGGGAATAATATGTGTGAGGGTACCCTAGGAGAGTTCCAAATGTGTGTGGGTAGAATATATATCCCACGGGGGTAAAATTGAAAAAATTTGAAAACATTTTTTTTTTGGACTTAGTTATTTTTCCGGCGTTTATCAGACTTTCAGATAGGGGAAATGTCAGTGAGCATTCCGATTTCAGTTCCAGAGTGATTCGCCCAATGAGTCTTTGATATTTAGTCGTTTTCAGCCAATATTTTGGATTTTTGAAAATTTCACTTTTTTGTGAAAATATCCACTAAATGAGGGAATAATATGTGTGAGGGTACCCTAGGAGAGTTCCAAATGTGTGTGGGTAGAATATATTTCCCACGGGGGTAAAATTGAAAAAATTTGAAAACATTTTTTTTTTGGACTTAGTTATTTTTCCGGCGTTTATCAGACTTTCAGATAGGGGAAATGTCAGTGAGCGTTCCGATTTCAGTTCCGGAGCGATTCGCCCAATGAGTCCTTGATATTTAGTCGTTTTCAGCCATTATTTTGGATTTTTGAAAATTTCACTTTTTTGTGAAAATATCCACTAAATGAGGGAATAATATGTGTGAGGGTATGCCAGGAGAGTTCCAAATGTGTGTGGGTAGAATATACATCCCACGGGGGTAAAATTGAAAAAAGTTGAAAACATTTTTTTTTTTGGACTTAGTCATTTTTCCGGTGTTTATCAGACTTTCAGATAGGGCAAATGTCAGTGAGCGTTCCGATTTCAGTTCCAGAGCGATTCGCCCAATGAGTCCTTAATATTTAGTCGTTTTCAGCCAATATTTTGGATTTTTGAAAATTTCACTTTTTTGTGAAAATATCCACTAAATTAGGGAATAATATGTGTGAGGGTACCCCAGGAGAGTTCCAAATGTGTGTGGGTAGAATATACATCCCACGGGGGTAAAATTGAAAAAAGTTGAAAACATTTTTTTTTTTGGACTTAGTTATTTTTCCGGCGTTTATCAGACTTTCAGATAGGGGAAATGTCAGTGAGCATTCCGATTTCAGTTCCAGAGCGATTCGCCCAATGAGTCTTTGATATTTAGTCGTTTTTAGCCAATATTTTGGATTTTTGAAAATTTCACTTTTTTGTGAAAATATCCACTAAATTAGGGAATAATATGTGTGAGGGTACCCCAGGAGAGTTCCAAATGTGTGTGGGTAGAATATATATCCCATGGGGGTAAAATTGAAAAAAGTTGAAAACTTTTTTTTTTGGACTTAGTCATTTTTCCGGCGTTTATCAGACTTTCAGATAGGGGAAATGTCAGTGAGTGTTCCGATTTCAGTTCCGGAGCGATTCGCCCAATGAGTCCTTGATATTTAGTCGTTTTCAGCCATTATTTTGGATTTTTGAAAATTTCACTTTTTTGTGAAAATATCCACTAAATGAGGGAATAATATGTGTGAGGGTACCCCAGGAGAGTTCCAAATGTGTGTGGGTAGAATATACATCCCACGGGGGTAAAATTGAAAAAAGTTGAAAACATTTTTTTTTTTGGACTTAGTCATTTTTCCGGCGTTTATCAGACTTTCAGATAGGGGAAATGTCAGTGAGCGGTCTGATTTCAGTTCCAGAGTGATTCGCCCAATGAGTCCTTGTTATTTAGTTGTTTTCAGCCAATTTTCTGGATTTTTGAAAATTTCACTTTTTTGTGAAAATATCCACTAAATGAGAGAATAATATGTGAGGGTACCCCAGGAGAGTTCCAAATGTGTGTGGGAAGAATATATATCCCACGGGGGTAAAATTGAAAAAAGTTGAAAAAATTTTTGGGGGGATTTAGTCATTTTTCCGGCGTTTATCAGACTTTCAGATAGGGGAAATGTCAGTGAGCTTTCCGATTTCAGTTCCAGATCGATTCGCCCAATGAGTCCTTGATATTTAGTCGTTTTCAGGCAATTTTCTGGATTTTTGAAAATTTCACTTTTTTGTGAAAATATCCACTACATGAGGGAATAATATGTGAGGGTACCCCAGGAGAGTTCCAAATGTGTGTGGGAAGAATATATATCCCACGGGGGTAAAATTGAAAAAACTTGAAAACATTTTTTTTTTGGACTTAGTCATTTTTCCGGCGTTTATCAGACTTTCAGATAGGGCAAATGTCAGTGAGCGTTCCGATTTCAGTTACAGAGCGATTCGCCCAATGAGTCCTTGATATTTAGTCGTTTTCAGCCAATTTTCTGGATTTTTGAAAATTTCACTTTTTTGTGAAAATATCCACTAAATGAGGGAATAATATGTGTGAGGGTACCCCAGGAGAGTTCCAAATGTGTGTGGGTAGAAGATATATCCCACGGGGGTAAAATTGAAAAAAGTTGAAAACATTTTTTTTTTGGACATAGTCATTTTTCCGGCGTTTATCAGACTTTCAGATAGGGCAAATGTCAGTGAGCGTTCCGATTTCAGTTCCAGAGCGATTCGCCCAATGAGTCCTTGATATTTGGTCTTTTTAAGCCAATTTTCTGGATTTTTGAAAATTTCACTTTTTTGTGAAAATATCCACTAAATGAGGGAATAATATGTGTGAGGGTACCCTAGGAGAGTTCCAAATGTGTGTGGGTAGAATATATATCCCACGGGGGTAAAATTGAAAAAATTCGAAAACATTTTTTTTTTGGACTTAGTTATTTTTCCGGCGTTTATCTGACTTTCAGATAGGGGAAATGTTAGTGAGCATTCCGATTTCAGTTCCAGAGCGATTCGCCCAATGAGTCTTTGATATTTAGTCGTTTTCAGCCAATATTTTGGATTTTTGAAAATTTCACTTTTTTGTGAAAATATCCACTAAATTAGGGAATAATATGTGTGAGGGTACCCCAGGAGAGTTCCAAATGTGTGTGGGTAGAATATATATCCCATGGGGGTAAAATTGAAAAAAGTTGAAAACATTTTTTTTTTGGACTTAGTCATTTTTCCGGCGTTTATCAGACTTTCAGATAGGGGAAATGTCAGTGAGCGTTCCGATTTCAGTTCCAGAGCGATTCGCCCAATGAGTCCTTGATATTTAGTCGTTTTCAGCCATTATTTTGGATTTTTGAAAATTTCACTTTTTTGTGAAAATATCCACTAAATGAGGGAATAATATGTGTGAAGGTACGCCAGGAGAGTTCCAAATGTGTGTGGGTAGAATATTTATCCCACGGGTGTAAAATTGAAAAAAGTTGAAAACATTTTTTTTTTGGACTTAGTCATTTTTCCGGCGTTTATCAGACTTTCAGATAGGGGAAATGTCAGTGAGCGTTCCGATTTCAGTTCCAGAGCGATTCGCCCAATGAGTCCTTGATATTTAGTCGTTTTCAGCCAATATTTTGGATTTTTGAAAATTTCACTTTTTTGTGAAAATATCCACTAAATTAGGGAATAATATGTGTGAGGGTACCCCAGGAGAGTTCCAAATGTGTGTGGGAAGAATATACATTCCACGGGGGTAAAATTGAAAAAAGTTGAAAACATTTTTTTTTTTGGACTTAGTCATTTTTCCGGCGTTTATCAGACTTTCAGATAGGGGAAATGTCAGTGAGCGGTCTGATTTCAGTTCCAGAGTAATTCGCCCAATGAGTCCTTGTTATTTAGTTGTTTTCAGCCAATTTTCTGGATTTTTGAAAATTTCACTTTTTTGTGAAAATATCCACTAAATGAGGGAATAATATGTGTGAGGGTACCCCAGGAGAGTTCCAAATGTGCGTGGGAAGAATATATATCCCACGGGGGTAAAATTGAAAAAAGTTGAAAAAATTTTTGGGGGGATTTAGTCATTTTTCCGGCGTTTATCAGACTTTCAGATAGGGGAAATGTCAGTGAGCGTTCCGATTTCAGTTCCAGAGCGATTCGCCCAATGAGTCCTTGATATTTAGTCGTTTTCAGCCAATTTTCTGGATTTTTGAAAATTTCACTTTTTTGTGAAAATATCCACTAAATGAGGGAATAATATGTGAGGGTACCCCAGGAGAGTTCCAAATGTGTGTGGGAAGAATATATATCCCACGGGGGTGAAATTGAAAAAACTTGAAAACATTTTTTTTTTGGACTTAGTCATTTTTCCGGCGTTTATCAGACTTTCAGATAGGGCAAATGTCAGTGAGCGTTCTGATTTCAGTTACAGAGCGATTCGCCCAATGAGTCCTTGATATTTAGTCGTTTTCAGCCAATTTTCTGGATTTTTGAAAATTTCACTTTTTTGTGAAAATATCCACTAAATGAGGGAATAATATCTGTGAGGGTACCCCAGGAGAGTTCCAAATGTGTGTGGGTAGAAGATATATCCCACGAGGGTAAAATTGAAAAAAGTTGAAAACATTTTTTTTTTGGACTTAGTCATTTTTCCGGCGTTTATCAGACTTTCAGATAGGGCAAATGTCAGTGAGTGTTCCGATTTCAGTTCCAGAGCGATTCGCCCAATGAGTCCTTGATATTTAGTACTTTTCAGCCAATTTTCTGGATTTTTGAAAATTTCACTTTTTTGTGAAAATATCCACTAAATGAGGGAATAATATGTGTGAGGGTACCCTAGGAGAGTTCCAAATGTGTGTGGGTAGAATATATATCCCATGGGGGTAAAATTGAAAAAAGTTGAAAACTTTTTTTTTTGGACTTAGTCATTTTTCCGGCGTTTATCAGACTTTCAGATAGGGGAAATGTCAGTGAGCGTTCCGATTTCAGTTCCGGAGCGATTCGCCCAATGAGTCCTTGATATTTAGTCGTTTTCAGCCATTATTTTGGATTTTTGAAAATTTCACTTTTTTGTGAAAATATCCACTAAATGAGGGAATAATATGTGTGAGGGTATGCCAGGAGAGTTCCAAATGTGTGTGGGTAGAATATTTATCCCACGGGTGTAAAATTGAAAAAAGTTGAAAACATTTTTTTTTTGGACTTAGTCATTTTTCCGGCGTTTATCAGACTTTCAGATAGGGGAAATGTCAGTGAGCGTTCCGATTTCAGTACCAGAGCGATTCGCCCAATGATTCCTTGATATTTAGTCGTTTTCAGCCAATATTTTGGATTTTTGAAAATTTCACTTTTTTGTGAAAATATCCACTAAATGAGGGAATAATATGTGTGAGGGTACCCCAGGAGAGTTCCAAATGTGTTTGGGTAGAATATACATCCCACGGGGGTAAAATTGAAAAAAGTTGAAAACATTTTTTTTTTTTGGACTTAGTCATTTTTCCGGTGTTTATCAGACTTTCAGATAGGGCAAATGTCAGTGAGCGTTCCGATTTCAGTTCCAGAGCGATTCGCCCAATGAGTCCTTGATATTTAGTCGTTTTCAGCCAATATTTTGGATTTTTGAAAATTTCACTTTTTTGTGAAAATATCCACTAAATTAGGGAATAATATGTGTGAGGGTACCCCAGGAGAGTTCCAAATGTGTGTGGGTAGAAAATACATCCCACGGGGGTAAAATTGAAAAAAGTTGAAAACATTTTTTTTTTTTGGACTTAGTCATTTTTCCGGCGTTTATCAGACTTTCAGATAGGGGAAATGTCAGTGAGCGTTCCGATTTCAGTTCCAGAGCGATTCGCCCAATGAGTCCTTGATATTTAGTCGTTTTCAGCCAATATTTTGGATTTTTGAAAATTTCACTTTTTTGTGAAAATATCCACTAAATTAGGGAATAATATGTGTGAGGGTACCCCAGGAGAGTTCCAAATGTGTGTGGGTAGAATATACATCCCACAGGGGTAAAATTGAAAAAAGTTGAAAACATTTTTTTTTTTGGACTTAATCATTTTTCCGGCGTTTATCAGACTTTCAGATAGGGGAAATGTCAGTGAGCGGTCTGATTTCAGTACCAGAGTGATTCGCCCAATGAGTCCTTGTTATTTAGTTGTTTTCAGCCAATTTTCTGGATTTTTGAAAATTTCACTTTTTTGTGAAAATATCCACTAAATGAGGGAATAATATGTGTGAGGGTACCCCAGGAGAGTTCCAAATGTGCGTGGGTAGAATATATATCCCATGGGGGTAAAATTGAAAAAAGTTGAAAACTTTTTTTTTTGGACTTAGTCATTTTTCCGGCGTTTATCAGACTTTCAGATAGGGAAAATGTCAGTGAGCGTTCCGATTTCAGTTCCAGAGCGATTCGCCCAATGAGTCTTTGATATTTAGTCGTTTTCAGCCAATATTTTGGATTTTTGAAAATTTCACTTTTTTGTGAAAATATCCACTAAATTAGGGAATAATATGTGTGAGGGTACCCCAGGAGAGTTCCAAATGTGTGTGGGTAGAATATATATCCCATGGGGGTAAAATTGAAAAAAGTTGAAAACATTTTTTTTTTGGACTTAGTCATTTTTCCGGCGTTTATCAGACTTTCAGATAGGGGAAATGTCAGTGAGCGTTCCGATTTCAGTTCCAGAGCGATTCGCCCAATGAGTCCTTGATATTTAGTCGTTTTCAGCCATTATTTTGGATTTTTGAAAATTTCACTTTTTTGTGAAAATATCCACTAAATGAGGGAATAATATGTGTGAAGGTACGCCAGGAGAGTTCCAAATGTGTGTGGGTAGAATATTTATCCCACGGGTGTAAAATTGAAAAAAGTTGAAAACATTTTTTTTTTGGACTTAGTCATTTTTCCGGCGTTTATCAGACTTTCAGATAGGGGAAATGTCAGTGAGCGTTCCGATTTCAGTTCCAGAGCGATTCGCCCAATGAGTCCTTGATATTTAGTCGTTTTCAGCCAATATTTTGGATTTTTGAAAATTTCACTTTTTTGTGAAAATATCCACTAAATTAGGGAATAATATGTGTGAGGGTACCCCAGGAGAGTTCCAAATGTGCGTGGGAAGAATATATATCCCACGGGGGTAAAATTGAAAAAAGTTGAAAAAATTTTTTGGGGGATTTAGTCATTTTTCCGGCGTTTATCAGACTTTCAGATAGGGGAAATGTCAGTGAGCGTTCCGATTTCAGTTCCGGAGCGATTCGCCCAATGAGTCCTTGATATTTAGTCGTTTTCAGCCATTATTTTGGATTTTTGAAAATTTCACTTTTTTGTGAAAATATCCACTAAATGAGGGAATAATATGTGTGAGGGTACCCCAGGAGAGTTCCAAATGTGCGTGGGAAGAATATATATCCCACGGGGGTAAAATTGAAAAAAGTTGAAAAAATTTTTTGGGGGATTTAGTCATTTTTCCGGCGTTTATCAGACTTTCAGATAGGGGAAATGTCAGTGAGCGTTCCGATTTCAGTTCCGGAGCGATTCGCCCAATGAGTCCTTGATATTTAGTCGTTTTCAGCCATTATTTTGGATTTTTGAAAATTTCACTTTTTTGTGAAAATATCCACTAAATGAGGGAATAATATGTGTGAGGGTATGCCAGGAGAGTTCCAAATGTGTGTGGGTAGAATATTTATCCCACGGGTGTAAAATTGAAAAAAGTTGAAAACATTTTTTTTTTGGACTTAGTCATTTTTCCGGCGTTTATCAGACTTTCAGATAGGGGAAATGTCAGTGAGCGTTCCGATTTCAGTACCAGAGCGATTCGCCCAATGATTCCTTGATATTTAGTCGTTTTCAGCCAATATTTTGGATTTTTGAAAATTTCACTTTTTTGTGAAAATATCCACTAAATTAGGGAATAATATGTGTGAGGGTACCCCAGGAGAGTTCCAAATGTGTGTGGGTAGAAAATACATCCCACGGGGGTAAAATTGAAAAAAGTTGAAAACATTTTTTTTTTTTGGACTTAGTCATTTTTCCGGCGTTTATCAGACTTTCAGATAGGGGAAATGTCAGTGAGCGTTCCGATTTCAGTTCCAGAGCGATTCGCCCAATGAGTCCTTGATATTTAGTCGTTTTCAGCCAATATTTTGGATTTTTGAAAATTTCACTTTTTTGTGAAAATATCCACTAAATTAGGGAATAATATGTGTGAGGGTACCCCAGGAGAGTTCCAAATGTGTGTGGGTAGAATATACATCCCACGGGGGTAAAATTGAAAAAAGTTGAAAACATTTTTTTTTTTGGACTTAATCATTTTTCCGGCGTTTATCAGACTTTCAGATAGGGGAAATGTCAGTGAGCGGTCTGATTTCAGTACCAGAGTGATTCGCCCAATGAGTCCTTGTTATTTAGTTGTTTTCAGCCAATTTTCTGGATTTTTGAAAATTTCACTTTTTTGTGAAAATATCCACTAAATGAGGGAATAATATGTGTGAGGGTACCCCAGGAGAGTTCCAAATGTGCGTGGGTAGAATATATATCCCATGGGGGTAAAATTGAAAAAAGTTGAAAACTTTTTTTTTTGGACTTAGTCATTTTTCCGGCGTTTATCAGACTTTCAGATAGGGAAAATGTCAGTGAGCGTTCCGATTTCAGTTCCAGAGCGATTCGCCCAATGAGTCTTTGATATTTAGTCGTTTTCAGCCAATATTTTGGATTTTTGAAAATTTCACTTTTTTGTGAAAATATCCACTAAATTAGGGAATAATATGTGTGAGGGTACCCCAGGAGAGTTCCAAATGTGTGTGGGTAGAATATATATCCCATGGGGGTAAAATTGAAAAAAGTTGAAAACATTTTTTTTTTGGACTTAGTCATTTTTCCGGCGTTTATCAGACTTTCAGATAGGGGAAATGTCAGTGAGCGTTCCGATTTCAGTTCCAGAGCGATTCGCCCAATGAGTCCTTGATATTTAGTCGTTTTCAGCCATTATTTTGGATTTTTGAAAATTTCACTTTTTTGTGAAAATATCCACTAAATGAGGGAATAATATGTGTGAAGGTACGCCAGGAGAGTTCCAAATGTGTGTGGGTAGAATATTTATCCCACGGGTGTAAAATTGAAAAAAGTTGAAAACATTTTTTTTTTGGACTTAGTCATTTTTCCGGCGTTTATCAGACTTTCAGATAGGGGAAATGTCAGTGAGCGTTCCGATTTCAGTTCCAGAGCGATTCGCCCAATGAGTCCTTGATATTTAGTCGTTTTCAGCCAATATTTTGGATTTTTGAAAATTTCACTTTTTTGTGAAAATATCCACTAAATTAGGGAATAATATGTGTGAGGGTACCCCAGGAGAGTTCCAAATGTGCGTGGGAAGAATATATATCCCACGGGGGTAAAATTGAAAAAAGTTGAAAAAATTTTTTGGGGGATTTAGTCATTTTTCCGGCGTTTATCAGACTTTCAGATAGGGGAAATGTCAGTGAGCGTTCCGATTTCAGTTCCAGAGCGATTCGCCCAATGAGTCCTTGATATTTAGTCGTTTTCAGCCAATTTTCTGGATTTTTGAAAATTTCACTTTTTTGTGAAAATATCCACTAAATGAGGGAATAATATCTGTGAGGGTACCCCAGGAGAGTTCCAAATGTGTGTGGGTAGAAGATATATCCCACGAGGGTAAAATTGAAAAAAGTTGAAAACATTTTTTTTTTGGACTTAGTCATTTTTCCGGCGTTTATCAGACTTTCAGATAGGGCAAATGTCAGTGAGTGTTCCGATTTCAGTTCCAGAGCGATTCGCCCAATGAGTCCTTGATATTTAGTACTTTTCAGCCAATTTTCTGGATTTTTGAAAATTTCACTTTTTTGTGAAAATATCCACTAAATGAGGGAATAATATGTGTGAGGGTACCCTAGGAGAGTTCCAAATGTGTGTGGGTAGAATATATATCCCACGGGGGTAAAATTGAAAAAATTTGAAAACATTTTTTTTTTGGACTTAGTTATTTTTCCGGCGTTTATCAGACTTTCAGATAGGGGAAATGTCAGTGAGCATTCCGATTTCAGTTCCAGAGTGATTCGCCCAATGAGTCTTTGATATTTAGTCGTTTTCAGCCAATATTTTGGATTTTTGAAAATTTCACTTTTTTGTGAAAATATCCACTAAATGAGGGAATAATATGTGTGAGGGTACCCTAGGAGAGTTCCAAATGTGTGTGGGTAGAATATATATCCCACGGGGGTAAAATTGAAAAAATTTGAAAACATTTTTTTTTTGGACTTAGTTATTTTTCCGGCGTTTATCAGACTTTCAGATAGGGGAAATGTCAGTGAGCGTTCCGATTTCGGTTCCGGAGCGATTCGCCCAATGAGTCCTTGATATTTAGTCGTTTTCAGCCATTATTTTGGATTTTTGAAAATTTCACTTTTTTGTGAAAATATCCACTAAATTAGGGAATAATATGTGTGAGGGTACCCCAGGAGAGTTCCAAATGTGTGTGGGTAGAATATACATCCCACGGGGGTAAAATTGAAAAAAGTTGAAAACATTTTTTTTTTTGGACTTAGTTATTTTTCCGGCGTTTATCAGACTTTCAGATAGGGGAAATGTCAGTGAGCATTCCGATTTCAGTTCCAGAGCGATTCGCCCAATGAGTCTTTGATATTTAGTCGTTTTTAGCCAATATTTTGGATTTTTGAAAATTTCACTTTTTTGTGAAAATATCCACTAAATTAGGGAATAATATGTGTGAGGGTACCCCAGGAGAGTTCCAAATGTGTGTGGGTAGAATATATATCCCATGGGGGTAAAATTGAAAAAAGTTGAAAACTTTTTTTTTTGGACTTAGTCATTTTTCCGGCGTTTATCAGACTTTCAGATAGGGGAAATGTCAGTGAGCGTTCCGATTTCAGTTCCGGAGCGATTCGCCCAATGAGTCCTTGATATTTAGTCGTTTTCAGCCATTATTTTGGATTTTTGAAAATTTCACTTTTTTGTGAAAATATCCACTAAATGAGGGAATAATATGTGTGAGGGTATGCCAGGAGAGTTCCAAATGTGTGTGGGTAGAATATTTATCCCACGGGTGTAAAATTGAAAAAAGTTGAAAACATTTTTTTTTTGGACTTAGTCATTTTTCCGGCGTTTATCAGACTTTCAGATAGGGGAAATGTCAGTGAGCGTTCCGATTTCAGTACCAGAGCGATTCGCCCAATGATTCCTTGATATTTAGTCGTTTTCAGCCAATATTTTGGATTTTTTAAAATTTCACTTTTTTGTGAAAATATCCACTAAATGAGGGAATAATATGTGTGAGGGTACCCCAGGAGAGTTCCAAATGTGTTTGGGTAGAATATACATCCCACGGGGGTAAAATTGAAAAAAGTTGAAAACATTTTTTTTTTTGGACTTAGTCATTTTTCCGGTGTTTATCAGACTTTCAGATAGGGCAAATGTCAGTGAGCGTTCCGATTTCAGTTCCAGAGCGATTCGCCCAATGAGTCCTTGATATTTAGTCGTTTTCAGCCAATATTTTGGATTTTTGAAAATTTCACTTTTTTGTGAAAATATCCACTAAATTAGGGAATAATATGTGTGAGGGTACCCCAGGAGAGTTCCAAATGTGTGTGGGTAGAAAATACATCCCACGGGGGTAAAATTGAAAAAAGTTGAAAACATTTTTTTTTTTGGACTTAATCATTTTTCCGGCGTTTATCAGACTTTCAGATAGGGGAAATGTCAGTGAGCGGTCTGATTTCAGTACCAGAGTGATTCGCCCAATGAGTCCTTGTTATTTAGTTGTTTTCAGCCAATTTTCTGGATTTTTGAAAATTTCACTTTTTTGTGAAAATATCCACTAAATGAGGGAATAATATGTGTGAGGGTACCCCAGGAGAGTTCCAAATGTGCGTGGGTAGAATATATATCCCATGGGGGTAAAATTGAAAAAAGTTGAAAACTTTTTTTTTTGGACTTAGTCATTTTTTCGGCGTTTATCAGACTTTCAGATAGGGAAAATGTCAGTGAGCGTTCCGATTTCAGTTCCAGAGCGATTCGCCCAATGAGTCCTTGATATTTAGTCGTTTTCAGCCATTATTTTGGATTTTTGAAAATTTCACTTTTTTGTGAAAATATCCACTAAATGAGGGAATAATATGTGTGAGGGTACGCCAGGAGAGTTCCAAATGTGTGTGGGTAGAATCCCACGGGTGTAAAATTGAAAAAAGTTGAAAACATTTTTTTTTTGGACTTAGTCATTTTTCCGGCGTTTATCAGACTTTCAGATAGGGGAAATGTCAGTGAGCGTTCCGATTTCAGTTCCAGAGCGATTCGCCCAATGAGTCCTTGATATTTAGTCGTTTTCAGCCAATATTTTGGATTTTTGAAAATTTCACTTTTTTGTGAAAATATCCACTAAATGAGGGAATAATATGTGTGAGGGTACCCCAGGAGAGTTCCAAATGTGTGTGGGTAGAATATACATCCCACGGGGGTAAAATTGAAAAAAGTTGAAAACATTTTTTTTTTTGGACTTAGTCATTTTTCCGGTGTTTATCAGACTTTCAGATAGGGCAAATGTCAGTGAGCGTTCCGATTTCAGTTCCAGAGCGATTCGACCAATGAGTCCTTGATATTTGGTCTTTTTAAGCCAATTTTCTGGATTTTTGAAAATTTCACTTTTTTGTGAAAATATCCACTAAATGAGGGAATAATATGTGTGAGGGTACCCCAGGAGAGTTCCAAATGTGTGTGGGTAGAATATACATCCCACGGGGGTAAAATTGAAAAAAGTTGAAAACATTTATTTTTTTGGACTTAGTCATTTTTCCCGTGTTTATCAGACTTTCAGATAGGGCAAATGTCAGTGAGTGTTCCGATTTCAGTTACAGAGCGATTCGCCCAATGAGTCTGTGATATTTAGTACTTTTCAGCCAATTTTCTGGATTTTTGAAAATTTCACTTTTTTGTGAAAATATCCACTAAATGAGGGAATAATATGTGTGAGGGTACCCTAGGAGAGTTCCAAATGTGTGTGGGTAGAATATATATCCCACGGGGGTAAAATTGAAAAAATTTGAAAACATTTTTTTTTTGGACTTAGTTATTTTTCCGGCGTTTATCAGACTTTCAGATAGGGGAAATGTCAGTGAGCGTTCCGATTTCAGTTCCAGAGCGATTCGACCAATGAGTCCTTGATATTTGGTCTTTTTAAGCCAATTTTCTGGATTTTTGAAAATTTCACTTTTTTGTGAAAATATCCACTAAATGAGGGAATAATATGTGTGAGGGTACGCCAGGAGAGTTCCAAATGTGTGTGGGTAGAATATTTATCCCACGGGTGTAAAATTGAAAAAAGTTGAAAACATTTTTTTTTTTGGACTTAGTCATTTTTCCGGTGTTTATCAGACTTTCAGATAGGGCAAATGTCAGTGAGCGTTCCGATTTCAGCTCCAGAGCGATTCGCCCAATGAGTCCTTGATATTTGGTCTTTTTAAGCCAATTTTCTGGATTTTTGAAAATTTCACTTTTTTGTGAAAATATCCACTAAATGAGGGAATAATATGTGTGAGGGTACCCCAGGAGAGTTCCAAATGTGTGTGGGTAGAATATACATCCCACGGGGGTAAAATTGAAAAAAGTTGAAAAATTTTTTTTTTTGGACTTAGTCATTTTTCCGGTGTTTATCAGACTTTCAGATAGGGCAAATGTCAGTGAGTGTTACGATTTCAGTTCCAGAGCGATTCGCCCAATGAGTCCTTGATATTTAGTACTTTTCAGCCAATTTTCTGGATTTTTGAAAATTTCACTTTTTTGTGAAAATATCCACTAAATGAGGGAATAATATGTGTGAGGGTACCCTAGGAGAGTTCCAAATGTGTGTGGGTAGAATATATATCCCACGGGGGTAAAATTGAAAAAATTTGAAAACATTTTTTTTTTGGACTTAGTTATTTTTCCGGCGTTTATCAGACTTTCAGATAAGGGAAATGTCAGTGAGCATTCCGATTTCAGTTCCAGAGCGATTCGCCCAATGAGTCTTTGATATTTAGTCGTTTTCAGCCAATATTTTGGATTTTTGAAAATTTCACTTTTTTGTGAAAATATCCACTAAATTAGGGAATAATATGTGTGAGGGTACCCCAGGAGAGTTCCAAATGTGTGTGGGTAGAATATATATCCCACGGGGTAAAATTGAAAAAAGTTGAAAAAATTATTTTTTTGGACTTAGTCATTTTTCCAGCGTTTATCAGACTTTCAGATAGGGCAAATGTCAGTGAGCGTTCCGATTTCAGTTCCAGAGCGATTCGCCCAATGAGTCCTTAATATTTAGTCGTTTTCAGCCAATATTTTGGATTTTTGAAAATTTCACTTTTTTGTGAAAATATCCACTAAATTAGGGAATAATATGTGTGAGGGTACCCCAGGAGAGTTCCAAATGTGTGTGGGTAGAATATACATCCCACGGGGGTAAAATTGAAAAAAGTTGAAAACATTTTTTTTTTTGGACTTAGTTATTTTTCCGGCGTTTATCAGACTTTCAGATAGGGGAAATGTCAGTGAGCATTCCGATTTCAGTTCCAGAGCGATTCGCCCAATGAGTCTTTGATATTTAGTCGTTTTTAGCCAATATTTTGGATTTTTGAAAATTTCACTTTTTTGTGAAAATATCCACTAAATTAGGGAATAATATGTGTGAGGGTACCCCAGGAGAGTTCCAAATGTGTGTGGGTAGAATATATATCCCATGGGGGTAAAATTGAAAAAAGTTGAAAACTTTTTTTTTTGGACTTAGTCATTTTTCCGGCGTTTATCAGACTTTCAGATAGGGGAAATGTCAGTGAGCGTTCCGATTTCAGTTCCGGAGCGATTCGCCCAATGAGTCCTTGATATTTAGTCGTTTTCAGCCATTATTTTGGATTTTTGAAAATTTCACTTTTTTGTGAAAATATCCACTAAATGAGGGAATAATATGTGTGAGGGTATGCCAGGAGAGTTCCAAATGTGTGTGGGTAGAATATTTATCCCACGGGTGTAAAATTGAAAAAAGTTGAAAACATTTTTTTTTTGGACTTAGTCATTTTTCCGGCGTTTATCAGACTTTCAGATAGGGGAAATGTCAGTGAGCGTTCCGATTTCAGTACCAGAGCGATTCGCCCAATGATTCCTTGATATTTAGTCGTTTTCAGCCAATATTTTGGATTTTTTAAAATTTCACTTTTTTGTGAAAATATCCACTAAATGAGGGAATAATATGTGTGAGGGTACCCCAGGAGAGTTCCAAATGTGTTTGGGTAGAATATACATCCCACGGGGGTAAAATTGAAAAAAGTTGAAAACATTTTTTTTTTTGGACTTAGTCATTTTTCCGGTGTTTATCAGACTTTCAGATAGGGCAAATGTCAGTGAGCGTTCCGATTTCAGTTCCAGAGCGATTCGCCCAATGAGTCCTTGATATTTAGTCGTTTTCAGCCAATATTTTGGATTTTTGAAAATTTCACTTTTTTGTGAAAATATCCACTAAATTAGGGAATAATATGTGTGAGGGTACCCCAGGAGAGTTCCAAATGTGTGTGGGTAGAAAATACATCCCACGGGGGTAAAATTGAAAAAAGTTGAAAACATTTTTTTTTTTGGACTTAATCATTTTTCCGGCGTTTATCAGACTTTCAGATAGGGGAAATGTCAGTGAGCGGTCTGATTTCAGTACCAGAGTGATTCGCCCAATGAGTCCTTGTTATTTAGTTGTTTTCAGCCAATTTTCTGGATTTTTGAAAATTTCACTTTTTTGTGAAAATATCCACTAAATGAGGGAATAATATTTGTGACGGTACCCCAGGAGAGTTCCAAATGTGCATGGGTAGAATATATATCCCATGGGGGTAAAATTGAAAAAAGTTGAAAACTTTTTTTTTTGGACTTAGTCATTTTTTCGGCGTTTATCAGACTTTCAGATAGGGAAAATGTCAGTGAGCGTTCCGATTTCAGTTCCAGAGCGATTCGCCCAATGAGTCCTTGATATTTAGTCGTTTTCAGCCATTATTTTGGATTTTTGAAAATTTCACTTTTTTGTGAAAATATCCACTAAATGAGGGAATAATATGTGTGAGGGTACGCCAGGAGAGTTCCAAATGTGTGTGGGTAGAATCCCACGGGTGTAAAATTGAAAAAAGTTGAAAACATTTTTTTTTTGGACTTAGTCATTTTTCCGGCGTTTATCAGACTTTCAGATAGGGGAAATGTCAGTGAGCGTTCCGATTTCAGTTCCAGAGCGATTCGCCCAATGAGTCCTTGATATTTAGTCGTTTTCAGCCAATATTTTGGATTTTTGAAAATTTCACTTTTTTGTGAAAATATCCACTAAATGAGGGAATAATATGTGTGAGGGTACCCCAGGAGAGTTCCAAATGTGTGTGGGTAGAATATACATCCCACGGGGGTAAAATTGAAAAAAGTTGAAAACATTTTTTTTTTTGGACTTAGTCATTTTTCCGGTGTTTATCAGACTTTCAGATAGGGCAAATGTCAGTGAGCGTTCCGATTTCAGTTCCAGAGCGATTCGACCAATGAGTCCTTGATATTTGGTCTTTTTAAGCCAATTTTCTGGATTTTTGAAAATTTCACTTTTTTGTGAAAATATCCACTAAATGAGGGAATAATATGTGTGAGGGTACCCCAGGAGAGTTCCAAATGTGTGTGGGTAGAATATACATCCCACGGGGGTAAAATTGAAAAAAGTTGAAAACATTTATTTTTTTGGACTTAGTCATTTTTCCCGTGTTTATCAGACTTTCAGATAGGGCAAATGTCAGTGAGTGTTCCGATTTCAGTTACAGAGCGATTCGCCCAATGAGTCTGTGATATTTAGTACTTTTCAGCCAATTTTCTGGATTTTTGAAAATTTCACTTTTTTGTGAAAATATCCACTAAATGAGGGAATAATATGTGTGAGGGTACCCTAGGAGAGTTCCAAATGTGTGTGGGTAGAATATATATCCCACGGGGGTAAAATTGAAAAAATTTGAAAACATTTTTTTTTTGGACTTAGTTATTTTTCCGGCGTTTATCAGACTTTCAGATAGGGGAAATGTCAGTGAGCATTCCGATTTCAGTTCCAGAGCGATTCGCCCAATGAGTCTTTGATATTTAGTCGTTTTCAGCCATTATTTTGGATTTTTGAAAATTTCACTTTTTTGTGAAAATATCCACTAAATGAGGGAATAATATGTGTGAGGGTACGCCAGGAGAGTTCCAAATGTGTGTGGGTAGAATATTTATCCCACGGGTGTAAAATTGAAAAAAGTTGAAAACATTTTTTTTTTTGGACTTAGTCATTTTTCCGGTGTTTATCAGACTTTCAGATAGGGCAAATGTCAGTGAGCGTTCCGATTTCAGCTCCAGAGCGATTCGCCCAATGAGTCCTTGATATTTGGTCTTTTTAAGCCAATTTTCTGGATTTTTGAAAATTTCACTTTTTTGTGAAAATATCCACTAAATGAGGGAATAATATGTGTGAGGGTACCCCAGGAGAGTTCCAAATGTGTGTGGGTAGAATATACATCCCACGGGGGTAAAATTGAAAAAAGTTGAAAAATTTTTTTTTTTGGACTTAGTCATTTTTCCGGTGTTTATCAGACTTTCAGATAGGGCAAATGTCAGTGAGTGTTACGATTTCAGTTCCAGAGCGATTCGCCCAATGAGTCCTTGATATTTAGTACTTTTCAGCCAATTTTCTGGATTTTTGAAAATTTCACTTTTTTGTGAAAATATCCACTAAATGAGGGAATAATATGTGTGAGGGTACCCTAGGAGAGTTCCAAATGTGTGTGGGTAGAATATATATCCCACGGGGGTAAAATTGAAAAAATTTGAAAACATTTTTTTTTTGGACTTAGTTATTTTTCCGGCGTTTATCAGACTTTCAGATAAAGGAAATGTCAGTGAGCATTCCGATTTCAGTTCCAGAGCGATTCGCCCAATGAGTCTTTGATATTTAGTCGTTTTCAGCCAATATTTTGGATTTTTGAAAATTTCACTTTTTTGTGAAAATATCCACTAAATTAGGGAATAATATGTGTGAGGGTACCCCAGGAGAGTTCCAAATGTGTGTGGGTAGAATATATATCCCACGGGGTAAAATTGAAAAAAGTTGAAAAAATTATTTTTTTGGACTTAGTCATTTTTCCAGCGTTTATCAGACTTTCAGATAGGGGAAATGTCAGTGAGCGCTCCGATTTCAGTTCCAGAGTGATTCGCCCAATGAGTCCTTGATATTTAGTCGTTTTCAGCCAATATTTTGGATTTTTGAAAATTTAACTTTTTTGTGAAAATATCCACTAAATTAGGGAATAATATGTTTGAGGGTACCCTAGGAGAGTTCCAAATGTGTGTGGGTAGAATATATATCCCACCGGGGTAAAATTGAAAAAATTTGAAAACATTTTTTTTTTGGACTTAGTTATTTTTCCGGCGTTTATCAGACTTTCAGATAGGGGAAATGTCTGTGAGCATTCCGATTTCAGTTCCAGAGCGATTCGCCCAATGAGTCTTTGATATTTAGTCGTTTTCAGCCAATATTTTGGATTTTTGAAAATTTCACTTTTTTGTGAAAATATCCACTAAATTAGGGAATAATATGTGTGAGGGTACCCCAGGAGAGTTCCAAATGTGTGTGGGTAGAATATATATCCCACGGGGGTAAAATTGAAAAAAGTTGAAAACATTTTTTTTTTGGACTTAGTCATTTTTCCGGCGTTTATCAGACTTTCAGATAGGGGAAATGTCAGTGAGCGTTCCGATTTCAGTTCCAGAGCGATTCGCCCAATGAGTCCTTGATATTTAGTCGTTTTCAGCCATTATTTTGGATTTTTGAAAATTTCACTTTTTTGTGAAAATATTCACTAAATGAGGGAATAATATGTGTGAGGGTACGCCAGGAGAGTTCCAAATGTGTGTGGGTAGAATATTTATCCCACGGGTGTAAAATTGAAAAAAGTTGAAAACATTTTTTTTTTGGGACTTAGTCATTTTTCCGGCGTTTATCAGACTTTCAGATAGGGCAAATGTCAGTGAGCATTCCAATTTCAGTTCCAGAGCGATTCGCCCAATGAGTCTTTGATATTTAGTCGTTTTCAGCCAATATTTTGGATTTTTGAAAATTCACTTTTTTGTGAAAATATCCACTAAATTAGGGAATAATATGTGTGAGGGTACGCCAGGAGAGTTCCAAATGTGTGTGGGTAGAATATATATCCCACGGGGTAAAATTGAAAAAAGTTGAAAAAAATTATTTTTTTGGACTGTCATTTTTCTGGCGTTTATCAGACTTTCAGATAGGGGAAATTACAGTGGGCGTTCCAATTTCAGTTCCAGAGCGATTCGCCCAATGAGTCCTTGATATTTAGTCGTTTTCAGCCAATTTTCTGGATTTTTGAAATATTCACTTTTTTGTGAAAATGTTCACTAAATGAGGGTATTAATATGAGTGAGGGTACCATAGGAGAGTTCCAAATGTGTGTGGGTAGAATATATATCCCACGGGGGTAAAATTGAAAAAAGTAGAAAAAATTTTTTTTTTGGACTTTGTCATTTTTCGGGCGTTTATCATGCTTTCAGATAGGGCAAATGTCAGTGAGCGTTCCGATTTCAGTTACAAAGCGATTCGCCCAATGAGTCCTTGATATTTAGTCGTTTTCAGCCAATTTTCTGGATTTTTGAAAATTTCACTTTTTTGTGAAAATATCCACTAAATGAGGGAATAATATGTGTGAGGGTACCCCAGGAGAGTTCCAAATGTGTGTGGGAAGAATATATATCCCACGGGGGTAAAATTGAAAAAAGTTGAAAACATTTTTTTTTTGGACTTCGTCATTTTTCCGGCGTTTATCAGACTTTCAGATAGGGGAAATGTCAGTGAGCATTCCAATTTCAGTTCCAGAGCGATTCGCCCAATGAGTCTTTGATATTTAGTCGTTTTCAGCCAATTTTCTGGATTTTTGAAAATTTCACTTTTTTGTGAAAATATCCACTAAATGAGGGAATAATATGTGTGAGGGTACCCCAGGAGAGTTCCAAATGTGTGTGGGTAGAATATATATCCCACGGGGGTAAAATTGAAAAAAGTTGAAAACTCTTTTTTTTTGGACTTAGTCATTTTTCCGGCGTTTATCAGACTTTCAAACAGGGCAAATGTCATTGAGCGTTCCAATTTCAGTTCCAGAGCGATTCGCCCAATGAGTCCTTGATATTTAGTCGTTTTCAGCCAATTTTCTGGACTTTTGAAAATTTCACTTTTTTGTGAAAATATCCACTAAATGAGGGAATAATATGTGTGAGGGTACCCTAGGAGAGTTCCAAATGTTTGTGGGTAGAATATATATCCCACGGGGTAAAATTGAAAAAAGTTGAAAACATTTTTTTTTTGGACTTAGTCATTTTTCCGGTGTTTATCAGACTTTCAGATAGGGGAAATGTCAGTGAGCGCTCCGATTTCAGTTCCAGAGCGATTCGCCCAATGAGTCCTTGATATTTAGTCGTTTTCATCCAATTTTCTGGATTTTTGAAAATTTCACTATTTTGTGAAAATATCCACTAAATGAGGGAATATTATGTGTGAGGGTACCCCAGGAGAGTTCCAAATATGTGTGGGTAGAATATGTATCCCACGGGGGTAAAGTTGAAAAAAGTTGAAACATTTTTTTTTGGGACTTAGTCATTTTTCCGGCGTTTATCAGACTTTCAGATAGGGCAAATGTCAGTGAGCATTCCAATTTCAGTTCCAGAGCGATTCGCCCAATGAGTCCTTGATATTTAGTCGTTTTCAGCCAATTTTCTGGATTTTTGAAAATTTCACTTTTTTGTGAAAATATCCACTAAATGAGGGAATAATATGAGTGAGGGTACCAAAGGAGAGTTCCAAATGTGGGTGGGAAGAATATATAATCCACGGGGGTAAAATTTAAAAAAGTTGAAAACATTTTTTTTTTTTACTTAGTCATTTTTCCGGCGTTTATCAGACTTTCAGATAGGGGAAATGTCAGTGAGCGCTCCGATTTCAGTTCCAGAGCGATTCGCCCAATGAGTCCTAGATATTTAGTCGTTTTCAGGCAATATTTTGGATTTTTGAAAATGTAACTTTTTTGTGAAAATATCCACTAAATTAGGGAATAATATGTGTGAGGGTACCCCAGGAGAGTTCCAAATGTTTGTGGGTAGAATATATATCCCACGGGGGTAAAATTGAAAAAAGTTGAAAACATTTTTTTTTTTGGACTTAGTCATTTTCCAGTCGTTTATCAGACTTTCAGATAGGGCAAATGTCAGTGAGCGTTCAGATTTCAGTTCCAGAGCGATTCTCCCAATGAGTCTTTGATATTTAGTCGTTTTCAGCCAATTTTCTGGATTTTTGAAAATTTCACTTTTTTGTGAAAATATCCACTAAATGAGGGAATAATATGTGTGAGGGTACCCCAGGAGAGTTCCAAATGTGTGTGGGTAGAATATATATCCCACGGGGGTAAAATTGAAAAAAGTTGAAAACTCTTTTTTTTTGGACTTAGTCATTTTTCCGGCGTTTATCAGACTTTCAAACAGGGCAAATGTCATTGAGCGTTCCAATTTCAGTTCCAGAGCGATTCGCCCAATGAGTCCTTTATATTTAGTCGTTTTCAGCCAATTTTCTGGACTTTTGAAAATTTCACTTTCTTGTGAAAATGTCCACTAAATGAGGGAATAATATGTGTGAGGGTACCCTAGGAGAGTTCCAAATGTGTGTGCGTAGAATATATATCCCACGGGTTAAAATTGAAAAAAGTTGAAAACATTTTTTCTTTGGACTTAGTCATTTTTCCGGCGTTTATCAGACTTTCAGATAGGGGAAATGTGAGTGAGCGCTCCGATTTCAGTTCCAGAGCGATTCGCCCAATGAGTCCTTGATATTTAGTCGTTTTCAGCCAATTTTCTGGATTTTTGAAAATTTCACTTTTTTGTGAAAATATCCACTAAATGAGGGAATAATATGTGTGAGGGTACCCCAGGAGAGTTCCAAATGTGTGTGGGTAGAATATATATCCCACGGGGGTAAAATTGAAAAAAGTTGAAAACTCTTTTTTTTTGGACCTAGTCATTTTTCCGGCGTTTATCAGACTTTCAAACAGGGCAAATGTCATTGAGCGTTCCAATTTCAGTTCCAGAGCGATTGGCCCATGAGTCCTTGATATTTAGTCGTTTTCAGCCAATTTTCTGGATTTTTGAAAATTTCACTTTTTTGTGAAAATATCCACTAAATGAGGGAATAATATGTGTGAGGGTACCCTAGGATAGTTCCAAATGTGTGTGGGTAGAATATATATCCCACGGGGTAAAGTTGAAAAAAGTTGAAAACATTTTTTTTTTGGACTTAGTCATTTTCCAGTCGTTTATCAGACTTTCAGATAGGGCAAATGTCAGTGAGTGTTCCGATTTCAGTTCCAGAGCTATTCACCCAATGAGTCTTTGCTATTTAGTCGTTTTCAGCCAATTTTCTGGACTTTTGAAAATTTCACTTTCTTGTGAAAATATCCACTAAATGAGGGAATAATATGTGTGAGGGTACCCCAGGAGAGTTCCAAATGTGTGTGGGTAGAAAATATATCCCACGGGGGTAAAATTGAAAAAAGTTGAAAACTCTTTTTTTTTGGACTTAGTCATTTTTCCGGCGTTTATCAGACTTTCAGATAGGGGAAATGTCAGTGAGCGTTCCGATTTCAGTTCCAGAGCGATTCGCCCAATGAGTCCTTGATATTTAGTCGTTTTCAGCCAATTTTCTGGATTTTTGAAAATTTCACTTTTTTGTGAAAATATCCACTAAATGAGAGAATAATATGTGTGAGGGTACCCCAGGAGAGTTCCAAATGTGTGTGGGTAGAATATATATCCCACGGGGGTAAAATTGAAAAAAGTTGAAAACATTTTTTTTTTGGATTTAGTCATTTTTCCGGCGTTTATCAGACTTTCAGATAGGGGAAATGTCAGTGAGCATTCCGATTTCAGTTCCAGAGCGATTCGCCCTATGAATCCTTGATATTTAGTTGTTTTAAGCCAATTTTCTGGATTTTTGAAAATTTCACTTTTTTGTGAAAATATCCACTAAATGAGGGAATAATATGTGTGAGGGTACGCCAGGAGAGTTCCAAATGTGTGTGGGTAGAATATTTATCCCACGGGTGTAAAATTGAAAAAAGTTGAAAACATTTTTTTTTTGGGACTTAGTCATTTTTCCGGCGTTTATCAGACTTTCAGATAGGGCAAATGTCAGTGAGCATTCCAATTTCAGTTCCAGAGCGATTCGCCCAATGAGTGTTTGATATTTAGTCGTTTTCAGCCAATTTTCTGGATTTTTGAAAATTTCACTTTTTTGTGAAAATATCCACTAAATGAGGGAATAATATGTGTGAGGGTACCCCAGGAGAGTTCCACATGTGTGTGGGTAGAATATATATCCCACGGGGGTAAAATTGAAAAAAGTTGAAAACATTTTTTTTTTTGGACTTAGTCATTTTTCCGGCGTTTATCAGACTTTCAGACAGGGGAAATGTCAGTGAGCGCTCCGATTTCAGTTCCAGAGCGATTCGCCCAATGAGTCTTTGATATTTAGTCGTTTTCAGCCAATATTTTGGATTTTTGAAAATTCACTTTTTTGTGAAAATATCCACTAAATTAGGGAATAATATGTGTGAGGGTACGCCAGGAGAGTTCCAAATGTGTGTGGGTAGAATATATATCCCACGGGGTAAAATTGAAAAAAGTTGAAAAAAATTATTTTTTTGGACTGTCATTTTTCTGGCGTTTATCAGACTTTCAGATAGGGGAAATGACAGTGGGCGTTCCGATTTCAGTTCCAGAGCGATTCGCCCAATGAGTCCTTGATATTTAGTCGTTTTCAGCCAATTTTCTGGATTTTTGAAATATTCACTTTTTTGTGAAAATGTTCACTAAATGAGGGAATAATATGAGTGAGGGTACCCCAGGAGAGTTCCAAATGTGTGTGGGTAGAATATATATCCCACGGGGGTAAAATTGAAAAAAGAAGAAAAAATTTTTTTTTTGGACTTTGTCATTTTTCGGGCGTTTATCATGCTTTCAGATAGGGCAAATGTCAGTGAGCGTTCCGATTTCAGTTACAAAGCGATTCGCCCAATGAGTCCTTGATATTTAGTCGTTTTCAGCCAATTTTCTGGATTTTTGAAAATTTCACTTTTTTGTGAAAATATCCACTAAATGAGGGAATAATATGTGTGAGGGTACCCCAGGAGAGTTCCAAATGTGTGTGGGAAGAATATATATCCCACGGGGGTAAAATTGAAAAAAGTTGAAAACATTTTTTTTTTGGACTTAGTCATTTTTCCGGCGTTTATCAGACTTTCAGATAGGGGAAATGTCAGTGAGCATTCCAATTTCAGTTCCAGAGCGATTCGCCCAATGAGTCTTTGATATTTAGTCGTTTTCAGCCAATTTTCTGGATTTTTGAAAATTTCACTTTTTTGTGAAAATATCCACTAAATGAGGGAATAATATGTGTGAGGGTACCCCAGGAGAGTTCCAAATGTGTGTGGGTAGAATATATATCCCACGGGGGTAAAATTGAAAAAAGTTGAAAACTCTTTTTTTTTGGACTTAGTCATTTTTCCGGCGTTTATCAGACTTTCAAACAGGGCAAATGTCATTGAGCGTTACAATTTCAGTTCCAGAGCGATTCGCCCAATGAGTCCTTGATATTTAGTCGTTTTCAGCCAATTTTCTGGACTTTTGAAAATTTCACTTTTTTGTGAAAATATCCACTAAATGAGGGAATAATATGTGTGAGGGTACCCTAGGAGAGTTCCAAATGTTTGTGGGTAGAATATATATCCCACGGGGTAAAATTGAAAAAAGTTGAAAACATTTTTTTTTTGGACTTAGTCATTTTTCCGGTGTTTATCAGACTTTCAGATAGGGGAAATGTCAGTGAGCGCTCCGATTTCAGTTCCAGAGCGATTCGCCCAATGAGTCCTTGATATTTAGTCGTTTTCATCCAATTTTCTGGATTTTTGAAAATTTCACTATTTTGTGAAAATATCCACTAAATGAGGGAATATTATGTGTGAGGGTACCCCAGGAGAGTTCCAAATATGTGTGGGTAGAATATGTATCCCACGGGGGTAAAATTGAAAAAAGTTGAAACATTTTTTTTGGGACTTAGTCATTTTTCCGGCGTTTATCAGACTTTCAGATAGGGCAAATGTCAGTGAGCATTCCAATTTCAGTTCCAGAGCGATTCGCCCAATGAGTCCTTGATATTTAGTCGTTTTCAGCCAAGTTTCTGGATTTTTGAAAATTTCACTTTTTTGTGAAAATATCCACTAAATGAGGGAATAATATGTGTGAGGGTACCAAAGGAGAGTTCCAAATGTGGGTGGGAAGAATATATAATCCACGGGGGTAAAATTTAAAAAAGTTGAAAACAGTTTTTTTTTTTACTTAGTCATTTTTCCGGCGTTTATCAGACTTTCAGATAGGGCAAATGTCAGTGAGTGTTCCGATTTCAGTTCCAGAGCTATTCACCCAATGAGTCTTTGCTATTTAGTTGTTTTCAGCCAATTTTCTGGATTTTTGAAAATTTCACTTTTTTGTGAAAATATCCACTAAATGAGGGAATAATATGTGTGAGGGTACCCTAGGAGAGTTCCAAATGTGTGTGGGTAGAATATATATCCCACGGGGTAAAATTGAAAAAAGTTGAAAACTTTTTTTTTTTGGACTTAGTCATTTTCCAGTCGTTTATCAGACTTTCAGATAGGGCAAATGTCAGTGAGCGTTCCGATTTCAGTTCCAGAGCGATTCGCCCAATGAGTCCTTTATATTTAGTCGTTTTCAGCCAATTTTCTGGACTTTTGAAAATTTCACTTTCTTGTGAAAATATCCACTAAATGAGGGAATAATATGTGTGAGGGTACCCCAGGAGAGTTCCAAATGTGTGTGGGTAGAAAATATATCCCACGGGGGTAAAATTGAAAAAAGTTGAAAACTCTTTTTTTTTGGACTTAGTCATTTTTCCGGCGTTTATCAGACTTTCAGATAGGGGAAATGTCAGTGAGCGTTCCGATTTCAGTTCCAGAGCGATTCGCCCAATGAGTCCTTGATATTTAGTCGTTTTCAGCCAATTTTCTGGATTTTTGAAAATTTCACTTTTTTGTGAAAATATCCACTAAATGAGAGAATAATATGTGTGAGGGTACCCCAGGAGTGTTCCAAATGTGTGTGGGTAGAATATATATCCCACGGGGGTAAAATTGAAAAAAGTTGAAAACATTTTTTTTTTGGATTTAGTCATTTTTCCGGCGTTTATCAGACTTTCAGATAGGGGAAATGTCAGTGAGCATTCCGATTTCAGTTCCAGAGCGATTCGCCCTATGAATCCTTGATATTTAGTTGTTTTCAGCCAATTTTCTGGATTTTTGAAAATTTCACTTTTTTGTGAAAATATCCACTAAATGAGGGAATAATATGTGTGAGGGTACCCTAGGAGAGTTCCAAATGTGTGTGGGTAGAATATATATCCCACGGGGTAAAATTGAAAAAAGTTGAAAACATTTTTTTTTTGGACTTAGTCATTTTTCCGGCGTTTATCAGACTTTCAGATAGGGCAAATGTCAGTGAGTGTTCCAATTTCAGTTCCAGAACGATTCGCCCAATGAGTCCTTGATATTTAGTTGTTTTCAGTCAATTTTCTGGATTTTTGAAAATTTCACTTTTTTGTGAAAATATTCACCAAATGAGAGAATAATATGTGTGAGGGTACCCCAGGAGAGTTCCAAATGTGTGTGGGTAGAATATATATCCCACGGGGGTAAAATTGAAAAAAGTTGAACTCTTTTTTTTTGGACTTAGTCATTTTTCCGGCGTTTATCAGACTTTCAGATAGGGCAAATGTCAGTGAGCATACAGATTTCAGTTACAGAGCGATTCGCCCAATGAGTCCTTGATATTTAGTCGTTTTCAGCCAATTTTCTGGATTTTTGAAAATTTCACTTTTTTGTGAAAATATCCACTAAATGAGGGAATAATATGTGTGACTGTACCCTAGGATAGTTCCAAATGTGTGTGGGTAGAATATATATCCCACGGGGTAAAATTGAAAAAAGTTGAAAACATTTTTTTTTTGGACTTAGTCATTTTCCAGTCGTTTATCAGACTTTCAGATAGGGCAAATGTCAGTGAGCGTTCCGATTTCAGTTCCAGAGCGATTCACCCAATGAGTCTTTGCTATTTAGTCGTTTTCAGCCAATTTTCTGGATTTTTGAAAATTTCACTTTTTTGTGAAAATATCCACTAAATGAGGGAATAATATGTGTGAGGGTACCCCAGGAGAGTTCCAAATGTGTGTGGGTAGAAAATATATCCCACGGGGGTAAAATTGAAAAAAGTTGAAAACTCTTTTTTTTTGGATTTAGTCATTTTTCCGGCGTTTATCAGACTTTCAGATAGGGGAAATGTCAGTGAGCATTCCGATTTCAGTTCCAGAGTGATTCGCCCTATGAATTCTTGATATTTAGTTGTTTTCAGCCAATTTTCTGGATTTTTGAAAATTTCACTTTTTTGTGAAAATATCCACTAAATGAGGGAATAATATGTGTGAGGGTACCTTAGGAGAGTTCCAAATGTGTGTGGGTAGAATATATATCCCACGGGGTAAAATTGAAAAAAGTTGAAAACTTTTTTTTTTGGACTTAGTCATTTTCCAGTCGTTTATCAGACTTTCAGATAGGGCAAATGTGAGTGAGCGTTCCAATTTCAGTTCCAGAGCGATTCGCCCAATGAGTCTTTGATATTTAGTCGTTTTCAGCCAATTTTCTGGATTTTTGAAAATTTCACTTTTTTGTGAAAATATCCACTAAATGAGGGAATAATATGTGTGAGGGTACACCAGGAGAGTTCCAAATGTGTGTGGGTAGAATATATATCCCACGGGGGTAAAATTGAAAAAAGTTGAAAACATTTTTTTTTTGGACTTAGTCATTTTTCCGGCGTTTATCAGACTTTCAGATAGGGCAAATGTCAGTGAGTGTTCCAATTTCAGTTCCAGAACGATTCGCCCAATGAGTCCTTGATATTTAGTTGTTTTCAGTCAATTTTCTGGATTTTTGAAAATTTCACTTTTTTGTGAAAATATTCACTAAATGAGAGAATAATCTGTGTGAGGGTACCCCAGGAGAGTTCCAAATGTGTGTGGGTAGAATATATATCCCACGGGGGTAAAATTGAAAAAAGTTGAACTCTTTTTTTTTGGACTTAGTCATTTTTCCGGCGTTTATCAGACTTTGAAACAGGGCAAATGTCTTTGAGCGTTCCAATTTCAGTTCCAGAGCGATTCGCCCAATGAGTCCTTGATATTTAGTCGTTTTCAGCCAATTTTCTGGATTTTGGAAAATTTCACTTTTTTGTGAAAATATCCACTAAATGAGGGAATAATATGTGTGAGGGTACCCTAGGATAGTTCCAAATGTGTGTGGGTAGAATATATATCCCACGGGGTAAAATTGAAAAAAGTTGAAAACATTTTTTTTTTGGACTTAGTCATTTTCCAGTCGTTTATCAGACTTTCAGATAGGGCAAATGTCAGTGAGCGTTCCGATTTCAGTTCCAGAGCGATTCACCCAATGAGTCTTTGCTATTTAGTCGTTTTCAGCCAATTTTCTGGATTTTTGAAAATTTCACTTTTTTGTGAAAATATCCACTAAATGAGGGAATAATATGTGTGAGGGTACCCCAGGAGAGTTCCAAATGTGTGTGGGTAGAATATATATCCCACGGGGGTAAAATTGAAAAAAGTTGAAAACATTTTTTTTTTGGATTTAGTCATTTTTCCGGCGTTTATCAGACTTTCAGATAGGGGAAATGTCAGTGAGCATTCCGATTTCAGTTCCAGAGCGATTCGCCCTATGAATCCTTGATATTTAGTTGTTTTCAGCCAATTTTCTGGATTTTTGAAAATTTCACTTTTTTGTGAAAATATTCACTAAATGAGAGAATAATATGTGTGAGGGTACCCCAGGAGAGTTCCAAATGTGTGTGGGTAGAATATATATCCCACGGGGGTAAAATTGAAAAAAGTTGAAAACTCTTTTTTTTTGGACTTAGTCATTTTTCCGGCGTTTATCAGACTTTCAAACAGGACAAATGTCATTGAGCGTTGCAATTTCAGTTCCAGAGCGATTCGCCCAATGAGTCCTTGATATTTAGTCGTTTTCAGCCAATTTTCTGGATTTTTGAAAATTTCACTTTTTTGTGAAAATATCCACTAAATGAGGGAATAATATGTGTGAGGGTACCCCAGGAGACTTACAAATGTGTGTGGGTAGAATATATATTCCACGGGGGTAAAATTGAAAAAAGTTGAAAACTCTTTTTTTTTGGACTTAGTCATTTTTCCGGCGTTTATCAGACTTTCAGATAGGGCAAATGTCAGTGAGCATACAGATTTCAGTTACAGAGCGATTCGCCCAATGAGTCCTTGATATTTAGTCGTTTTCAGCCAATTTTCTGGATTTTTGAAAATTTCACTTTTTTGTGAAAATATCCACTAAATGAGGGAATAATATGTGTGACTGTACCCTAGGATAGTTCCAAATGTGTGTGGGTAGAATATATATCCCACGGGGTAAAATTGAAAAAAGTTGAAAACATTTTTTTTTTGGACTTAGTCATTTTCCAGTCGTTTATCAGACTTTCAGATAGGGCAAATGTCAGTGAGCGTTCCGATTTCAGTTCCAGAGCGATTCAACCAATGAGTCTTTGCTATTTAGTCGTTTTCAGCCAATTTTCTGGATTTTTGAAAATTTCACTTTTTTGTGAAAATATCCACTAAATGAGGGAATAATATGTGTGAGGGTACCCCAGGAGAGTTCCAAATGTGTGTGGGTAGAAAATATATCCCACGGGGGTAATATTGAAAAAAGTTGAAAACTCTTTTTTTTTGGATTTAGTCATTTTTCCGGCGTTTATCAGACTTTCAGATAGGGGAAATGTCAGTGAGCATTCCGATTTCAGTTCCAGAGTGATTCGCCCTATGAATCCTTGATATTTAGTTGTTTTCAGCCAATTTTCTGGATTTTTGAAAATTTCACTTTTTTGTGAAAATATCCACTAAATGAGGGAATAATATGTGTGAGGGTACCTTAGGAGAGTTCCAAATGTGTGTGGGTAGAATATATATCCCACGGGGTAAAATTGAAAAAAGTTGAAAACTTTTTTTTTTTGGACTTAGTCATTTTCCAGTCGTTTATCAGACTTTCAGATAGGGCAAATGTCAGTGAGCGTTCCGATTTCAGTTCCAGAGCGATTCGCCCAATGAGTCTTTGATATTTAGTCCTTTTCAGCCAATTTTCTGGATTTTTGAAAATTTCACTTTTTTGTGAAAATATCCACTAAATGAGGGAATAATATGTGTGAGGGTACACCAGGAGAGTTCCAAATGTGTGTGGGTAGAATATATATCCCACGGGGGTAAAATTGAAAAAAGTTGAAAACATTTTTTTTTTGGACTTAGTCATTTTTCCGGCGTTTATCAGACTTTCAGATAGGGCAAATGTCAGTGAGTGTTCCAATTTCAGTTCCAGAACGATTCGCCCAATGAGTCCTTGATATTTAGTTGTTTTCAGTCAATTTTCTGGATTTTTGAAAATTTCACTTTTTTGTGAAAATATTCACTAAATGAGAGAATAATCTGTGTGAGGGTACCCCAGGAGAGTTCCAAATGTGTGTGGGTAGAATATATATCCCACGGGGGTAAAATTGAAAAAAGTTGAACTCTTTTTTTTTGGACTTAGTCATTTTTCCGGCGTTTATCAGACTTTCAAACAGGGCAAATGTCTTTGAGCGTTCCAATTTCAGTTCCAGAGCGATTCGCCCAATGAGTCCTTGATATTTAGTCGTTTTCAGCCAATTTTCTGGATTTTGGAAAATTTCACTTTTTTGTGAAAATATCCACTAAATGAGGGAATAATATGTGTGAGGGTACCCTAGGATAGTTCCAAATGTGTGTGGGTAGAATATATATCCCACGGGGTAAAATTGAAAAAAGTTGAAAACATTTTTTTTTTGGACTTAGTCATTTTTCCGGCGTTTATCAGACTTTCAGATAGGGCAAATGTCAGTGAGCATACAGATTTCAGTTACAGAGCGATTCACCCAATGAGTCCTTGATATTTAGTCGTTTTCAGCCAATTTTGTGGATTTTTGAAAATTTCACTTTTTTGTGAAAATATCCACTAAATGAGGGAATAATATGTGTGAGGGTACCCCAGGAGAGTTCCAAATGTGTGTGGGTAGAATATATATCCCACGGGGGTAAAATTGAAAAAAGTTGAAAACATTTTTTTTTGTGGACTTAGTCATTTTTCTGGCGTTTATCAGACTTTCAGATAGGGCAAATGTCAATGAGCGTACCGATATCAGTTCCAGAGTGATTCGACCAATGAGTCTTTGATATTTAGTCGCTTTCAGTCAATTTTCTGGATTTTTGAAAATTTCACTTTTTAGTGAAAATATCCACTAAATGAGGGAATAATATGTGTGAGGGTACCCCAGGAGAGTTCCAAATATGTGTGGGTAGAATATATATCCCACGGGGGTAAAATTGAAAAAAGTTGAAAATAATTTTTTTTTGGACTTAGTCATTTTTCCGGCATTTATCAGACTTTCAGATAGGGGAAATGTCAGTGAGTGTTCCGATTTCAGTTCCAGAGCGATTCGCCCAATAAGTCCTTGATATTTAGTCGTTTTCAGCCAATTTTCTTGATTTTTGAAAATTTCACTTTTTCGTGCAAATATCCACTAAATGAGGGAATAATATGTTTGAGGGTACCCCAGGAGAGTTCCAAATGTGTGTGGGTAGAATATATATCCCACGGGGGTAAAATTGAAAAAAGTTGAAAATAATTTTTTTTTTGGACTTAGTCATTTTTCCGGCGTTTATCAGACTTTCAGATAGGGCAAATGACAGTGAGCGTTCCGATTTCAGTTCCAGAGCGATTCGCCCAATGAGTCTTTGATATTTAGTCGTTTTCAGCCAATTTTCTGGATTTTTGAAAATTTCACTTTTTTGTGAAAATATCCACTAAATGAGGAAATAATATGTGTGAGGGTACCCCAGGAGAGTTCCAAATGTGTGTGGGTAGAATATATATCCCACGGGGGTAAAATTGAAAAAAGTTGAAAACTCTTTTTTTTTGGACTTAGTCATTTTTCCGGCGTTTATCAGACTTTCAGATAGGGCAAATGTCAGGGACCGTACCGGTATCAGTTCCAGAGCGATTCGCCCAATGAGTCCTTGATATTTAGTCGTTTTCAGTCATTTTTCTGGATTTTTGAAAATTTCACTTTTTTGTGAAAATATCCACTAAATGAGGGAATAATATGTGTGAGGGTACACCAGGAGAGTTCCAAATGTGTGTGGGTAGAATATATATCCCACGGGGGTAAAATTGAAAAAAGTTGAAAACATTTTTTTTTTGGACTTAGTCATTTTTCCGGCGTTTATCAGACTTTCAGATAGGGCAAATGTCAGTGAGTGTTCCAATTTCAGTTCCAGAACGATTCGCCCAATGAGTCCTTGATATTTAGTTGTTTTCAGTCAATTTTCTGGATTTTTGAAAATTTCACTTTTTTGTGAAAATATTCACTAAATGAGAGAATAATCTGTGTGAGGGTACCCCAGGAGAGTTCCAAATGTGTGTGGGTAGAATATATATCCCACGGGGGTAAAATTGAAAAAAGTTGAACTCTTTTTTTTTGGACTTAGTCATTTTTCCGGCGTTTATCAGACTTTCAAACAGGGCAAATGTCTTTGAGCGTTCCAATTTCAGTTCCAGAGCGATTCGCCCAATGAGTCCTTGATATTTAGTCGTTTTCAGCCAATTTTCTGGATTTTGGAAAATTTCACTTTTTTGTGAAAATATCCACTAAATGAGGGAATAATATGTGTGAGGGTACCCTAGGATAGTTCCAAATGTGTGTGGGTAGAATATATATCCCACGGGGTAAAATTGAAAAAAGTTGAAAACATTTTTTTTTTGGACTTAGTCATTTTTCCGGCGTTTATCAGACTTTCAGATAGGGCAAATGTCAGTGAGCATACAGATTTCAGTTACAGAGCGATTCACCCAATGAGTCCTTGATATTTAGTCGTTTTCAGCCAATTTTGTGGATTTTTGAAAATTTCACTTTTTTGTGAAAATATCCACTAAATGAGGGAATAATATGTGTGAGGGTACCCCAGGAGAGTTCCAAATGTGTGTGGGTAGAATATATATCCCACGGGGGTAAAATTGAAAAAAGTTGAAAACATTTTTTTTTGTGGACTTAGTCATTTTTCTGGCGTTTATCAGACTTTCAGATAGGGCAAATGTCAATGAGCGTACCGATATCAGTTCCAGAGTGATTCGACCAATGAGTCTTTGATATTTAGTCGCTTTCAGTCAATTTTCTGGATTTTTGAAAATTTCACTTTTTAGTGAAAATATCCACTAAATGAGGGAATAATATGTGTGAGGGTACCCCAGGAGAGTTCCAAATATGTGTGGGTAGAATATATATCCCACGGGGGTAAAATTGAAAAAAGTTGAAAATAATTTTTTTTTGGACTTAGTCATTTTTCCGGCATTTATCAGACTTTCAGATAGGGGAAATGTCAGTGAGTGTTCCGATTTCAGTTCCAGAGCGATTCGCCCAATAAGTCCTTGATATTTAGTCGTTTTCAGCCAATTTTCTTGATTTTTGAAAATTTCACTTTTTCGTGCAAATATCCACTAAATGAGGGAATAATATGTTTGAGGGTACCCCAGGAGAGTTCCAAATGTGTGTGGGTAGAATATATATCCCACGGGGGTAAAATTGAAAAAAGTTGAAAATAATTTTTTTTTTGGACTTAGTCATTTTTCCGGCGTTTATCAGACTTTCAGATAGGGCAAATGACAGTGAGCGTTCCGATTTCAGTTCCAGAGCGATTCGCCCAATGAGTCTTTGATATTTAGTCGTTTTCAGCCAATTTTCTGGATTTTTGAAAATTTCACTTTTTTGTGAAAATATCCACTAAATGAGGAAATAATATGTGTGAGGGTAGCCCAGGAGAGTTCCAAATGTGTGTGGGTAGAATATATATCCCACGGGGGTAAAATTGAAAAAAGTTGAAAACTCTTTTTTTTTGGACTTAGTCATTTTTCCGGCGTTTATCAGACTTTCAGATAGGGCAAATGTCAGGGACCGTACCGGTATCAGTTCCAGAGCGATTCGCCCAATGAGTCCTTGATATTTAGTCGTTTTCAGTCATTTTTCTGGATTTTTGAAAATTTCACTTTTTTGTGAAAATATCCACTAAATGAGGGAATAATATGTGTGAGGGTACCCCAGGAGAGTTCCAAATGTGTGTGTGTGTAGAATATATATCCCACGGGGGTAAAATTGTAAAAAGTTGAAAAAATTTTTTTTTTGGACTTAGTTATTTTTCTGGCGTTTATCAGACTTTCAGAAATGGCAAATGTCAGTGAGCATTCCGATTTCAGTTCCAGAGCGATTCGCCCAATGAGTCCTTGATATTAAGTCGTTTTCAGCCAATTTTCTGGATTTTTGAAAATTTCACTTTTTTGTGAAAATATCCACTAAATGAGGGAATAATATGTGTGAGGGTACCCCAGGAGAGTTCCAAATATGTGTGGGTAGAATATATATCCCACGGGGGTAAAATTGAAAAAAGTTGAAAATAATTTTTTTTTGGCCTTAGTCATTTTTCCGGCATTTATCAGACTTTCAGATAGGGGAAATGTCAGTGAGTGTTCCGATTTCAGTTCCATAGCGATTCGCCCAATGAGTCTTTGATATTTAGTCGTTTTCAGCCAACTTTCTGGATTTTTGAAAATTTCACTTTTTTGTGAAAATATCCACTAAATGAGGAAATAATATGTGTGAGGGTACCCCAGGAGAGTTCCAAATGTGTGTGGGTAGAATATATATCCCACGGGGGTAAAATTGAAAAAAGTTGAAAACTCTTTTTTTTTGGACTTAGTCATTTTTCCGGCGTTTATCAGACTTTCAGATAGGGCAAATGTCAGGGACCGTACCGGTATCAGTTCCAGAGCGATTCGCCCAATGAGTCCTTGATATTTAGTCGTTTTCAGTCATTTTTCTGGATTTTTGAAAATTTCACTTTTTTGTGAAAATATCCACTAAATGAGGGAATAATATGTGTGAGGGTACCCCAGGAGAGTTCCAAATGTGTGTGTGTGTAGAATATATATCCCACGGGGGTAAAACTGAAAAAAGTTGAAAAATTTTTTTTTTGGGACTTAGTCATTTTTCCGGCGTTTATCAGGCTTTCAGATAGATCAAATGTCAGTGAGCGTTTCGATTTCAGTTCCAGAGCGATTCGCCCAATGAGTCCTTGATATTTAGTCGTTTTCAGACAATATTTTGGATTTATGAAAATTTCACTTTTTTGTGAAAATATCCACTAAATGAGGGAATAATATGTGTGAGGGTACCCCAGGAGAGTTCCAAATGTGTGTGGGTAGAATATATATCCCACGGGGGTAAAATTGAAAAAAGTTGAAAAATTTTGTTTGGGGACTTATTCATTTTTCCGGCGTTTATCAGACTTTCAGAAATGGCAAATGTCAGTGAGCGTTCCGATTTCAGTTGTAGAGCGATTCGCCCAATGAGTCCTTGATATTAAGTCGTTTTCAGCCAATTTTCTGGATTTTTGAAAATTTCACTTTTTTGTGAAAATATCCACTAAATGAGGGAATAATATGTGTGAGGGTACCCCAGGAGAGTTCCAAATGTGTGTGGGTAGAATATATATCCCACGGGGGTAAAATTGAAAAAGGTTGAAAATAATTTTTTTTTTGGACTTAGTCATTTTTCCGGCGTTTTTCAGACTTTCAGATAGGGGAAATGTCAGTGAGTGTTCCGATTTCAGTTCCAGAGCGATTCGCCCAATGAGTCTTTGATATTTAGTCGTTTTCAGCCAATTTTCTGGATTTTTGAAAATTTCACTTTTTTGTGAAAATATCCACTAAATGAGGAAATAATATGTGTGAGGGTACCCCAGGAGAGTTCCAAATGTGTGTGGGTAGAATATATATCCCACGGGGGTAAAATTGAAAAAAGTTGAAAACTCTTTTTTTTTTGGACTTAGTCATTTTTCCGGCGTTTATCAGACTTTCAGATAGGGCAAATGTCAGGGACCGTACCGGTATCAGTTCCAGAGCGATTCGCCCAATGAGTCCTTGATATTTAGTCGTTTTCAGTCATTTTTCTGGATTTTTGAAAATTTCACTTTTTTGTGAAAATATCCACTAAATGAGGGAATAATATGTGTGAGGGTACCCCAGGAGAGTTCCAAATGTGTGTGTGTGTAGAATATATATCCCACGGGGGTAAAACTGAAAAAAGTTGAAAAATTTTTTTTTTGGGACTTAGTCATTTTTCCAGCGTTTATCAGGCTTTCAGATAGATCAAATGTCAGTGAGCGTTTCGATTTCAGTTCCAGAGCGATTCGCCCAATGAGTCTTTGATATTTAGTCGTTTTCAGCCAATTTTCTGGATTTTTGAAAATTTCACTTTTTTGTGAAAATATCCACTAAATGAGGAAATAATATGTGTGAGGGTAGCCCAGGAGAGTTCCAAATGTGTGTGGGTAGAATATATATCCCACGGGGGTAAAATTGAAAAAAGTTGAAAATAATTTTTTTTTTGGACTTAGTCATTTTTCCGGCGTTTATCAGACTTTCAGATAGGGCAAATGACAGTGAGCGTTCCGATTTCAGTTCCAGAGCGATTCGCCCAATGAGTCTTTGATATTTAGTCGTTTTCAGCCAATTTTCTGGATTTTTGAAAATTTCACTTTTTTGTGAAAATATCCACTAAATGAGGAAATAATATGTGTGAGGGTAGCCCAGGAGAGTTCCAAATGTGTGTGGGTAGAATATATATCCCACGGGGGTAAAATTGAAAAAAGTTGAAAACTCTTTTTTTTTGGACTTAGTCATTTTTCCGGCGTTTATCAGACTTTCAGATAGGGCAAATGTCAGGGACCGTACCGGTATCAGTTCCAGAGCGATTCGCCCAATGAGTCCTTGATATTTAGTCGTTTTCAGTCATTTTTCTGGATTTTTGAAAATTTCACTTTTTTGTGAAAATATCCACTAAATGAGGGAATAATATGTGTGAGGGTACCCCAGGAGAGTTCCAAATGTGTGTGTGTGTAGAATATATATCCCACGGGGGTAAAATTGTAAAAAGTTGAAAAAATTTTTTTTTTGGACTTAGTTATTTTTCTGGCGTTTATCAGACTTTCAGAAATGGCAAATGTCAGTGAGCATTCCGATTTCAGTTCCAGAGCGATTCGCCCAATGAGTCCTTGATATTAAGTCGTTTTCAGCCAATTTTCTGGATTTTTGAAAATTTCACTTTTTTGTGAAAATATCCACTAAATGAGGGAATAATATGTGTGAGGGTACCCCAGGAGAGTTCCAAATATGTGTGGGTAGAATATATATCCCACGGGGGTAAAATTGAAAAAAGTTGAAAATAATTTTTTTTTGGCCTTAGTCATTTTTCCGGCATTTATCAGACTTTCAGATAGGGGAAATGTCAGTGAGTGTTCCGATTTCAGTTCCATAGCGATTCGCCCAATGAGTCTTTGATATTTAGTCGTTTTCAGCCAATTTTCTGGATTTTTGAAAATTTCACTTTTTTGTGAAAATATCCACTAAATGAGGAAATAATATGTGTGAGGGTACCCCAGGAGAGTTCCAAATGTGTGTGGGTAGAATATATATCCCACGGGGGTAAAATTGAAAAAAGTTGAAAACTCTTTTTTTTTGGACTTAGTCATTTTTCCGGCGTTTATCAGACTTTCAGATAGGGCAAATGTCAGGGACCGTACCGGTATCAGTTCCAGAGCGATTCGCCCAATGAGTCCTTGATATTTAGTCGTTTTCAGTCATTTTTCTGGATTTTTGAAAATTTCACTTTTTTGTGAAAATATCCACTAAATGAGGGAATAATATGTGTGAGGGTACCCCAGGAGAGTTCCAAATGTGTGTGTGTGTAGAATATATATCCCACGGGGGTAAAACTGAAAAAAGTTGAAAAATTTTTTTTTTGGGACTTAGTCATTTTTCCGGCGTTTATCAGGCTTTCAGATAGATCAAATGTCAGTGAGCGTTTCGATTTCAGTTCCAGAGCGATTCGCCCAATGAGTCCTTGATATTTAGTCGTTTTCAGACAATATTTTGGATTTATGAAAATTTCACTTTTTTGTGAAAATATCCACTAAATGAGGGAATAATATGTGTGAGGGTACCCCAGGAGAGTTCCAAATGTGTGTGGGTAGAATATATATCCCACGGGGGTAAAATTGAAAAAAGTTGAAAAATTTTGTTTGGGGACTTATTCATTTTTCCGGCGTTTATCAGACTTTCAGAAATGGCAAATGTCAGTGAGCGTTCCGATTTCAGTTGTAGAGCGATTCGCCCAATGAGTCCTTGATATTAAGTCGTTTTCAGCCAATTTTCTGGATTTTTGAAAATTTCACTTTTTTGTGAAAATATCCACTAAATGAGGGAATAATATGTGTGAGGGTACCCCAGGAGAGTTCCAAATGTGTGTGGGTAGAATATATATCCCACGGGGGTAAAATTGAAAAAGGTTGAAAATAATTTTTTTTTTGGACTTAGTCATTTTTCCGGCGTTTTTCAGACTTTCAGATAGGGGAAATGTCAGTGAGTGTTCCGATTTCAGTTCCAGAGCGATTCGCCCAATGAGTCTTTGATATTTAGTCGTTTTCAGCCAATTTTCTGGATTTTTGAAAATTTCACTTTTTTGTGAAAATATCCACTAAATGAGGAAATAATATGTGTGAGGGTACCCCAGGAGAGTTCCAAATGTGTGTGGGTAGAATATATATCCCACGGGGGTAAAATTGAAAAAAGTTGAAAACTCTTTTTTTTTTGGACTTAGTCATTTTTCCGGCGTTTATCAGACTTTCAGATAGGGCAAATGTCAGGGACCGTACCGGTATCAGTTCCAGAGCGATTCGCCCAATGAGTCCTTGATATTTAGTCGTTTTCAGTCATTTTTCTGGATTTTTGAAAATTTCACTTTTTTGTGAAAATATCCACTAAATGAGGGAATAATATGTGTGAGGGTACCCCAGGAGAGTTCCAAATGTGTGTGTGTGTAGAATATATATCCCACGGGGGTAAAACTGAAAAAAGTTGAAAAATTTTTTTTTTGGGACTTAGTCATTTTTCCAGCGTTTATCAGGCTTTCAGATAGATCAAATGTCAGTGAGCGTTTCGATTTCAGTTCCAGAGCGATTCGCCCAATGAGTCCTTGATATTTAGTCGTTTTCAGACAATATTTTGGATTTATGAAAATTTCACTTTTTTGTGAAAATATCCACTAAATGAGGGAATAATATGTGTGAGGGTACCCCAGGAGAGTTCCAAATGTGTGTGGGTAGAATATATATCCCACGGGGGTAAAATTGAAAAAAGTTGAAAAATTTTGTTTGGGGACTTATTCATTTTTCCGGCGTTTATCAGACTTTCAGAAATGGCAAATGTCAGTGAGCGTTCCGATTTCAGTTCCAGAGCGATTCGCCCAATGAGTCCTTGATATTAAGTCGTTTTCAGCCAATTTTCTGGATTTTTGAAAATTTCACTTTTTTGTGAAAATATCCACTAAATGAGGGAATAATATGTGTGAGGGTACCCCAGGAGAGTTCCAAATGTGTGTGGGTAGAATATATATCCCACGGGGGTAAAATTGAAAAAGGTTGAAAATAATTTTTTTTTTGGACTTAGTCATTTTTCCGGCGTTTTTCAGACTTTCAGATAGGGGAAATGTCAGTGAGCGCTCCGATTTCAGTTCCAGAGCGATTCGCCCAATGAGTCCTTGATATTTAGTCGTTTTCAGCCAATTTTCTGGATTTTTGAAAATTTCACTTTTTTGTGAAAATATCCACTAAATGAGGGAATAATATGTATGAGGGTACCCCAGGAGAGTTCCAAATGTGTGTGGGTAGAATATATATCCCACGTGGGTAAAATTGAATAAAGTTGAAAAATTTTTTTTTTGGGACTTTGTCATTTTTCCGGCAATTATCAGGTTTTCAGATAGGGGAAATGTCAGTGAGCGTTCCGATTTCAGTTCCAGAGCGGTTCGCCCAATGACTCCTTGATATTTAGTCGTTTTCATCCAATATTTTGGATTTTTGAAAATTTCACTTTTTTGTGAAAATATCCACTAAATGAGGGAATAATATGTGTGAGGGTACCCCAGGAGAGTTCCAAATGTGTGTGGGTAGAATATATATCCCACGGGGGTAAAATTGAAAAAAGTTGAAAATAATTTTTTTTTGGACTTAGTCATTTTTCCGGCGTTTATCAGACTTTCAGATAGGGCAAATGTCAGGGACCATACCGGTATCAGTTCCAGAGCGATTCGCCCAATGAGTCCTTGATATTTAGTCGTTTTCAGCCAATTTTCTGGATTTTTGAAAATTTCACTTTTTTGTGAAAATATCCACTAAATGAGGGAATAATATGTATGAGGGTACCCCAGGAGAGTTCCAAATGTGTGTGGGTAGAATATATATCCCACGGGGGCAAAATTGAAAAAAGTTGAAAAATTTTTTTTTGGGACTTAGTCATTTTTCCGTCGTTTATCAGACTTTCAGATAAGGGAAATGTCAGTGAGTGTTCCGATTTCAGTTCCAGAGCGATTCGCCCAGAGCGAGTCCTTGATATTTAGTCGTTTTCATCCAATATTTTGGATTTTTGAAAATTTCACTTTTTTGTGAAAATATCCACTATATGAGGGAATAATATGTGTGAGGGTACCCCAGGAGAGTTCCAAATGTGTGTGGGTAGAATATATATCCCACGGGGGTAAAATTGAAAAAAGTTGAAAATAATTTTTTTTTGGACTTAATCATTTTTCCGGCGTTTATCAGACTTTCAGATAGGGGAAATGTCAGTGAGCATTCGGATTTCAGTTCCAGAGCGATTCTCCCAATGATTTCTTAATATCTAGTCGTTTTCAGCCAATTTTCTGGATTTTTGAAAATTTCACTTTTTTGTGAAAATATCCACTAAATGAGGGAATAATATGTGTGAGGGTACCCCAGGAGAGTTCCAAATATGTGTGGGTAGAATATATATCCCACGGGGGTAAAATTGAAAAAAGTTGAAAAAAATTTTTTTTTGGACTTAGTTATTTTTCTGGCGTTTATCAGACTTTCAGAAATGGCAAATGTCAGTGAGCGTTCCGATTTCAGTTCCAGAGCGATTCGCCCAATGAGTCGTTGATATTAAGTCGTTTTCAGCCAATTTTCTGGATTTTTGAAAATTTCACTTTTTTGTGAAAATATCCACTAAATGAGGGAATAATATGTGTGAGGGTACCCCAGGAGAGTTCCAAATATGTGTGGGTAGAATATATATCCCACAGGGGTAAAATTGAAAAAAGTTGAAAATAATTTTTTTTTTGACTTGGTCAATTTTCAGGCGTTTATCAGACTTTCTGATGAGGGAAATGTCAGTGAACGTTCCGATTTCAGTTCCAGAGCAATTCGCCCAATGAGTCCTTGATATTTAGTTGTTTTCAGCCAATATTTTGGATTTATGAAAATTTCACTTTTTTGTGAAAATATCCACTAAATGAGGGAATAATATGTGTGAGGGTACCCCAGGAGAGTTCCAAATGTGTGTGGGTAGAATATTTATCCCACGGGGGTAAAATTGAAAAAAGTTGAAAAAATTTTTTTGGGGACTTAGTCATTTTTCCGGCGTTTATCAGACTTTCAGAAATGGCAAATGTCAGTGAGCGTTCCGATTTCAGTTCCAGAGCGATTCGCCCAATGAGTCCTTGATATTTAGTCGTTTTCATCCAATATTTTGGATTTTTGAAAATTTCAATTTTTTGTGAAAATATCCACTAAATGAGGGAATAATATGTGTGAGGGTACCCCAGGAGAGGTCCAAATGTGTGTGGGTAGAATATATATCCCACTGGGTAAAATTGAAAAAGTTGAAAACAATTTTTTTTTGGACTTAGTCATTTTTCCGGCGTTTATCAGACTTTCAGATAGGGGAACTGTCAGTGAGCGTTCCGATTTCAGTTCCAGAGCGATTCGCCCAATGAGTCCTTGATATTTAGTCGTTTTCAGCCAATTTTCTTGATTTTTGAAAATTTCACTTTTTCGTGAAAATATCCACTAAATGAGGGAATAATATGTGTGAGGGTACCCCAGGAGAGTTCCAAATGTGTGTGTGTAGAATATATATCCCACGTGGGTAAAATTGAAAAAAGTTGAAAAATTTTTTTTTTAGGAATTAGTTATTTTTCTGCCGTTTATCAGACTTTCAGAAATGGCAAATGTCAGTGAGCATTCCGATTTCAGTTCCAGAGCGATTCGCCCAATGAGTCCTTGATATTAAGTCATTTTCAGGTAATTTTCTGGATTTTTGAAAATTTCACTTTTTTGTGAAAATATCCACTAAATGAGGGAATAATATGTGTGAGGGTACCCCAGGAGAGTTCCAAATATGTGTGGGTAGAGTATATATCCCACGGGGGTAAAATTGAAAAAAGTTGAAAATAATTTTTTTTTGGACTTAGTCATTTTTCCGGCATTTATCAGACTTTCAGATAGGGGAAATGTCAGTGAGTGTTCCGATTTCAGTTCCAGAGCGATTCGCCCAATGAGTCCTTGATATTTAGTCGTTTTCAGCCAATTTTCTTGATTTTTGAAAATTTCAGTTTTTCGTGAAAATATCCACTAAATGAGGGAATAATATGTGTGAGGGTACCCCAGGAGAGTTCCAAATGTGTGTGGGTAGAATATATATCCCACGGGGGTAAAATTGAAAAAAGTTGAAAATAATTTTTTTTTGGACTTTGTCATTTTTCCGGCGTTTATCAGACTTTCAGATAGGGCAAATGTCAGTGAGCGTTCCGATTTCAGTTCCAGAGCGAGTCGCTCAATGAGTCCTTGATATTTAGTCGTTTTCATCCAATATTTTGGATTTATGAAAATTTCACTATTTTGTGAAAATATCCACTAAATGAGGGAATAATATGTGTGAGGGTACCCCAGGAGAGTTCCAAACGTGTGTGGGTATAATATATATCCCACGGGGGTAAAATTGAAAAAAGTTGAAAATATATATTTTTTTTACTTAGTCATTTTTCCGGCGTTTTTCAGTCTTTCAGATAGGGGAAATGTCAGTGAGCGCTCCGATTTCAGTTCCAGAGCGATTCGCCCAATGAGTCCTTGATATTTAGTCATTTTCAGCCAATTTTCTGGATTTTTGAAAATTTCACTTTTTTGTGAAAATATCCACTAAATGAGTGAATAATAAGTATGAGGGTACCCCAGGAGAATTCCAAATGTGTGTGGGTAGAATATATATCCCACGGGGGTAAAATTGAAAAAAGTTGAAAATAATTTTTTTTTGGACTTTGTCATTTTTCCGGCGTTTATCAGACTTTCAGATAGGGCAAATGTCAGTGAGCGTTCCGATTTCAGTTCCAGAGCGAGTCGCTCAATGAGTCCTTGATATTTAGTCGTTTTCATCCAATATTTTGGATTTATGAAAATTTCACTATTTTGTGAAAATATCCACTAAATGAGGGAATAATATGTGTGAGGGTACCCCAGGAGAGTTCCAAACGTGTGTGGGTATAATATATATCCCACGGGGGTAAAATTGAAAAAAGTTGAAAATATATATTTTTTTTACTTAGTCATTTTTCCGGCGTTTTTCAGTCTTTCAGATAGGGGAAATGTCAGTGAGCGCTCCGATTTCAGTTCCAGAGCGATTCGCCCAATGAGTCCTTGATATTTAGTCATTTTCAGCCAATTTTCTGGATTTTTGAAAATTTCACTTTTTTGTGAAAATATCCACTAAATGAGTGAATAATAAGTATGAGGGTACCCCAGGAGAATTCCAAATGTGTGTGGGTAGAATATATATCCCACGGGGGTAAAATTGAAAAAAGTTGAAAAATTTTTTTTTTGGACTTAGTCATTTTTCCGGCGTTTATCAGACTTTCAGATAGGGGAAATGTTAGTGAACGTTCCGATTTCGGTTCCAGAGCAATTCGACCAATGAGTCCTTGATATTTAGTCATTTTCAGCCAATATTTTGGATTTATGAAAATTTCACTTTTTTGTGAAAATATCCACTAAATGAGGGAAAAATATGTGTGAGGGTACCCCAGGAGAGTTCCAACTGTGTGTGGGTAGAATATATATCCTACAGGGGTAAAATTGAAAAAAGTTGAAAAATTTTTTTGGGGACTTAGTCATTTTTCCGGCGTTTATCAGACTTTCAGATAGGGGAAATGTCAGTGAGCGTTCCGATTTCAGTTCCAGACCGATTCGCCCAATGAGTCCTTGATATTAAGTCGTTTTCAGCCAATATTTTGGATTTTTGAAAATTTCACTTTTTTGTGAAAATATCCACTAAATGAGGGAATAATATGTGTGAGGGTACCCCAGGAGAGTTCCAAATGTGTGTGGGTAGAATATATATCCCACGTGGGTAAAATTGAAAATAGTTGAAAAAATTTTTTTTTTGGACTTAGTTATTTTTCTGGCGTTTATCAGACTTTCAGAAATGGCGAATGTCAGTGAGCATTCCGATTTCAGTTCCAGAGCGATTCGCCCAATGAGTCCTTGATATTTAGTCGTTTTCATCCAATATTTTGGATTTATGAAAATTTCACTTTTTTGTGAAAATATCCACTAAATGAGGGAATAATATGTGTGAGGGTACTCCAGGAGAGTTCCAAATGTGTGTGGGTAGAATATATATCCCACGGGGGTAAAAGTGAAAAAAGTTGAAAATATTTTTTTTTTGGACTTAGTCATTTTTCCGGCGTTTATCAGACTTTCAGATAGGGGAAATGTCAGTGAGCATTCCGATTTCAGTTCCAGAGCGATTCGCCCAATGAGTCCTTAATATCTACTCGTTTTCAGCCAATATTTTGGATTTATGAAAATTTCACTTTTTTGTGAAAATATCCACTAAATGAGGGAATAATATGTGTGAGGGTACCCCAGGAGAGTTCCAAATGTGTGTGGGTAGAATATATATCCCACGGGGGTAAAATTGAAAAAAGTTGAAAAATTTTTTTTGGGGACTTAGTCATTTTTCCGGCGTTTATCAGACTTTCAGATAAGGGAAATGTCAGTGAACGTTCCGATTTCAGTTCCAGAGCAATTCGCCCAATGAGTCGTTGATACTTAGTTGTTTTCAGCCAATATTTTGGATTTATGAAAATTTCACTTTTTTGTGAAAATATCCACTAAATGAGGGAATAATATGTGTGAGGGTACCCCAGGAGAGTTCCAAATGTGTGTGGGTAGAATATATATCCCACGGGGGTAAAATTGAAAAAAGTTGAAAATATTTTTTTTTTGGACTTAGTCATTTTTCCGGCGCTTATCAGACTTTCAGATAGGGGAAATGTCAGTGAGCGTTCCGATTTCAGTTCCAGAGCGATTCGCCCAATGAGTCCTTGATATTTAGTCATTTTCAGCCAATATTTTGGATTTATGAAAATTTCACTTTTTTGTGAAAATATCCACTAAATGAGGGAGTAATATGTGTGAGGGTACCCCAGGAGAGTTCCAAATCTGTGTGTGTAGAATATATATCCCACGGGGGTAAAATTGAAAAAAGTTGAAAAATTTTTTTTTGGGGACTTAGTCATTTTTCCGGCGTTTATCAGACTTTCAGATAAGGGAAATGTCAGTGAACAATCCGATTTCAGTTCCAGAGCAATTCGCCCAATGAGTCCTTGATATTTAGTCGTTTTCAGCCAATATTTTGGATTTATGAAAATTTCACTTTTTTGTGAAAATATCCACTAAATGAGGGAATAATATGTGTGAGGGTACCCCAGGAGAGTTCCAAATGTGTGTGGGTAGAATATATATCCCACGGGGGTAAAATTGAAAAAAGTTGAAAATAATTTTTTTATTGGACTTAGTCATTTTTCCGGCCTTTATCAGACTTTCAGATAGGGGAAATGTCAGTGAGCGTTCCGATTTCAGTTCCAGAGCGATTCGCCCAATGAGTCCTTGATATTTAGTCGTTTTCAGCCAATATTTTGGATTTATGAAAATTTCACTTTTTTGTGAAAATATCCACTAAATGAGGGAATAATATGTGTGAGGGTACCCCAGGAGAGTTCCAAATGTGTGTGGGTAGAATATATATCCCACGGGGGTTAAATTGAAAAAAGTTGAAAAAATTTTTTTGGGGACTTAGTCATTTTTCCGGCGTTTATCAGACTTTCAGATAGGGGAAATGTCAGTGAGCGTTCCGATTTCAATTCCAGAGCGATTCTCCCAATGAGTCCTTAATATCTAGTCGTTTTCAGCCAATTTTCTGGATTTTTGAAAATTTCACTTTTTTGTGAAAATATCCACTAAATGAGGTAATAATATGTGTGAGGGTACCCCAGGAGAGTTCCAAATGTGTATGGGTAGAATATATATCCCACGGGGGTAAAATTGAAAAAAGTTGAAAAATTTTTTTTTTGGGACTTAGTCATTTTTCCGGCAATTATCAGGCTTTCAGATAGGGGAAATGTCAGTGAGCGTTCCGATTTCAGTTCCAGAGCGATTCGCCCAATGAGTCCTTGATATTTAGTCGTTTTCATCCAATATTTTGGATTTTTGAAAATTTCACTTTTTTGTGAAAATATCCACTAAATGAGGGAATGATATGAGTGAGGGTACCCCAGGAGAGTTCCAAATGTGTGTGGGTAGAATATATATCCCACGGGGGTAAAATTGAAAAAAGTTGAAAATAATTTTTTTTTGGACTTAATCATTTTTCCGGCGTTTATCAGACTTTCAGATAGGGGAAATGTCAGTGAGCGTTCCGATTTCAGTTCCAGAGCGATTCGCCCAATGAGTCCTTAATATCTAGTCGTTTTCAGCCAATTTTCTGGATTTTTGAAAATTTCACTTTTTTGTGAAAATATCCACTAAATGAGGGAATAATATGTGTGAGGGTACCCCAGGAGAGTTCCAAATGTGTGTGGGTAGAATATATATCCACGGGGATAAAATTGAAAAAAGTTGAAAAATTTTTTTTTTGGGACTTAGTCATTTTTCCGGTGTTTATCAGACTTTCAGATAAGGGAAATGTTAGTGAACGTTCCGATTTCGGTTCCAGAGCAATTCGACCAATGAGTCCTTGATATTTAGTCATTTTCAGCCAATATTTTGGATTTATGAAAATTTCACTTTTTTGTGAAAATATCCACAAAATGAGGGAAAAATATGTGTGAGGGTACCCCAGGATAGTTCCAACTGTGTGTGGGTAGAATATATATCCCACAGGGGTAAAATTGAAAAAAGTTGAAAATTTGTTTTGGGGACTTAGTCATTTTTCCGGCGTTTATCAGACTTTCAGAAATGGCAAATGTCAGTGAGCGTTCCGATTTCAGTTCCAGACCGATTCGCCCAATGAGTCCTTGATATTAAGTCGTTTTCAGCCAATTTTCTGGATTTTTGAAAATTTCACTTTTTTGTGAAAATATCCACTAAATGAGGGAATAATATGTGTGAGGGTACCCCAGGAGTGTTCCAAATGTGTGTGGGTAGAATATATATCCCACGGGGGTAAAATTGAAAAAAGTTGAAAATAATTTTTTTTTTGGACTTAGTCATTTTTCCGGCGTTTATCAGACTTTCAGATAGGGGAAATGTCAGCGAGCGTTCCGATTTCAGTTCCAGAGCGATTCGCCCAATGTGTCCTTGATATTTAGTCGTTTTCATCCAATATTTTGGATTTTTGAAAATTTCAATTTTTTGTGAAAATATCCACTAAATGAGGGAATAATATGTGTGAGGGTACCCCAGGAGAGGTCCAAATGTGTGTGGGTAGAATATATATCCCACGGGGTATAATTTAAAAAGTTGAAAACAATTTTTTTTTGGACTTAGTCATTTTTCCGGCGTTTATCAGACTTTCAGATAGGGGAACTGTCAGTGAGCGTTCCGATTTCAGTTCCAGAGCGATTCGCCCAATGAGTCCTTAATATCTAGTCGTTTTCAGCCAATTTTCTGGATTTCTGAAAATTTCACTTTTTTGTGAAAATATCCACTAAATGAGGGAATAATATGGGTGAGAGTACCCCAGGAGAGTTCCAAATGTGTGTGGGTACAATATATATCCCACGGGGGTAAAATTGAAAAATGTTGAAAAATTTTTTTTGGGGACTTAGTCATTTTTCCGGCGTTTATCAGACTTTCAGATAAGGGAAATGTCAGTGAACGTTCCGATTTCAGTTCCAGAGCAATTAGACCAATGAGTCCTTGATATTTAGTCATTTTCAGCCAATATTTTGGATTTATGAAAATTTCACTTTTTTGTGAAAATATCTACTAAATGAGGGAAAAATATGTGTGAGGGTACCCCAGGATAGTTCCAACTGTGTGTGGGTAGAATATATATCCCACAGGGGTAAAATTGAAAAAAGTTGAAAAATTTTTTTGGGGACTTAGTCATTTTTCCGGCGTTTATCAGACTTTCAGAAATGGCAAATGTCAGTGAGCGTTGCGATTTCAGTTCCAGACCGATTCGCCCAATGAGTCCTTGATATTAAGTCGTTTTCAGCCAATTTTCTGGATTTTTGAAAATTTCACTTTTTTGTGAAAATATCCACTAAATGAGGGAATAATATGTGTGAGGGTACCCCAGGAGTGTTCCAAATGTGTGTGGGTAGAATATATATCCCACGGGGGTAAAATTGAAAAAAGTTGAAAATAATTTTTTTTTTGGACTTCGTCATTTTTCCGGCGTTTATCAGACTTTCAGATAGGGGAAATGTCAGCGAGCGTTCCGATTTCAGTTCCAGAGCGATTCGCCCAATGTGTCCTTGATATTTAGTCGTTTTCATCCAATATTTTGGATTTTTGAAAATTTCACTTTTTTGTGAAAATATCCACTAAATGAGGGAATAATATGTGTGAGGGTACCCCAGGAGAGTTCCAAATGTGTGTGCGTAGAATATATATCCCACGTGGGTAAAATTGAAAATAGTTGAAAAAAATTTTTTTTTGGACTTAGTTATTTTTCTGGCGTTTATCAGACTTTCAGAAATGGCGAATGTCAGTGAGCGTTCCGATTTCAGTTCCAGAGCGATTCGCCCAATGAGTCCTTGATATTAAGTCGTTTTCAGCCAATTTTCTGGATTTTTGAAAATTTCACTTTTTTGTGAAAATATCCACTAAATGAGGGAATAATATGTATGAGGGTACCCCAGGAGAATTCCAAATGTGTGTGGGTAGAATATATATCCCACGGGGGTAAAATTGAAAAAAGTTGAAAAATTTTTTTTTTGGGACTTAGTAATTTTTCCGGCAATTATCATGCTTTCAGATAGGGGAAATGTCAGTGAGCGTTCCGATTTCAGTTCAAGAGCGATTCGCCCAATGAGTCCTTGATATTTAGTCGTTTTCATCCAATATTTTGGATTTTTGAAAATTTCACTTTTTTGTGAAAATATCCACTAAATGAGGGAATAATATGTGTGAGGGTACCCCAGGAGAGTTCCAAATGTGTGTGGGTAGAATATTTATCCCACGGGGGTAAAATTGAAAAAAGTTGAAAAATTTTTTTTGGGGACTTAGTCATTTTTCCGGCGTTTATCAGACTTTCAGAAATGGCAAATGTCAGTGAGCATTCCGATTTCAGTTCCAGAGCGATTCGCGCAATGAGTCCTTGATATTTAGTCGTTTTCATCCAATATTTTGGATTTTTGAAAATTTCAATTTTTTGTGAAAATATCCACTAAATGAGGGAATAATATGTGTGAGGGTACCCCAGGAGAGGTCCAAATGTGTGTGGGTAGAATATATATCCCACGGGGTAAAATTTAAAAAGTTGAAAACAATTTTTTTTTGGACTTAGTCATTTTTCCGGCGTTTATCAGACTTTCAGATAGGGGAACTGTCAGTGAGCGTTCCGATTTCAGTTCCAGAGCGATTCGCCCAATGAGTCCTTAATATCTAGTCGTTTTCAGCCAATTTTCTGGATTTTTGAAAATTTCACTTTTTTGTGAAAATATCCACTAAATGAGGGAATAATATGGGTGAGAGTACCCCAGGAGAGTTCCAAATGTGTGTGGGTACAATATATATCCCACGGGGGTAAAATTGAAAAAAGTTGAAAAATTTTTTTTGGGGACTTAGTCATTTTTCCGGCGTTTATCAGACTTTCAGATAAGGGAAATGTCAGTGAACGTTCCGATTTCAGTTCCAGAGCAATTCGCCCAATGAGTCGTTGATACTTAGTTGTTTTCAGCCAATATTTTGGATTTATGAAAATTTCACTTTTTTGTGAAAATATCCACTAAATGAGGGAATAATATGTGTGAGGGTACTCCAGGAGAGTTCCAAATGTGTGTGGGTAGAATATATATCCCACGGGGGTAAAAGTGAAAAAAGTTGAAAATATTTTTTTTTTGGACTTAGTCATTTTTCCGGCGTTTATCAGACTTTCAGATAGGGGAAATGTCAGTGAGCATTCCGATGTCAGTTCCAGAGCGATTCGCCCAATGAGTCCTTAATATCTAGTCGTTTTCAGCCAATTTTCTGGATTTTTGAAAATTTCACTTTTTTGTGAAAATATCCACTAAATGAGGGAATAATATGTGTGAGGGTACCCCAGGAGAGTTCCAAATGTGTGTGGGTAGAATATATATCCACGGGGGTAAAATTGAAAAAAGTTGAAAAATTTTTTTTTTGGGACTTAATCATTTTTCCGGGGTTTATCAAACTTTCAGATAAGGGAAATGTTAGTGAACGTTCCGATTTCAGTTCCAGAGCAATTCGACCAATGAGTCCTTGATATTTAGTCATTTTCAGCCAATATTTTGGATTTATGAAAATTTCACTTTTTTGTGAAAATATCCACTAAATGAGGGAATAATATGTGTGAGGGTACCCCAGGAGAGTTCCAAATGTGTGTGGGTAGAATATATATCCCACGGGGGTAAAATTGAAAAAAGTTGAAAAATTTTTTTGGGGGACTTAGTCATTTTTCCGGCGTTTATCAGACTTTCAGAAATGGCAAATGTCAGTGAGCGTTCCGATTTCAGTTCCAGACCGATTCGCCCAATGAGTCCTTGATATTAAGTCGTTTTCAGCCAATTTTCTGGATTTTTGAAAATTTCACTTTTTTGTGAAAATATCCACTAAATGAGGGAATAATATGTGTGAGGGTACCCCAGGAGTGTTCCAAATGTGTGTGGGTAGAATATATATCCCACGGGGGTAAAATTGAAAAAAGTTGAAAATAATTTTTTTTTTGGACTTAGTCATTTTTCCGGCGTTTATCAGACTTTCAGATAGGGGAAATGTCAGCGAGCGTTCCGATTTCAGTTCCAGAGCGATTCGCCCAATGTGTCCTTGATATTTAGTCGTTTTCATCCAATATTTTGGATTTTTGAAAATTTCACTTTTTTGTGAAAATATCCACTAAATGAGGGAATAATATGTATGAGGGTACCCCAGGAGAATTCCAAATGTGTGTGGGTAGAATATATATCCCACGGGGGTAAAATTGAAAAAAGTTGAAAAATTTTTTTTTTGGGACTTAGTAATTTTTCCGGCAATTATCATGCTTTCAGATAGGGGAAATGTCAGTGAGCGTTCCGATTTCAGTTCAAGAGCGATTCGCCCAATGAGTCCTTGATATTTAGTCGTTTTCATCCAATATTTTGGATTTTTGAAAATTTCAATTTTTTGTGAAAATATCCACTAAATGAGGGAATAATATGTGTGAGGGTACCCCAGGAGAGGTCCAAATGTGTGTGGGTAGAATATATATCCCACGGGGTAAAATTTAAAAAGTTGAAAACAATTTTTTTTTGGACTTAGTCATTTTTCCGGCGTTTATCAGACTTTCAGATAGGGGAACTGTCAGTGAGCGTTCCGATTTCAGTTCCAGAGCGATTCGCCCAATGAGTCCTTAATATCTAGTCGTTTTCAGCCAATTTTCTGGATTTCTGAAAATTTCACTTTTTTGTGAAAATATCCACTAAATGAGGGAATAATATGGGTGAGAGTACCCCAGGAGAGTTCCAAATGTGTGTGGGTACAATATATATCCCACGGGGGTAAAATTGAAAAATGTTGAAAAATTTTTTTTGGGGACTTAGTCATTTTTCCGGCGTTTATCAGACTTTCAGATAAGGGAAATGTCAGTGAACGTTCCGATTTCAGTTCCAGAGCAATTAGACCAATGAGTCCTTGATATTTAGTCATTTTCAGCCAATATTTTGGATTTATGAAAATTTCACTTTTTTGTGAAAATATCTACTAAATGAGGGAAAAATATGTGTGAGGGTACCCCAGGATAGTTCCAACTGTGTGTGGGTAGAATATATATCCCACAGGGGTAAAATTGAAAAAAGTTGAAAAATTTTTTTGGGGACTTAGTCATTTTTCCGGCGTTTATCAGACTTTCAGAAATGGCAAATGTCAGTGAGCGTTGCGATTTCAGTTCCAGACCGATTCGCCCAATGAGTCCTTGATATTAAGTCGTTTTCAGCCAATTTTCTGGATTTTTGAAAATTTCACTTTTTTGTGAAAATATCCACTAAATGAGGGAATAATATGTGTGAGGGTACCCCAGGAGTGTTCCAAATGTGTGTGGGTAGAATATATATCCCACGGGGGTAAAATTGAAAAAAGTTGAAAATAATTTTTTTTTTGGACTTCGTCATTTTTCCGGCGTTTATCAGACTTTCAGATAGGGGAAATGTCAGCGAGCGTTCCGATTTCAGTTCCAGAGCGATTCGCCCAATGTGTCCTTGATATTTAGTCGTTTTCATCCAATATTTTGGATTTTTGAAAATTTCACTTTTTTGTGAAAATATCCACTAAATGAGGGAATAATATGTGTGAGGGTACCCCAGGAGAGTTCCAAATGTGTGTGGGTAGAATATATATCCCACGTGGGTAAAATTGAAAATAGTTGAAAAAAATTTTTTTTTGGACTTAGTTATTTTTCTGGCGTTTATCAGACTTTCAGAAATGGCGAATGTCAGTGAGCGTTCCGATTTCAGTTCCAGAGCGATTCGCCCAATGAGTCCTTGATATTAAGTCGTTTTCAGCCAATTTTCTGGATTTTTGAAAATTTCACTTTTTTGTGAAAATATCCACTAAATGAGGGAATAATATGTATGAGGGTACCCCAGGAGAATTCCAAATGTGTGTGGGTAGAATATATATCCCACGGGGGTAAAATTGAAAAAAGTTGAAAAATTTTTTTTTTGGGACTTAGTAATTTTTCCGGCAATTATCATGCTTTCAGATAGGGGAAATGTCAGTGAGCGTTCCGATTTCAGTTCAAGAGCGATTCGCCCAATGAGTCCTTGATATTTAGTCGTTTTCATCCAATATTTTGGATTTTTGAAAATTTCACTTTTTTGTGAAAATATCCACTAAATGAGGGAATAATATGTGTGAGGGTACCCCAGGAGAGTTCCAAATGTGTGTGGGTAGAATATTTATCCCACGGGGGTAAAATTGAAAAAAGTTGAAAAATTTTTTTTGGGGACTTAGTCATTTTTCCGGCGTTTATCAGACTTTCAGAAATGGCAAATGTCAGTGAGCATTCCGATTTCAGTTCCAGAGCGATTCGCCCAATGAGTCCTTGATATTTAGTCGTTTTCATCCAATATTTTGGATTTTTGAAAATTTCAATTTTTTGTGAAAATATCCACTAAATGAGGGAATAATATGTGTGAGGGTACCCCAGGAGAGGTCCAAATGTGTGTGGGTAGAATATATATCCCACGGGGTAAAATTTAAAAAGTTGAAAACAATTTTTTTTTGGACTTAGTCATTTTTCCGGCGTTTATCAGACTTTCAGATAGGGGAACTGTCAGTGAGCGTTCCGATTTCAGTTCCAGAGCGATTCGCCCAATGAGTCCTTAATATCTAGTCGTTTTCAGCCAATTTTCTGGATTTTTGAAAATTTCACTTTTTTGTGAAAATATCCACTAAATGAGGGAATAATATGGGTGAGAGTACCCCAGGAGAGTTCCAAATGTGTGTGGGTACAATATATATCCCACGGGGGTAAAATTGAAAAAAGTTGAAAAATTTTTTTTGGGGACTTAGTCATTTTTCCGGCGTTTATCAGACTTTCAGATAAGTGAAATGTCAGTGAACGTTCCGATTTCAGTTCCAGAGCAATTCGCCCAATGAGTCGTTGATACTTAGTTGTTTTCAGCCAATATTTTGGATTTATGAAAATTTCACTTTTTTGTGAAAATATCCACTAAATGAGGGAATAATATGTGTGAGGGTACTCCAGGAGAGTTCCAAATGTGTGTGGGTAGAATATATATCCCACGGGGGTAAAAGTGAAAAAAGTTGAAAATATTTTTTTTTTGGACTTAGTCATTTTTCCGGCGTTTATCAGACTTTCAGATAGGGGAAATGTCAGTGAGCATTCCGATGTCAGTTCCAGAGCGATTCGCCCAATGAGTCCTTAATATCTAGTCGTTTTCAGCCAATTTTCTGGATTTTTGAAAATTTCACTTTTTTGTGAAAATATCCACTAAATGAGGGAATAATATGTGTGAGGGTACCCCAGGAGAGTTCCAAATGTGTGTGGGTAGAATATATATCCACGGGGGTAAAATTGAAAAAAGTTGAAAAATTTTTTTTTTGGGACTTAGTCATTTTTCCGGGGTTTATCAAACTTTCAGATAAGGGAAATGTTAGTGAACGTTCCGATTTCAGTTCCAGAGCAATTCGACCAATGAGTCCTTGATATTTAGTCATTTTCAGCCAATATTTTGGATTTATGAAAATTTCACTTTTTTGTGAAAATATCCACTAAATGAGGGAATAATATGTGTGAGGGTACCCCAGGAGAGTTCCAAATGTGTGTGGGTAGAATATATATCCCACGGGGGTAAAATTGAAAAAAGTTGAAAAATTTTTTTTGGGGACTTAGTCATTTTTCCGGCGTTTATCAGACTTTCAGAAATGGCAAATGTCAGTGAGCATTCCGATTTCAGTTCCAGAGCGATTCGCCCAATGAGTCCTTGATATTTAGTCGTTTTCATCCAATATTTTGGATTTTTGAAAATTTCAATTTTTTGTGAAAATATCCACTAAATGAGGGAATAATATGTGTGAGGGTACCCCAGGAGAGGTCCAAATGTGTGTGGGTAGAATATATATCCCACGGGGTAAAATTTAAAAAGTTGAAAACAATTTTTTTTTGGACTTAGTCATTTTTCCGGCGTTTATCAGACTTTCAGATAGGGGAACTGTCAGTGAGCGTTCCGATTTCAGTTCCAGAGCGATTCGCCCAATGAGTCCTTAATATCTAGTCGTTTTCAGCCAATTTTCTGGATTTTTGAAAATTTCACTTTTTTGTGAAAATATCCACTAAATGAGGGAATAATATGGGTGAGAGTACCCCAGGAGAGTTCCAAATGTGTGTGGGTAGAATATATATCCACGGGGGTAAAATTGAAAAAAGTTGAAAAATTTTTTTTTTGGGACTTAGTCATTTTTCCGGGGTTTATCAAACTTTCAGATAAGGGAAATGTTAGTGAACGTTCCGATTTCAGTTCCAGAGCAATTCGACCAATGAGTCCTTGATATTTAGTCATTTTCAGCCAATATTTTGGATTTATGAAAATTTCACTTTTTTGTGAAAATATCCACTAAATGAGGGAATAATATGTGTGAGGGTACCCCAGGAGAGTTCCAAATGTGTGTGGGTAGAATATATATCCCACGGGGGTAAAATTGAAAAAAGTTGAAAAATTTTTTTGGGGGACTTAGTTATTTTTCCGGCGTTTATCAGACTTTCAGATAAGGGAAATGTCAGTGAACGTTCCGATTTCAGTTCCAGAGCAATTCGCCCAATGAGTCGTTGATAGTTGTTTTCAGCCAATATTTTGGATTTATGAAAATTTCACTTTTTTGTGAAAATATCCACTAAATGAGGGAATAATATGTGTGAGGGTACCCCAGGAGAGTTCCAAATGTGTGTGGGTAGAATATATATCCCACGGGGGTAAAATTGAAAAAAGTTGAAAATATTTTTTTTTTGGACTTAGTCATTTTTCCGGCGTTTATCAGACTTTCAGATAGGGGAAATGTCAGTGAGCGTTCCGATTTCAGTTCCAGAGCGATTCGCCCAATGAGTCCTTGATATTTAGTCGTTTTCAGCCAATATTTTGGATTTATGAAAATTTCGCTTTTTTGTGAAAATATCCAGTAAATGAGGGAGTAATATGTGTGAGGGTACCCCAGGAGAGTTCCAAATGTGTGTGGGTAGAATATATATCCCACGGGGGTAAAATTGAAAAAAGTTGAAAATATTTTTTTTTTTTATCTAGTCATTTTTCCGGCGTTTATCAGACTTTCAGATAGGGGAAATGTCAGTGAGCATTCCGATTTCAGTTCCAGAGCGATTCGCCCAATGAGTCCTTAATATCTAGTCGTTTTCAGCCAATTTTCTGGATTTTTGAAAATTTCACTTTTTTGTGAAAATATCCACTAAATGAGGGAATAATATGTGTGAGGGTACCCCAGGAGAGTTCCAAATGTGTGTGGGTAGAATATATATCCCACGGGGGTAAAATTGAAAAAAGTTGAAAAATTTTTTTTGGGGACTTAGTCATTTTTCCGGCGTTTATCAGACTTTCAGAAATGGCAAATGTCAGTGAGCGTTCCGATTTCAGTTCCAGAGCGATTCGCCCAATGAGTCCTTGATATTTAGTCGTTTTCATCCAATATTTTGGATTTTTGAAAATTTCAATTTTTTGTGAAAATATCCACTAAATGAGGGAATAATATGTGTGAGGGTACCCCAGGAGAGGTCCAAATGTGTGTGGGTAGAATATATATCCCACGGGGTAAAATTTAAAAAGTTGAAAACAATTTTTTTTTGGACTTAGTCATTTTTCCGGCGTTTATCAGACTTTCAGATAGGGGAACTGTCAGTGAGCGTTCCGATTTCAGTTCCAGAGCGATTCGCCCAATGAGTCCTTAATATCTAGTCGTTTTCAGCCAATTTTCTGGATTTTTGAAAATTTCACTTTTTTGTGAAAATATCCACTAAATGAGGGAGTAATATGTGTGAGGGTACCCCAGGAGGGTTCCAAATGTGTGTGGGTAGAATATATATCCCACGGGGGTAAAATTGAAAAAAGTTGAAAATATTTTTTTTTTTTACTTAGTCATTTTTCCGGCGTTTATCAGACTTTCAGATAGGGGAAATGTCAGTGAGCATTCCGATTTCAGTTCCAGAGCGATTCGCCCAATGAGTCCTTAATATCTAGTCGTTTTCAGCCAATTTTCTGGATTTTTGAAAATTTCACTTTTTTGTGAAAATATCCACTAAATGAGGGAATAATATGTGTGAGGGTACCCCAGGAGAGTTCCAAATCTGTGTGTGTAGAATATATATCCCACGGGGGTAAAATTGAAAAAAGTTGAAAAATTTTTTTTTTGGGACTTAGTCATTTTTCCGGCGTTTATCAGACTTTCAGATAAGGGAAATGTCAGTGAACAATCCGAATTCAGTTCCAGAGCAATTCGCCCTATGAGTCCTTGATATTTAGTCGTTTTCAGCCAATATTTTGGATTTATGAAAATTTCACTTTTTTGTGAAAATATCCACTAAATGAGGGAATAATATGTGTGAGGGTACCCCAGGAGAGCTCCAAATATGTGTGGGTAGAATATATATCCCACGGGGGTAAAATTGAAAAAAGTTGAAAATAATTTTTTTATTGGACTTAGTCATTTTTCCGGCGTTTATCAGACTTTCAGATAGGGGAAATGTCAGTGAGCGTTCCGATTTCAGTTCCAGAGCGATTCGCCCAATGAGTCCTTGATATTTAGTCGTTTTCAGCCAATATTTTGGATTTATGAAAATTTCACTTTTTTGTGAAAATATCCACTAAATGAGGGATTAATATGTGTGCGGGTACCCCAGGAGAGTTCCAAATGTTTGTGGGTAGAATATATATCCCACGGGGGTAAAATTGAAAAAAGTTGAAAATAATTTTTTTTTTGGACTTAGTCATTTTTCTGGCGTTTATCAGACTTTCAGATAGGGGAAATGTCAGTGAGCATTCCGATTTCAGTTCCAGAGCGATTCGCCCAATGAGTCCTTGATATTTATTCGTTTTCAGCCAATTTTCTGGATTTTCGAAAATTTCACTTTTTTGTGAAAATATCCACTAAATGAGGGAATAATATGTGTGAGGGTACCCCAGGAGAGTTCCAAATGTGTGTGGGTAGAATATATATCCCACGGGGGTAAAATTGAAAAAAGTAGAAAAATTTTTTTTTTGGGACTTAGTCATTTTTCAGGCGTTTATCATATTTTCAGGTAAGGGAAATGTCAGTGAACGTTCCGATTTCAGTTCCAGAGCAATTCGCCCAATGAGTCCTTGATATTTAGTCGTTTTCAGCCAATATTTTGGATTTATGAAAATTTCACTTTTTTGTGAAAATATCCACTAAATGAGGGAATAATATGTGTGAGGGTACCCCAGGAGAGTTCCAAATGTGTGTGGTTAGAATATATATCCCACGGGGGTTAAATTGAAAAAAGTTGAAACATATTTTTTTGGGGACTTAGTCATTTTTCCGGCGTTTATCAGACTTTCAGATAGGGGAAATGTCAGTGAGCGTTCCGATTTCAATTCCAGAGCGATTCTCCCAATGAGTACTTAATATCTAGTCGTTTTCAGTCAATTTTCTGGATTTTTGAAAATTTTACTTTTTTGTGAAAATATCCACTAAATGAGGTAATAATATGTGTGAGGGTACCCCAGGAGAGTTCCAAATGTGTATGGGTAGAATATATATCCCACGGGGGTAAAATTGAAAAAAGTTGAAAAATTTTTTTTTTGGGACTTAGTCATTTTTCCGGCAATTATCAGGCTTTCAGATAGGGGAAATGTCAGTGAGCGTTCCGATTTCAGTTCCAGAGCGATTCGCCCAATGAGTCCTTGATATTTAGTCGTTTTCATCCAATATTTTGGATTTTTGAAAATTTCACTTTTTTGTGAAAATATCCACTAAATGAGGGAATGATATGAGTGAGGGTACCCCAGGAGAGTTCCAAATGTGTGTGGGTAGAATATATATCCCACGGGGGTAAAATTGAAAAAAGTTGAAAATAATTTTTTTTTGGACTTAATCATTTTTCCGGCGTTTATCAGACTTTCAGATAGGGGAAATGTCAGTGAGGGTTCCGATTTCAGTTCCAGAGCGATTCGCCCAATGAGTCCTTAATATCATGTCGTTTTCAGCCAATTTTCTGGATTTTTGAAAATTTCACTTTTTTGTGAAAATATCCACTAAATGAGGGAATAATATGTGTGAGGGTACCCCAGGAGAGTTCCAAATGTGTGTGGGTAGAATATATATCCACGGGGATAAAATTGAAAAAAGTTGAAAAATTTTTTTTTTGGGACTTAGTCATTTTTCCGGCGTTTATCAGACTTTCAGATAAGGGAAATGTTAGTGAACGTTCCGATTTCGGTTCCAGAGCAATTCGACCAATGAGTCCTTGATATTTAGTCATTTTCAGCCAATATTTTGGATTTATGAAAATTTCACTTTTTTGTGAAAATATCCACTAAATGAGGGAAAAATATGTGTGAGGGTACCCCAGGAGAGTTCCAACTGTGTGTGGGTAGAATATATATCCCACAGGGGTAAAATTGAAAAAAGTTGAAAAATTTTTTGGGGGACTTAGTCATTTTTCCGGCGTTTATCAGAGTTTCAGAAATGGCAAATGTCAGTGAGCGTTCCGATTTCAGTTCCAGACCGATTCGCCCAATGAGTCCTTGATATTAAGTCGTTTTCAGCCAATTTTCTGGATTTTTGAAAATTTCACTTTTTTGTGAAAATATCCACTAAATGAGGGAATAATATGTGTGAGGGTACCCCAGGAGTGTTCCAAATGTGTGTGGGTAGAATATATATCCCACGGGGGTAAAATTGAAAAAAGTTGAAAATAATTTTTTTTTTGGACTTAGTCATTTTTCCAGCGTTTATCAGACTTTCAGATAGGGGAAATGTCAGCGAGCGTTCCGATTTCAGTTCCAGAGCGATTCGCCCAATGTGTCCTTGATATTTAGTCGTTTTCATCCAATATTTTGGATTTTTGAAAATTTCACTTTTTTGTGAAAATATCCACTAAATGAGGGAATAATATGTGTGAGGGTACCCCAGGAGAGTTCCAAATGTGTGTGGGTAGAATATATATCCCACGTGGGTAAAATTGAAAATAGTTGAAAAAATTTTTTTTTTGGACTTAGTTATTTTTCTGGCGTTTATCAGACTTTCAGAAATGGCGAATGTCAGTGAGCGTTCCGATTTCAGTTCCAGAGCGATTCGCCCAATGAGTCCTTGATATTTAGTCGTTTTCATCCAATATTTTGGATTTTTGAAAATTTCACTTTTTTGTGAAAATATCCACTAAATGAGGGAATAATATGTGTGAGGGTACCCCAGGAGAGTTCCAAATGTGTGTGGGTAGAATATTTATCCCACGGGGGTAAAATTGAAAAAAGTTGAAAAATTTTTTTTGGGGACTTAGTCATTTTTCCGGCGTTTATCAGACTTTCAGAAATGGCAAATGTCAGTGAGCATTCCGATTTCAGTTCCAGAGCGATTCGCCCAATGAGTCTTAGATATTTAGTCGTTTTCATCCAATATTTTGGATTTTTGAAAATTTCAATTTTTTGTGAAAATATCCACTAAATGAGGGAATAATATGTGTGAGGGTACTCCAGGAGAGTTCCAAATGTGTGTGGGTAGAATATATATCCCACGGGGGTAAAAGTGTAAAAAGTTGAAAATATTTTTTTTTTGGACTTAGTCATTTTTCCGGCGTTTATCAGACTTTCAGATAGGGGAAATGTCAGTGAGCATTCCGATTTCAGTTCCAGAGCGATTCGCCCAATGAGTCCTTAATATCTAGTCGTTTTCAGCCAATTTTCTGGATTTTTGAATATTTCACTTTTTTGTGAAAATATCCACTAAATGAGGGAATAATATGTGTGAGGGTACCCCAGGAGAGTTCCAAATGTGTGTGGGTAGAATATATATCCACGGGGGTAAAATTGAAAAAAGTTGAAAAATTTTTTTTTTGGGACTTAGTCATTTTTCCGGGGTTTATCAAACTTTCAGATAAGGGAAATGTTAGTGAACGTTCTGATTTCAGTTCCAGAGCAATTCGACCAATGAGTCCTTGATATTTAGTCATTTTCAGCCAATATTTTGGATTTATGAAAATTTAACTTTTTTGTGAAAATATCCACTAAATGAGGGAATAATATGTGTGAGGGTACCCCAGGAGAGTTCCAAATGTGTGTGGGTAGAATATATATCCCACGGGGGTAAAATTGAAAAAAGTTGAAAAAATTTTTTTGGGGACTTAGTCATTTTTCCGGCGTTTATCAGACTTTCAGATAAGGGAAATGTCAGTGAACGTTCCGATTTCAGTTCCAGAGCAATTCGCCCAATGAGTCGTTGATACTTAGTTGTTTTCAGCCAATATTTTGGATTTATGAAAATTTCACTTTTTTGTGAAAATATCCACTAAATGAGGGAATAATATGTGTGAGGGTACCCCAGGAGAGTTCCAAATGTGTGTGGGTAGAATATATATCCCACGGGGGTAAAATTGAAAAAAGTTGAAAATATTTTTTTTTTGGACTTAGTCATTTTTCCGGCGTTTATCAGACTTTCAGATAGGGGAAATGTCAGTGAGCGTTCCGATTTGAGTTCCAGAGCGATTCGTCCAATGAGTCCTTGATATTTAGTCGTTTTCAGCCAATATTTTGGATTTATGAAAATTTCACTTTTTTGTGAAAATATCCACTAAATGAGGGAGTAATATGTGTGAGGGTACCCCAGGAGAGTTCCAAATGTGTGTGGGTAGAATATATATCCCACGGGGGTAAAATTGAAAAAAGTTGAAAATATTTTTTTTTTTTACTTAGTCATTTTTCCGGCGTTTATCAGACTTTCAGATAGGGGAAATGTCAGTGAGCATTCCGATTTCAGTTCCAGAGCGATTCGCCCAATGAGTCCTTAATATCTAGTCGTTTTCAGCCAATTTTCTGGATTTTTGAAAATTTCACTTTTTTGTGAAAATATCCACTAAATGAGGGAATAATATGTGTGAGGGTACCCCAGGAGAGTTCCAAATGTGTGTGGGTAGAATATATATCCACTGGGGTAAAATTGAAAAAAGTTGAAAAATTTTTTTTTTGGGACTTAGTCATTTTTCCGGGGTTTATCAAACTTTCAGATAAGGGAAATGTTAGTGAACATTCCGATTTCAGTTCCAGAGCAATTCGACCAATGAGTCCTTGATATTTAGTCATTTTCAGCCAATATTTTGGATTTATGAAAATTTCACTTTTTTGTGAAAATATCCACTAAATGAGGGAATAATATGTGTGAAGGTACCCCAGGAGAGTTCCAAATGTGTGTGGGTAGAATATATATCACACGGGGGTAAAATTGAAAAAAGTTGAAAAATTTTTTTTTTGGGACTTAGTCATTTTTCCGGGGTTTATCAAACTTTCAGATAAGGGAAATGTTAGTGAACGTTCCGATTTCAGTTCCAGAGCAATTCGCCCAATGAGTCGTTGATACTTAGTTGTTTTCAGCCAATATTTTGGATTTATGAAAATTTCACTTTTTTGTGAAAATATCCACTAAATGAGGGAATAATATGTGTGAGGGTACCCCAGGAGAGTTCCAAATGTGTGTGGGTAGAATATATATCCCACGGGGGTAAAATTCAAAAAAGTTGAAAATAATTTTTTTTTTGGACTTAGTCATTTTTCCGGCGTTTATCAGACTTTCAGATAGGGGAAATGTCAGTGAGCGTTCCGATTTCAGTTCCAGAGCGATTCGCCCAAAGAGTCCTTGATATTTAGTCGTTTTCAGCCAATTTTCTGGATTTTTTAAAATTTCACTTTTTTGTGAAAATATCCACTAAATGAGGGAATAATATGTGTGAGGGTACCCCAGGAGAGTTTCAAATGTGTGTGGGTAGAATATATATCCCACGGGGGTAAAATTGAAAAAAGTTGAAAAAAATTTTTTTTGGACTTAGTCATTTTTCCGGCGTTTATCAGACTTTCAGATAGGGGAAATGTCAGTGAGCGTTCCGATTTCAGTTCCAGAGCGATTCGCCCAATGAGTCCTTAATATTTAGTCGTTTTCAGCCAATTTTCTGGATTTTTGAAAATTTCAATTTTTTGTGAAAATATCCACTAAATGAGGGAATAATATGTGTGAGGGTACCCCAGGAGAGTTCCAAATGTGTGTGGGTAGAATATATATCCCACGGGGGTAAAATTTAAAAAAGTTGAAAAATTTTTTTTTGGGGACTTAGTCATTTTTCCGGCGTTTATCAGACTTTCAGATAAGGGAAATGTCAGTGAACAATCCGATTTCAGTTCCAGAGCAATTCGCCCAATGAGTCCTTGATATTTAGTCGTTTTCAGCCAATATTTTGGATTTATGAAAATTTCACTTTTTTGTGAAAATATCCACTAAATGAGGGAATAATATGTGTGAGGGTACCCCAGGAGAGTTCCAAATGTGTGTGGGTAGAATATATATCCCACGGGGGTAAAATTGAAAAAAGTTGAAAATAATTTTTTTATTGGACTTAGTCATTTTTCCGGCGTTTATCAGACTTTCAGATAGGGGAAATGTCAGTGAGCGTTCCGATTTCAGTTCCAGAGCGATTCGCCCAATGAGTCCTTGATATTTAGTCGTTTTCAGCCAATTTTCTGGATTTTTTAAAATTTCACTTTTTTGTGAAAATATCCACTAAATGAGGGAATAATATGTGTGAGGGTACCCCAGGAGAGTTCCAAATGTGTGTGGGTAGAATATATATTCCACGGGGGTAAAATTGAAAAAAGTTGAAAATAATTTTTTTTTTGGACTTAGTCATTTTTCTGGCGTTTATCAGACTTTCAGATAGGGGAAATGTCAGTGAGCATTCCGATTTCAGTTCCAGAGCGATTCGCCCAATGAGTCCTTGATATTTATTAGTTTTCAGCCAATTTTCTGGATTTTCGAAAATTTCACTTTTTTGTGAAAATATCCACTAAATGAGGGAATAATATGTGTGAGGGTACCCCAGGAGAGTTCCAAATGTGTGTGGGTAGAATATATATCCCACGGGGGTAAAATTGAAAAAAGTTGAAAATAATTTTTTTTTTGGACTTAGTCATTTTTCAGGCGTTTATCAGACTTTCAGGTAAGGGAAATGTCAGTGAACATTCCGATTTCAGTTCCAGAGCAATTCGCCCAATGAGTCCTTGATATTTAGTCGTTTTCAGCCAATATTTTGGATTTATGAAAATTTCACTTTTTTGTGAAAATATCCACTAAATGAGGGAATAATATGTGTGAGGGTACCCCAGGAGAGTTCCAAATGTGTGTGGGTAGAATATATATCCCACGGGGGTTAAATTGAAAAAAGTTGAAAAATTTTTTTTGGGGACTTAGTCATTTTTCCGGCATTTATCAGACTTTCAGAAATGGCAAATGACAGTGAGCGTTCCGATTTCAGTTCCAGAGCGATTCGCCCAATGAGTCCTCGATATTAAGTCGTTTTCAGCCAATTTTCTGGATTTTTGAAGATTTCACTTTTTTGTGAAAATATCCACTAAATGAGGGAATAATCTGTGTGAGGGTACCCCAGGAGAGTTCCAAATGTGTGTGGGTAGAATATATATCCCACGGGGGTAAAATTGAAAAAAGTTGAAAAAATTTTTTTTTTGGACTTAGTCATTTTTCCGGCGTTTATCAGACTTTCAGATAGGGGAAATGTCAGTGAGCGTTCCGATTTCAGTTCCAGAGCGATTCGCCCAATGAGTCCTTAATATTTAGTCGTTTTCAGCCAATTTTCTGGATTTTTGAAAATTTCAATTTTTTTGTGAAAATATCCACTAAATGAGGGAATAATATGTGTGAGGGTACCCCAGGAGAGTTCCAAATGTGTGTGTGTAGAATATATATCCCACGGGGGTAAAATTGAAAAAAGTTGAAAAATTTTTTTTGGGGGACTTAGTCATTTTTCCGGCGTTTATCAGACTTTCAGATAAGGGAAATGTCAGTGAACAATCCGATTTCAGTTCCAGAGCAATTCGCCCAATGAGTCCTTGATATTTAGTCGTTTTCAGCCAATATTTTGGATTTATGAAAATTTCACTTTTTTGTGAAAATATCCACTAAATGAGGGAATAATATGTGTGAGGGTACCCCAGGAGAGTTCCAAATATGTGTGGGTAGAATATATATCCCACGGGGGTAAAATTGAAAAAAGTTGAAAATAATTTTTTTATTGGACTTAATCATTTTTCCGGCGTTTATCAGACTTTCAGATAGGGGAAATGTCAGTGAGCGTTCCGATTTCAGTTCCAGAGCGATTCGCCCAAAGAGTCCTTGATATTTAGTCGTTTTCAGCCAATTTTCTGGATTTATGAAAATTTCACTTTTTTGTGAAAATATCCACTAAATGAGGGAATAATATGTGTGAGGGTACCCCAGGAGAGTTCCAAATGTGTGTGGGTAGAATATATATCCCACGGGGGTTAAATTGAAAAAAGTTGAAAAATTTTTTTTGGGGACTTAGTTATTTTTCCGGCATTTATCAGACTTTCAGAAATGGCAAATGTCAGTGAGCGTTCCGATTTCAGTTCCAGAGCGATTCGCCCAATGAGTCCTTGATATTAAGTCGTTTTCAGCCAATTTTCTGGATTTTTGAAAATTTCACTTTTTTGTGAAAATATCCACTAAATGAGGGAATAATATGTGTGAGGGTACCCCAGGAGAGTTCCACATGTGTGTGGGTAGAATATATATCCCACGGGGGTAAAATTGAAAAAAGTTGAAAAAAATTTTTTTTTGGACTTAGTCATTTTTCCGGCGTTTATCAGACTTTCAGATAGGGGAAATGTCAGTGAGCGTTCCGATTTCAGTTCCAGAGCGATTCGCCCAATGAGTCCTTAATATTTAGTCGTTTTCAGCCAATTTTCTGGATTTTTGAAAATTTCAATTTTTTTGTGAAAATATCCACTAAATGAGGGAATAATATGTGTGAGGGTACCCCAGGAGAGTTCCAAATGTGTGTGTGTAGAATATATATCCCACGGGGGTAAAATTGAAAAAAGTTGAAAAATTTTTTTTTGGGGACTTAGTCATTTTTCCGGCGTTTATCAGACTTTCAGATAAGGGAAATGTCAGTGAACAATCCGATTTCAGTTCCAGAGCAATTCGCCCAATGAGTCCTTGATATTTAGTCGTTTTCAGCCAATATTTTGGATTTATGAAAATTTCACTTTTTTGTGAAAATATCCACTAAATGAGGGAATAATATGTGTGAGGGTACCCCAGGAGAGTTCCAAATGTGTGTGGGTAGAATATATATCCCACGGGGGTTAAATTGAAAAAAGTTGAAAAAATTTTTTTGGGGACTTAGTCATTTTTCCGGCATTTATCAGACTTTCAGAAATGGCAAATGTCAGTGAGCGTTCCGATTTCAGTTCCAGAGCGATTCGCCCAATGAGTCCTTGATATTTATTCGTTTTCAGCCAATTTTCTGGATTTTCGAAAATTTCACTTTTTTGTGAAAATATCCACTAAATGAGGGAATAATATGTGTGAGGGTACCCCAGGAGAGTTCCAAATGTGTGTGGGTAGAATATATATCCCACGGGGGTAAAATTGAAAAAAGTTGAAAAATTTTTTTTTTGGGACTTAGTCATTTTTCAGGCGTTTATCAGACTTTCAGGTAAGGGAAATGTCAGTGAACATTCCGATTTCAGTTCCAGAGCAATTCGCCCAATGAGTCCTTGATATTTAGTCGTTTTCAGCCAATATTTTGGATTTATGAAAATTTCACTTATTTGTGAAAATATCCACTAAATGAGGGAATAATATGTGTGAGGGTACCCCAGGAGAGTTCCAAATGTGTGTGGGTAGAATATATATCCCACGGGGGTTAAATTGAAAAAAGTTGAAAAATTTTTTTTGGGGACTTAGTCATTTTTCCGGCATTTATCAGACTTTCAGAAATGGCAAATGTCAGTGAGCGTTCCGATTTCAGTTCCAGAGCGATTCGCCCAATGAGTCCTTGATATTAAGTCGTTTTCAGCCAATTTTCTGGATTTTTGAAAATTTCACTTTTTTGTGAAAATATCCACTAAATGAGGGAATAATATGTGTGAGGGTACCCCAGGAGAGTTCCAAATGTGTGTGGGTAGAATATATATCCCACGGGGGTAAAATTGAAAAAAGTTGAAAAAATTTTTTTTTTGGACTTAGTCATTTTTCCGGCATTTATCAGACTTTCAGATAGGGGAAATGTCAGTGAGCGTTCCGATTTCAGTTCCAGAGCGATTCGCCCAATGAGTCCTTAATATTTAGTCGTTTTCAGCCAATTTTCTGGATTTTTGAAAATTTCAATTTTTTTGTGAAAATATCCACTAAATGAGGGAATAATATGTGTGAGGGTACCCCAGGAGAGTTCCAAATGTGTGTGTGTAGAATATATATCCCACGGGGGTAAAATTGAAAAAAGTTGAAAAATTTTTTTTTGGGGACTTAGTCATTTTTCCGGCGTTTATCAGACTTTCAGATAAGGGAAATGTCAGTGAACAATCCGATTTCAGTTCCAGAGCAATTCGCCCAATGAGTCCTTGATATTTAGTCGTTTTCAGCCAATATTTTGGATTTATGAAAATTTCACTTTTTTGTGAAAATATCCACTAAATGAGGGAATAATATGTGTGAGGGTACCCCAGGAGAGTTCCAAATGTGTGTGGGTAGAATATATATCCCACGGGGGTAAAATTAAAAAAAGTTGAAAAATTTTTTTTTGGGGACTTAGTCATTTTTCAGGCGTTTATCAGACTTTCAGGTAAGGGAAATGTCAGTGAACGTTCCGATTTCAGTTCCAGAGCAATTCGCCCAATGAGTCCTTGATATTTAGTCGTTTTCAGCCAATATTTTGGATTTATGAAAATTTCACTTTTTTGTGAAAATATCCACTAAATGAGGGAATAATATGTGTGAGGGTACCCCAGGAGAGTTCCAAATGTGTGTGGGTAGAATATATATCCCACGGGGGTTAAATTGAAAAAAGTTGAAAAATTTTTTTTGGGGACTTAGTCATTTTTCCGGCATTTATCAGACTTTCAGAAATGGCAAATGTCAGTGAGCGTTCCGATTTCAGTTCCAGAGCGATTCGCCCAATGAGTCCTCGATATTAAGTCGTTTTCAGCCAAATTTCTGGATTTTTGAAGATTTCACTTTTTTGTGAAAATATCCACTAAATGAGGGAATAATCTGTGTGAGGGTACCCCAGGAGAGTTCCAAATGTGTGTGGGTAGAATATATATCCCACGGGGGTAAAATTGAAAAAAGTTGAAAAAATTTTTTTTTTGGACTTAGTCATTTTTCCGGCGTTTATCAGACTTTCAGATAGGGGAAATGTCAGTGAGCGTTCCGATTTCAGTTCCAGAGCGATTCGCCCAATGAGTCCTTAATATTTAGTCGTTTTCAGCCAATTTTCTGGATTTTTGAAAATTTCAATTTTTTTGTGAAAATATCCACTAAATGAGGGAATAATATGTGTGAGGGTACCCCAGGAGAGTTCCAAATGTGTGTGTGTAGAATATATATCCCACGGGGGTAAAATTGAAAAAAGTTGAAAAATTTTTTTTTGGGGACTTAGTCATTTTTCTGGCGTTTATCAGACTTTCAGATAAGGGAAATGTCAGTGAACAATCCGATTTCAGTTCCAGAGCAATTCGCCCAATGAGTCCTTGATATTTAGTCGTTTTCAGCCAATATTTTGGATTTATGAAAATTTCACTTTTTTGTGAAAATATCCACTAAATGAGGGAATAATATGTGTGAGGGTACCCCAGGAGAGTTCCAAATATGTGTGGGTAGAATATATATCCCACGGGGGTAAAATTGAAAAAAGTTGAAAATAATTTTTTTATTGGACTTAATCATTTTTCCGGCGTTTATCAGACTTTCAGATAGGGGAAATGTCAGTTAGCGTTCCGATTTCAGTTCCAGAGCGATTCGCCCAAAGAGTCCTTGATATTTAGTCGTTTTCAGCCAATTTTCTGGATTTATGAAAATTTCACTTTTTTGTGAAAATATCCACTAAATGAGGGAATAATATGTGTGAGGGTACCCCAGGAGAGTTCCAAATGTGTGTGGGTAGAATATATATCCCACGGGGGTTAAATTGAAAAAAGTTGAAAAATTTTTTTTGGGGACTTAGTCATTTTTCCGGCATTTATCAGACTTTCAGAAATGGCAAATGTCAGTGAGCGTTCCGATTTCAGTTCCAGAGCGATTCGCCCAATGAGTCCTTGATATTTAGTCGTTTTCAGCCAATTTTCTGGATTTTTTAAAATTTCACTTTTTTGTGAAAATATCCACTAAATGAGGGAATAATATGTGTGAGGGTACCCCAGGAGAGTTCCAAATGTGTGTGGGTAGAATATATATCCCACGGGGGTAAAATTGAAAAAAGTTGAAAATAATTTTTTTTTTGGACTTAGTCATTTTTCTGGCGTTTATCAGACTTTCAGATAGGGGAAATGTCAGTGAGCATTCCGATTTCAGTTCCAGAGCGATTCGCCCAATGAGTCTTTGATATTTATTCGTTTTCAGCCAATTTTCTGGATTTTCGAAAATTTCACTTTTTTGTGAAAATATCCACTAAATGAGGGAATAATATGTGTGAGGGTACCCCAGGAGAGTTCCAAATGTGTGTGGGTAGAATATATATCCCACGGGGGTAAAATTAAAAAAAGTTGAAAAATTTTTTTTTGGGGACTTAGTCATTTTTCAGGCGTTTATCAGACTTTCAGGTAAGGGAAATGTCAGTGAACGTTCCGATTTCAGTTCCAGAGCAATTCGCCCAATGAGTCCTTGATATTTAGTCGTTTTCAGCCAATATTTTGGATTTATGAAAATTTCACTTTTTTGTGAAAATATCCACTAAATGAGGGAATAATATGTGTGAGGGTACCCCAGGAGAGTTCCAAATGTGTGTGGGTAGAATATATATCCCACGGGGGTTAAATTGAAAAAAGTTGAAAAATTTTTTTTGGGGACTTAGTCATTTTTCCGGCATTTATCAGACTTTCAGAAATGGCAAATGTCAGTGAGCGTTCCGATTTCAGTTCCAGAGCGATTCGCCCAATGAGTCCTCGATATTAAGTCGTTTTCAGCCAAATTTCTGGATTTTTGAAGATTTCACTTTTTTGTGAAAATATCCACTAAATGAGGGAATAATCTGTGTGAGGGTACCCCAGGAGAGTTCCAAATGTGTGTGGGTAGAATATATATCCCACGGGGGTAAAATTGAAAAAAGTTGAAAAAATTTTTTTTTTGGACTTAGTCATTTTTCCGGCGTTTATCAGACTTTCAGATAGGGGAAATGTCAGTGAGCGTTCCGATTTCAGTTCCAGAGCGATTCGCCCAATGAGTCCTTAATATTTAGTCGTTTTCAGCCAATTTTCTGGATTTTTGAAAATTTCAATTTTTTTGTGAAAATATCCACTAAATGAGGGAATAATATGTGTGAGGGTACCCCAGGAGAGTTCCAAATGTGTGTGTGTAGAATATATATCCCACGGGGGTAAAATTGAAAAAAGTTGAAAAATTTTTTTTTGGGGACTTAGTCATTTTTCTGGCGTTTATCAGACTTTCAGATAAGGGAAATGTCAGTGAACAATCCGATTTCAGTTCCAGAGCAATTCGCCCAATGAGTCCTTGATATTTAGTCGTTTTCAGCCAATATTTTGGATTTATGAAAATTTCACTTTTTTGTGAAAATATCCACTAAATGAGGGAATAATATGTGTGAGGGTACCCCAGGAGAGTTCCAAATATGTGTGGGTAGAATATATATCCCACGGGGGTAAAATTGAAAAAAGTTGAAAATAATTTTTTTATTGGACTTAATCATTTTTCCGGCGTTTATCAGACTTTCAGATAGGGGAAATGTCAGTTAGCGTTCCGATTTCAGTTCCAGAGCGATTCGCCCAAAGAGTCCTTGATATTTAGTCGTTTTCAGCCAATTTTCTGGATTTATGAAAATTTCACTTTTTTGTGAAAATATCCACTAAATGAGGGAATAATATGTGTGAGGGTACCCCAGGAGAGTTCCAAATGTGTGTGGGTAGAATATATATCCCACGGGGGTTAAATTGAAAAAAGTTGAAAAATTTTTTTTGGGGACTTAGTCATTTTTCCGGCATTTATCAGACTTTCAGAAATGGCAAATGTCAGTGAGCGTTCCGATTTCAGTTCCAGAGCGATTCGCCCAATGAGTCCTTGATATTTAGTCGTTTTCAGCCAATTTTCTGGATTTTTTAAAATTTCACTTTTTTGTGAAAATATCCACTAAATGAGGGAATAATATGTGTGAGGGTACCCCAGGAGAGTTCCAAATGTGTGTGGGTAGAATATATATCCCACGGGGGTAAAATTGAAAAAAGTTGAAAATAATTTTTTTTTTGGACTTAGTCATTTTTCTGGCGTTTATCAGACTTTCAGATAGGGGAAATGTCAGTGAGCATTCCGATTTCAGTTCCAGAGCGATTCGCCCAATGAGTCTTTGATATTTATTCGTTTTCAGCCAATTTTCTGGATTTTCGAAAATTTCACTTTTTTGTGAAAATATCCACTAAATGAGGGAATAATATGTGTGAGGGTACCCCAGGAGAGTTCCAAATGTGTGTGGGTAGAATATATATCCCACGGGGGTAAAATTAAAAAAAGTTGAAAAATTTTTTTTTGGGGACTTAGTCATTTTTCAGGCGTTTATCAGACTTTCAGGTAAGGGAAATGTCAGTGAACGTTCCGATTTCAGTTCCAGAGCAATTCGCCCAATGAGTCCTTGATATTTAGTCGTTTTCAGCCAATATTTTGGATTTATGAAAATTTCACTTTTTTGTGAAAATATCCACTAAATGAGGGAATAATATGTGTGAGGGTACCCCAGGAGAGTTCCAAATGTGTGTGGGTAGAATATATATCCCACGGGGGTTAAATTGAAAAAAGTTGAAAAATTTTTTTTGGGGACTTAGTCATTTTTCCGGCATTTATCAGACTTTCAGAAATGGCAAATGTCAGTGAGCGTTCCGATTTCAGTTCCAGAGCGATTCGCCCAATGAGTCCTCGATATTAAGTCGTTTTCAGCCAAATTTCTGGATTTTTGAAGATTTCACTTTTTTGTGAAAATATCCACTAAATGAGGGAATAATCTGTGTGAGGGTACCCCAGGAGAGTTCCAAATGTGTGTGGGTAGAATATATATCCCACGGGGGTAAAATTGAAAAAAGTTGAAAAAATTTTTTTTTTGGACTTAGTCATTTTTCCGGCGTTTATCAGACTTTCAGATAGGGGAAATGTCAGTGAGCGTTCCGATTTCAGTTCCAGAGCGATTCGCCCAATGAGTCCTTAATATTTAGTCGTTTTCAGCCAATTTTCTGGATTTTTGAAAATTTCAATTTTTTTGTGAAAATATCCACTAAATGAGGGAATAATATGTGTGAGGGTACCCCAGGAGAGTTCCAAATGTGTGTGTGTAGAATATATATCCCACGGGGGTAAAATTGAAAAAAGTTGAAAAATTTTTTTTTGGGGACTTAGTCATTTTTCTGGCGTTTATCAGACTTTCAGATAAGGGAAATGTCAGTGAACAATCCGATTTCAGTTCCAGAGCAATTCGCCCAATGAGTCCTTGATATTTAGTCGTTTTCAGCCAATATTTTGGATTTATGAAAATTTCACTTTTTTGTGAAAATATCCACTAAATGAGGGAATAATATGTGTGAGGGTACCCCAGGAGAGTTCCAAATATGTGTGGGTAGAATATATATCCCACGGGGGTAAAATTGAAAAAAGTTGAAAATAATTTTTTTATTGGACTTAATCATTTTTCCGGCGTTTATCAGACTTTCAGATAGGGGAAATGTCAGTGAGCGTTCCGATTTCAGTTCCAGAGCGATTCGCCCAAAGAGTCCTTGATATTTAGTCGTTTTCAGCCAATTTTCTGGATTTATGAAAATTTCACTTTTTTGTGAAAATATCCACTAAATGAGGGAATAATATGTGTGAGGGTACCCCAGGAGAGTTCCAAATGTGTGTGGGTAGAATATATATCCCACGGGGGTTAAATTGAAAAAAGTTGAAAAATTTTTTTTGGGGACTTAGTCATTTTTCCGGCATTTATCAGACTTTCAGAAATGGCAAATGTCAGTGAGCGTTCCGATTTCAGTTCCAGAGCGATTCGCCCAATGAGTCCTTGATATTTAGTCGTTTTCAGCCAATTTTCTGGATTTTTTAAAATTTCACTTTTTTGTGAAAATATCCACTAAATGAGGGAATAATATGTGTGAGGGTACCCCAGGAGAGTTCCAAATGTGTGTGGGTAGAATATATATCCCACGGGGGTAAAATTGAAAAAAGTTGAAAATAATTTTTTTTTTGGACTTAGTCATTTTTCTGGCGTTTATCAGACTTTCAGATAGGGGAAATGTCAGTGAGCATTCCGATTTCAGTTCCAGAGCGATTCGCCCAATGAGTCTTTGATATTTATTCGTTTTCAGCCAATTTTCTGGATTTTCGAAAATTTCACTTTTTTGTGAAAATATCCACTAAATGAGGGAATAATATGTGTGAGGGTACCCCAGGAGAGTTCCAAATGTGTGTGGGTAGAATATATATCCCACGGGGGTAAAATTGAAAAAAGTTGAAAAATTTTTTTTTTGGGACTTAGTCATTTTTCAGGCGTTTATCAGACTTTCAGGTAAGGGAAATGTCAGTGAACGTTCCGATTTCAGTTCCAGAGCAATTCGCCCAATGAGTCCTTGATATTTAGTCGTTTTCAGCCAATATTTTGGATTTATGAAAATTTCACTTTTTTGTGAAAATATCCACTAAATGAGGGAATAATATTTGTGAGGGTACCCCAGGAGAGTTCCAAATGTGTGTGGGTAGAATATATATCCCACGGGGGTTAAATTGAAAAAAGTTGAAAAATTTTTTTTGGGGACTTAGTCATTTTTCCGGCATTTATCAGACTTTCAGAAATGGCAAATGTCAGTGAGCGTTCCGATTTCAGTTCCAGAGCGATTCGCCCAATGAGTCCTTGATATTAAGTCGTTTTCAGCCAATTTTCTGGATTTTTGAAAATTTCACTTTTTTGTGAAAATATCCACTAAATGAGGGAATAATATGTGTGAGGGTACCCCAGGAGAGTTCCAAATGTGTGTGGGTAGAATATATATCCCACGGGGGTAAAATTGAAAAAAGTTGAAAAAATTTTTTTTTTGGACTTAGTCATTTTTCCGGCATTTATCAGACTTTCAGATAGGGGAAATGTCAGTGAGCGTTCCGATTTCAGTTCCAGAGCGATTCGCCCAATGAGTCCTTAATATTTAGTCGTTTTCAGCCAATTTTCTGGATTTTTGAAAATTTCAATTTTTTTGTGAAAATATCCACTAAATGAGGGAATAATATGTGTGAGGGTACCCCAGGAGAGTTCCAAATGTGTGTGTGTAGAATATATATCCCACGGGGGTAAAATTGAAAAAAGTTGAAAAATTTTTTTTTGGGGACTTAGTCATTTTTCCGGCGTTTATCAGACTTTCAGATAAGGGAAATGTCAGTGAACAATCCGATTTCAGTTCCAGAGCAATTCGCCCAATGAGTCCTTGATATTTAGTCGTTTTCAGCCAATATTTTGGATTTATGAAAATTTCACTTTTTTGTGAAAATATCCACTAAATGAGGGAATAATATGTGTGAGGGTACCCCAGGAGAGTTCCAAATGTGTGTGGGTAGAATATATATCCCACGGGGGTAAAATTGAAAAAAGTTGAAAAATTTTTTTTTTGGGACTTAGTCATTTTTCAGGCGTTTATCAGACTTTCAGGTAAGGGAAATGTCAGTGAACATTCCGATTTCAGTTCCAGAGCAATTCGCCCAATGAGTCCTTGATATTTAGTCGTTTTCAGCCAATATTTTGGATTTATGAAAATTTCACTTATTTGTGAAAATATCCACTAAATGAGGGAATAATATGTGTGAGGGTACCCCAGGAGAGTTCCAAATGTGTGTGGGTAGAATATATATCCCACGGGGGTTAAATTGAAAAAAGTTGAAAAATTTTTTTTGGGGACTTAGTCATTTTTCCGGCATTTATCAGACTTTCAGAAATGGCAAATGTCAGTGAGCGTTCCGATTTCAGTTCCAGAGCGATTCGCCCAATGAGTCCTTGATATTAAGTCGTTTTCAGCCAATTTTCTGGATTTTTGAAAATTTCACTTTTTTGTGAAAATATCCACTAAATGAGGGAATAATATGTGTGAGGGTACCCCAGGAGAGTTCCAAATGTGTGTGGGTAGAATATATATCCCACGGGGGTAAAATTGAAAAAAGTTGAAAAAATTTTTTTTTTGGACTTAGTCATTTTTCCGGCATTTATCAGACTTTCAGATAGGGGAAATGTCAGTGAGCGTTCCGATTTCAGTTCCAGAGCGATTCGCCCAATGAGTCCTTAATATTTAGTCGTTTTCAGCCAATTTTCTGGATTTTTGAAAATTTCAATTTTTTTGTGAAAATATCCACTAAATGAGGGAATAATATGTGTGAGGGTACCCCAGGAGAGTTCCAAATGTGTGTGTGTAGAATATATATCCCACGGGGGTAAAATTGAAAAAAGTTGAAAAATTTTTTTTTGGGGACTTAGTCATTTTTCCGGCGTTTATCAGACTTTCAGATAAGGGAAATGTCAGTGAACAATCCGATTTCAGTTCCAGAGCAATTCGCCCAATGAGTCCTTGATATTTAGTCGTTTTCAGCCAATATTTTGGATTTATGAAAATTTCACTTTTTTGTGAAAATATCCACTAAATGAGGGAATAATATGTGTGAGGGTACCCCAGGAGAGTTCCAAATGTGTGTGGGTAGAATATATATCCCACGGGGGTAAAATTGAAAAAAGTTGAAAAATTTTTTTTGGGGGACTTAGTCATTTTTCAGGCGTTTATCAGACTTTCAGGTAAGGGAAATGTCAGTGAACGTTCCGATTTCAGTTCCAGAGCAATTCGCCCAATGAGTCCTTGATATTTAGTCGTTTTCAGCCAATATTTTGGATTTATGAAAATTTCACTTTTTTGTGAAAATATCCACTAAATGAGGGAATAATATGTGTGAGGGTACCCCAGGAGAGTTCCAAATGTGTGTGGGTAGAATATATATCTGACGGGGGTTAAATTGAAAAAAGTTGAAAAATTTTTTTTTGGGACTTAGTCATTTTTCCGGCATTTATCAGACTTTCAGAAATGGCAAATGTCAGTGAGCGTTCCGATTTCAGTTCCAGAGCGATTCGCCCAATGAGTCCTTGATATTAAGTCGTTTTCAGCCAATTTTCTGAATTTTTGAAGATTTCACTTTTTTGTGAAAATATCCACTAAATGAGGGAATAATCTGTGTGAGGGTACCCCAGGAGAGTTCCAAATGTGTGTGGGTAGAAAATATATCCCACGGGGGTAAAATTGAAAAAAGTTGAAAAAATTTTTTTTTTGGACTTAGTCATTTTTCCGGCGTTTATCAGACTTTCAGATAGGGGAAATGTCAGTGAGCGTTCCGATTTCAGTTCCAGAGCGATTCGCCCAATGAGTCCTTAATATTTAGTCGTTTTCAGCCAATTTTCTGGATTTTTGAAAATTTCAATTTTTTTGTGAAAATATCCACTAAATGAGGGAATAATATGTGTGAGGGTACCCCAGGAGAGTTCCAAATGTGTGTGTGTAGAATATATATCCCACGGGGGTAAAATTGAAAAAAGTTGAAAAATTTTTTTTTGGGGACTTAGTCATTTTTCCGGCGTTTATCAGACTTTCAGATAAGGGAAATGTCAGTGAACAATCCGATTTCAGTTCCAGAGCAATTCGCCCAATGAGTCCTTGATATTTAGTCGTTTTCAGCCAATATTTTGGATTTATGAAAATTTCACTTTTTTGTGAAAATATCCACTAAATGAGGGAATAATATGTGTGAGGGTACCCCAGGAGAGTTCCAAATGTGTGTGGGTAGAATATATATCCCACGGGGGTAAAATTGAAAAAAGTTGAAAATAATTTTTTTATTGGACTTAGTCATTTTTCCGGCGTTTATCAGACTTTCAGATAGGGGAAATGTCAGTGAGCGTTCCGATTTCAGTTCCAGAGCGATTCGCCCAAAGAGTCCTTGATATTTAGTCGTTTTCAGCCAATTTTCTGGATTTATGAAAATTTCACTTTTTTGTGAAAATATCCACTAAATGAGGGAATAATATGTGTGAGGGTACCCCAGGAGAGTTCCAAATGTGTGTGGGTAGAATATATATCCCACGGGGGTTAAATTGAAAAAAGTTGAAAAATTTTTTTTGGGGACTTAGTCATTTTTCCGGCATTTATCAGACTTTCAGAAATGGCAAATGTCAGTGAGCGTTCCGATTTCAGTTCCAGAGCGATTCGCCCAATGAGTCCTTGATATTAAGTCGTTTTCAGCCAATTTTCTGGATTTTTGAAAATTTCACTTTTTTGTGAAAATATCCACTAAATGAGGGAATAATATGTGTGAGGGTACCCCAGGAGAGTTCCAAATGTGTGTGGGTAGAATATATATCCCACGGGGGTAAAATTGAAAAAAGTTGAAAAAAATTTTTTTTTGGACTTAGTCATTTTTCCGGCGTTTATCAGACTTTCAGATAGGGGAAATGTCAGTGAGCGTTCCGATTTCAGTTCCAGAGCGATTCGCCCAATGAGTCCTTGATATTTAGTCGTTTTCAGCCAATATTTTGGATTTATGAAAATTTCACTTTTTTGTGAAAATATCCACTAAATGAGGGAATAATATTTGTGAGGGTACCCCAGGAGAGTTCCAAATGTGTGTGGGTAGAATATATATCCCACGGGGGTTAAATTGAAAAAAGTTGAAAAATTTTTTTTGGGGACTTAGTCATTTTTCCGGCATTTATCAGACTTTCAGAAATGGCAAATGTCAGTGAGCGTTCCGATTTCAGTTCCAGAGCGATTCGCCCAATGAGTCCTTGATATTAAGTCGTTTTCAGCCAATTTTCTGGATTTTTGAAAATTTCACTTTTTTGTGAAAATATCCACTAAATGAGGGAATAATATTTGTGAGGGTACCCCAGGAGAGTTCCAAATGTGTGTGGGTAGAATATATATCCCACGGGGGTAAAATTGAAAAAAGTTGAAAAAATTTTTTTTTTGGACTTAGTCATTTTTCCGGCATTTATCAGACTTTCAGATAGGGGAAATGTCAGTGAGCGTTCCGATTTCAGTTCCAGAGCGATTCGCCCAATGAGTCCTTGATATTTAGTCGTTTTCAGCCAATATTTTGGATTTATGAAAATTTCACTTTTTTGTGAAAATATCCACTAAATGAGGGAATAATATGTGTGAGGGTACCCCAGGAGAGTTCCAAATGTGTGTGGGTAGAATATATATCCCACGGGGGTAAAATTGAAAAAAGTTGAAAATAATTTTTTTATTGGACTTAGTCATTTTTCCGGCGTTTATCAGACTTTCAGATAGGGGAAATGTCAGTGAGCGTTCCGATTTCAGTTCCAGGGCGATTCGCCCAAAGAGTCCTTGATATTTAGTCGTTTTCAGCCAATTTTCTGGATTTTTTAAAATTTCACTTTTTTGTGAAAATATCCACTAAATGAGGGAATAATATGTGTGAGGGTACCCCAGGAGAGTTCCAAATGTGTGTGGGTAGAATATATATCCCACGGGGGTAAAATTGAAAAAAGTTGAAAAATTTTTTTTTTGGACTTAGTCATTTTTCCGGCGTTTATCAGACTTTCAGATAGGGGAAATGTCAGTGAACGTTCCGATTTCAGTTCCAGAGCAATTCGCCCAATGAGTCCTTGATATTTAGTCGTTTTCAGCCAATATTTTGGATTTATGAAAATTTAACTTTTTTGTGAAAATATCCACTAAATGAGGGAATAATATGTGTGAGGGTACCCCAGGAGAGTTCCAAATGTGTGTGGGTAGAATATATATCCCACGGGGGTAAAATTGAAAAAAGTTGAAAATAATTTTTTTTTTGGACTTAGTCATTTTTCTGGCGTTTATCAGACTTTCAGATAGGGGAAATGTCAGTGAGCATTCCGATTTCAGTTCCAGAGCGATTCGCCCAATGAGTCCTTGATATTTATTCGTTTTCAGCCAATTTTCTGGATTTTCGAAAATTTCACTTTTTTGTGAAAATATCCACTAAATGAGGGAATAATATGTGTGAGGGTACCCCAGGAGAGTTCCAAATGTGTGTGGGTAGAATATATATCCCACGGGGGTAAAATTGAAAAAAGTTGAAAAATTTTTTTTTTGGGACTTAGTCATTTTTCCGGTGTTTATCAGACTTTCAGGTAAGGGAAATGTCAGTGAACGTTCCGATTTCAGTTCCAGAGCAATTCGCCCAATGAGTCCTTGATATTTAGTCGTTTTCAGCCAATATTTTGGATTTATGAAAATTTCACTTTTTTGTGAAAATATCCACTAAATGAGGGAATAATATGTGTGAGGGTACCCCAGGAGAGTTCCAAATGTGTGTGGGTAGAATATATATCCCACGGGGGTAAAATTGAAAAAAGTTGAAAATTTTTTTTGGGGGATTTAGTCATTTTTCCGGCATTGATCAGACTTTCAGAAATGGCAAATGTCAGTGAGCGTTCCGATTTCAGTTCCAGAGCGATTCGCCCAATGAGTCCTTGATATTAAATCGTTTTCAGCCAATTTTCTGGATTTTTGAAAATTTCACTTTTTTGTGAAAATATCCACTAAATGAGGGAATAATATGTGTGAGGGTACCCCAGGAGAGTTCCAAATGTGTGTGGGTAGAATATATATCCCACGGGGGTAAAATTGAAAAAAGTTGAAAAATTTTTTTTGGGGACTTAGTCATTTTTCCGGCATTTATCAGACTTTCAGAAATGGCAAATGTCAGTGAGTGTTCCGATTTCAGTTCCAGAGCGATTCGCCCAATGAGTCCTTGATATTAAGTCGTTTTCAGCCAATTTTCTGGATTTTTGAAAATTTCACTTTTTTGTGAAAATATCCACTAAATGAGGGAATAATATGTGTGAGGGTACCCCAGGAGAGTTCCAAATGTTTGTGGGTAGAATATATATCCCACGGGGGTAAAATTGAAAAAAGTTGAAAACATTTTTTTTGGGGACTTAGTCATTTTTCCGGCGTTTATCAGACTTTCAGATAGGGCAAATGTCAGTGAGCATTCTGATTTCAGTTCAAGAGCGATTCGCCCAATGAGTCATTGATATTTAGTCGTTTTCAGGCAATATTTTGGAATTTTGAAAATTTCACTTTTTTGTGAAAATATCCACTAAATGAGGGAATAATATGTGTGAGGGTACCCCAGGAGAGTTCCAAATGTGTGTGGGTAGAATATATATCCCACGGGGGTAAAATTGAAAAAAGTTGAAAAAATTTTTTTGGGGACTTAGTCATTTTTCCGGCATTTATCAGACTTTCAGAAATGGCAAATGTCAGTGAGCGTTCCGATTTCAGTTCCAGAGCGATTCGCCCAATGAGTCCTTGATATTAAGTCGTTTTCAGCCAATTTTCTGGATTTTTGAAAATTTCACTTTTTTGTGAAAATATCCACTAAATGAGGGAATAATATGTGTGAGGGTACCCCAGGAGAGTTCCAAATGTGTGTGGGTAGAATATATATCCCACGGGGGTAAAATTGAAAAAAGTTGAAAATAATTTTTTTTTGGACTTAGTTATTTTTCTAGCGTTTATCAGACTTTCAGAAATGGCAAATGTCAGTGAGCGTTCTGATTTCAGTTCCAGAGCGATTCGCCCAATGAGTCCTTAATATTTTGTCGTTTTCAGCCAATTTTCTGGATTTTTGAAAATTTCACTTTTTTTGTGAAAATATCCACTAAATGAGGGAATAATATGTGTGAGGGTACCCCAGGAGAGTTCCAAATGCGTGTGGGTAGAATATATATCCCACGGGGGTAAAATTGAAAAAAGTTGAAAACATTTTTTTGGGGGACTTAGTCATTTTTCCGGCGTTTATCAGACTTTCAGATAGGGCAAATGTCAGTGAGCATTCTGATTTCAGTTCAAGAGCGATTCGCCCAATGAGTCATTGATATTTAGTCGTTTTCAGGCAATATTTTGGAATTTTGAAAATTTCACTTTTTTGTGAAAATATCCACTAAATGAGGGAATAATATGTGTGAGGGTACCCCAGGAGAGTTCCAAATGTGTGTGTGTAGAATATATATCCCACGTGGGAAAAATTGAAAAAAGTTGAAAACATTTTTTTTTTGGACTGTTATTTTTCTGGCGTTTATCAGACTTTCAGAAATGGCAAATGTCAGAGAGCGTTCCGATTTCCGTTCCAGAGCGATTCGCCCAATGGGTCCTTGATATTAAGTCGTTTTCAGCCAATTTTCTGGATTTTTGAAAATTTCACTTTTTTGTGAAAATTTCCACTAAATGAGGGAATAATATGTGTGAGGGTACCCCAGGAGAGTTACAAATGTGTGTGGGTAGAATATATATCCCACGGGGGTAAAATTAAAAAAAGTTGAAAATAATTTTTTTTTTGGACTTAGTCATTTTTCCGGCCTTTATCAGACTTTCAGATAGGGGAAATGTCAGTGAGCATTCCGATTTCAGTTCCAGAGCGATTCGCCCAATGAGTCCTTGATATTTATTCGTTTTCAGCCAATTTTCTGGATTTTCGAAAATTTCACTTTTTTGTGAAAATATCCACTAAATGAGGGAATAATATGTGTGAGGGTACCCCAGGAGAGTTACAAATGTGTGTGGGTAGAATATATATCCCACGGGGGTAAAATTGAAAAAAGTTGAAAAATTTTTTTTTTGGGACTTAGTCATTTTTCCGGCGTTTATCAGACTTTCAGGTAAGGGAAATGTCAGTGAACGTTCCGATTTCAGTTCCAGAGCAATTCGCCCAATGAGTCCTTGATATTTAGTCGTTTTCAGCCAATATTTTGGATTTATGAAAATTTCACTTTTTTGTGAAAATATCCACTAAATGAGGGAATAATATGTGTGAGGGTACCCCAGGAGAGTTCCAAATGTGTGTGGGTAGAATATATATCCCACGGGGGTAAAATTGAAAAAAGTTGAAAAAATTTTTTTGGGGACTTAGTCATTTTTCCGGCATTTATCAGACTTTCAGAAATGGCAAATGTCAGTGAGCGTTCCGATTTCAGTTCCAGAGCGATTCGCCCAATGAGTCCTTGATATTAAGTCGTTTTCAGCCAATTTTCTGGATTTTTGAAAATTTCACTTTTTTGTGAAAATATCCACTAAATGAGGGAATAATATGTGTGAGGGTACCCCAGGAGAGTTCCAAATGTGTGTGGGTAGAATATATATCCCACGGGGGTAAAATTGAAAAAAGTTGAAAATAATTTTTTTTTGGACTTAGTTATTTTTCTAGCGTTTATCAGACTTTCAGAAATGGCAAATGTCAGTGAGCGTTCTGATTTCAGTTCCAGAGCGATTCGCCCAATGAGTCCTTAATATTTTGTCGTTTTCAGCCAATTTTCTGGATTTTTGAAAATTTCACTTTTTTGTGAAAATATCCACTAAATGAGGGAATAATATGTGTGAGGGTACCCCAGGAGAGTTCCAAATGCGTGTGGGTAGAATATATATCCCACGGGGGTAAAATTGAAAAAAGTTGAAAACATTTTTTTTGGGGACTTAGTCATTTTTCCGGCGTTTATCAGACTTTCAGATAGGGCAAATGTCAGTGAGCATTCTGATTTCAGTTCAAGAGCGATTCGCCCAATGAGTCATTGATATTTAGTCGTTTTCAGGCAATATTTTGGAATTTTGAAAATTTCACTTTTTTGTGAAAATATCCACTAAATGAGGGAATAATATGTGTGAGGGTACCCCAGGAGAGTTCCAAATGTGTGTGTGTAGAATATATATCCCACGTGGGAAAAATTGAAAAAAGTTGAAAACATTTTTTTTTTGGACTTAGTTATTTTTCTGGCGTTTATCAGACTTTCAGAAATGGCAAATGTCAGAGAGCGTTCCGATTTCCGTTCCAGAGCGATTCGCCCAATGGGTCCTTGATATTAAGTCGTTTTCAGCCAATTTTCTGGATTTTTGAAAATTTCACTTTTTTGTGAAAATTTCCACTAAATGAGGGAATAATATGTGTGAGGGTACCCCAGGAGAGTTACAAATGTGTGTGGGTAGAATATATATCCCACGGGGGTAAAATTAAAAAAAGTTGAAAATAATTTTTTTTTTGGACTTAGTCATTTTTCCGGCCTTTATCAGACTTTCAGATAGGGGAAATGTCAGTGAGCATTCCGATTTCAGTTCCAGAGCGATTCGCCCAATGAGTCCTTGATATTTATTCGTTTTCAGCCAATTTTCTGGATTTTCGAAAATTTCACTTTTTTGTGAAAATATCCACTAAATGAGGGAATAATATGTGTGAGGGTACCCCAGGAGAGTTACAAATGTGTGTGGGTAGAATATATATCCCACGGGGGTAAAATTGAAAAAAGTTGAAAAATTTTTTTTTTGGGACTTAGTCATTTTTCCGGCGTTTATCAGACTTTCAGGTAAGGGAAATGTCAGTGAACGTTCCGATTTCAGTTCCAGAGCAATTCGCCCAATGAGTCCTTGATATTTAGTCGTTTTCAGCCAATATTTTGGATTTATGAAAATTTCACTTTTTTGTGAAAATATCCACTAAATGAGGGAATAATATGTGTGAGGGTACCCCAGGAGAGTTCCAAATGTGTGTGGGTAGAATATATATCCCACGGGGGTAAAATTGAAAAAAGTTGAAAAAATTTTTTTGGGGACTTAGTCATTTTTCCGGCATTTATCAGACTTTCAGAAATGGCAAATGTCAGTGAGCGTTCCGATTTCAGTTCCAGAGCGATTCGCCCAATGAGTCCTTGATATTAAGTCGTTTTCAGCCAATTTTCTGGATTTTTGAAAATTTCACTTTTTTGTGAAAATATCCACTAAATGAGGGAATAATATGTGTGAGGGTACCCCAGGAGAGTTACAAATGTGTGTGGGTAGAATATATATCCCACGGGGGTAAAATTGAAAAAAGTTGAAAACATTTTTTTTGGGGACTTAGTCATTTTTCCGGCGTTTATCAGACTTTCAGATAGGGCAAATGTCAGTGAGCATTCTGATTTCAGTTCAAGAGCGATTCGCCCAATGAGTCATTGATATTTAGTCGTTTTCAGGCAATATTTTGGAATTTTGAAAATTTCACTTTTTTGTGAAAATATCCACTAAATGAGGGAATAATATGTGTGAGGGTACCCCAGGAGAGTTCCAAATGTGTGTGTGTAGAATATATATCCCACGTGGGAAAAATTGAAAAAAGTTGAAAACATTTTTTTTTTGGACTTAGTTATTTTTCTGGCGTTTATCAGACTTTCAGAAATGGCAAATGTCAGAGAGCGTTCCGATTTCCGTTCCAGAGCGATTCGCCCAATGGGTCCTTGATATTAAGTCGTTTTCAGCCAATTTTCTGGATTTTTGAAAATTTCACTTTTTTGTGAAAATTTCCACTAAATGAGGGAATAATATGTGTGAGGGTACCCCAGGAGAGTTACAAATGTGTGTGGGTAGAATATATATCCCACGGGGGTAAAATTAAAAAAAGTTGAAAATAATTTTTTTTTTGGACTTAGTCATTTTTCCGGCCTTTATCAGACTTTCAGATAGGGGAAATGTCAGTGAGCATTCCGATTTCAGTTCCAGAGCGATTCGCCCAATGAGTCCTTGATATTTATTCGTTTTCAGCCAATTTTCTGGATTTTCGAAAATTTCACTTTTTTGTGAAAATATCCACTAAATGAGGGAATAATATGTGTGAGGGTACCCCAGGAGAGTTACAAATGTGTGTGGGTAGAATATATATCCCACGGGGGTAAAATTGAAAAAAGTTGAAAAATTTTTTTTTTGGGACTTAGTCATTTTTCCGGCGTTTATCAGACTTTCAGGTAAGGGAAATGTCAGTGAACGTTCCGATTTCAGTTCCAGAGCAATTCGCCCAATGAGTCCTTGATATTTAGTCGTTTTCAGCCAATATTTTGGATTTATGAAAATTTCACTTTTTTGTGAAAATATCCACTAAATGAGGGAATAATATGTGTGAGGGTACCCCAGGAGAGTTCCAAATGTGTGTGGGTAGAATATATATCCCACGGGGGTAAAATTGAAAAAAGTTGAAAAAATTTTTTTGGGGACTTAGTCATTTTTCCGGCATTTATCAGACTTTCAGAAATGGCAAATGTCAGTGAGCGTTCCGATTTCAGTTCCAGAGCGATTCGCCCAATGAGTCCTTGATATTAAGTCGTTTTCAGCCAATTTTCTGGATTTTTGAAAATTTCACTTTTTTGTGAAAATATCCACTAAATGAGGGAATAATATGTGTGAGGGTACCCCAGGAGAGTTACAAATGTGTGTGGGTAGAATATATATCCCACGGGGGTAAAATTGAAAAAAGTTGAAAACATTTTTTTTGGGGACTTAGTCATTTTTCCGGCGTTTATCAGACTTTCAGATAGGGCAAATGTCAGTGAGCATTCTGATTTCAGTTCAAGAGCGATTCGCCCAATGAGTCATTGATATTTAGTCGTTTTCAGGCAATATTTTGGAATTTTGAAAATTTCACTTTTTTGTGAAAATATCCACTAAATGAGGGAATAATATGTGTGAGGGTACCCCAGGAGAGTTCCAAATGTGTGTGTGTAGAATATATATCCCACGTGGGAAAAATTGAAAAAAGTTGAAAACATTTTTTTTTTGGACTTAGTTATTTTTCTGGCGTTTATCAGACTTTCAGAAATGGCAAATGTCAGAGAGCGTTCCGATTTCCGTTCCAGAGCGATTCGCCCAATGGGTCCTTGATATTAAGTCGTTTTCAGCCAATTTTCTGGATTTTTGAAAATTTCACTTTTTTGTGAAAATTTCCACTAAATGAGGGAATAATATGTGTGAGGGTACCCCAGGAGAGTTCCAAATGTGTGTGGGTAGAATATATTTCCCACGTGGGTAAAATTGAAAACAGTTGAAAAAATTTTTTTTTTGGACTTAGTTATTTTTCCGGCATTTATCAGACTTTCAGATATGGCAAATGTCAGTGAGCGTTCCGACTTCAGTTCCAGAGCGATTCGCCCAATGAGTCCTTAATATTTAGTCGTTTTCAGCCAATTTTCTGGATTTTTGAAAATTTCACTTTTTTGTGAAAATATCCACTAAATGAGGGAATAATATGTGTGAGGGCACCCCAGGAGAGTTCCAAATGTGTGTGGGTAGAATATATATCGCACGGGGGTAAAATTGAAAAAAGTTGAAAAAAATTTTTTTGGGGACTTAGTCTTTTTTCTGGCGTTTATCAGACTTTCAGAAATGGCAAATGTCAGTGAGCATTCCGATTTCAGTTCCAGAGCGATTCGCCCAATGAGTCCTTGATATTGAGTCGTTTTCAGCCAATTTTCTGGATTTTTGAAAATTTCACTTTTTTGTGAAAATATCCACTAAATGAGGGAATAATATGTGTGAGGGCACCCCAGGAGAGTTCCAAATATGTGTGGGTACAATATATATCCCACGGGGGTAAAATTGAAAAAAGTTGAAAAAATTTTTTTTTTGAACTTAGTTATTTTTCCGGCGTTTATCAGACTTTCAGATATGGCAAATGTCAGTGAGCATTCCGATTTCAGTTCCAGAGCGATTCTCCCAATGAGTCCTTGATATTAAGTCGCTTTCAGCCATTTTTCTGGATTTTTGAAAATTTCACTTTTTTGTGAAAATATCCACTAAATGAGGGAATAATATGTGTGAGGGTACCACAGGAGAGTTCCAAATGTGTGTGGGTAGAATATATATCCCACGGGGGTAAAATTGAAAAAAGTTGAAAATAATTTTTTTTTGGACTTAGTCATATTTCCGGCGTTCACCAGACTTTCAGATAAGGGAAATGTCAGTGAGAGTTCCGATTTCAGTTCCAGAGTGATTCGCCCAATGAGTCCTTAATATTTAGTCGTTTTCAGCCAATTTTCTGGATTTTTGAAAATTTCACTTTTTTGTGAAAATATCCACTAAATGAGGGAATAATATGTGTGAGGGTACCCCAGGAGAGTTCCAAATGTGTGTGGGTAGAATATATATCCCACGGGGGTAAAATTGAAAAAAGTTGAAAATTTTTTTTTTGGGGACTTAGTCATTTTTCCGGCGTTTATCAGACTTTCAGATAAGGGAAATGTCAGTGAACAATCCGATTTCAGTTCCAGAGCAATTCGCCCAATGAGTCCTTGATATTTAGTCGTTTTCAGCCAATATTTTGGATTTATGAAAATTTCACTTTTTTGTGAAAATATCCACTAAATGAGGGAATAATATGTGTGAGGGTACCCCAGGAGAGTTCCAAATGTGTGTGGGTAGAATATATATCCCACGGGGGTAAAATTGAAAAAAGTTGAAAAATTTTTTTTGGGGACTCAGTCATTTTTCCGGCATTTATCAGACTTTCAGAAATGGCAAATGTCAGTGAGCGTTCCGATTTCAGTTCCAGAGCGATTCGCCCAATGAGTCCTTGATATTAAGTCGTTTTCAGCCAATTTTCTGGATTTTTGAAAATTTCACTTTTTTGTGAAAATATCCACTAAATGAGGGAATAATATGTGTGAGGGTACCCCAGGAGAGTTCCAAATGTGTGTGGGTAGAATATATATCCCACGGGGGTAAAATTGAAAAAAGTTGAAAATAATTTTTTTTTGGACTTAGTTATTTTTCTGGCGTTTATCAGACTTTCAGAAATGGCAAATGTCAGTGAGCGTTCTGATTTCAGTTCCAGAGCGATTCGCCCAATGAGTCCTTAATATTTTGTCGTTTTCAGCCAATTTTCTGGATTTTTGAAAATTTCACTTTTTTGTGAAAATATCCACTAAATGAGGGAATAATATGTGTGAGGGCACCCCAGGAGAGTTCCAAATGTGTGTGGGTAGAATATATATCCCACGGGGGTAAAATTGAAAAAAGTTGAAAAAAATTTTTTTGGGGACTTAGTCTTTTTTCTGGCGTTTATCAGACTTTCAGAAATGGCAAATGTCAGTGAGCATTCCGATTTCAGTTCCAGAGCGATTCGCCCAATGAGTCCTTGATATTGAGTCGTTTTCAGCCAATTTTCTGGATTTTTGAAAATTTCACTTTTTTGTGAAAATATCCACTAAATGAGGGAATAATATGTGTGAGGGTACCCCAGGAGAGTTCCAAATGTGTGTGGGTAGAATATATATCCCACGGGGGTAAAATTGAAAAAAGTTGAAAAATTTTTTTTTGGGGACTTAGTCATTTTTCCGGCGTTTATCAGACTTTCAGATAAGGGAAATGTCAGTGAACAATCCGATTTCAGTTCCAGAGCAATTCGCCCAATGAGTCCTTGATATTTAGTCGTTTTCAGCCAATATTTTGGATTTATGAAAATTTCACTTTTTTGTGAAAATATCCACTAAATGAGGGAATAATATGTGTGAGGGTACCCCAGGAGTGTTCCAAATGTGCGTGGGTAGAATATATATCCCACGGGGGTAAAATTGAAAAAAGTTGAAAAAATTTTTTTTATTGGACTTAGTCATTTTTCCGGCGTTTATCAGACTTTCAGATAGGGGAAATGTCAGTGAGCGTTCCGATTTCAGTTCCAGAGCGATTCGCCCAAAGAGTCCTTGATATTTAGTCGTTTTCAGCCAATTTTCTGGATTTTTTAAAATTTCACTTTTTTGTGAAAATATCCACTAAATGAGGGAATAATATGTGTGAGGGTACCCCAGGAGAGTTCCAAATGTGTGTGGGTAGAATATATATCCCACGGGGGTAAAATTGAAAAAAGTTGAAAACTTTTTTTTTTGGGACTTAGTCATTTTTCCGGCGTTTATCAGACTTTCAGATAGGGGAAATGTCAGTGAGAGTTCCGATTTCAGTTCCAGAGCGATTCGCCCAATGAGTCCTTAATATTTAGTCGTTTTCAGCCAATTTTCTGGATTTTTGAAAATTTCAATTTTTTGTGAAAATATCCACTAAATGAGGGAATAATATGTGTGAGGGTACCCCAGGAGAGTTCCAAATGTGTGTGGGTAGAATATATATCCCACGGGGGTAAAATTTAAAAAAGTTGAAAAATTTTTTTTTGGGGACTTAGTCATTTTTCCGGCGTTTATCAGACTTTCAGATAAGGGAAATGTCAGTGAACGTTCCGATTTCAGTTCCAGAGCAATTCGCCCAATGAGTCCTTGATATTTAGTCGTTTTCAGCCAATATTTTGGATTTATGAAAATTTCACTTTTTTGTGAAAATATCCACTAAATGAGGGAATAATATGTGTGAGGGTACCCCAGGAGAGTTTCAAATGTGTGTGGGTAGAATATATATCCCACGGGGGTAAAATTGAAAAAAGTTGAAAATAATTTTTTTTTTGGACTTAGTCATTTTTCTGGCGTTTATCAGACTTTCAGATAGGGGAAATGTCAGTGAGCATTCCGATTTCAGTTCCAGAGCGATTCGCCCAATGAGTCCTTGATATTTATTCGTTTTCAGCCAATTTTCTGGATTTTTGAAAATTTCACTTTTTTGTGAAAATATCCACTAAATGAGGGAATAATATGTGTGAGGGTACCCCAGGAGAGTTCCAAGTGTGTGTGGGTAGAATATATATCCCACGGGGGTAAAATTGAAAAAAGTTGAAAAATTTTTTTTTGGGGACTTAGTCATTTTTCCGGCGTTTATCAGACTTTCAGGTAAGGGAAATGTCAGTGAACGTTCCGATTTCAGTTCCAGAGCAATTCGCCCAATGAGTCCTTGATATTTAGTCGTTTTCAGCCAATATTTTGGATTTATGAAAATTTCACTTTTTTGTGAAAATATCCACTAAATGAGGGAATAATATGTGTGAGGGTACCCCAGGAGAGTTCCAAATGTGTGTGGGTAGAATATATATCCCACGGGGGTAAAATTGAAAAAAGTTGAAAAATTTTTTTTTTGGACTTAGTCATTTTTCCGGCGTTTATCAGACTTTCAGATAGGGGAAATGTCAGTGAGCGTTCCGATTTCAGTTCCAGAGCAATTCGCCCAATGAGTCCTTGATATTTAGTCGTTTTCAGCCAATATTTTGGATTTATGAAAATTTCACTTTTTTGTGAAAATATCCACTAAATGAGGGAATAATATGTGTGAGGGTACCCCAGGAGAGTTCCAAATGTGTGTGGGTAGAATATATATCCCACGGGGGTAAAATTTAAAAAAGTTGAAAAATTTTTTTTTGGGGACTTAGTCATTTTTCCGGCGTTTATCAGACTTTCAGATAAGGGAAATGTCAGTGAACGTTCCGATTTCAGTTCCAGAGCAATTCGCCCAATGAGTCCTTGATATTTAGTCGTTTTCAGCCAATATTTTGGATTTATGAAAATTTCACTTTTTTGTGAAAATATCCACTAAATGAGGGAATAATATGTGTGAGGGTACCCCAGGAGAGTTCCAAATGTGTGTGGGTAGAATATATATCCCACGGGGGTAAAATTGAAAAAAGTTGAAAAATTTTTTTTTGGGGACTTAGTCATTTTTCCGGCGTTTATCAGACTTTCAGGAAAGGGAAATGTCAGTGAACGTTCCGATTTCAGTTCCAGAGCAATTCGCCCAATGAGTCCTTGATATTTAGTCGTTTTCAGCCAATATTTTGGATTTATGAAAATTTCACTTTTTTGTGAAAATATCCACTAAATGAGGGAATAATATGTGTGAGGGTACCCCAGGAGAGTTCCAAATGTGTGTGGGTAGAATATATATCCCACGGGGGTAAAATTGAAAAAAGTTGAAAAAATTTTTTTGGGGACTTAGTCATTTTTCCGGCATTTATCAGACTTTCAGAAATGGCAAATGTCAGTGAGCGTTCCGATTTCAGTTCCAGAGCGATTCGCCCAATGAGTCCTTGATATTAAGTCGTTTTCAGCCAATTTTCTGGATTTTTGAAAATTTCACTTTTTTGTGAAAATATCCACTAAATGAGGGAATAATATGTGTGAGGGTACCCCAGGAGAGTTCCAAATGTGTGTGGGTAGAATATATATCCCACGGGGGTAAAATTGAAAAAAGTTGAAAATAATTTTTTTTTGGACTTAGTCATATTTCCGGCGTTCATCAGACTTTCAGATAAGGGAAATGTCAGTGAGCATTCCGATTTCAGTTCCAGAGCGATTCGCCCAATGAGTCCTTAATATTTTGTCGTTTTTAGCTAATTTTCTGGATTTTTGAAAATTTCACTTTTTTGTGAAAATATCCACTAAATGAGGGAATAATATGTGTGAGGGTACCCCTGGAGAGTTTCAAATTTGTGTGCGTAGAATATATTTCCCACGTGGGTAAAATTGAAAAAAGCTGAAAAAATTTTTTTTTTCGACTTAGTTATTTTTCCTGCGTTTATCAGACTTTCAGATATGGCAAATGTCATTGAGCGTTCCGATTTCAGTTCCAGAGCGATTCGCCCAATGAGTCCTTGATATTAAGTAGTTTTCAGCCAATTTTCTGGATTTTTGAAAATTTCACTTTTTTGTGAAAATATCCACTAAATGAGGGAATAATATGTGTGAGGGTACCCCAGGAGAGTTCCAAATGTGTGTGTGTAGAATATATATCCCACGTGGGAAAAATTGAAAAAAGTTGAAAACATTTTTTTTTGGACTTAGTTATTTTTCTGGCGTTTATCAGACTTTCAGATAGGGCAAATGTCAGTGAGCATTCTGATTTCAGTTCAAGAGCGATTCGCCCAATGAGTCCTTGATATTTAGTCGTTTTCAGCCAATATTTTGGAATTTTGAAAATTTCACTTTTTTGTGAAAATATCCACTAAATGAGGGAATAATATGTGTGAGGGTACCCCTGGAGAGTTTCAAATGTGTGTGTGTAGAATATATTTCCCACGTGGGTAAAATTGAAAAAAGTTGAAAAATTTTTTTTTTTCGACTTAGTTATTTTTCCTGAGTTTATCAGACTTTCAGATATGGCAAATGTCAGTGAGCGTTCCGATTTCAGTTCCAGAGCGATTCGCCCAATGAGTCCTTGATATTAAGTAGTTTTCAGCCAATTTTCTGGATTTTTGAAAATTTCACTTTTTTGTGAAAATATCCACTAAATGAGGGAATAATGTGTGAGGGTACCCCAGGAGAGTTCCAAGTGTGTGTGTGTAGAATATATATCCCACGTGGGAAAAATTGAAAAAAGTTGAAAACATTTTTTTTTGGACTTAGTTATTTTTCTGGCGTTTATCAGACTTTCAGAAATGGCAAATGTCAGAGAGCGTTCCGATTTCCGTTCCAGAGCAATTCGCCCAATGGGTCCTTGATATTAAGTCGTTTTCAGCCAATTTTCTGGATTTTTGAAAATTTCACTTTTTTGTGAAAATTTCCACTAAATGAGGGAATAATATGTGTGAGGGTACCCCAGGAGAGTTCCAAATGTGTGTGGGTAGAATATATTTCCCACGTGGGTAAAATTGAAAAAAGTTGAAAACATTTTTTTTTGGACTTAGTTATTTTTCTGGCGTTTATCAGACTTTCAGATAGGGCAAATGTCAGTGAGCATTCTGATTTCAGTTCAAGAGCGATTCGCCCAATGAGTCCTTGATATTTAGTCGTTTTCAGCCAATATTTTGGAATTTTGAAAATTTCACTTTTTTGTGAAAATATCCACTAAATGAGGGAATAATATGTGTGAGGGTACCCCTGGAGAGTTTCAAATGTGTGTGTGTAGAATATATTTCCCACGTGGGTAAAATTGAAAAAAGTTGAAAAATTTTTTTTTTTCGACTTAGTTATTTTTCCTGAGTTTATCAGACTTTCAGATATGGCAAATGTCAGTGAGCGTTCCGATTTCAGTTCCAGAGCGATTCGCCCAATGAGTCCTTGATATTAAGTAGTTTTCAGCCAATTTTCTGGATTTTTGAAAATTTCACTTTTTTGTGAAAATATCCACTAAATGAGGGAATAATGTGTGAGGGTACCCCAGGAGAGTTCCAAGTGTGTGTGTGTAGAATATATATCCCACGTGGGAAAAATTGAAAAAAGTTGAAAACATTTTTTTTTGGACTTAGTTATTTTTCTGGCGTTTATCAGACTTTCAGAAATGGCAAATGTCAGAGAGCGTTCCGATTTCCGTTCCAGAGCAATTCCCCCAATGGGTCCTTGATATTAAGTCGTTTTCAGCCAATTTTCTGGATTTTTGAAAATTTCACTTTTTTGTGAAAATTTCCACTAAATGAGGGAATAATATGTGTGAGGGTACCCCAGGAGAGTTCCAAATGTGTGTGGGTAGAATATATTTCCCACGTGGGTAAAATTGAAAACAGTTGAAAAAATTTTTTTTTTGGACTTAGTTATTTTTCCGGCATTTATCAGACTTTCAGATATGGCAAATGTCAGTGAGCGTTCCGACTTCAGTTCCAGAGCGATTCGCCCAATGAGTCCTTAATATTTAGTCGTTTTCAGCCAATTTTCTGGATTTTTGAAAATTTCACTTTTTTGTGAAAATATCCACTAAATGAGGGAATAATATGTGTGAGGGCACCCCAGGAGAGTTCCAAATGTGTGTGGGTAGAATATATATCCCACGGGGGTAAAATTGAAAAAAGTTGAAAAAATTTTTTTTGGGGACTTAGTCTTTTTTCTGGCGTTTATCAGACTTTCAGAAATGGCAAATGTCAGTGAGCATTCCGATTTCAGTTCCAGAGCGATTCGCCCAATGAGTCATTGATATTGAGTCGTTTTCAGCCAATTTTCTGGATCTTTGAAAATTTCACTTTTTTGTGAAAATATCCACTAAATGAGGGAATAATATGTGTGAGGGTACCCCAGGAGAGTTACAAATGTGTGTCGGTAGAATATATATCCCACGGGGGTAAAATTGAAAAAAGTTGAAAATAATTTTTTTTTTGGACTTAGTCATTTTTCCGGCGTTTATCAGACTTTCAGATAGGGGATATGTCAGTGAGCGTTCCGATTTCAGTTCCAGAGCGATTCGCCCAATGAGTGCTTGATATTTAGTCTTTTCAGCCAATTTTCTGGATTTTTGAAAATTTCACTTTTTTGTGAAAATATCCACTAAATGAGGGAATAATATGTGTGAGGGCACCCCAGGAGAGTTCCAAATATGTGTGGGTACAATATATATCCCACGGGGGTAAAATTGAAAAAAGTTGAAAACATTTTTTTTTTGGACTTAGTTATTTTTCCGGCGTTTATCAGACTTTCAGATATGGCAAATGTCAGTGAGCATTCCGATTTCAGTTCCAGAGCGATTCTCCCAATGAGTCCTTGATATTAAGTCGCTTTCAGCCATTTTTCTGGATTTTTGAAAATTTCACTTTTTTGTGAAAATATCCACTAAATGAGGGAATAATATGTGTGAGGGTACCACAGGAGAGTTCCAAATGTGTGTGGGTAGAATATATATCCCACGGGGGTAAAATTGAAAAAAGTTGAAAATAATTTTTTTTTGGACTTAGTCATATTTCCGGCGTTCACCAGACTTTCAGATAAGGGAAATGTCAGTGAGAGTTCCGATTTCAGTTCCAGAGTGATTCGCCCAATGAGTCCTTAATATTTAGTCGTTTTCAGCCAATTTTCTGGATTTTTGAAAATTTCACTTTTTTTGTGAAAATATCCACTAAATGAGGGAATAATATGTGTGAGGGTACCCCAGGAGAGTTCCAAATGTGTGTGGGTAGAATATATATCCCACGGGGGTAAAATTGAAAAAGTGTAAAAAAATTTTTTTGGGACTTAGTCATTTTTCCGGCGTTTATCAGACTTTCAGATACGGCAAATGTCAGTGAGCGTTCCGATTTCAGTTCCTGAGCGATTCGCCCAATGAGTCCTTGATATTTAGTCGTTTTCAGCCAATATTTTGGATTTATGAAAATTTCACTTTTTTGTGAAAATATCCACTAAATGAGGGAATAGTATGTGTGAGGGTACCCCAGGAGAGTTACAAATGTGTGTGGGTAGAATATATATCCCATGGGGGTAAAATTGAAAAAAGTTGAAAATAATTTTTTTTTGGGACTTAGTCGTTTTTCTGGCGTTTATCAGACTTTCAGATATGGCAAATGTCAGTGAGCATTCCGATTTCAGTTCCAGAGCGATTCGCCCAATGAGTCCTTGATATTAAGTCGCTTTCAGCCATTTTTCTGGATTTTTGAAAATTTCACTTTTTTGTGAAAATATCCACTAAATGAGGGAATAATATGTGTGAGGGTACCACAGGAGAGTTCCAAATGTGTGTGGGTAGAATATATATCCCACGGGGTAAAATTGAAAAAAGTTGAAAATAATTTTTTTTTGGACTTAGTCATATTTCCGGCGTTCATCAGACTTTCAGATAAGGGAAATGTCAGTGAGCGTTCCGATGTCAGTTCCAGAGTGATTCGCCCAATGAGTCCTTAATATTTAGTCGTTTTCAGCCAATTTTCTGGATTTTTGAAAATTTCACTTTTTTGTGAAAATATCCACTAAATGAGGGAATAATATGTGTGAGGGTACCCCAGGAGAGTTCCAAATGTGTGTGGGTAGAATATATATCCCACGGGGGTAAAATTGAAAAAGTGTAAAAAATTTTTTTTGGGACTTAGTCATTTTTCCGGCGTTTATCAGACTTTCAGATACGGCAAATGTCAGTGAGCGTTCCGATTTCAGTTCCTGAGCGATTCGCCCAATGAGTCCTTGATATTTAGTCGTTTTCAGCCAATATTTTGGATTTATGAAAATTTCACTTTTTTGTGAAAATATCCACTAAATGAGGGAATAGTATGTGTGAGGGTACCCCAGGAGAGTTACAAATGTGTGTGGGTAGAATATATATCCCATGGGGGTAAAATTGAAAAAAGTTGAAAATAATTTTTTTTTGGGACTTAGTCGTTTTTCTGGCGTTTATCAGACTTTCAGATATGGCAAATGTCAGTGAGCATTCCGATTTCAGTTCCAGAGCGATTCGCCCAATGAGTCCTTGATATTAAGTCGCTTTCAGCCATTTTTCTGGATTTTTGAAAATTTCACTTTTTTGTGAAAATATCCACTAAATGAGGGAATAATATGTGTGAGTGTACCACAGGAGAGTTCCAAATGTGTGTGGGTAGAATATATATTCCACGGGGTAAAATTGAAAAAAGTTGAAAATAATTTTTTTTTGGACTTAGTCATATTTCCGGCGTTCATCAGACTTTCAGATAAGGGAAATGTCAGTGAGCGTTCCGATGTCAGTTCCAGAGTGATTCGCCCAATGAGTCCTTAATATTTAGTCGTTTTCAGCCAATTTTCTGGATTTTTGAAAATTTCACTTTTTTGTGAAAATATCCACTAAATGAGGGAATAATATGTGTGAGGGTACCCCAGGAGAGTTCCAAATGTGTGTGGGTAGAATATATATCCCACGGGGGTAAAATTGAAAAAGTGTAAAAAATTTTTTTTGGGACTTAGTCATTTTTCCGGCGTTTATCAGACTTTCAGATAGGGCAAATGTCAGTGAGCGTTCCGATTTCAGTTCCTGAGCGATTCGCCCAATGAGTCCTTGATATTTAGTCGTTTTCAGCCAATATTTTGGATTTATGAAAATTTCACTTTTTTGTGAAAATATCCACTAAATGAGGGAATAATATGTGTGAGGGTACCCCAGGAGAGTTCCAAATGTGTGTGGGTAGAATATATTTCCCACGTGGGTAAAATTGAAAACAGTTGAAAAAATTTTTTTTTTGGACTTAGTTATTTTTCCGGCATTTATCAGACTTTCAGATATGGCAAATGTCAGTGAGCGTTCCGATTTCAGTTCCAGAGCGATTCGCCCAATGAGTCCTTGATATTAACTAGTTTTCAGCCAATTTTCTGGATTTTTGAAAATTTCACTTTTTTGTGAAAATATCCACTAAATGAGGGAATAATATGTGTGAGGGTACCCCAGGAGAGTTCCAAATGTGTGTGTGTAGAATATATATCCCACGGGGGTAAAATTGAAAAAAGTTGAAAATAATTTTTTTTTGGACTTAGTCATATTTCCGGCGTTCATCAGACTTTCAGATAAGGGAAATGTCAGTGAGCGTTCCGACTTCAGTTCCAGAGCGATTCGCCCAATGAGTCCTTGATATTTAGTCTTTTCAGCCAATTTTCTGGATTTTTGAAAATTTCACTTTTTTGTGAAAATATCCACTAAATGAGGGAATAATATGTGTGAGGGAACCCCAGGAGAGTTCCAAATGTGTGGGGGTAGAATATATATCCCACGGGGGTAAAATTGAAAAAAGTTGAAAAAAATTTTTTTGGGGACTTATTCTTTTTTCTGGCGTTTATCAGACTTTCAGAAATGGCAAATGTCAGTGAGCATTCCGATTTCAGTTCCAGAGCGATTCGCCCAATGAGTCCTTGATATTTAGTCGCTTTCAGCCATTTTTCTGGATTTTTGAAAATTTCACTTTTTTTGTGAAAATATCCACTAAATGAGGGAATAATATGTGTGAGGGTACCACAGGAGAGTTCCAAATGTGTGTGGGTAGAATATATATCCCACGGGGGTAAAATTGAAAAAAGTTGAAAATAATTTTTTTTTGGACTTAGTCATATTTCCGGCGTTCATCAGACTTTCAGATAAGGGAAATGTCAGTGAGCGTTCCGATTTCAGTTCCAGAGTGATTCGCCCAATGAGTCCTTAATATTTAGTCGTTTTCAGCCAATTTTCTGGATTTTTGAAAATTTCACTTTTTTGTGAAAATATCCACTAAATGAGGGAATAATATGTGTGAGGGTACCCCAGGTGAGTTCCAAATGTGTGTGGGTAGAATATATATCCCACGGGGGTAAAATTGAAAATGTGTAAAAAATTTTTTTTGGGACTTAGTCATTTTTCCGGCGTTTATCAGACTTTCAGATAGGGCAAATGTCAGTGAGCGTTCCGATTTCAGTTCCTGAGCGATTCGCCCAATGAGTCCTTGATATTTAGTCGTTTTCAGCCAATATTTTGGATTTATGAAAATTTCACTTTTTTGTGAAAATATCCACTAAATGAGGGAATAATATGTGTGAGGGTACCCCAGGAGAGTTCCAAATGTGTGTGGGTAGAATATATATCCCACGGGGGTAAAATTTAAAAAAGTTGAAACAAATTTTTTTTTTTACTTAGTCATTTTTCCGGCGTTTATCAGACTTTCAGATGGGGGAAATGTCAGTGAGCGTTCCGATTTCAGTTCCAGAGCGATTCACCCAATGAGTCATTAATATTTATTCGTTTTCAGCCAATTTTCTGGATTTTTGAAAATTTCACTTTTTTGTGAAAATATCAACTAAATGAGGGAATAATATGTGTGAGGGTACCCCAGGAGAGTTACAAATGTGTGTGGGTAGAATATATATCCCACGGGGGTAAAATTGAAAAAACTTGAAAACAATTTTTTTTTGGACTTAGTCATTTTTTCGGCGTTTATCAGACTTTCAGATAGGGGAAATGTCAGTGAGCGTTCCGATTTTAGTTCCAGAGCGATTCGCCCAATGAGTCCTTAATATTTAGTCATTTTCAGCCAATTTTCTGGATTTTTGAAAATTTTACTTTTTTGTGAAAATATCAACTAAATGAGGGAATAATATGTGTGAGGGTACCCCAGGAGAGTTACAAATGTGTGTGGGTAGAATATGTATCCCACGGGGGTAAAATTGAAAAAAGTTGAAAACATTTTTTTGGGGGAATTAGTCATCTTTCCGGCGTTTATCAGACTTTCAGAAATGGCAAATGTCAGTGAGCATTCCGATTTCAGTTCCAGAGCGATTCGCCCAATGAGTCCTTGATATTAAGTCGTTTTCAGCCATTTTTTTGGATTTTTGAAAATTTCACTTTTTCGTGAAAATATCCACTAAATGAGGGAATAATATGTGTGAGGGTACCCCAGGAGAGTTCCAAATGTGTGTGGGTAGAATATATATCCCACGGGGGTAAAATTGAAAAAAGTTGAAAAAATTTTTTTTTGGGACTTAGTCATTTTTCCGGCGTTTATCAGACTTTCAGAGAGGGGAAATGTCAGTGAGCATTCCGATTTCAGTTCCAGAGCGATTCGCCCAATGAGTCCTTAATATTTAGTCGTTTTCAGCCAATTTTCTGGATTTTTGAAAATTTCACTTTTTTGTGAAAATATCCACTAAATGAGGGAATAATATGTGTGAGGGTACCCCAGGAGAGTTCCAAATGTGTGTGGGTAGAATATATATCCCACGGGGTAAAATTGAAAAAAGTTGAAAAAATTTTTTTTGGGACTGTCATTTTTCCGGCGTTTATCAGACTTTCAGATATGGGAAATGTCAGTGAGCGTTCCGATTTCAGTTCCAGAGCGATTCGCCCAATGAGTCCTTAATATTTAGTCGTTTTCAGCCAATTTTCTGGATTTTTGAAAATTTCACTTTTTTGTGAAAATATCCACTAAATGAGGGAATAATATGTGTGAGGGTACCCCAGGAGAGTTCCAAATGTGTGTGGGTAGAATATATATCCCACGGGGGTAAAATTGAAATAAGTTGAAAAAATTTTTTTTTGGGACTGTCATTTCTCCGGCGTTTATCAGACTTTCAGATATGGGAAATGTCAGTGAGCGTTCCGATTTCAGTTCCAGAGCGATTCGCCCAATGAGTCCTTGATATTAAGTCGTTTTCAGCCAATTTTCTGGATTTTTGAAAATTTCACTTTTTTGTGAAAATATCCACTAAATAAGGGAATAATATGTGTGAGGGCACCCCAGGAGAGTTCCAAATATGTGTGGGTAGAATATATATCCCACGGGGGTAAAATTGAAAAAAGTTGAAACATTTTTTTTTTGGGACTTAAGGCCCTGTCACACATAACGAGATCGCTAGCGAGATCGTTGATACGTCACGGGTTTTGTGACGCAACAGCGACATCGCTAGCGATCTCGCTACGTTTGACAGGTAGCAACGACCAGGCCCCTGCTGCGAGATCGTTAATCGTTACAAAGCTCCCTGGACCATTCCTGGGTCGTTGCACTCCCGCTGGGCAGTGTGCATCGCTGTATTTGACACCTAGCCAACGACCTCGTCCAGCGATTCAGAACTCAGACACGTAGGCGTGTATAAATTGGACTATTCCGCGCCCCTCGTCCCCGATTGGTGGTCGCTACGGCGTTCTCATTTCCGGACGTGCATAAAGAAGGCAACAGAATAGCGATTCCGTCCTTTGTTTCTGACCTTGTGCTTATTGCAGATCCTACCAGAGTTCTCCGGGCTACTAATATCCGTTCATTGGACTAGTGCTGATTTTTGCGGATCATTGCAGCGTTCTCCAGCTGTGACTCCGCTTTGAACATATCAGACATCTTTAGTAAGGTAGGTATTGTTTGAGGTCTCAGATGCGTTTCCATTTTTTAATCTTTTATCACACATTTACTAATTATCTGTTATCTTTGCTTTTCAGGGAGGGAGGGCTTGGCTTCTATTTGTATATATATATATATGTATGCTTTTGCATGGGCAGATATTTTAGGGGTCTCATGCACATGCACCCACACAGCGCATTTTCTGTCATGCTCACTAACAGAATGGAATATGGTTTTCCATGATATTTTTTATATACAGTTTCAATACTTGTGTTAATTGTTTTGTTGAAAGTGTTCTCATCTTTTCATGTTATGTTTGCAGTTTGCACATCATGGACGACGGGCAGTGTGCTATTGTGGTTGCTGCATTGCTGGTTGAGGAAGCTCGGAGTCAAGATGAGGCACGAGAGCTACAGAGGCGTTCCAAACGAAAGCATCGCATGTGGACCAGAGAGTGGCTGCAGAAGAGGTCTGAATTGTCCCACATGCAACTTGTAAGAGAGCTTCAGGAGAAGAACCCTCATGATTTCCGCAACTATCTGAGGATGTCAGAGGAATCTTTTAAAGAGTTATTGGAACGAGTTACGCCACGTATTCAACGGAAGGATACAGCGATGCGTGCTGCCATTCCGGCAGATGAAAGATTGGCAGTCACACTGAGATTCCTGGCCACCGGACGCTCACTCCAAGACTTGCATTTTTCTGCAGCCATTTCAAGGCCCATGCTCAGTGTTCTAATCCCGGAGACATGTAATGCAATTTACCACAGTCTACGTAGTTACATACAGTTTCCCAACACGGAGGAGGAATGGAAAAAGATTGCCTCTGATTTTGAGCAGCTGTGGCAGTTCCCTAACTGTGGTGGGGCTTTGGACGGGAAACATGTCCGAATCACTCAGCCACCAAATAGCGGATCCTATTTTTATAATTATAAGGGCTATTTCAGCATCATCATGATGGCCCTTGTTAATGCCAATTACGAATTTATAAATGTAGATGTTGGCATGAACGGCAGGGTTTCTGATGGTGGTGTTTTAGAGCACACACTTTTTGGAGAGCGATTGGACAACTGTGACCTACACTTGCCTCCCAACTCAGAGACTACAGGTAACCTTAATTTTGTTTTTGTCGGCGATGAAGCCTTCCCACTTCATCCCAATCTTATTAAACCGTTCCCCCAAAAAAGTCTTACCCAGGAAAGAAGAATTTTCAATTATCGTTTGTCAAGGGCACGTCGTGTTGTCGAAAATGCCTTCGGTATCATGGCCAACCGCTTCAGAGTTTTTCACACGCCAATTAACATGAAGCTTGCATCAATAGACTCTGTTGTTTTGGCCTGTTGCACACTTCACAACTTTCTTCGTCGACGTGATGCAATTACGTACTGTCCGCCTGGCTTCGTGGACTCTGTGGACCTAGCCAATGGGGAAGTGGAGCTCGGTGAATGGCGTTCAAACGATCCTGAAATTGCAGGCCTTCAACCAGTGGGATATGGCAGAAACACCCAGGATGCGAAGACCAGCCGCGACAACTACTGCCAGTATTTTAACGGTCCTGGTGCTGTTACTTGGCAACATCAGAACTTATAGTGGGCAACTACTGACAATTATACACTACTTTCAGTTTTGTATTGATTTGTGTAATAAACTGTGTTTAACTTTGCAAAAGATTTGTTTATCATTGTTTCAATAGTAAGGGCCCGTATACACATACGTGTACTACAGGGGCGGACATAGGAATCATGGGAGCTCATAGCAGAAGTTATAATTGGGACCCCCCCCCACAAAAAAAAAAGAAAAAAAAAAAGGAAATAATTGTTGGGGACACAGAAGAGCAGATCCCACAACCTTCCAGCCTTTCTTCCTTTCTGAACTCCTAAATTACTCTTTCATAGCCCCATAAAAATGTGATGCCAACAAAAGTGTCCCCCTTAACACAGTATGATACCCCGATGGTGACTTCCTCCTTTTTAGCCTCCACATGCACAGTGTAATGACCCTAATGTATCACATGAGCCATGTATGAGGGAGGTGGAGTCGGAGTAATGGAAATTGAGGAGTCGGTTTGGCTTATCGACTCCGCAGCCCTGTATACCAGGATGGGAGAGCACACAGTATAATGCAGCCCCCCATAGGGTAAAAGGCAGCCCCAGTCCTCCAGTATTATCAGTACTGACTGATTTACAAAAATATATAAATACATACTTACCACTCCGTATTCCCCGCTGCTTCAGTCTCTGCAGCGAGTCTCTCTCATCACGACAGCAGCTGGCAGCTCCACTGTCTGACACAGCGTGGTGCATCGTAGCAGCGTTGCCGCGCCGCTGTTTGATTAACCGCCACCCACCGGCACTGTACTCAGTAATGGCTGCGTGTAGTGTGTTGTGCGGCTGTGCCTTGTAGTAATGCCGCAGCAGGGCCCACTCAAGCACAATTAAAGGTGTTGGCCATGTCTGAACACAGTGGCAGTGGGCGGTGGCGGCAATCAAACAGAGGAGCGTGGGGTACAGAATGGGGGAGACTGCTATGGGGTCCGCTGGCTCACGGGCCCCCTACGGCCACGGGCCCCATAGCAGTTATGTGGCCTGCCACCAATGGCGGTACACCACTGTTGTACTCGTATGTATACATCCATATATACATCCATATACACATACATATTCAGATACATAAAAATCTACACCCATATCCACACTTATATACAGATAACCAGCTATACACACACATACTCACAGACACAGAAGTATGCATACCGACATAAAAATATAGATACATATTTCTACATAAAACCACCTAAACACCAGTGTTCCTGTGTGACCGTCACAATACAGACACTGCTGCGTTCTACAGATGTCGCATTATCAATACAGCGTTTCTAGTCCGACACGCTAATAATTCAAGTCACAATAGGGTTCTCTAATAAACCGCGGGTTTATTGGCGACGTTCATGCGTCGTGGGCGTGGTTACCGACGTTCATGCGTCGTGGGCGGGTCTAACGACGTAGTTGCGGCCTAGCTTATTAAGAGCATTATGGCATCCAGGGTCAGGGCATCTCCTTGGGGTGATGCTGAGGTGTGCTACCTTGTGGAGCATCTGGATGCACTTGATTATGAGTGCCATGTGCACTCTGAGCATCCAGTGCTCCATAAGCAGGCGGTGCTGCAGAGGATCGGTCGGGGCCTGTTCCGGAGATTTGGGGTGCAGCGCTCTGCTACCCAAATCCGTAAAAAGCTGGCGGACCTGAAATATAGGTCTGCCGACCGAATCGTCAGCATCCGGTCACGGTCCCTGCCCCGCAGTGGTGAGTGGTTTTAAAATATGTTAACACAATATATGGCAGTACATTAGTTACAACTGCAATCACCTTAGGTATCTAATGTTATTTGTTTTCCAGCGCCTGCAGCCCCAGAGTCCCCAAGGGAGTCACCTCCAGCCCTGGAGCCCCAGCAGCATTCCTCTGCCAGCTCGCCAGCATCACTCCGTGATATAGGTGCAGCTTCATCTTTCGGTAATGCTTTGACATAAAATACGGTCCATACAACTTGGAAAGTATAGGGTTGTCATGTACTATTAAGTGTTGTGTCTTTCTCTAGCCGGTGGTGCCAGGGGATCCGGGTGGTCCTTAAGCTCGTCATCATCCGAGCAACCTGAAAACCGTAAGTGTTAAATACCAAACATGTACCTGATAGGCTGTGTGCCCACGATGCGTTTTTTAAGGTGTTTCTGCAGCGTTTTTGCTGCTGTGGAAACGCATTAAAAGCGCATGGTAGAAGGCCTGCCATGTTCCCCAATGATAATCCGCATGTGCTGTGCACATGCTGCGGAAATTTCCGCTGCACATTATCATTGCGGAAAAAAACGCAGCATTACCAATTATTTTGCATAAGGTGGTTTTTTTGCGTCGCCATTGACTTGCATTATAATGCGCCAATTCCGCAATACTGCATCTGTACTTGCGTAATTAGCGCGTTCTAATGTGTGGATGGTACCCGGGAGTGGTGCATCGTGGGCACATAGCCTTAATTTGATGAATGTACAGAATTATTGGACTTTTAAGTTTAACTATTACCTCCGTAGAAATCCCAACACTACAAGATCTCCTGGCGTCACAACGGAGACTGAGTGAAGAGATCCACCAGCACGGAGTGATGCTGGCAAGATTTGTGGCAGCCCATGACCGTCACGGCAGCCAATAAATTCTTTTTTGTTATGTAGTTGATATTATTTGGTTGGTTATATTTTTTATATTTTTATAAAAAAAAATTAGTTTATATCCACTATTGTCTACACTTTGTTACATCTAATCCTATCCTGTGTGATACTGCCTGACGGGTTGTGTATCTAATCCTATCCTGTGTGATACTGCCTGACGGCTTGTGTATCTAATCATATCCTGTGTGATACTGCCTGACGGGTTGTGTATCTAATCCTATCCTGTGTGATACTGCCTGACAGGTTGTGTATCTAATCCTATCCTGTGTGATACTGCCTGACGGGTTGTGTATCTAATCCTATCCTGTGTGATACTGCCTGACGGGTTGTGTATCTAATCCTATCCTGTGTGATACTGCCTAAAGAGTTGTGTATCTAATCCTATCCTGTGTGATACTGCCTGACGGGTTGTGTATCTAATCCTATCCTGTGTGATACTGCCTAAAGAGTTGTGTATCTAATCCTATCCTGTGTGATACTGCCTAAAGAGTTGTGTATCTAATCCTATCCTGTGTGATACTGCCTGACGGGTTGTGTATCTAATCCTATCCTGTGAGATACTGCCTAAAGAGTTGTGTATCTAATCCTATCCTGTGTGATACTGCCTGACGGGTTGTGTATCTAATCCTATCCTGTGTGATACTGCCTAACAAGCAGTGCAGGGGCAGTAAAGCCCACTCCAATGTCGGCTTTCACACCCTCCTGCTTATTGATGTTATCAGCTGAAGTTGTGTAGGGGCAGGAAAGCAGTCTGAAGTAGGCTTTCATTGCCGCCTACTTATTGATGTTATCAGCTGAAGTTGTGTGGGGGCAGGAAAGCCGTCTGAAGTCGGCTTTAATAACTGTCTACTAATTGATGTTATCAGCTGAAGTAGTGTAGGGGCAGGAAAGCCGTCTGAAGTCGGCTTTCATTGCCGCCTACTTATTGATATTATTAGCTGAAGTTGTGTGGGGGCAGGAAAGCCGTCTGAAGTCGGCTTTAATAGCTGTCTACTAATTGATGTTATCAGCTGAAGTAGTGTAGGGGCAGGAAAGCCGTCTGAAGTCGGCTTTCATTGCCGCCTACTTATTGATATTATCAGCTGAAGTTGTGTGGGGGCAGGAAAGCCGTCTGAAGTCGGCTTTAATAGCTGTCTACTAATTGATGTTATCAGCTGAAGTAGTGTAGGGGCAGGAAAGCCGTCTGAAGTCGGCTTTCATTGCCGCCTACTTATTGATATTATTTGCTGAAGTTGTGTGGGGGCAGGAAAGCCATCTGAAGTCGGCTTTCACAGATGCCAGCTAATTCAAGAAGAAGAGAGAAGAGGAAAGAATAGGAACATAGTATGAAAACTATAAGGAAGACCTAACATGTTGATCCAGAGGAAGGCAAAAAAAACCCATGCTCCGTTTTGGGAAAAAAAATTCCTTCCTGACTCCACATACGGCAATCAGACTAGTTCCCTGGATCAACGCCCTATCAAGAATCTAGTATATACAACCTATAATCTGAGTCAGACTCATGGTGCATGGTATGGCAGATCATTGCCATACCGTGCACCATGACTATGACCCCAAAGACTAAAAGAAGGGAAGTAGGAAGAGGAGGGGAAGAAAACCAGCTGTGAAGAAGACCAGAGGACACAGGGAGAAGACAGAAGACAGGTGATAAAGCCTGGAGCCGGAGGAGGAGAAGGGGAGGAGGTGATCACCAGCGGAGAGCAGGGATGGGAATAGACGGTAGAGAATGGAGGGGAGGGAACGGAGATTGGGAAGGGATCGGAGGGCAGGGGTGAGGGGTCCCACCCTCGGGAAGAGGTAAAGCAGAAAATAAGGCAACCAAAAAACATTTTTATTTCAATCAGGGTGAGATCAGAGGGCAGGGGTAAAGTTAAAAAAGAGGACAATATAACTTTTTTTTATAAACAAACAAAAATATAAACAATTTTAACAATTTAAATAAGTATTAAATTAACAATATTTACAAAATGATAAAAAAAAATTGAAATGAAACATCACTACAGTTCTTCATATCGATTACCTGTATTTGTGTATCCGTGCCTGGGGGAAACAAAAGAATCAGAACACATGGGATACTGTGGGGGGGGGGGCAAGGCTTTGTGGACGCCGGATCCTCTGCACTGGTGTGCTGTGAAGTGGGTCCGGCCTATGGGTCCAAGAATGTTGTTGAAAATGGCCAGGGTCAATCAGAGTATGTACAGTAGACGTTTCATTAAGTTCACCGGCTGCCGCTTTATTTAAAGTCTCAAACATGACCCTTTCTGCATGCGCCCTCTGTCGGTCATCCAGCCTCTGTAGTCTCTCGCCACCATATGTTGCAAAGCTGTCCCGCTTGTCCTGGGTCTGCAGAAGTAGAATCTTGTTCGCCAGAGATACTAGATCTGGCGATGGCGGCAAGCTGGCCTTTCTTTTCCTTGATTTTCTCTGTCGCCGAGGCACAAGGTCTTCACTTGTAGAGGCCATAGGGTCTTCATTCACCGATGCCATAGGTTCCTCATTCCTTGACATAACACTCGCCTCCTCCATACCACGTTCCGTAGCCGAGATGTCGTCATCTTGCCGATGGTGCTGTGGGAACACAAAATTAAAGTTAAGATTTGGTTACAACATCCAGCAGGTATGTTATGACCAGCATGGGTACACGTGCACTAAAAAACAAATATGAGGGGCGGCTAAACTATGGCATGTACATTGAAAGTATAAATGCTATTTACAGGGAAGCAAAGAAGGTACTTACATCTTCAACAGGGGAGTCAGTCCGTATGTCGGGGTCTTCTTCTGGGGTCGGCCGCATCGTACACGCCATTCGCCGAGGTAGCTCCTGGTCACGGGTGAAGGCAAGCAAATCATAATACCATAATGTCGGCACATAAACCTCATCTGTGCCGGTACCTGACTTCTTTGATTTCTCCACCCGGTTGAGTTCTTTCTTATATACGGTGCGTAGACCCTGGATCTTTCTCTTCACCAGCTCTTCATCCACCTTCTCGTTGGGGCCATGCCTTTTAAAGAGGGAAATCAATTGCTGGTAGGCCTCCCTCTTTTTCTCTCTATTGCAGTAGTCTGTTGATTTTATTTGCCAAAGGCACGGCAGGGAGCGGTAGAGGTCAATCATTTCCCTCACAAACTCTTCACTTTTGAAAGCCATCTGAAAAGGATAGCAATACAGTGAGCATACATGAAACGTTTTAAAACAAAGTAAAAAGTACTACACACCATTTGCTGACTAAAAATGGCCTCCAATGTATAAGCAAATATATACTTATTGAGTGTGATAAAAATCCACTAAAATAACTTACCGTGGAAACAAAGCAATACAGTGCCTGAAGAACCCAAAAGACAATGTTCAGTCACAGCTGAAGAAAATCCACAAATGAATGGAATCACAGCAGTAGAACGCAACTAGGATCCAAAAATCAGGACGCTGACAAGGCTGCAACAAATCCCAGATGGACGAAACTTGCCCGGAGAACACTGCTACGATCCGAAAGCAGAGCGCAGATAGGAACAAGGGAGCGGAATTGCCCCAACGTCGCCTTTTTTTTAAAACCCGGCCGCCAATCAGAACGCAGTAGCGTCTACCAATCGGAGATGAATGGGCGCGGAAAGGTAATTTTATGCACGCCTTTCTGTCACAGTACAGTCCCTCAAAGTGTGTATCGTTATGTGGATCGTTGAAATAGCTGCTGTGTGACAGTGTCCCAGCGACCAACGAGATCGTTAGTTAGATCGCTGGGGCGGCTGAAATCGTTGGCAAGTTATGCATGTTTGACGGCTCCCGAACGATCTCTCCAGCGATCTCAAAACTGTGATGTATCAACGATCTCGCTAGCGATCTCGTTATGTGTGACAGGGCCTTTAGTCATTTTTCCGGCGTTTATCAGACTTTCAAATAGGGCAAATGTCAGTGAGCGTTCCAATTTCAGTTCCAGAGCGATTCGCCCAATGAGTCCTTGATATTTAGTCGTTTTCATCCAATATTTTGGATTTTTGAAAATTTCACTTTTTTGTGAAAATATCCACTAAATGAGGGAATAATATGTGTGAGGGTACCCCAGAAGAGTTGCAAATGTGTGTGGGTAGAATATATATCCCACGGGGGTAAAATTGAAAAAAGATCAAAAAATTTTTTTTTAGGACTTAGTCATTTTTCCGGCGTTTATCAGGCTTTCAGATTGGGCAAATGTCAGTGAGCATTCCAATTTCAGTTCCAGAGCGATTCGCCCAATGAGTCCTTGATATTTAGTCGTTTTCATCCAATATTTTGGATTTTTGAAAATTTCACTTTTTTGTGAAAATATCCACTAAATGAGGGAATAATATGTGTGAGGGTACCCCAGGAGAGTTCCAAATGTGTGTGGGTAGAATATATATCCCACGGGGGTAAAATTGAAAAAAGTTGAAAATAATTTTTTTTTTGACTTAGTCATTTTTCCGGTGTTTATCAGACTTTCAGATAGGGGAAATGTCAGTGAGCGTTCCGATTTCAGTTCCAGAGCGATTCGCCCAATGAGTCCTTAATATTTAGTCATTTTCAGCCAATTTTCTGGATTTTTGAAAATTTCACTTTTTTGTGAAAATATCCACTAAATGAGGGAATAATATGTGTGAGGGTACTCCAGGAGAGTTCCAAATGTGTGTGTGTAGAATAAATATCCCACGGGGGTAAAATTGAAAAAAGTTTAAAAAATTTTTTTGGGGACTTAGTCATTTTTCCGGCGTTTATCAGACTTTCAGAAATGGCAAATGACAGTGAGCGTTCCGATTTCAGTTCCAGAGCGATTCGCCCAATGAGTCCTTGATATTTAGTCGTTTTCAGCCAATATTTTGGATTTATGAAAATTTCACTTTTTTGTGAAAATATCCACTAAATGAGGGAATAATATGTGTGAGGGTACCCCAGGAGAGTTCCAAATGTGTGTGGGTAGAATATATATCCCACGGGGGTAAAATTGAAAAAAGTTGAAAATAATTTTTTTTTTTACTTTCTCATTTTTCCGGCGTTTATCAGAATTTCAGATAGGGGAAATGTCAGTGAGCGTTCCGATTTCAGTTCCAGAGCGATTCGCCCAATGAGTCCTTAATATTTAGTCGTTTTCAGCCAATTTTCTGGATTTTTGAAAATTTCACTTTTTTGTGAAAATATCCACTAAATGAGGGAATAATATGTGTGAGGGTACCCCAGGAGAGTTCCAAATGTGTGTGGGTAGAATATATATCCCACGGGGGTAAAATTGAAAAAAGTTGAAAATAATTTTTTTTTGGACTTAGTAATTTTTCCGGCGTTTATCAGACTTTCAGATAGGGGAAATGTCAGTGAGCGTTCCGATTTCAGTTCCAGAGCGATTCACCAAATGAGTCTTTAATATTTATTCGTTTTCAGCCAATTTTCTGGATTTTTGAAAATTTCACTTTTTTGTGAAAATATCCACTAAATGAGGGAATAATATGTGTGAGGGTACCCAAGGAGAGTTCCAAATGTGTGTGGGTAGAATATATATCCCACGGGGGTAAAATTGAAAAAAGTTGAAAAATGTTTTTTTTTGGGACTTAGTTATTTTTCCGGCGTTTATCAGACTTTCAGATATGGCAAATGTCAGTGAGCATTCCGATTTCAGTTCCAGAGCGATTCGCCCAATGAGTCCTTGATATTAAGTAGTTTTCAGCCATTTTTCTGGATTTTTGAAAATTTCACTTTTTTGTGAAAATATCCACTAAATGAGGGAATAATATGTGTGAGGGTACCACAGGAGAGTTCCAAATGTGTGTGGGTAGAATATATATCCCACGGGGGTAAAATTGAAAAAAGTTGAAAATAATTTTTTTTTGGACTTAGTCATATTTCCGGCGTTCATCAGACTTTCAGATAGGGCAAATGTCAGTGAGCGTTCCGATTTTAGTTCCAGAGCGATTCGTCCAATGAGTCCTTAATATTTAGTCGTTTTCAGCCAATTTTCTGGATTTTTCAAAATTTCACTTTTTTGTGAAAATATCCACTAAATGAGGGAATAATATGTGTGAGGGTACCCCAGGAGAGTTCCAAATGTGTGTGGGTAGAATATATATCCCACGGGGGTAAAATTGAAAAAAGTTGAAAAATTTTTTTTTGGGGACTTTGTCATTTTTCCGGCGTTTATCAGACTTTCAGATAAGGGAAATGTCAGTGAACGTTCCGATTTCAGTTCCAGAGCAATTCGCCCAATGAGTCCTTGATATTTAGTCGTTTTCAGCCAATTTTCTGGATTTTTGAAAATTTTACTTTTTTGTGAAAATATCAACTAAATGAGGGAATAATATGTGTGAGGGTACCCCAGGAGAGTTACAAATGTGTGTGGGTAGAATATATATCCCACGGGGGTAAAATTGAAAAAAGTTGAAAACATTTTTTTTGGGGAATTAATCATCTTTCCGGCGTTCATCAGACTTTAAGATAAGGGAAATGTCAGTGAGCGTTCCGATTTCAGTTCCAGAGCGATTCGCCCAATGAGTCCTTAATATTTAGTCGTTTTCAGCCAATTTTCTGGATTTTTGAAAATTTCACTTTTTTGTGAAAATATCCACTAAATGAGGGAATAATATGTGTGAGGGTACCCCAGGAGAGTTCCAAATGTGTGTGGGTAGAATATATATCCCACAGGGGTAAAATTGAAAAAGTGTAAAAAAAAATTTTTGGGGACTTAGTAATTTTTCCGGCGTTTATCAGACTTTCAGATAGGGCAAATGTCAGTGAGCGTTCCGATTTCAGTTCCTCAGCGATTCGCCCAATGAGTCCTTGATATTTAGTCGTTTTCAGCCAATATTTTGGATTTATGAAAATGTCACTTTTTTGTGAAAATATCCACTAAATGAGGGAAAAATATGTATGAGGGTACCCCAGGAGAGTTCCAAATGTGTGTGGGTAGAATATATATCCCACGGTGGTAAAATTGAAAAAAGTTTAAAAAATTTTTTGGGGGACTTAGTCATTTTTCCGGCGTTTATCAGACTTTCAGAAATGGCAAATGTCAGTGAGCGTTCCGATTTCAGTTCCAGAGCGATTCGCCCAATGAGTCCTTGATATTAAGTCGTTTTCAGCCAATTTTCTGGATTTTTGAAAATTTCACTTTTTTGCGAAAATATCCACTAAATGAGGGAATAATATGTGAGAGGGTACCCCAGGAGAGTTCCAAATGTGTGTGGGTAGAATATATATCCCACGGGGGTAAACTTGAAAAAAGTTCAAAATATTTTTTTTTTTGGACTTAGTCATTTTTCCGGCGTTTATCAGACTTTCAGATAGGGGAAATGTCAGTGAGCGTTCCAATTTCAGTTCCAGAGCGATTCGCCCAATGAGTCCTTGATATTTAGTCGTTTTCAGCCAATTTTCTGGATTTTTGAAAATTTCACTTTTTTGTGAAAATATCTACTAAATGAGGGAATAATATGTGTGAGGGTACCCCAGGAGAGTTCCAAATGTGTGTGGGTAGAATATATATCCCACGGGGGTAAAATTGAAAAAAGTTGAAAAAATTTTTTTTTGGGACTTAGTCATTTTTCCGGCGTTTATCAGACTTTCAGATAGGGGAAATGTCAGTGAGCATTCCGATTTCAGTTCCAGAGCGATTCGCCCAATGAGTCCTTAATATTTAGTCGTTTTCAGCCAATTTTCTGGATTTTTGAAAATTTCACTTTTTTGTGAAAATATCCACTAAATGAGGGAATAATATGTGTGAGGGTACCCCAGGAGAGTTCCAAATGTGTGTGGGTAGAATATATATCCCACGGGGGTAAAATTGAAAAAAGTTGAAAATAATTTTTTTTTTGGACTGTCATTTTTCCGGCGTTTATCAGACTTTCAGATAGGGGAAATGTCAGTGAGCATTCCGATTTCAATTACATATCAATTCGCCCAATGAGTCCTTGATATTTAGTCGTTTTCAGCCAATTTTCTGGATTTTTGAAAATTTCACTTTTTTGTGAAAATATCCACTAAATGAGGGAATAATATGTGTGAGGGTACCCCAGGAGAGTTGCAAATGTGTGTGGGTAGAATATATATCCCACGGGGGTAAAATTGAAAAAAGTTGAAAATATTTTTTTTTTTTACTTAGTCATTTTTCCGGCGTTTTATCAGACTTTCAGATAGGGGAAATGTCAGTGAGCGTTCCGATTTCAGTTCCAGAGCGATTCGCCCAATGAGTCCTTAATATTTAGTCATTTTCAGCCAATTTTCTGGATTTTTGAAAATTTCACTTTTTTGTGAAAATATCCACTAAATGAGGGAACAATATGTGTGAGGGTACCCCAGGAGAGTTCCAAATGTGTGTGTGTAGAATAAATATCCCACGGGGGTAAAATTGAAAAAAGTTTAAAAAAATTTTTTGGGGACTTAGTAATTTTTCCGGCGTTTATCAGACTTTCAGAAATGGCAAATGTCAGTGAGCGTTCCAATTTCAGTTCCAGAGCGATTCTCCCATTGAGTCCTTGATATTTAGTCGTTTTCATCCAATATTTTGGATTTTTGAAAATTTCACTTTTTTGTGAAAATATCCACTAAATGAGGGAATAATATGTGTGAGGGTACCCCAGGAGAGTTCCAAATGTGTGTGGGTAGAATATATATCCCACGGGGGTAAAATTGAAAAAAGTTGAAAATAATTTTTTTTTGGACTTAGTAATTTTTCCGGCGTTTATCAGACTTTCAGAGAGGGGAAATGTCAGTGAGCGTTCCGATTTCAGTTCCAGAGCGATTCACCCAATGAGTCTTTAATATTTATTCGTTTTCAGCCAATTTTCTGGATTTTTGAAAATTTCACTTTTTTGTGAAAATATCCACTAAATGAGGGAATAATATGTGTGAGGGTACCCAAGGAGAGTTCCAAATGTGTGTGGGTAGAATATATATCCCACGGGGGTAAAATTGAAAAAAGTTGAAAAATGTTTTTTTTTGGGACTTAGTTATTTTTCCGGCGTTTATCAGACTTTCAGATATGGCAAATGTCAGTGAGCATTCCGATTTCAGTTCCAGAGCGATTCGCCCAATGAGTCCTTGATATTAAGTAGTTTTCAGCCATTTTTCTGGATTTTTGAAAATTTCACTTTTTTGTGAAAATATCCACTAAATGAGGGAATAATATGTGTGAGGGTACCACAGGAGAGTTCCAAATGTGTGTGGGTAGAATATATATCCCACGGGGGTAAAATTGAAAAAAGTTGAAAATAATTTTTTTTTGGACTTAGTCATATTTCCGGCGTTCATCAGACTTTCAGATAGGGCAAATGTCAGTGAGCGTTCCGATTTTAGTTCCAGAGCGATTCGTCCAATGAGTCCTTAATATTTAGTCGTTTTCAGCCAATTTTCTGGATTTTTCAAAATTTCACTTTTTTGTGAAAATATCCACTAAATGAGGGAATAATATGTGTGAGGGTACCCCAGGAGAGTTCCAAATGTGTGTGGGTAGAATATATATCCCACGGGGGTAAAATTGAAAAAAGTTGAAAAATTTTTTTTGGGGGACTTTGTCATTTTTCCGGCGTTTATCAGACTTTCAGATAAGGGAAATGTCAGTGAACGTTCCGATTTCAGTTCCAGAGCAATTCGCCCAATGAGTCCTTAATATTTAGTCGTTTTCAGCCAATTTTCTGGATTTTTGAAAATTTTACTTTTTTGTGAAAATATCAACTAAATGAGGGAATAATATGTGTGAGGGTACCCCAGGAGAGTTCCAAATGTGTGTGGGTAGAATATATATCCCACGGGGGTAAAATTGAAAAAAGTTGAAAATAATTTTTTTTTTGGACTGTCATTTTTCCGGCGTTTATCAGACTTTCAGATAGGGGAAATGTCAGTGAGCATTCCGATTTCAATTACATATCAATTCGCCCAATGAGTCCTTGATATTTAGTCGTTTTCAGTCAATTTTCTGGATTTTTGAAAATTTCACTTTTTTGTGAAAATATCCACTAAATGAGGGAATAATATGTGTGAGGGTACCCCAGGAGAGTTGCAAATGTGTGTGGGTAGAATATATATCCCACGGGGGTAAAATTGAAAAAAGTTGAAAATATATATTTTTTTTACTTAGTCATTTTTCCGGCGTTTTATCAGACTTTCAGATAGGGGAAATGTCAGTGAGCGTTCCGATTTCAGTTCCAGAGCGATTCGCCCAATGAGTCCTTAATATTTAGTCATTTTCAGCCAATTTTCTGGATTTTTGAAAATTTCACTTTTTTGTGAAAATATCCACTAAATGAGGGAATAATATGTGTGAGGGTACCCCAGGAGAGTTCCAAATGTGTGTGGGTAGAATATATATCCCACGGGGGTAAAATTGAAAAAAGTTGAAAATAATTTTTTTTTGGACTTAGTAATTTTTCCGGCGTTTATCAGACTTTCAGATAGGGGAAATGTCAGTGAGCGTTCCGATTTCAGTTCCAGAGCGATTCACCCAATGAGTCTTTAATATTTATTCGTTTTCAGCCAATTTTCTGGATTTTTGAAAATTTCACTTTTTTGTGAAAATATCCACTAAATGAGGGAATAATATGTGTGAGGGTACCCAAGGAGAGTTCCAAATGTGTGTGGGTAGAATATATATCCCACGGGGGTAAAATTGAAAAAAGTTGAAAAATGTTTTTTTTTGGGACTTAGTTATTTTTCCGGCGTTTATCAGACTTTCAGATATGGCAAATGTCAGTGAGCATTCCGATTTCAGTTCCAGAGCGATTCGCCCAATGAGTCCTTGATATTAAGTAGTTTTCAGCCATTTTTCTGGATTTTTGAAAATTTCACTTTTTTGTGAAAATATCCACTAAATGAGGGAATAATATGTGTGAGGGTACCACAGGAGAGTTCCAAATGTGTGTGGGTAGAATATATATCCCACGGGGGTAAAATTGAAAAAAGTTGAAAATAATTTTTTTTTGGACTTAGTCATATTTCCGGCGTTCATCAGACTTTCAGATAGGGCAAATGTCAGTGAGCGTTCCGATTTTAGTTCCAGAGCGATTCGTCCAATGAGTCCTTAATATTTAGTCGTTTTCAGCCAATTTTCTGGATTTTTCAAAATTTCACTTTTTTGTGAAAATATCCACTAAATGAGGGAATAATATGTGTGAGGGTACCCCAGGAGAGTTCCAAATGTGTGTGGGTAGAATATATATCCCACGGGGGTAAAATTGAAAAAAGTTGAAAAATTTTTTTTTGGGGACTTTGTCATTTTTCCGGCGTTTATCAGACTTTCAGATAAGGGAAATGTCAGTGAACGTTCCGATTTCAGTTCCAGAGCAATTCGCCCAATGAGTCCTTGATATTTAGTCGTTTTCAGCCAATTTTCTGGATTTTTGAAAATTTTACTTTTTTGTGAAAATATCAACTAAATGAGGGAATAATATGTGTGAGGGTACCCCAGGAGAGTTACAAATGTGTGTGGGTAGAATATATATCCCACGGGGGTAAAATTGAAAAAAGTTGAAAACATTTTTTTGGGGGAATTAATCATCTTTCCGGCGTTCATCAGACTTTAAGATAAGGGAAATGTCAGTGAGCGTTCCGATTTCAGTTCCAGAGCGATTCGCCCAATGAGTCCTTAATATTTAGTCGTTTTCAGCCAATTTTCTGGATTTTTGAAAATTTCACTTTTTTGTGAAAATATCCACTAAATGAGGGAATAATATGTGTGAGGGTACCCCAGGAGAGTTCCAAATGTGTGTGGGTAGAATATATATCCCACAGGGGTAAAATTGAAAAAGTGTAAAAAAAATTTTTTGGGGACTTAGTACTTTTTCCGGCGTTTATCAGACTTTCAGATAGGGCAAATGTCAGTGAGCGTTCCGATTTCAGTTCCTCAGCGATTCGCCCAATGAGTCCTTGATATTTAGTCGTTTTCAGCCAATATTTTGGATTTATGAAAATTTCACTTTTTTGTGAAAATATCCACTAAATGAGGGAAAAATATGTATGAGGGTACCCCAGGAGAGTTCCAAATGTGTGTGGGTAGAATATATATCCCACGGTGGTAAAATTGAAAAAAGTTTAAAAAATTTTTTGGGGGACTTAGTCATTTTTCCGGCGTTTATCAGACTTTCAGAAATGGCAAATGTCAGTGAGCGTTCCGATTTCAGTTCCAGAGCGATTCGCCCAATGAGTCCTTGATATTAAGTCGTTTTCAGCCAATTTTCTGGATTTTTGAAAATTTCACTTTTTTGCGAAAATATCCACTAAATGAGGGAATAATATGTGAGAGGGTACCCAAGGAGAGTTCCAAATGTGTGTGGGTAGAATATATATCCCACGGGGATAAAATTGAAAAAAGTTCAAAATATTTTTTTTTTTGGACTTAGTCATTTTTCCGGCGTTTATCAGACTTTCAGATAGGGGAAATGTCAGTGAGCGTTCCAATTTCAGTTCCAGAGCGATTCGCCCAATGAGTCCTTGATATTTAGTCGTTTTCAGCCAATTTTCTGGATTTTTGAAAATTTCACTTTTTTGTGAAAATATCTACTAAATGAGGGAATAATATGTGTGAGGGTACCCCAGGAGAGTTCCAAATGTGTGTGGGTAGAATATATATCCCACGGGGGTAAAATTGAAAAAAGTTGAAAAAATTTTTTTTTGGGACTTAGTAATTTTTCCGGCGTTTATCAGACTTTCAGATAGGGGAAATGTCAGTGAGCATTCCGATTTCAATTACATATCAATTCGCCCAATGAGTCCTTGATATTTAGTCGTTTTCAGCCAATTTTCTGGATTTTTGAAAATTTCACTTTTTTGTGAAAATATCCACTAAATGAGGGAATAATATGTGTGAGGGTACCCCAGGAGAGTTGCAAATGTGTGTGGGTAGAATATATATCCCACGGGGGTAAAATTGAAAAAAGTTGAAAATATTTTTTTTTTTGACTTAGTCATTTTTCCGGCGTTTTATCAGACTTTCAGATAGGGGAAATGTCAGTGAGCGTTCCGATTTCAGTTCCAGAGCGATTCGCCCAATGAGTCCTTAATATTTAGTCATTTTCAGCCAATTTTCTGGATTTTTGAAAATTTCACTTTTTTGTGAAAATATCCACTAAATGAGGGAACAATATGTGTGAGGGTACCCCAGGAGAGTTCCAAATGTGTGTGTGTAGAATAAATATCCCACGGGGGTAAAATTGAAAAAAGTTTAAAAAAATTTTTTGGGGACTTAGTAATTTTTCCGGCGTTTATCAGACTTTCAGAAATGGCAAATGTCAGTGAGCGTTCCAATTTCAGTTCCAGAGCGATTCTCCCATTGAGTCCTTGATATTTAGTCGTTTTCATCCAATATTTTGGATTTTTGAAAATTTCACTTTTTTGTGAAAATATCCACTAAATGAGGGAATAATATGTGTGAGGGTACCCCAGGAGAGTTCCAAATGTGTGTGGGTAGAATATATATCCCACGGGGGTAAAATTGAAAAAAGTTGAAAATAATTTTTTTTTGGACTTAGTAATTTTTCCGGCGTTTATCAGACTTTCAGATAGGGGAAATGTCAGTGAGCGTTCCGATTTCAGTTCCAGAGCGATTCGCCCAATGAGTCCTTGATATTAAGTCGTTTTCAGCCAATTTTCTGGATTTTTGAAAATTTCTCTTTTTTGTGAAAATATCCACTAAATGAGGGAATAATATGTGTGAGGGTACCCCAGGAGAGTTCCAAATGTGTGTGGGTAGAATATATATCCCACGGGGGTAAAATTGAAAAAAGTTGAAAAATTTTTTTTTTCGGACTGTCATTTTTCCGGCATTTATCAGACTTTCAGATAGGGGAAATGTCAGTGAGCATTCCGATTTCAGTTCCAGGGCGATTCGCCCAATGAGTCCTTGATATTAAGTCGTTTTCAGCCAATTTTCTGGATTTTTGAAAATTTCACTTTTTTGTGAAAATATCCACTAAATGAGGGAATAATATGTGTGAGGGCACCCCAGGAGAGTTCCAAATATGTGTGGGTAGAATATATATCCCACGGGGGTAAAATTGAAAAAAGTTGAAAAAATTTTTTTTTGGGACTTAGTCATTTTTCCGACATTTATCAGACTTTCAAATAGGGCAAATGTCAGTGAGCGTTTCGATTTTAGTTCCAGAGCGATTCGCCCAATGAGTCCTTGATATTTAGTCGTTTTCAGACAATTTTCTGGATTTTTGAAAATTTCACTTTTTTGAGAAAATATCCACTAAATGAGGGAATAATATGTGTGAGGGCACCCCAGGAGAGTTCCAAATGTGTGTGGGTAGAATATATATCCCACGGGGGTAAAATTGAAAAAAGTTGAAAATAATTTTTTTTTTGGACTGTCCTTTTTCCGGGGTTTATCAGACTTTCAGATAGGGGAAACTTCAATGAGCGTTTCGATTTCAGTTCCAGATCGATTCGCCCAATGAGTCCTTGATATTTAGTCGTTTTCAGCCAATTTTCTGGATTTTTGAAAATTTCACTTTTTTGTGAAAATATCCACTAAATGAGGGAATAATATGTGTGAGGGTACCCCAGGAGTGTTCCAAATGTGTGTGGGTAGAATATATATCCCACGGGGGTAAAATTTAAAAAAGTTGAAAACATTTTTTTTTGGGACTTAGTCATTTTTCTGGCGTTTATCAAACTTTCAAATAGGGCAAATGTCAGTGAGCGTTCCGATTTCAGTTCCAGAGCGATTCGCCCAATGAGTCCTTGATATTTAGTTGTTTTCATCCAATATTTTGGATTTTTGAAAATTTCACTTTTTTGTGAAAATATCCACTAAATGAGGGAATAATATGTGTGAGGGCACCCCAGGAGAGTTCCAAATATGTGTGGGTAGAATATATATCCCACGGGGGTAAAATTGAAAAAAGTTGAAAAATTTTTTTTTTGGGACTTAGTCATTTCTCCGGCGTTTTTCAGACTTTCAGATAGGGGAAATGTCAGTGAGCGTTCCGATTTCAGTTCCAGAGCGATTCGCCCAATGAGTCCTTGATATTAAGTCGTTTTCAGCCAATTTTCTGGATTTTTGAAAATTTCTCTTTTTTGTGAAAATATCCACTAAATGAGGGAATAATATGTGTGAGGGTACCCCAGGAGAGTTCCAAATGTGTGTGGGTAGAATATATATCCCACGGGGGTAAAATTGAAAAAAGTTGAAAAATTTCTTTTTTCGGACTGTCATTTTTCCGGCATTTATCAGACTTTCAGATAGGGGAAATGTCAGTGAGCATTCCGATTTCTGTTCCAGGGCGATTCGCCCAATGAGTCCTTGATATTAAGTCGTTTTCAGCCAATTTTCTGGATTTTTGAAAATTTCACTTTTTTGTGAAAATATCCACTAAATGAGGGAATAATATGTGTGAGGGCACCCCAGGAGAGTTCCAAATATGTGTGGGTAGAATATATATCCCACGGGGGTAAAATTGAAAAAAGTTGAAAAATTTTTTTTTTGGGACTTAGTCATTTCTCCGGCGTTTATCAGACTTTCAAATAGGGCAAATGTCAGTGAGCGTTTCGATTTCAGTTCCAGAGCGATTCGCCCAATGAGTCCTTGATATTTAGTCGTTTTCATCCAATATTTTGGATTTTTGAAAATGTCACTTTTTTGTGAAAATATCCACTAAATGAGGGAATAATATGTGTGAGGGTACCCCAGGAGAGTTCCAAATGTGTGTGGGTAGAATATATATCCCACGGGAGTAAAATTGAAAAAAGTTGAAAAATTTTTTTTTTGGGACTGTCATTTTTCCGGCGTTTATCAGTCTTTCAGATAGGGGAAATGTCAGTGAGCGTTCGATTTCAGTTCCAGAGCGATTCGCCCTATGAGTCCTTGATATTAAGTCGTTTTCAGCCAATTTTCTGGATTTTTGAAAATTTCACTTTTTTGTGAAAATATCCACTAAATGAGGGAATAATATGTGTGAGGACACCCCAGGAGAGTTCCAAATATGTGTCGGTAGAATATATATCCCACGGGGGTAAAATTGAAAAAAGTTGAATAATTAATTTTTTGGTACTTAGTCATTTTTCCGGCGTTTATCAGGCTTTCAGATAGGGCAAATGTCAGTGAGCGTTCCAATTTCAGTTCCAGAGCGATTCGCCCAATGAGTCCTTGATATTTAGTCGTTTTCATCCAATATTTTGGATTTTTGAAAATTTCACTTTTTTGTGAAAATATCCACTAAATGAGGGAATAATATGTGTGAGGGTACCCCAGGAGAGTTCCAAATGTGTGTGGGTAGAATATATATCCCACGGGGGTAAAATTGAAAAAAGTTGAAAATAATTTTTTTTTTGGACTGTCCTTTTTCCGGGGTTTATCAGACTTTCAGATAGGGGAAATTTCAGTGAGCGTTTCGATTTCAGTTCCAGATCGATTCGCCCAATGAGTCCTTGATATTTAGTCGTTTTCAGCCAATTTTCTGGATTTTTGAAAATTTCACTTTTTTGTGAAAATATCCACTAAATGAGGGAATAATATGTGTGAGGGTACCCCAGGAGTGTTCCAAATGTGTGTGGGTAGAATATATATCCCACGGGGGTAAAATTTAAAAAAGTTGAAAACATTTTTTTTTGGGACTTAGTCATTTTTCTGGCGTTTATCAAACTTTCAAATAGGGCAAATGTCAGTGAGCGTTCCGATTTCAGTTCCAGAGCGATTCGCCCAATGAGTCCTTGATATTTAGTTGTTTTCATCCAATATTTTGGATTTTTGAAAATTTCACTTTTTTGTGAAAATATCCACTAAATGAGGGAATAATATGTGTGAGGGTACCCCAGGAGAGTTCCAAATGTGTGTGTGTAGAATAAATATCCCACGGGGGTAAAATTGAAAAAAGTAGAAAATTTTTTTTTTGGGGACTTAGTCATTTTTCCGGCGTTTATCAGACTTCAGATAAGGGAAATATCAGTGAACGTTCCAATTTCAGTTCCAGAGCAATTCGCCCAATGAGTCCTTGATATTTTGTCGTTTTCAGCCAATTTTCTGGATTTTTGAAAATTTCACTTTTTTGTGAAAATATCCACTAAATGAGGGAATAATATGTGTGAGGGTACCCCAGGAGAGTTCCAAATGTGTGTGGTAGAATATATATCCCACGGGGGTAAAATTGAAAAAACTTGAAAACAGTTTTTTTTTGGACTTAGTCATTTTTCCGGCGTTTTTCAGACTTTCAGATAGGGGAAATGTCAGTGAGCGTTCCGATTTTAGTTCCAGAGCGATTCGCCAATGAGTCCTTAATATTTAGTCGTTTTCAGCCAATTTTCTGGATTTTTGAAAATTTCACTTTTTTGTGAAAATATCCACTAAATGAGGGAATAATATGTGTGAGGGTACCCCAGGAGAGTTCCAAATGTGTGTTTGTAGAATAAATATCCCACGGGGGTAAAATTGAAAAAAGTATAAAAAATTTTTTTTGGGGACTTAGTCATTTTTCCGGCGTTTATCAGACTTCAGATAAGGGAAATGTCAGTGAACGTTCCAATTTCAGTTCCAGAGCAATTCGCCCAATGAGTCCTTGATATTTAGTCGTTTTCAGCCAATTTTCTGGATTTTTGAAAATTTCACTTTTTTGTGAATATATCAGCTAAATGAGGGAATAATATGTGTGAGGGTACCCCAGGAGAGTCCCAAAAGTGTGTGGGTAGAATATATATCCCACGGGGGTAAAATTTAAAAAAGTTGAAAAAATTTTTTTTTGGGACTTAGTCATTTTTCTGGCGTTTATCAAACTTTCAAATAGGGCAAATGTCAGTGAGCATTCCGATTTCAGTTCCAGAGCGATTCGCCCAATGAGTCCTTGATATTTAGTTGTTTTTATTAAATATTTTGGATTTTTGAAAATTTCACTTTTTTGTGAAAATATCCACTAAATGAGGGAATAATATGTGTGAGGGTACCCCAGGAGAGTTCCAAATGTGTGTGTGTAGAATAAATATCCCACGGGGGTAAAATTGAAAAAAGTAGAAAAATTTTTTTTTGGGGACTTAGTCATTTTTCCGGCGTTTATCAGACTTCAGATAAGGGAAATGTCAGTGAACGTTCCAATTTCAGTTCCAGAGCAATTCGCCCAATGAGTCCTTGATATTTAGTCGTTTTCAGCCAATTTTCTGGATTTTTGAAAATTTCACTTTTTTGTGAAAATATCCACTAAATGAGGGAATAATATGTGTGAGGGTACCCCAGGAGAGTTCCAAATGTGTGTGGTAGAATATATATCCCACGGGGGTAAAATTGAAAAAACTTGAAAACAGGTTTTTTTTGGACTTAGTCATTTTTCCGGCGTTTATCAGACTTTCAGATATGGTAAATGTCAGTGAGCGTTCCGATTTCAGTTCCAGAGCGATTCGCCCAATGAGTCCTTGATATTAAGTCGTTTTCAGCCAATTTTCTGGATTTTTGAAAATTTCACTTTTTTGTGAAAATATCCACTAAATGAGGGAATAATATGTGTGAGGGTACCCCAGGAGAGTTCCAAATGTGTGTGGGTAGAATATATATCCCACGGGGGTAAAATTTAAAAAAGTTGAAAAAATTTTTTTTTGGGACTTAGTCATTTTTCTGGCGTTTATCAAACTTTCAAATAGGGCAAATGTCAGTGAGCGTTCCGATTTCAGTTCCAGAGCGATTCGCCCAATGAGTCCTTGATATTTAGTCGTTTTCATCCAATATTTTGGATTTTTGAAAATTTCACTTTTTTGTGAAAATATCCACTAAATGAGGGAATAATATGTGTGAGGGTACCCCAGGAGAGTTCCAAATGTGTGTGGTAGAATATATATCCCACGGGGGTAAAATTGAAAAAACTTGAAAGCAATTTTTTTTTGGACTTAGTCATTTTTCCGGCGTTTTTCAGACTTTCAGATAGGGCAAATGTCAGTGAGCGTTCCAATTTCAGTTCTAGAGCGATTCGCCCAATGAGTCCTTGATATTTAGTCGTTTTCATCCAATATTTTGTATTTTTGAAAATTTCACTTTTTTTGTGAAAATATCCACTAAATGACGGAATAATATGTGTGAGGGTACCCCAGGAGAGTACCAAATGTGTGTGGGTAGAATATATATCCCACGGGGGTAAAATTGAAAAAAGTTGAAAATAATTTTTTTTTTGACTTAGTCATTTTTCCGTTGTTTATCAGACTTTCAGATAGGGGAAATGTCAGTGAGCGTTCCGATTTCAGTTCCAGAGCGATTCGCCCAATGAGTCCTTAATATTTAGTCATTTTCAGCCAATTTTCTGGATTTTTGAAAATTTCACTTTTTTGTGAAAATATCCACTAAATGAGGGAATAATATGTGTGAGGGTACTCCAGGAGAGTTCCAAATGTGTGTGTGTAGAATAAATATCCCACGGGGGTAAAATTGAAAAAAGTAGAAAAAAATTTTTTTTGGGACTTAGTCATTTTTCCGGCGTTTATCAGACTTCAGATAAGGGAAATGTCAGTGAACATTCCGATTTCAGTTCCAGAGCAATTCGCCCAATGAGTCCTTGATATTTAGTCGTTTTCAGCCAATTTTCTGGATTTTTGAAAATTTCACTTTTTTGTGAATATATCAACTAAATGAGGGAATAATATGTGTGAGGGTACCCCAGGAGAGTTCCAAATGTGTGTGGGTAGAATATATATCCCACGGGGGTAAAATTGAATAAAGTTGAAAATAATTTTTTTTTGGACTTAGTCATTTTTCCGGCGTTTATCAGACGTTCAGATAGGGCAAATGTCAGTGAGCGTTCCGATTTCAGTTCCAGAGCGATTCGCCCAATGAGTCCTTGATATTTAGTCGTTTTCATCCAATATTTTGTATTTTTGAAAATTTCACTTTTTTTGTGAAAATATCCACTAAATGAGGGAATAATATGTGTGAGGGTACCCCAGGAGAGTTCCAAATGTGTGTGGGTAGAATATATATCCCACGGGGGTAAAATTGAAAAAAGTTGAAAATAATTTTTTTTTTGACTTAGACATTTTTCCGTCGTTTATCAGACATTCAGATAGGGGAAATGTCAGTGAGCGTTCCAATTTCAGTTCTAGAGCGATTCGACCAATGAGTCCTTGATATTTAGTCGTTTTCATCCAATATTTTGTATTTTTGAAAATTTCACTTTTTTTGTGAAAATATCCACTAAATGACAGAATAATATGTGTGAGGGTACCCCAGGAGAGTACCAAATGTGTGTGGGTAGAATATATATCCCACGGGGGTAAAATTGAAAAAAGTTGAAAATAATTTTTTTTTTGACTTAGACATTTTTCCGTCGTTTATCAGACTTTCAGATAGGGGAAATGTCAGTGAGCGTTCCGATTTCAGTTCCAGAGCGATTCGCCCAATGAGTCCTTAATATTTAGTCGTTTTCAGCCAATTTCTGGATTTTTGAAAATTTCACTTTTTTGTGAAAATGTCCACTAAATGAGGGAATAATATGTGTGAGGGTACCCCAGGAGAGTTCCAAATGTGTGTGGGTAGAATATATATCCCACGGGGGTAAAATTGAATAAAGTTGAAACTAATTTTTTTTTGGACTTAGTCATTTTTCCGGCGTTTATCAGACGTTCAGATAGGGCAAATGTCAGTGAGCGTTCCGATTTCAGTTCCAGAGCGATTCGGCCAATGAGTCCTTGATATTTAGTCGTTTTCATCAAATCTTCTGGATTTTTGAAAATTTCACTTTTTTGTGAAAATATCCACTAAATGAAGGAATAATACGTGTGAGGGGACCCCAGGAAAGTTCCAAATGTGTGTGGGTAGAATATATATCCCACGGGGGTAAAATTGAAAAAAGTTGAAAAAAAATTTTTTTTGGACTTAGTTATTTTTCCGGCGTTTATCAGACTTTCAGAAATGGCAAATGTCAGTGAGCGTTCTGATTTCAGTTCCAGAGCGATTCGCCCAATGAGTCCTTGATATTAAGTCGTTTTCAGCCAATTTTCTGGATTTTTGAAAATTTCACTTTTTTGTGAAAATATCCACTAAATGAGGGAATAATATGTGTGAGGGTACCCCAGGAGAGTTCCAAATGTGTGTGGGTAGAATATATATCCCACGGGGGTAAAATTGAAAAAAGTTGAAAATAATTTTTTTTTGGACTTAGTTATTTTTCCGGCGTTTATCAGACTTTCAGAAATGGCAAATGTCAGTGAGCGTTCTGATTTCAGTTCCAGAGCGATTCGCCCAATGAGTCCTTGATATTTAGTCGTTTTCAGCCAATTTTCTGGATTTTTGAAAATATCACTTTTTTGTGAAAATATCCACTAAATGAGGGAATAATATGTGTGAGGGTACCCCAGGAGAGTTCCAAATGTGTGTGGGTAGAATATATATCCCACGGGGGTAAAATTGAAAAAAGTTGAAAAAAAATTTTTTTGGACTTAGTTATTTTTCCGGCGTTTATCAGACTTTCAGAAATGGCAAATGTCAGTGAGCGTTCCGATTTCAGTTCCAGAGCGATTCGCCCAATGAGTCCTAGATATTAAATCGTTTTCAGCCAATTTTCTGGATTTTTGAAAATTTCACTTTTTTTGTGACAATATCCACTAAATGAGGCAATAATGTGTGAGGGTACCCCATGAGAGTTCCAAATGTGTGTGAGTAGAATATATATCCCACGGGGGTAAAACTGAAAAAAGTTGAAAATAATTTTTTTTTGGACTTAGTCATTTTTCCGGCGTTTATCAGACTTTCAGATAGGGGAAATGTCAGTGAGCATTCCGATTTCAGTTCCAGAGCGATTCGCCCAATGAGTCCTTGATATTTAGTCGTTTTCAGCAAATTTTCTGGATTTTTGAAAATTTCACTTTTTTGTGAAAATATCCACTAAATGAGGGAATAATATGTGTGAGGGTACCCCAAGAGAGTTCCAAATGTGTGTGGGTAGAATATATATCCTACGGGGGTAAAATTGAAAAAAGTTGAAAAAATTTTTTTTTGGGACTTAGTCATTTTTCCGGCGTTTATCAGGCTTTCAGATAGGGGAAATGTCAGTGAGCATTCCAATTTCAGTTCCAGAGCGATTCGCCCAATGAGTCCTTGATATTTAGTTGTTTTTATCCAATATTTTGGATTTTTGAAAATTTCACTTTTTTGTGAAAATATCCACTAAATGAGGGAATAATATGTGTGAGGGTACCCCAGGAGAGTTCCAAATGTGTGTGAGTAGAACATATATCCCACGGGGGTAAAATTGAAAAAAGTTGAAAATAATTTTTTTTTGGACTTAGTCATTTTTCCGGCGTTTATCAGACTTTCAGAAATGGAAATGTCAGCGAGCGTTCCGATTTCAGTTCCAGAGCGATTCGCCCAATGAGTCCTTGATATTAAGTCGTTTTCAGTCAATTTTCTGGATTTTTGAAAATTTCACTTTTTTGTGAAAATATCCACTAAATGAGGGAATAATATGTGTGAGGGTACCCCAGGAGAGTTCCAAATGTGTGTGAGTAGAATATATATCCCACGAGGGTAAAATTGAAAAAAGTTGAAAATAAATTTTTTTTGGAATTAGTCATTTTTCCGGCGTTTATCAGACTTTCAGAAATGACAAATGTTAGTGATCGTTCCGATTTCAGTTCCAGAGCGATTCGCCCAATGAGTCCTTGATATTAAGTCGTTTTCAGCCAATTTTCTGGATTTTTTAAAAATTTCACTTTTTTGTGAAAATATCCACTAAATGAAGGAATAATATGTGTGAGGGTACCCCAGGAGAGTTCCAAATGTGTGTGGGTAGAATATATATCCCACGGGGGTAAAATTGAAAAAAGTTTGAAAAAATTTTTTTTTGGACTTAGTTATTTTTCCGGCGTTTATCAGACTTTCAGAAAAGGCAAATGTCAGTGAGCGATCCGATTTCAGTTCCATAGCGATTTGCCCAATGAGTGCTTGATATTTAGTTGTTTTCAGCCAATATTTTGGATTATTGAAAATTTCACTTTTTTGTGAAAATATCCACTAAATAAGGGAATAATATGTGTGAGGGTACCCCAGGAGAGTTCCAAATGTGTGTGGGTAGAAAATATATCCCACGGGGGTAAAATTGAAAAAAGTTGAAAATAATTTTTTTTTGGACTTAGTTATTTTTCGGGCGTTTATCAGACTTTCAGAAATGGCAAATGTCAGTGATCGTTCCGATTTCAGTTCCAGAGCGATTCGCCCAATGAGTCCTTGATATTTAGTCGTTTTCAGCCAATTTTCTGGATTTTTAAAAATTTCACTTTTTTGTGAAAATATCCACTAAATGAGGGAAGGAATAATATGTGTGAGGGTACCCCAGGAGAGTTCCAAATGTGTGTGGGTAGAATATATATCCCACGGGGGTAAAATTGAAAAAAGTTGAAAAATTTTTTTTTTGGAATTAGTTATTTTTCCGGCGTTTATCAGACTTTCAGAAAAGGCAAATCTCAGTGAGCAATCCAATTTCAGTTCCATAGCGATTTGCCCAATGAGTGCTTGATATTTAGTTGTTTTCAGCCAATATTTTGGATTATTGAAAATTTCACTTTTTTGTGAAAATATCCACTAAATAAGGGAATAATATGTGTGAGGGTACCCCAGGAGAGTTCCAAATGTGTGTGGGTAGAAAATATATCCCACGGGGGTAAAATTGAAAAAAGTTGAAAATAATTTTTTTTTGGACTTAGTTATTTTTCGGGCGTTTATCAGACTTTCAGAAATGGCAAATGTCAGTGATCGTTCCGATTTCAGTTCCAGAGCGATTCGCCCAATGAGTCCTTGATATTTAGTCGTTTTCAGCCAATTTTCTGGATTTTTGAAAATTTCACTTTTTTGTGAAAATATCCACTAAATGAGGGAATAATATGTGTGAGGGTACCCCAGGAGAGTTCCAAATGTGTGTGAGTAGAATATATATCCCACGGGGGTAAAATTGAAAAGAGTTGAAAATAAATTTTTTTTGGACTTAGTCATTTTCCGGCGTTTATCAGACTTTCAGATAGGGCAAATGTCAGTGAGCGATCCGATTTCAGTTCCAGAGCGATTCGCCCAATGAGTCCTTGATATTTAGTCGTTTTCAGCCAATATTTTGGATTATTGAAAATTTCACTTTTTTGTGAAAATATCCACTAAATAAGGGAATAATATGTGTGAGAGTATCCCAGGAGAGTTCCAAATGTGTGTGGGTAGAATATATATCCCACGGGGGTAAAATTGAAAAAAGTTGAAAATAATTTTTTTTTGGACTTAGTTATTTTTCGGGCGTTTATCAGACTTTCAGAAATGGCAAATGTCAGTGATCGTTCCGATTTCAGTTCCAGAGCGATTCGCCCAATGAGTCCTTGATATTTAGTCGTTTTCAGCCAATTTTCTGGATTTTTAAAAATTTCACTTTTTTGTGAAAATATCCACTAAATGAGGGAATAATATGTGTGAGGGTACCCCAGGAGAGTTCCAAATGTGTGTGGGTAGAATATATATCCCACGGGGGTAAAATTGAAAAAAGTTGAAAAATTTTTTTTTTGGAATTAGTTATTTTTCCGGCGTTTATCAGACTTTCAGAAAAGGCAAATGTCAGTGAGCGATCCAATTTCAGTTCCATAGCGATTTGCCCAATGAGTGCTTGATATTTAGTTGTTTTCAGCCAATATTTTGGATTATTGAAAATTTCACTTTTTTGTGAAAATATCCACTAAATAAGGGAATAATATGTGTGAGGGTACCCCAGGAGAGTTCCAAATGTGTGTGGGTAGAAAATATATCCCACGGGGGTAAAATTGAAAAAAGTTGAAAATAATTTTTTTTTGGACTTAGTTATTTTTCGGGCGTTTATCAGACTTTCAGAAATGGCAAATGTCAGTGATCGTTCCGATTTCAGTTCCAGAGCGATTCGCCCAATGAGTCCTTGATATTTAGTCGTTTTCAGCCAATTTTCTGGATTTTTGAAAATTTTACTTTTTTGTGAAAATATCCACTAAATGAGGGAATAATATGTGTGAGGGTACCCCAGGAGAGTTCCAAATGTGTGTGAGTAGAATATATATCCCACGGGGGTAAAATTGAAAAGAGTTGAAAATAAATTTTTTTTGGACTTAGTCATTTTCCGGCGTTTATCAGACTTTCAGATAGGGCAAATGTCAGTGAGCGATCCGATTTCAGTTCCAGAGCGATTCGCCCAATGAGTCCTTGATATTTAGTCGTTTTCAGCCAATATTTTGGATTATTGAAAATTTCACTTTTTTGTGAAAATATCCACTAAATAAGGGAATAATATGTGTGAGAGTATCCCAGGAGAGTTCCAAATGTGTGTGGGTAGAATATATATCCCACGGGGGTAAAATTGAAAAAAGTTGAAAATAATTTTTTTTTGGACTTAGTCATTTTTCCGGCGTTTATCAGACTTTCAGATAGGGGAAATGTCAGTGAGCGTTCCGATTTCAGTTCCAGAGCGATTCGCCCAATGAGTCCTTAATATTTAGTCGTTTTCAGCAAATTTTCTGGATTTTTGAAAATTTCACTTTTTTTTGGAAAATATTTACTAAATGAGGGAATATGTGTGAGTGTACCCCAGGAGAGTTCCAAATGTGTGTGGGTAGAATATATATCCTACAGGGGTAAAATTGAAAAAAGTTGAAAAAATTTTTTTTTGGGACTTAGTTATTTTTCCGGCGTTTATCAGGCTTTCAGATAGGGCAAATGTCAGTGAGCGTTCCGATTTCAGTTCCAGAGCGATTCGCCCAATGAGTCCTTGATATTTAGTTGTTTTTATCCAATATTTTGGATTTTTGAAAATTTCACTTTTTTGTGAAAATATCCACTAAATGAAGGAATAATATGTGTGAGGGTAGACCAGGAGAGTTCCAAATGTGTGTGGGTAGAATATATATCCCACGGGGGTAAAATTGAAAAAAGTTGAAAAAAATTTTTTTTTGGACTTAGTTATTTTTCCGCCGTTTATCAGACTTTCAGAAATGGCAAATGTCAGCGAGCGTTCCGATTTCAGTTCCAGAGCGATTCGCCCAATGAGTCCTTGATATTAAGTCGTTTTCAGCCAATTTTCTGGATTTTTGAAAATTTCACTTTTTTGTGAAAATATCCACTAAATGAGGGAATAATATGTGTGAGGGTACCCCAGGAGAGTTCCAAATGTGTGTGAGTAGAATATATATCCCACGAGGGTAAAATTGAAAAAAGTTGAAAATAAATTTTTTTTGGACTTAGTCATTTTTCCGGCGTTTATCAGACTTTCAGATAGGGGAAATGTTAGTGAGTGTTCCGATTTCAGTTCCAGAGCGATTCGCCCAATGAGTCCTTAATAATTAGTCGTTTTCAGCCAATTTTCTGGATTTTTGAAAATTTCACTTTTTTGTGAAAATATCCTCTAAATGAGGGAATAATATGTGTGAGGGTACCCCAGGAGAGTTCCAAATGTGTGTGGGTAGAATATATATACCACGGGGGTAAAATTGAAAAAAGTTGAAAAAATTATTTTTTTGGACTTAGTCATTTTTCCGGCGTTTATCAGACTTTCAGAAAGGGGAAATGTCAGTGAGCATTCCGATTTCAGTTCCAGAGCGATTCGCCCAATGAGTCCTTGATATTTAGTCGTTTTCAGCCAATATTTTGGATTTTTGAAAATTTCACTTTTTTGTGAAAATATCCTCTAAATGAGGGAATAATATGTGTGAGGGTACCCCAGGAGAGTTCCAAATGTTTGTGTGTAGAATATATATCACACGTGGGTAAAATTGAAAAAAGTTGAAAAATTTTTTTTTTGGGACTTAGTCATTTTTCCGGCGTTTATCAGACTTTCAGATAGGGGAAATGTCAGTGAGCGTTCCGATTTCAGTTCCAGAGCGATTTGCCCAATGAGTCCTTGATATTTAGTCGTTTTCATCCAATATTTTGGATTTTTGAAAATTTCACTTTTTTGTGAAAATATCCACTAAATGAGGGAATAATATGTGTGAGAGTACCCCAGGAGAGTTCCAAATGTGTGTGGGTAGAATATATATCCCACGGGGGTAAAATTGAAAAAAGTTGAAAATAATTTTTTTTTGGACTTAGTCATTTTTCCGGCGTTTATCAGACTTTCAGATAGGGGAAATGTCAGTGAGCGTTCCGATTTCAGATCCAGAGCGATTCGCCCTATGAGTCCTTAATATTTAGTCGTTTTCAGCAAATTTTCTGGATTTTTGAAAATTTCACTTTTTTTTGGAAAATATTTACTAAATGAGGGAATATGTGTGAGTGTACCCCAGGAGAGTTCCAAATGTGTGTGGGTAGAATATATATCACACGTGGGTAAAATTGAAAAAAGTTGAAAAATTTTTTTTGGGGGACTTAGTCATTTTTCCGGCGTTTATCAGACTTTCAGATAGGGGAAATGTCAGTGAGCGTTCCGATTTCAGTTACAGAGCGATTCGCCCTATGAGTCCTTGATATTAAGTCGTTTTCAGCCAATTTTCTGGATTTTTGAAAATTTCACTTTTTTGTGAAAATATCAACTAAATGAGGGAATAATATGTGTGAGGGTACCCCAGGAGAGTTCCAAATGTGTGTGGGTAGAATACATATACCACGGGGGTAAAATTGAAAAAAGTTGAAAAAATTATTTTTTTGGACTTAGTCATTTTTCCGGCGTTTATCAGACTTTCAGAAAGGGGAAATGTCAGTGAGCATTCCGATTTCAGTTCCAGAGCGATTCGCCCAATGAGTCCTTGATATTTAGTCTTTTTCAGCCAATATTTTGGATTTTTGAAAATTTCACTTTTTTGTGAAAATATCCACTAAATGAGGGAATAATATGTGTGAGGGTACCCCAGGAGAGTTCCAAATGTGTGTGTGTAGAATATATATCACACGTGGGTAAAATTGAAAAAAGTTGAAAAATTTTTTTTGGGGGACTTAGTCATTTTTCCGGCGTTTATCAGACTTTCAGATAGGGGAAATGTCAGTGAGCGTTCCGATTTCAGTTCCAGAGCGATTCGCCCAATGAGTCCTTAATAATTAGTCGTTTTCAGCCAATTTTCTGGATTTTTGAAAATTTCACTTTTTTGTGAAAATATCCAGTAAATGAGGGAATAATATGTGTGAGAGTACCCCAGGAGAGCTCCAAATGTGTGTGGGTAGAATATATATCCCACGGGGGTAAAATTGAAAAAAGCTGAAAAAATTTTTTTTTGGGACTTAGTCATTTTTCTGGCATTTATCAGGCTTTCAGATAGGACAAATGTCAGTGAGCGTTCCGATTTCAGTTCCAGATCGATTCGCCCAATGAGTCCTTGATATTTAGTCGTTTTCAGTCAATATTTTGGATTTTTGAAAATTTCACTTTTTTGTGAAAATATCCACTAAATGAGGGAATAATATGTGTGAGGGTACCCCAGGAGAGTTCCAAATGTGTGTGGGTAGAATATATATCCCACGTGGGTAAAATTGAAAAAAGTAGAAAAAAAATTTTTTTTGGGACTTAGTCATTTTTCCGGCGTTTATCAGACTGTCATAGGGTAAATGTCAGTGAGCGTTCCGATTTCAGTTCCAGAGCGATTCGCCCAATGAGTCCTTGATATTTAGTCGTTTTCATCCAATATTTTGGATTTTTGAAAATTTAACTTTTTTGTGAAAATATCCACTAAATGAGGGAATAATATGTGTGAGGGTACCCCAGGAGAGTTCCAAATGTGTGTGGGTAGAATATATATCCCACGGAGGTAAAATTGAAAAAAGTTGAACATTTTTTTTTTGAGACTTAGTCATCTTCCCGGCGTTTATCAGACTTTCAGATAGGGGAAATGTCAGTGACCGTTCCGATTTCAGTTCCAGAGCGATTCGCCCAATGAGTCCTTGATATTTAGTCATTTTCAGCCAATTTTCTGGATTTTTGAAAATTTCACTTTTTTGTGAAAATATCAACTAAATGAGGGAATAATATGAGTGAGGGTACCCCAGGAGAGTTCCAAATGTGTGAGAGTAGAATATATATCCCACGGGGGTAAAATTGAAAAAAGTTGAAAATATTTTTTTTTTGGACTTAGTCATTTTTCCGGCGTTTATCAGACTTTCAGATAGGGGAAATGTCAGTGAACGTTTCGATTTCAGTTCCAGAGCGATTCGCCCAATGAGTCCTTGATATTTAGTCGTTTTCATCCAATATTTTGGATTTTTGAAAATTTCACTTTTTTGTGAAAATATCCACTAAATGAGGGAATAATATGTGTGAGGGTACCCCAGGAGAGTTCCAAATGTGTGTGGGTAGAATATATATCCCACGGAGGTAAAATTGAAAAAAGTTGAACATTTTTTTTTTGAGACTTAGTCATCTTCCCGGCGTTTATCAGACTTTCAGATAGGGGAAATGTCAGTGACCGTTCCGATTTCAGTTCCAGAGCGATTCGCCCAATGAGTCCTTGATATTTAGTCATTTTCAGCCAATTTTCTGGATTTTTGAAAATTTCACTTTTTTGTGAAAATATCAACTAAATGAGGGAATAATATGAGTGAGGGTACCCCAGGAGAGTTCCAAATGTGTGAGAGTAGAATATATATCCCACGGGGGTAAAATTGAAAAAAGTTGAAAATATTTTTTTTTTGGACTTAGTCATTTTTCCGGCGTTTATCAGACTTTCAGATAGGGGAAATGTCAGTGAACGTTTCGATTTCAGTTCCAGAGCGATTCGCCCAATGAGTCCTTGATATTTAGTCGTTTTCATCCAATATTTTGGATTTTTGAAAGTTTCACTTTTTTGTGAAAATATCCACTAAATAAGGGAATAATATGTGTGAGGGTACCCCAGGAGAGTTCCAAATGTGTGTGGGTAGAATATATATCCCACGGGGGTAAAATTGAAAAAAGTTGAAAAAATTTTTATTTTGGACTTAGGCATTTTTCCAGCGTTTATCAGACTGTCAGATAGGGTAAATGTCAGTGAGCGTTCCGATTTCAGTTCCAGAGCGATTCGCCCATTGAATCCTTGATATTTAGTCGTTTTCATCCAATATTTTGGATTTTTGAAAATTTCACTTTTTTGTGAAAATATCCACTAAATGAGGGAATAATATGTGTGAGGGCACCCAAGGAGAGTTCCAAATGTATGAGAGTAGAATATATATCCCACGGGGGTAAAATTGAAAAAAGTTGAAAAAATTTTTTTTTGGACTTACTTATTTTTCCGGCTTTTATCAGACTTTCAGATATGGCAAATGTCAGTGAGCATTCCGATTTCAGTTACAGAGCGATTCGCCCTATGAGTCCTTGATATTAAGTCGTTTTCTGCCAATTTTCTGGATTTTTGAAAATTTCACTTTTTTGTGGAAATATCCACTAAATGAGGGAATAATATGTGTGAGGGTACCCCAGGAGAGTTTCAATTGTGTGTAGGTAGAATATATATCCCACGGGGGTACAATTGAAAAAAGTTGAAAAAAATTTTTTTTGGGACTTAGTCATTTTTCCGGCATTTATCAGGCTTTCAGATAGGGCAAATGTCAGTGAGCGTTCCGATTTCAGTTCCAGAGCGATTCTCCCAATGAGTCCTTGATATTTAGTCGTTTTCATCCAATATTTTCGATTTTTGAAAATTTCTCTTTTTTGTGAAAATATCCAGTAAATGAGGGAATAATATGTGTGAGAGTACCCCAGGAGAGTTCCAAATGTGTGTGGGTAGAATATATATCCCACGGGGGTAAAATTGAAAAAAGTTGAAAAAATTATTTTTTTGGACTTACTTAATTTTCCGGCGTTTATCAGACTTTCAGAAATGGCAAATATCAGTGAACGTTTCGATTTCAGTTCCAGAGCGATTCGCCCAATGAGTCCTTGATATTAAGTCGTTTTCAGCCAATATTTTGGATTTTTGAAAATTTCACTTTTTTTGTGAAAATATCCACTAAATGAGGGAATAATATGTGTGAGGGTACCCCAGGAGAGTTCCAAATGTGTGTGGGTAGAATATATATCCCACGGAGGTACAATTGAAAAAAGTTGAAAAAATTTTTTTTTTGGACTTAGTCATTTTTCCAGCGTTTATCAGACTGTCAGATAGGGGAAATGTCAGTGAGCGTTCCGATTTCAGTTCCAGAGCGATTCGCCCAATGAGTCCTTAATATTTATTTGTTTTCAGCCAATTTTCTGGATTTTTGAAAATTTCACTTTTCTGTGAAAATATCCACTAAATGAGGTAATAATATATGTGAGGGTACCCCAGGATAGTTCCAAATGTGTGTGGGTAGAATATATATCCCACGGGGGTAAAATTGAAAAAAGTTGAAAAAAATTTTTTTTGGGACTTAGTCATTTTCCCGGCGTTTATCAGGCTTTCAGATAGGGCAAATGTCAGTGAGCGTTCCGATTTCAGTTCCAGAGCGATTCGCCCAATGAGTCCTTGATATTTAGTCGTTTTCAGCCAATATTTTGTATTTTTGAAAATTTCACTTTTTTGTGAAAATATCCACTAAATGAGGGAATAATATGTGTGACGGTTCCCCAGGAGAGTTCCAAATGTGTGTGGGTAGAATATATATCCCACGGGGGTAAAATTGAAAAAAGTTGAAAAAATGTTTTTTGGGACTTAGTCATCTTCCCAGCGTTTATCAGACTTTCAGATAGGGGAACTGTCAGTGAGCGTTCCGATTTCAGTTTCAGAGCGATTCGCCAAAAAAGTCCTTAATATTTAGTCGTTTTCAGCCAATTTTCTGGATTTTTGAAAATTTCACTTTTTTGTGAAAATATCAACTAAATGAGGGAATAATATGTGTGAGGGTACCCTAGGAGAGTTCCAAATGTGAGTGGATAGAATATATATCCCACGAGGGTAAAATAGAAAAAAGTTGAAAATTTTTTTTTTGGGACTTAGTCATCTTCCCGGCGTTTATCAGACTTTCAGATAGGGGAAATGTCAGTGAGCGTTCCGATTTCAGTTCCAGAGCGATTCGCCCAATGAGTCCTTAATATTTATTTGTTTTCAGCCAATTTTCTGGATTTTTGAAAATTTCACTTTTCTGTGAAAATATCCACTAAATGAGGGAATAATATGTGTGAGGGTTCCCCAGGAGAGTTCCAAATGTGTGTGGGTAGAATATATATCCCACGGGGGTAAAATTGAAAAAAGTTGAAAATATTTTTTTTTTGGACTTAGTCATTTTTCCGGCGTTTATCAGACTTTCAGATAGGGGAAAAGTCAGTGAACGTTTCGATTTCAGTTCCACAGCGATTCGCCCAATGAGTCCTTGATATTTAGTCGTTTTCATCCAATATTTTGGATTTTTGAAAATTTCACTTTTTTGTGAAAATATCCACTAAATGACGGAATAATATGTGTGAGGGTGCCCCAGGAGAGTTCCAAATGTGTGTGGGTAGAATATATATCCCACGGGGGTAAAATTGAAAAAAGTTGAAAAAATGTTTTTTGGGACTTAGTCATCTTCCCGGCGTTTATCAGACTTTCAGATAGGGGAAATGTCAGTGAGCGTTCCAATTTCAGTTCCAGAGCGATTCGCCAAAAAAGTCCTTAATATTTAGTCGTTTTCAGCCAATTTTCTGGATTTTTGAAAATTTCACTTTTTTGTGAAAATATCAACTAAATGAGGGAATAATATGTGTGAGGGTACCCTAGGAGAGTTCCAAATGTGTGTGGATAGAATATATATCCCACGAGGGTAAAATTGAAAAAAGTTGAAATATTTTTTTTGGGACTTAGTCATCTTCCCGGCGTTTATCAGACTTTCAGATAGGGGAAATGTCAGTGACCGTTCCGATTTCAGTTCCAGAGCGATTCGCCCAATGAGTCCTTGATATTTAGTCATTTTCATCCAATATTTTGGATTTTTGAAAATTTCACTTTTTTGTGAAAATATCCACTAAATGACGGAATAATATGTGCCCCAGGAGAGTTCCAAATGTGTGTGGGTAGAATATATATCCCACGGGGGTAAAATTGAAAAAAGTTGAAAAAATGTTTTTTAGGACTTAGTCATCTTCCCGGCGTTTATCAGACTTTCAGATAGGGGAAATGTCAGTGAGCGTTCCGATTTCAGTTCCAGAGCGATTCGCCAAAAAAGTCCTTAATATTTAGTCGTTTTCAGCCAATTTTCTGGATTTTTGAAAATTTCACTTTTTTGTGAAAATATCAACTAAATGAGGGAATAATATGTGTGAGGGTACCCTAGGAGAGTTCCAAATGTGAGTGGATAGAATATATATCCCACGAGGGTAAAATTGAAAAAAGTTGAAAAATTTTTTTTTGGGACTTAGTCATCTTCCCGGCGTTTATCAGACTTTCAGATAGGGGAAATGTCAGTGACCGTTCCGATTTCAGTTCCAGAGCGATTCGCCCAATGAGTCCTTGATATTTAGTCGTTTTCATCCAATATTTTGGATTTTTGAAAATTTCACTTTTTTGTGAAAATATCCACTAAATGACGGAATAATATGTGCCCCAGGAGAGTTCCAAATGTGTGTGGGTAGAATATATATCCCACGGGGGTAAAATTGAAAAAAGTTGAAAAAATGTTTTTTGGGACTTAGTCATCTTCCCGGCGTTTATCAGACTTTCAGATAGGGGAAATGTCAGTGAGCGTTCCGATTTCAGTTCCAGAGCGATTCGCCAAAAAAGTCCTTAATATTTAGTCGTTTTCAGCCAATTTTCTGGATTTTTGAAAATTTCACTTTTTTGTGAAAATATCAACTAAATGAGGGAATAATATGTGTGAGGGAACCTTAGGAGAGTTCCAAATGTGTGTGGGTAGAATATATATCCCACGGGGGTAAAATTGAAAAAAGTTGGAAATAATTTTTTTTTGGACTTAGTCATCTTCCCGGCGTTTATCAGACTTTCAGATAGGGCAAATGTCAGTGAGCGTTCCGATTTCAGTTCCAGAGTGATTCGCCCAATGAGTCCTTGATATTTAGTCGTTTTCAGCCAATATTTTGGATTTTTGAAAATTTCACTTTTTCTGAAAATATCCACTAAATGAGGGAATAATATGTGTGAGGGTTCCCCAGGAGAGTTCCAAATGTGTGTGGGTAGAATATATATCCCACGGGGGTAAAATTGAAAAAAGTTGGAAATAATTTTTTTTTGGACTTAGTCATCTTCCCGGCGTTTATCAGACTTTCAGATAGGGCAAATGTCAGTGAGCGTTCCGATTTCAGTTCCAGAGTGATTCGTCCAATGAGTCCTTGATATTTAGTCGTTTTCAGCCAATATTCTGGATTTTTGAAAACTTCACTTTTTTGTGAAAATATCCACTAAATGAGGGAATAATATGTGTGAGGGTACCCCAGGAGAGTTCCAAATGTGTGTGAGTAGAATATATATCCCACGGGGGTAAAATTGAAAAAAGTTGAAAAAAATTTTTTTTTGGACTTATTCATTTTTCCAGCGTTTATCAGACTTTCAGATAGGGGAAATGTCAGTGAGCGTTCCGATTTCAGTTCCAGAGCGATTCGCCCAATGAGTCCTTGATATTTAGTCGTTTTCAGCCAATTTTCTGAATTTTTGAAAATTTCACTTTTTTGTGAAAATATCCACTAAATAAGGAAATAAAATGTGTGAGGGTTCCCCAGGAGGGTTCCTAATGTGTTTGGGTAGAATATATATCCCACGTGGGTACAATTGAAAAAAGTTGAAAAAAATGTTTTTTTGGACTCAGTCATTTTTCCGGCGTTTATCAGACTTTCAGATAGGGTAAATGTCAGTGAGCGTTCCGATTTCAGTTCCAGAGCGATTCGCCCAATGAGTCCTTGATATTTAGTCGTTTTCAGGAAATTTTCTGGATTTTTGAAAATTTCTCTTTTTTGTGAAAATATCAACTAAATGAGGGAATAATATGTGTGAGGGTACCCTAGGAGAGTTCCAAATGTGTGTGGGTAGAATATATATCCCAGGTGGGTAAAATTGAAAAAAGTTGAAAAAATTTTTTTTTGGGACTTAGTCATTTTTCCGGTGTTTATCAGACTTTCAGATAGGGCAAATGTCATTGAGCGTTCCGATTTCAGTTCCAGAGCGATTCGCCAAAAAAGTCCTTAATATTTAGTCATTTTCAGCCAATTTTCTGGATTTTTGAAAATGTCACTGTTTTGTGAAAATATCAACTAAATGAGGGAATAATATGTGTGAGGGCACCCTAGGAGAGTTCCAAATGTGTGTGGGTAGAATATATATCCCACGGGGGTAAAATTGAAAAAAGTTGAAAAAATTTTTTTTTGGGACTTAGTCATTTTTCCAGCGTTTATCAGACTTTCAGATAGGGCAAATGTCATTGAGCGTTCTGATTTCAGTTCCAGAGCGATTCACCCAATGAGTCCTTGATATTTAGTCGTTTTCAGCCAATATTTTGGATTTTTGAAAATTTCACTTTTTTGTGAAAATATCCACTAAATAAGGGAATAATATGTGTGAGGGTACCCCAGGAGAGTTCCAAATGTGTGTGGGTAGAATATATATCAAACGTGGGTAAAATTGAAAAAAGTTGAAAAAAATTTTTTTTTGGACTTAGTTATTTTTCCGGCGTTTATCAGACTTTCAGATATGCCAAATGTCAGTGAGCATTCCGATTTCAGTTCCAGAGCGATTCGCCCAATGAGTCCTTGATATTTAGTCGTTTTCAGCCAATTTTCTGGATTTTTGAAAATTTCACTTTTTAGTGAAAATATCCACTAAATGAGGGAATAATATGTGTGAGGGTTCCCCAGGAGAGTTCCAAATGTGTGTGGGTAGAATATGTATCCCACTGGGGTAAAATTGAAAAAAGTTGAAAAAATTATTTTTTTGGACTTAGTCATTTTTCCGGCGTTTATCAGACTTTCAGATAGGGTAAATGTCAGTGAGCGTTCCGATTTCAGTTCCAGAGCGATTCGCCAAATGAGTCCTTAATATTTAGTCATTTTCAGCCAATTTCCTGGATTTTTGAAAATTTCACTTTTTTGTGAAAATATCCACTAAATGAGGGAATAATATGTGTGAGGGTACCCCAGGAGAGTTCCAAATGTGTGTGGGTAGAATATATATCCCACTTGGGTAAAATTGAAAAAAGTTGAAAACATTTTTTTTTGGGACTTAGTAATTTTTCCGGCGTTTATCAGACTTTCAGATAGGGTAAATGTCAGTGAGCGTTCCGATTTCAGTTCCAGAGCGATTCGCCAAAAAAGTCCTTAATATTTAGTCATTTTCAGCCAATTTTCTAGATTTTTGAAAATTTTCATTTTTTTGTGAAAATATCAACTAAATGAGGGAACAATATGTGTGAGGGTACCCTAGGAGAGTTCCAAATGTGTGTGGGTAGAATATATATCCCACTTGGGTAAAATTGAAAAAAGTTGAAAAAATTTTTTTTTTGGACTTAGTCATTTTTCCGGTGTTTATCAGACTTTCAGATAGGGCAGATGTCATTGAGCGTTCTGATTTCAGTTCCAGAGCGATTCACCCAATGAGTCCTTGATATTTAGTCGTTTTCAGCCAATTTTCTGGATTTTTGAAAATGTCACTGTTTTGTGAAAATATCCACTAAATGAGGGAATAATATGTGTGAGGGTACCCTAGGAGAGTTCCAAATGTGTGTGGGTAGAATATATATTCCACTTGGGTAAAATTGAAAAAAGTTGAAAAAATTTTTTTTTTGGACTTAGTCATTTTTCCGGCGTTTATCAGACTTTCAGATAGGGCAGATGTCATTGAGCATTCTGATTTCAGTTCCAGAGTGATTCACCCAATGAGTCCTTGATATTTAGTCGTTTTCAGCTAATATTTGGGATTTTTGAAAATTTCACTTTTTTGTGAAAATATCCACTAAATGAGGGAATAATATGTGTGAGGGTACCCTAGGAGAGTTCCAAATGTGTGTGGGTAGAATATATATTCCACTTGGGTAAAATTGAAAAAAGTTGAAAAAATTTTTATTTTGGACTTAGTCATTTTTCCGGCGTTTATCAGACTTTCAGATAGGGTAAATGTCAGTGAGCGTTCCGATTTCAGTTCCAGAGCGATTCGCCCAATGAGTCCTTGATATTAAGTCGTTTTCTGCCAATTTTCTGGATTTTTGAAAATGTCACTGTTTTGTGAAAATATCCACTAAATGAGGGAATAATATGTGTGAGGGTACCCTAGGAGAGTTCCAAATGTGTGTGGGTAGAATATATATTCCACTTGGGTAAAATTGAAAAAAGTTGAAAAAATTTTTTTTTTGGACTTAGTCATTTTTCCGGCGTTTATCAGACTTTCAGATAGGGCAGATGTCATTGAGCATTCTGATTTCAGTTCCAGAGCGATTCACCCAATGAGTCCTTGATATTTAGTCGTTTTCAGCTAATATTTGGGATTTTTGAAAATTTCACTTTTTTGTGAAAATATCCACTAAATGAGGGAATAATATGTGTGAGGGTACCCCAGGAGAGTTCCAAATGTGTGTGGGTAGAATATATATCCCACGTGGTAAAATTGAAAAAAGTTGAAAAAAATTTTTTTTTGGACTTAGTTATTTTTCCGGCGTTTATCAGACTTTCAGATATGGCAAATGTCAGTGAGCATTCCGATTTCAGTTCCAGAGCGATTCGCCCAATGAGTCCTTGATATTAAGTCGTTTTCTGCCAATTTTCTGGATTTTTGAAAATGTCACTGTTTTGTGAAAATATCCACTAAATGAGGGAATAATATGTGTGAGGGTACCCCAGAAGAGTTCCAAATGTGTGTGGGTAGAATTTATATCCCACGGGGGTAAAATTGAAAAAAGTTGAAACATTTTTTTTTTGGGTCTTAGTCATTTTTCCAGCATTTATCAGACTTTCAGATAGGGTAAATGTCAGTGAGCGTTCCGATTTCAGTTCCAGAGCGATTCGCCAAATGAGTCCTTAATATTTAGTCGTTTTCAGCCAATTTTCTGTATTTTTGAAAATGTCACTGTTTTGTGAAAATATCCACTAAATGAGGGAATAATATGTGTGAGGGTACCCCAGGAGAGTTCCAAATGTGTGTGGGTAGAATATATATCTCACGGGGGAAAAATTGAAAAAAGTTGAAAACATTTTTTTTTTGGACTTCGTCATTTTTCCGGTGTTTATCAGACTTTCAGATAGGGCAGATGTCATTGAGCGTTCTGATTTCAGTTCCAGAGCGATTCACCCAATGAGTCCTTGATATTTAGTCGTTTTCAGCTAATATTTTGGATTTTTGAAAATTTCACTTTTTTGTGAAAATATCCACTAAATAAGGGAATAATATGTGTGAGGGTACCCCAGGAGAGTTCCAATTGTGTGTGGGTAGAATATATATCCCACGGGGGTAAAATTGAAAAAAGTTGAAAATAATTTTTTTTTGGACTTAGTCATTTTTCCGGCGTTTATCAGACTTTCAGATAGGGTAAATGTCAGTGAGCGTTCCGATTTCAGTTCCAGAGCGATTCGCCCAATGAGTCCTTGATATTAAGTCGTTTTCTGCCAATTTTCTGGATTTTTGAAAATGTCACTGTTTTGTGAAAATATCCACTAAATGAGGGAATAATATGTGTGAGGGTACCCTAGGAGAGTTCCAAATGTGTGTGGGTAGAATATATATCCCACTTGGGTAAAATTGAAAAAAGTTGAAAACATTTTTTTTTTGGACTTAGTCATTTTTCCGGCGTTTATCAGACTTTCAGATAGGGCAGATGTCATTGAGCATTCTGATTTCAGTTCCAGAGCGATTCACCCAATGAGTCCTTGATATTTAGTCGTTTTCAGCTAATTTTTGGGATTTTTGAAAATTTCACTTTTTTGTGAAAATATCCACTAAATAAGGGAATAATATGTGTGAGGGTACCCTAGGAGAGTTCCAAATGTGTGTGGGTAGAATATATATCCCACGGGGGTAAAATTGAAAAAAGTTGAAAAATTTTTTTTTTGGGACTTAGTCATTTTTCCAGCGTTTATCAGACTTTCAGATAGGGTAAATGTCAGTGAGCGTTCCGATTTCAGTTCCAGAGCGATTCGCCAAATGAGTCCTTAATATTTAGTCGTTTTCAGCCAATTTCCTGGATTTTTGAAAATTTCACTTTTTTGTGAAAATATCCACTAAATGAGGGAATAATATGTGTGAGGGTACCCCAGGAGAGTTCCAAATGTGTGTGGGTAGAATATATATCCCACGTGGTAAAATTGAAAAAAGTTGAAAAAAAATTTTTTTTGGACTTAGTTATTTTTCCGGCGTTTATCAGACTTTCAGATATGGCAAATGTCAGTGAGCATTCCGATTTCAGTTCCAGAGCGATTCGCCCAATGAGTCCTTGATATTAAGTAGTTTTCTGCCAATTTTCGGGATTTTTGAAAATTTCTCTTTTTTGTGAAAATATCCACGAAATGACGGAATAATATATGTGAGGGTACCCCAGGAGAGTTCCAAATGTGTGTGGGTAGAATATATATCCCACGGGGGTAAAATTGAAAAAAGTTGAAAAAATTATTTTTTTGGACTTAGTTATTTTTCCAGCGTTTATCAGACTTTCAGATAGGGTAAATGTCAGTGAGCGTTCCGATTTCAGTTCCAGAGCCATTCGCCAAAAAAGTCCTTAATATTTAGTCATTTTCAGCCAATTTTCTGGATTTTTGAAAATTTCACTTTTTTGTGAAAATATCCACTAAATGAGGGAATAATATGTGTGATATGTGTGAGGGTACCCCAGGAGAGTTCCAAATGTGTGTGGGTAGAATATATATCCCACGGGGGTAAAATTGAAAAAAGTTGAAAAAATTATTTTTTTGGACTTAGTCATTTTTCCAGCGTTTATCAGACTTTCAGATAGGGTAAATGTCAGTGAGCGTTCCGATTTCAGTTCCAGAGAGATTCGCCCAATGAGTCCTTGATATTAAGTCGTTTTCTGCCAATTTTCTGGATTTTTGAAAATATCACTTTTTTGTGAAAATATCCACTAAATGAGGGAATAATATGTGTGAGGGTACCCCAGGAGAGTTTCAAATGTGTGTGGGTAGAATATATATCCCATGGGGGTAAAATTGAAAAAAGTTGAAAATCATTTTTTTTTGGGACTTAGTCATTTTTACGGCGTTTATCAGACTTTCAGATAGGGCAAATGTCAGTGAGCGTTCCGATTTCAGTTCCAGAGCGATTCGCCCAATGAGTCCTTGATATTTAGTCGTTTTCATCCAATATTTTGGATTGTTGAAAATTTCACTTTTTTGTGAAAATATCCACTAAATGAGGGAATAATATGTGTGAGGGTACCCCAGGAGAGTTCCAAATATGTGTGGGTAGAATATATATCCCACGTGGGTAAAATTGAAAAAACTTCAAAAAAATTTTTTTTTGGGCTTAGTCATTTTTCCAGCGTTTATCAGACTTTCAGATAGGGTAAATGTCAGTGAGCGTTCCGATTTCAGTTCCAGAGCGATTCGCCAAATGAGTCCTTAATCTTTAATCGTTTTCAGCCAATTTTCTGGATTTTTGAAAATTTCACTTTTTTGTGAAAATATCCACTAAATGAGGGAATAATATGTGTGAGGGTACCCCAGGAGAGTTCCAAATGTGTGTGGGTAGAATATATATCCCACGGGGGTAAAATTGAAAAAAGTTGAAAAAATTTTTTTTTGGGACTTAGTCATTTTTCCGGCGTTTATCAGACTTTCAGATAGGGCAAATGTCAGTGAGCGTTCCGATTACAGTTCAAGAGAGATTCGCCCAATGAGTCCTTGATATTAAGTCGTTTTCTGCCAATTTTCTGGATTTTTGAAAATTTCACTTTTTTGTGAAAATATCCACTAAATGAGGGAATAATATGTGTGAGGGTACCCCAGGAGAGTTCCAAATGTGTGTGGGTAGAATATATATCCCATGGGGGTAAAATTGAAAAAAGTTTAAAATCATTTTTTTTTGGGACTTAGTCATTTTTACGTCATTTATCAGACTTTCAGTTGGGCAAATGTCAGTGAGCGTTCTGATTTCAGTTCCAGAGCGATTCGCCCAATGAGTCCTTGATATTGAGTCGTTTTCATCCAATATTTTGGATTGTTGAAAATTTCACTTTTTTGTGAAAATATCCACTAAATGAGGGAATAATATGTGTGAGGGTACCCCCAGGAGAGTTCCAAATGTGTGTGGGTAGAATATATATCCCACTGGGGTAAAATTGAAAAAAGTTGAAAAAATTTTTTTTTTGGACTTAGTCATTTTTCCAGCGTTTATCAGACTTTCAGATAGGGCAAATGTCAGTGAGTGTTCCGATATCAGTTAAAGAGCGATTCGCCAAATGAGTCCTTAATATTTAATCGTTTTCAGCCAATTTTCTGGATTTTTGAAAATTTCACTTTTTTGTGAAAATATCCACTAAATGAGGGAATAATATGTGTGAGGGTACCCCAGGAGAGTTCCAAATGTGTGTGGGTAGAATATATATCCGACGTGGGTAAAATTGAAAAAAGTTGAAAAAATTTTTTTTTGGGACTTAGTCATTTTTCCGGCGTTTATCAGACTTTCAGATAGGGCAAATGTCAGTGAGCGTTCCGATTTCAGTTCCAGAGCGATTCGCCCAATGAGTCCTTGATATTTAGTCGTTTTCAGCCAATATTTTGGATTTTTGAAAATTTTACTTTTTTGTGAAAATATCCACTAAATGAGGGAATAATATGTGTGAGGGTACCCCAGGAGAGTTCCAAATGTGTGTGGGTAGAATATACATCCCACGTGGGTAAAATTGAAAAAAGTTGAAAAAAATTTTTTTTTGGACTTAGTCATTTTTCCAGCGTTTATCAGATTTTCAGATAGGGGAAATGTCAGTGAGTGTTCCGATTTCAGTTCCAGAGCGATTCGCCCAATGAGTCCTTGATATTTAGTCGTTTTCAGCCAATTTTCTGGATTTTTGAAAATTTCACTTTTTTGTGAAAATATCCACTAAATGAGGGAATAATATGTGTGAGGGTACCCCAGGAGAGTTCCAAATGTGGGTGGGTAGAATATATATCCGACGTGGGTAAAATTGAAAACATTTTTTTTTTGGACTTAGTCATTTTTCCAGCGTTTATCAGACTTTCAGATAGGGTAAATGTCAGTGAGCGTTACGATTTCAGTTCCAGAGCGATTCGCCAAAAAAGTCCATAATATTTAGTCGTTTTCAGCCAATTTTCTGGATTTTTGAAAATTTCACTTTTTTGTGAAAATATCAACTAAATGAGGGAATAATATGTGAGGGTGTACCCCATGAGAGTTCCAAATGTGTGTGGGTAGAATATATATCCCACGTGGGTAAAATTGAAAAAAGTTCAAAAAAATTTTTTTTTGGACTTAGTCATTTTTCCAGCGTTTATCAGACTTTCAGATAGGGTAAATGTCAGTGAGCGTTCCGATTTCAGTTCCAGAGAGATTCGCCCAATGAGTCCTTGATATTAAGTCGTTTTCTGCCAATTTTCTGGATTTTTGAAAATTTCACTTTTTTGTGAAAATATCCACTAAATGAGGGAATAATATGTGTGAGGGTACCCCAGGAGAGTTGCAAATGTGTGTGGGTAGAATATATATCCCATGGGGGTAAAATTGAAAAAAGTTGAAAATCATTTTTTTTTGGGACTTAGTCATTTTTACGGCGTTTATCAGACTTTCAGATAGGGCAAATGTCAGTGAGCGTTCCGATTTCAGTTCCAGAGCGATTCGCCCAATGAGTCCTTGATAATTAGTCGTTTTCATCCAATATTTTGGATTGTTGAAAATTTCACTTTTTTGTGAAAATATCCACTAAATGAGGGAATAATATGTGTGAGGGTACCCCAGGAGAGTTCCAAATGTGTGTGGGTAGAATATATATCCCACGTGGTAAAATTGAAAAAAGTTGAAAAAAAATTTTTTTTGGACTTAGTTATTTTTCCGGCGTTTATCAGACTTTCAGATATGGCAAATGTCAGTGAGCATTCCGATTTCAGTTCCAGAGCGATTCGCCCAATGAGTCCTTGATATTAAGTCGTTTTCTGCCAATTTTCGGGATTTTTGAAAATTTCTCTTTTTTGTGAAAATATCCACGAAATGACGGAATAATATATGTGAGGGTACCCCAGGAGAGTTCCAAATGTGTGTGGGTAGAATATATATCCCACGGGGGTAAAATTGAAAAAAGTTGAAAAAATTATTTTTTTGGACTTAGTTATTTTTCCAGCGTTTATCAGACTTTCAGATAGGGTAAATGTCAGTGAGCGTTCCGATTTCAGTTCCAGAGCCATTCGCCAAAAAAGTCCTTAATATTTAGTCATTTTCAGCCAATTTTCTGGATTTTTGAAAATTTCACTTTTTTGTGAAAATATCCACTAAATGAGGGAATAATATGTGTGATATGTGTGAGGGTACCCCAGGAGAGTTCCAAATGTGTGTGGGTAGAATATATATCCCACGGGGGTAAAATTGAAAAAAGTTGAAAAAATTATTTTTTTGGACTTAGTCATTTTTCCAGCGTTTATCAGACTTTCAGATAGGGTAAATGTCAGTGAGCGTTCCGATTTCAGTTCCAGAGAGATTCGCCCAATGAGTCCTTGATATTAAGTCGTTTTCTGCCAATTTTCTGGATTTTTGAAAATATCACTTTTTTGTGAAAATATCCACTAAATGAGGGAATAATATGTGTGAGGGTACCCCAGGAGAGTTTCAAATGTGTGTGGGTAGAATATATATCCCATGGGGGTAAAATTGAAAAAAGTTGAAAATCATTTTTTTTTGGGACTTAGTCATTTTTACGGCGTTTATCAGACTTTCAGATAGGGCAAATGTCAGTGAGCGTTCCGATTTCAGTTCCAGAGCGATTCGCCCAATGAGTCCTTGATATTTAGTCGTTTTCATCCAATATTTTGGATTGTTGAAAATTTCACTTTTTTGTGAAAATATCCACTAAATGAGGGAATAATATGTGTGAGGGTACCCCAGGAGAGTTCCAAATATGTGTGGGTAGAATATATATCCCACGTGGGTAAAATTGAAAAAACTTCAAAAAAATTTTTTTTTGGGCTTAGTCATTTTTCCAGCGTTTATCAGACTTTCAGATAGGGTAAATGTCAGTGAGCGTTCCGATTTCAGTTCCAGAGCGATTCGCCAAATGAGTCCTTAATCTTTAATCGTTTTCAGCCAATTTTCTGGATTTTTGAAAATTTCACTTTTTTGTGAAAATATCCACTAAATGAGGGAATAATATGTGTGAGGGTACCCCAGGAGAGTTCCAAATGTGTGTGGGTAGAATATATATCCCACGGGGGTAAAATTGAAAAAAGTTGAAAAAATTTTTTTTTGGGACTTAGTCATTTTTCCGGCGTTTATCAGACTTTCAGATAGGGCAAATGTCAGTGAGCGTTCCGATTACAGTTCAAGAGAGATTCGCCCAATGAGTCCTTGATATTAAGTCGTTTTCTGCCAATTTTCTGGATTTTTGAAAATTTCACTTTTTTGTGAAAATATCCACTAAATGAGGGAATAATATGTGTGAGGGTACCCCAGGAGAGTTCCAAATGTGTGTGGGTAGAATATATATCCCATGGGGGTAAAATTGAAAAAAGTTTAAAATCATTTTTTTTTGGGACTTAGTCATTTTTCCAGCGTTTATCAGACTTTCAGATAGGGCAAATGTCAGTGAGTGTTCCGATATCAGTTAAAGAGCGATTCGCCAAATGAGTCCTTAATATTTAATCGTTTTCAGCCAATTTTCTGGATTTTTGAAAATTTCACTTTTTTGTGAAAATATCCACTAAATGAGGGAATAATATGTGTGAGGGTACCCCAGGAGAGTTCCAAATGTGTGTGGGTAGAATATATATCCGACGTGGGTAAAATTGAAAAAAGTTGAAAAAATTTTTTTTTGGGACTTAGTCATTTTTCCGGCGTTTATCAGACTTTCAGATAGGGCAAATGTCAGTGAGCGTTCCGATTTCAGTTCCAGAGCGATTCGCCCAATGAGTCCTTGATATTTAGTCGTTTTCAGCCAATATTTTGGATTTTTGAAAATTTTACTTTTTTGTGAAAATATCCACTAAATGAGGGAATAATATGTGTGAGGGTACCCCAGGAGAGTTCCAAATGTGTGTGGGTAGAATATACATCCCACGTGGGTAAAATTGAAAAAAGTTGAAAAAAATTTTTTTTTGGACTTAGTCATTTTTCCAGCGTTTATCAGATTTTCAGATAGGGGAAATGTCAGTGAGTGTTCCGATTTCAGTTCCAGAGCGATTCGCCCAATGAGTCCTTGATATTTAGTCGTTTTCAGCCAATTTTCTGGATTTTTGAAAATTTCACTTTTTTGTGAAAATATCCACTAAATGAGGGAATAATATGTGTGAGGGTACCCCAGGAGAGTTCCAAATGTGGGTGGGTAGAATATATATCCGACGTGGGTAAAATTGAAAACATTTTTTTTTTGGACTTAGTCATTTTTCCAGCGTTTATCAGACTTTCAGATAGGGTAAATGTCAGTGAGCGTTACGATTTCAGTTCCAGAGCGATTCGCCAAAAAAGTCCATAATATTTAGTCGTTTTCAGCCAATTTTCTGGATTTTTGAAAATTTCACTTTTTTGTGAAAATATCAACTAAATGAGGGAATAATATGTGAGGGTGTACCCCATGAGAGTTCCAAATGTGTGTGGGTAGAATATATATCCCACGTGGGTAAAATTGAAAAAAGTTCAAAAAAATTTTTTTTTGGACTTAGTCATTTTTCCAGCGTTTATCAGACTTTCAGATAGGGTAAATGTCAGTGAGCGTTCCGATTTCAGTTCCAGAGAGATTCGCCCAATGAGTCCTTGATATTAAGTCGTTTTCTGCCAATTTTCTGGATTTTTGAAAATTTCACTTTTTTGTGAAAATATCCACTAAATGAGGGAATAATATGTGTGAGGGTACCCCAGGAGAGTTGCAAATGTGTGTGGGTAGAATATATATCCCATGGGGGTAAAATTGAAAAAAGTTGAAAATCATTTTTTTTTGGGACTTAGTCATTTTTACGGCGTTTATCAGACTTTCAGATAGGGCAAATGTCAGTGAGCGTTCCGATTTCAGTTCCAGAGCGATTCGCCCAATGAGTCCTTGATAATTAGTCGTTTTCATCCAATATTTTGGATTGTTGAAAATTTCACTTTTTTGTGAAAATATCCACTAAATGAGGGAATAATATGTGTGAGGGTACCCCAGGAGAGTTCCAAATGTGTGTGGGTAGAATATATATCCCACGTGGTAAAATTGAAAAAAGTTGAAAAAAAATTTTTTTTGGACTTAGTTATTTTTCCGGCGTTTATCAGACTTTCAGATATGGCGAATGTCAGTGAGCATTCCGATTTCAGTTCCAGAGCGATTCGCCCAATGAGTCCTTGATATTAAGTCGTTTTCTGCCAATTTTCGGGATTTTTGAAAATTTCTCTTTTTTGTGAAAATATCCACGAAATGACGGAATAATATATGTGAGGGTACCCCAGGAGAGTTCCAAATGTGTGTGGGTAGAATATATATCCCACGGGGGTAAAATTGAAAAAAGTTGAAAAAATTATTTTTTTGGACTTAGTTATTTTTCCAGCGTTTATCAGACTTTCAGATAGGGTAAATGTCAGTGAGCGTTCCGATTTCAGTTCCAGAGCCATTCGCCAAAAAAGTCCTTAATATTTAGTCATTTTCAGCCAATTTTCTGGATTTTTGAAAATTTCACTTTTTTGTGAAAATATCCACTAAATGAGGGAATAATATGTGTGATATGTGTGAGGGTACCCCAGGAGAGTTCCAAATGTGTGTGGGTAGAATATATATCCCACGGGGGTAAAATTGAAAAAAGTTGAAAAAATTATTTTTTTGGACTTAGTCATTTTTCCAGCGTTTATCAGACTTTCAGATAGGGTAAATGTCAGTGAGCGTTCCGATTTCAGTTCCAGAGAGATTCGCCCAATGAGTCCTTGATATTAAGTCGTTTTCTGCCAATTTTCTGGATTTTTGAAAATATCACTTTTTTGTGAAAATATCCACTAAATGAGGGAATAATATGTGTGAGGGTACCCCAGGAGAGTTTCAAATGTGTGTGGGTAGAATATATATCCCATGGGGGTAAAATTGAAAAAAGTTGAAAATCATTTTTTTTTGGGACTTAGTCATTTTTACGGCGTTTATCAGACTTTCAGATAGGGCAAATGTCAGTGAGCGTTCCGATTTCAGTTCCAGAGCGATTCGCCCAATGAGTCCTTGATATTTAGTCGTTTTCATCCAATATTTTGGATTGTTGAAAATTTCACTTTTTTGTGAAAATATCCACTAAATGAGGGAATAATATGTGTGAGGGTACCCCAGGAGAGTTCCAAATATGTGTGGGTAGAAAATATATCCCACTGGGGTAAAATTGAAAAAAGTTGAAAAAATTTTTTTTTTGGACTTAGTCATTTTTCCAGCGTTTATCAGACTTTCAGATAGGGCAAATGTCAGTGAGTGTTCCGATATCAGTTAAAGAGCGATTCGCCAAATGAGTCCTTAATATTTAATCGTTTTCAGCCAATTTTCTGGATTTTTGAAAATTTCACTTTTTTGTGAAAATATCCACTAAATGAGGGAATAATATGTGTGAGGGTACCCCAGGAGAGTTCCAAATGTGTGTGGGTAGAATATACATCCCACGTGGGTAAAATTGAAAAAAGTTGAAAAAAATTTTTTTTTGGACTTAGTCATTTTTCCAGCGTTTATCAGACTTTCAGATAGGGTAAATGTCAGTGAGCGTTACGATTTCAGTTCCAGAGCGATTCGCCAAAAAAGTCCATAATATTTAGTCGTTTTCAGCCAATTTTCTGGATTTTTGAAAATTTCACTTTTTTGTGAAAATATCAACTAAATGAGGGAATAATATGTGAGGGTGTACCCCATGAGAGTTCCAAATGTGTGTGGGTAGAATATATATCCCACGTGGGTAAAATTGAAAAAAGTTCAAAAAAATTTTTTTTTGGACTTAGTCATTTTTCCAGCGTTTATCAGACTTTCAGATAGGGTAAATGTCAGTGAGCGTTCCGATTTCAGTTCCAGAGAGATTCGCCCAATGAGTCCTTGATATTAAGTCGTTTTCTGCCAATTTTCTGGATTTTTGAAAATTTCACTTTTTTGTGAAAATATCCACTAAATGAGGGAATAATATGTGTGAGGGTACCCCAGGAGAGTTGCAAATGTGTGTGGGTAGAATATATATCCCATGGGGGTAAAATTGAAAAAAGTTGAAAATCATTTTTTTTTGGGACTTAGTCATTTTTACGGCGTTTATCAGACTTTCAGATAGGGCAAATGTCAGTGAGCGTTCCGATTTCAGTTCCAGAGCGATTCGCCCAATGAGTCCTTGATAATTAGTCGTTTTCATCCAATATTTTGGATTGTTGAAAATTTCACTTTTTTGTGAAAATATCCCCTAAATCAGGGAATAATATGTGTGAGGGTACCCCAGGAGAGTTCCAAATGTGTGTGGGTAGAATATATATCCGACGTGGGTAAAATTGAAAACATTTTTTTTTTGGACTTAGTCATTTTTCCAGCGTTTATCAGACTTTCAGATAGGGTAAATGTCAGTGAGCGTTATGATTTCAGTTCCAGAGCGATTCGCCAAAAAAGTCCATAATATTTAGTCGTTTTCAGCCAATTTTCTGGATTTTTGAAAATTTCACTTTTTTGTGAAAATATCAACTAAATGAGGGAATAATATGTGTAAGGGTACCCCAGGAGAGTTGCAAATGTGTGTGGGTAGAATATATATCCCATGGGAGTAAAATTGAAAAAAGTTGAAAATCATTTTTTTTTGGGACTTAGTCATTTTTACGGCGTTTATCAGACTTTCAGATAGGGCAAATGTCAGTGAGCGTTCCGATTTCAGTTCCAGATCGATTCGCCCAATGAGTCCTTGATAATTAGTCGTTTTCATCCAATATTTTGGATTGTTGAAAATTTCACTTTTTTGTGAAAATATCCACTAAATGAGGGAATAATATGTGTGAGGGTACCCCAGGAGAGTTCCAAATGTGTGTGGGTAGAATATATATCCCACGGGGGTAAAATTGAAAAAAGTTGAAAAAATTTTTTTTGGGACTTAGTCATTTTTCCAGCGTTTATCAGACTTTCAGATAGGGTAAATGTCAGTGAGCATTACGATTTCAGTTCCAGAGCGATTCGCCAAAAAAGTCCTTAATATTTAGTCGTTTTCAGCCAATTTTCTGGATTTTTGAAAATTTCACTTTTTTGTGAAAATATCAACTAAATGAGGGAATAATATGTGTGAGGGTACCCCAGAAGAGTTCCAAATGTGTGTGGGTAGAATATATATCCGACGTGGGTAAAATTGAAAAAAGTTGAAAAAATTTTTTTTTTGGACTTAGTCATTTTTCCGGCGTTTATCAGACTTTCAGATAGGGCAAATGTCAGTGAGCGTTCCGATTTCAGTTCCAGAGCGATTTGCCCAATGAGTCCTTGATATTTAGTCGTTTTCAGCCAATATTTTGGATTTTTGAAAATTTTACTTTTTTGTGAAAATATCCACTAAATGAGGGAATAATATGTGTGAGGGTACCCCAGGAGAGTTCCAAATGTGTGTGGGTAGAATATACATCCCACGTGGGTAAAATTGAAAAAAGTTGAAAAAAAATTTTTTTTGGACTTAGTCATTTTTCCAGCGTTTATCAGACTTTCAGATAAGGTAAATGTCAGTGAGCGTTCCGATTTCAGTTCCAGAGCGATTCGCCAAATGAGTCCTTAATATTTAATCGTTTTTAGCCAATTTTCTGGATTTTTGAAAATTTCACTTTTTTTGTGAAAATATCCACTAAATGAGGGAATAATATGTGTGAGGGTACCCCAGGAGAGTTCCAAATGTGTGTGGGTAGAATATATATCCTACGGGGGTAAAATTGAAAAAAGTTGAAAAAATTATTTTTTTAGACTTAGTCATTTTTCCAGCGTTTATCAGATTTTCAGATAGGGGAAATGTCAGTGAGTGTTCCGATTTCAGTTCCAGAGCGATTCGCCCAATGAGTCCTTGATATTTAGTCGTTTTCAGCCAATTTTCTGGATTTTTGAAAATTTCACTTTTTTGTGAAAATATCCACTAAATGAGGGAATAATATGTGTGAGGGTACCCCAGGAGAGTTCCAAATGTGTGTGGGTAGAATATATATCCCACGGGGGTAAAATTGAAAAAAGTTGAAAAAATTATTTTTTTGGACTTAGCCATTTTTCCGGCGTTCATCAGACTTTCAGATAGGGGAAATGTCAGTGAGTGTTCCGATATCAGTTCCAGAGCGATTTGCCCAATGAATCCTTGATATTTAGTCGTTTTCAGCCAATATTTTGGATTTTTGAAAATTTCACTTTTTTGTGAAAATATCCCCTAAATCAGGGAATAATATGTGTGAGGGTATCCCAGGAGAGTTCCAAATGTGTGTGGGTAGAATATATATCCGACGTGGGTAAAATTGAAAACATTTTTTTTTTGGACTTAGTCATTTTTCCAGCGTTTATCAGACTTTCAGATAGGGTAAATGTCAGTGAGCGTTATGATTTCAGTTCCAGAGCGATTCGCCAAAAAAGTCCATAATATTTAGTCGTTTTCAGCCAATTTTCTGGATTTTTGAAAATTTCACTTTTTTGTGAAAATATCAACTAAATGAGGGAATAATATGTGAGGGTGTACCCCATGAGAGTTCCAAATGTGTGTGGGTAGAATATATATCCCACGTGGGTAAAATTGAAAAAAGTTCAAAAAAATTTTTTTTTGGACTTAGTCATTTTTCCAGCGTTTATCAGACTTTCAGATAGGGTAAATGTCAGTGAGCGTTCCGATTTCAGTTCCAGAGAGATTCGCCCAATGAGTCCTTGATATTAAGTCGTTTTCTGCCAATTTTCTGGATTTTTGAAAATTTCACTTTTTTGTGAAAATATCCACTAAATGAGGGAATAATATGTGTGAGGGTACCCCAGGAGAGTTGCAAATGTGTGTGGGTAGAATATATATCCCATGGGGGTAAAATTGAAAAAAGTTGAAAATCATTTTTTTTTGGGACTTAGTCATTTTTACGGCGTTTATCAGACTTTCAGATAGGGCAAATGTCAGTGAGCGTTCCGATTTCAGTTCCAGAGCGATTCGCCCAATGAGTCCTTGATAATTAGTCGTTTTCATCCAATATTTTGGATTGTTGAAAATTTCACTTTTTTGTGAAAATATCCCCTAAATCAGGGAATAATATGTGTGAGGGTACCCCAGGAGAGTTCCAAATGTGTGTGGGTAGAATATATATCCGACGTGGGTAAAATTGAAAACATTTTTTTTTTGGACTTAGTCATTTTTCCAGCGTTTATCAGACTTTCAGATAGGGTAAATGTCAGTGAGCGTTATGATTTCAGTTCCAGAGCGATTCGCCAAAAAAGTCCATAATATTTAGTCGTTTTCAGCCAATTTTCTGGATTTTTGAAAATTTCACTTTTTTGTGAAAATATCAACTAAATGAGGGAATAATATGTGTAAGGGTACCCCAGGAGAGTTGCAAATGTGTGTGGGTAGAATATATATCCCATGGGAGTAAAATTGAAAAAAGTTGAAAATCATTTTTTTTTGGGACTTAGTCATTTTTACGGCGTTTATCAGACTTTCAGATAGGGCAAATGTCAGTGAGCGTTCCGATTTCAGTTCCAGATCGATTCGCCCAATGAGTCCTTGATAATTAGTCGTTTTCATCCAATATTTTGGATTGTTGAAAATTTCACTTTTTTGTGAAAATATCCACTAAATGAGGGAATAATATGTGTGAGGGTACCCCAGGAGAGTTCCAAATGTGTGTGGGTAGAATATATATCCCACGGGGGTAAAATTGAAAAAAGTTGAAAAAATTTTTTTTGGGACTTAGTCATTTTTCCAGCGTTTATCAGACTTTCAGATAGGGTAAATGTCAGTGAGCGTTACGATTTCAGTTCCAGAGCGATTCGCCAAAAAAGTCCTTAATATTTAGTCGTTTTCAGCCAATTTTCTGGATTTTTGAAAATTTCACTTTTTTGTGAAAATATCAACTAAATGAGGGAATAATATGTGTGAGGGTACCCCAGAAGAGTTCCAAATGTGTGTGGGTAGAATATATATCCGACGTGGGTAAAATTGAAAAAAGTTGAAAAAATTTTTTTTTTGGACTTAGTCATTTTTCCGGCGTTTATCAGACTTTCAGATAGGGCAAATGTCAGTGAGTGTTCCGATTTCAGTTCCAGAGCGATTCGCCCAATGAGTCCTTGATATTTAGTCGTTTTCAGCCAATTTTCTGGATTTTTGAAAATTTCACTTTTTTGTGAAAATATCCACTAAATGAGGGAATAATATGTGTGAGGGTACCCCAGGAGAGTTCCAAATGTGTGTGGGTAGAATATATATCCCACGGGGGTAAAATTGAAAAAAGTTGAAAAAATTATTTTTTTGGACTTAGCCATTTTTCCGGCGTTCATCAGACTTTCAGATAGGGGAAATGTCAGTGAGTGTTCCGATATCAGTTCCAGAGCGATTTGCCCAATGAATCCTTGATATTTAGTCGTTTTCAGCCAATATTTTGGATTTTTGAAAATTTCACTTTTTTGTGAAAATATCCCCTAAATCAGGGAATAATATGTGTGAGGGTACCCCAGGAGAGTTCCAAATGTGTGTGGGTAGAATATATATCCGACGGGGGTAAAATTGAAAACATTTTTTTTTTGGACTTAGTCATTTTTCCAGCGTTTATCAGACTTTCAGATAGGGTAAATGTCAGTGAGCGTTATGATTTCAGTTCCAGAGCGATTCGCCAAAAAAGTCCATAATATTTAGTCGTTTTCAGCCAATTTTCTGGATTTTTGAAAATTTCACTTTTTTGTGAAAATATCAGCTAAATGAGGGAATAATATGTGAGGGGGTACCCCAGGAGAGTTCCAAATGTGTGTGGGTAGAATATATATCCGACGTGGGTAAAATTGAAAAAAGTTGAAATTAATTTTTTTTGGGGACTTAATCATTTTTCCGGCGTTTATAAGACTTTCAGATAGGGCAAATGTCAGTGAGCGTTCCGATTTCAGTTCCAGAGCGATTCGCCCAATGAGTCCTTGATATTGAGTCGTTTTCATCCAATATTTTGGATTGTTGAAAATTTCACTTTTTTGTGAAAATATCCACTAAATGAGGGAATAATATGTGTGAGGGTACCCCAGGAGAGTTCCAAATGTGTGTGGGTAGAATATATATCCCACGGGGGTAAAATTGAAAAAAGTTGAAAAAATTTTTTTTGGGACTTAGTCATTTTTCCAGCGTTTATCAGACTTTCAGATAGGGTAAATGTCAGTGAGCGTTACGATTTCAGTTCCAGAGCGATTCGCCAAAAAAGTCCTTAATATTTAGTCGTTTTCAGCCAATTTTCTGGATTTTTGAAAATTTCACTTTTTTGTGAAAATATCAACTAAATGAGGGAATAATATCTGTGAGGGTACCCCAGAAGAGTTCCAAATGTGTGTGGGTAGAATATATATCCGACGTGGGTAAAATTGAAAAAAGTTGAAAAAATTTTTTTTTTGGACTTAGTCATTTTTCCAGCGTTTATCAGACTTTCAGATAAGGTAAATGTCAGTGAGCTTTCCGATTTCAGTTCCAGAGCGATTCGCCAAATGAGTCCTTAATATTTAACCGTTTTCAGCCAATTTTCTGGATTTTTGAAAATTTCACTTTTTTTGTGAAAATATCCACTAAATGAGGGAATAATATGTGTGAGGGTACCCCAGGAGAGTTCCAAATGTGTGTGGGTAGAATATATATCCCACGGGGGTAAAATTGAAAAAAGTTGAAAAAATTATTTTTTTAGACTTAGTCATTTTTCCAGCGTTTATCAGATTTTCAGATAGGGGAAATGTCAGTGAGTGTTCCGATTTCAGTTCCAGAGCGATTCGCCCAATGAGTCCTTGATATTTAGTCGTTTTCAGCCAATTTTCTGGATTTTTGAAAATTTCACTTTTTTGTGAAAATATCCACTAAATGAGGGAATAATATGTGTGAGGGTACCCCAGGAGAGTTCCAAATGTGTGTGGGTAGAATATATATCCCACGGGGGTAAAATTGAAAAAAGTTGAAAAAATTATTTTTTTGGACTTAGCCATTTTTCCGGCGTTCATCAGACTTTCAGATAGGGGAAATGTCAGTGAGTGTTCCGATATCAGTTCCAGAGCGATTTGCCCAATGAATCCTTGATATTTAGTCGTTTTCAGCCAATATTTTGAATTTTTGAAAATTTCACTTTTTTGTGAAAATATCCCCTAAATCAGGGAATAATATGTGTGAGGGTACCCCAGGAGAGTTCCAAATGTGTGTGGGTAGAATATATATCCGACGTGGGTAAAATTGAAAACATTTTTTTTTTGGACTTAGTCATTTTTCCAGCGTTTATCAGACTTTCAGATAGGGTAAATGTCAGTGAGCGTTACGATTTCAGTTCCAGAGAGATTCGCCAAAAAAGTCCATAATACTTAGTCGTTTTCAGCCAATTTTCTGGATTTTTGAAAATTTCACTTTTTTGTGAAAATATCAACTAAATGAGGGAATAATATGTGAGGGGGTACCCCAGGAGAGTTCCAAATGTGTGTGGGTAGAATATAAATCCGACGTGGGTAAAATTGAAAAAAGTTGAAATTAATTTTTTTTTGGGACTTAATCATTTTTCCGGCGTTTATAAGACTTTCAGATAGGGCAAATGTCAGTGAGCGTTCCGATTTCAGTTCCAGAGCGATTCGCCCAATGAGTCCTTGATATTGAGTCGTTTTCATCCAATATTTTGGATTGTTGAAAATTTCACTTTTTTGTGAAAATATCCACTAAATGAGGGAATAATATGTGTGAGGGTACCCCAGGAGAGTTCCAAATGTGTGTGGGTACAATATATATCCCACGGGGGTAAAATTGAAAAAAGTTGAAAAAATTTTTTTTTGGGACTTATTCATTTTTCCGTCGTTTATCTGACTTTCAGATATGGCAAATTTCAGTGAGCGTTCTGATTTCAGTTCCAGAGCGATTTGTCCAATGAGTCCTTGATATTAAGTCATTAAGTCGTTTTCTGCCAATTTTCTAGATTTTTGAAAATTTCACTTTTTTGTGAAAATATCCACTAAATGAGGGAATAATATGTGTGAGGGTACCCCAGGAGAGTTCCAAATGTGTGTGGGTAGAATACATATCCCACGGGGGTAAAATTGAAAAAAGTTGAAAAAATTATTTTTTTGAACTTAGTCATTTTTCCGGCGTTCATCAGACTTTCAGATAGGGGAAATGTCATTGAGTGTTCCGATTTCAGTTCCAGAGCGATTCGCCAAATGAGTCCTTAATATTTAACCGTTTTCAGCCAATTTTCTGGATTTTTGAAAATTTCACTTTTTTTGTGAAAATATCCACTAAATGAGGGAATAATATGTGTGAGGGTACCCCAGGAGAGTTCCAAATGTGTGTGGGTAGAATATATATCCCACGGGGGTAAAATTGAAAAAAGTTGAAAAAATTATTTTTTTAGACTTAGTCATTTTTCCAGCGTTTATCAGATTTTCAGATAGGGGAAATGTCAGTGAGTGTTCCGATTTCAGTTCCAGAGCGATTCGCCCAATGAGTCCTTGATATTTAGTCGTTTTCAGCCAATTTTCTGGATTTTTGAAAATTTCACTTTTTTGTGAAAATATCCACTAAATGAGGGAATAATATGTGTGAGGGTACCCCAGGAGAGTTCCAAATGTGTGTGGGTAGAATATATATCCCACGGGGGTAAAATTGAAAAAAGTTGAAAAAATTATTTTTTTGGACTTAGCCATTTTTCCGGCGTTCATCAGACTTTCAGATAGGGGAAATGTCAGTGAGTGTTCCGATATCAGTTCCAGAGCGATTTGCCCAATGAATCCTTGATATTTAGTCGTTTTCAGCCAATATTTTGAATTTTTGAAAATTTCACTTTTTTGTGAAAATATCCCCTAAATCAGGGAATAATATGTGTGAAGGTACCCCAGGAGAGTTCCAAATGTGTGTGGGTAGAATATATATCCGACGTGGGTAAAATTGAAAACATTTTTTTTTTGGACTTAGTCATTTTTCCAGCGTTTATCAGACTTTCAGATAGGGTAAATGTCAGTGAGCGTTACGATTTCAGTTCCAGAGAGATTCGCCAAAAAAATCCATAATACTTAGTCGTTTTCAGCCAATTTTCTGGATTTTTGAAAATTTCACTTTTTTGTGAAAATATCAACTAAATGAGGGAATAATATGTGAGGGGGTACCCCAGGAGAGTTCCAAATGTGTGTGGGTAGAATATAAATCCGACGTGGGTAAAATTGAAAAAAGTTGAAATTAATTTTTTTTTGGGACTTAATCATTTTTCCGGCGTTTATAAGACTTTCAGATAGGGCAAATGTCAGTGAGCGTTCCGATTTCAGTTCCAGAGCGATTCGCCCAATGAGTCCTTGATATTGAGTCGTTTTCATCCAATATTTTGGATTGTTGAAAATTTCACTTTTTTGTGAAAATATCCACTAAATGAGGGAATAATATGTGTGAGGGTACCCCAGGAGAGTTCCAAATGTGTGTGGGTACAATATATATCCCACGGGGGTAAAATTGAAAAAAGTTGAAAAAATTTTTTTTTGGGACTTATTCATTTTTCCGTCGTTTATCTGACTTTCAGATATGGCAAATTTCAGTGAGCGTTCTGATTTCAGTTCCAGAGCGATTTGTCCAATGAGTCCTTGATATTAAGTCATTAAGTCGTTTTCTGCCAATTTTCTAGATTTTTGAAAATTTCACTTTTTTGTGAAAATATCCACTAAATGAGGGAATAATATGTGTGAGGGTACCCCAGGAGAGTTCCAAATGTGTGTGGGTAGAATACATATCCCACGGGGGTAAAATTGAAAAAAGTTGAAAAAATTATTTTTTTGAACTTAGTCATTTTTCCGGCGTTCATCAGACTTTCAGATAGGGGAAATGTCAGTGAGTGTTCCGATATCAGTTCCAGAGCGATTTGCCCAATGAGTCCTTGATATTTAGTCGTTTTCAGCCAATATTTTGGATTTTTGAAAATTTCACTTTTTTGTGAAAATATCCACTAAATGAGGGAATAATATGTGTGAGGGTACCCCAGGAGAGTTCCAAATGTGTGTGGGTAGAATATATATCCGACGTGGGTAAAATTGAAAAAAGTTGAAAAAATTTTTTTTTTGGACTTAGTCATTTTTCCAGCGTTTATCAGACTTTCAGATAGGGTAAATGTCAGTGAGCGTTACGATTTCAGTTCCAGAGAGATTCGCCAAAAAAGTCCATAATACTTAGTCGTTTTCAGCCAATTTTCTGGATTTTTGAAAATTTCACTTTTTTGTGAAAATATCAACTAAATGAGGGAATAATATGTGAGGGGGTACCCCAGGAGAGTTCCAAATGTGTGTGGGTAGAATATAAATCCGACGTGGGTAAAATTGAAAAAAGTTGAAATTAATTTTTTTTTGGGACTTAATCATTTTTCCGGCGTTTATAAGACTTTCAGATAGGGCAAATGTCAGTGAGCGTTCCGATTTCAGTTCCAGAGCGATTCGCCCAATGAGTCCTTGATATTGAGTCGTTTTCATCCAATATTTTGGATTGTTGAAAATTTCACTTTTTTGTGAAAATATCCACTAAATGAGGGAATAATATGTGTGAGGGTACCCCAGGAGAGTTCCAAATGTGTGTGGGTACAATATATATCCCACGGGGGTAAAATTGAAAAAAGTTGAAAAAATTTTTTTTTGGGACTTATTCATTTTTCCGTCGTTTATCTGACTTTCAGATATGGCAAATTTCAGTGAGCGTTCTGATTTCAGTTCCAGAGCGATTTGTCCAATGAGTCCTTGATATTAAGTCATTAAGTCGTTTTCTGCCAATTTTCTAGATTTTTGAAAATTTCACTTTTTTGTGAAAATATCCACTAAATGAGGGAATAATATGTGTGAGGGTACCCCAGGAGAGTTCCAAATGTGTGTGGGTAGAATATATATCCCACGCGGATAAAATTGAAAAAAGTTGAAAACATTATTTTTGGAACTTAGTCATTTTTCCGGCGTTTATCAGACTTTCAGATAGGGTAAATGTCAGTGAGCATTCCGATTTCAGTTCCAGAGCGATTCGCCAAATGAGTCCTTAATATTTAATCGTTTTCAGCCAATTTTCTGGATTTTTGAAAATTTCACTTTTTTGTGAAAATATCCACTAAGTGAGGGAATAATATGTGTGAGGGTACCCCAAGAGAGTACCAAATGTGTGTGGGTAGAATATATATCCCACGGGGGTAAAATTGAAAAAAGTTGAAAACATTATTTTTGTGACTTAGTCATTTTTCCGGCGTTTATCAGACTTTCAGATAAGGGAAATGTCAGTGAACGTTCCGTTTTCAGTTCCAGAGCGATTCGCCCAATGAGTCCTTGATATTTAGTCGTTTTCAGCCAATTTTTTGGATTTTTGAAAATTTCACTTTTTTGTGAAAATATCCACTAAATGAGGGAATAATATGTGTGAGGGTACCCCAGGAGAGTTCCAAATGTGTGTGGGTAGAATATATATCCCAAGGGGGTAAAATTGGAAAAAGTTGAAAATAATTTTTTTTTGGGACTTAGTCATTTTTCCGGCGTTTATCAGACTTTCAGATAGGGCAAATGTCAGTGAGCATTCCGATTTCAGTTCCAGAGCGATTCGCCCAATGAGTCCTTGATATTTAGTCGTTTTCATCCAATATTTTGGATTGTTGAAAATTTATCTTTTTTGTGAAAATATCCACTAAATGAGGGAATAATATGTGTGAGGGTACCCCAGGAGAGTTCAAAATGTGTGTGGGTAGAATATATATCCATCGGGGGTAAAATTGAAAAAAGTTGAAAAAATTATTTTTTTGGACTTAGTCATTTTTCCGGCGTTCATCAGACTTTCAGATAGGGGAAATGTCAGTGAGTGTTCCGATATCAGTTCCAGAGCGATTTGCCCAATGAGTCCTTGATATTTAGTCGTTTTCAGCCAATATTTTGGATTGTTGAAAATTTATCTTTTTTGTGAAAATATCCACTAAATGAGGGAATAATATGTGTGAGGGTACCCCAGGAGAGTTCCAAATGTGTGTGGGTAGAATATATATCCGACGTGGGTAAAATTGAAAAAAGTTGAAAAAATTTTTTTTTTGGACTTAGTCATTTTTCCAGCGTTTATCAGACTTTCAGATAGGGTAATTGACAGTGAGCGTTCCGATATCAGTTCCAGAGCGATTCGCCAAAAAAGTCCTTAATATTTAGTCGTTTTCAGCCAATTTTCTGGATTTTTGAAAATTTCACTTTTTTGTGAAAATATCAACTAAATGAGGGAATAATATGTGTGAGGGTACCCCAGGAGAGTTCCAAATGTGTGTGGGTAGAATATATATCCCACGGGGGTAAAATTCAAAAAAGTTGAAAACATTATTTTTGTGACTTAGTCATTTTTCCGGCGTTTATCAGACTTTCAGATAAGGGAAATGTCAGTGAACGTTCCGTTTTCAGTTCCAGAGCGATTCGCCCAATGAGTCCTTGATATTTAGTCGTTTTCAGCCAATTTTCTGGATTTTTGAAAGTTTCACTTTTTTGTGAAAATATCCACTAAATGAGGGAATAATATGTGTGAGGGTACCCCAGGTGAGTTCCAAATGTGTGTAGGTAGAATATATATCCGACGTGGGTAAAATTGAAAAAAGTTGAAATAATTTTTTTTTGGGACTTAGTCATTTTTACGGCGTTTATCAGACTTTCAGATAGGGCAAATGTCAGTGAGCATTCCGATTTCAGTTCCAGAGCGATTCGCCCAATGAGTCCTTGATATTTAGTCATTTTCAGCCAATAATTTGGATTTTTGAAAATTTCACTTTTTTGTGAAAATATCCACTAAATGAGGGAATAATATGTGTGAGGGTACCCCAGGAGAGTTCCAAATGTGTGTAGGTAGAATATATATCCGACGTGGGTAAAATTGAAAAAAGTTGAAAAAATTTTTTTTTTGGACTTAGTCATTTTTCCAGGCGTTTATCAGACTTTCAGATAGGGGAAATGTCAGTGAGTGTTCCGATTTCAGTTCCAGAGCGATTCGCCCAATGAGTCCTTGATATTTAGTCGTTTTCAGCCAATTTTCTGGATTTTTGAAAATTTCACTTTTTTGTGAAAATATCCACTAAATGAGGGATTAATATGTGTGAGGGTACCCCAGGAGAGTTCCAAATGTGTGTGGGTAGAATATATATCCCACGGGGGTAAAATTGGAAAAAGTTGAAAAAATTTTTTTTTGGACTTAGTCATTTTTCCAGCGTTTTATCAGACTTTCAGATCGGGGAAATGTCAGTGAGTGTTCCGATTTCAGTTCCAGAGCGATTCGCCCAATGAGTCCTTGATATTTAGTCGTTTTCAGCCAATTTTCTGGATTTTTGAAAATTTTACTTTTTTGTGAAAATATCCACTAAATGAGTGAGGGTACCCCAGGAGAGTTCCAAATGTGTGTGAGTAGAATATATATCCCACGCGGATAAAATTGAAAAAAGTTGAAAACATTATTTTTGGAACTTAGTCATTTTTCCGGCGTTTATCAGACTTTCAGATAGGGTAAATGTCAGTGAGCATTCCGATTTCAGTTCCAGAGCGATTCGCCAAATGAGTCCTTAATATTTAATCGTTTTCAGCCAATTTTCTGGATTTTTGAAAATTTCACTTTTTTTTGAAAATATCAACTAAATGAGGGAATAATATGTGTGAGGGTACCCCAGGAGAGTTCCAAATGTGTGTGGGTAGAATATATATCTGACGTGGGTAAAATTGAAAAAAGTTGAAAAAAATTTTTTTTTGGACTTAGTCATTTTTCCAGCGTTTATCAGAATTTCAGATAGGGGAAATGTCAGTGAGTGTTCCGATTTCAGTTCCAGAGCGATTCGCCCAATGAGTCCTTGATATTTAGTCGTTTTCAGCCAATTTTCTGGATTTTTGAAAATTTCACTTTTTTGTGAAAATATCCACTAAATGAGGGAATAATATGTGTGAGGGTACCCCAGGAGAGTTCCAAATGTGTGTGGGTAGAATATATATCCCACGGGGGTAAAATTGGAAAAAGTTGAAAAATTTTTTTTTTGGACTTAGTCATTTTTCCAGCTTTTTATCAGACTTTCAGATAGGGGAAATGTCAGTGAGTGTTCCGATTTCAGTTCCAGAGCGATTCTCCCAATGAGTCCTTGATATTTAGTCGTTTTCAGCCAATTTTCTGGATTTTTGAAAATTTTACTTTTTTGTGAAAATATCCACTAAATGAGTGAGGGTACCCCAGGAGAGTTCCAAATGTGTGTGGGTAGAATATATATCCCACGCGGATAAAATTGAAAAAAGTTGAAAACATTATTTTTGGAACTTAGTCATTTTTCCGGCGTTTATCAGACTTTCAGATAGGGTAAATGTCAGTGAGCATTCCGATTTCAGTTCCAGAGCGATTCGCCAAATGAGTCCTTAATATTTAATCGTTTTCAGCCAATTTTCTGGATTTTTGAAAATTTAACTTTTTTGTGAAAATATCCACTAAATGAGGGAATAATATGTGTGAGGGTACCCCAGGAGAGTACCAAATGTGTGTGGGTAGAATATATATCCCACGGGGGTAAAATTGAAAAAAGTTGAAAACATTATTTTTGTGACTTAGTCATTTTTCCGGCGTTTATCAGACTTTCAGATAAGGGAAATGTCAGTGAACGTTCCGTTTTCAGTTCCAGTGCGATTCGCCCAATGAGTCCTTGATGTTTAGTCGTTTTCAGCCAATTTTCTGGATTTTTGAAAATTTCACTTTTTGTGAAAATATCCACTAAATGAGGGAATAATATGTGTGAGGGTACCCCAGGAGAGTTCCAAATGTGTGTGGGTAGAATATATATCCGACGTGGGTAAAATTGGAAAAAGTTGAAAACATTTTTTTTTTGGACTTAGTTATTTTTCCAGCGTTTATCAGACTTTCAGATAGGGTAAATGACAGTGAGCGTTCCGATTTCAGTTCCAGAGCGATTCGCCAAAAAAGTCCTTAATATTTAGTCGTTTTCAGCCAATTTTCTGGATTTTTGAAAATTTCACTTTTTTGTGAAAATATCAACTAAATGAGGGAATAATATGTGTGAGGGTACCCCAGGAGAGTTCCAAATGTGTGTGGGTAGAATATATATCCCACGGGGGTAAAATTGAAAAAAGTTGAAAACATTATTTTTGTGACTTAGTTATTTTTCCGGCGTTTATCAGACTTTCAGATAAGGGAAATGTCAGTGAACGTTCCGTTTTCAGTTCCAGAGCGATTCGCCCAATGAGTCCTTGATATTTAGTCGTTTTCAGCCAATTTTCTGGATTTTTGAAAATTTCACTTTTTTGTGAAAATATCCACTAAATGAGGGAATAATATGTGTGAGGGTACCCCAGGAGAGTTCCAAATGTGTGTGGGTAGAATATATATCCCAAGGGGGTAAAATTGGAAAAAGTTGAAAATAATTTTTTTTTGGGACTTAGTCATTTTTCCGGCGTTTATCAGACTTTCAGATAGGGCAAATGTCAGTGAGCATTCCGATTTCAGTTCCAGAGCGATTCGCCCAATGAGTCCTTGATATTTAGTCGTTTTCATCCAATATTTTGGATTGTTGAAAATTTCTCTTTTTTGTGAAAATATCCACTAAATGAGGGAATAATATGTGTGGGGTACCCCAGGAGAGTTCAAAATGTGTGTGGGTAGAATATATATCCATCGGGGGTAAAATTGAAAAAAGTTGAAAAAATTATTTTTTTGGACTTAGTCATTTTTCCGGCGTTCATCAGACTTTCAGATAGGGGAAATGTCAGTGAGTGTTCCGATATCAGTTCCAGAGCGATTTGCCCAATGAGTCCTTGATATTTAGTCGTTTTCAGCCAATATTTTGGATTTTTGAAAATTTCACTTTTTTGTGAAAATATCCACTAAATGAGGGAATAATATGTGTGAGGGTACCCCAGGAGAGTTCCAAATGTGTGTGGGTAGAATATATATCCGACGTGGGTAAAATTGAAAAAAGTTGAAAAAATTTTTTTTTGGACTTAGTCATTTTTCCAGCGTTTATCAGACTTTCAGATAGGGTAAATGACAGTGAGCGTTCCGATTTCAGTTCCAGAGCGATTTGCCAAAAAAGTCCTTAATATTTAGTCTTTTTCAGCCAATTTTCTGGATTTTTGAAAATTTCACTTTTTTGTGAAAATATCAACTAAATGAGGGATTAATATGTGTGAGGGTACCCCAGGAGAGTTCCAAATGTGTGTGGGTAGAATATATATCCCACGGGGGTAAAATTGAAAAAAGTTGAAAACATTATTTTTGTGACTTAGTCATTTTTCCGGCGTTTATCAGACTTTCAGATAAGGGAAATGTCAGTGAACGTTCCGTTTTCAGTTCCAGAGCGATTCGCCCAATGAGTCCTTGATATTTAGTCGTTTTCAGCCAATTTTCTGGATTTTTGAAAATTTCACTTTTTTGGGAAAATATCCACTAAATGAGGGAATAATATGTGTGAGGGTACCCCAGGAGAGTTCCAAATGTATGTGGGTAGAATATATATCCCAAGGGGGTAAAATTGGAAAAAGTTGAAAATAATTTTTTTTTGGGACTTAGTCATTTTTCCGGCGTTTATCAGACTTTCAGATAGGGCAAATGTCAGTGAGCATTCCGATTTCAGTTCCAGAGCGATTCGCCCAATGAGTCCTTGATATTTAGTCGTTTTCAGCCAATACTTTGGATTTTTGAAAATTTCACTTTTTTGTGAAAATATCCACTAAATGAGGGAATAATATGTGTGAGGGTACCCCAGGAGAGTTCCAAATGTGTGTAGGTAGAATATATATCCGACGTGGGTAAAATTGAAAAAAGTTGAAAACATTTTTTTTTGGACTTAGTCATTTTTCCAGCGTTTATCAGACTTTCAGATAGGGTAAATGTCAGTGAGCGTTCCGATTTCAGTTCCAGAGCGATTCGCCAAAAAAGTCCTTAATATTTAGTCGTTTTCAGCCAATTTTCTGGATTTTTGAAAATTTCACTTTTTTGTGAAAATATCAACTAAATGAGGGAATAATATGTGTGAGGGTACCCCAGGAGAGTTCCAAATGTGTGTGGGTAGAATATATATCCGACGTGGGTAAAATTGAAAAAAGTTGAAAAAAATTTTTTTTTGGACTTAGTCATTTTTCCAGCGTTTATCAGAATTTTAGATAGGAGAAATGTCAGTGAGTGTTCCGATTTCAGTTCCAGAGTGATTCGCCCAATGAGTCCTTGATATTTAGTCGTTTTCAGCCAATTTTCTGGATTTTTGAAAATTTCACTTTTTTGTGAAAATATCAACTAAATGAGGGAATAATATGTGTGAGGATACCCCAGGAGAGTTCCAAATGTGAGTGGGTAGAATATATATCCCACGGGGGTAAAATTGAAAAAAGTTGAAAAAATTATTTTTTTGGACTTAATCATTTTTCCGGCGTTTATCAGACTTTCAGATAGGGGAAATGTCAGTGAGCGTTCCGATTTCAGTTCCAGAGCATTTCTCCCAATGAGTCCTTAATATTTAGTCGTTTTCAGCCAACTTTCTGGATTTTTGAACATTTCACTTTTTTTGTGAAAATATCCACTAAATGAGGGAATAATTAAAATGCGTGAGGGTACCCCAGGAGAGTTCCAAATGTGTGTGGGTAGAATATATATCCCACGTGGGTAAAATTGAAAATAGTTGAAAAATGTTTTTTTTTTTACTTCGTTATTTTTCCGTCGTTTATCAGACTTTCAGATAGGGTAAATGTCAGTGAGCGTTCCGATTTCAGTTCCAGAGCGATTCGCCAAAAAAGTCCTTAATATTTAGTCGTTTTCAGCCAATTTTCTGGATTTTTGAAAATTTCACTTTTTTGTGAAAATATCAACTAAATGAGGGAATAATATGTGTGAGGGTACCCCAGGAGAGTTCCAAATGTGTGTGGGTAGAATATATATCCCACGGGGGTAAAATTGAAAAAAGTTGAAAACATTTTTTTTTGGGACTTAGTCATTTTTCCAGCGTTTATCCGACTTTCAGATAGGGGAAATGTAAGTGAGTGTTCCGATTTCAGTTCCAGAGCGATTCGCCCAATGAGTCCTTAATATTTAGTCGTTTTCAGCCAATTTTCTGGATTTTTGAAAATTTCACTTTTTTGTGAAAATATCCACTAAATGAGGGAATAATATGTGTGAGGGTACCCCAGGAGAGTTCCAAATGTGTGTGGGTACAATATATATCCCACGGGGGTAAAATTGAAAAAAGTTGAAAAAATTTTTTTTTGGGACTTATTCATTTTTCCGTCGTTTATCTGACTTTCAGATATGGCAAATGTCAGTGAGCGTTTCGATTTCAGTTCAAGAGCGATTCGTCCAATGAGTCCTTGATATTAAGTCATTAAGTCGTTTTCAGCCAATATTTTGGATTTTTGAAAATTTCACTTTTTTGTGAAAATATCAACTAAATGAGGGAATAATATGTGTAAGGGTACCCCAGGAGAGTTCCAAATGTGTGTGGGTAGAATATATATCCCACGGGGGTAAAATTGAAAAAAGTTGAAAAAAATTTTTTTTGGGACTTATTCATTTTTCCGTTGTTTATCTGACTTTCAGGTATGGCAAATGTCAGTGAGCGTTCCGATTTCAGTTCCAGAGCGATTCGCCCAATGAGTCCTTGAACTTTAGTCGTTTTCAGCCAATATTTTGGATTTTTGAAAATTTCACTTTTTTGTGAAAATATCCACTAAATAAGGGAATAATATGTGTGAGGGGAACCCCAGGAGAGTTCCAAATGTGTGTGGGTAGAATATATATCCCACGTGGGTAAAATTGAATAAAGTTGAAAAAAATTTTTTTTTGGACTTAGTTATTTTTCCGGCGTTTATTAGACTTTCAGATATGGCAAATGTCAGTGAGCATTCCGATTTCAGTTCCAGAGCGATTCGCCCAATGAGTCCTTGATATTAAGTCGTTTTCTGCCAATTTTCTGGATTTTTGAAAATGTCACTTTTTTGTGAAAATATCCACTAAATGAGGGAATAATATGTGTGAGGGTTCCCCAGGAGAGTTCCAAATGTGTGTGGGTAGAATATATATCCCACATGGGTAAAATTGAAAAAAGTTGAAAAATTTTTTTTTTGGGACTTAGTCATTTTTCCGGCGTTTATCAGACTTTCAGATAGGGCAAATGTCAGTGAGCATTCCGATTTCAGTTCCAGAGCGATTCGCCCAATGAGTCCTTGATATTTAATCGTTTTCATCCAATATTTTGGATTGTTGAAAATTTCACTTTTTTGTGAAAATATCCACTAAATGAGGGAATAATATGTGGGAGGATACCCCAGGAGAGTTCCAAATGTGTGTGGGTAGAATATATATCCCACGTGGGTAAAATTGAAAAAAGTTGAAAACATTTTTTTTTGGGACTTAGTCATTTTTCCGGCGTTTATCAGACTTTCAGAAAGGGAAATGTCAGCGAGTGTTCCGATATCATTTCCAGAGCGATTTGCCCAATGAGTCCTTGATATTTAGTCGTTTTCATCCAACTTTCTGGATTTTTGAACATTTCACTTTTTTTGTGAAAATATCCACTAAATGAGGGAATAATTAAAATGCGTGAGGGTACCCCAGGAGAGTTCCAAATGTGTGTGGGTAGAATATATATCCCACGTGGGTAAAATTGAAAATAGTTGAAAAATGTTTTTTTTTTACTTCGTTATTTTTCCGGCGTTTATCAGACTTTCAGGTAGGGGAAATGTCAGTGAGTGTTCCGATATCAGTTCCAGAGCGATTCGCCCAATGAGTCCTTGATAGTTAGTCATTTTCAGCCAATATTTTGGATTTTTGAAAATTTCACTTTTTTATGAAAATATCCACTAAATGAGGGAATAATATGTGTGAGGGTACCCCAGAAGAGTTCCAAATGTGTGTGGGTAGAATATATATCCCACAGGGGGTAAAATTGATAAAATTGAAAATAATTTTTTTTTGGACTTAGTCATTTTTCCGGCGTTTATTAGACTTTCAGATAGGGGAAATGTCAGTGAGCGTTCCGATTTCAGTTCCAGAGCGATTTGCCCAATGACTCCTTGATATTTAGTCGTTTTCAGCCAATATTTTGGATTTTTGAAAATTTCACTTTTTTGTGAAAATATCCACTAAATGAGGGAATAATTAAAATGCGTGAGGGAACCCCAGGAGAGTTCCAAATGTGTGTGGGTAGAATATATATCCCACGTGGGTAAAATTGAAAATAGTTGAAAAATGTTTTTTTTTTTACTTCGTTATTTTTCCGGCGTTTATCAGACTTTCAGGTAGGGGAAATGTCAGTGAGTGTTCCGATATCAGTTCCAGAGCGATTCGCCCAATGAGTCCTTAATATTTAGTCGTTTTCAGCCAATTTTCTGGATTTTTGAAAATTTCACTTTTTTGTGAAAATATCCACTAAATGAGGGAATAATATGTGTGAGGGTACCCCAGGAGAGTTCCAAATGTGTGTGGGTACAATATATATCCCACGGGGGTAAAATTGAAAAAAGTTGAAAAAATTTTTTTTTGGGACTTATTCATTTTTCCGTCGTTTATCTGACTTTCAGATATGGCAAATGTCAGTGAGCGTTTTGATTTCAGTTCAAGAGCGATTCGTCCAATGAGTCCTTGATATTAAGTCATTAAGTCGTTTTCAGCCAATATTTTGGATTTTTGAAAATTTCACTTTTTTGTGAAAATATCAACTAAATGAGGGAATAATATGTATGAGGGTACCCCAGGAGAGTTCCAAATGTGTGTGGGTAGAATATATATCCCACGGGGGTAAAATTGAAAAAAGTTGAAAAAAATTTTTTTTGGGACTTATTCATTTTTCCATCGTTTATCTGACTTTCAGGTATGGCAAATGTCAGTGAGCGTTCCGATTTCAGTTCCAGAGCGATTCGCCCAATGAGTCCTTGAACTTTAGTCGTTTTCATCCAATATTTTGGATTGTTGAAAATTTCACTTTTTTGTGAAAATATCCACTAAATGAGGGAATAATATGTGGGAGGATACCCCAGGAGAGTTCCAAATGTGAGTGGGTAGAATATATATCCCACGGGGGTAAAATTGAAAAAAGTTGAAAAAATTATTTTTTTGGACTTAATCATTTTTCCGGCGTTTATCAGACTTTCAGATAGGGGAAATGTCAGTGAGCGTTCCGATTTCAGTTCCAGAGCATTTCTCCCAATGAGTCCTTAATATTTAGTCGTTTTCAGCCAACTTTCTGGATTTTTGAACATTTCACTTTTTTTGTGAAAATATCCACTAAATGAGGGAATAATTAAAATGCGTGAGGGTACCCCAGGAGAGTTCCAAATGTGTGTGGGTAGAATATATATCCCACGTGGGTAAAATTGAAAATAGTTGAAAAATGTTTTTTTTTTTACTTCGTTATTTTTCCGTCGTTTATCAGACTTTCAGGTAGGGGAAATGTCAGTGAGTGTTCCGATATCAGTTCCAGAGCGATTCGCCCAATGAGTCCTTGATAGTTAGTCATTTTCAGTCAATATTTTGGATTTTTGAAAATTTCACTCTTTTATGAAAATATCCACTAAATGAGGGAATAATATGTGTGAGGGTACCCCAGAAGAGTTCCAAATGTGTGTGGGTAGAATATATATCCCACGGGGGTAAAATTGAAAAAATTTGAAAATAATTTTTTTTTGGACTTAGTCATTTTTCCAGCGTTTATCAGACTTTCAGATAGGGTAAATGTCAGTGAGCGTTCCGATTTCAGTTCCAGAGCGATTCGCCAAAAAAGTCCTTAATATTTAGTCGTTTTCAGCCAATTTTCTGGATTTTTGAAAATTTCACTTTTTTGTGAAAATATCAACTAAATGAGGGAATAATATGTGTGAGGGTACCCCAGGAGAGTTCCAAATGTGTGTGGGTAGAATATATATCCCACGGGGGTAAAATTGAAAAAAGTTGAAAACATTTTTTTTTGGGACTTAGTCATTTTTCCGGCGTTTATCCGACTTTCAGATAGGGGAAATGTAAGTGAGTGTTCCGATTTCAGTTCCAGAGCGATTCGCCCAATGAGTCCTTAATATTTAGTCGTTTTCAGCCAATTTTCTGGATTTTTGAAAATTTCACTTTTTTGTGAAAATATCCACTAAATGAGGGAATAATATGTGTGAGGGTACCCCAGGAGAGTTCCAAATGTGTGTGGGTACAATATATATCCCACGGGGGTAAAATTGAAAAAAGTTGAAAAAATTTTTTTTTGGGACTTATTCATTTTTCCGTCGTTTATCTGACTTTCAGATATGGCAAATGTCAGTGAGCGTTTCGATTTCAGTTCAAGAGCGATTCGTCCAATGAGTCCTTGATATTAAGTCATTAAGTCGTTTTCAGCCAATATTTTGGATTTTTGAAAATTTCACTTTTTTGTGAAAATATCAACTAAATGAGGGAATAATATGTGTGAGGGTACCCCAGGAGAGTTCCAAATGTGTTTGGGTAGAATATATATCCCACGGGGGTAAAATTGAAAAAAGTTGAAAAAAAATTTTTTTGGGACTTATTCATTTTTCCGTTGTTTATCTGACTTTCAGGTATGGCAAATGTCAGTGAGCGTTCCGATTTCAGTTCCAGAGCGATTCGCCCAATGAGTCCTTGAACTTTAGTCGTTTTCAGCCAATATTTTGGATTTTTGAAAATTTCACTTTTTTGTGAAAATATCCACTAAATAAGGGAATAATATGTGTGAGGGGAACCCCAGGAGAGTTCCAAATGTGTGTGGGTAGAATATATATCCCACGTGGGTAAAATTGAATAAAGTTGAAAAAAATTTTTTTTTGGACTTAGTTATTTTTCCGGCGTTTATTAGACTTTCAGATATGGCAAATGTCAGTGAGCATTCCGATTTCGGTTCCAGAGCGATTCGCCCAATGAGTCCTTGATATTAAGTCGTTTTCTGCCAATTTTCTGGATTTTTGAAAATGTCACTTTTTTGTGAAAATATCCACTAAATGAGGGAATAATATGTGTGAGGGTTCCCCAGGAGAGTTCCAAATGTGTGTGGGTAGAATATATATCCCACATGGGTAAAATTGAAAAAAGTTGAAAAATTTTTTTTTTGGGACTTAGTCATTTTTCCGGCGTTTATCAGACTTTCAGATAGGGCAAATGTCAGTGAGCATTCCGATTTCAGTTCCAGAGCGATTCGCCCAATGAGTCCTTGATATTTAATCGTTTTCATCCAATATTTTGGATTGTTGAAAATTTCACTTTTTTTGTGAAAATATCCACTAAATGAGGGAATAATATGTGGGAGGATACCCCAGGAGAGTTCCAAATGTGTGTGGGTAGAATATATATCCCACGTGGGTAAAATTGAAAAAAGTTGAAAACATTTTTTTTTGGGACTTAGTCATTTTTCCGGCGTTTATCAGACTTTCAGAAAGGGAAATGTCAGCGAGTGTTCCGATATCATTTCCAGAGCGATTTGCCCAATGAGTCCTTGATATTTAGTCGTTTTCATCCAACTTTCTGGATTTTTGAACATTTCACTTTTTTTGTGAAAATATCCACTAAATGAGGGAATAATTAAAATGCGTGAGGGTACCCCAGGAGAGTTCCAAATGTGTGTGGGTAGAATATATATCCCACGTGGGTAAAATTGAAAATAGTTGAAAAATGTTTTTTTTTTACTTCGTTATTTTTCCGGCGTTTATCAGACTTTCAGGTAGGGGAAATGTCAGTGAGTGTTCCGATATCAGTTCCAGAGCGATTCGCCCAATGAGTCCTTGATAGTTAGTCATTTTCAGCCAATATTTTGGATTTTTGAAAATTTCACTTTTTTATGAAAATATCCACTAAATGAGGGAATAATATGTGTGAGGGTACCCCAGAAGAGTTCCAAATGTGTGTGGGTAGAATATATATCCCACGGGGGTAAAATTGAAAAAATTTGAAAATAATTTTTTTTTGGACTTAGTCATTTTTCCGGCGTTTATTAGACTTTCAGATAGGGGAAATGTCAGTGAGCGTTCCGATTTCAGTTCCAGAGCGATTTGCCCAATGACTCCTTGATATTTAGTCGTTTTCAGCCAATATTTTGGATTTTTGAAAATTTCACTTTTTTGTGAAAATATCCACTAAATGAGGGAATAATTAAAATGCGTGAGGGAACCCCAGGAGAGTTCCAAATGTGTGTGGGTAGAATATATATCCCACGTGGGTAAAATTGAAAATAGTTGAAAAATGTTTTTTTTTTTACTTCGTTATTTTTCCGGCGTTTATCAGACTTTCAGGTAGGGGAAATGTCAGTGAGTGTTCCGATATCAGTTCCAGAGCGATTCGCCCAATGAGTCCTTGATAGTTAGTCATTTTCAGCCAATATTTTGGATTTTTGAAAATTTCACTTTTTTGTGAAAATATCCACTAAATGAGGGAATAATATGTGTGAGGGTACCCCAGAAGAGTTCCAAATGTGTGTGGGTAGAATATATATCCCACGGGGGTAAAATTGAAAAAATTTGAAAATAATTTTTTTTTGGACTTAGTCATTTTTCCGGCGTTTATTAGACTTTCAGATAGGGGCAATGTCAGTGAGCGTTCCGATTTCAGTTCCAGAGCTATTCGCCCAATGAGTTCTTAATATTTAGTCGTTTTCTGCCAATTTTCTGGATTTTTGAAAATTTCACTTTTTTGTGAAAATATCCACTAAATGAGGGAATAATATGTGTGAGGGTACCCCAGGAGAGTTCCAAGTGTGTTTGGGTAGAATATATATCCCACGGGGGTAAAATTGAAAAAAGTTGAAAAAATTTTTTTTTGGGACTTAGTCATTTTTCCGGCGTTTATCAGACTTTCAGATAGAGCAAATGTCAGTGAGCGTTCCGATTTCAGTTCCAGAGTGATTCGCCCAAGGAGTCCTTGATATTTAGTAGTTTTCAGCCAATATTTTGGATTTTTGAAAATTTCACTTTTTTGTGAAAATATCCACTAAATGAGTGAATAATATGTGTGAGGGTACCCCAGGAGAGTTCCAAATGTGTGTGGGTAAAATATATATCCCACGTGGGTAAAATTGACAAAAGTTGAAAAAAATTTTTTTTTGGACTTAGTTATTTTTCCGGCGTTTATCAGACTTTCAGATATGGCAAATGTCAGTGAGCGTTCTGATTTCAGTTCCAGAGCGATTCGCCCAGAGAGTAGTGTTGAGCCACCCCCGTAGTGTTCGAGTTCGGTTCGGTTCGTCGAACAACCGTGTGTTCGCCGAACTGTTCGTCGAACTGTTCGTCGAACACCTTCGAACACCGTTAAAACCAATGGCAGGCAAACAAAAACACATAGAAACACATAGAAAACACCTTCAAAGGTGTCCAAAACCTGACAAACTGCTCAGAAGACATAACTAACACATGGAAAAGTGACAAGTACATATAGTCATGCGAAAAGAAAAGAGGTGGAGGAGTAAAAGGAGGGGGAGACACAGATATAGGCATGTCATGCCCTTCTAAAATCCAAAAAGTTAGAAGCCGACACGGCCAGTTCGTTCCTGCCCGTGCCACCTCCGTGTCGCCGGGTTTGTGCCAGAGCCGCGGTGGACCCTGACGGCCAGCCCCCCCTCTCCCAATACTAGTGCCTGTCCGCTGGTGGGTCGAGCCCCCCCGCAGTGGGGGGTGGGTAACATCTGCAGAAGAAAGACCATCTTCCAGCCAAGCTAAGATGTCGACTTCTTTTCGTGGACAATGTGATACGATCCCTTTCTTACGGACACGCCCATCGCTACAAATTCCAGATGAGGCACAAAAACAGCAGGTGCTTCAGCGCATATCAAGTGCTCCTTCAAGTGGGCTCTTTTCCACCTCAATTTCAACATCATAAATATTCCAGTCCTCAGAGGTGTCACCCCAATCGCACTTGCTTCCTCACAGCTCCCAAGTCTCCAGCTGCCCGTCTGAGTATGGGGTAACACAGATGGTTGAGTCTGCAGAGCTGTTTACTCATACTATAGCCTGGGAAACTTAAGTCTGCTCCAGAGCTTCTGTTAATCCAGACGAGGAAATGATCTGCACTGATGCCCAGAATCTTTATAAGTCGGATCCAGGACCAGATGAAGAACGTTCTGAGCATAATGTAGACCCTCGTTCCCAAACTGTCACTCCTGTTGGTGGAGACAATGATGAAGACGATGATGAGACTCAAATACCTGATTGGAGCGACAACTTGACTTTTCGGTCAGGGCAGGAAGAGGTTGGCTTTGAGGACGACGGGTGTGATAACACACAGGGTGATGATGACGAGGTTGGAGATCCCACTTACTGTCAACCCACAGTCAGCCAGTCGATGAGGTCAACGGAGGAGGTGGAGGAGGATGTGACTAGCCCAGGGGATGGGGATGACTCGGTACCCGGGCCTTTGCCTGGCCTTGGGGATGTCGCGGTGGTTGGCTCCCTGGCCCGTACCCTGGGGTCACTCTTTAAAAGAGTGGATAATTGTTAATTTTATAAGAGTTTGTGACGCCACCTGTGGTATCTGGTGAGAAGCACCAGCGCTGCAGCAGTCCACTGAGACCTGTGATAAGGCTCCTCGATGGTATAGCTCCCCACAGGTGGAGCTAGGTCTCAGGGCAGCGTATGCAGGGGGAATTCAGGACAGGCGAGACCCAGCTGGGTCAGAGCAAGAGCGGGAACGGACACGGTAGTCACTTCAGTACCTTTTACTGGAGGAAATTCAGGCACATCCCGGAGCACTGTAGGGTGAAGGGTGAATATCAGGATCCTCCCCAATGAGCGGGTGTAGGGCCTCCTGTTTCTTGCCTCTGCGTAGTAAGTTTCTGACCTGCCTGGAGCTAGGCCTAACTTTGTCTCTGTCCTGCGCTGGCTGACCTTGTGGTAGGGCCTTCTCTTGGAGTTCACGCTCCCACTATGCGGGGCCTAAGCGTCTCCTGGCTCTGTTACGTATCAGCACCTTAGCCATCCTGGGACTTGTAGTTCTCCAGGGATTCCGGTTATGCCTTACTGAATCTAGTTAGCAGGAGCCTCGTGCTCCACTGCTGAACTATTAACTGAGTTCTCTAGACTAGACTGAGCTCCACTGCAGACTGACCTCTCTTAGGCTTCTCTACTGCAGGAACTCTTCAGAGGAACTGAACTGCCTAGCTCCACCTTCCCTATTTATATCCCTAACGGGCTCCCTCTGCTGGTCTGAGGTGGAAGGTGGAGATGTGTGAATGTTTATGGGGGCCTCTTGTGGAGGATTCCATCAATACACTCTTCTAGGATATGTGATACCAAGCACAGCGGGGCGTCACAGATGCTATTGACGACGAGGTTAGGTTGCGCCTTCCTGGACACAGATGGAGTACTGGAAGCACGTCAACAACTGCATCCTCAACCACAACTCTGCCTCTGACCACAAGTCGTAGTGGCTCTTCAGGTCGCATGGGCTCTAAGCCTTGCATAGCCTGGGCATTTATTCAGAATGATAAGGATGACCCAACTCGTCTTATCTGTAATATTTGTAACCAAAACATAAGTAGAGGCCAAAAAATCCATAGTTTGAGTACTTCATGCATGAACCGGCACATGGATATGAAGCATAAGTTGCAGTGGGAAGCTCACTGTGCTACAATGCGGCCTAGCAGGCTGTGCCAACCACCGTCTGCCCCATCTTGTGCATCCGCGGCCTCTTCATCCTCTGTGACTGGGGGGACAGCAGTCACACATGTTTTTGGACGCAGACCTGCCACCTCTTTACCTGCAACAGCCAGTGTGATTGGCAGGTCATCAGTTCATTGGGAAGTGGAAACACCTGCTGGTGTTGAGCGCTCTCTGACATCGAGAGCACCAGCTTTGGATCAAGGCAATCTAACATGTCCGCCTGCATCTTCCTCACAGACCGGCAGTTTGCCGGGGACATCCTACTCAACTTCGTCTAAGCACAACAGCCAGCCCTCGGTCCCTCAGCTGTGGAAAAGTAAAAGACCATTTCCTCCTAGCCATGAGAAAGCTAAGAGGTTGAATTTCACCATCTGCAAGCTCTTGGCTACAGAAATGCTGCCTTTCCGCCTGGAGGACACAGTGGATTTTCGAGACCTTATGTCCGTCTCAGTGCCCCAGTACCAGATGCTCAGTCGGCACTACTTCTCAAAGAAAGGTGTGCCTGCGCTCCATCATCATGTCGCACACAACATCACCGCTTCTTTGAGAAACTCTGTGTGTGGCAGGGTGCATTTCACCACAGACACTTGGATGAGTAGGCATGGACAGGGGCGTTACATGTCGCTGACTGGGCACTGGGTAACTATGGTGACAGCAGGACAAGGGGCTGCTGTCCAAGTCTTACCGTCCCCACGAGTTGTGCGTCAATCCTCTTTATCTCGAAGTTCCTCCACTGCTTCTGCCTCCTCAACCTCCTCTCGGTCCTCCACCTGCACCCAAAGCCTGTCTGGTAATGCCACCTGCATTCTAACTGCGCAGAAGGAATCCTGCACACCTCCTTACTATGCTGGCAGCAGGGCTCAAGGCATCAGTGTATACTTTGAAATGTCTGGGAAATGTGAGTCACACAGCTGAGGAGTTGTGGTCAGCTCTGGAGACCCAGTTTCATGAATGGTTGTCTCCACTGGACCTGCAACCAGGGAAGGCCGTGTGCGACAATGCTGCATCGCCGGGGCAATGTCACACACGTGCCTTGTATGGCTCACGTGTTGAACCTGGTTGTCCATAAATTGTTAGCCCACTATCCCGGACTAGATGGCCTTCTGCAGGGGGCACGGTGCTCACTTCCGCCGTTCGCATCCCGCAGCTCAATGACTTACATCTCTACAGAAGTCGTTGGGCCTGCCAGTTCACCGGCTGAAATGCGATGTGCCGACACGGTGGAATTCAACTCTGACCATGTTGCAGCGACTGTGGCAGCACCGACAAGCCCTGGTGCAATACGTTGTGACGTATAGCCTGGGCCAACGAGATCCAGAGGTGGGGCAAATCACGCTGCAGGAGTGGTCTAAGATCAGGGACCTATGAAGTTGACGCGCCCCCTGGGCCGTGGGGTACCCTGAGCCGGGCCGGTTGACGCTGGGGGTTGTAGTCACTGTGGCGGTGACCCGGTCCATGATCCAGGGCGGTCAATCCAAGGGTAATTTGTATATATGGGTTTTATAATGTCCGACTACGCCACCTCTGGAGTGGGGCAAAAGGGGCCGCAGCTGCGGAACAGTCCTCTGAAGCTGGTGGTTTTGCAGCAATGGTATTATTACTCACCACAGGAAGAGTGTAGCTTGAGGGCAGTGTGGGTGGATGATGGTGGTTGTAGTGCAGGGAGTCAGTAATGAACACAGAGTCCGCGTGATGCAGTCCCAAGATCTTTACTCACAGTTGTTGCAGTCCAGATTACAGGTACCAGAGCAATCTCACCCGTCGTGCTGTGCGTACTCAGTGAGGGGCTCAGTCCACCCCCAGATAGCTCCGGAGTACTTAGCAGGACCCCCTTCTGTGTGTCCTTTCTCTGGCCTTGTACCTGCATCTCATACCCAGTGACACTTCTATCCGGTATCCTCGGGCCTTGGCGGGCGACTTGTGTTCCGTCCCCTGGGTCCTATGTGGCTACCTTCTTAGTGAGACTGGTGTGGACTTTTACCTGCAGTACATGAAATGCTGCAGCCTCCGGTTTCTAGTTGAGCCTTGCTGTTTCTCCACTAGTTGAGGGACCGGTTCCCCTTATCTGGTCTGACCCCTCTACCTCCTGGTAGCAGCAGGAGTACGGGTGGCCTTCTGCACAGGCCATAGCCCTAGGGTCCCTTCGGTTCCTGGAGCCTTCCTGCTCCCACTCCTCTCTTCTCTCCTTCAGTCCTGGGCCTCCCAGGCTAGGCCCACCTCTGGAGCAGAGCTCATGCCGAGCCTCTGCTCCTGTCACTTTTCCTCTTCTGACTGGCTTGCTCTTTCTAAGATAGCTTCCTATTTATACTCTCCCTGTCATGTGCTCTGCTAAGCTGCTCCCCTAAGCACCCACTACATAGGACCCTTCCACCAGCTAGGGACCTGGGACTGTGCTCTCCCTTAGGAGCAATCTTGCCCTACCCCCACTGCGGGTATGTGTTGGATGCAGGTGTTAGGATCCCGAGCCATATGCCTTCCTTACCTGAGGGTGAGATACCACACCTCTGGGTGAGATGCAGTAACTCTGTGGCGACTGAACCCTCAGGGGCGCCACACAACCTTCTGCACAGTTTTGAAATGGCGACGAAGATGTTTAGTGCTGACGACGATGCCATTATCAGCATGACTATTCCGGTGATTTACATGCTGGAGCACACACTAAACAGAATTTAGAGTCAGGTGGTGGGACAAGAGGAGGTGGAGGAAGTAGAGGAGGAGTCGTATGCGGAAGGGATAACATCTCCAAGGTCCAGACGGTTGGCAGCACCAAGGCGGCAGGCATGGGAGGGTGGGGGAGAGGGATTAACCAGGGCGCATGGTAGCAGCCAAACTGTTGAGGAAGGTGCAGGAGCCGAGGAAGAAGTGGAGGACGAACTGGCGATGGGCATGGAAGACTCATCAGATGAGGGAGACCTTGATCACATTTCTGTTGTGCGAGGTTGAGGGGAGAGGGCAGAGGAAGGAAGCATGATTCTTACCTCGCTACCAACACAACAAGGACTTGGTCCTCCTGGATGCGCAAGACTCATGAGTGCCTTCTTGCTGCACTACCTGCAACATGACCCTCAGATTGTCAGAATTCGAAGTAATCCCGACTACTGGGTTGCCACACTCTTAGATCCCCGGTACAAAAGTAAATTTGCCGAAATAATTCCTGCCATAAAAAGGGATTGACGCATGCAGGAGTATCTGCAGACGCTGTTGCAGAATCTTACATGTGCTTTTCCACAAAACACCAGTGGTGCACGTAGTGAATCTCACAGTTCTAACTTGCCAACCGTGGGACTGTCGAGTCTTCATCACTCAAACCGTAACAGTAACACAGTATCTGCTGGTAACAGCAATTTTGTGGAATCGTTTCACCACTTTTTTAGACCATCCTTTGCAAGGCCACAGGAGACAAGAAGTCTGACACATAGTCAACGCCTAGAGACGATGGTGCAGGAGTATCTCCAAGTGAACATCGAAGCCATGACTGTGTCACTGGACCCTTGCTCATTTTGGTATTCCAATCTGCAGCCAGTGTTCTCTCTGAACATGTGTTCAGCGCTGCTGGTGGTGTGCTGACAGATAAGCGCGCGCGTCTGTCCACTGAGAATGTAGACAGACTCACGTTCATAAAGATGAACAAATCATGGATTCGCAAGGACTTTTCTACCCCTGTGTTATCCTTGGGAGACTAAAACCTTGAGGATTTGGTAAAATCACCTCACCAACCGTTTTAAGCAACTGTGGGGCAATTGATGCCACTTAACCCTAGAACGCATGACCATAAAAATCTACACTTTCATATACCTGGGGCCTTTTAGGCTCGTGTGCAAATAACATGGAATAACTCAAACTCAAATGACAAACAACTATATACATGAAGAATACCTAGAGTTTCAAAATTCTAACTAAAGTAATCTTGCAGAAAATAGAAAACAATTAACAAGGTGGGCCTGCGAGGCCCCAGGTATGCGTTCTAGGGTTAAGTGGTGTCTGTGCCACAATTTTGGGAAAAAATGGGGACTCTTTTTGGAGTCCCCTTGCTGTGTCTTACGTGACGTTGGCATCGTCAATTCCAGGTGGGTTGGGTCGCTCCCCCCCCTTTTTAACTGTAAGAAAATAGATACACTATGGCTTGGGGTAACACAGATGGTTGAGTCTGAAGAGCTCAGAGGTCTGCTCCAAATCTTCAGTGTCTGCTAGTCAGCGTAGAATTTTTAACTGCATCTAGCCTAGGCAATACTTTGGGCGTAGTAGCCCAGCTGCGAAGCAAGCTGCACCGCCTGTGTATCTAATAAGAATTTTTAAATGCATCTAGCCTAGGCAGACTGTGGGGACCCCCAACCAAACCCAGACGCTCAGCCCCCCTACCGCCCCCCTTTCCTTGACAATACAATAATGTAACTCTTACAACTGGATGGGTGAGGATCGGTCACAGCTTTATTAACTCTTTATACTCATTCCATTAGAAAGGCATTTTATTTCTAAAATAATTCAGCTTGTTGCAGCATGCCCTGGGTCTCCACTCCGGCAAGTTGGCCAACAAGTGTAACTCTCCAACATGTCCTTTCTATTTCCAGGCCACGGAGGATCCTGCGTACTCGTATGCAGGACTCTGACCCCCACCCATCACTCTTAACGCTTGTTCCACTCCGTCCTGGAGTCCTGACAGGAATATGTCCAGTTCAATATTCATTAAGTGAACAACGTCGGGCCGTATGAGGCCTGCTTTATCTCCTTCCAGTTGTCGGTGTCGTACCACTACACAGCCTCTGTCTCTTCTAAATTTTGCCATCCGAATATTTATTACCCGCCTTGTCCGTTCGATGGCCGTGATGTCTCGCGCACCTTGCCATACCGCTATCGGCACAATCTCTGACCATACTATCGCTAGTTTTGTGAAAAATTCTCTGAAGCGCTCAGTGTCTAGTTTCATTATTGCCATTAGTTATGCGCTGTTATGATGACCTAGGTTGTTTCCCCCGGCCTGTATAACTAAGATGACCGGACATCTTGCCTCTCTCCCTACCTTGATTACCTCCATTAGTACCTGTGGCCATAGCAGGCGTCTAATACCTCTCTAGTTGAAATATGTGTTATGAAACTCTAATTTCCTCCTGCCTGGGCAGACTTTCGCCCTTTTTTCTGCCCAATACATATACGAGTGGCCTATCACCCACACTGTTGGCTTAGCGTCACCTGTAAAAGAAACAAACCACGTTAGGATAACAAGTCCGGTCTTATGTATCTTGCCAAACACGTGGATCACCATCTCCCTATCCTCTGAACTTCCGTTTCTGACAGTCCTGCTCTTGCTGCTTCCGTGGCCGCGCCTATGCAGAATGAGTGTGTCCCGTAATCTTTGGGGTGGTTCCCTGCCGATGTTATGCATTTATTAAATGTAGCTTGGAACTGGTATCTTGATAATGGCATTCCATCAATGTGTGATAGGAAGAAATTACTTTGTGATCTGATGGTTAGATATGTTTTTACTATTGTTACCCAACTCAGTGTACTGTTTGTGGGTTGTAGAAGTACCCAAGTGCCCCTGCCCGCTGGAACCGTTTTCGATTTGTGTATGCGTAGACGTATTGCATTATTGGCTATGACTACATCCTGGTGTAATAAGCCTCCACTGGTGGTAATTTTGGAATGAGGGACTAATTCGCTTATGCATAACGCCCCGAAGAAGGCGATCACAAATGCAGTAGACAGTAGTGTTGCTTCAAATTGTGAGTGTCATGTTAATGGTGTTAGGGATATGATGTGAGAAATCAGTTTTAGTGACACGGGACGGGACGTCTACACTCCTGACTTGGCTGACCCCTTTTCCACCCTTTTATGGATTGTCTGATGATGAACCTTTGTCACATCTCCCCAATTCAGTAGTTGGAAGTGAAATGCTACTCCGGTCAGACACCGCTGCGCTGACGCCCCTGATATGCCCCTCATAATTAGCTGGTGGAGAAATTCTATGGTGACTTGTGATCTGGCTTGTTCACATTGGTCAACCCGTCTGCCTGCTACTAGTCGTGTCCACTCTTCCCATGCCTTACCATATGCTTGCCACGTCGACGGGGCAACTGACGCTCTGATTAATGGCATCAACTATTCGCCACTAGATCCCATAGGGAAGGTGGGCAACTGTTGCCCGATGGGTGGGCGTTGTGGAAGAGCTCTGTGAAAATCTGCCAATTGAATTGTTATAAAGCGTTAGCAGCAGCTTAAGACCCCTCAGCATAGTGGCTAGCGCGGACCCATACATTGTGTTTTAGGCACAGGAATGCTAGCCTGGGTAGTAGGCCTAGCACTGGGGGAGACGATGATGCCATCTTATTAATGCAGTGCTCTAGGCTGGTGTTTTTTGTTATGAAGCGTATATTTTTGTAAGCCAGGCGCGCGCCCCATATTTCTATTGCTAACACTATTGGGAAGAAAAATTATTTTCAGGGCTAGATGCAGCTAAAAATTATTATTAATTTAAAAGCTGGTGGAGCTTGGTATAGATGGACTAATACAATGAGTACCACACACTGCTAGAAGGCCAAATATTTTTTCAGAGCTAGATGCAGATAAAAATTATTTTTCATTTGCAACCTGATGGAGGTCAGTATAGATGGACTAATAGACCAAGTCCCACACACAGCTAGAAGTCCAAATCTTTTTTCAGAGCTAGATGCAGATAAAAATTATTTTTAATTTGCAACCTGATGGAGGTCAGTATAGATGGAGTAATAGAGAAAGTCCCACACACTGCTAGAAGGCCAAATATTTTTTCAGAGCTAGATGCAGGCAAAAAATTATTTTGAATTTGCAACCTGATGGAGGTCAGTATAGATGGACTAATAGAGAAAGTCCCACACACTGCTAGAAGGCCAAATATTTTTTCAGAGCTGGATGCAGATAAAAATTATTTTTAATTTGCAAACTGATGGAGGTCAGTATAGATGGACTAATAGAGAAAGTCCCACACACTGCTAGAAGGCCAAATATTTTTTCAGAGCTAGATGCAGAAAAAAATTATATTCAGTTTGCAACCTGATGGAGGTCAGTATAGATGGACTAATAGAACAAGTCCCACACACAGCTAGAAGCCCAAATATTTTGTCAGAGGTTGATGCAGATAAAAATTATTTTTAATTTGCAACCTGATGGAGGTCAGTATAGATGGACTAATAGAGAAAGTCCCACACACTGCTAGAAGGCCAAATATTTTTTCAGAGCTAGATGCAGACAAAAAATTATTTTCAGTTTGCAACCTGATGGAGGTCAGTATAGATGGACTAGTAGAACAAGTCCCACACACAGCTAGAAGCCCAAATATTTTTTCAGAGGTAGATGCAGAAAAAAATTATATTCAGTTTGCAACCTGATTGAGGTCTGTATAGATGGATTAATAGAACAAGTCCCACACACTGCTAGAATGCCAAATATTTTTTCAGAGCTAGATGCAGAAAAAAATTATATTCAGTTTGCAACCTGATGGAGGTCAGTATAGATGGATTAATAGAACAAGTCCCACATACTGCTAGAAGGCCAAATATTTTTTCAGAGCTAGATGCAGATAAAAATTATTTTTAATTTGCAACCTGATGGAGGTCAGTATAGATGGAGCAATAGAGAAAGTCCCACACACTGCTAGAAGGCCAAATATTTTTTCAGAGCTAGATGCAGACAAAAAATTATTTTGAATTTGCAACCTGATGGAGGTCAATATAGATGGACTAATAGAGAAAGTCCCACACACTGCTAGAAGGCCAAATATTTTTTCAGAGCTGGATGCAGATAAAAATTATTTTTAATTTGCAACCTGATGGAGGTCAGTATAGATGGACTAATAGAGAAAGTCCCACACACTGCTAGAAGGCCAAATATTTTTTCAGAGCTGGATGCAGATAAAAATTATTTTTAATTTGCAACCTGATGGAGGTCAGTATAGATGGACTAATAGAGAAAGTCCCACACACTGCTAGAAGGCCAAATATTTTTTCAGAGCTAGATGCAGAAAAAAATTATATTCAGTTTGCAACCTGATGGAGGTCAGTATAGATGGACTAATAGAACAAGTCCCACACACAGCTAGAAGCCCAAATATTTTTTCAGAGGTAGATGCAGATAAAAATTATTTTTAATTTGCAACCTGATGGAGGTCAGTATAGATGGACTAATAGAACAAGTCCCACACACAGCTAGAAGCCCAAATATTTTTTCAGATGTAGATGCAGATAAAAATTATTTTTAATTTGCAACCTGATGGAGGTCAGTATAGATGGACTAATAGAACAAGTCCCACACACAGCTAGAAGCCCAAATATTTTTTCAGAGGTAGATGCAGAAAAAAATTATATTCAGTTTGCAACCTGATGGAGGTCTGTATAGATGGATTAATAGAACAAGTCCCACACACAGCTAGAAGCCCAATATTTTTTCAGAGGTAGATGCAGAAAAAAATTATATTCAGTTTGCAACCTGATGGAGGTCTGTATAGATGGATTAATAGAACAAGTCCCACACACTGCTAGAAGGCCAAATATTTTTTCAGAGCTAGATGCAAAAAAAAATTATATTCAGTTTGCAACCTGATGGAGGTCAGTATAGATGGACTAATAGAACAAGTCCCACACACTGCTAGAAGGCCAAATATTTTTTCAGAGCTAGATGCAGATAAAAATTATTTTTAATTTGCAACCTGATGGAGGTCAGTATAGATGGAGTAATAGAGAAAGTCCCACACACTGCTAGAAGGCCAAATATTTTTTCAGAGCTAGATGCAGACAAAAAATTATTTTGAATTTGCAACCTGATGGAGGTCAGTATAGATGGACTAATAGAACAAGTCCCACACACTGCTAGAAGCCCAAATATTTTTTCAGAGCTAGAGGCAGAAAAAAATTATATTCAATTTGCAACCTGATGGAGGTCAGTATAGATGGACTAATAGAATGATGCTATGCCCAAAAGATTTTACGTCACTAGGTGCAGTAAAAAAATTGGTATTCTATACACAGGTGGTATATCTTGCAACACAGATAGGCTACTCCACTGACTAACACACTCTGCAATAGGCCAAAAAGGATTAGCTTTGCTAGATTCAGCCAAATGCTGTGAAAAAAACTTGCACAGCACTGGCACAGACCTGCCTGGCAAAAACTGATAGGAACTGATGTAACCTAGTCCTGAAAAGGACTGCAATTACAATTAGTCTTTACTCCCACAATCTATCTATTTAAGAGCACAGACCTGCCTGATAAAAGTCGTAGGAAATGCTGTAACCTAGTCCTTAAAAGGACTGCAATCACAACTATTCCCTACTCCCAAGCTATCTGTAGATTTGTGCGAAAATTGGCTTGAAATTAACAAGGTATGGCGCACACAGCAACAGCGGTGCCGTCTAACACGCAGCTGCAGCAGTGAGAAAATGGTGGCGATGGGGAAAATGGCTTGGTCTTATAGGGCAAGGACATGTGACATACACTGCCAATGACACATGCCCTTGCTTGTGTGAAAAAAGCACTTCGCTCCGTGTGTGCGCTGCTGATAGGCTGACAGATTGCACCTCCCCACTGTAAATGTGGGAAAGTGAAAAAAATCCCCTGCCCCTCCCCCCACCCAGCTGTACACTCAAACTGCGTATTAACATTAATTTTCATCATTACTGAGAAAAAATCCAGTTATGATTTTGGTGCACGAACAGTTATCGAACATAACCTCGAACAGCCGAATTTTTCTCAAATCGTTCGTGTTCGCCGAACGGCTGGAACACCGCCCAAAACAGCTCGAATTTGAGATTGGCGAACAGTTCGAGTAGAACAACGCTCATCTCTACCAATGAGTCCTTGATATTAAGTTGTTTTTAGTCAATTTTCTGGATTTTTTGAAAATTTCACTTTTTTGTGAAAATATCCACTAAATGAGGGAATAATATGTGTGAGGGTACCCCAGGAGAGTTCCAAATGTGTGTGGGTAGAATATATATCCCACGGGGGTAAAATTGAAAAAAGTTGAAAAAAATTTTTTCTTGGACTTAGTCATTTTTCCAACGTTTATCAGACTTTCAGATAGGTGAAATGTTAGTGAGCTTTCTGATTTCAGTTCCAGAGCGATTCGCCCAATGAGTCCTTGATATTTAGTAGTTTTCAGCCAATTTTCTGGATTTTTGAAAATTTCACTTTTTTTGTGAAAATATCCACTTAATGAGGGAATAATATGTGTGAGGGTACCCCAGGAGAGTTCCAAATGTGTGTGGGTAGAATATATATCCCACGGGGGTAAAATTGAAAAAAGTTGAAAAAATTTTTTTTTGGGACTTAGTCATTTTTCCGGCGTTTTCCGACTTTCAGATAGGGCAAATGTCAGTGAGCGTTCTGATTTCAGTTCCAGAGCGATTCGCCCTATGGGTCCTTGATATTTAGTCATTTTCAGCCCATTTTCAGGATTTTTGAAAATTTCACTTTTTTGTGAAAATATCCACTTAATGAGGGAATAATATGTGTGAGGGTACCCCAGGAGAGTTCCAAATGTGTGTGGGTAGAATATATATCCCACGGATATAAAATTTAAAAAAGTTGAAAAAATTATTTTTTTGGACTTAGTCATTTTTCCGGCGTTTATCAGACTTTCAGATAGGCGAAATGTCAGTGAGCGTTCCGATTTCAGTTCCAGAGCGATTCGCCCAATGAGTCCTTGATAGTTAGTCATTTTCAGCCAATATTTTGGATTTTTGAAAATTTCACTTTTTTGTGAAAATATCCACTAAATGAGGGAATAATATGTGTGAGGGTAACCCAGGAGAGTTCCAAATGTGTGTGGGTAGAATATATATCCCACTGGGGTAAAATTTAAAAAAGTTAAAAAAATATTTTTTTTCAACTTAGTCATTTTTCCAGCGTTTATCAGACTTTCAGATAGGGGAAATGTCAGTGAGCGTTCTGATTTCAGTTCCAGAGCGATTCGCCCAATGAGTCCTTAATATTTAGTCATTTTCAGCCAATTTTCTGGATTTTTGAAAATTTCACTTTTTTGTGAAAATATCCACTAAATGAGGGAATAATTAAAATGTGTGAGGGTACCCCAAGAGAGTTCCAAATGTGTGTGGGTAGAATATATATCCCACGGGGGTAAAATTGAAAAAAGTTGAAAATAATTTTTTTTTGGACTTAGTTATTTTTCCGGCGTTTATCAGACTTTCAGATATGGCAAATGTCAGTGAGTGTTCCGATTTCAGTTCCAGAGCGATTCGCCCAATGAGTCCTTGATATTAAATCGTTTTCAGCCAATTTCCTGGATTTTTGAAAATTTCACTTTTTTGTGAAAATATCCACTAAATGAGGGAATAATTAAAATGCGTGAGGGTACCCCAGGAGAGTTCCAAATGTGTGTCGGTAGAATATATATCCCACGGGGGTAAAATTGAAAAAAGTTGAAAAAATGTTTTTTTGGGACTTAGTCATTTTTCCGGCGTTTTCCGACTTTCAGATAGGGGAAATGTCAGTGAGCGTTCCGATTTCAGTTCCAGAGCGATTCGCCCAATGAGTCCTTGATATTTAGTCGTTTTCAGCCAATTTTCAGGATATTTGAAAATTTCACTTTTTTGTGAAAATATCCACTTAATGAGGGAATAATATGTGTGAGGGTACCCCAGGAGAGTTCCAAATGTGTGTGGGTAGAATATATATCCCACGGATGTAAAATTTAAAAAAGTTGAAAAAATTATTTTTTTGGACTTAGTCATTTTTCCGGCGTTTATCAGACTTTCAGATAGGGGAAATGTCAGTGAGTGTTCCGATATCAGTTCCAGAGCGATTTGCCCAATGTGTCCTTGATATTTAGTTTTTTTCAGTCAATATTTTGGATTTTTGAAAATTTCACTTTTTTGTGAAAATACCCACTAAATGAGGGAATAATATGTGTGAGGGTACCCCAGGAGAGTTCCAAATGTGTGTGGGTAGAATATATATCCCACGGGGGTAAAATTGAAAAAAGTTGAAAAAATTATTTTTTTGGATTTAGTCATTTTTCCGGCGTTTATCAGACTTTCAGGTAGGGGAAATATCAGTGAGTGTTCCGATATCAGTTCCAGAGCGATTCGCCCAATGAGTCCTTGATAGTTAGTCATTTTCAGCCAATATTTTGGATTTTTGAAAATTTCACTTTTTTGTGAAAATATCCACTTAATGAGGGAATAATATGTGTGAGGGTACCCCAGGAGAGTTCCAAATGTGTGTGGGTAGAATATATATCCCACGGATGTAAAATTTAAAAAAGTTGAAAAAATTATTTTTTTGGACTTAGTCATTTTTCCGGCGTTTATCAGACTTTCAGATAGGCGAAATGTCAGTGAGCGTTCCGATTTCAGTTCCAGAGCGATTCGCCCAATGAGTCCTTGATAGTTAGTCATTTTCAGCCAATATTTTGGATTTTTGAAAATTTCACTTTTTTGTGAAAATATCCACTAAATGAGGGAATAATATGTGTGAGGGTAACCCAGGAGAGTTCCAAATGTGTGTGGGTAGAATATATATCCCACTGGGGTAAAATTTAAAAAAGTTAAAAAAATATTTTTTTTCAACTTAGTCATTTTTCCAGCGTTTATCAGACTTTCAGATAGGGGAAATGTCAGTGAGCGTTCTGATTTCAGTTCCAGAGCGATTCGCCCAATGAGTCCTTAATATTTAGTCATTTTCAGCCAATTTTCTGGATTTTTGAAAATTTCACTTTTTTGTGAAAATATCCACTAAATGAGGGAATAATTAAAATGTGTGAGGGTACCCCAAGAGAGTTCCAAATGTGTGTGGGTAGAATATATATCCCACGGGGGTAAAATTGAAAAAAGTTGAAAATAATTTTTTTTTGGACTTAGTTATTTTTCCGGCGTTTATCAGACTTTCAGATATGGCAAATGTCAGTGAGTGTTCCGATTTCAGTTCCAGAGCGATTCGCCCAATGAGTCCTTGATATTAAATCGTTTTCAGCCAATTTCCTGGATTTTTGAAAATTTCACTTTTTTGTGAAAATATCCACTAAATGAGGGAATAATTAAAATGCGTGAGGGTACCCCAGGAGAGTTCCAAATGTGTGTCGGTAGAATATATATCCCACGGGGGTAAAATTGAAAAAAGTTGAAAAAATTTTTTTTTGGGACTTAGTCATTTTTCCGGCGTTTTCCGACTTTCAGATAGGGGAAATGTCAGTGAGCGTTCCGATTTCAGTTCCAGAGCGATTCGCCCAATGAGTCCTTGATATTTAGTCGTTTTCAGCCAATTTTCAGGATATTTGAAAATTTCACTTTTTTGTGAAAATATCCACTTAATGAGGGAATAATATGTGTGAGGGTACCCCAGGAGAGTTCCAAATGTGTGTGGGTAGAATATATATCCCACGGATGTAAAATTTAAAAAAGTTGAAAAAATTATTTTTTTGGACTTAGTCATTTTTCCGGCGTTTATCAGACTTTCAGATAGGGGAAATGTCAGTGAGTGTTCCGATATCAGTTCCAGAGCGATTTGCCCAATGTGTCCTTGATATTTAGTTTTTTTCAGTCAATATTTTGGATTTTTGAAAATTTCACTTTTTTGTGAAAATACCCACTAAATGAGGGAATAATATGTGTGAGGGTACCCCAGGAGAGTTCCAAATGTGTGTGGGTAGAATATATATCCCACGGGGGTAAAATTGGAAAAAGTTGAAAAAATTATTTTTTTGGATTTAGTCATTTTTCCGGCGTTTATCAGACTTTCAGGTAGGGGAAATATCAGTGAGTGTTCCGATATCAGTTCCAGAGCGATTCGCCCAATGAGTCCTTGATAGTTAGTCATTTTCAGCCAATATTTTGGATTTTTGAAAATTTCACTTTTTTGTGAAAATATCCACTTAATGAGGGAATAATATGTGTGAGGGTACCCCAGGAGAGTTTCAAATGTGTGTGGGTAGAATATATATCCCACGGATGTAAAATTTAAAAAAGTTGAAAAAATTATTTTTTTGGACTTAGTCATTTTTCCGGCGTTTATCAGACTTTCAGATAGGCGAAATGTCAGTGAGCGTTCCGATTTCAGTTCCAGAGCGATTCGCCCAATGAGTCCTTGATAGTTAGTCATTTTCAGCCAATATTTTGGATTTTTGAAAATTTCACTTTTTTGTGAAAATATCCACTAAATGAGGGAATAATATGTGTGAGGGTAACCCAGGAGAGTTCCAAATGTGTGTGGGTAGAATATATATCCCACTGGGGTAAAATTTAAAAAAGTTAAAAAAATATTTTTTTTCAACTTAGTCATTTTTCCAGCGTTTATCAGACTTTCAGATAGGGGAAATGTCAGTGAGCGTTCTGATTTCAGTTCCAGAGCGATTCGCCCAATGAGTCCTTAATATTTAGTCATTTTCAGCCAATTTTCTGGATTTTTGAAAATTTCACTTTTTTGTGAAAATATCCACTAAATGAGGGAATAATTAAAATGTGTGAGGGTACCCCAAGAGAGTTCCAAATGTGTGTGGGTAGAATATATATCCCACGGGGGTAAAATTGAAAAAAGTTGAAAATAATTTTTTTTTGGACTTAGTTATTTTTCCGGCGTTTATCAGACTTTCAGATATGGCAAATGTCAGTGAGTGTTCCGATTTCAGTTCCAGAGCGATTCGCCCAATGAGTCCTTGATATTAAATCGTTTTCAGCCAATTTCCTGGATTTTTGAAAATTTCACTTTTTTGTGAAAATATCCACTAAATGAGGGAATAATTAAAATGCGTGAGGGTACCCCAGGAGAGTTCCAAATGTGTGTCGGTAGAATATATATCCCACGGGGGTAAAATTGAAAAAAGTTGAAAAAATTTTTTTTTGGGACTTAGTCATTTTTCCGGCGTTTTCCGACTTTCAGATAGGGGAAATGTCAGTGAGCGTTCCGATTTCAGTTCCAGAGCGATTCGCCCAATGAGTCCTTGATATTTAGTCGTTTTCAGCCAATTTTCAGGATATTTGAAAATTTCACTTTTTTGTGAAAATATCCACTTAATGAGGGAATAATATGTGTGAGGGTACCCCAGGAGAGTTCCAAATGTGTGTGGGTAGAATATATATCCCACGGATGTAAAATTTAAAAAAGTTGAAAAAATTATTTTTTTGGACTTAGTCATTTTTCCGGCGTTTATCAGACTTTCAGATAGGGGAAATGTCAGTGAGTGTTCCGATATCAGTTCCAGAGCGATTTGCCCAATGTGTCCTTGATATTTAGTTTTTTTCAGTCAATATTTTGGATTTTTGAAAATTTCACTTTTTTGTGAAAATACCCACTAAATGAGGGAATAATATGTGTGAGGGTACCCCAGGAGAGTTCCAAATGTGTGTGGGTAGAATATATATCCCACGGGGGTAAAATTGAAAAAAGTTGAAAAAATTATTTTTTTGGATTTAGTCATTTTTCCGGCGTTTATCAGACTTTCAGGTAGGGGAAATATCAGTGAGTGTTCCGATATCAGTTCCAGAGCGATTCGCCCAATGAGTCCTTGATAGTTAGTCATTTTCAGCCAATATTTTGGATTTTTGAAAATTTCACTTTTTTGTGAAAATATCCACTAAATGAGGGAATAATATGTGTGAGGGTACCCCAGGAGAGTTCCAAATGTGTGTGGGTAGAATATATATCCCACTGGAGTAAAATTGAAAAAAGTTGAAAAAAATTTTTTTTTGGACTTCGTAATTTTTCCAGTCTTTATCAGACTTTCAGATAGGGGAAATTTCAGTGAGCGTTCCGATTTCAGTTCCAGAGCTATTCGCCCAATGAGTCCTTGATATTTAGTCGTTTTCATCCAATATTTTGGATTGTTGAAAATTTCACTTTTTTGTGAAAATATCCACTAAATTAGGGAATAATATGTGTGAGGGTACCCCAGGAGAGTTCCAAATGTGTGTGGGTAGAGTATATATCCCACGGGGGTAAAATTGAAAAAAGTTGAAAATAATTTTTTTTTGGACTTAGTCATTTTTCCGGCGTTTATCAGACTTTCAGGTAGGGAAAATGTCAGTGAGCGTTCCGATTTCAGTTCCAGAGCGATTCGCCCAATGTGTCCTTGATATATAGTCATTTTCAGCCAATTTTCTGGATTTTTGAAAATTTCACTTTTTTGTGAAAATATACACTAAATGAGGGAATAATATGTGTGAGGGTACCCCAGGAGAGTTCCAAATGTGTGTGGGAGGAATATATATGCCACGGGGGTAAAATTGAAAAAAGTTGAAAAAATTATTTTTTTGGACTTAGTCATTTTTCCGACGTTTATCAGACTTTCAGGTAGGGGAAATATCAGTGAATGTTCCGATATCAGTTCCAGAGCGATTCGCCCAATGAGTCCTTGATAGTTAGTCATTTTCAGCCAATATTTTGGATTTTTGAAAATTTCACTTTTTTGTGAAAATATCCACTAAATGAGGGAATAATATGTATGAGGGTACCCCAGGAGAGTTCCAAATGTGTGTGGGTAGAATATATATCCCACGGGGGTAAAATTGAAATAACTTGAGAAAAATTTTTTTTTGGACTCAGTCATTTTTCCGCCGTTTATCAGACTTTCAGATAGGGGAAATGTCAGTGAGCGTTCCGATTTCAGTTCCAGAGCGATTCCCCCAATGAGTCTTTGATATTTAGTCGTTTTCAGCCAATTTTCTGAATTTTTAAAAATTTCACTTTTTTGTGAAAATATCCACTAAATGAGAGAATAATATGTGGGAGGGTACCCCAGGAGAGTTCCAAATGTGTGTGGGTAGAATATATATCCCACGGGGGTAAAATTGAAAAAAGTTGAAAAAATTTTTTTTTTGGACTGTCATTTTTCCGGCGTTTATCAGACTTTCAGATAGGGGAAATGTCAGTGAGCATTCCGATTTCAGTTCTAGAGCGATTCGCCCAATGAATCCTTGATATTTAGTCGTTTTCAGCCAATTTTCTGGATTTTTGAAAATTTCACTTTTTTGTGAAAATATCCACTTAATGAGGGAATAATATGTGTGAGGGTACCCCAGGAGAGTTCCAAATGTGTGTGTATAGAATATATATCCCACGAGGGCAAAATTTAAAAAATCTGAAAAAATTTTTTTTTGGACTTAGTCATTTTTCCGGCGTTTATCAGACTTTCAGGTAGGGGAAATGTCAGTGAGCGTTCCGATTTCAGTTCCAGAGCGATTCGCCCAATGAGTCCTTGATATATAGTCGTTTTCAGCCAATTTTCTGTATTTTTGAAAATTTCACTTTTTTGTGAAAATATCCCCTAAATGAGGGAATAATATGTGTGAGGGTACCCCAGGAGAGTTCCAAATGTGTGTGGGTAGAATATATATCCCACGGGGGTTTCTCAGACTTTCAGATAGGGGAAATGTCAGTGAGCATTCCGATTTCAGTTCCAGAGCGATTCGCCCAATGATTCCTTGATATTTAGTCGTTTTCAGCCAATTTTCTGGATTTTTTAAAATTTCTCTTTATTGTGAAAATATCCACTTAATGAGGGAATAATATGTGTGAGGGTACCCCAGGAGAGTTCCAAATGTGTGTGGGTAGAATATATATCCCACGGGGGTAAAATTGAAAAAAGTTGAAAAAATTTTTTTTTTTGACTGTCATTTTTACGGCGTTTATCAGACTTTCAGATAGGGGAAATGTCAGTGAGCATTCCGATTTCAGTTCTAGAGTGATTCGCCCAAAGAATCCTTGATAATTAGTCGTTTTCAGCCAATTTTCTGGATTTTTGAAAATTTCACTTTTTTGTGAAAATATCCACTTAATGAGGGAATAATATGGGTGAGGGTACCCCAGGAGAGTTCCAAATGTGTGTGTATAGAATATATATCCCACGAGGGCAAAATTTAAAAGAGCTGAAATTTTTTTTTTATTGGACTTAGTCATTTTTCCGGCGTTTATCAGACTTTCAGATAGGGGAAATGTCAGTGAGCATTCCGATTTCAGTTCTAGAGCGATTCGCCCAATGAGTCCTTTATATATAGTCGTTTTCAGCCAATTTTCTGGATTTTTGAAAATTTAACTTTTTTGTGAGAATATCCACTAAATGAGGGAATAATATGTGTGAGGGTACCCAAGGAGAGTTCCAAATGTGTGTGGGTAGAATATATATCCCACGGGGGTAAAATTGAAAAAACTTGAGAAAAAATTTTTTTTGGACTCAGTCATTTTTCCGCCGTTTATCACACTTTCAGATAGGGGAAATGTCAGTGAGCGTTCCGATTTCAGTTCCAGAGCGATTCGCCCAATGAGTCTTTGATATTTAGTCGTTTTCAGCCAATTTTCTGGATTTTTAAAAATTTCACTTTTTTGTGAAAATATCCACTAAATGAGGGAATAATATGTGGGAGGGTACCCCAGGAGAGTTCCAAATGTGTGTGGGTAGAATATATATCCCACGGGGGTAAAATTGAAAAAAGTTGACATTTTGTTTTTTTTGGACTTAGTCATTTTTCCGGCGTTTATCAGACTTTCAGATAGGGGAAATGTCAGTGAGCGCTCCGATTTCAGTTCCAGAGCGATTCACCCTATGAGTTCTTAATATTTAGTCGTTTTCAGCCAATTTTCTGGATTTTTGAAAATTTCACTTTTTTGTGAAAATATCCACTAAATGAGGGAATAATATGTGTGAGGGTACCCCAGGAGAGTTCCAAATGTGTGTGGGTAGAATATATAACCCAAGGGGCTAAAATTCAAAAAAGTTGAAAAATCTTTTTTTTTGGACTTAGTCATTTTTCCGGCATTTATCAGACTTTCAGTTAGGGGAAATGTCAGTGAGCGTTCCGATTTCAGTTCCAGAGCGATTCGCCCAATGAGTCCTTGATATTTAGTCGTTTTCAGCTAATTTTCTAAATTTTTGAAAATTTCACTTTTTTGTGAAAATATCCACTTAATGAGGGAATAATATGTGTGAGGGTACCCCAGGAGAGTTCCAAATGTGTGTGTATAGAATATATATCCCACGAGGGCAAAATTTAAAAAAGCTGAAAAAATTTTTTTTTGGACTTAGTAATTTTTCCGGCGTTTATCAGACTTTCAGGTAGGGGAAATGTCAGTGAGCGTTCCGATTTCAGTTCCAGAGCGATTCGCCCAATGAGTCCTTGATATATAGTCGTTTTCAGCCAATTTTCTGTATTTTTGAAAATTTCACTTTTTTGTGAAAATATCCCCTAAATGAGGGAATAATATGTGTGAGGGTACCCCAGGAGAGTTCCAAATGTGTGTGGGTAGAATATATATCCCACGGGGGTTTCTCTGACTTTCAGATAAGGGAAATGTCAGTGAGCATTCCGATTTCAGTTCCAGAGCGATTCGGCCAATGATTCCTTGATATTTAGTCGTTTTCAGCCAATTTTCTGGATTTTTTAAAATTTCTCTTTTTTGTGAAAATATCCACTTAATGAGGGTATAATATGTGTGAGGGTACCCCAGGAGAGTTCCAAATGTGTGTGGGTAGAATATATATCCCACGGGGGTAAAATTGAAAAAACTTGAGAAAAATTTTTTTTTGGACTCAGTCATTTTTCCGCCGTTTATCACACTTTCAGATAGGGGAAATGTCAGTGAGCGCTCCGATTTCAGTTCCAGAGCGATTCACCCTATGAGTTCTCAATATTTAGTCGTTTTCAGCCAATTTTCTGGATTTTTGAAAATTTCACTTTTTTGTGAAAATATCCACTAAATGAGGGAATAATATGTGTGAGGGTACCCCAGGAGAGTTCCAAATGTGTGTGGGTAGAATATATAACCCAAGGGGCTAAAATTCAAAAAAGTTGAAAAATCTTTTTTTTTGGACTTAGTCATTTTTCCGGCATTTATCAGACTTTCAGTTAGGGGAAATGTCAGTGAGCGTTCCGATTTCAGTTCCAGAGCGATTCGCCCAATGAGTCCTTGATATTTAGTCGTTTTCAGCCAATTTTCTGAATTTTTGAAAATTTCACTTTTTTGTGAAAATATCCACTAAATGAGGGAATAATATGTGTGAGGGTACCCCAGGAGAGTTCCAAATGTGTGTGTATAGAATATATATTCCACGGGGGTAAAATTGAAAAAAGTTGACATTTTTTTTTTTTTTGGACTTAGTCATTTTTCCGGCGTTTATCAGACTTTCAGATAGGGGAAATGTCAGTGAGCGCTCCGTTTCAGTTCCAGAGCGATTCCCCCTATGAGTTCTTAATATTTAGTCGTTTTCAGCTAATTTTCTGGATTTTTGAAAATTTCACTTTTTTGTGAAAATATCCACTAAATGAGGGAATAATATGTGTGAGGGTACCCCAGGAGAGTTCCAAATGTGTGTGGGTAGAATATATAACCCAAGGGGCTAAAATTCAAAAAAGTTGAAAAATCTTTTTTTTTGGACTTAGTCATTTTTCCGGCATTTATCAGACTTTCAGTTAGGGGAAATGTCAGTGAGCGTTCCGATTTCAGTTCCAGAGCGATTCGCCCAATGAGTCCTTGATATTTAGTCGTTTTCAGTTAATTTTCTGGATTTTTGAAAATTTCACTTTTTTGTGAAAATATCCACTAAATGAGGGAATAATATGTGTGATGGTACCCCAGGAGAGTTCCAAATGTGTGTGGGTAGAATATATATCCCACTGGGTAAAATTGAAAAAAGTTGAAAAAATATTTTTTTTGGACTTAGTCATTTTTCCGGCGTTTATCAGACTTTCAGATAGGGGAAATGTCAGTGAGCACTCCGATATGAGTTCCAGAGCGATTCGCCCAATGAGTCATTAATATTTAGTCGTTTTCAGCCAATTTTCTGGATTTTTGAAAATTTCACTTTTTTGTGAAAATATCCACTAAATGAGGGAATAATATGTGGGAGGGTACCCCAGGAGAGTTCCAAATGTGTGTGGGTAGAATATATATCCCACGGGGGTAAAATTGAAAAAAGTTGACATTTTGTTTTTTTTGGACTTAGTCATTTTTCCGGCGTTTATCAGACTTTCAGATAGGGGAAATGTCAGTGAGCGCTCCGATTTCAGTTCCAGAGCGATTCACCCTATGAGTTCTTAATATTTAGTCGTTTTCAGCCAATTTTCTGGATTTTTGAAAATTTCACTTTTTTGTGAAAATATCCACTAAATGAGGGAATAATATGTGTGAGGGTACCCCAGGAGAGTTCCAAATGTGTGTGGGTAGAATATATAACCCAAGGGGCTAAAATTCAAAAAAGTTGAAAAATCTTTTTTTTTGGACTTAGTCATTTTTCCGGCATTTATCAGACTTTCAGTTAGGGGAAATGTCAGTGAGCGTTCCGATTTCAGTTCCAGAGCGATTCGCCCAATGAGTCCTTGATATTTAGTCGTTTTCAGCTAATTTTCTAAATTTTTGAAAATTTCACTTTTTTGTGAAAATATCCACTTAATGAGGGAATAATATGTGTGAGGGTACCCCAGGAGAGTTCCAAATGTGTGTGTATAGAATATATATCCCACGAGGGCAAAATTTAAAAAAGCTGAAAAAATTTTTTTTTGGACTTAGTCATTTTTCCGGCGTTTATCAGACTTTCAGGTAGGGGAAATGTCAGTGAGCGTTCCGATTTCAGTTCCAGAGCGATTCGCCCAATGAGTCCTTGATATATAGTCGTTTTCAGCCAATTTTCTGTATTTTTGAAAATTTCACTTTTTTGTGAAAATATCCCCTAAATGAGGGAATAATATGTGTGAGGGTACCCCAGGAGAGTTCCAAATGTGTGTGGGTAGAATATATATCCCACGGGGGTTTCTCTGACTTTCAGATAAGGGAAATGTCAGTGAGCATTCCGATTTCAGTTCCAGAGCGATTCGGCCAATGATTCCTTGATATTTAGTCGTTTTCAGCCAATTTTCTGGATTTTTTAAAATTTCTCTTTTTTGTGAAAATATCCACTTAATGAGGGTATAATATGTGTGAGGGTACCCCAGGAGAGTTCCAAATGTGTGTGGGTAGAATATATATCCCACGGGGGTAAAATTGAAAAAACTTGAGAAAAATTTTTTTTTGGACTCAGTCATTTTTCCGCCGTTTATCACACTTTCAGATAGGGGAAATGTCAGTGAGCGCTCCGATTTCAGTTCCAGAGCGATTCACCCTATGAGTTCTCAATATTTAGTCGTTTTCAGCCAATTTTCTGGATTTTTGAAAATTTCACTTTTTTGTGAAAATATCCACTAAATGAGGGAATAATATGTGTGAGGGTACCCCAGGAGAGTTCCAAATGTGTGTGGGTAGAATATATAACCCAAGGGGCTAAAATTCAAAAAAGTTGAAAAATCTTTTTTTTTGGACTTAGTCATTTTTCCGGCATTTATCAGACTTTCAGTTAGGGGAAATGTCAGTGAGCGTTCCGATTTCAGTTCCAGAGCGATTCGCCCAATGAGTCCTTGATATTTAGTCGTTTTCAGCCAATTTTCTGAATTTTTGAAAATTTCACTTTTTTGTGAAAATATCCACTAAATGAGGGAATAATATGTGTGAGGGTACCCCAGGAGAGTTCCAAATGTGTGTGTATAGAATATATATTCCACGGGGGTAAAATTGAAAAAAGTTGACATTTTTTTTTTTTTTGGACTTAGTCATTTTTCCGGCGTTTATCAGACTTTCAGATAGGGGAAATGTCAGTGAGCGCTCCGTTTCAGTTCCAGAGCGATTCCCCCTATGAGTTCTTAATATTTAGTCGTTTTCAGCTAATTTTCTGGATTTTTGAAAATTTCACTTTTTTGTGAAAATATCCACTAAATGAGGGAATAATATGTGTGAGGGTACCCCAGGAGAGTTCCAAATGTGTGTGGGTAGAATATATAACCCAAGGGGCTAAAATTCAAAAAAGTTGAAAAATCTTTTTTTTTGGACTTAGTCATTTTTCCGGCATTTATCAGACTTTCAGTTAGGGGAAATGTCAGTGAGCGTTCCGATTTCAGTTCCAGAGCGATTCGCCAAATGAGTCCTTGATATTTAGTCGTTTTCAGTTAATTTTCTGGATTTTTGAAAATTTCACTTTTTTGTGAAAATATCCACTAAATGAGGGAATAATATGTGTGATGGTACCCCAGGAGAGTTCCAAATGTGTGTGGGTAGAATATATATCCCACTGGGTAAAATTGAAAAAAGTTGAAAAAATATTTTTTTTGGACTTAGTCATTTTTCCGGCGTTTATCAGACTTTCAGATAGGGGAAATGTCAGTGAGCACTCCGATATGAGTTCCAGAGCGATTCGCCCAATGAGTCATTAATATTTAGTCGTTTTCAGCCAATTTTCTGGATTTTTGAAAATTTCACTTTTTTGTGAAAATATCCACTAAATGAGGGAATAATATGTGGGAGGGTACCCCAGGAGAGTTCCAAATGTGTGTGGGTAGAATATATATCCCACGGGGTAAAACTGAAAAAAGTTGAAAAAATTTTTTTTTTGGACTTAGTCATTTTTCCGGCGTTTATCAGACTTTCAGATAGGGGAAATGTCAGTGAGCGCTCCGATATCAGTTCCAGAGCGATTCGCCCAATGAGTCCTTAATATTTAGTCGTTTTCAGCCAATTTTCTGGATTTTTGAAAATTTCACTTTTTTGTGAAAATGTCCACTAAATGAGGGAATAATATGTGGGAGGGTACCCCAGGAGAGTTCCAAATGTGTTTGGGTAGAATATATATCTCACTGGGTAAAATTGAAAAAAGTTGAAAAAAATTTTTTTTTGGACTTAGTCATTTTTCCGGTGTTTATCAGACTTTCAGATAGGGGAAATGTCAGTGAGCGCTCCGATATCCGGTCCAGAGCGATTCGCCCAATGAGTCCTTAATATTTAGTCGTTTTCAGCCAATTTTCTGGATTTTTGAAAATTTCACTTTTTTGTGAAAATATCCACTAAATGAGGGAATAATATGTGGGAGGGTACCCCAGGAGAGTTCCAAATGTGTGTGGGTAGAATATATATCCCACGGGGTAAAACTGAAAAAAGTTGAAAAAATTTTTTTTTTGGACTTAGTCATTTTTCCGGCGTTTATCAGACTTTCAGATAGGGGAAATGTCAGTGAGCGCTCCGATATCAGTTCCAGAGCGATTCGCCCAATGAGTCCTTAATATTTAGTCGTTTTCAGCCAATTTTCTGGATTTTTGAAAATTTCACTTTTTTGTGAAAATGTCCACTAAATGAGGGAATAATATGTGGGAGGGTACCCCAGGAGAGTTCCAAATGTGTTTGGGTAGAATATATATCCCACTGGGTAAAATTGAAAAAAGTTGAAAAAATTTTTTTTTTGGACTTAGTCATTTTTCCGGCGTTTATCAGACTTTCAGATAGGGGAAATGTCAGTGAGCGCTCCGATATCAGTTCCAGAGCGATTCGCCCAATGAGTCATTAATATTTAGTCGTTTTCAGCCAATTTTCTGGATTTTTGAAAATTTCACTTTTTTGTGAAAATATCCACTAAATGAGGGAATAATATGTGTGAGGGCACCCCAGGAGAGTTCCAAATGTGTGTGGGTAGAATATATATCTCACGGGGGTAAAATTGAAAAAAGTTGAAAAATTTTTTTTTTTGGACTTAGTCATTTTTCCGGCGTTTATCAGACTTTCAGATAGGGGAAATGTCAGTGAACGTTCCGATTTCAGTTCCAGAGCGATTCGCCCAATGAGTCTATGATATTTAGTCGTTTTCAGCCAATTTTCTGGATTTTTGAAAATTTCATTTTTTTGTGAAAATGTCCACTAAATGAGGGAATAATATGTGGGAGGGTACCCCAGGAGAGTTCCAAATGTGTTTGGGTAGAATATATATCCCACTGGGTAAAATTGAAAAAAGTTGAAAAAATTTTTTTTTTGGACTTAGTCATTTTTCCGGCGTTTATCAGACTTTCAGATAGGGGAAATGTCAGTGAGCACTCCGATATCAGTTCCAGAGCGATTCGCACAATGAGTCCTTAACCGCTTCCCGACCGCCCACTGTAGATAAACGTCCGCGCTGCCTGGGCTCTGTGCAGCGCGGACGTTTAAAAACGGTGGGTGGTCTCGCAGTGCTCAGGACCCCCTGGGTCCTGCAAGCGCTGTGAGAGCGGTGCAGAGCGTTAGCTCTGACAGGGAACATCATCGGGACCTGATTAGATCAGGTCCCAGTGATGTTAACCCTTTGCTGTCTTCTATATGCTGTGATCTATAGTGATCACGGCATATAGGAGACAGCAGGAGGAGAGGGGGTCGTCCACTTACCTCTCCGACGGCCCCCCTTATACCTTCCAGGTCCTGGCGTTGCTATGGCAGCTGGAGGTCACATGACCGCCTCCAGCTCTGCCATATATGGTGTCCTTCCTGTCTGACTTCAGCCTGTATGTAGCTGATGCCAGACAGGAAACTGACTGAAAGAGTCATGAAGATCTCATGTAATGTAATATATGTCTATTACATTACATGAGATCAGGGATCAGAAAAATGAAAAATAATGTCCCATACAGGGACTAAGTAAAAATGTAAAAAAAAGTAAAAAAAAAATGTTTTGAAACTGTTAAAAAAAAAATACAAAATAAATAAAAATAAATAAATAAAATATTAAACCGATAAATCCGTATATTTATGCAAAAATAAAAAAAGTACACATATTTGGTATTGCCGCGTTCGAAACAACCCGAGCTATAAAACTGTCACACTAATTAACTCCTTATGTGTACACCGTAATAAAAATAAATAAAAAACGGAGCAAAAAACTATGCTTTTTCCTCATATCGCCAAACAAAAAGTGGAAAAGAATGCGATCAAAAAGCAAAATGGAAATAGAAATGGTACCGCTGAAAACGTCATCTTGTTCTGCAAAAATCAAGCCACTATACAGCTCCATCAGCCAAAAAATAAAAAAGTTATACCTCTCAGAATAAAGCAATGCAAAAAAAATATTTTTTCTTTAAAATTGTTTTATTGTGTAAAAGCGCCAAAACATAAAAAAATATACAGTAAGTGTAGTATCGCTGTAAATGTACTGACCCGAAGAATAACGCTGCCTGATCACTTTTACCACACGCAGAACGGCATAAAAAAAACCCTCAAAAAACAATTCCTGAATTGTTGGTTTTTGTTAATTTTACCTCCCAAAAAAACGGAATAGAAAGCGATCAAAAAATGTCACGTACCCACAAATGGTACCAATAAAAATGTCAACTCGTCCCGCAAAAAACAAGCCATCACATGACTCTGTCGGCCGAAATATGGAAAAATTATAGCTCTCAAAATATGGCGATGCAAAAACTAGATTTTGCAAAAAAAAAGCGTCTCTTAGTGTGTGACAGCTGTCAGTCATAAAAACCCGATATAAATCTGGTATCTCTGTAATCGCACCGACCCGAAGAATAAAGTAATCTAATCAGTTATATCACACTAGGAACGGCGTAAAAAAATAAATAAAACTAATTCTTCACCTGCTACTGATTTGTTTATTATGTCTCCCAAAGATCGCAGTATTTCTCGGCACACATTTATCCTGCGCTCTGCGCTGAGCACTTACGCCAGAGTTTCCATGTAAATCTCTGAAATATGTGATTCAGCCGGAACCCATGACGGAAGATTCCCTGTAATGAGGCAGATATAGGCCACTGTGGATGCCGTCTGGCCTGTGATCCCACGGTGTCATTTGTTTTAGGCATGCATAAAAGTGCGGTTGGCCACAGTTTTGTGCACTTCTGAAAAAAAGGACACCGCTAAACAGAGGCCAGACGGAGTCCAGAGTAACTCTGCTGCCTCATTACAGTGAATGGATCCCGCAGGGGTTTCATCTGAATTACATCACTTGGAAATTTAGATGGAAACCCTGATGTAAGTGCTCAGCCTTGAGCGCCGGATAAATGTTACGTAAAATGTTCCCAATAAAAGCTTCAACTTAGTCCTCAAAAAAAGCTAGTCCCCACTCAGGTCCGTCATCTGTTAAAAATATAAGGGACTTCCAAGTTACTGGTAGCAGAAAGGCTCTGGAAAAGCGAAATGGCCCTTGCCCCCCAAAAGAAATTCAAAAAATTTTGTGCTCCCAAATCCAAATGCCTATTCTACAATAATTTGTTCTCCAATTGTCAAATAGCACTCCGTCCCCCCCAGATCTCGCCGTATGGCTGAGTGGTACGATACAGCCACATATGGGGTATTGGCACTTTTAGAAGAAATTGTGTGACACATTTCGGCACCATTTTTACCCATTGCCCTGTGTGAAAATGTAAAATCTGAGGGTAAAACATTTTTTTGTGGTAAAAATATAATTATGCTTTTTTCACTGCCCAATGGTATAAATTAAAAAATTAAAAAATACTCACTACTTCCCTAGATGAATTCCTTGAGAGGTGTAGTTTACAAAATGGGGTCACTTGTGGGGGTTTCTGCTGTTTCTGCATGTCAGCGACTCTTCAAATGTGACATGGTGTCTGCTGCCTATCCCAGCCAACATAGCGCTCCTTTCTCTTCCGAACCCTGCCGTACTCCAAAGCAGTGGTTTTCCCCCACATATGGGATATCGGCGTGTTCAGGAGAAATTGCACAACAAATTTCATGGTGCAATTTATCCTATTACCCTTATGATAATGCAAAATTAAGGGATGAAAAACGTTTTTGCGGGAAAAATGTGAAAATTTTATTTTTACAGCTGATTATTATAAACTTCTGTGAAGCACGTTGGGGTTCAAGGTGCTCACCACACATCTAGATAAGTTCCCTAAGGGGTCTAGTTTCCAAAATGGTGTCACTTGTGGGGGGTTTCCACTGTTTAGGAACATCAGGGGCTCTCCAAACGCAACATGGCGTCTGCTAATTATTCAGACAAATTTTACATTCAGAAAGTCAAATGGCGCTCCTTCCCTTCCAAACCCTGCCGTGCGCCCAAACAGTGGTTTTCCCCCACATATGGGGTATCGGCGTGTTCAGGAGAAATTACACAACAAATTTCATGGTGCAATTTATCCTATTACCCTTCTGATAATGCAAAATTAAGGGATGAAAAACGTTTTTGCGGGAAAAATGTGAAAATTTTATTTTTACAGCTGATTATTATAAACTTCTGTGAAGCACCTTGGGGTTCAAGGTGCTCACCACACATCTAGATAAGTTCCCTAAGGGGTTTAGTTTCCAAAATGGTGTCACTTGTGGGGGGTTTCCACTGTTTAGGCACATCAGGGGCTCCCCAAATGCAACATGGCGTCCGCTAATTATTCAAACAAATTTTGCATTCAAAAAGTCAAATGGCGCTCCTTTCCTTCCGAGCCCTGCCGTGCACCCAAACAGTGGTTTGCCTCCACATATGGGGTATCGGCGTGTTCAGGAGAAATTGCACAACAAATTTCATGGTGCAATTTATCCTATTACCCTTATGATAATGCAAAATTAAGGGATGAAAAATGTTTTTGCGGGAAAAATGTGAAAATTTTATTTTTACAGCTGATTATTATAAACTTCTGTGAAGCACCTTGGGGTTCAAGGTGCTCACCACACATCTAGATAAGTTCCCTAAGGGGTCTAGTTTCCAAAATGGTGTCACTTGTGGGGAGTTTCCACTGTTTAGTCACATCAGGAGCTCTCCAAACGCAACATGGTGTCTGCTAATTATTCAGACAAATTTTACATTCAAAAAGTCTAATGGCGCTCCTTCCTTTCCGAGCCCTGCCGTGCGCCCAAACAGTGGTTTTCCCTCACATATGGGGTATCAGCACGCTCAAGAGAAATTGCACAAAAAATTTTGGGGTCCATTTTTTCCTGTTACCCCTGTAAAAATAAAAAAAATTGGGTCTAAAGTAACATTTTTGTGAAAAAAGTTAAATGTTAATTTTTTTCTTCCACATTCCAAAAATTTCTGTGAAGCACCTGAAGGGTTAATAAAGTTCTTGAATGTGGTTTTGAGCACATTGAGGGGTGCAGTTTTTAGAACGGTGTCACTTTTGGGTATTTTCTGTCATAAAGACCCCTCAAAGTGACTTCAAATGTGATGTGGTCCCTAAAAAAATGTTTTTGTAAATTTTGTTGGAAAAATGAGAAATCGCTGGTCAATTTTTAACCCTTATAGCTCCCTAACAAAAAAAAATTTTAGTTCCAAAATTGTGCTGATGTAAAGTAGACATGTGGGAAATGTTATTTATTAAGTATTTTGTGTGACATATTTCTCTGATTTAAGGGCTTAAAAATTCAAAGTTTGAAAATTGCAAAATTTTCAAAATTTTCGCCAAATTTCCGATTTTTTCACAAATAAACGCAAGTGATATCAAAGAAATTTTACCACTATCATGAAGTACAATATGTCACAAAAAAAAATCTCAGAATCAGGGGGATCCGTTGAAGCGTTCCAGAGTAATTGCTTCATAAAGTGACAGTGGTCAGAATTGAAAAAATTGGCCCGGTCACGAAGGCAAAAACAGGCTCTGGTGCGAAGTGGTTAATATTTAGTCGTTTTCAGCCAATTTTCTGGATTTTTGAAAATTTCACTTTTTTGTGAAAATATCCACTAAATGAGGGAATAATATGTGTGAGGGCACCCCAGGAGAGTTCCAAATGTGTGTGGGTAGAATATATATCTCACGGGGGTAAAATTGAAAAAAGTTGAAAAATTTTTTTTTTTGGACTTAGTCATTTTTCCGGCGTTTATCAGACTTTCAAATAGGGGAAATGTCAGTGAGCGTTCCGATTTCAGTTCCAGAGCGATTCGCCCAATGAGTCTGTGATATTTATTCGTTTCAGCCAATTTTCTGGATTTTTGAAAATTTCACTTTTTTGTGAAAATGTCCACTAAATGAGGGAATAATATGTGGGAGGGTACCCCAGGAGAGTTCCAAATGTGTTTGGGTAGAATATATATCCCACTGGGTAAAATTGAAAAAAGTTGAAAAAATTTTTTTTTTGGACTTAGTCATTTTTCCGGCGTTTATCAGACTTTCAGATAGGGGAAATGTCAGTGAGCACTCCGATATCAGTTCCAGAGCGATTTACCCAATGAGTCCTTAATATTTAGTCGTTTTCAGCCAATTTTCTGGATTTTTGAAAATTTCACTTTTTTGTGACAGTATCCACTAAATGAGGGAATAATATGTGTGAGGGTACCCCAGGAGAGTTCCAAATGTGTGTGGGTAGAATATATATCCCACGGGGGTAAAATTGAAAAAAGTTGAAAAAAATTTTTTGGGGGACTTAGTCATTTTATCAGACTTTCAGATAGGGCAAATGTCAGTGAGCATTCCGATATCAGTTCCTGAGCGATTCGTCCAATGAGTCCTTGATATTTAGTCGTTTTCAGCCAATATTTTGAATTTGTGAAAATTTCACTTTTTTGTGAAAATATCCACTATATGAGGAAATAATATGTGTGAGAGTACCCCAGGAGAGTTCGAAATATGTGTGGATAGAAAATATATCTCACGGGGGTAAAATTGAAAAAATTAGAAACATTTTTTTTTTTACTTAGTAATTTTTCCGGCTTTTATCAGACTTTCAGATAGGGGAAATGTCAGTGAGCGTTCCGATTTCAGTTCCAGAGCGATTCGCCCAATGAGTCTATGATATTTAGTCGTTTTCAGCCAATTTTCTGGATTTTTGAAAATTTCACTTTTTTGTGAAAATGTCCACTAAATGAGGGAATAATATGTGGGAGGGTACCCCCGTATTCTACCCACACACATTTGGAACTCTCCTGGGGTGCCCTCACACATATTATTCCCTCATTTAGTGGATATTTTCACAAAAAAGTGAAATTTTCAAAAATCCAGAAAATTGGCTGAAAACGACTAAATATTAAGGACTCATTGGGCGAATCGCTCTGGAACTGATATCGGAGTGCTCACTGACATTTCCCCTATCTGAAAGTCTGATAAACACCGGAAAAATGACAGTCCAAAAAAAAAATTTTTTCAACTTTTTTCAATTTTACCCAGTGGGATATATTTTCTACCCAAACACAGTTGGAGAGTTCCAACTGTGTTGGGGTAGAAAATATATCCCACTGGGTAAAATTGAAAAAAGTTGAAAAATTTTTTTTTTTGGACTTAGTCATTTTTCCGGCGTTTATCAGACTTTCAGATAGGGGAAATGTCAGTGAGCGTTCCGATTTCAGTTCCAGAGCGATTCGCCCAATGAGTCTATGATATTTAGTCGTTTTCAGCCAATTTTCTGGATTTTTGAAAATTTCACTTTTTTGTGAAAATGTCCACTAAATGAGGGAATAATATGTGGGAGGGTACCCCAGGAGAGTTCCAAATGTGTGTGGGTAGAGTATATATCCCACTGGGTAAAATTGAAAAAAGTTGAAAAAATTTTTTTTTTGGACTTAGTTATTTTTCCGGCGTTTATCAGACTTTCAGATAGGGGAAATGTCAGTGAGCGCTCCGATATCAGTTCCAGAGCGATTCGCCCAATGAGTCCTTAATATTTAGTCGTTTTCAGCCAATTTTCTGGATTTTTGAAAATTTCACTTTTTTGTGAAAATGTCCACTAAATGAGGGAATAATATGTGTGAGGGTACCCCAGGAGAGTTCCAAATGTGTGTGGGTAGAATATATATCCCACTGGGTAAAATCGAAAAAAGTTGAAAAAAATTTTTTTTTGGACTTAGTCATTTTTCCGGCGTTCATCAGACTTTCAGATAGGGGAAATGTCAGTGAGCGCTCCGATATCAGTTCCAGAGCGATTCGCCCAATGAGTCCTTAATATTTAGTAGTTTTCAGCCAATTTTCTGGATTTTTGAAAATTTCACTTTTTTGTGAAAATATCCACTAAATGAGGGAATAATATGTGTGAGGGCACCCCAGGAGAGTTCCAAATGTGTGTGGGTAGAATATATATCTCACGGGGGTAAAATTGAAAAAAGTTGAAAAATTTTTTTTTTTGGACTTAGTCATTTTTCCGGTGTTTATCAGACTTTCAGATAGGGGAAATGTCAGTGAGCGTTCCGATTTCAGTTCCAGAGTGATTCGCCCAATGAGTCTATGATATTTAGTCGTTTTCAGCCAATTTTCTGGATTTTTGAAAATTTCACTTTTTTGTGAAAATGTCCACTAAATGAGGGAATAATATGTGGGAGGGTTCCCCAGGAGAGTTCCAAATGTGTGTGGGTAGAATATATATCTCACGGGGGTAAAATTGAAAAAAGTTGAAAAATTTTTTTTTTGGACTTAGTCATTTTTCCGGCGTTTATAAGACTTTCAGATAGGGGAAATGTCAGTGAGCACTCCGATATCAGTTCCAGAGCGATTCGCCCAATGAGTCCTTAATATTTAGTCGTTTTCAGCCAATATTTTGAATTTTTTAAATTTTCACTTTTTTGTGAAAATATCCACTATATGAGGGAATAATATGTGTGAGGGTACCCCAGAAGAGTTCCAAATGTGTGTGGGTAGAATATATATCTCACGGGGTAAAACTGAAAAAAGTTGAAAAATTTTTTTTTTTGGACTTAGTCATTTTTCCGGTGTTTATCAGACTTTCAGATAGGGGAAATGTCAGTGAGCGTTCCGATTTCAGTTCCAGAGCGATTCGCCCAATGAGTCTATGATATTTAGTCGTTTTCAGCCAATTTTCTGGATTTTTGAAAATTTCACTTTTTTGTGAAAATGTCCACTAAATGAGGGAATAATATGTGGGAGGGTACTCCAGGAGAGTTCCAAATGTGTGTGGGTAGAATATATATCCCACTGGGTAAAATTGAAAAAAGTTGAAAAAAATTTTTTTTTGGACTTAGTCATTTTTCCGGCGTTTATCAGACTTTCAGATAGGGGAAATGTCAGTGAGTGCTCCGATATCAGTTCCAGAGCGATTCGCCCAATGAGTCCTTAATATTTAGTCGTTTTCAGCCAATTTTCTGGATTTTTGAAAATTTCACTTTTTTGTGAAAATATCCACTAAATGAGGGAATAATATGTGTGAGGGCACCCCAGGAGAGTTCCAAATGTGTGTGGGTAGAATATATATCTCACGGGGGTAAAATTGAAAAAAGTTGAAAAATTTTTTTTTTTGGACTTAGTCATTTTTCCGGCATTTATCAGACTTTCAGATAGGGGAAATGTCAGTGAGCACTCCGATATCAGTTCCAGAGCGATTCGCCCAATGAGTCCTTGATATTTAGTCGTTTTCAGCCAATATTTTGAATTTTTGAAATTTTCACTTTTTTGTGAAAATATCCACTATATGAGGGAATAATATGTGTGAGGGTACCCCAGAAGAGTTCCAAATGTGTGTGGGTAGAATATATATCCCACGGGGTAAAACTGAAAAAAGTTGAAAAATTTTTTTTTTTGGACTTAGTCATTTTTCCTGCGTTTATCAGACTTTCAGATAGGGGAAATGTCAGTGAGCGTTCCGATTTCAGTCCCAGAGCGATTCGCCCAATGAGTCTATGATATTTAGTCGTTTTCAGCCAATTTTCTGGATTTTTGAAAATTTCACTTTTTTGTGAAAATGTCCACTAAATGAGGGAATAATATGTGGGAGGGTACCCCAGGAGAGTTCCAAATGTGTGTGGGTAGAGTATATATCCCACTGGGTAAAATTGAAAAAAGTTGAAAAAATTTTTTTTTTGGACTTAGTTATTTTTCCGGCGTTTATCAGACTTTCAGATAGGGGAAATGTCAGTGAGCGCTCCGATATCAGTTCCAGAGCGATTCGCCCAATGAGTCTGTGATATTTATTCGTTTTCAGCCAATTTTCTGGATTTTTGAAAATTTCACTTTTTTGTGAAAATGTCCACTAAATGAGGGAATAATATGTGGGAGGGTACCCCAGGAGAGTTCCAACTGTGTTTGGGTAGAAAATATATCCCACTGGGTAAAATTGAAAAAAGTTTAAAAAATTTTTTTTTTGGACTGTCATTTTTCCGGTGTTTATCAGACTTTCAGATAGGGGAAATGTCAGTGAGCACTCCGATATCAGTTCCAGAGCGATTCGCCCAATGAGTCCTTAATATTTAGTCGTTTTCAGCCAATTTTCTGGATTTTTGAAAATTTCACTTTTTTGTGAAAATGTCCACTAAATGAGGGAATAATATGTGGGAGGGTACCCCAGGAGAGTTCCAAATGTGTGTGGGTAGAATATATATCCCACTGGGTAAAATCGAAAAAAGTTGAAAAAAATTTTTTTTTGGACTTAGTCATTTTTCCGGCGTTTATCAGACTTTCAGATAGGGGAAATGTCAGTGAGCGCTCCGATATCAGTTCCAGAGCGATTCGCCCAATGAGTCCTTAATATTTAGTAGTTTTCAGCCAATTTTCTGGATTTTTGAAAATTTCACTTTTTTGTGAAAATATCCACTAAATGAGGGAATAATATGTGTGAGGGCACCCCAGGAGAGTTCCAAATGTGTGTGGGTAGAATATATATCTCACGGGGGTAAAATTGAAAAAAGTTGAAAAATTTTTTTTTTTGGACTTAGTCATTTTTCCGGTGTTTATCAGACTTTCAGATAGGGGAAATGTCAGTGAGCGTTCCGATTTCAGTTCCAGAGTGATTCGCCCAATGAATCTATGATATTTAGTCGTTTTCAGCCAATTTTCTGGATTTTTGAAAATTTCACTTTTTTGTGAAAATGTCCACTAAATGAGGGAATAATATGTGGGAGGGTACCCCAGGAGAGTTCCAACTGTGTTTGGGTAGAAAATATATCCCACTGGGTAAAATTGAAAAAAGTTTAAAAAATTTTTTTTTTGGACTGTCATTTTTCCGGTGTTTATCAGACTTTCAGATAGGGGAAATGTCAGTGAGCACTCCGATATCAGTTCCAGAGTGATTCGCCCAATGAGTCCTTAATATTTAGTCGTTTTCAGCCAATTTTCTGGATTTTTGAAAATTTCACTTTTTTGTGAAAATGTCCACTAAATGAGGGAATAATATGTGGGAGGGTACCCCAGGAGAGTTCCAAATGTGTGTGGGTAGAATATATATCCCACTGGGTAAAATCGAAAAAAGTTGAAAAAAATTTTTTTTTGGACTTAGTCATTTTTCCGGTGTTTATCAGACTTTCAGATAGGGGAAATGTCAGTGAGCGTTCCGATTTCAGTTCCAGAGCGGTTCGCCCAATGAGTCTATGATATTTAGTCGTTTTCAGCCAATTTTCTGGATTTTTGAAAATTTCACTTTTTTGTGAAAATGTCCACTAAATGAGGGAATAATATGTGGGAGGGTACCCCAGGAGAGTTCCAAATGTGTGTGGGTAGAATATATATCTCACGGGGGTAAAATTGAAAAAAGTTGAAAAATTTTTTTTTTGGACTTAGTCATTTTTCCGGCGTTTATAAGACTTTCAGATAGGGGAAATGTCAGTGAGCACTCCGATATCAGTTCCAGAGCGATTCGCCCAATGAGTCCTTAATATTTAGTCGTTTTCAGCCAATTTTCTGGATTTTTGAAAATTTCACTTTTTTGTGAAAATGTCCACTAAATGAGGGAATAATATGTGGGAGGGTACCCCAGGAGAGTTCCAAATGTGTGTGGGTAGAATATATATCCCACTGGGTAAAATTGAAAAAAGTTGAAAAATTTTTTTTTTTGGACTTAGTCATTTTTCCGGTGTTTATCAGACTTTCAGATAGGGGAAATGTCAGTGAGCGTTCCGATTTCAGTTCCAGAGCGATTCGCCCAATGAGTCTATGATATTTAGTCGTTTTCAGCCAATTTTCTGGATTTTTGAAAATTTCACTTTTTTGTGAAAATGTCCACTAAATGAGGGAATAATATGTGGGAGGGTACTCCAGGAGAGTTCCAAATGTGTGTGGGTAGAATATATATCCCACTGGGTAAAATTGAAAAAAGTTGAAAAAAATTTTTTTTTGGACTTAGTCATTTTTCCGGCGTTTATCAGACTTTCAGATAGGGGAAATGTCAGTGAGTGCTGCGATATCAGTTCCAGAGCGATTCGCCCAATGAGTCCTTAATATTTAGTCGTTTTCAGCCAATTTTCTGGATTTTTGAAAATTTCACTTTTTTGTGAAAATATCCACTAAATGAGGGAATAATATGTGTGAGGGCACCCCAGGAGAGTTCCAAATGTGTGTGGGTAGAATATATATCTCACGGGGGTAAAATTGAAAAAAGTTGAAAAATTTTTTTTTTTGGACTTAGTCATTTTTCCGGCGTTTATCAGACTTTCAGATAGGGGAAATGTCAGTGAGCACTCCGATATCAGTTCCAGAGCGATTCGCCCAATGAGTCCTTAATATTTAGTCGTTTTCAGCCAATTTTCTGGATTTTTGAAAATTTCACTTTTTTGTGAAAATATCCACTAAATGAGGGAATAATATGTGTGAGGGCACCCCAGGAGAGTTCCAAATGTGTGTGGGTAGAATATATATCCCACTGGGTAAAATTGAAAAAAGTTGAAATAATTTTTTTTTTTGGACTTAGTCATTTTTCCGGTGTTTATCAGACTTTCAGATAGGGGAAATGTCAGTGAGCGTTACGATTTCAGTTCCAGAGCGATTCGCCCAATGAGTCTATGATATTTAGTCGTTTTCAGCCAATTTTCTGGATTTTTGAAAATTTCACTTTTTTGTGAAAATGTCCACTAAATGAGGGAATAATATGTGGGAGGGTACCCCAGGAGAGTTCCAAATGTGTGTGGGTAGAGTATATATCCCACTGGGTAAAATTGAAAAAAGTTGAAAAAATTTTTTTTTTGGACTTAGTTATTTTTCCGGCGTTTATCAGACTTTCAGATAGGGGAAATGTCAGTGAGCGCTCCGATATCAGTTCCAGAGCGATTCGCCCAATGAGTCTGTGATATTTATTCGTTTTCAGCCAATTTTCTGGATTTTTGAAAATTTCACTTTTTTGTGAAAATGTCCACTAAATGAGGGAATAATATGTGGGAGGGTACCCCAGGATCGTTCCAACTGTGTTTGGGTAGAAAATATATCCCACTGGGTAAAATTGAAAAAAGTTTAAAAAATTTTTTTTTTGGACTGTCATTTTTCCGGTGTTTATCAGACTTTCAGATAGGGGAAATGTCAGTGAGCACTCCGATATCAGTTCCAGAGCGATTCGCCCAATGAGTCCTTAATATTTAGTCGTTTTCAGCCAATTTTCTGGATTTTTGAAAATTTCACTTTTTTGTGAAAATGTCCACTAAATGAGGGAATAATATGTGGGAGGGTACCCCAGGAGAGTTCCAAATGTGTGTGGGTAGAATATATATCCCACTGGGTAAAATTGAAAAAAGTTGAAATAATTTTTTTTTTGGACTTAGTCATTTTTCCGGCGTTTATCAGACTTTCAGATAGGGGAAATGTCAGTGAGCACTCCGATATCAGTTCCAGAGCGATTCACCCAATGAGTCCTTAATATTTAGTCGTTTTCAGCCAATTTTCTGGATTTTTGAAAATTTCACTTTTTGTGAAAATGTCCACTAAATGAGGGAATAATATGTGGGAGGGTACCCCAGGAGAGTTCCAAATGTGTGTGGGTAGAGTATATATCCCACTGGGTAAAATTGAAAAAAGTTGAAAAAAATTTTTTTTTGGACTTAGTTATTTTTCCGGCGTTTATCAGACTTTCAGATAGGGGAAATGTCAGTGAGCGCTCCGATTTCAGTTCCAGAGCGATTCGCCCAATGAGTCTGTGATATTTATTCGTTTTCAGCCAATTTTCTGGATTTTTGAAAATTTCACTTTTTTGTGAAAATGTCCACTAAATGAGGGAATAATATGTGGGAGGGTACCCCAGGAGAGTTCCAACTGTGTTTGGGTAGAAAATATATCCCACTGGGTAAAATTGAAAAAAAGTTGAAAAAATTTTTCTTTTGGACTTAGTCATTTTTCCGGCGTTTATCAGACTTTCAGATAGGGGAAATGTCAGTGAGTGCTCCGATATCAGTTCCAGAGCGATTCGCCCAATGAGTCCTTAATATTTAGTCGTTTTCAGCCAATTTTCTGGATTTTTGAAAATTTCACTTTTTTGTGAAAATGTCCACTAAATGAGGGAATAATATGTGGGAGGGTACCCCAGGAGAGTTCCAAATGTGTGTGGGTAGAATATATATCTCACGGGGGTAAAATTGAAAAAAGTTGAAAAATTTTTTTTTTTGGACTTAGTCATTTTTCCGGTGTTTATCAGACTTTCAGATAGGGGAAATGTCAGTGAGCATTCCGATTTCAGTTCCAGAGCGATTCGCCCAATGAGTCTATGATATTTAGTCGTTTTCAGCCAATTTTCTGGATTTTTGAAAATTTCACTTTTTTGTGAAAATGTCCACTAAATGAGGGAATAATATGTGGGAGGGTACCCCAGGAGAGTTCCAACTGTGTTTGGGTAGAAAATATATCCCACTGGGTAAAATTGAAAAAAGTTGAAAAAATTTTTTTTTGGACTTAGTCATTTTTCCGGCGTTTATCAGACTTTCAGATAGGGGAAATGTCAGTGAGTGCTCCGATATCAGTTCCAGAGTGATTCGCCCAATGAGTCCTTAATATTTAGTCGTTTTCAGCCAATTTTCTGGATTTTTGAAAATTTCACTTTTTTGTGAAAATGTCCACTAAATGAGGGAATAATATGTGGGAGGGTACCCCAGGAGAGTTCCAAATGTGTGTGGGTAGAATATATATCTCACGGGGGTAAAATTGAAAAAAGTTGAAAAATTTTTTTTTTTGGACTTAGTCATTTTTCCGGTGTTTATCAGACTTTCAGATAGGGGAAATGTCAGTGAGCGTTCCGATTTCAGTTCCAGAGCGATTCGCCCAATGAGTCTATGATATTTAGTCGTTTTCAGCCAATTTTCTGGATTTTTGAAAATTTCACTTTTTTGTGAAAATGTCCACTAAATGAGGGAATAATATGTGGGAGGGTACTCCAGGAGAGTTCCAAATGTGTGTGGGTAGAATATATATCCCACTGGGTAAAATTGAAAAAAGTTGAAAAAAAATTTTTTTTGGACTTAGTCATTTTTCCGGCGTTTATCAGACTTTCAGATAGGGGAAATGTCAGTGAGTGCTCCGATATCAGTTCCAGAGTGATTCGCCCAATGAGTCTGTGATATTTATTCGTTTTCAGCCAATTTTCTGGATTTTTGAAAATTTCACTTTTTTGTGAAAATGTCCACTAAATGAGGGAATAATATGTGGGAGGGTACCCCAGGAGAGTTCCAACTGTGTTTGGGTAGAAAATATATCCCACTGGGTAAAATTGAAAAAAGTTGAAAAAATTTTTCTTTTGGACTTAGTCATTTTTCCGGCGTTTATCAGACTTTCAGATAGGGGAAATGTCAGTGAGTGCTCCGATATCAGTTCCAGAGCGATTCGCCCAATGAGTCCTTAATATTTAGACGTTTTCAGCCAATTTTCTGGATTTTTGAAAATTTCACTTTTTTGTGAAAATGTCCACTAAATGAGGGAATAATATGTGGGAGGGTACCCCAGGAGAGTTCCAAATGTGTGTGGGTAGAATATATATCTCACGGGGGTAAAATTGAAAAAAGTTGAAAAATTTTTTTTTTTGGACTTAGTCATTTTTCCGGTGTTTATCAGACTTTCAGATAGGGGAAATGTCAGTGAGCGTTCCGATTTCAGTTCCAGAGCGATTCGCCCAATGAGTCTATGATATTTAGTCGTTTTCAGCCAATTTTCTGGATTTTTGAAAATTTCACTTTTTTGTGAAAATGTCCACTAAATGAGGGAATAATATCTGGGAGGGTACTCCAGGAGAGTTCCAAATGTGTGTGGGTAGAATATATATCCCACTGGGTAAAATTGAAAAAAGTTGAAAAAAAATTTTTTTTGGACTTAGTCATTTTTCCGGCGTTTATCAGACTTTCAGATAGGGGAAATGTCAGTGAGTGCTCCGATATCAGTTCCAGAGCGATTCGCCCAATGAGTCTATGATATTTAGTCGTTTTCAGCCAATTTTCTGGATTTTTGAAAATTTCACTTTTTTGTGAAAATGTCCACTAAATGAGGGAATAATATGTGGGAGGGTACCCCAGGAGAGTTCCAAATGTGTTTGGGTAGAATATATATCCCACTGGGTAAAATTGAAAAAAGTTGAAAAAATTTTTTTTTTGGACTTAGTCATTTTTCCGGCGTTTATCAGACTTTCAGATAGGGGAAATGTCAGTGAGCACTCCGATATCAGTTCCAGAGCGATTCACCCAATGAGTCCTTAATATTTAGTCGTTTTCAGCCAATTTTCTGGATTTTTGAAAATTTCACTTTTTGTGAAAATGTCTACTAAATGAGGGAATAATATGTGGGAGGGTACCCCAGGAGAGTTACAAATGTGTGTGGGTAGAGTATATATCCCACTGGGTAAAATTGAAAAAAGTTGAAAAAAATTTTTTTTTGGACTTAGTTATTTTTCCGGCGTTTATCAGACTTTCAGATAGGGGAAATGTCAGTGAGCGCTCCGATATCAGTTCCAGAGCGATTCGCCCAATGAGTCTGTGATATTTATTCGTTTTCAGCCAATTTTCTGGATTTTTGAAAATTTCACTTTTTTGTGAAAATGTCCACTAAATGAGGGAATAATATGTGGGAGGGTACCCCAGGAGAGTTCCAACTGTGTTTGGGTAGAAAATATATCCCACTGGGTAAAATTGAAAAAAGTTGAAAAAATTTTTCTTTTGGACTTAGTCATTTTTCCGGCGTTTATCAGACTTTCAGATAGGGGAAATGTCAGTGAGCATTCCGATTTCAGTTCCAGAGCGATTCGCCCAATGAGTCTATGATATTTAGTCGTTTTCAGCCAATTTTCTGGATTTTTGAAAATTTCACTTTTTTGTGAAAATGTCCACTAAATGAGGGAATAATATGTGGGAGGGTACTCCAGGAGAGTTCCAAATGTGTGTGGGTAGAATATATATCCCACTGGGTAAAATTGAAAAAAGTTGAAAAAAATTTTTTTTTGGACTTAGTCATTTTTCCGGCGTTTATCAGACTTTCAGATAGGGGAAATGTCAGTGAGTGCTCCGATATCAGTTCCAGAGCGATTCGCCCAATGAGTCTATGATATTTAGTCGTTTTCAGCCAATTTTCTGGATTTTTGAAAATTTCACTTTTTTGTGAAAATGTCCACTAAATGAGGGAATAATATGTGGGAGGGTACCCCAGGAGAGTTCCAAATGTGTTTGGGTAGAATATATATCCCACTGGGTAAAATTGAAAAAAGTTGAAAAAATTTTTTTTTTGGACTTAGTCATTTTTCCGGCGTTTATCAGACTTTCAGATAGGGGAAATGTCAGTGAGCACTCCGATATCAGTTCCAGAGCGATTCGCCCAATGAGTCCTTAATATTTAGTCGTTTTCAGCCAATTTTCTGGATTTTTGAAAATTTCACTTTTTTGTGAAAATGTCCACTAAATGAGGGAATAATATGTGGGAGGGTACCCCAGGAGAGTTCCAAATGTGTGTGGGTAGAATATATATCTCACGGGGGTAAAATTGAAAAAAGTTGAAAAATTTTTTTTTTGGACTTAGTCATTTTTCCGGCGTTTATAAGACTTTCAGATAGGGGAAATGTCAGTGAGCACTCCGATATCAGTTCCAGAGCGATTCGCCCAATGAGTCCTTAATATTTAGTCGTTTTCAGCCAATTTTCTGGATTTTTGAAAATTTCACTTTTTTGTGAAAATATCCACTAAATGAGGGAATAATATGTGTGAGGGCACCCCAGGAGAGTTCCAAATGTGTGTGGGTAGAATATATATCTCACGGGGGTAAAATTGAAAAAAGTTGAAAAATTTTTTTTTTTGGACTTAGTCATTTTTCCGGCGTTTATCAGACTTTCAGATAGGGGAAATGTCAGTGAGCACTCCGATATCAGTTACAGAGCGATTCGCCCAATGAGTCCTTAATATTTAGTCGTTTTCAGCCAATTTTCTGGATTTTTGAAAATTTCACTTTTTTGTGAAAATGTCCACTAAATGAGGGAATAATATGTGGGAGGGTACCCCAGGAGAGTTCCAAATGTGTGTGGGTAGAATATATATCCCACTGGGTAAAATTGAAAAAAGTTGAAAAAAATTTATTTTTGTTCATTTTTCCGGCGTTTATCAGACTTTCAGATAGGGGAAATGTCAGTGAGCGCTCCGATATCAGTTCCAGAGCGATTCGCCCAATGAGTCCTTAATATTTAGTCGTTTTCAGCCAATTTTCTGGATTTTTGAAAATTTCACTTTTTTGTGAAAATATCCACTAAATGAGGGAATAATATGTGTGAGGGCACCCCAGGAGAGTTCCAAATGTGTGTGGGTAGAATATATATCTCACGGGGGTAAAATTGAAAAAAGTTGAAATATTTTTTTTTTGGACTTAGTCATTTTTCCGGCGTTTATAAGACTTTCAGATAGGGGAAATGTCAGTGAGCACTCCGATATCAGTTCCAGAGCGATTCGCCCAATGAGTCCTTAATATTTAGTCGTTTTCAGCCAATTTTCTGGATTTTTGAAAATTTCACCTTTTTGTGAAAATATCCACTAAATGAGGGAATAATATGTGTGAGGGCACCCCAGGAGAGTTCCAAATGTGTGTGGGTAGAATATATATCTCATGGGGGTAAAATTGAAAAAAGTTGAAAAATTTTTTTTTTTGGACTTAGTCATTTTTCCGGCGTTTATCAGACTTTCAGATAGGGGAAATGTCAGTGAGCACTCCGATATCAGTTCCAGAGCGATTCGCCCAATGAGTCCTTGATATTTAGTCGTTTTCAGCCAATATTTTGAATTTTTGAAATTTTCACTTTTTTGTGAAAATATCCACTATGAGGGAATAATATGTGTGAGGGTACCCCAGAAGAGTTCCAAATGTGTGTGGGTAGAATATATATCCCACGGGGTAAAACTGAAAAAAGTTTAAAAATTTTTTTTTTTGGACTTAGTCATTTTTCCGGCATTTATCAGACTTTCAGATAGGGGAAATGTCAGTGAGCGTTCCGATTTCAGTTCCAGAGCGATTCGCCCAATGAGTCTATGATATTTAGTCGTTTTCAGCCAATTTTCTGGATTTTTGAAAATTTCACTTTTTTGTGAAAATGTCCACTAAATGAGGGAATAATATGTGGGAGGGTACCCTAGGAGAGTTCCAAATGTGTTTGGGTAGAATATATATCCCATTGGGTAAAATTGAAAAAAGTTGAAAAAATTTTTCTTTTGGACTTAGTCATTTTTCCGGCGTTTATCAGACTTTCAGATAGGGGAAATGTCAGTGAGCACTCCGATATCAGTTCCAGAGCGATTCGCCCAATGAGTCCTTAATATTTAGTCGTTTTCAGCCAATTTTCTGGATTTTTGAAAATTTCACTTTTTGTGAAAATGTCCACTAAATGAGGGAATAATATGTGGGAGGGTACCCCAGGAGAGTTCCAAATGTGTGTGGGTAGAGTATATATCCCACTGGGTAAAATTGAAAAAAGTTGAAAAAATTTTTTTTTTGGACTGTCATTTTTCCGGCGTTTATCAGACTTTCAGATAGGGGAAATGTCAGTGAGCGCTCCGATATCAGTTCCAGAGCGATTCGCCCAATGAGTCTATGATATTTAGTCGTTTTCAGCCAATTTTCTGGATTTTTGAAAATTTCACTTTTTTGTGAAAATGTCCACTAAATGAGGGAATAATATGTGGGAGGGTACCCCAGGAGAGTTCCAAATGTGTGTGGGTAGAATATATATCCCACTGGGTAAAATTGAAAAAAGTTGAAAAAAATTTTTTTTTGGACTTAGTCATTTTTCCGGCGTTTATCAGACTTTCAAATAGGGGAAATGTCAGTGAGCGTTCCGATTTCAGTTCCAGAGCGATTCGTTCAATGAGTCTGTGATATTTATTCGTTTTCAGCCAATTTTCTGGATTTTTGAAAATTTCACTTTTTTGTGAAAATGTCCACTAAATGAGGGAATAATATGTGGGAGGGTACCCCAGGAGAGTTCCAAATGTGTTTGGGTAGAATATATATCCCACTGGGTAAAATTGAAAAAAGTTGAAAAAATTTTTTTTTTGGACTTAGTCATTTTTCCGGCGTTTATCAGACTTTCAGATAGGGGAAATGTCAGTGAGCACTCCGATATCAGTTCCAGAGCGATTCGCCCAATGAGTCCTTAATATTTAGTCGTTTTCAGCCAATTTTCTGGATTTTTGAAAATTTCACTTTTTTGTGAAAATGTCCACTAAATGAGGGAATAATATGTGGGAGGGTACCCAGGAAAGTTCCAAATGTGTGTGGGTAGAATATATATCTCACGGGGGTAAAATTGAAAAAAGTTGAAAAATTTTTTTTTTGGACTTAGTCATTTTTCCGGCGTTTATAAGACTTTCAGATAGGGGAAATGTCAGTGAGCACTCCGATATCAGTTCCAGAGCGATTCGCCCAATGAGTCCTTAATATTTAGTCATTTTCAGCCAATTTTCTGGATTTTTGAAAATTTCACTTTTTTGTGAAAATATCCACTAAATAAGGGAATAATATGTGTGAGGGCACCCCAGGAGAGTTCCAAATGTGTGTGGGTAGAATATATATCTCACGGGGGTAAAATTGAAAAAAGTTGAAAAATTTTTTTTTTTGGACTTAGTCATTTTTCCGGCATTTATCAGACTTTCAGATAGGGGAAATGTCAGTGAGCACTCCGATATCAGTTCCAGAGCGATTCGCCCAATGAGTCCTTAATATTTAGTCGTTTGCAGCCAATTTTCTGGATTTTTGAAAATTTCACTTTTTTTTGAAAATGTCCACTAAATGAGGGAATAATATGTGGGAGGGTACCCCAGGAGAGTTCCAAATGTGTGTGGGTAGAATATATATCTCACGGGGGTAAAATTGAAAAAAGTTGAAACATTTTTTTTTTTGGACTTAGTCATTTTTCCGGCGTTTATCAGACTTTCAGATAGGGGAAATGTCAGTGAGCACTCCGATATCAGTTCCAGAGCGATTCGCCCAATGAGTCCTTAATATTTAGTCGTTTTCAGCCAATTTTCTGGATTTTTGAAAATTTCACTTTTTTGTGAAAATGTCCACTAAATGAGGGAATAATATGTGGGAGGGTACCCCAGGAGAGTTCCAAATGTGTGTGGGTAGAATATATATCCCACTGGGTAAAAATGAAAAAAGTTGAAAAAAATTTATTTTTGGACTTAGTCATTTTTCCGGCGTTCATCAGACTTTCAGATAGGGGAAATGTCAGTGAGCGCTCCGATATCAGTTCCAGAGCGATTCGCCCAATGAGTCCTTAATATTTAGTCGTTTTCAGCCAATTTTCTGGATTTTTGAAAATTTCACTTTTTTGTGAAAATATCCACTAAATGAGGGAATAATATGTGTGAGGGCACCCCAGGAGAGTTCCAAATGTGTGTGGGTAGAATATATATCTCACGGGGGTAAAATTGAAAAAAGTTGAAACATTTTTTTTTTGGACTTAGTCATTTTTCCGGCGTTTATCAGACTTTCAGATAGGGGAAATGTCAGTGAGCACTCCGATATCAGTTCCAGAGCGATTCGCCCAATGAGTCCTTAATATTTAGTCGTTTTCAGCCAATTTTCTGGATTTTTGAAAATTTCACTTTTTTGTGAAAATATCCACTAAATGAGGGAATAATATGTGTGAGGGCACCCCAGGAGAGTTCCAAATGTGTGTGGGTAGAATATATATCTCACGGGGGTAAAATTGAAAAAAGTTGAAAAATTTTTTTTTTGGGACTTAGTCATTTTTCCGGCGTTTATCAGACTTTCAAATAGGGGAAATGTCAGTGAGCGTTCCGATTTCAGTTCCAGAGCGATTCGCCCAATGAGTCTGTGATATTTATTCGTTTCAGCCAATTTTCTGGATTTTTGAAAATTTCACTTTTTTGTGAAAATGTCCACTAAATGAGGGAATAATATGTGGGAGGGTACCCCAGGAGAGTTCCAAATGTGTTTGGGTAGAATATATATGCCACTGGGTAAAATTGAAAAAAGTTGAAAAAAATTTTTTTTTGGACTTAGTCATTTTTCCGGCGTTTATCAGACTTTCAGATAGGGGAAATGTCAGTGAGCACTCCGATATCAGTTCCAGAGCGATTCACCCAATGAGTCCTTAATATTTAGTCGTTTTCAGCCAATTTTCTGGATTTTTGAAAATGTCACTTTTTTGTGACAGTATCCACTAAATGAGGGAACAATATGTGTGAGGGTACCCCAGGAGAGTTCCAAATGTGTGTGGGTAGAATATATATCCCACGGGGGTAAAATTGATAAAAGTTGAAAAAAATTTTTTTGGGGACTTAGTCATTTTATCAGACTTTCAGATAGGGCAAATGTCAGTGAGCATTCCGATTTCAGTTCCTGAGCGATTCTTCCAATGAGTCCTTGATATTTAGTCGTTTTCAGCCAATTTTCTGGATTTTTTAAAATTTCACTTTTTTGTGAAAATATCCACTAAATGAGGGAATAATATGTGTGAGGGTACCCCAGGAGAGTTCCAAATGTGTGTGGGTAAAATATATATCCCACGGGGGTAAAATTTAAAAAAGTTTAAACATTTTTTTTTTTTGGACTGTCATTTTTCCGAGATTTATCAAACTTTCAGATAGGGCAAATGTCAGTGAGCATTCCAATTTCAGTTCCAGAGTGATTCGCCGAATGAGTCCTTGATATTTAGTCGTTTTCAGCCAATTTTATGGATTTTTGAAAATTTCACTTTTTTGTGAAAATATCCACCAAATGAGGGAATAATATGTGTGAGGGTACCCCAGGAGAGTTCCAAATGTGTGTGGGTAGAATATATATCCCACGGCGGTAAAATTGAAAAAAGTTGAAACATTTTTTTTTTTTGGACTGTCATTTTTCCGGGATTTATCAAACTTTCAGATAGGGCAAATGTAAGTGAGCGTTCCAATTTCAGTTCCAGAGTGATTCGCCGAATGAGTCCTTGATATTTAGTCATTTTCAGCCAATTTTCTGGATTTTTGAAAATTTCACTTTTTTGTGAAAATATCCACTAAATGAGGGAATAATATGTGTGAGGGTACCCCAGGAGAGTTCCAAATGTGTGTGGGTAGAATATATATCCCACGGTGGTAAAATTGAAAAAAGTTGAAACATTTTTTTTTTTTGGACTGTCATTTTTCCGGGATTTATCAAACTTTCAGATAGGGCAAATGTAAGTGAGCGTTCCAATTTCAGTTCCAGAGTGATTCGCCGAATGAGTCCATGATATTTAGTCATTTTCAGCCAATTTTCTGGATTTTTGAAAATTTCACTTTTTTGTGAAAATATCCACTAAATGAGGGAATAATATGTGTGAGGGTACCCCAGGAGAGTTCCAAATATGTGTGGGTAGAAAATATATCTCATAGGGGTAAAATTGAAAAAAGTTGAAAACATTTTTTTTTTACTTAGTCATTTTTCCGGCGTTTATCAGACTTTCAGATAGGGGAAATGTCAGTGAGCGTTTCGATTTCAGTTCCAGAGCTATTCGCCCAATGAGTCCTTGATATTTAGTTGTTTTCAGCCAATTTTCTGGATTTTTGAAAATTTCACTTTTTTGTGACAATATCCACTAAATGAGGGAGTAATATGTGTGAGGGTACCCCAGGAGAGTTCCAAATGTGTGTGGGTAGAATATATATCCCACGCCAGTAAAATTGAAAAAAGTTGAAAATTATTTTTTTTTGGACTCAGTCATTTTTCCGGCGTTTATCAGACTTTCAGATAGGGGAAATGTCAGTGAGCATTTCGATTTCAGTTCCAGAGCGATTCGCCCAATGAGTCCTTGATATTTAGTCATTTTCAGCCAATTTTCTGGATTTTTGAAAATTTCACTTTTTTGTGAAAATATCCACTAAATGAGGGAATAATATGTGTGAGGGTACCCCAGGAGAGTTCCAAATGTGTGTGGGTAGAATATATATCCCACGGGGGTAAAATTGAAAAAAGTTGAAAAAAATTTTTTTTGGGACTTAGTCATTTTTCCGGCTTTTATCAGACTTTCAGATAGGGGAAATGTCAGTGAGCTTTCCGATTTCAGTTCCAGAGCGATTCGCCCAATGAGTCCTTGATATTTAGTCATTTTCAGCCAATTTTCTGGATTTTTGAAAAATTCACTTTTTTGTGACAATATCCACTAAATGAGGGAATAATATGTGTGAGGGTACCCCAGGAGAGTACTAAATGTGTGTATGTAGAATATATATCCCACGGGGGTAAAATTGAAAAAAGTTGAAAATATATATTTTTTTTGACTTAGTCATTTTTCCGGCGTTCATCAGACTTTCAGATAGGTCAAATTTCAGTGAGCGCTCCGATTTCAGTTCCAGAGCGATTCACCCAATGAGTCCTTGATGTTTAGTCGTTTTCAGCCAATATTTTGGATTTTTGAAAATTTCACATTTTTGTGAAAATATCCACTAAATGAGAGAATAATATGTGTGAGGGTACCCCAGGAGAGTTGCAAATGTGTGTGGGTAGAATATATATCCCACGGGGGTAAAATTGAAAATAGTTAAAAAAAATTTTTTTTTTGGACTTAGTCATTTTCCAGGCGTTTAGCAAACTTTCAGATAGGGGAAATGTCAGTGAGCGTTCCGATTTCAGTTCCAGAGCGATTCGCCCAATGAGTCCTTGATATTTAGTCATTTTCAGCCAATTTTCTGGATTTTTGAAAAATTCACTTTTTTGTGACAATATCCACTAAATGAGGGAATAATATGTGTGAGGGTACCCCAGGAGAGTACTAAATGTGTGTATGTAGAATATATATCCCACGGGGGTAAAATTGAAAAAAGTTGAAAATATTTTTTTTTTTGACTTAGTCATTTTTCCGGCGTTTATCAGACTTTCAGATAGGTCAAATTTCAGTGAGCGCTCCGATTTCAGTTCCAGAGCGATTTGCCCAATGAGTCCTTGATGTTTAGTCGTTTTCAGCCAATATTTTGGATTTTTGAAAATTTCACATTTTTGTGAAAATATCCACTAAATGAGAGAATAATATGTGTGAGGGTACCCCAGGAGAGTTCCAAATGTTTGTGGGTAGAATATATATCCACGGGGTAAAATTGAAAATAGTTGAAAAAAATTTTTTTTTGGACTTAGTCATTTTTCCGGCGTTTATCAGACTTTCAGATAGGTCAAATGTCAGTGAGCGTTCCAATTTCAGTTCCAGAGCGATTCGCCCAATGAGTCCTTGATATTTAGTCATTTTCAGCCAATTTTCTGGATTTTTGAAAATTTCACTTTTTTGTGAAAATATCCACTAAATGAGGGAATAATATGTGTGAGGGTACCCCAGGAGAGTTCCAAATGTGTGTGGGTAGAAGATATATCCCACGGGGGTAAAATTGAAAATAGTTAAAAAAAATTTTTTTTTTGGACTTAGTCATTTTTAGTGTTGAGCCACCCCCGTAGTGTTCGAGTTCGGTTCGGTTCTTCGAACACCCGTGTGTTCGCCGAACTGTTCGTCGAACTGTTCGTCGAACACCTTCGAACACCGTTAAAACCAATGGCAGGCAAACAAAAACACATAGAAAGACATAGAAAACACCTTCAAAGGTGTCCAAAAGCTGACAAACTGCTCAGAAGACATAACTAACACATGGAAAAGTGACAAGTACATATAGTCATGCGAAAATAAAAGAGGTGGAGGAGTAAAAGGAGGGGGAGACACAGATATAGGCATGTCATGCCCTTCTAAAATCCAAAAAGTGAGAAGCCGACACGGCCAGTCCACTCCTGCCCGTGCCACCTCCGTGTCGCCGGGTTTGTGCCAGAGCCGCGGTGAACCCTGACGGCCAGCCCCCCTCTCCCAATACTGGTGCCTGTCCGCTGGTGGGTCGAGCGAGCCCCCCTGTGGTGGAGGCAGCTCTAAGCTTTTTAATTTAAATTGTCTCTCTAATTTGAATGAATACACTTTAAATCCATTTACAAGGATCTATTGGAGGGCAAGTCTCATGCCAGCAGCCGCGGTAATTCCAGCACCAGTAGCGTCCACTAAAGCTGCTGCAGTTAAAAAGCTTTTATAAGGATCGAGCTCGGCTGTCCACCGCAAGGCATCCTACTGCCAGTCCCAGCCCCTATGCCTTGGGGTGCCTCCTGATGCTCTTCACTAAGTATCCCATGGTCCCGAAGCATTTCCTTTGAAAAAATTAAGTGTCTAAACTACAGGTGGTGCAGCTTGCTTAACAGCCGGGATAATCCGCTCACTAGCAGACACTGCTACTAGGCACAAAGTATTTCCTGGGCTAGATGCAGTTAAAAATTTGTAATTAGATACTCTCGTTGGATGCTGAGAAAGCATTCCATAGAGTCTCCTGGCACGCCATATATGATTCTCTTAAAAAGCTTGGGGTAGGGGTCTAGGGGACCCTTTTATAGCCAAAATCACGGCCCTGTATCGCAATACGTCACCTAGGCTGAAGATAAATGGAACTGTAGCACCCTGAGGGCTCGGTTGCTACAGACGTATTGCACCTCACCCAGAGGTGTGATATCTCACTCTCAGGTAAGGATGGAGTGTGGATCAGGACCCGACACCTGCATGCATTACACCACATTGCCGTGGGGCAGGGCGACCAATATGCCCCTGAGATGGGCACGACAGTCCCTGTCCCTGGCTGGAGTGGGGGGAGGGAACACTGAGGAAGTGGAACCCTGTAGTGCAGGAGCAGGGAGGAAGCAGTTCCTGGGTGCATTGAGAAGGGAGTATAAAAGGTGGGCACCATCTTAGTTCAGTGCAGAGAAGTCTGAGCAGAAGTGGCAGGGAGCAGGGGCTCTGCATGAGCTCTGCTCCGGAGGCGGGCCTAGTAACAGAGGCCCAGGCCTGGAAGAGGGAGAAGGAAGGAAGAGGAGCGGAGAAGGCTCCAGGAATGAGGAATGAAGGGATCCCAGGGGTGCGGACGGGCGAGTCGCCACCGCACGCCCGAATCCACCTGCGTGGAGGGGTCAGGCCAAAGGGGGAGACCGGTCCCCGAACTAGTGGAGGCAGGAAACGACCCTCAGCTAGAAACCGGAGGCTCTGACATTTTATGTGGCGCAGCCCCTCGCTACACCCGCTAGGAAGGCACCACATAGGGTCAGGGAAACTGGCGCCAAGTTTACCAAGAGGAGGCCCGAGGCAGCCGGACAGAAGTGTTGGTAAGAAAGGCCAGACAAAGGACACACAAAGGGGGTCCTGTGAAGTGCTCCAAAGTTATCTGGGAGTTGTCTGAGCCCCTCACCTGGTGAGCACAGTACGACGTGGGCAGCCGTTACTAATAAGAACTGTGAGTAAAGGCCCTGAACTGCATCACTGACTCCGTGTCGTTACTGCTGCTGCCCTGCACCATCACCCCCATCCTCCGCATACACTGCCCTGAGGCTATACTCCTCCCGTGGGGAGTTATGCTACGCTCTGCTGCACCCACAACACCAGCCTCAGTGGTCTGCCCTGTAGCGGCGGTTCACTCTGACCGCAATCCACGGGTGGCGTAGTCGGACATTTAAACATCAAAACCACATAAATAGTTCCGCCACTGGTTTGACCGCCCTGAGCCACGGAACTGGGTCGCCGCCACGAAGACTACAACCACCAGCATCCACCAAAAAGGGTCCGGCTCCGGGTGTCCCAAGGCCCAGGGGGTGCGTCAGAACATTTTCATCACCTTTCACAATCACCAATGGGACAAGGCAGTGATGTCCTCTGTCCCCTCTCTTATACATCCTAGTGACGGAGCACCTGCTCTCATCAATTCGCCATAACCCCAATATTAGGTGGATTGAGGTGGGAGGCACCGAGTACAAGTGCTCTCTATTTGCTGATGATGTCCTAGTATATATCACTCAATCACATATATCCATCCATGCTGTTATGGCTGAAATAGATCACTTTGTTACATGGTAAAATTTTAAAATCAATGCAGCGAAGTCTGAGGCCCTCGATGTCTCCCTCCCCAAATCCATATAGGATTCCATCCAGTCCAACTTTCCCTTTGCCTGGCCCTCACAGGGTATCAAATACTTAGGAATTCCTATTCATAGAGACCTCTCCCATCTATGTTATCTTAATTTTGGGCCCTTTATTGAACAACTCCATACAGACCACGGTTGGCAAGTTAGAACTGTAAGATTCACTACGTGAACCACTGGTGTTTTGTGGAAAAGCACATGTACACTGCGTTCCAAATTATTATACAAAAAGTGTTTAGGAGTGATAAGGGAAGAATTTGTTTGTTTGTCAGTTAAACTCATTGATGGTGATGTGTGTCAGGGCTCTTTATATCACTGTAAGCAATTGCAGACACCTGTGCTAATTAGTTTGGCAGGTGTGTCCAATGAAAGGCAAGACTACTTAAGAAGGCTCTCTCACATTATTAAGCAGCCTACATTTTCTGCCAAAATGGGAAAGAAAAAGGATGTGTCGGCTGCTGAGAAGCAACAAATTGTGGAGTGTTTAGGTCAAGGCATGACTACAATCAACATTGTGCGATGATCAGGATGAAGTGTCTTGGCAATCAAGAAGTATGTAGCTGATTCACAGTACACACGTGTGCGTGCTGATAAGGGCAAATTGAGGACTCTTTCCTACAGGCAATTACGTCAGGTTGAAAGAGCAGCGGCAAAAAAGCCTTGTCATAGCAGCAGACAAGTTTTTGAAGCTGCTTGTGCCTCCAACATCCCCCGAACAACAAGATGCAGGGTCCTTCAGAGGTTTGCAGCTGTGCATGCGCCATCCTGTCGACCTCCTCTATCTACTTCACACAAGCAGAAACGGCTCCAGTGGGCCAAACATTACATGAAGACTGATTTCAAAACTGTTTTGTTCACGGATGAGTGCCGTGCAGCGCTCGATGGTCCAGATGGATGGAGTGGAGGATGGCTGGTTGATGGACACCCCACGCAAACACGGCTACAGCGCCAACAAGGAGGAGGTGGAGTAATGTTTTGGGCTGGAATCATGGGGAGAGAGATTGTCGGCCCCTTTAGGATCCCTGAAGGCGCTAAAGATGAACTCCATAATGTATGTGGATTTTCTCAAATAGCACTTCCTGCCATGGTTCAAGAAGAAGAACCGTGTATTTCACAGCAAGATCATTTTTCTGCATGATAATGCACCATCTCATGCTGCACATAAAACATCTGCATCTCTGGCTGATATGGGCATAAAAGGGGACAAACTTATGGTGTGACCCCCATGCTCCCCTGACCTCTACCCCATTCAGAACCTTTGGAGCATCATTAAAAGGAGTGTCTATGATGGCGGGAGGCAGTTCACATCTAAGCAACAGCTCTGGGAGGGTATTCTGTCCTCATGCAAAACAATTGAAGCAGAAACCATCCAAAACCTGACAAATTCAATGGACGAGAGAGTTCAGAAGCTCCTTTCGAACAAGGGGTCCTATGTGAAAATGTAACATCACCTAGAATAAAGTTTTGAGTTGAAAACTGTTTGATTTCAGTTTGTAACAACCTGCTAATGCTTATAATTTCAAAAATGACCATTTTTTTGGTCTTTATTAAAATGAAAAGGTTGATCGAAAAGTTTGGGGGATCTAAGAGTGTGGCAACCCAGTAGTCATGATTACTTCGAATTCTGACAATATGAGGGTAATGCTGCAGGTAGTGCAGCAAGAAGGCACTTATGTGCCTTGCGCATCTCGGAGCCCCAAAATTATTTTCCGGGCTAGATGCAGCTAAAAATTATTTTTAATTTTAAATCTGGTGAAGCTTTAGTATAGATGGCCTAATAGGATCAGTGCTGCACACTGCTACAAAGCCCAAATTATTTTCCAGTCAAGATACAGATAAACATGATTAGTAATTTGAAAGCTTAAAACGGTTGGTAGGGTGATTTTAACCAATCATCAAGCTTTTACTCTCCCCAGGATGACACAGGGGTAGAAAAGTCGTTTCGGATCCATGATTTGTTCATCTTTATGAACGTGAGTCTGTCTACATTATCAGTGGAGAGCCGCGTGCGCTTATCTGTCAGCACACCACCAGCAGCGCTGAACACACGTTCAGACAGAACGCTGGCTGCGGGGCATGACAAGATCTCCAAGGCGTAAGTGGCTAGTTCCGGCCATTTATCCAGATTGGAAGCCCAAAAAGAGCAAGGGTCCAGTGACACAGTCGTGGCTTCAATGTTTACTTGGAGATACTCCTGTACCATCGTCTCTAGGCGTTGACTATGTGTCAGACTTCTTGTCTCCTGTGGCCTTGCAAAGGATGGGCTAAAAAAGTGGTGAAATGATTCCGCAAAATTGATGTTACCAGCAGATACTGTGGTTCTGTTACGGTTTGAGTGCTGAACACTTGATGGTCCCACGGTTGGCAAGTTGGAACTGTGAGATTCACTACGTGCACCACTGGTATTTTGTGGAAAAGCACATGTAAGATTCTGCAACAGTCTCTGCTGATACTCCTGCATGCGTGCATCCCTTTCTATGGCAGGAATAATTTCTGCAAATTTACTTTTGTACCGGGGATCTAACAGTGTGGCAACCCAGTAGTCAGGATTATTTCTAATTCTCACAATTCGAGGGTCATGTTGCAGGTAGTGCAGCAAGAAGGCACTCATGTGTGTTGCGCATCCAGGAGCACCAAGTCCCTGTTGTGTTGGTGGCGAGGTAACAATCATGCTTCCTTCCTCTGTCCTCTCCCCCCAACCTCGCACAACAGAAATGTGATCAAGGTCTCCCTCATCTGATGAGTCTTCCATCAGTTCGTCCTCCACTTCTTCCTGGGCTCCTGCACCTTCCTCACTAGTTTGGCTGCTACCATGCGCCCTGGTAAAACCATCTCCCCCACCCTCACATGCCTGCCGCCTTGGTGCTGCCGACCGTCTGGACCTTGCAGATGTTAGCCCTTCCGCATACAACTCCTCCTCCTCTACTTCCTCCACCTCCTCTTGTGCCACCACCTGACTCCGAATTCTGTTTAACATGTGCTCCAGCATGTAAATCACCGGAATAGTCATGCTGATAATGGCATCGTCAGCACTAAACATCTTCGTCGCCATTTCAAAACTGTGCAGAAGGGTGCATAGGTCCCTGATCTGAGACCACTCCTCCAGCGTGATTTGCCCCACCTCTGAATCTCGTTGGCCCAGGCTATACGTCAGAACGTATTGCACCAGGGCTTGTCGGTGCTGCCACAGTTGCTGCAACATGTGCAGAGTTGAATTCCACCGGGTAGGCACATCGCATTTTAGCCGGTGAAGTGGCAGGCCCAACGACTTCTGTAGAGATGTAAGTTGCTGAGCTGCGGGATGCGAACGGCGGAAGTGAGCACACAGCGACCGTGCCCTCTGCAGAAGGCCATCTAGTCTGGGATAGTGGGCTAAAAATTGCTGGACAACCAGGTTCAACAAGTGAGCCATACAAGGCACGTGTGTGACATTGCCCCGGCGAAGGGCCGCACCCAGGTTTGCAGCATTGTCGCACACGGCCTTCCCTGGTTTCCGGTCCAGTGGAGACAACCATTCATGAAATTGGTTCTCCAGAGCTGACCACAACTCCTCAGCTGTGTGACTCACATTTCCCAGACATTTCAATGTAAAAACCGCCTGATGACGTTGAGCCCTACTGCCAGCATAGTAAGGAGATGTGCAGGATCCCTTCTGCGCAGTTAGAAAGCTTGTGGCATGACCAGACAGGTTTTGGGTGCAGGTGGAAGACCGAGAGGAGGTTGAGGAGGCAGAAGCAGTGGAGGAACTTTGACATAAAGAGGATTGACGCACAACTCGTGGGGACGGCAAGACTTGGACAGCAGCCCCTTGTCCTGCTGTCACCATAGTTACCCAGTGCCCAGTCAGCGACATGTAACGCCCCTGTCCATGCCTACTCGTCCAAGTGTCTGTGGTGAAATGCACCCTGTCACACACAGAGTTTCTCAAAGAAGCGGTGATGTTGTGTGCGACATGCTGGTGGAGCGCAGGCACACCTTTCTTTGAGAAGTAGTGCCGACTGGGCATCTGGTACTGGGGCACTGCGACGGACATAAGGTCTCGAAAATCCTCTGTGTCCACCAGGCGGAAAGGCAGCATTTCTGTAGCCAAGAGCTTTCAGATGGTGAAATTCAACCTCTTAGCTTTCTCATGGCTAGGAGGAAATGGTCTTTTACTTGTCCACATCTGAGGGACCGAGGGCTGGCTATTGTGCTTAGACGGGGTTGATAAGGGTGTCCCCGGCAAACTGCCGGTCTGTGAGGAAGATGCAGGCGGACACGTTAGGTTGCCTTGATCCAAAGGTGGTGCTATCGATGTCGGACAGCGCTCAACACCAGCTGGTGTTACCACCTCCAAAGAAAATGATGACCTGCCAATCACGCTGGCTGTAAAGAGGTGGCAGGTCTGCGCTCCAAAACAGGTGTGACTGCTGTCCCCCCAGTCACAGAGGATGAAGAGGCCGCGGATGCACAAGATATGGCAGACGGTGATTGGCCCGGCCGGCTAGGCCGCATTGTAGCACACTGAGCTTCCCACTGCAACTTATGCTTCATGTCCATGTGCCGGTTCATGCATGAAGTACTCAAACTATGTATTTTTTGGCCTCTACTTAGCTTTTGCTGACAAATGTTACAGATAACACGAGTTGGGTCATCTTTATCGATCTGAAAAAATGCCCAGGCTATGCAAGGCTTAGCACCCATGCGACCTGAAGAGCCACCACGACTTGTGGTGAGAGGCAGAGTTGTGTTTGAGGATGCAGTTGTTGACGTGCTTCCAGTACTACGTCTCTGTCCAGGAAGGCGCAACCTGACCTCGTCGTCACTAGCATCTTCCTCCACCTCCTCTGCTGACCTCATCTCTTGGCTGACTGTGGGTTGACAGTAAGTGGGATCTCCGACCTCATCATCATCACCCTGTGCGTTATCACACCCGTCGTCCTCAGAGCCAACCTGTTCCTGCCCTGACAAAAAACTAAAGTTGTCGCTCCAATCAGGTATTTGAGTCTTATCATCGTCTTCCTCATTGTCTCCACCAACAGGAGTTACAGTTTGGGAATGAGGGTCTACATTATGGTCAAAACCTTCTGCGTCTGGTCCTGGATCCGACTCATAAAGATTCTGGGCATCAGTGCAGATCATTTCCTCGTCTGGATTCACAGAAGCGCTGGAGTCGACCTCTGATTCCCAGGCTATAGTATGAGTAAACAGCTCTGCAGACTCAACCATCTGTTCTACCTCATACTCAGACGGGCAGCTGGAGATTTGGGAGCTGTGAGGAAGCAAGTGCGATTTGGGTGACACCTTTGAGGACTGGAGTATTTGTGATGTTGAAGTTGATGTGGAGGAGAGCCCACTTAAAGGAGCACTTGATATCCGTTGAAGCACCTGCTGTTTTTGTGCCTCATCTGGAATTTGTAGCGATTGACGTGGCCGTAAGAAAGGGATCTTATCACATTGTCCGCTAAAAGAAGTAGACATTTTAGTTTGGCTGGAAGATGGTCTTTCTTCTGCAGATGTTACTGTTGCTTTAACACCTACCCCACGGACACAACCTTTTTTCCCCTTCCCAACACGCCTATTCCCCTTTCCACCAGCAGCAGGCCTTTTTCCACTCATTTTGGTGGTTAACTAATTCACAACTCTGGAGTTGTTTGCACAAAAAAACAATGGATGGTAACCGAGCAGAGCTGAGTGGCCAAACTGTGGTATTAGGCCAAAACTATTGGCTGGGTTAGATGCAGAAAAAAATTATTTTGAATTTGCAACCTGATGGAGGTCAGTATAGATGGACTAATACAAATAGTCCCACACACACCTAGAAGCCCAAATATTTTTTCAGAGGTACTGTAGATGCAGATAAAAATTAGTTTTAATTTGCAACCTGATGGAGGTCAGTATAGATGGACTAATAGAGAAAGTCCGACACACTACTAGAAGGCCAAATATTTTTTCAGAGGTAGATGCAGAAAAAAATATATTCAGTTTGCAACCTGATGGAGGTCAGTATAGATGGACTAATACAAATAGTCCCACACACAGCTAGAAGCCCAAATATTTTTTCAGAGGTAGTGTAGATGCAGATAAAAATTATTTTTAATTTGCAACCTGATGGAGGTCAGTATAGATGGACTAATAGACCAAGTCCCACACACTGCTAGAAGCCCAAATATTTTTTCAGAGCTAGATGCAGAAAAAAATTATTTTTAATTTGCAACCTGATGGAGGTCAGTATAGATGGACTAATAGACCAAGTCCCACACACCGCTAGAAGCCCAACTATTTTTTCAGAGCTAGATGCAGAAAAAAATTATATTCAATTTGCAACCTGCTGGAGGTCAGTATAGAAGGACTAATAGAACAAGTCCCACACACTGCTAGAAGCCCAAATATTTTTTCAGAGCTAAATGAAGAAAAAAATTATTTTTAATTTGCAACCTGATGGAGGTCAGTATAGATGGACTAATAGACCAAGTCCCACACACTGCTAGAAGCCCAAATATTTTTTCAGAGCTAGATGCAGAAAAAAATTATTTTTAATTTGCAACCTGATGGAGGTCAGTATAGATGGACTAATAGACCAAGTCCCACACACTGCTAGAAGCCCAAATATTTTTTCAGAGCTAAATGAAGAAAAAAATTATTTTTAATTTGCAACCTGATGGAGGTCAGTATAGATGGACTAATAGACCAAGTCCCACACACTGCTAGAAGCCCAAATATTTTTTCAGAGCTAGATGCAGAAAAAAATTATTTTTAATTTGCAACCTGATGGAGGTCAGTATAGATGGACTAATAGACCAAGTCCCACACACCGCTAGAAGCCCAACTATTTTTTCAGAGCTAGATGCAGAAAAAAATTATATTCAATTTGCAACCTGCTGGAGGTCAGTATAGAAGGACTAATAGAACAAGTCCCACACACTGCTAGAAGCCCAAATATTTTTTCAGAGCTAAATGAAGAAAAAAATTATTTTTAATTTGCAACCTGATGGAGGTCAGTATAGATGGACTAATAGACCAAGTCCCACACACTGCTAGAAGCCCAACTATTTTTTCAGAGCTAGATGCAGAAAAAAATTATATTCAATTTGCAACCTGCTGGAGGTCAGTATAGAAGGACTAATAGAACAAGTCCCACACACTGCTAGAAGCCCAAATATTTTTTCAGAGCTAAATGAAGAAAAAAAATATTTTTAATTTGCAACCTGATGGAGGTCACTATAGATGGACTAATAGACCAAGTCCCACACACTGCTAGAAGCCCAAATATTTTTTCAGAGCTAGATGCAGAAAAAAATTATTTTTAATTTGCAACCTGATGGAGGTCAGTATAGATGGACTAAAAGACCAAGTCCCACACACTGCTAGAAGCCCAAATATTTTTTCAGAGCTAGATGCAGAAAAAAATTATTTTTAATTTGCAACCTGATGGAGGTCAGTATAGATGGACTAATAGACCAAGTCCCACACACCGCTAGAAGCCCAACTATTTTTTCAGAGCTAGATGCAGAAAAAAATTATATTCAATTTGCAACCTGCTGGAGGTCAGTATAGAAGGACTAATAGAACAAGTCCCACACACTGCTAGAAGCCCAAATATTTTTTCAGAGCTAAATGAAGAAAAAAATTATTTTTAATTTGCAACCTGATGGAGGTCAGTATAGATGGACTAATAGACCAAGTCCCACACACTGCTAGAAGCCCAAACATTTTTTCAGAGCTAGATGCAGAAAAAAATTATTTTAATTTGCAACCTGATGGAGGTCAGTATAGATGGACTAATAGACCAAGTCCCACACACCGCTAGAAGCCCAACTATTTTTTCAGAGCTAGATGCAGAAAAAAATTATATTCAATTTGCAACCTCCTGGAGGTCAGTATAGAAGGACTAATAGACCAAGTCCCACACACCGCTAGAAGCCCAACTATTTTTTCAGAGCTAGATGCAGAAAAAAATTATATTCAATTTGCAACCTGATGGAGGTCAGTATAGAAGGACTAATAGAACAAGTCCCACACACTGCTAGAAGCCCAAATATTTTTTCAGAGCTAAATGAAGAAAAAAATTATTTTTAATTTGCAACCTGATGGAGGTCAGTATAGATGGACTAATAGACCAAGTCCCACACACTGCTAGAAGCCCAAATATTTTTTCAGAGCTAGATGCAGAAAAAAATTATATTCAGTTTACAACCTGATGGAGGTCAGTATAGATGGACTAATAGAATGATGCTATGCCCAAAAGATTTTACTTCAATAGGTGCAGTAAAAAAATTGTTATTCTATACACAGGTGGTATATCTTGCAACACAGATAGGCTACTCCACTGACTAACACACTCTGCAATAGGCCAAAAAGGATTAGCTTTGCTAGATTCAGCCAAATGCTGTGAAAAAAACTTGCACAGCACTGGCACAGACCTGCCTGGCAAAAACTGATAGGAACTCATGTAACCTAGTCCTGAAAAGGACTCCAATTACAATTAGTCTTTACTCCCACAACCTATCTATTTAAGAGCACAGACCTCCCTGATAAAAGTCGTAGGAAATGCTGTAACCTAGTCCTTAAAAGGACTGCAATCACAACTATTCCCTACTCCCAAGCTATCTGTATATTTGTGCGAAAACTGGCTTGAAATTAACAAGGTATAGCACACACAGCAACAGCGGTGCCGTCTAACACGCAGCTGCAGCAGTGAGAAAATGGTGGCGACGGGGAAAATGGCTTGGTCTTATAGGGCAAGGACATGTGACATACACTGCCAATGACACATGCCCTTGCTTGTGTGAAAAAAAGCACTTCGCTCCGTGTGTGCGCTGCTGATAGGCTGACAGATTGCACCTCCCCACTGCAAATGCGGGAAAGAGAAAAAAAAATGGAGATCTTCATTATTCCTGCAGAGATCCATCCCCTGCCCCTCCCCCCACCCCGCTGTACACTCAAACTGCGTATTAACATTAATTTTCATCATTACTGAGAAAAAATCCAGTTATGATTTTGGTGCACGAACAGTTATCGAACATAACCTCGAACAGCCGAATTTTTCTCAAATTGTTCGTGTTCGCCGAACGGCTCGAACACCGCCCAAAACAGCTCGAATTTGAGATTGGCGAACAGTTCGAGTAGAACAACGCTCATCTCTAGTCATTTTCTCGGCGTTTAGCAAACTTTCAGATAGGGGAAATGTCAGTGAGCGTTCCGATTTCAGTTCCAGAGTGATTCGCCCAATGAGTCCTTGATATTTAGTCGTTTTCAGCCAATTTTCTGGATTTTTGAAAATTTCACTTTTTTGTGACAATATCCACTAAATGAGGGAATAATATGTGTGAAGGCACCCCAGGAGAGTTCCAAATGTGTGTGGGTAGAATATATATCCCAAGGGGGTAAAATTGAAAAAAGTTGAAAATATTTTTTTTTTTGACTTAGTCATTTTTCCGGCGTTTATCAGACTTTCAGATAGGTCAAATGTCAGTGAGCGCTCCGATTTCAGTTCCAGAGCGATTCGCCCAATGAGTCCTTGATATTTAGTCGTTTTCAGCCAATTTTCTGGATTTTTGAAAATTTCACTTTTTTTGTGAAAATATCCACTAAATGAGGGAATAATATGTGTGATGGTACCCCAGGAGAGTTCCAAATGTGTGTGGGTAGAATATATATCCCACGGGGGTAAAATTGAAAAAAGTTGAAAAAATTTCTTTTTGGACTTAGTCATTTTTCCGGCGTTTATCAAATTTTCAGATAGGGGAAATGTCAGTGAGCGTTCCGATTTCAGTTCCAGAGCGATTCGCCCAATGAGTCCTTGATATTTAGTCGTTTTCAGCCAATTTTCTGGATTTTTGAAAATTTCACTTTTTTGTGACAGTATCCACTAAATGAGGGAATAATATGTGTGAGGGTACCACAGGAGAGTTCCAAATGTGTGTGGGTAGAATATAAATCCCACGGGGGTAAAATTGAAAAAAGTTGAAAAAATTATTTTTTTTGGACTTAGTCATTTTTCCGGCTTTTATCAAACTTTTAGATAGGGGAAATGTCAGTGAGCGTTCCGATTTCAGTGCCAGAGCGATTCGCCCAATGAGTCCTTGATATTTAGTCGTTTTCAGCCAATTTTTTGGATTTTTGAAAATTTCACTTTTTTGTGACAATATCCACTAAATGAGGGAATAATATGTGTGAGGGTACCCCAGGAGAGTTCCAAATGTGTGTGGGTAGAATACATATCCCACGGTGGTAAAATTGAAAAAAGTTGAAAAAAATTTTGTTTTACTTAGTCATTTTTCCGGCGTTTATCAGAATTTCAGATAGGGCAAATCTCAGTGAGCATTCCGATTTCAGTTCCAGAGCGATTCGCCCAATGAGTCCTTGATATTTAGTCGTTTTCAGGCAATTTTCTGGATTTTTGAAAATTTCACTTTTTTGTGAAAATATCCACTAAATGAGGGAATAATATGTGTGAGGGTACCCCAGGAGAGTTCCAAATGTGTGTGGGTAGAATATATATACTACGGGGGTAAAATTGAAAAAAGTTGAAAAAAAATTTTTTTTGGACTTAATAATTTTTCCGGCGTTTATCAGACTTTCAGATAGGGGAAATGTCAGTGAGCATTCCGATTTCAGTTCCAGAGCGATTTGCCGGATGAGTCCTTGATATTTCGTCGTTTTCAGGCAATTTTCTGAATTTTTGAAAATTTCACTTTTTTGTGAAAATATCCACTAAATGAGGGAATAATATGTGTGAGGGAAACCCAGGAGAGTTCTAAATGTGTGTGGGTAGAATATATATCTCACGGGGGTAAAAATGAAAAAAGTTTAAAAAATTTTTTTTTTAATTAGTCATTTTTCCGGCGTTTATCAGACTTTCAGATAGGGCAAATGTCAGTGAGCATTCCGATGTCAGTTCTAGAGCGATTCGCCCAATGAGTACTTGATATTTAGTCGTTTTCAGCCAATTTTCTGGATTTTTGAAAATTTCACTTTTTAGTGACAGTATCCACTAAATGAGGGAATAATATGTGTGAGGGTACCCCAGGAGAGTTCCAAATGTGTGTGGGTAGAATATATATCCCACGGTGGTAAAATTGAAAAAAGTTGAAAAAATTTTTGTTTTACTTAGTCATTTTTCCGGCATTTATCAGACTTTCAGAGAGGGCAAATGTCAGTGAGCATTCCGATTTCAGTTCCAGAGCGATTCGCCCAATGAGTCCTTGATATTTCGTCGTTTTCAGGCAATTTTCTGAATTTTTGAAAATTTCACTTTTTTGTGAAAATATCCACTAAATGAGGGAATAATATGTGTGAGGGAAACCCAGGAGAGTTCTAAATGTGTGTGGGTAGAATATATATCCCACGGGGGTAAAAATGAAAAAAGTTGAAAAAATTTTTTTTTTACTTAGTCATTTTTCCGGCGTTTATCAGACTTTCAGATAGGGCAAATGTCAGTGAGCATTCCGATGTCAGTTCCAGAGCGATTCGCCCAATGAGTACTTGATATTTAGTCGTTTTCAGCCAATTTTCTGGATTTTTGAAAATTTCACTTTTTTTGTGAAAATATACACTAATTGAGGGAATAATATGTGTGAGGGTACCCCAGGAGAGTTCCAAATGTGTGTGGGTAGAATATATATCCCACGGGGGTAAAATTGAAAAAAGTTGAAAAAAATTTCTTTTTGGACTTAGTCATTTTTCCGGCGTTTACCAAACTTTCAGATAGGGGAAATGTCAGTGAGCGTTCCGATTTCAGTTCCAGAACGATTCGCCCAATGAGTCCTTCATATTTAGTCGTTTTCAGCCAATTTTCTGGATTTTGAAAATTTCACTTTTTGTGACAATATCCACTAAATGAGGGAATAATATGTGTGAGGGTACCCCAGGAGAGTTCCAAATGTGTGTGGGTAGAATATATATACCACGGGGGTAAAATTGAAAAAAGTTGAAAAAAAAATTTTTTTGAACTTAGTCATTTTTCCGGCGTTTATCAGACTTTCAGATAGGGGAAATGTCAGTGAGCATTCCGATTTCAGTTCCAGAGCGATTTGCCGGATGAGTCCTTGATATTTCGTCGTTTTCAGGCAATTTTCTGAATTTTTGAAAATTTCACTTTTTTGTGAAAATATCCACTAAATGAGGGAATAATATGTGTGAGGGAAACCCAGGAGAGTTCTAAATGTGTGTGGGTAGAATATATATCCCACGGGGGTAAAAATGAAAAATGTTGAAAAAATTTTTTTTTGGGACTTAGTCATTTTATCAGACTTTCAGATAGGGCAAATGTCAGTGAGCGTTACGATTACAGTTCCAGAGCGATTCGCTCAATGAGTCCTTGATATTTAGTCGTTTTCAGCCAATTTTCTGGATTTTTGAAAATTTCACTTTTTAGTGATCATATCCACTAAATGAGGGAATCATATGTGTGAGGGTACCCCAGGAGAGTTCCAAATGTGTTTGGGTAGAATCTATAACCCACGGGGGTAAAATTGAAAAATGTTGAAAACATTTTTTTTTTTAACTTAGTCATTTTTCCGGCGTTTATCAGACTTTCAGATAGGGGAAATGTCAGTGAGCGTTCCGATTTCAGTTCCAGAGCGATTCGCCCAATGAGTCCTTGATATTTTGTCGTTTTCAGACAATTTTCTGAATTTTTGAAAATTTCACTTTTTTGTGAAAATATCCACTAAATGAAGGAATAATATATGTGAGGGTACCCCAGGAGAGCTCCAAATGTGTGTGGGTAGAATATATATCCCATGGGGGTAAAATTGAAAAAAGTTGAAAACATTTTTTTTTTGGACTTATTCATTTTTCCGGCTTTTATCAGACTTTTAGATAGGGGAAATGTCAGTGAGCGTTAAGATTTCAGTTCCAGAGCGATTCGCCCAATGAGTCCTTGATGTTTAGTCGTTTTCAGCCAATATTTGGGATTTTTGAAAATTTCACTTTTTTGTGACAATATCCACTAAATGAGGGAATAATATGTGTGAGGGTACCCCAGGAGAGTTCCAAATGTGTGTGGGTAGAATATATAACCCATGGGGGTAAAATTGGAAAGAGTTGAAAAATTTTTTTTTTTTGGACTTATTCATTTTTCTGGTGTTTATCAGACTTTCACATAGGTCAAATGTCAGTGAGCGTTCCGATTTCAGTTCCAGAGCGATTTTCCCAATGAGTCCTTGATATTTAGTCGTTTTCAGTCAATATTTTGGATTTTTGAAAATTTCACTTTTTTGTGAAAATATCCACAAAATGAGGGAATAATATGTGTGAGGGTACCCCAGGAGAGTTCCAAATGTGTGTGGGTAGAAAATATATCCCACGGGGGTAAAATTGAAAAAAGCTGAAAAAAAAATTTTTTTGGACTTAGTCATTTTTCCGGCGTTTATCAGACTTTCAGATAGGGGAAATGTCAGTGAGCGATCCGATTTCAGTTCCAGAGCGATTCGCCCAATGAGTCCTTGATATTTTGTCGTTTTCAGACAATTTTCTGAATTTTTGAAAATTTCACTTTTTTTGTGAAAATATCTACTAAATGACGGAAAAATATGTGTAAGGGTACCCTAGGAGAGCTCCAAATGTGTGTGGGTAGAATATATATCCCACAGGGGTAAAATTGAAAAAAGTTGAAAAAAACTTTTTTTTGGGACTTAGTCATTTTATCAGGCTTTCAGATAGGGCAAATGTCAGTGAGCGTTCCGATTTCAGTTCCAGAGCGATTCGCCGGATGAGTCCTTGATATTTCGTCGTTTTCAGTAAATTTTCTGAATTTTTGAAAATTTCACTTTTTTGTGAAAATATCCACTAAATGAGGGAATAATATGTGTGAGGGTACCCCACGAGAGTTCCAAATGTGTGTGGGTAGAATATATATCCCACAGGGGTAAAATTGAAAAAAGTTGAAAAATTTTTTTTTTGGACTTAGTCATTTTTCCGGCGTTTATCAGACTTTCAGATACGGGAAATGTCAGTGACGTTTCGATTTCAGTTCCAGAGCGATTCGCACAATGAGTCCTTGATATTTTGTCATTTTCAGACAATTTTCTGGATTTTTGAAAATTTCACTTTTTTGTGAAAATATCCACTAAATGAGGGAATAATATGTGTGAGGGTACCCCAAGAGAGTTCCAAATGTGTGTGCGTAGAATATATATCCCACGGGGGTAAAATTGAAAAAAGTTGAAAAAATTTTTTTTTAAGACTTAGTCATTTTGTCAGACTTTCAGATAGGGCAAATGTCAGTGAGCGTTCCGATTTCATTTCCAGAGCGTTTCGCCCAATGAGTCCTTGATATTTAGTCGTTTTCAGGCAATATTTTGGATTTTTGAAAATTTCACTTTTTTGTCTAAATATCCGATAAATGAGGGAATAATATGTGTGAGGGTACCCCAGGAGAGTTCCAAATGTGTGTGGGTAGAATATATATCCCACGGGGGTAAAATTGAAAAAAGTTTAAACATTTTTTTTTTTGGACTGTCATTTTTCCGGGATTTATCAAACTTTCAGATAGGGCAAATGTCAGTGAGCATTCCAATTTCAGTTCCAGAGTGATTCGCCGAATGAGTCCTTGATATTTAGTCGTTTTCAGCCAATTTTCTGGATTTTTGAAAATTTCACTTTTTTGTGAAAATATCCACTAAATGAGGGAATAATATGTGTGAGGGTACCCCAGGAGAGTTCCAAATGTGTGTGGGTAGAAAGTATATCTGATGGGGGTAAAATTGAAAAAAGTTGAAAACATTTTTTTTTTACTTAGTTATTTTACCGCCGTTTATCAGACTTTCAGACAGGGGAAATGTCAGTGAGCGTTTCGATTTCAGTTCCAGAGCGATTCGCCCAATGAGTCCTTGATATTTAGTTGTTTTCAGCCAATTTTCTGGATTTTTGAAAATTTTACTTTTTTGTGAAAATATCCACTAAATGAGGGAATAATATGTGTGAGGGCACCCCAGGAGAGTTCCAAATGTGTGTGGGTAGAATATATATCTCACGGGGGTAAAATTGAAAAAAGTTGAAAAATTTTTTTTTTTGGACTTAGTCATTTTTCCGGCGTTTATCAGACTTTCAGATAGGGGAAATGTCAGTGAGCACTCCGATATCAGTTCCAGAGTGATTCGCCCGATGAGTCCTTGATATTTAGTCGTTTTCAGCCAATTTTCTGGATTTTTGAAAATTTCACTTTTTTGTGAAAATATCCACTAAATGAGGGAATAATATGTGTGAGGATACCCCATGAGAGTTCCAAATGTGTGTTGGTAGAATATATATCCCACGGGGGTAAAATGGAAAAAAGGTTAAACATTTTTTTTTTTTTTGGACTGTCATTTTTCCGGGATTTATCAAACTTTCAGATAGGGCAAATGTCAGTGAGCGTTCCAATTTCAGTTCCAGAGTGATTCGCCGAATGAGTCCTTGATATTTAGTCGTTTTCAGCCAATTTTCTGGATTTTTGAAAATTTCACTTTTTTGTGAAAATATCCACTAAATGAGGGAATAATATGTGTGAGGGTACCCCAGGAGAGTTCCAAATGTGTGTGGGTAGAATATATATCCCACGGGGGTAAAATTGAAAAAAGTTTAAACATTTTTTTTTTTTTGGACTGTCATTTTTCCGGGATTTATCAAACTTTCAGATAGGGCAAATGTCAGTGAGCGTTCCAATTTCAGTTCCAGAGTTATTCGCCCGATGAGTCCTTGATATTTAGTCGTTTTCAGCCAATTTTCTGGATTTTTGAAAATTTCACTTTTTTGTGAAAATATCCACTAAATGAGGGAATAATATGTGTGAGGATACCCCATGAGAGTTCCAAATGTGTGTGGGTAGAATATATATCCCACGGGGGTAAAATGGAAAAAAGGTTAAACATTTTTTTTTTTTTTGGACTGTCATTTTTCCGGGATTTATCAAACTTTCAGATAGGGCAAATGTCAGTGAGCGTTCCAATTTCAGTTCCAGAGTGATTCGCCGAATGAGTCCTTGATATTTAGTCGTTTTCAGCCAATTTTCTGGATTTTTGAAAATTTCACTTTTTTGTGAAAATATCCACTAAATGAGGGAATAATATGTGTGAGGGTACCCCAGGAGAGTTCCAAATGTGTGTGGGTAGAATATATATCCCACGGCGGTAAAATTGAAAAAAGTTTAAACATTTTTTTTTTTTGGACTGTCATTTTTCCGGGATTTATCAAACTTTCAGATAGGGCAAATGTCAGTGAGCGTTCCAATTTCAGTTCCAGAGTGATTCGCCCGATGAGTCCTTGATATTTAGTCGTTTTCAGCCAATTTTCTGGATTTTTGAAAATTTCACTTTTTTGTGAAAATATCCACTAAATGAGGGAATAATATGTGTGAGGATACCCCATGAGAGTTCCAAATGTGTGTGGGTAGAATATATATCCCACGGGGGTAAAATGGAAAAAAGGTTAAACATTTTTTTTTTTTTTGGACTGTCATTTTTCCGGGATTTATCAAACTTTCAGATAGGGCAAATGTCAGTGAGCGTTCCAATTTCAGTTCCAGAGTGATTCGCCGAATGAGTCCTTGATATTTAGTCGTTTTCAGCCAATTTTCTGGATTTTTGAAAATTTCACTTTTTGGTGAAAATATCCACTAAATGAGGGAATAATATGTGTGAGGGTACCCCAGGAGAGTTCCAAATGTGTGTGGGTAGAATATATATCCCACAGAGGTAAAATTGAAAAAAGTTTAAAAATTTTATTTTTTTGGACTGTCATTTTTCCGGCGTTTATCAGACTTTCAGATAGGGCAAATGTCAGTGAGCGTTCCGATTTCAGTTCCAGAGCGATTCGCCCAATGAGTCCTTGATATTTAGTCGTTTTCAGCCAATATTTTCGATTTGTGAAAAATTCACTTTTTTGTGAAAATATCCACTAAATGAGGGAATAATATGTGTGAGGGTACCCCAGGAGAGTTCCAAATGTGTGTGGATAGAATATATATCCAACGGGGGTAAAATTTAAAAAGGTTGAAAACATTTTTTTTTTACTTAGTCATTTTTCCGGCGTTTAGCAGTCTTTCAGATAGGGCAAATGTCAGTGAGCATTCCGATTTCAGTTCCAGAGCGATTCGCACAATGAGTCCTTGATATTTAGTCGTTTTCAGCCAATTCTCTGGATTTTTGAAAATTTCACTTTTTTGTGAAAATATCCACTAAATGAGGGAATAATATGTGTGAGAGTACCCCAGGAGAGTTCCAAATGTGTGTGGGCAGAATATATATCCCACGGGGGTAATATTGAAAAAAGTTGAAAAAATTTTTTTTAAGACTTAGTCATTTTATCAGACTTTCAGATAGGGCAAATGTCAGTGAGCGTTCCGATTTCAGTTCCAGAGTGATTCACCCAATGAGTCCTTGATATTTAATCGTTTTCAGCCAATATTTAGGATTTTTGAAAATTTAACTTTTTTATGAAAATATCCACTAAATGAGGGAATAATATGTGTGAGGGTACCCCAGGAGAGTTCCAAATGTGTGTGGGTAGAATATATATCCCACGGGGGTTAAATTGAAAAAAGTTGAAAAATTTTTTTTTGGACTTAGTCATTTTTCCGGCGTTTATCAGACTTTCAGTTAGGGCAACTGTCAGTGAGCATTCCGATTTCAGTTCCAGAGCGATTCGCCCAATGGGTCCTTGATATTTAGTCGTTTTCAGCAAATTTTCTGGATTTTTGAAAATTTCACTTTTTTGTGAAAATATCCACTAAATGAGGGAATAATATGTGTGAGGGTACCCCAGGAGAGTTCCAAATGTGTGTGGGTGGAATATATATCCCACGGGGGTAAAATTGAAAAAAGTTGAAAAATTTTTTTTTTTGGACTTAGTCATTTTTCCTGCGTTTATCAGACTTTCAGATAGGGGAAATGTCAGTGAGCGTTTCAATTTCAGTTCCAGAGTGATTCGCCCAATGAGTCCTTGATATTTAGTAGTTTTCAGCCAATTTTCTGGATTTTTGAAAATTTCACTTTTTTGTGAAAATATCCACTAAATGAGGGAATAATATGTGTGAGGGTACCCCAGGAGAGTTCCAAATGTGTGTGGGTAGAATATATATCACACGGGGGTAATATTGAAAAAAGTTGAAAAAATTTTTTTTTGGACTTAGTAATTTTTCCGGCGTTTATCATACTTTCAGATAGGGGAAATGTCAGTGAGTGTTCCGATTTCAGTTCCAGAGTGATTCACCCAATGAGTCCTTGATATTTAGTCGTTTTCAGCCAATATTTTAGATTTTTGAAAATTTCACTTTTTTTGTGAAAATATCCACTAAATGAGGGAATAATATGTGTGAGGGTACCCCAGGAGAGTTCCAAATGTGTGTGGGTAGAATATATATCCCACGGGGGTCAAATTGAAAAAAGTTGAAAAAAATTTTTTTTTGGACTTAGTCATTTTTCCGGCGTTTATCATACTTTCAGATAGGGAGTAACCTAGGGAGTGACCGTTCCGATTTCAGTTCCAGAGCGATTCGCCCAATGAGTCCTTGATATTTCGTCATTTTCAGGCAATTTTCTGAATTTTTGAAAATTTCACTTTTTTGTGAAAATATCCACTAAATGAGGGAATAATATCTGTGAGGGTACCCCAGGAGAGTTCCAAATGGTGGTGGGTAGAATATATATCCCACGGGGGTAAAATTGAAAAAAGTTGAAAAATTTTTTTGTGTGGATTTAGTATTTTTTTCTGCGTTTTTCAGACTTTCAGATAGGGAAAATGTCAGTGAGCGTTCCGATTTCAGTTCCAGAGTGGATCGCACAATGAGTCCTTGATATTTTGTCGTTTTCAGCCAATTTTCTGGATTTTTGAAAATTTCACTTTTTTGTGAAAATATCCACTAAATGAGGGAATAATATGTGTGAGGGTACCCCAGGAGAGTTCCAAATGTGTGTGGGTAGAATATATATCCCACAGGATTAAAATTGAAAAAAGTTGAAAAATTTTTTTTTTTGGACTTAGTCATTTTTCCGGCGTTTATCAGACTTTCAGATAGGGGAAATGTCAGTGAGCGTTTCAATTTCAGTTCCAGAGCGATTCACCCAATGAGTCCTTGATATTTAGTCGTTTTCAGCCAATTTTCTGGATTTTTGAAAATTTCACTTTTTTGTGAAAATATCCACTAAATGAGGGAATAATATGTGTGAGGGTACCCCAGGAGAGTTCCAAATGTGTGTGGGTAGAATATATATCACACGGGGGTAATATTGAAAAAAGTTGAAAAAATTTTTTTTTGGACTTAGTCATTTTTCCGGCGTTTATCATACTTTCAGATAGGGGAAATGTCAGTGAGTGTTCCGATTTCAGTTCCAGAGTGATTCACCCAATGAGTCCTTGATATTTAGTCGTTTTCAGCCAATATTTTAGATTTTTGAAAATTTCACTTTTTTTGTGAAAATATCCACTAAATGAGGGAATAATATGTGTGAGGGTACCCCAGGAGAGTTCCAAATGTGTGTGGGTAGAATATATATCCCACTGGGTTATTATTGAAAAAAGTTGAAAAAAAATTTTTTTTTGCACTTAATAATTTTTCCGGTGTTTATCAGACTTTCAGATAGGGCAAATGTGAGTGAGCGTTCCAATTTCAGTTCCAGAGTTATGCACCCAATGAGTTCTTGAAATTTAGTCGTTTTCAATCAATTTTTTGGATTTTTGAAAATTTTACTTTTTTGTGAAAATATCCACTAAATGAGGGAATAATATGTGTGAGGGTACCACAGAAGAGTTCCAAATGTGTGTGGGTAGAATATATATCACACGGGGGGTAAAATTGAAAAAAGTTTAAAAAAATTTTTTTTTGGACTTAGTCATTTTTCCGGCGTTTATCATACTTTCAGATAGGGCAAATGTGAGTGAGCGTTCCAATTTCAGTTCCAGAGCGATTCACCCAATGAGTCCTTGATATTTAGTCATTTTCAGCAAATTTTCTGGATTTTTGAAAATTTCACTTTTTTGTGAAAATATCCACTAAATGAGGGAATAATATGTGTGAGGGTACCCCAGGAGAGTTCCAAATGTGTGTGGGTAGAATATATATCACACGGGGGTAAAATTGAAAAAAGTTGAAAACATTTTTTTTTGGACTTAGTCATTTTTACGGCGTTTATCATACTTTCAGATAGGGGAAATGTTAGTGAGTGTTCCGATTTCAGTTCCAGAGTGATTCACCCAATGAGTCCTTGATATTTAGTCGTTTTCAGCCAATATTTTAGATTTTTGAAATTTTCCCTTTTTTTGTGAAAATATCCACTAAATGAGGGAATAATATGTGTGAGGGTACCCCAGGAGAGTTCCAAATGTGTGTGGGTAGAATATATATCCCACGGGGGTCAAATTGAAAAAAGTTGAAAAAAAATTTTTTTTGGACTTAGTCATTTTTCCGGCGTTTATCATACTTTCAGATAGGGAGTAAGCTAGGGAGTGACCGTTCCGATTTCAGTTCCAGAGCGATTCGCCCAATGAGTCCTTGATATTTCGTCGTTTTCAGGCAATTTTCTGAATTTTTGAAAATTTCACTTTTTTGTGAAAATATCCACTAAATGAGGGAATAATATCTGTGAGGGTACCCCAGGAGAGTTCCAAATGGTTGTGGGTAGAATATTTATCCCACGGGGGTAAAATTGAAAAAAGTTGAAAAAAATTTTTGTGTGGATTTAGTATTTTTTTCTGCGTTTTTCAGACTTTCAGATAGGGAAAATGTCAGTGAGCGTTCCGATTTCAGTTCCAGAGTGGATCGCACAATGGGTCCTTGATATTTTGTCGTTTTCAGCCAATTTTCTGGATTTTTGAAAATTTTAATTTTTTGTGAAAATATCCACTAAATGAGGGAATAATATGTGTGAGGGTACCCCAGGAGAGTTCCAAATGTGTGTGGGTAAAATATATATCCCACGGGGTAAAATTGAAAAAAGTTGAAAAAAAATTTTATTTGGACTTAGTCATTTTTCCAGCGTTTATCAGACTTTCAGATAGGGGAAATGTCACTGAGCGTTCCGATTTCAGTTCCAGAGTGGATCGCACAATGAGTCCTTGATATTTTGTCGTTTTCAGCCAATTTTCTGGATTTTTGAAAATTTTACTTTTTTGTGAAAATATCCACTAAATGAGGGAATAATATGTGTGAGGGTACCCCAGGAGAGTTCCAAATGTGTGTGGGTAGAATATATATCCCACAGGATTAAAATTGAAAAAAGTTGAAAAAAAATTTTTTTTTGGACTTAGTCATTTTTCCGGCGTTTATCAGACTTTCAGATAGGGGAAATGTTAGTGAGCGTTCCGATTTCAGTATTTCAGTTCCAGAGCAATTCACCCAATGAGTCCTTGATATTTCGTCGTTGTCAGGCAATTTTCTGAATTTTTGAAAATTTCACTTTTTTGTGAAAATATCCACTAAATGAGGGAATAATATGTGTGAGGGTATCCTAGGAGAGTTCCAAATGTGTTTGGTTAGAATATATATCCCACGGGGGTAAATTTGAAAAAAGTTGAAAAAAAATTTTGTTTGGATTTAGCATTTTTTTCGGCGTTTATCAGACTTTCAGATAGGGGAAATGTCAGTGAGCGTTCCGATTTCAGTTCCAGAGCGATTCACCCAATGAGTCCTTGATATTTAGTCATTTTCAGCCAATATTTTGGATTTTTGAAAATATCACTTTTTTGTGAAAATATCCACTAAATGAGGGAATAATATGTGTGAGGGTACCGAAGGAGAGTTCAAAATGTGTGTGGGTAAAATATATATCCCACGGGGTAAAATTGAAAAAAGTTGAAAAAAATTTTTTTTTGGACTTAGTCATTTTTCCAGCGTTTATCAGACTTTCAGATAGGGGAAATGTCACTGAGCGTTCCGATTTCAGTTCCAGAGTGGATCGCACAATGAGTCCTTGATATTTTGTCGTTTTCAGCCAATTTTCTGGATTTTTGAAAATTTCACTTTTTTGTGAAAATATCCACTAAATGAGGGAATAATATGTGTGAGGGTACCCCAGGAGAGTTCCAAATGTGTGTGGGTAGAATATATATCCCACAGGATTAAAATTGAAAAAAGTTGAAAAAAAATTTTTTTTTGGACTTAGTCATTTTTCCGGCGTTTATCATACTTTCAGATAGGGGAAATGTTAGTGAGCGTTCCGATTTCAGTATTTCAGTTCCAGAGCAATTCGCCCAATGAGTCCTTGATATTTCGTCGTTGTCAGGCAATTTTCTGAATTTTTGAAAATTTCACTTTTTTGTGAAAATATCCACTAAATGAGGGAATAATATGTGTGAGGGTATGCTAGGAGAGTTCCAAATGTGTTTGGTTAGAATATATATCCCACGGGGGTAAATTTGAAAAAAGTTGAAAAAAAATTTTGTTTGGATTTAGCATTTTTTTCGGCGTTTATCAGACTTTCAGATAGGGGAAATGTCAGTGAGCGTTCCGATTTCAGTTCCAGAGCGATTCACCCAATGAGTCCTTGATATTTAGTCATTTTCAGCCAATATTTTGGATTTTTGAAAATATCACTTTTTTGTGAAAATATCCACTAAATGAGGGAATAATATGTGTGAGGGTACCCCATGAGAGTTCCAAATGTGTGTGGGTAGAATATATATCCCACAGGGTTAATATTGAAAAAAGTTGAAAAAATTTTTTTTTTTGCACTTAGTCATTTTTCCGGTGTTTATCAAACTTTCGGATAGGGCAAATGTGAGTGAGCGTTCCGATTTCAGTTCCAGAGCGATTCACCCAATGAGTCCTTGAAATTTAGTCGTTTTCAGCCAATTTTTTGGATTTTTTAAAATTTTACTTTTTTGTGAAAATATCCACTAAATGAGGGAATAATATGTGTGATGGTACCCCAGGAGAGTTCCAAATGTGTGTGGGTAGAATATATATCCCACGGGGGTAAAATTGAAAAAAGTTGAAAAAATTTTGTTTGGACTTAGTCATTTTTTTCGGTGTTTATCAGACTTTCAGATAGGGGAAATGTCAGTGAGCGTTCCGATTTCAGTTCCAGAGTGATTCACCCAATGAGTCCTTGATATTTAGTCGTTTTCAGCCAATATTTTAGATTTTTGAAATTTTCCCTTTTTTTGTGAAAATATCCACTAAATGAGGGAATAATATGTGTGAGGGTACCCCAGGAGAGTTCCAAATGTGTGTGGGTAGAATATATATCACACGGGGGTAATATTGAAAAAAGTTGAAAAAATTTTTTTTTGGACTTAGTCATTTTTCCGGCGTTTATCATACTTTCAGATAGGGGAAATGTCAGTGAGTGTTCCGATTTCAGTTCCAGAGTGATTCACCCAATGAGTCCTTGATATTTAGTCGTTTTCAGCCAATATTTTAGATTTTTGAAAATTTCACTTTTTTTGTGAAAATATCCACTAAATGAGGGAATAATATGTGTGAGGGTACCCCAGGAGAGTTCCAAATGTGTGTGGGTAGAATATATATCCCACTGGGTTATTATTGAAAAAAGTTGAAAAAAAATTTTTTTTTGCACTTAATAATTTTTCCGGTGTTTATCAGACTTTCAGATAGGGCAAATGTGAGTGAGCGTTCCAATTTCAGTTCCAGAGTTATGCACCCAATGAGTTCTTGAAATTTAGTCGTTTTCAATCAATTTTTTGGATTTTTGAAAATTTTACTTTTTTGTGAAAATATCCACTAAATGAGGGAATAATATGTGTGAGGGTACCACAGAAGAGTTCCAAATGTGTGTGGGTAGAATATATATCACACGGGGGGTAAAATTGAAAAAAGTTTAAAAAAATTTTTTTTTGGACTTAGTCATTTTTCCGGCGTTTATCATACTTTCAGATAGGGCAAATGTGAGTGAGCGTTCCAATTTCAGTTCCAGAGCGATTCACCCAATGAGTCCTTGATATTTAGTCATTTTCAGCAAATTTTCTGGATTTTTGAAAATTTCACTTTTTTGTGAAAATATCCACTAAATGAGGGAATAATATGTGTGAGGGTACCCCAGGAGAGTTCCAAATGTGTGTGGGTAGAATATATATCACACGGGGGTAAAATTGAAAAAAGTTGAAAACATTTTTTTTTGGACTTAGTCATTTTTACGGCGTTTATCATACTTTCAGATAGGGGAAATGTTAGTGAGTGTTCCGATTTCAGTTCCAGAGTGATTCACCCAATGAGTCCTTGATATTTAGTCGTTTTCAGCCAATATTTTAGATTTTTGAAATTTTCCCTTTTTTTGTGAAAATATCCACTAAATGAGGGAATAATATGTGTGAGGGTACCCCAGGAGAGTTCCAAATGTGTGTGGGTAGAATATATATCCCACGGGGGTCAAATTGAAAAAAGTTGAAAAAAAATTTTTTTTGGACTTAGTCATTTTTCCGGCGTTTATCATACTTTCAGATAGGGAGTAAGCTAGGGAGTGACCGTTCCGATTTCAGTTCCAGAGCGATTCGCCCAATGAGTCCTTGATATTTCGTCGTTTTCAGGCAATTTTCTGAATTTTTGAAAATTTCACTTTTTTGTGAAAATATCCACTAAATGAGGGAATAATATCTGTGAGGGTACCCCAGGAGAGTTCCAAATGGTTGTGGGTAGAATATTTATCCCACGGGGGTAAAATTGAAAAAAGTTGAAAAAAATTTTTGTGTGGATTTAGTATTTTTTTCTGCGTTTTTCAGACTTTCAGATAGGGAAAATGTCAGTGAGCGTTCCGATTTCAGTTCCAGAGTGGATCGCACAATGGGTCCTTGATATTTTGTCGTTTTCAGCCAATTTTCTGGATTTTTGAAAATTTTAATTTTTTGTGAAAATATCCACTAAATGAGGGAATAATATGTGTGAGGGTACCCCAGGAGAGTTCCAAATGTGTGTGGGTAAAATATATATCCCACGGGGTAAAATTGAAAAAAGTTGAAAAAAAATTTTATTTGGACTTAGTCATTTTTCCAGCGTTTATCAGACTTTCAGATAGGGGAAATGTCACTGAGCGTTCCGATTTCAGTTCCAGAGTGGATCGCACAATGAGTCCTTGATATTTTGTCGTTTTCAGCCAATTTTCTGGATTTTTGAAAATTTTACTTTTTTGTGAAAATATCCACTAAATGAGGGAATAATATGTGTGAGGGTACCCCAGGAGAGTTCCAAATGTGTGTGGGTAGAATATATATCCCACAGGATTAAAATTGAAAAAAGTTGAAAAAAAATTTTTTTTTGGACTTAGTCATTTTTCCGGCGTTTATCAGACTTTCAGATAGGGGAAATGTTAGTGAGCGTTCCGATTTCAGTATTTCAGTTCCAGAGCAATTCACCCAATGAGTCCTTGATATTTCGTCGTTGTCAGGCAATTTTCTGAATTTTTGAAAATTTCACTTTTTTGTGAAAATATCCACTAAATGAGGGAATAATATGTGTGAGGGTATCCTAGGAGAGTTCCAAATGTGTTTGGTTAGAATATATATCCCACGGGGGTAAATTTGAAAAAAGTTGAAAAAAAATTTTGTTTGGATTTAGCATTTTTTTCGGCGTTTATCAGACTTTCAGATAGGGGAAATGTCAGTGAGCGTTCCGATTTCAGTTCCAGAGCGATTCACCCAATGAGTCCTTGATATTTAGTCATTTTCAGCCAATATTTTGGATTTTTGAAAATATCACTTTTTTGTGAAAATATCCACTAAATGAGGGAATAATATGTGTGAGGGTACCGAAGGAGAGTTCAAAATGTGTGTGGGTAAAATATATATCCCACGGGGTAAAATTGAAAAAAGTTGAAAAAAATTTTTTTTTGGACTTAGTCATTTTTCCAGCGTTTATCAGACTTTCAGATAGGGGAAATGTCACTGAGCGTTCCGATTTCAGTTCCAGAGTGGATCGCACAATGAGTCCTTGATATTTTGTCGTTTTCAGCCAATTTTCTGGATTTTTGAAAATTTCACTTTTTTGTGAAAATATCCACTAAATGAGGGAATAATATGTGTGAGGGTACCCCAGGAGAGTTCCAAATGTGTGTGGGTAGAATATATATCCCACAGGATTAAAATTGAAAAAAGTTGAAAAAAAATTTTTTTTTGGACTTAGTCATTTTTCCGGCGTTTATCATACTTTCAGATAGGGGAAATGTTAGTGAGCGTTCCGATTTCAGTATTTCAGTTCCAGAGCAATTCGCCCAATGAGTCCTTGATATTTCGTCGTTGTCAGGCAATTTTCTGAATTTTTGAAAATTTCACTTTTTTGTGAAAATATCCACTAAATGAGGGAATAATATGTGTGAGGGTATGCTAGGAGAGTTCCAAATGTGTTTGGTTAGAATATATATCCCACGGGGGTAAATTTGAAAAAAGTTGAAAAAAAATTTTGTTTGGATTTAGCATTTTTTTCGGCGTTTATCAGACTTTCAGATAGGGGAAATGTCAGTGAGCGTTCCGATTTCAGTTCCAGAGCGATTCACCCAATGAGTCCTTGATATTTAGTCATTTTCAGCCAATATTTTGGATTTTTGAAAATATCACTTTTTTGTGAAAATATCCACTAAATGAGGGAATAATATGTGTGAGGGTACCCCATGAGAGTTCCAAATGTGTGTGGGTAGAATATATATCCCACAGGGTTAATATTGAAAAAAGTTGAAAAAATTTTTTTTTTTGCACTTAGTCATTTTTCCGGTGTTTATCAAACTTTCGGATAGGGCAAATGTGAGTGAGCGTTCCGATTTCAGTTCCAGAGCGATTCACCCAATGAGTCCTTGAAATTTAGTCGTTTTCAGCCAATTTTTTGGATTTTTTAAAATTTTACTTTTTTGTGAAAATATCCACTAAATGAGGGAATAATATGTGTGATGGTACCCCAGGAGAGTTCCAAATGTGTGTGGGTAGAATATATATCCCACGGGGGTAAAATTGAAAAAAGTTGAAAAAATTTTGTTTGGACTTAGTCATTTTTTTCGGTGTTTATCAGACTTTCAGATAGGGGAAATGTCAGTGAGCGTTCCGATTTCAGTTCCAGAGTGATTCACCCAATGAGTCCTTGATATTTAGTCGTTTTCAGCCAATATTTTAGATTTTTGAAATTTTCCTTTTTTTTGTGAAAATATCCACTAAATGAGGGAATAATATGTGTGAGGGTACCCCAGGAGAGTTCCAAATGTGTGTGGGTAGAATATATATCCCACGGGGGTCAAATTGAAAAAAGTTGAAAAAAAATTTTTTTTGGACTTAGTCATTTTTCCGGCGTTTATCATACTTTCAGATAGGGAGTAAGCTAGGGAGTGACCGTTCCGATTTCAGTTCCAGAGCGATTCGCCCAATGAGTCCTTGATATTTCGTCGTTTTCAGGCAATTTTCTGAATTTTTGAAAATTTCACTTTTTTGTGAAAATATCCACTAAATGAGGGAATAATATGTGTGAGGGTATCCTAGGAGAGTTCCAAATGTGTTTGTGTAGAATATATATCCCACGGGGTAAAATTGAAAAAAGTTGAAAAAAATTTTTTTTTGGACTTAGTCATTTTTCCGGCGTTTATCAGACTTTCAGATAGGGGAAATGTTAGTGAGCGTTCCGATTTCAGTATTTCAGTTCCAGAGCAATTCGCCCAATGAGTCCTTGATATTTCGTCGTTGTCAGGCAATTTTCTGAATTTTTGAAAATTTCACTTTTTTGTGAAAATATCCACTAAATGAGGGAATAATATGTGTGAGGGTATCCTAGGAGAGTTCCAAATGTGTTTGGGTAGAATATATATCCCACGGGGTAAAATTGAAAAAAGTTGAAAAAAATTTTTTTTTGGACTTAGTCATTTTTCCGGCTTTTATCAGACTTTCAGATAGGGGAAATGTCAGTGAGCGTTCCGATTTCAGTTCCAGAGCGGATCGCACAATTAGTCCTTGATATTTAGTCGTTTTCAGCAAAAATTTCTGGATTTTTTAAAATTTTATTTTTTTGTGAAAATATCCACTAAATGAGGGAATAATATGTGTGAGGTTACCTCAGGAGAGTTCCAAATGTGTGTGGGTAGAATATATATCCCACGGGGGTAAAGTTGAAAAAAGTTGAAAAAATTTTTTTTTTACACTTAGTCATTTTTCCGGCGTTTATTAGACTTTCAGATAGGGGAAATGTCAGTGAGCGTTCCGATTTCAGTTCCAGAGCGATTCGTCCAATGAGTCCTTGATATTTTGTCGTTTTCAGCCAATATTTTGGATTTTTGAAAATTTCACTTTTTTGTTAAAATATCCACTAAATGAGGGAATAATATGTGTGAGGGTACCCAAGGAGAGTTCCAAATGTGTGTGGGTAGAATATATATCACACGGGGTAAAATTGAAAAAAGTTTAAAAAATTTTTTTGGGGGAATTAGTCATTTTTCCGGCGTTTATCACACTTTCAGATAGGGAGTAAGCTAGGGAGTGAGCGTTCCGATTTCAGTTCCAGAGCGATTCGCACAATGAGTCTTTGATATTTAGTCGTTTTCAGCCAATTTTCTGGATTTTTGGAAATTTCACTTTTTTTGTGAAAATATCCACTAAATGAGGGAATAATATGTGTGAGGGTACCCAAGGAGAGTTCCAAATGTGTGTGGGTAGAATATATATCACACGGGGTAAAATTGAAAAAAGTTTAAAAAATTTTTTTGGGGGAATTAGTCATTTTTCCGGCGTTTATCAGACTTTCAGATAGGGGAAATGTCAGTGAGTGTTCCGATTTCAGTTCCACAGCGATTCGCCCAATGAGTCCTTGATATTTAGTCATTTTCAGCCAATTTTCTGGATTTTTGAAAATTTCACTTTTTTTGTGAAAATATCCACTAAATAAGGGAATAATATGTGTGAGGGTACCCCAAGAGAGTTCCAAATGTGTGTGGGTAGAATATATATCCCACGGGGTAAATTTGAAAAAAGTTGAAAAAAATTTTTGTTTGGATTTAGCATTTTTTTCGGCGTTTATCAGACTTTCAGATAGGGCAAATGTCAGTGAGCGTTCCGATTTCAGTTCCAGAGCTATTCGCCCAATGAGTCCTTGATATTTAGTCGTTTTCAGCCAATATTTTGGATTTTTGAAAATTTCACTTTTTTGTGAAAATATCCACTAAATGAGGGAATAATATGTATGAGGGTACCCCAGGAGAGTTCCAAATGTGTGTGGGTAGAATATATATTCCACGGGGGTAAAATTGGAAAAAGTTGAAAAAATTTTTTTTTCTGGACTTAGTCATTTCTCCGGCATTTATCAGACTTTCAGATAGCGGAAATGTCAGTGAGCATTCAAATTTCAGTTCCAGAGCGATTCGCCCAATGAGTCCTTGATATTTAGTCGTTTTCAGCCAATTTTGATATTTAGTCGTTTTCAGCCAATTTTCTGGATTTTTCAAAATTTTACTTTTTTGTGAAAATATCCACTAAATGAGGGAATAATATGTGTGAGGGTACCCCAGGAGAGCTCCAAATGTGTGTTGGTAGAATTTATATCCCACGGGGGTAAAATTGAAAAAAGTTGAAAAAATTTTGTTTGGACTTAGTCATTTTTTTCGGCGTTTATCAGACTTTCAGATAGGGGAAATGTTAGTGAGCGTTCCGATTTCAGTATTTCAGTTCCAGAGCAATTCGCCCAATGAGTCCTAGATATTTCGTCGTTGTCAGGCAATTTTCTGAATTTTTGAAAATTTCGCGTTTTTGTGAAAATATCCACTAAATGAGGGAATGATATGTGTGATGGTATCCCAGGAGAGTTCCAAATGTGTTTGGGTAGAATATGTATCCCACGGGGGTAAATTTGAAAAAAGTTGAAAAAAAAATTTGTTTGGATTTAGCATTTTTTTCGGCGTTTATCAGACTTTCAGATAGGGCAAATGTGAGTGAGCGTTCCAATTTCAGTTCCAGAGCGATTCACCCAATGAGTCCTTGATATTTAGTCGTTTTCAGCCAATTTTCTGGATTTTTGAAAATTTTACTTTTTTCTGAAAATATCCATTAAATGAGGGAATAATATGTGTGAGGGTACCCCAGGAGAGTAACAAATGTTTGTGGGTAGAATATATATCACACGGGGAAAAATTGAAAAAAGTTTAAAAAAATTTTTTTTTTGGACTTAGTCATTTTTCCGGCGTTTATCAGACTTTCAGATAGGGCAAATGTCAGTGAGCGTTCCGATTTCAGTTCCAGAGCTATTCGCCCAATGAGTCTTTAATATTTAGTCGTTTACAGCCAATATTTTGGATTTTTGAAAATTTCACTTTTTTGTGAAAATATCCACTAAATGAGGGAATAATATGTGTGAGGGTACCCCAGGAGAGTTCCAAATGTGTGTGGGTAGAATATATATCCCACGGGGGTAAAATTGAAAAAAGTTAAAAAAAAATTTTTTTTTTGGAATGTCATTTTTCCGGCGTTTATCAGACTTTCAGATAGGGGAAATGTCAGTGAGCGTTCCGATTTCAGTTCCAGAGCGATTCACCCATTGAGTCCTTGATATTTAGTCGTTTTCAGCCAATTTTCTGGATTTTTGAAAATTTTACTTTTTTCTGAAAATATCCATTAAATGAGGGAATAATATGTGTGAGGGTACCCCAGGAGAGTAACAAATGTTTGTGGGTAGAATATATATCACACGGGGAAAAATTGAAAAAAGTTTAAAAAAATTTTTTTTGGGACTTAGTCATTTTTCCGGCGTTTATCAGACTTTCAGATAGGGCAAATGTCAGTGAGCGTTCCGATTTCAGTTCCAGAGCTATTCGCCCAATGAGTCCTTAATATTTAGTCGTTTACAGCCAATATTTTGGATTTTTGAAAATTTCACTTTTTTGTGAAAATATCCACTAAATGAGGGAATAATATGTGTGAGGGTACCCCAGGAGAGTTCCAAATGTGTGTGGGTAGAATATATATCCCACGGGGGTAAAATTGAAAAAAGTTAAAAAAAAATTTTTTTTTTGGAATTAGTCATTTTTCCGGCGTTTATCAGAGTTTCAGATAGGGGAAATGTCAGTGAGCGTTCCGATTTCAGTTCCAGAGCGATTCACCCATTGAGTCCTTGATATTTAGTCGTTTTCAGCCAATTTTCTGGATTTTTGAAAATTTTACTTTTTTGTGAAAATATCCACTAAATGAGGGAATAATATGTGTGAGGGTACCCCAGGAGAGTTCCAAATGTGTGTTGGTAGAATATATATCCCACGGGGGTAAAATTGAAAAAAGTTGAAAAAATTTTGTTTGGACTTAGTCATTTTTTTCGGCGTTTATCAGACTTTCAGATAGGGGAAATGTTAGTGAGCGTTCCGATTTCAGTATTTCAGTTCCAGAGCAATTCGCCCAATGAGTCCTTGATATTTCGTCGTTGTCAGGCAATTTTCTGAATTTTTGAAAATTTCACTTTTTTGTGAAAATATTCACTAAATGAGGGAATAATATGTGTGAGGGTATCCCAGGAGAGTTCCAAATGTGTTTGGGTAGAATATATATCCCACGGGGGTAAATTTGAAAAAAGTTGAAAAAAAATTTTGTTTGGATTTAGCATTTTTTTCGGCGTTTATCAGACTTTCAGATAGGGCAAATGTGAGTGAGCGTTCCAATTTCAGTTCCAGAGCGATTCTCCCAATGAGTCCTTGATATTTAGTCATTTTCAGCCAATTTTCTGGATTTTTGAAAATTTTACTTTTTTGTGAAAATATCCACTAAATGAGGGAATAATATGTGTGAGGGAACCCCAGGAGAGTTCCAAATGTGTGTGGGTAGAATATATATCCCACAGGGTTAATATTGAAAAAAGTTGAAAAAAATTTTTTTTTTGCACTTAGTCATTTTTCCGGTGTTTATCAGACTTTCAGAGAGGGAGTAAGCTAGGGAGTGAGCGTTCCGATTTCAGTTCCAGAGCGATTCGCCCAATGAGTCCTTGATATTTCGTCGTTGTCAGGCAATTTTCTGAATTTTTAAAAATTTCACTTTTTTGTGAAAATATCCACTAAATGAGGGAACAATATCTGTGAGGCAACCCCATGAGAGTTCCAAATGTGTGTGGGTAGAATATATATCCCATGGGGGTAAAATAGAAAAAAGTTGAAAAAAATTTTTGTTTGGAATTAGTATTTTTTTCTGCGTTTTTCAGACTTTCAGATAGGGGAAATGTCAGTAAGCGCTCCGATTTCAGTTCCAGAGCGATTCGCCCAATGAGTCCTTGATATTTAGTCATTTTCAGCCAATATTTTGGATTTTAGAAAATTTCACTTTTTTGTGAAAATATCCACTAAATGAGGGAATAATATGTGTGAGGATACCCCATAAGAGTTCCAAATGTGTGTGGGTAGAATATATATCCCACAGGGTTAATATTGAAAAAGGTTGAAGAAAATTTTTTTTTTGCACTTAGTCATTTTTCCGGTGTTTATCAGACTTTCAGATATGGCAAATGTGAGTGAGCGTTCCAATTTCAGTTCCAGAGCGATTCCCCCAATGAGTCCTTGAAATTTAGTCGTTTTCAGCCAATTTTTTGGATTTTTGAAAATTTTACTTTTTTGTGAAAATATCCACTAAATGAGGGAATAATATGTGTGAGGGTACCCCAGGAGAGTTCCAAATGTGTGTGGGTAGAATATATATCACACGGCGGGTAAAATTGAAAAAAGTTGAAAAAATTTTTTTTTGGACTTAGTCATTTTTCCGGCGTTTATCATACTTTCAGATAGGGGAAATGTCAGTGAGTGTTCCGATTTCAGTTCCAGAGCGATTCACCCAATGAGTCCTTGATATTTAGTCGTTTTCAGCCAATATTTTGGATTTTTGAAAATTTCACTTTTTTGTGAAAATATCCACTAAATGAGGGAACAATATGTGTGAGGGTACCCCAGGAGTGTTCCAAATGTGTGTGGGTAGAATATATATCCCATGGGGGTAAAATTGAAAAAAGTTGAAAAAAAATTTTGTTTGGATTTAGTATTTTTTTCTGCGTTTTTCAGACTTTCAGATAGGGGAAATGTCAGTGAGCGTTCCGATTTCAGTTCCAGAGCGATTCGCCCAATGAGTCCTTGATATTTATTCATTTTCAGCCAATATTTTGGATTTTAGAAAATTTCACTTTTTTGTGAAAATATCCACTAAATGAGGGAATAATATGTGTGAGGGTACCCCATAAGAGTTCCAAATGTGTGTGGGTAGAATATATATCCCACAGGGTTAATATTGAAAAAGTTTTAAGAAAATTTTTTTTTTGCACTTAGTCATTTTTCCGGTGTTTATCAGACTTTCAGATATGGCAAATGTGAGTGAGCGTTCCAATTTCAGTTCCAGAGCGATTCACCCAATGAGTCCTTGATATTTAGTCGTTTTCAGCCAATATTTTGGATTTTTGAAAATTTCACTTTTTTGTGAAAATATCCACTAAATGAGGGAATAATATGTGTGAGGGTACCCCAGGAGTGTTCCAAATGTGTGTGGGTAGAATATATATCCCACGGGGGTAAAATTGAAAAAAAATTTTTTTTTGGACTTAGTCATTTTTCCAGCGTTTATCAGACTTTCAGATAGGGCAAATGTGAGTGAGCGTTCCAATTTCAGTTCCAGAGCGATTCGCCCAATGAGTCCTTGATATTTAGTCATTTTCAGCCAATTTTCTGGATTTTTGAAAATTTCACTTTTTTGTGAAAGTATCCACTAAATGAGGGAATAATATGTGTGAGGGTACCCCAGGGGAGTTCCAAATGTGTGTGGATAGAATATATATCCCACAGGATTAAAATTGAAAAAAGTTGAAAAAAAATTTTTTTGGGGACTTAGTCATTTTTCCGGCGTTTATCATACTTTCAGATAGGGGAAATGTCAGTGAGCGTTCCGATTTCAGTTCCAGAGCAATTCACCCAATGAGTCCTTGATATTTAGTCGTTTTCAGCCAATATTTTGGATTTTTGAAAATTTCACTTTTTTGTGAAAATATCCACTAAATGAGGGAATAAAATGTGTGAGGGTACCCCAGGAGAGTTCCAAATGTGTGTGGGTAGAAGATATATCCCACGGGGGTAAAATTGAAAAAAGTTGATAAAATTTTGTTTTTGGACTTAGTAATTTTTCCGCCGTTTATCAGACTTTCAGATAGGGGAAATGTCAGTGAGCGTTCCGATTTCAGTTCCAGAGCACATCGCACAATGAGTCCTTGATATTTTGTCATTTTCAACCAATTTTCTGGATTTTTGAAAATTTCACTTTTTTGTGAAAATATCCACTAAATGAGGGAATAATATGTGTGAGGGTACCCCAGAAGAGTTCCAAATGTGTGTGGGTAGAATACATATCCAACAGGATTAAAATTGAAAAAAGTTTAAAAAAAATTTTTTTTTGGACTTAGTCATTTTTCCGGCGTTTATCAGACTTTCAGATAGGGAGTGTAGCGTCGGCATCCCTGCCTCCTGATAGGCAGGGACGCTGTTCCCCTCACCTCTCCGCTCTGTGCCCGGCGTCCTCCTCCCGCTCTGCTGGCAGCGCGCGCTGCTTCCCGGCTACGGTGCTTAGGGCGCGCGCGCTCCCCCTCTCTTAAAGGGGCCGCGCGCGCCGTCCTAAGGAGTCCCCGGCCAATGGCTGGAGGACTTCACCATATATAAGAAGCCTCCTCCAAAATGGAGGTGCCCAAACAATGTTGTTGCAAAGCCTTCACTCTGCTTCAGCCCTCAGTTTCCGTTTCCATTTACCTGCCAGTCACCTCCCAGATTCCTGCCTGTTACCTGCCTGTTACCTGCCAGTCACCTGCCAGATTCCTGCCTGTTACCTGCCAGTCACCTGCCAGATTCCTGCTTGATACCTGCCAGATATCCGTTTATCTGCTTGCAAGCCTGCGGTCCGACGGTGTGCCTTCCGACACCTGAAAGTCTGTCTATGGACCAGCCTGCCCGCTCACCTGGGAGCGCTCGTCTGCTACCTGCCTGCTAGCCTACCTGGAGGCTCCGCCGTCACTTGCCGTGACCACCTGCCTGTCCAGAGACTCTCGCCTGCTCACCTAGGAGCGCTCACCTGCTACCTGCCTGCTAGCCTACCTGGAGGCTCTGCCGTCACTAGCCGTGACCACCTGCCTGTCCAGAGACTGTCCCTGTCACTTGCCGTAATTACCCGTCCTTCTACCCAGAGACTGTCCCTGTCACTTGCAGTGACTACCTGCCCTTCTACCCAGAGACTGTCCCTGTCACTTGCCGTGACTACCTGCCCTTCTACCCAGAGACTGTCCCTGTCACTTGCCGTGATTTCCTGCCCGTCTTCCCTGGAAGCCACCCGCTTCCTTACAAGGACCGCCCCCTTGTATAGTTGCTCAGAGGTTCCGCCTCCCAGACCCGTTACAGTTTGCTCGGGCCATGGAATCCGGTGACACCCAAGCTCCCTCGCTCTCGGACCTATGTCATGAACTGTCCTGTCAGAGGTCCCAACAGGAGTCCATCCTGAGTCACCTGCGGAGTGTCAACTCTCGCCTGGACACTCTGTCTGCTCCACCTGCAACCACCGCTAGTGTCATGACTCGCAACCCGGCAGCGCCGCTGCCCACCAATACCATGGCATCCTGTCCCGGACCCCGGTTTTCTGCACCTCCTCGTTTCGGAGGTGACTCCGCTCAAGCTCGGGGCTTCATAAACCAGTGCACCCTGCACTTTGAACTCTTGTCCCACCAGTTTATCTCCGACCGGTCCAAAGTAGCCTTTATCATGTCCCACCTCACGGGGGAGGCTCTGGCTTGGCTAAATCCTCTGTGGGAGAGAGGAGATCCTCTGGTGCCCGACCTGCCAGCCAGTCTCACAGCTTTCCGGAAAATCTTCGACGAACCCGGACGGAAGGCCTCATCCGCATCGTCTCTGCTACGCCTCCGTCAAGGAGATCTCACCGTGGGCCAATATGCCATACGGTTCCGTACCCTTGCTTCAGAGCTGGCCTGGGATAATGACGCTCTGGTGTCTGTCTTCTGGGAGGGTCTGTCCGGCCGTATTAAAGATGAACTCGCCGGTCGGGACATTCCTACCACTCTCGACGACTTAATAACACTTGCCACCCGGATTGACATCCGATTCCAGGAGCGCGCCAAAGAGGTCACCCGTGAGAGGAGGTTTCCACGTCTAGCCCCCACCTTCCAGAAACCCGTCTCTCCCTCCGTTACTCCCCAGGCACACTCACCTGAGCCTATGTAGGTCGACCAGACCAAGATGGTCAAAACCCGTCAAGACTTACGCCGTGCCGAGGGGAGCTGCTTCTACTGTGGCAGTAAGGAGCACCGGATCTGTTCCTGCCCAGAGAGGTCGGGAAACGCCTGTGTCTAGGATCGCTCAGAGAGGTCGCCCTAGACAAAAGTAAACCCTATCCATCTCTGATGCTGTCAGTCTCTATCACCTGCGGAGAGAACCGCTATTTCGAACTGGCTCAACTTGACTCAGGAGCTGCTGGAAATCTCATTTCTCAGTCTCTGGTAGAGAAATACCGCATTCCCACCAAACCTCTGGCTGTACCCTTATCTGTCGCCACCGTGGATGGGGGCCTCTTACCACATCCCATCCAACTCATCACCGAATCCATAACTCTGCAGGTGGGAATGCTGCATTCTGAGAGCATCTCCTTTCATGTTCTGCCTGGACTCTCTCACGCACTCCTGTTAGACCTACCTTGGCTCCAGAAACATGCACCTGTGCTTGACTGGCAGACCGGAGAAGTCCTTCGCTGGGGACAGGACTGCCATAGGACTTGTCTAGTTCCCGTTCATCCTGCTCGTCCTTCTCCTACCCCAGTCAGTCTAACCGGTCTACCGGTTTCCTATTGGTCTTATGCAGATGTCTTCAATAAAAAAGAAGCAGAGACATTACCCCCTCATAGACCATACGATTGTCCAATCGACCTGATACCCGGCTCTACTCCTCCCTGTGGGCTTATCTACCCTTTGTCCGCAGCGGAGACCCAGTCCATGTCAGAATATATTGAGGAGAATCTGGCCCGGGGATTTATCCGGAAATCTACCTCCCCGGTGGGAGCAGGCTTCTTCTTCGTCAAAAAGAAGGACGGCTCACTCCGTCCATGTATAGATTATAGAGGCCTTAACCAGATTACAGTGAAGAATAAATACCCCCTCCCGCTCATTCCTGAATTATTTGACCGCCTGAGGGGGGCTAGAATCTTCACCAAACTGGATCTCCGTGGGGCGTATAACCTGGTCCGTATCCGTCAGGGGGATGAGTGGAAGACGGCATTCAACACCTGGGACGGCCACTATGAGTACCTTGTAATGCCCTTCGGTCTCTGTAACGCTCCTGTCGTCTTTAAAGAGTTGGACAAAGACATCTTCCGTGACCTTCTCTACTCCTGCGTGGTGGTGTACCTGGACGACATCTTGGTCTTCTCTCCGGACCTTCCTACTCACCGGAGGGATGTTCGTCAGGTCCTGCTCAGGCTCAGGCAGAACCACCTCTACGCTAAATATGAGAAGTGCATCTTTGAGCAGACCTCTCTTCCATTTCTGGGCTACATAATCTCTCAGACCGGCCTACAAATGGATCCTGAGAAACTGTCTGGCATCCAGAAGTGGCCCCGACCAGAGGGGTTGAAGGCTATTCAGCGGTTCCTGGGCTTCGCCAACTATTACCGCCTCTTCATACCGCACTTCTCTTCCCGGACTGCCCCTATCTCTGCGCTCACCCGTAAGGGTACTAATCCCAGAAGATGGCCGCCCGAAGCTGAGGAGGCCTTTCTTTCCTTAAAACAGGCCTTCTCCTCCGCCCCGGTGCTGCATCGTCTGGACGGCAACAAACAATTCTTCCTAGAAGTTGACGCTTCCTCCTCCGGAGCCGGGGCGGTACTTACCCAAAAGTCATCTTCCGGGAGAATGGTAACCTGCGTTTTTTTCTCCAATCTCTTCTCCTCTTCTGAGCGTAACTATTCTATTGGAGATCGTAAATTGTTAGCCATCAAGCTGGCGCTGGAGGAGTGGCATTACCTGCTCGAGGGGGCTCTTCACCCGGTAATAATTTACACGGACCACAAGAACTTGGCTTACCTTCAGAGCGCCCAGAGACTTAACTCGCGCCAAGCCCGGTGGTCCTTGTTTTTTGCCTGCTTTGATTTTGTTCTTCATTTTCGCCCGGCAGACAAAAACATCAAAGCTGACGCCTTGTCCCGATCCTTCCTGGTGTCTGATCAAGAGGAGGAACCTAAGCACATCATTGATCCCGCCAGAGTAATGCAAGTGGCTCCCGTGAATCTAAATCGCCTCCCTCCTGGTAAGACGTTTGTAACTGTACCTGATTGGAAGAAGGTCCTACACTGGGGTCATTCGTCTAAGCTAGCTGGCCACGCCAGTCAGAAAAAGACCCTCCAGCTCATTACCCGGCATTACTGGTGGCCTACCCTGCACAAGGATGTAATAGACTTTGTTTCTGCCTGTGTGTCCTGCGCCCGCAACAAAGTTCCGAGACACCTGCCAGCCGGTCGCCTTCTTCCTCTTCCAGTACCTGCTGCCCCGTGGCAGCATATTGCTATGGACTTTATAACGGATCTTCCTGTCTCTGCCGGTTGTACGGTCATTTGGGTGGTCGCTGATCGCTTCTCCAAGATGGCGCACTTCATTCCCCTGCCGGGTCTCCCGTCTGCACCCGAACTGGCTAAAGACTTTATCCGCCACATCTTCCGTCTCCATGGCCTGCCCTCCACATCGTGTCAGATCGTGGGGTTCAGTTCACCTCACGCTTCTGGAGAGCCACATGTAAGTTGCTTGACGTCACTCTGGACTTCTCCGCTTACCATCCACAGTCCAATGGTCAAGTGGAGCGGATCAATCAGAACCTGACCAGTTACCTCCGGCACTTTGTTAATGCCCACCATTCGGACTGGGTGGATCTCCTACCATGGGCCGAGTTCTCTTACAATAATCACGAGAGCATATCTTCCTCCAAATCCCCGTTTTTTGTAGTCTTCGGTCAGCATCCTCGGATCCCATTTCCCGTCTCCACCTCGGTGGACAATCCGGCTGCGGAATCTCTCGTTCGTGAATTCTCCTCCATTTGGGAGAGTACACAATCCGCACTCCTTCAGTCGTCCGAACGGATGAAAAAACACACTGACAAGAAACGCCTGGATCCTCCACAATTCCGTCCTGGAGATAAAGTCTGGCTCTCATCCAAATATGTCCGGCTCAAGATTCCCTCCTACAAATTAGGGCCTCGGTTCATCGGCCCACTGGAAGTTATCAAACAGATCAACCCGGTGGCCTATAAATTAAAACTCCCGGCCAACTTGCGGATCCCTAACTCCTTCCATGTATCTCTCCTCAAATCCGTGGTACTTAACTCTTTTTCCAAGTCTACAGGCACGTCTCCTGCTCCGGTTTCCGCTGAGAACGAGTTTGAGGTAGAGAACATTCTGGCCACCAAAAGGGTAAGAGGAAAAACCTTTTTTCTGGTAGATTGGAAGGGGTTTGGTCCTGAGGAGAGAACGTGGGAGCCCCGGGAGAACATCCATGCCCCTCTCATCCTTGATAAATTTCTGTCTGGCCTAAAAAAGGGGGCCTAAAGGGGGGGTACTGTAGCGTCGGCGTCCCTGCCTCCTGCTAGGCAGGGACGCTGTTCCCCTCACCTCTCCGCTCTGTGCCCGGCGTCTTCCTCCCGCTCTGCTGGCAGCGCGCGCTGCTTCCCGGCCACGGTGCTCAGGGCGCGCGCGCACGCGCTCCCCCTCTCTTAAAGGGGCTGCGAGCGCCGTCCTAAGCAGTCCCCGGCCAATGACCGGTGGACTTCACCATATATAAGGCACCTCCTCCAAAATGGAGGTGCCCGAACAATGTTGTTGCAAAGTCTTCACTCTGCTTCAGCCCTCATGTTCCGTTTCCAGTTACCTGCCAGTCACCTGCCAGATTCCTGCCTGTTACCTGCCAGTCACCTGCCAGATTCCTGCCTGTTACCTGCCAGTCACCTGCCAGATTCCTGCTTGATACCTGCCAGATATCCGTTTACCTGCTTGCAAGCCTGCGGTCTGACGGTCTGCCTTCCGACACCTGTCAGTCTGTCTATGGACCAGCCTGCCCGCTCACCTGGGAGCGCTCGTCTGCTACCTGCCTGCTAGCCTACCTGGAGGCTCCGCCATCACTTGCCGTGACCACCTGCCTGTCCAGAGACTCTTGTCTGCTCACCTGGGAGCGCTCATCTGCTACCTGCCTGCTAGCCTACCTGGAGGTCCCGCCGTCACTTGCCGTGATCACCTGCCTGTCCAGAAACTCTTGTCTGCTCACCTGGGAGCGCTCATCTGCTACCTGCCTGCTAGCCTACCTGGAGGCTCTGCCGTCACTAGCCGTGACCACCTGCCTGTCCAGAGACTGTCCCTGTCACTTGCCGTGACTACCTGCCCTTCTACCCAGACACTGTCCCTGTCACTTGCCGTGAGTACCTGCCCTTCTACCCAGAGACTGTCCCTGTCACTTGCCGTGATTTCCTGCCCGTCTTCCCTGGGAGCCACCCGCTTAATTACAAGGACCGCCCCCTTGTATAGTTGCTCAGAGGTTCCGCCTCCCAGACCCGTTACAGGGAGTAAGCTAGGGAGTGAGCATTCCGATTTCAGTTCCAGAGCGATTCGCACCAATGAGTCCTTGATATTTCGTCGTTGTCAGGCAATTTTCTGAATTTTTGAAAATTTCACTTTTTTGTGAAAATATCCACTAAATGAGGGAATAATATGTGTGAGGGTACCCCAGGAGAGTTCCAAATGTGTGTGGGTAGAATATATATCCCACGGGGGTAAAATTGAAAAAAGTTGAAAAAAAATTTTGTTTGGATTTAGTATTTTTTTCGGCGTTTATCAGACTTGCAGATAGGGGAAATGTCAGTGAGCGTTCCGATTTCAGTTCCAGAGCGATTCGCCCAATGAGTCCTTGATATTTAGTCATTTTCAGCCAATATTATGGATTTTTGAAAATTTCCCTTTTTTGAAAATATCCACTAAATGAGGGAATAATATGTGTGAGGGTACCCCATGAGAGTTCCAAATGTGTGTGGGTAGAATATATATCCCACAGGGTTAAAATTGAAAAAAGTTGAAAAAAAATTTTTTTTTGCACTTAGTCATTTTTCCAGCGTTTATCAGACTTTCAGATAGGGCAAATGTGAGTGAGCGTTCCAATTTCTGTTCCAGAGCGGATCGCACAATGAGTCCTTGATATTTAGTCGTTTTCAGCCAATTTTCTGAATTTTTGAAAATTTCACTTTTTTGTGAAAATATCCACTAAATGAGGGAATAATATGTGTGAGGGTACCCCAGGAGAGTTCCAAATGTGTGTGGGTAGAATATATATCCCACGGGGGTAAAATTGAAAAAAGTTGAAAAAATTTTTTTTTTGAACTTAGTCATTTTTCCGGCGTTTATCAGACTTTCAGATAGGGAAAATGTCAGTGAGCGTTCCGATTTCAGTTCCAGAGCGATTCGCCCAATAAGTCCTTGATATTTAGTCGTTTTCAGCCAACATTTTGGATTTTTGAAAATTTCCCTTTTTTGTGAAAATATCCACTAAATGAGGGAATAATATGTGTGAGGGTACCCCAGGAGAGTTCCAAATGTGTGTGGGAAGAATATATATCATACGGGGGGTAAAATTGCAAAAAGTTGAAAAAAAATTTTTTTTGGACTTAGTTATTTTTACGGCGTTTATCATACTTTCAGATAGGGGAAATGTCTGTGAGCGTTCCGATTTCAGTTCCAGAGCGATTCACCCAATGAGCCCTTGATATTTCGTCGTTTTCAGACAATATTTTGGATTTTTTAAAATTTCACTTTTTTTGTGAAAATATCCACTAAATGAGGGAATAATATGTGTGAGGGTACCCCAGGAGAGTTCCAAATGTGTGTGGGTAGAATATATATCCCACGGGGGTAAAATTGAAAAAGTTGAAAAAAATTTTTTTTTGGACTTAGTCATTATTCCGGCGTTTATCAGACTTTCAGATAGGTCAAATGTCAGTGAGCGCTCCGATTTCAGTTCCAGAGCGATTCGCCCAATGAGTCCTTGATATTTAGTCGTTTTCAGCCAATTTTCTGGATTTTTGAAAATTTTAATTTTTTCGTGAAAATATCCACTAAATGAGGGAATAATATGTGTGAGGGTGCCCCAGGAGAATTCCAAATGCGTGTGGGTAGAATATATATCCCATGGAGGCAAAATTGAAAATAGTTAAAAAAAATTTTTTTTTTGGGCTTAGTCATTTTTCCGGCGTTTATCAAACTTTCAGATAGGGTAAAATGTCATTGAGAGTTCCGATTTCAGTTCCAGAGCTATTCGCCCTATGAGTCCTTGATATTTAGTCGTTTTCAGCCAATTTTCTGGATTTTTGAAAATTTCATTTTTTTGTGACAATATCCACTAAATGAGGGAATAATATGTGTGAGGGTACCCCAGGAGAATACCAAATGTGTGTGGGTAGAATATATATCCCACGGGGGTAAAATTGAAAAAAGTTGAAAAAACTTTTTTTGGGTCTTATTCATTTTTCCGGCGTTTATCAAACTTTCAGATAGGGGAAAAGTCAGTGAGTGTTCTGATTTCAGTTCCAGAGCGATTCGCCCAATGAGTCCTTGATATTTAGTCGTTTTCATCCAATTTTCTGGATTTTTGAAAATGTCACTTTTTTGTGACAATATCCACTAAATGAGGGAATAATATGTGTGAGAGTACCCCAGGAGAGTTCCAAATGTGTGTGGGTAGAATATATATCCCACGGGGGTAAAATTGAAAATAGTTAAAAAAATTTTTTTTTTTGGTCTTAGTCTTTTTCCCGGCGTTTATCAGACTTTCAGATAGGTCAAATGTCATTGAGCGCTCCGATTTCAGTTCCAGAGCGATTCGCCCAATGAGTCCTTAATATTTAGTCGTTTTCAGGCAATATTTTGGATTTTTGAAAATTTCACATTTTTGTGAAAATATCCACTAAATGAGGGAATAATATGTGTGAGGGTACCCCAGGAGAGTTCCAAATGTGTGTGGGTAGAATATATATCCCACGGGGGTAAAATTGAAAAAAGGTGAAAACATTTTTTTTTTGGACTTAGTCATTTTTCCGGCTTTTATCAGACTTTCAGATAGGGGAAATGTCAGTGAGCGTTCCGATTTCAGTTCCAGAGCGATTCGCCCATTGAGTCCTTGATATTTAGTCGTTTTCAGCCAATTTTCTGGATTTTTGAAAATTTCACTTTTTTGTGACAATATCCACTAAATGAGGGAATAATATGTGTGAGGGTACCCCAGGAGAGTTCCAAATGTGTGTGGGTAGAATATATATCCCACGGGGGTAAAACTGAAAAAAGTTTAAAAAAATTTTTTTTGGTCTTAGTCATTTTTCCGGCGTTTATCAAACTTTCAGATAGGGGAAATGTCAGTGAGCGTTCCGATTTCAGTTCCAGAGCGATTCGCCCAATGAGTCCTTGATATTTAGTCGTTTTCAGCCAATTTTCTGGATTTTTGAAAATTTCACTTTTTTGCGAAAATATCCACTAAATGATTGAATAATGTGTGTGAGGGTACACCAGGAGAATTCCAAATGCGTGTGGGTAGAATATATATCCCATGGAGGTAAAACTGAAAATAGTTAAAAAAAATTTTTTTTTTGGGCTTAGTCATTTTTCCGGCGTTTATCAAACTTTCAGATAGGGTAAAATGTCATTGAGAGTTCCGATTTCAGTTCCAGAGCTATTCGCCCTATGAGTCCTTGATATTTAGTCGTTTTCAGCCAATATTCTGGATTTTTGAAAATTTCATTTTTTTGTAACAATATCCACTAAATGAGGGAATAATATGTGTGAGGGTACCCCAGGAGAGTTCCAAATGTGTGTGGGTAGAATATATATCCCACGGGGGTAAAATTGAAAGAAGGTGAAAACATTTTTTTTTTGGACTTAGTCATTTTTCCGGCTTTTATCAGACTTTCAGATAGGGGAAATGTCAGTGAGCGTTCCAATTTCAGTTCCAGAGCGATTCGCCCAATGAGTCCTTGATATTTAGTCGTTTTCAGCCAATTTTCTGGATTTTTGAAAATTTCACTTTTTTGTGAAAATATCCACTAAATGAGGGAATAATATGTGTGAGAGTACCCCAGGAGAGTTCCAAATGTGTGTGGGTAGAATATATATCCCACGGGGGTAAAATTGAAAAAAGTTGAAAAAACTTTTTTTGGGTCTTATTCATTTTTCCGGCGTTTATCAAACTTTCAGATAGGGGAAAAGTCAGTGAGTGTTCTGATTTCAGTTCCAGAGCGATTCGCCCAATGAGTCCTTGATATTTAGTCGTTTTCATCCAATTTTCTGGATTTTTGAAAATGTCACTTTTTTGTGACAATATCCACTAAATGAGGGAATAATATGTGTGAGAGTACCCCAGGAGAGTTCCAAATGTGTGTGGGTAGAATATATATCCCACGGGGGTAAAATTGAAAATAGTTAAAAAAAATTTTTTTTTTGGTCTTAGTCTTTTTCCCGGCGTTTATCAGACTTTCAGATAGGTCAAATGTCATTGAGCGCTCCGATTTCAGTTCCAGAGCGATTCGCCCAATGAGTCCTTAATATTTAGTCGTTTTCAGGCAATATTTTGGATTTTTGAAAATTTCACATTTTTGTGAAAATATCCACTAAATGAGGGAATAATATGTGTGAGGGTACCCCAGGAGAGTTCCAAATGTGTGTGGGTAGAATATATATCCCACGGGGGTAAAATTGAAAAAAGGTGAAAACATTTTTTTTTTGGACTTAGTCATTTTTCCGGCTTTTATCAGACTTTCAGATAGGGGAAATGTCAGTGAGCGTTCCGATTTCAGTTCCAGAGCGATTCGCCCAATGAGTCCTTGATATTTAGTCGTTTTAAGCCAATTTTCTGGATTTTTGAAAATTTTACTTTTTTGTGACAATATCCACTAAATGAGGGAATAATATGTGTGAGGGTACCCCAGGAGAGTACTAAATGTGTGTATGTAGAATATATATCCCACGGGGGTAAAATTGAAAAAAGTTGAAAATATTTTTTTTTTTGACTTAGTCATTTTTCCGGTGTTTATCAGACTTTCAGATAGGTCAAATGTCAGTGAGCGCTCCGATTTCAGTTCCAGAGCGATTCGCCCAATGAGTCCTTGATATTTAGTCGTTTTCAGCCAATTTTCTGGATTTTTGAAAATTTCACTTTTTTGTGACAATATCCACTAAATGAGGGAATAATATGTGTGAGGGTACCCCAGGAGAGTTCCAAATGTGTGTGGGTAGAATATATATCCCACGGGGGTAAAACTGAAAAAAGTTTAAAAAAATTTTTTTTGGTCTTAGTCATTTTTCCGGCGTTTATCAAACTTTCAGATAGGGGAAATGTCAGTGAGCGTTCCGATTTCAGTTCCAGAGCGATTCGCCCAATGAGTCCTTGATATTTAGTCGTTTTCAGCCAATTTTCTGGATTTTTGAAAATTTCACTTTTTTGCGAAAATATCCACTAAATGATTGAATAATGTGTGTGAGGGTACACCAGGAGAATTCCAAATGCGTGTGGGTAGAATATATATCCCATGGAGGTAAAATTGAAAATAGTTAAAAAAAATTTTTTTTTTGGGCTTAGTCATTTTTCCGGCGTTTATCAAACTTTCAGATAGGGTAAAATGTCATTGAGAGTTCCGATTTCAGTTCCAGAGCTATTCGCCCTATGAGTCCTTGATATTTAGTCGTTTTCAGCCAATATTCTGGATTTTTGAAAATTTCATTTTTTTGTAACAATATCCACTAAATGAGGGAATAATATGTGTGAGGGTACCCCAGGAGAGTTCCAAATGTGTGTGGGTAGAATATATATCCCACGGGGGTAAAATTGAAAAAAGGTGAAAACATTTTTTTTTTGGACTTAGTCATTTTTCCGGCTTTTATCAGACTTTCAGATAGGGGAAATGTCAGTGAGCGTTCCAATTTCAGTTCCAGAGCGATTCGCCCAATGAGTCCTTGATATTTAGTCGTTTTCAGCCAATTTTCTGGATTTTTGAAAATTTCACTTTTTTGTGAAAATATCCACTAAATGAGGGAATAATATGTGTGAGAGTACCCCAGGAGAGTTCCAAATGTGTGTGGGTAGAATATATATCCCACGGCGGTAAAATTGAAAATAGTTAAAAAAAAATTTTTTTTTGGCCTTAGTCTTTTTCCCGGCGTTTAGCAAACTTTCAGATAGGGGAAATGTCAGTGAGCGTTCCGATTTCAGTTCCAGAGCGATTCGCCCAATGAGTCCTTGATATTTAGTCGTTTTCAGCCAATTTTCTGGATTTTTGAAAATTTTACTTTTTTGTGACAATATCCACTAAATGAGGGAATAATATGTGTGAGGGTACCCCAGGAGAGTACTAAATGTGTGTATGTAGAATATATATCCCACGGTGGTAAAATTGAAAAAATTTGAAAATATTTTTTTTTTTTGACTTAGTCATTTTTCCGGCTTTTATCAGACTTTCAGATAGGGGAAATGTCAGTGAGCGTTCCAATTTCAGTTCCAGAGCGATTCGCCCAATGAGTCCTTGATATTTAGTCGTTTTCAGACAATTTTCTGGATTTTTGAAAATTTCACTTTTTTGTGAAAATATCCACTAAATGAGGGAATAATATGTGTAAGGGTACCCCAGGAGAGTTCCAAATGTGTGTGGGTAGAATATATATCCCACGGGGGTAAAACTGAAAAAAGTTTAAAAAAATTTTTTTTGGTCTTAGTCATTTTTCCGGCGTTTATCAAACTTTCAGATAGGGGAAATGTCAGTGAGCGTTCCGACTTCTGTTCCAGAGCGATTAGCTCAATGAGTCCTTGATATTTAGTCGTTTTCAGCCAATTTTCGAAAATTTCAATTTTTTGTGAAAATATCCACTAAATGAGGGAATAATATGTGTGAGGGTACCCCAGGAGAGTTCCAAATGTGTGTGGGTAGAATATATATCTCACGGGGGTAAAATTGAAAAAAGTTGAAAACATTTTTTTTTTTGGACTTAGTCATTTTTCCGGCGTTAATCAGACTTTCAGATAGGTCAAATGTCAGTGAGCGTACCAATTTCTGTTCCAGAGCGATTAGCCCAATGAGTCCTTGATATTTAGTCGTTTTCAGCCAATATTTTGTATTTTTGAAAATTTCACTTTTTTGTGAAAATATCCACTAAATGAGGGAATAATATGTGTGAGTGTACCCCAGGAGAATACCAAATGTGTGTCGGTAGAATATATATCCCACGGGGGTAAAATTGAAAAAAGTTGAAAACATTTTTTTTTTTGGACTTAGTCATTTTTTCGGCGTTTATTAGACTTTCAGATAGGTGAAATGTCAGTGAGTGTTCCGATTTCACTTCCAAAGCGATTCGTCCAATGAGTCCATGATATTTAGTCATTTTCAGCCAATATTTTGGATTTTTGAAAATTTCACATTTTTGTGAAAATATCCACTAAATGAGGGAATAATATGTGTGAGGGTACCCCAGGAGAGTTCCAAATGTGTGTGGGTAGAATATATATCCCACGGAGGTAAAATTGAAAAAAGTTGAAAAAAATTTTTTTAGGGTCTTAGTCATTTTTTCGGCGTTTATCAAACTTTCAGATAGTGGAAATGTCAGTGTGCATTCTGATTTCAGTTCCAGAGCGATTCCACCAATGAGTCCTTGATATTTAGTCATTTTCAGACAATTTTCTGGATGTTTGAAAATTTCACATTTTTGTGAAAATATCCACTAAATGAGGGAATAATATGTGTGAGGGTACCCCAGGAGAGTTCCAAATGTGTGTGGGTAGAATATATATCCCACGGAGGTAAAATTGAAAATAGTTGAAAAAAATTTCTTTTTTGGACTTAGTCATTTTTCCGGCGTTTATCAGACTTTCAGATAGGTTAAATGTCAGTGAGCGTTCCAATTTCAGTTCCAGAGCGATTAGCCCAATGAGTCCTTGATATTTAGTCGTTTTCAGCCAATTTTCTGGATTTTTGAAAATTGTAATTTTTTTGTGAAAATATCCACTAAATGAGGGAATAATATGTGTGAGGGTACCCCAGGAGAGTTCCAAATGTGTGTGGGTAGAATATATATCCCACGGGGGTAAAATTTAAAAAAGTTGAAAAAAATTTCCTTTTGGACTTAGTCATTTTTCCGGCGTTTATCAAACTTTTAGTTATTGGAAATGTCAGTGAGCGTTCCAATTTCAGTTCCAGAGCGATTCGCCCAATCAGTCCTTGATATTTAGTCGTTTTCAGCCAATTTTCTGAATTTTTGAAAATTTCACTTTTTTGTGAAAATATCCACTAAATGAGGGAATAATATGTGTGAGGGAGCCCCAGGAGAGTTCCAAATGTGTGTGGGTAGAATATATATCCCACGGGGGTAAAATTGAAAAAAGTTGAAAAAAAATTTTTTTTGGTCTTAGTCATTTTTCCGGCGTTTAGCAAACTTTCAGATAGGGGAAATGTCAGTGAGCGTTCCAATTTCACGTCCAGAGCGATTCGCCCAATGAGTCCTTGATATTTAGTCGTTTTCAGCCAATTTTCTGGATTTTTGAAAATTTCACTTTTTTGTGACAATATCCACTAAATGAGGGAATAATATGTGTGAGGGTACCCCAGGAGAGTTCCAAATGTGTGTGGGTAGAATATATATCCCACGGTGGTAAAATTGAAAAAAGTTGAAACATTTTTTTTTTTGGACTTAGTCATTTTTCCGGCGTTTATCAGACTTTCAGATAGGTCAAATGTCAGTGAGAGTTCCAATTTCAGTTCCAGAGCGATTAGCTCAATGAGTCCATGATATTTAGTCGTTTTCAGCCAATTTTCGAAAATTTCAATTTTTTGTGAAAATATCCACTAAATGAGGGAATAATATGTGTGAGGGTACCCCAGGAGAGTTCCAAATGTGTGTGGGTAGAATATATTTCCCACGGTGGTAAAATTGAAAAAAAATTTTTTTTGGGACTTAGTCATTTTTCCGGCGTTTATCAGACTTTCAGATAGGTCAAATGTCAGTGAGCGTTCCGATTTCAGTTCCAGAGCGATTCGCCCAATGAGTCCTTGATATTTAGTCGTTTTCAGCCAATATTTTGGATTTTTGAAAGTTTCAGTTTTCTGTGAAAATATCCACTAAATGAGGGAGTAAAATGTGTGAGGGTACCCCAGGAGAGTTCCAAATGTGTGTGGGTAGAATATATATCCCACGGGGGTAAAATTGAAAAATTTTTTTTTTGGACTTAGTCATTTTTTCCGGCATTTATCAGACTTTCAGATAGGGCAAATGTCAGTGAGCGTTCCGATTTCAGTTCCAGAGAGATTCGCTGGATGAGTCCTTGATATTTCGTCGTTTTCAGGCAATTTTCTGAATTTTTGAAAATTTCACTTTTTTGTGAAAATATCCACTAAATGAGGGAATAATATGTGTGAGGGTACCCCAGGAGAGTTCCAAATGTGTGTGGGTAGAATAAATATCCCATGGGGGTAAAATTGAAAAAAGGTGAAAAATTTTTTTTTTGGACTTAGTCATTTTTCCAGCGTTTATCAGACTTTCAGATAGGGCAAAAGTCAGTGAGCATTCCGATTTCAGTTCCAGAGCGATTCGCCCAATGAGTCCTTGATATTTAGTCGTTTTCAGCCAATTTTCTGGATTTTTGAAAATTTCACTTTTTTGTGAAAATATCCACTAAATGAGGGAATAATATGTGTGAGGGTACCCCAGGAGAGTTCCAAATGTGTGTGGGTAGAATATATATCCCACGAAGGTAAAATTGAAAAAAGTTGAAAACATTTTTTTTTGGGCTTAGTCATTTTTTCAGACTTTCAGATAGGGCATATGTCAGTGAGCATTCCGATTTCAGTTCCAGAGCGATTCGCCCAATGAGTCCTTGATATTTATTTGTTTTCAGCCAATATTTTGAATTTTTGAAAATTTCACTTTTTTGTGAAAATATCCACTAAATGAGGGAATAATATGTGTGCGGGTACCCCAGGAGAGTTCCAAATGTGTGTGGGTAGAATATATATCCCACGGGGGTAAAATTGAAAAAGTTGAAAAATGTTTTTTTTTTTAACTTAGTAATATTTCTGGTGTTTATCAGACTTTCAGATAGGGGAAATGTCAGCGAGCTTTCCGATTGCAGATCCAGAACGATTCTCCGGATGAGTCCTTGATATTTCGTCGTTTTCAGGCAATTTTCTGGATTTTTGAAAATTTCACTTTTTTGGGAAAATATCCACTAAATGAGGGAATAATATGTGTGAGGGTACCCCAGGAGAGTTCCAAATGTGTGTGGGTAGAATAAATATCCCACGGGGTTAAAATTGAAAAAAGGTGAAAAAAATTTTATTTTGACTTAGTCATTTTTTCAGACTTTCAGATAGGGCATATGTCAGTGAGCATTCCGATTTCAGTTCCAGAGCGAATTGCCCAATGAGTCCTTGATATTTAGTCGTTTTCAGCCAATTTTCTGAATTTTTGAAAATTTCACTTTTTTGTGAAAATATCCACTAAATGAGGGAATAATATGTGTGAGGGTACCCCAGGAGAGTTCCAAATGTGTGTGGGTAGAATAAATATCCCACGGGGGTAAAATTGAAAAAAGGTGAAAAATTTTTTTTTTGGACTTAGTCATTTTTCCGGCGTTTATCTGACTTTCAGATAGGGCAAATGTCAGTGAGCGTTCCGATTTCAGTTCCAGAGCGATTCTCCCAATGAGTCCTTGATATTTAGTCGTTTTCAGCCAATTTTCTGAATTTTTGAAAATTTCACTTTTTTGTGAAAATATCCACTAAATGAGGGAATAATATGTGTGAGGGTACCCCAGGAGAGTTCCAAATGTGTGTGGGTAGAATATATATCCCACGGGGGTAAAATTGAAAAAAGTTGAAAAAAATTTTTTTTTGGACTTAGTCATTTTTTCCGGCATTTATCAGACTTTCAGATAGGGCAAATGTCAGTGAGCATTCCGATTTAAGTTCCAGAGCGATTCGCCCAATGAGTCCTTGATATTTCGTCATTTTCAGGCAATTTTCTGAATTTTTGAAAATTTCACTTTTTTGTGAAAATATCCACTAAATGAGGGAATAATATGTGTGAGGGTACCCCAGGAGAGTTCCAAATGTGTGTGGGTAGAATATATATCCCACGGGGTTAAAATTGAAAAAAGTTGAAAACATTTTTTTTTGGGCTTTGTCATTTTTTCAGACTTTCAGATAGGGCATATGTCAGCGAGCATTCCGATTTCAGTTCCAGAGCGATTCGCCCAATGAGTCTTTGATATTTAGTTGTTTTCAGCCAATATTTTGAATTTTTGAAAATTTCACTTTTTTGTGAAAATATCCACTAAATGAGGGAATAATATGTGTGAGGGTACCCCAGGAGAGTTCCAAATGTGTGTGGGTAGAATATATATCCCACGGGGGTAAAATTGAAAAAAGTTGAAAAAAATTTTTTTTGGGACTTTGTCATTTTTCCGGTGTTTATCAGACTTTCAGATAGGGGAAATGTCAGTGAGCGTTCCAATTTCAGTTCCAGAGCGATTCGCCCAATGAGTCCTTGATATTTTGTCGTATTCAGCCAATTTTCTGGATTTTTGAAAATTTCACTTTTTTGTGAAAATATCCACTAAATGAAGGAATAATATGTGTGAGGGTACCCCAGGAGAGTTCCAAATGTGTGTGGGTAGAATATATATCCCACGGGGGTAAAATTGAAAAAAGGTGAAAAACTTTTTTTTGGACTTAAGTCTTTTTTTCGGCGTTTATCAGACTTTCAGATAGGGCAAATGTCAGTGAGCATTCCGATTTCAGTTCCAGAGCGATTCGCCCAATGAGTCCTTGATATTTAGTTGTTTTCAGCCAATATTTTGGATTTTTGAAAATTTCACTTTTTTGTGAAATATCCACTAAATGAGGGAATAATATGTGTGAGGGTACCCCAGGAGAGTTCCAAATGTGTGTGGGTAGAATATATATCCCACGGGGGTAAAATCGAAAAAATTTTTTTTTGGACTTAGTAATTTTTCCGTCGTTTATCAGACTTTCAGATAGGGCAAACGTCAGTGAGCATTCCGATTTCAGTTCCAGAGCGATTCGCCCAATGAGTCCTTGATATTTCGTCATTTTCAGGCAATTTTCGGAATTTTTGAAAATTTCACTTTTTTGTGAAAATATCCACTAAATGAGGGAATAATATGTGTGCGGGTACCCCAGGAGAGTTCCAAATGTGTGTGGGTAGAATATATATCCCACGGGGGTAAAATTGAAAAAGTTGAAAAATGTTTTTTTTTTGAACTTAGTAATTTTTCCGGTGTTTATCAGACTTTCAGATAGGGGAAATGTCAGCGAGCTTTCCGATTGCAGATCCAGAACGATTCTCCGGATGAGTCCTTGATATTTCGTCGTTTTCAGGCAATTTTCTGGATTTTTGAAAATTTCACTTTTTTGGGAAAATATCCACTAAATGAGGGAATAATATGTGTGAGGGTACCCCAGGAGAGTTCCAAATGTGTGTGGGTAGAATAAATATCCCACGGGGGTAAAATTGAAAAAAGGTGAAAAATATTTTATTTTGACTTAGTCATTTTTTCAGACTTTCAGATAGGGCATATGTCAGTGAGCATTCCGATTTCAGTTCCAGAGCGAATCGCCCAATGAGTCCTTGATATTTAGTAGTTTTCAGCCAATTTTCTGGATTTTTGAAAATTTCACTTTTTTGTGAAAATATCCACTAAATGAGGGAATAATATGTGTGAGGGTACCCCAGGAGAGTTCCAAATGTGTGTGGGTAGAATATATATCCCACGGGGGTAAAATTGAAAAAAGGTGAAAAACATTTTTTTGGACTTAGTCATTTTTCCGGCGTTTATCAGACTTTCAGATAGGGCAAATGTCAGTGAGCATTCCGATTTCAGTTCCAGAGCGATTCGCCCAATGAGTCCTTGATATTTAGTAGTTTTCAGCCAATTTTCTGGATTTTTGAAAATTTCACTTTTTTGTGAAAATATCCACTAAATGAGGGAATAATATGTGTGAGGGTACCCCAGGAGAGCTCCAAATGTGTGTGGGTAGAATATATATCCCACGGGGGTAAAATTGAAAAATTTTTTTTTTGGACTTAGTCATTTTTCTGGCGTTTATCAGACTTTCAGATAGGGCAAATGTCAGTGAGCATTCCGATTTAAGTTCCAGAGCGATTCGCCCAATGAGTCCTTGATATTTCGTCATTTTCAGCCAATTTTCTGAATTTTTGAAAATTTCACTTTTTTGTGAAAATATCCACTAAATGAGGGAATAATATGTGTGAGGGTACCCCAGGAGAGTTCCAAATGTGTGTGGGTAATATAAATATCCCACGGGGTAAAATTGAAAAAAGTTGAAAACATTTTTTTTTTTGACTTAGTCATTTTTTCAGACTTTCAGATAGGGCATATGTCAGTGAGCATTCCGATTTCAGTTCCAGAGCGAATTGCCCAATGAGTCCTTGATATTTAGTCGTTTTCAGCCAATTTTCTGAATTTTTGAAAATTTCACTTTTTTGTGAAAATATCCACTAAATGAGGGAATAATATGTGTGAGGGTACCCCAGGAGAGTTCCAAATGTGTGTGGGTAGAATATATATCCCACAGGTGTAAAATTGAAAAAAGTTTAAAAAATTTTTTTTTTGGACTTAGTAATTTTTCCGGCGTTTATCAGAATTTCAGATAGGGGAAATGTCAGTGAGCGTTCCGATTTCAGTTCCAGACTGTTTTGCCCAATGAGTCCTTGATATTTAGTCGTTTTCAACCAATTTTCTGGATTTTTGAAAATTTCACTTTTTTGTGAAAATATCCACTAAATGAGGGAATAATATGTGTGAGGGTGCCCCAGGAGAGTTCCAAATGTGTGTGGGTAGAATATATATCCCACAGGGGTAAATTTGAAAAAAGTTTAAAACATTTTTTTTTGGACTTAGTCATTTTTCCAGCGTTTATCAGACTTTCAGATAGGGGAAATGTCAGTGAGCGTTCCGATTTCAGTTCCAGAGCGTTTCGCCCAATGAGTCCTTGATATTTTGTCGTTTTCAGGCAATTTTCTGAATTTTTGAAAATTTCACTTTTTTGTGAAAATATCCACTAAATGAGGGAATAATATGTGTGAGGGTACCCCAGGAGAGTTCCAAATGTGTGTGGGTAGAATATATATCCCACGGGGGTAAAATTGAAAAAAGGTGAAAAACATTTTTTTGGACTTAGTCATTTTTTCAGACTTTCAGATAGGGCATATGTCAGTGAGCATTCCGATTTCAGTTCCAGAGCGATTCGCCCAATGAGTCCTTGATATTTAGTTGTTTTCAGCCAATATTTGGGATTTTTGAAAATTTCACTTTTTTGTGAAAATATCCACTAAATGAGGGAATAATATGTGTGAGGGTACCCCAGGAGAGTTCCAAATGTGTGTGGGTAGAATAAAAATCCCACAGGGGTAAAATTGAAAAAAGGTGAAAAATTTTTTTTTTGGACTTAGTCATTTTTCCGGCGTTTATCAGACTTTCAGATAGGGCAAATGTCAGTGAGCGTTCCGATTTCAGTTCCAGAGTGATTCTCCCAATGAGTCCTTGATATTTAGTCGTTTTCAGCCAATTTTCTGAATTTTTGAAAATTTCACTTTTTTGTGAAAATATCCACTAAATGAGGGAATAATATGTGTGAGGGTACCCCAGGAGAGTTCCAAATGTGTGTGGGTAGAATATATATCCCACAGGTGTAAAATTGAAAAAAGTTTAAAACATTTTTTTTTTGGACTTAGTAATTTTTCCGGCGTTTATCAGAATGTCAGATAGGGGAAATGTCAGTGAGCGTTCCGATTTCAGTTCCAGACTGTTTTGCCCAATGAGTCCTTGATATTTAGTCGTTTTCAACCAATTTTCTGGATTTTTGAAAATTTCACTTTTTTGTGAAAATATCCACTAAATGAGGGAATAATATGTGTGAGGGTGCCCCAGGAGAGTTCCAAATGTGTGTGGGTAGAATATATATCCCACAGGGGTAAATTTGAAAAAAGTTTAAAACATTTTTTTTTGGACTTAGTCATTTTTCCAGCGTTTATCAGACTTTCAGATAGGGGAAATGTCAGTGAGCGTTCCGATTTCAGTTCCAGAGCGTTTCGCCCAATGAGTCCTTGATATTTTGTCGTTTTCAGGCAATTTTCTGAATTTTTGAAAATTTCACTTTTTTGTGAAAATATCCACTAAATGAGGGAATAATATGTGTGAGGGTACCCCAGGAGAGTTCCAAATGTGTGTGGGTAGAATATATATCCCACGGGGGTAAAATTGAAAAAAGGTGAAAAACATTTTTTTGGACTTAGTCATTTTTTCAGACTTTCAGATAGGGCATATGTCAGTGAGCATTCCGATTTCAGTTCCAGAGCAATTCGCCCAATGAGTCCTTGATATTTAGTTGTTTTCAGCCAATATTTGGGATTTTTGAAAATTTCACTTTTTTGTGAAAATATCCACTAAATGAGGGAATAATATGTGTGAGGGTACCCCAGGAGAGTTCCAAATGTGTGTGGGTAGAATAAAAATCCCACAGGGGTAAAATTGAAAAAAGGTGAAAAATTTTTTTTTTGGACTTAGTCATTTTTCCGGCGTTTATCAGACTTTCAGATAGGGCAAATGTCAGTGAGCATTCCGATTTAAGTTCCAGAGCCATTCGCCCAATGAGTCCTTGATATTTCGTCATTTTCAGCCAATTTTCTGAATTTTTGAAAATTTCACTTTTTTGTGAAAATATCCACTAAATGAGGGTATAATATGTGTGAGGGTACCCCAGGAGAGTTCCAAATGTGTGTGGGTAGAATATATATCCCACAGGGGTAAATTTGAAAAAAGTTTAAAACATTTTTTTTTGGACTTAGTCATTTTTCCAGCGTTTATCAGACTTTCAGATAGGGGAAATGTCAGTGAGCGTTCCGATTTCAGTTCCAGAGCGTTTCACCCAATGAGTCCTTGATATTTTGTCGTTTTCAGGCAATTTTCTGAATTTTTGAAAATTTCACTTTTTTGTGAAAATATCCACTAAATGATGGAATAATATGTGTGAGGGTACCCCAGGAGAGTTCCAAATGTGTGTGGGTAGAATATATATCCCACGGGGGTAGAATTTAAAAAAAATTTTTTTGGACTTAGTCATTTTTCCGGCGTTTATCAGACTTTCAGATAGGGCAAATGTCAGTGAGCATTCCGATTTCAGTTCCAGAGTGATTCGCCCAATGAGTCCTTGATATTTAGTTGTTTTCAGCCAATATTTTGGATTTTTGAAAATTTCACTTTTTTGTGAAAATATCCACTAAATGAGGGAATAATATGTGTGAGGGTACCCCAGGAGAGCTCCAAATGTGTGTGGGTAGAATATATATCCCACGGGGGTAAAATTGAAAAATTTTTTTTTTGGACTTAGCCATTTTTCCGGCGTTTATCAGACTTTCAGATAGGGCAAATGTCAGTGAGCATTCCGATTTAAGTTCCAGAGCGATTCGCCCAATGAGTCCTTGATATTTCGTCATTTTCAGGCAATTTTCTGAATTTTTGAAAATTTCACTTTTTTGTGAAAATATCCACTAAATGAGGGTATAATATGTGTGAGGGTACCCCAGGAGAGTTCCAAATGTGTGTGGGTAGAATATATATTCCACGGGGGTAGAATTTAAAAAAAGTTTTTTTGGACTTAGTCATTTTTCCGGTGTTTATCAGACTTTCAGATAGGGGAAATGTCAGTGAGCGTTCCGATTTCAGTTCCAGAGCGATTCGCCGGATTTGTCCTTGATATTTCGTCGTTTTCAGGCAATTTTCTGGATTTTTGAAAATTTCACTTTTTTGTGAAAATATCCACTAAATGAGGGAATAATATGTGTGAGGGTACCCCAGGAGAGTTCCAAATGTGTGTGGGTAGAATATATTTCCCACGGGGGTAAAATTGAAAAAAGGTGAAAAACTTTTTTGTGGACTTAGTCATTTTTTCAGACTTTCAGATAGGGCATATGTCAGTGAGCATTCCGATTTCAGTTCCAGAGCGATTCGCCCAATGAGTCCTTGACATTTTGTCGTTTTCAGGCAATTTTCAGAATTTTTGAAAATTTCACTTTTTTGTGAAAATATCCACTAAATGAGGGAATAATATGTGTGAGGGTACCCCAGGAGAGTTCCAAATGTGTGTGGGTAGAATATATATCCCACAGGGGTAAAATTGAAAAAGTTGAAAAATGTTTTTTTTTTGAACTTAGTAATTTTTCCGGTGTTTATCAGACTTTCAGATAGGGGAAATGTCAGTGAGCGTTCCGATTTCAGTTCCAGACTGTTTTGCCCAATGAGTCCTTGATATTTAGTCGTTTTCAACCAATTTTCTGGATTTTTGAAAATTTCACTTTTTTGTGAAAATATCCACTAAATGAGGGAATAATATGTGTGAGGGTGCCCCAGGAGAGTTCCAAATGTGTGTGGGTAGAATATATATCCCACAGGGGTAAATTTGAGAAAAGTTTAAAACATTTTTTTTTGGACTTAGTCATTTTTCCAGCGTTTATCAGACTTTCAGATAGGGGAAATGTCAGTGAGCGTTCCGATTTCAGTTCCAGAGCGTTTCGCCCAATGAGTCCTTGATATTTTGTCGTTTTCAGGCAATTTTCTGAATTTTAGAAAATTTCACTTTTTTGTGAAAATATCCACTAAATGAGGGAATAATATGTGTGAGGGTACCCCAGGAGAGTTCCAAATGTGTGTGGGTAGAATATATATCCCACGGGGGTAAAATTGAAAAAAGGTGAAAAACATTTTTTTGGACTTAGTCATTTTTTCAGACTTTCAGATAGGGCATATGTCAGTGAGCATGCCGATTTCAGTTCCAGAGCGATTCGCCCAATGAGTCCTTGATATTTAGTTGTTTTCAGCCAATATTTTGGATTTTTGAAAATTTCACTTTTTTGTGAAAATATCCACTAAATGAGGGAATAATATGTGTGAGGGTACCCCAGGAGAGTTCCAAATGTGTGTGGGTAGAATATATATCCCACGGGGGTAAAATTTGAAAAAAAAATTTTTGGACTTAGTCATTTTTCCAGCGTTTATCAGACTTTCAGATAGGGCAAATGTCAGTGAGCATTCCGATTTCAGTTCCAGAGCGATTCGCCCAATGAGTCCTTGATATTTAGTTGTTTTCAGCCAATATTTTGGATTTTTGAAAATTTCACTTTTTTGTGAAAATATCCACTAAATGAGGGAATAATATGTGTGAGGGTACCCCAGGAGAGTTCCAAATGTGTGTGGGTAGAATATATATCCCACGGGGGTAAAATTGAAAAAAGTTGAAAAATGGTTTTTTTTTGAACTTAGTAATTTTTCCGGTGTTTATCAGACTTTCAGATAGGGAAAATGTCAGCGAGCGTTCCGATTTCAGTTCCAGAGCGATTCGCCCAATGAGTCCTTGATATTTAGTAGTTTTCAGCCAATTTTCTGGATTTTTGAAAATTTCACTTTTTTGTGAAAATATCCACTAAATGAGGGAATAATATGTGTGAGGGCACCCCAGGAGAGTTCCAAATGTGTGTGGGTAGAATATATATCCCACAGGGGTAAAATTGAAAAAAGTTTAAAAAAATTTTTTTTTTGGGACTTAGTCATTTTTCCGGCGTTTATCAGACTTTCAGATAGGGGAAATGTCAGTGAGCATTCCGATTTCAGTTCCAGAGCGATTCGCCCAATGAGTCCTTGATATTTCGTCATTTTCAGGCAATTTTCTGAATTTTTGAAAATTTCACTTTTTTGTGAAAATATCCACTAAATGAGGGAATAATATGTGTGAGGGTACCCCAGGAGAGTTCCAAATGTGTGTGGGTAGAATAAATATCCCACGGGGGTAAAATTGAAAAAAGGTGAAAAAATTTTTTTTTGGACTTAGTCATTTTTCCGGCGTTTATCAGACTTTCAGATAGGGCAAATGTCAGTGAGCATTCTGATTTCAATTCCAGAGCGATTCGCCCAATGAGTCCTTGATATTTAGTCGTTTTCAGCCAATTTTCTGGATTTTTGAAAATTTCACTTTTTTGTGAAAATATCCACTAAATGAGGGAATAATATGTGTGAGGGTACCCCAGGAGAGTTCCAAATGTGTGTGGGTAGAATATATATCCCACGGGGGTAAAATTGAAAAAAGTTGAAAAATGGTTTTTTTTTGAACTTAGTAATTTTTCCGGTGTTTATCAGACTTTCAGATAGGGAAAATGTCAGCGAGCGTTCCGATTTCAGTTCCAGAACGATTCTCCGGATGAGTCCTTGATATTTCGTCGTTTTCAGGCAATTTTCTGGATTTTTGAAAATTTCACTTTTTTGGGAAAATATCCACTAAATGAGGGAATAATATGTGTGAGGGTACCCCAGGAGAGTTCCAAATGTGTGTGGGTAGAATAAATATCCCACGGGGGTAAAATTGAAAAAAGGTGAAAAATTTTTTTTTTGGACTTAGTCATTTTTCCGGCGTTTATCAGACTTTCAGATAGGGCAAATGTCAGTGAGCATTTCGATTTCAGTTCCAGAGCGATTCGCCCAATGAGTCCTTGATATTTAGTAGTTTTCAGCCAATTTTCTGGATTTTTGAAAATTTCACTTTTTTGTGAAAATATCCACTAAATGAGGGAATAATATGTGTGAGGGCACCCCAGGAGAGTTCCAAATGTGTGTGGGTAGAATATATATCCCACAGGGGTAAAATTGAAAAAAGTTTAAAAAAATTTTTTTTTTGGGACTTAGTCATTTTTCCGGCGTTTATCAGACTTTCAGATAGGGGAAATGTCAGTGAGCATTCCGATTTCAGTTCCAGAGCGATTCGCCCAATGAGTCCTTGATATTTCGTCATTTTCAGGCAATTTTCTGAATTTTTGAAAATTTCACTTTTTTGTGAAAATATCCACTAAATGAGGGAATAATATGTGTGAGGGTACCCCAGGAGAGTTCCAAATGTGTGTGGGTAGAATAAATATCCCACGGGGGTAAAATTGAAAAAAGGTGAAAAAATTTTTTTTTGGACTTAGTCATTTTTCCGGCGTTTATCAGACTTTCAGATAGGGCAAATGTCAGTGAGCATTCTGATTTCAATTCCAGAGCGATTCGCCCAATGAGTCCTTGATATTTAGTCGTTTTCAGCCAATTTTCTGGATTTTTGAAAATTTCACTTTTTTGTGAAAATATCCACTAAATGAGGGAATAATATGTGTGAGGGTACCCCAGGAGAGTTCCAAATGTGTGTGGGTAGAATAAAAATCCCACAGGGGTAAAATTGAAAAAAGGTGAAAAATTTTTTTTTTGGACTTAGTCATTTTTCCGGCGTTTATCAGACTTTCAGATAGGGCAAATGTCAGTGAGCATTCCGATTTCAGTTCCAGAGCGATTCGCCGGATGAGTCCTTGATATTTCGTCATTTTCAGGCAATTTTCAGAATTTTTGAAAATTTCACTTTTTTGTGAAAATATCCACTAAATGAGGGAATAATATGTGTGAGGGTACCCCAGGAGAGTTCCAAATGTGTGTGGGTAGAATATATATCCCACGGGGGTAAAATTTGAAAAAAAAATTTTTGGACTTAGTCATTTTTCCAGCGTTTATCAGACTTTCAGATAGGGCAAATGTCAGTGAGCATTCCGATTTCAGTTCCAGAGCGATTCGCCCAATGAGTCCTTGATATTTAGTTGTTTTCAGCCAATATTTTGGATTTTTGAAAATTTCACTTTTTTGTGAAAATATCCACTAAATGAGGGAATAATATGTGTGAGGGTACCCCAGGAGAGTTCCAAATGTGTGTGGGTAGAATATATATCCCACGGGGGTAAAATTGAAAAAAGTTTAAAAAAATTTTTTTTTTGGGACTTAGTCATTTTTCCGGCGTTTATCAGACTTTCAGATAGGGGAAATGTCAGTGAGCATTCCGATTTCAGTTCCAGAGCGATTCGCCCAATGAGTCCTTGATATTTCGTCATTTTCAGGCAATTTTCTGAATTTTTGAAAATTTCACTTTTTTGTGAAAATATCCACTAAATGAGGGAATAATATGTGTGAGGGTACCCCAGGAGAGTTCCAAATGTGTGTGGGTAGAATATATATCCCACGGGGGTAAAATTGAAAAAATTTTTTTTTGGACTTAGTCATTTTTCCGGTGTTATCAGACTTTCAGATAGGGGAAATGTCAGTGAGCGTTCCGATTTCAGTTCCAGAGCAATTCGCCCAATGAGTCCTTGATATTTAGTCGTTTTCAGCCAATTTTCTGGATTTTTGAAAATTTCACTTTTTTGTGAAAATATCCACTAAATGAGGGAATAATATGTGTGAGGGTACCCCAGGAGAGTTCCAAATGTGTGTGGGTAGAATATATATCCCACGGGGGTAAAATTGAAAAAAGTTGAAAAATTTTTTTTTTTTGAACTTAGTAATTTTTCCGGTGTTTATCAGACTTTCAGATAGGGGAAATGTCAGCGAGCGTTCCGATTTCAGTTCCAGAACGATTCTCCTGATGAGTCCTTGATATTTCGTCGTTTTCAGGCAATTTTTTGGATTTTTGAAAATTTCACTTTTTGTGAAAATATCCACTAAATGAGGGAATAATATGTGTGAGGGTACCCCAGGAGAGTTCCAAATGTGTGTGGGTAGAATAAATATCCCACGGGGGTAAAATTGAAAAAAGGTGAAAATTTTTTTTTTTGGACTTAGTCATTTTTCCGGCGTTTATCAGACTTTCAGATAGGGCAAATGTCAGTGAGCATTCCGATTTCAGTTCCAGAGCTATTCGCCCAATGAGTCCTTGATATTTAGTAGTTTTCAGCCAATTTTCTGGATTTTTGAAAATTTCACTTTTTTGTGAAAATATCCACTAAATGAGGGAATAATATGTGTGAGGGTACCCCAGGAGAGTTCCAAATGTGTGTGTGTAGAATATATATCCCATGGGGGTAAAATTGAAAAAAGTTGAAAAATTTTTTTTTTTTGAACTTAGTATTTTTTCCGGTGTTTATCAGACTTTCAAATAGGGAAAATGTCAGCGAGCGTTCCGATTTCAGTTCCAGAACGATTCTCCGGATGAGTCCTTGATATTTCGTCGTTTTCAGGCAATTTTCTGGATTTTTGAAAATTTCACTTTTTTGGGAAAATATCCACTAAATGAGGGAATAATATGTGTGAGGGTACCCCAGGAGAGTTCCAAATGTGTGTGGGTAGAATATATATCCCACGGGGGTAAAATTGAAAAAAGTTTACAAATTTTTTTTTTGGACTTAATCATTTTTCCGGCGTTTATCAGACTTTCAGATAGGGGAAATGTCAGTGAGCGTTCCGATTTCAGTTCCAGAGCGATTCGCGCAATGAGTCCATGGTATTTAGTCGTTTTCAGTCAATTTTCTGGATTTTTGAAAATTTCACTTTTTTGTGAAAACATCCACTAAATGAGAGAATAATATGTGTGAGGGTAACCCAGGAGAGTTCAAAATGTGTGTGGGTAGAATATATATCCCACGGGGGTAAAATTGAAAAAAGTTTAAAAAATTTGTTTTTGGACTTACTCATTTTATCAGTCTTTCAGATAGGGTAAATGTCAGTGAGCATTCCGATTTCAGTTCCAGAGCGATTCGCCCAATGAGTCCTTGATATTTAGTCGTTTTCAGCCAATTTTCTGGATTTTTGAAAATTTCCCTTTTTTGTGAAAATATCCACTAAATGAGAGAATAATATGTGTGAGGGTAACCCAGGAGAGTTCCAAATGTGTGTGGGTAGAATGTATATCACACGGGGGTAAAATTGAAAAAAGTTTACAAATTTTTTTTTTGGACTTAAGTCATTTTTCCGGCGTTTATCAGACTTTCAGATAGGGCAAATGTCAGTGAGCATTCCGATTTCAGTTCCAGAGCGATTCGCCAGATGAGTCCTTGATATTTTGTCGTTTTCAGGCAATTTTCTGAATTTTTGAAAATTTCACTTTTTTGTGAAAATATCCGCTAAATGAGGGAATAATATGTGTGAGGGTACCCCAGGAGAATTCCAAATGTACATATCCCACGGGAGTAAAATTGAAAAAAGTTGAAAATTTTTTTTTTTGACGTAGTCATTTTTCCGGCGTTTATCAGACTTTCAGATAGGGAGTAAGTTAGGGAGTGAGCGTTCCGATTTCAGTTCCAGAGCGATTCGCCCAATGAGTCCTTGATATTTAGTCGTTTTCAGCCAATATTTTGGATTTTTGGAAAATTTCACTTTTTTGTGAAAATATCCACTAAATGAGGGAATAATATGTGTGAGGATACCCCAGAAGAATTCCAAATGTGTTTGGGTAGAATATATATCCCACGGTGGTAAAATGTAAAAAGTTAAAAAAATTTCTTTTTTGGACTTACTCATTTCTCCAGCGTTTATCAGAATTTCAGATAGGGGAATTGTCAGTGAGCGTTCCGATTTCAGTTCCAGAGCGATTCGCCCAATGTGTCCTTGATATTTAGTCATTTTCAGCCAATATTTTGGATTTTTTAAAATTTCACTTTTTTGTGAAAATATCCACTAAATGAAGGAATAATATGTGTGAGGGTACTCCAGGAGAGTTCCAAACGTGTGTGGGTAGAATATATATCCCACGGGGGTAAAATTGAAAAAAGTTGAAAAAAATTTTTTTTTAGACTTAGTCATTTTTCTGGCGTTTATCAGACTTTCAGATAGAGGAAATGTCAGTGAGCGTTTCGATTTCAGTTCCAGAGCGATTCGCCAGATGAGTCCTTGATATTTAGTCATTTTCAGCCAATTTTCTGGATTTTTGAAAATTTCACTTTTTTATGAAAATATCCACTAAATGAGGGAATAATATGTGTGAGGGTACCCCAGGAGAGTTCCAAATGTGTGTGGATAGAATATATATCCCATGGCGGTAAAATTGAAAAAAGTTGAAAACATTTTTTTTTTGGACTTAGTCATTTTTCCAGCGTTTATCAGACTTTCAGATAGGGAGTAAGCTCGGGAGTGAGTGTTCCGATTTCAGTTCCAGAGCGATTCGCCCAATGAGTCCTTGATATTTCGTCGCTGTCAGGCAATTTTCTGAATTTTTGAAAATTTCACTTTTTTGTGAAAATATCCACTAAATGAGGGAATAATATGTGTGAGGGTACACCAGGAGAGTTCCAAATGTGTGTGGGTAGAATATATATTCCACGGGGGTAAAATTGAAAAAACTTGAAAAATTTTTTTTTCTGGACTTAGTCATTTTTTCGGCGTTTATCAGACTTTCAGATAGGAAGTGAGCGTTCCGATTTCAGTTCCAGAGCGATTCGCCCAATGAGTCCTTGATATTTAGTCATTTTCAGCCAATTTTCTGGATTTTTGAAAATGTCACTTTTTTGTGAAAATATCCACTAAATGAGGGAATAATATGTGTGAGGGTACCCCAGGAGAGTTCCAAATGTGTGTGGATAGAATATATATCCCACGGCGGTAAAATTGAAAAAAGGTGAAAAATTTTTTTTTTTGGACTTAGTCATTTTTTCGGCGTTTATCATACTTTCAGATAGGGCAAATGTCAGTGAGCGTTCCGATTTCACTTCCAAAGCGATTCGCCCAATGAGTCCTTGATATTTAGTCGTTTTCAGCCAATTTTCTGGATTTTTCAAAATTTCACTTTTTTGTGAAAATATCCACTAAATGAGGGAATAATATGTGTGAGGGTACCACAGGAGAGTTCCAAATGTGTGTGGGTAGAATATTTATTCCACGGGGGTAAAATTGAAAAAACTTTTAAACATTTTTTTTTTCTGGACTTAGTCATTTTTTCGGCGTTTATCAGACTTTCAGATAGGAAGTGAGCATTCCAATTTCAGCTCCAATGCCATTCGCCCAAATGCGTCCTTGATATTTCGTCGTTTTCAGCCAATTTTCTGGATTTTTGAAAATTTCACTTTTTTGTGAAAATATCCACTAAATGAGGGAATAATATGTGTGAGGGTACCCCAGGAGAGTTCCAAATGTGTGTGGGTAGAATAAATATCCCACGGGGGTAAAATTTAAAAAAGGTGAAAAATTTTTTTTTGGACTTAGTCATTTTTCCGGCGTTTATCAGACTTTCAGATAGGGCAAATGTCAGTGAGCATTCCGATTTCAGTTCCAGAGCGATTCGCCCAATGAGTCCTTGATATTTAGTCGTTTTCAGCCAATTTTCTGGATTTTTGAAAATTTCACTTTTTTGTGAAAATATCCACTAAATGAGGGAATAATATGTGTGAGGGTACCCCAGGAGAGTTCCAAATGTGTGTGGGTAGAATATATATCCCACGGGGATAAATTTGAAAAAAGGTGAAAAAATTTTTTTTTAGGACTTAGTCATTTTTTCAGACTTTCAGATAGGGCATGTGTCAGTGAGCATTCCGATTTCAATTCCAGAGCGAATTGCCCAATGAGTCCTTGATATTTAGTTATTTTCAGCCAATATTTTGGATTTTTGAAAATTTCACTTTTTTGTGAAAATATCCACTAAATGAGGGAATAATATGTGTGAGGGTACCCCAGGAGAGTTCCAAATGTGTGTGGGTAGAATATATATCCCACGGGGGTAAAATTGAAAAAATTTATTTTTGGACTTAGTCATTTTTCCGGCGTTTATCAGACTTTCAGATAGGGCAAATGTCAGTGAGCATTTCGATTTCAGTTCCAGAGCGATTCGTTGGATGAGTCCTTGATATTTCGTCATTTTCAGGCAATTTTCAGAATTTTTGAAAATTTCACTTTTTTGTGAAAATATCCACTAAATGAGGGAATAATATGTGTGAGGGTACCCCAGGAGAGTTCCAAATGTGCGTGGGTAGAATATATATCCCACGGGGGTAAAATTGAAAAAAGGTGAAAAATATTTTTTTTGGACTTAGTCATTTTTTCAGACTTTCAGATAGGGCATATGTCAGTGAGCATTCCGATTTCAGTTCCAGAGCGATTCGCCGGATGAGTCCTTGATAGTTCGTCATTTTCAGGCAATTTTCTGAATTTTTGAAAATTTCACTTTTTTGTGAAAATATCCACTAAATGAGGGAATAATATGTCTGAGGGTACCCCAGGAGAGTTCCAAATGTGCGTGGGTAGAATATATATCCCACGGGGGTAAAATTGAAAAAAGTTGAAAAATTTTTTTTTTTTGGACTTAGTCATTTTTCCGGCATTTATCAGACTTTCAGATAGGGCAAATTTCAGTGAGCATTCCGATTTCAGTTCCAGAGCGATTCGCCCAATGAGTCCTTGATATTTAGTAGTTTTCAGGCAATTTTCTGGATTTTTGAAAATTTCACTTTTTTGTGAAAATATCCACTAAATGAGGGAATAATATGTGTGAGGGTACCCCAGGAGAGTTCCAAATGTGTGTGGGTAGAATAAATATCCCACGGGGGTAAAATTGAAAATAGGTGAAAAATTTTTTTTTTGGACTTAGTCATTTTTCCGGCGTTTATCAGACTTTCAGATAGGGCAAACATCAGTGAGCATTCCGATTTCAGTTCCAGAGCGATTCGCCCAATGAGTCCTTGATATTTAGTCGCTTTCAGCCAATTTTCTGGATTTTTGAAAATTTCACTTTTTTGTGAAAATATCCACTAAATGAGGGAATAATATGTGTGAGGGTACCCCAGGAGAGTTCCAAATGTGTGTGGGTAGAATATATATCCCATGGGGGTAAAATTGAAAAAATTTTTTTTTGGACTTAGTCATTTTTCCGGTGTTATCAGACTTTCAGATAGGGGAAATGTCAGTGAGCGTTCCGATTTCAGTTCCAGAGCGATTCGCCCAATGAGTCCTTGATATTTAGTCGTTTTCAGCCAATTTTCTGGATTTTTGAAAATTTCACTTTTTTTGTGAAAATATCCACTAAATGAGGGAATAATATGTGTGAGGGTACCCCAGGAGAGTTCCAAATGTGTGTGGGTAGAATATATATCCCACGGGGGTAAAATTGAAAAAAGTTGAAAAATTTTTTTTTTTTGAACTTAGTAATTTTTCCGGTGTTTATCAGACTTTCAGATAGGGCAAATGTCAGTGAGCACTCTGATTTCAGTTCCAGAGCGATTCGCCGTATAAGTCCTTGATATTTTGTCGTTTTCAGGCAATTTTCTGAATTTTTGAAAATTTCACTTTTTTGTGAAAATATCCGCTAAATGAGGGAATAATATGTGTGAGTGTACCCCAGGAGAGTTCCAAATGTGTGTGGGTAGAATATATATCCCAAGGGGGTAAAATTTTAAAAATTTTTTTTTGGACTTAGTAATTTTTCCGGTGTTTATCAGACTTTCAGATAGGGGAAATGTCGGCGAGCGTTCCGATTTCAGTTCCAGAGCGATTCTCCGGATGAGTCCTTGATATTTCGTCGTTTTCAGGCAATTTTCTGAATTTTTGAAAATTTCACTTTTTTGTGAAAATATCCACTAAATGAGGGAATAATATGTGTGAGGGTACCCCAGGAGAGTTCCAAATGTGTGTGGGTAGAATACATATCCCACGGGGGTAAAATTGAAAAAAGTTTACAAATTTTTTTTTTGGACTTAGTCATTTTTCCGGCGTTTATAAGACTTTCAGATGGGGCAAATGTCAGTGAGCGTTCCAATTTCAGTTCCAGAGCGATTCGCCGGATGAGTCCTTGATATTTCATCGTTTTCAGGCAATTTTCTAAATTTTTGAAAATTTCACTTTTTTGTGAAAATATCCACTAAATGAGGGAATAATATGTGTGAGGGTACCCCAGGAGAGTTCCAAATGTGTGTGGGTAGAATAAATATCCCACGGGGGTAAAATTGAAAAAAGGTGAAAATTTTTTTTTTTTGGACTTAGTCATTTTTCCGGCGTTTATCAGACTTTCAGGTAGGGCAAATGTCAGTGAGTGTTCCGATTTCAGTTCCAGAGCGATTCGCCCAATGAATCCATGATATTTCGTCGTTTTCAGGCAATTTTCTGAATTTTTGAAAATTTCACTTTTTTGTGAAAATATCCACTAAATGAGAGAATAATATGTGTGAGGGTAACCCAGGAGAGTTCCAAATGTGTGTGGGTAGAATGTATATCACACGGGGGTAAAATTGAAAAAAGTTTACAAATTTTTTTTTTGGACTTAAGTCATTTTTCCGGCGTTTATCAGACTTTCAGATAGGGCAAATGTCAGTGAGCATTCCGATTTCAGTTCCAGAGCGATTCGCCGGATGAGTCCTTGATATTTAGTCGTTTTCAGCCAATATTTTGGATTTTTGAAAATGTCACTTTTTTGCGAAAATATCCACTAAATGAGGGAATAATATGTGTGAGGGTACCCCAGGAGAGTTCCAAATGTGTGTGCGTAGAATATTTATCCCCGGGGGTAAAATTGAAAAAAGTTGAAAAAATTTTTTTTTGGACTTAGTCTTTTTTCCGGCGTTTATCAGACTTTCAGATACTGCAAATGTTAGTGAGCATTCCGATTTCAGTTCCAGAGCGATTCGCCCAATGAGTCCTTGATATTTAGTCGTTTTCAGCCAATTTTCTGGATTTTTGAAAATTTCACTTTTTTGCGAAAATATCCACTAAATGAGGGAATAATATGTGTGAGGGTACCCCAGGAGAATTCCAAATGTACATAACCCACGGGAGTAAAATTGAAAAAAGTTGAAAATTTTTTTTTTTGACGTAGTCATATTTCCGGCGTTTATCAGACTTTCAGATAGGGAGTAAGTTAGGGAGTGAGTGTTCCGATTTCAGTTCCAGAGCGATTCGCCCAATGAGTCCTTGATATTTAGTCGTTTTCAGCCAATATTTTGGATTTTTGAAAATTTCACTTTTTTGTGAAAATATCCACTAAATGAGGGAGTAATATGTGTGAGGGTACCCCAGGAGAGTTCCAAATGTGTGTGGGTAGAATATATATCCCACGGGAGTAAAATTGAAAAAAGTTGAAAAAAGTTTTTTTTGGACTTAGTCATTTTTCCGGCGTTTATCAGACTTTCAGATAGGGCAAATGTCAGTGAGCATTCCGATTTCAGTTCCAGAGCAATTCGCCCAATGACTTCTTGATATTTTTTCGTTGTCAAGCAATTTTCTGAATTTTTGAAAATTTCACTTTTTTGTGAAAATATCCACTAAATGAGGGAATAATATGTGTGAGGATACCCCAGAAGAATTCCAAATGTGTTTGGGTAGAATATATATCCCACGGTGGTAAAATGTAAAAAGTTAAAAAAATTTCTTTTTTGGACTTACTCATTTCTCCAGCGTTTATCAGAATTTCAGATAGGGGAAATGTCAGTGAGCGTTCCAATTTCAGTTCCAGAGCGATTTGCCGGATGAGTCCTTGATATTTCGTCGTTTTCAGCCAATTTCTGAATTTTTGAAAATTTCACTTTTTTTGTGAAAATATCAACTAAATGAGGGAATAATATGTGTAAGGGTACCTCAGGAGAGTTCCAAATGTGTGTGGGTAGAATATATATCCCACGGGGGTAAAATTGAAAAAAGTTGAAAAAAATTTTTTTTTGGACTTAGTCATTTTTCCGGCGTTTATCAGACTTTCAGATAGGGCAAATGTCAGTGAGCGTTCCGATTTCAGTTCCAGAGCGATTCGTCCAATGAGTCCTTGATATTTAGTCGTTTTCAGCCAATATTTTGGATTTTTGAAAATTTCACTTTTTTGTGAAAATATCCACTAAATGAGGGAATAATATGTGTGAGGGTACCCCAGGAGAGTTCCAAATGTGTGTGGGTGGAATATATATCCCACAGGAGTAAAATTGAAAAAAGTTGAAAAAAATTTTTTTTTGGACTTAGTCATTTCTCCGGCATTTATGAGACTTTCAGATAGGGGAAATGTCAGTGAGTGTTCCGATTTCAGTTCCAGAGCGGATCGCACAATGAGTCCTTGATACTTAGTCGTTTTCAGCCAATTTTCAGGATTTTTGAAAATTTCACTTTTTTGTGAAAATATCCACTAAATGAGGGAATAATATGTGTGAGGGTACCCCAGGAGAGTTCCAAATGTGTGTGGGTAGAATATATATCCCAGAGGGATAGAATTGAAAAAAGTTGAAAAAAATTTTTTTTTTGGACTTAGTCATTTCTCTGGCATTTATCAGACTTTCAGATAGGAGAAATGTCAATGAGCGTTCCGATTTCAGTTCCAGAGCGATTCACCCAATGAGTCCTTGATATTTAGTCATTTTCAGCCAATTTTCTGGATTTCTGGAAATTTCACTTTTTTGTGAAAATATCCACTAAATGAGGGAATAATATGTGTGAGGGTACCCAAGGAGAGTTTCAAATGTGTGTGGGTAGAATATATATCACAAGGGGTAAAATTGAAAAAAGTTGAAAAAATTTGGTTTGGACTTAGTCATTTTTTTCGGCGTTTATCAGACTTTCAGATAGGGGAAATGTCAGTGAGCATTCCGATTTCAGTTCCAGAGCGATTCGTCCAATGAGTCCTTGATATTTAGTCATTTTCAGCCAATATTTTGGATTTTTGAAAATTTTACTTTTTTGTGAAAATGTCCACTAAATGAGGGAATAATATGTGTGAGGGTACCACAGGAGAGTTCCAAATGTGTGTGGGTAGAATATATATCCCACGGGGGTAAAATTGAAAAAATTTTTTTTTTGGAATTAGTCATTTTTCCGGCGTTTATCATACTTTCAGATAGGGCAAATGTCAGTGAGCGTTCCGATTTCAGTTCCAGAGCGATTCGTCCAATGAGTCCTTGATATTTAGTAGTTTTCAGCCAATATTTGGGATTTTTGAAAATTTCACTTTTTTGTTAAAATATCCACTAAATGAGGGAATAATATGTATGAGGGTACCCCAGGAGAGTTCCAAATGTGTGTGGGTAGAATATATATCCCACGGGGGTCAAATTGAAAAAAGTTGAAAAAAAATTTTTTTTGGTCTTAGTCATTTTTCCGGCGTTTATCAGACTTTCAGATAGGGGAAATGTCAGTGAGCGTTCCAATTTCAGTTCCAGAGCGATTCACCCAATGAGTCCGTGATATTTAGTCATTTTCAGCCAATTTTCTGGATTTTTGAAAATTTCCCTTTTTTGTGAAAATATCCACTAAATGAGGGAATAATATGTGTAAGAGTACCCCATGAGAGTTCCAAATGTGTGTGGGTAGAATATATATCCCACAGGATTAAAATTGAAAAAAGTTGAAAAAAAATTTTTTTTTGAACTTAGTCATTTTTCCGGCGTTTATCAGACTTTCAGATAGGGGAAATGTTAGTGAGCGTTCCGATTTCAGTATTTCAGTTCCAGAGCAATTCGCCCAATGAGTCCTTGATATTTCGTCGTCAGGCAATTTTCTGAATTTTTGAAAATTTCACTTTTTTGTGAAAATATCCACTAAATGAGGGAATAATATGTGTGAGAGTACCCCATGAGAGTTTCAAATGTGTGTGGGTAGAATAGGGTTAAAATTGAAAAAAGTTGAAAAACAATTTTTTTTTTGCACTTAGTCATTTTTCCGTTGTTTATCAGACTTTCAGATAGGGCAAATGTGACTGAGCTTTCCAATTTCAGTTCCAGAGCGATTCAGCCAATGAGTCCTTGATATTTAGTCATTTTCAGTCAAGTTTCTGGATTTTTGAAAATTTCACTTTTTTGTGAAAATATCCACTAAATGAGGGAATAATATGTGTGAGTTTACCCCAGGAGAGTTCCAAATGTGTGTGGGTAGAATATATATCCCACAGGATTAAAATTGAAAAAAGTTGAAAAAAAATTTTTTTTTTTCATTTAGTCATTTTTACGGTGTTTATCAGACTTTCAGTTAGGGCAAATGTGAGTGAGCGTTCCAATTTCAGTTCCAGAGCGACTCACCAATGAGTCTTTGATATTTAGTCATTTTCAGCCAATTTTTTGGATTTTTGAAAATTTTACTTTTTTGTGAAAATATCCACTAAATGAGGGAATAATATGTGTGAGGGTACCCCAGGAGAGTTGCAAATGTGTGTGGGTAGAATATATATCCCACGGGGGTAAAATTGAAAAAAGTTGAAAAAAAAATTCTTTTGGACTTAGTCATTTTTCCGGCTTTTATCAGACTTTCAGATAGGGGAAATGTCAGTGAGCATTCCGATTTCAGTTCCAGAGCGGATCGCACAATTAGTCCTTGATATTTAGTCGTTTTCAGCCAATTTTCTGGATTTTTGAAAATTTTAATTTTTTGTGAAAATATCCACTAAATGAGGGAATAATATGTGTGAGGGTACCTCAGGAGAGTTCCAAATGTGTTTGGGTAGAATATATATCCCACGGGGGTAAAATTGAAAAAAGTTGAAAAAATTTTTTTTTTTACACTTAGTCATTTTTCCGGCATTTATCAGACTTTCAGATAGGGGAATTGTCAGTGAGCATTCCGATTTCAGTTCCAGAGCGATTCGCCCAATGAGTCCTTGATAATTAGTCGTTTTCAGCCAATTTTCTGGATTTTTGGAAATTTCACTTTTTTGTGAAAACATCCACTAAATGAGGGAATAATATGTGTGAGGGTACCCAAGGAGAGTTCCAAATGTGTGTGGGTAGAATATATATCACACGGGGTAAAATTGAAAAAAGTTTAAAAAAATTTTTTTTGGGACTTAGTCATTTTTCCGGTGTTTATCAGACTTTCAGATAGGGCAAATGTGAGTGAGCGTTCCAATTTCAGTTCCAGAGCGATTCACCCAATGAGTCCTTGATATTTAGTCATTTTCAGCCAATTTTCTGGATTTTTGAAAATTTCACTTTTTTGTGAAAATATCCACTAAATGAGGGAATAATATGTGTGAGGGTACCCCAGGAGCGTTCCAAATGTGTGTGGGTAGAATATATATCCCACAGGATTACAATTTAAAAAAGTTGAAAAAAATTTTTTTTTTGGACTTAGTCATTTTTACGGCGTTTATCATACTTTCAGATAGGGAGTAAGCTAGGGAGTGAGCGTTCCAATTTCAGTTCCAGAGCGATTCGCCCAATGAGTCCTTGATATTTCGTCGTTGTCAGGCAATTTTCTGAATTTTTGAAAATTTCACTTTTTTGTGAAAATATCCACTAAATGAGGGAATAATATCTGTGAGGGTACCCCAGGAGAGTTCCAAATGTGTGTGGGTAGAATATATATCCCACGGGGGTAAAATTGAAAAAAGTTGAAAAAAATTTTTGTGTGGATTTAGTATTTTTTTCTGCGTTTTTCAGACTTTCAGATAGGGAAAATGTCAGTGAGCGTTCCGATTTCAGTTCCAGAGTGGATGGCACAATGAGTCCTTGATATTTTGTCGTTTTCAGCCAATTTTCTGGATTTTTGAAAATTTTAATTTTTTGTGAAAATATCCACTAAATGAGGGAATAATATGTGTGAGGGTACCCCAGCAGAGTTCCAAATGTGTGTGGGTAGAATATATATCCCACGGGGCAAAATTGAAAAAGGTTGAAAAAATTTTTTTTTTACACTTAGTCATTTTTCCGGCGTTTATTAGACTTTCAGATAGGGGACATGTCAGTGAGCGTTTCGATTTCAGTTCCAGAGTGGCTCGCACAATGAGTCCTTGATATTTAGTCGTTTTCAGCCAATTTTCTGGATTTTTGAAAATTTCCCTTTTTTGTGAAAATATCCACTAAATGAGGGAATAATATGTGTGAGGGTACCCCAGGAGAGTTCCAAATGTGTGTGGGTAGAATATATATCCCACGGGGGTAAAATTGAAAAAAGTTGAAAAAATTATTTTTTTGGACTTAGTCATTTTTCCGGCGTTTATCAGACTTTCAGATAGGGGAAATGTCAGTGAGCGTTCCGATTTCAGTTCCAGAGTGGATCGCACAATGAGTCCTTGATATTTAGTCGTTTTCAGCCAATTTTCTTGATTTTTGAAAATTTTAATTTTTGGTGAAAATATCCACTATATGAGAGAATAATATGTGTGAGGGTACCCCAGGAGAGTTGCAAATGTGTGTGGGTAGAATATATATCCCACGGGGGTAAAATTGAAAAAAGTTGAAAAAAAATTTCTTTTGGACTTAGTCATTTTTCCGGCGTTTATCAGACTTTCAGATAGGGGAAATGTCAGTGAGCATTCCGATTTCAGTTCCAGAGCGGATCGCACAATTAGTCCTTGATATTTAGTCGTTTTCAGCCAATTTTCTGGATTTTTGAAAATTTTAATTTTTTGTGAAAATATCCACTAAATGAGGGAATAATATGTGTGAGGGTACCTCAGGAGAGTTCCAAATGTGTTTGGGTAGAATATATATCCCACGGGGGTAAAATTGAAAAAAGTTTAAAAAAATTTTTTTTGGGACTTAGTCATTTTTCCGGCGTTTATCAGATTTTCAGATAGGGGAAATGTCAGTGAGCATTCCGATTTCAGTTCCAGAGCGATTCGCCCAATGAGTCCTTGATATTAAGTCGTTTTCAACCAATATTTTGGATTTTTGAAAATTTCACTTTTTTGTGAAAATATCCACTAAATGAGGGAATAATATGTGTGAGGGTACCCCAGGAGAGTTCCAAATGTGTGTGGGTAGAATATATATCACACGGGGGGTAAAATTGAAAAAAGTTGAAAAAAAATTTTTTTTGGACTTACTCATTTTTCCGGCGTTTATCAGACTTTCAGATAGGGGAAATGTCAGTGAGCGTTCCGATTTCAGTTCCAGAGCAGATCACACAATGAGTCCTTGATATTTAGAAGTTTTCAGTCAATATTTTGGATTTTTGAAAATTTCACTTTTTTGTGAAAATATCCACTAAATGAGGGAATAATATGTGTGAGGGTACCCCAGGAGAGTTCCAAATGTGTTTGGGTAGAATATATATCCCACGGGGGTAAAATTGAAAAAAGTTTAAAAAAATTTTTTTTGGGACTTAGTCGTTTTTCCGGCGTTTATCAGACTTTCAGATAGGGGAAATGTCAGTGAGCGTTCCGATTTCAGTTCCGAGTGGTTCACCCAATGAGTCCTTGATATTTAGTCGTTTTCAGCCAATTTTCTGGATTTTTGAAAATTTCACTTTTTTGTGAAAATATCCACTAAATGAGGGAATAATATGTGTGAGGGTACCCCGGGAGAGTTCCAAATGTGTGTGGATAGAATATATATCCCACAGTGTAAAATTGAAAAAAGTTAAAAAAAATTTTTTTGGGAATTATTCATTTTTCCGACGTTCATCAGACTTTCAGATAGGGGAAATGTCAGTGAGAATTCCGATTTCAGTTCTAGAGCGATTCTCCCAATGAGTCCTTGATATTTAGTCGTTTTCAGCCAATTTTGTGGATTTTTGAAAATTTCACTTTTTTGTGAAAATATCCACTAAATGAGGGAATAATATGTGTGAGGGTACCCCAGGAGAGTTCCAAATGTGTGTGGGTAGAATATATATCCCACGGGGGTAAAATTGAAAAAAGTTGAAAAAAAATTTTTTTTGCCACTTAGTCATTTTTCCGGCGTTTATCAGACTTTCAGATAGGGGAAATGTCAGTGAGCATTCGGAGTTCAGTTCCAGAGCGATTCACCCAATGAGTACTTGATATTTAGTCGTTTTCAGCCAATTTTCTGGATTTTTGAAAATTTTACTTTTTTGTGAAAATATCCACTAAATGAGGGAATAATATGTGTGAGGGTACCCCAGTAGAGATCCAAGTGTGTGTGGGTAGAATATATATCCCATGGGGGTAAAATTGAAAAAAGTTGAAAAATTTATTTTTTTTGACTTACTCATGTTTCCAACGTTTATCAGACTTTCAGATAGGGGAAATGTCAGTGAGCGTTCCGGTTTCAGTTCCAGATCGATTCGCCCAATGAGTCCTGGATATTTAGTCGTTTTCAGCCAATATTTTGGATTTTTGAAAATTTCACTTTTTTGTGAAAATATCCACTAAATGAGGGAATAATATGTGTGAGGGTACCCCAGGAGAGTTCCAAATGTGTGTGGGTAGAATATATATCCCACGGGGGTAAAATTGAAAAAAGTTGAAAAAATTTTTTTTGGGCTTAGTCATTTTTCCTGCATTCATCAGAATTTCAGATAGGGGAAATGTCAGTGAGCCTTCCGATTTCAGTTCCAGAGCGGATCGCACAATGAGTCCTTGATATTTAGTCGTTTTCAGCTGATATTCAGGATTTTTGAAAATTTCACTTTTTTGTGAAAATATCCACTAAATGAGGGAATAATATGTGTGAGGGTACCCCAGGAGAGTTCCAAATGTGTGTGGGTAGAATATATATCCCACGGGGGTAAAATTGAAAAAAGTTGAAAAAAATTTTTTTTTGGACTTAGTCATTTTTCCGGCGTTTATCAGACTTTCAGAAAGGGGAAATGTCAGTGAGAATTCCGATTTCAGTTCCAGAGCGATTCGCCCAATGAGTCCTTGATGTTTAGTCGTTTTCAGCCAATTTTCTGTATTTTTGAAAATTTCACTTTTTTGTGAAAATATCCACTAAATGAGGGATTACTATGTGTGAGGGTACGCCAGGAGAGTTCCAAATGTGTGTGGGTAGAATAAATATCAAACGGGGGTAAAATTGAAAATAGTTGAAAAAAATTTTTTTTTGGACTTAGTCATTTTTCCAACGTTTAGCAGACTTTCAGATAGGGGAAATGTCAGTGAGCGTTTCGATTTCAGTTCCAGAGCGTTTCTCCCAATGAGTCCTTGATATTTAGTCGTTTTCAGCCAATTTTCTTGATATTTAAAAATTTCAATTTTTTTTAAAAATATCCACTAAATGAGGGAATAATATGTGTGAGGGTACCCCAGGAGTGTACCAAATGTGTGTGGGTAGAACATATATCCCATGGGGGAAAAATTGAAAAAAGTTGAAAAAAATTTTTTTTGGACTTAGTCATTTTTCCGGCGTTTATCTGACTTTCAGATAGGGGAAATGTCAGTGAGAATGTGAGAATTCCGATTTCAGTTCCAGAGCGATTCGCCCAATGGGTCCTTGATATTTAGTCGTTTTCAGCCAATTTTCTGGATTTTTGAAAATTTTACTTTTTTGTGAAAATATCCACTAAATGAGGGAATAATATGTGTGAGGGTACCCCAGGAGAGTTCCAAATGTGTGTTGGTAGAATATATATCCCACGGGGGTAAAATTGAAAAAAGTTGAAGAAAATTTTTTTTTGGACTTATTCATTTTTCCGACGTTTATCAGACTTTCAGATAGGGGAACTGTCAGTGAGAATTCCGATTTCAGTTCGAGAGCAATTCGCCCAATGAGTCCTTGATATTTAGTCGTTTTCAGCCAATTTTCTGGATTTTTGAAAATTTCACTTCTTTGTGAAAATATCCACTAAATGAGGGAATAATATGTGTGAGGGTACCCCAGGAGAGTTCCAAATGTGTGTGGGTAGAATATATATCCCACGGGGGTAAAATTGAAAAAAGTTGAAAAAAATTTTTTTTGGGGCTTAGTCATTTTTCCGGCATTCATGAGACTTTCAGATAGGGGAAATGTCAGTGAGCGTTCCGATTTCAGTTCCAGAGCAGATCGCACAATGAGTCCTTGATATTTAGTCGTTTTCAGCCAATTTCCTGGATTTTTGAAAATTTTACTTTTTTGTGAAAATATCCACTAAATGAGGGAATAATATGTGTGAGGGTACCCCAGCAGAGTTCCAAATGTGTGTGGGTAGAATATATATCCCACCGGGGTAAAATTGAAAAAAGTTTAAAAAAAATTTTTTTTGGACTTAGTCATTTTTCCAGCGTTTATCAGACTTTCAGATAGGGGAAATGTCAGTGAGCGTTCCGCTTTCAGTTCCAGAGCGATTCGCCCAATGAGTCCTTAATATTTCGTTGTTTTCAGCCAATATTTTGGAATTTTGAAAATTTTACTTTTTTGTGAAAATATCCACTAAATGAGGGAATAATATGTGTGAGGGTACCCCAGGAGAGTTCCAAATGTGTGTGGGTAGAATATATATCCCACGGGGGTAAAGTTGAAAAAAGTTGAAAATAATTTTTTTTTGGACTTATTCATTTTTCCGGCGTTTATCAGACTTTCAGAAAGGGGAAATGTCAGTGAGCATTCCGATTTCAGTTCCAGAGTGGTTCGCCCAATGAGTCCTTGATATTTAGTCGTTTTCAGCCAATTTTCTGGATTTTTGAAAATTTCACTTTTTTTGTGAAAATATCCACTAAATGAGGGAATAATATGTGTGAGGGTACCCCAGGAGAGTTCCAAATGTGTGTGGGTAGAATATATATCCCACGGGGGTAAAATTGAAAAAAGTTGAAAAAAATTTTTTTTTGGACTTAGTCATTTTTCCGGCGTTTATCAGACTTTCAGAAAGGGGAAATGTCAGTGAGCGTTCCGATTTCAGTTCCAGAGTGGTTCGCCCAATGAGTCCTTGATATTTAGTCGTTTTCAGCCAATTTTCTGGATTTTTGAAAATTTCACTTTTTTGTGAAAATATCCACTAAATGAGGGAATAATATGTGTGAGGGTACCCCAGGAGAGTTCCAAATGCATGTGAGTAGAATATATATCCCATGGGGGAAAAATTGAAAAAAGTTGAAAAAAAATTTTTTTGGGGCTTAGTCATTTTTCCGGCATTCATCAGATTTTCAGAAAGGGGAAATGTCAGTGAGCGTTCCGATTTCAGTTCCAGAGCGGATCGCACAATGAGTCCTTGATACTTATTCGTTTTCAGCCAATTTTCTGGATTTTTGAAAATTTTACTTTTTTGTGAAAATATCCACTAAATGAGGGAATAATATGTGGGAGGATACCCCAGGAGAATTCCAAATGTGTGTGGGTAGAATATATATCAAACGGGGGTAAAATTGAAAATAGTTGAAAAAAATTTTTTTTTGGACTTAGTCATTTTTCCAACGTTTAGCAGACTTTCAGATAGGGGAAATATCAGTGAGAATTCCGATTTCAGTTCCAGAGCGATTCGCCCAATGAGTCCTTGATGTTTAGTCGTTTTCAGCCAATTTTCTGTATTTTTGAAAATTTCACTTTTTTGTGAAAATATCCACTAAATGACGGATTACTATGTGTGAGGGTACGCCAGGAGAGTTCCAAATGTGTGTGGGTAGAATACATATCAAACGGGGGTAAAATTGAAAATAGTTGAAAAAAATTTTTTTTTGGACTTAGTCATTTTTCCAACGTTTAGCAGACTTTCAGATAGGGGAAATGTCAGTGAGCGTTTTGATTTCAGTTCCAGAGCGTTTCTCCCAATGAGTCCTTGATATTTAGTCGTTTTCAGCCAATTTTCTTGATATTTAAAAATTTCAATTTTTTTTTAAAATATCCACTAAATGAGGGAATAATATGTGTGAGGGTACCCCAGGAGTGTACCAAATGTGTGTGGGTAGAACATATATCCCACGGGGGTAAAATTGAAAAAAGTTGAAAAAATTTTTTTTTTGGACTTAGTCATTTTTCCAGCGTTTATCAGACTTTCAGATAGGGGAAATGTCAGTGAGCGTTCCGATTTCAGTTCCAGAGCGGATCGCACAATGAGTCCTTGATATTTAGTCGTTTTCAGCCAATATTTTGGATTTTTGAAAATTTCACTTTTTTGTGAAAATTTCCACTAAATGAGGGAATAATATGTGTGAGGATACCCCAGGAGAGTTCCAAATGTGTGTGGGTAGAGTATATATCCCACGGGGTAAAAATTGAAAAAAGTTGAAAAAAAATTTTTTTGGGGCTTAGTCATTTTTCCGGCATTCATCAGACTTTCAGAAAGGGGAAATGCCAGTGAGCGTTCCGATTTCGGTTCCATAGCGGATCGCACAATGAGTCCTTGATATTTATTCGTTTTCAGCCAATTTTCTGGATTTTTGAAAATTTTACTTTTTTGTGAAAATATCCACTAAATGAGGGAATAATATGTGTGAGGATACCCCAGGAGACTTCCAAATGTGTGTGGGTAGAATATATATCACACGGGGAGGTAAAATTGAAAAAAGTTGAAAAAAATTTTTTTGAGGATTAATTCATTTTTCCAACGTTTAGCAGACTTTCAGATAGGGGAAATGTCAGTGAGCGTTCCGATTTCAGTTCCAGAGCGTTTCTCCCAATGAGTCCTTGATATTTAGTCGTTTTCAGCCAATTTTCTTGATATTTGAAAATTTCAATTTTTTGTAAAAATATCCACTAAATGAGGGAATAATATGTGTGAGGGTACCCCAGGAGAGTACCAAATGTGTGTGGGTAGAATATATATCCCATGGTTGTAAAATTGAAAAAAGTTGAAAAAAATTTTTTTTGGACTTAGTAATTTTTCCGCCGTTTATCAGACTTTCAGGTAGGGCAAATGTCAGTGAGCGTTCCGATTTCAGTTCCAGAGCGATTCGCGCAATGAGTCCTTGATATTTAGTCGTTTTCAGCCAATTTTCTTGATTTTTGAAAATTTCCCTTTTTTGTGAAAATATCCGCTAAATGAGGGAATAATATGTGTGAGGGTACCCCAGGAGAGTTCCAAATGTGTGTGGGTAGAATATATATCCCACGGGGGTAAAATAGAAAAAAGTTGAAAAAATAATTTTTTGGACTCATTCATTTTTCCGACGTTTATCAGACTTTCGGATAGGGGAAATGTCAGTGAGCGTTCCGATTTCAGTTCCAGAGCAGATCGCACAATGAGTCCTTGATATTTAGTCGTTTTCAGACAATATTTTGGATTTTTGAAAATTTCACTTTTTTGTGAAAATATCCACTAAATGAGGGAATAATATGTGTGAGGGTACCCCAGGAGAGTTCCAAATGTGTGTGGGTAGAATATATATCCCACGGGGGTAAAATTGAAAAAAGTTGAAAACATTTTTTTTTTGGACTTAGTCATTTTTCCAGCGTTTATCAGACTTTCAGATAGGGGAAATGTCAGTGAGCGTTCCGATTTCAGTTCCAGAGCGGATCGCACAATGAGTCCTTGATATTTAGTCGTTTTCAGCCAATATTTTGGATTTTTGAAAATTTCACTTTTTTGTGAAAATATCCACTAAATGAGGGAATAATATGTGTGAGGGTACCCCAGGAGAGTTCCAAATGTGTGTGGGTAGAATATATATCCCACGGGGGTAAAGTTGAAAAAAGTTGAAAATAATTTTTTTTTGGACTTATTCATTTTTCCGGCGTTTATCAGACTTTCAGAAAGGGGAAATGTCAGTGAGCGTTCCGATTTCAGTTCCAGAGTGGTTCGCCCAATGAGTCCTTGATATTTAGTCGTTTTCAGCCAATTTTCTGGATTTTTGAAAATTTCACTTTTTTGTGAAAATATCCACTAAATGAGGGAATAATATGTGTGAGGGTACCCCAGGAGAGTTCCAAATGCATGTGAGTAGAATATATATCCCATGGGGGAAAAATTGAAAAAAGTTGAAAAAAAATTTTTTTGGGGCTTAGTCATTTTTCCGGCATTCATCAGATTTTCAGAAAGGGGAAATGTCAGTGAGCGTTCCGATTTCAGTTCCAGAGCGGATCGCACAATGAGTCCTTGATACTTATTCGTTTTCAGCCAATTTTCTGGATTTTTGAAAATTTCACTTTTTTTGTGAAAATATCCACTAAATGAGGGAATAATATGTGTGAGGGTACCCCAGGAGAGTTCCAAATGTGTGTGGGTAGAATATATATCACACGGGGGTAAAATTGAAAAAAGTTGAAAAAAAATTTTTTTTGCCACTTAGTCATTTTTCCGGCGTTTATCAGACTTTCAGATAGGGGAAATGTCAGTGAGAATTCCGATTTCAGTTCCAGAGCGATTCGCCCAATGAGTCCTTGATGTTTAGTCGTTTTCAGCCAATTTTCTGTATTTTTGAAAATTTCACTTTTTTGTGAAAATATCCACTAAATGAGGGATTACTATGTGTGAGGGTACGCCAGGAGAGTTCCAAATGTGTGTGGGTAGAATAAATATCAAACGGGGGTAAAATTGAAAATAGTTGAAAAAAATTTTTTTTTGGACTTAGTCATTTTTCCAACGTTTAGCAGACTTTCAGATAGGGGAAATGTCAGTGAGCGTTTCGATTTCAGTTCCAGAGCGTTTCTCCCAATGAGTCCTTGATATTTAGTCGTTTTCAGCCAATTTTCTTGATATTTAAAAATTTCAATTTTTTTTAAAAATATCCACTAAATGAGGGAATAATATGTGTGAGGGTACCCCAGGAGTGTACCAAATGTGTGTGGGTAGAACATATATCCCATGGGGGAAAAATTGAAAAAAGTTGAAAAAAATTTTTTTTGGACTTAGTCATTTTTCCGGCGTTTATCTGACTTTCAGATAGGGGAAATGTCAGTGAGAATGTGAGAATTCCGATTTCAGTTCCAGAGCGATTCGCCCAATGGGTCCTTGATATTTAGTCGTTTTCAGCCAATTTTCTGGATTTTTGAAAATTTTACTTTTTTGTGAAAATATCCACTAAATGAGGGAATAATATGTGTGAGGGTACCCCAGGAGAGTTCCAAATGTGTGTTGGTAGAATATATATCCCACGGGGGTAAAATTGAAAAAAGTTGAAGAAAATTTTTTTTTGGACTTATTCATTTTTCCGACGTTTATCAGACTTTCAGATAGGGGAACTGTCAGTGAGAATTCCGATTTCAGTTCGAGAGCAATTCGCCCAATGAGTCCTTGATATTTAGTCGTTTTCAGCCAATTTTCTGGATTTTTGAAAATTTCACTTCTTTGTGAAAATATCCACTAAATGAGGGAATAATATGTGTGAGGGTACCCCAGGAGAGTTCCAAATGTGTGTGGGTAGAATATATATCCCACGGGGGTAAAATTGAAAAAAGTTGAAAAAAATTTTTTTTGGGGCTTAGTCATTTTTCCGGCATTCATGAGACTTTCAGATAGGGGAAATGTCAGTGAGCGTTCCGATTTCAGTTCCAGAGCAGATCGCACAATGAGTCCTTGATATTTAGTCGTTTTCAGCCAATTTCCTGGATTTTTGAAAATTTTACTTTTTTGTGAAAATATCCACTAAATGAGGGAATAATATGTGTGAGGGTACCCCAGCAGAGTTCCAAATGTGTGTGGGTAGAATATATATCCCACGGGGGTAAAGTTGAAAAAAGTTGAAAATAATTTTTTTTTGGACTTATTCATTTTTCCGGCGTTTATCAGACTTTCAGAAAGGGGAAATGTCAGTGAGCATTCCGATTTCAGTTCCAGAGTGGTTCGCCCAATGAGTCCTTGATATTTAGTCGTTTTCAGCCAATTTTCTGGATTTTTGAAAATTTCACTTTTTTTGTGAAAATATCCACTAAATGAGGGAATAATATGTGTGAGGGTACCCCAGGAGAGTTCCAAATGTGTGTGGGTAGAATATATATCCCACGGGGGTAAAATTGAAAAAAGTTGAAAAAAATTTTTTTTTGGACTTAGTCATTTTTCCGGCGTTTATCAGACTTTCAGAAAGGGGAAATGTCAGTGAGCGTTCCGATTTCAGTTCCAGAGTGGTTCGCCCAATGAGTCCTTGATATTTAGTCGTTTTCAGCCAATTTTCTGGATTTTTGAAAATTTCACTTTTTTGTGAAAATATCCACTAAATGAGGGAATAATATGTGTGAGGGTACCCCAGGAGAGTTCCAAATGCATGTGAGTAGAATATATATCCCATGGGGGAAAAATTGAAAAAAGTTGAAAAAAAATTTTTTTGGGGCTTAGTCATTTTTCCGGCATTCATCAGATTTTCAGAAAGGGGAAATGTCAGTGAGCGTTCCGATTTCAGTTCCAGAGCGGATCGCACAATGAGTCCTTGATACTTATTCGTTTTCAGCCAATTTTCTGGATTTTTGAAAATTTTACTTTTTTGTGAAAATATCCACTAAATGAGGGAATAATATGTGGGAGGATACCCCAGGAGAATTCCAAATGTGTGTGGGTAGAATATATATCAAACGGGGGTAAAATTGAAAATAGTTGAAAAAAATTTTTTTTTGGACTTAGTCATTTTTCCAACGTTTAGCAGACTTTCAGATAGGGGAAATATCAGTGAGAATTCCGATTTCAGTTCCAGAGCGATTCGCCCAATGAGTCCTTGATGTTTAGTCGTTTTCAGCCAATTTTCTGTATTTTTGAAAATTTCACTTTTTTGTGAAAATATCCACTAAATGACGGATTACTATGTGTGAGGGTACGCCAGGAGAGTTCCAAATGTGTGTGGGTAGAATACATATCAAACGGGGGTAAAATTGAAAATAGTTGAAAAAAATTTTTTTTTGGACTTAGTCATTTTTCCAACGTTTAGCAGACTTTCAGATAGGGGAAATGTCAGTGAGCGTTTTGATTTCAGTTCCAGAGCGTTTCTCCCAATGAGTCCTTGATATTTAGTCGTTTTCAGCCAATTTTCTTGATATTTAAAAATTTCAATTTTTTTTTAAAATATCCACTAAATGAGGGAATAATATGTGTGAGGGTACCCCAGGAGTGTACCAAATGTGTGTGGGTAGAACATATATCCCACGGGGGTAAAATTGAAAAAAGTTGAAAAAATTTTTTTTTTGGACTTAGTCATTTTTCCAGCGTTTATCAGACTTTCAGATAGGGGAAATGTCAGTGAGCGTTCCGATTTCAGTTCCAGAGCGGATCGCACAATGAGTCCTTGATATTTAGTCGTTTTCAGCCAATATTTTGGATTTTTGAAAATTTCACTTTTTTGTGAAAATTTCCACTAAATGAGGGAATAATATGTGTGAGGATACCCCAGGAGAGTTCCAAATGTGTGTGGGTAGAGTATATATCCCACGGGGTAAAAATTGAAAAAAGTTGAAAAAAAATTTTTTTGGGGCTTAGTCATTTTTCCGGCATTCATCAGACTTTCAGAAAGGGGAAATGCCAGTGAGCGTTCCGATTTCGGTTCCATAGCGGATCGCACAATGAGTCCTTGATATTTATTCGTTTTCAGCCAATTTTCTGGATTTTTGAAAATTTTACTTTTTTGTGAAAATATCCACTAAATGAGGGAATAATATGTGTGAGGATACCCCAGGAGACTTCCAAATGTGTGTGGGTAGAATATATATCACACGGGGAGGTAAAATTGAAAAAAGTTGAAAAAAATTTTTTTGAGGATTAATTCATTTTTCCAACGTTTAGCAGACTTTCAGATAGGGGAAATGTCAGTGAGCGTTCCGATTTCAGTTCCAGAGCGTTTCTCCCAATGAGTCCTTGATATTTAGTCGTTTTCAGCCAATTTTCTTGATATTTGAAAATTTCAATTTTTTGTAAAAATATCCACTAAATGAGGGAATAATATGTGTGAGGGTACCCCAGGAGAGTACCAAATGTGTGTGGGTAGAATATATATCCCATGGTTGTAAAATTGAAAAAAGTTGAAAAAAATTTTTTTTGGACTTAGTCATTTTTCCGGCGTTTATCTGACTTTCAGATAGGGGAAATGTCAGTGAGCGTTCCGATTTCAGTTCCAGAGCGGATCGCACAATGAGTCCTTGATATTTAGTCGTTTTCAGACAATATTTTGGATTTTTGAAAATTTCACTTTTTTGTGAAAATATCCACTAAATGAGGGAATAATATGTGTGAGGGTACCCCAGGAGAGTTCCAAATGTGTGTGGGTAGAATATATATCCCATAGGGGTAAAATTGAAAAAAGTTGAAAAAATTTTTTTTTTGGACTTAGTAATTTTTCCGCCGTTTATCAGACTTTCAGGTAGGGCAAATGTCAGTGAGCGTTCCGATTTCAGTTCCAGAGCGATTCGCGCAATGAGTCCTTGATATTTAGTCGTTTTCAGCCAATTTTCTTGATTTTTGAAAATTTCCCTTTTTTGTGAAAATATCCGCTAAATGAGGGAATAATATGTGTGAGGGTACCCCAGGAGAGTTCCAAATGTGTGTGGGTAGAATATATATCCCACGGGGGTAAAATAGAAAAAAGTTGAAAAAATAATTTTTTGGACTCATTCATTTTTCCGACGTTTATCAGACTTTCGGATAGGGGAAATGTCAGTGAGCGTTCCGATTTCAGTTCCAGAGCAGATCGCACAATGAGTCCTTGATATTTAGTCGTTTTCAGACAATATTTTGGATTTTTGAAAATTTCACTTTTTTGTGAAAATATCCACTAAATGAGGGAATAATATGTGTGAGGGTACCCCAGGAGAGTTCCAAATGTGTGTGGGTAGAATATATATCCCACGGGGGTAAAATTGAAAAAAGTTGAAAACATTTTTTTTTTGGACTTAGTCATTTTTCCAGCGTTTATCAGACTTTCAGATAGGGGAAATGTCAGTGAGCGTTCCGATTTCAGTTCCAGAGCGGATCGCACAATGAGTCCTTGATATTTAGTCGTTTTCAGCCAATATTTTGGATTTTTGAAAATTTCACTTTTTTGTGAAAATATCCACTAAATGAGGGAATAATATGTGTGAGGGTACCCCAGGAGAGTTCCAAATGTGTGTGGGTAGAATATATATCCCACGGGGGTAAAGTTGAAAAAAGTTGAAAATAATTTTTTTTTGGACTTATTCATTTTTCCGGCGTTTATCAGACTTTCAGAAAGGGGAAATGTCCGTGAGCGTTCCGATTTCAGTTCCAGAGTGGTTCGCCCAATGAGTCCTTGATATTTAGTCGTTTTCAGCCAATTTTCTGGATTTTTGAAAATTTCACTTTTTTTGTGAAAATATCCACTAAATGAGGGAATAATATGTGTGAGGGTACCCCAGGAGAGTTCCAAATGTGTGTGGGTAGAATATATATCCCACGGGGGTAAAATTGAAAAAAGTTGAAAAAAATTTTTTTTTGGACTTAGTCATTTTTCCGGCGTTTATCAGACTTTCAGAAAGGGGAAATGTCAGTGAGCGTTCCGATTTCAGTTCCAGAGTGGTTCGCCCAATGAGTCCTTGATATTTAGTCGTTTTCAGCCAATTTTCTGGATTTTTGAAAATTTCACTTTTTTGTGAAAATATCCACTAAATGAGGGAATAATATGTGTGAGGGTACCCCAGGAGAGTTCCAAATGCATGTGAGTAGAATATATATCCCATGGGGGAAAAATTGAAAAAAGTTGAAAAAAAATTTTTTTGGGGCTTAGTCATTTTTCCGGCATTCATCAGATTTTCAGAAAGGGGAAATGTCAGTGAGCGTTCCGATTTCAGTTCCAGAGCGGATCGCACAATGAGTCCTTGATACTTATTCGTTTTCAGCCAATTTTCTGGATTTTTGAAAATTTTACTTTTTTGTGAAAATATCCACTAAATGAGGGAATAATATGTGGGAGGATACCCCAGGAGAATTCCAAATGTGTGTGGGTAGAATATATATCAAACGGGGGTAAAATTGAAAATAGTTGAAAAAAATTTTTTTTTGGACTTAGTCATTTTTCCAACGTTTAGCAGACTTTCAGATAGGGGAAATATCAGTGAGAATTCCGATTTCAGTTCCAGAGCGATTCGCCCAATGAGTCCTTGATGTTTAGTCGTTTTCAGCCAATTTTCTGTATTTTTGAAAATTTCACTTTTTTGTGAAAATATCCACTAAATGACGGATTACTATGTGTGAGGGTACGCCAGGAGAGTTCCAAATGTGTGTGGGTAGAATACATATCAAACGGGGGTAAAATTGAAAATAGTTGAAAAAAATTTTTTTTTGGACTTAGTCATTTTTCCAACGTTTAGCAGACTTTCAGATAGGGGAAATGTCAGTGAGCGTTTTGATTTCAGTTCCAGAGCGTTTCTCCCAATGAGTCCTTGATATTTAGTCGTTTTCAGCCAATTTTCTTGATATTTAAAAATTTCAATTTTTTTTTAAAATATCCACTAAATGAGGGAATAATATGTGTGAGGGTACCCCAGGAGTGTACCAAATGTGTGTGGGTAGAACATATATCCCACGGGGGTAAAATTGAAAAAAGTTGAAAAAATTTTTTTTTTGGACTTAGTCATTTTTCCAGCGTTTATCAGACTTTCAGATAGGGGAAATGTCAGTGAGCGTTCCGATTTCAGTTCCAGAGCGGATCGCACAATGAGTCCTTGATATTTAGTCGTTTTCAGCCAATATTTTGGATTTTTGAAAATTTCACTTTTTTGTGAAAATTTCCACTAAATGAGGGAATAATATGTGTGAGGATACCCCAGGAGAGTTCCAAATGTGTGTGGGTAGAATATATATCCCACGGGGTAAAAATTGAAAAAGGTTGAAAAAAAATTTTTTTGGGGCTTAGTCATTTTTCCGGCATTCATCAGACTTTCAGAAAGGGGAAATGCCAGTGAGCGTTCCGATTTCGGTTCCATAGCGGATCGCACAATGAGTCCTTGATATTTATTCGTTTTCAGCCAATTTTCTGGATTTTTGAAAATTTTACTTTTTTGTGAAAATATCCACTAAATGAGGGAATAATATGTGTGAGGATACCCCAGGAGACTTCCAAATGTGTGTGGGTAGAATATATATCACACGGGGAGGTAAAGTTGAAAAAAATTTTTTTGAGGATTAATTCATTTTTCCAACGTTTAGCAGACTTTCAGATAGGGGAAATGTCAGTGAGCGTTCCGATTTCAGTTCCAGAGCGTTTCTCCCAATGAGTCCTTGATATTTAGTCGTTTTCAGCCAATTTTCTTGATATTTGAAAATTTCAATTTTTTGTAAAAATATCCACTAAATGAGGGAATAATATGTGTGAGGGTACCCCAGGAGAGTACCAAATGTGTGTGGGTAGAATATATATCCCATGGTTGTAAAATTGAAAAAAGTTGAAAAAATTTTTTTTGGGACTTAGTCATTTTTCCGGCGTTTATCTGACTTTCAGATAGGGGAAATGTCAGTGAGCGTTCCGATTTCAGTTCCAGAGCGGATCGCACAATGAGTCCTTGATATTTAGTCGTTTTCAGACAATATTTTGGATTTTTGAAAATTTCACTTTTTTGTGAAAATATCCACTAAATGAGGGAATAATATGTGTGAGGGTACCCCAGGAGAGTTCCAAATGTGTGTGGGTAGAATATATATCCCATAGGGGTAAAATTGAAAAAAGTTGAAAAAATTTTTTTTTTGGACTTAGTAATTTTTCCGCCGTTTATCAGACTTTCAGATACGGCAAATGTCAGTGAGCGTTCCGATTTCAGTCCCAGAGCGATTCGCGCAATGAGTCCTTGATATTTAGTCGTTTTCAGCCAATTTTCTTGATTTTTGAAAATTTCCCTTTTCTGTGAAAATATCCGCTAAATGAGGGAATAATATGTGTGAGGGTACCCCAGGAGAGTTCCAAATGTGTGTGGGTAGAATATATATCCCACGGGGGTAAAATAGAAAAAAGTTGAAAAAATAATTTTTTGGACTCATTCATTTTTCCGACGTTTATCAGACTTTCGGATAGGGGAAATGTCAGTGAGCGTTCCGATTTCAGTTCCAGAGCAGATCGCACAATGAGTCCTTGATATTTAGTCGTTTTCAGACAATATTTTGGATTTTTGAAAATTTCACTTTTTTGTGAAAATATCCACTAAATGAGGGAATAATATGTGTGAGGGTACCCCAGGAGAGTTCCAAATGTGTGTGGGTAGAATATATATCCCACGGGGGTAAAATTGAAAAAAGTTGAAAACATTTTTTTTTTGGACTTAGTCATTTTTCCAGCGTTTATCAGACTTTCAGATAGGGGAAATGTCAGTGAGCGTTCCGATTTCAGTTCCAGAGCGGATCGCACAATGAGTCCTTGATATTTAGTCGTTTTCAGCCAATATTTTGGATTTTTGAAAATTTCACTTTTTTGTGAAAATATCCACTAAATGAGGGAATAATATGTGTGAGGGTACCCCAGGAGAGTTCCAAATGTGTGTGGGTAGAATATATATCCCACGCGGGTAAAATTGAAAAAAGTTGAAAAAATTTTTTTTTTGGACTTAGTCATTTTTCCAGCGTTTATCAGACTTTCAGATAGGGGAAATGTCAGTGAGCGTTCCGATTTCAGTTCCAGAGCGGATCGCACAATGAGTCCCTGATATTTAGTCGTTTTCAGCCAATATTTTGGATTTTTGAAAATTTCACTTTTTTGTGAAAATATCCACTAAATGAGGGAATAATATGTGTGAGGGTACCCCAGGAGTGTACCAAATGTGTGTGGGTAGAACATATATCCCACGGGGGTAAAATTGAAAAAAGTTGAAAAAATTTTTTTTTTGGACTTAGTCATTTTTCCAGCGTTTATCAGACTTTCAGATAGGGGAAATGTCAGTGAGCGTTCCGATTTCAGTTCCAGAGCGGATCGCACAATGAGTCCTTGATATTTAGTCGTTTTCAGCCAATATTTTGGATTTTTGAAAATTTCACTTTTTTGTGAAAATTTCCACTAAATGAGGGAATAATATGTGTGAGGATACCCCAGGAGAGTTCCAAATGTGTGTGGGTAGAATATATATCCCACGGGGTAAAAATTGAAAAAAGTTGAAAAAAAATTTTTTTGGGGCTTAGTCATTTTTCCGGCATTCATCAGACTTTCAGAAAGGGGAAATGCCAGTGAGCATTCCGATTTCGGTTCCATAGCGGATCGCACAATGAGTCCTTGATATTTATTCGTTTTCAGCCAATTTTCTGGATTTTTGAAAATTTTACTTTTTTGTGAAAATATCCACTAAATGAGGGAATAATATGTGTGAGGATACCCCAGGAGACTTCCAAATGTGTGTGGGTAGAATATATATCACACGGGGAGGTAAAATTGAAAAAAGTTTAAAAAAATTTTTTTGAGGATTAATTCATTTTTCCAACGTTTAGCAGACTTTCAGATAGGGGAAATGTCAGTGAGCGTTCCGATTTCAGTTCCAGAGCGTTTCTCCCAATGAGTCCTTGATATTTAGTCGTTTTCAGCCAATTTTCTTGATATTTGAAAATTTCAATTTTTTGTAAAAATATCCACTAAATGAGGGAATAATATGTGTGAGGGTACCCCAGGAGAGTACCAAATGTGTGTGGGTAGAATATATATCCCATGGTTGTAAAATTGAAAAAAGTTGAAAAAAATTTTTTTTGGACTTAGTCATTTTTCCGGCGTTTTTCTGACTTTCAGATAGGGGAAATGTCAGTGAGCGTTCCGATTTCAGTTCCAGAGCGGATCGCACAATGAGTCCTTGATATTTAGTCGTTTTCAGACAATATTTTGGATTTTTGAAAATTTCACTTTTTTGTGAAAATATCCACTAAATGAGGGAATAATATGTGTGAGGGTACCCCAGGAGAGTTCCAAATGTGTGTGGGTAGAATATATATCCCATAGGGGTAAAATTGAAAAAAGTTGAAAAAATTTTTTTTTTGGACTTAGTAATTTTTCCGCCGTTTATCAGACTTTCAGATAGGGCAAATGTCAGTGAGCGTTCCGATTTCAGTTCCAGAGCGATTCGCCCAATGAGTCCTTGATATTTAGTCGTTTTCAGCCAATTTTCTGGATTTTTGAAAATGTCACTTTTTTGTGAAAATATACACTAAATGAGGGAATAATATGTGTGAGGGTACCCCAGGAGAGTTCCAAATGTGTGTGGGTAGAATATATATCACACGGGGGTAAAATTGAAAAAAGTTGAAAACATTTTTTTTTTGGACTTAGTCATTTTTCCAGCGTTTATCAGACTTTCAGATAGGGGAAATGTCAGTGAGCGTTCCGATTTCAGTTCCAGAGCGGATCGCACAATGAGTCCTTGATATTTAGTCGTTTTCAGCCAATATTTTGGATTTTTGAAAATTTCACTTTTTTGTGAAAATATCCGCTAAATGAGGGAATAATATGTGTGAGGGTACCCCAGGAGAGTTCCAAATGTGTGTGGGTAGAATATATATCCCACGGGGGTAAAATAGAAAAAAGTTGAAAAAATAATTTTTTGGACTCATTCATTTTTCCGACGTTTATCAGACTTTCGGATAGGGGAAATGTCAGTGAGCGTTCCGATTTCAGTTCCAGAGCAGATCGCACAATGAGTCCTTGATATTTAGTCGTTTTCAGACAATATTTTGGATTTTTGAAAATTTCACTTTTTTGTGAAAATATCCACTAAATGAGGGAATAATATGTGTGAGGGTACCCCAGGAGAGTTCCAAATGTGTGTGGGTAGAATATATATCACACGGGGGTAAAATTGAAAAAAGTTGAAAACATTTTTTTTTTGGACTTAGTCATTTTTCCAGCGTTTATCAGACTTTCAGATAGGGGAAATGTCAGTGAGCGTTCCGATTTCAGTTCCAGAGCGGATCGCACAATGAGTCCTTGATATTTAGTCGTTTTCAGCCAATATTTTGAATTTTTGAAAATTTCACTTTTTTGTGAAAATATCCACTAAATGAGGGAATAATATGTGTGAGGGTACCCCAGGAGAGTTCCAAATGTGTGTGGGTAGAATATATATCCCACGCGGGTAAAATTGAAAAAAGTTGAAAAAATTTTTTTTTTGGACTTAGTCATTTTTCCAGCGTTTATCAGACTTTCAGATAGGGGAAATGTCAGTGAGCGTTCCAATTTCAGTTCCAGAGCGGATCGCACAATGAGTCCCTGATATTTAGTCGTTTTCAGCCAATATTTTGGATTTTTGAAAATTTCACTTTTTTGTGAAAATATCCACTAAATGAGGGAATAATATGTGTGAGGATACCCCAGGAGAGTTCCAAATGTGTGTGGGTAGAATATATATCCCACGGGGGAAAAATTGAAAAAAGTTGAAAAAAAATTTTTGGGGGGCTTAGTCATTTTTCCGGCATTCATCAGACTTTCAGAAAGGGGAAATGTCAGTGAGCGTTCCGATTTCAGTTCCAGAGCGGATCGCACAATGAGACCATGATATTTATTCGTTTTCAGCCAATTTTCTGGAATTTTGAAAATTTTACTTTTTTGTGAAAATATCCACTAAATGAGGGAATAATATGTGTGAGGATACCCCAGGAGACTTCCAAATGTGTGTGGGTAGAATATATATCACACGAGGAGGTAAAATTGAAAAAAGTTGAAAAAAATTTTTTTGTGGACTTATTCATTTTTCCGACGTTTATCAGACTTTCAGATAGGGGAAATGTCAGTGAGAATTCCGATTTCAGTTCCAGAGCGATTCGCCCAATGAGTCCTTGATGTTTAGTCGGTTTCAGCCAATTTTCTGGATTTTTGAAAATTTCACTTTTTTGTGAAAATATCCACTAAATGAGGGATTACTATGTGTGAGGGTACCCCAGGAGAGTTCCAAATGTGTGTGGGCAGAATACATATCAAACGGGGGTAAAATTGAAAATAGTTGAAAAAAATTTTTTTTTGGATTAATTCATTTTTCCAACGTTTAGCAGACTTTCAGATAGGGGAAATGTCAGTGAGCGTTCCGATTTCAGTTCCAGAGCGTTTCTCCCAATGAGTCCTTGATATTTAATCGTTTTCAGCCAATTTTCTTGATATTTGAAAATTTCAATTTTTTGTAAAAATATCCACTAACTGAGGGAATAATATGTGTGAGGGTACCCCAGGAGAGTACCAAATGTGTGTGGGTAGAATATATATCCCATGGTTGTAAAATTGAAAAAAGTTGAAAAAAATTTTTTTTGGACTTAGTCATTTTTCCGGCGTTTATCTGACTTTCAGATAGGGGAAATGTCAGTGAGAATTCCGATTTCAGTTCCAGAGCGAATCGCCCAATGAGTCCTTGATATTTAGTCGTTTTCAGCCAATTTTCTGGATTTTTGAAAGTTTTACTTTTTTGTGAAAATATCCACTAAATGAGGGAATAATATGTGTGAGGGTACCCCAGGAGAGTTCCAAATGTGTGTGGGTAGAATATATATCACACGGGGGTAAAATTGAAAAAAGTTGAAAACATTTTTTTTTTGGACTTAGTCATTTTTCCAGCGTTTATCAGACTTTCAGATAGGGGAAATGTCAGTGAGCGTTCCGATTTCAGTTCCAGAGCGGATCGCACAATGAGTCCTTGATATTTAGTCGTTTTCAGCCAATATTTTGGATTTTTGAAAATTTCACTTTTTTGTGAAAATATCCGCTAAATGAGGGAATAATATGTGTGAGGGTACCCCAGGAGAGTTCCAAATGTGTGTGGGTAGAATATATATCCCACGGGGGTAAAATAGAAAAAAGTTGAAAAAATAATTTTTTGGACTCATTCATTTTTCCGACGTTTATCAGACTTTCGGATAGGGGAAATGTCAGTGAGCGTTCCGATTTCAGTTCCAGAGCAGATCGCACAATGAGTCCTTGATATTTAGTCGTTTTCAGACAATATTTTGGATTTTTGAAAATTTCACTTTTTTGTGAAAATATCCACTAAATGAGGGAATAATATGTGTGAGGGTACCCCAGGAGAGTTCCAAATGTGTGTGGGTAGAATATATATCACACGGGGGTAAAATTGAAAAAAGTTGAAAACATTTTTTTTTTGGACTTAGTCATTTTTCCAGCGTTTATCAGACTTTCAGATAGGGGAAATGTCAGTGAGCGTTCCGATTTCAGTTCCAGAGCGGATCGCACAATGAGTCCTTGATATTTAGTCGTTTTCAGCCAATATTTTGAATTTTTGAAAATTTCACTTTTTTGTGAAAATATCCACTAAATGAGGGAATAATATGTGTGAGGGTACCCCAGGAGAGTTCCAAATGTGTGTGGGTAGAATATATATCCCACGCGGGTAAAATTGAAAAAAGTTGAAAAAATTTTTTTTTTGGACTTAGTCATTTTTCCAGCGTTTATCAGACTTTCAGATAGGGGAAATGTCAGTGAGCGTTCCGATTTCAGTTCCAGAGCGGATCGCACAATGAGTCCCTGATATTTAGTCGTTTTCAGCCAATATTTTGGATTTTTGAAAATTTCACTTTTTTGTGAAAATATCCACTAAATGAGGGAATAATATGTGTGAGGATACCCCAGGAGAGTTCCAAATGTGTGTGGGTAGAATATATATCCCACGGGGGAAAAATTGAAAAAAGTTGAAAAAAAATTTTTTGGGGGCTTAGTCATTTTTCCGGCATTCATCAGACTTTCAGAAAGGGGAAATGTCAGTGAGCGTTCCGATTTCAGTTCCAGAGCGGATCGCACAATGAGACCATGATATTTATTCGTTTTCAGCCAATTTTCTGGAATTTTGAAAATTTTACTTTTTTGTGAAAATATCCACTAAATGAGGGAATAATATGTGTGAGGATACCCCAGGAGACTTCCAAATGTGTGTGGGTAGAATATATATCACACGAGGAGGTAAAATTGAAAAAAGTTGAAAAAAATTTTTTTGTGGACTTATTCATTTTTCCGACGTTTATCAGACTTTCAGATAGGGGAAATGTCAGTGAGAATTCCGATTTCAGTTCCAGAGCGATTCGCCCAATGAGTCCTTGATGTTTAGTCGGTTTCAGCCAATTTTCTGGATTTTTGAAAATTTCACTTTTTTGTGAAAATATCCACTAAATGAGGGATTACTATGTGTGAGGGTACCCCAGGAGAGTTCCAAATGTGTGTGGGCAGAATACATATCAAACGGGGGTAAAATTGAAAATAGTTGAAAAAAATTTTTTTTTGGATTAATTCATTTTTCCAACGTTTAGCAGACTTTCAGATAGGGGAAATGTCAGTGAGCGTTCCGATTTCAGTTCCAGAGCGTTTCTCCCAATGAGTCCTTGATATTTAATCGTTTTCAGCCAATTTTCTTGATATTTGAAAATTTCAATTTTTTGTAAAAATATCCACTAACTGAGGGAATAATATGTGTGAGGGTACCCCAGGAGAGTACCAAATGTGTGTGGGTAGAATATATATCCCATGGTTGTAAAATTGAAAAAAGTTGAAAAAAATTTTTTTTGGACTTAGTCATTTTTCCGGCGTTTATCTGACTTTCAGATAGGGGAAATGTCAGTGAGAATTCCGATTTCAGTTCCAGAGCGAATCGCCCAATGAGTCCTTGATATTTAGTCGTTTTCAGCCAATTTTCTGGATTTTTGAAAGTTTTACTTTTTTGTGAAAATATCCACTAAATGAGGGAATAATATGTGTGAGGGTACCCCAGGAGAGTTCCAAATGTGTGTTGGTAGAATATATATCCCACGGGGGTAAAATTGAAAAAATTTTTTTTTGGACTTATTCATTTTTCCGACGTTTATCAGACTTTCAGATAGGGGAACTGTCAGTGAGAATTCCGATTTCAGTTCGAGAGCGATTCGCCCAATGAGTCCTTGATATTTAGTCGTTTTCAGCCAATTTTCTTGATTTTTGAATATTTCACTTCTTTGTGAAAATATCCACTAAATGAGGGAATAATATGTGTGAGGGTACCCCAGGAGAGTTCCAAATGTGTGTGGGTAGAATATATATCCCACGGGGGTAAAATTAAAAAAAAGTTGAAAAAATTTTTTTTTGGGACTTAGTCATTTTTCCGGCATTCATGAGATTTTCAGATAGGGGAAATGTCAGTGAGCGTTCCGATTTCAGTTCCAGAGCAGATCGCACAATGAGTCCTTGATATTTAGTCGTTTTCAGCCAATTTTCTGGATTTTTGAAAATTTTACTTTTTTGTGAAAATATTCACTAAATGAGGGAATAATATGTGTGAGGGTACCCCAGGAGAGTTCCAAATGTGTGTGGGTAGAATATATATCCCACGGGGGTAAAATTGAAAAAAGTTGAAAAAAATTTTTTTTGGGACTTATTCATTTTTCCGACGTTTATCAGACTTTCAGATACGGGAAATGTCAGTGAGAATTCCGATTTCAGTTCCAGAGCAGATCGCACAATGAGTCCTTGATATTTAGTCGTTTTCAGACAATATTTTGGATTTTTAAAAATTTCACTTTTTTGTGAAAATATCCACTAAATGAGGGAATAATATGTGTGAGGGTACCCCAGGAGAGTTCCAAATGTGTGTGGGTAGAATATATATCCCACGGGGGTAAAATAGAAAAAAGTTGAAAACATTTTTTTTTGGACTTATTCATTTTTCCGACGTTTATCAGACTTTCAGATAGGGGAAATGTCAGTGAGCGTTCCGATTTCAGTTCCAGAGCGGATCGCACAATGAGTCCTTGATATTTAGTCGTTTTCAGCCAATTTTCTGGATTTTTGAAAATTTCACTTTTTTGTGAAAATATCCACTACATGAGGGAATAATATGTGTGAGGGTACCCCAGGAGAGTTCCAAATGTGTGTGGGTAGAATATATATCCCACGGGGGTAAAATAGAAAAAAGCTGAAAACATTTTTTTTTGGACTTATTCATTTTTCCAGCGTTTATCAGACTTTCAGATACGGGAAATGTCAGTGAGCGTTCCGATTTCAGTTCCAGAGCGGATTGCACAATGAGTCCTTGATATTTAGTCGTTTTCAGCCAATATTTTGGATTTTTCAAAATTTCACTTTTTTGTGAAAATTTTCTGTATTTTTGAAAATTTCACTTTTTTGTGAAAATATCCACTAAATGAGGGATTAATATGTGTGAGGGTACCCCAGGAGAGTTCCAAATGTGTGTGGGTAAAATATATATCACACAGGGGTAAAATTGAAAAAAGTTTAAAAAAATTTTTTTGGGGAATTAGTCATTTTTCCGCGGTTTATCAGGTTTTCAGATAGGGCAAATGTCAATGAGCGTTCCGATTTCAGTTCCAGAGCGATTCACCCAATGAGTCCTTGATATTTAGTCATTTTCAGCCAATTTTCTTGATTTTTGAAAATTTCACTTTTTTGTGAAAATATCCACTAAATGAGGGAATAATATGTGTGAGGGTACCCCAGGAGAGTTCCAAATGTGTGTAGGTAGAATATATATCCCACGGGGATAAAATTGAAAAAAGTTGAAAAAAATTTTTTTTTGGACTTAGTCATTTTTCCGGCGTTTATCAGACTTTCACATAGGGGAACGGTCAGTGAGCGTTCCGATTTCAGTTCCAGAGCGGATCGCACAATGAGTCCTTGATATTGAGTCGTTTTCAACCAAATTTCTGGATTTTTGAAAATTTCACTTTTTTGTGAAAATATCCACTAAATGAGGGAATAATATGTGTGAGGGTACCCCAGGAGCGTTCCAAATGTGTGTGGTTAGAATATATATATTCCACGGGGGTAAAATTGAAAAAAGTTGAAAAAAAATTTTTTTTTGGAGTTAGTCATTTTTCCGGCGTTTATCAGACTTTCAGATAGGGGAAATGTCAGTGAGCGTTCCGATTTCAGTTCCAGAGCGGATTGCACAATGAGTCCTTGATATTTAGTCGTTTTCAGCCAATTTTCTGGATTTTTGAAAATTTCACTTTTTTGTGAAAATATCCACTAAATGAGGGAATAATATGTGTGAGGGTACCCCAGGAGAGTTCCAAATGTGTGTGGGTAGAATATATATCCCAAGGGGGGAAAGTTGAAAAAAGTTGAAAAAACTTTTTTATGGACTTAGTCATTTTTCCGGCGTTTATCAGACTTTCTGATAGGGGAAATGTCAGTGAGAATTCCGATTTCAGTTCCAGAGCAGATCGCACAATGAGTCCTTGATATTTAGTCGTTTTCAGCCAATATTTTGGATTTTTGAAAATTTCACTTTTTTGTGAAAATATCCACTAAATGAGGGAATAATATGTGTGAGGGTACCCCAGGAGAGTTCCAAATGTGTGTGGGTAGAATATATATCCCACGGGGATAAAATTGAAAAAAGTTGAAAAAAAATTTTTTTTGGACTTAGTCATTTTTCCAGCGTTTATCAGACTTTCAGATACGGGAAATGTCAGTGAGCGTTCCGATTTCAGTTCCAGAGCGGATTGCACAATGAGTCCTTGATATTTAGTCGTTTTCAGCCAATATTTTGGATTTTTGAAAATTTCACTTTTTTGTGAAAATATCCACTAAATGAGGGAATAATATGTGTGAGGGTACCCCAGGAGAGTTCCAAATGTGTGTGGGTAGAATATATATCCCACGGGGGTAAAATTGAAAAGTTGAAAAAAAATTTTTTTTGGAATTAGTCATTTTTCCGCGGTTTATCAGGTTTTCAGATAGGGCAAATGTCAATGAGCGTTCCGACTTCAGTTCCAGAGCGATTCGCCCAATGAGTCCTTGATATTTAGTCGTTTTCAGCCAATTTTCTTTATTTTTGAAAATTTCACTTTTTTGTGAAAATATCCACTAAATGAGGGAATAATATGTGTGAGGGTACCCCAGGAGAGTTCCAAATGTGTGTAGGTAGAATATATATCCCACGGGGGTAAAATAGAAAAAAGTTGAAAACATTTTTTTTTGGACTTATTCATTTTTCCGGCGTTTATCAGACTTTCAGATAGGGGAAATGTCAGTGAGCGTTCCGATTTCAGTTCCAGAGCAGATCGCACAATGAGTCCTTGATATTTAGTCGTTTTCAGCCAATATTTTGGATTTTTGAAAATTTCACTTTTTTGTGAAAATATCCACTAAATGAGGGAATAATATGTGTGAGGGTACCCCAGGAGAGTTCCAAATGTGTGTGGGTAGAATATATATCCCACGGGGGTAAAATAGAAATAAGTTGAAAAAATTTTTTTTTGGACTTAGTCATTTTTCCGGCTTTTATCAGACTTTCAGATAGGGGAAATGTCAGTGAGCATTCCGATTTCAGTTTCAGAACGGATCGCATAATGAGTCCTTGATATTTAGTCGTTTTCAGCCAATTTTCTGGATTTTTGAAAATTTCACTTTTTTGTGAAAATATCCACTAAATGAGGGATTAATATGTGTGAGGGTACCCCAGGAGAGTTCCAAATGTGTGTGGGTAAAATATATATCACACAGGGGTAAAATTGAAAAAAGTTTAAAAAAATTTTTTTGGGGAATTAGTCATTTTTCCGCGGTTTATCAGGTTTTCAGATAGGGCAAATGTCAATGAGCGTTCCGATTTCAGTTCCAGAGCGATTCACCCAATGAGTCCTTGATATTTAGTCATTTTCAGCCAATTTTCTTGATTTTTGAAAATTTCACTTTTTTGTGAAAATATCCACTAAATGAGGGAATAATATGTGTGAGGGTACCCCAGGAGAGTTCCAAATGTGTGTAGGTAGAATATATATCCCACGGGGATAAAATTGAAAAAAGTTGAAAAAAATTTTTTTTTGGACTTAGTCATTTTTCCGGCGTTTATCAGACTTTCACATAGGGGAACGGTCAGTGAGCGTTCCGATTTCAGTTCCAGAGCGGATCGCACAATGAGTCCTTGATATTGAGTCGTTTTCAACCAAATTTCTGGATTTTTGAAAATTTCACTTTTTTGTGAAAATATCCACTAAATGAGGGAATAATATGTGTGAGGGTACCCCAGGAGCGTTCCAAATGTGTGTGGTTAGAATATATATATTCCACGGGGGTAAAATTGAAAAAAGTTGAAAAAAAATTTTTTTTTGGAGTTAGTCATTTTTCCGGCGTTTATCAGACTTTCAGATAGGGGAAATGTCAGTGAGCGTTCCGATTTCAGTTCCAGAGCGGATTGCACAATGAGTCCTTGATATTTAGTCGTTTTCAGCCAATTTTCTGGATTTTTGAAAATTTCACTTTTTTGTGAAAATATCCACTAAATGAGGGAATAATATGTGTGAGGGTACCCCAGGAGAGTTCCAAATGTGTGTGGGTAGAATATATATCCCAAGGGGGGAAAGTTGAAAAAAGTTGAAAAAACTTTTTTATGGACTTAGTCATTTTTCCGGCGTTTATCAGACTTTCTGATAGGGGAACGGTCAGTGAGCGTTCCGATTTCAGTTCCAGAGCGGATCGCACAATGAGTCCTTGATATTGAGTCGTTTTCAACCAATTTTCTGGATTTTTGAAAATTTCACTTTTTTGTGAAAATATCCACTAAATGAGGGAATAATATGTGTGAGGGTACCCCAGGAGAGTTCCAAATGTGTGTAGGTAGAATATATACCCCGCGGGGATAAAATTGAAAAAAGTTGAAAAAAATTTTTTTTGGGACTTATTCATTTTTCCGACGTTTATCAGACTTTCAGATACGGGAAATGTCAGTGAGAATTCCGATTTCAGTTCCAGAGCAGATCGCACAATGAGTCCTTGATATTTAGTCGTTTTCAGCCAATATTTTGGATTTTTGAAAATTTCACTTTTTTGTGAAAATATCCACTAAATGAGGGAATAATATGTGTGAGGGTACCCCAGGAGAGTTCCAAATGTGTGTGGGTAGAATATATATCCCACGGGGTAAAATTGAAAAAAGTTGAATAAAGATTTTTTTTGGACTTAGTCATTCTTCCTTCGTTTATCAGATTTTTAGATAGGGGAAATGTCAGTGAGCGTTCCGATTTCAGTTCCAGAGCGATTCGCTCAATGAGTCCTTGATATTTAGTCATTTTCAACCAATTTTCTGGGTTTTTGAAAATTTCACTTTTTTGTGAAAATATCCACTAAATGAGGGAATAATATGTGTGAGGGTACCCCAGGAGAGTTCCAAATGTGTGTGGGTAGAATATATATCCCACGGGGATAAAATTGAAAAAAGTTGAAAAAAAATTTTTTTTGGACTTAGTCATTTTTCCAGCGTTTATCAGACTTTCAGATACGGGAAATGTCAGTGAGCGTTCCGATTTCAGTTCCAGAGCGGATTGCACAATGAGTCCTTGATATTTAGTCGTTTTCAGCCAATATTTTGGATTTTTGAAAATTTCACTTTTTTGTGAAAATATCCACTAAATGAGGGAATAATATGTGTGAGGGTACCCAAGGAGAGTTCCAAATGTGTGTGGGTAGAATATATATCCCACGGGGATAAAATTGAAAAAAGTTGAAAAAAAATTTTTTTTGGACTTAGTCATTTTTCCAGCGTTTATCAGACTTTCAGATACGGGAAATGTCAGTGAGCGTTCCGATTTCAGTTCCAGAGCGGATTGCACAATGAGTCCTTGATATTTAGTCGTTTTCAGCCAATATTTTGGATTTTTGAAAATTTCACTTTTTTGTGAAAATATCCACTAAATGAGGGAATAATATGTGTGAGGGTACCCCAGGAGAGTTCCAAATGTGTGTGGGTAGAATATATATCCCACGGGGGTAAAATAGAAAAAAGTTGAAAACATTTTTTTTTGGACTTATTCATTTTTCCGACGTTTATCAGACTTTCAGATAGGGGAAATGTCAGTGAGCGTTCCGATTTCAGTTCCAGAGCGGATCGCACAATGAGTCCTTGATATTTAGTCGTTTTCAGCCAATTTTCTTGATTTTTGAAAATTTCACTTTTATGTGAAAATATCCACTAAATGAGGGAATAATATGTGTGAGGGTACCCCAGGAGAGTTCCAAATGTGTGTGGGTAGAATATATATCCCACGGGGGTAAAATTGAAAAAAGTTTAAAAATTTTTTTTTTTGGACTTAGTCATTTTTCCAGTGTTTAATATAGGGGAAATGTCAGTGAGCGTTCCGATTTCAGTTCCAGAGCGGATCGCACAATGAGTCCTTGATATTTAGTCGTTTTCAGCCAATTTTCTGGATTTTTGAAAATTTCACTTTTTTGTGAAAATATCCACTAAATGAGGGAATAATATGTGTGAGGGTACCCCAGGAGAGTTCCAAATGTGTGTGGGTAAAATATATATCACACAGGGGTAAAATTGAAAAAAGTTTAAAAAAATTTTTTTTGGGAATTAGTCATTTTTCCGCGGTTTATCAGGTTTTCAGATAGGGCAAATGTCAATGAGCGTTCCGATTTCAGTTCCAGAGCGATTCACCCAATGAGTCCTTGATATTTAGTCATTTTCAGCCAATTTTCTTGATTTTTGAAAATTTCACTTTTTTGTGAAAATATCCACTAAATGAGGGAATAATATGTGTGAGGGTACCCCAGGAGAGTTCCAAATGTGTGTAGGTAGAATATATATCCCACGGGGATAAAATTGAAAAAAGTTGAAAAAAATTTTTTTTTGGACTTAGTCATTTTTCCGGCGTTTATCAGACTTTCAGATAGGGGAACGGTCAGTGAGCGTTCCGATTTCAGTTCCAGAGCGGATCGCACAATGAGTCCTTGATATTGAGTCGTTTTCAACCAATTTTCTGGATTTTTGAAAATTTCACTTTTTTGTGAAAATATCCACTAAATGAGGGAATAATATGTGTGAGGGTACCCCAGGAGAGTTCCAAATGTGTGTAGGTAGAATATATATCCCACGGGGATAAAATTGAAAAAAGTTGAAAAAAATTTTTTTTTGGACTTAGTCATTTTTCCGGCGTTTATCAGACTTTCAGATAGGGGGACGGTCAGTGAGCGTTCCGATTTCAGTTCCAGAGCGGATCGCACAATGAGTCCTTGATATTGAGTCGTTTTCAACCAATTTTCTGGATTTTTGAAAATTTCACTTTTTTGTGAAAATATCCACTAAATGAGGGAATAATATGTGTGAGGGTACCCAGGAGCGTTCCAAATGTGTGTGGTTAGAATATATATATTCCACGGGGGTAAAATTGAAAAAAGTTGAAAAAAAATTTTTTTTTGGAGTTAGTCATTTTTCCGGCGTTTATCAGACTTTCAGATAGGGGAAATGTCAGTGAGCGTTCCGATTTCAGTTCCAGAGCGGATCGCACAATGAGTCCTTGATATTTAGTCGTTTTCAGCCAATTTTCTGGATTTTTGAAAATTTCACTTTTTTGTGAAAATATCCACTAAATGAGGGAATAATATGTGTGAGGGTACCCCAGGAGAGTTCCAAATGTGTGTGGGTAGAATATATATCCCAAGGGGGGAAAGTTGAAAAAAGTTGAAAAAACTTTTTTATGGACTTAGTCATTTTTCCGGCGTTTATCAGACTTTCTGATAGGGGAACGGTCAGTGAGCGTTCCGATTTCAGTTCCAGAGTGGATCGAACAATGAGTCCTTGATATTTAGTCGTTTTCAGCCAATTTTCGAAAATTTCACTTTTTTGTGAAAATATCCACTAAATGAGGGAATAATATGTGTGAGGGTACCCAAGGAGAGTTCCAAATGTGTGTGGGTAGAATATATATCCCACGGGGATAAAATTGAAAAAAGTTGAAAAAAAATTTTTTTTGGACTTAGTCATTTTTCCAGCGTTTATCAGACTTTCAGATACGGGAAATGTCAGTGAGCGTTCCGATTTCAGTTCCAGAGCGGATTGCACAATGAGTCCTTGATATTTAGTCGTTTTCAGCCAATATTTTGGATTTTTGAAAATTTCACTTTTTTGTGAAAATATCCACTAAATGAGGGAATAATATGTGTGAGGGTACCCCAGGAGAGTTCCAAATGTGTGTGGGTAGAATATATATCCCACGGGGGTAAAATAGAAAAAAGTTGAAAACATTTTTTTTTGGACTTATTCATTTTTCCGACGTTTATCAGACTTTCAGATAGGGGAAATGTCAGTGAGCGTTCCGATTTCAGTTCCAGAGCGGATCGCACAATGAGTCCTTGATATTTAGTCGTTTTCAGCCAATTTTCTTGATTTTTGAAAATTTCACTTTTATGTGAAAATATCCACTAAATGAGGGAATAATATGTGTGAGGGTACCCCAGGAGAGTTCCAAATGTGTGTGGGTAGAATATATATCCCACGGGGGTAAAATTGAAAAAAGTTTAAAAATTTTTTTTTTTGGACTTAGTCATTTTTCCAGTGTTTAATATAGGGGAAATGTCAGTGAGCGTTCCGATTTCAGTTCCAGAGCGGATCGCACAATGAGTCCTTGATATTTAGTCGTTTTCAGCCAATTTTCTGGATTTTTGAAAATTTCACTTTTTTGTGAAAATATCCACTAAATGAGGGAATAATATGTGTGAGGGTACCCCAGGAGAGTTCCAAATGTGTGTGGGTAAAATATATATCACACAGGGGTAAAATTGAAAAAAGTTTAAAAAAATTTTTTTTGGGAATTAGTCATTTTTCCGCGGTTTATCAGGTTTTCAGATAGGGCAAATGTCAATGAGCGTTCCGATTTCAGTTCCAGAGCGATTCACCCAATGAGTCCTTGATATTTAGTCATTTTCAGCCAATTTTCTTGATTTTTGAAAATTTCACTTTTTTGTGAAAATATCCACTAAATGAGGGAATAATATGTGTGAGGGTACCCCAGGAGAGTTCCAAATGTGTGTAGGTAGAATATATATCCCACGGGGATAAAATTGAAAAAAGTTGAAAAAAATTTTTTTTTGGACTTAGTCATTTTTCCGGCGTTTATCAGACTTTCAGATAGGGGAACGGTCAGTGAGCGTTCCGATTTCAGTTCCAGAGCGGATCGCACAATGAGTCCTTGATATTGAGTCGTTTTCAACCAATTTTCTGGATTTTTGAAAATTTCACTTTTTTGTGAAAATATCCACTAAATGAGGGAATAATATGTGTGAGGGTACCCCAGGAGCGTTCCAAATGTGTGTGGTTAGAATATATATATTCCACGGGGGTAAAATTGAAAAAAGTTGAAAAAAAATTTTTTTTTGGAGTTAGTCATTTTTCCGGCGTTTATCAGACTTTCAGATAGGGGAAATGTCAGTGAGCGTTCCGATTTCAGTTCCAGAGCGGATCGCACAATGAGTCCTTGATATTTAGTCGTTTTCAGCCAATTTTCTGGATTTTTGAAAATTTCACTTTTTGGTGAAAATATCCACTAAATGAGGGAATAATATGTGTGAGGGTACCCCAGGAGAGTTCCAAATGTGTGTGGGTAGAATATATATCCCAAGGGGGGAAAGTTGAAAAAAGTTGAAAAAACTTTTTTATGGACTTAGTCATTTTTCCGGCGTTTATCAGACTTTCTGATAGGGGAACGGTCAGTGAGCGTTCCGATTTCAGTTCCAGAGTGGATCGAACAATGAGTCCTTGATATTTAGTCGTTTTCAGCCAATTTTCTGGATTTTTGAAAATTTCACTTTTTTGTGAAAATATCCACTAAATGAGGGAATAATATGTGTGAGGGTACCCCAGGAGAGTTCCAAATGTGTGTAGGTAGAATATATACCCCACGGGGATAAAATTGAAAAAAGTTGAAAAAAATTTTTTTTGGGACTTATTCATTTTTCCGACGTTTACCAGACTTTCAGATACGGGAAATGTCAGTGAGAATTCCGATTTCAGTTCCAGAGCAGATCGCACAATGAGTCCATGATATTTAGTCGTTTTCAGCCAATATTTTGGATTTTTGAAAATTTCACTTTTTTGTGAAAATATCCACTAAATGAGGGAATAATATGTGTGAGGGTACCCCAGGAGAGTTCCAAATGTGTGTGGGTAGAATATATATCCCACGGGGATAAAATTGAAAAAAGTTGAAAAAAATTTTTTTTTGGACTTAGTCATTTTTCCAGCGTTTATCAGACTTTCAGATACGGGAAATGTCAGTGAGCGTTCCGATTTCAGTTCCAGAGCGGATTGCACAATGAGTCCTTGATATTTAGTGGTTTTCAGCCAATATTTTGGATTTTTGAAAATTTCACTTTTTTGTGAAAATATCCACTAAATGAGGGAATAATATGTGTGAGGGTACCCAAGGAGAGTTCCAAATGTGTGTGGGTAGAATATATATCCCACGGGGATAAAATTGAAAAAAGTTGAAAAAAAATTTTTTTTGGACTTAGTCATTATTCCAGCGTTTATCAGACTTTCAGATACGGGAAATGTCAGTGAGCGTTCCGATTTCAGTTCCAGAGCGGATTGCACAATGAGTCCTTGATATTTAGTCGTTTTCAGCCAATATTTTGGATTTTTGAAAATTTCACTTTTTTGTGAAAATATCCACTAAATGAGGGAATAATATGTGTGAGGGTACCCCAGGAGAGTTCCAAATGTGTGTGGGTAGAATATATATCCCACGGTGGTAAAATAGAAAAAAGTTGAAAACATTTTTTTTTGGACTTATTCATTTTTCCGACGTTTATCAGACTTTCAGATAGGGGAAATGTCAGTGAGCGTTCCGATTTGAGTTCCAGAGCGGATCGCACAATAAGTCCTTGATATTTAGTCGTTTTCAGCCAATTTTCTTGATTTTTGAAAATTTCACTTTTATGTGAAAATATCCACTAAATGAGGGAATAATATGTGTGAGGGTACCCCAGGAGAGTTCCAAATGTGTGTGGGTAGAATATATATCCCACGGGGGTAAAATTGCAAAAAGTTGAAAAAATTTTTTTTTTGGACTTAGTCATTTTTCCAGTGTTTAATATCGGGGAAATGTCAGTGAGCGTTCCGATTTCAGTTCCAGAGCGGATCGCACAATGAGTCCTTGATATTTAGTCGTTTTCAGCCAATTTTCTGGATTTTTGAAAATTTCACTTTTTTGTGAAAATATCCACTAAATGAGGGAATAATATGTGTGAGGGTACCCCAGGAGAGTTCCAAATGTGTGTGGGTAGAATATATATCCCACGGGGGTAAAATTGAAAAAAGTTGAAAATAATTTTTTTTGGGACTTATTCATTTTTCCGACGTTTATCAGACTTTCAGATACGGGAAATGTCAGTGAGAATTCCGATTTCAGTTCCAGAGCAGATCGCACAATGAGTCCTTGATATTTAGTCGTTTTCAGCCAATATTTAGGATTTTTGAAAATTTCACTTTTTTGTGAAAATATCCACTAAATGAGGGAATAATATGTGTGAGGGTACCCCAGGAGAGTTCCAAATGTGTGTGGGTAGAATATATATCCCACGGGAATAAAATTGAAAAAAGTTGAAAAAAATTTTTTTTTGGACTTAGTCATTTTTCCAGCGTTTATCAGACTTTCAGATACGGGAAATGTCAGTGAGCGTTCCGATTTCAGTTCCAGAACGGATTGCACAATGAGTCCTTGATATTTAGTCGTTTTCAGCCAATATTTTGGATTTTTGAAAATTTCACTTTTTTGTGAAAATATCCACTAAATGAGGGAATAATATGTGTGAGGGTACCCCAGGAGAGTTCCAAATGTGTGTGGGTAGAATATATATCCCACGGGGGTAAAATTGAAAAGTTGAAAAAAAATTTTTTTTGGAATTAGTCATTTTTCCGCGGTTTATCAGGTTTTCAGATAGGGCAAATGTCAATGAGCGTTCCGATTTCAGTTCCAGAGCGATTCGCCCAATGAGTCCTTGATATTTAGTCGTTTTCAGCCAATTTTCTTGATTTTTGAAAATTTCACTTTTTTGTGAAAATATCCACTAAATGAGGGAATAATATGTGTGAGGGTACCCCAGGAGAGTTCCAAATGTGTGTGGGTAGAATATATATCCCACGGGGGTAAAATTGAAAAAAGTTGAAAAAAATTTTTTTTTGGACTTAGTCATTTTTCCAGCTTTATCAGACTATCAGATAGGGGAAATGTCAGTGAGCGTTCCTATTTCAGTTCCAGAGCGGATCGCACAATGAGTCCTTGATATTTAGTCGTTTTCAGCCAATTTTCTGGATTTTTGAAAATTTCACTTTTTTGTGAAAATATCCACTAAATGAGGGAATAATATGTGTGAGGGTACCCCAGGAGAGTTCCAAATGTGTGTAGGTAGAATATATATCCCACGGGGATAAAATTGAAAAAAGTTGAAAAAAATTTTTTTTTGGACTTAGACATTTTTCCAGCTTTATCAGACTATCAGATAGGGGAAATGTCAGTGAGCGTTCCGATTTCAGTTCCAGAATGGATCGCACAATGAGTTCTTGATATTTAGTCGTTTTCAGCCAATTTTCTGGATTTTTGAAAATTTCACTTTTTTGTGAAAATATCCACTAAATGAGGGAATAATATGTGTGAGGGTACCCCAGGAGAGTTCCAAATGTATGTGGGTAAAATATATATCCCACGGGGGTAAAATTGAAAAAGATAAAAAAAAAATTTTTTTGGAATTAGTCATTTTTCCGCGGTTTATCAGGTTTTCAGATAGGGCAAATGTCAATGAGCGTTCCGATTTCAGTTCCAGAGCGATTCGCCCAATGAGTCCTTGATATTTAGTCGTTTTCAGCCAATTTTCTTGATTTTTGAAAATTTCACTTTTTTGTGAAAATATCCACTAAATGAGGGAATAATATGTGTGAGGGTACCCCAGGAGAGTTCCAAATGTGTGTGGGTAGAATATATATCCCACGGGGGTAAAATAGAAAAAAGTTGAAAAAATTTTTTTTTGGACTTAGTCATTTTTCTGGCTTTTATCAGACTTTCAGATAGGGGAAATGTCAGTGAGCATTCCGATTTCAGTTTCAGAACGGATCGCATAATGAGTCCTTGATATTTAGTCGTTTTCAGCCAATTTTCTGGATTTTTGAAAATTTCACTTTTTTGTGAAAATATCCACTAAATGAGGGAATAATATGTGTGAGGGTACCCCAGGAGAGTTCCAAATGTGTGTGGGTAAAATATATATCACACAGGGGTAAAATTGAAAAAAGTTTAAAAAAATTTTTTTTGGGAATTAGTCATTTTTCCGCGGTTTATCAGGTTTTCCGATAGGGCAAATGTCAATGAGCGTTCCGATTTCAGTTCCAGAGCGATTCACCCAATGAGTCCTTGATATTTAGTCATTTTCAGCCAATTTTCTTGATTTTTGAAAATTTCACTTTTTTGTGAAAATATCCACTAAATGAGGGAATAATATGTGTGAGGGTACCCCAGGAGAGTTCCAAATGTGTGTGGGTAAAATATATATCCCACGGGGATAAAATTGAAAAAAGTTGAAAAATAATTTTTTTTGGACTTAGTCATTTTTACAGCGTTTATCAGACTTTCAGATACGGGAAATGTCAGTGAGCGTTCCGATTTCAGCTCCAGAGCGGATTGCACAATGAGTCCTTGATATTTAGTGGTTTTCAGCCAATATTTTGGATTTTTGAAAATTTCACTTTTTTGTGAAAATATCCACTAAATGAGGGAATAATATGTGTGAGGGTACCCAAGGAGAGTTCCAAATGTGTGTGGGTAGAATATATATCCCACGGGGATAAAATTGAAAAAAGTTGAAAAAAAATTTTTTTTGGACTTAGTCATTTTTCCAGCGTTTATCAGACTTTCAGATACGGGAAATGTCAGTGAGCGTTCCGATTTCAGTTCCAGAGCGGATTGCACAATGAGTCCTTGATATTTAGTCGTTTTCAGCCAATATTTTGGATTTTTGAAAATTTCACTTTTTTGTGAAAATATCCACTAAATGAGGGAATAATATGTGTGAGGGTACCCCAGGAGAGTTCCAAATGTGTGTGGGTAGAATATATATCCCACGGTGGTAAAATAGAAAAAAGTTGAAAACATTTTTTTTTGGACTTATTCATTTTTCCGACGTTTATCAGACTTTCAGATAGGGGAAATGTCAGTGAGCGTTCCGATTTGAGTTCCAGAGCGGATCGCACAATGAGTCCTTGATATTTAGTCGTTTTCAGCCAATTTTCTTGATTTTTGAAAATTTCACTTTTATGTGAAAATATCCACTAAATGAGGGAATAATATGTGTGAGGGTACCCCAGGAGAGTTCCAAATGTGTGTGGGTAGAATATATATCCCACGGGGGTAAAATTGAAAAAAGTTGAAAAAATTTTTTTTTTGGACTTAGTCATTTTTCCAGTGTTTAATATAGGGGAAATGTCAGTGAGCGTTCCGATTTCAGTTCCAGAGCGGATCGCACAATGAGTCCTTGATATTTAGTCGTTTTCAGCCAATTTTCTGGATTTTTGAAAATTTCACTTTTTTGTGAAAATATCCACTAAATGAGGGAATAATATGTGTGAGGGTACCCCAGGAGAGTTCCAAATGTGTGTGGGTAGAATATATATCCCACGGGAATAAAATTGAAAAAAGTTGAAAAAAATTTTTTTTTGGACTTAGTCATTTTTCCAGCGTTTATCAGACTTTCAGATACGGGAAAAGTCAGTGAGCGTTCCGATTTCAGTTCCAGAACGGATTGCACAATGAGTCCTTGATATTTAGTCGTTTTCAGCCAATATTTTGGATTTTTGAAAATTTCACTTTTTTGTGAAAATATCCACTAAATGAGGGAATAATATGTGTGAGGGTACCCCAGGAGAGTTCTAAATGTGTGTGGGTAGAATATATATCCCACGGGGGTAAAATTGAAAAGTTGAAAAAAAATTTTTTTTGGAATTAGTCATTTTTCCGCGGTTTATCAGGTTTTCAGATAGGGCAAATGTCAATGAGCGTTCCGATTTCAGTTCCAGAGCGATTCGCCCAATGAGTCCTTGATATTTAGTCGTTTTCAGCCAATTTTCTTGATTTTTGAAAATTTCACTTTTTTGTGAAAATATCCACTAAATGAGGGAATAATATGTGTGAGGGTACCCCAGGAGAGTTCCAAATGTGTGTGGGTAGAATATATATCCCACGGGGGTAAAATAGAAAAAAGTTGAAAAAATTTTTTTTTGGACTTAGTCATTTTTCTGGCTTTTATCAGACTTTCAGATAGGGGAAATGTCAGTGAGCATTCCGATTTCAGTTTCAGAACGGATCGCATAATGAGTCCTTGATATTTAGTCGTTTTCAGCCAATTTTCTGGATTTTTGAAAATTTCACTTTTTTGTGAAAATATCCACTAAATGAGGGAATAATATGTGTGAGGGTACCCCAGGAGAGTTCCAAATGTGTGTGGGTAAAATATATATCACACAGGGGTAAAATTGAAAAAAGTTGAAAAAAATTTTTTTTGGGAATTAGTCATTTTTCCGCGGTTTATCAGGTTTTCCGATAGGGCAAATGTCAATGAGCGTTCCGATTTCAGTTCCAGAGCGATTCACCCAATGAGTCCTTGATATTTAGTCATTTTCAGCCAATTTTCTTGATTTTTGAAAATTTCACTTTTTTGTGAAAATATCCACTAAATGAGGGAATAATATGTGTGAGGGTACCCCAGGAGAGTTCCAAATGTGTGTAGGTAGAATACATATCCCACGGGGATAAAATTGAAAAAAGTTGAAAAAAATTTTTTTTTGGACTTAGTCATTTTTCCGGCGTTTATCAGACTTTCAGATAGGGGAACGGTCAGTGAGCGTTCCGATTTCAGTTCCAGAGCGGATCGCACAATGAGTCCTTGATATTGAGTCGTTTTCAACCAATTTTCTGGATTTTTGAAAATTTCACTTTTTTGTGAAAATATCCACTAAATGAGGGAATAATATGTGTGAGGGTACCCCAGGAGAGTTCCAAATGTGTGTGGTTAGAATATATATATTCCACGGGGGTAAAATTGAAAAAAGTTGAAAAAAAATTTTTTTTTGGAGTTAGTCATTTTTCCGGCGTTTATCAGACTTTCAGATAGGGGAAATGTCAGTGAGCGTTCCGATTTCAGTTACAGAGCGGATCGCACAATGAGTCCTTGATATTTAGTCGTTTTCAGCCAATTTTCTGGATTTTTGAAAATTTCACTTTTTTGTGAAAATATCCACTAAATGAGGGAATAATATGTGTGAGGGTACCCAAGGAGAGTTCCAAATGTGTGTGGGTAGAATATATATCCCACGGGGATAAAATTGAAAAAAGTTGAAAAAAAATTTTTTTTGGACTTAGTCATTTTTCCAGCGTTTATCAGACTTTCAGATACGGGAAATGTCAGTGAGCGTTCCGATTTCAGTTCCAGAGCGGATTGCACAATGAGTCCTTGATATTTAGTCGTTTTCAGCCAATATTTTGGATTTTTGAAAATTTCACTTTTTTGTGAAAATATCCACTAAATGAGGGAATAATATGTGTGAGGGTACCCCAGGAGAGTTCCAAATGTGTGTGGGTAGAATATATATCCCACGGTGGTAAAATAGAAAAAAGTTGAAAACATTTTTTTTTGGACTTATTCATTTTTCCGACGTTTATCAGACTTTCAGATAGGGGAAATGTCAGTGAGCGTTCCGATTTGAGTTCCAGAGCGGATCGCACAATGAGTCCTTGATATTTAGTCGTTTTCAGCCAATTTTCTTGATTTTTGAAAATTTCACTTTTATGTGAAAATATCCACTAAATGAGGGAATAATATGTGTGAGGGTACCCCAGGAGAGTTCCAAATGTGTGTGGGTAGAATATATATCCCACGGGGGTAAAATTGAAAAAAGTTGAAAAAATTTTTTTTTTGGACTTAGTCATTTTTCCAGTGTTTAATATAGGGGAAATGTCAGTGAGCGTTCCGATTTCAGTTCCAGAGCGGATCGCACAATGAGTCCTTGATATTTAGTCGTTTTCAGCCAATTTTCTGGATTTTTGAAAATTTCACTTTTTTGTGAAAATATCCACTAAATGAGGGAATAATATGTGTGAGGGTACCCCAGGAGAGTTCCAAATGTGTGTGGGTAGAATATATATCCCACGGGGGTAAAATTGAAAAAAGTTGAAAAAAATTTTTTTTGGGACTTATTCATTTTTCCGACGTTTATCAGACTTTCAGATACGGGAAATGTCAGTGAGAATTCCGATTTCAGTTCCAGAGCAGATCGCACAATGAGTCCTTGATATTTAGTCGTTTTCAGCCAATATTTAGGATTTTTGAAAATTTCACTTTTTTGTGAAAATATCCACTAAATGAGGGAATAATATGTGTGAGGGTACCCCAGGAGAGTTCCAAATGTGTGTGGGTAGAATATATATCCCACGGGAATAAAATTGAAAAAAGTTGAAAAAAATTTTTTTTTGGACTTAGTCATTTTTCCAGCGTTTATCAGACTTTCAGATACGGGAAATGTCAGTGAGCGTTCCGATTTCAGTTCCAGAACGGATTGCACAATGAGTCCTTGATATTTAGTCGTTTTCAGCCAATATTTTGGATTTTTGAAAATTTCACTTTTTTGTGAAAATATCCACTAAATGAGGGAATAATATGTGTGAGGGTACCCCAGGAGAGTTCCAAATGTGTGTGGGTAGAATATATATCCCACGGGGGTAAAATTGAAAAGTTGAAAAAAAATTTTTTTTGGAATTAGTCATTTTTCCGCGGTTTATCAGGTTTTCAGATAGGGCAAATGTCAATGAGCGTTCCGATTTCAGTTCCAGAGCGATTCGCCCAATGAGTCCTTGATATTTAGTCGTTTTCAGCCAATTTTCTTGATTTTTGAAAATTTCACTTTTTTGTGAAAATATCCACTAAATGAGGGAATAATATGTGTGAGGGTACCCCAGGAGAGTTCCAAATGTGTGTGGGTAGAATATATATCCCACGGGGGTAAAATAGAAAAAAGTTGAAAAAATTTTTTTTTGGACTTAGTCATTTTTCTGGCTTTTATCAGACTTTCAGATAGGGGAAATGTCAGTGAGCATTCCGATTTCAGTTTCAGAACGGATCGCATAATGAGTCCTTGATATTTAGTCGTTTTCAGCCAATTTTCTGGATTTTTGAAAATTTCACTTTTTTGTGAAAATATCCACTAAATGAGGGAATAATATGTGTGAGGGTACCCCAGGAGAGTTCCAAATGTGTGTGGGTAAAATATATATCACACAGGGGTAAAATTGAAAAAAGTTTAAAAAAATTTTTTTTGGGAATTAGTCATTTTTCCGCGGTTTATCAGGTTTTCCGATAGGGCAAATGACAATGAGCGTTCCGATTTCAGTTCCAGAGCGATTCACCCAATGAGTCCTTGATATTTAGTCATTTTCAGCCAATTTTCTTGATTTTTGAAAATTTCACTTTTTTGTGAAAATATCCACTAAATGAGGGAATAATATGTGTGAGGGTACCCCAGGAGAGTTCCAAATGTGTGTAGGTAGAATACATATCCCACGGGGATAAAATTGAAAAAAGTTGAAAAAAATTTTTTTTTGGACTTAGTCATTTTTCCGGCGTTTATCAGACTTTCAGATAGGGGAACGGTCAGTGAGCGTTCCGATTTCAGTTCCAGAGCGGATCGCACAATGAGTCCTTGATATTGAGTCGTTTTCAACCAATTTTCTGGATTTTTGAAAATTTCACTTTTTTGTGAAAATATCCACTAAATGAGGGAATAATATGTGTGAGGGTACCCCAGGAGAGTTCCAAATGTGTGTGGTTAGAATATATATATTCCACGGGGGTAAAATTGAAAAAAGTTGAAAAAAAATTTTTTTTTGGAGTTAGTCATTTTTCCGGCGTTTATCAGACTTTCAGATAGGGGAAATGTCAGTGAGCGTTCCGATTTCAGTTACAGAGCGGATCGCACAATGAGTCCTTGATATTTAGTCGTTTTCAGCCAATTTTCTGGATTTTTGAAAATTTCACTTTTTTGTGAAAATATCCACTAAATGAGGGAATAATATGTGTGAGGGTACCCAAGGAGAGTTCCAAATGTGTGTGGGTAGAATATATATCCCACGGGGATAAAATTGAAAAAAGTTGAAAAAAAATTTTTTTTGGACTTAGTCATTTTTCCAGCGTTTATCAGACTTTCAGATACGGGAAATGTCAGTGAGCGTTCCGATTTCAGTTCCAGAGCGGATTGCACAATGAGTCCTTGATATTTAGTCGTTTTCAGCCAATATTTTGGATTTTTGAAAATTTCACTTTTTTGTGAAAATATCCACTAAATGAGGGAATAATATGTGTGAGGGTACCCCAGGAGAGTTCCAAATGTGTGTGGGTAGAATATATATCCCACGGTGGTAAAATAGAAAAAAGTTGAAAACATTTTTTTTTGGACTTATTCATTTTTCCGACGTTTATCAGACTTTCAGATAGGGGAAATGTCAGTGAGCGTTCCGATTTGAGTTCCAGAGCGGATCGCACAATGAGTCCTTGATATTTAGTCGTTTTCAGCCAATTTTCTTGATTTTTGAAAATTTCACTTTTATGTGAAAATATCCACTAAATGAGGGAATAATATGTGTGAGGGTACCCCAGGAGAGTTCCAAATGTGTGTGGGTAGAATATATATCCCACGGGGGTAAAATTGAAAAAAGTTGAAAAAATTTTTTTTTTGGACTTAGTCATTTTTCCAGTGTTTAATATAGGGGAAATGTCAGTGAGCGTTCCGATTTCAGTTCCAGAGCGGATCGCACAATGAGTCCTTGATATTTAGTCGTTTTCAGCCAATTTTCTGGATTTTTGAAAATTTCACTTTTTTGTGAAAATATCCACTAAATGAGGGAATAATATGTGTGAGGGTACCCCAGGAGAGTTCCAAATGTGTGTGGGTAGAATATATATCCCACGGGGGTAAAATTGAAAAAAGTTGAAAAAAATTTTTTTTGGGACTTATTCATTTTTCCGACGTTTATCAGACTTTCAGATACGGGAAATGTCAGTGAGAATTCCGATTTCAGTTCCAGAGCAGATCGCACAATGAGTCCTTGATATTTAGTCGTTTTCAGCCAATATTTAGGATTTTTGAAAATTTCACTTTTTTGTGAAAATATCCACTAAATGAGGGAATAATATGTGTGAGGGTACCCCAGGAGAGTTCCAAATGTGTGTGGGTAGAATATATATCCCACGGGAATAAAATTGAAAAAAGTTGAAAAAAATTTTTTTTTGGACTTAGTCATTTTTCCAGCGTTTATCAGACTTTCAGATACGGGAAATGTCAGTGAGCGTTCCGATTTCAGTTCCAGAACGGATTGCACAATGAGTCCTTGATATTTAGTCGTTTTCAGCCAATATTTTGGATTTTTGAAAATTTCACTTTTTTGTGAAAATATCCACTAAATGAGGGAATAATATGTGTGAGGGTACCCCAGGAGAGTTCCAAATGTGTGTGGGTAGAATATATATCCCACGGGGGTAAAATTGAAAAGTTGAAAAAAAATTTTTTTTGGAATTAGTCATTTTTCCGCGGTTTATCAGGTTTTCAGATAGGGCAAATGTCAATGAGCGTTCCGATTTCAGTTCCAGAGCGATTCGCCCAATGAGTCCTTGATATTTAGTCGTTTTCAGCCAATTTTCTTGATTTTTGAAAATTTCACTTTTTTGTGAAAATATCCACTAAATGAGGGAATAATATGTGTGAGGGTACCCCAGGAGAGTTCCAAATGTGTGTGGGTAGAATATATATCCCACGGGGGTAAAATTGAAAAAAGTTGAAAAAAATTTTTTTTTGGACTTAGTCATTTTTCCAGCTTTATCAGACTATCAGATAGGGGAAATGTCAGTGAGCGTTCCTATTTCAGTTCCAGAGCGGATCGCACAATGATTCCTTGATATTTAGTCGTTTTCAGCCAATTTTCTGGATTTTTGAAAATTTCACTTTTTTGTGAAAATATCCACTAAATGAGGGAATAATATGTGTGAGGGTACCCCAGGAGAGTTCCAAATGTGTGTAGGTAGAATATATATCCCACGGGGATAAAATTGAAAAAAGTTGAAAAAAATTTTTTTTTGGACTTAGTCATTTTTCCAGCTTTATCAGACTATCAGATAGGGGAAATGTCAGTGAGCGTTCCGATTTCAGTTCCAGAATGGATCGCACAATGAGTTCTTGATATTTAGTCGTTTTCAGCCAATTTTCTGGATTTTTGAAAATTTCACTTTTTTGTGAAAATATCCACTAAATGAGGGAATAATATGTGTGAGGGTACCCCAGGAGAGTTCCAAATGTATGTGGGTAAAATATATATCCCACGGGGGTAAAATTGAAAAAGATGAAAAAAAAATTTTTTTGGAATTAGTCATTTTTCCGCGGTTTATCAGGTTTTCAGATAGGGCAAATGTCAATGAGCGTTCCGATTTCAGTTCCAGAGCGATTCGCCCAATGAGTCCTTGATTTTTAGTCGTTTTCAGCCAATTTTCTTGATTTTTGAAAATTTCACTTTTTTGTGAAAATATCCACCAAATGAGGGAATAATGTGTGTGAGGGTACCCCAGGAGAGTTCCAAATGTGTGTGGGTAGAATATATATCCCACGGGGGTAAAATAGAAAAAAGTTGAAAAAATTTTTTTTTGGACTTAGTCATTTTTCTGGCTTTTATCAGACTTTCAGATAGGGGAAATGTCAGTGAGCATTCCGATTTCAGTTTCAGAACGGATCGCATAATGAGTCCTTGATATTTAGTCGTTTTCAGCCAATTTTCTGGATTTTTGAAAATTTCACTTTTTTGTGAAAATATCCACTAAATGAGGGAATAATATGTGTGAGGGTACCCCAGGAGAGTTCCAAATGTGTGTGGGTAAAATATATATCACACAGGGGTAAAATTGAAAAAAGTTTAAAAAAATTTTTTTTGGGAATTAGTCATTTTTCCGCGGTTTATCAGGTTTTCCGATAGGGCAAATGTCAATGAGCGTTCCGATTTCAGTTCCAGAGCGATTCACCCAATGAGTCCTTGATATTTAGTCATTTTCAGCCAATTTTCTTGATTTTTGAAAATTTCACTTTTTTGTGAAAATATCCACTAAATGAGGGAATAATATGTGTGAGGGTACCCCAGGAGAGTTCCAAATGTGTGTAGGTAGAATACATATCCCACGGGGATAAAATTGAAAAAAGTTGAAAAAAATTTTTTTTTGGACTTAGTCATTTTTCCGGCGTTTATCAGACTTTCAGATAGGGGAACGGTCAGTGAGCGTTCCGATTTCAGTTCCAGAGCGGATCGCACAATGAGTCCTTGATATTGAGTCGTTTTCAACCAATTTTCTGGATTTTTGAAAATTTCACTTTTTTGTGAAAATATCCACTAAATGAGGGAATAATATGTGTGAGGGTACCCCAGGAGAGTTCCAAATGTGTGTGGTTAGAATATATATATTCCAAGGGGGTAAAATTGAAAAAAGTTGAAAAAAAATTTTTTTTTGGAGTTAGTCATTTTTCCGGCGTTTATCAGACTTTCAGATAGGGGAAATGTCAGTGAGCGTTCCGATTTCAGTTACAGAGCGGATCGCACAATGAGTCCTTGATATTTAGTCGTTTTCAGCCAATTTTCTGGATTTTTGAAAATTTCACTTTTTTGTGAAAATATCCACTAAATGAGGGAATAATATGTGTGAGGGTACCCCAGGAGAGTTCCAAATGTGTGTGGGTAGAATATATATCCCAAGGGGGGAAAGTTGAAAAAAGTTGAAAAAACTTTTTTATGGACTTAGTCATTTTTCCGGCGTTTATCAGACTTTCTGATAGGGGAACGGTCAGTGAGCGTTCCGATTTCAGTTCCAGAGTGGATCGAACAATGAGTCCTTGATATTTAGCCGTTTTCAGCCAATTTTCTGGATTTTTGAAAATTTCACTTTTTTGTGAAAATATCCACTAAATGAGGGAATAATATGTGTGAGGGTACCCCAGGAGAGTTCCAAATGTGTGTAGGTAGAATATATACCCCACGGGGATAAAATTGAAAAAAGTTGAAAAAAATTTTTTTTGGGACTTATTCATTTTTCCGACGTTTATCAGACTTTCAGATACGGGAAATGTCAGTGAGAATTCCGATTTCAGTTCCAGAGCAGATCGCACAATGAGTCCTTGATATTTAGTCGTTTTCAGCCAATATTTTGGATTTTTGAAAATTTCACTTTTTTGTGAAAATATCCACTAAATGAGGGAATAATATGTGTGAGGGTACCCCAGGAGAGATCCAAATGTGTGTGGGTAGAATATATATCCCACGGGGGTAAAATTGAAAAAAGTTGAAAAAAATTTTTTTTTGGGACTTCTTCATTTTTCCGACGTTTATCAGACTTTCAGATACGGGAAATGTCAGTGAGAATTCCGATTTCAGTTCCAGAGCAGATCGCACAATGAGTCCTTGATATTTAGTCGTTTTCAGCCAATTTTCTTGATTTTTGAAAATTTCACTTTTTTGTGAAAATATCCACTAAATGAGGGAATAATATGTGTGAGGGTACCCCAGGAGAGTTCCAAATGTGTGTGGGAAGAATATATATCCCACGGGGGTAAAATTGAAAAAAGTTGAAAAAAATTTTTTTTTGGACTTAGTCATTTTTCCAGCTTTATCAGACTATCAGATAGGGGAAATGTCAGTGAGCGTTCCTATTTCAGTTCCAGAGCGATTCGCCCAATGAGTCCTTGATATTTAGTCGTTTTCAGCCAATTTTCTTGATTTTTGAAAATTTCACTTTTTTGTGAAAATATCCACTAAATGAGGGAATAATATGTGTGAGGGTACCCCAGGAGAGTTCCAAATGTGTGTAGGTAGAATATATATCCCACGGGGGTAAAATAGAAAAAAGTTGAAAACATTTTTTTTTGGACTTATTCATTTTTCCGGCGTTTATCAGACTTTCAGATAGGGGAAATGTCAGTGAGCTTTCCGATTTCAGTTCCAGAGCAGATCGCACAATGAGTCCTTGATATTTAGTCGTTTTCAGCCAATATTTTGGATTTTTGAAAATTTCACTTTTTTGTGAAAATATCCACTAAATGAGGGAATAATATGTGTGAGGGTACCCCAGGAGAGTTCCAAATGTGTGTGGGTAAAATATATATCACACAGGGGTAAAATTGAAAAAAGTTTAAAAAAATTTTTTTTGGGAATTAGTCATTTTTCCGCGGTTTATCAGGTTTTCAGATAGGGCAAATGTCAATGAGCGTTCCGATTTCAGTTCCAGAGCGATTCACCCAATGAGTCCTTGATATTTAGTCATTTTCAGCCAATTTTCTTGATTTTTGAAAATTTCACTTTTTTGTGAAAATATCCACTAAATGAGGGAATAATATGTGTGAGGGTACCCCAGGAGAGTTCCAAATGTGTGTAGGTAGAATATATATCCCACGGGGATAAAATTGAAAAAAGTTGAAAAAAATTTTTTTTTGGACTTAGTCATTTTTCCGGCGTTTATCAGACTTTCAGATAGGGGAACGGTCAGTGAGCGTTCCGATTTCAGTTCCAGAGCGGATCGCACAATGAGTCCTTGATATTGAGTCGTTTTCAACCAATTTTCTGGATTTTTGAAAATTTCACTTTTTTGTGAAAATATCCACTAAATGAGGGAATAATATGTGTGAGGGTACCCCAGGAGAGTTCCAAATATGTGTGGTTAGAATATATATATTCCACGGGGGTAAAATTGAAAAAAGTTGAAAAAAAATTTTTTTTTGGACTTAGTCATTTTTCCGGCGTTTATCAGACTTTCAGATAGGGGAAATGTCAGTGAGCATTCCGATTTCAGTTACAGAGCGGATCGCACAATGAGTCCTTGATATTTAGTCGTTTTCAGCCAATTTTCTGCATTTTTGAAAATTTCACTTTTTTGTGAAAATATCCACTAAATGAGGGAATAATATGTGTGAGGGTACCCCAGGAGAGTTCCAAATGTGTGTGGGTAGAATATATATCCCAAGGGGGGAAAGTTGAAAAAAGTTTAAAAAACTTTTTTATGGACTTAGTCATTTTTCCGGCGTTTATCGGACTTTCTGATAGGGGAACGGTCAGTGAGCGTTCCGATTTCAGTTCCAGAGTGGATCGAACAATGAGTCCTTGATATTTAGTCGTTTTCAGCCAATTTTCTGGATTTTTGAAAATTTCACTTTTTTGTGAAAATATCCACTAAATGAGGGAATAATATGTGTGAGGGTACCCCAGGAGAGTTCCAAATGTGTGTTGGTAGAATATATACCCCACGGGGATAAAATTGAAAAAAGTTGAAAAAAATTTTTTTTGGGACTTATTCATTTTTCCGACGTTTATCAGACTTTCAGATACGGGAAATGTCAGTGAGAATTCCGATTTCAGTTCCAGAGCAGATCGCACAATGAGTCCTTGATATTTAGTCGTTTTCAGCCAATATTTTGGATTTTTGAAAATTTCACTTTTTTGTGAAAATATCCACTAAATGAGGGAATAATATGTGTGAGGGTACCCCAGGAGAGTTCCAAATGTGTGTGGGTAGAATATATATCCCACGGGGATAAAATTGAAAAAAGTTGAAAAAAATTTTGTTTTGGACTTAGTCATTTTTCCAGCGTTTATCAGACTTTCAGATACGGGAAATGTCAGTGAGCGTTCCGATTTCAGTTCCAGAGCGGATTGCACAATGAGTCCTTGATATTTAGTCGTTTTCAGCCAAAATTTTGGATTTTTGAAAATTTCACTTTTTTGTGAAAATATCCACTAAATGAGGGAATAATATGTGTGAGGGTACCCCAGGAGAGTTCCAAATGTGTGTGGGTAGAATATGTATCCCACGGGGGTAAAATTGAAAAGTTGAAAAAAAATTTTTTTTGGAATTAGTCATTTTTCCGCGGTTTATCAGGTTTTCAGATAGGGCAAATGTCAATGAGCGTTCCGATTTCAGTTCCAGAGCGATTCGCCCAATGAGTCCTTGATATTTAGTCGTTTTCAGCCAATTTTCTTGATTTTTGAAAATGTCACTTTTTTGTGAAAATATCCACTAAATGAGGGAATAATATGTGTGAGGGTACCCCAGGAGAGTTCCAAATGTGTGTGGGTAGAATATATATCCCACGGGGGTAAAATTGAAAAAAGTTGAAAAAATTTTTTTTTTGGACTTAGTCATTTTTCCAGCTTTATCAGACTATCAGATAGGGGAAATGTCAGTGAGCGTTCCTATTTCAGTTCCAGAGCGGATCGCACAATGAGTCCTTGATATTTAGTCGTTTTCAGCCAATTTTCTGGATTTTTGAAAATTTCACTTTTTTGTGAAAATATCCACTAAATGAGGGAATAATATGTGTGAGGGTACCCCAGGAGAGTTCCAAATGTGGGTGGGTAAAATATATATCCCACGGGGGTAAAATTGAAAAAGTTTAAAAAAAATTTTTTTTGGAATTAGTCATTTTTCCGCGGTTTATCAGGTTTTCAGATAGGGCAAATGTCAATGAGCGTTCCGATTTCAGTTCCAGAGCGATTCGCCCAGTGAGTCCTTGATATTTAGTCGTTTTCAGCCAATTTTCTTGATTTTTGAAAATTTCACTTTTTTGTGAAAATATCCACTAAATGAGGGAATAATATGTGTGAGGGTACCCCAGGAGAGTTCCAAATGTGTGTAGGTAGAATATATATCCCACGGGGGTAAAATAGAAAAAAGTTGAAAACATTTTTTTTTGGACTTATTCATTTTTCCGGCGTTTATCAGACTTTCAGATAGGGGAAATGTCAGTGAGCGTTCCGATTTCAGTTCCAGAGCAGATCGCACAATGAGTCCTTGATATTTAGTCGTTTTCAGCCAATATTTTGGATTTTTGAAAATTTCACTTTTTTGTGAAAATATCCACTAAATGAGGGAATAATATGTGTGAGGGTACCCCAGGAGAGTTACAAATGTGTGTGGGTAGAATGTATATCCCACGGGGGTAAAATAGAAAAAAGTTGAAAAAAATTTTTTTTGGACTTAGTCATTTTTCCGGCTTTTATCAGACTTTCAGATAGGGGAAATGTCAGTGAGCATTCCGATTTCAGTTTCAGAACGGATCGCACAATGAGTCCTTGATATTTAGTCGTTTTCAGACAATTTTCTGGATTTTTGAAAATTTCACTTTTTTGTGAAAATATCCACTAAATGAGGGAATAATATGTGTGAGGGTACCCCAGGAGAGTTCCAAATGTGTGTGGGTAAAATATATATCACACAGGGGTAAAATTGAAAAAAGTTTTAAAAATTTTTTTTTGGGAATTAGTCATTTTTCCGCGGTTTATCAGGTTTTCAGATAGGGCAAATGTCAATGAGCGTTCCGATTTCAGTTCCAGAGCGATTCACCCAATGAGTCCTTGATATTTAGTCATTTTCAGCCAATTTTCTTGATTTTTGAAAATTTCACTTTTTTGTGAAAATATCCACTAAATGAGGGAATAATATGTGTGAGGGTACCCCAGGAGAGTTCCAAATGTGTGTGGGTAGAATATATATCCCACGGGGGTAAAATTGAAAAAAGTTGAAAAAATTTTTTTTTTGGACTTAGTCATTTTTCCACCGTTTATCAGACTTTCAGATAGGGGAAATGTCAGTGAGCGTTCCGATTTCAGTTCCAGAGCGGATCGCACAATGAGTCCTTGATATTTAGTCGTTTTCAGCCAATATTTTGGATTTTTGAAAATTTCACTTTTTTTGTGAAAATATCCACTAAATGAGGGAATAATATGTGTGAGGATACCCAAGGAGAGTTCCAAATGTGTGTGGGTAGAATATATATCCCACGAGGGTAAAATTGAAAAAAGTTTAAAAAAATTTTTTTTTGGACTTAGTCATTTTTCCAGCTTTATCAGACTTTCAGATAGGGGAAATGTCAGTGAGCGTTCCGATTTCAGTTCCAGAGCGGATCGCACAATGAGTCCTTGATATTGAGTCGTTTTCAACCAATTTTCTGGATTTTTGAAAATTTCACTTTTTTGTGAAAATATCCACTAAATGAGGGAATAATATGTGTGAGGGTACCCCAGGAGAGTTCCAAATGTGTGTGGTTAGAATATATATATCCCACGGGGGTAAAGTTGAAAAAAGTTGAAAAAACATTTTTTTGGAATTAGTCATTTTTCCGGCGTTTATCAGACTTTCAGATAGGGGAACGGTCAATGAGCGTTCCGATTTCAGTTCCAGAGCGGATCGCACAATGAGTCCTTGATATTTAGTCGTTTTCAGCCAATATTTTGGATTTTTGAAAATTTCACTTTTTTTGTGAAAATATCCACTAAATGAGGGAATAATATGTGTGAGGATACCCCAGGAGAGTTCCAAATGTGTGTGGGTAGAATATATATCCCACGGGGGTAAAATTGAAAAAAGTTGAAAAAATTTTTTTTTTGGACTTAGTCATTTTTCCAGCGTTTATCAGACTATCAGATAGGGGAAATGTCAGTGAGCGTTCCGATTTCAGTTCCAGAGCGGATCGCACAATGAGTCCTTGATATTTAGTCGTTTTCAGCTAATTTTCTTGATTTTTGAAAATTTCACTTTTTTGTGAAAATATCCACTAAATGAGGGAATAATATGTGTGAGAGTACCCCAGGAGAATTCCAAATGTGTGTGGGTAGAATATATATCCGACGGGGGTAAAATTGAAAAAAGTTGAAAAAAATTTTTTTTTGGACTTAGTCATTTTTCCGGCGTTTATCAGACTTTCAGATAGGGGAACGGTCAATGAGCGTTCCAATTTCAGTTCCAGAGCAGATCGCACAATGAGTCCTTGATATTTAGTCGTTTTCAGCCAATTTTCTGGATTTTTGAAAATTTCACTTTTTTGTGAAAATATCCACTAAATGAGGGAATAATATGTGTGAGAGTACCCCAGGAGAATTCCAAATGTGTGTGGGTAGAATATATATCCCACGGGGGTAAAATTGAAAAAAGTTGAAAAAAATTTTTTTTTGGACTTAGTCATTTTTCCAGTGTTTATCAGACTTTCAGATAGGGGAAATGTCAGTGAGCGTTCCAATTTCAGTTCCAGAGCGGATCGCACAATGAGTCCTTGATATTTAGTCGTTTTCAGCCAATATTTTGGATTTTTGAAAATTTCACTTTTTTTGTGAAAATATCCACTAAATGAGGGAATAATATGTGTGAGGATACCCCAGGAGAGTTCCAAATGTGTGTGGGTAGAATATATATCCCACGGGGGTAAAATTGAAAAAAGTTGAAAAAAAATTTTTTTTGGACTTAGTCATTTTTCCAGCTTTATCAGACTTTCAGATAGGGGAAATGTCAGTGAGCGTTCCGATTTCAGTTCCAGAGCGGATCGCACAATGAGTCCTTGATATTTAGTCGTTTTCAGCCAATTTTCTGGATTTTTGAAAATTTTACTTTTTTGTGAAAATATCCACTAATTGAGGGAATAATATGTGTGAGGGTACCCCAGGAGAGTTCCAAATGTGTGTGGGTAGAATATATGTATTCCACGGGGGTAAAATTGAAAAAAGTTGAAAAAATTTTTTTTTGCACTTAGTCATTTTTCCAGCGTTTATCAGACTATCAGATAGGGGAAATGTCAGTGAGCGTTCCGATTTCAGTTCCAGAGCGGATCGCACAATGAGTCCTTGATATTGAGTCGTTTTCAACCAATTTTCTGGATTTTTGAAAATTTCACTTTTTTGTGAAAATATCCACTAAATGAGGGAATAATATGTGTGAGGGTACCCCAGGAGAGTTCCAAATGTGTGTGGTTAGAATATATATATTCCACGGGGGTAAAATTGAAAAAAGTTGAAAAAAAATTTTTTTTTGGAGTAAGTCATTTTTCCGGCGTTTATCAGACTTTCAGATAGGGGAAATGTCAGTGAGCGTTCCGATTTCAGTTCCAGAGCGGATCGCACAATGAGTCCTTGATATTTAGTCGTTTTCAGCCAATTTTCTGGATTTTTGAAAATTTCACTTTTTTGTGAAAATATCCACTAAATGAGGGAATAATATGTGTGAGGGTACCCCAGGAGAATTCCAAATGTGTGTGGGTAGAATATATATCCCACGGGGGTAAAATTGAAAAAAGTTTAAAAAAAATTTTTTTGGACTTATTCATTTTTCCAGCGTTTATCAGACTTTCAGATAGGGGAAATGTCAGTGAGCGTTCCGATTTCAGTTCCAGAGCGGATCGCACAATGAGTCCTTGATATTTAGTCGTTTTCAGCCAATTTTCTGGATTTTTGAAAATTTCACTTTTTTTGTGAAAATATCAACTAAATGAGGGTATAATATGTGTGAGGGTACCCCAGGAGAGTTCCAAATGTGTGTGGGTAGAATATATATCCCACGGGGGTAAAATTGAAAAAAGTTGAAAAAAATTTTTTTTTGGACTTAGTCATTTTTCCAGTGTTTATCAGACTTTCAGATAGGGGACATGTCAGTGAGCGTTCCAATTTCAGTTCCAGAGCGGATCGCACAATGAGTCCTTGATATTTAGTCGTTTTCAGCCAATATTTTGGATTTTTGAAAATTTCACTTTTTTTGTGAAAATATCCACTAAATGAGGGAATAATATGTGTGAGGATACCCCAGGAGAGTTCCAAATGTGTGTGGGTAGAATATATATCCCACGGGGGTAAAATTGAAAAAAGTTGAAAAAAATTTTTTTTTGGACTTAGTCATTTTTCCAGCGTTTATCAGACTATCAGATAGGGGAAATGTCAGTGAGCGTTCCGATTTCAGTTCCAGAGCGGATCGCACAATGAGTCCTTGATATTTAGTCGTTTTCAGCCAATTTTCTGGATTTTTGAAAATTTTACTTTTTTGTGAAAATATCCACTAAATGAGGGAATAATATGTGTGAGGGTACCCCAGGAGAGTTCCAAATGTGTGTGGGTAGAATATATGTATTCCACGGGGGTAAAATTGAAAAAAGTTGAAAAAATTTTTTTTTGCACTTAGTCATTTTTCCAGCGTTTATCAGACTATCAGATAGGGGAAATGTCAGTGAGCGTTCCGATTTCAGTTCCAGAGCGGATCGCACAATGAGTCCTTGATATTTAGTCGTTTTTAGCCAATTTTCTGGATTTTTGAAAAGTTTACTTTTTTGTGAAAATATCCACTAAATGAGGGAATAATATGTGTGAGGGTACCCCAGGAGAGTTCCAAATGTGTGTGGTTAGCATATATATATTCCACGGGGGTAAAATTGAAAAAAGTTGAAAAAAAATTTTTTTTTGGACTTAGTCATTTTTCCGGCGTTTATCAGACTTTCAGATAGGGCAAATGTCAGGGAGCGTTCCGATTTCAGTTCCAGAGCGATTCGCCAAATGAGTCCTTGATATTTAGTCGTTTTCAGCCAATATTTTGTATTTTTGAAAATTTCACTTTTTTGTGAAAATATCCACTAAATGAGGGAATAATATGTGTGAGAGTACCCCAGGAGAATTCCAAATGTGTGTGGGTAGAATATATATCCCACGGGGGTAAAATTGAAAAAAGTTTAAAAAATTTTTTTTTTGGACTTAGTCATTTTTCCGGCGTTTATCAGACTTTCAGATAGGGCAAATGTCAGTGAGCGTTCCGATTTCAGTTCCAGAGCGATTCGCCCAATGAGTCCTTGATATTTAGTCGTTTTCAGCCAATATTTTGTATTTTTGAAAGTTTCACTTTTTTGTGAAAATATCCACTAAATGAGGGAATAATATGTGTGAGGGTACCCCAGGAGAATTCCAAATGTGTGTGGGTAGAATATATATCCCACGGGGGTAAAATTGAAAAAAGTTTTAAAAAAATTTTTTTGGACTTATTCATTTTTCCAGCGTTTATCAGACTTTCAGATAGGGGAAATGTCAGTGAGCGTTCCGATTTCAGTTCCAGAGCGGATCGCACAATGAGTCCTTGATATTTAGTCGTTTTCAGCCAATTTTCTGGATTTTTGAAAATTTCACTTTTTTGTGAAAATATCCACTAAATGAGGAAATAATATGTGTGAGGGTACCCCAGGAGAGTTCCAAATGTGTGTGGGTAGAATATATATCCCACGGGGGTAAAGTTGAAAAAAGTTGAAAAAACATTTTTTTGGACTTAGTCATTTTTCCGGCGTTTATCAGACTTTCAGATAGGGGAACGGTCAATGAGCGTTCCGATTTCAGTTCCAGAGCGGATCGCACAATGAGTCCTTGATATTTAGTCGTTTTCAGCCAATTTTCTGGATTTTTGAAAATTTCACTTTTTTTGTGAAAATATCCACTAAATGAGGGAATAATATGTGTGAGGGTACCCCAGGAGAGTTCCAAATGTGTGTGGGTAGAATATATATCCCACGGGGGTAAAATTGAAAAAAGTTGAAAAAAATTTTTTTTTGGACTTAGTCATTTTTCCAGTGTTTATCAGACTTTCAGATAGGGGAAATGTCAGTGAGCGTTCCAATTTCAGTTCCAGAGCGGATCGCACAATGAGTCCTTGATATTTAGTCGTTTTCAGCCAATATTTTGGATTTTTGAAAATTTCACTTTTTTTGTGAAAATATCCACTAAATGAGGGAATAATATGTGTGAGGATACCCCAGGAGAGTTCCAAATGTGTGTGGGTAGAATATATGTATTCCACGGGGGTAAAATTGAAAAAAGTTGAAAAAATTTTTTTTTGCACTTAGTCATTTTTCCAGCGTTTATCAGACTATCAGATAGGGGAAATGTCAGTGAGCGTTCCGATTTCAGTTCCAGAGCGATTCGCCAAATGAGTCCTTGATATTTAGTCGTTTTCAGCCAATATTTTGTATTTTTGAAAATTTCACTATTTTGTGAAAATATCCACTAAATGAGGGAATAATATGTGTGAGAGTACCCCAGGAGAATTCCAAATGTGTGTGGGTAGAATATATATGCCACGGGGGTAAAATTGAAAAAAGTTGAAAAAATTTTTTTTTGCACTTAGTCATTTTTCCAGCGTTTATCAGGTTTTCAGATAGGGTTTCAGATAGGGTTTTCAGATAGGTCAATGAGCGTTCCGATTTCAGTTCCAGAGCGATTCGCCCAATGAGTCCTTGATATTTAGTCGTTTTCAGCCAATATTTTGTATTTTTGAAAATTTCACTATTTTGTGAAAATATCCACTAAATGAGGGAATAATATGTGTGAGAGTACCCCAGGAGAATTCCAAATGTGTGTGGGTAGAATATATATGCCACGGGGGTAAAATTGAAAAAAGTTTAAAAAAAATTTTTTTGGACTTATTCATTTTTCCAGCGTTTATCAGACTTTCAGATAGGGGAAATGTCAGTGAGCGTTCCGATTTCAGTTCCAGAGCGGATCGCACAATGAGTCCTTGATATTTAGTCGTTTTCAGCCAATTTTCTGGATTTTTGAAAATTTCACTTTTTTGTGAAAATATCCACTAAATGAGGGAATAATATGTGTGAGGGTACCCCAGGAGAGTTCCAAATGTGTGTGGGTAGAATATATATCCCACGGGGGTAAAGTTGAAAAAAGTTGAAAAAACATTTTTTTGGACTTAGTCATTTTTCCGGCGTTTATCAGACTTTCAGATAGGGGAACGGTCAATGAGCGTTCCGATTTCAGATGAAGAGCGGATCGCACAATGAGTCCTTGATATTTAGTCGTTTTCAGCCAATTTTCTGGATTTTTGAAAATTTCACTTTTTTTGTGAAAATATCCACTAAATGCGGGAATAATATGTGTGAGGATACCCCAGGAGAGTTCCAAATGTGTGTGGGTAGAATCTATATCCCATGGGGGTAAAATTGAAAAAAGTTGAAAAAAATTTTTTTTTGGACTTAGTCATTTTTCCAGCGTTTATCAGACTTTCAGAAAGGGCAAATGTCAGTGAGCATTCCGATTTCAGTTCCAGAGCGATTCGCCCAATGAGTCCTTGATATTTAGTCGTTTTCAGCCAATATTTTGTATTTTTGAAAATTTCACTTTTTTGTGAAAATATCCACTAAATGAGGGAATAATATGTGTGAGAGTACCCCAGGAGAATTCCAAATGTGTGTGGGTAGAATATATATCCGACGGGGGTAAAATTGAAAAAAGTTGAAAAAAATTTTTTTTTTGGACTTAGTCATTTTTCCGGCGTTTATCAGACTTTCAGATAGGGCAAATGTCAGTGAGCGTTCCGACTTCAGTTCCAGAGCGATTCGCCAAATGAGTCCTTGATATTTAGTCGTTTTCAGCCAATATTTTGTATTTTTGAAAATTTCACTTTTTTGTGAAAATATCCACTAAATGAGGGAATAATATGTGTGAGAGTACCCCAGGAGAATTCCAAATGTGTGTGGGTAGAATATACATCCCACGGGGGTAAAATTGAAAAAAGTTTAAAAAATTTTTTTTTTGGACTTAGTCATTTTTCCGGCGTTTATCAGACTTTCAGATAGGGCAAATGTCAGTGAGCGTTCCGATTTCAGATCCAGAGAGATTCGCCCAATGAGTCCTTCATATTTAGTCGTTTTCAGCCAATATTTTGGATTTTTGAAAATTTCACTTTTTTGTGAAAATATCCACTAAATGAGGGAATAATATGTGTGAGGGTACCCCAGGAGAGTTCCAAATGTGTGTGGGTAGAATATATATCCCACGGGGGTAAAATTTAAAAAAGTTGAAAAAAATTTTTTGGGGGACTTAGTCATTTTTCCGGCGTTTATCAGACTTTCAGATAGGGCAAATGTCAGTGAGCGCTCCGATTTCAGTTCCAGAGCGATTCGCCCAATGAGTCCTTGATATTTAGTTGTTTTCAGCCAATGTTCTTAATTTTTGAAAATTTCACTTTTTTGTGAAAATATCCACTAAATGAGGGAATAATATGTGTGAGAGTACCCCAGGAGAATTCCAAATGTGTGTGGGCAGAATATATATCCCACGGGGGTAAAATTGAAAAAAGTTTAAAAAAAATTTTTTTGGACTTATTCATTTTTCCAGCGTTTATCAGACTTTTAGATAGGGGAAATGTCAGTGAGCGTTCCGATTTCAGTTCCAGAGCGGATCGCACAATGAGTCCTTGATATTTAGTCGTTTTCAGACAATTTTCTGGATTTTTGAAAATTTCACTTTTTTGTGAAAATATCCACTAAATGAGGGAATAATATGTGTGAGGGTACCCCAGGAGAGTTCCAAATGTGTGTGGGTAGAATATATATCCCACGGGGGTAAAGTTGAAAAAAGTTGAAAAAACATTTTTTTGGACTTAGTCATTTTTCCGGCGTTTATCAGACTTTCAGATAGGGGAACGGTCAATGAGCGTTCCGATTTCAGTTCCAGAGCGGATCGCACAATGAGTCCTTGATATTTAGTCGTTTTCAGCCAATTTTCTGGATTTTTGAAAATTTCACTTTTTTTGTGAAAATATCCACTAAATGAGGGAATAATATGTGTGAGGGTACCCCAGGAGAGTTCCAAATGTGTGTGGGTAGAATATATATCCCACGGGGGTAAAATTGAAAAAAGTTGAAAAAAATTTTTTTTTTGGACTTAGTCATTTTTCCAGTGTTTATCAGACTTTCAGATAGGGGAAATGTCAGTGAGCGTTCCAATTTCAGTTCCAGAGCGGATCGCACAATGAGTCCTTGATATTTAGTCGTTTTCAGCCAATTTTCTGGATTTTTGAAAATTTTACTTTTTTGTGAAAATATCCACTAAATGAGGGAATAATATGTGTGAGGGTACCCCAGGAGAGTTCCAAATGTGTGTGGTTAGCATATATATATTCCACGGGGGTAAAATTGAAAAAAGTTGAAAAAAAATTTTTTTTTCGACTTAGTCATTTTTCCGGCAATTATCAGACTTTCAGATAGGGCAAATGTCAGTGAGCGTTCCGATTTCAGTTCCAGAGCGATTCGCCAAATGAGTCCTTGATATTTAGTCGTTTTCAGCCAATATTTTGTATTTTTGAAAATTTCACTTTTTTCCCCTTAAATGAGGGAATAATATGTGTGAGAGTACCCCAGGAGAATTCCAAATGTGTGTGGGTAGAATATACATCCCACGGGGGTAAAATTGAAAAAAGTTTAAAAAATTTTTTTTTTGGACTTAGTCATTTTTCCGGCGTTTATCAGACTTTCAGATAGGGCAAATGTCAGTGAGCGTTCCGATTTCAGTTCCAGAGAGATTCGCCCAATGAGTCCTTCATATTTAGTCGTTTTCAGCCAATATTTTGGATTTTTGAAAATTTCACTTTTTTGTGAAAATATCCACTAAATGAGGGAATAATATGTGTGAGGGTACCCCAGGAGAGTTCCAAATGTGTGTGGGTAGAATATATATCCCACGGGGGTAAAATTTATAAAAGTTGAAAAAATTTTTTTTGGGGACTTAGTCATTTTTCCGGAGTTTATCAGACTTTCAGATAGGGCAAATGTCAGTGAGCGCTCCGATTTCAGTTCCAGAGCGATTCGCCCAATGAGTCCTTGATATTTAGTCGTTTTCAGCCAATTTTCTTGATTTTTGAAAATTTCACTTTTTTGTGAAAATATCCACTAAATGAGGGAATAATATGTGTGAGGGTACCCCAGGAGAGTTCCAAATGTGTGTGGTTAGCATATATATATTCCACGGGGGTAAAATTGAAAAAAGTTGAAAAAAAATTTTTTTTTCGACTTAGTCATTTTTCCGGCAATTATCAGACTTTCAGATAGGGCAAATGTCAGTGAGCGTTCCGATTTCAGTTCCAGAGCGATTCGCCAAATGAGTCCTTGATATTTAGTCGTTTTCAGCCAATATTTTGTATTTTTGAAAATTTCACTTTTTTCCCCTTAAATGAGGGAATAATATGTGTGAGAGTACCCCAGGAGAATTCCAAATGTGTGTGGGTAGAATATACATCCCACGGGGGTAAAATTGAAAAAAGTTTAAAAAATTTTTTTTTTGGACTTAGTCATTTTTCCGGCGTTTATCAGACTTTCAGATAGGGCAAATGTCAGTGAGCGTTCCGATTTCAGTTCCAGAGAGATTCGCCCAATGAGTCCTTCATATTTAGTCGTTTTCAGCCAATATTTTGGATTTTTGAAAATTTCACTTTTTTGTGAAAATATCCACTAAATGAGGGAATAATATGTGTGAGGGTACCCCAGGAGAGTTCCAAATGTGTGTGGGTAGAATATATATCCCACGGGGGTAAAATTTATAAAAGTTGAAAAAATTTTTTTTGGGGACTTAGTCATTTTTCCGGCGTTTATCAGACTTTCAGATAGGGCAAATGTCAGTGAGCGCTCCGATTTCAGTTCCAGAGCGATTCGCCCAATGAGTCCTTGATATTTAGTCGTTTTCAGCCAATTTTCTTGATTTTTGAAAATTTCACTTTTTTGTGAAAATATCCACTAAATGAGGGAATAATATGTGTGAGAGTACCCCAGGAGAATTCCAAATGTGTGTGGTTAGAATATATATCCCACGGGGGTAAAATTGAAAAAAGTTTAAAAAAAATTTTTTTTGGACTTAGTCATTTTTCCGGCGTTTATCAGACTTTCAGATAGGGCAAATGTCAGTGAGCGTTCCGATTTCAGTTCCAGAGCGATTCGCCCAATGAGTCCTTGATATTTAGTCGTTTTCAGCCAATATTTTGGATTTTTGAAAATTTCACTTTTTTGTGAAAATATCCACTAAATGAGGGAATAATATGTGTGAGGGTTACCCAGGAGAGTTCCAAATGTGTGTGGGTAGAATATATGTATTCCACGGGGGTAAAATTGAAAAAAGTTGAAAAAAAATTTTTTTTGGACTTAGTCATTTTTCCGGCAATTATCAGACTTTCAGATAGGGCAAATGTCAGTGAGCGTTCCGATTTCAGTTCCAGAGCGATTCGCCCAATGAGTCCTTGATATTTAGTCGTTTTCAGCCAATATTTTGGATTTTTGAAAATTTCACTTTTTTGTGAAAATATCCACTAAATGAGGGAATAATATGTGTGAGGGTACCCCAGGAGAGTTCCAAATGTGTGTGGGTAGAATATATATCCCACGGGGGTAAAATTGAAAAAAGTTGAAAAAAAATATTTTTTTGGACTTAGTCATTTTTCCGGCGTTTATCAGACTTTCAGATAGGGCAAATGTCAGTGAGCGTTCCGATTTCAGTTCCAGAGCGATTCGCCAAATGAGTCCTTGATATTTAGTCGTTTTCAGCCAATATTTTGTATTTTTGAAAATTTCACTTTTTTGTGAAAATATCCACTAAATGAGGGAATAATATGTGTGAGAGTACCCCAGGAGAATTCCAAATGTGTGTGGGTAGAATATACATCCCACGGGGGTAAAATTGAAAAAAGTTTAAAAAATTTTTTTTTTGGACTTAGTCATTTTTCCGGTGTTTATCAGACTTTCAGATAGGGCAAATGTCAGTGAGCGTTCCGATTTCAGTTCCAGAGAGATTCGCCCAATGAGTCCTTCATATTTAGTCGTTTTCAGCCAATATTTTGGATTTTTGAAAATTTCACTTTTTTGTGAAAATATCCACTAAATGAGGGAATAATATGTGTGAGGGTACCCCAGGAGAGTTCCAAATGTGTGTGGGTAGAATATATATCCCACGGGGGTAAAATTTATAAAAGTTGAAAAAAAATTTTTTGGGGACTTAGTCATTTTTCCGGCGTTTATCAGACTTTCAGATAGGGCAAATGTCAGTGAGCGCTCCGATTTCAGTTCCAGAGCGATTCGCCCAATGAGTCCTTGATATTTAGTCGTTTTCAGCCAATATTTTGGATTTTTGAAAATTTCACTTTTTTGTGAAAATATCCACTAAATGAGGGAATAATATGTGTGAGGGTACCCCAGGAGAGTTCCAAATGTGTGTGGGTAGAATATATATCCCACGGGGGTAAAATTGAAAAAAGTTGAAAAAAATTTTTTTAGGGACTTAGTCATTTTTCCGGCATTTATCAGACTTTCAGATAGGGCAAATGTCAGTGAGCGCTCCGATTTCAGTTCCAGAGCGATTCGTCCAATGAGTCCTTGATATTTAGTCGTTTTCAGCCAATTTTCTTGATTTTTGAAAATTTCACTTTTTTGTGAAAATATCCACTAAATGAGGGAATAATATGTGTGAGGGTACCCCAGGAGAGTTCCAAATGTGTGTGGGTAGAATATATGTATTCCACGGGGGTAAAATTGAAAAAAGTTGAAAAAAAATTTTTTTTGGACTTAGTCATTTTTCCGGCGTTTATCAGACTTTCAAATAGGGCAAATGTCAGTGAGCGTTCCGATTTCAGTTCCAGAGCGATTAGTCAAATGAGTCCTTGATATTTAGTCGTTTTCAGCCAATATTTTGTATTTTTGAAAATTTCACTTTTTTGTGAAAATATCCACTAAATGAGGGAATAATATGTGTGAGAGTACCCCAGGAGAATTCCAAATGTGTGTGGGTAGAATATATATCTCACGGGGTAAAATTGAAAAAAGTTTAAAAAAATTTTTTTTTGGACTTAGTCATTTTTCCGGCGTTTATCAGACTTTCAGATAGGGCAAATGTCAGTGAGCTTTCCGATTTCAGTTCCAGAGCGATTCGCCAAATGAGTCCTTGATATTTAGTCGTTTTCAGCCAATATTTTGTATTTTTGAAAATTTCACTTTTTTGTGAAAATATCCACTAAATGAGGGAATAATATGTGTGAGAGTACCCCCGGAGAATTCCAAATATGTGTGGGTAGAATATATATCCCACGGGGGTAAAATTGAAAAAAGTTTAAAAAAATTTTTTTTTGGACTTAGTCATTTTTCCGGCGTTTATCAGACTTTCAGATAGGGCAAATGTCAGTGAGCTTTCCGATTTCAGTTCCAGAGCGATTCGCCAAATCAGTCCTTGATATTTAGTCGTTTTCAGCCAATATTTTGTATTTTTGAAAATTTCACTTTTTTGTGAAAATATCCACTAAATGAAGGAATAATATGTTTGAGGGTACCCCAGGAGAGTTCCAAATGCGTGTGGGTAGAATATATATCCCACGGGGGTAAAGTTGAAAAAAGTTGAAAAAACTTTTTTTTGGACTTAGTCATTTTTCCGGCGTTTATCAGACTTTCAGAAAGGGGAACGGTCAGTGAGCGTTCCGATTTCAGTTCCAGAGCGGATCGCACAATGAGTCCTTGATATTTAGTCGTTTTCAGCCAATTTTCTGGATTTTTGAAAATTTCACTTTTTTGTGAAAATATCCACTAAATGAGGGAATAATATGTGTGAGGGTACCCCAGGAGTGTTCCAAATGTGTGTGGGCAGAATATATATATTCAAAGGGGGTAAAATTGAAAAAAGTTAAAAAAATTTTTTTTTTGGTCTTAGTCATTTTTCTGACGTTTATCAGACTTTCAGATAGGGGAAATGTCAGTGAGCGTTCCGATTTTAGTTCCAGAGCGATTCGCCCAATGAGTCCTTGATATTTAGACGTTTTCAGCCAATTTTCTGGATTTTTGAAAATTTCACTTTTTTGTGAAAATATCCACTAAATGAGGGAATAATATGTGTGAGGGTACCCCAGGAGAGTTCCAAATGTGTGTGGGTAGAATATATATCCCACGGGGTAAAATTGAAAAAAGTTTAAAAAAATTTTTTTTTGGACTAAGTCATTTTTCCGGCGTTTATCACACTTTCAGATAGGGCAAATGTCAGTGAGCATTCCGATTTCAGTTCCAGAGCGATTCGCCCAATGAGTCCTTGATATTTAGTCGTTTTCAGCCAATATTTTGGATTTTTGAAAATTTCACTTTTTTGTGAAAATATCCACTAAATGGGGGAATAATATGTGTGAGGGCACCCCAAGAGAGTTCCAAATGTGTGTGGGTAGAATATATATCCCACGGTTGTAAAATTGAAAAAAGTTTAAAAAAAATTTTTTTTGGACTTATTCATTCTTCCGACGTTTATCAGACTTTCAGATAGGGGAAATGTCAGTGAGAATTCCGATTTCAGTTCCAGAGCAGATCACACAATGAGTCCTTGATATTTAGTCGTTCTCAGCCAATATTTTGGATTTTTGAAAATTTCACTTTTTTGTGAAAATATCCACTAAATGAGGGAATAATATGTGTGAGGGTACCCCAGGAGAGTTCCAAATGTGTGTGGGTAGAATATATATCCCACGGGGTAAAATTGAAAAAAGTTTAAAAAAATTTTTTTTTGGACTAAGTCATTTTTCCGGCGTTTATCAGACTTTCAGATAGGGCAAATGTCAGTGAGCATTCCGATTTCAGTTCCAGAGCGATTCGCCCAATGAGTCCTTGATATTTAGTCGTTTTCAGCCAATATTTTGGATTTTTGAAAATTTCACTTTTTTGTGAAAATATCCACTAAATGGGGGAATAATATGTGTGAGGGCACCCCAAGAGAGTTCCAAATGTGTGTGGGTAGAATATATATCCCACGGTTGTAAAATTGAAAAAAGTTTAAAAAAAATTTTTTTTGGACTTATTCATTCTTCCGACGTTTATCAGACTTTCAGATAGGGGAAATGTCAGTGAGAATTCCGATTTCAGTTCCAGAGCAGATCACACAATGAGTCCTTGATATTTAGTCGTTCTCAGCCAATATTTTGGATTTTTGAAAATTTCACTTTTTTGTGAAAATATCCACTAAATGAGGGAATAACATGTGTGAGGGTACCCCAGGAGAGTTCCAAATGTGTGTGGGTAGAATATATACCCCACGGGGTAAAATTGAAAAAAGTTTAAAAAAATTATTTTTTGGACTTAGTCATTTTTCCGGCATTTATCAGACTTTCAGATAGGGGAAATGTCAGTGAGCGTTCCGATTTCAGTTCCAGAGCGGATCGCACAATGAGTCCTTGATATTTAAGTCGTTTTCAGCCAATTTTCTTGACTTTTGAAAATTTTAATTTTTTGTGAAAATATCCACTAAATGAGGGAATAATATGTGTGAGGGTACCCCAGGAGAGTTCCAAATGTGTGTGGGTAGAATATATATCCCACGGGGGTAAAATTTAAAAAAGTTGAAAAAAATTTTTTTTGGACTTATTCATTTTTCCAGCGTTTATCAGACTTTCAGATAGGGGAAATGTCAGTGAGCGTTTCGATTTCAGTTCCAGAGCGGATCGCACAATCAGTCCTTGATATTTAAGTCGTTTTCAGCCAATTTTCTGGATTTTTGAAAATTTCACTTTTTTGTGAAAATATCCACTAAATGAGGGAATAATATGTGTGAGGGTACCCCAAGAGAGTTCCAAATGTGTGTGGGTAGAATATATATCCCACGGTTGAAAAATTGAAAAAAGTTTTAAAAAAATTTTTTTTGGACCTAGTCATTCTTCCGGCGTTTATCAGACTTTCAGATAGGGCAAATGTCAGTGAGCATTCCGATTTCAGTTCCAGAGCAAATCGCACAATGAGTCCTTAATATTTAGTTGTTTTCAGCCAATATTTTTGATTTTTGAAAATTTCACTTTTATGTGAAAATATCCACTAAATGAGGGAATAATATGTGTGAGGGTACCCCAGGAGAGTTCCAAATGTGTGTGGGTAGAATATATATCCCACGGTTGTAAAATTGAAAAAAGTTGAAAAAAATTTTTTTTTGGACTTAGTCATTTTTTCGGCATTTATGAGACTTTCAGATTGGGCAAATGTCAGTGAGCATTCCAATTTCAGTTCCAGAGCGATTCGCCCAATGAGTCCTTGATATTTAGTCGTTTTCAGCCAATTTTCTTGATTTTTGAAAATTTCACTTTTTTGTGAAAATATCCACTAATTAAGGGAATAATATGTGTGAGGGTACCCCAAGAGAGTTCCAAATGTGTGTGGGTAGAATATATATCCCACGGTTGAAAACTTGAAAAAAGTTGAAAAAAATTTTTTTTGGACTTAGTCATTTTTCCGACGTTTATCAGACTTTCAGATAGGGCAAATGTCAGTGAGCTTTCCGATTTCAGTTCCAGAGCGATTCGCCAAATGAGTCCTTGATATTTAGTCGTTTTCAGCCAATATTTTGTATTTTTGAAAATTTCACTTTTTTGTGAAAATATCCACTAAATGAGGGAATAATATGTGTGAGAGTACCCCAGGAGAATTCCAAATATGTGTGGGTAGAATATATATCCCACGGGGGTAAAATTGAAAAAAGTTTAAAAAAAATTTTTTTTGGACTTAGTCATTTTTCCGGCGTTTATCAGACTTTCAGATAGGGCAAATGTCAGTGAGCTTTCCGATTTCAGTTCCAGAGCGATTCGCCAAATCAGTCCTTGATATTTAGTCGTTTTCAGCCAATATTTTGTATTTTTGAAAATTTCACGTTTTGTGAAAATATCCACTAAATGAAGGAATAATATGTTTGAGGGTACCCCAGGAGAGTTCCAAATGCGTGTGGGTAGAATATATATCCCACGGGGGTAAAGTTGAAAAAAGTTGAAAAAACTTTTTTTTGGACTTAGTCATTTTTCCGGCGTTTATCAGACTTTCAGAAAGGGGAACGGTCAGTGAGCGTTCCGATTTCAGTTCCAGAGCGGATCGCACAATGAGTCCTTGATATTTAGTCGTTTTCAGCCAATTTTCTGGATTTTTGAAAATTTCACTTTTTTGTGAAAATATCCACTAAATGAGGGAATAATATGTGTGAGGGTACCCCAGGAGTGTTCCAAATGTGTGTGGGCAGAATATATATATTCAAAGGGGGTAAAATTGAAAAAAGTTAAAAAAAATTTTTTTTTGGTCTTAGTCATTTTTCTGACGTTTATCAGACTTTCAGATAGGGGAAATGTCAGTGAGCGTTCCGATTTTAGTTCCAGAGCGATTCGCCCAATGAGTCCTTGATATTTAGACGTTTTCAGCCAATTTTCTGGATTTTTGAAAATTTCACTTTTTTGTGAAAATATCCACTAAATGAGGGAATAATATGTGTGAGGGTACCCCAGGAGAGTTCCAAATGTGTGTGGGTAGAATATATATCCCACGGGGTAAAATTGAAAAAAGTTTAAAAAAATTTTTTTTTGGACTAAGTCATTTTTCCGGCGTTTATCAGACTTTCAGATAGGGCAAATGTCAGTGAGCATTCCGATTTCAGTTCCAGAGCGATTCGCCCAATGAGTCCTTGATATTTAGTCGTTTTCAGCCAATATTTTGGATTTTTGAAAATTTCACTTTTTTGTGAAAATATCCACTAAATGGGGGAATAATATGTGTGAGGGCACCCCAAGAGAGTTCCAAATGTGTGTGGGTAGAATATATATCCCACGGTTGTAAAATTGAAAAAAGTTTAAAAAAAATTTTTTTTGGACTTATTCATTCTTCCGACGTTTATCAGACTTTCAGATAGGGGAAATGTCAGTGAGAATTCCGATTTCAGTTCCAGAGCAGATCACACAATGAGTCCTTGATATTTAGTCGTTCTCAGCCAATATTTTGGATTTTTGAAAATTTCACTTTTTTGTGAAAATATCCACTAAATGAGGGAATAACATGTGTGAGGGTACCCCAGGAGAGTTCCAAATGTGTGTGGGTAGAATATATATCCCACGGTTGTAAAATTGAAAAAAGTTGAAAAAAATTTTTTTTTGTACTTAGTCATTTTTTCGGCATTTATGAGACTTTCAGATTGGGCAAATGTCAGTGAGCGTTCCGATTTCAGTTCCAGAGCGATTCGCCCAATGAGTCCTTGATATTTAGTCGTTTTCAGCCAATTTTCTTGATTTTTGAAAATTTCACTTTTTTGTGAAAATATCCACTAATTGAGGGAATAATATGTGTGAGGTTACCCCAGGAGAGTTCCAAATGTGTGTAGGCAGAATATATATATTCAAAGGGGGTAAAAATGAAAAAAGTTGAAAAATTATTTTTTTTGGACTTAGTCATTTTTCCGTCATTTATCAGACTTTCAGATAGGGGAAATGTCAGTGAGCATTCCGATTTCAGTTCCAGAGCGGATCGCATAATGAGTCCTTGATATTTCGTCGTTTTCAGCCAATATTTTGGATTTTTGAAAATTTCACTTTTTTGTGAAAATATCCACTAAATGAGGGAATAATATGTGTGAGGGTACCCCAAGAGATATCCAAATGTGTGTGGGTAGAATATATATCCCACGGGGGTAAAATTGAAAAAAGTTTAAAAAAAAATGTTTTTTTGACTTAGTCATTTTTCCGGCGTTTATCAGACTTTCAGATAGGGCACATGTCAGTGAGCGTTCCGATTTCAGTTCCAGAGCGATTCGCCCAATGAGTCCTTGATATTTAGTCGTTTTCAGCCAATTTTCTTGATTTTTGAAAATTTCACTTTTTTGTGAAAATATCCACTAATTGAGGGAATAATATGTGTGAGGGTACCCCAAGAGACTTCCAAATGTGTGTGGGTAGAATATATATCCCACGGTTGAAAACTTGAAAAAAGTTGAAAAAAATTTTTTTTGGACTTAGTCATTTTTCCGGCGTTTATCAGACTTTCAGATAGGGCAAATGTCAGTGAGCATTCCGATTTCAGTTCCAGAGCAGATCTCACAATGAGTCCTTGATATTTAGTCGTTTTCAGCCAATATTTTGGATTTTTGAAAATTTCACTTTTTTGTGAAAATATCCACTAAATGAGGGAATAATATGTGTGAGAGTACCCCAGGAGAATTCCAAATGTGTGTGGGTAGAATATATATCCCACGGTTGTAAAATTGAAAAAAGTTTAAAAAAAATTTTTTTTGGACTTAGTCATTTTTCCGACGTTTATCTGACTTTCAGATAGGGGAAATGTCAGTGAGCGTTCTGATTTCAGTTCCAGAGCGATTCGCCCTATTAGTCCTTGATATTTAGTAGTTTTCAGCCAATTTGCTGGATTTTTGAAAATTTCACTTTTTTGTGAAAATATCCACTAAATGAGGGAATAATATGTGTGAGGGTACCCCAGGAGAGTTCCAAATGTGTGTGGGTAGAATATATATCCCACGGGGGTAAAATTTAAAAAAGTTGAAAAAAATTTTTTTTGGACTTATTCATTTTTCCAGCGTTTATCAGACTTTCAGATAGGGGAAATGTCAGTGAGCGTTTCGATTTCAGTTCCAGAGCGGATCGCACAATCAGTCCTTGATATTTAAGTCGTTTTCAGCCAATTTTCTGGATTTTTGAAAATTTCACTTTTTTGTGAAAATATCCACTAAATGAGGGAATAATATGTGTGAGGTTACCCCAGGAGAGTTCCAAATGTGTGTAGGCAGAATATATATATTCAAAGGGGGTAAAAATGAAAAAAGTTGAAAAATTATTTTTTTTGGACTTAGTCATTTTTCCGTCATTTATCAGACTTTCAGATAGGGGAAATGTCAGTGAGCATTCCGATTTCAGTTCCAGAGCGGATCGCACAATGAGTCCTTGATATTTCGTCGTTTTCAGCCAATATTTTGGATTTTTGAAAATTTCACTTTTTTGTGAAAATATCCACTAAATGAGGGAATAATATGTGTGAGGGTACCCCAAGAGATATCCAAATGTGTGTGGGTAGAATATATATCCCACGGGGGTAAAATTGAAAAAAGTTTTAAAAAAAATGTTTTTTTGACTTAGTCATTTTTCCGGCGTTTATCAGACTTTCAGATAGGGCACATGTCAGTGAGCGTTCCGATTTCAGTTCCAGAGCGATTCGCCCAATGAGTCCTTGATATTTAGTCGTTTTCAGCCAATTTTCTTGATTTTTGAAAATTTCACTTTTTTGTGAAAATATCCACTAATTGAGGGAATAATATGTGTGAGGGTACCCCAAGAGACTTCCAAATGTGTGTGGGTAGAATATATATCCCACGGTTGAAAACTTGAAAAAAGTTGAAAAAAATTTTTTTTGGACTTAGTCATTTTTCCGGCGTTTATCAGACTTTCAGATAGGGCAAATGTCAGTGAGCATTCCGATTTCAGTTCCAGAGCAGATCTCACAATGAGTCCTTGATATTTAGTCGTTTTCAGCCAATATTTTGGATTTTTGAAAATTTCACTTTTTTGTGAAAATATCCACTAAATGAGGGAATAATATTTGTGAGGGTACCCCAGGAGAATTCCAAATGTGTGTGGGTAGAATATATATCCCACGGTTGTAAAATTGAAAAAAGTTTAAAAAAAATTTTTTTTGGACTTAGTCATTTTTCCGACGTTTATCTGACTTTCAGATAGGGGAAATGTCAGTGAGCGTTCTGATTTCAGTTCCAGAGCGATTCGCCCTATTAGTCCTTGATATTTAGTAGTTTTCAGCCAATTTGCTGGATTTTTGAAAATTTCACTTTTTTGTGAAAATATCCACTAAATGAGGGAATAATATGTGTGAGGGTACCCCAGGAGAGTTCCAAATGTGTGTGGGTAGAATATATATCCCACGGGGGTAAAATTTAAAAAAGTTGAAAAAAATTTTTTTTGGACTTATTCATTTTTCCAGCGTTTATCAGACTTTCAGATAGGGGAAATGTCAGTGAGCGTTTCGATTTCAGTTCCAGAGCGGATCGCACAATCAGTCCTTGATATTTAAGTCGTTTTCAGCCAATTTTCTGGATTTTTGAAAATTTCACTTTTTTGTGAAAATATCCACTAAATGAGGGAATAATATGTGTGAGGGTACCCCAAGAGAGTTCCAAATGTGTGTGGGTAGAATATATATCCCACGGTTGAAAAATTGAAAAAAGTTTTAAAAAAATTTTTTTTGGACTTAGTCATTCTTCCGGCGTTTATCAGACTTTCAGATAGGGCAAATGTCAGTGAGCATTCCGATTTCAGTTCCAGAGCAAATCGCACAATGAGTCCTTAATATTTAGTCGTTTTCAGCCAATATTTTGGATTTTTGAAAATTTCACTTTTTTGTGAAAATATCCACTAAATGGGGGAATAATATGTGTGAGGGCACCCCAAGAGAGTTCCAAATGTGTGTGGGTAGAATATATATCCCACGGTTGTAAAATTGAAAAAAGTTTAAAAAAAATTTTTTTTGGACTTATTCATTCTTCCGACGTTTATCAGACTTTCAGATAGGGGAAATGTCAGTGAGAATTCCGATTTCAGTTCCAGAGCAGATTCCACAATGAGTCCTTGATATTTAGTCGTTCTCAGCCAATATTTTGGATTTTTGAAAATTTCACTTTTTTGTGAAAATATCCACTAAATGAGGGAATAACATGTGTGAGGGTACCCCAGGAGAGTTCCAAATGTGTGTGGGTAGAATATATATCCCACGGTTGTAAAATTGAAAAAAGTTGAAAAAAATTTTTTTTTGTACTTAGTCATTTTTTCGGCATTTATGAGACTTTCAGATTGGGCAAATGTCAGTGAGCATTCCAATTTCAGTTCCAGAGCGATTCGCCCAATGAGTCCTTGATATTTAGTCGTTTTCAGCCAATTTTCTTGATTTTTGAAAATTTCACTTTTTTGTGAAAATATCCACTAATTGAGGGAATAATATGTGTGAGGGTACCCCAAGAGAGTTCCAAATGTGTGTGGGTAGAATATATATCCCACGGTTGAAAACTTGAAAAAAGTTGAAAAAAATTTTTTTTGGACTTAGTCATTTTTCCGGCGTTTATCTGACTTTCAGATAGGGGAAATGTCAGTGAGCGTTCCGATTTCAGTTCCAGAGCGATTCGCCCAATGAGTCCTTGATATTTAGTCGTTTTCAGCCAATTTTCTTGATTTTTGAAAATTTCACTTTTTTGTGAAAATATCCACTAAATGAGGAAATAATATGTGTGAGGGTACCCCAGGAGAGTTCCAAATGTGTGTGGTTAGAATATATATCCCACGGGGGTAAAATTGAAAAAAGTTGAAAAAAAAATTTTTTTCGACTTATTCATTTTTCCAGCGTTTATCAGACTTTCAGATAGGAGAAATGTCAGTGAGAATTCCGATTTCAGTTCCAGAGCGATTCGCCCAATGGGTCCTTGATATTTAGTCGTTTTCAGCCAATTTTCTGGATTTTTTAAAATTTCACTTTTTTGTGAAAATATCCACTAAATGAGGGAATAATATGTGTGAGGGTACCCCAGGAGAGTTCCAAATGTGTGTGGGTAGAATATATATCCCAAGGTTGAAAAATTGAAAAAAGTTTAAAAAAAAATTTTTTTGGACTCACTTATTTTTCCGGCGTTTATCAGACTTTCAGACAGGGAAAATATCAGTGAGAATTCCGATTTCAGTTCCAGAGCGATTCGCCCAATGAGTCCTTGATATTTAGTCGTTTTCAGCCAATTTTCTTGATTTTTGAAAATTTCACTTTTTTGTGAAAATATCCACTAAATGAGGGAATAATATGTGTGAGGTTACCCCAGGAGAGTTCCAAATGTGTGTAGGCAGAATATATATATTCAAAGGGGGTAAAAATGAAAAAAGTTGAAAAATTATTTTTTTTGGACTTAGTCATTTTTCCGTCATTTATCAGACTTTCAGATAGAGGAAATGTCAGTGAGCATTCCGATTTCAGTTCCAGAGCGGATCGCACAATGAGTCCTTGATATTTCGTCGTTTTCAGCCAATATTTTGGATTTTTGAAAATTTCACTTTTTTGTGAAAATATCCACTAAATGAGGGAATAATATGTGTGAGGGTACCCCAAGAGATATTCAAATGTGTGTGGGTAGAATATATATCCCACGGGGGTAAAATTGAAAAAAGTTTAAAAAAAAATGTTTTTTTGACTTAGTCATTTTTCCGGCGTTTATCAGACTTTCAGATAGGGCACATGTCAGTGAGCGTTCCGATTTCAGTTCCAGAGCGATTCGCCAAATGAGTCCTTGATATTTAGTCGTTTTCAGCCAATTTTCTTGATTTTTGAAAATTTCACTTTTTTGTGAAAATATCCACTAATTGAGGGAATAATATGTGTGAGGGTACCCCAAGAGACTTCCAAATGTGTGTGGGTAGAATATATATCCCACGGTTGAAAACTTGAAAAAAGTTGAAAAAAATTTTTTTTGGACTTAGTCATTTTTCCGGCGTTTATCAGACTTTCAGATAGGGCAAATGTCAGTGAGCATTCCGATTTCAGTTCCAGAGCAGATCTCACAATGAGTCCTTGATATTTAGTCGTTTTCAGCCAATATTTTGGATTTTTGAAAATTTCACTTTTTTGTGAAAATATCCACTAAATGAGGGAATAATATGTGTGAGAGTACCCCAGGAGAATTCCAAATGTGTGTGGGTAGAATATATATCCCACGGTTGTAAAATTGAAAAAAGTTTAAAAAAAATTTTTTTTGGACTTAGTCATTTTTCCGACGTTTATCTGACTTTCAGATAGGGGAAATGTCAGTGAGCGTTCTGATTTCAGTTCCAGAGCGATTCGCCCTATTAGTCCTTGATATTTAGTAGTTTTCAGCCAATTTGCTGGATTTTTGAAAATTTCACTTTTTTGTGAAAATATCCACTAAATGAGGGAATAATATGTGTGAGGGTACCCCAGGAGAGTTCCAAATGTGTGTGGGTAGAATATATATCCCACGGGGGTAAAATTTAAAAAAGTTGAAAAAAATTTTTTTTGGACTTATTCATTTTTACAGCGTTTATCAGACTTTCAGATAGGGGAAATGTCAGTGAGCGTTTCGATTTCAGTTCCAGAGCGGATCGCACAATCAGTCCTTGATATTTAAGTCGTTTTCAGCCAATTTTCTGGATTTTTGAAAATTTCACTTTTTTGTGAAAATATCCACTAAATGAGGGAATAATATGTGTGAGGTTACCCCAGGAGAGTTCCAAATGTGTGTAGGCAGAATATATATATTCAAAGGGGGTAAAAATGAAAAAAGTTGAAAAATTATTTTTTTTGGACTTAGTCATTTTTCCGTCATTTATCAGACTTTCAGATAGGGGAAATGTCAGTGAGCATTCCGATTTCAGTTCCAGAGCGGATCGCACAATGAGTCCTTGATATTTCGTCGTTTTCAGCCAATATTTTGGATTTTTGAAAATTTCACTTTTTTGTGAAAATATCCACTAAATGAGGGAATAATATGTGTGAGGGTACCCCAAGAGATATCCAAATGTGTGTGGGTAGAATATATATCCCACGGGGGTAAAATTGAAAAAAGTTTAAAAAAAAATGTTTTTTTGACTTAGTCATTTTTCCGGCGTTTATCAGACTTTCAGATAGGGCACATGTCAGTGAGCGTTCCGATTTCAGTTCCAGAGCGATTCGCCCAATGAGTCCTTGATATTTAGTCGTTTTCAGCCAATTTTCTTGATTTTTGAAAATTTCACTTTTTTGTGAAAATATCCACTAATTGAGGGAATAATATGTGTGAGGGTACCCCAAGAGACTTCCAAATGTGTGTGGGTAGAATATATATCCCACGGTTGAAAACTTGAAAAAAGTTGAAAAAAATTTTTTTTGGACTTAGTCATTTTTCCGGCGTTTATCAGACTTTCAGATAGGGCAAATGTCAGTGAGCATTCCGATTTCAGTTCCAGAGCAGATCTCACAATGAGTCCTTGATATTTAGTCGTTTTCAGCCAATATTTTGGATTTTTGAAAATTTCACTTTTTTGTGAAAATATCCACTAAATGAGGGAATAATATTTGTGAGGGTACCCCAGGAGAATTCCAAATGTGTGTGGGTAGAATATATATCCCACGGTTGTAAAATTGAAAAAAGTTTAAAAAAAATTTTTTTTGGACTTAGTCATTTTTCCGACGTTTATCTGACTTTCAGATAGGGGAAATGTCAGTGAGCGTTCTGATTTCAGTTCCATAGCGATTCGCCCTATTAGTCCTTGATATTTAGTAGTTTTCAGCCAATTTGCTGGATTTTTGAAAATTTCACTTTTTTGTGAAAATATCCACTAAATGAGGGAATAATATGTGTGAGGGTACCCCAGGAGAGTTCCAAATGTGTGTGGGTAGAATATATATCCCACGGGGGTAAAATTTAAAAAAGTTGAAAAAAATTTTTTTTGGACTTATTCATTTTTCCAGCGTTTATCAGACTTTCAGATAGGGGAAATGTCAGTGAGCGTTTCGATTTCAGTTCCAGAGCGGATCGCACAATCAGTCCTTGATATTTAAGTCGTTTTCAGCCAATTTTCTGGATTTTTGAAAATTTCACTTTTTTGTGAAAATATCCACTAAATGAGGGAATAATATGTGTGAGGGTACCCCAAGAGAGTTCCAAATGTGTGTGGGTAGAATATATATCCCACGGTTGAAAAATTGAAAAAAGTTTTAAAAAAATTTTTTTTGGACTTAGTCATTCTTCCGGCGTTTATCAGACTTTCAGATAGGGCAAATGTCAGTGAGCATTCCGATTTCAGTTCCAGAGCAAATCGCACAATGAGTCCTTAATATTTAGTTGTTTTCAGCCAATATTTTTGATTTTTGAAAATTTCACTTTTATGTGAAAATATCCACTAAATGAGGGAATAATATGTGTGAGGGTACCCCAGGAGAGTTCCAAATGTGTGTGGGTAGAATATATATCCCACGGTTGTAAAATTGAAAAAAGTTGAAAAAAATTTTTTTTTGGACTTAGTCATTTTTTCGGCATTTATGAGACTTTCAGATTGGGCAAATGTCAGTGAGCATTCCAATTTCAGTTCCAGAGCGATTCGCCCAATGAGTCCTTGATATTTATTCGTTTTCAGCCAATTTTCTTGATTTTTGAAAATTTCACTTTTTTGTGAAAATATCCACTAATTGAGGGAATAATATGTGTGAGGGTACCCCAAGAGAGTTCCAAATGTGTGTGGGTAGAATATATATCCCACGGTTGAAAACTTGAAAAAAGTTGAAAAAAATTTTTTTTGGACTTAGTCATTTTTCCGGCGTTTATCTGACTTTCAGATAGGGGAAATGTCAGTGAGCGTTCCGATTTCAGTTCCAGAGCGATTCGCCCAATGAGTCCTTGATATTTAGTCGTTTTCAGCCAATTTTCTTGATTTTTGAAAATTTCACTTTTTTGTGAAAATATCCACTAAATGAGGAAATAATATGTGTGAGGGTACCCCAGGAGAGTTCCAAATGTGTGTGGTTAGAATATATATCCCACGGGGGTAAAATTGAAAAAAGTTGAAAAAAAATTTTTTTTCGACTTATTCATTTTTCCAGCGTTTATCAGACTTTCAGATAGGAGAAATGTCAGTGAGAATTCCGATTTCAGTTCCAGAGCGATTCGCCCAATGGGTCCTTGATATTTAGTCGTTTTCAGCCAATTTTCTGGATTTTTTAAAATTTCACTTTTTTGTGAAAATATCCACTAAATGAGGGAATAATATGTGTGAGGGTACCCCAGGAGAGTTCCAAATGTGTGTGGGTAGAATATATATCCCAAGGTTGAAAAATTGAAAAAAGTTTAAAAAAAAATTTTTTTGGACTCACTCATTTTTCCGGCGTTTATCAGACTTTCAGACAGGGGAAATATCAGTGAGAATTCCGATTTCAGTTCCAGAGCGATTCGCCCAATGAGTCCTTGATATTTAGTCGTTTTCAGCCAATTTTCTTGATTTTTGAAAATTTCACTTTTTTGTGAAAATATCCACTAAATGAGGGAATAATATGTGTGAGGTTACCCCAGGAGAGTTCCAAATGTGTGTGGGCAGAATATATATATTCAAAGGGGGTAAAAATGAAAAAAGTTGAAAAATTATTTTTTTTGGACTTAGTCATTTTTCCGTCATTTATCAGACTTTCAGATAGGGGAAATGTCAGTGAGCATTCCGATTTCAGTTCCAGAGCGGATCGCACAATGAGTCCTTGATATTTCGTCGTTTTCAGCCAATATTTTGGATTTTTGAAAATTTCACTTTTTTGTGAAAATATCCACTAAATGAGGGAATAATATGTGTGAGGGTACCCCAAGAGATATCCAAATGTGTGTGGGTAGAATATATATCCCACGGGGTAAAATTGAAAAAAGTTTAAAAAAAAATGTTTTTTTGACTTAGTCATTTTTCCGGCGTTTATCAGACTTTCAGATAGGGCACATGTCAGTGAGCGTTCCGATTTCAGTTCCAGAGCGATTCGCCCAATGAGTCCTTGATATTTAGTCGTTTTCAGCCAATTTTCTTGATTTTTGAAAATTTCATTTTTTGTGAAAATATCCACTAATTGAGGGAATAATATGTGTGAGGGTACCCCAAGAGACTTCCAAATGTGTGTGGGTAGAATATATATCCCACGGTTGAAAACTTGAAAAAAGTTGAAAAAAATTTTTTTTGGACTTAGTCATTTTTCCGGCGTTTATCAGACTTTCAGATAGGGCAAATGTCAGTGAGCATTCCGATTTCAGTTCCAGAGCAGATCTCACAATGAGTCCTTGATATTTAGTCGTTTTCAGCCAATATTTTGGATTTTTGAAAATTTCACTTTTTTGTGAAAATATCCACTAAATGAGGGAATAATATTTGTGAGGGTACCCCAGGAGAGTTCCAAATGTGTGTGGGTAGAATATATATCCCACGGGGGCAAAACTGAAAAAAGTTAAAAAAAAAAATTTTTTTAACTTAGTCATTTTTCCGGCGTTTATCAGACTTTCAGATAGGGGAAATGTCAGTGAGCGTTCCGATTTCAGTTCCAGAGCGATTCGCCCAATGAGTCCTTGATATTTAGTCGTTTTCAGACAATTATCTGGATTTTTGAAAATTTTACTTTTTTGTGAAAATATCCACTAAATGAGGGAATAATATGTGTGAGGGTACCCCAGGAGAGTTCCAAATGTGTGTGGGTAGAATATATATCCCACGGGGGTAAAATTGAAAAAAGTTGAAAAAAATTTTTTTTTCGACTTATTCATTTTTCCAGCGTTTATCAGACTTTCAGATAGGAGAAATGTCAGTGAGAATTCCGATTTCAGTTCCAGAGCGATTCGCCCAATGGGTCCTTGATATTTAGTCGTTTTCAGCCAATTTTCTGGATTTTTGAAAATTTCACTTTTTTGTGAAAATATCCACTAAATGAGGGAATAATATGTGTGAGGGTACCCCAGGAGAGTTCCAAATGTGTGTGGGTAGAATATATATCCCAAGGTTGAAAAATTGAAAAAAGTTTAAAAAAAATTTTTTTTGGACTTACTCATTTTTCCGGCGTTTATCAGACTTTCAGACAGGGGAAATATCAGTGAGAATTCCGATTTCAGTTCCCGAGCGATTCGCCCAATGGGTCCTTGATATTTAGTCGTTTTCAGCCAATTTTCTTGATTTTTGAAAATTTCACTTTTTTGTGAAAATATCCACTAAATGAGGGAATAATATGTGTGAGGTTACCCCAGGAGAGTTCCAAATGTGTGTGGGTAGAATATATATTCCACGGGGGTAAAATTGAAAAAAGTTGAAAAAAATTTTTTTTTTTGCACTTAGTCATTTTTCCGTCGTTTATCAGACTTTCAGATAGGGGAAATGTCAGTGAGAATTCCGATTTCAGTTCCAGAGCAGATTGCACAATGAGTCCTTGATATTTAGTCGTTTTCAGCCAATATTTTGGATTTTTGAAAATTTCACATTTTTGTGAAAATATCCACTAAATGAGGGAATAATATGTGTGAGGGTACCCCAGGAGAGTTCCAAATGTGTGTGGGTAGAATATATATCCCACGGTTGAAAAATTGAAAAAAGTTTAAAAAAAAATTTTTTTGGACTTAGTCATTTTTCCGGCATTCATCAGACTTTCAGATAGGGCAAATGTCAGTGAGTGTTCCGATTTCAGTTCCAGAGCGATTCGCCCAATGAGTCCTTGATATTTAGTCGGTTTTCAGCCAATTTTCTTGATTTTTGAAAATTTCACTTTTTTGTGAAAAAATCCACTAAATGAGGGAATAATATGTGTGAGGGTACCCCAGGAGAGTTCCAAATGTGTGTGGGTAGAATATATATCCCACGGGGGTAAAATTGAAAAAAGTTTAAAAAAATTTTTTTTTGGACTTAGTCATTTTTCCATCATTTATCAGATTTTCAGATAGGGGAAATGTCAGTGAGCATTCCGATTTCAGTTCCAGAGCGGATCGCACAATGAGTCCTTGATATTTCGTCGTTTTCAGGCAATTTTCTGAATTTTTGAAAATTTCACTTTTTTTGTGAAAATATCCACTAAATGAGGGAATAATATGTGTGAGGGTACCCCAGGAGAGTTCCAAATGTGTGTGGGTAGAATATATATCCCACGGGGTAAAATTGAAAAAAGTTGAAAAAAATATTTTTTTGGACCTATTCATTTTTCCGACGTTTATCAGACTTTCAGAGAGGGGAAATGTCAGTGAGCGTTCCGATTTCAGTTCCAGAGCAGATCGCACAATGAGTCCTTGATATTTAGTCGTTTTCAGCCAATATTTTGGATTTTTGAAAATTTCACTTTTTTGTGAAAATATCCACTAAATGAGGGAATAATATGTGTGAGGGTACCCCAAGAGAGTTCCAAATGTGTGTGGGTAGAATATATATCCCACGGGGGTAAAATTGAAAAAAGTTTAAAAAAAAATGTTTTTTTGACTTAGTCATTTTTCCGGGGTTTATCAGACTTTCAGATAGGGCACATGTCAGTGAGCGTTCCGATTTCAGTTCCAGGGCGATTCGCCCAATGAGTCCTTGATATTTAGTCGTTTTCAGCCAATTTTCTTGATTTTTCAAAATTTCACTTTTTTGTGAAAATATCCACTAATTGAGGGAATAATATGTGTGAGGGTACCCCAAGAGACTTCCAAATGTGTGTGGGTAGAATATATATCCCACGGTTGAAAAATTGAAAAAAGTTTTAAAAAATTTTTTTTTGGACTTATTCATTTTTCCGGCGTTTATCAGACTTTCAGATAGGGCAAATGTCAGTGAGCATTCCGATTTCAGTTCCAAAGCGATTCGCCAAATGAGTCCTTGATATTTAGTCGTTTTCAGCCAATTTTCTTGATTTTTGAAAATTTCACTTTTTTGTGAAAATATCCACTAAATGAGGGAATAATATGTGTGAGGTTACCCCAGGAGAGTTCCAAATGTGTGTGGGTAGAATATATATCCAACGGGGGTAAAATTGAAAAAAGTTTAAAAAAAATTTTTTGGGGACTTAGTCATTTTATCAGACTTTCAGATAGGGCAAATGTCAGTGAGCATTCCGATTTCAGTTCCAGAGCGATTCGCCCAATGAGTCCTTGATATTTAGTCGTTTTCAGCCAATTTTCTTGACTTTTGAAAATTTCACTTTTTTGTGAAAATATCCACTAATTGATGGAATAATATGTGTGAGCTTACCCCAGGAGAGTTCCAAATGTGTGTGGGTAGAATATATATCCCACGGGGTAAAATTGAAAAAAGTTGAAAAAAATTTTTTTTTGGACCTATTCATTTTTCCGACGTTTATCAGACTTTCAGATAGGGGAAATGTCAGTGAGCGTTCCAATTTCAGTTCCAGAGCGGATCGCACAATGAGTCCTTGATATTTAAGTCGTTTTCAGCCAATTTTCTGGATTTTTGAAAATTACACTTTTTTGTGAAAATATCCACTAAATGAGGGAATAATATGTGTGAGGGTACCCCAAGAGAGTTCCAAATGTGTGTGGGTAGAATATATATCCCACGGGGGTAAAATTGAAAAAAGTTTAAAAAAAATTGTTTTTTTGACTTAGTCATTTTTCCGGCGTTTATCAGACTTTCAGATAGGGCACATGTCAGTGAGCGTTCCGATTTCAGTTCCAGAGCGACTCGCCCAATGAGTCCTTGATATTTATTCGTTTTCAGCCAATTTTCTTGATTTTTGAAAATTTCACTTTTTTGTGAAAATATCCACTAATTGAGGGAATAATATGTGTGAGGGTACCCCAAGAGAGTTCCAAATGTGTGTGGGTAGAATATATATCCCACGGTTGAAAAATTGAAAAAAGTTTTAAAAAAATTTTTTTTGGACTTAGTCATTTTTCCGGCATTTATCAGACTTTCAGATAGGGCAAATGTCAGTGAGCACTCCGATTTCAGTTCCAGAGCAAATCGCACAATGAGTCCTTGATATTTAGTCGTTTTCAGCCAATATTTTGGAGTTTGGAAAATTTAACTTTTTTGTGAAAATATCCACTAAATGAGGGAATAATATTTGTGAGGGTACCCCAGGAGAGTTCCAAATGTGTGTGGGTAGAATATATATCCCACGGGGTAAAATTGAAAAAAGTTGGAAAAAAATTTTTTTTTGGACCTATTCATTTTTCCGACGTTTATCAGACTTTCAGATAGGGGAAATGTCAGTGAGCGTTCCGATTTCAGTTCCAGAGCGGATCGCACAATGAGTCCTTGATATTTAAGTCGTTTTCAGCCAATTTTCTGGATTTTTGAAAATTTCACTTTTTTGTGAAAATATCCACTAAATGAGGGAATAATATTTGTGAGGGTACCCCAGGAGAGTTCCAAATGTGTGTGGGTAGAATATATATCCCACGGGGTAAAATTGAAAAAAGTTTAAAAAATTTTTTTTTGGACTTAGTCATTTTTCCGGCGTTTATCAGACTTTCAGATAGGGCAAATGTCACTGAGCGTTCCGATTTCATTTCCAGAGCGATTCGCCCAATGAGTCCTTGATATTTAGTCGTTTTCAGCCAATTTTCTTGATTTTTGAAAATTTCACTTTTTTGTGAAAACATCCACTAATTGAGGGAATAATATGTGTGAGGGTACCCCAAGAGAGTTCCAAATATGTGTGGGTAGAATATATATCCCACGGTTGAAAACTTGAAAAAAGTTGAAAAAATTTTTTTTTGGACTTAGTCATTTTTCCGGCATTTATCAGACTTTCAGATAGGGGAAATGTCAGTGAGCATTCTGATTTCAGTTCCAGAGCAGATCGCACATTGAGTCCTTGATATTTAGTCGTTTTCAGCCAATTATCTGGATTTTTGAAAATTTTACTTTTTTGTGAAAATATCCACTAAATGAGGGAATAATATGTGTGAGGGTACCCCAGGAGAGTTCCAAATGTGTGTGGGTAGAATATATATCCCACGGGGGTAAAATTGAAAAAAGTTGAAAAAAAATTTTTTTGGACTTATTCATTTTTCCAGCGTTTATCAGACTTTCAGATAGGGGAAATGTCAGTGAGAATTCCGATTTCAGTTCCAGAGCGATTTGCCCAATGGGTCCTTGATATTTAGTCGTTTTCAGCCAATTTTCTGGATTTTTGAAAATTTCACTGTTGTGTGAAAATATCCACTAAATGAGGGAATAATATGTGTGAGGGTACCCCAGGAGAGTTCCAAATGTGTGTGGGTAGAATATATATCCCAAGGTTGAAAAATTGAAAAAAGTTTAAAAAAAATTTTTTTTGGACTTACTCATTTTTCCGGCGTTTATCAGACTTTCAGATAGGGCAAATGTCAGTGAGCGTTCCGATTTCATTTCCAGAGCGATACGCCCAATGAGTCCTTGATATTTAGTCGTTTTCAGCCAATTTTCTTGATTTTTGAAAATTTCACTTTTTTGTGAAAATATCCACTAATTGAGGGAATAATATGTGTGAGGGTACCCCAAGAGAGTTCCAAATATGTGTGGGTAGAATATATATCCCACGGTTGAAAACTTGAAAAAAGTTGAAAAAATTTTTTTTTGGACTTAGTCATTTTTCCGGCATTTATCAGACTTTCAGATAGGGGAAATGTCAGTGAGCATTCTGATTTCAGTTCCAGAGCAGATCGCACTTTGAGTCCTTGATATTTAGTCGTTTTCAGCCAATTATCTGGATTTTTGAAAATTTTACTTTTTTGTGAAAATATTCACTAAATGAGGGAATAATATGTGTGAGGGTACCCCAAGAGAGTTCCAAATGTGTGTGGGTAGAATATATATCCCACGGGGGTAAAATTGAAAAAAGTTTAAAAAAAAAATTTTTTTTTGGACTTAGTCATTTTTCCGGGGTTTATCAGACTTTCAGATAGGGCACATGTCAGTGAGCGTTCCGATTTCAGTTCCAGGGCGATTCGCCCAATGAGTCCTTGATATTTAGTCGTTTTCAGCCAATTTTCTTGATTTTTGAAAATTTCACTTTTTTGTGAAAATATCCACTAATTGAGGGAATAATATGTGTGAGGGTACCCCAAGAGACTTCCAAATGTGTGTGGATAGAATATATATCCCACGGTTGAAAAATTGAAAAAAGTTTTAAAAAATTTTTTTTTAGACTTATTCATTTTTCCGGCGTTTATCAGACTTTCAGATAGGGCAAATGTCAGTGAGCATTCCGATTTAAGTTCCAGAGCGATTCGCCAAATGAGTCCTTGATATTTAGTCGTTTTCAGCCAATTTTCTTGATTTTTGAAAATTTCACTTTTTTGTGAAAATATCCACTAATTGATGGAATAATATGTGTGAGCTTACCCCAGGAGAGTTCCAAATGTGTGTGGGTAGAATATATATCCCACGGGGTAAAATTGAAAAAAGTTGAAAAAAATTTTTTTTTGGACCTATTCATTTTTCCGACGTTTATCAGACTTTCAGATAGGGGAAATGTCAGTGAGCGTTCCAATTTCAGTTCCAGAGCGGATCGCACAATGAGTCCTTGATATTTAAGTCGTTTTCAGCCAATTTTCTGGATTTTTGAAAATTACACTTTTTTGTGAAAATATCCACTAAATGAGGGAATAATATGTGTGAGGGTACCCCAAGAGAGTTCCAAATGTGTGTGGGTAGAATATATATCCCACGGGGGTAAAATTGAAAAAAGTTTAAAAAAAATTGTTTTTTTGACTTAGTCATTTTTCCGGCGTTTATCAGACTTTCAGATAGGGCACATGTCAGTGAGCGTTCCGATTTCAGTTCCAGAGCGACTCGCCCAATGAGTCCTTGATATTTATTCGTTTTCAGCCAATTTTCTTGATTTTTGAAAATTTCACTTTTTTGTGAAAATATCCACTAATTGAGGGAATAATATGTGTGAGGGTACCCCAAGAGAGTTCCAAATGTGTGTGGGTAGAATATATATCCCACGGTTGAAAAATTGAAAAAAGTTTTAAAAAAATTTTTTTTGGACTTAGTCATTTTTCCGGCATTTATCAGACTTTCAGATAGGGCAAATGTCAGTGAGCACTCCGATTTCAGTTCCAGAGCAAATCGCACAATGAGTCCTTGATATTTAGTCGTTTTCAGCCAATATTTTGGAGTTTGGAAAATTTAACTTTTTTGTGAAAATATCCACTAAATGAGGGAATAATATTTGTGAGGGTACCCCAGGAGAGTTCCAAATGTGTGTGGGTAGAATATATATCCCACGGGGTAAAATTGAAAAAAGTTGGAAAAAAATTTTTTTTTGGACCTATTCATTTTTCCGACGTTTATCAGACTTTCAGATAGGGGAAATGTCAGTGAGCGTTCCGATTTCAGTTCCAGAGCGGATCGCACAATGAGTCCTTGATATTTAAGTCGTTTTCAGCCAATTTTCTGGATTTTTGAAAATTTCACTTTTTTGTGAAAATATCCACTAAATGAGGGAATAATATTTGTGAGGGTACCCCAGGAGAGTTCCAAATGTGTGTGGGTAGAATATATATCCCACGGGGTAAAATTGAAAAAAGTTTAAAAAATTTTTTTTTGGACTTAGTCATTTTTCCGGCGTTTATCAGACTTTCAGATAGGGCAAATGTCACTGAGCGTTCCGATTTCATTTCCAGAGCGATTCGCCCAATGAGTCCTTGATATTTAGTCGTTTTCAGCCAATTTTCTTGATTTTTGAAAATTTCACTTTTTTGTGAAAATATCCACTAATTGAGGGAATAATATGTGTGAGGGTACCCCAAGAGAGTTCCAAATATGTGTGGGTAGAATATATATCCCACGGTTGAAAACTTGAAAAAAGTTGAAAAAATTTTTTTTTGGACTTAGTCATTTTTCCGGCATTTATCAGACTTTCAGATAGGGGAAATGTCAGTGAGCATTCTGATTTCAGTTCCAGAGCAGATCGCACATTGAGTCCTTGATATTTAGTCGTTTTCAGCCAATTATCTGGATTTTTGAAAATTTTACTTTTTTGTGAAAATATCCACTAAATGAGGGAATAATATGTGTGAGGGTACCCCAGGAGAGTTCCAAATGTGTGTGGGTAGAATATATATCCCACGGGGGTAAAATTGAAAAAAGTTGAAAAAAAATTTTTTTGGACTTATTCATTTTTCCAGCGTTTATCAGACTTTCAGATAGGGGAAATGTCAGTGAGAATTCCGATTTCAGTTCCAGAGCGATTTGCCCAATGGGTCCTTGATATTTAGTCGTTTTCAGCCAATTTTCTGGATTTTTGAAAATTTCACTTTTGTGTGAAAATATCCACTAAATGAGGGAATAATATGTGTGAGGGTACCCCAGGAGAGTTCCAAATGTGTGTGGGTAGAATATATATCCCAAGGTTGAAAAATTGAAAAAAGTTTAAAAAAAATTTTTTTTGGACTTACTCATTTTTCCGGCGTTTATCAGACTTTCAGATAGGGCAAATGTCAGTGAGCGTTCCGATTTCATTTCCAGAGCGATACGCCCAATGAGTCCTTGATATTTAGTCGTTTTCAGCCAATTTTCTTGATTTTTGAAAATTTCACTTTTTTGTGAAAATATCCACTAATTGAGGGAATAATATGTGTGAGGGTACCCCAAGAGAGTTCCAAATATGTGTGGGTAGAATATATATCCCACGGTTGAAAACTTGAAAAAAGTTGAAAAAATTTTTTTTTGGACTTAGTCATTTTTCCGGCATTTATCAGACTTTCAGATAGGGGAAATGTCAGTGAGCATTCTGATTTCAGTTCCAGAGCAGATCGCACTTTGAGTCCTTGATATTTAGTCGTTTTCAGCCAATTATCTGGATTTTTGAAAATTTTACTTTTTTGTGAAAATATTCACTAAATGAGGGAATAATATGTGTGAGGGTACCCCAAGAGAGTTCCAAATGTGTGTGGGTAGAATATATATCCCACGGGGGTAAAATTGAAAAAAGTTTAAAAAAAAATTTTTTTTTGGACTTAGTCATTTTTCCGGGGTTTATCAGACTTTCAGATAGGGCACATGTCAGTGAGCGTTCCGATTTCAGTTCCAGGGCGATTCGCCCAATGAGTCCTTGATATTTAGTCGTTTTCAGCCAATTTTCTTGATTTTTGAAAATTTCACTTTTTTGTGAAAATATCCACTAATTGAGGGAATAATATGTGTGAGGGTACCCCAAGAGACTTCCAAATGTGTGTGGATAGAATATATATCCCACGGTTGAAAAATTGAAAAAAGTTTTAAAAAATTTTTTTTTAGACTTATTCATTTTTCCGGCGTTTATCAGACTTTCAGATAGGGCAAATGTCAGTGAGCATTCCGATTTCAGTTCCAGAGCGATTCGCCAAATGAGTCCTTGATATTTAGTCGTTTTCAGCCAATTTTCTTGATTTTTGAAAATTTCACTTTTTTGTGAAAATATCCACTAAATGAGGGAATAATATGTGTGAGGTTACCCCAGGAGAGTTCCAAATGTGTGTGGGTAGAATATATATCCCACGGGGGTAAAATTGAAAAAAGTTTTAAAAAAATTTTTTGGGGACTTAGTCATTTTATCAGACTTTCAGATAGGGCAAATGTCAGTGAGCATTCCGATTTCAGTTCCAGAGCGATTCGCCCAATGAGTCCTTGATATTTAGTCGTTTTCAGCCAATTTTCTTGATTTTTGAAAATTTCACTTTTTTGTGAAAATATCCACTAATTGATGGAATAATATGTGTGAGCTTACCCCAGGAGAGTTCCAAATGTGTGTGGGTAGAATATATATCCCACGGGGTAAAATTGAAAAAAGTTGAAAAAAATTTTTTTTTGGACCTATTCATTTTTCCGACGTTTATCAGACTTTCAGATAGGGGAAATGTCAGTGAGCGTTCCAATTTCAGTTCCAGAGCGGATCGCACAATGAGTCCTTGATATTTAAGTCGTTTTCAGCCAATTTTCTGGATTTTTGAAAATTACACTTTTTTGTGAAAATATCCACTAAATGAGGGAATAATATGTGTGAGGGTACCCCAAGAGAGTTCCAAATGTGTGTGGGTAGAATATATATCCCACGGGGGTAAAATTGAAAAAAGTTTAAAAAAAATTGTTTTTTTGACTTAGTCATTTTTCCGGCGTTTATCAGACTTTCAGATAGGGCACATGTCAGTGAGCGTTCCGATTTCAGTTCCAGAGCGACTCGCCCAATGAGTCCTTGATATTTATTCGTTTTCAGCCAATTTTCTTGATTTTTGAAAATTTCACTTTTTTGTGAAAATATCCACTAATTGAGGGAATAATATGTGTGAGGGTACCCCAAGAGAGTTCCAAATGTGTGTGGGTAGAATATATATCCCACGGTTGAAAAATTGAAAAAAGTTTTAAAAAAATTTTTTTTGGACTTAGTCATTTTTCCGGCATTTATCAGACTTTCAGATAGGGCAAATGTCAGTGAGCATTCCGATTTCAGTTCCAGAGCAAATCGCACAATGAGTCCTTGATATTTAGTCGTTTTCAGCCAATATTTTGGAGTTTGGAAAATTTAACTTTTTTGTGAAAATATCCACTAAATGAGGGAATAATATTTGTGAGGGTACCCCAGGAGAGTTCCAAATGTGTGTGGGTAGAATATATATCCCACGGGGTAAAATTGAAAAAAGTTGAAAAAAATTTTTTTTTGGACCTATTCATTTTTCCGACGTTTATCAGACTTTCAGATAGGGGAAATGTCAGTGAGCGTTCCGATTTCAGTTCCAGAGCGGATCGCACAATGAGTCCTTGATATTTAAGTCGTTTTCAGCCAATTTTCTTGATTTTTGAAAATTTAACTTTTTTGTGAAAATATCCACTAAATGAGGGAATAATATTTGTGAGGGTACCCCAGGAGAGTTCCAAATGTGTGTGGGTAGAATATATATCCCACGGGGGTAAAATTGAAAAAAGTTTAAAAAAAATTTTTTGGGGACTTAGTCATTTTATCAGACTTTCAGATAGGGCAAATGTCAGTGAGCATTCCGATTTCAGTTCCAGGGCGATTCGCCCAATGAGTCCTTTATATTTAGTCGTTTTCAGCCAATTTTCTTGATTTTTGAAAATTTCACTTTTTTGTGAAAATATCCACTAATTGATGGAATAATATGTGTGAGCTTACCCCAGGAGACTTCCAAATGTGTGTGGGTAGAATATATATCCCACAGGGTAAAATTGAAAAAAGTTGAAAAAAATTTTTTTTTGGACCTATTCATTTTTCCGACGTTTATCAGACTTTCAGATAGGGGAAATGTCAGTGAGCGTTCCGATTTCAGTTCCAGAGCGGATCGCATAATGAGTCCTTGATATTTAAGTCGTTTTCAGCCAATTTTCTGGATTTTTGAAAATTTCACTTTTTTGTGAAAATATCCACTAAATGAGGGAATAATATGTGTGAGTGTACCCCATGAGAGTTCCAAATGTGTGTGGGTAGAATATATATCCCACGGGGTAAAATTGAAAAAAGTTTAAAAAAATTTTTTTTTGGACTTAGTCATTTTTCCGGCGTTTATGAGACTTTCAGATAGGGCAAATGTCAGTGAGCATTCCGATTTCAGTTCCAGAGCAGATCTCACAATGAGTCCTTGATATTTAGTCGTTTTCAGCCAATATATTGGATTTTTGAAAATTTCACTTTTTTTGTGAAAATATCCACTAAATGAGGGAATAATATTTGTGAGGGTACCCCAGGAGAGTTCCAAATGTGTGTGGGTAGAATATATATCCCACGGGGTAAAATTGAAAAAAGTTGAAAAAATTTTTTTTTTGGACTTAGTCATTTTTCCGGCGTTTATCAGACTTTCAGATAGGGCAAATGTCAGTGAGCGTTCCGATTTCAGTTCCAGAGCGATTCGCCCAATGAGTCCTTGATATTTAGTCGTTTTCAGCCAATTTTCTTGATTTTTGAAAATTTCACTTTTTTGTGAAAATATCCACTAAATGAGGGAATAATATGTGAGAGGGTACCCCAGGAGAGTTCCAAATGTGTGTGGGTAGAATATATATCCCAAGGTTGAAAAATTGAAAAAAGTTTAAAAAAAATTTTTTTTGGACTTACTCATTTTTCCGGCGTTTATCAGACTTTCAGATAGGGCAAATGTCAGTGAGCGTTCCGATTTCATTTCCAGAGCGATTCGCCCAATGAGTCCTTGATATTTAGTCGTTTTCAGCCAATTTTCTTGATTTTTGAAAATTTCACTTTTTTGTGAAAATATCCACTAATTGAGGGAATAATATGTGTGAGGGTACCCCAAGAGAGTTCCAAATATGTGTGGGTAGAATATATATCCCACGGTTGAAAACTTGAAAAAAGTTGAAAAAATTTTTTTTTGGACTTAGTCATTTTTCCGGCATTTATCAGACTTTCAGATAGGGGAAATGTCAGTGAGCATTCTGATTTCAGTTCCAGAGCAGATCGCACTTTGAGTCCTTGATATTTAGTCGTTTTCAGCCAATTATCTGGATTTTTGAAAATTTTACTTTTTTGTGAAAATATCCACTAAATGAGGGAATAATATGTGTGAGGGTACCCCAGGAGAGTTCCAAATGTGTGTGGGTAGAATATATATTCCACGGGGGTAAAATTGAAAAAAGTTGAAAAAAATTTTTTGTTGGACTTATTCATTTTTCCAGCGTTTATCATCATTTCAGACAGGGGAAATGTCAGTGAGAATTCCGATTTCAGTTCCAGAGCGATTCGCCCAATGGGTCCTTGATATTTAGTCGTTTTCAGCCAATTTTCTTGATTTTTGAAAATTTCACTTTTTTGTGAAAATATCCACTAAATGAGGGAATAATATGTGTGAGGTTACCCCAGGAGAGTTCCAAATGTGTGTGGGTAGAATATATATTCCACGGGGGTAAAAATGAAAAAAGTTGAAAAAATTTTTTTTTTGGACTTAGTCATTTTTCCGTCATTTATCAGACTTTCAGATGGGGGAAATGTCAGTGAGCATTCCGATTTCAGTTCCAGAGCGAATCGCACAATGAGTCCTTGATATTTAGTCGTTTTCAGGCAATTTTCTGAATTTTTGAAAATTTCACTTTTTTTGTGAAAATATCCACTAAATGAGGGAATAATATGTGTGAGGGTACCCCAGGAGAGTTCCAAATGTGTGTGGGTAGAATATATATCCCACGGGGGTAAAATTGAAAAAAGTTTAAAAAAAATTTTTTGGGGACTTTGTCATTTTATCAGACTTTCAGATAGGGCAAATGTCAGTGAGCATTCCGATTTCAGTTCCAGGGCGATTCGCCCAATGAGTCCTTTATATTTAGTCGTTTTCAGCCAATTTTCTTGATTTTTGAAAATTTCACTTTTTTGTGAAAATATCCACTAATTGATGGAATAATATGTGTGAGCTTACCCCAGGAGACTTCCAAATGTGTGTGGGTAGAATATATATCCCACGGGGTAAAATTGAAAAAAGTTGAAAAAAATTTTTTTTTGGACCTATTCATTTTTCCGACGTTTATCAGACTTTCAGATAGGGGAAATGTCAGTGAGCGTTCCGATTTCAGTTCCAGAGCGGATCGCACAATGAGTCCTTGATATTTAAGTAGTTTTCAGCCAATTTTCTGGATTTTTGAAAATTTCACTTTTTTGTGAAAATATCCACTAAATGAGGGAATAATATGTGTGAGTGTACCCCATGAGAGTTCCAAATGTGTGTGGGTAGAATATATATCCCACGGGGTAAAATTGAAAAAAGTTTAAAAAAATTTTTTTTTGGACTTAGTCATTTTTCCAGCGTTTATCAGACTTTCAGACAGGGGAAATGTCAGTGAGAATTCCGATTTCAGTTCCAGAGCGATTCGCCCAATGGGTCCTTGATATTTAGTCGTTTTCAGCCAATTTTCTGAATTTTTGAAAATTTCACTTTTTTTGTGAAAATATCCACTAAATGAGGGAATAATATGTGTCAGGGTACCCCAGGAGAGTTCCAAATGTGTGTGGGTAGAATATATATCCCACGGGGGTAAAATTGAAAAAAGTTTAAAAAAAATTTTTTGGGGACTTAGTCATTTTATCAGACTTTCAGATAGGGCAAATGTCAGTGAGCATTCCGATTTCAGTTCCAGTGCGATTCGCCCAATGAGTCCTTTATATTTAGTCGTTTTCAGCCAATTTTCTTGATTTTTGAAAATTTCACTTTTTTGTGAAAATATCCACTAATTGATGGAATAATATGTGTGAGCTTACCCCAGGAGACTTCCAAATGTGTGTGGGTAGAATATATATCCCACGGGGTAAAATTGAAAAAAGTTGAAAAAATTTTTTTTTTGGACATATTCATTTTTCCGATGTTTATCAGACTTTCAGATAGGGGAAATGTCAGTGAGCGTTCCGATTTCAGTTCCAGAGCGGATCGCACAATGAGTCCTTGATATTTAAGTCGTTTTCAGCCAATTTTCTGGATTTTTGAAAATTTCACTTTTTTGTGAAAATATCCACTAAATGAGGGAATAATATGTGTGAGTGTACCCCATGAGAGTTCCAAATGTGTGTGGGTAGAATATATATCCCACGGGGTAAAATTGAAAAAAGTTTAAAAAAATTTTTTTTGGGACTTAGTCATTTTTCCGGCGTTTATGAGACTTTCAGATAGGGCAAATGTCAGTGAGCATTCCGATTTCAGTTCCAGAGCAGATCTCACAATGAGTCCTTGATATTTAGTCGTTTTCAGCCAATATATTGGATTTTTGAAAATTTCACTTTTTTGTGAAAATATCCACTAAATGAGGGAATAATATTTGTGAGGGTACCCCAGGAGAGTTCCAAATGTGTGTGGGTAGAATATATATCCCACGGGGTAAAATTGAAAAAAGTTGAAAAAATTTTTTTTTTGGACTTAGTCATTTTTCCGGCGTTTATGAGACTTTCAGATAGGGCAAATGTCAGTGAGCGTTCCGATTTCAGTTCCAGAGCGATTCGCCCAGTGAGTCCTTGATATTTAGTCGTTTTCAGCCAATTTTCTTGATTTTTGAAAATTTTACTTTTTTGTGAAAATATCCACTAAATGAGGGAATAATATGTGTGAGGGTACCCCAGGAGAGTTCCAAATGTGTGTGGGTAGAATATATATCCCACGGGGGTAAAATTGAAAAAAGTTGAAAAAAAATTTTTTTTGGACTTAGTCATTTTTCCAGCGTTTATCAGACTTTCAGACAGGGGAAATGTCAGTGAGAATTCCGATTTCAGTTCCAGAGCGATTCGCCCAATGGGTCCTTGATATTTAGTCGTTTTCAGCCTATTTTCTTGATTTTTGAAAATTTCACTTTTTTGTGAAAATATCCACTAAATGAGGGAATAATATGTGTGAGGGTACCCCAGGAGAGTTCCAAATGTGTGTGGGTAGAATATATATTCCACTGGGGTAAAATTGAAAAAAGTTTAAAAAATTTTTTTTTTGGACTTATTCATTTTTCCGTCGTTTATCAGACTTTCAGATAGGGGAAATGTCAGTGAGTATTCCGATTTCAGTTCCAGAGCGATTCGCCCAATGGGTCCTTTATATTTAGTCGTTTTCAGCCAATTTTCTGGATTTTTGAAAATTTCACTTTTTTGTGAAAATATCCACTAAATGAGGGAATAATATGTGTGAGGGTACCCCAGGAGAGTTCCAAATGTGTGTGGGTAGAATATATATCCCACGGGGGTAAAATTGAAAAAAGTTTAAAAAAATTTTTTTTGGGACTTAGTCATTTTTCCGTCGTTTATCAGACTTTCAGATAGGGGAAATGTCAGTGAGAATTCCGATTTCAGTTCCAGAGCAAATCGCACAATGAGTCCTTGATATTTAGTCGTTTTCAGCCAATATTTTGGATTTTTGAAAATTTCACTTTTTTGTGAAAATATCCACTAAATGAGGGAATAATATGTGTGAGGGTACCCCAGGAGAGTTCCAAATGTGTGTGGGTAGAATATATATCCCATGGGGTTAAAATTGAAAAAAGTTGAAAAAAAAATTTTTTTTTTACTTATTCATTTTTCCAGCGTTTATCAGACTTTCAGATAGGGGAAATGTCAGTGAGAATTCCGATTTCAGTTCCAGAGCGGTTCGCCCAATAGGTCCTTGATATTTAGTCGTTTTCAGCCAATTTTCTGGATTTTTGAAAATTTCACTTTTTTGTGAAAATATCCACTAAATGAGGGAATAATATGTGTGAGGTTACCCCAGGAGAGTTCCAAATGTGTGTGGGTAGAATATATATTCCACGGGGGTAAAATTGAAAAAAGTTGAAAAAATTTTTTTTTTGGACTTAGTCATTTTTCCGTCGTTTATCAGACTTTCAGATAGGGGAAATGTCAGTGAGAATTCCGATTTCAGTTCCAGAGCGATTTGCCCAATGGGTCCTTGATATTTAGTCGTTTTCAGCCAATTTTCTGGATTTTTGAAAATTTCACTTTTTTGGGAAAATATCCACTAAATGAGGGAATAATATGTGTGAGGGTACCCCAGGAGAGTTCCAAATGTGTGTGGGTAGAATATATATCCCACGGGGGTAAAATTGAAAAAAGTTGAAAAAAAAATTTTTTTTGGACTTATTCATTTTTCCAGCATTTATCAGACTTTCAGATAGGGGAAATGTCAGTGAGAATTCCGATTTCAGCTCCAGAGCGATTCGCCCAATGGGTCCTTGATATTTAGTCGTTTTCAGCCAATTTTCTTGATTTTTGAAAATTTCACTTTTTTGTGAAAATATCCACTAAATGAGGGAATAATATGTGTGAGGGTACCCCAGGAGAGATCCAAATGTGTGTGGGTAGAATATATATCCCACGGGGGTAAAATTGAAAAAAGTTTAAAAAAAATTTTTTTGGGACTTATTCATTTTTCCGGCGTTTATCAGACTTTCAGATAGGGAAAATGTCAGTAAGCGGTCCGATTTCATGTTCAGAGCGATTCGCCAATGAGTCCTTGATATTTAGTCGTTTTCAGCCAATTTTCTTGATTTTTGAAAATTTCACTTTTTTGTGAAAATATCCACTAAATGAGGGAATAATATGTGTGAGGTTACCCCAGGAGAGTTCCAAATGTGTGTGGGTAGAATATATATTCCACTGGGGTAAAATTGAAAAAAGTTTAAAAAATTTTTTTTTTGGACTTATTCATTTTTCCGTCGTTTATCAGACTTTCAGATAGGGGAAATGTCAGTGAGAATTCCGATTTCAGTTCCAGAGCAGATCGCACAATGAGTCCTTGATATTTAGTCGTTTTCAGCCAATATTTTGGATTTTTGCAAATTTCACTTTTTTGTGAAAATATCCACTAAATGAGGGAATAATATGTGTGAGGGTACCCCAGGAGAGTTCCAAATGTGTGTGGGTAGAATATATATCCCACGGGGGTAAAATTGAAAAAAGTTGAAAAAAAATTTTTTTTTGGACTTATTCATTTTTCCAGCGTTTATCAGACTTTCAGATAGGGGAAATGTCAGTGAGAATTCCGATTTCAGTTCCAGAGCGATTCGCCCAATGGGTCCTTGATATTTAGTCGTTTTCAGCCAATTTTCTGGATTTTTGAAAATTTCACTTTTTGTGAAAATATCCACTAATGAGGGAATAATATGTGTGAGGGTACCCCAGGAGAGTTCCAAATGTGTGTGGGTTGAATATATATCCCACAGGGTTAAAATTGAAAAAAAATTTTTTTTTGGACAGTCATTTTTCCGGCGTTTATCAGACTTTCAGATAGGGAGTAAGCTAGGGAGTGACCATTCCGATCTCAGTTCCAGAGCGATTCACCCAATGAGTCCTTGATATTTCGACGTTTTCCGCCAATTTTCTGGATTTTTGAAAATTTCACTTTTTTGTGAAAATATCCACTAAATGAGGGAATAATATGTGTGAGGGTACCCCAGGAGAGTTCCAAATGTGTGTGGGTAGAATATATATCCCACGGGGGTAAAATTGAAAAAAGTTGAAAAAAATTTTTTTTTGAACTTAGTCATTTTTCCGGCGTTTATCAGACTTTCAGATAGGGAAAATGTCAGTGAGCATTCCGATTTCAGTTCCAGAGCGATTCGCCCAATGAGTCCTTGATATTTCGTCGTTTTCAGCGAATTTTCTGGACTTTTGAAAATTTCACTTTTTTGTGAAAATATCCACTAAATGAGGGAATAATATGTGTGAGGGTACCCCAGGAGAGTTCCAAATGTGTGTGGGTAGAATGTATATCCCACGGGGGTAAAATTGAAAAAAGTTGAAAAAAAAATTTTTTTTGGACTTATTCATTTTTCCAGCGTTTATCAGACTTTCAGATAGGGGAAATGTCAGTGAGAATTCCGATTTCAGTTCCAGAGCGGTTCGCCCAATAGGTCCTTGATATTTAGTCGTTTTCAGCCAATTTTCTGGATTTTTGAAAATTTCACTTTTTTGTGAAAATATCCACTAAATGAGGGAATAATATGTGTGAGGTTACCCCAGGAGAGTTCCAAATGTGTGTGGGTAGAATATATATTCCACGGGGGTAAAATTGAAAAAAGTTGAAAAAATTTTTTTTTTGGACTTATTCATTTTTCCAGCATTTATCAGACTTTCAGATAGGGGAAATGTCAGTGAGAATTCCGATTTCAGCTCCAGAGCGATTCGCCCAATGGGTCCTTGATATTTAGTCGTTTTCAGCCAATTTTCTTGATTTTTGAAAATTTCACTTTTTTGTGAAAATATCCACTAAATGAGGGAATAATATGTGTGAGGGTACCCCAGGAGAGTTCCAAATGTGTGTGGGTAGAATATATATCCCACGGGGGTAAAATTGAAAAAAGTTTAAAAAAAATTTTTTTGGGACTTATTCATTTTTCCGTCGTTTATCAGACTTTCAGATAGGGGAAATGTCAGTGAGAATTCCGATTTCAGTTCCAGAGCAAATCGCACAATGAGTCCTTGATATTTAGTCGTTTTCAGCCAATATTTTGGATTTTTGAAAATTTCACTTTTTTGTGAAAATATCCACTAAATGAGGGAATAATATGTGTGAGGGTACCCCAGGAGAGTTCCAAATGTGTGTGGGTAGAATATATATCCCATGGGGTTAAAATTGAAAAAAGTTGAAAAAAAAATTTTTTTTTTACTTATTCATTTTTCCAGCGTTTATCAGACTTTCAGATAGGGGAAATGTCAGTGAGAATTCCGATTTCAGTTCCAGAGCGGTTCGCCCAATAGGTCCTTGATATTTAGTCGTTTTCAGCCAATTTTCTGGATTTTTGAAAATTTCACTTTTTTGTGAAAATATCCACTAAATGAGGGAATAATATGTGTGAGGTTACCCCAGGAGAGTTCCAAATGTGTGTGGGTAGAATATATATTCCACGGGGGTAAAATTGAAAAAAGTTGAAAAAATTTTTTTTTTGGACTTAGTCATTTTTCCGTCGTTTATCAGACTTTCAGATAGGGGAAATGTCAGTGAGAATTCCGATTTCAGTTCCAGAGCGATTTGCCCAATGGGTCCTTGATATTTAGTCGTTTTCAGCCAATTTTCTGGATTTTTGAAAATTTCACTTTTTTGGGAAAATATCCACTAAATGAGGGAATAATATGTGTGAGGGTACCCCAGGAGAGTTCCAAATGTGTGTGGGTAGAATATATATCCCACGGGGGTAAAATTGAAAAAAGTTGAAAAAAAAATTTTTTTTGGACTTATTCATTTTTCCAGCATTTATCAGACTTTCAGATAGGGGAAATGTCAGTGAGAATTCCGATTTCAGCTCCAGAGCGATTCGCCCAATGGGTCCTTGATATTTAGTCGTTTTCAGCCAATTTTCTTGATTTTTGAAAATTTCACTTTTTTGTGAAAATATCCACTAAATGAGGGAATAATATGTGTGAGGGTACCCCAGGAGAGATCCAAATGTGTGTGGGTAGAATATATATCCCACGGGGGTAAAATTGAAAAAAGTTTAAAAAAAATTTTTTTGGGACTTATTCATTTTTCCGGCGTTTATCAGACTTTCAGATAGGGAAAATGTCAGTAAGCGGTCCGATTTCATGTTCAGAGCGATTCGCCAATGAGTCCTTGATATTTAGTCGTTTTCAGCCAATTTTCTTGATTTTTGAAAATTTCACTTTTTTGTGAAAATATCCACTAAATGAGGGAATAATATGTGTGAGGTTACCCCAGGAGAGTTCCAAATGTGTGTGGGTAGAATATATATTCCACTGGGGTAAAATTGAAAAAAGTTTAAAAAATTTTTTTTTTGGACTTATTCATTTTTCCGTCGTTTATCAGACTTTCAGATAGGGGAAATGTCAGTGAGAATTCCGATTTCAGTTCCAGAGCAGATCGCACAATGAGTCCTTGATATTTAGTCGTTTTCAGCCAATATTTTGGATTTTTGCAAATTTCACTTTTTTGTGAAAATATCCACTAAATGAGGGAATAATATGTGTGAGGGTACCCCAGGAGAATTCCAAATGTGTGTGGGTAGAATATATATCCCACGGGGGTAAAATTGAAAAAAGTTGAAAAAAAATTTTTTTTTGGACTTATTCATTTTTCCAGCGTTTATCAGACTTTCAGATAGGGGAAATGTCAGTGAGAATTCCGATTTCAGTTCCAGAGCGATTCGCCCAATGGGTCCTTGATATTTAGTCGTTTTCAGCCAATTTTCTGGATTTTTGAAAATTTCACTTTTTGTGAAAATATCCACTAATGAGGGAATAATATGTGTGAGGGTACCCCAGGAGAGTTCCAAATGTGTGTGGGTTGAATATATATCCCACAGGGTTAAAATTGAAAAAAAATTTTTTTTTGGACAGTCATTTTTCCGGCGTTTATCAGACTTTCAGATAGGGAGTAAGCTAGGGAGTGACCATTCCGATCTCAGTTCCAGAGCGATTCACCCAATGAGTCCTTGATATTTCGACGTTTTCCGCCAATTTTCTGGATTTTTGAAAATTTCACTTTTTTGTGAAAATATCCACTAAATGAGGGAATAATATGTGTGAGGGTACCCCAGGAGAGTTCCAAATGTGTGTGGGTAGAATATATATCCCACGGGGGTAAAATTGAAAAAAGTTGAAAAAAATTTTTTTTTGAACTTAGTCATTTTTCCGGCGTTTATCAGACTTTCAGATAGGGAAAATGTCAGTGAGCATTCCGATTTCAGTTCCAGAGCGATTCGCCCAATGAGTCCTTGATATTTCGTCGTTTTCAGCGAATTTTCTGGACTTTTGAAAATTTCACTTTTTTGTGAAAATATCCACTAAATGAGGGAATAATATGTGTGAGGGTACCCCAGGAGAGTTCCAAATGTGTGTGGGTAGAATGTATATCCCACGGGGGTAAAATTGAAAAAAGTTGAAAAAAAAATTTTTTTTGGACTTATTCATTTTTCCAGCGTTTATCAGACTTTCAGATAGGGGAAATGTCAGTGAGAATTCCGATTTCAGTTCCAGAGCGGTTCGCCCAATAGGTCCTTGATATTTAGTCGTTTTCAGCCAATTTTCTGGATTTTTGAAAATTTCACTTTTTTGTGAAAATATCCACTAAATGAGGGAATAATATGTGTGAGGTTACCCCAGGAGAGTTCCAAATGTGTGTGGGTAGAATATATATTCCACGGGGGTAAAATTGAAAAAAGTTGAAAAAATTTTTTTTTTGGACTTATTCATTTTTCCAGCATTTATCAGACTTTCAGATAGGGGAAATGTCAGTGAGAATTCCGATTTCAGCTCCAGAGCGATTCGCCCAATGGGTCCTTGATATTTAGTCGTTTTCAGCCAATTTTCTTGATTTTTGAAAATTTCACTTTTTTGTGAAAATATCCACTAAATGAGGGAATAATATGTGTGAGGGTACCCCAGGAGAGTTCCAAATGTGTGTGGGTAGAATATATATCCCACGGGGGTAAAATTGAAAAAAGTTTAAAAAAAATTTTTTTGGGACTTATTCATTTTTCCGGCGTTTATCAGACTTTCAGATAGGGAAAATGTCAGTAAGCGGTCCGATTTCATGTTCAGAGCGATTCGCCAATGAGTCCTTGATATTTAGTCGTTTTCAGCCAATTTTCTTGATTTTTGAAAATTTCACTTTTTTGTGAAAATATCCACTAAATGAGGGAATAATATGTGTGAGGTTACCCCAGGAGAGTTCCAAATGTGTGTGGGTAGAATATATATTCCACTGGGGTAAAATTGAAAAAAGTTTAAAAAATTTTTTTTTTGGACTTATTCATTTTTCCGTCGTTTATCAGACTTTCAGATAGGGGAAATGTCAGTGAGAATTCCGATTTCAGTTCCAGAGCAGATCGCACAATGAGTCCTTGATATTTAGTCGTTTTCAGCCAATATTTTGGATTTTTGCAAATTTCACTTTTTTGTGAAAATATCCACTAAATGAGGGAATAATATGTGTGAGGGTACCCCAGGAGAGTTCCAAATGTGTGTGGGTAGAATATATATCCCACGGGGGTAAAATTGAAAAAAGTTGAAAAAAAATTTTTTTTTGGACTTATTCATTTTTCCAGCGTTTATCAGATTTTCAGATAGGGGAAATGTCAGTGAGAATTCCGATTTCAGTTCCAGAGCGATTCGCCCAATGGGTCCTTGATATTTAGTCGTTTTCAGCCAATTTTCTGGATTTTTGAAAATTTCACTTTTTGTGAAAATATCCACTAATGAGGGAATAATATGTGTGAGGGTACCCCAGGAGAGTTCCAAATGTGTGTGGGTTGAATATATATCCCACAGGGTTAAAATTGAAAAAAAATTTTTTTTTGGACAGTCATTTTTCCGGCGTTTATCAGACTTTCAGATAGGGAGTAAGCTAGGGAGTGACCATTCCGATCTCAGTTCCAGAGCGATTCACCCAATGAGTCCTTGATATTTCGACGTTTTCCGCCAATTTTCTGGATTTTTGAAAATTTCACTTTTTTTGTGAAAATATCCACTAAATGAGGGAATAATATGTGTGAGGGTACCCCAGGAGAGTTCCAAATGTGTGTGGGTAGAATATATATCCCACGGGGGTAAAATTGAAAAAAGTTGAAAAAAAATTTTTTTTGAACTTAGTCATTTTTCCGGCGTTTATCAGACTTTCAGATAGGGAAAATGTCAGTGAGCATTCCGATTTCAGTTCCAGAGCGATTCGCCCAATGAGTCCTTGATATTTCGTCATTTTCAGCGAATTTTCTGGACTTTTGAAAATTTCACTTTTTTGTGAAAATATCCACTAAATGAGGGAATAATATGTGTGAGGGTACCCCAGGAGAGTTCCAAATGTGTGTGGGTAGAATGTATATCCCACGGGGGTAAAATTGAAAAAAGTTGAAAAAAAAATTTTTTTTGGACTTATTCATTTTTCCAGCGTTTATCAGACTTTCAGATAGGGGAAATGTCAGTGAGAATTCCGATTTCAGTTCCAGAGCGATTCGCCCAATGGGTCCTTGATATTTAGTCGTTTTCAGCCAATTTTCTGGATTTTTGAAAATTTCACTTTTTTGTGAAAATATCCACTAAATGAGGGAATAATATGTGTGAGGGTACCCCAGGAGAGTTCCAAATGTGTGTGGGTAGAATATATATCCCACGGGGGTAAAATTGAAAAAAGTTTAAAAAAATTTTTTTTTTGACATTCATTTTTCCGGCGTTTATCAGACTTTCAGATAGGGCAAATGTCAGTAATCGGTCCGATTTCAGTTCCAGAGCGATTCGCCAATGAGTCCTTGATATTTAGTCGTTTTCAGCCAATTTTCTTGATTTTTGAAAATTTCACTTTTTTGTGAAAATATCCACTAAATGAGGGAATAATATGTGTGAGGTTACCCCAGGAGAGTTCCAAATGTGTGTGGGTAGAATATATATTCCACTGGGGTAAAATTGAAAAAAGTTTAAAACATTTTTTTTTTGGACTTATTCATTTTTCCGTCGTTTATCAGACTTTCAGATAGGGGAAATGTCAGTGAGAATTCCGATTTCAGTTCCAGAGCAGATCGCACAATGAGTCCTTGATATTTAGTCGTTTTCAGCCAATATTTTGGATTTTTGAAAATTTCACTTTTTTGTGAAAATATCCACTAAATGAGGGAATAATATGTGTGAGGGTACCCCAGGAGAGTTCCAAATGTGTGTGGGTAGAATAAATATCCCACGGTTGAAAAATTTAAAAAAGTTTAAAAAAAATTTTTTTTGGACTTAGTCATTTTTCCGGCGTTTATCAGACTTTCAGATAGGGGAAATGTCAGTGAGAATTCCGATTTCAGTTCCAGAGCGATTCGCCCAATGGGTCCTTGATATTTAGTCGTTTTCAGCCAATTTTCTGGATTTTTGAAAATTTCACTTTTTTGTGAAAATATCCACTAAATGAGGGAATAATATGTGTGAGGGTACCCCAGGAGAGTTCCAAATGTGTGTGGGTAGAATATATATCCCACGGGGGTAAAATTGAAAAAAGTTTAAAAAAATTTTTTTTGGGACTTATTCATTTTTCCGGCGTTTATCAGACTTTCAGATAGGGCAAATGTCAGTAAGCGGTCCGATTTCAGTTCCAGAGCGATTTGCCAATGAGTCCTTGATATTTAGTCGTTTTCAGCCGTTTTCAGGAGAGTTCCAAATGTGTGTGGGTAGAATATATATCCCACGGGGGTAAAATTGAAAAAAGTTTAAAAAAATTTTTTTTGGGACTTATTCATTTTTCCGGCGTTTATCAGACTTTCAGATAGGGCAAATGTCAGTAAGCGGTCCGATTTCAGTTCCAGAGCGATTCGCCAATGAGTCCTTGATATTTAGTCGTTTTCAGCCAATTTTCTTGATTTTTTTTGGACTTTTTTCAGTTCCAGAGCAGATCGCACAATGAGTCCTTGATATTTAGTCGTTTTCAGCCAATATTTTGGATTTTTGAAAATTTCACTTTTTTTGTGAAAATATCCACTAAATGAGGGAATAATATGTGTGAGGGTACCCCAGGAGAGTTCCAAATGTGTGTGGGTAGAATAAATATCCCACGGTTGAAAAATTTAAAAAAGTTTAAAAAAAATTTTTTTTGGACTTAGTCATTTTTCCGGCGTTTATCAGACTTTCAGATAGGGGAAATGTCAGTGAGAATTCCGATTTCAGTTCCAGAGCGATTCGCCCAATGGGTCCTTGATATTTAGTCGTTTTCAGCCAATTTTCTGGATTTTTGAAAATTTCACTTTTTTGTGAAAATATCCACTAAATGAGGGAATAATATGTGTGAGGGTACCCCAGGAGAGTTCCAAATGTGTGTGGGTAGAATATATATCCCACGGGGGTAAAATTGAAAAAAGTTGAAAAAAAAATTTTTTTTGGACTTATTCATTTTTCCAGTGTTTATCAGACTTTCAGATAGGGGAAATGTCAGTGAGAATTCCGATTTCAGTTCCAGAGCGATTCGCCCAATGGGTACTTGATATTTAGTCGTTTTCAGCCAATTTTCTGGATTTTTGAAAATTTCACTTTTTTGTGAAAATATCCACTAAATGAGGGAATAATATGTGTGAGGGTACCCCAGGAGAGTTCCAAATGTGTGTGGGTAGAATATATATTCCACTGGGGTAAAATTGAAAAAAGTTTAAAAAATTTTTTTTTTGGACTTATTCATTTTTCCGTCGTTTATCAGACTTTCAGATAGGGGAAATGTCAGTGAGAATTCCGATTTCAGTTCCAGAGCAGATCGCACAATGAGTCCTTGATATTTAGTCGTTTTCAGCCAATATTTTGGATTTTTGCAAATTTCACTTTTTTGTGAAAATATCCACTAAATGAGGGAATAATATGTGTGAGGGTACCCCAGGAGAGTTCCAAATGTGTGTGGGTAGAATATATATCCCACGGGGGTAAAATTGAAAAAAGTTGAAAAAAAATTTTTTTTTGGACTTATTCATTTTTCCAGCGTTTATCAGACTTTCAGATAGGGGAAATGTCAGTGAGAATTCCGATTTCAGTTCCAGAGCGATTCGCCCAATGGGTCCTTGATATTTAGTCGTTTTCAGCCAATTTTCTGGATTTTTGAAAATTTCACTTTTTGTGAAAATATCCACTAATGAGGGAATAATATGTGTGAGGGTACCCCAGGAGAGTTCCAAATGTGTGTGGGTTGAATATATATCCCACAGGGTTAAAATTGAAAAAAAATTTTTTTTTGGACAGTCATTTTTCCGGCGTTTATCAGACTTTCAGATAGGGAGTAAGCTAGGGAGTGACCATTCCGATCTCAGTTCCAGAGCGATTCACCCAATGAGTCCTTGATATTTCGACGTTTTCCGCCAATTTTCTGGATTTTTGAAAATTTCACTTTTTTGTGAAAATATCCACTAAATGAGGGAATAATATGTGTGAGGGTACCCCAGGAGAGTTCCAAATGTGTGTGGGTAGAATATATATCCCACGGGGGTAAAATTGAAAAAAGTTGAAAAAAATTTTTTTTTGAACTTAGTCATTTTTCCGGCGTTTATCAGACTTTCAGATAGGGAAAATGTCAGTGAGCATTCCGATTTCAGTTCCAGAGCGATTCGCCCAATGAGTCCTTGATATTTCGTCGTTTTCAGCGAATTTTCTGGACTTTTGAAAATTTCACTTTTTTGTGAAAATATCCACTAAATGAGGGAATAATATGTGTGAGGGTACCCCAGGAGAGTTCCAAATGTGTGTGGGTAGAATGTATATCCCACGGGGGTAAAATTGAAAAAAGTTGAAAAAAAAATTTTTTTTGGACTTATTCATTTTTCCAGCGTTTATCAGACTTTCAGATAGGGGAAATGTCAGTGAGAATTCCGATTTCAGTTCCAGAGCGGTTCGCCCAATAGGTCCTTGATATTTAGTCGTTTTCAGCCAATTTTCTGGATTTTTGAAAATTTCACTTTTTTGTGAAAATATCCACTAAATGAGGGAATAATATGTGTGAGGTTACCCCAGGAGAGTTCCAAATGTGTGTGGGTAGAATATATATTCCACGGGGGTAAAATTGAAAAAAGTTGAAAAAATTTTTTTTTTGGACTTATTCATTTTTCCAGCATTTATCAGACTTTCAGATAGGGGAAATGTCAGTGAGAATTCCGATTTCAGCTCCAGAGCGATTCGCCCAATGGGTCCTTGATATTTAGTCGTTTTCAGCCAATTTTCTTGATTTTTGAAAATTTCACTTTTTTGTGAAAATATCCACTAAATGAGGGAATAATATGTGTGAGGGTACCCCAGGAGAGTTCCAAATGTGTGTGGGTAGAATATATATCCCACGGGGGTAAAATTGAAAAAAGTTTAAAAAAAATTTTTTTGGGACTTATTCATTTTTCCGTCGTTTATCAGACTTTCAGATAGGGGAAATGTCAGTGAGAATTCCGATTTCAGTTCCAGAGCAAATCGCACAATGAGTCCTTGATATTTAGTCGTTTTCAGCCAATATTTTGGATTTTTGAAAATTTCACTTTTTTGTGAAAATATCCACTAAATGAGGGAATAATATGTGTGAGGGTACCCCAGGAGAGTTCCAAATGTGTGTGGGTAGAATATATATCCCATGGGGTTAAAATTGAAAAAAGTTGAAAAAAAAATTTTTTTTTTACTTATTCATTTTTCCAGCGTTTATCAGACTTTCAGATAGGGGAAATGTCAGTGAGAATTCCGATTTCAGTTCCAGAGCGGTTCGCCCAATAGGTCCTTGATATTTAGTCGTTTTCAGCCAATTTTCTGGATTTTTGAAAATTTCACTTTTTTGTGAAAATATCCACTAAATGAGGGAATAATATGTGTGAGGTTACCCCAGGAGAGTTCCAAATGTGTGTGGGTAGAATATATATTCCACGGGGGTAAAATTGAAAAAAGTTGAAAAAATTTTTTTTTTGGACTTAGTCATTTTTCCGTCGTTTATCAGACTTTCAGATAGGGGAAATGTCAGTGAGAATTCCGATTTCAGTTCCAGAGCGATTTGCCCAATGGGTCCTTGATATTTAGTCGTTTTCAGCCAATTTTCTGGATTTTTGAAAATTTCACTTTTTTGGGAAAATATCCACTAAATGAGGGAATAATATGTGTGAGGGTACCCCAGGAGAGTTCCAAATGTGTGTGGGTAGAATATATATCCCACGGGGGTAAAATTGAAAAAAGTTGAAAAAAAAATTTTTTTTGGACTTATTCATTTTTCCAGCATTTATCAGACTTTCAGATAGGGGAAATGTCAGTGAGAATTCCGATTTCAGCTCCAGAGCGATTCGCCCAATGGGTCCTTGATATTTAGTCGTTTTCAGCCAATTTTCTTGATTTTTGAAAATTTCACTTTTTTGTGAAAATATCCACTAAATGAGGGAATAATATGTGTGAGGGTACCCCAGGAGAGATCCAAATGTGTGTGGGTAGAATATATATCCCACGGGGGTAAAATTGAAAAAAGTTTAAAAAAAATTTTTTTGGGACTTATTCATTTTTCCGGCGTTTATCAGACTTTCAGATAGGGAAAATGTCAGTAAGCGGTCCGATTTCATGTTCAGAGCGATTCGCCAATGAGTCCTTGATATTTAGTCGTTTTCAGCCAATTTTCTTGATTTTTGAAAATTTCACTTTTTTGTGAAAATATCCACTAAATGAGGGAATAATATGTGTGAGGTTACCCCAGGAGAGTTCCAAATGTGTGTGGGTAGAATATATATTCCACTGGGGTAAAATTGAAAAAAGTTTAAAAAATTTTTTTTTTGGACTTATTCATTTTTCCGTCGTTTATCAGACTTTCAGATAGGGGAAATGTCAGTGAGAATTCCGATTTCAGTTCCAGAGCAGATCGCACAATGAGTCCTTGATATTTAGTCGTTTTCAGCCAATATTTTGGATTTTTGCAAATTTCACTTTTTTGTGAAAATATCCACTAAATGAGGGAATAATATGTGTGAGGGTACCCCAGGAGAGTTCCAAATGTGTGTGGGTAGAATATATATCCCACGGGGGTAAAATTGAAAAAAGTTGAAAAAAAATTTTTTTTTGGACTTATTCATTTTTCCAGCGTTTATCAGACTTTCAGATAGGGGAAATGTCAGTGAGAATTCCGATTTCAGTTCCAGAGCGATTCGCCCAATGGGTCCTTGATATTTAGTCGTTTTCAGCCAATTTTCTGGATTTTTGAAAATTTCACTTTTTGTGAAAATATCCACTAATGAGGGAATAATATGTGTGAGGGTACCCCAGGAGAGTTCCAAATGTGTGTGGGTTGAATATATATCCCACAGGGTTAAAATTGAAAAAAAATTTTTTTTTGGACAGTCATTTTTCCGGCGTTTATCAGACTTTCAGATAGGGAGTAAGCTAGGGAGTGACCATTCCGATCTCAGTTCCAGAGCGATTCACCCAATGAGTCCTTGATATTTCGACGTTTTCCGCCAATTTTCTGGATTTTTGAAAATTTCACTTTTTTGTGAAAATATCCACTAAATGAGGGAATAATATGTGTGAGGGTACCCCAGGAGAGTTCCAAATGTGTGTGGGTAGAATATATATCCCACGGGGGTAAAATTGAAAAAAGTTGAAAAAAATTTTTTTTTGAACTTAGTCATTTTTCCGGCGTTTATCAGACTTTCAGATAGGGAAAATGTCAGTGAGCATTCCGATTTCAGTTCCAGAGCGATTCGCCCAATGAGTCCTTGATATTTCGTCGTTTTCAGCGAATTTTCTGGACTTTTGAAAATTTCACTTTTTTGTGAAAATATCCACTAAATGAGGGAATAATATGTGTGAGGGTACCCCAGGAGAGTTCCAAATGTGTGTGGGTAGAATGTATATCCCACGGGGGTAAAATTGAAAAAAGTTGAAAAAAAAATTTTTTTTGGACTTATTCATTTTTCCAGCGTTTATCAGACTTTCAGATAGGGGAAATGTCAGTGAGAATTCCGATTTCAGTTCCAGAGCGGTTCGCCCAATAGGTCCTTGATATTTAGTCGTTTTCAGCCAATTTTCTGGATTTTTGAAAATTTCACTTTTTTGTGAAAATATCCACTAAATGAGGGAATAATATGTGTGAGGTTACCCCAGGAGAGTTCCAAATGTGTGTGGGTAGAATATATATTCCACGGGGGTAAAATTGAAAAAAGTTGAAAAAATTTTTTTTTTGGACTTATTCATTTTTCCAGCATTTATCAGACTTTCAGATAGGGGAAATGTCAGTGAGAATTCCGATTTCAGCTCCAGAGCGATTCGCCCAATGGGTCCTTGATATTTAGTCGTTTTCAGCCAATTTTCTTGATTTTTGAAAATTTCACTTTTTTGTGAAAATATCCACTAAATGAGGGAATAATATGTGTGAGGGTACCCCAGGAGAGTTCCAAATGTGTGTGGGTAGAATATATATCCCACGGGGGTAAAATTGAAAAAAGTTTAAAAAAAATTTTTTTGGGACTTATTCATTTTTCCGGCGTTTATCAGACTTTCAGATAGGGAAAATGTCAGTAAGCGGTCCGATTTCATGTTCAGAGCGATTCGCCAATGAGTCCTTGATATTTAGTCGTTTTCAGCCAATTTTCTTGATTTTTGAAAATTTCACTTTTTTGTGAAAATATCCACTAAATGAGGGAATAATATGTGTGAGGTTACCCCAGGAGAGTTCCAAATGTGTGTGGGTAGAATATATATTCCACTGGGGTAAAATTGAAAAAAGTTTAAAAAATTTTTTTTTTGGACTTATTCATTTTTCCGTCGTTTATCAGACTTTCAGATAGGGGAAATGTCAGTGAGAATTCCGATTTCAGTTCCAGAGCAGATCGCACAATGAGTCCTTGATATTTAGTCGTTTTCAGCCAATATTTTGGATTTTTGCAAATTTCACTTTTTTGTGAAAATATCCACTAAATGAGGGAATAATATGTGTGAGGGTACCCCAGGAGAGTTCCAAATGTGTGTGGGTAGAATATATATCCCACGGGGGTAAAATTGAAAAAAGTTGAAAAAAAATTTTTTTTTGGACTTATTCATTTTTCCAGCGTTTATCAGATTTTCAGATAGGGGAAATGTCAGTGAGAATTCCGATTTCAGTTCCAGAGCGATTCGCCCAATGGGTCCTTGATATTTAGTCGTTTTCAGCCAATTTTCTGGATTTTTGAAAATTTCACTTTTTGTGAAAATATCCACTAATGAGGGAATAATATGTGTGAGGGTACCCCAGGAGAGTTCCAAATGTGTGTGGGTTGAATATATATCCCACAGGGTTAAAATTGAAAAAAAATTTTTTTTTGGACAGTCATTTTTCCGGCGTTTATCAGACTTTCAGATAGGGAGTAAGCTAGGGAGTGACCATTCCGATCTCAGTTCCAGAGCGATTCACCCAATGAGTCCTTGATATTTCGACGTTTTCCGCCAATTTTCTGGATTTTTGAAAATTTCACTTTTTTTGTGAAAATATCCACTAAATGAGGGAATAATATGTGTGAGGGTACCCCAGGAGAGTTCCAAATGTGTGTGGGTAGAATATATATCCCACGGGGGTAAAATTGAAAAAAGTTGAAAAAAAATTTTTTTTGAACTTAGTCATTTTTCCGGCGTTTATCAGACTTTCAGATAGGGAAAATGTCAGTGAGCATTCCGATTTCAGTTCCAGAGCGATTCGCCCAATGAGTCCTTGATATTTCGTCATTTTCAGCGAATTTTCTGGACTTTTGAAAATTTCACTTTTTTGTGAAAATATCCACTAAATGAGGGAATAATATGTGTGAGGGTACCCCAGGAGAGTTCCAAATGTGTGTGGGTAGAATGTATATCCCACGGGGGTAAAATTGAAAAAAGTTGAAAAAAAAATTTTTTTTGGACTTATTCATTTTTCCAGCGTTTATCAGACTTTCAGATAGGGGAAATGTCAGTGAGAATTCCGATTTCAGTTCCAGAGCGATTCGCCCAATGGGTCCTTGATATTTAGTCGTTTTCAGCCAATTTTCTGGATTTTTGAAAATTTCACTTTTTTGTGAAAATATCCACTAAATGAGGGAATAATATGTGTGAGGGTACCCCAGGAGAGTTCCAAATGTGTGTGGGTAGAATATATATCCCACGGGGGTAAAATTGAAAAAAGTTTAAAAAAATTTTTTTTTTGACTTATTCATTTTTCCGGCGTTTATCAGACTTTCAGATAGGGCAAATGTCAGTAATCGGTCCGATTTCAGTTCCAGAGCGATTCGCCAATGAGTCCTTGATATTTAGTCGTTTTCAGCCAATTTTCTTGATTTTTGAAAATTTCACTTTTTTGTGAAAATATCCACTAAATGAGGGAATAATATGTGTGAGGTTACCCCAGGAGAGTTCCAAATGTGTGTGGGTAGAATATATATTCCACTGGGGTAAAATTGAAAAAAGTTTAAAACATTTTTTTTTTGGACTTATTCATTTTTCCGTCGTTTATCAGACTTTCAGATAGGGGAAATGTCAGTGAGAATTCCGATTTCAGTTCCAGAGCAGATCGCACAATGAGTCCTTGATATTTAGTCGTTTTCAGCCAATATTTTGGATTTTTGAAAATTTCACTTTTTTGTGAAAATATCCACTAAATGAGGGAATAATATGTGTGAGGGTACCCCAGGAGAGTTCCAAATGTGTGTGGGTAGAATAAATATCCCACGGTTGAAAAATTTAAAAAAGTTTAAAAAAAATTTTTTTTGGACTTAGTCATTTTTCCGGCGTTTATCAGACTTTCAGATAGGGGAAATGTCAGTGAGAATTCCGATTTCAGTTCCAGAGCGATTCGCCCAATGGGTCCTTGATATTTAGTCGTTTTCAGCCAATTTTCTGGATTTTTGAAAATTTCACTTTTTTGTGAAAATATCCACTAAATGAGGGAATAATATGTGTGAGGGTACCCCAGGAGAGTTCCAAATGTGTGTGGGTAGAATATATATCCCACGGGGGTAAAATTGAAAAAAGTTTAAAAAAATTTTTTTTGGGACTTATTCATTTTTCCGGCGTTTATCAGACTTTCAGATAGGGCAAATGTCAGTAAGCGGTCCGATTTCAGTTCCAGAGCGATTTGCCAATGAGTCCTTGATATTTAGTCGTTTTCAGCCGTTTTCAGGAGAGTTCCAAATGTGTGTGGGTAGAATATATATCCCACGGGGGTAAAATTGAAAAAAGTTTAAAAAAATTTTTTTTGGGACTTATTCATTTTTCCGGCGTTTATCAGACTTTCAGATAGGGCAAATGTCAGTAAGCGGTCCGATTTCAGTTCCAGAGCGATTCGCCAATGAGTCCTTGATATTTAGTCGTTTTCAGCCAATTTTCTTGATTTTTTTTGGACTTTTTTCAGTTCCAGAGCAGATCGCACAATGAGTCCTTGATATTTAGTCGTTTTCAGCCAATATTTTGGATTTTTGAAAATTTCACTTTTTTTGTGAAAATATCCACTAAATGAGGGAATAATATGTGTGAGGGTACCCCAGGAGAGTTCCAAATGTGTGTGGGTAGAATAAATATCCCACGGTTGAAAAATTTAAAAAAGTTTAAAAAAAATTTTTTTTGGACTTAGTCATTTTTCCGGCGTTTATCAGACTTTCAGATAGGGGAAATGTCAGTGAGAATTCCGATTTCAGTTCCAGAGCGATTCGCCCAATGGGTCCTTGATATTTAGTCGTTTTCAGCCAATTTTCTGGATTTTTGAAAATTTCACTTTTTTGTGAAAATATCCACTAAATGAGGGAATAATATGTGTGAGGGTACCCCAGGAGAGTTCCAAATGTGTGTGGGTAGAATATATATCCCACGGGGGTAAAATTGAAAAAAGTTGAAAAAAAAATTTTTTTTGGACTTATTCATTTTTCCAGTGTTTATCAGACTTTCAGATAGGGGAAATGTCAGTGAGAATTCCGATTTCAGTTCCAGAGCGATTCGCCCAATGGGTACTTGATATTTAGTCGTTTTCAGCCAATTTTCTGGATTTTTGAAAATTTCACTTTTTTGTGAAAATATCCACTAAATGAGGGAATAATATGTGTGAGGGTACCCCAGGAGAGTTCCAAATGTGTGTGGGTAGAATATATATCCCACGGGGGTAAAATTGAAAAAAGTTTAAAAAAAATTTTTTTGGGACTTATTCATTTTTCCGGCGTTTATCAGACTTTCAGATAGGGGAAATGTCAGTAAGCGGTCCGATTTCAGTTCCAGAGCGATTCGCCAATGAGTCCTTGATATTTAGTCGTTTTCAGCCAATTTTCTTGATTTTTGAAAATTTCACTTTTTTGTGAAAATATCCACTAAATGAGGGAATAATATGTGTGAGGTTACCCCAGGAGAGTTCCAAATGTGTGTGGGTAGAATATATATTCCACTGGGGTAAAATTGAAAAAAGTTTAAAAAATTTTTTTTTTGGACTTATTCATTTTTCCGTCGTTTATCAGACTTTCAGATAGGGGAAATGTCAGTGAGAATTCCGATTTCAGTTCCAGAGCAGATCGCACAATGAGTCCTTGATATTTAGTCGTTTTCAACCAATTTTCTTGATTTTTGAAAATTTCACTTTTTTGTGAAAATATCCACTAAATGAGGGAATAATATGTGTGAGAGTACCCAAGGAGAGTTCCAAATGTGTGTGGGTAGAATATATATCCCACGGGGGTAAAATTGAAAAAAGTTTAAAAAAATTTTTTTTGGGACTTATTCATTTTTCCGGCGTTTATCAGACTTTCAGATAGGGCAAATGTCAGTAAGCGGTCCGATTTCAGTTCCAGAGCGATTCGACAATGAGTCCTTGATATTTAGTCGTTTTCAGCCAATTTTCTTGATTTTTGAAAATTTCACTTTTTTGTGAAAATATCCACTAAATGAGGGAATAATATGTGTGAGGGTACGCCAGGAGAGTTCCAAATGTGTGTGGGTTGAATATATATCCCACAGGGTTAAAATTGAAAAAAGTTTAAAACATTTTTTTTTTTGGACTTAGTCATTTTTCCGGCGTTTATCAGACTTTCAGATAGGGCGTGAGATAGGGAGTGAGCTTTCCGATTTCAGTTCCAGAGCGATTCGCCCAATGAGTCCTTGATATTTAGTCGTTTTCAGCCAATTTTCGGCATTTTTGAAAATTTCACTTTTTTGTGAAAATATCCACTAAATGAGGGAATAATATGTGTGAGGGTACCCCAGGAGAGTTCCAAATGTGTGTGGGTAGAATATATATTCCATGGTGGTAAAATTGAAAAAAGTTGAAACATTTTTTTTTGGACTTAGTCATTTTTCCGGCATTTATCAGAATTTCAGATAGGGGAAATGTCAGTGAGCTTTCCGATTTCAGTTCCAGAGCGATTCACCCAAAATTGAAAAAAAATTTTTTTGGACTTATTCATTTTTCCGGCGTTTATCAGACTTTCAGATAGGCAGTGAGCTAGGGAGTGAGCGTTCCGATTTCAGTTCCAGAGCGATTCGCCCAATGAGTCCTACATATTTAGTCGTTTTCAGCCAATTTTCTGAATTTTTGAAAATTTCGCTTTTTTGTGAAAATATCCACTAAATGAGGGAATAATATGTGTGAGGGTGCGCCAGGAGAGTTCCAAATGTGTGTGGGTTGAATATATATCCCACAGGGTTAAAATTGAAAAAAGTTAAAAAAAAATTTTTTTTCGACTTAGTCATTTTTCCAGCGTTTATCAGACTCTCAGATAGGGAGTGAGCTAGGGAGTGAGCATTCCGATTTCAGTTCCAGAGCGATTCGCCCAATGAGTCCTTGATATTTAGTCGTTTTCAGCCAATTTTCTGGATTTTTGAAAATTTTACTTTTTTGTGAAAATATCCACTAAATGAGGGAATAATATGTGTGAGGGTACCCCAGGAGAGTTCCAAGTGTGTGTGGGTAGAATATATAACCCACGGGGGTAAAATTGAAAAAAGTTTAAAAATTTTTTTTTTTTCACTTAGTCATTTTTCTGGCGTTTATCAGACGTTCAGATAGGGGAAATGTCAGTGAGCGTTCCGATTTCAGTTCCAGAGCGATTCGCCCAATGGGTCCTTGATATTTAGTCGTTTTCAGCCAATTTTCTTTATTTTTGAAAATTTCACTTTTTTGTGAAAATATCCACTAAATGAGGGAATAATATGTGTGAGGGTACCCCAGGAGAGTTCCAAATGTGTGTGGGTAGAATATATATCCCACGGGGGTAAAATTGAAAAAAGTTGAAAAAAAAATTTTTTTTGGACTTATTCATTTTTCCGTCGTTTATCAGACTTTCAGATAGGGGAAATGTCAGTGAGAATTCCGATTTCAGTTCCAGAGCAGATCGCACAATGAGTCCTTGATATTTAGTCGTTTTCAGCCAATATTTTGGATTTTTGAAAATTTCACTTCTTTGTGAAAATATCCACTAAATGAGGGAATAATATGTGTGAGGGTACCCCAAGAGAGTTTCAAATGTGTGTGGGCAGAATATATAATCCCACGGGGGAAAAATTGAAAAAAGTTTAAAAAAAATTTTTTTTCGACTTACTCATTTTTCCAGCGTTTATCAGACTTTCAGATAGGGGAAATGTCAGTGAGCGTTCCGGTTTCAGTCCCAGAGCGGATCGCACAATGAGTCCTTGATATTTAGTCGTTTTCAGCCAATATTTAGGATTTTTGAAAATTTCACTTTTTTGTGAAAATATCCACTAAATGAGGGAATAATATGTGTAAGGGTACGCCAGGAGAGTTCCAAATGTGTTTGGGTTGAATATATATCCCACAGGGTTAAAATTGAAAAAAATTTTTTTTGGACTTAGTCATTTATCCAGCGTTTATCAGACTTTCAGATAGGTAAAATGTCAGTGAGCGTTCCGGTTTCAGTCCCAGAGCGGATCGCACAATGAGTCCTTGATATTTAGTCGTTTTCAGCCAATATTTTGGATTTTTGAAAATTTTACTTTTTTGTGAAAATGTCCACTAAATGAGGGAATAATATGTGTGAGGGTACCACAGGAGAGTTCCAAATGTGTGTGCGTAGAATATATATTCCACGGGGGTAAAATTGAAAAAAAAATTTTTTTGGACTTTTTTCCGGCATTTGTCAGACTTTCAGATAGGGAGTCAGCTAGGGAGTGAGCATTCCGATTTCAGTTCCAGAGCGATTCTCCCAATGAGTCCTTGATATTTAGTCGTTTTCAGCCAATTTTCTGGATTTTTGAAAATTTCGCTTTTTTGTGAAAATATCCACTAAATGAGGGAATAATATGTGTGAGGGTACGCCAGGAGAGTTCCAAATGTGTGTGGGTTGAATATATATCCCACAGGGTTAAAATTGAAAAAAGTTTAAAACATTTTTTTTTTTGGACTTAGTCATTTTTCCGGCGTTTATCAGACTTTCAGATAGGGAGTGAGATAGGGAGTGAGCGTTCCGATTTCAGTTCCAGAGTGATTCTCCCAATGAGTCCTTGATATTTAGTCATTTTCAGCCAATTTTCTGGAATTTGGAAAATTTTACTTTTTTGTGAAAATATCCACTAAATGAGGGAATAATATGTGTGAGGGTACCCCAGGAGCGTTCCAAATGTGTGTGGGTAGAATATATATCCCACGGAGGTAAAATTGAAAAAAGTTGAAAAAATTTTTTTTTTCGACTTAGTCATTTTTCCGGCGTTTCTCAGACTTTCAGAGAGGGAAAATGTCAGTGAGCGTTCCGATTTCAGTTCCAGGGCGATTCGCCCAATGAGTCCTTGATATTTAGTCGTTTTCAGCCAATTTTCTGGATTTTTGAAAATTTCGCTTTTTTGTGAAAATATCCACTAAATGAGGGAATAATATGTGTGAGGGTACGCCAGGAGAGTTCCAAATGTGTTTGGGTTGAATATATATCCCACAGGGTTAAAATTGAAAAAAGTTGAAAAAAATTATTTTTTTGGACTGTCATTTTTCCGGCGTATTCAGACTTTCAGATAGGGAGTGAGCTAGGGAGTTAGCATTCCAATCTCAGTTCCAGAGCGATTCGCCCAATGAGTCCTTGATATTTCGTCGTTTTCCGCCAATTTTCTGGATTTTTGAAAATTTCACTTTTTTGTGAAAATATCCACTAAATGAGGGAATAATATGTGTGAGGGTACCCCAGGAGAGTTCCAAATGTGTGTGGGTAGAATATATATCCCACGGGGGTAAAATTGAAAAAAGTTGAAAAAATATTTTTTTTTAACTTAGTCATTTTTCCGGCGTTTATCAGACTTTCAGATAGGGAAAATGTCAGTGAGCGTTCCGATTTCAGTTCCAGAGTGATTCTCCCAATGAGTCCTTGATATTTAGTCGTTTTCAGCCAATTTTCTGGAATTTGGAAAAATTTAACTTTTTTGTGAAAATATCCACTAAATGAGGGAATAATATGTGTGAGGGTACCCCAGGAGCGTTCCAAATGTGTGTGGGTAGAATATATATCCCACGGGGGTAAAATTGAAAAAAGTTGAAAAAATTATTTTTTCGACTTTGTCATTTTTCCGGCGTTTCTCAGACTTTCAGAGAGGGAAAATGTCAGTGAGCGTTCCGATTTCAGTTCCAGGGCGATTCGCCCAATGAGTCCTTGATATTTAGTCGTTTTCAGCCAATTTTCGGCATTTTTGAAAATTTCACTTTTTTGTGAAAATATCCACTAAATGAGGGAATAATATGTGTGAGGGTACCCCAGGAGAGTTCCAAATGTGTGTGGGTAGAATATATATTCCATGGTGGTAAAATTGAAAAAAGTTGAAACATTTTTTTTTGGACTTAGTCATTTTTCCGGCATTTATCAGAATTTCAGATAGGGGAAATGTCAGTGAGCTTTCCGATTTCAGTTCCAGAGCGATTCACCCAAAATTGAAAAAAAATTTTTTTGGACTTATTCATTTTTCCGGCGTTTATCAGACTTTCAGATAGGCAGTGAGCTAGGGAGTGAGCGTTCCGATTTCAGTTCCAGAGCGATTCGCCCAATGAGTCCTACATAATTAGTCGTTTTCAGCCAATTTTCTGAATTTTTGAAAATTTCGCTTTTTTGTGAAAATATCCACTAAATGAGGGAATAATATGTGTGAGGGTGCGCCAGGAGAGTTCCAAATGTGTGTGGGTTGAATATATATCCCACAAGGTTAAAATTGAAAAAAGTTAAAAAAAAATTTTTTTTCGACTTAGTCATTTTTCCAGCGTTTATCAGACTCTCAGATAGGGAGTGAGCTAGGGAGTGAGCATTCCGATTTCAGTTCCAGAGCGATTCGCCCAATGAGTCCTTGATATTTAGTCGTTTTCAGCCAATTTTCTGGATTTTTGAAAATTTTACTTTTTTGTGAAAATATCCACTAAATGAGGGAATAATATGTGTGAGGGTACCCCAGGAGAGTTCCAAGTGTGTGTGGGTAGAATATATAACCCACGGGGGTAAAATTGAAAAAAGTTTAAAAAATTTTTTTCTTTCACTTAGTCATTTTTCTGGCGTTTATCAGACGTTCAGATAGGGGAAATGTCAGTGAGCGTTCCGATTTCAGTTCCAGAGCGATTCGCCCAATGGGTCCTTGATATTTAGTCGTTTTCAGCCAATTTTCTTTATTTTTGAAAATTTCACTTTTTTGTGAAAATATCCACTAAATGAGGGAATAATATGTGTGAGGGTACCCCAGGAGAGTTCCAAATGTGTGTGGGTAGAATATATATCCCACGGGGGTAAAATTGAAAAAAGTTGAAAAAAAAATTTTTTTTGGACTTATTCATTTTTCCGTCGTTTATCAGACTTTCAGATAGGGGAAATGTCAGTGAGCATTCCGATTTCAGTTCCACAGCAATTCGCTCAATGAGTCCTTGATATTTAGTCGTTTTCAGCCAATTTTCTGGATTTTTGAAAATTTCACTTTTTTGTGAAAATATCCACTAAATGAGGGAATAATATGTGTGAGGGTACCCCAGGAGCATTCCAAATGTGTGTGGGTAGAATATATATCCCACGGGGGTAAAATTGAAAAAAGTTGAAAAATTTTTTTTTTCGACTTAGTCATTTTTCCGGCGTTTCTCAGACTTTCAGAGAGGGAAAATGTCAGTGAGCGTTCCGATTTCAGTTCCAGGGCAATTCGCCCAATGAGTCCTTGATATTTCGTCGTTTTCAGCCAATTTTCTGGATTTTTGAAAATTTCACTTTTTTGTGAAAATATCCACTAAATGAGGGAATAATATGTGTGAGGGTACCCCAGGAGAGTTCCAAATGTGTGTGGGTAGAATGTATATCCACGGGGGTAAAATTGAAAAAAGTTGAAAAAAATTTTTTTTTGGACTTAGTCATTTATCCGGCGTTTATCAGACTTTCAGATAGGTAAAATGTCAGTGAGCGTTCCGGTTTCAGTCCCAGAGCGGATCGCACAATGAGTCCTTGATATTTAGTCGTTTTCAGCCAATATTTTGGATTTTTGAAAATTTTACTTTTTTGTGAAAATGTCCACTAAATGAGGGAATAATATGTGTGAGGGTACCACAGGAGAGTTCCAAATGTGTGTGCGTAGAATATATATTCCACGGGGGTAAAATTGAAAAAAAATTTTTTTGGGACTTTTTTCCGGCATTTATCAGACTTTCAGATAGGGAGTCAGCTTGGGAGTGAGCATTCCGATTTCAGTTCCAGAGCGATTCTCCCAATGAGTCCTTGATATTTAGTCGTTTTCAGCCAATTTTCTGGATTTTTGAAAATTTCGCTTTTTTGTGAAAATATCCACTAAATGAGGGAATAATATGTGTGAAGGTACCCCAGGAGAGTTCCAAATGTGTGTGGATATAATATATATACCACGGGGGTTAAAATTGAAAAAAGTTGAAAAAAATTTTTTTTTGGACTTAGTCATTTTTCTGCCGTTTATCAGACATTCAGATAGGGGAGATGTCAGTGAGCGTTCCGATTTCAGTTCCAGAGCGATTCGCCCAATGAGTCCTTGATATTTAGTCGTTTTCAGCCAATTTTCTGGATTTTTGAAAATTTCGCTTTTTTGTGAAAATATCCACTAAATGAGGCAATAATATGTGTGAGGGTATGCCAGGAGAATTCCAAATGTGTTTGGGTTGAATATATATCCCACAGGGTTAAAATTGAAAAAATTAAAAAAAAAATTTTTTTTAGACTTAGTCATTTTTCCGGCGTTTATCAGACTTTCAGATACGGAGTGAGCTAGGGAGTGAGCATTCCGATTTCAGTTCCTGAGCGATTCGCCCAATGAGTCCTTGATATTTTGTCGTTGTCAGCCAATTTTCTGGATTTTTGAAAATTTCACTTTTTTGTGAAAATATCCACTAAATGAGGGATTAATATGTGTGAGGGTTCCCCAGGAGAGTTCCAAATGTGTGTGGAAAGAAAATATATACCACGGGGGTAAAATTGAAAAAAGTTGCAAAAAATTTTTTTTGTACTTAGTCATTTTTCCGCCGTTTATCAGACGTTCTGATAGGGGAAATGTCAGTGAGCATTCCGATTTCAGTTCCAGAGCGATTCGCCCAATGAGTCCTTGATATTTAGTTGTTTTCAGCCAATTTTCTGGATTTTTGAAAATTTCGCTTTCTTGTGAAAATATCCACTAAATGAGGGAATATTATGTGTGAGGGTACGCCAGGAGAGTTCCAAATGTGTGTGGGTTGAATATATATCCCACAGGGTTAAAATTGAAAAAAGTTAAAAAAAAAATTTTTTTTCGACTTAGTCATTTTTCAGGCGTTTATCAGACTTTCAGATAGGGAGTGAGCTAGGGAGTGAGCATTCCGCTTTCAGTTTCAGAGCGATTTGCCCAATGAGTCCTTGATATTTAGTCGTTTTCAGCCAATTTTCTGGATTTTTGAAAATTTCGCGAAAATATCCACTAAATGAGGGAATAATATGTGTGAGGGTACGCCAGGAGAGTTCCAAATGTGTGTTGGTTGAATATATATCCCACAGGGTTAAAATTGAAAAAAGTTAAAAAAAAATTTTTCTTCGACTTAGTCATTTTTCCGGCGTTTATCAGACTTTCAGATAGGGAGTGAGCTAGGGAGTGAGCTAGGGAGTGAGCATTCCGATTTCAGTTCCAGAGCGATTCGCCCAATAAGTCCTTGATATTTAGTCGTTTTCAGTCAATTTTCTGGATTTTTGAAAATTTCGCTTTTTTGTGAAAATATCCACTAAATGAGGGAATAATATGTGTGAGGGTACGCCAGGAGAGTTCCAAATGTGTGTGGGTTGAATATATATCCCACAGGGTTAAAATTGAAAAAAGTAAAAAAAAAAAAAAATTTCTACTTAGTCATTTTTCCGGCGTTTATCAGACTTTCAGAAAGGGAGTGAGCTAGGGAGTGAGCATTCCGATTTCAGTTCCAGAGCGATTCGCCCAATGAGTCCTTGATATGTAGTCGTTTTCAGCCAATTTTCTGGATTTTTGAAAATTTCACTTTTTTGTGAAAATATCCACTAAATGAGGAAATAATATGTGTGAGGGTATGCCAGGAGAGTTCCAAATGTGTGTGGGTTGAATATATATCCCACAGGGTTAAAATTGAAAAAAGTTAAAAAAAATTTTTTTTCGACTTAGTCATTTTTCCAGCGTTTATCAGACTTTCAGATAGGGAGTGAGCTAGGGAGTGAGCATTCCGATTTCAGTTCCAGAGCGATTCGTCCAATGAGTCCTTGATATTTAGTCGTTTTCAGCCAATTTTCTGAATTTTTGAAAATTTTGCTTTTTTGTGAAAATATCCACTAAATGAGGGAATAATATGTGTGAGGGTACGCCAGGAGAGTTCCAAATGTGTGTGGGTTGAATATATATCCCGCAGGGTTAAAATTGAAAAAAGTAAAAAAAAAAAAAAATTTACTACTTAGTCATTTTTCCGGCGTTTATCAGACTTTCAGATAGGGAGTGAGCTAGGGAGTGAGCATTCTGATTTCAGTTCCAGAGCGATTCGCCCAATGAGTCCTTGATATTTAGTCGTTTTCAGCCAATTTTCTGGATTTTTGAAAATTTCACTTTTTTGTGAAAATATCCACTAAATGAGGAAATAATATGTGTGAGGGTACGCCAGGAGAGTTCCAAATGTGTGTGGGTTGAATATATATCCCACAGGGTTAAAATTGAAAAAAGTTAAAAAAAAAAATTTTTTCGACTTAGTCATTTTTCCGGCGTTTATTAGACTTTCAGATAGGGAGTGAGCTAGGGAGTGAGCATTCCGATTTCAGTTCCAGAGCGATTCGCCCAATGAGTCCTTGATATTTAGTCGTTTTCAGCCAATATTCTGAATTTTTGAAAATTTTGCTTTTTTGTGAAAATATCCACTAAATGAGGGAATAATATGTGTGAGGGTACGCCAGGAGAGTTCCAAATGTGTGTGGGTTGAATATATATCCCACAGGGTTAAAATTGAAAAAAGTAAAAAAAAATAATTTTTTTCGACTTAGTCATTTTTCCGGCGTTTATGAGACTTTCAGATAGGGAGTGAGCTAGGGAGTGAGCATTCCGATTTCAGTTCCAGAGCGATTCGCCCAATGAGTCCTTGATATTTAGTCATTTTTAGCCAATTTTCTGGATTTTTGAAAATTTTGCTTTTTTGTGAAAATATCCACTAAATGAGGGAATAATATGTGTGAGGGTACGCCAGGAGAGTTCCAAATGTGTGTGGGTTGAATATATATCCCACAGGGTTAAAATTGAAAAAAGTTAAAAAAAAAATTTTTTTTCGACTTAGTCATTTTTCCGGCGTTTATCAGACTTTCAGATAGGGAATGAGCTAGGGAGTGAGCTAGGGAGTGAGCATTCCGATTTCAGTTCCAGAGCGATTCGCCCAATGAGTCCTTGATATTTAGTCGTTTTCAGTCAATTTTCTGGATTTTTGAAAATTTCGCTTTTTTGTGAAAATATCCACTAAATGAGGGAATAATATGTGTGAGGGTACGCCAGGAGAGTTCCAAATGTGTGTGGGTTGAATATATATCCCACAGGGTTAAAATTGAAAAAAGTGAAAAAAAAAAAAAATTTACTACTTAGTCATTTTTCCGGCGTTTATCAGACTTTCAGATAGGGAGTGAGCTAGGGAGTGAGCATTCCGATTTCAGTTCCAGAGCGATTCGCCCAATGAGTCCTTGATATTTAGTCATTTTTAGCCAATTTTCTGGATTTTTGAAAATTTCACTTTTTTGTGAAAATATCCACTAAATGAGGGAATAATATGTGTGAGGGTACGCCAGGAGAGTTCCAAATGTGTGTGGGTTGAATATATATCCCACAGGGTTAAAATTGAAAAAAGATAAAAAAAAAAACAATTTTTCGACTTGGTCATTTTTCCGGCGTTTATCAGACTTTCAGATAGGGAGTGAGCTAGGGAGTGAGCTAGGGAGTGAGCATTCCGATTTCAGTTCCAGAGCGATTCGCCCAATGAGTCCTTGATATTTAGTCGTTTTTAGCCAATTTTCTGGATTTTTGAAAATTTCACTTTTTTGTGAAAAATCCACTAAATGAGGGAATAATATGTGTGAGGGTACCCCAGGAGAGTTCCAAATGTGCGTGGATAGAATATATATACCACGGAGGTAAAATTGAAAAAAGTTGAAAAAAAATTTTTTTTGGACTTAGTCATTTTTCTGCCCTTTATCAGACGTTCAGATAGGGGAAATGTCAGTGAGCGTTCCGATTTCAGTTCCAGAGCGATTCGCCCAATGAGTCCTTGATATTTAGTCGTTTTCAGCCAATTTTCTGGATTTTTGAAAATTTCGCTTTTTTGTGAAAATATCCACTAAATGAGGGAATATTATGTGTGAGGGTACGCCAGGAGAGTTCCAAATGTGTGTGGGTTGAATATATATCCCACAGGGTTAAAATTGAAAAAAGTTTAAAAAAAAAATTTTTTTCGACTTAGTCATTTTTCCGGCGTTTATCAGACTTTCAGACAGGGAGTGAGCTAGGGAGTGAGCATTCCGATTTCAGTTCCACAGCGATTCGGCCAATGAGTCCTTGATATTTCGTCGTTTTCAGCCAATTTTCTGGATTTTTGAAAATTTTGCTTTTTTGTGAAAATATCCACTAAATGAGGGAATAATATGTGTGAGGGTACGCCAGGAGAGTTCCAAATGTGTGTGGGTTGAATATATATCCCACAGGGTTAAAATTGAAAAAAGATAAAAAAAAAAAAAATTTCGACTTAGTCATTTTTCCGGCGTTTATCAGACGTTCAGATAGGGGAAATGTCAGTGAGCGTTCCGATTTCAATTCCCGAGCGATTCGCCCAATGAGTCCTTGATATTTAGCCTTTTTCAGCCAATTTTCTGGATTTTTGAAAATTTCACTTTTTTGTGAAAATATCCACTAAATGAGGGAATAATTTGTGCGAGGGTACCCCTGGAGAGTTCCAAATGTGTGTGGATAGAATATATTGTTAGAACCTTGCTCTTAGGTCTTTTTTTCCTTTGCTGGTCACATGACCTTGTTGGCCTATTTAATCCTGCTCCGCCCTTCTGGCTTTGCTGGACTTCATTGTATATCTACTTTCTAGCTAGCCTGTGCTCTGTTTCTAACTCTGTTAGTTTGCTTGGTCTACGGACCTCTATGTTCTTTCTATTTTGTTTGTTCGTCTGCCTGCTACTATTTCTGTTAGGAGGTGTCCCATATTCCTCCCAGTCCTTAGTACTTGTAGGGATTCCCTCCCCACATCTATAGGTCTCCGTACAGACTAGATTAGGACTTTAGCAGGTCTGATCGCAGGATCAGGTCCCCTGTTACATCATAGGGATTAAGCTGAGTTCTATCGTAGGGACAGATCTCCTCTCTTTCCTTAGCTTTGGTAGCAGAACATAACAGTAAGTCCAGCCTGCAAATTCTCTAAGGAAAGATTTTTCTGTTCCATCATGGTGTCGGTTCAGGATTTGGCTAAACACCTGCAGGGACTCTCTCTGCAAGTGGCCGAGCTCCGTCAGCACGTGAGTAACTGTCCTGGAGCATATTTCTTGGAGCCTAAGGTATGTTTGCCGGATTTATTTTTTGGTGAACATCGAGAATTTTTTTCATTTAAAAATGCTTGCTTATTGTATTTTCGTTTGAGACCCAAGTCCTCTGGGGATGAATCCCAGCGCGTAGGGTTCATAATGTCACTTTTGTGCAAAGAGCCTCAGGAGTGGGCCTTTTCTTTGCAACCTAGTGATACATGCTTCAGATCAGTGGATAGTTTTTTTTCTGCTTTAGGACTATTATATGATGATCCTGACCGTGTGGCATCAGCTAAGACTGAGTAGAGACATTTAAAACAAGGGTCAGGTAATGTGGAAAAATATTGTACTCATTTTCGTCGTTGGTCCACTCAAACAGGGTGGAACGATTCTGCTCTGAAAAGTCTATTTCTTGCTGGGCTCAGTGAAAGGGTTAAAGACCTGCTAATTGCTTATCCTACACCTGAAGATTTGCAACAGGCTATGCAATTAGCTATACGGGTGGATAGGAGACTGCGTGCAAGGGTTAATGAGAGCAAATCCTCTGCTATGTCAGTTTCTGGTTATGATAATGTGTGTACTAACAGTGGTGAACCGATGGAGATTGGATCGGTGGCACCTCGCTCTCAAGAAAAAGACCGTCGTTTTTCTGAAGGCTTGTGTTTCTATTGCGGAAAATCTGGTCATTTGATTAAAGGCTGTGAGCTTCGTATGAAGAAAGAAAAAAAAATGGTCAGTCACGCCCGTATTGCCTGTTTAAATTCCAAGGGTATATTTTTAGCTGCTTCCACGATTGCTCAGGAAAAATTAATGGAATTTCGGGTGTTTGTTGATTGTGGGTCTACACTGAATGTAATTGATGGGGGATTCGTGGAAAAACTCAATTTAAAACCTGAACCTTTATCATCCCCCATTGCTGTGGTTTCTGTGGATGGCTCCCCTTTGAAGAATATTACTCTCAAGGTCAGTGAATTTCCTCTCACTATTAATGGTGTTCACCATGAGAAATTGGATTTGGTGGTGCCTTCTCCAGTAATATTGGGTTTGCCCTGGTTAAAATTTCACAATCCTGTACTGGATTGGTCTACCAGTGAAATTAAATCCTGGAGCCATAAATGTTATGACAAGTGTTGTAACGGGCGTATTGCAGCTTTGGATAGGGGAGAATTGCCTGTTCCTATTCAGGATTTTTGGAGCGTTTTTTCTGAGAAAGAATCGCAGATTTTGCCTCCCCATAGAGACTATGATTGTTCTATTGAATTTGTCCCTGGAGCGACTCTTCCTAAAAGTCGTTTATTTAACCTTACTATTTCTGAGAGGAAGGCTTTGGAGGAATACATACAGACAAGTTTGGCCGCCGGTCACATTAGGCCCTCTAAGTCTCCTGTGGCGGTTGGATTTTTTTTTGTAAAAAAAAAGGATGGCGGTTTACGTCCTTGTCTGGATTTTCGTGAGATTAACAAAATTACGGTACGCAATCCTTACCCACTGCCATTGATTACTGATCTGTTTAACCAGTTATTGGGGGCCAAGTGGTTCTCTAAAATTGACCTTAAGGGGGCATACAATCTGTTGCGCATGAAGGAGGGTGATGAATGGAAGACTGCTTTTAACACTCCTGTGGGTCATTTTGAGAATCTGGTTATGCCTTTTGGTCTTACTAATGCTCCTGCATTTTTTCAGAATCTGATTAATGACATCCTTAGACCTTTGATCGGTAAAAATGTGGTTGTGTATTTGGATGACATTTTGATTTATTCGCCAGATCTGGAGTCTCATTGGCGGAGCGTGCGTGAGGTATTACAGTTATTAATGGACAATTCGCTTTTTGCTAAGCTGGAGAAATGTGAGTTCGCTGTACAGAGAATTAGTTTTTTGGGCTACATTATCTCCAGCAAAGGTTTTGAGATGGATCCGGTTAAGGTTCAGGCTGTGCAGGAATGGCCTAGGCCTATTGGTTTGAAATCGATACAGAGGTTTTTGGGTTTCGCCAATTACTATAGAAAATTCATAAAAAAAATTTCTAGTATTGTCAAACCTCTGACTGATCTCACCAGGAAAGGTGCTGATGCGGTTCAGTGGTCTTCTGAGGCCATTGAAGCTTTTGTGTATCTCAAGGAGAGGTTCACCTCTGCTCCCATCCTTATGCAGCCTGATGTTACTAGGCCGTTTTTGGTTGAGGTTGATGCTTCCTCTGTGGGGGTTGGCGCAGTATTGTCTCAGGATAACGGGGATGGATTACATCCCTGTGTCTTTTTTTCAAAAAAATTTTCGGAGACTGAACTGAATTACGATATTGGTAATCGGGAATTATTGGCTATTAAACTCGCATTTGAACACTGGCGCCACTTCTTGGAAGGTGCGGAATTTCCCGTTCAGTTTCTTACGGATCATAAAAATCTGATATATCTTGATGCTGCCAAGCGCCTGAATGCCCGTCAGGCTAGGTGGGCACTGTTTTTCTCGCGGTTTAATTTCTCCGTTACTTACATCCCTGGTACTAAGAATGTTAAGGCGGATGCCTTGTCTCGCAGTTTTTCTCCCATAGTCGGTACTGAGAAAGAGGAGAACATTTTACAAGAAGGTGTTGTGATACCTGCTTTGGACTCCATTTTGGAAAATGAGATTCTTAAAGCACAGGAGAATGCCCGTTCTAACACTCCTCATGGGAGGTTGTTTGTGCCTGGGACCTTTAGGAGAGATTTGTTTGTTGAGTGTCACGAATCTCGGTTGGCAGGTCATCCCGGAATCTCTGAGACCAAGAGACTGGTGGGTCGCAGTTTTTGGTGGCCTGGATGGCAGAAGGAAGTCATTAAGTGGGTGCGTCAATGTACTATATGTGCTAGATCTAAGTCCTCTCATACTCCTGCTGCGGGGTTGCTTTGTCCTTTGGAGGTTCCCAGTGCTCCTTGGACACATTTGGCTATGGACTTTATAACTGACCTTCCCCCCTCTGAGGGTTTTACTGTCATCTGGGTGGTCGTGGACCGTTTTAGCAAGATGTGTCACTTGGTTCCTTTCGTCAAACTGCCCTGCGCTAAAACTCTCGCTAAGGCCTTTGTCAAGGAAATTGTCAGACTTCATGGCGTTCCAACTGACATTGTTTCTGATAGAGGTCCTCAGTTCGTGGCTCGTTTTTGGTGTGCCTTTTGTGATAGGTTGGGAATTCATTTGTCGTTCTCGTCCGGATATCATCCTGAATCTAATGGCCAGACAGAAAGGAAAAACCAGGATGTTGAGCAGTTCTTGCGTTGTTTTGTGGCAGACAATCAAGAGGGGTGGTCTGAGTTTCTGCCACTTGCTGAATTTGCTCTGAACAATCATACATCTTCTTCTGCTGGTTGTTCGCCTTTTTTTTGTTGTTCTGGGAGACATCCGTCGTTTGGGTCGTTCTCCAAGTTGGGATCTGCCGTGCCTGAGGAGGAGAATTTTTCCGGTGATTTGGAGAGAGTTTGGACGGATGTGCGTGGTAATCTTCAGGAGGCCAACAGAAAATCTAAAGACTACTTTGATAGGAAACGACAGGAGGTTTTGTTCGCTGTTGGTGACATGGTTTGGTTGTCCTCTAGGAATCTGCGGTTGAGGATTCCTTCAAAGAAATTGGGTCCCAAGTTTGTAGGGCCCTTTAAGGTGCTTCAGGTTGTCAACCAATCTGCTGTTAGGTTGGAGGTTCCTACCTCCTGGAGAATTAATCCGGTATTTCATGTCTCTCTGTTGAAAAAAGCTGTTGTATCGGATTGTGATGCCTCTGCCTCTGTTCCTCCGGTGGTGGAGGACGGGGAATATGAAATTTCTCGCATCCTTAACACTAGACGGTATAGAGGTAGCTTGCAGTATCTTGTGGCCTGGAAAGGTTTCGGACCCGAGGATAACTCTTGGGTGAGGTCGGATGTTGTTTCCGCGTCCAGACTTATCAGAGCGTTTCACAGGAGATTTCCTGATAAGCCTGGTCCTAGGGGATCCGGAGGATCCTCTTAGAAGGGGGGGTACTGTTAGAACCTTGCTCTTAGGTCTTTTTTTCCTTTGCTGGTCACATGACCTTGTTGGCCTATTTAATCCTGCTCCGCCCTTCTGGCTTTGCTGGACTTCATTGTATATCTACTTTCTAGCTAGCCTGTGCTCTGTTTCTAACTCTGTTAGTTTGCTTGGTCTACGGACCTCTATGTTCTTTCTATTTTGTTTGTTCGTCTGTCTGCTACTATTTCTGTTAGGAGGTGTCCCATATTCCTCCCAGTCCTTAGTACTTGTAGGGATTCCTTCCCCACATCTATAGGTCTCCGTACAGACTAGATTAGGACTTTAGCAGGTCTGATCGCAGGATCAGGTCCCCTGTTACATCGTAGGGATTAAGCTGAGTTCTATCGTAGGGACAGATCCCCTCTCTTTCCTTAGCTTTGGTAGCAGAGCATAACATATATATCCCACGGGGGTAAAATTGAAAATTTGAAAACATTTTTTTTTTGGACTTAGTCATTTTTCTGCCGTTTATCAGACGTTCAGATAGAGGAAATGTCAGTGAGCGTTCCGATTTCAGTTCCAGAGCAATTCGCCCAATGAGTCCTTGATATTTAGTCGTTTTCAGCCAATTTTCTGGATTTTTGAAAATTTCACTTTTTTGTGAAAATATCCACTAAATGAGGGAATAATATGTGTGACGGTACCCCAGGAGAGTTCCAAATGTGTGTGGGTAGAATATATATCCCACGGGGGTAAAATTGAAAAAAGTTGAAAAAATTTTTTTTGGGACTTAGTCATTTTTCCGGCGTTTATCAGACTTTCAGATAGGGGAAATGTCAGTGAGCATTCCGATTTTAGTTCCAGAGCCATTCGCCCTGAGTCCTTGATATTTCGTCATTTTCAGGCAATTTTCTGAATTTTTGAAAATTTCACTATTTTGTGAAAATATCCACTAAATGAGGGAATAATATGTGTGAGGGTACTCCAGGAGAGTTCCAAATGTGTGTGGGTAGAATATATATCCCACAGGGTTAAAATTGAAAAAAGTTGAATAAAAATTTTTTTTTGTACTTAGTCATTTTTCCGGCATTTATCAGACTTTCAGATAGGGGAAATGTCAGTGAACATTCCGATTTCAGTTCCAGAGCGATTCGGCGTCTGAGTCCCTGATATTTCGTCGTTTTCAGGAAATTTTCAGAATTTTTGAAAATGTCACTTTTTTGTGAAAATATCTACTAATGAGGGAATAATATGTGTGAGGGTACCCCAGGAGAGTTCCAAATGTGTGTGGGTAGAATATATATCCCACGGGGGTAAAATTGAAAAAAGTTGAAAAAAAAATTTTTTTGGACTTAGTCTTTTTTCCGGCGTTTATCAGACTTTCAGATAAGGGAAATGTCAGTGAGCGTTCCGATTTCAGTTCCAGAGCGATTCGCCCAATGAGTCCTTGATATGTAGTAGTTTTCAGCCAATTTTCTGGATTTTTGAAAATTTCACTTTTTTGTGAAAATATCCACTAAATGAGGGAATAATATGTGTGAGGGTACCCCAGGAGAGTTCCAAATGTGTGTGGGTAGAATATATATCCCACGGGGGTAAAATTGAAAAAAGTTGAAAAAAAAATTTTTTTTTTGTACTTAGTCATTTTTCCGGCGTTTATCAGACTTTCAGATAGGGGAAATGTCAGTGAGTGTTCCGATTTCAGTTCCAGAGCGATTCGCCCAATGAGTCCTTGATATTTAGTCATTTTCAGCCAATTTTCTGGATTTTTGAAAATTTCACTTTTTTGTGAAAATATCCACTAAATGAGGGAATAATATTTGTGAGGGTACCCCAGGAGAGTTCCAGATGTGTGTGGGTAGAATATATATCCCACGGGGGTAAAATGTAAAACATTTAAAAAAATTTTTTTTTTGGACTTAAATCATTTTTTCGGCATTTATCCGACTTTCAGATATGGGAAATGTCAGTGAGCGTTCCGATTTCAGTTCCAGAGCGATTCGCCCAATGAGTCCTTGATATTTAGTCATTTTCAGCCAATTTTCTGGATTTTTGAAAATTTCACTTTTTTGTGAAAATATCCACTAAATGAGGGAATAATATGTGTGAGGGTACCCCAGGAGAGTTCCAAATGTGTGTGGGTAGAATATATATCCCACAGGTTTATTGAAAAAAGTTGAATAAAATTTTTTTTTGTACTTAGCCATTTTTCTGGCGTTTATCAGACTTTCAGATAGGGGAAATGTCAGTGAGCATTCCGATTTCAGTTCCAGAGCGATTCGGCGGATTAGTCCTTGATATTTCGTCGTTTTCAGGCAATTTTCTGAATTTTTGAAAATTTCACTTTTTTGTGAAAATATCCACTAAATGAGGGAATAATATGTGTGAGGGTACCCCAGGAGAGTTCCAAATGTGTTTGGGTAGAATATATATCCCACGGGAGTTACATAGTTACATAGTTACATAGTTTATAAGGCCGAAAAAAGACAAGCGTCCATCCAGTTCAGCCTATTTCTTGTGCACTGCAGCTATTCCGCAGCGTTGATCCAGGGGAACGCAAAAAAAAACAAAACAAAAAAAAAAAAACATGCGGTATAGGCCAATTGACATCATTGAGGAAAAAATTCACTTCCCAACACCAATCTGGATTAATTAACTATCACTAAGCATAAGATGTAATTTTATTGTTCTCAAGAAAGGCGTCCAGGCCTCTCTTGAACTCATTAAGTGAGTTGGACATCACCACTTCCTCTCCCAGAGAGTTCCAGAGTCTCACGGCTCTGACCGTAAAGAATCCCCTTCTATGCTGGTGCAGGAACCTCCTTTCCTCCAGACGCATAGTGTGCCCCCTCGTCTTTGTCACCATCCTTGGTATAAACAGGTCATGGGAGAGATCTCTGTACTGCCCCCTGATGTATTTATACATGTTTATGAGGTCTCCCCTAAGCCTTCTCTTTTCCAACGTAAATAGGCCTAATTTTGACAACCTCTCTGGGTATTCTAGTCCCTCCATTCCCTTTATTACCTTAGTCGCCCTCCTTTGTACCCTCTCTAGCTCCAATATGTCTTTCCTGAGCACCGGAGCCCAGAACTGTGCACAATATTCTAAGTGCGGCCTTACCAGCGCTTTATACAGAGGAAGAACAATGTGCTCATCATATGCCCCTATTCCTCTTCTGATGCATGCCATGACTCTATTTGCCTTCGCAGCTGCTGCCTGACACTGGGCACTCCAATTTAATTTGCTATTAACCAAGACGCCCAGGTCCTTCTCCATGTCAGATTTCCCCAACGGTTTCCCATTTAATATGTATGGGTGACTACTGTTTTTCTTTCCCATGTGCATGACCTTACATTTATCGGCATTGAACCCCATTTGCCATTTTTTGGCCCAACTCCCCAATTTATCTAAATCCTCCTGTAGCTGTGCCCTATCCTCATCTGTGTTAACTACTTTACAAAGTTTAGTATCATCTGCAAATATTGCTATTTTACTATGCAACCCTTCCACTAGATCATTAATAAATATATTAAATAATATAGGGCCCAAGACAGACCCTTGAGGCACTCCGCTAGTAACCCTGACACACCCTGAGCTTACTCCATTGATAACCACCCTCTGCTTTCTATCACTCAGCCAGCTATTTACCCACTTACACACATTATCCCCCAGACCAAGCATTCTCATTTTATATACCAACCTTTTGTGTGGCACGGTATCAAACGCTTTGGAGAAGTCAAGGTATACAACATCCACTGACTCTCCCCGGTCCAGCTGTGAGCTCACCTCCTCGTAGAAGGCAATCAGGTTTGTTTGGCAGGAGCGATCTCTCATGAATCCATGTTGATATGGAGTTAGACAGTTATTATCATTAAGATATTCTACAATAGCATCTCTAAGAAATCCTTCAAACAATTTACCCACAACAGACGTTAAGCTGACTGGTCTATAGTTCCCAGGGTCACTTTTAGACCCCTTTTTGAATATTGGTACCACATTTGCTTGGCGCCAGTCTAGTAAAATTGAAAAAAGTTGAAAACATTTTTTTTTTGGACTTAAGTCATTTTTCCGGCGTTTATCAGACTTTCAGATAGGGGAAATGTCAGTGAGCGTTCTGATTTCAGTTCCAGAGCGATTCGCCCAATGAGTCCATGATATGTAGTAGTTTTCAGCCAATTTTCTGGATTTTTGAAAATTTCACTTTTTTGTGAAAATATCCACTAAATGAGGGAATAATATGTGTGAGGTTACCCCAGGAGAGTTCCAAGTGTGTGTGGGTAGAATATATATCTCACGGGGGTAAAATTGAAAAAAGTTGAAAAAAATTTTTTTTTGGACTGAAGTCATTTTTTCGGCGTTTATCAGACTTTCAGATTGGGGAAATGTCAGTGAGCATTCCGATTTTAGTTCCAGAGCGATTCGCCCAATGAGTCCTTGATATTTCGTCGTTTTCAGGCAATTTTCTGAATTTTTGAAAAATTCACTTTTTTGTGAAAATATCCACTAAATGAGGGAATAATATGTGTGAGGGTACCCCAGGAGAGTTCCAAATGTGTGTGGGTAGAATATATATCCCACAGGGTTATTGAAAAAAGTTGAATAAAATTTTTTTTTTGTACTTAGCCATTTTTCCGGCGTTTATCAGACTTTCAGATAGGGGAAATGTCAGTGAGCGTTCCGATTTCAGCACCAGAGCGATTCGCCCAATGAGTCCTTGATATTTCGTCATTTTCAGCCAATTTTCTGGATTTTTGAAAATTTCACTTTTTTGTGAAAATATCCACTAAATGAGGGAATAATATGTGTGAGGGTACCCCAGGAGAGTTCCAAATGTGTGTGGGTAGAATATATATCCCACGGGGGTAAAATTGAAAAAAGTTGAAAAAATTTTTTTTTTGGACTGAAGTCATTTTTTCGGCGTTTATCAGACTTTCAGATAGGGGAAATGTCAGTGAGCGTTCCGATTTTAGTTCCAGAGCGATTCGCCCAATGAGTCCTTGATAATTAGTCGTTTTCAGCCAATTTTCTGGATTTTTGAAAATTTCACTTTTTTTGTGAAAATATCCACTAAATGAGGGAATAATATGTGTGAGGGTACCCCAGTAGAGTTCCAAATGTGTGTGGGTAGAATATATATCCCACGGGGGTAAAATTGAAAAAAGTTGAAAAAATTTTTTTTTTGGACTTAAGTCATTTTTTCGGCGTTTATCAGACTTTCAGATAGGGGAAATGTCAGTGAGCGTTCCGATTTCAGTTCCAGAGCGATTCGCCCAATGAGTCCTTGATATTTCGGCGTTTTCAGGCAATTTTCTGAATTTTTGAAAATTTCACTTTTTTGTGAAAATATCCACTAAATAAGGGAATAAATATGTGTGAGGGTACCCCAGGAGAGTTCCAAATGTGTGTGGGTAGAATATATATCCCACGGGAGTAAAATTGAAAAAAGTTGAAAACATTTTTTTTTTGGACTTAACTCATTTTTCCGGTGTTTATCAGACTTTCAGATAGGGGAAATGTCAGTGAGCGTTCCGATTTCAGTTCCAGAGCGATTCGCCCAATGAGTCCTTGATATTTAGTCATTTTCAGCCAATTTTCCAGATTTTTGAAAATTTCACTTTTTTGTGAAAATATCCACTAAATGAGGGAATAATATGTGTGAGGGTACCCCAGGAGAGTTCCAAATGTGTGTGGGTAGAATATTTATCCCACAGGGTTATTGAAAAAAGTTGAATAAATTTTTTTTTGTACTTAGTCATTTTTCCGGCGTTTATCAGACTTTCAGATAGGGGAAATGGCAGTGAGCGTTCCGATTTCAGTTCCAGAGCGATTCGTCGGATGAGTCCTTGATATTTCGTCGTTTTCAGGCAATTTTTTGAATTTTTGAAAATTTCACTTTTTTGTTAAAATATGCACTAAATGAGGGAATAATATGTGTGAGGGTACCCCAGGAGAGTTCCAAATGTGTGTGGGTAGAATATATATCCCACGGGAGTAAAATTGAAAAAAGTTGAAAACATTTTTTTTTTGGACTTAGTCATTTTTCCGGCGTTTATCAGACTTTCAGATAGGGGAAATGGCAGTGAGCGTTCCGATTTCAGTTCCAGAGTGATTCGTCGGATGAGTCCTTGATATTTCATCGTTTTCAGGCAATTTTTTTAATTTTTGAAAATTTCACTTTTTTGTTAAAATATCCACTAAATGAGGGAATAATATGTGTGCGGGTACCCCAGGAGAGTTCCAAATGTGTGTGGGTAGAATATATATCCCACGGGGGTAAAATTGAAAAAAAATTTTTTTTTGGACTTAGTCATTTTTCCGGCGTTTATCAGACTTTCAGAGAAGGGAAATGTCAGTGAGCGTTCCGATTTCAGTTCCAGAGCGATTCGCCCAATGAGTCCTTGATATTTAGTCATTTTCAGCCAATTTTCCGGATTTTTGAAAATTTCACTTTTTTGTGAAAATATCCACTAAATGAGGGAATAATATGTGTGAGGGTACCCAGTAGAGTTCCAAATGTGTGTGGGTAGAATATATATCTCACGGGGGTAAAATTGAAAAAAGTTGAAAAAAATTTTTTTTTGGACTTAGTCATTTTTCCGGCATTTATCAGACTTTCAGATAAGGGAAATGTCAGTGAGCGTTCCGATTTCAGTTCCAGAGCAATGCGCCCAATGAGTCCTTGATATTTAGTCGTTTTCAGCCAATTTTCTGGAATTTTGAAAATTTCACTTTTTTTGTGAAAATATCCACTAAATGAGGGAATAATATGTGTGAGGGTACCCAGTAGAGTTCCAAATGTGTGTGGGTAGAATATATATCCCATGGGGTAAAATTGAAAAAAGTTGAAAAAATTTTTTTTTTGGACTTGTCATTTTTTCGGCGTTTATCAGACTTTCAGATAGGGGAAATGTCAGTGAGCATTCCGATTTCAGTTCCAGAGCAATTCGCCCAATGAGTCCTTGATATTTCGTCGTTTTCAGGCAATTTTCAGAATTTTTGAAAATTTCACTTTTTTGTTAAAATATCCACTAAATGAGGGAATAATATGTGTGAGGGTACCCCAGGAAAGTTCGTAATGTGTGTGGGTAGAATATATATCCCACGGGCGTAAAATTGAAAAAAGTTGAAAACATTTTTTTTTTGGACTTAAGTCATTTTTTCGGCGTTTATCAGACTTTCAGATAGGGGAAATGTCAGTGAGCGTTCCGATTTTAGTTCCAGAGCGATTCGCCCAATGAGTCCTTGATATTTCGTCGTTTTCAGGCAATTTTCTGAATTTTTGAAAATTTCACTTTTTTGTGAAAATATCCACTAAATGAGGGAATAATATGTGTGAGGGTACCCCAGGAGAGTTCCAAATGTGTGTGTGTAGAATATATATCCCACGGGGGTAAAATTGAAAAAAGTTTAAAAAATTTTTTTTTTGGACTTAGTCATTTTTCCGGCGTTTATCAGACTTTCAGATAGGGGAAATGTCAGTGAGCGTTCCGATTTCAGTTCCAGAGCAATGCGCCCAATGAGTCCTTGATATGTAGTAGTTTTCAGCCAATTTTCTGGATTTTTGAAAATTTCACTTTTTTGTGAAAATATCCACTAAATAAGGGAATAATATGTGTGAGGGTACCCCAGGAGAGTTCCAAATGTGTGTGCGTAGAATATATATCCCACGGGGGTAAAATTTAAAAAAGTTTAAACATTTTTTTTTTTGGACTTAGTCATTTTTCCGGCGTTTATCAGACTTTCAGATAGGGGAAATGTCAGTGAGCGTTCCGATTTCAGTTCCAGAGCGATTCGCCCAATGAGTCCTTGATATTTAGTCGTTTTCAGCCAATTTTCTGGATTTTTGAAAATTTCACTTTTTTTGTGAAAATATCCACTAAATGAGGGAATAATATGTGTGAGGGTACCCCAGGAGAGTTCCAAATGTGTGTGGGTAGAATATATATCCCACGGGGGTAAAATTGAAAAAAGTTGAAAACATTTTTTTTTTGGACTTAAGTCATTTTTCCGGCGTTTATCAGACATTCAGATAGGGGAAATGTCAGTGAGCGTTCCTATTTCAGTTCCAGGTCGATTCGCCCAATGAGTCCTTGATATTTCGACGTTTTCAGGCAATTTTCTGAATTTTTTAAAATTTCACTTTTTTGTGAAAATATCCACTAAATGAGGGAATAATATGTGTGAGGGTACCCCAGGAGAGTTCCAAATGTGTGTGGGTAGAATATATATCCCACGGGGGTAAAATTGAAAATAGTTTAAAAAAAATTTTTGGGGGACTTAGTTATTTTATCAGACTTTCAGATAGGGCAAATGTCAGTGAGCATTCCGATTTCAGTTCCAGAACGATTCGCCCAATGAGTCCTTGATATTTAGTCGTTTTCAGCCAATTTTCTGTATTTTTGAAAATTTCACTTTTTTGTGAAAATATCCATTAAATGAGGGAATAATATGTGTGAGGGTACCCCAGGAGAGTTCCAAATGTGTGTGGGTAGAATATATATCCCACGGGGGTAAAATTGAAAAAAGTTGAATAAAATTTTTTTTTTGTACTTAGTCATTTTTCCGGCGTTTATCAGACTTTCAGATTGGGGAAATGTCAGTGAGCGTTCCGATTTCAGTTCCAGAGCGATTCGGCGGATGAGTCCCTGATATTTCGTCGTTTTCAGGAAATTTTCTGAATTTTTGAAAATGTCACTTTTTTGTGAAAATATCCACTAATGAGGGAATAATATGTGTGAGGGTACCCCAGGAGAGTTCCAAATGTGTGTGGGTAGAATATATATCCCACGGGGGTAAAATTGAAAAAAGTTGAAAACATTTTTTTTTTGGACTTAGTCATTTTTCCGGCGTTTATCAGACTTTCAGATAGGGGAAATGTCAGTGAGCGTTCCGATTTTAGTTCCAGAGCGATTCGCCCAATGAGTCCTTGATATGTAGTAGTTTTCAGCCAATTTTCTGGATTTTTGAAAATTTCACTTTTTTGTGAAAATATCCACTAAATGAGGGAATAATATGTGTAAGGGTACCCCAGGAGAGTTCCAAATGTGTGTGGGTAGAATATATATCCCACGGGGGTAAAATTGAAAAAAGTTGAAAAATTTTTTTTTTTGTACTGAAGTCATTTTTTCTGCGTTTATCAGACTTTCAGATTGGGGAAATGACAGTGTGCGTTCCGATTTCAGTTCCAGAGCGATTCGCCCAATGAGTCCTTGATATTTCGTCATTTTCAGCCAATTTTCTGGATTTTTGAAAATGTCACTTTTTTGTGAAAATATCCACTAAATGAGGGAATAATATGTGTGAGGGTACCCCAGGAGAGTTCCAAATGTGTGTGGGTAGAATATATATCCCACAGGGTTATTGAAAAAAGTTGAATAACATGTTTTTTTTGTACTTAGTCATTTTTCGGCGTTTATCAGACTTTCAGATAGGGGAAATGTCAGTGAGCGTTCCGATTTCAGTTCCAGAGCGATTCGACGGATGAGTCCTTGATATTTAGTCGTTTTCAGCCAATTTTCTGGATTTTTGAAAATTTCACTTTTTTGTGAAAATATCAACTAAATGAGGGAATAATATGTGTGAGGGTACCCCAGGAGAGTTCCAAATGTGTGTGCGTAGAATATATATCCCACGGGGGTAAAATTGAAAAAAGTTTAAATCATTTTTTTTTTGGACTTAGTCATTTTTCCAGCGCTTATCAGACTTTCAGATAGGGCAAATGTCAGTGAGCGTTCCGATTTTAGTTCCAGAGCGATTCGCCCAATGAATCCTTGATATTCAGTCGTTTTCAGCCAATTTTCTGGATTTTTGAAAATTTCACTTTTTTGTGAAAATATCCACTAAATGAGGAAATAATATGTGTGAGGGTACCCCAGGAGAGTTCCAAATATGTGTGGGTAGAATATATATCCCACGGGGGTAAAATTGAAAAAAGTTGAAAAAAATTTTTTTTGGACTTAGTCATTTTTCCGGCGTTTATCAGACTTTCAGATAGGGGAAATGTCAGTGAGCGTTCCGATTTTAGTTCCAGAGTCATTCGCCCTATGAGTCCTTGATGTTCAGTCGTTTCAGGAAATTTTCAGAATTTTTGAAAATTTCACTTTTTTGTGAAAACATCCACTAAATGAGGGAATAATATGTGTGAGGGTACCCCAGGAGAGTTCCAAATGTGTGTAGGTAGAATATATATCCCACGGGGGTAAAATTGAAAAAAGTTGAAAAAATTTTTTTTTGGACTTAAGTCATTTTTTCGGCGTTTATCAGACTTTCAGATAGGGGAAATGTCAGTGAGCGTTCCGATTTCAGTTCCAGAGCGATTCGCCCAATGAGTCTTTGATATTTCGTCGTTTTCAGGCAATTTTCTGAATTTTTGAAAATTTCACTTTTTTGTGAAAATATCCACTAAATGAGGGAATAAAATGTGTGAGGGTACCCCAGCAGAGTTGCATATGTGTGTGGGTAGAATATATATCCCACGGGAGTAAAATTGAAAAAAGTTGATAACATTTTTTTTTTGGAATTAGTCATTTTTCCCGCGTTTATCAGACTTTCAGATAGGGGAAATGTCAGTGAGAGTTCCGATTTCAGTTCCAGAGCGATTCGGCGGATGAGTCCGTGATATTTCGCCTTTTTCAGGAAATTTTCTGAATTTTTGAAAATGTCACTTTTTTGTGAAAATATCCACTAATGAGGGAATAATATGTGTGAGGGTACCCCAGGAGAGCTCCAAATGTGTGTGGGTAGAATATATATCCCACGGGGGTAAAATTGAAAAAAGTTGAAAAAAAATTTTTTTAGGACTTAGTCATTTTTCCGGCGTTTCTCAGACTTCCAAATAGGGGAAATGTCAGTGAGCGTTTCGATTTCAGTTCCAGAGCGATTCGCCCAATGAGTCCTTGATATTTCGTCGTTTTCAGGAAATTTTCTGAATTTTTGAAAATGTCACTTTTTTGTGAAAATATCCACTAAATGAGGGAATAATATGTGTGAGGGTACCCCAGGAGAGTTCCAAATGTGTGTGGGTAGAAAATATATCCCACCGGGGTAAAATTGAAAAAAGTTGAAAAAATTTTTTTTTTGGACTTGGTCATTTTTCCGGCGTTTATCAGACTTTCAGTTAGCGGAAATGTCAGTAAGCGTTCTGATTTCAGATCCAGAGCGATTCGCCGGATGAGTCCTTGATATTTCGTCGTTTTCAGGCAATTTTGTGAATTTTTGAAAATTTCACTTTTTTTGTGAAAATATCCACTAAATGAGGGAATAATATGTGTGAGGGTACCCCAGGAGAGTTCCAAATGTGTGTGGGTAGAATATATATCACACGGGGGTAAAATTGAAAAAAGTTGAAAAAAATTTTTTTTGGGATTTAGTCATTTTTCCGGCGTTTATCAGACTTTCAGATAGGGGAAATGTCAGTGAGCGTTTCGATTTCAGTTCCAAAGCGATTTGCCCAATGAGTCCTTGATATTTCGTCGTTTTCAGAAAATTTTCAGAATTTTTGAAAATTTCACTTTTTTGTGAAAATATCCACTAAATGAGGGAATTATATGTGAGAGGGTACCCCAGGAGAGTTCCAAATGTGTGTGGGTAGAATATAGATCCCACAGGGGTAAAATTGAAAAAATTTGAAAACATTTTTTTGGGGGATTTAGTCATTTTTCCGGCGTTAATCAGACTTTCAGATAGGGGAAATGTCAGTGAGCGTTCCGATTTCAGTTCCAGAGCGATTCGCCCAATGAGTACTTGATATTTAGTCGTTTTCAGCCAATTTTCTGGATTTTTCAAAATTTCACTTTTTTGTGAAAATATCCACTAAATGAGGGAATAATATGTGTGAGGGTACCCCAGAAGAGTTCCAAATGTGTGTGGGTAGAATATATATCACATGGGGGTAAAATTGAAAAAAGTTGAAAACATTATTTTTTTGGACTTAGTCATTTTTCCGGCGTTTATCAGACTTTCAGTTAGCGGAAATGTCAGTAAGCGTTCCGATTTCAGATCCAGAGCGATTCGCCGGATGAGTCCGTGATATTTCGTCGATTTCAGGCAATTTTCTGAATTTTTGAAAATTTCACTTTTTTGTGAAAATATCCACTAAATGAGGGAATAATATGTGTGAGGGTACCCCAGGAGAGTTCCAAATGTGTGTGGGTAGAATATATATCCCACGGGGGTAAAATTGAAAAAAGTTTAAAAAATTTTTTTTTTGGATTTAGTCATTTTTCCGGCGTTTATCAGACTTTCAGTTAGCGGAAATGTCAGTAAGCGTTCCGATTTCAGATCCAGAGCGATTCGCCGGATGAGACCTTGATATTTCGTCGTTTTCAGACAATTTTCTGAATTTTTGAAAATTTCACTTTTTTGTGAAAATATCCACTAAATGAGGGAATAATATGTGAGAGGGTACCCCAGGAGAGTTCCAAATGTGTGTGGGTAGAATATATATCCCACGGGGGTAAAATTGAAAAAAGTTGAAAAATTTTTTTTTTTGGATTTAGTCATTTTTCAGGCGTTTATCAGACTTTCAGATTGGGGAAATGTCAGTGAGCGTTCCGATTTCAGTTCCAGAGTGATTCGCCCAATGAGTCCTTGATATTTCGTCGTTTTCAGGCAATTTTGTGAATTTTTGAAAATTTCACTTTTTTTGTGAAAATATCCACTAAATGAGGGAATAATATGTGTGAGGGTACCCCAGGAGAGTTTCAATTGTGTGTGGGTAGAATATATATCCCACGGGGGTAAAATTGAAAAAAGTTGAAAAAAATTTTTTTTTGGACTGTCATTTTTCCGACGTTTATCAGACTTTCCAAAATGGGAAATGTCAGTGAGCATTTCAATTTCAGTTCCAGAGCGATTCGCCCTATGAGTCCTTGATATTTAGTCGTTTTCAGCCAATTTTCTGGATTTTTGAAAATTTCACTTTTTTGTGAAAATATCCACTAAATGAGGGAATAATATGTGTGAGGGTACCCCAGGAGATTTCCAAATGTGTGTGGGTAGAATATATATCCCACGGGGGTAAAATTGAAAAAAGTTGAAAACAGGTTTTTTTTGGACTTAAGTCATTTTTCCGGCGTTTATCAGACTTTCAGATAGGGGAAATGTCAGTGAGCGTTCCGATTTCAGTTCCAGAGCGATTCGCCCAATGAGTCCTTGATATTTCGTCGTTTTCAGGCAATTTTCTGAATTTTTGAAAATGTCACTTTTTTTGTGAAAATATCCACTAAATGAGGGAATAATATGTGTGAGGGTACCCCAGAAGAGTTCCAAATGTGTTTGGGTAGAATATATATCACACGGGGGTAAAATTGAAAAAAGTTGAAAAAAAAATTTTTTGGGATTGTCATTTTTCCGGCGTTTATCAAACTTTCAGTTAGCGGAAATGTCAGTAAGCGTTCCAATTTCAGATCCAGAGCAATTCGCCGGATGAGTCCTTGATATTTTGTCGTTTTCAGACAATTTTCTGAATTTTTGAAAATTTCACTTTTTTGTGAAAATATCCACTAAATGAGGGAATAATATGTGAGAGGGTACCCCAGGAGAGTTCCAAATGTGTGTGGGTAGAATATATATCCCACGGGGGTAAAATTGAAAAAAGTTTAAAACATTTTTTTTTTGGACTTAGTCATTTTTCCGGCGTTTATCAGACTTTCAGTTAGCGGAAATGTCAGTAAGCGTTCTGATTTCAGATTCAGAGCGATTCGCCGGATGAGTCCGTGATATTTCGTCGATTTCAGGCAATTTTCTGAATTTTTGAAAATTTCACTTTTTTGTGAAAATATCCACTAAATGAGGAAATAATATGTGTGAGGGTACCCCAGGAGAGTTCCAAATGTGTGTGGGTAGAATATATATCCCACGGGGGTAAAATTGAAAAAAGTTTAAAAAATTTTTTTGGGGGATTTAGTCATTTTTCCGGCGTTTATCAGACTTTCAGTTAGCGGAAATGTCAGTAAGCGTTCCGATTTCAGATCCAGAGCGATTCGCCGGATGAGACCTTGATATTTCGTCGTTTTCAGACAATTTTCTGAATTTTTGAAAATTTCACTTTTTTGTGAAAATATCCACTAAATGAGGGAATAATATGTGTGAGGGTACCCCAGGAGATTTCCAAATGTGTGTGGGTAGAATATATATCCCACGGGGGTAAAATTGAAAAAAGTTGAAAACAGGTTTTTTTTGGACTTAAGTCATTTTTTCGGCGTTTATCCGACTTTCAGATAGGGGAAATGTCAGTGAGCGTTCCGATTTCAGTTCCAGAGCGATTCGCCAAATGAGTCCTTGATATTTCGCCGTTTTCAGGCAATTTTCTGAATTTTTGAAAATTTCACTTTTTTGTGAAAATATCCACTAAATGAGGGAATAATATGTGTGAGGGTACCCCAGGAGAGTTACAAATGTGTGTGTGTAGAATATATATCCCACGGGGGTAAAATTGAAAAAAGTTGAAAAATTATTTTTTTTGGATTTAGTGATTTTTCCAGCGTTTATCAGACTTTCAGATAGGGGAAATGTCAGTGAGCGTTCCGATTTCAGTTCCAGAGCGATTCGCCCAATCAGTACTTGATATTTAGTCGTTTTCAGCCAATTTTCTGGATTTTTGAAAATTTCACTTTTTTGTGAAAATATCCACTAAATGAGGGAATAATATGTGTGAGGGTACCCCAGGTGAGTTCCAAATGTGTGTGGGTAGAATATATATCAAACTGGGGTAAAATTGAAAAAAGTTGAAAAAATTTTTTTGGGGGGATTAAGTCATTTTTCCGGCGTTTATCAGACTTTCAGATAGGGGAAATGTCAGTGAGCATTCCGATTATAGTTCCAGAGCGATTCGCACAATGAGTCCTTGATTTTCAGTCGTTTTCAGCCAATTTTCTGGATTTTTCAAAATTTCACTTTTTTGTGAAAATATCCACTAAATGAGGGAATAATATGTGTGAGGGTACCCCAGGAGAGTTCCAAATGTGTGTGGGTAGAATATATATCCCACGGGGGTAAAATTGAAAAAAGTTGAAAAAATTTTTTTTTTGGACTTAGTCATTTTTTCGGCATTTATCAGACTTTCAGATAGCGGAAATGTCAGTGAGCGTTCCGATTTCAGTTCCAGAACGATTTGCCGGATGGGTCCTTGATATTTCGTCGTTTTCAGGCAATTTTCAAAAATTTCACTTTTTTGTGAAAATATCCACTAAATGAGGGAATAATATGTGTGAGGGTACCCCAGGAGAGTTCCAAATGTGTGTGGATAGAATATATATCCTACCGGGGTAAAATTGAAAAAAGTTGAAAAAATTTTTTTTTTGGACTTAGTCATTTTTCCGGCGTTTATCAGACTTTCAATTAGCGGAAATGTCAGAAAGCGTTCTGATTTCAGATCCAGAGCGATTCGCCGGATGAGTCCTTGATATTTTGTCGATTTCAGGCAATTTTCTGAATTTTTGAAAATTTCACTTTTTTGTGAAAATATCCACTAAATGAGGGAATAATATGTGAGAGGGTACCCCAGGAGAGTTCCAAATGTGTGTGGGTAGAATATATATCCCACGCGGGTAAAATTGAAAAAAGTTGAAAATTTTTTTTTGTGGGGGATTTAGTCATTTTTCCGGCGTTTATCAGACTTTCAGATAGGGGAAATGTCAGTGAGCGTTCCGATTTCAGTTCCAGAGCGTTTTGCCCAATGACTCCTTGATATTTCGTCGTTTTCAGGCAATTATCTGAATTTTTGAAAATTTCACTTTTTTGTGAAAATATCCACTAAATTAGGGAATAATATGTGTGACTGTACCCCAGGAGAGTTCCAAATGTGTGTGGGTCGAATATATATCCCACGGGGGTAAAATTGAAAAAAGTTTTAAAAAAGTTTTTTTTGGACTTAGTCATTTTTCCGGCGTTTATCAGACTTTCAGATAGGGGAAATGTCAGTGAGCGTTACGATTTCAGTTCCAGAGCGATTCGCCCAATGAGTCCTTGATATTTAGTCATTTTCAGCCAATTTTCTGGATTTTTGAAAATTTCACTTTTTTTGAAAATAACCACTAAATGAGGGAATAATATGCGTGAGGGTACCCCAGTTGAGTTCCAAATGTGTGTGGGAAGAATATATATCCCACGGGGGTAAAATTGAAAAAAGTTGAAAAAAATTTTTTTTTGGACTGTCATTTTTCCGACGTTTATCAGACTTTCAGACAGGGGAAATGTCAGTGAGCATTCCGATTTCAGTTCCACAGCGATTCGCCCAATGACTCCTTGTTATTTAGTCGTTTTCAGCCAATTTTTGAAAATTTCACTTTTTTGTGAAAATATCCACTAAATGAGGGAATAATATGTGTGAGGGTACCCCAGGAGAGTTCCAAACGTGTGTGGGTAGAATATATATCCCACGGGGGGTAAAATTGAAAAAGTTAAAAAAAAATTTTTTTTGGACTTAGTGATTTTTCTGACGTTTATCAGACTTTCAGATAGGGGAAATGTCAGTGAGCATTCCGATTTCATTTCCAGAGCGATTCGCCCAATGAGTCCTTGATATTTCGTCGTTTTCAGGTAATTTTCTGAATTTTTTAAAATTTCACTTATTTGTGAAAATATCCTCTAAATGAGGGAATAATATGTGTGAGGGTACCCCAGGAGAGTTCCACATGTGTGTGGGTAGAATATATATCCCACGGGGGTAAAATTGAAAAAAGTTGAAAATTTCTTTTTGGGCATTTAGTCATTTTTCCGGCGTTTATCAGACTTTCAGATAGGGGAAATGTCAGTGAGCGTTCCGATTTCAGTTCCAGAGCGATTCGGCGGATGAGTCCTTGATATTTCGTCGTTTCCAGGCAATTTTTGGAATTTTTTAAAATTTCACTTTTTTGTGAAAATATCCACTAAATGAGGGAATAATATGTGTGAGGGTACCCCAGGAGAGTTCCAATTGTGTGTGTAGAATATATATCCCACGGGGGTAAAATTGAATAAAGTTGAAAATTTTTTTTTGGGCATTTAGTCATTTTTCCGGCGTTTATCAGACTTTCAGATAGGGGAAATGTCAGTGAGCATTCCGATTTCAGTTCCAGAGCGATTCGCACAATGAGTCCTTGATATTTAGTCGTTTTGAGCCAATTTTCTGGATTTTTGAAAATTTCACTTTTTTGTGAAAATATACTCTAAATGAGGGAATAATATGTGTGAGGGTACTCCAGGAGAGTTCCACATGTGTGTGGGTAGAATATATATCCCACGGGGGTAAAATTGAAAAAAATTGAAACATTTTTTTTTTGGACTTAAGTCATTTTTTCGGCGTTTATCAGACTTTCAGATAGGGGAAATGTCAGTGAGCGTTCCGATTTCATTTCCAGAGCGATTCACCCAATGAGTCCTTGATATTTCGTCGTTTTCAGGTAATTTTCTGCATTTTTTAAAATTTCACTTACTTGTGAAAATATCCTCTAAATGAGGGAATAATATGTGTGAGGGTACCCCAGGAGAGTTCCACATGTGTGTGGGTAGAATATATATCCCACGGGGGTAAAATTGAAAAAAGTTGAAAATTTTTTTTTTGGCATTTAGTCATTTTTCCGGCGTTTATCAGACTTTCAGATAGGGGAAATGTCAGTGAGCGTTCCGATTTCAGTTCCAGAGCGATTCGCCCAATGAGTCCTTGATATTTCGTCGTTTTCAGGCAATTTTCTGAATTTTTGAAAATTTCACTTTTTTGTGAAAATATCCACTAAATGAGGGAATAATATGTGTGAGGGTACCCCAGGAGAGTTCCAAATGTGTGTGGGTAGAATATATATCCCACGGGGGTAAAATTGAAAAAAGTTGAAACTTTTTTTTTGGGGGATTTAGTCATTTTTCCGGCGTTTATCTTACTTTCAGATAGGGGAAATGTCAGTGAGCTTTCCGATTTCAGTTCCAGAGCAATTCGCCCAATGAGTCCTTGATCTTTCAACCAATTTTCTGGATTTTAGAAAATTTCACTTTTTTGTGAAAATATCCACTAAATGAGGGAATAATATGTGTGAGGGTACCCCAGGAGAGTTCCAAATGTGTGTGGGTAGAATATATATCCCACAGGGTTAAAATTGAAAAAAGTTGAAAAAAAATTTTTTTTTTGTACTTAGTCATTTTTCCGCCTTTTATCAGACTTTCAGACAGGGGAAATGTCAGTGAGCGTTCCGATTTCAGTTCCAGAGCAATTCGGCGGATGAATCATTGATATTTCGTCGTTTTCAGGCAATTTTCTGAAATTTTGAAAATTTCACTTTTTTGTGAAAATATCCACTAAATGAGGGAATAATATGTGTGAGGGTACCCCAGGAGAGTTCCAAATGTGTGTGGGTAGAATATATATTCCACAGGGTTAAAATTGAAAAAAGTTAAAAAAAATTTTTTTTTTGTACTTAGTCATTTTTCCGCCGTTTATCAGACTTTCAGACAGGGGAAATGTCAGTGAGGGTTCCGATTTCAGTTCCAGAGCGATTCAGCGGATGAGTCCTTGATATTTCGTCGTTTTCAGGCAATTTTCTGAATTTTTGAAAATTTCACTTTTTTGTGAAAATATCCACTAAATGAGGGAATAATATGTGTGAGGGTACCCCAGGAGAGTTCCAAATGTGTGTGGGTAGAATATATATCCCACAGGGTTAAAATTGAAAAAAGTTGAAAAAAAATATTTTTTTTGTACTTAGTCATTTTTCCACCTTTTATCAAACTTTCAGACAGGGGAAATGTCAGTGAGCGTTCCGATTTCAGTTCCAGAGCGATTCGGCGGATGAGTCCTTGATATTTCGTCATTTTCAGGCAATTTTCTGAATTTTTGAAAATTTCACTTTTTTGTGAAAATATCCACTAAATGAGGGAATAATATGTGTGAGGGTACCCCAGGAGAGTTCCAAATGTGTGTGGGTAGAATATATATCCCACGGGGGTAAAATTGAAAAAAGTTGAAACATTTTTTTTGGAGGGATTTAGTCATTTTTCCGGCGTTTATCTAACTTTCAGATAGGGGAAATGTCAGTGAGCTTTCCGATTTCAGTTCCAGAACAATTCGCCCACTGAGTCCTTGATCTTTCAACCAATTTTCTGGATTTTAGAAAATTTCACTTTTTTGTGAAAATATCCACTAAATGAGGGAATAATATGTGTGAGGGTACCCCAGGAGAGTTCCAAATGTGTGTGGGTAGAATATATATCCCACGGGGGTAAAATTGAAAAAAGTTGAAACATTTTTTTTGGAGGGATTTAGTCATTTTTCCGGCGTTTATCTAACTTTCAGATAGGGGAAATGTCAGTGAGCTTTCCGATTTCAGTTCCAGAACAATTCGCCCAGTGAGTCTTTGATCTTTCAACCAATTTTCTGGATTTTAGAAAATTTCACTTTTTTGTGAAAATATCCACTAAATGAGGGAATAATATGTGTGAGGGTACCCCAGGAGAGTTCCAAATGTGTGTGGGTAGAATATATATCCCACAGGGTTAAAATTGAAAAAAGTTGAAAAAAAATTTTTTTTTTTGTACTTAGTCATTTTTCCGCCTTTTATCAGACTTTCAGACAGGGGAAATGTCAGTGAGCGTTCCGATTTCAGTTCCAGAGCGATTCGGCGGATGAGTCATTGATATTTCGTCGTTTTCAGGCAATTTTCTGAATTTTTGAAAATTTCACTTTTTTGTGAAAATATCCACTAAATGAGGGAATAATATGTGTGAGGGTACCCCAGGAGAGTTCCAAATGTGTGTGGGTAGAATATATATCCCACAGGGTTAAAATTGAAAAAAGTTGAAAAAAAATTTTTTTTTTGTACTTAGTCATTTTTCCGCCTTTTATCAGACTTTAAGACAGGGGAAATGTCAGTGAACGTTCCGATTTCAGTTCCAGAGCAATTCGCCCAATGAATCCTTGATCTTTAGTCATTTTCAACCAATTTTCTGGATTTTAGAAAATTTCACTTTTCTGTGAAAATATCCACTAAATGAGGGAATAATATGTGTGAGGGTGCCCGAGGAGAGTTCCAAATGTGTGTGGGTAGAATATATAGCCCACGGGTGTAAAATTGAAAAAAGTTAAAACATTTTTTTTTGGGGGATTTAGACATTTTTCCGGCGTTTATCAGACTTTCAGATAGGGGAAATGTGAGTGTTCGTTGTGATTTCAGTTCCAGAGCGATTCGTCGTTTTCAGGCAATTTTCTGAATTTTTGAAAATGTCACTTTTTTGTGAAAATATCCACTAAATGAGGGAATAATATGTGTGAGGGTACCCCAGGAGAGTTCCAAATGTGTGTGGGTAGAATATATATCCCACGGGGGTAAAATTTAAAAAAGTTGAAAACATTTTTTTTGGGGATTTAGTCATTTTTTCAGCGTTTATCAGACTTTCAGATAGGGGAAATGTCAGTGAGCATTCCGATTTCACTTCCAGAGCGATTCGCCCAATGATTCCTTGATATTTCGTTGTTTTTTCTGAATTTTTGAAAATGTCACTTTTTTGTGAAAATATCCACTAAATGAGGGAATAATATGTGTGAGGGTACCCCAGGAGAGTTCCAAATGTGTGTGTAGAATATATATCCCACGGGGGTAAAATTGAAAAAAGTTGAAAATTTTTTTTTGGGCATTTAGTCATTTTTCCGGCGTTTATCAGACTTTCAGATAGGGGAAATGTCAGTGAGCATTCCGATTTCAGTTCCAGAGCGATTCGCACAATGAGTCCTTGATATTTAGTCGTTTTGAGCTAATTTTCTGGATTTTTGAAAATTCCACTTTTTTGTGAAAATATCCTCTAAATGAGGGAATAATATGTGTGAGGGTACCCCAGGAGAGTTCCACATGTGTGTGGGTAGAATATATATCCCACGGGGGTAAAATTGAAAAAAGTTGAAATTTCTTTTTTTGGCATTTAGTCATTTTTCCCGCGTTTATCAGACTTTCAGATAGGGGAAATGTCAGTGAGCGTTCCGATTTCAGTTCCAGAGCGATTCGGCGGATGAGTCCTTGATATTTCGTCGTTTCCAGGCAATTTTTTTAATTTTTTAAAATTTCACTTTTTTGTGAAAATATCCACTAAATGAGGGAATAATATGTGTGAGGGTACCCCTGGAGAGTTCCAAATGTGTGTGGGTAGAATACATATCCCACGGGGGTAAAATTGAAAAAAGTTTAAAACTTTTTTTTTTGGATTTAATCATTTTTCCGCCGTTTATCAGACTTTCAGATAGGGCAAATGTCAGTGAGCATTCCGATTTCAGTTCCAGAGCAATACGCCCAATGAGTCCTTGATATTTCGTCGTTTTCAGGCAATTTTCTGAATTTTTGAAAATTTCACTTTTTTGTGAAAATATCCACTAAATGAGGGAAAAATATGTGTGAGGGTACCCCAGGAGAGTTCCAAATGTGTGTGGGTAGAATATATATCCCACGGTGGTAAAATTGAAAAAAGTTGAAAACATTTTTTTTTGGACTTAAGTCATTTTTTCGGCGTTTATTACACTTTCAGATAGGGGAAATGTCAGTGAGTGTTTCGATTTCAGTTCCAGAGCGATTCGCACAATGAGTCCTTGATACTTTGTCGTTTTCAGGCAATTTTTTTAATTTTTTAAAATTTCACTTTTTTGTGAAAATATCCACTAAATGAGGGAAAAATATGTGTGAGGGTACCCCAGGAGAGTTCCAAATGTGTGTGGGTAGAATATATATCCCACGGGGGTAAAATTGAAAAAAGTTGAAACATTTTTTTTGGGGGGAATTAGTCATTTTTCCCGCGTTTATCTAACTTTCAGATAGGGGAAATGTCAGTGAGCTTTCCGATTTCAGTTCCAGAGCAATTCGCCCAATGAGTCCTTGATCTTTCAAACAATTTTCTGGATTTTAGAAAATTTCACTTTTTTGTGAAAATATCCACTAAATGAGGGAATAATATGTGTGAGGGTACCCCAGGAGAGTTCCAAATGTGTGTGGGTAGAATATATATCCCACAGGGTTAAAATTGAAAAAAGTTGAAAAAAAATTTTTTTTTGTACTTAGTCATTTTTCCGCCTTTTATCAGACTTTCAGACAGGGGAAATGTCAGTGAGCGTTCCGATTTCAATTCCAGAGCGATTCGGCGGATGAGTCATTGATATTTCGTCGTTTTCAGGCAATTTTCTGAATTTTTTAAAAATTTCACTTTTTTGTGAAAATATCCACTAAATGAGGGAATAATATGTGTGAGGGTACCCTAGGAGAGTTCCAAATATGTATGGGTAGAATATATATCCCACGGGGGTAAATTTGAAAAAAGTTGAAAACATTTTTTTTTTGGACTTAGTCATTTTTCCGGCGTTTATCAGAGTTTCAGATAGGGCAAATGTCAGTGAGCATTCCGATTTCAGTTCCAGAGCAATACGCCCAATGAGTCTTTAATATTTCGTCGTTTTCAGGCAATTTTCTGAATTTTTGAAAATTTCATTTTTTTGTGAAAATATCCACTAAATGAGGGAATAATATGTGTGAGGGTACCCCAGGAGAGTTCCAAATGTGTGTGGGTAGAATATATATCCCACAGGGGTAAAATTGAAAAAAGTTGAAAAAAGTTTTTTTTTGGACTGAAGTCATTTTTCCGCTGTTTATCAGACTTTCAGATAGGGGAAATGTCAGTGAGCGTTTCGATTTCAGTTCCAGAGCGATTCGCCCAATGATTCCTTGATATTTAGTCGTTTTCAGCCAATTTTCTGGATTTTTGAAAATTTCACTTTTTTGTGAAAATATCCACTAAATGAGGGAATAATATATGTGAGGGTACCCAAGGAGAGTTCCAAATGTGTGTGGGTAGAAAATATATTCCACGGGGGTAAAATTGAAAAAAGTTTAAAAATTTTTTTTTTGGACTTGTCATTTTTTCAGCGTTTATAAGACTTTCAGATAGGGGAAATGTCAGTGAGCGTTCCGATTTCAGTTCCAGAGCAATTCGCCCAATAAGTCCTTGATATTTAGTCGTTTTCAGCCAATTTTCTGGATTTTTGAAAATTTCACTTTTTTGTGAAAATATCCACTAAATGAGGGAATAATATGTGTGAGGGTACCCCAGGAGAGTTCCAAATGTGTTTGGGTAGAATATATATTCCACGGGGGTAAAATTGAAAAAAGTTGAAAAAATTTTTTTTTGGACTTGTCATTTTTTCAGCGTTTATCAGACTTGCAGATAGGGGAAATGTCAGTGAGCGTTCCGATTTCAGTTCCAGAGCAATTCGCCCAATGAGTCATTGATATTTAGTCGTTTTCAGCCAATTTTCTGGATTTTTGAAAATTTCACTTTTTTGTGAAAATATCCACTAAATGAGGGAATAATATGTGTGAGGGTACCCCAGGAGAGTTCCAAATGTGTGTGGGTAGAATATATATCTCTCAGGGGTAAAATTGAAAAAAGTTAAAAAAATTTTTTTTTTGGACTTAAGTCATTTTTTCAGCGTTTATCAGACTTGCAGATAGGGGAAATCTCAGTGAGCGTTCCGATTTCAGTTCCAGAGCGATTCGCTCAATGAGTCCTTGATATTTAGTCGTTTTCAGCCAATTTTCTGGATTTTTGAATATTTCACTTTTTTGTGAAAATATCCACTAAATGAGGGAATAATATGTGTGAGGGTACCCCAGGAGAGTTCCAAATGTGTGTGGGTAGAATATATATCCCACAGGGTTAAAATTGAAAAAAGTTGAAAAATTTTTTTTTGGGGATTTAAGTCATTTTTTCGGCGTTTATCAGACTTTCAGATAGGGGAAATGTCAGTGAGTGTTCCGATTTCAGTTCCAGAGCGATTCGCTCAATGAGTCCTTGATATTTAGTCGTTTTCAGGCAATTTTCAGAATTTTTGAAAATTTCACTTTTTTGTGAAAATATCCACTAAATGAGGGAATAATATGTGTGAGGGTACCCCAGGAGAGTTCCAAATGTGTGTGGGTAGAATATATATCCCACAGGGGTAAAATTGAAAAAAGTTGAAAAAAATTTTTTATTGGACTTAGTCATTTTTCTGCCGTTTATCAGACTTTCAGATAGAGCAAATGTCAGTGAGCGTTCCGATTTCAGTTCCAGAGCAATTCGCCCAATGAGTCCTTGATATTTAGTCGTTTTCAGCAAATTTTCTGGATTTTTGAAAATTTCACTTTTTTCTGAAAATATCCACTAAATGAGGGAATAATATGTGTGAGGGTACCCCAGGAGAGTTCCAAATGTGTGTGGGTAGAATATATATCCCAAAGGGGTAAAATTGAAAAAAGTTTAAAAAATTTTTTTTTTGGACTTAAGTCATTTTTTCAGCGTTTATCAGACTTGCAGATAGGGGAAATGTCAGTGAGCGTTCCGATTTTAGTTCAATAGCGATTCGCTCAATGAGTCCTTGATATTTAGTCGTTTTCAGCCAATTTTCTGGATTTTTTAAAATTTCACTTTTTTGTGAAAATATCCACTAAATGAGGGAATAATATGTGTGAGGGTACCCCAGGAGAGTTCCAAATGTGTGTGGCTAGAATATATATCCCACAGGGGTAAAATTGAAAAAAGTTAAAAAAATTTTTTTTTTGGACTTAAGTCATTTTTTCAGCGTTTATCAGACTTGCAGATAGGGGAAATGTCAGTGAGCGTTCCGATTTTAGTTCCAGAGCCATTCGCCCAATGAGTCCTTGATATTTCGTCGTTTTCAGGCAATCTTCTGAATTTTTGAAAATTTCACTTTTTTGTGAAAATATCCACTAAATGAGGGAATAATATGTGTGAGGGTACCCCAGGAGAGTTCCAAATGTGTGTGGGTAGAATATATATCCCACAGGGTTAAAATTGAAAAAAGTTGAAAAAAAAATTTTTTTTGTACTTAGTCATTTTTCCAGTGTTTATCAGACTTTCAGATAGGGGAAATGTCAGTGAGCGTTCCGAATTTAGTTCCAGAGCGATTCGCTCAATGAGTCCTTGATATTTAGTCGTTTTCAGGCAATTTTCAGAATTTTTGAAAATTTCACTTTTTTGTGAAAATATCCACTAAATGAGGGAATAATATGTGTGAGGGTACCCCAGGAGAGTTCCAAATGTGTGTGGGTAGAATATATATCCCACAGGGGAAAAATTGAAAAAAGTTGAAAATTTTTTTTTATTGGACTTAGTCATTTTTCCGCCGTTTATCAGACTTTCAGATAGAGCAAATGTCAGTGAGCGTTCCGATTTCAGTTCCAGAGCGATTCGCCCAATGAGTCCATGATATTTCGTCGTTTTCATGAAATTTTCTGGATTTTTGAAAATTTCACTTTTTTGTGAAAATATCCACTAAATGAGGGAATAATATGTGTGAGGGTACCCCAGGAGAGTTCCAAATGTGTGTGAGTAGAATATATATCCTATGGGGGTAAAATTGAAAAAAGTTTAAAAAATTTTTTTTTTGGACTTAAGTCATTTTTTCAGCGTCTATCAGACTTGCAGATAGGGATAATGTCAGTGAGCGTTCCGATTTCAGTTCCAGAGCAATTCGCCCAATGAGTCATTGATATTTAGTCGTTTTCAGCCAATTTTCTGTATTTTTGAAAATTTCACTTTTTTGTGAAAATATCCACTAAATGAGGGAATAATATGTGTGAGGGTACCCCAGGAGAGTTCCAAATGTGTGTGGGTAGAATATATATCCCACAGGGGTAAAATTGAAAAAAGTTAAAAAAAATTTTTTATTGGACTTAAGTCATTTTTTCAGCGTTTATCAGACTTGCAGATAGGGGAAATGTCAGTGAGCGTTCCGATTTCAGTTCAAGAGCGATTCGCTCAATGAGTCCTTGATATTTAGTCATTTTCAGCCAATTTTCTGGATTTTTGAAAATTTCACTTTTTTGTGAAAATATCCACTAAATGAGGGAATAATATGTGTGAGGGTACCCCAGGAGAGTTCCAAATGTGTGTGGGTAGAATATATATCCCACAGGGTTAAAATTGAAAAAAGTTGAAAAAAAAATTTTTTTTGTACTTAGTCATTTTTCCAGCGTTTATCAGACTTTCAGATAGGGGAAATGTCAGTGAGCGTTCCGATTTTAGTTCCAGAGCCATTCGCCCAATGAGTCCTTGATATTTCGTCGTTTTCAGGCAATTTTCTGAATTTTTGAAAATTTCACTTTTTTGTGAGAATATCCACTAAATGAGGGAATAATATGTGTGAGGGTACCCCAGGAGAGTTCCAAATGTGTGTGGGTAGAATATATATCCCACGGGGGTAAAATTGAAAAAAGTTGAAAAATTTTTTTTTTGGAATTTAAGTCATTTTTTCGGCGTTTATCAGACTTTCAGATAGGGGAAATGTCAGTGAGTGTTCCGATTTCAGTTCCAGAGCGATTCGCTCAATGAGTCCTTGATATTTAGTCGTTTTCAGGCAATTTTCAGAATTTTTGAAAATTTCACTTTTTTGTGAAAATATCCACTAAATGAGGGAATAATATGTGTGAGGGTACCCCAGGAGAGTTCCAAATGTGTGTCGGTAGAATATATATCCCACAGGGGTAAAATTGAAAAAAGTTGAAAAAAAATTTTTATTGGACTTAGTCATTTTTCTGCCGTTTATCAGACTTTCAGATAGAGCAAATGTCAGTGAGCGTTCCGATTTCAGTTCCAGAGCAATTCGCCCAATGAGTCCTTGATATTTAGTCGTTTTCAGCAAATTTTCTGGATTTTTGAAAATTTCACTTTTTTCTGAAAATATCCACTAAATGAGGGAATAATATGTGTGAGGGTACCCCAGGAGAGTTCCAAATGTGTGTGGGTAGAATATATATCCCAAAGGGGTAAAATTGAAAAAAGTTAAAAAAAATTTTTTTTTTGGACTTAAGTCATTTTTTCAGCGTTTATCAGACTTGAAGATAGGGGAAATGTCAGTGAGCGTTCCGATTTCAGTTCCAGAGCAATTCGCCCAATGAGTCCTTGATATTTAGTCGTTTTCAGCCAATTTTCTGGATTTTTGAAAATTTCACTTTTTTGTGAAAATATCCACTAAATGAGGGAATAATATGTGTGAGGGTACCCCAGGAGAGTTCCAAATGTGTGTGGGTAGAATATATATCCCATGGGGGTAAAATTGAAAAAAGTTTAAAAAATTTTTTTTTTGGACTTAAGTAATTTTTTCAGCGTTTATCAGACTTGCAGAAAGGGGAAATGTCAGTGAGCGTTCCGATTTCAGTTCAAGAGCGATTCACTCAATGAGTCCTTGATATTTAGTCGTTTTCAGGCAATTTTCAGAATTTTTGAAAATTTCACTTTTTAGTGAAAATATCCACTAAATGAGGGAATAATATGTGTGAGGGTACCCCAGGAGAGTTCCAAATGTGTGTGGGTAGAATATATATCCCACGGGGGTAAAATTGAAAAGAGTTTAAAAAATTTTTTTTTTGGACTTAAGTCATTTTTTCAGCGTTTATCAGACTTGCAGATAGGGGAAATGTCAGTGAGCGTTCCGATTTCAGTTCCAGAGCAATTCGCCCAATGAGTCCTTGATATTTAGTCGTTTTCAGCCAATTTTCTGGATTTTTGAAAATTTCACTTTTTTGTGAAAATATCCACTAAATGAGGGAATAATATGTGTGAGGGTACCCCAGGAGAGTTCCAAATGTGTGTGGGTAGAATATATATCCCACAGGGGTAAAATTGAAAAAAGTTAAAAAAAAATTTTTTGGGACTTAAGTCATTTTTTCGGCGTTTATCAGACTTTCAGATAGGGGAAATGTCAGTGAGCGTTCCGATTTCAGTTCCAGAGCGATTCGCCCAATGATTCCTTGATATTTCGTCGTTTTCATGAAATTTTCTGTATTTTTGAAAATTTCACTTTTTTGTGAAAATATCCACTAAATGAGGGAATAATATGTGTGAGGGTACCCCAGGAGAGTTCCAAATGTGTGTGGGTAGAATATATATCCCACAGGGGTAAAATTGAAAAAAGTTAAAAAAAATTTTTTATTGGACTTAAGTCATTTTTTCAGCGTTTATCAGACTTGCAGATAGGGGAAATGTCAGTGAGCGTTCCGATTTCAGTTCAAGAGCGATTCGCTCAATGAGTCCTTGATATTTAGTCATTTTCAGCCAATTTTCTGGATTTTTGAAAATTTCACTTTTTTGTGAAAATATCCACTAAATGAGGGAATAATATGTGTGAGGGTACCCCAGGAGAGTTCCAAATGTGTGTGGGTAGAATATATATCCCACAGGTGTAAAATTGAAAAAAGTTAAAAAAATTTTTTTTTTGGACTTAAGTCATTTTTTCAGCGTTTATCAGACTTGCAGATAGGGGAAATGTCAGTGAGCATTCGGATTTCAGTTCCAGAGCGATTCGCACAATGAGTCCTTGATATTTCGTCGTTTTCAGGCAATTTTCTGAATTTTAGAAAATTTCACTTTTTTGTGAGAATATCCACTAAATGAGGGAATAATATGTGTGAGGGTACCCCAGGAGAGTTCCAAATGTGTGTGGGTAGAATATATATCCCACAGGGGTAAAATTGAAAAAAGTTGAAAATTTTTTTTTATTGGACTTAGTCATTTTTCCGCCGTTTATCAGACTTTCAGAAAGAGCAAATGTCAGTGAGCGTTCCGATTTCAGTTCCAGAGCAATTCGCCCAATGAGTCCTTGATATTTAGTCATTTTCAGCAAATTTTCTGGATTTTTGAAAATTTCACTTTTTTGTGAAAATATCCACTAAATGAGGGAATAATATGTGTGAGGGTACCCCAGGAGAGTTCCAAATGTGTGTGGGTAGAATATATATCCCACAGGGGTAAAATTGAAAAAAGTTTAAAAAATTTTTTTTTTGGACTTGTCATTTTTTCAGCGTTTATCAGACTTGCAAATAGGGGAAATGTCAGTGAGCGTTCCGATTTCAGTTCAAGAGCGATTCGCTCAATGAATCCTTGATATTTAGTCGTTTTCAGGCAATTTTCAGAATTTTTGAAAATTTCACTTTTTAGTGAAAATATCCACTAAATGAGGGAATAATATGTGTGAGGGTACCCCAGGAGAGTTCCAAATGTGTGTGGGTAGAATATATATCCCACGGGGGTAAAATTGAAAAGAGTTTAAAAAATTTTTTTTTTGGACTTAAGTCATTTTTTCAGCGTTTATCAGACTTGCAGATAGGGGAAATGTCAGTGAGCGTTCCGATTTCAGTTCCAGAGCAATTCGCCCAATGAGTCCTTGATATTTAGTCGTTTTCAGCCAATTTTCTGGATTTTTGAAAATTTCACTTTTTTGTGAAAATATCCACTAAATGAGGGAATAATATGTGTGAGGGTACCCCAGGAGAGTTCCAAATGTGTGTGGGTAGAATATATATCCCACAGGGGTAAAATTGAAAAAAGTTGAAAAATTTTTTTTATTGGACTTAGTCATTTTTCCGCCGTTTATCAGACTTTCAGATAGAGCAAATGTCAGTGAGCGTTCCGATTTCAGTTCCAGAGCAATTCGCCCAATGAGTCCTTGATATTTAGTCGTTTTCAGCAAATTTTCGGGATTTTTGAAAATTTCACTTTTTTTGTGAAAATATCCACTAAATGAGGGAATAATATGTGTGAGGGTACCCCAGGAGAGTTCCAAATGTGTGTGGGTAGAATATATATCCCACTGGGGTAAAATTGAAAAAAGTTAAAAAAAATTTTTTTGGGACTTAAGTCATTTTTTCGGCGTTTATCAGACTTTCAGATAGGGGAAATGTCAGTGAGCGTTCCGATTTCAGTTCCAGAGCGATTCGTCCAATGAGTCCTTGATATTTCGTCGTTTTCATGAAATTTTCTGGATTTTTGAAAATTTCACTTTTTTGTGAAAATATCCACTAAGTGAGGGAATAATATGTGTGAGGGTACCCCAGGAGAGTTCCAAATGTGTGTGAGTAGAATATATATCCCATGGGGGTAAAATTGAAAAAAGTTTAAAAAATTTTTTTTTTGGACTTAAGTCATTTTTTCAGCGTTTATCAGACTTGCAGATAGGGATAATGTCAGTGAGCGTTCCGATTTCAGTTCCAGAGCAATTCGCCCAATGAGTCATTGATATTTAGTCGTTTTCAGCCAATTTTCTGTATTTTTGAAAATTTCACTTTTTTGTGAAAATATCCACTAAATGAGGGAATAATATGTGTGAGGGTACCCCAGGAGAGTTCCAAATGTGTGTGGGTAGAATATATATCCCACAGGGGTAAAATTGAAAAAAGTTAAAAAAAATTTTTTATTGGACTTAAGTCATTTTTTCAGCGTTTATCAGACTTGCAGATAGGGCAAATGTCAGTGAGCGTTCCGATTTCAGTTCAAGAGCGATTCGCTCAATGAGTCCTTGATATTTAGTCATTTTCAGCCAATTTCTGGATTTTTGAAAATTTCACTTTTTTGTGAAAATATCCACTAAATGAGGGAATAATATGTGTGAGGGTACCCCAGGAGAGTTCCAAATGTGTGTGGGTAGAATATATATCCCACTGGGGTAAAATTGAAAAAAGTTAAAAAAAATTTTTTTTTGGACTTAAGTCATTTTTTCAGCGTTTATCAGACTTGAAGATAGGGGAAATGTCAGTGAGCGTTCCGATTTCAGTTCCAGAGCAATTCGCCCAATGAGTCCTTGATATTTAGTCGTTTTCAGCCAATTTTCTGGATTTTTGAAAATTTCACTTTTTTGTGAAAATATCCACTAAATGAGGGAATAATATGTGTGAGGGTACCCCAAGAGAGTTCCAAATGTGTGTGGGTAGAATATATATCCCATGGGGGTAAAATTGAAAAAAGTTTAAAAAATTTTTTTTTTGGACTTAAGTCATTTTTTCAGCGTTTATCAGACTTGCAGATAGGGGAAATGTCAGTGAGCGTTCCGATTTCAGTTCAAGAGCGATTCGCTCAATGAGTCCTTGATATTTAGTCGTTTTCAGCCAATTTTCTGGATTTTTGAAAATTTCACTTTTTTGTGAAAATATCCACTAAATGAGGGAATAATATGTGTGAGGGTACCCCAGGAGAGTTCCAAATGTGTGTGGGTAGAATATATATCCCACAGGGGTAAAATTGAAAAGAGTTTAAAAATTTTTTTTTTGGACTTGTCATTTTTTCAGCGTTTATCAGACTTGCAGATAGGGGAAATGTCAGTGAGCGTTCCGATTTCAGTTCAAGAGCGATTCGCTCAATGAGTCCTTGATATTTAGTCGTTTTCAGGCAATTTTCAGAATTTTTGAAAATTTCACTTTTTTGTGAAAATATCCACTAAATGAGGGAATAATATGTGTGAGGGTACCCCAGGATAGTTCCAAATGTGTGTGGGTAGAATATATATCCCACGGGGTAAAATTGAAAAAAGTTAAAAAAATTTTTTTTTTGGACTTAAGTCATTTTTTCGGCGTTTATCAGATTTGCAGATAGGGGAAATGTCAGTGAGCGTTCGGATTTCAGTTCCAGAGCGATTCGCCCAATGAGTCCTTGATATTTCGTCGTTTTCATGAAATTTTCTGGATTTTTGAAAATTTCACTTTTTGTGAAAATATCCACTAAATGAGGGAATAATATGTGTGAGGGTACCCCAGGAGAGTTCCAAATGTGTGTGAGTAGAATATATATCCCATGGGGGTAAAATTGAAAAAAGTTTAAAAAATTTTTTTTTTGGACTTAAGTCATTTTTTCAGCGTTTATCAGACTTGCAGATAGGGGAAATGTCAGTGAGCGTTCCGATTTCAGTTCCAGAGCAATTCGCCCAATGAGTCATTGATATTTAGTCGTTTTCAGCCAATTTTCTGGATTTTTGAAAATTTCACTTTTTTGTGAAAATATCCACTAAATGAGGGAATAATATGTGTGAGGGTACCCCAGGAGAGTTCCAAATGTGTGTGGGCAGAATATATATCCCACGGGGGTAAAATTGAAAAAAGTTGAAAAAAATTTTTTTTTGGACTTAGTCATTTTTCTGGCGTTTATCAGACTTTCAGATAGGGGAAATGTCAGTGAGTGTTCCGATTTCAGTTCCAAAGCGATTCGCCCAATGATTCCTTGATATTTCGTCGTTTTCATGAAATTTTCTAGATTTTTGAAAATTTCCCTTTTTTGTGAAAATATCCACTAAATGAGGGAATAATATGTGTGAGGGTACCCCAGGAGAGTTCCAAATGTGTGTGGGTAGAATATATATCCCACAGGGTTAAAATTGAAAAAAGTTGAAAAAAATTTTTTTTGTACTTAGTCATTTTTCCGGCGTTTATCAGACTTTCAGATAGGGGAAATGTCAGAGAGCGTTCCGATTTCAGTTCCAGAGCGATTCGGTGGATGAGTCCTTGATATTTCGTCGTTTTCAGGAAATTTTCAGAATTTTTGAAAATTTCCTTTTTTTGTGAAAATATCCACCAAATGAGGGAATAATATGTGTGAGGGTACCCCAGGAGAGTTCCAAATGTGTGTGGGTAGAATAAATATCCCACAGGGTTAAAATTAAAAAAAGTTGAAAAAATTTTTTTTGGGGATTTAGTCATTTTTCCGGCGTTTATCAGACTTTCAGATAGGGGAAATGTCAGGGAGCATTCCGATTTTAGTTCCAGAGCGATTCGCCCAATGAGTCCTTGATATTTCGTCGTATTCAGGCAATTTTCAGAATTTTTGAAAATTTCACTTTTTTGTGAAAATATCCACTAAATGAAGGAATAATATGTGTGAGGGTACCCCAGGAGAGTTCCAAATGTGTGTGGGTAGAATATATATCCCACGGGGGTAAAATTGAAAAAAGTTGAAAACATTTTTTTTTTTGACTTAGTCATTTTTTCGGCATTTATCAGACTTTCAGATAGGGGAAATGTCAGTGAGCATTCCGATTTCAGTTCCAGAGCAATTCGCCCAATGAGTCCTTGATATTTAGTCGTTTTCAGCCAATTTTCTGGATTTTTGAAAATTTCACTTTTTTTGTGAAAATATCCACTAAAGGAGGGAATAATATGTGTGAGGGTACCCCAGGAGAGTTCCAAATGTGTGTGGGCAGAATATATATCCCACGGGGGTAAAATTGAAAAAAGTTGAAAAAATTTTTTTTTTGGACTTAGTCATTTTTCCGGCGTTTATCAGACTTTCAGATAGGGGAAATGTCAGTGAGCGTTCCGATTTCAGTTCCAGAGCGATTCGCCCAATGAGTCCTTGATATTTAGTCGTTTTCAGCCAATTTTCTGGATTTTTGAAAATTTCACTTTTTTGTGAAAATATCCACTAAATGAGGGAATAATATGTGTGAGGGTACCCCAGGAGAGTTCCAAATGTGTGTGGGTAGAATATATATCACACAGGGTTATTGAAAAAAGTTGAATAAAATTTTTCTTTTGTACTTGTCATTTTTCCGGCGTTTATCAGACTTTCAGATAGGGGAAATGTCAGTGAGCATTCCGATTTCAGTTCCAGAGTGATTCGGCGGATGAGTCCTTGATATTTCGTCGTTTTCAGGCAATTTTCTGAATTTTTGAAAATTTCACTTTTTTGTGAAAATATCCACTAAATGAGGGAATAATATGTGTGAGGGTACCCCAGGAGAGTTCCAAATGTGTGTGGGTAGAATATATATCCCAAGGGAGTAAAATTGAAAAAAGTTGAAAACATTTTTTTTTTTGGACTTGTCATTTTTCCGGCGTTTATCAGACTTTCAGATAAGGGAACTGTCAGTGAGCGTTCCGATTTCAGTTCCAGAGCGATTCTCCCAATGAGTCCTTGATATGTAGTAGTTTTCAGCCAATTTTCTGGATTTTTGAAAATTTCACTTTTTTGTGAAAATATCCACTAAATGAGGGAATAATATGTGTGAGGGTACCCTAGGAGAGTACCAAGTGTGTGTGGGTAGAATATATATCCCACGGGGGTAAAATTGAAAAAAGTTGAAAACATTTTTTTTTTGGACTGAAGTCATTTTTTCAGCGTTTATCAGACTTTCAGATTGGGGAAATGTCAGTGAGCATTCCGATTTCAGTTCCAGAGCGATTCGCCCAATGAGTCCTTGATATTTCGTCGTTTTCAGTCAATTTTCTGAATTTTTGAAAACTTCACTTTTTTGTGAAAATATCCACTAAATGAGGGAATAATATGTGTGAGGGTACCCCAGGAGAGTTCCAAATGTGTGTGGGTAGAATATATATCCCACGGGGGTAAAATTGAAAAAAGTTGAAAAAATTTTTTTTTTGAACTTAGTCATTTTTCCGCCGTTTATCAGACTTTCAGATAGGGGAAATGTCAGTGAGCGTTCCGATTTCAGTTCCAGAGCGATTCGGCGGATGAGTCCTTGATATTTCGTCGTTTTCAGGCAATTTTCTGAATTTTTGAAAATTTCACTTTTTAGTGAAAAAATCCACTAAATGAGGGAATAATATGTGTGAGGGTACCCCAGGAGAGTTCCAAATGTGTGTGGGTAGAATATATATCCCAAGGGAGTAAAATTGAAAAAAGTTTAAAAAATTTTTTTTTTGGACTTAAGTCATTTTTCCGGCGTTTATCAGACTTTCAGATAGGGGAAATGTCAGTGAGCATTCCGATTTCAGTTCCAGAGCGATTCGCCCAATGAGTCCTTGATATTTCGTCGTTTTCAGTCAATTTTCTGAATTTTTGAAAACTTCACTTTTTTGTGAAAATATCCACTAAATGAGGGAATAATATGTGTGAGGGTACCCCAGGAGAGTTCCAAATGTGTGTGGGTAGAATATATATCCCACGGGGGTAAAATTGAAAAAAGTTGAAAAAATTTTTTTTTTGAACTTAGTCATTTTTCCGCCGTTTATCAGACTTTCAGATAGGGGAAATGTCAGTGAGCGTTCCGATTTCAGTTCCAGAGCGATTCGGCGGATGAGTCCTTGATATTTCGTCGTTTTCAGGCAATTTTCTGAATTTTTGAAAATTTCACTTTTTTGTGAAAATATCCACTAAATGAGGGAATAATATGTGTGAGGGTACCCCAGGAGAGTTCCAAATGTGTGTGGGTAGAATATATATCCCAAGGGAGTAAAATTGAAAAAAGTTTAAAAAATTTTTTTTTTGGACTTAAGTCATTTTTCCGGCGTTTATCAGACTTTCAGATAGGGGAAATGTCAGTGAGCGTTCCGATTTCAGTTCCAGAGCGATTCGGCGGATGAGTCCCTGATATTTCGTCGTTTTCAGCAAATTTTCTGAATTTTTGAAAATGTCACTTTTTTGTGAAAATATCCACTAATGAGGGAATAATATGTGTGAGGGTACCCCAGGAGAGTTCCAAATGTGTGTGGGTAGAATATATATCCCACGGGGGTAAAATTGAAAAAAGTTGAAAAAAATTTTTTTTTGGACTTAGTCATTTTTCCGGCGTTTATCAGAGTTTCAGATAAGGGAAATGTCAGTGAGCGTTCCGATTTCAGTTCCAGAGCAATTCGCCCAATGAGTCCTTGATATGTAGTAGTTTTCAGCCAATTTTCTGGAATTTTGAAAATTTCACTTTTTTGCGAAAATATCCACTAAATGAGGGAATAATATGTGTGAGGGTACCCCAGGAGAGTTCCAAATGTGTGTGGGTAGAATATATATCCCACGGGGGTAAAATTGAAAAAAGTTGAAAAAATTTTTTTTTTGAACTTAGTCATTTTTCCGCCGTTTATCAGACTTTCAGATAGGGGAAATGTCAGTGAGCGTTCCGATTTCAGTTCCAGAGCGAATCGGCGGATGAGTCCTTGATATGTCGTCGTTTTCAGGCAATTTTCTGAATTTTTGAAAATTTCACTTTTTTGTGAAAATATCCACTAAATGAGGGAATAATATGTGTGAGGGTACCCCAGGAGAGTTCCAAATGTGTGTGGGTAGAATATATATCCCAAGGGAGTAAAATTGAAAAAAGTTTAAAAAATTTTTTTTTTGGACTTAAGTCATTTTTCCGGCGTTTATCAGACTTTCAGATAGGGGAAATGTCAGTGAGCGTTCCGATTTCAGTTCCAGAGCGATTCGGCGGATGAGTCCCTGATATTTCGTCGTTTTCAGCAAATTTTCTGAATTTTTGAAAATGTCACTTTTTTGTGAAAATATCCACTAATGAGGGAATAATATGTGTGAGGGTACCCCAGGAGAGTTCCAAATGTGTGTGGGTAGAATATATATCCCACGGGGGTAAAATTGAAAAAAGTTGAAAAAAATTTTTTTTTGGACTTAGTCATTTTTCCGGCGTTTATCAGAGTTTCAGATAAGGGAAATGTCAGTGAGCGTTCCGATTTCAGTTCCAGAGCAATTCGCCCAATGAGTCCTTGATATGTAGTAGTTTTCAGCCAATTTTCTGGAATTTTGAAAATTTCACTTTTTTGTGAAAATATCCACTAAATGAGGGAATAATATGTGTGAGGGTACCCCAGGAGAGTTCCAAATGTGTGTGGGTAGAATATATATCCCACGGGGGTAAAATTGAAAAAAGTTGAAAAAATTTTTTTTTTAGACTTAAGTCATTTTTTTGGCGTTTATCAGACTTTCAGATAGGGGAAATGTCAGTGAGCGTTCCGACTTCAGTTCCAGAGCGATTCGCCCAATGAGTCCTTGATATTTCGTCGTTTTCACCAAATTTTCTGTAATTTTGAAAATTTCACTTTTTTGTGAAAATATCCACTAAATGAGGGAATAATATGTGTGAGGGTACCCCAGGAGAGTTCCAAATGTGTGTGGGTAGAATATATATCCCACGGGGGTAAAATTGAAAAAAGTTGAAAACATTTTTTTTTTGGACTTAGTCATTTTTCCTGCGTTTATCAGACTTTCAGATAGGGGAAATGTCAGTGAGCATTTCGATTTCAGTTCCAGAGCAATTCGCCCAATGAGTCCTTGATATTTAGTCGTTTTCAGCCAATTTTCTGGATTTTTGAAAATTTCACTTTTTTTGTGAAAATATCCACTAAATGAGGGAATAATATGTGTGAGGGTACCCCAGTAGGGTTCCAAATGTGTGTGGGTAGAATATATATCCCACGGGGGTAAAATTGAAAAAAGTTTAAAAAATTTTTTTTTTAGACTTAAGTCATTTTTTCGGCGTTTATCAGACTTTCAGATAGGGGAAATGTCAGTGAGCGTTCCGATTTTAGTTCCAGAGCGATTCGCCCAATGAGTCCTTGATATTTCGTCATTTTCAGGCAATTTTCTGAATTTTTGAAAATTTCACTTTTTTGTGAAAATATCCACTAAATGAGGGAATAATATGTGTGAGGGTACCCCAGGAGAGTTCCAAATGTGTGTGGGTAGAATATATATCCCACGGGGGTAAAATTGAAAAAAGTTGAAAACATTTTTTTTTTGGACTTAGTCATTTTTCCTGCGTTTATCAGACTTTCAGATAGGGGAAATGTCAGTGAGCATTCCGATTTCAGTTCCAGAGCAATTCGCCCAATGAGTCCTTGATATTTAGTCGTTTTCAGCCAATTTTCTGGATTTTTGAAAATTTCACTTTTTTGTGAAAATAAGCACTAAATGAGGGAATAATATGTGTGAGGGTACCCCAGGAGAGTTCCAAATGTGTGTGGGTAGAATATATATCTTACGGGGGTAAAATTGAAAAAAGTTGAAAACATTTTTTTTTTTAACTTAAGTCAATTTTTCGGCGTTTATCCGACTTTCAGATATGGGAAATGTCAGTGAGCGTTCTGATTTCAGTTCCAGAGCGATTCGCCCAATGAGTTTTTGATATTTCATCGTTTTCAGGCAATTTTCTGAATTTTTGAAAATTTCACTTTTTTGTGAAAATATCCACTAAAAGAGGGAATAATATGTGTGAGGGTACCCCAGGAGAGTTCCAAATGTGTGTGGGTAGAATATATATCCCACGGGGGTAAAATTGAAAAAAGTTGAAAAAAATTTTTTTTTGGACTTAGTAATTTTTTCGGCGTTTATCAGACTTTCAGATAGGGGAAATGTCAGTGAGCGTTCCGATTTCAGTTCCAGAGCGATTCGCCCAATGAGTCCTTGATATTTCATCGTTTTCAGCCAATTTTCTGGATTTTTGAAAATTTCACTTTTTTGTGAAAATATCCACTAAATGAGGGAATAATATGTGTGAGGGTACCCCAGGAGAGTTCCAAATGTGTGTGGGTAGAATATATATCCCACAGGGTTATTGAAAAAAGTTGAAAACATTTTTTTTTTGGACTTAGTCATTTTTCCGGCGTTTATCAGACTTTCAGATAGGGGAAATGTCAGTGAGCGTTCCGATTTCAGTTCCAGAGCGATTCACTCAATGAGTCCTTGATATTTCATCGTTTTCAGCCAATTTTCTGGATTTTTGAAAATTTCACTTTTTTGTAAAAATATCCACTAAATGAGGGAATAATATGTGTGAGGGTACCCCAGGAGAGTTCCAAATGTGTGTGGGTAGAATATATATCCCACGGGGGTAAAATTGAAAAAAGTTGAAAACATTTTTTTTTTAACTTAGTCATTTTTTCTGCGTTTATCAGACTATCAGATAGGGGAAATGTCAGTGAGCGTTCCGATTTCAGTTCCAGAGCGATTCGCCCAATGAGTCCTTGATATTTCGTCGTTTTCAGGCAATTTTCTGAATTTTTGAAAATTTAACTTTTTTGTGAAAATATCCACTAAATGAGAGAATAATATGTGTGAGGGTACCCCAGCAGAGTTCCAAATGTGTGTGGGTAGAATATATATCCCACGGGAGTAAAATTGAAAAAAGTTGAAAACATTTTTTTTTTTGAATTAGTCATTTTTCCGGCGTTTATCAGACTTTCAGATAGGGGAAATGTCAGTGAGCGTTCCGATTTCAGTTCCAGAGCGATTCGGCGGATGAGTCCCTGATATTTCGTCGTTTTCAGGAAACTATCTGAATTTTTGAAAATGTCACTTTTTTGTGAAAATATCCACTAATGAGGGAATAATATGTGTGAGGGTACCCCAGGAGAGTTCCAAATGTGTGTGGGTAGAATATATATCCCACGGGGGTAAAATTGAAAAAGGTTGAAAAAATTTTTTTTTTGGACTTAGTCATTTTTCCGGCGTTTATCAGACTTTCAGATAAGGGAAATGTCAGTGAGCATTCCGATTTCAGTTCCAGAGCGATTCGCCCCATTAGTCCTTGATATTTCGTCGTTTTCAGGCAATTTTCTGAATGTTTGAAAATTTCACTTTTTTGTGAAAATATCCCCTAAATGAGGGAATAATATGTGTGAGGGTACCCCAGGAGAGTTCCAAATGTGTGTGGGTAGAATATATATCCCACGGGGGTAAAATTGAAAAACGTTGAAAACATTTTTTTTTGAACTTAGTCATTTTTTCGGCGTTTATCAGACTTTCAGATAGGGGAAATGTCAGTGAGCATTCCGTTTTCAGTTCCAGAGCAATTCGCCCAATGAGTCCTTGATATTTAGTCGTTTTCAGCCAATTTTCTGGATTTTTGAAAATTTCACTTTTTTGTGAAAATAACCACTAAATGAGGGAATAATATGTGTGAGGGTACCCCAGGAGAGTTCCAAATGTGTGTGGGTAGAATATATATCCCACGGGGGTAAAATTGAAAAAAGTTGAAAAAATTTTTTTTTGGACTTAGTCATTTTTCCGGCGTTTATCAGACTTTCAGATAGGGGAAATGTCAGTGAGCGTTCCGATTTCAGTTCCAGAGCGATTCGCCCAATGAGTCCTTGATATTTCGTCGTTTTCAGGCAATTTTCTGAATTTTTGAAAATTTCACTTTTTTGTGAAAATAACCACTAAATGAGGGAATAATATGTGTGAGGGTACCCCAGGAGAGTTCCAAATGTGTGTGGGTAGACTATATATCCCACGGGGGTAAAATTGAAAAAAGTTGAGAAAAATTTTTTTTTTGGACTTAAGTCATTTTTTCGGCGTTTATCAGACTTTCAGATAGGGGAAATGTCAGTGAGCGTTCCGATTTCAGTTCCAGAGCGATTCGCCCAATGAGTCCTTGATATTTCGTCGTTTTCAGGCAATTTTCTGAATTTTTGAAAATTTCACTTTTTTGTGAAAATATCCACTAAATGAGGGAATAATATGTGTGAGGGTACCCCAGGAGAGTTCCAAATGTGTGTGGGTAGAATATATATCCCACGGGTGTAAAATTGAAAAAAGTTGAAAAATTTTTTTTTTGGACTTAAGTCATTTTTTCGGCGATTATCAGACTTTCAGATAGGGGAAATGTCAGTGAGCATTCCGATTTCAGTTTCAGAGCGATTCGCCCAATGAGTCCTTGATATTTAGTCATTTTCAGCCAATTTTCTGGATTTTTGAAAATTTCACTTTTTTGTGAAAATATACACTAATTGAGGGAATAATATGTGTGAGGGTACCGCAGGAGAGTTCCAAATGTGTCTGGGTAGAATATATATCCCACGGGTGTAAAATTGAAAAAAGTTGAAAACATTTTTTTTTGGACTTAAGTCATTTTTTCGGCGTTTATCCGACTTTCAGATAGGGGAAATGTCAGTGAGCGTTCCGATTTCAGTTCCAGAGCGATTCGCCAAATGAGTCCTTGATATTTCGTCGTTTTCAGGCAATTTTCTGAATTTTTGAAAATTTCACTTTTTTGTGAAAATATCCACTAAATGAGGGAATAATATGTGTAAGGGTACCCCAGGAGAGTTCCAAATGTGTGTGGGTAGAATATATATCCCACGGGGTAAAATTGAAAAAAGTTGAAATAAATTTTTTTTTGGACTTAGTCATTTTTCCGGCGTTTATCAGACTTTCAGATAGGGGAAATGTCAGTGAGCGTTCCGATTTCAGTTCCAGAGCGATTCGCCCAATGAGTCCTTGATATTTAGTCGTTTTCAGCCAATTTTCTGGATTTTTGAAAATTTCACTTTTTTGTGAAAATATCCACTAAATGAGGGAATAATATGTGTGAGGGTACCCCAGGAGAGTTCCAAATGTGTGTGGGTAGAATATATATCCCACGGGAGTAAAATTGAAAAAAGTTGAAAAGATTTTTTTTTGGACTTAGTCATTTTTCCGGCGTTTATCAGACTTTCAGATAGGGGAAATATCAGTGAGCGTTCCGATTTCAGTTCCAGAGAGATTCGCCAAATGAGTCCTTGATAGTGCGTCATTTTCAGGCAATTTTCTGAATTTTTGAAAATTTCACTTTTTTGTGAAAATATCCACTAAATGAGGGAATAATATGTGTGAGGGTACCCCAGGAGAGTTCCAAATGTATGTGGTTAGAATATATATCCCACGGGGGTAAAATTTAAAAAAGTTGAAAAAAATTTTTTTTTGGACTTAGTCATTTTTCCGGCGTTTATCAGACTTTCAGATAGGGGAAATGTCAGTGAGCGTTCCGATTTCAGTTCATGAGCGATTCGGCGGATGAGTCCCTGATATTTCGTCGTTTTCAGGAAATTTTCTGAATTTTTGAAAATGTCACTTTTTTGTGAAAATATCCACTCAATGAGGGAATAATATGTGTGAGGGTACCGCAGGAGAGTTCCAAATGTGTCTGGGTAGAATATATATCCCACGGGTGTAAAATTGAAAAAAGTTGAAAACATTTTTTTTTGGACTTAAGTCATTTTTTCGGCGTTTATCCGACTTTCAGATAGGGGAAATGTCAGTGAGCGTTCCGATTTCAGTTCCAGAGCGATTCGCCAAATGAGTCCTTGATATTTCGTCGTTTTCAGGCAATTTTCTGAATTTTTGAAAATTTCACTTTTTTGTGAAAATATCCACTAAATGAGGGAATAATATGTGTAAGGGTACCCCAGGAGAGTTCCAAATGTGTGTGGGTAGAATATATATCCCACGTGGGTAAAATTGAAAAAAGTTGAAAAAAATTTTTTTTTGGACTTAGTCATTTTTCCGGCGTTTATCAGACTTTCAGATAGGGGAAATGTCAGTGAGCGTTCCGATTTCAGTTCCAGAGAGATTCGCCAAATGAGTCCTTGATATTGCGTCATTTTCAGGCAATTTTCTGAATTTTTGAAAATTTCACTTTTTTGTGAAAATATCCACTAAATGAGGGAATAATATGTGTGAGGGTACCCCAGGAGAGTTCCAAATGTATGTGGTTAGAATATATATCCCAAGGGGGTAAAATTTAAAAAAGTTGAAAAAAATTTTTTTTTGGACTTAGTCATTTTTCCGGCGTTTATCAGACTTTCAGATAGGGGAAATGTCAGTGAGCGTTCCGATTTCAGTTCATGAGCGATTCGGCGGATGAGTCCCTGATATTTCGTCGTTTTCAGGAAATTTTCTGAATTTTTGAAAATGTCACTTTTTTGTGAAAATATCCACTCAATGAGGGAATAATATGTGTGAGGGTACCCCAGGAGAGTTCCAAATGTGTGTGGGTAGAATATATTTTCCACGGGGGTAAAAATGAAAAAAGTTGAAAAGATTTTTTTTTGGACTTAGTCATTTTTCCGGCGTTTATCGGACTTTCAGATAGGGGAAATGTCAGTGAGCGTTCCGATTTCAGTTCCAGAGTGATTCGCCCAATGAGTCCTTGATATTTCGTCGTTTTCAGGCAATTTTCTGAATTTTTGAAAATTTCACTTTTTTATGAAAATATCCACTAAATGAGGGAATAATATGTGTGAGGGTACCCCAGGAGAGTTCCAAATGTGTGTGGGTAGAATATATATCCCACGGGGGTAAAATTGAAAAAAGTTGAGAAAAATTTTTTTTTTGGACTTAAGTCATTTTTTCGGCGTTTATCAGACTTTCAGATAGGGGAAATGTCAGTGAGCGTTCCGATTTCAGTTCCAGAGCGATTCGCCCAATGAGTCCTTGATATTTCGTCGTTTTCAGGCAATTTTCTGAATTTTTGAAAATTTCACTTTTTTGTGAAAATATCCACTAAATGAGGGAATAATATGTGTGAGGGTACCCCAGGAGAGTTCCAAATGTGTGTGGGTAGAATATATATCCCACGGGTGTAAAATTGAAAAAAGTTGAAAAATTTTTTTTTTTGGACACTGTCATTTTTCCGGCGATTATCAGACTTTCAGATAGGGGAAATGTCAGTGAGCGTTCCGATTTCAGTTCCAGAGCGATTCGCCCAATGAGTCCTTGATATTTAGTCATTTTCAGCCAATTTTCTGGATTTTTGAAAATTTCACTTTTTTGTGAAAATATACACTAATTGAGGGAATAATATGTGTGAGGGTACCGCAGGAGAGTTCCAAATGTGTCTGGGTAGAATATATATCCCACGGGTGTAAAATTGAAAAAAGTTGAAAACATTTTTTTTTGGACTTAAGTCATTTTTTCGGCGTTTATCGGACTTTCAGATAGGGGAAATGTCAGTGAGCGTTCCGATTTCAGTTCCAGAGTGATTCGCCCAATGAGTCCTTGATATTTCGTCGTTTTCAGGCAATTTTCTGAATTTTTGAAAATTTCACTTTTTTATGAAAATATCCACTAAATGAGGGAATAATATGTGTGAGGGTACCCCAGGAGAGTTCCAAATGTGTGTGGGTAGATTATATATCCCACGGAGGTAAAATTGAAAAAAGTTGAGAAAAATTTTTTTTTTGGACTTAAGTCATTTTTTCGGCGTTTATCAGACTTTCAGATAGGGGAAATGTCAGTGAGCGTTCCGATTTCAGTTCCAGAGCGATTCGCCCAATGAGTCCTTGATATTTCGTCGTTTTCAGGCAATTTTCTGAATTTTTGAAAATTTCACTTTTTTGTGAAAATATCCACTAAATGAGGGAATAATATGTGTGAGGGTACCCCAGGAGAGTTCCAAATGTGTGTGGGTAGAATATATATCCCACGGGTGTAAAATTGAAAAAAGTTGAAAAATTTTTTTTTTTGGACACTGTCATTTTTCCGGCGATTATCAGACTTTCAGATAGGGGAAATGTCAGTGAGCGTTCCGATTTCAGTTCCAGAGCGATTCGCCCAATGAGTCCTTGATATTTAGTCATTTTCAGCCAATTTTCTGGATTTTTGAAAATTTCACTTTTTTGTGAAAATATACACTAATTGAGGGAATAATATGTGTGAGGGTACCGCAGGAGAGTTCCAAATGTGTCTGGGTAGAATATATATCCCACGGGTGTAAAATTGAAAAAAGTTGAAAACATTTTTTTTTGGACTTAAGTCATTTTTTCGGTGTTTATCCGACTTTCAGATAGGGGAAATGTCAGTGAGCGTTCCGATTTCAGTTCCAGAGCGATTCGCCAAATGAGTCCTTGATATTTCGTCGTTTTCAGGCAATTTTCTGAATTTTTGAAAATTTCACTTTTTTGTGAAAATATCCACTAAATGAGGGAATAATATGTGTAAGGGTACCCCAGGAGAGTTCCAAATGTGTGTGGGTAGAATATATATCCCACGGGGGTAAAATTGGAAAAAGTTGAAAAAAATTTTTTTTTGGACTTAGTCATTTTTCCGGCGTTTATCAGACTTTCAGATAGGGGAAATGTCAGTGAGCGTTCCGATTTCAGTTCCAGAGCGATTCGCCCAATGAGTCCTTGATATTTAGTCGTTTTCAGCCAATTTTCTGGATTTTTGAAAATTTCACTTTTTTGTGAAAATATCCACTAAATGAGGGAATAATATGTGTGAGGGTACCCCAGGAGAGTTCCAAATGTGTGTGGGTAGAATATATATCCCACGGGAGTAAAATTGAAAAAAGTTGAAAAGATTTTTTTTTGGACTTAGTCATTTTTCCGGCGTTTATCAGACTTTCAGATAGGGGAAATGTCAGTGAGCGTTCCGATTTCAGTTCAAGAGCGATTCGGCGGATGAGTCCCTGATATTTCGTCGTTTTCAGGAAATTTTCTGAATTTTTGAAAATGTCACTTTTTTGTGAAAATATCCACTCAATGAGGGAATTATATGTGTGAGGGTACCCCAGGAGAGTTCCAAATGTGTGTGGGTAGAATATATTTCCCACGGGGGTAAAAATGAAAAAATTTGAAAATATTTTTTTTTGGACTTAGTCATTTTTCCGGCGTTTATCGGACTTTCAGATAGGGGAAATGTCAGTGAGCGTTCCGATTTCAGTTCCAGAGTGATTCGCCCAATGAGTCCTTGATATTTAGTCATTTTCAGCCAATTTTCTGGATTTTTGAAAATTTCACTTTTTTGTGAAAATATACACTAATTGAGGGAATAATATGTGTGAGGGTACCCCAGGAGAGTTCCAAATGTGTGTGGGTAGAATATATATCCCACGGGGGTAAAATTGAAAAAAGTTGAAAAATTTTTTTTTTTAGACTTAGTCATTTTTCCGGCGATTATCAGACTTTCAGATAGGGGAAATGTCAGTGAGCGTTCCGATTTCAGTTCCAGAGCGATTCGCCAAATGAGTCCTTGATATTTCGTCATTTTCAGGCAATTTTCTGAATTTTTGAAAATTTCACTTTTTTGTGAAAATATCCACTAAATGAGGGAATAATATGTGTGAGGGTACCCTAGGAGAGTTCCAAATGTGTGTGGGTAGAATATATATCCCACGGGGGTAAAATTGAAAAAAGTTGAAAAAAATTTTTTTTTGGACTTAGTCATTTTTCCGGCGTTTATCAGACTTTCAGATAGGGGAAATGTCAGTGAGCGTTCCGATTTCAGTTCATGAGCGATTCGGCGGATGAGTCCCTGATATTTCGTCGTTTTCAGGAAATTTTCAGAATTTTTGAAAATGTCACTTTTTTGTGAAAATATCCACTCAATGAGGGAATAATATGTGTGAGGGTACCCCAGGAGAGTTCCAAATGTGTGTGGGTAGAATATATTTTCCACGGGGGTAAAAATGAAAAAAGTTGAAAAGATTTTTTTTTTGGACTTAAGTCATTTTTTCGGCGTTTATCAGACTTTCAGATAGGGGAAATGTCAGTGAGCATTCCGATTTCAGTTCCAGAGCGATTCGCCCAATGAGTCCTTGATATTTCGTCGTTTTCAGGCAATTTTCTGAATTTTTGAAAATTTCACTTTTTTGTGAAAATATCCACTAAATGAGGGAATAATATGTGTGAGGGTACCCCAGGAGAGTTCCAAATGTGTGTGGGTAGAATATATATCCCACGGGTGTAAAATTGAAAAAAGTTGAAAAATTTTTTTTTTGGACACTGTCATTTTTCCGGCGATTATCAGACTTTCAGATAGGGGAAATGTCAGTGAGCGTTCCGATTTCAGTTCCAGAGCGATTCGCCCAATGAGTCCTTGATATTTAGTCATTTTCAGCCAATTTTCTGGATTTTTGAAAATTTCACTTTTTTGTGAAAATATACACTAATTGAGGGAATAATATGTGTGAGGGTACCGCAGGAGAGTTCCAAATGTGTCTGGGTAGAATATATATCCCACGGGTGTAAAATTGAAAAAAGTTGAAAACATTTTTTTTTGGACTTAAGTCATTTTTTCGGCGTTTATCCGACTTTCAGATAGGGGAAATGTCAGTGAGCGTTCCGATTTCAGTTCCAGAGCGATTCGCCAAATGAGTCCTTGATATTTCGTCGTTTTCAGGCAATTTTCTGAATTTTTGAAAATTTCACTTTTTTGTGAAAATATCCACTAAATGAGGGAATAATATGTGTAAGGGTACCCCAGGAGAGTTCCAAATGTGTGTGGGTAGAATATATATCCCACGGGTGTAAAATTGAAAAAAGTTGAAAAATTTTTTTTTTTGGACACTGTCATTTTTCCGGCGATTATCAGACTTTCAGATAGGGGAAATGTCAGTGAGCGTTCCGATTTCAGTTCCAGAGCGATTCGCCCAATGAGTCCTTGATATTTAGTCATTTTCAGCCAATTTTCTGGATTTTTGAAAATTTCACTTTTTTGTGAAAATATACACTAATTGAGGGAATAATATGTGTGAGGGTACCGCAGGAGAGTTCCAAATGTGTCTGGGTAGAATATATATCCCACGGGTGTAAAATTGAAAAAGGTTGAAAACAATTTTTTTTGGACTTGTCATTTTTTCGGCGTTTATCGGACTTTCAGATAGCGGAAATGTCAGTGAGCGTTCCGATTTCAGTTCCAGAGCGATTCGCCCAATGAGTCCTTGATATTTCGTCGTTTTCAGGCAATTTTCTGAATTTTTGAAAATTTCACTTTTTTGTGAAAATATCCACTAAATGAGGGAATAATATGTGTGAGGGTACCCCAGGAGAGTTCCAAATGTGTGTGGGTAGAATATATATCCCACGGGTGTAAAATTGAAAAAAGTTGAAAAATTTTTTTTTTGGACACTGTCATTTTTCCGGCGATTATCAGACTTTCAGATAGGGGAAATGTCAGTGAGCGTTCCGATTTCAGTTCCAGAGCGATTCGCCCAATGAGTCCTTGATATTTAGTCATTTTCAGCCAATTTTCTGGATTTTTGAAAATTTCACTTTTTTGTGAAAATATACACTAATTGAGGGAATAATATGTGTGAGGGTACCGCAGGAGAGTTCCAAATGTGTCTGGGTAGAATATATATCCCACGGGTGTAAAATTGAAAAAAGTTGAAAACATTTTTTTTTGGACTTAAGTCATTTTTTCGGCGTTTATCCGACTTTCAGATAGGGGAAATGTCAGTGAGCGTTCCGATTTCAGTTCCAGAGCGATTCGCCAAATGAGTCCTTGATATTTCGTCGTTTTCAGGCAATTTTCTGAATTTTTGAAAATTTCACTTTTTTGTGAAAATATCCACTAAATGAGGGAATAATATGTGTAAGGGTACCCCAGGAGAGTTCCAAATGTGTGTGGGTAGAATATATATCCCACGGGGGTAAAATTGAAAAAAGTTGAAAAGAATTTTTTTTTGGACTTAGCCATTTTTCCGGCGTTTATCAGACTTTCAGATAGGGGAAATGTCAGTGAGCGTTCCGATTTCAGTTCAAGAGTGATTCAGCGGATGAGTCCCTGATATTTCGTCGTTTTCAGGAAATTTTCTGAATTTTTGAAAATGTCACTTTTTTGTGAAAATATCCACTCAATGAGGGAATTATATGTGTGAGGGTACCCCAGGAGAGTTCCAAATGTGTGTGGGTAGAATATATTTCCCACGGGGGTAAAAATGAAAAAAGTTGAAAAGATTTTTTTTTGGACTTAGTCATTTTTCCGGCGTTTATCGGACTTTCAGATAGGGGAAATGTCAGTGAGCGTTCCGATTTCAGTTCCAGAGTGATTCGCCCAATGAGTCCTTGATATTTCGTCGTTTTCAGGCAATTTTCTGAATTTTTGAAAATTTCACTTTTTTATGTAAATATCCACTAAATGAGGGAATAATATGTGTGAGGGTACCCCAGGAGAGTTCCAAATGTGTGTGGGTAGAATATATATACCACGGGGGTAAAATTGAAAAAAGTTGAAAAAATTTTTTTTTTGGACTTAGTCATTTTTCCGGCGTTTATCAGACTTTCAGATAGGGGAAATGTCAGTGAGCGTTCCGATTTCAGTTCCAGAGCGATTCGCCCAATGAGTCCTTGATATTTAGTCATTTTCAGCCAATTTTCTGGATTTTTGAAAATTTCACTTTTTTGTGAAAATATACACTAATTGAGGGAATAATATGTGTGAGGGTACCCCAGGAGAGTTCCAAATGTGTGTGGGTAGAATATATATCCCACGGGTGTAAAATTGAAAAAAGTTGAAAAATTTTTTTTTTTAGACTTAGTCATTTTTCCGGCGATTATCAGACTTTCAGATAGGGGAAATGTCAGTGAGCGTTCCGATTTCAGTTCATGAGCGATTCGGCGGATGAGTCCCTGATATTTCGTCGTTTTCAGTAAATTTTCTGAATTTTTGAAAATGTCACTTTTTTGTGAAAATATCCACTCAATGAGGGAATAATATGTGTGAGGGTACCCCAGGAGAGTTCCAAATGTGTGTGGGTAGAATATATTTTCCACGGGGGTAAAAATGAAAAAAGTTGAAAAGATTTTTTTTTGGACTTAAGTCATTTTTTCGGCGTTTATCAGACTTTCAGATAGGGGAAATGTCAGTGAGCGTTCCGATTTCAGTTCCAGAGCGATTCGCCCAATGAGTCCTTGATATTTCGTCGTTTTCAGGCAATTTTCTGAATTTTTGAAAATTTCACTTTTTTGTGAAAATATCCACTAAATGAGGGAATAATATGTGTGAGGGTACCCCAGGAGAGTTCCAAATGTGTGTGGGTAGAATATATATCCCACGGGTGTAAAATTGAAAAAAGTTGAAAAATTTTTTTTTTTGGACACTGTCATTTTTCCGGCGATTATCAGACTTTCAGATAGGGGAAATGTCAGTGAGCGTTCCGATTTCAGTTCCAGAGCGATTCGCCCAATGAGTCCTTGATATTTAGTCATTTTCAGCCAATTTTCTGGATTTTTGAAAATTTCACTTTTTTGTGAAAATATACACTAATTGAGGGAATAATATGTGTGAGGGTACCGCAGGAGAGTTCCAAATGTGTCTGGGTAGAATATATATCCCACAGGTGTAAAATTGAAAAAAGTTGAAAACATTTTTTTTTGGACTTAAGTCATTTTTTCGGCGTTTATCGGACTTTCAGATAGGGGAAATGTCAGTGAGCGTTCCGATTTCAGTTCCAGAGTGATTCGCGCAATGAGTCCTTGATATTTCGTCGTTTTCAGGCAATTTTCTGAATTTTTGAAAATTTCACTTTTTTATGAAAATATCCACTAAATGAGGGAATAATATGTGTGAGGGTACCCCAGGAGAGTTCCAAATGTGTGTGGGTAGAATATATATCCCACGGGGGTAAAATTGAAAAAAGTTGAGAAAAATTTTTTTTTTGGACTTAAGTCATTTTTTCGGCGTTTATCAGACTTTCAGATAGGGGAAATGTCAGTGAGCGTTCCGATTTCAGTTCCAGAGCGATTCGCCCAATGAGTCCTTGATATTTCGTCGTTTTCAGGCAATTTTCTGAATTTTTGAAAATTTCACTTTTTTGTGAAAATATCCACAAAATGAGGGAATAATATGTGTGAGGGTACCCCAGGAGAGTTCCAAATGTGTGTGGGTAGAATATATATCCCACGGGTGTAAAATTGAAAAAAGTTGAAAAATTTTTTTTTTTGGACACTGTCATTTTTCCGGCGATTATCAGACTTTCAGATAGGGGAAATGTCAGTGAGCGTTCCGATTTCAGTTCCAGAGCGATTCGCCCAATGAGTCCTTGATATTTCTCCGTTTTCAGGCAATTTTCAGAATTTTTGAAAATTTCACTTTTTTATGAAAATATCCACTAAATGAGGGAATAATATGTGTGAGGGTACCCCAGGAGAGTTCCAAATGTGCGTGGGTAGAATATATATCCCACGGGGGTAAAATTGAAAAAAGTTGAAAAAATTTTTTTTTGGACTTAGTCATTTTTCCGGCGTTTATCAGACTTTCAGATAGGGGAAATGTCAGTGAGCGTTCCGATTTCAGTTCCAGAGCGATTCGCCCAATGAGTCCTTGATATTTCGTCGTTTTCAGGCAATTTTCTGAATTTTTGAAAATTTCACTTTTTTGTGAAAATATCCACTAAATGAGGGAATAATATGTGTGAGGGTACCCCAGGAGAGTTCCAAATGTGTGTGGGTAGACTATATATCCCACGGGGGTAAAATTGAAAAAAGTTGAGAAAAATTTTTTTTTTGGACTTAAGTCATTTTTTTGGCGTTTATCAGACTTTCAGATAGGGGAAATGTCAGTGAGCATTCCGATTTCAGTTCCAGAGTGATTCGCCCAATGAGTCCTTGATATTTAGTCATTTTCAGCCAATTTTCTGGATTTTTGAAAATTTCACTTTTTTGTGAAAATATACACTAATTGAGGGAATAATATGTGTGAGGGTACCCCAGGAGAGTTCCAAATGTGTGTGGGTAAAATATATATCCCACGGGTGTAAAATTGAAAAAAGTTGAAAAAATTTTTTTTTTAGACTTAGTCATTTTTCCGGCGATTATCAGACTTTCAGATAGGGGAAATGTCAGTGAGCGTTCCGATTTCAGTTCCAGAGCGATTCGCCCAATGAGTCCTTGATATTTCTCCGTTTTCAGGCAATTTTCTGAATTTTTGAAAATTTCACTTTTTTATGAAAATATCCACTAAATGAGGGAATAATATGTGTGAGGGTACCCCAGGAGAGTTCCAAATGTGCGTGGGTAGAATATATATCCCACGGGGGTAAAATTGAAAAAAGTTGAAAAAATTTTTTTTTGGACTTAAGTCATTTTTTCGGCGTTTATCAGACTTTCAGATAGGGGAAGTGTCAGTGAGCGTTCCGATTTCAGTTCCAGAGCGATTCGCCCAATGAGTCCTTGATATTTAGTCATTTTCAGCCATTTTTCTGGATTTTTGAAAATTTCACTTTTTTGTGAAAATATACACTAATTGAGGGAATAATATGTGTGAGGGTACCCCAGGAGAGTTCCAAATGTGTGTGGGTAGAATATATATCCCACGGGGGTAAAATTGAAAAAAGTTGAAAAAAATTTTTTTTTGGACTTAGTCATTTTTCCGGCGTTTATCAGACTTTCAGATAGGGGAAATGTCAGTGAGCGTTCCGATTTCAGTTCCAGAGCGATTCGCCCAATGAGTCCTTGATATTTAGTCGTTTTCAGCCAATTTTCAGGATTTTTGAAAATTTCACTTTTTTGTGAAAATATCCACTAAATGAGGGAATAATATGTGTGAGGGTACCCCAGGAGAGTTCCAAATGTGTGTGGGTAGAATATATATCCGACAAGAGTAAAATTGAAAAAAGTTGAAAAGATTTTTTTTTGGACTTAGTCATTTTTCCGGCGTTTATCAGACTTTCAGATAGGGGAAATGTCAGTGAGCGTTCCGATTTCAGTTCAAGAGCGATTCGGCGGATGAGTCCCTGATATTTCGTCGTTTTCAGGAAATTTTCTGAATTTTTGAAAATGTCACTTTTTTGTGAAAATATCCACTCAATGAGGGAATAATATGTGTGAGGGTACCCCAGGAGAGTTCCAAATGTGTGTGGGTAGAATATATTTCCCACGGGGGTAAAAATGAAAAAATTTGAAAAGATTTTTTTTTGGACTTAGTCATTTTTCCGGCGTTTATCGGACTTTCAGATAGGGGAAATGTCCGTGAGCGTTCCGATTTCAGTTCCAGAGCGATTCGCCCAATGAGTCCTTGATATTTCGTCGTTTTCAGGCAATTTTCTGAATTTTTGAAAATTTCACTTTTTTATGAAAATATCCACTAAATGAGGGAATAATATGTGTGAGGGTACCCCAGGAGAGTTCCAAATGTGTGTGGGTAGAATATATATACCACGGGGGTAAAATTGAAAAAAGTTGAAAAAATTTTTTTTTTTTACTTAGTCATTTTTCCGGCGTTTATCAGACTTTCAGATAGGGGAAATGTCAGTGAGCGTTCCAATTTCAGTTCCAGAGCGATTCGCCCAATGAGTCCTTGATATTTAGTCATTTTCAGCCAATTTTCTGGATTTTTGAAAATTTCACTTTTTTGTGAAAATATACACTAATTGAGGGAATAATATGTGTGAGGGTACCCCAGGAGAGTTCCAAATGTGTGTGGGTAAAATATATATCCCACGGGTGTAAAATTGAAAAAAGTTGAAAATTTTTTTTTTTTTAGACTTAGTCATTTTTCCGGCGATTATCAGACTTTCAGATAGGGGAAATGTCAGTGAGCGTTCCGATTTCAGTTCCAGAGCGATTCGCCCAATGAGTCCTTGATATTTCTCCGTTTTCAGGCAATTTTCAGAATTTTTGAAAATTTCACTTTTTTATGAAAATATCCACTAAATGAGGGAATAATATGTGTGAGGGTACCCCAGGAGAGTTCCAAATGTGCGTGGGTAGAATATATATCCCACGGGGGTAAAATTGAAAAAAGTTGAAAAAATTTTTTTTTGGACTTAAGTCATTTTTTCGGCGTTTATCAGACTTTCAGATAGGGGAAGTGTCAGTGAGCGTTCCGATTTCAGTTCCAGAGCGATTCGCCCAATGAGTCCTTGATATTTAGTCATTTTCAGCCAATTTTCTGGATTTTTGAAAATTTCAATTTTTTGTGAAAATATACACTAATTGAGGGAATAATATGTGTGAGGGTACCCCAGGAGAGTTCCAAATGTGTGTGGGTAGAATATATATCCCACGGGTGTAAAATTGAAAAAAGTTGAAAACATTTTTTTTTGGACTTAAGTCATTTTTTCGGCGTTTATCCGACTTTCAGATAGGGGAAATGTCAGTGAGCGTTCCGATTTCAGTTCCAAAGCGATTCGCCAAATGAGTCCTTGATATTTCGTCGTTTTCAGCCAATTTTCTGGATTTTTGAAAATTTCACTTTTTTGTGAAAATATCCACTAAATGAGGGAATAATATGTGTGAGGGTAACCCAGGAGAGTTCCAAATGTGTGTGGGTAGAATATATATCCCACGGGAGTAAAATTGAAAAAAGTTGAAAAGATTTTTTTTTTGGACTTAGTCATTTTTCCGGCGTTTATCAGACTTTCAGATAGGGGAAATGTCAGTGAGCGTTCCGATTTCAGTTCAAGAGCGATTCGGCGGATGAGTCCCTGATATTTCGTCGTTTTCAGGATATTTTCTGGATTTTTGAAAATGTCACATTTTTGTGAAAATATCCACTCAATGAGGGAATAATATGTGTGAGGGTACCCCAGGAGAGTTCCAAATGTGTGTGGGTAGAATATATTTCCCACGGGGGTAAAAATGAAAAAAGTTGAAAAAATTTTTTTTTTGGACTTAGTCATTTTTCCGGCGTTTATCGGACTTTCAGATAGGGGAAATGTCAGTGAGCGTTCCGATTTCAGTTCCAGAGTGATTCGCCCAATGAGTCCTTGATATTTCGTCGTTTTCAGGCAATTTTCTGAATTTTTGAAAATTTCACTTTTTTATGAAAATATCCACTAAATGAGGGAATAATATGTGTGAGGGTACCCCAGGAGAGTTCCAAATGTGTGTGGGTAGAATATATATCCCACGGAGGTAAAATTGAAAAAAGTTGAAAAAATTTTTTTTTTGGACTTAGTCATTTTTCCGGCGTTTATCAGACTTTCAGATAGGGGAAATGTCAGTGAGCGTTCCGATTTCAGTTCCAGAGCGTTTCGCCCAATGAGTCCTTGATATTTAGTCATTTTCAGCCAATTTTCTGGAGTTTTGAAAATCTCACTTTTTTGTGAAAATATCCACTAAATGAGGGAATAATATGTGTGAGGGTACCCCAGGAGAGTTCCAAATGTGTGTGGGTAGAATATATATCCCACGGGGGTAAAATTGAAAAAAGTTTAAAAATTTTTTGGGGGGATTTAGTCATTTTTCTGGCGTTTATCAGACTTTCAGATAGAGGAAATGTCAGTGAGCGTTCCGATTTCAGTTCCAGAGCGATTCGCCCAATGAGTCCTTGATATGTAGTAGTTTTCAGCCAATTTTTTGGATTTTTGAAAATTTCACTTTTTTGTGAAAATATTCACTAAATGAGGGAATAATATGTGTGAGGGTACCCCAGGAGAGTTCCAAATGTGTGTGGGTAGAATATATATCCCACGGGGGTAAAATTGAAAAAAGTTGAAAACATTTTTTTTTTGGAGTGAAGTCATTTTTTCAGAATTTATCAAACTTTCAGATAGGGGAAATGTCAGTGAGCATTCCGATTTCAGTTCCAGAGCAATTCGCCCAATGAGTCCTTGATATTTCGTCGTTTTCAGTCAATTTTCTGGATTTTTGAAAATTTCACTTTTTTGTGAAAATAACCACTAAATGAGGGAATAATATGTGTGAGGGTACCCCAGGAGAGTTCCACATGTGTGTGGGTAGAATATATATCCCACGGGGGTAAAATTGAAAAAAGTTGAAAAAATTTTTTTTTTGGACTTAGTCATTTTTCCGGCGATTATCAGACTTTCAGATAGGGGAAATGTCAGTGAGTGTTCCGATTTCAGTTCCAGAGTGATTCGCCCAATGAGTCCTTGATATTTCATCGTTTTCAGGCAATTTTCTGAATTTTTGAAAATTTCACTTTTTTGTAAAAATATCCACTAAATGAGGGAATAATGTGTGAGGGTACCCCAGGAGAGTTCCAAATGTGTGTGGGTAGAATATATATCCCACGGGGGTAAAATTGAAAAAAGTTGAAAAAATTTTTTTTTTAAACTTAAGTCATTTTTCCGGCGATTATCAGACTTTCAGATAGGGGAAATGTCAGTGAGCGTTCCGATTTCAGTTCCAGAGCGATTCGCCCAAAGAGTCCTTGATATTTCGTCGTTTTCAGGCAATTTTCTGGATTTTTGAAAATTTCACTTTTTTGTGAAAATAACCACTAAATGAGGGAATAACATGTGTGAGGGTACCCCTGGAGAGTTCCAAATGTGTGTGGGTAGAATATATATCTCACGGGGGTAAAATTGAAAAAAGTTTAAAAAATTTTTTATTTGGACTTAGTCATTTTTCCGGCGTTTATCAGACTTTCAGATAGGGGAAATGTCAGTGAGCGTTCCAATTTCAGTTCCAGAGCGATTCGCCCAATGAGTCCTTGATATTTCATCGTTTTCAGTCAATTTTCTGAATTTTTGAAAATTTCACTTTTTTATGAAAATATCCACTAAATGAGGGAATAATATGTGTGAGGGTACCCCAGGAGACTTCCAAATGTGTGTGGGTAGAATATATTTCCCACGGGGGTAAAATTGAAAAAAGTTGAAAAAATTTTTTTTTTTGGACTTAAGTCTTTTTCTCGGTGTTTATCAGAATTTCAGATAGGGGAAATGTCAGTGAGCGTTCCGATTTCAGTTCCAGAGCGATTCGCCCAATGAGTCCTTGATATTTCGTCGTTTTCAGGCAATTTTCTGAATTTCTGAAAATTTCACTTATTTGTGAAACTATCCACTAAATGAGGGAATAATATATGTGAGGGTACCACAGGAGAGTTCCAAATGTGTGTGGGTAGAATATATATCCCACGGGGGTAAAATTGAAAAAAGTTTAAAAATTTTTTTTTTGGACTTAAGACATTTTTTCGGTGTTTATCAGACTTTCAGATAGGGGAAATGTCAGTGAGCGCTCCGATTTCAGTTCCAGAGCGATTCGCCCAATGATTCCTTGATATTTCGCCGTTTTCAGGCAATTTTCTGAATTTTTGAAAATTTCACAAAATTGTGAAACTATCCACTAAATGAGGGAATAATATGTGTGAGGGTACCCCACGAGAGTTCAAAATGTGTGTGGGTAGAATATATATCCCACGGGGGTAAAATTGAAAATAGTTGAAAATTTTTTTGGGGGGGATTTAGTCATTTTTCCGGCGTTTATCAGACTTTCAGATAGGGGAAATGTCAGTGAGCGTTCCGATTTAAGTTCCAGAGCGATTTGCCCAATGAGTCTTTGATATTTAGTCATTTTCAGCCAATTTTCTGGATTTTTGAAAATGTCACTTTTTTGTGAAAATATCCACTAATTGAGGGAATAATATGTGTGAGGGTACCCCAGGAGAGTTCCAAATGTGTGTGGGTAGAATATATATCCCACGGGTGTAAAATTGAAAAAAGTTGAAAAATTTTTTTTTTGGACTTAGTCATTTTTCCGGCGATTATCAGACTTTCAGATAGGGGAAATGTCAGTGAGCGTTCCGATTTCAGTTCCAGAGCGATTCGCCCAATGAGTCCTTGATATTTTGTCGTTTTCAGGCAATTTTCTGAATTTTTGAAAATTTCACTTTTTTATGAAAATATCCACTAGATGAGGGAATAATATGTGTGAGGGTACCCCAGGAGAGTTCCAAATGTGTGTGGGTAGAATATATATCCCACGGGGGTAAAATTGAAAAAAGTTGAAAATTTTTTTGGGGGGATTTAGTCATTTTTCCGGCGTTTATCACACTTTCAGATAGGGGAAATGTCAGTGAGCATTCCGATTTCAGTTCCAGAGCGATTCGCCCAATGAGTCCTTGATATTTTGTCGTTTTCAGGCAATTTTCTGAATTTTTGAAAATTTCACTTTTTTATGAAAATATCCACTAAATGAGGGAATAATATGTGTGAGGGTACCCCAGGAGAGTTCCAAATGTGTGTGGGTAGAATATATATCCCACTGGGGTAAAATTGAAAAAAGTTGAAAATTTTTTTGGGGGGATTTAGTCATTTTTCCGGCGTTTAGCACACTTTCAGATAGGGGAAATGTCAGTGAGCATTCCGATTTCAGCTCCAGAGCAATTCGCACAATGAGTCCTTGATATTTAATCGTTTTGAGCCAATTTTCTGGATTTTTGAAAATGTCACTTTTTTTGTGAAAATATCCACTAACTGAGGGAATAATATGTGTGAGGGTACCCCAGGAGAGTTCCAAATGTGTGTGGGTAGAATATATATCCCACGGGGGTAAAATAGAAAAAAGTTGAAAAAATTTTTTTTTTGGACTTACTCATTTTTCCGGCGCTTATCAGACTTTCACATAGGGCAAATGTCAGTGAGCGTTCCGATTTCAGTTCCAGAGCGATTCGCCCAATGAATCCTTCATATTTAGTCATTTTCAGCGAATTTTCTGGATTTTTGAAAGTTTCACTTTTTTGTGAAAACATCCACTAAATGAGGGAATAATATGTGTGAGGGTACCCCATGAGAGTTCCAAATGTGTGTGGGTAGAATATATATCCCACGGGGGTAAAATTGAAAAAAGTTGAAAACATTTTTTTTTTGGACTTAGTCTTTTTTTCGGCGTTTATCAGACTTTCAGATAGGGGAAATGTCAGTGAGCGTTCCGATTTCAGTTCCAGAGCGATTCGCCCAATGAGTCCTTGATATTTCGTCGTTTTCAGGCAATTTTCTGAATTTTTGAAAATTTCACTTTTTTATGAAAATATCCACTAAATGAGGGAATAATATGTGTGAGGGTACCCCAGGAGAGTTCCAAATGTGTGTGGGTAGAATATATATCCCACTGGGGTAAAATTGAAAAAAGTTGAAAATTTTTTTGGGGGGATTTAGTCATTTTTCCGGCGTTTAGCACACTTTCAGATAGGGGAAATGTCAGTGAGCATTCCGATTTCAGCTCCAGAGCAATTCGCACAATGAGTCCTTGATATTTAATCGTTTTGAGCCAATTTTCTGGATTTTTGAAAATGTCACTTTTTTTGTGAAAATATCCACTAACTGAGGGAATAATATGTGTGAGGGTACCCCAGGAGAGTTCCAAATGTGTGTGGGTAGAATATATATCCCACGGGGGTAAAATAGAAAAAAGTTGAAAAAATTTTTTTTTTGGACTTACTCATTTTTCCGGCGCTTATCAGACTTTCACATAGGGCAAATGTCAGTGAGCGTTCCGATTTCAGTTCCAGAGCGATTCGCCCAATGAATCCTTCATATTTAGTCATTTTCAGCGAATTTTCTGGATTTTTGAAAGTTTCACTTTTTTGTGAAAACATCCACTAAATGAGGGAATAATATGTGTGAGGGTACCCCATGAGAGTTCCAAATGTGTGTGGGTAGAATATATATCCCACGGGGGTAAAATTGAAAAAAGTTGAAAACATTTTTTTTTTGGACTTAGTCTTTTTTTCGGCGTTTATCAGACTTTCAGATAGGGGAAATGTCAGTGAGCGTTCCGATTTCAGTTCCAGAGCGATTCGCCCAATGAGTCCTTGATATTTCGTCGTTTTCAGGCAATTTTCTGAATTTTTGAAAATTTCACTTATTTTTGAAACTATCCACTAAATGAGGGAATAATATGTGTGAGGGTACCCCAGGAGAGTTCCAAATGTGTGTGGGTAGAATATATATCCCACGGGGGTAAAATTGAAAAAAGTTGAAAAAAATTTTTTTTTTTAAATAGTCATTTTTCCGCCGCCTATCAGACTTTCAGATAGGGGAAATGTCAGTGAGCATTCCGATTTCAGTTCCAGAGCGATTCGCCCAATGAGTCCTTGATATTTGGTCGTTTTCAACCAATATTCTGGATTTTAGAAAATTTCACTTTTTTGTGAAAATATCCACTAAATGAGGGAATAATATGTGTGAGGGTACCCCAGGAGAGTTCCAAATGTGTATGGGTAGAATATATATCCCACGGGGGTAAAATTGAAAAAAGTTGAAAAAAATTTTTTTTTGGACTTAGTCATTTTTCCGGCGTTTATCAGACTTTCAGATAGGGCAAATGTCAGTGAGCGTTCCGATTTCAGTTCCAGAGCAATTCGCCCAATGAGTCCTTCATATTTCGTCGTTTTCAGCCAATTTTCTGGATTTTTGAAAATTTCACTTTTTTGTGAAAATATCCACTAAATGAGTGAATAATATGTGTGAGGGTACCACAGGAGAGTTCCAAATGTGTGTGGGTAGAATATATATCCCACGGGGGTAAAATTGAAAAAAGTTGAAAAAAAATTTTTTTTTTAAATAGTCATTTTTCCGCCGCCTATCAGACTTTCAGATAGGGGAAATGTCAGTGAGCGTTCCGATTTCAGTTCCAGAGTGATTCGCCCAATGAGTCCTTGATATTTGGTCGTTTTCAACCAATATTCTGGATTTTAGAAAATTTCACTTTTTTGTGAAAATATCCACTAAATGAGGGAATAATATGTGTGAGGGTACCCCAGGAGATTTCCAAATGTGTGTGGGTAGAATATATATCCCACGAGGGTAAAATTGAAAAAAGTTGAAAACATTTTTTTTTTGGACTTAGTCATTTTTCCGGCGTTTATCAGACTTTCAGATAGGGGAAATGTCAGTGAGCATTCCGATTTCAGTTCCAGAGCGATTCGCCCAATGAGTCCTTGATATTTAGTCGTTTTCAGCCAATTTTCTGGATTTTTGAAAATTTCACTTTTTTGTGAAAATATCCACTAAATGAGGGAATAATATGTGTGAGGGTACCCCAGGAGAGTTCCAAATGTGTGTGGGTAGAATATATATCCCACGGGGGTAAAATTGAAAAAAGTTGAAAAAATTTTTTTTTTTGGACTTAGTCATTTTTCCGGCGTTTATCAGATTTGCAGATAGGGCAAATGTCAGTGAGCGTTCCGATTTCAGTTCGAGAGCAATTCGCCCAATGAGTCCTTGATATTTGGTCGTTTTCAACCAATATTCTGGATTTTAGAAAATTTCACTTTTTTGTGAAAATATCCACTAAATGAGGGAATAATATGTGTGAGGGTACCCCAGGAGAGTTCCAAATGTGTGTGGGTAGAATATATATCCCACGGGGGTAAAATTGAAAAAAGTTGAAATTTTTTTGGGGGGGATTTAGTCATTTTTCCGGCGTTTATCACACTTTCAGATAGGGGAAATGTCAGTGAGCATTCCGATTTCATCTCCAGAGCGATTCGCACAATGAGTCCTTGATATTTAATCGTTTTGAGCCAATTTTCTGGATTTTTGAAAATTTCACTTTTTTTGTGAAAATATCCACTAACTGAGGGAATAATATGTGTGAGGGTACCCCAGGAGAGTTCCAAATGTGTGTGGGTAGAATATATATCCCACGGGGGTAAAATTGAAAAAAGTTGAAAAAAATTTTTTTTTGGACTTAGTCATTTTTCCGGCGTTTATCAGACTTTCAGATAGGGCAAATGTCAGTGAGCGTTCCGATTTCAGTTCCAGAGCAATTCGCCCAATCAGTCCTTGATATTTCGTCGTTTTCAGCCAATTTTCTGGATTTTTGAAAATTTCACTTTTTTGTGAAAATATCCACTAAATGAGCGAATAATATGTGTGAGGGTACCCCAGGAGAGTTCCAAATGTGTGTGGGTAGAATATATATCCCACGGGGGTAAAATTGAAAAAAGTTGAAAAAAAATTTTTTTTTTAAATAGTCATTTTTCCGCCGCCTATCAGACTTTCAGATAGGGGAAATGTCAGTGAGCGTTCCGATTTCAGTTCCAGAGTGATTCGCCCAATGAGTCCTTGATATTTGGTCGTTTTCAACCAATATTCTGGATTTTAGAAAATTTCACTTTTTTGTGAAAATATCCACTAAATGAGGGAATAATATGTGTGAGGGTACCCCAGGAGATTTCCAAATGTGTGTGGGTAGAATATATATCCCACGAGGGTAAAATTGAAAAAAGTTGAAAACATTTTTTTTTTGGACTTAGTCATTTTTCCGGCGTTTATCAGACTTTCAGATAGGGGAAATGGCAGTGAGCATTCCGATTTCAGTTCCAGAGCGATTCGCCCAATGAGTCCTTGATATTTAGTCGTTTTCAGCCAATTTTCTGGATTTTTGAAAATTTCACTTTTTTGTGAAAATATCCACTAAATGAGGGAATAATATGTGTGAGGGTACCCCAGGAGAGTTCCAAATGTGTGTGGGTAGAATATATATCCCACGGGGGTAAAATTGAAAAAAGTTGAAAAAATTTTTTTTTTTGGACTTAGTCATTTTTCCGGCGTTGATCAGAGTTGCAGATAGGGCAAATGTCAGTGAGCGTTCCGATTTCAGTTCCAGAGCAATTCGCCCAATGAGTCCTTGATATTTGGTCGTTTTCAACCAATATTCTGGATTTTAGAAAATTTCACTTTTTTGTGAAAATATCCACTAAATGAGGGAATAATATGTGTGAGGGTACCCCAGGAGAGTTCCAAATGTGTGTGGGTAGAATATATATCCCACGGGGGTAAAATTGAAAAAAGTTGAAATTTTTTTGGGGGGGATTTAGTCATTTTTCCGGCGTTTATCACACTTTCAGATAGGGGAAATGTCAGTGAGCATTCCGATTTCAGCTCCAGAGCGATTCGCACAATGAGTCCTTGATATTTAATCGTTTTGAGCCAATTTTCTGGATTTTTGAAAATTTCACTTTTTTTGTGAAAATATCCACTAACTGAGGGAATAATATGTGTGAGGGTACCCCATGAGAGTTCCAAATGTGTGTGGGTAGAATATATATCCCACGGGGGTAAAATTGAAAAAAGTTGAAAACATTTTTTTTTTGGACTTAGTCTTTTTTTCGGCGTTTATCAGACATTCAGATAGGGGAAATGTCAGTGAGCGTTCCGATTTCAGTTCCAGAGCGATTCGCCCAATGAGTCCTTGATATTTCGTCGTTTTCAGGCAATTTTCTGAATTTTTGAAAATTTCACTTATTTTTGAAACTATCCACTAAATGAGGGAATAATATGTGTGAGGGTACCCCAGGAGAGTTCCAAATGTGTGTGGGTAGAATATATATCCCACGGGGGTAAAATTGAAAAAAGTTGAAAAAAATTTTTTTTTTAAAATAGTCATTTTTCCGCCGCCTATCAGACTTTCAGATAGGGGAAATGTCAGTGAGCATTCCGATTTCAGTTCCAGAGCGATTCGCCCAATGAGTCCTTGATATTTGGTCGTTTTCAACCAATATTCTGGATTTTAGAAAATTTCACTTTTTTGTGAAAATATCCACTAAATGAGGGAATAATATGTGTGAGGGTACCCCAGGAGAGTTCCAAATGTGTATGGGTAGAATATATATCCCACGGGGGTAAAATTGAAAAAAGTTGAAAAAAATTTTTTTTTGGACTTAGTCATTTTTCCGGCGTTTATCAGACTTTCAGATAGGGCAAATGTCAGTGAGCGTTCCGATTTCAGTTCCAGAGCAATTCGCCCAATGAGTCCTTGATATTTCGTCGTTTTCAGCCAATTTTCTGGATTTTTGAAAATTTCACTTTTTTGTGAAAATATCCACTAAATGAGCGAATAATATGTGTGAGGGTACCCCAGGAGAGTTCCAAATGTGTGTGGGTAGAATATATATCCCACGGGGGTAAAATTGAAAAAAGTTGAAAAAAATTTTTTTTTTTAAAGTCATTTTTCCGCCGCCTATCAGACTTTCAGATAGGGGAAATGTCAGTGAGCGTTCCGATTTCAGTTCCAGAGCGATTCGCCCAATGAGTCCTTGATATTTGGTCGTTTTCAACCAATATTCTGGATTTTAGAAAATTTCACTTTTTTGTGAAAATATCCACTAAATGAGGGAATAATATGTGTGAGGGTACCCCAGGAGAGTTCCAAATGTGTATGGGTAGAATATATATCCCACGGGGGTAAAATTGAAAAAAGTTGAAAAAAATTTTTTTTTGGACTTAGTCATTTTTCCGGCGTTTATCAGACTTTCAGATAGGGCAAATGTCAGTGAGCGTTCCGATTTCAGTTCCAGAGCAATTCGCCCAATGAGTCCTTCATATTTCGTCGTTTTCAGCCAATTTTCTGGATTTTTGAAAATTTCACTTTTTTGTGAAAATATCCACTAAATGAGCGAATAATATGTGTGAGGGTACCACAGGAGAGTTCCAAATGTGTGTGGGTAGAATATATATCCCACGGGGGTAAAATTGAAAAAAGTTGAAAAAAATTTTTTTTTTTAAATAGTCATTTTTCCGCCGCCTATCAGACTTTCAGGTAGGGGAAATGTCAGTGAGCGTTCCGATTTCAGTTCCAGAGTGATTCGCCCAATGAGTCCTTGATATTTGGTCGTTTTCAACCAATATTCTGGATTTTAGAAAATTTCACTTTTTTGTGAAAATATCCACTAAATGAGGGAATAATATGTGTGAGGGTACCCCAGGAGATTTCCAAATGTGTGTGGGTAGAATATATATCCCACTAGGGTAAAATTGAAAAAAGTTGAAAACATTTTTTTTTTGGACTTAGTCATTTTTCCGGCGTTTATCAGACTTTCAGATAGGGCAAATGTCAGTGAGCGTTCCGATTTCAGTTCCAGAGCAATTCGCCCAATGAGTCCTTCATATTTCGTCGTTTTCAGCCAATTTTCTGGATTTTTGAAAATTTCACTTTTTTGTGAAAATATCCACTAAATGAGCGAATAATATGTGTGAGGGTACCACAGGAGAGTTCCAAATGTGTGTGGGTAGAATATATATCCCACGGGGGTAAAATTGAAAAAAGTTGAAAAAAATTTTTTTTTTTAAATAGTCATTTTTCCGCCGCCTATCAGACTTTCAGATAGGGGAAATGTCAGTGAGCGTTCCGATTTCAGTTCCAGAGTGATTCGCCCAATGAGTCCTTGATATTTGGTCGTTTTCAACCAATATTCTGGATTTTAGAAAATTTCACTTTTTTGTGAAAATATCCACTAAATGAGGGAATAATATGTGTGAGGGTACCCCAGGAGATTTCCAAATGTGTGTGGGTAGAATATATATCCCACTAGGGTAAAATTGAAAAAAGTTGAAAACATTTTTTTTTTGGACTTAGTCATTTTTCCGGCGTTTATCAGACTTTCAGATAGGGGAAATGGCAGTGAGCATTACGATTTCAGTTCCAGAGCGATTCGCCCAATGAGTCCTTGATATTTAGTCGTTTTCAGCCAATTTTCTGGATTTTTGAAAATTTCACTTTTTTGTGAAAATATCCACTAAATGAGGGAATAATATGTGTGAGGGTACCCCAGGAGAGTTCCAAATGTGTGTGGGTAGAATATATATCCCACGGGGGTAAAATTGAAAAAAGTTGAAAAAAATTTTTTTTTTGGACTTAGTCATTTTTCCGGCGTTGATCAGAGTTGCAGATAGGGCAAATGTCAGTGAGCGTTCCGATTTCAGTTCGAGAGCAATTCGCCCAATGAGTCCTTGATATTTGGTCGTTTTCAACCAATATTCTGGATTTTAGAAAATTTCACTTTTTTGTGAAAATATCCACTAAATGAGGGAATAATATGTGTGAGGGTACCCCAGGAGAGTTCCAAATGTGTGTGGGTAGAATATATATCCCACGGGGGTAAAATTGAAAAAAGTTGAAATTTTTTTGGGGGGGATTTAGTCATTTTTCCGGCGTTTATCACACTTTCAGATAGGGGAAATGTCAGTGAGCATTCCGATTTCAGCTCCAGAGCGATTCGCACAATGAGTCCTTGATATTTAATCGTTTTGAGCCAATTTTCTGGATTTTTGAAAATTTCACTTTTTTTGTGAAAATATCCACTAACTGAGGGAATAATATGTGTGAGGGTACCCCAGGAGAGTTCCAAATGTGTGTGGGTAGAATATATATCCCACGGGGGTAAAATTGAAAAAAGTTGAAAAAAATTTTTTTTTGGACTTAGTCATTTTTCCGGCGTTTATCAGACTTTCAGATAGGGCAAATGTCAGTGAGCGTTCCGATTTCAGTTCCAGAGCAATTCGCCCAATGAGTCCTTGATATTTCGTCGTTTTCAGCCAATTTTCTGGATTTTTGAAAATTTCACTTTTTTGTGAAAATATCCACTAAATGAGCGAATAATATGTGTGAGGGTACCCCAGGAGAGTTCCAAATGTGTGTGGGTAGAATATATATCCCACGGGGGTAAAATTGAAAAAAGTTGAAAAAAAATTTTTTTTTTAAATAGTCATTTTTCCGCCGCCTATCAGACTTTCAGATAGGGGAAATGTCAGTGAGCGTTCCGATTTCAGTTCCAGAGCGATTCGCCCAAAGAGTCCTTGATATTTGGTCGTTTTCAACCAATATTCTGGATTTTAGAAAATTTCACTTTTTTGTGAAAATATCCACTAAATGAGGGAATAATATGTGTGAGGGTACCCCAGGAGATTTCCAAATGTGTGTGGGTAGAATAAATATCCCACGAGGGTAAAATTGAAAAAAGTTGAAAACATTTTTTTTTTGGACTTAGTCTTTTTTTCGGCGTTTATCAGACATTCAGATAGGGGAAATGTCAGTGAGCGTTCCGATTTCAGTTCCAGAGCGATTCGCCCAATGAGTCCTTGATATTTCGTCGTTTTCAGGCAATTTTCTGAATTTTTGAAAATTTCACTTATTTTTGAAACTATCCACTAAATGAGGGAATAATATGTGTGAGGGTACCCCAGGAGAGTTCCAAATGTGTGTGGGTAGAATATATATCCCACGGGGGTAAAATTGAAAAAAGTTGAAAATTTTTTTTTTTTGGACTTAGACATTTTTCCGGCGTTGATCAGACTTTCAGATAGGGGAAATGTCAGTGAGCGTTCCGATTTCAGTTCCAGAGCAATTCGCCCAATGAGTCCATGATATTTAGTCGTTTTCAACCAATAATCTGGATTTTAGAAAATTTCACTTTTTTGTGAAAATATCTACTAAATGAGGGAATAATATGTGTGAGGGTACCCCAGGAGATTTCCAAATGTGTGTGGGTAGAATACATATCCCACAGGGTTAAAATTGAAAAAAGTTGAAAAATTATTTTTTTTTGTGCTTACTCATTTTTCCGGCGTCTATCAGATTTTCAGATAGGGGAAATGTCAGTGAGCATTCCGATTTCAGTTCCAGAGCTATTCGGCGGATGAGTTCTTGATATTTCGTCGTTTTCAGGATATTTTCAGAATTTTTGAAAATTTCACTTTTTTGTGAAAATATCCACTAAATGAGGGAATAATATGTGTGAGGGTACCCCAGGAGAGTTCCAAATGTGTGTGGGTAGAATATATATCCCACAGGGTTAAAATTGAAAAAAGTTGAAAAAATTTTTTTTTTTGTACTTAGTCATTTTTCCGGCGTTTATCAGACTTTCAGATAGGGGAAATGTCAGTGAGCGTTCCGATTTCAGTTCCAGAGCGATTCGCCCAATGAGTCCTTGATATTTCGTCGTTTTCAGTCAATTTTCTGGATTTTTGAAAATTTCACTTTTTTGTGAAAATATCCACTAAATGAGGGAATAATATGTGTGAGGGTACCCCAGGAGAGTTCCAAATGTGTTTGGGTAGAATATATATCCCAAGGGGCTAAAATTGAAAAAAGTTGAAAAAATTTTATTTTTGGACTTAGACTTTTTTCCGGCGTTTATCAGACTTTCAGATAGGGCAATTGTCAGTGAGCGTTCCGATTTCAGTTCCAGAGCAATTCGCCCAATGAGTCCTTGATATTTCGTCGTTTTCAGCCAATTTTCTGGATTTTTGAAAATTTCACTTTTTTGTGAAAATATCCACTAAATGAGCGAATAATATGTGTGAGGGTACCCCAGGAGAGTTTCAAATGTGTGTGGGTAGAATATATATCCCACGGGGGTAAAATTGAAAAAAGTTTAAAAAATTTTTTTTTGGACTTAAGTCTTTTTTTTGGCGGTTATCAGACTTTCAGATAGGGGAAATGTCAGTGAGCATTCCGATTTCAGTTCCAGAGCGATTCGCCCAATGAGTCCTTGATATTTCGTCGTTTTCAGGCAATTTTCTGAATTTTTGAAAATTTCACTTTTTTGTGAAAATCTCCACTAAATGAGGGAATAATATGTGTGAAGGTACCCCAGGAGAGTTCCAAATGTGTGTGGGTAGAATATATATCCCACGGGGGTAAAATTGAAAAAAGTTGAAAAAATTTTTTTTTGGACTTAAGTCTTTTTTTCGGCGTTTATCAGACTTTCAGATAGGGCAAATGTCAGTGAGCGTTCCCATTTCAGTTCCAGAGCGATTCGCCCAATGAGTCCTTGATATTTCATCGTTTTCAGGCAATTTTCTGAATTTTTCAAAATTTCACTTTTTTGTGAAAATATTCACTAAATGAGGGAATAATATGTGTGAGGGTACCCCAGGAGAGTTCCAAATTTTTGTGGGTAGAATATATTATCCCACAGGGTTAAAATTGAAAAAAGTTTAAAAAAATTTTTTTTTTGTACTTAGTCATTTTTCCGGCGTCTATCAGACTTTCAGATAGGGGAAATGTCAGTGAGCGTTCCGATTTCAGTTCCAGAGCGATTCGCCCAATGAGTCCTTGATATTTCGTCGTTTTCAGGCAATTTTCTGAATTTTTGAAAATTTCACTTTTTTGTGAAAATATCCACTAAATGAGGGAATAATATGTGTGAAGGTACCCCAGGAGAGTTTCAAATGTGTGTTGGTAGAATATATATCCCACGGGGGTAAAATTGAAAAAAGTTGAAAAAATTTTTTTTTTGGACTTAGTCTTTTTTCCGGCGTTTATCAGACTTTCCGATAGGGCAAATGTCAGTGAGCATTCCGATTTCAGTTCCAGAGCAATTCGCCCAATGAGTCCTTGATATTTAGTCGTTTTCTGCCAATTTTCTGGATTTTTGAAAATTTCACTTTTTTGTGAAAATATCCACTAAATGAGGGAATAATATGTGTGAGGGTACCCCAGGAGAGTTCCAAATGTGTGTGGGTAGAATATATATCCCACAGGGTTAAAATTGAAAAAAGTTTAAAAAAATTTTTTTTTGTACTTAGTCATTTTTCCGGCGTTTATCAGACTTTCAGATAGGGGAAATGTCAGTGAGTGTTCCAACTTCAGTTCCAGAGCGATTCGCCCAATGAGTGATTGATATTTCTTCGTTTTCAGTCAATTTTCAGGATTTTTGAAAATTTCACTTTTTTGTAAAAATATACACTAATTGAGGGAATAATATGTGTGAGGGTACCCCAGGAGAGTTCCAAATGTGTGTGGGTAGAATATATATCCCACGGGGGTAAAATTGATAAATGTTGAAAAATTTTTTTTTTGGACTTAAGTCTTTTTTTCGGCGTTTATCAGACTTTCAGATAGGGGAAATGTCAGTGAGCGTTCCGATTTCAGTTCCAGAGCGATTCGGCGGATGAGTCCTTGATATTTCGTCATTTTCAGGAAATTTTCAGAATTTTTGAAAATTTCACTTTTTTGTGAAAATATCCACTAAATGAGGGAATAATATGTGTGAGGGTACCCCAGGAGAGTTCCAAATGTGTGTGGGTAGAATATATATCCCACAGGGGTAAAATTGAAAAAAGTTGAAAACATTTTTTTTTTGGACTTAGTCATTTTTCCGGCGTTTATCAGACTTTCAGATAGGGCAAATGTCCGTGAGCGTTCCGATTTCAGTTCCAGAGCGATTCGCCCAATGAGTCCTTGATATTTCGTCGTTTTCAGGCAATTTTCAGAATTTTTGAAAATTTCACTTTTTTGTGAAAATATCCGCTAAATGAGGGAATAATATGTGTGAGGGTACCCCAGGAGAGTTCCAAATGTGTGTGGGTAGAATATATATCCCACGGGGGTAAAATTGAAAAAAGTTGAAAAATTTTTTTTTTGTACTTAGTCATTTTTCCGGCGTTTATCAGACTTTCAGATAGGGCAAATGTCAGTGAGCGTTCTGATTTTAGTTCCAGAGCGATTCGCCCAATGAGTCCTTGATATTTCGTCGTTTTCAGTCAATTTTCAGAATTTTTGAAAATTTCACTTTTTTGTGAAAATATTAACTAAATGAGGGAATAATATGTGTGAGGTTACCTCGGGAGAGTTCCAAATGTGTGTGGGTAGAATATATATCCCACAGGGTTAAAATTGAAAAAAGTAAAAAAATTTTTTTTTTTTGTACTTAGTCATTTTTCCGGCGTTTATCAGACTTTCAGATAGGGCAAATGTCAGTGATCGTTCCGATTTCAGTTCCAGAGCGATTCGGCGGATGAGTCCTTGATATTTCGTCGTTTTCAGGAAATTTTCAGAATTTTTGAAAATTTCTCTTTTTTGTGAAAATATCCACTAAATGAGGGAATAATATGTGCGAGGGTACCCCAGGAGAGTTCGAAATGTGTGTGGGTAGAATATATATCCCACGGGGGTAAAATTGAAAAAAGTTGAAAAAATTTTTTTTTGGACTAAAGTCTTTTTTCCGGCGTTTATCAGACTTTCCGATAGGGCAAATGTCAGTGAGCATTCCGATTTCAGTTCCAGAGCAATTCGCCCAATGAGTCCTTGATATTTAGTCGTTTTCTGCCAATTTTCTGGATTTTTGAAAATTTCACTTTTTTGTGAAAATATCCACTAAATGAGGGAATAATATGTGTGAGGGTTCCCCAGGAGAGTTCCAAATGTGTGTGGGTAGAATATATATCCCACAGGGTTAAAATTGAAAAAAGTTTAAAAAAATTTTTTTTTGTACTTAGTCATTTTTCCGGCGTTTATCAGACTTTCAGATAGGGGAAATGTCAGTGAGTGTTCCAACTTCAGTTCCAGAGCGATTCGCCCAATGAGTGATTGATATTTCTTCGTTTTCAGTCAATTTTCAGGATTTTTGAAAATTTCACTTTTTTGTAAAAATATACACTAATTGAGGGAATAATATGTGTGAGGGTACCCCAGGAGAGTTCCAAATGTGTGTGGGTAGAATATATATCCCACGGGGGTAAAATTGATAAAAGTTGAAAAATTTTTTTTTTGGACTTAAGTCTTTTTTTCCGCGTTTATCAGACTTTCAGATAGGGGAAATGTCAGTGAGCGTTCCGATTTCAGTTCCAGAGCGATTCGGCGGATGAGTCCTTGATATTTCGTCATTTTCAGGAAATTTTCAGAATTTTTGAAAATTTCACTTTTTTGTGAAAGTATCCACTAAATGAGGGAATAATATGTGTGAGGGTACCCCAGGAGAGTTCCAAATGTGTGTGGGTAGAATATATATCCCACAGGGGTAAAATTGAAAAAAGTCGAAAACTTTTTTTTTTGGACTTAGTCATTTTTCCGGCGTTTATCAGACTTTCAGATAGGGCAAATGTCAGTGAGCGTTCCGATTTCAGTTCAAGAGCGATTCGGCGGATGAGTCCCTGATATTTCGTCGTTTTCAGGAAATTTTCTGAATTTTTGAAAATGTCACATTTTTGTGAAAATATCCACTCAATGAGGGTGATATCCACTCAATATGTGTGAGGGTACCCCAGGAGAGTTCCAAATGTGTGTGGGTAGAATATATTTCCCACGGGGGTAAAAATGAAAAAATTTGAAAAGATTTTTTTTTGGACTTAGTCATTTTTCCGGCGTTTATCGGACTTTCAGATAGGGGAAATGTCAGTGAGCGTTCCGATTTCAGTTCCAGAGTGATTCGCCCAATGAGTCCTTGATATTTTGTCGTTTTCAGGCAATTTTCTGAATTTTTGAAAATTTCACTTTTTTATGAAAATATCCACTAAATGAGGGAATAATATGTGTGAGGGTACCCCAGGAGAGTTCCAAATGTGTGTGGGTAGAATATATATACCACGGGTGTAAAATTGAAAAAAGTTGAAAAAATTTTTTTTTTGGACTGTCATTTTTCCGGCGTTTATCAGACTTTCAGATAGGGGAAATGTCAGTGAGCGTTCCGATTTCAGTTCCAGAGCGATTCGCCCAATGAGTCCTTGATATTTAGTCATTTTCAGCCAATTTTCTGGATTTTTGAAAATTTCACTTTTTTGTGAAAATATACACTAATTGAGGGAATAATATGTGTGAGGGTACCCCAGGAGAGTTCCAAATGTGTGTGGGTAGAATATATATCCCACGGGTGTAAAATTGAAAAAAGTTGAAAAATTTTTTTTTTTAGACTTAGTCATTTTTCCGGCGATTATCAGACTTTCAGATAGGGGAAATGTCAGTGAGCGTTCCGATTTCAGTTCCAGAGCGATTCGCCCAATGAGTCCTTGATATTTCTCCGTTTTCAGGCAATTTTCTGAATTTTTGAAAATTTCAATTTTTTATGAAAATATCCACTAAATGAGGGAATAATATGTGTGAGGGTACCCCAGGAGAGTTCCAAATGTGCGTGGGTAGAATATATATCCCACGGGGGTAAAATTGAAAAAAGTTGAAAAAATTTTTTTTTGGACTTAAGTCATTTTTTCGGCGTTTATCAGACTTTCAGATAGGGGAAGTGTCAGTGAGCGTTCCGATTTCAGTTCCAGAGCGATTCGCCCAATGAGTCCTTGATATTTAGTCATTTTCAGCCAATTTTCTGGATTTTTGAAAATTTCACTTTTTTGTGAAAATATACACTAATTGAGGGAATAATATGTGTGAGGGTACCCCAGGAGAGTTCCAAATGTGTGTGGGTAGAATATATATCCCACGGGTGTAAAATTGAAAAAAGTTGAAAACATTTTTTTTTGGACTTAAGTCATTTTTTCGGCGTTTATCCGACTTTCAGATAGGGGAAATGTCAGTGAGCGTTCCGATTCCAGTTCCAAAGCGATTCGCCAAATGAGTCCTTGATATTTCGTCGTTTTCAGCCAATTTTCTGGATTTTTGAAAATTTCACTTTTTTGTGAAAATATCCACTAAATGAGGGAATAATATGTGTGAGGGTAACCCAGGAGAGTTCCAAATGTGTGTGGGTAGAATATATATCCCACGGGAGTAAAATTGAAAAAAGTTGAAAAGATTTTTTTTTTGGACTTAGTCATTTTTCCGGCGTTTATCAGACTTTCAGATAGGGGAAATGTCAGTGAGCGTTCCGATTTCAGTTCAAGAGCGATTCGGTGGATGAGTCCCTGATATTTCGTCGTTTTCAGGATATTTTCTGGATTTTTGAAAATGTCACATTTTTGTGAAAATATCCACTCAATGAGGGAATAATATGTGTGAGGGTACCCCAGGAGAGTTCCAAATGTGTGTGGGTAGAATATATATCCCACGGGAGTAAAATTGAAAAAAGTTGAAAAGATTTTTTTTTTGGACTTAGTCATTTTTCCGGCGTTTATCAGACTTTCAGATAGGGGAAATGTCAGTGAGCGTTCCGATTTCAGTTCAAGAGCGATTCGGTGGATGAGTCCCTGATATTTCGTCGTTTTCAGGATATTTTCTGGATTTTTGAAAATGTCACATTTTTGTGAAAATATCCACTAAATGAGGGAATAATATGTGTGAGGGTACCCCAGGAGAGTTCCAAATGTGTGTGGGTAGAATATATATCCCACGGGGGTAAAATTGAAAAAAGTTTAAAAATTTTTTGGGGGGATTTAGTCATTTTTCCGGCGTTTATCAGACTTTCAGATAGAGGAAATGTCAGTGAGCGTTCCGATTTCAGATCCAGAGCGATTCGCCCAATGAGTCCTTGATATGTAGTAGTTTTCAGCCAATTTTTTGGATTTTTGAAAATTTCACTTTTTTGTGAAAATATTCACTAAATGAGGGAATAATATGTGTGAGGGTACCCCAGGAGAGTTCCAAATGTGTGTGGGTAGAATATATATCCCACGGGGGTAAAATTGAAAAAAAGTTGAAAACATTTTTTTTTTGGAGTGAAGTCATTTTTTCAGCATTTATCAAACTTTCAGATAGGGGAAATGTCAGTGAGCATTCCGATTTCAGTTCCAGAGCAATTCGCCCAATGAGTCCTTGATATTTCGTCGTTTTCAGTCAATTTTCTGAATTTTTGAAAATTTCACTTTTTTGTGAAAATAACCACTAAATGAGGGAATAATATGTGTGAGGGTACCCCAGGAGAGTTCCACATGTGTGTGGGTAGAATATATATCCCACGGGGGTAAAATTGAAAAAAGTTGAAAAAATTTTTTTTTTGGACTTAGTCATTTTTCCGGCGATTATCAGACTTTCAGATAGGGGAAATGTCAGTGAGTGTTCCGATTTCAGTTCCAGAGTGATTCGCCCAATGAGTCCTTGATATTTCATCGTTTTCAGGCAATTTTCTGAATTTTTGAAAATTTCACTTTTTTGTAAAAATATCCACTAAATGAGGGAATAATGTGTGAGGGTACCCAAGGAGAGTTCCAAATGTGTGTGGGTAGAATATATATCCCACGGGGGTAAAATTGAAAAAAGTTGAAAAAATTTTTTTTTTAAACTTAAGTCATTTTTCCGGCGATTATCAGACTTTCAGATAGGGGAAATGTCAGTGAGCGTTCCGATTTCAGTTCCAGACCGATTTGCCCAATGAGTCCTTGATATTTCGTCGTTTTCAGGCAATTTTCAGAATTTTTGAAAATTTCACTTTTTCGTGAAAATATCCACTAAATGAGGGAATAATATGTGTGAGGGTAGCCCAGGAGAGTTCCAAGTGTGTGTGGGTAGAATATATAGCCCACAGGGGTAAAATTTAAAAAAGTTGAAAAAATTTTTTTGGGGGGGATTTAGTCATTTTTCCGGCGTTTATCAGACTTTCAGATAGGGGAAATGTCAGTGAGCGTTCCGATTTCAGTTCCAGAGCGATTCGCCCAATGAGTCCTTGATATTTCGTCGTTTTCAGGCAATTTTCTGAATTTCTGAAAATTTCACTTATTTGTGAAACTATCCACTAAATGAGGGAATAATATATGTGAGGGTACCACAGGAGAGTTCCAAATGTGTGTGGGTAGAATATATATCACACGGGGGTAAAATTGAAAAAAGTTTAAAAATTTTTTTTTTGGACTTAAGACATTTTTTCGGTGTTTATCAGACTTTCAGATAGGGGAAATGGCAGTGAGCGCTCCGATTTCAGTTCCAGAGCGATTCGCCCAATGATTCCATGATATTTCGCCGTTTTCAGGCAATTTTCTGAATTTTTGAAAATTTCACAAAATTGTGAAACTATCCACTAAATGAGGGAATAATATCTGTGAGGGTACCCCAGGAGAGTTCAAAATGTGTGTGGGTAGAATATATATCCCACGGGGGTAAAATTGAAAATAGTTGAAAATTTTTTTGGGGGGGATTTAGTCATTTTTCCGGCGTTTATCAGACTTTCAGATAGGGGAAATGTCAGTGAGCGTTCCGATTTAAGTTCCAGAGCGATTTGCCCAATGAGTCTTTGATATTTAGTCATTTTCAGCCAATTTTCTGGATTTTTGAAAATGTCACTTTTTTGTGAAAATATCCACTAATTGAGGGAATAATATGTGTGAGGGTACCCCAGGAGAGTTCCAAATGTGTGTGGGTAGAATATATATCCCACGGGTGTAAAATTGAAAAAAGTTGAAAAATTTTTTTTTTGGACTTAGTCATTTTTCCGGCGATTATCAGACTTTCAGATAGGGGAAATGTCAGTGAGCGTTCCGATTTCAGTTCCAGAGCGATTCGCCCAATGAGTCCTTGATATTTCGTCGTTTTCAGGCAATTTTCTGAATTTTTGAAAATTTTACTTTTTTATGAAAATATCCACTAAATGAGTGAATAATATGTGTGAGGGTACCCCAGGAGAGTTCCAAATGTGTGTGGGTAGAATATATATCCCACGGGGGTAAAATTGAAAAAAGTTGAAAATTTTTTGGGGGGGATTTAGTCATTTTTCCGGCGTTTATCACACTTTCAGATAGGGGAAATGTCAGTGAGCATTCCGATTTCAGCTCCAGAGCGATTCGCACAATGAGTCCTTGATATTTAATCGTTTTGAGCCAATTTTCTGGATTTTTGAAAATTTCACTTTTTTTGTGAAAATATCCACTAACTGAGGGAATAATATGTGTGAGGGTACCCCAGGAGAGTTCCAAATGTGTGTGGGTAGAATATATATCCCACGGGGGTAAAATAGAAAAAAGTTGAAAAAATTTTTTTTTTGGACTTACTCATTTTTCCGGCGTTTATCAGACTTTCACATAGGGCAAATGTCAGTGAGCGTTCCGATTTCAGTTCCAGAGCGATTCGCCCTATGAATCCTTCATATTTAGTCATTTTCAGCGAATTTTCTGGATTTTTGAAAGTTTCACTTTTTTGTGAAAACATCCACTAAATGAGGGAATAATATGTGTGAGGGTACCCCATGAGAGTTCCAAATGTGTGTGGGTAGAATATATATCCCTCGGGGGTAAAATTGAAAAAAGTTGAAAACATTTTTTTTTGGACTTAGTCTTTTTTTCGGCGTTTATCAGACTTTCAGATAGGGGAAATGTCAGTGAGCGTTCCGATTTCAGTTCCAGAGCGATTCGCCCAATGAGTCCTTGATATTTCGTCGTTTTCAGGCAATTTTCTGAATTTTTGAAAATTTCACTTATTTTTGAAACTATCCACTAAATGAGGGAATAATATGTGTGAGGGTACCCCAGGAGAGTTCCAAATGTGTGTGGGTAGAATATATATCCCACGGGGGTAAAATTGAAAAAAGTTGAAAAAATTTTTTTTTTTTTAAATAGTCATTTTTCCGCCGCCTATCAGACTTTCAGATAGGGGAAATGTCAGTGAGCGTTCCGATTTCAGTTCCAGAGCGATTCGCCCAATGAGTTCTTGATATTTGGTCGTTTTCATCCAATATTCTGGATTTTAGAAAATTTCACTTTTTTGTGAAAATATCCACTAAATGAGGGAATAATATGTGTGAGGGCACCCCAGGAGAGTTCCAAATGTGTATGGGTAGAATATATATCCCACGGGGGTAAAATTGAAAAAAGTTGAAAAAAATTTTTTTTTGGACTTAGTCATTTTTCCGGCGTTTATCAGACTTTCAGATAGGGCAAATGTCAGTGAGCGTTCCGATTTCAGTTCCAGAACAATTCGCCCAATGAGTCCTTGATATTTCGTCGTTTTCAGCCAATTTTCTAGATTTTTGAAAATTTCACTTTTTTGTGAAAATATCCACTAAATGAGGGAATAATATGTGTGAGGGTACCCCAGGAGAGTTCCAAATGTGTGTGGCTAAAATATATATCCCACGGGGGAAAAATTGAAAAAAGTTGAAAATTTTTTTTTTTTGGACTTAGACATTTTTCCGGCGTTGATCACACTTTCAGATAGGGGAAATGTCAGTGAGCGTTCCGATTTCAGTTCCAGAGCAATTCGCCCAATGAGTCCATGATATTTAGTCGTTTTCAACCAATAATCTGGATTTTAGAAAATTTCACTTTTTGGTGAAAATATCTACTAAATGAGGGAATAATATGTGTGAGGGTACCCCAGGAGATTTCCAAATGTGTGTGGGTAGAATACATATCCCACAGGGTTAAAATTGAAAAAAGTTGAAAATTTTTTTTTTTTTGTACTTACTCATTTTTCCGGCGTCTATCAGATTTTCAGATAGGGGAAATGTCAGTGAGCATTCCGATTTCAGTTCCAGAGCTATTCGGCGGATGAGTTCTTGATATTTCGTCGTTTTCAGGATATTTTCAGAATTTTTGAAAATTTCACTTTTTTGTGAAAATATCCACTAAATGAGGGAATAATATGTGTGAGGGTACCCCAGGAGAGCTCCAAATGTGTGTGGGTAGAATATATATCCCACAGGGTTAAAATTGAAAAAAGTTGAAAAATTTTTTTTTTTTGTACTTAGTCATTTTTCCGGCGTTTATCAGACTTTCAGATAGGGGAAATGTCAGTGAGCGTTCCGATTTCAGTTCCAGAGCGATTCGCCCAATGAGTCCTTGATATTTCGTCGTTTTCAGTCAATTTTCTGGATTTTTGAAAATTTCACTTTTTTGTGAAAATATCCACTAAATGAGGGAATAATATGTGTGAGGGTACCCCAGGAGAGTTCCAAATGTGTTTGGGTAGAATATATATCCCAAGGGGCTAAAATTGAAAAAAGTTGAAAAAATTTTATTTTTGGACTTAGACTTTTTTCCGGCGTTTATCAGACTTTCAGATAGGGCAATTGTCAGTGAGCGTTCCGATTTCAGTTCCAGAGCAATTCGCCCAATGAGTCCTTGATATTTCGTCGTTTTCAGCCAATTTTCTGGATTTTTGAAAATTTCACTTTTTTGTGAAAATATCCACTAAATGAGGGAATAATATGTGTGAAGGTACCCCAGGAGAGTTCCAAATGTGTGTGGGTAGAATATATATCCCACGGGGGTAAAATTGAAAAAAGTTGAAAAAATTTTTTTTTGGACTTAAGTCTTTTTTTTCGGCGTTTATCAGACTTTCAGATAGGGCAAATGTCAGTGAGCGTTCCCATTTCAGTTCCAGAGCGATTCGCCCAATGAGTCCTTGATATTTCATCGTTTTCAGGCAATTTTCTGAATTTTTCAAAATTTCACTTTTTTGTGAAAATATTCACTAAATGAGGGAATAATATGTGTGAGGGTACCCCAGGAGAGTTCCAAATTTGTGTGGGTAGAATATATTATCCCACAGGGTTAAAATTGAAAAAAGTTTAAAAAAATTTTTTTTTTGTACTTAGTCATTTTTCCGGCGTTTATCAGACTTTCAGATAGGGGAAATGTCAGTGAGTGTTCCAACTTCAGTTCCAGAGCGATTCGCCCAATGAGTGATTGATATTTCTTCGTTTTCAGGAAATTTTCAGAATTTTTGAAAATTTCACTTTTTTGTGAAAATATCCACTAAATGAGGGAATAATATGTGTGAGGGTACCCCAGGAGAGTTCCAAATGTGTGTGGGTAGAATATATATCCCACAGGGGTAAAATTGAAAAAAGTTGAAAACATTTTTTTTTTGGACTTAGTCATTTTTCCGGCGTTTATCAGACTTTCAGATAGGGCAAATATCCGTGAGCGTTCCGATTTCAGTTCCAGAGCGATTCGCCCAATGAGTCCTTGATATTTCGTCGTTTTCAGGCAATTTTCAGAATTTTTGAAAATTTCACTTTTTTGTGAAAATATCCGCTAAATGAGGGAATAATATGTGTGAGGGTACCCCAGGAGAGTTCCAAATGTGTGTGGGTAGAATATATATCCCACGGGGGTAAAATTGAAAAAAGTTTAAAAAAATTTTTTTTTGGACTTAGTCATTTTTCCGGCGTTTATCAGACTTTCAGATAGGGCAAATGTCAGTGATCGTTCCGATTTCAGTTCCAGAGCGATTCGCCCAATGAGTCCTTGATATTTCGTCGTTTTCAGTCAATTTTCAGAATTTTTGAAAATGTCCCTTTTTTGTGAAAATATCCACTAAATGAGGGAATAATATGTGTGAGGGTACCCCAGGAGAGTTCCAAATGTGTGTGGGTAGAACATATATCCCACGCGGGTAAAATTGAAAAAAGTTGAAAACATTTTTTTTTTGGACTTAGTCATTTTTCCGGCGTTTAATAGACTTTCAGATAGGGGAAATGTCAGTGAGCATTCCGATTTCAGTTCCAGAGCGATTCGGCGGATGAGTCCTTGATATTTCGTCGTTTTCAGGCAATTTTCTGAATTTTTGAAAATTTCACTTTTTTGTGAAAATCTCCACTAAATGAGGGAATAATATGTGTGTGAAGGTACCCCAGGAGAGTTCCAAATGTGTGTGGGTAGAATATATATCCCACGGGGGTAAAATTGAAAAAAGTTGAAAAAATTTTTTTTTGGACTTAAGTCTTTTTTTCGGCGTCTATCAGACTTTCAGATAGGGGAAATGTCAGTGAGCGTTCCGATTTCAGTTCCAGAGCGATTCGGCGGATGAGTCCTTGATATTTTGTCGTTTTCAGGAAATTTTCAGAATTTTTGAAAATTTCTCTTTTTTGTGAAAATATCCACTAAATGAGGGAATAATATGTGCGAGGGTACCCCAGGAGAGTTCCAAATGTGTGTGGGTAGAATATATATCCCACGGGGGTAAAATTGAAAAAAGTTGAAAAAATTTTTTTTTGGACTAAAGTCTTTTTTCCGGCGTTTATCAGACTTTCCGATAGGGCAAATGTCAGTGAGCATTCCGATTTCAGTTCCAGAGCAATTCGCCCAATGAGTCCTTGATATTTAGTCGTTTTCTGCCAATTTTCTGGATTTTTGAAAATTTCACTTTTTTGTGAAAATATCCACTAAATGAGGGAATAATATGTGTGAGGGTTCCCCAGGAGCGTTCCAAATGTGTGTGGGTAGAATATATATCCCACGGGGGTAAAATTGATAAAAGTTGAAAAATTTTTTTTTTGGACTTAAGTCTTTTTTTCGGCGTTTATCAGACTTTCAGATAGGGGAAATGTCAGTGAGCGTTCCGATTTCAGTTCCAGAGCGATTCGGCGGATGAGTCCTTGATATTTCGTCATTTTCAGGAAATTTTCAGAATTTTTGAAAATTTCACTTTTTTGTGAAAATATCCACTAAATGAGGGAATAATATGTGTGAGGGTACCCCAGGAGAGTTCCAAATGTGTGTGGGTAGAATATATATCCCACAGGGGTAAAATTGAAAAAAGTTGAAAACATTTTTTTTTTGGACTTAGTCATTTTTCCGGCGTTTATCAGACTTTCAGATAGGGCAAATGTCAGTGAGCGTTCCGATTTCAGTTCCAGAGCGCTTCGCCCAATGAGTCCTTGATATTTCGTCGTTTTCAGGCAATTTTCAGAATTTTTGAAAATTTCACTTTTTTGTGAAAATATCCACTAAATGAGGGAATAATATGTGTGAGGGTACCCCACCCAGGAGAGTTCCAAATGTGTGTGGGTAGAATATATATCCCACGGGGGTAAAATTGAAAAAAGTTGAAAAATTTTTTTTTTGTACTTAGTCATTTCTCCGGCGTTTATCAGACTTTCAGATAGGGCAAATTTCAGTGAGTGTTCCGATTTCAGTTCCAGAGCGATTCGCCCAATGAGTCCTTGATATTTTGTCGTTTTCAGTCAATTTTCAGAATTTTTGAAAATTTCACTTTTTTGTGAAAATATTAACTAAATGAGGGAATAATATGTGTGAGGGTACCTCGGGAGAGTTCCAAATGTGTGTGGGTAGAATATATATCCCACGTGGGTAAAATTGAAAAAAGTTGAAAAAATTTTTTTTTGGACTTAAGTCTTTTTTTCGGCGTTTATCAGACTTTCAGATAGGGGAAATGTCAGTGAGCGTTCCGATTTCAGTTCCAGAGCGATTCGCCCAATGAGTCCTTGATATTTCGTCGTTTTCAGTCAATTTTCAGAATTTTTGAAAATTTCACTTTTTTGTGAAAATATTCACTAAATGAGGGAATAATATGTGTGAGGGTACCTCGGGAGAGTTCCAAATGTGTGTGGGTAGAATATATATCCCACAGGGTTAAAATTGAAAAAAGTTTAAATTTTTTTTTTTTTGTACTTAGTCATTTTTCCGGCGTTTATCAGACTTTCAGATAGGGGAAATTTCAGTGAGCGTTCCGATTTCAGTTCCAGAGCGATTCGCCCAACGAGTCCTTGATGTTTCGTCGTTTTCAGGCAATTTTCTGAATTTTTGAAAATTTCACTTTTTTGTGAAAATATCCACTAAATGAGGGAATAATATGTGTGAGGGTACCCCAGGAGAGTTCCAAATGTGTGTGGGTAGAATATATATCCCACGGGGGTAAAATTGAAAAAAGTTGAAAATTTTTTTTTTTTGTACTTGGTCATTTTTCCGGCGTTTATCAGACTTTCAGATAGGGCAAATGTCAGTGAGCGTTCCGATTTCAGTTCCAGAGCGATTCGCCCAATGAGTCCTTGATATTTCGTCGTTTTCAGGAAATTTTCTGAATTTTTGAAAATTTCACTTTTTTGTGAAAATATCCACTAAATGAGGGAATAATATGTGTGAGGGTACCCAAGGAGAGTTCCAAATGTGTGTGGGTAGAATATATATCCCACGGGGGTAAAATTGAAAAAAGTTTAAAAAATTTTTTTTTTGGACTTAGTCATTTTTCCGGCGTTTATCATACTTTCAGATAGGGCAAATGTCAGTGAGCGTTCCGATTTCAGTTCCAGAGCGATTCACCCAATGAGTCCTTGATATTTCGTCGTTTTCAGGCAATTTTCTGAATTTTTGAAAATTTCACTTTTTTGTGAAAATATCCACTAAATGAGGGAATAATATGTGTGAGGGTACCCCAGGAGAGTTCCAAATGTGTGTGGGTAGAATATATATCCCACGGGGGTAAAATTGAAAAAAGTTGAAAATTTTTTTTTTTTGTACTTGGTCATTTTTCCGGCGTTTATCAGACTTTCAGATAGGGCAAATGTCAGTGAGCGTTCCGATTTCAGTTCCAGAGCGATTCGCCCAATGAGTCCTTGATATTTCGTCGTTTTCAGGAAATTTTCTGAATTTTTGAAAATTTCACTTTTTTGTGAAAATATCCACTAAATGAGGGAATAATATGTGTGAGGGTACCCCACCCAGGAGAGTTCCAAATGTGTGTGGGTAGAATATATATCCCACGGGGGTAAAATTGAAAAAAGTTTAAAAAAATTTTTTTTGGGACTTAGTCATTTTTCCGGCGTTTATCAGACTTTCAGATAGGGGAAATGTCAGTAAGCATTGCGATTTTAGTTCCAGAGCGCTTCGCCCAATGAGTCCTTGATATTTCGTCGTTTTCAGGCAATTTTCTGAATTTTTGAAAATTTCACTTTTTTGTGAAAATATCCACTAAATGAGGGAATAATATGTGTGAGGGTACCCCACCCAGGAGAGTTCCAAATGTGTGTGGGTAGAATATATATCCCACGGGGGTAAAATTGAAAAAAGTTGAAAGAATTTTTTTTTGTACTTAGTCATTTTTCCGGCGTTTATCAGACTTTCAGATAGGGCAAATGTCAGTGAGTGTTCCGATTTCAGTTCCAGAGCGATTCGCCCAATGAGTCCTTGATATTTTGTCGTTTTCAGTCAATTTTCAGAATTTTTGAAAATTTCACTTTTTTGTGAAAATATCCACTAAATGAGGGAATAATATGTGTGAGGGTACCCCAGGAGAGTTCCAAATGTGTGTGGGTAGAATATATATCCCACAGGGTTAAAATTGAAAAAAGTTTAAAAAATTTTTCTTTTGTACTTAGTCATTTTTCCGGCGTTTATCAGACTTTCAGATAGGGCAAATGTCAGTGAGCGTTCCGATTTCAGTTCCAGAGCAATTCGCCCAATGTTTCCTTGATATTTAGTCGTTTTCAGCCAATTTTCTGGATTTTTGAAAATTTCACTTTATTGTGAAAATATCCACTAAATGAGGGAATAATATGTGTGAGGGTACCCCAGGAGAGTTCCAAATGTGTGTGGGTGAATATATATCCCACGGGGGTAAAATTGAAAAAAGTTGAAAAATTTTTTTTTTTGGACTTAGTCATTTTTCCGGCGTTTATCAGACTTTCAGATAGGGGAAATGTCAGTGAGCATTCCGATTTCAGTTCCGGAGCGATTCGCCCATTGAGTCCTTGATATTTCGTCGTTTTCAGTCAATTTTCAGAATTTTTGAAAATGTCACTTTTTTGTGAAAATATTAACTAAATGAGGGAATAATATGTGTGAGGGTACCTCGGGAGAGTTTCAAATGTGTGTGGGTAGAATATATATCCCACAGGGTTAAAATTGAAAAAAGTTTAAAAAAATTTTTTTTGTACTTAGTCATTTTTCCGGCGTTTATCAGACTTTCAGATAGGGGACATGTCAGTGAGCGTTCCGATTTCAGTTCCAGAGTGATTCGCCCAAAGAGTCCTTGATATTTCATCGTTTTCAGTCAATTTTCAGAATTTTTGAAAATTTCACTTTTTTGTGAAAATATTAACTAAATGAGGGAATAATATGTGTGAGGGTACCTCGGGAGAGTTTCAAATGTGTGTGGGTAGAATATATATCCCACAGGGTTAAAATTGAAAAAAGTTAAAAAAAATTTTTTTTTGTACTTAGTCATTTTTCCGGCGTTTATCAGATTTTCAGATAGGGAAATGTCAGTGAGCGTTCCGATTTCAGTTCCAGAGCGATTCACCCAATGATTCCTTGATATTTCGTCGTTTTCAATCAATTTTCAGAATTTTTGAAAATTTTACTTTTTTGTGAAAATATCCACTAAATGAGGGAATAATATGTGTGAGGGTACCCCAGGAGAGTTCCAAATGTGTGTGGGTAGAATATATATCCCACAGGGTTAAAATTGAAAAAAGTTTAAAAAATTTTTCTTTTGTACTTAGTCATTTTTCCGGCGTTTATCAGACTTTCAGATAGGGGAAATGTCAGTGAGCGTTCCGATTTCAGTTCCAGAGCGATTCGTCCAATGAGTCCTTGATATTTCGTCGTTTTCAGTCAATTTTCAGAATTTTTGAAAATTTCACTTTTTTGTGAAAATATCCACTAAATGAGGGAATAATATGTGTGAGGGTACCCCAGGAGAGTTCCAAATGTGTGTGGGTAGAATATATATCCCACGGGGGTAAAATTGAAAAAAGTTGAAAAAAATTTTTTTTTGGACTTAGTCTTTTTTCCGGCGTTTATCAGACTTTCAGATAGGGCAAATGTCAGTGAGCGTTCCGATTTCAGTTCCAGAGCAATTCGCCCAATGTTTCCTTGATATTTAGTCGTTTTCAGCCAATTTTCTGGATTTTTGAAAATTTCACTTTATTGTGAAAATATCCACTAAATGAGGGAATAATATGTGTGAGGGTACCCCAGGAGAGTTCCAAATGTGTGTGGGTAGAATATATATCCCACAAGGTTAAAATTGAAAAAAGTTAAAAAAATTTTTTTTTGTACTTAGTCATTTTTCCGGCGTTTATCAGACTTTCAGATAGGGGACATGTCAGTGAGCGTTCCGATTTCAGTTCCAGAGCGATTCGCCCAATGAGTCCTTGATATTTCGTCGTTTTCAGTCAATTTTCAGAATTTTTGAAAATTTCACTTTTTTGTGAAAATATTAACTAAATGAGGGAATAATATGTGTGAGGGTACCTCGGGAGAGTTCCAAATGTGTGTGGGTAGAATATATATCCCACAGGGTTAAAATTGAAAAAAGTAAAAAAAAATTTTTTTTTGAACTTAGTCATTTTTCCGGCGTTTATCAGATTTTCAGATAGGGAAATGTCAGTGAGCGTTCCGATTTCAGTTCCAGAGCGATTCACCCAATGAGTCCTTGATATTTCGTCGTTTTCAGTCAATTTTCAGAATTTTTGAAAATTTTACTTTTTTGTGAAAATATCCACTAAATGAGGGAATAATATGTGTGAGGGTACCCCAGGAGAGTTCCAAATGTGTGTGGGTAGAATATATATCCCACAGGGTTAAAATTGAAAAAAGTTTAAAAAATTTTTCTTTTGTACTTAGTCATTTTTCCGGCGTTTATCAGACTTTCAGATAGGGGAAATGTCAGTGAGCGTTCCGATTTCAGTTCCAGAGCAATTCGCCCAATGTTTCCTTGATATTTAGTCGTTTTCAGCCAATTTTCTGGATTTTTGAAAATTTCACTTTTTTGTGAAAATATTAACTAAATGAGGGAATAATATGTGTGAGGGTACCTCGGGAGAGTTCCAAATGTGTGTGGGTAGAATATATATCCCACAGGGTTAAAATTGAAAAAAGTTAAAAAAAAATTTATTTTGTACTTAGTCATTTTTCCGGCGTTTATCAGACTTTCAGATAGGGGAAATGTCAGTGAGCGTTCCGATTTCAGTTCCAGAGCGATTCGTCCAATGAGTCCTTGATATTTCGTCGTTTTCAGTCAATTTTCAGAATTTTTGAAAATTTTACTTTTTTGTGAAAATATACACTAAATGAGGGAATAATATGTGTGAGGGTACCCCAGGAGAGTTCCAAATGTGTGTGGGTAGAATATATATCCCACGGGGGTAAAATTGAAAAAAGTTTAAAAATTTTTTTTTTTGGACTTAGTCATTTTTCCGGCGTTTATCAGACTTTCAGATAGGGCAAATGTCAGTGAGCGTTCCGATTTCAGTTCCAGAGCAATTCACCCAATGAGTCCTTGATATTTCGTCGTTTTCAGTCAATTTTCAGAATTTTTGAAAATTTTACTTTTTTGTGAAAATATCCACTAAATGAGGGAATAATATGTGTGAGGGTACCTCAGGAGAGTTCCAAATGAGTGTGGGTAGAATATATATCCCACAGGGTTAAAATTGAAAAAAGTTTAAAAAATTTTTCTTTTGTACTTAGTCATTTTTCCGGCGTTTATCAGAATTTCAGATAGGGGACATGTCAGTGAGCGTTCCGATTTCAGTTCCAGAGCGATTCGCCCAATGAGTCCTTGATATTTCGTCGTTTTCAGTCAATTTTCAGAATTTTTGAAAATTTCACTTTTTTGTGAAAATATTAACTAAATGAGGGAATAATATGTGTGAGGGTACCTCGGGAGAGTTCCAAATGTGTGTGGGTAGAATATATATCCCACAGGGTTAAAATTGAAAAAAGTTAAAAAAAATTTTTTTTTGTACTTAGTCATTTTTCCGTCGTTTATCAGACTTTCAGATAGGGGAAATGTCAGTGAGCGTTCCGATTTCAGTTCCAGAGCGATTCACCCAATGTTTCCTTGATATTTCGTCGTTTTCAGTCAATTTTCAGAATTTTTGAAAATTTTACTTTTTTGTGAAAATATCCACTAAATGAGGGAATAATATGTGTGAGGGTACCCCAGGAGAGTTCCAAATGTGTGTGGGTAGAATATATATCCCACAAGGTTAAAATTGAAAAAAGTTTAAAAAATTTTTTTTTGTACTTAGTCATTTTTCCGGCGTTTATCAGACTTTCAGATAGGGGAAATGTCAGTGAGCGTTCCGATTTCAGTTCTGGAGCGATTCGCCCAATGAGTCCTTGATATTTCGTCGGTTTCAGTCAATTTTCAGAATTTTTGAAAATTTTACTTTTTTGTGAAAATATCCACTAAATGATGGAATAATATGTGGGATGGTACCCAGGAGAGTTCCAAATGTGTGTGGGTAGAATATATATCCCACAGGGTTAAAATTGAAAAAAGTTTAAAAAATTTTTTTTTTGTACTTAGTTATTTTTCCGGCGTTTATCAGACTTTCAGATAGGGGAAATGTCAGTGAGCGTTCCGATTTCAGTTCCAGAGCGATTCGCCCAATGAGTCCTTGATATTTCTTCGTTTTCAGTCAATTTTCAGAATTTTTGAAAATTTCACTTTTTTGTGAAAATATCCACTAAATGAGGGAATAATATGTGTGAGGGTACCCCAGGAGAGTTCCAAATGTGTGTGGGTAGAATATATATCCCACGGGGGAAAAATTGAAAAAAGTTGAAAAATTTTTTTTTTTGGACTGTCATTTTTCCGACGTTTATCAGACTTTCAGATAGGGCAAATGTCAGTGAGCGTTCCGATTTCAGTTCCAGAGCAATTCTCCCAATGAGTCCTTGATATTTCGTCGTTTTCAGTCAATTTTCAGAATTTTTGAAAATGTCACTTTTTTGTGAAAATATTAACTAAATGAGGGAATAATATGTGTGAGGGTACCCCAGGAGAGTTCCAAATGTGTGTGGGTAGAATATATATCCCACAGGGTTAAATTTGAAAAAAGTTGAAAAAATTTTTCTTTTGTACTTAGTCATTTTTCCGGCGTTTATCAGACTTTCAGAAAGGGGAAATGTCAGTGAGCGTTCCGATTTCAGTTCTGGAGCGATTCGCCCAATGAGTCCTTGATATTTCGTCGGTTTCAGTCAATTTTCAGAATTTTTGAAAATTTTACTTTTTTCTGAAAATATCCACTAAATGAGGGAATAATATGTGCGAGGGTACCCCAGGAGAGTTCCAAATGTGTGTGGGTAGAATATATATCCCACAGGGTTAAAATTGACAAAAGTTTAAAAAAATTTTTTTTTGTACTTAGTCATTTTTCCGGCGTTTATCAGACTTTCAGATAGGGGAAATGTCAGTGAGCGTTCCGATTTCAGTTCCAGAGCGATTCGCCCAATGAGTCCTTGATATTTCTTCGTTTTCAGTCAATTTTCAGAATTTTTGAAAATTTCACTTTTTTGTGAAAATATCCACTAAATGAGGGAATAATATGTGTGAGGGTACCCCAGGAGAGTTCCAAATGTGTGTGGGTAGAATATATATCCCACGGGGGTAAAATTGAAAAAAGTTGAAAAATTTTTTTTTTTGGACTGTCATTTTTCCGACGTTTATCAGACTTTCAGATAGGGCAAATGTCAGTTAGCGTTCCGATTTCAGTTCCAGAGCAATTCTCCCAATGAGTCCTTGATATTTCGTCGTTTTCAGTCAATTTTCAGAATTTTTGAAAATTTCACTTTTTTGTGAAAATATTAACTAAATGAGGGAATAATATGTGTGAGGGTACCTCGGGAGAGTTCCAAATGTGTGTGGGTAGAATATATATCCCACAGGGTTAAAATTGAAAAAAGTTAAAAAAAATTTTTTTTTGTACTTAGTCATTTTTCCGTCGTTTATCAGACTTTCAGATAGGGGAAATGTCAGTGAGCGTTCCGATTTCAGTTCCAGAGCGATTCACCCAATGTTTCCTTGATATTTCGTCGTTTTCAGTAAATTTTCAGAATTTTTGAAAATTTTACTTTTTTGTGAAAATATCCACTAAATGATGGAATAATATGTGGGAGGGTACCCCAGGAGAGTTCCAAATGTGTGTGGGTAGAATATATATCCCACAGGGTTAAAATTGAAAAAAGTTTAAAAAATTTTTTTTTTGTACTTAGTCATTTTTCCGGCATTTATCAGACTTTCAGATAGGGGAAATGTCAGTGAGCGTTCCGATTTCAGTTCCAGAGCGATTCGCCCAATGAGTCCTTGATATTTCTTCGTTTTCAGTCAATTTTCAGAATTTTTGAAAATTTCACTTTTTTGTGAAAATATCCACTAAATGAGGGAATAATATGTGTGAGGGTACCCCAGGAGAGTTCCAAATGTGTGTGGGTAGAATATATATCCCACGGGGGTAAAATTGAAAAAAGTTGAAAAATTTTTTTTTTTGGACTGTCATTTTTCCGACGTTTATCAGACTTTCAGATAGGGCAAATGTCAGTTAGCGTTCCGATTTCAGTTCCAGAGCAATTCTCCCAATGAGTCCTTGATATTTCGTCGTTTTCAGTCAATTTTCAGAATTTTTGAAAATTTCACTTTTTTGTGAAAATATCCACTAAATGAGGGAATAATATGTGTGAGGGTACCCCAGGAGAGTTCCAAATGTGTGTGGGTAGAATATATATCCCACAGGGTTAAATTTGAAAAAAGTTGAAAAAATTTTTCTTTTGTACTTAGTCATTTTTCCGGCGTTTATCAGACTTTCAGAAAGGGGAAATGTCAGTGAGCGTTCCGATTTCAGTTCTGGAGCGATTCGCCCAATGAGTCCTTGATATTTCGTCGGTTTCAGTCAATTTTCAGAATTTTTGAAAATTTTACTTTTTTCTGAAAATATCCACTAAATGAGGGAATAATATGTGCGAGGGTACCCCAGGAGAGTTCCAAATGTGTGTGGGTAGAATATATATCCCACAGGGTTAAAATTGACAAAAGTTTAAAAAAATTTTTTTTTGTACTTAGTCATTTTTCCGGCGTTTATCAGACTTTCAGATAGGGGAAATGTCAGTGAGCGTTCCGATTTCAGTTCCAGAGCGATTCGCCCAATGAGTCCTTGATATTTCTTCGTTTTCAGTCAATTTTCAGAATTTTTGAAAATTTCACTTTTTTGTGAAAATATCCACTAAATGAGGGAATAATATGTGTGAGGGTACCCCAGGAGAGTTCCAAATGTGTGTGGGTAGAATATATATCCCACGGGGGTAAAATTGAAAAAAGTTGAAAAATTTTTTTTTTTGGACTGTCATTTTTCCGACGTTTATCAGACTTTCAGATAGGGCAAATGTCAGTTAGCGTTCCGATTTCAGTTCCAGAGCAATTCTCCCAATGAGTCCTTGATATTTCGTCGTTTTCAGTCAATTTTCAGAATTTTTGAAAATTTCACTTTTTTGTGAAAATATTAACTAAATGAGGGAATAATATGTGTGAGGGTACCTCGGGAGAGTTCCAAATGTGTGTGGGTAGAATATATATCCCACAGGGTTAAAATTGAAAAAAGTTAAAAAAAATTTTTTTTTGTACTTAGTCATTTTTCCGTCGTTTATCAGACTTTCAGATAGGGGAAATGTCAGTGAGCGTTCCGATTTCAGTTCCAGAGCGATTCACCCAATGTTTCCTTGATATTTCGTCGTTTTCAGTAAATTTTCAGAATTTTTGAAAATTTTACTTTTTTGTGAAAATATCCACTAAATGATGGAATAATATGTGGGAGGGTACCCCAGGAGAGTTCCAAATGTGTGTGGGTAGAATATATATCCCACAGGGTTAAAATTGAAAAAAGTTTAAAAAATTTTTTTTTTGTACTTAGTCATTTTTCCGGCATTTATCAGACTTTCAGATAGGGGAAATGTCAGTGAGCGTTCCGATTTCAGTTCCAGAGCGATTCGCCCAATGAGTCCTTGATATTTCTTCGTTTTCAGTCAATTTTCAGAATTTTTGAAAATTTCACTTTTTTGTGAAAATATCCACTAAATGAGGGAATAATATGTGTGAGGGTACCCCAGGAGAGTTCCAAATGTGTGTGGGTAGAATATATATCCCACGGGGGTAAAATTGAAAAAAGTTGAAAAATTTTTTTTTTTGGACTGTCATTTTTCCGACGTTTATCAGACTTTCAGATAGGGCAAATGTCAGTTAGCGTTCCGATTTCAGTTCCAGAGCAATTCTCCCAATGAGTCCTTGATATTTCGTCGTTTTCAGTCAATTTTCAGAATTTTTGAAAATTTCACTTTTTTGTGAAAATATCCACTAAATGAGGGAATAATATGTGTGAGGGTACCCCAGGAGAGTTCCAAATGTGTGTGGGTAGAATATATATCCCACAGGGTTAAATTTGAAAAAAGTTGAAAAAATTTTTCTTTTGTACTTAGTCATTTTTCCGGCGTTTATCAGACTTTCAGAAAGGGGAAATGTCAGTGAGCGTTCCGATTTCAGTTCTGGAGCGATTCGCCCAATGAGTCCTTGATATTTCGTCGGTTTCAGTCAATTTTCAGAATTTTTGAAAATTTTACTTTTTTCTGAAAATATCCACTAAATGAGGGAATAATATGTGCGAGGGTACCCCAGGAGAGTTCCAAATGTGTGTGGGTAGAATATATATCCCACAGGGTTAAAATTGACAAAAGTTTAAAAAAAAATTTTTTTGTACTTAGTCATTTTTCCGGCGTTTATCAGACTTTCAGATAGGGGAAATGTCAGTGAGCGTTCCGATTTCAGTTCCAGAGCGATTCGCCCAATGAGTCCTTGATATTTCTTCGTTTTCAGTCAATTTTCAGAATTTTTGAAAATTTCACTTTTTTGTGAAAATATCCACTAAATGAGGGAATAATATGTGTGAGGGTACCCCAGGAGAGTTCCAAATGTGTGTGGGTAGAATATATATCCCACGGGGGTAAAATTGAAAAAAGTTGAAAAAAATTTTTTTTTGGACTTAGTCATTTTTCCGGCGTTTATCAGACTTTCAGATAGGGCAAATGTCAGTGAGCGTTCCGATTTCAGTTCCAGAGCAATTCGCCCAATGTTTCCTTGATTTTTAGTCGTTTTCAGCCAATTTTCTGGATTTTTGAAAATTTCACTTTTTTGTGAAAATATCCACTAAATGAGGGAATAATATGTGTGAGGGTACCCCAGGAGAGTTCCAAATGTGTGTGGGTAGAATATATATCCCACAAGGTTAAAATTGAAAAAAGTTTAAAAATTTTTTTTTTGTACTTAGTCATTTTTCCGGCGTTTATCAGACTTTCAGATAGGGGAAATGTCAGTGAGCGTTCCGATTTCAGTTCTGGAGCGATTCGCCCAATGAGTCCTTGATATTTCGTCGGTTTCAGTCAATTTTCAGAATTTTTGAAAATTTTACTTTTTTGTGAAAATATCCACTAAATGATGGAATAATATGTGGGAGGGTACCCCAGGAGAGTTCCAAATGTGTGTGGGTAGAATATATATCCCACAGGGTTAAAATTGAAAAAAGTTTAAAAAATTTTTTTTTTGTACTTAGTCATTTTTCCGGCATTTATCAGACTTTCAGATAGGGGAAATGTCAGTGAGCGTTCCGATTTCAGTTCCAGAGCGATTCGCCCAATGAGTCCTTGATATTTCTTCGTTTTCAGTCAATTTTCAGAATTTTTGAAAATTTCACTTTTTTGTGAAAATATCCACTAAATGAGGGAATAATATGTGTGAGGGTACCCCAGGAGAGTTCCAAATGTGTGTGGGTAGAATATATATCCCACGGGGGTAAAATTGAAAAAAGTTGAAAAATTTTTTTTTTTGGACTGTCATTTTTCCGACGTTTATCAGACTTTCAGATAGGGCAAATGTCAGTTAGCGTTCCGATTTCAGTTCCAGAGCAATTCTCCCAATGAGTCCTTGATATTTCGTCGTTTTCAGTCAATTTTAAGAATTTTTGAAAATGTCACTTTTTTGTGAAAATATTAACTAAATGAGGGAATAATATGTGTGAGGGTACCCCAGGAGAGTTCCAAATGTGTGTGGGTAGAATATATATCCCACAAGGTTAAAATTGAAAAAAGTTTAAAAAATTTTTTTTTGTACTTAGTCATTTTTCCGGCGTTTATCAGAATTTCAGATAGGGGACATGTCAGTGAGCGTTCCGATTTCAGTTCCAGAGCGATTCGCCCAATGAGTCCTTGATATTTCGTCGTTTTCAGTCAATTTTCAGAATTTTTGAAAATTTCACTTTTTTGTGAAATTTTTAACTAAATGAGGGAATAATATGTGTGAGGGTACCTCGGGAGAGTTACAAATGTGTGTGGGTAGAATATATATCCCACAGGGTTAAAATTGAAAAAAGTTAAAAAAAATTTTTTTTTGTACTTAGTCATTTTTCCGGCGTTTATCAGACTTTCAGATAGGGGAAATGTCAGTGAGCGTTCCGATTTCAGTTCCAGAGCGATTCGCCCAATGAGTCCTTGATATTTCGTCGTTTTCAGGAAATTTTCAGAATTTTTGAAAATTTCACTTTTTTGTGAAAATATCCACTAAATGAGGGAATAATATGTGTGAGGGTACCCCAGGAGAGTTCCAAATGTGTGTGGGTAGAATATATATCCCACGGGGGTAAAATTGAAAAAAGTTGAAAAATTTTTTTTTTGGACTTAAGTCTTTTTTTCGGCGTTTATCAGACTTTCAGATAGGGGACATGTCAGTGAGCGTTCCGATTTCAGTTCCAGAGCGATTCCCCCAGTGAGTCCTTGATATTTCATCGTTTTCAGTCAATTTTCAGAATTTTTGAAAATTTCACTTTTTTGTGAAAATATTAACTAAATGAGGGAATAATATGTGTGAGGGTACCTCAGGAGAGTTTCAAATGTGTGTGGGTAGAATATATATCCCACAGGGTTAAAATTGAAAAAAGTTAAAAAAAATTTTTTTTTGTACTTAGTTATTTTTCCGGCGTTTATCAGATTTTCAGATAGGGAAATGTCAGTGAGCGTTCCGATTTCAGTTCCAGAGCGATTCTCCAAATGAGTCCTTGATATTTCGTTGTTTTCAGGAAATTTTCAGAATTTTTGAAAATTTCACTTTTTTGTGAAAATATCCACTAAATGAGGGAATAATATGTGTGGGTACCCCAGGAGAGTTCCAAATGTGTGTGGGTAGAATATATATCCCACAGGGTTAAAATTGAAAAAAGTTTAAAAAATTTTTCTTTTGTACTTAGTCATTTTTCCGGCGTTTATCAGACTTTCAGATAGGGGAAATGTCAGTGAGCGTTCCGATTTCAGTTCCAGAGCGATTCGTCCAATGAATCCTTTATATTTCCTCGTTTTCAGTCAATTTTCAGAATTTTTGAAAATTTCACTTTTTTGTGAAAATATCCACTAAATGAGGGAATAATATGTGTGAGGGTACCCCAGGAGAGTTCCAAATGTGTGTGGGTAGAATATATATCTCACGGGGGTAAAATTGAAAAAAGTTGAAAAAAATTTTTTTTTGGACTTAGTCTTTTTTCCGGCGTTTATCAGTCTTTCAGATAGGGCAAATGTCAGTGAGCGTTCCGATTTCAGTTCCAGAGCAATTCGCCCAATGTTTCCTTGATTTTTAGTCGTTTTCAGCCAATTTTCTGGATTTTTGAAAATTTCACTTTTTTGTGAAAATATCCACTAAATGAGGGAATAATATGTGTGAGGGTACCCCAGGAGAGTTCCAAATGTGTGTGGGTAGAATATATATCCCACAAGGTTAAAATTGAAAAAAGTTTAAAAAATTTTTTTTTGTACTTAGTCATTTTTCCGGCGTTTATCAGACTTTCAGATAGGGGAAATGTCAGTGAGCGTTCCGATTTCAGTTCTGGAGCGATTCGCCCAATGAGTCCTTGATATTTCGTTGGTTTCAGTCAATTTTCAGAATTTTTGAAAATTTTACTTTTTTGTGAAAATATCCACTAAATGATGGAATAATATGTGGGAGGGTACCCCAGGAGAGTTCCAAATGTGTGTGGGTAGAATATATATCCCACAGGGTTAAAATTGAAAAAAGTTTAAAAAATTTTTTTTTTGTACTTAGTCATTTTTCCGGCGTTTATCAGACTTTCAGATAGGGGAAATGTCAGTGAGCGTTCCGATTTCAGTTCCAGAGCGATTCGCCCAATGAGTCCTTGATATTTCTTCGGTTTCAGTCAATTTTCAGAATTTTTGAAAATTTCACTTTTTTGTGAAAATATCCACTAAATGAGGGAATAATATGTGTGAGGGTACCCCAGGAGAGTTCCAAATGTGTGTGGGTAGAATATATATCCCACGGGGGTAAAATTGAAAAAAATTTTTTTTTGGACTTAGTCTTTTTTCCGGCGTTTATCAGACTTTCAGATAGGGCAAATGTCAGTGAGCGTTCCGATTTCAGTTCCAGAGCAATTCGCCCAATGTTTCCTTGATTTTTAGTCGTTTTCAGCCAATTTTCTGGATTTTTGAAAATTTCACTTTTTTGTGAAAATATCCACTAAATGAGGGAATAATATGTGTGAGGGTACCCCAGGAGAGTTCCAAATGTGTGTGGGTAGAATAAATATCCCACAAGGTTAAAATTGAAAAAAGTTTAAAAAATTTTTTTTTGTACTTAGTCATTTTTCCGGCGTTTATCAGACTTTCAGATAGGGGAAATGTCAGTGAGCGTTCCGATTTCAGTTCTGGAGCGATTCGCCCAATGAGTCCTTGATATTTCGTTGGTTTCAGTCAATTTTCAGAATTTTTGAAAATTTTACTTTTTTGTGAAAATATCCACTAAATGATGGAATAATATGTGGGAGGGTACCCCAGGAGAGTTCCAAATGTGTGTGGGTAGAATATATATCCCACAGGGTTAAAATTGAAAAAAGTTTAAAAAATTTTTTTTTTGTACTTAGTCATTTTTCCGGCGTTTATCAGACTTTCAGATAGGGGAAATGTCAGTGAGCGTTCCGATTTCAGTTCCAGAGCGATTCGCCCAATGAGTCCTTGATATTTCTTCGGTTTCAGTCAATTTTCAGAATTTTTGAAAATTTCACTTTTTTGTGAAAATATCCACTAAATGAGGGAATAATATGTGTGAGGGTACCCCAGGAGAGTTCCAAATGTGTGTGGGTAGAATATATATCCCACGGGGGTAAAATTGAAAAAAATTTTTTTTTGGACTTAGTCTTTTTTCCGGCGTTTATCAGACTTTCAGATAGGGCAAATGTCAGTGAGCGTTCCGATTTCAGTTCCAGAGCAATTCGTCCAATGTTTCCTTGATTTTTAGTCGTTTTCAGCCAATTTTCTGGATTTTTGAAAATTTCACTTTTTTGTGAAAATATCCACTAAATGAGGGAATAATATGTGTGAGGGTACCCCAGGAGAGTTCCAAATGTGTGTGGGTAGAATATATATCCCACAAGGTTAAAATTGAAAAAAGTTTAAAAAATTTTTTTTTGTACTTAGTCATTTTTCCGGCGTTTATCAGACTTTCAGATAGGGGAAATGTCAGTGAGCGTTCCGATTTCAGTTCTGGAGCGATTCGCCCAATGAGTCCTTGATATTTCGTCGGTTTCAGTCAATTTTCAGAATTTTTGAAAATTTTACTTTTTTGTGAAAATATCCACTAAATGATGGAATAATATGTGGGAGGGTACCCCAGGAGAGTTCCAAATGTGTGTGGGTAGAATATATATCCCACAGGGTTAAAATTGAAAAAAGTTTAAAAAATTTTTTTTTTGTACTGTCATTTTTCCGACGTTTATCAGACTTTCAGATAGGGCAAATGTCAGTTAGCGTTCCGATTTCAGTTCCAGAGCAATTCTCCCAATGAGTCCTTGATATTTCGTCGTTTTCAGTCAATTTTAAGAATTTTTGAAAATGTCACTTTTTTGTGAAAATATTAACTAAATGAGGGAATAATATGTGTGAGGGTACCCCAGGAGAGTTCCAAATGTGTGTGGGTAGAATATATATCCCACAAGGTTAAAATTGAAAAAAGTTTAAAAATTTTTTTTTTGTACTTAGTCATTTTTCCGGCGTTTATCAGACTTTCAGATAGGGGAAATGTCAGTGAGCGTTCCGATTTCAGTTCCAGAGCGATTCGCCCAATGAGTCCTTGATATTTCTTCGGTTTCAGTCAATTTTCAGAATTTTTGAAAATTTCACTTTTTTGTGAAAATATCCACTCAATGAGGGAATAATATGTGTGAGGGTACCCCAGGAGAGTTCCAAATGTGTGTGGGTAGAATATATATCCCACTGGGGTAAAATTGAAAAAAGTTGAAAAATTTTTTTTTTTGGACTGTCATTTTTCCGACGTTTATCAGACTTTCAGATAGGGCAAATGTCAGTTAGCGTTCCGATTTCAGTTCCAGAGCAATTCTCCCAATGAGTCCTTGATATTTCGTCGTTTTCAGTCAATTTTAAGAATTTTTGAAAATGTCACTTTTTTGTGAAAATATTAACTAAATGAGGGAATAATATGTGTGAGGGTACCCCAGGAGAGTTCCAAATGTGTGTGGGTAGAATATATATCCCACAAGGTTAAAATTGAAAAAAGTTTAAAAATTTTTTTTTTGTACTTAGTCATTTTTCCGGCGTTTATCAGAATTTCAGATAGGGGACATGTCAGTGAGCGTTCCGATTTCAGTTCCAGAGCGATTCGCCCAATGAGTCCTTGATATTTCGTCGTTTTCAGTCAATTTTCAGAATTTTTGAAAATTTCACTTTTTTGTGAAATTATTAACTAAATGAGGGAATAATATGTGTGAGGGTACCTCGGGAGAGTTCCAAATGTGTGTGGGTAGAATATATATCCCACATTGTTAAAATTGAAAAAAGTTAAAAAAAAATTTTTTTTGTACTTAGTCATTTTTCCGGCGTTTATCAGACTTTCAGATAGGGCAAATGTCAGTGAGCGTTCCGATTTCAGTTCCAGAGCAATTCGCCCAATGAGTCCTTGATATTTAGTCGTTTTCAGCCAATTTTCTGGATTTTTGAAAATTTCACTTTTTTGTGAAAATATCCACTAAATGAGGGAATAATATGTGTGAGGGTACCCCAGGAGAGTTCCAAATGTGTGTGGGTAGAATATATATCCCACGGGGGTAAAATTGAAAAAAGTTGAAAAAAATTTTTTTTGGACTTAAGTCTTTTTTTCGGCGTTTATCAGACTTTCAGATAGGGGACATGTCAGTGAGCGTTCCGATTTCAGTTCCAGAGCGATTCGCCCAGTGAGTCCTTGATATTTCATCGTTTTCAGTCAATTTTCAGAATTTTTGAAAATTTCACTTTTTTGTGAAAATATTAACTAAATGAGGGAATAATATGTGTGAGGGTACCTCGGGAGAGTTTCAAATGTGTGTGGGTAGAATATATATCCCACAGGGTTAAAATTGAAAAAAGTTAAAAAAATTTTTTTTTTGTACTTAGTCATTTTTCCGGCGTTTATCAGATTTTCAGATAGGGAAATGTCAGTGAGCGTTCCGATTTCAGTTCCAGAGCGATTCACCCAATGAGTCGTTGATATTTAGTCGTTTTCAGTCAATTTTCAGAATTTTTGAAAATTTTACTTTTTTGTGAAAATATCCACTAAATGAGGGAATAATATGTGTGAGGGTACCCCAGGAGAGTTCCAAATGTGTGTGGGTAGAATATATATCCCACAGGGTTAAAATTGAAAAAAGTTTAAAAAATTTTTCTTTTGTACTTAGTCATTTTTCCGGCGTTTATCAGACTTTCAGATAGGGGAAATGTCAGTGAGCGTTCCGATTTCAGTTCCAGAGCGATTCGCCCAATGAGTCCTTGATAATTCTTCGTTTTCAGTCAATTTTCAGAATTTTTGAAAATTTCACTTTTTTGTGAAAATATCCACTAAATGAGGGAATAATATGTGTGAGGGTACCCCAGGAGAGTTCCAAATGTGTGTGGGTAGAATATATATGCCACGGGGGTAAAATTGAAAAAAGTTTAAAAATTTTTTTTTTTGGACTTAGTAATTTTTCCGGCGTTTATCAGACTTTCAGATAGGGCAAATGTCAGTGAGCGTTCCGATTTCAGTTCCAGAGCCATTCTCCCAATGAGTCCTTGGTATTTCGTCGTTTTCAGTCAATTTTAAGAATTTTTGAAAATGTCACTTTTTTGTGAAAATATTAACTAAATGAGGGAATAATATGTGTGAGGGTACCCCAGGAGAGTTCCAAATGTGTGTGGGTAGAATATATATCCCACAAGGTTAAAATTGAAAAAAGTTAAAAAAAATTTTTTTTTGTACTTAGTCATTTTTCCGGCGTTTATCAGACTTTCAGATAGGGGAAATGTCAGTGAGCGTTCCGATTTCAGTTCCAGAGCGATTCGCCCAATGAGTCCTTGATATTTCGTCGTTTTCAGGAAATTTTCAGAATTTTTGAAAATTTCACTTTTTTGTGAAAATATCCACTAAATGAGGGAATAATATGTGTGAGGGTACCCCAGGAGAGATCCAAATGTGTGTGGGTAGAATATATATCCCACGGGGGTAAAATTGAAAAAAGTTGAAAAAAATTTTTTTTTGGACTTAGTCATTTTTCCGGCGTTTATCAGACTTTCAGATAGGGGAAATGTCAGTGAGCGTTCCGATTTCAGTTCTGGAGCGATTCGCCCAATGAGTCCTTGATATTTCGTCGGTTTCAGTCAATTTTCAGAATTTTTGAAAATTTTACTTTTTTGTGAAAATATCCACTAAATGAGGGAATAATATGTGTGAGGGTACCCCAGGAGAGTTCCAAATGTGTGTGGGTAGAATATATATCCCACGGGGGTAAAATTGAAAAAAGTTGAAAAATTTTTTTTTTTGGACTGTCATTTTTCCGACGTTTATCAGACTTTCAGATAGGGCAATTGTCAGTGAGCGTTCCGATTTCAGTTCCAGAGCAATTCTCCCAATGAGTCCTTGATATTTCGTCGTTTTCAGTCAATTTTCAGAATTTTTGAAAATGTCACTTTTTTGTGAAAATATTAACTAAATGAGGGAATAATATGTGTGAGGGTACCCCAGGAGAGTTCCAAATGTGTGTGGGTAGAATATATATCCCACAAGGTTAAAATTGAAAAAAGTTTAAAAAATTTTTTTTTGGAGTTAGTCATTTTTCCGGCGTTTATCAGACTTTCAGATAGGGCAAATGTCAGTGACCGTTCCGATTTCAGTTCTGGAGCGATTCGCCCAATGAGTCCTTGATATTTCGTCGTTTTCAGTCAATTTTCAGAATTTTTGAAAATGTCACTTTTTTGTGAAAATATTAACTAAATGAGGGAATAATATGTGTGAGGGTACCTCGGGAGAGTTCCAAATGTGTGTGGGTAGAATATATATCCCACAGGGTTAAAATTGAAAAAAGTTAAAAAAAATTTTTTTTTGTACTTAGTCATTTTTCCGGCGTTTATCAGACTTTCAGATAGGGGAAATGTCAGTGAGCGTTCCGATTTCAGTTCCAGAGCGATTCGCCCAATGAGTACTTGATATTTCGTCATTTTCAGGAAATTTTCAGAATTTTTGAAAATTTCACCTTTTTGTGAAAATATCCTCTAAATGAGGGAATAATATGTGTGAGGGTACCCCAGGAGAGTTCCAAATGTGTGTGGGTAGAATATATATCCCACGGGGGTAAAATTGAAAAAAGTTGAAAAAATTTTTTTTTGGTCTTAGTCATTTTTCCGGCATTGATCAGACTTTCAGATAGGGGAAATGTCAGTGAGCGTTCCGATTTCAGTTCCAGAGCGATTCGCCCAATGAGTCCTTGATATTTCGTCGTTTTCAGTCAATTTTCAGAATTTTTGAAAATGTCACTTTTTTGTGAAAATATTAACTAAATGAGGGAATAATATGTGTGAGGGTACCCCAGGAGAGTTCCAAATGTGTGTGGGTAGAATATATATCCCACAAGGTTAAAATTGAAAAAAGTTTAAAAAATTTTTTTTTGGAGTTAGTCATTTTTCCGGCGTTTATCAGACTTTCAGATAGGGCAAATGTCAGTGACCGTTCCGATTTCAGTTCTGGAGCGATTCGCCCAATGAGTCCTTGATATTTCGTCGTTTTCAGTCAATTTTCAGAATTTTTGAAAATTTCACTTTTTTGTGAAAATATTAACTAAATGAGGGAATAATATGTGTGAGGGTACCTCGGGAGAGTTCCAAATGTGTGTGGGTAGAATATATATCCCACAGGGTTAAAATTGAAAAAAGTTAAAAAAAATTTTTTTTTGTACTCAGTCATTTTTCCGGCGTTTATCAGACTTTCAGATAAGGGAAATGTCAGTGAGCGTTCCGATTTCAGTTCCAGAGCGATTCGCCCAATGAGTACTTGATATTTCGTCATTTTCAGGAAATTTTCAGAATTTTTGAAAATTTCACCTTTTTGTGAAAATATCCTCTAAATGAGGGAATAATATGTGTGAGGGTACCCCAGGAGAGTTCCAAATGTGTGTGGGTAGGATATATATCCCACGGGGGTAAAATTGAAAAAAGTTGAAAAAATTTTTTTTTGGACTTAGTCATTTTTCCGGCATTGATCAGACTTTCAGATAGGGGAAATGTCAGTGAGCGTTCCGATTTCAGTTCCAGAGCGATTCGCCCAATGAGTCCTTGATATTTCGTCGTTTTCAGTCAATTTTCAGAATTTTTGAAAATTTCACTTTTTTGTGAAAATATCCACTAAATGAGGGAATAATATGTGTGAGGGTACCCCAGGAGAGTTCCAAATGTGTGTGGGTAGAATATATATCCCACGGAGGTAAAATTGAAAAAAGTTTAAAAAAATTTTTTTTTGGACTTTGTCTTTTTTCTGGCGTTTATCAGACTTTCAGATAGGGCAAATGTCAGTGAGCGTTCCGATTTCAGTTCCAGAGCAATTCGCTCAATGTTTCCTTGATATTTAGTCGTTTTCAGTCAATTTTAAGAATTTTTGAAAATGTCACTTTTTTGTGAAAATATTAACTAAATGAGGGAATAATATGTGTGAGGGTACCCCAGGAGAGTTCCAAATGTGTGTGGGTAGAATATATATCCCACAAGGTTAAAATTGAAAAAAGTTTAAAAAATTTTTTTTTGTACTTAGTCATTTTTCCGGCGTTTATCAGAATTTCAGATAGGGGACATGTCAGTGAGCGTTCCGATTTCAGTTCCAGAGCGATTCGCCCAATGAGTCCTTGATATTTCGTCGTTTTCAGTCAATTTTCAGAATTTTTGAAAATTTCACTTTTTTGTGAAATTTTTAACTAAATGAGGGAATAATATGTGTGAGGGTACCTCGGGAGAGTTACAAATGTGTGTGGGTAGAATATATATCCCACAGGGTTAAAATTGAAAAAAGTTAAAAAAAATTTTTTTTTGTACTTAGTCATTTTTCCGGCGTTTATCAGACTTTCAGATAGGGGAAATGTCAGTGAGCGTTCCGATTTCAGTTCCAGAGCGATTCGCCCAATGAGTCCTTGATATTTCGTCGTTTTCAGGAAATTTTCAGAATTTTTGAAAATTTCACTTTTTTGTGAAAATATCCACTAAATGAGGGAATAATATGTGTGAGGGTACCCCAGGAGAGTTCCAAATGTGTGTGGGTAGAATATATATCCCACGGGGGTAAAATTGAAAAAAGTTGAAAAATTTTTTTTTTGGACTTAAGTCTTTTTTTCGGCGTTTATCAGACTTTCAGATAGGGGACATGTCAGTGAGCGTTCCGATTTCAGTTCCAGAGCGATTCCCCCAGTGAGTCCTTGATATTTCATCGTTTTCAGTCAATTTTCAGAATTTTTGAAAATTTCACTTTTTTGTGAAAATATTAACTAAATGAGGGAATAATATGTGTGAGGGTACCTCAGGAGAGTTTCAAATGTGTGTGGGTAGAATATATATCCCACAGGGTTAAAATTGAAAAAAGTTAAAAAAAATTTTTTTTTGTACTTAGTTATTTTTCCGGCGTTTATCAGATTTTCAGATAGGGAAATGTCAGTGAGCGTTCCGATTTCAGTTCCAGAGCGATTCTCCAAATGAGTCCTTGATATTTCGTTGTTTTCAGGAAATTTTCAGAATTTTTGAAAATTTCACTTTTTTGTGAAAATATCCACTAAATGAGGGAATAATATGTGTGGGTACCCCAGGAGAGTTCCAAATGTGTGTGGGTAGAATATATATCCCACAGGGTTAAAATTGAAAAAAGTTTAAAAAATTTTTCTTTTGTACTTAGTCATTTTTCCGGCGTTTATCAGACTTTCAGATAGGGGAAATGTCAGTGAGCGTTCCGATTTCAGTTCCAGAGCGATTCGTCCAATGAATCCTTTATATTTCCTCGTTTTCAGTCAATTTTCAGAATTTTTGAAAATTTCACTTTTTTGTGAAAATATCCACTAAATGAGGGAATAATATGTGTGAGGGTACCCCAGGAGAGTTCCAAATGTGTGTGGGTAGAATATATATCTCACGGGGGTAAAATTGAAAAAAGTTGAAAAAAATTTTTTTTTGGACTTAGTCTTTTTTCCGGCGTTTATCAGTCTTTCAGATAGGGCAAATGTCAGTGAGCGTTCCGATTTCAGTTCCAGAGCAATTCGCCCAATGTTTCCTTGATTTTTAGTCGTTTTCAGCCAATTTTCTGGATTTTTGAAAATTTCACTTTTTTGTGAAAATATCCACTAAATGAGGGAATAATATGTGTGAGGGTACCCCAGGAGAGTTCCAAATGTGTGTGGGTAGAATATATATCCCACAAGGTTAAAATTGAAAAAAGTTTAAAAAATTTTTTTTTGTACTTAGTCATTTTTCCGGCGTTTATCAGACTTTCAGATAGGGGAAATGTCAGTGAGCGTTCCGATTTCAGTTCTGGAGCGATTCGCCCAATGAGTCCTTGATATTTCGTTGGTTTCAGTCAATTTTCAGAATTTTTGAAAATTTTACTTTTTTGTGAAAATATCCACTAAATGATGGAATAATATGTGGGAGGGTACCCCAGGAGAGTTCCAAATGTGTGTGGGTAGAATATATATCCCACAGGGTTAAAATTGAAAAAAGTTTAAAAAATTTTTTTTTTGTACTTAGTCATTTTTCCGGCGTTTATCAGACTTTCAGATAGGGGAAATGTCAGTGAGCGTTCCGATTTCAGTTCCAGAGCGATTCGCCCAATGAGTCCTTGATATTTCTTCGGTTTCAGTCAATTTTCAGAATTTTTGAAAATTTCACTTTTTTGTGAAAATATCCACTAAATGAGGGAATAATATGTGTGAGGGTACCCCAGGAGAGTTCCAAATGTGTGTGGGTAGAATATATATCCCACGGGGGTAAAATTGAAAAAAATTTTTTTTTGGACTTAGTCTTTTTTCCGGCGTTTATCAGACTTTCAGATAGGGCAAATGTCAGTGAGCGTTCCGATTTCAGTTCCAGAGCAATTCGCCCAATGTTTCCTTGATTTTTAGTCGTTTTCAGCCAATTTTCTGGATTTTTGAAAATTTCACTTTTTTGTGAAAATATCCACTAAATGAGGGAATAATATGTGTGAGGGTACCCCAGGAGAGTTCCAAATGTGTGTGGGTAGAATAAATATCCCACAAGGTTAAAATTGAAAAAAGTTTAAAAAATTTTTTTTTGTACTTAGTCATTTTTCCGGCGTTTATCAGACTTTCAGATAGGGGAAATGTCAGTGAGCGTTCCGATTTCAGTTCTGGAGCGATTCGCCCAATGAGTCCTTGATATTTCGTTGGTTTCAGTCAATTTTCAGAATTTTTGAAAATTTTACTTTTTTGTGAAAATATCCACTAAATGATGGAATAATATGTGGGAGGGTACCCCAGGAGAGTTCCAAATGTGTGTGGGTAGAATATATATCCCACAGGGTTAAAATTGAAAAAAGTTTAAAAAATTTTTTTTTTGTACTTAGTCATTTTTCCGGCGTTTATCAGACTTTCAGATAGGGGAAATGTCAGTGAGCGTTCCGATTTCAGTTCCAGAGCGATTCGCCCAATGAGTCCTTGATATTTCTTCGGTTTCAGTCAATTTTCAGAATTTTTGAAAATTTCACTTTTTTGTGAAAATATCCACTAAATGAGGGAATAATATGTGTGAGGGTACCCCAGGAGAGTTCCAAATGTGTGTGGGTAGAATATATATCCCACGGGGGTAAAATTGAAAAAAATTTTTTTTTGGACTTAGTCTTTTTTCCGGCGTTTATCAGACTTTCAGATAGGGCAAATGTCAGTGAGCGTTCCGATTTCAGTTCCAGAGCAATTCGTCCAATGTTTCCTTGATTTTTAGTCGTTTTCAGCCAATTTTCTGGATTTTTGAAAATTTCACTTTTTTGTGAAAATATCCACTAAATGAGGGAATAATATGTGTGAGGGTACCCCAGGAGAGTTCCAAATGTGTGTGGGTAGAATATATATCCCACAAGGTTAAAATTGAAAAAAGTTTAAAAAATTTTTTTTTGTACTTAGTCATTTTTCCGGCGTTTATCAGACTTTCAGATAGGGGAAATGTCAGTGAGCGTTCCGATTTCAGTTCTGGAGCGATTCGCCCAATGAGTCCTTGATATTTCGTCGGTTTCAGTCAATTTTCAGAATTTTTGAAAATTTTACTTTTTTGTGAAAATATCCACTAAATGATGGAATAATATGTGGGAGGGTACCCCAGGAGAGTTCCAAATGTGTGTGGGTAGAATATATATCCCACAGGGTTAAAATTGAAAAAAGTTTAAAAAATTTTTTTTTTGTACTGTCATTTTTCCGACGTTTATCAGACTTTCAGATAGGGCAAATGTCAGTTAGCGTTCCGATTTCAGTTCCAGAGCAATTCTCCCAATGAGTCCTTGATATTTCGTCGTTTTCAGTCAATTTTAAGAATTTTTGAAAATGTCACTTTTTTGTGAAAATATTAACTAAATGAGGGAATAATATGTGTGAGGGTACCCCAGGAGAGTTCCAAATGTGTGTGGGTAGAATATATATCCCACAAGGTTAAAATTGAAAAAAGTTTAAAAATTTTTTTTTTGTACTTAGTCATTTTTCCGGCGTTTATCAGACTTTCAGATAGGGGAAATGTCAGTGAGCGTTCCGATTTCAGTTCCAGAGCGATTCGCCCAATGAGTCCTTGATATTTCTTCGGTTTCAGTCAATTTTCAGAATTTTTGAAAATTTCACTTTTTTGTGAAAATATCCACTCAATGAGGGAATAATATGTGTGAGGGTACCCCAGGAGAGTTCCAAATGTGTGTGGGTAGAATATATATCCCACTGGGGTAAAATTGAAAAAAGTTGAAAAATTTTTTTTTTTGGACTGTCATTTTTCCGACGTTTATCAGACTTTCAGATAGGGCAAATGTCAGTTAGCGTTCCGATTTCAGTTCCAGAGCAATTCTCCCAATGAGTCCTTGATATTTCGTCGTTTTCAGTCAATTTTAAGAATTTTTGAAAATGTCACTTTTTTGTGAAAATATTAACTAAATGAGGGAATAATATGTGTGAGGGTACCCCAGGAGAGTTCCAAATGTGTGTGGGTAGAATATATATCCCACAAGGTTAAAATTGAAAAAAGTTTAAAAATTTTTTTTTTGTACTTAGTCATTTTTCCGGCGTTTATCAGAATTTCAGATAGGGGACATGTCAGTGAGCGTTCCGATTTCAGTTCCAGAGCGATTCGCCCAATGAGTCCTTGATATTTCGTCGTTTTCAGTCAATTTTCAGAATTTTTGAAAATTTCACTTTTTTGTGAAATTATTAACTAAATGAGGGAATAATATGTGTGAGGGTACCTCGGGAGAGTTCCAAATGTGTGTGGGTAGAATATATATCCCACAGGGTTAAAATTGAAAAAAGTTAAAAAAAAATTTTTTTTGTACTTAGTCATTTTTCCGGCGTTTATCAGACTTTCAGATAGGGCAAATGTCAGTGAGCGTTCCGATTTCAGTTCCAGAGCAATTCGCCCAATGAGTCCTTGATATTTAGTCGTTTTCAGCCAATTTTCTGGATTTTTGAAAATTTCACTTTTTTGTGAAAATATCCACTAAATGAGGGAATAATATGTGTGAGGGTACCCCAGGAGAGTTCCAAATGTGTGTGGGTAGAATATATATCCCACGGGGGTAAAATTGAAAAAAGTTGAAAAAAATTTTTTTTGGACTTAAGTCTTTTTTTCGGCGTTTATCAGACTTTCAGATAGGGGACATGTCAGTGAGCGTTCCGATTTCAGTTCCAGAGCGATTCGCCCAGTGAGTCCTTGATATTTCATCGTTTTCAGTCAATTTTCAGAATTTTTGAAAATTTCACTTTTTTGTGAAAATATTAACTAAATGAGGGAATAATATGTGTGAGGGTACCTCGGGAGAGTTTCAAATGTGTGTGGGTAGAATATATATCCCACAGGGTTAAAATTGAAAAAAGTTAAAAAAATTTTTTTTTTGTACTTAGTCATTTTTCCGGCGTTTATCAGATTTTCAGATAGGGAAATGTCAGTGAGCGTTCCGATTTCAGTTCCAGAGCGATTCACCCAATGAGTCGTTGATATTTAGTCGTTTTCAGTCAATTTTCAGAATTTTTGAAAATTTTACTTTTTTGTGAAAATATCCACTAAATGAGGGAATAATATGTGTGAGGGTACCCCAGGAGAGTTCCAAATGTGTGTGGGTAGAATATATATCCCACAGGGTTAAAATTGAAAAAAGTTTAAAAAATTTTTCTTTTGTACTTAGTCATTTTTCCGGCGTTTATCAGACTTTCAGATAGGGGAAATGTCAGTGAGCGTTCCGATTTCAGTTCCAGAGCGATTCGCCCAATGAGTCCTTGATAATTCTTCGTTTTCAGTCAATTTTCAGAATTTTTGAAAATTTCACTTTTTTGTGAAAATATCCACTAAATGAGGGAATAATATGTGTGAGGGTACCCCAGGAGAGTTCCAAATGTGTGTGGGTAGAATATATATGCCACGGGGGTAAAATTGAAAAAAGTTTAAAAATTTTTTTTTTTGGACTTAGTAATTTTTCCGGCGTTTATCAGACTTTCAGATAGGGCAAATGTCAGTGAGCGTTCCGATTTCAGTTCCAGAGCAATTCTCCCAATGAGTCCTTGGTATTTCGTCGTTTTCAGTCAATTTTAAGAATTTTTGAAAATGTCACTTTTTTGTGAAAATATTAACTAAATGAGGGAATAATATGTGTGAGGGTACCCCAGGAGAGTTCCAAATGTGTGTGGGTAGAATATATATCCCACAAGGTTAAAATTGAAAAAAGTTAAAAAAAATTTTTTTTTGTACTTAGTCATTTTTCCGGCGTTTATCAGACTTTCAGATAGGGGAAATGTCAGTGAGCGTTCCGATTTCAGTTCCAGAGCGATTCGCCCAATGAGTCCTTGATATTTCGTCGTTTTCAGGAAATTTTCAGAATTTTTGAAAATTTCACTTTTTTGTGAAAATATCCACTAAATGAGGGAATAATATGTGTGAGGGTACCCCAGGAGAGATCCAAATGTGTGTGGGTAGAATATATATCCCACGGGGGTAAAATTGAAAAAAGTTGAAAAAAATTTTTTTTTGGACTTAGTCATTTTTCCGGCGTTTATCAGACTTTCAGATAGGGGAAATGTCAGTGAGCGTTCCGATTTCAGTTCTGGAGCGATTCGCCCAATGAGTCCTTGATATTTCGTCGGTTTCAGTCAATTTTCAGAATTTTTGAAAATTTTACTTTTTTGTGAAAATATCCACTAAATGAGGGAATAATATGTGTGAGGGTACCCCAGGAGAGTTCCAAATGTGTGTGGGTAGAATATATATCCCACGGGGGTAAAATTGAAAAAAGTTGAAAAATTTTTTTTTTTGGACTGTCATTTTTCCGACGTTTATCAGACTTTCAGATAGGGCAATTGTCAGTGAGCGTTCCGATTTCAGTTCCAGAGCAATTCTCCCAATGAGTCCTTGATATTTCGTCGTTTTCAGTCAATTTTCAGAATTTTTGAAAATGTCACTTTTTTGTGAAAATATTAACTAAATGAGGGAATAATATGTGTGAGGGTACCCCAGGAGAGTTCCAAATGTGTGTGGGTAGAATATATATCCCACAAGGTTAAAATTGAAAAAAGTTTAAAAAATTTTTTTTTGGAGTTAGTCATTTTTCCGGCGTTTATCAGACTTTCAGATAGGGCAAATGTCAGTGACCGTTCCGATTTCAGTTCTGGAGCGATTCGCCCAATGAGTCCTTGATATTTCGTCGTTTTCAGTCAATTTTCAGAATTTTTGAAAATGTCACTTTTTTGTGAAAATATTAACTAAATGAGGGAATAATATGTGTGAGGGTACCTCGGGAGAGTTCCAAATGTGTGTGGGTAGAATATATATCCCACAGGGTTAAAATTGAAAAAAGTTAAAAAAAATTTTTTTTTGTACTTAGTCATTTTTCCGGCGTTTATCAGACTTTCAGATAGGGGAAATGTCAGTGAGCGTTCCGATTTCAGTTCCAGAGCGATTCGCCCAATGAGTACTTGATATTTCGTCATTTTCAGGAAATTTTCAGAATTTTTGAAAATTTCACCTTTTTGTGAAAATATCCTCTAAATGAGGGAATAATATGTGTGAGGGTACCCCAGGAGAGTTCCAAATGTGTGTGGGTAGAATATATATCCCACGGGGGTAAAATTGAAAAAAGTTGAAAAAATTTTTTTTTGGTCTTAGTCATTTTTCCGGCATTGATCAGACTTTCAGATAGGGGAAATGTCAGTGAGCGTTCCGATTTCAGTTCCAGAGCGATTCGCCCAATGAGTCCTTGATATTTCGTCGTTTTCAGTCAATTTTCAGAATTTTTGAAAATGTCACTTTTTTGTGAAAATATTAACTAAATGAGGGAATAATATGTGTGAGGGTACCCCAGGAGAGTTCCAAATGTGTGTGGGTAGAATATATATCCCACAAGGTTAAAATTGAAAAAAGTTTAAAAAATTTTTTTTTGGAGTTAGTCATTTTTCCGGCGTTTATCAGACTTTCAGATAGGGCAAATGTCAGTGACCGTTCCGATTTCAGTTCTGGAGCGATTCGCCCAATGAGTCCTTGATATTTCGTCGTTTTCAGTCAATTTTCAGAATTTTTGAAAATTTCACTTTTTTGTGAAAATATTAACTAAATGAGGGAATAATATGTGTGAGGGTACCTCGGGAGAGTTCCAAATGTGTGTGGGTAGAATATATATCCCACAGGGTTAAAATTGAAAAAAGTTAAAAAAAATTTTTTTTTGTACTCAGTCATTTTTCCGGCGTTTATCAGACTTTCAGATAAGGGAAATGTCAGTGAGCGTTCCGATTTCAGTTCCAGAGCGATTCGCCCAATGAGTACTTGATATTTCGTCATTTTCAGGAAATTTTCAGAATTTTTGAAAATTTCACCTTTTTGTGAAAATATCCTCTAAATGAGGGAATAATATGTGTGAGGGTACCCCAGGAGAGTTCCAAATGTGTGTGGGTAGGATATATATCCCACGGGGGTAAAATTGAAAAAAGTTGAAAAAATTTTTTTTTGGACTTAGTCATTTTTCCGGCATTGATCAGACTTTCAGATAGGGGAAATGTCAGTGAGCGTTCCGATTTCAGTTCCAGAGCGATTCGCCCAATGAGTCCTTGATATTTCGTCGTTTTCAGTCAATTTTCAGAATTTTTGAAAATTTCACTTTTTTGTGAAAATATCCACTAAATGAGGGAATAATATGTGTGAGGGTACCCCAGGAGAGTTCCAAATGTGTGTGGGTAGAATATATATCCCACGGAGGTAAAATTGAAAAAAGTTTAAAAAAATTTTTTTTTGGACTTTGTCTTTTTTCTGGCGTTTATCAGACTTTCAGATAGGGCAAATGTCAGTGAGCGTTCCGATTTCAGTTCCAGAGCAATTCGCTCAATGTTTCCTTGATATTTAGTCGTTTTCAGCCAATTTTCTGGATTTTTGAAAATTTCACTTTTTTGTGAAAATATCCACTAAATGAGGGAATAATATGTGTGAGGGTACCCCAGGAGAGTTCCAAATGTGTGTGGGTAGAATATATATCCCACAAGGTTAAAATTGAAAAAAGTTTAAAAAATTTTTTTTTGTACCTACTCATTTTTCCGGCGTTTATCAGACTTTCAGATAGGGCAAATGTCAATGAGCGTTCCGATATCAGTTCCAGAGCAATTCGCCCAATGAGTCCTTGATATTTCGTCGTTTTCAGTCAATTTTCAGAATTTTTGAAAATGTCACTTTTTTGTGAAAATATTTACTAAATGAGGGAATAATATGTGTGAGGGTACCCCAGGAGAGTTCCAAATGTGTGTGGGTAGAATATATATCCCACAGGGTTAAAATTGAAAAAAGTTGAAAAAAATTTTTTTTTGGACTTAGTCATTTTTCCGGCGTTTATCAGACTTTCAGATAGGGGAAATGTCAGTGAGCGTTCCGATTTCAGTTCTGGAGCGATTCGCCCAATGAGTCCTTGATATTTCGTCGGTTTCAGTCAATTTTCAGAATTTTTGAAAATTTTACTTTTTTGTGAAAATATCCACTAAATGAGGGAATAATATGTGTGAGGTTACCCCAGGAGAGTTCCAAATGTGTGTGGGTAGAATATATATCCCACAGGGTTAAAATTGAAAAAAGTTAAAAAAAATTTTTTTTTGTACTTAGTCATTTTTCCGGCGTTTATCAGACTTTCAGATAGGGGAAATGTCAGTGAGCGTTCCGATTTCAGTTCCAGAGCGATTCGCCCAATGAGTCCTTGATATTTCTTCGTTTTCAGTCAATTTTCAGAATTTTTGAAAATTTCACTTTTTTGTGAAAATATCCTCTAAATGAGGGAATAATATGTGTGAGGGTACCCCAGGAGAGTTCCAAATGTGTGTGGGTAGAATATATATCCCACGGGGGTAAAATTGAAAAAAGTTGAAAAAATTTTTTTTTGGACTTAGTCATTTTTCCGGCATTGATCAGACTTTCAGATAGGGGAAATGTCAGTGAGCGTTCCGATTTCAGTTCCAGAGCGATTCGCCCAATGAGTCCTTGATATTTCGTCGTTTTCAGTCAATTTTCAGAATTTTTGAAAATTTCACTTTTTTGTGAAAATATCCACTAAATGAGGGAATAATATGTGTGAGGGTACCCCAGGAGAGTTCCAAATGTGTGTGGGTAGAATATATATCCCACGGGGGTAAAATTGAAAAAAGTTTAAAAAAATTTTTTTTTGGACTTTGTCTTTTTTCCGGCGTTTATCAGACTTTCAGATAGGGCAAATGTCAGTGAGCGTTCCGATTTCAGTTCCAGAGCAATTCGCTCAATGTTTCCTTGATATTTAGTCGTTTTCAGCCAATTTTCTGGATTTTTGAAAATTTCACTTTTTTGTGAAAATATCCACTAAATGAGGGAATAATATGTGTGAGGGTACCCCAGGAGAGTTCCAAATGTGTGTGGGTAGAATATATATCCCACAAGGTTAAAATTGAAAAAAGTTTAAAAAATTTTTTTTTGTACCTACTCATTTTTCCGGCGTTTATCAGACTTTCAGATAGGGCAAATGTCAATGAGCGTTCCGATATCAGTTCCAGAGCAATTCGCCCAATGAGTCCTTGATATTTCGTCGTTTTCAGTCAATTTTCAGAATTTTTGAAAATGTCACTTTTTTGTGAAAATATTTACTAAATGAGGGAATAATATGTGTGAGGGTACCCCAGGAGAGTTCCAAATGTGTGTGGGTAGAATATATATCCCACAGGGTTAAAATTGAAAAAAGTTGAAAAAAATTTTTTTTTGGACTTAGTCATTTTTCCGGCGTTTATCAGACTTTCAGATAGGGGAAATGTCAGTGAGCGTTCCGATTTCAGTTCCAGAGCGATTCGCCCAATGAGTCCTTGATATTTCTTCGTTTTCAGTCAATTTTCAGAATTTTTGAAAATTTCACTTTTTTGTGAAAATATCCTCTAAATGAGGGAATAATATGTGTGAGGGTACCCCAGGAGAGTTCCAAATGTGTGTGGGTAGAATATATATCCCACGGGGGTAAAATTGAAAAAAGTTGAAAAAATTTTTTTTTGGACTTAGTCATTTTTCCGGCATTGATCAGACTTTCAGATAGGGGAAATGTCAGTGAGCGTTCCGATTTCAGTTCCAGAGCGATTCGCCCAATGAGTCCTTGATATTTCGTCGTTTTCAGTCAATTTTCAGAATTTTTGAAAATTTCACTTTTTTGTGAAAATATCCACTAAATGAGGGAATAATATGTGTGAGGGTACCCCAGGAGAGTTCCAAATGTGTGTGGGTAGAATATATATCCCACGGGGGTAAAATTGAAAAAAGTTTAAAAAAATTTTTTTTTGGACTTTGTCTTTTTTCCGGCGTTTATCAGACTTTCAGATAGGGCAAATGTCAGTGAGCGTTCCGATTTCAGTTCCAGAGCAATTCGCTCAATGTTTCCTTGATATTTAGTCGTTTTCAGCCAATTTTCTGGATTTTTGAAAATTTCACTTTTTTGTGAAAATATCCACTAAATGAGGGAATAATATGTGTGAGGGTACCCCAGGAGAGTTCCAAATGTGTGTGGGTAGAATATATATCCCACAAGGTTAAAATTGAAAAAAGTTTAAAAAATTTTTTTTTGTACCTACTCATTTTTCCGGCGTTTATCAGACTTTCAGATAGGGCAAATGTCAATGAGCGTTCCGATATCAGTTCCAGAGCAATTCGCCCAATGAGTCCTTGATATTTCGTCGTTTTCAGTCAATTTTCAGAATTTTTGAAAATGTCACTTTTTTGTGAAAATATTTACTAAATGAGGGAATAATATGTGTGAGGGTACCCCAGGAGAGTTCCAAATGTGTGTGGGTAGAATATATATCCCACAGGGTTAAAATTGAAAAAAGTTGAAAAAAATTTTTTTTTGGACTTAGTCATTTTTCCGGCGTTTATCAGACTTTCAGATAGGGGAAATGTCAGTGAGCGTTCCGATTTCAGTTCTGGAGCGATTCGCCCAATGAGTCCTTGATATTTCGTCGGTTTCAGTCAATTTTCAGAATTTTTGAAAATTTTACTTTTTTGTGAAAATATCCACTAAATGAGGGAATAATATGTGTGAGGTTACCCCAGGAGAGTTCCAAATGTGTGTGGGTAGAATATATATCCCACAGGGTTAAAATTGAAAAAAGTTTAAAAAATTTTTTTTTTGTACTTAGTCATTTTTCCGGCGTTTATCAGACTTTCAGATAGGGGAAATGTCAGTGAGCGTTCCGATTTCAGTTCCAGAGCGATTCGCCCAATGAGTCCTTGATATTTCTTCGTTTTCAGTCAATTTTCAGAATTTTTGAAAATTTCACTTTTTTGTGAAAATATCCACTAAATGAGGGAATAATATGTGTGAGGGTACCCCAGGAGAGTTCCAAATGTGTGTGGGTAGAATATATATCCCACGGGGGTAAAATTGAAAAAAGTTGAAAAATTTTTTTTTTTGGACTGTCATTTTTCCGACGTTTATCAGACTTTCAGATAGGGCAAATGTCAGTGAGCGTTCCGATTTCAGTTCCAGAGCAATTCTCCCAATGAGTCCTTGATATTTCGTCGTTTTCAGTCAATTTTCAGAATTTTTGAAAATGTCACTTTTTTGTGAAAATATTAACTAAATGAGGGAATAATATGTGTGAGGGTACCCCAGGAGAGTTCCAAATGTGTGTGGGTAGAATATATATCCCACAAGGTTAAAATTGAAAAAAGTTTAAAAAATTTTTTTTTGTACTTAGTCATTTTTCCGGCGTTTATCAGAATTTCAGATAGGGGAAATGTCAGTGAGCGTTCCGATTTCAGTTCCAGAGCGATTCGCCCAATGAGTCCTTGATATTTCTTCGTTTTCAGTCAATTTTTAGAATTTTTGAAAATTTCACTTTTTTGTGAAAATATCCACTAAATGAGGGAATAATATGTGAGAGGGTACCCCAGGAGAGTTCCAAATGTGTGTGGGTAGAATATATATCCCACGGGGGTAAAATTGAAAAAAGTTGAAAAAATTTTTTTTTTGGACTTAGTCTTTTTTTCGGCGTTTATCAGACTTTCAGATAGGGGAAATGTCAGTGAGCATTCCGATTTCAGTTCCAGAGCGATTCGGCGGATGAGTCCTTGATATTTCGTCGTTTTCAGGAAATTTTCAGAATTTTTGAAAATGTTACTTTTTTGTGAAAATATTAACTAAATGAGGGAATAATATGTGTGAGGGTACCTCGGGAGAGTTCCAAATGTGTGTGGGTAGAATATATATCCCACAGGGTTAAAATTGAAAAAAGTTTAAAAAATTTTTTTTTGTACTTAGTCATTTTTCCGGCGTTTATCAGACTTTCAGATAGGGGACATGTCAGTGAGCGTTCCGATTTCAGTTCCTGAGCGATTCGCCCAATGAGTCCTTGATATTTCGTCGTTTTCAGTCAATTTTCAGAATTTTTGAAAATGTCACTTTTTTGTGAAAATATTAACTAAATGAGGGAATAATATGTGTGAGGGTACCTTGGGAGAGTTCCAAATGTGTGTGGGTAGAATATATATCCCACAGGGTTAAAATTGAAAAGAGTTTAAAAAATTTTTTTTTTGGACTTAGTCATTTTTCCGGCGTTCATCAAACTTTCAGATAGGGGAAATGTCAGTGAGCGTTCCGATTTCAGTTCCAGAGCGATTCACCCAATGAGTCCTTGATATTTTGTCGTTTTCAGGAAATTTTCAGAATTTTTGAAAATTTCACTTTTTTGTGAAAATATCCACTAAATGAGGGAATAATATGTGTGAGGGTACCCCAGGAGAGTTCCAAATGTGTGTGGGTAGAATATATATCCCACAGGGTTAACATTGAAAAAAGTTGAAAAAATTTTTTTTTTTTGTAGTCATTTTTCCGGCGTTTATCAGACTTTCAGATAGGGGAAATGTCAGTGAGCGTTCCGATTTCAGTTCCAGAGCGATTCGGCGGATGAGTCCTTGATATTTCGTCGTTTTCAGGAAATTTTCTGAATTTTTGAAAATTTTACTTTTTTGTGAAAATATCCACTAAATGAGGGAATAATATGTGTGAGGGTACCCCAGGAGAGTTCCAAATGTGTGTGGGTAGAATATATATTGTAGCATTGGCGTCTCTGCCCCGTTCTAGGCAGAGACGCCGTCCCTCTCACCTCCCCGCTTCTGGCGCGGCGTCCTCCAGCGCTTTTCTCCCCGCTGCTTCCGGCACTCGCTCCTTCCCCGGCAGTGTGCTTAGGGCGCGCGCGCGCGCTCCCCCTCTCTTAAAAGGACCGCGTGCGCCGTCCTAAGGAGTCCCCGGCCAATTGCCGGAGGACCTCCCATATAAAAGGCACCTCCTCCAAAATGGAGGTGCCCGAGCAATGTTGTAGCACTGTTCACTACTCTGCTTCAGCCCTCAGGTCCCGTTGCCAGTTACCTGCCAGATACCTGCCAGACTCCTGCCAGTCTGCTGTCTAATTCCTGCCTGATATCCTGCTACCTGCCTGCTAGCCTGAGGTCCGACGGTCTGCCTTCCAACTCCTGTCAGTCTGTCTAAGGACCAGCTTGCCCGCTCACCTGGGAGCGCACATCTTCTACCTGCCTGCTTGCCTGAGGTCCGACGGTCTGTCTTCCAACTCCTGTCAGTCTGTCTAAGGACCAGCTTGCCCGCTCACCTGGGAGCGCTCATCTGCTGCCTGTCTGCTAGCCTACCAGGAGGCTCTGCCTCACGTGCTGTGACCACCCGCCTGTCCAGAGACTCTTGCCCGCTCACCTGGGAGCGCTCATCTGCTACCTGTCTGTTGGTCTTCCTGGAGGCTCCGCCGTCACATGCTGTGACCACCCGTTTATCCAGAGACTCTCGCCTGCTCACCTGGGAGCTCACGTCTATCATCTGCCGCCACAGGTCGTACCAATCCTTTACCCAGAGACTGCCCCGGTCACTTGCCGTGACCTCCTGCCCGTTCATCCAGAGACTGCCCCGGTCACTTGCCGTGATCTCCTGCCCGTTCATCCAGAGACTGCCCTGGTCACTTGCCGTGACCTCCTGTCCGTTCATTCAGAGACTGTCCCGGTCACCTGCTGTGACTGCCTGCCCGTCTACCCTGGTCGCCACCCGCTCCCTTACAAGGACCGCCCCCTTGTATAGTAGCTCAGAGGTTCCGCCGCCCAGACCCGTTACAGTTTGATCGGTCCATGGAACCCGGTGGCACCCAAGCTTCCTCGCTCTCGGACCTGTGTCATGAACTGTCCCGTCAGAGGTCCCAACAGGATTCCATCCTGGGTCACCTGCGGAATGTCAATTCTCGCCTCGACACTCTGACTGCTCTGCCTGCAACAACCGCCAGTGCCATGACTCGCAATCCGACAGCTCCACTGCCCTCTAATAACATGGTATCCTACCCCGGACCCCGGCTTTCTGCACATCCTCGTTTTGGAGGCGACTCCGCCCAGGCTCGGGGCTTCATAAATCAGTGCACCCTGCACTTTGAACTCCTGTCTCACCAGTTTAACTCCGACCGGGCCAAAATTGCCTTCATCATGTCCCATCTCACCGGGGAGGCCCTGGCCTGGCTAAATCCTGTATGGGAGAGAGGAGACCCCCTGGTGTCCAACTTGCCTGCCTTTCTCACGGCTTTCCGGAAAGTCTTCGGCGAACCCGGACGGAAGACCTCATCCGCATCATCTCTGCTACGCCTCCGACAGGGAAGTCTCACCGTGGGCCAATATGCCATACGGTTCCGTACCCTTGCCTCGGAGCTGGCCTGGGATAATGACGCTCTGGTTTCCGTCTTCTGGGAGGGTCTGTCCGGCCGTATTAAAGATGAACTTGCCGGTCGGGACATTCCTACCACTCTCGATGACCTAATTACTCTTGCCACCCGGATTGACCTGCGGTTCCAGGAGCGTGCCAAAGAGGTCACCCGTGAGAGGAGGTTTCCACGTCTAGCTCCTACTTTTCAGAAACCCGTCACTCCCTCCGTCTCTCCTCAGGTACACTCTCCTGAGCCTATGCAGGTCGACCAGAACAAGATGGTCGGTTCTCGCCAAGAATCTCGCCGAGCCGAGGGAAGCTGTTTCTATTGTGGCAGTATGAAGCACTTCATCCGTTCGTGCCCGGAGAAGCCGGGAAACGCCAGTGTCTAGGACCACTCGGAGAGGTCGTCCTAGACAAAAGTAAGCCCTCTCCGTCTCTGACCTTACCGGTCTCTATTGCTTGGGGAGAGACCCGTCTCTTTGAACTCGCCCATCTGGATTCTGGAGCTGCTGGAAACCTCATCTCCCAGTCTCTGGTAGAGAGATACCATATTCCCACCAAGTCCCTGGCTGAACCATTGTCAGTCACCTCCGTGGATGGAAGACTTCTCTCGGAGACCATCCTGCTTGTCACTGAACCCATAACCCTGCAGGTGGGAATGCTGCACTCTGAGGAGATCTCATTCCATGTGCTGTCCGGACTTTCTCACTCCCTGTTGCTAGGTCTACCTTGGCTCCAGACACATGAACCCGTATTGAACTGGCGGTCCGGTGAAGTACTCCGATGGGGTCCTGACTGCCATAGGACCTGCCTGGTCCCGGTCCGTCCACTTCGCCCTCAGCCTACTCCAGCTAACTTACCTGGTCTCCCGGCTCCCTACTGGCCCTATGCGGACGTCTTCGGTAAGAAGGAAGCTGAGACGTTGCCACCCCATAGGCCATACGATTGCCCGATCGACCTGGTACCTGGCACCACTCCTCCCCGTGGGCATATCTACCCGTTGTCAGCAGCCGAGACCCGAGCCATGTCTGAGTACATTGAAGAGAATCTGGCTAGGGGATATATCCGAAAATCTACCTCCCCGGCTGGAGCCGGATTCTTCTTTGTCAAAAAGAAAGACGGCTCGCTACGTCCCTGTATTGACTACAGAGGACTCAATCTCATCACGGTAAAAAACAAATATCCCCTGCCACTCATCTCCGAATTGTTTGACCGTCTCAAGGGCGCCAGGATCTTCTCCAAGCTGGATCTACGAGGAGCGTATAATCTGGTCCGTATCCGTCAAGGAGACGAGTGGAAGACGGCATTCAATACCCGGGACGGTCACTACGAGTACCTTGTGATGCCCTTCGGTCTCTGTAATGCTCCCGCGGTCTTTCAGGAACTAGTCAACGACATCTTCCGTGACCTCCTGTACTCCTGCGTAGTGGTATACCTTGACGATATCTTGGTCTTCTCTCCGGATCTCCCCACACACCGGAGGGATGTTCGTCAGGTCCTGCTTAGGCTTCGGCAGAACCACCTTTATGCCAAACACGAGAAGTGCCTCTTCGATCAGACCTCCCTTCCGTTCTTGGGCTATGTCATCTCCCAAACAGGTCTGCAAATGGATCCCGAGAAGCTCTCTTCCGTTCTAAAATGGCCTCGTCCTGAAGGTTTGAAGGCGATACAGCGATTCCTGGGCTTCGCTAATTACTATCGTCTTTTCATCCCACATTTCTCGTCTCGGACTGCTCCCATATCTGCACTTACCCGTAAGGGGGCTAACCCCAGGACATGGTCGCCTGAAGCCGAGGAGGCCTTCCTTTCCCTAAAGAAAGCCTTTGCCTCTGCTCCCGTCCTGCACCGTCCGGACTGTAATAAACAATTCTACCTGGAGGTTGATGCCTCCTCCTCCGGAGCCGGAGCGGTGCTCACCCAGAAGTCTTCTACCGGGAGAATGGTAACGTGCGGCTTCTTCTCCAAAATCTTCTCCTCGTCGGAGCGCAACTACTCCATAGGAGACCGTGAATTGCTAGCCATCAAATTGGCACTGGGAGAGTGGCGCTATCTGCTTGAAGGGGCTCTCTACCCTGTAATTATCTACACGGATCACAAAAACCTGGCATATCTCCAAAATGCCCAGAGACTCAATCCTCGCCAGGCCCGGTGGTCGTTGTTTTTTGCCCGCTTCGACTTCATTCTTCATTTCCGTCCGGCGGACAAGAACGTCAAAGCTGATGCCTTGTCCCGGTCCTTCCTGTCCTCCGATCAAGAGGAGGAACCTACGCACATCATCGACTCCTCCAAGGTGATGAATGTGGCCCCCTTGGATATGACTCGTCTTCCACCCGGTAAGACGTTCGTAGCTGTGCCAGATTGGGAGAGGGTTCTTCGCTGGGGACATTCTTCTAAACTAGCTGGCCATGCTGGCCAAAAGAAGACCTTCCAACTTATTACCCGGCATTACTGGTGGCCTACCCTGCGTAAGGACGTGGTAGACTTCGTCGCGGCCTGTTCATCTTGTGCCCGTAACAAAGTTCCCCGACATCTACCTGCCGGCCATCTCCTGCCCCTTCCCGTACCTGCTGCTCCTTGGCAACACATCGCTATGGACTTTATCACCGACCTTCCAGTTTCTGCCGGTTGTACTGTCATTTGGGTTGTCGCTGACCGTTTTTCTAAGATTGCCCACTTCATTCCCCTGCCTGGTCTTCCGTCCGCACCCGAGCTGGCTAAAGACTTTATCCGCCACATCTTCCGTCTCCATGGTCTGCCCCTCCACATCGTGTCGGATCGTGGGGTTCAGTTCACCTCTCGCTTCTGGAGAGCCACATGTAAGCTGCTGGACATTACCCTGGATTTCTGCTCCGCTTACCACCCTCAGTCCAATGGTCAAGTGGAGCGGATCAATCAGATCTTGACCAGCTACCTCCGGCACTTCGTTGATGCTCACCACTCGGACTGGGTGGATCTCCTACCATGGGCCGAGTTCTCTTATAACAACCATGAGAGCGAGTCCTCTTCCAAATCCCCGTTCTTTATAGTCGGTGGCCAACATCCCCGGATTCCACTTTCTGTCTCCGTTTCTGTGGACAACCCTGCTGCGGAGTCTCTTGTCAGCGAATTTTCTACTATTTGGGAGAGTACCAGGTCCGCTCTTCTTCTCTCCTCTGAGCGGATGAAGAAATATGCTGATAAGAGACGTCTGGATCCGCCCCAATTCCGTCCGGGAGACAAGGTTTGGCTCTCATCCAAACATGTGCGGCTCAAAGTACCCTCCTACAAGTTGGGTCCTCGATTCATCGGCCCCTTCGAAGTCCTCAGGCAAATTAACCCTGTGGCCTACAAATTAAAACTCCCGGCCACCCTACGGATCCCCAACTTCTTCCACGTATCTCTCCTCAAACCCGTTGTCTTTAACTTTTTTTCCAAAAATCCAGGTGCCCCTCCTGCTCCGGTTTCCGCTGATGACATCTTTGAGGTAGAGAGTATTCTGGCCTCCAAGAGGGTAAGAGGAAAAACCTTTTTTCTGGTAGATTGGAAGGGGTTTGGTCCTGAGGAGAGAACTTGGGAACCCAGGGAGAACATCAACGCCCCGCTTCTCCTTGAGAAATTTCTTTCTGGCCAAAAAAAGAGGGGGCCTAAGGGGGGGGCGGTACTGTAGCATTGGCGTCTCTGCCCCGTTCTAGGCAGAGACGCCGTCCCTCTCACCTCCCCGCTTCTGGCGCGGCGTCCTCCAGCGCTTCTCTCCCCGCTGCTTCCGGCACGCGCTCCTTCCCCGGCAGCGTGCTTAGGGCGCGCGAGCGCGCGCTCCCCCTCTCTTAAAAGGACCGCGTGCGCCGTCCTAAGGAGTCCCCGGCCAATTGCCAGAGGACCTCCCATATAAAAGGCACCTCCTCCAAAATGGAGGTGCCCGAGCAATGTTGTAGCACTGTTCACTACTCTGCTTCAGCCCTCAGGTCCCGTTGCTAGTTACCTGCCAGATACCTGCCAGATTCCTGCCAGTCTGCTGTCTAATTCCTGCCTGATATCCTGCTACCTGCCTGCTTGCCTGAGGTCCGACGGTCTGCCTTCCAACTCCTGTCAGTCTGTCTAAGGACCAGCTTGCCCGCTCACCTGGGAGCGCTCATCTGTTGCCTGTCTGCTAGCCTACCAGGAGGCTCTGCCGTCACGTGCTGTGACCACCCGCCTGTCCAGAGACTCCTGCCCGCTCACCTGGGAGGGCTCATCTGCTACCTGTCTGTTGGTCTTCCTGGAGGCTCCGCCGTCACATGCTGTGACCACCCGTTTATCCAGAGACTCTCGCCTGCTCACCTGGGAGCTCACGTCTATCATCTGCCGCCACAGGTCGTACCAATCCTTTACCCAGAGACTGCCCCGGTCACTTGCCGTGACCTCCTGCCCGTTCATCCAGAGACTGCCCCGGTCACTTGCCGTGATCTCCTGCCCGTTCATCCAGAGACTGCCCCGGTCACTTGCCGTGACCTCCTGTCCGTTCATTCAGAGACAGTCCCGGTCACCTGCTGTGACTGCCTGCCCGTCTACACTGGTCGCCACCCGCTCCCTTACAAGGACCGCCCCATTGTATAGTAGCTCAGAGGTTCCGCCGCCCAGACCCGTTACATATATCCCACGGGGGTAAAATTGAAAAAAGTTGAAAACATTTTTTTTTTTGGGCTTAGTCATTTTTCCGGCGTTTATCAGACTTTCACATAGGGGAAATGTCAGTGAGCCTTCCGATTTCAGTTCCAGAGCAATTCGCCCAATGAGTCCTTGATATTTAGTCGTTTTCAGCCAATTTTCTGGATTTTTGAAAATTTCACTTTTTTGTGAAAATAACCACTAAATGAGGGAATAATATGTGTGAGGGTACCCCAGGAGAGATCCAAATGTGTGTGGTTAGAATATATATCCCACGGGGGTAAAATTGAAAAAAGTTGAACATTTTTTGGGTCGGGATTTAGTCATTTTTATGGCGTTTATCAGACTTTCAGATAGGGGAAATGTCAGTGAGCATTCCGATTTCAGTTCCAGAGCGATTCGCACAATGAGTCCTTGATATTTAGTCGTTTTCAGGCAATTTTGTGAATTTTTGAAAATTTCACTTTTTTGTGAAAATATCCACTAAATGAGGGAATAATATGTGTGAGGGTACCCCAGGAGAGTTCCAAATGTGTGTGGGTAGAATATATATCACACGGGGGGTAAAATTGAAAAAATTTGAAAAAAATTTTTTTTTGGACTTAGTCATTTTTCCGGCGTTTATCAGACTTTCAGATTGGGGAAATGTCAGTGAGCGTTCCGATTTCAGTTACAGAGCGATTCACCCAATGAGTCCTTGATATTTAGTCGTTTTCAGCGAATTTACGGGATTTTTGAAAATTTCACTTTTTTGTGAAAATATCCACAAAATGAGGGAATAATATGTATGAGGGTACCCCAGGAGAGTTCCAAATGTGTGTGGGTAGAATATATATCCCACGGGGGTAAAATTGAAAAAAGTTGAAAAAAAATTATTTTTGGACTTAGTCATTTTTCCGGCGTTTATCAGACTTTCAGATAGGGTAAATGTCAGTGAGCCTTCCGATTTCAGTTCCAGAGCGATTCGGCCAATGAGTCCTTGATATTTAGTCGTTTTCAGCCAATTTTCTGGACTTTTGAAAATTTCAATTTTTGGGAAACTATCCACTAAATGAGGGAATAATATGTGTGAGGGTACCCCAGGAGAGTTCCAAATGTGTGTGTGTAGAATATGTATCCCACGGGGGTAAAATTGAAAAAAGTTTAAAAAAAATTTTTTTTGGACTTAGTCATTTTTCCGGCGTTTATCAGACTTTCAGATTGGGGAAATGTCAGTGAGCATTCCGATATCAATTCCAGAGCTATTCGCCCCATGAGTCCTTGATATTTAGTCATTTTCAGCCAATATTTTGGATTTTTGAAAATTTCACTTTTTTGTGAAAATATCCACTAAATGAGGGAATAATATGTGTGAGGGTACCCCAGGAGAGTTCCAAATGTGTGTGGGTAGAATATATATCCCACGGGGATAAAATTGAAAAAAGTTGTAAAATATTTTTTTTGGACTTAAGTCATTTTTCCAGTGTTTATAAGACTTTCAGATAGGGGAAATGTCAGTGAGCGTTACGATTTCAGTTCCAGAGCGATTCGCCCAATGAGTCCTTGAAATTTAGTCGTTTTCAGCCAATTTTCTGGATTTTTGAAAATTTCACTTTTTTGTGAAAATATCCACTAAATGAGGGAACAATATGTGTGAGGGTATCCCAGGAGAGTTCCAAATGTGTGTGGGTAGAATATATATCAGACGGGGGGTAAAATTGAAAAAAGTTGAAAAAAAATTTTTTTTGGACTTAGTCTTTTTTCCGGCGTTTATCAGACTTTCTGATGGGAGAAATGTCAGTGAGCGTTCCGATTTCAGTTACAGAGCGATTCGCCCAATGAGTCCTTGATATTTAGTCGTTTTCAGCGAATTTTCTGGATTTTTGAAAATTTCACTTTTTTGTGAAAATATCCACTAAATGAGGGAATAATATGTGTGAGGGTACCCCAGGAGAGTTCCAAATGTGTGTGGGTAGAATATATATCAGACGGGGGGTAAAATTGAAAACAGTTGAAAAAATTTTTTTTTTGGACTTAAGTCATTTTTCCGGCGTTTATCAGACTTTCAGATAGGGGAAATGTCAGTGAGCGTTCCGATTTCAGTTCCAGAGCGATTCGCCCAATGAGTCCTTGATATTTAGTCGTTTTCAGCCAATTTTCTGGATTTTTGAAAATTTTACTTTTTTGTGAAAATATCCACTAAATGAGGGAATAATATGTGTGAGGGTACCCCAGGAGAGTTCCAAATGTGTGTGGGTAGAATATGTATCCCACGGGGGTAAAATTGAAAAAAGTTTAAAAATTTTTTTTTTTGGACTTAGTCATTTTTCCGCCGCTTATCAGACTTTCAGATAGGGGAAATTTCAGTGAGCGTTCCGATTTCAGTTCCAGAGCGATTCGCCAATGAGTACTTGATATTTAGTCGTTTTTAGCCAATTTTCTGGATTTTTTAAAATTTTACTTTTTTTTTGAAAATATCCATTAAATGAGGGAATAATATGTGTGCGGGTACCCCAGGAGAGTTCCAAATGTGTGTGGGTAGATTATATATCCCACGGGGGTAAAATTGAAAAAAGTTGAAAAAAATTTTTTTTTGGACTTAGTCATTTTTTCTCCATTTATCAGACTTTCAGATAGGGGAAATGTCAGTGAGCGTTCTGATTTCAGTTCCAGAGCGATTCCCCCAATGAGTTCTTGATATTTAGCCATTTTCAGGCAATTTTCTGAATTTTTGAAAATTTCACTTTTTTGTGAAAATATTCACTAAATGAGGGAATAATATGTGTGAGGATACCCCAGGAGAGTTCCAAATGTGTTTGGGTAGAATATATATCAAACAGGATTAAAATTGAAAAAAGTTGAAAAAAATTATTTTTTGGACTTAGTCATTTTTCCAGCGTTTATCTGTCTTTCAGATAGGGGAAATGTCAGTGAGCGTTCCGATTTCAGTTCCAGAGCGATTCGCCCAATGAGTCCTTGATATTTACTCGTTTTCAGCCAATTTTATGGATTTTTGAAAATTTTACTTTTTTTGTGAAAATATCCACTAAATGAGGGAATAATATGTGTGAGGGTACCCCAGGAGAGTTCCAAATGTGTGTGGGTAGAATATATATCAAACAGGATTAAAATTGAAAAAAGTTGAAAAAAATTTTTTTTTTGACTTAGTCAGTTTTCCGGTGTTTTACAGGCTTTCAGATAGGGAGTGAGCTAGGGAGTCAGCGTTCTGATTTCAGTTCCAGAGCGATTCGCCCAATGAGTCCTTGATATTTCGTCGTTGTCAGGCAATTTTCTGAATTTTTGAAAATTTCACTTTTTTGTGAAAATATCCACTAAATGAGGGAATAATATGTGTGAGGGTACCCCAGGAGAGTTCCAAATGTGTCTGGGTAGAATATATATCCCACGGGGGTAAAATTGAAAAAAGTTGAAAAAATTTTTTTTTTGGACATAGTCATTTTTCTGGCATTTATCAGACTTTCAGATAGGGGAAATGTCAGTGACCATTCCGATTTCAGTTCCAGAGTGATTCGCCTCTTGAGTCCTTGATATTTAGTCGTTTTCAGCCAATTTTCAGAATTTTTGAAAATTTCACTTTTTTGTGAAAATATCCACTTAATTAGGGAATAATATGTGTGAGGGTACCCCAGGAGAGTTCCAAATGTGTGTGGGTAGAATATATATCCCACGGGGGTAAAATTGAAAAAAGTTGAAAAAAAATATTTTTTGTACTTATTCATTTTTCTGGCATTTATCAGACTTTCAGATAGGGAGTGAGCTAGGGAGTGAGCGTTCCGATTTCAGTTCCAGAGCGATTCGCCCAATAAGTCCTTGATATTTAGTTGTTTTCAGCCAATTTTCTGGATTTTTGAAAATTTTACTTTTTTATGAAAATATCCACTAAATGAGGGAATAATGTGTGTGAGGGTACCCCAGGAGAGTTCCAAATGTGTGTGGGTAGAATATATATCACACGGGGGGTAAAATTGAAAAAAAGTTGAAAAATTTTTTTTTTTCGACTTAGTCATTTTTCGGGCGTTTATCAGACTTTCAGATAGGGGAAATGTCAGTGCGTGTTCTGATTTCAGTTCCAGAGCGATTCGCCCAATGAATCCTTGATATTTCGTCGTTGTCAGGCAATTTTCTAAATTTTTGAAAATTTCACTTTTTTGTGAAAATATCCACTAAATGAGGGAATAATATGTGTGAGGGTACCCCAGGAGAGTTCCAAATGTGTGTTGGTAGAATATATATCCCACGGGGGTAAAATTGAAAAAAGATGAAAAAATTTTTTTTTTGGACTTAGTCATTCTTCCGGCGTTTATCAGACTTTCAGATAGGGGAAATGTCAGTGAACATTGCGATATCAGGTCCAGAGCGATTCGCCCCACGAGTTCTTGATATTTAGTCGTTTTCAGCCAATATTTTGGATGTTTGAAAATTTCACTTTTTTGTGAAAATATCCACTAAATGAGGGAATAATATGTGTGAGGGTACCCCAGGAGAGTTCCAAATGTGTGTGGATAGAATATATATCCCACATGGTTGAAATTGAAAAAAGTTGAAAAAAAAAATATTTTTGTACTTAGTCATATTTCCGTCTTTTATCAGACTTTCAGATAGGGGAAATGTCAGTGAACGTTCCGATTTCAGTTCCAGAGCGATTCGCCCAATGAGTCCTTGATGTTTAGTCGTTTTCAGCCAATTTTCAGAATTTTTGAAAATTTCACTTTTTTGTGAAAATATCCACTAAATGAGGGAATAATATGTGTGTGAGGGTACCCCAGGAGAGTTCCAAATGTGTGTGGGTAGAATATATATCCCACGGGGGTAAAATTGAAAAAAGTTGAAAACTTTTTTTTCTTGGACTTAGTCATTTTTCCGGCGTTTATCAGACTTTCAGATAGGGGAAATGTCAGTGAGCGTTCCTATTTCAGTTCCAGAGCGATTCGCCCAATGAGTCCCTGATATTTAGTTGTTTTCAGCCAATTTTCTGGATTTTTGAAAATTTCACTTTTTTGTGAAAATATCCACTAAATGAGGGAATAATATGTGTGTCAGGGTACCCCAGGAGAGTTCCAAATGTGTGTGGGTAGAACATATATCCCACGGGGGTAAAATTGAAAAAAGTTGAAACATTTTTTTGGGGGATTTAGTCATTTTTCCGGCGTTTATCAGACTTTCAGATACGGGAAATGTCAGTGAGTGTTCCGTTTTCAGTTCCAGAGCGATTCGCTCAATGAGTCCTTGATATTTAGTTGTTTTCAGCCAATTTTCTGGATTTTTGAAAATTTCACTTTTTTGTGAAAATATCCACTAAATGAGGGAATAATATGTGTGAGGGTACCCCAGGAGAGTTCCAAATGTGTGTGGGTAGAATATATATCCCACGGGGGTAAAATTGAAAAAAGGTGAAAATTTTTTTTGGGGGATTTAGTCATTTTACTGGCGTTTATCACACTTTCAGATAGGGGAAATGTCAGTGAGCGTTCCGATTTCAGTTCCAGAGCGATTCGCCCAATGAGTCCTTGATATTTAGTCGTTTTCAGCCAATTTTCTGTATTGTTGACAATTTCACTTTTTTGTGAAAATATCCACTAAAGAGGGAATAATATGTGTGAGGGTACCCCAGGAGAGTTCCAAATGTGTGTGGGTAGAATATATATCCCACATGTTTGAAATTGAAAAAAGTTGAAAAAAAAAATATGTTTGTACTTAGTCATATTTCCGTCGTTTATCAGACTTTCAGATAGGGGAAATGTCAGTAAGCGTTCCGATTTCAGTTCCAGAGCGATTCGCCCAGTCGTTTTTAGCCAATTTTCTGGATTTTTGAAAATTTCACTTTTTTGTGAAAATATCCACTAAATGAGGGAATAATATGTGTGTGAGGGTACCCCAGGAGAGTTCCAAATGTGTGTGGGTAGAACATATATCCCACGGGGGTAAAATTAAAAAAAGTTGAATACTTTTTTTTCTTGGACTTAGTCATTTTTCCGGCGTTTATCAGACTTTCAGATAGGGGAAATGTCAGTGAGCGTTCCGATTTCAGTTTCAGAACGATTCGCCAAATGAGTCCTTGATATTTAGTCGTTTCCAGCCAATTTTCAGAATTTTTGAAAATTTAACTTTTTTTGTGAAAATATCCACTAAATGAGGGAATAATGTGTGCGAGGGTACCCCAGGAGAGTTCCAAATGTGTGTGGGTAGAATATATATCCCACGGGGGTAAAATTGAAAAAAGTTGAAACATTTTTTTCGGGGATTTAGTCATTTTTCCGGCGTTTATCAGACTTTCAGATATGGGAAATGTCAGTGAGTGTTCCGTTTTCAGTTCCAGAGCGATTCGCTCAATGAGTCCTTGATATTTAGTTGTTTTCAGCCAATTCTCTGGATTTTTGAAAATTTCACTTTTTTGTGAAAATATCCACTAAATGAGTGAATAATATGTGTAAGGGTACCCCAGGAGAGTTCCAAATGTGTGTGGGTAGAATATATATCCCAAATGTTTGAAATTGAAAAAAGTTGAAAAAAAAAAAATGTTTGTACTTAGTCATATTTCTGGCGTTTATCAGACTTTCAGATAGGGGAAATGTCAGTGAGCGTTCCGATTTCAGTTCCAGAGCGATTCGCCCAGTCATTTTCAGCCAATTTTCTGGATTTTTGAAAATGTCACTTTTTTGTGAAAATATCCACTAAATGAGGGAATAATATGTGTGAGGGTACCCCAGGAGAGTTCCAAATGTGTGTGGGTAGAATATATATCCCACAGGGGTAAAATTGAAAAAAGTTTAAAACATTATTTTTTTGGACTTAGTCATTTTTCCGGCGTTTATCAGACTTTCAGATAGGGGAAATGTCAGTGAGCGTTCCTATTTCAGTTCCAGAGCGATTCGCCCAATGAGTCCTTGATATTTAGTTGTTTTCAGCCAATTTTCTGGATTTTTGAAAATTTCACTTTTTTGTGAAAATATCCACTAAACGAGGGAATAATGTGTGTGTGAGGGTACCCCAGGAGAGTTCCAAATGTGTGTGGGTAGAACATATATCCCACGGGGGTAAAATTGAAAAAAGTTGAAAACCTTTTTTTTCTTGGACTTAGTCATTTTTCCGGCGTTGATCAGACTTTCAGATAGGGGAAATGTCAGTGAGCGTTCTGATTTCAGCTCCAGAGCGATTCGCCCAATGAGTCCTTGATATTTAGTTGTTTTCAGCCAATTTTCTGGATTTTTGAAAATTTCACTTTTTTGTGAAAACATCCACTAAATGAGGGAATAATATGTGTGAGGATATCCCAGGAGAGTTCCAAATGTGTGTGGGTAGAATATATATCCCACGGGGGTAAAATTGAAAAAAGTTGAAAATTTTTTTTGAAGGATTTAGTCATTTTTCCGGCGTTTATCAGATTTTCAGATAGCAGAAATGTCAGTGAGCATTCCGATTTCATTTCCAGAGCGATTCGACAATGAGTCCTTGATATTTTGTCGTTTTCAGCCAATTTTTGGATTTTTGAAAATTTCACTTTTTTGTGAAAATATCCACTAAATGAGGGAATAATATGTGTGAGGGTGCCCCAGGAGAGTTCCAAATGTGTGTGGGTAGAATATATTTCCCACATGGTAGAAATTGAAAAAAGTTGAAAAAAAAATAATTTTTGCACTTAGTCATATTTCCGGCTTTTATCAGACTTTCAGATAGGGGAAATGTCAGGGAGCGTTCCGATTTCAGTTCCAGAGCGATTCGCCCAATGAGTCCTTGATATTTAGACGTTTTCAGCCAATTTTCAGAATTTTTGAAAATTTCACTTTTTTGTGAAAATATCCACTAAATGAGGGAATAATTTGTGTGAGGTTACCCCAGGAGAGTTCCAAATGTGTGTGGGTAGAATATATATCCCACGGGGGTAAAATTTAAAAAAGTTGAAAAAAATTTTTTTTTGACTTAGTCATTTTTACGGCGTTTATCAGACTTTCAGATAGGGGAAATGTCAGTGAGCGTTCCGATTTCAGTTCTAGAGCGATTCGCCCAATGAGTCATTGATATTTAGTCGTTTTCAGCCAATTTTCTGGATTTTTGAAAAATTCACTTTTTTTGTGAAAATATCCACTAAATGAGGGAACAATATGTGTGAGGGTACCCCAGGAGAATTCCAAATGTGTGTGGGTAGAATATATATCCCACGGGGGTAAAATTGAAAAAAGTTGAAACATTTTTTTGGGGGATTTAGTCATTTTTCCGGCGTTTATCAGACTTTCAGATACGGGAAATGTCAGTGAGCGTTTCGATTTCAGTTCCAGAGCGATTCGCTCAATGAGTCCTTGATATTTAGTTGTTTTCAGCCAATTTTCTGGATTTTTGAAAATTTCACTTTTTTGTGAAAATATCCACTAAATAAGGGAATAATATGTGTGAGGGTACCCCAGGAGAGTTCCAAATGTGTGTGGGTAGAATATATATCCCACGGGGGTAAAATTGAAAAAAGTTCAAAACATTTTTTTTTTGGACTTAGTCATTTTTCCGACGTTTATCAGACTTTCAGATTGCGGAAATGTCAGTGAGCGTTCCGATTTCAGTTCCAGAACGATTCGCCCTATGAGTCCTTGATGTTTAGTCGTTTTCAGCCAATTTTCAGAATTTTTGAAAATTTCACTTTTTTGTGAAAATATCCACTAAATGAGGGAATAATATGTGTGAGGGTACCCCAGGAGAGTTCCAAATGTGTGTGGGTAGAATATATATCCCACGGGCGTAAAATTGAAAAAAGTTGAACATTTTTTTTTGCGGATTTAGTCATTTTTCCGGCGTTTATCAAACTTTCAGATAGGGTAAATGTCAGTGAGCATTCCGATTTCAGTTCCAGAGCAATTTGCCCAATGAGTCCTTGATATTTAGTCGTTTTCAGGCAATTTTCAGAATTTTTGAAAATTTCACTTTTTTGTGAAAGTATCCACTAAATGAGGGAATAATATGTGTGAGGGTACCCCAGGAGAGTTCCAAATGTGTGTGGGTAGAATATATATCCCACATGGTTGAAATTGAAAAAAGTTGAAAAAAAAAATATTTTTGTACTTAGTCATATTTCCGGCATTTATCAGACTTTCAGATAGGGGAAATGTCAGTGAGTGTTCCGATTTCAGTTCCAGAACGAATCGCCCAATGAGTCCTTGATATTTAGTCGTTTTCAGCCAATTTTCTGGATTTTTGAAAATTTCACTTTTTTGTGAAAATATCCACTAAATGAGGGAATAATATGTGTGTGAGGGTACCCCAGGAGAGTTCCAAATGTGTGTGGGTAGAATATTTATCCCACGGGGGTAACATTGAAAAATGTTGAAAACTTTTTTTCTTGGACTTAGTCATTTTTCCGACGTTTATCAGACTTTCAGATAGCGGAAAAGTCAGTGAGCGTTCCGATTTCAGTTCCAGAACGATTCGGCCAATGAGTCCTTGATATTTAGTCGTTTTCAGGCAATTTTCTGGATTTTTGAAAATTTCACTTTTTTGTGAAAATATGCACTAAATGAGGGAATAATATGTGTGAGGGTACCCCAGGAGAGTTCCAAATGTGTGTGGGTAGAATATATATCCCACGGCGGTAAAATTGAAAAAATTTTTTTTTTGTACTTAGTCATTTTTACGCCGTTTATCAGACTTTCAGATAGGGGAAATTTCAGTGAGCGCTTCGATTTCAGTTCCAGAGCGATTCGCCCAATGAGTCCTTGATATTTCGTCGTTTTCAGGCAATTTTCTGGATTTTTCAAAATTTCACTTTTAGGTGAAAATATCCACTAAATGAGGGAATAATATGTGTGAGGGTACCCCAGGAGAGTTCCAAATGTATGTGGGTAGAATATATATCCCACAGGGTTAAAATTGAAAGAAGTTAAAAAAAAAATGTTTGTGTGCTTAGTCATTTTTCCAGCGTTTATCAGACTTTCAGATAGGGGAAATGTCAGTGAGCGTTCCGATTTCAGTTCCAGAACGATTCGCCGGATGGGTCCATGGTATTTCATCGTTTTCAGCCAATTTTCTGAGTTTTTGAAAATTTCACTTTTTTGTGAAAATATCCACTAAATGAGGGAATAATATGTGTGAGGGTACCCCAGGAGAGTTCCAAATGTGTGTGGGTAGAACATATATCCCACATGTTTGAAATTGAAAAAAGTTGAAAAAAAAAATATATTTGTGCTTAGTCATTTTTCCGGCGTTTATCAGACTTTCAGATAGGGGAAATGTCAGTGATCGTTCCGATTTCAGTTCCAGAACGATTCGCCCAATGAGTCCTTGATATTTCGTCGTTTTCAGGCAATTTTCTGAGTTTTTGAAAATTTCACTTGTTTGTGAAAATATCCACTACGTGAGAGAATAATATGTGTGAGGGTACCCCAGGAGAGCTCCAATTGTGTGTGAGTAGAAAATATATCCCAAGGGGGTAAAATTGAAAAAAGTTGAAAAATTTTTTTTTTGGGATTTAGTCATTTTTCTGACATTTATCAGACTTTCAGATAGAAAAAATGTCAGTGAGCATTACGATTTCAGTTCCAGAACGATTCGCCCAATGAGTCCTTGATATTTAGTCGTTTTCAGCCAATTTTCTGGATTTTTGAAAATTTCACTTTTTTGTGAAAATATCCACCAAATGAGGGAATAATATGTGTGAGGGTACCCCAGGAGAGTTCCAAATGTGTGTGGGTAGAATATCAATCCCACGGGGGTAAAATTGAAAAAAGTGGAAAAATTATTTTTTTTGGATTTAGTCATTTTTCCGGCGTTTATCAGACTTTCAGATAGGTGAAATGTCAGTGAGCGTTCCGATTTCAGTTCCAGAGCGATTCGCCCAATGAGTCCTTGATATTTAGTCGTTTTCAGCCAATTTTTTTGATTTTTGAAAATTTCACTTTTTTGTGAAAATATCCACTAAATGAGGGAATAATATGTGTGAGGGTATCCCAGGAGAGTTACAAATGTGTGTGGGTAGAATATATATCCCACGGGGGTAAAATTGAAAAAAGTTGAAAACATTTTTTTTTTGGACTTAGTCATTTTTCCAACATTTATCAGACTTTCAGATAGCGGAAATGTCAGTGAGCGTTCCGATTTCAGTTCCAGAGCGATTCGCCCAATGAGTCCTTAATATTTAGTCGTTTTCAGCCAATTTTCTGGATTTTTGAAAATTTCACTTTTTTTGTGAAAATATCCACTAAATGAAGGAATAATATGTGTGAGGGTTCCCCAGGAGAGTTCCAAATGTGTGTGGGTAGAATATATATCCCTCGTGGGTAAAATTGAAAAAAGTTGAAAAAAATTTTTTTTTGCACTTGGTCATTTTTCCGCCGTTTATCAGACTTTCAGATAGGGGAAATGTCAGTGAGCGTTCCGATTTCAGTTCCAGAGCGATTCGCCGGATGGGTCCTTGATATTTCGTCGTTTTCAGGCAATTTTCTGAGTTTTTGAAAATTTCACTTTTTTGTGAAAATATCCGCTAAATGAGGGAATAATATGTGTGAGGGTATGCCAGGAGAGTTCCAAATGTGTGTGGGTAGAATATATATCCCACGGGGGTAAAATTGAAAAAAGTTGAAAAAATTTTTTTTTTGGACTTAGTCATTTTTCCGGCAATTATCAGACTTTCAGATAGGGGAAATGTCAGGGAGCGTTCCAATTTCAGTTCCAGAGCGATTCGCCCAATGAGTCCTTGATATTTAGTCATTTTCAGGCAATTTTCTGAATTTTTGAAAATTTCACTTTTTTGTGAAAATATCCAGTAAATGAGGGAATAATATGTGTGAAGGTACCCCAGGAGAGTTCCAAATGTGTGTGGGTAGAATATATATCCCACGGGGGTAAAATTGAAAAAAGTTTAAACATTTTTTTGGGGGGATTTAGTCATTTTTCCGGCGTTTATCAGACTTTCAGATAGGGGAAATGTCAGTGAGCGTTCCGATTTCAGTTCCAGAGCGATTCGCCCAATGAGTCCTTGATATTTAGTCATTTTCAGCCAATTTTCTGGATTTTTGAAAATGTCACTTTTTTGTGAAAATATCCACTAAATAAGGGAATAATATGTGTGAGGGTTCCCCAGGAGAGTTCCAAATGTGTGTGGGTAGAATATATATCCCACTGGGGTAAAATTGAAAAAAGTTGAAAAAAATTTTTTTTTGGACTTAGTCATTTTTCCGGCAATTATCAGACTTTCAGATAGGGGAAATGTCAGGGAGCGTTCTGATTTCAGTTCCAGAGCGATTCACCCAATGAGTCTTTGATATTTAGTCGTTTTCAGCGAATTTTCTGGATTTTTGAAAATTTCACTTTTTTGTGAAAATATCCACTAAATGAGGAAATAATATGTGTGAGGGTACCCCAGGAGAGTTCCAAATGTGTGTGGGTAGAATATATATCCCACGGGGGTAAGATTGAAAAAAGTTGAAAAAAATTTTTTTGGGGATTTCGGCATTTTTCCGGCGTTTATCAGACTTTCAGATAGGGGAAATGTCAGTGAGCGTTCCGATTTCAGTTCCAGAGCTATTCGCCCAATGAGTCCTTGATATTTAGTCGTTTTCAGCCAATTTTCTGGATTTTTGAAAAATTTCACTTTTTTAGTGAAAATATCCACTAAATGAAGGAATAATATGTTTGAGGGTTCCCCAGGAGAGTTGCAAATGTGTGTGGGTAGAATATATATCCCACGTGGGTAAAATTGAAAAAAGTTGAAAAAAATTTTTTTTTGCACTTGGTCATTTTTCCGCCGTTTATCAGACTTTCAGATAGGGGAAATGTCAGTGAGCATTCCGATTTCAGTTCCAGAGCGATTCGCCCAATGAGTCCTTGATATTTCCTCGTTTTCAGGCAATTTTCCGAATTTTTGAAAATTTCACTTTTTTTGTGAAAATATCCACTAAATGAGGGAATAATATGTGTGAGGGTACCCCAGGAGAGTTCCAAATGTGTGTGGGTAGAATATATATCCCACTGGGGTAAAATTGAAAAAAGTTGAAAAAAATTTTTTTTTGGACTTAGTCATTTTTCCGGCAATTATCAGACTTTCAGATAGGGGAAATGTCAGGGAGCGTTCCGATTTCAGTTCCAGAGCGATTCACCCAATGAGTCTTTGATATTTAGTCGTTTTCAGCGAATTTTCTGGATTTTTGAAAATTTCACTTTTTTGTGAAAATATCCACTAAATGAGGAAATAATATGTGTGAGGGTACCCCAGGAGAGTTCCAAATGTGTGTGGGTAGAATATATATCCCACGGGGGTAAGATTGAAAAAAGTTGAAAAAATTTTTTTTTGGGATTTCGTCATTTTTCCGGCGTTTATCAGACTTTCAGTTAGGGGAAATGTCAGTGAGCGTTCCAATTTCAGTTCCAGAGCGTTTCGCCCAATGAGTCCTTGATATTTCGTCGTTTTCAGGCAATTTTCTGAATTTTTGAAAATTTCACTTATTTGTGAAAATATCCTCTAAATGAGGGAATAATATGTGTGAGGGTACCACAGGAGAGTTCAAATTGTGAGTGGGTAGAATTTATATCCCACGGGGGTAAAATTGAAAAAAGTTGAAAAATTTTTTGGGGGGGATTTAGCCATTTTTCCAGCGTTTATCAGACTTTCAGATAGGGGAAATGTCAGTGAGCGTTCCGATTTCAGTTCCAGAGCGATTCGCCCAATGAGTCCTTGATATTTCGTCGTTTTCAGGCAATTTTCTGAATTTTTGAAAATTTCACTTTTTTGTGAAAATATCTAGTAAATGAGGGAATAATATGTGTGAGGGTACCCCAGGAGATTTCCAAATGTGTGTGGGTAGAATATATATGCCACGGGGTAAAATTGAAAAAAGTTGAAAAAAAAATTTTTTTTTAACTTAAGTCATTTTTCCGGCGTTTATCAGACTTTCAGATAGGGGAAATGTCAGTGATCATTCCGATTTCAGTTCCAGAGCGATTCGCCCAATGAGTCCTTGATATTTCATTGTTTTCATCCAATTTTCTGAATTTTTGAAAATTTCACTTATTTGTGAAAATATCCACTAAATGAGGGAATAATATGTGTGAGGGTACCACAGGAGAGTTCAAAATGTGTATGGGCAGAATATATATCCCACGGGGGTAAAATTGAAAAAAGTTGAAAAAAATTTTTTTTGCACATACTCATTTTTCCGGCGTTTATCAGACTTTCACATAGGGGAAATGCCAGTGAGCGTTCCGATTTAAGTTCCAGAGCGATTCGCCCAATGAGTCCTTTATATTTAGTCGTTTTCAGACAATTTTCTGGATTTTTGAAAATTTCACTTTTTTGTGAAAATATCCACTAAATGAGGGAATAATATGTGTGAGGGTACCCCAGGAGAGTTCCAAATGTGTGTGGGTAGAATATATATCCCACGGGGGTAAAATTGAAAAAAGTTGAAACATTTTTTTTTTTGGATTTAGTCATTTTTCCGGCGTTTATCAGACTTTCAGATAGGGGAAATGTCAGTGAGCGTTCCGATTTCAGTTCCAGAGCGATTCGCCGGATGGGTCCTTGATATTTCGTCGTTCTCAGGCAATTTTCAGAATTTTTGAAAATTTCACTTTTTTGTGAAAATATCCACTAAATGAGGGAATAATATGTGTGAGGGTACCCCAGGAGAGTTCCAAATGTGTGTGGGTAGAATATATATCCCACGGGGGTAAAATTGAAAAAAGTTTAAAAATTTTTTTTTGGGGATTTAGTCATTTTTCCGGCGTTTATCAGACTTTCAGATAGGGGAAATGTCAGTGAGCATTCCGATTTCAGTTCCAGAGCGATTCGCCCAATGAGTCCTTGATATTTAGTCATTTTCAGCCAATTTTCTGGATTTTTGAAAATTTCACTTTTTTGTGAAAATATCCACTAAATAAGGGAATAATATGTGTGAGGGTACCCCAGGAGAGTTCCAAATGTGTGTGGGTAGAATATACATCCCACGGGGGTAAGATTGAAAAAAGTTGAAAAAATTTTTTTTGGGGATTTCGTCATTTTTCCGGCGTTTATCAGACTTTCAGTTAGGGGAAATGTCAGTGAGCGTTCCAATTTCAGTTCCAGAGCGTTTCGCCCAATGAGTCCTTGATATTTCGTCGTTTTCAGGCAATTTTCTGAATTTTTGAAAATTTCACTTATTTGTGAAAATATCCTCTAAATGAGGGAATAATATGTGTGAGGGTACCACAGGAGAGTTCAAAATGTGAGTGGGTAGAATTTATATCCCACGGGGATAAAATTGAAAAAAGTTGAAAAATTTTTTGGGGGGGATTTAGCCATTTTTCCAGCGTTTATCAGACTTTCAGATAGGGGAAATGTCAGTGATCGTTCCGATTTCAGTTCCAGAGCGATTCGCCCAATGAGTCCTTGATATTTCATTGTTTTCATCCAATTTTCTAAATTTTTGAAAATTTCACTTATTTGTGAAAATATCCACTAAATGAGGGAATAATATGTGTGAGGGTACCACAGGAGAGTTCAAAATGTGTATGGGCAGAATATATATCCCATGGGGGTAAAATTGAAAAAAGTTGAAAAAAAATTTTTTTGGACATACTCATTTTTCCGGCGTTTATCAGACTTTCACATAGGGGAAATGTCAGTGAGCGTTCCAATTTCAGTTCCAGAGCGTTTCGCCCAATGAGTCCTTGATATTTCGTCGTTTTCAGGCAATTTTCTGAATTTTTGAAAATTTCACTTATTTGTGAAAATATTCTCTAAATGAGGGAATAATATGTGTGAGTGTACCACAGGAGAGTTCCAAATGTGTGTGGGTAGAATATATATCCCACGTGGGTAAAATTGAAAAAAGTTAAAAAAAATTCTTTTTTGGACGTAGTCATTTTTCCGGCGTTTGTCAGACTTTCAGATAGGGGAAATGTCAGTGATCGTTCCCATTTCAGTTCCAGAGCGTTTCGCCCAATGAGTCCTTGATATTTCGTCGTTTTCAGGCAATTTTCTGAATTTTTGAAAATTTCACTTATTTGTGAAAATGTCCTCTAAATGAGGGAATAATATGTGTGAGTGTACCACAGGAGAGTTCCAAATGTGTTTGGTTAGAATATATATCCCACGTGGGTAAAATTGAAAAAAGTTAAAAAAAATTCTTTTTTGGACGTAGTCATTTTTCCGGCGTTTGTCAGACTTTCAGATAGGGGAAATGTCAGTGATCGTTCCGATTTCAGTTCCAGAGCGATTCGCCCAATGAGTCTTTGATATTTCGTCGTTTTCAGGCAATTTTCTGAATTTTTGAAAATTTCACTTATTTGTGAAAATATCCACTAAATGAGGGAATAATATGTGTGAGGGTACCACAGGAGAGTTCCAAATGTGTGTGGGTAGAATATAGATCCCACGGGAGTAAAATTGAAAAAAGTTGAAAAAATTTTTTGGGGGGATTTAGCCATTTTTCCAGCGTTTATCAGACTTTCAGATAGGGGAAATGTCAGTGAGCGTTCTGATTTCAGTTCCAGAGCGTTTCGCCCAATGAGTCCTTGATATTTCGTCGTTTTCAGGCAATTTTCTGAATTTTTGAAAATTTCACTTTTTTGTGAAAATATCCACTAAATGAGGGAATAATATGTGTGGGGGTACCACAGGAGAGTTCCAAATGTGTGTGGGTAGAATATATATCCCACGGGGGTAAAATTGAAAAAAGTTGAAACATTTTTTTTGGGGGATTTAGCCATTTTTCCAGCGTTTATCAGACTTTCAGATAGGGGAAATGTCAGTGAGCGTTCCGTTTTCAGTTCCAGAGCGATCCGCCCAATGAGTCCTTGATATTTCGTCGTTTTCAGACAATTTTCTGAATTTTTGAAAATTTCACTTTTTTGTGAAAATATCCACTAAATGAGGGAATAATATGTGTGATTGTACCCCAGGAGAGTTCCAAATGTGTGTGGGTAGAATATATATGCCACGGGGGTAAAATTGAAAAAAGTTGAAAAAAATTTTTTTTTTTAACTTAAGTCATTTTCTCGGCGTTTACCAGCCTTTCAGATAGGGGAAATGTCAGTGAGCATTCCGATTTCAGTTCCAGAGCGATTCGCCCAATGAGTCCTTGATATTTTGTCCTTTTCAGCCAATTTTCTGAATTTTTGAAAATTTCACTTATTTGTGAAAATATCCACTAAATGAGGGAATAAAATGTGTGAGGGTACCACAGGAGAATTCAAAATGTGTGTGGGTAGAATATATATCCCACGTGGGTAAAATTGAAAAAAGTAAAAAAAAAATTCTTTTTTGGACGTAGTCATTTTTCCGGCGTTTATCAGACTTTCAGATAGGGGAAATGTCAGTGAGTGTTCCGATTTCAGTTCCAGAGCGATTCGCCCAATGAGTCCTTGATATTTCGTCGTTTTCAGGCAATTTTCAGAATTTTTGAAAATTTCACTTTTTTGTGAAAATATCCACTAAATGAGGGAATAATATGTGTGAGGGTACCCCAGGAGAGTTCCAAATGTGTGTGGGTAGAATACAGTTATATGAAAAAGTTTGGGCACCCCTATTAATCTTAAGCTTAATGTTTTATAAAAATTGGTGTTTTTGCAACAGCTATTTCAGTTTGATATATGTAATAACTGTTGGACACAGTAATGTTTCTGCCTTGAAATGAGGTTTATTGTACTAACAGAAAATGTGCAATCTGCATTCAAACAAAATTTGACAGGTGCATAAGTATGGGCACCCTTATCATTTTCTTGTTTTAAATACTCCTACCTACTTTTTAGTGACTTACTAAAGCACTTTTTTTGGTTTTGTAACCTCATTGAGCTTTGAACTTCATAGCCAGGTGTATGCAATCATGAGAAAATCTACTTAAAGTGGCCACTTGCAAGTTGTTCTCCTGTTTGAATCTCCTCTGAAGAGTGGCATCATGGGCTCCTCAAAACAACTGTCAAATGATCTGAAAACAAAGATTATTCAACATAGTTGTTCAGGGGAAGGATACAAAAAGCTGTCTCAGAGATTTAACCTGTCAGTTTCCACTGTGAGGAACATAGTAAGGAAATGGAAGAACACAGGGACAGTTCTTGTTAAGGCCAGAAGTGGCAGGCCAAGAAAAACATCAGAAAGGCAGAGAAGAAGAATGGTGAGATCAGTCAAGGACAATCCTCAGACCACCTTCTGAGAGCTGCAGCATCAACTTGCTGCAGATGGTGTCACTGTGCATTGGTAAACTATACAACACACTTTGCACAAGGAGAAGCTGTATGGAAGAGTGATGCGAAAGAAGCCATTTCTGCAATTACGCCACAAACAGAGTCGGCTGAGGTATGCAAAATCACATTTGGAGAAGCCAATTTCTTTTTGGAAGAAGGTCCTGTGGACTGATGAAACCAAGATTGAGTTGTTTGGTCATACAAAAAGGCGTTATGCATGGCGTCAAAAAAACACAGCATTCCAAGAAAAACACTTGCTACCCACAGTAAAATTTGGTGGAGGTTCCATCATGCTTTGGGGCTATGCGGCCAATGCCGGCACCGGGAATATTGTTAAAGTTGAGGGACGCATGGATTCCACTCAGTATCAGCAGATTCTTGACAATAATGTTCAAGAATCAGTGATAAAGTTGAAGTTATGCAGGGAATGGATCTTTCAGCAAGACAATGATCCAAAACACCACTCCAAATCTACTCAGGCATTCATGCAGAGGAACAATTACAATGTTCTGGAATGGCCATCCCAGTCCCCCGACCTGAATATCGTTGAACATCTGTGGGATCATTTGAAGAGGGCTGTCCATGCTCGGCGACCATCAAACTTAACTGAACTGGAATTGTTTTGTAAAGAGGAATAGTCAAAAATACCTTCATCCAGGATCCAGGAACTCATTAAAAGCTACAGGAAGCGACTAGAGGCTGTTATTTTTGCGAAAGGAGCATCTACTAAATATTAGTGTCACTTTTCTGGTGGGGTGCCCATACTTATGCACCTGTCAAATTTTGTTTGAATGCAGATTGCACATTTTCTGTTAGTACAATAAACCTCATTTCAAGGCGGACACAGTAATGTTTCTGCCTTGAAATGAGGTTTATTGTACTAACAGAAAATGTGCAATCTGCATTCAAACAAAATTTGACAGGTGCATAAGTATGGGCACCCTTATCATTTTCTTGTTTTAAATACTCCTACCTACTTTTTAGTGACTTACTAAAGCACTTTTTTTGGTTTTGTAACCTCATTGAGCTTTGAACTTCATAGCCAGGTGTATGCAATCATGAGAAAATCTACTTAAAGTGGCCACTTGCAAGTTGTTCTCCTGTTTGAATCTCCTCTGAAGAGTGGCATCATGGGCTCCTCAAAACAACTGTCAAATGATCTGAAAACAAAGATTATTCAACATAGTTGTTCAGGGGAAGGATACAAAAAGCTGTCTCAGAGATTTAACCTGTCAGTTTCCACTGTGAGGAACATAGTAAGGAAATGGAAGAACACAGGGACAGTTCTTGTTAAGGCCAGAAGTGGCAGGCCAAGAAAAACATCAGAAAGGCAGAGAAGAAGAATGGTGAGATCAGTCAAGGACAATCCTCAGACCACCTTCTGAGAGCTGCAGCATCAACTTGCTGCAGATGGTGTCACTGTGCATTGGTAAACTATACAACACACTTTGCACAAGGAGAAGCTGTATGGAAGAGTGATGCGAAAGAAGCCATTTCTGCAATTAGGCCACAAACAGAGTCGGCTGAGGTATGCAAAATCACATTTGGAGAAGCCAATTTCTTTTTGGAAGAAGGTCCTGTGGACTGATGAAACCAAGATTGAGTTGTTTGGTCATACAAAAAGGCGTTATGCATGGCGTCAAAAAAACACAGCATTCCAAGAAAAACACTTGCTACCCACAGTAAAATTTGGTGGAGGTTCCATCATGCTTTGGGGCTATGCGGCCAATGCCGGCACCGGGAATATTGTTAAAGTTGAGGGACGCATGGATTCCACTCAGTATCAGCAGATTCTTGACAATAATGTTCAAGAATCAGTGATAAAGTTGAAGTTATGCAGGGAATGGATCTTTCAGCAAGACAATGATCCAAAACACCACTCCAAATCTACTCAGGCATTCATGCAGAGGAACAATTACAATGTTCTGGAATGGCCATCCCAGTCCCCCGACCTGAATATCGTTGAACATCTGTGGGATCATTTGAAGAGGGCTGTCCATGCTCGGCGACCATCAAACTTAACTGAACTGGAATTGTTTTGTAAAGAGGAATAGTCAAAAATACCTTCATCCAGGATCCAGGAACTCATTAAAAGCTACAGGAAGCGACTAGAGGCTGTTATTTTTGCGAAAGGAGCATCTACTAAATATTAGTGTCACTTTTCTGGTGGGGTGCCCATACTTATGCACCTGTCAAATTTTGTTTGAATGCAGATTGCACATTTTCTGTTAGTACAATAAACCTCATTTCAAGGCAGAAACATTACTGTGTCCAACAGTTATTACATATATCAAACTGAAATAGCTGTTGCAAAAGCACCAATTTTTATAAAACATTAAGCTTAAGATTAATAGGGGTGCCCAAACTTTTTCATATAACTGTATATATCCCACGGGGGTAAAATTGAAAAAAGTTTAAAATTTTTTTTTTTTACTTAGTCATTTTTCCGGCGTTTATCAGACTTTCAGATAGGGCAAATGTCAGTGAGCGTTTCGATTTCAGTTCCAGAGCGATTCGCCCAATGAGTCCTTGATATTTCGTCGTTTTCAGTCAATTTTCAGAATTTTTGAAAATTTCACTTTTTTGTGAAAATATTAACTAAATGAGGGAATAATATGTGTGAGGGCACCTCGGGAGAGTTCCAAATGTGTGTGGGTAGAATATATATCCCACAGGGTTAAAATTGAAAAAAGTTTAAAAATTTTTTTTTTTTGTACTTAGTCATTTTTCCGGCGTTTATCAGACTTTCAGATAGGGGAAATGTCAGTGAGCGTTCCGATTTCAGTTCCAGAGCGATTCGCCCAACGAGTCCTTGATATTTCGTCGTTTTCAGGCAATTTTCAGAATTTTTGAAAATTTCACTTTTTTGTGAAAATATCCACTAAATGAGGGAATAATATGTGTGAGGGTACCCCAGGAGAGTTCCAAATGTGTGTGGGTAGAATATATATCCCACGGGGGTAAAATTGAAAAAAGTAAAAAAATTTTTTTTTTTTGTACTTAGTCATTTTTCCGGCGTTTATCAGACTTTCAGATAGGGGAAATGTCAGTGAGCGTTCCGATTTCACTTCCAGAGCGATTCGGCGGATGAGTCCTTGATATTTCGTCATTTTCAGGAAATTTTCAGAATTTTTGAAAATTTCACTTTTTTGTGAAAATATCCACTAACTGAGGGAATAATATGTGTGAGGGTACCCCAGGAGAGTTCCAAATGTGTGTGGGTAGAATATATATCCCACGGGGGTAAAATTGAAAAAAGTTGAAAACATTTTTTTTTTGGACTTAGTCATTTTTCCGGCGTTTATCAGACTTTCAGATAGGGCAAATGTCAGTGATGGTTCCGATTTCAGTTCCAGAGCGATTCGCCCAATGAGTCCTTGATATTTCGTCGTTTTCAGGCAATTTTCAGAATTTTTGAAAATTTCACTTTTTTGTGAAAATATCCACTAAATGAGGGAATAATATGTGTGAGGGTACCCCAGGAGAGTTCCAAATGTGTGTGGGTAGAATATATATCCCATGGGGGTAAAATTGAAAAAAGTTGAAAAAATTTTTTTTTCTACTTAGTCATTTTTCCGGCGTTTATCAGATTTTCAGATAGGGCAAATGTCAGTGAGTGTTCCGATTTCAGTTCCAGAGCGATTCGCCCAATGAGTCCTTGATATTTCGTCGTTTTCAGGAAATTTTCTGAATTTTTGAAAATTTCACTTTTTTGTGAAAATATCCACTAAATGAGGGAATAATATGTGTGAGGGTACCCCAGGAGAGTTCCAAATGTGTGTGGGTAGAATATATATCCCACGGGGGTAAAATTGAAAAAAGTTAAAAAAATTTTTTTTTTGGACTTAGTCATTTTTCCGGCGTTTATCAGACTTTCAGATAGGGCAAATGTCAGTGAGCGTTCCGATTTCAGTTCCAGAGCGATTCGGCGGATGAGTCCTTGATATTTCGTCATTTTCAGGAAATTTTCAGAATTTTTGAAAATTTCACTTTTTTGTGAAAATATCCACTAAATGAGGGAATAATATTTGTGAGGGTAGGCCAGGAGAGTTCCAAATATGTGTGGGTTGAATATATATCCCACAGGGTTAAAATTGAAAAAAGTTTAAAAAAAAATTATTTTTTTGACTTAGTCATTTTTCTGTCGTTTATCAGACTTTCAGATAGGGGAAATGTCAGTGAGCGTTCCGGTTTCAGTTCCAGAGCGATTCGCCCAATCGTTTACTCGTTTTCAGCCAATATTTTGGATTTTTGAAAATTTCACTTTTTTGTGAAAATATCCACTAAATGAGGGAATAATATGTGTGAGGGCACCCCAGGAGAGTTCCAAATGTGTGTGGGTAGAATATATATCCCACGGGGTAAAATTGAAAAAAGTTGAATAAAGATTTTTTTTGGACTTAGTCATTCTTCCTTCGTTTATCAGATTTTTAGATAGGGGAAATGTCAGTGAGCGTTCCGATTTCAGTTCCAGAGCGATTCGCCCAATGAGTCCTTGATATTTAGTCATTTTCAACCAATTTTCTGGGTTTTTGAAAATTTCACTTTTTTGTGAAAATATCCACTAAATGAGGGAATAATATGTGTGAGGGTACCCCAGGAGAGTTCCAAATGTGTGTGGGTAGAATATATATCCCACGGGGGTAAAATTGAAAAAAGTTTAAAAAAATTTTTTTTTTGGCCTTAGTCATTTTTCCGATGTTTATCAGACTATCAGATAGGGCAAATGTCAGTGAGCGTTTCGATTTCAGTTCCAGAGCGATTCGCCCAATGAGTCCTTGATGTTTAGTAGTTTTCAGCCAATATTTTGGATTTTTGAAAATTTTACTTTTTTGTGAAAATATCCACTAAATGAGGTAATAATATGTGTGAGGGTACCCCAGGAGAGTTCCAAATGTGTGTGGGTAGAATATATATCCCACGGGGGTAAAATTGAAAAAAGTTTAAAAAAATTTTTTTTTGTACTTGTCATTTTTCCGGCGTTTATCAGACTTTCAGATAGGGCAAATGTCAGTGATCGTTCCGATTTCAGTTCCAGAGCGATTCGCCCAATGAGTCCTTGATATTTCGTCGTTTTCAGGCAATTTTCAGAATTTTTGAAAATTTCACTTTTTTGTGAAAATATCCACTAAATGAGGGAATAATATGTGTGAGGGTACCCCAGGAGAGTTCCAAATGTGTGTGAGTAGAATATATATCCCACGGGGGTAAAATTGAAAAAAGTTGAAAAAATTTTTTTTTGGACTTAGGTCTTTTTTTCGGCGTTTATCAGACTTTCAGATAGGGGAAATGTCATTGAGCGTTCCCATTTCAGTTCAAGAGCGATTCGGCGGATGAGTCCTTGATATTTCGTCGTTTTCAGTCAATTTTCAGAATTTTTGAAAATGTCACTTTTTTGTGAAAATATTAACTAAATGAGGTAATAATATGTGTGAGGGTACCTCGGGAGAGTTCCAAATGTGTGTGGGTAGAATATATATCCCACAGGGTTAAAATTGAAAAATGTTTAAAAAATTTTTTTTTGTACTTAGTCATTTTTCCGGCGTTTATCAGACTTTCAGATAGGGGACATGTCAGTGAGCGTTCCGATTTCAGTTCCAGAGCGATTCGCCCAACGAGTCCTTGATATTTCATCGTTTTCAGGCAATTTTCAGAATTTTTTAAAATTTAATTTTTTTGTGAAAATATCCGCTAAATGAGGGAATAATATGTGTGAGGGTACCCCAGGAGAGTTCCAAATGTGTGTGGGTAGAATATATATCCCACGGGGGTAAAATTGAAAAAAGTTGAAAAAAATTTTTTTTGGACTTAAGTCTTTTTTTCGGCGTTTATCAGACTTTCAGATAGGGGAAATGTCAGTGAGCGTTCCGATTTCACTTCCAGAGCGATTCGGCGGATGAGTCCTTGATATTTCGTCATTTTCAGGAAATTTTCAGAATTTTTGAAAATTTCACTTTTTTGTGAAAATATCCACTAACTGAGGGAATAATATGTGTGAGGGTACCCCAGGAGAGTTCCAAATGTGTGTGGGTAGAATATATATCCCACGGGGGTAAAATTGAAAAAAGTTGAAAACATTTTTTTTTTGGACTTAGTCATTTTTCCGGCGTTTATCAGACTTTCAGATAGGGCAAATGTCAGTGATGGTTCCGATTTCAGTTCCAGAGCGATTCGCCCAATGAGTCCTTGATATTTCGTCGTTTTCAGGCAATTTTCAGAATTTTTGAAAATTTCACTTTTTTGTGAAAATATCCACTAAATGAGGGAATAATATGTGTGAGGGTACCCCAGGAGAGTTCCAAATGTGTGTGGGTAGAATATATATCCCATGGGGGTAAAATTGAAAAAAGTTGAAAAAATTTTTTTTTCTACTTAGTCATTTTTCCGGCGTTTATCAGACTTTCAGATAGGGCAAATGTCAGTGAGTGTTCCGATTTCAGTTCCAGAGCGATTCGCCCAATGAGTCCTTGATATTTCGTCGTTTTCAGGAAATTTTCTGAATTTTTGAAAATTTAACTTTTTTGTGAAAATATCCACTAAATGAGGGAATAATATGTGTGAGGGTACCCCAGGAGAGTTCCAAATGTGTGTGGGTAGAATATATATCCCACGGGGGTAAAATTGAAAAAAGTTAAAAAAATTTTTTTTTTGGACTTAGTCATTTTTCCGGCGTTTATCAGACTTTCAGATAGGGCAAATGTCAGTGAGCGTTCCGATTTCAGTTCCAGAGCGATTCACCCAATGAGACCTTGATATTTCGTTGTTTTCAGTCAATTTTCAGAATTTTTGAAAATTTCACTTTTTTGTGAAAATATCCACTAAATGAGGGAATAATATGTGTGAGGGTACCCCAGGAGAGTTCCAAATGTGTGTGGGTAGAATATATATCCCACGGGGGTAAAATTGAAAAAAGTTGAAAAAATTTTTTTTTGGACTTAAGTCTTTTTTCCGGCGTTTATCAGACTTTCAGATAGGGAAAATGTCAGTGAGCGTTCCGATTTCAGTTCCAGAGCGATTCGGCGGATGAGTCCTTGATATTTCGTCATTTTCAGGAAATTTTCAGAATTTTTGAAAATTTCACTTTTTTGTGAAAATATCCACTAAATGAGGGAATAATATTTGTGAGGGTAGGCCAGGAGAGTTCCAAATATGTGTGGGTTGAATATATATCCCACAGGGTTAAAATTGAAAAAAGTTTAAAAAAAAATTATTTTTTTGACTTAGTCATTTTTCTGTCGTTTATCAGACTTTCAGATAGGGGAAATGTCAGTGAGCATTCCGATTTCAGTTCCAGAGCGATTCGCCCAATCGTTTACTCGTTTTCAGCCAATATTTTGGATTTTTGAAAATTTCACTTTTTTGTGAAAATATCCACTAAATGAGGGAATAATATGTGTGAGGGCACCCCAGGAGAGTTCCAAATGTGTGTGGGTAGAATATATATCCCACGGGGTAAAATTGAAAAAAGTTGAATAAAGATTTTTTTTGGACTTAGTCATTCTTCCTTCGTTTATCAGATTTTTAGATAGGGGAAATGTCAGTGAGCGTTCCGATTTCAGTTCCAGAGCGATTCGCTCAATGAGTCCTTGATATTTAGTCATTTTCAACCAATTTTCTGGGTTTTTGAAAATTTCACTTTTTTGTGAAAATATCCACTAAATGAGGGAATAATATGTGTGAGGGTACCCCAGGAGAGTTCCAAATGTGTGTGGGTAGAATATATATCCCACGGGGGTAAAATTGAAAAAAGTTTAAAAAAATTTTTTTTTTGGCCTTAGTCATTTTTCCGATGTTTATCAGACTATCAGATAGGGCAAATGTCAGTGAGCGTTTCGATTTCAGTTCCAGAGCGATTCGCCCAATGAGTCCTTGATGTTTAGTAGTTTTCAGCCAATATTTTGGATTTTTGAAAATTTTACTTTTTTGTGAAAATATCCACTAAATGAGGTAATAATATGTGTGAGGGTACCCCAAGAGAGTTCCAAATGTGTGTGGGTAGAATATATATCCCACGGGGGTAAAATTGAAAAAAGTTTAAAAAAATTTTTTTTTGTACTTGTCATTTTTCCGGCGTTTATCAGACTTTCAGATAGGGCAAATGTCAGTGATCGTTCCGATTTCAGTTCCAGAGCGATTCGCCCAATGAGTCCTTGATATTTCGTCGTTTTCAGGCAATTTTCAGAATTTTTGAAAATTTCACTTTTTTGTGAAAATATCCACTAAATGAGGGAATAATATGTGTGAGGGTACCCCAGGAGAGTTCCAAATGTGTGTGAATAGAATATATATCCCACGGGGGTAAAATTGAAAAAAGTTGAAAAAATTTTTTTTTGGACTTAGGTCTTTTTTTCGGCGTTTATCAGACTTTCAGATAGGGGAAATGTCATTGAGCGTTCCCATTTCAGTTCAAGAGCGATTCGGCGGATGAGTCCTTGATATTTCGTCGTTTTCAGTCAATTTTCAGAATTTTTGAAAATGTCACTTTTTTGTGAAAATATTAACTAAATGAGGGAATAATATGTGTGAGGGTACCTCGGGAGAGTTCCAAATGTGTGTGGGTAGAATATATATCCCACAGAGTTAAAATTGAAAAATGTTTAAAAAATTTTTTTTTGTACTTAGTCATTTTTCCGGCGTTTATCAGACTTTCAGATAGGGGACATGTCAGTGAGCGTTCCGATTTCAGTTCCAGAGCGATTCGCCCAATCAGTCCTTGATATTTCGTCGTTTTCAGGAAATTTTCAGAATTTTTGAAAATTTCACTTTTTTGTGAAAATATCCACTAAATGAGGGAATAATATGTGTGAGAGTACCCCAGGAGAGTTCCAAATGTGTGTGGGTAGAATATATATCCCACGGGGGTAAAATTGAAAAAAGTTGAAAAAAATTTTTTTGGACTTAATCATTTTTCTGGCGTTTATCAGACTTTCAGAAAGGGGAAATGTCAGTGAGCGCTCCGATTTCAGTTCCAGAGCAATTCGCCCAATGAGTCCTTGATATTTTGTCATTTTCAGACAATTTTCTGGATTTTTGAAAATTTCACTATTTTGTGAAAATATCCACTAAATGAGGGAATAATATTTGTGAGGGTAGGCCAGGAGAGTTCCAAATGTGGGTTGAATATATATTCCACAGGGTTAAAATTGAAAAAAGTTTAAAAAAAAATTATTTTTTTGACTTAGTCATTTTTCTGTCGTTTATCAGACTTTCAGATAGGGGAAATGTCAGTGAGCGTTCCGGTTTCAGTTCCAGAGCGATTCGCCCAATCGTTTACTCGTTTTCAGCCAATATTTTGGATTTTTGAAAATTTCACTTTTTTGTGAAAATATCCACTAAATGAGGGAATAATATGTGTGAGGGCACCCCAGGAGAGTTCCAAATGTGTGTGGGTAGAATATATATCCCAGGGGTAAAATTGAAAAAAGTTGAATAAAGATTTTTTTTGGACTTAGTCATTCTTCCTTCGTTTATCAGATTTTTAGATAGGGGAAATGTCAGTGAGCGTTCCGATTTCAGTTCCAGAGCGATTCGCTCAATGAGTCCTTGATATTTAGTCATTTTCAACCAATTTTTTGGGTTTTTGAAAATTTCACTTTTTTGTGAAAATAGCCACTAAATGAGGGAATAATATGTGTGAGGGTACCCCAGGAGATTTCCAAATGTGTGTGGGTAGAATATATATCCCATTTGGGTAAAAATGAAAAAAGTTGAAAAAAATGTTTTCTTTGGACTTAGTCATTTTTCCGGCGTTTATCAGACTTTCAGATAGGGCAAATGTCAGTGAGTGTTCTGATTTCAGTTCCAGATCGATTCGCCCAATGAGTCCTTGATATTTAGTCGTTTTCAGCCAATTTTCGGGATTTTTGAAAATTTCACTTTTTTGTGAAAATATTCACTAAATGAGGGAATAATATGTGTGAGGGTACCCCAGGAGAGTTCTAAATGTGTTTGGGTAGAATATATATCCCACGAGGGTAAATTTGAAAAAATTTGAAAAAAAATTTTTCTTTGGACTTAGTCATTTTTCCGGTGTTTATCAGACGTTCAGATAGGGGAAATGTCAGTGAGCGTTCCGATTTCATTTAAAGAGCGATTCGCCCAATGAGTCCTTGATGTTTAGTCGTTTTCAGCCAATTTTCGGGATTTTTGAAAATTTCACTTTTTTGTGAAAATATCCACTAAATGAGGGAATAATATGTGTGAAGGTACCCCAGGAGATTTCCAAATGTGTGTGGGTAGAATATATATCCCACGGGGGTAAAATTGAAAAAAGTTGAAAATTTTTTTTTCTTGGACTTAGTCATTTTTCCGGCATTTATCAGACTTTCAGATAGGGGAAATGTCAGTGAGTGTTCCGATTTCAGTTCCAGAGCGATTTGCCCAATGAGTCCATAATATTTAGTCGTTTTCAGCCAATTTTCTGGATTTTTGAAAATTTCACTTTTTTGTGAAAATATCTACTAAATGAGGGAATAATATGTGTGAGGGTACCCCAGGAGAGTTCCAAATGTGTGTGGGTAGAATATATATCCCACGGGGGTAAAATTGAAAAAAGTTAAAAAAATTTTTTTTTTGGACTTAGTCATTTTTCCGGCGTTTATCAGACTTTCAGATAGGGCAAATGTCAGTGAGCGTTCCGATTTCAGTTCCAGAGCGATTCACCCAATGAGACCTTGATATTTCGTTGTTTTCAGTCAATTTTCAGAATTTTTGAAAATTTCACTTTTTTGTGAAAATATCCACTAAATGAGGGAATAATATGTGTGAGGGTACCCCAGGAGAGTTCCAAATGTGTGTGGGTAGAATATATATCCCACGGGGGTAAAATTGAAAAAAGTTGAAAAAATTTTTTTTTGGACTTAAGTCTTTTTTCCGGCGTTTATCAGACTTTCAGATAGGGAAAATGTCAGTGAGCGTTCCGATTTCAGTTCCAGAGCGATTCGGCGGATGAGTCCTTGATATTTCGTCATTTTCAGGAAATTTTCAGAATTTTTGAAAATTTCACTTTTTTGTGAAAATATCCACTAAATGAGGGAATAATATTTGTGAGGGTAGGCCAGGAGAGTTCCAAATATGTGTGGGTTGAATATATATCCCACAGGGTTAAAATTGAAAAAAGTTTAAAAAAAAATTATTTTTTTGACTTAGTCATTTTTCTGTCGTTTATCAGACTTTCAGATAGGGGAAATGTCAGTGAGCGTTCCGGTTTCAGTTTCAGAGCGATTCGCCCAATCGTTTACTCGTTTTCAGCCAATATTTTGGATTTTTGAAAATTTCACTTTTTTGTGAAAATATCCACTAAATGAGGGAATAATATGTGTGAGGGCACCCCAGGAGAGTTCCAAATGTGTGTGGGTAGAATATATATCCCACGGGGTAAAATTGAAAAAAGTTGAATAAAGATTTTTTTTGGACTTAGTCATTCTTCCTTCGTTTATCAGATTTTTAGGTAGGGGAAATGTCAGTGAGCGTTCCGATTTCAGTTCCAGAGCGATTCGCTCAATGAGTCCTTGATATTTAGTCATTTTCAACCAATTTTCTGGGTTTTTGAAAATTTCACTTTTTTGTGAAAATATCCACTAAATGAGGGAATAATATGTGTGAGGGTACCCCAGGAGAGTTCCAAATGTGTGTGGGTAGAATATATATCCCACGGGGGTAAAATTGAAAAAAGTTTAAAAAAATTTTTTTTTTGGCCTTAGTCATTTTTCCGATGTTTATCAGACTATCAGATAGGGCAAATGTCAGTGAGCGTTCTGATTTCAGTTCCAGATCGATTCGCCCAATGAGTCCTTGATATTTAGTCGTTTTGAGCCAATTTTCGGGATTTTTGAAAATTTCACTTTTTTGTGAAAATATTCACTAAATGAGGGAATAATATGTGTGAGGGTACCCCAGGAGAGTTCTAAATGTGTTTGGGTAGAATATATATCCCACGAGGGTAAATTTGAAAAAATTTGAAAAAAAATTTTTCTTTGGACTTAGTCATTTTTCCGGTGTTTATCAGACGTTCAGATAGGGGAAATGTCAGTGAGCGTTCCGATTTCATTTAAAGAGCGATTCGCCCACTGAGTCCTTGATGTTTAGTCGTTTTCAGCCAATTTTCGGGATTTTTGAAAATTTCACTTTTTTGTGAAAATATCCACTAAATGAGGGAATAATATGTGTGAAGGTACCCCAGGAGATTTCCAAATGTGTGTGGGTAGAATATATATCCCACGGGGGTAAAATTGAAAAAAGTTGAAAATTTTTTTTTCTTGGACTTAGTCATTTTTCCGGCATTTATCAGACTTTCAGATAGGGGAAATGTCAGTGAGCGTTCCGATTTCAGTTCCAGAGCGATTTGCCCAATGAGTCCATAATATTTAGTCGTTTTCAGCCAATTTTCTGGATTTTTGAAAATTTCACTTTTTTGTGAAAATATCTACTAAATGAGGGAATAATATGTGTGAGGGTACCCCAGGAGAGTTCCAAATGTGTGTGGGTAGAATATATATCCCACGGGGGTAAAATTGAAAAAAGTTTAAAAAAATTTTTTTTGGGACTTAGTCATTTTTCCGGCGTTTATCAGACTTTCAGATAGGGCAAATGTTAGTGGGCTTTCCGATTTCAGTTCCAGAGCGATTCGCCCAATGAGTCCTTGATATTTAGTCGTTTTCAGCCAATTTTCTGGATTTTTGAAAATGTCACTTTTTTGTGAAAATATCCACTAAATGAGGGAATAATATGTGTGAGGGTACCCCAGGAGAGTTCCAAATGTGTGTGGGTAGAATATATATCCCACGGGGTAAAATTGAAAAAAGTTGAAAATTTTTTTTTCTGGACTTAGTCATTTTTCCGGCGTTTCTCAAACTTTCAGATATGGGAAATGTCAGTGAGCGCTCCGATTTCAGTTCCAGAGCGATTCGCCCAATGAGTACTTGATATTTAGTCGTTTTCAGCCAATTTTCTGGATTTTTGAAAATTTCACTTTTTTGTGAAAATATCCACTAAATGAGGGAATAATATGGGTGAGGGTACCACAGGAGAGTTCCTAATGTGTGTGGGTAGAATATATATCCCACGGGGGTAAATTTGAAAAAGTTTCAAAAAATTTTTTTTTTGGACTTAGTCATTTTTCCGGCATTTATACGACTTTCAGATAAGGAATATGTCAGTGAGCGTTCCGATTTCAGTTCCAGAGCGATTCGCCTAATGAGTCCTTGATATTTAGTCGTTTTCAGCCAATTTTCTGGATTTTTGAAAATGTCACTTTTTTGTGAAAATATCCACTAAAATGAGGGAATAATATGTGTGAGGTAACCCCAGGAGAGTTCCAAATGTGTGTGGGTAGAATATATATCCCACGTGGGTAAAATTGAAAAAAGTTGAAAAAAATTTTTTCTTGGACTTAGTCATTTTTCCGTCGTTTATCAGTCTTTCAGATAGGGGAAATGTCAGTGAGCATTCTGATTTCAGTTCCAGAGCGATTCGCCCAATGAGCCCTTGATATTTAGTCGTTTTCAGACAATTTTCTGGATTTTTGAAAATTTCACTTTTTTGTGAAAATATCCACTAAATGAGGGAATAATATGGGTGAGGGTACCCCAGGAGAGTTCCAAATGTGTGTGGGTAGAATATGTATCCCACGGGGTAAAATTGAAAAAAGTTGAAAAATTTTTTTTCTGGACTTAGTCATTTTTCCGGCGTTTCTCAAACTTTCAGATTTGGGAAATGTCAGTGAGCGTTCCGATTTCAGTTCCAGAGCGATTCGCCCAATGAGTCCTTGATATTTAGTCGTTTTCAGCCAATTTTCTGGATTTTTGAAAATTTCACTTTTTTGTGAAAATATCCACTAAATGAGGGAATAATATGGGTGAGGGTACCACAGGAGAGTTCCTAATGTGTGTGGGTAGAATATATATCCCACGGGGGTAAATTTGAAAAAGTTTCAAAAAATTTTTTTTTTGGACTTAGTCATTTTTCCGGCATTTATACGACTTTCAGATAAGGAAAATGTCAGTGAGCGTTCCGATTTCAGTTCCAGAGCGATTCGCCTAATGAGTCCTTGATATTTAGTCGTTTTCAGCCAATTTTCTGGATTTTTGAAAATGTCACTTTTTTGTGAAAATATCCACTAAATGAGGGAATAATATGTGTGAGGTAACCCCAGGAGAGTTCCAAATGTGTGTGGGTAGAATATATATCCCACGTGGGTAAAATTGAAAAAAGTTGAAAAAATTTTTTCTTGGACTTAGTCATTTTTCCGTCGTTTATCAGTCTTTCAGATAGGGGAAATGTCAGTGAGCATTCTGATTTCAGTTCCAGAGCGATTCGCCCAATGAGCCCTTGATATTTAGTCGTTTTCAGACAATTTTCTGGATTTTTGAAAATTTCACTTTTTTGTGAAAATATCCACTAAATGAGGGAATAATATGGGTGAGGGTACCCCAGGAGAGTTCCAAATGTGTGTGGGTAGAATATGTATCCCACGGGGTAAAATTGAAAAAAGTTGAAAATTTTTTTTTCTGGACTTAGTCATTTTTCCGGCGTTTCTCAAACTTTCAGATATGGGAAATGTCAGTGAGCGCTCCGATTTCAGTTCCAGAGCGATTCGCCCAATGAGTCCTTGATATTTAGTCGTTTTCAGCCAATTTTCTGGATTTTTGAAAATTTCACTTTTTTGTGAAAATATCCACTAAATGAGGGAATAATATGGTTGAGGGTACCACAGGAGAGTTCCTAATGTGTGTGGGTAGAATATATATCCCACGGGGGTAAATTTGAAAAAGTTGAAAAAAATATTTTTTTTGGACTTAGTCATTTTTCCGGCATTTATCCGACTTTCAGATAGGGGAAATGTCAGTGATCGTTCCGATTTCATTTCCAGAGCGATTCGCCCAATGAGTCCTTGATGTTTAGTCATTTTAAGCCAATTTTTGGGATTTTTGAAAATGTCACTTTTTTGTGAAAATATCCACTAAATGAGGGGATAATATGTGTGAGGGTACCCCAGGAGAGTTCCAAATGTGTGTGGGTATAATATATATCCCACGAGGGTAAAATTGAAAAAAGTTGAAAAAAATTTTTTTTTGGACTTAGTCATTTTTCCGGCGTTTCTCAGACTTTCAGATAGGGGAAATGTCTGTGAGCGTTCCGATTTCAGTTCCAGAGTGATTCGCCCAATGAGTCCTTGATATTTAGTCGTTTTCAGCCAATTTTCAGGATTTTTGAAAATTTCACTTTTTTGTGAAAATATCCACTAAATGAGGGAATAATATGTGTGAGGGTACCACAGGAGAGTTCCAAATGTGTGTAGGTAGAATAAATATCCCACGGGGTAAAATTGAAAAAAGTTGAAAACATTTTTTTTTTGGACTTAGTCATTTTTCCGGCGCTTATCAGACTTTCAGATAGGGGAAATGTCAGTGAACGTTCCGATTTCAGTTCCAGAGCTTTTCGCAGAAATGAGTCCATAATATTTAGTCGTTTTCAGCCAATTTTCTGGATTTTTGAAAATTTCACTTTTTTGTGAAAATATCCACTAAATGAGGGAATAATATGTGTGAGGGTACCCCAGGAGAGTTCCAAATGTGTGTGGGTAGAATATATATTCCACGGGGGTAAAATTGAAAAAAGTTTAAAAAATTTTTTTTTGGACTTAGTCATTTTTCCGGCGTTTATCAGACTTTCAGATAGGGGAAATGTCAGTGAGCGTTCCGATTTCAGTTCCAGAGCGTTTCGCCCAATGAGTCCTTGATATTTAGTAGTTTTAAGCCAATTTTCTGGATTTTTGAAAATTTCACTTTTTTGTGAAAATATCCACTAAATGAGGGGATAATATGTGTGAGGGTACCCCAGGAGAGTTCCAAATGTGTGTGGGTAGAATATATATCTCAAAGGGTAAAATTGAAAAAAGATGAAAAAAATTTTTTTTTGGACTTAGTCATTTTTCCGGCATTTATCCGACTTTCAGATAGGGAAAATGTCAGTGAGCGTTCCGATTTCAGTTCCAGAGCGATTCGCCTAATGAGTCCTTGATATTTAGTCGTTTTCAGCCAATTTTCTGGATTTTTGAAAATGTCTCTTTTTTGTGAAAATATCCACTAAATGAGGGAATAATATGTGTGAGGGTACTCCAGGAGAGTTCCAAATGTGTGTGGGTAGAATATGTATCCCACGGGGGTAAAATTGAAAAAAGTTGAAAATTTTTTTTTCTGGACTTAGTCATTTTTCCGACGTTTATCAGACTTTCAGATAGAGGAAATGTCAGTGAGCGTTCCGATTTCAGTTCCAGAGCGATTTGCCCAATGAGTCCATAATATTTAGTCGTTTTCAGCCAATATTTTGGATTTTTGAAAATTTCACTTTTTTGCGAAAATATCCACTAAATGAGGGAATAATATGTGTGAGGGTACCCCAGGAGAGTTCCAAATGTGTGTGGGTATAATATATATCCCACGAGGGTAAAATTGAAAAAAGTTGAAAAAAATTTTTTTTTGGACTTAGTCATTTTTCCGGCATTTATCAGACTTTCAGATAGGGGAAATGTTAGTGAGCTTTCCGATTTCAGTTCCAGAGTGATTCGCCCAATGAGTCCTTGATATTTAGTCGTTTTCAGCCAATATTTTGGATTTTTGAAAATTTCACTTTTTGCGATAATATCCACTAAATGAGGGGATAATATGTGTGAGGGTACCCCAGGAGAGTTCCAAATGTGTGTGGATAGAATATATATCCCACGGGGTAAAATTGAAAAAAGATGAAAAAAAATTTTTTTTGGACTTAGTCATTTTTCCGGCATTTATCCGACTTTCAGATAGGGAAAATGTCAGTGAGCGTTCCGATTTCAGTTCCAGAGCGATTCGCCTAATGAGTCCTTGATATTTAGTCGTTTTCAGCCAATATTTTGGATTTTTGAAAATTTCACTTTTTTGTGAAAATATCCACTAAATGAGGGAATAACATGTGTGAGGGTACCACAGGAGAGTTCCAAATGTGTGTGGGTAGAATATGTATCCCACGGGGGTAAAATTGAAAAAAGTTGAAAAAAATTTTTTCTGGACTTAGTCATTTTTCTGGCGTTTATCAGACTTTCAGATAGGGGAAATGTCAGTGAGCGTTCCAATTTCAGTTCCAGAGCGATTTGCCCAATGAGTCCGTAATATTTAGTCATTTTCAGCCAATTTTGTGGATTTTTGAAAATGTCTCTTTTTTGTGAAAATATCCACTAAATGAGGGAATAATATGTGTGAGGGTACTCCAGGAGAGTTCCAAATGTTTGTGGGTAGAATATATATCCCACGGGGGTAAAATTGAAAAAAGTTGAAAAAATTTTTTTCTTGGACTTAGTCATTTTTCCGGCGTTTATCAGACTTTCAGATAGGGCAAATGTCAGTGAGTGTTCTGATTTCAGTTCCAGAGCGATTCGCCCAATGAGTCCTTGATATTTAGTCGTTTTCAGCCAATTTTCTGGATGTTTGAAAATTTCACTTTTTTGTGAAAATATCCACTAAATGAGGGAATAATATGTGTGAGGGTACTCCAGGAGAGTTCCAAATGTGTGTGGGTAGAATATGTATCCCACGGGGGTAAAATTGAAAAAAGTTGAAAATTTTTTTTTCTGGACTTAGTCATTTTTCCGGCGTTTATCAGACTTTCAGAGAGAGGAAATGTCAGTGAGCATTCCGATTTCAGTTCCAGAGCGATTCGCCCAATGAGTCCTTGATATTTAGTCGTTTTCAGCCAATATTTTGGATTTTTGAAAATGCCACTTTTTGTGAAAATATCCACTAAATGAGGGAATAATATTTGTGAGGGTACCACAGGAGAGTTCCAAATGTGTGTGGGTAGAATAAATATCCCACGGGGTAAAATTGAAAAAAGTTGAAAACATTTTTTTTTTGGACTTAGTCATTTTTCCGGCGCTTATCAGACTTTCAGATAGGGCAAATGTCAGTGAGTGTTCTGATTTCAGTTCCAGAGCGATTCGCCCAATGAGTCCTTGATATTTAGTCGTTTTCAGCCAATTTTCTGGATTTTTGAAAATGTCACTTTTTTGTGAAAATATCCACTAAATGAGGGAATAATATGTGTGAGGGTACTCCAGGAGAGTTCCAAATGTGTGTGGGTAGAATATGTATCCCACGGGGGTAAAATTGAAAAAAGTTGAAAAAAAATTTTTCTGGACTTAGTCATTTTTCTGGCGTTTATCAGACTTTCAGATAGGGGAAATGTCAGTGAGCGTTCCAATTTCAGTTCCAGAGCGATTTGCCCAATGAGTCCGTAATATTTAGTCGTTTTCAGCCAATATTTTTGATTATTGAAAATTTCACTTTTTTGTGAAAATATCCACTAAATGAGGGAATAATATGTGTGAGGGTATTCCAGGAGAGTTCCAAATGTGTGTGGGTAGAATATGTATCCCACGGGGGTAAAATTGAAAAAAGTTGAAAACATTTTTTTCTGAACTTAGTCATTTTTCCGGCGTTTATCAGACTTTCAGATAGGGCAAATGTTAGTGAGCGCTCCGATTTCATTTCCAGAGCGATTCGCCCATTGAGTCCTTGATGTTTAGTCGTTTTCAGCCAATTTTCGGGATTTTTGAAAATTTCACTTTTTTGTGAAAATATCCACTAAATTAGGGAATAATATTTGTGAGGGTACCACAGGAGAGTTCCAAATGTGTGTGGGTAGAATAAATATCCCACGGGGTAAAATTGAAAAAAGTTGAAAACATTTTTTTTTTGGACTTAGTCATTTTTCCGGCGCTATTCAGACTTTCAGATAGGGGAAATGTCAGTGAACGTTCCGATTTCAGTTCCAGAGCGATTCGCCCAATGAGTCCTTGATATTTAGTCGTTTTCAGCCAAAATTTTGGATTTTTGAAAATTTCACTTTTTTGTGAAAATATCCACTAAATTAGGGAATAATATGTGTGAGGGTACCCCAGGAGAGTTCCAAATGTGTGTGGGTATAATATATATCCCACGAGGGTAAAATTGAAAAAAGTTGAAAAAAATTTTTTTTCGGACTTAGTCATTTTTCCGGCGTTTCTCAGACTTTCAGAGAGGGGAAATGTCAGTGAGCGTTCCGATTTCAGTTCCAGAGCGATTCGCCCAATGAGTCCTTGATATTTAGTCGTTTTCAGCCAATTTTCGGGATTTTTGAAAATTTCACTTTTTTGTGAAAATATCCACTAAATGAGGGAATAATATGTGTGAAGGTACCCCAGGAGATTTCCAAATGTGTGTGGGTAGAATATATATCCCACGGGGGTAAAATTGAAACAAGTTGAAAATTTTTTTTTCTTGGACTTAGTCATTTTTCCGGCATTTATCTGACTTTCAGATAGGGGAAATGTTAGTCAGCTTTCCGATTTCAGTTCCAGAGCAATTCGCCCAATGAGTCCTTGATATTTAGTCGTTTTCAGCCAATATTTTTGATTTTTGAAAATGTCACTTTTTTGTGAAATGAGGGAATAATATGTGTGAGGGTACCCCAGGAGAGTTCCAAATGTGTGTGGGTAGAATATATATCCCACGGGGGTAAAATTGAAAAAAGTTTAAAAATTTTTTTTCTTGGACTTAGTCATTTTTCCGGCATTTATCTGACTTTCAGTTAGTGAGCTTTCCGATTTCAGTTCCAGACCGATTCGCCCAATGAGTCCTTGATATTTAGTCGTTTTCAGCCAATTTTCGGAATTTTTGAAAATTTCACTTTTTTGTGAAAATATCCACTTAATGAGGGAATAATATGTGTGAGGGTACCCCAGGAGAGTTCCAAATAAGTGTGGGTAGAATATATATCCCACGGGGGTAAAATTGAAAAGAGTTTCTAAAAATTTTTTTTGGGACTTAGTCATTTTTCCAGCGTTTATCAGACTTTCAGATAGGGCAAATGTCAGTGAGCGTTCCGATTTCATTTCCAGAGCGATTCGCCCAATGAGTCCTTGATGTTTAGTCGTTTTCAGCCAATTTTCGGGATTTTTGAAAATGTCACTTTTTTGTGAAAATATCCACTAAATGAGGGAATAATATGTGTGAGGTAACCCCAGGAGAGTTCCAAATGTGTGTGGGTAGAATATATATCCCACGTGGGTAAAATTGAAAAAAGTTGAAAAAAATTTTTTCTTGGACTTAGTCATTTTTCCGGCGTTTATCAGTCTTTCAGATAGGGGAAATGTCAGTGAGCATTACGATTTCATTTCCAGAGTGATTCGCCCAATGAGTCCTTGATGTTTAGACGTTTTCAGCCAATTTTCGGGATTTTTGAAAATTTCACTTTTTTGTGAAAATATCCACTAAATGAGGGAATAATATGTGTGAAGGTACCCCAGGAGAGTTCCAAATATGTGTGGGTATAATACATATCCCACGAGGGTAAAATTTAAAAAAGTTGAAAAAAATTTTTTTTTGGACTTAGTCATTTTTCCGGCGTTTCTCAGACTTTCAGATAGGGGAAATGTCAGTGAGCGTTGAGATTTCAGTTCCAGAGCGATTCGCCCAATGAGTCCTTGATATTTAGTCGTTTTCAGCCAATTTTCGTGATTTTTGAAAATTTCACTTTTTTGTGAAAATATCCATTAAAGGAGGGAATAATATGCATGAGGGTACCCCAGGAGATTTCCAAATGTGTGTGGGTAGAATATATATCCCATGGGGGTAAAATTGATAAAAGTTGAAATTTTTTTTTTCTTGGACTTAGTCATTTTTCTGGCATTTATCTGACTTTCAGATAGGGGAAATGTTAGTGAGCTTTCCGATTTCAGTTCCAGAGCGATTCCCCCAATGAGTCCTTGATATTTAGTCGTTTTCAGCCAATATTTTGGATTTTTGAAAATTTCACTTTTTTGTGAAAATATCCACTAAATGAGGGAATAATATGTGTGAGGGTACCCCAGGAGAGTTCCAAATGTGTGTGGGTAGAATATATATCCCACGGGGGTAAAATTGAAAAAAGTTTAAAAATTTTTTTTCTTGGACTTAGTCATTTTTCCGGCATTTATCTGACTTTCAGTTAGTGAGCTTTCCGATTTCAGTTCCAGACCGATTCGCCCAATGAGTCCTTGATATTTAGTCGTTTTCAGCCAATTTTTGTGATTTTTGAAAATTTCACTTTTTTGTGAAAATATCCATTAATGAGGGAATAATATGTGTGAGGGTACCCCAGGAGATTTCTAAATGTGTGTGGGTAGAATATATATCCCACGGGGGTAAAATTGAAAAAAGTTTAAAAAATTTTTTTCTTGGACTTAGTCATTTTTCCGGCATTTATCTGACTTTCAGATAGGGGAAATGTTAGTGAGCTTTCCAATTTCAGTTCCAGAGTGATTCGCCCAATAAGTCCTTGATATTTAGTCGTTTTCAGCCAATATTTTGGATTTTTGAAAATTTCACTTTTTTGTGAAAATATCCACTAAATGAGGGAATAATATGTGTAAGGGTACCCCAGGAGAGTTCCAAATGTGTGTGGGTAGAATTTATATAACACTGGGGTAAAATTGAAAAAATTTGAAAAAATTTTTTTTTTGGACTTAGTCATTTTTCCGCCGTTTATCAGACTTTCAGATAGGGGAAATGTCAGTGAGCATTCCGATTTCAGTTCCAGAGCCATTCGAACAATGAGTCCTTGATATTTCGTCGTTTCCAGCCAATATTTTGGATTTTTGAAAATTTCACTTTTTCGTGAAAATATCCACTAAATGAGGGAATAATATGTGTGAGGGTACCCCAGGAGATTTCCAAATGTGTGTGGGTAGAAGATATATCCCACGGGGGTAAAATTGAAAAAAGTTTAAAAAATTTTTTTTTTTGGACTTAGTCATTTTTCCGGCATTTATCAGACTTTCAGATAGGGGAAATGTCAGTGAACGTTCCGATTTCAGTTCCAGAGCGATTTGCCCAACGAGTCCTTGATATTTAGTCGTTTTCAGCCAATTTTCGGGATTTTTGAAAATTTCACTTTTTGTGAAAATATCCACTAAATGAGGGAATAATATGTGTGAGGGTACTCCAGGAGAGTTCCAAATGTGTGTGGGTAGAATATGTATCCCACAGGGTAAAATTTAAAAAAGTTGAAAAAAAATTTTCCTTGGACTTAGTCATTTTTCCGGCGTTTATCAGACTTTCAGATAGGGGAAATGTCAGTGAGCGTTCCGATTTCAGTTCCTGAGCGATTCGCCCAATGAGTCCTTGATATTTAGTCGTTTTCAGCCAATTTTCTGGATTTTTGAAAATTTCACTTTTTTGTGAAAATATCCACTAAATGAGGGAATAATATGTGTGAGGGTACCCCAGGAGAGTTCCAAATGTGTGTGGGTATAAAATATATCCCACGAGGGAAAATTGAAAAAAGTTGAAAAAATTTTTTTTTGGGCTTAGTCATTTTTCCTGCGTTTCTCAGACTTTCAGATAGGGGAAATGTCAGTGAGCATTCGGATTTGAGTTCCAGAGCGATTTGCCCAATGAGTCCTTGATATTTAGTCGTTTTCAGCCAATTTTCGGGATTTTTGAAAATGTCACCTTTTTGTGAAAATATCCACTAAATGAGGGAATAATATGTGTGAGGGTACTCCAAGAGAGTTTCAAATGTGTGTGGGTAGAATATATATCCCACAGGGGTAAAATTGAAAAAAGTTGAAAAAAAATTTTACTTGGACTTAGTCATTTTTCCGGCGTTTATCAGACTTTCAGATAGGGGAAATGTCAGTGAGCGTTCCGATTTCAGTTCCAGAGCGATTCGCCCAATGAGTCCTTGATATTTCGTCGTTTCCAGCCAATATTTTGGATTTTTGAAAATTTCACTTTTTCGTGAAAATATCCACTAAATGAGGGAATAATATATGTGAGGGTACCCCAGGAGAGTTCCAAATGTGTGTGGGTAGAATATACATCCCACCGGGGGTAAAATTGAAAAAAGTTGAAAAAATTTTTTTTTGGGCTTAGTCATTTTTCCGCCGTTTCTCAGACTTTCAGATAGGGGAAATGTCAGTGAGCGTTCCGATTTCAGTTCCAGAGCGATTTGCCCAATGAGTCCTTGATATTTAGTCGTTTTCAGCCAATTTTCGGGATTTTTGAAAATTTCACTTTTTGTGAAAATATCCACTAAATGAGGGAATAATATGTGTGAGGGTACTCCAGGAGAGTTCCAAATGTGTGTGGGTAGAATATGTATCCCACGGGGTAAAATTTAAAAAAGTTGAAAAAAAATTTTCCTTGGACTTAGTCATTTTTCCGGCGTTTATCAGACTTTCAGATAGGGGAAATGTCAGTGAGCGTTCCGATTTCAGTTCCAGAGCGATTCGCCCAATGAGTTCTTGATATTTAGTCGTTTTCAGCCAATTTTCTGGATTTTTGAAAATTTCACTTTTTTGTGTAAATATCCACTAAATGAGGGAATAATATGTTTGAGGGTACTCCAGGAGAGTTACAAATGTGTGTGGGTATAATATATATCCCACGGGGGTAAAATTGAAAAAAGTTGAAAAATTCTTTTTTTTCGACTTAGTCATTTTTCCGGCGTTTTTCAGACTTTCAGATAGGGGAAATGTCAGTGAGCATTCCGATTTCAGTTCCAGGGCGATTCGCCCAATGAATCCTTGATATTTAGTCGTTTTCAGCCAATTTTCGGGATTTTTGAAAATTTCACTTTTTTGTGAAAATATCCACTAAATGAGGGAATAATATGTGTGAGGGTACCCCAGGAGAGTTCCAAATGTGTGTGGGTATAAAATATATCCCACGAGGGTAAAATTGAAAAAAGTTGAAAACAATTTTTTTGGGGGCTTAGTCATTTTTCCTGCGTTTCTCAGACTTTCAGATAGGGGAAATGTCAGTGAGCGTTCCGATTTCAGTTCCAGAGCGATTTGCCCAATGAGTCCTTGATATTTAGTCATTTTCAGCCAATTTTCGGGATTTTTGAAAATGTCACCTTTTTGTGAAAATATCCACTAAATGAGGGAATAATATGTGTGAGGGTACTCCAGGAGAGTTCCAAATGTGTGTGGGTAGAATATGTATCCCACGGGGTAAAATTTAAAAAAGTTGAAAAAAAATTTTCCTTGGACTTAGTCATTTTTCCGGCGTTTATCAGACTTTCAGATAGGGGAAGTGTCAGTGAGCGTTCCGATTTCAGTTCCAGAGCGATTCGCCCAATGAGTCCTTGATATTTAGTCGTTTTCAGCCAATTTTCTGGATTTTTGAAAATTTCACTTTTTTGTGAAAATATCCACTAAATGAGGGAATAATATGTGTGAGGGTACCCCAGGAGAGTTCCAAATGTGTGTGGGTATAAAATATATCCCACGAGGGTAAAATTGAAAAAAGTTGAAAAATTTTTTTTTTGGGCTTAGTCATTTTTCCTGCGTTTCTCAGACTTTCAGATAGGGGAAATGTCAGTGAGCGTTCCGATTTCAGTTCCAGAGCGATTTGCCCAATGAGTCCTTGATATTTAGTCGTTTTCAGCCAATTTTCGGGATTTTTGAAATTGTCACCTTTTTGTGAAAATATCCACTAAATGAGGGAATAATATGTGTGAGGGTACTCCAGGAGAGTTTCAAATGTGTGTGGGTAGAATATATATCCCACAGGGGTAAAATTGAAAAAAGTTGAAAAAAATTTTTACTTGGACTTAGTCATTTTTCCGGCGTTTATCAGACTTTCAGATAGGGGAAATGTCAGTGAGCGTTCCGATTTCAGTTACAGAGCGATTCGCCCAATGAGTCCTTGATATTTCGTCGTTTCCAGCCAATATTTTGGATTTTTGAAAATTTCACTTTTTCATGAAAATATCCACTAAATGAGGGAATAATATGTGTGAGGGTACCCCAGGAGAGTTCCAAATGTGTGTGGGTAGAATATATATCCCACCGGGGGTAAAATTGAAAAAAGTTGAAAAATTTTTTTTCTTGGACTTAGTCATTTTTCCGGCGTTTATCAGACTTTCAGATAGGGGAAATGTCAGTGAGCGTTCCGATTTCAGTTCCAGAGCGATTCGCCCAATGAGTCGTTGATATTTAGTCGTTTTCAGCCAATTTTCGGGATTTTTGAAAATTTCACTTTTTGTGAAAATATCCACTAAATGAGGGAATGATATGTGTGAGGGTACTCCAGGAGAGTTCCAAATGTGTGTGGGTAGAATATATATCCCACGGGAGTAAAATTGAAAAAAGTTGAAAAAAAATTTTTTTTGGACTTAGTCATTTTTCCGGTGTTTCTCAGACTTTCAGATAGGGGAAATGTCAGTGAGCGTTCCGATTTCAGTTCCAGATCGATTCGCCCAATGAGTCCTTGATATTTAGTCGTTTTCAGCCAATTTTCGGGATTTTTGAAAATGTCACCTTTTTGTGAAAATATCCACTAAATGAGGGAATAATATGTGTGAGGGTACTCAAGGAGAGTTCCAAATGTGTGTGGGTAGAATATGTATCCCACGGGGTAAAATTTAAAAAAGTTGAAAAAAAATTTTCCTTGGACTTAGTCATTTTTCCGGCGTTTATCAGACTTTCAGATAGGGGAAATGTCAGTGAGCGTTCCGATTTCAGTTCCAGAGCGATTCGCCCAATGAGTCCTTGATATTTAGTCGTTTTCAGCCAATTTTCTGGATTTTTGAAAATTTCACTTTTTTGTGAAAATATCCACTAAATGAGGGAATAATATGTGTGAGGGTACCCCAGGAGAGTTCCAAATGTGTGTGGGTATAATATATATCCCACGGGGGTAAAATTGAAAAAAGTTGAACATTTTTTTTTTTTCGACTTAGTCATTTTTCCGGCGTTTCTCAGACTTTCAGATAAGGGAAATGTCAGTGAGCATTCCGATTTCAGTTCCAGAGCGATTTGCCCAATGAGTCCTTGATATTTAGTCGTTTTCAGCCAATTTTCTGGATTTTTGAAAATTTCACTTTTTTTGTGAAAATATCCACTAAATGAGGGAATAATGTGTGAGGGTACCCCACGAGAGTTCTAAATGTGTGTGGGTAGAATATATATCCCACGGGGGTAAAATTGAAAAAAGTTTAAAAAAATTTTTTTTGGGGCTTCGTCATTTTTCCTGCGTTTCTCAGACTTTCAGATAGGGGAAATGTCAGTGAGCATTCCGATTTCAGTTCCAGAGCGATTTGCCCAATGAGTCCTTGATATTTAGTCGTTTTCAGCCAATTTTCGGGATTTTTGAAAATGTCACCTTTTTGTGAAAATATCCACTAAATGAGGGAATAATATGTGTGAGGGTACCCCAGGAGAGTTCCAAATGTGTGTGGGTAGAATATATATCCCACGGGGGTAAAATTGAAAAAAGTTGAAAAAAAATTTTTCTTGGACTTAGTCATTTTTCCGCCGGTTATCAGACTTTCAGATAGGGGAAATGTCAGTGAGCGTTCCGATTTCAGTTCCAGAGCGATTCGCCCAATGAGTCCTTGATATTTAGTAGTTTTCAGCCAATTTTCGGGATTTTTGAAAATTTCACTTTTTTTGTGAAAATATCCACTAAATGAGGGAATAATATATGTGAGGGTACCCCAGGAGAGTTCCAAATGTGTATGGGTAGAATATATATCCCACGGGGGTAAAATTGAAAAAAGTTTAAAAAATTTTTTTAGGGTCTTTGTCATTTTTCTGGCATTTATCAGACTTTCAGATAGGGCAAATGTCAGTGAGCGTTCCGATTTCAGTTCCAGAGCGATTCGCCCAATGAGTCCTTGATATTTAGTCGTTTTCAGCCAATTTTCGGGATTTTTGAAAATTTCACTTTTTTGTGAAAATATCCACTAAATGAGGGAATAATATGTGTGAGGGTACCCCAGGAGAGTTCCAAATGTGTGTGGGTAGAATATATATCCCACGGGGGTAAAATTGAAAAAAGTTGAAAAAAAAATTTACTTGGACTTAGTCATTTTTCCGGCGTTTATCAGACTTTCAGATAGGAGAAATGTCAGTCAGCGTTCCGATTTCAGTTCCAGAGCGATTCGCCCAATGAGTCCTTGATATTTAGTCGTTTTCAGCCAATTTTCGGGATTTTTGAAAATGTCACTTTTTTGTGAAAATATCCACTAAGTGAGGGAATAATATGTGTGAGGGTACCCCAGGAGAGTTCCAAATGTGTGTGGGTAGAATATATATCCCACGAGGGTAAAATTGAAAAAAGTTGAAAAATTTTTTTTCTTGGGCTTAGTCATTTTTCCGGCGTTTATCAGACTTTCAGATAGGGGAAATGTCCGTGAGCGTTCCGATTTCAGTTCCAGAGCGATTCGCCCAATGAGTCCTTGATATTTAGTCGTTTTCAGCCAATTTTCTGGATTTTTGAAAATTTCACTTTTTTGTGAAAATATCCACTAAATGAGGGAATAATATGTGTGAGGGTACCCCAGGAGAGTTCCAAATGTGTGTGGGTATAAAATATATCCCACGAGGGTAAAATTGAAAAAAGTTGAAAAATTTTTTTTTTGGGCTTAGTCATTTTTCCTGCGTTTCTCAGACTTTCAGATAGGGGAAATGTCAGTGAGCGTTCCGATTTCAGTTCCAGAGCGATTTGCCCAATGAGTCCTTGATATTTAGTCGTTTTCAGCCAATTTTCGGGATTTTTGAAATTGTCACCTTTTTGTGAAAATATCCACTAAATGAGGGAATAATATGTGTGAGGGTACTCCAGGAGAGTTTCAAATGTGTGTGGGTAGAATATATATCCCACAGGGGTAAAATTGAAAAAAGTTGAAAAAAATTTTTACTTGGACTTAGTCATTTTTTCGGCGTTTATCAGACTTTCAGATAGGGCAAATGTCAGTGAGCGTTCCGATTTCAGTTACAGAGCGATTCGCCCAATGAGTCCTTGATATTTCGTCGTTTCCAGCCAATATTTTGGATTTTTGAAAATTTCACTTTTTCATGAAAATATCCACTAAATGAGGGAATAATATGTGTGAGGGTACCCCAGGAGAGTTCCAAATGTGTGTGGGTAGAATATATATCCCACCGGGGGTAAAATTGAAAAAAGTTGAAAAATTTTTTTTCTTGGACTTAGTCATTTTTCCGGCGTTTATCAGACTTTCAGATAGGGGAAATGTGCGTGAGCGTTCCGATTTCAGTTCCAGAGCGATTCGCCCAATGAGTCGTTGATATTTAGTCGTTTTCAGCCAATTTTCGGGATTTTTGAAAATTTCACTTTTTGTGAAAATATCCACTAAATGAGGGAATGATATGTGTGAGGGTACTCCAGGAGAGTTCCAAATGTGTGTGGGTAGAATATATATCCCACGGGAGTAAAATTGAAAAAAGTTGAAAAAAAATTTTTTTTGGACTTAGTCATTTTTCCGGTGTTTCTCAGACTTTCAGATAGGGGAAATGTCAGTGAGCGTTCCGATTTCAGTTCCAGATCGATTCGCCCAATGAGTCCTTGATATTTAGTCGTTTTCAGCCAATTTTCGGGATTTTTGAAAATGTCACCTTTTTGTGAAAATATCCACTAAATGAGGGAATAATATGTGTGAGGGTACTCAAGGAGAGTTCCAAATGTGTGTGGGTAGAATATGTATCCCACGGGGTAAAATTTAAAAAAGTTGAAAAAAAATTTTCCTTGGACTTAGTCATTTTTCCGGCGTTTATCAGACTTTCAGATAGGGGAAATGTCAGTGAGCGTTCCGATTTCAGTTCCAGAGCGATTCGCCCAATGAGTCCTTGATATTTAGTCGTTTTCAGCCAATTTTCTGGATTTTTGAAAATTTCACTTTTTTGTGAAAATATCCACTAAATGAGGGAATAATATGTGTGAGGGTACCCCAGGAGAGTTCCAAATGTGTGTGGGTATAATATATATCCCACGGGGGTAAAATTGAAAAAAGTTGAACATTTTTTTTTTTTCGACTTAGTCATTTTTCCGGCGTTTCTCAGACTTTCAGATAAGGGAAATGTCAGTGAGCATTCCGATTTCAGTTCCAGAGCGATTTGCCCAATGAGTCCTTGATATTTAGTCGTTTTCAGCCAATTTTCTGGATTTTTGAAAATTTCACTTTTTTTGTGAAAATATCCACTAAATGAGGGAATAATGTGTGAGGGTACCCCAGGAGAGTTCTAAATGTGTGTGGGTAGAATATATATCCCACGGGGGTAAAATTGAAAAAAGTTTAAAAAAATTTTTTTTGGGGCTTCGTCATTTTTCCTGCGTTTCTCAGACTTTCAGATAGGGGAAATGTCAGTGAGCATTCCGATTTCAGTTCCAGAGCGATTTGCCCAATGAGTCCTTGATATTTAGTCGTTTTCAGCCAATTTTCGGGATTTTTGAAAATGTCACCTTTTTGTGAAAATATCCACTAAATGAGGGAATAATATGTGTGAGGGTACCCCAGGAGAGTTCCAAATGTGTGTGGGTAGAATATATATCCCACGGGGGTAAAATTGAAAAAAGTTGAAAAAAAATTTTTCTTGGACTTAGTCATTTTTCCGCCGGTTATCAGACTTTCAGATAGGGGAAATGTCAGTGAGCGTTCCGATTTCAGTTCCAGAGCGATTCGCCCAATGAGTCCTTGATATTTAGTAGTTTTCAGCCAATTTTCGGGATTTTTGAAAATTTCACTTTTTTTGTGAAAATATCCACTAAATGAGGGAATAATATATGTGAGGGTACCCCAGGAGAGTTCCAAATGTGTATGGGTAGAATATATATCCCACGGGGGTAAAATTGAAAAAAGTTTAAAAAATTTTTTTAGGGTCTTTGTCATTTTTCTGGCATTTATCAGACTTTCAGATAGGGCAAATGTCAGTGAGCGTTCCGATTTCAGTTCCAGAGCGATTCGCCCAATGAGTCCTTGATATTTAGTCGTTTTCAGCCAATTTTCGGGATTTTTGAAAATTTCACTTTTTTGTGAAAATATCCACTAAATGAGGGAATAATATGTGTGAAGGTACCCCAGGAGAGTTCCAAATGTGTGTGGGTAGAATATATATCCCACGGGGGTAAAATTGAAAAAAGTTGAAAAAAAAATTTACTTGGACTTAGTCATTTTTCCGGCGTTTATCAGACTTTCAGATAGGAGAAATGTCAGTCAGCGTTCCGATTTCAGTTCCAGAGCGATTCGCCCAATGAGTCCTTGATATTTAGTCGTTTTCAGCCAATTTTCGGGATTTTTGAAAATGTCACTTTTTTGTGAAAATATCCACTAAGTGAGGGAATAATATGTGTGAGGGTACCCCAGGAGAGTTCCAAATGTGTGTGGGTAGAATATATATCCCACGAGGGTAAAATTGAAAAAAGTTGAAAATTTTTTTTTCTTGGACTTAGTCATTTTTCCGGCGTTTATCAGACTTTCAGATAGGGGAAATGTCAGTGAGCGTTCCGGTTTCAGTTCCAGAGCGATTCGCCCAATGAGTCCTTGATATTTAGTCGTTTTCAGCCAATTTTCGGGATTTTTGAAAATTTCACTTTTTTGTGAAAATATCCACTAAATGAGGGAATAATATGTGTGAGGGTACCCCAGGAGAGTTCCAAATGTGTGTGGGTAGAATATATATCCCACGTGGGTAAAATTGAAAAAAGTTTAAAAAAAATTTTTCTTGGACTTAGTCATTTTTCCGGCGTTTATCAGACTTTCAGATAGGGGAAATGTCAGTGAACATTCCGATTTCAGTTCCAGAGCGATTCGCCCAATGAGTCCTTGATATTTAGTGGTTTTCAGCCAATATTTTGGATTTTTGAAAATTTCACTTTTTTGTGAAAATATCCACTAAATGAGGGAATAATATGTGTGAGGGTACCCCAGGAGAGTTCCAAATGTGTGTGGGTAGAATATATATCCCACGGGGGTAAAATTGAAAAAAGTTGAAAAATTTTTTTTCTTGGGCTTAGTCATTTTTCCGGCGTTTCTCAGACTATCAGATAGGGGAAATGTCAGTGATCGTTCCGATTTCAGTTCCAGAGCGATTCGCCCAATGAGTCCTTGATATTTAGTCGTTTTCAGCCAATTTTCTGGATTTTTGAAAATTTCACTTTTTTGTGAAAATATCCACTAAATGAGGGAATAATATGTGTGAGGGTACCCCAGGAGAGTTCCAAATGTGTGTGGGTAGATTATATATCCCATGGGGGTAAAATTGAAAAAAGTTGAAAAATTTTTTTTTTTGGACTTAGTCATTTTTCCGCCGTTTCTCAGACTTTCAGATAGGGGAAATGTCAGTGAGCGTTCCCATTTCAGTTCCAGAGCGATTCGCCCAATGAATCCTTGATATTTAGTCATTTTCAGCCAATTTTCTGGATTTTTGAAAATTTCACTTTTTTGTGAAAATATCCACTAAATGAGGGAATAATATGTGTGAGGGTACCCCAGGAGAGTTCCAAATGTGTGTGGGTAGAATATATATCCCACGGTGGTAAAATTGAAAAAAGTTGAAAAATTTTTTTTTGGACTTAGTCATTTTTCCGGCTTTTATCAAACTTTCAGAGAGGTGAAATGTCAATGAGCGTTCCGATTTCAGTTCCAGAGCGATTCGCCCAATGAGTCCTGGATATTTTGTCGTTTTCAGCCAATTTTCGGGATTTTTGAAAATTTCACTTTTTTGTGAAAATATCCACTAAATGAGGGAATAATATGTGTGAGGGTACCCCAGGAGAGTTCCAAATGTGTGTGGGTATAATATATATCCCACGAGGGTAAAATTGAAAAAAGTTGAAACATTTTTTTTTTTGAACTTAGTCATTTTTCCGGCTTTTATCAAACTTTCAGATAGGGGAAATGTCAGTGAGCGTTCCGATTTCAGTTCCAGAGCGATTCGCCCAATGAGTCCTTGATATTTAGTCGTTTTCAGCCAATTTTCGGGATTTTTGAAAATTTCACTTTTTTGTGAAAATATCCACTAAATGAGGGAATAATATGTGTGAGGGTACCCCAGGAGAGTTCCAAATGTGTGTGGGTAGAATATATATCCCACGGGGGTAAAATTGAAAAAAGTTGAAAAATTTTTTTTCTTGGACTTAGTCATTTTTCCGGCGTTTATCAGACTTTCAGATAGGGGAAATGTCAGGGAGCGTTCCGATTTCAGTTCCAGAGCAATTCGCCCAATGAGTCCTGGATATTTTGTCGTTTTCAGCCAATTTTCGGGATTTTTGAAAATTTCACTTTTTTGTGAAAATATCCACTAAATGAGGGAATAATATGTGTGAGGGTACCCCAGGAGAGTTCCAAATGTGTGTGGGCATAATATATATCCCACGAGGGTAAAATTGAAAAAAGTTAAAAAAAATTTTTTTTTTGAGCTTAGTCATTTTTCCGGCGTTTCTCAGACTTTCAGATAGGGGAAATGTCAGTGAGCATTCCGATTTCAGTTCCAGAGCGATTCGCCCAATGAGTCCTTGATATTTAGTCGTTTTCAGCCAATTTTCGTGATTTTTGAAAATTTCACTTTTTTGTGAAAATATCCACTAAATGAGGGAATAATATGTGTGAGGGTACCCCAGGAGAGTTCCAAATGTGTGTGTGTAGAATATATATCCCACGGGGGTAAAATTGAAAAAAGTTTAAAAAAATTTTTTCTTGGACTTAGTCATTTTTCCTGCTTTTATCAGACTTTCAGATTGGGGAAATGTCAGTGAGCGTTCCGATTTCAGTTCCAGAGCGATTCGCCCAATGAGTCCTTGATATTTAGTCGTTTTCAGCCAATATTTTGGATTTTTGAAAATGTCACTTTTTTGTGAAAATATCCACTAAATGAGGGAATAATATGTGTGAGGGTACCCCAGGAGAGTTCCAAATGTGTGTGGGTAGAATATATATCCCACGGGGGGAAAATTGAAAAAAGTTGAAAAATTTTTTTTTTTGGACTTAGTCATTTTTCCGGCTTTTATCAAACTTTCAGATAGGGGAAATGTCAATGAGCGTTCCGATTTCAGTTCCCGAGCGATTCGCGCAAAGAGTCCTTGATATTTAGTCGTTTTCAGCCAATTTTCGGGATTTTTGAAAATTTCACTTTTTTGTGAAAATATCCACTAAATGAGGGAATAATATGTGTGAGGGTACCCCAGGAGAGTTCCAAATGTGTGTGGGTATAATATATATCCCACGAGGGTAAAATTGAAAAAAGTTGAAAAAAATTTTTTTTTGGGCTTAGTCATTTTTCCGGCGTTTCTCAGACTTTCAGATAGGGGAAATGTCAGTGAGCGTTCCGATTTCAGTTCCAGAGCGATTCGCCCAATGAGTCCTTGATATTTAGTCGTTTTCAGCCAATTTTCGGGATTTTTGAAAATTTCACTTTTTTGTGAAAATATCCACTAAATGAGGGAATAATATGTGTGAGGGTACCCCAGGAGAGTTCCAAATGTGTGTGGGTATAATATATATCCCACGAGGGTAAAATTGAAAAAAGTTGAAAAAAAATTTTTTTGGGGCTTAGTCATTTTTCCGGCGTTTCTCAGACTTTCAGATAGGGGAAATGTCAGTGAGCCTTCAGATTTCAGTTCCAGAGCGATTTGCCCAATGAGTCCTTGATATTTAGTCGTTTTCAGCCAATTTTCTGGATTTTTGAAAATTTCACTTTTTTGTGAAAATATCCACTAAATGAGGGAATAATATGTGTGAGGGTACCCCAGGAGAGTTCTAAATGTGTGTGGGTATAATATATATCCCACGAGGGTAAAATTGAAAAAAGTTGAAAAACATTTTTTTTTGGGCTTAGTCATTTTTCCGGCGTTTCTCAGACTTTCAGATAGGGGAAATGTCAGTGAGCGTTCCAATTTCAGTTCCAGAGCGATTCGCCCAATGAGTCCTTGATATTTAGTCGTTTTCAGCCAATTTTCGGGATTTTTGAAAATTTCACTTTTTTGTGAAAATATCCACTAAATGAGGGAATAATATGTGTGAGGGTACCCCAGGAGAGTTCCAAATGTGTGTGGGTAGAATATATATCCCACGGGGGTACAATTGAAAAAAGTTTAAAAAATTTTTTTTTGGACTTAGTCATTTTTCCGGTTTTTATCAGACTTTCAGATTGGGGAAATGTTAGTGAGCGTTCCGATTTCAGTTCCAGAGCGATTCGCCCAATGAGTCCTTGATATTTAGTCGTTTTCAGCCAATATTTTGGATTTTTGAAAATGTCACTTTTTTGTGAAAATATCCACTAAATGAGGGAATAATATGTGTGAGGGTACCCCAGGAGAGTTCCAAATGTGTGTGGGTAGAATATATATCTCAAGGGGGGGAAATTGAAAAAAGTTGAAAAATTTTTTTTTTTGGACTTAGTCATTTTTCCGGCTTTTATCAAACTTTCAGATAGGGGAAATGTCAATGAGCGTTCCGATTTCAGTTCCCGAGCGATTCGCCCAAAGAGTCCTTGATATTTAGTCGTTTTCAGCCAATTTTCGGGATTTTTGAAAATTTCACTTTTTTGTGAAAATATCCACTAAATGAGGGAATAATATGTGTGAGGGTACCCCAGGAGAGTTCCAAATGTGTGTGGGTATAATATATATCCCACGAGGGTAAAATTGAAAAAAGTTGAAAAAAATTTTTTTTGGGCTTAGTCATTTTTCCGGCGTTTCTCAGACTTTCAGATAGGGGAAATGTCAGTGAGCGTTCCGATTTCAGTTCCAGAGCGATTCGCCCAATGAGTCCTTGATATTTAGTCGTTTTCAGCCAATTTTCGGGATTTTTGAAAATTTCACTTTTTTGTGAAAATATCCACTAAATGAGGGAATAATATGTGTGAGGGTACCCCAGGAGAGTTCTAAATGTGTGTGGGTATAATATATATCCCACGAGGGTAATATTGAAAAAAGTTGAAAAACATTTTTTTTTGGGCTTAGTCATTTTTCCGGCGTTTCTCAGACTTTCAGATAGGGGAAATGTCAGTGAGCATTCCGATTTCAGTTCCAGAGCGATTCGCCCAATGAGTCCTTGATATTTAGGCGTTTTCAGCCAATTTTTGGGATTTTTGAAAATTTCACTTTTTTGTGAAAATATCGACTAAATGAGGGAATAATATGTGTGAGGGTACCCCAGGAGAGTTCCAAATGTGTGTGTATAGAATATATATCCCACGGGGGTAAAATTGAAAAAAGTTGAAAAAATTTTTTTCTTGGACTTAGTCATTTTTCCAGCTTTTATCAGACTTTCAGATTGGGGAAATGTCAGTGAGCGTTCCGATTTCAGTTCCAGAGCGATTCGCCCAATGAGTCCTTGATATTTAGTCGTTTTCAGCCAATATTTTGGATTTTTGAAAATGTCACTTTTTTGTGAAAATATCCACTAAATGAGGGAATAATATGTGTGAGGGTACCCCAGGAGAGTTCCAAATGTGTGTGGGTAGAATATATATCCCACGGGGGTAAAATTGAAACAAGTCGAAAAAATTTTTTTCTTGGACTTAGTCATTTTTCCGGCGTTTATCAGACTTTAAGATAGGAGAAATGTCAGTGAGCGTTCCGATTTCAGTTCCAGAGCAATTCGCCCAATGAGTCCTTGATATTTAGTAGTTTTCAGCCAATTTTCTGGATTTTTGAAAATTTCACTTTTTTGTGAAAATATCCACTAAATGAAGGAATAATATGAGTGAGGGTACCCCAGGAGAGTTCTAAATGTGTGTGGGTAGAATATATATCCCACAGGGGTAAAATTGAAAAAAGTTGAAACATTTTTTTTTTTGAACTTAGTCATTTTTCCGGCTTTTATCAAACTTTCAGATAGGGGAAATGTCAGTGAGCGTTCCGATTTCAGTTCCAGAGCGATTCGCCCAATGAGTCCTTGATATTTAGTCGTTTTCAGCCAATTTTCTGGATTTTTGAAAATTTCACTTGTTTGTGAAAATATCCACTAAATGAGGGAATAATATGTGTGAGGGTACCCCAGGAGAGTTCCAAATGTGTGTGGATAGAATATGTATCCCACGGGGTAAAATTGAAAAAAGTTGAAAAAAATTTTTTTTTTGGACTTAGTCATTTTTCCGGCATTTATCAGACTTTCAGATAGGGGAAATGTCAGTGAGCATTCCGATTTCAGTTCCAGAGCGATTCGCCCAATGAGTCCTTGATATTTAGTCGTTTTCAGCCAATTTTCGTGATTTTTGAAAATTTCACTTTTTTGTGAAAATATCCACTAAATGAGGGAATAATATGTGTGAGGGTACCCCAGGAGAGTTCCAAATGTGTGTGTGTAGAATATATATCCCACGGGGGTAAAATTGAAAAAAGTTTAAAAAAATTTTTTCTTGGACTTAGTCATTTTTCCGGCTTTTATCAGACTTTCAGATTGGGGAAATGTCAGTGAGCGTTCCGATTTCAGTTCCAGAGCGATTCGCCCAATGAGTCCTTGATATTTAGTCGTTTTCAGCCAATATTTTGGATTTTTGAAAATGTCACTTTTTTGTGAAAATATCCACTAAATGAGGGAATAATATGTGTGAGGGTACCCCAGGAGAGTTCCAAATGTGAGTGGGTAGAATATATATCCCACGGGGGGAAAATTGAACAAAAGTTGAAAAATTTTTTTTTTTGGACTTAGTCATTTTTCCGGCTTTTATCAAACTTTCAGATAGGGGAAATGTCAATGAGCGTTCCGATTTCAGTTCCCGAGCGATTCGCGCAAAGAGTCCTTGATATTTAGTCGTTTTCAGCCAATTTTCGGGATTTTTGAAAATTTCACTTTTTTGTGAAAATATCCACTAAATGAGGGAATAATATGTGTGAGGGAACCCCAGGAGAGTTCCACATGTGTGTGGGTATAATATATATCCCACGAGGGTAAAATTGAAAAAAGTTGAAAAAAAATTTTTTTGGGGCTTAGTCATTTTTCCGGCGTTTCTCAGACTTTCAGATAGGGGAAATGTCAGTGAGCCTTCAGATTTCAGTTCCAGAGCGATTCGCCCAATGAGTCCTTGATATTTAGTCGTTTTCAGCCAATTTTCTGGATTTTTGAAAATTTCACTTTTTTGTGAAAATATCCACTAAATGAGGGAATAATATGTGTGAGGGTACCCCAGGAGAGTTCTAAATGTGTGTGGGTATAATATATATCCCACGAGGGTAATATTGAAAAAAGTTGAAAAACATTTTTTTTTGGGCTTAGTCATTTTTCCGGCGCTTCTCAGACTTTCAGATAGGGGAAATGTCAGTGAGCGTTCCGATTTCAGTTCCAGAGCGATTCGCCCAATGAGTCCTTGATATTTAGGCGTTTTCAGCCAATTTTTGGGATTTTTGAAAATTTCACTTTTTTGTGAAAATATCGACTAAATGAGGGAATAATATGTGTGAGGGTACCCCAGGAGAGTTCCAAATGTGTGTGTATAGAATATATATCCCACGGGGGTAAAATTGAAAAAAGTTGAAAAAATTTTTTTCTTGGACTTAGTCATTTTTCCAGCTTTTATCAGACTTTCAGATTGGGGAAATGTCAGTGAGCGTTCCGATTTCAGTTCCAGAGCGATTCGCCCAATGAGTCCTTGATATTTAGTCGTTTTCAGCCAATATTTTGGATTTTTGAAAATGTCACTTTTTTGTGAAAATATCCACTAAATGAGGGAATAATATGTGTGAGGGTACCCCAGGAGAGTTCCAAATGTGTGTGGGTAGAATATATATCCCACGGGGGTAAAATTGAAACAAGTCGAAAAAATTTTTTTCTTGGACTTAGTCATTTTTCCGGCGTTTATCAGACTTTAAGATAGGAGAAATGTCAGTGAGCGTTCCGATTTCAGTTCCAGAGCAATTCGCCCAATGAGTCCTTGATATTTAGTAGTTTTCAGCCAATTTTCTGGATTTTTGAAAATTTCACTTTTTTGTGAAAATATCCACTAAATGAAGGAATAATATGAGTGAGGGTACCCCAGGAGAGTTCTAAATGTGTGTGGGTAGAATATATATCCCACAGGGGTAAAATTGAAAAAAGTTGAAACATTTTTTTTTTTGAACTTAGTCATTTTTCCGGCTTTTATCAAACTTTCAGATAGGGGAAATGTCAGTGAGCGTTCCGATTTCAGTTCCAGAGCGATTCGCCCAATGAGTCCTTGATATTTAGTCGTTTTCAGCCAATTTTCTGGATTTTTGAAAATTTCACTTGTTTGTGAAAATATCCACTAAATGAGGGAATAATATGTGTGAGGGTACCCCAGGAGAGTTCCAAATGTGTGTGGGTAGAATATGTATCCCACGGGGTAAAATTGAAAAAAGTTGAAAAAAATTTTTTTTTTGGACTTAGTCATTTTTCCGGCATTTATCAGACTTTCAGATAGGGGAAATGTCAGTGAGCATTCCGATTTCAGTTCCAGAGCGATTCGCCCAATGAGTCCTTGATATTTAGTCGTTTTCAGCCAATTTTCGTGATTTTTGAAAATTTCACTTTTTTGTGAAAATATCCACTAAATGAGGGAATAATATGTGTGAGGGTACCCCAGGAGAGTTCCAAATGTGTGTGTGTAGAATATATATCCCACGGGGGTAAAATTGAAAAAAGTTTAAAAATTTTTTTTCTTGGACTTAGTCATTTTTCCGGCTTTTATCAGACTTTCAGATTGGGGAAATGTCAGTGAGCGTTCCGATTTCAGTTCCAGAGCGATTCGCCCAATGAGTCCTTGATATTTAGTCGTTTTCAGCCAATATTTTGGATTTTTGAAAATGTCACTTTTTTGTGAAAATATCCACTAAATGAGGGAATAATATGTGTGAGGGTACCCCAGGAGAGTTCCAAATGTGAGTGGGTAGAATATATATCCCACGGGGGGAAAATTGAACAAAAGTTGAAAAATTTTTTTTTTTGGACTTAGTCATTTTTCCGGCTTTTATCAAACTTTCAGATAGGGGAAATGTCAATGAGCGTTCCGATTTCAGTTCCCGAGCGATTCGCGCAAAGAGTCCTTGATATTTAGTCGTTTTCAGCCAATTTTCGGGATTTTTGAAAATTTCACTTTTTTGTGAAAATATCCACTAAATGAGGGAATAATATGTGTGAGGGAACCCCAGGAGAGTTCCACATGTGTGTGGGTATAATATATATCCCACGAGGGTAAAATTGAAAAAAGTTGAAAAAAAATTTTTTTGGGGCTTAGTCATTTTTCCGGCGTTTCTCAGACTTTCAGATAGGGGAAATGTCAGTGAGCCTTCAGATTTCAGTTCCAGAGCGATTCGCCCAATGAGTCCTTGATATTTAGTCGTTTTCAGCCAATTTTCTGGATTTTTGAAAATTTCACTTTTTTGTGAAAATATCCACTAAATGAGGGAATAATATGTGTGAGGGTACCCCAGGAGAGTTCTAAATGTGTGTGGGTATAATATATATCCCACGAGGGTAAAATTGAAAAAAGTTGAAAAACATTTTTTTTTGGGCTTAGTCATTTTTCCGGCGTTTCTCAGACTTTCAGATAGGGGAAATGTCAGTGAGCGTTCCGATTTCAGTTCCAGAGCGATTCGCCCAATGAGTCCTTGATATTTACTCGTTTTCAGCCAATTTTCGGGATTTTTGAAAATTTCACTTTTTTGTGAAAATATCCACTAAATGAGGGAATAATATGTGTGAGGGTACCCCAGGAGAGTTCCAAATGTGTGTGGGTAGAATATATATCCCACGGGGGTACAATTGAAAAAAGTTTAAAAAATTTTTTTTTGGACTTAGTCATTTTTCCGGCGTTTCTCAGACTTTCAGATAGGGGAAATGTCAGTGAGCGTTCCGATTTCAGTTCCAGAGCGATTCGCCCAATGAGTCCTTGATATTTAGTCGTTTTCAGCCAATTTTCTGGATTTTTGAAAATGTCACTTTTTTGTGAAAATATCCACTAAATGAGGGAATAATATGTGTGAGGGTACCCCAGGAGAGTTCCAAATGTGTGTGGGTAGAATATATATCCAACGGGGGTAAAATTGAAAAAAGTTTAAAAATTTTTTTTTTGGACTTAGTCATTTTTCCGGCTTTTATCAGACTTTCAGATTGGGGAAATGTTAGTGAGCGTTCCGATTTCAGTTCCAGAGCGATTCGCCCAATGAGTCCTTGATATTTAGTCGTTTTCAGCCAATATTTTGGATTTTTGAAAATGTCACTTTTTTGTGAAAATATCCACTAAATGAGGGAATAATATGTGTGAGGGTACCCCAGGAGAGTTCCAAATGTGTGTGGGTAGAATATATATCTCAAGGGGGGGAAATTGAAAAAAGTTGAAAAATTTTTTTTTTTGGACTTAGTCATTTTTCCGGCTTTTATCAAACTTTCAGATAGGGGAAATGTCAATGAGCGTTCCGATTTCAGTTCCCGAGCGATTCGCCCAAAGAGTCCTTGATATTTAGTCGTTTTCAGCCAATTTTCGGGATTTTTGAAAATTTCACTTTTTTGTGAAAATATCCACTAAATGAGGGGATAATATGTGTGAGGGTACCCCAGGAGAGTTCCAAATGTGTGTGGGTATAATATATATCCCACGAGGGTAAAATTGAAAAAAGTTGAAAAAAATTTTTTTTGGGCTTAGTCATTTTTCCGGCGTTTCTCAGACTTTCAGATAGGGGAAATGTCAGTGAGCGTTCCGATTTCAGTTCCAGAGCGATTCGCCCAATGAGTCCTTGATATTTAGTCGTTTTCAGCCAATTTTCGTGATTTTTGAAAATTTCACTTTTTTGTGAAAATATCCACTAAATGAGGGAATAATATGTGTGAGGGTACCCCAGGAGAGTTCCAAATGTGTGTGTGTAGAATATATATCCCACGGGGGTAAAATTGAAAAAAGTTTAAAAAATTTTTTTCTTGGACTTAGTCATTTTTCCGGCTTTTATCAGACTTTCAGATTGGGGAAATGTCAGTGAGCGTTCCGATTTCAGTTCCAGAGCGATTCGCCCAATGAGTCCTTGATATTTAGTCGTTTTCAGCCAATATTTTGGATTTTTGAAAATGTCACTTTTTTGTGAAAATATCCACTAAATGAGGGAATAATATGTGTGAGGGTACCCCAGGAGAGTTCCAAATGTGTGTGGGTAGAATATATATCCCACGAGGGTAAAATTGAAAAAAGTTGAAAAAAATTTTTTTTGGGGCTTAGTCATTTTTCCGGCGTTTCTCAGACTTTCAGATAGGGGAAATGTCAGTGAGCCTTCAGATTTCAGTTCCAGAGCGATTCGCCCAATGAGTCCTTGATATTTAGTCGTTTTCAGCCAATTTTCTGGATTTTTGAAAATTTCACTTTTTTGTGAAAATATCCACTAAATGAGGGAATAATATGTGTGAGGGTACCCCAGGAGAGTTCTAAATGTGTGTGGGTATAATATATATCCCACGAGGGTAAAATTGAAAAAAGTTGAAAAACATTTTTTTTTGGGCTTAGTCATTTTTCCGGCGTTTCTCAGACTTTCAGATAGGGGAAATGTCAGTGAGCGTTCCGATTTCAGTTCCAGAGCGATTCGCCCAATGAGTCCTTGATATTTAGTCGTTTTCAGCCAATTTTCGGGATTTTTGAAAATTTCACTTTTTTGTGAAAATATCCACTAAATGAGGGAATAATATGTGTGAGGGTACCCCAGGAGAGTTCCAAATGTGTGTGGGTAGAATATATATCCCACGGGGGTACAATTGAAAAAAGTTTAAAAAATTTTTTTTTGGACTTAGTCATTTTTCCGGCGTTTCTCAGACTTTCAGATAGGGGAAATGTCAGTGAGCGTTCCGATTTCAGTTCCAGAGCGATTCGCCCAATGAGTCCTTGATATTTAGTCGTTTTCAGCCAATTTTCGGGATTTTTGAAAATTTCACTTTTTTGTGAAAATATCCACTAAATGAGGGAATAATATGTGTGAGGGTACCCCAGGAGAGTTCTAAATGTGTGTGGGTATAATATATATGGACTTAGTCATTTTTCCGGCTTTTATCAGACTTTCAGATTGGGGAAATGTCAGTGAGCGTTCCGATTTCAGTTCCAGAGCGATTCGCCCAATGAGTCCTTGATATTTAGTCGTTTTCAGCCAATATTTTGGATTTTTGAAAATGTCACTTTTTTGTGAAAATATCCACTAAATGAGGGAATAATATGTGTGAGGGTACCCCAGGAGAGTTCCAAATGTGTGTGGGTAGAATATATATCCCACGGGGGTAAAATTGAAACAAGTCGAAAAAATTTTTTTCTTGGACTTAGTCATTTTTCCGGCGTTTATCAGACTTTCAGATAGGGGAAATGTCAGTGAGCGTTCCGATTTCAGTTCCAGAGCGATTCGCCCAATGAGTCCTTGATATTTAGTCGTTTTCAGCCAATTTTCTGGATTTTTGAAAATTTCACTTGTTTGTGAAAATATCCACTAAATGAGGGAATAATATGTGTGAGGGTACCCCAGGAGAGTTCCAAATGTGTGTGGGTAGAATATGTATCCCACGGGGTAAAATTGAAAAAAGTTGAAAAAAATTTTTTATTTGGACTTAGTCATTTTTCCGGCATTTATCAGACTTTCAGATAGGGGAAATGTCAGTGAGCATTCCGATTTCAGTTCCAGAGCGATTCGCCCAATGAGTCCTTGATATTTAGTCGTTTTCAGCCAATTTTCGTGATTTTTGAAAATTTCACTTTTTTGTGAAAATATCCACTAAATGAGGGAATAATATGTGTGAGGGTACCCCAGGAGAGTTCCAAATGTGTGTGTGTAGAATATATATCCCACGGGGGTAAAATTGAAAAAAGTTTAAAAATTTTTTTTCTTGGACTTAGTCATTTTTCCGGCTTTTATCAGACTTTCAGATTGGGGAAATGTCAGTGAGCGTTCCGATTTCAGTTCCAGAGCGATTCGCCCAATGAGTCCTTGATATTTAGTCGTTTTCAGCCAATATTTTGGATTTTTGAAAATGTCACTTTTTTGTGAAAATATCCACTAAATGAGGGAATAATATGTGTGAGGGTACCCCAGGAGAGTTCCAAATGTGTGTGGGTAGAATATATATCCCACGGGGGGAAAATTGAAAAAAGTTGAAAAATTTTTTTTTTTGGACTTAGTCATTTTTCCGGCTTTTATCAAACTTTCAGATAGGGGAAATGTCAGTGAGCGTTCCGATTTCAGTTCCAGAGCGATTCGCCCAATGAGTCCTTGATATTTAGTCGTTTTCAGCCAATTTTCGGGATTTTTGAAAATTTCACTTTTTTGTGAAAATATCCACTAAATGAGGGAATAATATGTGTGAGGGTACCCCAGGAGAGTTCCAAATGTGTGTGGGTATAATATATATCCCACGAGGGTAAAATTGAAAAAAGTTGAAAAAAAATTTTTTTGGGGCTTAGTCATTTTTCCGGCGTTTCTCAGACTTTCAGATAGGGGAAATGTCAGTGAGCCTTCAGATTTCAGTTCCAGAGCGATTCGCCCAATGAGTCCTTGATATTTAGTCGTTTTCAGCCAATTTTCTGGATTTTTGAAAATTTCACTTTTTTGTGAAAATATCCACTAAATGAGGGAATAATATGTGTGAGGGTACCCCAGGAGAGTTCTAAATGTGTGTGGGTATAATATATATCCCACGAGGGTAAAATTGAAAAAAGTTGAAAAACATTTTTTTTTTGGCTTAGTCATTTTTCCGGCGTTTCTCAGACTTTCAGATAGGGGAAATGTCAGTGAGCGTTCCGATTTCAGTTCCAGAGCGATTCGCCCAATGAGTCCTTGATATTTAGTCGTCTTCAGCCAATTTTCGGGATTTTTGAAAATTTCACTTTTTTGTGAAAATATCCACTAAATGAGGGAATAATATGTGTGAGGGTACCCCAGGAGAGTTCCAAATGTGTGTGGGTAGAATATATATCCCACGGGGGTACAATTGAAAAAAGTTTAAAAAATTTTTTTTTGGACTTAGTCATTTTTCCGGCGTTTCTCAGACTTTCAGATAGGGGAAATGTCAGTGAGCGTTCCGATTTCAGTTCCAGAGCGATTCGCCCAATGAGTCCTTGATATTTAGTCATTTTCAGCCAATTTTCTGGATTTTTGAAATTGTCACTTTTTTGTGAAAATATCCACTAAATGAGGGAATAATATGTGTGAGGGTACCCCAGGAGAGTTCCAAATGTGTGTGAGTAGAATATATATCCAACGGGGGTAAAATTGAAAAAAGTTTAAAAATTTTTTTTTTGGACTTAGTCATTTTTCCGGCTTTTATCAGACTTTCAGATTGGGGAAATGTTAGTGAGCGTTCCGATTTCAGTTCCAGAGCGATTCGCCCAATGAGTCCTTGATATTTAGTCGTTTTCAGCCAATATTTTGGATTTTTGAAAATGTCACTTTTTTGTGAAAATATCCACTAAATGAGGGAATAATATGTGTGAGGGTTCCCCAGGAGAGTTCCAAATGTGTGTGGGTAGAATATATATCTCAAGGGGGGGAAATTGAAAAAAGTTGAAAAATTTTTTTTTTTGGACTTAGTCATTTTTCCGGCTTTTATCAAACTTTCAGATAGGGGAAATGTCAATGAGCGTTCCGATTTCAGTTCCCGAGCGATTCGCCCAAAGAGTCCTTGATATTTAGTCGTTTTCAGCCAATTTTCGGGATTTTTGAATATTTCACTTTTTTGTGAAAATATCCACTAAATGAGGGAATAATATGTGTGAGGGTACCCCAGGAGAGTTCCAAATGTGTGTGGGTATAATATATATCCCACGAGGGTAAAATTGAAAAAAGTTGAAAAAAATTTTTTTTGGGCTTAGTCATTTTTCCGGCGTTTCTCAGACTTTCAGATAGGGGAAATGTCAGTGAGCGTTCCGATTTCAGTTCCAGAGCGATTCGCCCAATGAGTCCTTGATATTTAGTCGTTTTCAGCCAATTTTCGGGATTTTTGAAAATTTCACTTTTTTGTGAAAATATCCACTAAATGAGGGAATAATATGTGTGAGGGTACCCCAGGAGAGTTCTAAATGTGTGTGGGTATAATATATATCCCACGAGGGTAATATTGAAAAAAGTTGAAAAACATTTTTTTTTGGGCTTAGTCATTTTTCCGGCGTTTCTCAGACTTTCAGATAGGGGAAATGTCAGTGAGCGTTCCGATTTCAGTTCCAGAGCGATTCGCCCATTGAGTCCTTGATATTTAGGCGTTTTCAGCCAATTTTCGGGATTTTTGAAAATTTCACTTTTTTGTGAAAATATCCACTAAATGAGGGAATAATATGTGTGAGGGTACCCCAGGAGAGTTCCAAATGTGTGTGTATAGAATATATATCCCACGGGGGTAAAATTGAAAAAAGTTGAAAAAATTTTTTTCTTGGACTTAGTCATTTTTCCGGCTTTTATCAGACTTTCAGATTGGGGAAATGTCAGTGAGCGTTCCGATTTCAGTTCCAGAGCGATTCGCCCAATGAGTCCTTGATATTTAGTCGTTTTCAGCCAATTTTCTGGAGTTTTGAAAATTTCCCTTTTTTGTGAAAATATCCACTAAATGAGGGAATAATATGTGTGAGGGTACCCCAGGAGAGTTCCAAATGTGTGTGGGTATAATATATATCCCACGAGGGTAAAATTGAAAAAAGTTGAAAAAAATTTTTTTTTGGGCTTAGTCATTTTTCCGGCGTTTCTCAGACTTTCAGATAGGGGAAATGTCAGTGAGCGTTCCGATTTCAGTTCCAGAGCGATTCGCCCAATGAGTCCTTGATATTTAGTCGTTTTCAGCCAATTTTCGGGATTTTTGAAAATTTCACTTTTTTGTGAAAATATCCACTAAATGAGGGAATAATATGTGTGAGGGTACCCCAGGAGAGTTCCAAATGTGTGTGGGTATAATATATATCCCACGAGGGTAAAATTGAAAAAAGTTGAAAAAAAATTTTTTTGGGGCTTAGTCATTTTTCCGGCGTTTCTCAGACTTTCAGATAGGGGAAATGTCAGTGAGCCTTCAGATTTCAGTTCCAGAGCGATTCGCCCAATGAGTCCTTGATATTTAGTCGTTTTCAGCCAATTTTCTGGATTTTTGAAAATTTCACTTTTTTGTGAAAATATCCACTAAATGAGGGAATAATATGTGTGAGGGTACCCCAGGAGAGTTCTAAATGTGTGTGGGTATAATATATATCCCACGAGGGTAAAATTGAAAAAAGTTGAAAAACATTTTTTTTTTGGCTTAGTCATTTTTCCGGCGTTTCTCAGACTTTCAGATAGGGGAAATGTCAGTGAGCGTTCCGATTTCAGTTCCAGAGCGATTCGCCCAATGAGTCCTTGATATTTAGTCGTTTTCAGCCAATTTTCGGGATTTTTGAAAATTTCACTTTTTTGTGAAAATATCCACTAAATGAGGGAATAATATGTGTGAGGGTACCCCAGGAGAGTTCCAAATGTGTGTGGGTAGAATATATATCCCACGGGGGTACAATTGAAAAAAGTTTAAAAAATTTTTTTTTGGACTTAGTCATTTTTCCGGCGTTTCTCAGACTTTCAGATAGGGGAAATGTCAGTGAGCGTTCCGATTTCAGTTCCAGAGCGATTCGCCCAATGAGTCCTTGATATTTAGTCATTTTCAGCCAATTTTCTGGATTTTTGAAAATGTCACTTTTTTGTGAAAATATCCACTAAATGAGGGAATAATATGTGTGAGGGTACCCCAGGAGAGTTCCAAATGTGTGTGAGTAGAATATATATCTCAAGGGGGGGAAATTGAAAAAAGTTGAAAAATTTTTTTTTTTGGACTTAGTCATTTTTCCGGCTTTTATCAAACTTTCAGATAGGGGAAATGTCAATGAGCGTTCCGATTTCAGTTCCCGAGCGATTCGCCCAAAGAGTCCTTGATATTTAGTCGTTTTCAGCCAATTTTCGGGATTTTTGAATATTTCACTTTTTTGTGAAAATATCCACTAAATGAGGGAATAATATGTGTGAGGGTACCCCAGGAGAGTTCCAAATGTGTGTGGGTATAATATATATCCCACGAGGGTAAAATTGAAAAAAGTTGAAAAAAATTTTTTTTGGGCTTAGTCATTTTTCCGGCGTTTCTCAGACTTTCAGATAGGGGAAATGTCAGTGAGCGTTCCGATTTCAGTTCCAGAGCGATTCGCCCAATGAGTCCTTGATATTTAGTCGTTTTCAGCCAATTTTCGGGATTTTTGAAAATTTCACTTTTTTGTGAAAATATCCACTAAATGAGGGAATAATATGTGTGAGGGTACCCCAGGAGAGTTCTAAATGTGTGTGGGTATAATATATATCCCACGAGGGTAATATTGAAAAAAGTTGAAAAACATTTTTTTTTGGGCTTAGTCATTTTTCCGGCGTTTCTCAGACTTTCAGATAGGGGAAATGTCAGTGAGCGTTCCGATTTCAGTTCCAGAGCGATTCGCCCATTGAGTCCTTGATATTTAGGCGTTTTCAGCCAATTTTCGGGATTTTTGAAAATTTCACTTTTTTGTGAAAATATCCACTAAATGAGGGAATAATATGTGTGAGGGTACCCCAGGAGAGTTCCAAATGTGTGTGTATAGAATATATATCCCACGGGGGTAAAATTGAAAAAAGTTGAAAAAATTTTTTTCTTGGACTTAGTCATTTTTCCGGCTTTTATCAGACTTTCAGATTGGGGAAATGTCAGTGAGCGTTCCGATTTCAGTTCCAGAGCGATTCGCCCAATGAGTCCTTGATATTTAGTCGTTTTCAGCCAATTTTCTGGAGTTTTGAAAATTTCCCTTTTTTGTGAAAATATCCACTAAATGAGGGAATAATATGTGTGAGGGTACCCCAGGAGAGTTCCAAATGTGTGTGGGTATAATATATATCCCACGAGGGTAAAATTGAAAAAAGTTGAAAAAAATTTTTTTTTGGGCTTAGTCATTTTTCCGGCGTTTCTCAGACTTTCAGATAGGGGAAATGTCAGTGAGCGTTCCGATTTCAGTTCCAGAGCGATTCGCCCAATGAGTCCTTGATATTTAGTCGTTTTCAGCCAATTTTCGGGATTTTTGAAAATTTCACTTTTTTGTGAAAATATCCACTAAATGAGGGAATAATATGTGTGAGGGTACCCCAGGAGAGTTCCAAATGTGTGTGGGTATAATATATATCCCACGAGGGTAAAATTGAAAAAAGTTGAAAAAAAATTTTTTTGGGGCTTAGTCATTTTTCCGGCGTTTCTCAGACTTTCAGATAGGGGAAATGTCAGTGAGCCTTCAGATTTCAGTTCCAGAGCGATTCGCCCAATGAGTCCTTGATATTTAGTCGTTTTCAGCCAATTTTCTGGATTTTTGAAAATTTCACTTTTTTGTGAAAATATCCACTAAATGAGGGAATAATATGTGTGAGGGTACCCCAGGAGAGTTCTAAATTTGTGTGGGTATAATATATATCCCACGAGGGTAAAATTGAAAAAAGTTGAAAAACATTTTTTTTTTGGCTTAGTCATTTTTCCGGCGTTTCTCAGACTTTCAGATAGGGGAAATGTCAGTGAGCGTTCCGATTTCAGTTCCAGAGCGATTCGCCCAATGAGTCCTTGATATTTAGTCGTTTTCAGCCAATTTTCGGGATTTTTGAAAATTTCACTTTTTTGTGAAAATATCCACTAAATGAGGGAATAATATGTGTGAGGGTACCCCAGGAGAGTTCCAAATGTGTGTGGGTAGAATATATATCCCACGGGGGTACAATTGAAAAAAGTTTAAAAAATTTTTTTTTGGACTTAGTCATTTTTCCGGCGTTTCTCAGACTTTCAGATAGGGGAAATGTCAGTGAGCGTTCCGATTTCAGTTCCAGAGCGATTCGCCCAATGAGTCCTTGATATTTAGTCATTTTCAGCCAATTTTCTGGATTTTTGAAAATGTCACTTTTTTGTGAAAATATCCACTAAATGAGGGAATAATATGTGTGAGGGTACCCCAGGAGAGTTCCAAATGTGTGTGAGTAGAATATATATCTCAAGGGGGGGAAATTGAAAAAAGTTGAAAAATTTTTTTTTTTGGACTTAGTCATTTTTCCGGCTTTTATCAAACTTTCAGATAGGGGAAATGTCAATGAGCGTTCCGATTTCAGTTCCCGAGCGATTCGCCCAAAGAGTCCTTGATATTTAGTCGTTTTCAGCCAATTTTCGGGATTTTTGAATATTTCACTTTTTTGTGAAAATATCCACTAAATGAGGGAATAATATGTGTGAGGGTACCCCAGGAGAGTTCCAAATGTGTGTGGGTATAATATATATCCCACGAGGGTAAAATTGAAAAAAGTTGAAAAAAATTTTTTTTGGGCTTAGTCATTTTTCCGGCGTTTCTCAGACTTTCAGATAGGGGAAATGTCAGTGAGCGTTCCGATTTCAGTTCCAGAGCGATTCGCCCAATGAGTCCTTGATATTTAGTCGTTTTCAGCCAATTTTCGGGATTTTTGAAAATTTCACTTTTTTGTGAAAATATCCACTAAATGAGGGAATAATATGTGTGAGGGTACCCCAGGAGAGTTCTAAATGTGTGTGGGTATAATATATATCCCACGAGGGTAATATTGAAAAAAGTTGAAAAACATTTTTTTTTGGGCTTAGTCATTTTTCCGGCGTTTCTCAGACTTTCAGATAGGGGAAATGTCAGTGAGCGTTCCGATTTCAGTTCCAGAGCGATTCGCCCATTGAGTCCTTGATATTTAGGCGTTTTCAGCCAATTTTCGGGATTTTTGAAAATTTCACTTTTTTGTGAAAATATCCACTAAATGAGGGAATAATATGTGTGAGGGTACCCCAGGAGAGTTCCAAATGTGTGTGTATAGAATATATATCCCACGGGGGTAAAATTGAAAAAAGTTGAAAAATTTTTTTTCTTGGACTTAGTCATTTTTCCGGCTTTTATCAGACTTTCAGATTGGGGAAATGTCAGTGAGCGTTCCGATTTCAGTTCCAGAGCGATTCGCCCAATGAGTCCTTGATATTTAGTCGTTTTCAGCCAATTTTCTGGATTTTTGAAAATTTCACTTTTTTGTGAAAATATCCACTAAATGAGGGAATAATATGTGTGAGGGTACCCCAGGAGAGTTCCAAATATGTGTGGGTAGAATATATATCCCACGGGGGTAAAATTGAAAAAAGTTGAAAACATTTTTTTTTTGGACTGTCATTTTTCCGGCATTTATCAGACTTTCAGATAGTGGAAATGTCAGTAAGCGTTCCGATTTCAGTTCCAGAGCGATTCGCCCAATGAGTCCTTGATATTTAGTCGTTTTCAGCCAATTTTCGGGATTTTTGAAAATTTCACTTTTTTGTGAAAATATCCACTAAATGAGGGAATAATATGTGTGAGGGTACCCCAGGAGAGTTCCAAATGTGTGTGGGTAGAATATATATCTCACGGGGGGGAAATTGAAAAAAGTTGAAAAATTTTTTTTTTTGGACTTAGTCATTTTTCCGGCTTTCATCAAACTTTCAGATAGGGGAAATGTCAATGAGCATTCCGATTTCAGTTCCCGAGCGATTCGCCCAAAGAGTCCTTGATATTTAGTCGTTTTCAGCCAATTTACGGGATTTTTGAAAATTTCACTTTTTTGTGAAAATATCCACTAAATGAGGGAATAATATGTGTGAGGGTACCCCAGGAGAGTTCCAAATGTGTGTGTATAGAATATATATCCCACGGGGGTAAAATTGAAAAAAGTTGAAAAAATTTTTTTCTTGGACTTAGTCATTTTTCCGGCTTTTATCAGACTTTCAGATTGGGGAAATGTCAGTGAGCGTTCCGATTTCAGTTCCAGAGCGATTCGCCCAATGAGTCCTTGATATTTAGTCGTTTTCAGCCAATATTTTGGATTTTTGAAAATGTCACTTTTTTGTGAAAATATCCACTAAATGAGGGAATAATATGTGTGAGGGTACCCCAGGAGAGTTCCAAATGTGTGTGGGTAGAATATATATCTCACGGGGGGAAAATTGAAAAAAGTTGAAAAATTTTTTTTTTTGGACTTAGTCATTTTTCCGGCTTTTATCAAACTTTCAGATAGGGGAAATGTCAATGAGCGTTCCGATTTCAGTTCCCGAGCGATTCGCCCAAAGAGTCCTTGATATTTAGTCGTTTTCAGCCAATTTTCTGGATTTTTGAAAATTTCACTTTGTTGTGAAAATATCCACTAAATGAGGGAATAATATGTGTGAGGGTACCCCAGGAGAGTTCCAAATGTGTGTGGGTATAATATATATCCCACGAGGGTAAAATTGAAAAAAGTTGAAAAAAATTTTTTTGGCCTTAGTCATTTTTCCGGCGTTTCTCAGACTTTCAGATAGGGGAAATGTCAGTGAGCGTTCCGATTTCAGTTCCAGAGCGATTCGCCCAATGAGTCCTTGATATTTAGTCGTTTTCAGCCAATTTTCTGGATTTTTGAAAATTTCACTTTTTTGTGAAAATATCCACTAAATGAGGGAATAATATGTGTGAGGGTACCCCAGGAGAGTTCCAAATGTGTGTGGGTATAATATATATCCCACGAGGGTAAAATTAAAAAAAGTTGAAAAAAAATTTTTTTTGGGCTTAGTAATTTTTCCGGCGTTTCTCAGACTTTCAGATAGGGGAAATGTCAGTGAGCCTTCAGATTTCAGTTCCAGAGCGATTCGCCCGATGAGTCCTTGATATTTAGTCGTTTTCAGCCAATTTTCTGGATTTTTGAAAATTTCACTTTTTTGTGAAAATATCCACTAAATGAGGGAATAATATGTGTGAGGGTACCCCAGGAGAGTTCCAAATGTGTGTGGGTATAATATATATCCCACGAGGGTAAAATTGAAAAAAGTTGAAAAAAAATTTTTTTTGGGCTTAGTCATTTTTCCGGCGTTTCTCAGTCTTTCAGATAGGGGAAATGTCAGTGAGCCTTCAGATTTCAATTCCAGAGCGATTCGCCCGATGAGTCCTTGATATTTAGTAGTTTTCAGCCAATTTTCTGGATTTTTGAAAATTTCACTTTTTTGTGAAAATATCCACTAAATGAAGGAATAATATGAGTGAGGGTACCCAGGAGAGTTCTAAATGTGTGTGGGTAGAATATATATCCCACAGGGGTAAAATTGAAAAAAGTTGAAACATTTTTTTTTTTGAACTTAGTCATTTTTCCGGCTTTTATCAAACTTTCAGATAGGGGAAATGTCAGTGAGCGTTCCGATTTCAGTTCCAGAGCGATTCGCCCAATGAGTCCTTGATATTTAGTCGTTTTCAGCCAATTTTCTGGATTTTTGAAAATTTCACTTGTTTGTGAAAATATCCACTAAATGAGGGAATAATATGTGTGAGGGTACCCCAGGAGAGTTCCAAATGTGTGTGGGTAGAATATGTATCCCACGGGGTAAAATTGAAAAAAGTTGAAAAAAATTTTTTTTTTGGACTTAGTCATTTTTCCGGCATTTATCAGACTTTCAGATAGGGGAAATGTCAGTGAGCATTCCGATTTCAGTTCCAGAGCGATTCGCCCAATGAGTCCTTGATATTTAGTCGTTTTCAGCCAATTTTCGTGATTTTTGAAAATTTCACTTTTTTGTGAAAATGTCCACTAAATGAGGGAATAATATGTGTGAGGGTACCCCAGGAGAGTTCCAAATGTGTGTGTGTAGAATATATATCCCACGGGGGTAAAATTGAAAAAAGTTTAAAAAATTTTTTTCTTGGACTTAGTCATTTTTCCGGCTTTTATCAGACTTTCAGATTGGGGAAATGTCAGTGAGCGTTCCGATTTCAGTTCCAGAGCGATTCGCCCAATGAGTCCTTGATATTTAGTCGTTTTCAGCCAATATTTTGGATTTTTGAAAATGTCACTTTTTTGTGAAAATATCCACTAAATGAGGGAATAATATGTGTGAGGGTACCCCAGGAGAGTTCCAAATGTGTGTGGGTAGAATATATATCCCACGGGGGGAAAATTGAAAAAAGTTGAAAAATTTTTTTTTTTGGACTTAGTCATTTTTCCGGCTTTTATCAAACTTTCAGATAGGGGAAATGTCAATGAGCGTTCCGATTTCAGTTCCCGAGCGATTCGCGCAAAGAGTCCTTGATATTTAGTCGTTTTCAGCCAATTTTCTGGAGTTTTGAAAATTTCCCTTTTTTGTGAAAATATCCACTAAATGAGGGAATAATATGTGTGAGGGTACCCCAGGAGAGTTCCAAATGTGTGTGGGTATAATATATATCCCACGAGGGTAAAATTGAAAAAAGTTGAAAAAAATTTTTTTTTGGGCTTAGTCATTTTTCCGGCATTTCTCAGACTTTCAGATAGGGGAAATGTCAGTGAGCGTTCCGATTTCAGTTCCAGAGCGATTCGCCCAATGACTCCTTGATATTTAGTCGTTTTCAGCCAATTTTCGGGATTTTTGAAAATTTCACTTTTTTGTGAAAATATCCACTAAATGAGGGAATAATATGTGTGAGGGTACCCCAGGAGAGTTCCAAATGTGTGTGGGTATAATATATATCCCACGAGGGTAAAATTGAAAAAAGTTGAAAAACATTTTTTTTTTGGCTTAGTCATTTTTCCGGCGTTTCTCAGACTTTCAGATAGGGGAAATGTCAGTGAGCGTTCCGATTTCAGTTCCAGAGCGATTCGCCCAATGAGTCCTTGATATTTAGTCGTTTTCAGCCAATTTTCGGGATTTTTGAAAATTTCACTTTTTTGTGAAAATATCCACTAAATGAGGGAATAATATGTGTGAGGGTACCCCAGGAGAGTTCCAAATGTGTGTGGGTAGAATATATATCCCACGGGGGTACAATTGAAAAAAGTTTAAAAAATTTTTTTTTTGGACTTAGTCATTTTTCCGGCGTTTCTCAGACTTTCAGATCGGGGAAATGTCAGTGAGCGTTCCGATTTCAGTTCCAGAGCGATTCGCCCAATGAGTCCTTGATATTTAGTCATTTTCAGCCAATTTTCTGGATTTTTGAAAATGTCACTTTTTTGTGAAAATATCCACTAAATGAGGGAATAATATGTGTGAGGGTACCCCAGGAGAGTTCCAAATGTGTGTGAGTAGAATATATATCCAACGGGGGTAAAATTGAAAAAAGTTTAAAAATTTTTTTTTTGGACTTAGTCATTTTTCCGGCTTTTATCAGACTTTCAGATTGGGGAAATGTTAGTGAGCGTTCCGATTTCAGTTCCAGAGCGATTCGCCCAATGAGTCCTTGATATTTAGTTGTTTTCAGCCAATATTTTGGATTTTTGAAAATGTCACTTTTTTGTGAAAATATCCACTAAATGAGGGAATAATATGTGTGAGGGTACCCCAGGAGAGTTCCAAATGTGTGTGGGTAGAATATATATCTCAAGGGGGGGAAATTGAAAAAAGTTGAAAAATTTTTTTTTTTGGACTTAGTCATTTTTCCGGCTTTTATCAAACTTTCAGATAGGGGAAATGTCAATGAGCGTTCCGATTTCAGTTCCCGAGCGATTCGCCCAAAGAGTCCTTGATATTTAGTCGTTTTCAGCCAATTTTCGGGATTTTTGAATATTTCACTTTTTTGTGAAAATATCCACTAAATGAGGGAATAATATGTGTGAGGGTACCCCAGGAGAGTTCTAAATGTGTGTGGGTATAATATATATCCCACGAGGGTAATATTGAAAAAAGTTGAAAAACATTTTTTTTTGGGCTTAGTCATTTTTCCGGCGTTTCTCAGACTTTCAGATAGGGGAAATGTCAGTGAGCGTTCCGATTTCAGTTCCAGAGCGATTCGCCCATTGAGTCCTTGATATTTAGGCGTTTTCAGCCAATTTTCGGGATTTTTGAAAATTTCACTTTTTTGTGAAAATATCCACTAAATGAGGGAATAATATGTGTGAGGGTACCCCAGGAGAGTTCCAAATGTGTGTGTATAGAATATATATCCCACGGGGGTAAAATTGAAAAAAGTTGAAAAAATTTTTTTCTTGGACTTATTCATTTTTCCGGCTTTTATCAGACTTTCAGATTGGGGAAATGTCAGTGAGCGTTCCGATTTCAGTTCCAGAGCGATTCGCCCAATGAGTCCTTGATATTTAGTCGTTTTCAGCCAATTTTCTGGATTTTTGAAAATTTCACTTTTTTGTGAAAATATCCACTAAATGAGGGAATAATATGTGTGAGGGTACCCCAGGAGAGTTCCAAATATGTGTGGGTAGAATATATATCCCACGGGGGTAAAATTGAAAAAAGTTGAAAACATTTTTTTTTTGGACTGTCATTTTTCCGGCATTTATCAGACTTTCAGATAGTGGAAATGTCAGTAAGCGTTCCGATTTCAGTTCCAGAGCGATTCGCCCAATGAGTCCTTGATATTTAGTCGTTTTCAGCCAATTTTCTGGATTTTTGAAAATTTCACTTTTTTGTGAAAATATCCACTAAATGAGGGAATAATATGTGTGAGGGTACCCCAGGAGAGTTCCAAATGTGTGTGGGTAGAATATATATCTCACGGGGGGGAAATTGAAAAAAGTTGAAAAATTTTTTTTTTTGGACTTAGTCATTTTTCCGGCTTTTATCAAACTTTCAGATAGGGGAAATGTCAATGAGCATTCCGATTTCAGTTCCCGAGCGATTCGCCCAAAGAGTCCTTGATATTTAGTCGTTTTCAGCCAATTTACGGGATTTTTGAAAATTTCACTTTTTTGTGAAAATATCCACTAAATGAGGGAATAATATGTGTGAGGGTACCCCAGGAGAGTTCCAAATGTGTGTGTATAGAATATATATCCCACGGGGGTAAAATTGAAAAAAGTTGAAAAAATTTTTTTCTTGGACTTAGTCATTTTTCCGGCTTTTATCAGACTTTCAGATTGGGGAAATGTCAGTGAGCGTTCCGATTTCAGTTCCAGAGCGATTCGCCCAATGAGTCCTTGATATTTAGTCGTTTTCAGCCAATATTTTGGATTTTTGAAAATGTCACTTTTTTGTGAAAATATCCACTAAATGAGGGAATAATATGTGTGAGGGTACCCCAGGAGAGTTCCAAATGTGTGTGGGTAGAATATATATCTCACGGGGGGAAAATTGAAAAAAGTTGAAAAATTTTTTTTTTTGGACTTAGTCATTTTTCCGGCTTTTATCAAACTTTCAGATAGGGGAAATGTCAATGAGCGTTCCGATTTCAGTTCCCGAGCGATTCGCCCAAAGAGTCCTTGATATTTAGTCGTTTTCAGCCAATTTTCTGGATTTTTGAAAATTTCACTTTGTTGTGAAAATATCCACTAAATGAGGGAATAATATGTGTGAGGGTACCCCAGGAGAGTTCCAAATGTGTGTGGGTATAATATATATCCCACGAGGGTAAAATTGAAAAAAGTTGAAAAAAATTTTTTTGGCCTTTGTCATTTTTCCGGCGTTTCTCAGACTTTCAGATAGGGGAAATGTCAGTGAGCGTTCCGATTTCAGTTCCAGAGCGATTCGCCCAATGAGTCCTTGATATTTAGTCGTTTTCAGCCAATATTTTGGATTTTTGAAAATGTCACTTTTTTGTGAAAATATCCACTAAATGAGGGAATAATATGTGTGAGGGTACCCCAGGAGAGTTCCAAATGTGTGTGGGTAGAATATATATCTCAAGGGGGGGAAATTGAAAAAAGTTGAAAAATTTTTTTTTTTGGACTTAGTCATTTTTCCGGCTTTTATCAAACTTTCAGATAGGGGAAATGTCAATGAGCGTTCCGATTTCAGTTCCCGAGCGATTCGCCCAAAGAGTCCTTGATATTTAGTCGTTTTCAGCCAATTTTCGGGATTTTTGAATATTTCACTTTTTTGTGAAAATATCCACTAAATGAGGGAATAATATGTGTGAGGGTACCCCAGGAGAGTTCTAAATGTGTGTGGGTATAATATATATCCCACGAGGGTAATATTGAAAAAAGTTGAAAAACATTTTTTTTTGGGCTTAGTCATTTTTCCGGCGTTTCTCAGACTTTCAGATAGGGGAAATGTCAGTGAGCGTTCCGATTTCAGTTCCAGAGCGATTCGCCCATTGAGTCCTTGATATTTAGGCGTTTTCAGCCAATTTTCGGGATTTTTGAAAATTTCACTTTTTTGTGAAAATATCCACTAAATGAGGGAATAATATGTGTGAGGGTACCCCAGGAGAGTTCCAAATGTGTGTGTATAGAATATATATCCCACGGGGGTAAAATTGAAAAAAGTTGAAAAAATTTTTTTCTTGGACTTATTCATTTTTCCGGCTTTTATCAGACTTTCAGATTGGGGAAATGTCAGTGAGCGTTCCGATTTCAGTTCCAGAGCGATTCGCCCAATGAGTCCTTGATATTTAGTCGTTTTCAGCCAATTTTCTGGATTTTTGAAAATTTCACTTTTTTGTGAAAATATCCACTAAATGAGGGAATAATATGTGTGAGGGTACCCCAGGAGAGTTCCAAATATGTGTGGGTAGAATATATATCCCACGGGGGTAAAATTGAAAAAAGTTGAAAACATTTTTTTTTTGGACTGTCATTTTTCCGGCATTTATCAGACTTTCAGATAGTGGAAATGTCAGTAAGCGTTCCGATTTCAGTTCCAGAGCGATTCGCCCAATGAGTCCTTGATATTTAGTCGTTTTCAGCCAATTTTCTGGATTTTTGAAAATTTCACTTTTTTGTGAAAATATCCACTAAATGAGGGAATAATATGTGTGAGGGTACCCCAGGAGAGTTCCAAATGTGTGTGGGTAGAATATATATCTCACGGGGGGGAAATTGAAAAAAGTTGAAAAATTTTTTTTTTTGGACTTAGTCATTTTTCCGGCTTTTATCAAACTTTCAGATAGGGGAAATGTCAATGAGCATTCCGATTTCAGTTCCCGAGCGATTCGCCCAAAGAGTCCTTGATATTTAGTCGTTTTCAGCCAATTTACGGGATTTTTGAAAATTTCACTTTTTTGTGAAAATATCCACTAAATGAGGGAATAATATGTGTGAGGGTACCCCAGGAGAGTTCCAAATGTGTGTGTATAGAATATATATCCCACGGGGGTAAAATTGAAAAAAGTTGAAAAAATTTTTTTCTTGGACTTAGTCATTTTTCCGGCTTTTATCAGACTTTCAGATTGGGGAAATGTCAGTGAGCGTTCCGATTTCAGTTCCAGAGCGATTCGCCCAATGAGTCCTTGATATTTAGTCGTTTTCAGCCAATATTTTGGATTTTTGAAAATGTCACTTTTTTGTGAAAATATCCACTAAATGAGGGAATAATATGTGTGAGGGTACCCCAGGAGAGTTCCAAATGTGTGTGGGTAGAATATATATCTCACGGGGGGAAAATTGAAAAAAGTTGAAAAATTTTTTTTTTTGGACTTAGTCATTTTTCCGGCTTTTATCAAACTTTCAGATAGGGGAAATGTCAATGAGCGTTCCGATTTCAGTTCCCGAGCGATTCGCCCAAAGAGTCCTTGATATTTAGTCGTTTTCAGCCAATTTTCTGGATTTTTGAAAATTTCACTTTGTTGTGAAAATATCCACTAAATGAGGGAATAATATGTGTGAGGGTACCCCAGGAGAGTTCCAAATGTGTGTGGGTATAATATATATCCCACGAGGGTAAAATTGAAAAAAGTTGAAAAAAATTTTTTTGGCCTTTGTCATTTTTCCGGCGTTTCTCAGACTTTCAGATAGGGGAAATGTCAGTGAGCGTTCCGATTTCAGTTCCAGAGCGATTCGCCCAATGAGTCCTTGATATTTAGTCGTTTTCAGCCAATATTTTGGATTTTTGAAAATGTCACTTTTTTGTGAAAATATCCACTAAATGAGGGAATAATATGTGTGAGGGTACCCCAGGAGAGTTCCAAATGTGTGTGGGTAGAATATATATCTCACGGGGGGAAAATTGAAAAAAGTTGAAAAATTTTTTTTTTTGGACTTAGTCATTTTTCCGGCTTTTATCAAACTTTCAGATAGGGGAAATGTCAATGAGCGTTCCGATTTCAGTTCCCGAGCGATTCGCCCAAAGAGTCCTTGATATTTAGTCGTTTTCAGCCAATTTTCGGGATTTTTGAATATTTCACTTTTTTGTGAAAATATCCACTAAATGAGGGAATAATATGTGTGAGGGTACCCCAGGAGAGTTCTAAATGTGTGTGGGTATAATATATATCCCACGAGGGTAATATTGAAAAAAGTTGAAAAACATTTTTTTTTGGGCTTAGTCATTTTTCCGGCGTTTCTCAGACTTTCAGATAGGGGAAATGTCAGTGAGCGTTCCGATTTCAGTTCCAGAGCGATTCGCCCATTGAGTCCTTGATATTTAGGCGTTTTCAGCCAATTTTCGGGATTTTTGAAAATTTCACTTTTTTGTGAAAATATCCACTAAATGAGGGAATAATATGTGTGAGGGTACCCCAGGAGAGTTCCAAATGTGTGTGTATAGAATATATATCCCACGGGGGTAAAATTGAAAAAAGTTGAAAAAATTTTTTTCTTGGACTTAGTCATTTTTCCGGCTTTTATCAGACTTTCAGATTGGGGAAATGTCAGTGAGCGTTCCGATTTCAGTTCCAGAGCGATTCGCCCAATGAGTCCTTGATATTTAGTCGTTTTCAGCCAATTTTCTGGATTTTTGAAAATTTCACTTTTTTGTGAAAATATCCACTAAATGAGGGAATAATATGTGTGAGGGTACCCCAGGAGAGTTCCAAATATGTGTGGGTAGAATATATATCCCACGGGGGTAAAATTGAAAAAAGTTGAAAACATTTTTTTTTTGGACTGTCATTTTTCCGGCATTTATCAGACTTTCAGATAGTGGAAATGTCAGTAAGCGTTCCGATTTCAGTTCCAGAGCGATTCGCCCAATGAGTCCTTGATATTTAGTCGTTTTCAGCCAATTTTCTGGATTTTTGAAAATTTCACTTTTTTGTGAAAATATCCACTAAATGAGGGAATAATATGTGTGAGGGTACCCCAGGAGAGTTCCAAATGTGTGTGGGTAGAATATATATCTCACGGGGGGGAAATTGAAAAAAGTTGAAAAATTTTTTTTTTTGGACTTAGTCATTTTTCCGGCTTTTATCAAACTTTCAGATAGGGGAAATGTCAATGAGCATTCCGATTTCAGTTCCCGAGCGATTCGCCCAAAGAGTCCTTGATATTTAGTCGTTTTCAGCCAATTTACGGGATTTTTGAAAATTTCACTTTTTTGTGAAAATATCCACTAAATGAGGGAATAATATGTGTGAGGGTACCCCAGGAGAGTTCCAAATGTGTGTGTATAGAATATATATCCCACGGGGGTAAAATTGAAAAAAGTTGAAAAAATTTTTTTCTTGGACTTAGTCATTTTTCCGGCTTTTATCAGACTTTCAGATTGGGGAAATGTCAGTGAGCGTTCCGATTTCAGTTCCAGAGCGATTCGCCCAATGAGTCCTTGATATTTAGTCGTTTTCAGCCAATATTTTGGATTTTTGAAAATGTCACTTTTTTGTGAAAATATCCACTAAATGAGGGAATAATATGTGTGAGGGTACCCCAGGAGAGTTCCAAATGTGTGTGGGTAGAATATATATCTCACGGGGGGAAAATTGAAAAAAGTTGAAAAATTTTTTTTTTTGGACTTAGTCATTTTTCCGGCTTTTATCAAACTTTCAGATAGGGGAAATGTCAATGAGCGTTCCGATTTCAGTTCCCGAGCGATTCGCCCAAAGAGTCCTTGATATTTAGTCGTTTTCAGCCAATTTTCTGGATTTTTGAAAATTTCACTTTGTTGTGAAAATATCCACTAAATGAGGGAATAATATGTGTGAGGGTACCCCAGGAGAGTTCCAAATGTGTGTGGGTATAATATATATCCCACGAGGGTAAAATTGAAAAAAGTTGAAAAAAATTTTTTTGGCCTTTGTCATTTTTCCGGCGTTTCTCAGACTTTCAGATAGGGGAAATGTCAGTGAGCGTTCCGATTTCAGTTCCAGAGCGATTCGCCCAATGAGTCCTTGATATTTAGTCGTTTTCAGCCAATATTTTGGATTTTTGAAAATGTCACTTTTTTGTGAAAATATCCACTAAATGAGGGAATAATATGTGTGAGGGTACCCCAGGAGAGTTCCAAATGTGTGTGGGTAGAATATATATCTCACGGGGGGAAAATTGAAAAAAGTTGAAAAATTTTTTTTTTTGGACTTAGTCATTTTTCCGGCTTTTATCAAACTTTCAGATAGGGGAAATGTCAATGAGCGTTCCGATTTCAGTTCCCGAGCGATTCGCCCAAAGAGTCCTTGATATTTAGTCGTTTTCAGCCAATTTTCTGGATTTTTGAAAATTTCACTTTGTTGTGAAAATATCCACTAAATGAGGGAATAATATGTGTGAGGGTACCCCAGGAGAGTTCCAAATGTGTGTGGGTATAATATATATCCCACGAGGGTAAAATTGAAAAAAGTTGAAAAAAATTTTTTTGGCCTTTGTCATTTTTCCGGCGTTTCTCAGACTTTCAGATAGGGGAAATGTCAGTGAGCGTTCCGATTTCAGTTCCAGAGCGATTCGCCCAATGAGTCCTTGATATTTAGTCGTTTTCAGCCAATTTTCTGGATTTTTGAAAATTTCACTTTTTTGTGAAAATATCCACTAAATGAGGGAATAATATGTGTGAGGGTACCCCAGGAGAGTTCCAAATGTGTGTGGGTATAATATATATCCCACGAGGGTAAAATTAAAAAAAGTTGAAAAAAAATTTTTTTTGGGCTTAGTAATTTTTCCGGCGTTTCTCAGACTTTCAGATAGGGGAAATGTCAGTGAGCCTTCAGATTTCAGTTCCAGAGCGATTCGCCCGATGAGTCCTTGATATTTAGTCGTTTTCAGCCAATTTTCTGGATTTTTGAAAATTTCACTTTTTTGTGAAAATATCCACTAAATGAGGGAATAATATGTGTGAGGGTACCCCAGGAGAGTTCCAAATGTGTGTGGGTATAATATATATCCCACGAGGGTAAAATTGAAAAAAGTTGAAAAAAAATTTTTTTGGGGCTTAGTCATTTTTCCGGCGTTTCTCAGTCTTTCAGATAGGGGAAATGTCAGTGAGCCTTCAGATTTCAATTCCAGAGCGATTCGCCCGATGAGTCCTTGATATTTAGTCGTTTTCAGCCAATTTTCTGGATTTTTGAAAATTTCACTTTTTTGTGAAAATATCCACTAAATGAGGGAATAATATGTGTGAGGGTACCCCAGGAGAGTTCCAAATGTGTGTGGGTATAATATATATCCCACGAGGGTAAAATTGAAAAAAGTTGAAAAAAAATTTTTTTGGGGCTTAGTCATTTTTCCGGCGTTTCTCAGTCTTTCAGATAGGGGAAATGTCAGTGAGCCTTCAGATTTCAATTCCAGAGCGATTCGCCCGATGAGTCCTTGATATTTAGTCGTTTTCAGCCAATTTTCTGGATTTTTGAAAATTTCACTTTTTTGTGAAAATATCCACTAAATGAGGGAATAATATGTGTGAGGGTACCCCAGGAGAGTTCTAAATGTGTGTGGGTATAATATATATCCCACGAGGGTAAAATTGAAAAAAGTTGAAAAACATTTTTTTTTGGGCTTAGTCATTTTTCCGGCGTTTCTCAGACTTTCAGATAGGGGAAATGTCAGTGAGCGTTCCGATTTCAGTTCCAGAGCGATTCGCCCAATGAGTCCTTGATATTTAGTCGTTTTCAGCCAATTTTCTGGATTTTTGAAAATTTCTCTTTTTTGTGAAAATATCCACTAAATGAGGGAATAATATGTGTGAGGGTACCCCAGGAGAGTTCCAAATGTGTGTGGGTAGAATATATATCCCACGGGGGTAAAATTGAAAAAAGTTGAAAAAAATGTTTTTTTGGACTGTCCTTTTTCCGGCATTTATCAGACTTTCAGATAGTGGAAATGTCAGTGAGCGTTCCGATTTCAGTTCCAGAGCGATTCGCCCAAGGAGTCCTTGATATTTAGTCGTTTTCAGCCAATTTTCTGGATTTTTGAAAATTTCACTTTTTTGTGAAAATATCCACTAAATGAGGGAATAATATGTGTGAGGGTACCCCAGGAGAGTTCCAAATGTGTGTGGGTAGAATATATATCCCACGGGGGTAAAATTGAAAAAAGTTGAAAAAAATTTTTTTTTTGGACTGTCATTTTTCCGGCATTTATCAGACTTTCAGATAGTGGAAATGTCAGTGAGCGTTCCGATTTCAGTTCCAGAGCGATTCGCCCAATGAGTCCTTGATATTTAGTCGTTTTCAGCCAATTTTCTGGATTTTTGAAAATTTCACTTTTTTGTGAAAATATCCACTAAATGAGGGAATAATATGTGTGAGGGTACCCCAGGAGAGTTCCAAATGTGTGTGGGTAGAATATATATCCCAGGGGGGTAAAATTGAAAAAAGTTTAAAAAATTTTTTTTTGGACTTAGTCATTTTTCCGGCGTTTCTCAGACTTTCAGATAGGGGAAATGTCAGTGAGCGTTCCGATTTCAGTTCCAGAGCGATTCGCCCAATGAGTCCTTGATATTTAGTCGTTTTCAGCCAATTTTCGGGATTTTTGAAAATTTCACTTTTTTGTGAAAATATCCATTAAATGAGGGAATAATATGTGTGAGGGTACCCCAGGAGAGTTCCAAATGTGTGTGTTATGTTCTGCTACCAGAGCTAAGGAAAGAGAGGAGATCTGTCCCTACGATAGAACTCAGCTAAATCCCTACGATGTAACAGGGGACCTGATCCTGCGATCAGACCTGCTAAAGTCCTAAGCTAGTCTGTACGGAGACCTATTGATGTGGGGAAGGAATCCCTACAAGTACTAAGGAATGGGAGGAATATGGGACACCTCCTAACAGAAATAGTAGCAGACAGACGAACAAACAAAATATATAGAACATAGAGGTCAGTAGACCAAGCAAACTAACAGAGCAAGACACAGAGCACAGGCTAGCTAGAAAGTAGATATACAATGAAGTCCAGCAAAGCCAGAAGGGCGGAGCAGGATTAAATAGGCCAACAAGGTCATGTGACCAGCAAAGGAAAAAAAAACTAAGAGCAAGGTTCTAACAGTACCCCCCCTTCTAAGAGGATCCTCCAGATCCCCTAGGACCAGGCTTATCAGGAAATCTCCTGTGAAACGCTCTGATAAGTCTGGACGCGGAAACATCATCCGACCTCACCCAAGAGTTATCCTCGGGACCGAAACCTTTCCAGGCCACAAGATACTGCAAACTACCTCTATACCGTCTAGAGTTAAGGATGCGAGAAATTTCATATTCCCCGTCCTCCACCACCGGAGGAACAGAGGCAGAGGCGTCACAATCCGATACAACAGCTTTTTTCAACAGAGAGACAAGAAATACCGGATTAATTCTCCAGGAGGTAGGAACCTCCAACCTAACAGCAGATTGGTTGACAACCTGAAGCACCTTAAAGGGCCCTACAAACTTGGGACCCAATTTCTTTGAAGGAATCCTCAACCGCAGATTCCTAGAGGACAACCAAACCATGTCACCAACAGCGAACAAAACCTCCTGTCGTTTCCTATCAAAGTAGTCTTTAGATTTTCTGTTGGCCTCCTGAAGATTACCACGCACATCCGTCCAAACTCTCTCCAAATCACCGGAAAAATTCTCCTCCTCAGGCACGGCAGATCCCAACTTGGAGAACGACCCAAGCGACGGATGTCTCCCAGAACAACAAAAAAAAGGCGAACAACCAGCAGAAGAAGATGTATGATTGTTCAGAGCAAATTCAGCAAGTGGCAGAAACTCAGACCACCCCTCTTGATTGTCTGCCACAAAACAACGCAAGAACTGCTCAACATCCTGGTTTTTCCTTTCTGTCTGGCCATTAGATTCAGGATGATATCCGGACAAGAACGACAAATGAACTCCCAACCTATCACAAAAGGCGCGCCAAAAACGAGCCACGAACTGAGGACCCCTATTAGAAACAATGTCAGTAGGAACGCCATGAAGTCTGACAATTTCCTTGACAAAGGCCTTAGCGAGAGTTTTAGCGCAGGGCAGTTTGACGAAAGGAACCAAGTGACACATCTTGCTAAAACGGTCCACGACCACCCAGATGACAGTAAAACCCTCAGAGGGGGGAAGGTCAGTTATAAAGTCCATAGCCAAATGTGTCCAAGGAGCACTGGGAACCTCCAAAGGACAAAGCAACCCCGCAGCAGGAGTATGTGAGGACTTAGATCTAGCACATATAGTACATTGACGCACCCACTTAGTGACTTCCTTCTGCCATCCAGGCCACCAAAAACTGCGACCCACCAGTCTCTTGGTCTCAGAGATTCCGGGATGACCTGCCAACCGAGATTCGTGACACTCAACAAACAAATCTCTCCTAAAGGTCCCAGGCACAAACAACCTCCCATGAGGAGTGTTAGAAGGGGCATTCTCCTGTGCTTTAAGAATCTCATTTTCCAAAACGGAGTCCAAAGCAGCAATCACAACACCTTCTTGTAAAATGTTCTCCTCTTTCTCAGCACCGACTATGGGAGAAAAACTGCGAGACAAGGCATCCGCCTTAACATTCTTAGTACCAGGGATGTAAGTAACGGAGAAATTAAACCGCGAGAAAAACAGTGCCCACCTAGCCTGACGGGCATTCAGGCGCTTGGCAGCATCAAGATATATCAGATTTTTATGATCCGTAAGAACCTGAACGGGAAATTCCGCACCTTCCAAGAAGTGGCGCCAGTGTTCAAATGCGAGTTTAATAGCCAATAATTCCCGATTACCAATATCGTAATTCAGTTCAGTCTCCGAAAATTTTTTTGAAAAAAAGGCACAGGGATGTAATCCATCCCCGTTATCCTGAGACAATACTGCGCCAACCCCCACAGAGGAAGCATCAACCTCAACCAAAAACGGCCTAGTAACATCAGGCTGCATAAGGATGGGAGCAGAGGTGAACCTCTCCTTGAGATACACAAAAGCTTCAATGGCCTCAGAAGACCACTGAACCGCATCAGCACCTTTCCTGGTGAGATCAGTCAGAGGTTTGACAATACTAGAAAAATTTTTTATGAATTTTCTGTAGTAATTGGCGAAACCCAAAAACCTCTGTATCGATTTCAAACCAATAGGCCTAGGCCATTCCTGCACAGCCTGAACCTTAACCGGATCCATCTCAAAACCTTTGCTGGAGATAATGTAGCCCAAAAAACTAATTCTCTGTACAGCGAACTCACATTTCTCCAGTTTAGCAAAAAGCGAATTGTCCATTAATAACTGTAATACCTCACGCACGCTCCGCCAATGAGACTCCAGATCCGGCGAATAAATCAAAATGTCATCCAAATACACAACCACATTTTTACCGATCAAAGGTCTAAGGATGTCATTAATCAGATTTTGAAAAAATGCAGGAGCATTAGTAAGACCAAAAGGCATAACCAGATTCTCAAAATGACCCACAGGAGTGTTAAAAACAGTCTTCCATTGGTCACCCTCCTTCAAGCGCAACAGATTGTATGCCCCCTTAAGGTCAATTTTAGAGAACCACTTGGCCCCCATTAACTGGTTAAACAGATCAGGAATCAATGGCAGTGGGTAAGGATTGCGTACAGTAATTTTGTTAATCTCACGAAAATCCAGACAAGGACGTAAACCGCCGTCCTTTTTTTTTTACAAAATAAAATCCAACCGCCACAGGAGACTTAGAGGGCCTAATGTGACCGGCGGCCAAACTTGTCTGTATGTATTCCTCCAAAGCCTTCCTCTCAGGAATAGTAAGGTTAAATAAACGACTTTTAGGAAGAGTCGCTCCAGGGACAAATTCAATAGAACAATCATAGTCTCTATGGGGAGGCAAAACCTGCGATTCCTTCTCAGAAAAAACTCTCCAAAAATCCTGAATAGGAACAGGCAATTCTCCCCTATCCAAAGCTGCAATACGCCCGTTACAACACTTGTCATAACATTTATGGCTCCAGGATTTAATTTCACTGGTAGACCAATCCAGTACAGGATTGTGAAATTTTAACCAGGGCAATCCCAATATTACTGGAGAAGGCAAGTTATTCAACACTACCAAATCCAATTTCTCATGGTGAACACCATTAATAGTGAGAGGAAATTCACAGACCTTGAGAGTAATATTCTTCAAAGGGGAACCATCCACAGAAACCACAGCAATGGGGGATCATAAAGGTTCAGGTTCTAATTTGAGTTTTTCCACGAATCCCCCATCAATTACATTCAGAGTAGACCCACAATCGACAAACACCCGAAATTCCATTAATTTTTTCTGAACAATCGTGGAAGCAGCTAAAAATATACCCTTGGAATTTAAACAGGCAATACGGGCGTGACTGACCATTTTTTTTTCTTTCTTCATACGAAGCTCACAGCCTTTAATCAAATGACCAGATTTCCCGCAATAGAAACACAAGCCTTCAGAAAATCGACGGTCTTTTTCTTGAGAGCGAGGTGTCACCGATCCAATCTCCATCGGTTCACCACTGTTAGTACACACATTCTCATAACCAGAAACTGACATAGCAGAGGATTTGCTCTCATTAACCCTTGCACGCAGTCTTCTATCCACCCGTATAGCTAATTGCATAGCCTGTTGCAAATCTTCAGGTGTAGGATAAGCAATTAGCAGGTCTTTAACCCTTTCACTGAGCCCAGCAAGAAATAGACTTTTCAGAGCAGAATCGTTCCACCCTGTTTGAGTGGACCAACGACGGAAATGAGTACAATATTTTTCCACATTACCTGATCCTTGTTTTAAACGTCTCAACTCAGTCTCAGCTGATGCGACACGGTCAGGATCATCATATAATAGTCCCAAAGCAGAAAAAAAACTATCCACTGATCTGAAGCATGTATCACTAGGTTGCAAAGAAAAGGCCCTCTCCTGAGGCTCTTTGCGGAAAAGTGACATTATGAACCCTATGCGCTGGGATTCATCCCCAGAGGACTTAGGTCTCAAACGAAAATACAATAAGCAAGCATTTTTAAATGAAAAAAATTCTCGGTGTTCACCAAAAAATAAATCCGGCAAACATACCTTAGGCTCCAAGAAATGTGCTCCAGGACAGTTACTCACGTGCTGACGGAGCTCGGCCACCTCCAGAGAGAGTGCCTGCAGGCGATGAACCAAATCCCGAACCGACACCATGATGGAACAGAAAAATCTTTCCTTAGAGAATTTGCTGGCTGGACTTACTGTTATGTTCTGCTACCAGAGCTAAGGAAAGAGAGGAGATCTGTCCCTACGATAGAACTCAGCTAAATCCCTACGATGTAACAGGGGACCTGATCCTGCGATCAGACCTGCTAAAGTCCTAAGCTAGTCTGTACGGAGACCTATAGATGTGGGGAAGGAATCCCTACAAGTACTAAGGACTGGGAGGAATATGGGACACCTCCTAACAGAAATAGTAGCAGACAGACGAACAAACAAAATATATAGAACATAGAGGTCAGTAGACCAAGCAAACTAACAGAGCAAGACACAGAGCACAGGCTAGCTAGAAAGTAGATATACAATGAAGTCCAGCAAAGCCAGAAGGGCGGAGCAGGATTAAATAGGCCAACAAGGTCATGTGACCAGCAAAGGAAAAAAAAACTAAGAGCAAGGTTCTAACAGTGTGTGTGTAGAATATATATCCCACGGGGGTAAAATTGAAAAAAGTTGAAAAAAATTTTTTCTTGGACTTAGTCATTTTTCCGGCTTTTATCAGACTTTCAGATTGGGGAAATGTCAGTGAGCGTTCCGATTTTAGTTCCAGAGCGATTCGCCCAATGAGTCCTTGATATTTAGTCGTTTTCAGCCAATATTTTGGATTTTTGAAAATGTCACTTTTTTGTGAAAATATCCACTAAATGAGGGAATAATATGTGTGAGGGTACCCCAGGAGAGTTCCAAATGTTTGTGTGTAGAATATATATCCCACGGGGGTAAAATTGAAAAAAGTTGAAAAATTTTTTTTTTTGGACTTAGTCATTTTTCCGGCTTTTATCAAACTTTCAGATAGGGGAAATCTCAATGAGCGTTCCGATTTCAGTTCCAGAGCGATTCGCACAATGAGTCCTTGATATTTAGTCGTTTTCAGCCAATTTTCTGGATTTTTGAAATTTTCACTTTTTTGTGAAAATATCCACTAAATGAGGGAATAATATGTGTGAGGGTACCCCAAGAGAGTTCCAAATGTGTGTGGGTAGAATATATATCCCACGGGGGTAAAATTGAAAAACGTTGAAAAAAATTTTTTCTTGGACTTAGTCATTTTTCTGGCATTTATCAGACTTTCAGATAGGGGAAATGTCAGTGAGCATTACGATTTCAGTTCCAGAGCGATTTGCCCAATGAGTCCTTGATATTTAGTCGTTTTCAGCCAATTTTCGGGATTTTTGAAAATTTCACTTTTTTGTGAAAATATCCACTAAATGAGGGAATAATATGTGTGAGGGTACCCCAGGAGAGTTCCAAATGTGTGTGGGTATAATATATATCCCAGGAGGGTAAAATTGAAAAAAGTTGGAAAAAATTTTTTCTTGGGCTTAGTCATTTTTCCGGCGTTTCTCAGACTTTCAGATAGGGGAAATGTCAGTGAGCGTTCCGATTTCAGTTCCAGAGCGATTCGCCCAATGAGTCCTTGATATTTAGTCGTTTTCAGCCAATTTTCTGGATTTTTGAAAATTTCACTTTTTTGTGAAAATATCCACTAAATGAGGGAATAATATGTGTGAGGGTACCCCAGGAGAGTTCCAAATGTGTGTGGGTAGAATATATATCCCACGGGGGTAAAATTGAAAAAAGTTTAAAAATTTTTTTTTTGGACTTAGTCATTTTTCCGGAGTTTCTCAGACTTTCAGATAGGGGAAATGTCAGTGAGCGTTCCGATTTCAGTTCCAGAGCGATTCGCCCAATGAGTCCTTGATATTTAGTCGTTTTCAGCCAATTTTCTGGATTTTTGAAAATGTCACTTTTTTGTGAAAATATCCACTAAATGAGGGAATAATATGTGTGAGGGTACCCCAGGAGAGTTCCAAATGTGTGTGGGTAGAATATATATCCCACGGGGGTAAAATTGAAAAAAGTTGAAAAATTTTTTTTCTTGGACTTAGTCATTTTTCCGGCGTTTATCAGACTTTCAGACAAGGGAAATGTCAGTGAGCGTTCCGATTTCATTTCCAGAGCGATTCGCCCAATGAGTCCTTGATAATTAGTCGTTTTCAGCCAATTTTCTGGATTTTTGAAAATGTCACTTTTTTGTGAAAATATCCACTAAATGAGGGAATAATATGTGTGAGGGTACCCCAGGAGAGTTCCAAATGTGTGTGGGTAGAATATATATCCCACGGGGGTAAAATTGAAAAAAGTTGAAAATTTTTTTTCTTGGGCTTAGTCATTTTTCCGGCGTTCATCAGACTTTCAGATAGGGGAAATGTCAGTGAGCGTACCGATTTCAGTTCCAGAGCGATTCGCCCAATGAGTCCTTGATATTTAGTCGTTTTCAGCCAATTTTCTGGATTTTTGAAAATGTCACTTTTTTGTGAAAATATCCACTAAATGAGGGAATAATATGTGTGAGGGTACCCCAGGAGAGTTCCAAATGTGTGTGGGTAGAATATATATCCCACGGGGGTAAAATTGAAAAAAGTTTAAAAAATTTTTTTTGGACTTAGTCATTTTTCCGGCGTTTCTCAGACTTTCAGATAGGGGAAATGTCAGTGAGCGTTCCGATTTCAGTTCCAGAGCGATTCGCCCAATGAGTCCTTGATATTTAGTCGTTTTCAGCCAATTTTCTGGATTTTTGAAAATTTCACTTTTTTGTGAAAATATCCACTAAATGAGGGAATAATATGTGTGAGGGTACCCCAGGAGAGTTCCAAATGTGTGTGGGTAGAATATATATCCCACGGGGGTAAAATTGAAAAAAGTTGAAAAATTTTTTTCTTGGACTTAGTCATTTTTCTGCCGTTTATCAGACTTTCAGATAGGGGAAATGTCAGTGAGCATTCCGATTTCAGTTCCAGTGCGATTCGCCCAATGAGTCCTTGATATTTAGTCGTTTTCAGCCAATTTTCTGGATTTTTGAAAATGTCACTTTTTTGTGAAAATATCCACTAAATGAGGGAATAATATGTGTGAGGGTACCCCAGGAGAGTTCCAAATGTGTGTGGGTAGAATATATATCCCACGGGGGTAAAATTGAAAAAAGTTGAAAAATTTTTTTCTTTGACTTAGTCATTTTTCCGGCGTTCATCAGACTTTCAGATAGGGGAAATGTCAGTGAGCGTACCGATTTCAGTTCCAGAGCGATTCGCCCAATGAGTCCTTGATATTTAGTCGTTTTCAGCCAATTTTCTGGATTTTTGAAAATGTCACTTTTTTGTGAAAATATCCACTAAATGAGGGAATAATATGTGTGAGGGTACCCCAGGAGAGTTCCAAATGTGTGTGGGTAGAATATATATCCCAGGGGGGTAAAATTGAAAAAAGTTGAAAAATTTTTTTTTTTGGACTTAGTCATTTTTCCGCCGTTTATCAGACTTTCAGATAGGGGAAATGTCAGTGAGCATTCCGATTTCAGTTCCAGAGCGATTCGCCCAATGAGTCCTTGATATTTAGTCGTTTTCAGCCAATTTTCAGGATTTTTGAAAATGTCACTTTTTTGTGAAAATATCCACTAAATGAGGGAATAATATGTGTGAGGGTACCCCAGGAGAGTTCCAAATGTGTGTGGGTAGAATATATATCCCAGGGGGGTAAAATTGAAAAAAGTTGAAAAATTTTTTTTTTTGGACTTAGTCATTTTTCCGCCGTTTATCAGACTTTCAGATAGGGGAAATGTCAGTGAGCATTCCGATTTCAGTTCCAGAGCGATTCGCCCAATGAGTCCTTGATATTTAGTCGTTTTCAGCCAATTTTCAGGATTTTTGAAAATGTCACTTTTTTGTGAAAATATCCACTAAATGAGGGAATAATATGTGTGAGGGTACCCCAGGAGAGTTCCAAATGTGTGTGGGTAGAATATATATCCCACGGGGGTAAAATTGAAAAAAGTTGAAAAATTTTTTTCTTTGACTTAGTCATTTTTCCGGCGTTCATCAGACTTTCAGATAGGGAAATGTCAGTGAGCGTTCCGATTTCAGTTCCAGAGCGATTCGCCCAATGAGTCCTTGATATTTAGTCGTTTTCAGCCAATTTTCTGGATTTTTGAAAATTTCACTTTTTTGTGAAAATATCCACTAAATGAGGGAATAATATGTGTGAGGGTACCCCAGGAGAGTTCCAAATGTGTGTGGGTAGAATATATATCCCACGGGGGTAAAATTGAAAAAAGTTGAAAATTTTTTTTCTTGGGCTTACTCATTTTTCCGGCGTTCATCAGACTTTCAGATAGGGGAAATGTCAGTGAGCGTTCCGATTTCAGTTCCAGAGCGATTCGCCCAATGAGTCCTTGGTATTTAGTCCTTTTCAGCCAATTTTCTGGATTTTTGAAAATGTCACTTTTTTGTGAAAATATCCACTAAATGAGGGAATAATATGTGTGAGGGTACCCCAGGAGAGTTCCAAATGTGTGTGGGTAGAATATATATCCCACGGGGGTAAAATTGAAAAAAATTTAAAAAATTTTTTGTTGGACTTAGTCATTTTTCCGTTGTTTCCCAGACTTTCAGATAGGGGAAATGTAAGTGAGCGTTCCGATTTTAGTTCCAGAGCGATTCGCCCAATGAGTCCTTGATATTTAGTCGTTTTCAGCCAATTTTCTGGATTTTTGAAAATTTCACTTTTTTGTGAAAATATCCACTAAATGAGGGAATAATATGTGTGAGGGTACCCCAGGAGAGTTCCAAATGTGTGTGGGTAGAATATATATCCCACGGGGGTAAAATTGAAAAAAGTTGAACATTTTTTTTCTTGGACTTAGTCATTTTTCCGGCGTTCATCAGAATTTCAGATAGGGAAATGTCAGTGAACGTTCCGATTTCAGTTCCAGAGCGATTCGCCCAATGAGTCCTTGATATTTAGTCGTTTTCAGCCAATTTTCTGGATTTTTGAAAATGTCACTTTTTTGTGAAAATATCCACTAAATGAGGGAATAATATGTGTGAGGGTACCCCAGGAGAGTTCCAAATGTGTGTGGGTAGAATATATATCCCACGGGGGTAAAATTGAAAAAAGTTGAAAAATTTTTTTTTTTGGACTTAGTCATTTTTCCGGCTTTTATCAAACTTTCATATAGGGGAAATGTCAGTGAGCGTACCGATTTCAGTTCCAGAGCGATTCGCCCAATGAGTCCTTGATATTTAGTCGTTTTTAGCCAATTTTCTGGATTTTTGAAAATGTCACTTTTTTGTGAAAATATCCACTAAATGAGGGAATAATATGTGTGAGGGTACCCCAGGAGAGTTCCAAATGTGTGTGGGTAGAATATATATCCCACGGGGGTAAAATTGAAAAAAGTTGAAAATTTTTTTTCTTGGACTTAGTCATTTTTCCGCCGTTTATCAGACTTTCAGATAGGGGAAATGTCAGTGAGCGTTCCGATTTCAGTTCCAGAGCGATTCGCCCAATGAGTCCTTGATATTTAGTCGTTTTCAGCCAATTTTCTGGATTTTTGAAAATGTCACTTTTTTGTGAAAATATCCACTAAATGAGGGAATAATATGTGTGAGGGTACCCCAGGAGAGTTCCAAATGTGTGTGGGTAGAATATATATCCCACGGGGGTAAAATTGAAAAAAGTTGAAAAATTTTTTTCTTGGACTTAGTCATTTTTCCGGCGTTCATCAGACTTTCAGATAGGGGAAATGTCAGTGAGCGTTCCGATTTCAGTTCCAGAGCGATTCGCCCAATGAGTCCTTGATATTTAGTCGTTTTCAGCCAATTTTCTGGATTTTTGAAAATGTCACTTTTTTTGTGAAAATATCCACTAAATGAGGGAATAATATGTGTGAGGGTACCCCAGGAGAGTTCTAAATGTGTGTGGGTAGAATATATATCCCACGGGGGTAAAATTGAAAAAAGTTAAAAAAATTTTTTTTGGGACTTAGTCATTTTTCCGGCGTTTCTCAGACTTTCAGATAGGGGAAATGTCAGTGTGCGTTCCGATTTCAGTTCCAGAGCGATTCGCCCAATGAGTCCTTGATATTTAGTCGTTTTCAGCCAATTTTCTGGATTTTTGAAAATGTCACTTTTTTGTGAAAATATCCACTAAATGAGGGAATAATATGTGTGAGGGTACCCCAGGAGAGTTCCAAATGTGTGTGGGTAGAATATATATCCCACGGGGGTAAAATTGAAAAAAGTTGAAAAATTTTTTTTTTTGGACTTAGTCATTTTTCCGGCTTTTATCAAACTTTCAGATAGGGGAAATGTCAGTGAGCGTACCGATTTCAGTTCCAGAGCGATTCGCCCAATGAGTCCTTGATATTTAGTCGTTTTTAGCCAATTTTCTGGATTTTTGAAAATGTCACTTTTTTGTGAAAATATCCACTAAATGAGGGAATAATATGTGTGAGGGTACCCCAGGAGAGTTCCAAATGTGTGTGGGTAGAATATATATCCCACGGGGGTAAAATTGAAAAAAGTTAAAAAATTTTTTTTTTGGACTTAGTCATTTTTCCGGCGTTTCTCAGACTTTCAGATAGGGGAAATGTAAGTGAGCGTTCCGATTTTAGTTCCAGAGCGATTCGCCCAATGAGTCCTTGATATTTAGTCGTTTTCAGCCAATTTTCTGGATTTTTGAAAATGTCACTTTTTTGTGAAAATATCCACTAAATGAGGGAATAATATGTGTGAGGGTACCCCAGGAGAGTTTCAAATGTGTGTGGGTAGAATATATAGCCCACGGGGGTAAAATTGAAAAAAGTTGAAAAAATTTTTTCTTGGGCTTAGTCATTTTTCCGGCGTTCATCAGATTTTCAGATAGGGGAAATGTCAGTGAGCGTTCCGATTTCAGTTCCAGAGCGATTCGCCCAATGAGTCCTTGATATTTAGTCGTTTTCAGCCAATTTGCTGGATTTTTGAAAATGTCACTTTTTTGTGAAAATATCCACTAAATGAGGGAATAATATGTGTGAGGGTACCCCAGGAGAGTTCCAAATGTGTGTGGGTAGAATATACATCCCACGGGGGTAAAATTGAAAAAAGTTGAAACATTTTTTTTTTTGGACTTAGTCATTTTTCCGGCTTTTATCAAACTTTCAGATAGGGGAAATGTCAGTGAGCGTTCCGATTTCAGTTCCAGAGCGATTCGCCCAATGAGTCCTTGATATTTAGTCGTTTTCAGCCAATTTTCTGGATTTTTGAAAATTTCACTTTTTTGTGAAAATATCCACTAAATGAGGGAATAATATGTGTGAGGGTACCCCAGGAGAGTTCCAAATGTGTGTGGGTAGAATATATATCCCACGGGGGTAAAATTGAAAAAAGTTGAAAAATTTTTTTCTTGGACTTAGTCATTTTTCTGCCGTTTATCAGACTTTCAGATAGGGGAAATGTCAGTGAGCATTCCGATTTCAGTTCCAGTGCGATTCGCCCAATGAGTCCTTGATATTTAGTCGTTTTCAGCCAATTTTCTGGATTTTTGAAAATGTAACTTTTTTGTGAAAATATCCACTAAATGAGGGAATAATATGTGTGAGGGTACCCCAGGAGAGTTCCAAATGTGTGTGGGTAGAATATATATCCCACGGGGGTAAAATTGAAAAAAGTTGAAAAATTTTTTTCTTTGACTTAGTCATTTTTCCGGCGTTCATCAGACTTTCAGATAGGGGAAATGTCAGTGAGCGTACCGATTTCAGTTCCAGAGCGATTCGCCCAATGAGTCCTTGATATTTAGTCGTTTTCAGCCAATTTTCTGGATTTTTGAAAATGTCACTTTTTTGTGAAAATATCCACTAAATGAGGGAATAATATGTGTGAGGGTACCCCAGGAGAGTTCCAAATGTGTGTGGGTAGAATATATATCCCAGGGGGGTAAAATTGAAAAAAGTTGAAAAATTTTATTTTTTGGACTTAGTCATTTTTCCGCCGTTTATCAGACTTTCAGATAGGGGAAATGTCAGTGAGCATTCCGATTTCAGTTCCAGAGCGATTCGCCCAATGAGTCCTTGATATTTAGTCGTTTTCAGCCAATTTTCAGGATTTTTGAAAATGTCACTTTTTTGTGAAAATATCCACTAAATGAGGGAATAATATGTGTGAGGGTACCCCAGGAGAGTTCCAAATGTGTGTGGGTAGAATATATATCCCACGGGGGTAAAATTGAAAAAAGTTGAAAAATTTTTTTCTTTGACTTAGTCATTTTTCCGGCGTTCATCAGACTTTCAGATAGGGAAATGTCAGTGAGCGTTCCGATTTCAGTTCCAGAGCGATTCGCCCAATGAGTCCTTGATATTTAGTCGTTTTCAGCCAATTTTCTGGATTTTTGAAAATTTCACTTTTTTGTGAAAATATCCACTAAATGAGGGAATAATATGTGTGAGGGTACCCCAGGAGAGTTCCAAATGTGTGTGGGTAGAATATATATCCCACGGGGGTAAAATTGAAAAAAGTTGAAAAATTTTTTTCTTGGGCTTACTCATTTTTCCGGCGTTCATCAGACTTTCAGATAGGGGAAATGTCAGTGAGCGTTCCGATTTCAGTTCCAGAGCGATTCGCCCAATGAGTCCTTGGTATTTAGTCGTTTTCAGCCAATTTTCTGGATTTTTGAAAATGTCACTTTTTTGTGAAAATATCCACTAAATGAGGGAATAATATGTGTGAGGGTACCCCAGGAGAGTTCCAAATGTGTGTGGGTAGAATATATATCCCACGGGGGTAAAATTGAAAAAAGTTTAAAAATTTTTTTGTTGGACTTAGTCATTTTTCCGTTGTTTCCCAGACTTTCAGATAGGGGAAATGTAAGTGAGCGTTCCGATTTTAGTTCCAGAGCGATTCGCCCAATGAGTCCTTGATATTTAGTCGTTTTCAGCCAATTTTCTGGATTTTTGAAAATTTCACTTTTTTGTGAAAATATCCACTAAATGAGGGAATAATATGTGTGAGGGTACCCCAGGAGAGTTCCAAATGTGTGTGGGTAGAATATATATCCCACGGGGGTAAAATTGAAAAAAGTTGAACATTTTTTTTCTTGGACTTAGTCATTTTTCCGGCGTTCATCAGAATTTCAGATAGGGAAATGTCAGTGAACGTTCCGATTTCAGTTCCAGAGCGATTCGCCCAATGAGTCCTTGATATTTAGTCGTTTTCAGCCAATTTTCTGGATTTTTGAAAATGTCACTTTTTTGTGAAAATATCCACTAAATGAGGGAATAATATGTGTGAGGGTACCCCAGGAGAGTTCCAAATGTGTGTGGGTAGAATATATATCCCACGGGGGTAAAATTGAAAAAAGTTGAAAAATTTTTTTTTTTGGACTTAGTCATTTTTCCGGCTTTTATCAAACTTTCAGATAGGGGAAATGTCAGTGAGCGTACCGATTTCAGTTCCAGAGCGATTCGCCCAATGAGTCCTTGATATTTAGTCGTTTTTAGCCAATTTTCTGGATTTTTGAAAATGTCACTTTTTTGTGAAAATATCCACTAAATGAGGGAATAATATGTGTGAGGGTACCCCAGGAGAGTTCCAAATGTGTGTGGGTAGAATATATATCCCACGGGGGTAAAATTGAAAAAAGTTAAAAAAAATTTTTCTTGGACTTAGTCATTTTTCCGCCGTTTATCAGACTTTCAGATAGCGGAAATGTCAGTGAGCGTTCCGATTTCAGTTCCAGAGCGATTCGCCCAATGAGTCCTTGATATTTAGTCGTTTTCAGCCAATTTTCTGGATTTTTGAAAATGTCACTTTTTTGTGAAAATATCCACTAAATGAGGGAATAATATGTGTGAGGGTACCCCAGGAGAGTTCCAAATGTGTGTGGGTAGAATATATATCCCACGGGGGTAAAATTGAAAAAAGTTGAAAAATTTTTTTCTTGGACTTAGTCATTTTTCCGGCGTTCATCAGATTTTCAGATAGGGGAAATGTCAGTGAGCGTTCCGATTTCAGTTCCAGAGCGATTCGCCCAATGAGTCCTTGATATTTAGTCGTTTTCAGCCAATTTGCTGGATTTTTGAAAATGTCACTTTTTTGTGAAAATATCCACTAAATGAGGGAATAATATGTGTGAGGGTACCCCAGGAGAGTTCCAAATGTGTGTGGGTAGAATATACATCCCACGGGGGTAAAATTGAAAAAAGTTGAAACATTTTTTTTTTTGGACTTAGTCATTTTTCCGGCTTTTATCAAACTTTCAGATAGGGGAAATGTCAGTGAGCGTTCCGATTTCAGTTCCAGAGCGATTCGCCCAATGAGTCCTTGATATTTAGTCGTTTTCAGCCAATTTTCTGGATTTTTGAAAATTTCACTTTTTTGTGAAAATATCCACTAAATGAGGGAATAATATGTGTGAGGGTACCCCAGGAGAGTTCCAAATGTGTGTGGGTAGAATATATATCCCACGGGGGTAAAATTGAAAAAAGTTGAAAAATTTTTTTCTTGGACTTAGTCATTTTTCTGCCGTTTATCAGACTTTCAGATAGGGGAAATGTCAGTGAGCATTCCGATTTCAGTTCCAGTGCGATTCGCCCAATGAGTCCTTGATATTTAGTCGTTTTCAGCCAATTTTCTGGATTTTTGAAAATGTAACTTTTTTGTGAAAATATCCACTAAATGAGGGAATAATATGTGTGAGGGTACCCCAGGAGAGTTCCAAATGTGTGTGGGTAGAATATATATCCCACGGGGGTAAAATTGAAAAAAGTTGAAAAATTTTTTTCTTTGACTTAGTCATTTTTCCGGCGTTCATCAGACTTTCAGATAGGGGAAATGTCAGTGAGCGTACCGATTTCAGTTCCAGAGCGATTCGTCCAATGAGTCCTTGATATTTAGTCGTTTTCAGCCAATTTTCTGGATTTTTGAAAATGTCACTTTTTTGTGAAAATATCCACTAAATGAGGGAATAATATGTGTGAGGGTACCCCAGGAGAGTTCCAAATGTGTGTGGGTAGAATATATATCCCAGGGGGGTAAAATTGAAAAAAGTTGAAAAATTTTTTTTTTTGGACTTAGTCATTTTTCCGCCGTTTATCAGACTTTCAGATAGGGGAAATGTCAGTGAGCATTCCGATTTCAGTTCCAGAGCGATTCGCCCAATGAGTCCGTGATATTTAGTCGTTTTCAGCCAATTTTCAGGATTTTTGAAAATGTCACTTTTTTGTGAAAATATCCACTAAATGAGGGAATAATATGTGTGAGGGTACCCCAGGAGAGTTCCAAATGTGTGTGGGTAGAATATATATCCCACGGGGGTAAAATTGAAAAAAGTTGAAAAATTTTTTTCTTTGACTTAGTCATTTTTCCGGCGTTCATCAGACTTTCAGATAGGGAAATGTCAGTGAGCGTTCCGATTTCAGTTCCAGAGCGATTCGCCCAATGAGTCCTTGATATTTAGTCGTTTTCAGCCAATTTTCTGGATTTTTGAAAATTTCACTTTTTTGTGAAAATATCCACTAAATGAGGGAATAATATGTGTGAGGGTACCCCAGGAGAGTTCCAAATGTGTGTGGGTAGAATATATATCCCACGGGGGTAAAATTGAAAAAAGTTGAAAAATTTTTTTCTTGGGCTTACTCATTTTTCCGGCGTTCATCAGACTTTCAGATAGGGGAAATGTCAGTGAGCGTTCCGATTTCAGTTCCAGAGCGATTCGCCCAATGAGTCCTTGGTATTTAGTCGTTTTCAGCCAATTTTCTGGATTTTTGAAAATGTCACTTTTTTGTGAAAATATCCACTAAATGAGGGAATAATATGTGTGAGGGTACCCCAGGAGAGTTCCAAATGTGTGTGGGTAGAATATATATCCCACGGGGGTAAAATTGAAAAAAGTTTAAAAATTTTTTTGTTGGACTTAGTCATTTTTCCGTTGTTTCCCAGACTTTCAGATAGGGGAAATGTAAGTGAGCGTTCCGATTTTAGTTCCAGAGCGATTCGCCCAATGAGTCCTTGATATTTAGTCGTTTTCAGCCAATTTTCTGGATTTTTGAAAATTTCACTTTTTTGTGAAAATATCCACTAAATGAGGGAATAATATGTGTGAGGGTACCCCAGGAGAGTTCCAAATGTGTGTGGGTAGAATATATATCCCACGGGGGTAAAATTGAAAAAAGTTGAACATTTTTTTTCTTGGACTTAGTCATTTTTCCGGCGTTCATCAGAATTTCAGATAGGGAAATGTCAGTGAACGTTCCGATTTCAGTTCCAGAGCGATTCGCCCAATGAGTCCTTGATATTTAGTCATTTTCAGCCAATTTTCTGGATTTTTGAAAATGTCACTTTTTTGTGAAAATATCCACTAAATGAGGGAATAATATGTGTGAGGGTACCCCAGGAGAGTTCCAAATGTGTGTGGGTAGAATATATATCCCACGGGGGTAAAATTGAAAAAAGTTGAAAAATTTTTTTTTTTGGACTTAGTCATTTTTCCGGCTTTTATCAAACTTTCAGATAGGGGAAATGTCAGTGAGCGTACCGATTTCAGTTCCAGAGCGATTCGCCCAATGAGTCCTTGATATTTAGTCGTTTTTAGCCAATTTTCTGGATTTTTGAAAATGTCACTTTTTTGTGAAAATATCCACTAAATGAGGGAATAATATGTGTGAGGGTACCCCAGGAGAGTTCCAAATGTGTGTGGGTAGAATATATATCCCACGGGGGTAAAATTGAAAAAAGTTAAAAAAATTTTTTCTTGGACTTAGTCATTTTTCCGCCATTTATCAGACTTTCAGATAGCGGAAATGTCAGTGAGCGTTCCGATTTCAGTTCCAGAGCGATTCGCCCAATGAGTCCTTGATATTTAGTCGTTTTCAGCCAATTTTCTGGATTTTTGAAAATGTCACTTTTTTGTGAAAATATCCACTAAATGAGGGAATAATATGTGTGAGGGTACCCCAGGAGAGTTCCAAATGTGTGTGGGTAGAATATATATCCCACGGGGGTAAAATTGAAAAAAGTTGAAAAATTTTTTTTTTTGGACTTAGTCATTTTTCCGGCTTTTATCAAACTTTCAGATAGGGGAAATGTCAGTGAGCGTACCGATTTCAGTTCCAGAGCGATTCGCCCAATGAGTCCTTGATATTTAGTCGTTTTTAGCCAATTTTCTGGATTTTTGAAAATGTCACTTTTTTGTGAAAATATCCACTAAATGAGGGAATAATATGTGTGAGGGTACCCCAGGAGAGTTCCAAATGTGTGTGGGTAGAATATATATCCCACGGGGGTAAAATTGAAAAAAGTTAAAAAAAATTTTTCTTGGACTTAGTCATTTTTCCGCCGTTTATCAGACTTTCAGATAGCGGAAATGTCAGTGAGCGTTCCGATTTCAGTTCCAGAGCGATTCGCCCAATGAGTCCTTGATATTTAGTCGTTTTCAGCCAATTTTCTGGATTTTTGAAAATGTCACTTTTTTGTGAAAATATCCACTAAATGAGGGAATAATATGTGTGAGGGTACCCCAGGAGAGTTCCAAATGTGTGTGGGTAGAATATATATCCCACGGGGGTAAAATTGAAAAAAGTTGAAAAATTTTTTTCTTGGACTTAGTCATTTTTCCGGCGTTCATCAGATTTTCAGATAGGGGAAATGTCAGTGAGCGTTCCGATTTCAGTTCCAGAGCGATTCGCCCAATGAGTCCTTGATATTTAGTCGTTTTCAGCCAATTTGCTGGATTTTTGAAAATGTCACTTTTTTGTGAAAATATCCACTAAATGAGGGAATAATATGTGTGAGGGTACCCCAGGAGAGTTCCAAATGTGTGTGGGTAGAATATACATCCCACGGGGGTAAAATTGAAAAAAGTTGAAACATTTTTTTTTTTGGACTTAGTCATTTTTCCGGCTTTTATCAAACTTTCAGATAGGGGAAATGTCAGTGAGCGTTCCGATTTCAGTTCCAGAGCGATTCGCCCAATGAGTCCTTGATATTTAGTCGTTTTCAGCCAATTTTCTGGATTTTTGAAAATTTCACTTTTTTGTGAAAATATCCACTAAATGAGGGAATAATATGTGTGAGGGTACCCCAGGAGAGTTCCAAATGTGTGTGGGTAGAATATATATCCCACGGGGGTAAAATTGAAAAAAGTTGAAAAATTTTTTTCTTGGACTTAGTCATTTTTCTGCCGTTTATCAGACTTTCAGATAGGGGAAATGTCAGTGAGCATTCCGATTTCAGTTCCAGTGCGATTCGCCCAATGAGTCCTTGATATTTAGTCGTTTTCAGCCAATTTTCTGGATTTTTGAAAATGTAACTTTTTTGTGAAAATATCCACTAAATGAGGGAATAATATGTGTGAGGGTACCCCAGGAGAGTTCCAAATGTGTGTGGGTAGAATATATATCCCACGGGGGTAAAATTGAAAAAAGTTGAAAAATTTTTTTCTTTGACTTAGTCATTTTTCCGGCGTTCATCAGACTTTCAGATAGGGGAAATGTCAGTGAGCGTACCGATTTCAGTTCCAGAGCGATTCGTCCAATGAGTCCTTGATATTTAGTCGTTTTCAGCCAATTTTCTGGATTTTTGAAAATGTCACTTTTTTGTGAAAATATCCACTAAATGAGGGAATAATATGTGTGAGGGTACCCCAGGAGAGTTCCAAATGTGTGTGGGTAGAATATATATCCCAGGGGGGTAAAATTGAAAAAAGTTGAAAAATTTTTTTTTTTGGACTTAGTCATTTTTCCGCCGTTTATCAGACTTTCAGATAGGGGAAATGTCAGTGAGCATTCCGATTTCAGTTCCAGAGCGATTCGCCCAATGAGTCCGTGATATTTAGTCGTTTTCAGCCAATTTTCAGGATTTTTGAAAATGTCACTTTTTTGTGAAAATATCCACTAAATGAGGGAATAATATGTGTGAGGGTACCCCAGGAGAGTTCCAAATGTGTGTGGGTAGAATATATATCCCACGGGGGTAAAATTGAAAAAAGTTGAAAAATTTTTTTCTTTGACTTAGTCATTTTTCCGGCGTTCATCAGACTTTCAGATAGGGAAATGTCAGTGAGCGTTCCGATTTCAGTTCCAGAGCGATTCGCCCAATGAGTCCTTGATATTTAGTCGTTTTCAGCCAATTTTCTGGATTTTTGAAAATTTCACTTTTTTGTGAAAATATCCACTAAATGAGGGAATAATATGTGTGAGGGTACCCCAGGAGAGTTCCAAATGTGTGTGGGTAGAATATATATCCCACGGGGGTAAAATTGAAAAAAGTTGAAAAATTTTTTTCTTGGGCTTACTCATTTTTCCGGCGTTCATCAGACTTTCAGATAGGGGAAATGTCAGTGAGCGTTCCGATTTCAGTTCCAGAGCGATTCGCCCAATGAGTCCTTGGTATTTAGTCGTTTTCAGCCAATTTTCTGGATTTTTGAAAATGTCACTTTTTTGTGAAAATATCCACTAAATGAGGGAATAATATGTGTGAGGGTACCCCAGGAGAGTTCCAAATGTGTGTGGGTAGAATATATATCCCACGGGGGTAAAATTGAAAAAAGTTTAAAAATTTTTTTGTTGGACTTAGTCATTTTTCCGTTGTTTCCCAGACTTTCAGATAGGGGAAATGTAAGTGAGCGTTCCGATTTTAGTTCCAGAGCGATTCGCCCAATGAGTCCTTGATATTTAGTCGTTTTCAGCCAATTTTCTGGATTTTTGAAAATTTCACTTTTTTGTGAAAATATCCACTAAATGAGGGAATAATATGTGTGAGGGTACCCCAGGAGAGTTCCAAATGTGTGTGGGTAGAATATATATCCCACGGGGGTAAAATTGAAAAAAGTTGAACATTTTTTTTCTTGGACTTAGTCATTTTTCCGGCGTTCATCAGAATTTCAGATAGGGAAATGTCAGTGAACGTTCCGATTTCAGTTCCAGAGCGATTCGCCCAATGAGTCCTTGATATTTAGTCATTTTCAGCCAATTTTCTGGATTTTTGAAAATGTCACTTTTTTGTGAAAATATCCACTAAATGAGGGAATAATATGTGTGAGGGTACCCCAGGAGAGTTCCAAATGTGTGTGGGTAGAATATATATCCCACGGGGGTAAAATTGAAAAAAGTTGAAAAATTTTTTTTTTTGGACTTAGTCATTTTTCCGGCTTTTATCAAACTTTCAGATAGGGGAAATGTCAGTGAGCGTACCGATTTCAGTTCCAGAGCGATTCGCCCAATGAGTCCTTGATATTTAGTCGTTTTTAGCCAATTTTCTGGATTTTTGAAAATGTCACTTTTTTGTGAAAATATCCACTAAATGAGGGAATAATATGTGTGAGGGTACCCCAGGAGAGTTCCAAATGTGTGTGGGTAGAATATATATCCCACGGGGGTAAAATTGAAAAAAGTTAAAAAAATTTTTTCTTGGACTTAGTCATTTTTCCGCCATTTATCAGACTTTCAGATAGCGGAAATGTCAGTGAGCGTTCCGATTTCAGTTCCAGAGCGATTCGCCCAATGAGTCCTTGATATTTAGTCGTTTTCAGCCAATTTTCTGGATTTTTGAAAATGTCACTTTTTTGTGAAAATATCCACTAAATGAGGGAATAATATGTGTGAGGGTACCCCAGGAGAGTTCCAAATGTGTGTGGGTAGAATATATATCCCACGGGGGTAAAATTGAAAAAAGTTGAAAAATTTTTTTCTTGGACTTAGTCATTTTTCCGGCGTTCATCAGACTTTCAGATAGGGGAAATGTCAGTGAGCGTTCCGATTTCAGTTCCAGAGCGATTCGCCCAATGAGTCCTTGATATTTAGTCGTTTTCAGCCAATTTTCTGGATTTTTGAAAATGTCACTTTTTTGTGAAAATATCCACTAAATGAGGGAATAATATGTGTGAGGGTACCCCAGGAGAGTTCTAAATGTGTGTGGGTAGAATATATATCCCACGGGGGTAAAATTGAAAAAAGTTTAAAAAATTTTTTTTGGGACTTAGTCATTTTTCCGGCGTTTCTCAGACTTTCAGATAGGGGAAATGTCAGTGTGCGTTCCGATTTCAGTTCCAGAGCGATTCGCCCAATGAGTCCTTGATATTTAGTCGTTTTCAGCCAATTTTCTGGATTTTTGAAAATGTCACTTTTTTGTGAAAATATCCACTAAATGAGGGAATAATATGTGTGAGGGTACCCCAGGAGAGTTCCAAATGTGTGTGGGTAGAATATATATCCCACGGGGGTAAAATTGAAAAAAGTTGAAAAATTTTTTTTTTTGGACTTAGTCATTTTTCCGGCTTTTATCAAACTTTCAGATAGGGGAAATGTCAGTGAGCGTACCGATTTCAGTTCCAGAGCGATTCGCCCAATGAGTCCTTGATATTTAGTCGTTTTTAGCCAATTTTCTGGATTTTTGAAAATGTCACTTTTTTGTGAAAATATCCACTAAATGAGGGAATAATATGTGTGAGGGTACCCCAGGAGAGTTCCAAATGTGTGTGGGTAGAATATATATCCCACGGGGGTAAAATTGAAAAAAGTTAAAAAATTTTTTTTTTGGACTTAGTCATTTTTCCGGCGTTTCTCAGACTTTCAGATAGGGGAAATGTAAGTGAGCGTTCCGATTTTAGTTCCAGAGCGATTCGCCCAATGAGTCCTTGATATTTAGTCGTTTTCAGCCAATTTTCTGGATTTTTGAAAATGTCACTTTTTTGTGAAAATATCCACTAAATGAGGGAATAATATGTGTGAGGGTACCCCAGGAGAGTTTCAAATGTGTGTGGGTAGAATATATAGCCCACGGGGGTAAAATTGAAAAAAGTTGAAAAAATTTTTTCTTGGGCTTAGTCATTTTTCCGGCGTTCATCAGATTTTCAGATAGGGGAAATGTCAGTGAGTGTTCCGATTTCAGTTCCAGAGTGATTCGCCCAATGAGTCCTTGATATTTAGTCGTTTTCAGCCAATTTGCTGGATTTTTGAAAATGTCACTTTTTTGTGAAAATATCCACTAAATGAGGGAATAATATGTGTGAGGGTACCCCAGGAGAGTTCCAAATGTGTGTGGGTAGAATATACATCCCACGGGGGTAAAATTGAAAAAAGTTGAAACATTTTTTTTTTTGGACTTAGTCATTTTTCCGGCTTTTATCAAACTTTCAGATAGGGGAAATGTCAGTGAGCGTACCGATTTCAGTTCCAGAGCGATTCGCCCAATGAGTCCTTGATATTTAGTCGTTTTCAGCCAATTTTCTGGATTTTTGAAAATGTCACTTTTTTGTGAAAATATCCACTAAATGAGGGAATAATATGTGTGAGGGTACCCCAGGAGAGTTCCAAATGTGTGTGGGTAGAATATATATCCCACGGGGGTAAAATTGAAAAAAGTTTAAAAAATTTTTTTTGGACTTAGTCATTTTTCCGCCGTTTATCAGACTTTCAGATAGGGGAAATGTCAGTGAGCGTTCCGATTTCAGTTCCAGAGCGATTCGCCCAATGAGTCCTTGATATTTAGTTGTTTTCAGCCAATTTTCTGGATTTTTGAAAATGTCACTTTTTTGTGAAAATATCCACTAAATGAGGGAATAATATGTGTGAGGGTACCCCAGGAGAGTTCCAAATGTGTGTGGGTAGAATATATATCCCACGGGGGTAAAATTGAAAAAAGTTGAAAAATTTTTTTTTTTGGACTTAGTCATTTTTCCGGCTTTTATCAAACTTTCAGATAGGGGAAATGTCAGTGAGCGTACCGATTTCAGTTCCAGAGCGATTCGCCCAATGAGTCCTTGATATTTAGTCGTTTTTAGCCAATTTTCTGGATTTTTGAAAATGTCACTTTTTTGTGAAAATATCCACTAAATGAGGGAATAATATGTGTGAGGGTACCCCAGGAGAGTTCCAAATGTGTGTGGGTAGAATATATATCCCACGGGGGTAAAATTGAAAAAAGTTTGAAAAATTTTTTTTTGGACTTAGTCATTTTTCCGGCGTTTCTCAGACTTTCAGATAGGGGAAATGTCAGTGAGCGTTCCGATTTCAGTTCCAGAGTGATTCGCCCAATGAGTCCTTGATATTTAGTCGTTTTCAGCCAATTTTCTGGATTTTTGAAAATTTCACTTTTTTGTGAAAATATCCACTAAATGAGGGAATAATATGTGTGAGGGTACCCCAGGAGAGTTCCAAATGTGTGTGGGTAGAATATATATCCCACGGGGGTAAAATTGAAAAAAGTTGAAAATTTTTTTTCTTGGACTTAGTCATTTTTCCGGCGTTTCTCAGACTTTCAGATAGGGGAAATGTCAGTGAGCGTTCCGATTTCAGTTCCAGAGCGATTCGCCCAATGAGTCCTTGATATTTAGTCGTTTTCAGCCAATTTTCTGGATTTTTGAAAATTTCACTTTTTTGTGAAAATATCCACTAAATGAGGGAATAATATGTGTGAGGGTACCCCAGGAGAGTTCCAAATGTGTGTGGGTAGAATATATATCCCACGGGGGTAAAATTGAAAAAAGTTGAAAAATTTTTTTCTTGAACTTAGTCATTTTTCCGCCGTTTATCAGACTTTCAGATAGGGGAAATGTCAGTGAGCGTTCCGATTTCAGTTCCAGAGCGATTCGCCCAATGAGTCCTTGATATTTAGTTGTTTTCAGCCAATTTTCTGGATTTTTGAAAATGTCACTTTTTTGTGAAAATATCCACTAAATGAGGGAATAATATGTGTGAGGGTACCCCAGGAGAGTTCCAAATGTGTGTGGGTAGAATATATATCCCACGGGGGTAAAATTGAAAAAAGTTGAAAAATTTTTTTTTTTGGACTTAGTCATTTTTCCGGCTTTTATCAAACTTTCAGATAGGGGAAATGTCAGTGAGCGTACCGATTTCAGTTCCAGAGCGATTCGCCCAATGAGTCCTTGATATTTAGTCGTTTTTAGCCAATTTTCTGGATTTTTGAAAATGTCACTTTTTTGTGAAAATATCCACTAAATGAGGGAATAATATGTGTGAGGGTACCCCAGGAGAGTTCCAAATGTGTGTGGGTAGAATATATATCCCACGGGGGTAAAATTGAAAAAAGTTTGAAAAATTTTTTTTTGGACTTAGTCATTTTTCCGGCGTTTCTCAGACTTTCAGATAGGGGAAATGTCAGTGAGCGTTCCGATTTCAGTTCCAGAGTGATTCGCCCAATGAGTCCTTGATATTTAGTCGTTTTCAGCCAATTTTCTGGATTTTTGAAAATTTCACTTTTTTGTGAAAATATCCACTAAATGAGGGAATAATATGTGTGAGGGTACCCCAGGAGAGTTCCAAATGTGTGTGGGTAGAATATATATCCCACGGGGGTAAAATTGAAAAAAGTTGAAAATTTTTTTTCTTGGACTTAGTCATTTTTCCGGCGTTTCTCAGACTTTCAGATAGGGGAAATGTAAGTGAGCGTTCCGATTTTAGTTCCAGAGCGATTCGCCCAATGAGTCCTTGATATTTAGTCGTTTTCAGCCAATTTTCTGGATTTTTGAAAATGTCACTTTTTTGTGAAAATATCCACTAAATGAGGGAATAATATGTGTGAGGGTACCCCAGGAGAGTTTCAAATGTGTGTGGGTAGAATATATAGCCCACGGGGGTAAAATTGAAAAAAGTTGAAAAAATTTTTTCTTGGGCTTAGTCATTTTTCCGGCGTTCATCAGATTTTCAGATAGGGGAAATGTCAGTGAGCGTTCCGATTTCAGTTCCAGAGCGATTCGTCCAATGAGTCCTTGATATTTAGTCGTTTTCAGCCAATTTGCTGGATTTTTGAAAATGTCACTTTTTTGTGAAAATATCCACTAAATGAGGGAATAATATGTGTGAGGGTACCCCAGGAGAGTTCCAAATGTGTGTGGGTAGAATATACATCCCACGGGGGTAAAATTGAAAAAAGTTGAAACATTTTTTTTTTTGGACTTAGTCATTTTTCCGGCTTTTATCAAACTTTCAGATAGGGGAAATGTCAGTGAGCGTACCGATTTCAGTTCCAGAGCGATTCGCCCAATGAGTCCTTGATATTTAGTCGTTTTCAGCCAATTTTCTGGATTTTTGAAAATGTCACTTTTTTGTGAAAATATCCACTAAATGAGGGAATAATATGTGTGAGGGTACCCCAGGAGAGTTCCAAATGTGTGTGGGTAGAATATATATCCCACGGGGGTAAAATTGAAAAAAGTTTAAAAAATTTTTTTTGGACTTAGTCATTTTTCCGGCGTTTCTCAGACTTTCAGATAGGGGAAATGTCAGTGAGCGTTCCGATTTCAGTTCCAGAGCGATTCGCCCAATGAGTCCTTGATATTTAGTCGTTTTCAGCCAATTTTCTGGATTTTTGAAAATTTCACTTTTTTGTGAAAATATCCACTAAATGAGGGAATAATATGTGTGAGGGTACCCCAGGAGAGTTCCAAATGTGTGTGGGTAGAATATATATCCCACGGGGGTAAAATTGAAAAAAGTTGAAAAAATTTTTTCTTGGACTTAGTCATTTTTCCGCCGTTTATCAGACTTTCAGATAGGGGAAATGTCAGTGAGCGTTCCGATTTCAGTTCCAGAGCGATTCGCCCAATGAGTCCTTGATATTTAGTTGTTTTCAGCCAATTTTCTGGATTTTTGAAAATGTCACTTTTTTGTGAAAATATCCACTAAATGAGGGAATAATATGTGTGAGGGTACCCCAGGAGAGTTCCAAATGTGTGTGGGTAGAATATATATCCCACGGGGGTAAAATTGAAAAAAGTTGAAAAATTTTTTTTTTTGGACTTAGTCATTTTTCCGGCTTTTATCAAACTTTCAGATAGGGGAAATGTCAGTGAGCGTACCGATTTCAGTTCCAGAGCGATTCGCCCAATGAGTCCTTGATATTTAGTCGTTTTTAGCCAATTTTCTGGATTTTTGAAAATGTCACTTTTTTGTGAAAATATCCACTAAATGAGGGAATAATATGTGTGAGGGTACCCCAGGAGAGTTCCAAATGTGTGTGGGTAGAATATATATCCCACGGGGGTAAAATTGAAAAAAGTTTGAAAAATTTTTTTTTGGACTTAGTCATTTTTCCGGCGTTTCTCAGACTTTCAGATAGGGGAAATGTCAGTGAGCGTTCCGATTTCAGTTCCAGAGTGATTCGCCCAATGAGTCCTTGATATTTAGTCGTTTTCAGCCAATTTTCTGGATTTTTGAAAATTTCACTTTTTTGTGAAAATATCCACTAAATGAGGGAATAATATGTGTGAGGGTACCCCAGGAGAGTTCCAAATGTGTGTGGGTAGAATACATATCCCACGGGGGTAAAATTGAAAAAAGTTGAAAATTTTTTTTCTTGGACTTAGTCATTTTTCCGCCGTTTATCAGACTTTCAGATAGGGGAAATGTCAGTGAGCGTTCCGATTTCAGTTCCAGAGCGATTCGCCCAATGAGTCCTTGATATTTAGTCGTTTTCAGCCAATTTTCTGGATTTTTGAAAATGTCACTTTTTTGTGAAAATATCCACTAAATGAGGGAATAATATGTGTGAGGGTACCCCAGGAGAGTTCCAAATGTGTGTGGGTAGAATATATATCCCACGGGGGTAAAATTTAAAAAAGTTGAAAAATTTTTTTCTTGGACTTAGTCATTTTTCCGGCGTTCATCAGACTTTCAGATAGGGGAAATGTCAGTGAGCGTTCCGATTTCAGTTCCAGAGCGATTCGCCCAATGAGTCCTTGATATTTAGTCGTTTTCAGCCAATTTTCTGGATTTTTGAAAATGTCACTTTTTTGTGAAAATATCCACTAAATGAGGGAATAATATGTGTGAGGGTACCCCAGGAGAGTTCTAAATGTGTGTGGGTAGAATATATATCCCACGGGGATAAAATTGAAAAAAGTTTAAAAAATTTTTTTTGGGACTTAGTCATTTTTCCAGCGTTTCTCAGACTTTCAGATAGGGGAAATGTCAGTGTGCGTTCCGATTTCAGTTCCAGAGGGATTCGCCCAATGAGTCCTTGATATTTATTCGTTTTCAGCCAATTTTCTGGATTTTTGAAAATGTCACTTTTTTGTGAAAATATCCACTAAATGAGGGAATAATATGTGTGAGGGTACCCCAGGAGAGTTCCAAATGTGTGTGGGTAGAATATATATCCCACGGGGGTAAAATTGAAAAAAGTTGAAAATTTTTTTTCTTGGACTTAGTCATTTTTCCGGCGTTCATCAGACTTTCAGATAGGGGAAATGTCAGTGAGCGTTCCGATTTCAGTTCCAGAGCGATTCGCCCAATGAGTCCTTGATATTTAGTCGTTTTCAGCCAATTTTCTGGATTTTTGAAAATGTCACTTTTTTGTGAAAATATCCACTAAATGAGGGAATAATATGTGTGAGGGTACCCCAGGAGAGTTCCAAATGTGTGTGGGTAGAATATATATCCCACGGGGGTAAAATTGAAAAAAGTTGAAAATTTTTTTTCTTGGACTTAGTCATTTTTCCGCCGTTTATCAGACTTTCAGATAGGGGAAATGTGAGTGAGCGTTCCGATTTCAGTTCCAGAGCGATTCGCCCAATGAGTCCTTGATATTTAGTCGTTTTCAGCCAATTTTCTGGATTTTTGAAAATGTCACTTTTTTGTGAAAATATCCACTAAATGAGGGAATAATATGTGTGAGGGTACCCCAGGAGAGTTCCAAATGTGTGTGGGTAGAATATATATCCCACGGGGGTAAAATTGAAAAAAGTTTAAAAAATTTTTTTTTGGACTTAGTCATTTTTCCGGTGTTTCTCAGACTTTCAGATAGGGGAAATGTCAGTGAGCGTTCCGATTTCAGTTCCAGAGCGATTCGCCCAATGAGTCCTTGATATTTAGTCGTTTTTAGCCAATTTTCTGGATTTTTGAAAATGTCACTTTTTTGTGAAAATATCCACTAAATGAGGGAATAATATGTGTGAGGGTACCCCAGGAGAGTTCCAAATGTGTGTGGGTAGAATATATATCCCACGGGGGTAAAATTGAAAAAAGTTAAAAAATTTTTTTTTTGGACTTAGTCATTTTTCCGGCGTTTCTCAGACTTTCAGATAGGGGAAATGTAAGTGAGCGTTCCGATTTTAGTTCCAGAGCGATTCGCCCAATGAGTCCTTGATATTTAGTCGTTTTCAGCCAATTTTCTGGATTTTTGAAAATGTCACTTTTTTGTGAAAATATCCACTAAATGAGGGAATAATATGTGTGAGGGTACCCCAGGAGAGTTTCAAATGTGTGTGGGTAGAATATATAGCCCACGGGGGTAAAATTGAAAAAAGTTGAAAAAATTTTTTCTTGGGCTTAGTCATTTTTCCGGCGTTCATCAGATTTTCAGATAGGGAAAATGTCAGTGAGCGTTCCGATTTCAGTTCCAGAGCGATTCGCCCAATGAGTCCTTGATATTTAGTCGTTTTCAGCCAATTTGCTGGATTTTTGAAAATGTCACTTTTTTGTGAAAATATCCACTAAATGAGGGAATAATATGTGTGAGGGTACCCCAGGAGAGTTCCAAATGTGTGTGGGTAGAATATACATCCCACGGGGGTAAAATTGAAAAAAGTTGAAACATTTTTTTTTTTGGACTTAGTCATTTTTCCGGCTTTTATCAAACTTTCAGATAGGGGAAATGTCAGTGAGCGTACCGATTTCAGTTCCAGAGCGATTCGCCCAATGAGTCCTTGATATTTAGTCGTTTTCAGCCAATTTTCTGGATTTTTGAAAATGTCACTTTTTTGTGAAAATATCCACTAAATGAGGGAATAATATGTGTGAGGGTACCCCAGGAGAGTTCCAAATGTGTGTGGGTAGAATATATATCCCACGGGGGTAAAATTGAAAAAAGTTTAAAAAATTTTTTTTGGACTTAGTCATTTTTCCGGCGTTTCTCAGACTTTCAGATAGGGGAAATGTCAGTGAGCGTTCCGATTTCAGTTCCAGAGCGATTCGCCCAATGAGTCCTTGATATTTAGTCGTTTTCAGCCAATTTTCTGGATTTTTGAAAATTTCACTTTTTTGTGAAAATATCCACTAAATGAGGGAATAATATGTGTGAGGGTACCCCAGGAGAGTTCCAAATGTGTGTGGGTAGAATATATATCCCACGGGGGTAAAATTGAAAAAAGTTGAAAAATTTTTTTCTTGGACTTAGTCATTTTTCCGGCGTTTCTCAGACTTTCAGATAGGGGAAATGTCAGTGAGCGTTCCGATTTCAGTTCCAGAGTGATTCGCCCAATGAGTCCTTGATATTTAGTCGTTTTCAGCCAATTTTCTGGATTTTTGAAAATGTCACTTTTTTGTGAAAATATCCACTAAATGAGGGAATAATATGTGTGAGGGTACCCCAGGAGAGTTCCAAATGTGTGTGGGTAGAATACATATCCCACGGGGGTAAAATTGAAAAAAGTTGAAAATTTTTTTTCTTGGACTTAGTCATTTTTCCGCCGTTTATCAGACTTTCAGATAGGGGAAATGTCAGTGAGCGTTCCGATTTCAGTTCCAGAGCGATTCGCCCAATGAGTCCTTGATATTTAGTCGTTTTCAGCCAATTTTCTGGATTTTTGAAAATGTCACTTTTTTGTGAAAATATCCACTAAATGAGGGAATAATATGTGTGAGGGTACCCCAGGAGAGTTCCAAATGTGTGTGGGTAGAATATATATCCCACGGGGGTAAAATTTAAAAAAGTTGAAAAATTTTTTTCTTGGACTTAGTCATTTTTCCGGCGTTCATCAGACTTTCAGATAGGGGAAATGTCAGTGAGCGTTCCGATTTCAGTTCCAGAGCGATTCGCCCAATGAGTCCTTGATATTTAGTCGTTTTCAGCCAATTTTCTGGATTTTTGAAAATGTCACTTTTTTGTGAAAATATCCACTAAATGAGGGAATAATATGTGTGAGGGTACCCCAGGAGAGTTCTAAATGTGTGTGGGTAGAATATATATCCCACGGGGATAAAATTGAAAAAAGTTTAAAAAATTTTTTTTGGGACTTAGTCATTTTTCCAGCGTTTCTCAGACTTTCAGATAGGGGAAATGTCAGTGTGCGTTCCGATTTCAGTTCCAGAGGGATTCGCCCAATGAGTCCTTGATATTTATTCGTTTTCAGCCAATTTTCTGGATTTTTGAAAATGTCACTTTTTTGTGAAAATATCCACTAAATGAGGGAATAATATGTGTGAGGGTACCCCAGGAGAGTTCCAAATGTGTGTGGGTAGAATATATATCCCACGGGGGTAAAATTGAAAAAAGTTTAAAAAATTTTTTTTTGGACTTAGTCATTTTTCCGGTGTTTCTCAGACTTTCAGATAGGGGAAATGTCAGTGAGCGTTCCGATTTCAGTTCCAGAGCGATTCGCCCAATGAGTCCTTGATATTTAGTCGTTTTCAGCCAATTTTCTGGATTTTTGAAAATTTCACGTTTTTGTGAAAATATCCACTAAATGAGGGAATAATATGTGTGAGGGTACCCCAGGAGAGTTCCAAATGTGTGTGGGTAGAATATATATCCCACGGGGGTAAAATTGAAAAAAGTTGAAAATTTTTTTTCTTGGACTTAGTCATTTTTCCGGCGTTCATCAGACTTTCAGATAGGGGAAATGTCAGTGAGCGTTCCGATTTCAGTTCCAGAGCGATTCGCCCAATGAGTCCTTGATATTTAGTCGTTTTCAGCCAATTTTCTGGATTTTTGAAAATGTCACTTTTTTGTGAAAATATCCACTAAATGAGGGAATAATATGTGTGAGGGTACCCCAGGAGAGTTCCAAATGTGTGTGGGTAGAATATATATCCCACGGGGGTAAAATTGAAAAAAGTTGAAAAAAATTTTTCTTGGACTTAGTCATTTTTCCGGCGTTCATCAGACTTTCAGATAGGGGAAATGTCAGTGAGCGTTCCGATTTCAGTTCCAGAGCGATTCGCCCAATGAGTCCTTGATATTTAGTCGTTTTCAGCCAATTTTCTGGATTTTTGAAAATTTCACGTTTTTGTGAAAATATCCACTAAATGAGGGAATAATGTGTGTGAGGGTACCCCAGGAGAGTTCCAAATGTGTGTGGGTAGAATATATATCCCACGGGGGTAAAATTGAAAAAAGTTGAAAATTTTTTTTCTTGGACTTAGTCATTTTTCCGGCGTTCATCAGACTTTCAGATAGGGGAAATGTCAGTGAGCGTTCCGATTTCAGTTCCAGAGCGATTCGCCCAATGAGTCCTTGATATTTAGTCGTTTTCAGCCAATTTTCTAGATTTTTGAAAATGTCACTTTTTTGTGAAAATATCCACTAAATGAGGGAATAATATGTGTGAGGGTACCCCAGGAGAGTTCCAAATGTGTGTGGGTAGAATATATATCCCACGGGGGTAAAATTGAAAAAAGTTGAAAAATTTTTTTCTTTGACTTAGTCATTTTTCCGGCGTTCATCAGACTTTCAGATAGGGGAAATGTCAGTGAGCGTTCCGATTTCAGTTCCAGAGCGATTCGCCCAATGAGTCCTTGATATTTAGTCGTTTTCAGCCAATTTTCTGGATTTTTGAAAATGTCACTTTTTTGTGAAAATATCCACTAAATGAGGGAATAATATGTGTGAGGGTACCCCAGGAGAGTTCCAAATGTGTGTGGGTAGAATATATATCCCACGGGGGTAAAATTGAAAAAAGTTGAAAAAATTTTTTCTTGGACTTAGTCATTTTTCCGGCGTTCATCAGACTTTCAGATAGGGGAAATGTCAGTGTGCGTTCCGATTTCAGTTCCAGAGGGATTCGCCCAATGAGTCCTTGATATTTATTCGTTTTCAGCCAATTTTCTGGATTTTTGAAAATGTCACTTTTTTGTGAAAATATCCACTAAATGAGGGAATAATATGTGTGAGGGTACCCCAGGAGAGTTCCAAATGTGTGTGGGTAGAATATATATCCCACGGGGGTAAAATTGAAAAAAGTTTAAAAAATTTTTTTTTGGACTTAGTCATTTTTCCGGTGTTTCTCAGACTTTCAGATAGGGGAAATGTCAGTGAGCGTTCCGATTTCAGTTCCAGAGCGATTCGCCCAATGAGTCCTTGATATTTAGTCGTTTTCAGCCAATTTTCTGGATTTTTGAAAATTTCACGTTTTTGTGAAAATATCCACTAAATGAGGGAATAATATGTGTGAGGGTACCCCAGGAGAGTTCCAAATGTGTGTGGGTAGAATATATATCCCACGGGGGTAAAATTGAAAAAAGTTGAAAATTTTTTTTCTTGGACTTAGTCATTTTTCCGGCGTTCATCAGACTTTCAGATAGGGGAAATGTCAGTGAGCGTTCCGATTTCAGTTCCAGAGCGATTCGCCCAATGAGTCCTTGATATTTAGTCGTTTTCAGCCAATTTTCTGGATTTTTGAAAATGTCACTTTTTTGTGAAAATATCCACTAAATGAGGGAATAATATGTGTGAGGGTACCCCAGGAGAGTTCCAAATGTGTGTGGGTAGAATATATATCCCACGGGGGTAAAATTGAAAAAAGTTGAAAAAAATTTTTCTTGGACTTAGTCATTTTTCCGGCGTTCATCAGACTTTCAGATAGGGGAAATGTCAGTGAGCGTTCCGATTTCAGTTCCAGAGCGATTCGCCCAATGAGTCCTTGATATTTAGTCGTTTTCAGCCAATTTTCTGGATTTTTGAAAATTTCACGTTTTTGTGAAAATATCCACTAAATGAGGGAATAATGTGTGTGAGGGTACCCCAGGAGAGTTCCAAATGTGTGTGGGTAGAATATATATCCCACGGGGGTAAAATTGAAAAAAGTTGAAAATTTTTTTTCTTGGACTTAGTCATTTTTCCGGCGTTCATCAGACTTTCAGATAGGGGAAATGTCAGTGAGCGTTCCGATTTCAGTTCCAGAGCGATTCGCCCAATGAGTCCTTGATATTTAGTCGTTTTCAGCCAATTTTCTAGATTTTTGAAAATGTCACTTTTTTGTGAAAATATCCACTAAATGAGGGAATAATATGTGTGAGGGTACCCCAGGAGAGTTCCAAATGTGTGTGGGTAGAATATATATCCCACGGGGGTAAAATTGAAAAAAGTTGAAAAATTTTTTTCTTTGACTTAGTCATTTTTCCGGCGTTCATCAGACTTTCAGATAGGGGAAATGTCAGTGAGCGTTCCGATTTCAGTTCCAGAGCGATTCGCCCAATGAGTCCTTGATATTTAGTCGTTTTCAGCCAATTTTCTGGATTTTTGAAAATGTCACTTTTTTGTGAAAATATCCACTAAATGAGGGAATAATATGTGTGAGGGTACCCCAGGAGAGTTCCAAATGTGTGTGGGTAGAATATATATCCCACGGGGGTAAAATTGAAAAAAGTTGAAAAAATTTTTTCTTGGACTTAGTCATTTTTCCGGCGTTCATCAGACTTTCAGATAGGGGAAATGTCAGTGAGCGTTCCGATTTCAGTTCCAGAGCGATTCGCCCAATGAGTCCTTGATATTTAGTCGTTTTCAGCCAATTTTCTGGATTTTTGAAAATGTCACTTTTTTGTGAAAATATCCACTAAATGAGGGAATAATATGTGTGAGGGTACCCCAGGAGAGTTCCAAATGTGTGTGGGTAGAATATATATCCCACGGGGGTAAAATTGAAAAACGTTGAAAATTTTTTTTCTTTGACTTAGTCATTTTTCCGGCGTTCATCAGACTTTCAGATAGGGAAATGTCAGTGAGCGTTCCGATTTCAGTTCCAGAGCGATTCGCCCAATGAGTCCTTGATATTTAGTCGTTTTCAGCCAATTTTCTGGATTTTTGAAAATGTCACTTTTTTGTGAAAATATCCACTAAATGAGGGAATAATATGTGTGAGGGTACCCCAGGAGAGTTCCAAATGTGTGTGGGTAGAATATATATCCCACGGGGGTAAAATTGAAAAAAGTTGAAAAATTTTTTTTTTTGGACTTAGTCATTTTTCCGGCTTTTATCAAACTTTCAGATAGGTGAAATGTCAGTGAACGTACCGATATCAGTTCCAGAGCGATTCGCCCAATGAGTCCTTGATATTTAGTCGTTTTTAGCCAATTTTCTGGATTTTTGAAAATTTCACTTTTTTGTGAAAATATCCACTAAATGAGGGAATAATATGTGTGAGGGTACCCCAGGAGAGTTCCAAATGTGTGTGGGTAGAATATATATCCCACGGGGGTAAAATTGAAAAAAGTTGAAAATTTTTTTTCTTGGACTTAGTCATTTTTCCGCCGTTTATCAGACTTTCAGATAGGGGAAATGTCAGTGAGCGTTCCGATTTCAGTTCCAGAGCGATTCGCCCAATGAGTCCTTGATATTTAGTCGTTTTCAGCCAATTTTCTGGATTTTTGAAAATGTCACTTTTTTGTGAAAATATCCACTAAATGAGGGAATAATATGTGTGAGGGTACCCCAGGAGAGTTCCAAATGTGTGTGGGTAGAATATATATCCCACGGGGGTAAAATTGAAAAAAGTTGAAAATTTTTTTTCTTTGACTTAGTCATTTTTCCGGCGTTCATCAGACTTTCAGATAGGGGAAATGTCAGTGAGCGTTCCGATTTCAGTTCCAGAGCGATTCGCCCAATGAGTCCTTGATATTTAGTCGTTTTCAGCCAATTTTCTGGATTTTTGAAAATGTCACTTTTTTGTGAAAATATCCACTAAATGAGGGAATAATATGTGTGAGGGTACCTCAGGAGAGTTCTAAATGTGTGTGGGTAGAATATATATCCCACGGGGGTAAAATTGAAAAAAGTTTAAAAAATTTTTTTTGGGACTTAGTCATTTTTCCAGCGTTTCTCAGACTTTCAGATAGGGGAAATATCAGTGTGCATTCCGATTTCAGTTCCAGAGGGATTCGCCCAATGAGTCCTTGATATTTATTCGTTTTCAGCCAATTTTCTGGATTTTTGAAAATGTCACTTTTTTGTGAAAATATCCACTAAATGAGGGAATAATATGTGTGAGGGTACCCCAGGAGAGTTCCAAATGTGTGTGGGTAGAATATATATCCCACGGGGGTAAAATTGAAAAACGTTGAAAATTTTTTTTCTTTGACTTAGTCATTTTTCCGGCGTTCATCAGACTTTCAGATAGGGGAAATGTCAGTGAGCGTTCCGATTTCAGTTCCAGAGCGATTCGCCCAATGAGTCCTTGATATTTAGTCGTTTTCAGCCAATTTTCTGGATTTTTGAAAATGTCACTTTTTTGTCAAAATATCCACTAAATGAGGGAATAATATGTGTGAGGGTACCCCAGGAGAGTTCCAAATGTGTGTGGGTAGAATATATATCCCACGGGGGTAAAATTGAAAAAAGTTGAAAAATTTTTTTTTTTGGACTTAGTCATTTTTCCGGCGTTCATCAGACTTTCAGATAGGGGAAATGTCAGTGAGCGTTCCGATTTCAGTTCCAGAGCGATTCGCCCAATGAGTCCTTGATATTTAGTCGTTTTCAGCCAATTTTCTGGATTTTTGAAAATGTCACTTTTTTGTGAAAATATCCACTAAATGACGGAATAATATGTGTGAGGGTACCCCAGGAGAGTTCTAAATGTGTGTGGGTAGAATATATATCCCACGGGGGTAAAATTGAAAAAAGTTTAAAAAATTTTTTTGGGGACTTAGTCATTTTTCCGGCGTTTCTCAGACTTTCAGATAGGGGAAATGTCAGTGTGCGTTCCGATTTCAGTTCCAGAGGGATTCGCCCAATGAGTCCTTGATATTTATTCGTTTTCAGCCAATTTTCTGGATTTTTGAAAATGTCACTTTTTTGTGAAAATATCCACTAAATGAGGGAATAATATGTGTGAGGGTACCCCAGGAGAGTTCCAAATGTGTGTGGGTAGAATATATATCCCACGGGGGTAAAATTGAAAAAAGTTGAACATTTTTTTTCTTGGACTTAGTCATTTTTCCGGCGTTCATCAGACTTTCAGATAGGGGAAATGTCAGTGAGCGTTCCGATTTCAGTTCCAGAGCGATTCGCCCAATGAGTCCTTGATATTTAGTCGTTTTCAGCCAATTTTCTGGATTTTTGAAAATGTCACTTTTTTGTGAAAATATCCACTAAATGAGGGAATAATATGTGTGAGGGTACCCCAGGAGAGTTCCAAATGTGTGTGGGTAGAATATATATCCCACGGGGGTAAAATTGAAAAAAGTTGAAAAATTTTTTTCTTGGACTTAGTCATTTTACCGGCGTTCATCAGACTTTCAGATAGGGGAAATGTCAGTGAGCGTTCCGATTTCAGTTCCAGAGCGATTCGCCCAATGAGTCCTTGATATTTAGTCGTTTTCAGCCAATTTTCTGGATTTTTGAAAATTTCACTTTTTTGTGAAAATATCCACTAAATGAGGGAATAATATGTGTGAGAGTACCCCAGGAGAGTTCCAAATGTGTGTTGGTAGAATATATATCCCACGGGGGTAAAATTGAAAAAAGTTGAAAATTTTTTTTCTTGGACTTAGTCATTTTTCCGCCGTTTATCAGACTTTCAGATAGGGGAAATGTCAGTGAGCGTTCCGATTTCAGTTCCAGAGCGATTCGCCCAATGAGTCCTTGATATTTAGTCGTTTTCAGCCAATTTTCTGGATTTTTGAAAATGTCACTTTTTTGTGAAAATATCCACTAAATGAGGGAATAATATGTGTGAGGGTACCCCAGGAGAGTTCCAAATGTGTGTGGGTAGAATATATATCCCACGGGGGTAAAATTGAAAAAAGTTTAAAAAATTTTTTTTTGGACTTAGTCATTTTTCCGGTGTTTCTCAGACTTTCAGATAGGGGAAATGTCAGTGAGCGTTCCGATTTCAGTTCCAGAGCGATTCGCCCAATGAGTCCTTGATATTTAGTCGTTTTCAGCCAATTTTCTGGATTTTTGAAAATTTCACGTTTTTGTGAAAATATCCTCTAAATGAGGGAATAATATGTGTGAGGGTACCCCAGGAGAGTTCCAAATGTGTGTGGGTAGAATATATATCCCACGGGGGTAAAATTGAAAAAAGTTGAAAAATTTTTTTCTTGGACTTAGTCATTTTTCCGGCGTTCATCAGACTTTCAGATAGGGGAAATGTCAGTGAGCGTTCCGATTTCAGTTCCAGAGCGATTCGCCCAATGAGTCCTTGATATTTAGTCGTTTTCAGCCAATTTTCTGGATTTTTGAAAATTTCACTTTTTTGTGAAAATATCCACTAAATGAGGGAATAATATGTGTGAGGGTACCCCAGGAGAGTTCCAAATGTGTGTGGGTAGAATATATATCCCACGGGGGTAAAATTGAAAAAAGTTAAAAAAATTTTTTTTGGGATTTAGTCATTTTTCCGCCATTTCTCAGACTTTCAGATAGGGGAAATGTCAGTGAGCGTTCCGATTTCAGTTCCAGAGCGATTCGCCCAATGAGTCCTTGATATTTAGTCGTTTTCAGCCAATTTTCTGGATTTTTGAAAATGTCACTTTTTTGTGAAAATATCCACTAAATGAGGGAATAATATGTGTGAGGGTACCCCAGGAGAGTTCCAAATGTGTGTGGGTAGAATATATATCCCACGGGGGTAAAATTGAAAAAAGTTGAAAAATTTTTTTCTTGGACTTAGTCATTTTTCCGGCGTTCATCAGACTTTCAGATAGGGGAAATGTCAGTGAGCGTTCCGATTTCAGTTCCAGAGCGATTCGCCCAATGAGTCCTTGATATTTAGTCGTTTTCAGCCAATTTTCTGGATTTTTGAAAATGTCACTTTTTTGTGAAAATATCCACTAAATGACGGAATAATATGTGTGAGGGTACCCCAGGAGAGTTCTAAATGTGTGTGGGTAGAATATATATCCCACGGGGGTAAAATTGAAAAAAGTTTAAAAAATTTTTTTGGGGACTTAGTCATTTTTCCGGCGTTTCTCAGACTTTCAGATAGGGGAAATGTCAGTGTGCGTTCCGATTTCAGTTCCAGAGGGATTCGCCCAATGAGTCCTTGATATTTATTCGTTTTCAGCCAATTTTCTGGATTTTTGAAAATGTCACTTTTTTGTGAAAATATCCACTAAATGAGGGAATAATATGTGTGAGGGTACCCCAGGAGAGTTCCAAATGTGTGTGGGTAGAATATATATCCCACGGGGGTAAAATTGAAAAAAGTTGAAAATTTTTTTTCTTGGACTTAGTCATTTTTCCGCCGTTTATCAGACTTTCAGATAGGGGAAATGTCAGTGAGCGTTCCGATTTCAGTTCCAGAGCGATTCGCCCAATGAGTCCTTGATATTTAGTCGTTTTCAGCCAATTTTCTGGATTTTTGAAAATGTCACTTTTTTGTGAAAATATCCACTAAATGAGGGAATAATATGTGTGAGGGTACCCCAGGAGAGTTCCAAATGTGTGTGGGTAGAATATATATCCCACGGGGGTAAAATTGAAAAAAGTTGAAAAATTTTTTTTTTTGGACTTAGTCATTTTTCCGGCTTTTATCAAACTTTCAGATAGGTGAAATGTCAGTGAGCGTACCGATATCAGTTCCAGAGCGATTCGCCCAATGAGTCCTTGATATTTAGTCGTTTTTAGCCAATTTTCTGGATTTTTGAAAATTTCACTTTTTTGTGAAAATATCCACTAAATGAGGGAATAATATGTGTGAGGGTACACCAGGAGAGTTCCAAATGTGTGTGGGTAGAATATATATCCCACGGGGGTAAAATTGAAAAAAGTTGAAAATTTTTTTTCTTGGACTTAGTCATTTTTCCGCCGTTTATCAGACTTTCAGATAGGGGAAATGTCAGTGAGCGTTCCGATTTCAGTTCCAGAGCGATTCGCCCAATGAGTCCTTGATATTTAGTCGTTTTCAGCCAATTTTCTGGATTTTTGAAAATGTCACTTTTTTGTGAAAATATCCACTAAATGAGGGAATAATATGTGTGAGGGTACCCCAGGAGAGTTCCAAATGTGTGTGGGTAGAATATATATCCCACGGGGGTAAAATTGAAAAAAGTTGAAATTTTTTTTTCTTGGACTTAGTCATTTTTCCGGCGTTCATCAGACTTTCAGATAGGGGAAATGTCAGTGAGCGTTCCGATTTCAGTTCCAGAGCGATTCGCCCAATGAGTCCTTGATATTTAGTCGTTTTCAGCCAATTTTCTGGATTTTTGAAAATGTCACTTTTTTGTGAAAATATCCACTAAATGAGGGAATAATATGTGTGAGGGTACCCCAGGAGAGTTCTAAATGTGTGTGGGTAGAATATATATCCCACGGGGGTAAAATTGAAAAAAGTTTAAAAAATTTTTTTTGGGACTTAGTCATTTTTCCGGCGTTTCTCAGACTTTCAGATAGGGGAAATGTCAGTGTGCATTCCGATTTCAGTTCCAGAGGGATTCGCCCAATGAGTCCTTGATATTTATTCGTTTTCAGCCAATTTTCTGGATTTTTGAAAATGTCACTTTTTTGTGAAAATATCCACTAAATGAGGGAATAATATGTGTGAGGGTACCCCAGGAGAGTTCCAAATGTGTGTGGGTAGAATATATATCCCACGGGGGTAAAATTGAAAAAAGTTGAAAATTTTTTTTCTTGGACTTAGTCATTTTTCCGGCGTTCATCAGACTTTCAGATAGGGGAAATGTCAGTGAGCGTTCCGATTTCAGTTCCAGAGCGATTCGCCCAATGAGTCCTTGATATTTAGTCGTTTTCAGCCAATTTTCTGGATTTTTGAAAATTTCACTTTTTTGTGAAAATATCCACTAAATGAGGGAATAATATGTGTGAGGGTACCCCAGGAGAGTTCCAAATGTGTGTGGGTAGAATATATATCCCACGGGGGTAAAATTGAAAAAAGTTGAAAATTTTTTTTCTTGGACTTAGTCATTTTTCCGGCGTTCATCAGACTTTCAGATAGGGGAAATGTCAGTGAGCGTTCCGATTTCAGTTCCAGAGCGATTCGCCCAATGAGTCCTTGATATTTAGTCGTTTTCAGCCAATTTTCTAGATTTTTGAAAATGTCACTTTTTTGTGAAAATATCCACTAAATGAGGGAATAATATGTGTGAGGGTACCCCAGGAGAGTTCCAAATGTGTGTGGGTAGAATATATATCCCACGGGGGTAAAATTGAAAAAAGTTGAAAAATTTTTTTCTTTGACTTAGTCATTTTTCCGGCGTTCATCAGACTTTCAGATAGGGAAATGTCAGTGAGCGTTCCGATTTCAGTTCCAGAGCGATTCGCCCAATGAGTCCTTGATATTTAGTCGTTTTCAGCCAATTTTCTGGATTTTTGAAAATGTCACTTTTTTGTGAAAATATCCACTAAATGAGGGAATAATATGTGTGAGGGTACCCCAGGAGAGTTCCAAATGTGTGTGGGTAGAATATATATCCCACGGGGGTAAAATTGAAAAAAGTTGAAAATTTTTTTTCTTGGACTTAGTCATTTTTCCGCCGTTTATCAGACTTTCAGATAGGGGAAATGTCAGTGAGCGTTCCGATTTCAGTTCCAGAGCGATTCGCCCAATGAGTCCTTGATATTTAGTCGTTTTCAGCCAATTTTCTGGATTTTTGAAAATGTCACTTTTTTGTGAAAATATCCACTAAATGAGGAAATAATATGTGTGAGGGTACCCCAGGAGAGTTCCAAATGTGTGTGGGTAGAATATATATCCCACGGGGGTAAAATTGAAAAAAGTTGAAAAATTTTTTTCTTGGACTTAGTCATTTTTCCGGCGTTCATCAGACTTTCAGATAGGGGAAATGTCAGTGAGCGTTTCGATTTCAGTTCCAGAGCGATTCGCCCAATGAGTCCTTGATATTTAGTCGTTTTCAGCCAATTTTCTGGATTTTTGAAAATTTCACTTTTTTGTGAAAATATCAACTAAATGAGGGAATAATATGTGTGAGAGTACCCCAGGAGAGTTCCAAATGTGTGTGGGTAGAATATATATCCCACGGGGGTAAAATTGAAAAAAGTTGAACATTTTTTTTCTTGGACTTAGTCATTTTTCCGCCGTTTATCAGACTTTCAGATAGGGGAAATGTCAGTGAGCGTTCCGATTTCAGTTCCAGAGCGATTCGCCCAATGAGTCCTTGATATTTAGTCGTTTTCAGCCAATTTTCTGGATTTTTGAAAATGTCACTTTTTTGTGAAAATATCCACTAAATGAGGGAATAATATGTGTGAGGGTACCCCAGGAGAGTTCCAAATGTGTGTGGGTAGAATATATATCCCACGGGGGTAAAATTGAAAAAAGTTTAAAAAATTTTTTTTTGGACTTAGTCATTTTTCCGGTGTTTCTCAGACTTTCAGATAGGGGAAATGTCAGTGAGCGTTCCGATTTCAGTTCCAGAGCGATTCGTCCAATGAGTCCTTGATATTTAGTCGTTTTCAGCCAATTTTCTGGATTTTTGAAAATTTCACGTTTTTGTGAAAATATCCACTAAATGAGGGAATAATATGTGTGAGGGTACCCCAGGAGAGTTCCAAATGTGTGTGGGTAGAATATATATCCCACGGGGGTAAAATTGAAAAAAGTTGAAAAATTTTTTTCTTGGACTTAGTCATTTTTCCGGCGTTCATCAGACTTTCAGATAGGGGAAATGTCAGTGAGCGTTCCGATTTCAGTTCCAGAGCGATTCGCCCAATGAGTCCTTGATATTTAGTCGTTTTCAGCCAATTTTCTGGATTTTTGAAAATTTCACTTTTTTGTGAAAATATCCACTAAATGAGGGAATAATATGTGTGAGGGTACCCCAGGAGAGTTCCAAATGTGTGTGGGTAGAATATATATCCCACGGGGGTAAAATTGAAAAAAGTTTAAAAAATTTTTTTTTTGGATTTAGTCATTTTTCCGCCGTTTCTCAGACTTTCAGATAGGGGAAATGTCAGTGAGCGTTCCGATTTCAGTTCCAGAGCGATTCGCCCAATGAGTCCTTGATATTTAGTCGTTTTCAGCCAATTTTCTGGATTTTTGAAAATTTCACTTTTTTGTGAAAATATCCACTAAATGAGGGAATAATATGTGTGAGGGTACACCAGGAGAGTTCCAAATGTGTGTGGGTAGAATATATATCCCACGGGGGTAAAATTGAAAAAAGTTGAAAATTTTTTTTCTTGGACTTAGTCATTTTTCCGCCGTTTATCAGACTTTCAGATAGGGGAAATGTCAGTGAGCATTCCGATTTCATTTCCAGAGCGATTCGCCCAATGAGTCCTTGATATTTAGTCGTTTTCAGCCAATTTTCTGGATTTTTGAAAATGTCACTTTTTTGTGAAAATATACACTAAATGAGGGAATAATATGTGTGAGGGTACCCCAGGAGAGTTCCAAATGTGTGTGGGTAGAATATATATCCCACGGGGGTAAAATTGAAAAAAGTTGAAAAATTTTTTTCTTGGACTTAGTCATTTTTCCGGCGTTCATCAGACTTTCAGATAGGGGAAATGTCAGTGAGCGTTCCGATTTCAGTTCCAGAGCGATTCGCCCAATGAGTCCTTGATATTTAGTCGTTTTCAGCCAATTTTCTGGATTTTTGAAAATGTCACTTTTTTGTGAAAATATCCACTAAATGAGGGAATAATATGTGTGAGGGTACCCCAGGAGAGTTCCAAATGTGTGTGGGTAGAATATATATCCCACGGGGGTAAAATTGAAAAAAGTTGAAAAAATTTTTTCTTGGACTTAGTCATTTTTCCGGCGTTCATCAGACTTTCAGATAGGGGAAATGTCAGTGAGCGTTCCGATTTCAGTTCCAGAGCGATTCGCCCAATGAGTCCTTGATATTTAGTCGTTTTCAGCCAATTTTCTGGATTTTTGAAAATGTCACTTTTTTGTGAAAATATCCACTAAATGAGGGAATAATATGTGTGAGGGTACCCCAGGAGAGTTCTAAATGTGTGTGGGTAGAATATATATCCCACGGGGGTAAAATTGAAAAAAGTTTAAAAAATTTTTTTGGGGACTTAGTCATTTTTCCGGCATTTCTCAGACTTTCAGATAGGGGAAATGTCACTGTGTGTTCCGATTTCAGTTCCAGAGGGATTCGCCCAATGAGTCCTTGATATTTATTCGTTTTCAGCCAATTTTCTGGATTTTTGAAAATGTCACTTTTTTGTGAAAATATCCACTAAATGAGGGAATAACATGTGTGAGGGTACCCCAGGAGAGTTCCAAATGTGTGTGGGTAGAATATATATCCCACGGGGGTAAAATTGAAAAAAGTTGAAAAATTTTTTTCTTGGACTTAGTCATTTTTCCGGCGTTCATCAGACTTTCAGATAGGGGAAATGTCAGTGAGCATTCCGATTTCAGTTCCAGAGCGATTCGCCCAATGAGTCCTTGATATTTAGTCGTTTTCAGCCAATTTTCTGGATTTTTGAAAATGTCACTTTTTTGTGAAAATATCCACTAAATGAGGGAATAATATGTGTGAGGGTACCCCAGGAGAGTTCCAAATGTGTGTGGGTAGAATATATATCCCACGGGGGTAAAATTGAAAAAAGCTTAAAAAATTTTTTTTTGGACTTAGTCATTTTTCCGGTGTTTCTCAGACTTTCAGATAGGGTAAATGTCAGTGAGCGTTCCGATTTCAGTTCCAGAGCGATTCGCCCAATGAGTCCTTGATATTTAGTCGTTTTCAGCCAATTTTCTGGATTTTTGAAAATTTCACGTTTTTGTGAAAATATCCACTAAATGAGGGAATAATATGTGTGAGGGTACCCCAGGAGAGTTCCAAATGTGTGTGGGTAGAATATATATCCCACGGGGGTAAAATTGAAAAAAGTTGAAAAATTTTTTTCTTGGACTTAGTCATTTTTCCGGCGTTCATCAGACTTTCAGATAGGGGAAATGTCAGTGAGCGTTCCGATTTCAGTTCCAGAGCGATTCGCCCAATGAGTCCTTGATATTTAGTCGTTTTCAGCCAATTTTCTGGATTTTTGAAAATTTCACTTTTTTGTGAAAATATCCACTAAATGAGGGAATAATATGTGTGAGGGTACACCAGGAGAGTTCCAAATGTGTGTGGGTAGAATATATATCCCACGGGGGTAAAATTGAAAAAAGTTGAAAATTTTTTTTCTTGGACTTAGTCATTTTTCCGCCGTTTATCAGACTTTCAGATAGGGGAAATGTCAGTGAGCATTCCGATTTCATTTCCAGAGCGATTCGCCCAATGAGTCCTTGATATTTAGTCGTTTTCAGCCAATTTTCTGGATTTTTGAAAATGTCACTTTTTTGTGAAAATATACACTAAATGAGGGAATAATATGTGTGAGGGTACCCCAGGAGAGTTCCAAATGTGTGTGGGTAGAATATATATCCCACGGGGGTAAAATTGAAAAAAGTTGAAAATTTTTTTTCTTGGACTTAGTCATTTTTCCGGCGTTCATCAGACTTTCAGATAGGGGAAATGTCAGTGAGCGTTCCGATTTCAGTTCCAGAGCGATTCGCCCAATGAGTCCTTGATATTTAGTCGTTTTCAGCCAATTTTCTGGATTTTTGAAAATGTCACTGTTTTTTTGTGAAAATATCCACTAAATGAGGGAATAATATGTGTGAGGGTACCCCAGGAGAGTTCCAAATGTGTGTGGGTAGAATATATATCCCACGGGGGTAAAATTGAAAAAAGTTGAAAAATTTTTTTCTTGGACTTAGTCATTTTTCCGGCGTTCATCAGACTTTCAGATAGGGGAAATGTCAGTGAGCGTTCCGATTTCAGTTCCAGAGCGATTCGCCCAATGAGTCCTTGATATTTAGTCGTTTTCAGCCAATTTTCTGGATTATTGAAAATGTCACTTTTTTGTGAAAATATCCACTAAATGAGGGAATAATATGTGTGAGGGTACCCCAGGAGAGTTCTAAATGTGTGTGGGTAGAATATATATCCCACGGGGGTAAAATTGAAAAAAGTTTAAAAAATTTTTTTGGGGACTTAGTCATTTTTCCGGCGTTTCTCAGACTTTCAGATAGGGGAAATGTCACTGTGTGTTCCGATTTCAGTTCCAGAGGGATTCGCCCAATGAGTCCTTGATATTTATTCGTTTTCAGCCAATTTTCTGGATTTTTGAAAATGTCACTTTTTTGTGAAAATATCCACTAAATGAGGGAATAACATGTGTGAGGGTACCCCAGGAGAGTTCCAAATGTGTGTGGGTAGAATATATATCCCACGGGGGTAAAATTGAAAAAAGTTGAAAAATTTTTTTCTTGGACTTAGTCATTTTTCCGGCGTTCATCAGACTTTCAGATAGGGGAAATGTCAGTGAGCATTCCGATTTCAGTTCCAGAGCGATTCGCCCAATGAGTCCTTGATATTTAGTCGTTTTCAGCCAATTTTCTGGATTTTTGAAAATGTCACTTTTTTGTGAAAATATCCACTAAATGAGGGAATAATATGTGTGAGGGTACCCCAGGAGAGTTCCAAATGTGTGTGGGTAGAATATATATCCCACGGGGGTAAAATTGAAAAAAGCTTAAAAAATTTTTTTTTGGACTTAGTCATTTTTCCGGTGTTTCTCAGACTTTCAGATAGGGGAAATGTCAGTGAGCGTTCCGATTTCAGTTCCAGAGCGATTCGCCCAATGAGTCCTTGATATTTAGTCGTTTTCAGCCAATTTTCTGGATTTTTGAAAATTTCACGTTTTTGTGAAAATATCCACTAAATGAGGGAATAATATGTGTGAGGGTACCCCAGGAGAGTTCCAAATGTGTGTGGGTAGAATATATATCCCACGGGGGTAAAATTGAAAAAAGTTGAAAAATTTTTTTCTTGGACTTAGTCATTTTTCCGGCGTTCATCAGACTTTCAGATAGGGGAAATGTCAGTGAGCGTTCCGATTTCAGTTCCAGAGCGATTCGCCCAATGAGTAATTGATATTTAGTCGTTTTCAGCCAATTTTCTGGATTTTTGAAAATTTCACTTTTTTTGTGAAAATATCCACTAAATGAGGGAATAATATGTGTGAGGGTACCCCAGGAGAGTTCCAAATGTGTGTGGGTAGAATATATATCCCACGGGGGTAAAATTGAAAAAAGTTTAAAAAATTTTTTTTTGGATTTAGTCATTTTTCCGCCGTTTCTCAGACTTTCAGATAGGGGAAATGTCAGTGAGCGTTCCGATTTCAGTTCCAGAGCGATTCGCCCAATGAGTCCTTGATATTTAGTCGTTTTCAGCCAATTTTCTGGATTTTTGAAAATTTCACTTTTTTGTGAAAATATCCACTAAATGAGGGAATAATATGTGTGAGGGTACACCAGGAGAGTTCCAAATGTGTGTGGGTAGAATATATATCCCACGGGGGTAAAATTGAAAAAAGTTGAAAAATTTTTTTCTTGGACTTAGTCATTTTTCCGGCGTTCATCAGACTTTCAGATAGGGGAAATGTCAGTGAGCGTTCCGATTTCAGTTCCAGAGCGATTCGCCCAATGAGTCCTTGATATTTAGTCGTTTTCAGCCAATTTTCTGGATTTTTGAAAATTTCACTTTTTTGTGAAAATATCCACTAAATGAGGGAATAATATGTGTGAGGGTACCCCAGGAGAGTTCCAAATGTGTGTGGGTAGAATATATATCCCACGGGGGTAAAATTGAAAAAAGTTTAAAAAATTTTTTTTTGGATTTAGTCATTTTTCCGCCGTTTCTCAGACTTTCAGATAGGGGAAATGTCAGTGAGCGTTCCGATTTCAGTTCCAGAGCGATTCGCCCAATGAGTCCTTGATATTTAGTCGTTTTCAGCCAATTTTCTGGATTTTTGAAAATTTCACTTTTTTGTGAAAATATCCACTAAATGAGGGAATAATATGTGTGAGGGTACACCAGGAGAGTTCCAAATGTGTGTGGGTAGAATATATATCCCACGGGGGTAAAATTGAAAAAAGTTGAAAATTTTTTTTCTTGGACTTAGTCATTTTTCCGCCGTTTATCAGACTTTCAGATAGGGGAAATGTCAGTGAGCATTCCGATTTCAGTTCCAGAGCGATTCGCCCAATGAGTCCTTGATATTTAGTCGTTTTCAGCCAATTTTTTGGATTTTTGAAAATGTCACTTTTTTGTGAAAATATACACTAAATGAGGGAATAATATGTGTGAGGGTACCCCAGGAGAGTTCCAAATGTGTGTGGGTAGAATATATATCCCACGGGGGTAAAATTGAAAAAAGTTGAAAAATTTTTTTCTTGGACTTAGTCATTTTTCCGGCGTTCATCAGACTTTCAGATAGGGGAAATGTCAGTGAGCGTTCCGATTTCAGTTCCAGAGAGATTCGCCCAATGAGTCCTTGATATTTAGTCGTTTTCAGCCAATTTTCTGGATTTTTGAAAATGTCACTTTTTTGTGAAAATATCCACTAAATGAGGGAATAATATGTGTGAGGGTACCCCAGGAGAGTTCCAAATGTGTGTGGGTAGAATATATATCCCACGGGGGTAAAATTGAAAAAAGTTGAAAAATTTTTTTCTTGGACTTAGTCATTTTTCCGGCGTTCATCAGACTTTCAGATAGGGGAAATGTCAGTGAGCGTTCCGATTTCAGTTCCAGAGCGATTCGCCCAATGAGTCCTTGATATTTAGTCGTTTTCAGCCAATTTTCTGGATTTTTGAAAATGTCACTTTTTTGTGAAAATATCCACTAAATGAGGGAATAATATGTGTGAGGGTACCCCAGGAGAGTTCTAAATGTGTGTGGGTAGAATATATATCCCACGGGGGTAAAATTGAAAAAAGTTTAAAAAAATTTTTTTGGGACTTAGTCATTTTTCCGGCGTTTCTCAGACTTTCAGATAGGGGAAATGTCAGTGTGCGTTCCGATTTCAGTTCCAGAGGGATTCGCCCAATGAGTCCTTGATATTTATTCGTTTTCAGCCAATTTTCTGGATTTTTGAAAATGTCACTTTTTTGTGAAAATATCCACTAAATGAGGGAATAATATGTGTGAGGGTACCCCAGGAGAGTTCCAAATGTGTGTGGGTAGAATATATATCCCACGGGGGTAAAATTGAAAAAAGTTGAAAAAATTTTTTCTTGGACTTAGTCATTTTTCCGGCGTTCATCAGACTTTCAGATAGGGGAAATGTCAGTGAGCATTCCGATTTCAGTTCCAGAGCGATTCTCCCAATGAGTCCTTGATATTTAGTCGTTTTCAGCCAATTTTCTGGATTTTTGAAAATGTCACTTTTTTGTGAAAATATCCACTAAATGAGGGAATAATATGTGTGAGGGTACCCCAGGAGAGTTCCAAATGTGTGTGGGTAGAATATATATCCCACGGGGGTAAAATTGAAAAAAGTTGAAAAATTTTTTTCTTGGACTTAGTCATTTTTCCGGCGTTCATCAGACTTTCAGATAGGGGAAATGTCAGTGAGCGTTCCGATTTCAGTTCCAGAGCGATTCGCCCAATGAGTCCTTGATATTTAGTCGTTTTCAGCCAATTTTCTGGATTTTTGAAAATGTCACTTTTTTGTGAAAATATCCACTAAATGAGGGAATAATATGTGTGAGGGTACCCCAGGAGAGTTTCAAATGTGTGTGGGTAGAATATATATCCCACGGGGGTAAAATTGAAAAAAGTTGAAAAATTTTTTTCTTGGACTTAGTCATTTTTCCGGCGTTCATCAGACTTTCAGATAGGGGAAATGTCAGTGAGCGTTCCGATTTCAGTTCCAGAGCGATTCGCCCAATGAGTCCTTGATATTTAGTCGTTTTCAGCCAATTTTCTGGATTTTTGAAAATGTCACTTTTTTGTGAAAATATCCACTAAATGAGGGAATAATATGTGTGAGGGTACCCCAGGAGAGTTCCAAATGTGTGTGGGTAGAATATATATCCCACGGGGGTAAAATTGAAAAAAGTTTAAAAAATTTTTTTTTGGATTTAGTCATTTTTCCGGCGTTTCTCAGACTTTCAGATAGGGGAAATGTCAGTGAGCGTTCCGATTTCAGTTCCAGAGCGATTCGCCCAATGAGTCCTTGATATTTAGTCGTTTTCAGCCAATTTTCTGGATTTTTGAAAATTTCACTTTTTTGTGAAAATATCCACTAAATGAGGGAATAATATGTGTGAGGGTACCCCAGGAGAGTTCCAAATGTGTGTGGGTAGAATATATATCCCACGGGAGTAAAATTGAAAAAAGTTTAAAAAATTTTTTTTTGGACTTAGTCATTTTTCCGGCGTTTCTCAGACTTTCAGATAGGGGAAATGTCAGTGAGCATTCCGATTTCAGTTCCAGAGCGATTCTCCCAATGAGTCCTTGATATTTAGTCGTTTTCAGCCAATTTTCTGGATTTTTGAAAATGTCACTTTTTTGTGAAAATATCCACTAAATGAGGGAATAATATGTGTGAGGGTACCCCAGGAGAGTTCCAAATGTGTGTGGGTAGAATATATATCCCACAGGGGTAAAATTGAAAAAAGTTGAAAAATTTTTTTCTTGGACTTAGTCATTTTTCCGGCGTTCATCAGACTTTCAGATAGGGGAAATGTCAGTGAGCGTTCCGATTTCAGTTCCAGAGCGATTCGCCCAATGAGTCCTTGATATTTAGTCGTTTTCAGCCAATTTTCTGGATTTTTGAAAATGTCACTTTTTTGTGAAAATATCCACTAAATGAGGGAATAATATGTGTGAGGGTACCCCAGGAGAGTTTCAAATGTGTGTGGGTAGAATATATATCCCACGGGGGTAAAATTGAAAAAAGTTGAAAAATTTTTTTCTTGGACTTAGTCATTTTTCCGGCGTTCATCAGACTTTCAGATAGGGGAAATGTCAGTGAGCGTTCCGATTTCAGTTCCAGAGCGATTCGCCCAATGAGTCCTTGATATTTAGTCGTTTTCAGCCAATTTTCTGGATTTTTGAAAATGTCACTTTTTTGTGAAAATATCCACTAAATGAGGGAATAATATGTGTGAGGGTACCCCAGGAGAGTTCCAAATGTGTGTGGGTAGAATATATATCCCACGGGGGTAAAATTGAAAAAAGTTGAAAATTTTTTTTCTTGGACTTAGTCATTTTTCCGTCGTTTATCAGACTTTCAGATAGGGGAAATGTCAGTGAGCGTTCCGATTTCAGTTCCAGAGCGATTCGCCCAATGAGTCCTTGATATTTAGTCGTTTTCAGCCAATTTTCTGGATTTTTGAAAATGTCACTTTTTTGTGAAAATATCCACTAAATGAGGGAATAATATGTGTGAGGGTACCCCAGGAGAGTTTCAAATGTGTGTGGGTAGAATATATATCCCACGGGGGTAAAATTGAAAAAAGTTGAAAAATTTTTTTCTTGGACTTAGTCATTTTTCCGGCGTTCATCAGACTTTCAGATAGGGGAAATGTCAGTGAGCGTTCCGATTTCAGTTCCAGAGCGATTCGCCCAATGAGTCCTTGATATTTAGTCGTTTTCAGCCAATTTTCTGGATTTTTGAAAATGTCACTTTTTTGTGAAAATATCCACTAAATGAGGGAATAATATGTGTGAGGGTACCCCAGGAGAGTTCCAAATGTGTGTGGGTAGAATATATATCCCACGGGGGTAAAATTGAAAAAAGTTTAAAAAATTTTTTTTTGGATTTAGTCATTTTTCCGGCGTTTCTCAGACTTTCAGATAGGGGAAATGTCAGTGAGCGTTCCGATTTCAGTTCCAGAGCGATTCGCCCAATGAGTCCTTGATATTTAGTCGTTTTCAGCCAATTTTCTGGATTTTTGAAAATTTCACTTTTTTGTGAAAATATCCACTAAATGAGGGAATAATATGTGTGAGGGTACACCAGGAGAGTTCCAAATGTGTGTGGGTAGAATATATATCCCACGGGGGTAAAATTGAAAAAAGTTGAAAATGTTTTTTTCTTGGACTTAGTCATTTTTCCGCCGTTTATCAGACTTTCAGATAGGGGAAATGTCAGTGAGCGTTCCGATTTCAGTTCCAGAGCGATTCGCCCAATGAGTCCTTGATATTTAGTCGTTTTCAGCCAATTTTCTGGATTTTTGAAAATGTCACTTTTTTGTGAAAATATCCACTAAATGAGGGAATAATATGTGTGAGGGTACCCCAGGAGAGTTCCAAATGTGTGTGGGTAGAATATATATCCCACGGGGGTAAAATTGAAAAAAGTTGAAAAATTTTTTTCTTGGACTTAGTCATTTTTCCGGCGTTCATCAGACTTTCAGATAGGGGAAATGTCAGTGAGCGTTCCGATTTCAGTTCCAGAGCGATTCGCCCAATGAGTCCTTGATATTTAGTCGTTTTCAGCCAATTTTCTGGATTTTTGAAAATGTCACTTTTTTGTGAAAATATCCACTAAATGAGGGAATAATATGTGTGAGGGTACCCCAGGAGAGTTTCAAATGTGTGTGGGTAGAATATATATCCCACGGGGGTAAAATTGAAAAAAGTTGAAAAAAATTTTTCTTGGACTTAGTCATTTTTCCGGCGTTCATCAGACTTTCAGATAGGGGAAATGTCAGTGAGCGTTCCGATTTCAGTTCCAGAGCGATTCGCCCAATGAGTCCTTGATATTTAGTCGTTTTCAGCGAATTTTCTGGACTTTTGAAAATGTCACTTTTTTGTGAAAATATCCACTAAATGAGGGAATAATATGTGTGAGGGTACCCCAGGAGAGTTCTAAATGTGTGTGGGTAGAATATATATCCCACGGGGGTAAAATTGAAAAAAGTTTAAAAAATTTTTTTTGGGACTTAGTCATTTTTCCGGCGTTTCTCAGACTTTCAGATAGGGGAAATGTCAGTGTGCGTTCCGATTTCAGTTCCAGAGGGATTCGCCCAATGAGTCCTTGATATTTATTCGTTTTCAGCCAATTTTCTGGATTTTTGAAAATGTCACTTTTTTGTGAAAATATCCACTAAATGAGGGAATAATATGTGTGAGGGTGCCCCAGGAGAGTTCCAAATGTGTGTGGGTAGAATATATATCCCACGGGGGTAAAATTGAAAAAAGTTGAAAATTTTTTTTCTTGGACTTAGTCATTTTTCCGGCGTTCAACAGACTTTCAGATAGGGGAAATGTCAGTGAGCGTTCCGATTTCAGTTCCAGAGCGATTCGCCCAATGAGTCCTTGATATTTAGTCGTTTTCAGCCAATTTTCTGGATTTTTGAAAATGTCACTTTTTTGTGAAAATATCCACTAAATGAGGGAATAATATGTGTGAGGGTACCCCAGGAGAGTTCCAAATGTGTGTGGGTAGAATATATATCCCACGGGGGTAAAATTGAAAAAAGTTGAAAATTTTTTTTCTTGGACTTAGTCATTTTTCCGCCGTTTATCAGACTTTCAGATAGGGGAAATGTCAGTGAGCGTTCCGATTTCAGTTCCAGAGCGATTCGCCCAATGAGTCCTTGATATTTAGTCGTTTTCAGCCAATTTTCTGGATTTTTGAAAATGTCACTTTTTTGTGAAAATATCCACTAAATGAGGGAATAATATGTGTGAGGGTACCCCAGGAGAGTTTCAAATGTGTGTGGGTAGAATATATATCCCACGGGGGTAAAATTGAAAAAAGTTGAAAAATTTTTTTCTTGGACTTAGTCATTTTTCCGGCGTTCATCAGACTTTCAGATAGGGGAAATGTCAGTGAGCGTTCCGATTTCAGTTCCAGAGCGATTCGCCCAATGAGTCCTTGATATTTAGTCGTTTTCAGCCAATTTTCTGGATTTTTGAAAATGTCACTTTTTTGTGAAAATATCCACTAAATTAGGGAATAATATGTGTGAGGGTACCCCAGGAGAGTTCCAAATGTGTGTGGGTAGAATATATATCCCACGGGGGTAAAATTGAAAAAAGTTGAAAAATTTTTTTCTTGGACTTAGTCATTTTTCCGGCGTTCATCAGACTTTCAGATAGGGGAAATGTCAGTGAGCGTTCCGATTTCAGTTCCAGAGCGATTCGCCCAATGAGTCCTTGATATTTAGTCGTTTTCAGCCAATTTTCTGGATTTTTGAAAATGTCACTTTTTTGTGAAAATATCCACTAAATGAGGGAATAATATGTGTGAGGGTACCCCAGGAGAGTTCCAAATGTGTGTGGGTAGAATATATATCCCACGGGGGTAAAATTGAAAAAAGTTGAAAATTTTTTTTCTTGGACTTAGTCATTTTTCCGGCGTTCATCAGACTTTCAGATAGGGGAAATGTCAGTGAGCGTTCCGATTGCAGTTCCAGAGCGATTCGCCCAATGAGTCCTTGATATTTAGTCGTTTTCAGCCAATTTTCTGGATTTTTGAAAATTTCACTTTTTTGTGAAAATATCCACTAAATGAGGGAATAATATGTGTGAGGGTACCCCAGGAGAGTTCCAAATGTGTGTGGGTAGAATATATATCCCACGGGGGTAAAATTGAAAAAAGTTTAAAAAATTTTTTTTTGGACTTAGTCATTTTTCCGGCGTTTCTCAGACTTTCAGATAGGGAAAATGTCAGTGAGCATTCCGATTTCAGTTCCAGAGCGATTCGCCCAATGAGTCCTTGATATTTAGTCGTTTTCAGCCAATTTTCTGGATTTTTGAAAATGTCACTTTTTTGTGAAAATATCCACTAAATGAGGGAATAATATGTGTGAGGGTACCCCAGGAGAGTTCCAAATGTGTGTGGGTAGAATATATATCCCACGGGGGTAAAATTGAAAAAAGTTGAACATTTTTTTTCTTGGACTTAGTCATTTTTCCGCCGTTTATCAGACTTTCAGATAGGGGAAATGTCAGTGAGCGTTCCGATTTCAGTTCCAGAGCGATTCGCCCAATGAGTCCTTGATATTTAGTCGTTTTCAGCCAATTTTCTGGATTTTTGAAAATGTCACTTTTTTTGTGAAAATATCCACTAAATGAGGGAATAATATGTGTGAGGGTACCCCAGGAGAGTTTCAAATGTGTGTGGGTAGAATATATATCCCACGGGGGTAAAATTGAAAAAAGTTGAAAAATTTTATTCTTGGACTTAGTCATTTTTCCGGCGTTCATCAGACTTTCAGATAGGGGAAATGTCAGTGAGCGTTCCGATTTCAGTTCCAGAGCGATTCGCCCAATGAGTCCTTGATATTTAGTCGTTTTCAGCCAATTTTCTGGATTTTTGAAAATGTCACTTTTTTGTGAAAATATCCACTAAATGAGGGAATAATATGTGTGAGGGTACCCCAGGAGAGTTCTAAATGTGTGTGGGTAGAATATATATCCCACGGGGGTAAAATTGAAAAAAGTTTAAAAAAATTTTTTTGGGACTTAGTCATTTTTCCGGCGTTTCTCAGACTTTCAGATAGGGGAAATGTCAGTGTGCGTTCCGATTTCAGTTCCAGAGGGATTCGCCCAATGAGTCCTTGATATTTATTCGTTTTCAGCCAATTTTCTGGATTTTTGAAAATGTCACTTTTTTGTGAAAATATCCACTAAATGAGGGAATAATATGTGTGAGGGTACCCCAGGAGAGTTCCAAATGTGTGTGGGTAGAATATATATCCCACGGGGGTAAAATTGAAAAAAGTTGAAAAAATTTTTTCTTGGACTTAGTCATTTTTCCGGCGTTCATCAGACTTTCAGATAGGGGAAATGTCAGTGAGCATTCCGATTTCAGTTCCAGAGCGATTCTCCCAATGAGTCCTTGATATTTAGTCGTTTTCAGCCAATTTTCTGGATTTTTGAAAATGTCACTTTTTTGTGAAAATATCCACTAAATGAGGGAATAATATGTGTGAGGGTACCCCAGGAGAGTTCCAAATGTGTGTGGGTAGAATATATATCCCACGGGGGTAAAATTGAAAAAAGTTGAAAAATTTTTTTCTTGGACTTAGTCATTTTTCCGGCGTTCATCAGACTTTCAGATAGGGGAAATGTCAGTGAGCGTTCCGATTTCAGTTCCAGAGCGATTCGCCCAATGAGTCCTTGATATTTAGTCGTTTTCAGCCAATTTTCTGGATTTTTGAAAATGTCACTTTTTTGTGAAAATATCCACTAAATGAGGGAATAATATGTGTGAGGGTACCCCAGGAGAGTTTCAAATGTGTGTGGGTAGAATATATATCCCACGGGGGTAAAATTGAAAAAAGTTGAAAAATTTTTTTCTTGGACTTAGTCATTTTTCCGGCGTTCATCAGACTTTCAGATAGGGGAAATGTCAGTGAGCGTTCCGATTTCAGTTCCAGAGCGATTCGCCCAATGAGTCCTTGATATTTAGTCGTTTTCAGCCAATTTTCTGGATTTTTGAAAATGTCACTTTTTTGTGAAAATATCCACTAAATGAGGGAATAATATGTGTGAGGGTACCCCAGGAGAGTTCCAAATGTGTGTGGGTAGAATATATATCCCACGGGGGTAAAATTGAAAAAAGTTTAAAAAATTTTTTTTTGGATTTAGTCATTTTTCCGGCGTTTCTCAGACTTTCAGATAGGGGAAATGTCAGTGAGCGTTCCGATTTCAGTTCCAGAGCGATTCGCCCAATGAGTCCTTGATATTTAGTCGTTTTCAGCCAATTTTCTGGATTTTTGAAAATTTCACTTTTTTGTGAAAATATCCACTAAATGAGGGAATAATATGTGTGAGGGTACCCCAGGAGAGTTCCAAATGTGTGTGGGTAGAATATATATCCCACGGGAGTAAAATTGAAAAAAGTTTAAAAAATTTTTTTTTGGACTTAGTCATTTTTCCGGCGTTTCTCAGACTTTCAGATAGGGGAAATGTCAGTGAGCATTCCGATTTCAGTTCCAGAGCGATTCTCCCAATGAGTCCTTGATATTTAGTCGTTTTCAGCCAATTTTCTGGATTTTTGAAAATGTCACTTTTTTGTGAAAATATCCACTAAATGAGGGAATAATATGTGTGAGGGTACCCCAGGAGAGTTCCAAATGTGTGTGGGTAGAATATATATCCCACAGGGGTAAAATTGAAAAAAGTTGAAAAATTTTTTTCTTGGACTTAGTCATTTTTCCGGCGTTCATCAGACTTTCAGATAGGGGAAATGTCAGTGAGCGTTCCGATTTCAGTTCCAGAGCGATTCGCCCAATGAGTCCTTGATATTTAGTCGTTTTCAGCCAATTTTCTGGATTTTTGAAAATGTCACTTTTTTGTGAAAATATCCACTAAATGAGGGAATAATATGTGTGAGGGTACCCCAGGAGAGTTTCAAATGTGTGTGGGTAGAATATATATCCCACGGGGGTAAAATTGAAAAAAGTTGAAAAATTTTTTTCTTGGACTTAGTCATTTTTCCGGCGTTCATCAGACTTTCAGATAGGGGAAATGTCAGTGAGCGTTCCGATTTCAGTTCCAGAGCGATTCGCCCAATGAGTCCTTGATATTTAGTCGTTTTCAGCCAATTTTCTGGATTTTTGAAAATGTCACTTTTTTGTGAAAATATCCACTAAATGAGGGAATAATATGTGTGAGGGTACCCCAGGAGAGTTCCAAATGTGTGTGGGTAGAATATATATCCCACGGGGGTAAAATTGAAAAAAGTTGAAAATTTTTTTTCTTGGACTTAGTCATTTTTCCGTCGTTTATCAGACTTTCAGATAGGGGAAATGTCAGTGAGCGTTCCGATTTCAGTTCCAGAGCGATTCGCCCAATGAGTCCTTGATATTTAGTCGTTTTCAGCCAATTTTCTGGATTTTTGAAAATGTCACTTTTTTGTGAAAATATCCACTAAATGAGGGAATAATATGTGTGAGGGTACCCCAGGAGAGTTTCAAATGTGTGTGGGTAGAATATATATCCCACGGGGGTAAAATTGAAAAAAGTTGAAAAATTTTTTTCTTGGACTTAGTCATTTTTCCGGCGTTCATCAGACTTTCAGATAGGGGAAATGTCAGTGAGCGTTCCGATTTCAGTTCCAGAGCGATTCGCCCAATGAGTCCTTGATATTTAGTCGTTTTCAGCCAATTTTCTGGATTTTTGAAAATGTCACTTTTTTGTGAAAATATCCACTAAATGAGGGAATAATATGTGTGAGGGTACCCCAGGAGAGTTCCAAATGTGTGTGGGTAGAATATATATCCCACGGGGGTAAAATTGAAAAAAGTTTAAAAAATTTTTTTTTGGATTTAGTCATTTTTCCGGCGTTTCTCAGACTTTCAGATAGGGGAAATGTCAGTGAGCGTTCCGATTTCAGTTCCAGAGCGATTCGCCCAATGAGTCCTTGATATTTAGTCGTTTTCAGCCAATTTTCTGGATTTTTGAAAATTTCACTTTTTTGTGAAAATATCCACTAAATGAGGGAATAATATGTGTGAGGGTACACCAGGAGAGTTCCAAATGTGTGTGGGTAGAATATATATCCCACGGGGGTAAAATTGAAAAAAGTTGAAAATGTTTTTTTCTTGGACTTAGTCATTTTTCCGCCGTTTATCAGACTTTCAGATAGGGGAAATGTCAGTGAGCGTTCCGATTTCAGTTCCAGAGCGATTCGCCCAATGAGTCCTTGATATTTAGTCGTTTTCAGCCAATTTTCTGGATTTTTGAAAATGTCACTTTTTTGTGAAAATATCCACTAAATGAGGGAATAATATGTGTGAGGGTACCCCAGGAGAGTTCCAAATGTGTGTGGGTAGAATATATATCCCACGGGGGTAAAATTGAAAAAAGTTGAAAAATTTTTTTCTTGGACTTAGTCATTTTTCCGGCGTTCATCAGACTTTCAGATAGGGGAAATGTCAGTGAGCGTTCCGATTTCAGTTCCAGAGCGATTCGCCCAATGAGTCCTTGATATTTAGTCGTTTTCAGCCAATTTTCTGGATTTTTGAAAATGTCACTTTTTTGTGAAAATATCCACTAAATGAGGGAATAATATGTGTGAGGGTACCCCAGGAGAGTTTCAAATGTGTGTGGGTAGAATATATATCCCACGGGGGTAAAATTGAAAAAAGTTGAAAAAAATTTTTCTTGGACTTAGTCATTTTTCCGGCGTTCATCAGACTTTCAGATAGGGGAAATGTCAGTGAGCGTTCCGATTTCAGTTCCAGAGCGATTCGCCCAATGAGTCCTTGATATTTAGTCGTTTTCAGCGAATTTTCTGGACTTTTGAAAATGTCACTTTTTTGTGAAAATATCCACTAAATGAGGGAATAATATGTGTGAGGGTACCCCAGGAGAGTTCTAAATGTGTGTGGGTAGAATATATATCCCACGGGGGTAAAATTGAAAAAAGTTTAAAAAATTTTTTTTGGGACTTAGTCATTTTTCCGGCGTTTCTCAGACTTTCAGATAGGGGAAATGTCAGTGTGCGTTCCGATTTCAGTTCCAGAGGGATTCGCCCAATGAGTCCTTGATATTTATTCGTTTTCAGCCAATTTTCTGGATTTTTGAAAATGTCACTTTTTTGTGAAAATATCCACTAAATGAGGGAATAATATGTGTGAGGGTGCCCCAGGAGAGTTCCAAATGTGTGTGGGTAGAATATATATCCCACGGGGGTAAAATTGAAAAAAGTTGAAAATTTTTTTTCTTGGACTTAGTCATTTTTCCGGCGTTCAACAGACTTTCAGATAGGGGAAATGTCAGTGAGCGTTCCGATTTCAGTTCCAGAGCGATTCACCCAATGAGTCCTTGATATTTAGTCGTTTTCAGCCAATTTTCTGGATTTTTGAAAATGTCACTTTTTTGTGAAAATATCCACTAAATGAGGGAATAATATGTGTGAGGGTACCCCAGGAGAGTTCCAAATGTGTGTGGGTAGAATATATATCCCACGGGGGTAAAATTGAAAAAAGTTGAAAATTTTTTTTCTTGGACTTAGTCATTTTTCCGCCGTTTATCAGACTTTCAGATAGGGGAAATGTCAGTGAGCGTTCCGATTTCAGTTCCAGAGCGATTCGCCCAATGAGTCCTTGATATTTAGTCGTTTTCAGCCAATTTTCTGGATTTTTGAAAATGTCACTTTTTTGTGAAAATATCCACTAAATGAGGGAATAATATGTGTGAGGGTACCCCAGGAGAGTTTCAAATGTGTGTGGGTAGAATATATATCCCACGGGGGTAAAATTGAAAAAAGTTGAAAAATTTTTTTCTTGGACTTAGTCATTTTTCCGGCGTTCATCAGACTTTCAGATAGGGGAAATGTCAGTGAGCGTTCCGATTTCAGTTCCAGAGCGATTCGCCCAATGAGTCCTTGATATTTAGTCGTTTTCAGCCAATTTTCTGGATTTTTGAAAATGTCACTTTTTTGTGAAAATATCCACTAAATTAGGGAATAATATGTGTGAGGGTACCCCAGGAGAGTTCCAAATGTGTGTGGGTAGAATATATATCCCACGGGGGTAAAATTGAAAAAAGTTGAAAAATTTTTTTCTTGGACTTAGTCATTTTTCCGGCGTTCATCAGACTTTCAGATAGGGGAAATGTCAGTGAGCGTTCCGATTTCAGTTCCAGAGCGATTCGCCCAATGAGTCCTTGATATTTAGTCGTTTTCAGCCAATTTTCTGGATTTTTGAAAATGTCACTTTTTTGTGAAAATATCCACTAAATGAGGGAATAATATGTGTGAGGGTACCCCAGGAGAGTTCCAAATGTGTGTGGGTAGAATATATATCCCACGGGGGTAAAATTGAAAAAAGTTGAAAATTTTTTTTCTTGGACTTAGTCATTTTTCCGGCGTTCATCAGACTTTCAGATAGGGGAAATGTCAGTGAGCGTTCCGATTGCAGTTCCAGAGCGATTCGCCCAATGAGTCCTTGATATTTAGTCGTTTTCAGCCAATTTTCTGGATTTTTGAAAATTTCACTTTTTTGTGAAAATATCCACTAAATGAGGGAATAATATGTGTGAGGGTACCCCAGGAGAGTTCCAAATGTGTGTGGGTAGAATATATATCCCACGGGGGTAAAATTGAAAAAAGTTTAAAAAATTTTTTTTTGGACTTAGTCATTTTTCCGGCGTTTCTCAGACTTTCAGATAGGGAAAATGTCAGTGAGCATTCCGATTTCAGTTCCAGAGCGATTCGCCCAATGAGTCCTTGATATTTAGTCGTTTTCAGCCAATTTTCTGGATTTTTGAAAATGTCACTTTTTTGTGAAAATATCCACTAAATGAGGGAATAATATGTGTGAGGGTACCCCAGGAGAGTTCCAAATGTGTGTGGGTAGAATATATATCCCACGGGGGTAAAATTGAAAAAAGTTGAACATTTTTTTTCTTGGACTTAGTCATTTTTCCGCCGTTTATCAGACTTTCAGATAGGGGAAATGTCAGTGAGCGTTCCGATTTCAGTTCCAGAGCGATTCGCCCAATGAGTCCTTGATATTTAGTCGTTTTCAGCCAATTTTCTGGATTTTTGAAAATGTCACTTTTTTTGTGAAAATATCCACTAAATGAGGGAATAATATGTGTGAGGGTACCCCAGGAGAGTTTCAAATGTGTGTGGGTAGAATATATATCCCACGGGGGTAAAATTGAAAAAAGTTGAAAAATTTTATTCTTGGACTTAGTCATTTTTCCGGCGTTCATCAGACTTTCAGATAGGGGAAATGTCAGTGAGCGTTCCGATTTCAGTTCCAGAGTGATTCGCCCAATGAGTCCTTGATATTTAGTTGTTTTCAGCCAATTTTCTGGATTTTTGAAAATGTCACTTTTTTTGTGAAAATATCCACTAAATGAGGGAATAATATGTGTGAGGGTACCCCAGGAGAGTTTCAAATGTGTGTGGGTAGAATATATATCCCACGGGGGTAAAATTGAAAAAAGTTGAAAAATTTTATTCTTGGACTTAGTCATTTTTCCGGCGTTCATCAGACTTTCAGATAGGGGAAATGTCAGTGAGCGTTCCGATTTCAGTTCCAGAGCGATTCGCCCAATGAGTCCTTGATATTTAGTCGTTTTCAGCCAATTTTCTGGATTTTTGAAAATGTCACTTTTTTGTGAAAATATCCACTAAATGAGGGAATAATATGTGTGAGGGTACCCCAGGAGAGTTTCAAATGTGTGTGGGTAGAATATATATCCCACGGGGGTAAAATTGAAAAAAGTTGAAAAAATTTTTTCTTGGACTTAGTCATTTTTCCGGCGTTCATCAGACTTTCAGATAGGGGAAATGTCAGTGAGCGTTCCGATTTCAGTTCCAGAGCGATTCGCCCAATGAGTCCTTGATATTTAGTCGTTTTCAGCGAATTTTCTGGACTTTTGAAAATGTCACTTTTTTGTGAAAATATCCACTAAATGAGGGAATAATATGTGTGAGGGTACCCCAGGAGAGTTCTAAATGTGTGTGGGTAGAATATATATCCCACGGGGGTAAAATTGAAAAAAGTTTAAAAAATTTTTTTTGGGACTTAGTCATTTTTCCGGCGTTTCTCAGACTTTCAGATAGGGGAAATGTCAGTGTGCGTTCCGATTTCAGTTCCAGAGGGATTCGCCCAATGAGTCCTTGATATTTATTCGTTTTCAGCCAATTTTCTGGATTTTTGAAAATGTCACTTTTTTGTGAAAATATCCACTAAATGAGGGAATAATATGTGTGAGGGTGCCCCAGGAGAGTTCCAAATGTGTGTGGGTAGAATATATATCCCACGGGGGTAAAATTGAAAAAAGTTGAAAATTTTTTTTCTTGGACTTAGTCATTTTTCCGGCGTTCAACAGACTTTCAGATAGGGGAAATGTCAGTGAGCGTTCCGATTTCAGTTCCAGAGCGATTCGCCCAATGAGTCCTTGATATTTAGTCGTTTTCAGCCAATTTTCTGGATTTTTGAAAATGTCACTTTTTTGTGAAAATATCCACTAAATGAGGGAATAATATGTGTGAGGGTACCCCAGGAGAGTTCCAAATGTGTGTGGGTAGAATATATATCCCACGGGGGTAAAATTGAAAAAAGTTGAAAATTTTTTTTCTTGGACTTAGTCATTTTTCCGCCGTTTATCAGACTTTCAGATAGGGGAAATGTCAGTGAGCGTTCCGATTTCAGTTCCAGAGCGATTCGCCCAATGAGTCCTTGATATTTAGTCGTTTTCAGCCAATTTTCTGGATTTTTGAAAATGTCACTTTTTTGTGAAAATATCCACTAAATGAGGGAATAATATGTGTGAGGGTACCCCAGGAGAGTTTCAAATGTGTGTGGGTAGAATATATATCCCACGGGGGTAAAATTGAAAAAAGTTGAAAAATTTTTTTCTTGGACTTAGTCATTTTTCCGGCGTTCATCAGACTTTCAGATAGGGGAAATGTCAGTGAGCGTTCCGATTTCAGTTCCAGAGCGATTCGCCCAATGAGTCCTTGATATTTAGTCGTTTTCAGCCAATTTTCTGGATTTTTGAAAATGTCACTTTTTTGTGAAAATATCCACTAAATGAGGGAATAATATGTGTGAGGGTACCCCAGGAGAGTTCCAAATGTGTGTGGGTAGAATATATATCCCACGGGGGTAAAATTGAAAAAAGTTTAAAACATTTTTTTTTGGATTTAGTCATTTTTCCGGCGTTTCTCAGACTTTCAGATAGGGGAAATGTCAGTGAGCGTTCCGATTTCAGTTCCAGAGCGATTCGCCCAATGAGTCCTTGATATTTAGTCGTTTTCAGCCAATTTTCTGGATTTTTGAAAATTTCACTTTTTTGTGAAAATATCCACTAAATGAGGGAATAATATGTGTGAGGGTACACCAGGAGAGTTCCAAATGTGTGTGGGTAGAATATATATCCCACGGGGGTAAAATTGAAAAAAGTTGAAAATGTTTTTTTCTTGGACTTAGTCATTTTTCCGCCGTTTATCAGACTTTCAGATAGGGGAAATGTCAGTGAGCGTTCCGATTTCAGTTCCAGTGCGATTCGCCCAATGAGTCCTTGATATTTAGTCGTTTTCAGCCAATTTTCTGGATTTTTGAAAATGTCACTTTTTTGTGAAAATATCCACTAAATGAGGGAATAATATGTGTGAGGGTACCCCAGGAGAGTTCCAAATGTGTGTGGGTAGAATATATATCCCACGGGGGTAAAATTGAAAAAAGTTGAAAATTTTTTTTCTTGGACTTAGTCATTTTTCCGGCGTTCATCAGACTTTCAGATAGGGGAAATGTCAGTGAGCGTTCCGATTTCAGTTCCAGAGCGATTCGCCCAATGAGTCCTTGATATTTAGTCGTTTTCAGCCAATTTTCTGGATTTTTGAAAATGTCACTTTTTTGTGAAAATATCCACTAAATGAGGGAATAATATGTGTGAGGGTACCCCAGGAGAGTTTCAAATGTGTGTGGGTAGAATATATATCCCACGGGGGTAAAATTGAAAAAAGTTGAAAAATTTTTTTCTTGGACTTAGTCATTTTTCCGGCGTTCATCAGAATTTCAGATAGGGGAAATGTCAGTGAGCGTTCCGATTTCAGTTCCAGAGCGATTCGCCCAATGAGTCCTTGATATTTAGTCGTTTTCAGCGAATTTTCTGGATTTTTGAAAATGTCACTTTTTTGTGAAAATATCCACTAAATGAGGGAATAATATGTGTGAGGGTACCCCAGGAGAGTTCCAAATGTGTGTGGGTAGAATATATATCCCACGGGGGTAAAATTGAAAAAAGTTGAAAAATTTTTTTCTTGGACTTAGTCATTTTTCCGGCGTTCATCAGACTTTCAGATAGGGGAAATGTCAGTGAGCGTTCCGATTTCAGTTCCAGAGCGATTCGCCCAATGAGTCCTTGATATTTAGTCGTTTTCAGCCAATTTTCTGGATTTTTGAAAATGTCACTTTTTTGTGAAAATATCCACTAAATGAGGGAATAATATGTGTGAGGGTACCCCAGGAGAGTTCCAAATGTGTGTGGGTAGAATATATATCCCACGGGGGTAAAATTGAAAAAAGTTGAAAAATTTTTTTCTTGGACTTAGTCATTTTTCCGGCGTTCATCAGACTTTCAGATAGGGGAAATGTCAGTGAGCGTTCCGATTTCAGTTCCAGAGCGATTCGCCCAATGAGTCCTTGATATTTAGTCGTTTTCAGCCAATTTTCTGGATTTTTGAAAATGTCACTTTTTTGTGAAAATATCCACTAAATGAGGGAATAATATGTGTGAGGGTACCCCAGGAGAGTTCCAAATGTGTGTGGGTAGAATATATATCCCACGGGGGTAAAATTGAAAAAAGTTGAAAATTTTTTTTCTTGGACTTAGTCATTTTTCCGGCGTTCATCAGACTTTCAGATAGGGGAAATGTCAGTGAGCGTTCCGATTTCAGTTCCAGAGCGATTCGCCCAATGAGTCCTTGATATTTAGTCGTTTTCAGCCAATTTTCTGGATTTTTGAAAATGTCACTTTTTTGTGAAAATATCCACTAAATGAGGGAATAATATGTGTGAGGGTACCCCTGTAGAGTTCCAAATGTGTGTGGGTAGAATATATATCCCACGGGGGTAAAATTGAAAAAAGTTTAAAAAATTTTTTTTTGGACTTAGTCATTTTTCCGGCGTTTCTCAGACTTTCAGATAGGGGAAATGTCAGTGAGCGTTCCGATTTCAGTTCCAGAGCGATTCGCCCAATGAGTCCTTGATATTTAGTCGTTTTCAGCCAATTTTCTGGATTTTTGAAAATGTCACTTTTTTGTGAAAATATCCACTAAATGAGGGAATAATATGTGTGAGGGTACCCCAGGAGAGTTCCAAATGTGTGTGGGTAGAATATATATCCCACGGGGGTAAAATTGAAAAAAGTTTAAAAAATTTTTTTTGGACTTAGTCATTTTTCCGGCGTTTCTCAGACTTTCAGATAGGGGAAATGTCAGTGAGCGTTCCGATTTCAGTTCCAGAGCGATTCGCCCAATGAGTCCTTGATATTTAGTCGTTTTCAGCCAATTTTCTGGATTTTTGAAAATGTCACTTTTTTGTGAAAATATCCACTAAATGAGGGAATAATATGTGTGAGGGTACCCCAGGAGAGTTCCAAATGTGTGTGGGTAGAATATATATCCCACGGGGGTAAAATTGAAAAAAGTTTAAAAATTTTTTTTTGGACTTAGTCATTTTTCCGGCGTTTCTCAGACTTTCAGATAGGGGAAATGTCAGTGAGCGTTCCGATTTCAGTTCCAGAGCGATTCGCCCAATGAGTCCTTGATATTTAGTCGTTTTCAGCCAATTTTCTGGATTTTTGAAAATTTCACTTTTTTGTGAAAATATCCACTAAATGAGGGAATAATATGTGTGAGGGTACCCCAGGAGAGTTCCAAATGTGTGTGGGTAGAATATATATCCCACGGGGGTAAAATTGAAAAAAGTTGAAAAATTTTTTTCTTGGACTTAGTCATTTTTCCGCCGTTTATCAGACTTTCAGATAGGGGAAATGTCAGTGAGCGTTCCGATTTCTGTTCCAGAGCGATTCGCCCAATGAGTCCTTGATATTTAGTCGTTTTCAGCCAATTTTCTGGATTTTTGAAAATGTCACTTTTTTGTGAAAATATCCACTAAATGAGGGAATAATATGTGTGAGGGTACCCCAGGAGAGTTCTAAATGTGTGTGGGTAGAATATATATCCCACGGGGGTAAAATTGAAAAAAGTTGAAAAATTTTTTTTTTTGGGACTTCGTCATTTTTCAGGCTTTTATCAAACTTTCAGATAGGGGAAATGTCAGTGAGCGTTCTGATTTCAGTTCCAGAGCGATTCGCCCAATGAGTCCTTGATTTTTAGTCGTTTTCAGCCAATTTTCGGGATTTTTGAAAATTTCACTTTTTTTGTGAAAATAACCACTAAATGAGGGAATAATATTTGTGAGGGTACCCCAGGAGAGTTCCAAATGTGTGTGGGTAGAATATAATCCCATGGGGGTAAAATTAAAAAAAGTTGAAAAAATTTTTTTTTTTGGACTTAGTCATTTTTCCGGCATTTATCAGACTTTCAGATAGTGGAAATGTCACTGAGCGTTCCGATTTCAGTTCCAGAGCGATTCGCCCAATGAGTCCTTGATATTTAGTCGTTTTCAGCCAATTTTCTGGATTTTTTAAAATTTCACTTTTTTGTGAAAATATCCACTAAATGAGGGAATAATATGTGTGAGTGTACCCCAGGAGAGTTCCAAATGTGTGTGGGTAGAATATATATCCCACGGGGGTAAAATTGAAAAAAGTTGAAAAATTTTTTTTATTGGACTTAGTCATTTTTCTGGCATTTATCAGACTTTCAGATAGGGGAAATGTTAGTGAGCTTTCCGATTTCAGTTCCAGAGCGATTCGCCTAATGAGTCCTTGATATTTAGTCGTTTTCAGCCAATATTTTGGATTTTTGAAAATTTCACTTTTTTGTGAAAATATCCACTAAATGAGGTAATAATTAGAGATGAGCGTTGTTCTACTCGAACTGTTCGCCAATCTCAAATTCGAGCTGTTTTGGGCGGTGTTCGAGCCGTTCGGCGAACACGAGCAATTTGAGAAAAATTTGGCTGTTCGAGGTTATGTTCGATAACTGTTCGTGCACCAAAATCATAACTGGATTTTTTCTCAGTAATGATGAAAATGAATGTTAATACGCAGTTTGAGTGTACAGCGGGGTGGGGGGAGGGGCAGGGGATGGATCTCTGCAGGAACAATGAAGATCTCCATTTTTTTTTCTCTTTCCCCGCATTTGCAGTGGGGAGGTGCAATCTGTCAGCCTATCAGCAGCGCACACACGGAGCGAAGTGCTTTTTTTCACACAAGCAAGGGCATGTGTCATTGGCAGTGTATGTCACATGTCCTTGCCCTATAAGACCAAGCCATTTTCTCCGTCGCCACCATTTTCTCACTGCTGCAGCTGCGTGTTAGACGGCACCGCTGTTGCTGTGTGCGCTATACCTTGTTAATTTCAAGCCAATTTTCGCACAAATATACAGATAGCTTGGGAGTAGGGAATAGTTGTGATTGCAGTCCTTTTAAGGACTAGGTTACAGCATTTCCTACGACTTTTATCAGGCAGGGAGGTCTGTGCTCTTAAATAGATAGGTTGTGGGAGTAAAGACTAATTGTAATTGGAGTCCTTTTCAGGACTAGGTTATATCAGTTCCTATCAGTTTTTGCCAGGCAGGTCTGTGCCAGTGCTGTGCAAGTTTTTTTCACAGCATTTGGCTGAATCTAGCAAAGCTAATCCTTTTTGGCCTATTGCAGAGTGTGTTAGTCAGTGGAGTAGCCTATCTGTGTTGCAAGATATACCACCTGTGTATAGAATACCAATTTTTTTACTGCACTTAGTGAAGTAAAATCTTTTGGGCATAGCATCATTCTATTAGTCCATCTATACTGACCTCCATCATGTTGCAAATTAAAACTAATTTTTATCTGCATCTACAGTACCTCTGAAAAAATATTTGGGCTTCTAGCTGTGTGTGGGACTTGTTGTATTAGTCCATCTATACTGACCTCCATCAGGTTGCAAATTAAAAATAATTTTTATCTGCATCTACAGTACCTCTGAAAAAATATTTGGGCTTCTAGCTGTGTGTGGGACTTGTTGTATTAGTCCATCTATACTGACCTCCATCAGGTTGCAAACTGAATATATTTTTTTCTGCATCTACCTCTGAAAAAATATTGGGCTTCTAGCTGTGTGTGGGTCTTGTTCTATTAATCCATCTATACTGACCTCCATCAGGTTGCAAACTGAATATAATTTTTTTCTGCATCTAGCTCTGAAAAAATATTTGGCCTTCTAGTAGTGTGTCGGACTTTCTCTATTAGTCCATCTATACTGACCTCCATCAGGTTGCAAATTAAAACTAATTTTTATCTGCATCTACAGTACCTCTGAAAAAATATTTGGGCTTCTAGCTGTGTGTGGGACTTGTTGTATTAGTCCATCTATACTGACCTCCATCAGGTTGCAAACTGAATATATTTTTTTCTGCATCTACCTCTGAAAAAATATTTGGCCTTCTAGTAGTGTGTCGGACTTTCTCTATTAGTCCATCTATACTGACCTCCATCAGGTTGCAAATTAAAAATAATTTTTATCTGCATCTACAGTACCTCTGAAAAAATATTTGGGCTTCTAGCTGTGTGTGGGACTTGTTGTATTAGTCCATCTATACTGACCTCCATCAGGTTGCAAACTGAATATATTTTTTTCTGCATCTACCTCTGAAAAAATATTCGGCTTCTAGCTGTGTGTGGGACTTGTTGTATTAGTCCATCTATACTGACCTCCATCAGGTTGCAAACTGAATATATTTTTTTCTGCATCTACCTCTGAAAAAATATTCGGCTTCTAGCTGTGTGTGGGACTTGTTGTATTAGTCCATCTATACTGACCTCCATCAGGTTGCAAACTGAATATATTTTTTTCTGCATCTACCTCTGAAAAAATATTTGGCCTTCTAGTAGTGTGTCGGACTTTCTCTATTAGTCCATCTATACTGACCTCCATCAGGTTGCAAATTCAAAATAATTTTTTTCTGCATCTAACCCAGCCAATAGTTTTGGCCTAATACCACAGTTTGGCCACTCAGCTCTGCTCGGTTACCATCCATTGTTTTTTTGTGCAAACAACTCCAGAGTTGTGAATTAGTTAACCACCAAAATGAGTGGAAAAAGGCCTGCTGCTGGTGGAAAGGGGAATAGGCGTGTTGGGAAGGGGATAAAAGGTTGTGTCCGTGGGGTAGGTGTTAAAGCAACAGTAACATCTGCAGAAGAAAGACCATCTTCCAGCCAAACTAAAATGTCTACTTCTTTTAGCGGACAATGTGATAAGATCCCTTTCTTATGGCCACGCCAATCGCTACAAATTCCAGATGAGGCACAAAAACAGCAGGTGCTTCAATGGATATCAAGTGCTCTTTTAAGTGGGCTCTCCTCCACATCAACTTCAACATCACAAATACTCCAGTCCTCAAAGGTGTCACCCAAATCGCACTTGCTTCCTCACAGCTCCCAAATCTCCAGCTGCCCGTCTGAGTATGAGGTAGAACAGATGGTTGAGTCTGCAGAGCTGTTTACTCATACTATAGCCTGGGAATCAGAGGTCGACTCCAACGCTTCTGTGAATCCAGACGAGGAAATGATCTGCACTGATGCCCAGAATCTTTATGAGTCGGATCCAGGACCAGACGCAGAAGGTTCTGACCATAATGTAGACCCTGATTCCCAAACTGTAACTCCTGTTGGTGGAGACAATGAGGAAGACGATGATAAGACTCAAATACCTGATTGGAGCGACAACTTTAGTTTTTTGTCAGGGCAGGAACAGGTTGGCTCTGAGGACGACGGGTGTGATAACGCACAGGGTGATGATGATGAGGTCGGAGATCCCACTTACTGTCAACCCACAGTCAGCCAAGAGATGAGGTCAGCAGAGGAGGTGGAGGAAGATGCTAGTGACGACGAGGTCAGGTTGCGCCTTCCTGGACAGAGACGTAGTACTGGAAGCACGTCAACAACTGCATCCTCAAACACAACTCTGCCTCTCACCACAAGTCGTGGTGGCTCTTCAGGTCGCATGGGTGCTAAGCCTTGCATAGCCTGGGCATTTTTTCAGATCGATAAAGATGACCCAACTCATGTTATCTGTAACATTTGTCAGCAAAAGCTAAGTAGAGGCCAAAAAATACATAGTTTGAGTACTTCATGCATGAGCCGGCACATGGACATGAAGCATAAGTTGCAGTGGGAAGCTCAGTGTGCTACAATGCGGCCTAGCCGGCCGGGCCAACCACCGTCTGCCATATCTTGTGCATCCGCGGCCTCTTCATCCTCTGTGACTGGGGGGACAGCAGTCACACCTGTTTTGGGGCGCAGACCTGCCACCTCTTTACCCGCAACAGCCAGCGTGATTGGCAGGTCATCATTTTCTTTGGAGGTGGTAACACCAGCTGGTGTTGAGCGCTGTCCGACATCGATAGCACCACCTTTGGATCAAGGCAACCTAACATGTCCGCCTGCATCTTCCTCACAGACCGGCAGTTTGCCGGGGACACCCTTATCAACCCCGTCTAAGCACAATAGCCAGCCCTCGGTCCCTCAGATGTGGACAAGTAAAAGACCATTTCCTCCTAGCCATGAGAAAGCTAAGAGGTTGAATTTCACCATCTGCAAGCTCTTGGCTACAGAAATGCTGCCTTTCCGCCTGGTGGACACAGAGGATTTTCGAGACCTTATGTCCGTCGCAGTGCCCCAGTACCAGATGCCCAGTCGGCACTACTTCTCAAAGAAAGGTGTGCCTGCGCTCCACCAGCATGTCGCACACAACATCACCGCTTCTTTGAGAAACTTTGTGTGTGACAGGGTGCATTTCACCACAGACACTTGGACGAGTAGGCATGGACAGGGGCGTTACATGTCGCTGACTGGGCACTGGGTAACTATGGTGACAGCTGTCCAAGTCTTGCCGTCCCCACGAGTTGTGCGTCAATCCTCTTTATGTCAAAGTTCCTCCACTGCTTCTGCCTCCTCAACCTCCTCTCGGTCTTCCACCTGCACCCAAAGCCTGTCTGGTCATGCCACAAGCTTTCTAACTGTGCAGAAGGGATCCTGCACACCTCCTTACTATGCTGGCAGTAGGGCTCAACGTCATCAGGCGGTTTTTACATTGAAATGTCTGGGAAATGTGAGTCACACAGCTGAGGAGTTGTGGTCAGCTCTGGAGAACCAATTTCATGAATGGTTGTCTCCACTGGACCTGAAACCAGGGAAGGCCGTGTGCGACAATGCTGCAAACCTGGGTGCGGCCCTTCGCCGGGGCAATGTCACACACCTTCGCCGGGGCAATGTCACACACGTGCCTTGTATGGCTCACGTGTTGAACCTGGTTGTCCAGCAATTTTTAGCCCACTATCCCAGACTAGATGGCCTTCTGCAGAGGGCACGGTCGCTGTGTGCTCACTTCCGCCGTTCGCATCCCGCAGCTCAGCGACTTACATCTCTACAGAAGTCGTTGGGCCTGACACTTCACCGGCTAAAATGCGATGTGCCTACCCGGTGGAATTCAACTCTGCACATGTTGCAGCAACTGTGGCAGCACCGACAAGCCCTGGTGCAATACGTTCTGACGTATAGCCTGGGCCAACGAGATTCAGAGGTGGGGCAAATCACGCTGGAGGAGTGGTCTCAGATCAGGGACCTATGCACCCTTCTGCACAGTTTTGAAATGGCGACGAAGATGTTTAGTGCTGACGATGCCATTATCAGCATGACTATTCCGGTGATTTACATGCTGGAGCACATGTTAAACAGAATTCGGAGTCAGGTGGTGGCACAAGAGGAGGAGGAGGAAGTAGAGGAGGAGGAGTTGTATGCGGAAGGGATAACATCTGCAAGGTCCAGACGGTCGGCAGCACCAAGGCGGCAGGCATGTGAGGGTGGGGGAGATGGTTTTACCAGGGCGCATGGTAGCAGCCAAACTAGTGAGGAAGGTGCAGGAGCCCAGGAAGAAGTGGAGGACGAACTGATGGAAGACTCATCAGATGAGGGAGACCTTGATCACATTTCTGTTGTGCGAGGTTGGGGGGAGAGGACAGAGGAAGGAAGCATGATTGTTACCTCGCCACCAACACAACAGGGATTTGGTGCTCCTGGATGCGCAACACACATGAGTGCCTTCTTGCTGCACTACCTGCAACATGACCCTCGAATTGTGAGAATTAGAAATAATCCTGACTACTGGGTTGCCACACTGTTAGATCCCCGGTACAAAAGTAAATTTGCAGAAATTATTCCTGCCATAGAAAGGGATGCACGCATGCAGGAGTATCAGCAGAGACTGTTGCAGAATCTTACATGTGCTTTTCCACAAAACACCAGTGGTGCACGTAGTGAATCTCACAGTTCCAACTTGCCAACCGTGGGACCGTCAAGTGTTCAGCACTCAAACCGTAACAGAACCACAGTATCTGCTGGTAACATCAATTTTGCGGAATCATTTCACCACTTTTTTAGCCCATCCTTTGCAAGGCCACAGGAGACAAGAAGTCTGACACATAGTCAACGCCTAGAGACGATGGTACAGGAGTATCTCCAAGTAAACATTGAAGCCACGACTGTGTCACTGGACCCTTGCTCTTTCTGGGCTTCCAATCTGGATAAATGGCCGGAGCTAGCCACTTACGCCTTGGAGATCTTGTCATGCCCCGCAGCCAGCGTTCTGTCTGAACGTGTGTTCAGCGCTGCTGGTGGTGTGCTGACAGATAAGCGCACGCGGCTCTCCACTGATAATGTAGACAGACTCACGTTCATAAAGATGAACAAATCATGGATCCGAAACGACTTTTCTACCCCTGTGTCATCCTGGGGAGAGTAAAAGCTTGATGATTGGTTAAAATCACCCTACCAACCGTTTTAAGCTTTCAAATTACTAATCATGTTTATCTGTATCTTGGCTGGAAAATAATTTGGGCTTTGTAGCAGTGTGCAGCACTGATTCTATTAGGCCATCTATAATAAGCTCCACCAGATTTAAAATTACTAATCATGTTTATCTGTATCTTGACTGGAAAATAATTTGGGCTTTGTAGCAGTGTGCAGCACTGATCCTATTAGGCCATCTATACTAAAGCTTCACCAGATTTAAAATTAAAAATAATTTTTAGCTGCATCTAGCCCGGAAAATAATTTTGGGGCTCCGAGATGCGCAAGGCACATAAGTGCCTTCTTGCTGCACTACCTGCAGCATGACCCTCATATTGTCAGAATTCGAAGTAATCATGACTACTGGGTTGCCACACTCTTAGATCCCCAAACTTTTCGATCAACCTTTTCATTTTAATAAAGACCAAAAAAATGGTCATTTTTGAAATTATAAGCATTAGCAGGTTGTTAGAAACTGAAATCAAACAGTTTTCAACTCAAAACTTTATTCTAGGTGATGTTACATTTTCACATAGGACCCCTTGTTCGAAAGAAGCTTCTGAACTCTCTCGTCCATTGAATTTGTCAGGTTTTGGATGGTTTCTGCTTCAATTGTTTTGCATGAGGACAGAATACCCTCCCAGAGCTGTTGCTTAGATGTGAACTGCCTCCCGCCATCATAGACACTCCTTTTAATGATGCTCCAAAGGTTCTGAATGGGGTAGAGGTCAGGGGAGCATGGGGGTCACACCATAAGTTTGTCCCCTTTTATGCCCATATCAGCCAGAGATGCAGATGTTTTATGTGCAGCATGAGATGGTGCATTATCATGCAGAAAAATGATCTTGCTGTGAAATACACGGTTCTTCTTCTTGAACCATGGCAGGAAGTGCTGTTTGAGAAAATCCACATACATTATGGAGTTCATCTTTAGCGCCTTCAGGGATCCTAAAGGGGCCGACAATCTCTCTCCCCATGATTCCAGCCCAAAACATTACTCCACCTCCTCCTTGTTGGCGCTGTAGCCGTGTTTGCGTGGGGTGTCCATCAACCAGTCATCCTCCACTCCATCCATCTGGACCATCGAGCGCTGCACGGCACTCATCCGTGAACAAAACTGTTTTGAAATCAGTCTTCATGTAATGTTTGGCCCACTGGAGCCGTTTCTGCTTGTGTGAAGTGGATAGAGGAGGTCGACAGGATGGCGTATGCACAGCTGCAAACCTCTGAAGGACCCTGCATCTTGTTGTTCGGGGGACATTGGAGGCACAAGCAGCTTCAAAAACTTGTCTGCTGCTATGACAAGGCTTTTTTGCCGCTGCTCTTTCAACCTGACGTAATTGCCTGTAGGAGAGAGTCCTCAATTTGCCCTTATCAGCACGCACACGTGTGTACTGTGAATCAGCTACATACTTCTTGATTGCCAAGACACTTCATCCTGATCATCGCACAATGTTGATTGTAGTTATGCCTTGACCTAAACACTCCACAATTTGTTGCTTCTCAGCAGCCGACACATCCTTTTTCTTTCCCATTTTGGCAGAAAATGTAGGCTGCTTAATAATGTGAGAGAGCCTTCTTAAGTAGTCTTGCCTTTCATTGGACACACCTGCCAAACTAATTAGCACAGGTGTCTGCAATTGCTTACAGTGATATAAAGAGCCCTGACACACATCACCATCAATGAGTTTAACTGACAAACAAACAAATTCTTCCCTTATCACTCCTAAACACTTTTTGCATAATAATTTGGAACGCAGTGTACATGTGCTTTTCCACAAAACACCAGTGGTTCACGTAGTGAATCTTACAGTTCTAACTTGCCAACCGTGGTCTGTATGGAATTGTTCAATAAAGGGCCCAAAATTAAGATAACATAGATGGGAGAGGTCTCTATGAATAGGAATTCCTAAGTATTTGATACCCTATGAGGGCCAGGCAAAGGGAAAGTTGGACTGGATGGAATCCTATATGGATTTGGGGAGGGAGACATCGAGGGCCTCAGACTTCGCTGCATTGATTTTAAAATTTTACCATGTAACAAAGTGATCTATTTCAGCCATAACAGCAGGGATGGATATATGTGATTGAGTGATATATACTAGGACATCATCAGCAAATAGAGAGCACTTGTACTCGGTGCCTCCCACCTCAATCCACCTAATATTGGGGTTATGGCGAATTGATGAGAGCAGGTGCTCCGTCACTAGGATGTATAAGAGAGGGGACAGAGGACATCCCTGCCTTGTCCCATTGGTGATTGTGAAAGGTGATGAAAATGTTCTGACGCACCCCCTGGACCTTGGGACACCCGGAGCCGGACCGTTTTTGGTGGATACTGGTGGTTGTAGTCTTCGTGGCGGCGACCCGGTTCCGTGGCTCAGGGCGGTCAAACCAGTGGCGGAACTATTTATGTGGTTTTGATGTTTAAATGTCCGACTACGCCACCCGTGGATTGCCGTCAGAGTGAACCGCCGCTACAGGGCAGACCGCTGAGGCTGGTGTTGTGGGTGCAGCAGAGCGTAGCATAACTCCCCACGGGAGGAGTATAGCCTCAGGGCAGTGTATGCGGGGGATGGGGGTGATGGTGCAGGGCAGCAGCAGTAACGACATGGAGTCAGTGATGCAGTCCAGGGCCTTTACTCACAGTTCTTATTATCCAGACCACGTCTGCAGGTAACGGCTGCCCACGTCGTACTGTGCTCACCAGGTGAGGGGCTCAGACAACTCCCAGATAACTTTGGAGCGCTTCACAGGACCCCCTTTGTGTGTCCTTTGTCTGGCCTTTCTTACCAACCCTTCTGTCCGGCTGCCTCGGGCCTCCTCTTGGTAAACTTGGCGCCAGTTTCCCTGACCCTATGTGGTGCCTTCCTAGCGGGTGTAGCGAGGGGTTGCGCCACATAAAATGTCACAGCCTCCGGTTTCTAGCTGAGGGTCGTTTCCTGCCTCCACTAGTTTCGGGGACCGGTCTCCCCCTTTGGCCTGACCCCTCCACGCAGGTGGATTCGGGCGTGCGGTGGCGACTCGCCTGTCCGCACCCCTGGGATCCCTTCGTTCCTCGTTCCTGGAGCCTTCTCCGCTCCTCTTCCTTCCTTCTCCCTCTTCCAGGCCTGGGCCTCTGTTACTAGGCCCGCCTCCGGAGCAGAGCTCATGCAGAGCCCCTGCTCCCTGCCACTTCTGCTCAGACTTCTCTGCACTGAACTAAGATGGTGCCCACCTTTTATACTCCCTTCTCAATGCACCCGGGAACTGCTTCCTCCCTGCTCCTGCACTACAGGGTTCCCCTTCCTCAGTGTTCCCTCCCCCCACTCCAGCCAGGGACAGGGACTGTCGTGCCCATCTCAGGGGCATATTGGTCGCCCTGCCCCACGGCAATGTGGTGTAATGCATGCAGTTGTCGGGTCCTGATCCACACTCCATCCTTACCTGAGAGTGAGATATCACACCTCTGGGTGAGGTGCAATACCTCTGTAGCAACCGAGCCCTCAGGGTAATACAGTTCCATTTATCTTCAGCCTAGGTGACGTATTGTGATACAGGGCCGTGATTTTGGCTATAAAAGGGTCCCCTAGACCCCTACCCCAAGCTTTTTAAGAGAATCATATATGGCGTGCCAGGAGACTCTATGGAATGCTTTCTCAGCATCCAACGAGAGTATCTAATTACAAATTTTTAACTGCATCTAGCCCAGGAAATACTTTGTGCCTAGTAGCAGTGTCTGCTAGTCAGCGGATTATCCCGGCTGTTAAGCAAGCTACACCACCTGTAGTTTGGACACTTAATTTTTTCAAAGGAAATGCTTCGGGACCACGGGATACTCAGTGAAGAGCATCAGGAGGCACCCCAAGGCATAGGGGCTGGGACTGGCAGTAGGATGCCTTGCGGTGGACAGCCGAGCTCGATCCTTATAAAAGCTTTTTAACTGCAGCAGCTTTAGTGGACGCTACTGGAGCTGGAATTACGCGGCTGCTGGCATGAGACTTGCCCTCCAATAGATCCTTTTAAATGGATTTAAAGTGTATTCATTCAAATTAGAGAGACAATTTAAATTAAAAAGCTTAGAGCTGCCTCCACCACAGAGGGGGTCGCTCGACCCACCAGCGGACAGGCACCAGTATTGGGAGAGGGGGGCTGGCCGTCAGGGTTCACCGCGGCTCTGGTACAAACCCGGCGACACGGAGGTGGCACGGGCAGGAGCGGACTGGCCATGTCGGCTTCTCACTTTTTGGATTTTAGAAGGGCATGACATGCCTATATCTGTGTCTCCCCCTCCTTTTACTCCTCCATCTCTTTTCTTTTCGCATGACTATATGTACTTGTCACTTTTCCATGTGTTAGTTATGTCTTCTGAGCAGTTTGTCAGCTTTTGGACACCTTTGAAGGTGTTTTCTATGTGTTTCTATGTGTTTTTGTTTGCCTGCCATTGGTTTTAACGGTGTTCGAAGGTGTTCGACGAACAGTTCGACGAACAGTTCGGCGAACACACGGGTGTTCGACGAACCGAACCGAACTCGAACACTACGGGGGTGGCTCAACACTAGTAATAATATGTGTGAGGGTACCCCAGGAGAGTTCCAAATATGTGTGGGTATAATATATATCCCACAAGGGTAAAATTGAAAAAAGTTGAAAAAATTTTTTTTTTGGGCTTAGTCATTTTTCCGGCGTTTCTCAGACTTTCAGATAGGGGAAATGTCAGTGAGCGTTCCGATTTCAATTCCACAGCGATTCGCCCAATGAGTCCTTGATATTTAGTCGTTTTCAGCCAATTTTCGGGATTTTTGAAAATTTCACTTTTTTGTGAAAATATCCACTAAATGAGGGAATAATATTTGTGAGGGTACCCCATGAGAGTTCCAAATGTGTGTGGGTATTATATATATCCCACGGGGGTAAAATTGAAAAAAGTTGAAAAAATTTTTTTTTTCGACTAAGTCATTTTTCTGCCATTTCTCAGACTTTCAGATAGGGGAAATGTCAGTGAGCGTTCCGATTTCAGTTCCAGAGCGATTCGCCCAATGAGTCCTTGCTATTTAGTCGTTTTAAGCCAATTTTTTGGATTTTTGAAAATTTCACTTTTTTTTGAAAATATCCACTAAATGAGGGAATAATATGTGTGAGGGTACCCCAGAAGAGTTCCAAATGTGTGTGGGTATAATATATATCCCACGGGGGTAAAATTGAAAAAAGTTGAAAAAATTTTTTTTTTGGACTTAGTCATTTTTCTGGCATTTATCAGACTTTCAGATAGGGGAAATGTCAGTGAGCGTTCCGATTTCAGTTCCAGAGCGATTCGCCCAATGAGTCCTTGATATTTAGTCGTTTTCAGCCAATTTTCGGGATTTTTGAAAATTTCACTTTTTTGTGAAAATATCCACTAAATGAGGGAATAATATGTGTGACGGTACCCCAGGAGAGTTCCAAATGTGTGTGGGTAGAATATATATCCCACGGGGGTAAAATTGAAAAAAGTTGAAAGTTTTTTTTTATTGGACTTAGTCATTTTTCTGGCATTTATCAGACTTTCAGATAGGGGAAATGTTAGTGAGCTTTCCGATTTCAGTTCCAGAGCGATTCGCCCAATGAGTCCTTGATATTTAGTCGTTTTCAGCCAATATTTTGGATTTTTGAAAATTTCACTTTTTTGTGAAAATATCCACTAAATGAGGGAATAATATGTGTGAGGGTACCCCAGGAGAGTTCCAAATGTGTGTGGGTAGAATATATATCCCACTGGGGTAAAATTTAAAAAAGTTGAAAATAATTTTTTTTTGGACTTAGTCATTTTTCCGTCGTTTATCAAACTTTCAGATAGGGGAAATGTCAGTGAGCTTTCCGATTTCAGTTCCAGAGCGATTCGCCCAATGAGTGCTTGTTATTTAGTCGTTTTCAGCCAATTTTCTGGATTTTTGAAAATTTCACTTTTTTGTGAAAATATCCACTAAATGAGGGAATAATATGTGTGAGGGTACCAAAGGAGAGTTCCAAATGTGTGTGGGTAGAATATATATCCCATGGGGGTAAAATTTAAAAAAGTTGAACAAAATTTTTTTTTGGACTTAGTCATTTTTCCAGCGTTTATCAGACTTTCAGATAGGGGAAATGTTAGTGAGCTTTCCGATTTCAGTTCCAGAGCGATTCGCCCAATGAGTCCTTGATATTTAGTCGTTTTCAGCCAATATTTTGGATTTTTGAAAATTTCACTTTTTTGTGAAAATATCCACTAAATGAGGGAATAATATTTGTGAGGGTACCCCAGGAGAGTTCCAAATGTGTGTGGGTATAATACAGTCATATGAAAAAGTTTGGGCACCCCTATTAATCTTAAGCTTAATGTTTTATAAAAATTGGTGTTTTTGCAACAGCTATTTCAGTTTGATATATGTAATAACTGTTGGACACAGTAATGTTTCTGCCTTGAAATGAGGTTTATTGTACTAACAGAAAATGTGCAATCTGTATTCAAACAAAATTTGACAGGTGCATAAGTATGGGCACCTCACCAGAAAAGTGACATTAATATTTAGTAGATCCTCCTTTTGCAAAAATAACAGCCTCTAGTCGCTTCCTGTAGCTTTTAATGAGTTCCTGGATCCTGGATGAAGGTATTTTTGACCATTCCTCTTTACAAAACAATTCCAGTTCAGTTAAGTTTGATGGTCGCCGAGCATGGACAGCCCTCTTCAAATGATCCCACAGATGTTCAATGATATTCAGGTCTGGGGACTGGGATGGCCATTCCAGAACATTGTAATTGTTCCTCTGCATGAATGCCTGAGTAGATTTGGAGCGGTGTTTTGGATCATTGTTTCCTGAAAGATCCATCCCCTGCGTAACTTCAACTTTATCACTGATTCTTGAAAATTATTGTCAAGAATCTGCTGATACTGAGTGGAATCCATGCGTCCCTCAACTTTAACAAGATTCCCGGTGCCGGCATTGGCCACACAGCCCCAAAGCATGATGGAAACTCCACCAAATTTTACTGTGGGTAGCAAGTGTTTTCCTTGGAATGCTGTGTTTCTTTGCCACCATGCATAACGCCTTTTTGTATGACCAAACAACTCAATCTTGGTTTCATCAGTCCATAGGACCTTCTTCCAAAAAGAAATTGGCTTCTCCAAATGTGCTTTTGCATACCTCAGCCGACTCTGTTTGTGGCGTGCTTGCAGAAACGGCTTCTTTCGCATCACTCTCCCATACAGCTTCTCCTTGTGCAAAGTGCGTTGTATAGTTGACCGATGCACAGTGACACCATCTGCAGCAAGTTGATGCTGCAGCTCTCTGGAGGTGGTCTGAGGATTGTCCTTGACTGATCTCACCATTCTTCTTCTCTGCCTTTCTGAAGTTTTTCTTGGCCTGCCACTTCTGGCCTTAACAAGAACTGTCCCTGTTTTCTTCCATTTCCTTACTAAGTTCCTCACAGTGGAAACTGACAGGTTAAATCTCTGAGACAGCTTTTTGTATCCTTCCCCTGAACAACTATGTTGAATAATCTTTGTTTTCAGATCATTTGACAGTTGTTTTGAGGAGCGCATGATGGCACTCTTCAGTGGAGCTTCAAACAGGAGAACAACTTGTAAGTGGCCACTTTAAGTAGCTTTTCTCATGATTGCATACACCTGGCTATGAAGTTCAAAGCTCAATGAGGTTACAAAACCAAAAAAAGTGCTTTAGTAAGTCAGTAAAAAGTAGGTAGGAGTATTTAAAACAAGAAAATGATAAGGGTGCCCATACTTATGCACCTGTCAAATTTAGTTTGAATGCAGATTGCACATTTTCTGTTAGTACAATAAACCTCATTTCAAGGCAGAAACATTACTGTGTCCAACAGTTATTACATATATCAAACTGAAATAGCTGTTGCAAAAACACCAATTTTTAGAAAACATTAAGCTTAAGAATAATAGGGGTGCCCAAACTTTTTCATATGACTGTATATACCCCACAAGGGTAAAATTGAAAAAAGTTTAAAAAAATATTTTTTATGGACTTAGTCATTTTTCGGGCATTTAACAGACTTTCAGATAGAGGAAATGTCAGTGAGCGTTCCGATTTCAGTTCCAGAGCGATTCGCCCAATGAGTCCTTGATATTTAGTCATTTTAAGCCAATTTTCTGGATTTTTGAAAATTTCACTTTTTTGTGAAAATATCCACTAAATGAGGGAATAATATGTGTGAGGGTACCCCAGGAGAGTTCCAAATGTGTGTGGGTAGAATACATATCCCACTGGGGTAAAATTGAAAAAAGTTGAAAATAATTTTTTTTTGGACTTAGTCATTTTTCTGGCGTTTATCACACTTTCAGATAGGGGAAAGGTCAGTGAGCGTTCCGATATCAGTTCCAGAGCGATTCGCCCAATGAGTCCTTGTCGCCCAATGAGTCCTTGATATTTAGTAGTTTTCAGCCAATATTTTGGATTTTTGAAAATGTCACTTTTTTGTGAAAATATCCACTAAATGAGGGAATAATATGAGTGAGGGTACCCCAGGAGAGTTCCAAATGTGTGTGGGTATAATATATATCCCACGAGGGTAAAATTGAAAAAAGTTTAAAAAATATTTTTTTTTGGACTTAGTCATTTTTCCGGCATTTATCAGACTTTCAGATAGGGGAAATGTCAGTGAGCGTTCCGATTTCAGTTCCAGAGCGATTAACCCAATGAGTCCTTGATATTTAGTCGTTTTAAGCCAATTTTCTGGATTTTTGAAAATTTCACTTTTTTTTGAAAATATCCACTAAATGAGGGAATAATATGAGTGAGGGTACCCCAGGAGAGTTCCAAATGTGTGTGGGTATAATATATATCCCACGAGGGTAAAATTGAAAAAAGTTTAAAAAATATTTTTTTTTGGACTTAGTCATTTTTCCGGCATTTATCAGACTTTCAGATAGGGGAAATGTCAGTGAGCGTTCCGATTTCAGTTCCAGAGCGATTAACCCAATGAGTCCTTGATATTTAGTCGTTTTAAGCCAATTTTCTGGATTTTTGAAAATTTCACTTTTTTTTGAAAATATCCACTAAATGAGGGAATAATATGTGTGAGGGTACCCCAGGAGAGTTCCAAATATGTGTGGGTATAATATATATCCCACGAGGGTAAAATTGAAAAAAGTTGAAAAAAATTTTTTCTTGGGCTTAGTCATTTTTCCGGCGTTTATCAGACTTTCAGATAGGGGAAATGTCAGTGAGCGTTCCGATTTCAGTTCCAGAGCGATTCGCCCAATGAGTCCTTGATATTTAGTCGTTTTCAGCCAATTTTTGGGATTTTTGAAAATTTCACTTTTTTGTGAAAATATCCACTAAATGAGGGAATAATATTTGTGAGGGTACCCCAGGAGAGTTCCAAATGTGTGTGGGTATTATATATATCCCACGGGGGTAAAATTGAAAAAAGTTGAAAATTTTTTTTTTTTCGACTAAGTCATTTTTCTGGCGTTTCTCAGACTTTCAGATAGGGGAAATGTCAGTGAGCGTTCCGATTTCAGTTCCAGATCGATTCGCCCAATGAGTCCTTGATATTTAGTAGTTTTCAGCCAATATTTTGGATTTTTGAAAATTTCACTTTTTTGTGAAAATATCCACTAAATGAGGGAATAATATGTGTGAGGGTACCCCAGGAGAGTTCCAGATGTGTGTGGGTAGAATATATATCCCACGTGGGTAAAATTGAAAAAAGATGAAAAAATTTTTTTCTTGGACTGTCATTTTTCTGGCATTTATCAGTCTTTTAGATAGGGGAAATGTCAGTGAGCATTCCAATTTCAGTTCCAGAGCGATTCGCCCAATGAGTCATTGATATTAAGTCGTTTTCAGACAATTTTCTAGATTTTTGAAAATTTCACTTTTTTTTGAAAATATCCACTAAATGAGGGAATAATATGTGTGAGGGTACCCCAGGAGAGTTCCAAATGTGTGTGGGTAGAATATATATCCCACTGGGGTAAAATTGAAAAAAGTTGAAAATAATTTTTTTTTGTACTTAGTCATTTTTCTGGCGTTTATCACACTTTCAGATAGGGGAAATGTCAGTGAGCGTTCCGATTTCAGTTCCAGAGCGATTCGCCCAATGAGTCCTTAATATTTAGTTGTTTTCAGCAAATTTTCTGGATTTTTGAAAATTTCACTTTTTTGTGAAAATATTCACTAAATGAGGGATTAATATGTGTGAGGGTACCCCAGGAGAGTTCCAAATGTGTGTGGGTAGAATATATATCCCACTGGGGTAAAATTGAAAAAAGTTGAAAATAATTTTTTTTTGGACTTAGTCATTTTTCCAGCCTTTACCACACTTTCAGATAGGGGAAATGTCAGTGAGCGTTCGGATATCAGTTCCAGAGCGATTCGCCAAATGAGTCCTTGATATTTAGTCGTTTTCAGCCAATATTTTGGATTTTTGAAAATTTCACTTTTTTGTGAAAATATCCACTAAATGAGGGAATAATATGTGTGAGGGTACCCCAGGAGAGTTCCAGATGTGTGTGTGTAGAATATATATCCCACGTGGGTAAAATTGAAAAAAGATGAAAATTTTTTTTTCTTGGACTGTCATTTTTCCGGCATTTATCAGTCTTTCAGATAGGGGAAATGTCAGTGAGCGTTCCGATTTCAGTTCCAGAGCGATTCCCCCAATGAGTCCTTGATATTTAGTCGTTTTCAGCCAATTTTGGATTTTTGAAAATTTCACTTTTTTGTGAAAATATCCACTAAATGAGGGAATAATATGTGTGAGGGTACCCCAGGAGAATTCCAAATGTGTGTGGTTAGAATATATATCCCACGGGGGTAAAATTGAAAAAGTTGAAAAAATTTTTTTATTGGACTTAGTCATTTTTCTGGCGTTTCTCAGACTTTCAGATAGGGGAAAAGTCAGTGAGCGTTCCGATTTCAGTTCCAGAGCTATTCGCCGAATGAGTCCTTGATATTTAGTCGTTTTCAGCCAATTTTCGGGATTTTTGAAAGTGTCACTTTTTTGTGAAAATATCCACTAAATGAGGGAATAATATGAGTGAGGGTACCCCAGGAGCGTTCCAAATGTGTGTGGGTATAATATATATCCCACGAGGGTAAAATTGAAAAAAGTTGAAAATAATTTTTTTTTGGACTTAGTCATTTTTCCGGCGTTTATCAGACTTTCAGAGAGAGGAAATGTCAGTGAGCATTCCAATTTCAGTTCCAGAGCGATTCGCCCAATGAGTCATTGATATTAAGTCGTTTTCAGCCAATTTTCTAGATTTTTGAAAATTTCACTTTTTTTTGAAAATATCCACTAAATGAGGGAATAATATGTGTGAGGGTACCCCAGGAGAGTTCCAAATGTGTGTGGGTAGAATATATATCCCACGGGGGTAAAATTGAAAAAAGTTGAAAATAATTTTTTTTTGGACTTAGTCATTTTTCCGGCGTTTATCAGACTTTCAGAGAGAGGAAATGTCAGTGAGCATTCCAATTTCAGTTCCAGAGCGATTCGCCCAATGAGTCCTTGATATTTAGTCATTTTCAGCCAATATTTTGGATTTTTGAAAATTTCACTTTTTTGTGAAAATATCCACTAAATGAGGGAATAATATGTGTGAGGGTACCCCAGGTGAGTTCCAGATGTGTGTGGGTAGAATATATATCCCACGTGGGTAAAATTGAAAAAGGTTGAAAAATTTTTTTTCTTGGATTGTCATTTTTCCGGCGTTTATCAGTCTTTCAGATAGGGGAAATGTCAGTGAGCGTTCCGATTCCAGTTCCAGAGCGATTCGCCCAATGACTCCTTAATATTTAGTCGTTTTCAGCCAATTTTCTGGATTTTTGAAAATTTCACTTTTTTGTGAAAATATCCACTAAATGAGGGAATAATATGTGTGAGGGTACCCCAGGAGAATTCCAAATGTGTGTGGGTAGAATATATATCCCACGGGGGTAAAATTGCAAAAAGTTGAAAAAAATTTTTTTTTGGACTTAGTCATTTTTCCAGCGTTTATCAGACTTTCAGATAGGGGAAATGTTAGTGAGCTTTCCGATTTCAGTTCCAGAGCGATTCACCCAATGAGTCATTGATATTTAGTCGTTTTCAGACAATATTTTGGATTTTTGAAAATTTCACTTTTTTTGTGAAAATATCCACTAAATGAGGAAATAATATGTGTGAGGGTACCCCAGGAGAGTTCCAAATGTGTGTGGGTAGAATAAATATTCCACTGGGGTAAAATTGAAAAAAGTTGAAAATAATTTTTTTTTCGACTTAGTCATTTTTCCGGCGTTTATCAGACTTTCAGATAGGGAAAATGTCAGTGAGCGATCGATTTCAGTTCCAGAGCGATTTGCCAAATTAGTCCTTGATATTTAGTCGTTTTCAGCCAATTTTCTGGATTTTTGAAAATTTCACTTTTTTGTGAAAATATCCACTAAATGAGGGAATAATATGTGTGAGGGTAGCCCAGGAGAGTTCCAGATGTGTGTGGGTAGAATATATATCCCACTTGGGTAAAATTGAAAAAAGTTGAAAAAATTTTTTTTCTTGGACTGTCATTTTTCTGGCGTTTATCAGTCTTTCAGATAGGGGAAATGTCAGTGAGCGTTCCGATTTCAGTTCCAGAGCGATTCGCCCAATGAGTCCTTAATATTTAGTTGTTTTCAGCAAATTTTCTGGATTTTTGAAAATTTCACTTTTTTGTGAAAATATGCACTAAATGAGGGAATAATATGTGTGAGGGTAGCCCAGGAGAGTTCCAGATGTGTGTGGGTAGAATATATATCCCACTGGGGTAAAATTGAAAAAAGTTGAAAATAATTTTTTTTTGGACTTAGTCATTTTTCCGGCGTTTATCACACTTTCAGATAGGGGAAATGTCAGTGCGCGTTCCGATATCAGTTCCAGAGCGATTCGCCCAACGAGTACTTGATATTTAGTCGTTTTCAGACAATATTTTGGATTTTTGAAAATTTCACTTTTTTGTGAAAATATCCACTAAATGAGGGAATAATATGTGGGAGGGTACATCAGGAGAGTTCCAAATGTGTGTGGGTAGAATAAATATTCCACTGGGGTAAAATTGAAAAAAGTTGAAAATAATTTTTTTTTCGACTTAGTCATTTTTCCGGCGTTTATCAGACTTTCAGATAGGGGAAATGTCAGTGAGCGATCCGATTTCAGTTCCAGAGCGATTTGCCAAATTAGTCCTTGATATTTAGTAGTTTTCAGCCAATTTTCTGGATTTTTGAAAATTTCACTTTTTTGTGAAAATATCCACTAAATGAGGGAATAATATGTGTGAGGGTAGCCCAGGAGAGTTCCAGATGTGTGTGGGTAGAATATATATCCCACTTGGGTAAAATTGAAAAAAGTTGAAAAAATTTTTTTTCTTAGACTGTCATTTTTCTGGCGTTTATCAGTCTTTCAGATAGGGGAAATGTCAGTGAGCGTTCCGATTTCAGTTCCAGAGCGATTCGCCCAATGAGTCCTTAATATTTAGTTGTTTTCAGCAAATTTTCTGGATTTTTGAAAATTTCACTTTTTTGTGAAAATATGCACTAAATGAGGGAATAATATGTGTGAGGGTAGCCCAGGAGAGTTCCAGATGTGTGTGGGTAGAATATATATCCCACTGGGGTAAAATTGAAAACAGTTGAAAATAATTTTTTTTTGGACTTAGTCATTTTTCCGGCGTTTATCACACTTTCAGATATTGGAAATGTCAGTGCGCATTCCGATATCAGTTCCAGAGCGATTCGCCCAACGAGTCCTTGATATTTAGTCGTTTTCAGCCAATATTTTGGATTTTTGAAAATTTCACTTTTTTGTGAAAATATCCACTAAATGAGGGAATAATATGTGGGAGGGTACATCAGGAGAGTTCCAAATGTGTGTGGGTAGAATAAATATTCCACTGGGGTAAAATTGAAAAAAGTTGAAAATAATTTTTTTTTCGACTTAGTCATTTTTCCGGCGTTTATCAGACTTTCAGATAGGGCAAATGTCAGTGAGCGATCCGATTTCAGTTCCAGAGCGATTTGCCAAATTATTCCTTGATATTTAGTCGTTTTCAGCCAATTTTCTGGATTTTTGAAAATTTCACTTTTTTGTGAAAATATCCACTAAATGAGGGAATAATATGTGTGAGGGTAGCCCAGGAGAGTTCCAGATGTGTGTGGGTAGAATATGTATCCCACGTGGGTAAAATTGAAAAAAGTTGAAAAAAAATTTTTTCTTGGACTGTCATTTTTCCGGCGTTTATCAGACTTTCAGATAGGGGAAATGTTAGTGAGCTTTCCGATTTCAGTTCCAGAGCGATTCACCCAATGAGTCCTTGATATTTAGTCATTTTCAGCCAATATTTTGGATTTTTGAAAATTTCACATTTTTTGTGAAAATATCCACTAAATGTGGGAATAATATGTGTGAGGGTACCCCAGGAGAGTTCCAAATGTGTGTGGGTATAATACATATCCCACGAGGGTAAAATTGAAAAAAATTTAAAAAAATTTTTTTTTTGGACTTAGTCATTTTTCGGGCATTTATCAGACTTTCAGATAGGGGAAATGTCAGTGAGCGTTCCGATTTCAGTTCCAGAGCGATTCGCCCAATGAGTCTTTGATATTTAGTCGTTTTAAGCCAATTTTCTGGATTTTTGAAAATTTCACTTTTTTGTGAAAATATGCACTAAATGAGGGAATAATATGTGTGAGGGTAGCCCAGGAGAGTTCCAGATGTGTGTGGGTAGAATATATATCCCACGTGGGTAAAATTGAAAAAAGTTGAAAAAATTTTTTTTCTTGGACTGTCATTTTTCCGGCGTTTATCAGTCTTTCAGATAGGGGAAATGTCAGTGAGCGTTCCGATTTCAGTCCCAGAGCGATTCGCCCAATGAGTCCTTAATATTTAGTCGTTTTCAGCAAATTTTCTGGATTTTTGAAAATTTCACTTTTTTGTGAAAATATTCACTAAATGAGGGAATAATATGTGTGAGGGTACCCCAGGAGAGTTCCAAATGTGTGTGGGTAGAATATATATCCCACTGGGGTAAAATTGAAAAAAGTTGAAAATAATTTTTTTTTGGACTTAGTCATTTTTCCGGCGTTTATCACACTTTCAGATAGGGGAAATGTCAGTGAGCGTTCGGATATCAGTTCCAGAGCGATTCGCCCAATGAGTCCTTGATATTTAGTCGTTTTCAGCCAATATTTTGGATTTTTGAAAATTTCACTTTTTTGTGAAAATATCCACTAAATGAGGGAATATTATGTGTGAGGGTACCCCAGGAGAGTTCCAGATGTGTGTGGGTAGAATATATATCCCACGTGGGTAAAATTGAAAAAAGATGCAAAAATTTTTTTCTTGGACTGTCATTTTTCCGGCATTTATCAGTCTTTCAGATAGGGGAAATGTCAGTGAGCGTTCGGATTTCAGTTCCAGAGCGATTCCCCCAATGAGTCCTTGATATTTAGTCGTTTTCAGCCAATTTTCTGGATTTTTGAAAATTTCACTTTTTTGTGAAAATATCCACTAAATGAGGGAATAATATGTGTGATGGTACCCCAGGAGAGTTCCAAATGTGTGTTGGTAGAATATATATCCCACGGGGGTAAAATTGAAAAAGTTGCAAAAATTTTTATTTTGGACTTAGTCATTTTTCCGGCGTTTATCACACTTTCAGATGGGGGAAATGTCAGTGAGCGTTCCGATATCAGTTCCAGAGCGATTCGCCCAATGAGTCTTTGATATTTAGTCGTTTTAAGCCAATTTTCTGGATTTTTGAAAATTTCACTTTTTTGTGAAAATATGCACTAAATGAGGGAATAATATGTGTGAGGGTAGCCCAGGAGAGTTCCAGATGTGTGTGGGTAGAATATATATCCCACGTGGGTAAAATTGAAAAAAGTTGAAAAAATTTTTTTTCTTGGACTGTCATTTTTCCGGCGTTTATCAGTCTTTCAGATAGGGGAAATGTCACTGAGCGTTCTGATTTCAGTTCCAGAGCGATTCGCCCAATGAGTCCTTAATATTTAGTCGTTTTCAGCAAATTTTCTGGATTTTTGAAAATTTCACTTTTTTGTGAAAATATTCACTAAATGAGGGAATAATATGTGTGAGGGTACCCCAGGAGAGTTCCAAATGTGTGTGGGTAGAATATATATCCCACTGGGGTAAAATTGAAAAAAGTTGAAAATAATTTTTTTTTGGACTTAGTCATTTTTCCGGCGTTTATCACACTTTCAGATAGGGGAAATGTCAGTGAGCGTTCGGATATCAGTTCCAGAGCGATTCGCCCAATGAGTCCTTGATATTTAGTCGTTTTCAGCCAATATTTTGGATTTTTGAAAATTTCACTTTTTTGTGAAAATATCCACTAAATGAGGGAATAATATGTGTGAGGGTACCCCAGGAGAGTTCCAGATGTGTGTGGGTAGAATATATATCCCACGTGGGTAAATTTGAAAAAAGATGCAAAAATTTTTTTCTTGGACTGTCATTTTTCCGGCATTTATCAGTCTTTCAGATAGGGGAAATGTCAGTGAGCGTTCCGATTTCAGTTACAGAGCGATTCGCCCAATGAGTCCTTGATATTTAGTCGTTTTCAGCCAATTTTCTGGATTTTTGAAAATTTCACTTTTTTGTGAAAATATCCACTAAATGAGGGAAAAATATGTGTGAGGGTACCCCAGGAGAGTTCCAAATGTGTGTGGGTAGAATATATATCCCACGGGGGTAAAATTGAAAAAGTTGAAAAAAATTTTATTTTGGACTTAGTCATTTTTCCGGTGTTTATCACACTTTCAGATAGGGGAAATGTCAGTGAGCGTTCCGATTTCAGTTCCAGAGTGATTCGCCCAATGAGTCCTTGATATTTAGTCTCTTTCAGCCAATTTTCTGGATTTTTGAAAATTTCATTTTTTTTGTGAAAATATCCACTAAATGAGGGAATAATATGTGTGAGGGTACCCCAGGAGAGTTCCAAATGTGTGTGGGTAGAATATATATCCCACTGGGGTTAAATTGAAAAAAGTTGAAAATAATTTTTTTTTGGACTGTCATTTTTCCGGCGTTTATCAGACTTTCAGATAGGGGAAATGTCAGAGAGCGTTCCGATTTCAGTTCCAGAGCGATTCGCCCAATGAGTCCTTGATATTTAGTCGTTTTCAGCCAATTTTCTGGATTTTTGAAAATTTCACTTTTTTGTGAAAATATCCACTAAATGAGGGAATAATATGTGTGAGGGTACCCCAGGAGAGTTCCAAATGTGTGTGGGTAGAATATTTATCCCACGGGGGTAAAATTGAAAAAAGTTGAAAATTTTTTTTTCTTGAACAGTCATTTTTCCGGCGTTTATCACACTTTCAGATAGGGGAAATGTCAGTGAGCGTTCCGATATCAGTTCAAGAGCGATTCGCCCAACGAGTCCTTGATATTTAGTCGTTTTCAGCCAATATTTTGGATTTTTGAAAATTTCACTTTTTTGTGAAAATATCCACTAAATGAGGGAATAATATGTGGGAGGGTACATCAGGAGAGTTCCAAATGTGTGTGGGTAGAATAAATATTCCACTGGGGTAAAATTGAAAAAAGTTGAAAATAATTTTTTTTTCGACTTAGTCATTTTTCCGGCGTTTATCAGACTTTCAGATAGGGGAAATGTCAGTGAGCGATCCGATTTCAGTTCCAGAGCGATTTGCCAAATTAGTCCTTGATATTTAGTCGTTTTCAGCCAATTTTCTGGATTTTTGAAAATTTCACTTTTTTGTGAAAATATCCACTAAATGAGGGAATAATATGTGTGAGGGTAGCCCAGGAGAGTTCCAGATGTGTGTGGGTAGAATATATATCCCACGTGGGTAAAATTGAAAAAAGTTGAAAAAATTTTTTTTCTTGGACTGTCATTTTTCCGGCGTTTATCAGTCTTTCAGATAGGGGAAATGTCAGTGAGCGTTCCGATTTCAGTTCCAGAGCGATTCGCCCAATGAGTCCTTAATATTTAGTCGTTTTCAGCAAATTTTCTGGATTTTTGAAAATTTCACTTTTTTGTGAAAATATTCACTAAATGAGGGAATAATATGTGTGAGGGTACCCCAGGAGAGTTCCAAATGTGTGTGGGTAGAATATATATCCCACTGGGGTAAAATTGAAAAAAGTTGAAAATAATTTTTTTTTGGACTTAGTCATTTTTCCGGCGTTTATCACACTTTCAGATAGGGGAAATGTCAGTGAGCGTTCGGATATCAGTTCCAGAGCGATTCGCCCAATGAGTCCTTGATATTTAGTCGTTTTCAGCCAATATTTTGGATTTTTGAAAATTTCACTTTTTTGTGAAAATATCCACTAAATGAGGGAATAATATGTGTGAGGGTACCCCAGGAGAGTTCCAGATGTGTGTGGGTAGAATATATATCCCACGTGGGTAAAATTGAAGAAAGATGCAAAAATTTTTTTCTTGGTCTGTCATTTTTCTGGCATTTATCAGTCTTTCAGATAGGGGAAATGTCAGTGAGTGTTCCGATTTCAGTTACAGAGCGATTCGCCCAATGAGTCCTTGATATTTAGTCGTTTTCAGCCAAGATTTTGGATTTTTGAAAATTTCACTTTTTTGTGAAAATATCCACTAAATGAGGGAATAATATGTGTGAGGGTACCCCAGGAGAGTTCCAAATGTGTGTGGGTAGAATATATATCCCATGGGGGTAAAATTGAAAAAAGTTGAAACATTTTTTTTTTGGACTTAGTCATTTTTCCAGGGTTTATCAGACTTTCAGATAGGGCAAATGTCAGTGAGCGTTCCGATTTCAGTTCCAGAGTGATTCGCCCAATGAGTCCTTGATATTTAGTCTCTTTCAGCCAATTTTCTGGATTTTTGAAAATTTCATTTTTTTTGTGAAAATATCCACTAAATGAGGGAATAATATGTGTGAGGGTACCCCAGGAGAGTTCCAAATGTGTGTGGGTAGAATATATATCCCACTGGGGTTAAATTGAAAAAAGTTGAAAATAATTTTTTTTTGGACTGTCATTTTTCCGGCGTTTATCAGACTTTCAGATAGGGGAAATGTCAGAGAGCGTTCCGATTTCAGTTCCAGAGCGATTCGCCCAATGAGTCCTTGATATTTAGTCTCTTTCAGCCAATTTTCTGGATTTTTGAAAATTTCATTTTTTTTGTGAAAATATCCACTAAATGAGGGAATAATATGTGTGAGGGTACCCCAGGAGAGTTCCAAATGTGTGTGGGTAGAATATATATCCCACTGGGGTAAAATTGAAAAAAGTTGAAAATAATTTTTTTTTGGACTGTCATTTTTCCGGCGTTTATCAGACTTTCAGATAGGGGAAATGTCAGAGAGCGTTCCGATTTCAGTTCCAGAGCGATTCGCCCAATGAGTCCTTGATATTTAGTCGTTTTCAGCCAAATTTCTGGATTTTTGAAAATTTCACTTTTTTGTGAAAATATCCACTAAATGAGGGAATAATATGTGTGAGGGTACCCCAGGAGAGTTCCAAATGTGTGTGGGTAGAATATATATCCCACTGGGGTTAAATTGAAAAAAGTTGAAAATAATTTTTTTTTGGACTGTCATTTTTCCGGCGTTTATCAGACTTTCAGATAGGGGAAATGTCAGAGAGCGTTCCGATTTCAGTTCCAGAGCGATTCGCCCAATGAGTCCTTGATATTTAGTCGTTTTCAGCCAAATTTCTGGATTTTTGAAAATTTCACTTTTCTGTGAAAATATCCACTAAATGAGGGAATAATATGTGTGAGGGTACCCCAGGAGAGTTCCAAATGTGTGTGGGTAGAATATTTATCCCACGGGGGTAAAATTGAAAAAAGTTGAAAATTTTTTTTTCTTGAACTATCATTTTTCCGGCGTTTATCAGTCTTTCAGATAGGGGAAATGTCAGTGAGCGTTCCGATTTCAGTTCCAGAGCGATTTGCCCAATGAGTCCTTGATATTTAGAGGTTTTCAGCCAATATTTTGGATTTTTGAAAATTTAACATTTTTGTGAAAATATCCACTAAATGAGGGAATAATATGTGTGAGGGTACCCCAGGAGAGTTCCAAATGTGTGTGGGTAGAATATATATCCCACTGGGGTTAAATTGAAAAAAGTTGAAAATAATTTTTTTTTGGACTGTCATTTTTCCGGCGTTTATCAGACTTTCAGATAGGGGAAATGTCAGAGAGCGTTCCGATTTCAGTTCCAGAGCGATTCGCCCAATGAGTCCTTGATATTTAGTCGTTTTCAGCCAAATTTCTGGATTTTTGAAAATTTCACTTTTTTGTGAAAATATCCACTAAATGAGGGAATAATATGTGTGAGGGTACCCCAGGAGAGTTCCAAATGTGTGTGGGTAGAATATTTATCCCACGGGGGTAAAATTGAAAAAAGTTGAAAATTTTTTTTTCTTGAACTGTCATTTTTCCGGCGTTTATCAGTCTTTCAGATAGGGGAAATGTCAGTGAGCGTTCCGATTTCAGTTCCAGAGCGATTTGCCCAATGAGTCCTTGATATTTAGAGGTTTTCAGCCAATATTTTGGATTTTTGAAAATTTAACATTTTTGTGAAAATATCCACTAAATGAGGGAATAATATGTGTGAGGGTACCCCAGGAGAGTTCCAAATGTGTGTGGGTAGAATATATATCCCACTGGGGTTAAATTGAAAAAAGTTGAAAATAATTTTTTTTTGGACTGTCATTTTTCCGGCGTTTATCAGACTTTCAGATAGGGGAAATGTCAGAGAGCGTTCCGATTTCAGTTCCAGAGCGATTCGCCCAATGAGTCCTTGATATTTAGTCGTTTTCAGCCAAATTTCTGGATTTTTGAAAATTTCACTTTTTTGTGAAAATATCCACTAAATGAGGGAATAATATGTGTGAGGGTACCCCAGGAGAGTTCCAAATGTGTGTGGGTAGAATATTTATCCCACGGGGGTAAAATTGAAAAAAGTTGAAAAATTTTTTTTCTTGAACTGTCATTTTTCCGGCATTTATCAGTCTTTCAGATAGGGGAAATGTCAGTGAGCGTTCCGATTTCAGTTCCAGAGCGATTTGCCCAATGAGTCCTTGATATTTAGAGGTTTTCAGCCAATATTTTGGATTTTTGAAAATTTAACATTTTTGTGAAAATATCCACTAAATGAGGGAATAATATGTGTGAGGGTACCCCAGGAGAGTTCCAAATGTGTGTGGGTAGAATATATATCCCACTGGGGTTAAATTGAAAAAAGTTGAAAATAATTTTTTTTTGGACTGTCATTTTTCCGGCGTTTATCAGACTTTCAGATAGGGGAAATGTCAGAGAGCGTTCCGATTTCAGTTCCAGAGCGATTCGCCCAATGGGTCCTTGATATTTAGTCGTTTTCAGCCAAATTTCTGGATTTTTGAAAATTTCACTTTTTTGTGAAAATATCCACTAAATGAGGGAATAATATGTGTGAGGGTACCCCAGGAGAGTTCCAAATGTGTGTGGGTAGAATATTTATCCCACGGGGGTAAAATTGAAAAAAGTTGAAAAATTTTTTTTCTTGAACTGTCATTTTTCCGGCGTTTATCAGTCTTTCAGATAGGGGAAATGTCAGTGAGCGTTCCGATTTCAGTTCCAGAGCGATTTGCCCAATGAGTCCTTGATATTTAGAGGTTTTCAGCCAATATTTTGGATTTATGAAAATTTAACATTTTTGTGAAAATATCCACTAAATGAGGGAATAATATGTGTGAGGGTACCCCAGGAGAGTTCCAAATGTGTGTGGGTAGAATATATATCCCACTGGGGTTAAATTGAAAAAAGTTGAAAATAATTTTTTTTTGGACTGTCATTTTTCCGGCGTTTATCAGACTTTCAGATAGGGGAAATGTCAGAGAGCGTTCCGATTTCAGTTCCAGAGCGATTCGCCCAATGAGTCCTTGATATTTAGTCGTTTTCAGCCAAATTTCTGGATTTTTGAAAATTTCACTTTTTTGTGAAAATATCCACTAAATGAGGGAATAATATGTGTGAGGGTACCCCAGGAGAGTTCCAAATGTGTGTGGGTAGAATATTTATCCCACGGGGGTAAAATTGAAAAAAGTTGAAAAATTTTTTTTCTTGAACTGTCATTTTTCCGGCGTTTATCAGTCTTTCAGATAGGGGAAATGTCAGTGAGCGTTCCGATTTCAGTTCCAGAGCGATTTGCCCAATGAGTCCTTGATATTTAGAGGTTTTCAGCCAATATTTTGGATTTTTGAAAATTTAACATTTTTGTGAAAATATCCACTAAATGAGGGAATAATATGTGTGAGGGTACCCCAGGAGAGTTCCAAATGTGTGTGGGTAGAATATATATCCCACTGGGGTTAAATTGAAAAAAGTTGAAAATAATTTTTTTTTGGACTGTCATTTTTCCGGCGTTTATCAGACTTTCAGATAGGGGAAATGTCAGAGAGCGTTCCGATTTCAGTTCCAGAGCGATTCGCCCAATGAGTCCTTGATATTTAGTCGTTTTCAGCCAAATTTCTGGATTTTTGAAAATTTCACTTTTTTGTGAAAATATCCACTAAATGAGGGAATAATATGTGTGAGGGTACCCCAGGAGAGTTCCAAATGTGTGTGGGTAGAATATTTATCCCACGGGGGTAAAATTGAAAAAAGTTGAAAATTTTTTTTTCTTGAACTGTCATTTTTCCGGCGTTTATCAGTCTTTCAGATAGGGGAAATGTCAGTGAGCGTTCCGATTTCAGTTCCAGAGCGATTTGCCCAATGAGTCCTTGATATTTAGAGGTTTTCAGCCAATATTTTGGATTTTTGAAAATGTAACATTTTTGTGAAAATATCCACTAAATGAGGGAATAATATGTGTGAGGGTACCCCAGGAGAGTTCCAAATGTGTGTGGGTAGAATATATATCCCACTGGGGTTAAATTGAAAAAAGTTGAAAATAATTTTTTTTTGGACTGTCATTTTTCCGGCGTTTATCAGACTTTCAGATAGGGGAAATGTCAGAGAGCGTTCCGATTTCAGTTCCAGAGCGATTCGCCCAATGAGTCCTTGATATTTAGTCGTTTTCAGCCAAATTTCTGGATTTTTGAAAATTTCACTTTTTTGTGAAAATATCCACTAAATGAGGGAATAATATGTGTGAGGGTACCCCAGGAGAGTTCCAAATGTGTGTGGGTAGAATATTTATCCCACGGGGGTAAAATTGAAAAAAGTTGAAAAATTTTTTTTCTTGAACTGTCATTTTTCCGGCGTTTATCAGTCTTTCAGATAGGGGAAATGTCAGTGAGCGTTCCGATTTCAGTTCCAGAGCGATTTGCCCAATGAGTCCTTGATATTTAGAGGTTTTCAGCCAATATTTTGGATTTTTGAAAATTTAACATTTTTGTGAAAATATCCACTAAATGAGGGAATAATATGTGTGAGGGTACCCCAGGAGAGTTCCAAATGTGTGTGGGTAGAATATATATCCCACTGGGGTTAAATTGAAAAAAGTTGAAAATAATTTTTTTTTGGACTGTCATTTTTCCGGCGTTTATCAGACTTTCAGATAGGGGAAATGTCAGAGAGCGTTCCGATTTCAGTTCCAGAGCGATTCGCCCAATGAGTCCTTGATATTTAGTCGTTTTCAGCCAAATTTCTGGATTTTTGAAAATTTCACTTTTTTGTGAAAATATCCACTAAATGAGGGAATAATATGTGTGAGGGTACCCCAGGAGAGTTCCAAATGTGTGTGGGTAGAATATTTATCCCACGGGGGTAAAATTGAAAAAAGTTGAAAAATTTTTTTTCTTGAACTGTCATTTTTCCGGCGTTTATCAGTCTTTCAGATAGGGGAAATGTCAGTGAGCGTTCCGATTTCAGTTCCAGAGCGATTTGCCCAATGAGTCCTTGATATTTAGAGGTTTTCAGCCAATATTTTGGATTTTTGAAAATTTAACATTTTTGTGAAAATATCCACTAAATGAGGGAATAATATGTGTGAGGGTACCCCAGGAGAGTTCCAAATGTGTGTGGGTAGAATATATATCCCACTGGGGTTAAATTGAAAAAAGTTGAAAATAATTTTTTTTTGGACTGTCATTTTTCCGGCGTTTATCAGACTTTCAGATAGGGGAAATGTCAGAGAGCGTTCCGATTTCAGTTCCAGAGCGATTCGCCCAATGAGTCCTTGATATTTAGTCGTTTTCAGCCAAATTTCTGGATTTTTGAAAATTTCACTTTTTTGTGAAAATATCCACTAAATGAGGGAATAATATGTGTGAGGGTACCCCAGGAGAGTTCCAAATGTGTGTGGGTAGAATATTTATCCCACGGGGGTAAAATTGAAAAAAGTTGAAAAATTTTTTTTCTTGAACTGTCATTTTTCCGGCGTTTATCAGTCTTTCAGATAGGGGAAATGTCAGTGAGCGTTCCGATTTCAGTTCCAGAGCGATTTGCCCAATGAGTCCTTGATATTTAGAGGTTTTCAGCCAATATTTTGGATTTTTGAAAATTTAACATTTTTGTGAAAATATCCACTAAATGAGGGAATAATATGTGTGAGGGTACCCCAGGAGAGTTCCAAATGTGTGTGGGTAGAATATATATCCCACTGGGGTTAAATTGAAAAAAGTTGAAAATAATTTTTTTTTGGACTGTCATTTTTCCGGCGTTTATCAGACTTTCAGATAGGGGAAATGTCAGAGAGCGTTCCGATTTCAGTTCCAGAGCGATTCGCCCAATGAGTCCTTGATATTTAGTCGTTTTCAGCCAAATTTCTGGATTTTTGAAAATTTCACTTTTTTGTGAAAATATCCACTAAATGAGGGAATAATATGTGTGAGGGTACCCCAGGAGAGTTCCAAATGTGTGTGGGTAGAATATTTATCCCACGGGGGTAAAATTGAAAAAAGTTGAAAAATTTTTTTTCTTGAACTGTCATTTTTCCGGCGTTTATCAGTCTTTCAGATAGGGGAAATGTCAGTGAGCATTCCGATTTCAGTTCCAGAGCGATTTGCCCAATGAGTCCTTGATATTTAGAGGTTTTCAGCCAATATTTTGGATTTTTGAAAATTTAACATTTTTGTGAAAATATCCACTAAATGAGGGAATAATATGTGTGAGGGTACCCCAGGAGAGTTCCAAATGTGTGTGGGTAGAATATATATCCCACTGGGGTTAAATTGAAAAAAGTTGAAAATAATTTTTTTTTGGACTGTCATTTTTCCGGCGTTTATCAGACTTTCAGATAGGGGAAATGTCAGAGAGCGTTCCGATTTCAGTTCCAGAGCGATTCGCCCAATGAGTCCTTGATATTTAGTCGTTTTCAGCCAAATTTCTGGATTTTTGAAAATTTCACTTTTTTGGGAAAATATCCACTAAATGAGGGAATAATATGTGTGAGGGTACCCCAGGAGAGTTCCAAATGTGTGTGGGTAGAATATTTATCCCACGGGGGTAAAATTGAAAAAAGTTGAAAAATTTTTTTTCTTGAACTGTCATTTTTCCGGCGTTTATCAGTCTTTCAGATAGGGGAAATGTCAGTGAGCGTTCCGATTTCAGTTCCAGAGCGATTTGCCCAATGAGTCCTTGATATTTAGAGGTTTTCAGCCAATATTTTGGATTTTTGAAAATTTAACATTTTTGTGAAAATATCCACTAAATGAGGGAATAATATGTGTGAGGGTACCCCAGGAGAGTTCCAAATGTGTGTGGGTAGAATATATATCCCACTGGGGTTAAATTGAAAAAAGTTGAAAATAATTTTTTTTTGGACTGTCATTTTTCCGGCGTTTATCAGACTTTCAGATAGGGGAAATGTCAGAGAGCGTTCCGATTTCAGTTCCAGAGCGATTCGCCCAATGAGTCCTTGATATTTAGTCGTTTTCAGCCAAATTTCTGGATTTTTGAAAATGTCACTTTTTTGTGAAAATATCCACTAAATGAGGGAATAATATGTGTGAGGGTACCCCAGGAGAGTTCCAAATGTGTGTGGGTAGAATATTTATCCCACGGGGGTAAAATTGAAAAAAGTTGAAAAATTTTTTTTCTTGAACTGTCATTTTTCCGGCGTTTATCAGTCTTTCAGATAGGGGAAATGTCAGTGAGCGTTCCGATTTCAGTTCCAGAGCGATTTGCCCAATGAGTCCTTGATATTTAGAGGTTTTCAGCCAATATTTTGGAATTTTGAAAATGTAACATTTTTGTGAAAATATCCACTAAATGAGGGAATAATATGTGTGAGGGTACCCCAGGAGAGTTCCAAATGTGTGTGGGTAGAATATATATCCCACTGGGGTTAAATTGAAAAAAGTTGAAAATAATTTTTTTTTGGACTGTCATTTTTCCGGCGTTTATCAGACTTTCAGATAGGGGAAATGTCAGAGAGCGTTCCGATTTCAGTTCCAGAGCGATTCGCCCAATGAGTCCTTGATATTTAGTCGTTTTCAGCCAAATTTCTGGATTTTTGAAAATGTCACTTTTTTGTGAAAATATCCACTAAATGAGGGAATAATATGTGTGAGGGTACCCCAGGAGAGTTCCAAATGTGTGTGGGTAGAATATTTATCCCACGGGGGTAAAATTGAAAAAAGTTGAAAAATTTTTTTTCTTGAACTGTCATTTTTCCGGCGTTTATCAGTCTTTCAGATAGGGGAAATGTCAGTGAGCGTTCCGATTTCAGTTCCAGAGCGATTTGCCCAATGAGTCCTTGATATTTAGAGGTTTTCAGCCAATATTTTGGAATTTTGAAAATGTAACATTTTTGTGAAAATATCCACTAAATGAGGGAATAATATGTGTGAGGGTACCCCAGGAGAGTTCCAAATGTGTGTGGGTAGAATATATATCCCACTGGGGTTAAATTGAAAAAAGTTGAAAATAATTTTTTTTTGGACTGTCATTTTTCCGGCGTTTATCAGACTTTCAGATAGGGGAAATGTCAGAGAGCGTTCCGATTTCAGTTCCAGAGCGATTCGCCCAATGAGTCCTTGATATTTAGTCGTTTTCAGCCAAATTTCTGGATTTTTGAAAATTTCACTTTTTTGTGAAAATATCCACTAAATGAGGGAATAATATGTGTGAGGGTACCCCAGGAGAGTTCCAAATGTGTGTGGGTAGAATATTTATCCCACGGGGGTAAAATTGAAAAAAGTTGAAAAATTTTTTTTCTTGAACTGTCATTTTTCCGGCGTTTATCAGTCTTTCAGATAGGGGAAATGTCAGTGAGCGTTCCGATTTCAGTTCCAGAGCGATTTGCCCAATGAGTCCTTGATATTTAGAGGTTTTCAGCCAATATTTTGGATTTTTGAAAATGTAACATTTTTGTGAAAATATCCACTAAATGAGGGAATAATATGTGTGAGGGTACCCCAGGAGAGTTCCAAATGTGTGTGGGTAGAATATATATCCCACTGGGGTTAAATTGAAAAAAGTTGAAAATAATTTTTTTTTGGACTGTCATTTTTCCGGCGTTTATCAGACTTTCAGATAGGGGAAATGTCAGAGAGCGTTCCGATTTCAGTTCCAGAGCGATTCGCCCAATGAGTCCTTGATATTTAGTCGTTTTCAGCCAAATTTCTGGATTTTTGAAAATTTCACTTTTTTGTGAAAATATCCACTAAATGAGGGAATAATATGTGTGAGGGTACCCCAGGAGAGTTCCAAATGTGTGTGGGTAGAATATTTATCCCACGGGGGGTAAAATTGAAAAAAGTTGAAAATTTTTTTTTCTTGAACTGTCATTTTTCCGGCGTTTATCAGTCTTTCAGATAGGGGAAATGTCAGTGAGCGTTCCGATTTCAGTTCCAGAGCGATTTGCCCAATGAGTCCTTGATATTTAGAGGTTTTCAGCCAATATTTTGGATTTTTGAAAATTTAACATTTTTGTGAAAATATCCACTAAATGAGGGAATAATATGTGTGAGGGTACCCCAGGAGAGTTCCAAATGTGTGTGGGTAGAATATATATCCCACTGGGGTTAAATTGAAAAAAGTTGAAAATAATTTTTTTTTGGACTGTCATTTTTCCGGTGTTTATCAGACTTTCAGATAGGGGAAATGTCAGAGAGCGTTCCGATTTCAGTTCCAGAGCGATTCGCCCAATGAGTCCTTGATATTTAGTCGTTTTCAGCCAAATTTCTGGATTTTTGAAAATTTCACTTTTTTGTGAAAATATCCACTAAATGAGGGAATAATATGTGTGAGGGTACCCCAGGAGAGTTCCAAATGTGTGTGGGTAGAATATTTATCCCACGGGGGTAAAATTGAAAAAAGTTGAAAAATTTTTTTTCTTGAACTGTCATTTTTCCGGCGTTTATCAGTCTTTCAGATAGGGGAAATGTCAGTGAGCGTTCCGATTTCAGTTCCAGAGCGATTTGCCCAATGAGTCCTTGATATTTAGAGGTTTTCAGCCAATATTTTGGATTTTTGAAAATTTAACATTTTTGTGAAAATATCCACTAAATGAGGGAATAATATGTGTGAGGGTACCCCAGGAGAGTTCCAAATGTGTGTGGGTAGAATATATATCCCACTGGGGTTAAATTGAAAAAAGTTGAAAATAATTTTTTTTTGGACTGTCATTTTTCCGGCGTTTATCAGACTTTCAGATAGGGGAAATGTCAGAGAGCGTTCCGATTTCAGTTCCAGAGCGATTCGCCCAATGAGTCCTTGATATTTAGTCGTTTTCAGCCAAATTTCTGGATTTTTGAAAATTTCACTTTTTTGGGAAAATATCCACTAAATGAGGGAATAATATGTGTGAGGGTACCCCAGGAGAGTTCCAAATGTGTGTGGGTAGAATATTTATCCCACGGGGGTAAAATTGAAAAAAGTTGAAAAATTTTTTTTCTTGAACTGTCATTTTTCCGGCGTTTATCAGTCTTTCAGATAGGGGAAATGTCAGTGAGCGTTCCGATTTCAGTTCCAGAGCGATTTGCCCAATGAGTCCTTGATATTTAGAGGTTTTCAGCCAATATTTTGGATTTTTGAAAATTTAACATTTTTGTGAAAATATCCACTAAATGAGGGAATAATATGTGTGAGGGTACCCCAGGAGAGTTCCAAATGTGTGTGGGTAGAATATATATCCCACTGGGGTTAAATTGAAAAAAGTTGAAAATAATTTTTTTTTGGACTGTCATTTTTCCGGCGTTTATCAGACTTTCAGATAGGGGAAATGTCAGAGAGCGTTCCGATTTCAGTTCCAGAGCGATTCGCCCAATGAGTCCTTGATATTTAGTCGTTTTCAGCCAAATTTCTGGATTTTTGAAAATTTCACTTTTTTGTGAAAATATCCACTAAATGAGGGAATAATATGTGTGAGGGTACCCCAGGAGAGTTCCAAATGTGTGTGGGTAGAATATTTATCCCACGGGGGTAAAATTGAAAAAAGTTGAAAAATTTTTTTTCTTGAACTGTCATTTTTCCGGCGTTTATCAGTCTTTCAGATAGGGGAAATGTCAGTGAGCGTTCCGATTTCAGTTCCAGAGCGATTTGCCCAATGAGTCCTTGATATTTAGAGGTTTTCAGCCAATATTTTGGATTTTTGAAAATTTAACATTTTTGTGAAAATATCCACTAAATGAGGGAATAATATGTGTGAGGGTACCCCAGGAGAGTTCCAAATGTGTGTGGGTAGAATATATATCCCACTGGGGTTAAATTGAAAAAAGTTGAAAATAATTTTTTTTTGGACTGTCATTTTTCCGGCGTTTATCAGACTTTCAGATAGGGGAAATGTCAGAGAGCGTTCCGATTTCAGTTCCAGAGCGATTCGCCCAATGAGTCCTTGATATTTAGTCGTTTTCAGCCAAATTTCTGGATTTTTGAAAATTTCACTTTTTTGGGAAAATATCCACTAAATGAGGGAATAATATGTGTGAGGGTACCCCAGGAGAGTTCCAAATGTGTGTGGGTAGAATATTTATCCCACGGGGGTAAAATTGAAAAAAGTTGAAAAATTTTTTTTCTTGAACTGTCATTTTTCCGGCGTTTATCAGTCTTTCAGATAGGGGAAATGTCAGTGAGCGTTCCGATTTCAGTTCCAGAGCGATTTGCCCAATGAGTCCTTGATATTTAGAGGTTTTCAGCCAATATTTTGGATTTTTGAAAATTTAACATTTTTGTGAAAATATCCACTAAATGAGGGAATAATATGTGTGAGGGTACCCCAGGAGAGTTCCAAATGTGTGTGGGTAGAATATATATCCCACTGGGGTTAAATTGAAAAAAGTTGAAAATAATTTTTTTTTGGACTGTCATTTTTCCGGCGTTTATCAGACTTTCAGATAGGGGAAATGTCAGAGAGCGTTCCGATTTCAGTTCCAGAGCGATTCGCCCAATGAGTCCTTGATATTTAGTCGTTTTCAGCCAAATTTCTGGATTTTTGAAAATTTCACTTTTTTGTGAAAATATCCACTAAATGAGGGAATAATATGTGTGAGGGTACCCCAGGAGAGTTCCAAATGTGTGTGGGTAGAATATTTATCCCACGGGGGTAAAATTGAAAAAAGTTGAAAATTTTTTTTTCTTGAACTGTCATTTTTCCGGCGTTTATCAGTCTTTCCGATAGGGGAAATGTCAGTGAGCGTTCCGATTTCAGTTCCAGAGCGATTTGCCCAATGAGTCCTTGATATTTAGAGGTTTTCAGCCAATATTTTGGATTTTTGAAAATTTAACATTTTTGTGAAAATATTCACTAAATGAGGGAATAATATGTGTGAGGGTACCCCAGGAGAGTTCCAAATGTGTGTGGGTAGAATATATATCCCACTGGGGTTAAATTGAAAAAAGTTGAAAATAATTTTTTTTTGGACTGTCATTTTTCCGGCGTTTATCAGACTTTCAGATAGGGGAAATGTCAGAGAGCGTTCCGATTTCAGTTCCAGAGCGATTCGCCCAATGAGTCCTTGATATTTAGTCGTTTTCAGCCAAATTTCTGGATTTTTGAAAATTTCACTTTTTTGTGAAAATATCCACTAAATGAGGGAATAATATGTGTGAGGGTACCCCAGGAGAGTTCCAAATGTGTGTGGGTAGAATATTTATCCCACGGGGGTAAAATTGAAAAAAGTTGAAAAATTTTTTTTCTTGAACTGTCATTTTTCCGGCGATTATCAGTCTTTCAGATAGGGGAAATGTCAGTGAGCGTTCCGATTTCAGTTCCAGAGCGATTTGCCCAATGAGTCCTTGATATTTAGAGGTTTTCAGCCAATATTTTGGATTTTTGAAAATTTAACATTTTTGTGAAAATATCCACTAAATGAGGGAATAATATGTGTGAGGGTACCCCAGGAGAGTTCCAAATGTGTGTGGGTAGAATATATATCCCACTGGGGTTAAATTGAAAAAAGTTGAAAATAATTTTTTTTTGGACTGTCATTTTTCCAGCGTTTATCAGACTTTCAGATAGGGGAAATGTCAGAGAGCGTTCCGATTTCAGTTCCAGAGCGATTCGCCCAATGAGTCCTTGATATTTAGTCGTTTTCAGCCAAATTTCTGGATTTTTGAAAATTTCACTTTTTTGTGAAAATATCCACTAAATGAGGGAATAATATGTGTGAGGGTACCCCAGGAGAGTTCCAAATGTGTGTGGGTAGAATATTTATCCCACGGGGGTAAAATTGAAAAAAGTTGAAAATTTTTTTTTCTTGAACTGTCATTTTTCCGGCGTTTATCAGTCTTTCAGATAGGGGAAATGTCAGTGAGCGTTCCGATTTCAGTTCCAGAGCGATTTGCCCAATGAGTCCTTGATATTTAGAGGTTTTCAGCCAATATTTTGGATTTTTGAAAATGTAACATTTTTGTGAAAATATCCACTAAATGAGGGAATAATATGTGTGAGGGTACCCCAGGAGAGTTCCAAATGTGTGTGAGTAGAATATATATCCCATGGGGGTAAAATTGAAAAAATTTGAAACATTTTTTTTTGGACTTAGTCATTTTTCCAGGGTTTATCAGACTTTCAGATAGGGCAAATGTCAGTGAGCGTTCCGATTTCAGTTCCAGAGTGATTCGCCCAATGAGTCCTTGATATTTAGTCGCTTTCAGCCAATTTTCTGGATTTTTGAAAATTTAATTTTTTTTGTGAAAATATCCACTAAATGAGGGAATATTATGTGTGAGGGTACCCCAGGAGAGTTCCAAATGTGTGTGGGTAGAATATATATCCCACTGGGGTTAAATTGAAAAAAGTTGAAAATAATTTTTTTTTGGACTGTCATTTTTCCGGCGTTTATCAGACTTTCAGATAGGGGAAATGTCAGAGAGCGTTCCGATTTCAGTTCCAGAGCGATTCGCCCAATGAGTCCTTGATATTTAGTCGTTTTCAGCCAAATTTCTGGATTTTTGAAAATTTCACTTTTTTGTGAAATATCCACTAAATGAGGGAATAATATGTGTGAGGGTACCCCAGGAGAGTTCCAAATGTGTGTGGGTAGAATATTTATCCCACGGGGGTAAAATTGAAAAAAGTTGAAAAATTTTTTTTCTTGAACTGTCATTTTTCCGGCGTTTATCAGTCTTTCAGATAGGGGAAATGTCAGTGAGCGTTCCGATTTCAGTTCCAGAGCGATTTGCCCAATGAGTCCTTGATATTTAGAGGTTTTCAGCCAATATTTTGGATTTTTGAAAATTTAACATTTTTGTGAAAATATCCACTAAATGAGGGAATAATATGTGTGAGGGTACCCCAGGAGAGTTCCAAATGTGTGTGGGTAGAATATATATCCCACTGGGGTTAAATTGAAAAAAGTTGAAAATAATTTTTTTTTGGACTGTCATTTTTCCGGCGTTTATCAGACTTTCAGATAGGGGAAATGTCAGAGAGCGTTCCGATTTCAGTTCCAGAGCGATTCGCCCAATGAGTCCTTGATATTTATTCGTTTTCAGCCAAATTTCTGGATTTTTGAAAATTTCACTTTTTTGTGAAAATATCCACTAAATGAGGGAATAATATGTGTGAGGGTACCCCAGGAGAGTTCCAAATGTGTGTGGGTAGAATATTTATCCCACGGGGGTAAAATTGAAAAAAGTTGAAAATTTTTTTTTCTTGAACTGTCATTTTTCCGGCGTTTATCAGTCTTTCAGATAGGGGAAATGTCAGTGAGCGTTCCGATTTCAGTTCCAGAGCGATTTGCCCAATGAGTCCTTGATATTTAGAGGTTTTCAGCCAATATTTTGGATTTTTGAAAATTTAACATTTTTGTGAAAATATCCACTAAATGAGGGAATAATATGTGTGAGGGTACCCCAGGAGAGTTCCAAATGTGTGTGAGTAGAATATATATCCCACGGGGGTAAAATTGAAAAAATTTGAAACATTTTTTTTTGGACTTAGTCATTTTTCCAGGGTTTATCAGACTTTCAGATAGGGCAAATGTCAGTGAGCGTTCCGATTGCAGTTCCAGAGTGATTCGCCCAATGAGTCCTTGATATTTAGTCGCTTTCAGCCAATTTTCTGGATTTTTGAAAATTTCATTTTTTTTGTGAAAATATCCACTAAATGAGGGAATAATATGTGTGAGGGTACCCCAGGAGAGTTCCAAATGTGTGTGGGTAGAATATATATCCCACTGGGGTAAAATTGAAAAAAGTTGAAAATAATTTTTTTTTGGACTTAGTCATTTTTCCGGTGTTTATCAGAATTTCAGATAGGGGAAATGCCAGAGAGCGTTCCGATTTCAGTTCCAGAGCGATTCGCCCAATGAGTCCTTGATATTTAGTCGTTTTCAGCCAAGATTTTGGATTTTTGAAAATTTCACTTTTTTGTGAAAATATCCACTAAATGAGGGAATAATATGTGTGAGGGTACCCCAGGAGAGTTCCAAATGTGTGTGGGTAGAATATATATCCCATGGGGGTAAAATTGAAAAAAGTTGAAACATTTTTTTTTTGGACTAAGTCATTTTTCCAGGGTTTATCAGACTTTCAGATAGGGCAAATGTCAGTGAGCGTTCCGATTTCAGTTCCAGAGTGATTCGCCCAATGAGTCCTTGATATTTAGTCTCTTTCAGCCAATTTTCTGGATTTTTGAAAATTTCATTTTTTTTGTGAAAATATCCACTAAATGAGGGAATAATATGTGTGAGGGTACCCCAGGAGAGTTCCAAATGTGTGTGGGTAGAATATATATCCCACTGGGGTTAAATTGAAAAAAGTTGAAAATAATTTTTTTTTGGACTGTCATTTTTCCGGCGTTTATCAGACTTTCAGATAGGGGAAATGTCAGAGAGCGTTCCGATTTCAGTTCCAGAGCGATTCGCCCAATGAGTCCTTGATATTTAGTCGTTTTCAGCCAATTTTCTGGATTTTTGAAAATTTCACTTTTTTGTGAAAATATCCACTAAATGAGGGAATAATATGTGTGAGGGTACCCCAGGAGAGTTCCAAATGTGTGTGGGTAGAATATTTATCCCACGGGGGTAAAATTGAAAAAAGTTGAAAAATTTTTTTTCTTCAACTGTCATTTTTCCGGCGTTTATCAGTATTTCAGATAGGGGAAATGTCAGTGAGCGTTCCGATTTCAGTTCCAGAGCGATTTGCCCAATGAGTCCTTGATATTTAGAGGTTTTCAGCCAATATTTTGGATTTTTGAAAATTTAACATTTTTGTGAAAATATCCACTAAATGAGGGAATAATATGTGTGAGGGTACCCCAGGAGAGTTCCAAATGTGTGTGGGTAGAATATATATCCCACGGGGGTAAAATTGAAAAAAGTTGAAACATTTTTTTTTGGACTTAGTCATTTTTCCAGGGTTTATCAGACTTTCAGATAGGGCAAATGTCAGTGAGCGTTCCGATTTCAGTTCCAGAGTGATTCGCCCAATGAGTCCTTGATATTTAGTCGCTTTCAGCCAATTTTCTGGATTTTTGAAAATTTAATTTTTTTTGTGAAAATATCCACTAAATGAGGGAATAATATGTGTGAGGGTACCCCAGGAGAGTTCCAAATGTGTGTGGGTAGAATATATATCCCACGGGGGTAAAATTGAAAAAAGTTGAAAACATTTTTTTCTTGGACTTAGTCATTTTTCCAGTGTTTATCAGACTTTCGGATTGGGGAATGTTTGTGAGCGTTCTGATTTCAGTTCCAGAGCGCTTCGCAAAATGAGTCCTTGATATTTAGTCGGTTTTAGCCAATTTTCTGGATTTTTGAAAATGTCACTTTTTTGTGAAAATATCCACTAAATGAGGGAATAATATGTGTGACGGTACCCCAGGAGAGATCCAAATGTGTGTGGGTAGAATATATATCCCACGGGGGTAAAATTGAAAAAAGTTGAAAATTTTTTTTTTCTCGACTTAGTTATTTTTCCGGCGTTTATCAGACTTTCAGATATGGCAAATGTCAGTGAGCGTTCCGAATTCAGTTCCAGAGCGATTTGCCCAATGAGTCCTTGATATTAAGTCGTTTTCAGCCAATTTTCTGGATTTTTGAAAATTTCATTTTTTTTGTGAAAATATCCACTAAATGAGGGAATAATATGTGTGCGGGTACCCCAGGAGAGTTCCAAATGTGTGTGGGTAGAATATATATCCCACGGGGTAAAATTGCAAAAAGTTGAAAAAATTTTTTTTTTGGACTTAGTCATTTTTCCGGCGTTTATCAGACTTTCAGATTGGGGAAATGTCTGAGCATTCCGATTTCAATTCTAGAGCGATTCGCCCAATGAGACGTTAATATTTAGTCGTTTTCAGCCAATTTTCTGGATTTTTGAAAATTTCACATTTTTGTGAAAATATCCACTAAATGAGGGAATAATATGTGTGAGGGTACCCCAGGACATTTCCAAATGTGTGTGGGTAGAATATATATCCCACGGGGGTAAAATTGAAAAAAGTTGAAAAATTTTTTTTTTTTTGGACTGTCATTTTTCCGGCGTTTATCAGATTTTCAGATAGGGGAAATGTCAGTGAGCGTTCCGATATCAGTTCCAGAGCGATTCGCCCAATGAGTCCTTGATATTTAGTCGTTTTCAGCCAATATTTTGGATTTTTGAAAATTTCACTTTTTTGTGAAAATATCCACTAAATGAGGGAATAATATGTGTGAGGGTACCCCAGGAGAGTTCCAAATGTGTGTGGGTAGAATATATATCCCACGGGGGTAAAATTGAAAAAAGTTGAAAAAAATTTTTTTTGGACTTAGTCATTTTTCCAGCGTTTATCAGACTTTCAGATAGGGGAAATGGCAGTGAGCATTCCGATTTCAATTCCAGAGCGATTCGCCCAATGAGTCCTTAATATTTAGTCGTTTTCAGCCAATTTTCAGGATTTTTGAAAATTTCACATTTTTGTGAAAATATCCACTAAATGAGGGAATAATATGTGTGAGGGTACCCCAGGAGAGTTCCAAATGTGTGTGGGTAGAATATATATCCCAAGGGGTAAAATTGCAAAAAGTTGAAAAAATTTTTTTTGGGACTTAGTCATTTTTCCAGCGTTTATCAGACTTTCAGATAGGGGAAATGGCAGTGAGCGTTCCGATTTCAATTCCAGAGCGATTCGCCCAATGAGTCCTTAATATTTAGTCATTTTCAGCCAATTTTCTGGATTTTTGAAAATTTCACATTTTTGTGAAAATATCCACTAAATGAGGGAATAATATGTGTGAGGGTACCCCAGGAGAGTTCCAAATGTGTGTGGGTAGAATACATATCCCACGGGGGTAAAAATGAAAAAAGTTGAAATTTTTTTTTTTTTCGACTTAGTTATTTTTCCGGCGTTTATCAGACTTTCAGATATGGCAAATGTCAGTGAGCATTCCGAATTCAGTTCCACAGCGATTTGCCCAATGAGTCCTTGATGTTTAGTCATTTTCAGAAAATTTTCTGGATTTTTGAAAATTTCACATTTTTGTGAAAATATCCACTAAATGAGGGAATAATATGTGTGAGGGTACCCCAGGAGAGATCCAAATGTGTGTGGGTAGAATATATATCCCACGGGGGTAAAATTGAAAAACGTTGAAAAAATTTTTTTTTTCGACTTAGTTATTTTTCCGGCGTTTATCAGACTTTCAGATATGGCAAATGTCAGTGAGCGTTCCGAATTCAGTTCCACAGCGATTTGCCCAATGAGTCCTTGATATTAAGTCGTTTTCAGCCAATTTTCTGGATTTTTGAAAATTTCATTTTTTTTGTGAAAATATCCACTAAATGAGGGAATAATATGTGTGAGGGTACCCCAGGAGAGTTCCAAATGTGTGTGGGTAGAATATATATCCCACAAGGTAAAATTGCAAAAAGTTGAAAAAATTTTTTTTTTCGACTTAGTCATTTTTCCAGCGTTTATCAGACTTTCAGATAGGGGAAATGTCAGTGAGCATTCCGATTTCAATTCCAGAGCGATTCGCCCAATGAGTCCTTAATATTTAGTCGTTTTCAGCCAATTTTCTGTATTTTTGAAAATTTCACATTTTTGTGAAAATATCCACTAAATAAGGGAATAATATGTGAGAGGGTACCCCAGGAGAGTTCCAAATGTGTGTGGGTAGAATATATATCCCACGGGGGTAAAATTGAAAAAAGTTTGAAAATTTTTTTTTTTTGGACTGTCATTTTTCCGGCGTTTAGCAGATTTTCAGATAGGGGAAATGTCAGTGAGCGTTCCGATATCAGTTCCAGAGCGATTCGCCCAATGAGTCCTTGATATTTAGTCGTTTTCAGCCAATATTTTGGATTTTTGAAAATTTCCCTTTTTTGTGAAAAAATCCACTAAATGAGGGAATAATATGTGTGAGGGTACCCCAGGAGAGTTCCAAATGTCTGTGGGTAGAATATATATCCCACGGGGGTAAAATTGAAAAAAGTTGAAAAAAATTTTTTTTTGGACTTAGTCATTTTTCCAGCGTTTATCAAACTTTCAGATAGGGGAAATGGCAGTGAGCATTCCGATTTCAATTCCAGAGCGATTCGCCCAATGAGACGTTAATATTTAGTCGTTTTCAGCCAATTTTCTGGATTTTTGAAAATTTCACATTTTTGTGAAAATATCCACTAAATGAGGGAATAATATGTGTGAGGGTACCCCAGGACATTTCCAAATGTGTGTGGGTAGAATATATATCCCACGGGGGTAAAATTGAAAAAAGTTGAAAAATTTTTTTTTTTTTGGACTGTCATTTTTCCGGCGTTTATCAGATTTTCAGATAGGGGAAATGTCAGTTAGCGTTCCGATATCAGTTCCAGAGCGATTCGCCCAATGAGTCCTTGATATTTAGTCGTTTTCAGCCAATATTTTGGATTTTTGAAAATTTCACTTTTTTGTGAAAATATCCACTAAATGAGGGAATAATATGTGTGAGGGTACCCCAGGAGAGTTCCAAATGTGTGTGGGTAGAATATATATCCCACGGGGGTAAAATTGAAAAAAGTTGAAAAAAATTTTTTTTTGGACTTAGTCATTTTTCCAGCGTTTATCAGACTTTCAGATAGGGGAAATGGCAGTGAGCATTCCGATTTCAATTCCAGAGCGATTCGCCCAATGAGTCCTTAATATTTAGTCGTTTTCAGCCAATTTTCAGGATTTTTGAAAATTTCACATTTTTGTGAAAATATCCACTAAATGAGGGAATAATATGTGTGAGGGTACCCCAGGAGAGTTCCAAATGTGTGTGGGTAGAATATATATCCCACGGGGTAAAATTGCAAAAAGTTGAAAAAATTTTTTTTTGGGACTTAGTCATTTTTCCAGGGTTTATCAGACTTTCAGATAGGGGAAATGGCAGTGAGCGTTCCGATTTCAATTCCAGAGCGATTCGCCCAATGAGTCCTTAATATTTAGTCATTTTCAGCCAATTTTCTGGATTTTTGAAAATTTCACATTTTTGTGAAAATATCCACTAAATGAGGGAATAATATGTGTGAGGGTACCCCAGGAGAGTTCCAAATGTGTGTGGGTAGAATACATATCCCACGGGGGTAAAAATGAAAAAAGTTGAAATTTTTTTTTTTTTCGACTTAGTTATTTTTCCGGCGTTTATCAGACTTTCAGATATGGCAAATGTCAGTGAGCATTCCGAATTCAGTTCCACAGCGATTTGCCCAATGAGTCCTTGATGTTTAGTCATTTTCAGAAAATTTTCTGGATTTTTGAAAATTTCACATTTTTGTGAAAATATCCACTAAATGAGGGAATAATATGTGTGAGGGTACCCCAGGAGAGATCCAAATGTGTGTGGGTAGAATATATATCCCACGGGGGTAAAATTGAAAAACGTTGAAAAAATTTTTTTTTTCGACTTAGTTATTTTTCCGGCGTTTATCAGACTTTCAGATATGGCAAATGTCAGTGAGCGTTCCGAATTCAGTTCCACAGCGATTTGCCCAATGAGTCCTTGATATTAAGTCGTTTTCAGCCAATTTTCTGGATTTTTGAAAATTTCATTTTTTTTGTGAAAATATCCACTAAATGAGGGAATAATATGTGTGAGGGTACCCCAGGAGAGTTCCAAATGTGTGTGGGTAGAATATATATCCCACAAGGTAAAATTGCAAAAAGTTGAAAAAAATTTTTTTTTCGACTTAGTCATTTTTCCAGCGTTTATCAGACTTTCAGATAGGGGAAATGTCAGTGAGCATTCCGATTTCAATTCCAGAGCGATTCGCCCAATGAGTCCTTAATATTTAGTCGTTTTCAGCCAATTTTCTGTATTTTTGAAAATTTCACATTTTTGTGAAAATATCCACTAAATAAGGGAATAATATGTGAGAGGGTACCCCAGGAGAGTTCCAAATGTGTGTGGGTAGAATATATATCCCACGGGGGTAAAATTGAAAAAAGTTTGAAAATTTTTTTTTTTTGGACTGTCATTTTTCCGGCGTTTAGCAGATTTTCAGATAGGGGAAATGTCAGTGAGCGTTCCGATATCAGTTCCAGAGCGATTCGCCCAATGAGTCCTTGATATTTAGTCGTTTTCAGCCAATATTTTGGATTTTTGAAAATTTCCCTTTTTTGTGAAAAAATCCACTAAATGAGGGAATAATATGTGTGAGGGTACCCCAGGAGAGTTCCAAATGTGTGTGGGTAGAATATATATCCCACGGGGGTAAAATTGAAAAAAGTTGAAAAAAATTTTTTTTTGGACTTAGTCATTTTTCCAGCGTTTATCAAACTTTCAGATAGGGGAAATGGCAGTGAGCATTCCGATTTCAATTCCAGAGCGATTCGCCCAATGAGTCCGTAATATTTACTCGTTTTCAGCCAATTTTCTGGATTTTTGAAAATTTCACATTTTTGTGACAATATCCACTAAATGAGGGAATAATATGTGTGAGGGTACCCCAGGAGAGTTCCAAATGTGTCTCGGTAGAATATATATCCCACGGGGTAAAAGTGCAAAAAGTTGAAAAAAATTTTTTTTGGGACTTAGTCATTTTTCCAGTGTTTATCAGACTTTCAGATAGGGGAAATGGCAGTGAGCGTTCCGATTTCAATTCCAGAGCGATTCGCCCAATGAGTCCTTGATATTTAGTCGTTTTCAGCCAATTTTCTGGATTTTTGAAAATTTCACATTTTTGTGAAAATATCCACTAAATGAGGGAATAATATGTGTGAGGGTACCCCAGGAGATTTCCAAATGTGTGTGGGTATAATATATATCCCACGGGGGTAAAATTGAAAAAAGTTGAAAAATTTTTTTTTTTTGGACTGTCATTTTTCCGGCGTTTAGCAGACTTTCACATAGGGGAAATGTCAGAGAGCGTTACGATATCAGTTCCAGAGCGATTCGCCTAATGAGTCCTTGATATTTAGTTGTTTTCAGCCAACATTTAGGATTTTTGAAAATTTCACTTTTTTGTGAAAATATCCACTAAATGAGGGAATAATATGTGTGAGGGTACCCCAAGAGAGTTCCAAATGTGTGTGGGTAGAATATATATCCCACGGGGGTAAAATTGAAAAAAGTTGAAAACATTTTTTCTTGGACTTAGTCATTTTTCCGGCGTTTATCAGACTTTCAGATATGGCAAATGTCAGTGAGCGTTCCGAATTCAGTTCCACAGCGATTTGCCCAATGAGTCCTTGATATTAAGTCGTTTTCAGCCAATTTTCTGGATTTTTGAAAATTTCACTTTTTTGTGAAAATATCCACTAAATGAGGGAATAATATGTGTGAGGGTACCCCAGGACAGTTCCAAATGTGTGTGGGTAGAATATATATCCCACAAGGTAAAATTGCAAAAAGTTGAAAAAATTTTTTTTTTGGACTTAGTGATTTTTCTGGCGTTTATCAGACTTTCAGATAGGGGAAATGTCAGTGAGCATTCCAATTTCAATTCCAGAGCGATTCGCCCAATGAGTCCTTAATATTTAGTCGTTTTCAGCCAATTTTCTGTATTTTTGAAAATTTCAAATTTTTGTGAAAATATCCACTAAATGAGGGAATAATATGTGTGAGGGTACCCCAGGAGAGTTCCAAATGTGTGTGGGTAGAATATATATCCCACGGGGGTAAAATTGAAAAGAGTTGAAAAAATTTTTTTTTTGGACTTAGTCATTTTTCCAGCGTTTATCAGACTTTCAGATAGGGGAAATGGCAGTGAGCATTCCGATTTCAATTCCAGAGCGATTCGCCCAATGAGTCCTTAATATTTAGTCGTTTTCAGCCAATTTTCTGTATTTTTGAAAATTTCAAATTTTTGTGAAAATATCCACTAAATGAGGGAATAATATGTGTGAGGGTACCCCAGGAGAGTTCCAAATGTGTGTGGGTAGAATATATATCCCACGGGGGTAAAAATGAAAAAAGTTGAAAATTTTTTTTTTTTCGACTTAGTTAATTTTCCGGCGTTTATCAGACTTTCAGATATGGCAAATGTCAGTGAGCATTTCGAATTCAGTTCCACAGCGATTTGCTCAATGAGTCCTTGATATTTAGTCGTTTCAGCCAATTTTCTGGATTTTTGAAAATTTCATTTTTTTGTGAAAATATCCACTAAATGAGGGAATAATATGTGTGAGGGTACCCCAGGAGAGATCCAAATGTGTGTGGGTAGAATATATATCCCACGGGGGTAAAATTGAAAAAAGTTGAAAATTTTTTTTTTTTCGACTTAGTTATTTTTCCGGCGTTTATCAGACTTTCAGATATTGCAAATGTCAGTGAGCGTTCTGAATTCAGTTCCACAGCGATTTGCCCAATGAGTCCTTGATATTAAGTCGTTTTCAGCCAATTTTCTGGATTTTTGAAAATTTCATTTTTTTTGTGAAAATATCCAGTAAATGAGGGAATAATATGTGTGAGGGTACCCCAGGACAGTTCCAAATGTGTGTGGGTAGAATATATATCCCACAAGGTAAAATTGCAAAAAGTTGAAAAAATTTTTTTTTTGGACTTAGTCATTTTTCCAGCGTTTATCAGACTTTCAGATAGGGGAAATGTCAGTGAGCATTCCAGTTTCAATTCCAGAGCGATTCGCCCAATGAGTCCTTAATATTTAGTCGTTTTCAGCCAATTTTCTGTATTTTTGAAAATTTCACATTTTTGTGAAAATATCCACTAAATGAGGGAATAATATGTGTGAGGGTACCCCAGGAGATTTCCAAATGTGTGTGAGTAGAATGTATATCCCACGGGGGTAAAATTGAAAAAAGTTGAAAAATTTTTTTTTTTTGGACTGTCATTTTTCCGGCGTTTAGCAGACTTTCAGATAGGGGAAATGTCAGAGAGCGTTCCGATATCAGTTCCAGAGCGATTCGCCTAATGACTCCTTGATATTTAGTCGTTTTCAGCCAACATTTAGGATTTTTGAAAATTTCACTTTTTTGTGAAAATATCCACTAAATGAGGGAATAATATGTGTGAGGGTACCCCAAGAGAGTTCCAAATGTGTGTGGGTAGAATATATATCCCACGGGGGTAAAATTGAAAAAATTTGAAAACATTTTTTCTTGAACTTAGTCATTTTTCCGACGTTTATAAGACTTTCAGATAGGGGAAATGTTAGTGAGCTTTCTGATTTCAGTTCCAGATCGATTCGCCCAATGAGTCTTTGATATTTAGTCTTTTTCAGCCAATTTTCTGGATTTTTGAAAATTTCACATTTTTGTGAAAATATCCACTAAATGAGGGAATAATATGTGAGAGGGTACCCCAGGAGAGTTCCAAATGTGTGTGGGTAGAATATATATCCCACGGGGGTAAAATTGAAAAAAGTTGAAAAATTTTTTTTTTTTGGACTGTCATTTTTCCGGCGTTTATCAGACTTTCAGATATGGCAAATATCAGTGAGCGTTCCGAATTCAGTTCCACAGCGATTTGCCCAATGAGTCCTTGATATTAAGTCGTTTTCAGCCAATTTTCTGGATTTTTGAAAATTTCATTTTTTTTGTGAAAATATCCACTAAATGAGGGAATAATATGTGTGAGGGTACCCCAGGAGAGTTCCAAATGTGTGTGGGTAGAATATATATCCCACGGGGGTAAAATTGAAAAAAGTTGAAAAATTTTTTTTTTTTGGACTGTCATTTTTCCGGCGTTTAGCAGACTTTCACATAGGGGAAATGTCAGAGAGCGTTACCATATCAGAGCGATTCGCCTAATGAGTCCTTGATATTAAGTCGTTTTCAGCCAATTTTCTGGATTTTTGAAAATTTCATTTTTTTTGTGAAAATATCCACTAAATACCCCAGGAGAGATCCAAATGTGTGTGGGTAGAATATATATCCCACGGGGGTAAAATTTAAAAAAGTTGAAATTTTTTTTTTTTTCGACTTAGTTATTTTTCCAGCGTTTATCAGACTTTCAGATAGGGGAAATGTCAGTGAGCTTTCTGATTTCAGTTCCAGATCGATTCGCCCAATGAGTCTTTGATATTTAGTCATTTTCAGCCAATTTTCTGGATTTTTTAAAATTTCACTGTTTTGTGAAAATATCCACTAAATGAGGGAATAATATGTGTGAGGGTACCCCAGGAGAGTTCCAAATGTTTGTGGGTAGAATATATATCCCACGGGGGAAAAATTGCAAAAAGTTGAAAAAATTTTTTTTGGGACTCAGTCATTTTTCCAGCGTTTATCAGACTTTCAGATAGGGGAAATGTCAGTGAGCATTCCGATTTCAATTCCAGAGCGATTCGCCCAATGAGTCCTTAATATTTAGACGTTTTCAGCCAATTTTCTGGATTTTTGAAAATTTCACATTTTTGTGAAAATATCCACTAAATGAGGGAATAATATGTATGAGGGTACCCCAGGAGAGTTCCAAATGTGTGTGGGTAGAATATATATCCCACGGGGGTAAAATTGAAAAATGTTGAAAACATTTTTTCTTGGACTTAGTCATTTTTCCGGCGTTTATCAGACTTTCAGATAGGGGAAATGTTAGTGAGCTTTCTGATTTCAGTTCCAGATCGATTCGCCCAATGAGTCTTTGATATTTAGTCGTTTTCAGCCAATTTTCTGGATTTTTGAAAATTTCACTGTTTTGTGAAAATATCCACTAAATGAGGGAATAATATGTGTTAGGGTACCCCAGGAGAGTTCCAAATGTGTGTGCGTAGAATATATATCCCACGGGGGTAAAATTGAAAAAAGTTGAAAAAATTTTTTTTTTGGACTTAGTCATTTTTCCGGCGTTTATCAGACTTTCAGATAGGGAAAATGTCAGTGAGCGTTCCGATATCAGTTCCAGAGTGATTCGCCCAATGATTCCTTGATATTTAGTCGTTTTCAGCCAATATTTTGGATTTTTGAAAATTTCACTTTTTTGTGAAAATATCCACTAAATGAGGGAATAATATGTGTGAGGGTACCCCAGGAGAGTTCCAAATGTGTGTGGGTAGAATATATATCCCACGGAGTAAAATTGCAAAAAGTTGAAAAAATTTTTTTTTTGGACTTAGTCATTTTTCTGGCGTGTATCAGACTTTCAGATAGGGGAAATGTCAGTGAGCGTTCCGATTTCAGTTCCAGAGCGATTTGCCCAATGAGTCCTTGATGTTTAGTCATTTTCAGCCAATTTTCGTGATTTTTGAAAATTTCACTTTTTTGTGAAAATATCCACTAAATGAGGGAATAATATGTGTGAGGGTACCCCAGGAGAGATCCAAATGTGTGTGGGTAGAATATATATCCCACAGGGGTAAAATTGAAAAAAGTTGAAAAATTTTTTTTTTTTGGACTGTCATTTTTCCGTCGTTTAGCAGACTTTCAGATAGGGGAAATGTCAGTGAGCGTTCCGATTTCAATTCCAGAGCGATTCGCCCAATGAGTCCTTAATATTTAGTCGTTTTCAGCCAAATTTCTGGATTTTTGAAAATTTCACATTTTTGTGAAAATATCCACTAAATGAGGGAATAATATGTGTGATGGTACCCCAGGAGAGTTCCAAATGTGTGTGGGTAGAATATACATCCCACGTGGTAAAATTGCAAAAAGTTGAAAAAAATTTTTTTTTGGACTTAGTCATTTTTCTGGCGTTTATCAGACTTTCAGATAGGGGAAATGTCAGTGAGCTTTCTGATTTCAGTACCAGAGCGATTCACACAATGAGTCCTTGATATTTAGTCGTTTTCAGCCAATTTTCTGGATTTTTGAAAATTTCATTTTTTTGTGAAAATATCCACTAAATGAGGGAATAATATGTGTGAGGGTACCCCAGGAGAGTTCCAAATGTGTGTGCAAAGAATATATATCCCACGGGGGTAAAATTGAAAAAAGTTGAAAAATTTTTTTTTTGGACTTAGTTATTTTTCTGGCGTTTATCAGACTTTCAGATAGGGGAAATGTCAGTGAGCGTTCCGATTTCAGTTTCAGAGTGATTTGCCCAATGAGTCCTTGATGTTTAGTCATTTTCAGCCAATTTTCGGGATTTTTGAAAATTTCACTTTTTTGTGAAAATATCCACTAAATGAGGGAATAATATGTGTGAGGGTACCCCAGGAGAGTTCCAAATGTGTGTGGGTAGAATATATTTCCCACGGGGTTAAAATTGAAAAAAGTTGAAAACATTTTTTTCTTGGACTTAGTCATTTTTCCGGCGTTTATCAGACTTTCAGATAGGGGAAATTTTAGTGAGCTTTCTGATTTCAGTTCCAGATCGATTCGCCCAATGAGTCTTTGATATTTAGTCGTTTTCAGCCAATTTTCTAGATTTTTGAAAATTTCACTTTTTTGTGAAAATATCCACTAAATGAGGGAATAATATTTGTGAGGGTATCCCAGGAGAGTTCCAAATGTTTCTGGGTAGAATATATATCCCACGGGGGTAAAATTGAAAAAAGTTGAAAAATTTTTTTTTTTGGACTTAGTAATTTTTCCGGCATTTATCAGACTTTCAGATAGGGGAAATGTCAGTGAGCATTCTGATTTCAGATCCAGAGCGATTCGCCCAATGAGTCCTTGATATTTAGTCGTTTTCAGCCAATTTTCTGGATTTTTGAAAATTTCACTTTTTTTTTAAAATATCCACTAAATGAGGGAATAATATGTGTGAGGGTACCCCAGGAGAGTTCCAAATGTGTGTGGGTAGAATATATATCCCACGGGGGTAAAATTGAAAAAAGTTGAAAACATTTTTTCTTGGACTTAGTCATTTTTCCGGCGTTTATCAGACTTTCAGATAGGGGAAATGTCAGTGAGCGTTCCGATATCAGTTCCAGAGCGATTCGCCCAATGAGTCCTTGATATTAAGTCGTTTTCAGCCAATTTTCTGGATTTTTGAAAATTTCATTTTTTTGGTGAAAATATCCACTAAATGAGGGAATAATATGTGTGAGGGTACCCCAGGACAGTTCCAAATGTGTGTGGGTAGAATATATATCCCACAGGGGTAAAATTGAAAAAAGTTGAAAAATTTTTTTTTTTTGGACTGTCATTTTTCCGTCGTTTAGCAGACTTTCAGATAGGGGAAATGTCAGTGAGCGTTCCGATTTCAATTCCAGAGCGATTCGCCCAATGAGTCCTTAATATTTAGTCGTTTTCAGCCAAATTTCTGGATTTTTGAAAATTTCACATTTTTGTGAAAATATCCACTAAATGAGGGAATAATATGTGTGATGGTACCCCAGGAGAGTTCCAAATGTGTGTGGGTAGAATATACATCCCACGTGGTAAAATTGCAAAAAGTTGAAAAAAATTTTTTTTTGGACTTAGTCATTTTTCTGGCGTTTATCAGACTTTCAGATAGGGGAAATGTCAGTGAGCTTTCTGATTTCAGTACCAGAGCGATTCACACAATGAGTCCTTGATATTTAGTCGTTTTCAGCCAATTTTCTGGATTTTTGAAAATTTCATTTTTTTGTGAAAATATCCACTAAATGAGGGAATAATATGTGTGAGGGTACCCCAGGAGAGTTCCAAATGTGTGTGCAAAGAATATATATCCCACGGGGGTAAAATTGAAAAAAGTTGAAAAATTTTTTTTTTGGACTTAGTTATTTTTCTGGCGTTTATCAGACTTTCAGATAGGGGAAATGTCAGTGAGCGTTCCGATTTCAGTTTCAGAGTGATTTGCCCAATGAGTCCTTGATGTTTAGTCATTTTCAGCCAATTTTCGGGATTTTTGAAAATTTCACTTTTTTGTGAAAATATCCACTAAATGAGGGAATAATATGTGTGAGGGTACCCCAGGAGAGTTCCAAATGTGTGTGGGTAGAATATATTTCCCACGGGGTTAAAATTGAAAAAAGTTGAAAACATTTTTTTCTTGGACTTAGTCATTTTTCCGGCGTTTATCAGACTTTCAGATAGGGGAAATTTTAGTGAGCTTTCTGATTTCAGTTCCAGATCGATTCGCCCAATGAGTCTTTGATATTTAGTCGTTTTCAGCCAATTTTCTAGATTTTTGAAAATTTCACTTTTTTGTGAAAATATCCACTAAATGAGGGAATAATATTTGTGAGGGTATCCCAGGAGAGTTCCAAATGTTTCTGGGTAGAATATATATCCCACGGGGGTAAAATTGAAAAAAGTTGAAAAATTTTTTTTTTTGGACTTAGTAATTTTTCCGGCATTTATCAGACTTTCAGATAGGGGAAATGTCAGTGAGCATTCTGATTTCAGATCCAGAGCGATTCGCCCAATGAGTCCTTGATATTTAGTCGTTTTCAGCCAATTTTCTGGATTTTTGAAAATTTCACTTTTTTTTTAAAATATCCACTAAATGAGGGAATAATATGTGTGAGGGTACCCCAGGAGAGTTCCAAATGTGTGTGGGTAGAATATATATCCCACGGGGGTAAAATTGAAAAAAGTTGAAAACATTTTTTCTTGGACTTAGTCATTTTTCCGGCGTTTATCAGACTTTCAGATAGGGGAAATGTCAGTGAGCGTTCCGATATCAGTTCCAGAGCGATTCGCCCAATGAGTCCTTGATATTAAGTCGTTTTCAGCCAATTTTCTGGATTTTTGAAAATTTCATTTTTTTGGTGAAAATATCCACTAAATGAGGGAATAATATGTGTGAGGGTACCCCAGGACAGTTCCAAATGTGTGTGGGTAGAATATATATCCCACAAGGTAAAATTGCAAAAAGTTGAAAAAATTTTTTTTTTGGACTTAGTCATTTTTCCAGCGTTTATCAGACTTTCAGATAGGGGAAATGGCAGTGAGCATTCCGATTTCAATTCCAGAGCGATTCGCCCAATGAGTCCGTAATATTTACTCGTTTTCAGCCAATTTTCTGGATTTTTGAAAATTTCACATTTTTGTGACAATATCCACTAAATGAGGGAATAATATGTGTGAGGGTACCCCAGGAGAGTTCCAAATGTGTGTGGGTAGAATATATATCCCACGGGGTAAAAGTGCAAAAAGTTGAAAAAATTTTTTTTTGGGACTTAGTCATTTTTCCAGTGTTTATCAGACTTTCAGATAGGGGAAATGGCAGTGAGCGTTCCGATTTCAATTCCAGAGCGATTCGCCCAATGAGTCCTTGATATTTAGTCGTTTTCAGCCAATTTTCTGGATTTTTGAAAATTTCACATTTTTGTGAAAATATCCACTAAATGAGGGAATAATATGTGTGAGGGTACCCCAGGAGATTTCCAAATGTGTGTGGGTAGAATATATATCCCACGGGGGTAAAATTGAAAAAAGTTGAAAAATTTTTTTTTTTTGGACTGTCATTTTTCCGGCGTTTAGCAGACTTTCACATAGGGGAAATGTCAGAGAGCGTTACGATATCAGTTCCAGAGCGATTCGCCTAATGAGTCCTTGATATTTAGTTGTTTTCAGCCAACATTTAGGATTTTTGAAAATTTCACTTTTTTGTGAAAATATCCACTAAATGAGGGAATAATATGTGTGAGGGTACCCCAAGAGAGTTCCAAATGTGTGTGGGTAGAATATATATCCCACGGGGGTAAAATTGAAAAAAGTTGAAAACATTTTTTCTTGGACTTAGTCATTTTTCCGGCGTTTATAAGACTTTCAGATAGGGGAAATGTTAGTGAGCTTTCTGATTTCAGTTCCAGATCGATTCGCCCAATGAGTCTTTGATATTTAGTCTTTTTCAGCCAATTGTCTGGATTTTTGAAAATTTCATTTTTTTGTGAAAATATCCACTAAATGAGGGAATAATATGTGTGAGGGTACCCCAGGAGAGTTCCAAATGTGTGTGGGTAGAATATATATCCCACGGGGTAAAATTGCAAAAAGTTAAAAAATTTTTTTTTTGGACTTCATCATTTTTCTGGGGTTTATCAGACTTTCAGATAGAGGAAATGTCAGTGAGCTTTCTGATTTCAGTTCCAGAACGATTCGCACAATGAGTCCTTGATATTTAGTCGTTTTCAGCCAATTTTCTGGATTTTTGAAAATTTCATTTTTTTGTGAAAATATCCACTAAATGAGGGAATAATATGTGTGAGGGTACCCCAGGAGAGATCCAAATGTGTGTGGGTAGAATATATTTCCCACGGGGGTAAAATTGAAAAAAGTTGAAAAATTTTTTTTTTTCGACTTAGTTATTTTTCCGGCGTTTATCAGACTTTCAGATATGGCAAATGTCAGTGAGCGTTCCGAATTCAGTTCCACAGCGATTTGCCCAATGAGTCCTTGATATTAAGTCGTTTTCAGCCAATTTTCTGGATTTTTGAAAGTTTCACTTTTTTGTGAAAATATCCACTAAATGAGGGAATAATATGTGTGAGGGTACCCCAGGAGAGTTCCAAATGTGTGTGCAAAGAATATATATCCCACGGGGGTAAAATTGAAAAAAGTTGAAAAATTTTTTTTTTGGACTTAGTTATTTTTCTGGCGTTTATCAGACTTTCAGATAGGGGAAATGTCAGTGAGCGTTCCGATTTCAGTTTCAGAGTGATTTGCCCAATGAGTCCTTGATGTTTAGTCATTTTCAGCCAATTTTCGGGATTTTTGAAAATTTCACTTTTTTGTGAAAATATCCACTAAATGAGGGAATAATATGTGTGAGGGTACCCCAGGAGAGTTCCAAATGTGTGTGGGTAGAATATATTTCCCACGGGGTTAAAATTGAAAAAAGTTGAAAACATTTTTTTCTTGGACTTAGTCATTTTTCCGGCGTTTATCAGACTTTCAGATAGGGGAAATTTTAGTGAGCTTTCTGATTTCAGTTCCAGATCGATTCGCCCAATGAGACTTTGATATTTAGTCGTTTTCAGCCAATTTTCTAGATTTTTGAAAATTTCACTTTTTTGTGAAAATATCCACTAAATGAGGGAATAATATTTGTGAGGGTATCCCAGGAGAGTTCCAAATGTTTCTGGGTAGAATATATATCCCACGGGGGTAAAATTGAAAAAAGTTGAAAAATTTTTTTTTTTGGACTTAGTAATTTTTCCGGCATTTATCAGACTTTCAGATAGGGGAAATGTCAGTGAGCATTCTGATTTCAGATCCAGAGCGATTCGCCCAATGAGTCCTTGATATTTAGTCGTTTTCAGCCAATTTTCTGGATTTTTGAAAATTTCACTTTTTTTTTAAAATATCCACTAAATGAGGGAATAATATGTGTGAGGGTACCCCAGGAGAGTTCCAAATGTGTGTGGGTAGAATATATATCCCACGGGGGTAAAATTGAAAAAAGTTGAAAACATTTTTTCTTGGACTTAGTCATTTTTCCGGCGTTTATCAGACTTTCAGATAGGGGAAATGTCAGTGAGCGTTCCGATATCAGTTCCAGAGCGATTCGCCCAATGAGTCCTTGATATTAAGTCGTTTTCAGCCAATTTTCTGGATTTTTGAAAATTTCATTTTTTTGGTGAAAATATCCACTAAATGAGGGAATAATATGTGTGAGGGTACCCCAGGACAGTTCCAAATGTGTGTGGGTAGAATATATATCCCACAAGGTAAAATTGCAAAAAGTTGAAAAAATTTTTTTTTTGGACTTAGTCATTTTTCCAGCGTTTATCAGACTTTCAGATAGGGGAAATGTCAGTGAGCATTCCAATTTCAATTCCAGAGCGATTCGCCCAATGAGTCCTTAATATTTAGTCGTTTTCAGCCAATTTTCTGTATTTTTGAAAATTTCACATTTTTGTGAAAATATCCACTAAATGAGGGAATAATATGTGAGAGGGTACCCCAGGAGAGTTCCAAATGTGTGTGGGTAGAATATATATCCCACGGGGGTAAAATTGAAAAAAGTTGAAAAAATTTTTTTTTTTGGACTGTCATTTTTCCGGCGTTTAGCAGATTTTCAGATAGGGGAAATGTCAGTGAGCGTTCCGATATCAGTTCCAGAGCGATTCGCCCAATGAGTCCTTGATATATAGTCGTTTTCAGCCAATATTTTGGATTTTTGAAAATTTCCCTTTTTTGTGAAAAAATCCACTAAATGAGGGAATAATATGTGTGAGGGTACCCCAGGAGAGTTCCAAATGTGTGTGGGTAGAATATATATCCCACGGGGGTAAAATTGAAAAGAGTTGAAAAAATTTTTTTTTTGGACTTAGTCATTTTTCCAGCGTTTATCAGACTTTCAGATAGGGGAAATGGCAGTGAGCATTCCGATTTCAATTCCAGAGCGATTCGCCCAATGAGTCCGTAATATTTACTCGTTTTCAGCCAATTTTCTGGATTTTTGAAAATTTCACATTTTTGTGACAATATCCACTAAATGAGGGAATAATATGTGTGAGGGTACCCCAGGAGAGTTCCAAATGTGTGTGGGTAGAATATATATCCCACGGGGTAAAAGTGCAAAAAGTTGAAAAAATTTTTTTTTGGGACTTAGTGATTTTTCCAGCGTTTATCAGACTTTCAGATAGGGAAAATGGCAGTGAGCGTTCCGATTTCAATTCCAGAGCGATTCGCCCAATGAGTCCTTGATATTTAGTCGTTTTCAGCCAATTTTCTGGATTTTTAAAAATTTCACATTTTTGTGAAAATATCCACTAAATGAGGGAATAATATGTGTGAGGGTACCCCAGGAGAGTTCCAAATGTGTGTGGGTAGAATATATATCCCACGGGGGTAAAAATGAAAAAAGTTGAAAAATTTTTTTTTTTCGACTTAGTTAATTTTCCGGCGTTTATCAGACTTTCAGATATGGCAAATGTCAGTGAGCATTCCGAATTCAGTTCCACAGCGATTTGCTCAATGAGTCCTTGATATTTAGTCGTTTTCAGCCAATTTTCTGGATTTTTGAAAATTTCATTTTTTTGTGAAAATATCCACTAAATGAGGGAATAATATGTGTGAGGGTACCCCAGGAGATTTCCAAATGTGTGTGGGTAGAATATATATCCCACGGGGGTAAAATTGAAAAAAGTTGAAAAATTTTTTTTTTTTGGACTGTCATTTTTCCGGCGTTTAGCAGACTTTCACATAGGGGAAATGTCAGAGAGCGTTACGATATCAGTTCCAGAGCGATTCGCCTAATGAGTCCTTGATATTTAGTTGTTTTCAGCCAACATTTAGGATTTTTGAAAATTTCACTTTTTTGTGAAAATATCCACTAAATGAGGGAATAATATGTGTGAGGGTACCCCAAGAGAGTTCCAAATGTGTGTGGGTAGAATATATATCCCACGGGGGTAAAATTGAAAAAAGTTGAAAACATTTTTTCTTGGACTTAGTCATTTTTCCGGCGTTTATAAGACTTTCAGATAGGGGAAATGTTAGTGAGCTTTCTGATTTCAGTTCCAGATCGATTCGCCCAATGAGTCTTTGATATTTAGTCTTTTTCAGCCAATTGCCTGGATTTTTGAAAATTTCATTTTTTTGTGAAAATATCCACTAAATGAGGGAATAATATGTGTGAGGGTACCCCAGGAGAGTTCCAAATGTGTGTGGGTAGAATATATATCCCACGGGGTAAAATTGCAAAAAGTTAAAAAATTTTTTTTTTGGACTTCATCATTTTTCTGGGGTTTATCAGACTTTCAGATAGAGGAAATGTCAGTGAGCTTTCTGATTTCAGTTCCAGAACGATTCGCACAATGAGTCCTTGATATTTAGTCGTTTTCAGCCAATTTTCTGGATTTTTGAAAATTTCATTTTTTTGTGAAAATATCCACTAAATGAGGGAATAATATGTGTGAGGGTACCCCAGGAGAGATCCAAATGTGTGTGGGTAGAATATATATCCCACGGGGGTAAAATTGAAAAAAGTTGAAAAATTTTTTTTTTTCGACTTAGTTATTTTTCCGGCGTTTATCAGACTTTCAGATATGGCAAATGTCAGTGAGCGTTCCGAATTCAGTTCCACAGCGATTTGCCCAATGAGTCCTTGATATTAAGTCGTTTTCAGCCAATTTTCTGGATTTTTGAAAATTTCACTTTTTTGTGAAAATATCCACTAAATGAGGGAATAATATGTGTGAGGGTACCCCAGGACAGTTCCAAATGTGTGTGGGTAGAATATATATCCCACAAGGTAAAATTGCAAAAAGTTGAAAAAATTTTTTTTTTGGACTTAGTCATTTTTCCAGCGTTTATCAGACTTTCAGATAGGGGAAATGTCAGTGAGCATTCCAATTTCAATTCCAGAGCGATTCGCCCAATGAGTCCTTAATATTTAGTCGTTTTCAGCCAATTTTCTGTATTTTTGAAAATTTCACATTTTTGTGAAAATATCCACTAAATGAGGGAATAATATGTGTGAGGGTACCCCAGGAGATTTCCAAATGTGTGTGAGTAGAATGTATATCCCACGGGGGTAAAATTGAAAAAAGTTGAAAAATTTTTTTTTTTTGGACTGTCATTTTTCCGGCGTTTAGCAGACTTTCAGATAGGGGAAATGTCAGAGAGCGTTCCGATATCAGTTCCAGAGCGATTCGCCTAATGACTCCTTGATATTTAGTCGTTTTCAGCCAACATTTAGGATTTTTGAAAATTTCACTTTTTTGTGAAAATATCCACTAAATGAGGGAATAATATGTGTGAGGGTACCCCAAGAGAGTTCCAAATGTGTGTGGGTAGAATATATATCCCACGGGGGTAAAATTGAAAAAATTTGAAAACATTTTTTCTTGGACTTAGTCATTTTTCCGACGTTTATAAGACTTTCAGATAGGGGAAATGTTAGTGAGCTTTCTGATTTCAGTTCCAGATCGATTCGCCCAATGAGTCTTTGATATTTAGTCTTTTTCAGCCAATTTTCTGGATTTTTGAAAATTTCACATTTTTGTGAAAATATCCACTAAATGAGGGAATAATATGTGAGAGGGTACCCCAGGAGAGTTCCAAATGTGTGTGGGTAGAATATATATCCCACGGGGGTAAAATTGAAAAAAGTTGAAAAATTTTTTTTTTTTGGACTGTCATTTTTCCGGCGTTTATCAGACTTTCAGATATGGCAAATATCAGTGAGCGTTCCGAATTCAGTTCCACAGCGATTTGCCCAATGAGTCCTTGATATTAAGTCGTTTTCAGCCAATTTTCTGGATTTTTGAAAATTTCATTTTTTTGTGTGAAAATATCCACTAAATGAGGGAATAATATGTGTGAGGGTACCCCAGGAGAGTTCCAAATGTGTGTGGGTAGAGTATATATCCCACGGGGGTAAAATTGAAAAAAGTTGAAAAATTTTTTTTTTTTGGACTGTCATTTTTCCGGCGTTTAGCAGACTTTCACATAGGGGAAATGTCAGAGAGCGTTACCATATCAGAGCGATTCGCCTAATGAGTCCTTGATATTAAGTCGTTTTCAGCCAATTTTCTGGATTTTTGAAAATTTCATTTTTTTTGTGAAAATATCCACTAAATACCCCAGGAGAGATCCAAATGTGTGTGGGTAGAATATATATCCCACGGGGGTAAAATTTAAAAAAGTTGAAATTTTTTTTTTTTTCGACTTAGTTATTTTTCCAGCGTTTATCAGACTTTCAGATAGGGGAAATGTCAGTGAGCTTTCTGATTTCAGTTCCAGATCGATTCGCCCAATGAGTCTTTGATATTTAGTCATTTTCAGCCAATTTTCTGGATTTTTTAAAATTTCACTGTTTTGTGAAAATATCCACTAAATGAGGGAATAATATGTGTGAGGGTACCCCAGGAGAGTTCCAAATGTGTGTGGGTAGAATATATATCCCACGGGGGTAAAATTGAAAAATGTTGAAAACATTTTTTCTTGGACTTAGTCATTTTTCCGGCGTTTATCAGACTTTCAGATAGGGGAAATGTTAGTGAGCTTTCTGATTTCAGTTCCAGATCGATTCGCCCAATGAGTCTTTGATATTTAGTCGTTTTCAGCCAATTTTCTGGATTTTTGAAAATTTCACTGTTTTGTGAAAATATCCACTAAATGAGGGAATAATATGTGTTAGGGTACCCCAGGAGAGTTCCAAATGTGTGTGCGTAGAATATATATCCCACGGGGGTAAAATTGAAAAAAGTTGAAAAAATTTTTTTTTTGGACTTAGTCATTTTTCCGGCGTTTATCAGACTTTCAGATAGGGAAAATGTCTGTGAGCGTTCCGATATCAGTTCCAGAGTGATTCGCCCAATGATTCCTTGATATTTAGTCGTTTTCAGCCAATATTTTGGATTTTTGAAAATTTCACTTTTTTTGTGAAAATATCCACTAAATGAGGGAATAATATGTGTTAGGGTACCCCAGGAGAGTTCCAAATGTGTGTGGGTAGAATATATATCCCACGGAGTAAAATTGCAAAAAGTTGAAAAAATTTTTTTTTTGGACTTAGTCATTTTTCTGGCGTGTATCAGACTTTCAGATAGGGGAAATGTCAGTGAGCGTTCCGATTTCAGTTCCAGAGCGATTTGCCCAATGAGTCCTTGATGTTTAGTCATTTTCAGCCAATTTTCGGGATTTTTGAAAATTTCACTTTTTTGTGAAAATATCCACTAAATGAGGGAATAATATGTGTGATGGTACCCCAGGAGAGTTCCAAATGTGTGTGGGTAGAATATACATCCCACGTGGTAAAATTGCAAAAAGTTGAAAAAAATTTTTTTTTGGACTTCGTCATTTTTCCGGCGTTTATCAGACTTTCAGATAGGGGAAATGTCAGTGAGCTTTCTGATTTCAGTACCAGAGCGATTCACACAATGAGTCCTTGATATTTAGTCGTTTTCAGCCAATTTTCTGGATTTTTGAAAATTTCATTTTTTTGTGAAAATATCCACTAAATGAGGGAATAATATGTGTGAGGGTACCCCAGGAGAGTTCCAAATGTGTGTGGGTAGAATATATTTCCCACGGGGTTAAAATTGAAAAAAGTTGAAAACATTTTTTTCTTGGACTTAGTCATTTTTCCGGCGTTTATCAGACTTTCAGATAGGGGAAATTTTAGTGAGCTTTCTGATTTCAGTTCCAGATCGATTCACCCAATGAGTCTTTGATATTTAGTCGTTTTCAGCCAATTTTCTAGATTTTTGAAAATTTCACTTTTTTGTGAAAATATCCACTAAATGAGGGAATAATATTTGTGAGGGTACCCCAGGAGAGTTCCAAATGTTTCTGGGTAGAATATATATCCCACGGGGGTAAAATTGAAAAAAGTTGAAAAATTTTTTTTTTTGGACTTAGTAATTTTTCCGGCATTTATCAGACTTTCAGATAGGGGAAATGTCAGTGAGCATTCTGATTTCAGATCCAGAGCGATTCGCCCAATGAGTCCTTGATATTTAGTCGTTTTCAGCCAATATTTTGGATTTTTGAAAATTTCACTTTTTTGGGAAAATATCTACTAAATGAGGGAATAATATGTGTGAGGGTACCCCAGGAGAGTTCCAAATGTGTGTGCATAGAATATATATCCCACGGGGGTAAAATTGAAAGAAGTTGAAAACATTTTTTTTTGGACTTAGTCATTTTTCTGGCGTTTATCAGACTTTCAGATAGGGGAAATGTCAGTGAGCTTTCTGATTGCAGTTCCAGAGCGATTCGCACAATGAGTCCTTGATATTTAGCCGTTTTCAGCCAATTTTCTGGATTTTTGAAAATTTCAATTTTTGGGAAAATATCCACTAGATGAGGGAATAATATGTGTGAGGGTACCACAGGAGAGATCCAAATGTGTGTGGGTAGAATATATATCCCACGGGGGTAAAATTGAAAAAAGTTGAAAAATTTTTTTTTTTTGGACTGTCATTTTTCCGGCGTTTAGCAGACTTTCACATAGGGGAAATGTCAGAGAGTGTTACCATATCAGAGCGATTCGCCTAATGAGTCCTTGATATTAAGTCGTTTTCAGCCAATTTTCTGGATTTTTGAAAATTTCATTTTTTTTGTGAAAATATCCACTAAATACCCCAGGAGAGATCCAAATGTGTGTGGGTAGAATATATATCCCACGGGGGTAAAATTTAAAAAAGTTGAATTTTTTTTTTTTTCGACTTAGTTATTTTTCCAGCGTTTATCAGACTTTCAGATAGGGGAAATGTCAGTGAGCTTTCTGATTTCAGTTCCAGATCGATTCGCCCAATGAGTCTTTGATATTTAGTCATTTTCAGCCAATTTTCTGGATTTTTTAAAATTTCACTGTTTTGTGAAAATATCCACTAAATGAGGGAATAATATGTGTGAGGGTACCCCAGGAGAGTTCCAAATGTTTGTGGGTAGAATATATATCCCACGGGGGAAAAATTGCAAAAAGTTGAAAAAAATTTTTTTGGGACTCAGTCATTTTTCCAGCGTTTATCAGACTTTCAGATAGGGGAAATGTCAGTGAGCATTCCGATTTCAATTCCAGAGCGATTCGCCCAATGAGTCCTTAATATTTAGACGTTTTCAGCCAATTTTCTGGATTTTTGAAAATTTCACATTTTTGTGAAAATATCCACTAAATGAGGGAATAATATGTATGAGGGTACCCCAGGAGAGTTCCAAATGTGTGTGGGTAGAATATATATCCCACGGGGGTAAAATTGAAAAATGTTGAAAACATTTTTTCTTGGACTTAGTCATTTTTCCGGCGTTTATCAGACTTTCAGATAGGGGAAATTTTAGTGAGCTTTCTGATTTCAGTTCCAGATCGATTCGCCCAATGAGTCTTTGATATTTAGTCGTTTTCAGCCAATTTTCTAGATTTTTGAAAATTTCACTTTTTTGTGAAAATATCCACTAAATGAGGGAATAATATTTGTGAGGGTACCCCAGGAGAGTTCCAAATGTTTCTGGGTAGAATATATATCCCACGGGGGTAAAATTGAAAAAAGTTGAAAAATTTTTTTTTTTGGACTTAGTAATTTTTCCGGCATTTATCAGACTTTCAGATAGGGGAAATGTCAGTGAGCGTTCCGATATCAGTTCCAGAGCGATTCGCCCAATGAGTCCTTGATATTTAGTCGTTTTCAGCCAATATTTTGGATTTTTGAAAATTTCACTTTTTTGGGAAAATATCTACTAAATGAGGGAATAATATGTGTGAGGGTACCCCAGGAGAGTTCCAAATGTGTGTGCATAGAATATATATCCCACGGGGGTAAAATTGAAAGAAGTTGAAAACATTTTTTTTTGGACTTAGTCATTTTTCTGGCGTTTATCAGACTTTCAGATAGGGGAAATGTCTGTGAGCTTTCTGATTTCAGTTCCAGAGCGATTCGCACAATGAGTCCTTGATATTTAGATGTTTTCAGCCAATTTTCTGGATTTTTGAAAATTTCAATTTTTGGGAAAATATCCACTAGATGAGGGAATAATATGTGTGAGGGTACCACAGGAGAGATCCAAATGTGTGTGGGTAGAATATATATCCCACGGGGGTAAAATTGAAAAAAGTTGAAAAATTTTTTTTTTTTGGACTGTCATTTTTCCGGCGTTTAGCAGACTTTCACATAGGGGAAATGTCAGAGAGCGTTACCATATCAGAGCGATTCACCTAATGAGTCCTTGATATTAAGTCGTTTTCAGCCAATTTTCTGGATTTTTGAAAATTTCATTTTTTTTGTGAAAATATCCACTAAATACCCCAGGAGAGATCCAAATGTGTGTGGGTAGAATATATATCCCACGGGGGTAAAATTTAAAAAAGTTGAAAACATTTTTTCTTGGACTTAGTCATTTTTCCGGCGTTTATCAGACTTTCAGATAGGGGAAATGTTAGTGAGCTTTCTGATTTCAGTTCCAGATCGATTCGCCCAATGAGTCTTTGATATTTAGTCGTTTTCAGCCAATTTTCTGGATTTTTGAAAATTTCACTGTTTTGTGAAAATATCCACTAAATGAGGGAATAATATGTGTTAGGGTACCCCAGGAGAGTTCCAAATGTGTGTGCGTAGAATATATATCCCACGGGGGTAAAATTGAAAAAAGTTGAAAAAATTTTTTTTTTGGACTTAGTCATTTTTCCGGCGTTTATCAGACTTTCAGATAGGGGAAATGTCAGTGAGCGTACCGATATCAGTTCCAGAGTGATTCGCCCAATGATTCCTTGATATTTAGTCGTTTTCAGCCAATATTTTGGATTTTTGAAAATTTCACTTTTTTGTGAAAATATCCACTAAATGAGGGAATAATTTGTGTTAGGGTACCCCAGGAGAGTTCCAAATGTGTGTGGGTAGAATATATATCCCACGGAGTAAAATTGCAAAAAGTTGAAAAAATTTTTTTTTTGGACTTAGTCATTTTTCTGGCGTGTATCAGACTTTCAGATAGGGGAAATGTCAGTGAGCGTTCCGATTTCAGTTCCAGAGCGATTTGCCCAATGAGTCCTTGATGTTTAGTCATTTTCAGCCAATTTTCGGGATTTTTGAAAATTTCACTTTTTTGTGAAAATATCCACTAAATGAGGGAATAATATGTGTGATGGTACCCCAGGAGAGTACCAAATGTGTGTGGGTAGAATATACATCCCACGTGGTAAAATTGCAAAAAGTTGAAAAAAATTTTTTTTTGGACTTCGTCATTTTTCTGGCGTTTATCAGACTTTCAGATAGGGGAAATGTCAGTGAGCTTTCTGATTTCAGTACCAGAGCGATTCACACAATGAGTCCTTGATATTTAGTCGTTTTCAGCCAATTTTCTGGATTTTTGAAAATTTCATTTTTTTGTGAAAATATCCACTAAATGAGGGAATAATATGTGTGAGGGTACCCCAGGAGAGTTCCAAATGTGTGTGCATAGAATATATATCCCACGGGGGTAAAATTGAAAAAAGTTGAAAAAATTTTTTTTTGGACTTAGTTATTTTTCTGGCGTTTATCAGACTTTCAGATAGGGGAAATGTCAGTGAGCGTTCCGATTTCAGTTTCAGAGCGATTTGCCCAATGAGTCCTTGATGTTTAGTCATTTTCAGCCAATTTTCGGGATTTTTGAAAATTTCACTTTTTTGTGAAAATATCCACTAAATGAGGGAATAATATGTGTGAGGGTACCCCAGGAGAGTTCCAAATGTGTGTGGGTAGAATATATTTCCCACGGGGTTAAAATTGAAAAAAGTTGAAAACATTTTTTTCTTGGACTTAGTCATTTTTCCGGCGTTTATCAGACTTTCAGATAGGGGAAATTTTAGTGAGCTTTCTGATTTCAGTTCCAGATCGATTCACCCAATGAGTCTTTGATATTTAGTCGTTTTCAGCCAATTTTCTAGATTTTTGAAAATTTCACTTTTTTGTGAAAATATCCACTAAATGAGGGAATAATATTTGTGAGGGTACCCCAGGAGAGTTCCAAATGTTTCTGGGTAGAATATATATCCCACGGGGGTAAAATTGAAAAAAGTTGAAAAATTTTTTTTTTTGGACTTAGTAATTTTTCCGGCATTTATCAGACTTTCAGATAGGGGAAATGTCAGTGAGCATTCTGATTTCAGATCCAGAGCGATTCGCCCAATGAGTCCTTGATATTTAGTCGTTTTCAGCCAATTTTCTGGATTTTTGAAAATTTCACTTTTTTGTGAAAATATCCACTAAATGAGGGAATAATATGTGTGAGGGTACCCCAGGAGAGTTCCAAATGTGTGTGGGTAGAATATATATCCCACGGGGGTAAAATTGAAAAAAGTTGAAAACATTTTTTCTTGGACTTAGTCATTTTTCCGGCGTTTATCAGACTTTCAGATAGGGGAAATGTCAGTGAGCGTTCCGATATCAGTTCCAGAGCGATTCGCCCAATGAGTCCTTGATATTTAGTCGTTTTCAGCCAATATTTTGGATTTTTGAAAATTTCACTTTTTTGGGAAAATATCTACTAAATGAGGGAATAATATGTGTGAGGGTACCCCAGGAGAGTTCCAAATGTGTGTGCATAGAATATATATCCCACGGGGGTAAAATTGAAAGAAGTTGAAAACATTTTTTTTTGGACTTAGTCATTTTTCTGGCGTTTATCAGACTTTCAGATAGGGGAAATGTCAGTGAGCTTTCTGATTGCAGTTCCAGAGCGATTCGCACAATGAGTCCTTGATATTTAGCCGTTTTCAGCCAATTTTCTGGATTTTTGAAAATTTCAATTTTTGGGAAAATATCCACTAGATGAGGGAATAATATGTGTGAGGGTACCACAGGAGAGATCCAAATGTGTGTGGGTAGAATATATATCCCACGGGGGTAAAATTGAAAAAAGTTGAAAAATTTTTTTTTTTTGGACTGTCATTTTTCCGGCGTTTAGCAGACTTTCACATAGGGGAAATGTCAGAGAGCGTTACCATATCAGAGCGATTCGCCTAATGAGTCCTTGATATTAAGTCGTTTTCAGCCAATTTTCTGGATTTTTGAAAATTTCATTTTTTTTGTGAAAATATCCACTAAATACCCCAGGAGAGATCCAAATGTGTGTGGGTAGAATATATATCCCACGGGGGTAAAATTTAAAAAAGTTGAAATTTTTTTTTTTTCGACTTAGTTATTTTTCCAGCGTTTATCAGACTTTCAGATAGGGGAAATGTCAGTGAGCTTTCTGATTTCAGTTCCAGATCGATTCGCCCAATGAGTCTTTGATATTTAGTCATTTTCAGCCAATTTTCTGGATTTTTTAAAATTTCACTGTTTTGTGAAAATATCCACTAAATGAGGGAATAATATGTGTGAGGGTACCCCAGGAGAGTTCCAAATGTTTGTGGGTAGAATATATATCCCACGGGGGAAAAATTGCAAAAAGTTGAAAAAAATTTTTTTGGGACTCAGTCATTTTTCCAGCGTTTATCAGACTTTCAGATAGGGGAAATGTCAGTGAGCATTCCGATTTCAATTCCAGAGCGATTCGCCCAATGAGTCCTTAATATTTAGACGTTTTCAGCCAATTTTCTGGATTTTTGAAAATTTCACATTTTTGTGAAAATATCCACTAAATGAGGGAATAATATGTATGAGGGTACCCCAGGAGAGTTCCAAATGTGTGTGGGTAGAATATATATCCCACGGGGGTAAAATTGAAAAATGTTGAAAACATTTTTTCTTGGACTTAGTCATTTTTCCGGCGTTTATCAGACTTTCAGATAGGGGAAATTTTAGTGAGCTTTCTGATTTCAGTTCCAGATCGATTCGCCCAATGAGTCTTTGATATTTAGTCGTTTTCAGCCAATTTTCTAGATTTTTGAAAATTTCACTTTTTTGTGAAAATATCCACTAAATGAGGGAATAATATTTGTGAGGGTACCCCAGGAGAGTTCCAAATGTTTCTGGGTAGAATATATATCCCACGGGGGTAAAATTGAAAAAAGTTGAAAAATTTTTTTTTTTGGACTTAGTAATTTTTCCGGCATTTATCAGACTTTCAGATAGGGGAAATGTCAGTGAGCGTTCCGATATCAGTTCCAGAGCGATTCGCCCAATGAGTCCTTGATATTTAGTCGTTTTCAGCCAATATTTTGGATTTTTGAAAATTTCACTTTTTTGGGAAAATATCTACTAAATGAGGGAATAATATGTGTGAGGGTACCCCAGGAGAGTTCCAAATGTGTGTGCATAGAATATATATCCCACGGGGGTAAAATTGAAAGAAGTTGAAAACATTTTTTTTTGGACTTAGTCATTTTTCTGGCGTTTATCAGACTTTCAGATAGGGGAAATGTCAGTGAGCTTTCTGATTTCAGTTCCAGAGCGATTCGCACAATGAGTCCTTGATATTTAGACGTTTTCAGCCAATTTTCTGGATTTTTGAAAATTTCAATTTTTGGGAAAATATCCACTAGATGAGGGAATAATATGTGTGAGGGTACCACAGGAGAGATCCAAATGTGTGTGGGTAGAATATATATCCCACGGGGGTAAAATTGAAAAAAGTTGAAAAATTTTTTTTTTTTGGACTGTCATTTTTCCGGCGTTTAGCAGACTTTCACATAGGGGAAATGTCAGAGAGCGTTACCATATCAGAGCGATTCGCCTAATGAGTCCTTGATATTAAGTCGTTTTCAGCCAATTTTCTGGATTTTTGAAAATTTCATTTTTTTTGTGAAAATATCCACTAAATACCCCAGGAGAGATCCAAATGTGTGTGGGTAGAATATATATCCCACGGGGGTAAAATTGAAAGAAGTTGAAAACATTTTTTTTTGGACTTAGTCATTTTTCTGGCGTTTATCAGACTTTCAGATAGGGGAAATGTCAGTGAGCTTTCTGATTTCAGTTCCAGAGCGATTCGCACAATGAGTCCTTGATATTTAGCCGTTTTCAGCCAATTTTCTGGATTTTTGAAAATTTCAATTTTTGGGAAAATATCCACTAGATGAGGGAATAATATGTGTGAGTGTACCACAGGAGAGATCCAAATGTGTGTGGGTAGAATATATATCCCACGGGGGTAAAATTGAAAAAAGTTGAAAAATTTTTTTTTTTAGACTTAGTTATTTTTCCGGCGTTTATCAGACTTTCAGATATGGCAAATGTCAGTGAGCGTTCCAAATTCAGTTCCACAGCGATTTGCCCAATGAGTCCTTGATATTAAGTCGTTTTCAGCCAATTTTCTAGATTTTTGAAAATTTCATTTTTTGTGTGAAAATATCCACTAAATGAGGGAATAATATGTGTGAGGGTACCCCAGGAGAGTTCCAAATGTTTGTGGGTAGAATATATATCCCAAGGGGGTAAAATTGAAAAAAGTTGAAAAATTTTTTTTTTGGACTTAGAAATTTTTCCGGCGTTTATCAGACTTTCAGAAAGAGGAAATGTCAGAGAGCATTCTGATTTCAGATCCAGAGCGATTCGCCCAATGAGTCCTTGATATTTAGTCGTTTTCAGCCAATTTTCTGGATTTTTGAAAATTTCACTGTTTTGTGAAAATATCCACTAAATGAGGGAATAATATGTGTGAGGGTACCCCAGGAGAGTTCCAAATGTGTGTGCATAGAATATATATCCCACGGGGGTAAAATTGAAAAAAGTTAAAAAAAATAATTTTTTTTGACGCAGTCATTTTTCCGGCGTTTATCAGACTTTCAGATAGGGGAAATGTTAGTGAGCTTTCTGATTTCAGTTCCAGAGCGATTCGCACAATGAGTCCTTGATATTTAGTCGTTTTCAGCCAATTTTCTGGATTTTTGAAAATTTCACTTTTTTGTGAAAATATCCACTAAATGAGGGAATAATATGTGTGAGGGTACCCTAGGAGAGTTCCAAATGTGTGTGGGTAGAATATATATCCCACGGGGGTAAAAAGTGAAAAAAGTTGAAAAAATTTTTTTGGGGACTTAGTCATTTTTCTGGTGTTTATCAGACTTTCAGATAGGGGAAATGTCAGTGAGCGTTTCGATTTCAGTGCCAGAGCGATTTGCCCTATGAGTCCTTGATATTTAGTCATTTTCAGCCAATTTTCGGGATTTTTGAAAATTTCACTTTTTTGTGAAAATATCCACTAAATGAGGGAATAATATGTGTGAGGGTACCCCAGGAGAGTTCCAAATGTGTGTGGGTAGAATATATATCCCACGGGGTAAAATTGCAAAAAGTTGAAAAATTTTTTTTTTGGGACTTAGCAATTTTTCCGGCGTTTATCAGACTTTCAGATAGGGGAAATGTCAGTGAGCGTTCTGATTTCAGTTCCAGAGCGATTCGCCCAATGAGTCCTTGATGTTTAGTCGTTTTCAGCCAATTTTCTGGATTTTTGAAAATTTCACTTTTTTATGAAAATATCCACTAAATGAGGGAATAATATGTGTGAGGGTACCCCAGGAGAGTTCCAAATGTGTGTGGGTAGAATGTATATCCCACGGGGGTAAAAATTGAAAAAAGTTGAAAAAATTTTTTTTTGGACTTAGTCATTTTTCTGGCGTTTATCAGACTTTCAGATAGGGGAAATGTCAGTGAGCGTTCCGATTTCAGTTCCAGAGCGATTCGCCCAATGAGTCCTTGATATTTAGTCGTTTTCAGCCAATTTTCTGGATTTTTGAAAATTTCACTTTTTTGTGAAAATATCCACTAAATGAGGGAATAATATGTGTGAGGGTACCCCAGGAGAGTTCCAAATGTGTGTGGGTAGAATATATATCCCACGGGGTAAAATTGCAAAAAGTTGAAAAAAAATTTTTTTCGGCCTTAGCAATTTTTCCGGCGTTTATCAGACTTTCAGATATGGGAAATGTCAGTGAGCGTTCCGATTTCAGTTCCAGAGCGATTCGCCCAATGAGTCCTTGAAGTTTAGTCGTTTTCAGCCAATTTTATGGATTTTTGAAAATTTCACTTTTTTGTGAAAATATCCACTAAATGAGGGAATAATATTTGTGAGGGTACCCCAGGAGAGTTCCAAATGTGTGTGGGTAGAATATATATGCCACGGGGGTAAAATTGCAAAAAGTTGAGAAATTTTTTTTTTTGGACTTAGTCATTTTTCCGGCGTTTATCAGACTTTCAGATAGGGGAAATGTCAGTGAGCATTCCGATTTCAGTTCCAGAGCGATTCGCCCAATGAGTCCTTGATATTTAGTCATTTTCAGCCAATTTTCTGGATTTTTGAAAATTTCACTTTTTTGTGAAAATATCCACTAAATGAGGGAATAATATGTGTGAGGGTACCCCAGGAGAGTTCCAAATGTGTGTGGGTAGAATATATTTCCCACGGGGTTAAAATTTAAAAAAGTTGAAAACATTTTTTTCTTGGACTTAGTCATTTTTCCGGCGTTTATCAGACTTTCAGATAGGGGAAATTTTAGTGAGCTTTCTGATTTCAGTTCCAGATCGATTCGCCCAATGAGTCTTTGATATTTAGTCGTTTTCAGCCAATTTTCTGGATTTTTGAAAATTTCACTATTTTGTGAAAATATCCACTAAATGAGGGAATAATATGTGTGAGGGTACCCCAGGAGACTTCCAAATGTGTGTGGGTAGAATATATATCCCACGGGGGTAAAATTGAAAAAAGTTGAAAACATTTTTTCTTGGACTTAGTCATTTTTCCGGCGTTTATCAGACTTTCAGATAGGGGAAATGTCAGTGAGCGTTCCGATATCAGTTCCAGAGCGATTCGCCCAATGAGTCCTTGATATTTAGTCGTTTTCAGCCAATATTTTGGATTTTTGAAAATTTCACTTTTTTGGGAAAATATCTACTAAATGAGGGAATAATATGTGTGAGGGTACCCCAGGAGAGTTCCAAATGTGTGTGCATAGAATATATATCCCACGGGGGTAAAATTGAAAGAAGTTGAAAACATTTTTTTTTGGACTTAGTCATTTTTCTGGCGTTTATCAGACTTTCAGATAGGGGAAATGTCAGTGAGCTTTCTGATTTCAGTTCCAGAGCGATTCGCACAATGAGTCCTTGATATTTAGCCGTTTTCAGCCAATTTTCTGGATTTTTGAAAATTTCAATTTTTGGGAAAATATCCACTAGATGAGGGAATAATATGTGTGAGGGTACCACAGGAGAGATCCAAATGTGTGTGGGTAGAATATATATCCCACGGGGGTAAAATTGAAAAAAGTTGAAAAATTTTTTTTTTTAGACTTAGTTATTTTTCCGGCGTTTATCAGACTTTCAGATATGGCAAATGTCAGTGAGCGTTCCAAATTCAGTTCCACGGCGATTTGCCCAATGAGTCCTTGATATTAAGTCGTTTTCAGCCAATTTTCTAGATTTTTGAAAATTTCATTTTTTGTGTGAAAATATCCACAAAATGAGGGAATAATATGTGTGAGGGTACCCCAGGAGAGTTCCAAATGTTTGTGGGTAGAATATATATCCCAAGGGGGTAAAATTGAAAAAAGTTGAAAAATTTTTTTTTTGGACTTAGAAATTTTTCCGGCGTTTATCAGACTTTCAGATAGAGGAAATGTCAGAGAGCATTCTGATTTCAGATCCAGAGCGATTCGCCCAATGAGTCCTTGATATTTAGTCGTTTTCAGCCAATTTTCTGGATTTTTGAAAATTTCACTGTTTTGTGAAAATATCCACTAAATGAGGGAATAATATGTGTGAGGGTACCCCAGGAGAGTTCCAAATGTGTGTGCATAGAATATATATCCCACGGGGGTAAAATTGAAAAAAGTTAAAAAAAATAATTTTTTTTGACGCAGTCATTTTTCCGGCGTTTATCAGACTTTCAGATAGGGGAAATGTTAGTGAGCTTTCTGATTTCAGTTCCAGAGCGATTCGCACAATGAGTCCTTGATATTTAGTCGTTTTCAGCCAATTTTCTGGATTTTTGAAAATTTCACTTTTTTGTGAAAATATCCACTAAATGAGGGAATAATATGTGTGAGGGTACCCTAGGAGAGTTCCAAATGTGTGTGGGTAGAATATATATCCCACGGGGGTAAAAAGTGAAAAAAGTTGAAAAAATTTTTTTTGGGACTTAGTCATTTTTCTGGTGTTTATCAGACTTTCAGATAGGGGAAATGTCAGTGAGCGTTCCGATTTCAGTGCCAGAGCGATTTGCCCAATGAGTCCTTGATATTTAGTCATTTTCAGCCAATTTTCGGGATTTTTGAAAATTTCACTTTTTTGTGAAAATATCCACTAAATGAGGGAATAATGTGTGTGAGGGTACCCCAGGAGAGTTCCAAATGTGTGTGGGTAGAATATATATCCCACGGGGTAAAATTGCAAAAAGTTGAAAAATTTTTTTTTTGGGACTTAGCAATTTTTCCGGCGTTTATCAGACTTTCAGATAGGGGAAATGTCAGTGAGCGTTCCGATTTCAGTTCCAGAGCGATTCGCCCAATGAGTCCTTGATGTTTAATCGTTTTCATCCAATTTTATGGATTTTTGAAAATTTCACTTTTTTGTGAAAATATCCACTTAATGAGGGAATAATATGTGTTAGGGTACCCCAGGAGCGTTCCAAATGTGTGTGGGTAGAATATATATCCCACGGGGTAAAATTGCAAAAAGTTGAAAAATATTTTTTTTTGGACTTAGTCATTTTTCCGGCGTTTATCAGACTTTCAGATAGGGGAAATGTCAGTGAGCGTTCCGATTTCAGTTCCAGAGCGATTCGCCCAATGAGTCATTGATGTTTAGTCGTTTTCAGCCAATTTTATGGATTTTTGAAAATTTCACTTTTTTGTGAAAATATCCACTAAATGAGGGAATAATATGTGTTAGGGTACCCCAGGAGCGTTCCAAATGTGTGTGGGTAGAATATATATCCCACGGGGTAAAATTGCAAAAAGTTGAAAAATTTTTTTTTTGGACTTAGTCATTTTTCCGGCGTTTATCAGACTTTCAGATAGGGGAAATGTCAGTGAGCGTTCCGATTTCAGTTCCACAGCGATTTGCCCAATGAGTCCTTGATATTTAGTCATTTTCAGCCAATTTTCGAGATTTTTGAAAATTTCACTTTTTTGTGAAAATATCCACTAAATGAGGGAATAATATGTGTGAGGGTACCCCAGGAGAGTTCCAAATGTGTGTGGGTAGAATATATATCCAACGGGGTAAAATTGCAAAAAGTTGAAAAATTTTTTTTTTGGACTTAGTCATTTTTCCGACGTTTATCAGACTTTCAGATAGGGGAAATGTCAGTGAGCATTCCGATTTCAGTTCCAGAGCGATTCGCCCAATGAGTCCTTGATATTTAGTCGTTTTCAGCCAATTTTCTGGATTTTTGAAAATTTCAGTTTTTTGTGAAAATATCCACTAAATGAGGGAATAATATGTGTGAGGGTACCCCAGGAGCGTCCAAATGTGTGTGGGTAGAATATATATCCCACGGGGTAAAATTGCAAAAAGTTGAAAAGTTTTTTTTTTTGGACTTAGTCATTTTTCCGGCGTTTATCAGACTTTCAGATAGGGGAAATGTCAGTGAGCGTTCCGATTTCAGTTCCAGAGCGATTCGCCCAATGAGTCCTTGATGTTTAGTCGTTTTCAGCCAATTTTCTGGATTTTTGAAAATTTCACTTTTTTATGAAAATATCCACTAAATGAGGGAATAATATGTGTGAGGGTACCCCAGGAGAGTTCCAAATGTGTGTGGGTAGAATATATATCCCACGGGGGTAAAATTGCAAAAAGTTTAAAAAATTTTTTTTTTGGACTTAGTCATTTTTCCGGCGTTTATCAGACTTTCAGATAGGGGAAATGTCAGTGAGCGTTCCGATTTCAGTTCCAGAGCGATTCGCCCAATGAGTCCTTGATATTGAGTCGTTTTCAGCCAATTTTCTGGATTTTTGAAAATTTCACTTTTTTGTGAAACTATCCACTAAATGAGGGAATAATATGTGTGAGGGTACCCCAGGAGAGTTCCAAATGTGTGTGGGTAGAATGTATATCCCACGGGGGTAAAAATTGAAAAAAGTTGAAAAAATTTTTTTTTGGACTTAGTCATTTTTCTGGCGTTTATCAGACTTTCAGATAGGGAAAATGTCACTGAGCGTTCCGATTTCAGTTCCAGAGCGATTCGCCCAATGAGTTTTTGATATTTAGTCGTTTTCAGCCAATTTTCTGGATTTTTGAAAATTTCACTTTTTTGTGAAAATATCCACTAAATGAGGGAATAATATGTGTGAGGGTACCCCAGGAGAGTTCCAAATGTGTGTGGGTAGAATATATATCCCACGGGGTAAAATTGCAAAAAGTTGAAAAATTTTTTTTTTCGGCCTTAGCAATTTTTCCGGCGTTTATCAGACTTTCAGATATGGGAAATGTCAGTGAGCGTTCCGATTTCAGTTCCAGAGCGATTCGCCCAATGAGTCCTTGAAGTTTAGTCGTTTTCAGCCAATTTTATGGATTTTTGAAAATTTCACTTTTTTGTGAAAATATCCACTAAATGAGGGAATAATATGTGTGAGGGTACCCCAGGAGAGTTCCAAATGTGTGTGGGTAGAATATATATGCCACGGGGGTAAAATTGCAAAAAGTTGAAAAATTTTTTTTTTTGGACTTAGTCATTTTTCCGGCGTTTATCAGACTTTCAGATAGGGGAAATGTCAGTGAGCATTCCGATTTCAGTTCTAGAGCGATTCGCCCAATGAGTCCTTGATATTTAGTCGTTTTCAGCCAATTTTCTGGATTTTTCAAAATTTCACTTTTTTGTGAAAATATCCACTAAATGAGGGAATAATATGTGTGAGGGTACCCCAGGAGAGTTCCAAATGTGTGTGGGTAGAATATATATCCCACGGGGGTAAAATTGAAAAAAGTTGAAAATTTTTTTTTTTTTGGACTTAGTCATTTTTCCGGCGTTTATCAGACTTTCAGATAGGGGAAATGTCAGTGAGCATTCCGATTTCAGTTCCAGAGCGATTCGCCCAATGAGTCCTTGATGTTTAGTCGTTTTCAGCCAATTTTCTGGATTTTTGAAAATTTCACTTTTTTATGAAAATATCCACTAAATGAGGGAATAATATGTGTGAGGGTACCCCAGGAGAGTTCCAAATGTGTGTGGGTAGAATATATATCCCACGGGGGTAAAATTGCAAAAAGTTAAAAAAATTTTTTTTTTGGACTTAGTCATTTTTCCGGCGTTTATCAGACTTTCAGACAGGGGAAATGTCAGTGAGCGTTCCGATTTCAGTTCCAGAGCGATTCGCCCAATGAGTCCTTGATATTGAGTCGTTTTCAGCCAATTTTCTGGATTTTTGAAAATTTCACTTTTTTGTGAAACTATCCACTAAATGAGGGAATAATATGTGTGAGGGTACCCCAGGAGAGTTCCAAATGTGTGTGGGTAGAATGTATATCCCACGGGGGTAAAAATTGAAAAAAGTTGAAAAAATTTTTTTTTGGACTTAGTCATTTTTCTGGCGTTTATCAGACTTTCAGATAGGGAAAATGTCACTGAGCGTTCCGATTTCAGTTCCAGAGCGATTCGCCCAATGAGTTTTTGATATTTAGTCGTTTTCAGCCAATTTTCTGGATTTTTGAAAATTTCACTTTTTTGTGAAAATATCCACTAAATGAGGGAATAATATGTGTGAGGGTACCCCAGGAGAGTTCCAAATGTGTGTGGGTAGAATATATATCCCACGGGGTAAAATTGCAAAAAGTTGAAAAATTTTTTTTTTCGGCCTTAGCAATTTTTCCGGCGTTTATCAGACTTTCAGATATGGGAAATGTCAGTGAGCGTTCCGATTTCAGTTCCAGAGCGATTCGCCCAATGAGTCCTTGAAGTTTAGTCGTTTTCAGCCAATTTTATGGATTTTTGAAAATTTCACTTTTTTGTGAAAATATCCACTAAATGAGGGAATAATATGTGTGAGGGTACCCCAGGAGAGTTCCAAATGTGTGTGGGTAGAATATATATGCCACGGGGGTAAAATTGCAAAAAGTTGAAAAATTTTTTTTTTTGGACTTAGTCATTTTTCCGGCGTTTATCAGACTTTCAGATAGGGGAAATGTCAGTGAGCATTCCGATTTCAGTTCTAGAGCGATTCGCCCAATGAGTCCTTGATATTTAGTCGTTTTCAGCCAATTTTCTGGATTTTTCAAAATTTCACTTTTTTGTGAAAATATCCACTAAATGAGGGAATAATATGTGTGAGGGTACCCCAGGAGAGTTCCAAATGTGTGTGGGTAGAATATATATCCCACGGGGGTAAAATTGAAAAAAGTTGAAAATTTTTTTTTTTTTGGACTTAGTCATTTTTCCGGCGTTTATCAGACTTTCAGATAGGGGAAATGTCAGTGAGCATTCCGATTTCAGTTCCAGAGCGATTCGCCCAATGAGTCCTTGATATTTAGTCATTTTCAGCCAATTTTCTGGATTTTTGAAAATTTCACTTTTTTGTGAAAATATCCACTAAATGAGGGAATAATATGTGTGAGGGTACCCCAGGAGAGTTCCAAATGTGTGTGGGTAGAATATATATCCCACGGGGTAAAATTGCAAAAAGTTGAAAAATTTTTTTTTGGACTTAGTCATTTTTCTGGCGTTTATCAGACTTTCAGATAGGGAAAATGTCAGTGAGCATTCCGATTTCAGTTCCAGAGCGATTCGCCCAATGAGTTTTTGATATTTAGTCGTTTTCAGCCAATTTTATGGATTTTTGAAAATTTCACTTTTTTGTGAAAATATCCACTAAATGAGGGAATAATATGTGTGAGGATACCCCAGGAGAGTTCCAAATGTGTGTGGGTAGAATATATATCCCACGGGGTAAAATTGCAAAAAGTTGAAAAATTTTTTTTTTTGGACTTAGTCATTTTTCCGGCGTTTGTCAGACTTTCAGATAGGGGAAATGTCAGTGAGCGTTCCGATTTCAGTTCCAGAGCGATTCGCCCAATGAGTACTTGATATTTAGTCATTTTCAGCCAATTTTCTGGATTTTTGAAAATTTCACTTTTTTGTGAAAATATCCACTAAATGAGGGAATAATATGTGTGAGGGTACCCCAGGAGAGTTCCAAATGTGTGTGGGTAGAATATATATCCCACGGGGTAAAATTGCAAAAAGTTGAAAAATTTTTTTTTGGACTTAGTCATTTTTCTGGCGTTTATCAGACTTTCAGATAGGGAAAATGTCAGTGAGCATTCCGATTTCAGTTCCAGAGCGATTCGCCCAATGAGTTTTTGATATTTAGTCGTTTTCAGCCAATTTTATGGATTTTTGAAAATTTCACTTTTTTGTGAAAATATCCACTAAATGAGGGAATAATATGTGTGAGGATACCCCAGGAGAGTTCCAAATGTGTGTGGGTAGAATATATATCCCACGGGGGTAAAATTGCAAAAAGTTGAAAAATTTTTTTTTTTGGACTTAGTCATTTTTCCGGCGTTTGTCAGACTTTCAGATAGGGGAAATGTCAGTGAGCGTTCCGATTTCAGTTCCAGAGTGATTCGCCCAATGAGTCCTTGATATTTAGTCATTTTCAGCCAATTTTCTGGATTTTTGAAAATTTCACTTTTTTGTGAAAATATCCACTAAATGAGGGACTAATATGTGTGAGGGAATCCCAGGAGAGTTCCAAATGTTTGTGGGTAGAATATATATCCCACGGGGGTAAAATTGAAAAAAGTTGAAAATTTTTTTTTTTTTGGAGTTAGTCATTTTTCCGGCGTTTATCAGACTTTCAGATAGGGGAAATGTCAGTGAGCGTTCCGATTTCAGTTCCAGAGCGATTCACCCAATGAGTCCTTGATGTTTAGTCGTTTTCAGCCAATTTTCTGGATTTTTGAAAATTTTACTTTTTTGTGAAAATATCCACTAAATGAGGGAATAATATGTGTTAGGGTACCCCAGGAGAGTTCCAAATGTTTGTGGGTAGAATATATATCCCACGGGGGTAAAATTGAAAAAAGTTGAAAAATTTTTTTTTTTTGGACTTAGTCATTTTTCCGGCGTTTATCAGACTTTCAGATAGGGGAAATGTCAGTGAGCATTCCGATTTCAGTTCCAGAGCGATTCGCCCAATGAGTCCTTGATATTTAGTAGTTTTCAGCCAATTTTCTGGATTTTTGAAAATTTCACTTTTTTGTGAAAATATCCACTAAATGAGGGAATAATATGTGTGAGGGTACCCCAGGAGAGTTCCAAATGTGTGTGGGTAGAATATATATCCAACGGGGTAAAATTGCAAAAAGTTGAAAAATTTTTTTTTTGGACTTAGTCATTTTTCCGACGTTTATCAGACTTTCAGATAGGGGAAATGTCAGTGAGCATTCCGATTTCAGTTCCAGAGCGATTCGCCCAATGAGTCCTTGATATTTAGTCGTTTTCAGCCAATTTTCTGGATTTTTGAAAATTTCACTTTTTTGTGAAAATATCCACTAAATGAGGGAATAATATGTGTGAGGGTACCCCAGGAGCGTTCCAAATGTGTGTGGGTAGAATATATATCCCACGGGGTAAAATTGCAAAAAGTTGAAAAGTTTTTTTTTTTGGACTTAGTCATTTTTCCGGCGTTTATCAGACTTTCAGATAGGGGAAATGTCAGTGAGCATTCCGATTTCAGTTCCAGAGCGATTCACCCAATGAGTCCTTGATGTTTTGTCGTTTTCAGCCAATTTTCTGGATTTTTGAAAATTTCACTTTTTTGTGAAAATATCCACTAAATGAGGGAATAATATGTGTGAGGGTACCCCAGGAGAGTTCCAAATGTGTGTGGGTAGAATATATATCCCACGGGGGTAAAATTGCAAAAAGTTTAAAAAATTTTTTTTTTTGGACTTAGTCATTTTTCCGGCGTTTATCAGACTTTCAGATAGGGGAAATGTCAGTGAGCGTTCCGATTTCAGTTCCAGAGCGATTCGCCCAATGAGTCCTTGATATTGAGTCGTTTTCAGCCAATTTTCTGGATTTTTGAAAATTTCACTTTTTTGTGAAACTATCCACTAAATGAGGGAATAATATGTGTGAGGGTACCCCAGGAGAGTTCCAAATGTGTGTGGGTAGAATGTATATCCCACGGGGGTAAAAATTGAAAAAAGTTGAAAAAATTTTTTTTTGGACTTAGTCATTTTTCTGGCGTTTATCAGACTTTCAGATAGGGAAAATGTCACTGAGCGTTCCGATTTCAGTTCCAGAGCGATTCGCCCAATGAGTTTTTGATATTTAGTCGTTTTCAGCCAATTTTCTGGATTTTTGAAAATTTCACTTTTTTGTGAAAATATCCACTAAATGAGGGAATAATATGTGTGAGGGTACCCCAGGAGAGTTCCAAATGTGTGTGGGTAGAATATATATCCCACGGGGTAAAATTGCAAAAAGTTGAAAAAATTTTTTTTTCGGCCTTAGCAATTTTTCCGGCGTTTATCAGACTTTCAGATATGGGAAATGTCAGTGAGCGTTCCGATTTCAGTTCCAGAGCGATTCGCCCAATGAGTCCTTGAAGTTTAGTCGTTTTCAGCCAATTTTATGGATTTTTGAAAATTTCACTTTTTTGTGAAAATATCCACTAAATGAGGGAATAATATGTGTGAGGGTACCCCAGGAGAGTTCCAAATGTGTGTGGGTAGAATATATATGCCACGGGGGTAAAATTGCAAAAAGTTGAAAATTTTTTTTTTTTGGACTTAGTCATTTTTCCGGCGTTTATCAGACTTTCAGATAGGGGAAATGTCAGTGAGCGTTCCGATTTCAGTTCCAGAGCGATTCACCCAATGAGTCCTTGATGTTTAGTCGTTTTCAGCCAATTTTCTGGATTTTTGAAAATTTCACTTTTTTGTGAAAATATCCACTAAATGAGGGAATAATATGTGTTAGGGTACCCCAGGAGAGTTCCAAATGTTTGTGGGTAGAATATATATCCCACGGGGGTAAAATTGAAAAAAGTTGAAAAATTTTTTTTTTTTGGACTTAGTCATTTTTCCGGCGTTTATCAGACTTTCAGATAGGGGAAATGTCAGTGAGCATTCCGATTTCAGTTCCAGAGCGATTCGCCCAATGAGTCCTTGATATTTAGTAGTTTTCAGCCAATTTTCTGGATTTTTGAAAATTTCACTTTTTTGTGAAAATATCCACTAAATGAGGGAATAATATGTGTGAGGGTACCCCAGGAGAGTTCCAAATGTGTGTGGGTAGAATATATATCCAACGGGGTAAAATTGCAAAAAGTTGAAAAATTTTTTTTTTGGACTTAGTCATTTTTCCGACGTTTATCAGACTTTCAGATAGGGGAAATGTCAGTGAGCATTCCGATTTCAGTTCCAGAGCGATTCGCCCAATGAGTCCTTGATATTTAGTCGTTTTCAGCCAATTTTCTGGATTTTTGAAAATTTCACTTTTTTGTGAAAATATCCACTAAATGAGGGAATAATATGTGTGAGGGTACCCCAGGAGCGTTCCAAATGTGTGTGGGTAGAATATATATCCCACGGGGTAAAATTGCAAAAAGTTGAAAAGTTTTTTTTTTTGGACTTAGTCATTTTTCCGGCGTTTATCAGACTTTCAGATAGGGGAAATGTCAGTGAGCATTCCGATTTCAGTTCCAGAGCGATTCACCCAATGAGTCCTTGATGTTTTGTCGTTTTCAGCCAATTTTCTGGATTTTTGAAAATTTCACTTTTTTGTGAAAATATCCACTAAATGAGGGAATAATATGTGTGAGGGTACCCCAGGAGAGTTCCAAATGTGTGTGGGTAGAATATATATCCCACGGGGGTAAAATTGCAAAAAGTTTAAAAAATTTTTTTTTTTGGACTTAGTCATTTTTCCGGCGTTTATCAGACTTTCAGATAGGGGAAATGTCAGTGAGAGTTCCGATTTCAGTTCCAGAGCGATTCGCCCAATGAGTCCTTGATATTGAGTCGTTTTCAGCCAATTTTCTGGATTTTTGAAAATTTCACTTTTTTGTGAAACTATCCACTAAATGAGGGAATAATATGTGTGAGGGTACCCCAGGAGAGTTAGAAATGTGTGTGGGTAGAATGTATATCCCACGGGGGTAAAAATTGAAAAAAGTTGAAAAAATTTTTTTTTGGACTTAGTCATTTTTCTGGCGTTTATCAGACTTTCAGATAGGGAAAATGTCACTGAGCGTTCCGATTTCAGTTCCAGAGCGATTCGCCCAATGAGTTTTTGATATTTAGTCGTTTTCAGCCAATTTTCTGGATTTTTGAAAATTTCACTTTTTTGTGAAAATATCCACTAAATGAGGGAATAATATGTGTGAGGGTACCCCAGGAGAGTTCCAAATGTGTGTGGGTAGAATATATATCCCACGGGGTAAAATTGCAAAAAGTTGAAAAATTTTTTTTTTCGGACTTAGTCATTTTTCCGGCGTTTATCAGACTTTCAGATAGGGGAAATGTCAGTGAGCATTCCGATTTCAGTTCTAGAGCGATTCGCCCAATGAGTCCTTGATATTTAGTCGTTTTCAGCCAATTTTCTGGATTTTTCAAAATTTCACTTTTTTGTGAAAATATCCACTAAATGAGGGAATAATATGTGTGAGGGTACCCCAGGAGAGTTCCAAATGTGTGTGGGTAGAATATATATCCCACGGGGGTAAAATTGAAAAAAGTTGAAAAAAATTTTTTTGGACTTAGTCATTTTTCTGGCGTTTATCAGACTTTCAGATAGGGAAAATGTCAGTGATCATTCCGATTTCAGTTCCAGAGCGATTCGCCCAATGAGTCCTTGATATTTAGTCATTTTCAGCCAATTTTCTGGATTTTTGAAAATTTCACTTTTTTGTGAAAATATCCACTAAATGAGGGAATAATATGTGTGAGGGTACCCCAGGAGAGTTCCAAATGTGTGTGGGTAGAATATATATCCCACGGGGTAAAATTGCAAAAAGTTGAAAATTTTTTTTTTGGACTTAGTCATTTTTCTGGCGTTTATCAGACTTTCAGATAGGGAAAATGTCAGTGAGCATTCCGATTTCAGTTCCAGAGCGATTCGCCCAATGAGTTTTTCATATTTAGTCGTTTTCAGCCAATTTTATGGATTTTTGAAAATTTCACTTTTTTGTGAAAATGTCCACTAAATGAGGGAATAATATGTGTGAGGATACCCCAGGAGAGTTCCAAATGTGTGTGGGTAGAATATATATCCCACGGGGGTAAAATTGCAAAAAGTTGAAAAATTTTTTTTTTTGGACTTAGTCATTTTTCCGGCGTTTGTCAGACTTTCAGATAGGGGAAATGTCAGTGAGCGTTCCGATTTCAGTTCCAGAGTGATTCGCCCAATGAGTCCTTGATATTTAGTCATTTTCAGCCAATTTTCTGGATTTTTGAAAATTTCACTTTTTTGTGAAAATATCCACTAAATGAGGGACTAATATGTGTGAGGGAACCCCAGGAGAGTTCCAAATGTTTGTGGGTAGAATATATATCCCACGGGGGTAAAATTGAAAAAAGTTGAAAATTTTTTTTTTTTTGGAGTTAGTCATTTTTCCGGCGTTTATCAGACTTTCAGATAGGGGAAATGTCAGTGAGCGTTCCGATTTCAGTTCCAGAGCGATTCACCCAATGAGTCCTTGATGTTTAGTCGTTTTCAGCCAATTTTCTGGATTTTTGAAAATTTCACTTTTTTGTGAAAATATCCACTAAATGAGGGAATAATATGTGTTAGGGTACCCCAGGAGAGTTCCAAATGTTTGTGGGTAGAATATATATCCCACGGGGGTAAAATTGAAAAAAGTTGAAAATTTTTTTTTTTTTGGACTGTCATTTTTCCGGCGTTTATCAGACTTTCAGATAGGGGAAATGTCAGTGAGCATTCCGATTTCAGTTCCAGAGCGATTCGCCCAATGAGTCCTTGATATTTAGTCGTTTTCAGCCAATTTTCTGGATTTTTGAAAATTTCACTTTTTTGTGAAAATATCCACTAAATGAGGGAATAATATGTGTGAGGGTACCCCAGGAGAGTTCCAAATGTGTGTGGGTAGAATATATATCCAACGGGGTAAAATTGCAAAAAGTTGAAAAATTTTTTTTTTGGACTTAGTCATTTTTCCGACGTTTATCAGACTTTCAGATAGGGGAAATGTCAGTGAGCATTCCGATTTCAGTTCCAGAGCGATTCGCCCAATGAGTCCTTGATATTTAGTCGTTTTCAGCCAATTTTCTGGATTTTTGAAAATTTCACTTTTTTGTGAAAATATCCACTAAATGAGGGAATAATATGTGTGAGGGTACCCCAGGAGCGTTCCAAATGTGTGTGGGTAGAATATATATCCCACGGGGTAAAATTGCAAAAAGTTGAAAAGTTTTTTTTTTTGGACTTAGTCATTTTTCCGGCGTTTATCAGACTTTCAGATAGGGGAAATGTCAGTGAGCATTCCGATTTCAGTTCCAGAGCGATTCACCCAATGAGTCCTTGATGTTTTGTCGTTTTCAGCCAATTTTCTGGATTTTTGAAAATTTCACTTTTTTGTGAAAATATCCACTAAATGAGGGAATAATATGTGTGAGGGTACCCCAGGAGAGTTCCAAATGTGTGTGGGTAGAATATATATCCCACGGGGGTAAAATTGCAAAAAGTTTAAAAAATTTTTTTTTTGGACTTAGTCATTTTTCCGGCGTTTATCAGACTTTCAGATAGGGGAAATGTCAGTGAGCGTTCCGATTTCAGTTCCAGAGCGATTCGCCCAATGAGTCCTTGATATTGAGTCGTTTTCAGCCAATTTTCTGGATTTTTGAAAATTTCACATTTTTGTGAAACTATCCACTAAATGAGGGAATAATATGTGTGAGGGTACCCCAGGAGAGTTCCAAATGTGTGTGGGTAGAATGTATATCCCACGGGGGTAAAAATTGAAAAAAGTTGAAAAAATTTTTTTTTTTTGGACTTAGTCATTTTTCCGGCGTTTATCAGACTTTCAGATAGGGGAAATGTCAGTGAGCATTCCGATTTCAGTTCCAGAGCGATTCGCCCAATGAGTCCTTGATATTTAGTAGTTTTCAGCCAATTTTCTGGATTTTTGAAAATTTCACTTTTTTGTGAAAATATCCACTAAATGAGGGAATAATATGTGTGAGGGTACCCCAGGAGAGTTCCAAATGTGTGTGGGTAGAATATATATCCAACGGGGTAAAATTGCAAAAAGTTGAAAAATTTTTTTTTTGGACTTAGTCATTTTTCCGACGTTTATCAGACTTTCAGATAGGGGAAATGTCAGTGAGCATTCCGATTTCAGTTCCAGAGCGATTCGCCCAATGAGTCCTTGATATTTAGTCGTTTTCAGCCAATTTTCTGGATTTTTGAAAATTTCACTTTTTTGTGAAAATATCCACTAAATGAGGGAATAATATGTGTGAGGGTACCCCAGGAGCGTTCCAAATGTGTGTGGGTAGAATATATATCCCACGGGGTAAAATTGCAAAAAGTTGAAAAGTTTTTTTTTTTGGACTTAGTCATTTTTCCGGCGTTTATCAGACTTTCAGATAGGGGAAATGTCAGTGAGCATTCCGATTTCAGTTCCAGAGCGATTCACCCAATGAGTCCTTGATGTTTTGTCGTTTTCAGCCAATTTTCTGGATTTTTGAAAATTTCACTTTTTTGTGAAAATATCCACTAAATGAGGGAATAATATGTGTGAGGGTACCCCAGGAGAGTTCCAAATGTGTGTGGGTAGAATATATATCCCACGGGGGTAAAATTGCAAAAAGTTTAAAAAATTTTTTTTTTTGGACTTAGTCATTTTTCCGGCGTTTATCAGACTTTCAGATAGGGGAAATGTCAGTGAGCGTTCCGATTTCAGTTCCAGAGCGATTCGCCCAATGAGTCCTTGATATTGAGTCGTTTTCAGCCAATTTTCTGGATTTTTGAAAATTTCACTTTTTTGTGAAACTATCCACTAAATGAGGGAATAATATGTGTGAGGGTACCCCAGGAGAGTTCCAAATGTGTGTGGGTAGAATGTATATCCCACGGGGGTAAAAATTGAAAAAAGTTGAAAAAATTTTTTTTTGGACTTAGTCATTTTTCTGGCGTTTATCAGACTTTCAGATAGGGAAAATGTCACTGAGCGTTCCGATTTCAGTTCCAGAGCGATTCGCCCAATGAGTTTTTGATATTTAGTCGTTTTCAGCCAATTTTCTGGATTTTTGAAAATTTCACTTTTTTGTGAAAATATCCACTAAATGAGGGAATAATATGTGTGAGGGTACCCCAGGAGAGTTCCAAATGTGTGTGGGTAGAATATATATCCCACGGGGTAAAATTGCAAAAAGTTGAAAAAATTTTTTTTTCGGCCTTAGCAATTTTTCCGGCGTTTATCAGACTTTCAGATATGGGAAATGTCAGTGAGCGTTCCGATTTCAGTTCCAGAGCGATTCGCCCAATGAGTCCTTGAAGTTTAGTCGTTTTCAGCCAATTTTATGGATTTTTGAAAATTTCACTTTTTTGTGAAAATATCCACTAAATGAGGGAATAATATGTGTGAGGGTACCCCAGGAGAGTTCCAAATGTGTGTGGGTAGAATATATATGCCACGGGGGTAAAATTGCAAAAAGTTGAAAATTTTTTTTTTTTGGACTTAGTCATTTTTCCGGCGTTTATCAGACTTTCAGATAGGGGAAATGTCAGTGAGCGTTCCGATTTCAGTTCCAGAGCGATTCACCCAATGAGTCCTTGATGTTTAGTCGTTTTCAGCCAATTTTCTGGATTTTTGAAAATTTCACTTTTTTGTGAAAATATCCACTAAATGAGGGAATAATATGTGTTAGGGTACCCCAGGAGAGTTCCAAATGTTTGTGGGTAGAATATATATCCCACGGGGGTAAAATTGAAAAAAGTTGAAAAATTTTTTTTTTTGGACTTAGTCATTTTTCCGGCGTTTATCAGACTTTCAGATAGGGGAAATGTCAGTGAGCATTCCGATTTCAGTTCCAGAGCGATTCGCCCAATGAGTCCTTGATATTTAGTAGTTTTCAGCCAATTTTCTGGATTTTTGAAAATTTCACTTTTTTGTGAAAATATCCACTAAATGAGGGAATAATATGTGTGAGGGTACCCCAGGAGAGTTCCAAATGTGTGTGGGTAGAATATATATCCAACGGGGTAAAATTGCAAAAAGTTGAAAAATTTTTTTTTTGGACTTAGTCATTTTTCCGACGTTTATCAGACTTTCAGATAGGGGAAATGTCAGTGAGCATTCCGATTTCAGTTCCAGAGCGATTCGCCCAATGAGTCCTTGATATTTAGTCGTTTTCAGCCAATTTTCTGGATTTTTGAAAATTTCACTTTTTTGTGAAAATATCCACTAAATGAGGGAATAATATGTGTGAGGGTACCCCAGGAGCGTTCCAAATGTGTGTGGGTAGAATATATATCCCACGGGGTAAAATTGCAAAAAGTTGAAAAGTTTTTTTTTTTGGACTTAGTCATTTTTCCGGCGTTTATCAGACTTTCAGATAGGGGAAATGTCAGTGAGCATTCCGATTTCAGTTCCAGAGCGATTCACCCAATGAGTCCTTGATGTTTTGTCGTTTTCAGCCAATTTTCTGGATTTTTGAAAATTTCACTTTTTTGTGAAAATATCCACTAAATGAGGGAATAATATGTGTGAGGGTACCCCAGGAGAGTTCCAAATGTGTGTGGGTAGAATATATATCCCACGGGGGTAAAATTGCAAAAAGTTTAAAAAATTTTTTTTTTTGGACTTAGTCATTTTTCCGGCGTTTATCAGACTTTCAGATAGGGGAAATGTCAGTGAGCGTTCCGATTTCAGTTCCAGAGCGATTCGCCCAATGAGTCCTTGATATTGAGTCGTTTTCAGCCAATTTTCTGGATTTTTGAAAATTTCACTTTTTTGTGAAACTATCCACTAAATGAGGGAATAATATGTGTGAGGGTACCCCAGGAGAGTTAGAAATGTGTGTGGGTAGAATGTATATCCCACGGGGGTAAAAATTGAAAAAAGTTGAAAAAATTTTTTTTTGGACTTAGTCATTTTTCTGGCGTTTATCAGACTTTCAGATAGGGAAAATGTCACTGAGCGTTCCGATTTCAGTTCCAGAGCGATTCGCCCAATGAGTTTTTGATATTTAGTCGTTTTCAGCCAATTTTCTGGATTTTTGAAAATTTCACTTTTTTGTGAAAATATCCACTAAATGAGGGAATAATATGTGTGAGGGTACCCCAGGAGAGTTCCAAATGTGTGTGGGTAGAATATATATCCCACGGGGTAAAATTGCAAAAAGTTGAAAAATTTTTTTTTTCGGACTTAGTCATTTTTCCGGCGTTTATCAGACTTTCAGATAGGGGAAATGTCAGTGAGCATTCCGATTTCAGTTCCAGAGCGATTCGCCCAATGAGTCCTTGATATTTAGTCGTTTTCAGCCAATTTTCTGGATTTTTGAAAATTTCACTTTTTTGTGAAAATATCCACTAAATGAGGGAATAATATGTGTGAGGGTACCCCAGGAGAGTTCCAAATGTGTGTGGGTAGAATATATATCCAACGGGGTAAAATTGCAAAAAGTTGAAAAATTTTTTTTTTGGACTTAGTCATTTTTCCGACGTTTATCAGACTTTCAGATAGGGGAAATGTCAGTGAGCATTCCGATTTCAGTTCCAGAGCGATTCGCCCAATGAGTCCTTGATATTTAGTCGTTTTCAGCCAATTTTCTGGATTTTTGAAAATTTCACTTTTTTGTGAAAATATCCACTAAATGAGGGAATAATATGTGTGAGGGTACCCCAGGAGCGTTCCAAATGTGTGTGGGTAGAATATATATCCCACGGGGTAAAATTGCAAAAAGTTGAAAAGGTTTTTTTTTTGGACTTAGTCATTTTTCCGGCGTTTATCAGACTTTCAGATAGGGGAAATGTCAGTGAGCATTCCGATTTCAGTTCCAGAGCGATTCACCCAATGAGTCCTTGATGTTTTGTCGTTTTCAGCCAATTTTCTGGATTTTTGAAAATTTCACTTTTTTGTGAAAATATCCACTAAATGAGGGAATAATATGTGTGAGGGTACCCCAGGAGAGTTCCAAATGTGTGTGGGTAGAATATATATCCCACGGGGTAAAATTGCAAAAAGTTGAAAAATTTTTTTTTTCGGACTTAGTCATTTTTCCGGCGTTTATCAGACTTTCAGATAGGGGAAATGTCAGTGAGCATTCCGATTTCAGTTCCAGAGCGATTCGCCCAATGAGTCCTTGATATTTAGTCGTTTTCAGCCAATTTTCTGGATTTTTGAAAATTTCACTTTTTTGTGAAAATATCCACTAAATGAGGGAATAATATGTGTGAGGGTACCCCAGGAGAGTTCCAAATGTGTGTGGGTAGAATATATATCCAACGGGGTAAAATTGCAAAAAGTTGAAAAATTTTTTTTTTGGACTTAGTCATTTTTCCGACGTTTATCAGACTTTCAGATAGGGGAAATGTCAGTGAGCATTCCGATTTCAGTTCCAGAGCGATTCGCCCAATGAGTCCTTGATATTTAGTCGTTTTCAGCCAATTTTCTGGATTTTTGAAAATTTCACTTTTTTGTGAAAATATCCACTAAATGAGGGAATAATATGTGTGAGGGTACCCCAGGAGCGTTCCAAATGTGTGTGGGTAGAATATATATCCCACGGGGTAAAATTGCAAAAAGTTGAAAAGGTTTTTTTTTTGGACTTAGTCATTTTTCCGGCGTTTATCAGACTTTCAGATAGGGGAAATGTCAGTGAGCATTCCGATTTCAGTTCCAGAGCGATTCACCCAATGAGTCCTTGATGTTTTGTCGTTTTCAGCCAATTTTCTGGATTTTTGAAAATTTCACTTTTTTGTGAAAATATCCACTAAATGAGGGAATAATATGTGTGAGGGTACCCCAGGAGAGTTCCAAATGTGTGTGGGTAGAATATATATCCCACGGGGGTAAAATTGCAAAAAGTTTAAAAAATTTTTTTTTTGGACTTAGTCATTTTTCCGGCGTTTATCAGACTTTCAGATAGGGGAAATGTCAGTGAGCGTTCCGATTTCAGTTCCAGAGCGATTCGCCCAATGAGTCCTTGATATTGAGTCGTTTTCAGCCAATTTTCTGGATTTTTGAAAATTTCACATTTTTGTGAAACTATCCACTAAATGAGGGAATAATATGTGTGAGGGTACCCCAGGAGAGTTCCAAATGTGTGTGGGTAGAATGTATATCCCACGGGGGTAAAAATTGAAAAAAGTTGAAAAAATTTTTTTTTGGACTTAGTCATTTTTCTGGCGTTTATCAGACTTTCAGATAGGGAAAATGTCACTGAGCGTTCCGATTTCAGTTCCAGAGCGATTCGCCCAATGAGTTTTTGATATTTAGTCGTTTTCAGCCAATTTTCTGGATTTTTGAAAATTTCATTTTTTTGTGAAAATATCCACTAAATGAGGGAATAATATGTGTGAGGGTACCCCAGGAGAGTTCCAAATGTGTGTGGGTAGAATATATATCCCACGGGGTAAAATTGCAAAAAGTTGAAAAATTTTTTTTTTCGGACTTAGTCATTTTTCCGGCGTTTATCAGACTTTCAGATAGGGGAAATGTCAGTGAGCATTCCGATTTCAGTTCTAGAGCGATTCGCCCAATGAGTCCTTGATATTTAGTCGTTTTCAGCCAATTTTCTGGATTTTTCAAAATTTCACTTTTTTGTGAAAATATCCACTAAATGAGGGAATAATATGTGTGAGGGTACCCCAGGAGAGTTCCAAATGTGTGTGGGTAGAATATATATCCCACGGGGTAAAATTGAAAAAAGTTGAAAATTTTTTTTTTTTTGGACTTAGTCATTTTTCCGGCGTTTATCAGACTTTCAGATAGGGGAAATGTCAGTGAGCATTCCGATTTCAGTTCCAGAGCGATTCGCCCAATGAGTCCTTGATATTTAGTCATTTTCAGCCAATTTTCTTGATTTTTGAAAATTTCACTTTTTTGTGAAAATATCCACTAAATGAGGGAATAATATGTGTGAGGGTACCCCAGGAGAGTTCCAAATGTGTGTGGGTAGAATATATATCCCACGGGGTAAAATTGCAAAAAGTTGAAAAAATTTTTTTTGGACTTAGTCATTTTTCTGGCGTTTATCAGACTTTCAGATAGGGAAAATGTCAGTGAGCATTCCGATTTCAGTTCCAGAGCGATTCGCCCAATGAGTCCTTGATATTTAGTCATTTTCAGCCAATTTTCTGGATTTTTGAAAATTTCACTTTTTTGTGAAAATATCCACTAAATGAGGGAATAATATGTGTGGAGGGTACCCCAGGAGAGTTCCAAATGTGTGTGGGTAGAATATATATCCCACGGGGTAAAATTGCAAAAAGTTGAAAAATTTTTTTTTTCGGCCTTAGCAATTTTTCCGGCGTTTATCAGACTTTCAGATATGGGAAATGTCAGTGAGCGTTCCGATTTCAGTTCCAGAGCGATTCGCCCAATGAGTCCTTGAAGTTTAGTCGTTTTCAGCCAATTTTATGGATTTTTGAAAATTTCACTTTTTTGTGAAAATATCCACTAAATGAGGGAATAATATGTGGGAGGATACCCCAGGAGAGTTCCAAATGTGTGTGGGTAGAATATATATGCCACGGGGGTAAAATTGCAAAAAGTTGAAAAATTTTTTTTTTTGGACTTAGTCATTTTTCCGGCGTTTATCAGACTTTCAGATAGGGGAAATGTCAGTGAGCATTCCGATTTCAGTTCTAGAGCGATTCGCCCAATGAGTCCTTGATATTTAGTCGTTTTCAGCCAATTTTCTGGATTTTTCAAAATTTCACTTTTTTGTGAAAATATCCACTAAATGAGGGAATAATATGTGTGAGGGTACCCCAGGAGAGTTCCAAATGTGTGTGGGTAGAATATATATCCCACGGGGGTAAAATTGAAAAAAGTTGAAAATTTTTTTTTTTTTGGACTTAGTCATTTTTCCGGCGTTTATCAGACTTTCAGATAGGGGAAATGTCAGTGAGCATTCCGATTTCAGTTCCAGAGCGATTCGCCCAATGAGTCCTTGATATTTAGTCATTTTCAGCCAATTTTCTGGATTTTTGAAAATTTCACTTTTTTGTGAAAATATCCACTAAATGAGGGAATAATATGTGTGAGGGTACCCCAGGAGAGTTCCAAATGTGTGTGGGTAGAATATATATCCCACGGGGTAAAATTGCAAAAAGTTGAAAAATTTTTTTTTGGACTTAGTCATTTTTCTGGCGTTTATCAGACTTTCAGATAGGGAAAATGTCAGTGAGCATTCCGATTTCAGTTCCAGAGCGATTCGCCCAATGAGTTTTTGATATTTAGTCGTTTTCAGCCAATTTTATGGATTTTTGAAAATTTCACTTGTTTGTGAAAATGTCCACTAAATGAGGGAATAATATGTGTGAGGATACCCCAGGAGAGTTCCAAATGTGTGTGGGTAGAATATATATCCCACGGGGGTAAAATTGAAAAAAGTTGAAAATTTTTTTTTTTTTGGAGTTAGTCATTTTTCCGGCGTTTATCAGACTTTCAGATAGGGGAAATGTCAGTGAGCGTTCCGATTTCAGTTCCAGAGCGATTCACCCAATGAGTCCTTGATGTTTAGTCGTTTTCAGCCAATTTTCTGGATTTTTGAAAATTTCACTTTTTTGTGAAAATATCCACTAAATGAGGGAATAATATGTGTGAGGGTACCCCAGGAGAGTTCCAAATGTGTGTGGGTAGAATATATATCCAACGGGGTAAAATTGCAAAAAGTTGAAAAATTTTTTTTTTGGACTTAGTCATTTTTCCGACGTTTATCAGACTTTCAGATAGGGGAAATGTCAGTGAGCATTCCGATTTCAGTTCCAGAGCGATTCGCCCAATGAGTCCTTGATATTTAGTCGTTTTCAGCCAATTTTCTGGATTTTTGAAAATTTCACTTTTTTGTGAAAATATCCACTAAATGAGGGAATAATATGTGTGAGGGTACCCCAGGAGCGTTCCAAATGTGTGTGGGTAGAATATATATCCCACGGGGTAAAATTGCAAAAAGTTGAAAAGTTTTTTTTTTTGGACTTAGTCATTTTTCCGGCGTTTATCAGACTTTCAGATAGGGGAAATGTCAGTGAGCATTCCGATTTCAGTTCCAGAGCGATTCACCCAATGAGTCCTTGATGTTTTGTCGTTTTCAGCCAATTTTCTGGATTTTTGAAAATTTCACTTTTTTGTGAAAATATCCACTAAATGAGGGACTAATATGTGTGAGGGAACCCCAGGAGAGTTCCAAATGTTTGTGGGTAGAATATATATCCCACGGGGGTAAAATTGAAAAAAGTTGAAAATTTTTTTTTTTTTGGAGTTAGTCATTTTTCCGGCGTTTATCAGACTTTCAGATAGGGGAAATGTCAGTGAGCGTTCCGATTTCAGTTCCAGAGCGATTCGCCCAATGAGTCCTTGATATTGAGTCGTTTTCAGCCAATTTTCTGGATTTTTGAAAATTTCACTTTTTTGTGAAACTATCCACTAAATGAGGGAATAATATGTGTGAGGGTACCCCAGGAGAGTTCCAAATGTGTGTGGGTAGAATGTATATCCCACGGGGGTAAAAATTGAAAAAAGTTGAAAAAATTTTTTTTTGGACTTAGTCATTTTTCTGGCGTTTATCAGACTTTCAGATAGGGAAAATGTCAGTGAGCGTTCCGATTTTAGTTCCAGAGCGATTTGCCCAATGAGTCCTTGATATTTAGTCATTTTCAGCCAATTTTCGAGATTTTTGAAAATTTCACTTTTTTGTGAAAATATCCACTAAATGAGGGAATAATATGTGTGAGGGTACCCCAGGAGAGTTCCAAATGTGTGTGGGTAGAATATATATCCCACGGGGTAAAATTGCAAAAAGTTGAAAATTTTTTTTTTTCGGACTTAGCAATTTTTCCGGCGTTTATCAGACTTTCAGATAGGGGAAATGTCAGTGAGCGTTCCGATTTCAGTTCCAGAGCGATTCGCCCAATGAGTCCTTGATGTTTAGTCGTTTTCAGCCAATTTTCTGGATTTTTGAAAATTTCACTTTTTTGTGAAAATATCCACTAAATGAGGGAATAATATGTGTGAGGGTACCCCAGGAGAGTTCCAATTGTTTGTGGGTAGAATATATATCCCACGGGGGTAAAATTGAAAAAAGTTGAAAATTATTATTTTTTTGGACTTAGTCATTTTTCCGGCGTTAATCAGACTTTCAGATAGGGGAAATGTCAGTGAGCATTCCGATTTCAGTTCCAGAGCGATTCGCCCAATGAGTCCTTGATGTTTAGTTGTTTTCAGCCAATTTTCTGGATTTTTGAAAATTTCACTTTTTTGTGAAAATATCCACTAAATGAGGGAATAATATGTGTGAGGGTACCACAGGAGAGTACCAAATGTGTGTGGGTAGAATATATATCCAACGGGGTAAAATTGCAAAAAGTTGAAAAAATTTTTTTTTGGACTTAGTCATTTTTCCGACGTTTATCAGACTTTCAGATAGGGGAAATGTCAGTGAGCATTCCGATTTCAGTTCCAGAGCGATTCGCCCAATGAGTCCTTGATATTTAGTCGTTTTCAGCCAATTTTCTGGATTTTTGAAAATTTCACTTTTTTGTGAAAATATCCACTAAATGAGGGAATAATATGTGTTAGGGTACCCCAGGAGCGTTCCAAATGTGTGTGGGTAGAATATATATCCCACGGGGTAAAATTGCAAAAAGTTGAAAAATTTTTTTTTTTGGACTTAGTCATTTTTCTGGCGTTTATCAGACTTTCAGATAGGGGAAATGTCAGTGAGTGTTCCGATTTCAGTTCCACAGCGATTTGCCCAATGAGTCCTTGATATTTAGTCATTTTCAGCCAATTTTTGAGATTTTTGAAAATTTCACTTTTTTGTGAAAATATCCACTAAATGAGGGAATAATATGTGTGAGGGTACCCCAGGAGAGTTCCAAATGTGTGTGGGTAGAATATATATCCTACGGGGTAAAATTGCTAAAAGTTGAAAAAATTTTTTTTTTGGACTTAGTAATTTTTTCGGCGTTTATCAGACTTTCAGATAGGGGAAATGTCAGTGAGCGTTCCGATTTCAATTCCAGAGCGATTCGCCCAATGAGTCCTTGATGTTTAGTCGTTTTCAGCCAATTTTCTGGATTTTTGAAAATTTCACTTTTTTGTGAAAATATCCACTAAATGAGGGAATAATATGTGTTAGGGTACCCCAGGAGCGTTCCAAATGTGTGTGGGTAGAATATATATCCCACGGGGTAAAATTGCAAAAAGTTGAAAAATTTTTTTTTTTGGACTTAGTCAGTTTTCTGGCGTTTATCAGACTTTCAGATAGGGGAAATGTCAGTGAGTGTTCCGATTTCAGTTCCACAGCGATTTGCCCAATGAGTCCTTGATATTTAGTCATTTTCAGCCAATTTTCGAGATTTTTGAAAATTTCACTTTTTTGTGAAAATATCCACTAAATGAGGGAATAATATGTGTGAGGGTACCCCAGGAGAGTTCCAAATGTGTGTGGGTAGAATATATATCCTACGGGGTAAAATTGCAAAAAGTTGAAAAATTTTTTTTTTTGGACTTAGTAATTTTTTCGGCGTTTATCAGACTTTCAGATAGGGGAAATGTCAGTGAGCGTTCCGATTTCAATTCCAGAGCGATTCGCCCAATGAGTCCTTGATGTTTAGTCGTTTTCAGCCAATTTTCTGGATTTTTGAAAATTTCACTTTTTTGTGAAAATATCCACTAAATGAGGGAATAATATGTGTGAGGGTACCCCAGGAGAGTTCCAAATGGGTGTGGGTAGAATATATATCCCACGGGGGTAAAAATTGAAAAAAGTTGAAAAAATTTTTTTTTGGACTTAGTCATTTTTCTGGCGTTTATCAGACTTTCAGATAGGGGAAATGTCAGTGAGCGTTCCGATTTTAGTTCCAGAGCGATTTCCCAATGAGTCCTTGATATTTAGTCATTTTCAGCCAATTTTCGAGATTTTTGAAAATTTCACTTTTTTGTGAAAATATCCACTAAATGAGGGAATAATATGTGTGAGGGTACCCCAGGAGAGTTCCAAATGTGTGTGGGTAGAATATATATCCCACGGGGTAAAATTGCAAAAAGGTGAAAAAAAATTTTTTTCGGACTTAGCAATTTTTCCGGCGTTTATCAGACTTTCAGATAGGGGAAATGTCAGTGAGCGTTCCAATTTCAGTTCCAGAGCGATTCGCCCAATGAGTCCTTGATGTTTAGTCGTTTTCAGCCAATTTTCTGGATTTTTGAAAATTTCACTTTTTTGTGAAAATATCCACTAAATGAGGGAATAATATGTGTGAGGGTACCCCAGGAGAGTTCCAAATGTTTGTGGGTAGAATATATATCCCACGGGGGTAAAATTGAAAAAAGTTGAAAATTATTATTTTTTTGGACTTAGTCATTTTTCCGGCGTTAATCAGACTTTCAGATAGGGTAAATGTCAGTGAGCATTCCGATTTCAGTTCCAGAGCGATTCGCCCAATGAGTCCTTGATGTTTAGTCGTTTTCAGCCAATTTTCTGGATTTTTGAAAATTTCACTTTTTTGTGAAAATATCCACTAAATGAGGGAATAATATGTGTGAGGGTACCACAGGAGAGTACCAAATGTGTGTGGGTAGAATATATATCCAACGGGGTAAAATTGCAAAAAGTTGAAAAAATTTTTTTTTGGACTTAGTCATTTTTCCGACGTTTATCAGACTTTCAGATAGGGGAAATGTCAGTGAGCATTCCGATTTCAGTTCCAGAGCGATTCGCCCAATGAGTCCTTGATATTTAGTCGTTTTCAGCCAATTTTCTGGATTTTTGAAAATTTCACTTTTTTGTGAAAATATCCACTAAATGAGGGAATAATACGTGTTAGGGTACCCCAGGAGCGTTCCAAATGTGTGTGGGTAGAATATATATCCCACGGGGTAAAATTGCAAAAAGTTGAAAAATTTTTTTTTTTGGACTTAGTCATTTTTCTGGCGTTTATCAGACTTTCAGATAGGGGAAATGTAAGTGAGTGTTCCGATTTCAGTTCCACAGCGATTTCCCAATGAGTCCTTGATATTTAGTCATTTTCAGCCAATTTTCGAGATTTTTGAAAATTTCACTTTTTTGTGAAAATATCCACTAAATGAGGGAATAATATGTGTGAGGGTACCCCAGGAGAGTTCCAAATGTGTGTGGGTAGAATATATATCCTACGGGGTAAAATTGCAAAAAGTTTAAAAATTTTTTTTTTTGGACTTAGTAATTTTTCTGGCGTTTATCAGACTTTCAGATAGGGAAAATGTCAGTGAGCGTTCCGATTTCAGTTCCAGAGCAATTTGCCCAATGAGTTTTTGATATTTAGTCGTTTTCAGCCAATTTTCTGAATTTTTGAAAATTTCACTTTTTTGTGAAAATATCCACTAAATGAGGGAATAATATGTGTGAGGGTACCCCAGGAGAGTTCCAAATGGGTGTGGGTAGAATATATATCCCACGGGGGTAAAAATTGAAAAAAGTTGAAAAAAATTTTTTTTGGACTTAGTCATTTTTCTGGCGTTTATCAGACTTTCAGATAGGGGAAATGTCAGTGAGCGTTCCGATTTTAGTTCCAGAGCGATTTGCCCAATGAGTCCTTGATATTTAGTCATTTTCAGCCAATTTTCGAGATTTTTGAAAATTTCACTTTTTTGTGAAAATATCCACTAAATGAGGGAATAATATGTGTGAGGGTACCCCAGGAGAGTTCCAAATGTGTGTGGGTAGAATATATATCCCACGGGGTAAAATTGCAAAAAGTTGAAAAAATTTTTTTTTCGGACTTAGCAATTTTTCCGGCGTTTATCAGACTTTCAGATAGGGGAAATGTCAGTGAGCGTTCCGATTTCAGTTCCAGAGCGATTCGCCCAATGAGTCCTTGATGTTTAGTCGTTTTCAGCCAATTTTCTGGATTTTTGAAAATTTCACTTTTTTGTGAAAATATCCACTAAATGAGGGAATAATATGTGTGAGGGTACCCCAGGAGAGTTCCAAATGTTTGTGGGTAGAATATATATCCCACGGGGGTAAAATTGAAAAAAGTTGAAAATTATTATTTTTTTGGACTTAGTCATTTTTCCGGCGTTAATCAGACTTTCAGATAGGGGAAATGTCAGTGAGCATTCCGATTTCAGTTCCAGAGCGATTCGCCCAATGAGTCCTTGATGTTTAGTCGTTTTCAGCCAATTTTCTGGATTTTTGAAAATTTCACTTTTTTGTGAAAATATCCACTAAATGAGGGAATAATATGTGTGAGGGTACCACAGGAGAGTACCAAATGTGTGTGGGTAGAATATATATCCAACGGGGTTAAATTGCAAAAAGTTGAAAAAATTTTTTTTTGGACTTAGTCATTTTTCCGACGTTTATCAGACTTTCAGATAGGGGAAATGTCAGTGAGCATTCCGATTTCAGTTCCAGAGCGATTCGCCCAATGAGTCCTTGATATTTAGTCGTTTTCAGCCAATTTTCTGGATTTTTGAAAATTTCACTTTTTTGTGAAAATATCCACTAAATGAGGGAATAATATGTGTTAGGGTACCCCAGGAGCGTTCCAAATGTGTGTGGGTAGAATATATATCCCACGGGGTAAAATTGCAAAAAGTTGAAAAATTTTTTTTTTTGGACTTAGTCATTTTTCTGGCGTTTATCAGACTTTCAGATAGGGGAAATGTCAGTGAGTGTTCCGATTTCAGTTCCACAGCGATTTGCCCAATGAGTCCTTGATATTTAGTCATTTTCAGCCAATTTTCGAGATTTTTGAAAATTTCACTTTTTTGTGAAAATATCCACTAAATGAGGGAATAATATGTGTGAGGGTACCCCAGGAGAGTTCCAAATGTGTGTGGGTAGAATATATATCCCACGGGGTAAAATTGCAAAAAGGTGAAAAATTTTTTTTTTCGGACTTAGCAATTTTTCCGGCGTTTATCAGACTTTCAGATAGGGGAAATGTCAGTGAGCATTCCGATTTCAGTTCCAGAGCGATTCGCCCAATGAGTCCTTGATGTTTAGTCGTTTTCAGCCAATTTTCTGGATTTTTGAAAATTTCACTTTTTTGTGAAAATATCCACTAAATGAGGGAATAATATGTGTGAGGGTACCACAGGAGAGTACCAAATGTGTGTGGGTAGAATATATATCCAACGGGGTAAAATTGCAAAAAGTTTAAAAATTTTTTTTTTTGGACTTAGTAATTTTTCCGGCGTTTATCAGACTTTCAGATAGGGGAAATGTCAGTGAGCGTTCCGATTTCAGTTCCAGAGCGATTCGCCCAATGAGTCCTTGATATTTAGTCGTTTTCAGCCAATTTTCTGGATTTTTGAAAATTTCACTTTTTTGTGAAAATATCCACTAAATGAGGGAATAATATGTGTGAGGGTACCCCAGGAGAGTTCCAAATGGGTGTGGGTAGAATATATATCCCATGGGGGTAAAAATTGAAATAAGTTGAAAAATTTTTTTTTTTGGCTTAGTCATTTTTCTGGCGTTTATCAGACTTTCAGATAGGGAAAATGTCAGTGAGCATTCCGATTTCAGTTCCAGAGCGATTTGCCCAATGAGTCCTTGATATTTAGTCATTTTCAGCCAATTTTCGAGATTTTTGAAAATTTCACTTTTTTGTGAAAATATCCACTAAATGAGGGAATAATATGTGTGAGGGTACCCCAGGAGAGTTCCAAATGTGTGTGGGTAGAATATATATCCCACGGGGTAAAATTGCAAAAAGTTGAAAATTTTTTTTTTTCTTACTTAGCAATTTTTCCGGCGTTTATCAGACTTTCAGATAGGGGAAATGTCAGTGAGCATTCCGATTTCAGTTCCAGAGCGATTCGCCCAATGAGTCCTTGATGTTTAGTCGTTTTCAGCCAATTTTCTGGATTTTTGAAAATTTCACTTTTTTGTGAAAATATCCACTAAATGAGGGAATAATATGTGTGAGGGTACCACAGGAGAGTACCAAATGTGTGTGGGTAGAATATATATCCAACGGGGTAAAATTGCAAAAAGTTGAAAAAATTTTTTTTTGGACTTAGTCATTTTTCCGACGTTTATCAGACTTTCAGATAGGGGAAATGTCAGTGAGCATTCCGATTTCAGTTCCAGAGCGATTCGCCCAATGAGTCCTTGATATTTAGTCATTTTCAGCCAATTTTCGAGATTTTTGAAAATTTCACTTTTTTGTGAAAATATCCAAATAATATGTGTGAGGGTACCCCAGGAGAGTTCCAAATGTGTTTGGGTAGAATATATATCCCACGGGGGTAAAATTGCAAAAAGTTGAAAAATTTTTTTTTTCGGACTTAGCAATTTTTCCGGCGTTTATCAGACTTTCAGATAGGGGAAATGTCAGTGAGCGTTCCGATTTCAGTTCCAGAGCGATTCGCCCAATGAGTCCTTGATATTTAGTCATTTTCAGCCAATTTTCGAGATTTTTGAAAATTTCACTTTTTTGTGAAAATATCCACTAAATGAGGGAATAATATGTGTGAGGGTACCCCAGGAGAGTTCCAAATGTGTGTGGGTAGAATATATATCCTACGGGGTAAAATTGCAAAAAGTTGAAAAATTTTTTTTTTTGGACTTAGTCATTTTTTCGGCGTTTATCAGACTTTCAGATAGGGGAAATGTCAGTGAGCGTTCCGATTTCAATTCCAGAGCGATTCGCCCAATGAGTCCTTGATGTTTAGTCGTTTTCAGCAATTTTCTGGATTTTTGAAAATTTCACTTTTTTGTGAAAATATCCACTAAATGAGGGAATAATATGTGTGAGGGTACCCCAGGAGAGTTCCAAATGTTTGTGGGTAGAATATATATCCCACGGGGGTAAAATTGAAAAAAGTTGAAAATTATTATTTTTTTGGACTTAGCCATTTTTCTGGCGTTTATCAGACTTTCAGATAGGGAAAATGTCAGTGAGCATTCCGATTTCAGTTCCAGAGCGATTCGCCCAATGAGTTTTTGATATTTAGTCGTTTTCAGCCAATTTTCTGGATTTCTGAAAATTTCACTTTTTTGTGAAAATATCCAAATAATATGTGTGAGGGTACCCCAGGAGAGTTCCAAATGTGTTTGGGTAGAATATATATCCCACGGGGGTAAAATTGCAAAAAGTTGAAAAAATTTTTTTTTCGGACTTAGCAATTTTTCCGGCGTTTATCAGACTTTCAGATAGGGGAAATGTCAGTGAGCGTTCCGATTTCAGTTCCAGAGCGATTCGCCCAATGAGTCCTTGATATTTAGTCATTTTCAGCCAATTTTCGAGATTTTTGAAAATTTCACTTTTTTGTGAAAATATCCACTAAATGAGGGAATAATATGTGTGAGGGTACCCCAGGAGAGTTCCAAATGTGTGTGGGTAGAATATATATCCTACGGGGTAAAATTGCAAAAAGTTGAAAAATTTTTTTTTTTGGACTTAGTAATTTTTTCGGCGTTTATCAGACTTTCAGATAGGGGAAATGTCAGTGAGCGTTCCGATTTCAATTCCAGAGCGATTCGCCCAATGAGTCCTTGATGTTTAGTCGTTTTCAGCAATTTTCTGGATTTTTGAAAATTTCACTTTTTTGTGAAAATATCCACTAAATGAGGGAATAATATGTGTGAGGGTACCCCAGGAGAGTTCCAAATGTTTGTGGGTAGAATATATATCCCACGGGGGTAAAATTGAAAAAAGTTGAAAATTATTATTTTTTTGGACTTAGTCATTTTTCTGGCGTTTATCAGACTTTCAGATAGGGAAAATGTCAGTGAGCATTCCGATTTCAGTTCCAGAGCGATTCGCCCAATGAGTTTTTGATATTTAGTCGTTTTCAGCCAATTTTCTGGATTTCTGAAAATTTTACTTTTTTGTGAAAATATCCAAATAATATGTGTGAGGGTACCCCAGGAGAGTTCCAAATGTGTTTGGGTAGAATATATATCCCACGGGGGTAAAATTGCAAAAAGTTGAAAAATTTTTTTTTTCGGACTTAGCAATTTTTCCGGCGTTTATCAGACTTTCAGATAGGGGAAATGTCAGTGAGCGTTCCGATTTCAGTTCCAGAGCGATTCGCCCAATGAGTCCTTGATGTTTAGTCGTTTTCAGACAATTTTATGGATTTTTGAAAATTTCACTTTTTTGTGAAAATATCCACTAAATGAGAGAATAATATGTGTTCGGGTACCCCAGGAGCATTCCAAATGTGTGTGGGTAGAATATATATCCCACGGGGTAAAATTGCAAAAAGTTGAAAAATTTTTTTTTTTGGACTTAGTCATTTTTCCGGCGTTTATCAGACTTTCAGATAGGGGAAATGTCAGTGAGCGTTCCGATTTCAGTTCCAGAGCGATTTGCCCAATGAGTCCTTGATATTTAGTCGTTTTCAGCCAATTTTCTGGATTTTGGAAAATTTCACTTTTTTGTGAAAATATCCACTAAATGAGGGAATAATATGTGTTAGGGTACCCCAGGAGCGTTCCAAATGTGTGTGGGTAGAATATATATCCCACGGGGTAAAATTGCAAAAAGTTGAAAAAAATTTTTTTCTGGACTTAGTCATTTTTCTGGCGTTTATCAGACTTTCAGATAGGGAAAATGTCAGTGAGCGTTCCGATTTCAGTTCCAGAGCGATTCGCCCAATGAATTTTTGATATTTAGTCGTTTTCAGCCAATTTTCTGGGTTTTTGAAAATTTCACTTTTTTGTGAAAATATCCACTAAATGAGGGAATAATATGTGTGAGGGTACCCCAGGAGAGTTCCAAATGTGTGTGGGTAGAATATATATCCCACGGGGTAAAATTGCAAAAAGTTGAACATTTTTTTTTTTCGGACTTAGCAATTTTTCCGGCGTTTATCAGACTTTCAGATAGGGGAAATGTCAGTGAGCGTTCCGATTTCAGTTCCAGAGCGATTTGCCCAATGAGTCCTTGATATTAAGTCATTTTCAACCAATTTTCGAGATTTTTGAAAATTTCACTTTTTTGTGAAAATATCCACTAAATGAGGGAATAATATGTGTGAGGGTACCCCAGGAGAGTTCCAAATGTGTGTGGGTAGAATATATATCCTACGGGGTAAAATTGCAAAAAGTTGAAAAAAATTTTTTTTTGTACTTAGTAATTTTTCCGGCGTTTATCAGACTTTCAGATAGGGGAAATGTCAGTGAGCGTTCCGATTTCAGTTCCAGAGCGAATCGCCCAATGAGTCCTTGATATTTAGTCGTTTTCAGCTAATTTTCTGGATTTTTGAAAATTTCACTTTTTTGTGAAAATATCCACTAAATGAGGGAATAATATGTGTGAGGGTACCCCAGGAGAGTTCCAAATGTGTGTGGGTAGAATATATATCCCACGGGGGTAAAAATTGAAAAAAGTTGAAAAAATTTTTTTTTGGACTTAGTCATTTTTCTGGCGTTTATCAGACTTTCAGATAGGGGAAATGTCAGTGAGCATTCTGATTTCAGTTCCACAGCGATTTGCCCAATGAGTCCTTGATATTTAGTCATTTTCAGCCAATTTTTGAGATTTTTGAAAATTTCACTTTTTTGTGAAAATATCCACTAAATGAGGGAATAATATGTGTGAGGGTACCCCAGGAGAGTTCCAAATGTGTGTGGGTAGAATATATATCCTAAGGGGTAAAATTGCAAAAAGTTTAAAATTTTTTTTTTTGGACTTAGTAATTTTTCCGGCGTTTATCAGACTTTCAGATAGGGGAAATGTCAGTGAGCGTTCCGATTTCAGTTCCAGAGCGATTTGCCCAATGAGTTCTTGAAATTTAGTCGTTTTCAGCCAATTTTCTGGATTTTTGAAAATTTCACTTTTTTGTGAAAATATCCACTAAATGAGGGAATAATATGTGTGTGGGTACCCCAGGAGAGTTCCAAATGTGTGTGGGTAGAATATATATGCTAAGGGGTAAAATTGCAAAAAGTTTAAAATTTTTTTTTTTGGACTTAGTCATTTTTCCGACGTTTATCAGACTTTCAGATAGGGGAAATGTCAGTGAGCATTCCGATTTCAGTCCCAGAGCGATTCGCCCAATGAGTTCTTGATATTTAGTCGTTTTCAGCCAATTTTCTGGATTTTTGAAAATTTCACTTTTTTGTGAAAATATCCACTAAATGAGGGAATAATATGTGTGAGGGTACCCCAGGAGAGTTCCAAATGTGTGTGGGTAGAATATATAACGGGGTAAAATTGCAAAAAGTTGAAAAAATTTTTTTTTGGACTTAGTCATTTTTGCGACGTTTATCAGACTTTCAGATAGGGGAAATGTCAGTGAGCATTCCGATTTCAGTTCCAGAGCGATTCGCCCAATGAGTCCTTGATATTTAGTCGTTTTCAGCCAATTTTCTGGATTTTTGAAAATTTCACTTTTTTGTGAAAATATCCACTAAATGAGGGAATAATATGTGTGAGGGTACCCCAGGAGAGTTCCAAATGTGTGTGGGTAGAATATATATCCCACGGGTGTAAAATTGCAAAAAGTTGAAAAATTTTTTTTTTTGGACTTTATCCACTAAATGAGGGAATAATATGTGTGAGGGTACCCCAGGAGAGTTCCAAATGTTTGTGGGTAGAATATATATCCCACGGGGGTAAAATTGAAAAAAGTTGAAAATTTTTTTTTTTTTGGACTTAGTCATTTTTCCGGCGTTTTTCAGACTTTCAGATAGGGGAAATGTCAGTGAGCGTTCCGATTTCAGTTTCAGAGCGATTCGCCCAATGAGTCCTTGATGTTTAGTCGTTTTCAGCCAATTTTCTGGATTTTTGAAAATTTCACTTTTTTGTGAAAATATTCACTAAATGAGGGAATAATATGTGTTAGGGTACCCCAGGAGCGTTCCAAATGTGTGTGGGTAGAATATATATCCCACGGCGTAAAATTGCAAAAAGTTGCAAAAATTTTTTTCTGGACTTAGTCATTTTTCCGGCGTTTATCAGACTTTCAGATAGGGGAAATGTCAGTGAGCGTTCCGATTTCAGTTCCAGAGCGATTCGCCCAATGAGTCCTTGATATTTATTCGTTTTCAGCCAATTTTCTGGATTTTTGAAAATGTCACTTTTTTGTGAAAATATCCACTAAATGAGGGAATAATATGTGTGAGGGTACCCCAGGAGAGTTCCAAATGTGTGTGGGTAGAATATATATCCCACGGGGGTAAAAATTGAAAAAAGTTGAAAAAATTTTTTTTTGGACTTAGTCATTTTTCTGGCGTTTATCAGACTTTCAGATAGGGGAAATGTCAGTGAGCGTTCTGATTTCAGTTCCACAGCGATTTGCCCAATGAGTCCTTGATATTTAGTCATTTTCAGCCAATTTTCGAGATTTTTGAAAATTTCACTTTTTTGTGAAAATATCCACTAAATGAGGGAATAATATGTGTGAGGGTACCCCAGGAGAGTTCCAAATGTGTGTGGGTAGAATATATATCCTAAGGGGTAAAATTGCAAAAAGTTTAAAATTTTTTTTTTTGGACTTAGTAATTTTTCCGGCGTTTATCAGACTTTCAGATAGGGGAAATGTCAGTGAGCGTTCCGATTTCAGTTCCAGAGCGATTTGCCCAATGAGTTCTTGAAATTTAGTCGTTTTCAGCCAATTTTCTGGATTTTTGAAAATTTCACTTTTTTGTGAAAATATCCACTAAATGAGGGAATAATATGTGTGAGGGTACCCCAGGAGAGTTCCAAATGTGTGTGGGTAGAATATATATCCCACGGGGGTAAAAATTGAAAAAAGTTGAAAAAATTTTTTTTTGGACTTAGTCATTTTTCTGGCGTTTATCAGACTTTCAGATAGGGGAAATGTCAGTGAGCGTTCTGATTTCAGTTCCACAGCGATTTGCCCAATGAGTCCTTGATATTTAGTCATTTTCAGCCAATTTTCGAGATTTTTGAAAATTTCACTTTTTTGTGAAAATATCCACTAAATGAGGGAATAATATGTGTGAGGGTACCCCAGGAGAGTTCCAAATGTGTGTGGGTAGAATATATATCCTAAGGGGTAAAATTGCAAAAAGTTTAAAATTTTTTTTTTTGGACTTAGTCATTTTTCCGACGTTTATCAGACTTTCAGATAGGGGAAATGTCAGTGAGCGTTCCGATTTCAGTTCCAGAGCGATTCGCCCAATGAATTTTTGATATTTAGTCGTATTCAGCCAATTTTCTGGGTTTTTGAAAATTTCACTTTTTTGTGAAAATATCCACTAAATGAGGGAATAATATGTGTGAGGGTACCCCAGGAGAGTTCCAAATGTGTGTGGGTAGAATATATATCCTAAGGGGTAAAATTGCAAAAAGTTGAACATTTTTTTTTTTGGACTTAGTCATTTTTCCGACGTTTATCAGACTTTCAGATAGGGGAAATGTCAGTGAGCATTCCGATTTCAGTCCCAGAGCGATTCGCCCAATGAGTTCTTGATATTTAGTCGTTTTCAGCCAATTTTCTGGATTTTTGAAAATTTCACTTTTTTGTGAAAATATCCACTAAATGAGGGAATAATATGTGTGAGGGTACCCCAGGAGAGTTCCAAATGTGTGTGGGTAGAATATATATCCCACAGGGGTAAAAATTGAAAAAAGTTGAAAAAATTTTTTTTTGGACTTAGTCATTTTTCTGGCGTTTATCAGACTTTCAGATAGGGAAAATGTCAGTGAGCGTTCCGATTTCAGTTCCAGAGCGATTCGCCCAATGAATTTTTGATATTTAGTCGTTTTCAGCCAATTTTCTGGGTTTTTGAAAATTTCACTTTTTTGTGAAAATATCCACTAAATGAGGGAATAATATGTGTGAGGGTACCCCAGGAGAGTTCCAAATGTGTGTGGGTAGAATATATATCCCACGGGGTAAAATTGCAAAAAGTTGAACATTTTTTTTTTTCGGACTTAGCAATTTTTCCGGCGTTTATCAGACTTTCAGATAGGGGAAATGTCAGTGAGCGTTCCGATTTCAGTTCCACAGCGATTTGCCCAATGAGTCCTTGATATTAAGTCATTTTCAACCAATTTTCGAGATTTTTGAAAATTTCACTTTTTTGTGAAAATATCCACTAAATGAGGGAATAATATGTGTGAGGGTACCCCAGGAGAGTTCCAAATGTGTGTGGGTAGAATATATATCCTACGGGGTAAAATTGCAAAAAGTTGAAAAATTTTTTTTTTTGTACTTAGTAATTTTTCCGGTGTTTATCAGACTTTCAGATAGGGGAAATGTCAGTGAGCGTTCCGATTTCAGTTCCAGAGCGATTCGCCCAATGAGTCCTTGATGTTTAGTCGTTTTCAGCCAATTTTCTGGATTTTTGAAAATTTCACTTTTTTGTGAAAATATCCACTAAATGAGGGAATAATATGTGTGAGGGTACCCCAGGAGAGTTCCAAATGTGTGTGGGTAGAATATATATCCCACGGGGGTAAAATTGCAAAAAGTTGAAAAATTTTTTTTTTTGGACTTAGTCATTTTTCCGGCGTTTATCAGACTTTCAGATAGGAGAAATGTCAGTGAGCGTTCCGATTTCAGTTCCAGAGCGAATCGCACAATGAGTCCTTGATATTTAATCGTTTTCAGCTAATTTTCTGGATTTTTGAAAATTTCACTTTTTTGTGAAAATATCCACTAAATGAGGGAATAATATGTGTGAGGGTACCCCAGGAGAGTTCCAAATGTGTGTGGGTAGAATATATATCCCACGGGGTAAAATTGCAAAAAGTTGAAAAATTTTTTTTTTTGGACTTAGCAATTTTTCCGGCGTTTATCAGACTTTCAGATAGGGGAAATGTCAGTTAGCATTCCGATTTCAGTTCCAGAGCAATTCGCCCAATGAGTCCTTGATGTTTAGTCGTTTTCAGCCAATTTTATGGATTTTTGAAAATTTCACTTTTTTGTGAAAATATCCACTAAATGAGGGAATAATACGTGTTAGGGTACCCCAGGAGCGTTCCAAATGTGTGTGGGTAGAATATATATCCCAAGGGGTAAAATTGCAAAAAGTTGAAAAAAATGTTTTTCTGGACTTAGTCATTTTTCCGGCGTTTATCAGACTTTCAGATAGGGGAAATGTCAGTGAGCGTTCCGATTTCAGTTCCAGAGCGATTCGCCCAATGAGTCCTTGATGTTTAGTCGTTTTCAGCCAATTTTCTGGATTTTTGAAAATTTCACTTTTTTGTGAAAATATCCACTAAATGAGGGAATAATATGTGTGAGGGTACCCCAGGAGAGTTCCAAATGTGTGTGGGTAGAATATATATCCCACGGGGGTAAAATTGCAAAAAGTTGTAAATTTTTTTTTTTTGGACTTAGTCATTTTTCCGGCGTTTATCAGACTTTCAGATAGGGGAAATGTCATTGAGCGTTCCGATTTCAGTTCAAGACCGAATCGCCCAATGAGTCCTTGATATTTAGTCGTTTTCAGCCAATTTTCTGGATTTTTGAAAATTTCACTTTTTTGTGAAAATATCCACTAAATGAGGGAATAATATGTGTGAGGGTACCCTAGGAGAGTTCCAAATGTTTGTGGGTAGAATATATATCCCACGGGGGTAAAATTGAAAAAAGTTGAAAATTTTTTTTTTTTTGGACTTAGTCATTTTTCCGGCGTTTATCAGACTTTCAGATAGGGGAAATGTCAGTGAGTGTTCCGATTTCAATTCCAGAGCGATTCGCCCAATGAGTCCTTGATGTTTAGTCGTTTTCAGCCAATTTTATGGATTTTGAAAATTTCACTTTTTTGTGAAAATATCCACTAAATGAGGGAATAATATGTGTGAGGGTACCCCAGGAGAGTTCCAAATGTGTGTGGGTAGAATATATATCCCACGGGGGTAAAAATTGAAAAAAGTTGAAAAAAATTTTTTTTGGACTTAGTCATTTTTCTGGCGTTTATCAAACTTTCAGATAGGGGAAATGTCAGTGAGCGTTCCGATTTCAGTTCCACAGCGATTTGCCCAATGAGTCCTTGATATTAAGTCATTTTCAGCCAATTTTCGAGATTTTTGAAAATTTCACTTTTTTGTGAAAATATCCACTAAATCAGGGAATAATATGTGTGAGGGTACCCCAGGAGAGTTCCAAATGTGTGTGGGTAGAATATATATCCTACGAGGTAAAATTGCAAAAAGTTGAAAAATTTTTTTTTTTGTACTTAGTAATTTTTACGGCGTTTATCAGACTTTCAGATAGGGGAAATGTCAGTGAGCGTTCAGATTTCAGTTCCAGAGCGATTCGACCAATGAGTCCTTGATGTTTAGTCGTTTTCAGCCAATTTTCTGGATTTTTGAAAATTTCACTTTTTTGTGAAAATATCCACTAAATGAGGGAATAATATGTGTGAGGGTACCCCAGGAGAGTTCCAAATGTGTGTGGGTAGAATATATATCCCACGGGGTAAAATTGCAAAAAGTTGAAAAATTTTTTTTTTTGGACTTAGCAATTTTTCCGGAGTTTATCAGACTTTCAGATAGGGGAAATGTCAGTTAGCATTCCGATTTCAGTTCCAGAGCAATTCGCCCAATGAGTCCTTGATGTTTAGTCGTTTTCAGCCAATTTTATGTATTTTTGAAAATTTCACTTTTTTGTGAAAATATCCACTAAATGAGGGAATAATACGTGTTAGGGTACCCCAGGAGCGTTCCAAATGTGTGTGGGTAGAATATATATCACACGGGGTAAAATTGCAAAAAGTTGAAAAAAATTTTTTTCTGGACTTAGTCATTTTTCCGGCGTTTATCAGACTTTCAGATAGGGGAAATGTCAGTGAGCGTTCCGATTTCAGTTCCAGAGCGATTCGCCCAATGAGTCCTTGATATTTAGTCATTTTCAGCCAATTTTCGAGATTTTTGAAAATTTCACTTTTTTGGGAAAATATCCACTAAATGAGGGAATAATATGTGTGAGGGTACCCCAGGAGAGTTCCAAATGTGTGTGGGTAGAATATATATCCTAAGGGGTAAAATTGCAAAAAGTTTAAAAATTTTTTTTTTGGACTTAGTAATTTTTCCGGCGTTTATCAGACTTTCAGATAGGGGAAATGTCAGTGAGCGTTCCGATTTCAGTTCCAGAGCGATTCGCCAAATGAGTCCTTGATGATTAGTCGTTTTCAGCCAATTTTCTGGATTTTTGAAAATTTCACTTTTTTGTGAAAATATCCACTAAATGAGGGAATAATATGTGTGAGGGTACCCCAGGAGAGTTCCAAATGTGTGTGGGTAGAATATATATCCCACGGGGGTAAAAATTGAAAAAAGTTGAAAATTTTTTTTTTTGGACTTAGTCATTTTTCTGGCGTTTATCAGACTTTCAGATAGGGAAAATGTCAGTGAGTGTTCCGATTTCAATTCCAGAGCGATTCGCCCAATGAGTCCTTGATGTTTAGTCGTTTTCAGCCAATTTTATGGATTATGAAAATTTCACTTTTTTGTGAAAATATCCACTAAATGAGGGAATAATATGTGTTAGGGTACCCCAGGAGCGTTCCAAATGTGTGTGGGTAGAATATATATCCCACGGGGTAAAATTGCAAAAAGTTGAAAATTTTTTTTTACTGGACTTAGTCATTTTTCCGGCGTTTATCAGACTTTCAGATAGGGGAAATGTCAGTGAGCGTTCCGATTTCAGTTCCAGAGCGATTCGCCCAATGAGTCCTTGATATTTAGTCGTTTTCAGCCAATTTTCTGGATTTTTGAAAATGTCACTTTTTTGTGAAAATATCCACTAAATGAGGGAATAATATGTGTGAGGGTACCCCAGGAGAGTTCCAAATGTGTGTGGGTAGAATATATATCCCACGGGGTAAAATTGAAAAAAGTTGAAAAATTTTTTTTTTCGGACTTAGCAATTTTTCCGGCGTTTATCAGACTTTCAGATAGGGGAAATGTCAGTGAGCGTTCCGATTTCAGTTCCAGAGCGATTCGCCCAATGAGTCCTTGATGTTTAGTCGTTTTCAGCCAATTTTATGGATTTTTGAAAATTTCACTTTTTTGTGAAAATATCCACTAAATGAGGGAATAATATGTGTTAGGGTACCCCAGGAGCGTTCCAAATGTGTGTGGGTAGAATATATATCCCACGGGGTAAAATTGCAAAAAGTTGAAAAAATTTTTTTTTTGGACTTAGTCATTTTTCTGGCGTTTATCAGACTTTCAGATAGGGGAAATGTCAGTGAGCATTCCGATTTCAGTTCCACAGCGATTTGCCCAATGAGTCCTTGATATTAAGTCATTTTCAGCCAATTTTCGAGATTTTTGAAAATTTCACTTTTTTGTGAAAATATCCACTAAATGAGGGAATAATATGTGTGAGGGTACCCCAGGAGAGTTCCAAATGTGTGTGGGTAGAATATATATCCTACGGGGTAAAATTGCAAAAAGTTGAAAAATTTTTTTTTTTGTACTTAGTAATTTTTCCGGCGTTTATCAGACTTTCAGATAGGGGAAATGTCAGTGAGCGTTCCGATTTCAGTTCCAGAGCGATTCGCCCAATGAGTCCTTGATGTTTAGTCGTTTTCAGCCAATTTTCTGGATTTTTGAAAATTTCACTTTTTTGTGAAAATATCCACTAAATGAGGGAATAATATGTGTGAGGGTACCCCAGGAGAGTTCCAAATGTGTGTGGGTAGAATATATATCCCACGGGGGTAAAATTGCAAAAAGTTGAAAAGTTTTTTTTTTTGGACTTAGTCATTTTTCCGCCGTTTATCAGACTTTCAGATAGGGGAAATGTCAGTGAGCGTTCCGATTTCAGTTCCAGAGTGAATCGCCCAATGAGTCCTTGATATTTAGTCGTTTTCAGCCAATTTTCTGGATTTTTGAAAATTTCACTTTTTTGTGAAAATATCCACTAAATGAGGGAATAATATGTGTGAGGGTACCCTAGGAGAGATCCAAATGCTTGTGGGTAGAATATATATCCCACGGGGTAAAATTGAAAAAAGTTGAAAATTTTTTTTTTTTTGGACTTAGTCATTTTTCCGGCGTTTATCAGACTTTCAGATAGGGGAAATGTCAGTGAGCGTTCCGATTTCAATTCCAGAGCGATTCGCCCAATGAGTCCTTGATGTTTAGTCGTTTTCAGACAATTTTCTGGATTTTTGAAAATTTCACTTTTTTGTGAAAATATCCACTAAATGAGGGAATAATATGTGTGAGGGTACCCCAGGAGAGTTCCAAATGTGTGTGGGTAGAATATATATCCTAAGGGGTAAAATTGCAAAAAGTTTAAAAATTTTTTTTTTGGACTTAGTAATTTTTCCGGCGTTTATCAGACTTTCAGATGGGGGAAATGTCAGTGAGCGTTCCGATTTCAATTCCAGAGCGATTCGCCCAATGAGTCCTTGATGTTTAGTCGTTTTCAGCCAATTTTCTGGATTTTGAAAATTACACTTTTTTGTGAAAATATCCACTAAATGAGGGAATAATATGTGTTAGGGTACCCCAGGAGCGTTCCAAATGTGTGTGGGTAGAATATATATCCCACGGGGTAAAATTGCAAAAAGTTGAAAAAATTTTTTTCTGGACTTAGTCATTTTTCCGGCGTTTCTCAGACTTTCAGATAGGGGAAATGTCAGTGAGCGTTCCGATTTCAGTTCCACAGCGATTTGCCCAATGAGTCCTTGATATTAAGTCATTTTCAGCCAATTTTCGAGATTTTTGAAAATTTCACTTTTTTGTGAAAATATCCACTAAATGAGGGAATAATATGTGTGAGGGTACCCCAGGAGAGTTCCAAATGTGTGTGGGTAGAATATATATCCTACGGGGTAAAATTGCAAAAAGTTGAAAAATTTTTTTTTTTGTACTTAGTAATTTTTCCGGCGTTTATCAGACTTTCAGATAGGGGAAATGTCAGTGAGCGTTCCGATTTCAGTTCCAGAGCGATTCGCCCAATGAGTCCTTGATGTTTAGTCGTTTTCAGCCAATTTTCTGGATTTTTGAAAATTTCACTTTTTTGTGAAAATATCCACTAAATGAGGGAATAATATGTGTGAGGGTACCCCAGGAGAGTTCCAAATGTGTGTGGGTAGAATATATATCCCACGGGGGTAAAATTGCAAAAAGTTGAAAAGTTTTTTTTTTTGGACTTAGTCATTTTTCCGCCGTTTATCAGACTTTCAGATAGGGGAAATGTCAGTGAGCGTTCCGATTTCAGTTCCAGAGTGAATCGCCCAATGAGTCCTTGATATTTAGTCGTTTTCAGCCAATTTTCTGGATTTTTGAAAATTTCACTTTTTTGTGAAAATATCCACTAAATGAGGGAATAATATGTGTGAGGGTACCCTAGGAGAGATCCAAATGCTTGTGGGTAGAATATATATCCCACGGGGTAAAATTGAAAAAAGTTGAAAATTTTTTTTTTTTTGGACTTAGTCATTTTTCCGGCGTTTATCAGACTTTCAGATAGGGGAAATGTCAGTGAGCGTTCCGATTTCAATTCCAGAGCGATTCGCCCAATGAGTCCTTGATGTTTAGTCGTTTTCAGACAATTTTCTGGATTTTTGAAAATTTCACTTTTTTGTGAAAATATCCACTAAATGAGGGAATAATATGTGTGAGGGTACCCCAGGAGAGTTCCAAATGTGTGTGGGTAGAATATATATCCTAAGGGGTAAAATTGCAAAAAGTTTAAAAATTTTTTTTTTGGACTTAGTAATTTTTCCGGCGTTTATCAGACTTTCAGATGGGGGAAATGTCAGTGAGCGTTCCGATTTCAATTCCAGAGCGATTCGCCCAATGAGTCCTTGATGTTTAGTCGTTTTCAGCCAATTTTCTGGATTTTGAAAATTACACTTTTTTGTGAAAATATCCACTAAATGAGGGAATAATATGTGTTAGGGTACCCCAGGAGCGTTCCAAATGTGTGTGGGTAGAATATATATCCCACGGGGTAAAATTGCAAAAAGTTGAAAAAATTTTTTTCTGGACTTAGTCATTTTTCCGGCGTTTCTCAGACTTTCAGATAGGGGAAATGTCAGTGAGCGTTCCGATTTCAGTTCCACAGCGATTTGCCCAATGAGTCCTTGATATTAAGTCATTTTCAGCCAATTTTCGAGATTTTTGAAAATTTCACTTTTTTGTGAAAATATCCACTAAATGAGGGAATAATATGTGTGAGGGTACCCCAGGAGAGTTCCAAATGTGTGTGGGTAGAATATATATCCTACGGGGTAAAATTGCAAAAAGTTGAAAAATTTTTTTTTTTGTACTTAGTAATTTTTCCGGCGTTTATCAGACTTTCAGATAGGGGAAATGTCAGTGAGCGTTCCGATTTCAGTTCCAGAGCGATTCGCCCAATGAGTCCTTGATGTTTAGTCGTTTTCAGCCAATTTTCTGGATTTTTGAAAATTTCACTTTTTTGTGAAAATATCCACTAAATGAGGGAATAATATGTGTGAGGGTACCCCAGGAGAGTTCCAAATGTGTGTGGGTAGAATATATATCCCACGGGGGTAAAATTGCAAAAAGTTGAAAAGTTTTTTTTTTTGGACTTAGTCATTTTTCCGCCGTTTATCAGACTTTCAGATAGGGGAAATGTCAGTGAGCGTTCCGATTTCAGTTCCAGAGTGAATCGCCCAATGAGTCCTTGATATTTAGTCGTTTTCAGCCAATTTTCTGGATTTTTGAAAATTTCACTTTTTTGTGAAAATATCCACTAAATGAGGGAATAATATGTGTGAGGGTACCCTAGGAGAGATCCAAATGCTTGTGGGTAGAATATATATCCCACGGGGTAAAATTGAAAAAAGTTGAAAATTTTTTTTTTTTTGGACTTAGTCATTTTTCCGGCGTTTATCAGACTTTCAGATAGGGGAAATGTCAGTGAGCGTTCCGATTTCAATTCCAGAGCGATTCGCCCAATGAGTCCTTGATGTTTAGTCGTTTTCAGACAATTTTCTGGATTTTTGAAAATTTCACTTTTTTGTGAAAATATCCACTAAATGAGGGAATAATATGTGTGAGGGTACCCCAGGAGAGTTCCAAATGTGTGTGGGTAGAATATATATCCTAAGGGGTAAAATTGCAAAAAGTTTAAAAATTTTTTTTTTGGACTTAGTAATTTTTCCGGCGTTTATCAGACTTTCAGATAGGGGAAATGTCAGTGAGCGTTCCGATTTCAATTCCAGAGCGATTCGCCCAATGAGTCCTTGATGTTTAGTCGTTTTCAGCCAATTTTCTGGATTTTGAAAATTACACTTTTTTGTGAAAATATCCACTAAATGAGGGAATAATATGTGTTAGGGTACCCCAGGAGCGTTCCAAATGTGTGTGGGTAGAATATATATCCCACGGGGTAAAATTGCAAAAAGTTGAAAAAATTTTTTTCTGGACTTAGTCATTTTTCCGGCGTTTCTCAGACTTTCAGATAGGGGAAATGTCAGTGAGCGTTCCGATTTCAGTTCCAGAGCGATTCGCCCAATGAGTCCTTGATGTTTAGTCGTTTTCAGACAATTTTCTGGATTTTTGAAAATTTCACTTTTTTGTGAAAATATCCACTAAATGAGGGAATAATATGTGTGAGGGTACCCCAGGAGAGTTCCAAATGTGTGTGGGTAGAATATATATCCCACGGAGTAAAATTGCAAAAAGTTGAAAAAAATTTTTTTCTGGACTTAGTCATTTTTCCTGCGTTTATCAGACTTTCAGATAGGGGAAATGTCAGTGAGCATTCTGATTTCAGTTCCACAGCGATTTGCCCAGTGAGTCCTTGATATTTAGTCATTTTCAGCCAATTTTCTGGATTTTTGAAAATTTCACTTTTTTGTGAAAATATCCACTAAATGAGGGAATAATATGTGTGAGGGTACCCCAGGAGAGTTCCAAATGTGTGTGGGTAGAATATATATCCTAAGGGGTAAAATTGCAAAAAGTTTAAAAATTTTTTTTTTGGACTTAGTAATTTTTCCGGCGTTTATCAGACTTTCAGATAGGGGAAATGTCAGTGAGCGTTCCGATTTCAATTCCAGAGCGATTCGCCCAATGAGTCCTTGATGTTTAGTCGTTTTCAGCCAATTTTCTGGATTTTGAAAATTACACTTTTTTGTGAAAATATCCACTAAATGAGGGAATAATATGTGTTAGGGTACCCCAGGAGCGTTCCAAATGTGTGTGGGTAGAATATATATCCCACGGGGTAAAATTGCAAAAAGTTGAAAAAAATTTTTTCTGGACTTAGTCATTTTTCCGGCGTTTCTCAGACTTTCAGATAGGGGAAATGTCAGTGAGCGTTCCGATTTCAGTTCCAGAGCGATTCGCCCAATGAGTCCTTGATGTTTAGTCGTTTTCAGACAATTTTCTGGATTTTTGAAAATTTCACTTTTTTGTGAAAATATCCACTAAATGAGGGAATAATATGTGTGAGGGTACCCCAGGAGAGTTCCAAATGTGTGTGGGTAGAATATATATCCCACGGAGTAAAATTGCAAAAAGTTGAAAAAATTTTTTTTCTGGATTTAGTCATTTTTCCTGCGTTTATCAGACTTTCAGATAGGGGAAATGTCAGTGAGCATTCTGATTTCAGTTTCACAGCGATTTACCCAGTGAGTCCTTGATATTTAGTCATTTTCAGCCAATTTTCTGGATTTTTGAAAATTTCACTTTTTTGTGAAAATATCCACTAAATGAGGGAATAATATGTGTGAGGGTACCCCAGGAGAGTTCCAAATGTGTGTGGGTAGAATATATATCCCACGGGGGTAAAATTGCAAAAAGTTGAAAAATTTTTTTTTTTGGACTTAGTCATTTTTCCGGCGTTTATCAGACTTTCAGATAGGGGAAATGTCAGTGAGCGTTCCGATTTCAATTCCAGAGCGATTCGCCCAATGAGTCCTTGATCTTTAGTCGTTTTCATACAATTTTCTGGATTTTTGAAAATTTTACTTTTTTGTGAAAATATCCACTAAATGAGGGAATAATATGTGTGAGGGTACCCCAGGAGAGTTCCAAATGTGTGTGGGTAGAATATATATCCTAAGGGGTAAAATTGCAAAAAGTTTAAAAATTTTTTTTTTGGACTTAGTAATTTTTCCGGCGTTTATCAGACTTTCAGATAGGGGAAATGTCAGTGAGCGTTCCGATTTCAATTCCAGAGCGATTCGCCCAATGAGTCCTTGATGTTTAGTCGTTTTCAGCCAATTTTCTGGATTTTGAAAATTACACTTTTTTGTGAAAATATCCACTAAATGAGGGAATAATATGTGTTAGGGTACCCCAGGAGCATTCCAAATGTGTGTGGGTAGAATATATATCCCACGGGGTAAAATTGCAAAAAGTTGAAAAAAAATTTTTCTGGACTTAGTCATTTTTCCGGCGTTTCTCAGACTTTCAGATAGGGGAAATGTCAGTGAGCGTTACGATTTCAGTTCCAGAGCCATTCCCCCAATGAGTCCTTGATGTTTAGTCGTTTTCAGACAATTTTCTGGATTTTTGAAAATTTCACTTTTTTGTGAAAATATCCACTAAATGAGGGAATAATATGTGTGAGGGTACCCCAGGAGAGTTCCAAATGTGTGTGGGTAGAATATATATCCCACGGAGTAAAATTGCAAAAAGTTGAAAAAATTTTTTTTCTGGATTTAGTCATTTTTCCTGCGTTTATCAGACTTTCAGATAGGGGAAATGTCAGTGAGCATTCTGATTTCAGTTTCACAGCGATTTACCCAGTGAGTCCTTGATATTTAGTCATTTTCAGCCAATTTTCTGGATTTTTGAAAATTTCACTTTTTTGTGAAAATATCCACTAAATGAGGGAATAATATGTGTGAGGGTACCCCAGGAGAGTTCCAAATGTGTGTGGGTAGAATATATATCCCACGGGGGTAAAATTGCAAAAAGTTGAAAAATTTTTTTTTTTGGACTTAGTCATTTTTCCGGCGTTTATCAGACTTTCAGATAGGGGAAATGTCAGTGAGCGTTCCGATTTCAATTCCAGAGCGATTCGCCCAATGAGTCCTTGATCTTTAGTCGTTTTCATACAATTTTCTGGATTTTTGAAAATTTTACTTTTTTGTGAAAATATCCACTAAATGAGGGAATAATATGTGTGAGGGTACCCCAGGAGAGTTCCAAATGTGTGTGGGTAGAATATATATCCTAAGGGGTAAAATTGCAAAAAGTTTAAAAATTTTTTTTTTGGACTTAGTAATTTTTCCGGCGTTTATCAGACTTTCAGATAGGGGAAATGTCAGTGAGCGTTCCGATTTCAATTCCAGAGCGATTCGCCCAATGAGTCCTTGATGTTTAGTCGTTTTCAGCCAATTTTCTGGATTTTGAAAATTACACTTTTTTGTGAAAATATCCACTAAATGAGGGAATAATATGTGTTAGGGTACCCCAGGAGCATTCCAAATGTGTGTGGGTAGAATATATATCCCACGGGGTAAAATTGCAAAAAGTTGAAAAAAAATTTTTCTGGACTTAGTCATTTTTCCGGCGTTTCTCAGACTTTCAGATAGGGGAAATGTCAGTGAGCGTTACGATTTCAGTTCCAGAGCCATTCCCCCAATGAGTCCTTGATGTTTAGTCGTTTTCAGACAATTTTCTGGATTTTTGAAAATTTCACTTTTTTGTGAAAATATCCACTAAATGAGGGAATAATATGTGTGAGGGTACCCCAGGAGAGTTCCAAATGTGTGTGGGTAGAATATATATCCCACAGGGTAAAATTGCAAAAAGTTGAAAAAATTTTTTTCTGGACTTAGTCATTTTTCCTGCGTTTATCAGACTTTCAGATAGGGGAAATGTCAGTGAGCGTTCTGATTTCAGTTCCACAGCGATTTGCCCCGTGAGTCCTTGATATTTAGTCATTTTCAGCCAATTTTCGAGATTTTTGAAAATTTCACTTTTTTGTGAAAATATCCACTAAATGAGGGAATAATATGTGTGAGGGTACCCCAGGAGAGTTCCAAATGTGTGTGGGTAGAATATATATCCTAAGGGGTAAAATTGCAAAAAGTTTAAAAATTTTTTTTTTGGACTTAGTAATTTTTCCGGCGTTTATCAGACTTTCAGATAGGGGAAATGTCAGTGAGCGTTCCGATTTCAGTTCCAGAGCGATTCGCCCAATGAGTCCTTGATGTTTAGTCGTTTTCAGCCAATTTTCTGGATTTTTGAAAATTTCACTTTTTTGTGAAAATATCCACTAAATGAGGGAATAATATGTGTGAGGGTACCCCAGGAGAGTTCCAAATGTGTGTGGGTAGAATATATATCCCACGGGGGTAAAATTGCAAAAAGTTGAAAAATTTTTTTTTTTGGACTTAGTCATTTTTCCGGCGTTTATCAGACTTTCAGATAGGGGAAATGTCAGTGAGCGTTCCGATTTCAGTTCCAGAGCGATTCGCCCAATGAGTCCTTGATGTTTAGTCGTTTTCAGACAATTTTCTGGATTTTTGAAAATTTCACTTTTTTGTGAAAATATCCACTAAATGAGGGAATAATATGTGTGAGGGTACCCCAGGAGAGTTCCAAATGTGTGTGGGTAGAATATATATCCCACGGGGTAAAATTGCAAAAAGTTGAAAAAAAAATTTTTCTGGACTTAGTCATTTTTCCTGCGTTTATCAGACTTTCAGATAGGGGAAATGTCAGTGAGCATTCTGATTTCAGTTCCATAGCGATTTGCCCAGTGAGTCCTTGATATTTAGTCATTTTCAGCCAATTTTCTGGATTTTTGAAAATTTCACTTTTTTGTGAAAATATCCACTAAATGAGGGAATAATATGTGTGAGGGTACCCCAGGAGAGTTCCAAATGTGTGTGGGTAGAATATATATCCCACGGGGTAAAATTGCAAAAAGTTGAAAAAATTTTTTTTTTGGACTTAGCAATTTTTCCGGCGTTTATCAGACTTTCAGATAGGGGAAATGTCAGTTAGCATTCCTATTTCAGTTCCAGAGCAATTCGCCCAATGAGTCCTTGATGTTTAGTCGTTTTCAGCCAATTTTATGGATTTTTGAAAATTTCACTTTTTTGTGAAAATATCCACTAAATGAGGGAATAATATGTGTGAGGGTACCCCAGGAGAGTTCCAAATGTGTGTGGGTAGAATATATATCCCACGGGGGTAAAATTGCAAAAAGTTGAAAAATTTTTTTTTTTGGACTTAGTCATTTTTCCGGCGTTTATCAGACTTTCAGATAGGGGAAATGTCAGTGAGCGTTCCGATTTCAATTCCAGAGCGATTCGCCCAATGAGTCCTTGATCTTTAGTCGTTTTCATACAATTTTCTGGATTTTTGAAAATTTTACTTTTTTGTGAAAATATCCACTAAATGAGGGAATAATATGTGTGAGGGTACCCCAGGAGAGTTCCAAATGTGTGTGGGTAGAATATATATCCTAAGGGGTAAAATTGCAAAAAGTTTAAAAATTTTTTTTTTGGACTTAGTAATTTTTCCGGCGTTTATCAGACTTTCAGATAGGGGAAATGTCAGTGAGCGTTCCGATTTCAATTCCAGAGCGATTCGCCCAATGAGTCCTTGATGTTTAGTCGTTTTCAGCCAATTTTCTGGATTTTGAAAATTACACTTTTTTGTGAAAATATCCACTAAATGAGGGAATAATATGTGTTAGGGTACCCCAGGAGCATTCCAAATGTGTGTGGGTAGAATATATATCCCACGGGGTAAAATTGCAAAAAGTTGAAAAAAAATTTTTCTGGACTTAGTCATTTTTCCGGCGTTTCTCAGACTTTCAGATAGGGGAAATGTCAGTGAGCGTTACGATTTCAGTTCCAGAGCCATTCGCCCAATGAGTCCTTGATGTTTAGTCGTTTTCAGACAATTTTCTGGATTTTTGAAAATTTCACTTTTTTGTGAAAATATCCACTAAATGAGGGAATAATATGTGTGAGGGTACCCCAGGAGAGTTCCAAATGTGTGTGGGTAGAATATATATCCCACAGGGTAAAATTGCAAAAAGTTGAAAAAAATTTTTTCTGGACTTAGTCATTTTTCCTGCGTTTATCAGACTTTCAGATAGGGGAAATGTCAGTGAGCGTTCTGATTTCAGTTCCACAGCGATTTGCCCCGTGAGTCCTTGATATTTAGTCATTTTCAGCCAATTTTCGAGATTTTTGAAAATTTCACTTTTTTGTGAAAATATCCACTAAATGAGGGAATAATATGTGTGAGGGTACCCCAGGAGAGTTCCAAATGTGTGTGGGTAGAATATATATCCTAAGGGGTAAAATTGCAAAAAGTTTAAAAATTTTTTTTTTGGACTTAGTAATTTTTCCGGCGTTTATCAGACTTTCAGATAGGGGAAATGTCAGTGAGCGTTCCGATTTCAGTTCCAGAGCGATTCGCCCAATGAGTCCTTGATGTTTAGTCGTTTTCAGCCAATTTTCTGGATTTTTGAAAATTTCACTTTTTTGTGAAAATATCCACTAAATGAGGGAATAATATGTGTGAGGGTACCCCAGGAGAGTTCCAAATGTGTGTGGGTAGAATATATATCCCACGGGGGTAAAATTGCAAAAAGTTGAAAAATTTTTTTTTTTGGACTTAGTCATTTTTCCGGCGTTTATCAGACTTTCAGATAGGGGAAATGTCAGTGAGCGTTCCGATTTCAGTTCCAGAGCGATTCGCCCAATGAGTCCTTGATGTTTAGTCGTTTTCAGACAATTTTCTGGATTTTTGAAAATTTCACTTTTTTGTGAAAATATCCACTAAATGAGGGAATAATATGTGTGAGGGTACCCCAGGAGAGTTCCAAATGTGTGTGGGTAGAATATATATCCCACGGGGTAAAATTGCAAAAAGTTGAAAAAAATTTTTTTCTGGACTTAGTCATTTTTCCTGCGTTTATCAGACTTTCAGATAGGGGAAATGTCAGTGAGCATTCTGATTTCAGTTCCATAGCGATTTGCCCAGTGAGTCCTTGATATTTAGTCATTTTCAGCCAATTTTCTGGATTTTTGAAAATTTCACTTTTTTGTGAAAATATCCACTAAATGAGGGAATAATATGTGTGAGGGTACCCCAGGAGAGTTCCAAATGTGTGTGGGTAGAATATATATCCCACGGGGTAAAATTGCAAAAAGTTGAAAAAATTTTTTTTTTGGACTTAGCAATTTTTCCGGCGTTTATCAGACTTTCAGATAGGGGAAATGTCAGTTAGCATTCCCATTTCAGTTCCAGAGCAATTCGCCCAATGAGTCCTTGATGTTTAGTCGTTTTCAGCCAATTTTATGGATTTTTGAAAATTTCACTTTTTTGTGAAAATATCCACTAAATGAGGGAATAATATGTGTTAGGGTACCCCAGGAGCGTTCCAAATATGTGTGGGTAGAATATATATCCCACGGGGTAAAATTGCAAAAAGTTGAAAAAAAATTTTTTCTGGACTTAGTCATTTTTCCGGCGTTTATCAGACTTTCAGATAGAGGAAATGTCAGTGAGCGTTCCGATTTCAGTTCCAGAGCGATTCGCCCAATGAGTCCTTGATATTTAGTCGTTTTCAGCCAATTTTCTGGATTTTTGAAAATTTCACTTTTTTGTGAAAATATCCACTAAATGAGGGAATAATATGTGTGAGGGTACCCAGGAGAGTTCCAAATGTGTGTGGGTAGAATATATATCCCACGGGGGTAAAAATTGAAAAAAGTTGAAAAAATTTTTTTTTGGACTTAGTCATTTTTCTGGCGTTTATCAGACTTTCAGACAGGGGAAATGTCAGTGAGCGTTCTGATTTCAGTTCCACAGCGATTTGCCCAATGAGTCCTTGATATTTAGTCATTTTCAGCCAATTTTCGAGATTTTTGAAAATTTCACTTTTTTGTGAAAATATCCACTAAATGAGGGAATAATATGTGTGAGGGTACCCCAGGAGAGTTCCAAATGTGTGTGGGTAGAATATATATCCTAAGGGGTAAAATTGCAAAAAGTTTAAAAAATTTTTTTTTGGACTTAGTAATTTTTCCGGCGTTTATCAGACTTTCAGATAGGGGAAATGTCAGTGAGCGTTCCGATTTCAGTTCCAGAGCGATTCGCCCAATGAGTCCTTGATGTTTAGTCGTTTTCAGCCAATTTTCTGGATTTTTGAAAATTTCACTTTTTTGTGAAAATATCCACTAAATGAGGGAATAATATGTGTGAGGGTACCCCAGGAGAGTTCCAAATGTGTGTGGGTAGAATATATATCCCACGGGGGTAAAAATTGAAAAAAGTTGAAAAATTTTTTTTTTGGACTTAGTCATTTTTCTGGCGTTTATCAGACTTTCAGATAGGGAAAATGTCAGTGAGCGTTCCGATTTCAGTTCCAGAGCGATTCGCCCAATGAGTTTTTGATATTTAGTCGTTTCAGGCAATTTTCTGGATTTTTGAAAATTTCACTTTTTTGTGAAAATATCCACTAAATGAGGGAATAATATGTGTTAGGGTACCCCAGGAGCGTTCCAAATGTGTGTGGGTAGAATATATATCCCACGGGGTAAAATTGCAAAAAGTTGAAAAATTTTTTTTTCTGGACTTAGTCATTTTTCCGGCGTTTATCAGACTTTCAAATAGGGGAAATCTCAGTGAGCGTTCCGATTTCAGTTCCAGAGCGATTCGCCCAATGAGTCCTTGATATTTAGTCGTTTTCAGCCAATTTTCTGGATTTTTGAAAATTTCACTTTTTTGTGAAAATATCCACTAAATGAGGGAATAATATGTGTGAGGGTACCCCAGGAGAGTTCCAAATGTGTGTGGGTAGAATATATATCCTAAGGGGTAAAATTGCAAAAAGTTTAAAAATTTTTTTTTTGGACTTAGTAATTTTTCCGGCGTTTATCAGACTTTCAGATAGGGGAAATGTCAGTGAGTGTTCCGATTTCAGTTCCAGAGCGATTCGCCCAATGAGTCCTTGATGTTTAGTCGTTTTCAGCCAATTTTCTGGATTTTTGAAAATTTCACTTTTTTGTGAAAATATCCACTAAATGAGGGAATAATATGTGTGAGGGTACCCCAGGAGAGTTCCAAATGTGTGTGGGTAGAATATATATCCCACGGGGGTAAAATTGCAAAAAGTTGAAAAATTTTTTTTTTTGGACTTAGTCATTTTTCCGGCGTTTATCAGACTTTCAGATATGGGAAATGTCAGTGAGCGTTCCGATTTCAGTTCCAGAGCGATTCGCCCAATGAGTCCTTGATGTTTAGTCGTTTTCAGACAATTTTCTGGATTTTTGAAAATTTCACTTTTTTGTGAAAATATCCACTAAATGAGGGAATAATATGTGTGAGGGTACCCCAGGAGAGTTCCAAATGTGTGTGGGTAGAATATATATCCCACGGGGTAAAATTGCAAAAAGTTGAAAAAAAAATTTTTCTGGACTTAGTCATTTTTCCTGCGTTTATCAGACTTTCAGATAGGGGAAATGTCAGTGAGCATTCTGATTTCAGTTCCACAGCGATTTGCCCAGTGAGTCCTTGATATTTAGTCATTTTCAGCCAATTTTCTGGATTTTTGAAAATTTCACTTTTTTGTGAAAATATCCACTAAATGAGGGAATAATATGTGTGAGGGTACCCCAGGAGAGTTCCAAATGTGTGTGGGTAGAATATATATCCCACGGGGTAAAATTGCAAAAAGTTGAAAAATTTTTTTTTTTGGACTTAGCAATTTTTCCGGCGTTTATCAGACTTTCAGATAGGGGAAATGTCAGTTAGCATTCCCATTTCAGTTCCAGAGCAATTCGCCCAATGAGTCCTTGATGTTTAGTCGTTTTCAGCCAATTTTATGGATTTTTGAAAATTTCACTTTTTTGTGAAAATATCCACTAAATGAGGGAATAATATGTGTTAGGGTACCCCAGGAGCGTTCTAAATGTGTGTGGGTAGAATATATATCCCACGGGGTAAAATTGCAAAAAGTTGAAAAAAAAAATTTTCTGGACTTAGTCATTTTTCCGGCGTTTATCAGACTTTCAGATAGAGGAAATGTCAGTGAGCGTTCCAATTTCAGTTCCAGAGCGATTCGCCCAATGAGTCCTTGATATTTAGTCGTTTTCAGCCAATTTTCTGGATTTTTGAAAATTTCACTTTTTTGTGAAAATATCCACTAAATGAGGGAATAATATGTGTGAGGGTACCCAGGAGAGTTCCAAATGTGTGTGGGTAGAATATATATCCCACGGGGGTAAAAATTGAAAAAAGTTGAAAAAATTTTTTTTTGGACTTAGTCATTTTTCTGGCGTTTATCAGACTTTCAGACAGGGGAAATGTCAGTGAGCGTTCTGATTTCAGTTCCACAGCGATTTGCCCAATGAGTCCTTGATATTTAGTCATTTTCAGCCAATTTTCGAGATTTTTGAAAATTTCACTTTTTTGTGAAAATATCCACTAAATGAGGGAATAATATGTGTGAGGGTACCCCAGGAGAGTTCCAAATGTGTGTGGGTAGAATATATATCCTAAGGGGTAAAATTGCAAAAAGTTTAAAAAATTTTTTTTTGGACTTAGTAATTTTTCCGGCGTTTATCAGACTTTCAGATAGGGGAAATGTCAGTGAGCGTTCCGATTTCAGTTCCAGAGCGATTCGCCTAATGAGTCCTTGATGTTTAGTCGTTTTCAGCCAATTTTCTGGATTTTTGAAAATTTCACTTTTTTGTGAAAATATCCACTAAATGAGGGAATAATATGTGTGAGGGTACCCCAGGAGAGTTCCAAATGTGTGTGGGTAGAATATATATCCCACAGGGTAAAATTGCAAAAAGTTGAAAAATTTTTTTTTCTGGACTTAGTCATTTTTCCTGCGTTTATCAGACTTTCAGATAGGGGAAATGTCAGTGAGCGTTCTGATTTCAGTTCCACAGCGATTCGCCCAATGAGTCCTTGATATTTAGTCATTTTCAGCCAATTTTTGAGATTTTTGAAAATTTCACTTTTTTGTGAAAATATCCACTAAATGAGGGAATAATATGTGTGAGGGTACCCCAGGAGAGTTCCAAATGTGTGTGGGTAGAATATATATCCTAAGGGGTAAAATTGCAAAAAGTTTAAAAATTTTTTTTTTGGACTTAGTAATTTTTCCGGCGTTTATCAGACTTTCAGATAGGGGAAATGTCAGTGAGCGTTCCGATTTCAGTTCCAGAGCGATTCGCCCAATGAGTCCTTGATGTTTAGTCGTTTTCAGCCAATTTTCTGGATTTTTGAAAATTTCACTTTTTTGTGAAAATATCCACTAAATGAGGGAATAATATGTGTGAGGGTACCCCAGGAGAGTTCCAAATGTGTGTGGGTAGAATATATATCCCACGGGGTAAAATTGCAAAAAGTTGAAAAAAAAATTTTTCTGGACTTAGTCATTTTTCCTGCGTTTATCAGACTTTCAGATAGGGGAAATGTCAGTGAGCATTCTGATTTCAGTTCCACAGCGATTTGCCCAGTGAGTCCTTGATATTTAGTCATTTTCAGCCAATTTTCTGGATTTTTGAAAATTTCACTTTTTTGTGAAAATATCCACTAAATGAGGGAATAATATGTGTGAGGGTACCCCAGGAGAGTTCCAAATGTGTGTGGGTAGAATATATATCCCACGGGGTAAAATTGCAAAAAGTTGAAAAAAAAATTTTTCTGGACTTAGTCATTTTTCCTGCGTTTATCAGACTTTCAGATAGGGGAAATGTCAGTGAGCATTCTGATTTCAGTTCCACAGCGATTTGCCCAGTGAGTCCTTGATATTTAGTCATTTTCAGCCAATTTTCTGGATTTTTGAAAATTTCACTTTTTTGTGAAAATATCCACTAAATGAGGGAATAATATGTGTGAGGGTACCCCAGGAGAGTTCCAAATGTGTGTGGGTAGAATATATATCCCACGGGGTAAAATTGCAAAAAGTTGAAAAATTTTTTTTTTTGGACTTAGCAATTTTTCCGGCGTTTATCAGACTTTCAGATAGGGGAAATGTCAGTTAGCATTCCCATTTCAGTTCCAGAGCAATTCGCCCAATGAGTCCTTGATGTTTAGTCGTTTTCAGCCAATTTTATGGATTTTTGAAAATTTCACTTTTTTGTGAAAATATCCACTAAATGAGGGAATAATATGTGTTAGGGTACCCCAGGAGCGTTCCAAATGTGTGTGGGTAGAATATATATCCCACGGGGTAAAATTGCAAAAAGTTGAAAAAAATTTTTTTCTGGACTTAGTCATTTTTCCGGCGTTTATCAGACTTTCAGATAGAGGAAATGTCAGTGAGCGTTCCGATTTCAGTTCCAGAGCGATTCGCCCAATGAGTCCTTGATATTTAGTCGTTTTCAGCCAATTTTCTGGATTTTTGAAAATTTCACTTTTTTGTGAAAATATCCACTAAATGAGGGAATAATATGTGTGAGGGTACCCAGGAGAGTTCCAAATGTGTGTGGGTAGAATATATATCCCACGGGGGTAAAAATTGAAAAAAGTTGAAAAAATTTTTTTTTGGACTTAGTCATTTTTCTGGCGTTTATCAGACTTTCAGACAGGGGAAATGTCAGTGAGCGTTCTGATTTCAGTTCCACAGCGATTTGCCCAATGAGTCCTTGATATTTAGTCATTTTCAGCCAATTTTCGAGATTTTTGAAAATTTCACTTTTTTGTGAAAATATCCACTAAATGAGGGAATAATATGTGTGAGGGTACCCCAGGAGAGTTCCAAATGTGTGTGGGTAGAATATATATACTAAGGGGTAAAATTGCAAAAAGTTTAAAAATTTTTTTTTTGGACTTAGTAATTTTTCCGGCGTTTATCAGACTTTCAAATAGGGGAAATGTCAGTGAGCGTTCCGATTTCAGTTCCAGAGCGATTCGCCCAATGAGTCCTTGATGTTTAGTCGTTTTCAGCCAATTTTCTGGATTTTTGAAAATTTCACTTTTTTGTGAAAATATCCACTAAATGAGGGAATAATATGTGTGAGGGTACCCCAGGAGAGTTCCAAATGTGTGTGGGTAGAATATATATCCCACGGGGGTAAAAATTGAAAAAAGTTGAAAAATTTTTTTTTTGGACTTAGTCATTTTTCTGGCGTTTATCAGACTTTCAGATAGGGAAAATGTCAGTGAGCGTTCCGATTTCAGTTCCAGAGCGATTCGCCCAATGAGTTTTTGATATTTAGTCGTTTCAGGCAATTTTCTGGATTTTTGAAAATTTCACTTTTTTGTGAAAATATCCACTAAATGAGGGAATAATATGTGTTAGGGTACCCCAGGAGCGTTCCAAATGTGTGTGGGTAGAATATATATCCCACGGGGTAAAATTGCAAAAAGTTGAAAAAAATTTTTTTCTGGACTTAGTCATTTTTCCGGCGTTTATCAGACTTTCAAATAGGGGAAATGTCAGTGAGCGTTCCGATTTCAGTTCCAGAGCGATTCGCCCAATGAGTCCTTGATATTTAGTCGTTTTCAGCCAATTTTCTGGATTTTTGAAAATTTCACTTTTTTGTGAAAATATCCACTAAATGAGGGAATAATATGTGTGAGGGTACCCCAGGAGAGTTCCAAATGTGTGTGGGTAGAATATATATCCCACGGGGTAAAATTGCAAAAAGTTGAAAAAATTTTTTTTCTGGACTTAGTCATTTTTCCTGCGTTTATCAGACTTTCAGATAGGGGAAATGTCAGTGAGCATTCTGATTTCAGTTCCACAGCGATTTGCCCAGTGAGTCCTTGATATTTAGTCATTTTCAGCCAATTTTCTGGATTTTTGAAAATTTCACTTTTTTGTGAAAATATCCACTAAATGAGGGAATAATATGTGTGAGGGTACCCCAGGAGAGTTCCAAATGTGTGTGGGTAGAATATATATCCCACGGGGTAAAATTGCAAAAAGTTGAAAAATTTTTTTTTTTGGACTTAGCAATTTTTCCGGCGTTTATCAGACTTTCAGATAGGGGAAATGTCAGTTAGCATTCCCATTTCAGTTCCAGAGCAATTCGCCCAATGAGTCCTTGATGTTTAGTCGTTTTCAGCCAATTTTATGGATTTTTGAAAATTTCACTTTTTTGTGAAAATATCCACTAAATGAGGGAATAATATGTGTTAGGGTACCCCAGGAGCGTTCCAAATGTGTGTGGGTAGAATATATATCCCACGGGGTAAAATTGCAAAAAGTTGAAAAAAAAATTTTTCTGGACTTAGTCATTTTTCCTGCGTTTATCAGACTTTCAGATAGAGGAAATGTCAGTGAGCGTTCCGATTTCAGTTCCAGAGCGATTCGCCCAATGAGTCCTTGATATTTAGTCGTTTTCAGCCAATTTTCTGGATTTTTGAAAATTTCACTTTTTTGTGAAAATATCCACTAAATGAGGGAATAATATGTGTGAGGGTACCCCAGGAGAGTTCCAAATGTGTGTGGGTAGAATATATATCCTAAGGGGTAAAATTGCAAAAAGTTTAAAAAATTTTTTTTTGGACTTAGTAATTTTTCCGGCGTTTATCAGACTTTCAGATAGGGGAAATGTCAGTGAGCGTTCCGATTTCAGTTCCAGAGCGATTCGCCCAATGAGTCCTTGATGTTTAGTCGTTTTCAGCCAATTTTCTGGATTTTTGAAAATTTCACTTTTTTGTGAAAATATCCACTAAATGAGGGAATAATATGTGTGAGGGTACCCCAGGAGAGTTCCAAATGTGTGTGGGTAGAATATATATCCCACGGGGGTAAAAATTGAAAAAAGTTGAAAAAATTTTTTTTTGGACTTAGTCATTTTTCTGGCGTTTATCAGACTTTCAGATAGGGAAAATGTCAGTGAGCGTTCCGATTTCAGTTCCAGAGCGATTCGCCCAATGAGTTTTTGATATTTAGTCGTTTCAGGCAATTTTCTGGATTTTTGAAAATTTCACTTTTTTGTGAAAATATCCACTAAATGAGGGAATAATATGTGTGAGGGTACCCAGGAGAGTTCCAAATGTGTGTGGGTAGAATATGTATCCCACGGGGGTAAAAATTGAAAAAAGTTGAAAAAATTTTTTTTTGGACTTAGTCATTTTTCTGGCGTTTATCAGACTTTCAGACAGGGGAAATGTCAGTGAGCGTTCTGATTTCAGTTCCACAGCGATTTGCCCAATGAGTCCTTGATATTTAGTCATTTTCAGCCAATTTTCGAGATTTTTGAAAATTTCACTTTTTTGTGAAAATATCCACTAAATGAGGGAATAATATGTGTGAGGGTACCCCAGGAGAGTTCCAAATGTGTGTGGGTAGAATATATATCCTAAGGGGTAAAATTGCAAAAAGTTTAAAAAATTTTTTTTTGGACTTAGTAATTTTTCCGGCGTTTATCAGACTTTCCGATAGGGGAAATGTCAGTGAGCGTTCCGATTTCAGTTCCAGAGCGATTCGCCCAATGAGTCCTTGATGTTTAGTCGTTTTCAGCCAATTTTCTGGATTTTTGAAAATTTCACTTTTTTGTGAAAATATCCACTAAATGAGGGAATAATATGTGTGAGGGTACCCCAGGAGAGTTCCAAATGTGTGTGGGTAGAATATATATCCCACGGGGTAAAATTGCAAAAAGTTGAAAAAAAATTTTTTCTGGACTTAGTCATTTTTCCTGCGTTTATCAGACTTTCAGATAGGGGAAATGTCAGTGAGCATTCTGATTTCAGTTCCACAGCGATTTGCCCAGTGAGTCCTTGATATTTAGTCATTTTCAGCCAATTTTCTGGATTTTTGAAAATTTCACTTTTTTGTGAAAATATCCACTAAATGAGGGAATAATATGTGTGAGGGTACCCCAGGAGAGTTCCAAATGTGTGTGGGTAGAATATATATCCCACGGGGGTAAAATTGCAAAAAGTTGAAAAATTTTTTTTTTTTGGACTTAGTCATTTTTCCGGCGTTTATCAGACTTTCAGATAGGGGAAATGTCAGTGAGCGTTCCGATTTCAGTTCCAGAGCGAATCGCCCAATGAGTCCTTCATATTTAGTCGTTTTCAGCCAATTTTCTGGATTTTTGAAAATTTCACTTTTTTGTGAAAATATCCACTAAATGAGGGAATAATATGTGTGAGGGTACCCCAGGAGAGTTCCAAATGTGTGTGGGTAGAATATATATCCCACGGGGTAAAATTGCAAAAAGTTGAAAAATTTTTTTTTTTGGACTTAGCAATTTTTCCGGCGTTTATCAGACTTTCAGATAGGGGAAATGTCAGTTAGCATTCCCATTTCAGTTCCAGAGCAATTCGCCCAATGAGTCCTTGATGTTTAGTCGTTTTCAGCCAATTTTATGGATTTTTGAAAATTTCACTTTTTTGTGAAAATATCCACTAAATGAGGGAATAATATGTGTTAGGGTACCCCAGGAGCGTTCCAAATGTGTGTGGGTAGAATATATATCCCACGGGGTAAAATTGCAAAAAGTTGAAAAAAAATTTTTTCTGGACTTAGTCATTTTTCCGGCGTTTATCAGACTTTCAGATAGAGGAAATGTCAGTGAGCGTTCCGATTTCAGTTCCAGAGCGATTCGCCCAATGAGTCCTTGATATTTAGTCGTTTTCAGCCAATTTTCTGGATTTTTGAAAATTTCACTTTTTTGTGAAAATATCCACTAAATGAGGGAATAATATGTGTGAGGGTACCCAGGAGAGTTCCAAATGTGTGTGGGTAGAATATATATCCCACGGGGGTAAAAATTGAAAAAAGTTGAAAAAATTTTTTTTTGGACTTAGTCATTTTTCTGGCGTTTATCAGACTTTCAGACAGGGGAAATGTCAGTGAGCGTTCTGATTTCAGTTCCACAGCGATTTGCCCAATGAGTCCTTGATATTTAGTCATTTTCAGCCAATTTTCGAGATTTTTGAAAATTTCACTTTTTTGTGAAAATATCCACTAAATGAGGGAATAATATGTGTGAGGGTACCCCAGGAGAGTTCCAAATGTGTGTGGGTAGAATATATATCCTAAGGGGTAAAATTGCAAAAAGTTTAAAAAATTTTTTTTTGGACTTAGTAATTTTTCCGGCGTTTATCAGACTTTCAGATAGGGGAAATGTCAGTGAGCGTTCCGATTTCAGTTCCAGAGCGATTCGCCCAATGAGTCCTTGATGTTTAGTCGTTTTCAGCCAATTTTCTGGATTTTTGAAAATTTCACTTTTTTGTGAAAATATCCACTAAATGAGGGAATAATATGTGTGAGGGTACCCCAGGAGAGTTCCAAATGTGTGTGGGTAGAATATATATCCCACAGGGTAAAATTGCAAAAAGTTGAAAAATTTTTTTTTCTGGACTTAGTCATTTTTCCTGCGTTTATCAGACTTTCAGATAGGGGAAATGTCAGTGAGCGTTCTGATTTCAGTTCCACAGCGATTCGCCCAATGAGTCCTTGATATTTAGTCATTTTCAGCCAATTTTTGAGATTTTTGAAAATTTCACTTTTTTGTGAAAATATCCACTAAATGAGGGAATAATATGTGTGAGGGTACCCCAGGAGAGTTCCAAATGTGTGTGGGTAGAATATATATCCTAAGGGGTAAAATTGCAAAAAGTTTAAAAATTTTTTTTTTGGACTTAGTAATTTTTCCGGCGTTTATCAGACTTTCAGATAGGGGAAATGTCAGTGAGCGTTCCGATTTCAGTTCCAGAGCGATTCGCCCAATGAGTCCTTGATGTTTAGTCGTTTTCAGCCAATTTTCTGGATTTTTGAAAATTTCACTTTTTTGTGAAAATATCCACTAAATGAGGGAATAATATGTGTGAGGGTACCCCAGGAGAGTTCCAAATGTGTGTGGGTAGAATATATATCCCACGGGGTAAAATTGCAAAAAGTTGAAAAAAAAATTTTTCTGGACTTAGTCATTTTTCCTGCGTTTATCAGACTTTCAGATAGGGGAAATGTCAGTGAGCATTCTGATTTCAGTTCCACAGCGATTTGCCCAGTGAGTCCTTGATATTTAGTCATTTTCAGCCAATTTTCTGGATTTTTGAAAATTTCACTTTTTTGTGAAAATATCCACTAAATGAGGGAATAATATGTGTGAGGGTACCCCAGGAGAGTTCCAAATGTGTGTGGGTAGAATATATATCCCACGGGGTAAAATTGCAAAAAGTTGAAAAAAAAATTTTTCTGGACTTAGTCATTTTTCCTGCGTTTATCAGACTTTCAGATAGGGGAAATGTCAGTGAGCATTCTGATTTCAGTTCCACAGCGATTTGCCCAGTGAGTCCTTGATATTTAGTCATTTTCAGCCAATTTTCTGGATTTTTGAAAATTTCACTTTTTTGTGAAAATATCCACTAAATGAGGGAATAATATGTGTGAGGGTACCCCAGGAGAGTTCCAAATGTGTGTGGGTAGAATATATATCCCACGGGGTAAAATTGCAAAAAGTTGAAAAATTTTTTTTTTTGGACTTAGCAATTTTTCCGGCGTTTATCAGACTTTCAGATAGGGGAAATGTCAGTTAGCATTCCCATTTCAGTTCCAGAGCAATTCGCCCAATGAGTCCTTGATGTTTAGTCGTTTTCAGCCAATTTTATGGATTTTTGAAAATTTCACTTTTTTGTGAAAATATCCACTAAATGAGGGAATAATATGTGTTAGGGTACCCCAGGAGCGTTCCAAATGTGTGTGGGTAGAATATATATCCCACGGGGTAAAATTGCAAAAAGTTGAAAAAAATTTTTTTCTGGACTTAGTCATTTTTCCGGCGTTTATCAGACTTTCAGATAGAGGAAATGTCAGTGAGCGTTCCGATTTCAGTTCCAGAGCGATTCGCCCAATGAGTCCTTGATATTTAGTCGTTTTCAGCCAATTTTCTGGATTTTTGAAAATTTCACTTTTTTGTGAAAATATCCACTAAATGAGGGAATAATATGTGTGAGGGTACCCAGGAGAGTTCCAAATGTGTGTGGGTAGAATATATATCCCACGGGGGTAAAAATTGAAAAAAGTTGAAAAAATTTTTTTTTGGACTTAGTCATTTTTCTGGCGTTTATCAGACTTTCAGACAGGGGAAATGTCAGTGAGCGTTCTGATTTCAGTTCCACAGCGATTTGCCCAATGAGTCCTTGATATTTAGTCATTTTCAGCCAATTTTCGAGATTTTTGAAAATTTCACTTTTTTGTGAAAATATCCACTAAATGAGGGAATAATATGTGTGAGGGTACCCCAGGAGAGTTCCAAATGTGTGTGGGTAGAATATATATACTAAGGGGTAAAATTGCAAAAAGTTTAAAAATTTTTTTTTTGGACTTAGTAATTTTTCCGGCGTTTATCAGACTTTCAAATAGGGGAAATGTCAGTGAGCGTTCCGATTTCAGTTCCAGAGCGATTCGCCCAATGAGTCCTTGATGTTTAGTCGTTTTCAGCCAATTTTCTGGATTTTTGAAAATTTCACTTTTTTGTGAAAATATCCACTAAATGAGGGAATAATATGTGTGAGGGTACCCCAGGAGAGTTCCAAATGTGTGTGGGTAGAATATATATCCCACGGGGGTAAAAATTGAAAAAAGTTGAAAAATTTTTTTTTTGGACTTAGTCATTTTTCTGGCGTTTATCAGACTTTCAGATAGGGAAAATGTCAGTGAGCGTTCCGATTTCAGTTCCAGAGCGATTCGCCCAATGAGTTTTTGATATTTAGTCGTTTCAGGCAATTTTCTGGATTTTTGAAAATTTCACTTTTTTGTGAAAATATCCACTAAATGAGGGAATAATATGTGTTAGGGTACCCCAGGAGCGTTCCAAATGTGTGTGGGTAGAATATATATCCCACGGGGTAAAATTGCAAAAAGTTGAAAAAAATTTTTTTCTGGACTTAGTCATTTTTCCGGCGTTTATCAGACTTTCAAATAGGGGAAATGTCAGTGAGCGTTCCGATTTCAGTTCCAGAGCGATTCGCCCAATGAGTCCTTGATATTTAGTCGTTTTCAGCCAATTTTCTGGATTTTTGAAAATTTCACTTTTTTGTGAAAATATCCACTAAATGAGGGAATAATATGTGTGAGGGTACCCCAGGAGAGTTCCAAATGTGTGTGGGTAGAATATATATCCCACGGGGTAAAATTGCAAAAAGTTGAAAAAATTTTTTTTCTGGACTTAGTCATTTTTCCTGCGTTTATCAGACTTTCAGATAGGGGAAATGTCAGTGAGCATTCTGATTTCAGTTCCACAGCGATTTGCCCAGTGAGTCCTTGATATTTAGTCATTTTCAGCCAATTTTCTGGATTTTTGAAAATTTCACTTTTTTGTGAAAATATCCACTAAATGAGGGAATAATATGTGTGAGGGTACCCCAGGAGAGTTCCAAATGTGTGTGGGTAGAATATATATCCCACGGGGGTAAAATTGCAAAAAGTTGAAAAATTTTTTTTTTTGGACTTAGTCATTTTTCCGGCGTTTCTCAGACTTTCAGATAGGGGAAATGTCAGTGAGCGTTAAGATTTCAGTTCCAGAGCGATTCGCCCAATGAGTCCTTGATGTTTAGTCGTTTTCAGACAATTTTCTGGATTTTTGAAAATTTCACTTTTTTGTGAAAATATCCACTAAATGAGGGAATAATATGTGTGAGGGTACCCCAGGAGAGTTCCAAATGTGTGTGGGTAGAATATATATCCCACGGGGTAAAATTGCAAAAAGTTGAAAAAAATTTTTTTCTGGACTTAGTCATTTTTCCTGCGTTTATCAGACTTTCAGATAGGGGAAATGTCAGTGAGCATTCTGATTTCAGTTCCACAGCGATTTGCCCAGTGAGTCCTTGATATTTAGTCATTTTCAGCCAATTTTCTGGATTTTTGAAAATTTCACTTTTTTGTGAAAATATCCACTAAATGAGGGAATAATATGTGTGAGGGTACCCCAGGAGAGTTCCAAATGTGTGTGGGTAGAATATATATCCCACGGGGTAAAATTGCAAAAAGTTGAAAAATTTTTTTTTTTGGACTTAGCAATTTTTCCGGCGTTTATCAGACTTTCAGATAGGGGAAATGTCAGTTAGCATTCCCATTTCAGTTCCAGAGCAATTCGCCCAATGAGTCCTTGATGTTTAGTCGTTTTCAGCCAATTTTATGGATTTTTGAAAATTTCACTTTTTTGTGAAAATATCCACTAAATGAGGGAATAATATGTGTTAGGGTACCCCAGGAGCGTTCCAAATGTGTGTGGGTAGAATATATATCCCACGGGGTAAAATTGCAAAAAGTTGAAAAAAAAATTTTTCTGGACTTAGTCATTTTTCCTGCGTTTATCAGACTTTCAGATAGAGGAAATGTCAGTGAGCGTTCCGATTTCAGTTCCAGAGCGATTCGCCCAATGAGTCCTTGATATTTAGTCGTTTTCAGCCAATTTTCTGGATTTTTGAAAATTTCACTTTTTTGTGAAAATATCCACTAAATGAGGGAATAATATGTGTGAGGGTACCCCAGGAGAGTTCCAAATGTGTGTGGGTAGAATATATATCCTAAGGGGTAAAATTGCAAAAAGTTTAAAAAATTTTTTTTTGGACTTAGTAATTTTTCCGGCGTTTATCAGACTTTCAGATAGGGAAAATGTCAGTGAGCGTTCCGATTTCAGTTCCAGAGCGATTCGCCCAATGAGTCCTTGATGTTTAGTCGTTTTCAGCCAATTTTCTGGATTTTTGAAAATTTCACTTTTTTGTGAAAATATCCACTAAATGAGGGAATAATATGTGTGAGGGTACCCCAGGAGAGTTCCAAATGTGTGTGGGTAGAATATATATCCCACGGGGGTAAAAATTGAAAAAAGTTGAAAAATTTTTTTTTTGGACTTAGTCATTTTTCTGGCGTTTATCAGACTTTCAGATAGGGAAAATGTCAGTGAGCGTTCCGATTTCAGTTCCAGAGCGATTCGCCCAATGAGTTTTTGATATTTAGTCGTTTCAGGCAATTTTCTGGATTTTTGAAAATTTCACTTTTTTGTGAAAATATCCACTAAATGAGGGAATAATATGTGTGAGGGTACCCAGGAGAGTTCCAAATGTGTGTGGGTAGAATATGTATCCCACGGGGGTAAAAATTGAAAAAAGTTGAAAAAATTTTTTTTTGGACTTAGTCATTTTTCTGGCGTTTATCAGACTTTCAGACAGGGGAAATGTCAGTGAGCGTTCTGATTTCAGTTCCACAGCGATTTGCCCAATGAGTCCTTGATATTTAGTCATTTTCAGCCAATTTTCGAGATTTTTGAAAATTTCACTTTTTTGTGAAAATATCCACTAAATGAGGGAATAATATGTGTGAGGGTACCCCAGGAGAGTTCCAAATGTGTGTGGGTAGAATATATATCCTAAGGGGTAAAATTGCAAAAAGTTTAAAAAATTTTTTTTTGGACTTAGTAATTTTTCCGGCGTTTATCAGACTTTCCGATAGGGGAAATGTCAGTGAGCGTTCCGATTTCAGTTCCAGAGCGATTCGCCCAATGAGTCCTTGATGTTTAGTCGTTTTCAGCCAATTTTCTGGATTTTTGAAAATTTCACTTTTTTGTGAAAATATCCACTAAATGAGGGAATAATATGTGTGAGGGTACCCCAGGAGAGTTCCAAATGTGTGTGGGTAGAATATATATCCCACGGGGTAAAATTGCAAAAAGTTGAAAAAAAATTTTTTCTGGACTTAGTCATTTTTCCTGCGTTTATCAGACTTTCAGATAGGGGAAATGTCAGTGAGCATTCTGATTTCAGTTCCACAGCGATTTGCCCAGTGAGTCCTTGATATTTAGTCATTTTCAGCCAATTTTCTGGATTTTTGAAAATTTCACTTTTTTGTGAAAATATCCACTAAATGAGGGAATAATATGTGTGAGGGTACCCCAGGAGAGTTCCAAATGTGTGTGGGTAGAATATATATCCCACGGGGGTAAAATTGCAAAAAGTTGAAAAATTTTTTTTTTTTGGACTTAGTCATTTTTCCGGCGTTTATCAGACTTTCAGATAGGGGAAATGTCAGTGAGCGTTCCGATTTCAGTTCCAGAGCGAATCGCCCAATGAGTCCTTCATATTTAGTCGTTTTCAGCCAATTTTCTGGATTTTTGAAAATTTCACTTTTTTGTGAAAATATCCACTAAATGAGGGAATAATATGTGTGAGGGTACCCCAGGAGAGTTCCAAATGTGTGTGGGTAGAATATATATCCCACGGGGTAAAATTGCAAAAAGTTGAAAAATTTTTTTTTTTGGACTTAGCAATTTTTCCGGCGTTTATCAGACTTTCAGATAGGGGAAATGTCAGTTAGCATTCCCATTTCAGTTCCAGAGCAATTCGCCCAATGAGTCCTTGATGTTTAGTCGTTTTCAGCCAATTTTATGGATTTTTGAAAATTTCACTTTTTTGTGAAAATATCCACTAAATGAGGGAATAATATGTGTTAGGGTACCCCAGGAGCGTTCCAAATGTGTGTGGGTAGAATATATATCCCACGGGGTAAAATTGCAAAAAGTTGAAAAAAAATTTTTTCTGGACTTAGTCATTTTTCCGGCGTTTATCAGACTTTCAGATAGAGGAAATGTCAGTGAGCGTTCCGATTTCAGTTCCAGAGCGATTCGCCCAATGAGTCCTTGATATTTAGTCGTTTTCAGCCAATTTTCTGGATTTTTGAAAATTTCACTTTTTTGTGAAAATATCCACTAAATGAGGGAATAATATGTGTGAGGGTACCCAGGAGAGTTCCAAATGTGTGTGGGTAGAATATATATCCCACGGGGGTAAAAATTGAAAAAAGTTGAAAAAATTTTTTTTTGGACTTAGTCATTTTTCTGGCGTTTATCAGACTTTCAGACAGGGGAAATGTCAGTGAGCGTTCTGATTTCAGTTCCACAGCGATTTGCCCAATGAGTCCTTGATATTTAGTCATTTTCAGCCAATTTTCGAGATTTTTGAAAATTTCACTTTTTTGTGAAAATATCCACTAAATGAGGGAATAATATGTGTGAGGGTACCCCAGGAGAGTTCCAAATGTGTGTGGGTAGAATATATATCCCACGGGGTAAAATTGCAAAAAGTTGAAAAAAAATTTTTTCTGGACTTAGTCATTTTTCCTGCGTTTATCAGACTTTCAGATAGGGGAAATGTCAGTGAGCATTCTGATTTCAGTTCCACAGCGATTTGCCCAGTGAGTCCTTGATATTTAGTCATTTTCAGCCAATTTTCTGGATTTTTGAAAATTTCACTTTTTTGTGAAAATATCCACTAAATGAGGGAATAATATGTGTGAGGGTACCCCAGGAGAGTTCCAAATGTGTGTGGGTAGAATATATATCCCACGGGGTAAAATTGCAAAAAGTTGAAAAATTTTTTTTTTTGGACTTAGCAATTTTTCCGGCGTTTATCAGACTTTCAGATAGGGGAAATGTCAGTTAGCATTCCCATTTCAGTTCCAGAGCAATTCGCCCAATGAGTCCTTGATGTTTAGTCGTTTTCAGCCAATTTTATGGATTTTTGAAAATTTCACTTTTTTGTGAAAATATCCACTAAATGAGGGAATAATATGTGTTAGGGTACCCCAGGAGCGTTCCAAATGTGTGTGGGTAGAATATATATCCCACGGGGTAAAATTGCAAAAAGTTGAAAAAAATTTTTTTCTGGACTTAGTCATTTTTCCGGCGTTTATCAGACTTTCAGATAGAGGAAATGTCAGTGAGCGTTCCGATTTCAGTTCCAGAGCGATTCGCCCAATGAGTCCTTGATATTTAGTCGTTTTCAGCCAATTTTCTGGATTTTTGAAAATTTCACTTTTTTGTGAAAATATCCACTAAATGAGGGAATAATATGTGTGAGGGTACCCAGGAGAGTTCCAAATGTGTGTGGGTAGAATATATATCCCACGGGGGTAAAAATTGAAAAAAGTTGAAAAAATTTTTTTTTGGACTTAGTCATTTTTCTGGCGTTTATCAGACTTTCAGACAGGGGAAATGTCAGTGAGCGTTCTGATTTCAGTTCCACAGCGATTTGCCCAATGAGTCCTTGATATTTAGTCATTTTCAGCCAATTTTCGAGATTTTTGAAAATTTCACTTTTTTGTGAAAATATCCACTAAATGAGGGAATAATATGTGTGAGGGTACCCCAGGAGAGTTCCAAATGTGTGTGGGTAGAATATATATACTAAGGGGTAAAATTGCAAAAAGTTTAAAAATTTTTTTTTTGGACTTAGTAATTTTTCCGGCGTTTATCAGACTTTCAAATAGGGGAAATGTCAGTGAGCGTACCGATTTCAGTTCCAGAGCGATTCGCCCAATGAGTCCTTGATGTTTAGTCGTTTTCAGCCAATTTTCTGGATTTTTGAAAATTTCACTTTTTTGTGAAAATATCCACTAAATGAGGGAATAATATGTGTGAGGGTACCCCAGGAGAGTTCCAAATGTGTGTGGGTAGAATATATATCCCACGGGGGTAAAAATTGAAAAAAGTTGAAAAATTTTTTTTTTGGACTTAGTCATTTTTCTGGCGTTTATCAGACTTTCAGATAGGGAAAATGTCAGTGAGCCTTCCGATTTCAGTTCCAGAGCGATTTGCCCAATGAGTTTTTGATATTTAGTCGTTTCAGGCAATTTTCTGGATTTTTGAAAATTTCACTTTTTTGTGAAAATATCCACTAAATGAGGGAATAATATGTGTTAGGGTACCCCAGGAGCGTTCCAAATGTGTGTGGGTAGAATATATATCCCACGGGGTAAAATTGCAAAAAGTTGAAAAAAAATTTTTTCTGGACTTAGTCATTTTTCCGGCGTTTATCAGACTTTCAAATAGGGGAAATGTCAGTGAGCGTTCCGATTTCAGTTCCAGAGCGATTCGCCCAATGAGTCCTTGATATTTAGTCGTTTTCAGCCAATTTTCTGGATTTTTGAAAATTTCACTTTTTTGTGAAAATATCCACTAAATGAGGGAATAATATGTGTGAGGGTACCCCAGGAGAGTTCCAAATGTGTGTGGGTAGAATATATATCCCACGGGGTAAAATTGCAAAAAGTTGAAAAAATTTTTTTTCTGGACTTAGTCATTTTTCCTGCGTTTATCAGACTTTCAGATAGGGGAAATGTCAGTGAGCATTCTGATTTCAGTTCCACAGCGATTTGCCCAGTGAGTCCTTGATATTTAGTCATTTTCAGCCAATTTTCTGGATTTTTGAAAATTTCACTTTTTTGTGAAAATATCCACTAAATGAGGGAATAATATGTGTGAGGGTACCCCAGGAGAGTTCCAAATGTGTGTGGGTAGAATATATATCCCACGGGGGTAAAATTGCAAAAAGTTGAAAAATTTTTTTTTTTGGACTTAGTCATTTTTCCGGCGTTTCTCAGACTTTCAGATAGGGGAAATGTCAGTGAGCGTTAAGATTTCAGTTCCAGAGCGATTCGCCCAATGAGTCCTTGATGTTTAGTCGTTTTCAGACAATTTTCTGGATTTTTGAAAATTTCACTTTTTTGTGAAAATATCCACTAAATGAGGGAATAATATGTGTGAGGGTACCCCAGGAGAGTTCCAAATGTGTGTGGGTAGAATATATATCCCACGGGGTAAAATTGCAAAAAGTTGAAAAAAAATTTTTTCTGGACTTAGTCATTTTTCCTGCGTTTATCAGACTTTCAGATAGGGGAAATGTCAGTGAGCATTCTGATTTCAGTTCCAGAGCAATTCGCCCAATGAGTCCTTGATGTTTAGTCGTTTTCAGCCAATTTTATGGATTTTTGAAAATTTCACTTTTTTGTGAAAATATCCACTAAATGAGGGAATAATATGTGTTAGGGTACCCCAGGAGCGTTCCAAATGTGTGTGGGTAGAATATATATCCCACGGGGTAAAATTGCAAAAAGTTGAAAAAAAAATTTTTCTGGACTTAGTCATTTTTCCTGCGTTTATCAGACTTTCAGATAGAGGAAATGTCAGTGAGCGTTCCGATTTCAGTTCCAGAGCGATTCGCCCAATGAGTCCTTGATATTTAGTCGTTTTCAGCCAATTTTCTGGATTTTTGAAAATTTCACTTTTTTGTGAAAATATCCACTAAATGAGGGAATAATATGTGTGAGGGTACCCCAGGAGAGTTCCAAATGTGTGTGGGTAGAATATATATCCTAAGGGGTAAAATTGCAAAAAGTTTAAAAAATTTTTTTTTGGACTTAGTAATTTTTCCGGCGTTTATCAGACTTTCAGATAGGGGAAATGTCAGTGAGCGTTCCGATTTCAGTTCCAGAGCGATTCGCCCAATGAGTCCTTGATGTTTAGTCGTTTTCAGCCAATTTTCTGGATTTTTGAAAATTTCACTTTTTTGTGAAAATATCCACTAAATGAGGGAATAATATGTGTGAGGGTACCCCAGGAGAGTTCCAAATGTGTGTGGGTAGAATATATATCCCACGGGGGTAAAAATTGAAAAAAGTTGAAAAATTTTTTTTTTGGACTTAGTCATTTTTCTGGCGTTTATCAGACTTTCAGATAGGGAAAATGTCAGTGAGCGTTCCGATTTCAGTTCCAGAGCGATTCGCCCAATGAGTTTTTGATATTTAGTCGTTTCAGGCAATTTTCTGGATTTTTGAAAATTTCACTTTTTTGTGAAAATATCCACTAAATGAGGGAATAATATGTGTGAGGGTACCCAGGAGAGTTCCAAATGTGTGTGGGTAGAATATGTATCCCACGGGGGTAAAAATTGAAAAAAGTTGAAAAAATTTTTTTTTGGACTTAGTCATTTTTCTGGCGTTTATCAGACTTTCAGACAGGGGAAATGTCAGTGAGCGTTCTGATTTCAGTTCCACAGCGATTTGCCCAATGAGTCCTTGATATTTAGTCATTTTCAGCCAATTTTCGAGATTTTTGAAAATTTCACTTTTTTGTGAAAATATCCACTAAATGAGGGAATAATATGTGTGAGGGTACCCCAGGAGAGTTCCAAATGTGTGTGGGTAGAATATATATCCTAAGGGGTAAAATTGCAAAAAGTTTAAAAAATTTTTTTTTGGACTTAGTAATTTTTCCGGCGTTTATCAGACTTTCCGATAGGGGAAATGTCAGTGAGCGTTCCGATTTCAGTTCCAGAGCGATTCGCCCAATGAGTCCTTGATGTTTAGTCGTTTTCAGCCAATTTTCTGGATTTTTGAAAATTTCACTTTTTTGTGAAAATATCCACTAAATGAGGGAATAATATGTGTGAGGGTACCCCAGGAGAGTTCCAAATGTGTGTGGGTAGAATATATATCCCACGGGGTAAAATTGCAAAAAGTTGAAAAAAAATTTTTTCTGGACTTAGTCATTTTTCCTGCGTTTATCAGACTTTCAGATAGGGGAAATGTCAGTGAGCATTCTGATTTCAGTTCCACAGCGATTTGCCCAGTGAGTCCTTGATATTTAGTCATTTTCAGCCAATTTTCTGGATTTTTGAAAATTTCACTTTTTTGTGAAAATATCCACTAAATGAGGGAATAATATGTGTGAGGGTACCCCAGGAGAGTTCCAAATGTGTGTGGGTAGAATATATATCCCACGGGGGTAAAATTGCAAAAAGTTGAAAAATTTTTTTTTTTTTGGACTTAGTCATTTTTCCGGCGTTTATCAGACTTTCAGATAGGGGAAATGTCAGTGAGCGTTCCGATTTCAGTTCCAGAGCGAATCGCCCAATGAGTCCTTCATATTTAGTCGTTTTCAGCCAATTTTCTGGATTTTTGAAAATTTCACTTTTTTGTGAAAATATCCACTAAATGAGGGAATAATATGTGTGAGGGTACCCCAGGAGAGTTCCAAATGTGTGTGGGTAGAATATATATCCCACGGGGTAAAATTGCAAAAAGTTGAAAAATTTTTTTTTTTGGACTTAGCAATTTTTCCGGCGTTTATCAGACTTTCAGATAGGGGAAATGTCAGTTAGCATTCCCATTTCAGTTCCAGAGCAATTCGCCCAATGAGTCCTTGATGTTTAGTCGTTTTCAGCCAATTTTATGGATTTTTGAAAATTTCACTTTTTTGTGAAAATATCCACTAAATGAGGGAATAATATGTGTTAGGGTACCCCAGGAGCGTTCCAAATGTGTGTGGGTAGAATATATATCCCACGGGGTAAAATTGCAAAAAGTTGAAAAAAAATTTTTTCTGGACTTAGTCATTTTTCCGGCGTTTATCAGACTTTCAGATAGAGGAAATGTCAGTGAGCGTTCCGATTTCAGTTCCAGAGCGATTCGCCCAATGAGTCCTTGATATTTAGTCGTTTTCAGCCAATTTTCTGGATTTTTGAAAATTTCACTTTTTTGTGAAAATATCCACTAAATGAGGGAATAATATGTGTGAGGGTACCCAGGAGAGTTCCAAATGTGTGTGGGTAGAATATATATCCCACGGGGGTAAAAATTGAAAAAAGTTGAAAAATTTTTTTTTTGGACTTAGTCATTTTTCTGGCGTTTATCAGACTTTCAGACAGGGGAAATGTCAGTGAGCGTTCTGATTTCAGTTCCACAGCGATTTGCCCAATGAGTCCTTGATATTTAGTCATTTTCAGCCAATTTTCGAGATTTTTGAAAATTTCACTTTTTTGTGAAAATATCCACTAAATGAGGGAATAATATGTGTGAGGGTACCCCAGGAGAGTTCCAAATGTGTGTGGGTAGAATATATATCCCACGGGGGTAAAAATTGAAAAAAGTTGAAAAATATTTTTTTTGGACTTAGTCATTTTTCTGGCGTTTATCAGACTTTAAGATAGGGAAAATGTCAGTGAGCGTTCCGATTTCAGTTCCAGAGCGATTCGCCCAATGAGTTTTTGATATTTAGTCGTTTCAGGCAATTTTCTGGATTTTTGAAAATTTCACTTTTTTGTGAAAATATCCACTAAATGAGGGAATAATATGTGTTAGGGTACCCCAGGAGCGTTCCAAATGTGTGTGGGTAGAATATATATCCCACGGGGTAAAATTGCAAAAAGTTGAAAAAATTTTTTTTCTGGACTTAGTCATTTTTCCGGCGTTTATCAGACTTTCAAATAGGGGAAATGTCAGTGAGCGTTCCGATTTCAGTTCCAGAGCGATTCGCCCAATGAGTCCTTGATATTTAGTCGTTTTCAGCCAATTTTCTGGATTTTTGAAAATTTCACTTTTTTGTGAAAATATCCACTAAATGAGGGAATAATATGTGTGAGGGTACCCCAGGAGAGTTCCCAATGTGTGTGGGTAGAATATATATCCTACGGGGTAAAATTGCAAAAAGTTGAAAAATTTTTTTTTTTGGACTTAGTCGTTTTTCCGGCGTTTATCAGACTTTCAGATAGGGGAAATGTCATTGAGCGTTCCGATTTCAGTTCAAGTGTGAATCGCCCAATGAGTCCTTGATATTTAGTCGTTTTCAGCCAATTTTCTGGATTTTTGAAAATTTCACTTTTTTGTGAAAATATCCACTAAATGAGGGAATAATATGTGTGAGGGTACCCTAGGAGAGTTCCAAATGTTTGTGGGTAGAATATATATCCCACGGGGGTAAAATTGAAAAAAGTTGAAAAATTTTTTTTTTTGGACTTAGTCATTTTTCCGGCGTTTATCAGACTTTCAGATAGGGGAAATGTCAGTGAGCGTTCCGATTTCAGTTCCAGAGCGATTCGCCCAATGAGTCCTTGATATTTAGTCGTTTTCAGCCAACTTTCTGGATTTTTGAAAATTTCACTTTTTTGTGAAAATATCCACTAAATGAGGGAATAATATGTGTGAGGGTACCCCAGGAGAGTTCCAAATGTGTGTGGGTAGAATATATATCCCACGGGGTAAAATTGCAAAAAGTTGAAAAATTTTTTTTTTTGGACTTAGCAATTTTTCCGGCGTTTATCAGACTTTCAGATAGGGGAAATGTCAGTTAGCATTCCCATTTCAGTTCCAGAGCAATTCGCCCAATGAGTCCTTGATGTTTAGTCGTTTTCAGCCAACTTTCTGGATTTTTGAAAATTTCACTTTTTTGTGAAAATATCCACTAAATGAGGGAATAATATGTGTGAGGGTACCCAGGAGAGTTCCAAATGTGTGTGGGTAGAATATATATCCCACGGGGGTAAAAATTGAAAAAAGTTGAAAAAATTTTTTTTTGGACTTAGTCATTTTTCTGGCGTTTATCAGACTTTCAGACAGGGGAAATGTCAGTGAGCGTTCTGATTTCAGTTCCACAGCGATTTGCCCAATGAGTCCTTGATATTTAGTCATTTTCAGCCAATTTTCGACATTTTTGAAAATTTCACTTTTTTGTGAAAATATCCACTAAATGAGGGAATAATATGTGTGAGGGTACCCCAGGAGAGTTCCAAATGTGTGTGGGTAGAATATATATCCTAAGGGGTAAAATTGCAAAAAGTTTAAAAATTTTTTTTTTGGACTTAGTAATTTTTCCGGCGTTTATCAGACTTTCAGATAGGGGAAATGTCAGTGAGCGTTCCGATTTCAGTTCCAGAGCGATTCGCCCAATGAGTCCTTGATGTTTAGTCGTTTTCAGCCAATTTTCTGGATTTTTGAAAATTTCACTTTTTTGTGAAAATATCCACTAAATGAGGGAATAATATGTGTGAGGGTACCCCAGGAGAGTTCCAAATGTGTGTGGGTAGAATATATATCCCACGGGGGTAAAAATTGAAAAAAGTTGAAAAATTTTTTTTTGGACTTAGTCATTTTTCTGGCGTTTATCAGACTTTCAGATAGGGAAAATGTCAGTGAGCGTTCCGATTTCAGTTCCAGAGCGATTCGCCCAATGAGTTTTTGATATTTAGTCGTTTCAGGCAATTTTCTGGATTTTTGAAAATTTCACTTTTTTGTGAAAATATCCACTAAATGAGGGAATAATATGTGTTAGGGTACCCCAGGAGCGTTCCAAATGTGTGTGGGTAGAATATATATCCCACGGGGTAAAATTGCAAAAAGTTGAAAAAATTTTTTTTCTGGACTTAGTCATTTTTCCGGCGTTTATCAGACTTTCAAATAGGGGAAATGTCAGTGAGCATTCCGATTTCAGTTCCAGAGCGATTCGCCCAATGAGTCCTTGATATTTAGTCGTTTTCAGCCAATTTTCTGGATTTTTGAAAATTTCACTTTTTTGTGAAAATATCCACTAAATGAGGGAATAATATGTGTGAGGGTACCCCAGGAGAGTTCCCAATGTGTGTGGGTAGAATATATATCCTACGGGGTAAAATTGCAAAAAGTTGAAAAATTTTTTTTTTTGGACTTAGTCGTTTTTCCGGCGTTTATCAGACTTTCAGATAGGGGAAATGTCATTGAGCGTTCCGATTTCAGTTCAAGTGCGAATCGCCCAATGAGTCCTTGATATTTAGTCGTTTTCAGCCAATTTTCTGGATTTTTGAAAATTTCACTTTTTTGTGAAAATATCCACTAAATGAGGGAATAATATGTGTTAGGGTACCCTAGGAGAGTTCCAAATGTTTGTGGGTAGAATATATATCCCACGGGGGTAAAATTGAAAAAAGTTGAAAATTTTTTTTTTTTGGACTTAGTCATTTTTCCGGCGTTTATCAGACTTTCAGATAGGGGAAATGTCAGTGAGCATTCCGATTTCAATTCCAGAGCGATTCGCCCAATGAGTCCTTGATGTTTAGTCGTTTTCAGCCAATTTTCTGGATTTTGAAAATTTCACTTTTTTGTGAAAATATCCACTAAATGAGGGAATAATATGTGTTAGGGTACCCCAGGAGCGTTCCAAATGTGTGTGGGTAGAATATATATCCCACGGGGTAAAATTGCAAAAAGTTGAAAAAAATTTTTTTCTGGACTTAGTCATTTTTCCGGCGTTTCTCAGACTTTCAGATAGGGGAAATGTCAGTGAGCGTTCCGATTTCAGTTCCAGAGCGATTCGCCCAATGAGTCCTTGATATTTAGTCGTTTTCAGCCAATTTTCTGGATTTTTGAAAATTTCACTTTTTTGTGAAAATATCCACTAAATGAGGGAATAATATGTGTGAGGGTACCCTAGGAGAGTTCCAAATGTTTGTGGGTAGAATATATATCCCACGGGGGTAAAATTGAAAAAAGTTGAAAATTTTTTTTTTTTTGGACTTAGTCATTTTTCCGGCGTTTATCAGACTTTCAGATAGGGGAAATGTCAGTGAGCGTTCCAATTTCAATTCCAGAGCGATTCGCCCAATGAGTCCTTGATGTTTAGTCGTTTTCAGCCAATTTTCTGGATTTTGAAAATTCCACTTTTTTGTGAAAATATCCACTAAATGAGGGAATAATATGTGTTAGGGTACCCCAGGAGCGTTCCAAATGTGTGTGGGTAGAATATATATTCCACGGGGTAAAATTGCAAAAAGTTGAAAAATTTTTTTTTCTGGACTTAGTCATTTTTCCTGCGTTTCTCAGACTTTCAGATAGGGGAAATATCAGTGAGCGTTCCGATTTCAGTTCCAGAGCGATTCGCCCAATGAGTCCTTGATATTTAGTCGTTTTCAGCCAATTTTCGAGATTTTTGAAAATTTCACTTTTTTGTGAAAATATCCACTAAATGAGGGAATAATATGTGTGAGGGTACCCCAGGAGAGTTCCAAATGTGTGTGGGTAGAATATATATCCTAAGGGGTAAAATTGCAAAAAGTTTAAAAAATTTTTTTTTTGGACTTAGTAATTTTTCCGGCGTTTATTAGACTTTCAGATAGGGGAAATGTCAGTGAGCGTTCCGATTTCAGTTCCAGAGCGATTTGCCCAATGAGTCCTTGATGTTTAGTCGTTTTCAGCCAATTTTCTGGATTTTTGAAAATTTCACTTTTTTGTGAAAATATCCACTAAATGAGGGAATAATATGTGTTAGGGTACCCCAGGAGCGTTCCAAATGTGTGTGGGTAGAATATATATCCCACGGGGTAAAATTGCAAAAAGTTGAAAAAATTTTTTTTCTGGACTTAGTCATTTTTCCGGCGTTTATCAGACTTTCAAATAGGGGAAATGTCAGTGAGCGTTCCGATTTCAGTTCCAGAGCGATTCGCCCAATGAGTTTTTGATATTTAGTCGTTTCAGGCAATTTTCTGGATTTTTGAAAATTTCACTTTTTTGTGAAAATATCCACTAAATGAGGGAATAATATGTGTTAGGGTACCCCAGGAGCGTTCCAAATGTGTGTGGGTAGAATATATATCCCACGTTGTAAAATTGCAAAAAGTTGAAAAATTTTTTTTTCTGGACTTAGTCATTTTTCCGGCGTTTATCAGACTTTCAAATAGGGGAAATGTCAGTGAGCGTTCCGATTTCAGTTCCAGAGCGATTCGCCCAATGAGTCCTTGATGTTTAGTCGTTTTCAGCCAATTTTCTGGATTTTTGAAAATGTCACTTTTTTGTGAAAATATCCACTAAATGAGGGAATAATATGTGTTAGGGTACCCCAGGAGCGTTCCAAATGTGTGTGGGTAGAATATATATCCCACGGGGTAAAATTGCAAAAAGTTGAAAAAAATTTTTTTCTGGACTTAGTCATTTTTCCGGCGTTTATCAGACTTTCAGATAGGGGAAATGTCAGTGAGCGTTCCGATTTCAGTTCCAGAGCGATTCGCCCAATGAGTCCTTGATATTTAGTCGTTTTCAGCCAATTTTCTGGATTTTTGAAAATTTCACTTTTTTGTGAAAATATCCACTAAATGAGGGAATAATATGTGTGAGGGTACCCCAGGAGAGTTCCCAATGTGTGTGGGTAGAATATATATCCTACGGGGTAAAATTGCAAAAAGTTGAAAAATTTTTTTTTTTGGACTTAGTCATTTTTCCGGCGTTTATCAGACTTTCAGATAGGGGAAATGTCAGTGAGCGTTCCGATTTCAATTCCAGAGCGATTCGCCCAATGAGTCCTTGATGTTTAGTCGTTTTCAGCCAATTTTCTGGATTTTGAAAATTTCACTTTTTTGTGAAAATATCCACTAAATGAGGGAATAATATGTGTTAGGGTACCCCAGGAGCGTTCCAAATGTGTGTGGGTAGAATATATATCCCACGGGGTAAAATTGCAAAAAGTTGAAAAATTTTTTTTTCTGGACTTAGTCATTTTTCCGGCGTTTCTCAGACTTTCAGATAGGGGAAATGTCAGTGAGCGTTCCGATTTCAGTTCCAGAGCGATTCGCCCAATGAGTCCTTGATATTTAGTCGTTTTCAGCCAATTTTCTGGATTTTTGAAAATTTCACTTTTTTGTGAAAATATCCACTAAATGAGGGAATAATATGTGTGAGGGTACCCCAGGAGAGTTCCAAATGTGTGTGGGTAGAATATATATCCCACGGGGGTAAAAATTGAAAAAAGTTGAAAAAATTTTTTTTTGGACTTAGTCATTTTTCTGGCGTTTATCAGACTTTCAGATAGGGGAAATGTCAGTGAGCGTTCTGATTTCAGTTCCACAGCGATTTGCCCAATGAGTCCTTGATATTTAGTCATTTTCAGCCAATTTTCGAGATTTTTGAAAATTTCACTTTTTTGTGAAAATATCCACTAAATGAGGGAATAATATGTGTGAGGGTACCCCAGGAGAGTTCCAAATGTGTGTGGGTAGAATATATATCCTAAGGGGTAAAATTGCAAAAAGTTTAAAAATTTTTTTTTTGGACTTAGTAATTTTTCCGGCGTTTATCAGACTTTCAGATAGGGGAAATGTCAGTGAGCGTTCCGATTTCAGTTCCAGAGCGATTCGCCCAATGAGTCCTTGATGTTTAGTCGTTTTCAGCCAATTTTCTGGATTTTTGAAAATTTCACTTTTTTGTGAAAATATCCACTAAATGAGGGAATAATATGTGTGAGGGTACCCCAGGAGAGTTCCAAATGTGTGTGGGTAGAATATATATCCCACGGGGGTAAAAATTGAAAAAAGTTGAAAAATTTTTTTTTTGGACTTAGTCATTTTTCTGGCGTTTATCAGACATTCAGATAGGGAAAATGTCAGTGATCGTTCCGATTTCAGTTCCAGAGCGATTCGCCCAATGAGTTTTTGATATTTAGTCGTTTCAGGCAATTTTCTGGATTTTTGAAAATTTCACTTTTTTGTGAAAATATCCACTAAATGAGGGAATAATATGTGTTAGGGTACCCCAGGAGCGTTCCAAATGTGTGTGGGTAGAATATATATCCCACGGGGTAAAATTGCAAAAAGTTGAAAAAATTTTTTTTCTGGACTTAGTCATTTTTCCGGCGTTTATCAGACTTTCAAATAGGGGAAATGTCAGTGAGCGTTCCGATTTCAGTTCCAGAGCGATTCGCCCAATGAGTCCTTGATGTTTAGTCGTTTTCAGCCAATTTTCTGGATTTTTGAAAATGTCACTTTTTTGTGAAAATATCCACTAAATGAGGGAATAATATGTGTTAGGGTACCCCAGGAGCGTTCCAAATGTGTGTGGGTAGAATATATATCCCACGGGGTAAAATTGCAAAAAGTTGAAAAAAATTTTTTTCTGGACTTAGTCATTTTTCCGGCGTTTATCAGACTTTCAGATAGGGGAAATGTCAGTGAGCGTTCCGATTTCAGTTCCAGAGCGATTCGCCCAATGAGTCCTTGATATTTAGTCGTTTTCAGCCAATTTTCTGGATTTTTGAAAATTTCACTTTTTTGTGAAAATATCCACTAAATGAGGGAATAATATGTGTGAGGGTACCCCAGGAGAGTTCCCAATGTGTGTGGGTAGAATATATATCCTACGGGGTAAAATTGCAAAAAGTTGAAAAATTTTTTTTTTTGGACTTAGTCATTTTTCCGGCGTTTATCAGACTTTCAGATAGGGGAAATGTCATTGAGCGTTCCGATTTCAGTTCAAGAGCGAATCGCCCAATGAGTCCTTGATATTTAGTCGTTTTCAGCCAATTTTCTGGATTTTTGAAAATTTCACTTTTTTGTGAAAATATCCACTAAATGAGGGAATAATATGTGTGAGGGTACCCTAGGAGAGTTCCAAATGTTTGTGGGTAGAATATATATCCCACGGGGGTAAAATTGAAAAAAGTTGAAAATTTTTTTTTTTTTGGACTTAGTCATTTTTCCGGCGTTTATCAGACTTTCAGATAGGGGAAATGTCAGTGAGCGTTCCGATTTCAATTCCAGAGCGATTCGCCCAATGAGTCCTTGATGTTTAGTCATTTTCAGCCAATTTTCGAGATTTTTGAAAATTTCACTTTTTTGTGAAAATATCCACTAAATGAGGGAATAATATGTGTGAGGGTACCCCAGGAGAGTTCCAAATGTGTGTGGGTAGAATATATATCCTAAGGGGTAAAATTGCAAAAAGTTTAAAAATTTTTTTTTTGGACTTAGTAATTTTTCCGGCGTTTATCAGACTTTCAGATAGGGGAAATGTCAGTGAGCGTTCCGATTTCAGTTCCAGAGCGATTCGCCCAATGAGTCCATGATGTTTAGTCGTTTTCAGCCAATTTTCTGGATTTTTGAAAATTTCACTTTTTTGTGAAAATATCCACTAAATGAGGGAATAATATGTGTGAGGGTACCCCAGGAGAGTTCCAAATGTGTGTGGGTAGAATATATATCCCACGGGGGTAAAATTGCAAAAAGTTGAAAAATTTTTTTTTTTGGACTTAGTCATTTTTCCGGCGTTTATCAGACTTTCAGATAGGGGAAATGTCAGTGAGCGTTCCGATTTCAGTTCCAGAGCGAATCGCCCAATGAGTCCTTCATATTTAGTCGTTTTCAGCCAATTTTCTGGATTTTTGAAAATTTCACTTTTTTGTGAAAATATCCACTAAATGAGGGAATAATATGTGTGAGGGTACCCCAGGAGAGTTCCAAATGTGTGTGGGTAGAATATATATCCCACGGGGGTAAAATTGCAAAAAGTTGAAAAAATTTTTTTTTTGACTTAGTCATTTTTCCGGCGTTTATCAGACTTTCAGATAGGGGAAATGTCAGTGAGCGTTCCGATTTCAATTCCAGAGCGATTCGCCCAATGAGTCCTTGATGTTTAGTCGTTTTCAGCCAATTTTCTGGATTTTGAAAATTTCACTTTTTTGTGAAAATATCCACTAAATGAGGGAATAATATGTGTTAGGGTACCCCAGGAGCGTTGAAAATGTGTGTGGGTGGAATATATATCCCACGGGGTAAAATTGCAAAAAGTTGAAAATTTTTTTTTTCTGGACTTAGTCATTTTTCCGGCGTTTATCAGACTTTCAGATAGGGGAAATGTCAGTGAGCGTTCCGATTTCAGTTCCAGAGCGATTCGCCAAATGAGTCCTTGATATTTAGTCGTTTTCAGCCAATTTTCTGGATTTTTGAAAATGTCACTTTTTTGTGAAAATATCCACTAAATGAGGGAATAATATGTGTGAGGGTACCCTAGGAGAGTTCCAAATGCTTGTGGGTAGAATATATATCCCACGGGGTAAAATTGAAAAAAGTTGAAAATTATTTTTTTTTTGGACTTAGTCATTTTTCTGGCGTTTATCAGACTTTCAGATAGGGAAAATGTCAGTGAGCGTTCCGATTTCAGTTCCAGAGCGAATCGCCCAATGAGTCCTTCATATTTAGTCGTTTTCAGCCAATTTTCTGGATTTTTGAAAATTTCACTTTTTTGTGAAAATATCCACTAAATGAGGGAATAATATGTGTGAGGGTACCCCAGGAGAGTTCCAAATGTGTGTGGGTAGAATATATATCCCACGGGGGTAAAATTGCAAAAAGTTGAAAAATTTTTTTTTTTGGACTTAGTCATTTTTCCGGCGTTTATCAGACTTTCAGATAGGGGAAATGTCAGTGAGCGTTCCGATTTCAGTTCCAGAGCGATTCGCCCAATGAGTTTTTGATATTTAGTCGTTTTCAGCCAATTTTCTGGATTTTTGAAAATTTCACTTTTTTGTGAAAATATCCACTAAATGAGGGAATAATATGTGTGAGGGTACCCCAGGAGAGTTCCAAATGTGTGTGGGTAGAATATATATCCCACGGGGTAAAATTGCAAAAAGTTGAAAAATTATTTTTTTTGGACTTAGTCATTTTTCCGGCGTTTATCAGACTTTCAGATAGGGGAAATGTCAGTGAGCGTTCCGATTTCAGTTCCAGAGCGAAACACCCAATGAGTCCTTGATATTTAGTCGTTTTCAGCCAATTTTCTGGATTTTTGAAAATTTCACTTTTTTGTGAAAATATCCACTAAATGAGGGAATAATATGTGTGAGGGTACCCTAGGAGAGTTCCAAATGCTTGTGGGTAGAATATATATCCCACGGGGTAAAATTGAAAAAAGTTGAAAATTTTTTTTTTTTTGGACTTAGTCATTTTTCCGGCGTTTATCAGACTTTCAGATAGGGGAAATGTCAGTGAGCGTTCCGATTTCAATTCCAGAGCTATTCGCCCAATGAGTCCTTGATATTTAGTCGTTTTCAGACAATTTTCTGGATTTTTGAAAATTTCACTTTTTTGTGAAAATATCCACTAAATGAGGGAATAATATGTGTGAGGGTACCCCAGGAGAGTTCCATATGTGTGTGGGTAGAATATATATCCCACGGGGGTAAAAATTGAAAAAAGTTGAAAAAATTTTTTTTTGGACTTAGTCATTTTTCTGGCGTTTATCAGACTTTCAGATAGGGAAAATGTCAGTGAGCGCTCCGATTTCAGTTCCAGAGCGAATCGCCCAATGCCTCCTTCATATTTAGTCGTTTTCAGCCAATTTTCTGGATTTTTGAAAATTTCACTTTTTTGTGAAAATATCCACTAAATGAGGGAATAATATGTGTGAGGGTACCCCAGGAGAGTTCCAAATGTGTGTGGGTAGAATATATATCCCACGGGGGTAAAATTGCAAAAGGTTGAAAAATTTTTTTTTTTGGACTTAGTCATTTTTCCGGCGTTTATCAGACTTTCAGATAGGGGAAATGTCAGTGAGCGTTCCGATTTCAGTTCCAGAGCGAATCGCCCAATGAGTCCTTGATATTTAGTCGTTTTCAGCCAATTTTCTGGATTTTTGAAAATTTCACTTTTTTGTGAAAATATCCACTAAATGAGGGAATAATATGTGTGAGGGTACCCTAGGAGAGTTCCAAATGCTTGTGGGTAGAATATATATCCCACGGGGTAAAATTGAAAAAAGTTGAAAATTTTTTTTTTTTGGACTTAGTCATTTTTCCGGCGTTTATCAGACTTTCAGATAGGGGAAATGTCAGTGAGCGTTCCGATTTCAATTCCAGAGCGATTCGTCCAATGAGTCCTTGATGTTTAGTCGTTTTCAGACAATTTTCTGGATTTTTGAAAATTTCACTTTTTTGTGAAAATATCCACTAAATGAGGGAATAATATGTGTGAGGGTACCCCAGGAGAGTTCCATATGTGTGTGGGTAGAATATATATCCCACGGGGGTAAAAATTGAAAAAAGTTGAAAAAACTTTTTTTTGGACTTAGTCATTTTTCTGGCGTTTATCAGACTTTCAGATAGGGAAAATGTCAGTGAGCGTTACGATTTCAGTTCCAGAGCGATTCGCACAATGAGTTTTTGATATTTAGTCGTTTTCAGCCAATTTTCTGGATTTTTGAAAATTTCACTTTTTTGTGAAAATATCCACTAAATGAGGGAATAATATGTGTGAGGGTACCCCAGGAGAGTTCCAAATGTGTGTGGGTAGAATATATATCCCACGGGGTAAAATTTCAAAAAGTTGAAAAATTATTTTTTTTGGACTTAGCAATTTTTCCGGCGTTTATCAGACTTTCAGATAGGGGAAATGTCAGTTAGCATTCCGATTTCAGTTCCAGAGCAATTCGCCCAATGAGTCCTTGATGTTTAGTCGTTTTCAGCCAATTTTATGGATTTTTGAAAATTTCACTTTTTTGTGAAAATATCCACTAAATGAGGGAATAATACGTGTTAGGGTACCCCAGGTGCGTTCCAAATGTGTGTGGGTAGAATATATATCCCACGGGGTAAAATTGGAAAAAGTTGAAAAAAATTTTTTTCTGGACTTAGTCATTTTTCCGGCGTTTATCAGACTTTCAGATAGGGGAAATGTCAGTGAGCGTTCCGATTTCAGTTCCAGAGCGATTCGCCCAATGAGTCCTTGATATTTAGTCGTTTTCAGCCAATTTTCTGGATTTTTGAAAATTTCACTTTTTTTGTGAAAATATCCACTAAATGAGGGAATAATATGTGTTAGGGTACCCCAGGAGAGTTCCAAATGTGTGTGGGTAGAATATATATCCCACGGGGGTAAAAATTGAAAAAAGTTGAAAAAATTTTTTTTTGGACTTAGTCATTTTTCTGGCGTTTATCAGACTTTCAGATAGGGGAAATGTCAGTGAGCGTTCTGATTTCAGTTCCACAGCGATTTGCCCAATGAGTCCTTGATATTTAGTCATTTTCAGCCAATTTTCGAGATTTTTGAAAATTTCACTTTTTTGTGAAAATATCCACTAAATAAGGGAATAATATGTGTGAGGGTACCCCAGGAGAGTTCCAAATGTGTGTGGGTAGAATATATATCCTAAGGGGTAAAATTGCAAAAAGTTTAAAAAATTTTTTTTTGGACTTAGTAATTTTTCCGGCGTTTATCAGACTTTCAGATAGGGGAAATGTCAGTGAGCGTTCCGATTTCAGTTCCAGAGCGAATCGCCCAATGAGTCCTTCATATTTAGTCGTTTTCAGCCAATTTTCTGGATTTTTGAAAATTTCACTTTTTTGTGAAAATATCCACTAAATGAGGGAATAATATGTGTGAGGGTACCCCAGATGAGTTCCAAATGTGTGTGGGTAGAATATATATCCCACGGGGGTAAAAATTGAAAAAAGTTGAAAAATTTTTTTTTTGGACTTAGTCATTTTTCTGGCGTTTATCAGACTTTCAGATAGGGAAAATGTCAGTGAGCGTTCCGATTTCAGTTCCAGAGCGATTCGCCCAATGAGTTTTTGATATTTAGTCGTTTCAGGCAATTTTCTGGATTTTTGAAAATTTCCCTTTTTTGTGAAAATATCCACTAAATGAGGGAATAATATGTGTGAGGGTACCCCAGGAGAGTTCCAAATGTGTGTGGGTAGAATATATATCCCACGGGGTAAAATTGCAAAAAGTTGAAAAATTTTTTTTTTTGGACTTAGTCATTTTTCTGGCGTTTATCAGACTTTCAGATAGGGGAAATGTCAGTGAGCGTTCCGATTTCAATTCCAGAGCGATTCGCCCAATGAGTCCTTGATGTTTAGTCGTTTTCAGACAATTTTCTGGATTTTTGAAAATTTCACTTTTTTGTGAAAATATCCACTAAATGAGGGAATAATATGTGTGAGGGTACCCCAGGAGAGTTCCATATGTGTGTGGGTAGAATATATATCCCACGGGGGAAAAAATTGAAAAAAGTTGAAAAAATTTTTTTTTGGACTTAGTCATTTTTCTGGTGTTTATCAGACTTTCAGATAGGGAAAATGTCAGTGAGCGTTCCGATTTCAGTTCCAGAGCGATTCGCCCAATGAGTTTTTGATATTTAGTCGTTTTCAGCCAATTTTCTGGATTTTTGAAAATTTCACTTTTTTGTGAAAATATCCACTAAATGAGGGAATAATATGTGTGAGGGTACCCCAGGAGAGTTCCAAATGTGTGTGGGTAGAATATATATCCCACGGGGTAAAATTGCAAAAAGTTGAAAAATTTTTTTTTTTGGACTTAGTCATTTTTCCGGCGTTTATCAGACTTTCAGATAGGGGAAATGTCAGTGAGCGTTCCGATTTCAATTCCAGAGCGATTCGTCCAATGAGTCCTTGATGTTTAGTCGTTTTCAGACAATTTTCTGGATTTTTGAAAATTTCACTTTTTTGTGAAAATATCCACTAAATGAGGGAATAATATGTGTGAGGGTACCCCAGGAGAGTTCCATATGTGTGTGGGTAGAATATATATCCCACGGGGGTAAAAATTGAAAAAAGTTGAAAAAATTTTTTTTTGGACTTAGTCATTTTTCTGGCGTTTATCAGACTTTCAGATAGGGAAAATGTCAGTGAGCGTTCCGATTTCAGTTCCAGAGCGATTCGCACAATGAGTTTTGATATTTAGTCATTTTCAGCCAATTTTCTGGATTTTTGAAAATTTCACTTTTTTGTGAAAATATCCACTAAATGAGGGAATAATATGTGTGAGGGTACCCCAGGAGAGTTCCAAATGTGTGTGGGTAGAATATATATCCCACGGGGTAAAATTGCAAAAAGTTGAAAAATTATTTTTTTTGGACTTAGCAATTTTTCCGGCGTTTATCAGACTTTCAGATAGGGGAAATGTCAGTTAGCATTCCGATTTCAGTTCCAGAGCAATTCGCCCAATGAGTCCTTGATGTTTAGTCGTTTTCAGCCAATTTTATGGATTTTTGAAAATTTCACTTTTTTGTGAAAATATCCACTAAATGAGGGAATAATACGTGTTAGGGTACCCCAGGTGCGTTCCAAATGTGTGTGGGTAGAATATATATCCCACGGGGTAAAATTGGGAAAAGTTGAAAAAAAATTTTTTCTGGACTTAGTCATTTTTCCGGCGTTTATCAGACTTTCAGATAGGGGAAATGTCAGTGAGCGTTCCGATTTCAGTTCCAGAGCGATTCGCCCAATGAGTCCTTGATATTTAGTCGTTTTCAGCCAATTTTCTGGATTTTTGAAAATTTCACTTTTTTTGTGAAAATATCCACTAAATGAGGGAATAATATGTGTGAGGGTACCCCAGGAGAGTTCCAAATGTGTGTGGGTAGAATATATATCCCACGGGGGTAAAAATTGAAAAAAGTTGAAAAAATTTTTTTTTGGACTTAGTCATTTTTCTGGCGTTTATCAGACTTTCAGATAGGGGAAATGTCAGTGAGCGTTCTGATTTCAGTTCCACAGCGATTTGCCCAATGAGTCCTTGATATTTAGTCATTTTCAGCCAATTTTCGAGATTTTTGAAAATTTCACTTTTTTGTGAAAATATCCACTAAATGAGGGAATAATATGTGTGAGGGTACCCCAGGAGAGTTCCAAATGTGTGTGGGTAGAATATATATCCTAAGGGGTAAAATTGCAAAAAGTTTAAAAAATTTTTTTTTGGACTTAGTAATTTTTCCGGCGTTTATCAGACTTTCAGATAGGGGAAATGTCAGTGAGCGTTCCGATTTCAGTTCCAGAGCGAATCGCCCAATGAGTCCTTCATATTTAGTCGTTTTCAGCCAATTTTCTGGATTTTTGAAAATTTCACTTTTTTGTGAAAATATCCACTAAATGAGGGAATAATATGTGTGAGGGTACCCCAGGAGAGTTCCAAATGTGTGTGGGTAGAATATATATCCCACGGGGGTAAAAATTGAAAAAAGTTGAAAAATTTTTTTTTTGGACTCTGTCATTTTTCTGGCTTTTATCAGACTTTCAGATAGGGAAAATGTCAGTGAGCGTTCCGATTTCAGTTCCAGAGCGATTCGCCCAATGAGTTTTTGATATTTAGTCGTTTCAGGCAATTTTCTGGATTTTTGAAAATTTCACTTTTTTGTGAAAATATCCACTAAATGAGGGAATAATATGTGTGAGGGTACCCCAGGAGAGTTCCAAATGTGTGTGGGTAGAATATATATCCCACGGGGTAAAATTGCAAAAAGTTGAAAAATTTTTTTTTTTGGACTTAGTCATTTTTCTGGCGTTTATCAGACTTTCAGATAGGGGAAATGTCAGTGAGCGTTCCGATTTCAATTCCAGAGCGATTCGCCCAATGAGTCCTTGATGTTTAGTCGTTTTCAGACAATTTTCTGGATTTTTGAAAATTTCACTTTTTTGTGAAAATATCCACTAAATGAGGGAATAATATGTGTGAGGGTACCCCAGGAGAGTTCCATATGTGTGTGGGTAGAATATATATCCCACGGGGGTAAAAATTGAAAAAAGTTGAAAAAATTTTTTTTTGGACTTAGTCATTTTTCTGGCGTTTATCAGACTTTCAGATAGGGAAAATGTCAGTGAGCGTTCCGATTTCAGTTCCAGAGCGATTCGCCCAATGAGTTTTTGATATTTAGTCGTTTTCAGCCAATTTTCTGGATTTTTGAAAATTTCACTTTTTTGTGAAAATATCCACTAAATGAGGGAATAATATGTGTGAGGGTACCCCAGGAGAGTTCCAAATGTGTGTGGGTAGAATATATATCCCACGGGGTAAAATTGCAAAAAGTTGAAAAATTATTTTTTTGGGACTTAGTCATTTTTCCGGCGTTTATCAGACTTTCAGATAGGGGAAATGTCAGTGAGCGTTCCGATTTCAGTTCCAGAGCGAATCGCCCAATGAGTCCTTCATATTTAGTCGTTTTCAGCCAATTTTCTGGATTTTTGAAAATGTCACTTTTTTGTGAAAATATCCACTAAATGAGGGAATAATATGTGTGAGGGTACCCCAGGAGAGTTCCAAATGTGTGTGGGTAGAATATATATCCCACGGGGGTAAAATTGCAAAAAGTTGAAAAATTTTTTTTTTTGGACTTAGTCATTTTTCCGGCGTTTATCAGACTTTCAGATAGGGGAAATGTCAGTGAGCGTTCCGATTTCAGTTCCAGAGCGAATCGCCCAATGAGTCCTTGATATTTAGTCGTTTTCAGCCAATTTTCTGGATTTTTGAAAATTTCACTTTTTTGTGAAAATATCCACTAAATGAGGGAATAATATGTGTGAGGGTACCCTAGGAGAGTTCCAAATGCTTGTGGGTAGAATATATATCCCACGGGGTAAAATTGAAAAAAGTTGAAAATTATTTTTTTTTGGACTTAGTCATTTTTCCGGCGTTTATCAGACTTTCAGATAGGGGAAATGTCAGTGAGCGTTCCGATTTCAATTCCAGAGCGATTCGTCCAATGAGTCCTTGATGTTTAGTCGTTTTCAGACAATTTTCTGGATTTTTGAAAATTTCACTTTTTTGTGAAAATATCCACTAAATGAGGGAATAATATGTGTGAGGGTACCCCAGGAGAGTTCCATATGTGTGTGGGTAGAATATATATCCCACGGGGTTAAAAATTGAAAAAAGTTGAAAAAATTTTTTTTTGGACTTAGTCATTTTTCTGGCGTTTATCAGACTTTCAGATAGGGAAAATGTCAGTGAGCGTTCCGATTTCAGTTCCAGAGCGATTCGCACAATGAGTTTTTGATATTTAGTCGTTTTCAGCCAATTTTCTGGATTTTTGAAAATTTCACTTTTTTGTGAAAATATCCACTAAATGAGGGAATAATATGTGTGAGGGTACCCCAGGAGAGTTCCAAATGTGTTTGGGTAGAATATATATCCCACGGGGTAAAATTGCAAAAAGTTGAAAAATTATTTTTTTTGGACTTAGTCATTTTTCTGGCGTTTATCAGACTTTCAGATAGGGAAAATGTCAGTGAGCGCTCCGATTTCAGTTCCAGAGCGAATCGCCCAATGAGTCCTTCATATTTAGTCGTTTTCAGCCAATTTTCTGGATTTTTGAAAATTTCACTTTTTTGTGAAAATATCCACTAAATGAGGGAATAATATGTGTGAGGGTACCCCAGGAGAGTTCCAAATGTGTGTGGGTAGAATATATATCCCACGGGGGTAAAATTGCAAAAAGTTGAAAAAATTTTTTTTTTGGACTTAGTCATTTTTCCGGCGTTTATCAGACTTTCAGATAGGGGAAATGTCAGTGAGCGTTCCGATTTCAGTTCCAGATCGATTCGCCCAATGAGTTTTTGATATTTAGTCGTTTTCAGCCAATTTTCTGGATTTTTGAAAATTTCACTTTTTTGTGAAAATATCCACTAAATGAGGGAATAATATGTGTGAGGGTACCCCAGGAGAGTTCCATATGTGTGTGGGTAGAATATATATCCCACGGGGGTAAAAATTGAAAAAAGTTGAAAAAATTTTTTTTTGGACTTAGTCATTTTTCTGGCTTTAATCAGACTTTCAGATAGGGAAAATGTCAGTGAGCGTTCCGATTTCAGTTCCAGAGCGAATCGCCCAATGCCTCCTTCATATTTAGTCGTTTTCAGCCAATTTTCTGGATTTTTGAAAATTTCACTTTTTTGTGAAAATATCCACTAAATGAGGGAATAATATGTGTGAGGGTACCCCAGGAGAGTTCCAAATGTGTGTGGGTAGAATATATATCCCACGGGGGTAAAATTGCAAAAGGTTGAAAAATTTTTTTTTTTGGACTTAGTCATTTTTCCGGCGTTTATCAGACTTTCAGATAGGGGAAATGTCAGTGAGCGTTCCGATTTCAGTTCCAGAGCGAATCGCCCAATGAGTCCTTGATATTTAGTCGTTTTCAGCCAATTTTCTGGATTTTTGAAAATTTCACTTTTTTGTGAAAATATCCACTAAATGAGGGAATAATATGTGTGAGGGTACCCTAGGAGAGTTCCAAATGCTTGTGGGTAGAATATATATCCCACGGGGTAAAATTGAAAAAAGTTGAAAATTTTTTTTTTTTGGACTTAGTCATTTTTCCGGCGTTTATCAGACTTTCAGATAGGGGAAATGTCAGTGAGCGTTCCGATTTCAATTCCAGAGCGATTCGTCCAATGAGTCCTTGATGTTTAGTCGTTTTCAGACAATTTTCTGGATTTTTGAAAATTTCACTTTTTTGTGAAAATATCCACTAAATGAGGGAATAATATGTGTGAGGGTACCCCAGGAGAGTTCCATATGTGTGTGGGTAGAATATATATCCCACGGGGGTAAAAATTGAAAAAAGTTGAAAATTTTTTTTTTTTGGACTTAGTCATTTTTCCGGCGTTTATCAGACTTTCAGATAGGGAAAATGTCAGTGAGCGTTCCGATTTCAGTTCCAGAGCGATTCGCACAATGAGTTTTTGATATTTAGTCGTTTTCAGCCAATTTTCTGGATTTTTGAAAATTTCACTTTTTTGTGAAAATATCCACTAAATGAGGGAATAATATGTGTGAGGGTACCCCAGGAGAGTTCCAAATGTGTGTGGGTAGAATATATATCCCACGGGGTAAAATTGCAAAAAGTTGAAAAATTATTTTTTTTGGACTTAGCAATTTTTCCGGCGTTTATCAGACTTTCAGATAGGGGAAATGTCAGTTAGCATTCCGATTTCAGTTCCAGAGCAATTCGCCCAATGAGTCCTTGATGTTTAGTCGTTTTCAGCCAATTTTATGGATTTTTGAAAATTTCACTTTTTTGTGAAAATATCCACTAAATGAGGGAATAATACGTGTTAGGGTACCCCAGGTGCGTTCCAAATGTGTGTGGGTAGAATATATATCCCACGGGGTAAAATTGGAAAAAGTTGAAAAAAATTTTTTTCTGGACTTAGTCATTTTTCCGGCGTTTATCAGACTTTCAGATAGGGGAAATGTCAGTGAGCGTTCCGATTTCAGTTCCAGAGCGATTCGCCCAATGAGTCCTTGATATTTAGTCGTTTTCAGCCAATTTTCTGGATTTTTGAAAATTTCACTTTTTTTGTGAAAATATCCACTAAATGAGGGAATAATATGTGTTAGGGTACCCCAGGAGAGTTCCAAATGTGTGTGGGTAGAATATATATCCTAAGGGGTAAAATTGCAAAAAGTTTAAAAAATTTTTTTTTGGACTTAGTAATTTTTCCGGCGTTTATCAGACTTTCAGATAGGGGAAATGTCAGTGAGCGTTCTGATTTCAGTTCCAGAGCGAATCGCCCAATGAGTCCTTCATATTTAGTCGTTTTCAGCCAATTTTCTGGATTTTTGAAAATTTCACTTTTTTGTGAAAATATCCACTAAATGAGGGAATAATATGTGTGAGGGTACCCCAGAAGAGTTCCAAATGTGTGTGGGTAGAATATATATCCCACGGGGGTAAAAATTGAAAAAAGTTGAAAAATTTTTTTTTTGGACTTAGTCATTTTTCTGGCGTTTATCAGACTTTCAGATAGGGAAAATGTCAGTGAGCATTCCGATTTCAGTTCCAGAGCGATTCGCCCAATGAGTTTTTGATATTTAGTCGTTTCAGGCAATTTTCTGGATTTTTGAAAATTTCCCTTTTTTGTGAAAATATCCACTAAATGAGGGAATAATATGTGTGAGGGTACCCCAGGAGAGTTCCAAATGTGTGTGGGTAGAATATATATCCCACGGGGTAAAATTGCAAAAAGTTGAAAAATTTTTTTTTTTGGACTTAGTCATTTTTCTGGCGTTTATCAGACTTTCAGATAGGGGAAATGTCAGTGAGCGTTCCGATTTCAATTCCAGAGCGATTCGCCCAATGAGTCCTTGATGTTTAGTCGTTTTCAGACAATTTTCTGGATTTTTGAAAATTTCACTTTTTTGTGAAAATATCCACTAAATGAGGGAATAATATGTGTGAGGGTACCCCAGGAGAGTTCCATATGTGTGTGGGTAGAATATATATCCCACGGGGGTAAAAATTGAAAAAAGTTGAAAAAATTTTTTTTTGGACTTAGTCATTTTTCTGGCGTTTATCAGACTTTCAGATAGGGAAAATGTCAGTGAGCGTTCCGATTTCAGTTCCAGAGCGATTCGCCCAATGAGTTTTTGATATTTAGTCGTTTTCAGCCAATTTTCTGGATTTTTGAAAATTTCACTTTTTTGTGAAAATATCCACTAAATGAGGGAATAATATGTGTGAGGGTACCCCAGGAGAGTTCCAAATGTGTGTGGGTAGAATATATATCCCACGGGGTAAAATTGCAAAAAGTTGAAAAATTTTTTTTTTTGGACTTAGTCATTTTTCCGGCGTTTATCAGACTTTCAGATAGGGGAAATGTCAGTGAGCGTTCCGATTTCAATTCCAGAGCGATTCGTCCAATGAGTCCTTGATGTTTAGTCGTTTTCAGACAATTTTCTGGATTTTTGAAAATTTCACTTTTTTGTGAAAATATCCACTAAATGAGGGAATAATATGTGTGAGGGTACCCCAGGAGAGTTCCATATGTGTGTGGGTAGAATATATATCCCACGGGGGTAAAAATTGAAAAAAGTTGAAAAAATTTTTTTTTGGACTTAGTCATTTTTCTGGCGTTTATCAGACTTTCAGATAGGGAAAATGTCAGTGAGCGTTCCGATTTCAGTTCCAGAGCGATTCGCACAATGAGTTTTGATATTTAGTCATTTTCAGCCAATTTTCTGGATTTTTGAAAATTTCACTTTTTTGTGAAAATATCCACTAAATGAGGGAATAATATGTGTGAGGGTACCCCAGGAGAGTTCCAAATGTGTGTGGGTAGAATATATATCCCACGGGGTAAAATTGCAAAAAGTTGAAAAATTATTTTTTTTGGACTTAGCAATTTTTCCGGCGTTTATCAGACTTTCATATAGGGGAAATGTCAGTTAGCATTCCGATTTCAGTTCCAGAGCAATTCGCCCAATGAGTCCTTGATGTTTAGTCGTTTTCAGCCTATTTTATGGATTTTTGAAAATTTCACTTTTTTGTGAAAATATCCACGAAATGAGGGAATAATACGTGTTAGGGTACCCCAGGTGCGTTCCAAATGTGTGTGGGTAGAATATATATCCCACGGGGTAAAATTGGGAAAAGTTGAAAAAAAATTTTTTCTGGACTTAGTCATTTTTCCGGCGTTTATCAGACTTTCAGATAGGGGAAATGTCAGTGAGCGTTCCGATTTCAGTTCCAGAGCGATTCGCCCAATGAGTCCTTGATATTTAGTCGTTTTCAGCCAATTTTCTGGATTTTTGAAAATTTCACTTTTTTTGTGAAAATATCCACTAAATGAGGGAATAATATGTGTGAGGGTACCCCAGGAGAGTTCCAAATGTGTGTGGGTAGAATATATATCCCACGGGGGTAAAAATTGAAAAAAGTTGAAAAAATTTTTTTTTGGACTTAGTCATTTTTCTGGCGTTTATCAGACTTTCAGATAGGGGAAATGTCAGTGAGCGTTCTGATTTCAGTTCCACAGCGATTTGCCCAATGAGTCCTTGATATTTAGTCATTTTCAGCCAATTTTCGAGATTTTTGAAAATTTCACTTTTTTGTGAAAATATCCACTAAATGAGGGAATAATATGTGTGAGGGTACCCCAGGAGAGTTCCAAATGTGTGTGGGTAGAATATATATCCTAAGGGGTAAAATTGCAAAAAGTTTAAAAAATTTTTTTTTGGACTTAGTAATTTTTCCGGCGTTTATCAGACTTTCAGATAGGGGAAATGTCAGTGAGCGTTCCGATTTCAGTTCCAGAGCGAATCGCCCAATGAGTCCTTCATATTTAGTCGTTTTCAGCCAATTTTCTGGATTTTTGAAAATTTCACTTTTTTGTGAAAATATCCACTAAATGAGGGAATAATATGTGTGAGGGTACCCCAGGAGAGTTCCAAATGTGTGTGGGTAGAATATATATCCCACGGGGGTAAAAATTGAAAAAAGTTGAAAAATTTTTTTTTTGGACTCTGTCATTTTTCTGGCTTTTATCAGACTTTCAGATAGGGAAAATGTCAGTGAGCGTTCCGATTTCAGTTCCAGAGCGATTCGCCCAATGAGTTTTTGATATTTAATCGTTTCAGGCAATTTTCTGGATTTTTGAAAATTTCACTTTTTTGTGAAAATATCCACTAAATGAGGGAATAATATGTGTGAGGGTACCCCAGGAGAGTTCCAAATGTGTGTGGGTAGAATATATATCCCACGGGGTAAAATTGCAAAAAGTTGAAAAATTTTTTTTTTTGGACTTAGTCATTTTTCTGGCGTTTATCAGACTTTCAGATAGGGGAAATGTCAGTGAGCGTTCCGATTTCAATTCCAGAGCGATTCGCCCAATGAGTCCTTGATGTTTAGTCGTTTTCAGACAATTTTCTGGATTTTTGAAAATTTCACTTTTTTGTGAAAATATCCACTAAATGAGGGAATAATATGTGTGAGGGTACCCCAGGAGAGTTCCATATGTGTGTGGGTAGAATATATATCCCACGGGGGTAAAAATTGAAAAAAGTTGAAAAAATTTTTTTTTGGACTTAGTCATTTTTCTGGCGTTTATCAGACTTTCAGATAGGGAAAATGTCAGTGAGCGTTCCGATTTCAGTTCCAGAGCGATTCGCCCAATGAGTTTTTGATATTTAGTCGTTTTCAGCCAATTTTCTGGATTTTTGAAAATTTCACTTTTTTGTGAAAATATCCACTAAATGAGGGAATAATATGTGTGAGGGTACCCCAGGAGAGTTCCAAATGTGTGTGGGTAGAATATATATCCCACGGGGTAAAATTGCAAAAAGTTGAAAAATTATTTTTTTTGGACTTAGTCATTTTTCCGGCGTTTATCAGACTTTCAGATAGGGGAAATGTCAGTGAGCGTTCCGATTTCAGTTCCAGAGCGAATCGCCCAATGAGTCCTTCATATTTAGTCGTTTTCAGCCAATTTTCTGGATTTTTGAAAATGTCACTTTTTTGTGAAAATATCCACTAAATGAGGGAATAATATGTGTGAGGGTACCCCAGGAGAGTTCCAAATGTGTGTGGGTAGAATATATATCCCACGGGGGTAAAATTGCAAAAAGTTGAAAAATTTTTTTTTTTGGACTTAGTCATTTTTCCGGCGTTTATCAGACTTTCAGATAGGGGAAATGTCAGTGAGCGTTCCGATTTCAGTTCCAGAGCGAATCGCCCAATGTGTCCTTGATATTTAGTCGTTTTCAGCCAATTTTCTGGATTTTTGAAAATTTCACTTTTTTGTGAAAATATCCACTAAATGAGGGAATAATATGTGTGAGGGTACCCTAGGAGAGTTCCAAATGCTTGTGGGTAGAATATATATCCCACGGGGTAAAATTGAAAAAAGTTGAAAATTATTTTTTTTTGGACTTAGTCATTTTTCCGGCGTTTATCAGACTTTCAGATAGGGGAAATGTCAGTGAGCGTTCCGATTTCAATTCCAGAGCGATTCGTCCAATGAGTCCTTGATGTTTAGTCGTTTTCAGACAATTTTCTGGATTTTTGAAAATTTCACTTTTTTGTGAAAATATCCACTAAATGAGGGAATAATATGTGTGAGGGTACCCCAGGAGAGTTCCATATGTGTGTGGGTAGAATATATATCCCACGGGGTTAAAAATTGAAAAAAGTTGAAAAATTTTTTTTTTGGACTTAGTCATTTTTCTGGCGTTTATCAGACTTTCAGATAGGGAAAATGTCAGTGAGCGTTCCGATTTCAGTTCCAGAGCGATTCGCACAATGAGTTTTTGATATTTAGTCGTTTTCAGCCAATTTTCTGGATTTTTGAAAATTTCACTTTTTTGTGAAAATATCCACTAAATGAGGGAATAATATGTGTGAGGGTACCCCAGGAGAGTTCCAAATGTGTTTGGGTAGAATATATATCCCACGGGGTAAAATTGCAAAAAGTTGAAAAATTATTTTTTTTGGACTTAGCAATTTTTCCGGCGTTTATCAGACTTTCAGATAGGGGAAATGTCAGTTAGCATTCCGATTTCAGTTCCAGAGCAATTCGCCCAATGAGTCCTTGATGTTTAGTCGTTTTCAGCCAATTTTATGGATTTTTGAAAATTTCACTTTTTTGTGAAAATATCCACTAAATGAGGGAATAATACGTGTTAGGGTACCCCAGGTGCGTTCCAAATGTGTGTGGGTAGAATATATATCCCACGGGGTAAAATTGGAAAAAGTTGAAAAATTTTTTTTTCTGTACTTAGTCATTTTTCCGGCGTTTATCAGACTTTCAGATAGGGGAAATGTCAGTGAGCGTTCCGATTTCAGTTCCAGAGCGATTCGCCCAATGAGTCCTTGATATTTAGTCGTTTTCAGCCAATTTTCTGGATTTTTGAAAATTTCACTTTTTTTGTGAAAATATCCACTAAATGAGGGAATAATATGTGTGAGGGTACCCCAGGAGAGTTCCAAATGTGTGTGGGTAGAATATATATCCTAAGGGGTAAAATTGCAAAAAGTTTAAAAAATTTTTTTTTGGACTTAGTAATTTTTCCGGCGTTTATCAGACTTTCAGATAGGGGAAATGTCAGTGAGCGTTCCGATTTCAATTCCAGAGCGATTCGTCCAATGAGTTTTTGATATTTAGTCGTTTTCAGCCAATTTTCTGGATTTTTGAAAATTTCACTTTTTTGTGAAAATATCCACTAAATGAGGGAATAATATGTGTGAGGGTACCCCAGGAGAGTTCCAAATGTGTGTGGGTAGAATATATATCCCACGGGGTAAAATTGCAAAAAGTTGAAAAATTATTTTTTTTGGACTTAGTCATTTTTCCGGCGTTTATCAGACTTTCAGATAGGGGAAATGTCAGTGAGCGTTCCGATTTCAGTTCCAGAGCGAATCGCCCAATGAGTCCTTCATATTTAGTCGTTTTCAGCCAATTTTCTGGATTTTTGAAAATTTCACTTTTTTGTGAAAATATCCACTAAATGAGGGAATAATATGTGTGAGGGTACCCTAGGAGAGTTCCAAATGCTTGTGGGTAGAATATATATCCCACGGGGTAAAATTGAAAAAAGTTGAAAATTATTTTTTTTGGACTTAGTCATTTTTCCGGCGTTTATCAGACTTTCAGATAGGGGAAATGTCAGTGAGCGTTCCGATTTCAATTCCAGAGCGATTCGTCCAATGAGTCCTTGATGTTTAGTCGTTTTCAGCCAATTTTCTGGATTTTTGAAAATTTCACTTTTTTGTGAAAATATCCACTAAATGAGGGAATAATATGTGTGAGGGTACCCCAGGAGAGTTCCATATGTGTGTGGGTAGAATATATATCCCACGGGGGTAAAAATTGAAAAAAGTTGAAAAAATTTTTTTTTGGACTTAGTCATTTTTCTGGCGTTTATCAGACTTTCAGATAGGGAAAATGTCAGTGAGCGTTCCGATTTCAGTTCCAGAGCGATTCGCACAATGAGTTTTTGATATTTAGTCGTTTTCAGCCAATTTTCTGGATTTTTGAAAATTTCACTTTTTTGTGAAAATATTCACTAAATGAGGGAATAATATGTGTGAGGGTACCCCAGGAGAGTTCCAAATGTGTGTGGGTAGAATATATATCCCACGGGGGTAAAAATTGAAAAAAGTTGAAAAAATTTTTTTTTGGACTTAGTCATTTTTCTGGCGTTTATCAGACTTTCAGATAGGGGAAATGTCAGTGAGCGTTCTGATTTCAGTTCCACAGCGATTTGCCCAATGAGTCCTTGATATTTAGTCATTTTCAGCCAATTTTCGAGATTTTTGAAAATTTCACTTTTTTGTGAAAATATCCACTAAATGAGGGAATAATATGTGTGAGGGTACCCCAGGAGAGTTCCAAATGTGTGTGGGTAGAATATATATCCTAAGGGGTAAAATTGCAAAAAGTTTAAAAAATTTTTTTTTGGACTTAGTAATTTTTCCGGCGTTTATCAGACTTTCAGATAGGGGAAATGTCAGTGAGCGTTCCGATTTCAGTTCCAGAGCGAATCGCCCAATGAGTCCTTCATATTTAGTCGTTTTCAGCCAATTTTCTGGATTTTTGAAAATTTCACTTTTTTGTGAAAATATCCACTAAATGAGGGAATAATATGTGTGAGGGTACCCCAGGAGAGTTCCAAATGTGTGTGGGTAGAATATATATCCCACGGGGGTAAAAATTGAAAAAAGTTGAAAAATTTTTTTTTTGGACTTAGTCATTTTTCTGGCGTTTATCAGACTTTCAGATAGGGAAAATGTCAGTGAGCATTCCGATTTCAGTTCCAGAGCGATTCGCCCAATGAGTTTTTGATATTTAGTCGTTTCAGGCAATTTTCTGGATTTTTGAAAATTTCACTTTTTTGTGAAAATATCCACTAAATGAGGGAATAATATGTGTGAGGGTACCCCAGGAGAGTTCCAAATGTGTGTGGGTAGAATATATATCCCACGGGGGTAAAATTGCAAAAAGTTGAAAAAATTTTTTTTTTGGACTTAGTCATTTTTCCGGCGTTTATCAGACTTTGAGATAGGGGAAATGTCAGTGAGCGTTCCGATTTCAGTTCCAGAGCGAATCGCCCAATGAGTCCTTGATATTTAGTCGTTTTCAGCCAATTTTCTGGATTTTTGAAAATTTCACTTTTTTGTGAAAATATCCACTAAATGAGGGAATAATATGTGTGAGGGTACCCTAGGAGAGTTCCAAATGCTTGTGGGTAGAATATATATCCCACGGGGTAAAATTGAAAAAAGTTGAAAAAATTTTTTTTTGGACTTAGTCATTTTTCTGGCGTTTATCAGACTTTCAGATAGGGAAAATGTCAGTGAGCGTTCCGATTTCAGTTCCAGAGCGATTCGCCCAATGAGTTTTTGATATTTAGTCGTTTCAGGCAATTTTCTGGATTTTTGAAAATTTCACTTTTTTGTGAAAATATCCACTAAATGAGGGAATAATATGTGTGAGGGTACCCCAGGAGAGTTCCAAATGTGTGTGGGTAGAATATATATCCCACGGGGTAAAATTGCAAAAAGTTGAAAAATTTTTTTTTTTGGAATTAGTCATTTTTCTGGCGTTTATCAGACTTTCAGGTAGGGGAAATGTCAGTGAGCATTCCGATTTCAGTTCCACAGCGATTTGCCCAATGAGTCCTTGATATTTAGTCATTTTCAGCCAATTTTCGAGATTTTTGAAAATTTCACTTTTTTGTGAAAATATCCACTAAATGAGGGAATAATATGTGTGAGGGTACCCCAGGAGAGTTCCAAATGTGTGTGGGTAGAATATATATCCCACGGGGGTAAAAATTGAAAAAAGTTGAAAAAATTTTTTTTTGGACTTAGTCATTTTTCTGGCGTTTATCAGACTTTCAGATAGGGGAAATGTCAGTGAGCGTTCTGATTTCAGTTCCACAGTGATTTGCCCAATGAGTCCTTGATATTTAGTCATTTTCAGCCAATTTTCGAGATTTTTGAAAATTTCACTTTTTTGTGAAAATATCCACTAAATGAGGGAATAATATGTGTGAGGGTACCCCAGGAGAGTTCCAAATGTGTGTGGGTAGAATATATATCCTAAGGGGTAAAATTGCAAAAAGTTTAAAAATTTTTTTTTTGGACTTAGTAATTTTTCCGGCATTTATCAGACTTTCAGATAGGGGAAATGTCAGTGAGCGTTCCGATTTCAGTTCCAGAGCGATTCGCCCAATGAGTCCTTGATGTTTAGTCGTTTTCAGCCAATTTTCTGGATTTTTGAAAATTTCACTTTTTTGTGAAAATATCCACTAAATGAGGGAATAATATGTGTGAGGGTACCCCAGGAGAGTTCCAAATGTGTGTGGGTAGAACATATATCCCACGGGGGTAAAATTGCAAAAAGTTGAAAAATTTTTTTTTTTGGACTTAGTCATTTTTCCGGCGTTTATCAGACTTTCAGATAGGGGAAATGTCAGTGAGCGTTCCGATTTCAGTTCCAGAGCGAATCGCCCAATGAGTCCTTCATATTTAGTCGTTTTCAGCCAATTTTCTGGATTTTTGTAAATTTCACTTTTTTGTGAAAATATCCACTAAATGAGGGAATAATATGTGTGAGGGTACCCCAGGAGAGTTCCAAATGTGTGTGGGTAGAATATATATCCCACGGGGGTAAAAATTGAAAAAAGTTGAAAATTTTTTTTTTTGGACTTAGTCATTTTTCTGACGTTTATCAGACTTTCAGATAGGGAAAATGTCAGTGAGCGTTCCGATTTCAGTTCCAGAGCGATTCGCCCAATGAGGTTTTGATATTTAGTCGTTTCAGGCAATTTTCTGGATTTTTGAAAATTTCACTTTTTTGTGAAAATATCCACTAAATGAGGGAATAATATGTGTGAGGGTACCCCAGGAGAGTTCCAAATGTGTGTGGGTAGAATATATATCCCACGGGGTAAAATTGCAAAAAGTTGAAAAAATTTTTTTTTTGGATTTAGTCATTTTTCTGGCGTTTATCAGATTTTCAGATAGGGGAAATGTCAGTGAGCGTTCCGATTTCAGTTCCACAGCGATTTGCCCAATGAGTCCTTGATATTTAGTCATTTTCAGCCAATTTTCGAGATTTTAGAAAATTTCACTTTTTTGTGAAAATATCCACTAAATGAGGGAATAATATGTGTGAGGGTACCCCAGGAGAGTTCCAAATGAGTGTGGGTAGAATATATATCCTAAGGGGTAAAATTGCAAAAAGTTTAAAAAATTTTTTTTTGGACTTAGTAATTTTTCCGGCGTTTATCAGACTTTCAGATAGGGGAAATGTCAGTGAGCGTTCCGATTTCAGTTCCAGAGCGATTCGCCCAATGAGGTTTTGATATTTAGTCGTTTCAGGCAATTTTCTGGATTTTTGAAAATTTCACTTTTTTGTGAAAATATCCACTAAATGAGGGAATAATATGTGTGAGGGTACCCCAGGAGAGTTCCAAATGTGTGTGGGTAGAATATATATCCCACGGGGTAAAATTGCAAAAAGTTGAAAAATTTTTTTTTTTGGACTTAGTCATTTTTCTGGCGTTTATCAGACTTTCAGGTAGGGGAAATGTCAGTGAGCATTCCGATTTCAGTTCCACAGCGATTTGCCCAATGAGTCCTTGATATTTAGTCATTTTCAGCCAATTTTCGAGATTTTTGAAAATTTCACTTTTTTGTGAAAATATCCACTAAATGAGGGAATAATATGTGTGAGGGTACCCCAGGAGAGTTCCAAATGTGTGTGGGTAGAATATATATCCTAAAGGGTAAAATTGCAAAAAGTTAAAAAAATTTTTTTTTGGACTTAGTAATTTTTCCGGCGTTTATCAGACTTTCAGATAGGGGAAATGTCAGTGAGCGTTCCGATTTCAGTTCCAGAGCGATTCGCCCAATGAGTCCTTGATGTTTAGTCGTTTTCAGCCAATTTTCTGGATTTTTGAAAATTTCACTTTTTTGTGAAAATATCCACTAAATGAGGGAATAATATGTGTGAGGGTACCCCAGGAGAGTTCCAAATGTGTGTGGGTAGAATATATATCCCACGGGGGTAAAATTGCAAAAAGTTGAAAAATTTTTTTTTTTGGACTTTGTCATTTTTCCGGCGTTTTTCAGACTTTCAGATATGGGAAATGTCAGTGAGCGTTCCGATTTCAGTTCCAGAGCGATTCGCCCAATGAGTCCTTGATGTTTAGTCGTTTTCAGCCAATTTTCTGGATTTTTGAAAATTTCACTTTTTTGTGAAAATATCCACTAAATGAGGGAATAATATGTGTGAGGGTACCCCAGGAGAGTTCCAAATGTGTGTGGGTAGAACATATATCCCACGGGGGTAAAATTGCAAAAAGTTGAAAAATTTTTTTTTTTGGACTTAGTCATTTTTCCTGCGTTTATCAGACTTTCAGATAGGGGAAATGTCAGTGAGCGTTCCGATTTCAGTTCCAGAGCGAATCGCCCAATGAGTCCTTCATATTTAGTCGTTTTCAGCCAATTTTCTGGATTTTTGAAAATTTCACTTTTTTGTGAAAATATCCACTAAATGAGGGAATAATATGTGTGAGGGTACCCCAGGAGAGTTCCAAATGTGTGTGGGTAGAATATATATCCCACGGGGGTAAAAATTGAAAAAAGTTGAAAAATTTTTTTTTTGGACTTAGTCATTTTTCTGACGTTTATCAGACTTTCAGATAGGGAAAATGTCAGTGAGCGTTCCGATTTCAGTTCCAGAGCGATTCGCCCAATGAGGTTTTGATATTTAGTCGTTTCAGGCAATTTTCTGGATTTTTGAAAATTTCACTTTTTTGTGAAAATATCCACTAAATGAGGGAATAATATGTGTGAGGGTACCCCAGGAGAGTTCCAAATGTGTGTGGGTAGAATATATATCCTAAGGGGTAAAATTGCAAAAAGTTCAAAAAATTTTTTTTTGGACTTAGTAATTTTTCCGGCGTTTATCAGACTTTCAGATAGGGGAAATGTCAGTGAGCGTTCCGATTTCAGTTCCAGAGCGATTCGCCCAATGAGTCCTTGATGTTTAGTCGTTTTCAGGCAATTTTCTGGATTTTTGAAAATTTCACTTTTTTGTGAAAATATCAACTAAATGAGGGAATAATATGTGTGAGGGTACCCCAGGAGAGTTCCAAATGTGTGTGGGTAGAATATATATCCCACGGGGTAAAATTGCAAAAAGTTGAAAAATTTTTTTTTTTGGACTTAGTCATTTTTCTGGCGTTTATCAGACTTTCAGGTAGGGGAAATGTCAGTGAGCATTCCGATTTCAGTTCCACAGCGATTTGCCCAATGAGTCCTTGATATTTAGTCATTTTCAGCCAATTTTCGAGATTTTTGAAAATTTCACTTTTTTGTGAAAATATCCACTAAATGAGGGAATAATATGTGTGAGGGTACCCCAGGAGAGTTCCAAATGTGTGTGGGTAGAATATATATCCCACGGGGGTAAAAATTGAAAAAAGTTGAAAAAATTTTTTTTTGGACTTAGTCATTTTTCTGGCGTTTATCAGACTTTCAGATAGGGGAAATGTCAGTGAGCGTTCTGATTTCAGTTCCACAGTGATTTGCCCAATGAGTCCTTGATATTTAGTCATTTTCAGCCAATTTTCGAGATTTTTGAAAATTTCACTTTTTTGTGAAAATATCCACTAAATGAGGGAATAATATGTGTGAGGGTACCCCAGGAGAGTTCCAAATGTGTGTGGGTAGAATATATATCCTAAGGGGTAAAATTGCAAAAAGTTTAAAAATTTTTTTTTTGGACTTAGTAATTTTTCCGGCATTTATCAGACTTTCAGATAGGGGAAATGTCAGTGAGCGTTCCGATTTCAGTTCCAGAGCGATTCGCCCAATGAGTCCTTGATGTTTAGTCGTTTTCAGCCAATTTTCTGGATTTTTGAAAATTTCACTTTTTTGTGAAAATATCCACTAAATGAGGGAATAATATGTGTGAGGGTACCCCAGGAGAGTTCCAAATGTGTGTGGGTAGAACATATATCCCACGGGGGTAAAATTGCAAAAAGTTGAAAAATTTTTTTTTTTGGACTTAGTCATTTTTCCGGCGTTTATCAGACTTTCAGATAGGGGAAATGTCAGTGAGCGTTCCGATTTCAGTTCCAGAGCGAATCGCCCAATGAGTCCTTCATATTTAGTCGTTTTCAGCCAATTTTCTGGATTTTTGTAAATTTCACTTTTTTGTGAAAATATCCACTAAATGAGGGAATAATATGTGTGAGGGTACCCCAGGAGAGTTCCAAATGTGTGTGGGTAGAATATATATCCCACGGGGGTAAAAATTGAAAAAAGTTGAAAAATTTTTTTTTTGGACTTAGTCATTTTTCTGACGTTTATCAGACTTTCAGATAGGGAAAATGTCAGTGAGCGTTCCGATTTCAGTTCCAGAGCGATTCGCCCAATGAGGTTTTGATATTTAGTCGTTTCAGGCAATTTTCTGGATTTTTGAAAATTTCACTTTTTTGTGAAAATATCCACTAAATGAGGGAATAATATGTGTGAGGGTACCCCAGGAGAGTTCCAAATGTGTGTGGGTAGAATATATATCCCACGGGGTAAAATTGCAAAAAGTTGAAAAAATTTTTTTTTTGGATTTAGTCATTTTTCTGGCGTTTATCAGATTTTCAGATAGGGGAAATGTCAGTGAGCGTTCCGATTTCAGTTCCACAGCGATTTGCCCAATGAGTCCTTGATATTTAGTCATTTTCAGCCAATTTTCGAGATTTTAGAAAATTTCACTTTTTTGTGAAAATATCCACTAAATGAGGGAATAATATGTGTGAGGGTACCCCAGGAGAGTTCCAAATGAGTGTGGGTAGAATATATATCCTAAGGGGTAAAATTGCAAAAAGTTTAAAAAATTTTTTTTTGGACTTAGTAATTTTTCCGGCGTTTATCAGACTTTCAGATAGGGGAAATGTCAGTGAGCGTTCCGATTTCAGTTCCAGAGCGATTCGCCCAATGAGGTTTTGATATTTAGTCGTTTCAGGCAATTTTCTGGATTTTTGAAAATTTCACTTTTTTGTGAAAATATCCACTAAATGAGGGAATAATATGTGTGAGGGTACCCCAGGAGAGTTCCAAATGTGTGTGGGTAGAATATATATCCCACGGGGTAAAATTGCAAAAAGTTGAAAAATTTTTTTTTTTGGACTTAGTCATTTTTCTGGCGTTTATCAGACTTTCAGGTAGGGGAAATGTCAGTGAGCATTCCGATTTCAGTTCCACAGCGATTTGCCCAATGAGTCCTTGATATTTAGTCATTTTCAGCCAATTTTCGAGATTTTTGAAAATTTCACTTTTTTGTGAAAATATCCACTAAATGAGGGAATAATATGTGTGAGGGTACCCCAGGAGAGTTCCAAATGTGTGTGGGTAGAATATATATCCCACGGGGGTAAAAATTGAAAAAAGTTGAAAAAATTTTTTTTTGGACTTAGTCATTTTTCTGGCGTTTATCAGACTTTCAGATAGGGGAAATGTCAGTGAGCGTTCTGATTTCAGTTCCACAGTGATTTGCCCAATGAGTCCTTGATATTTAGTCATTTTCAGCCAATTTTCGAGATTTTTGAAAATTTCACTTTTTTGTGAAAATATCCACTAAATGAGGGAATAATATGTGTGAGGGTACCCCAGGAGAGTTCCAAATGTGTGTGGGTAGAATATATATCCTAAAGGGTAAAATTGCAAAAAGTTAAAAAAATTTTTTTTTGGACTTAGTAATTTTTCCGGCGTTTATCAGACTTTCAGATAGGGGAAATGTCAGTGAGCGTTCCGATTTCAGTTCCAGAGCGATTCGCCCAATGAGTCCTTGATGTTTAGTCGTTTTCAGCCAATTTTCTGGATTTTTGAAAATTTCACTTTTTTGTGAAAATATCCACTAAATGAGGGAATAATATGTGTGAGGGTACCCCAGGAGAGTTCCAAATGTGTGTGGGTAGAATATATATCCCACGGGGGTAAAATTGCAAAAAGTTGAAAAATTTTTTTTTTTGGACTTAGTCATTTTTCCGGCGTTTTTCAGACTTTCAGATAGGGGAAATGTCAGTGAGCGTTCCGATTTCAGTTCCAGAGCGATTCGCCCAATGAGTTTTTGATGTTTAGTCGTTTTCAGCCAATTTTCTGGATTTTTGAAAATTTCACTTTTTTGTGAAAATATCCACTAAATGAGGGAATAATATGTGTGAGGGTACCCCAGGAGAGTTCCAAATGTGTGTGGGTAGAACATATATCCCACGGGGGTAAAATTGCAAAAAGTTGAAAAATTTTTTTTTTTGGACTTAGTCATTTTTCCTGCGTTTATCAGACTTTCAGATAGGGGAAATGTCAGTGAGCGTTCCGATTTCAGTTCCAGAGCGAATCGCCCAATGAGTCCTTCATATTTAGTCGTTTTCAGCCAATTTTCTGGATTTTTGAAAATTTCACTTTTTTGTGAAAATATCCACTAAATGAGGGAATAATATGTGTGAGGGTACCCCAGGAGAGTTCCAAATGTGTGTGGGTAGAATATATATCCCACGGGGGTAAAAATTGAAAAAAGTTGAAAAATTTTTTTTTTGGACTTAGTCATTTTTCTGACGTTTATCAGACTTTCAGATAGGGAAAATGTCAGTGAGCGTTCCGATTTCAGTTCCAGAGCGATTCGCCCAATGAGGTTTTGATATTTAGTCGTTTCAGGCAATTTTCTGGATTTTTGAAAATTTCACTTTTTTGTGAAAATATCCACTAAATGAGGGAATAATATGTGTGAGGGTACCCCAGGAGAGTTCCAAATGTGTGTGGGTAGAATATATATCCTAAGGGGTAAAATTGCAAAAAGTTCAAAAAATTTTTTTTTGGACTTAGTAATTTTTCCGGCGTTTATCAGACTTTCAGATAGGGGAAATGTCAGTGAGCGTTCCGATTTCAGTTCCAGAGCGATTCGCCCAATGAGTCCTTGATGTTTAGTCGTTTTCAGCCAATTTTATGGATTTTTGAAAATTTCACTTTTTTGTGAAAATATCCACTAAATGAGGGAATAATATGTGTTAGGGTACCCCAGGAGCGTTCCAAATGTGTGTGGGTAGAATATATATCTCACGGGGTAAAATTGCAAAAAGTTGAAAAAATTTTTTTTCTGGACTTAGTCATTTTTCCGGCGTTTATCAGACTTTCAGATAGGGGAAATGTCAGTGAGCGTTCCGATTTCAGTTCCAGAGCGATTCGCCCAATGAGTCCTTGATATTTAGTCGTTTTCAGCCAATTTTCTGGATTTTTGAAAATTTCACTTTTTTGTGAAAATATCCACTAAATGAGGGAATAATATGTGTGAGGGTACCCCAGGAGAGTTCCAAATGTGTGTGGGTAGAATATATATCCCACGGGGGTAAAAATTGAAAAAAGTTGAAAAATTTTTTTTTTGGACTTAGTCATTTTTCTGGCGTTTATCAGACTTTCAGATAGGGGAAATGTCAGTGAGCGTTCTGATTTCAGTTCCACAGCGATTTGCCCAATGAGTCCTTGATATTTAGTCATTTTCAGCCAATTTTCGAGATTTTTGAAAATTTCACTTTTTTGTGAAAATATCCACTAAATGAGGGAATAATATGTGTGAGGGTACCCCAGGAGAGTTCCAAATGTGTGTGGGTAGAATATATATCCTAAGGGGTAAAATTGCAAAAAGTTTAAAAAATTTTTTTTTGGACTTAGTAATTTTTCCGGCGTTTATCAGACTTTCAGATAGGGGAAATGTCAGTGAGCGTTCCGATTTCAGTTCCAGAACGATTCGCCCAATGAGTCCTTGATGTTTAGTCGTTTTCAGCCAATTTTCTGGATTTTTGAAAATTTCACTTTTTTGTGAAAATATCCACTAAATGAGGGAATAATATGTGTGAGGGTACCCCAGGAGAGTTCCAAATGTGTGTGGGTAGAATATATATCCCACGGGGGTAAAAATTGAAAAAAGTTGAAAAATTTTTTTTTTGGACTTAGTCATTTTTCTGGCGTTTATCAGACTTTCAGATAGGGAAAATGTCAGTGAGCGTTCCGATTTCAGTTCCAGAGCGATTCGCCCAATGAGTTTTTGATATTTAGTCGTTTTCAGCCAATTTTCTGGATTTTTGAAAATTTCACTTTTTTGTGAAAATATCCACTAAATGAGGGAATAATATGTGTTAGGGTACCCCAGGAGCGTTCCAAATGTGTGTGGGTAGAATATATATCCCACGGGGTAAAATTGCAAAAAGTTGAAAAATTTTTTTATCTGGACTTAGTCATTTTTCCGGCGTTTATCAGACTTTCAGATAGGGGAAATGTCAGTGAGCGTTCCGATTTCAGTTCCAGAGCGATTCGCCCAATGAGTCCTTGATATTTAGTCGTTTTCAGCCAATTTTCTGGATTTTTGAAAATTTCACTTTTTTGTGAAAATATCCACTAAATGAGGGAATAATATGCGTGAGGGTACCCCAGGAGAGTTCCAAATGTGTGTGGGTAGAATATATATCCCACGGGGGTAAAAATTGAAAAAAGTTGAAAAATTTTTTTTTTGGACTTAGTCATTTTTCTGACGTTTATCAGACTTTCAGATAGGGAAAATGTCAGTGAGCGTTCCGATTTCAGTTCCAGAGCGATTCGCCCAATGAGGTTTTGATATTTAGTCGTTTCAGGCAATTTTCTGGATTTTTGAAAATTTCACTTTTTTGTGAAAATATCCACTAAATGAGGGAATAATATGTGTGAGGGTACCCCAGGAGAGTTCCAAATGTGTGTGGGTAGAATATATATCCTAAGGGGTAAAATTGCAAAAAGTTCAAAAAATTTTTTTTTGGACTTAGTAATTTTTCCGGCGTTTATCAGACTTTCAGATAGGGGAAATGTCAGTGAGCGTTCCGATTTCAGTTCCAGAGCGATTCGCCCAATGAGTCCTTGATGTTTAGTCGTTTTCAGCCAATTTTATGGATTTTTGAAAATTTCACTTTTTTGTGAAAATATCCACTAAATGAGGGAATAATATGTGTTAGGGTACCCCAGGAGCGTTCCAAATGTGTGTGGGTAGAATATATATCTCACGGGGTAAAATTGCAAAAAGTTGAAAAAATTTTTTTTCTGGACTTAGTCATTTTTCCGGCGTTTATCAGACTTTCAGATAGGGGAAATGTCAGTGAGCGTTCCGATTTCAGTTCCAGAGCGATTCGCCCAATGAGTCCTTGATATTTAGTCGTTTTCAGCCAATTTTCTGGATTTTTGAAAATTTCACTTTTTTGTGAAAATATCCACTAAATGAGGGAATAATATGTGTGAGGGTACCCCAGGAGAGTTCCAAATGTGTGTGGGTAGAATATATATCCCACGGGGGTAAAAATTGAAAAAAGTTGAAAAATTTTTTTTTTGGACTTAGTCATTTTTCTGGCGTTTATCAGACTTTCAGATAGGGGAAATGTCAGTGAGCGTTCTGATTTCAGTTCCACAGCGATTTGCCCAATGAGTCCTTGATATTTAGTCATTTTCAGCCAATTTTCGAGATTTTTGAAAATTTCACTTTTTTGTGAAAATATCCACTAAATGAGGGAATAATATGTGTGAGGGTACCCCAGGAGAGTTCCAAATGTGTGTGGGTAGAATATATATCCTAAGGGGTAAAATTGCAAAAAGTTTAAAAAATTTTTTTTTGGACTTAGTAATTTTTCCGGCGTTTATCAGACTTTCAGATAGGGGAAATGTCAGTGAGCGTTCCGATTTCAGTTCCAGAACGATTCGCCCAATGAGTCCTTGATGTTTAGTCGTTTTCAGCCAATTTTCTGGATTTTTGAAAATTTCACTTTTTTGTGAAAATATCCACTAAATGAGGGAATAATATGTGTGAGGGTACCCCAGGAGAGTTCCAAATGTGTGTGGGTAGAATATATATCCCACGGGGGTAAAAATTGAAAAAAGTTGAAAAATTTTTTTTTTGGACTTAGTCATTTTTCTGGCGTTTATCAGACTTTCAGATAGGGAAAATGTCAGTGAGCGTTCCGATTTCAGTTCCAGAGCGATTCGCCCAATGAGTTTTTGATATTTAGTCGTTTTCAGCCAATTTTCTGGATTTTTGAAAATTTCACTTTTTTGTGAAAATATCCACTAAATGAGGGAATAATATGTGTTAGGGTACCCCAGGAGCGTTCCAAATGTGTGTGGGTAGAATATATATCCCACGGGGTAAAATTGCAAAAAGTTGAAAAATTTTTTTATCTGGACTTAGTCATTTTTCCGGCGTTTATCAGACTTTCAGATAGGGGAAATGTCAGTGAGCGTTCCGATTTCAGTTCCAGAGCGATTCGCCCAATGAGTCCTTGATATTTAGTCGTTTTCAGCCAATTTTCTGGATTTTTGAAAATTTCACTTTTTTGTGAAAATATCCACTAAATGAGGGAATAATATGCGTGAGGGTACCCCAGGAGAGTTCCAAATGTGTGTGGGTAGAATATATATCCCACGGGGGTAAAATTGCAAAAAGTTGAAAAATTTTTTTTTTTGGACTTAGTCATTTTTCCGGCGTTTATCAGACTTTCAGATAGGGGAAATGTCAGTGAGCGTTCCGATTTCAGTTCCAGAGCGAATCGCCCAATGAGTCCTTGATATTTAGTCGTTTTCAGCCAATTTTCTGGATTTTTGAAAATTTCACTTTTTTGTGAAAATATCCACTAAATGAGGGAAGAATATGTGTGAGGGTACCCCAGGAGAGTTCCAAATGTGTGTGGGTAGAATATATATCCCACGGGGGTAAAAATTGAAAAAATTTGAAAAAATTTTTTTTTGGACTTAGTCATTTTTCTGGCGTTTATCAGACTTTCAGATAGGGGAAATGTCAGTGAGCGTTCTGATTTCAGTTCCACAGTGATTTGCCCAATGAGTCCTTGATATTTAGTCATTTTCAGCCAATTTTCGAGATTTTTGAAAATTTCACTTTTTTGTGAAAATATCCACTAAATGAGGGAATAATATGTGTGAGGGTACCCCAGGAGAGTTCCAAATGTGTGTGGGTAGAATATATATCCTAAGCGGTAAAATTGCAAAAAGTTTAAAAATTTTTTTTTTGGACTTAGTAATTTTTCCGGCGTTTATCAGACTTTCAGATAGGGGAAATGTCAGTGAGCGTTCCGATTTCAGTTCCAGAGCGATTCGCCCAATGAGTCCTTGATGTTTAGTCGTTTTCAGCCAATTTTCTGGATTTTTGAAAATTTCACTTTTTGGTGAAAATATCCACTAAATGAGGGAATAATATGTGTGAGGGTACCCCAGGAGAGTTCCAAATGTGTGTGGGTAGAATATATATCCCACGGGGGTAAAATTGCAAAAAGTTGAAAAATTTTTTTTTTTGGACTTAGTCATTTTTCCGGCGTTTATCAGACTTTCAGATAGGGGAAATGTCAGTGAGCGTTCCGATTTCAGTTCCAGAGCGAATCGCCCAATGAGTCCTTCATATTTAGTCGTTTTCAGCCAATTTTCTGGATTTTTGAAAATTTCACTTTTTTGTGAAAATATCCACTAAATGAGGGAATAATATGTGTGAGGGTACCCCAGGAGAGTTCCAAATGTGTGTGGGTAGAAAATATATCCCACGGGGGTAAAAATTGAAAAAAGTTGAAAAAATTTTTTTTTGGACTTAGTAATTTTTCCGGCGTTTATCAGACTTTCAGATAGGGGAAATGTCAGTGAGCGTTCCGATTTCAGTTCCAGAACGATTCGCCCAATGAGTCCTTGATGTTTAGTCGTTTTCAGCCAATTTTCTGGATTTTTGAAAATTTCACTTTTTTGTGAAAATATCCACTAAATGAGGGAATAATATGTGTGAGGGTACCCCAGGAGAGTTCCAAATGTGTGTGGGTAGAATATATATCCCACGGGGGTAAAAATTGAAAAAAGTTGAAAAATTTTTTTTTTGGACTTAGTCATTTTTCTGGCGTTTATCAGACTTTCAGATAGGGAAAATGTCAGTGAGCGTTCCGATTTCAGTTCCAGAGCGATTCGCCCAATGAGTTTTTGATATTTAGTCGTTTTCAGCCAATTTTCTGGATTTTTGAAAATTTCACTTTTTTGTGAAAATATCCACTAAATGAGGGAATAATATGTGTTAGGGTACCCCAGGAGCGTTCCAAATGTGTGTGGGTAGAATATATATCCCACGGGGTAAAATTGCAAAAAGTTGAAAAATTTTTTTATCTGGACTTAGTCATTTTTCCGGCGTTTATCAGACTTTCAGATAGGGGAAATGTCAGTGAGCGTTCCGATTTCAGTTCCAGAGCGATTCGCCCAATGAGTCCTTGATATTTAGTCGTTTTCAGCCAATTTTCTGGATTTTTGAAAATTTCACTTTTTTGTGAAAATATCCACTAAATGAGGGAATAATATGCGTGAGGGTACCCCAGGAGAGTTCCAAATGTGTGTGGGTAGAATATATATCCCACGGGGGTAAAATTGCAAAAAGTTGAAAAATTTTTTTTTTTGGACTTAGTCATTTTTCCGGCGTTTATCAGACTTTCAGATAGGGGAAATGTCAGTGAGCGTTCCGATTTCAGTTCCAGAGCGAATCGCCCAATGAGTCCTTGATATTTAGTCGTTTTCAGCCAATTTTCTGGATTTTTGAAAATTTCACTTTTTTGTGAAAATATCCACTAAATGAGGGAAGAATATGTGTGAGGGTACCCCAGGAGAGTTCCAAATGTGTGTGGGTAGAATATATATCCCACGGGGGTAAAAATTGAAAAAATTTGAAAAAATTTTTTTTTGGACTTAGTCATTTTTCTGGCGTTTATCAGACTTTCAGATAGGGGAAATGTCAGTGAGCGTTCTGATTTCAGTTCCACAGCGATTTGCCCAATGAGTCCTTGATATTTAGTCATTTTCAGCCAATTTTCGAGATTTTTGAAAATTTCACTTTTTTGTGAAAATATCCACTAAATGAGGGAATAATATGTGTGAGGGTACCCCAGGAGAGTTCCAAATGTGTGTGGGTAGAATATATATCCTAAGCGGTAAAATTGCAAAAAGTTTAAAAATTTTTTTTTTGGACTTAGTAATTTTTCCGGCGTTTATCAGACTTTCAGATAGGGGAAATGTCAGTGAGCGTTCCGATTTCAGTTCCAGAGCGATTCGCCCAATGAGTCCTTGATGTTTAGTCGTTTTCAGCCAATTTTCTGGATTTTTGAAAATTTCACTTTTTGGTGAAAATATCCACTAAATGAGGGAATAATATGTGTGAGGGTACCCCAGGAGAGTTCCAAATGTGTGTGGGTAGAATATATATCCCACGGGGGTAAAATTGCAAAAAGTTGAAAAATTTTTTTTTTTGGACTTAGTCATTTTTCCGGCGTTTATCAGACTTTCAGATAGGGGAAATGTCAGTGAGCGTTCCGATTTCAGTTCCAGAGCGAATCGCCCAATGAGTCCTTCATATTTAGTCGTTTTCAGCCAATTTTCTGGATTTTTGAAAATTTCACTTTTTTGTGAAAATATCCACTAAATGAGGGAATAATATGTGTGAGGGTACCCCAGGAGAGTTCCAAATGTGTGTGGGTAGAAAATATATCCCACGGGGGTAAAAATTGAAAAAAGTTGAAAAATTTTTTTTTTGGACTTAGTCATTTTTCTGGCGTTTATCAGACTTTCAGATAGGGGAAATGTCAGTGAGCGTTCCGATTTCAGTTCCAGAGCGAATCGCCCAATGAGTCCTTGATATGTAGTCATTTTCAGCCAATTTTTGAGATTTTTGAAAATTTCACTTTTTTTGTGAAAATATCCACTAAATGAGGGAATAATATGTGTGAGGGTACCCCAGGAGAGTTCCAAATGTGTGTGGGTAGAATATATATCCTAAGGGGTAAAATTGCAAAAAGTTTAAAAATTTTTTTTTTGGACTTAGTAATTTTTCCGGCGTTTATCAGACTTTCAGATAGGGGAAATGTCAGTGAGCATTCCGATTTCAGTTCCAGAGCGATTCGCCCAATGAGTCCTTGATGTTTAGTCGTTTTCAGCCAATTTTCTGGATTTTTGAAAATTTCACTTTTTGGTGAAAATATCCACTAAATGAGGGAATAATATGTGTGAGGGTACCCCAGGAGAGTTCCAAATGTGTGTGGGTAGAATATATATCCCACGGGGGTAAAATTGCAAAAAGTTGAAAAATTTTTTTTTTTGGACTTAGTCATTTTTCCGGCGTTTATCAGTCTTTCAGATAGGGGAAATGTCAGTGAGCGTTCCGATTTCAGTTCCAGAGCGAATCGCCCAATGAGTCCTTCATATTTAGTCGTTTTCAGCCAATTTTCTGGATTTTTGAAAATTTCACTTTTTTGTGAAAATATCCACTAAATGAGGGAATAATATGTGTGAGGGTACCCCAGGAGAGTTCCAAATGTGTGTGGGTAGAATATATATCCCACGGGGGTAAAAATTGAAAAAAGTTGAAAAATTTTTTTTTTGGACTTAGTCATTTTTCCGGCGTTTATCAGACTTTCAGATAGGGGAAATGTCAGTGAGCGTTCCGATTTCAGTTCCAGAGCGATTCGCCCAATGAGTCCTTGATGTTTAGTCGTTTTCAGCCAATTTTCTGGATTTTTGAAAATTTCACTTTTTTGTGAAAATATCCACTAAATGAGGGAATAATATGTGTGAGGGTACCCCAGGAGAGTTCCAAATGTGTGTGGGTAGAATATATATCCCACGGGTAGTGTTGAGCGATACCTTCCGATATCGGGAAATATCGGATCGGATTGGATCGGACCGATACCGAAAAAGTATCGGATATCGCCGATTCCGATACCGGAAACCAATGCAAGTCAATGGGACATAAATATCGGAATTAAAATAAACCCTTTCTTTCCTTGTAGGTTATTTCTACATGAAGGAAAACAACTAAGAATAATGTAGAATGTATTGGGGGAGGTGGGGGAGACAATAAAGGCATAGAGGTTTAGCCCAGTCAAATGGAATAGCAGGAATTAATATTTTTTTATTATGTTCTGAGTTACGGAAATATTAACGATGTTAAGTATTTTTATATTTTGTCAGATATTTATGTTTCACTACTTCCATGCTCTTCACCTTCTTTTTTACTTCTCCCACACTTTCTCCTTCATCATCCTCAGCATCTTTTTCATCCACTTCTTCTTCACCTTCTTCTTCTTCACCTTCTTCGTATTATTCTTTTTTTTACATTCTTCATATTCTACTTCTTCATCATATTCTTATTTGTGACAGGCATTCCTGTAGTTGTTATCTATAAAAGGTTGGACATTACACCTTTCGTTCTGCCCATCACAAAAGATTTACAACAGGATTTGTCCGCGTTCAGTTTGGCCTGCAGCAGCAGGTCTTTTCCAGGGGCACCACGAGGAGGAACGGACTCACCCCCATACACTGCTTAGTCATCTTCTGCTTATAATTTAGATATTATCTTTTGCTCTGATTTTTAGTCTTATGCTTAATGTTCTTCCGCTTTTTGTTCTGCAGCTTCTTGTATTTCTGCTTCTTGGTTTTCTGTCTCTTGTTCTTCTGTATCTTGGTGCTTGTCTTCTCTTCTTTGTCTTCTTGGTCAACTTCTTCAGGGTCATCTTCTTGGTCTTCTTCGGGGTGGTCTTCAGGGTCGTCGTCTTCGGGGGTCCTCGTCTTCGGGGTCCTCGTCTTCTTCGGGTTGGTCTTCTGGGTCCTCGTCTTCGGGGTCCTCGTCTTCTTCGGGGTGGTCTTCAGGGTCCTCGTCTTCTTCGGGGTGGTCTTCAGGGTCCTCGTCTTCAGGGTCATTGTCTTCGGGGTCCTCGTCTTCTTAGGGTTGGTCTTCAGGGTCCTCGTCTTCAGGGTCCTCGTCAGGGAGATCCAGAGTGATTACCAAGAACCATTTCAAAAAGCTTGAACTTGGAAATGTAGCAGAAGGTACAAGAAAGCTGAGGAACTACCGAGGACCAGCTGACGGTACTGGAACCCGGATGGATAGCAGAAGGTACAAGAGCCAATGGAACTACCGAGGACCAGCTGATGTTACTGGAACTCGGTTACTAAGCAGGAGGTACCTGTGCCAGAAAGCACTACCAAGGACCAGCAGACGTTGGTGGAACTTGGATACCGAGAAGGAGGCACCTAATCCAAAGGCACTGCCGAGAACCAGCTGACGGTACTGGAACCCGGATGGGTAGCAGAAGGTACCCATGTAAAAAAAAAGTTCAAGGCCGCGAGCCGGCCGCAGTTACCAAAACCCACAGTCCTACAGAGGGTGCTTGTCCTATTGGCACTATGAAACCAGCCTTCATTGCCAGATCCCGCAGCCCACATAGGAGTCACCTAAACTGCAGGCACCATAGAGTCGGCTAACCCGACCGCAACACGACAGGACAACGCATTGGAGGCAAAGTGACGTTGACACTACCCGGAAACAGCTGGTGTGCTGGAACCAGGCTGGGCAGGAGGGAGTACCCGTGCCAAAGACACTGCCGAGAACCAGCTGACGGTACTGGAACCCGGATGGGTAGCAGAAGATACAAGAGCAAATGGAACTACCGAGGACCAGCTGACGGTACTGGAACCCGGATGGGTAGCAGAAGGTACAAGAGCCAATGGAACTACCGAGGACCAGCTGATGTTACTGGAACTCGGTTACTAAGCAGGAGGTACCTGTGCCAGAAAGCACTACCAAGGACCAGCAGACGTTGGTGGAACTTGGATACCGAGAAGGAGGCACCTAATCCAAAGGCACTGCCGAGAACCAGCTGACGGTACTGGAACCCGGATGGGTAGCAGAAGGTACAAGAGCCAATGGAACTACCGAGGACCAGCTGATGTTACTGGAACCCGGATGGGTAGCAGAAGGTACAAGAGCCAATGGAACTACCGAGGACCAGCTGATGTTACTGGAACTCGGTTACTAAGCAGGAGGTACCTGTGCCAGAAAGCACTACCAAGGACCAGCAGACGTTGGTGGAACTTGGATACCGAGAAGGAGGCACCTAATCCAAAGGCACTGCCGAGAACCAGCTGACGGTACTGGAACCCGGATGGGTAGCAGAAGGTACAAGAGCCAATGGAACTGCCGAGAACCAGCTGGCGGTGCTGGAGCCCAGGGTAAATACTAAAAACAGAGGAGCCAGAGGTGTATTTGGAGGAGGTTTTAAATCCGTACTACAGTGGATGTGGACAAAGCAGGAGAATTTGCCGGACACACAGCTGGGGATCAGCTGACGTTACTGAATCCCAATAACACTGGAGCAAGCGTTGACTGTGCAGACGGCACTTCTGAGCAGCAACTAGCGGTATTGGAGCCCAGGGTAAATACTAGAAACGGAGGAGCCAGAGGTGTAATTGGAGCAAGTTTTAAATAAGTAGCACAGTGAATATGGACAGAGCAGGAGAAATTGCCGTGAACACAGCAGGGGAACAGCTGACGTTACCGAACCCCAATAACACCGCAGCAAGTGTTGACTGTGCAGACGGCACTTCCGAGCGCCAACTGGCGGTGCTGGAGCCCAGGGATAAGAATGAAAACAGAGGAGCCAGAGGTGTAATTCGAGCAACTTTAAAATGTGTAGTACAGTGGATGTGGACAAAGCAGGAGAAATTGCCGTCCGCACAGCAGGAGAACAGCTGACGTTACTGAACCCCAATAACACGGCAGCAAGTGTTGACTGTGCAGACGGCACTTCCGAGCGCCAACTGGCGGTGCTGGAGCCCAGGGATAAGAATGAAAACAGAGGAGCCAGAGGTGTAATTGGAGCAACTTTAAAATCTGTAGTAGTGAGAATGTGGACAGAGCAGGAGAAATTGCCGTCCGCACAGCAGGGGAACAGCTGACGTTACTGAACCCCAATAACATGGTAGCAAGTGTTGACTGTGCAGACAGCACTTCCGAGCGCCAACTGGCGGTGCTGGAGCCCAGGGATAAGAATGAAAACAGAGGAGCCAGAGGTGTAATTCGAGCAACTTTAAAATGTGTAGTACAGTGGATGTGGACAAAGCAGGAGAAATTGCCGTCCGCACAGCAGGAGAACAGCTGACGTTACTGAACCCCAATAACACGGCAGCAAGTGTTGACTGTGCAGACGGCACTTCCGTGCGCCAACTGGCGGTGTTGGAGCTCAGGGATAATACTGAAAACAGAGGAGCCAGAGGTGTAATTGGAGCAACTTTAAAATCTGTAGTAGTGAGAATGTGGACAGAGCAGGAGAAATTGCCGTCCGCACAGCAGGGGAACAGCTGACGTTACTGAACCCCAATAACATGGTAGCAAGTGTTGACTGTGCAGACAGCACTTCCGAGCGCCAACTGGCGGTGCTGGAGCCCAGGGATAAGAATGAAAACAGAGGAGCCAGAGGTGTAATTCGAGCAACTTTAAAATCTGTAGTAGTGAGAATGTGGACAGAGCAGGAGAAATTGCCGTCCGCACAGCAGGGGAACAGCTGACGTTACTGAACCCCAATAACATGGTAGCAAGTGTTGACTGTGCAGACAGCACTTCCGAACGCCAACTGGCGGTGCTGGAGCCCAGGGATAAGAATGAAAACAGAGGAGCCAGAGGTGTAATTCGAGCAACTTTAAAATGTGTAGTACAGTGGATGTGGACAAAGCAGGAGAAATTGCCGTCCGCACAGCAGGAGAACAGCTGACTGTAATGCACACGCCCGGGCTGAGCGGCGTGTGCATGTGATTGTAGTGATTCCACTGGACCGTGCCGGAGAGTGAATGCCTGGAGGGGCGTAACTAGGTATTCACCCGATCCGACCAGGGTCGCACGACGGCATACGACGCCAGTGCACCAAGGAGGAACCGAGCAGAGGGACCAGGTGCTACTCCAGGACAGACCCCGGACACGGCTGTTGACCCACACAGGGGAATACAGGAACAGACTGGTAGGCTGGCACACAGACTGGTGGGTATAGGCTGGCTCGACTGGGATGCAGGCAGGCGGGTATGCAGGCAGGGGGGTACAGGCAAGCACAGCTAGAGTGCAGACAGGGAGGCACTAGCAGGTAGGAACACAGGCGGGATAGGACCCAGTACACACTGGGACTCAGGAACAATACAGGCAGAGGGGTACAGGCAAGCACAGCTAGAGTGCAGACAGGGAGGCACTAGCAGGTAGGGACACTGGCGGGATAGGACCCAGTACACATTGGGACTCAGGAACAGAACCACAGATGTGGCGGACAAACACAGCAGAGTGAGGCCGCCCAGAGAGGTGAGCGAGAGCAGGGCAGGACGAGGCCGCCTGGAGCGGTGAGCAAGAGTAGAGCAGGACAAGGCCGCCAGGAGCGGTGAGCAAAGGGTCAGAGCTGAGCGAGACTGCCGGAGCAGTGAGCAAGAGTAAAGCAGGACGAGGCCGCCTGGAGCGGTGAGCAAGAGTGGAGCAAGACTGCCGGAGCAGTGAGCAAAAGGATAAGAGCGGAGCGAGACTGCAGGAGCAGTGAGCAAAAGGGTCAGAGCGGAGCGAGGCTGCCGGAGCAGCGAGCAAAAGGGTCAGAGCGGAGCGAGGCTGCCGGAGCAGCGAGCAAAAGGGTCAGAGCGGAGCAAGGCTGCCGGAGCAGCGAGCAAAAGGGTCAGAGCAGGCTAGAACCGCCGGAGCGGTGAGCAAAGGAGTCCGAGCAGGCTAGAACCGCCGGAGCGGTGAGCAAAGGAGCCGGAGCAGGCTAGAACCGCCGGAGCGGTGAGCAAAGGAGTCGGAGCAGGCTAGAACCGCCGGAGCGGTGAGCAAAGGAGTCAGAGTAAAGCTAGAACCACCGGAGCAGTGGGCAAAGGAGTCAGAGCAGGCTAGAACCGCCGGAGCGGTGAGCAAGGCAGAGCAGGGGGGACAGGGCTCTGTTCACACAGAACAGACAGGAAGAGAAAGGCAGAGCCAGATACTCACAGAGTACTTGCAGAGAAGTAGCGAGTGGACCACAAACTCAAAAACGGGAGTACAGAGACAACAAGCAGGAGTTAGGTACGAGTTCAGACTCTGCAGAAAAAGGAAGGGAACGGACATCGGACATAGAGGCAAAACAGGTAAAGGATAGGAGAGAGTTCAGACTGGAACTGAGTGTACGGAGGAGACCGACACTGCAGAGGGATACAGGAGCGGGTCTGGGAATACGGCCCCCAGAGAGGCGGGACAAACAGACAAGGAGCGTGTTCAGACAGGACAGACAAGATACAGGAGCGGGTCTAGGTAATCGGCCCCTAGAAGGCGGGAGGAACAGGCTAGGAGCGTGTTCAGACAGGCCTGGAAATACAGCCTCCAGGAAAGGCAGACAAGAGAACACAGAACGGGACCTGGCACCTTCAGAGTGCAAGCACACACTGAATGAAACACTATGCTCAGGCAGGGATAGATGGGAGCAGCTGAGCTATATACCAGGTGACAGACAGCAATAGGCTGAGGACGCACAAGGGGTGTGACCCACAGCAGGTACAAAAAGCAGGAAGTGATCGGGCGCCGCCCTTAAGCAGCAGAAACAGACACAAACAGACAGCATGGAGGGAAGCCAGAGAGACATTCTGGACTGGAGATCAAGTGCGCGCTCTTGCACAGTGGGAGATGGACCACTATGCAAGGACGCCGCCAGGTATGTTACACTGACGTTACTGAACCCCAATAACACGGCAGCAAGTGTTGACTGTGCAGACGGCACTTCTGTGCGCCAACTGGCGGTGTTGGAGCTCAGGGATAATACTGAAAACAGAGGAGCCAGAGGTGTAATTGGAGCAACTTTAAAATCTGTAGTAGTGAGAATGTGGACAGAGCAGGAGAAATTGCCGTCCGCACAGCAGGGGAACAGCTGACGTTACTGAACCCCAATAACATGGTAGCAAGTGTTGACTGTGCAGACAGCACTTCCGAGCGCCAACTGGCGGTGCTGGAGCCCAGGGATAAGAATGAAAACAGAGGAGCCAGAGGTGTAATTCGAGCAACTTTAAAATCTGTAGTAGTGAGAATGTGGACAGAGCAGGAGAAATTGCCGTCCGCACAGCAGGGGAACAGCTGACGTTACTGAACCCCAATAACATGGTAGCAAGTGTTGACTGTGCAGACAGCACTTCCGAGCGCCAACTGGCGGTGCTGGAGCCCAGGGATAAGAATGAAAACAGAGGAGCCAGAGGTGTAATTCGAGCAACTTTAAAATGTGTAGTACAGTGGATGTGGACAAAGCAGGAGAAATTGCCGTCCGCACAGCAGGAGAACAGCTGACGTTACTGAACCCCAATAACACGGCAGCAAGTGTTGACTGTGCAGACGGCACTTCCGTGCGCCAACTGGCGGTGTTGGAGCTCAGGGATAATACTGAAAACAGAGGAGCCAGAGGTGTAATTGGAGCAACTTTAAAATCTGTAGTAGTGAGAATGTGGACAGAGCAGGAGAAATTGCCGTCCGCACAGCAGGGGAACAGCTGACGTTACTGAACCCCAATAACATGGTAGCAAGTGTTGACTGTGCAGACAGCACTTCCGAGCGCCAACTGGCGGTGCTGGAGCCCAGGGATAAGAATGAAAACAGAGGAGCCAGAGGTGTAATTGGAGCAACTTTAAAATGTGTAGTACAGTGGATGTGGACAAAGCAGGAGAAATTGCCATCCGCACAGCAGGAGAACAGCTGACGTTACTGAACCCCAATAACACGGCAGCAAGTGTTGACTGTGCAGACGGCACTTCCGAGCGCCAACTGGCGGTGTTGGAGCTCAGGGATTACAGTTCAGGTGGTAGAAACATGAACAGAACAGGAGACCTGGATACTGTTGCCAACCAATTATTTATTCTGGAAGAGGACTGGCAAATTCATGAGAGATCCAGGCCTTGCTCATTTTGAGAAAAGTAAGCCGGTCAACGTTATCAGAGGATAGTCGCATGCGACGGTCTGTTAGTACACCACCTGCGGCACTAAAGACGCGTTCCGATAATACACTAGCAGCAGGGCAAGCTAGCACCTCCAGTGCATACTGACTAAGCTCTGGCCATGTATCCAGCTTACAGACCCAAAACTTGAAGGGAGAAGAGCCGTCTGGGAGTACACTAAGAGGGCAAGACATGTAGTCTGTCACCATCTGACGGAAACGTTGCCTCCTGCTGACTGGAGCTGTCTGTGATGGTGTAGACATTTGTGGCGGCGGGGACACAAAACTTTGCCACATTTCGGCCATACTGGTCTTGCCTTGTGCTGAGGCGCTGCTTCTGCTCCCTCTTTGTGCAGAGCTTCCTCCACTGCCTCGACGCACTGAGCTGCTTTGTAAAGCACTAGCAGCACTGCTCTCGGTTGGAATGGAGAACATGATGGAATGCACCAGTGCGTCTTGGTACTCCCGCATTTTACGCTCCCGGTTCAATGGTGTTATGAGGCTTTGTAAGTTGTCCCGGTAGCGAGGATCTAGGAGGGTGGACACCCAATAATCAGCCGTGTTGAGAATGTGGGCGATGCGGCGGTCGTTTCTGAGGCACTGCAGCATGAAATCAACCATGTGCTGCAGACTGCCAACTGGCCAAGAAACGCTGTCCCCTGCTTGAGGCGTGATCTCTGCCTGCTTTGCATCACCCCACCCTCGCTCTAGATACTGACTACTAGAGCATTGTGTACCTCCCTCCTCTGGACAGATGTCTTCCTCATCCATTGACTCCTCCTCATCCTCCTCACAAAGTGTCCCCTGCCTAGGCCTTTGTGAGGAACCACGTTGCGCAGACTGTAGAGAAGCAGATGGCATTTGTGACTCCTCATCCTCCACCTCTTCCAAAACCTCGTCCCTTAGTGCTTGCAGTGTTTTTTCAAGCAGGCAGATAAGGGGGATAGTCATGCTGACTAGTGCATCATCTGCACTCGCCATCCGCGTGGAATAATCGAAGGCACGCAAAACGTGGCAAATGTCCTTCATAGAGGCCCACTCAGTGGTGGTGAAGTGTGAACGGCGCGCACTGCGACTTGTTTGCGCCTGCTGCAGCTGGTACTCCATTACTGCTGCCTGCTGCTCACACAACCTCTCCAACATATGTAACGTTGAATTCCACCTGGTGGGTAGGTCACATATGATGCGATGTTCCGGAAGACATAATCGGCGCTGCAGAGCTGCAATGCGTGATCTTGCATTGCTGGAACGCCGCAAGTGAGCGCACTCTATGCGGACCTTGTGAAGCAGTGCATCAAGATCCGGATAGTCCCTCAAAAAACTCTGCACGACCAAGTTGAGCACATGTGCCAGACATGGGATGTGAGTGAGGTTGCCTAGGCCCAGAGCTGCCACCAGATTTCGGCCATTGTCACACACTACCATGCCTGGCTGGAGATTCGCTGGCACAAACCACACGTCACTCTGCTGCTTGATGGCATTCCAGAGCTCCTGCGCTGTGTGGCTTCGATTCCCCAAAGAAATTAATTTTAATACGGCCTGTTGACGTTTGGCCACGGCTGTGCTCATATCGGTCATCATAACAGGTAACCGTTCACGGGTCGATGTGGAGGTAGACCGTGACGGCTCCTGCAGCGCTGATTCAGAGGAACTGGAGTATGAGGAGGAGTCAATGTGTACAGACTGGATTCCTGCAATCCTTGGAGTTGGCAGAACACGTACAGCGCCACTCTCAAGATCTGTACCCGGCTCCACAACATTTACCCAATGGGCAGTGAGGGAAAGGTATCGTCCCTGTCCATGCTTACTGGTCCACGCATCAGTGGTCAGGTGGACCTTGCTACTGACGGCGTTTTGTAGCGCATGTTTAATTTTTCCCTCCACATGATGTTGCAGGGCAGGGATGGCTTGCCTGCTGAAATAAAAGCGGCTGGGCACGTTGTATTGTGGGACTGCCAATGCCATAAAGTTACGGAATGTGTCAGTCTCCACCAGCCTGAATGATAGCATTTCAAGGGCCAGTAGTTTAGCAATGCCAGCATTCAGAGCCTGTGCTCGGGGGTGGTTTGCCGAGTATGGGCGCCTTTTCTCCCATGCCTGTGCTAACGATGGCTGTAGACTGGCCTGGGAGTGTGAGGATGACTGGGAAAGTGGTGCTGTGGGAAGAATTACACTGTGTCTCTGTACAACAGTGCCAGAGATTCTTCCATGGCGATCCTGTGAGGAAGCCGAACCAGCTGTGTGTGAGCTGGAGGAAGAGGCTACAACACGAGCTGAAGAGGTGGTAGGTGGCGCTGTAGGTTGGCCTAGGTCTTCAGTGTGTTTGTGTAACTCCACCACGTGCTTGGTCCGCACATGTTTCCACATATTTGTGGTATTGAGGTTGCTGACACTTTTCCCTCTTTTCACCTTCTGATTACACAGCTTGCATTTGACAAAGCAAATGTCATCTGCAACTGTGTCAAAAAAGGACCAGGCACTGCAAGTCTTGGGAGCGCCCGCTTTGGATTTTGGAAGAGCCATGCTCCTAATGGGTGCCGAAGTGGAGGCTACAGTCTGCCCCCTCCCTCTCCCTCCTTTTTGGGCCGTTCGGGGAATCTCTTCCTCAGAGCTGCTCCCACCACCTTCCTGTCCCTCACGCCATGATGGGTCAAGGACCTCATCATCTACACCACCCTCTTCAAACAACTGCTTCTCCTGGGTAGTCTCGACAGCACAGTACGCACCAGAAAGTGGCACCTGAGTCTCATCATCAGATGCGTACTGAGGTGTGCTGCTGACCATAGGCACTGGCCCACCCGCCTCTTCAGATTCAGAGAGACAAAACGGTTGCGCATCACTGCATACTACCTCTTCTTCAAATTCTCGAATTCTGCTTGGCTGGCCCCCTCTTTCCAAGCCAAGAGATTCAGAGAACAGAAGTAGAGATGGCTCCTGTCCAGGGCTCTCTGACTGCCTGGGCAATTTGGCAGGTGGTGAAGAGACAGATGGGTGCTCTTCAGTGCTCAGGACCTGAGAGGATCTGGAACTAATTGAAGTCGATGCGTTAGCTGCCATCCATCCGACAACGGCTTCAATTTGGTCCTCGCGCAGCAGTGGGGTACGGCTAGCTCCTACAAAGCTGCGCATAAAGGACTGTTCCCTGGTAAAACTGGGGGATGCTGAGTCACTGGTGCCCGCAGCAGGCACAGAATCCCCACGTCCTCTCCCTGCAGGCACAGAATCCTCACGTCCTCTCCCTGCAGAAACTCCACGCCCACGCCCACGCCCACGACCACGACCACATGCCTTACTCCCTGCCTTCTTCATCTTGGTAGACTGATAAAGATAGGCAGAAAAGTACTAAGGGCTTAGTGTGCTTATTCCTGAACAGCTGCTAACAGGTATAAGAAACACTAATTTTATAAAGTGTGGACTAGACTTTAATATGAGCTAATGTGGCCTACACAACTGTAAAGTGGAGTGTTTGGTGAACTTTATTTAGGTTTTTTTTGTCACAAAAAGACACTGGATGTGCCTAAAGATGTAATAACGATAGTATCACAAACTTTTTGTAGCTATTACAATGTAGGAAGGTAACCTACAATGCAATAGATGAGGCTGCAAAAAATAGGCTAATACTAATCTGGCTGGGGCTGCAGGGCCCAATGCTGCAGAAAGGCTCCTCTATCTACTCCTATATAGTGTGTTTGGAATCAATTTAGCTGAATACGGATGGAACCACCACACTAATAGGAGATATCAGGAAAAATTATGAATTGGCAATAAAGGACAATGTATGAGGCAATGACACACACTGAGTGCACTACAACCAGACGGGGTTGAAGCACACACTACAGGGTGAGCTGCACTCACACACCAGACCTTGCAGACAGCGGTGAACAGTACAGATGCAGAGCACTGTGCACTAGTGCTGCAAGACGGAAAAAAATTTCTCTATCTACTCCTATATAGTGTGTTTGGAACCAATTTAGCTGAATACAGATGGAACCACCACACTAATAGGAGATATCAGGAAAAATTATGAATTGGCAAAAAAGGACAATGTATGAGGCAGTGACACACACTGAGTGCACTACAACCAGACTTGGCTGAAGCACACACTACAGGGTGAGCTGCACTCACACACACAGACCTTGCAGATAGCGGTGAACAGCACAGGGAACTGTGCACTAGCACTGCAAGGCACAGTGATTTAGAAAGTAGCTTGGGTAAAGCAGTATAGAGCAAATAGGTAGCTAAAACTGTCCCTCAGAACAACAGCGTCCTATCAGTAACTGAATTCACAGCAGAGTGAGCTCAAAATGGCGGCGGTGGCTTTTATAGTGCATCATGACATCATTTCAGCAGCCAATCACAGCCATGCCATTAGTTAAGATGCCTACATGCCTAACAGGATGTGCCCACACTTCTTAGGATCCTCATTGGCTGAATAAAATGAAAATGTCTCATTGCATTATGGGAACTTCCGATTCCGGTATACGATATTGCAATAGTATCGGAATTAAATATCGGAATTCCGATACCGCGAATATCGGCCAATACCCGATATTTCAGTATCGGAATGCTCAACACTACCCACGGGGTAAAATTGCAAAAAGTTGAAAAATTTTTTTTTTTGGACTTAGCAATTTTTCCGGCGTTTATCAGACTTTCAGATAGGGGAAATGTCAGTTAGCATTCCAATTTCAGTTCCAGAGCAATTCGCCCAATGAGTCCTTGATGTTTAGTCGTTTTCAGCCAATTTTATGGATTTTTGAAAATTTCACTTTTTTGTGAAAATATCCACTAAATGAGGGAATAATATGTGTTAGGGTACCCCAGGAGCGTTCCAAATGTGTGTGGGTAGAATATATATCCCACGGGGTAAAATTGCAAAAAGTTGAAAAATTTTTTTTTCTGGACTTAGTCATTTTTCCGGCGTTTATCAGACTTTCAGATAGGGGAAATGTCAGTGAGCGTTCCGATTTCAGTTCCAGAGCGATTCGCCCAATGAGTCCTTGATATTTAGTCGTTTTCAGCCAATTTTCTGGATTTTTGAAAATTTCACTTTTTTGTGAAAATATCCACTAAATGAGGGAATAATATGTGTGAGGGTACCCCAGGAGAGTTCCAAATGTGTGTGGGTAGAATATATATCCCACGGGGGTAAAATTGCAAAAAGTTGAAAAATTTTTTTTTTGGACTTAGTAATTTTTCCGGCGTTTATCAGACTTTCAGATAGGGGAAATGTCAGTGAGCGTTCCGATTTCAGTTCCAGAGCGATTCGCCCAATGAGTCCTTGATGTTTAGTCGTTTTCAGCCAATTTTCTGGATTTTTGAAAATTTCACTTTTTTGTGAAAATATCCACTAAATGAGGGAATAATATGTGTGAGGGTACCCCAGGAGAGTTCCAAATGTGTGTGGGTAGAATATATATCCCACGGGGGTAAAATTGCAAAAAGTTGAAAAATTTTTTTTTTTGGACTTAGTCATTTTTCCGCCGTTTATCAGACTTTCAGATAGGGGAAATGTCAGTGAGCGTTCCGATTTCAATTCCAGAGCGATTCGCCCAATGAGTCCTTGATGTTTAGTCGTTTTCAGCCAATTTTCTGGATTTTTGAAAATTTCACTTTTTTGTGAAAATATCCACTAAATGAGGGAATAATATGTGTGAGGGTACCCCAGGAGAGTTCCAAATGTGTGTGGGTAGAATATATATCCCACGGGGTAAAATTGCAAAAAGTTGAAAAATTTTTTTTTTTGGACTTAGCAATTTTTCCGGCGTTTATCAGACTTTCAGATAGGGGAAATGTCAGTTAGCATTCCGATTTCAGTTCCAGAGCAATTCGCCCAATGAGTCCTTGATGTTTAGTCGTTTTCAGCCAATTTTATGGATTTTTGAAAATTTCACTTTTTTGTGAAAATATCCACTAAATGAGGGAATAATATGTGTTAGGGTACCCCAGGAGCGTTCCAAATGTGTGTGGGTAGAATATATATCCCACGGGGTAAAATTGCAAAAAGTTGAAAAATTTTTTTTTCTGGACTTAGTCATTTTTCCGGCGTTTATCAGAGTTTCAGATAGGGGAAATGTCAGTGAGCGTTCCGATTTCAGTTCCAGAGCGATTCGCCCAATGAGTCCTTGATATTTAGTCGTTTTCAGCCAATTTTCTGGATTTTTGAAAATTTCACTTTTTTGTGAAAATATCCACTAAATGAGGGAATAATATGTGTGAGGGTACCCCAGGAGAGTTCCAAATGTGTGTGGGTAGAATATATATCCTACGGGGTAAAATTGCAAAAAGTTGAAAAAAATTTTTTTTTTCGACTTAGTAATTTTTCCGGCGTTTATCAGACTTTCAGATAGGGGAAATGTCAGTGAGCGTTCCGATTTCAGTTCCAGAGCGATTCGCCCAATGAGTCCTTGATGTTTAGTCGTTTTCAGCCAATTTTCTGGATTTTTGAAAATTTCACTTTTTTGTGAAAATATCCACTAAATGAGGGAATAATATGTGTGAGGGTACCCCAGGAGAGTTCCAAATGTGTGTGGGTAGAATATATATCCCACGGGGGTAAAAATTGAAAAAAGTTGAAAAAATTTTTTTTTGGACTTAGTCATTTTTCTGGCGTTTATCAGACTTTCAGATAGGGAAAATGTCAGTGAGCGTTCCGATTTCAGTTCCAGAGCGATTCGCCCAATGAGTCCTTGATGTTTAGTCGTTTTCAGCCAATTTTATGGATTTTTGAAAATTTCACTTTTTTGTGAAAATATCCACTAAATGAGGGAATAATATGTGTTAGGGTACCCCAGGAGCGTTCCAAATGTGTGTGGGTAGAATATATATCCCACGGGGTAAAATTGCAAAAAGTTGAAAATTTTTTTTTTCTGGACTTAGTCATTTTTCCGGCGTTTATCAGACTTTCAGATAGGGGAAATGTCAGTGAGCGTTCCGATTTCAGTTCCACAGCGATTTGCCCAATGAGTCCTTGATATTTAGTCATTTTCAGCCAATTTTCGAGATTTTTGAAAATTTCACTTTTTTGTGAAAATATCCACTAAATGAGGGAATAATATGTGTGAGGGTACCCCAGGAGAGTTCCAAATGTGTGTGGGTAGAATATATATCCTACGGGGTAAAATTGCAAAAAGTTGAAAAATTTTTTTTTTTGGACTTAGTAATTTTTCCGGCGTTTATCAGACTTTCAGATAGGGGAAATGTCAGTGAGTGTTCCGATTTCAGTTCCAGAGCGATTCGCCCAATGAGTTCTTGATATTTAGTTGTTTTCAGCCAATTTCCTGGATTTTTGAAAATTTCACTTTTTTGTGAAAATATCCACTAAATGAGGGAATAATGTGTGAGGGTACCCCAGGAGAGTTCCAAATGTGTGTGGGTAGAATATATATCCCACGGGGGTAAAAATTGAAAAAAGTTGAAAAAAATTTTTTTTGGACTTAGTCATTTTTCTGGCGTTTATCAGACTTTCAGATATGACAAATGTCAGTGAGCGTTCCGAATTCAGTTCCAGAGCGATTTGCCCAATGAGTCCTTGATATTTAGTCGCTTTCAGCCCATTTTCTGGATTTTTGAAAATTTCACTTTTTTGTGAAAATATCCACAAAATGAGGGAATAATAATTGTGAGGGTACCCCAGGAGAGTTCCAAATGTTTGTGGGTAGAATATATATCCCACGGGGTAAAATTGCAAAAAGTTGAAAAATTTTTTTTTTTGGACTTAGTCATTTTTCCGGCGTTTATCAGACTTTCAGATAGGGGAAATGTCAGTGAGCGTTCTGATTTCAGTTCCAGAGCGATTCGCCCAATGAGTCCTTGATATTTAGTAGTTTTCAGCCAATTTTCTGGATTTTTGAAAATTTCACTTTTTTGTGAAAATATCCACTAAATGATGGAATAATATGTGTGATGGTACCCTAGGAGAGTACCAAATGTTTGTTGGTAGAATATATATCCCACGGGGGTAAAATTGAAAAAAGTTGAAAAATTTTTTTTTTGGACTTAGTCATTTTTCCGGCGTTTATCAGACTTTCAGATAGGGGAAATGTCAGTGAGCTTTCTGATTTCAGTTCCAGAGCGATTCGCACAATGAGTCCTTGATATTTAGTCGTTTTCAGCCAATTTTCTGGATTTTTGAAAATTTCTCTTTTTTGTGAAAATATCCACTAAATGAGGGAATAATATGTGTGAGGGTACCCCAGGAGAGTTCCAAAAGTTTGTGGGTAGAATATATATCCCACGGGGTAAAATTGCAAAAAGTTGAAAAATTTTTTTTTTCGGACTTAGCAATTTTTCCAGCGTTTATCAGACTTTCAGATAGGGGAAATGTCAGTGAGCGTTCAGATTTCAGTTCCAGAGCTATTCGCCCAATGAGTCCTTGATGTTTAGTCGTTTTCAGCCAATTTTATGGATTTTTGAAAATTTCACTTTTTTGTGAAAATATCCACTAAATGAGGGAATAATATGTGTTAGGGTACCCCAGGAGAGTTCCAAATGTGTGTGGGTAGAATATATATCCCACGGGGGTAAAAATTGAAAAAAGTTTAAAAAAATTTTTTTTGGACTTAGTCATTTTTCTGGCGTTTATCAGACTTTCAGATATAACAAATGTCAGTGAGCATTCCGAATTCAGTTCCAGAGCGATTTGCCCAATGAGTCCTTGATATTTAGTCGCTTTCAGCCAATTTTCTGGATTTTTGAAAATTTCACTTTTTTGTGAAAATATCCACTAAATGAGGGAATAATATGTGTGAGGGTACCCTAGGAGAGTACCAAATGTGTGTGGGTAGAATATATATCCCACGGGGTAAAATTGAAAAAAGTTGAAAATTTTTTTTTTTTGACTTAGTTATTTTTCCGGCGTTTATCAGACTTTCAGATAGGGGAAATGTCAGTGAGCGTTCCGATTTCAGTTCCAGAGCGATTCGCCCAATGAGTCTTTGTTATTTAGTCGTTTTCAGCCAATTTTCTGGATTTTTGAAAATTTCACTTTTTTGTGAAAATATCCACTAAATGAGGGAATAATATGTGTGAGGGTACCCTAGGAGAGTACCAAATGTGTGTGGGTAGAATATATATCCCACGGGGGTAAAATTGAAAAAAGTTGAAAAATTTTTTTTTTTTGGACTTAGTCATTTTTCCGGCGTTTATCAGACTTTCAGATAAGGGAAATGTCAGTGAGCTTTCTGATTTCAGTTCCAGAGCGATTCGCACAATGAGTCCTTGATATTTAGTCGTTTTCAGCCAATTTTCTGGATTTTTGAAAATGTCACTTTTTTGTGAAAATATCCACTAAATGAGGGAATAATATGTGTGAGGGTACCCCAGGAGAGTTCCAAATGTTTGTGGGTAGAATATATATCCCACGGGGGTAAAATTGAAAAAAGTTGAAAATTTTTTTTTTTTTGGACTTAGTCATTTTTCCGGCGTTTATCAGACTTTCAGATAGGGGAAATGTCAGTGAGCGTTCCGATTTCAGTTCCAGAGCGATTCGCCCAATGAGTTCTTGATATTTAGTCATTTTCAGCCATTTTTCTGGATTTTTGAAAATTTCACTTTTTTGTGAAAATATCCACTAACTGAGGGAATAATATGTGTGAGGGTACCCCAGGAGAGTTCCAACTGTGTGTGGGTAGAATATATATCCCACGGGGGTAAAAATTGAAAAAAGTTGAAAAAATTTTTTTTTGGACTTAGTCATTTTTCTGGCGTTTATCAGACTTTCAGATAGGGGAAATGTCAGTGAGCGTTCCGATTTCAGTTCCAGAGCGATTCGACCAATGAGTTTTTGATATTTAGTCGTTTTCAGCCAATTTTTTGGATTTTTGAAAATTTCACTTTTTTGTGAAAATATCCACAAAATGAGGGAATAATATATGTGAGGATACCCCAGGAGAGTTCCAAATGTTTGTGGGTAGAATATATATCCCACGGGGGTAAAATTGAAAAAAGTTGAAAAATTTTTTTTTTTTTGGACTTAGTCATTTTTCCGGCATTTATCAGACTTTCAGATAGGGGAAATGTCAGTGAGCGTTCCGATTTGAGTTCCAGAGTGACTCGCCCAATGAGTCCTTGATGTTTAGTCGTTTTCAGCCAATTTTCTGGATTTTTGAAAATTTCACTTTTTTGTGAAAATATCCACTAAATGAGGGAATAATATGTGTGAGGGTACCCCAGGAGAGTTCCAAATGTGTGTGGGTAGAATATATATCCCACGGGGGTAAAAATTGAAAAAAGTTGAAAAAAATTTTTTTTGGACTTAGTCATTTTTCTGGCGTTTATCAGACTTTCAGATAGGGGAAATGTCAGTGAGCGTTCCGATTTCAGTTCCAGAGCAATTCGCCCAATGAGTTTTTGATATTTAGTCGTTTTCAGCCAATTTTCTGGATTTTTGAAAATTTCACTTTTTTGTGAAAATATCCACAAAATGAGGGAATAATATATGTGAGGATACCCCAGGAGAGTTCCAAATGTTTGTGGGTAGAATATATATCCCACGGGGGTAAAATTGAAAAAAGTTGAAAATTTTTTTTTTTTTGGACTTAGTCATTTTTCCGGCGTTTATCAGACTTTCAGATAGGGGAAATGTCAGTGAGCGTTCCGATTTCAGTTCCAGAGCGATTCGCCCAATGAGTCCTTGATGTTTACTCGTTTTCAGCCAATTTTCTGGATTTTTGAAAATTTCACTTTTTTGTGAAAATATCCACTAAATGAGGGAATGATATGTGTGAGGGTACCCCAGGAGAGTTCCAAATGTGTGTGGGTAGAATATATATCCCACGGGGTAAAATTGCAAAAAGTAGAAAAATTTTTTTTTTTGGACTTAGTCATTTTTCCGACGTTTATCAGACTTTCAGATAGGGGAAATGTCAGTGAGCATTCCGATTTCAGTTCCAGAGCGATTCGCCCAATGAGTTTTTGATATTTAGTCGTTTTCAGCCAATTTTCTGGATTTTTGAAAATTTCACTTTTTTGTGAAAATATCCACAAAATGAGGGAATAATATATGTGAGGGTACCCCAGGAGAGTTCCAAATGTTTGTGGGTAGAATATATATCCCACGGGGTAAAATTGCAAAAAGTTGAAAAAATTTTTTTTTTGGACTTAGTCATTTTTCCGACGTTTATCAGACTTTCAGATAGGGGAAATGTCAGTGAGCATTCCGATTTCAGTTCCAGAGCGATTCGCCCAATGAGTTTTTGATATTTAGTCGTTTTCAGCCAATTTTCTGGATTTTTGAAAATTTCACTTTTTTGTGAAAATATCCACAAAATGAGGGAATAATATATGTGAGGGTACCTCAGGAGAGTTCCAAATGTTTGTGGGTAGAATATATATCCCACGGGGGTAAAATTGAAAAAAGTTGAAAAATTATTTTTTTTTTGGACTTAGTCATTTTTCCGGCGTTTATCAGACTTTCAGATAGGGGAAATGTCAGTGAGCGTTCCGATTTGAGTTCCAGAGCGACTCGCCCAATGAGTCCTTGATGTTTAGTCGTTTTCAGCCAATTTTCTGGATTTTTGAAAATTTCACTTTTTTGTGAAAATATCCACTAAATGAGGGAATAATATGTGTGAGGGTACCCCAGGAGAGTTCCAAATGTGTGTGGGTAGAATATATATCCCACGGGATAAAATTGCAAAAAGTTGAAAAATTATTTTTTTTTGGACTTAGTCATTTTTCCGGCGTTTATCAGACTTTCAGATATAACAAATGTCAGTGAGCATTCCGAATTCAGTTCCAGAGCGATTTGCCCAATGAGTCCTTGATATTTAGTCGCTTTCAGCCAATTTTCTGGATTTTTGAAAATTTCACTTTTTTGTGAAAATATCCACTAAATGAGGGAATAATATGTGTGAGGGTACCCTAGGAGAGTACCAAATGTGTGTGGGTAGAATATATATCCCACGGGGTAAAATTGAAAAAAGTTGAAAATTTTTTTTTTTTGACTTAGTTATTTTTCCGGCGTTTATCAGACTTTCAGATAGGGGAAATGTCAGTGAGCGTTCCGATTTCAGTTCCAGAGCGATTCGCCCAATGAGTCTTTGTTATTTAGTCGTTTTCAGCCAATTTTCTGGATTTTTGAAAATTTCACTTTTTTGTGAAAATATCCACTAAATGAGGGAATAATATGTGTGAGGGTACCCTAGGAGAGTACCAAATGTGTGTGGGTAGAATATATATCCCACGGGGGTAAAATTGAAAAAAGTTGAAAAATTTTTTTTTTTTGGACTTAGTCATTTTTCCGGCGTTTATCAGACTTTCAGATAAGGGAAATGTCAGTGAGCTTTCTGATTTCAGTTCCAGAGCGATTCGCACAATGAGTCCTTGATATTTAGTCGTTTTCAGCCAATTTTCTGGATTTTTGAAAATGTCACTTTTTTGTGAAAATATCCACTAAATGAGGGAATAATATGTGTGAGGGTACCCCAGGAGAGTTCCAAATGTTTGTGGGTAGAATATATATCCCACGGGGGTAAAATTGAAAAAAGTTGAAAATTTTTTTTTTTTTGGACTTAGTCATTTTTCCGGCGTTTATCAGACTTTCAGATAGGGGAAATGTCAGTGAGCGTTCCGATTTCAGTTCCAGAGCGATTCGCCCAATGAGTTCTTGATATTTAGTCATTTTCAGCCATTTTTCTGGATTTTTGAAAATTTCACTTTTTTGTGAAAATATCCACTAACTGAGGGAATAATATGTGTGAGGGTACCCCAGGAGAGTTCCAACTGTGTGTGGGTAGAATATATATCCCACGGGGGTAAAAATTGAAAAAAGTTGAAAAAATTTTTTTTTGGACTTAGTCATTTTTCTGGCGTTTATCAGACTTTCAGATAGGGGAAATGTCAGTGAGCGTTCCGATTTCAGTTCCAGAGCGATTCGACCAATGAGTTTTTGATATTTAGTCGTTTTCAGCCAATTTTTTGGATTTTTGAAAATTTCACTTTTTTGTGAAAATATCCACAAAATGAGGGAATAATATATGTGAGGATACCCCAGGAGAGTTCCAAATGTTTGTGGGTAGAATATATATCCCACGGGGGTAAAATTGAAAAAAGTTGAAAAATTTTTTTTTTTTTGGACTTAGTCATTTTTCCGGCATTTATCAGACTTTCAGATAGGGGAAATGTCAGTGAGCGTTCCGATTTGAGTTCCAGAGTGACTCGCCCAATGAGTCCTTGATGTTTAGTCGTTTTCAGCCAATTTTCTGGATTTTTGAAAATTTCACTTTTTTGTGAAAATATCCACTAAATGAGGGAATAATATGTGTGAGGGTACCCCAGGAGAGTTCCAAATGTGTGTGGGTAGAATATATATCCCACGGGGGTAAAAATTGAAAAAAGTTGAAAAAAATTTTTTTTGGACTTAGTCATTTTTCTGGCGTTTATCAGACTTTCAGATAGGGGAAATGTCAGTGAGCGTTCCGATTTCAGTTCCAGAGCAATTCGCCCAATGAGTTTTTGATATTTAGTCGTTTTCAGCCAATTTTCTGGATTTTTGAAAATTTCACTTTTTTGTGAAAATATCCACAAAATGAGGGAATAATATATGTGAGGATACCCCAGGAGAGTTCCAAATGTTTGTGGGTAGAATATATATCCCACGGGGGTAAAATTGAAAAAAGTTGAAAATTTTTTTTTTTTTGGACTTAGTCATTTTTCCGGCGTTTATCAGACTTTCAGATAGGGGAAATGTCAGTGAGCGTTCCGATTTCAGTTCCAGAGCGATTCGCCCAATGAGTCCTTGATGTTTACTCGTTTTCAGCCAATTTTCTGGATTTTTGAAAATTTCACTTTTTTGTGAAAATATCCACAAAATGAGGGAATAATATATGTGAGGGTACCCCAGGAGAGTTCCAAATGTTTGTGGGTAGAATATATATCCCACGGGGTAAAATTGCAAAAAGTTGAAAAAATTTTTTTTTTGGACTTAGTCATTTTTCCGACGTTTATCAGACTTTCAGATAGGGGAAATGTCAGTGAGCATTCCGATTTCAGTTCCAGAGCGATTCGCCCAATGAGTTTTTGATATTTAGTCGTTTTCAGCCAATTTTCTGGATTTTTGAAAATTTCACTTTTTTGTGAAAATATCCACAAAATGAGGGAATAATATATGTGAGGGTACCTCAGGAGAGTTCCAAATGTTTGTGGGTAGAATATATATCCCACGGGGGTAAAATTGAAAAAAGTTGAAAAATTATTTTTTTTTTGGACTTAGTCATTTTTCCGGCGTTTATCAGACTTTCAGATAGGGGAAATGTCAGTGAGCGTTCCGATTTGAGTTCCAGAGCGACTCGCCCAATGAGTCCTTGATGTTTAGTCGTTTTCAGCCAATTTTCTGGATTTTTGAAAATTTCACTTTTTTGTGAAAATATCCACTAAATGAGGGAATAATATGTGTGAGGGTACCCCAGGAGAGTTCCAAATGTGTGTGGGTAGAATATATATCCCACGGGATAAAATTGCAAAAAGTTGAAAAATTATTTTTTTTTGGACTTAGTCATTTTTCCGGCGTTTATCAGACTTTCAGATATAACAAATGTCAGTGAGCATTCCGAATTCAGTTCCAGAGCGATTTGCCCAATGAGTCCTTGATATTTAGTCGCTTTCAGCCAATTTTCTGGATTTTTGAAAATTTCACTTTTTTGTGAAAATATCCACTAAATGAGGGAATAATATGTGTGAGGGTACCCTAGGAGAGTACCAAATGTGTGTGGGTAGAATATATATCCCACGGGGTAAAATTGAAAAAAGTTGAAAATTTTTTTTTTTTGACTTAGTTATTTTTCCGGCGTTTATCAGACTTTCAGATAGGGGAAATGTCAGTGAGCGTTCCGATTTCAGTTCCAGAGCGATTCGCCCAATGAGTCTTTGTTATTTAGTCGTTTTCAGCCAATTTTCTGGATTTTTGAAAATTTCACTTTTTTGTGAAAATATCCACTAAATGAGGGAATAATATGTGTGAGGGTACCCTAGGAGAGTACCAAATGTGTGTGGGTAGAATATATATCCCACGGGGGTAAAATTGAAAAAAGTTGAAAAATTTTTTTTTTTTGGACTTAGTCATTTTTCCGGCGTTTATCAGCCTTTCAGATAAGGGAAATGTCAGTGAGCTTTCTGATTTCAGTTCCAGAGCGATTCGCACAATGAGTCCTTGATATTTAGTCGTTTTCAGCCAATTTTCTGGATTTTTGAAAATGTCACTTTTTTGTGAAAATATCCACTAAATGAGGGAATAATATGTGTGAGGGTACCCCAGGAGAGTTCCAAATGTTTGTGGGTAGAATATATATCCCACGGGGGTAAAATTGAAAAAAGTTGAAAATTTTTTTTTTTTTGGACTTAGTCATTTTTCCGGCGTTTATCAGACTTTCAGATAGGGGAAATGTCAGTGAGCGTTCCGATTTCAGTTCCAGAGCGATTCGCCCAATGAGTTCTTGATATTTAGTCATTTTCAGCCATTTTTCTGGATTTTTGAAAATTTCACTTTTTTGTGAAAATATCCACTAACTGAGGGAATAATATGTGTGAGGGTACCCCAGGAGAGTTCCAACTGTGTGTGGGTAGAATATATATCCCACGGGGGTAAAAATTGAAAAAAGTTGAAAAAATTTTTTTTTGGACTTAGTCATTTTTCTGGCGTTTATCAGACTTTCAGATAGGGGAAATGTCAGTGAGCGTTCCGATTTCAGTTCCAGAGCGATTCGACCAATGAGTTTTTGATATTTAGTCGTTTTCAGCCAATTTTTTGGATTTTTGAAAATTTCACTTTTTTGTGAAAATATCCACAAAATGAGGGAATAATATATGTGAGGATACCCCAGGAGAGTTCCAAATGTTTGTGGGTAGAATATATATCCCACGGGGGTAAAATTGAAAAAAGTTGAAAAATTTTTTTTTTTTTGGACTTAGTCATTTTTCCGGCATTTATCAGACTTTCAGATAGGGGAAATGTCAGTGAGCGTTCCGATTTGAGTTCCAGAGTGACTCGCCCAATGAGTCCTTGATGTTTAGTCGTTTTCAGCCAATTTTCTGGATTTTTGAAAATTTCACTTTTTTGTGAAAATATCCACTAAATGAGGGAATAATATGTGTGAGGGTACCCCAGGAGAGTTCCAAATGTGTGTGGGTAGAATATATATCCCACGGGGGTAAAAATTGAAAAAAGTTGAAAAAAATTTTTTTTGGACTTAGTCATTTTTCTGGCGTTTATCAGACTTTCAGATAGGGGAAATGTCAGTGAGCGTTCCGATTTCAGTTCCAGAGCAATTTGCCCAATGAGTTTTTGATATTTAGTCGTTTTCAGCCAATTTTCTGGATTTTTGAAAATTTCACTTTTTTGTGAAAATATTCACAAAATGAGGGAATAATATATGTGAGGATACCCCAGGAGAGTTCCAAATGTTTGTGGGTAGAATATATATCCCACGGGGGTAAAATTGAAAAAAGTTGAAAATTTTTTTTTTTTTGGACTTAGTCATTTTTCCGGCGTTTATCAGACTTTCAGATAGGGGAAATGTCAGTGAGCGTTCCGATTTCAGTTCCAGAGCGATTCGCCCAATGAGTCCTTGATGTTTACTCGTTTTCAGCCAATTTTCTGGATTTTTGAAAATTTCACTTTTTTGTGAAAATATCCACTAAATGAGGGAATAATATGTGTGAGGGTACCCCAGGAGAGTTCCAAATGTGTGTGGGTAGAATATATATCCCACGGGGTAAAATTGCAAAAAGTAGAAAAATTTTTTTTTTTGGACTTAGTCATTTTTCCGACGTTTATCAGACTTTCAGATAGGGGAAATGTCAGTGAGCATTACGATTTCAGTTCCAGAGCGATTCGCCCAATGAGTTTTTGATATTTAGTCGTTTTCAGCCAATTTTCTGGATTTTTGAAAATTTCACTTTTTTGTGAAAATATCCACAAAATGAGGGAATAATATATGTGAGGGTACCCCAGGAGAGTTCCAAATGTTTGTGGGTAGAATATATATCCCACGGGGTAAAATTGCAAAAAGTTGAAAAAATTTTTTTTTTGGACTTAGTCATTTTTCCGACGTTTATCAGACTTTCAGATAGGGGAAATGTCAGTGAGCATTCCGATTTCAGTTCCAGAGCGATTCGCCCAATGAGTTTTTGATATTTAGTCGTTTTCAGCCAATTTTCTGGATTTTTGAAAATTTCACTTTTTTGTGAAAATATCCACAAAATGAGGGAATAATATATGTGAGGGTACCTCAGGAGAGTTCCAAATGTTTGTGGGTAGAATATATATCCCACGGGGGTAAAATTGCAAAAAGTTGAAAAATTATTTTTTTTTGGACTTAGTCATTTTTCCGGCGTTTATCAGACTTTCAGATAAGGGAAATGTCAGTGAGCTTTCTGATTTCAGTTCCAGAGCGATTCGCACAATGAGTCCTTGATATTTAGTCGTTTTCAGCCAATTTTCTGGATTTTTGAAAATGTCACTTTTTTGTGAAAATATCCACTAAATGAGGGAATAATATGTATGAGGGTACCCCAGGAGAGTTCCAAATGTTTGTGGGTAGAATATATATCCCACGGGGGTAAAATTGAAAAAAGTTGAAAAATTTTTTTTTTTTGGACTTAGTCATTTTTCCGGCGTTTATCAGACTTTCAGATATGGCAAATGTCAGTGAGCGTTCCGAATTCAGTTCCAGAGCGATTAGCCCAATGAGTCCTTGATATTTAGTCGTTTTCAGCCAATTTTCTGGATTTTTGAAAATTTCACTTTTTTGTGAAAATATCCACTAAATGAGGGAATAATATGTGTGAGGGTACCCCAGGAGAGTTTCAAATGTGTGTGGGTAGAATATTTATCCCACGGGGGTAAAATTGAAAAAAAAATTTTTTTCGAATTAGTTATTTTTCCGACGTTTATCAGACTTTCAGATATGGCAAATGTCAGTGAGCGTTCCGAATTCAGTTCCAGAGTGATTTGCCCAATGAGTCCTTGATATTTATTCGTTTTCAGTCAATTTTCTGGATTTTTGAAAATGTCACTTTTTTGTGAAAATATCCACTAAATGAGGGAATAATATATGTGAGGGTACCCCAGGAGAGATCCAAATGTGTGTGGGTAGAATATATATCCCACGGGGGTAAAATTGCAAAAAGTTGAAAAAATTTTTTTTTTGGACTTAGTCATTTTTCCGGCATTTATCAGACTTTCAGATAGGGGAAATGTCAGTGAGCGTTCCGATTTCAGTTCCAGAGCGATTCGCCCAATGAGTCCTTGATGTTTAGTCGTTTTCAGCCAATTTTCTGGATTTTTGAAAATTTCACTTTTTTGTGAAAATATCCACTAAATGAGGGAATAATATGTGTGAGGGTACCCCAGGAGAGTTCCAAATGTGTGTGGGTAGAATATATATCCCACGGGGGTAAAAATTGAAAAAAGTTGAAAAAAATTTTTTTTGGATTTAGTCATTTTTCTGGCGTTTATCAGACTTTCAGATAGGGGAAATGTCAGTGAGCATTCCGATTTCAGTTCCAGAGCGATTCGCCCAATGAGTTTTTGATATTTAGTCGTTTTCAGCCAATTTTCTGGATTTTTGAAAATTTCACTTTTTTGTGAAAATATCCACAAAATGAGGGAATAATATATGTGAGGATACCCCAGGAGAGTTCCAAATGTTTGTGGGTAGAATATATATCCCACGGGGGTAAAATTGAAAAAAGTTGAAAAATTTTTTTTTTTTTGGACTTAGTCATTTTTCCGGCGTTTATCAGACTTTCAGATATGGCAAATGTCAGTGAGCGTTCCGAATTCAGTTCCAGAGCGATTAGCCCAATGAGTCCTTGATATTTAGTCGTTTTCAGCCAATTTTCTGGATTTTTGAAAATTTCACTTTTTTGTGAAAATATCCACTAAATGAGGGAATAATATGTGTGAGGGTACCCCAGGAGAGTTTCAAATGTGTGTGGGTAGAATATTTATCCCACGGGGGTAAAATTGAAAAAAAAAATTTTTTCGAATTAGTTATTTTTCCGGCGTTTATCAGACTTTCAGATATGGCAAATGTCAGTGAGCGTTCCGAATTCAGTTCCAGAGTGATTTGCCCAATGAGTCCTTGATATTTATTCGTTTTCAGTCAATTTTCTGGATTTTTGAAAATGTCACTTTTTTGTGAAAATATCCACTAAATGAGGGAATAATATATGTGAGGGTACCCCAGGAGAGATCCAAATGTGTGTGGGTAGAATATATATCCCACGGGGGTAAAATTGCAAAAAGTTGAAAAAATTTTTTTTTTGGACTTAGTCATTTTTCCGGCATTTATCAGACTTTCAGATAGGGGAAATGTCAGTGAGCGTTCCGATTTCAGTTCCAGAGCGATTCGCCCAATGAGTCCTTGATGTTTAGTCATTTTCAGCCAATTTTCTGGATTTTTGAAAATTTCACTTTTTTGTGAAAATATCCACTAAATGAGGGAATAATATGTGTGAGGGTACCCCAGGAGAGTTCCAAATGTGTGTGGGTAGAATATATATCCCACGGGGGTAAAAATTGAAAAAAGTTGAAAAAAATTTTTTTTGGATTTAGTCATTTTTCTGGCGTTTATCAGACTTTCAGATAGGGGAAATGTCAGTGAGCATTCCGATTTCAGTTCCAGAGCGATTCGCCCAATGAGTTTTTGATATTTAGTCGTTTTCAGCCAATTTTCTGGATTTTTGAAAATTTCACTTTTTTGTGAAAATATCCACAAAATGAGGGAATAATATATGTGAGGATACCCCAGGAGAGTTCCAAATGTTTGTGGGTAGAATATATATCCCACGGGGGTAAAATTGAAAAAAGTTGAAAAATTTTTTTTTTTTTGGACTTAGTCATTTTTCCGGCGTTTATCAGACTTTCAGATATGGCAAATGTCAGTGAGCGTTCCGAATTCAGTTCCAGAGCGATTAGCCCAATGAGTCCTTGATATTTAGTCGTTTTCAGCCAATTTTCTGGATTTTTGAAAATTTCACTTTTTTGTGAAAATATCCACTAAATGAGGGAATAATATGTGTGAGGGTACCCCAGGAGAGTTTCAAATGTGTGTGGGTAGAATATTTATCCCACGGGGGTAAAATTGAAAAAAAAAATTTTTTCGAATTAGTTATTTTTCCGGCGTTTATCAGACTTTCAGATATGGCAAATGTCAGTGAGCGTTCCGAATTCAGTTCCAGAGTGATTTGCCCAATGAGTCCTTGATATTTATTCGTTTTCAGTCAATTTTCTGGATTTTTGAAAATGTCACTTTTTTGTGAAAATATCCACTAAATGAGGGAATAATATATGTGAGGGTACCCCAGGAGAGATCCAAATGTGTGTGGGTAGAATATATATCCCACGGGGGTAAAATTGCAAAAAGTTGAAAAAATTTTTTTTTTGGACTTAGTCATTTTTCCGGCATTTATCAGACTTTCAGATAGGGGAAATGTCAGTGAGCGTTCCGATTTCAGTTCCAGAGCGATTCGCCCAATGAGTCCTTGATGTTTAGTCATTTTCAGCCAATTTTCTGGATTTTTGAAAATTTCACTTTTTTGTGAAAATATCCACTAAATGAGGGAATAATATGTGTGAGGGTACCCCAGGAGAGTTCCAAATGTGTGTGGGTAGAATATATATCCCACGGGGGTAAAAATTGAAAAAAGTTGAAAAAAATTTTTTTGGGATTTAGTCATTTTTCTGGCGTTTATCAGACTTTCAGATAGGGGAAATGTCAGTGAGCATTCCGATTTCAGTTCCAGAGCGATTCGCCCAATGAGTTTTTGATATTTAGTCGTTTTCAGCCAATTTTCTGGATTTTTGAAAATTTCACTTTTTTGTGAAAATATCCACAAAATGAGGGAATAATATATGTGAGGATACCCCAGGAGAGTTCCAAATGTTTGTGGGTAGAATATATATCCCACGGGGGTAAAATTGAAAAAAGTTGAAAAATTTTTTTTTTTCGACTTAGTCATTTTTCCTGCGTTTATCAGACTTTCAGATAGGGGAAATGTCAGTGAGCTTTCTGATTTCAGTTCCAGAGCGATTTGCCCAATGAGTCCTTGATATTTAGTCGTTTTCAGCCAATTTTCTGGATTTTTGAAAATTTCACTTTTTTGTGAAAATATCTACTAAATGAGGGAATAATATGTGTGAGGGTACCCCAGGAGAGTTCCAAATGTGTGTGGGTAGAATATATATCCCACGGGGGTAAAATTGAAAAAAGTTGAAAAAAATTTTTTTTTGGACTTAGTTATTTTTCCGGCGTTTATCAGACTTTCAGATATGGCAAATGTCAGTGAGCGTTCCCATTTCAGTTCCAGAGCGATTTGCCCAATGCGTCCTTGATATTAAGTCGTTTTCAGAAAATTTTCTGGATTTTTGAAAATTTCATTTTTTTTGTGAAAATATCCACTAAATGAGGGAATAATATGTGTGAGGGTACCCCAGGAGAGTTCCAAATGTGTGTGGTTAGAATATATATCCCACTGGGGTAAAATTGAAAAAAGTTGAAAATAATTTTTTTTGGACTTAGTCATTTTTCCGGCGTTTATCAGACTTTCAGATAGGGGAAATGTCAGTGAGCGTTCCGATTTCAGTTCTAGAGCGATTCGCCCAATGAGTCCTTGATGTTTAGTCGTTTTCAGCAAATTTTCAGGATTTTTAAAAATTTCACTGTTTTGTGAAAATATCCACTAAATGAGGGAATAATATGTGTGAGGGTACCCCAGGAGAGTTTCAAATGTGTGTGGGTAGAATATATATCCCACGGGGGTAAAATTGAAAAAAGTTGAAAAAATTTTTTTTTTGGACTTAGTTATTTTTCCGGCGTTTATCAGACTTTCAGATATGGCAAATGTCAGTGAGCGGTCCGATTTCAGTTCCAGAGCGATTTGCCCAATGCGTCCTTGATATTAAGACGTTTTCAGAAAATTTTCTGGATTTTTGAAAATTTCATTTTTTTTGTGAAAATATCCACTAAATGAGGGAATAATATGTGTGAGGGTACCCCAGGAGAGTTTCAAATGTGTGTGGTTAGAATATATATCCCACTGGGGTAAAATTGAAAAAGTTGAAAATAATTTTTTTTTGGACTTAGTCATTTTTCCGGCGTTTATCAAACTTTCAGATAGGGGAAATGTCAGTGAGCGTTCCGATTTCAGTTCCAGAGCGATTCGCCCAATGAGTGCTTGATGTTTAGTCGTTTTCAGCCAATTTTCTAGATTTTTGAAAATTTCATTTTTTTTGTGAAAATATCCACTAAATGAGGGAATAATATGTGTGAGGGTACCCCAGGAGAGTTCCAAATGTGTGTGCATAGAATATATATCCCACGGGGGTAAAATTGAAAAAAGTTGAAAAAAATTTTTTTTTAGACTTAGTTATTTTTCCGGCGTTTATCAGACTTTCAGATAAGGGAAATGTCAGTGAGCTTTCTGATTTCAGTTCCAGAGCGATTCGCACAATGAGTCCTTGATATTTAGTCGTTTTCAGCCAATTTTCTGGATTTTTGAAAATGTCACTTTTTTGTGAAAATATCCACTAAATGAGGGAATAATATGTATGAGGGTACCCCAGGAGAGTTCCAAATGTTTGTGGGTAGAATATATATCCCACGGGGGTAAAATTGAAAAAAGTTGAAAAATTTTTTTTTTTTGGACTTAGTCATTTTTCCGGCGTTTATCAGACTTTCAGATATGGCAAATGTCAGTGAGCGTTCCGAATTCAGTTCCAGAGCGATTAGCCCAATGAGTCCTTGATATTTAGTCGTTTTCAGCCAATTTTCTGGATTTTTGAAAATTTCACTTTTTTGTGAAAATATCCACTAAATGAGGGAATAATATGTGTGAGGGTACCCCAGGAGAGTTTCAAATGTGTGTGGGTAGAATATTTATCCCACGGGGGTAAAATTGAAAAAAAAATTTTTTTCGAATTAGTTATTTTTCCGACGTTTATCAGACTTTCAGATATGGCAAATGTCAGTGAGCGTTCCGAATTCAGTTCCAGAGTGATTTGCCCAATGAGTCCTTGATATTTATTCGTTTTCAGTCAATTTTCTGGATTTTTGAAAATGTCACTTTTTTGTGAAAATATCCACTAAATGAGGGAATAATATATGTGAGGGTACCCCAGGAGAGATCCAAATGTGTGTGGGTAGAATATATATCCCACGGGGGTAAAATTGCAAAAAGTTGAAAAAATTTTTTTTTTGGACTTAGTCATTTTTCCGGCATTTATCAGACTTTCAGATAGGGGAAATGTCAGTGAGCGTTCCGATTTCAGTTCCAGAGCGATTCGCCCAATGAGTCCTTGATGTTTAGTCGTTTTCAGACAATTTTCTGGATTTTTGAAAATTTCACTTTTTTGTGAAAATATCCACTAAATGAGGGAATAATATGTGTGAGGGTACCCCAGGAGAGTTCCAAATGTGTGTGGGTAGAATATATATCCCACGGGGGTAAAAATTGAAAAAAGTTGAAAAAAATTTTTTTTGGATTTAGTCATTTTTCTGGCGTTTATCAGACTTTCAGATAGGGGAAATGTCAGTGAGCATTCCGATTTCAGTTCCAGAGCGATTCGCCCAATGAGTTTTTGATATTTAGTCGTTTTCAGCCAATTTTCTGGATTTTTGAAAATTTCACTTTTTTGTGAAAATATCCACAAAATGAGGGAATAATATATGTGAGGATACCCCAGGAGAGTTCCAAATGTTTGTGGGTAGAATATATATCCCACGGGGGTAAAATTGAAAAAAGTTGAAAAATTTTTTTTTTTTTGGACTTAGTCATTTTTCCGGCGTTTATCAGACTTTCAGATATGGCAAATGTCAGTGAGCGTTCCGAATTCAGTTCCAGAGCGATTAGCCCAATGAGTCCTTGATATTTAGTCGTTTTCAGCCAATTTTCTGGATTTTTGAAAATTTCACTTTTTTGTGAAAATATCCACTAAATGAGGGAATAATATGTGTGAGGGTACCCCAGGAGAGTTTCAAATGTGTGTGGGTAGAATATTTATCCCACGGGGGTAAAATTGAAAAAAAAAATTTTTTCGAATTAGTTATTTTTCCGGCGTTTATCAGACTTTCAGATATGGCAAATGTCAGTGAGCGTTCCGAATTCAGTTCCAGAGTGATTTGCCCAATGAGTCCTTGATATTTATTCGTTTTCAGTCAATTTTCTGGATTTTTGAAAATGTCACTTTTTTGTGAAAATATCCACTAAATGAGGGAATAATATATGTGAGGGTACCCCAGGAGAGATCCAAATGTGTGTGGGTAGAATATATATCCCACGGGGGTAAAATTGCAAAAAGTTGAAAAAATTTTTTTTTTGGACTTAGTCATTTTTCCGGCATTTATCAGACTTTCAGATAGGGGAAATGTCAGTGAGCGTTCCGATTTCAGTTCCAGAGCGATTCGCCCAATGAGTCCTTGATGTTTAGTCATTTTCAGCCAATTTTCTGGATTTTTGAAAATTTCACTTTTTTGTGAAAATATCCACTAAATGAGGGAATAATATGTGTGAGGGTACCCCAGGAGAGTTCCAAATGTGTGTGGGTAGAATATATATCCCACGGGGGTAAAAATTGAAAAAAGTTGAAAAAAATTTTTTTTGGATTTAGTCATTTTTCTGGCGTTTATCAGACTTTCAGATAGGGGAAATGTCAGTGAGCATTCCGATTTCAGTTCCAGAGCGATTCGCCCAATGAGTTTTTGATATTTAGTCGTTTTCAGCCAATTTTCTGGATTTTTGAAAATTTCACTTTTTTGTGAAAATATCCACAAAATGAGGGAATAATATATGTGAGGATACCCCAGGAGAGTTCCAAATGTTTGTGGGTAGAATATATATCCCACGGGGGTAAAATTGAAAAAAGTTGAAAAATTTTTTTTTTTTTGGACTTAGTCATTTTTCCGGCGTTTATCAGACTTTCAGATATGGCAAATGTCAGTGAGCGTTCCGAATTCAGTTCCAGAGCGATTAGCCCAATGAGTCCTTGATATTTAGTCGTTTTCAGCCAATTTTCTGGATTTTTGAAAATTTCACTTTTTTGTGAAAATATCCACTAAATGAGGGAATAATATGTGTGAGGGTACCCCAGGAGAGTTTCAAATGTGTGTGGGTAGAATATTTATCCCACGGGGGTAAAATTGAAAAAAAAAATTTTTTCGAATTAGTTATTTTTCCGGCGTTTATCAGACTTTCAGATATGGCAAATGTCAGTGAGCGTTCCGAATTCAGTTCCAGAGTGATTTGCCCAATGAGTCCTTGATATTTATTCGTTTTCAGTCAATTTTCTGGATTTTTGAAAATGTCACTTTTTTGTGAAAATATCCACTAAATGAGGGAATAATATATGTGAGGGTACCCCAGGAGAGATCCAAATGTGTGTGGGTAGAATATATATCCCACGGGGGTAAAATTGCAAAAAGTTGAAAAAATTTTTTTTTTGGACTTAGTCATTTTTCCGGCATTTATCAGACTTTCAGATAGGGGAAATGTCAGTGAGCGTTCCGATTTCAGTTCCAGAGCGATTCGCCCAATGAGTCCTTGATGTTTAGTCATTTTCAGCCAATTTTCTGGATTTTTGAAAATTTCACTTTTTTGTGAAAATATCCACTAAATGAGGGAATAATATGTGTGAGGGTACCCCAGGAGAGTTCCAAATGTGTGTGGGTAGAATATATATCCCACGGGGGTAAAAATTGAAAAAAGTTGAAAAAAATTTTTTTGGGATTTAGTCATTTTTCTGGCGTTTATCAGACTTTCAGATAGGGGAAATGTCAGTGAGCATTCCGATTTCAGTTCCAGAGCGATTCGCCCAATGAGTTTTTGATATTTAGTCGTTTTCAGCCAATTTTCTGGATTTTTGAAAATTTCACTTTTTTGTGAAAATATCCACAAAATGAGGGAATAATATATGTGAGGATACCCCAGGAGAGTTCCAAATGTTTGTGGGTAGAATATATATCCCACGGGGGTAAAATTGAAAAAAGTTGAAAAATTTTTTTTTTTCGACTTAGTCATTTTTCCTGCGTTTATCAGACTTTCAGATAGGGGAAATGTCAGTGAGCTTTCTGATTTCAGTTCCAGAGCGATTTGCCCAATGAGTCCTTGATATTTAGTCGTTTTCAGCCAATTTTCTGGATTTTTGAAAATTTCACTTTTTTGTGAAAATATCTACTAAATGAGGGAATAATATGTGTGAGGGTACCCCAGGAGAGTTCCAAATGTGTGTGGGTAGAATATATATCCCACGGGGGTAAAATTGAAAAAAGTTGAAAAAAATTTTTTTTTGGACTTAGTTATTTTTCCGGCGTTTATCAGACTTTCAGATATGGCAAATGTCAGTGAGCGTTCCCATTTCAGTTCCAGAGCGATTTGCCCAATGCGTCCTTGATATTAAGTCGTTTTCAGAAAATTTTCTGGATTTTTGAAAATTTCATTTTTTTTGTGAAAATATCCACTAAATGAGGGAATAATATGTGTGAGGGTACCCCAGGAGAGTTCCAAATGTGTGTGGTTAGAATATATATCCCACTGGGGTAAAATTGAAAAAAGTTGAAAATAATTTTTTTTGGACTTAGTCATTTTTCCGGCGTTTATCAGACTTTCAGATAGGGGAAATGTCAGTGAGCGTTCCGATTTCAGTTCTAGAGCGATTCGCCCAATGAGTCCTTGATGTTTAGTCGTTTTCAGCAAATTTTCAGGATTTTTAAAAATTTCACTGTTTTGTGAAAATATCCACTAAATGAGGGAATAATATGTGTGAGGGTACCCCAGGAGAGTTTCAAATGTGTGTGGGTAGAATATATATCCCACGGGGGTAAAATTGAAAAAAGTTGAAAAAATTTTTTTTTTGGACTTAGTTATTTTTCCGGCGTTTATCAGACTTTCAGATATGGCAAATGTCAGTGAGCGGTCCGATTTCAGTTCCAGAGCGATTTGCCCAATGCGTCCTTGATATTAAGACGTTTTCAGAAAATTTTCTGGATTTTTGAAAATTTCATTTTTTTTGTGAAAATATCCACTAAATGAGGGAATAATATGTGTGAGGGTACCCCAGGAGAGTTTCAAATGTGTGTGGTTAGAATATATATCCCACTGGGGTAAAATTGAAAAAGTTGAAAATAATTTTTTTTTGGACTTAGTCATTTTTCCGGCGTTTATCAAACTTTCAGATAGGGGAAATGTCAGTGAGCGTTCCGATTTCAGTTCCAGAGCGATTCGCCCAATGAGTGCTTGATGTTTAGTCGTTTTCAGCCAATTTTCTAGATTTTTGAAAATTTCATTTTTTTTGTGAAAATATCCACTAAATGAGGGAATAATATGTGTGAGGGTACCCCAGGAGAGTTCCAAATGTGTGTGCATAGAATATATATCCCACGGGGGTAAAATTGAAAAAAGTTGAAAAAAATTTTTTTTTAGACTTAGTTATTTTTCCGGCGTTTATCAGACTTTCAGATATGGCAAATGTCAGTGAGCGTTCCGATTTCAGTTTCAGAGCGATTTGCCCAATGAGTCCTTGATATTAAGTCGTTTTCAGCCAATTTTTTGGATTTTTGAAAATTTCATTTTTTTTGTGAAAATATCCACTAAATGAGGGAATAATATGTGTGAGGGTACCCCAGGAGAGTTCCAAATGTGTGTGGGTAGAATATATATCCCACGGGGGTAAAATTGAAAAAAGTTAAAAAAAATTTTTTTTTGGACTTAGTTATTTTTCCGGCGTTTATCAGACTTTCAGATATGGCAAATGTCAGTGAGCGGTCCAATTTCAGTTCCAGAGCGATTTGCCCAATGCGTCCTTGATATTAAGACGTTTTCAGAAAATTTTCTGGATTTTTGAAAATTTCATTTTTTTTGTGAAAATATCCACTAAATGAGGGAATAATATGTGTGAGGGTACCCCAGGAGAGTTTCAAATGTGTGTGGTTAGAATATATATCCCACTGGGGTAAAATTGAAAAAGTTGAAAATAATTTTTTTTTGGACTTAGTCATTTTTCCGGCGTTTATCAAACTTTCAGATAGGGGAAATGTCAGTGAGCGTTCCGATTTCAGTTCCAGAGCGATTCGCCCAATGAGTGCTTGATGTTTAGTCGTTTTCAGCCAATTTTCTAGATTTTTGAAAATATCCACTAAATGAGGGAATAATATGTGTGAGGGTACCCCAGGAGAGTTCCAAATGTGTGTGCATAGAATATATATCCCACGGGGGTAAAATTGAAAAAAGTTGAAAAAAATTTTTTTTTAGACTTAGTTATTTTTCCGGCGTTTATCAGACTTTCAGATATGGCAAATGTCAGTGAGCGTTCCGATTTCAGTTCCAGAACGATTCGCCCAATGAGTCCTTGATGTTTAATCGTTTTCAGCCAATTTTCTAGATTTTTGAAAATTTCACTGTTTTGTGAAAATATCCACTAAATGAGGGAATAATATGTGTGAGGGTTCCCCAGGAGAGTTTCAAATGTGTGTGGGTAGAATATATATCCCACGGGGGTAAAATTGAAAAAAGTTGTAAAAAATGTTTTTTCGGACTTAGTAATTTTTCCGGCGTTTATCAGACTTTCAGATAGGGGAAATGTCAGTGAGTGTTCCGATTTCAGTTCCAGAGCGATTCGCCCAATGAGTTCTTGATATTTAGTTGTTTTCAGCCAATTTCCTGGATTTTTGAAAATTTCACTTTTTTGTGAAAATATCCACTAAATGAGGGAATAATGTGTGAGGGTACCCCAGGAGAGTTCCAAATGTGTGTGGGTAGAATATATATCCCACGGGGGTAAAAATTGAAAAAAGTTGAAAAAAATTTTTTTTGGACTTAGTCATTTTTCTGGCGTTTATCAGACTTTCAGATATGACAAATGTCAGTGAGCGTTCCGAATTCAGTTCCAGAGCGATTTGCCCAATGAGTCCTTGATATTTAGTCGCTTTCAGCCCATTTTCTGGATTTTTGAAAATTTCACTTTTTTGTGAAAATATCCACTAAATGATGGAATAATATGTGTGAGGGTACCCTAGGAGAGTACCAAATGTTTGTTGGTAGAATATATATCCCACGGGGGTAAAATTAAAAAAAGTTGAAAAATTTTTTTTTTGGACTTAGTCATTTTTCCGGCGTTTATCAGACTTTCAGATAGGGGAAATGTCAGTGAGCTTTCTGATTTCAGTTCCAGAGCGATTCGCACAATGAGTCCTTGATATTTAGTCGTTTTCAGCCAATTTTCTGGATTTTTGAAAATTTCTCTTTTTTGTGAAAATATCCACTAAATGAGGGAATAATATGTGTTAGGGTACCCCAGGAGCATTCCAAATGTGTGTGGGTAGAATATATATCCCACGGGGTAAAATTGCAAAAAGTTGAAAAATTTTTTTTTTTGGACTTAGTCATTTTTCCGACGTTTATCAGACTTTCCGATAGGGGAAATGTCAGTGAGCATTCCGATTTCAGTTCCAGAGCGATTCGCCCAATGAGTTCTTGATATTTAGTTGTTTTCAGCCAATTTCCTTGATTTTTGAAAATTTCACTTTTTTGTGATTATATCCACTAAATGAGGGAATAATATGTGTGAGGGTACCCCAGGAGAGTTCCAAATGTGTGTGGGTAGAATATATATCCCACGGGGGTAAAAATTGAAAAAAGTTGAAAAAAATTTTTTTTGGACTTAGTCATTTTTCTGGCGTTTATCAGACTTTCAGATATGACAAATGTCAGTGAGCATTCCGAATTCAGTTCCAGAGCGATTTGCCCAATGAGTCCTTGATATTTAGTCGCTTTCAGCCAATTTTCTGGATTTTTGAAAATTTCACTTTTTTGTGAAAATATCCACTAAATGAGGGAATAATATGTGTGAGGGTACCCTAGGAGAGTACCAAATGTGTGTGGGTAGAATATATATCCCACGGGGTAAAATTGAAAAAAGTTGAAAATTTTTTTTTTTTTACTTAGTTATTTTTCCGGCGTTTATCAGACTTTCAGATAGGGGAAATGTCAGTGAGCGTTCCGATTTCAGTTCCAGAGCGATTCGCCCAATGAGTCTTTGATATTTAGTCGTTTTCAGCCAATTTTCTGGATTTTTGAAAATTTCACTTTTTTGTGAAAATATCCACTAAATGAGGGAATAATATGTGTGAGGGTACCCCAGGAGAGTTCCAAATGTGTGTGGGTAGAATATATATCCCACGGGGTAAAATTGCAAAAAGTAGAAAAATTTTTTTTTTTGGACTTAGTCATTTTTCCGACGTTTATCAGACTTTCAGATAGGGGAAATGTCAGTGAGCATTCCGATTTCAGTTCCAGAGCGATTCGCCCAATGAGTTTTTGATATTTAGTCGTTTTCAGCCAATTTTCTGGATTTTTGAAAATTTCACTTTTTTGTGAAAGTATCCACAAAATGAGGGAATAATATATGTGAGGGTACCTCAGGAGAGTTCCAAATGTTTGTGGGTAGAATATATATCCCACGGGGGTAAAATTGAAAAAAGTTGAAAAATTATTTTTTTTTTGGACTTAGTCATTTTTCCGGCGTTTATCAGACTTTCAGATAGGGGAAATGTCAGTGAGCGTTCCGATTTGAGTTCCAGAGCGACTCGCCCAATGAGTCCTTGATGTTTAGTCGTTTTCAGCCAATTTTCTGGATTTTTGAAAATTTCACTTTTTTGTGAAAATATCCACTAAATGAGGGAATAATATGTGTGAGGGTACCCCAGGAGAGTTCCAAATGTGTGTGGGTAGAATATATATCCCACGGGATAAAATTGCAAAAAGTTGAAAAATTATTTTTTTTTGGACTTAGTCATTTTTCCGGCATTTATCAGACTTTCAGATAAGGGAAATGTCAGTGAGCTTTCTGATTTCAGTTCCAGAGCGATTCGCACAATGAGTCCTTGATATTTAGTCGTTTTCAGCCAATTTTCTGGATTTTTGAAAATGTCACTTTTTTGTGAAAATATCCACTAAATGAGGGAATAATATGTATGAGGGTACCCCAGGAGAGTTCCAAATGTTTGTGGGTAGAATATATATCCCACGGGGGTAAAATTGAAAAAAGTTGAAAAATTTTTTTTTTTTGGACTTAGTCATTTTTCCGGCGTTTATCAGACTTTCAGATATGGCAAATGTCAGTGAGCGTTCCGAATTCAGTTCCAGAGAGATTAGCCCAATGAGTCCTTGATATTTAGTCGTTTTCAGCCAATTTTCTGGATTTTTGAAAATTTCACTTTTTTTGTGAAAATATCCACTAAATGAGGGAATAATATGTGTGAGGGTACCCCAGGAGAGTTTCAAATGTGTGTGGGTAGAATATTTATCCCACGGGGGTAAAATTGAAAAAAAAAATTTTTTCGAATTAGTTATTTTTCCGACGTTTATCAGACTTTCAGATATGGCAAATGTCAGTGAGCGTTCCGAATTCAGTTCCAGAGTGATTTGCCCAATGAGTCCTTGATATTTATTCGTTTTCAGTCAATTTTCTGGATTTTTGAAAATGTCACTTTTTTGTGAAAATATCCACTAAATGAGGGAATAATATATGTGAGGGTACCCCAGGAGAGATCCAAATGTGTGTGGGTAGAATATATATCCCACGGGGGTAAAATTGCAAAAAGTTGAAAAAATTTTTTTTTTGGACTTAGTCATTTTTCCGGCATTTATCAGACTTTCAGATAGGGGAAATGTCAGTGAGCGTTCCGATTTCAGTTCCAGAGCGATTCGCCCAATGAGTCCTTGATGTTTAGTCGTTTTCAGCCAATTTTCTGGATTTTTGAAAATTTCACTTTTTTGTGAAAATATCCACTAAATGAGGGAATAATATGTGTGAGGGTACCCCAGGAGAGTTCCAAATGTGTGTGGGTAGAATATATATCCCACGGGGGTAAAAATTGAAAAAAGTTGAAAAAATTTTTTTGGGGATTTAGTCATTTTTCTGGCGTTTATCAGACTTTCAGATAGGGGAAATGTCAGTGAGCATTCCGATTTCAGTTCCAGAGCGATTCGCCCAATGAGTTTTTGATATTTAGTCGTTTTCAGCCAATTTTCTGGATTTTTGAAAATTTCACTTTTTTGTGAAAATATCCACAAAATGAGGGAATAATATATGTGAGGATACCCCAGGAGAGTTCCAAATGTTTGTGGGTAGAATATATATCCCACGGGGGTAAAATTGAAAAAAGTTGAAAAATTTTTTTTTTTTTGGACTTAGTCATTTTTCCGGCGTTTATCAGACTTTCAGATAGGGGAAATGTCAGTGAGCGTTCCGAGTTGAGTTCCAGAGCGATTCGCCCAATGAGTCCTTGATGTTTAGTCGTTTTCAGCCAATTTTCTGGATTTTTGAAAATGTCACTTTTTTGTGAAAATATCCACTAAATGAGGGAATAATATGTGTGAGGGTACCCCAGGAGAGTTCCAAATGTGTGTGGGTAGAATATATATCCCACGGGGGTAAAATTGCAAAAAGTTGAAAAATTTTTTTTTTTGGACTTAGTCATTTTTCCGGCATTTATCAGACTTTCAGATAGGGGAAATGTCAGTGAGCGTTCCGATTTCAGTTCCAGAGCGATTTGCCCAATGAGTCCTTGATATTTAGTCGTTTTCAGCCAATTTTCTGGATTTTTGAAAATTTCACTTTTTTGTGAAAATATCCACTAAATGAGGGAATAATATGAGTGAGGGTACCCCAGGAGAGATCCAAATGTGTGTGGGTAGAATATATATCCCACGGGGGAAAAATTGAAAAAAAAAATTTTTTCGACTTAGTTATTTTTCCGGCGTTTATCAGACTTTCAGATATGGCAAATGTCAGAGAGCGTTCCGATTTCAGCTCCAGAGCGATTTGCCCAATGAGTCCTTGATATTAAGTCGTTTTCAGCCAATTTTTTGGATTTTTGAAAATTTCATTTTTTTTGTGAAAATATCCACTAAATGAGGGAATAATATGTGTGAGGGTACCCCAGGAGAGTTCCAAATGTGTGTGGGTAGAATATATATCCCACGGGGGTAAAATTGAAAAAAGTTAAAAAAAATTTTTTTTTGGACTTAGTTATTTTTCCGGCGTTTATCAGACTTTCAGATATGGCAAATGTCAGTGAGCGGTCCGATTTCAGTTCCAGAGCGATTTGCCCAATGCGTCCTTGATATTAAGATGTTTTCAGAAAATTTTCTGGATTTTTGAAAATTTCATTTTTTTTGTGAAAATATCCACTAAATGAGGGAATAATATGTGTGAGGGTACCCCAGGAGAGTTTCAAATGTGTGTGGTTAGAATATATATCCCACTGGGGTAAAATTGAAAAAGTTGAAAATAATTTTTTTTTGGACTTAGTCATTTTTCCGGCGTTTATCAGACTTTCAGATAGGGGAAATGTCAGTGAGCGTTCCGATTTCAGTTCCAGAGCGATTCGCCCAATGAGTGCTTGATGTTTAGTCGTTTTCAGCCAATTTTCTGGATTTTTGAAAATTTCATTTTTTTTGTGAAAATATCCACTAAATGAGGGAATAATATGTGTGAGGGTACCCCAGGAGAGTTCCAAATGTGTGTGCATAGAATATATATCCCACGGGGGTAAAATTGAAAAAAGTTGAAAAAAATTTTTTTTTAGACTTAGTTATTTTTCCGGCGTTTATCAGACTTTCAGATATGGCAAATGTCAGTGAGCGTTCCGATTTCAGTTCCAGAACGATTCGCCCAATGAGTCCTTGATGTTTAATCGTTTTCAGCCAATTTTCTAGATTTTTGAAAATTTCACTGTTTTGTGAAAATATCCACTAAATGAGGGAATAATATGTGTGAGGGTACCCCAGGAGAGTTCCAAATGTGTGTGGGTAGAATATATATCCCACGGGGGTAAAATTGAAAAAAGTTGAAAAAATTTTTTTGGGGACTTATTTTTCCGGCGTTTATCAGACTTTCAGATAGGGGAAATGTCAGTGAGCGTTCCGATTTCAGTTCCACAGCGATTTGCCCAATGAGTCCTTGATATTAAGTCGTTTTCAGCCAATTTTCTGGATTTTTGAAAATTTCATTTTTTTTGTGAAAATATCCACTAAATGAGGGAATAATATGTGTGAGGGTTCCCCAGGAGAGTTTCAAATGTGTGTGGGTAGAATATATATCCCACGGGGGTAAAATTGAAAAAAGTTGTAAAAAATGTTTTTTCGGACTTAGTCATTTCTCTGGCGTTTATCAGACTTTCAGATAGGGGAAATGTCAGTGAGCGTTCCGATTTCATTTCCAGAGCGATTTGCCCAATGAGTCCTTGATATTTAGTCATTTTCAGCCAATTTTCGGGATTTTGAAAATTTCACTTTTTTGTGAAAATATCCACTAAATGAGGGAATAATATGTGTGAGGGTACCCCAGGAGAGATCCAAATGTGTGTGGGTAGAATATATATCCCACGGGGGTAAAATTGAAAAAAGTTGAAAATTTTGTTTTTTTCGACTTATTTATTTTTCCGGCGTTTATCAGACTTTCAGATATGGCAAATGTCAGAGAGCGTTCCGATTTCAGTTCCAGAGCGATTTGCCCATTAAGTCCTTGATATTAAGTCGTTTTCAGCCAATTTTCTGTATTTTTGAAAATTTCATTTTTTTTGTGAAAATATCCACTAAATGAGGGAATAATATGTGTGAGGGTACCCCAGGAGAGTTCCGAATGTGTGTGGGTAGAATATATATCCCACGGAAGTAAAATTGAAAAAAGTTGAAAAAAATTTTTTTTTGGACTTAGTTATTTTTCCGGCGTTTATCAGACTTTCAGATATGGCAAATGTCAGTGAGCGTTCCGATTTCAGTTTCAGAGCGATTTGCCCAATGAGTCCTTGATATTAAGTCATTTTCAGCCAATTTTCGGGATTTTTGAAAATTTCACTTTTTTGTGAAAATATCCACTAAATGAGGGAATAATATGTGTGAGGGTACCCCAGGAGAGATCCAAATGTGTGTGGGTAGAATATATATCCCACGGGGGTAAAATTGAAAAAAGTTGAAAAAAATTTTTTTTTAGACTTAGTTATTTTTCCGGTGTTTATCAAACTTTCAGATATGGCAAATGTCAGTAAGCGTTCCGAATTCAGTTCCACAGCGATTTGCCCAATGAGTCCTTGATATTAAGTAGTTTTCAGCCAATTTTCTGGATTTTTGAAAATTTCACTTTTTTGTGAAAACATCCACTAAATGAGGGAGTAATATGTGTGAGGGTACCCCAGGAGAGATCCAAATGTGTGTGGGTAGAATATATATCCCACGGGGGTAAAATTGAAAAAAGTTGAAAACATTTTTTTTTTCGACTTAGTCATTTTTCCGGCGTTTATCACACTTTCAGATAGGGGAAATGTCAGTGAGCGTTCCGATTTCATTTCCAGAGCGATTCGCCCAATGAGTCTTTGATATTTAGTCGTTTAGAGCCAATTTTCTGGATTTTTGAAAATTTCACTTTTTTGTGAAAATATCCACTAAATGAGGGAATAATATGTGTGAGGGTACCCCAGGAGAGATCCAAATGTGTGTGGGTAGAATAGACATCCCACTGGGGTAAAATTGAAAAAGGTTGAAAATAATTTTTTTTTGGACTTAGTCATTTTTCCGGCGTTTATCAGACTTTCAGATAGGGGAAATGTCAGTGAGCGTTCCGAATTCAGTTCCAGAGCGATTTGCCCAATGAGTCCTTGATATTTAGTCGTTTTCAGCCATTTTTTTGGATTTTTGAAAATTTCACTTTTTTGTGAAAATATCCACTAAATGAGGGAATAATATGTGTGAGGGTACCCCAGGAGAGATCCAAATGTGTGTGGGTAGAATATATATTCCACGGGGGTAAAATTGAAAAAAGTTGAAAAAAATTTTTTTGTAGACTTCGTTATTTTTCTGGCGTTTATCAGACTTTTAGATATGGCAAACGTCAGTGAGCGTTCCGAATTCAGTTCCAGAGCGATTCGCCCAATGAGTCCTTAATATTTCGACGTTTTCAGCCAATTTTCTGGATTTTTGAAAATTTCACTTTTTTGTGAAAATATCCACTAAATGAGGGAATAATATGTGTGAGGGTACCCCAGGAGAGTTCCAAATGTTTGTGGGTAGAATATATATCCCACGGGGGTAAAGTTGAAAAAAGTTGAAAAAAATTTTTTTTTGGACTTAGTCATTTTTCCGGCGTTTATCAGACTTTCAGATAGGGGAAATGTCAGTGAGCGTTCCGATTTCAGTTCCAGAGCGATTCGCCCAATGAGTCCTTGATATTTAGTCGTTTTCAGCCAATTTTCTGGATTTTTGAAAATTTCACTGTTTTGTGAAAATATCCACTAAATGAGGGAACAATATGTGGGAGGGTACCCAAGGAGAGTTCCAAATGTGTGTGGGTAGAATATATATCCCACGGGGGTAAAATTGAAAAAAGTTGAAAAAGTTTTTTTTTTTGGACTTAGTCATATTTCCAGCGTTTATCAGACTTTCAGATAGGGGAAATGTTAGTGAGCTTTCTGATTTCAGTTCCAGAGCGATTCGCCCAATGAGTCCTTAATATTTAGTCGTTTTCAGCCAATTTTCTGGATTTTTGAAAATTTCACTTTTTTGTGAAAATATCCACTAAATGAGGGAATAATATGTGTGAGGGTACCCCAGGAGAGCTCCAAATGTGTGTGGGTAGAATATATATCCCACGGGGGTAAAATTGAAAAAAGTTGAAAACATTTTTTTCTTGGACTTAGTCATTTTTCCGGCGTTTATCAGACTTTGAGATAGGGGAAATGTCAGTGAGCATTCCGATTTCAGTTCCAGAGCGATTCGCCCAATGAGTCCTTGATGTTTAATCGTTTTCAGCCAATTTTCTGGATTTTTGAAAATTTCACTGTTTTGTGAAAATATCCACTAAATGAGGGAATAATATGTGTGAGGGTACCCCAGGAGAGTTCCAAATGTGTGTGGGTAGAATATATATCCCACCGGGGTAAAATTGAAAAAAGTTGAAAAAAAATTTTTTTTAGACTTCGTTATTTTTCCGGCGTTTATCAGACTTTCAGATATGGCAAATGTCAGTGAGCGTTCCGATTTCAGTTTCAGAGCGATTTGCCCAATGAGTCCTTGATATTAAGTCGTTTTCAGCCAATTTTCTGGATTTTTGAAAATTTCATTTTTTTTGTGAAAATATCTACTAAATGAGGGAATAATATGTGTGAGGGTACCCCAGGAGAGTTCCAAATGTGTGTGCATAGAATATATATCTCACGGGGGTAAAATAGAAAAAAAAATTTTTTAGACTTAATTATTTTTCCGGCGTTTATCAGACTTTCAGATATGGCAAATGTCAGTGAGCGTTCCGATTTCAGTTTCAGAGCGATTTTCCTAATGAGTCCTTGATATTAAGTCGTTTTCAGCCAATTTTCTGTATTTTTGAAAATTTCATTTTTTTTGTGAAAATATCCACTAAATGAGGGAATAATATGTGTGAGGGTACCCCAGGAGAGTTCCAAATGTGTGTGGGTAGAATATATATCCCACGGGGGTAAAATTGAAAAAAGTTGAAAAAATTTTTTTTTTGGACTTAGTCATTTTTCCGGCGTTTAGCAGACTTTCAGATAGAGGAAATGTCAGTGAGCGTTCCGATTTCAGTTCCAGAGCGATTTGCCAATGAGTCCTTGATATTAAGTCATTTTCATCCAATTTTCTGGATTTTTGAAAATTTCATTTTTTTTGTGAAAATATCCACTAAATGAGGGAATAATATGTGTGAGGGTACCCCAGGAGAGTTCCAAATGTGTGTGGTTAGAATAGATATCCCACTGGGGTAAAATTGAAAAAAGTTGAAAATAATTTTTTTTTGGACTTAGTCATTTTTCCGGCGTTTATCAGACTTTCAGATAGGGGAAATGTCAGTGAGCGTTCCGATTTCAGTTCCACAGCGATTTGCCCAATGAGTCCTTGATATTAAGTCGTTTTCAGCCAATTTTCTGGATTTTTGAAAATTTCATATTTTTTGTGAAAATATCCACTAAATGAGGGAATAATATGTGTGAGGGTTCCCCAGGAGAGTTTCAAATGTGTGTGGGTAGAATATATATCCCACGGGGGTAAAATTGAAAAAAGTTGAAAAAAATGTTTTTTTGGACTTAATCATTTTTCTGGCGTTTATCAGACTTTCAGATAGGGGAAATGTCAGTGAGCGTTCCGATTTCAGTTCCAGAGCGATTTGCCCAATGAGTCCTTGATATTTAGTCATTTTCAGCCAATTTTCGGGATTTTTGAAAATTTCACTTTTTTGTGAAAATATCCACTAAATGAGGGAATAATATGTGTGAGGGTACCCCAGGAGAGATCCAAATGTGTGTGGGTAGAATATATATCCCACGGGGGTAAAATTGAAAAAAGTTGAAAATTTTGTTTTTTTCGACTTAGTTATTTTTCCGGCGTTTATCAGACTTTCAGATATGGCAAATGTCAGTGAGCGTTCCGAATTCAGTTCCACAGCGATTTCCCCAATGAGTCCTTGATATTTAGTCGTTTTCAGCCAATTTTCTGGATTTTTGAAAATTTCACTTTTTTGTGAAAATATCCACTAAATGAGGGAATAATATGTGTGAGGGTACCCCAGGAGAGTTTCAAATGTGTGTGCATAGAATATATATCCCACGGGGGTAAAATTGAAAAAAGTTTAAAAAAAATTTTTTTGGACTTAGTCATTTTTCCGGCGTTTATCAGACTTTCAGATAGGGGAAATGTCAGTGAGCGTTCCGATATCAGTTCCAGAGCGATTCGCCCAATGAGTCCTTGATATTTAGTCGTTTTCAGCCAATTTTCTGGATTTTTGAAAATTTCATTTTTTTTGTGAATATTTCCACTAAATGAGGGAATAATATGTGTGAGGGTACCCCAGGAGAGTTTCAAATGTGTGTGCATAGAATATACAGTTATATGAAAAAGTTTGGGCACCCCTATTAATCTTAAGCTTAATGTTTTATAAAAATTGGTGTTTTTGCAACAGCTATTTCAGTTTAAAATATGTAATAACTGTTGGACACAGTAATGTTTCTGCCTTGAAATGAGGTTTATTGTACTAACAGAAAATGTGCAATCTGCATTCAAACAAAATTTGACAGGTGCATAAGTATGGTCACCTCACCAGAAAAGTAACATTAATATTTAGTAGATCCTCCTTTTGCAAAAATATCATCCTCTAGTCGCTTCCTGTAGCTTTTAATGATTTCCTGGATCCTGGATGAAGGTATTTTTGACCATTCCTCTTTTCAAAACAATTCCAGTTCAGTTAAGTTTTATGGTCGCCGAGCATGGACAGCCCTCTTCAAATGATCCCACAGCTGTTCAATGATATTCAGGTCTGGGGACTGGGATGGCCATTCCAGAACATTGTAACTGTTCCTCTGCATGAATGCCTGAGTAGATTTGGAGCGGTGTTTTGGATCATTGTTTCCTGAAAGATCCATCCCCTGCGTAACTTCAACTTTGTCACTGATTCTTGAACATTATTGTCAAGAATCTGCTGATACTGAATGGAATCCATGCGTCCCTCAACTTTAACAAGATTCCCGGTGCCGGCATTGGCCACACAGCCCAAAAGCATGATGGAACCTCCACCAAATTTTACTGTGGGTAGCAAGTGTTTTTCTTGGAATGCTGTGTTTTTTTGCCGCCATGCATAACGCCTTTTTGTATGACCAAGCAACTCAATCTTGGTTTCATTAGTCCACAGGACCTTCTTCCAAGAAGAAATTCGCTTCTCCAAATGTGCTTTTGCACACCTCAGCCGACTCTATTTGTGGCGTGCTTGCAGAAACGGCTTCTTTCGCATCACTCTCCCATACAGCTTCTCCTTGTGCAAAGTGCGTTGTATAGTTGACCGATGCACAGTGACACCATCTGCAGCAAGTTGATGCTGAAGCTCTCTGGAGGTGGTCTGAGGATAGTCCTTGACTGATCTCACCATTCTTCTTCTCAGCCTTTCTGATGTTTTTCTTGGCCTGCCACTTCTGGCCTTAACAAGAACTGTCCCTGTGTTCTTCCATTTCCTTACTATGTTCCTCACAGTGGAAACTGACAGGTTAAATCTCTGAGACAGCTTTTTGTATCCTTCCCTTGAACAACTATGTTGAATAATCTTTGTTTTCAGATCATTTGACAGTTGTTTTGAGGAGCCCATGATGCCACTCTTCAGAGGAGATTCAAACAGGAGAACAACTTGCAAGTGGCCACTTTAAGCAGCTTTTCTCATGATTGCATACACCTGGCTATGAAGTTCAAAGCTCAATGAGGTTACAAAACCAAAAAAAGTGCTTTAGTAAGTCAGTAAAAAGTAGGTAGGAGTATTTAAAACAAGAAAATGATAAGGGTGCCCATACTTATGCACCTGTCAAATTTTGTTTGAATGCAGATTGCACATTTTCTGTTAGTACAATAAACCTCATTTCAAGGCAGAAACATTACTGTGTCCAACAGTTATTACATATATCAACCTGAAATAGCTGTTGCAAAAACACCAATTTTTATAAAACATTAAGCTTAAGATTAATAGGGGTGCCCAAACTTTTTCATATAACTGTATATCCCACGGGGGTAAAATTGAAAAAAGTTTAAAAAAAAATTTTTTTGGACTTAGTCATTTTTCCGGCGTTTATCAGACTTTCAGATAGGGGAAATGTCAGTGAGCGTTCCGATATCAGTTCCAGAGCGATTCGCCCAATGAGTCCTTGATATTTAGTCGTTTTCAGCCAATTTTCTGGATTTTTGAAAATTTCACTTTTTTGTGAAAATATCCACTAAATGAGGGAATAATATGTGTGAGGGTACCCCAGGAGAGTTCCAAATGTGTGTGCATAGAATATATATCCCACGGGGGTAAAATTGAAAAAAAATTTTTTTAGACTTAATTATTTTTCCGGCGTTTATCAGACTTTCAGATAGGGGAAATGTCAGTGAGCGTTCCGATATCAGTTCCAGAGCGATTTGCCCAATGAGTCCTTGATATTAAGTCGTTTTCAGCCAATTTTCTGGATTTTTGAAAATTTCATTTTTTTTGTGAAAATATCCACTAAATGAGGGAATAATATGTGTGAGGGTACCCCAGGAGAGTTCCAAATGTGTGTGGTTAGAATAGATATCCCACTAGGGTAAAATTGAAAAAAGTTGAAAATTTTGTTTTTTTCGACTTAGTCATTTTTCCAGCGTTTAGCAGACTTTCAGATAGGGGAAATGTCAGTGAGCGTTCCGATTTCAGTTCCAGAGCGATTTGCCCAATGAGTCCTTGATATTAAGTCGTTTTCAGCCAATTTTCTGGATTTTTGAAAATTTCATTTTTTTTGTGAAAATTTCCACTAAATGAGGGAATAATATGTGTGAGGGTACCCCAGGAGAGTTTCAAATGTGTGTGCATAGAATATATATCCCACGGGGGTAAAATTGAAAAAAGTTTAAAAAAAAAATTTTTGGGACTTAGTCATTTTTCCGGCGTTTATCAGACTTTCAGATAGGGGAAATGTCAGTGAGCGTTCCGATATCAGTTCCAGAGCGATTCACCCAATGAGTCCTAGATATTAAGTCGTTTTCAGCCAATTTCCTGGATTTTTGAAAATTTCATTTTTTTTGTGAAAATATCCACTAAATGAGGGAATAATATGTGTGAGGGTACCCCAGGAGAGTTCCAAATGTGTGTGCATAGAATATATATCCCACGGGGGTAAAATTGAAAAAAGTTTTAAAAAAAGTTTTTTTGGACTTAGTCATTTTTCCGGCGTTTATCAGACTTTCAGATAGGGGAAATGTCAGTGAGTGTTCCGATATCAGTTCCAGAGCGATTCGCCCAATGAGTCCTTGATATTTAGTCGTTTTCAGCCAATTATCTGGATTTTTTAAAATTTCACTGTTTTGTGAAAATATCCACTAAATGAGGGAATAATATCTGTGAGGGTACCCCAGGAGAGATCCAAATGTGTGTGGGTGGAATATATATCCCACGGGGGTAAAATTGAAAAAAGTTGAAAAACATTTTTTTTTAGACTTAGTTATTTTTCCGGCGTTTATCAGACTTTCAGATATGGCAAACGTCAGTGAGCGTTCCAAATTCAGTTCCACAGTGATTTTCCGATTGAGTCCTTGATATTAAGTCGTTTTCAGCCAATTTTCTGGATTTTTGAAAATTTCATTTTTTTGTGAAAATATCCACTAAATGAGGGAATAATATGTGTGAGGGTACCCCAGGAGAGTTTCAAATGTGTGTGGGTAGAATATATATCCCACGGGGGTAAAATTGAAAAAAGTTTAAAAAAAAATTTTTTTGGACTTAGTTATTTTTCCGGCGTTTATCAGACTTTCAGATAGGGGAAATGTCAGTGAGCTTTCTGATTTCAGTTCCAGAGCGATTCGCACAATGAGTCCTTGATATTTGGTCGTTTTCAGCAAATTTTCTGGATTTTTGAAAATGTCACTTTTTTGTGAAAATATCCACTAAATGAGGGAATAATATGTGTGAGGGTACCCCAGGAGAGATCCAAATGTGTGTGGGTAGAATATATATCCCACGGGGGTAAAATTGAAAAAAGTTGAAAAATTTTTTTTTTTGACTTAGTTATTTTTCCGGCGTTTATCAGACTTTCAGATACGGGAAATGTCAGTGACCATTCCGATTTCAGTTCCAGAGCGATTCGCCCAATGAGTTTTTGATATTTAGTCGTTTTCAGCCAATTTTCTGGATTTTTGAAAATTTCACTTTTTTGTGAAAATATCCACTAAATGAGGGAATAATGTGTGAGGGTACCCCAGGAGAGATCCAAATGTGTGTGGGTAGAATATATATCCCTCGGGGGTAAAATTGAAAAAAGTTGAAAATTTTGTTTTTTTCGACTTAGTTATTTTTCCGGCGTTTATCAAACTTTCAGATATGGCAAATGTCAGTGAGCGTTCCGAATTCAGTTCCAGAGCGATTCGCGCATTGAGTCCTTGATATTTAGTCGTTTTCAGCCAATTTTCTGGATTTTTGAAAATTTCATTTTTTTGTGAAAATATCCACTAAATGAGGGAATAATATGTGTGAGGGTACCCCAGGAGAGATCCAAATGTGTGTGGGTAGAATATATATCCCACGGGGGTAAAATTGAAAAAAGTTTAAAAAAAAATTTTTTTGGACTTAGTCATTTTTCCGGCATTTATCAGACTTTCAGATAGGGGAAATGTCAGTGAGCGTTCCGATATCAGTTCCAGAGCGATTTACCCAATGAGTCCTTGATATTTAGTCGTTTTCAGCCAATTTTCTGGATTTTTGAAAATTTCACTTTTTTGTGAAAATATCCACTAAATGAGGGAATAATATGTGTGAGGGTACTCCAGGAGAGTTCCAAATGTGTGTGGGTAGAATATATATCCCACGGGGGTAAAATTGAAAAAAGTTGAAAAAATTTTTTTGGGGACTTAGTTATTTTTCCGGCGCTTATCAGTCTTTCAGATATGGCAAATGTCAGTGAGCGTTCCGATTTCAGTTCCAGAGCGATTTGCCCAATGAGTCCTTGATATTAAGTCGTTTTCAGCCAATTTTCTGGATTTTTGAAAATTTCATTTTTTTTGTCAAAATATCCACTAAATGAGGGAATAATATGTGTGAGGGTACCCCAGGAGAGTTCCAAATGTGTGTGGGTAGAATATATATCCCACGGGGGTAAAATTGAAAAAAGTTGAAAAAATTTTTTTGGGGACTTAGTCATTTTTCCGGCGTTTATCAGACTTTCAGATAGGGGAAATGTCAGTGAAGGTTCTGATATCAGTTCCAGAGCGATTCGCCCAATGAGTCCTTGATATTTAGTCGTTTTCAGCCAATATTTTGGATTTTTGAAAATTTCACTTTTTTGTGAAAATATCCACTAAATGAGGGCATAATATGTGTGAGGGTACCCTAGGAGAGTTCCATATGTGTGTGGGTAGAATATATATCCCACGGGGGTAAAATTGAAAAAAGTTGAAAAAATTTTTTTGGGGACTTAGTCATTTTTCCGGCGTTTATCAGACTTTCAGATAGGGGAAATGTCAGTGAGCGTTCCGATTTCAGTTCCAGAGCGATTCGCCCAATGAGTCTTTGGTATTTAGTCGTTTTCAGCCAATTTTCTGGATTTTTGAAAATTTCATTTTTTTTGTGAAAATATCCACTACATGAGGGAATAATATGTGTGAGGGTACCCCTGGAAAGTTCCAAATGTGTGTGGGTAGAATATATATCCCACGGGGGTAAAATTGAAAAAAGTTGAAAAAAAATTTTTTTTGGACTTAGTCATTTTTCCGGCGTTTATCAGACTTTCAGATAGGGGAAATGTCAGTGAGCATTCTGATTTCAGTACCAGAGCGATTCGCCCAATGAGTCCTTAATATTTAGTCGTTTTCAGCCAATTTTATGGATTTTTGAAAATTTCACATTTTTGTGAAAATATCCACTAAATGAGGGAATAATATGTGTGAGGGTACCCCAGGAGAGTTCCAAATGTGTGTGGGTAGAATATATATCCCACAAGGGTAAAATTGAGAAAAGTTGAAAAAAATTTTTCTTTGACTTAGTCATTTTTCCGGCGTTTATCCGACTTTCAGATAGGAGAAATGTCAGTGAGCGTTCCGATTTCAGTTCCAGAGCGATTCGCCCAATGAGTCCTTAATATTTCGACGTTTTCAGCCAATTTTCTGGATTTTTGAAAATTTCACTTTTTTGAGAAAATATCCACTAAATGAGGGAATAATATGTGTGAGGGTACCCCAGGAGAGATCCAAATGTGTGTGGGTAGAATATATATCCCACGGGGGTAAAATTGAAAAAAGTTGAAAAAAATGTTTTTTTGGACTTAGTCATTTTTCCGGCGTTTATCAGACTTTCAGATATGGCAAATGTCAGTGAGTGTTCCGATTTCAGTTCCAGAGCGATTTGCCCAATGAGTCCTTGATATTTAGTCGTTTTCAGCCAATTTTCTGGATTTTTGAAAATTTCACTTTTTTGTGAAAATATCCACTAAATGAGGGAATAATATGTGTGATGGTACCCCAGGAGAGTTCCAAATGTGTGTGGGTAGAATATATATCCCACGGGGGTAAAATTGAAAAAAGTTGAAAATTTTTTTTTTTTCGACTTAGTTATTTTTCCGGCGTTTATCAGACTTTCAGATATGGCAAATGTCAGTGAGCGTTCCGAATTCAGTTCCACAGCGATTTGCCCAATGAGTCCTTGATATTAAGACGTTTTCAGCCAATTTTCTGGATTTTTGAAAATTTCATTTTTTTTGTGAAAATATCCACTAAATGAGGGAATAATATGTGTGAGGGTATCCCAGGAGAGATCCAAATGTGTGTGGGTAGAATATATATCCCACGGGGGTAAAATTGAAAAAAGTTGAAAAAAAATGTTTTTTTTGGACTTAGTTATTTTTCCGGCATTTATCAGACTTTCAGATAGGGGAAATGTCAGTGAGCATTCCGATTTCAGTTCCAGAGCGATTCACCCAATGAGTCCTTAATATTTAGTCGTTTTCAGCCAATTTTCTGGATTTTTGAAAATTTCACATTTTTGTGAAAATATCCACTAAATGAGGGAATAATAAGTGTGAGGGTACCCCAGGAGAGTTCCAAATGTGTGTGGGTAGAATATATATCCCACGGGGTAAAATTGAGAAAAGTTGAAAAAAAATTTTCTTTGACTTAGTCATTTTTCCGGCGTTTATCCGACTTTCAGATAGGGGAAATGTCAGTGAGCGTTCCGATTTCAGTTCCAGAGCGATTCGCCTAATGAGTCCTTAATATTTCGACGTTTTCAGCCAATTTTCTGGATTTTTGAAAATTTCACTATTTTGTGAAAATATCCACTAAATGAGGGAATAATATGTGTGAGGGTACCCCAGGAGAGTTCCAAATGTGTGTTGGTAGAATATATATCCCACGGGGGTAAAATTGAAAAAAGTTGAAAAAATTTTTTTTTTCTACTTAGTCATTTTTCCAGCGTTTATCAGACTTTCAGATAGGGGAAATGTTAGTGAGCTTTCTGATTTCAGTTCCAGAGCGATTCGCCCAATGAGTCCTTAATATTTAGTCGTTTTCAGCCGATTTTCTGGATTTTTGAAAATTTCACTTTTTTTGGGAAAATATCCACTAAATGAGGAAATAATATGTGTGAGGGTACCCCAGGAGAGTTCCAAATGTGTGTGGGTAGAATATATATCCCACGGGGGTAAAATTGAAAAAAGTTGAAAACATTTTTTTTTGGACTTAGTCATTTTTCTGGCGTTTATCAGACTTTCAGATAGGGGAAATGTCAGTGAGCTTTCCGATTTCAGTTCCAGAGCAATTCGCCCAATGAGTCCTTGATATTTAGTCGTTTTCAACCAATTTTCTGGATTTTTGAAAATTTCACTGTTTTGTGAAAATATCCACTAAATGAGGGAATAATATGTGTGAGGGTACCCCAGGAGAGTTCCAAATGTGTGTGGGTAGAATATATATCCCACGGGGGCAAAAATGAAAAAAGTTAAAAAATATTTTTTTTGGACTTGGACATTTTTCTGGCGGTTATCAGACTTTCAGATAGGAAAAATGTCAGTGAGCGTTTCGATTTCAGTTCCAGAGCGATTCGCCCAATGAGTCCTTGATATTTAGTCATTTTCAGCCAATTTTCGGGATTTTTGAAAATTTCACTTTTTTGTGAAAATATCCACTAAATGAGGGAATAATATGTGTGAGGGTACCCAAGGAGAGTTCCAAATGTGTGTGGGTAGAATATATATCCCACGGGGGTAAAATTGAAAAAAGTTGAAAACATTTTTTTCTTGGACTTAGTCATTTTTCCGGCGTTTATCAGACTTTCAGATAGGGGAAATGTCAGTGAGCATTCCGATTTCAGTTCCAGAGCAATTCGCCCAATGAGTCCTTGATATTTAGTCGTTTTAAGCCAATTTTCTGGATTTTTGAAAATTTCACTTTTTTTTGAAAATATCCACTAAATGAGGCAATAATATGTGTGAGGGTACCCCAGGAGAGTTCCAAATGTGTGTGGGTAGAATATATATCCCACTGGGGTAAAATTTTAAAAAGTTGAAAATAATTTTTTTTTGGACTTAGTCATTTTTCCGGCGTTTATCAAACTTTCAGATAGGGGAAATGTCAGTGAGCTTTCCGATTTCAGTTCCAGAGCGATTCGCCCAATGAGTCCTTGATATTTAGGCGTTTAAGCCAATTTTTTGGATTTTTGAAAATTTCACTTTTTTGTGAAAATATCCACTAAATGAGGGAATAATATGTGTGAGGGTACCCAAGGAGAGTTCCAAATGTGTTAGGGTAGAATATATATCCCACGGGGGTAAAATTGAAAAAAGTTGAAAACATTTTTTTCTTGGACTTCGTCATTTTTCCGGCGTTTATCAGACTTTCAGATAGGGGAAATGTCAGTGAGCGTTCCGATTTCATTTCCAGATCGATTCGCCCGATGAGTCTTTGATATTTAGTCGTTTTCAGCAAATTTTCTGGATTTTTGAAAATTTCACTTTTTTGTGAAAATATCCACTAAATGAGGTAATAATATGTGTGAGGGTACCCCAGGAGAGTTCCAAATATGTGTGGGTATAATATATATCCCACGAGGGTAAAATTGAAAAAAGTTGAAAAAAATTTTTTTTTGGGCTTAGTCATTTTTCCGGCATTTCTCAGACTTTCAGATAGGGGAAATGTCAGTGAGCGTTCCGATTTCAGTTCCAGAGCGATTCGCCCAATGAGTCCTTGATATTTAGTTGTTTTCAGCCAATTTTCGGGATTTTTGAAAATTTCACTTTTTTGTGAAAATATCCACTAAATGAGGGAATAATATTTGTGAGGGTACCCCAGGAGAGTTCCAAATGTGTGTGGGTATTATATATATCCCACGGGGGTAAAATTGAAAAAAGTTGAAAACATTTTTTTTTTCGACTAAGTCATTTTTCTGGCGTTTCTCAGACTTTCAGATTGGAGAACTGTCAGTGAGCGTTCCGATTTCAGTTCCAGAGTGATTCGCCCAATGAGTCCTTGATATTTAGTCGTTTAAGCCAATTTTTTGGATTTTTGAAAATTTCACTTTTTTTTGAAAATATCCACTAAATGAGGGAATAATATGTGTGAGGGTACCCCAGGAGAGTTCCAAATGTGTGTGGGTATAATATATATCCCACGGGGGTAAAATTGAAAAAAGTTGAAAAAATTTTTTTTTTGGACTTAGTCATTTTTCTAGCATTTATCAGACTTTCAGATAGGGGAAATGTCAGTGAGCGTTCCGATTTCAGTTCCAGAGCGATTCGCCCATTGAGTCCTTGATATTTAGTCATTTTAAGCCAATTTTCTGGATTTTTGAAAATTTCACTTTTTTTTGAAAATATCCACTAAATGAGGGAATAATATGTGTGAGGGTACCCCAGGAGAGTTCCAAATGTGTGTGGGTAGAATATATATCCCACGGGGGTAAAATTTAAAAAAGTTGAAAAAAATGTTTTTTTGGACTTAGTTATTTTTCCGGCGTTTATCTAACTTTCAGATATGGCAAATGTCAGTGAGCGTTCCGATTTCAGTTCCAGAGCGATTCGCCCAATGAGTCCTTGATATTTAGTCGTTTTCAGCCAATTTTCTGGATTTTTGAAAATTTCACATTTTTGTGAAAATATCCACTAAATGAGGGAATAATAAGTGTGAGGGTACCCCAGGAGAGTTCCAAATGTGTGTTGGTAGAATATATATCCCACGGGGTAAAATTGAGAAAAGTTGAAAAAAATTTTTCTTTGACTTAGTCATTTTTCCGGCGTTTATCCGACTTTCAGATAGGGGAAATGTCAGTGAGCGTTCCGATTTCAGTTCCAGAGCGATTCGCCTAATGAGTCCTTAATATTTCGACGTTTTCAGCCAATTTTCTGGATTTTTGAAAATTTCACTTTTTTGTGAAAATATCCACTAAATGAGGGAATAATATGTGTGAGGGTACCCCAGGAGAGTTCCAAATGTGTGTTGGTAGAATATATATCCCACGGGGGTAAAATTGAAAAAAGTTGAAAATTTTTTTTTTTTCTACTTAGTCATTTTTCCAGCGTTTATCAGACTTTCAGATAGGGGAAATGTTAGTGAGCTTTCTGATTTCAGTTCCAGAGCGATTCGCCCAATGAGTCCTTAATATTTAGTCGTTTTCAGCCGATTTTCTGGATTTTTGAAAATGTCACTTTTTTTGGGAAAATATCCACTAAATGAGGAAATAATATGTGTGAGGGTACCCCAGGAGAGTTCCAAATGTGTGTGGGTAGAATATATATCCCACAGGGGGTAAAATTGAAAAAAGTTGAAAACATTTTTTTTTGGACTTAGTCATTTTTCTGGCGTTTATCAGACTTTCAGATAGGGGAAATGTCAGTGAGCTTTCCGATTTCAGTTCCAGAGCAATTCGCCCAATGAGTCCTTGATATTTAGTCGTTTTCAACCAATTTTCGGGATTTTTGAAAATTTAACTTTTTTGTGAAAATATCCACTAAATGAGGGAATAATATGTGTGAGGGTACCCCAGGAGAGTTCCAAATGTGTGTGGGTAGATTATATATCCCACGGGGGTAAAATTGAAAAAAATTGAAAAAAAATTTTTTTTTGGACTTAGTCATTTTTCCGGCATTTATCAGACTTTCAGATAGGGGAAATGTAAGTGAGCATTCCGATTTCTGTTCCAGAGCGATTCGCCCAATGAGTCCTTGATATTTAGTAGTTTTCAGCCAATTTTCGGGATTTTTGAAAATTTCACTTTTTTGTGAAAATATCCACTAAATGAGGGAATAATATGTGTGAGGGTACCCCAGGAGAGTTCCAAATGTGTGTGGGTAGAAAATATATCCCACGAGGGTAAAATTGAAAAAAGTTTAAAAAAATTTTTTTTTTGGACTTAGTCATTTTTCCAGCATTTATCAGACTTTCAGATAGGGGAAATGTCAGTGAGCGTTCCGATTTCAGTTCCAGAGCGATTCGCCCAATGAGTCCTTGATATTTAGTCGTTTTCAGCCAATTTTCTGGATTTTTGAAAATTTCACTTTTTTTTGAAAATATCCACTAAATGAGGCAATAATATGTGTGAGGGTACCCCAGGAGAGTTCCAAATGTGTGTGGGTAGAATATATATCCCACTGGGGTAAAATTTAAAAAAGTTGAAAAAAATTTTTTTTTGGACTTAGTTATTTTTCCGGCGTTTCTCAGACTTTCAGATAGGAGAAATGTCAGTGAGCGTTCCGATTTCAGTTCCAGAGCTATTCGCCCAATGAGTCCTTGATATTTAGTCGTTTTCAGCCAATTTTCGGGATTTTTGAAAATTTCACTTTTTTGTGAAAATATCCACTAAATGAGGTAATAATATGTGTGAGGGTACCCCAGGAGAGTTCCAAATATGTGTGGGTATAATATATATCCCACGGGGGTAAAATTGAAAAAAGTTGAAAAAATTTTTTTTTGGGACTTAGTCATTTTTCCGGCGTTTATCAAACTTTCAGATAGGGGAAATGTCAGTGAGCGTTCCGATTTCAGTTGCAGAGCGATTCGCCCATTGAGTCCTTGATATTTAGGCGTTTTCAGACAATTTTCGGGATTTTTGAAAATTTCACTTTTTTGTGAAAATATCCACTAAATGAGGGAATAATATTTGTGAGGGTACCCCAGGAGAGTTCCAAATGTGTGTGGGTAGAATATATATCCCACGGGGGTAAAATTGAAAAAAGTTGAAAACATTTTTTTTTGGACTTAGTCATTTTTCTGGCGTTTATCAGACTTTCAGATAGGGGAAATGTCAGTGAGCTTTCCGATTTCAGTTCCAGAGCAATTCGCCCAATGAGTCCTTGATATTTAGTCGTTTTCAACCAATTTTCGGGATTTTTGAAAATTTAACTTTTTTGTGAAAATATCCACTAAATGAGGGAATAATATGTGTGAGGGTACCCCAGGAGAGTTCCAAATGTGTGTGGGTAGATTATATATCCCACGGGGGTAAAATTGAAAAAAATTTAAAAAAAATTTTTTTTTGGACTTAGTCATTTTTCCGGCATTTATCAGACTTTCAGATAGGGGAAATGTAAGTGAGCATTCCGATTTCTGTTCCAGAGCGATTCGCCCAATGAGTCCTTGATATTTAGTAGTTTTCAGCCAATTTTCGGGATTTTTGAAAATTTCACTTTTTTGTGAAAATATCCACTAAATGAGGGAATAATATGTGTGAGGGTACCCCAGGAGAGTTCCAAATGTGTGTGGGTAGAAAATATATCCCACGAGGGTAAAATTGAAAAAAGTTTAAAAAAATTTTTTTTTTGGACTTAGTCATTTTTCCAGCATTTATCAGACTTTCAGATAGGGGAAATGTCAGTGAGCGTTCCGATTTCAGTTCCAGAGCGATTCGCCCAATGAGTCCTTGATATTTAGTCGTTTTCAGCCAATTTTCTGGATTTTTGAAAATTTCACTTTTTTTTGAAAATATCCACTAAATGAGGCAATAATATGTGTGAGGGTACCCCAGGAGAGTTCCAAATGTGTGTGGGTATAATATTTATCCCACGAGGGTAAAATTGAAAAAATGTAAAAAAAATTTTTTTTTTGGACTTAGTCATTTTTCCGGCATTTATCAGACTTTCAGAGAGGGGAAATGTCAGTGAGCGTTCCGATTTCAGTTCCAGAGCGATTCGCCCAATGAGTCCTTGATATTTAGTTGTTTTCAGCCAATTTTCGGGATTTTTGAAAATGTCACTTTTTTGTGAAAATATCCACTAAATGAGGGAATAATATGTGTGAGGGTACCCCAGGAGAGTTCCAAATGTGTGTGGGTATAATATTTATCCCACGAGGGTAAAATTGAAAAAAGTTTAAAAAAAATTTTTTTTTGGACTTAGTCATTTTTCCGGCATTTATCAGACTTTCAGATAGGGGAAATGTCAGTGAGCGTTCCGATTTCAGTTCCAGAGCGATTCGCCCAATGAGTCCTTGATATTTAGGCGTTTAAGCCAATTTTTTGGATTTTTGAAAATTTCACTTTTTTGTGAAAATATCCACTAAATGAGGGAATAATATGTGTGAGGGTACCCCAGGAGAGTTCCAAATGTGTGTGGGTATAATATTTATCCCACGAGGGTAAAATTGAAAAAAGTTTAAAAAAAATTTTTTTTTGGACTTAGTCATTTTTCCGGCATTTATCAGACTTTCAGATAGGGGAAATGTCAGTGAGCGTTCCGATTTCAGTTCCAGAGCGATTCGCCCAATGAGTCCTTGATATTTAGTAGTTTTCAGCCAATTTTCGGGATTTTTGAAAATTTCACTTTTTTGTGAAAATATCCACTAAATGAGGGAATAATATTTGTGAGGGTACCCCAGGAGAGTTCCAAATGTGTGTGGGTATTATATATATCCCACGGGGGTAAAATTGAAAAAAGTTGAAAACATTTTTTTTTTCGACTAAGTCATTTTTCTGGCGTTTCTCAGACTTTCAGATTGGAGAAATGTCAGTGAGCGTTCCGATTTCAGTTCCAGAGCTATTCGCCCAATGAGTCCTTGATATTTAGTCGTTTTCAGCCAATTTTCGTGATTTTTGAAAATGTCACTTTTTTGTGAAAATATCCACTAAATGAGGGAATAATATGTGTGAGGGTACCCCAGGAGAGTTCCAAATGTGTGTGGGTATTATATATATCCCACGGGGGTAAAATTGAAAAAAGTTGAAAATTTATTTTTTTTTTGACTTAGTCATTTTTCCAGCTTTTATCAAACTTTCAGATAGGGGAAATGTCAGTGAGCGTTCTGATTTCAGTTCCAGAGCGAATCGCCCAAAGAGTCCTTGATATTTAGTCGTTTTCAGCCAATTTTCGGGATTTTTGAAAATGTCACTTTTTTGTGAAAATATCCACTAAATGAGGGAATAATATGTGTGAGGGTACCCCAGGAGAGTTCCAAATGTGTGTGGGTATAATATTTATCCCACGAGGGTAAAATTGAAAAAAGTTTAAAAAAAATTTTTTTTTGGACTTAGTCATTTTTCCGGCATTTATCAGACTTTCAGATAGGGGAAATGTCAGTGAGCGTTCCGATTTCAGTTCCAGAGCGATTCGCCCATTGAGTCCTTGATATTTAGTCGTTTTAAGCCAATTTTCTGGATTTTTGAAAATTTCACTTTTTTTTGAAAATATCCACTAAATGAGGGAATAATATGTGTGAGGGTACCCCAGGAGAGTTCGAAATGTGTGTGGGTAGAATATATATCCCACTGGGGTAAAATTTAAAAAAGTTGAAAATAATTTTTTTTTGGACTTAGTCATTTTTCCGGCGTTTATCAAACTTTCAGATAGGGGAAATGTCAGTGAGCTTTCCGATTTCAGTTCCAGAGCGATTCGCCCAATGAGTCCTTGATATTTAGTCGTTTTCAGCCAATTTTCTGGATTTTTGAAAATTTCACTTTTTTGTGAAAATATCCACTAAATGAGGTAATAATATGTGTGAGGGTACCCCAGGAGAGTTCCAAATATGTGTGGGTATAATATATATCCCACGGGGGTAAAATTGAAAAAAGTTGAAAAAATTTTTTTTTTGGACTTAGTCATTTTTCCGGCGTTTATCAAACTTTCAGATAGGGGAAATGTCAGTGAGCGTTCCGATTTCAGTTGCAGAGCGATTCGCCCATTGAGTCCTTGATATTTAGGCGTTTTCAGCCAATTTTCGGGATTTTTGAAAATTTCACTTTTTTGTGAAAATATCCACTAAATGAGGGAATAATATTTGTGAGGGTACCCCAGGAGAGTTCCAAATGTGTGTGGGTATTATATATATCCCACGGGGGTAAAATTTAAAAAAGTTGAAAATAATTTTTTTTTGGACTTAGTCATTTTTCCAGCTTTTATCAAACTTTCAGATAGGGGAAATGTCAGTGAGCTTTCCGATTTCAGTTCCAGAGCGATTCGCCCAATGAGTCCTTGATATTTAGTCGTTTTCAGCCAATTTTCTGGATTTTTGAAAATTTCACTTTTTTGTGAAAATATCCACTAAATGAGGTAATAATATTTGTGAGGGTACCCCAGGAGAGTTCCAAATGTGTGTGGGTAGAATATATATCCCACGGGCGTAAAATTGAAAAAAAAATTTTCTTGGACGTAGTCATTTTTCCGGCGTTTATCAGTCTTTCAGATAGGGGAAATGTCAGTGAGCTTTCCGATTTCAGTTCCAGAGCGATTCGCCCATTGAGTCCTTGATATTTAGTCGTTTTCAGCCAATTTTCTGGATTTTTGAAAATTTCACTTTTTTTTGAAAATATCCACTAAATGAGGGAATAACATGTGTGAGGGTACCCCAGGAGAGTTCCAAATGTGTGTGGGTAGAATATATATCCCACTGGGGTAAAATTGAAAAAAGTTGAAAATATTTTTTTTTCGACTTAGTCATTTTTCCGACGTTTATCAGACTTTCAGATAGGGGAAATGTCAGTGAGCGATCCGATTTCAGTTCCAGAGCGATTTGCCAAATTAGTCCTTGATATTTAGTCGTTTTCAGCCAATTTTCTGGATTTTTGAAAATTTCACTTTTTTGTGAAAATATCCACTAAATGAGGGAATAATATGTGTGAGGGTACCCCAGGAGAGTTCCAAATGTGTGTGGGTAGAATATATATCCCACTGGGGTAAAATTGAAAAAAGTTGAAAATAATTTTTTTTGGGACTTAGTCATTTTTCCGGCGTTTATCAGACTTTCAGATAGGGGAAATGTCAGTGAGCGTTCAGATTTCAGTTCCATAGCGATTCGCCCAATGAGTCCTTGATATTTAGTCGTTTTCTGCCAATTTTCTGTATTTTTGAAAATTTCACTTTTTTGTGAAAATATCCACTAAATGAGGGAATAATATGCGTGAGGGTACCCCAGGAGAGTTCCAAATGTGTGTGGGTAGAATAAATATCCCACTGGGGTAAAATTGAAAAAAGTTGAAAAATTTTTTTTTTTTGGACTTAGTCAATTTTCCAGGGTTTATCAGACTTTCAGATAGGGGAAATGTCAGTGAGGGTTCCGATTTCAGTTCCAGAGCGATTCGTCCAATGAGTCCTTGATATTTAGTCGCTTTCAGACAATTTTCTGGATTTTTGAAAATTTCATTTTTTTGTGAAAATATCCACTAAATGAGGGAAAAATATGTGTGAGGGTACCCCAGGAGAGTTCCAAATGTGTGTGGGTAGAATATATATCCCACGGGGGTAAAATTGAAAAAGTTGAAAATTTTTTTATTTTGGACTTAGTCATTTTTCCGGCGTTTATCACACTTTCAGATAGGGGAAATGTCAGTGAGCGTTACGATATCAGTTCCAGAGCTATTCGCCCAATGAGTCCTTGATATTTAGTCGTTTTCAGCCAATATTTTGGATTTTTGAAAATTTCCCTTTTTTGTGAAAATATCCACTAAATGAGGGAATAATATGTGTGAGGGTACCCCAGGAGAGTTCCAAATGTGTGTGGGTAGAATATATATCCCACGGGGGTAAAATTGAAAAAAGTTGAAACATTTTTTTTTTGGACTTAGTCATTTTTCTAGGGTTTATCAGACTTTCAGATAGGGCAAATGTCAGTGAGCGTTCCGATTTCAGTTCCAGAATGATTCGCCCAATGAGTACTTGATATTTAGTCGCTTTCAGCCAATTTTCTGGATTTTTGAAAATTTCATTTTTTTTGTGAAAATATCCACTAAATGAGGGAATAATATGTGTGAGGGTACCCCAGGAGAGTTCCAAATGTGTGTGGGTAGAATATATAACCCACTGGGGTAAAATTGAAAAAAGTTGAAAAGAATTTTTTTTTGGACTTAGTCATTTTTCTAGGGTTTATCAGACTTTCAGATAGGGCAAATGTCAGTGAGCGTTCCGATTTCAGTTCCAGAGTGATTCGCCCAATGAGTCCTTGATATTTAGTCGTTTTCAGCCAATTTTCTGGATTTTTGAAAATTTCACTTTTTTGTGAAAATATCCACTAAATGAGGGAATAATATGTGTGAGGGTACCCCAGGAGAGTTCCAAATGTGTGTGGGTAGAATATATATCCCACTGGGGTAAAATTGAAAAAAGTTGAAAAGAATTTTTTTTTGGACTTAGTCATTTTTCCGGCGTTTATCAGACTTTCAGATAGGGGAAATGTCAGTGAGCGTTCAGGTTTCAGTTCCATAGCGATTCGCCCAATGAGTCCTTGATATTTAGTCGTTTTCTGCCAATTTTCTGTATTTTTGAAAATTTCACTTTTTTGTGAAAATATCCACTAAATGAGGGAATAATATGCGTGAGGGTACCCCAGGAGAGTTCCAAATGTGTGTGGGTAGAATAAATATCCCATTGGGGTAAAATTGAAAAAAGTTGAAAAATTTTTTTTTTTTGGACTTAGTCATTTTTCCAGGGTTTATCAGACTTTCAGATAGGGGAAATGTCAGTGAGGGTTCCGATTTCAGTTCCAGAGCGATTCGTCCAATGAGTCCTTGATATTTAGTCGCTTTCAGCCAATTTTCTGGATTTTTGAAAATTTCACTTTTTTGTGAAAATATCCACTAAATGAGGGAATAATATGTGTGAGGGTACCCCAGGAGAGTTCCAAATGTGTGTGGGTAGAATATATATCCCACTGGAGTAAAATTGAAAAAAGTTGAAAATAATTTTTTTTGGGACTTAGTCATTTTTCCGGCGTTTATCAGACTTTCAGATAGGGGAAATGTCAGTGAGCGATCCGATTTCAGTTCCAGAGCGGTTTGCCAAATTAGTCCTTGATATTTAGTCGTTTTCAGCCAATTTTCTGGATTTTTGAAAATTTCACTTTTTTGTGAAAATATCCACTAAATGAGGGAATAATATGTGTGAGGGTACCCCAGGAGAATTCCAGATGTGTGTGGGTAGAATATATATCCCACGTGGGTAAAATTGAAAAAAGTTGAAAAAAAATTTTTCTTGGACTGTCATTTTTCCGGCGTTTATCAGTCTTTCAGATAGGGGAAATGTCAGTGAGCGTTCCGATTTCAGTTCCAGAGCGATTCGTCCAATGAGTCCTTGATATTTAGTCGCTTTCAGCCAATTTTCTGGATTTTTGAAAATTTCATTTTTTTGTGAAAATATCCACTAAATGAGGGAATAATATGTGTGAGGGTACCCCAGGAGAGTTCCAAATGTGTGTGGGTAGAATATATATCCCACGGGGGTAAAATTGAAAAAAGTTGAAAATAATTTTTTTTGGGACTTAGTCATTTTTCCGGCGTTTATCAGACTTTCAGATAGGGGAAATGTCAGTGAGCGTTCAGATTTCAGTTCCATAGCGATTCGCCCAATGAGTCCTTGATATTTAGTCGTTTTCTGCCAATTTTCTGTATTTTTGAAAATTTCACTTTTTTGTGAAAATATCCACTAAATGAGGGAATAATATGCGTGAGGGTACCCCAGGAGAGTTCCAAATGTGTGTGGGTAGAATAAATATCCCACTGGGGTAAAATTGAAAAAAGTTGAAAAATTTTTTTTTTTTGACTGTCATTTTTCCGTCGTTTATCAGTCTTTCAGATAGGGGAAATGTCAGTGAGAGTTCCGATTTCAGTTCCAGAGCGATTCGCCCAATGAGTCCTTAATATTTTGGCGTTTTCAGCCAATTTTCTGGATTTTTGAAAATTTCACTTTTTTGTGAAAATATCCACTAAATGAGGGAATAATATGTGTGAGGGTACCCCAGGAGAGTTCCAAATGTGTGTGGGTAGAATATATATCCCACGGGGGTAAAATTGAAAAAGTTGAAAAATTTTTTATTTTGGACTTAGTCATTTTTCCGGCGTTTATCACACTTTCAGATAGGGGAAATGTCAGTGAGCGTTCCGATATCAGTTCCAGAGCTATTCGCCCAATGAGTCCTTGATATTTAGTTGTTTTCAGCCAATATTTTGGATTTTTGAAAATTTCACTTTTTTGCGGAAATATCCACTAAATGAGGGAATAATATGTGTGAGGGTACCCCAGGAGAGTTCCAAATGTATGTGGGTACAATATATATCCAACGGGGGTAAGATTGAAAAAAGTTGAAAAATTTTTTTTTTTTGGACTTAGTCATTTTTCCGTGGTTTATCAGACTTTCAGATAGGGGAAATGTCAGTGAGGGTTCCGATTTCAGTTCCAGTGCGATTCGTCCAATGAGTCCTTGATATTTAGTCGCTTTCAGCCAATTTTCTGGATTTTTGAAAATTTCATTTTTTTGTGAAAATATCCACTAAATGAGGGAATAATATGTGTGAGGGTACCCCAGGAGAGTTCCAAATGTGTGTGGGTAGAATATATATCCCACTGGGGTAAAATTGAAAAAAGTTGAAAATAATTTTTTTTGGGACTTAGTCATTTTTCCGGCGTTTATCAGACTTTCAGATAGGGGAAATGTCAGTGAGCGTTCAGATTTCAGTTCCATAGCGATTCGCCCAATGAGTCCTTGATATTTAGTCGTTTTCTGCCAATTTTCTGTATTTTTGAAAATTTCACTTTTTTGTGAAAATATCCACTAAATGAGGGAATAATATGCGTGAGGGTACCCCAGGAGAGTTCCAAATGTGTGTGGGTAGAATAAATATCCCACTGGGGTAAAATTGAAAAAAGTTGAAAAATTTTTTTTTTTTGGACTTAGTCATTTTTCCAGGGTTTATCAGACTTTCAGATAGGGGAAATGTCAGTGAGCTTCCGATTTCAGTTCCAGAGCGATTCACCCAATGAGTCCTTGATATTTAGTCGTTTTCTACCAATTTTCGGGATTTTTGAAAATTTCATTTTTTTTGTGAAAATATCCACTAAATGAGGGAATAATATGTGTGAGGGTACCCCAGGAGAGTTCCAAATGTGTGTGGGTAGAATATATATCCCACGGGGGTAAAATTGAAAAAGTTGAAAATTTTTTTATTTTGGACTTAGTCATTTTTCCGGCGTTTATCACACTTTCAGATAGGGGAAATGTCAGTGAGCGTTCCGATATCAGTTCCAGAGCTATTCGCCCAATGAGTCCTTGATATTTAGTCGTTTTCAGCCAATATTTTGGATTTTTGAAAATTTCACTTTTTTGTGAAAATATCCACTAAATGAGGGAATAATATGTGTGAGGGTACCCCAGGAGAGTTCCAAATGTGTGTGGGTAGAATATATATCCCACGGGGTAAAATTGAAAAAAGTTGAAACATTTTTTTTTTGGACTTAGTCATTTTTCCAGGGTTTATCAGACTTTCAGATAGAGCAAATGTCAGTGAGCGTTCCGATTTCAGTTCCAGAGTGATTCGCCCAATGAGTCCTTGATATTTAGTCGCTTTTAGCCAATTTTCTGAATTTTTGAAAATTTCACTTTTTTGTGAAAATATCCACTAAATGAGGGAATAATATGCGTGAGGGTACCCCAGGAGAGTTCCAAATGTGTGTGGGTAGAATAAATATCCCACTGGGTTAAAATTGAAAAAAGTTGAAAATAATTTTTTTTTGGACTTAGTCATTTTTCCGGCGTTTATCAGGCTTTCAGATAGGGGAAATGTCAGTGAGCGTTCCGATTTCAGTTCCAGAGCTATTCGCCCAATGAGTCTTTGATATTTAGTCGTTTTCAGCCAATATTTTGGATTTTTGAAAATTTCCCTTTTTTGTGAAAATATCCTCTAAATGAGGGAATAATATGTGTGAGGGTACCCCAGGAGAGTTCCAAATGTGTGTGGGTAGAATATATATCCCACGAGGGTAAAATTGAAAAAAGTTGAAACATTTTTTTTTGGACTTAGTCATTTTTCCAGGGACTATCAGACTTTCATATAGGGCAAATGTCAGTGAGCGTTCCGATTTCAGTTCCAGAGTGATTCGCCCAATGTGTCCTTGATATTTAGTCGCTTTCAGCCAATTTTCTGGATTTTTGAAAATTTCATTTTTTTTGTGAAAATATCCACTAAATGAGGGAATAATATGTGTGAGGGTACCCCAGGAGAGTTCCAAATGTGTGTGGGTAGAATATATATCCCACTGGGGTAAAATTGAAAAAAGTTGAAAATAATTTTTTTTTGGACTTAGTCATTTTTCCGGCGTTTATCAGACTTTCAGATAGGGGAAATGTCAGAGAGCGTTCCGATTTCAGTTCCAGAGCGTTTCGCCCAATGAGTCCTTGATATTTAGTCGTTTTCAGCCAATTTTCTGGATTTTTGAAAATTTCACATTTTTGTGAAAATATCCACTAAATGAGGGAATAATATGTATGAGGGTACCCCAGGAGAGTTCCAAATGTGTGTGGGTAGAATATTTATCCCACGGGGGTAAAATTTAAAAAAGTTGAAAAAATTTTTTTCTTGGACTGTCATTTTTCCGGCGTTTATCAGACTTTCAGATAGGGGAAATGTCAGTGAGCATTCCGATTTCAGTTCCAGAGTGATTTGCCCAATGAGTCCTTGATATTATGTCATTTTCAGCCAATTTTCTGGATTTTAGAAAATTTCATTTTTTTTGTGAAAATATCCACTAAATGAGGGAATAATATGTGTGAGGGTACCCCAGGAGAGTTCCAAATGTGTGTGGGTAGAATATATATCCCACGGGGTAAAATTGAAAATAGTTGAAACATTTTTTTTTTGGACTTAGTCATTTTTCCAGGGTTTATCAGACTTTCAGATAGGGCAAATGTCAGTGAGCGTTCCGATTTCATTTCCAGAGTGATTCGCCCAATGAGTCCTTGATATTTAGTCGCTTTCAGACAATTTTCTGGATTTTTGAAAATTTCATTTTTTTTGTGAAAATATCCACTAAATGAGGGAATAATATGTGTGAGGGTACCCCAGGAGAGTTCCAAATGTGTGTGGGTAGAATATATATCCCACGGGGATAAAATTGAAAAAGTTGAAAAAAAAATTATTTTGGACTTAGTCATTTTTCCGGCGTTTATCAGACTTTCAGATAGGGGAAATGTCAGAGAGCGTTCCGATTTCAGTTCCAGAGCGATTCGCCCAATGAGTCCTTGATATTTAGTCGTTTTCAGCCAATTTTCTGGATTTTTGAAAATTTCACTTTTTTGTGAAAATATCAACTAAATGAGGGAATAATATGTATGAGGGTACCCCAGGAGAGTTCCAAATGTGTGTGGGTAGAATACTTATCCCACGGGGGTAAAATTGAAAAAAGTTGAAAATTTTTTTTTCTTGGACTGTCATTTTTCCGGCGTTTATCAGACTTTCAGATAGGGCAAATGTCAGTGAGCGTTCCGATTTCAGTTCCAGAGTGATTCGCCCAATGAGTCCTTGATATTTAGTCGTTTTCTACCAATTTTCGAGATTTTTGAAAATTTCATTTTTTTTGTGAAAATATCCACTAAATGAGGGAATAATATGTGTGAGGGTACCCCAGGAGAGTTCCAAATGTGTGTGGGTAGAATATATATCCCACGGGGGTAAAATTGAAAAAGTTGAAAAAAAATTTATTTTGGACTTAGTCATTTTTCCGGCGTTTATCACACTTTCAGATAGGGGAAATGTCAGTTAGCGTTCCGATATCAGTTCCAGAGCTATTCGCCCAATGAGTCCTTGATATTTAGTCGTTTTCAGCCAATATTTTGGATTTTTGAAAATTTCACTTTTTTGTGAAAATATCCACTAAATGAGGGAATAATATGTGTGAGGGTACCCCAGGAGAGTTCCAAATGTGTGTGGGTAGAATATATATCCCACGGGGTAAAATTGAAAAAAGTTGAAACATTTTTTTTTTGGACTTAGTCATTTTTCCAGGGTTTATCAGACTTTCAGATAGGGCAAATGTCAGTGAGCGTTCCGATTTCAGTTCCAGAGTGATTCGCCCAATGAGTCCTTGATATTTAGTCGCTTTCAGCCAATTTTCTGGATTTTTGAAAATTTCACTTTTTTGTGAAAATATCCACTAAATGAGGGAATAATATGCGTGAGGGTACCCCAGGAGAGTTCCAAATGTGTGTGGGTAGAATAAATATCCCACTGGGGTAAAATTGAAAAAAGTTGAAAATAATTTTTTTTTGGACTTAGTCATTTTTCCGGCGTTTATCAGACTTTCAGATAGGGGAAATGTCAGTGAGCGTTCCGATTTCAGTTCCAGAGCTATTCGCCCAATGAGTCCTTGATATTTAGTCGTTTTCAGCCAATATTTTGGATTTTTGAAAATTTCCCTTTTTTGTGAAAATATCCACTAAATGAGGGAATAATATGTGTGAGGGTACCCCAGGAGAGTTCCAAATGTGTGTGGGTAGAATATATATCCCACGGGGGTAAAATTGAAAAAAGTTGAAACATTTTTTTTTTGGACTTAGTCATTTTTCCAGGGACTATCAGACTTTCATATAGGGCAAATGTCAGTGAGCGTTCCGATTTCAGTTCCAGAGTGATTCGCCCAATGTGTCCTTGATATTTAGTCGCTTTCAGCCAATTTTCTGGATTTTTGAAAATTTCATTTTTTTTGTGAAAATATCCACTAAATGAGGGAATAATATGTGTGAGGGTACCCCAGGAGAGTTCCAAATGTGTGTGGGTAGAATATATATCCCACTGGGGTAAAATTGAAAAAAGTTGAAAATAATTTTTTTTTGGACTTAGTCATTTTTCCGGCGTTTATCAGACTTTCAGATAGGGGAAATGTCAGAGAGCGTTCCGATTTCAGTTCCAGAGCGATTCGCCCAATGAGTCCTTGATATTTAGTCGTTTTCAGCCAATTTTCTGGATTTTTGAAAATTTCACATTTTTGTGAAAATATCCACTAAATGAGGGAATAATATGTATGAGGGTACCCCAGGAGAGTTCCAAATGTGTGTGGGTAGAATATTTATCCCACGGGGGTAAAATTGAAAAAAGTTGAAAAAATTTTTTTCTTGGACTGTCATTTTTCCGGCGTTTATCAGACTTTCAGATAGGGGAAATGTCAGTGAGCATTCCGATTTCAGTTCCAGAGCGATTTGCCCAATGAGTCCTTGATATTATGTCATTTTCAGCCAATTTTCTGGATTTTAGAAAATTTCATTTTTTTTGTGAAAATATCCACTAAATGAGGGAATAATATGTGTGAGGGTACCCCAGGAGAGTTCCAAATGTGTGTGGGTAGAATATATATCCCACGGGGTAAAATTGAAAATAGTTGAAACATTTTTTTTTTGGACTTAGTCATTTTTCCAGGGTTTATCAGACTTTCAGATAGGGCAAATGTCAGTGAGCGTTCCGATTTCATTTCCAGAGTGATTCGCCCAATGAGTCCTTGATATTTAGTCGCTTTCAGACAATTTTCTGGATTTTTGAAAATTTCATTTTTTTTGTGAAAATATCCACTAAATGAGGGAATAATATGTGTGAGGGTACCCCAGGAGAGTTCCAAATGTGTGTGGGTAGAATATATATCCCACGGGGATAAAATTGAAAAAGTTGAAAAAAAATTTATTTTGGACTTAGTCATTTTTCCGGCGTTTATCAGACTTTCAGATAGGGGAAATGTCAGTGAGCATTCCGATTTCAGTTCCAGAGCGATTTGCCCAATGAGTCCTTGATAGTATGTCATTTTCAGCCAATTTTCTGGATTTTTGAAAACTTCATTTTTTTTGTGAAAATATCCACTAAATGAGGGAATAATATGTGTGAGGGTACCCCAGGAGAGTTCCAAATGTGTGTGGGTAGAATATATATCCCACTGGGGTAAAATTGAAAAAAGTTGAAAAAAATTTTTTTTGGACTTAGTCATTTTTCCGGCGTTTATCAGATTTTCAGATAGGGGAAATGTCAGTGAGCTTCCGATTTCAGTTCCAGAGCGATTCGCCCAATGAGTCCTTGATATTTAGTCGTTTTCTACCAATTTTCGGGATTTTTGAAAATTTCACTTTTTTGTGAAAATATCCACTAAATTAGGGAATAATATGTGTGAGGGTACCCCAGGAGAGTTCCAAATGTGTGTGGGTAGAATATATATCCCACGGGGATAAAATTGAAAAAGTTGAAAAAAAATTTATTTTGGACTTAGTCATTTTTCCGGCGTTTATCAGACTTTCAGATAGGGGAAATGTCAGTGAGCATTCCGATTTCAGTTCCAGAGCGATTTGCCCAATGAGTCCTTGATATTATGTCATTTTCAGCCAATTTTCTGGATTTTTGAAAACTTCATTTTTTTTGTGAAAATATCCACTAAATGAGGGAATAATATGTGTGAGGGTACCCCAGGAGAGTTCCAAATGTGTGTGGGTAGAATATATATCACACGGGGATAAAATTGAAAAAGTTGAAAAAAATTTTATTTTGGACTTAGTCATTTTTCCGGCGTTTATCACACTTTCAGATAGGGGAAATGTCAGTGAGTGTTCCGATATCAGTTCCAGAGCGATTCGCCCAATGAGTCCTTGATATTTAGTCATTTTCAGCCAATATTTTGGATTTTTGAAAATTTCACTTTTTTGTGAAAATATCCACTAAATGAGGGAATAATATGTGTGAGGGTACCCCAGGAGAGTTCCAAATGTGTGTGGGTAGAATATATATCCCACGGGGTAAAATTGAAAAAAGTTGAAACATTTTTTTTTTGGACTTAGTCATTTTTCCAGGGTTTATCAGACTTTCAGATAGGGCAAATGTCAGTGAGCGTTCCGATTTCAGTTCCAGAGTGATTCGCCCAATGAGTCCTTGATATTTAGTCGCTTATCAGCCAATTTTCTGGATTTTTGAAAATTTCACTTTTTTGTGAAAATATCCACTAAATGAGGGAATAATATGCGTGAGGGTAACCCAGGAGAGTTCCAAATGTGTGTGGGTAGAATAAATATCCCACTGGGGTAAAATTGAAAAAAGTTGAAAATAATTTTTTTTCGGACTTAGTCATTTTTCCGGCGTTTATCAGACTTTCAGATAGGGGAAATGTCAGTGAGCGTTCCGATTTCAGTTCCAGAGCTATTCGCCCAATGAGTCCTTGATATTTAGTCGTTTTCAGCCAATATTTTGGATTTTTGAAAATTTCCCTTTTTTGTGAAAATATCCACTAAATGAGGGAATAATATCTGTGAGGGTACCCCAGGAGAGTTCCAAATGTGTGTGGGTAGAATATATATCCCACGGGGGTAAAATTGAAAAAAGTTGAAACATTTTTTTTTTGGACTTAGTCATTTTTCCAGGGACTATCAGACTTTCAGATAGGGGAAATGTCAGTGAGCGTTCCGATTTCAGTTCCAGAGCGATTCGCCCAATGAGTCCTTGATATTTAGTCATTTTCTACCAATTTTCAGGATTTTTGAAAATTTCATTTTTTTTGTGAAAATATCCACTAAATGAGGGAATAATATGTGTGAGGGTACCCCAGGAGAGTTCCAAATGTGTGTGGGTAGAATATATATCCCACGGGGGTAAAATTGAAAAAGTTGAAAAAAATTTTATTTTCGACTTAGTCATTTTTCCGGCGTTTATCACACTTTCAGATAGGGGAAATGTCAGTGAGCGTTCCGATATCAGTTCCAGAGCTATTCGCCCAATGAGTCCTTGATATTTAGTCGTTTTCAGCCAATATTTTGGATTTTTGAAAATTTCACTTTTTTGTGAAAATATCCACTAAATGAGGGAATAATATGTGTGAGGGTACCCCAGGAGAGTTCCAAATGTGTGTGGGTAGAATATATATCCCACGGGGATAAAATTGAAAAAGTTGAAAAAAAATTTATTTTGGACTTAGTCATTTTTCCGGCGTTTATCAGACTTTCAGATAGGGGAAATGTCAGTGAGCATTCCGATTTCAGTTCCAGAGCGATTTGCCCAATGAGTCCTTGATATTATGTCATTTTCAGCCAATTTTCTGGATTTTTGAAAACTTCATTTTTTTTGTGAAAATATCCACTAAATGAGGGAATAATATGTGTGAGGGTACCCCAGGAGAGTTCCAAATGTGTGTGGGTAGAATATATATCCCACTGGGGTAAAATTGAAAAAAGTTTAAAAAAATTTTTTTTGGACTTAGTCATTTTTCCGGCGTTTATCAGATTTTCAGATAGGGGAAATGTCAGTGAGCTTCAGATTTCAGTTCCAGAGCGATTCGCCCAATGAGTCCTTGATATTTAGTCGTTTTCTACCAATTTTCGGGATTTTTGAAAATTTCACTTTTTTGTGAAAATATCCACTAAATTAGGGAATAATATGTGTGAGGGTACCCCAGGAGAGTTCCAAATGTGTGTGGGTAGAATATATATCACACGGGGATAAAATTGAAAAAATTGAAAAAAATTTTATTTTGGACTTAGTCATTTTTCCGGCGTTTATCACACTTTCAGATAGGGGAAATGTCAGTGAGCGTTCCGATATCAGTTCCAGAGCTATTCGCCCAATGAGTCCTTGATATTTAGTCGTTTTCAGCCAATATTTTGGATTTTTGAAAATTTCACTTTTTTGTGAAAATATCCACTAAATGAGGGAATAATATGCGTGAGGGTACCCCAGGAGAGTTCCAAATGTGTGTGGGTAGAATAAATATCCCACTGGGGTAAAATTGAAAAAAGTTGAAAATAATTTTTTTTTGGACTTAGTCATTTTTCCGGCGTTTATCAGACTTTCAGATAGGGGAAATGTCAGTGAGCGTTCCGATTTCAGTTCCAGAGCTATTCGCCCAATGAGTCCTTGATATTTAGTCGTTTTCAGCCAATATTTTGGATTTTTGAAAATTTCACTTTTTTGTGAAAATATCCACTAAATGAGGGAATAATATGTGTGAGGGTACCCCAGGAGAGTTCCAAATGTGTGTGGGTAGAATATATATCCCACGGGGTAAAATTGAAAAAAGTTGAAACATTTTTTTTTTGGACTTAGTCATTTTTCCAGGGACTATCAGACTTTCAGATAGGGGAAATGTCAGTGAGCGTTCCGATTTCAGTTCCAGAGCGATTCGCCCAATGAGTCCTTGATATTTAGTCGTTTTCAGCCAATTTTCTGGATTTTTGAAAATTTCACTTTTTTGTGAAAATATCCACTAAATGAGGGAATAATATGTGTGAGGGTACCCCAGGAGAGTTCCAAATGTGTGTGGGTAGAATATATATCCCACGGGGTAAAATTGAAAAAAGTTGAAACATTTTTTTTTTGGACTTTGTCATTTTTCCAGGGTTTATCAGACTTTCAGATAGGGCAAATGTCAGTGAGCGTTCCGATTTCAGTTCCAGAGTGATTCGCCCAATGAGTCCTTGATATTTAGTCGCTTTCAGCCAATTTTCTGGATTTTTGAAAATTTCATTTTTTTTGTGAAAATATCCACTAAATGAGGGAATAATATGTGTCAGGGTACCCCAGGAGAGTTCCAAATGTGTGTGGGTAGAATATATATCCCACTGGGGTAAAATTGAAAAAAGTTGAAAATAATTTTTTTTTGGACTTAGTCATTTTTCCGGCGTTTATCAGATTTTCAGATAGGGGAAATGTCAGTGAGCTTCCGATTTCAGTTCCAGAGCGATTCGCCCAATGAGTCCTTGATATTTAGTCATTTTCTACCAATTTTCAGGATTTTTGAAAATTTCATTTTTTTTGTGAAAATATCCACTAAATGAGGGAATAATATGTGTGAGGGTACCCCAGGAGAGTTCCAAATGTGTGTGGGTAGAATATATATCCCACGGGGGTAAAATTGAAAAAGTTGAAAAAAATTTTATTTTCGACTTAGTCATTTTTCCGGCGTTTATCACACTTTCAGATAGGGGAAATGTCAGTGAGCGTTCCGATATCAGTTCCAGAGCTATTCGCCCAATGAGTCCTTGATATTTAGTCGTTTTCAGCCAATATTTTGGATTTTTGAAAATTTCACTTTTTTGTGAAAATATCCACTAAATGAGGGAATAATATGTGTGAGGGTACCCCAGGAGAGTTCCAAATGTGTGTGGGTAGAATATATATCCCACGGGGATAAAATTGAAAAAGTTGAAAAAAAATTTATTTTGGACTTAGTCATTTTTCCGGCGTTTATCAGACTTTCAGATAGGGGAAATGTCAGTGAGCATTCCGATTTCAGTTCCAGAGCGATTTGCCCAATGAGTCCTTGATATTATGTCATTTTCAGCCAATTTTCTGGATTTTTGAAAACTTCATTTTTTTTGTGAAAATATCCACTAAATGAGGGAATAATATGTGTGAGGGTACCCCAGGAGAGTTCCAAATGTGTGTGGGTAGAATATATATCCCACTGGGGTAAAATTGAAAAAAGTTTAAAAAAATTTTTTTTGGACTTAGTCATTTTTCCGGCGTTTATCAGATTTTCAGATAGGGGAAATGTCAGTGAGCTTCAGATTTCAGTTCCAGAGCGATTCGCCCAATGAGTCCTTGATATTTAGTCGTTTTCTACCAATTTTCGGGATTTTTGAAAATTTCACTTTTTTGTGAAAATATCCACTAAATTAGGGAATAATATGTGTGAGGGTACCCCAGGAGAGTTCCAAATGTGTGTGGGTAGAATATATATCACACGGGGATAAAATTGAAAAAATTGAAAAAAATTTTATTTTGGACTTAGTCATTTTTCCGGCGTTTATCACACTTTCAGATAGGGGAAATGTCAGTGAGCGTTCCGATATCAGTTCCAGAGCTATTCGCCCAATGAGTCCTTGATATTTAGTCGTTTTCAGCCAATATTTTGGATTTTTGAAAATTTCACTTTTTTGTGAAAATATCCACTAAATGAGGGAATAATATGTGTGAGGGTACCCCAGGAGAGTTCCAAATGTGTGTGGGTAGAATATATATCCCACGGGGTAAAATTGAAAAAAGTTGAAACATTTTTTTTTTGGACTTAGTCATTTTTCCAGGGTTTATCAGACTTTCAGATAGGGCAAATGTCAGTGAGCGTTCCGATTTCAGTTCCAGAGTGATTCGCCCAATGAGTCCTTGATATTTAGTCGCTTTCAGCCAATTTTCTGGATTTTTGAAAATTTCACTTTTTTGTGAAAATATCCACTAAATGAGGGAATAATATGCGTGAGGGTACCCCAGGAGAGTTCCAAAAGTGTGTGGGTAGAATAAATATCCCACTGGGGTAAAATTGAAAAAAGTTGAAAATAATTTTTTTTTGGACTTAGTCATTTTTCCGGCGTTTATCAGACTTTCAGTTAGGGGAAATGTCAGTGAGCGTTCCGATTTCAGTTCCAGAGCTATTCGCCCAATGAGTCCTTGATATTTAGTCGTTTTCAGCCAATATTTTGGATTTTTGAAAATTTCCCTTTTTTGTGAAAATATCCACTAAATGAGGGAATAATATGTGTGAGTGTACCCCAGGAGAGTTCCAAATGTGTGTGGGTAGAATATATATCCCACGGGGGTAAAATTGAAAAAAGTTGAAACATTTTTTTTTTGGACTTAGTCATTTTTCCAGGGACTATCAGACTTTCATATAGGGCAAATGTCAGTGAGCGTTCCGATTTCAGTTCCAGAGTGATTCGCCCAATGAGTCCTTGATATTTAGTCGCTTTCAGCCAATTTTCTGGATTTTTGAAAATTTCATTTTTTTTGTGAAAATATCCACTAAATGAGGGAATAATATGTGTGAGGGTACCCCAGGAGAGTTCCAAATGTGTGTGGGTAGAATATATATCCCACTGGGGTAAAATTGAAAAAAGTTGAAAAAATTTTTTTCTTGGACTGTCATTTTTCCGGCGTTTATCAGACTTTCAGATAGGGGAAATGTCAGTGAGCATTCCGATTTCAGTTCCAGAGCGATTTGCCCAATGAGTCCTTGATATTATGTCATTTTCAGCCAATTTTCTGGATTTTAGAAAATTTCATTTTTTTTGTGAAAATATCCACTAAATGAGGGAATAATATGTGTGAGGGTACCCCAGGAGAGTTCCAAATGTGTGTGGGTAGAATATATATCCCACGGGGATAAAATTGAAAAAGTTGAAAAAAAATTTATTTTGGACTTAGTCATTTTTCCGGCGTTTATCAGATTTTCAGATAGGGGAAATGTCAGTGAGCATTCCGATTTCAGTTCCAGAGCGATTCGCCCAATGAGTCCTTGATATTTAGTCGTTTTCTACCAATTTTCGGGATTTTTGAAAATTTCACTTTTTTGTGAAAATATCCACTAAATTAGGGAATAATATGTGTGAGGGTACCCCAGGAGAGTTCCAAATGTGTGTGGGTAGAATATATATCACACGGGGATAAAATTGAAAAAGTTGAAAAAATTTTTATTTTGGACTTAGTCATTTTTCCGGCGTTTATCACACTTTCAGATAGGGGAAATGTCAGTGAGTGTTCCGATATCAGTTCCAGAGTGATTCGCCCAATGAGTCCTTGATATTTAGTCGCTTTCAGCCAATTTTCTGGATTTTTGAAAATTTCACTTTTTTGTGAAAATATCCACTAAATGAGGGAATAATATGCGTGAGGGTACCCCAGGAGAGTTCCAAATGTGTGTGGGTAGAATATATATCACACGGGGATAAAATTGAAAAAGTTGAAAAAAATTTTATTTTGGACTTAGTCATTTTTCCGGCGTTTATCACACTTTCAGATAGGGGAAATGTCAGTGAGCGTTCCGATATCAGTTCCAGAGCTATTCGCCCAATGAGTCCTTGATATTTAGTCGTTTTCAGCCAATATTTTGGATTTTTGAAAATTTCCCTTTTTTGTGAAAATATCCACTAAATGAGGGAATAATATGTGTGAGGGTACCCCAGGAGAGTTCCAAATGTGTGTGGGTAGAATATATATCCCACGGGGGTAAAATTGAAAAAAGTTGAAACATTTTTTTTTTGGACTTAGTCATTTTTCCAGGGACTATCAGACTTTCATATAGGGCAAATGTCAGTGAGCGTTCCGATTTCAGTTCCAGAGTGATTCGCCCAATGAGTCCTTGATATTTAGTCGCTTTCAGCCAATTTTCTGGATTTTTGAAAATTTCATTTTTTTTGTGAAAATATCCACTAAATGAGGGAATAATATGTGTGAGGGTACCCCAGGAGAGTTCCAAATGTGTGTGGGTAGAATATATATCCCACTGGGGTAAAATTGAAAAAAGTTGAAAAAATTTTTTTCTTGGACTGTCATTTTTCCGGCGTTTATCAGACTTTCAGATAGGGGAAATGTCAGTGAGCATTCCGATTTCAGTTCCAGAGCGATTTGCCCAATGAGTCCTTGATATTATGTCATTTTCAGCCAATTTTCTGGATTTTAGAAAATTTCATTTTTTTTGTGAAAATATCCACTAAATGAGGGAATAATATGTGTGAGGGTACCCCAGGAGAGTTCCAAATGTGTGTGGGTAGAATATATATCCCACGGGGATAAAATTGAAAAAGTTGAAAAAAAATTTATTTTGGACTTAGTCATTTTTCCGGCGTTTATCAGATTTTCAGATAGGGGAAATGTCAGTGAGCATTCCGATTTCAGTTCCAGAGCGATTTGCCCAATGAGTCCTTGATATTATGTCATTTTCAGCCAATTTTCTGGATTTTTGAAAACTTCATTTTTTTTGTGAAAATATCCACTAAATGAGGGAATAATATGTGTGAGGGTACCCCAGGAGAGTTCCAAATGTGTGTGGGTAGAATATATATCCCACTGGGGTAAAATTGAAAAAAGTTGAAAAAAATTTTTTTTGGACTTAGTCATTTTTCCGGCGTTTATCAGATTTTCAGATAGGGGAAATGTCATTGAGCTTCCGATTTCAGTTCCAGAGCGATTCGCCCAATGAGTCCTTGATATTTAGTCGTTTTCTACCAATTTTCGGGATTTTTGAAAATTTCACTTTTTTGTGAAAATATCCACTAAATTAGGGAATAATATGTGTGAGGGTACCCCAGGAGAGTTCCAAATGTGTGTGGGTAGAATATATATCACACGGGGATAAAATTGAAAAAGTTGAAAAAAATTTTATTTTGGACTTAGTCATTTTTCCGGCGTTTATCACACTTTCAGATAGGGGAAATGTCAGTGAGCGTTCCGATATCAGTTCCAGAGCTATTCGCCCAATGAGTCCTTGATATTTAGTCGTTTTCAGCCAATATTTTGGATTTTTGAAAATTTCACTTTTTTGTGAAAATATCCACTAAATGAGGGAATAATATGTGTGAGGGTACCCCAGGAGAGTTCCAAATGTGTGTGGGTAGAATATATATCCCACGGGGTAAAATTGAAAAAAGTTGAAACATTTTTTTTTTGGACTTAGTCATTTTTCCGGCGTTTATCAGACTTTCAGATAGGGGAAATGTCAGTGAGCATTCCGATTTCAGTTCCAGAGCGATTTGCCCAATGAGTCCTTGATATTATGTCATTTTCAGCCAATTTTCTGGATTTTTGAAAACTTCATTTTTTTTGTGAAAATATCCACTAAATGAGGGAATAATATGTGTGAGGGTACCTCAGGAGAGTTCCAAATGTGTGTGGGTAGAATATATATCCCACTGGGGTAAAATTGAAAAAAGTTGAAAAAAATTTTTTTTGGTCTTAGTCATTTTTCCGGCGTTTATCAGATTTTCAGATAGGGGAAATGTCAGTGAGCTTCCGATTTCAGTTCCAGAGCGATTCGCCCAATGAGTCCTTGATATTTAGTCGTTTTCTACCAATTTTCGGGATTTTTGAAAATTTCACTTTTTTGTGAAAATATCCACTAAATTAGGGAATAATATGTGTGAGGGTACCCCAGGAGAGTTCCAAATGTGTGTGGGTAGAATATATATCACACGGGGATAAAATTGAAAAAGTTGAAAAAATTTTTATTTTGGACTTAGTCATTTTTCCGGCGTTTATCACACTTTCAGATAGGGGAAATGTCAGTGAGTGTTCCGATATCAGTTCCAGAGCGATTCGCCCAATGAGTCCTTGATATTTAGTCATTTTCAGCCAATATTTTGGATTTTTGAAAATTTCACTTTTTTGTGAAAATATCCACTAAATGAGGGAATAATATGTGTGAGGGTACCCCAGGAGAGTTCCAAATGTGTGTGGGTAGAATATATATCCCACGGGGGTAAAATTGAAAAAAGTTGAAACTTTTTTTTTTTGGACTTAGTCATTTTTCCAGGGTTTATCAGACTTTCAGATAGGGCAAATGTCAGTGAGCGTTCCGATTTCAGTTCCAGAGTGATTCGCCCAATGAGTCCTTGATATTTAGTCGCTTATCAGCCAATTTTCTGGATTTTTGAAAATTTCACTTTTTTGTGAAAATATCCACTAAATGAGGGAATAATATGCGTGAGGGTACCCCAGAAGAGTTCCAAATGTGTGTGGGTAGAATATATATCCCACGGGGGTAAAATTGAAAAAAGTTGAAACTTTTTTTTTTGGACTTAGTCATTTTTCCAGGGACTATCAGACTTTCAGATAGGGGAAATGTCAGTGAGCGTTCCAATTTCAGTTCCAGAGCGATTCGCCCAATGAGTCCTTGATATTTAGTCGTTTTCAGCCAATTTTCTGGATTTTTGAAAATTTCACTTTTTTGTGAAAATATCCACTAAATGAGGGAATAATATGTGTGAGGGTACCCCAGGAGAGTTCCAAATGTGTGTGGGTAGAATATATATCCCACGGCGTAAAATTGAAAAAAGTTGAAACATTTTTTTTTTGGACTTAGTCATTTTTCCAGGGTTTATCAGACTTTCAGGTAGGGCAAATGTCAGTGAGCGTTCCGATTTCAGTTCCAGAGTGATTCGCCCAATGAGTCCTTGATATTTAGTCGCTTTCAGCCAATTTTCTGGATTTTTGAAAATTTCATTTTTTTTGTGAAAATATCCACTAAATGAGGGAATAATATGTGTCAGGGTACCCCAGGAGAGTTCCAAATGTGTGTGGGTAGAATATATATCCCACTGGGGTAAAATTGAAAAAAGTTGAAAAAATTTTTTTCTTGGACTGTCATTTTTCCGGCGTTTATCAGACTTTCAGATAGGGGAAATGTCAGTGAGCATTCCGATTTCAGTTCCAGAGCGATTTGCCCAATGAGTCCTTGATATTATGTCATTTTCAGCCAATTTTCTGGATTTTAGAAAATTTCATTTTTTTTGTGAAAATATCCACTAAATGAGGGAATAATATGTGTGACGGTACCCCAGGAGAGTTCCAAATGTGTGTGGGTAGAATATATATCCCACGGGGTAAAATTGAAAATAGTTGAAACATTTTTTTTTTGGACTTAGTCATTTTTCCAGGGTTTATCAGACTTTCAGATAGGGCAAATGTCAGTGAGCGTTCCGATTTCATTTCCAGAGTGATTCGCCCAATGAGTCCTTGATATTTAGTCGCTTTCAGACAATTTTCTGGATTTTTGAAAATTTCATTTTTTTTGTGAAAATATCCACTAAATGAGGGAATAATATGTGTGAGGGTACCCCAGGAGAGTTCCAAATGTGTGTGGGTAGAATATATATCCCACGGGGATAAAATTGAAAAAGTTGAAAAAAAATTTATTTTGGACTTAGTCATTTTTCCGGCGTTTATCAGACTTTCAGATAGGGGAAATGTCAGTGAGCATTCCGATTTCAGTTCCAGAGCGATTTGCCCAATGAGTCCTTGATATTATGTCATTTTCAGCCAATTTTCTGGATTTTTGAAAACTTCATTTTTTTTGTGAAAATATCCACTAAATGAGGGAATAATATGTGTGAGGGTACCCCAGGAGAGTTCCAAATGTGTGTGGGTAGAATATATATCCCACTGGGGTAAAATTGAAAAAAGTTGAAAAAAATTTTTTTTGGACTTAGTCATTTTTCCGGCGTTTATCAGATTTTCAGATAGGGGAAATGTCAGTGAGCTTCCGATTTCAGTTCCAGAGCGATTCGCCCAATGAGTCTTTGATATTTAGTCGTTTTATACCAATTTTCGGGATTTTTGAAAATTTCACTTTTTTGTGAAAATATCCACTAAATTAGGGAATAATATGTGTGAGGGTACCCCAGGAGAGTTCCAAATGTGTGTGGGTAGAATATACATCCCACGGAGGTAAAATTGAAAAAAGTTGAAAAAATTTTTTTTTTGGACTTAGTCATTTTTCCAGCGTTTATCAGACTTTCAGATAGGGGAAAGGGCAGTGAGCATTCCGATTTCAATTCCAGAGCGATTCGCCCAATGAGTCCTTAATATTTAGTCGTTTTCAGCCAATTTTCTGGATTTTTGAAAATTTCATTTTTTTGTGAAAATATCCACTAAATGAGGGAATAATATTTGTGAGGGTACCCCAGGAGATTTCCAAATGTGTGTGGGTAGAATATATATCCCACGGGGGTAAAATTGAAAAAAGTTGAAAAATTTTTTTTTTTTGGACTGTCATTCTTCCGGCGTTTAGCAGACTTTCACATAGGGGAAATGTCAGAGAGCATTCCGATATCAGTTCCAGATCGATTCGCCCAATGAGTCTTTGATATTTAGTCGTTTTCAGCCAATTTTCTGGATTTTTGAAAATTTCACTTGTTTGTGAAAGTATCCACTAAATGAGGGAATAATATGTGTGAGGGTACCCCAGGAGAGTTCCAAATGTTTGTGGGTAGAATATATATTACACGGGGGTAAAATTGCAAAAAGTTGAAAACATTTTTTCTTGGACTTAGTCATTTTTACGGCGTTTATAAGACTTTCAGATAGGGGAAATGTTAGTGAGCTTTCTGATTTCAGTTCCAGATCGATTCGCCCAATGAGTCTTTGATATTTAGTCTTTTTCAGCCAATTTTCTGGATTTTTGAAAATTTCATTTTTTTGTGAAAATATCCACTAAATGAGGGAATACTATGTGTGAGGGTACCCCAGGAGAGATCTAAATGTGTGTGGGTAGAATATATATCCCACGGGGGTAAAATGGAAAAAAGTTGAAAAAATTTTTTTTTTCGACTTAGTTATTTTTCCGGCGTTTATCAGACTTTCAGATATGGCAAATGTCAGTGAGGGTTCCGAATTCAGTTCCACAGCGATTTGCCCAATGAGTCCTTGATATTAAGTCGTTTTCAGCCAATTTTCTGGATTTTTGAAAATTTCATTTTTTTTGTGAAAATATCCACTAAATGAGGGAATAATATGTGTGAGGGTACCCCAGGAGAGTTCCAAATGTGTGTGGGTAGAATATATATCCCACAAGGTAAAATTGCAAAAAGTTGAAAAAATTTTTTTTTTGGACTTAGTCATTTTTCCAGCGTTTATCAGACTTTCAGATAGGGGAAATGTCAGTGAGCTTTCTGATTTCAGTTCCAGATCGATTCGCCCAATGAGTCTTTGATATTTAGTCGTTTTCAGCCAATTTTCTGGATTTTTTAAAATTTCACTGTTTTGTGAAAATATCCACTAAATGAGGGAATAATATGTGTGAGGGTACCCCAGGAGAGTTCCAAATGTTTGTGGGTAGCATATATATCCCACGGGGGTAAAATTGCAAATATTTGAAAAATTTTTGTTTTTTGACTTAGTCATTTTTCCAGCGTTTATCAGACTTTCAGATAGGGGAAATGTCAGTGAGCATTCCGATTTCAATTCCAGAGCGATTCGCCCAATGAGTCCTTAATATTTAGACGTTTTCAGCCAATTTTCTGGATTTTTGAAAATTTCACATTTTTGTGAAAATATCCACTAAATGAGGAAATAATATGTGTGAGGGTACCGCAGGAGAGTTCCAAATGTGTGTGGGTAGAATATATATCCCACGGGGGTAAAATTGAAAAAAGTTGAAAAAAATTTTTTTTTTGGACTGTCATTTTTCCAGCGTTTAGCAGATTTTCAGATAGGGGAAATGTCAGTGAGCATTCCGATATCAGTTCCAGAGCGATTCGCCCAATGAGTCCTTGATATTTAGTCGTTTTCAGCCAATATTTTGGATTTTTGAAAATTTCACTGTTTTGTGAAAATATCCACTAAATGAGGGAATAATATGTGTGAGGGTACCCCAGGAGAGTTCCAAATGTGTGTGGGTAGAATATATATCCCACGGGGTAAAATTGCAAAAAGTTGAAAAATTTTTTTTTTTGGACTTAGTCATTTTTCTGGCGTTTATCAGACTTTCAGATAGGGGAAATGTCAGTGAGCTTTCTGATTTCAGTTCCAGAATGATTCGCACAATGAGTCCTTGATATTTAGTCGTTTTCAGCCAATTTTCTGGATTTTTGAAAATTTAATTTTTTTGTGAAAATATCCACTAAATGAGGGAATAATATGTGTGAGGGTACCCCAGGAGAGTTCCAAATGAGTGTGGATAGAATATATATCCCAAGGGGTAAAATTGCAAAAAGTTGAAAAAATTTTTTTTTTGGACTTAGTCATTTTTCCAGCGTTTATCAGACTTTCAGATAGGGGAAATGTCAGTGAGCTTTCTGATTTCAGTTCCAGATCGATTCGCCCAATGAGTCTTTGATATTTAATCGTTTTCAGCCAATTTTCTGGATTTTTGAAAATTTCACTGTTTTGTGAAAATATCCACTAAATGAGGGAATAATATGTGTGAGGGTACCCCAGGAGAGTTCCAAATGTGTGTGGGTAGAATATATATCCCACGGGGTAAAATTGCAAAAAGTTGAAAAATTTTTTTTTGGACTTAGTCATTTTTCTGGCGTTTATCAGACTTTCAGATAGGGGAAATGTCAGTGAGCTTTCTGATTTCAGTTCCAGATCGATTCGCCCAATGAGTCTTTGATATTTAGTTGTTTTCAGCCAATTTTCTGGATTTTTGAAAATTTCACTGTTTTGTGAAAATATCCACTAAATGAGGGAATAACATGTGTGAGGGTACCCCAGGAGAGTTCCAAATGTGTGTGGGTAGAATATATATCCCACGCGGGTAAAATTGAAAAAAGTTGAAAAAAATTTTTTTTTTGGACTGTCATTTTTCCGGCGTTTAGCAGATTTTCAGATAGGGGAAATGTCAGTGAGCATTCCGATTTCAATTCCAGAGCGATTCGCCCAATGAGTCCTTAATATTTAGACGTTTTCAGCCAATTTTCTGGATTTTTGAAAATTTCACATTTTTGTGAAAATATCCACTAAATGAGGGAATTATATGTGTGAGGGTACCCCAGGAGAGTTCCAAATGTGTGTGGGTAGAATATATATCCCACGGGGGTAAAATTGAAAAAAGTTGAAAACATTTTTTCTTGGACTTAGTCATTTTTCCGGCGTTTATAAGACTTTCAGATAGGGGAAATGTTAGTGAGCTTTCTGATTTCAGTTCCAGATCGATTCGCCCAATGAGTCTTTGATATTTAGTCGTTTTCAGCCAATTTTCTGGATTTTTGAAAATTTCACTGTTTTGTGAAAATATCCACTAAATGAGGGAATAATATGTGTGAGGGTACCCCAGGAGAGTTCCAAATGTGTGTGGGTAGAATATATATCCCACAAGGTAAAATTGCAAAAAGTTGAAAAAATTTTTTTTTTGGACTTAGTCATTTTTCTGGCGTTTATCAGACTTTCAGATAGGGGAAATGTCAGTGAGCTTTCTGATTTCAGTTCCAGAACGATTCGCACAATGAGTCCTTGATATTTAGTCGTTTTCAGCCAATTTTCTGGATTTTTGAAAATTTCATTTTTTTATGAAAATATCCACTAAATGAGGGAATAATATGTGTGAGGGTACCCCAGGAGAGATCCAAATGTGTGTGGGTAGAATATATATCCCACGGGGGTAAAATTGAAAAAAGTTGAAAAATGTTTTTTTTTCGACTTATTTTTCCGCCGTTTATTAGACTTTCAGATATGGCAAATGTCAGTGAGCATTCCGAATTCAGTTCCACAGCGATTTGCCCAATGAGTCCTTGATATTAAGTCGTTTTCAGCCAATTTTCTGGATTTTTGAAAATTTCATTTTTTTTGTGAAAATATCCACTAAATGTGGGAATAATATGTGTGAGGGTACCCCAGGAGAGTTCCAAATGTGTGTGGGTAGAATATATATCCCACGGGGTAAAATTGCAAAAAGTTGAAAAAATTTTTTTTTTGGACTTAGTCATTTTTCCAGCGTTTATCAGACTTTCAGATAGGGGAAATGTCATTGAGCTTTCTGATTTCAGTTCCAGATCGATTCGCCCAATGAGTCTTTGATATTTAGTCGTTTTCAGCCAATTTTCTGGATTTTTGAAAATTTCACTGTTTTGTGAAAATATCCACTAAATGAGGGAATAATATGTGTGAGGGTACCCCAGGAGAGTTCCAAATGTGTGTGGGTAGAATATATATCCCACGGGGGTAAAATTTAAAAAAATTGAAAACATTTTTTCTTGGACTTAGTCATTTTTCCGGCGTTTATAAGACTTTCAGATAGGGGAAATGTTAGTGAGCTTTCTGATTTCAGTTCCAGATCGATTCGCCCAATGAGTCTTTGATATTTAGTCGTTTTCAGCCAATTTTCTGGATTTTTGAAAATTTCACATTTTTGTGAAAATATCCACTAAATGAGGGAATAATATGTGTGAGGGTACCCCAGGAGAGTTCCAAATGTGTGTGGGTAGAATATATATCCCACGGGGGTAAAATTGAAAAAAGTTGAAAAATTTTTTTTTTTTGGACAGTCATTTTTCCGGCGTTTAGCAGATTTTCAGATAGGGGAAATGTCAGTGAGCGTTCCGATATCAGTTCCAGAGTGATTCGCCCAATGAGTCCTTGATATTTAGTCGTTTTCAGCCAATATTTTGGATTTTTGAAAATTTCACTTTTTTGTGAAAATATCCACTAAATGAGGGAATAATATGTGTGAGGGTACCCCAGGAGAGATCCAAATGTGTGTGGGTAGAATATATATCCCACGGGGATAAAATTGAAAAAAGTTGAAAATTTTTTTTTTTTCGACTTAGTCATTTTTCCAGCGTTTATCAGACTTTCAGATAGGGGAAATGTCAGTGAACTTTCTGATTTCAGTTCCAGATCGATTCGCCCAATGAGTCTTTGATATTTAGTCGTTTTCAGCCAATTTTCTGGATTTTTGAAAATTTCACTGTTTTGTGAAAATATCCACTAAATGAGGGAATAATATGTGTGAGGGTACCCCAGGAGAGTTCCAAATGTGTGTGGGTAGAATATATATCCCACGGGGGTAAAATTGAAAAAAGTTGAAAACATTTTTTCTTGGACTTAGTCATTTTTCCGGCGTTTATAAGACTTTCAGATAGGGGAAATGTTAGTGAGCTTTCTGATCTCAGTTCCAGATCGATTCACCCAATGAGTCTTTGATATTTAGTCGTTTTCAGCCAATTTTCTGGATTTTTGAAAATTTCACATTTTTGTGAAAATATCCACTAAATGAGGGAATAATATGTGTGAGGGTACCCCAGGAGAGTTCCAAATGTGTGTGGGTAGAATATATATCCCACGGGGTAAAATTGCAAAAAGTTGAAAAATTATTTTTTTTTGGACTTAGTCATTTTTCTGGCGTTTATCAGACTTTCAGATAGGAGAAATGTCAGTGAGCTTTCTGATTTCAGTTCCAGAACGATTCGCACAATGAGTCCTTGATATTTAGTCGTTTTCAGCCAATTTTCTGGATTTTTGAAAATTTCACTTTTTTGTGAAAATATCCACTAAATGAGGGAATAATATGTGTGAGGGTACCCCAAGAGAGTTCCAAATGTGTGTGGGTAGAATATATATCCCACGGGGGTAAAATTGAAAAAAGTTGAAAAATTTTTTTTTTTTGGACTGTCATTTTTCCGGCGTTTAGCAGATTTTCAGATAGGGGAAATGTCAGTGAGCGTTTCGATATCAGTTCCAGAGCGATTCGCCCAATGAGTCCTTGATATTTAGTCGTTTTCAGCCAATATTTTGGATTTTTGAAAATTTCACTTTTTTGTGAAAATATCCACTAAATGAGGGAATAATATGTGTGAGGGTACCCCAGGAGAGTTCCAAATGTGTGTGGGTAGAATATATATCCCACGAGGGTAAAATTGAAAAAAGTTGAAAACATGTTTTTTTTTGGACTTAGTCATTTTTCCAGCGTTTATCAGACTTTCAGATAGGGGAAATGGCAGTGAGCGTTCTGATTTCAATTCCAGAGCGATTCGCCCAATGAGTCCTTAATATTTAGTCGTTTTCAGCCAATTTTCTGGATTTTTGAAAATTTCACATTTTTGTGAAAATATCCACTAAATGAGGGAATAATATATGTAAGGGTACCCCAGGAGAGATCCAAATGTGTGTGGGTAGAATATATATCCCACGGGGGTAAAATTGCAAAAAGTTGAAAAAAATTTTTTTTTCGACTTAGTTATTTTTCCGGCGTTTATCAGACTTTCAGATATGGCAAATGTCAGTGAGCATTCCGAATTCAGTTCCACAGCGATTTGCCCAATGAGTACTTGATATTAAGTCGTTTTCAGCCAATTTTCTGGATTTTTGAAAATTTCATTTTTTTTGTGAAAATATCCACTAAATGAGGGAATAATATGTGTGAGGGTACCCTAGGAGAGTTCCAAATGTGTGTGGGTAGAATATATATCCCACAAGGTAAAATTGCAAAAAGTTGAAAACATTTTTTTTTTTTACTTAGTCATTTTTCCAGCGTTTATCAGACTTTCAGATAGGGGAAATGTCAGTGAGCATTCCGATTTCAATTCCAGAGCGATTCGCCCAATGAGTCCTTAATATTTAGACGTTTTCAGCCAATTTTCTGGATTTTTGAAAATTTCACATTTTTGTGAAAATATCCACTAAATGAGGGAATAATATGTGTGAAGGTACCCCAGGAGAGTTCCAAATGTGTGTGGGTAGAATATATATCCCACGGGGGTAAAATTGAAAAAAGTTGAAAACATTTTTTCTTGGACTTAGTCATTTTTCCGGCGTTTATAAGACTTTCAGATAGGGGAAATGTTAGTGAGCTTTCTGATTTCAGTTCCAGATCGATTCGCCCAATGAGTCTTTGATATTTAGTCGTTTTCAGCCAATTTTCTGGATTTTTGAAAATTTCACTGTTTTGTGAAAATATCCACTAAATGAGGGAATAATATGTGTGAGGGTACCCCAGGAGAGTTCCAAATGTGTGTTGGTAGAATATATATCCCACGGGGGTAAAATTGAAAAAAGTTGAAAAATTTTTTTTTTTTGGACTGTCATTTTTCCGGCGTTTAGCAGATTTTCAGATAGGGGAAATGTCAGTGAGCGTTCCGATATCAGTTCCAGAGCGATTCGCCCAATGAGTCCTTGATATTTAGTCGTTTTCAGCCAATATTTTGGATTTTTGAAAATTTCACTTTTTTGTGAAAATATCCACTAAATGAGGGAATAATATGTGTGAGGGTACCCCAGGAGAGATCCAAATGTGTGTGGGTAGAATATATATCCCACGGGGGTAAAATTGCAAAAAGTTGAAAAATTTATTTTTTTCGACTTAGTTATTTTTCCGGCGTTTATCAGACTTTCAGACATAGCAAATATCAGTGAGCATTCTGAATTCAGTTCCACAGCGATTGGCCCAATGAGTCCTTGATATTAAGTCGTTTTCAGCCAATTTTCTGGATTTTTGAAAATTTCATTTTTTTTGTGAAAATATCCACTAAATGAGGGAATAATATGTGTGAGGGTACCCCAGGAGAGTTCCAAATGTGTGTGGGTAGAATATATATCCCACGGGGGTAAAATTGAAAAAAGTTGAAAACATTTTTTCTTGGACTTAGTCATTTTTCCGGCGTTTATAAGACTTTCCGATAGGGGAAATGTCAGTGGGCATTCCGATTTCAATTCCAGAGCGATTCGCCCAATGAGTCCTTAATATTTAGTCGTTTTCAGCCATTTTTCTGGATTTTTGAAAATTTCACATTTTTGTGAAAATATCCACTAAATGAGGGAATAATATTTGTGAGGGTACCCCAGGAGATTTCCAAATGTGTGTGGGTAGAATATATATCCCACGGGGGTAAAATTGAAAAAAGTTGAAAAATTTTTTTTTTTTGGACTGTCATTTTTCCGGCGTTTAGCAGACTTTCACATAGGGGAAATGTCAGAGAGCGTTCCGATATCAGTTCCAGAGCGATTCGCCTAATGAGTCCTTGATATTTAGTCGTTTTCAGCCAACATTTAGGATTTTTGAAAATTTCACTTTTTTGTGAAAATATCCACTAAATGAGGGAATAATATGTGTGAGGGTACCCCAAGAGAGTTCCAAATGTGTGTGGGTAGAATATATATCCCACGGGGGTAAAATTGAAAAAAGTTGAAAACATTTTTTCTTGGACTTAGTCATTTTTCCGGCGTTTATAAGACTTTCAGATAGGGGAAATGTTAGTGAGCTTTCTGATTTCAGTTCCAGATCGATTCGCCCAACGAGTCTTTGACATTTAGTCTTTTTCAGCCAATTTTCTGGATTTTTGAAAATTTCACATTTTTGTGAAAATATCCACTAAATGAGGGAATAATATGTGTGAGGGTACCCCAGGAGAGTTCCAAATGTGTGTGGGTAGAATATATATCCCACGGGGGTAAAATTGAAAAAAGTTGAAAAATTTTTTTTTTTTGGACTGTCATTTTTCCGGCGTTTAGCAGATTTTCAGATAGGGGAAATGTCAGTGAGCGTTCCGATATCAGTTCCAGAGCGATTCGCCCAATGAGTCCTTGATATTTAGTCGTTTTCAGCCAATATTTTGGATTTTTGAAAATTTCACTTTTTTGTGAAAATATCCACTAAATGAGGGAATAATATGTGTGAGGGTACCCCAGGAGAGTTCCAAATGTGTGTTGGTAGAATATATATCCCACGGGGGTAAAATTGAAAAAAGTTGAAAAATTTTTTTTTTTTGGACTGTCATTTTTCCGGCGTTTAGCAGATTTTCAGATAGGGGAAATGTCAGTGAGCGTTCCGATATCAGTTCCAGAGCGATTCGCCCAATGAGTCCTTGATATTTAGTCGTTTTCAGCCAATATTTTGGATTTTTGAAAATTTCACTTTTTTGTGAAAATATCCACTAAATGAGGGAATAATATGTGTGAGGGTACCCCAGGAGAGATCCAAATGTGTGTGGGTAGAATATATATCCCACGGGGGTAAAATTGCAAAAAGTTGAAAAATTTATTTTTTTCGACTTAGTTATTTTTCCGGCGTTTATCAGACTTTCAGACATAGCAAATATCAGTGAGCATTCTGAATTCAGTTCCACAGCGATTGGCCCAATGAGTCCTTGATATTAAGTCGTTTTCAGCCAATTTTCTGGATTTTTGAAAATTTCATTTTTTTTGTGAAAATATCCACTAAATGAGGGAATAATATGTGTGAGGGTACCCCAGGAGAGTTCCAAATGTGTGTGGGTAGAATATATATCCCACGGGGGTAAAATTGAAAAAAGTTGAAAACATTTTTTCTTGGACTTAGTCATTTTTCCGGCGTTTATAAGACTTTCCGATAGGGGAAATGTCAGTGGGCATTCCGATTTCAATTCCAGAGCGATTCGCCCAATGAGTCCTTAATATTTAGTCGTTTTCAGCCATTTTTCTGGATTTTTGAAAATTTCACATTTTTGTGAAAATATCCACTAAATGAGGGAATAATATTTGTGAGGGTACCCCAGGAGATTTCCAAATGTGTGTGGGTAGAATATATATCCCACGGGGGTAAAATTGAAAAAAGTTGAAAAATTTTTTTTTTTTGGACTGTCATTTTTCCGGCGTTTAGCAGACTTTCACATAGGGGAAATGTCAGAGAGCGTTCCGATATCAGTTCCAGAGCGATTCGCCTAATGAGTCCTTGATATTTAGTCGTTTTCAGCCAACATTTAGGATTTTTGAAAATTTCACTTTTTTGTGAAAATATCCACTAAATGAGGGAATAATATGTGTGAGGGTACCCCAAGAGAGTTCCAAATGTGTGTGGGTAGAATATATATCCCACGGGGGTAAAATTGAAAAAAGTTGAAAACATTTTTTCTTGGACTTAGTCATTTTTCCGGCGTTTATAAGACTTTCAGATAGGGGAAATGTTAGTGAGCTTTCTGATTTCAGTTCCAGATCGATTCGCCCAACGAGTCTTTGACATTTAGTCTTTTTCAGCCAATTTTCTGGATTTTTGAAAATTTCACATTTTTGTGAAAATATCCACTAAATGAGGGAATAATATGTGTGAGGGTACCCCAGGAGAGTTCCAAATGTGTGTGGGTAGAATATATATCCCACGGGGGTAAAATTGAAAAAAGTTGAAAAATTTTTTTTTTTTGGACTGTCATTTTTCCGGCGTTTAGCAGATTTTCAGATAGGGGAAATGTCAGTGAGCGTTCCGATATCAGTTCCAGAGCGATTCGCCCAATGAGTCCTTGATATTTAGTCGTTTTCAGCCAATATTTTGGATTTTTGAAAATTTCACTTTTTTGTGAAAATATCCACTAAATGAGGGAATAATATGTGTGAGGGTACCCCAGGAGAGTTCCAAATGTGTGTGGGTAGAATATATATCCCACGGGGTAAAATTGCAAAAAGTTGAAAAAAAAATTTTTTTTGGACTTAGTCATTTTTCCAGCGTTTATCAGACTTTCAGATAGGGGAAATGTCAGTGAGCTTTCTGATTTCAGTTACAGATCGATTCGCCCAATGAGTCTTTGATATTTAGTCGTTTTCAGCCAATTTTCTGGATTTTTGAAAATTTCACTTGTTTGTGAAAGTATCCACTAAATGAGGGAATAATATGTGTGAGGGTACCCCAGGAGAGTTCCAAATGTTTGTGGGTAGAATATATATCCCACGGGGGTAAAATTGCAAAAAGTTGAAAAATTTTTTTTTTTTGACTTAGTTATTTTTCCGGCGTTTATCAGACTTTCAGATATAGCAAATGTCAGTGAGCATTCCGAATTCAGTTCCATAGCGATTTGCCCAATGAGTACTTGATATTAAGTCGTTTTCAGCCAATTTTCTGGATTTTTGAAAATTTCATTTTTTTTGTGAAAATATCCACTAAATGAGGGAATAATATGTGTGAGGGTACCCCAGGAGTGTTCCAAATGTGTGTGGTTAGAATATATATCTCACTGGGGTAAAATTGAAAAAAGTTGAAAATAATTTTTTATTGGACTTAGTCATTTTTCCGGCGTTTATCAGACTTTCAGATAGTGGAAATGTCAGTGAGCGTTCCGATTTCAGTTCCAGAGCGATTTGCCCAATGAGTCCTTGATATTAAGTCCTTTTCAGCCAATTTTCTGGATTTTTGAAAATTTCATTTTTTTTGTGAAAATATCCACTAAATGAAGGAATAATATGTGTGAGGGTACCCCAGGAGTGTTCCAAATGTGTGTGGTTAGAATATATATCTCACTGGGGTAAAATTGAAAAAAGTTGAAAATAATTTTTTATTGGACTTAGTCATTTTTCCGGTGTTTATCAGACTTTCAGATAGTGGAAATGTCAGTGAGCTTTCCAATTTCAGTTCCAGAGCGATTCGCCCAATAAGTCCTTGATATTTAGTCGTTTTCAGCCAATTTTCTGGATTTTTGAAAATTTCATTTTTTTGTGAAAATATCCACTAAATGAGGGAATAATATGTTAGGGTACCCCAAGAGAGTTCCAAATGTGTGTGGGTAGAATATATATCCCACGGGAGTAAAATTGAAAAAAGTTGAAAACATTTTTTCTTGGACTTAGTCATTTTTCCGGCGTTTATAAGACTTTCAGATAGGGGAAATGTTAGTGAGCTTTCTGATTTCAGTTCCAGATCGATTCGCCCAATGAGTCTTTGATATTTAGTCTTTTTCAGCCAATTTTCTGGATTTTTGAAAATTTCACATTTTTGTGAAAATATCCACTAAATGAGGGAATAATATGTGTGAGGGTACCCCAGGAGAGTTCCAAATGTGTGTGGGTAGAATATATATCCCACGGGGTAAAATTGCAAAAAGTTTTAAAAAATTTTTTTTTTGACTTAGTCATTTTTCCAGCGTTTATCAGACTTTCAGATAGGGGAAATGTCAGTGAGCTTTCTGATTTCAGTTACAGATCGATTCGCCCAATGAGTCTTTGATATTTAGTCGTTTTCAGCCAATTTTCTGGATTTTTGAAAATTTCACTTGTTTGTGAAAGTATCCACTAAATGAGGGAATAATATGTGTGAGGGTACCCCAGGAGAGTTCCAAATGTTTGTGGGTAGAATATATATCCCACGGGGGTAAAATTGCAAAAAGTTGAAAAATTATTTTTTTTTGACTTAGTTATTTTTCCGGCGTTTATCAGACTTTCAGATATAGCAAATGTCAGTGAGCATTCCGAATTCAGTTCCATAGCGATTTGCCCAATGAGTACTTGATATTAAGTCGTTTTCAGCCAATTTTCTGGATTTTTGAAAATTTCATTTTTTTGTGAAAATATCCACTAAATGAGGGAATAATATGTGTGAGGGTACCCCAGGAGTGTTCCAAATGTGTGTGGTTAGAATATATATCTCACTGGGGTAAAATTGAAAAAAGTTGAAAATAATTTTTTATTGGACTTAGTCATTTTTCCGGCGTTTATCAGACTTTCAGATAGTGGAAATGTCAGTGAGCGTTCCGATTTCAGTTCCAGAGCGATTTGCCCAATGAGTCCTTGATATTAAGTCGTTTTCAGCCAATTTTCTGGATTTTTGAAAATTTCATTTTTTTGTGAAAATATCCACTAAATGAGGGAATAATATGTTAGGGTACCCCAAGAGAGTTCCAAATGTGTGTGGGTAGAATATATATCCCACGGGGGTAAAATTGAAAAAAGTTGAAAAATTTTTTTTTTTTTTACTGTCATTTTTCCGGCGTTTAGCAGATTTTCAAATAGTGGAAATGTCAGTGAGCGTTCCGATATCAGTTCCAGAGCGATTCGCCCAATGAGTCCTTGATATTTAGTCGTTTTCAGGCAATATTTTGGATTTTTGAAAATTTCACTTTTTTGTGAAAATATCCACTAAATGAGGGAATAATATGTGTGAGGGTACCCCAGGAGAGTTCCAAATGTGTGTGGGTAGAATATATATCCCACGGGGGTAAAATTGAAAAAAGTTTAAAAAATTTTTTTTTTGGACTTAGTCATTTTTCCAGCGTTTATCAGACTTTCAGATAGGGGAAAGGGCAGTGAGCATTCCGATTTCAATTCCAGAGCGATTCGCCCAATGAGTCCTTAATATTTAGTCGTTTTCAGCCAATTTTCTGGATTTTTGAAAATTTCATTTTTTTGTGAAAATATCCACTAAATGAGGGAATAATATGTGTGAGGGTACCCCAGGAGAGATCCAAATGTGTGTGGGTAGAATATATATCCCACGGGGGTAAAATTGAAAAAAGTTGAAAAATTTTTTTTTTTCGACTTAGTTATTTTTCCGGCGTTTATCAGACTTTCAGATATGGCAAATGTCAGTGAGCATTCCGAATTCAGTTCCACAGCAATTTGCCCAATGAGTCCTTGATATTAAGTCGTTTTCAGCCAATTTTCTGGATTTTTGAAAATTTCATTTTTTTTGTGAAAATATCCACTAAATGAGGGAATAATATGTGTGAGGGTACCCCAGGAGAGTTCCAAATGTGTGTGGGTAGAATATATATCCCACAGGGGTAAAATTGAAAAAAGTTGAAAACATTTTTTCTTGGACTTAGTCATTTTTCGGGCGTTTATAAGACTTTCAGATAGGGGAAATGTTAGTGAGCTTTCTGATTTCAGTTCCAGATCGATTCGCCCAATGAGTCTTTGATATTTAGTCGTTTTCAGCCAATTTTCTGGATTTTTGAAAATTTCACTTGTTTGTGAAAGTATCCACTAAATGAGGGAATAATATGTGTGAGGGTACCCCAGGAGAGTTCCAAATGTTTGTGGGTAGAATATATATCCCACGGGGGTAAAATTGCAAAAAGTTGAAAAAATTTTTTTTTTCGACTTAGTTATTTTTCCGGCGTTTATCAGACTTTCAGATATGGCAAATGTCAGTGAGCATTCCGAATTCAGTTCCACAGCGATTTGCCCAATGAGTACTTGATATTAAGTCGTTTTCAGCCAATTTTCTGGATTTTTGAAAATTTCACTGTTTTGTGAAAATATCCACTAAATGAGGGAATAATATGTGTGAGGGTACCCCAGGAGAGTTCCAAATGTGTGTGGGTAGAATATATATCCCACGGGGTAAAATTGCAAAAAGTTGAAAAATTTTTTTTTTTGGACTTAGTCATTTTTCTGGCGTTTATCAGACTTTCAGATAGGGGAAATGTTAGTGAGCTTAATGATTTCAGTTCCAGAACGATTCGCAGAATGAGTCCTTGATATTTAGTCGTTTTCAGCCAACATTTAGGATTTTTGAAAATTTCATTTTTTTTGTGAAAATATCCACTAAATGAGGGAATAATATGTGTGAGGGTACCCCAGGAGAGTTCCAAATGTGTGTGGGTAGAATATATATCCCACGGGGTAAAATTGCAAAAAGTTGAAAAAATTTTTTTTTTGGACTTAGTCATTTTTCCAGCGTTTATCAGACTTTCAGATAGGGGAAATGTCATTGAGCTTTCTGATTTCAGTTCCAGATCGATTCGCCCAATGAGTCTTTGATATTTAGTCGTTTTCAGCCAATTTTCTGGATTTTTGAAAATTTCACTGTTTTGTGAAAATATCCACTAAATGAGGGAATAATATGTGTGAGGGTACCCCAGGAGAGTTCCAAATGTGTGTGGGTGGAATATATATCCCACGGGGGTAAAATTGAAAAAAGTTGAAAACATTTTTTCTTGGACTTAGTCATTTTTCCGGCGTTTATCAGATTTTCAGATAGGGGAAATGTTAGTGAGCTTTCTGATTTCAGTTCCAGATCGAATCGCCCAATGAGTCTTTGATATTTAGTCTTTTTCAGCCAATTTTCTGGATTTTTGAAAATTTCACATTTTTGTGAAAATATCCACTAAATGAGGGAATAATATGTGTGAGGGTACCCCAGGAGAGTTCCAAATGTGTGTGGGTAGAATATATATCCCACGGGGGTAAAATTGAAAAAAGTTGAAAATTTTTTTTTTTTTGGACTGTCATTTTTCCGGCGTTTAGCAGATTTTCAGATAGGGGAAATGTCAGTGAGCGTTCCGATATCAGTTCCAGAGCGATTCGCCCAATGAGTCCTTGATATTTAGTCGTTTTCAGCCAATATTTTGGATTTTTGAAGATTTCACTTTTTTGTGAAAATATCCACTAAATGAGGGAATAATATGTGTGAGGGTACCCCAGGAGAGATCCAAATGTGTGTGGGTAGAATATATATCCCACGGGGGTAAAATTGAAAAAAGTTGAAAAATTTTTTTTTTTCGACTTAGTTATTTTTCCGGCGTTTATCAGACTTTCAGATATGGTAAATGTCAGTGAGCGTTCTGATTTCAATTCCAGAGCGATTCGCCCAATGAGTCCTTAATATTTAGTCGTTTTCAGCCAATTTTCTGGATTTTTGAAAATTTCACATTTTTGTGAAAATATCCACTAAATGAGGGAATAATATGTGTGAGGGTACCCCAGGAGAGTTCCAAATGTGTGTGGGTAGAATATATATCCCATGGGGTAAAATTGCAAAAAGTTGAAAAAATTTTTTTTTTGGACTTAGTTATTTTTCCGGCGTTTATTAGACTTTCAGATATGGCAAATGTCAGTGAGCATTCCGAATTCAGTTCCACAGCGATTTGCCCAATGAGTACTTGATATTAAGTCGTTTTCAGCCAATTTTCTGGATTTTTGAAAATTTCATTTTTTTTGTGAAAATATCCACTAAATGAGGGAATAATATGTGTGAGGGTACGCCAGGAGAGTTCCAAATGTGTGTGGGTAGAATATATATCCCACGGGGTAAAATTGCAAAAAGTTGAAAAATGTTTTTTTTTTGACTTAGTCATTTTTCCAGCGTTTATCAGACTTTCAGATAGGGGAAATGTCAGTGAGCATTCCGATTTCAATTCCAGAGCGATTCTCCCAATGAGTCCTTAATATTTAGACGTTTTCAGCCAATTTTCTGGATTTTTGAAAATTTCACATTTTTGTGAAAATATCCACTAAATGAGGGAATTATATGTGTGAGGGTACCCCAGGAGAGTTCCAAATGTGTGTGGGTAGAATATATATCCCACGGGGGTAAAATTGAAAAAAGTTGAAAACATTTTTTCTTGGACTTAGTCATTTTTCCGGCGTTTATAAGACTTTCAGATAGGGGAAATGTTAGTGAGCTTTCTGATTTCAGTTCCAGATCGATTCGCCCAATGAGTCTTTGATATTTAGTCGTTTTCAGCCAATTTTCTGGATTTTTGAAAATTTCACTGTTTTGTGAAAATATCCACTAAATGAGGGAATAATATGTGTGAGGGTACCCCAGGAGAGTTCCAAATGTGTGTGGGTAGAATATATATCCCACAAGGTAAAATTGCAAAAAGTTGAAAAAATTTTTTTTTTTGGACTTAGTCATTTTTCCAGCGTTTATCAGACTTTCAGATAGGGGAAATGTCAGTGAGCTTTCTGATTTCAGTTCTAGATCGATTCGCCCAATGAGTCTTTGAAATTTAGTTGTTTTCAGCCAATTTTCTGGATTTTTGAAAATTTCACTGTTTTGTGAAAATATCCACTAAATGAGGGAATAATATGTGTGAGGGTACCCCAGGAGAGTTCCAAATGTTTGTGGGTAGAATATATATCCCACGGGGGTAAAATTGCAAAAAGTTGAAAAAAAATTTTTTTTCGACTTAGTTATTTTTCCGGCGTTTATCAGACTTTCAGATATGGCAAATGTCAGTGAGCATTCCGAATTCAGTTCCACAGTGATTTGCCCAATGAGTACTTGATATTAAGTCGTTTTCAGCCAATTTTCTGGATTTTTGAAAATTTCATTTTTTTGTGAAAATATCCACTAAATGAGGGAATAATATGTGTGAGGGTACCCCAGGAGAGTTCCAAATGTGTGTGGGTAGAATATATATCCCACGGGGTAAAATTGCAAAAAGTTGAAAAAATTTTTTTTTTGGACTTAGTCATTTTTCCAGCGTTTATCAGACTTTCAGATAGGGGAAATGTCAGTGAGCTTTCTGATTTCAGTTACAGATCGATTCGCCCAATGAGTCTTTGATATTTAGTCGTTTTCAGCCAATTTTCTGGATTTTTGAAAATTTCACTTGTTTGTGAAAGTATCCACTAAATGAGGGAATAATATGTGTGAGGGTACCCCAGGAGAGTTCCAAATGTTTGTGGGTAGAATATATATCCCACGGGGGTAAAATTGCAAAAAGTTGAAAAATTTTTTTTTTTTGACTTAGTTATTTTTCCGGCGTTTATCAGACTTTCAGATATAGCAAATGTCAGTGAGCATTCCGAATTCAGTTCCATAGCAATTTGCCCAATGAGTACTTGATATTAAGTCGTTTTCAGCCAATTTTCTGGATTTTTGAAAATTTCATTTTTTTTGTGAAAATATCCACTAAATGAGGGAATAATATGTTAGGGTACCCCAAGAGAGTTCCAAATGTGTGTGGGTAGAATATATATCCCACGGGGGTAAAATTGAAAAAAGTTGAAAACATTTTTTCTTGGACTTAGTCATTTTTCCGGCGTTTATAAGACTTTCAGATAGGGGAAATGTTAGTGAGCTTTCTGATTTCAGTTCCAGATCGATTCGCCCAATGAGTCTTTGATATTTAGTCTTTTTCAGCCAATTTTCTGGATTTTTGAAAATTTCACATTTTTGTGAAAATATCCACTAAATGAGGGAATAATATGTGTGAGGGTACCCCAGGAGAGTTCCAAATGTGTGTGGGTAGAATATATATCCCGCGGGGTAAAATTGCAAAAAGTTTAAAAAAAATTTTTTTTGGACTTAGTCATTTTTCCAGCGTTTATCAGACTTTCAGATAGGGGAAATGTCAGTGAGCATTCCGAATTCAGTTCCATAGCGATTTGCCCAATGAGTACTTGATATTAAGTCGTTTTCAGCCAATTTTCTGGATTTTTGAAAATTTCATTTTTTTTGTGAAAATATCCACTAAATGAGGGAATAATATGTGTGAGGGTACCCCAGGAGTGTTCCAAATGTGTGTGGTTAGAATATATATCTCACTGGGGTAAAATTGAAAAAAGTTGAAAATAATTTTTTATTGGACTTAGTCATTTTTCCGCCGTTTATCAGACTTTCAGATAGTGGAAATGTCAGTGAGCGTTCCGATTTCAGTTCCAGAGCGATTTGCCCAATGAGTCCTTGATATTAAGTCCTTTTCAGCCAATTTTCTGGATTTTTGAAAATTTCATTTTTTTTGTGAAAATATCCACTAAATGAGGGAATAATATGTGTGAGGGTACCCCAGGAGTGTTCCAAATGTGTGTGGTTAGAATATATATCCCACGGGGTAAAATTGCAAAAAGTTGAAAACATTTTTTCTTGGACTTAGTCATTTTTCCGGCGTTTATAAGACTTTCAGATAGGGGAAATGTTAGTGAGCTTTCTGATTTCAGTTCCAGATCGATTCGCCCAATGAGTCTTTGATATTTAGTCTTTTTCAGCCAATTTTCTAGATTTTTGAAAATTTCACATTTTTGTGAAAATATCCACTAAATGAGGGAATAATATGTGTGAGGGTACCCCAGGAGAGTTCCAAATGTGTGTGGGTAGAATATATATCCCACAGGGGTAAAATTGAAAAAAGTTGAAAAAATTTTTTTTTTTGGACTGTCATTTTTCCGACGTTTAGCAGATTTTCAGATAGGGGAAATGTCAGTGAGCATTCCGATATCAGTTCCAGAGCGATTCGCCCAATGAGTCCTTGATATTTAGTCGTTTTCAGCCAATATTTTGGATTTTTGAAAATTTCACTTTTTTGTGAAAATATCCACTAAATGAGGGAATAATATGTGTGAGGGTACCCCAGGTGAGTTCCAAATGAGTGTGGGTAGAATATATATCCCACGGGGTAAAATTGCAAAAAGTTGAAAAAAATTTTTTTTTGGACTGTCATTTTTCCAGCGTTTATCAGACTTTCAGATAGGGGAAATGTCAGTGAGCTTTCTGATTTCAGTTCCAGATCGATTCGCCCAATGAGTCTTTGATATTTAGTCGTTTTCAGCCAATTTTCTGGATTTTTGAAAATTTCACTGTTTTGTGAAAATATCCACTAAATGAGGGAATAATATGTGTGAGGGTACCCCAGGAGAGTTCCAAATGTTTGTGGGTAGAATATATATCCCACGGTGGTAAAATTGCAAAAAGTTGAAAAAAATTTTTTTTTCGACTTAGTTATTTTTCCGGCGTTTATCAGACTTTCAGATATGGCAAATGTCAGTGAGCATTCCGAATTCAGTTCCACAGCGATTTGCCCAATGAGTCCTTAATATTTAGACGTTTTCAGCCAATTTTCTGGATTTTTGAAAATTTCACATTTTTGTGAAAATATCCACTAAATGAGGGAATAATATGTGTGAGGGTACCCCAGGAAAGTTCCAAATGTGTGTGGGTAGAATATATATCCCACGGGGGTAAAATTGAAAAAAGTTGAAAACATTTTTTCATGGACTTAGTCATTTTTCCGGCGTTTATAAGACTTTCAGATAGGGGAAATGTTAGTGAGCTTTCTGATTTCAGTTCCAGATCGATTTGCCCAATGAGTCTTTGATATTTAGTCGTTTTCAGCCAATTTTCTGGATTTTTGAAAATTTCACTGTTTTGTGAAAATATCCACTAAATGAGGGAATAATATGTGTGAGGGTACCCCAGGAGAGTTCCAAATGTGTGTGGGTAGAATATATATCCCACGGGGGTAAAATTGAAAAAAGTTGAAAAAATTTTTTTTTTTGGACTGTCATTTTTCCGGCGTTTAGCAGATTTTCAGATAGGGGAAATGTCAGTGAGCATTCCGATATCAGTTCCAGAGCGATTCGCCCAATGAGTCCTTGATATTTAGTCGTTTTCAGCCAATATTTTGGATTTTTGAAAATTTCACTTTTTTGTGAAAATATCCACTAAATGAGGGAATAATATGTGTGAGGGTACCCCAGGAGAGTTCCAAATGTGTGTGGGTAGAATATATATCCCACGGGGGTAAAATTGAAAAAAGTTGAAAATTTTTTTTTTTTCGAATTAGTTATTTTTCCGGCGTTTATCAGACTTTCAGATATGGCAATTTTCAGTGAGCATTCCGAATTCAGTTCCACAGCGATTTGCCCAATGAGTTCTTGATATTAAGTCGTTTTCAGCCAATTTTCTGGATTTTTGAAAATTTCATTTTTTTGTGTGAAAATATCCACTGAATGAGGGAATAATATGTGTGACGGTACCCCAGGAGAGTTCCAAATGAGTGTGGGTAGAATATATATCCCACGGGGGTAAAATTGAAAAAAGTTGAAAACATTTTTTCTTGGACTTAGTCATTTTTCCGGCGTTTATAAGACTTTCAGATAGGGGAAATGTTAGTGAGCTTTCTGATTTCAGTTCCAGATCGATTCGCCCAATGAGTCTTTGATATTTAGTCGTTTTCAGCCAATTTTCTGGATTTTTGAAAATTTCACTGTTTTGTGAAAATATCCACTAAATGAGGGAATAATATGTGTGAGGGTACCCCAGGACAGTTCCAAATGTGTGTGGGTAGAATATATATCCCACAAGGTAAAATTGCAAAAAGTTGAAAAAATTTTTTTTTTGGACTTAGTCATTTTTCCAGCGTTTATCAGACTTTCAGATAGGGGAAATGTCAGTGAGCTTTCTGATTTCAGTTCCAGATCGATTCGCCCAATGAGTCTTTGATATTTAGTTGTTTTCAGCCAATTTTCTGGATTTTTGAAAATTTCACTGTTTTGTGAAAATATCCACTAAATGAGGGAATAATATGTGTGAGGGTACCCCAGGAGAGTTCCAAATGTTTGTGGGTAGAATATATATCCCACGGGGGTAAAATTGCAAAAAGTTGAAAAAAAATTTTTTTTCGACTTAGTTATTTTTCCGGCGTTTATCAGACTTTCAGATATGGCAAATGTCAGTGAGCATTCCGAATTCAGTTCCACAGCGATTTGCCCAATGAGTACTTGATATTAAGTCGTTTTCAGCCAATTTTCTGGATTTTTGAAAATTTCATTTTTTTGTGAAAATATCCACTAAATGAGGGAATAATATGTGTGAGGGTACCCCAGGAGAGTTCCAAATGTGTGTGGGTAGAATATATATCCCACGGGGTAAAATTGCAAAAAGTTGAAAAATTTTTTTTTTTGGACTTAGTCATTTTTCCAGCGTTTATCAGACTTTCAGATAGGGGAAATGTCAGTGAGCATTCCGATTTCAATTCCAGAGCGATTCGCCCAATGGGTCCTTAATATTTAGACGTTTTCAGCCAATTTTCTGGATTTTTGAAAATTTCACATTTTTGTGAAAATATCCACTAAATGAGGGAATAATATGTGTGAGGGTACCCCAGGAGAGTTCCAAATGTGTGTGGGTAGAATATATATCCCACGGGGGTAAAATTGAAAAAAGTTGAAAACATTTTTTCTTGGACTTAGTCATTTTTCCGGCGTTTATAAGACTTTCAGATAGGGGAAATGTTAGTGAGCTTTCTGATTTCAATTCCAGATCGATTCGCCCAATGAGTCTTTGATATTTAGTCGTTTTCAGCCAATTTTCTGGATTTTTGAAATTTTCACTTGTTTGTGAAAGTATCCACTAAATGAGGGAATAATATGTGTGAGGGTACCCCAGGAGAGTTCCAAATGTTTGTGGGTAGAATATATATCCCACGGGGGTAAAATTGCAAAAAGTTGAAAAATTTTTTTTTTTCGACTTAGTTATTTTTCCGGCGTTTATCAGACTTTCAGATATGGCAAATGTCAGTGAGCATTCCGAATTCAGTTCCACAGCGATTTGCCCAATGAGTACTTGATATTAAGTCGTTTTCAGCCAATTTTCTGGATTTTTGAAAATTTCATTTTTTTTGTGAAAATATCCACTAAATGAGGGAATAATATGTGTGAGGGTACCCCAGGAGAGTTCCAAATGTGTGTGGGTAGAATATATATCCCACGGGGTAAAATTGCAAAAAGTTGAAAAATTTTTTTTTTTGGACTTAGTCATTTTTCTGGCGTTTATCAGACTTTCAGATAGGGGAAATGTCAGTGAGCATTCCGATTTCAATTCCAGAGCGATTCGCCAAATGAGTCCTTAATATTTAGTCGTTTTCAGCCAATTTTCTGGATTTTTGAAAATTTCACATTTTTGTGAAAATATCCACTAAATGAGGGAATAATATGTGTGAGGGTACCCCAGGAGAGTTCCAAATGTGTGTGGGTAGAATATATATCCCACGGGGGTAAAATTGCAAAGAGTTGAAAAATTTTTTTTTTTGGACTTAGTCATTTTTCTGGCGTTTATCAGACTTTCAGATAGGGGAAATGTCAGTGAGCTTTCTGATTTCAGTTCCAGAACGATTCGCACAATGAGTCCTTGATATTTAGTCGTTTTCAGCCAATTTTCTGGATTTTTGAAAATTTCATTTTTTTGTGAAAATATCCACTAAATGAGGGAATAATATGTGTGAGGGTACCCCAGGAGAGATCCAAATGTGTGTGGGTAGAATATATATCCCACGGGGGTAAAATTGAAAAAAGTTGAAAAAATTTTTTTTTTTGGACTGTCATTTTTCCGGCGTTTAGCAGATTTTCAGATAGGGGAAATGTCAGTGAGCATTCCGATATCAGTTCCAGAGCGATTCGCCCAATGAGTCCTTGATATTTAGTCGTTTTCAGCCAATATTTTGGATTTTTGAAAATTTCACTTTTTTGTGAAAATATCCACTAAATGAGGGAATAATATGTGTGAGGGTACCCCAGGAGAGATCCAAATGTGTGTGGGTAGAATATATATCCCACGGGGGTAAAATTGAAAAAAGTTGAAAAATTTTTTTTTTTCGACTTAGTTATTTTTCCGGCGTTTATCAGACTTTCAGATATGGCAAATGTCAGTGAGCATTCCGAATTCAGTTCCACAGCGATTTGCCCAATGAGTCCTTGATATTAAGTCGTTTTCAGCCAATTTTCTGGATTTTTGAAAATTTCATTTTTTTGTGTGAAAATATCCACTAAATGAGGGAATAATATGTGTGAGGGTACCCCAGGACAGTTCCAAATGAGTGTGGGTAGAATATATATCCCACGGGGTAAAATTGCAAAAAGTTGAAAACATTTTTTTTTTGGACTTAGTCATTTTTCCAGCGTTTATCAGACTTTCAGATAGGGGAAATGTCAGTGAGCTTTCTGATTTCAGTTCTAGATCGATTCGCCCAATGAGTCTTTGATATTTAGTCGTTTTCAGCCAATTTTCTGGATTTTTGAAAATTTCACTGTTTTGTGAAAATATCCACTAAATGAGGGAATAATATGTGTGAGGGTACCCCAGGAGAGTTCCAAATGTTTGTGGGTAGAATATATATCCCACGGGGGTAAAATTGCAAAAAGTTGAAAAAATTTTTTTTTTCGACTTAGTTATTTTTCCGGCGTTTATCAGACTTTCAGATATGGCAAATGTCAGTGAGCATTCCGAATTCAGTTCCACAGCGATTTGCCCAATGAGTACTTGATATTTAGTCGTTTTCAGCCAATTTTCTGGATTTTTGAAAATTTCATTTTTTTGTGTGAAAATATCCACTAAATGAGGGAATAATATGTGTGAGGGTACCCCAGGAGAGTTCCAAATGTGTGTGGGTAGAATATATATCTCACGGGGTAAAATTGCAAAAAGTTGAAAATTTTTTTTTTTTGGACTTAGTCATTTTTCCAGCGTTTATCAGACTTTCAGATAGGGGAAATGTCAGTGAGCATTCCGATTTCAATTCCTGAGCGATTCGCCAAATGAGTCCTTAATATTTAGTCGTTTTCAGCCAATTTTCTGGATTTTTGAAAATTTCACATTTTTGTGAAAATATCCACTAAATGAGGGAATAATATGTGTGAGGGTACCCCAGGAGAGTTCCAAATGTGTGTGGGTAGAATATATATCCCACGGGGGAAAAATTGCAAAGAGTTGAAAAATTTTTTTTTTTGGACTTAGTCATTTTTCTGGCGTTTATCAGACTTTCAGATAGGGGAAATGTCAGTGAGCTTTCTAATTTCAGTTCCAGAACGATTCGCACAATGAGTCCTTGATATTTAGTCGTTTTCAGCCAATTTTCTGGATTTTTGAAAATTTCATTTTTTTGTGAAAATATCCACTAAATGAGGGAATAATATGTGTGAGGGTACCCAAGGAGAGATCCAAATGTGTGTGGGTAGAATATATATCCCACGGGGGTAAAATTGAAAAAAGTTGAAAATTTTTTTTTTTTCGGCTTAGTTATTTTTCCGGCGTTTATCAGACTTTCAGATATGGCAAATGTCAGGGAGCGTTCTGATTTCAATTCCAGAGCGATTCGCCCAATGAGTCCTTAATATTTAGTCGTTTTCAGCCAATTTTCTGGATTTTTGAAAATTTCACATTTTTGTGAAAATATCCACTAAATGAGGGAATAATATGTGTGAGGGTACCCCAGGAGAGTTCCAAATGTGTGTGGGTAGAATATATATCCCACGGGGGTAAAATTGAAAAAAGTTGAAAAATTTTTTTTTTTCGACTTAGTTATTTTTCCGCCGTTTATTAGACTTTCAGATATGGCAAATGTCAGTGAGCATTCCGAATTCAGTTCCACAGCGATTTGCCCAATGAGTCCTTGATATTAAGTCGTTTTCAGCCAATTTTCTGGATTTTTGAAAATTTCATTTTTTTTGTGAAAATATCCACTAAATGAGGGAATAATATGTGTGAGGGTACCCCAGGAGAGTTCCAAATGTGTGTGGGTAGAATATATATCCCACGGGGTAAAATTGCAAAAAGTTGAAAAAATTTTTTTTTTGGACTTAGTCATTTTTCCAGCGTTTATCAGACTTTCAGATAGGGGAAATGTCAGTGAGCTTTCTGATTTCAGTTCCAGATCGATTCGCCCAATGAGTCTTTGATATTTAGTCGTTTTCAGCCAATTTTCTGGATTTTTGAAAATTTCACTGTTTTGTGAAAATATCCACTAAATGAGGGAATAATATGTGTGAGGGTACCCCAGGAGAGTTCCAAATGTGTGTGGGTAGAATATATATCCCACGGGGGTAAAATTGAAAAAAGTTGAAAACATTTTTTCTTGGACTTAGTCATTTTTCCGGCGTTTATAAGACTTTCAGATAGGGGAAATGTTAGTGAACTTTCTGATTTCAGTTCCAGATCGATTCGCCCAATGAGTCTTTGATATTTAGTCTTTTTCAGCCAATTTTCTAGATTTTTGAAAATTTCACATTTTTGTGAAAATATCCACTAAATGAGGGAATAATATGTGTGAGGGTACCCCAGGAGAGTTCCAAATGTGTGTGGGTAGAATATATATCCCACGGGGGTAAAATTGAAAAAAGTTGAAAAAATTTTTTTTTTTGGACTGTCATTTTTCCGGCGTTTAGCAGATTTTCAGATAGGGGAAATGTCAGTGAGCATTCCGATATCAGTTCCAGAGCGATTCGCCCAATGAGTCCTTGATATTTAGTCGTTTTCAGCCAATATTTTGGATTTTTGAAAATTTCACTTTTTTGTGAAAATATCCACTAAATGAGGGAATAATATGTGTAAGGGTACCCCAGGAGAGATCCAAATGTGTGTGGGTAGAATATATATCCCACGGGGGTAAAATTGAAAAAAGTTGAAAAAATTTTTTTTTTCGACTTAGTTATTTTTCCGGCGTTTATCAGACTTTCAGATAGGGGAATTGTCAGTGACTATTCTGATTTCAGTTCCAGAGCGATTTGCCCAATGAGTCCTTGATATTTAGTCGTTTTCAGCCAATTTTCTGGATTTTTGAAAATTTCATTTTTTTGTGTGAAAATATCCACTAAATGAGGGAATAATATGTGTGAGGGTACCCCAGGAGAGTTCCAAATGTGTGTGGGTAGAATATATATCTCACGGGGTAAAATTGCAAAAAGTTGAAAATTTTTTTTTTTTGGACTTAGTCATTTTTCCAGCGTTTATCAGACTTTCAGATAGGGGAAATGTCAGTGAGCATTCCGATTTCAATTCCTGAGCGATTCGCCAAATGAGTCCTTAATATTTAGTCGTTTTCAGCCAATTTTCTGGATTTTTGAAAATTTCACATTTTTGTGAAAATATCCACTAAATGAGGGAATAATATGTGTGAGGGTACCCCAGGAGAGTTCCAAATGTGTGTGGGTAGAATATATATCCCACGGGGGAAAAATTGCAAAGAGTTGAAAAATTTTTTTTTTTGGACTTAGTCATTTTTCTGGCGTTTATCAGACTTTCAGATAGGGGAAATGTCAGTGAGCTTTCTAATTTCAGTTCCAGAACGATTCGCACAATGAGTCCTTGATATTTAGTCGTTTTCAGCCAATTTTCTGGATTTTTGAAAATTTCATTTTTTTGTGAAAATATCCACTAAATGAGGGAATAATATGTGTGAGGGTACCCCAGGAGAGATCCAAATGTGTGTGGGTAGAATATATATCCCACGGGGGTAAAATTGAAAAAAGTTGAAAATTTTTTTTTTTTCGGCTTAGTTATTTTTCCGGCGTTTATCAGACTTTCAGATATGGCAAATGTCAGGGAGCGTTCTGATTTCAATTCCAGAGCGATTCGCCCAATGAGTCCTTAATATTTAGTCGTTTTCAGCCAATTTTCTGGATTTTTGAAAATTTCACATTTTTGTGAAAATATCCACTAAATGAGGGAATAATATGTGTGAGGGTACCCCAGGAGAGTTCCAAATGTGTGTGGGTAGAATATATATCCCACGGGGGTAAAATTGAAAAAAGTTGAAAAATTTTTTTTTTTCGACTTAGTTATTTTTCCGCCGTTTATTAGACTTTCAGATATGGCAAATGTCAGTGAGCATTCCGAATTCAGTTCCACAGCGATTTGCCCAATGAGTCCTTGATATTAAGTCGTTTTCAGCCAATTTTCTGGATTTTTGAAAATTTCATTTTTTTTGTGAAAATATCCACTAAATGAGGGAATAATATGTGTGAGGGTACCCCAGGAGAGTTCCAAATGTGTGTGGGTAGAATATATATCCCACGGGGTAAAATTGCAAAAAGTTGAAAAAATTTTTTTTTTGGACTTAGTCATTTTTCCAGCGTTTATCAGACTTTCAGATAGGGGAAATGTCAGTGAGCTTTCTGATTTCAGTTCCAGATCGATTCGCCCAATGAGTCTTTGATATTTAGTCGTTTTCAGCCAATTTTCTGGATTTTTGAAAATTTCACTGTTTTGTGAAAATATCCACTAAATGAGGGAATAATATGTGTGAGGGTACCCCAGGAGAGTTCCAAATGTGTGTGGGTAGAATATATATCCCACGGGGGTAAAATTGAAAAAAGTTGAAAACATTTTTTCTTGGACTTAGTCATTTTTCCGGCGTTTATAAGACTTTCAGATAGGGGAAATGTTAGTGAACTTTCTGATTTCAGTTCCAGATCGATTCGCCCAATGAGTCTTTGATATTTAGTCTTTTTCAGCCAATTTTCTAGATTTTTGAAAATTTCACATTTTTGTGAAAATATCCACTAAATGAGGGAATAATATGTGTGAGGGTACCCCAGGAGAGTTCCAAATGTGTGTGGGTAGAATATATATCCCACGGGGGTAAAATTGAAAAAAGTTGAAAACATTTTTTTTTTTGGACTGTCATTTTTCCGGCGTTTAGCAGATTTTCAGATAGGGGAAATGTCAGTGAGCATTCCGATATCAGTGCCAGAGCGATTCGCCCAATGAGTCCTTGATATTTAGTCGTTTTCAGCCAATATTTTGGATTTTTGAAAATTTCACTTTTTTGTGAAAATATCCACTAAATGAGGGAATAATATGTGTGAGGGTACCCCAGGAGAGATCCAAATGTGTGTGGGTAGAATATATATCCCACGGGGGTAAAATTGAAAAAAGTTGAAAAATTTTTTTTTTTCGACTTAGTTATTTTTCCGGCGTTTATCAGACTTTCAGATATGGCAAATGTCAGTGAGCATTCCGAATTCAGTTCCACAGCGATTTGCCCAATGAGTCCTTGATATTAAGTCGTTTTCAGCCAATTTTCTGGATTTTTGAAAATTTCATTTTTTTGTGTGAAAATATCCACTAAATGAGGGAATAATATGTGTGAGGGTACCCCAGGAGAGTTCCAAATGAGTGTGGGTAGAATATATATCCCACGGGGTAAAATTGCAAAAAGTTGGAAAAAATTTTTTTTTGGACTTAGTCATTTTTCCAGCGTTTATCAGACTTTCAGATAGGGGAAAAGTCAGTGAGCTTTCTGATTTCAGTTCCAGATCGATTCGCCCAATGAGTCTTTGATATTTAGTCGTTTTCAGCCAATTTTCTGGATTTTTGAAAATTTCACTGTTTTGTGAAAATATCCACTAAATGAGGGAATAATATGTGTGAGGGTACCCCAGGAGAGTTCCAAATGTTTGTGGGTAGAATATATATCCCACGGGGGTAAAATTGCAAAAAGTTTAAAAAATTTTTTTTTTCGACTTAGTTATTTTTCCGGCGTTTATCAGACTTTCAGATATGGCAAATGTCAGTGAGCATTCCGAATTCAGTTCCACAGCGATTCGCCCAATGAGTCCTTAATATTTAGACGTTTTCAGCCAATTTTCTGGATTTTTGAAAATTTCACATTTTTGTGAAAATATCCACTAAATGAGGGAATAATATGTGTGAGGGTACCCCAGGAGTGTTCTAAATGTGTGTGGGTAGAATATATATCCCACGGGGGTAAAATTGAAAAAAGTTGAAAACATTTTTTCTTGGACTTAGTCATTTTTCCGGCGTTTATAAGACTTTCAGATAGGGGAAATGTTAGTGAGCTTTCTGATTTCAGTTCCAGATCGATTCGCCCAATGAGTCTTTGATATTTAGTCGTTTTCAGCCAATTTTCTGGATTTTTGAAAATTTCACTGTTTTGTGAAAATATCCACTAAATGAGGAAATAATATGTGTGAGGGTACCCCAGGAGAGTTCCAAATGTGTGTGGGTAGAATATATATCCCACGGGGTAAAATTGAAAAAAGTTGAAAAATTTTTTTTTTTGGACTTAGTCATTTTTCTGGTTTTTATCAGACTTTCAGATAGGGGAAATGTCAGTGAGCTTTCTGATTTCAGTTCCAGAACGATTCGCACAATGAGTCCTTGATATTTAGTCGTTTTCAGCCAATTTTCTGGATTTTTGAAAATTTCACTTTTTTGTGAAAATATCCACTAAATGAGGGAATAATATGTGTGAGGGTACCCCAAGAGAGTTCCAAATGTGTGTGGGTAGAATATATATCCCACGGGGGTAAAATTGAAAAAAGTTGAAAACATTTTTTCTTGGACTTAGTCATTTTTCCGGCGTTTATAAGACTTTCAGATACGGGAAATGTTAGTGAGCTTTCTGATTTCAGTTCCAGATCGATTCGCCCAATGATTGTTTGATATTTAGTCTTTTTCAGCCAATTTTCTGGATTTTTGAAAATTTCACTTTTTTGTGAAAATATCCACTAAATGAGGGAATAATATGTGTGAGGGTACCCCAGGAGAGATCCAAATGTGTGTGGGTAGAATATATATCCCACGGGGGTAAAATTGAAAAAAGTTGAAAAATTTTTTTTTTTCGACTTAGTTATTTTTCCGGCGTTTATCAGACTTTCAGATATGGCAAATGTCAGTGAGCATTCCGAATTCAGTTCCACAGCGATTTGCCCAATGAGTCCTTGATATTAAGTCGTTTTCAGCCAATTTTCTGGATTTTTGAAAATTTCATTTTTTTGTGTGAAAATATCCACTAAATGAGGGAATAATATGTGTGAGGGTACCCCAGGAGAGTTCCAAATGAGTGTGGGTAGAATATATATCCCACGGGGTAAAATTGCAAAAAGTTGGAAAAAAATTTTTCTTGGACTTAGTCATTTTTCCGGCGCTTATAAGACTTTCAGATACGGGAAATGTTAGTGAGCTTTCTGATTTCAGTTCCAGATCGATTCGCCCAATGATTCTTTGATATTTAGTCTTTTTCAGCCAATTTTCTGGATTTTTGAAAATTTCACTTTTTTGTGAAAATATCCACTAAATGAGGGAATAATATGTGTGAGGGTACCCCAGGAGAGATCCAAATGTGTGTGGGTAGAATATATATCCCACGGGGGTAAAATTGAAAAAAGTTGAAAAAATTTTTTTTTTCGACTTAGTTATTTTTCCGGCGTTTATCAGACTTTCAGATATGGCAAATGTCAGTGAGCATTCCGAATTCAGTTCCACAGCGATTTGCCCAATGAGTCCTTGATATTAAGTCGTTTTCAGCCAATTTTCTGGATTTTTGAAAATTTCATTTTTTTGTGTGAAAATATCCACTAAATGAGGGAATAATATGTGTGAGGGTACCCCAGGAGAGTTCCAAATGAGTGTGGGTAGAATATATATCCCACGGGGTAAAATTGCAAAAAGTTGAAAAAATTTTTTTTTTGGACTTAGTCATTTTTCCAGCGTTTATCAGACTTTCAGATAGGGGAAATGTCAGTGAGCTTTCTGATTTCTGTTCCAGATCGATTCGCCCAATGAGTCTTTGATATTTAGTCGTTTTCAGCCAATTTTCTGGATTTTTGAAAATTTCACTGTTTTGTGAAAATATCCACTAAATGAGGGAATAATATGTGTGAGGGTACCCCAGGAGAGTTCCAAATGTTTGTGGGTAGAATATATATCCCACGGGGGTAAAATTGAAAAAAGTTGAAAAATTTTTTTTTTTTGGACTGTCATTTTTCCGGCGTTTAGCAGATTTTCAGATAGGGGAAATGTCAGTGAGCGTTTCGATATCAGTTCCAGAGCGATTCGCCCAATGAGTCCTTGATATTTAGTCGTTTTCAGCCAATATTTTGGATTTTTGAAAATTTCACTTTTTTGTGAAAATATCCACTAAATGAGGGAATAATATGTGTGAGGGTACCCCAGGAGGGTTCCAAATGTGTGTTGGTAGTATATATATCCCACGGGGGTAAAATTGAAAAAAGTTGAAAACATGTTTTTTTTTTGACTTAGTCATTTTTCCAGCGTTTATCAGAATTCCAGATAGGGGAAATGGCAGTGAGCGTTCTGATTTCAATTCCAGAGCGATTCGCAGAATGAGTCCTTAATATTTAGTCGTTTTCAGCCAATTTTCTGGATTTTTGAAAATTTCACATTTTTGTGAAAATATCCACTAAATGAGGGAATAATATGTGTGAGGGTACCCCAGGAGAGATCCAAATGTGTGTGGGTAGAATATATATCCCACGGGGGTAAAATTGAAAAAAGTTGAAAAAAAATTTTTTTTTCGACTTAGTTATTTTTCCGGCGTTTATCAGACTTTCAGATATGGCAAATGTCAGTGAGCGTTCTGATTTCAATTCCAGAGCGATTCGCCCAATGAGTCCTTAATATTTAGTCGTATTCAGCCAATTTTCTGGATTTTTGAAAATTTCACATTTTTGTGAAAATATCCACTAAATGAGGGAATAATATGTGTGAGGGTACCCCAGGAGAGTTCCAAATGTTTGTGGGTAGAATATATATCCCACGGGGTAAAATTGCAAAAAGTTGAAAAAATTTTTTTTTTGGACTTAGTCATTTTTCTGGCGTTTATCAGACTTTCAGATAGGGGAAATGTCAGTGAGCTTTCTGATTTCAGTTCCAGAGCGATTCGCACAATGAGTCCTTGATATTTAGTCGTTTTCAGCCAATTTTCTGGATTTTTGAAAATTTCATTTTTTTGTGAAAATATCCACTAAATGAGGGAATAATATGTGTGAGGGTACCCCAGGAGAGTTCCAAATGTGTGTGGGTAGACTATATATCCCACGGGGGTAAAATTTAAAAAAGTTGAAAAAAAAAATTTCTTAGACTTAGTCATTTTTCCGCCGTTTATCAGACTTTCAGACAGGAGAAATGTCAGTGAGCGTTCCGCTTTCAGTTCCAGAGCGATTCGCCCAATGAGTCCTTGATATTTAGACGTTTTCAGCCAATTTTCTGGATTTTTGAAAATTTCACTTTTTTGTGAAAATTTCCACTAAATGAGGGAATAATATGTGTGAGGGTACCCCAGGAGAGTTCCAAATGTGTATGAGTAGAATATATATCCCACGGGGTAAAATTTAAAAAAGTTTAAAAAAAATTTTTTTTGGACTTAGTCATTTTTCCGACGTTTATCAGACTTTCAGATAGGAGAAATGTCAGTGATCGTTCCGATTTCAGTTCCAGAGCGATTCGCCCAATGAGTCCTTGATATTTTGTCATTTTCATTTTCAGACAATTTTGTGGATTTTTAAAATTTCACTTTTTTGTGAAAATATCCACTAAATGAGGGAATAATATGTATGAGGGTTCCCCAGGAGAGTTCCAAATGTGTGTGAGTAGAATATATATCCCACGGGGTAAAATTTAAAAAAGTTTAAACAAATTTTTTGGGACTTAGTAATTTTTCCGGCGTTTATCGGACTTTCAGATAGGGGAAATGTCAGTGAGCGCTCCGATTTCAGTTCCAGAGCGATTCGCCCAATGAGTCCTTGATATTTAGTCGTTTTCAGCCAATATTTTGGATTTTTGAAAATCTCACTTTTTTGTGAAAATATCCACTAAATGAGGGAATAATATGTGTGAGGCTACCCCAGGAGAGTTCCAAGTGTGTGTGGGTAGAATATATATCCCACGGGGGTAAAATTTAAAAAAGTTGAAAAAAAAATTTTCTTAGACTTAGTCATTTTTCCGCCGTTTATCAGACTTTCAGACAGGAGAAATGTCAGTGAGCGTTCCGATTTCAGTTCCAGAGCGATTCGCCCAATGAGTCCTTGATATTTAGACGTTTTCAGCCAATTTTCTGGATTTTTGAAAATTTCACTTTTTTGTGAAAATTTCCACTAAATGAGGGAATAATATGTGTGAGGGTACCCCAGGAGAGTTCCAAATGTGTGTGGGTAGAATAAATATCCCACAGGGGTAAAATTGAAAAAAGTTGAAAAAAATTTTTTTTTTGACTTAGTAATTTTTCCGGTGTTTATCAGACTTTCAGATAGGGGAAATGTCAGTGAGTGTTCCGATTTCAGTTCCAGAGTGATACGCCCAATGAGTCCTTGATATTTAGTCGTTTTCAGCCAATTTTCTGGATTTTTGAAAATTTCACTTTTTTGTGAAAACATCCACTAAATGAGGGAATAATATGTGTGAGGGTACCCAAGGAGAGTTCCAAATGTGTGTGGGTAGAATATATATCCCACGGGGGTAAAATTGAAAAAAGTTGAAAAAATTTTTTTTTTGTACTTAGTCATTTTTGCAGTGTTTATCAGACTTTCAGATAGGAGAAATGTCAGTGAGCGTTCCGATTTCAGTTCCAGAGCGATTCGCCCAATGAGTCCTTGATATTTTGTCATTTTCAGACAATTTTGTGGATTTTTGAAAACTTCACTTTTTTGTGAAAATATCCACTAAATGAGGGAATAATATGTGTGAGGGTACCCCAGGAGAGTTCCAAATGTGTGTGAGTAGAATATATATCCCACGGGGTAAAATTTAAAAAAGTTTAAACAAATTTTTTGGGACTTAGTCATTTTTACGGCGTTTATCAGACTTTCAGATAGGGGAAATGTCAGTGAGCATTCCGATTTCAGTTCCAGAGTGATTCGCCCAATGAGTCCTTGATATTTAGTCGTTTTCAGCCAATTTTCTGGATTTTTGAAAATTTCACTTTTTTGTGAAAATATCCACTAAATGAGGGAATAACATGTGTGAGGGTACCCCAGGAGAGTTCCAAATGTGTGTGGGTAGAATATATATCCCACGGGGGTAAAATTGAAAAAAGTTGAAAAAATTTTTTTTTTGGACTTAGTCATTTTTCCGGCGTTTATCAGACTTTAGATAGGGAGTGAGCTAGGGAGTGAGCATTTCGATTTCAGTTCCAGAGCGATTCGTCCAATGAGTCCTTGATATTTAGTCATTTTCAGCCAATTTTCTGGATTTTTGAAAATTTCACTGTTTTGTGAAAATATCCACTAAATGAGTGAATAATATGTGTGAGGGTACCCCAGGAGAGTTCCAAATGTGTGTCGGTAGAATATATATCCCACGGGGGTAAAATTGAAAAAAGTTGAAAAAAGTTTTTCTTGGACTTAGTCATTTTTCCGCCGTTTATCAGACTTTCAGATAGGGGAAATGTCAGTGAGCATTCCGATTTCAGTTCCAGAGCGATTCGCCCAATGAGTCCTTGATATTTTGTCGTTTTCAGCCAATTTTCTGGATTTTTGAAAATTTCACTTTTTTGTGAAAATATCCACTAAATGAGGGAATAATATGTGTGAGGATACCCAAGGAGAGTTCCAAATGTGTGTGGGTAGAATATATATCCCACGGGGGTAAAATTGAAAAAAGTTGAAAAAATTTTTTTTTTGGACTTAGTCATTTTTCCGACGTTTATCAGACTTTCAGATAGGAGAAATGTCAGTGAGCGTTCCGATTTCAGTTCCAGAGCAATTCGCCCAATGAGTCCGTGATATTTTGTCATTTTCAGACAATTTTGTGGATTTTTGAAAATTTCACTTTTTTGTGAAAATATCCACTAAATGAGGGAATAATATTTGTGAGGGTACCCCAGGAGAGTTCCAAGTGTGTGTGAGTAGAATATATATCCCACGGGGTAAAATTTAAAAAAGTTTAAACAAATTTTTTGGGACTTAGTCATTTTTACGGCGTTTATCAGACTTTCAGATAGGGGAAATGTCAGTGAGCGTTCCGATTTCAGTTCCTGAGCGATTCGCCCAATGAGTCCTTGATATTTAATCGTTTTCAGCCAATTTTCTGGATTTTTGAAAATTTCACTTTTTTATGAAAATATCCACTAAATGAGGGAATAATATGTGTGAGGGTACCCCAGGAGAGTTCCAAATGTGTGTGAGTAGAATATATATCCCACGGGGTAAAATTTAAAAAAGTTTAAAAAATTTTTTTTTGGACTTAGTCATTTTTCCGACGTTTATCAGACTTTCAGATAGGAGAAATGTCAGTGAGCGTTCCGATTTCAGTTCCAGAGCGATTCGCCCAATGAGTCCTTGATATTTTGTCATTTTCAGACAATTTTGAAAATTTTTGAAAATTTCACTTTTTTTGTGAAAATATCCACTAAATGAGGGAATAATATGTGTGAGGGTACCCCAGGAGAGTTCCAAATGTGTATAAGTAGAATATATATCCCACGGGGTAAAATTTAAAAAAGTTTAAAAAAAATTTTTTTTGGACTTAGTCATTTTTCCGACGTTTATCAGACTTTCAGATAGGAGAAATGTCAGTGATCGTTCCGATTTCAGTTCCAGAGTGATTCGCCCAATGAGTCCTTGATATTTAGTCGTTTTCAGCCAATTTTCTGGATTTTTGAAAATTTCACTTTTTTGTGAAAATATCCACTAAATGAGGGAATAACATGTGTGAGGGTACCCCAGGAGAGTTCCAAATGTGTGTGGGTAGAATATATATCCCACGGGGGTAAAATTGAAAAAAGTTGAAAAAATTTTTTTTTTGGACTTAGTCATTTTTCCGGCGTTTATCAGACTTTAGATAGGGAGTGAGCTAGGGAGTGAGCATTTCGATTTCAGTTCCAGAGCGATTCGTCCAATGAGTCCTTGATATTTAGTCATTTTCAGCCAATTTTCTGGATTTTTGAAAATTTCACTGTTTTGTGAAAATATCCACTAAATGAGTGAATAATATGTGTGAGGGTACCCCAGGAGAGTTCCAAATGTGTGTCGGTAGAATATATATCCCACGGGGGTAAAATTGAAAAAAGTTGAAAAAAGTTTTTCTTGGACTTAGTCATTTTTCCGCCGTTTATCAGACTTTCAGATAGGGGAAATGTCAGTGAGCATTCCGATTTCAGTTCCAAAGCGATTCGCCCAATGAGTCCTTGATATTTTGTCGTTTTCAGCCAATTTTCTGGATTTTTGAAAATTTCACTTTTTTGTGAAAATATCCACTAAATGAGGGAATAATATGTGTGAGGATACCCAAGGAGAGTTCCAAATGTGTGTGGGTAGAATATATATCCCACGGGGGTAAAATTGAAAAAAGTTGAAAAAATTTTTTTTTTGGACTTAGTCATTTTTCCGACGTTTATCAGACTTTCAGATAGGAGAAATGTCAGTGAGCGTTCCGATTTCAGTTCCAGAGCAATTCGCCCAATGAGTCCGTGATATTTTGTCATTTTCAGACAATTTTGTGGATTTTTGAAAATTTCACTTTTTTGTGAAAATATCCACTAAATGAGGGAATAATATTTGTGAGGGTACCCCAGGAGAGTTCCAAGTGTGTGTGAGTAGAATATATATCCCACGGGGTAAAATTTAAAAAAGTTTAAACAAATTTTTTGGGACTTAGTCATTTTTACGGCGTTTATCAGACTTTCAGATAGGGGAAATGTCAGTGAGCGTTCCGATTTCAGTTCCTGAGCGATTCGCCCAATGAGTCCTTGATATTTAATCGTTTTCAGCCAATTTTCTGGATTTTTGAAAATTTCACTTTTTTATGAAAATATCCACTAAATGAGGGAATAATATGTGTGAGGGTACCCCAGGAGAGTTCCAAATGTGTGTGAGTAGAATATATATCCCACGGGGTAAAATTTAAAAAAGTTTAAAAAATGTTTTTTTGGACTTAGTCATTTTTCCGACGTTTATCAGACTTTCAGATAGGAGAAATGTCAGTGAGCGTTCCGATTTCAGTTCCAGAGCGATTCGCCCAATGAGTCCTTGATATTTTGTCATTTTCAGACAATTTTGAAAATTTTTGAAAATTTCACTTTTTTTGTGAAAATATCCACTAAATGAGGGAATAATATGTGTGAGGGTACCCCAGGAGAGTTCCAAATGTGTATAAGTAGAATATATATCCCACGGGGTAAAATTTAAAAAAGTTTAAAAAAAATTTTTTTTGGACTTAGTCATTTTTCCGACGTTTATCAGACTTTCAGATAGGAGAAATGTCAGTGATCGTTCCGATTTCAGTTCCAGAGTGATTCGCCCAATGAGTCCTTGATATTTAGTCGTTTTCAGCCAATTTTCTGGATTTTTGAAAATTTCACTTTTTTGTGAAAATATCCACTAAATGAGGGAATAACATGTGTGAGGGTACCCCAGGAGAGTTCCAAATGTGTGTGGGTAGAATATATATCCCACGGGGGTAAAATTGAAAAAAGTTGAAAAAATTTTTTTTTTGGACTTAGTCATTTTTCCGGCGTTTATCAGACTTTAGATAGGGAGTGAGCTAGGGAGTGAGCATTTCGATTTCAGTTCCAGAGCGATTCGTCCAATGAGTCCTTGATATTTAGTCATTTTCAGCCAATTTTCTGGATTTTTGAAAATTTCACTGTTTTGTGAAAATATCCACTAAATGAGTGAATAATATGTGTGAGGGTACCCCAGGAGAGTTCCAAATGTGTGTCGGTAGAATATATATCCCACGGGGGTAAAATTGAAAAAAGTTGAAAAAAGTTTTTCTTGGACTTAGTCATTTTTCCGCCGTTTATCAGACTTTCAGATAGGGGAAATGTCAGTGAGCATTCCGATTTCAGTTCCAGAGCGATTCGCCCAATGAGTCCTTGATATTTTGTCGTTTTCAGCCAATTTTCTGGATTTTTGAAAATTTCACTTTTTTGTGAAAATATCCACTAAATGAGGGAATAATATGTGTGAGGATACCCAAGGAGAGTTCCAAATGTGTGTGGGTAGAATATATATCCCACGGGGGTAAAATTGAAAAAAGTTGAAAAAATTTTTTTTTTGGACTTAGTCATTTTTCCGACGTTTATCAGACTTTCAGATAGGAGAAATGTCAGTGAGCGTTCCGATTTCAGTTCCAGAGCAATTCGCCCAATGAGTCCGTGATATTTTGTCATTTTCAGACAATTTTGTGGATTTTTGAAAATTTCACTTTTTTGTGAAAATATCCACTAAATGAGGGAATAATATTTGTGAGGGTACCCCAGGAGAGTTCCAAGTGTGTGTGAGTAGAATATATATCCCACGGGGTAAAATTTAAAAAAGTTTAAACAAATTTTTTGGGACTTAGTCATTTTTCGGCGTTTATCAGACTTTCAGATAGGGGAAATGTCAGTGAGCGTTCCGATTTCAGTTCCTGAGCGATTCGCCCAATGAGTCCTTGATATTTAATCGTTTTCAGCCAATTTTCTGGATTTTTGAAAATTTCACTTTTTTATGAAAATATCCACTAAATGAGGGAATAATATGTGTGAAGGTACCCCAGGAGAGTTCCAAATGTGTGTAAGTAGAATATATATCCCACGGGGTAAAATTTAAAAAAGTTTAAAAATTTTTTTTTTGGACTTAGTCATTTTTCCGACGTTTATCAGACTTTCAGATAGGAGAAATGTCAGTGAGCGTTCCGATTTCAGTTCCAGAGCGATTCGCCCAATGAGTCCTTGATATTTTGTCATTTTCAGACAATTTTGAAAATTTTTGAAAATTTCACTTTTTTTGTGAAAATATCCACTAAATGAGGGAATAGTATGTGTGAGGGTACCCCAGGAGAGTTCCAAATGTGTATAAGTAGAATATATATCCCACGGGGTAAAATTTAAAAAAGTTTAAAAAAAATTTTTTTTGGACTTAGTCATTTTTCCGACGTTTATCAGACTTTCAGATAGGAGAAATGTCAGTGATCGTTCCGATTTCAGTTCCAGAGCGATTCGCCCAATGAGTCCTTGATATTTTGTCATTTTCATTTTCAGACAATTTTGTGGATTTTTAAAATTTCACTTTTTTGTGAAAATATCCACTAAATGAGGGAATAATATGTATGAGGGTACCCCAGGAGAGTTCCAAATGTGTGTGAGTAGAATATATATCCCACGGGGTAAAATTTAAAAAAGTTTAAACAAATTTTTTGGGACTTAGTCATTTTTATGGCGTTTATCAGACTTTCAGATAGGGGAAATGTCAGTGAGCGTTCCGATTTCAGTTCCAGAGCGATTCGCTCAATGAGTCCTTGATATTTACTCATTTTCAACCAATTTTCTGGGTTTTTGAAAATTTCACTTTTTTCTGAAAATATCTACTAAATGAGGGAATAATATGTGTGAGGGTACCCCAGGAGAGTTCCAAATGTGTGTGGATAGAATATATATCCCACCGGGGTAAAATTGAAAAAAGTTGAAAAAAATTTTTTTTTGGACTTAGTCATTTTTCCGGCGTTTATCAGACTTTCAGATAGGGGAAATGTCAGTGAGCGTTCCGATTTCAATTCCAGAGCGATTCGCGTAATGAGTCCTTGATATTTAGTCGTTTTCAGACAATTTTCTGGATTTCTGAAAATTTCACTTTTTTGTGAAAATATCCACTAAATGAGGGAATAATATTTGTGAGGGTACCCCAGGAGAGTTCCAAATGTGTGTGGGTAGAATATATATCCCACGGGGGTAAAATTGAAAAAAGTTTAAAAAAATTTTTTTTTTGGCCTTAGTCATTTTTCCGATGTTTATCAGACTATCAGATAGGGCAAATGTCAGTGAGCGTTTCGATTTCAGTTCCAGAGCGATTCGCCCAATGAGTCCTTGATGTTTAGTCGTTTTCAGCCAATATTTTGGATTTTTGAAAATTTCAATTTTTTGTGAAAATATCCACTAAATGAGGGAATAATATGTGTGAGGGTACCCCAGGAGAGTTCCAAATGTGTGTGTGTAGAATATATATCCCACGGGGGTAAAATTGAAAAAAGTTGAAAAATAATTTTTTTGGACTTAGTCATTTTTCCAGCGTTTATCAGACTTTCAGATAGGGGAAATGTCAGTGAGCGTTCCGATTTCAGTTCCAGAGCGATTCGCCCAATGAGTCCTTGATATTTTGTCGTTTTCAGCCAATTTTCTGGATTTTTGAAAATTTCACTTTTTTGTGAAAATATCCACTAAATGAGGGAATAATATGTGTGAGGGTACCCCAGGAGAGTTCCAAATGTGTGTGGGTAGAATATATATCCCACGGGGTAAAATTTAAAAAAGTTGAAAACATTTTTTTTGGGACTTAGTAATTTTTACGGCGTTTGTCAGACTTTCAGATAGGGGAAATGTCAGTGAGCGTTCCGATTTCAGTTCCAGAGCGATTCGCCCAATGATTCCTTGATATTTTGTCGTTTTCAGCCAATTTTCTGTATTTTTGAAAATTTCACTTTTTTGTGAAAATATCCACAAAATGAGGGAATAATATGTGTGAGGGTACCCCAGGAGAGTTCCAAATGTGTGTGAGTAGAATATATATCCCACGAAGGTAAAATTGAAAAAAGTTTTAAAAAAATTTTTTTTGGACTTAGTCATTTTTACAGCGTTTATCAGACTTTCAGATAGGGGAAATGTCAGTGAGCGTTCCGATTTCAGTTCCAGAGAGATTCGACCAATGAGTCCTTGATATTTATTCGTTTTCAGCCAATTTTCTGGATTTTTGAAAATTTCACTTTTTTGTGAAAATATCCACTAAATGAGGGAATAATATGTGTGAGGGTTCCCCAGGAGAGTTCCAAATGTGTGTGAGTAGAATATATATCCAACGGGGTAAAATTTAAAAAAGTTTAAAAAAAATTTTTTTGGACTTGGTCATTTTTCCGATGTTTATCAGACTATCAGATAGGGCAAATGTCAGTGAGCGTTCCGATTTCAGTTCCAGAGCAATTCGCCCAATGAGTCCTTGATGTTTAGTCGTTTTCAGCCAATATTTTGGATTTTTGAAAATTTCACTTTTTTGTGAAAATATCCACTAAATGAGGGAATAATATTTGTGAGGGTAGGCCAGGAGAGTTCCAAATGTGTGTGGGTTGAATATATATCCCACAGGGTTAAAATTGAAAAAAGTTTAAAAAAAATTTATTTTTTTGACTTAGTCATTTTTCTGTCGTTTATCAGACTTTCAGATAGGGGAAATGTCAGTGAGCGTTCCGATTTCAGTTCCAGAGCGATTCGCCCAATCGTTTACTCGTTTTCAGCCAATATTTTGGATTTTTGAAAATTTCACTTTTTTGTGAAAATATCCACTAAATGAGGGAATAATATGTGTGAGGGTACCCCAGGAGAGTTCCAAATGTGTGTGAGTAGAATATATATCCCACGGGGTAAAATTGAAAAAAGTTGAATAAAGATTTTTTTTGGACTTAGTCATTTTTCCTTCGTTTATCAGATTTTTAGATAGGGGAAATGTCAGTGAGCGTTCCGATTTCAGTTCCAGTGCGATTCGCTCAATGAGTCCTTGATATTTTGTCATTTTCAACCAATTTTCTGGGTTTTTGAAAATTTCACTTTTTTCTGAAAATATCTACTAAATGAGGGAATAATATGTGTGAGGGTACCCCAGGAGAGTTCCAAATGTGTGTGGATAGAATATATATCCCACTGGGGTAAAATTGAAAAAAGTTGAAAAAAAATTTTTTTTGGACTTAGTCATTTTTCCGGCGTTTATCAGACTTTCAGATAGGGGAAATGTCAGTGAGTGTTCCGATTTCAGTTCCAGAGCGATTCGCCCAATGAGTCCTTGATATTTTGTCGTTTTCAGACAATTTTCTGGAATTTTGAAAATTTCACTTTTTTTGTGAAAATATCCACTAAATGAGGGAATAATATGTGTGAGGGTACCCCAGGAGAGTTTGAAATGTGTGTGAGTAGAATATATATCCCACGGGGGTAAAATTGAAAAAAGTTGAAAACATTTTTTTTTTGCACTTAGTAATTTTTCCGGCGTTTATCAGACTTTCAGATAGGGGAAATGTCAGTGAGCGTTCCGATTTCAATTCCAGAGCGATTCGCGTAATGAGTCCTTGATATTTAGTCGTTTTCAGCCAATTTTCTGGATTTCTGAAAATTTCACTTTTTTGTGAAAATATCCACTAAATGAGGGAATAATATGTGTGAGGGTACCCCCGGAGAGTTCCAAATGTGTGTGGGTAGAATATATATCCCACGGGGGTAAAATTGAAAAAAGTTTAAAAAAATTTTTTTTTTGGCCTTAGTCATTTTTCCGATGTTTATCAGACTATCAGATAGGGCAAATGTTAGTGAGCGTTTCGATTTCAGTTCCAGAGCGATTCGCAAAATGAGTCCTTGATGTTTAGTCGTTTTCAGCCAATATTTTGGATTTTTGAAAATTTTACTTTTTTGTGAAAATATCCACTAAATGAGGGAATAATATGTGTGAGGGTACCCCAGGAGAGTTCCAAATGTGTGTGGGTAGAATATATATCCCACCGGGGTAAAATTGAAAAAAGTTGAAAACATTTTTTTTTTGGACTTAGTCCTTTTTCCGGCGTTTATCAGACTTTCAGATAGCGAAAATGTCAGTGAGCATTCCGGTTTCAGTTCCAGAATGATTCACCCAATGAGTCCTTGATATTTAGTCTGTTTCAACCAATTTCCTGTCTTTTTGAAAATTTCACTTTTTTGTGAAAATATCCACTAAATGAGGGAATAATATGTGTGAGGGTACCCCAGGAGAGTTCCAAATGTGTGTGAGTAGAATATATATCCCACGTGGTAAAATTGAAAAAAGTTGAAAAAAAATTTTTTTTGGACTTAGTCATTTTTCCTTCGTTTATCAGATTTTTAGATAGGGGAAATGTCAGTGAGCGTTCCGATTTCAGTTCCAGAGCGATTCGCTCAATGAGTCCTTGATATTTAGTCATTTTCAACCAATTTTCTGGGTTTTTGAAAATTTCACTTTTTTCTGAAAATTAGAGATGAGCGGTGTTCTACTAGAACTGTTCGCCAATCTCAAATTCGAGCTGTTTTGGGCGGTGTTCGAGTTGTTCGACGAACCCGAACGATTTGCAAAAAATTCGGCTGTTCGAGGTTATGTTCGATAACTGTTCGTGCACCAAAAGCATAACTGGCAGAGAGCTCGGGTCCCCGTCCTGCATGTCTGGCGCTATTTAGAGCACCAATGATGCAGGGATTGTCTGCCACTCACTGTAATGCCACAGCCATGGTGGTTGTGGCATTACAGTGATTGCCCAAATCGATGGGAACAGTGCCAACAGTGAAACATGAAAAGCCGGCAATTCAGCAGCGGCATACACCAGTACCCGACAATTTAGAACCGAAAGAATAGAGCTTCACACATAGATTAGATAGATATAAACATGTCAGCCACATATATACGAAGTACAGTGAAAGTGCTGCTTACTGTACTTGTCATTTAGCGTAAAGGATTTATCAAAAAAAATAATAGTGTTTTCATGCACCGTCTCTTTAAAAAAGCCGGCCGGCAATTCAGCAGCGGTACCCGACAATTTAGAATGGAAGGAATAGAGCATCACACATAGATTAGATAGATAGAAACATGTCAGTCACATATATATGAAGTACAGTGACAGTGTTGATTACTGTACTTGTCATTTAGTGTAAAGGATTTATTAAAAAAAATAATAGTGTTTTCATGCACCGTCTCTTTAAAAAAGCCGGCCGGCAATTCAGCAGTGGTACCCGACAATTTATAACAGAAAGAATAGAGCATCACACATAGATTAGATAGATAGAAACATGTCAGTCACATATATATGAAGTACAGTGACAGTGTTGATTACTGTACTTGTCATTTAGTGTAAAGGATTTATTAAAAAGAATAATAGTGTTTTCATGCACCGTCTCTTTAAAAAAGCCGGCTGGCAATTCAGCATCTGTACCCGACAATTTAGAATAGAAGGAATAGAGAATCACACATAGATTAGATAGATAGAAACATGTCAGTCACATATATATGAAGTACAGTGACAGTGTTGCTTACTGTACTTGTCATTTAGTGTAAAGGATTTATTTAAAAAATAATAGTGTTTTCATGCACCGTCTCTTTAAGAAAGCCGGCCGGCAATTCAGCATCTGTACCTGACAATTTATAACAGACAGAATAGAGCTTCACACATAGATTAGATAGATAGAAACATGTCAGTCACATATATATGAAGTACAGTGATAGTGTTGGTTACTGTACTTGTCATTTAGTATTAAAATAAAGGATTTATTATTAAAAAAATTGGCGTGGGGTTCCCCTTAATTTTAGGCTCTAGCGGAGGTTAAGCAAACGGCTGGGGCAGATGTTTGAAGCCTGGGAAGGGGGTAATACCCACGGAGCTTCCCAGGCTACTAATATCAGCCCCCAGCTGAATACATAGCCTTTACTAGCTATTAAAATGAGGGACCCCCCAAAAAAAATGACGTGGGGTCCCCCCTAATTTAATAGCTAGCAAAGGCTAGGCAGACAGCTGGGGGCTGATATTAATAGCCCAGGAAGGGAGCCATGAATATTGGCCCCCTCCCAGGCTAGAAACACCAGCCGTCAGCCGCCCCAGAAATGGCGCATTCATAGGATGCGCCAATTCTGGCACTTAGCCTCGCTCTTCCACGCTGCCCTGGTGCGGTGGCAGGGGGTAATAGGGTTGGGGTTGATGTCAGCTTATAATGCCAGCTGACATCAAGCCCAGGTTAGTAATGGAGAGGCGTCTATAAGACACCCCCATTACTAACCCCATAGTCAAAGTTAAAAAAAACACAAACACCCAGAATAAAGTCCTTTAATTGAAATAAAGACACAATCCTTTATTGTTCTAAATTAAACCATACTTACCGTCACGCCCATTCCAGCTGAAGCCAACGATCTCCTGCAATAAAAGAAAAATAATAAAGCAACCTCATCCTTACCTTTCCATGGTTCCCACGACAGCTTCAGCTCTGCTACATCGAGATGACAGGCTGGACCGCAGCAGAACGCTGCCATCCAGCCTGTCATCCCGCAGACACTGAGAAGCGCAGGCATGCTTGCGCTCTGCAGTGTCTGGCTGTGACGGCATCCAGATGAGCCGAGTTCATGTCCAATGAACTCGGCGCACCTCATGCACGTCACTGACAGCGTGGGAGAATTCTCCTGCACTCAGCACTTCAGCGTGAGAATTCTCCCACGCTGTCAGTGACGTACATGAGGTCAGCTGAGTTCATTGGACATGAATGAGCTCACCTCATGCACTTCACTGACAGCGTGGGAGAATTCTCACGCTGAAGTGCTGAGTGCAGGAGAATTCTCCCACGCTGTCAGTGACGTGCATGAGGTGCGCCGAGTTCATTGGACATGAACTCGTCTCATCTTTATGCCGTCACAGCCAGACACTGCAGAGCGCAAGCATGCCTGCGCTTCTCAGTGTCTGCGGGATGACAGGCTGGATGGCAGCGTTCTGCTGCGGTCCAGCCTGTCATCTCGATGTAGCAGAGCTGAAGCTGTCGTGGGAACCATGGAAAGGTAAGGATGAGGTTGCTTAATTATTTTACTTTTATTGCAGAAGACATTGGCTTCAGCTGGAATGGGCGTGACGGTAAGTATGGTTTAATTTAGAACAATAAAGAATTGTGTGTTTATTTCAATTAAAGGACTTTTTTCTGGGTGTTTGTGTTTTTTTTAAATACTTTACTAGAAATTCATGGCGGTCATGTCTAATATTGGCGTGACCCCATGAATTTCGGACTTAGGGCCAGCTGATAATGCCAAGCTGGCCCTAACCCCTTTATTACCCAGTGAGCCACCGCACCAGGGCCCTGGATGAGTTGGGTACAGCGCCAGAAGATGGCGCTTCTATGAATGCGCCATTTTCCGGGGTGGCTGCGGACTGCATTTTGCAGCGGGGGGGACCCAGAAAGCTTGGGCCTCCCTGCGCTGCAGATTCCAGCCCCCAGCTGCCTAGTTGTACCTGGCTGGACACAAAAATAGGGCGAAGCCCCACGTATATTTTTTTTAAATTATTTCATGAAATTCATGAAATAATTAAGAAAAAAAGGGCTTCCCTATATTGTTGTGTCCGGCCAGGTACAAATAGGCAGCTGGTGGTTGGGGGCAGCCCGTTCCTGCCTGCTGCACCTGACTGGACACAAATATAGTGCGAAGCCCCACGTCAATTTTTTTAAAATTATTTCATGAATTTCCTGAAATAATTTAAAAAAATTGAAGTGGGGCTTCACACTATATTTGTGTCCAGCCAGGTACAGCAGGCAGGAACGGGCTGCCCCCAACCACCAGCTGCCTATTTGTACCTGGCCGGACACAACAATATAGGGAAGGCCTATTTTTCTTAATTATTTCATGAATTTCATGAAATAATAAAAAAAAATTGAAGTGGGGCTTCGCACTATATTTGTGTCCAGCCAGGTACAGCAGGCAGGAACGGGCTGCCCCCAACCACCAGCTGCCTATTTGTACCTGGCCGGACACAACAATATAGGGAAGCCTTTTTTTCTTAATTATTTCATGAATTTCATGAAATAATTAAAAAAAAATACGTGGGGCTTCGCCCTATTTTTGTGTCCAGCCAGGTACAACTAGGCAGCTGGGAGCTGGAATCTGCAGCGCAGGGAGGCCCAAGCTTTCTGGCCCCCCCCCCCGCTGCAAATTGCAGTCCGCAGCCGCCCCGGAAAATGGCGCGTTCATAGAAGCGCCATCTTCTGGCGCTGTACCCATCTCATCCAGGGCCCTGGTGCGGTGGCTCACTGGGTAATAAAGGGGTTAGGGACAGCTTGGTATTATCAGCTGGCCCTAAGCCCAAAATTCATGGGGTCACGCCAGTATTAGACATGACCACCATGAATTTCTAGTAAAGTATTTAAAAAAAACACAACACCCAGAATAAAGTCCTTTAATTGAAATAAACACACAATTCTTTATTGTTCTAAATTAAACCATACTTACCATCACACCCATTCCAGCTGAAGCCAACGATCTCCTGCAATAAAAGAAAAATAATAAACCAACATCATCCTTACCTCTCCATGGTTCCCACGACAGCTTCAGCTCTGCTACATCGAGATGACAGGCTGGACCGCAGGAGAAAGCTGCCATCCAGCCTGTCATCCCGCAGACACTGAGAAGCGCAGGCATGCTTGCGCTCCTCAGTGTCTCGCTGTGACGGCATAAAGATGAGCCGAGGTCATGTCCAATGAACTCAGCTCACCTCATGCACGTCACTGACAGCGTGGGAAAATTCTCACGCTGAAATGCTGAGTGCAGGAGAATTCTCCCACGCTGTCAGTGACGTGCATGAGGTGAGCAGAGATCATTGGACATGAACTCACCTCATGCACGTCACTGACAGCGCTTCAGCGTGAGAATTTTCCCACGCTGTCAGTGACGTGCATGAGGTGAGTTCATGTCCAATGATCTCTGCTCACCTCATGCACGTCACTGACAGCGTGGGAGAATTCTCCTGCACTCAGCGCTTCAGCGTGAGAATTCTCCCACGCTGAAGCGCTGAGTGCAGGAGAATTTTCCCACGCTGTCAGTGACGTGCATGAGGTGCGCCGAGTTCATTGGACATGACCTCGGCTCATCTGGATGCCGTCACAGCGAGACACTGAGGAGCGCAAGCATGCCTGCGCTTCTCAGTGTCCGCGGGATGACAGGCTGGATGGCAGCTTTCTCCTGCGGTCCAGCCTGTCATCTCGATGTAGCAGAGCTGGAGCTGTCCTGGGAACCATCGAAAGGTAAGGATGAGGTTGGTTTATTATTTTATTTTTATTACAGGAGATCGTTGGCTTCAGCTGGAATGGGTATGATGGTAAGTATGGTTTAATTTAGAACAATAAAGAATTGAGTGTTTATTTCAATTAAAGGACTTTATTCTGGGTGTTTGTGTTTTTTTTAACTTTTACTATGGGGTTAGTAATGGGTGTGTCTTATAGACGCCTCTCCATTACTAACCTGGGCTTGATGTCAGCTGGCATTATAAGCTGACATCAACCCCAACCCTATTACCCCACTGCCACCGCTACAGGGCAGTGGGAAGAGCGAGGCTAAGTGCCAGAATTGGCGCATCCTATGGATGCGCCATTTCTGGGGCGGCTGACAGCTGGTGTTTCTAGCCTGGGAGGGGGCCAATATTCATGGCACCCTTCCTGAGCTATTAATATCAGCCCCCAGCTGTCTGCCTAGCCTTTGCTAGCTATTAAAATAGGGGGGACCCCACGTCATTTTTTTGGGGGGGTCCCCCATTTTAATAGCTAGTAAAGGCTAAGTATTCAGCTGGGGGCTGATATTAGTAGCCTGGGAAGCTCCGTGGGTATTACCCCCTTCCCAGGCTTCAAACCTCTGCCCCAGCCGTCTGCTTAACCTCCGCTAGAGCCTAAAATTACGGGGAACCTCACGCCAATTTTTATTTTAATAAATCCTTTATTTTAACACTAAATGACAAGTACAGTAATGAACACTGTCGCTGTACTTATTATAAATGTGACTGACATGTTTCTATCTATCTAATCTATGTGTGAAGCTCTATTCTTTCTGTTCTAAATTGTCGGTTACCCTGCTGAATTGCCGGCCGGCTTTTTTAAAGAGACGGTGCATGAAAACACTAATATTTTTTTTACTAAATCCTTTACACTAAATGACAAGTACAGTAAGCAACACTGTCACTGTACTTATTATAAATGTGACTGACATGTTTCTATCTATCTAATCTATGTGTGAAGCTCTATTCTTTCTGTTATAAATTGTCCGGTACAGATGCTGAAATGCCGGCCGGCTTTTTTAAAGAGACGGTGCATGAAAACACTATTATTTTTTTTACTAAATCCTTTACACTAAATGACAAGTGCAGTAACCAACACTGTCGCTGTACTTATTATAAATGTGACTGACATGTTTCTATCTATCTAATCTATTTGTGAAGCTCTATTCTTTCTGTTATAAATTGTCGGGTACCGCTGCTGAATTGCTGGCCGGCTTTTTTAAAGAGACGGTGCATGAAAACACTAATATTTTTTTTACTAAATCCTTTACACTAAATGACAAGTACAGTAAGCAACACTGTCACTGTACTTCATATATATGTGACTGACATGTTTCTATCTATCTAATCTATGTGTGAAGCTCTATTCCTTCTTGTCTAAATTGTCGGGCACCGGTGTATGCCGCTGCTGAATTGCCGGCCGGCTTTTTTAAAGAGAGTGTCTTCTGAGCAGTTTGTCAGCTTTTGGACACCTTTGCAGGTGTTTTTTATGTGTTTCTATGTGTTTTTGTTTGCCTGCCATTGGTTTTAACGGTGTTCGACGGTGTTCTAAGGTGTTCGACGAACAGTTCCTCGAACATCCCGGTGTTCGACGAACCGAACCGAACCCGAACACTATGGGGGTGGCTCAACACTACTGAAAATATCTAGTAAATGAGGGAATAATATGTGTGAGGGTACCCCAGGAGAGTTCCAAATGTGTGTGGATAGAATATATCTCCCACCGGGGTAAAATTGAAAAAAGTTGCAAAAAATTTTTTTTTGGACTTAGTCATTTTTCCGGCGTTTATCAGACTTTCAGATAGGGGAAATGTCAGTGAGTGGTCCGATTTCAGTTCCAGAGCGATTCGCCCAATGAGTCCTTGATATTTTGTCGTTTTCAGACAATTTTCTGGAATTTTGAAAATTTCACTTTTTTTGTGAAAATATCCACTTAATGAGGGAATAATATGTGTGAGGGTACCCCAGGAGAGTTTGAAATGTGTGTGAGTAGAATATATATCCCACGGGGGTAAAATTGAAAATAGTTGAAAACATTTTTTTTTTGCACTTAGTAATTTTTCCGGCGTTTATCAGACTTTCAGATAGGGGAAATGTCAGTGAGCGTTTCGATTTCAGTTCCAGAGCGATTCGCCCAATGAGTCCTTGATGTTTAGTCGTTTTCAGCCAATATTTTGGATTTTTGAAAATTTTACTTTTTTGTGAAAATATCCACTAAATGAGGGAATAATATGTGTGAGGGTACCCCAGGAGAGTTCCAAATGTGTGTGGGTAGAATATATATCCCACCGGGGTAAAATTGAAAAAAGTTGAAAAAATTTTTTTTTTGGACTTAGTCCTTTTTTCGGCGTTTATCAGACTTTCAGATAGCGAAAATGTCAGTGAGCATTCCGGTTTCAGTTCCAGAATGATTCACCCAATGAGTCCTTGATATTTAGTCTGTTTCAACCAATTTTCTGTCTTTTTGAAAATTTCACTTTTTTGTGAAAATATCCACTAAATGAGGGAATTATATGTGTGAGGGTACCCCAGGAGAGTTCCAAATGTGTGTGGGTAGAATATATATCCCACGGGGTAAAATTGAAAAAAGTTTAAAAAAAATTGTTTTGGGACTTAGTCTTTTTTCCGGCGTTTATCAGACTTTCAGATAGGGGAAATGTCAGTGAGCGTTCCGATTTCAGTTCCAGAGCGATTCGCCCAATGAGTCCTTGATGTTTAGTCGTTTTCAGCCAATATTTTGGATTTTTGAAAATTTCACTTTTTTGTGAAAACATACAATAAATGAGGGAATAATATGTGTGAGGGTACCCCAGGAGAGTTCCAAATGTGTGTGGGTAGAATATATATCCCACGGGGGTAAAATTAAATAAAGTTGAAAAAAATTTATTTTTGGACTTAGTCATTTTTCCGGCGTTTATCAGACTTTCAGATAGGGGAAATGGCAGTGAGCGCTCCGATTTCAGTTGAAGAGCGATTCGCTCAATGTGTCCTTGATATTTAGTCGTTTTCAGCCAATTTTCTGGATTTTTGACAATTTTACTTTTTTTTGAAAATATCCACTAAATGAGGGAATAATATGTGTGAGGGTACCCCAGGAGAGATCCAAATGTGTGTGGGTAGAATATATATCGCACGGGTGTAAAATTGAAAAAAATTTTTTTTTGGACTTAGTCATTTTTCTGGCGTTTATCAGACTTTCAGATAGGGGAAATGTCAGTGAGCGTTTCGATTTCAGATCCAGAGCGATTCGCTCAATGTGTCCTTGATATTTAGACGTTTTCAGCCAATTTTCTGGATTTTTGAAAATTTCACTTTTTTTGTGAAAATATCCACTAAATGAGGGAATAATATGTGTGAGGGTACCCCAGGAGAGTTCCAAATGTGTGTGGGTAGAATATATATCCCACTGGGGTAAAATTGAAAAAAGTTGAAAAATATTTTTTTTCTGGACTTAGTCATTTTTCCGGCGTTTATCAGACTTTCAGATAGGGGAAATGTCAGTGAGCGTTCCGATTTCAGTTCCAGAGCGATTCGCCCAATGAGTCCTTGATATTTTGTCATTTTCAGCCAATTTTCTGGATTTTTGAAAATTTCACTTTTTTGTGAAAACATCCACTAAATGAGGGAATAATATGTTTGAGGGTACCCCAGGAGAGTTCCAAATGTGTGTGGGTAGAATATATATCCCACGGGGTAAAATTGAAAAAAGTTTAAAAAAAATTGTTTTGGGACTTAGTAATTTTTCCGGCGTTTATCAGACTTTCAGATAGGGGAAATGTCAGTGAGCGTTCCGATTTCAGTTCCAGAGCGATTCGCCCAATGAGTCCTTGATATTTCGTCGTTGTCAGGCAATTTTCTGAATTTTTTAAAATTTCACTTTTTTGTGAAAATATCCACTAAATGAGGGAATAGTATGTGTGAGGGTACCCCAGGAGAGTTCCAAGTGTGTGTTCGTAGAATATATATCCCACGGGGGGTAAAATTGAAAAAAGTTGAAAAAAATTTTTTTTGGACTTAGTCATTTTTCCGGCATTTGTCAGAATTTCAAAAAGGGGAAATGTCAGTGAGCGTTCCGATTTCAATTCCAGAGCGATTCGCCTATTGAGTCCTTGATATTTGGTCGTATTCAGCTAATTTTCTGGATTTCTGAAAATTTCACTTTTTTGTGAAAATATCCACTAAATGAGGGAATAGTATGTGTGAGGGTACCCCAGGAGAGTTCCAAATGTGTGTGGGTAGAATATATATCGCACGGGTGTAAAATTGAAAAAAGTTGAAAAAATTTTTTTTTTTGGACTTGGTAATTTTTCCGATGTTTATCAGACTATCAGATAGGGCAAATGTCAGTGAGCGTTCCGATTTCACTTCCAGAGCGATTCGCTCAATGTGTCCTTGATATTTAGACGTTTTCAGCCAATTTTCTGGATTTTTGAAAATCTCACTTTTTTTGTGAAAACATCCACTAAATGAGGGAATAATATGTGTGAGGGTACCCCAGGAGTGTTCCAATTGTGTGTGGGTAGAATATATATCCCACGGGGGTAAAATTAAATAAAGTTGAAAATTATTTTTTTTTCGACTTAGTCATTTTTCCGCCGTTTATCAGACTTTCAGATAGGGGAAATGTCAGTGAGCGTTCCGATTTCAGTTCCAGAGCGATTCGCCCAATGAGTCCTTGATATTTTGTCATTTTCAGCCAATTTTCTGGATTTTTGAAAATTTCACTTTTTTGTGAAAATATCCACTAAATGAGGGAATAATATGCGTGAGGGAACCCCAGGAGAGTTCCAAATGTGTGTGGATAGAATATATATCCCACGGGGTAAAATTGAAAAAAGTTTTAAAAAATTTTTATTGGGACTTAGTCATTTTTCCGGCGTTTATCAGACTTTCAGATAGGGGAAATGTCAGTGAGCGTTCCGATTTCAGTTCCAGAGCGAATCGCCCAATGAGTCCTTGATATTTTGTCATTTTCAGCCAATTTTCTGGATTTTTGAAAATTTCACTTTTTTGTGAAAATATCCACTAAATGAGGGAATAATATGTGTGAGGGTACCCCAGGAGAGTTCCAAATGTGTGTGGGTAGAATATATATCCCACGGGGGTAAAATTGAAAAAAGTTGAAAAATTTTTTTTGGACTTAGTCATTTTTCCAGCGTGTATCAGACTTTCAGATAGGGGAAATGTCAGTGAGCGTTCCGATTTCAGTTCCAGAGTGATTCGCCCAATGAGTCCTTGATATTTAATCATTTTCAGCCAATTTTCTGGATTTTTGAAAATTTCACTTTTTTGTGAAAATATCCACTAAATGAGGGAATAATATGTGTGAGGGTACCCCAGGAGAGTTCCAAATGTGTGTGGATAGAATATATATCCCACGGGGTAAAATTGAAAAAAGTTTTAAAAAATTTTTATTGGGACTTAGTCATTTTTCCAGCGTTTATCAGACTTTCAGATAGGGGAAATGTCAGTGAGCGTTCCGATTTCAGTTCCAGAGCGATTCGCCCAATGAGTCCTTGATGTTTAGTCGTTTTCAGCCAATATTTTGGATTTTTGAAAATTTCACTTTTTTGTGAAAACATCCACTAAATGAGGGAATAATATGTTTGAGGGTACCCCAGGAGAGTTCCAAATGTGTGTGGGTAGAATATATATCCCACGGGGTAAAATTGAAAAAAGTTTAAAAAAAATTGTTTTGGGACTTAGTAATTTTTCCGGCGTTTATCAGACTTTCAGATAGGGGAAATGTCAGTGAGCGTTCCGATTTCAGTTCCAGAGCGATTCGCCCAATGAGTCCTTGATATTTCGTCGTTGTCAGGCAATTTTCTGAATTTTTTAAAATTTCACTTTTTTGTGAAAATATCCACTAAATGAGGGAATACTATGTGTGAGGGTACCCCAGGAGAGTTCCAAGTGTGTGTTCGTAGAATATATATCCCACGGGGGGTAAAATTGAAAAAAGTTGAAAAAAAATTTTTTTTGGACTTAGTCATTTTTCCGGCATTTGTCAGAATTTCAGAAAGGGGAAATGTCAGTGAGCGTTCCGATTTCAATTCCAGAGCGATTCGCCTATTGAGTCCTTGATATTTGGTCGTATTCAGCTAATTTTCTGGATTTCTGAAAATTTCACTTTTTTGTGAAAATATCCACTAAATGAGGGAATAGTATGTGTGAGGGTACCCCAGGAGAGTTCCAAATGTGTGTGGGTAGAATATATATCGCACGGGTGTAAAATTGAAAAAAGTTGAAAAAATTTTTTTTTTTGGACTTGGTAATTTTTCCGATGTTTATCAGACTATCAGATAGGGCAAATGTCAGTGAGCGTTCCGATTTCACTTCCAGAGCGATTCGCTCAATGTGTCCTTGATATTTAGACGTTTTCAGCCAATTTTCTGGATTTTTGAAAATCTCACTTTTTTTGTGAAAACATCCACTAAATGAGGGAATAATATGTGTGAGGGTACCCCAGTAGTGTTCCAATTGTGTGTGGGTAGAATATATATCCCACGGGGGTAAAATTAAATAAAGTTGAAAATTATTTTTTTTTCGACTTAGTCATTTTTCCGCCGTTTATCAGACTTTCAGATAGGGGAAATGTCAGTGAGCGTTCCGATTTCAGTTCCAGAGCGATTCGCCCAATGAGTCCTTGATATTTTGTCATTTTCAGCCAATTTTCTGGATTTTTGAAAATTTCACTTTTTTGTGAAAATATCCACTAAATGAGGGAATAATATGCGTGAGGGAACCCCAGGAGAGTTCCAAATGTGTGTGGATAGAATATATATCCCACGGGGTAAAATTGAAAAAAGTTTTAAAAATTTTTTATTGGGACTTAGTCATTTTTCCGGCGTTTATCAGACTTTCAGATAGGGGAAATGTCAGTGAGCGTTCCGATTTCAGTTCCAGAGCGAATCGCCCAATGAGTCCTTGATATTTTGTCATTTTCAGCCAATTTTCTGGATTTTTGAAAATTTCACTTTTTTGTGAAAATATCCACTAAATGAGGGAATAATATGTGTGAGGGTACCCCAGGAGAGTTCCAAATGTGTGTGGGTAGAATATATATCCCACGGGGGTAAAATTGAAAAAAGTTGAAAAATTTTTTTTGGACTTAGTCATTTTTCCAGCGTGTATCAGACTTTCAGATAGGGGAAATGTCAGTGAGCGTTCCGATTTCAGTTCCAGAGTGATTCGCCCAATGAGTCCTTGATATTTAATCATTTTCAGCCAATTTTCTGGATTTTTGAAAATTTCACTTTTTTGTGAAAATATCCACTAAATGAGGGAATAATATGTGTGAGGGTACCCCAGGAGAGTTCCAAATGTGTGTGGATAGAATATATATCCCACGGGGTAAAATTGAAAAAAGTTTTAAAAATTTTTTATTGGGACTTAGTCATTTTTCCAGCGTTTATCAGACTTTCAGATAGGGGAAATGTCAGTGAGCGTTCCGATTTCAGTTCCAGAGCGATTCGCCCAATGAGTCCTTGATGTTTAGTCGTTTTCAGCCAATATTTTGGATTTTTGAAAATTTCACTTTTTTGTGAAAGCATCCACTAAATGAGGGAATAATATGTTTGAGGGTACCCCAGGAGAGTTCCAAATGTGTGTGGGTAGAATATATATCCCACGGGGTAAAATTGAAAAAAGTTTAAAAAAAATTGTTTTGGGACTTAGTAATTTTTCCGGCGTTTATCAGACTTTCAGATAGGGGAAATGTCAGTGAGCGTTCCGATTTCAGTTCCAGAGCGATTCGCCCAATGAGTCCTTGATGTTTAGTCGTTTTCAGCCAATATTTTGGATTTTTGAAAATTTCACTTTTTTGTGAAAATATCCACTAAATGAGGGAATAATATGTGTGAGGGTACCCCAGGAGAGTTCCAAATGTGTGTGTGTAAAATATATATCCCACGGGGGTAAAATTGAAAAAAGTTGAAAAATTTTTTTTGGACTTAGTCATTTTTCCAGCGTGTATCAGACTTTCAGATAGGGGAAATGTCAGTGAGCGTTCCGATTTCAGTTCCAGAGTGATTCGCCCAATGAGTCCTTGATATTTAATCATTTTCAGCCAATTTTCTGGATTTTTGAAAATTTCACTTTTTTGTGAAAATATCCACTAAATGAGGGAATAATATGTGTGAGGGTACCCCAGGAGAGTTCCAAATGTGTGTGAGTAGAATATATATCCCACGGGGGTAAAATTAAATAAAGTTGAAAAAAAATTTTTTTTGGACTTAGTCATTTTTCCGGCGTTTATCAGACTTTCAGATAGGGAAAATGTCAGTGAGCATTCCGATTTCAGTTCCAGAGCGATTCGCTCAATGTGTCCTTGATATTTAGACGTTTTCAGCCAATTTTCTGGATTTTTGAAAATTTCACTTTTTTTGTGAAAATATGCACTAAATGAGGGAATAATATGTGTTAGGGTACCCCAGGAGAGTTCCAAATGTGTGTGGGTAGAATATATATCCCACGGGGGTAAAATTGAAAAAAGGTGAAAAAAAATTTTTTTTTGGACTTAGTCATTTTTCCGGCGTTTATCAGACTTTCAGATACGGGAAATGTCAGTGAGCATTCTGATTTCAGTTCCAGAGTGATTCGTCCAATGAATCTTTAATATTTAGTCGTTTTCAGCCAATTTTCTGGATTTTTGAAAATTTCACTTTTTTGTGAAAATATCCACTAAATGAGGGAATAATATGTGTCAGGGTACCCCAGGAGAGTTCCAAATGTGTGTGGGTAGAATATATATCCCACTGGGGTAAAATTGAAAAAAGTTTAAAAAATTTTTTTTTTGGACTTGGTAATTTTTCCGATGTTTATCAGACTATCAGATAGGGCAAATGTCAGTGAGCATTCCAATTTCAGTTCCAGAGCGATTCGCCCAATGAGTCCTTGATGTTTAGTCGTTTTCAGCCAATATTTTGGATTTTTGAAAATTTCACTTTTTTGTGAAAATATCCCCTAAATAAGGGAATAATATGTGTGAGGGTACCCCAGGAGAGTTCCAAGTGTGTGTGGGTAGAATATATATCCCACGGGGGTAAAATTGAAAAAAGTTGAAAAATTTTTTTTTTTCGACTTAGTCATTTTTCCGCCGTTTATCAGACTTTCAGATAGGGGAAATGTCAGTGAGCGTTCCAATTTCAGTTCCAGAGCGATTCGCCCAATGAGTCCTTGATATTTTGTCATTTTCAGCCATTTTTCTGGATTTTTGAAAATTTCACTTTTTTGTGAAAATATCCACTAAATGAGGGAAAATTATGTGTGAGGGTACCCCAGGAGAGTTCCAAATGTGTGTGGATAGAATATATATCCCACGGGGTAAAATTGAAAAAAGTTTAAAAAAATTTTTTTTTGGACTTAGGTATTTTTCCGGCATTTATCAGACTTTCAGATAGGGAGTGACCTAGGGAGTGAGCGTTCCGATGTAAGTTCCAGAGCCATTCGCCCAATGAGTCCTTGATATTTCGTCGTTGTCAGGCAATTTTCTGAATTTTTTAAAATTTCACTTTTTTGTGAAAATATCCACTAAATGAGGGAATAGTATGTGTGAGGGTACCCCAGGAGAGTTCCAAGTGTGTGTTCGTAGAATATATATCCCACGGGGGGTAAAATTGAAAAAAGTTGAAAAAAATTTTTTTTGGACTTAGTCATTTTTCCGGCATTTGTCAGAATTTCAGATAGGGGAAATGTCAGTGAGCGTTCCGATTTCAATTCCAGAGCGATTCGCCTATTGAGTCCTTGATATTTGGTCGTATTCAGCTAATTTTCTGGATTTCTGAAAATTTCACTTTTTTGTGAAAATATCCACTAAATGAGGGAATAGTATGTGTGAGGGTACCCCAGGAGAGTTCCAAATGTGTGTGGGTAGAATATATATCGCACGGGTGTAAAATTGAAAAAAGTTGAAAAAATTTTTTTTTTTGGACTTGGTAATTTTTCCGATGTTTATCAGACTATCAGATAGGGCAAATGTCAGTGAGCGTTCCGATTTCACTTCCAGAGCGATTCGCTCAATGTGTACTTGATATTTAGACGTTTTCAGTCAATTTTCTGGATTTTTGAAAATCTCACTTTTTTTGTGAAAACATCCACTAAATGAGGGAATAATATGTGTGAGGGTACCCCAGGAGTGTTCCAATTGTGTGTGGGTAGAATATATATCCCACGGGGGTAAAATTAAATAAAGTTGAAAATTATTTTTTTTTCGACTTAGTCATTTTTCCGGCATTTATCAGACTTTCAGATAGGGAGTGAGCATTCCGATTTCAGTTCCAGAGCGGTTCGCCCAATGTGTCCTTGATATTTTGTCATTGTCAGTCAATTTTCAGAATTTTTGAAAATTTCACTTTTTGTGAAAATATCCACTAAATGAGGGAATAATATGTGTGAGGGTACCCCAGGAGAGTTCCAAATGTGTGTGGGTAGAATATATATCCCACGGGGGTAAAATTGAAAAAAGTTGAAAAAATTTTTTTCTTGGACTTAGTCATTTTTCTGGCGTTCATCAGACTTTCAGATAGGGGAAATGTCAGTGAGCGTTCCAATTTCAGTTCCAGAGCGATTTGCCCAATGAGTCCATGATATTTAGTCGTTTTCAGCTAATTTTCTGGATTTTTGAAAATTTCACTTTTTTGTGAAAATATCCACTAAATGAGGGAATAATATATGTGAGGGTACCCCAGGAGAGTTCCAAATGTGTATGGGTAGAATATATATCCCACGGGGGTAAAATTGAAAAAAGTTGAACAAAATTTTTTTTTGGACTGTCATGTTTCTGGCGTTTAACAGTCTTTCAGATAGGGCAAATGTCAGTGAGCATTCCGATTTCAGCTCCAGAGCGATTCGCCCAATGAGTCCTTGATATTTAGTCGTTTTCAGCCAATATTTTGGATTTTTGAAAATTTCACTTTTTGTGAAAATATCCACTAAATGAGGGAATAATATGTGTGAGGGTAAACCAGGAGAGTTCCAAATAGGTGTGGGTAGAATATATATCCCAAGGGGGTAAAATTGAAAAAAAGTTGAAAAATTTTTTTTGGGGGGGCTTAGTTATTTTTCCGGCGTTTATCAGACTTTCAGATAGGGGAAATGTCAGTGAGCGTTCCGATTTCAGGTCCAGAGCGATTCGCCCAATGAGTCTTTGATATTTAGTCGTTTTCAGCCAATTTTCTGGATTTTTGAAAATTTCACTTTTTTGTGAAAATATCCACTAAATGAGGGAATAATATGTGTGAGGGTACACCAGGAGAGTTCCAAATGTGTGTGGGTAGAATATATATCCCACGGGGGTAAAATTGAAAAAAGTTGAAAAAAATGTTTTTTTGAACTGTCATTTTTCCGACGTTTATCAGACTTTCAGATAGGGAAAATGTCAGTGAGCATTCCAATTTTAGTTCCAGAGCGATGCACCCAATGAGTCCTTGATATTTAGTTGTTTTCAGCCAATATTTTGGATTTTTTAAAATTTCACTTTTTTGTGAAAATATCCACTAAATGAGGGAATAATATGTGTGAGGGTACCCCAGGAGAGTTCCAAATGTGTGTAGGTAGAATATATATCCCACGGGGGTAAAATTGAAAAAAGTTAAAAAAAAAATTATTTTGGACTGTCATTTTTCTGGCGTTAATCAGACTTTCAGGTAGGGGAAATGTCAGTGAGCGTTCCGATTTCAGTTCCAGAGCGTTTCGCCCAATGAGTCCTTGATATTTAGTCATTTTCAGCCAATTTTCTGGTTTTTTGAAACTTTCACTTATTTTGTGAAAATATCCACTAAATGAGGGAATAATATGTGTGAGGGTACCGCAGGAGAGTTCCAAATGTGTGGGGGTAGAATATATATCCCACGGGGGTAAAATTGAAAAAAGTTGAAAAAAATTTTTTTTTGGACTGTCATTTTTCCGCAGTTTCTCAGACTTTCAGATAGGGCAAATGTCAGTGAGCATTCCGATTTCAGTTCCAGAGCGATTTGCCCATTGAGTCCTTGATATTTAGTCGTTTTCAGCCAATATTTTGGATTTTTGACAATTTCACTTTTTTGTGAAAATATCCATTAATGAGGGAATAATATGTGTGAGGGTACGCCAGGAGAGTTCCAAATGTGTGTGGGTAGAATATATATCCCACGGGGGTAAAATTGAAAAAAGTTGAAAAAATGTTTTTTTTTGAACTGTCATTTTTCCGCAGTTTATCAGACTTTCAGATAGGGCAAATGGCAGCGAGCATTCCGATTTCAGTTCCAGAGCGATTCGCCCAATGAGTCCTTGATATTTAGTCGTTTTCAGCCAATATTTTGGATTTTTGAAAATTTCACTTTTTTGTGAAAACATCCATTAATGAGGGAATAATATGTGTGAGGGTACCCCAGGAGAGTTCCAAATGTGTGTGGGTAGAATATTTATCCCACGGGGGTAAAATTGAAAAAAGTTGAAAAAAATTTTTTCTTGTACTTAGTCATTTTTCCGGCATTTATCTGACTTTCAGATAGGGGAAATGTTAGTGAGCTTTCCGATTTCAGTTCCAGAGTGATTCCCTCAATGAGTCCTTGATATTTAGTCGTTTTTAGCCAATTTTCTGGATTTTTGAAAATTTCACTTTTTTGTGAAAATATCCACTAAATGAGGGAATAAGATGTGTGAGGGTACCCCAGGAGAGTTCCAAATGTGTGTGGGTAGAATATATATCCCACGGGGGTAAAATTGAAAAAAGTTGGAAAAATTTTTTTTTTGGACTTAGTCATTTTTCCGGCGTTTCTCAAACTTTCAGATATGGGAAATGTCAGTGAGCGTTACGATTTCATTTCCAGAGCGATTCGCCCAATGAGTCCTTGATGTTTAGTCGTTTTCAGCCAATTTTCGGGATTTTTGAAAATTTCACTTTTTTGTGAAAATATCCACTAAATGAGGGAATAATATGTGTGAGGTAACCCCAGGAGAGTTCCAAATGTGTGTGGGTAGAATATATATCCCACGTGGGTAAAATTGAAAAAAGTTGAAAAAATTTTTTTCTTGGACTTAGTCATTTTTCCGGCGTTTATCAGTCTTTCAGACAGGGGAATTGTCAGTGACTATTCTGATTTCAGTTCCAGAGCGATTCGCCCAATGAGTCCTTGATATTTAGTCGTTTTCAGCCAATTTTCTGGATTTTTGAAAATTTCACTTTTTTGTGAAAATATCCACTAAATGAGGGAATAATATGTGTGAGGGTACCCCAGGAGAGTTCCAAATGTGTGTGGGTAGAATATATATCCCACGGGGGTAAAATTGAAAAAAGTTGAAAAAAATGTTTTTTTGGACTTAGTCATTTTTCTGGCGTTTCTCAGACTTTCAGATAGGGCAAATGTCAGTGAGCATTCCGATTTCAGTTCCAGAGCGATTTGCCCATTGAGTCCTTGATATTTAGTCGTTTTCAGCCAATATTTTGGATTTTTGACAATTTCACTTTTTTGTGAAAATATCCATTAATGAGGGAATAATATGTGTGAGGGTACCCCAGGAGAGTTCCAAATGTGTGTGGGTAGAATATTTATCCCACGGGGGTAAAATTGAAAAAAGTTGAAAAAAATTTTTTCTTGGACTTAGTCATTTTTCCGGCATTTATCTGACTTTCAGATAGGGGAAATGTTAGTGAGCTTTCCGATTTCAGTTCCAGAGCGATTCCCTCAATGAGTCCTTGATATTTAGTCGTTTTTAGCCAATTTTCTGGATTTTTGAAAATTTCACTTTTTTGTGAAAATATCCACTAAATGAGGGAATAATATGTGTGAGGGTACCCCAGCAGAGTTCCAAATGTGTGTGGGTAGTATATATATCCCATTTGGGTAAAAATGAAAAAAGTTGAAAACAAAGTTTTCTTTTGACTTAGTCATTTTTCCGGCGTTTATCAGACTTTCAGATAGGGCAAATGTCAGTGAGTGTTCTGATTTCAGTTCCAGAGCTATTCGCCCAATGAGTCCTTGATATTTAGTCGTTTTCAGCCAATTTTCTGGATTTTTGAAAATTTCACTTTTTTGTGAAAATATCCACTAAATGAGGGAATAATATGTGTGAGGATACCCCAGGAGAGTTCCAAATGTGTGTGGGTATAATATATATCCCACGGGGGTAAAATTGAAAAAAGTTGAAAAAAATTTTTTCATGGACTTAGTAATTTTTTCGGCATTTATCCGACGTTAAGATAGGGGAAATGTCAGTGAGCGTTCCGATTTCAGTTCCAGAGCGATTCGCCCAATGAGTCCTTGATATTAAGTCGTTTTCAGCCAATATTTTGGATTTTTGAAAATTTCACTTTTTTGTGAAAATATCCACTAAATGAGGGAATAATATGTGTGAGGTAACCCCAGGAGAGTTCCAAATGTGTGTGGGTAGAATATATATCCCACTTGGGTAAAATTGAAAAAAGTTGAAAAAATTTTTTTCTTGGACTTAGTCATTTTTCCGGCGTTTATCAGTCTTTCAGATAGGGGAATTGTCAGTGACTATTCTGATTTCAGTTCCAGAGCGATTCGCCCAATGAGTCCTTGATATTTAGTCGTTTTCAGCCAATTTTCTGGATTTTTGAAAATTTCACTTTTTTGTGAAAATATCCACTAAATGAGGGAATAATATGTGTGAGGGTACCCCAGGAGAGTTCCAAATGTGTGTGGGTAGAATATATATCCCACGTGGGTAAAATTGAAAAAAGTTGGAAAAAATTTTTTTTTGGACTTAGTCATTTTTCCTGTGTTTCTCAAACTTTCAGATATGGAAGATGTCAGTGAGCGCTCCGATTTCAGTTCCAGAGTGATTCGCCCAATGAGTCCTTGATATTTAGTCGTTTTCAGCCAATTTTCTGGATTTTTGAAAATTTCACTTTTTTGTGAAAATATCCACTAAATGAGGGAATAATATGGGTGAGGGTACCCCAGGAGAGTTCCAAATGTGTGTGGGTAGAATATATATCCCACGGGGGTAAATTTGAAAAAGTTGAAAAAAATTTTTTTTTGGACTTAGTCATTTTTTCGGCATTTATCCGACGTTAAGATAGGGGAAATGTCAGTGAGCGTTCCGATTTCAGTTCCAGAGCGATTAGCCGAATGAGTCCTTGATATTTAGTCGTTTTCAGCCAATATTTTGGATTTTTGAAAATTTCACTTTTTTGTGAAAATATCCACTAAATGAGGGAATAATATGTGTGAGGTAACCCCAGGAGAGTTCCAAATGAGTGTGGGTAGAATATATATCCCACGTGGGTAAAATTGAAAAAAGTTGAAAAAATTTTTTTCTTGGACTTAGTCATTTTTCCGGCGTTTCTCAAACTTTCAGATATGGGAAATGTCAGTGAGCACTCCGATTTCAGTTCCAGAGCGATTCGCCCAATGAGTCCTTGATATTTAGTCGTTTTCAGCCAATTTTCTGGATTTTTGAAAATTTCACTTTTTTGTGAAAATATCCACTAAATGAGGGGATAATATGTGTGAGGGTACCCCAGGAGAGTTCCAAATGTGTGTGGGTAGAATATATATCCCACAGGGTAAAATTGAAAAAAGATGAAAAAAATTTTTTTTTGGACTTAGTCATTTTTCCGGCGTTTATCAGACTTTCAGATAGGGCAAATGTCAGTGACTGTTCTGATTTCAGTTCCAGAGCGATTCGCCCAATGAGTCCTTGATATGTAGTCATTTTCAGCCAATTTTCGGGATTTTTGAAAATTTCACTTTTTTGCGAAAATATCCACTAAATGAGGGAATAATATGTGTGAGGGTACTCCAGGAGAGTTCCAAATGTGTGTGGGTAGAATATATATCCCACGGGGGTAAAATTTAAAAAAGTTGAAAATTTTTTTTTCTGGACTTAGTCATTTTTCTGGCGTTTATCAGACTTTCAGATAGGGGAAATGTCAGTGAGCGTTCCGATTTCAGTTCCAGAGCGATTTGCCCAATGAGTCCATAATATTTAGTAGTTTTCAGCCAATTTTCTGGATTTTTGAAAATTTCACTTTTTTGTGAAAATATCTACTAAATGAGGGAATAATATGTGTGAGGGTACCCCAGGAGAGTTCCAAATGTGTGTGGATAGAATATATATCCCACGGGGGTAAAATTGAAAAAAGTTTAAAAAAATTTTTTTGGGGACTTAGTCATTTTTCCGGCGTTTCTCAAACTTTCAGATATGGGAAATGTCAGTGAGCGTTCCGATTTCATTTCCAGAGCGATTCGCCCAATGAGTCCTTGATGTTTAGTCGTTTTCAGCCAATTTTCGGGATTTTTGAAAATTTCACTTTTTTGTGAAAATATCCACTAAATGAGGGAATAATATGTGTGAAGGTACCCCAGGAGATTTCCAAATGTGTGTGGGTAGAATATATATCCCACGGGGGTAAAATTGAAAAAAGTTGAAAATTTTTTTTTCTTGGACTTAGTCATTTTTCCGGCATTTATCAGACTTTCAGATAGGGGAAATGTTAGTGAGCTTTCCGATTTCAGTTCCAGAGCGATTCGCCCAATGAGTCCTTGATATTAAGTCGTTTTCAGCCAATATTTTGGATTTTTGAAAATTTCACTTTTTTGTGAAAATATCCACTAAATGAGGGAATAATATGTGTGAGGTAACCCCAGGAGAGTTCCAAATGTGTGTGGGTAGAATATATATCCCACTTGGGTAAAATTGAAAAAAGTTGAAAAAATTTTTTTCTTGGACTTAGTCATTTTTCCGGCGTTTCTCAAACTTTCAGATATGGGAAATGTCAGTGAGCACTCCGATTTCAGTTCCAGAGCGATTCGCCCAATGAGTCCTTGATATTTAGTCGTTTTCAGCCAATTTTCTGGATTTTTGAAAATTTCACTTTTTTGTGAAAATATCCACTAAATGAGGGGATAATATGTGTGAGGGTACCCCAGGAGAGTTCCAAATGTGTGTGGGTAGAATATATATCCCACAGGGTAAAATTGAAAAAAGATGAAAAAAATTTTTTTTTGGACTTAGTCATTTTTCCGGCGTTTATCAGACTTTCAGATAGGGCAAATGTCAGTGACTGTTCTGATTTCAGTTCCAGAGCGATTCGCCCAATGAGTCCTTGATATGTAGTCATTTTCAGCCAATTTTCGGGATTTTTGAAAATTTCACTTTTTTGCGAAAATATCCACTAAATGAGGGAATAATATGTGTGAGGGTACTCCAGGAGAGTTCCAAATGTGTGTGGGTAGAATATATATCCCACGGGGGTAAAATTTAAAAAAGTTGAAAATTTTTTTTTCTGGACTTAGTCATTTTTCTGGCGTTTATCAGACTTTCAGATAGGGGAAATGTCAGTGAGCGTTCCGATTTCAGTTCCAGAGCGATTTGCCCAATGAGTCCATAATATTTAGTAGTTTTCAGCCAATTTTCTGGATTTTTGAAAATTTCACTTTTTTGTGAAAATATCTACTAAATGAGGGAATAATATGTGTGAGGGTACCCCAGGAGAGTTCCAAATGTGTGTGGATAGAATATATATCCCACGGGGGTAAAATTGAAAAAAGTTTAAAAAAATTTTTTTTGGGACTTAGTCATTTTTCCGGCGTTTCTCAAACTTTCAGATATGGGAAATGTCAGTGAGCGTTCCGATTTCATTTCCAGAGCGATTCGCCCAATGAGTCCTTGATGTTTAGTCGTTTTCAGCCAATTTTCGGGATTTTTGAAAATTTCACTTTTTTGTGAAAATATCCACTAAATGAGGGAATAATATGTGTGAAGGTACCCCAGGAGATTTCCAAATGTGTGTGGGTAGAATATATATCCCACGGGGGTAAAATTGAAAAAAGTTGAAAATTTTTTTTTCTTGGACTTAGTCATTTTTCCGGCATTTATCAGACTTTCAGATAGGGGAAATGTTAGTGAGCTTTCCGATTTCAGTTCCAGAGCGATTCGCCCAATGAGTCCTTGATATTAAGTCGTTTTCAGCCAATATTTTGGATTTTTGAAAATTTCACTTTTTTGTGAAAATATCCACTAAATGAGGGAATAATATGTGTGAGGTAACCCCAGGAGAGTTCCAAATGTGTGTGGGTAGAATATATATCCCACTTGGGTAAAATTGAAAAAAGTTGAAAAAATTTTTTTCTTGGACTTAGTCATTTTTCCGGCGTTTATCAGTCTTTCAGACAGGGGAATTGTCAGTGACTATTCTGATTTCAGTTCCAGAGCGATTCGCCCAATGAGTCCTTGATATTTAGTCGTTTTCAGCCAATTTTCTGGATTTTTGAAAATTTCACTTTTTTGTGAAAATATCCACTAAATGAGGGAATAATATGTGTGAGGGTACCCCAGGAGAGTTCCAAATGTGTGTGGGTAGAATATATATCCCACGTGGGTAAAATTGAAAAAAGTTGGAAAAAATTTTTTTTTGGACTTAGTCATTTTTTCGGCATTTATCCGACGTTAAGATAGGGGAAATGTCAGTGAGCGTTCCGATTTCAGTTCCAGAGCGATTAGCCCAATGAGTCCTTGATATTTAGTCGTTTTCAGCCAATTTTCAGGATTTTTGAAAATTTCACTTTTTTGTGAAAATATCCACTAAATGAGGGAATAATATGTGTGAGGGTACTCCAGGAGAGTTCCAAATGTGTATGGGTAGAATATGTATCCCACGGGGTAAAATTGAAAAAAGTTGAAAATTTTTTTTCTGGACTTAGTCATTTTTCCGGCGTTTATCAGACTTTCAGATAGGGGAAATGTAAGTGATCGTTCCGATTTCAGTTCCAGAGCGATTCGCCCAATGAGTCCTTGATGTTTAGTCGTTTTCAGCCAATTTTCGGGAATTTTGAAAATTTCACTTTTTTGTGAAAATATCCACTAAATGAGGGAATAATATGTGTGAAGGTACCCCAGGAGATTTCCAAATGTGTGTGGGTAGAATATATATCCCACGGGGGTAAAATTGAAAAAAGTTGAAAATTTTTTTTTCTTGGACTTAGTCATTTTTCCGGCATTTATCAAACTTTCAGATAGGGGAAATGTTAGTGAGCTTTCCGATTTCAGTTCCAGAGCGATTCGCCCAATGAGTCCTTGATATTTAGTCGTTTTCAGCCAATATTTTGGATTTTTGAAAATTTCACTTTTTTGTGAAAATATCCACTAAATGAGGGAATAATATGTGTGAGGTAACCCCAGGAGAGTTCCAAATGAGTGTGGGTAGAATATATATCCCACGTGGGTAAAATTGAAAAAAGTTGAAAAAATTTTTTTCTTGGACTTAGTCATTTTTCCGGCGTTTCTCAAACTTTGAGATATGGGAAATGTCAGTGAGCACTCCGATTTCAGTTCCAGAGCGATTCGCCCAATGAGTCCTTGATATTTAGTCGTTTTCAGCCAATTTTCTGGATTTTTGAAAATTTCACTTTTTTGTGAAAATATCCACTAAATGAGGGGATAATATGTGTGAGGGTACTCCAGGAGAGTTCCAAATGTGTGTGGGTAGAATATATATCCCACGGGGTTAAAATTGAAAAAAGTTGAAAAAAAATTTTTCTTGGACTTAGTCATTTTTCCGGCGTTTATCAGACTTTCAGATAGGGGAAATGTCAGTGAGCGTTCCGATTTCAGTTCCACAGCGATTCGCCCAATGAGTCCTTGATATTTAGTCATTTTAAGCCAATTTTCTGGATTTTTGAAAATTTCACTTTTTTTGTGAAAATATCCACTAAATGAGGGGATAATATGTGTGAGGGTACCCCAGGAGAGTTCCAAATGTGTGTGGGTAGAATATATATCCCACGAGGGTAAATTTGAAAAAAGTTGAAAAAATTTTTTTCTTGGACTTAGTCATTTTTCCGGCGTTTATCAGACTTTGAGATAGGGGAAATGTCAGTGAGCGTTCCGATTTCAGTTCCAGAGCGATTCGCCCAATGAGTCCTTGATATTTAGTCGTTTTAAGCCAATTTTCTGGATTTTTGAAAATTTCACTTTTTTGTGAAAATATCCACTAAATGAGGGGATAATATGTGTGAGGGTACCCCAGGAGAGTTCCAAATGTGTGTGGGTAGAATATATATCCCACGGGGGTAAATTTGAAAAAAAATTTTTTTTTGGACTTAGTCATTTTTCCGGTATTTATCCGACTTTCAGATAGGGAAAATGTCAGTGAGCGTTCCGATTTCAGTTCTAGAGCGATTCGCCTAATGAGTCCTTGATATTTAGTCGTTTTCAGCCAATTTTCTGGATTTTTGAAAATGTCACTTTTTTGTGAAAATATCCACTAAATGAGGGAATAATATGTGTGAGGGTACTCCAGGAGAGTTCCAAATGTGTGTGGGTAGAATATGTATCACACGGGGGTAAAATTGAAAAAAGTTGAAAATTTTTTTTTCTGGACTTAGTCATTTTTCCGGCGTTTATCAGACTTTCAGATAGAGGAAATGTCAGTGAGCGTTCCGATTTCAGTTCCAGAGCGATTTGCCCAATGAGTCCATAATATTTAGTCGTTTTCAGCCAATTTTCTGGATTTTTGAAAATTTCACTTTTTTGTGAAAATATCCACTAAATGAGGGAATAATATGTGTGAGGGTACCCCAGGAGAGTTCCAAATGTGTGTGGGTAGAATATATATCCCACGGGGGTAAAATTGAAAAAAGTTGGAAAAAATTTCTTTTTGGACTTAGTCATTTTTCCGGCGTTTCTCAAACTTTCAGATATGGGAAATGTCAGTGAGCGCTCCGATTTCATTTCCAGAGCGATTCGCCCAATGAGTCCTTGATGTTTAGTCGTTTTCAGCCAATTTTCGGGATTTTTGAAAATTTCACTTTTTTGTGAAAATATCCACTAAATGAGGCAATAATATGTGTGAAGGTACCCCAGGAGATTTCCAAATGTGTGTGGGTAGAATATATATCCCACGGGGGTAAAATTGAAAAAAGTTGAAAAAATTTTTTTCTTGGACTTAGTCATTTTTCTGGCGTTTATCAGTCTTTCAGATAGGGGAATTGTCAGTGACTATTCTGATTTCAGTTCCAGAGCGATTCGCCCAATGAGTCCTTGATATTTAGTCGTTTTCAGCCAATTTTCTGGATTTTTGAAAATTTCACTTTTTTGTGAAAATATCCACTAAATGAGGGAATAATATGTGTGAGGGTACCCCAGGAGAGTTCCAAATGTGTGTGGGTAGAATATATATCCCACGTGGGTAAAATTGAAAAAAGTTGGAAAAAATTTTTTTTTGGACTTAGTCATTTTTCCTGCGTTTCTCAAACTTTCAGATATGGAAGATGTCAGTGAGCGCTCCGATTTCAGTTCCAGAGCGATTCGCCCAATGAGTCCTTGATATTTAGTCGTTTTCAGCCAATTTTCTGGATTTTTGAAAATTTCACTTTTTTGTGAAAATATCCACTAAATGAGGGAATAATATGGGTGAGGGTACCCCAGGAGAGTTCCAAATGTGTGTGGGTAGAATATATATCCCACGGGGTAAATTTGAATAAGTTGAAAAAAATTTTTTTTTGGACTTAGTCATTTTTTCGGCATTTATCCGACGTTAAGATAGGGGAAATGTCAGTGAGCGTTCCGATTTCAGTTCCAGAGCGATTAGCCGAATGAGTCCTTGATATTTAGTCGTTTTCAGCCAATATTTTGGATTTTTGAAAATTTAACTTTTTTGTGAAAATATCCACTAAATGAGGGAATAATATGTGTGAGGTAACCCCAGGAGAGTTCCAAATGAGTGTGGGTAGAATATATATCCCACGTGGGTAAAATTGAAAAAAGTTGAAAAATTTTTTTTCTTGGACTTAGTCATTTTTCCGGCGTTTCTCAAACTTTCAGATATGGGAAATGTCAGTGAGCACTCCGATTTCAGTTCCAGAGCGATTCGCCCAATGAGTCCTTGATATTTAGTCGTTTTCAGCCAATTTTCTGGATTTTTGAAAATTTCACTTTTTTGTGAAAATATCCACTAAATGAGGGGATAATATGTGTGAGGGTACCCCAGGAGAGTTCCAAATGTGTGTGGGTAGAATATATATCCCACAGGGTAAAATTGAAAAAAGATGAAAAAAATTTTTTTTTGGACTTAGCCATTTTTCCGGCGTTTATCAGACTTTCAGATAGGGCAAATGTCAGTGACTGTTCTGATTTCAGCTCCAGAGCGATTCGCCCAATGAGTCCTTGATATGTAGTCATTTTCAGCCAATTTTCGGGATTTTTGAAAATTTCACTTTTTTGCGAAAATATCCACTAAATGAGGGAATAATATGTGTGAGGGTACTCCAGGAGAGTTCCAAATGTGTGTGGGTAGAATATATATCCCACGGGGGTAAAATTTAAAAAAGTTGAAAATTTTTTTTTCTGGACTTAGTCATTTTTCTGGCGTTTATCAGACTTTCAGATAGGGGAAATGTCAGTGAGCGTTCCGATTTCAGTTCCAGAGCGATTTGCCCAATGAGTCCATAATATTTAGTAGTTTTCAGCCAATTTTCTGGATTTTTGAAAATTTCACTTTTTTGTGAAAATATCTACTAAATGAGGGAATAATATGTGTGAGGGTACCCCAGGAGAGTTCCAAATGTGTGTGGATAGAATATATATCCCACGGGGGTAAAATTGAAAAAAGTTTAAAAAAATTTTTTTGGGGTCTTAGTCATTTTTCCGGCGTTTCTCAAACTTTCAGATATGGGAAATGTCAGTGAGCGTTCCGATTTCATTTCCAGAGCGATTCGCCCAATGAGTCCTTGATGTTTAGTCGTTTTCAGCCAATTTTCGGGATTTTTGAAAATTTCACTTTTTTGTGAAAATATCCACTAAATGAGGGAATAATATGTGTGAAGGTACCCCAGGAGATTTCCAAATGTGTGTGGGTAGAATATATATCCCACGGGGGTAAAATTGAAAAAAGTTGAAAATTTTTTTTTCTTGGACTTAGTCATTTTTCCGGCATTTATCAGACTTTCAGATAGGGGAAATGTTAGTGAGCTTTCCGATTTCAGTTCCAGAGCGATTCGCCCAATGAGTCCTTGATATTAAGTCGTTTTCAGCCAATATTTTGGATTTTTGAAAATTTCACTTTTTTGTGAAAATATCCACTAAATGAGGGAATAATATGTGTGTGGTAACCCCAGGAGAGTTCCAAATGTGTGTGGGTAGAATATATATCCCACGTGGGTAAAATTGAAAAAAGTTGAAAAAATTTTTTTCTTGGACTTAGTCATTTTTCCGGCGTTTATCAGTCTTTCAGATAGGGGAATTGTCAGTGACTATTCTGATTTCAGTTCCAGAGCGATTCGCCCAATGAGTCCTTGATATTTAGTCGTTTTCAGCCAATTTTCTGGATTTTTGAAAATTTCACTTTTTTGTGAAAATATCCACTAAATGAGGGAATAATATGGGTGAGGGTACCCCAGGAGAGTTCCAAATGTGTGTGGGTAGAATATATATCCCACGGGGGTAAATTTGAAAAAGTTGAAAAAAAATTTTTTTTGGACTTAGTCATTTTTTCGGCATTTATCCGACGTTAAGATAGGGGAAATGTCAGTGAGCGTTCCGATTTCAGTTCCAGAGCGATTAGCCCAATGAGTCCTTGATATTTAGTCGTTTTCAGCCAATTTTCTGGATTTTTGAAAATGTCACTTTTTTGTGAAAATATCCACTAAATGAGGGAATAATATGTGTGAGGGTACTCCAGGAGAGTTCCAAATGTGTATGGGTAGAATATGTATCCCACGGGGTAAAATTTAAAAAAGTTGAAAATTTTTTTTTCTGGACTTAGTCATTTTTCCGGCGTTTATCAGACTTTCAGATAGGGGAAATGTAAGTGATCGTTCCGATTTCAGTTCCAGAGCGATTCGCCCAATGAGTCCTTGATGTTTAGTCGTTTTCAGCCAATTTTCGGGAATTTTGAAAATTTCACTTTTTTGTGAAAATATCCACTAAATGAGGGAATAATATGTGTGAAGGTACCCCAGGAGATTTCCAAATGTGTGTGGGTAGAATATATATCCCACGGGGGTAAAATTGAAAAAAGTTGAAAATTTTTTTTTCTTGGACTTAGTCATTTTTCCGGCATTTATCAAACTTTCAGATAGGGGAAATGTTAGTGAGCTTTCCGTTTTCAGTTCCAGAGCGATTCGCCCAATGAGTCCTTGATATTTAGTCGTTTTCAGCCAATATTTTGGATTTTTGAAAATTTCACTTTTTTGTGAAAATATCCACTAAATGAGGGAATAATATGTGTGAGGGTACCCCAGGAGAGTTCCAAATGTGTGTGGGTAGAATATGTATCCCACGAGGGTAAAATTGAAAAAAGTTGAAAATTTTTTTTTCTGGACTTAGTCATTTTTCCGGCGTTTATCAGACTTTCAGATAGAGGAAATGTCAGTGAGCGTTCCGATTTCAGTTCCAGAGCGATTTGCCCAATGAGTCCATAATATTTAGTCGTTTTCAGCCAATTTTCTGGATTTTTGAAAATTTCACTTTTTTGTGAAAATATCCACTAAATGAGGGAATAATATGTGTGAGGGTACCCCAGGAGAGTTCCAAATGTGTGTGGGTAGAATATATATCCCACGGGGGTAAAATTGAAAAAAGTTGGAAAAAATTTCTTTTTGGACTTAGTCATTTTTCCGGCGTTTCTCAAACTTTCAGATATGGGAAATGTCAGTGAGCGCTCCAATTTCATTTCCAGAGCGATTCGCCCAATGAGTCCTTGATGTTTAGTCGTTTTCAGCCAATTTTCGGGATTTTTGAAAATTTCACTTTTTTGTGAAAATATCCACTAAATGAGGCAATAATATGTGTGAAGGTACCCCAGGAGATTTCCAAATGTGTGTGGGTAGAATATATATCCCACGGGGGTAAAATTGAAAAAAGTTGAAAAATTTTTTTTCTTGGACTTAGTCATTTTTCCGGCGTTTATCAGTCTTTCAGATAGGGGAAAGGTCAGTGACTGTTCTGATTTCAGTTCCAGAGCGATTCGCCCAATGAGTCCTTGATATTTAGTCGTTTTCAGCCAATTTTCTGGATTTTTGAAAATTTCACTTTTTTGTGAAAATATCCACTAAATGAGGGAATAATATGGGTGAGGGTACCCCAGGAGGGTTCCAAATGTGTGTGGGTAGAATATATATCCCACGGGATTAAATTTGAAAAAGTTGAAAAAAATTTTTTTTTGGACTTAGTCATTTTTCCAGCATTTATCCGACTTTCAGATAGGGGAAATGTCAGTGAGCGTTCAGATTTCAGTTCCAGAGCGATTCGCCCAATGAGTCCTTGATATTTAGTCGTTTTCAGCCAATATTTTGGATTTTTGAAAATTTAACTTTTTTGTGAAAATATCCACTAAATGAGGGAATAATATGTGTGAAGGTACCCCAGGAGATTTCCAAATGTGTGTGGGTAGAATATATATCCCACGGGGGTAAATTTGAAAAAGTTGTAAAAATTTTTTTTTTTGGACTTAGTCATTTTTCCGGCATTTATCCGACTTTCAGATAGGGGAAATGTCAGTGATTGTTCCGATTTCATTTCTAGAGCGATTCGCCCAATGAGTCCTTGATGTTTAGTCGTTTTCAGCCAATTTTCGGGATTTTTGAAAATTTCACTTTTTTGTGAAAATATCCACTAAATGAGGGAATAATATGTGTGAGGGTACTCCAGAAGAGTTCCAAATGTGTGTGGGTAGAATATATATCCCACGGGGGTAAAATTGAAAAAAGTTGAAAAATTTTTTTTCTGGACTTAGTCATTTTTCTGGCGTTTATCAGACTTTCAGATAGGGGAAATGTCAGTGAGCGTTCCGATTTCAGTTCCAGAGCGATTTGCCCAATGAGTCCATAATATTTAGTCGTTTTCAGCCAATTTTCTGGATTTTTAAAAATTTCACTTTTTTGTGAAAATATCTACTAAATGAGGGAATAATATGTGTGAGGGTACCCCAGGAGAGTTCCAAATGTGTGTGGATAGAATATATATCCCACGGGGGTAAAATTGAAAAAAGTTGAAAAAATGTTTTTCTTGGACTTAGTCATTTTTCCGGTGTTTATCAGACTTTCAGATAGGGGAAATGTCAGTGAGCGTTCCGATTTCAGTTCCAGAGCGATTCGCCCAATGAGTCCTTGATATTTATTCGTTTTAAGCCAATTTTCTGGATTTTTGAAAATTTCACTTTTTTGGGAAAATATCCACTAAATGAGGGGATAATATGTGTGAGGGTACCCCAGGAGAGTTCCAAATGTGTGTGGGTAGAATATATATCCCACGGGGTAAAATTGAAAAAAGATGAAAAAAATTTTTTTTTGGACTTAGTTATTTTTCCGGCGTTTATCAGACTTTCAGATAGTGCAAATGTCAGTGAGTGTTCTGATTTCAGTTCCAGAGCGATTCGCCCAATGAGTCCTTGATATTTAGTCGTTTTCAGCCAATTTTCTGGATTTTTGAAAATTTCACTTTTTTGTGAAAATATCCACTAAATGAGGGAATAATATGGGTGAGGGTACCCCAGGAGAGTTCCAAATGTGTGTGGGTAGAATATATATCCCACGGGGGTAAATTTGAAAAAGTTGAAAAAAATTTTTTTTTTGGACTTAGTCATTTTTCCGGCATTTATCCGACTTTCAGATAGGGAAAATGTCAGTGAGCGTTCCGATTTCAGTTCCAGAGTGATTCGCCCAATGAGTCCTTGATATTTAGTCGTTTTCAGCCAATTTTCTGGATTTTTGAAAATGTCACTTTTTTGTGAAAATATCCACTAAATGAGGGAATAATATGTGTGAGGGTACTCCAGGAGAGTTCCAAATGTGTGTGGGTAGAATATATATCCCACGGGGGTAAAATTCAAAAAAGTTTAAAAAAAATTTTTCTTGGACTTAGTCATTTTTCCGGCGTTTATCAGACTTTCAGATAGGGGAAATGTCAGTGAGCGTTCCGATTTCAGTTCCAGAGCGATTCGCCCAATGAGTCCTTGATATTTAGTCGTTTTAAGCCAATTTTCTGGATTTTTTAAAATTTCACTTTTTTGTGAAAATATCCACTAAATGAGGGAATAATATGGGTGAGGGTACCCCAGGAGAGTTCCAAATGTGTGTGGGTAGAATATATATCCCACGGGGGTAAATTTGAAAAAGTTGAAAAAAATTTTTTTTTTGGACTTAGTCATTTTTCCGGCATTTATCCGACTTTCAGATAGGGAAAATGTCAGTGAGCGTTCCGATTTCAGTTCCAGAGTGATTCGCCCAATGAGTCCTTGATATTTAGTCGTTTTCAGCCAATTTTCTGGATTTTTGAAAATGTCACTTTTTTGTGAAAATATCCACTAAATGAGGGAATAATATGTGTGAGGGTACTCCAGGAGAGTTTCAAATGTGTGTGGGTAGAATATATATCCCACGGGGGTAAAATTCAAAAAAGTTTAAAAAAAATTTTTCTTGGACTTAGTCATTTTTCCGGCGTTTATCAGACTTTCAGATAGGGGAAATGTCAGTGAGCGTTCCGATTTCAGTTCCAGAGCGATTCGCCCAATGAGTCCTTGATATTTAGTCGTTTTAAGCCAATTTTCTGGATTTTTGAAAATTTCACTTTTTTGTGAAAATATCCACTAAATGAGGGGATAATATGTGTGAGGGTACCCCAGGAGAGTTCCAAATGTGTGTGGGTAGAATATATATCCCACGAGGGTAAATTTGAAAAAAGTTGAAAAAAATTTTTTTTTTGGACTTAGTCATTTTTCCGGCATTTATCCGACTTTCAGATAGGGGAAATGTCAGTAAGCGTTCTGATTTCAGTTCCAGAGCGATTCGCCCAATGAGTCCTTGATATTTAGTCATTTTCAGCCAATATTTTGGATTTTTGAAAATGTCACTTTTTTGTGAAAATATCCACTAAATGAGGGAATAATATGTGTGAGGGTACCCCAGGAGAGTTCAAAATGTGTGTGGGTAGAATATATATCCCACGGGGGTAAAATTGAAAAAAGTTTAAAAAAATTTTTTTTGGGACTTAGTCATTTTTCCGGCGTTTATCAGACTTTCAGATAGGGCAAATGTTAGTGATCGTTCCGATTTCATTTCCAGAGCGATTCCCCCAATGAGTCCTTGATATTTAGTCGTTTTCAGCCAATTTTCGGGATTTTTGAAAATTTCACTTTTTTGTGAAAATATCCACTAAATGAGGGAATAATATGTGTGAAGGTACCCCAGGAGAGTTCCAAATGTGTGTGGGTAGAATATACATCCCACGAGGGTAAATTTGAAAAAAGTTGAAAAAAATTTTTTTTTTGCACTTAGTCATTTTTCCGGCATTTATCCGACTTTCAGATAGGGGAAATGTCAGTAAGCGTTCCGATTTCAGTTCCAGAGCGATTCGCCCAATGAGTCCTTGATATTTAGTCGTTTTCAGCCAATTTTCTGGATTTTTGAAAATGTCACTTTTTTGTGAAAATATCCACTAAATGAGGGAATAATATGTGTGAGGGTACTCCAGGAGAGTTCCAAATGTGTGTGGGTAGAATATATATCCCACGGGGTAAAATTGAAAAAAGTTGAAAACATTTTTTTTTTGGACTTAGTCATTTTTCCGGCGCTTATCAGACTTTCAGATAGGGGAAATGTCAGTGAACGTTCCGATTTCAGTTCCAGAGCGATTCGCCCAATGAGTCCTTGATATTTAGTCGTTTTCAGCCAATATTTTGGATTTTTGAAAATTTAACTTTTTTGTGAAAATATCCACTAAATGAGGGAATAATATGTGTGAAGGTACCCCAGGAGATTTCCAAATGTGTGTGGGTAGAATATATATCCCACGGGGGTAAAATTGAAAAAAGTTGAAAATTTTTTTTTCTTGGACTTAGTCATTTTTCCAGCATTTATCAGACTTTCAGATAGGGGAAATGTTAGTGAGCTTTCCGATTTCAGTTCCAGAGCGATTCGCCCAATGAGTCCTTGATATTAAGTCGTTTTCAGCCAATATTTTGGATTTTTGAAAATTTCACTTTTTTGTGAAAATATCCACTAAATGAGGGAATAATATGGGTGAGGGTACCCCAGGAGAGTTCAAAATGTGTGTGGGTAGAATATATATCCCACGGGGGTAAAATTGAAAATAGTTGAAAAAAAATTTTTTTTGGACTTAGTCATTTTTCCGGCGTTTATCAGACTTTCAGATAGGGGAAATGTCAGTGAGCGTTCCGATTTCAGTTCCAGAGCGATTCGCCCAATGAGTCCTTGATATTTAGTCGTTTTAAGCCAATTTTCTGGATTTTTGAAAATTTCACTTTTTTGTGAAAATATCCACTAAATGAGGGGATAATATGTGTGAGGGTACCCCAGGAGAGTTCCAAATGTGTGTGGGTAGAATATATATCCCACGAGGGTAAATTTGAAAAAAGTTGAAAAAAATTTTTTTTTTGGACTTAGTCATTTTTCCGGCATTTATCCGACTTTCAGATAGGGGAAATGTCAGTAAGCGTTCCGATTTCAGTTCCAGAGCGATTCGCCCAATGAGTCCTTGATATTTAGTCGTTTTCAGCCAATTTTCTGGATTTTTGAAAATTTCACTTTTTTGGGAAAATATCCACTAAATGAGGGGATAATATGTGTGAGGGTACCCCAGGAGAGTTCCAAATGTGTGTGGGTAGAATATATATCCCACGGGGTAAAATTGAAAAAAGATGAAAAAAATTTTTTTTTGGACTTAGTCATTTTTCTCGCGTTTATCAGACTTTCAGATAGGGCAAATGTCAGTGAGTGTTCTGATTTCAGTTCCAGAGCGATTCGCCCAATGAGTCCTTGATATTTAGTCGTTTTCAGCCAATTTTCTGGATTTTTGAAAATTTCACTTTTTTGTGAAAATATCCACTAAATGAGGGAATAATATGGGTGAGGGTACCCCAGGAGAGTTCCAAATGTGTGTGGGTAGAATATATATCCCACGGGGGTAAATTTGAAAAAGTTGAAAAAAATTTTTTTTTTGGACTTAGTCATTTTTCCGGCATTTATCCCACTTTCAGATAGGGAAAATGTCAGTGAGCGTTCCGATTTCAGTTCCAGAGCGATTCGCCTAATGAGTCCTTGATATTTAGTCGTTTTCAACCAATTTTCTGGATTTTTGAAAATGTCACTTTTTTGTGAAAATATCCACTAAATGAGGGAATAATATGTGTGAGAGTACTCCAGGAGAGTTCCAAATGTGTGTGGGTAGAATATATATCCCACGGGGGTAAAAATGAAAAAAGTTGAAAATTTTTTTTTGCACTTAGTCATTTTTCCGGCATTTATCCGACTTTCAGATAGGGGAAATGTCAGTAAGCGTTCCGATTTCAGTTCCAGAGCGATTCGCCCAATGAGTCCTTGATATTTAGTCGTTTTCAGCCAATTTTCTGGATTTTTGAAAATGACACTTTTTTGTGAAAATATCCACTAAATGAGGGAATAATATGTGTGAGGGTACTCCAGGAGAGTTCCAAATGTGTGTGGGTAGAATATATATCCCACGGGGTAAAATTGAAAACAGTTGAAAACATTTTTTTTTTGGACTTAGTCATTTTTCCGGCGCTTATCAGACTTTCAGATAGGGGAAATGTCAGTGAACGTTCCGATTTCAGTTCCAGAGCGATTCGCCCAATGAGTCCTTGATATTTAGTCGTTTTCAGCCAATATTTTGGATTTTTGAAAATTTAACTTTTTTGTGAAAATATCCACTAAATGAGGGAATAATATGTGTGAAGGTACCCCAGGAGATTTCCAAATGTGTGTGGGTAGAATATATATCCCACGGGGGTAAAATTGAAAAAAGTTGAAAAATTTTTTTTCTTGGACTTAGTCATTTTTCCAGCATTTATCAGACTTTCAGATAGGGGAAATGTTAGTGAGCTTTCCGATTTCAGTTCCAGAGCGATTCGCCCAATGAGTCCTTGATATTAAGTCGTTTTCAGCCAATATTTTGGATTTTTGAAAATTTCACTTTTTTGTGAAAATATCCACTAAATGAGGGAATAATATGGGTGAGGGTACCCCAGGAGAGTTCAAAATGTGTGTGGGTAGAATATATATCCCACGGGGGTAAAATTGAAAATAGTTGAAAAAAAATTTTTTTTGGACTTAGTCATTTTTACGGCGTTTCTCAGACTTTCAGAGAGGGGAAATGTCAGTGAGCGTTCCGATTTCAGTTCCAGAGCGATTCGCCCAATGAGTCCTTGATATTTAGTCGTTTTCAGCCAATTTTCGGGATTTTTGAAAATTTCACTTTTTTGTGAAAATATCCACTAAATGAGGGAATAATATGTGTGAAGGTACCCCAGGAGAGTTCCAAATGTGTGTGGGTATAATATATATCCCACGAGGGTAAAATTGAAAAAAGTTAAAAAAAATTTTTTTTTGGACTTAGTCATTTTTCCGGCGTTTCTCAGACTTTCAGAGAGGGGAAATGTCAGTGAGCGTTCCGATTTCAGTTCCAGAGCGATTCGCCCAATGAGTCCTTGATATTTAGTCGTTTTCAGCCAATATTTTGGATTTTTGAAAATGTCACTTTTTTGTGAAAATATCCACTAAATGAGGGAATAATATGTGTGAGGGTACCCCAGGAGAGTTCCAAATGTGTGTGGGTAGAATATATATCCCACGGGGGTAAATTTGAAAAAGTTGAAAAAAAATTTTTTTTGGACTTAGTCGTTTTTCCGGCATTTATCCGACTTTCAGATAGGGGAAATGTCAGTGAGCGTTCCGATTTCAGTTCCAGAGCGATTAGCCCAATGAGTCCTTGATATTTAGTCGTTTTCAGCCAATTTTCTGGATTTTTTGAAAATGTCACTTTTTTGTGAAAATATCCACTAAATGAGGGAATAATATGTGTGAGGGTACAACAGGAGAGTTCCAAATGTGTATGGGTAGAACATGTGTCCAACGGGGTAAAATTGAAAAAAGTTGAAAAAAATTTTTTTTTGGACTTAGTCATTTTTCCGGCGTTTATCAGACTTTCAGATGGGGCAAATGTCAGTGAGTGTTCTGATTTCAGTTCCAGAGCGATTCGCCCAATGAGTCCTTGATATTTAGTCGTTTTCAGCCAATTTTCTGGATTTTTGAAAATGTCAATTTTTTGTGAAAATATCCACTAAATGAGGGAATAATATTTGTGAGGGTACCACAGGAGAGTTCCAAATGTGTGTGGGTAGAATAAATATCCCACGGGGTAAAATTGAAAAAAGTTGAAAACATTTTTTTTTTGGACTTAGTCATTTTTCCGGCGTTTCTCAAACTTTCAGATATGGGAAATGTCAGTGAGCGCTCCGATTTCATTTCCAGAGCGATTCGCCCAATGAGTCCTTGATGTTTAGTCGTTTTCAGCCAATTTTCGGGATTTTTGAAAATTTCACTTTTTTGTGAAAATATCCACTAAATGAGGGAATAATATGTGTGAGGGTACTCCAGGAGAGTTCCAAATGTGTATGTGTAGAATATGTGTCCCACGGGGTAAAATTGAAAAAAGTTGAAAAATTTTTTTTCTGGACTTAGTCATTTTTCCGGCGTTTATCAGACTTTCAGATAGGGGAAATGTCAGTGAGCGTTCCGATTTCAGTTCCAGAGCGATTTGCCCAATGAGTCCATAATATTTAGTCGTTTTCAGCCAGTTTTCTGGATTTTTGAAAATTTCACTTTTTTGTGAAAATATCCACTAAATGAGGGAATAATATGTGTGAGGGTACCCCAGGAGAGTTCAAAATGTGTGTGGGTAGAATATATATCCCACGGGGGTAAAATTGAAAAATGTTGAAAAAAATTTTTTTTTGCACTTAGTCATTTTTCCGGCGTTTCTCAGACTTTCAGAGAGGGGAAATGTCAGTGAGCGTTCCGATTTCAGTTCCAGAGCGATTCGCCCAATGAGTCCTTGATATTCAGTCGTTTTCAGCCAATTTTCTGGATTTTTGAAAATTTCACTTTTTTGTGAAAATATCCACTAAATGAGGGAATAATATGGGTGAGGGTACCCCAAGAGAGTTCCAAATTTGTGTGGGTAGAATATATATCCCACGGGGGTAAATTTGAAAAAGTTGAAAAAAATTTTTTTTTTGGACTTAGTCATTTTTCCGGCATTTATCCGAATGTCAGATAGGGGAAATGTCAGTGATCGTTCCGATTTCATTTCCAGAGCGATTCGCCCAATGAGTCCTTGATGTTTAGTCGTTTTCAACCAATTTCCTGGATTTTTGAAAATGTCACTTTTTTGTGAAAATATCCACTAAATGAGGGAATAATATGTGTGAGGATACTCCAGGAGAGTTCCAAATGTGTGTGGGTAGAATATATATCCCACGGGGTAAAATTGAAAAAAGATGAAAAAAATTTTTTTTTGGACTTAGTCATTTTTCCGGCGTTTATCAGACTTTCAGATAGGGCAAATGTCAGAGAGTGTTCTGATTTCAGTTCCAGAGCGATTCGCCCAATGAGTCCTTGATATTTAGTCGTTTTCAGCCAATTTTCTGGATTTTTGAAAATGTCACTTTTTTGTGAAAATATCCACTAAATGAGGGAATAATATGTGTGAGGGTACTCCAGGAGAGTTCCAAATGTTTGTGGGTAGAATAAATATCCCACGGGGTAAAATTGAAAAAAGTTGAAAACATTTTTTTTTTGGACTTAGTCATTTTTCCGGCGCTTATCAGACTTTCAGATAGGGGAAATGTCAGTGAACGTTCCGATTTCAGTTCCAGAGCGATTCGCCCAATGAGTCCTTGATATTTAGTCGTTTTCAGCCAATATTTTGGATTTTTGAAAATTTCACTTTTTTGTGAAAATATCCACTAAATGAGGGAATAATATGTGTGAGGGTACCCCAGGAGAGTTCCAAATGTGTGTGGGTATAATATATATCCCACGAGGGTAAAATTGAAAAAAGTTGAAAAAAATTTTTTTTTGGACTTAGTCATTTTTCCGGTGTTTCTCAGACTTTCAGATAGGGGAAATGTCAGTGAGCGTTCCGATTTCAGTTCCAGAGCGATTCGCCCAATGAGTCCTTGATATTTAGTCGTTTTCAGCCAATTTTCGGGATTTTTGAAAATTTCACTTTTTTGTGAAAATATCCACTAAATGAGGGAATAATATGTGTGAGGGTACCCCAGGAGAGTTCCAAATGTGTTTGGGTAGAATATATATCCCACGGGGGTAAAATTGAAAAAAGTTTTAAAAATTTTTTTTTTGGGACTTAGACATTTTTCCGGCGTTTATCAGACTTTCAGATAGGGCAAATGTTAGTGAGCGTTCCGATTTCATTTCCAGAGCGATTCGCCCAATGAGTCCTTGATATTTAGTCGTTTTCAGCCAATTTTCGGGATTTTTGAAAATTTCACTTTTTTGTGAAAATATCCACTAAATGAGGGAATAATATTTGTGAGGGTACCACAGGAGAGTTCCAAATGTGTGTGGGTAGAATAAATATCCCACGGGGTAAAATTGAAAAAAGTTGAAAACATTTTTTTTTTGGACTTAGTCATTTTTCCGGCGCTTATCAGACTTTCAGATAGGGGAAATGTCAGTGAACGTTCCGATTTCAGTTCCAGAGCGATTCGCCCAATGAGTCCTTGATATTTAGTCGTTTTCAGCCAATATTTTGGATTTTTGAAAATTTCACTTTTTTGTGAAAATATCCACTAAATGAGGGAATAATATGTGTGAGGGTACCCCAGGAGAGTTCCAAATGTGTGTGGGTAGAATATATATCCCACGGGGGTAAAATTGAAAAAAGTTGAAAAAATTTTTTTCTTGGATTTAGTCATTTTTCCGGCATTTATCCGACTTTCAGATAGGGGAAATGTCAGTGAGCGTTCCGATTTCAGTTCCAGAGCGATTGGCCTAATGAGTCCTTGATATTTAGTCGTTTTTAGCCAATTTTCTGGATTTTTGAAAATGTCACTTTTTTGTGAAAATATCCACTAAATAAGGGAATAATATGTGTGAGGGTATTCCAGGAAAGTTCCAAATGTGTGTGGGTAGAATATGTATCCCACGGGGGTAAAATTGAAAAAAGTTGAAAACATTTTTTTCTGGACTTAGTCATTTTTCCGGTGTTTATCAGACTTTCAGATAGGGCAAATGTTAGTGAGCGCTCCGATTTCATTTCCAGAGCGATTCGCCCAATGAGTCCTTGATATTTAGTCGTTTTTAGCCAATTTTCTGGATTTTTGAAAATTTCACTTTTTTGTGAAAATATCCACTAAATGAGGGAATAATATGTGTGAGGGTATCCCAGGAGAGTTCCAAATGTGTGTGGGTAGAATATATATCCCACGGGGGTAAAATTGAAAAAAGTTGGAAAAAATTTTTTTTTGGACTTAGTCATTTTTCCGGCGTTTCTCAAACTTTCAGATATGGGAAATGTCAGTGAGCACTCCGATTTCAGTTCCAGAGCGTTTCACCCAATGAGTCCTTGATATTTAGTCGTTTTCAGCCAATTTTCTGGATTTTTGAAAATTTCACTTTTTTGTGAAAATATCCACTAAATGAGGGGATAATATGTGTGAGGGTACCCCAGGAGAATTCCAAATGTGTGTGGGTAGAATATATATCCCACGGGGTAAAATTGAAAAAAGATAAAAAAAAAATTTTTTTGGACTTAGTCATTTTTCCGGCGTTTATCAGACTTTCAGATAGGGCAAATGTCAGTGACTGTTCTGATTTCAGTTCCATAGCGATTCGCCCAATGAGTCCTTGATATTTAGTCGTTTTCAGCCAATTTTCGGGATTTTTGAAAATTTCACTTTTTTGTGAAAATATCCACTAAATGAGGGAATAATATGTGTGAAGGTACCCCAGGAGAGTTCCAAATGTGTGTGGGTAGAATATACATCCCACGAGGGTAAATTTGAAAAAAGTTGAAAAAAATTTTTTTTTTGCACTTAGTCATTTTTCCGCCATTTATCCAACTTTCAGATAGGGGAAATGTCAGTAAGCGTTCCGATTTCAGTTCCAGAGCGATTCGCCCAATGAGTCCTTGATATTTAGTCGTTTTCAGCCAATTTTCTGGATTTTTGAAAATGTCACTTTTTTGTGAAAATATCCACTAAATGAGGGAATAATATGTGTGAGGGTACTCCAGGAGAGTTCCAAATGTGTGTGGGTAGAATATATATCCCATGGGGTAAAATTGAAAAAAGATGAAAAAAATTTTTTTTTGGACTTAGTCATTTTTCCGGCGTTTATCAGACTTTCAGATGGGGCAAATGTCAGTGAGTGTTCTGATTTCAGTTCCAGAGCGATTCGCCCAATGAGTCCTTGATATTTAGTCGTTTTCAGCCAATTTTCTGGATTTTTGAAAATGTCAATTTTTTGTGAAAATATCCACTAAATGAGGGAATAATATGTGTGAGGGTACCCCAGGAGAATTCCAAATGTGTGTGGGTAGAATATATATCCCACGGGGTAAAATTGAAAAAAGATAAAAAAAAAATTTTTTTGGACTTAGTCATTTTTCCGGCGTTTATCAGACTTTCAGATAGGGCAAATGTCAGTGACTGTTCTGATTTCAGTTCCATAGCGATTCGCCCAATGAGTCCTTGATATTTAGTCGTTTTCAGCCAATTTTCGGGATTTTTGAAAATTTCACTTTTTTGTGAAAATATCCACTAAATGAGGGAATAATATGTGTGAAGGTACCCCAGGAGAGTTCCAAATGTGTGTGGGTAGAATATACATCCCACGAGGGTAAATTTGAAAAAAGTTGAAAAAAATTTTTTTTTTGCACTTAGTCATTTTTCCGCCATTTATCCAACTTTCAGATAGGGGAAATGTCAGTAAGCGTTCCGATTTCAGTTCCAGAGCGATTCGCCCAATGAGTCCTTGATATTTAGTCGTTTTCAGCCAATTTTCTGGATTTTTGAAAATGTCACTTTTTTGTGAAAATATCCACTAAATGAGGGAATAATATGTGTGAGGGTACTCCAGGAGAGTTCCAAATGTGTGTGGGTAGAATATATATCCCATGGGGTAAAATTGAAAAAAGATGAAAAAAATTTTTTTTTGGACTTAGTCATTTTTCCGGCGTTTATCAGACTTTCAGATGGGGCAAATGTCAGTGAGTGTTCTGATTTCAGTTCCAGAGCGATTCGCCCAATGAGTCCTTGATATTTAGTCGTTTTCAGCCAATTTTCTGGATTTTTGAAAATGTCAATTTTTTGTGAAAATATCCACTAAATGAGGGAATAATATTTGTGAGGGTACCACAGGAGAGTTCCAAATGTGTGTGGGTAGAATAAATATCCCACGGGGTAAAATTGAAAAAAGTTGAAAACATTTTTTTTTTGGACTTAGTCATTTTTCCGGCGTTTCTCAAACTTTCAGATATGGGAAATGTCAGTGAGCGCTCCGATTTCATTTCCAGAGCGATTCGCCCAATGAGTCCTTGATGTTTAGTCGTTTTCAGCCAATTTTCGGGATTTTTGAAAATTTCACTTTTTTGTGAAAATATCCACTAAATGAGGGAATAATATGTGTGAGGGTACTCCAGGAGAGTTCCAAATGTGTATGTGTAGAATATGTGTCCCACGGGGTAAAATTGAAAAAAGTTGAAAAATTTTTTTTCTGGACTTAGTCATTTTTCCGGCGTTTATCAGACTTTCAGATAGGGGAAATGTCAGTGAGCGTTCCGATTTCAGTTCCAGAGCGATTTGCCCAATGAGTCCATAATATTTAGTCGTTTTCAGCCAGTTTTCTGGATTTTTGAAAATTTCACTTTTTTGTGAAAATATCCACTAAATGAGGGAATAATATGTGTGAGGGTACCCCAGGAGAGTTCAAAATGTGTGTGGGTAGAATATATATCCCACGGGGGTAAAATTGAAAAATGTTGAAAAAAATTTTTTTTTGCACTTAGTCATTTTTCCGGCGTTTCTCAGACTTTCAGAGAGGGGAAATGTCAGTGAGCGTTCCGATTTCAGTTCCAGAGCGATTCGCCCAATGAGTCCTTGATATTCAGTCGTTTTCAGCCAATTTTCTGGATTTTTGAAAATTTCACTTTTTTGTGAAAATATCCACTAAATGAGGGAATAATATGGGTGAGGGTACCCCAAGAGAGTTCCAAATTTGTGTGGGTAGAATATATATCCCACGGGGGTAAATTTGAAAAAGTTGAAAAAAATTTTTTTTTTGGACTTAGTCATTTTTCCGGCATTTATCCGAATGTCAGATAGGGGAAATGTCAGTGATCGTTCCGATTTCATTTCCAGAGCGATTCGCCCAATGAGTCCTTGATGTTTAGTCGTTTTCAACCAATTTCCTGGATTTTTGAAAATGTCACTTTTTTGTGAAAATATCCACTAAATGAGGGAATAATATGTGTGAGGATACTCCAGGAGAGTTCCAAATGTGTGTGGGTAGAATATATATCCCACGGGGTAAAATTGAAAAAAGATGAAAAAAATTTTTTTTTGGACTTAGTCATTTTTCCGGCGTTTATCAGACTTTCAGATAGGGCAAATGTCAGAGAGTGTTCTGATTTCAGTTCCAGAGCGATTCGCCCAATGAGTCCTTGATATTTAGTCGTTTTCAGCCAATTTTCTGGATTTTTGAAAATGTCACTTTTTTGTGAAAATATCCACTAAATGAGGGAATAATATGTGTGAGGGTACTCCAGGAGAGTTCCAAATGTTTGTGGGTAGAATAAATATCCCACGGGGTAAAATTGAAAAAAGTTGAAAACATTTTTTTTTTGGACTTAGTCATTTTTCCGGCGCTTATCAGACTTTCAGATAGGGGAAATGTCAGTGAACGTTCCGATTTCAGTTCCAGAGCGATTCGCCCAATGAGTCCTTGATATTTAGTCGTTTTCAGCCAATATTTTGGATTTTTGAAAATTTCACTTTTTTGTGAAAATATCCACTAAATGAGGGAATAATATGTGTGAGGGTACCCCAGGAGAGTTCCAAATGTGTGTGGGTATAATATATATCCCACGAGGGTAAAATTGAAAAAAGTTGAAAAAAATTTTTTTTTGGACTTAGTCATTTTTCCGGTGTTTCTCAGACTTTCAGATAGGGGAAATGTCAGTGAGCGTTCCGATTTCAGTTCCAGAGCGATTCGCCCAATGAGTCCTTGATATTTAGTCGTTTTCAGCCAATTTTCGGGATTTTTGAAAATTTCACTTTTTTGTGAAAATATCCACTAAATGAGGGAATAATATGTGTGAGGGTACCCCAGGAGAGTTCCAAATGTGTTTGGGTAGAATATATATCCCACGGGGGTAAAATTGAAAAAAGTTTTAAAAATTTTTTTTTTGGGACTTAGACATTTTTCCGGCGTTTATCAGACTTTCAGATAGGGCAAATGTTAGTGAGCGTTCCGATTTCATTTCCAGAGCGATTCGCCCAATGAGTCCTTGATATTTAGTCGTTTTCAGCCAATTTTCGGGATTTTTGAAAATTTCACTTTTTTGTGAAAATATCCACTAAATGAGGGAATAATATTTGTGAGGGTACCACAGGAGAGTTCCAAATGTGTGTGGGTAGAATAAATATCCCACGGGGTAAAATTGAAAAAAGTTGAAAACATTTTTTTTTTGGACTTAGTCATTTTTCCGGCGCTTATCAGACTTTCAGATAGGGGAAATGTCAGTGAACGTTCCGATTTCAGTTCCAGAGCGATTCGCCCAATGAGTCCTTGATATTTAGTCGTTTTCAGCCAATATTTTGGATTTTTGAAAATTTCACTTTTTTGTGAAAATATCCACTAAATGAGGGAATAATATGTGTGAGGGTACCCCAGGAGAGTTCCAAATGTGTGTGGGTAGAATATATATCCCACGGGGGTAAAATTGAAAAAAGTTGAAAAAATTTTTTTCTTGGATTTAGTCATTTTTCCGGCATTTATCCGACTTTCAGATAGGGGAAATGTCAGTGAGCGTTCCGATTTCAGTTCCAGAGCGATTGGCCTAATGAGTCCTTGATATTTAGTCGTTTTTAGCCAATTTTCTGGATTTTTGAAAATGTCACTTTTTTGTGAAAATATCCACTAAATAAGGGAATAATATGTGTGAGGGTATTCCAGGAAAGTTCCAAATGTGTGTGGGTAGAATATGTATCCCACGGGGGTAAAATTGAAAAAAGTTGAAAACATTTTTTTCTGGACTTAGTCATTTTTCCGGTGTTTATCAGACTTTCAGATAGGGCAAATGTTAGTGAGCGCTCCGATTTCATTTCCAGAGCGATTCGCCCAATGAGTCCTTGATATTTAGTCGTTTTTAGCCAATTTTCTGGATTTTTGAAAATTTCACTTTTTTGTGAAAATATCCACTAAATGAGGGAATAATATGTGTGAGGGTATCCCAGGAGAGTTCCAAATGTGTGTGGGTAGAATATATATCCCACGGGGGTAAAATTGAAAAAAGTTGGAAAAAATTTTTTTTTGGACTTAGTCATTTTTCCGGCGTTTCTCAAACTTTCAGATATGGGAAATGTCAGTGAGCACTCCGATTTCAGTTCCAGAGCGTTTCACCCAATGAGTCCTTGATATTTAGTCGTTTTCAGCCAATTTTCTGGATTTTTGAAAATTTCACTTTTTTGTGAAAATATCCACTAAATGAGGGGATAATATGTGTGAGGGTACCCCAGGAGAATTCCAAATGTGTGTGGGTAGAATATATATCCCACGGGGTAAAATTGAAAAAAGATAAAAAAAAAATTTTTTTGGACTTAGTCATTTTTCCGGCGTTTATCAGACTTTCAGATAGGGCAAATGTCAGTGACTGTTCTGATTTCAGTTCCATAGCGATTCGCCCAATGAGTCCTTGATATTTAGTCGTTTTCAGCCAATTTTCGGGATTTTTGAAAATTTCACTTTTTTGTGAAAATATCCACTAAATGAGGGAATAATATGTGTGAAGGTACCCCAGGAGAGTTCCAAATGTGTGTGGGTAGAATATACATCCCACGAGGGTAAATTTGAAAAAAGTTGAAAAAAATTTTTTTTTTGCACTTAGTCATTTTTCCGCCATTTATCCAACTTTCAGATAGGGGAAATGTCAGTAAGTGTTCCGATTTCAGTTCCAGAGCGATTCGCCCAATGAGTCCTTGATATTTAGTCGTTTTCAGCCAATTTTCTGGATTTTTGAAAATGTCACTTTTTTGTGAAAATATCCACTAAATGAGGGAATAATATGTGTGAGGGTACTCCTGGAGAGTTCCAAATGTGTGTGGGTAGAATATATATCCCATGGGGTAAAATTGAAAAAAGATGAAAAAAATTTTTTTTTGGACTTAGTCATTTTTCCGGCGTTTATCAGACTTTCAGATGGGGCAAATGTCAGTGAGTGTTCTGATTTCAGTTCCAGAGCGATTCGCCCAATGAGTCCTTGATATTTAGTCGTTTTCAGCCAATTTTCTGGATTTTTGAAAATGTCAATTTTTTGTGAAAATATCCACTAAATGAGGGAATAATATTTGTGAGGGTACCACAGGAGAGTTCCAAATGTGTGTGGGTAGAATAAATATCCCACGGGGTAAAATTGAAAAAAGTTGAAAACATTTTTTTTTTGGACTTAGTCATTTTTCCGGCGTTTCTCAAACTTTCAGATATGGGAAATGTCAGTGAGCGCTCCGATTTCATTTCCAGAGCGATTCGCCCAATGAGTCCTTGATGTTTAGTCGTTTTCAGCCAATTTTCGGGATTTTTGAAAATTTCACTTTTTTGTGAAAATATCCACTAAATGAGGGAATAATATGTGTGAAGGTACCCCAGGAGATTTCCAAATGTTTTTGGGTAGAATATATATCCCACGGGGGTAAAATTGAAAAAATTGAAAATTTTTTTTTCTTGGACTTAGTCATTTTTCCGGCATTTATCAGACTTTCAGATAGGGGAAATGTTAGTGAGCTTTCCGATTTCAGTTCCAGAGCGATTCGCCCAATGAGTCCTTGATATTAAGTCGTTTTCAGCCAATTTTCTGGATTTTTGAAAATTTAACTTTTTTGTGAAAATATCCACTAAATGAGGGAATAATATGGGTGAGGGTAAACCAGGAGAGTTCCAAATGTGTGTGGGTAGAATATATATCCCACGGGGGTAAATTTGAAAAAGTTGAAAAAAATGTTTTTTTGGACTTAGTCATTTTTCCGGTATTTGTCCGACTTTCAGATAGGGGAAATGTCAGTGAGCGTTCCGATTTCAGTTCCAGAGCGATTCGCCCAATGAGTCCTTGATATTTAGTGGTTTTCAGCCAATTTTCTGGATTTTTGAAAATGTCACTTTTTTGTGAAAATATCCACTAAATGAGGGAATAATATGTGTGAGGGTACTCCAGGAGAGTTCCAAATGTGTATGTGTAGAATATGTGTCCCACGGGGTAAAATTGAAAAAAGTTGAAAAATTTTTTTTCTGGACTTAGTCATTTTTCCGGCGTTTATCAGACTTTCAGATAGGGGAAATGTCAGTGAGCGTTCCGATTTCAGTTCCAGAGCGATTTGCCCAATGAGTCCATAATATTTAGTCGTTTTCAGCCAGTTTTCTGGATTTTTGAAAATTTCACTTTTTTGTGAAAATATCCACTAAATGAGGGAATAATATGTGTGAGGGTACCCCAGGAGAGTTCAAAATGTGTGTGGGTAGAATATATATCCCACGGGTGTAAAATTGAAAAAAGTTGAAAAAAATTTTTTTTTGCACTTAGTCATTTTTCCGGCGTTTCTCAGACTTTCAGAGAGGGGAAATGTCAGTGAGCGTTCCGATTTCAGTTCCAGAGCGATTCGCCCAATGAGTCCTTGATATTCAGTCGTTTTCAGCCAATTTTCTGGATTTTTGAAAATTTTACTTTTTTGTGAAAATATCCACTAAATGAGGGAATAATATGGGTGAGGGTACCCCAAGAGAGTTCCAAATGTGTGTGGGTAGAATATATATCCCACGGGGGTAAATTTGAAAAAGTTGAAAAAAATTTTTTTTTTGGACTTAGTCATTTTTCCGGCATTTATCCGAATGTCAGATAGGGGAAATGTCAGTGATCGTTCCGATTTCATTTCCAGAGCGATTCGCCCAATGAGTCCTTGATGTTTAGTCGTTTTCAACCAATTTCCTGGATTTTTGAAAATGTCACTTTTTTGTGAAAATATCCACTAAATGAGGGAATAATATGTGTGAGGGTACTCCAGGAGAGTTCCAAATGTGTGTGGGTAGAATATATATCCCACGGGGTAAAATTGAAAAAAGATGAAAAAAATTTTTTTTTGGACTTAGTCATTTTTCCGGCGTTTATCAGACTTTCAGATAGGGCAAATGTCAGAGAGTGTTCTGATTTCAGTTCCAGAGCGATTCGCCCAATGAGTCCTTGATATTTAGTCGTTTTCAGCCAATTTTCTGGATTTTTGAAAATGTCACTTTTTTGTGAAAATATCCACTAAATGAGGGAATAATATGTGTGAGGGTACTCCAGGAGAGTTCCAAATGTTTGTGGGTAGAATAAATATCCCACGGGGTAAAATTGAAAAAAGTTGAAAACATTTTTTTTTTGGACTTAGTCATTTTTCCGGCACTTATCAGACTTTCAGATAGGGGAAATGTCAGTGAACGTTCCGATTTCAGTTCCAGAGCGATTCGCCCAATGAGTCCTTGATATTTAGTCGTTTTCAGCCAATATTTTGGATTTTTGAAAATTTCACTTTTTTGTGAAAATATCCACTAAATGAGGGAATAATATGTGTGAGGGTACCCCAGGAGAGTTCCAAATGTGTGTGGGTATAATATATATCCCACGAGGGTAAAATTGAAAAAAGTTGAAAAAAATTTTTTTTTGGACTTAGTCATTTTTCCGGTGTTTCTCAGACTTTCAGATAGGGGAAATGTCAGTGAGCGTTCCGATTTCAGTTCCAGAGCGATTCGCCCAATGAGTCCTTGATATTTAGTCGTTTTCAGCCAATTTTCGGGATTTTTGAAAATTTCACTTTTTTGTGAAAATATCCACTAAATGAGGGAATAATATGTGTGAGGGTACCCCAGGAGAGTTCCAAATGTGTGTGGGTAGAATATATATCCCACGGGGGTAAAATTGAAAAAAGTTTTAAAAATTTTTTTTTTGGGACTTAGACATTTTTCCGGCGTTTAGCAGACTTTCAGATAGGGCAAATGTTAGTGAGCGTTCCGATTTCATTTCCAGAGCGATTCGCCCAATGAGTCCTTGATATTTAGTCGTTTTCAGCCAATTTTCGGGATTTTTGAAAATTTCACTTTTTTGTGAAAATATCCACTAAATGAGGGAATAATATTTGTGAGGGTACCACAGGAGAGTTCCAAATGTGTGTGGGTAGAATAAATATCCCACGGGGTAAAATTGAAAAAAGTTGAAAACATTTTTTTTTTGGACTTAGTCATTTTTCCGGCGCTTATCAGACTTTCAGATAGGGGAAATGTCAGTGAACGTTCCGATTTCAGTTCCAGAGCGATTCGCCCAATGAGTCCTTGATATTTAGTCGTTTTCAGACAATATTTTGGATTTTTGAAAATTTCACTTTTTTGTGAAAATATCCACTAAATGAGGGAATAATATGTGTGAGGGTACCCCAGGAGAGTTCCAAATGTGTGTGGGTAGAATATATATCCCACGGGGGTAAAATTGAAAAAAGTTGAAAAATTTTTTTTCTTGGATTTAGTCATTTTTCCGGCATTTATCCGACTTTCAGATAGGGGAAATGTCAGTGAGCGTTCCGATTTCAGTTCCAGAGCGATTGGCCTAATGAGTCCTTGATATTTAGTCGTTTTTAGCCAATTTTCTGGATTTTTGAAAATGTCACTTTTTTGTGAAAATATCCACTAAATAAGGGAATAATATGTGTGAGGGTATTCCAGGAGAGTTCCAAATGTGTGTGGGTAGAATATGTATCCCACGGGGGTAAAATTGAAAAAAGTTGAAAACATTTTTTTCTGGACTTAGTCATTTTTCCGGTGTTTATCAGACTTTCAGATAGGGCAAATGTTAGTGAGCGCTCCGATTTCATTTCCAGAGCGATTCGCCCAATGAGTCCTTGATATTTAGTCGTTTTCAGCCAATTTTCTGGATTTTTGAAAATTTCACTTTTTTGTGAAAATATCCACTAAATGAGGGGATAATATGTGTGAGGGTACCCCAGGAGAATTCCAAATGTGTGTGGGTAGAATATATATCCCACGGGGTAAAATTGAAAAAAGATAAAAAAAAAATTTTTTTGGACTTAGTCATTTTTCCGGCGTTTATCAGACTTTCAGATAGGGCAAATGTCAGTGACTGTTCTGATTTCAGTTCCATAGCGATTCGCCCAATGAGTCCTTGATATTTAGTCGTTTTCAGCCAATTTTCGGGATTTTTGAAAATTTCACTTTTTTGTGAAAATATCCACTAAATGAGGGAATAATATGTGTGAAGGTACCCCAGGAGAGTTCCAAATGTGTGTGGGTAGAATATACATCCCACGAGGGTAAATTTGAAAAAAGTTGAAAAAAATTTTTTTTTTGCACTTAGTCATTTTTCCGCCATTTATCCAACTTTCAGATAGGGGAAATGTCAGTAAGCGTTCCGATTTCAGTTCCAGAGCGATTCGCCCAATGAGTCCTTGATATTTAGTCGTTTTCAGCCAATTTTCTGGATTTTTGAAAATGTCACTTTTTTGTGAAAATATCCACTAAATGAGGGAATAATATGTGTGAGGGTACTCCAGGAGAGTTCCAAATGTGTGTGGGTAGAATATATATCCCATGGGGTAAAATTGAAAAAAGATGAAAAAAATTTTTTTTTGGACTTAGTCATTTTTCCGGCGTTTATCAGACTTTCAGATGGGGCAAATGTCAGTGAGTGTTCTGATTTCAGTTCCAGAGCGATTCGCCCAATGAGTCCTTGATATTTAGTCGTTTTCAGCCAATTTTCGGGATTTTTGAAAATTTCACTTTTTTGTGAAAATATCCACTAAATGAGGGAATAATATGTGTGAAGGTACCCCAGGAGAGTTCCAAATGTGTGTGGGTAGAATATACATCCCACGAGGGTAAATTTGAAAAAAGTTGAAAAAAATTTTTTTTTTGCACTTAGTCATTTTTCCGCCATTTATCCAACTTTCAGATAGGGGAAATGTCAGTAAGCGTTCCGATTTCAGTTCCAGAGCGATTCGCCCAATGAGTCCTTGATATTTAGTCGTTTTCAGCCAATTTTCTGGATTTTTGAAAATGTCACTTTTTTGTGAAAATATCCACTAAATGAGGGAATAATATGTGTGAGGGTACTCCAGGAGAGTTCCAAATGTGTGTGGGTAGAATATATATCCCATGGGGTAAAATTGAAAAAAGATGAAAAAAATTTTTTTTTGGACTTAGTCATTTTTCCGGCGTTTATCAGACTTTCAAATGGGGCAAATGTCAGTGAGTGTTCTGATTTCAGTTCCAGAGCGATTCGCCCAATGAGTCCTTGATATTTAGTCGTTTTCAGCCAATTTTCTGGATTTTTGAAAATGTCAATTTTTTGTGAAAATATCCACTAAATGAGGGAATAATATTTGTGAGGGTACCACAGGAGAGTTCCAAATGTGTGTGGGTAGAATAAATATCCCACGGGGTAAAATTGAAAAAAGTTGAAAACATTTTTTTTTTGGACTTAGTCATTTTTCCGGCGTTTCTCAAACTTTCAGATATGGGAAATGTCAGTGAGCGCTCCGATTTCATTTCCAGAGCGATTCGCCCAATGAGTCCTTGATGTTTAGTCGTTTTCAGCCAATTTTCGGGATTTTTGAAAATTTCACTTTTTTGTGAAAATATCCACTAAATGAGGGAATAATATGTGTGAAGGTACCCCAGGAGATTTCCAAATGTTTTTGGGTAGAATATATATCCCACGGGGGTAAAATTGAAAAAATTGAAAATTTTTTTTTCTTGGACTTAGTCATTTTTCCGGCATTTATCAGACTTTCAGAGAGGGGAAATGTCAGTGAGCGTTCCGATTTCAGTTCCAGAGCGATTCGCCCAATGAGTCCTTGATATTCAGTCGTTTTCAGCCAATTTTCTGGATTTTTGAAAATTTCACTTTTTTGTGAAAATATCCACTAAATGAGGGAATAATATGGGTGAGGGTACCCCAAGAGAGTTCCAAATGTGTGTGGGTAGAATATATATCCCACGGGGGTAAATTTGAAAAAGTTGAAAAAAATTTTTTTTTTGGACTTAGTCATTTTTCCGGCATTTATCCGAATGTCAGATAGGGGAAATGTCAGTGATCGTTCCGATTTCATTTCCAGAGCGATTCGCCCAATGAGTCCTTGATGTTTAGTCGTTTTCAACCAATTTCCTGGATTTTTGAAAATGTCACTTTTTTGTGAAAATATCCACTAAATGAGGGAATAATATGTGTGAGGGTACTCCAGGAGAGTTCCAAATGTGTGTGGGTAGAATATATATCCCACGGGGTAAAATTGAAAAAAGATGAAAAAAATTTTTTTTTGGACTTAGTCATTTTTCCGGCGTTTATCAGACTTTCAGATAGGGCAAATGTCAGAGAGTGTTCTGATTTCAGTTCCAGAGCGATTCGCCCAATGAGTCCTTGATATTTAGTCGTTTTCAGCCAATTTTCTGGATTTTTGAAAATGTCACTTTTTTGTGAAAATATCCACTAAATGAGGGAATAATATGTGTGAGGGTACTCCAGGAGAGTTCCAAATGTTTGTGGGTAGAATAAATATCCCACGGGGTAAAATTGAAAAAAGTTGAAAACATTTTTTTTTTGGACTTAGTCATTTTTCCGGCACTTATCAGACTTTCAGATAGGGGAAATGTCAGTGAACGTTCCGATTTCAGTTCCAGAGCGATTCGCCCAATGAGTCCTTGATATTTAGTCGTTTTCAGCCAATATTTTGGATTTTTGAAAATTTCACTTTTTTGTGAAAATATCCACTAAATGAGGGAATAATATGTGTGAGGGTACCCCAGGAGAGTTCCAAATGTGTGTGGGTATAATATATATCCCACGAGGGTAAAATTGAAAAAAGTTGAAAAAAATTTTTTTTTGGACTTAGTCATTTTTCCGGTGTTTCTCAGACTTTCAGATAGGGGAAATGTCAGTGAGCGTTCCGATTTCAGTTCCAGAGCGATTCGCCCAATGAGTCCTTGATATTTAGTCGTTTTCAGCCAATTTTCGGGATTTTTGAAAATTTCACTTTTTTGTGAAAATATCCACTAAATGAGGGAATAATATGTGTGAGGGTACCCCAGGAGAGTTCCAAATGTGTGTGGGTAGAATATATATCCCACGGGGGTAAAATTGAAAAAAGTTTTAAAAATTTTTTTTTTGGGACTTAGACATTTTTCCGGCGTTTATCAGACTTTCAGATAGGGCAAATGTTAGTGAGCGTTCCGATTTCATTTCCAGAGCGATTCGCCCAATGAGTCCTTGATATTTAGTCGTTTTCAGCCAATTTTCGGGATTTTTGAAAATTTCACTTTTTTGTGAAAATATCCACTAAATGAGGGAATAATATTTGTGAGGGTACCACAGGAGAGTTCCAAATGTGTGTGGGTAGAATAAATATCCCACGGGGTAAAATTGAAAAAAGTTGAAAACATTTTTTTTTTGGACTTAGTCATTTTTCCGGCGCTTATCAGACTTTCAGATAGGGGAAATGTCAGTGAACGTTCCGATTTCAGTTCCAGAGCGATTCGCCCAATGAGTCCTTGATATTTAGTCGTTTTCAGCCAATATTTTGGATTTTTGAAAATTTCACTTTTTTGTGAAAATATCCACTAAATGAGGGAATAATATGTGTGAGGGTACCCCAGGAGAGTTCCAAATGTGTGTGGGTAGAATATATATCCCACGGGGGTAAAATTGAAAAAAGTTGAAAAATTTTTTTTCTTGGATTTAGTCATTTTTCCGGCATTTATCCGACTTTCAGATAGGGGAAATGTCAGTGAGCGTTCCGATTTCAGTTCCAGAGCGATTGGCCTAATGAGTCCTTGATATTTAGTCGTTTTTAGCCAATTTTCTGGATTTTTGAAAATGTCACTTTTTTGTGAAAATATCCACTAAATAAGGGAATAATATGTGTGAGGGTATTCCAGGAGAGTTCCAAATGTGTGTGGGTAGAATATGTATCCCACGGGGGTAAAATTGAAAAAAGTTGAAAACATTTTTTTCTGGACTTAGTCATTTTTCCGGTGTTTATCAGACTTTCAGATAGGGCAAATGTTAGTGAGCGCTCCGATTTCATTTCCAGAGCGATTCGCCCAATGAGTCCTTGATATTTAGTCGTTTTCAGCCAATTTTCGGGATTTTTGAAAATTTCACTTTTTTGTGAAAATATCCACTAAATGAGGGAATAATATGTGTGAAGGTAACCCAGGAGAGTTCCACATGTGTGTGGGTATAATATATATCCCACGAGGGTAAAATTGAAAAAAGTTGAAAAAAAATTTTTTTTGGACTTAGTCATTTTTCCGGCATTTATCAGACTTTCAGATAGGGGAAATGTTAGTGAGCTTTCCGATTTCAGTTCCAGAGCGATTCGCCCAATGAGTCCTTGATATTTAGTCGCTTTCAGCCAATATTTTGGATTTTTGAAAATTTCACTTTTTTGTGAAAATATCCACTAAATGAGGGAATAATATGTGTGAGGGTACCCCAGGAGAGTTCCAAATGTGTGTGGGTAGAATATATATCCCACGGGGGTAAAAGTGAAGAAAGTTTAAAAAAAATTTTTTGGGGACTTAGTCATTTTTCCGGCGTTTATCAGACTTTCAGATAGGGCCAATGTCAGTGAGCGTTCCGATTTCATTTCCAGAGCGATTCGCCCAATGAGTCCTTGATGTTTAGTCGTTTTCAGCCAATTTTCGGGATTTTTGAAAATTTCACTTTTTTGTGAAAATATCCACTAAATGAGGGAATAATATGTGTGAGGGTACCCCAGGAGAGTTCCAAATGTGTGTGGTTATAATATATATCCCACGAGGGTAAAATTGAAAAAAGTTGAAAAAATTTTTTTTATGGAGTTAGTCATTTTTCTGGCGTTTCTCAGACTTTCAGATAGGGGAAATGTCAGTGAGCGTTCCGATTTCAGTTCCAGAGCCATTCGAACAATGAGTCTTTGATATTTAGTCGTTTTCAGCCAATTTTTGGGATTTTTGAAAATTTCACTTTTTTGTGAAAATATCCATTAAATGAGGGAATAATATTTGTGAGGGTACCAAAGGAGAGTTCCAAATGTGTGTGGGTAGAATAAATATCCCACGGGGGTAAAATTGAAAAAAGTTGAAAACATTTTTTTTTGGACTTAGTCATTTTTCCGGCGTTTATCAGACTTTCAGATAGGGGAAATGTCAGTGAACGTTCCGATTTCAGTTCCAGAGCGATTTGCCCAATGAGTCCTTGATATTTCGTCGTTTCCAGCCAATATTTTGGATTTTTGAAAATTTCACTTTTTCGTGAAAATATCCACTAAATGAGGGAATAATATGTGTGAGGGTACCCCAAGAGAGTTCCAAATGTGTGTGGGTAGAATATATATCCCACCGGGGGTAAAATTGAAAAAAGTTGAAAAAATTTTTTTCTTGGACTTAGTCATTTTTCCGGCGTTTATCAGACTTTCAGATAGGGGAAATGTCAGTGAGCATTCCGATTTCAGTTCCAGAGCGATTCGCCCAATGAGTCCTTGATATTTAGTCGTTTTCAGCCAATTTTCGGGATTTTTGAAAATTTTACTTTTTTGTGAAAATATCCACTAAATGAGGGAATAATATGTGTGAGGGTACCCCAGGAGAGTTCCAAATGTGTGTGGGTATAATATATATCCCACGGGGGTAAAAGTGAAGAAAGTTTAAAAAAATTTTTTTGGGGACTTAGTCATTTTTCCGGCGTTTATCAGACTTTCAGATAGGGCCAATGTCAGTGAGCGTTCCGATTTCATTTCCAGAGCGATTCGCCCAATGAGTCCTTGATGTTTAGTCGTTTTCAGCCAATTTTCGGGATTTTTGAAAATTTCACTTTTTTGTGAAAATATCCACTAAATGAGGGAATAATATGTGTGAGGGTACCCCAGGAGAGTTCCAAATGTGTGTGGTTATAATATATATCCCACGAGGGTAAAATTGAAAAAAGTTGAAAAAATTTTTTTTATGGAGTTAGTCATTTTTCTGGCGTTTCTCAGACTTTCAGATAGGGGAAATGTCAGTGAGCGTTCCGATTTCAGTTCCAGAGCCATTCGAACAATGAGTCTTTGATATTTAGTCGTTTTCAGCCAATTTTTGGGATTTTTGAAAATTTCACTTTTTTGTGAAAATATCCATTAAATGAGGGAATAATATTTGTGAGGGTACCAAAGGAGAGTTCCAAATGTGTGTGGGTAGAATAAATATCCCACGGGGGTAAAATTGAAAAAAGTTGAAAACATTTTTTTTTGGACTTAGTCATTTTTCCGGCGTTTATCAGACTTTCAGATAGGGGAAATGTCAGTGAACGTTCCGATTTCAGTTCCAGAGCGATTTGCCCAATGAGTCCTTGATATTTCGTCGTTTCCAGCCAATATTTTGGATTTTTGAAAATTTCACTTTTTCGTGAAAATATCCACTAAATGAGGGAATAATATGTGTGAGGGTACCCCAAGAGAGTTCCAAATGTGTGTGGGTAGAATATATATCCCACCGGGGGTAAAATTGAAAAAAGTTGAAAAAATTTTTTTCTTGGACTTAGTCATTTTTCCGGCGTTTATCAGACTTTCAGATAGGGGAAATGTCAGTGAGCATTCCGATTTCAGTTCCAGAGCGATTCGCCCAATGAGTCCTTGATATTTAGTCGTTTTCAGCCAATTTTCGGGATTTTTGAAAATTTTACTTTTTTGTGAAAATATCCACTAAATGAGGGAATAATATGTGTGAGGGTACCCCAGGAGAGTTCCAAATGTGTGTGGGTATAATATATATCCCACGGGGGTAAAAGTGAAGAAAGTTTAAAAAAATTTTTTTGGGGACTTAGTCATTTTTCCGGCGTTTATCAGACTTTCAGATAGGGCCAATGTCAGTGAGCGTTCCGATTTCATTTCCAGAGCGATTCGCCCAATGAGTCCTTGATGTTTAGTCGTTTTCAGCCAATTTTCGGGATTTTTGAAAATTTCACTTTTTTGTGAAAATATCCACTAAATGAGGGAATAATATGTGTGAGGGTACCCCAGGAGAGTTCCAAATGTGTGTGGTTATAATATATATCCCACGAGGGTAAAATTGAAAAAAGTTGAAAAAATTTTTTTTATGGAGTTAGTCATTTTTCTGGCGTTTCTCAGACTTTCAGATAGGGGAAATGTCAGTGAGCATTCCGATTTCAGTTCCAGAGCCATTCGAACAATGAGTCTTTGATATTTAGTCGTTTTCAGCCAATTTTTGGGATTTTTGAAAATTTCACTTTTTTGTGAAAATATCCATTAAATGAGGGAATAATATTTGTGAGGGTACCAAAGGAGAGTTCCAAATGTGTGTGGGTAGAATAAATATCCCACGGGGGTAAAATTGAAAAAAGTTGAAAACATTTTTTTTTGGACTTAGTCATTTTTCCGGCGTTTATCAGACTTTCAGATAGGGGAAATGTCAGTGAACGTTCCGATTTCAGTTCCAGAGCGATTTGCCCAATGAGTCCTTGATATTTCGTCGTTTCCAGCCAATATTTTGGATTTTTGAAAATTTCACTTTTTCGTGAAAATATCCACTAAATGAGGGAATAATATGTGTGAGGGTACCCCAAGAGAGTTCCAAATGTGTGTGGGTAGAATATATATCCCACCGGGGGTAAAATTGAAAAAAGTTGAAAAAATTTTTTTCTTGGACTTAGTCATTTTTCCGGCGTTTATCAGACTTTCAGATAGGGGAAATGTCAGTGAGCATTCCGATTTCAGTTCCAGAGCGATTCGCCCAATGAGTCCTTGATATTTAGTCGTTTTCAGCCAATTTTCGGGATTTTTGAAAATTTTACTTTTTTGTGAAAATATCCACTAAATGAGGGAATAATATGTGTGAGGGTACCCCAGGAGAGTTCCAAATGTGTGTGGGTATAATATATATCCCACGGGGGTAAAAGTGAAGAAAGTTTAAAAAAATTTTTTTGGGGACTTAGTCATTTTTCCGGCGTTTATCAGACTTTCAGATAGGGCCAATGTCAGTGAGCGTTCCGATTTCATTTCCAGAGCGATTCGCCCAATGAGTCCTTGATGTTTAGTCGTTTTCAGCCAATTTTCGGGATTTTTGAAAATTTCACTTTTTTGTGAAAATATCCACTAAATGAGGGAATAATATGTGTGAGGGTACCCCAGGAGAGTTCCAAATGTGTGTGGTTATAATATATATCCCACGAGGGTAAAATTGAAAAAAGTTGAAAAAATTTTTTTTATGGAGTTAGTCATTTTTCTGGCGTTTCTCAGACTTTCAGATAGGGGAAATGTCAGTGAGCGTTCCGATTTCAGTTCCAGAGCCATTCGAACAATGAGTCTTTGATATTTAGTCGTTTTCAGCCAATTTTTGGGATTTTTGAAAATTTCACTTTTTTGTGAAAATATCCATTAAATGAGGGAATAATATTTGTGAGGGTACCAAAGGAGAGTTCCAAATGTGTGTGGGTAGAATAAATATCCCACGGGGGTAAAATTGAAAAAAGTTGAAAACATTTTTTTTTGGACTTAGTCATTTTTCCGGCGTTTATCAGACTTTCAGATAGGGGAAATGTCAGTGAACGTTCCGATTTCAGTTCCAGAGCGATTTGCCCAATGAGTCCTTGATATTTCGTCGTTTCCAGCCAATATTTTGGATTTTTGAAAATTTCACTTTTTCGTGAAAATATCCACTAAATGAGGGAATAATATGTGTGAGGGTACCCCAAGAGAGTTCCAAATGTGTGTGGGTAGAATATATATCCCACCGGGGGTAAAATTGAAAAAAGTTGAAAAAATTTTTTTCTTGGACTTAGTCATTTTTCCGGCGTTTATCAGACTTTCAGATAGGGGAAATGTCAGTGAGCATTCCGATTTCAGTTCCAGAGCGATTCGCCCAATGAGTCCTTGATATTTAGTCGTTTTCAGCCAATTTTCAGGATTTTTGAAAATTTTACTTTTTTGTGAAAATATCCACTAAATGAGGGAATAATATGTGTGAGGGTACCCCAGGAGAGTTCCAAATGTGTGTGGGTATAATATATATCCCACGGGGGTAAAAGTGAAGAAAGTTTAAAAAAATTTTTTTGGGGACTTAGTCATTTTTCCGGCGTTTATCAGACTTTCAGATAGGGCCAATGTCAGTGAGCGTTCCGATTTCATTTCCAGAGCGATTCGCCCAATGAGTCCTTGATGTTTAGTCGTTTTCAGCCAATTTTCGGGATTTTTGAAAATTTCACTTTTTTGTGAAAATATCCACTAAATGAGGGAATAATATGTGTGAGGGTACCCCAGGAGAGTTCCAAATGTGTGTGGTTATAATATATATCCCACGAGGGTAAAATTGAAAAAAGTTGAAAAAATTTTTTTTATGGAGTTAGTCATTTTTCTGGCGTTTCTCAGACTTTCAGATAGGGGAAATGTCAGTGAGCATTCCGATTTCAGTTCCAGAGCCATTCGAACAATGAGTCTTTGATATTTAGTCGTTTTCAGCCAATTTTTGGGATTTTTGAAAATTTCACTTTTTTGTGAAAATATCCATTAAATGAGGGAATAATATTTGTGAGGGTACCAAAGGAGAGTTCCAAATGTGTGTGGGTAGAATAAATATCCCACGGGGGTAAAATTGAAAAAAGTTGAAAACATTTTTTTTTGGACTTAGTCATTTTTCCGGCGTTTATCAGACTTTCAGATAGGGGAAATGTCAGTGAACGTTCCGATTTCAGTTCCAGAGCGATTTGCCCAATGAGTCCTTGATATTTCGTCGTTTCCAGCCAATATTTTGGATTTTTGAAAATTTCACTTTTTCGTGAAAATATCCACTAAATGAGGGAATAATATGTGTGAGGGTACCCCAGGAGAGTTCCAAATGTGTGTGGGTAGAATATATATCCCACGAGGGTAAAATTGAAAAAAGTTGAAAAAATTTTTTTCTTGGGATTAGTCATTTTTCCGGCGTTTCTCAGACTTTCAGATAGGGGAAATGTCAGTGAGCATTCCGATTTCAGTTCCAGAGCGATTCGCCCAATGAGTCCTTGATATTTAGTCGTTTTCAGCCAATTTTCGGGATTTTTGAAAATGTCACCTTTTTGTGAAAATATCCACTAAATGAGGGAATAATATGTGTGAGGGTACCCCAGGAGAGTTCCAAATGTGTGTGGGTAGAATATATATCCCACGGGGGTAAAAGTGAAGAAAGTTTAAAAAAATTTTTTTGGGGACTTAGTCATTTTTCCGGCGTTTATCAGACTTTCAGATAGGGGAAATGTCAGTGAGCGTTCCGATTTCAGTTCCAGAGTGATTCGCCCAATGAGTCCTTGATATTTAGTCGTTTTCAGCCAATTTTCGGGATTTTTGAAAATTTCACTTTTTGTTAAAATATCCACTAAATGAGGGAATAATATGTGTGAGGGTACCGAGGAGATTTCCAAATGTGTGTGGGTAGAATATATATCCCACGGGGGTAAAATTGAAAAAAGTTGAAAAAATTTTTTTTTTTGGACTTAGTCATTTTTCCGGCATTTATCAGACTTTCAGATAGGGGAAATGTCAGTGAACGTTCCGATTTCCGTTCCAGAGCGATTCGCCCAATGAGTCCTGGATATTTAGTCGTTTTCAGCCAATTTTCTGGATTTTTGAAAATTTTACTTTTTTGTGAAAATATCCACTAAATGAGGGAATAATATGTGTGAGGGTACCCCAGGAGAGTTCCACATGTGTGTGGATATAATATATATCCCACGAGGGTAAAATTGAAAAAAGTTGAAAAAAATTTTTTTTTGGGCTTAGTCATTTTTCCGCCATTTCTCAGACTTTCAGATAGGGGAAATGTCAGTGAGCGTTCCGATTTCAGTTCCAGAGCGATTTGCCCAATGAGTCCTTGATATTTAGTCGTTTTCAGCCAATTTTTGGGATTTTTGAAAATTTCACTTTTTGTGAAAATATCCACTAATTGAGGGAATAATATGTGTGAGGGTACCCCAGGAGAGTTCCAAATGTGTGGGTAGAATATATATCCCACGGGGTAAAATTGAAAAAAGTTTAAAAAAAATTTTTGGGGGACTTAGTCATTTTTCCGGCGTTTATCAGACTTTCAGATAGGGCAAATGTCAGTGATCATTCCGATTTCATTTCCAGAGCGATTCGCCCAATGAGTCCTTGATGTTTAGTCGTTTTCAGCCAATTTTCGGGAGTTTTGAAAATTTCACTTTTTTGTGAAAATATCCACTAAATGAGGGAATAATATGTGTGAGGGTACCCCAGGAGAGTTCCAAATGTGTGTGGGTAGAATATATATCCCACTGGGGGTAAAATTGAAAAAAGTTGAAAAAATTTTTTTTTCTTGAACTTAGTCATTTTTCCGGCATTTATCAGACTTTCAGATAGGGGAAATGTCAGTGAGCGTTCCGATTTCAGTTCCAGAGCGATTCGCCCAATGAGTCCTTGATATTTAGTCGTTTTCAGCCAATTTTCGGGATTTTTGAAAATTTCACTTTTTGTTAAAATATCCACTAAATGAGGGAATAATATGTGTGAGGGTACCCAGGAGATTTCCAAATGTGTGTGGGTAGAATATATATCCCACGGGGGTAAAATTGAAAAAAGTTGAAAAAATTTTTTTTTTTGGACTTAGTCATTTTTCCGGCATTTATCAGACTTTCAGATAGGGGAAATGTCAGTGAACGTTCCGATTTCCGTTCCAGAGCGATTCGCCCAATGAGTCCTGGATATTTAGTCGTTTTCAGCCAATTTTCTGGATTTTTGAAAATTTTACTTTTTTGTGAAAATATCCACTAAATGAGGGAATAATATGTGTGAGGGTACCCCAGGAGAGTTCCAAATGTGTGTGGATATAATATATATCCCAAGAGGGTAAAATTGAAAAAAGTTGAAAAAAATTTTTTTTTGGGCTTAGTCATTTTTCCGCCGTTTCTCAGACTTTCAGATAGGGGAAATGTCAGTGAGCGTTCCGATTTCAGTTCCAGAGCGATTTGCCCAATGAGTCCTTGATATTTAGTCGTTTTCAGCCAATTTTCGGGATTTTTGAAAATGTCACCTTTTTGTGAAAATATCCACTAAATGAGGGAATAATATGTGTGAGGGTACCCCAGGAGAGTTCCAAATGTGTGTGGGTAGAATATATATCCCACGGGGGTAAAATTGAAAAAAGTAAAAAAAAAAATTTTTGGGGGACTTAGTCATTTTTCCAGCGTTTATCAGACTTTCACATAGGGGAAATGTCAGTGAGCGTTCCGATTTCAGTTCCAGAGCGATTCGCCCAATGAGTCCTTGATATTTAGTCGTTTTCAGCCAATTTTCGGGATTTTTGAAAATTTCACTTTTTTGTGAAAATATCCACTAAATGAGGGAATAATATGTGTGAGGGTACCCCAGGAGAGTTCCAAATGTGTGTGGGTAGAATATATATCGCACGAGGGTAAAATTGAAAAAAGTTGAAAAAATTTTTTTCTTGGGCTTAGTCATTTTTCCGGCGTTTATCAGACTTTCAGATAGGGGAAATGTCAGTGAGCGTTCCGATTTCAGTTCCAGAGCGATTCGCCCAATGAGTCCTTGATATTTAGTTGTTTTCAGCCAATTTTCGGGATTTTTGAAAATTTCACTTTTTTGTGAAAATATCCACTAAATGAGGGAATAATATGTGTGAGGGTACCCCTGGAGAGTTCCAAATGTCTATGGGTAGAATATATATCCCACAGGGGTAAAATTGAAAAAAGTTGGAAATTTTTTTTTCTTGGACTTAGTCATTTTTCCGGCATGTGTCAGACTTTCAGATAGGGGAAATGTCAGTGAGCGTTCCGATTTCAGTTCCAGAGCGATTCGCCCAATGAGTCCTTGATATTTAGTCGTTTTCAGCCAATTTTCTGGATTTTTGAAAATTTCACTTTTTTGTGAAAATATCCACTAAATGAGGGAATAATATGTGTGAGGGTACCCCAGGAGATTTCCAAATGTGTGTGGGTAGAATATATACCCCCACAGGGGTAAAATTGAAAAAAGTTGGAAATTTTTTTTTCTTGGACTTAGTCATTTTTACGGCATTTATCAGACTTTCAGATAGGGGAAATGTTAGTGAGCTTTCCGATTTCAGTTCCAGAGCGATTTGCCCAATACAGTCCTTGATATTTAGTCGTTTTCAGCCAATATTTTGGATTTTTGAAAATTTCACTTTTTTGTGAAAATATCCCCTAAATGAGGGAATAATATGTGTGAGGGTACCCCAGGAGAGTTCCAAATGTGTGTGGGTATAAAATATATCCCACGAGGGTAAAATTGAAAAAAGTTGAAAAAAAATTTTTTTTTCGGCTTAGTCATTTTTCCTGCGTTTCTCAGACTTTCAGATAGGGGAAATGTCAGTGAGCGTTCCGATTTCAGTTCCAGAGCGATTCGCCCAATGAGTCCTTGATATTTAGTCGTTTTCAGCCAATTTTTGGGATTTTGAAAATTTCACTTTTTTGTGAAAATATCCACTAAATGAGGGAATAATATGTGTGAGGGTACCCCAGGAGAGTTCCAAATGTGTGTGGGTAGAATATATATCCCACGAGGGTAAAATTGAAAAAAGTTGAAAAATTTTTTTTCTTGGGCTTAGTCATTTTTCAGGCGTTTCTCAGACTTTCAGATAGGGGAAATGTCAGTGAGCATTCCGATTTCAGTTCCAGAGCGATTCGCCCAATGAGTCCTTGATATTTAGTCGTTTTCAGCCAATTTTCGGGATTTTTGAAAATGTCACCTTTTTGTGAAAATATCCACTAAATGAGGGAATAATATGTGTGAGGGTTCTCCAGGAGAGTTCCAAATGTGTGTGGGTAGAATATATATCCCACGGGGGTAAAATTGAAAAAAGTTGAAAAAAAATTTTACTTGGACTTAGTCATTTTTCCGGCGTTTATCAGACTTTCAGATAGGGGAAATGTCAGTGAGCGTTCCGATTTCAGTTCCAGAGCGATTCGACCAATGAGTCCTTGATATTTAGTCGTTTTCAGCCAATTTTCGGGATTTTTGAAAATTTCACTTTTTTGTGAAAATATCCACTAAATGAGGGAATAATATGTGTGAGGGTACCCCAGGAGAGTTCCAAATGTGTGTGGGTATAAAATATATCCCACGAGGGTAAAATTGAAAAAAGTTGAAAAAAATTTTTTTTGGGCTTAGTCATTTTTCCTGCGTTTCTCAGACTTTCAGATAGGGGAAATGTCAGTGATCGTTCCGATTTCAGTTCCAGAGCGATTTGCCCAATGAGTCCTTGATATTTAGTCGTTTTCAGCCAATTTTCTGGATTTTTGAAAATTTCACTTTTTTGTGAAAATATCCACTAAATGAGGGAATAATATGTGTGAGGGTACCCCAGGAGAGTTCCAAATGTGTGGGTAGTATATATATCCCACGGGGGTAAAATTGAAAAAAGTTTAAAAAAATTTTTTTTTGGGCTTAGTCATTTTTCCTGCGTTTCTCAGACTTTTAGATAGGGGAAATGTCAGTGAGCGTTCCGATTTCAGTTCCAGAGCGATTTGCCCAATGAGTCTTTGATATTTAGTCGTTTTCAGCCAATTTTCGGGATTTTTGAAAATTTCACTTTTTTGTGAAAATATCCACTAAATGAGGGAATAATATGTGTGAGGGTACCCCAGGAGAGTTCCAAATGTGTGTGGGTATAAAATATATCCCACGAGGGTAAAATTGAAAAAAGTTGAAAAAATTTTTTTTTGGGCTTAGTCATTTTTCCTGCGTTTCTCAGACTTTCAGATAGGGGAAATGGCAGTGAGCGTTCCGATTTCAGTTCCAGAGCGATTTGCCCAATGAGTCCTTGATATTTAATCGTTTTCAGCCAATTTTCGGGATTTCTGAAAATGTCACCTTTTTGTGAAAATATCCACTAAATGAGGGAATAATATGTGTGAGGGTACTCCAGGAGAGTTTCAAATGTGTGTGGGTAGAATATATATCCCACAGGGGTAAAATTGAAAAAAGTTGAAAAAAAATTTTACTTGGACTTAGTCATTTTTCCGGCGTTTATCAGACTTTCACATAGGGGAAATGTCAGTGAGCGTTCCGATTTCAGTTCCAGAGCGATTCGCCCAATGAGTCCTTGATATTTAGTCGTTTTCAGCCAATTTTCGGGATTTTTGAAAATTTCACTTTTTTGTGAAAATATCCACTAAATGAGGGAATAATATGTGTGAGGGTACCCCAGGAGAGTTCCAAATGTGTGTGGGTAGAATATATATCGCACGAGGGTAAAATTGAAAAAAGTTGAAAAAATTTTTTTCTTGGGCTTAGTCATTTTTCCGGCGTTTATCAGACTTTCAGATAGGGGAAATGTCAGTGAGCGTTCCGATTTCAGTTCCAGAGCGATTCGCCCAATGAGTCCTTGATATTTAGTTGTTTTCAGCCAATTTTCGGGATTTTTGAAAATTTCACTTTTTTGTGAAAATATCCACTAAATGAGGGAATAATATGTGTGAGGGTACCCCTGGAGAGTTCCAAATGTCTATGGGTAGAATATATATCCCACAGGGGTAAAATTGAAAAAAGTTGGAAATTTTTTTTTCTTGGACTTAGTCATTTTTCCGGCATGTGTCAGACTTTCAGATAGGGGAAATGTCAGTGAGCGTTCCGATTTCAGTTCCAGAGCGATTCGCCCAATGAGTCCTTGATATTTAGTCGTTTTCAGCCAATTTTCTGGATTTTTGAAAATTTCACTTTTTTGTGAAAATATCCACTAAATGAGGGAATAATATGTGTGAGGGTACCCCAGGAGATTTCCAAATGTGTGTGGGTAGAATATATACCCCCACAGGGGTAAAATTGAAAAAAGTTGGAAATTTTTTTTTCTTGGACTTAGTCATTTTTACGGCATTTATCAGACTTTCAGATAGGGGAAATGTTAGTGAGCTTTCCGATTTCAGTTCCAGAGCGATTTGCCCAATACAGTCCTTGATATTTAGTCGTTTTCAGCCAATATTTTGGATTTTTGAAAATTTCACTTTTTTGTGAAAATATCCCCTAAATGAGGGAATAATATGTGTGAGGGTACCCCAGGAGAGTTCCAAATGTGTGTGGGTATAAAATATATCCCACGAGGGTAAAATTGAAAAAAGTTGAAAAAAAATTTTTTTTTCGGCTTAGTCATTTTTCCTGCGTTTCTCAGACTTTCAGATAGGGGAAATGTCAGTGAGCGTTCCGATTTCAGTTCCAGAGCGATTCGCCCAATGAGTCCTTGATATTTAGTCGTTTTCAGCCAATTTTTGGGATTTTGAAAATTTCACTTTTTTGTGAAAATATCCACTAAATGAGGGAATAATATGTGTGAGGGTACCCCAGGAGAGTTCCAAATGTGTGTGGGTAGAATATATATCCCACGAGGGTAAAATTGAAAAAAGTTGAAAAATTTTTTTTCTTGGGCTTAGTCATTTTTCAGGCGTTTCTCAGACTTTCAGATAGGGGAAATGTCAGTGAGCATTCCGATTTCAGTTCCAGAGCGATTCGCCCAATGAGTCCTTGATATTTAGTCGTTTTCAGCCAATTTTCGGGATTTTTGAAAATGTCACCTTTTTGTGAAAATATCCACTAAATGAGGGAATAATATGTGTGAGGGTTCTCCAGGAGAGTTCCAAATGTGTGTGGGTAGAATATATATCCCACGGGGGTAAAATTGAAAAAAGTTGAAAAAAAATTTTACTTGGACTTAGTCATTTTTCCGGCGTTTATCAGACTTTCAGATAGGGGAAATGTCAGTGAGCGTTCCGATTTCAGTTCCAGAGCGATTCGACCAATGAGTCCTTGATATTTAGTCGTTTTCAGCCAATTTTCGGGATTTTTGAAAATTTCACTTTTTTGTGAAAATATCCACTAAATGAGGGAATAATATGTGTGAGGGTACCCCAGGAGAGTTCCAAATGTGTGTGGGTATAAAATATATCCCACGAGGGTAAAATTGAAAAAAGTTGAAAAAAATTTTTTTTGGGCTTAGTCATTTTTCCTGCGTTTCTCAGACTTTCAGATAGGGGAAATGTCAGTGATCGTTCCGATTTCAGTTCCAGAGCGATTTGCCCAATGAGTCCTTGATATTTAGTCGTTTTCAGCCAATTTTCTGGATTTTTGAAAATTTCACTTTTTTGTGAAAATATCCACTAAATGAGGGAATAATATGTGTGAGGGTACCCCAGGAGAGTTCCAAATGTGTGGGTAGTATATATATCCCACGGGGGTAAAATTGAAAAAAGTTTAAAAAAATTTTTTTTTGGGCTTAGTCATTTTTCCTGCGTTTCTCAGACTTTTAGATAGGGGAAATGTCAGTGAGCGTTCCGATTTCAGTTCCAGAGCGATTTGCCCAATGAGTCTTTGATATTTAGTCGTTTTCAGCCAATTTTCGGGATTTTTGAAAATTTCACTTTTTTGTGAAAATATCCACTAAATGAGGGAATAATATGTGTGAGGGTACCCCAGGAGAGTTCCAAATGTGTGTGGGTATAAAATATATCCCACGAGGGTAAAATTGAAAAAAGTTGAAAAAATTTTTTTTTGGGCTTAGTCATTTTTCCTGCGTTTCTCAGACTTTCAGATAGGGGAAATGGCAGTGAGCGTTCCGATTTCAGTTCCAGAGCGATTTGCCCAATGAGTCCTTGATATTTAATCGTTTTCAGCCAATTTTCGGGATTTCTGAAAATGTCACCTTTTTGTGAAAATATCCACTAAATGAGGGAATAATATGTGTGAGGGTACTCCAGGAGAGTTTCAAATGTGTGTGGGTAGAATATATATCCCACAGGGGTAAAATTGAAAAAAGTTGAAAAAAAATTTTACTTGGACTTAGTCATTTTTCCGGCGTTTATCAGACTTTCAGATAGGGGAAATGTCAGTGAGCGTTCCGATTTCAGTTCCAAAGTGATTCGCCCAATGAGTCCTTGATATTTAGTCGTTTTCAGCCAATTTTCGGGATTTTTGAAAATTTCACTTTTTGTGAAAATATCCACTAATTGAGGAAATAATATGTGTGAGGGTACCCCAGGAGAGTTCCAAATGTGTGTGGGTAGAATATATATCCCACGGGGGTAAAATTGAAAAAAGTTAAAAAAAAATTTTTGGGGGACTTAGTCATTTTTCCGGCGTTTATCAGACTTTCAGATAGGGCAAATGTCAGTGATCATTCCGATTTCATTTCCAGAGCGATTCGCCCAATGAGTCCTTGATGTTTAGTCGTTTTCAGCCAATTTTCGGGATTTTTGAAAATTTCACTTTTTTGTGAAAATATCCACTAAATGAGGGAATAATATGTGTGAGGGTACCCCAGGAGAGTTCCAAATGTGTGTGGGTAGAATATATATCCCACTGGGGGTAAAATTGAAAAAAGTTGAAAAAAAATTTTTTTCTTGAACTTAGTCATTTTTCCGGCATTTATCAGACTTTCAGATAGGGGAAATGTCAGTGAGCGTTCCGATTTCAGTTCCAGAGCGATTCGCCCAATGAGTCCTTGATATTTAGTCGTTTTCAGCCAATTTTCGGGATTTTTGAAAATTTCACTTTTTTGTGAAAATATCCACTAAATGAGGGAATAATATGTGTGAGGGTACCCCAGGAGAGTTCCAAATGTGTGTGGGTAGAATATATATCCCACGAGGGTAAAATTGAAAAAAGTTGAAAAATTTTTTTTCTTGGGCTTAGTCATTTTTCCGGCGTTTCTCAGACTTTCAGATAGGGGAAATGTCAGTGAGCATTCCGATTTCAGTTCCAGAGCGATTCGCCCAATGAGTCCTGGATATTTAGTCGTTTTCAGCCAATTTTCGAGATTTTTGAAAATGTCACCTTTTTGTGAAAATATCCACTAAATGAGGGAATAATATGTGTGAGGGTACCCCAGGAGAGTTCCAAATGTGTGTGGGTAGAATATATATCCCACGGGGGTAAAAGTGAAGAAAGTTTAAAAAAATTTTTTTGGGGACTTAGTCATTTTTCCGGCGTTTATCAGACTTTCAGATAGGGGAAATGTCAGTGAGCGTTCCGATTTCAGTTCCGGAGCGATTCGCCCAATGAGTCCTTGATATTTAGTCGTTTTCAGCCAATTTTCGGGATTTTTGAAAATTTCACTTTTTTGTGAAAATATCCACTAAATGAGGGAATAATATGTGTGAGGGTACCCCAGGAGAGTTCCAAATGTGTGTGGGTATAAAATATATCCCACGAGGGTAAAATTGAAAAAAGGTGAAAAAAATTTTTTTTTCGGCTTAGTCATTTTTCCTGCGTTTCTCAGACTTTCAGATAGGGGAAATGTCAGTGAGCGTTCCGATTTCAGTTCCAGAGTGATTCACCCAATGAGTCCTTGATATTTAGTCGTTTTCAGCCAATTTTTGGGATTTTTGAAAATTTCACTTTTTTGTGAAAATATCCACTAAATGAGGGAATAATATGTGTGAGGGTACCCCAGGAGAGTTCCAAATGTGTGTGGGTAGAATATATATCCCACGAGGGTAAAATTGAAAAAAGTTGAAAAAAATTTTACTTGGACTTAGTCATTTTTCCGGCGTTTCTCAGACTTTCAGATAGGGGAAATGTCAGTGAGCATTCCGATTTCAGTTCCAGAGCGATTCGCCCAATGAGTCCTTGATATTTAGTCGTTTTCAGAAAATTTTCGGGATTTTTGAAAATGTCACCTTTTTGTGAAAATATCCACTAAATGAGGGAATAATATGTGTGAGGGTACTCCAGGAGAGTTCCAAATGTGTGTGGGTATAAAATATATCCCACGAGGGTAAAATTGAAAAAAGTTGAATAAAAATTTTTTTTTGGGCTTAGTCATTTTTCCTGCGTTTCTCAGACTTTCAGATAGGGGAAATGTCAGTGAGCGTTCCGATTTCAGTTCCAGAGCGATTCGCCCAATGAGTCCTTGATATTTAGTCGTTTTCAGCCAATTTTCGGGATTTTTGAAAATTTCACTTTTTTGTGAAAATATCCACTAAATGAGGGAATAATATGTGTGAGGGTACCACAGGAGAGTTCCAAATGTGTGTGGGTAGAATAAATATCCCACGGGGTAAAATTGAAAAAAGTTGAAAACATTTTTTTTTTGGACTTAGTCATTTTTCCGGCTCTTATCAGACTTTCAGATAGGGGAAATGTCAGTGAACGTTCCGATTTCAGTTCCAGAGCGATTCGCCCAATGAGTCCTTGATATTTAGTCGTTTTCAGCCAATATTTTGGATTTTTGAAAATTTCACTTTTTTTGTGAAAATATCCACTAAATGAGGGAATAATATGTGTGAGGGTACCCCAGGAGATTTCCGAATGTGTGTGGGTAGAATATATATCCCACGGGGGTAAAATTGAAAAAAGTTGAAAATTTTTTTTTCTTGGACTTAGTCATTTTTCCGGCATTTATCCGACTTTCAGATAGGGGAAATGTCAGTGAGCGTTCTGATTTCAGTTCCAGGGCGATTCGCCCAATGAGTCTTTGATATTTAGTCGTTTTCAGCCAATTTTCGGGATTTTTGAAAATTTCACTTTTTTGTGAAAATATCCACTAAATGAGGGAATAATATGTGTGAGGGTACCCCAGGAGAGTTCCAAATGTGTGTGGGTAGAATATGTATCCCACGGGGGTAAAATTGAAAAAAGTTGAAAACATTTTTTTCTGGACTTAGTCATTTTTCCGGCGTTTATCAGACTTTCAGATAGGGCAAATGTTAGTGAGCGCTTCGATTTCATTTCCAGAGCGATTCGCCCAATGAGTCCTTGATGTTTAGTCGTTTTCAGCCAATTTTCGGGATTTTTGAAAATTTCACTTTTTTGTGAAAATATCCACTAAATGAGGGAATAATATGCGTGAGGTAACCCCAGGAGAGTTCCAAATGTGTGTGGGTAGCATATATATCCCACGTGGGTAAAATTGAAAAAAGTTTAAAAAAAATTTTTCTTGGACTTAGTCATTTTTCCGGCGTTTATCAGACTTTCAGATAGGGGAAATGTCAGTGAGCGTTCCAATTTCAGTTCCAGAGCGATTCGCCCAATGAGTCCTTGATATTTAGTCGTTTTAAGCCAATTTTCTGGATTTTTGAAAATTTCACTTTTTTGTGAAAATATCCACTAAATGAGGGGATAATATGTGTGAGGGTACACCAGGAGAGTTCCAAATGTGTGTGGGTAGAATATATATCCCATGGGGTAAAATTGAAAAAAGATGAAAAAAATTTTTTTTTGGACTTAGTCATTTTTCCGGCGTTTATCAGACTTTCAGATAGGGCAAATGTCAGTGAGTGTTCTGATTTCAGTTCCAGAGCGATTCGCCCAATGAGTCCTTGATATTTAGTCGTTTTCAGCCAATTTTCTGGATTTTTGAAAATTTCACTTTTTTGTGAAAATATCCACTAAATGAGGGAATAATATGGGTGAGGGTACCCCAGGAGAGTTCCAAATGTGTGTGGGTAGAAAATATATCCCACGGGGGTAAAATTGAAAAAAGTTGAAAAAAAATTTTTCTTGGACTTAGTCATTTTTCCGGCATTTATCCGACTTTCAGATAGGGGAAATGTCAGTAAGCGTTCCGATTTCAGTTCCAGAGCGATTCGCCCAATGAGTCCTTGATATTTAGTCGTTTTCAGCCAATTTTCTGGATTTTTGAAAATTTCACTTTTTTGTGAAAATATCTACTAAATGAGGGAATAATATGTGTGAGGGTACCCCAGGAGAGTTCCAAATGTGTGTGGGTAGAATATATATCCCACTAGGGTAAATTTGAAAAAAGTTGAAAAAATTTTTTTTTTGGACTTAGTCATTTTTCCGGCATTTATCCGACTTTCAGATAGGGGAAATGTCAGTAAGCGTTCCGATTTCAGTTCCAGAGCGATTCGCCCAATGTGTCCTTGATATTTAGTCGTTTTCAGCCAATTTTCTGGATTTTTGAAAATGTCACTTTTTTGTGAAAATATCCACTAAATGAGGGAATAATATGTGTGAGGGTACTCCAGGAGAGTTCCAAATGTTTGTGGGTAGAATATATATCCCACGGGGGTAAAATTGAAAAAAGTTGAAAAAATTTTTTTCTTGGACTTAGTCATTTTTCCGGCGTTTATCAGACTTTCAGATAGGGGAAATGTCAGTGAGCGTTACAATTTCAGTTCCAGAGCGATTCGCCCAATGAGTCCTTGATATTTAGTCGTTTTAAGCCAATTTTCTGGATTTTTGAAAATTTCACTTTTTTGTGAAAATATCCACTAAATGAGGGGATAATATGTGTGAGGGTACACCAGGAGAGTTCCAAATGTGTGTGGGTAGAATATATATCCCATGGGGTAAAATTGAAAAAAGATGAAAAAAATTTTTTTTTGGACTTAGTCATTTTTCCGGCGTTTATCAGACTTTCAGATAGGGCAAATGTCAGTGAGTGTTCTGATTTCAGTTCCAGAGCGATTCGCCCAATGAGTCCTTGATATTTAGTCGTTTTCAGCCAATTTTCTGGATTTTTGAAAATTTCACTTTTTTTTGAAAATATCCACTAAATGAGGGAATAATATGGGTGAGGGTACCCCAGGAGAGTTCCAAATGTGGTTGGGTAGAATATATATCCCACGGGTGTAAATTTGAAAAAGTTGAAAAAAATTTTTTTTTGGACTTAGTCATTTTTCCGGCATTTATCCGACTTTCAGATAGGAAAAATGTCAGTGAGCGTTCCGATTTCAGTTCCAGAGCGATTCGCCTAATGAGTCCTTGATATTTAGTCGTTTTCAGACAATTTTCTGGATTTTTGAAAATGTCACTTTTTTGTGAAAATATCTACTAAATGATGGAATAATATGTGTGAGGGTACTCCAGGAGAGTTCCAAATGTGTGTGGGTAGAATATGTATCCCACGGGGGTAAAATTGAAAAAAGTTGAAAAAATTTTTTTCTGGACTTAGTCATTTTTCCGGCGTTTATCAGACTTTCAGATAGAGGAAATGTCAGTGAGCATTCCGATTTCAGTTCCAGAGCAATTTGCCCAATGAGTCCATAATATTTAGTCGTTTTCAGCCAATTTTCTGGATTCTTGAAAATTTCACTTTTTTGTGAAAATATCCACTAAATGAGGGAATAATATGTGTGAGGGTACCCCAGGAGAGTTCCAAATGTGTGTGGGTAGAATATATATCCCACGGGGGTAAAATTGAAAAAAGTTTAAAAAATTTTTTTTTGGGACTTAGACATTTTTCCGGCGTTTATCAGACTTTCAGATAGGGCAAATGTTAGTGAGCGTTCCGATTTCATTTCCAGAGCGATTCGCCCAATGAGTCCTTGATGTTTAGTTGTTTTCAGCCAATTTTCGGGATTTTTGAAAATGTCACTTTTTTGTGAAAATATCCACTAAATGAGGGAATAATATGTGTGAGGGTACTCCAGGAGAGTTCCAAATGTGTGTGGGTAGAAAATATATCCCACGGGGGTAAAATTGAAAAAAGTTGAAAAAAAATTTTTCTTGGACTTAGTCATTTTTCCGGCGTTTATCAGACTTTCAGATAGGGGAAATGTCAGTGAGCGTACCGATTTCAGTTCCAGAGCGATTCGCCCAATGAGTCCTTGATATTTATTCGTTTTAAGCCAATTTTCTGGATTTTTGAAAATTTCACTTTTTTGTGAAAATATGCACTAAATGAGGGGATAATATGTGTGAAGGTACCCCAGGAGAGTTCCAAATGTGTGTGGGTAGAATATATATCCCACGGGGGTAAATTTGAAAAAGTTGAAAAAAATTTTTTTTTTTTACTTAGTCATTTTTCCGGCATTTATCCGACTTTCAGATAGAGGAAATGTCAGTGAGCGTTCCGATTTCAGTTCCAGAGCGATTTGCCCAATGAGTCCTTGATATTTAGTCGTTTTCAGCCAATATTTTGGATTTTTGAAAATTTCACTTTTTTGTGAAAATATCCACTAAATGAGGGAATAATATGTGTGAGGGTACCCCAGGAGAGTTCCAAATGTGTGTGGGTGGAATATATATCCCACGGGGGTAAAATTGAAAAAAGTTGAAAAAAATTTTTTCTTGGACTTAGTCATTTTTCCGGCATTTATCTGACTTTCAGACAGGGGAAATGTTAGTGAGCTTTCCGATTTCAGTTCCAGAGCGATTCGCCCAATGAGTCCTTTATATTTAGTCGTTTTCAGCCAATTTTCTGGATTTTTGAAAATTTCACTTTTTTGTGAAAATTTCCACTAAATGAGGGAATAATATGTGTGAGGGTACCCCAGGAGAGTTCCAAATGTGTGTGGGTAGAAGATATATCACACGAGGGTAAAATTGAAAAAAGTTGAAAAAAATTTTTTTTTGGACTTAGTCATTTTTCCGGCGTTTCTCAGACTTTCAGATAGTGGAAATGTCAGTGAGCGTTCCGATTTCAGTTCCAGAGCGATTCGCCCAATGAGTCCTTGATATTTAGTCGTTTTCAGCCAATTTTCGGGATTTTTGAAAATTTCACTTTTTGTGAAAATATCCACTAATTGAGGGAATAATATGTGTGAGGGTACACCAGGAGAGTTTCAAATGTGTGTGGGTAGAATATATATCCCACGGGGGTAATAGTGAAAAAAGTTTAAAAAATTTTTTTTATGGACTTAGTCATTTTTCTGGCGTTTCTCAGTCTTTCAGATAGGGTAAATGTCAGTGAGCATTCCAATTTCAGTTCCAGAGTGATTCCCCCAATGAGTCCTTGATATTTAGTCGTTTTTAGCCAATTTTCTGGATTTTTGAAAATTTCACTTTTTTGTGAAAATATCCTCTAAATGAGGGAATAATATTTGTGAGGGTACCACAGGAGAGTTCCAAGTGTGTGTGGGTAGAATAAATATCCCACGTGGTAAAATTGAAAAAAGTTGAAAACATTTTTTTTTTGGACTTAGTCATTTTTCCAGCGCTTATCAGACTTTCAGATAGGGGAAATGTCAGTGAACCTTCCGATTTCAGTTCCAGAGCGATTCGCCCAATGAGTCCTTGATATTTAGTCGTTTTCAGCCAATATTTTGGATTTTTGAAAATTTCACTTTTTTGTGAAAATATCCACTAAATGAGGGAATAATATGTGTGAGGGTACCACAGGAGAGTTCCAAATGTGTGTGGGTAGAATAAATATCCCACGGGGGTAAAATTGAAAAAAGTTGAAAACATTTTTTTTTGGACTTAGTCATTTTTCCGGCGTTTATCAGACTTTCAGATAGGGGAAATGTCAGTGAACATTCCGATTTCAGTTCCAGAGCGATTTGCCCAATGAGTCCTTAATATTTAGTCGTTTACAGCCAATTTTCGGGATTTTTGAAAATTTCACTTTTTTGTGAAAATATCCACTAAATGAGGGAATAATATGTGTGAGGGTACCCCAGGAGAGTCCCAAATGTGTGTGGGTAGAATATATATCCCACGGGGGTATAATTGAAAAAAGTTTAAAAAAAATTTTTCTTGGACTTAGTCATTTTTCCGGCGTTTATCAGACTTTCAGATAGGGGAAATATCAGTGAGCGTTCCGATTTCAGTTCCAGAGCGATTCGCCCAATGAGTCCTTGATATTTAGTCGTTTTCAGCCAATTTTCTGGATTTTTGAAAATTTCACTTTTTTGTGAAAATGTCCACTAAATGAGGGAATAATATGTGTGAGGGTAACCCAGGAGAGTTCCAAATGTGTGTGGGTAGAATATATATCCCACGAGGGTAAAATTGAAAAAAGTTGAAAAAATTTTTTTCTTGGGCTTAGTCATTTTTCCGGCGTTTCTCAGACTTTCAGATAGGGGAAATGTCAGTGAGCATTCCGATTTCAGTTCCAGAGCGATTCGCCCAATGAGTCCTTGATATTTAGCCGTTTTCAGCCAATTTTCGGGATTTTCGAAAATGTCACCTTTTTGTGAAAATATCCACTAAATGAGGGAATAATATGTGTGAGGGTACCCCAGGAGATTTCCAAATGTGTGTGGGTAGAATATATATCCCACAGGGGTAAAATTGAAAAAAGTTGGAAATTTTTTTTTCTTGGACTTAGTCATTTTTCCGGTATTTATCAGACTTTCAGATAGGGGAAATGTTAGTGAGCTTTCCGATTTCAGTTCCAGAGCGATTCGCCCAATACAGTCCGTGATATTTAGTCGTTTTCAGCCAATATTTTGGATTTTTGAAAATTTCACTTTTTTGTGAAAATATCCACTAAATGAGGGAATAATATGTGTGAGGGTACCCCAGGAGAGTTCCAAATGTGTGTGGGTATAAAATATATCCCACGAGGGTAAAATTGAAAAAAGTTGAAAAAAATTTTTTTTTGGGCTTAGTCATTTTTCCTGCGTTTCTCAGACTTTCAGATAGGGGAAATGTCAGTGAGCGTTCCGATTTCAGTTCCAGAGCGATTCGCCCAATGAGTCCTTGATATTTCGTCGTTTTCAGCCAATTTTCGGGATTTTTGAAAATTTCACTTTTTTGTGAAAATATCCACTAAATGAGGGAATAATATGTGTGAGGGTACCCCAGGAGAGTTCTAAATGTGTGTGGGTAGAATAAATATCCCACGAGGTTAATATTGAAAAAAGTTTAAAAAAAAATTTTTTTGGGCTTAGTCATTTTTCCGCCGTTTCTCAGACTTTCAGATGGGGAAATGTAAGTGAGCATTCCGATTTCAGTTCCAGAGCGATTTACCCAATGAGTCCTTAATATTTAGTCGTTTACAGCCAATTTTCGGGATTTTTGAAAATTTCACTTTTTTGTGAAAATATCCACTAAATGAGGGAATAATATGTGTGAGGGTACCCCAGGAGAGTTCCAAATGTGTGTGGGTAGAATATATATCCCACGTGGGTAAAATTGAAAAAAGTTTTAAAAAATTTTTTCTTGGACTTAGTCATTTTTCTGGCGTTTATCAGTCTTTCAAATAAGGGAAATGTCAGTGAGCGTTCCGATTTCAGTTCCAGAGCGATTCCGCCAATGAGTCCTTGATATTTAGTCGTTTTCAGCCAATTTTCTAGATTTTTGAAAATTTCACTTTTTTGTGAAAATATCCACTAAATGAGGGAATAATATGTGTTAAGGTGCCCCAGGAGAGTTCCAAATGTGTGTGGGTATAATATATATCCCATGAGGGTAAAATTGAAAAAAGGTGAAAAAAAATTTTTTTGGGACTTAGTCATTTTTCCGCCGTTTCTCAGACTTTCAGATAGGGGAAATGTCAGTGAGCGTTCCGATTTCAGTTCTAGAGCGATTCGCCCAAAGAGTCCTTGATATTTAGTCGTTTTCAGCCAATTTTTGGGATTTTTGAAAATTTCACTTTTTTGTGAAAATATCCACTAAATGAGGGAATAATATGTGTGAGGGTACCCCAGGAGAGTTCCAAATGTGTGTGGGTAGAATATATATCCCACGGGGGTAAAATTGAAAAAAGTTTTAAAAATTTTTTTTTTGGGACTTAGTCATTTTTCCGGCGTTTATCAGACTTTCAGATAGGGCAAATGTCAGTGAGCGTTCCGATTTCAGTTCCAGAGCGATTCGCCCAATGAGTCCTTGATATTTAGTCGTTTTCAGCCAATTTTCTGGATTTTTGAAAATTTCACTTTTTTGTGAAAATATCCACTAAAAGAGGGAATAATATGTGTGAGGGTACCCCAGGAGAGTTCCAAATGTGTGTGGGTAGAATATATATCCCACGAGGGTAAAATTGAAAAAATTGAAAAAAAATTTTTCTTGGGCTTAGTCATTATTCCGGCGTTTCTCAGACTTTCAGATAGGGGAAATGTCAGTGAGCGTTCCGATTTCAGTTCCAGAGCGATTCGCCCAATAAGTCCTTGATATTTAGTCGTTTTCAGCCAATTTTCGAGATTTTTGAAAATTTCTCTTTTTTGTGAAAATATCCACTAAATGAGGGAATAATATGTGTGAGGGTACCCCAGGAGAGTTCCAAATGTGTGTGGGTAGAATATATATCCCACCGGGAGTAAAATTGAAAAAAGTTGAAATTTTTTTTCTTCTTGGACTTAGTCATTTTTCCGGCGCTTATCAGACTTTCAGATAGGGGAAATGTCAGTGAGCGTTCCGATTTCAGTTCCAGAGCGATTCGCCCAATGAGTCCTGGATATTTAGTCGTTTTCAACCAATTTTCTGGATTTTTGAAAATTTCACTTTTTTGTGAAAATATCCACTAAATGAGGGAATAATATGTGTGAGGGTACCCCAGGAGAGTTCTAAATATGTGTGGGTATAATATATATCCCACGAGGGTAAAATTGAAAAAAGTTGAAAAAAATTTTTTTTGGGCTTAGTCATTTTTCCGGCGTTTCTCAGACTTTCAGATAGGGGAAATGTCATTGAGCGTTCCAATTTCAGTTCCAGAGCGATTTGCCCAATGAGTCCTTAATATTTAGTCGTTTTCAGCCAATTTTCTGGATTTTTGAAAATTTCACTTTTTTGTGAAAATATCCACTAAATGAGGGAATAATATGTGTGATGGTACCCCAGGAGAGTTCTAAATGTGTGTGGGTAGAATAAATATCCCACGAGGGTAATATTGAAAAAAATGTAAAAAAAAATTTTTTTTGGGCTTAGTCATTTTTCCGCCGTTTCTCAGACTTTCAGATAGGGGAAATGTAAGTGATCATTCCGATTTCAGTTCCTGAGCGATTTGCCCAATGAGTCCTTAATAATTGTCGTTTACAGCCAATTTTCGGGATTTTTGAAAATTTCACTTTTTTGTGAAAATATCCACTAAATGAGGGAATAATATGTGTGAGGGTACCCCAGGAGAGTTCCAAATGTGTGTGGGTAGAATATATATCCCACGTGGGTAAAATTGAAAAAAGTTTAAAAAAAATTTTTCTTGGACTTAGTCATTTTTCCGGCGTTTATCAGACTTTCAGATAGGGGAAATGTCAGTGAGCGTTCCAATTTCAGTTCCAGAGCGATTCTCCCAATGAGTCCTTGATATTTAGTAGTTTTCTGCCAATTTTCTAGATTTTTGAAAATTTCACTTTTTTGTGAAAATAACCACTAAATGAGGGAATAATATGTGTGAGGGTACCCCAGGAGAGTTCCAAATGTGTGTGGGTAGAATATATATCCCACGGGGGTAAAATTGAAAAAAGTTGAAAATTTTTTTTTCTTGGACTTAGTCATTTTTCCGGCGTTTATCAGACTTTCAGATAGGGGAAATGTCAGTGAGCGTTCCGGTTTCAGTTCCAGAGCGATTCGCCCAATGAGTCCTTGATATTTAGTCGTTTTCAGCCATTTTTCGGAATTTTTGAAAATTTCACTTTTTTGTGAAAATATCCACTAAAGAAGGGAATAATATGTGTGAGGGTACCCCAGGAGAGTTCCAAATGTGTGTGGGTAGAATATATATCCCATGAGGGTAAAATTGAAAAAAGTTGAAAAAAATTTTTTTTTGAGCTTAGTCATTTTTCAAGCGTTTCTCAGACTTTCAGATAGGGGAAATGTCAGTGAGCGTTCCGATTTCAGTTCCAGAGCGATTCGCCCAATGAGTCCTTGATATTTAGTCGTTTTCAGCCAATTTTCTGGATTTTTGAAAATTTCACTTTTTTGTGAAAATATCCACTAAATGAGGGAATAATATGTGTGAGGGTACCCCAGGAGAGTTCCAAATGTGTGTGCGTAGAATATATATCCCACGGGGGTAAAATTGAAAAAAGTTTAAAATTATTTTTTTAGGGACTTAGTCATTTTTCCGGCGTTTATCGGACTTTCAGATAGGGCAAATGTTAGTGAGCTTTCCGATTTCAGTTCCAGAGCGATTCGCCCAATGAGTCCTTGATATTTAGTCGTTTTCAGCCAATTTTTGGGATTTTTGAAAATTTCACTTTTTTGTGAAAATATCCACTAAATGAGGGAATAATATGTGTGAGGGTACCCCAGGAGAGTTCCAAATGTGTGTGGGTAGAATATATATCCCACGTGGGTAAAATTGAAAAAAGTTTAAAAAAAATTTTTCTTGGACTTAGTCATTTTTCCCGCGTTTATCAGACTTTCAGATAGGGGAAATGTCAGTGAGCGTTCCAATTTCAGTTCCAGAGCGATTCTCCCAATGAGTCCTTGATATTTAGTAGTTTTCTGCCAATTTTCTAGATTTTTGAAAATTTCACTTTTTTGTGAAAATAACCACTAAATGAGGGAATAATATGTGTGAGGGTACCCCAGGAGAGTTCCAAATGTGTGTGGGTAGAATATATATCCCACGGGGGTAAAATTGAAAAAAGTTGAAAAAATTTTTTTCTTGGGCTTAGTCATTTTTCAGGCGTTTCTCAGACTATCAGATAGGGGAAATGTCAGTGAGCGTTCCGATTTCAGTTCCAGAGCGATTCGCCCAATGAATCCTTGATATTTAGTCGTTTTCAGCCAATTTTCTGGATTTTTGAAAATTTCACTTTTTTTGTGAAAATATCCACTAAATGAGGGAATAATATGTGTGAGGTTTCCCCAGGAGAGTTCCAAATGTGTGTGGGTAGAATATATATCCCACGGGGGTAAAATTGAAAAAAGTTGAAAAAAATTTTTTTTTTGGACTTAGTAATTTTTCCGGCATTTAGCAGACTTTCAGATAGTGAAAATGTCAGTGAGCATTCCGATTTCAGTTCCAGAGCGATTCGCCCAATGAGTCCATGATATTTAGTCGTTTTCAGCCAATTTTCTGGATTTTTGAAAATTTCTCTTTTTTGTGAAAATATCCACTAAATGAGGGAATAATATGTGTTAAGGTGCCCCAGGAGAGTTCCAAATGTGTGTGGGTAGAATATATATCCCACGGGGGTAAAATTGAAAAAAGTTGAAAAATTTTTTTTTTTGGACTTAGTCATTTTTCCGGCTTTTATCAAACTTTCAGATAGGGGAAATGTCAGTGAGCGTTCTGATTTCAGTTCCAGAGCGATTCGCCCAATGAATCCTTGATATTTAGTCGTTTTCAGCCAATTTTCTGGATTTTTGAAAATTTCACTTTTTTTGTGAAAATATCCACTAAATGAGGGAATAATATGTGTGAGGGTACTCCAGGAGAGTTCCAAATGTGTGTGGGTAGAATATATATCACACGGGGGTAAAATTGAAAAGAGTTGAAACATTTTTTTTCTTAGTCTTAGTCATTTTTCCGGCGTTTATCAGACTTTCAGATAGGGGAAATGTTAGTGAGCTTTCTGATTTCAGTTCCAGAGAGATTCGCACAATGAGTCCTTGATATTTAGTCGTTTTCAGCCAATTTTCTGGATTTTTGAAAATTTCACTTTTTTGTGAAAATATCCACTAAATGAGGGAATAATATGTGTGAGGGTACCCCAGGAGAGTTCCAAATGTGTGTGGGTAGAATATATATCCCACGGGGGTAAAATTGAAAAAAGTTAAAAAAAATTTTTTTTTCGACTTAGTCCCTTTTCCGGCGTTTATCAGACTTTCAGATAGGGGAAATGTCAGTGAGCGTTCCGATTTCATTTCCAGATCGATTCGCCCAATGAGTCCATGATATTTAGTCGTTTTCAGCCAATTTTCTGGATTTTTGAAAATTTCACTTTTTTGTGAAAATATCCACTAAATGAGGGAATAATATGTGTACCCCAGGAGAGTTCCAAATGTGTGTGGGTAGAATATATATCCCACGGGGGTAAAATTGAAAAAAGTTGAAAACATTTTTTTTTTGGACTTAGTCATTTTTCCAGCGTTTATCAGACTTTCAGATAGGGTAAATGTCAGTGAGCGTTCCGATTTCAGTTCCAGAGCGATTCGCCCAATGAGTCCTTAATATTTCGACGTTTTCAGCCAATTTTCTGGATTTTTGAAAATTTCACTTTTTTGTGAAAATATCCACTAAATGAGGGAATAATATGTGTGAGGGTACCCCAGGAGAGTTCCAAATGTGTGTGGATAGAATATATATCCCACGGGGGTAAAATTGAAAAAAGTTGAAAAAATTTTTTTTTTGGACTTAGTCATTTTTCCAGCGTTTATCAGACTTTCAGATAGGGGAAATGTCAGTGAGCGTTCCGATTTCACTTCCAGAGCGATTTGCCCAATGAGTCCTTGATATTTAGTCGTTTTCAGCCAATTTTTTTTGATTTTTGAAAATTTCACTTTTTTGTGAAAATATCCACTAAATGAGGGAATAATATGTGTGAGGGTACCCCAGGAGAGTTCCAAATGTGTGTGGGTAGAATATATATCCCACGGGGGTAAAATTGAAAAAAGTTGAAAAATTTTTTTTTTCGACTTAGTCATTTTTCCGTCATTTATCAGACTTTCAGATAGGGGAAATGTCAGTGAGTGTTCCGATTTCATTTCCAGATCGATTCGCCAAATGAGTCTTTGATATTTAGTCGTTTTCAGCCAATTTTCTGGATTTTTGAAAATTTCACTTTTTTGTGAAAATATCCACTAAATGAGGGAATAATATGTGTGAGGGTACCCCAGGAGAGTTCCAAATGTGTGTGGGTAGAATATATATCCCACGGGGGTAAAATTGAAAAAAGTTGAAAAAAATTTTTTTTTGGACTTAGTCATTTTTCCAGCGTTTATCAGACTTTCAGATAGGGGAAATGTCAGTGAGCGTTTCGATTTCAGTTCCAGAGCGATTCGCCCAATGAGTCCTTGATATTTAGTCATTTTCAGCCAATTTTCGGGATTTTTGAAAATTTCACTTTTTTGTGAAAATATCCACTAAATGAGGGAAAAATATGTGTGAGGGTACCCCAGGAGAGTTCCAAATGTGTGTGGGTAGAATATATATCCCACGGGGGTAAAATTGAAAAAAGTTGAAAAAAATTTTTTTTTGGACTTACTCATTTTTCCGGCGTTTATCCGACTTTCAGATAGGGGAAATGTCAGTGAGCGTTCCGATTTCAGTTCCAGAGCGATTCGCCCAATGAGTCCTTAATATTTCGACGTTTTCAGCCAATTTTCTGGATTTTTGAAAATTTCACTTTTTTGTGAAAATATCCACTAAATGAGGGAATAATATGTGTGAGGGTACCCAAGGATAGTTCCAAATGTGTGTGGGTAGAATATATATCCCACGGGGGTAAAATTTAAAAAAGTTGAAAAAAAATTTTCTTTGACTTAGTGATTTTTCCGGCGTTTATCCGACTTTCAGATAGGGGAAATGTCAGTGAGCTTTCCGATTTCAGTTCCAGAGCGATTCTCCCAATGAGTCCTTAATATTTCGACGTTTTCAGCCAATTTTCTGGATTTTTGAAAATTTCACTTTTTTGTGAAAACATCCACTAAATGAGGGAATAATATGTGTGAGGGTACCCCAGGAGAGTTCCAAATGTGTGTGGGTAGAATATATATCCCTCGGGGGTAAAATTGAAAAAAGTTGAAAAATTTTTTTTTTTAAACTTAGTCATTTTTCCGGCGTTTATCAGACTTTCAGATAGGGGAAATGTCAGTGAATGTTGCCATTTCAGTTCCAGAGCGATTCGCCCAATGAGTCCTCAATATTAAGCTGTTTTCAGCCAATTTTCTGGATTTTTGAAAATTTCACTTTTTTTGTGAAAATATCCACTAAATGAGGGAATAATATGTGTGAGGGTACCCCAGGAGAGTTCCAAATGTGTGTGGGTAGAATATATATCCCACGGGGGTAAAATTGAAAAAAGTTGAAAAAATTTTTTTTTTGGACTTAGTCATTTTTCCAGCGTTTATCAGACTTTCTGATAGGGGAAATGTCAGTGAGCATTCCGATTTCAGTTCCAGAGCGATTCGCCCAATGAGTCCTTAATATTTAGTCGTTTTTAGCCAATTTTCTGGATTTTTGAAAACTTCACATTTTTGTGAAAATATCCACTAAAAGAGGGAATAATATGTGTGAGGGTACCCCAGGAGAGTTCCAAATGTGTGTGCATAGAATATATATCCCACGGGGGTAAAATTGAAAAAAGTAAAAAAAAAAATTTTTTTGGACTTAGTCATTTTTCCGGCATTTATCAGACTTTCAGATAGGGGAAATGTCAGTGAGCGTTTCGATTTCAGTTCCAGAGCGATTCGCCAAATGAGTCTTTGATATTTAGTCGTTTTCAGCCAATTTTCTGGATTTTTGAAAATTTCACTTTTTTGTGAAAATATCCACTAAATGAGGGAATAATATGTGTGAGGGTACCCCAGGAGAGTTCCAAATGTGTGTGGGTAGAATATATATCCCACGGGGGTAAAATTGAAAAAAGTTGAAAAAAATTTTTTTTTGGACTTAGTCATTTTTCCAGCGTTTATCAGACTTTCAGATAGGGGAAATGTCAGTAAGCGTTTCGATTTCAGTTCCAGAGCGATTCGCCCAATGAGTCCTTGATATTTAGTCATTTTCAGCCAATTTTCGGGATTTTTGAAAATTTCACTTTTTTGTGAAAATATCCACTAAATGAGGGAATAATATGTGTGAGGGTACCCCAGGAGAGTTCCAAATGTGTGTGGGTAGAATATATATCCCACGGGGGTAAAATTGAAAAAAGTTGAAAAATTTTTTTTTTTAAACTTAGTCATTTTTCCGGCGTTTATCAGACTTTCAGATAGGGGAAATGTCAGTGAACGTTGCCATTTCAGTTCCAGAGCGATTCGCCCAATGAGTCCTTAATATTAAGCTGTTTTCAGCCAATTTTCTGGATTTTTGAAAATTTCACTTTTTTTGTGAAAATATCCACTAAATGAGGGAATAATATGTGTGAGGGTACCCCAGGAGAGTTCCAAATGTGTGTGGGTAGAATATATATCCCACGGGGGTAAAATTGAAAAAAGTTGAAAAAAATTTTTTTTTGGACTTACTCATTTTTCCGGCGTTTATCCGACTTTCAGATAGGGGAAATGTCAGTGAGCGTTCCGATTTCAGTTCCAGAGCGATTCGCCCAATGAGTCCTTAATATTTCGACGTTTTCAGCCAATTTTCTGGATTTTTGAAAATTTCACTTTTTTGTGAAAATATCCACTAAATGAGGGAATAATATGTGTGAGGGTACCCAAGGATAGTTCCAAATGTGTGTGGGTAGAATATATATCCCACGGGGGTAAAATTTAAAAAAGTTGAAAAAAAATTTTCTTTGACTTAGTGATTTTTCCGGCGTTTATCCGACTTTCAGATAGGGGAAATGTCAGTGAGCTTTCCGATTTCAGTTCCAGAGCGATTCTCCCAATGAGTCCTTAATATTTCGACGTTTTCAGCCAATTTTCTGGATTTTTGAAAATTTCACTTTTTTGTGAAAACATCCACTAAATGAGGGAATAATATGTGTGAGGGTACCCCAGGAGAGTTCCAAATGTGTGTGGGTAGAATATATATCCCTCGGGGGTAAAATTGAAAAAAGTTGAAAAATTTTTTTTTTTAAACTTAGTCATTTTTCCGGCGTTTATCAGACTTTCAGATAGGGGAAATGTCAGTGAATGTTGCCATTTCAGTTCCAGAGCGATTCGCCCAATGAGTCCTCAATATTAAGCTGTTTTCAGCCAATTTTCTGGATTTTTGAAAATTTCACTTTTTTTGTGAAAATATCCACTAAATGAGGGAATAATATGTGTGAGGGTACCCCAGGAGAGTTCCAAATGTGTGTGGGTAGAATATATATCCCACGGGGGTAAAATTGAAAAAAGTTGAAAAAATTTTTTTTTTGGACTTAGTCATTTTTCCAGCGTTTATCAGACTTTCTGATAGGGGAAATGTCAGTGAGCATTCCGATTTCAGTTCCAGAGCGATTCGCCCAATGAGTCCTTAATATTTAGTCGTTTTTAGCCAATTTTCTGGATTTTTGAAAACTTCACATTTTTGTGAAAATATCCACTAAAAGAGGGAATAATATGTGTGAGGGTACCCCAGGAGAGTTCCAAATGTGTGTGCATAGAATATATATCCCACGGGGGTAAAATTGAAAAAAGTAAAAAAAAAAATTTTTTTGGACTTAGTCATTTTTCCGGCATTTATCAGACTTTCAGATAGGGGAAATGTCAGTGAGCGTTTCGATTTCAGTTCCAGAGCGATTCGCCAAATGAGTCTTTGATATTTAGTCGTTTTCAGCCAATTTTCTGGATTTTTGAAAATTTCACTTTTTTGTGAAAATATCCACTAAATGAGGGAATAATATGTGTGAGGGTACCCCAGGAGAGTTCCAAATGTGTGTGGGTAGAATATATATCCCACGGGGGTAAAATTGAAAAAAGTTGAAAAAAATTTTTTTTTGGACTTAGTCATTTTTCCAGCGTTTATCAGACTTTCAGATAGGGGAAATGTCAGTGAGCGTTTCGATTTCAGTTCCAGAGCGATTCGCCCAATGAGTCCTTGATATTTAGTCATTTTCAGCCAATTTTCGGGATTTTTGAAAATTTCACTTTTTTGTGAAAATATCCACTAAATGAGGGAATAATATGTGTGAGGGTACCCCAGGAGAGTTCCAAATGTGTGTGGGTAGAATATATATCCCACGGGGGTAAAATTGAAAAAAGTTGAAAAATTTTTTTTTTTAAACTTAGTCATTTTTCCGGCGTTTATCAGACTTTCAGATAGGGGAAATGTCAGTGAACGTTGCCATTTCAGTTCCAGAGCGATTCGCCCAATGAGTCCTTAATATTAAGCTGTTTTCAGCCAATTTTCTGGATTTTTGAAAATTTCACTTTTTTTGTGAAAATATCCACTAAATGAGGGAATAATATGTGTGAGGGTACCCCAGGAGAGTTCCAAATGTGTGTGGGTAGAATATATATCCCACGGGGGTAAAATTGAAAAAAGTTGAAAAAATTTTTTTTTTGGACTTAGTTATTTTTCCAGCGTTTATCAGACTTTCTGATAGGGGAAATGTCAGTGAGCATTCCGATTTCAGTTCCAGAGCGATTCGCCCAATGAGTCCTTAATATTTAGTCGTTTTTAGCCAATTTTCTGGATTTTTGAAAACTTCACATTTTTGTGAAAATATCCACTAAAAGAGGGAATAATATGTGTGAGGGTACCCCAGGAGAGTTCCAAATGTGTGTGCATAGAATATATATCCCACGGGGGTAAAATTGAAAAAAGTAAAAAAAAAAATTTTTTTGGACTTAGTCATTTTTCCGGCATTTATCAGACTTTCAGATAGGGGAAATGTCAGTGAGCGTTTCGATTTCAGTTCCAGAGCGATTCGCCAAATGAGTCTTTGATATTTAGTCGTTTTCAGCCAATTTTCTGGATTTTTGAAAATTTCACTTTTTTGTGAAAATATCCACTAAATGAGGGAATAATATGTGTGAGGGTACCCCAGGAGAGTTCCAAATGTGTGTGGGTAGAATATATATCCCACGGGGGTAAAATTGAAAAAAGTTGAAAAAAATTTTTTTTTGGACTTAGTCATTTTTCCAGCGTTTATCAGACTTTCAGATAGGGGAAATGTCAGTGAGCGTTTCGATTTCAGTTCCAGAGCGATTCGCCCAATGAGTCCTTGATATTTAGTCATTTTCAGCCAATTTTCGGGATTTTTGAAAATTTCACTTTTTTGTGAAAATATCCACTAAATGAGGGAATAATATGTGTGAGGGTACCCCAGGAGAGTTCCAAATGTGTGTGGGTAGAATATATATCCCACGGGGGTAAAATTGAAAAAAGTTGAAAAATTTTTTTTTTTAAACTTAGTCATTTTTCCGGCGTTTATCAGACTTTCAGATAGGGGAAATGTCAGTGAACGTTGCCATTTCAGTTCCAGAGCGATTCGCCCAATGAGTCCTTAATATTAAGCTGTTTTCAGCCAATTTTCTGGATTTTTGAAAACTTCACATTTTTGTGAAAATATCCACTAAAAGAGGGAATAATATGTGTGAGGGTACCCCAGGAGAGTTACAAATGTGCGTGCATAGAATATATATCCCACGGGGGTAAAATTGAAAAAAGTAAAAAAAAAAATTTTTTTGGACTTAGTCATTTTTCCGGCATTTATCAGACTTTCAGATAGGGGAAATGTCAGTGAGCGTTCCGATTTCATTTTCAGATCGATTCGCCCAATGAGTCCATGATATTTAGTCGTTTTCAGCCAATTTTCTGGATTTTTGAAAATTTCACTTTTTTGTGAAAATATCCACTAAATGAGGGAATAATATGTGTGAGGGTACCCCAGGAGAGTTCCAAATGTGTGTGGGTAGAATATATATCCCACGGGGGTAAAATTGAAAAAAGTTGAAAAAAAATTTTCTTTGACTTAGTGATTTTTCCGGCGTTTATCCGACTTTCAGATAGGGGAAATGTCAGTGAGCTTTCCGATTTCAGTTCCAGAGCGATTCTCCCAATGAGTCCTTAATATTTCGACGTTTTCAGCCAATTTTCTGGATTTTTGAAAATTTCACTTTTTTGTGAAAACATCCACTAAATGAGGGAATAATATGTGTGAGGGTACCCCAGGAGAGTTCCAAATGTGTGTGGGTAGAATATATATCCCACGGGGGTAAAATTGAAAAAAGTTGAAAAATTTTTTTTTTTAAACTTAGTCATTTTTCCGGCGTTTATCAGACTTTCAGATAGGGGAAATGTCAGTGAACGTTGCCATTTCAGTTCCAGAGCGATTCGCCCAATGAGTCCTTAATATTAAGCTGTTTTCAGCCAATTTTCTGGATTTTTGAAAATTTCACTTTTTTGTGAAAATATCCACTAAATGAGGGAATAATATGTGTGAGGGTACCCCAGGAGAGTTCCAAATGTGTATGGGTAGAATATATATCCCACGGGGGTAAAATTGAAAAAAGTTGAAAAAATTTTTTTTTTGGACTTAGTCATTTTTCCAGCGTTTATCAGACTTTCAGATAGGGGAAATGTCAGTGAGCATTCCGATTTCAGTTCCAGAGCGATTCGCCCAATGAGTCCTTAATATTTAGTCGTTTTTAGCCAATTTTCTGGATTTTTGAAAACTTCACATTTTTGTGAAAATATCCACTAAAAGAGGGAATAATATGTGTGAGGGTACCCCAGGAGAGTTCCAAATGTGTGTGCATAGAATATATATCCCACGGGGGTAAAATTGAAAAAAGTAAAAAAAAAAAATTTTTTGGACTTAGTCATTTTTCTGGCGTTTATCAGACTTTCAGATAGGGGAAATGTCAGTGAGCATTTTGATTTCAGTTCCAGAGCGATTCGCCCAATGAGTACATGATATTTAGTCATTTTCAGCCAATTTTCGGGATTTTTGAAAATGTCACTTTTTTGTGAAAATATACACTAAATGAGGGAATAATATGTGTGAGGGTACCACAGGAGAGTTCCAAATGTGTGTGGGTAGAATATATATCCCATGGGGTAAAATTGCAAAAAGTTGAAAAAATTCTTTTTTTGGACTTAGTCATTTTTCCGGCGTTTATCAGACTTGCACATATGGCAAATGTCAGTGAGCGTTCCGATTTCAGTTCCAGAGCGATTTGCCCAATGAGTCCTTGATATTTAGTCGTTTTCAGCCAATTTTCTGAATTTTTGAAAATTTCACTTTTTTGTGAAAAAAATATCCACTAAATGAGGGAATAATATGTGTGAGGGTACCCCAGGAGAGTTCCAAATGTGTGTGGGTAGAATATATATCACATGGGGGTAAAATTGAAAAAAGTTGAAACATTTTTTTTCTTGGACTTAGTCATTTTTCCGGCGTTTATCAGACTTTCAGATAGGGGAAATGTCAGTGAGTGTTCCGATTTCATTTCCAGATCGATTCGCCAAATGAGTCTTTGATATTTAGTCGTTTTCAGCCAATTTTCTGGATTTTTGAAAATTTCACTTTTTTGTGAAAATATCCACTAAATGAGGGAATAATATGTGTGAGGGTACCCCAGGAGAGTTCCAAATGTGTGTGGGTAGAATATATATCCCACGGGGGTAAAATTGAAAAAAGTTGAAAAAATTTTTTTTTTGGACTTAGTCATTTTTCCAGCATTTATCAGACTTTCAGATAGGGGAGATGTCAGTGAGCGTTTCGATTTCAGTTTCAGAGTGATTCGCCCAATGAGTCCTTGATATTTAGTCATTTTCAGCCAATTTTCGGGATTTTTGAAAATGTCACTTTTTTGTGAAAATATCCACTAAATGAGGGAATAATATGTGTGAGGGTACCCCAGGAGAGTTCCAAATGTGTGTGGGCAGAATATATATCCCACGGGGGTAAAATTGAAAAAAGTTGAAAAAATTCTTTTTTTGGACTTAGTCATTTTTCTGGCGTTTATCAGACTTTCAGATAGGGGAAATGTCAGTGAGCGTTCCGATTTCAGTTCCAGTGCGATTTGCCCAATGAGTCCATGATATTTAGTCGTTTTCAGCCAATTTTCGGGATTTTTGAAAATTTCACTTTTTTGTGAAAATATCCACTAAATGAGGGAATAATATGTGTGAGGGTACCCCAGGAGAGTTCCAAATGTGTGTGGGTAGAATATATATCCCACGGGGGTAAAATTGAAAAAAGTTGAAAAATTTTTTTTTTTTTAACTTAGTCATTTTTCCGGCGTTTATCAGACTTTCAGATAGGGGAAATGTCAGTGAGCGTTCCAATTTCAGTTCCAGAGCGATTCGCCCAATGAGTCCTTAATATTAAGCTGTTTTCAGCCAATTTTCTGGATTTTTGAAAATTTCACTTTTTTGTGAAAATATCCACTAAATGAGGGAATAATATGTGTGAGGGTACCCCAGGAGAGGTCCAAATGTGTGTGGGTAGAATATATATCCCACGGGGGTAAAATTGAAAAAAGTTGAAAAAAATTTTTTTTTGGACTTAGTCATTTTTCCAGCGTTTATCAGACATTCAGATAGGGGAAATGTCAGTGAGCATTCCGATTTCGCAGTGGAATAAAAAGAAAATATTAATTCCTCGTGCAAGAGATGTGGAGATCACGATAGCTGAACAAGACGGTTTTCATGCCTCTTGGAAGAGTGGTGAAGGTTGCTGCTGTTAGAACTCTCCTGTTAGGTTTTTTTGCTAAAGCTTGAGGGGGCTCCGAGTGTGGCCGGAGGCAAAGCAGAGAGAAGTGATAAGTGGGCAGAGGAGCATCATAGGCTCACCCCAGAATACAAACCGGACACCGGCTCCACGCCTACAGGGTCCTCTACACCCAGTAGGGATTACCGGCATACCAGGAGGACTACAAATCCCTGGTCAACCTGAAGCTAAATCAATTTACAGGACTAGGAACCACGAAGGCCCCAGCGTCCAGGGATCGTGGTAGCCAGAAGAAAGTCCCACTACCGAGCCGACAGGTGAGAGAGTGAAACAGCATAGAAGCTAGGCCCAGTTGCACGCTGACCAGGAGCTTAGAGAGAGGAAGAAACGGACCAGGAGGCCTTATACCCGCTCACTGGGAAGAGTCCAGAAGTGCACCCTTCCTACCGAGTACCCTGGACCGTACCTGTTATTTACACCAGTAATGGTACGAAGTGAATCTCCTGTGGGCGTGTCCGTCATTCCCCCTGATCTGACCTGGCCCCCTCTCACTTGCATCCCCTTCCTCCACACTGCCCTGGGGCCTGTGGGGGAGCCGTTCCAACCCAGCTGTCTTATCAACTGCCCCAGAGGTCTGCAGCAGCACTGGTACCTATTTCCAGAAACCACAGGTGGCGTCACGAAACAAAACTGCTAACTGTTCTATCAAGTGACAAATCCCCTTTTCAAGAGAGACCCCTGAGTACGGGCCTGGGAGCCGACTGCCGTGACATCCTACAACGAAGGTAAAGGCCCGGGTACCGAGTTCTCCCATATCCCCCTGGACGAGTCATCTCTTCCTGGCGTCACGAACAGGTTTTCGTGCCTGTTGCCACCGGGTACTGGAGCTGTATTTGAACTATGTTTAAACTGTGGTGAACATCGCCACCATTACCACTTCGCCGCGCGGGAAGAAGATGGGCGGAACCAGAGAGGCATGACTGTTAGTAGTGCGCGAAGCTCAGGCCCCGCCTCGCGCCTCGATGCCGAACCAGGAAGCGTCAGGTCCTGGAAGGAGACCGTAGTCAAGCGCACACTCTGACGTCAGCCGCGAGGTAAACGCAAGGTCCTGGAAAGACACTGTCGCCTGCAGAGCTGTGGCCTACCCGATCAAAAGTAAAGGAGGTAGGCTATGGTTCACTAGGGGGGCGCAACCATGGCCGACGACCAGCAAAACGCCGGAGTAACGGATAACGCTTCCGATGCTCAACTCGCGCCCGGCGCTGAACAGGCCGGAGTAGCCGCCCCACCAGCAGGGGTCGTGATTCCAGTCATACCCATGGCCCTGCCGTACATCCCTGGAGCAAAGTGGCTTCCCCAGTATGATGGTAAACGAGACACCCTGTCTGGGTTCAAGAGAAAGATATGCGGTGTATTGGACATGTACTCAATGATTGGTAAACAGAGAGCCGCTGTTGTGCTGGGACAATTGACTGGTGCTGCAGAGCGGGAAGTTGAAACTGTTAGAACCTTGCTCTTAGGTTTTTTCCTTTGCTGGTCACATGACCTTGTTGGCCTATTTAATCCTGCTCCGCCCTTCTGGCTTTGCTGGACTTCATTGTATATCTACTTTCTAGCTAGCCTGTGCTCTGTATCTTGCTCTGTTAGTTTGCTTGGTCTACGGACCTCTATGTTCTATTTATTTTGTTTGTTCGTCTGTCTGCTACTATTTCTGTTAGGAGGTGTCCCATATTCCTCCCAGTCCTTAGTACTTGTAGGGATTCCTTCCCCACATCTATAGGTCTCCGTACAGACTAGATTAGGACTTTAGCAGGTCTGATCGCAGGATCAGGTTCCCTGTTACATCGTAGGGATTCAGCTGAGTTCTATCGTAGGGACAGATTTCCTCTCTTTCCTTAGCTTTGGTAGCAGAACATAACAGTAAGTCCAGCCTGCAAATTCTCTAAGGAAAGATTTTTCTGTTCCATCATGGTGTCGGTTCAGGATTTGGCTCATCGCCTGCAGGGACTCTCTCTGGAGGTGGCCGAGCTCCGTCAGCACGTGAGTCCTGGAGCACATTTCTTGGAGCCTAAGGTATGTTTGCCGGATTTATTTTTTGGTGAACACCGAGAATTTTTTTCATTTAAAAATGCTTGCTTATTGTATTTTCGTTTGAGACCCAAGTCCTCTGGGGATGAATCCCAGCGCGTAGGGTTCATAATGTCACTTTTGCGCAAAGAGCCTCAGGAGTGGGCCTTTTCTTTGCAACCTAGTGATACATGCTTCAGATCAGTGGATAGTTTTTTTTTCTGCTTTGGGACTATTATATGATGATCCTGACCGTGTCGCATCAGCTGAGACTGAGTTGAGACGTTTGAAACAGGGATCAGGTAATGTGGAAAAATATTGTACTCATTTCCGTCGTTGGTCCACTCAAACAGGGTGGAACGATTCTGCTCTGAAAAGTCTATTTCTTGCTGGGCTCAGTGAAAGGGTTAAAGACCTGCTAATTGCTTATCCTACACCTGAAGATTTGCAACAGGCTATGCAATTAGCTATGCGGGTGGATAGGAGACTGCGTGCAAGGGTTAATGAGAGCAAATCCTCTGCTATGTCAGTTTCTGGTTATGAGAATGTGTGTACTAACAGTGGTGAACCGATGGAGATTGGATCGGTGGCACCTCACTCTCAAGAAAAAGACCGTCGATTTTCTGAAGGCTTGTGTTTCTATTGCGGAAAATCTGGTCATTTGATTAAAGGCTGTGAGCTTCGTATGAAGAAAGAAAAAAAAATGGTCAGTCACGCCCGTATTGCCTGTTTAAATTCCAAGGGTGTATTTTTAGCTGCTTCCACGATTGCTCAGGAAAAATTAATGGAATTTCGGGTGTTTGTTGATTGCGGGTCTACTCTGAATGTAATTGATGGGGGATTCTTGAAAAGACTCAATTTAAAACCCGAACCTTTATCATCCCCCATTGCTGTGGTTTCTGTGGATGGTTCCCCTTTGAAGAATATTACTCTCAAGGTCAGTGAATTTCCTCTCACTATTAATGGTGTTCAAAATGAGAAATTGGATTTGGTAGTGTTGAATAACTTGCCTTCTCCAGTAATATTGGGATTGCCCTGGTTAAAATTTCACAATCCTGTACTGGATTGGTCTACCAGTGAAATTAAATCCTGGAGCCATAAATGTTATGACAAGTGTTGTAACGGGCGTATTGCAGCTTTGGATAGGGGAGAATTGCCTGTTCCTATTCAGGATTTTTGGAGAGTTTTTTCTGAGAAGGAATCGCAGGTTTTGCCTCCCCATAGAGACTATGATTGCTCTATTGAATTTGTCCCTGGAGCGACTCTTCCTAAAAGTCGTTTATTTAACCTTACTATTCCTGAGAGGAAGGCTTTGGAGGAATACATACAGACAAGTTTGGCCGCCGGTCACATTAGGCCCTCTAAGTCTCCTGTGGCAGTTGGATTTTTTTTTGTAAAAAAAAAGGACGGCGGTTTACGTCCTTGTCTGGATTTTCTTGAGATTAACAAAATTACTGTACGCAATCCTTACCCACTGCCATTGATTCCTGATCTGTTTAACCAGTTAATGGGGGCCAAGTGGTTCTCTAAAATTGACCTTAAGGGGGCATACAATCTATTGCGCATGAAGGAGGGTGACGAATGGAAGACTGCTTTTAACACTCCTGTGGGTCATTTTGAGAATCTGGTTATGCCTTTTGGTCTTACCAATGCTCCTGCATTTTTTCAGAGTCTTATTAATGACATCCTTAGGCCTTTGATCGGCAAAAATGTGGTTGTGTATTTGGATGACATTTTGATTTATTCGCCGGATCTGGAGTCTCATTGGCGGAGCGTACGTGAGGTATTACAGTTATTAATGGACAATTCGCTTTTTGCTAAGCTGGAGAAATGTGAGTTCGCTGTACAGAGAATTAGTTTTTTGGGTTACATTATCTCCAGCGAAGGTTTTGAGATGGACCCGGTTAAAGTTCAAGCTATACAGGAATGGCCTAGGCCTATTGGTTTGAAATCGATACAGAGGTTTTTAGGTTTTGCCAATTATTACAGAAAATTCATAAAAATTTTTTCTAGTATTGTCAAACCTCTGACCGATCTCACCAGGAAAGGTGCTGATGCGGTTCAGTGGTCTTCTGAGGCCATTGAAGCTTTTGTGTATCTCAAGAAGAGGTTCATCTCTGCTCCCATCCTTATGCAGCCTGATGTGACTAAGCCGTTTTTGGTTGAGGTTGATGCTTCCTCTGTGGGGGTTGGCGCAGTATTGTCTCAGGATAACGGGGATGGATTACATCCCTGTGTCTTTTTTTCCAAAAAATTTTCGGAGACTGAACTGAATTACGATATTGGTAATCGGGAATTATTGGCTATTAAACTCGCATTTGAACACTGGCGCCACTTCTTGGAAGGTGCGGAATTTCCCGTTCAGGTTGTTACGGATCATAAAAATCTGATATATCTTGATGCTGCCAAGCGCCTGAATGCCCGTCAGGCTAGGTGGGCACTGTTTTTCTCGCGGTTTAATTTCTCCGTTACTTACATCCCTGGTACTAAGAATGTTAAGGCGGATGCCTTGTCTCGCAGTTTTTCTCCCATAGTCGGTGCTGAGAAAGAGGAGAACATTTTACAAGAAGGTGTTGTGATAGCTGCTTTAGACTCCATTTTGGAAGATGAGATTCTTAAAGCACAGGAGAATGCCCCATCTAACACTCCTCATGGGAGGTTGTTTGTGCCTGGGACCTTTAGGAGAGATTTGTTTGTTGAGTGTCACGAATCTCGGTTGGCAGGTCATCCCGGAATCTCTGAGACCAAGAGACTGGTGGGTCGCAGTTTTTGGTGGCCTGGATGGCAGAAGGAAGTCATTAAGTGGGTGCGCCAATGTACTATATGTGCTATATCTAAGTCCTCACATACTCCTGCTGCGGGGTTGCTTTGTCCTTTGGAGGTTCCCAGTGCTCCTTGGACACATTTGGCTATGGACTTTATAACTGACCTTCCCCCCTCTGAGGGTTTTACTGTCATCTGGGTGGTCGTGGACGGTTTTAGCAAGATGTGTCACTTGGTTCCCTTCGTCAAACTGCCCTGCGCTAAAACTCTCGCTAAGGCCTTTGTCAAGAAATTGTCAGACTTCATGGCGTTCCTACTGACATTGTTTCTGATAGGGGTCCTCAGTTCGTGGCTCGTTTTTGGCGTGCCTTTTGTGACAGGTTGGGAATTCATTTGTCGTTCTCGTCCGGATATCATCCTGAATCTAATGGCCTGACAGAAAGGAAAAACCAGGATGTTGAGCAGTTCTTGCGTTGTTTTGTGGCAGACAATCAAGAGGGGTGGTCTGAGTTTCTGCCACTTGCCGAATTTGCTCTGAACAATCATACATCTTCTTCTGCTGGTTGTTCGCCTTTTTTTTGTTGTTCTGGGAGACATCCGTCGTTTGGGTCGTTCTCCAAGTTGGGATCTGCCGTGCCTGAGGAGGAGAATTTTTCCGGTGATTTGGAAAGAGTTTGGACGGATGTGCGTGGTAATCTTCAGGAGGCCAACAGAAAATCTAAAGACTACTTTGATAGGAAACGACAGGAGGTTTTGTTCGCTGTTGGTGACATGGTTTGGTTGTCCTCTAGGAATCTGCGGTTGAGGATTCCTTCTAAGAAATTGGGTCCCAAGTTTGTAGGGCCCTTTAAGGTGCTTCAAGTTGTCAACCAATCTGCTGTTAGGTTGGAGGTTCCTACCTCCTGGAGAATTAATCCGGTATTTCATGTCTCTCTGTTAAAAAAAGCTGTTGTGTCGGATGGTGACGCCTCTGTCTCTGTTCCTCCGGTGGTGGAGGACGGGGAATATGAAATTTCTCGCATCCTTAACTCTAGACGGTATAGAGGTACTTTGCAGTATCTTGTGGCCTGGAAAGGTTTCGGACCCGAGGATAATTCTTGGGTGAGGTCAGATGATGTTTCCGCGTCCAGACTTATCAAAGCGTTTCACAGGAGATTTCCTGATAAGCCTGGTCCTAGGGGATCCGGAGGATCCTCTTAGAAGGGGGGGTACTGTTAGAACCTTGCTCTTAGGTTTTTTCCTTTGCTGGTCACATGACCTTGTTGGCCTATTTAATCCTGCTCCGCCCTTCTGGCTTTGCTGGACTTCATTGTATATCTACTTTCTAGCTAGCCTGTGCTCTGTATCTTGCTCTGTTAGTTTGCTTGGTCTACGGACCTCTATGTTCTATTTATTTTGTTTGTTCGTCTGTCTGCTACTATTTCTGTTAGGAGGTGTCCCATATTCCTCCCAGTCCTTAGTACTTGTAGGGATTCCTTCCCCACATCTATAGGTCTCCGTACAGACTAGATTAGGACTTTAGCAGGTCTGATCGCAGGATCAGGTTCCCTGTTACATCGTAGGGATTCAGCTGAGTTCTATCGTAGGGACAGATTTCCTCTCTTTCCTTAGCTTTGGTAGCAGAACATAATAGAAACCTGGCCATCCGCAGACCAGGAATCAGTATCCATTATATTTAAGAGACTGCAAACTGTCTTTGAAAACTGCACTGAGACAGATCTTTGGATGAGGTTCTAACACTGTACCCAGAAACCTGAGGACATTATCCGGGATTACGCCTGGCGCTTACAAGAGTCCCTGTGGGCCCTGAATCAGGTTAGTTCAGCCAGTATACATGATGAAGACAAAATGCTGACAGAACAATTCATCCGGGGGTTGAGGTCCCAGGAGAAGAGCAGAACTGTACGGTGGTGGGCCTTAGATCATCCAAATGCCACCTTTGACGCCCTTAAGGACATGGCTATTAAGGGTCTGCAGACCCTGGAAACATCAGATACTGCTATCTAGCGTTACCAGGGTGGGGCCACCCCAGTGCCCGCAGCACCCACTGCTCCTTCATGAAGCAAAAGTGCAAACAGCGCCCCCTAGCGAGCTGGACAGTCTGTGCTCTGAAGTGCGTCAGTTAAGTAAAACTCTGACCACTGTCCTGAGCGCCCTGCAGCTACAGACGGAGCCCGAGACGGATGGAAGGATCCTACTCGCCGACAGTCCTGAGGATGTCCCCTGGATGAGAAGAAGGAGGACAACACCACCCCATGGGAGGACCAACGATCAACGTCGTCCTCCAAGAGAATTCGTCTGCTACCGTTGTTACAAGGCAGGCTACCCTGCACGGACCTGTCCTTTAAACGGGCAAACCCTGGGGCCGAGGGCTGACACCCAGGAATAGACCGACCAGGCCCATCAAGCTGGTACAACTGGTTTGTGGGAGGAAGACATTTCCTGTCCATTGTGCTGGACAGCATCGCAACACCTGCCCTACTGGACACCGGATCACAGGTAACCATCATACCTGATGTCCTCTACAAAAGGTACTGGTCCATAGATGAACTCCACCCGCCAAACCCAAACCTCTCTGTGTATGCCTCCAATGGCCTTCCTCTTAGCCTAGTCGGGGTTAAGGACGTGACAGTGAAGATGGGAAGAGCGGAACTAAAGGACCAAGGACTGATTGTAGTAGAGTCTAACCCTGGTGATACAGACTTATATATGATACTTGGTACAAATGTTGTTGGTAAATGTTTGGGAGAAGTGTTGTTCTTACTCCAACGGATGGCTGACACTGCCAAACCAGGGCAGAGGAAGGTGCTCCAGAAAGAAATTTGAGCCCTCCTGTACCAGCAACAGGTAAAACTAACAGGTGGTGAAATTGGTAATGTATGGGTGACAGACCCGATACCCATTGTGATTCCCCCGCTAAGTGAAATGCTGATTTGGTGTAGGGCAGCAATAGGCCTCAGGGGACAGAACTACCAGGCGGTAGTAGAGCCCGTTAACTCAGAACACAGACCTGACTGTTAGAGGGGTAGTTGATGTGTGCAATGGAAGGGTGCCCGTACGCCTCCTAAACTATGGGGAGGAAGAAGTCAAATTGCCACGATACGCCACTGTTGCCAGATTGTATACTGTGAATAATGATGCTATACACACAGTGGAACCCTTGACCCCACCAGACATGGTGGAGGACAATGACTCCAAAGCTCAGCTGGAGGAATGGTGTCAGCAGCTCCATGTTGGAACTGACGCAACTCCTGTCCATCAAAAACATTGTGTCTGCAGGGTGGTTCAGGAATATGAACAGATGTTTAGTAAACACTCAATTGATTTTGGAAGGGTCAAAGGGGTACAACACCACATACCCACAGGTAATCATCCACCCATCAAGGAGCATTACAGACCCATACCACTAGAGCATTACCAGAAAGCGAAAGAAATGTTGCATGACATGAAAAGGGCAGGGGTAGTAAGAGATATCTGTAGCCCCTGGGCAGCTCCCCTGGTCCTGGTCAGGAAGAAGAACGGTAGCATGAGGATGTCTGTAGATTACAGGCAAATTAATCGAATAACACATAAAGATGAATACCCTTTTCCCTGTATAGAGGAATCCCTGGCTGCACTAAAATCTGTCAATTACTTTTCCACATTGGATCTCACTAGTGGGTACTGGCAAGTCTCTGTTGCTGAGGAAGACCGGGAGAAGACAGCATTCATCACCCCTATGGGATTATGCGAGTTCAACAGTATGCCGTTTGGACTCTGCAACGCCCCTGGAACGTTCCAGAGGTTGATGGAGAGTTGCTTAGGACACCTAAACTTCGAGACAGTGCTGCTATACCTCGATGACGTTATCGTGTACTCAAAGACGTATGAAGACCATCTGAAGCACCTGGTGGAGGTATTTGAAGCATTGTCCCGGAATGGGAAGAAACTAAAGCCTTCCTAGTGCCACTTGCTCAAATGGAAGGTTCAGTACCTGGGGCACATAGTCAGCTCAGAGGGAGTAGCACCAGACCCGGAGAAGGTCACTGCCATCCAGAAGTGGCCTGAACCGAGAAACATCAAGGAAGTACGTCAGTTTCTGGGACTGGTCGGGTAGTACAGGAGGTTCACAAAGGATTACACCAAAAAGGCAGCACCTTTACAAGATCTCCTGGTAGGACAGTCCAAGAGACATAAAAGTCCCCCATTCCAGTGGGGCAAGGAACAGGCTGAATCTTTTGCAGTGATGAAGGAGAACCTAACTGGTGAAGAAATCCTGGCTTACCCTGACTACAGCCAACCTTTCCTGTTGTACACCGACGCCAGCAACGAGGGACTGGGAGCTGTTCTATCCCAGAAGCAAAACGGCAGAGAAAAGGTAATTGCCTATGCCAGCAGGAAGCTTCGCCCTACTGATAGGAACCCGGAGAATTACAGTTCCTTCAAGCTGGAGTTCCTGGCCTTGGTCTGGGCTATCACTGAAAGATTCAAGCATGACCTAGCCTCAACTAAATTTACAGCCTTTACTGACAACAACTCCTTGACACACCTGGAAACAGCCAGGTTGGGAACCATGGAACAGCGCTGGGTGGCCAGATTGTCGAATTACCAGTTCACAATCAAGTACCAGGCAGGTCACAAGAACACTAATGCTGATGCCTTGTCAAGAATGCCCCACCAGTCAGACACAGAGGATGAAGTGGACGATCTCGAAGAAATTGAACTACCTGCTTTCCGCAGAAATGGAATGGTCCACGAGCAGCGCGCCTCCAGAAGATGTCGTGGTAAGACACTAAACTCTTTACCTCATCACAGCTGGAAGGAAACCCAGGACAGTGACCCGGTTGTCAGCCTCATCAAAGGACTGATAACCCAAGAAGGTTCTCACCTGGAGAAGGATGCTCCTCCACAAGCCAAGCAACTGTGGAATGAGAGAAGCCGGCTGTTCATCTACAGAGAGAAGCTGTGCAGAAGGTATGTCAACCCCAGACCCCATGAAATGGTGTGGCAGATTGTAGTACCCTGGAAGACATCCAGATGGTGTTAGAGGCCTACCACGATCAAGCAGGTCACTTTGGCTGGAAGAAGCTGGAAACCCTGCTGAAGGACCGGTTCTATTGGGTTGGAATGCGGAGCTCCATAGAAAGGTGGTGCCGGAATTGTGGGCCCTGTAGCCTCAGAAGGAAAGACTACGGCAGCCAGAATGCACCCTTGCAGTCCATCAAAACAACCCAACCACTGGAGATTGTCACTCTGGATCACTTCAAACTGACACCCAGCAGATCAGGCTATTCCTATGCACTGACCATGGTGGATCACTATTCCGGGTTCCTGGTGGTAGCCCCTGTCAAGGATCTGACAGCAGAAACTGCAGCAAGAACATTCCAAGCCTACTTCTGCAGACCCCATGGATATCCGGACAAGGTGCTCACAGATCAAGGCCCTGCCTTTTGAAGTCGAGCTATTTAAAGAATTCTTTCACCTGCATGGATGCAAGAAGATCCGGACTACGCCGTATCACCCTCAAGCCAACGGTATGTGATAGAAAATGAACAACATTGTCATAGACCTGTTGAAAATCTTACCTTTGGAAGAGAGGAACCAGTGGCCAGACAAACTACCTGACCTGGTAGACCTGTATAACCACATACCTGTGAGTTCTACTAACTGTACCCCAGCATACCTCATGAGAGCAAGACCTGGAAAATTGCCCATGGACCTGGAACTCGGAGTGGTAGAACCTACTGCAGATATGTCCACTGAAGACTGGGTCACAAGTCGGCAAGAGCAGTACTGGAAATTACAGGCCTGTGTCGAAGACAATCTAAACAGAGTAAGGGAAAGGCAAGAAGAACAGTACAATAAGCATGCACCAGCAGAACCCTTGGCACCTGGAGAAATAGTGCTAAAGCGGAAGAGAAGAGGTCACAAGCTCGATGACCATTGGGAAAGTGAGCCCTACACTGTGTTAAATTGCAGATTTGACAACAGCAAAACCTGCCTGATCAGCAAAGATGGAGGTAAGACAACCGCAACAGTCTCAAGAGACCACTTGAAATTGTGCCCAGGTCTACTGAAGACACAGGAGGAAGAAGTACCTCTTATAGTGACGTGCCCCCAGGGCCATGGGTCACTCGATGCCGGGCCTATAGATGCTGGGGAAGGGATATGTTACAGTGACGGCAGCCCGGTTCGTAGCCCAGGGGGGTCAACAAAAAGGGGAAGGAAAATATTTTGTGGGATTTGTAGTTCTTAGGAAGTGTTCGTGATGCCACCTGTGGTTTCTGGTAATAGGTACCAGCGCTGCTTCAGACCTCTGGGGCGGTTGTTAGAGCAGCTGGGTTGGAACGGCTCCCCACAGGTGGAGTGGGCCCCAGGGCAGTGTAATATTGATGGTGCTGATGCTGGGGCTTGTGGTGCAGGAGAGATGGCGCAGCAAAATTAACTGACTGAGGCAGTGGAGTGCAGTCATCCGAGTTTACTCACAGTTCTGTTTAAGTTCCTCAGGTACACTGTACGGGTGTCAGCCTCCCGCGTCGCACTGTGTCTACCAGACAAGGGGTTCAGCAGTTTCTCAAGTATATCAGGAGCGCTTGACGGAATCCCGCTTTTTTTATGTTCCTTACTAGACCGACTTCCCGCGCTGGGTCTTCTCCCTCCTGCCCTGCGCTTACCCACACACATTCCTGATCGGGTGCTCTGAAGTCCTTCTGGGCAACCTGGAGTTCCCGTACCTACTTGATGCCCTTCACGGTGACTAGGTTGAGGCTGTGGCAGCTGCACCATGGAAGTGCAGAAGCCTCCGGTTTTCCAGCCGAGACCTAGAGTAACACGGCTGGTCCAGGGACCGGTTCCCTTCTTGCAGCCTGATCCCTCTGACACTTGGCAGGCTCGGGCGTACGGGTGCCGTCCTGCACTCACCGAACCTCCTGGGATCCCTTCTGTTACCGGAGCCTTCCTCCTCTGCTCCCCTCCTGGGCCTCTTCTTACTAGGCCCCACTCATGGAGCAGAGCTCCTGAAGAGACTCTGCTCCCCTCTTCTCCTTTCACTGAGTCCACACTCACTAACTAACTAACTAACTCTTTCTAAGATGGCCCCCCTTTATATACACCTCCTCTATAAGTGCTCCACTGTTCTGCATCCTCCACCCACACCCACTACTAGTTCCCTCACTCTTTGGTTCACCCCACTCCATCCAGGGACAGGGCTCAGCAGAACACAGTGCATCTTGCCCTTCCAGCCGGCCTGGAGCAGTGTAGTGTTGAATGCGGGTGTTGGGGTTCCGGGCACCTCTGGGTGAGGTGCAGTACCTCTGTGGCGACTGAACCCTCAAGGGCGCCACAATAGCATCAGAAGAGCCCAAGGAAGATGTAATTCATACAGTTCTAGGAGACTTCCCTGCAGACTGGTCTCAACTTGATGGAGCAGTTATCATACCAGTGATACACTTCTATCAGCAACCAGAAGAACCTCCACTACAAGTAAAACCTGTAAGCGCCCTAGAAGAACCTGCTCAGGAACAGGAAGAGTCTCCAGTAAGAGGAAGGTCACCAGTTGAAGCAGAGCCTAAAGGCCCAGTAAACAGTGCACTTGCCAGTCCTATAGAGAGATTGAGGCAGTTCTATAACTTACCTACACGTAGATCTGGTAGGTTAGCAGATAGTGCACACACAGACACCAGTATCACTCCAGTGCTACGAAGATCCACACGCAGCACACAAGGCCAAATCCCTGCCAGGTTTAGGGATTAAAATACAAAATGCCTAAAATGTAAATAGTTACCCAGTTGGGTATTGCCTACTATTATTTATTGTGTGAACTGAAAAAGCTATATATTTGTGTTGCCCAGTTACCCGTAAGGGTATAAAGACTTGTAGGCTGAGGGCTGTGAGCAGCCAAAAACTGTCATGTAAATAGTTGCACTTATTAAAGTGCCCTTATTGATTGTATGCAACACATGACCACTGAACAAATACCCGTTTGGCGTGGCGGAAGACGTGGTCCAACGCCGGATCACCTATGCCCTGCAGCCACGCCCAGGGCCTACGTTGAGGGTTTTCGGACGGGTCCCTCATGCTGCTCGATTTGCATCTTGATCAGTGAGATGAACACCTGTTTTATGGAACTCACTGTAACTTTAAGAAAATATATTATTGTTATTATAATTGTTATTGTTGCAATCTGTTACAAAATGCTTCAGTCCAAGAGTACTGAATTTTACTAGGGGGGAACGTGGCACCCTACTGTTCACAGGTACCACAGGACCAAAAAGGGTGCATGGACGGTCTTCTCCACAAGAGGCCCTCACTACATACAGACACCTCCACCCTTCCACCTCATACCACCAGAGGGAGCCCTGTTAGGGATATATATACTGGAGGGTGGAGTTAGGTAGTCAGAGTGTGCTGACGCTAGGAGATCAGTGAAGAAGCAGCACGCTGGCTGCTGTGCTGAGGAAAGCCAAGGCCTACAGTACGTGCTGAAGGCTGAGGGGGCCCTGAGTGTGGCCGGAGGCAAAGCAGAGAGAAGTGACTAGGGGGCAGAGAGGCATCATAGGCTCACCCCAGAATACAAACTGGACACCGGGTCCGCGCCTACAGGGTCTTCTACACCCAGTAGGGATTACCGGCATACCAGGAGGACTACAAGTCCCTGGTCGACCTGAAGCTAAATCCATTTACAGGACTAGGAACCACGAAGGCCCCAGCGTCCAGGGATCATGGTAGCCAGAAGAAAGTCCTACTACCAAGCCGATAGGTGAGAGAGTGAAACAGCATAGAAGCTAGGCCCAGTTGCAGGCTGGCCAGGAGCTTAGAGAGAGGAAGAAACAGACCAGGAGGCCTTATACCCGCTCACTGGGGAGAGTCCAGAAGTGCACCCTTCCTACCGAGTACCCTGGACCGAACCTGTTATTTACAGCAGGGAAGGTACCAAAGTGAATCTTCTGTGTGCGTGTCCATCATTCCCCCTGATCCGACCTGGCCCCCTCTCACCTGCATCCCTTTCCTCCACACTGCCCTGGGGTCCGCTCCACCTGTGAGGAGCCGTTCCAACCCAGCTGCCTTATCAACTGCCCCAGAGGTCTGCAGCAGCACTGGTACCTATTACCAGAAACCACAGGTGGCGTCATGAAACAAAACTGCTAACCGTTCTATCAAGTGACAAAGCCCCTTTTCAAGAGAGACCCCAGAGTACGGGCCCGGGAGCCGACTGTCATGACATCCTACAACGAAGGTAAAGGCCCGGGTACCGAGTTCTCCCATATCCCCCTGGGCGAGTCACATTCATGGGGAGAGGGTGCAAAAAGAAAATGACAAATGTTGTAAGAAGATTACTGTAACCATGACGACTTCCTAACACACTTCAGCTCTGTAGAAGCTGAAATATTTATTACGTAAGAGGATATACCCCACTAGAATATACACTCCCCAACACTGAAATTGCAATACTAAGAAGGAATAGTCGTAGAATTATGGAAATCACAGGATTGACAGATATGTTAATGATATGCAAATTAAACAATGGATAGGACGTCACCAGGACCCATGCTGCTCATGCCATTTTGAGAAACCTATGAGGCCTAAACATGCTGCAATGGCCTGCAGGGTCTCTGGAAATGTCTTCCATCGATCACATCTGGGATGTCATTGTCTATTACAAAGGGAGCTGCCAGCAGCGGATCTTGATGATTTGAGTGCCTAAGTGTATTCAGCGCAACAGAACATTTCTCAGACAACCATTAATAACTACCCTGATTGCAGTTGAGGTGTGTAATTGTGTTTCTGCATGTGGCACTCATACTCCATGCTGAATAAATCGAGCGGTTTTGAAAAATTTGCTTCCATTTTGTCAACATGTGCTAGTAACATATCTATCCATCCTGTGATTGTCATAATTCCATGACTTTTCCATCTTTGTTTGCTGAATGCATAGAACTAGCTAGCAGATCGACTGTGCCTCTTGTCAGAGCTTCCTTTTCTTGCTTGCTAAAATGTGCACAAATAACACAATGTTAATTTCTGTAATTAAACTGATCAATTGGTAGAGTAAGGCTATGTGCACATGGAGTATCTGTAACGTGTTGAAACACTCGCCAAACAACGCGTAGATTATTTTCTTGTAGCAGCTTTGAATCATTTCGGCAGAGGTATTTTCCTAAGTTTTGCAGTCTTTTGATTGGATAGCGCTTAGTTTGGAGTGATTTCCATCAGGAAACGCTTACAAAGAAGTGAGATGCACTTTGTTTCCCACCAGGTGTTTTTTAAAACCTGAAGAGGAAAAATGTGTTCAAAAGACTGAACATATGAACAGCAAGTTGTTTTACTATACAAATGAAACTCTGTGTGCACATACCTTAAAGTAAACCTGTCACCTGAAAAAGCAGTATAATCTGCAGGCATCATGTTATAAAGCAGGAGGAGCTCAGCAGATTGATGTATAGTGCTGTGAGAAAAGACTAGGTATAACCTGTGTTTTCATCATTTAATACTCTGCTCTTTCTGGCATGTATGGTCCAGTGGGCGGGGCTATCAATAATTGACAGCTATCTGTGTATAAGTGTGCATAGAGAAATAACTGTCAGTCACTGATAGGACCGCCCACTGGACCGGAAGTCCCGGAAGTCCCAGAGAGAGCAGAGCTATAAATAAATGAATAAATCACAGGTTATACTGAATCTTTTCTCACAAAATCACATATCATTCTGCTCATCTCCTCCTTCTCTATAACCTGGTACGCTCAGATCGCATTGCATTTTCTTTTTATTACAGGTTTGCTTTAAGTGTTTTGTATTCATAACGCACCTGCTTTTTGAAGGTTACCATTATTTCCACATGGCAGAACAATGAGAATCTGAATTCGACAAGACAGTATCATGTCGTTTACAGCTAGCTGTCCGCTCTTCTGACATATCTCCATGCTGCATAAAACAAGTCCCATAACTCTGCATTGTGCTATATTTCTATTAATCTGACTACTGTACATGGTGTACGACTCTTGGTAAGTGGGCAGAGTCAAGTGTGCGCAAGCCAGTTATTCATACATTTGTTAAAGGACTACTGAGCTAGTGTACTGAGTTCAGGAAAGATACAAGAGGATTGGTTGATAAAAGCGGTTTATTAAATTTAGAAGTAAAAATTCATAGAAAGCAATAATTAAAATTCATAGATAGGGATGATAAATTGCATGGGCAGAGGGGAGGGAAGGGGAATCTTGGCTGGGGAATCTTTGGCTGTTGAAAATATGAGGTACCACTGTATTGAGGGCTGAGGTTCACTTTAGTGGGTCTTTCTGAGTGATCCAAGGCGTGTGGGTACCTGTGAAGGGTATATACAATTGCTATAATATGCTGCTTCAGATGAGTTAGCAGGTTACCTTTTGAGGAAGTGGACCGTATATACCTGGAGCACAATTAGGTGGTGTGTATGTTCTACTTGAGAGTAGGTAGGCGTCTCTGGTCAGCTGTATACAGGGCGACCAGCTGAAAGGGAAAAAACAACTGGATTAAGGGACGTTGTTTGGCCCCTCTTTTATCTTAGTACAGTTGACGCGCCCCCTGGGCCGTGGGGTACTCGGCAGCCGGGCCTCTGGTTGCTGGGGGAATATCACGGTAGCTGGCCCGGTCCGTGACCCAGGGTGGTCAGTAAAAGGGGGAATAGTTTATAGGGGATTTGGGAAAGTGTTCGTGACGCCACCTGTGGAATGCGGCTAAGGGGTGTCGCCGCTGCGGAGCAGTCCTCTGGAGCTGGTGTTACGGCAGCAGGGATGGTGTGGCTCTCCACAGGTAGAGATAGCTACAGGGCAGCGTGGGGTGTAATGGATGGTGGTGCAGGGAACAGACGGCAGGACGGGTCCCGGAGGAAAGACGGACACTCACACGGGGGTAAGCTTCAGTACCTTTACTGGTGATGGTGCAGGCACGGTCCAGGGTACTCCGGGTGAAGGGCGCACTTTTGGACTCTCCCCAGTGAGCGGGTATAGGGCCTCCTGATCCGTGGCTTTACTCGCTAAGCTTCTTACCTGCCTGGAGCTAGGCCTAGCTTGGTTACTGTCTCTCTTTGCACCTGCTGACCTGGTGGTAGGGCCTTCTCTTGGAGATCACTTTCCTTGGACGCTGGGGCCTCCGTGACTCTTAGCCCTGGTACTGTAATCAGCATTTGGTGAACCTGGGACCTGTAGTCCTCCAGGGGTTCCGGTGGTTCCTACTGGGTGCAAAGGGTCCCTGTAGGCGCGGACATGGTGTCCGGTATATATATCGGGGTGAGCCTGGTATGCTCTTCTGCCCCCTCGCTACTTCTTCTTTCTCCTCTCGCCTTCGGCCACTGAGGGCCCTCACTAGGCCTTCACACGTGCTGTAGGCCTTGGCTGGCCTAAGCACAGCAGCCAGCGTGCTGCCTCTTCGCTGCTCTCTGAGCGTCAGCACGCTCTCAGCTCAACTCTGAGCTCTGTCCCTCTCTGTGTCTGAGTAGGACCTGTCTGAACTCACTTCAGACTAAAACACAAACTGAGCTGCCTGGCTCCACCCTCCTCCCTATATATATCCCTAACGGGCTCCCTCTGCTGGTGTGAGGTGGTAGGGTGGAGGTGTGTGAATGTGTGAAGGCCTCTTGTGGAGAAGTCTATCCATGCACCCTTCTGGGTTCTGTGGCACCAATGCGCAGCAGGGCGCCACATCCCCCCTAGTAAAACTCAGTACTCCTGGACTGAAGCATTTTTTTCAAAACAGGTTAACAAATAACAATTCTTCCCTTTATGGGAGGCTCTATTCTTGAATGTTACAGGTAACATTATAATACAATAATAACAATTATGAATAACATTAATACAGTTACAGTAAGTCCCGTAACCTGGTGTCCATTTCACCGAAGAAAGAACATGAGGGACCCGCCTGAAAACCCTCAACGTAGGCCCTGGGCATGGCTACAGGGCATAGGTGATCCAGGTGCTGGACCACGTCTTCCGCCACGCCAAATGGGTTTTTGTTCCGTGGTCACCAAAGGGGCACTCCAGGGAGTGTAACTAGGTACATGACAGTTTTTGGGCTGCTCACAGTCCTCAGCCACCGAGTCCTTTATATATATACCCTGACGGGAAATCAAATAAACACATATATTTAATTTCAGTTTATATAATAAACATTATGCAATACCCTACTGGGTAACTATTTACACTGTCAGCGTTTCTCTATTCACTCTCTATACCTGACAGGGGTCTGACCTTTTGTGCTACGCGATGACCTACGTAGTACTGGGATGAGTGTAGTGTGGATGCTTGCGCTATTTTCCGCTCTATGTGTTGGTGGACTGCAAGACTGCCTTAACCTCTCTACGGAACTGGCAAGTACCCTGGTTACTGTGCCTACTGGCTCTGCTTCTACCGGTGATCCTTCTTCCGGGGATTCTTCCTGAGCAGGCTCTTCCGGGGCACTTACAGGTCCTACTTGCAGTGGAGAGTCTTCTGGCTGTTGGTAGAAGTGTAGCATAGGTATTATTACCGCTCCATCCAGTTGAGGCCAATCTGCCGGGAAATCTCCTAAGACAGTATGGAGTACTTCTTCTTTAGGCTCCTCCGGTACAGTGAGAGGCACTTCCTCCTGGGGCTTCAGCGGACTTGGGCACAGCTTCAAATGGTCTCTTGATACCGTTGCAGTTGTTCTTCCTCCATCTTTGCTAATTAGACAGGTTTTCCTATTGTTGAATCTGGAATTCAACACAGTGTAAGGTTCCCTTTCTCACTGGTCGCCAAGCTTGTGGCTTCTTCTTTTTCCTTTCAGCACAACTTCTCCAGGTGTCAAGTGTTCGGCTGGTGCACTCTTGCTGTACTGTGCTTCCTGCTTATCTCTCACCCTACTTAGACTGTCTTCGACACAGGCCTGTACTCTCCTGTGCTGCTCCTGTCACATTGCTTCCCAGTCTTCAGTGGACATATCTGCTTCCGGCTCTACCACTCCAAGCTCCAGGTCCATGGGCAACTCTCCGGGTCTTGCTCTCATGAGGTACGCTGGAGTACAATTGGTGGAACTCACAGTTATGTGATTGAACAGATCTGCCAGATCAGGTAGTTTGTCTGGCCACTGATTTCTTTATTCTAAAGGTAAGGTCTTCAACAGGTCGATGACTATGTTATTCATCTTTTCACATAATCCATTGGTTTGGGGTGGTACGGTGTAGTCCGGATCTTCTTACACCCGTACAGATGGCAAAACTCTTTGAACAGCTCGGCTTCAAAGGCAGGGCCTTGATCCATCAGCACCTTATCCGGGTATCCATGGGGCCTGCAGAAGTAGGCTTGAAACGTCCTTGCTGCAGCTTCTGCCGTCAGATCCTTGACGGGGGCTACCATCAGGAACCGGGAGTAGTGATCCACCATGGTCAGGGCATACGAGTAGCCTGACCTGCTGGGTGACAGCTTGACATGGTCCAGAGCGACAATCTCCAGGGGCTGGGTTGTCTTGATGGACTGCAAGGGTGCCTTCTGGCTGCTGTAGTCTTTTCTTCTGAGGCTACAGGGTCCACAATCCCGACACCACCTCTCTATGGAGCTCCGCATTCCAACCCAATAAAACTGATTCTTCAGGAGGGTTTCCAGCTTCTTCCAGCCAAAGTGCCCTGCTTGATCGTGGTAGGCCTTCAATACCATCTGGATGTCTGTCCTGGGCACTACGATCTGCCATACCATCTCATGGGTCCTAGGGTTGACATACCTTTGGCACAGCTTCTCTCTATAGATGAACAGCCGGCTTCTCTCATTCCACAGTTGCTTGGCTTGGGGACGAGCGTCCTTCTCCAGGGAGGAACCTTCCTGGGTTATCAGTTCTTTGATACAGCTGACAACCGGGTCGCTGTCCTGGGTCTCCTTCCAGCTGTGATGAGGTAAAGGGTTTAATGTCTTACCACGATACCTCCTGGAGGTGCGCTGCTCGTGACCATCCCATTTCTGTGGAAAGCAGGTAGCTCAATATCCTCCAGGTCATCCACTTCTTCTTTAGTGTCTGACTGGTGAGGCATTCTGTATAGGGCATCGGCGTTGGCGTTCTTGTGGCCTGCCCGGTACTTGATGGTGAACTGATAGTTTGACAGTCGGGCCATCCAACGCTGTTCCATGGGTCCCAACTTGGCTGTCTCTAGATGTGTCAGGGGGTTGTTGTCAGTATAGGCCATGAACTTTGTGGAGGCCAGGTAGTGCTTGAATCGTTCAGTGATGGCCCAGACCAAGGCCAGGAACTCCAACTTGAAGGAGCTATAGTTAGATTCCTCTCGGTCAGACGGAGCTTCCTGCTGGCATAGGCAATCACATTCTTCTGGCTTAACACAGCAACTAGTCCCTCGTTGCTGGCATCAGTGTACAGCAGGAATGGTTGGCTGTAGTCAGGGTAGGCCAGGATTTCTTCGCCAGTCAGGATCTCTTTCATCACTGTAAAGGACTCAGCCTGCTCTTTACCCCACTGGAAGGGGGGGTTCTTGCCTCTGTGGGACTGTCCTTCCAGGAGATCTTGCAAAGGCGCTTCCTTCTTGGTGTAGTCCTTTACAAACCTCCAGTAATACCCGACCAATCCCAGGAACTGACGTACCTCCTTGAGATTCTTCGGCTCCAGCCATTTCTGGATGGCAGTGACCTTCTCCGGGTCTGGTGCTACTCCTTCTGGAGTGACGATGTGCCCCAGATACTGGACCTTCTGCTTGAGCAGGTGGCATTTGGAAGGCTTCAATTTCATCCCATACCGGGACAATGCTTCAAATACCTCTGCCAGGTGCTTCAAATGGTCCTCATACGTCTTGGAGTACACTATCACATCATCCAGGTATAGCAGCATGGTCTCGAAGTTACGGTGTCCCAAATAGCACTCCATTAATCTCTGGAACGTTCCAGGGGCGTTGCAGAGTTCGAACAGCATACTGTTGAACTCGCAGAGTCCCATCGGGGCAGTGAAGACCGTCTTCTCCCAGTCCTCCTCAGCAACTGCTACTTGCCAGTACCCACTAGTGAGGTCAAGGGTAGAGAAGTAATTTGCAGACTTTAATGCAGCCAGGGATTCCTCTATATGGGGCAAAGTGTATGCATCTTTATGTGTTATATGGTTTACCTGTCTGTAATCTACACACATCCTCATGCTTCCATCCTTTTTCCTGACCATGACCAGGGGAGCTGCCCAGGAGCTACGGCTATCTCTTATCACCCCTGCTTTCTTCATGTCATGCAACATTTCCTTCGCTTTCTGGTAGTGTGCTGGTGGTATGGGCCTGTAACGTTCTTTGATGGGTGGATAGTCACCTGTGGGTATATGGTGTTGTACCCCTTTAATCCTCCCAAAATCAAGTGGGTGTTTGCTGAATACCTGTTCGTATTCCTGGACCACCCTGTATACACCTTGTTTTTGATGGGCAGGAGTGGCGTCAGTTCCAACATGGAGCTGTTGACACCAATCCTCCAGCTGAGCTTCGGAGTCATTTTCCTCCACTGTATCTGGTGGGGTCAAAGATTCCACCGTGTGTATGGCCTCATCATTCACGGTATACAACCTGGCAACAGTGGCGTATCTAAGGTAATTTAACTTCATCCTCCCAACAATTTAGGAGACGTACGGGTACCCTCCCATTGCGTACATCAACCACCCCCCTGGCAGTTAAGAGTGTAGGTCTGTGCTCTGAGCTAATGGGCTCCACTACCGCCTGGTAGTTCTGTCCTTTGAGACCTATTGATGCCCAACACCAAATCAGCATGTTACTCATCAGGGGAATCACAATGGGTATCGGGTCTGTCACCCGTACATTACCAATTTCACCACCTGTTAGCTTTACCTGTTGCTTGTACAGGGGGGCTCATATCTCTCTCTGGAGCACCTTCCTCTGCCCTGGTTTGGCGGTGTCAGCAATCTGTTGGAGCAAAAACAACACTTCTCCCAAACAGTTACCGACTATATTTGTACCAAGTATCATATACAAGTCTGTATCACCAGGGTTAGACTCCACTACAATCAGTCCTTGGTCCTTTAGTTCCACTCTCCCCACCTTCACTGTCACATCCTTAACCCCTACCAGGTTAAGAGGAAGGCCATTAGAGGCATACACGGAAAGGTTCGGGGCTGGCGACTGGAGTTCGTCTACGGACCAGTACCCTTTGTAGAGGACATCAGGTATGATGGTTACCTGAGATCCAGTGTCCAGCAGGGCAGGTGTCGCAATGCCATCCAGCACAATGGACAGGAAAGGTCTTCCTCCCACGAACCGATGGCACCAGCTTGATGGGCCTGCTTGATTTACTCCTGGGTGTCGGCCCTCGGCCCCAGGGTTTGCTCGTTTAAAGGACAGCTCCACGCTGTGTGGCCTGCCTTCTGGCAGCGGTAGCAGATGAGTTCTCCTGGAGGGCGACGTTGGTCATTGGTCCTTCCACGGGGTGGCGTTGTCCTCCTCCGGGGTGGCATTGTCCTCCTACGGGGTGGCGTTGTCCTCCTTCTTCTTCTCATCCAGGGGACATCCTCAGGGCTGTCGGCGAATAGTATCCTTCCTTCCGGCTCGGGCTCCTCCTGTAGCTGCAGGGTGCTCAGGACAGTGGCCAGGGTTTTACTTAACTGGCGCACTTCAGAGCGTAGGCTGTCCAGCTCGCTAGGAGGCATTGTTTGCATCTTTGTTCCAGCCGTTAATGAAGGAGCAGTGGGCACTGCGGACACTGGGGTGGCCCCGCCCTGGTAACGTTGGATAGCAGTATCTGATGTTTCCAGTGGCTGCAGACCCTTTATAGCCATGTCCTTAAGGGTGTCAAAGGTGGCATCTGGATGATCTAAGACCCACCACCGTACAGTTCTGCTCTCCTCCTGGGACCTCAACCCCCGGATGAACTGTTCCATCAGCATTTTATTTTCATTTTGTATGCTGGCTGGACTAACCTGTTTCAGGGCCCGCAGGGCTTCCTGTAAGCGCCAGGCATAGTCTCGGACACTGTCCTCAGGTTTCAGGACACGGTGGTAGAACCTCATCCGGAGATCTGTCTCAGTGTGGTTTTCAAACACAATTTGCAGTCTCATAAAGATTATGGATACTGATTCCTGGTCTGCGGCTGGCCAGGTTTCAACTTCCCGCTCTGCGGCACCAGTCAATTGTCCCAGCACAGCAGCGGCTCTCTGTTTACCAGTCATAGAATACATGTCTAGCACACCGCATATTTTTCTCTTGAATCCGGACAGGGTGTCTGGTTTGCCATTATACTGGGGAAGCCATTTCGCTCCAGGGATATACGGCAGGGCCATGGGTATCAACGGAGTCACGACCCCTGCTGGTGGAGCGGCCGCTCCGGCCTGTGCAGCGCCGGGCGCAGGTTGGGCATCAGCAGCGTTAACCGGTGCTCTGGCGGCTTGCTGGTCATCGGCCATGGTTGCGCCCCCCTAGTGAACCGGAGCCTACCTTCTTCACTTTCTTATCAGGTAGGCCGCAGCTCCGCGAGCGACGGTCTTCTTCCAGGACCTTGCGTCGCTCGCGTCTGACGTCAGAGCGTCCTCTGGACTCCATCCAGGACCTGACGCTTCCTGGTTCGACGTCAGGGGCAGGGCGTGTCCTGGGCTTCGCCCGCTTCCAGCGGTTACGCCTCTCCGATTCCCACGGTTACGCCCCTCTTCTTCCCGCGCGGCGACAGGAAGATGGTGGACAATTGCGGGAAATTTCGGGAATGGCAGGAAACCTTCACCACAGTGAGTATTGCAGTCTTTTAAGGTGCACAGTACCCGGCGGCAACGGGCACGGAATCCTGTTCGTGACGCCAAGGCTGACGCGCCCCCTGGGCCATGGGGTACTCGGCACCCGGGCCTCTGGTTGCTGGGGGAATATCACGGTAGATGGCCCGGTCCGCGACCCAGGGCGGTCAGTAAAAGGGGGAATAGTTTATAGGGGATTTGAGAAAGTGTTCGTGACGCCACCTGTGGAATGCGGCTAAGGGGTGCTGCCGCTGCGGAACAGTCCTCTGGAGCTGGTGTTACGGCAGCAGGGATGGTGTGGCTCTCCACAGGTAGAGATAGCTCCAGGGCAGTGTGGGGTGTAATGGATGGTGGTGCAGGGAACAGACGGCAGGACGGTCCCGGAGGAAAGACGGACACTCACACGGGGGTAAGCTTCAGTACCTTTACTGGTGATGGTGCAGGCACGGTGCAGGGTACTCCGGGTGAAGGGCGCACTTTTGGACTCTCCCCAGTGAGCGGGTATAGGGCCTCCTCATCCGTGACTTTACTCGCTAAGCTTCTCACCTGCCTGGAGCTAGGCCTAGCTTGGTTACTGTTTCTCTTTGCACCTGCTGACCTGTAATCAGCATTTGGTGAACCTAGGACCTGTAGTCCTCCAGGGGTTCCGGTGGTTCCTACCGGGTGTAAAGGGTCCCTGTAGGCGCGGACACGGTGTCCGGTATATATATCGGGGTGAGCCTGGTATGCTCCTCTGCCCCCTCGCTACTTCTTCCTTCTCCTCTCGCCTTCGGCCACTCAGGGCCCTCACTAGGCCTTCACACGTGCTGTAGGCCTTGGCTGGCCTAAGCACAGCAGCCAGCGTGCTGCCTCTTTTCTGCTCTCTGAGAGTCAGCACGCTCTCAGCTCAACTCTGAGCTTTGTCCCTCTCTGTGGCTGAGTAGGACCTGTCTGAACTCACTTCAGACTAAAACACAAACTGAGCTGCCTGGCTCCACCCTCCCTATATATATATATCCCTAACGGGCACCCTCTGCCGGAGTGAGGTGGTAGGGTGGAGGTGTGTGAATGTGTGAGGGCCTCTTGTGGAGAAGTCCATCCATGCACCCTTCTGGGTTCTGTGGCACCAATGCTCAGCAGGGCGCCACACAGTAAATCTAGATAATTACCTGTTTTAGTTGGCTGAAGAGTGGGTTTTGATTATTGATCCTGTTGTTCCGGGGAGCCACTTGTGTTTGTATGGCTAGAGAGGTAGTTTACTGTGGGGACTAAATGGTAATATTAGTTATGATCTGGGCAAATATACATGTACCTGACAAAACATATAATACACAAATTGCGATAGGGTAAAATACGTTACCAGTAAGGAAATGATGATTGATTAGATGAACTCTATTTGGTTCAGTTCTACCCAACGGCTTGTTCTATGGTAAGTAAGACTACTTCGGTCACAGTTTAGTCCACAATTTCACTGTGTTAACCTGTAGGGACCTGAAGTGAATTAATTAGTAAGGATATATTTATCCCTCGTACTGATGTTATATAGTTATAAAATATAGAATAGAATTACCACTGGCTGGTTTAGGTGGTATATTTAATTATACCAGGGGGGCTGGTTGACCAGATCCCGCTGTATTTTGGCTGCAGGATTCCTGTTCCTGTTAGTCTGAGGTACAAACGTTGGTTGGCTATTCAGTTTTAGAATTAGGCATAAGAATTCTCTGTAGTTTCCAGAGAGCCTTTTGGCTCAATAGTGTGTACCATAGGCGGAAGTTCCTATATAGGCAGCTGTCTTGAAAACATTGGTGAGGCAGTGCGGTACCTTAAGTAGTTATTGATCCGTGGTGTTGCGGCTTTCCTCCTGATGCAGTGCGGAGGAGTACTGCTGGCAGAGAAAGGCAGGAGCTGCTGGATGTCGGAGTCCCGGCCGGAGACTCCGGCATCAGCGTGCAGCGTCCGGAAGTAGAGCAGCGTCTGTGTATCAGGACCTGTGTAGCGTCAGGTCCTAGTTGGTCATGTGACTGAAGTTGAAGACGGAGAGCAGGGAGGACCAATGTTCCATTACCTATGGGGTATATGGTGCCCCTCACTTCTTGCTGCAAGTAATACTGACTATATCCACCAGCGCCCCTAAACCCCACTTTCTTTCTTTACATAGTTATTCATACATATTTCTAGAAGGAATTAAGCGGTGTTTGTTTAATAGAAAATAGATCTAGATAGAAAAAAAAAACCTATTGGAAGATCAGGTTTTCTTTGTCTGTCAGGTCGAATAATGCTATTAACCTGCAGGTTAGCAGCAGAGATGAGCGTTGTTCTACTCGAACTGTTCGCCAATCTCAAATTCGAGCTGTTTTGGGCGGTGTTCGAGCCGTTCGGCGAACACGAACGATTTGAGAAAAATTCGGCTGTTCGAGGTTATGTTCGATAACTGTTCGTGCACCAAAATCATAACTGGATTTTTTCTCAGTAATGATGAAAATTAATGTTAATACGCAGTTTGAGTGTACAGCGGGGTGGGGGGAGGGGCAGGGGATGGATCTCTGCAGGAATAATGAAGATCTCCATTTTTTTTTCTCTTTCCCGCATTTACAGTGGGGAGGTGCAATCTGTCAGCCTATCAGCAGCGCACACACGGAGCGAAGTGCTTTTTTTCACACAAGCAAGGGCATGTGTCATTGGCAGTGTATGTCACATGTCCTTGCCCTATAAGACCAAGCCATTTTCCCCGTCGCCACCATTTTCTCACTGCTGCAGCTGCGTGTTAGACGGCACCGCTGTTGCTGTGTGCGCTATACCTTGTTAATTTCAAGCCAATTTTCGCACAAATCTACAGATAGCTTGGGAGTAGGGAATAGTTGTGATTGCAGTCCTTTTAAGGACTAGGTTACAGCATTTCCTACGACTTTTATCAGGCAGGTTTGTGCTCTTAAATAGATAGGTTGTGGGAGTAAAGACTAATTGTAATTGGAGTCCTTTTCAGGACTAGGTTACATCAGTTCCTATCAGTTTTTGCCAGGCAGGTCTGTGCCAGTGCTGTGCAAGTTTTTTTCACAGCATTTGGCTGAATCTAGCAAAGCTAATCCTTTTTGGCCTATTGCAGAGTGTGTTAGTCAGTGGAGTAGCCTATCTGTGTTGCAAGATATACCACCTGTGTATAGAATACCAATTTTTTTACTGCACCTAGTGAAGTAAAATCTTTTGGGCATAGCATCATTCTATTAGTCCATCTATACTGAGCTAGATCAGGTTGCAAATTGAATATAATTTTTTTCTGCATCTAGCTCTGAAAAAATATTTGGCCTTCTAGCAGTGTGTGGGACTTTCTCTATTAGTCCATCTATACTGACCTCCATCAGGTTGCAAACTGAATATATTTTTTTCTGCATCTACCTCTGAAAAAATATTGGGCTTCTAGCTGTGTGTGGGACTTGTTCTATTAATCCATCTATACAGACCTCCATCAGGTTGCAAACTGAATATAATTTTTTTCTGCATCTAGCTCTGAAAAAATATTTGGCCTTCTAGCAGTGTGTGGGACTTTCTCTATTAGTCCATCTATACTGACCTCCATCAGGTTGCAAATTAAAAATAATTTTTATCTGCATCTAGCTCTGAAAAAATATTTGGGCTTCTAGCTGTGTGTGGGACTTGTTCTATTACTCCATCTATACTGACCTCCATCAGGTTGCAAATTGAATATAATTTTTTTCTGCATCTAGCTCTGAAAAAATATTGGGCTTCTAGCTGTGTGTGGGACTTGTTGTATTAGTCCATCTATACTGACCTCCATCAGGTTGCAAACTGAATATATTTTTTTCTGCATCTACCTCTGAAAAAATATTGGGCTTCTAGCTGTGTGTGGGACTTGTTCTATTAATCCATCTATACAGACCTTCATCAGGTTGCAAACTGAATATAATTATTTTCTGCATCTAGCTCTGAAAAAATATTTGGCCTTCTAGCAGTGTGTGGGACTTTCTCTATTAGTCCATCTATACTGACCTCCATCAGGTTGCAAACTGAATATAATTTTTTTCTGCATCTAGCTCTGAAAAAATATTTGGCCTTCTAGCAGTGTGTGGGACTTTCTCTATTAGTCCATCTATACTGACCTCCATCAGGTTGCAAACTGAATATAATTTTTTTCTGCATCTAGGTCTGAAAAAATATTTGGCCTTCTAGCAGTGTGTGGGACTTTCTCTATTAGTCCATCTATACTGACCTCCATCAGGTTGCAAACTGAATATAATTTTTTTCTGCATCTAGCTCTGAAAAAATATTTGGCCTTCTAGCAGTGTGTGGGACTTTCTCTATTAGTCCATCTATACTGACCTCCATCAGGTTGCAAATTAAAAATAATTTTTATCTGCATCTAGCTCTGAAAAAATATTTGGGCTTCTAGCTGTGTGTGGGACTTGTTCTATTACTCCATCTATACTGACCTCCATCAGGTTGCAAATTGAATATAATTTTTTTCTGTATCTAGCTCTGAAAAAATATTGGGCTTCTAGCTGTGTGTGGGACTTGTTGTATTAGTCCATCTATACTGACCTCCATCAGGTTGCAAACTGAATATATTTTTTTCTGCATCTACCTCTGAAAAAATATTGGGCTTCTAGCTGTGTTTGGGACTTGTTCTATTAATCCATCTATAGAGACCTTCATCAGGTTGCAAACTGAATATAATTTTTTTCTGCATCTAGCTCTGAAAAAATATTTGGCCTTCTAGCAGTGTGTGGGACTTTCTCTATTAGTCCATCTATACTGACCTCCATCAGGTTGCAAATTAAAAATAATTTTTATCTGCATCTACCTCTGAAAAAATATTTGGGCTTCTAGCTGTGTGTGGGACTTGTTCTATTACTCCATCTATACTGACCTCCATCAGGTTGCAAATTGAATATAATTTTTTTCTGCATCTAGCTCTGAAAAAATTTTGGGCTTCTAGCTGTGTGTGGGACTTGTTGTATTAGTCCATCTATACTGACCTCCACCAGGTTGCAAACTGAATATATTTTTTTCTGCATCTACCTCTCAAAAAATATTGGGCTTCTAGCTGTGTGTGGGACTTGTTCTATTAATCCATCTATACAGACCTCCATCAGGTTGCAAACTGAATATAATTTTTTTCTGCATCTAGCTCTGAAAAAATATTTGGCCTTCTAGCAGTGTGTGGGACTTTCTCTATTAGTCCATCTATACTGACCTCCATCAGGTTGCAAATTAAAAATAATTTTTATCTGCATCTACCGCTGAAAAAATATTTGGGCTTCTAGCTGTGTGTGGGACTTGTTCTATTACTCCATCTATACTGACCTCCATCAGGTTGCAAATTGAATATAATTTTTTTCTGCATCTAGCTCTGAAAAAATATTGGGCTTCTAGCTGTTTGTGGGACTTGTTGTATTAGTCCATCTATACTGACCTCCATCAGGTTGCAAACTGAATATATTTTTTTCTGCATCTACCTCTGAAAAAATATTGGGCTTCTAGCTGTGTGTGGGACTTGTTCTATTAATCCATCTATACAGACCTCCATCAGGTTGCAAACTGAATATAATTTTTTTCTGCATCTAGCTCTGAAAAAATATTTGGCCTTCTAGCAGTGTGTGGGACTTTCTCTATTAGTCCATCTATACTGACCTCCATCAGGTTGCAAACTGAATATAATTTTTTTCTGCATCTAGCTCTGAAAAAATATTTGGCCTTCTAGCAGTGTGTGGGACTTTCTCTATTAGTCCATCTATACTGACCTCCATCAGGTTGCAAACTGAATATATTTTTTTTCTGCATCTAGCTCTGAAAAAATATTTGGCCTTCTAGCAGTGTGTGGGACTTTCTCTATTAGTCCATCTATACTGACCTCCATCAGGTTGCAAACTGAATATAATTTTTTTCTGCATCCAGCTCTGAAAAAATATTTGGCCTTCTAGCAGTGTGTGGGACATTCTCTATTAGTCCATCTATACTGACCTCCATCAGGTTGCAAATTAAAAATAATTTTTATCTGCATCTACCTCTGAAAAAATATTTGGGCTTCTAGCTGTGTGTGGAACTTGTTCTATTACTCTATCTATACTGACCTCCATCAGGTTGCAAAATGAATATAATTTTTTTCTGTATCTAGCTCTGAAAAAATATTGGGCTTCTAGCTGTGTGTGGGACTTGTTGTATTAGTCCATCTATACTGACCTGAATCAGGTTGCAAACTGAATATATTTTTTTCTGCATCTACCTCTGAAAAAATATTGGGCTTCTAGCTGTGTGTGGGACTTGTTCTATTAATCCATCTATACAGACCTCCATCAGGTTCAAACTGAATATAATTTTTTGTCTGCATCTAGCTCTGAAAAAATATTTGGCCTTCTAGCAGTGTGTGGGACTTTCTCTATTAGTCCATCTATACTGATCTCCATCAGGTTGCAAATTAAAAATAATTTTTATCTGCATCTAGCGCTCAAAAAATATTTGGGCTTCTAGCTGTGTGTGGGACTTGTTCTATTAATCCATCTATACAGACCTCCATCAGGTTGCAAACTGAAAATAATTTTTTTCTGCATCTAGCTCTGAAAAAATATTTGGCCTTCTAGCAGTGTGTGGGACTTTCTCTATTAGTCCATCTATACTGACCTCCATCAGGTTGCAAATTAAAAATAATTTTTATCTGCATCTAGCTCTCAAAAAATATTTGGGCTTCTAGCTGTGTGTGGGACTTGTTCTATTACTCCATCTATACTGACCTCCATCAGGTTGCAAATTGAATATAATTTTTTTCTGCATCTAGCTCTGAAAAAATATTGGGCTTCTAGCTGTGTGTGGGACTTGTTGTATTAGTCCATCTATACTGACCTCCATCAGGTTGCAAACTGAATATAATTTTTTTCTGCATCTAGCTCTGAAAAATATTTGGCCTTCTAGCAGTGTGTGGGACTTTCTCTATTAGTCCATCTATACTGACCTCCATCAGGTTGCAAACTGAATATAATTTTTTTCTGCATCTAGCTCTGAAAAAATATTTGGCCTTCTAGCAGTGTGTGGGACTTTCTCTATTAGTCCATCTATACTGACCTCCATCAGGTTGCAAACTGAATATAATTTTTTTCTGCATCTAGCTCTGAAAAAATATTTGGCCTTCTAGCAGTGTGTGGGACTTTCTCTATTAGTCCATCTATACTGACCTCCATCAGGTTGCAAATTAAAAATAATTTTTATCTGCATCTAGATCTGAAAAAACATTGGGCTTCTAGCTGTGTGTGGGACTTGTTCTATTACTCTATCTATACTGACCTCCATCAGGTTGCAAATTGAATATAATTTTTTTCTGCATCTAGCTCTGAAAAAATATTGGGCTTCTAGCTGTGTGTGGGACTTGTTGTATTAGTCCATCTATACTGACCTCCATCAGGTTGCAAACTGAATATATTTTTTTCTGCATCTACCTCTGAAAAAATATTGGGCTTCTAGCTGTGTGTGGGACTTGTTCTATTAATCCATCTATACAGACCTCCATCAGGTTGCAAACTGAATATAATTTTTTCTGCATCTAGCTCTGAAAAAATATTTGGCCTTCTAGCAGTGTGTGGGACTTTCTCTGTTAGTCCATCTATACTGACCTCCATCAGGTTGCAAATTAAAAATAATTTTTATCTGCATCTACCTCTGAAAAAATATTTGGGCTTCTAGCTGTGTGTGGGACTTGTTCTATTACTCCATCTATACTGACCTCCATCAGGTTGCAAATTGAATATAATTTTTTTCTGCATCTAGCTCTGAAAAAATATTGGCCTTCTAGCAGTGTGTGGGACTTTCTCTATTAGTCCATCTATACTGACCTCCATCAGGTTGCAAATTAAAAATAATTTTTGTCTGCATCTACCTCTGAAAAAATATTTGGGCTCCTAGCTGTGCGTGGGACTTGTTCTATTACTCCATCTATACTGACCTCCATCAGGTTGCAAATTGAATATAATTTTTTTCTGCATCTAGCTCTGAAAAAATTTTGGGCTTCTAGCTGTGTGTGGGACTTGTTGTATTAGTCCATCTATACTGACCTCCATCAGGTTGCAAACTGAATATATTTTTTTCTGCATCTACCTCTGAAAAAATATTGGCCTTCTAGCAGTGTGTGGGACTTTCTCTATTAGTCCATCTATACTGACCTCCATCAGGTTGCAAACTGAATATAATTTTTTTCTGCATCTAGCTCTGAAAAAATATTTGGCCTTCTAGCAGTGTGTGGGACTTGTTCTATTAGTCCACCTATACTGACCTCCATCAGGTTGCAAATTCAAAATAATGTTTTGTCTGCATCTAGCTCTGAAAAAATATTTGGCCTTCTAGCAGTGTGTGGGACTTTCTCTATTAGTCCATCTATACTGACCTCCATCAGGTTGCAAACTGAATATTTTTTTTTCTGCATCTACCTCTGAAAAAATATTTGGGCTTCTAGCTGTGTGTGGGACTTGTTCTATTAGTCCATCTATACTGACCTCCATCAGGTTGCAAATTGAATATAATTTTTTTCTGCATCTAACCCAGCCAATAGTTTTGGCCTAATACCACAGTTTGGCCACTCAGCTCTGCTCGGTTCCCATCCATTGTTTTTTTGTGCAAACAACTCCAGATTTGTGAATTAGTTAACCACCAAAATGAGTGGAAAAAGGCCTGCTGCTGGTGGAAAGGGGAATAGGCGTGTTGGGAAGGGGAAAAAAGGTTGTGTCCGTGGGGTAGGTGTTAAAGCAACAGTAACATCTGCAGAAGAAAGACCATCTTCCAGCCAAACTAAAATGTCTACTTCTTTTAGCGGACAATGTGATAAGATCCCTTTCTTACGGCCACGCCAATCGCTACAAATTCCAGATGAGGCACAAAAACAGCAGGTGCTTCAACGGATATCAAGTGCTCCTTTAAGTGGGCTCTCCTCCACATCAACTTCAACATCACAAATACTCCAGTCCTCAAAGGTGTCACCCCAATCGCACTTGCTTCCTCACAGCTCCCAAATCTCCAGCTGCCCGTCTGAGTATGAGGTAGAACAGATGGTTGAGTCTGCAGAACTGTTTACTCATACTGTAGCCTGGGAATCAGAGGTCGACTCCAGCGCTTCTGTGAATCCAGACGAGGAAATGATCTGCACTGATGCCCAGAATCTTTATGAGTCAGATCCAGGACCAGACGCAGAAGGTTCTGACCATAATGTAGACCCTCATTCCCAAACTGTAACTCCTGTTGGTGGAGACAATGAGGAAGACGATGATGAGACTCAAATACCTGATTGGAGCGACAACTTTAGTTTTTTGTCAGGGCAGGAACAGGTTGGCTCTGAGGACGACGGGTGTGATAACGCACAGGGTGATGATGATGAGGTTGGAGATCCCACTTACTGTCAACCCACAGTCAGCCAAGAGATGAGGTCAGCAGAGGAGGTGGAGGAAGATGCTAGTGACGACGAGGTCAGGTTGCGCCTTCCTGGACAGAGACGTAGTACTGGAAGCACGTCAACAACTGCATCCTCAAACACAACTCTGCCTCTCACCACAAGTTGTGGTGGCTCTTCAGGTCGCATGGGTGCTAAGCCTTGCATAGCCTGGGCATTTTTTCAGATCGATAAAGATGACCCAACTCGTGGTATCTGTAACATTTGTCAGCAAAAGCTAAGTAGAGGCCAAAAAATACATAGTTTGAGTACTTCACGCATGAACCGGCACATGGACATGAAGCATAAGTTGCAGTGGGAAGCTCAGTGTGCTACAATGCGGCCTAGCCGGCCGGGCCAACCACCGTCTGCCATATCTTGTGCATCCGCGGCCTCTTCATCCTCTGTGACTGGGGGGACAGCAGTCACACCTGTTTTGGGGCGCAGACCTGCCACCTCTTTACCCGCAACAGCCAGCGTGATTGGCAGGTCATCATTTTCTTTGGAGGTGGTAACACCAGCTGATGTTGAGCGCTGTCCGACATCGATAGCACCACCTTTGGATCAAGGCAACCTAACATGTCCGCCTGCATCTTCCTCACAGACCGGCAGTTTGCCGTGGACACCCTTATCAACCCCGTCTAAGCACAATAGCCAGCCCTCGGTCCCTCAGATGTGGACAAGTAAAAGACCATTTCCTCCTAGCCATGAGAAAGCTAAGAGGTTGAATTTCACCATCTGCAAGCTCTTGGCTACAGAAATGCTGCCTTTCCGCCTGGTGAACACAGAGGATTTTCGAGACCTTATGTCCGTCGCAGTGCCCCAGTACCAGATGCCCAGTCGGCACTACTTCTCAAAGAAAGGTGTGCCTGCGCTCCACCAGCATGTCGCACACAACATCACCGCTTCTTTGAGAAACTCTGTGTGTGACAGGGTGCATTTCACCACAGACACTTGGACGAGTAGGCATGGACAGGGGCGTTACATGTCGCTGACTGGGCACTGGGTAACTATGGTGACAGCAGGACAAGGGGCTGCTGTCCAAGTCTTGCCGTCCCCACGAGTTGTGCGTCAATCCTCTTTATGTCAAAGTTCCTCCACTGCTTCTGCCTCCTCAACCTCCTCTCGGTCTTCCACCTGCACCCAAAGCCTGTCTGGTCATGCCACAAGCTTTGTAACTGTGCAGAAGGGATCCTGCACACCTCCTTACTATGCTGGCAGTAGGGCTCAACCTCATCAGGCGGTTTTTACTTTGAAATGTCTGGGAAATGTGAGTCACACAGCTGAGGAGTTGTGGTCAGCTCTGGAGAACCAATTTCATGAATGGTTGTCTCCACTGGACCTGAAACCAGGGAAGGCCGTGTGCGACAATGCTGCAAACCTGGGTGCGGCCCTTCGCCGGGGCAATGTCACACACGTGCCTTGTATGGCTCACGTGTTGAACCTGGTTGTCCAGCAATTTTTAGCCCACTATCCCGGACTAGATGACCTTCTGTAGAGGGCACAGTCGCTGTGTGCTCACTTCCGCCGTTCGCATCCCGCAGCTCAGCGACTTACATCTCTACAGAAGTCATTGGGCCTGCCACTTCACCGGCTAAAATGCGATGTGCCTACCCGGTGGAATTCAACTCTGCACATGTTGCAGCGACTGTGGCAGCACCGACAAGCCCTGGTGCAATACGTTCTGACGTATAGCCTGGGCCAACGAGATCCAGACGTGGGGCAAATCACGCTGGAGGAGTGGTCTCAGATCAGGGACCTATGCACCCTTCTGCACAGTTTTGAAATGGCGACTAAGATGTTTAGTGCTGACGATGCCATTATCAGCATGACAATTCTGGTGATTTACATGCTGGAGCACATGTTAAACAGAATTCGGAGTCAGGTGGTGGCACAAGAGGAGGTGGAGGAAGTAGAGGAGGAGGAGTTGTATGCGGAAGGGCTAACATCTGCAAGGTCCAGATGGTCGGCAGCACCAAGGCGGCAGGCATGTGAGGGTGGGGGAGATGGTTTTACCAGGGCGCATGGTAGCAGCCAAACTAGTGAGAAAGGTGCAGGAGCCCAGGAAGAAGTGGAGGACGAACTGATGGAAGACTCATCAGATGAGGGAGACCTTGATCACATTTCTGTTGTGCGAGGTTGGGGGGAGAGGACAGAGGAAGGAAGCATGATTGTTACCTCGCCACCAACACAACAGGGACTTGGTGCTCCTGGATGCGCAACACACATGAGTGCCTTCTTGCTGCACTACCTGCAACATGACCCTCGAATTGGGAGAATTAGAAATAATCCTGACTACTGTGTTGCCACACTGTTAGATCCCCGGTACAAAAGTAAATTTGCAGAAATTATTCCTGCCATAGAAAGGGATGCACGCATGCAGGAGTATCAGCAGAGACTGTTGCAGAATCTTACATGTGCTTTTCCACAAAACACCAGTGGTGCACGTAGTGAATCTCACAGTTCCAACTTGCCAACCGTGGGACCGTCAAGTGTTCAGCACTCAAACCATAACAGAACCACAGTATCTGCTGGTAACATCAATTTTGCGCAATCATTTCACTACTTTTTTAGCCCATCCTTTGCAAGGCCACAGGAGACAAGAAGTCTGACACATAGTCAACGCCTAGAGACGATGGTACAGGAGTATCTCCAAGTAAACATTGAAGCCATGACTGTGTCACTGGACCCTTGCTCTTTTTGGGCTTCCAATCTGGATAAATGGCCGGAGCTAGCCACTTACGCCTTGGAGATCTTGTCATGCCCCGCAGCCAGCGTTCTGTCTGAACGTGTGTTCAGCGCTGCTGGTGGTGTGCTGACAGATAAGCGCACGCGGCTCTCCACTGATAATGTAGACAGACTCACGTTCATAAAGATGAACAAATCATGGATCCGAAACGACTTTTCTACCCCTGTGTCATCCTGGGGAGAGTAAAAGATGGATGATTGGTTAAAATCACCCTACCAACCGTTTTAAGCTTTCAAATTACTAATCATGTTTATCTGTATCTTGGCTGGAAAATAATTTGGGCTTTGTAGCAGTGTGCAGCACTGATTCTATTAGGCCATCTATAATAAGCTCCACCAGATTTAAAATTACTAATCATGTTTATCTGTATCTTGGCTGGAAAATAATTTGGGCTTTGTAGCAGTGTGCAGCACTGATCCTATTAGGCCATCTATACTAAGCTCCACCAGATTTAAAATTAAAAATAATTTTTAGCTGCATCTAGCCCGGAAAATAATTTTGGGGCTCCGAGATGCGCAAGACACATAAGTGCCTTCTTGCTGCACTACCTGCAACATGACCCTCATATTGTCAGAATTCGAAGTAATCATGACTACTGGGTTGCCACACTCTTAGATCCGCCAAACTTTTCGATCAACCTTTTCATTTTAATAAAGACCAAAAAAATGGTCATTTTTGAAATTATAAGCATTAGCAGGTTATTAGAAACTGAAATCAAACAGTTTTCAACTCAAAACTTTATTCTAGGTGATGTTACATTTTCACATAGGACCCCTTGTTCGAAAGGAGCTTCTGAACTCTCTCGTCCATTGAATTTGTCAGGTTTTGGATGGTTTCTGCTTCAATTGTTTTGCATGAGGACAGAGTACCCTCCCAGAGCTGTTGCTTAGATGTGAACTGCCTCCCGCCATCATAGACACTCCTTTTGATGATGCTCCAGAGGTTCTGAATGGGGTAGAGGTCAGGGGAGCATGGGGGTCACACCATAAGTTTGTCCCCTTTTATGCCCATATCAGCCAGAGATGCAGATGTTTTATGTGCAGCATGAGATGGTGCATTATCATGCAAAAAAATGATCTTGCTGTGAAATACACGGTTCTTCTTCTTGAACCATGGCAGGAAGTGCTGTTTGAGAAAATCCACATACATTATGGAGTTCATCTTTAGCGCCTTCAGGGATCCTAAAGGGGCCGACAATCTCTCTCCCCATGATTCCAGCCCAAAACATTACTCCACCTCCTCCTTGTTGGCGCTGTAGCCGTGTTTGCGTGGGGTGTCCATCAACCAGCCATCCTCCACTCCATCCATCTGGACCATCGAGCGCTGCACGGCACTCATCCGTGAACAAAGCAGTTTTGAAATCAGTCTTCATGTAATGTTTGGCCCACTGAAGCCTTTTTCTGCTTGTGTGAAGTGGATAGAGGAGGTCGACAGGATGGCGTATGCACAGCTGCAAACCTCTGAAGGACCCTGCATCTTGTTGTTCGGGGGACGTTGGAGGCACCAGCAGCTTCAAAAACTTGTCTGCTGCTATGACAAGGCTTTTTTGCCGCTGCTCTTTTAACCTGACGTAATTGCTTGTAGGAAAGAGTCCTCAATTTGCCCTTATCAGCACGCATACGTGTGTACTGTGAATCAGCTACATACTTCTTGATTGCCAAGACACTTCATCCTGATCATCGCACAATGTTGATTGTAGTCATGCCTTGACCTAAACACTCCACAATTTGTTGCTTCTCAGCAGCCGACACATCCCTTTTCTTTCCCATTTTGGCAGAAAATGTAGGCTGCTTAATAATGTGAGACAGCCTTCTTAAGTAGTCTTGCCTTTCATTGGACACACCTGCCAAACTAATTAGCACAGGTGTCTGCAATTGCTTACATGATATAAAGAGCCCTGACACACATCACCATCAATGAGTTTAACTGACAAACAAACAAATTCTTCCCTTATCACTCCTAAACACTTTTTGCATAATAATTTGGAACACAGTGTACATGTGCTTTTCCACAAAACACCAGTGGTTCACGTAGTGAATCTTACAGTTCTAACTTGCCAACCGTGGTCTGTATGGAGTTGTTCAATAAAGGGCCCAAAATTAAGATAACATAGATGGGAGAGGTCTCTATGAATAGGAATTCCTAAGTATTTGATACCCTGTGAGGGCCAGGCAAAGGGAAGGTTGGACTGGATGGAATCCTATATGGATTTGGGGAGGGAGACATCGAGGGCCTCAGACTTCGCTGCATTGATTTTAAAATTTGACCATGTAACAAAGTGATCTATTTCAGCCATAACAGCATGGATGGATATATGTGATTGAGTGATATATACTAGGACATCATCAGCAAATAGAGAGCACTTGTACTCGGTGCCTCCCACCTCAATCCACCTAATATTGGGGTTATGGCGAATTGATGAGAGCAGGTGCTCCGTCACTAGGATGTATAAGAGAGGGGACAGAGAACATCCCTGCCTTGTCCCATTGGTGATTGTGAAAGGTGATGAAAATGTTCTGACGCGCCCCCTGGGCCTTGGGACACCCGGAGCCGGACCCTTTTTGGTGGATGCTGGTGGTTGTAGTCTCCGTGGCAGCGACCCGGTTCCGTGGCTCAGGGCGGTCAAACCAGTGGCGGAACTATTTATGTGGTTTTGATGTTTAAATGTCCGACTACGCCACCCGTGGATTGCGGTCAGAGTGAACCACCGCTCCAGGGCAGACCGCTGAGGCTGGTGTTGTGGGTGCAGCAGAGCGTAGCATAACTCCCCACGGGAGGAGTATAGCCTCAGGGCAGTGTATGCGGAGGATGGGGGTGATGGCGCAGGGCAGCAGCAGTAACGACACGGAGTCAGTGATGCAGTCCAGGGCCTTTACTCACAGTTCTTATTATCCAGACCACGTCTGCAGGTAACGGCTGCCCACCTCGTACTGTGCTCACCAGGTGAGGGGCTCAGACAACTCCCAGATAACTTTGGAGCGCTTCACAGGACCCCCTTTGTGTGTCCTTTGTCTGGCCTTTCTTACCAACCCTTCTGTCCGGCTGCCTCGGGCCTCCTCTTGGTAAACTTGGCGCCAGTTTCCCTGACCCTATGTGGTGCCTTCCTAGCGGGTGTAGCGAGGGGCTGCGCCACATAAAATGTCACAGCCTCCGGTTTCTAGCTGAGGGTCGTTTCCTGCCTCCACTAGTTTCGGGGACCGGTCACCCCCTTTGGCCTGACCCCTCCACGCAGGTGGATTCGGGCGTGCGGTGGCGACTCGCCCGGCCGCACCCCTGGGATCCCTTCATTCCTCGTTCCTGGAGCCTTCTCCGCTCCCCTTCCTTCCTTCTCCCTCTTCCAGGCCTGGTCCTCTGTTACTAGGCCCGCCTCCGGAGCAGAGCTCATGCAGAGCCCCTGCTCCCTGCCACTTCTGCTCAGACTTCTCTGCGCTGAACTAAGATGGTGCCCACCTTTTATACTCCCTTCTCAATGCACCCAGGAACTGCTTCCTCCCTGCTCCTGCACTACAGGGTTCCCCTTCCTCAGTGTTCCCTCCCCCTACTCCAGCCAGGGACAGGGACTGTCGTGCCCATCTCAGGGGCATATTGGTCGCCCTGCCCCACGGCAATGTGGTGTATTGCATGCAGGTGTCGGGTCCTGATCCACACGCCATCCTTACCTGAGAGTGAGATATCACACCCCTGGGTGAGGTGCAATACCTCTGTAGCAACCGAGCCCTCAGAGTAATACAGTTCCATTTATCTTCAGCCTAGGTGACGTATTGCGATACAGGGCCATGATTTTGGCTATAAAAGGGTCCCCTAGACCCCTACCCCAAGCTTTTTAAGAGAATCATATATGGCGTGCCAGGAGACTCTATGGAATGCTTTCTCAGCATCCAACGAGAGTATCTAATTACAAATTTTTAACTGCATCTAGCCCAGGAAATACTTTGTGCCTAGTAGCAGTGTCTGCTAGTCAGCGGATTATCCCGGCTGTTAAGCAAGCTACACCACCTGTAGTTTGGACACTTAATTTTTTCAAAGGAAATGCTTCGGGACCACGGGATACTCAGTGAAGAGCATCAGGAGGCACCCCAGGCATAGGGGCTGGGACTGGCAGTAGGATGCCTTGCAGTGGACAGCCGAGCTCGATCCTTATAAAAGCTTTTTAACTGCAGCAGCTTTAGTGGACGCTACTGGAGCTGGAATTACGCGGCTGCTGGCATGAGACTTGCCCTCCAATAGATCCTTGTAAATGGATTTAAAGTGTATTCATTCAAATTAGAGAGACAATTTAAATTAAAAAGCTTAGAGCTGCCTCCACCACAGGGGGGCTCGCTCGACCCACCAGCGGACAGGCACCAGTATTGGGAGAGGGGGGCTGGCCGTCAGGGTTCACCGCGGCTCTGGCACAAACCCGGCGACACGGAGGTGGCACGGGCAGGAGCGGACTGAACGTGTCGGCTTCTCACTTTTTGGATTTTAGAAGGGCATGACATGCTTATATCTGTGTCTCCCCCTCCTTTTACTCCTCCACCTCTTTTCTTTTCGCATGACTATATGTACTTGTCACTTTTCCATGTGTTAGTTGTGTCTTCAGAGCAGTTTGTCAGCTTTTGGACACCTTTGAAGGTGTTTTCTATGTGTTTCTATGTGTTTTTGTTTGCCTGCCATTGGTTTTAACGGTGTTCGAAGGTGTTCGACGAACAGTTCGACGAACAGTTCGGCGAACACACGGGTGTTCGACGAACCGAACCGAACTCGAACACTACGGGGGTGGCTCAACACTAGTTAGCAGGTGCCCAGCGGCAGCGAGTCTCCCAGGAGAATATAGACTTTATTTCTCCCAGGTGCTGGTGACTTTCAGTCATGCACGCGTTACTGGAACAATTACAGTCACTACTCACAGCATTAAAAGAGATGGCACATCCCCGTACTCAGAAGTGCATCAGTGCAAAGCTAGCAGTCAGTCAGTGCCGGGGCCTGGACACAGCCACTCCGCTCAGTGCTGTGAGCAGTGACTCATTTCTACTAATACACCTGCATGACTGAAAGTTGCGTCTCCTGGGAGAAATAAAGTTACATTTTCTCCTAGGCCCTGCACTTTCAGCACTATGGCAGGGAACATTCATAACAATATTAACCCTATATCTGCAGGTTAATAGCAACACTGGACAAGACAGCTTCCGTAACTAACACTATTCTATCTGTGAACCCTTTCTAGCAAAATACAGTTCATTTCTTGCACCCTTTTAAAAAGTACTTTTTGTCAGATTTACTTTTAAAACCAGATGAAACAGGACACATGATAAAGGCTACAAGAGCAAGCTCCAGATGGATCATTTACTTTGCACAATAAAAGGTACAGCGAAAGGATAGGCATCCTGTTTTGACAGGTTATTTTTTTTCCAATTTTGGCGAGGAGAAAAAAAAAAAAAAGTTGAGTGAAGTTTCATAGACTAGGTTGTTAAAGGGGTGCTCCTGGAATGTAATGAAATCGCAATAACAATTCAAACACAGCATGTCCTAGTCACATGTCAGGAAGAGCGAAGAAATCGAGAGAAGAGAATAGAAAGAAAAAAGAAATCTTCTTGGCTGACTGAATACAAAGGATATTCGTATGCAGTCTCAGTCATCTGTGCCCAGTCAGCTGAAGAGAAGATTTTCTTCTTCTTCAGTCACAGGCTTCCCCTCAGATCATGTAAGTATGTGTGCGTACGATACAGCTTCTGACAGTTGACACACAGGTCTCAGGAGCAGTGTTTTTTTTTCAGACTGCAGCCAGTCCTGATGAGTAGAAAGGGTTGCATTTAAATTATGTGACGGGGCCATTTTATTACGTTCTTGGAGGAGAACCCCTTTAAACAGAAGCTTGCTTACTGGATTAACAAGCATCAAGCTTACTCAGATGTACCGTATTTTTCGGACCATAAGATGCACTTCCCCCCCCCAAATTTTGGAGGAAAATGGAGGGTGCGACTTATGTTCCAAACGCTGTGTACTTGCGGTGGTGGTGGAGCAAGATAGCGGGGCCTCCCTCCTTCAAGAACCCGGTGGTGGTGGCGGCAGCAAAGGAGGTGAGATGCTGCGGGTGTCTGGCTGGGGGCAGACGCGGGTTGGACTGGATACGGGAAGTGTCTGGCTTTGGGCCGGTGAGGGGCGCAGGTTTCCGGTGTGCGCGGTCATCTTCCTGAAGCTGTGATCCGCAGGCTTGTAGCTCTGGCAGCCATTTTCATGTAGATAGCAGCTTCAGGAAGATGGCCGCACACACCGGAAACCTGCGCCGCTCACCAGCCACAGCCCGCAGCTTGACACTGCCCGCATCCAGTCGAACCCGTGCCGGCCCCCAGCCAGAAACCTGCAGCATCTCACCTCCTCCTCCTTTGCTGCCGCTACCACCACTACCGATTCCCAGGCAGGCCTCAGCGGCACGCAGCCAGGCCCAATCGCCAAGCCCTGGGCCTCAGCCAGGCCCCCAGCCATGGACCAGGCCTCAGCCAGGCCCCAAGCCATGGACCGGGCCTCAGCCAGGCCCCCAGCTATAGACCGGGCCCCAGACATGGATCGGGCCCCAGCCATGGACCGGGCCCCAGCCAGTCACCGGGCCCCAGCCAACTCTTCTGCTGCAGCTGCCAGGTTCCTGAGGGAGGGAATGGAGGTGACTCGCCCAGGGGATATGGGGGACTCGGTACCCGGGCCTTTACCTTGTTTAGGATGTCACGGCAGTCGGCTCCCGGGCCCGTACTCTGGGGTCAATCTTGAAAAGGGGCTTGTCACTTGATGGGACGAATAGCAGTTTTGTCTCGTGACGCCACCTGTGGTTTCTGGTAATAGGTACCAATGCTGCTGCAGACCTCTGGGACAGTTGATAGGGCAGCTGGGTTGGAACGGCTCCCCAAAGGTGGAGCGGGCCCCAGGGCAGTGCAGGGTTGATGGTAATGCTGGGGGTTGTAGTGCAGGAGAGATGGCACAGCGAAAATAACTGACAGAGGCAGTGGAGTGCAGTCATCCGAGTTTACTCACAGTTCTTTTTAGGTTCCTCAGGTACACTGTACAGGTGTCAGCCTCCCGCGTCGCACTGCGTTTGCCAGAAAGGGGTTCAGCACTCTCTCTAGTATATCAGAAGCGCTTAACGGGACCCCACTTTTGTATGTTCCTTTCTTGACCGACTTCCCGCGCTTTGTCTTCTCCCTCCTGCCTTGCGCCTCGCAAACAAAGTCCCGAACGGGTACTCTGAGATCCCTCTGGGCAACTTGGGGTTCCCGTACCTACTTGGTGCCCTTTTCGGTGGCTTAGATGAGAGTATGGCAACTGCACCTTGGAAGTGCAGAAGCCTCCGGTTTTCTGGCTGAGACATGGAGTACTCGGCCAGTCCAAGGACCGGTTCCCTTCTTGTGGCCTGATCCCTCTGACACCTGGCAGATTCGGGTGTACGGGTGGCCTCCTGCTTCTTCCGTACCCCTGGAATCCCTTTCCTTACTGGAGCCTTACTCCTCTGCTCCCCTCCTGGGCCTTCCTTACTAGGCCCCACTATAGAGCAGAGCTCCTGAAGAGACTCTGCTCCCCTCTTCTTTCTTGCTTCCTCTCCGACTGAACTGAATGCTGTTTCTAAGATGGCTTCCCTTTTTATATCTTCCTAAAGTGCTCCCCTGAACTACGTTCTCCACCCACACCCACTACATGGTTCTCCCTCTCTTTGGTTCCCCCTTCTCCAGCCAGAGACGGGGAAGCAAAACAAGTGCATAAGGCCCTTCCAGCCGGTCTGGAGTAGTGTAGTATTGAGAGCAGGTATTGGGGTCCCGGGCAGTACTCCATCCTTACCTGAGAGAAGGAGATACCACACCTCTGGGTGAGGCGCAGTACCTCTGTGGTGACTGAACCCTCAGGGGCGCCACAGAGGGCCCTGCAATCCTGCTCCACCACAACTCCCCGCTGCTGGAGCACCGGATTCCTGAAGGACCCTGCCTCCTGTGACCCTCGCTCCACTGCCCCCCAGGTAAGATACTGTACCTATTCAGACTATAAGACGGACCCCCATCTTATAAAAATATATTTTTTTCTATATTCCACCCCAAAATTTAGGGTGCGTCTTACAGTTCGAAAAATATGGTATATGCCTCATAATAAATATGGCACATCTTGTGCTGCATGTGCGCCAACACAAACTCCAACATTTATGAACTGACGCAAATTTCTGCTACAATTTACATCAATCCCTCCCACTGTTTTTTATGAAAATTGGTGCGACCGCAGTGTAATTTTTTTTCTCCACAAAACAGCAATCCTAAGTTATGAGAAAATATTTTTTCATTTTCTCCTACCTCTGTGGCCAGGTGTGGCTCCACTTGCACAGTGCACCTTCTGATTGCTGTCTGAAATGTAAAGCTGATGACACATTTCACCTTTAATAATGTTTCTTCACATAGGTATCTCCTATCATGAAAGTCTATAGTGGTCACTTCTTCCTACTAAAAAAAAAAAAAATTAAAATAAATTAGGCGGAATTTTGCAGCTTAATATTTACCTGAATAGAGAGATATTTAAAGCCATTCTTTAAAAAAATAATCTTGGACGCCCTTTAAAAAGTGGATCGAAGCTATAATAAGTTCTGTGTGCAGTATGGCAATATCAAACAGATGACCGTTACCAGATCATCAAGTCCATGGATGTGGAGTGTTATGGTTTTGGCTCTTTTGTTTGCACTTGGAATGAAGAACTGTAGGTTGTTTTGCTTGTTCTTGGTTTCTGGTGTATGCAAGTGACCTGGCACACCTAATGACACGTGAATCTGATGGGTGAGTACTTTACTACGATTACTCGTGTCACTGAAAAAAAATAGAATTTATCCATATATCACAGGAGAGCTCTGTTGTCATCTTGTTCTGGAAAAGGTCACTATAAAAAGTACTGATTAAAGGGGTTGTATCATCCTCTTTCTTCAGAAGTGCGCCACCTCTCGGCCTCCTGGCTTCCTAGGGAGCAGTGCGCTTCTGAAGACTGACGGTTCTTTCCAGCGGCATGACTGAGCAGCTCACCCAAAAAACACACTTTCCGCATTGGAAAAACCGCCATCAGTGCAGCCAAGGAAATCGGCCACTGCAGAAGTGGACAATAACCTAGGCGATAAGCTGTAAACTAGAAGGAAAAATCCATCTGTTCTTAACAAAGAGGAAAGTATAAGTAAATTGCAAAGTTGCCCCGATTTTACAAGCACTTTGCAATATTAACTTGCAAATTTGAGACAACCCCTTTAATAAACATTAAAGAGTTTATTATTATTTGTCTGGCTGTTTTTTTTCCAGGAAAGTTGTGTCCCAAGGTACAATTTGTTGTGAAACAAATAAACTGTGCTTTACTTACTGCTGAGTCTTCACCATGGCTCTTATTTTATTATTTGGAGCACTGACATCACGATGACAACGCTGCAGGAAATCAGTAAGGTCAGCGGCTCATGCTGTCTACAAGGACAAAGCCGCTGAGGTCACTGATTGGCTTCAGCGCTGCCGACGTGATGACGGCACTGCAGACAATAACAGACACCCGGAGAAGCAGCACTCAGCACTGGACCCTTCGAGGATGCATAATACAGTTCGTTTTTATTACAATAAATTGCGTGTAAGGACAACTTTCCTGAAAATGGAAGACCCCTTTAAATATTACAAAATGGAAAATTGTTCTAGATACACAACACCCGCTTGTCTAGTGCACACACTAGAGCTAATGGTGGGCTACATTTAATTCATGACAATTTGTATGGAAAATATGAAGATTATCAAAAGACTGGCTACAGAGAGAGTTGTCCAAACAAGGATACATATGCCAAGGCATACAATCCAGTGAGGACTACCCAAAAACACAGGCCCATGTGCCCAGACATCCAGGGCATTACAGTGACAGTTATGGTCTGTCTACATTTCTGCTGGATGTACACTCACTTTGTAAGGACATCACTACTACCAGCTAATACTTCACGACAGCTGTACACAAGCTCAGCCCCAGCATTACACGCAATGAGTTTACCTGTTCTTAATGTTCTCCAGGCTCACCATCATACCTAGCTCACTCCTCAGTGTTTTACAGTGATTAGGATTTTCACACAAGTAGTGAATTGCCTGTAAAAGATGTAATACCGTTATATGGAAAATTGGCTTCAAGGGTGAAAGTTATAGTGTTCCCCCAATTATGTTCTATTTTATGTAACTAATGAATGGCCAATTCTTTGTTACCACAAATTAATCCTGGGCAGGCTTGTCGATATTAAAGGGGGCCTGTCATTCGATTCATGCTGCTCGAACCACGGGCAGGATGAATCAGAGCCTGGCTGTGCGATTGCAGACAGGTAGGTTTGAAAAACCAGCCGGGGACTATTGGGAGAGACCCAGCTAATTTGATGGCTTCTTTCCGCCCCACTCCAGATGACTGAGGGAGTCCCTTTTCTCATCAGACTAATCACATCTCTCTCCTTATGGTTCCTGGACGTCATTTAAAATTATATTTTCTCGGAAACAAGGGAGGGTCAAGAGGAAAACATACTTTGCAGCAATCATGCACAGGGCTGTGGAGTCGGTAAGCCAAACCTCCGACTCCTCAATTTCCATGACACCAACTCCACGACTCCGACTCCCTCATGCATGGCTCATGTTTAAGTGATAAATTTACTGTAGCACAGATTCATCTCAGCTAAAAGTCTACACCCTTAGATCAGGAATAGGACAGACATTTATAGGACATTTCAAAACTTTCCCAAATTCTTATAAAACAATATTCCCCACAAACTGCATTGAACTACTGTACCCAATTTATAATATATTTTAGGAGTCGGAGTTGGTCCATTTTACACCGACTACACCAAAATGGGCTCCGACTCCACGACTCCACCTACACAGCCCTGCTGCTTAGGTAACACACCATCCCCAGAAAGGGAATCTGTCAGTAGGTTTTTGCTACCTCATCTGAGAGCAGCATAATGTAGGCAAAGAGACCTCTATTTTAGCAGCATGTCACCTCGCTTACTGGATGCAGCAGTTGTGATATAATCAACGTCTTTAGATGTAGCAGAGCTCAGAGGGATAATCCCACCACACCCCCGATTAGCAGGTATCTCTGTACATTGCATACTGATAATAATCAGTGGTAGGGGTGGCGTTGACCACTTGGCACCAGACCTGTAGTCCTGTAGCGTTAATCTTCTATTGATAAAACACTCATTAAGTTGTGTGTTGTTGCTTCAATACAATAAGTGACATATCGCTGAAATCAGTGACTCAGACCCTACATTATACTACCCTCAGATTACATAGCAAAAACCTACTGACAGATTCCCTTTAAGATTGACATGTACAAAGCCAGTCTTAAAGTGAACCTGTCAGCTGACACATACCGCCCAATCCATGGGCAGCATGCATCTGGCACTGACTGTATTATCTCGGCCAAGTATGTTTAGCCCTGAAACGCTGCAGAGAAACACATACTTTAAAAGCCACCAGAGACCACGCTGTAGACTAGCTGGACAGGCGGGTCTCCAGTGGCTTCACCCCACCTGCCGCCCTGATTGACAGGTGTCTGCATGCACGCACAGGTAGGTGCATCTCTCACAGCAGAGAGCAAATACTCTCTGAGTAAACTTAGGAGCCACACATACCTGCTCTGTCCTCTCCTCTACTCTGAAGCCATGCACTACACTTCCGGGTGTGCGGCCAGGGACAGGCAGTGTCAGTGTGCACGCACACACGCCGCCAACATTCAGAGTGCTTGCTCTGGGAAGCGAGCACTGTGAATCAGAAGCAGGGAAAGGCGTCCAGTGTGAAATGAGCAGGTGTACCAGTCAGGGCTGTGGAGTCGGGTTTGTGGAGTCGGAATCAGTATAAAATGGACCGACTCCAATTCCTAAAATATATAATAAATTGGGTACAGTAGTTCAATGCAGTTTGTGGGGAATATTTTTTCATAAGAATTTGGGAAACTTATGAAATGTTCTATAAATGTCTGTTCTATTCCTGATCTAAGGGTCTAGACCAGTGGTGGCGAACCTATCGCAGACGTGCCATAGGTGGCACTCGGAGCCCTCTCTATGAGCACGCACGCCAGGCCCGCCGCTACCGCCCGCACGTCACTCCGCTCCCATGTTCAAATGCATTTGCGTATTTTAGGCGCGAACACATTTGAACAGTGCTGCGCTGGGACTGAGGCAGAGGAGTGAGCGGCTGTCAGCCCCGGGTCCGACATGCAGCAGTGTGATGACGTCATCCAGCTCCTGACCTCATCACACTGCTGCCTGCGCCGGGGCCGCAGAGGAGCAGAGACAACACGCTGAGCACAGGCGCTAGTGAGCGCTCCAGCAGGAGCCGAACATTACATTATATGCATCAATGTGAAAGGGGGCACAGCTAGAGACAGTGTGTGGTGATTGGGGGCTACTGTGTGTGTCTGTGTGTATTATATGCATAAATGTGAAAGGGGGCACAATCTTGCTGCTAGAGGCAGTGTGTGGGGACTGGGGACTACTTTAGTCAGAGTGTGTGTCTGTGTGGGTTTCAGAGGGACTGTGTCTGTGTGTGTATGTGTGTGTATATATATATATATATATATATATATAATATTCTGCAAATGGACTGTGTCTGTGTGTATGTGTATATATATACAGTACAGACCAAAAGTTTGGACACACCTTCTCAATTAAAGATTTTTCTGTATTTTCATGACTTTGAAAATTGTACATTCACACTGAAGGCATCAAAACTATGAATTAACACATGTAGAATTATATACTTAACAAAAAAGTGTGAAACAACTGAAAATATGTCTTATATTCTAGGTTTTTCAAAGTAGCCACCTTTTGCTTTGATGACTGCTTTGCACACTCTTGGCATTCTCTTGATGAGCGACCGCCAGCTGTGAACAACAGCGACATTGGCGCCAAATTAAACACCGCTATGCTGATTGGTCGCGGTCGCCGGCCGCAACCAATCTGCATTGTTGGCGCCAAATTTAAACACCGTTCTGCTGATTGGTCGCGACCGACAGCTGCGACCAATCAGCGATATTGGCGCCAAATTTAATCACCGCTCTGTTGATTGTGTTATGTTCTGCTACCAGAGCTAAGGAAAGAGAGGAGATCTGTCCCTACGATAGAACTCAGCTAAATCCCTACGATGTAACAGGGGACCTGATCCTGCGATCAGACCTGCTAAAGTCCTAAGCTAGTCTGTACGGAGACCTATAGATGTGGGGAAGGAATCCCTACAAGTACTAAGGACTGGGAGGAATATGGGACACCTCCTAACAGAAATAGTAGCAGACAGACGAACAAACAAAATATATAGAACATAGAGGTCCGTAGACCAAGCAAACTAACAGAGCAAGACACAGAGCACAGGCTAGCTAGAAAGTAGATATACAATGAAGTCCAGCAAAGCCAGAAGGGCGGAGCAGGCTTAAATAGGCCAACAAGGTCATGTGACCAGCAAAGGAAAAAAAAACTAAGAGCAAGGTTCTAACAGTACCCCCCCTTCTAAGAGGATCCTCCGGATCCCCTAGGACCAGGCTTATCAGGAAATCTCCTGTGAAACGCTCTGATAAGTCTGGACGTGGAAACATCATCCGACCTCACCCAAGAGTTATCCTCGGGTCCGAAACCTTTCCAGGCCACAAGATACTGCAAACTACCTCTATACAGTCTAGAGTTAAGGATGCGAGAAATTTCATATTCCCCGTCCTCCACCACCGGAGGAACAGAGGCAGAGGCGTCACAATGCGATACAACAGCTTTTTTCAACAGAGAGACATGAAATACCAGATTAATTCTCCAGGAGGTAGGAACCTCCAACCTAACAGCAGATTGGTTGACAACCTGAAGCACCTTAAAGGGCCCTACAAACTTGGGACCCAATTACTTAGAAGGAATCCTCAAACGCAGATTCCTAGAGGACAACCAAACCATGTCACCAACAGCGAACAAAACCTCCTGTCGTTTCCTATCAAAGTAGTCCTTAGATTTTCTGTTGGCCTCCTGAAGATTACCACGCACATCCGTCCAAACTCTCTCCAAATCACCGGAAAAATTCTCCTCCTCAGGCACGGCAGATCCCAACTTGGAGAACGACCCAAACGACGGATGTCTCCCAGAACAACAAAAAAAAGGCGAACAACCAGCAGAAGAAGATGTATGATTGTTCAGAGCAAATTCAGCAAGTGGCAGAAACTCAGACCACCCCTCTTGATTGTCTGTCACAAAACAACGTAAGAACTGCTCAACATCCTGGTTTTTCCTTTCTGTCTGGCCATTAGATTCAGGATGATATCCGGACGAGAACGATAAATGAACTCCCAACCTGTCACAAAAGGCACGCCAAAAACGAGCCACGAACTGAGGACCCCTATCAGAAACAATGTCAGTAGGAACGCCATGAAGTCTGACAATTTCCTTGACAAAGGCCTTAGCGAGAGTTTTAGCGCAGGGCAGTTTGACAAAGGGAACCAAGTGACACATCATGCTAAAACGGTCCACGACCACCCAAATGACAGTAAAACCCTCAGAGGGGGGAAGGTCAGTTATAAAGTCCATAGCCAAATGTGTCCAAGGAGCACTGGGAACCTCCAAAGGACAAAGCAACCCTGCAGCAGGAGTATGTGAGGACTTAGATCTAGCACATATAGTACATTGACGCACCCACTTAATGACTTCCTTCTGCCATCCTGGCCACCAAAAACTGCGACCCACCAGTCTCTTGGTCTCAGAGATTCTGGGATGACCTGCCAACCGAGATTCATGACACTCAACAAACAAATCTCTCCTAAAGGTCCCAGGCACAAACAACCTCCCATGAGGAGTGTTAGAAGGGGCATTCTCCTGTGCTTTAAGAATCTCATTTTCCAAAATGGAGTCCAAAGCAGCTATCACAACACCTTCTTGTAAAATGTTCTCCTCTTTCTCAGCACCGACTATGGGAGAAAAACTGCGAGACAAGGCATCCGCCTTAACATTCTTAGTACCAGGGATGTAAGTAACGGAGAAATTAAACCGCGAGAAAAACAGTGCCCACCTAGCCTGACGGGCATTCAGGCGCTTGGCAGCATCAAGATATATCAGATTTTTATGATCCGTAAGAACCTGAACGGGAAATTCCGCACCTTCCAAGAAGTGGCGCCAGTGTTCAAATGCGAGTTTAATAGCCAATAATTCCCGATTACCAATATCGTAATTCAGTTCAGTCTCCGAAAAAATTTTTGAAAAAAAGGCACAGGGATGTAATCCATCCCCGTTATCCTGAGACAATACTGCGCCAACCCCCACAGAGGAAGCATCAACCTCAACCAAAAACGGCCTAGTAACATCAGGCTGCATAAGGATGGGAGCAGAGGTGAACCTCTCCTTGAGATGCACAAAAGCTTCAATGGCCTCAGAAGACCACTGAACAGCATCAGCACCTTTCCTGGTGAGATCAGTCAGAGGTTTGACAATACTAGAAAAATTTTTTATGAATTTTCTGTAGTAATTGGCGAAACCCAAAAACCTCTGTATCGATTTCAAACCAATAGGCCTAGGCCATTCCTGCACAGCCTGAACCTTAACCAGATCCATCTCAAAACCTTTGCTGGAGATAATGTAGCCCAAAAAACTAATTCTCTGTACAGCGAACTCACATTTCTCAAGCTTAGCAAAAAGCGAATTGTCCATTAATAACTGAAATACCTCACGCACGCTCCGCCAATGAGACTCCAGATCCGGCGAATAAATCAAAATGTCATCCAAATACACAACCACATTTTTGCCGATCAAAGGTCTAAGGATGTCATTAATCAGATTCTGAAAAAATGCAGGAGCATTAGTAAGACCAAAAGGCATAACCAGATTCTCAAAATGACCCACAGGAGTGTTAAAAGCAGTCTTCCATTCGTTACCCTCCTTCATGCGCAACAGATTGTATGCCCCCTTAAGGTCAATTTTAGAGAACCACTTGGCCCCCATTAACTGGTTAAACAGATCAGGAATCAATGGCAGTGGGTAAGGATTGCGTACAGTAATTTTGTTAATCTCACGAAAATCCAGACAAGGACGTAAACCGCCGTCCTTTTTTTTTACAAAAAAAAATCCAACCGCCACAGGAGACTTAGAGGGCCTAATGTGACCGGCGGCCAAACTTGTCTGTAAGTATTCCTCCAAAGCCTTCCTCTCAGGAATAGTAAGGTTAAATAAACGACTTTTAGGAAGAGTCGCTCCAGGGACAAATTCAATAGAGCAATCATAGTCTCTATGGGGAGGCAAAACCTGCGATTCCTTCTCAGAAAAAACTCTCCAAAAATCCTGAATAGGAACAGGCAATTCTCCCCTATCCAAAGCTGCAATACGCCCGTTACAACACTTGTCATAACATTTATGGCTCCAGGATTTAATTTCACTGGTAGACCAATCCAGTACATGATTGTGAAATTTTAACCAGGGCAATCCCAATATTACTGGAGAAGGCAAGTTATTCAACACTACCAAATCCAATTTCTCATGGTGAACACCATTAACAGTGAGAGGAAATTCACAGACCTTGAGAGTAATATTCTTCAAAGGGGAACCATCCACAGAAACCACAGCAATGGGGGATGATAAAGGTTCAGGTTTTAAATTGAGTCTTTCCACGAATCCCCCATCAATTACATTCAGAGTAGACCCGCAATCAACAAATACCCGAAATTCCATTAATTTTTTCTGAGCAATCGTGGAAGCAGCTAAAAATATACCCTTGGAATTTAAACAGGCAATACGGGCGTGACTGACCATTTTTTTTTTCTTTCTTCATACGAAGCTCACAGCCTTTAATCAAATGACCAGATTTTCCGCAATAGAAACACAAGCCTTCAGAAAATCGACGGTCTTTTTCTTGAGAGCGAGGTGTCACCGATCCAATCTCCATCGGTTCACCACTGTTAGTACACACATTCTCATAACCAGAAACTGACATAGCAGAGGATTTGCTCTCATTAACCCTTGCACGCAGTCTTCTATCCACCCGTATAGCTAATTGCATAGCCTGTTGCAAATCTTCAGGTGTAGGATAAGCAATTAGCAGGTCTTTAACCCTTTCACTGAGCCCAGCAAGAAATAGACTTTTCAGAGCAGAATCGTTCCACCCTGTTTGAGTAGACCAACGACGGAAATGAGTACAATATTTTTCCACATTACCTGATCCTTGTTTTAAACGTCTCAACTCAGTCTCAGCTGATGCGACACGGTCAGGATCATCATATAATAGTCCCAAAGCAGAAAAAAAACTATCCACTGATCTGAAGCATGTATCACTAGGTTGCAAAGAAAAGGCCCACTCCTGAGGCTCTTTGCGCAAAAGTGACATTATGAACCCTACGCGCTGGGATTCATCCCCAGAGGACTTAGGTCTCAAACGAAAATACAATAAGCAAGCATTTTTAAATGAAAAAAATTCTCGGTGTTCACCAAAAAATAAATCCGGCAAACATACCTTAGGCTCCAAGAAATGTGCTCCAGGACAGTTACTCACGTGCTGACGGAGCTCGGCCACCTCCAGAGAGAGTCCCTGCAAGCGATGAACCAAATCCTGAACCGACACCATGATGGAACAGAAAAATCTTTCCTTAGAGAATTTGCAGGCTGGACTTACTGTTATGTTCTGCTACCAGAGCTAAGGAAAGAGAGGAGATCTGTCCCTACGATAGAACTCAGCTAAATCCCTACGATGTAACAGGGGACCTGATCCTGCGATCAGACCTGCTAAAGTCCTAAGCTAGTCTGTACGGAGACCTATAGATGTGGGGAAGGAATCCCTACAAGTACTAAGGACTGGGAGGAATATGGGACACCTCCTAACAGAAATAGTAGCAGACAGACGAACAAACAAAATATATAGAACATAGAGGTCAGTAGACCAAGCAAACTAACAGAGCAAGACACAGAGCACAGGCTAGCTAGAAAGTAGATATACAATGAAGTCCAGCAAAGCCAGAAGGGCGGAGCAGGCTTAAATAGGCCAACAAGGTCATGTGACCAGCAAAGGAAAAAAAAACTAAGAGCAAGGTTCTAACAGATTGGTCGCGACCGCCAGCTGCGACCAATCAGCGACATTGGCTCCAAATTTAAACACCGCTCTGCTGATTGGTCGCGGTCGTCGGCCGCAACCAATCAGCATTATTGGCGCCAAATTTATACCCCGCTCTGCTGATTGGTCGCGAACGCCGGCCGTGACCTATCAGCGATATTGGCGCCAAATTTAAACACCGTTTTGCTGATTGGTCGCGATCGCGACTAATCAGCGATTTTATCGCCAAATTTAAACAAGCTCTCCGGTCCTCACTAACACAGTTCGCTGATTGGTCGCGGCCGCCACCTGTGACCAATCACCGATATTGCCGCCAAATTTAAACACCGTTTTGCTGCTTGGTCGCGGTTGCCGGTCGCGACCAATCAGTGATTTTGGCGGCAAATTTAAACAACGCTCTGCTGATTGCGCCCGGTCGGCCGCATACATATTCTAGACAGACAGCCTCTCTGCAGAATATATACAGTGCCTACAAGTAGTATTCAACCCCCTGCAGATTTAGCTGGTTTGATAAGATGCAAATAAGTTAGAGCCTTCAAACTGCAAACGAGAGTAGGTTTTATGAACAGAAGCATAAATCTTACAAACCAAAAAGTTATGTTGCTCAGTTGAATTTTATTAAATTTTAAACATAAAAGTGTGGGTCAATTATTATACAACCCCTATGTTTAATATTTTGTGGAATAACCCTTGTTTGCAATTACAGCTAATAATCGTCTTTTATAAGACCTGATCAGGCCGGCACAGGTCTGTGGAGTTATCTTGGCCCACTCCTCCATGCAGATCTTCTCCAAGTTATCTAGGTTCTTTGGGTGTCTCATGTGGACTTTATTCTTGAGCTCCTTCCACAAGTTTTCAATTGGGTTAAGTTCAGGAGACTGACTAGGCCACTCCAACACCTTGACTTTTTCCCTATTGAACCAGGCCTTGGTTTTCTTGGCTGTGTGCTTTGGGTCGTTGTCTTGTTGGAAGATGAAATTACGACCCATCTTAAGATCCTTGATGGAGAAGCGGAGGTTCTTGGCCAAAATCTCCAGGTAGGCCGTGCTATCCATCTTCCCATGGATGCGGACCAGATGGCCAGGCCCCTTGGCAGAGAAACAGCCCCACAGCATGATGCTGCCACCACCATGCTTGACTGTAGGGATGGTATTCTTGGGGTCGTATGCAGTGCCATCCAGTCTCCAAACATCACGTGTGTGGTTGGCACCAAAGATCTCGATCTTGGTCTCATCAGACCATAGAACCTTGAACCAGTCTGTCTCAGAGTCCTCCAAGTGATCATGAGCAAACTGTAGACGAGCCTTGACATGACGCATTGAAAGTAAAGGTACCTTACGGGCTCGTCTGGAACGGAGACCATTGCGGTGGAGTACGTTACTTATGGTATTGACTGAAACCAATGTCCCCACTGCCATGAGATCTTCCCGGAGCTCCTTCCTTGTTGTCCTTGGGTTAGCCTTGACTCTTCGGACAAGCCTGGCCTCGGCACGGGAGGACACTTTCAAAGGCTGTCCTGGTCGTGGAAGGCTAACAGTAGTTCCATAAGCCTTCCACTTACGGATGATGCTCCCAACAGTGGAGACAGGTAGGCCCAACTCCTTGGAAAGGGTTTTGTACCCCTTGCCAGCCTTGTGACCCTCCACGATCTTGTCTCTGATGGCCTTGGAATGCTCCTTTGTCTTTCCCATATTGACCATGTCTGAGTGCTGTTCACAAGTTTGGGGAGGGTCTTAAATAGTCAGAAAAGGCTGGCAAAAGAGATCTTTAATCCACACATGTGAAGCTCATTATTCTTGGTGCCTGAACTACTTCTTAATACTTTAGGGGGACCAAACCGAATTCTTGTGGTTTGAGGGGTTGAATAATAAATGACACTCTGAATTAACTTTTTACGTTTTAAAAAAAAAACAAAAAACAAAAACAAAAACAAAATTTGCTGCAGTGCATTTCCCACTTCCAGGCTGATCTACAGTACAAATGTCACAATGCCAAGTTAATTCCGCATGTGTCAACCAGCTAAATCTGCAGGGGGTTGAATACTACTTGTAGGCACTGTATATATGTATATATATATATATATATATATATATATATATATATATATATATATATATATATATATACAGTACAGACCAAAAGTTTGGACACACCTTCTCATTTAAAGATTTTTCTGTATTTTCATGACTATGAAAATTGTACATTCACACTGAAGGCATCAAAACTATGAATTAACACATGTGGAATTATATACTTAACAAAAAAGTGTGAAACAACTGAAAATATGTCTTATATTCTAGGTTCTTCAAAGTAGCCACCTTTTGCTTTGATGACTGCTTTGCACACTCTTGGCATTCTTTTGATGAGCTTCAAGAGGTAGACACCGGAAATGGTTTTCACTTCACAGGTGTGCCCTGTCAGGTTTAATAAGTGGGATTTCTTCCCTTATAAATGGGGCTGGGACCTTCAGTTGTGTTGTGCAGAAGTCTGGTGGATACACAGCTGATAGTCTTACTGAATAGACTGTTAGAATTTGTATCATGGCAAGAAAAAAGCAGCTAAGTAAAGAAAAACGAGTGGCCATCATTACTTTAAGAAATGAAGGTCAGTCAGTGTGAAAAATTGGGAAAACTTTGATAGTGTCCCCAAGTGCAGTTGCAAAAACCATCAAGCACTACAAAGAAACTGGCTCACATGAGGACCGCCCCAGGAAAGGAAGACCAAGAGGACAAGTTTATCCGAGTCACCAGCCTCAGAAATCACAGGTTAACAGCAGCTCAGATTAGAGACCAGGTCAATGCCACACAGAGTTCTAGCAGCAGACACATCTCTACAACAACTGTTAAGAGGAGACTTTGTGCAGCAGGCCTTCATGGTAAAATAGCTGCTAGGAAACCACTGCTAAGGACAGGCAACAAGCAGAAGAGACTTGTTTGTGCTAAAGAACACAAGGAATGGACATTAGACCAGTGGAAATCTGTGCTTTGGTCTGATGAGTCCAAATTTGAGATCTTTGGTTCCAACCACCGTGTCTTTGAACGACACAGAAAAGGTGAACAGATGGACTCTACACGCCTGGTTCCCACCATGAATCATGGAGGAGGAGGTGTGGTGGTGTGGGGATGCTTTGCTGGTGACACTGTTGGGAATTTATTCAAAATTGAAGGCATACTGAACCAGCATGGCTACCACAGCATCTTGCAGCGACATGCTATTCTATCCGGTTTGCGTTTAGTTAGACCATCATTTATTTTTCAACAGGACCATAACCTCAAATACACCTCCAGGCTGTGTATGGGCTATTTGACCAAGAAGGGGAGTGATGGGGTGCTATGCCAGATGACCTGGCCTCCACAGTCACCAGACCTGAACCCAATCGAGATGTTTGGGGTGAGCTGGACCGCAGAGTGAAGGCAAAAGGGCCAACAAGTGCTAAGCATCTCTGGGAACTCCTTCAAGATTGTTGGAAGACCATTTCCGGTGACTACCTCTTGAAGCTCATCAAGAGAATGCCAAGAGTGTGCAAAGCAGTCATCAAAGCAAAAGGTGGCTACTTTGAAGAACCTAGAATATAAGACATATTTTCAGTTGTTTCACACTTTTTTGTTAAGTATATAATTCCACATGTGTTAATTCACAGTTTTGATGCCTTCAGTGTGAATGTACAATTTTCATAGTCATGAAAATACAGAAAAATCTTTAAATGAGAAGGTGTGTCCAAACTTTTGGTCTGTACTGTATATACACACACAGCCCCTCTGCAGAATATATATATATATATATATACATGCACACACAGCCCCTCTGCAGAATATAAACCAGAATGTAAACCTATATTTCTCTGCGGTATCTGTGCATCATGAATCATGGTATGTGTTAAAGGGGCCCACTGAGACTCAAAAACCTGGAGCCGGCCCTGTGTGTATGTATTTTACACAGGAGCAGTGTGTGTGTGTATATATTTTGCAGAGGGGCTGTGTGCGTGTGTGCATGTATATATATATATATATATATATATATATATATATATATATTCTGCAGAGGGGCTGTGTGTGCATATATATATATATATATATATATATATATATATATATTCTGCAGAGGGGCTGTGTGTGTGTATTTTGCAAGTCTCCTGTAATGTCCACACCTGCCCCAGGTTAAATTGCCGTGTTGGCACTCAGTGAGAAATAAGTGGGTTTTGGGTTGCCGTTTGGGCACTCAGTCTCTAAAAGATTTGCCATCACTGGTCTAGACTTTTAGCTGAGATGAATCTGTGCTACAGTAAATTTATCACTTAAACATGAGCCATGTATGAGGGAGTCGGTGTCATGGAAATTGAGAGTAGAAGGTTTGGCTAACTGACTCCACAGCCCTGGTACTAGTGCACCCAACTCTTGGCCACACCAATGGTGCCCCAAAGCCTCCTCATTTGCACATCAATTAAAAGTTATTTTCTCAGGCACTGCACCAGGACCATGTAAGGACTAACATGGTTTTTATAGGGGCCAAGTCCCCTACAGCACTGCATTATCCATTAAAATACATTTTTTAGGGGGGGGGGGGGCGACAGATTCCATTTAAGAGGTTAATAAAGAAATGACTTCAATTGGAGCTTGTGTTCCTTAGACCACCGCCCCCAGCACTTACCTCAAGAGCCGCTTCAAACATCTGTGTGTCCTGGTGGCTAAGAAAAAGGATGAGACCGGCCAGGCAACTCCTCTCCCTCACAATACTTGATCTGTTCTGTGGTTCAGAAGCCAGGGTCCGCAAATAGGTGACGACAGACACAGCGTCCATTTCTGACCCGAGCTGGAGAGCAGAAAACACAAAGATGAGCAGACAATCAGCTGGGCACGTGTGACAAAGCGGGTGACCTCTCTGCACATGTCGGTACACACACGGCACAGCCCCCTGACTGGAGCAGCCCCCTGACTGACGCAGCGCTCTGACCGACGCAGCCCCTTGACTGACGTAACGATCTGACTGACGCAGCGCTCTGACTGGCGCAGCCCCTTGACTGGCGCAGCCCCCTGACTGACCCAGCGCTCTGACTGATGCAGCCCCCTGACTGACGCAGCGCTTTGACTGATGCAGCCCCCTGACTGACGCAGCGCTCTGACTGATGCAACCCCCTGACTGACGCAGCGCTCTGACTGGCGCAGCCCCTTGACTGACGCAGCGCTCTGACTGGCGCAGCCCCCTGACTGACCCAGCGCTCTGACTGATGCAGCCCCCTGACTGACGCAGCGTTTTGACTGATGCAGCCCCCTGACTGACGCAGCGCTCTGACTGATGCAACCCCCTGACTGACGCAGCGCTCTGACTGGCGCAGCGCTCTGACTGACAAAGCCCCCTGACTGACGCAGCCCCCTGACCGACATAGCGCTCTGACTGATGCAGGGCTCTGACTGACGCAGCCCCCTGATTGACGCAGCCCCCTGACTGACGCAGCGCTCTGACTGATGCAGCCCCCCGACTGATGCAGCGCTCTGACTGATGCAGCGCTCTGACTGGCGCAGTGCTCTGACTGGTGCAACGCTCTGACTGACGCAGCGCTCTGACTGGCACAGCGCTGTGACTGACGCAGCGCTCTGACTGACGCAGCGCTCTGACTGGCGCAGCCCCCTGACTGACGAAGCCCCCTGACTGACGCAGCCCCCTGACCGACATAGCGCTCTGACTGATGCAGGGCTCTGACTGACGCAGCCCCCTGACTGACGCAGCCCCCTGACTGATGCAGCGCTCTGACTGACGCAGCCCCCTGACTGATGCAGCGCTCTGACTGATGCAGCGCTCTGACTGGCGCAGTGCTCTGACTGGTGCAACGCTCTGACTGATGCAGCGCTCTGACTGGCACAGCGCTGTGACTGATGCAGCGCTCTGACTGACGCAGCCCCCCGACTGATGCAGCGCTCTGACTGATGCAGCGCTCTGACTGGCGCAGTGCTCTGACTGGTGCAACGCTCTGACTGACGCAGCGCTCTGACTGGCACAGCGCTCTGACTGATGCAGGGCTCTGACTGACGCAGCCCCCTGATTGACGCAGCCCCCTGACTGACGCAGCGCTCTGACTGATGCAGCCCCCCGACTGATGCAGCGCTCTGACTGATGCAGCGCTCTGACTGGCGCAGTGCTCTGACTGGTGCAACGCTCTGACTGACGCAGCGCTCTGACTGGCACAGCGCTGTGACTGACGCAGCGCTCTGACTGACGCAGCGCTCTGACTGGCGCAGCCCCCTGACTGACGAAGCCCCCTGACTGACGCAGCCCCCTGACCGACATAGCGCTCTGACTGATGCAGGGCTCTGACTGACGCAGCCCCCTGACTGACGCAGCCCCCTGACTGATGCAGCGCTCTGACTGACGCAGCCCCCTGACTGATGCAGCGCTCTGACTGATGCAGCGCTCTGACTGGCGCAGTGCTCTGACTGGTGCAACGCTCTGACTGATGCAGCGCTCTGACTGGCACAGCGCTGTGACTGATGCAGCGCTCTGACTGACGCAGCCCCCCGACTGATGCAGCGCTCTGACTGATGCAGCGCTCTGACTGGCGCAGTGCTCTGACTGGTGCAACGCTCTGACTGACGCAGCGCTCTGACTGGCACAGCGCTGTGACTGGCGCAGCGCTCTGACTTTTATATGTATGTGCACAGCGCTGACCCACTACCTGCGTCACATGACTATGGGAGACATACATGAGGGGCCAGGTGGTAGACTTTTGGCTGGTGTAGAAATTAACGTTTTGCCCTTTTTCCATCACAGGTGAGAAAGGCTGCAGAGTCCGGCTCCACAGTCAGGAGCCATCATAGGAGCACACAGGATGCAAAGTATGCTGGCCCTGTGACGCAGGAACACTTCCATGGAGCCAGAGGCTGGAGCTTGTAGAGACCGCGGCGGTGAGCCCTCCAACACCTGGCCACCCTCCATGTATACACGGCTACTTACACCTCACCGGCCACTCAGCTCTCCTGGACGCAGCACGTACACCGGGGTCACACAACAACCTCTCCAGCCTCAAGCACACGGCGACCGTTACCTAACCCCGCCCACAGCGACACCTGCAGCTGATTGGCTCTGGAATCTGTCACATGTCTTCACACAGCTGGACGTAATCTCACAGCGCTGGGTTTGAATGAGTCTCGCCCGTTCTCCTCGTCCTGTCCCGGAGCTGCGCGGAGACACGGAGAGCTGTCACTACCCCCGGGCGGACACGGTGAGTGACGTCCTGTGCTCCGTACATACCGGGGCGCTCAGCCTGGCACTAGCCCCGGCATTCAGACATTTCACATCTGCAGGAGGACGGGGTGAGGTGAGTGCTGATATACCCTGCAATCAGCCTGTTTCTGGCCTAAAGTGGCTGAGCACAGAGAACAATAGCTTGCATGTAAAGTGACTGATACCAGAGAGCACCAGCAGGCATAGATCGCTGCAGCCAGGTCAGTGAGCTTTCATTGTTGTTTTCCAGGAGGAAGGAATCCTGTGTCCGCTATCACCTCTGCTGCTGGAGCTGATTCGCCAGCGGTCGGAATACCTGGGAGTGCCCACTGAGCAGGTGAGTTGTGATCGGGCCTGGGACTGGCGCACATGTATAGGGGCTCCAGCCTTATGTTGTACTTTATATATGGTACCAGTGATTGCTCACTGACACCCCCATGTTCCTTCATATCGCTGCCCGTAGCGACCACACACCAATGCCAGAAAATGAGAAGTGACCTCTCCAGCAGGACGGAGGGGCATGGGGGATTCATAGCTGAGTATACTCAGGACATACAGTACAGACCAAAAGTTTGGACACACCTTCTCATTTAAAGATTTTTCTATATTTTCTTGACTAGGAAAATTGTACATTCACACTGAAGGCATCAAAACTATGAATTAACACATGTGGAATTATATACTTAACAAAAAAGTGTGAAACAACTGAAAATATGTCTTATATTCTAGGTTCTTCAAAGAAGACATCTTTAGCTTTGATGACTGCTTTGCACACTCTTGGCATTCTCTTGATGAGCTTCAAAAGGTAGTCACCGGAAATGGTCTTCCAACAATCTTGAAGGAGTTCCCAGAGATGCTTAGCACTTGTTGGCCCTTTTGCCTTCAGTCTGCGGTTCAGCTCACCCCAAACCATCTCGATTGGGTTCAGGTCTGATGACTGTGGAGGCCAGGTCATCTGGCGTAGCACTCCATCACTCTCCTTCTTGGTCAAATAGCCCTTACGCAGCCTGGAGGTATGTTTGGGGTCATTGTCCTGTTGAAAAATAAATGATGGTCCAACTAAACGCAAACCGGATGGCATAGCATGCCGCTGCAAGATGCTGTGGTAGCCATGCTGGTTCAGTATGCCTTCAATTTTGAATAAATTCCCAACAGTGTCACCAGCAAAGCACCCCCACACCATCACACCTCCTCCACGCTTACCGGTGGGAACCAGGCATGTAGAGTCCAACCGTTCAGCTTTTCTGCGTCGCACAAAGACACGGTGGTTGGAACCAAAGATCTCAAATTTGGACTCATCAGACCAAAGCACAGATTTCCACTGGTCTAATGTCCATTCCTTGTGTTCTTTAGCCCTAACAAGTCTCTTCTGCTTGTTGCCTGTCCTTAGCAGTGGTTTCCTAGCAGCTATTTTACCATGAAGGCCTGCTGCACAAAGTCTCCTCTTAACAGTTGTTGAAGAGATGTGTCTGCTGCTAGAACTCTGTGTGGCATTGACCTGGTCTCTAATCTGAGCTGCTGTTAACCTGCGATTTCTGAGGCTGGTGACTCGGATAAACTTATCCTCAGAAGCAGAGGTGACTCTTGGTCTTCCTTTCCTGGGGCGGTCCTCATGTGAGCCTGTTTCTTTGTAGCGCTTGATGGTTTTTGCAACTGCACTTGGGGACACTTTCAAAGTTTTCCAAATTTTTCGGACTGACTGACCTTCATTTCTTAAAGTAATGATGGCCACTGTTTTTTCTTTACTTAGAATTTGTATTATGGCAAGAAAAAAGCAGCTAACAGTCTATTCAGTACGACTATCAGCTGTGTATCCACCAGACTTCTGCACAACACAACTGATGGTCCCAACCCCATTTATAAGGCAAGAAATCCCAGTTATTAAACCTGACAGGCCACACCTGTGAAGTAAAAACCATTTCCGGTGACTATCTCTTGAAGCTCATCAAGAGAATGCCAAAAGTGTGTGATGCACCCCTGCGCCGTGGGGCACCCGGTGGCGGGCCGGTAGATGCTGGGGGATGTCACAGTGGCGGTGACCCGGTCCATGACCCAGGGCGGTCAATAAAAGGGGTTATTGATAGGGGATTTATAGTGATTGTATAAAGTTCGTGACGCCACCTGTGGTACGCGGCTAAAGGGAGCCGCCGCTGCGGAGCAGGTCCTCTACTGCTGATGTTACTGCAGCAGGGATGGTGTGGCTCTCCACAGGTAGAGCTTAGCTCCAGGGCAGTGTAGATGTTGTTGTAGGTGATGCTGGTCGTTGTAGTGCAGGGGTTGATGGCGCAGTAATAAACACAGAGGCAGTGTAGTGCAGTCCTCAGGGTCTTTACTCACGGTTGTTGCAGTTCAGGTTACAGGTACCAGTGTAACTTCCCTTGATGTGCTGCGCTTACTCAGGGAGGGTTCAGTCCACCCTCAGGTAACTCCGGAGTACTTAACAGGACCCACTTTTGTGTGTTCTCTCTCTCTCTCTGGCCTTCTCCCTGCACCTCACCCCTAGTGCGCCCAATCCTGTACCCACAGGCCTTGGCGGGTGACGTCTGTTCCATCCCCTGGGTCCTATATGGCTACCTTCTGGTGAGACTGGTGTGGACTTGTGGCTACAGGACATAAAATACTGTAGCCTCCGGTTTCTAGTTAGGCATAGAGTCCTCCGCTAGTTGAGGGATCGGTTCCCTTTGTATGGCCTGACCCCTCCACCGCCTGATAGATTCGGGCGTACTGGTGGCCTCCAGCACTGCCCGTACCCCTGGGGTCCTTTCCTTATTCCTGGAGCCTTTCTCCTGCTCCTCTCTTCTTTCCTTTCAGTCCTAGGCCTCTCACCAGGCCTTCCTCCTGAGCAGAGCTCCTACAGAGCCTCTGCTCCTTCCACTTCTCCACCTCTGACTGAACCTCGCTTCACAAGATGGCTCCTGTTCTTATATCATCTCTCCAGTGCTCCCCTGATCTTCTTCCTCCACCCACACCCACTACATGGTTCCCCCCTTACTGTGGTCCCCCCCCCACTCCAGCCAGGGACCAGGGACTGTGCTCTCCCTTAGGAGCAATCTCGCCCTGCCCTCTGTACTGGAGTAGTGTAGCGTTGGATGCAGGTGTTAGGGTCCCGAGCCGTACTCCTTCCTTACCTGAGAGTGAGACACCACACCTCTGGGTGAGATGCAGCACCTCTGTAGCGACCGAACCCTCAGTGGCGCCACATGTGCAAAGCAGTCATCAAAGTAAAAGGTGGCTACTTTGAAGAAACTATAATATAAGACATATTTTCTGTTGTTTCACACTTTTTTGTTAAATATATAATTCCACATGTGTTAATTCATAGTTTTGATGCCTTCAGTGTGAATGTACAATTTTCATAGTCAAGAATATACAGAAAAATCTTTAAATGAGAAGGTATGTCCACACTTTTGGTCTGTACTGTATGTAAAATACAGCAAAAACCCTTTACCAGGTCCACTGTCCTGGCAATAAGCTGTGTAAGAAACTTTGTAATGTATTTGAGAGAAATGTGCTTCTTTCTCCACTTATGAGCCACTTCATCTCCTCCCCCTTTCTCCTAAAGTTATCATACTGTTAAAGGCGTTATCCTGGACTATATTATTTTTTTTACGGTATGCCTACAGCAAGCAGGCAGGTAGTTACTAACTACCTGCCTGCTGCACCCAGCGTCAGTCTCCGATGGCACAGAAGGGTCACAGACTAATTATGCGGCTGCAGCTTCTCTTCCGCTGTTCTCTGTTGACTGCTGACACTGTGCTGACAGTGGGCTCCTCACTGCCTAACTGCAGGAATCCAGCTGTCAATCAGCATGACGTCAGCAGTCAACAGAGCAGCCCGGAAAAAGAGGTGCTGTGTTGACCTGGAGCAGCTGAATCGCCGACAGAAGCGGTCGGTGACTGCTTTGAGCCAGCGCCGGATACAACAAGCAGATAGTTAGCAACTACCTGCTGATAGCAAAAAAATAATTTAGTCCTGGACTGGATAAACCTTTTAAATCTGTTTCAGTGTAAACAAGACAGACTGATAGCTCACTGAGGGATCTGATTACAGCTGTCTTTTAAAGTCTATGGAAAGGGAAGATGTGAGAAAGAACCAGAGACACGCACAGACCCGCGCTGCTGCTTTCTAGGAAGTGTTTAACTAAACTTAGGTAAAGGCCTGTCAGCCATCACTAAGTGTTCATCATGGGGTGGCGAGGGTCTCACGAAGACAACCCCCAACCATGTGGCTTTTATGGCATATAGATGTTATAGGCGACAGGGAGCACCATGTATGTGACGCTCCCCCTGGGCCATGTTCAGGGGATACCCGGAGCCGGATCTGGATAGGGGTAGTAGTCCTTGTGGCGGTGACCCGGTCCGTGCCCAGGGTGTCAAACTAAGTGGCAGTCTATGGCAGTAGATGTTAAATTGATCGACTACGCCACCCGTTGATCGCGAATCTGAAGCCGCCGCTGCAGAACAGTCCGCTGAGGCCGGTGGTATATCAGTGCAGCTTTGTTGGTATAACCCCCAACGGGAGGGGTATGGCCTCAGGGCAGTGTTGTGGGGAATGATGAGGGGAGTGATGATGTGGGTGTCCCAGGACTGATGGTGCCGGTGCGGTAATCAACACAGAGACGTGAAGTGCGGTTTCCAAGCTTTACTCACTTTTGTTGTTTCGGTCACTTCGGCCAGCAGTGACCACCCGAGCCGTGCTGCATCCACCAGGTCAAGGACTCGGCCAACTCCCAGGTATCTCTAGAGCGTGGTCCAGAGCTCCCCTCTCTGCCTTTCTACCGGCCGTCCCCACCAGGGACCCACCTTTGTCCGGCTCCCTCGGGCCTCTTGATGGTGAAACCTTTCCCGGCTTCCCTGACCCTATGCGTGGTCTGCCTTTCTGATGGATGTGGTGGGGGGTCGTGCCAAAGCTTGGCCGCGACCTCCGGTTCCTGGTTAAGGATTATTCGCCTCTGCCAGCTTGGGATCCGGTACCTCACTGTGCCAACCCTTCACCCTTTTCGGTCACTCATGGGATCTCAGGGCTCCCTCTCTTCTTGTGCCTCTGGGCCCTTCTGTCTCCTTCTTCCTGAAGCCTGGCTCTGGAGCTGGGCCCAGCCGGAGCCACAGCTCCCTGTCAGCCCTCTCTGGCTGTGCTCCCCTCAGAACTCAACCCTATCTCAAGATGGTGCCCACCTTATATACTCCCTCTATGTGTGAGCCCAGGTGACTAGCACCCAATGGGCTCCTACCTCTATGTCCAGAAGCCCTCCCCTATCTGCCCCTACACTACTGGGATGTTCCACCCCCCTCCCCACTCCAGTCAGGGACAGACGCTGTCGTACCTGCACATTCACCTAGTGGGAGTACCATTGATCTGTCCCCCGGAAATGGGGTGAATGTAGTGCATGCAGCCTACTGAGCTCTGTTCCACACTCTATCCTTACCCGGGAGTAGAATACCACACCTCTGGCTCGAGGTGCAATACCCTTGTAGCAGCCGAGCCCTCAGGGTGCTACATATGTACCGAAGTGAAGAGTCAATCCGTAAGAAGGACTCTGCGCTGGTGACTTGTGTGATGTTCACCTGATTGTCCTCTGCTGCCCAGGAAATATCTGACTGTCCGTAGCTTCCTCTGCTCTTCTCCCACACTCCACAACCATTCTGATACAGTGTCATCCTATGGAATTCACCCTAGTGTGTATATGAGACAGGGAAATTGGATTGTGAGCCTCATTCAGACAGGGACTAATGAAAGGAGAAGGGGTCACTGGACCCCTGTTCTGGAGATCAGTAGGTCCCCAATAATCAGACACTCTTAAAGTTCATTTCCAGCTTTCTATTTTTTATATATTTCACCCTTGTTAGTTATAAGTAAAGTGTGCGCATTAATTTATCTACCGGTTGTCATCTTCTACCGTTTCCAGCACCGCTCAGATACTCTCCTGTCTCATGTGAACGGAGTTATCACTAGCCGGATCACAACAGCGCTTCTTTGTTTCTCACTTTCTCAATATAAGTTTGAGGTTCGGCGTGAAGCTCTCATAGACTTACATTAAGAAAGGAACTAAAGGTCTGCAGTGTGAGCCAGTAAGGGAGAACTGTAGTCACATGATACAGGGGAGAACTGGAGCAGCGCTGGAAACGGCAGAAGACAGCAATCAATAAGTATTTAAGATGCACATTACTGATAACTAAAAAAAGGGTGAAATTAAAAAACAAACAAACTACAATTTCTGGAGTGGGAATTCTTGTATAGGCATGAAATTTCCTTTTATAGGACAATCCCTGCACTGATAATTGTCAGCAGCCATGGCTGTATTTCTGATCTTACTGACTACTGATGTTCTCAATATTGTTTGTTTTTGCCCTTTAAAAAGAAAAATTCTATTCTCTTTTTCCCAGCTAGTGCCAGTATGGGAACGGTTTACCCGCAGACAGAGTTTTGTACGTGCTATTACAAGTCGTCTTCCTCATGTGCTATTTGAAGGAATTGATATGCAGGTATAGTAATGAATGCTTTATCTTTTAATGCCAACATCTAGAAAATTATGGGGGCAATTCATCGTTCCTTTAATGCTGTTTCTCTGGTGCCAAAAATTAAAAATAAATTTGAAGCAGGGTGTATTTGTGCAAAAAATGTGGTGACATCTTACCTTTTTGCTCTGGCACTTTGTTAAATAGTGGGCCTTTCGTAGTGAAAGGGGCATGGATAACTTACTGTAATGTACCCCAGATACGTAATGTCACTATATAGCTGAATTAATTGCAATAGCTAGCAGAATAGGGACCCCCTTTGTGCCTGAGCAAAAGAACCACGTTGCCCAAGCTGGCACATGCATTACACGGGGAAGGGAGTTTAAATGGTCATAGTATAATGCTACACTTACCCATTGGTGGCTACATGCAGCTTCGCACAGTGAAGAAATGTTTCAACAACCAACATAAAAATGTGGCCCTATGTTCTAGCGTCACATCCATGATAGCACAGCAGGTAGGTCCTGGCCAGTGTGGTATTGTTATGTCACATGAAGGTTTGCATGCAGCTGCCAGCTTTCAAGAGCTGGGACTGCAGACAGATTTTACAATGCAGTGCACGGATAAGTTTTTTTTCAACAATTGAAAAATGTAAAGTATTAAAAATGTTTAACTTTTTTTTTAATATTTAATTTGTGTTTTAATAGTATAACATAACTAAAATAAAGTTCTGATATTCTCAACCATTAAATAGTAGGGATAGAGTTGCTGATATTTGCCAAAAAAAACTAATGTAGTGTTAACAGGCATTATGACTGCAGTAAATATGGGGATCTGCTCCATGTGTCTGACACCCCCCCCTTCCTTCTGAGTGTTTGCAAAAGGATAAAGGAGGATGAAGTTTAGGATCACAGTCCAGAGACCTTTTGTTTTTGACCACAATGTTATATCACAGATGATACGATTAGATACATGGCTCTGCAGACTGCATCTCACAAGATAGGATTAGATACATGAACTGTATCACACATAACATTAGGTACATGGCTTTGTGGAATGTATGACATGATATGATTACATACACAGCCCAGCAGACTGTACTACACATGATAGAATTAGGTACACAACTCAGTGGACAATTACTGTGGTCAGTGTAGATGACCACCAGGTGCAGAGCCCTCTCAAACAAATAGTGCCACTCCTCCAGCGCAAATTTGATGGCCAGCAGTTCTCGATCTCCTATGGAGTAGTTGCGTTCGGACGAGGAGAAGAGCTCAGAGAAGAAACCGCAGGTCACCATTCGCCCGGACGAGGATTTCTGGGTGAGCACTGCTCCGGCCCCGGAGGATGAGGCATCAATCTCCAGGAAGAACTGCTTGTTGCAATTCAGACGGTGTAGCACAGGAGCGGAGGAGGAAGCTTGTTTAAGGGAGACGAAGGCCTTCTCCGCCTCGGAAGTCCATTCTCTGGGATTTGCTCCTTTACGGGTGAGCGCAGAGATGGGAGCAGTCCGGGAGGAGAAATGAGGAATGAAGAGGTGGTAATAGTTTGCGAAACCCAGGAACCGTTGAATCACCTTCAACCCCTCCGGTCGGGACCACTTTAAGACGACAGACACCGTCTCGGGATCTATCCGCAGTCCGGTCTCGGAGATGATATAACCCAGAAACGGCAGGAAGGTCTGCTCAAAGAGGCATTTCTCGTATTCAGCATACAGGCGATTCTTCCAGAGCCTCAGCAGAACCTGACGAACATCCCTCCGGTGTGAGGGCAGATCCGTGGAGAACACCAAGATATCGTCCAGGTACACCACCACGCAGGAATACAGGAGATCTCGGAAGATGTCGTTAACTAGATCCTGGAAGACGGCTGGAGCATTACAGAGACCGAAGGGCATCACGCGGTATTCGTAGTGACCGTCCCGGGTGTTGAATGCCATCTTTCACTCGTCTCCCTGGCGAATCCGGACCAGATCGAGCTTGGTGAAAATCTTCGCGCCTTTTAGGCGATCAGACAGCTCCGAGATGAGAGGCAAGGGGTACTTATTTTGATGGTAATCTGGTTTAGACCCCTGTAGTCGATACAAGGACGCAGAGAGCCATCTTTCTTCTTGATGAAGAAGAATCCTGCTCCAGCTGGAGAGGTGGATTTCTGGATAAATCCTCTAGCAAGATTCTCCTCTATGTACTCAGACATAGCACGGGTCTCGGCCAGCGACAAGGGGTAGATTCGCCCGTGGGGAGGTGAAGCACCAGGTACTAGGTCGATGTGGCAATCATACGGCCTATGAGGTGGTAGTGTCTCCGCTTCCTTTTTGTCAAAGACGTCCGCATAGGACCAGTAGGGAGCCGACAGGCCTGTTAGGTTAGCTGGAGTAGACGGGGCTCGAGCAGGACAAACCATGAGTCCTGTCTGTTTCCGGCTTTCCTGACCCCAACGGAGCACTTCACCAGATCTCCAATTCAGGACATGCTCATGTCTCTGTAACCAGGGCAGTCCAAGCAAGAGGAGATGAGAGAGACTGGACAGCACATGAAAGAAGATCTTCTCCGAGTGCAGCATTCCCACATGAAGAGTTACAGGCTCAGTGTCAAGCCAGATGGTTTCCGGGAGAAGCTTCCTATCCACAGACGAAACAGCCAAAGGTTCAGCCAGACGTATGGTAGGAATCTGATAACGCTCCACAACGGCCTGTTGAATGAGATTTCCAGTGGCTCCGGAATCCAAATAGGCAATCTTGAAGAAGCGGGTCTCACCACTGGTGACAGAAATGGACAGAGTCAAGGACGGAGAGGAAGAACATTTGCCTAGGACGAGCGGTCCTAGACACTGGAGTTTCCCGGTCTCACTGGGCAGGAACGGATCAGATGGTCTATACTGCCACAGTAGAAGCAACGCCCCTCGGCGCGGCATGTCTCCGGGTGAGACTTGACCATCTTGATTTGGTCACTTTGCATTGGCTCTGGAGAAGACACCCAGGGATGGCTGGTTGAGAGACTGGGCTTTGGGAGGTTGGAGCGAGACGCGGAGGTCTTCTCTTCCAGGTCGTCTCCTTAGCACGCTCCAGAAAACGGATGTCAATCCGGGTAGCTAGTGACACCAGGTCGTCCAGGGTGGGAGGTATGTCACGGCCGGCTAGCTCATCCTTGATCCATCCAGAAAGTCCCTCCCAAAAGGCGGACACCAGTGCCTCATTATTTCAGGCTAGTTCAGATGCGAGGGTGCGGAAACGCAAGGCATACCATCCCACAGAGAGACTCTCTTGACGGAGTCGGAGAAGTGAGGAGGCAGTAGAAGATCTTCGTTCAGGTTCATTGAACACCTTCCGGAAAGCCGCGAAGAAGGCCTGGAGATTTGACACCAGAGGATCCCCTCTCTGCCACAGAGGGTTAAGCCACGCCAACGCTTCTCTGGTGAGGTGAGACATGACGAATGCCACCTTGGCCCGGTCGGAGACAAACTGGTGTGCCAGAAGTTCAAAGTGCAGCGTGCATTGATTTATGAAGCCCCGACATAGGACAGGGTCACCATTGAAACATGGAGGCGCAGAAAGTCAGGATCCGAAGCCAGGTGCCTTAGCGCCACTGGGTTGAGGTGCCGCCGGAGTGGGTGCTGCTCGGTTAGAGACGGACACAGTCAGGGTGGACAGTGTGTCCAGGCGGGAGTTGACTGTCCGCAGATAGAACAGGATAGTTTCCTGTTGGGATCTCTGGTGAGAGACCTCCAGGTACAGGTCTGAGAGCGAAGGAGCCTGGGGGCCAACGGATTCCATGGCCTGTGCAAGCTGTTACGGATCCGGGTGGTGGAACCTCTGTGCTTCGATGCAAGGAGGGACCAGAGGGGCGTAACTAAGTGCCTACTCGGACCGACCCAGGTCACACGGTGGCTTAGTCGACTCCATGAACCAAGGAGGGACCGGGCAGGTGAACTAAGTTCCACTCTGGGACCAACCTTGTGTGAGAGCAGGTGACTCCCATGGGTCAGATGACAGTAGCTGACAGGTACAGTGGATAAGCACGGCAGGTAGGCCGGCGGGTGATCCGAGTAGACAAGCAGGTGGGTATGGCAAATAATAAGACAGGTGCTCCGGATAATCAAGCAGGCGGACGCGGCAGGTAACCTGGCAGGTGCTCCGGGTAGGCAGGCTGGCGGGCACTGGAACCTGAGGGCTGAGGAGAGTGTTGGCACACAAACAACAACCTTGCACAGGCACCTCCATTTTGGAGGAGGTGCTTTAAATAAGGGATGTCGTCCGACCATTGGCCGGGGACTCTTTAGGACGGCGCGCACGTGGCCCCTTAAAGAGGGAGGGAGCGCGCCCCAAGCACAGTGCCCGGGAAGCTGCGTGCGGTGCGCGCCACACGTGCAGGGGAGCAGGAAGACGCCGGACCGGGACTGCGGTGCTGAGGGGAATGATGTTTCTGCCAGGCAGGAGGCAGAGATGCCGATGCTACATTTTGTCCTACCTGCTCGTATTCAGTCATAGGGGTGTGATTCTCACATTCAGTCATGGGCAGCACCGCATTCAGTCACTGCTGAAGCCACCCATGTATTTGAATATTGCAAGGTTGTGTCTAGATCGGAGGTGATTTTTTGTGCTCCTCACTTTAGAAACGCCGCTCTAGACGTTTCACTGCTGAGGAGACTAGATCGGAGTTGCTGGAGTGAGGTCCTCAAAAAATCCCCTCCGATGTAGACAGTTCAGCACTGACACCACTAGACCGATGTAGACAGTTCAGCACTGACACCACTAGATTGGAGTTGATTCAAGGATCCTTATACTCGCTGCTGTCTAGTCGCCTCTACTGGCTTTTTAATGTTTTTCTTATGCTTTTTTGCTCATGTGATGTTTGCTCCATTAAAAACAAGTCAAAAATGATTTTTTACACTGTTATATATTTTATGGATTTGGGCAAAATTCTTTTTTTTCCTGATTAATGAAACCTATATTTTTATTGTTGCTTTATGTAATATAAAAAATTCCCCTTATCGCTGATTGTTCAGTTTTGCCAGAATGTGACTTCTCCCATTTGTCCACAGTCCTGTCCACAGCACCGACATTGTGAAGAGTGGGGGGAGCTCCACGGGGAGAGGCGTAAAAGAGCGCCCCCGACAGTCACCATAATCTACAACACGGAAGTGACAAATTATTACAGGAATGTCTAAGGTCACTGGAAAACACTGCTGTTATAATTTATGCTACTTTTGAGCTGTGCATTCTGATGATTCTGCCGGCTGCTTCGTCACTGGCTGAGACTTGTGGACATACAGGAAAATTTGAATTCTAACAAATCTGAACAATCAGAGCTGTGTGTAATTTTTTATATTACAGAAAGCGATAATAAAAAAACTCACTTTATTAAAAAAAAAATTCACAAAGTGGCCGAGCTTTCTCCCTCTCACAAAAAAAATCACCTCCAAGATAGACACAACCTTGCCGGGAGCTGTATTCAAATACATGGGCAGCGCCAGCAGTGAGTGAATGCGGTGCTGCCCATGACTGAATAGCAGGATCACACCCCTATGACTGAATATGAGCTGGTAGGACAAAGTGTATATAAAGTTCATCATTATGCTACCACCGATTTTAATGCGAAAAGCTTGTTAGTGATGCACATTGCATCACTAACAAAGCAATGGGGGCAGTGTACATAGCAACTAGGATGTGACAGGTTCCCTTTAACCCCTTAAGCCCCGCGGTTGGTTTGCACGTTAATGACCGGGCCAATTTTTACAATTCTGACCACTGTCACTTTATGAGGTAATTACTCTGGAACGCTTCAACGGATCCCCCTGATTCTGAGAATGTTTTTTCGTGACATATTGTACTTCATGATTGTGGAAAAATTTCTTCAATATCACTTGCGTTTATTTGTGAAAAAAATGGAAATTTGGCGAAAATTTTGAAAATTTTGCAATTTTCAAAATTTGAATTTTTAAGCCCTGAAATCAGAGCGATATGTCACACAAAAGAGTAAATAAATAACATTTCCCACATGTCTACTTTACATCAGCACAATTTTGGAACCAAAATTTTTTTTTGTTAGGGAGCTATAAGGGTTAAAAGTTGACCAGCGATTTCTCATTTTTCCAACAAAATTTACAAAACCATTTTTTTAGGGACCACATCACATTTGAAGTCACTTGGAGAGGTTTTTATGACAGAAAATACCCAAAAGTGACACCATTCTAAAAACTGCACCCCTCAAGGTGCTCAAAACCACATTCAGGAACTTTATTAACCCTTCAGGTGCTTCACAGGAATTTTTTGAATGTGGAAGAAAAAAATGAACATTTAACTTTTTTCACAAAAATGTTACTTTAGACCCAATTTTTTTTATTTTCACAGGGGTAACAAGAAAAAATGGACCCCAAAATTTGTTGTGCAATTTCCCCTGGGCACGCAGATACCCAATATTTGGGGAAAAAACACTGTTTGGGCGCACGGCAGGGCTCGGAAGGGAAGGAGCGCCATTTGACTTTTTGATTGTAAAATTTGCTTGAATAATTAGCGGACGCCATGTTGTGTTTGGAGAGCCCCTGTGTGCCCAAACTTTGGAGCTCCCCCACAAGTGACCCCATTTTGGAAACTAGACCCCCAAAGGCACCTTTATAGATGCATAGTGAGCACTTGGAACCCCCAGGTGCTTCACAAATTGATTCGTAAAAATGAAAATTGAAAAAAAAAACACTTTTTCATTTTTACGAATCAATTTGTGAATCACCTAGGGGTTCCAAGTGCTCACTATGCATCTAGATAGGTGCCTTGGGGGGTCTAGTTTCCAAAATGGGGTCACTTGTGGGGGAGCTCCAAAGTTTGGGCACACAGGGACTCTCTAAATGCAACATGGTATCCGCTAACAAATTGAATGGAAAATCGGCTCAAATTGTTAGCGGACACCACATTGCGTTTGGAGAGCCCCTCTGTGCCCAAACTTTGGAGCTCCCCCACAAGTGACCCCATTTTGGAAACTAGACCCCCCAAGGCACCTTTATAGATGAATAGTGAGCACTTGGAACCCCCAGGTGCTTCACAAATTGATTCGTAAAAATGAAAAAGTGAAAAAAAAAACACTTTTTCATTTTTACGAATCAATTTGTGAAGCACCTAGGGGTTCCAAGTGCTCACTATGCATCTAGATAGGTGCCTTGGGGGGTCTAGTTTCCAAAATGGGGTCACTTGTGGGGGAGCTCCAATGTTTGGGCACACAGGGACTTTCTAAATGCAACATGGTATCCGCTAACAAATTGAATGGAAAATCGGCTCAAATTGTTAGCGGACACCACATTGCGTTTGGAGAGCCCCTCTGTGCCCAAACTTTGGAGCTCCCCCACAAGTGACCCCATTTTGGAAACTAGACCCCCCAAGGCACCTTTATAGATGCATAGTGAGCACTTGGAACCCCCAGGTGCTTCACAAATTGATTCGTAAAAATGAAAAAGTGAAAAAAAAAACACTTTTTCATTTTTACGAATCAATTTGTGAAGCACCTAGGGGTTCCAAGTGCTCACTATGCATCTAGATAGGTGCCTTGGGGGGTCTAGTTTCCAAAATGGGGTCACTTGTGGGGGAGCTCCAATGTTTGGGCACACAGGGACTCTCTAAATGCAACATGGTATCCGCTAACAAATTGAATGGAAAATCGGCTCAAATTGATTCATAGTGAGCACTTGGAAACCGAGGTGCTTCCCAAATTGATTCATAAAAATGAAAAAGTGTTTTTTTTTTCACTTTTTCATTTTTACGAATCAATTTGTGAAGCACCTGGGGGTTCCAAGTGCTCACTATGCATCTAGATAGGTGCCTTGGGGGGTCTAGTTTCCAAAATGGGGTCACTTGTGGGGGAGCTCCAATGTTTGGGCACACAGGGGCTCTCCAAACGCAACATGGCGTCCGCTAACAATTTGAGCCGATTTTCCATTCAATTTGTTAGCGGACACCATGTCGCGTTTGGAGAGCCCATGATGTGCCTAAACAGTGGAGCTTCCCCACAAGTGTCCCCGTTTTGGAAACTATACCTCTCAAGGATTTTATTAAGGTGTATAGTGAACATTTTGAACCCAGAGGTACGGCACAGAATTTGTTTACATTAGGTCATCATATTGAATAAGTTGTCATTATTCTTGAGCGCAAGTGCTCGCTACTTGAGTTTGCATCGGGTACTCAGGTATGTACCATGTACAGCGTGTGCTCGAGTGACATGCTCGAGTCCCTGCTCCGCATGTTTCACGGTTATTAGACACCCAAAAAAAAACATGCGGGGATCGCTCGTGCATGGCAGGCAATCCCCGTAAAGTTTTTTGGCCGCGAAGCATATGGGGCAGAAACTCGAGCATGTCACTCAAATACCCACGATACTCAATGCATACCAGAGCACCCGATGCAAACTCAAGTAGCGAGCACTTGCTCTCAACACTAGTCGCCATATCGTCATCTTTTTTTCTTACTTTTGAAAAAAATCCCAACCCCAGCCCTAACCCTAGTACAACCCTAGCCCTAGCACAACCCTAGCCCCAGCACAACCCTAGCCCCAGCACAACCCTAGCCCCAGCACAGCCCTAGCCCCAAACCCAGCCCTAACCCTAGCCCAATCCTAACCCAAGAGTTTATTTTTGACGCTGTTCCTTGTGCAGTATAAGTGATTAGACGACTTTATTCTTCGGGTCGGTGTGATTACAGCAATGCCAGATTCATATGGGGTTTTTATGACTGACACCTGTCACACACTAAAAGACGCATTTTTTGTAAAATCTAGTTTTTACATCGCCATATTTTGAGAGCTATAATTTTTCCAGATTTTGGCAGACAGTCATGTGACGGCTCGTTTTTTGCGGGATGACTTGATGTTGTTATTGGTGCCATTTTCAGGCACGTGACATTTTTTGATCGCTTTCTATTCCGATTTTTGGGAGGCAGAATAAACAAAAACCAACAATTCAGGAATTGTTTTTTTTTTTTTTTTAATTCTGTTCCGCGTGTGGTAAAATTGATGAGGTAGCTTTATTCTTCGGGTCAGTACGTTTACAGCGGTACCACATTTGTATCATTTTTCTATGTTTTGGCGCTTATACACAATAAAAGCTATTTTATAGAAAAAAATATTTTTTAGCATCGCTTTATTCTGAGAGCTATAACTTTTTTATTTTTCGGCTGATGGAGCTGTGTGGTGGCTTGTTTTTTGCGGGACGAGATGACGTTTTCAGCGGTATCATTTTTATTTATATGCGTCTTTTTGATCGCGTGTTATTCCACTTTTTGTTTGGTGGTATGGTAATAAAGCATTGTTTTTTGCTTCGGTTTTTTTTTTTTTTTTTACCGTGTTCACTGAAGGGGTTAACTAGTGGGACATTTTTATAGGTCAGGTTGTTCTGGACGCGGCGATACCAAATATGTGTACTTTTATTGTTTTTTTTTTTTTTTTTTATAATAATATTTATTGATGGGTACATTATATTTTTATTTTTGGTGGATTATTTTTTTTATTTTTTTTTTATATTTTTGCAAATTTTTTTTTTTTTTTTCCACTTTCACACAGTTTATACACTTTATTACTTTGTCCCACTCTGGGACTTTCACTTTTTTTTCTCTGATCGCCTGCATGGCACAGGAATGCAGCACCATCCCTATGCCATGCAAGCTGTCAGAAATGCACAGTGTGAAGATTGCTTGGAGATGCACTGCGCATGTCCAAGCAATCTTCCTGCTGTCTGGTGACCCGGATGTTGTCATGACGACATCGGGTCATCATGGCAACACCCGGGAAGCCTTTGCAGACTGCGAGGGAAGCCGGAAGAGGAGGTGAGTATCGGCGATCACCTCCCCTTGCCCCCGCAATGCCACGATCGACTTCGATCGCAGCATCGCGGAGGTTAATGTGCTGGGAGCGGTGCAGGACCACTCCCTGCACATAGTACCGGGTGTCAGCTGTGACAATCAGCTGACACCCGGCGGCGATCGCGCCCCCACAGCCTGTGTGCGCACGCGATCGCCATGACGTACTAATACGGGTCTGGCTCTTAAGTCCCAGGGCACAGACGCGTATTAGTACGTCAGATGTTATTAAGGGGTTAAAATACGACATTTTAGAAATTCAAAAAGTCTAATGGCGGGTCGTGCCTGATCTTCGCTCCTGCTCCCAGGCCACGAAAAGTGTTTAAAAACCCGACTTATTCCCTACTTCAGCACCTGTAACCTCCAGTGTCCCCTCTCTACCACCTTGTGGGGACACTGGGTCGTTCTTACCTCGGTGACGGCCAGGTGGACCGAAGAGGACATAGTGGGGACCCTGGAGCGGCGTGGCTGGATCTGTAGTGGAGCTTCCCGCCCGGTCTGCACCGCCTATGCCCCACCGGATAAGCTGCCGGCGCGACAGTGAGCTGTGCAGCCTCAGGAGAACCTGGGTGATTGCTCCGGCCGGTCCACCGGCAATTGAGGAACGCCAGCACGGAGGACGGCTGCGGGGTCCGAGCTGCCTGGTGAGCATGGGACAAGGGGGCGGTGACGGTTCACCCGACTTTACTCCCAGAGCAGAGCGGGAGCCATTGTCGGGTGTCGGAGGCTCTGTGCCCACATCGGACAGGAGGGGAGCACTATGTGAGGTCCGGTGGTGGGTGCCTCTGCCTCCCCGGGAACACAAGAGCCTGGCGCCATCTTTCCCTGCATAGCTCCGCCCACAAAGCCTTAGGAGCTGGATAGGCGCCATTATACTGCTACCACTGCTCCTGTTACTGCTCTCCTCAGCTAATGAGCTGTTAACCCCCAAGCGCCTGGAGGGGAATTTGCTCTGAGAAATCCCAGCACTTGGTCGATAAATACATCATATAAACTGTGAGCAGCTGAACTGTGTATTCTTTAACCCCTAACTGCCCGGTGGGGAAACAGTCTACAGTGTCTGCGGCACCTATAGGACACAAATACGGATAGCAACCTCGGAGGTGTACATCCCTGTGGTATTGACAAACTGCTGGAGGGGAAGAGCTGAGACCTTCTTATTGTGCTTTGACCATATACAGGCACCGACACCATTTCAGATTCTCTTATGCACATCTTCTCTGCTTGAGTGCTGGGACCCACCAATTTGTGGAGTGAGAGCTCCACCTGCTGGAAGAACTGGGTTACTACACCTCTACACTTTTGGGTTTATAAACTCCACAACTATGCCCAAAGCCACATAAATATGCTGATATATTGACATTTCTGATGTAACCAAGTGTTGTCCATAATCGCCCATAATCAGCCACCTTATGATGGTTCGCACAGATCATAAAATACGGGCAAAAAGCCTTCAACGGCAAACCTCTACAACTCTGTCTACCACACCTAAGGGAGATTTGGATAAATTCCTAAAAAAAAAAATTGGGAATGTCACAGCCATCAGACAAACAAAAGGACCATAGTGATGCGACCTCTGTGGTTAATGATCACTCTGATGAAGGCCCGGGTGACTCGGACTGCGGGTCCACTTCGGAGGACTCGGCTCCTCTCTCCAGGTCCTATATGAAATCTCTGCTGGAATCTACTGTGCAACCCTTGCTCAAGGAATTGGCTGAACTCAGATCCGACGTAAGACATGTAGGGCATAGGGTTGAAACACTTGAGAACACACAGACGTACTTAATAAACTCCTCTAACACCCTTGGCGACCATATCCTTGTCCACCAGCAACACCTCAATTCCGTCTATCTGGCGCTAGAGGACCAGGAGAACAGGAGCCGGAGAAAAAACGTGCGTCTCCGCGGTATACCCGAGTCGTTCGCACCAGAATCCCTTAAAAAGGTGTCCAAAGAGATATTCGCGGCTATATTGGGCACTGAAAGGGCGGACGCTGTTATCATCGAAAGGGTTCATAGGGCTCTTAGACCAAAGCCAAAACCTAATGAACGCCCAAGGGATTTAATTTGTGGTCTCCTCAGCTATGTCGACACGGCGGCCATTTTGTCTGGAGCAAGGGAAAAATCACCCCTAACGTATGGAGTCGTCAATTACCAAATTTTCCAGGATATCTGCCCAAATACGTTGGCCAAGAGAAAAATTCTCAAACTATTGACAGATGCAGTAATAGGCCAAGGCTTGCGATTCAGGTGGTTGTTCCCTTTTGGGGTGGGTATCACTAAGGAGGATCGTCAGATCACCATTCACACCCCGGAAGACCTGGAGGCAGCCTGGGAACCCTTACAAATGGACCCCTTATCCATTCCCTCGTGGATGCCACTTGATATCGGTTTGCCCATTCCACGGCTTGATAAGCCCGACAATTGGTCGATTAAAAAAAAGTCGACATCACCAAAGGCCAAAAAGCAAGAGAACAGGCAGCAACACACATGAATGTGACTATCATCTTTCTTTAAATGGACATAGAGACAGATCGCCTATGCTGTCCTTTTCCCCCTCGGGGGCATTTGGGTGACGGTGGGGGTTCCTCGTACTTTTATCTAGACCGCCTGGGAGTTTACGGACATTGGTCCCCTCCAATTATTGGTGTGGACCATGAAGGTGTAGGGCTGCGCTTGCCACTTACTTCTTAATTCTTTTCTGGCTTATAGCTAACAGTTTAATGTGTACATGTCACTCTCTTGTTTCATGGGAATAATTACTTGAATTATATTTGACACCACTTGGTTGCTATGGAACTCATCTTCAACAATTGGGTCCTTACAACCCCCCCCCCCCGCGGAAGATGAGACTATCTTTGTTTATGTACATAATTCTGTTTTGAATTTGTTTAATTCCCACTACAGGTCTATTTTGCAGGTTGAGATCACCGATGATATATCTGAATATGGCTAGTGGCGTTAGGGAAGGTTCGCTCTCTGTGGCGTCTCTCAACACAAAGGGACTGAATAGCCCCACCAAACGTGGCCAGATCTTGTCCCTTCTGAATAAGGCTCACTCCCAGGTAATTTTTTTTCCAGGAAACCCATTTTAAGATGGGCCGATCCCCCAACATGTCCTTTTCTAAGTACCCAATTTGGTTCCATAGCTGCCCGGGGTTGACTTCTAAGGGGGTCAGTATAGCCTTTAAGAGGGGACTCCCCTTCAACCTAAAAGATAGCATTTCGGACTCGGAGGGCAGATACGTTTTTGTGAAGGGTTTTCTGACCAATACCCCAATTACATTTGCAAACGTTTATGCTCCGAACCAGGGACAGGTGGAGTGTTTGTCGGACACTTTGGATGCGCTCTCACTGTTCATGGAAGGACTATTAATTTTGGGGGGGGGACCTTAATTTGACGTTACAACCAGATTTGGACTCCTCCTCGGGGAAGTCTACAATTTCTCACAAAGACCGAAGAAAACTGATCAATAAATTGCAAATTATCCACTTAATAGATTCCTGGAGATTGGCCCACCCCAGTGAAAAGGATTATACGTTTTATTCCTCCCTTCACGACACGTACCACAGAATCGATTATTTACAAGTCCAATCCTCGGCCATTAAACTGATCACTTCTACTTCGATCGGATCCATAACATTATCGGATCACGCCCCGATCTTCCTGTCGGTTAAAATAGACTCCCTATCGTGGCACCCACCCTCGTGGCATTTAAACGAAACTCTCTTAGGTAACGCTGATAATGTTTCCCAGATTACCTTCTCATTGCAAAGGTTTTTTTAGGGAGAATAAGGTCAATGAGAAACTTACCCCCATGATATGGGAAGCCCATATAGCCGTCCTAATGGCGGAACTGATTTCCCTGGGTTCCCACATAAAAAAGAAAAGGGATGAAGAAATTTTCTCTCTTTTGCATCAAATTAATGTCATGGAACATTTGCATGAACAAAAGAAAACGGATGGCGTCCGAACAGAGTTGAGGGATCTGAGAGAAAAACTAAAGGACTTACTTAACGTGCGTTCAGCCAAAATGTATGCATGTTGCAAGCAAAAAATATATCTACACGGCAACAGAGGTAGCAAACTTACTTCCAGAATGCTAAAGGCACAGAGGGACAAATGCTTCATCAGGCAGATTCGATCGGAGGGGGGGGGGGTAGTTTCTGAGTCAGAGGGGATAGCAGAGGCCTTCTGCACATATTATCACTCCCTGTACAATCTAAACCCCCATGATTCCATGTCCGACCCTCCTACAGCACTCCACCGCATACATGACTTTCTCTCTACTCTTGCGCTACCTGAGATTTCCGCTTCGGGACATTCTGTTTTACTTGCCCCAATTTCCTCTCCTCTCCTCTCCTCTTGAGAGGTTGAGGAAGCACTTGACTCTACTTCTGGTGGAAAGACCCCGAGTCCGAACGGCTTCCCCATCATATACTACAAGACGTTTGCGGAGGTATTTGTTCCTCATCTGGTTGAATTGTTTATCCTTTTCCTCTCGGGTTCGGTACCCCCACCACAGGCTCTAGAGGCACATAACACTGTGCTTCCTAAGGAGGGGAGAGACGGCACCCTATGCAGCAGTTACCGCCCTATTTCCCTGCTGAATGCAGACCTCAAACTCTGGGCCAAAATTTTAGCTAATAGAATACACCTAGTGTTGGCCGACCTAGTTCACCCTGATCAGGCTGGTTTCGTTCGTGGAAGAGAGGGAAGGGACAATACTACTAAAGTCTTACAGGCAATTTCTTATGCTAGGCACAATCGTTAGCCGCTTATATTACTTTCCACGGATGCTGAAAAGGCATTCGATCGCATCAGTTGGCGCTATATGGCGTGTGTTCTGCAGAAGCTTGCCTTTCTCCCTCCTTTCATAGACGCAATCATGTCACTGTATACCTGTGGAAGTGGGGTTCAAAGGACCCCAACTCTTTGCTTATCCCTTGCCAAATGAACTTATTCAAGTGTATATGTGAAGCTTTGATATCGGACAGACAGAGTCAGATACTGAACTTCTCTTGAAGAGAGATGGCGCAGAAAAAGGTCTGTTTATTAATCCAGCACAATATACAGTGGTGGCCAAAAGTATTGGCACTCCTGCAATTCTGTCAGATAATATTCAGTTTCTTCCTGAAAATGATTGCAATCACAAATTCTTTGGTATTATTATCTTCATGTAATTTGTCTTCAATGAAAAAACACAAAAAGAATTGTCCTAAAGCCAAATTGGAAATAATTCCACACCAAACCTAAAAAAGGGGGTGGACAAAAGTATTGCCACTGTTTGAAAAATCATGTGATGCTTCTCTAATTCGTGTAATTAACAGCACCTGTAACTTACCTGTGGCACCTAACAGGTGTTGGCAATAACTAAATCACACTTGCAGCCAGTTAACATGGATTAAAGTTGACTCAACCTCTGCCCTGTGTCCTTGTGTGAACCACATTGAGCATGGAGAAAAGAAAGAAGACCAAAGAACTGTCTGAAGACTTGAGAAACCAAATTGTGAGGAAGCATGAGCAATCTCAAGGCTACAAGTCCATCTCCAAAGACCTGAATGTTCCTGTGTCTTCCGTGCGCAGTGTCATCAAGAAGTTTAAAGCCCATGGCACTTTGGCTAACCTCCCTAGATGTGGACGGAAAAGAAAAATTGACGAGAGATTTCAACGCAAGATTGTGCGGATGGTGGATGAAGAACCTCGACTAACATCCAAACAAGTTCAAGCTGCCCTGCAGTCCGAGGGTACAACAGTGTCAACCCGTACTATCCGTCGGCGTCTGAATGAAAAGGGACTGTATGGTAGGATACCCAGGAAGACCCCACTTCTTACCCCGAGACATAAAAAAGCCAGGCTGGAGTTTGCCAAAACTTTCCTGAGAAAGCCTAAAACGTTTTGGAAGAATGTTCTCTGATCAGATGAGACAAAAGTAGAGCTTTTTGGGAAAAAGCATCAACATAGAGTGTACAGAAAAAAAAAAGAGGCATTCAAAGAAAAGAACACGGTCCCTACAGTCAAACATGGCGGAGGTTCCCTGATTTTTTGGGGTTGCTTTGCTGCCTCTGGCACTGGACTGCTTGACAGTGTGCATGGCATTATGAAGTCTGAAGACTACCAACAAATTTTGCAGCGTAATGTAGGGCCCAGTGTGAGAAAGCTGGGTCTCCCTCAGAGGTCATGGGTCTTCCAGCAGGACAATGACCCAAAACACACTTCCAAAAGCACTATAAAATGGTTTGAGAGAAAGCACTGGAGATTTTGAGAGAAAGCACTGGAGACTTCTAAGGTGGCCATCAATGAGTCCAGACCTGAATCCCATAGAACACCTGAGGAGAGATCTCAAAATGGCAGTTTGGAGAAGGCACCCTTCAAATATCAGGGACCTGGAGCAGTTTGCCAAAGAAGAATGGTCTACAATTCCAGCAGAGCATTGTAAGAAACTCATTGATGGTTACTGGAAGAGGTTGTTCGCAGTTATTTTGGCTAAAGGTTGTGCAACCAAGTATTAGACTGAGGGTGCCAATACTTTTGTCTGGCCCATTTTTGGAGTTTTGTGTGAAATGATCAATGATTTGATTTTTGCTTCATTCTCTTTTGTGTTTTTTCCTTGCAAGCAAATTAAATGAAGATAATAAGACCAAAGAATTTGTGATTGCAATCATTTTCAGGAAGAAACTGAGTATTATCTGACAGAATTGCAGGGGTGCCAATACTTTTGGTCACCACTGTATGTATATATATTCAGTATAAAGGAAGGTCCCAATAGAGTGTCGCCCTGAGGCAATTGAGCAATCACAGTAGTCTCTGGCCCATGGTATAGATAAGTCTTATTATATTGCCCTATGGGGTTAAGTGTTTCCTCCCAGGTATTCTCTTGGTAGGTGTCATGTTGAATCCTTTGTCTTCTTCTTGTAAACAGTTTGAAAGTCCAATTCTATAACCAGTTCCAACTAGTTCTTTCAGGATATATATATATAGTGACACATGAGTGCAGATATCTAATATATATATATCAAGGTTTTCATATAATGTTTTTAAGTAGATTTTAGAATCTTATCTTTAACAGTCCCCCCTAAAAACATTTTTGAAACCCTTCATCAGATCCCCTCTCTGCTTAGCACTTGTAGAAATACATAGCAAAAATTTTCACACAAAAGAATATAGGGGTTACATTTAATAATATAAATTCTAGATATAACAGAATGAATACTGCTTTCACAGCTCCCTTCTCCTTTGGCAGTGGGTGAACGCTCCAGCCGAAGTGCAAACACACAGACCTGCCCACGTACTTCTCCTCCCCTAGTGGGAGGAGCCAGCCGAGGCCGGATTCCCCAGACAAGCCTGTCCGCTACACTGCCGGATGGACACGAGCACACAAACCACGACAAACAAGGGAACTATACAGCTGCCACAGTCAAGTGTTAGACTTATTACTTAAGACTGACTGTTTAATATGGATTGTTGTCAAAGATTCTTCTGTCCAGTTATTAGTTTCCTCATCAGTCATTACCATTATAGGATGCACAGTTTTTTGTATTAGTTTTCGTATACAAGGAACAACACAACATGCCATCATCACTAGTATAATCATTATTACAAGAATTGCCATCCCCACCTGAACTAACCATTTTTGCCAGCCACTCATCCATGAGAAATACTGGTCCCATGGACCCTTGATCCCTGAATTTTCTTTGAGTTCTTCTGATAAACTAGTAAGTTTCTTTAGAGCAATTGTTACTTTGCCTGTAGGGCTAACATTATCTGGAATATAGGTACAACAAGAGTCCCCGAACATCTTACATACACCCCCTTTTTCTGCTAAAATCATATCCAGGGCCATTCTATTCTCCTATGCCATTACTGATGTAGGACCTAGTTGATCTGTCAAACCCTGTAGGGCATCTTTAGTAGCATTTACAAATCTCTGCTGGTTATAATACAGATAATTAATCCAATCTACATTCTTGTTGATAGTTACCAGGGGCATGACGAAGGATTCAAATCCTGCTTTAACTTGATCTCTGGCTTTAAACTCATCTGGTACCCCCCTTGGCACTCCTATAGCATCAATATAGACATGGGGATCCAGATTTAATTTGATATTTATTCCCACTCCTCTTCTTGTCCTATGGAGACCTTCTGATTTCTTAACACCCTCTCCTTCTGTTACTATATGGAAAGGCATGATAGATTTGGCCAATGCACACTGTCCTGTCCAATCACCTTCAAGTCTGGACCTAATTTTCCTATCTCCACATATCCAGAAAACATCTGCCACAGATTGGATCTGCTTAGTGATTTGTTTCTTAGTGGCATTGCTAAACTCGGCCCAATACTCTTCAGCAAAATTCCCTAGGAATCTACCAGTTCCTTCACTGTGAAAACAAGTGTAATCACCTTTGTAGATAGTAATACCATTAACTGGGCTGGGTGCCTTGGTAACAATAGGATATTTCTGCTTCCATTTCTCACATTCAGGGTCATCAGAAGACTGATTAGTGAATAAACTTAGAAAACATTTTTCTATTTCAGATGGTACATTCAGAGGGACAGAGCCTAAATGGGGTCTAGCTACAGCACACACAAAGCTATTAGATTTATTATATTGGCTGGCTGTATATTTCATCCATTCTAACCATACATTAGTCTCTGAAAACCCTGCTTCAATAGCAAAAACATCTTCAAAAGTAGGGTTCATGATTGCGGTCATTCCTAGGAAAGTTAGAATGTGAGGCATCAGGCGATTTGGATTTATAGGTTTCAATGACTTCTGATAGGTTTGCCACTCAGGCGAGTTCATGTCAGCTAATTTAAACTTCCCGAGATAAGAACAACCATAGCAACCTGTATATGTTCCCATCACATATAATCCTGCATCTCCAGGTTGGGGAGAGTCAATATTGAAAAATTAGGGGGTTACAACTTCCTACGTTCCCACAATTACGTGTTGTCTGCTGTTTGGTGAGGGTTATTCTGATAAGGAGGGATCTTCGTTTGGCGTCCTGCTTATTTAGTGCTACCTGAGATCTGTACCCCCAATCAGCCCCTGTGTTCCACCCAGCCACTTTCCATGAACTACAACTCTCTCCCCATCCCCCTTCTGTTACACATATATATTGTTGCCCTCCCCTCAATTGGGTGGCCATACCTATTTGTGGAGCATATTCATGATAACAGGGAACAGTGCTCCAATAATCAAATCTAAACGTTGCCACTTGAATGCTGGTGGCATTATACCAGAAGGTAGATACACCTCCCATTTTAGTAATTGCTACCTGGGACTCGGGATTCTGAGCGCTCACAAAAACAATGCCGAAAAGGATATACAGTCTCATGGCTTGCTGGTGCTGGGGTCTTCTTGCAATGTGAATCGTGGATCCAGTTGGCCTTCCCTTCGACTTTGACTGATGTAGGTGTCACCAAGATCACTTGGAATGGGCCCTCGTATCTGGGATCCAGGCAGGACTTCCGGACAAGCTTCTTAATGACCACCCAGTCTCCAGGTTTGATTGAGTGAGTATGCTCATCACTGTCAGGATCTGGGATAGAAGACAAAACTGCAGCATGTGTTATTGCAAGTTCTTTGGACAATTGTATTACATATTTAACAAGGGTATCACTACCTACAACCATCTCTTGGGGGAAATACCCTCCCAACTTTGGGGCTCCTCCAAACAAAATCTCTTAGGGAGTCAGTTTGTGTTGGCCTGTCGGGGTGTTTCTGATTGAGTACAGGGCAATGGGAAGGCCGTCTGGCCAGGGAATTTGTGTCTCCTGATAAAGCTTCAACAATTTGGACTTTAAAGTACCATTTAGTCTCTCAACTTTCCCACTACTATTGGGATTGTAAGGCGTATGAAGGCCTAAGCTGGTTCCTACCATTCTCCACAGATCCCTGTAGAGTTGGGCCGTGAATGCTGGTCCCTGGTCACTTTCTACTACTTCTGGTACCCTAAACCTACACACAACCTCTGTCATCAGTTTCTTAGCTGTGGTGCGGGCTGTCATGTTAGTGACTGGGTAGGCCTCAGGCCAGCCTGAAAACATATCCACTATTACCAGAACATATTCATATTTCCCTACTTTGGGCATCTGAATATGGTCAACTTGGATTCTCTGAAATGGGTATAGTGGTTTTGCCAGATGTTTTGGTGGAGTCTTTTCTGTTTTTCCTGGATTGCAAGTTGCACAGATCAAGCAGGCCTTTGCGTATCGCAGAATGGGTGTTGATATTCCAGGTGCCAAGTATAATTTGTTTATCTTTTGGAACATCTGATCTTTTCCCAGGTGTGTGGCTCCATGGGCCCATGAGATTGGCGCTGGGTATAGTGTTCGTGGAAGGCATACTCTTGGACCTAACACCCATAGGCCATACTTGTCCTGCTTGGCTCCCGACTTCTTCCACTCTTCTTTTTCTTCTGCTCCAGCTTCTGCCTGATGTTTGTATATTAAGGTCCACGGTGGTGTTATATGTTCACTCTCATTCTGATCTTGGATTTGTCTCCGACTTCTTGTCATAACCATTGTTTGGGCTGGGATTTGTTGTTCCTGCCATGCCACTTCTGCTGTCTCTTTCCCTGGGCACCACTGAAGGGCTGCGTCCTTGGCAGCTTCATCTGCATAATGATTACCCAGGGCTTCTTCTGTATCCAAGCGTCTGTATGCTTGGACTTTGATTACAGCTACTTCTTCTGGCAACTTCAATGCCTCCAAAAGGTCTTTTACAAGACCTGCGTGTTTGATGGGTGTCCCGGTGGTTGTAAGATATCCTCTGTTCTTCCACAGATAACATAACTCATGTGCCACACCAAAAGCATAGGTTGAATCCGTATAGATATTGATCTTCTTGTCCTCCCCTGCCTTGCAAGCCTCTGTGAGTGCAACTAGCTCCGTCTTCTGAGCTGACATGGACGGGGGCGTAGCCCGTGTGGAACCTTCCTGCTTTATCAGCAAACCTAGAGCCATCCGTCCACATCTGGAGGTCTGGATTTGGGAGGGGCTCTTCTTGGATCTTCAAATTATGTTGTGCTTCTGACATCATCTGTTCAATGCAATCATGCGCAAGGAGATCTTCTATTTCAAGGCCGTCTGGGTCAAAATAATGGGGCCTGAGGTTAACAGGAGGAGAATTGTCCACATCATCCCCCCTGGAAAGAGGCAGCAGAGTGGCAGGGTTGAGTACTGTACATCTATGGAGAGTGATGTTCTCAGGAAGCAAAAGGGAACACTCAACACCGACATGTCTTTACGCAGATAGGAATCTTGGCTGTGTCTGAGCAAGGATAGCCTTGAGGTCGTGAGGAGCCATAACACGGGTTTCATGTCCGAGGATCACATCAGCCGTCTTGTCAAGAAGCAAGTGTGCAGCCTGAACAGCTCTGAGACATGAAGGGGTGGCTCTGGCAACAGGATCAAGCCTTGCTGAGTAGTAGGCAACGGGTCTTATGCTGCCTCCATGTTTCTGGGTGAGAACTCCAGAGGCATTACCCTTGACTTTGTGTACAAAAAGGTAGAAGGGCTTGGTATAAACAGGTATGCCCAAGGCTGGGGCAGATATGATGGCTTCTTTTAGCTTCTCAAAGGAGTCATACATCTGCCTGGGTATTTTACGACCATAGGCGATAAGATTACCTTCTCTTAGGGCATCATAGAGAGGTTGCAAGAGTCTTGAAGCATTGGGGATCCATTGTCTACAGTAGGTGACGAGGCCTAAGAAGGCTTGGAGTTGTTTATACCCTTTAGGGAAAGGTATATCCACAATGGCTTGTTTTCTTTCATCCGTTAAATGTCGGAGGCCCTGCAATAGACAATGGCCTGAAAAGACAACCTTCTGGTGGCACCATTGAACCTTGTCCTTGGAGACTTTACAGTTCTGTGCAGCAAGATGTAGAAAGAGATCAAGAGATAGACTCTCACAATCCTCGAAGGTTGGGGCGCAGAGAAGGTCATCAACATACTGTAGCAGCGTAGAGTCTGGATGTAAATCTTTCCATGGTTGGAGACATACTAACAAGGCCTGAGTGAACTGATTTGGAGAATTTTGATCTCCCTGTGGCATTACTGTCCAAGTGAATTGGGACTCTTGAAAAATAAAGGCAAACAAGAAATGGCTGTCTTCGTGGAGCGGTACGCTGAAAAAAGCATTTGCAAGATCAATAACGGTAAAGTGTGTGGCATCTGGGGGTACTCCAGAAAGAAGAGTGTGTGGGTTTGGGACCACTGTAGATTCCAACACTGTTGCATCATTAACGCCTCTGAGATCTTGTACAAGTCTAAGTTTATCTGGCTGACCTTTCACTGGTTTCTTCTTTACTGGAAACAAGGGTGTGTTGCAGGGAGAAACGCATCTGAGGAGAGCACCATTCTTTAATAGGGCCAAGATCTGTTCTTTGACAGAAGAATCATGTATTTACTTGAGAGGGTATTGGGGCACTCGGGGTAATTGTGCCCCTTCCTTCAGTCGCACAGAAACAGGGGGTACCCTGAGGCACCCAATATCATCTGGTCCTTTTGACGAGAGATGAACGGGTACTTGGGATACAATGTGGGCTGGTACTCCATATCTCATTGTTAGTTCAAAAAGAAGCAGAGGCACGGCTTGGAACACACACATATCTTCATCTTGAAGAATATCCTCTGTGCGCGGGTTGTGTAGAATCAACTGGAGACCTGTAGAAGTGTATTGGATATTTGCTCGTAATCTGGCGAGTAGGTCAGCTCCAAGGAGATTAACAGGGCAGTTGGGGGAGACAACCAACCTGACGAGCACCTCTTCATAGGGTCCAATCTGTACCGGTTGAGTCAAATGGGCTTTAGTAGGTTTCCCATCCACCCCTATGCACGTAATAAAGTCTTTAGTAGTCATATTAGAAAATGGTAACTCATCTTGGCGTATAACACTCCTGGCAGCGCCCGTGTCAACAATAAATTCAAGCGTTTGTCCTTCCACCTGTAAGGGTACCTTGGGACACGTGAAGCCAGATTTAGACATCATTGTTGACACGAGAACGCCAAATTCCTATTGTTGGGAGTGAGGCTGATTCCTCGCATCTTGATGTTGTCTGTAATCTTGTCTTGTGGGTTGTCTTGATCTCGGGAGTGGGTTACAATGATTTCTGGGCGTTCTACAATCATTCCTCATGTGGCCAATCTTGCCACATCTATAGCCTATAGCAGGGGCCAGTAAAAGATCTTTGTTGCCTTCCTTGATAAGAATGTTGTGGTGGGTAATAAACAACTGGAGTCTGGTGCTGGGAGTATTACTGTCCCTGTGGCTGGCCATAGGGAACTTAGCACGGGTCAGATGAGATATTGGGCATCATGGGATAATCTTCTTCATCTGTAGTTAACATGGCAGTGACTGCTTTCTTCTGCTTTGGAGTAATCTTTTGGAATCCTTTAGCTATGAGCACTGCGGTTTTCATATCTAGAGTGTTGATTTCTGGCCTGGCTGTAGTGATCAATTTCTTAAGATCATCTCTAAGACCATGAACAAAGGAAGAAACTAAAATACCCTGCTGAACTTTAATTTGTTCACTGAAGCCCATGACTTGGAACATTTGAGTCATTCTGGCTGCATACCTTTCCACTGATTCTTTCTCCTACTGTGTAATATCTGATAAATTGGTTGACTGGTCGCTTAATTTCTCCTGGGCCCATGTTTTAAGTTGCTGGCAGAAATCCTGTCACGATTCCCATGTAGTATCAGAGACTAACCGGACATCATCCAGAGATCTTTCTATTACAGGCCAATATGCATCTCCTGCTTTAACATACACAAGAGAAGACAAATCTTGCCATGTAGCTGAATATGTCTTCTGAATAGCCAAAACTGCATGGTAGAAAGGCATGGGTTGTTTCTCTGGGTCTGGCAATTGGTTGCAGAGTGTCATGGCCTGAGTCTGTGTGAATTTTACATACATGATAGGTTCTGGTTTGCCAAGAGCAGGTGGTGGCGTGATAGGCTTAGGGGTTAAGTTAGATGGTCGTCTAGGTAGGCCTGGCAGCAACTATTCTTCATCCACATCATTTTTAATTGGTACTGGTGTGATGGGAGTCACATTTGTTTGACAAGCATCTTTCATTGCCCTTACAGTGTCAGTCTGTTTACTGACTAGCTGATCTCGGTTAGATGGCAAGAAGGCTTAGAGGCCTCGTCTATCACTGTCTGTACTAGCTCCCTTGCACATGCTCTGACTGGGTATCCAAAGATACCAGAGCTAATTAAAGGAAGTGCTATAGTCTTAATGCCAGCAGTCTTGTTTGCAGTGTCTAATGCTGCGTGTACAGTCTGGCGCAAGATTCGTGCACTATTATCTGGATAGGAAGGGTCATAGATGGGCCCCACTGCATGAATAATAGTGTTACAGGGTAAATCGCCTGATTCTGTAACCGTGACCATTCCTGGCTGGAAAGGACCATGTCGTCATACAATATTATCACTTTCCCTTTGAATACTGTCTCCCCCTGCCATAACAATATCTCTAGCCGGGTGGTGTGTCTGTCCGAGAACAGTCAAGAGGAGGAGAAGGAGCTGTGGCTACAAAGTCAGTCGGGGGGGGGGTGATCTATGAACTCCACAATGTAAACAATTGTCCCGAGAGTCTAAAGTTTGCACATCACTCCTAGAACATGTCCACCCCCTGAGGCCATTATAAGGTGGTGGCTCAACAGTTTTCAAAGCAACATTGAAATCATGGGGCTTAACATACATGTAATATACATCATCATTATCATCTGTTCTCTCTTCCTCTTATTCATTCCTACAATGTCCATTAACTGTTTAGCTCTAGCAATATGCTTAACCCCTTCCCTCTCAGCCACTAGGGTCTGAGCGCTATAGCTGTTATTTGACACCTCAGCTTTCTTTGTGAACAGTCTCAAGAATTTCTGCATGGCTGAAAAATGTTAACACAGTACAGACAGAAAGACAGACTAGACAGAGTGAAGTCTTGTGTCAGTATGACTCAATGAAACAAAATAATATCCTTATATAAAAAAAAACAATAACGGCAGATGCTAGCTGGCCAGCCTAGCTTCTGTATCCACCCTCGTGCGTTCTATCGACCAAGAACAGGACGTTGTCTAGGGAGCGATACAGAACTGCAAAACGTTTTCCCTTTCTCACATCATCCCCCCTGCGTTCTCTTTTTTTTTTTCAAGAACAGGAGGTATATGGAGATGCAATGTGAGAGTACAACCAGGAGAGTACTCTGTTCATAAGTCACACACAACAGCCCATCCACTAAGTCACAGTCTCAAACACAAACAAATTAGAATAAGCAAAGGTTACAGTGGATTGGAATGTGAGTGGGTTTCGATAGCACCAACAGGGTCACATCAACCCCCACTTAAGGACTACCACAACAGACCAAATTGCGCCCTCTGCTATTCTATGAATGACTGGAAACACAAGCAAGCCTGTAATTACAGTGTAATTAAAACTAGACTTACCATGTAAGGGGGGTGAGCAGGCCCATCCAGTCATCCACGATCCACAGCTGGACACCTTCATTAGGTCTGCCCTGGTGTGGTACCCGTGTGGTGCCCCACGTTGGTTGCGCCAATTGTGGAAGTGGGGTTCAAAGGACCCCAACTCTTTGCTTATCCCTTGCCAAATTAACTTATTCAAGTGTATACGTGAAGCTTTGATATCGGACAGACAGGGTCAGATACTGAACTTCTCTTGAAGAGAGATGGCGCAGAAAAAGGTGTGTTTATTATTCCAGCACAACATATATATATATATACAGTTATATGAAAAAGTTTGGGCACCCCTATTAATCTTAAGCTTAATGTTTTATAAAAATTGGTGTTTTTGAAACAGCTATTTCAGTTTGATATATGTAATAACTGTTGGACACAGTAATGTTTCTACCTTGAAATGAGCTTTATTGTACTAACAGAAAATGTGCAATCTGCATTCAAACAAAATTTGACAGGTGCATAAGTATGGGCACCCTTATCATTTTCTTGATTTAAATACTCCTACCTACTTTTTACTGACTTACTAAAGCACTTTTATTGGTTTTGTAACCTTATTGAGCTTTGAACTTCATAGCCAGGTGTTTGCAATCATGAGAAAAGCTACTTAAAGTGGCCACTTGCAAGTTGTTCTCCTGTTTGAATCTCCTCTGAAGAGTGGCATCATGGGCTCCTCAAAACAACTGTCAAATGATCTGAAAACAAAGATTATTCAACATAGTTGTTCAGGGGAAGGATACAAAAAGCTGTCTCAGAGATTTAACCTGTCAGTTTCCACTGTGAGGAACATAGTAAGGAAATGGAAGAACACAGGGACAGTTCTTGTTAAGGCAAGAAGTGGCAGGCCAAGAAAAACATCAGAAAGGCAGAGAAGAAGAATGGTGAGATCAGTCAAGGACAATCCTCAGACCACCTCCAGAGAGCTGCAGCATCAACTTGCTGTAGATGGTGTCACTGTGCATCGGTCAACTATACAACGCACTTTGCACAAGGAGAAGCTGTATGGGAGAGTGATGCGAAAGAAGCCATTTCTGCAAGCACACCACAAACAGTCGGCTGAGGTATGCAAAAGCACATTTGGAGAAGCCAATTTCTTTTTGGAAGAAGGTCCTTTGGACTGATGAAACCAAGATTGAGTTGTTTGGTCATACAAAAAGGCGTTATGCATGGCGGCAAAAAAACATAGCATTCCAAGAAAAACACTTGCTACCCACAGTAAAATTTGGTGGAGGTTCCATCATGCTTTGGGGCTGTGTGGCCAATGCCGGCACCAGCAATCTTGTTAAAGTTGAGGGACGCATGAATTTCACTCAGTATCAGCAGATTCTTGACAATAATGTTCAAGAATCAGTGATAAAGTTGAAGTTACGCAGGGGATGGATCTTTCAGCAAGACAATGATCCAAAACACCGCTCCAAATCTACTCAGGCATTCATGCAGAGGAACAATTACAATGTTCTGGAATGGTCATCCCAGTCCCCAGACCTGAATATCATTGAACATCTGTGGGGTCATTTGAAGAGGGCTGTCCATGCTCGGCGACCATCAAACTTAACTGAACTGGAATTGTTTTGTAAAGAGGAATGGTCAAAAATACCTTCATCCAGGATCCAGGAACTCATTAAAAGCTACAGGAAGCGACTAGAGGCTGTTATTTTTGCAAAAGGAGGATCTACTAAATATTAATGTCACTTTTCTGGTGAGGTGCCCATACTTATGCACCGGTCAAATTTTGTTTGAATGCAGATCGCACATTTTCTGTTAGTACAATAAACCTCATTTCAAGGCAGAAACATTACGGTGTCCAACAGTTATTACATATATCAAACTGAAATAGCTGTTGCAAAAACACCAATTTTTATAAAACATTAAGCTTAAGATTAATAGGGGTGCCCAAACTTTTTCATATAACTGTATATATATATATATTCAGCATAAAGGAAGGTCCAAATAGAGTGTCGCCCTGAGGCAATTGAGCAATCACAGTAGTCTCTGGCCCATTGTATAGATAACTCTTATTATGTTGCCCTATGGGATTAAGTGTTTCCTCCCAGGTATTCTCCTCATTCGCCAGGGTATTCTCTTGGGAGGTGTCATGTTGAATTCTTTGTCTTCCTCTTGTAAACAGTTTGAAAGTCCACTTCTATAACCAGTTCCAGCTAGTTCTTTCAGGATATATATATATATATATATATATATATAGTGACACACGAGTGCAGATATCTAATATATACAGTACAGACCAAAAGTTTGGACACACCTTCTAATTTGAAGATTTTTCTGTATTTTCATGACTTTGAAAATTGTACATGCACACTGAAGGCATCAAAACTATATATTAACACATGTGTAATTATATACTTAACAAAAAAGTGTGAAACAACTGAAAATATGTCTTATATTCTAGGTTCTTCAAAGTAGCCACCTTTTGCTTTGATGACTGCTTTGCACACTCTTTGCATTCTCTTGATGAGCTTCAAAAGGTAGTCACCGGAAATGGTTTTCACTTCACAGGTGTGCCCTGTCAGGTTTAATAAGTGGAATTTCTTGCCTTATAAATGGGGTTGGGACCATCAGTTGTGTTGTGAAGAAGTCTGGTGGATACACAGCTGATAGTCCTACTGAATAGAATGTTAGAATTTGTGTTATGGCAAGAAAAAAGCAGCTAAGTAAAGAAAAACTAGTGGCCATCATTATTTTAAGAAATGAAGGTCAGTCAGTCCAAAAAATTGGGCAAACTTTGAAAGTGTCCCTAAGTGCAGTTGCAAAAATCATCAAGTGCTACAAAGAAACTGGCTCACATGAGGACTGCCCCAGGAAAGTAAGACCAAGAGTCACCTCTGCTTCTGAGGATAAGTTTATCCGAGTCACCAGCCTCAGAAATCGCAGGTTAACAGCAGCTCAGATTAGAGACCAGGTCAATGCCACACAGAGTTCTAGCAGCAGACACATCTCTTCAACACCTGTTAAGAGGAGACTTTGTGAATCAGGCCTTCATGGTAAAATAACTGCTAGGAAACCACTGCTAAGGACAGGCAACAATCAGAAGAGACTTGTTTGGGCTAAAGAACACAAAGAATGGATATTAGACCAGTGGAAATCTGTGCTTTGGTCTGATGAGTCCAAATTTGAGATCTTTGGTTCCAACCACCGTGTCTTTGTGCGACGCAGAAAAGGTGAACGGATGGACTCTACATGCCTGGTTCCCACCGTGAAGAATGGAGGAGGCGGTGTGATGGTGTGGGGGTGCTTTGCTGGTGACACTGTTGGGGATTTATTCAAAATTGAAGGCATACTGAACCAGCATGGCTACCACAGCATCTTGCAGCAGCATGCTATTCCATCCGGTTTGCGTTTAGTTGGACCATCATTTATTTTTCAACAGGACAATGACCCCCAAACACACCTCCAAGCTGTGTAAGGGCTATTTGACCGAGAAGGGGAGTGATGGGGTGCTACGCCAGATGACCTGGCCTCCACAGTGACCAGACCTGAACCCAATCGAGATGGTTTGGGGTGAACTGGACCGCAAAGTGAAGGCAAAAGGGCCAACAAGTGCTAAGCATCTCTGGAAACTCCTTCAAGGTTGTTGGAAGACCATTTCCGGTGACTACATCTTGAAGCTCATCAAGAGAATGCCAAGAGTGTGCAAAGCAGTCATCAAAGCAAAAGGTGGCTACTTTGAAGAACCTAGAATATAAGACATATTTTCAGTTGTTTCACACTTTTTTGTTAAGTATATAATTCCACATGTGTTAATTCATAGTTTTGATGCCTTCAGTGTGAATGTACACTTTTCATAGTCAAGAAAATACAGAAAAATCTTTAAATGAGAAGGTGTGTCCAAACTTTTGGTGTGTAATATATTATGAAAACCTTGATATATACATTAAAGTGTGGGTATATATGAATAAATGATATCCAATATAACAGATATATGCAAAACAAGATTCATAACATATGAAAAAATATCAGTATAGATATTTAGTATACATCAGAGTTTCATATAATGTTTTTTAGTAGATTTTAGAATCTTATCTTTAACATACCTTCCCTACGGCTAGGGTCAGGGTGAATGGGACTCTGTCAGTGCCTTTTAATATCACTAATGGCACTAGGCAGGGTTGCCCTCTCTCCCCTTCTTTATTTGTCCTAGTGATGGAATCATTTATCCAAGCAATCTGGCAACAGCCTGAGATTGAGGGTTTTAGGATCAACCATTTAGAGTTGAGGGCAGCTGCCTTCATGGATGACCTCTTGCTCCTCCTATCCAACCCAAAAATGGCAGTGCCAAAGATTTTTGAGCTCTTCTCCTTATTTGGAGAACTCTCCAATTTCAAGATTAATCTGGACAAATCAGAGGCTCTGAATATATCGGCGTCCGGAAAGGATGTACAAATCCTGAAGGGCCTTGCCCCCTTTAAATGGCAACAACACAAACTTAAATATCTTGGGGTATATGTTACGGGCCCGGGTGGTGGAACCTCTGTGCCGCGGTGCAAGGAGGGACCCAGAGGGGCGTAACTAAGTATCAACCCGAACCGACCCTGGTCGGACGGCGGCTAACGACTCCGTGACCAGGGAAGATCCGGGCAGAGGGACCAGGTGCTACTCTAGGGACGACCTTGTAAGAGAGCAGGTGGCTCCCATGGGTCAGATGGCTGGGACTGACCGGTATGACGGATGGACACAGCAAGCAGGCAGAAGTCTCTGGTTAGCAGACAGGTGGTCATGGTACGTGACAGCAGAGCAAGTAGTAGTCTCTAGGTTTACCAGGCAGGTGGTCACAGCAAGTGACGGCAGAGCCTCCAGGTAGGCTAGCAGGTAACAGACGGGTGCTCCCAGGTGAGCGGGTTGACAGACACAGCAGGTAACAGACGGGTAGCGGGCGAGCGCTCCCAGGTGAGCGGGTTAGCAGGCACGGCAGGTAGCAGGCAGGTAACTGGCAGGTGCTTCCTGGTAAGCAGATGGACTTGCCCATAGACAGACTGGCGGATGACCGGAGACAGACTGTCGGGCTGGAGAGTAGACAAGCTGGCAGACAGGACAGGTAGTCAGGCTGGCAACGGGACCTGAGGGCTGAAGCAGAGGTAAGTATACTTGTGCAACAACTTTTGCTCGGGCACCTCCATTTTGAAGGAGCTGCCTTAAATATGGGAGGTCCTCCGGCAATAGGCCGGGGACTCCTTAGGACGGCGCGCGCGGCCCCCTTAAGAGAGAGGGAGCGCGCGCACGCCCTAAGCACAGAGCCCGGGAAAGAGCGCGCGCCGGCCGCTGCAGGAAGAGGAGCGCTGGAGGACGCCACGCGGGGAGCGGGGAGGTGAGAGGGACAGCGTCTCTGCCTGTCAGGGGGCAGAGACGCCGATGCTACAATATATATAATGGACGATGCCAGTACGCTTTTCCAACACAATTTCTCCCCACTGAAAAGGACAAACTCAAACTCTCCTACGTTCCTATGATACTCCTCTCCTGTCTTGGCTCGGCAGGGTTAACGTGTTTAAGTCCTACGTTTTCCCCAAGATTTTCTATGTGATGAGCATGATCTCAATCCAGCTCCCCGTTTCTTTTATACACTCTCTCAACCAATTAATAGCCAAATTTGTTTGGAAATACAAAAAAGCCAGACTGCCTTTGAAACTCTTGATGCGCTCAAAATGCGGGGAAGGTGCGGGTCTACCTAACCTAGCTTTTTATCATCTAGCCATCCTTCTGGCAAATTGGCTAAAATTAATAAGATGGGCGGAGAAGGGTCATGAGTCGCACATTGAAATGCAACTCCTGGAAAACATGCATTGAAATATTTATGGACAGACTGCCCCCTTCCAAGAGAGGGATTGGGAGATATTCTCCTAGCCACTCTACAAATCAGACGTGCACTGATTCCAATCCAAGCACCAACTTGTAATTTTCTAGATAAAATACCAATAGGACTTGTCCCCTACCTCTTCTCTCCGGATTTTACAGATCCCTATGAACTGCAACATAGTAACATAGTAACATAGTTTGTAAAGCCGAATAAAGACTTGCGTCCATCAAGTTCGACCTGTTAGTTCTGTAATTGCTAAAGTTGATCCAGAGGAGGGCAAAAACCCCAAATGATTTAGCCAATCTTCACCTGAGGAAAAATTCCCTCCCGACTCTGAAACCAGCAGTCAGAATAAATCCCTGTATCAACCTACTATTTTATTTTATTTTTAAGTATATGCTGAAATCTGCCTGGTATCTAGAAATGCATCCAGTCCCCGCTTGAACTGGTGTAGTGAATCCGACATTACCGCCTCCTCACTCAGTGAATTCCATATTCTCACTGCTCTTACCGTAAAGAACCCCTTCCTATGCTGGTGCTGAAACCTTTTCTCTTCCAGTCTTAGTGAATGCCCTCTTGTTACCGTAATATCCCTCCTTTTGAACAAATCCCTGGCTAGATCTCTATACTGTCCCCTAACATATTTGTACACATTTATTATGTCCCCCCTCAACCTTCTCTTTTCCAGGCTGAATAGTCCTAGTTTTGCCAACCTCTCTGGGTATTGCAGTCCCTCCATTCCCTTTATTAATTTTGTTGCCCTCCTTTGTACCTTTTCAAGCTCATTTATATCCTTTCTATATATTGGGGCCCATAACTGAGCACAGTACTCCAAGTGTGGTCTGACCAGTGCTTTGTACAGTGGAAGAACAATGTTCTCATCCTTTGCAGCTATACCTCTTCTGATACATCCCATTACCCTGTTTGCCCTTACAGCAGCGGCCTGACTTTGTGCACTCCAATTTAGTTTGCTATCAATTAAGATGCCCAAGTCCTTCTCCATCTCTGAATTCCCCAATGATTTCCCATTCAGTGAGTACTGGTGACTTCCATTTTTCCTTCCCATATGTATGACCTTACATTTCTCCTCGTTAAACCTCATTTGCCATTTAATGCTCCACCTACCCAGCTTATCCAAATCCCTCTGTAGGTCTGCACTGTCCTCTTTTGTATTAATTGTTTTACATAACTTTGTGTCATCTGCAAATATTGATATTTTACTATTTATCCCGTTGACTATGTCGTTAATAAAGATATTAAATAACATTGGGCCTAGTACAGACCCCTGTGGTACCCTACTAGTGACGCTTACCCAATCTGAGAATATTCCATTTATAACCACCCTCTGCCTTCTGTCCTTTAGCCAGTTTGCTACCCACTTGCAGACATTTTCCCCCAGCCCCATCATTCTTATTTTGTATACCAACCTATTATGTGGCACGCTATCGAACGCTTTTGAGAAGTCGAGATACACGACATCCACTGGTTCCCCCTGATCTACTCGAGAGCTAACCTCCTCGTAGAAGTCAATCAGGTTTGTTTGGCAGGAGCGATTCCTCATGAATCCATGTTGGTTCGGGATTAAAAGATTATTAGCATCAAGATGCTCCGTAATTGCCTCTTTAATGAAGCTTTCAAAAATTTTGCCCACAACGGACGTCAGACTCACCGGCCGATAGTTTCCGGCGTCACTTTTCGCTCCCTTTTTGAATATTGGCACTACATTCGCCTGTCGCCAATCAAGTGGTACAGACCCAGTCTCAACAGAGTCCTTAAATATAAGATATAACGGTCTGTCTATCACATTACTTAGTTCCCTTTGTACCCGTGGGTGTATGCCATCAGGTCCTGGTGATTTGTTTATTTTAATGTTACTGAGGCGTTTCTGTACCTCAGTTTGAGTTAGATTAGTCATACTTAGTGGAGGATTAAGTTTGTCACTTCTCATTTCTCCTGTTAGTTCTATTTCCTTTGTGAAAGTTGTCGAAAAAAAATTATTTAATAGATTAGCTTTATCCTCATCTTTCTCTATGATTTTGCCTTCCTCACTTTTTATCGGTCCAATATTATCCGAATTTATCCTTTTACTATTTATATACGTAAAGAACAGTTTGGGATTTGATCTACTTTCCCTAGCAATACGTTTCTCTGTTTCTTCCTTCGCTATTTTTATTTGTTTTTTACAGGTTCTCGTTTTTTCCTTGTAACACATTAGTGCCTCCTTACTGTTTTCCTGTTTTAATCTCTTGAATGCCTCTTTTTTGCTATTTAACGCCCCTTTTACGTTCTTGTTCAACCATATTGGTTTCCTCTTATTTCTGGCCCTTTTATTCCCACACGGTATATACCTCTCGCACTGAGTATTCAGAATTCTTTTGAAGGTTTCCCATTTACTATTCGTATCCATTGATTAAGTACTTTGTCCCAGTCAATAAGTTGAAGGTTTTCTATCAGCTGATCAAACTTCGCCCTCCTAAAGTTTAATGTTTTTGTTGTTCCCTTATTGATAACCCTACTGAAGGGCATTTTGAAGTCGATAATATTATGATCGCTATTACCTAGGTGCCCCCCTATCTGTACCTCAGTTATTCTATCAGGCCTATTAGTCAATATTAAGTCCAACACGGCCCTCCCTCTCGTTGGTTCCTGCACTAGTTGGGAGAGATAATTATCCTTAATATTTGTCAAGAACCTTTTTCCTTTCTGAGATCTACAGGTTTCTGTTTCCCAGTCAATATCCGGGTAGTTTAAATCCCCCATTACAATCACTTCATTATGTTTTGCTACTTTGTCTATTTGTCCTAATAGCAGATTCTCATTCTCCTCTGTTATATTTGGTGGCTTATAGCAGACCCCCAGTAATATTTTATTATTATTTTTTGCCCCCTCTATCTCTACCCACATGGACTCGACCCCCTCTTCTCCCTCTCTTATATCTTCCCTTAGTCTGGGTTTTAGACATGACTTTACATATAAGCAGACTCCTCCGCCTTTCCCCTGTTTCCGGTCCCTTCTAAATAAACTATAATCTAATAAATTTACCGCCAAGTCGTAGCTATCGTCTAGCCAGGTCCTCCCTACCACATAAACCCATTTTACATTTGCTACAGGGGAAAATTCCGTGTGTTAACGGTTGGCCATTGGCGGCAGGGAAACGCCCTCTCAATTATCTACAACATCTACATGTTGCCCACTATATGAACTTGACCAAAAAATTATCTCAACCCCATACCAAATGGCTTTGGTTGGAGATTCTAACAAAAGTCAATCATCTTGTTCCGAAAATTGTATCTAAACTTTACTCTAATCTCACGAATATGGCAGACAATGCCCTACCGTTATTCTTACACTCCTGGGAGACTGAACTGAACACCCATCTTTCTGCACAAGATAAACAAATGATATGCCTCAATTCACATGGTTTTTCACGATGCGTGGTATCCCAGGAAATGGCGTACAAATTGCTCTCGCGATGGTACTTCATGCCGGATAAACTTTATAATTTGGGGCTAATTAGCTCCCCTCAATGCTGGAGGTGTGAGGGATCGCGAGGCACTTTGTCCCATGTCTTCTGGTATTGTCCGGCCCTTCGACAATTTTGGTCTGAGGTTATGGGTGTTATGGGCTCTCTCAAATCACTTGAGACAGATTTGACCGCAGTAGAGGTGCTCTTGTCCCTTCCCACAAATAACTTCCACCCCAAAAAGCATGAGTTGGCCCCACTGATGTTAGGGGCGGCAAAACAACTGATAGCCCTTAAATGGAAGCAGCGAACCCCATCGACACTGGATGAATTGAAATGTAAAATGAGAGACCTATTCAGGTTGGAGGAACTGACGAGTTGGGACTCTCTGACCCATTAGAAGTTTAGGAGGATCTGGGCACCGTGGACACAATATACGGGGTGCCTCTTAGTCCCTGGTGTCTGGGGGGCGCCACAGTGGTCGACTGAGTAGCCAATCACCGTTGGGTGTTGCGTGTAGCAATGTTAACTCCCCATATACAGTACAGACCAAAAGTTTGGACACACCTTCTCATTTAAAGATTTTTCTGTATTTTCATGACTTTGAAAATTGTACATTCACACTGAAGGCATCAAAACTATGAATTAACACATGTGGAATTATATACTTAACAAAAAAGTGTGAAACAACTGAAAATATGTCTTATATTCTAGGTTCTTCAAAGTAGCCACCTTTTGCTTTGATGACTGCTTTGCACACTCTTGGCATTCTCTTGATGAGCTTCAAGAGGTAGTCACCCAAAATGGTCTTCCAACAATCTTGAAGGAGTTCCCAGAGATGATTAGCACTTGTTGGCCCTTTTGCCTTCACTCTGCGGTCCAGCTCACCCCAAACCATCTAGATTGGGTTCAGGTCTGGTGACTGTGGAGGCCAGGTCATCTGGCGTAGCACTCCATCACTCTCCGTCTTGGTCAAATAGCCCTTACACAGCCGGGAGGTGTGTTTGGGGTCATTGTCCTGTTGAAAAATAAATGATGGTCCAACTAAACGCAAACCGGATGGAATAGCATGCTGCTGCAAGATGCTGTGGTAGCCATGCTGGTTCAGTATGCCTTCAATTTTGAATAAAACCCCAACAGTGTCACCAGCAAAGCACCCCCACACCATCACACTTCCTCCTCCATTCTTCACTGTGGGAACCAGGCATGTAGAGTACATCCGTTCACCTTTTCTGCATCGCACAAAGACACGGTGGTTGGAACCAAAGATCTCAAATTTGGACTCATTAGACCAAAGCACAGATTTCCACTGGTTTAATGTCCATTCCTTGTGTTCTTTAGCCCAAACAAGTGTCTTTTGCTTGTTGCCTGTCCTTAGAAGTGGTTTCCTAGCAGCTATTTTACCATGAAGGCCTGCTGCACAAAGTCTCCTCTTAACAGTTGTTGTAGAGATGTGTCTGCTGCTAGAACTCTGTGTGGCATTGACCTGATCTCTAATCTGAGCTGCTGTTAACCTGCGATTTCTGAGGCTGGTGACTCGGATAAACTTATCCTCAGAAGCAGAGGTGACTCTTGGTCTTCCTTTCCTGGGGCGGTCCTCATGTGAGTCAGTTTCTTTTTCGGACTGACTGACCTTCATTTCTTAAAGTAATGATTACCACTAGTTTTTCTTTACTTAGCTGTTTTTTTCTTGCCATAATACAAATTCTAACAGTCTATTCAGTAGGACTATCAGCTGTGTATCCACCTGACTTCTGCACAACACAACTGATGGTCCCAACCCCATTTATAAGGCAAGAAATCCCACTTACTAAACCTGACAGGGCACACCTGTGAAGTGAAAACCATTTCCGGTGACTACCTCTTGAAGCTCATCAGAAGAATGCCAAGAGTGTGCAAATCAGTCATCAAAGCAAAAGGTGGCTACTTTGAAGAACCTAGAATATAAGACATATTTTCAGTTGTTTCACACTTTTTTGCTAAGTATATAATTCTACGTGTTAATTCATAGTTTTGATGCCTTCAGTGTGAATGTACAATTTTCAAAGTCATGAAAATACAGAAAAATCTTTAAATTAGAAGGTGTGTCCAAACTTTTGGTCTGTACTGTATATTGCCAAATTTTGTAGGGGGATTCAGGTGCATGCTTCCCTGTGGGCGCTAGCTTGATGGGGGACGGGTAGTTCAGATTTCTCTTATGTATACTCAACATCGGTATACTTCAGGAATTGCTTAAATTTAAGGGATGCGCTAACGCATTACTGATACTCTCCTGTAATTGGGAATGTTTTGACCTGTTTAGATTTGTATTATTTCTCTGTTTGTTAAAAGAAAATTGTTAAATACTGTATTTACTGTATTAAGACTGTGTAACGCAGTGATTATGTTTTCTTTATTAATGGAACCGATATGTGTCTCTGTGTTACATAGTATTTCTTCTTTGATTCTAAAATAAAAAATAAAAAATTTGAAAAAAAAATATGACATTTTATTTTGTTTTTAAAAGTAAATTATTATTATGAATTATATAATCATTAATACAAAAATAAAAATTGTGTCAAATTCCTTTTAAAGAGGACCTTTCACAAATTGAAAACAAACCTGTCAGCAGGATTTTGCTAAGTAAACTACAGGCAGTGTCATGTTGGGGCTGCTGCACTGATTAAAATGATACCTGAGGTGAAGAAATCCGTCTTGTGGTTCTTGTGTAATCATTGTTTGCAGTTTTGAGTTAATGAGATTCTTGTGCTCTGAGGCGGGACTGTAGGCAGGGTCTTATCCTGATGCTGTGGGCCAGATTAGCAAGAACAGATCTGCCCACAGGCCACCCCAAAGGACAAATATGTTCTGTATCATAGAGACAGCCAGAAAGAGAGACAGATAGGGGCGGCCTGTAGACAGGGTCTTATCTTGCTGATCTGGCCTTGAGCACCAGGATAAGACCCTGCCTACAGTCCTGCCCCAGAGCACGAGCATATCATTAACTAAAAACTACAAACACTAATTACACAAGAACCACAAGACGGATTTCTTCACCTCAGGTATCATATTAATCAGTGTAACGGCACCAGCATGACAATGCCTGTAGTTTACCGTATATACTCAAGTATAATCCGAGTTTTTCAGCATTTTCATTCTCTTTAGTAGCGGGCACAGTACTAAAGAGAATGAATATTCGCTCTTCTCCACACTACGAGGCAGTGAGAGGGATCATATGCGAGGGACGACATGTGTCTCCTAGGATGTGCATAGAAGCATTTTGAACCCGCTGGAGTGCATGGCAATCACAGACATAGCCGTGGTTGCAGTGCAGGATAAAAGTAAAGTTTGAACCTGGTCAAGCTATTTGGCTAAGTTAAATTTAACAAAACCCAGCATGGGCTTTTATTCTTGGAGTAGACTACAGGATGACAGTGGGGCGGTCCACTCCCTCCAGCCCGGGTCTTGCATGTGGCTCATGTCCACAGTTCTCATTTAAAAACCCGCAGCAAAGGTTTGGGTGTGTCAGTGTTTTGTCTACAAGCTGCAGAGCAGGTGGCTTTGCAACACAGGCCTGTGTGAAGCTGAGCACAGAGCCAAAAGAAGCAAAACTCCTGGCACTCCTCAGCGTGACACGTTGGTGCCGTCGCCCATGGTAACGGGTTTGGAGAAGGACTGTGTTACCACCCGGCTGTGATCAGGAGGATATTGTTTACCTTTACTTTGTGAGTTTTTCAAGAATAAAGACATTTAAGTTAAACTGTACTGGGTCAGTGCCTCATACCACCGCAGTACAACGCACATAGTCCCGGCGTGGAGAGGAGTGAACATGCTGGCATCAGCAGCTCACATCAGCGTCTGAGGGCGCATGGCTGTGACACCATCCGCTGCTCAGATGCTGACATGAGCTGCTGCAGGAGAACAGGACGCAGTGCTGGAGTAGAGGTGAGGAAGGAAGGTGAGTATAAGTGTTTATTTTTTTATGTGTGTGGTGATGGGGCCATGCATATTAGGATTGGGGGATGAGGAGGCCATACATACTAGGATTGGGGGATGAGGGGGCCATGCATACTAGTATTGGGGGATGAGGGGGCCATGCATAATAGGATTGGGGGATGAGGGGGCCATGCACACAAGGATTGGGGGATGAGAGGGCCATGCATACTAGGATTGGGGGGTGAGGAGGCCATACATACCAGGATTGGGGGATGAGGGGGCCATGCGTACTAGGATTGGGGGATGAGGGGGCCATGCATACTAGGATTGGGGGATGAGGGGGCTATGCATACTAGGATTGGGGTATGAGGGGGCCATACATCCCAAGATTGGGGGATGAGGATGCCATGCATACCAGGATTGGGGGATGAGGAGGCCATGCATACTAGGATTGGGGGATGATGAGACCATGCATACCAGGATTGGGGGATGAGGAGGCCATGCATACAAGGATTGGGGGATGAAGGGGCTATGCATACCAGGATTGGGGGATGAAGGGGCCATGCATACCAGGATTGGGGGATGAAGGGGCCATGCATACCAGGATTAGGATGAGGGATGCCAAACATACCATGACTGAGGGTGAAGGGGCCATGCATACCAGGATTGGGGTTGAGGGGGCCATGCATACCAGGATTGGGGATGAGGGGGCTATGCATACCAGGATGGAGAAATTTACCAGTAGCTGCTACATTTCCCACCCTAGACTTATACTCGAGTCAATATGTTTTCCCAGGTTTTTTTTGTAAAATTAGGTGCCACGGCTTATACTTGGGTCGGCTTATACTCGAGTATATACGGTACTTAGCAAAATCCTGCTGACAGGTTCGCTTTAAGCATTATAAACTCTAGATTCCTGCATGTAATGGCAGAAGTTTAGATGAAAAAGTTACATTTTATAATTTTTCTTCTTCCGCGCTCTGTTGTGGAGATATAGGGTGCCACAATTTCTGGTGCCGATTTTCTTCTCATTCAACTTGACGTTTCATTTTGTTCAACTCTGTGGACATGTACTTTCAACCCACTATGATGCTGTCCAATCATAAAAGGAATAAAATATAGATTTTATTAAATATAGTTTAAAAAACACATATATGTACATATCCAGCACAGTAGACATGAAAACACATTGTTAGCAAATGTGTCCACAATCACAGCACAAATACACAAAAACAGAAATGAATGTACCAGCCTATATTGTCTGCATGGACGGAGTAACAGGTTCAGTACAAATGGAAACATACGATTATACAGAAATAAATGTACACCAAGACCATATATATCAGAAAACATAATCAAATATTATTAATTACAACAATACAAAAAATATATAAAACATGTTAAAAATGGGAAACCACAAGATAAGATCCCTATAAACCATAGAAAGCTATGATACCAGCAGGAGATGGATAAGTTAGACATATGTGGAACTGAGCGATAATCTAGATCATTTTCATGCAAAAGGCTGTTGTTTCATACTACTGCTGGGATTGTGGCGCCATCTTGTGGTTTCCCACTTTTCAACATGTTTTAATAAGTCAAAATGTTTTTGCATTGTTGTAATGAATACAATTTGATATGTATTTTGATATATAATATATGGCTCTGGTATATATTTATTTATGTATGATTGAATGAAAACATATTGGTGGGTGAACCAACTGGGACTGTAGTTGGCATGGATGACAGAGTGGGCCAAAAAGAGAAGCTGTCAGCACAAAATTGGAATTTAAAGTAAAGACATACTTTAGATGGTGCTGTAATATTGATTAAATTGATACCTTTGGTGAAGAAAACCGCTTTTTTGTTCTTCTTTAAATCACCACATCAGTGTTTTTTTGTTTTTTTTAGTAGTGGTGCTTCTAATCTAAGGTCCCTGCCCCCAATCTTTTTGTTACCAGCCGCCGTCTTCACCTTCTATCAGCGCCGCTCCAGTCGTCTTCTGCGGTTTGTGACCTGCCGGATCGCTCCAGTGTTTGCTGGACAATCCGGATGTCAATTTTCAATGCAAGATCTTATGACTATTACCTTTTGACTTCCGATCAGTCAGAAGTTGCGGTCACTAGGTGGCGCCGCGGGACTAGAGCAGCGTCGATGAAAGGTGAGGACGACGGCGGGTAAGTATTATACTAGGGTCAGGGACCTTAGATTAGCACTGCAATAATAAAAACCTGCTGGAGTGGTGCTTTAATCCCCATTTGAAGTTTTCTTCTAATCAGATCTCGTTCACAGGGGCTGGACTGTACACTCTGTCTTCTCCTCCCTGTCTGTGATTCCCGGCCCCTCTGGTCTGTGAATAATAGGACCCTGCTTTTTCAGTGACCTTCCTGCTCTTTTTGAAATCTCGCACCATCATTACCATGGGCAGCGAATGCGCAGATTGAGTTTTTAGCTCAATGACGTCTTTTAGAGATGACTACATGCGCTGCCCATGGCAATGATAGAGCCATGTTATTGTAGGTCAGCCGGGAACTTAATCTGCGCCTGGGCCTTCCATGGCAAAGACAGTGTGAAATCTCAGCAGAGCAGGAAGGTGACTGAAGAATCACTACTCTGACAACCCCTTCTCCATCACTATGTTTCCCCCAAATATATTAACCCCTTCATGACTGGAGCATTTTCCGTTTTTGCGTTTTCGTTGTTTGCTCCCCTTGCTCCCAGAGCCATAACTTTATTATTTCTCGGTCAATATGGCCGTGTGAGGGCTTATTTTTTGTGGGATAAGTTTTACTTTTGAACGACATCATTGGTTTTACCATATCATGTACTGGAAAACAGGAAAAAAAATCCAAGTGCTGTGAAATTGTAAAAAAAGTGCAATTCCACAGGTGTTTTTTTTTTTTTTTTTACCATTTTCACTGAATGCTAAAACTGACCTGCCATTATTATTCTCGAGGTCATTACGAGTTCGTAGACACCAAACATGTATAGGTTCTTCTTTATTTAAGTGGTGAAAAAAAATCCAAAGTTTGCTTAAAAAAAAAAAAAGGCGCCATTTTCCAAGATCCCTAGTGTCTCCATTTTTCAGGATCTTTGATCGGGTGAGGGCTTATTTTTTGCGCGACGAGCTGCTGCCATTTTGGGGTAGATCCAATGTTTTGATTGCCCGTTATTGCATTTTATTGCAATGTTGCGGCAACAAAAAAAACGTAATTCTGGCGTTTATAAGCTTTTTCTTGTTACGCCACTTACCGATCGGATTAATCCTTTTTTTATATTGATCGAGCAATTCTGAACGCGGCAATACCAAATATGTGTATATGTTTTTTTGTTTTTTTTTAATTGTTTTATTTTAAATGGGGCGAAAGGGGGATGATTTAAACATTTTTATATTTTTTTAATATTATTAAAAACTTTTTTTTTTTAACTTTTTGCTTGCTTCAATAGTCTTCATGGGAAACTAGAAACAGCACTTGCCTGATTGGCTCTGCTACATACAGGCAATGAGCAGATCGCCTCTGTGTAGCACAAATGCTCACTTGCTATGAGCTCATAGCAATCTGGCCATGACCATCACTGGGGTCTGCTGCAGACCCCGAGTTGTCATGCCAACCCATCGGTGGCCCATGATCAGGTAAAAGACGCGCTTCTGGCGCGGTTAAATGGCGCTGTCAGAGATTGACAGCGGCATTTAACTAGTTAACAGCCGCTGGTGGATCGCGATTCCACCCACTGCTGTTGCGGGCACATGTCAGCTGTATGGATGAGGTTGATGATCCGGGGGTTATGACGTGGTGTGTACTATTACGTACCACGTCATAAAGAGGTTAATAACCTCTATACTCACCTCTTGGTGTCGGCATTAGCTCTCCCGGGGCTCCTGTAACATAACTTCATTCCCACAGTCCTGACCGAAATGTCATGCCCACTGAGAAGGTCAGAACTGTGCCAGCGTGGTCACTTGACTGTGCCGACTACTCCCTAACTGTATGTTTTTCTGGCTTATTCCTCTGTAGGGTATCCAAATTTTGGAGCGTAAGACATATGGCTGGACCCGTAGTGTGGTTCAAATTATTGGAACATTACTGCCATTGGAATCGTGCCCTCGACCTCATTTCCAGGTTGGTGCTCTTCTAAGTCATGTGAATCCACAGCGTATTAAAATGAACCTGTTGTGTGAAAAAACGCTATTAACCTGCCGATATTGGTTTAATCTGCAGGTAAATAGCATTCTGACCATGTGTTGCCACTGCACTAGGAGCCTGTCTGCCGGGAGGAAATTAACTTTATCCCCGGAAGCCTCCCGCTTTCAGTCATAGGGGTGTAAACTGTAACAATGCGTGCCCAGGATGGGTTGCATTTCGAAATATGTAAAGGCTGCCATCTTGGATAACTTTTTTGGAAAATCCTTTTAAATGGAACTTATCTGGCCAGATCACTGACTGTGGCCTCCAATGTGAAATCAAGCCATGATGCCAACACTTGTGAATTATCAGGTAGCATCATTATTCACAGTAGAGGCTTAGGCTATGTGCCCACGATGCAGAAATGAAGCAGAAAATTTCTGCAGCATTTCTGCATCTCCCTGGCAGAAAAAAACGCATGCAGATTGTGCATGCGTTTTTCCTGCAGAATACATGCGGATTCACATGCGGATTCACATGCGTTTCCGCATGCAGATTGACAAGCACTTTCCAGGCGATAGCATCACTTGGAAAGTGCTTGACAACTAGGTCACACTGTATAAATCCATGCAAACAGCATGGATTTATACAGTGTGAACCGTAAAAATTAAAACAAATAAAGCTATACTCACCCCCGAGGCCCCGGTGTGTGCTGCAGCGCTGCTTCCTGGCTGGTTCCCGGCTGCCGGCATATCGCGAGACAGAGCGGTGAAGGGCCTGCGGTCACATGACTGTGACGTCACCGCAGGTCCTTCAGCGCTGCTGGCATTCAGAGAGAAGACGCCGGACAGGTGAGTATAAACTTTATTTGTTATTTTATTCTTTTTTTACAGGTACAATGGTACCCAGGTCTGGATGAGAGTCTCCTCTCCTCCAGAACTGGGTACCATCCGCACATAGAGACGCATAGAAGCCGCTTGTACAAATGTACAGTCGCGGTTTCTATGCGTCTCAATGCAAGTCAATGGCGGGAGTTCCGCTGCGCTTCCGCAAAATTAAATGACATGCTGCGGATTTTTGTACGTAGCATAAACGCTGTGGAAAAATCCGCAGCATGTGCATAGAACTTGCGGAATCCCATTGGGGACCATGGGGTGCGGATCTACATGCGTTTTTCAAGCGTTTACGCTGCGGAAATTCCGCAGCATATACGCTTGAAAAATGCTACGTGGGCACACAGCCTTAAAGTGGATCTATTCCTCCTGCTGCTGAGATGCAGCTGCAAGTCAGGTTGGGTGGAGATTAAAAACACTACAGCTTCTGAGCTCTCTAACTCTGTAGGTGGACTCATAAAAATGACCATCCTAATATATCAGTATCATACAGCCATTCTGACCTGTTTCGCTAGGTTTCAGCCATCTATCTAATAATGTATATGATTTGAATTGTGAAATCCGTTGACAGATCCACTGTAAAGAGGACACACCACTCTTTTTTTGCATATACCACTCTTGTTCTCAGTTTCTGTCATCACGAATGTCCAAGAGGTTCCAGAAATGAATCTAAAGGTTTGCCATCCCTTATGATTTAGTGCCTATACTTGTGGCATCACCACTGTTTCTGGAGCCTTAAAGGGAGTCTGTCAGAAGGATCAACCAACCTAAGCCGTCTATGTGGCGTGTAGGTCATAGAAAGTAGAATACAATGATACCTTCATGTCTGCGATCTGATGTCTTATTCCAGAGAAATTCACATTTTTCTTAATATGTAAATGAGCTGTGGGTTGGACGTGGATCTCCCTGAGAATATGCCTCCAGAGTTTATTGAGCTTATTTTAAATGAAAGGACACATTACCAGTGTGAGAGATGTAGATCAGGAGAGCAGACTGTCAGTCATTACATGTCTCACACTGGTAACAGAACCTTTCATTCAAATTGAGCTCTGGAGTCAGATTCTCGAGGGGATCTGTGTTGGGGCCATGATTAAGAGCTCGTGTAGACCGTTGGGCTAACATGTTTTAAATTTTACTTTTTCATGTTTTTATCTACAAATAAATGTGATGTTTTAATGAATTTTGTGGTTGCTGGATTTTCCACTTTTTTTCACAGCTCATTTACATATTGAGAAAAATGTAGATTTCTTTGGAATAAGCCATCAGATCGCAGATATCAAGGTATCAACGTCTGAAACAACGGATACTGGAAGCCTGTGCTAGCATTTCTTCTGCTGTGTTGCTATCAGTGTGTCAAGAGTGGGAGAAGATGGTTGCATTGATATTCCAACACAATGGGCAGCACTTTGAACACATTTTATAAGTGGTCATAAACTTGTAAAAAACTCATGAAATAATACAATTATGTTAAAACCAAGCACACCATTGTTTTTCTTATGAAATTCTCAATAAGTCTGATGTGTCACATGACCCTCTTCCCATTGAAAAAAATAAAGTTGGATCCAAAATGGCTGACTTCAAAATGGCCGCCATGGTCATCACCCATCTGGAAAAGTTTTCCCCCTCTCATATACTAATGTGCCGCAAACAGGAAGTTGATATCACCAACCATTCCCATTTAATTTATGTGTATCCATATAAATGGCCCACCCTGTATATACACTGCTCAAAAAAATAAAGGGAACACTCAAATAACACATCCTAGATCTGAATGAATGACATATTCTCATTAGTGTTGAGCGAGCACTAAAATGCTCGGGTGCTCGAAGCTCGGGTCGAGCTCACCGTGATACTCGGGTGCTCGACCCGAGCAACGAGCCCAATGTTAGTCTATGGAAGACCCGAGCATTTTTGCGGCGGCTCCCCCAGCAGTCTGTAGAAAGTCTAAAAAGTGCCCAAAACTATAGTGACAGTGCTCAAAAGACATGGGGGCAGCATGGGGATCGCCCCTGGAAGCATTTCTGCCCCCCAGGTCACTGCTGTCAACAATGTGGTCAGAGGTATTAAGCCACTTTTACAGGCTCACAATAAAACGTTCAAAAACGAAACTGAAACGGTTTTCCTGTGAAATATGTTAAGGAACTTCCTTTCCAGGGTAAAGACTTGTGTATAAGGTAAAATAAATAACCAAAAATAAAAATACTCCTCCACACCTTGGGCTATGTTCACAAGTAGGATTTTTCATGCGTTTTTGCACTTTTGTATTGCTTTCAACCGTGACAAATGCATTCACCGGGAAATGTCATTTTAACATTTTACAACCTTATCTGGCCATGTGCTGTGTAGCACATGCATACAGTGCTGAAAAGACATGGGAACAGCATGGGGAAGACCCCTGGAAGCATCTCTGACACCCAGGTCACTGCCTAAAAGTGTGCCCATCAGAAGTCATCATTGCCGCATCAGAAGATGCAGACTTGCAACTATCCCCGTGCAAGTCTTTGTCCCAGGGCAGTGTTCAATTGTACCTCCCCCATTCCTTGCAATGCAAGCGCAAATATGCAGCCAACCACCCACCCACCCGCAGGCTGCAATACCATACTGCTAGCTTTCACTTGAAATGGGGCCTTTAGTTTGGAGGAGGCCGAAGCTGGCCTCCACCTCACGGCTGCTTCGGCAGCGAGGTATCCATACTCAGTCCCCAGCCGCCCGGCGGCCGGGTGTCCATGCTCGGCCCCCAGCTGCCCCATGGCCGGGTGTCCACACATGGTCCCCAGCCACCTTGGGGCGGCCGGGTGTCCACAAACGGTCCCCAGCCGCCCCTATTTCTCCTGTCACCTTCCCTCACACTTTTCTTAGCCTGGCCTGCTTTAGGGCAGCATTGGACGAGCCCACCAGAGAACCAGACTCCTCCGGTGGGCCCTGGCTTCTCCATCAGGGGAGTTGAGAGTGCCAAGGTGAGGAGCATGATGATGATGATAAAAGTTAGCATCTGCTTTGTTTTCTTTTAATGCAAGCGTAAGTGTGCAGCCTGCCACCCACCCACCCCCAGGCTGCAATGCCAAACTGCTAGCTTGCACTTAAAATGGGACCTTTTAGTTTGGAGTAGGCCGAAGCTGGCCATTACCTCATGGCTGCTTCGGCGGCCTGGTATCCATACTCAGTCCCCAGCCGCCCAGCGGCCGGGCATCCACACTCGGTCCCCAGCCGCCTGGGGGCGGCCAGGTGTCCATAAACGGTCCCCAGCCGCCCCGCGGCCGGGTGTCCACACACGGTCCCCAGCCACCTGGGGGCGGCCGGGTGTCCATAAACGGTCCCCAGCCGCCCCTATTTCTCCTGTCACCTTCCCACACACTTTTTTTAGCCTGGCCTGCTTTAGGGCAGCATTGGACGAGCCCACCAGAGAACCAGACTCCTCTGGTGGGCCCTGGCTTCTCCATCAGGGGAGTTGAGAGTGCCAAGGTGAGGAGCATGATGATGATGATATGTGGCGCCCCTGAGGGTTCAGTCGCCACAGGGGTACTGCACTTCAGAACAAGGTGTGGTATCTCCTCTCCCAGGTAAGGATGGAGTACTACACAGGACCCCAACCACACACTCAACACTACACCACTCCAATTCTGAAGGGGGCCTGTCACGAAAACACTTGGTCGGACCTTGCAGCCCTCTGGCGTCCTCTTATCCTGCTGGTCAAACACGATATTGACCGAGGATAAGCAACAGGGCGCAGCTGCTCTCATTTATGTTGACTATTGTGGCACGTGATGTGACAGGACGTATATATGACGCGCCCCCTGGGCCGTGGGGTACCCGGAGCCGAGCCTGTAGATGCTGGGGGTTGTAGTCACCATGGCGGTGACCCGGTCCGTGACCCAGGTGGTCAATTCAAGGGTAGTAGATGTATATAGGTTATATAATGTCTGACTATGCCACCTGTGGAGTGCGGTTAATAGAGACCGCCGCTGCGGAACAGTCCTCTGAAGCTGGTGGTATAGCAGCAAAGGTGGTATAACTCCCCACAGGAAGAGTTAGCTTCAGGGCAGTGTGTGTGGATGATGGTGGTTGTGCAGGGTGTCGCGGTGCAGAAATAACCACAGCGTCCATGCAGTACAGTCCCAGGGTCTTTACTGGTAGCAATTAGACAGGCTTGGACTGGAGTACTGGCTAGAGATAAGAGCCTGGTCAGTCTGGGAGCAAGCATAGAGTCCTCCTGGACAGGTGGAGTTGTAGGCCTGCCGTTCTTACTATACTCTTTTGGCTATTCTGCTTGTAGCTGTATTGTAGCCCTCGTCCCTGAGTGTAACGTGCTGTGCTCACCCGTATGGCTGGCAGTTCGGGCCTTGTGGATGCCTCGCTCCTCCTTGGCGGTACTGGTCCTTCGGTGCGGCTGAGCCTCCAGGCGTCTGATAGGGGCCAGGAGACCTGCAATCTCCTGCCTTGCGGTATCTGCTGCTGGGTCTGGAATCCCCATAGCCTCGGACTCTGGTGTCCGGTTCTCTGTGTATTCTGGCTAGGACGAGCTTCCTTAGCTCCAGTGCCTAGCTCCTCTCTCCTCGATGTCCTAAACTCGACTCCCTGACACTAACTAAACTAACCCCGCCCCCAGATACCAGTTGCCAAGGGGAGGGGTCTCCCCTTGCTGGCCTGGAGCCAGGAAAGTGTTGCATGTGTAGTGTTCCTGACCAGGAAACCCCCTGCTTGCCTCCAGACATGGTATTACCTCTTTTTTTGAGGTAAGCAATACCACTGTAGCAACCAGACCCTCTGGGGTGCCACATTCCCCCCTAGTTAATTTCAGTACTCCGGGACTGAGAATATTTTGCAAAATAACAGGTAACAATAAACAAGGTACATTAGAATATTTACAAGCATTAAAGTCTTTAACAGGTTACAGTATGATCTGCAACCAGGTGTCCATTCCACTGAAGAAGACGTAATTTGAGGGACCCGTCCCAAACCCTCAGCGGAGGCCCTGGGGTGGCTGCAGGGCATAAATGATCCAGGTGTTGGACCACTTCTTGGGCCACCTCCAATGGGTTTTTGTTCAGTGGTCTGTCACCAAGGGGGCACTTTAACAAGTGCAACTATTTACAATAGAGAGTTCTTGGTTATTCACTGTCCATAACATAAAAGTCTTTGGACCCTTTCGGGTAACTGGATAAACAGGTTAAGTGCACACATATAAAACATTTCAAATTTGGCAATGTCTCTGGCTTACCCCTACGGGTAACTATATACAGCATACAATTTAGTTCTCTTATACCTTAAATTTTACATTTTAAATTCTCCAACAAGCAGGGGGCTGACCTTTTGTAGCTCTGGTAGATCTACGTAATGCACTATCTGTCAGTGCTCTACCCTGGTCCCTTGTGTCTACCCCTGGTGTGGTGAGATCAGTGTGAACTGCATTACTAGTATTTTGAGGTGACACTGGTAGGTTGGGCAACTTCCTACGGATTCTTTGGCTTACTGTGGGTACTACAGGTTCGCTACTAGCAGAGGGTAGATTCTCCTGGTCTGCTGATGGGGAAACTTCTGCCTCCGGGGCCAACTGTTCTTCCAACTCTTCCGGGACTTCTGCAGCTTCCTGAGGGGCTGGTTGGAGAAAGGTAAGGACTGGCACAACAACAATTGCATTGTTCACTTGTGTCCACGATCGGGGAAATTCTCCGAGTACTGTTTTGACCATTTCTTCCACTTCCTCTGTGGGTTGAGGGCTATCTTGGTCTTCTTTAGGGTGTTGCAGTTGCTCGGGACATTTCTTCAAGTGGTCCCTTGAAACCGTTGCTGATGTTTCTCCTCCATCCTTACTAATGAGGCACTTTGGTGTTATCATGACTCAAGGGTAGGATGGTGTACGGCTCTACCTTCCACTGGTCATCCAATTTGTGGAGTCGCCTCTTCCTCTTAAGGACTTGCTCTCCAGGTAACAGGGGAACAGCAGGTGCATGTTGATTGTAAGTTTTCTCTTGCTTTTGTCTTGCTTGAGACAAACTTCTTTCAACACTCTCTTGCACTTTACGGTATTGTAGCTGCCGCTCGGTATCCCAGTCTGCATCCGGTGAAGCGGTCTCTGGTGTTAGGACTCCCATGTCCACGTCGATGGGCAGCTTACCATGTCTTGCTCTCATTAGGTAGGCAGGTGTGCAGTTGGTAGAGTTTACTGGGATATGGTTGTATAGGTCCACCAGATCTGGCAACTTCTCTGGCCACAGACTGCGTTCCTCCAGGGGCAACGTCTTTAACAGGTCTATCACCACCTGGTTCATCTTCTCACACAACCCGTTGGTTTGGGGGTGGTACGGCGTTGTCCTGATTTTCTTGCAGCCGTACAGGTTGGAGAATTCTTGGAACACCTCCGCTTCGAAGGCTGAACCTTGGTCAGTAAGTAAATGGTCAGGGTAACCGTGCGGCTGTTGGAAAGCTCTGGCTGCTGTATGAGCCGTCTGGTCTTTCACTGGCACTACTACCAGGAACCAGGAGTAGTGGTCTATGATGGTGAGAGCATAGACATAGCCTGACCTGCTTGGGGCTAACTTCACGTGGTCCAAGGCTACCAGTTCGAGTGGCTGTTTGGTGACGATGGGCTGCAGGGGAGCCCTCTGGCTGTCACGGTCTTTTCGTCTCAGGTTTCATGGTCCGCATTCTCGACACCATCTCTCGATTGCCTTCCTTATGCCAGCCCAGTAGAACCATTCACGTAGCAGGACTTCCAACTTCTTCCATCCGAAGTGTCCTGCTCCATTGTGGTACGCTTCTAAGACCATAGACGCATCCTGCCTCGGGACTACCACCTGCCAGACCAGTTCATGTGTTCGGGAGTTAATGGCTCTTCGACACAGCTTCCCTTCATAGATGAACTTGCCCTTCTCCTTCTACAACTGTTTGGTCTCCTCTGAAGCATCAGGATCAGGGTGTGAGTCAGCTTGTGTCTGCAACTCCTTGACTAGGCGGACAGCCGGATCACTATCTTGCGTTTCTGCCCATCCATGGTGGGGCAATGGATTGAACGCGGCCTCTCTGTTGGCGGAGCACCTGTTTTTTACACAGTGGGAGCACTGGGTTACCCCATGATGGTGGAAAGCGAGGATCTCTATCTCCTCCAGTTCCTCCGGGTCTTCTCCCCCATCTGGCAAGTTAGGCATCCTGGACAGCGCATCAGCGTTCGCATTCTTGCGCCCAGCCCGGTACTTGATGGTGAACTCATGATTAGACAGTCGGGCCATCCATCTTTGTTCCAGGGCACCAAGTTTCGCAGTGTCCAGGTGCGTCAGCGGGTTGTTGTCTGTGCAGACGGTGAATTTGGAGGAGGCGAGATAATGCTTGAAGCGCTCTGTCACGGCCCAGACCACGGTGAGGAACTCCAACTTGAAGGAGCTGTAGTTATCAGGGTTCCTTTCTGTGGGCCGGAGCTTCCTGCTCGCATAGGCAATCACTCTTTCTTTGCCCTGCTGTATCTGGGACAGCACCACTCCCAGCCCCACGTTGCTCGCGTCTGTATGGAGTATGAAGGGTTGGCCATAGTCAGGGTAGGCCAGGATCTCGTCTCCCGTGAGAGCCATCTTCACCCTGCTGAAGGATTCGTCTTCCAGCTTATCCCATTTGAATGGAGGCTTCGGGTTTTTGGCCTTCCTGGATTGGCCTACTAGGAGGTCCTGCATGGGTGCCGCCATCTTAGTGAAGCCTTGGATAAATCTTCGGTAGTAGCCCACCAACCCGAGGAACTGCCGCACTTTCTTGATAGTGGAGGGTCTTGACCAGTCCTTGATTACTGTAACCTTGTCAGGGTCTGGTGCTATACCTTCAGCGCTTACCACATGACCTAGGTACTGTACCTTGGGCTTCATCAGGTGGCATTTTGACGGCTTCACCTTTAGGCCAAAACCAGCTAGGGCTTCAAACACCTCTGCCAGGTGCTTCAGGTGATCTTCATAGGACTTGGAGTATACTATGATGTCATCCAGGTACAGCAGGACTGTCTCGAAGTTCTTATGTCCTAGACAGTACTCCATCAACCGCTGGAAGGTTCCTGAGGCATTGCAGAGTCCGAATGGCATGCAGTTAAACTCGCTAAGGCCCATCGGCGTTGTGAATGCGGTATTTTCTTTATCCGCCTCTGCTACAGGAACCTGCCAATACCCACTAGTGAGATCCAAAGTAGAGAAATAATTAGCAGATCTTAATTCAGCTAGTGACTCCTCAATCCTGGGTGATGGGTATGCATCTTTATGTGTAATGCGGTTAATTTGCCTGTAGTCTACGCACATTCTCATTGTGCCATCTTTTTTCCTTACGAGAACTAATGGAGCTGCCCAGGGGGTGCCACTATCTCTTATCACCCCAGCCTCCTTCATCTCTCGTAACATCCCTTTGGCAATTTGGTAGTGTGCTGGTGGTACAGGCCGGTACCTTACTTTAATGGGTGGATGGTCTCCCGTAGGGATATGGTGTTGTACCCCTTTCACCTGCCCAAAGTCGAGTGGGTGTTTGCTGAAGACCCTTTCATACTCCTGGACCACCCGGTATACTCCATGTTTTTGGTGTTGAGGGGTGGAGTCAGTGCCCACATGTAGCTTCTGACACCAGTCCTCCATCTGTCCCTTGGAGCCATTATCCTCCGCCGGTTTGGATGGAGGTAAGGGCTCCACTGTCTTTATGGAATTGTTACTGACGGTGAATAGTTTGGCAAGGGTAGCAAATAGACCTCTTTTTCCCCAATATTCAGGATGCGGACTGGCACTCTCCCATTGCGGACATCAACTACCCCCCTGGCTGTCAAGATGGTGGGCCTACTGTCGGAGTATACGGGCTCTACCAGGGCCTGGTAATCTCTACCCCTGAGACCGATTGCTGCCCGACACCATACCAACATTTCACTTCTTGGAGGCATGGCAATGGGGAATGGGTCACTCATCCTGACACTGCCAATTTCACCACCAGACAGTTCTACCTGTTGTCTTCTCATCAGGGCTCTGACCTCTCTCTGCAGAACCAGCTGCTGACTGGAACTGGCGGTCTCCGCAAACCTGCTGTAGCAAGACAATAATTTCTGAAAGACAATTTTCAATGACATTAGTGCCTAAGGTTATCATGGGATGACTTTCTCGGCGATCAGTGTCAACAATTATCATTCCTTGTGATGGCAACTCTACTTTGCCAACCTTTATGGTCGCTTCTTTAAACCCCACCTGAGGTACGGGCTGACCATTGCTGGCATAGATGCTTAAATGTTCATCTGGACGGTGGGTGATGTCCGAATCAGTCCAGTATAGTTTGTAAAGAATGTAGGGGATGGTGGTCACCTGGGATCCAATGTCCAGCAACGCACTCATTGGGATGCAATCAAGCACGACAGGTAGGACCGGCCAACCTCCCACGTACTTGTCTCGCCAGCTGTGTGGTCTTACGCCTGGGGGTTGGCCCTCTGCCCCAGGTTTTGCTCGTTTAAATTACAGTACCTTGCATAATGTCCTGGCTTGTGACAGCGGCGGCAGATGGGTTGTCCGTCCTGGTCGTAGCGGTCGCTGTTCCTCTCTCTGGTTGGTGGAATCCTCCTCTGTCGTCGCCACGGGATGTCCTCCGGACTGGAAGCCAGCTGATTCTTTTCCTTAGGGGACACTTGCATGGACTGCACCGTTTTGTCCAGTGCAGATACAATTTTAGTCAGCTCCTGGACCTGAAGGTGCAGGTCGGTAGATGGGGCATTGTCCAGAGTCTGTGCATCAGCTCCTACAGGCTCTGGGGAAAAGGGGGCCACCTACTGGTGGTAGGTGATAGCTGGGCGCCGGTGGGATGTGGCGCCCCCTGGTGCTGGTTCTCGTAGCACCCGGATGGCTCTGTCTTTAAATTGTGCAAAGTCCAGATCAGGGTTTTGCAGAACCATAATGCGCAGCTGTGTCCGGTGAGCGCTGGACAGTAGACCCTCAATAACCTGCTCAGTTAACAGTCTGTTCTCATCTCGCACACTGTCGGGGTCTACCTGTTTGATGGCCCTCAGCGCCTCCTGCAGGTTCAAAGCATAGTCCCGTACACTGTCCTGCACCCGTTGCTTGCACCCATAAAACTTCATTTTTATCTCAGCTGTAGTACGGGTGTCAAAAGTGTCCTTTAGGCGGGCCAGTATCTCTTTCACAGTCCCTTTGTCTCTGGCTGACCAGGCTTTTACTTCTCTCTGGGCTGCACCAATCAACTGGCCTACGAGGATGCTCACTTTCTGCTCCTCGAACAGGGGGTACACTTTAAACAAACTGCTCAGTCTTTCTTTAAAGTCACTCAGGGTGTGTGACTCTCCTGAGAACTGGGGAAACCACGCCGCCCCCGGTATATATGGCATGGAGAATGGCATTACCGCGGCAGCGGCCGCGCCTGCGGCTGAAGCTCCCTCCATATTGGGCATCTTCCTCCCCCCTAGTGAACTGTGGCCTACCTTCTTTCACTTTTCTTCCGTAGACCACAGTTCCGCAGGTGATGGTCTCCTTCCAGGACCTGGCGTCGCATGCGTCTGACGTCAGCGCTCGCTGGGGCGCCTTCCAGGACCTGGCACTGCGTCAGTGTGTGAGGCGGGGCTTGGGCTTCGCACGCTTCCAGCGATTCCGCTCCTCTTCTTCCCCCGCGGCGACCCGAAAATGGCGGACAATGGCGGGAAACAGCGGTAATTTGGCGCGAAAACTTCACCACGGTATGCGACACAGTTCTTTAAGGCGCACAGTACCTGGTGGTAACGGGCACGTAATCCTGCCGACTACGCCAAAGTTGACGCGCCCCCTGGGCGGTGGGGTACCCGGAGCTGGGCCTGTAGATGCTGGGGGTTATAGTCACCGTGGCGGTGACCCGGTCTGTGACCCAGGTGATCAATCCAAGGGTAGTAGATGTATATAGGTTTTATAATGTCCGACTACGCCACCTGTGGAGTGCGGTTAATAGAGACCGCCGCTGTGGAACAGTCCTCTGAAGCCAGTGGTATAGCAGCAAAGGTGGAATAACTCCCCACAGGAAGAGTTAGCGATGTGCCCCCTGGGCCGCGTGGGGAACCCGGAACCGGGCCTTTTTGTAGATGCTGGGGGTTGTAGTCATCGTGGCAGTAACCCGGTCCCGTGGCTCAGGGTGGTCATCCCAAATGGCAGTCTATATGCTGAATGTCCGACTTCGCCACCCGTGGATTTCGGTCAGAGTGAACCGCCGCTGCAGGGCAGACTGCTGAAGCTGGTGCTGTGGGTGCAGCAGAGGATAGTACAACTCTCCACAGGAGGAGTATAACCTCAGGGCAGTAAACAGGGATGTTGGTGGTGATGGTGCGCGGGAGCAGCAGTAACCACACGGAGTCTGTCATGCAAGTCAGGGTCTTTACTGTTGGTGGTATTAAGGGACCCGTCCGGAATACAGGTTAACAATGGAGGCCTGGTCAGTCTGAGAGCAACTGGGAAATCCCGCTGGTCAGGGGGAGTTTGTAGGCCTACCGTGCTGACTTCACTCTTTGTTGGCTATCCCGCTGTAGTGTGGTTGTAGGCCACGTCTCTGAGTGTACCGTGTTGTTCTCACCCGTATGACTGGTGACTCGGGCCTTCCGTACCTCTCACCCCTCCGGGGCAGTTGTGGTCCCTCTCGTGTGGCTGAGCCTCCGGGCTTCCTTGGGCCAGAAGACTTGAAGTCCCCTGCGTGGTGGTTTTCTGCTGCTGGGCTTATAACCCTCACAGCCTCGGACTCCAGTGTCCGGCTTTGCAAGTCTCTACCCAGGATGAGCTCTGCTTGCTCCCCTCCTGGCCTCATGTTCCTCCTCTGCCTACAGGGACTCCTCAGCCTGCTGCTGACCTGTCCCTATCTGCAACTTTACTGGACCTTGTCTCTGGCTTCACTGTCTAACCCCGCCCCAGATCCAGTTTATAAAGGGCAGGTTTCTCCCCTCCCTGGATTGAGGCAGGAGGTGCTGCATGCTAATTGTCCCCAACCAGGGAACCTCCCACCTGCTCTCAGACATAACATTGCTGCCACTGTGGTGACCAGACCTGGGGTGCCACATTCCCCCCTAGTGAAATTTAGTACTCCGGGACTAAACACATTTTGCAAAAACACAACATAACAGGGTATAAACAATAATACAACAACATATGTACAAGAAGTTTAGTCTTTAGAGGTCACGGCGCTTCCGTGACCAGGTGTCCTTGTCACCCAAGATGCACTTTGAGGGACCCGTCCCAAACCCTCCACGTAGGCCCTGGGGTTGGCTACAGGGCTTTGATGATCCCGAGCTGGACCACGTCTTCAGCCACCTCCACGGGTTTTGTGTTCTGTGGTCGTCTTCAAAAGAGGGCACCTTACCAGGTGCAACTATGTACAAGGTACAGTTCCGGTTATTCATTGTCCATAACCTGTTAGTTCATGAACCCTGTCGGGTAACTAGAAAAACATAATTAGTAACCAGCCAACAAACATAAAACATTTGCAATATACAGGTAGATATATACTTTGCATTTAGATTCTCCAGCGAGCGGGCATTTGACCTTTAGTGCTCCTGGTGGACCTACGTAACCCACTGTCTGGTGGTACTCTACTCGGGTCCCCTGTTTCCACTCCCTGTGTACTGGGTGTGCTCGTGTCTGCACTAGAGGTGTTTTCAGATGTTATGGGTAGTTTGGGCAGCTTTCTGCGTACTCTTTGGCTCACCACGGGCATGGCAGGCTCGCTACTAGCAGAGGGTTGATTCTCCTGGGCTGCTGGTATGGAGTCTTCTGCCTCTGGTGCCACTTGCTCTTCCAACACTACTTGCTCTTCTGCAGGCCCTTGAGGAGCTGGCTGGAGAAAGGTAAGGACGGGTACCACTATAGCATTGTTGATTTGTGTCCAGCACCGGGGAAATTCTCCGAGCACTGTACTGACCATTTCTTCCCTTTCCTCTGCGGGTTGAGGGCTATCTTGGTCTTCATCAGCGCTTTGCAGCTGCTCGGGACACTTCTTCAGGTGGTCTCTGGAGACAGTGGTTGTGGTCTCTCCTCCATCCTTACTGATGACACATACCTTTGGGTTTTCATGGCTCGAGGGCAGTGCGGTGTACGGGTCTTTCTCCCACTCGTCATCCAACTTGAGGAGCCGTCTCTTACTCTTCAAGACCTGCTCTCCAGGTGCCAGGGGAGCAGCAGGAGCATGCTGGTTGTAATTCCTCTCTTGTCTCTCCCTTGCTTGAGAAAGACTTCGCTCCACACTCTCCTGTACTTTCCGGTACTGCTGCTGTCATTCTGTGTTCCAGTCTGCTTCTGGTGAGGTGTCCTCGGGTGCTCTCATTAGGTAAACCGGGGTGCAGTTGGTCGAACCCACTGGGATATGGTTATACAAGTCCACCAGATCCGGCAGTTTCTCAGGCCACAGGCTGCGTTCCTCCAGGGGCAACGTCTTGAGCAGGTCTATTACTACCTGGTTCATTTTCTCACACATCCCGTTGGTTTGGGGGTGGTAAGGCATTGTCCTTATCTTCTTGCAGCCATACAGGTTGCAGAATTCCTGGAAGACTTCAGCCTCGAACGCTGGACCTTGATCCGTCAACACTTGCTCTGGATACCCGTGTGGACGGCAGAAATGCTGCTGAAAGGCTCTGGCGGCCGTCTGAGCTATTAAGTCTTTGACAGGGACCACCACTAGGAACTGGGAGTAGTGATCTACGATTGTGAGGGCATAGACGTATCACGATCTGCTTGGAGCCAGCTTTACGTGGTCCAGGACCACCAGCTCAAGGGGCTGCTTTGTGATGATGGGCTGCAGGGGAGTCTTCTGGCTGGCGCGGTCCTTCCTCCTTAGGTTGCACGGGCCACAGTCTCTGCACCATCTCTCTATAGCCCCTCTCATGCCTACCCAGAAGAACCACTCACGCAACAGGTACTCCAGCTTCTTCCATCCAAAGTGCCCTTCTCTGTCATGGTATGCTTCTAGGACCATAGCTGCATCCTGCCTTGGGACCACTACCTGCCAGATCAGCTCGTGTGTTTGAGAGTTGACGGTCCTGCGGCACAGCCTCCCCTTGTAGAGAAACAGCTTGCTCCTCTCCTTCCACAGCTGTTTGGTCTCTTCTGGAGCATCCGGATCAAGGTGGGCATCAGCCTGGGTCAGCATTTCTTTCACCAGGTGGACTGCAGGGTCACTATCTTGTGTCTCTGCCCAGCCGTGGTGGGGTAAGGGATTGAACGCAGTGGTGGCAGAGCACTTCTCCTTTATGCAGTGGGAACACTGGGTGACCCCATGACGGTGGAATGCAGGGAGTTCAATTTCTTACAGTTCTTCTGGATCCTTTCCCCCATCCTGCAAGTGAGGCATTCTGGACAATGCATCTGCGTTGGCATTTGCGCTCCCTCTCCGGTATTTGATGGTAAATTCAAAATTGGACAGCCGGGCCATCCATCTCTGCTCTAGGGCACCAAGTCTTGCAGTGTCCAGGTGTGTCAATGGGTTGTTGTCCGTGTACACAGTGAACTTATAAGATGCCAGGTAATTCTTGAAGCGTTCGGTGACTGCCCACACCACTGCCAGGAACTCTAGCTTGAAGGAGCTATAATTCTCAGGGTTTCTCTCTGTGGGTCTCAGCTTTCTGCTAGCATAAGCAATTACCCGTTCTCTGCCCTGCTGGATCTGGGACAGTACGGCTCCTAGCCCCACGTTACTGGCGTCGGTGTGGAGGATAAAAGGCTGGCCGTAATCAGGGTAGGCCAGGATCTCATCCCCCCGTGAGGGCCATCTTCAGCTGGCGGAAAGACTCCTCCTCCCGCTTGTCCCACTTAAAGGGCGGCTTCTGACTTTTAGTCTTTGACTGACCTAACAGGAGGTCCTGCATAGGGGCTGCCATTTTGGTGAACCCAGAGATGAATCTTCGGTAGTAGCCTACCAACCCGAGGAACTGCCGCACTTCCTTTATGCTGGAGAGTCTTGGCCAGTCCTTAATCACCGTGATCTTGTCAGGGTCTGGGGCTACTCCGTCAGCACTCACCATGTGTCCCAGGTACTGTACTTTTGGCTTCAGTAGATGACACTTGAGGGTTTCACCTTTAGGCCGCAGCCTGCCAGGGCATCGAACACCTCTGCCAGGTGCTTTAGATGGTCCTCATAGGTCTTGGAATACACGATTACATCGTACAGGTAGAGTAGGACCGTCTCGAAATTTCTGTGCCCCAGACAGCACTCCATCAGCCTCTGGAAGGTCCCTGGTGCGTTGCAGAGTCCGAACGGCATACAGTTGAATTCACTGAGACCCATCGGGGTGGTGAAGGCAGTCTTCTCCTTGTCTGACTCTGCTACAGGAACCTGCCAGTACCCGCTAGTGAGATCCAAAGTAGAGAAGAAGTTAGCAGATCTTAATGCAGCCAAAGACTCCTCTATCCTATGTAACGGGTACGCATCCTTGTGTGTTATTCTGTTGACCTTTCTATAGTCTACACACATCCTCATCGTGTCATCTTTCTTTTTTACCAGAACTAGAGGAGCTGCCCACGGGCTACAGCTATCTGTTAGAACCTTGCTGTTAGGTTTTTTTTCCTTTGCTGGTCACATGACCTTGTTGGCCTATTTAATCCTGCTCCGCCCTTCTGGCTTTGCTGGACTTCATTGTATATCTACTTTCTAGCTAGCCTGAGCTCTGTATCTAACTCTGTTAGTTTGCTTGGTGTACGGACCTCTATGTTCGATCTATTTTGTTTGTTCGTCTGTCTGCTACTATTTCTGTTAGGAGGTGTCCCATATTCCTCCCAGTCCTTAGTACTTGTAGGGATTCCCTCCCCACATCTATAGGTCTCCGTACAGACTAGATTAGGACTTTAGCAGGTCTGATCGCAGGATCAGGTTCCCTGTTACATCGTAGGGATTCAGCTGAGTCCTATAGTAGGGACAGATCTCCTCTCTTTCCTTAGCTTTGGTAGCAGAACATAACAGTAAGTCCAGCCTGCAAATTCTCTAAGGAAAGATTTTTCTGTTCCATCATGGTGTCGGTTCAGGATTTGGTTCATCGCCTGCAGGGACTCTCTCTGGAAGTGGCCGAGCTCCGTCAGCACGTGAGTAACTGTCCTGGAGCATATTTCTTGGAGCCTAAGGTATGTTTGCCGGATTTATTTTTTGGTGAACATCGAGAATTTTTTTCATTTAAAAATGCTTGCTTATTGCATTTTCGTTTGAGACCCAAGTCCTCTGGGGATGAATCCCAGCGCGTAGGGTTCATAATGTCACTTTTGCGCAAAGAGCCTCAGGAGTGGGCCTTTTCTTTGCAACCTAGTGATACATGCTTCAGATCAGTGGATAGTTTTTTTTCTGCTTTAGGACTATTATATGATGATCCTGACCGTGTCGCATCAGCTGAGACTGAGTTGAGACGTCTAAAACAAGGATCAGGTAATGTGGAAAAATATTGTACTCATTTTCGTCGTTGGTCCACTCAAACAGGGTGGAAAGATTCTGCTCTGAAAAGTCTATTTCTTGCTGGGCTCAGTGAAAGGGTTAAAGACCTGCTAATTGCTTATCCTACACCTGAGGATTTGCAACAGGATATGCAATTAGCTATACGGGTGGATAGAAGACTGCGTGCTAGGGTTAATGAGAGCAAATCCTCTGCTATGTCAGTTTCTGGTTATGATTATGTGTGTACTAACAGTGGTGAACCGATGGAGATTGGATCGGTGGCACCTCGCTCTCAAGAAAAAGACCGTCGTTTTTCGGAAGGCTTGTGTTTCTATTGCGGAAAATCTGGTCATTTGATTAAAGGCTGTGAGCTTCGTATGAAGAAAGAAAAAAAAATGGTCAGTCACGCCCGTATTGCCTGTTTAAATTCCAAGGGTATATTTTTAGCTGCTTCCACGATTGCTCAGGAAAAATTAATGGAATTTCGGGTGTTTGTTGATTGCGGGTCTACACTGAATGTAATTGATGGGGGATTCGTGGAAAAACTCAATTTAAAACCTGAACCTTTATCATCCCCCTTTGCTGTGGTTTCTGTGGATGGCTCCCCTTTGAAGAATATTACTCTCAAGGTCAGTGAATTTCCTCTCACTATTAATGGTGTTCACCATGAGAAATTGGATTTGGTAGTGTTGAATAACTTGCCTTCTCCAGTAATATTGGGTTTGCCCTGGTTAAAATTTCACAATCCTGTACTGGATTGGTCTACCAGTGAAATTAAATCCTGGAGCCATAAATGTTATGACAAGTGTTGTAACGGGCGTATTGCAGCTTTGGATAGGGGAGAATTGCCTGTTCCTATTCAGGATTTTTAGAGAGTTTTTTCTGAGAAGGAATCGCAGGTTTTGCCTCCCCATAGAGACTATGATTGTTCTATTGAATTTGTCCCTGGAGCGACTCTTCCTAAAAGTCGTTTATTTAACCTTACTATTCCTGAGAGGAAGGCTTTGGAGGAATACATACAGACAAGTTTGGCCGCCGGTCATATTAGGCCCTCTAAGTCTCCTGTGGCGGTTGGATTTTTTTTTGTAAAAAAAAAGGACGGCGGTTTACGTCCTTGTATGGATTTTCGTGAGATTAACAAAATTACGGTACGCAATCCTTACCCACTGCCATTGATTCCTGATCTGTTTAACCAGTTATTGGGGGCCAAGTGGTTCTCTAAAATTGACCTTAAGGGGGCATACAATCTGTTGCGCATGAAGGAGGGTGATGAATGGAAGACTGCTTTTAACACTCCTGTGGGTCATTTTGAGAATCTGGTTATGCCTTTTGGTCTTACTAATGCTCCTGCATTTTTTCAGAATCTGATTAATGACATCCTTAGACCTTTGATCGGTAAAAATGTGGTTGTGTATTTGGATGACATTTTGATTTATTCGCCAGATCTGGAGTCTCATTGGCGGAGCGTGCGTGAGGTATTACAGTTATTAATGGACAATTCGCTTTTTGCTAAGCTGGAGAAATGTGAGTTCGCTGTACACAGAATTAGTTTTTTGGGCTACATTATCTCCAGCAAAGGTTTTGAGATGGATCCGGTTAAGGTTCAGGCTGTGCAGGAATGGCCTAGGCCTATTGGTTTGAAATCGATACAGAGGTTTTTGGGTTTCGCCACTTACTATAGAAAATTCATAAAAAATTTTTCTAGTATTGTCAAACCTCTGACTGATCTCACCAGGAAAGGTGCTGATGCGGTTCAGTGGTCTTCTGAGGCCATTGAAGCTTTTGTGTATCTCAAGGAGAGGTTCACCTCTGCTCCCATCCTTATGCAGCCTGATGTTACTAGGCCGTTTTTGGTTGAGGTTGATGCTTCCTCTGTGGGGGTTGGCGCAGTATTGTCTCAGGATAACGGGGATGGATTACATCCCTGTGCCTTTTTTTCAAAAAATTTTTCGGAGACTGAATTGAATTACGATATTGGTAATCGGGAATTATTGGCTATTAAACTCGCATTTGAACACTGGCGCCACTTCTTGGAAGGTGCGGAATTTCCCGTTCAGGTTCTTACGGATCATAAAAATCTGATATATCTTGACGCTGCCAAGCGCCTGAATGCCCGTCAGGCTAGGTGGGCACTGTTTTTCTCGCGGTTTAATTTCTCCGTTACTTACATCCCTGGTACTAAGAATGTTAAGGCTGATGCCTTGTCTCGCAGTTTTTCTCCCATAGTCGGTGCTGAGAAAGAGGAAAACATTTTACAAGAAGGTGTTGTGATAGCTGCTTTAGACTCCGTTTTGGAAGATGAGATTCTTAAAGCTCAGGAGAATGCCCCATCTAACACTCCTCATGGGAGGTTGTTTGTGCCTGGGACCTTTAGGAGAGATTTGTTTGTTGAGTGTCACGAATCTCGGTTGGCAGGTCATCCCGGAATCTCTGAGACCAAGAGACTGGTGGGTCGCAGTTTTTGGTGGCCTGGATGGCAGAAGGAAGTCATTAAGTGGGTGCGCCAATGTACTATATGTGCTAGATCTAAGTCCTCACATACTCCTGCTGCGGGGTTGCTTTGTCCTTTGGAGGTCCCCAGTGCTCCTTGGACACATTTGGCTATGGACTTTATAACTGACCTTCCCCCCTCTGAGGGTTTTACTGTCATCTGGGTGGTCGTGGACCGTTTTAGCAAGATGTGTCACTTGGTTCCCTTCGTCAAACTGCCCTGCGCTAAAACTCTCGCTAAGGCCTTTGTCAAGGAAATTGTCAGACTTCATGGCGTTCCTACTGACATTGTTTCTGATAGGGGTCCTCAGTTCGTGGCTAGTTTTTGGCGTGCCTTTTGTGACAGGTTGGGAATTCATTTGTCGTTTTCGTCCGGATATCATCCTGAATCTAATGGCCAGACAGAAAGGAAAAACCAGGATGTTGAGCAGTTCTTGCGTTGTTTTGTGGCAGACAATCAAGAGGGGTGGTCTGAGTTTCTGCCACTTGCCGAATTTGCTCTGAACAATCATACATCTTCTTCTGCTGGTTGTTCGCCTTTTTTTTGTTGTTCTGGGAGACATCCGTCGTTTGGGTCGTTCTCCAAGTTGGGATCTGCCGTGCCTGAGGAGGAGAATTTTTCCGGTGATTTGGAAAGAGTTTGGACGGATGTGCGTGGTAATCTTCAGGAGGCCAACAGAAAATCTAAAGACTACTTTGATAGGAAACGACAGGAGGTTTTGTTCGCTGTTGGTGACATGGTTTGGTTGTCCTCTAGGAATCTGCGGTTGAGGATTCCTTCTAAGAAATTGGGTCCCAAGTTTGTAGGGCCCTTTAAGGTGCTTCAGGTTGTCAACCAATCTGCTGTTAGGTTGGAGGTTCCTACCTCCTGGAGAATTAATCCGGTCTTTCATGTCTCTCTGTTAAAAAAAGCTGTTGTGTCGGATGGTGACGCCTCTGCCTCTGTTCCTCCGGTGGTGGAGGACGGGGAATATGAAATTTCTCGCATCCTTGACTCTAGACGGTATAGAGGTAGTTTGCAGTATCTTGTGGCCTGGAAAGGTTTCGGACCCGAGGATAACTCTTGGGTGAGGTCAGATGATGTTTCCGCGTCCAGACTTATCAGAGCGTTTCACAGGAGATTTCCTGATAAGCCTGGTCCTAGGGGATCCGGAGGATCCTCTTAGAAGGGGGGGTACTGTTAGAACCTTGCTGTTAGGTTTTTTTTCCTTTGCTGGTCACATGACCTTGTTGGCCTATTTAATCCTGCTCCGCCCTTCTGGCTTTGCTGGACTTCATTGTATATCTACTTTCTAGCTAGCCTGAGCTCTGTATCTAACTCTGTTAGTTTGCTTGGTGTACGGACCTCTATGTTCGATCTATTTTGTTTGTTCGTCTGTCTGCTACTATTTCTGTTAGGAGGTGTCCCATATTCCTCCCAGTCCTTAGTACTTGTAGGGATTCCCTCCCCACATCTATAGGTCTCCGTACAGACTAGATTAGGACTTTAGCAGGTCTGATCGCAGGATCAGGTTCCCTGTTACATCGTAGGGATTCAGCTGAGTCCTATAGTAGGGACAGATCTCCTCTCTTTCCTTAGCTTTGGTAGCAGAACATAACACTATCCCTGGTCACCCCAGCCTCCTTCATTTCTTGTAACATACCCTTGGCATTCTGATAGTGTGCAGGGGGTACAGGCCGGTATCTCTCCTTTATGGGTGGATGGTCTCCTGTGGGGATTTGGTGTTCTACTCTCTTTACTTGCCCAAAGTCTAGTGGGTGTTTGCTAAAGACTCTTTGGTACTCCTGAACCACCCGGTAGACTCCCTGTTTTTGGTGTGAGGGAGTGGAGTCGGTGCCCACATGCAGTTTCTGACACCAGTCCTCCATTTGTTTCTTGGAGCCGTTACCCTCCTCTGGTTGAGATGGAGGCAAGGGTTCCACGGCCTCTACAGAGTTTTGGTTAATGGTGAACAATTTGGCTAGAGTGGCATACCGGGGCAAGTGTACTTCTCTTTTCCCAATATTTAGGATGCGGACTGGTACCCTCCCATGGCGGACATCAACCACCCCCCGTGCTGTCAAAATGGTGGGCCAACTGTCTGAGTAAATGGGTTCTACCATAGCTTGATAGTCTCTACCTCTTAACCCGATTGCAGTTCGGCACCAGATCATCATTTCGCTTTTTGGGGGCATGGCGATAGGGAACGGGTCGCTCATCCTTACGCTACCAATCTCACCACCAGACAGTTCTACCTGTTGCCGCTTCATCAGGGCTCTGATCTCTTTTTGTAAGACACGCTGCTGGCTGGAGCTGGCATTCATTGCAACCTGCTGTAATGCACCAATTATCTCTGAAAGACAATTTTCAATAACGTTAGTACCCAAGGTTATTTTAGGGTGACTTTCACGACGGTCAATGTCCACAATGATCAGTCCTTGCACCGGCAGTTCGACTTTACCAATTTTGATGGTCACCTCCTTGAACCCCACCTGCAGCACGGGCTGACCATTGCTGGCGACGATGCTCAAGTGATTATCTGGGTAGCGGGTAATATCTGTGTCATTCCAGTACCGCTTGAAAAGTACATAGGGGATGGTGGTTACCTGTGACCCGGTGTCCAACAGTGCACTCATCCAGTACCACAGGCAAGATCGGTCCCCCCCCCACATACTTGTCACGCCAGTTGGACGGGCCTGATGATCTTACACCTGGGGGTTGGCCCTCTGCCCCAGGTTTTGCCCGTTTAAATTACAGTACCTCATAATATGTCCTGGCTGGCTGCAGCGGCGGCAGATATGTTGTCCATCCTGGTCGTAGCGGTCCGTTGGCTTCCCTCTGGATGGTGGGATCCTCTTCTGTTGGCGCCACGGGACGTCCTCCGGACTGTTGGCCAGCTGGATCTTTCCTGGAGAGGATACCGGTAACGACTGCACAGTCCTGGTTAGTGCGGCAACGCTTTTGGTCAGTTCTTGGACCTGATGGTGCAGGTCTGCTGCCGGGGTTTTGTCCAAAGCCTGTGCATCAGCTCCCACAGGCTCTGCAGACAAGGGCGCCTGGTGGTAGGTGATAGCAGGGTGCCTGTGGGTTACAGCGCCACCTGGTGCCGGTTCTCGGAGCACCCGGATGGCTCTGTCCTTAAACTGTGCAAAGTCTAACTCAGGGTTCTGCAGGGCCATCAGGCGTAACTGGGTTCGGTGGGCGTTGGACAGCAGACCCTCAGTGAACTGTTCAGTCAGCAGTTTATCTGCATTCCGCACACTGTCAGGGTCTGCCTGCTTAATAGCTCTCAGGGCCTCTTGCAAATTCAAAGCATAGTCTCTTATACTGTCTTGGGCCCACTGCTTGCACTCATAAAATATCATTTTGATCTCTGCTGAGGTGTGGGTATCAAAAGTGTCCTTTAGACGGGCTAAAATCTCCTTCACGGTTCCCTTGTCCCTTGACCAGGACTTTACTTCTCGTTGGGCCGCGCCGGTTAACTGGCCTATCAGTATGGTCACTTTTTTTTCCTCCATCAGGGGGTATACCTTGAATAGGCTATATAGTCTCTCTTTAAAGTCGCTCAGGGTATGCGACTCCCCTGAGTACTGGGGCAACCAAGCCGCTCCGGGGATATAAGGCATCGTGAACGGCATTACTGCGGAAGCAGCTGCGCTGGCGGTGACAGTTCCCTCTGCTTCCGTCATCCTCTTCCCCCCTAGTCAACCGTGGCCTACCTTCCATTACTTTTCTTCTGTAGGCCGCGACTCCGCAGGCGATCGTCGGGGTTGAGGACCTTGCGTCGCGTCCTGGTGACGTCAGCGTCCGCTCAGCTCCTTTCTGGACCTTGTGCAGCATCCGTGCGTAAGGCAGGGCTCCAGTTCTCGCGTGCTTTCGTCGTCCACGCCCCTCTTCTTCCCGCGCGGCGTCCCAAAGATGGCGCCCGATGGTGGGAAAATGGCCGCGGATGGCGGGAAACAGCTGCGGATGGCGGGAAACTCCACCAAAGTAAGTTTTACAGTCTTTCCAGAGGCACGCAGTACCCGTTGGTGGCGGACACGAAATCCTGCCGACTACGCCAAAGTTGACGCGCCCCCTGGGCCATGTGGGGAACCCGGAACCGGGCCTTTTTGTAGATGCTGGGGGTTGTAGTCACCGTGGCGGTGACCCGGTCCCGTGGCTCAGGGTGGTCAACCCCAAATGGCAGTCTATATGCTGAATGTCCGACTACGCCACCCATGGATTTCGGTCAGAGTGAACCGCCGCTGCAGGGCAGACTGCTGAGGCTGGTGTTGTGGGTGCAGCAGAGGATAGTACAACTCCCCACGGGAGGAGTATAGCCTCAGGGCAGTAAACAGGGATGTTGGTGGTGATGGTGCGCGGGAGCAGCAGTAACCACACGGAGTCTGTCATGCAAGTCAGGGTCTTTACTGCTGGTGGTATTAAGGGACCCATCCGGAATACAGGTTAACAATGGAGGCCTGGTCAGTCTGAGAGCAACTGGGAAATCCCGCTGGTCAGGGGGAGTTTGCAGGCCTACCGTGCTGACTTCACTCTTTGTTGTCTATCCCGCTGTAGTGTGGTGGTAGCCCACTTCTCTGAGTGTACCATGTTGTTCTCACCCATATGACTGGCGACTCGGGCCTTCCGTACCTCTCACCCCTCCGGGGCAGTAGTGGTCCCTCTTGTGTGGCTGAGCCTCCGGGCTTCCTTGGGCCAGAGGACTTGAAGTCCCCTCCGTGGTGGTTTTCTGCTGCTGGGCTTATAACCCTCACAGCCTTGGACTCCAGTGTCCAGCTTTGCAAGTCTCTAGCCAGGATGAGCTCTGCTTGCTCCCCTCTTGGCCTCGTGTTCCTCCTCTGCCTACAGGGACTCCTCAGCCTGCTGCTGACCTGTCCCTATCTGCAACTTTACTGGAACTTGTCTCTGGTTTCACTGTCTAACCCCATCCCAAATCCAGTTTATAAAGGGCAGGTTTCTCCCCTCCCTGGACTGAAGCAGGAGGTGCTGCTTGCTAATTGTCCCCAACCAGGGAACCTCCCACCTGCTCTCAGACATGACATTGCTGCCACTGTGGCGACCAGACCTGGGGTGCCACATTAGCTTCAGGGCACTGTGTGTGGATGATGGTGGTTGTGCAGGGCATCGCGGTGCAGAAATAACCACTGAGTCTGAATGGTGCAGTCCCAGGGTCTTTACTGGTAGCAATTGGACAGGCCTGGACTGGAGTACTGGCTAGTGATAAGAGCCTGGTCAGTCTGGGAGCAAGCATAGAGTCCTCCTGGCCAGGTGGAGTTGTAGGCCTGCTGTTCTTACTATACTCTTTTGGCTTCTTTGCTTATAGCTATGTTGTAGCCCACGTCCCTGAGTGTAACGTGCTGTGCTCACCAGTATGGCTGGCAGCTCGGGCCTTGTGGATGCCTCGCTCCTCCTTGGTGGTACTGGTCCTTCGGTGCTGCTGAGCCTCCGGGCGTCTGATAAGGGCCAGAAGACCTGCAATCTCCTGCCTTGCGGTATCTGATGCTGGGTCTGGAATCCCCACAGCCTCGGACTCCGGTGTCCGGTTCTCTGTGTATTCTGGCTAGGATGAGCTTCCTCAGCTCCAGTCCCTAGCTCCTCTCTCCTCGATGTCCTAAACTCGACTCTCTGACACTGACTAAACTAACCCTGCCCCCAGATACCAGTTGCCAAGGGGAGGGGTCTCCCCTTCCTGGCCTGGAGCCAGGAAAGTGTTGCATGTGTAGTGTACCTGACCAGGAAACCCCTGCTTGCCTCTTTTGAGGGAGGCAATACCACTGTGGCAACCGGACCCTCTGGGATCCAAATATATACCACCAGTTCCTTCCAGGAACGTATATATACCTCCGTCCAGCCACCCTCAAACCACAATATCACATAAATACACAGTATGCTGCCACCACCGATCGCTTAACAGGTGGATTGGGTACCCGGTAGGTAACGTAAATTAGCAGGTGAGGAACGTGTTTGCTCGACATAGGACAAGAAGAACGAAGCTGGTAAATAATAATGATTTACTCCCGAAAGTGGGCAATGTTTACAATGGATATACAAGATATTATAAAAGAGACAATTTACAGATATGCATAAAACAGTTATTAAAATAAAAGGGGTAAATAATAGCAAAACCTGCGCCACGAGGTGATGGTCTCAGGTTCTGTGGGGGGGGACGGCTCCCCAGAAATTAGATGTGATTCCTCCACGCAGCGAGGAGTGCATGCTTCTGACGTCCCTGGGTAAGAATGAGCTAAAATGGCCATTCTGGTTTTTAGTAAGGGGCCAAAACACTAGGAGACACCCCTGTTGTTTACCTCACATGGGGGCTCGGTTTTGTGAACCCACCCAGCTGCACAAGACATAAAAATCCTTCATATTTCATGTCTTGGTATGGGGGGTCCCACATCCAAGATGGATACATCATGTTTGCCGTCACCAATATTCATGAAGATGGATATAAAATATGATATTTCTATGACGTTCAGAAGCTCAGAACCCATTCCCTGGGTTTCCGGTGGTTTCTCAGTTATGCCAGATATACCGTTATAATTGGAAAAAGGAGAACATCCCAAAAATGTGGTCCCTGTGTTTTTGACAGTCATGTGCATTATTAAACTTGACATTAAAAGTTTGTACAGTTACACAAAAGGGCTTTGGAGGGAAAGTCCAGGGTAGACCAGTATGCTTGCTGACGTTTTATGGCGGTTATAAAAATTCCTTGTTTGAGGGGAAGCAAGAGTAGTTACTATGGAGGTCTCTTCCAAACGAACAGGGGGCGGAGATTGAAGACATCTCTGGCTGCTCTTTCAACATTTTTAAAACTAGGACAAAAATACATTTTGCCTGACACCTCCCCCTTTTTAGACTGCGCTATGGAGGTAGGACCTTCTGGTACTCCTCCAGGCGTATCTGTGGAGGCTCCCCTCGCCTGGACAACCCATCGGCATTGCCATGCTTGCTGCCTTTGCGGTGTTGAATGGTAAAGTCGTACTGCTGGAGGGTGAGGCTCCAGCGTAACAACCTTCCGTTGGCACCGGACATGGTGTGCTGCCAACACAGGGGGTTGTGGTCAGTCACGACAGTGAAGGGGCGCCCGTACAAGCTTAGGCTGTAAACGGTTGAGGGCCCATACAATGGCCAGGCACTCCTTCTCTATGGTGTAATAGGCCACTTCCCTCGGCACCAGTTTCCGGCTTAGGTACAACACGGGGTGTTCTTGCTTCCCCGAGTAGACCTGGTTGAGTACAGCACCGAGGCCAAACTCACTGGCGTCGGTCTGTATGAAGAATGGCCATGTGCCCTCGACCGCCTTTAGCACAGGAGAGCTGCTCAGGGCAGTCTTCAAAGCCCGAAAGGCTGCTTCGCATTCATCTGTTTGAGGGTACCGTTGAATCGCTCACACAAACCATTGGTTTGGGGATGATACGCGCTCGATACCAAATGCTGCACCTGCATTTTCTTACATAGGGCCTCCATTAAGCAAGACATGAACTGGGTCCCCTGGTCGGTAAGCATCTCCCTGGGGAAGCCTACTCGCGAAAAGATGGCCAAGAGGGCATCCGCCACCTTATCCGCCCTAATTGAGGACAGGGCTACTGCCGCCGGATACTGGGTAGCATAGTCTACCACAGTAAGGATGAAACGTTTTCCAGAGCTGCTGGGTATGGCCAGTGGTCCCACAATGTCCACAGCAATCCTCTGGAAAGGCTCCTCTATCACTGGCAAAAAGATTAGGGGGGCTTTGGGAGCCGGCCCTGACTTTCCCACTCTTTGACACGTGGTACAGGAGTGACAGTAGTTCACCACATCCGTCCCCATTTTGGGCCAATAAAAGTGGTGAGACAGCCGGGCCTTGGTTTTGCTGACCCCCAAGTGTACATCGAGTGGAATCTCATGGGCGATCCGCAACAGCTCATCCCTGAATTGGTAGGGGATGACCAGCTGTCTTTCCCTCAGCCACTCCTGTTGGGGTGTACAGGGAACTGTCTCCCAGTACAACCTTCCTTCGTCCCAGAATACCCTATCCTTATCCGACTCGGAGGTGGGTTTCTCAGCGAGGGTCCTTAATGTCTCCAGGCTAGCATCTGAGTGCAGAGCTGCCTGAAACTCCTGGCTGTAGGAAGCCAGAAGTGAGGTTAAGGCCACATCCTCACTGGAACCCTCTGGGACTGGCTCTGGGTCCATACCTGAGTCTGTTATTCCTCTATCCGAGGAGGGTCCAGAAGGCAAGGCGTTACTTGCGTTCTGGGCACTCTGACTGTGGTTAACAGCGGCTATATAGGCCGTCTCCCCGGGGAATAACACCGTCCCATCAGCCTGCGCGGCTATGAGTACTACTTCCCCATCCTCCCCCATTACCTCAGGCGCAGTGCTACGTATGGGGCAGATACCATCAGCCAGGTCATCTTCTGTTGTGACATTGGTCACTGGCACAGCACCACCTGCTTCATGGTCCCCGTGCCTCTCCCCATTACCCTTAGCACTGACATTTGCTCCTGCTAGGGGATCCTCAGCAGTATCACCCCACAGCGTGACATGGCTGAGTTCTCCTGTACCTTCCAATACATCATCATCATCATCAGGTAAAGCATTGACATTCACATTATCAGCATTAACCTTACCAACCGTATCAGATCGGGGAGGGGTGTCAGGGACATAATAAGCAAACATCCTCCCCAAATTAGTCCCCAACAAAACATTTGCAGGTAGGTTTTCAGATACTCCCACTTCCTTCACCCCACTCCCTGCATCCCAATCAATAAAAACCCGGGCCATGGGCAAGGGGCATTGGACGCCCCCAATCCCGGTGACAGTCAGGGTCTTTCCCGGAATAAGCTCTTCAGCGGACACCAGTTCAGGTCGGATGAGGGTTCGTTCGGCCCCAGTGTCCTTGAGGCCTATAGTGACAATGTCCCCCACCATGACAGACTGCAAGTTTTCACAGGCCCTGCCAACCGGCCCACCCACCAAAAGAACTGATGCATTATGCCCTGGGATCTTGGATGGGGGTTCTTCCTCTGCTTCTCTGGGCAAGTGGCGCTGAGATGACCAATCTGGTTGCAGAAATAACACCTGCGGGCATCAGATGCAGACCGGGCATTGGTAACGGGGAAAAGGCCTCCGGAAGGTCGGCTGGCAGGGGCAGGGATGGTGGTTGATGACTTACCCCCTTTCCAGCTGGTGACGACTGGCTTCCGCACCTCCCGTCTCCGGTTGGCCACGTAGGTGTCTGCTATCTGTGCTGCTTTATTGGCATCTGGTGGCTCCCGATCCATCACGAACTGCCGTACCTCAGTCGGACACAGATGCAGGAACTGGTCTTTCACCATCAGGTCCTTTAGCTGCTCAAAGGTGGTCGCTGACAGTCCTTGGATCCACTGCTCAAAGTTTGTTCGGAGCTCATGCACCACATCGCTGTAACTGTCGTGCGGTCGCTGACGCGGCGTGCGTCTACAGGTGGGACCCCTGCAGTAGTACTGTCCATATCTCGGCTGACCCCTGGCCCTGCTGAGGTCTGGAGATGGGCTTGCTCGGCCTCCAGTTGCGCCAGTGCAGCAGGCATTTGTTCTTTGTTTTTGCCGAGGGGGTCAATGCCTTTGGTTATACATATTCCAATAAGAGTGTTCTTTTTCTGCTGGCTGTACCAGAGCTCCCCAACGATGACCATGATCACCAAAATACAGATAGAAAAGAAAAAACAAAGAAGGGTAGGGGTAACTGCTACACATACAGTATTGTCTCAGATCTAATGAACACTGAGTTCGATCTTCAAAACTTTTGTGCAGGGTCCACGTAAGAACCGTGCAAGTTTTTAGTGAGAGGAATGATTGCTCAAACCAGATCACTAATGTCCTATGATCCCACCGCTGCCACCAATTGTCACAAAAACACGTGGTCGGACCTTGCAGCCCTCTGGCGTCCCCTTATCCTGCTGGTCAAACACGGTATTGACCGAGGATAAGCAACAGGGCGCAGCTGCTCTCATTTATGTTGACTATTGTGGCACGTGATGTGACAGGACGTACTGTATATATACCACCAGTTCCTTCCAGGAACGTATATATACCTCCGTCCAGCCACCCTCAAACTACAATATCACATAAATACACAGTATGCTGCCACCACCGATCGCTTAACAGGTGGATCGGGTACCCGGTAGGTAACGTGAATTAGCAGGTGAGGAACGTGTTTGCTCGACATAGGACAAGAAGAACGAAGCTGGTAAATAATAATGATTTACTCCCGAAAGTGGGCAGTGTTTACAAAAGATATACAAGATATTATAAAAGAGACAATTTACAGATATGCATAAAACAGTTATTAAAATAAAAGGGGTAAATAATAGCAAAACCTGCGCCACGAGGTGATGGTCTCAGATTCTGCAGGGGGGACGGCTCCCCGGAAATTAGATTTGATTCCTCCACGCAGCGAGGAGTGCATGCGTCTGACGTCCCTGGGTAAGAATGAGCTAAAATGGCCATTCTGGTTATTAGTAAGGGGCCAAAACACTAGAAGACACCCCTGTTGTTTACCTCACATGGGGGCTCGGTTTTGTGAACCCACCCAGCTGCACAAGACATAAAAATCCTTCATATTTCATATCTTGGTATGGGGGGGTTCCACATCCAAGATGGATACATCATGTTTGCCGTCACCAATATTCATGAAGATGGATATCAAATATGATATTTCTATGACGTTCAGAAGCTCAGAACCCATTCCCTGGGTTTCCATTGGTTTCTCAGTTATGCCTGATATACCGTTATAATTGGAAAAAGGTGAACTTCCCAAAAATGTGGTCCCTGTGTTTGTGACAGTCATGTGCATTATTAAACTCGACATTACAAGTTTGTACAGTTACACAATAGGGCTTTGGAGGGAAAATCCAGGGTAGACCAGTATGCTTGCTGACGTTTTATGGCGGTTATAAAAATTCCATGTTTGAGGGGTAGCAAGAGTAGTTACTATGGAGGTCTCTTCCAAACGAACAGGGGGCAGAGATTGAAGACATCTCTGGCTGTCCTTTCAACATTTTTAAAACTAGGACAAAAATACATTTTGCCTGACAGGGCCTAAAGCACCATAGTGCTGCCCCGGGCCTGAATGGAGGAGTTGGGGGGAACCAAATTTAGGGGGAACCACGTAGTGAGTGAGGGTGGAGGAAGCACTTTACTTAAGCACTTAATTAGAATCATATATAACTGGAGGTCATTTTAAGAACTGGGTCTTTGGTCGTGGGTCTTTGGGACGGCAGGTCACACAAGGCTGCAGCCAGCTTAGGGCTCCACGGTTCCCGTTCTCAGGTCTTGAGATGGGGGATTGGGGCAGAGTTATAACCGGCTCTGTCCCCGGTCAGAGTCCAACCAAGAAGGCCAAGGAGGGGAGCAGAGGAGTTAGGCTCCACAGGCGAAAGGATCTCAGGGGGTGCGGACGGAGCGGAGTCGCCACTTGCATACCTTATTCTGGCCCTGCCAGAGAGACCCTGCTGCAAGAGGGGGTACCGGTCCCCGATTATCTGACTTTGCACTTCACGTCTCTGTCGGAAAAGTCCGGAGGCTTATGTGGATCCCAGGGGGATACGGACGGAGCGGAGTTGCCACCTGTATGCCCTAATCTGCGTTTATCCAGAGGGACCCGGCCTTACGCCACGTTCTCACCACCAGTCACCAAAAAGGGCACCCAGTCGGTCCGGGAACTACACGTTACCCACAAGGGACATCGCAGTACCCGTACGGGACTCAGTGGGGGACAAAAGGCGGGAGAAGTACAAACAAGAGAGGAACACACTAGAGCGGGGGGTCCTGTCAAGTTCTCCTGAACTACCTGGAGGGTGCTGAACCCCACCCTGGCGGCCGCAGCTCGCCGTGTGACAGCAGAGAGAAGCTCTGGGCTGAGAAAACACTACCGTGAGTAAAAGACTTGGATGACTTCAACTACTGCCTCTGTCTGTTCTTACCTCCGCGGCTCTGCACCCGCCAGCGCTCTACTCTCCATTCCTCTCTTCACTGCCCTGAGGCCCCGCTCCACCTGTGGAGAGCGGCACCAACTAAGCTGCCTGAACACCGGCCTCAGAGGACTGTTGCAGCGCTGGTGATATTCACCAGAAACCACGGGTGGCGTCACGATCATTCCCCTATCCCATATAACTTCCCCCTTCCTTATTAAGAGTGACCCCAGGGTACGGGCCCGGGAGCCGACCACCGCGACATCCCTCAAGGTCAGGCAACAACAAGGCCCGGGCGCCAAGTCGTTTCCCCCATCACCCTGGGCGCGTCAGATAGAAGTTAGCGTCTGCTTTGTTTTCTTTTAATGCAAGCGTAAGTGTGCAGCCTGCCACCCACCCACACCCAGGCTGCAATGCCATACTGCTAGCTTGCACTTGAAATGGGGCCTTTTAGTTTGGAGGAGGCTGAAGCTGGCCACTACCTCATGACTGCTTCGGCGGCCTGGTATCCATGCTCAGTCCCCAGCCGCCCGGCGGCCGGGTGCCCATAAACGGTCTCCAGCCACCCCTATTTCTCCTGTCACCTTCCCACACACTTTTCTTACCCTGGCCTGCTTTAGGGCAGCATTGGACGAGCCCACCAGAGAACCAGACTCCTCCGGTGGGCCCTGGCTTCTCTATCAGGTGAGTTGAGAGTGCCAAGGTGAGGAGCATGATGATGATGATAGAAGTTAGCATCTGCTTTGTTTTCTTTTAATGCAAGCGTAAGTGTACAGCCTGCCACCCACCCACCCCCAGGCTGCAATGCCATACTGCTAGCTTGCACTTGAAATGGGGCCTTTTAGTTTGGAGTAGGCCGAAGCTGGCCACTACCTCATGGCTGCTTCGGCGGCCTGGTATCCATACTCAGTCACCAGCCGCCCGGCGGCCGGGTGTCCACACTCGGTCCCCAGCCCCCCCGCGGCCGGTTGTCCACACACGGTCCCCAGCCGGTCCTATTTCTCCTGTCACCTTCCCACACGCTTTTCTTAGCCTGGCCTGCTTTAGGGCAGCATTGGACAAGCCCACCAGAGAACCAGACTCCTCCGGTGGGCCCTGACTTCTCCATCAGGGGAGTTGAGAGTGCCAAGGTGAGGAGCATGATGATGATGATAGAAGTTAGCATCTGCTTTGTTTTCTTGGAATGCAAGCGCATGTATGTAATAGCGGCTAGGCCTGAGGTGGTCAGCGTTTTGGCGCATATCCTACCTCCTCTGAGGATTGCTGGATGTTTTCCTGCTACTATCCAAGTTCTATGACTCCCATTAAAACAAAGTTTCAGGTGATAAATGATGGATGAGGTGGTGGCAAAGGAGAAAGAGCAGGAGGAACAGGGACCATTCACATCAATATCAGGCCAGTCAACCACACATGTTTTGTTGGATATGTTTCTGTTCCAAAAGGAGCGGTTCGGCTACACAGTTATAGGGCATACAGTGAGTGCAATGCCTACCAAAAATTTAGAGGCACTCCAATGCCCCTTGGAAGTGACATGGAGGTCAGAGGACCTTAACTAAACCATTTTTTCCATTTATAGCAACTGGGTCTCCTGTGCACTGTTGGCCTAAGCAGTGAATGGAAGGCTTTCCAAAAATTATGAGGAACTGCAATGCCCCTTGAAACAGACGTGGATTACAGCGTACTAAAAACTTTCTACCCATTATTGGGGTCTGGGTCTCCCTTAGTGTTTGCCTATGCATTGAAAAGCAAAAGCTGACTAAAATTAGGAGGAAATGCAATGCCCGTTGGACGAGTCGTGGAGGTCGCAGTAGCTTAACAAGATGGTTTTAATGCCCCTTGGAAGAGACGTGGAGGTCGCAGTAGCTTAACAAGACAGTTTTAATGCCCCTTGGAAAAGTGGTGGAGGTCGCAGTAGCTTAACAAGACGGTTTTAATGCCCCTTACAAGAGCCATACAGTACAGCATCTTAAAAATATTATTCCCATTATTGGGGAGTGGGTCTCCCACAGTCTTTGCTTATGCCTTCCAAGCAAAAGCTGACAAAAATAAGGACGGAGGAACTTTCAATAATGGCAACATGGACCACGGTCACCCTGGTGGTATAGTGGTGGTGGAGGCTGAGGATAAGGAGAAGAGCATAAAACAGCCGAAATGAGGAAGCGTATACCCATGTGTGGGTGTAAAGCGGTGCATGGGAAAACACCTCCCGAAATAACACAGTGGATTTGACTTTATGTTACTCTGCTGTCATTTGGTTGTGATGAGAACTCTGGCCCAATCCAGCCCTTGTTCATTTTGATAAGGGTCAGCTTGTCAACATTGTCAGTTGACAGGCGAGTGCGCTTATCAGTTATAATTCCCCCAGCGGCACTAAAAACACCCTCCGATAACACGCTGGCGGCAGGGCAGGCCAGGACCTCCAAGGCATACAGAGCGAGTTCATTCCAAGTGTCCAGCTTGGATACCCAATAATTAAAAGGCACAGAAGAATCACGGAGGACGCTGGTACTCCCTCACCATCTTTTGAAACTTTCCACTCCTTGTGAGAGTACCCCGCGCCTCAGGGTCTGTGCGAAGGGAGGGTCTGAGAAAACTGTCCCAGAACATTGACAGTGTTCCCCTGCCTCTGCTGGATTGGAGTTGCATCTCTCTCGCATGTACGCCTTAGTTAGGAAACGAACTGTGACCTCTGCCGCTAGCGTGTTCAGATGGGATTTTTTTTAACAGTTCTGCAGCAAGGGCCTTCTGGTACTGCCCTATTTTTGTAGACCTCTCCACCTCAGGAATAAGAGAGTGAAAGTTCTCCTTGTAGTGGGGTCTATCAGTGTCACCAACCAGTAATGACTGTCACCCAACATTTTGACAATGCGAGAGTCACGGTTAAGGCAGCGTAACATAAAGTCAGCCGTGCGTGCCAGACTGGTAACGGGCAAGACTTCCGTGTCCTCACCAAGATGACGACTGACCATGCTCCCCTCCTCCTCCTCCACCTCCTCCTCCCCCCTGTCCTCAGGCCACCCACGCTGAACCGACGGTATGAGAGTTGTACAGGTACTACCGTCTACAGCGCATGATACAAGCTCCTGTTCTTCCTCCTCCTCTCCCTCATTGTCCCCCAATGCACGTTGGGATGAGATGAGGCTGGGCTGTGTGTAATCGACTGCTACGGCTTCTTGATCCAATTGAAACACATAAGCTTCTACTAAATTGGTTCAGCTCAAAAGGAAGATATAAAACTAATGAATTTAAGATATATTATTTTATTATAATATGCATTAAAAAATACGAATATATAAAACAATTAAAAAGCAGGGACCTTCAAATTCCCTATATCTAAGCTTTCCCAACAACGTAGTTATTATATTTAATCCAATGGATAAATAATGGTAATAGTTATATGTATGAGTACATCCTTGAAAACAAGCACCACATGCAATATCACCATGAATAAATATATATATAGCAGGATTAAATATCATAGAAAAATATAAAGTGCCAGTGCATATAAAGATTGAGGAGATAAATAAGTCCTAGCTAGCATATGAAAAAAGGGGTGAATTGCAGGGTAACCATAACACAAGCAATGTACAGCAATCCCCTGCAAACTAACAAAGATACCCTCAAATCCCTAAGTATATAATAGGAAAATCATTGAATTTTATTGGGATATTAGGTAAAAGTGTGCAGGGAGGTATAGAAATGGAATTACAGGCTAGTACTTACATATGGTTGGGAGCTTATAGGGAAACAACCCCGACGACGCCGTTTCGCGAGTGCTTCTTCAGAGGGGACGTGTTCTATATGCATGTAGTGTCCTGTTTTATACGTTCTCGCACAGCTGTTATGAATGAATGTGGATAGTGGAGTGAATCGGCGCATGCGTACGCTACTTGGACGACCGCAAAGTTGAAAAGGGACTTCCGGTTTCAAGCGCTTGACACGCATGCGATGGAATGCATGACGTGCCTACAGCGCATGACAGGAAGTCCAGCGGGTCCGTTCGAGCACATGTGCACTCTCCATTGAGGAAATTCCATATAAAAGTAACGTAACTAAGAAGGGGCGTATACTAACCGCAAAAAAGGGGACGAACAAGCTAGAAGGTGGGTGGAAAGGATGTATGAACAAGAGTGAAGGGAATAGAAACCCGCTGTATAAATAGCGTTGTAAGTGATAGGAAGGGACATGATGTGTCTATAGAAAGAAAAGACTGGAAATGAATAGAAAGGAGAACAAAAATAATGGTGCTAGCATAAAGTATATATAGTAGTGAGTGTAAATGAAATGTTTAAAAGTGCAAAGTGGTGATAAAGGGAAAATACAGTGGATGTGCAAATATAACACACCAAATAAATATATATGGTTAAGTGACAATGAATTAGTCTAATACAATTTGGTGCTTTCATATCCATAATTGACAATTCTTATTTATGCCCCTTTTCTCTTTGGTCCAAATACATTAATATAATACTGTTTATGCTTCCTTATCCGTTCTCGTAGATGCTTATTTATTCACTTTTTTCTTTTTTCTTTATAGTATTGACCAGCCCAGGGGAATGGGGATAACTCGGTACCCGGGCCTTTGGCCTGGCCTTTAGGGATGTCGCGGTGGTCGGCTCCCGGGCCCGTACCCTGGGGTCTCTCCTTAAAAAGGGGTTGATTTTATAAAAGAAAGAGTTTGTGACGCCACCTGTGGCTTCTGGTGAGGATCACCAGCGCTGCGCAGTCCACTGAGGCCGGTGATAAGGCAGCTTGATGGTATTGCTCCCCACAGGTAGAGCTGGGCCTCAGGGCAGTATAGGAACGGGGATGCAGGACAAAGAGACTCCGCTGGGACAGGGCAAGAACAGGGACAGACACGATAGTCACTTCAGTACCTTTTACTGGTGGAATTTCAGGCACTCCCCGGAGCACTGTAGGATGAAGGGTGTATGTCCAGATCCTCCCCAATGAGCAGATTTTGGGCCTCCTGGTTCTTGCTTCTGCGTAGTAAGTTTCTGACCTGCCTGGAGCTAGGCCTAACTTTGTCTCTGTCCTGTGCTGGCTGACCTTGTGGTAGGGCCTTCTCTTGGATTACACGCTCCCGACTTAAGGGGCCTATGTGTCTCCTGGCTCTGGTACGTATCAGCACTTTAGCGATCCTGGGACCTGTAGTTCTCCAGGGATTCCGGTTTATCTTACTGGGTCGTGGAGATCCCGGCAAGCTTCGAACCCGGTGTCCGGTAACTGATTCTTCTTCGGGGTGAGCTAATTAAGCTCCTCTGCCCCCTATGTACTAACTCTCTATCCTTTCACCTTTGGCCTCCTCGGGCCCACAATAGGCTACTCACACTAATGGCAGCGTGCCGCACTTCACCGATCTTATGGCGCCGGCACACCTGAAGCTCACCTCTCTGAGCAACAACCGAGTCTCGACTGTGCTCCACTGCAGGCTAACCTCTCTCTTGCTTTTTCACTGCAGGAACTCTCTCAACAGGTTTGCATTCTGTCAACTCCAGTCTAGACTAACTGCTGTCTGGCTCCACCTTCCCTTATATATCTCCCTAACGGGCTCCCTCTGGTGGACTGAGGTGGAAGGTGGAGATGTGTGAATGGTTATGGGGGCCTCTTGTGGAGGAATCCTTCAATACACCCTTCTAGGATCTGTGATACCAAGCACAGCTGGGCTTCACAGTATAGTCCATCACACATGCAGGTCAAAAGAAGAAGCCAGTTGGCATACGTGCACCTCCAGTCCCATCCACAGGAGAGAACGGCCCAACAGCCATGACACCACCGAAGATAGTAAGGGAGAACTAAATAAATATAAATAAATATTAAAATCACATAAAAAAAACGGACAAGTAAAAAAGACACCTCGACAGGAAAAGTAAAGAATAAATAGACACAATAAAATAACAGGTAAGAAGCATAAGATGGATATCACAATAAAGTCAAGTAAATATAGGAGAGAAACAGCCCAAATATAGTCAACCCAACCCTATAAAAAGGCAGAAAAGCCAAATTGTTCATTAAGCCCTTGGGGAGAAACCGTGCCTAGTCGAAAGGTCCATCTGCTCTCCAGTCTAGCTAAGGCCAGACCCAGAACACGCCCCTAATGCCCATGTCAACTTGGTCAATACCCTTGATTCTCAATCCTTTTGGGTCACTGTTATGATGGATTTTAAAATGTTTGGGGAGAGTTCTTAGACTGGATATCTCCTCTGTATGGAGCGATTTCTCAATGTCCAGCACATGTTCCCTAGTCCTTACCTTTAATTCACGCGTAGTTAGACCAATATAAATTTTGTTGCATGGGCATTGTGCATGGTAAATGACACCTTTAGAATTACATGAGAGGGCTTTTCGAGTTTCATATATTCTGCTATTGTCATAGTTGCAGAACTCCTTACTGTTGACCAAGTTTTGTCAGGCCTTGCATTTACCGCATTTAGAGAAGCCCCACTTCTTTCTATCGGGTATTATAGAAGGTAAATTGCTTTCATAATAACTGTGCACTAGGGAATCCTTAAGATTTTTTGATCGTCTAGCAACCAGGGCAGGTTTCTCGGGTAAAATTTTCGTAATATATGGTCAGTCAAAAGTATCTCCCTATGTTTATTCAGGATCTCCCTGAGTTCTGGCCATTGAGCATTATAATCTGATATAAATCTAGCCATATATTGGTTGCTCTCTTTCCTCTCCTTCTTCCCATATAGCAATTGCTCTCTGTTGGAGTTTAATGCTCTTTTAAATCCGCTTTTGATGTTCCTATTGCTGTAGCCTCGATTTTTAAAACGTCTCGTGAGGTCCTGTGAGCGTTGGAGAAAGGAGTCATCATTAGAGCATATCCTTCTCAATCTCAGGAACTGCCCCATAGGGATGCCCCGGATCGTAGAAGGGGGATGGGAAGAGGAACTGAGCAATAGAGTGTTAGCAGCAGTTTCTTTCCCATAAACATCAGTCATGATGTGACCATCTGAGGTAGTTAGAATATGGAGATCCAGAAAGGTAACCTCTCTTTCCTGTTGGAACGTGAGTTTAATGTTCAAATCATTTTTGTTTAGTTGCTCCATAAACCTTCCTAGTTGTTCCGTTGTGCCCTCCCAGATAAACTAGATGTCATCGATGTATCTCATCCACCCTTGTACGAGGTGGATGTCATCGATGACATCACTATGGAAGATGCTCCGTTCCCAGGCCCCCAAAAACAGGCTTGCATAAGAGGGGGCACAAGAAGCCCCTATAGCAGTACCCTGTTTCTGCAAGAAAATTTCTCGTTTGAAGATAAAGACATTGTGCTCTAGGATAAACCTTAATAGAACCACTATCAAATTGACCATGGCTGAATCCAGGTTGCTTTCCCGCAAAAAGAGGGAAACTGCTTTCAATCCATCTTCGTGCTTGATGGAGGAGTACAAGGCCTCCACATCCGCTGTCACCATCACAGACCCCGGTTCCAATTGTGTGGAGTTTATTCTTTTCAGGGCCTCAGTGGTATCCCTGATAAATGAAGGTAAAGTATAGACTAAAGGTTGCAAAAAAAAGTCTATGATGGTGCTTACGTTTTCACAAAGACTTCCGTTACCCGAAATTATCGGTCTTTCAGGAGGATCAATCTGATCCTTATGTAATTTTGGTAACAAGTAGAATGCAGATAATCGGGGCCGGGTTTCTGTTATCAAATCCACCAACCTTTTAGGAATGATGTTTGCATCTAAAGCTTGTTCAAGAATAGAAATGAGTTGGGCCTGGAATTGTGACAGAGGGTTGTATGTAAGATTTTGGTAGCAACCTGGATAATTCAAGATTTTGTAAGCCTGCTTTTCATAAAGGTGTTGTGGCCAAATGACCACATTTCCACCCTTGTCAGCTGGCTTAATTAGAACATTTGGTAATTTTTTCAATTGTTCTAAAGCCATTTTCTCATCCTGATTAAGATTAAGTCTATTTCTAGGGCACTGTGGGAGCTTTTCTATTTCATCAGTGACGACTTTGGTAAAAACGTCTACTGCTGAAACAGTGGATATTGGGGGAAAGGTTTTAGTACTTTGGAGTAGGTGCATGGGGAACCTACCTCCAATACTGGACTCGGTTTCTGCTTCTAAATCCTCCAGATCTTTTAGAGCTCTTTTTTCAATTTCAGTAGGAAAGAGAGAGTCCAATTCTGGCTTATAGTGAAGTTTTTGTAAAGTAATTTTTCTTGAGAATAGATGTAAGTCTTTCACCGCCGTGAATGGGTCTAGATAAGATGGGGAGAATGTTAATCCCTTTTCAAGTATTCTTACCTGAGTTTCTGTTAATATAAGGTTAGATAAGTTTACTACCTTAAGACGGTCATTTTGTTTTCTGCTTGACTTTTTCGTAAAAATCTCAGGATATTTTTGCTGAAATCTTGTATTAGGTCTGGTGTATTTATCATTGGTTTCCTCAGATTCACTGCACGAGGTGCTACTTTCTGAGCCTGATGGTTCACAAACTATAGAGGGTGTTATATTTAGTCGATTGGAATTTCTCTGTTTAGGGAGTTGCCATTTAAAAACTTTGTTACTTTCATAGTCCTGCACATCCCGTATATATTTTTTATGTTTGATTTTTGCTAATGTCATTTTCCCATTTGTCCATATCATTCTCAATGGCTCTGAGATATGTATCCAATCTCTCCGGGCTAATTGCTTTCTGCAAGCTCTTATGGAGATCTTCAATTTTTTTGTCAATCAAATTGAGTGACATTATATTTTTTTCTATAATTATTTTTAAAAACTCCATAGAGCATATGGTAGCTGCATTTTTCCATCTAGTAATAAATTCAACTTCTTCCAATTCGAAGGAGGGATACACCTGCACCCGTAGGCCTCTTGGAACAATTTGTTGCTCACAATACTTCTCTAGTGTCGTCTTGTTCCACCAGACCTTCAACTTTCTTTGAATTTCAAGCTTATATTGTGTTACTAGATCCCTATTTTCTGTTGTTATCTCCTGTGAAGTGCCAGGAAGGCCCTGCTTAAACATATCGATAGCTTTGGATCTCCAGGCTGTCTCCCTGGCTTTAAGATCCATTTCGATTAGTAAGACCATCTGTCCGAAAACAGCAAGACAATTAGTATATATCAAAACGGTCAGGTAATACTTCCCAAGATACAATTGAAACACATAAGCTTCTACTAAATTGGTTGAGCTCAAAAGGAAGATATAAAAACGATGAATTTAAGATATATTATTTTATTATAATATGCATTAAAAAATACGAATATATAAAACAAAAGGAGCGGTTCGGCTACACAGTTATAGGGTATACAGTGAGTGCAATGCCTACCAAAAATTTAGAGGCACTCCAATGCCACTTGGAAGTGACATGGGGGTCAGAGGGCCTTAACTAAACCATTTTTTCCATTTATAGCAACTGGGTCTCTTGTGCACTGTTGGCCTAAGCAGTGAATGGAAGGCTTTCCAAAAATTATGAGGAACTGCAATGCCCCTTGAAACAGACGTGGATTACAGCGTACTAAAAACCTTCTACCCATTATTGGGGAGTGGGTCTCCCTTAGTGTTTGCCTATGCATTGAAGAACAAAAGGAAATGCAATGCCCCTTGGAAGAGACGTGCAGGTCACAGTAGCTTAACAAGATGATTTTAATGCCCCTTGGAAAAGTGGTGGAGGTCGCAGTAGCTTAACAAGATGGTTTTAATGCCCCTTACAAGAGCCATACAGTACAGCATCTTAAAAATATTATTCCCATTATTGGGGAGTGATGGTGGAGGCTGAGGATAAGGAGAAGAGCATAAAACAGCCGAAATGAGGAAGCGTATACCCATGTGTGGGTGTGAAGCGGTGCATGGGAATACTGCTCCCGAAATAACACAGTGGATTTGACTTTATGTTACTCTGCTGTCATTTGGTGGTGATGAGAACTCTGGCCCAATCCAGCCCTTGTTCATTTTGATAAGGGTCAGCTCGTCAGCATTGTCAGTTGACAGGCGAGTGAGCTTATCAGTTATAATTCCCCCAGCGGCACTAAAAACACGCTCCGATAACACGCTGGCGGCAGGGCAGGCCAGGACCTCCAAGGCGTACAGAGCAAGTTCATTCCAAGTGTCCAGCTTGGATACCCAATAATAAAAAGGCACAGAGGAATCACGGAGGACGCTGGTACTCCCTCACCATCTTTTGAAACTTTCCACTCCTTGTGAGAGTACCCCGCGCCTCAGGGTCTGTGCGAAGGGAGGGTCTGAGAAAACTGTCCCAGAACATTGACAGTGTTCCCCTGCCTCTGCTGGATTGGAGTTGCATCTCTCTCGCATGTACGCCTTGGTTGGGAAACGAACTGTGACCTCTGCCGCTAGCGTGTTCAGATGGGATTTTTTTTAACAGTTCTGCAGCAAGGGCCTTCTGGTACTGCCCTATTTTTGTAGACCTCTCCACCTCAGGAATAAGAGAGTGAAAGTTCTCCTTGTAGCGGGGATCTATAAGTGTCACCAACCAGTAATGACTGTCACCCAACATTTTGACAACGCTAGAGTCACGGTTAAGGCAGCGTAACATAAAGTCAGCCGTGCGTGCCAGACTGGTAACGGGCAAGACTTCCGTGTCCTCACCAAGGTGACGACTGACCATGCTCCCCTCCTCCTCTTCCACCTCCTCCTCCCCCCTGTCCTCAGGCCACCCTCGCTGAACCGACGGTATGAGAGTTGTACAGGTACTACCGTCTACAGCGCATGATACAAGCTCCTGTTCTTCCTCCTCCTCTCCCTCATTGTCCCCCAATGCACGTTGGGATGAGATGAGACTGGGCTGTGTGTAATCGACCGCTATGGCTTCTTGATCCAATTGAAACACATAAGCTTCTACTAAATTGTTTCAGCTCAAAACGAAGATATAAAACCAATGAATTTAAGATATATTATTTTATTATAATATGCATTAAAAAATATGAATATATAAAACAATTAAAAGCAGGGACCTTCAAATTCCCTATATCTAAGCTTTCCCAACAGCGTAGTTATTATATTTAACCCAATGGATAAATAATGGTCATAGTTATATGTATGAGTACATCCTTGAAAACAAGCACCAAATGCAATATCACCATGAATAAATATATATATAGCAGGATTAAATATCATAGAAAAATATAAAGTGCCAGTGCATATAAAGATTGAGGAGATAAATAAGTCCTAGCTAGCATATGAAAAAAGGGGTGAATTGCAGGGTAACCATAACACAGGCAATGTACAGCAATCCCCTGCAAACTAACAAAGATACCCTCAAATCCCTAAGTATATAATAGGAAAATCATTGAATTTTATTGGGATATTAGGTAAAAGTGAGCAGTATGTTTGATCCATCTCATCATACTCTGGCTGCAATGCCTCCTCTTTAATTCCCTGCAGAGAGCGTTGCAAAAGACAGACAAGTGGAATGCTGACGCTAATGATGGCGTCATCGCCACTCACCATCTTGGTAGACTCCTCAAAGTTTGTCAAGATGGTACATATGTCAGACATCCAGTTCCACTCCTGAGGTCTTATGTGTGGAGTCTGACCTGAATATCGACGGCAATGTTGCAGCTGGTACTCCACAACTGCTCTCTTCTGCTCACAAGTCCTTTGCAACATGTGGAGGGTAGAGTTCCAACGTGTGGGGACATCACACACCAGTCGGTGTGACGGAAGCTGCAAACCCTGCTGCAACACAGCAAGGGCGGCGGAAGCTGTAGCCGACTTGCGAAAATGAGGTGACAGGCGGCGTACTTTGATGAGCAGATCTGGCAACTCGGGGTACGATTTAAGAAACCGCTGAACCACGAGGTTAAGCACATGAGCCAGGCATGGTACGTGTGTGATCTCGCCTCGCCTCAGAGCCGCCACCAGGTTACGGCCATTGTCACACACGACCATGCCTGGATGTAGGTTCAGCGGTCTCAGCCACAGATCTGCCTGCTCTTTCACAGCTGTCCACAACTCACAAGCAGTGTGAGGTTTCCCACCTAAGCTTATGAGTTTTAGCACAGCCTGTTGCCACTTGGGGGAGGCAGTACAGCAGTGCTTCCAGCTTGTAACTGATATGGTGATATCTGAGATGGAGGCTGAACATGAGGAGGAGGAGGAGGATGATGCGCAGGAGCTGTATACTGTGGGGGAAACTCGGACTGACATAGGGCCCGCAATCCTCGGTGTGGGGAGGATGTGTTTCGCCCCAAGGTCCGACTGGGTCCCGGCTTACACTATGTTTACCCAGTGTGCAGTCAGAGAGATGTACCGTCCCTGGCCACAAGCACTTGTCCATGTGTCCGTTGTAAGGTGGACTCTCCCAGTAACTGCGTTGTTGAGTTCACAGCAGATGTTTTGGGACACGTGCTTGTGTAGTGCACGGATGGCACACCGGCCAAAATAGTGTCGGCTGGGGACCGAGTACCAAGGGACAGCCACCGCCATAAGCTTACGGAAGGATTCTGTCTCCACCAGCCTACGCAGGCAGTCGTGAAATGTGCAAATTTAGGACTGTGGCCTGTGGGGCGTTGGCTGCAAATTTCCGCTTTCGTTCAAAGGTCTGGGATAAGGACAATTGAACGCTGCGGTGGGACGTGGACTTGGACGTTGATGCTGTTTCTTGAGTAACTGCCATAACAAGCGAAGACTGAGAGGAGGGGACATCTTTGCATGCAGTATGGACAGGGGATTGCCTTGCACACACAACAGGGGGTTCTATTGCACGCACAACAGTGGAAGAAGCAGTGCTGACACCCGCTGACACTGGTCGTGGACCCTGGGGTTCACCCCACAAAGTGGTGGTGGTCAGGCTGGTAGTTTTGTCACCCCTGCTGATGCTAGCATGGCAAGTGGTACAAATGGCCTTTTTGGGGTTATCAGCAGAGTCTTTAAAAAAATTCCAGACTCTGGAAGACCTACAGGTTGTACTGGCAACGTCCCTCGTGTTGGTGTTACGAGGAACTGTTGCCTGCCTTCTCTGTGCGGCCACCACACTGCTTCTTCCTGCCTGTTGGGATACTCTGCCTCCCTCATCCTGTGTGCTGCTGGCCTCGCTCTGCATGTCCTCCCGCCACGTTGGGTCAGTTACTAGATCATCCACCACCTCCTCCTCTTCCACTTGCGCACCACGATCCTCCTCCTCACTTCCTGGCAATTGTGTCTCGTCATCGTCCACCTCTTGTGACAAATTGCCAGCGTCGACTTCCTGTGGCCGTGGCTGTTCAAATATTTGGGCATCGCTACATGGGATCTCCTCTTCCACCACTTCAAGCGGAGCAGGCGAGGGGCACAAATCTGGAAATGGACCAGTGAACAGCTCTTCAGAGTGTCCAAGGGTGGGATCAGTTGCTGTCTGATGACACTCGGTATGGTGGGAGGAAGGAGCATCAGGGTGAGGAGGAGTATGCGGTCGAGACTCACGGCTACTAAGATTTGTCCGTGTGGAAGACAGACCGGAGGTGGTGGTGCCCAGGTAACTGGAAGTATTATCTGCTATCCAATTAATAACCTGTTCACACTGATCAGTTCGCAATACTGGTCTTGTTCTGTGCTTCCCTTGTAATTCAGTCAAGAAGTGGGAGCGAGAAGATGTGGCTGTTGGTTGTGGCACATTTTCACCTTGGCCACGGCCCCGTCCTCTGCACGCACCATCACCAGAACGTCCAATTCCACGTCCCTTGCCACGCGCCTTGCCCATTGTAAATGAAGTAAAATAGCTTACACTCGCACTATCAATGGAAAAAGAGTAATAAATAATAGATTAGAACTGTGAAAGAGGAAAACCATAGTTCTATTTCTCTGGCCTACACCCGACTCTTTTAAACAATCTGAACAGTCAGGGAAAATCTATTACTGTTTTTTCTTTGCGGTAAAAATACCAAAAGCTGAATAATAGAGATTTTTTACCGTGGAATGGCAAAACCACAGTTATTGTTTACTGGGGTATACTAGACAATTTTAAATAGATATATTTGCGGCTGAACAGTGAGCGACACACTCAAACTGTTTTTTTTTAGGCAAAAATGGCCCAAAAGTGGATAATACAGAGGTTTGAACCGTGGAATTGCAAAACCACACTTCTATTTCTCTGGCCTACGCCAGACTATTTTCAACAAATATATTTGTGTCTGAACAATCAGGGAGACACTATTAATTTTTTTTTTTACGGCAAAAAATGCCAAAAGCAGGATAATAAAGATTTTTTACCGTGGAACGGCAAAACCACAGTTATAATTTACTGGTGTATACCAGACTCTTTTAAACAGATATATTGGTGTCTGAACAATCAGGAGCCACTATTACTGTTTTTTAGTGTTGAGCGAGCACTAAAATGCTCGGGTGCTCGAAGCTCGGGCCGAGCTCGCCGTGATACTCGGGTGCTCGACCCGAGCAACGAGCCCAATGTTAGTCTATGGGAGACTCGAGCATTTTTGCGGTGGCACCCCCGGCAGTCTTTTAAAAGCCTAACAAGTGCCCAAAACGATAGTGACAGTGCTCAAATGACATGGGGACAGCATAGGGATCGCCCCAGGAAGCATTTCTGACCCCCAGGTCACTGCTGTCAACAACGTGGTCAGAGGTATTAAGCCACTTTTACAGGCTCACAATAAAACATTCAAAAACGAAAGTGAAACTTTTTTCCTGTGAAATATGTTAAGGAACATCCTTTCCAGGGTAAAGACTTGTGTATAAGTTAAAATAAATGACCAAAAACAAAAATACTCCTCCACACCTTCGGCTATGTTCACAAGTAGCATTTTTTATGCGTTTTTGCACTTTTGTATTGCTTTCAACTATGACAAATGCATTCACCGTGAAATGTCATTTTAACATTTTACAACCTTATCTGGCCATGTGCTGTGTGACACATGCATAAAGTGCTGAAAAGACAAGGGAACAGCATGGGGAAGACCCCAGGAAGCATCTCTGACTCCCAGGTCACTGTCTAAAAGTGTGCCCATCATAAGTGATCCTTACCGCATCAGAAGATGCAGACTTGCAACTATCCCCATGCAAGTTCTAGTCCCAGGGCAGTGTTCAATTGTACCTCCCCCATTCCTTGCAATACAAGCTCAAGTATGCAGCCTGCCACCCACCCACCCCCAGGCTGCAATACCATACTGCTTGCTTGCTTGAACTTGAAATTGGGCCTTTTAGGCATGTGGAGGCGGAATCTGGCCACCACGTCATGGCTGTGTTGGCGGCCTGGAATCCATACTCAGTCCCCAGCCGCCCGGCGGCCGGGTGTCCATACTTGGTCCCCAGCCGCCCCGCAGCCGGGTGTCCACACACGGTCCCCTGCCGCCTGGGGGCAGCCGGGTGTCCATAAACGGTCCCCAGCCGCCCCTATTTCTCCTTGGAACATCCCCCCACACACTTTTCTTAGCCCGGCCTGCTTTAGGCAGCATTGGACGAGCCCACCAGAGAACCAGACTCCTCTGGTGGGCCCTGACTTCTCCATCGGTGGAGTTGAGAGTGCCAAGGTGAGGAGCATGATGATGATGACAGAAGTTAGCATCTGCTATGTTTTCTTTTAATGCAAGTGTAAGTGTGCAGCTTGCCACCCACCCACCCCCAGACTGCAAATACATACTGCTAGCTTGCACTTGAAATGGGGCCTTTTAGTTTGGAGGAGGCCGAAGCTGGCCACTACCTCATGGCTGCTTCGGCAGCGAGGTATCCATACTCAGTCCCCAGCCGCCCATATTTCTCCTGGTGTGCCTTATACATAAGATTAAGCGCGTATACCAAAACATTACCTGTGCCCTCCCCAGTGCATTTAGTGGGAAGGAGAGCCTATTCCGCTGTAGTGTGTGCATGCCAAACCCCTGTTCATGGTACATGCGAAGATGCCTCCCACCTTGCACCTGTCGTTGCAGACTTGCAACTATCCCCATTCAAGTCCTTGTCCCAGGGCAGTGTTCAATTGTACCTCTCCCATTCCTTGCAATGCAAGCGCAAGTATGCCGCCTGCCACACACCCACCCCCAGGCTGCAATACCATACTGCTTGCTTGCTTGCACTTTAAATTGGGCCTTTTAGGCATGTGGAGGCGGAATCTGGCCACCACGCCATGGCTGTGTCGGCGGCCTGGTATCCATACTCAGTCCCCAGCCGCCTGGTGGCCGGGTGTCCCCGCTTGCTCCCCAGCCTCCAGGGGGTGGCTGGGTGTCCATACTCGGTCCCCAGCCAACCCTATTTGTCCCGGTAACCTTTCCCACACTTTTCTTAGCCTGGCCTGCTTTAGGGCAGCATTGGCCGAGCCCACCGGACTATCAGACTCCTCCGGTGGGCCCTGGCTTCTCCATCAGGGGAGTTGAGAGTGCCAAGATGAGGAGCATGATGAGGATGATAGAAGTTAGCATCTGCTTTGTTTTGTTGTAATGCAAGCGCATGTATGTAGTAGCGGCTAGGCCTGAGGTGGTCAGCGTTTTGGCACATATCCTACCTCCTCCGAGGATTGCTGGATGTTTTCCTGCTACTATCCAAGTTCTATGACTCCCATTAAAACAAAGCTTCAGGTGATAAATGATGGATGAGGTGGTGGCAAAGGAGAAAGAGCAGGAGGAACAGGGACCATTCACATCAATATCAGGCCAGTCAACCAGATATGTCTTGTAGGATATGTTTCTGTAACAAAAGGAGCGGTTCGGCTACACAGTTATAAGGCATACAGTGAGTGCAATGCCTACCAAAAAATTCAAGCCACTCCAATGCCCCTTGGAAATGACATGGAGGTCAGAGTGCGTTAACTAAACCTTTTTTTCCATTTATAGCAACTGGGTCTCCTGTGCACTGTTGGCCTAAGCAGTGAATGGAAGGCTTTCCAAAAATTATGAGGAACTGCAATGCCCCTTACAAGAGCCATGTGTGGCACCCCAGGGGTCTGGTCACCACAGTAATAGAGATATTACGTCGGAGAGCAAGTGGGAGGTTTCCTGGTCAGGATCCCTTAAACATGCAACATCATCCTGCCCCAATCCTGGGAGGGGAGAATTCTGCCCTTATAAACTGGATCTGGGGCGGGGTTGAGTGAGTCAGAGAACAGTCAGAGTCAGAGTGAGAGCAAGGGAAAGTAACAGCAAGGAGCTCTGTAGGAGCTAGGAGCTACTTCTACCCGCTTACAGCAAGGTAGCCAGGAAGAGTGCAGACAGACGGGGAGGCATACAACTCCACCTGGCCAGGGGAACTCCTGCTTGCTCACAGACTGACCAGGCCTCTTATGCTAGCCAGTACTCCCGGGAGGGTCTACCTTATAATCATCAGTAAAGACCCTGAACTGCACTGCAACGACTCTGAGTCGTTCCTGCTGCGCTCGTGCACCATCACCCCCATCATCCACACTCACTGCCCTGAGGCTATACTCCTCCCGAGGGGAGTTATCCCATTCTATGCTGCGCACACAACACCAGCCTCAGCGGTCTGCCTCGCAGCGGTGGTACTCCCTGACTGCAATCCACGGGTGGCGCAGTCGGACAATTAACCTCAAAACCTAAGAGAGACTGCCACTGGTTTGACCAGCCTGAGCCACGGAGACTACAGACCCCAGAGACCCGGCACCGGGTATCCCACACACATGTACACACGGCCCAGGGGGCGCGTCACATGCAGTACAGCATATTACAAACATAAGTCCCATTATTGGGGAGTGGGTGTCCCATGGTATTTGCTTATGCTTTCCAAGCAAAAGCTGCCAAAAATTAGGACGGAGCAACTTGCAATGCCCCTTACAAGAGTCATGCAGTACAGCATATTACAAACATAAGTCCCATTATTGGGGAGTGGGTGTCCCATAGTATTTGCTTATGCTTTCCCAGCAAAAGCTGCCAAAAATTAGGACGGAGCAACTTGCAATGCCCCTTACAAGAGCCATGCAGTACAGCATATTACAAACATAAGTCCCATTATTGGGGAGTGGGTGTCCCATAGTATTTGCTTATGCTTTCCAAGCAAAAGCTGCCAAAAATTAGGACGGAGCAGCTTGCAATGCCCCTTACAAGAGCCATGCAGTACAGCATATTACAAACATAAGTCCCATTATTGGGGAGTGGGTGTCCCATAGTATTTGCTTATGCTTTCCTAGCAAAAGCTGCCAAAAATTAGGACGGAGCAACTTGCAATGCCCCTTACAAGAGCCATGCAGTACAGCATATTACAAACATAAGTCCCATTATTGGGGAGTGGGTGTCCCATAGTATTTGCTTATGCTTTCCCAGCAAAAGCTGCCAAAAATTAGGACGGAGCAACTTGCAATGCCCCTTACAAGAGCCAAGCAGTACAGCATATTACAAACATAAGTCCCATTATTGGGGAGTGGGTGTCCCATAGTATTTGCTTATGCTTTCCCAGCAAAAGCTGCCAAAAATTAGGACGGAGCAACTTGCAATGCCCCTTACAAGAGCCATGCAGTACAGCATATTACAAACATAAGTCCCATTATTGGGGAGTGGGTGTGCCATAGTATTTGATTATGCTTTCCCAGCAAAAGCTGCCAAAAATTAGGACGGAGCAACTTGCAATGCCCCTTACAAGAGCCATGCAGTACAGCATATTACAAACATAAGTCCCATTATTGGGGAGTGGGTGTCCCATAGTATTTGCTTATGCTTTCCCAGCAAAAGCTGCCAAAAATTAGGACGGAGCAACTTGCAATGCCCCTTACAAGAGCCATGCAGTACAGCATATTACAAACATAAGTCCCATTATTGGGGAGTGGGTGTCCCATAGTATTTGCTTATGCTTTCCCAGCAAAAGCTGCCAAAAATTAGGACGGAGCAACTTGCAATGCCCCTTACAAGAGCCATGCAGTACAGCATATTACAAACATAAGTCCCATTATTGGGGAGTGGGTGTCCCATAGTATTTGCTTATGCTTTCCCAGCAAAAGCTGCCAAAAATTAGGACGGAGCAACTTGCAATGCCCCTTACAAGAGCCATGCAATACAGCATATTACTAACATAAGTCCCATTATTGGGGAGTGGGTGTCCCTTAGTATTTGCTTATGCCTTGCAAGCGAAAGCTGACAAAAATATGGACGGAGGAACTTGCAATGCTGGCACCCTGGTGGTATAGTGGTGGTGGAGGCTGAGGATAAGGAGAAGAAGATTAAACAGCCGAAACGAGGAAGCATATACCCATGTGTGGGTGTGAAGCGGTGCATGTGAATACACCTCCCGAAATAACACAGTGGATTTGACTTTATGTTACTCTGCTGTCATTTGGTGGTGATGAGAAGTCTAGCCCAATCCAGCCCTTGTTCATTTTGATAAGAGTCAGCTTGTCACTTATCAGTTATAATTCCCCCAGCGGCACTAAAAACACGCTCCGATAACACGCTATTGTAGCGCCCCGAGGGATCGGCCGCTACAGGGGTATTGCACCTCTGCCAGAGGTGTGGTATTCCACTCCCGGGTAAGGATGGAGTGTGGACCAGGGCTCAGTTAACTGCATACAGCACACACACCCCATTTCCGAGGGACAGCTCAACGGTGCTCCCACTAGACAGAAGTGCAGGCACGACCGACTATGTCCCTGTCTGGAGTGGGGAGGAGGGTGGAACACCCAGTGCTGTAGGGGCAGATAGGGGTTGGTTCCTGAGCGTAGGTAGGAGCCCATTGGTTGCTGGTCACCTGGGCTCATGGCTAGAGGGAGGTATAAAAGGTGGGCACCATCTTAGTTCTGGGTCAGTTCAAGCAGGAGGAGAAGAGAGAGGAGTTCGGCCAGAGAGGGCTGACAGGGAGCTGTGGCTCAGTCTTGGCCCAGCTCCATGAGGCAGGCCTGAGGAGAGGGCCAGGAACAGAAAGGAACAGAAACAGAAAGGAACAGCAAAGAAAGAGAGGAAGAAACAGAAGGGCTCAGGAACAAGAAGGTGGAAGGGACCCTAAGAACCCACGAGAATACAGGGTGCAGGGTCAGGCAGATTAAGGGTACCGGATCCCAAGTTGGTGGAGGAGAAACAACCCTCAGCCAAAGACCGGAGGTCGTGATCATTCATTGGTGCAACACCTCATCAAACCTGCTAGGAAGGCACCATATAGCACAGCGGAGAACGGGGCCCACATTTAACCGCACAAGTCCGCAGTAGCTGGACAAAAGTGGGTCACTGGTGAGGCAAGCCAGAGAAAGGACAAAAGGGGGTCTTGAGCCACACTCCTGAGCTGTCTGGGAGTTGACCGAGCCCCTCACCTGGTGGACGCAGCACGGCTCGGGCAGTCATTCCCTGCAGAAGTGACTTGGATATTAACCGTGAGTAAAGACCCTGGACTGCAGTACGTTGTCTGTGTGCTTTTTCGCTCCTCCGGCATTACCGCTACGGGGACTCTCACCACCATCACTCCCACCATCCACCACACTGCCCTGGGGCCGCACTCTTCCCGTGGGGAGTTACACCATCCCAGCTGCGTACGTCATCGGCCCCAGCGGTCTGCCCTGCAGCGGCGGTTCCTAATAACCGCAATCCACGGGTGGCGTAGTCGGACATCTCTTAAAACATCTAAAAGACTGCCACTGGTGTGACCACCCTGAGCCACGGGACCGGGTCGCCACTACTACCCCCATCGTCTCCCTATCGCCCGGTTCCGAGTGCCCCACGGCCCAGGGGGCGAGTCACTAGCGGCAGGGCAGGCCAGGACCTCCAAGGCGTACAGAGCGAGTTCATTCCAAGTGTCCAGCTTGGATACCCAATAATTAAAAGGCACAGAGGAATCACGGAGGATGCTGGTACGATCGGCAAGGTACTCCCTCACCATCTTTTGAAACTTTCCACTCATTGTGAGAGTACCCAGCGCCTCAGGGCCTGTAAGCTGGGCGGGTGTCAGAAAACTGTCCCAGAACATTGACAGTGTTCCCCTGCCTCTGCTGGATTGGAGTTGCATCTCTCTTGCCTGTACGCCTTGGTTGGGCAACGAACTGAGACCTCTGCCGCTAGCGTGTTCAGATGGGTATTTTTTTAAGAGTTCTGCAGCAAGGGCCTTCTGGTATTGCCCCATTTTTGTAGACCTCTCCACCTCAGGAATAAGAGAGTGAAAGTTCTCCTTGTAGCGGGGGTCTACAAGTGTCACCAACGAGTAATGACTGTCACCCAACATTTTGAAAACGCGAGGGTCACGGTTAGGGCAGCGTAACATAAAGTCAGCCATGCGTGCCAGACTGGTAACGGGCAAGATTTCCGTGTCCTCACCAAGATGACGACTGACCATGCTCTCCTCCTCCTCTTCCTCCTCCCCCCTGTCCTCAGGCCACCCACGCTGAACCGACGGTATGACACTTGTACAGGTACTACCGTCTACAGCGCATGATAGCAGCTCCTGTTCTTCCTCCTCCTCCTCCTCCTCTCCCTCATTGTCCCCCAATGCACGTTGGGATGAGATGAGGCTGGGCTGTGTGTAATCGCCCGCTACGGCTTCTTGATCCATCTCATCATATTCTGGCTGCAATGCCTCCTCTTTAATTCTCTGCAGAGAGCGTTGCAAAAGACAGACAAGTGGGATGCTGACACTAATGATGGCGTCATCGCCACTCACAATCTTGGTGGCCTCCTCAAAGTTTGTCAGGATGGTACATATGTCAGACATCCAGGTCCACTCCTGAGGTCTTATGTGTGGAGTCTGACCTGAATATCGACGGCCTTGTTGCAGCTGGTACTCCACAACTGCTCTCTTCTGCTCACAAATCCTTTGCAACATGTGGAGGGTAGAGTTCCAACATGTGGGGACATCACACACCAGTCGGTGTGCCGGAAGCTGCAAACGCTGCTGCAACACAGCAAGGGCGGAGGAAGCTGTAGCCGACTTGAGAAAATGAGCTGACAGGCGGCATACTTTCACGAGCAGATCTGGCAACTCGGGGTATGATTTAAGAAACCGCTGAACCACAAGGTTAAGCACATGAGCCAGGCATGGTACGTGTGTGATCTCACCTCGCCTCAGAGCCGCCACCAGGTTACGGCCATTGTCACACACGACCATGCCGGGATGTAGGTTCAGCGGTCTCAGCCACAGATCTGCCTGCTCTTTCACAGCTGTCCACAACTCACAAGCAGTGTGAGGTTTATCACCTAAGCTTATGAGTTTCAGCACAGCCTGTTGCCGCTTGGCGGAGGCAGTACTGCAATGCTTCCAGCTTGTAACTGATGTGGTGATATCTGAGATGGAGGCTGAACATGAGGAGCAGAAGGAGGAGGAGGAGGATGCGCAGGAGCTGTACACTGTGGGGGCAACTCTGACTGACATAGGGCCCGCAATCCTCGGTGTGGGGAGGATGTGTTCTGTCCCAAGGTCCGACTGGGTCCCGGCTTCCACTATGTTTACCCAGTGTGCCGTCAGAGAGATGTACCATCCCTGGCCACAAGCACTTGTCCACGTGTCTGTTGTCAGGTGGACTCTCCCAGTAACTGCGTTGTTGAGGGCACGGCAGATGCTTTGGGACACGTGCTTGTGTAGTGCGGGGATGGCACACCGGGCAAAATAGTGTCGGCTGGGGACCGAGTACCGAGGGACGGCCACCGCCATAAGATTGCGGAAGGATTCCGTCTCCACCAGCCTAAAAGGCAGCTTTTCCAATACAAGCAGTCGTGAAATGTGCGAATTTAGGACTGTGGCCTGTGGGGCGTTAGCTGCGAATTTCCGCTTTCGTTCAAAGGTCTGGGATATGGACAATTGAACGCTGCGGTGGGACGTGGACGTGGACGTTGATGCTGTTTCTTGAGAAACTGCCATAACAAGTGAAGACTGAGAGGAGGGGGCATCTTTACATGCAGTATGGACAGGGGATTGCCTTGCACACACAACAGGGGAACGGTTGCCTGCCTTCTGTCTGCGGCCACCACACTGCTTCTTCCTGCCTGTTGGGGTACTCTGCCTCCCCCCCCCCTGTGTGCTGCTGGCCTCACTCTGCATGTCCTCCTTCCACGTTGGGTCAGTTACTAGATCATCCACCACCTCCTCCTCTTCCACTTGCGCACCTCTTGTGACAGATTGCCAACGTCGACTTCCTGTGGCCGTGGCTGTTCAAATATTTGGGCATCGCAACATGGGATCTCCTCTTCCACCACTTCAAGCGTATCAGGCGAGGGGCCCAAATATGGAAATGGACCAGTGAACAGCTCTTCAGAGTGTCCAAGTGTGGGATCACTTGCTGTCTGACGACAAACGGCATGGTGGGAGGAAGGAGCATCAGGTTGAGGAGGAGTATGCGGTCGAGACTCACGGCTACTGAGAGTTGACCGTGTGGAAGACAGACCGGAGGTGGTGGTGCCCAGGTAACTGGAAGTATTATCTGCTATCCAATTAATAACCTGTTCACACTGATCAGTTCGCAATACTGGTCTTGTTCTGTGCTTCCCTTGTAATTCAGTCAAGAAGTGGGAGCGAGAAGATGTGGCTGTTGGTTGTGGCACATTTTCACCTTGGCTACGGCCCCGTCCTCTGCACGCACCATCACCAGAACGTCCACTTCCACGTCCCTTGCCACGCGCCTTGCCCATTGTAAATGAAGTAAAATAGCTTACACTTGCACTATCAATGGAAAAAGGGTAATAAAGAGCAGATTAGAACCGTGGAAGAGGAAAACCACAGTTATTGTTTACTGGGGTATACCACACTTTTTTAAATAGAGATACTTGCGGCTGAACAGTGAGCGACACACTCAAACTGCTTTTTTTTTAGATACCAAAGGCCCAAAACTGGATAGTACAGCGATTTGACCCGTGGAACTGCGAAACCACACTGGGATGTCGGGCCTACACAAGACTATTTTCAACAGATATATTTTTGTGTCACAACAGTCAGGAGACACTACTGTTTTTCTTTACGGAAAAAACTACCAAAAGCTGAATAATAGAGATTTTTTACCGTGGGATGGCAAAACCTCAGTTATTGTTTACTGGGGTATACCACACTTTTTTAAATAGAGATATTTGCAGCTGAACAGTGAGCGACACACTCAAACTGCTTTTTTTTAGATACCAAAGGCCCAAAACTGGATAGTACAGCGATTTGACCTGTGGAACTACGAAACCACACTGGGATGTCGGGCCTACACAAGACTATTTTCAACAGATATATTTTTGTGTCACAACAGTCAGGAGACACTACTGTTTTTCTTTACGGAAAAAACTACCAAAAGCTGAGAAAAAAGAGATTTTTTACCGTGGGATGGCAAAACCACAGTTATTGTTTACTGGGGTATACCACACTTTTTTAAATAGAGATATTTGCGGCTGAACAGTGAGCGACACACTCAAACTGTTTTTTTTTAGATACCAAAGGCCCAAAACTGGATAGTACAGCGATTTGACCCGTGGAACTGCGAAACCACACTGGAATGTCGGGCCTACACAAGACTATTTTCAACAGATATATTTTTGTGTCACAACAGTCAGGAGACTCTACTGTTTTTCTTTACGGAAAAAAATACCAAAAGCTGAATAATAGAGATTTTTTACCGTGGGATGGCAAAACCACAGTTATTGTTTACTGGGGTATACCACACTTTTTTAAATAGAGATATTTGCGGCTGAACAGTGAGCGACACACTCAAACTGTTTTTTTTTTTAGATACCAAAGGCCCAAAACTGGATAGTACAGCGATTTGACCAGTGGAACTGCGAAACCACACTGGGATGTCGGGCCTACACAAGACTATTTTGAACAGATATATTTTTGTGTCACAACAGTCAGGAGACACTACTGTTTTTCTTTACGGAAAAAACTACCAAAAGCTGAATAATAGATATTTTTTACCGTGGGATGGCAAAACGACAGTTATTGTTTACTGGGGTATGCCACACTTTTTTAAATAGAGATATTTGCGGCTGAACAGTGATCGACACACTCAAACTGCTTTTTTTTTAGATACCAAAGGCCCAAAACTGGATAGTACAGCGATTTGACCCGTGGAACTGCGAAACCACACTGGGATGTCGGGCCTACACAAGACTATTTTCAACAGATATATTTTTGTGTCACAACAGTCAGGAGACACTACTGTTTTTCTTTACGGAAAAAACTACCAAAAGCTGAATAATAGAGATTTTTTACCGTGGGATGGCAAAACCACAGTTATTGTTTACTGGGGTATACCACACTTTTTTAAATAGAGATATTTGCGGCTGAACAGTGAGCGACACACTCAAACTGCTTTTTTTTTAGATACCAAAGGCCCAAAGCTGGATAGTACAGCTATTTGACCCGTGGAACTGCGAAACCACACTGGGATGTCGGGCCTACACAAGAATATTTTCAACAGATATATTTTTGTGTCAGAACAGTCAGGAGACACTACTGTTTTTCTTTACGGAAAAAACTACCAAAAGCTAAATAATAGAGATTTTTTTACCGTGGGATGGCAAAACCACAGTTATTGTTTACTGGGGTATACCACACTTTTTTAAATAGAGATATTTGCGGCTGAACAGTGAGCGACACACTCAAACTGCTTTTTTTTTAGATACCAAAGGCCCAAAACTGGATAGTGCAGCGATTTGATCCGTGGAACTGTGAAACCACACTGGGATGTCGGGCCTACACAAGACTATTTTCAACAGATATATTTTTGTGTCAGAACAGTCAGGAGACACTACTGTTTTTCTTTACAGAAAAAACTACCAAAAGCTGAATAACAGAGATTTTTTACCGTGGGATGGCAAAACCACAGTTATTGTTTACTGGGGTATACCACACTTTTTTTAATAGAGATATTTGCGGCTGAACAGTGAGCGACACACTCAAACTGCTTTTTTTTTAGATACCAAAGGCCCAAAACTGGATAGTACAGCGATTTGACCCGTGGAACTGCGAAACCACACTGGGATGTCGGGCCTACACAAGACTATTTTCAACAGATATATTTTTGTGTCACAACAGTCAGGAGACACTACTGTTTTTCTTTACGGAAAAAACTACCAAAAGCTGAATAATAGAGATTTTTTACCGTGGCATGGCAAAACCACAGTTATTGTTTACTGGGGTATACCACACTTTTTTAAATAGAGATATTTGCGGCTGAACAGTGAGCGACACACTCAAACTGCTTTTTTTTTTAGATACCAAAGGCCCAAAACTGGATAGTACAGCGATTTGACCCGTGGAACTGCGAAACCACACTGGGATGTCGGGCCTACACAAGACTATTTTCAACAGATATATTTTTGTGTCACAACAGTCAGGAGACACTACTGTTTTTCTTTACGGAAAAAACTACCAAAAGCTGAATAATAGAGATTTTTTACCATGGGATGGCAAAACCACAGTTATTGTTTACTGGGGTATACCACAATTTTTCAAATAGAGATATTTGCGGCTGAACAGTGAGCGACACACTCAAATTGTTTTTTTTTTTTAGATATAAATGGTCCAAAATGGATAATACAGAGGTTTGAACCATGGAAGTGCAAAACAACACTTCTGTTTCTCTAGCCTACACCAGACTATTTTCAACAGTTATATGTGTGTCTGAAAAATCAGAGACACGCTTTTTTTTTGGGGGGGGGGGGGGGGACACCAAAAGGTTAATAAGACGGGTATTTGTACAGTGTGAAGGAGGAAAAAAAAAGGAGGATTTAGATGAAAAAAAAAGGATTTTTCCTGGCCCCCGACACCTGGTGCTAAGTCCAGCAATTTCAGCAACAGGAGCACACAGGACTTTAATGCAGCGTTTGCTGGTATAACCACTGTGTCTCCTATACAGCCTGCCTGACTGGTATCTGGGATGGATATTAGTCCTGAAAAGGACTGTTTGTTTGTTCTGGCAGCCTTTACAGACCCTACACTAACTATTTTGCAGTTTATATCTCTCCCTAAATCAGCAGCGCTCTCCCTACACTGTCTAATGCGGAGTGACTGTGTCCAAGATGGCGGCGCCCCGTTTTAAATACTCGAGGTGACGCTGTGCGGCCAGCCAATCACTGTAATGCCCACAACCAACATGGCTGCAGCATTACAGTGACTGGCTGGCAATCCCTGCATGTTCATTGGCTCTGTAAAGAGCGCCAAACATGCAGGGCGGAGACCCGAGCTCCCGCCCGAGTAACCCGGAAATGCTCGGTGCTCGCCGAACATCCCGAGTAGCGTGATGCTCGGGCGAGTACCGAGCAGTGTCGAGCATGTTCGCTCAACACTACTGTTTTTCTTTACAGATAAAATACCAAAAGCTGGATAATAGAGATTTTTTACCGTGGGACGGCAATACCACAGTTATAATTTACTGGTGTATACCAGACTCTTTTAAACAGATATATTTGTGTCTGAACAATCAGGAGACACTATTACTGTTTTTCTTTACGGCAAAAAATGCCAAAAGCAGGATAATACAGAGATTTGACCCGTGGAACTGCAAAACCACAGTTCTATTTCTTGGGCTTACACCAGACTATTTTCAACAGATATATTGGTGTCTGAACAATCAGGAGACACTATTACTGTTTTTCTTTATGGCAAAAAATGCCAAAAGCAGGATAATAGAGATTTTTCACAGTGGAACGGCAAAATCACAGTTATAGTTTACTGGTGTATACCAGACTCTTTTAAACAGATATATTGGTGTCTGAACAATCAGGAGACACTATTACTGTTTTTCTTTATGGAAAAAATACCAAAAGCTGAATAATAGAGATTTTTTACCGTGGGACGGCAAAACCACAGTTATAATTTACTGGTGTATACCAGACTTTTTTAAATAGATATATTTGCGGCTGAACAGTGAGCGACACACTCAAACTGTTTTTTTTTAAGTAAAAGTGGCCCAAAAGTGGATAATACAGAGGTTTGAACCATGGAACTGCAAAACCACACTTCTATTTCTCTGGCCTACACAAGACTATTTTGAACAATATATTTGTGTCTGAACAATCAGGGAGACACCATTATAGTTTTTTTTTTTACGGCAAAAAATGCCAAAAGCAGGACAATAGAGATTTTTTACCGTGGAACGGCAAAACCACAGTTATAATTTTCTGGTGTATACCAGACTTTTTTAAATAGATATATTTGCCGCTGAACAGTGAGCGACACACTGAAACTATTTTTTTTTAGGTAAAAATGGCCCCAAAGTGGATAATACAGAGGTTTGAACTGTGGAACTGCAAAACCACACTTCTATTTCTCTGGCCTACACCAGACTCTTTTAAAAAAATATATTTGTGTCTGAACTGTCACAGACACACTTTTTTTCTTTTTTTTGGGGGGGGGGACACCAAAAGGTTAATAAGATGGGTATTTGTACAGTGTGAAGGAGGAAAAAAAAAAAAAAAGAGGATTTAGATGAAAAAAAAAAAGGATTTTTCCTGGCCCCTGAGACCTGGAGCTCAGTCCATCAATTTCAGCAACAGGAGCACACAGGACTGTAATGCAGCGTTTGCTGGTATAACCACTGCGTCTCCTATACAACCTGCCTGCCTGCCTGATATCTGGGATGGATATTAGTCCTGAGAAGGACTGTTTGTTTGATCTGGCAACCTCTACACTAACTATTTTGCAGTATATATCTCTCCCTAAATCATCCGCGCTGTCCCTACACTGTCTGATCCCAGCCGTCTGTGTCCAAGATGGCGGCACCCGGTTTTAAATACTCGAGGTGACGCTGTCCGGCCAGCCAATCAATGTAATGCCCACAACCAACATGGCTGTGGAATTACAGTAACTGGCTGGCAATCCCTGCATGTTCATTGGCTCTGTAAAGAGCACCAAACATGCAGGGCGGAGACCCAAGCTCCTGCCCGAGTAACCCGGAAATGCTCGGTGCTCGCCGAACATCCCGAATAGCGTGATGCTCGGGCGAGTACCGAGCAGTGTCGAGCATGTTCGCTCAACACTAATTCTCATTGAATACTTTGTTCTGTACAAAGTTGAATGTGCTGACAACAAAATCACACAAAAATCATCAATGGAAATCAAATTTATTAACCAATGGAGGCCTGGATTTGGAGTCACCCTCAAAATGAAAGTGGAAAAACACACTACAGGCTGATCCAACTTGCAGGCAGCAGATCTTTATCCATAGAGTCTCCATGTCTGTCACATGTGCTCAGTGTGAACCTGCTTTCATCTGTGAAGAGCACAGGGCGGTAGTGGCGACTTTGCCAATCCTGGTGTTCTGTGGCAAATGCCAAGCGTCCTGCACGGTGTTGGGCTGTGAGCACAGCCCCCATCTGTGGACATTGGGCCCTCATACCACCCTCATGGAGTCGGTTTCTAACCGTTTGTGCAGACACATGCACATTTGTGGCCTTCTGGAGGTCATTTTGCAGGGCTCTGGCAGTGCTCCTCCTGTTCCTCCTTGCACAAAGGCGGAGGTAGCGGGCCTGCTGCTGGGTTGTTGCCCTCCTACGGCCCCCTCCACGTCTCCTAGTGTACTGGCCTGTCTCCTGGTAGCGCCTCCAGCCTCTGGACACTACGCTGACAGACACAGCAAACCTTCTTGCCGCAGCTCGCATTGATGTGCCGTCCTGGATGAGCTGCACTACCTGAGCAACTTCTGTGGGTTGTAGAGTCCGTCTCATGCTACCACGAGTGTGAAAGCACAACCAACATTCAAAAGTGACCAAAACATCAGCCAGAAAGCATTGGTACAGAGATGTGGTCTGTGGTCCCTACCTGCAGAACCACTAATTTTTTGAGTGTGTCTTGATAATTGCCAATAATTTCCATCTATTGTCTATTGCATTTACACAACAGTATGTGAAATTGATTGTCAGTCAGTGCTGCTTCCTAAGTGGACAGTTTGATTTCATAGAAGTTTGATTTACTTGGAGTTATATTCTGTTGTTTAAGTGTTCCCTTTATTTTTTTGAGCAGTATATTTCATGAAGACACAGGCAGCACTCCAATCTTCAGTGAAAAATGGTGATTTACTGACACATAGTCATTGCAGTGGCAACGTTTCGTTCCTAGTGAGGAACTTTTTGCAGGCACTTTCCATGTTTGCAGATCGGTGTGGGTCGGGACCGGCAAAAAGGGAAAGTGCCTACAAAAGTATACATACAAAGAATGAATTCAAAGTTGAGTTACTTTTCAAGAATTAATTAAAGGGTTTGTCTCGGAGACAATTCCCGCACAATTCCTATCACTCCCAATGTCCTGCATGCCAAAGGGCAATTGAGCTCCTGAAGATTGACATTTGATCCTGCAGCATGGCTGAGTAAGGCTGCGTTCACACATTGCGTATTTTCACGCACTTTTTTGCGCTCGCTTTTTGAAAATACACAATGTGCTTTGTGTCTGCCAGCAAAGTGAATGGGAAATTCACTTTGCCGTTCAGACACTGTGCAATTTTACACAGCGGGAAAGCGCAGCTGCGTAAAGAATTGGCATGTCAATTCTTTACGCAGCTGCGTCCTGCGCTTTCTCTCTATTGTGCCCATTATAAGCGATGGAATTACGCAACGGTGTTCACACACTGCGTAATTCCATCGCTTTTTTACGGAGGCGCAGGATGGATACTCACCTACCCGATGTCAGGGGAGAGGCGTCCGGTCCGGTCCGCTCCAATCCCGCGCTTCCAGCATCTGCCGGTGAGCCGATCAGCTGTTAGCTAACCGGCTTGTAACCGGCTTCCGGTCAGCTGATTACAAGCCGGTCAGCTGACAGTCTGCTGATTGCTTCAAGGCAGATGCTGCAAGCGCGGGACGGAGCAGACGCGTCTCTCATCCATCGGGTAGGTGAGTATCCATAGTCTGTATATACACTGCTAGGGACACACACACGACACACACACATGACACATAGACACACAGGACACATAGACACAAACAGTACACACACGACACACAGACACAGACAGTACACATGTCACACTGAAATGAAGTGTGACATTACACGTCACCCTTCATTTTCACACTGCGTTTTTTGCTGCGCTTTTTTACGCAGTGTGTGAATGGAGGTGCTTTTTTTACCTGCTTAAAAAAACGCAGGTAAAAAAAGCAGGAAAATACGCAGCGTAAAAAAACGCAGGGAAATACGCAATGTGTGAACGCAGCCTTACTCACACAACCTGTGTGAATTCCCATGCTGCAAGCAGATCCAGTAATCTGACTGGCTTCAGAGCAATGCTTGCAAGCCCACTAACCTTACCTATGAAACCGGACACCTCTGATAGACTACAGACATACCTTCCAACTTTTGAATGATAAGAAAGAGGGACGCGCCTTGTGGTGCACATAGTGTGCCATGCTAATTTCTGCTTTCCACCAAGCCAGTACCCTAACCTTGCCCAGTTCTTTATATGTGCCCACACCAAAATATTGCTCTTAGGAAAGCCCTTGGTGTATCCACACATCATGGTAAGACTTTCCTTGCCCCAACAATGTCCTTCACTCAGAGTATGATGCCCCCCAGCTTTTCACACAGTTAGAGGCCCCCATAGTACATTGCCCCACATGCAGTCTGATGCTACATCAGCACAAACAAATCTGTAAAATCAACACGCAAATACTCAACTCTCCTACAACATCCACACATTTCCTGTGTCCTGCTCCTCTTCTCCTACAACAGGCACACATTCCCTGTGTCCTGCTCCTCTTCTACAACATCCACACATTGCCTGTGTCCTTCTCCTCTTGTCCTAATACAGGCACACATTCCCTTTGTCCTGCTCCTCTTGTCCTATAACTCCCACACATTCCATGTGTCCTGCTCCTGTTCTCCTACAACAGGCACACATTGCCTGTGTCCCGCTCCTCTTGTCCTACAACAGGCACACATTGCCTGTGTCCGGCTCCTCTTGTCCTACAACAGGCACACATTGCCTGTGTCCTGCTCCTCTTGTCCTACAACAGGCACATATTGCCTGTGTCCTGCTCCTCTTGTCCTACAACAGGGACACATTGCCTGTGTTAAGTTCGTCTTGTCCTACAACAGGCACACATTGCCTGTGTCATGCTCCTCTTGTCCTAAAACAGGCACACATTGCCTGTGTCATGCTCCTCTTGTCCTACAACTTCCACACATTGCCTGTGTCCTGCTCCTCTTGTCCTACAACAGGCACACATTGCCTATGTCACGCTCCTCTTGTCCTACAACTTCCACACATTGCCTGTGTCCTGCTCCTCTTTTCCTATAACAGCCACACATTGCCTGTGTCCTGCTCCTCTTCCTCTACAACAGGCACACATTGCCTGTGTCCTGCTCTTCCTCTTCTACAACAGCCACAGATTGCCTGTGTCCTCCTCCTCTTCTTCTACAACAGCCATACATTGCCTGTGTCCTGCTCCTCTTCTTCTACAACAGCCATACATTGCCTGTGTCCTGCTCCTCTTCCTCTAACACAGGCACACATTGTCTATATCCTGCTCTTCTTCCTCTACAATAGCCACAAGTTGTCTGTGTCCTGCTCCTCTTCTCCTACAACACTCACACATTGCCTGTGTCCTGTGCCTCTTCTCCTACAACAGCCACACTTTGCCTGTGTCCTGCTCCTCTTCTTCTATAACAGCCACACATTGCCGGTGTCCTGCTCATCTTCCTCTACAACACTCACAACTTGTTTGTTTCCTCCTCCTCTTCTCCTACAACAGCCACACATTGCCTGTGTCCTGCTCTTCTTGTCCTACAACAGGCACACATTGCCAGTGTCCTGTTCCTCTTGTCCTAAACAGGCACACATTGCCTGTGTCCTGCTCCTCTTGTCCACTGCCTAGTCACGGGACACGAGAATGTCTTGTGACAAGAAGGTCCAGGCAGGGCTTTCTATGATTACACAAGTGGTCAAAATTGTTGGTACCCCTCATTGAAAGAAAAACCCACAATGGTCACAGAAATAACTAGAATCTGACAAAAGTAATAATAAATTAAAAATCTATGAAAATGAACAAATGAAAGTCAGACCTTGATTCCTGCTTCCACATAATTTAAAAAAAAATTAAACTCATGAAATAGACCTGGACAGAAATGATGGTACCCCTGAAAATAATGTGACAAAAGGAACATGTTAAATCAAGTTGTGTCCACTAATTAGCATCACGGGTGTTTACAGTCTTGTAATCAGTCTGTGGGCCTGTATATAAGGCTACAGATACTCACTGTGCTGTTTGGTGACATGGTGTGTACCACACTCAACATGGACCAGAGGAAGAAAAGGAAAGAGTTGTCTCAGGAGATTAAAAGAAAATTATTGACAAGAATGTTAAAGGTAAAGGTTATAAGACCATCGCCGAGCAACTTGATGTTCCTGTGACTACAGTTGCACATATTATTCAGAAATTTAAAATCCATGGGACTGTAGCCAACCTCCCTGGACGTGGCTGCAGGAGGAAAATTGATGACAAATCAAAGAGACGGATAATACGAATGGTAACAAAAGAGCCCAGGATAACTTCTAAAGAGATTAAAGGTAAACTTCAAGATCAAGGAATATCAGTGTCAGATTGCACCATCCGTCGTTGTTTGATCCAAAGTGGACTTCATGGGAGACGACCAAGGAGAACACAATTATTGAAACAAAATCGTAAAAAAGCCAGACTTGAATTTGCCAAACTACATGTTGACAAGCCACCAAGCTTCTGGGAGAATGTCCTATGGACAGATGAGACAAAAATGGAAGTTTTTGGCAAGGCACGCCAGCTCTATATTCACAGACAGAAAAATGAAGCTTAGCAAGAAAAGAACACTGTCCCTACTGTGAAACATGAAGGAGGCTCTGTTTTGTTCTGGGGCTACTTTGCTGCATCTGGTGGCACAGGGTGTCTTGAAGCTGTGCAGGGTACAATGAAATCTCAAGACTATCAAGGGATTCTAGAGAGAAATGTGCTGCCCAGTGTCAGAAAGCTTGGTCTCAGTCGCAGGTCATGGGTCTTGCAACAGGATAATTCCCCAAAACACACAGCTAAAAACATGCAAGAATGTCTGAGAGGAAGACATTGGACTATTCTGAAGTGGCCTTCTATGAGCCCTGACTAGTGTTGAGCATTCCGATACTGAAATATCAGGTATCGGCCGATATTCGCGGTATCGGAATTCCGATACTTAATTCCGATACTTTTGCAATATCGTATACCGGAATCGGAAGTTCCCATAATGCAATGAGCCAGTTTCATTTTATTCAGCCAATGAGGATCCTAAGAAGTGTGGGCACATCCTGTTAGGCATGTAGGCATCTTAACTAATGGCATGGCTGTGATTGGTTGCTGAAATGATGTCATGATGCACTATAAAAGCCGCCGCCGCCATTTTGAGCTCACTCTGCTGTGAATTCAGTTAGGGATAGGACGCTGTTGTTCTGAGGGACAGTTTTAGCTACCTATTTGGTCTATTCTGCTTTACCCAAGCTACTTTATAAATCGCTGTGCATTGCAGCGCTAATGCACAGTTCTCTGTGCTGTTCACCGCTGTCTGCAAGGTCTGTGTGTGTGAGTGCAGCTCAACCTGTAGTGTGTACTTCAGCCACGTCTTGTTGTAGTGCACTCAGTGTGTGTCCTTTTTTGCCAATTCATAATTTTTCCTGATATCTCCTATTAGTGTGGTGGTTCCATCCGTATTCAGCTAAATTGGTTCCAAACACACTATATAGGAGTAGATAGAGAATTTTTTTTTGTCTTGCAGCGCTAGTGCACAGTGCTCTGCATCTGCACTGTTCACCGCTGTCTGCAAGGTCTGTGTGTGTGAGTGCAGCTCACCCTGTAGTGTGTGCTTCAGCCACGTTTGGTTGTAGTGCACTCAGTGTGTGTCACAGCCTTATACATTGTCCTTTTTTGCCAATTCATAATTTTTCCTGATTTCTCCTATTAGTGTGGTGGTTCCATCCGTATTCAGCTAAATTGGTTCCAAACACACTATATAGGAGTAGATAGAGGAGCCTTTCTGCAGTATTGTGCCCTGCAGCCCCAGCCAGATTAGTATTAGCCTATTTTTTGTAGCCTCATCTATTGCATTGTAGGTTACCTTCGTACATTGTAATAGCTACAAAAAGTTTGTGATACTATCGGTATTACATCTTTGGGCACATCCAGTGTCTTTTTATGACAAAAAAAAACCTAAATAAAGTTCACCAAACACTCCACTTTACAGTTGTGTAGGCCACATTAGCTCATATTAAAGTCCAGTCCACACTTTATAAAATTAGTGTTTCTTATACCTGTTAGCAGCTGTTCAGGAATAAGCACACTAAGCCCTTAGTATTTTTCTGCCTATCTTTATCAGTCTACCAAGATGAAGAAGGCAGGGAGTAAGGCATGTGGTCGTGGGCGTGGAGTTTCTGCAGGGAGAGGACGTGAGGATTCTGTGCCTGCAGGGAGAGGACGTGGGGATTCTGTGCCTGCTGCGGGCACCAGTGACTCAGCATCCCCCAGTTTTACCAGGGAACAGTCCTTTATGCGCAGCTTTGTAGGAGCTAGTCGTACCCCACTGCTGCGGGAGGACCAAATTGAAGCCGTTGTCAGATGGATGGCAGCTAACGCATTGACTTCAATTAGTTCCAGATCCTTTCAGGTCCTGAGCACTGAAGAGCACCCATCTGTCTCTTCACCACCTGCCAAATTGCCCAGGCAGTCAGAGAGCCCTGGACAGGAGCCATCTCTACTTCTGTTCTCTGAATCTCTTGGCTTGGAAAGAGGGGGCCAGCCAAGCAGAATTCGAGAATTTGAAGAAGAGGTAGTATGCAGTGATGCGCAACTGTTTTGTCTCTCTGAATCTGAAGAGGCGGGTGGGCCAGTGCCTATGGTCAGCAGCACACCTCAGTACGCATCTGATGATGAGACTCAGGTGCCACTTTCTGGTGCGCACTGTGCTGTCGAGACTACCCAGGAGAAGCAGTTGTTTGAAGAGGGTGGTGTAGATGATGAGGTCCTTGACCCATCATGGCGAGAGGGACAGGAAGGTGGTGGGAGCAGCTCTGAGGAAGAGATTCCCCGAACAGCCCAAAAAGGAGGGAGAGGGAGGGGGCAGACTTGGTTGCCTGTAGCCTCCATTTCGGCACCCATTAGGAGCATGGCTCTTCCAAAATCCAAAGCGGGCGCTCCCAAGACTTGCAGTGCCTGGTCCTTTTTTGACACAGTTGCAGATGACATTTGCTTTGTCAAATGCAAGCTGTGTAATCAGAAGGTGAAAAGAGGGAAAAGTGTCAGCATCCTCAATACCACAAATATGTGGAAACATGTGCGGACCAAGCACGTGGTGGAGTTACAAACCTACAGCGCCACCTACCACCTCTTCAGCTCGTGTTGTAGCCTCTTCCTCCAGCTCACACACAGCTGGTTCGGCTTCCTCACAGGATCGCCATGGAAGAATCTCTGGCACTGTTGTACAGAGACACAGTGTAATTCCACCCACAGCACCACTTTCCCAGTCATCCTCACACTCCCAGGCCAGTCTACAGCCATCGTTAGCACAAGCATGGGAGAAAAGACGCCCATACTCGGCAAACCACCCCTGAGCACAGGCCCTGAATGCTGGCATTGCTAAACTACTGGCCCTTGAAATGCTATCATTCAGGCTGGTGGAGATTGACACCTTCCGTAACTTTATGGCATTGGCAGTCCCACAATACAACGTGCCCAGCCGCTTTTATTTCAGCAGGCAAGCCGTCCCTGCCCTGCAACATCATGTGGAGGGAAAAATTAAACAAGCGCTACAAAACGCCGTCAGTAGCAAGGTCCACCTGACCACCGATGCGTGGACCAGTAAGCATGGACAGGACGATACCTTTCCCTCACTGCCCATTGGGTAAATGTTGTGGAGCCGGGTACAGATCTTGAGAGTGGCGTTGTACGTGTTCTGCCAACTCCAAGGATTGGAGGAATCCAGTCTGTACACATTGACTCCTCCTCATACTCCAGTTCCTCTGAATCAGCGCTGCAGGAGCCGTCACGATCTACCTCCACATCGACCAGTGAACGGTTACCTGTTATGATGACCGATATGAGCACAGCCGTGGCCAAACGTCAACAGGCCGTATTAAAACTAATTTCTTTGGGGAATCGAAGCCACACAGCGCAGGAGCTCTGGAATGCCATCAAGCAGCAGAGCGACGTGTGGTTTGTGCCAGCGAATCTCCAGCCAGGCATGGTAGTGTGTGACAATGGCCGAAATCTGGTGGCAGCTCTGGGCCTAGGCAACCTCACTCACATCCCATGTCTGGCACATGTGCTCAACTTGGTTGTGCAGAGTTTTTTGAGGGACTATCCGGATCTTGATGCACTGCTTCACAAGGTCCACATAGAGTGCGCTCACTTGCGGTGTTCCAGCAACGCAAGATTGCGCATTGCAAGCTCTGCAGCGCCGATTACGTCTTCCGGAACATCGCATCATATGTGACCTACCCACCAGGTGGAATTCAGCGTTACATATGTTGGAGAGGTTGTGTGAGCAGCAGGCAGCAGTAATAGAGTACCAGCTGCAGCAGGCGCAAACAAGTCGCAGTGCGCGCCGTTCACACTTCACCACCACTGAGTGGGCCTCTATGAAGGACATTTGCCACGTTTTGTGTGCCTTCGATTATTCCACGCGGATGGCGAGTGCAGATGATGCACTAGTCAGCATGACTATCCCCCTTATCTGCCTGGTTGAAAAAACACTGCAAGCACTAAGGGACAAGGTTTTGGAAGAGGTGGAGGATGAGGAGTCACAAATGCCATCTGCTTCTCTACAGTCTGCGCAACGTGGTTCCTCACAAAGGCCTAGGCAGGGGACACTTTGTGAGGAGAATGAGGAGGAGTCAATGGATGAGGAAGACATCTGTCCAGAGGAGGAAGGTACACAATGCTCTAGTAGTCAGTATCTAGAGCGAGGGTGGGGTGATGCAGAGCAGGCAGAGATCACGCCTCAAGCAGGGGACAGCGTTTCTTGGCCAGTTGGCAGTCTGCAGCACATGGTTGATTTCATGCTGCAGTGCCTGAGAAACGACCGCCGCATTGCCCACATTCTCAACACGGCTGATTATTGGGTGTCCACCCTCCTAGATCCTCGCTACCGGGACAACTTACAAAGCCTCATAACACCGTTGAACCGGGAGCGTAAAATGCGGGAGTACCAAGACGCACTGGTGCATTCCATCATGTTCTCCATTCCAACCGAGAGCAGTTCTGCTAGTGCTTTACAAAGCAGCTCAGTGCGTCGAGGCAGTGGAGGAAGCTCTGCACAAAGAGGGAGCAGAAGCAGCGCCTCAGCACAAGGCAAGACCAGTATGGCCGAAATGTGGCAAAGTTTTGTGTCCCCGCCGCCACAAATGTCTACACCATCACAGACGGCTCCAGTCAGCGGGAGGCAACGTTTCCGTCAGATGGTGACAGACTACATGTCTTGCCCTCTTAGTGTACTCCCAGACGGCTCTTCTCCCTTCAAGTTTTGGGTCTGTAAGCTGGATACATGGCCAGAGCTTAGTCAGTATGCATTGGAGGTGCTAGCTTGCCCTGCTGCTAGTGTATTATCGGAACGCGTCTTTAGTGCCGCAGGTGGTGTACTAACAGACCCTCGCATGCGACTATCCTCCGATAACGTTGACCGGCTTACTTTTCTCAAAATGAACAAGGCCTGGATCTCTCATGAATTTGCCAGTCCTCTTCCAGAATAAATAATTGGTTGGCAGCAGTATCCAGGTCTCCTGTTGTGTTCATGTTTCTACCACCTGAACTGTAATCCCTAAGCTCCAACACCGCCAGTTGGCGCTCGGAAGTGCCGTCTGCACAGTCAAAACTTGCTGCCGTGTTATTGGGGTTCAGTAAAGTCAGCTGTTCCCCTGCTGTGCGGACGGCAATTTCTCCTGCTCTGTCCACATTCTCACTACTACAGATTTTAAAGTTGCTCCAATTACACCTCTGGCTCCTCTGTTTTCAGTATTATCCCTGAGCTCCAACACCGCCAGTTGGCGCTCGGAAGTGCCGTCTGCACAGTCAACACTTGCTGCCGTGTTATTGGGGTTCAGTAACGTCAGCTGTTCCCCTGCTGTGTGGACGGCAATTTCTCCTGCTCTGTCCACATTCTCACTACTACAGATTTTAAAGTTGCTCCAATTACACCTCTGGCTCCTCTGTTTTCAGTATTATCCCTGAGCTCCAACACCGCCAGTTGGCACTCTGAAGTGCCGTCGGCACAGTCAATGCTTGCTGCCGTGTTATTGGGGTTCAGTAACATCAGCTATTCCCCAGCTGTGTGTCCGGCAAATTCTCCTGCTTTGTCCACATCCACTGTACTACTGATTTAAAACTTGCTCCAATTACACCTCTGGCTCCTCTGTTTTTAGTATTTACTCTGGGCTCCAATACCGCTGGTTGCTGCTCAGAAGTGCCGTCTGCACAGTCAAAGCTTGCTCCAGTGTTATTGGGGTTCAGTAACGTCAGCTGTTCCCCAGCTGTGTGTCCGGCAAATTCTCCTGCTTTGTCCACATCCACTGTACTACTGATTTAAAACTTGCTCCAATTAGACCTCTGGCTCCTCTGTTTTTAGTATTTACCCTGGGCTCCAATACCGCTAGTTGCTGCACAGAAGTGCCGTCTGCACAGTCAACGCTTGCTCCAGTGTTATTGGGGTTCAGTAATGTCAGCTGTTCCCCAGCTGTGTGTCTGGCAAATTCTCCTGCTTTGTCCACATCCACTGTACTACTGATTTAAAACTTGCTCCAATTACACCTCTGGCTCCTCTGTTTTTAGTATTTACCCTGGGCTCCAATACCACTAGTTGCTGCTCAGAAGTGCCGTCTGCACAGTCAACGCTTGCTCCAGTGTTATTGGGGTTCAGTAACGTCAGCTGTTCCCCAGCTGTGTGTCCGGCAAATTCTCCTGCTTTGTCCACATCCACTGTACTACTGATTTAAAACTTGCTCCAATTACACCTCTGGCTGCTCTGTTTTTAGTATTTACCCTGGGCTCCAATACCGCTAGTTGCTGCTCAGAAGTGCCGTCTGCACAGTCAACGCTTGCTCCAGTGCTATTGGGGTTCAGTAACGTCAGCTGATCCCCAGCTGTGTGTCCGGCAAATTCTCCTGCTCTGTCCACATTCACACTACTACAGATTTTAAAGTTGCTCCAATTACGCCTCTGGCTCCACTCTGTTTTTAGTATTTACCCTGGGTTCCAGCACCGCCAGCTGTTTCCCAGCAGTGTCTTTGGCACGAGTACTCCCTCCTGCCCAGCCTGGTTCCAGCACGCCAGCTGTTTCCAGATAGTGTCAACGTCACTTTGCCTCCAATGCGTTGTCCTGTCGTGTTGCGGTCAGGTTAGCCGACTCTATGGTGCCTGCAGTTTAGGTGACTCCTATGTGGGCTGCGGGATCTGGCAACGAAGGCTGGTTCCATAGTGCCAATAGGACAAGCACCCCCTGTAGGACTGTAGGTTTTGGTAACTACGGCCGGCTCGCGGCCTTGAAACTTTTTTTTACATGGGTACCTTCTGCTACCCATCCGGGTTCCAGTACCGTCAGCTGGTTCTCGGCAGTGCCTTTGGATTAGGTGCCTCCTTCTCGGTATCCAAGTTCCACCAACGTCTGCTGGTCCTTGGTAGTGCTTTCTGGCACAGGTACCTCCTGCTTAGTAAGTGAGTTCCAGTACTGTCAGCTGGTCTTCGGTAGTTCCATTGGCTCTTGTACCTTCTGCTACCCATCCGGGTTCCAGTACCGTCAGCTGGTCCTTGGTAGTTCCATTTACTCTTGTACCGTCTACTACTCATCCGGGTTCCAGTACTCGGCAGTGTCTTTGGCACGGGTACTCCCTCCTGCCCAGCCTGGTTCCAGCACGCCAGCTGTTTCCAGGTAGTGTCAACGTCACTTTGCCTCCAATGCGTTGTCCTGTCGTGTTGCGGTCGGGTTAGCCGACTCTATGGTGCCTGCAGTTTAGGTGACTCCTATGTGGGCTGCGGGATCTGGCAATGAAGGCTGGTTCCATTCATAGGAGATTGTGATTTCTGCTATACATAGCAGTGCTGAAGCCCTGCTATGTGTAGCATAGGTGAAAAGATGATTGCAGCTTCAAGTCTCCTAAGGGGGCTATTGCAGCCAGTAAAAAGTAAAATAAAAAAAGTAAAAAAAAAAAATAAAGGTTTAAATCACGCCCTTTTGCCCTATTGAAAATAAAACTATTAAAAAATATACACATATTTGGTATTGCAGCGTTCAGAAATGTCCGATCTATCAAAATATGAAGTAAATTAATCAGATCGGTAAATGGCGCAATGAGAAAAAAATCTAAACTCCAGAATTATGTGGGGTTTTTTTTCCTCCGCAACTTTGCAATAAAATAAAATAACAGGCGATCAAAACATTGTATCTACCTCAAAATTATATAACTAAAAACGTCAGCTCAGGGTGCAAAAAATAAGTCCTAACCTGGCCCCAGATCCCGAAAAATGGAGACGCTTCAGGTCTCGGTCTTTTTCTTTTTTCTTACCAACTTCTGATTTTCTTTTCACCATTCAAATATAAAAGAACCTATACATGTTTGGTATCTATGAACTCGTTCTGACCTGGAGAATCATAATGGCAGGTCGGTTTTAGCATTTAGTGAACATGGTAAATAAAAAAACAAAAAACAAAATACAATTGTGGAATTGCACTTTTTTTGCAATTTCACCACACTTGGATTTTTTTTCCCGTTTTCCAGTACACGATATGGTAAAATAAATGGTGTCAATCAAAAGAACAACTCATCCTGCAAAAAAAAAAATGGGACATTGACAAAAAATAAAAACTTATGGCTCTGGGAATAAGGGGAGAAAAAAACGAAAGGACAAAAACAGAAAATTGCAAGGTCATGAATGGGGTTAACAATGCTGTACCCTTCTCTGGAAGTCCCACATATAATGAATGTAGCAGTGGCGTGAATGCTTGAGAAGGCTCAAAAATAATGTGTCTCTTCCAAGCCCCATTCATGGTGGGGGTCTTCCATGCGGACCTCCTGCGACCCGTGGATAGGTGATAACTTGCAAAGTTAAAATTAACTAATGCATGATTTCAATAATTATGTTAGATTTAACATTTCAGAGTAGTCTGTCCCTAATTATAAATATGCTGTATTAGCCCCACTAATAGGATCTTAGACAAGTCATTTCCGAAAATGGATAGCAGGTGATTGATGCATTTTTGTAGAAAAAGTCTGTAAAAAAAATCTTATTAGACATAGCAGCAATGAATGAAAAGTAGTTTGTATGAAGAGCTAAGTTATAGCCTGTCAGTTACAGAATGGCAGTGATGTTTATGTTCACCGCTTTTTCGCTTTAGATTCCCTGGTGGGACACCCTCAACCAGGAAAGACAACAAGAAACGTTTGCTTAATGATCCCACAGACCCTGCAGCCATTATAGCCAAAGCCTTGAAGCAGAAGTTTGCGCACAGAAATGGTGATGACGCTGTCAATAAAGAAAATAGATCTCATGAGGAGTCTCCGTTCTCCAGCCCCAATGGTACTGTTTGTAAATCTTACATGACTGACCAACCAAAAATCAGGCTTATGAAAGATCATGAATGGGAGGTTTGTTGCTGGATCTTTAAAGGGTGTATCCAGGACTATTTTATCTTTTTACTATAAGCCTAAAAACTAACAGGCAGGTTGTTACTAACAGAGGCAACTACATGCCTGTTGTATCCGGCGCCGGCTCGGAGAGGTCACCGACCACTGTCACTGGCGACTCAGCTGCTCTAAGTCAACAGAGCAGTTCTTCTTCTTTCAGGCTGCTCTGTTGACGGGGCGTTACTGCCGACATTAGGCAACTTGTGAGTTGGCTGCCAATCAGCATGACGTCGGCAGTCGCGATCCATCAAGAGACCAGAGCGGAAGAGAAGCCGCTGCTCTGTAGACATGATATCAACAGAAGCCGCTGAATCGCTACCTGTTAGTTCTTAGGTCAATAGTAAAAAAAATGTGTGACGTGGTCATAAGATTAAGTAGACTGAGTAACATGGTCTATTACTGTATAATATGGTCTATTACTGTATAACAAGGTCTATTGCTGTATAACATGGTCCTTGACTGTATAACATGGTCTATTACTGTATAACATGGTCTATTACTGTATAGCATGGTCCTTGACTGTATAACATGGTCTATTACTGACCAGTGATAAATGGGGTTGTCCGTGCTTTTATACTTTTTTATTTGAAATATGGTTCCTAATGTTGGGGGCACTAGCTATAGGTATAGACCCTAATTGCTCTATAGGGGTTGTCCATCAATAAAGACAATTTTTTTTTATTACTTAAATGCATGCATTTTTAGCTAAAAATAATTTTTTGTAATTGGATTTGATTAAAAATTTTGCACCGTTTGCCTTTTGTAGTCTCTATCTTGCACTGTCTAAGAATCCATCAGTGAGCTTATTATAACAGTTCAATAGGAGAGAACTGTTATAACAAGAGAAGGAGAGTAACTTTTTTTATGTCTTTTTCTGACCTCATCTCAGCTGGTTTAAGACCACTGACCACATCCAAATGGTGCAATATATTTAATGAAACCAAAATGCGCAAAATATATCTTTAAGTCCACATAGGTGTAACATGCACCAATTGGCAGAACGGGGAATTTTTTATCCCCAATGGTGAACTTTTATCCCTGTTACAAAATATGTGCCGCAGGTCAGATGCATGATCGCTGGGGGTCTACCGGAAAAAGCCGAGCAGCCACCTAGGGAATGAATGGAGCAGCTGTCAAGCATGTGCCTTTGCTGAAGCGTTGGTCATCGAAACCAAGTTTTTACACTGCTGATACTACATAGTAAAAAAAACATAGTTCTTATAGATGCTATATAACCCTTTTAAGGCAACCCACATGTTACGGGTCCAGGTGGTGGAACCCCTGTGCCGCGGTGCAAGGAGGGACCCAGAGGGGCGTAGCTAAGTATCAACCCGAACCGACCCTGGTCGGCCGGCGGCTAACGACTCCGTGACCAGGGAGGATCCGGGCAGGATCCGGGCAGAGGGACTAGGTGCTACTCTGGGGACGACCTTGTAAGAGACCAGGTGGCTCCCACTAGAGATGAGCGCTGTTCGACTCGAACTGTTCGCCAATCTCAAATTCGAGCTGTTTTGGGCGGTGTTCAAGCCGTTCGGCGAACACGAACGATTTGAAAAAAATTCGGCTGTTCGAGGTTATGTTCGATAACTGTTCGTGCACCAAAATCATAACTGGATTTTTTCTCAGTAATGCTGAAAATTAATGTTAATACGCAGTTTGAGTGTACAGCGGGGAGGGGCAGGGGATGGATCTCTGCAGGAGTAATGAAGATCTCCATTTTTTTTTCTCTTTCCCGCATTTACAGTGGGGAGGTGCAATCTGTCAGCCTATCAGCAGCGCACACACGGAGTGAACTGCTTTTTTTCACACAAGCAATGGCATGTGTCATTGGTAGTGTATGTCACATGCCCTTGCCCTATAATACCCAGCCATTTTCCCCATCGCCACCAATTTCTCACTGCTGCAGCTGCGTGTTAGACGGCACCGCTGTTGCTGTGTGCGCTATACTTTGCTAATTTCAAGCCAATTTTTGCACAAATCTACAGATAGCTTGGGAGTAGGGAATAGTTGTGATTGCAGTCCTTTTAAGGACTAGGTTACATCATTTCCTACGACTTTTATCAGGCAGGTCTGTGCTCTTAAATAGATAGATTGTGGGAGTAAAGGCTAATTGTAATTGCAGTCCTTTTCAGGACTAAGTTACATCAGTTCCTATCAGTTTTTGCCAGGCAGGTCTGTGCCAGTGCTGTGCAAGTTTTTTTCACAGCATTTGGCTGAATCTAGCAAAGCTAATCCTTTTTGGCCTATTGCAGAGTGTGTTCTTCAGTGGAGTAGCCTATCTGTGTTGCAAGATACACCACCTGTGTATAGAATACCAATTTTTTTACTGCACCTAGTGAAGTAAAACCTTTTGGGCATAGCATCATTCTATTAGTCCATCTATACTGACCTCCATACGGTTGCAAATTGAATATAATTTTTTTCTGCATCTAGCTCTGAAAAAATATTTGGCCTTCTAGCAGTGTGTGGGACTTGTTCTATTAGTTCATCTATACTGACCTCCATCAGGTTGCAAATTGAATATAATTTTTTTTTGCATCTAGCTCTGAAAAAATATTTGGGCTTCTAGCAGTGTGTGGGACTTGTTCTATTAGTCCATCTATACTGACCTCCATCACGTTGCAAATTGAATATAATTTTTTTCTGCATCTAGCTCTGAAAAAATATTTGGGCTTCTAGCAGTGTGTGGGACTTTCTCTATTAGTCCATCTATACTGACCTCCATCAGGTTGCAAATTAAAAATAATTTTTTGTCTGCATCTAGCTCTGAAAAAATATTTGGCCTTCTAGCAGTGTGTGGGACTTCCTCTATTAGTCCATCTATACTGACCTCCATCAGGTTGCAAATGAAAAATAATTTTTATCTGCATCTATCTCTGAAAAAATATTTGGCCTTCTAACAGTGTGTGGGACTTTCTCTATTAGTCCATCTATACTGACCTCCATCAGGTTGCAAATTAAAAATAATTTTTATCTGCATCTAGCTCTGAAAAAATATTTGGCCTTCTAGCAGTGTGTGGGACTTTCTCTATTAGTCCATCTATACTGACCTCCATCAGGTTGCAAATTGAATATAATTTTTTTCTGCATCTAGCTCTGAAAAAATATTTGGCCTTCTAGCAGTGTGTGGGACTTGTTTTATTATTCCATCTATACTGACCTCCATCAGGTTGCAAATTGAATATAATTTTTTTCTGCATCTAGCTCTGAAAAAATATTTGGCCTTCTAGCAGTGTGTGGGACTTTCTCTATTAGTCCATCTATACTGACCTCCATCAGGTTGCAAATGAAAAATAATTTTTATCTGCATCTAGCTCTGAAAAAATATTTGGCCTTCTAGCAGGGTGTGGGACTCATTGTATTAGGCCATCTATACCAAGCTCCACCAGCTTTTTAATTAATAATAATTTTTAGCTGCATCTAGCCCTGAAAATAATTTTTCTTCCCAATAGTGGTAGCAATAGAAATATGGGGCGCGCGCCTGGCTTACAAAAATATACGCTTCATAACAAAAAACACCAGCCTAGCGCACTGCATTAATAAGATGGCATCATCCTCTCTCCCAGTGCTAGGCCTACTACCCAGGCTAGCATTCCTGTGCCTAAAACACAATGTATGGGTCCGCGCTAGCCACTATGCTGAGGGGTCTAAAGCTGCTGCTAACGCTTTATAACAATTAAATTGGCAGATTTTCACAGACCTCTTCCACAACGCCCACACATCGGGCAACAGTTGCCCACCTTCCCTATGGGATCTAGTGGTGAATAGTTGATGCCATTAATCAGAGCGTCAGTTGCCCCGTCGACGTGGAAAGCATACGATAAGGCATGGGAAGAGTGGACACGACTAGTAGCAGGCAGACGGGTTGACCAATGTGAACAAGCCAGATCACAAGTCACCATAGAATTTCTCCACCAGCTAATTATGAGGGGCATATCAGGGGCGTCAGCGCAGCGGTGTCTGACCGGAGTAGCATTTCACTTCCAACTACTGAATTGGGGAGATGTGACAAAGGTTCATCATCAGACAATCCATAAAAGGGTGGAAAAGGGTTCAGCCAAGTCAGGAGTATAGACGTCCCGTCCCGTGTCACTAAAACTGATTTCTCACATCATATCCCTAACACCATTAACATGACACTCACAATTTGAAGCAACACTACTGTCTACTGCATTTGTGATCGCCTTCTTCGGGGCGCTATGCATAAGCGAATTAGTCCCTCAATCCAAAATTACCACCAGTGGAGGCTTATTACACCAGGATGTAGTCATAGCCAATAATGCAATACGTCTACGCATACACAAATCGAAAACGGTTCCAGCGGGCAGGGGCACTTGGGTACTTCTACAACTCACAAACGGTATACTGAGTCGGGTAACAATAGTAAAAACATATTTAACCATCAGATCACAAAGTAATTTCTTCCTATCACACATTGATGGAATGCCATTATCAAGATACCAGTTCCAAGCTATATTTAATAAATGCATAACATCGGCAGGGAACCACCCCAAAGATTACGGGACACACTCATTCCGCATAGGCGCGGCCACGGAAGCAGCAAGAGCAGGACTGTCAGAAACGGAAGTTCAGAGGATAGGGAGATGGCGATCCACGTGTTTGGCAAGATACATAAGACCGGACTTGTTATCCTAACGTGGTTTGTTTCTTTTACAGGTGACGCTAAGCCAACAGTGTGGGTGATAGGCCACTCGTATATGTATTGGGCAGAAAAAAGGGCGAAAGTCTGCCCAGGCGGGAGGAAATTAGAGTTTCATAACACATATTTCAACTAGAGAGGTATTAGAGGCCTTCTATGGCCACAGGTACTAATGGAGGTAATCAAGGTAGGGAGAGAGGCAAGATGTCCGGTCATATTAGTTATACAGGCCGGGGGAAACAACCTAGGTCATCACAACAACGCATAACTAATGGCAATAATGAAACTAGACACTGAGCGCTTCAGAGAATTTTTCACAAAACTAGCTATAGCATGGTTAGAGATTGTGCCGATAGCGGTATGGCAAGGTGCGCGAGACATCACGGCCATCGAACGGAGAAGGCGGGTAATAAATATTCGGATGGCAAAATTTAGAAGAGACAGAGGCGGTGTAGTGGTACGACACCGACAACTGGAAGGAGATAAAGCAGGCCTCATACGGCCCGACGTTGTTCACTTAATGGGTATTGTACTGGATATATTCCTGTCAGGACTCCAGGACGGAGTGGAACAAGCGTTAAGAGTGATGGGTGGGGGTCAGAGTCCTGCATACGAGTACGCCGGATCCTCCGTGGCCTGGAAATAGAAAGGACATGTTGGAGAGTTACACTTGTTGGCCAACTTGCCGGAGTGGAGACCCAGGGCATGCTGCAACAAGCTGAATTATTTTAGAAATAAAATGCCTTTCTAATGGAATGAGTATAAAGAGTTAATAAAGCTGTGACCGATCCTCACCCATCCAGTTGTAAGAGTTACATTATTGTATTGTCAAGGAAAGGGGGGCGGTAGGGGGGCTGAGCGTCTGGGTTTGGTTGGGGGTCCCCACAGTCTGCCTAGGCTAGATGCATTTAAAAATTCTTATTAGATACACAGGCGGTGCAGCTTGCTTCGCAGCTGGGCTACTACGCCCAAAGTATTGCCTAGGCTAGATGCAGTTAAAAATTCTACGCTGACTAGCAGACACTGAAGATTTGGGGCAGACCTCTGAGTAAACAGCTCTTCAGACTCAACCATCTGTGTTACCCCAAGCCATAGTGTATGTAGTTTCTTACAGTTAAAAGGGGGGGGGCGACCCAACCCACCTGGAATTGACGATGCCAACGTCACGTAAGACACAGCAAGGGGACTCCAAAAAGAGTCTCCATTTTTTCCCAAAATTGTGGCACAGCCACCACTTAACCCTAGAACGCATACCTGGGGCCTCGCAGGCCCGCCCTATTAATTGTTTTCTATTTTCTGCAAGATTACTTTAGTTAGAATTTTGAAACTCTAGGTATTCTTCATGTATATAGTTGTTTGTCATTTGAGTTTGAGTTATTCCATGTTATTTGCACACGGGCCTAAAAGGCCCCAGGTATATGAAAGTGTAGATTTTTATGGTCATGCGTTCTAGGGTTAAGTGGCATCAATTGCCCCACAGTTGCTTAAAGCGGTTGGTGAGGTGATTTTACCAAATCCTCAAGGTTTTAGTCTCCCAAGGATAACACAGGGGTAGAAAAGTCCTTGCGAATCCATGATTTGTTCATCTTTATGAACGTGAGTCTGTCTACATTCTCAGTGGACAGACGCGTGCGCTTATCTGTCAGCACACCACCAGCAGCGCTGAACACACGTTCAGAGAGAACACTGGCTGCAGGGCATGACAAGATCTCCAAGGCGTGAGTGGCGAGCTCCGGCCATTTTTCCAGATTGGAATATCAAAATGAGCAAGGGTCCAGTGACACAGTCATGGCTTCGATGTTCACTTGGAGATACTCCTGCACCATCCTCTCTAGGCATTGACTATGTGTCAAACTTCTTGTCTCCTGTGGCCTTGCAAAGGATGGTCTAAAAAAGTGGTGAAACGATTCCACAAAATTGCTGTTACCAGCAGATACTGTGTTACTGTTACGGTTTGAGTGATGAAGACTCGACAGTCCCACGGTTGGCAAGTTAGAACTGTGAGATTCACTACGTGCACCACTGGTGTTTTGTGGAAAAGCACATGTAAGATTCTGCAACAGCGTCTGCAGACACTCCTGCATGCATCAATCCCTTTTTATGGCAGGAATTATTTCGGCAAATTTACTTTTGTACCGGGGATCTAAGAGTGTGGCAACCTAGTAGTCGGTATTACTTTGAATTCTGACAATCTGAGGGTCATGTTGCAGGTAGTGCAGCAAGAAGGCACTCATGTGTCTTGTGCATCCAGGAGGACCAAGTCCTTGTTGTGTTGGTAGCGAGGTAAGAATCATGCTTCCTTCCTCTGCCCTCTCCCCCCAACCTCGCACAACAGAAATGTGATCAAGGTCTCCCTCATCTGATGAGTCTTCCATGCCCATCGCCAGTTCGTCCTCCACTTCTTCCTCGGCTCCTGCACCTTCCTCAACAGTTTGGCTGCTACCATGCGCCCTGGTTAATCCCTCTCCCCCACCCTCCCATGCCTGCTGCCTTGGTGCTGCCAACCGTCTGGACCTTGGAGATGTTATCCCTTCCACATACGACTCCTCCTCTACTTCCTCCACCTCCTCTTGTCCCACCACCTGACTCTGAATTCTGTTTAATGTGTTCTCCAGCATGTAAATCACTGGAATAGTCATGCTGATAATGGCATCATCGTCAGCACTAAACATCTTCGTCGCCATTTCAAAACTGTGCAGAAGGGTGTGTGGCGCCCCTGAGGGTTCAGTCGCCACAGAGTTACTGCATCTCACCCAGAGGTGTGGTATCTCACCCTCAGGTAAGGAAGGCATATGACTCGGGACCCTAACACCTGCATCCAACACATACCCGCAGTGGGGGTAGGGCGAGATTGCTCCTAAGGGAGAGCACAGTCCCAGGTCCCTAGCTGGTGGGAGGGCCCTATGTAGTGGGTGCTTAGGGGAGCAGCTTAGCGGAGCACATGACAGGGAGAGTATAAATAGGAAGCCATCTTAGAAAGAGCAAGTCAGTCAGAGGAGGAAAAGTGACAGGAGCAGAGGCTCGGCATGAGCTCTGCTCCAGAGGCGGGCCTAGCCTGGGAGGCCCAGGACTGAAGGAGAGAAGAGAGGAGTGGGAGCAGGAAGGCTCCAGGAACCAAAGGGACCCTAGGGCTACGGGCCATGCAGAAGGCCACCCGTACTCCTGCTGCTACCAGGAGGTAGAGGGGTCAGGCCAGATAAGGGGAATCGGTCCCTCAACTAGCGGAGAAACAGCAAGGCTCAACTAGAAACCGGAGGCTGCAGCATTTCATGTACTGCAGGTAAAAGTCCACACCAGTCTCACTAAGAAGGTAGCCACAAAGGACCAAGGGGACGGAACACAAGTCGCCCGCCAAGGCCCGAGGATACCGGATAGAAGTGTCACTGGGTGTGAGGTGCAGGGAGAAGGCCAGAGAAAGGACACACAGAAGGGGGTCCTGCTAAGTACTCCGGAGCTAACTGGGGGTGGACTGAGCCCCTCACTGAGTATGCACAGCACGACGGGTGAGATTGCTCTGGTACCTGTAATCTGGACTGCAACAACTGTGGGTAAAGATCTTGGGACTGCATCACACGGACTCTGTGTTCATTACTGACTCCCTGCACTACAACCACCATCATCCACCCACACTGCCCTGAAGCTACACTCTTCCTGTAGTGAGTAATAATACCATTGCTGCAAAACCACCAGCTTCAGAGGACTGTTCCGCAGCGGCGGCCCCTTTTGCCCTACTCCAGAGGTGGCGTAGTCGGACATTATAAAACCCATATATACAAATTACCCTTGGATTGACCGCCCTGGATCACGGACCGGGTCACCGCCACAGTGACTACAACCCCCAGCGTCTTCCGGCCCGGCTCAGGGTACCCCACGGCCCAGGGGGCGCGTCAACTTCATAGGTCCCTGATCTGAGACCACTCCTGCAGCGTGATTTGCCCCACCTCTGGATCTCGTTGGCCCAGGCTATACGTCAGAACGTATTGCACCAGGGCTTGTCGGTGCTGCCACAGTCGCTGCAACATGGTCAGAGTTGAATTCCACCGTGTCGGCACATCGCATTTCAGCCAGTGAACTGGCAGGCCCAACGACTTCTGTAGAGATGTAAGTCGTTGAGCTGCGGGATGCGAACGGCGGAAGTGAGCACACAGCGACCGTGCCCCCTGCAGAAGGCCATCTAGTCCGGGATAGTGGGCTAACAATTTATGGACAACCAGGTTCAACACGTGAGCCATACAAGGCACGTGTGTGACATTTCCCCGGCGAAGGGCCGCACCCAGGTTTGCAACATTGTCGCACACGGCCTTCCCTGGTTTCAGGTCCAGTGGAGACAACCATTCATGAAACTGGGTCTCCAGAGCTGACCACAACTCCTCAGCTGTGTGACTCACATTTCCCAGACATTTCAAAGTAAACACTGATGCCTTGAGCCCTGCTGCCAGCATAGTAAGGAGGTGTGCAGGATTCCTTCTGCGCAGTTAGAAAGCAGGTGGCATTACCAGACAGGCTTTGGGTGCAGGTGGAGGACCGAGAGGAGGTTGAGGAGGCAGAAGCAGTGGAGGAACTTCGAGATAAAGAGGATTTACGCACAACTCGTGGGGACGGTAAGACTTGGACAGCAGCCCCTTGTCCTGCTGTCACCATAGTTACCCAGTGCCCAGTCAGCGACATTTAACGCCCCTGTCCATGCTTACTCATCCAAGTGTCTGTGGTGAAATGCACCCTGTCAAACACAGAGTTTCTCAAAGAAGCGGTGATGTTGTGTGCGACATGCTGGTGGAGCGCAGGCACACCTTTCTTTGAGAAGTAGTGCCGACTGGGCATCTGGTACTGGGGCACTGCGACGGACATAAGGTCTCGAAAATCCACTGTGTCCTCCAGGCGGAAAGGCAGCATTTCTGTAGCCAAGAGCTTGCAGATGGTGAAATTCAACCTCTTAGCTTTCTCATGGCTAGGAGGAAATGGTCTTTTACTTTTCCACATCTGAGGGACCGAGGGCTGGCTGTTGTGCTTAGACGGGGTTGAGTAGGGTGTCCCCGGCAAACTGCTGGTCTATGAGGAAGATGCAGGCGGACATGTTAGGTTGTCTTGATCCAAAGGTGGTGCTCTCGATGTCAGAGAGCGCTCAACACCAGCAGGTGTTTCCACTTCCCAATAAACTGACGACCTGCCAATCACACTGACTGCTGCAGGTAAAGAGGTGGCAGGTCTGCGTCCAAAAACATGTGTGACTGCTGTCCACCCAGTCACAGAGGATGAAGAGGCCGCGGATGCACAAGATGGGGCAGACGGTGGTTGGCCCAGCCTGCTAGGCCGCATTGTAGCACAGTGAGCTTCCCACTGCAACTTATGCTTCATAACCATGTGACGGTACATGCATGAAGTACTCAAACTATGGATTTTTTGGCCTCTACTTAGCTTTTGGTGACAAATATTACAGATAACACGAGTTGGGTCATCGTTATCATTCTGAATAAATGCCCAGGCTATGCAAGGCTTAGAGCCCATGCGACCTGAAGAGCCACTACGACTTGTGGTCAGAGGCAGAGTTGTGGTTGAGGATGCAGTTGTTGACGTGCTTCCAGTACTCCGTCTCTGTCCAGGAAGGCGCAACCTAACCTCGTCGTCAATAGCATCTGTGACGCCCCGCTGTGCTTGGTATCACAGATCCTAGAAGAGTGTATTGATGGAATCCTCCACAAGAGGCCCCCATAAACATTCACACACCTCCACCTTCCACCTCAGACCAGCAGAGGGAGCCCGTTAGGGATATAAATAGGAAAGGTGGAGCTAGGCAGTTCAGTTCCTCTAAAGAGTTCCTGCAGTAGAGAAGCCTAAGAGAGGTCAGTCTGCAGTGGAGCTCAGTCTAGTCTAGAGAACTCAGTTAATAGTTCAGCAGTGGAGCACGAGGCTCCTGCTAGCTAGATTCAGTAAGGCATAACCGGAATCCCTGGAGAACTACAAGTCCCAGGATCGCTAAGGTGCTGATACGTAACAGAGCCAGGAGACGCTTAGGCCCCACATAGTGGGAGCGTGAACTCCAAGAGAAGGCCCTACCACAAGGTCAGCCAGCGCAGGACAGAGACAAAGTTAGGCCTAGCTCCAGGCAGGTCAGAAACTTACTACACAGAGGCAAGAAACAGGAGGCCCTACACCCGCTAATTGGGGAGGATCCTGATATTCACCCTTCACCCTACAGTGCTCCGGGATGTGCCTGAATTTGCTCCAGTAAAAGGTACTGAAGTGACTACCGTGTCCGTTCCCGTTCTTGCTCTGACACAGCTGGGTCTCGCCTGTCCTGCATTCCCCCTGCATACGCTGCCCTGAGACCTAGCTCCACCTGTGGGGAGCTATACTATCGAGCTGCCTTATCACGGGTCTCAGTGGACTGCTGCAGCGCTGGTGCTTCTCACCAGATACCACAGGTGGCGTCATGAACTCTTATAAAATTAACAATTATCCACTCTTTTAAAGAGTGACACCAGGGTACGGGCCAGGGAGCCGACCACCGCGACATCCCCAAGGCCAGGCAAAGGCCCGGGTACCGAGTCATCCCCATCCCCTGGGCTAGTCACATCCTCCTCCACCTCCTCCGTTGACCTCATCGACTGGCTGACTGTGGGTTGACAGTAAGTGGGATCTCCAACCTCGTCATCATCACCCTGTATGTTATCACACCCGTCGTCCTCAAAGCCAACCTCTTCCTGCCCTGACCGAAAAGTCAAGTTGTCGCTTCAATCAGGTATTTGAGTCTCATCATCGTCTTCATCATTGTCTCCACCAACAGGAGTGACAGTTTGGGAACGAGGGTTTACATTATGCTCAGAACCTTCTTCATCTGGTCCTGGATCCGACTTATAAAGATTCTGGGCATCAGTGCAGATCATTTCCTCATCTGGATTAACAGAAGCTCTGGAGCAGACCTCCATTTCCCAGGCTATAGAATGAGTAAACAGCTCTCCAGACTCAACCATCTGTGTTACCCCATACTCAGACGGGCAGCTGGAGACTTGGGAGCTGTGAGGAAGCAAGTGCGATTGGGGTGACTCCTCTGAGGACTGGAGTATTTGTGATGTTGAAATTGAGGTGGAGGAGAGCCCACTTGAAGGAGCACTTGATATCCGCTGAAGCACCTGCTGTTTTTGTGCCTCATCTGGAATTTGTAGCGATGGGCTTGTCCGTAAGAAAGGGATCGTATCACATTGTCCACGAAAAGAAGTCGACATCTTAGTTTGGCTGGAAGATGGTCTTTCTTCTGCAGATGTTACCCCCCCCCCACCGTGGGGGGGGGCTCGACCCACCAGCGGACAGGCACCAGTATTGGGAGAGGGGGGCTGGCCGTCAGGGTCCACTGCGGCTCTGGCACAAACCCGGCGACACGGAGGTGGCACGGGCAGGAACGGACTGGCCGTGTCGGCTTCTCACTTTTTGGATTTTAGAAGGGCATTACATGCCTATATCTGTGTCTCCCCCTCCTTTTACTCTGCCACCTCTTTTCTTTTCGCATGACTATATGTACTTGTCACTTTTCCATGTGTTAGTTATGTCTTCTGAGCAGTTTGTCAGCTTTTGGACACCTTTGAAGGTGTTTTCTATGTGTTTCTATGTGTTTTTGTTTGCCTGCCATTGGTTTTAACTGTGTTCGAAGGTGTTCGACGAACAGTTCGGCGAACACACGGGTGTTCGACGAACCGAACCGAACTCGAACACTACGGGGGTGGCTCAACACTAGTTAAAACTTTCTGAATTCCACAGCTCTTCAAATATTGTATTTTTATTCCACTGTGACCTCCAGCACTCTTCCAAGGGGCATTAAAAAAGTCTTGTTAAGCTACTGTGAACTTCATATCTCTTCCATGGGGCATTGATATTGTCTTTTTATTCCACTGTAACCTCCACCACTCTTCCAAGGGGCATTAAAACCGTCTTATTAAGCTGCTGTGACCTACACGTATCTTCCAAGGGGAATTAAAACCATCTTGATAAACCACTCTCAACTCCACAGCTCTTCCAAGGGGCATTAAAAGCTTCTTGTTAAGCTACTGTGACCTCCACGTCTCTTCCATGGGCCACTGATATTTTCTTTTTAAACCACAGCGACCTACATCCTTCTTCCAAGGGGCATTAAAGCCGTCTTGTTAAGCTACTGTGACCTCCACAAATCTTCAATGGGGCTTTGAAATTGTCTTTTCATTCCACTATAACCTCCACCACTCTTCCAAGGGGCATTAAAACCATGTTGTTAAGCTACTGTGACCTCCACTTCTCTTGCAAGGGGCATTGATATTGTCTATTTATTCCACTGCGACCTGCACAACTCTTCCAAGGGGCATTGATATTGTCTTTTTATTCCACTGCGACCTTCATCACTCTTCCAAGGGGCATTAAAACCGTCTTGTTAAGCTACTGTGACCTCCACGTCTCTTGCAAGGGGCATTGATATTGTCTTTTTATTAAACTGCGACTTCCACCACTCTTCCAAGGGGCATTAGAACCATCTATTTAAGCTGCTGTGACCTACACGTATCTTCAAAGGGGCATAAAAACCATCTTGATAAACCACTCTGAACTCCACAGCTCTTCCAAGGGGCATTAAAAGCGTCTTGTTAAGCTACTGTGACCTCTACGTCTCTTCCTCGGGGCATTGACATTGTCTTTTTAAACCACAGCGACCTTCACCACTCTTCCAAAGGGCAAATAAACTGCCTTGTTAAGCTACTGTGACCTCCACGTATTTTCCACGGGGCATTGATATTGTACTTTTATTCCACTGCGACCTCCACCACTCTTCCAAGGGGCATTGATATTGTCTTTTTATTACACTGCGACCTCCATTAATCTTCCAAGGGGCATTAATACCGTCTTGTTAAGCTGCTGTGACCTCCACGTCTCTTCCACGGGGCATTGATATTGTCTTTTTATTCCACTGTAACCTCCACCTCTCTTCCAAGGGGCATTAAAACCGTCTTGTTAAGCTACTGTGACCTCCACGTCTCTTCAAAGTGGCATTGATATTGTCTTTTTATTCCACTGCGACCTCCACCACTTTTACAAGGGGCATTAAAACCGTCTTGATAAGCTATTGTGACCTCCACATCTCTCCCACGTGGCATTGATATTGTTGTTTTACTCCACTGCGACCTCCACCACTCTTCCAAGGGGCATTGATATTGTCTTTTATTCCACTGCGACCTCCACCACTCTTCCAAGGGGCATTGATATTGTCTTTTATTCCACTGCGGCCTCCACCACTCTTCCAAGGGGCATTATAACCATCTTGTTTAGCTAATGTGACCTCCACGTCTATTCCACGGGTCATTGATATTGTCTTTTTATTCCATTGTATCCTCCACCACTTTTCCAAGGGGCATTAAAACCGTCTTGTTAAGCTACTGTGACCTCCATGTCTCTTCCAAGGGGCATTAAAACCGTCTTGTTAAACCACTCTGAATTCCACAGCTCTTCCAAGGGGCATTAAAACAGTCTTGTTAAGCTACTGTGACCTCCCCGTTTCTTCCCAGGGGCATTGATATTGTCTTTTTATTCCACTGCGACCTCCACCGCTCTTCCAAGGGGCATGATATCCGTCTTTTTAAGTTACTGTGACCTCCACATCTCTTCCATGGGGCATTGATATTATCTTTTTATTCCACTGCGATCTAGACCACTCTTCCAAGGGGCATTGGTATTGTCTTTTTATTCCATTGTAACCTCCTGCACTCTTCCAAGGGGCATTAAAACTGTCTTGTTAAGCTACTGTGAACTTCACGTCTCTTCCACAGGGGATTGATATTGTCTTTTTATTCCACTGTAACCTCCACCACTCTTCCAAGGGGCATTAAAACCGTCTTGTTAAGCTGCTGTGACCTAAACGTCTTTTCCAAGGGGCATTAAAACCATCTTGATAAACCACTCTGAACTCCACAGATCTTCCAAGGGGCATTAAAAGCATCTTGTTAAGCTACTGTGACCACCAGGTCTCTTCCATGGGGCTCTGATATTGTCTTTTTAAACCACAGCGACCTCCACCCTTCTTCCAAGGGGCATTAAAACCATCTTTTTAAGCTACTCTGACCTCCACGTCTCTTCCACGGGGCATTGATATTGTCTTTTCATTCCACTGTAACCTCCACCACTCTTCCGAGGGGCATTAAAACCATCTTGTTAAGCTACTGTGACCTCCACGTCTATTGCACGGGTCATTGATATTGTCTTTTTATTCCACTGTAACCTCCACAACTTTTCCAAGGGGCATTAAAACCGTCTTGTTAAACTTCTGTGACCTCCATGTCTCTTCCAAAGGGCATTAAAAATGTCTTGTTAAAACTTTCTGAATTCCACAGCTCTTCCAAGTGGCATTAAAACCATCTTGTAAGCTACTGTGACCTCCACGTTTCTTCCACGGAGCATTGATATCGTCTTTTTATTTCACTGCGACCTCGACCACCCTTCCAAGGGGCATTGACATTGTATTTTTATTCCACTGTGACCTTCAGCACTCTTCTAATGGGCATTAAAACCGTCTTGTTAAGCTACTGTGAACTTCACGTATCTTCCATGGGGCATTGATATTGTCTTTTTATTCCACTGTAACCTCCACCACTCTTCCAAGGGGCATTAAAACCGTCTTATTAAGCTGCTGTGACCTACACGTATCTTCCAAGGGGCATTAAAACCATCTTGATAAACCACTCTGAATTCCACAACTCTTCCAAGGGGCATTAAAAGCGTCTTGTTAAGCTACTGTGACCTCTACGTCTCTTCCTCGGGGCATTGACATTGACTTTTTAAACCACAGCGACCTTCACCACTCTTCCAAAGGGCAAAAAAACTGTCTTGTTAAGCTACTGTGAACTCCACGTATTTTCCACGGGGCATTGATATTGTCCTTTTATTCCACTGCGACCTCCACCACTCTTCCAAGGGGCATTGATATTGTCTTTTTATTACACTGCGACCTCCATTAATCTTCCAAGGGGCATTAATACCGTCTTGCTAAGCTGCTGTGACCTCCACGTCTCTTCCACGGGGCATTGATATTGTCTTTTTATTCCACTGTAACCTCCACCACTCTTCTAAGGGGCATTAAAACCGTCTTGTTAAGCTACTGTGACCTCCACGTCTCTTCAAAGTGGCATTGATATTGTCTTTTTATTCCACTGCGACCTCCGCCACTTTTCCAAGGGGCATTAAAACCGTCTTGATAAGCTATTGTGACCTCCACATCTCTCCCACGTGGCATTGATATTGTTGTTTTATTCCACTGCGACCTCCACCACTCTTCTAAGGGGCATTGATATTGTCTTTTTTTCCACTGTGACCCCCACGTCTATTCCACGGGTCATTGATATTGTCTTTTTATTCCATTGTAACCTCCACCACTTTTCCAAGGGACATTAAAACCGTCTTGTTAAGCTACTCTGACCTCCATGTCTCTTCCAAGGGGCATTAAAACCATCTTGTTAAACCACTCTGAATTCCACAGCTCTTCCAAGGGGCATTAAAACAGTCTTGTTAAGCTACTGTGACCTCCCCGTTTCTTCCAAGGCGCATTGATATTGTCTTTTTATTCCACTGCGACCTCCACCGCTCTTTCAAGGGGCATGATATCCGTCTTTTTAAGTTACTGTGACCTCCACATCTCTTCCATGGGCATTGATATTGTCTTTTTATTCCATTGTAACCTCCTGCACTCTTCCAAGGGGCATTAAAACCGTCTTGTTAAGCTACTGTGAACTTCAAGTCTCTTCCACGGAGGATTGATATTGTCTTTTTATTCCACTGTAACCTCCACCACTCTTCCAAGGGGCATTAAAACCGTCTTGTTAAGCTGCTGTGACCTAAACGTCTTTTCCAAGGGGCATTAAAACCATCTTGATAAATCACTCTGAACTCCACAGATCTACCAAGGGGCATTAAAAGCATCTTGTTAATTTACTGTGACCACCAGGTCTCTTCCATGGGGCACTGATATTGTCTTTTTAAACCACAGCGACCTCCACCCTTCTTCCAAGGGGCATTAAAACCATCTTTTTAAGCTACTCTGACCTCCACGTCTCTTCCACGGGGCATTGATATTGTCTTTTCATTCCACTGTAACCTCCACCACTCTTCCGAGGGGCATTAAAACCATCTTGTTAAGCTACTATGACCTCCACGTCTCTTGCAAGGGGCATTGATATTGTCTTTTTATTCCACTTGGACCTCCACCACTCTTCCAAGGGGCATTAAAACCATCTTGTTAAGCTCCTGTGACCTCCACGTCTATTGCACGGGTCATTGATATTGTCTTTTTATTCCACTGTAACCTCCACAACTTTTCCAAGGGGCATTAAAACCGTATTGTTAAGCTTCTGTGACCTCCATGTCTCCTCCAAGGGGCATTAAAAATGTCTTGTTAAAACTTTCTGAATTTCACAGCTCTTCCAAGTGGCATTAAAACCATCTTGTAAGCTACTGTGACCTCCACGTTTCTTCCACGGAGCATTGATATCGTCTTTTTATTTCACTGCGACCTCGACCACCCTTCCAAGAGGCATTGATATTGCATTTTTATTCCACTGTGACCTTCAGCACTCTTCTAAGGGGCATTAAAACCGTCTTGTTAAGCTACTGTGAACTTCACGTCTCTTCCATGGGGCATTGATATTGTCTTTTTATTCCACTGTAACCTCCACCACTCTTCCAAGGGGCATTAAAACCGTCTTATTAAGCTGCTGTGACCTACACGTATCTTCCACGGGCATTGATATTTTCTTTCTATCCCACTGCGACCTCCGCCATTCTTCCATTTTGACAATGATATAGTCCTTTTAATCCACCGCGACCTCCACCACTATTCCAAGTGGCATTAATATTGTATTTTATTTCACTGCAACCTCCACCACTCTTGCAAGGAGCATTAAAACCGTCTTGTTAAGCTACTTTGACCTCCACATCTCTTCAACGGGGCATTGATATTGTCTTTTTATTCCACTGCGACCTCCATCACTCTTCCAAGGGGCATTAAAACCGACTTGTTAAGCAGCTGTGACTACACGTCTCTTCCACGGGCATTGATATTGTCTTTTTATTCCACTGCGACCTCCACCACTCTTCAAAGGTGCATTGATATTGTCTATTTATGTCACTGTAACCTCCACCAATCTTCCAAGGTGTATTAAAACCATCTTGTTAAGCTACTGTGACCTCCACGTCTCTTCCAAGGGGCATTAAAACCATCTTTTTAAGCCACTCTGAATTCCACAGATCTTACAAGGGGCATTAAGACAGAGTTGTTAAGCTGCTGTGACCGCCACATCTCTTCCATGGGGCATTGATATTGTCTTTTTATTCCACTGCGACCTCCACCACTCTTCCAAGGGGCATTGATATTGTCTATTTATTCCACTGTAACCTCCACCAATCTTCCAAGCGGTATTAAAACCGTCATGTTAAGCTACTGTGACCTCCACGTCTCTTCCAAGGGGCATTAAAACCATCTTGTTAAACCACTCTGAACTAAACAACTCTTCCAAGGGGCATTAAAACCATCTTGATAAACTACTTTGACCTCCACGTCTCTGCCTTGGGGCGTTGATATTTTATTTTTATTCCGCTACGACCTCCATCACTCTTCCAAGAGGCATTAAAACCGCCTTGTTAAGCTACTATGACCGCCACGTCTCTTCCACGGGTCTTTGATATTGTCTTTTTATTCCACTGCGACCTCCACCATTCTTCCATGGGGCAATAAAACCATCTTGTTAAGCTACTGTGACCTCCATGTCTCTTCCACGGGGCATTGATATTGTCTTTTTATTCCACTGCGACCTCCACCACTCTTCCAAGGGGCATTAAAACCGTGTTGTTAAGCTACTGTGACCTCCACGTCTCTTCCATGGGGCATTCATTTTGTCTTTCTATTCCACTGCGACCTCCACCACTCTTCCAAGGGGCATTAAAACCGCCTTGTTAAGCTACTATGACCGCCACGTCTCTTCCACGGGTCTTTGATATTGTCTTTTTATTCCACTGCGACCTCCACCATTCTTCCATGGGGCAATAAAACCATCTTGTTAAGCTACTGTGACCTCCATGTCTCTTCCACGGGGCATTGATATTGTCTTTTTATTCCACTGCGACCTCCACCACTCTTCCAAGGGGCATTAAAACCGTGTTGTTAAGCTACTGTGACCTCCACGTCTCTTCCATGGGGCATTCATTTTGTCTTTCTATTCCACTGCGACCTCCACCACTCTTCCAAGGGGCATTAAAACCGTCTTGTTAAGCTACTGTGATCCCCACGTCTCTTCCACGGTGCAATGATATTTTCTTTTTATTCGACTGTAACCTCCAGCACTATTCCAAGGGGCATTACAGCCGTCTTGTTAAGCTACTGTGACCTCCTCATATCTTTCAAGGGGCATGAAAACTGTCTTGTTAAGCGACTCTGAACTCTACAACACTTCCAAGGGGCATTAAAACCGTCTTGTTAAGCTACTTTGACCTCCACGTCTCTTCAACGGGGCATTGATATTGTCTTTTTATTCCACTGCGACCTCCATCACTCTTCCGAGGGGCATTAAAACCGACTTGTTAAGCAGCTGTGACTACACGTCTCTTCCACGGGCATTGATATTGTCTTTTTATTCCACTGCGACCTCCACCACTCTTCCAAGGGGCATTGATATTGTCTATTTATGTCACTGTAACCTCCACCAATCTTCCAAGGTGTATTAAAACCATCTTGTTAAGCTATTGTGACCTCCACGTCTCTTCCAAGGGGCATTAAAACCATCTTGTAAAACCACTCTGAATTCCACAGCTCTTCCATCGGGTATTAAACCGTCTTTTTAAGCTACTGTTACCTCCACGTCTCTTCCACGGGGCATGGATATTGTCTTTTTATTCCACTGTAACCCCCACCACTCTTCCAAAGGGCATAAAACCATCTTGTTAAGCTACTGTGACCTCCACGTCTCTTCCAAGGGGCATTAAAACCATCTTGTTAAACCACTCTGAACTCCACAGCTCATTCAAGCGGCATTAAAACCGTCTTGTTAAGCTACTGTGACCTCAACGTCTCTTCCACGGGGCATTAATATTTTCTTTTTATTCCACTGCGACCTCCACCACTCTTCCATGGGGCAATAAAATCGTCTTGTTAAGGTACTGTGACCTCCACGTCTCTTCCACTGGGAATTGATATTGTCTTTTTATTCCACTGTGACCTCCACTACTCTTCCAAGGGGCAATAAAGCCGTCTATTTAATGTACTGTGACCTCCACGTTTCTTCCACGGGGCATTGAAATTGTCTTTCTATTCCACTGCGACCTCCACCACTCTTCCAAGGGGCAATGATATAGTCTTTTTATTCTACTACGACCTCCACCACTCTTCCAAGGGGCATTAAAACCGTCTTGTTAAGTTACTGTGAACTCCATGTCTCTTCCACGGGGCATTGATATAGTCTTTTTATTTCACTGTAACCTCCACCACTATTCCAAGGGGCATTTAAAACGTCTTGTTAAGCTATTTTGACCTCCTCGTCTCTTCCACGGGGCATTGATATTGTCTTTTTATTCCGCTGCAACCTCCATCACTCTTCCAAGGGGCATTAAAAACGTTTGTTAAGCTACTGTGACCTCCACGTCTCTTCCACGGGTCATTGATATTGTCTTTTTATTAAACTGCGACCTCCAACACTCTTCCATGGGGAAATAAAACCATCTTGTTAAGCTACTGTGACCTCCACGTCTCTTCCATGGTGCATTGATATTGTCTTTTTATTCCAAAGCGACCTCCACCACTCTTCCAAGGGGCATTAAAACCGTGTTGTTAAGCTACTGTGACCTCAACGTCTCTTCTATGGGGCATTGATTTTGTCTTTCTATTCCACTGCGACCTCCACCACTCTTCCAAGGGGCATTAAAACCGTCTTGTTAAGCTGCTGTGACCTCCACATTAAAACAATCTTGTTAAACCACTCTGTACTCCACAGCTCTTTCAAGGGGCTTTAAAACCATCTTGTTAAGCCACTGTGACCTCCACGTCTCTTCCACGGGGCATTGATATTGTTTTATTATTCCACTGCGACCTCCAGCACTCTTCCAAGGGCCATTAAAACCATCTTGTTAATCTACTGTGACCTCCATGTCTCTTCCACGGGGCATTGATATTGTCTATCTATTCCACTGCGACCTCCACCCCTCTTCCAAGGGGCATTAAAACCGCCTTGTTAAGCTACTGTGACCTCCACGTCTCTACCACGGGGCAATGATATTGTCTTTTTATTCCACTGTAACCTCCAACACTATTCCAAGGGGCATTAAAACCGTCTTGTTAAGCTACTGTTACCTCCACGTCTCTTTCAAGGGGCATTAAAACTGTCTTGATAAACGACTCTGAACTCCAAAACTCTTCCAAGGGGCATTAAAACCATCTTGTTAAGCTACTTTGACCTCCATGTCTCTTCCACGGGTCATTGATATTGTCTTTTTATTAAACTGCGACCTCCACCACTCTTCCATGGGGAAATAAAACCATCTTGTTAAGCTACTGTGACCTCCACGTCTCTTCCACGGTGCATTGATATTGTCTTTTTATTCCAAAGCGACCTCCACCACTCTTCCAAGGGGCATTAAAACCGTGTTGTTAAGCTACTGTGACCTCTGCGTCTCTTCTATGGGGCATTGATTTTGTCTTTCTATTCCACTGCGACCTCCACCACTCTTCCAAGGGGCATTAAAACCGTCTTGTTAAGCTGCTGTGACCTCCACATTAAAACAATCTTGTTAAACCACTCTGTACTCCACAGCTCTTTCAAGGGGCTTTAAAACCATCTTGTTAAGCCACTGTGACCTCCACGTCTCTGCCACGGCGCATTGATATTGTCTTTTTTTTCCACTGCGACCTCCACCCATCTTCCATGGAGCAATTGAACCGTCTTGTTAAGCTACTGTGACCACCATGTCTCTTCCACGGGGCATTGATATTGTCTTTTTATTCCACTGCGACCTCCACCAATCTTCCAAGGGGCACTAAAACTATCTTGATAAGCTACTGTGACCTCCACGTCTCTTCCACGGGGCATTGATATTGTCTTTTTATTCCACTGTGACCTCCATCACTCTTCCAAGGGGCAATGATTTAGTCTTTCTATTACACTGCGACCTCCACCACTTTTCCAAGGGGCATTAGAACCATCTTGTTAAGCTACTGTGACCTCCATGTCTCTTCCACCTGGCATTGATACTATCTTTTTATTCCACTGTAACCTCAACCACTATTCCGAGGGGCATTAAAACCGTCTTGTTAAGCTACTATGACCTCCACGTCTCTTTCAAGGGGCATTTTAACCAGTCTTCTTAAACCACGCTGAACTCCGCAACTCTTTCAAGGTGCATTAAAACCGTCTAGTTAAGCTACTTTGACCTCCTTGCACATTCCACCGGTCATTGATAATGTCTTTTTATTCCGCTGCGACCTCCATCACTCTTCCAAGGCGAATTCAAACCGTCTTGTTCAGCTATTATGATCTCCACATATTCACCACAGGGCACTGATATTGTCTTTTTCTTCCACTGTAACCTCCACCACTCTTCCAAGGGTCATTATAATCATCTTGTTTAGCTACTGTGACCTCCACCTCTCTGCCAAGGGGCATTAAAACCATCTTGTAAAGCTACTGTGAACTCCACGTCTCTTCCTCGGGGCATTGATATTGTCTTTTTATTCCACTACGACCTCCACCACTCTTCCATTGGGCAATAAAACCGTCTTGTTAAGCTCCTGTGACCTCCACGTCTCTTCCACGGGGCATTGATATTGTGTTTTTATTCCACTGCGACCTCCACCACTTTCCCATGGGGAAATAAAACCGTCTTTTTAAGCTACTGTTACCTCCATGTCTCTTCCACGGGGCATTGATATTGTTTTATTATTCCACTGCGACCTCCAGCACTCTTCCAAGGGCCATTAAAACCATATTGTTAATCTACTGTGACCTCCATGTCTCTTCCACGGGGCATTGATATTGTCTATCTATTCCACTGCGACCTCCACCCCTCTTCCAAGGGGCATTAAAACCGTCTTGTTAAGCTACTGTTACCTCCACGTCTCTTTCACGGGGCATTAAAACTGTCTTGATAAACGACTCTGAACTCCAAAACTCTTCCAAGGGGCATTAAAACCATCTTGTTAAGCTACTTTGACCTCCATGTCTCTTCCATGGGGCATTAATATTGTCTTTTTATTACACTGCGACCTCCACCACTCTTCCAAGGGGCAATGATATAATCTTTTTATTCCACTGCGACCTCCAACACTCTTCCAAGGGGCATTAAAACCGTCTTGTTAAGTTACTGTGACCTCCATGTCTCTGCCACGGGGCATTGATATAGTCTTTTTATTTCACTGTAACCTCCATCACTATTCCAAGGGGCTTTAAAAACGTCTTGTTAAGCTATTTTGACCTCCATGTCTCTTCCGCGGGGCATTGATATTGTCTTTTTATTCCGCTGCAACCTCCATCACTCTTCCAAGGGGCGATAAAACCGTCTTGTTAAGCTACTATGACCTCCGCAATTCTTTCAAGGGGCATTAAAACCGTCTATTTAAGCTACTTTGACCTCCATGCCTCTTCCACCGGTCATTGATAATGTCTTTTTATTCCGCTGCGACCTCCATCACTCTTCCAAGGGGAATTAAAACCGTCCTGTTAAGCTTTTGTGATCTCCACATCTTCACCACGGGGCACTGATATTGTCTTTTTCTTCCACTGTAAACTCCACCACACTTCCAAGGGGCATTATAATCATCTTGTTTAGCTACTGTGACCTCCACCTCTCTGCCAAGGGGCATTAAAACCATCTTGTAAAGCCACTGTGAACTCCACGTCTCTTCCTCGGGGCATTGATATTGTCTCTTTATTCCGCTACGACCTCCACCACTCTTCCATGGGGCAATAAAACCGTCTTGTTAAGCTGCTGTGACCTCCATGTCTCTTCCACGGTGCATTGATATTGTATTTTTATTCCACTGCGACCTCCACCACTTTTCCATGGGGCAATAAAACCGTCTTTTTAAGCTACTGTGACCTCCATGTCTCTTCCATGGGGCATTGATATTGTTTTTTATTCCACTGCGACCTCCAACACTCCTCCAAGGGCCATTAAAACAATCTTGTTAATCTACTGTGACCTCCACGTCTCTTCCACGGGGCATTGATATTGTCTATCTATTTCACTGCGACCTCCACCACTCTTCCAAGGGGCATTAAAACCATCTTGTTAAGCTACTTTGACCTCCACATCTCTTCCACGGGCAATGATATTGTCTTTCTATTCCACTGCGACCTCCACCACTCTTCCAAGGGGCATTGATATTGTCTGTTTATTCCACTGTAACCTCCACCAATCTTCCAAGCGGTATTAAAACCGTCATGTTAAGCTACTGTGACCTCCACGTTTCTTCCAAGGGGCATTAAAACCATCTTGTTAAACTACTCTGAACTAAACAACTCTTCCAAGGGGCATTAAAACCATCTTGTTAAGCTACTTTGACCTCCACGTCTCTGCCTCGGGGCATTGATATTTTATTTTTATTCCGCTACGGCCTCCACCACTCTTCCAAGGGGCATTAAAACCGTCTTGTTAAGCTACTGTGACCTCCACGTCTCTTCCACGGGTCCTTGATATTGTCTTTTTATTCCACTGCGACCTCCACCACTCTTCCATGGGGCAATAAAACCATCTTGTTAAGCTACTGTGACCTCCACGTCTCTTCCACGGGGAATTGATATTGTCTTTTTATTCCACTGCGACCTCCACCACCCTTCCAAGGGGCATTAAAACATGTTGTTAAGCTACTGTGACCTCCACGTCTCTTCCATGGGGCATTGATTTTGTCTTTCTATTCCACTGCGACCTCCACCACTCTTCCAAGGGGCATTAAAACCGTCTTGTTAAGCTCCTGTGACCCCCACGTCTCTTCCACGGTGCAATGATATTTTCTTTTTATTCGACTGTAACCTCCAGCACTATTCCAAGGGGCATTACAGCCTTCTTGTTAAGCTACTGTGACCTCCTCGTATCTTTCAAGGGGCATGAAAACTGTCTTGTTTAACGACTCTGAACTCTACAACTCTTCCAAGGGGCATTAAAACCGTCTTGTTAAGCTTCTTTGACCTCCACGTCTCTTCAACAGGGCATTGATATTGTCTTTTTATTCCACTGCGACCTCCATCACTCTTCCAAGGGGCATTAAAACCGCCTTGCTAAGCTGCTGTGACCTCAACGTCTCTTCCACGGGGCATTAATATTTTCTTTTTATTCCACTGCGACCTCCACCATTTTTTCATGGGGCAATAAAATCGTCTTGTTAAGCTACTGTGACCTCCACGTCTCTTCCACGGGGAATTGATATTGTCTTTTTATTCCACTGTGACCTCCACTACTCTTCCAAGGGGCAATAAAACCATCTTGTTAAGCTACTGTGACCTCGACGTTTCTTCCACGGGACATTGAAATTGTCTTTCTATTCCACTGCGACCTCCACCACTCTTCCAATGGGCAATGATATAGTCCTTTTATTCCACTGCGACCTCCACCACTCTTCCAAGGGGCATTAAAACCGTCTTGTTAATCTACTGTGTCCTCCATGTCTCTTCCACGGGGCATTGATATAGTCTTTTTATTTCACTGTAACCTCCCCCACTCTTCCATGGGGCAATAAAACCATCTTGTTAAGCTACTGTGACCTCCACGTCTCTTCCACGGGGCATTGGTATTGTCTTTTTATTCCACTGCGACCTCCACCACTCTTCCAAGGGGCATTAAAACCGTGTTGTTAAGCTACTGTGACCTCCACGTCTCTTCCACGGGCATTGATATTGTCTTTTTATTCCACTGCGACCTCCACCACTATTCCAAGGGGCATTGATATTGTCTATTTATGTCACTGTAACCTCCACCAATCTTCCAAGGTGTATTAAAACCATATTTTTAAGCTACTGTGACCTCCATGTCTCTTCCAAGGGGCACTAAAACCATCCTGTTAAACCACTCTGAATTCCACAGCTCTTCCATCGGGTATTAAAAGCGTCTTTTTAAGCTACTGTTACCTCCACGTCTCTTCCACAGGGCATTGATATTGTCTTTTTATTCCACTGTAACCCCCACCACTCTTCCAAAGGGCATAAAACCATCTTGTTAAGCTACTGTGACCTCCACGTCTCTTCCAAGGGGCATTGATATTGTCTTTTTATTAAACTGCGACCTCCACTACTCTTCCATGGGGCAATAAAACCATCTTGTTAAGCTACTGTGACCTCCACGTCTCTTCCACGGGGCATTGATATTGTCTTTTTATTCCACTGCAACCTCCACCACTCTTCCAAGGGGCATTAAAACCATGTTGTTAAGCTACTGTGACCTCCACGTCTCTTCCATGGGGCATTGATTTTGTCTTTCTATTCCACTGCGACCTCCACCACTCTTCCAAGGGGCATTAAAACCGTCTTGTTAAGCTACTGTGACCCCCACGTCTCTTCCACGGTGCAATGATATTTTCTTTTTATTCGACTGTAACCTCCAGCACTTTTCCATGGGGCATTAACGCCGTCTTGTTAAGCTACTGTGACCTCCTTGTATCTTTCAAGGGGCATTAAAACCGTCTTGTTAAGCTACTTTGACCTCCACGTCTCTTCAACGGGGCATTGATATTGTCTTTTTATTCCACTGCGACCTCCATCACTCTTCCAAGGGGCAATAAAACCATCTAGTTAAGCTGCTGTGACTACACGTCTCTTCCCCGGGCATTGATATTGTCTTTTTATTCCACTGCGACCTTCACCACTCTTCCAAGGGGCATTGATATTGTCTATTTATGTCACTGTAACCTCCACCAATCTTCCAAGGTGTATTAAAACCATCTTGTTAAGCTACTGTGACCTACATGTCTCTTCCAAGGGGCATTAATACCATCTTGTTAAACCACTCTGAATTCCACAGCTCTTCCATCGGGTATTAAAACCGTCTTTTTAAGATACTGTTACCTCCACATTTCTTCCACGTGGCATTGATATTGTCTTTTTATTCCACTGTAACCCCCACCACTCTTCCAAAGGGCATAAAATCATCTTGTTAAGCTACTGTGACCTCCACGTCTCTTCCACGGGGCATTGGTATTGTCTTTTTATTCCACTGCAACCTCCACCACTCTTCCAAGGGGCATTAAGACCGTGTTGTTAAGCAACTGTGACCTCCACGTCTCTTCCATGGGGCATTGATTTTGTCTTTCTTTTCCACTGTGACCTCCACCAATCTTCCAAGGGGCATTAAAACCATCTTGTTAAGCTACTGTGACCCTCACGTCTCTTCCACAGTGCAATGATATTTTCTTTTTATTCGACTGTAACCTCCAGCACTATTCCAAGGGGCCTTAAAGTCGTCTTGTTAAGCTACTGTGACCTCCTCGTATCTTTCAAGGGGCATTAAAACCGTCTTGTTAAGCTACTTTGACCTCCACGTCTCTTCAACGGGGCATTGATATTGTCTTTTTATTCCACTGCGACCTCCATCACTCTTCCAAGGGGCATTAAAACCGTCTTGTTAAGCTGCTGTGACTGCACGTCTCTTCCACGGGCATTGATATTGTCTTTTTATTCCACTGCGACCTCCACCACTCTTCCAAGGGGCATTAATATTGTCTATTTATGTCACTGTAACCTCCACCAATCTTCCAAGGTGTATTAAAACCATATTGTTAAGCTACTGTGACCTCCATGTCTCTTGCAAGGGGCACTAAAAAAATACTGTTAAACCACTCTGTATTCCACAGCTCTTCCAACGGGTATTAAAACCATCTTTTTAAGCTACTGTTACCTCCACGTCTCTTCCACGGGGCATTGATATTGTCTTTTTATTCCACTGTAACCCCCACCACTCTTCCAAAGGGCATAAAACCATCGTGTTAAGCTACTGTGACCTCCACGTCTCTTCCAAGGGGCATGGATATTGTCTTTTTATTAAACTGCGTCCTCCACCACTCTTCCATGGGGCAATAAAACCATCTTGTTAAGCTACTGTGACCTCCATGTCTCTTCCACGGGGCATTGATATTGTCTTTTTATTCCACTGCGACCTCCACCACTCTTCCAAGGGGCATTAAAACCATGTTGTTAAGCTACTGTGACCTCCACGTCTCTTCCATGGGGCATTGATTTTGTCTTTCTATTCCACTGCGACCTCCACCACTCTTCCAAGGGGCATTAAAACCGTCTTGTTAAGCTACTGTGACCCCCACGTCTCTTCCACGGTGCAATGATATTTTCTTTTTATTCGACTGTAACCTCCAGCACTTTTCCAAGGGGCATTAAAGCCGTCTTGTTAAGCTACTGTGACCTCCTTGTATCTTTCAAGGGGCATTAAAACCGTCTTGTTAAGCTACTTTGACCTCCACGTCTCTTCAACGGGGCATTGATATTGTCTTTTTATTCCTCTGCGACCTCCACCACTCTTCCAAGGGGCATTGATATTGTCTATTTATGTCACTGTAACCTCCACCAATCTTCCAAGGTGTATTGAAACCATCTTGTTAAGCTACTGTGACCTCCATGTCTCTTCCAAGGGGAATTAATACCATCTTGTTAAACCACTCTGAATTCCACAGCTCTTCCATCGGGTATTAAAACCGTCTTTTTAAGCTACTGTTACCTCCACATCTCTTCCACGGGGCATTGATGTTGTCTTTTTATTCCAGTGTAACCCCCACCACTCTTCCAAAGGGCATAAAACCATCTTGTTAAGCTACTGTGACCTCCACGTCTCTTCCAAGGGGCATTAAAACCATCTTGTTAAACCACTCTGAACTCCACAGCTCTTTCAAGCGGCATTAAAACCGTCTTGTTTAGCTACTGTGACCTCCACGTCTCTTCCACGGGGAATTGATATTGTCTTTTTATTCCACTGTGACCTCCTAACACAAAAATGGGGGCAACCTAAATACATATTTCAGATAAGTCCTATTTTTGATCATGTTATTGTCATGAAAAAGTATTTGGAATGGAGTATCAGCTTATCACATAAACTCAAACGGTGAGGGGGATTAGCACTGTTAACCTTGGGAATATCATACTGTAATATGTGTAAAGCATCTGATTAAGGACTCCATATATAGGGTTGAGCCCTTGAAATGTATGTGGTATATTGATGCAGCTTGGGAAACAATAGATATGTATTCATAAGTCCCACCTACAATAACCTTCTCCTGCTGTTTTTAAGATCAGTGACCTATTATGTATAGGCTGCTTTTGTTCAAGTTCACACCTATATATTATATATCAAGTAGTGAAAGATTATCGTCTTCAGTAAGAAGGTGTGAAAATAGGAAAAATTAATCATGATGAATGTATATTTCTGCCTGCACTAGGTCACTTTTTATGGGCACTTTACGGGCACTTTATGTATGTTGTATTTGTCAAATATAACTATTAAAGATTATCTTTCATAATAAATAGATAAAAGGGCTTTTTGTGTTAGTTGGTAAAAGATATTCCCTTTATATATGGAATCAAGACTTTGTGATCTTATCCACTGTGACCTCCACTACTCTACCAAGGGGCAATAAAACCGTTTTGTTAAGCTACTGTGACCTCCATGTCTCTGCCAAGGGGCATTAAAACTCTCTTGTTAAACCACTCTGAACTCCACAGCTCTGCCAAGGTTCATTAAAACCGTCTTGTTAACCTATCGTCTTTTTATTCCACTGCGACCTCCACCACTCTTCCAAGGGGCATTGATTTTGTCTTTTTATTCCACTGCGACCTCCACCACTCTTCCAAGGGGCATTGATTTTGTCTTTTTATTCCACTGCGACCTCCACCACTCTTCCAAGGGGCATTATAACTGTCTTGTTAAGCTACTGTGACATCCACATCTCTTCCATGGGGCATTGATATTGTCTTTTTATTGCACAGTAATCTCCACCTTTATTCCAAGGGGCATTAAAACCATCTTGTTAAGCTTCTGTGACCTCCACGTCTCTTCCAAGGGGCATTAATATTGTCTTTTTATTCCACTGCGACCACCACCACTCTTCCATGGGGCATTGATATTGTCTTTCTATTCCACTGCGACCTCCACCACTATTCCAAGGGGGCAATGATATAGTCTTTTTATTCCACTGCGACCTCCACCACTCTTCCAAGGGGCATTAAAACCGTCTTGTTAAGCTACTGTGACCTCAATGTCTCTTCCACGGGGCATTGATATAGTCTTTTTATTTCACTGTAACCTCCACCACTATTCCAAAGGGCATTAAAAACATCTTGTTAAGCTACATTGACCTCCACGTCTCTTCCACGGGGCATTGATATTGTCTTTTTATTCCTCTGCAACCTCCATCACTCTTCCAAGGGTCATTAATACTGTCTTGTTAAGCTATTGTGAACTCCACGTCTTTACCACGGGGCCCTGATATTGTCTTTTTTTTCCACTGTAACCTCCAACACTCTTTCAAGGGGCATTAAAATCATCTTGTTAAGCTACTGTGACCTCCAAGTCTCTGCCAAGGGGCATTAAAACTCTCTTGTTAAACCACTCTGAACTCCACAGCTCTTCCAAGGGTCAATAAAACCGTCTTGTTAAGCTACTGTGAACTCCACATCTCTTCCACGGGGCATTGTTATTGCCTTTTTATTCCACTGCGAACTCCACCACTCTTCCATGGGGCAATAAAACCATCTTGTTAAGCTACTGTGACCTCCACGTCTCTTCCACGGGGCATTGATATTCTCTTTCTATTCCACTGCGAGCTCTACCATTCTTCCAAGGGGCAATGATATAGTCTTTTGATTCCACCGCGACCTCCACCACTCTTCCAAGGGGCATTAAAACCATCTTGTTAAGCTACTTTGACCTCCACATCTCTTCCACGGGCAATGATATTGTCTTTCTATTCCACTGCGACCTCCAACACTCTTCCAAGGGGCATTGATATTGTCTGTTTATTCCACTGTAACATCCACCAATCTTCCAAGCGGTATTAAAACCGTCATGTTAAGCTACTGTGACCTCCACGTCTCTTCCATGGGGCATTAAAACCATCTTGTTAAACTACTCTGAACTAAACAACTCTTCAAAGGGGCATTAAAACCATCTTGTTAAGCTACTTTGACCTCCACGTCTCTGCCTCGGGGCATTGATATTTTATTTTTATTCCGCTACGGACTCCACCACTCTTCCAAGGGGCATTAAAACCGTCTTGTTAAGCTACTGTGACCTCCACGTCTCTTCCACGGGTCCTTGATATTGTCTTTTTATTCCACTGCGACCTCCACCACTCTTCCATGGGGCAATAAAACCATCTTGTTAAGCTACTGTGACCTCCACGTCTCTTCCACGGGGAATTGATATTGTCTTTTTATTCCACTGCGACCTCCACCACTCTTCCAAGGGGCATTAAAACCATGTTGTTAAGCTACTGTGACCTCCACGTCTCTTCCATGGGGCATTGATTTTGTCTTTCTATTCCACTGCGACCTCCACCACTCTTCCAAGGGGCATTAAAACCGTCTTGTTAAGCTCCTGTGACCCCCACGTCTCTTCCACGGTGCAATGATATTTTCTTTTTATTCGACTGTAACCTCCAGCACTATTCCAAGGGGCATTACAGCCGTCTTGTTAAGCTACTGTGACCTCCTCGTATCTTTCAAGGGGCATGAAAACTGTCTTGTTAAACGACTCTGAACTCTACAACTCTTCCAAGGGGCATTAAAACCGTCTTGTTAAGCTTCTTTGACCTCCACGTCTCTTCAACAGGGCATTGATATTGTCTTTTTATTCCACTGCGACCTCCATCACTCTTCCAAGGGGCATTAAAACCGCCTTGCTAAGCTGCTGTGACCTCAACGTCTCTTCCACGGGGCATTAATATTTTCTTTTTATTCAACTGCGACCTCCACCATTTTTTCATGGGGCAATAAAATCGTCTTGTTAAGCTACTGTGACCTCCACGTCTCTTCCACGGGGAATTGATATTGTCTTTTTATTCCACTGTGACCTCCACTACTCTTCCAAGGGGCAATAAAACCGTCTTGTTAAGCTACTGTGACCTCGACGTTTCTTCCACGGGGCATTGAAATTGTCTTTCTATTCCACTGCGACCTCCACCACTCTTCCAATGGGCAATGATATAGTCTTTTTATTCCACTGCGACCTCCACCACTCTTCCAAGGGGCATTAAAACCGTCTTGTTAATCTACTGTGACCTCCATGTCTCTTCCACGGGGCATTGATATAGTCTTTTTATTTCACTGTAACCTCCACCACTCTTCCATGGGGCAATAAAACCATCTTGTTAAGCTACTGTGACCTCCACGTCTCTTCCACGGGGCATTGGTATTGTCTTTTTATTCCACTGCGACCTCCACCACTCTTCCAAGGGGCATTAAAACCATGTTGTTAAGCTACTGTGACCTCCACGTCTCTTCCATGGGGCATTGATTTTGTCTTTCTATTCCACTGCGACCTCCACCACTCTTCCAAGGGGCATTAAAACCATCTTTTTAAGCTACTGTGACCCCCACGTCTCTTCCACGGTGCAATGATATTTTATTTTATTCGACTGTAACCTCCAGCACTATTCCAAGGGGCCTTAAAGTCGTCTTGTTAAGCTACTGTGACCTCCTCGTATCTTTCAAGGGGCATTAAAACCGTCTTGTTAAGCTACTTTGACCTCCACGTCTCTTCAACGGGGCATTGATATTGTCATTTTATTCCACTGCGACCTCCATCACTCTTCCAAGGGGCATTAAAACAGTCTTGTTAAGCTGCTGTGACTACACGTCTCTTCCACGGGCATTGATATTGTCTTTTTATTCCACTGCGACCTCCACCACTATTCCAAGGGGCATTGATATTGTCTATTTATGTCACTGTAACCTCCACCAATCTTCCAATGTGTATTAAAACCATATTGTTAAGCTACTGTGACCTCCATGTCTCTTCCAAGGGGCACTAAAACCATCCTGTTAAACCACCCTGAATTCCACAGCTCTTCCATCGGGTATTAAAAGCGTCTTTTTAAGCTACTGTTACCTCCACGTCTCTTCCACGGGGCATTGATATTGTCTTTTTATTCCACCGTAACCCCCACCACTCTTCCAAAGGGCATAAAACCATCTTGTTAAGCTACTGTGACCTCCACGTCTCTTCCAAGGGGCATTGATATTGTCTTTTTATTAAACTGCGACCTCCACTACTCTTCCATGGGGCAATAAAACCATCTTGTTAAGCTACTGTGACCTCCACGTCTCTTCCACGGGGCATTGATATTGTCTTTTTATTCCACTGCGACCTCCAACACTCTTCCAAGGGGCATTAAAACCATGTTGTTAAGCTACTGTGACCTCCACGTCTCTTCCATGGGGCATTGATTTTGTCTTTCTATTCCACTGCGACCTCCACCACTCTTCCAAGGGGCATTAAAACCGTCTTGTTAAGCTACTGTGACCCCCACGTCTCTTCCACGGTGCAATGATATTTTCTTTTTATTCGACTGTAACCTCCAGCACTTTTCCAAGGGGCGCTAAAGCCGTCTTGTTAAGCTACTGTGACCTCCTTGTATCTTTCAAGGGGCATTAAAACCGTCTTGTTAAGCTACTTTGACCTCCACGTCTCTTCAACGGGGCATTGATATTGTCTTTTTATTCCACTGCGACCTCCATCACTGTTCCAAGGGGCATTAAAACCATCTAGTTAAGCTGCTGTGACTGCACGTCTCTTCCCCGGGCATTGATATTGTCTTTTTATTCCACTGCGACCTCCACCACTCTTCCAAGGGGCATTGATATTGTCTATTTATGTCAATGTAACCTCCACCAATCTTCCAAGGTGTATTAAAACCATCTTGTTAAGCTACTGTGACCTCCATGTCTCTTCCAAGGGGCATTAATACCATCTTGTTAAACCACTCTGAATTCCACAGCTCTTCCATCGGGTATTAAAACCGTCTTTTTAAGCTACTGTTACCTCCACATCTCTTCCACGGGGCATTGATATTGTCTTTTTATTCCACTGTAACCCCCACCACTCTTCCAAAGGGCATAAAATCATCTTGTTAAGCTACTGTGACCTCCACGTCTCTTCCACGGGGCATTGGTATTGTCTTTTTATTCCACTGCAACCTCCACCACTCTTCCAAGGGGCATTAAAACCGTGTTGTTAAGCTACTGTGACCTCCACGTCTCTTCCATGGGGCATTGATTTTGTCTTTCAATTCCACTGTGACCTCCACCACTCTTCCAAGGGGCATTAAAACCATCTTGTTAAGCTACTGTGACCCCCACCTCTCTTCCACAGTGCAATTATATTTTCTTTTTATTCGACTGTAACCTCCAGCACTATTCCAAGGGGCCTTAAAGTCGTCTTGTTAAGCTACTGTGACCTCCTCGTATCTTTCAAGGGGCATTAAAAGCGTCTTGTTAAGCTACTTTGACCTCCACGTCTCTTCAACGGGGCATTGATATTGTCTTTTTATTCCACTGCGACCTCCATCACTCTTCCAAGGGGCATTAAAACCGTCTTGTTTAGCTGCTGTGACTGCACGTCTCTTCCACGGGCATTGATATTGTCTTTTTATTCCACTGCGACCTCCACCACTCTTCCAAGGGGTATTAATATTGTCTATTTATGTCACTGTAACCTCCACCAATCTTCCAAGGTGTATTAAAACCATATTGTTAAGCTACTGTGACCTCCATGTCTCTTGCAAGGGGCACTAAAACCATCCTGTTAAACCACTCTGTATTCCACAGCTCTTCCAACGGGTATTAAAACCATCTTTTTAAGCTACTGTTACCTCCACGTCTCTTCCACGGGGCATTGATATTGTCTTTTTATTCCACTGAAACCCCCACCACTCTTCCAAAGGGCATAAAACCATCGTGTTAAGCTACTGTGACCTCCACGTCTCTTCCAAGGGGCATTGATATTGTCTTTTTATTAAACTGCGACCTCCACCACTCTTCCATGGGGCAATAAAACCATCTTGCTAAGCTACTGTGACCTCCACGTCTCTTCCACGGGGCATTGATATTGTCTTTTTATTCCACTGCGACCTCCAACACTCTTCCAAGGGGCATTAAAACCATGTTGTTAAGCTACTGTGACCTCCACGTCTCTTCCATGGGGCATTGATTTTGTCTTTCTATTCCACTGCGACCTCCACCACTCTTCCAAGGGGCATTAAAACCGTCTTGTTAAGCTACTGTGACCCCCACGTCTCTTCCACGGTGCAATGATATTTTCTTTTTATTCGACTGTAACTTCCAGCACTTTTCCAAGGGGCATTAAAGCCGTCTTGTTAAGCTACTGTGACCTCCTTGTATCTTTCAAGGGGCATTAAAACCGTCTTGTTAAGCTACTTTGACCTCCACGTCTCTTCAACGGGGCATTGATATTGTCTTTTTATTCCTCTGCGACCTCCACCACTCTTCCAAAGGGCATTGATATTGTCTATTTATGTCACTGTAACCTCCACCAATCTTCCAAGGTGTATTAAAACCATCTTGTTAAGCTACTGTGACCTCCATGTCTCTTCCAAGGGGCATTAATACCATCTTGTTAAACCACTCTGAACTCCACAGCTCTTTCAAGCAGCATTAAAACCGTCTTGTTAAGCTACTGTGACCTCCACGTCTCTTCCACGGGGATTTGATATTGTCTTTTTATTCCACTGTGACATCCTAACACAAAAATGGGGGCAACCTAAATACATATTTGAGATAAGTCCTATTTTTGATCATGTTATTGTCATGAAAAAGTATTTGGAATGGAGTATCAGCTTATCACATAAACTCAAACGGTGAGGGGGATTAGCACTGTTAACCTTGGGAATATCATACTGTAATATGTGTAAAGCATCTGATTAAGGACTCCATATATAGGGTTGAGCCCTTGAAATGTATGTGGTATATTGATGCAGCTTGGGAAACAATAGATATGTATTCATAAGTCCCACCTACAATAACCTTCTCCTGCTGTTTTTAAGATCAGTGACCTATTATGTATAGGCTGCTTTTGTTCAAGTTCACACCTATATATTATATATCAAGTAGTGAAAGATTATCGTCTTCAGTAAGAAGGTGTGAAAATAGGAAAAATTATTCATGATTAATGTATATTTCTGCCTGCACTAGGTCACTTTTTATGGGCACTTTACGAGCACTTTATGTATGTTGTATTTGTCAAATATGACTATTAAAGATTATCTTTCATAATAAATAGATAAAAGGGCTTTTTGTGTTAGTTGGTAAAAGATATTCCCTTTATATATGGAATCAAGACTTTGTGATCTTATCCACTGTGACCTCCACTACTCTACCAAGGGGCAATAAAACCGTTTTGTTAAGCTACTGTGACCTCCATGTCTCTGCCAAGGGGCATTAAAACTCTCTTGTTAAACCACTCTGAACTCCACAGCTCTGCCAAGGTTCATTAAAACCGTCTTGTTAACCTACCGTCTTTTTATTCCACTGCGACCTCCACCACTCTTCCAAGGGGCATTGATTTTGTCTTTTTATTCCACTGCGAACTCCACCACTCTTCCAAGGGGCATTGATTTTGTCTTTTTATTCCACTGCGACCTCCACCACTCTTCCAAGGGGCATTATAACTGTCTTGTTAAGCTACTGTGACATCCACATCTCTTCCATGGGGCATTGATATTGTCTTTTTATTGCACAGTAATCTCCACCTTTCTTCCAAGGGGCATTAAAACCATCTTGTTAAGCTTCTGTGACCTCCACGTCTCTTCCAAGGGGCATTAATATTGTCTTTTTATTCCACTGCGATCACCACCACTCTTCCATGGGGCATTGATATTGTCTTTCTATTCCACTGCGACCTCCACCACAATTCCAAGGGGGCAATGATATAGTCTTTTTATTCCACTGCGACCTCCACCATTCTTCCAAGGGGCATTAGAACCGTCTTGTTAAGCTACTATGACATCCACGTCTCTTCCACGGGGCATTGATAATGTCTTTTTATTCCACTGTGACCTCCACCCCTCTTCCAAGGGGCATTGATATTGTCTTTTTATTCCACTTCGACCTTCAACACTCTTCCAAGGGGCATTAACACCATCTAGTTAAGCTACTGTGACCTCCACCTCTTCCAGGGGACATTGATATTATCTTTTTATTCCACTGTATCGTCCACCACTCTTTCAAGGGGAATTGAAACAGTTTTTTTAAGCAACTATGACCTCTACGTCTATTCCAAGGGGCATTAAAACCATCTTTTTAAAGCATTCTGAACTCCACAGCTCTTCGAGCTGGCATTAAAACCATCTGGTAAAGCTGTTGTGACCTCCACTTCTCTTCCATGGGGCATTGATATTGTCTTTTTCTTCCATTGCGACCTCCACCACTCTTCCAAGGAGCAATAAAACCGTCTTATTAAGCTGTTGTGACTTCCACGTCTCTTCCACGGGGCATTGATATTGTCTTTTTCTTCCACTGCTACCTCCACCACTCTTTCAAGGAGCAATAAAACGGTCTTGTTAATCAACTGTGACCTCCACGTTTCTTTCACGGGGCATCGATATTGTCTTTTTCTTCCACTGCGACCTCCACCACTCTTCCAAAGGGTATAAAAACCGTCTTGTTAAGCTACTGTGACCTTCGCGTCTCTTCCACGGGTCATTGATATTGTCTTTTTATTCCACTGCGACCTCCACCACTCTACCAAGGGACTTTAAAACCGTCTTGTTAAGCTACTTTGACCTCCATGTCTCTTCCACTGGGCATTGATATTGTCTTTTTATTCCACTGTAACCTCCACCACTTTTCCAAGGGGCATTAAAACCATCTTGTTAAGCTACTGTGACCTCCACGTCTCTTTCAAGGGGCATTAAAACCGTCTTCTTAAACGACACTGAACTCCACAACTATTCCAAGGGGCATTAAAACTGTCTTGTTAAGCTACTTTGACCTCCTCGTCTCTTCCACGTGGCATTGATATTGTCTTTTTTTTCCACTGCGATCTTTATCACTCTACCAAGGTGCATTAAAACCGTCTTGTTAAGCTGCTGTCACCTCCATGTCTCTTCCACGGGGCATTGATATTGTCTTTTTATTCCACGGCGACCCCCACCACTCTACCAAGCGGCATTGATATTGTCTTTTTATTCCACTGTAACCTCCACCACTCTTCCAAGGGGCACTAAAATCGTCTTGTTAAGCTAGTGTGACCTCCACGTCTCTTCCAAGGGGCATTAAAACCATCTTGTTAAACCACTCTGAATTTCACAGCTCTTCCAAGTGGCATTAAAACCATCTTGTTAAGCTACTTTGACCTCCACTTCTCTGCCTCGGGGCATTGATATTTTATTTTTATTCCGCTACGACCTCCACCACTCTTCCACGGGGCATTAAAACTGTCTTGTTAAGCTACTGTGACCTCCATGTCTCTTCCACGGGTCATTGATATTGTCTTTTTATTCCACTGCGACCTCCACCACTCTTCCATGGGGCAATAAAACCATCTTGTTAAGCTACTGTGACCTCCACGTCTCTTCCACGGGGCATTGATATTGTCTTTTTATTCCACTGCGACCTCCACCACTCTTCCATGGGGCATTAAAACCATCTTGTTAAGCTACTGTGACCTCCACGTCTCTTCCACGGGGCATTGATATTGTCTTTTTATTCCACTGCGACCTCCACCACTCTTCCATGGGGCATTAAAACTATGTTGTTAAGCTACTGTGACCTCCACGTCTCTTCCATGGGGCATTGATTTTGTCTTTCTATTTCACTGTGACCTCCAGCACTATTTCAAGGGGCATTACAGCCGTCTTGTTAAGCTACTGTGACCTCCTCGTATCTTTCAACGGGCATGAAAACTGTCTTGTTAAACGACTCTGAACTCTACAACTCTTCCAAGGGGCATTAAAACCTTCTTGTTAAGCTACTTTGACCTCCACGGCTCTTCAACGGGGCATTGATATTGTCTTTTTATTCCACTGCGACCTCCATCACTCTTCCAAGGGGCATTAAAACCGTCTTGCTAAGCTGCTGTGACCTCAACGTCTCTTCCACGGGGCATTAATATTTTCTTTTTATTCCACTGCGACCTCCACCACTCTTCCATGTGGCAATAAAATCGTCTTGTTAAGCTACTGTGACCTCCACGTCTCTTCCACGGGGAATTGATATTGTCTTTTTATTCCACTGTGAACTCCACTACTCTTCCAAGGGGCAATAAAACCGTCTTGTTAAGCTACTGCGACCTCGACGTTTCTTTCACGGGGCATTGAAATTGTCTTTCTATTCCACTGCGACCTCCACCACTCTTCCACGGGGCATTGATATTGTCTTTTTATTCCTCTGCAACCTCCATCACTCTACCAAGGGGCATTAAAACCGTCTTGTTAAGCTACTGTGACCTCCATGTCTCTTCCATGGGTCATTGATATTGTCTTTTTATTAAACTGCGACCTCCACCACTCGTCCAAGGGGCATTAAAACCATCTTGTTAAGCTACTGTGACCTCCACATCTCTTCAAAGGGGCATTGATATTGTCTTTCTTTTCCACTGCGACTTCCACCATTCTTCCTAGGCTCAATGATATAGTCTTTTATTCCAATGCGACCTCCACCACTCGTCCAAGTGGCATTTAATCTGTCTTGTTAAGCTACTGTGTGCTCCACGTCTCTTACACGGTGCATTGATATTGTCTTTTTGTTCCACTGTAACCTCCACCACTATTCCAAGGGGCATTAAAACTGTCTTGTTAAGCTACTGTGACCTCCACGTCTCTTTCAAGGGGCAGTAAAACTGTCTTGTTAAACCACTGTGAACTCCACAGCTCTTCCAAGGGTCATTAAAACCGTCTAGTAAAGCTACTGTGACCTCCACGTCTCTTCCTTGGGGCATTGATATTGTCTTTTTATTCCACTGCGACCTCCACCACTCTTCCATGGGGCAATAAAACCATCTTGTTAAGCTACTGTGACCTCCACGTCTCTTCCACGGGGCATTGATATTGTCTTTTTATTCCACTGCGACCTCCACCACTCTTCCATGGGGCAATAAAACCATCTTGTTAAGCTACTGTGACCTCCACGTCTCTTCCACGGGGCATTGATATTGTCTTTTTATTCCACTGCGACCTCCACCACTCTTCCATGGGGCATTAAAACTATGTTGTTAAGCTACTGTGACCTCCACGTCTCTTCCATGGGGCATTGATTTTGTCTTTCTATTTCACTGTGACCTCCAGCACTATTTCAAGGGGCATTACAGCCGTCTTGTTAAGCTACTGTGACCTCCTCGTATCTTTCAACGGGCATGAAAACTGTCTTGTTAAACGACTCTGAACTCTACAACTCTTCCAAGGGGCATTAAAACCTTCTTGTTAAGCTACTTTGACCTCCACGGCTCTTCAACGGGGCATTGATATTGTCTTTTTATTCCACTGCGACCTCCATCACTCTTCCAAGGGGCATTAAAACCGTCTTGCTAAGCTGCTGTGACCTCAACGTCTCTTCCACGGGGCATTAATATTTTCTTTTTATTCCACTGCGACCTCCACCACTCTTCCATGTGGCAATAAAATCGTCTTGTTAAGCTACTGTGACCTCCACGTCTCTTCCACGGGGAATTGATATTGTCTTTTTATTCCACTGTGAACTCCACTACTCTTCCAAGGGGCAATAAAACCGTCTTGTTAAGCTACTGCGACCTCGACGTTTCTTTCACGGGGCATTGAAATTGTCTTTCTATTCCACTGCGACCTCCACCACTCTTCCACGGGGCATTGATATTGTCTTTTTATTCCTCTGCAACCTCCATCACTCTACCAAGGGGCATTAAAACCGTCTTGTTAAGCTACTGTGACCTCCATGTCTCTTCCATGGGTCATTGTCTTTTTATTAAACTGCGACCTCCACCACTCGTCCAAGGGGCATTAAAACCATCTTGTTAAGCTACTGTGACCTCCACATCTCTTCAAAGGGGCATTGATATTGTCTTTCTTTTCCACTGCGACTTCCACCATTCTTCCTAGGCTCAATGATATAGTCTTTTATTCCAATGCGACCTCCACCACTCGTCCAAGTGGCATTTAATCTGTCTTGTTAAGCTACTGTGTGCTCCACGTCTCTTACACGGTGCATTGATATTGTCTTTTTGTTCCACTGTAACCTCCACCACTATTCCAAGGGGCATTAAAACTGTCTTGTTAAGCTACTGTGACCTCCACGTCTCTTTCAAGGGGCAGTAAAACTGTCTTGTTAAACCACTGTGAACTCCACAGCTCTTCCAAGGGTCATTAAAACCGTCTAGTAAAGCTACTGTGACCTCCACGTCTCTTCCTTGGGGCATTGATATTGTCTTTTTATTCCTCTACGACCTCCTCCACTCTTCCAAGGGGCATTAAAACCGTCTTGTTAATCTACTGTGACCTCCACGCCTCTTCCACTGGGCATTTATATTGTCTTTTTATTCCACTGCGACCTCCACCACTCTACCAAGGGGCATTAAAACCGTCTTGTTAAGCTACTGTGACCTCGACGTTTCTTCCACGGGGCATTGAAATTGTCTTTCTATTCCACTGCGACCTCCACCACTCTTCCACGGGGCATTGATATTGTCTTTTTATTCCTCTGCAACCTCCATCACTCTTCCAAGGGGCATTAAAACCGTCTTGTTAAGCTACTGTGACCTCCACGTCTCTTCCAGGGGTCATTGATATTGTCTTTTTATTAAACTGCGACCTCCACCACTCATCCAAGGGGCATTAAAACCATCTTGTTAAGCTACTGTGACCTCCAAGTCTCTGCCAAGGGGCATTAAAACTCTCTTGTTAAACCACTCTGAACTCCACAGCTCTTCCAAGGGTCAATACAACCGTCTTGTTAAGCTACTGTGAACTCCACATCTCTTCCGGGGGGTATTGTTATTGCCTTTTTATTCCACTGCGAACTCCACCACTCTTCCATGGGGCAATGCAATAAAACCATCTTGTTAAGCTACTGTGACCTCCACGTCTCTTCCATGGGGCATTGATATTATCTTTCTATTCCACTGCGAGCTCTACCATTCTTCCAAGGGGCAATGATATAGTCTTTTGATTCCACCGCGACCTCCACCACTCTTCCAAGGGGCATTGATATTGTCTTTTTAATCCACTGCGACCTCCACCACTCTTCCACGGAGCATTAAAACCGTCTTGTTAAGCTACTGTGACCTCCACGTCTCTTCCATGGGGCATTGATATAGTCTTTTTCTTCCACTACGACCTCCACCACTCTTCCAAAGGGCTTTAAAACAGCCTTGTTAAGCTACTGTGACCTTAACGTCTCTTCTACGGGGCATTGATATTGTCTTTTTATTCTACTGTGACCCCCACCACTCTTCAAAGGGGCATTAGAACCGTCTTGTTAAGCTACTATGACATCCACGTCTCTTCCACGGGGCATTGATAATGTCTTTTTATTCCACTGTGACCTCCACCCCTCTTCCAAGGGGCATTGATATTGTCTTTTTATTCCACTGCGACCTTCAACACTCTTCCAAGGGGCATTAACACCATCTAGTTAAGCTACTGTGACGTCCACCTCTTCCAGGGGACATTGATATTATCTTTTTATTCCACTGTATCGTCCACCACTCTTTCAAGGGGAATTGAAACAGTTTTTTTAAGCAACTGTGACCTCTACGTCTATTCCAAGGGGCATTAAAACCATCTTTTTAAAGCATTCTGAACTCCACAGCTCTTCGAGCTGGCATTAAAACCATCTGGTAAAGCTGTTGTGACCTCCACGTCTCTTCCATGGGGCATTGATATTGTCTTTTTCTTCCATTGCGACCTCCACCACTCTTCCAAGGAGCAATAAAACCGTCTTGTTAAGCTGTTGTGACTTCCACGTCTCTTCCACGGGGCATTGATATTGTCTTTTTCTTCCACTGCTACCTCCACCACTCTTCCAAGGAGCAATGAAACGGTCTTGTTAAGCAACTGTGACCTCCACGTTTCTTTCACGGTGCATCGATATTGTCTTTTTCTTCCACTGCGACCTCCACCACTCTTCCAAAGGGTATAAAAACCGTCTTGTTAAGCTACTGTGACCTTCGCGTCTCTTCCACGGGTCATTGATATTGTCTTTTTATTCCACTGCGACCTCCACCACTTTACCAAGGGACTTTAAAACCGTCTTGTTAAGCTACTGTGACCTCCATGTCTCTTCCACAGGGCACTGATTTTGTCTTTTTATTCCACTGTAACGTCCACCACTATTCCATGGGTCATTAAAATCATCTTGTTAAGCTACTGTGACCTCCACGTGTCTTCAACAGGGCATTGATATTGTCTTTTTATTCCACTGTAACCTCCACCACTTTTCCAAGGGGCATTAAAACCATCTTGTTAAGCTACTGTGACCTCCATGTCTCTTCCACTGGGCATTGATATTGTCTTTTTATTCCACTGTAACCTCCACCACTTTTCCAAGGGGCATTAAAACCATCTTGTTAAGCTACTGTGACCTCCACGTCTCTTTCAAGGGGCATTAAAACCGTCTTCTTAAACGACACTGAACTCCACAACTATTCCAAGGGGCATTAAAACTGTCTTGTTAAGCTACTTTGACCTCCTCGTCTCTTCCACGTGGCATTGATATTGTCTTTTTATTCCACTGCGATCTTTATCACTCTACCAAGGTGCATTAAAACCGTCTTGTTAAGCTGCTGTCACCTCCATGTCTCTTCCACGGGGCATTGATATTGTCTTTTTATTCCACTGCGACCCCCACCACTCTACCAAGGGCATTGATATTGTCTTTTTATTCCACTGTAACATCCACCACTCTTCCAAGGGGCACTAAAATCGTCTTGTTAAGCTAGTGAGACCTCCACGTCTCTTCCAAGAGGCATTAAAACCATCTTGTTAAACCACTCTGAATTTCACAGCTCTTCCAAGTGGCATTAAAACCATCTTGTTAAGCTACTTTGACCTCCACTTCTCTGCCTCGGGGCATTGATATTTTATTTTTATTCCGCTACGACCTCCACCACTCTTCCAAGGGGCATTAAAACCGTCTTGTTAAGCTACTGTGACCTCCACGTCTCTTCCACGGGTCATTGATATTGTCTTTTTATTCCACTGCGACCTCCACCACTCTTCCATGGGGCAATAAAACCATCTTGTTAAGCTACTGTGACCTCCACGTCTCTTCCACGGGGCATTGATATTGTCTTTTTATTCCACTGCGACCTCCACCACTCTTCCATGGGGCATTAAAACCATGTTGTTAAGCTACTGTGACCTCCACGTCTCTTCCATGGGGCATTGATTTTGTCTTTCTATTCCACTGTGACCTCCAGCACTATTCCAAGGTGCATTACAGCCGTCTTGTTAAGCTACTGTGACCTCCTCGTATCTTTCAAGGGGCATGAAAACTGTCTTGTTAAACGACTCTGAACTCTACAACTCTTCCAAGGGGCATTAAAACCTTCTTGTTAAGATACTTTGACCTCCACGGCTCTTCAACGGGGCATTGATATTGTCTTTTTATTCCACTGCGACCTCCATCACTCTTCCAAGGGGCATTAAAACCGTCTTGCTAAGCTGCTGTGACCTCAACGTCTCTTCCACGGGGCATTAATATTTTCTTTTTATTCCACTGCGACCTCCACCACTCTTCCATGTGGCAATAAAATCGTCTTGTTAAGCTACTGTGACCTCCACGTCTCTTCCACGGGGAATTGATATTGTCTTTTTATTCCACTGTGAACTCCACTACTCTTCCAAGGGGCAATAAAACCGTCTTGTTAAGCTACTGTGACCTCGACGTTTCTTCCACGGGGCATTGAAATTGTCTTTCTATTCCACTGCGACCTCCACCATTCTTCCACGGGGCATTGATATTGTCTTTTTATTCCTCTGCAACCTCCATCACTCTTCCAAGGGGCATTAAAACCGTCTTGTTAAGCTACTGTGACCTCCATGTCTCTTCCATGGGTCATTGATATTGTCTTTTTATTAAACTGCGACCTCCACCACTCGTCCAAGGGGCATTAAAACCATCTTGTTAAGCTACTGTGACCTCCACATCTCTTCAAAGGGGCATTGATATTGTCTTTCTTTTCCACTGCGACCTCCACCATTCTTCCTAGGCTCAATGATATAGTCTTTTTATTCCAATGCGACCTCCACCACTCGTCCAAGTGGCATTTAATCTGTCTTGTTAAGCTACTGTGTGCTCCACGTCTCTTACACGGTGCATTGATATTGTCTTTTTGTTCCACTCTAACCTCCACCTCTATTCCAAGGGGCATTAAAACTGTCTTGTTAAGCTACTGTGACCTCCACGTCTCTTTCAAGGGGCAGTAAAACTGTCTTGTTAAACCACTGTGAACTCCACAGCTCTTCCAAGGGTCATTAAAACCATCTAGTAAAGCTACTGTGACCTCCACGTCTCTTCCTTGGGGCATTGATATTGTCTTTTTATTCCTCTACGACCTCCTCCACTCTTCCAAGGGGCATTAAAACCGTCTTGTTAATCTACTGTGACCTCCATGTCTCTTCCATGGGGCATTGATATAGTCTTTTTCTTCCTCTACGACCTCCACCACTCTTCCAAAGGGCTTTAAAACCGTCTTGTTAAGCTACTGTGACCTTAACGTCTCTTCTACGGGGCATTGATATTGTCTTTTTATTCCACTGCGACCTCCACCACTCTTCAAAGGGGCATTAAAACCGTCTTGTTAAGCTACTATGACATCCACGTCTCTTCCACGGGGCATTGATAATGTCTTTTTATTCCACTGTGACCTCCACCCCTCTTCCAAGGGGCATTGATATTGTCTTTTTATTCCACTGCGACCTTCAACACTCTTCCAAGGGGCATTAACTCCATCTAGTTAAGCTACTGTGACCTCCACCTCTTCCAGGGGACATTGATATTGTCTTTTTATTCCACTGTATCGTCCACCACTCTTTCAAGGGGAATTAAAACAGTTTTTTTAAGCAACTGTGACCTCTACGTCTAATCCAAGGGGCATTAAAACCATCTTTTTAAAGCATTCTGAACTCCACAGCTCTTCCAATTGGCATTAAAACCATCTGGTAAAGCTGTTGTGACCTCCACGTCTTTTCCACGGGGCATTGATATTGTCTTTTTCTTCCATTGCGACCTCCACCACTCTTCCAAGGAGCAATAAAACCGTCTTGTTAAGCTGTTGTGACTTCCACATCTCATCCACGGGGCATTGATATTGTCTTTTGTCATCCACTGCTACCTCCACCACTCTTCCAAGGAGCAATAAAACGGTCTTGTTAAGCAACTGTGACCTCCACGTTTCTTTCACGGGGCATCGATATTGTCTTTTTCTTCCACTGCGACCTCCACCTCTCTTCCAAAGGGTATAAAAACCGTCTTGTTAAGCTACTGTGACCTTCACGTCTCTTCCACAGGTCATTGATATTGTCTTTTTATTCCACTGCGACCTCCACCACTCTACCAAAGGACATTAAAACCGTCTTGTTAAGCTACTGTGACCTCCATGTCTCTTCCACAGGGCATTGATTTTGTCTTTTTATTCCACTGTAACGTCCACCACTATTCCAAGGGTCATTAAAATCATCTTGTTAAGCTACTGTGACCTCCACGTGTCTTCAACGGGGCATTGATGTTGTCTTTTTATTCCACTGTAACCTCCACCACTTTTCCAAGGGGCATTAAAACCAACTTGTTAAGCTACTGTGACCTCCATGTCTCTTCCACTGGGCATTGATGTTGCCTTTTTATTCCACTGCGACCCCCACCACTCTTCCAAGGGGCATTAAAACTGTCTTGTTAAGCTACTGTGACCTCCACGTCTCTTCCATGGGTCATTAATATTGTCTTTTTATTAAACTGCGACCTCCACCACTCTTCCATGGGGCAATAAAACCGTCTTTTTAAGCTACTGTTACCTCCACGTCTCTTCCACGGGGCATTGATATTGTCTTTTTATTCCACTGTAACCCCCACCACTCTTCCAAAGGGCATAAAACCATCTTGTTAAGCTACTGTGACCTCCACGTCTCTTCCAAGGGGCATTAAAACCGTCTTGTTAAGCTACTGTGAGCTCCACGTCTCTTCCATGGGTCACTGATATTGTCTTTTTATTAAATTGCGACCTCCACCACTCTTCCATGGGGCAATAAAACCATCTTTTTAAGCTACTGTGACCTCCACGTCTCTTCCATGGGGCATTGATATTGTCTTTTTATTCCACTGTGACCTCCACCTCTCTTCCAAGGGGCATTAAAACCGTGTTGTTAAGCTACTGTAACCTCCACGTCTCGTCCATGGGGCATTGATTTTGTCTTTCTATTCCACTGCGACCTCCACCACTCTTCCAAGGGGCATTAAAACCGTTTTGTTAAGCTACTGTGACCCCCACGTCTCTTCCACGGTGCAATGATATTTTCTTTTTATTCGACTGTAACCTCCAGCACTTTTCCAAGGGGCATTAAAGCCGTCTTGTTAAGCTACTGTGACCTCCTCGTATCTTTCAAGGGGTATTAAAACCGTCTTGTTAAGCTACTTTGACCTCCACATCTCTTCAACGGGGCATTGATATTGTCTTTTTATTCCACTGCGACCTCCATCACTCTTCCAAGGGGCATTAAAACCATCTAGTTAAGCTGCTGTGACTACACGTCTCTTCCACGGGCATTGATATTGTCTTTTTATTCCACTGCGACCTCCACCACTCTTCCAAGGGGCATTGATATTGTCTTTTTATGTCACTGTAACCTCCACCAATCTTCCAAGGTGTATTAAAACCATCTTGTTAAGCTACTGTGACCTCCATGTCTCTTCCAAGGGGCATTAAAACCATCTTGTTAAACCACTCTGAATTCCACAGCTCTTCCATCGGGTATTAAAACCGTCTTTTTAAGCTACTGTTACCTCCACATCTCTTCCACGGTGCATTGATATTGTCTTTTTATTCCACTGTAACCCCCACCACTCTTCCAAAGGGCATACAACCATCTTGTTAAGCTACTGTGACCTCCACGTCTCTTCCAAGGGGCATTAAAACCATCTTGTTAAACCACTCTGAACTCCGCAGCTCTTTCAAGCGGCATTAAAACCGTCTTGTTAAGCTACTGTGACCTCCACGTCTCTTCCAGGGGTCATTGATATTGTCTTTTTATTAAACTGCGACCTCCACCACTCGTCCAAGGGGCATTAAAACCATCTTGTTAAGCTACTGTGACCTCCAAGTCTCTGCCAAGGGGCATTAAAACTCTCTTGTTAAACCACTCTGAACTCCACAGCTCTTCCAAGGGTCAATACAACCGTCTTGTTAAGCTACTGTGAACTCCACATCTCTTCCGGGGGGTATTGTTATTGCCTTTTTATTCCACTGCGAACTCCACCACTCTTCCATGGGGCAATGCAATAAAACCATCTTGTTAAGCTACTGTGACCTCCACGTCTCTTCCATGGGGCATTGATATTATCTTTCTATTCCACTGCGAGCTCTACCATTCTTCCAAGGGGCAATGATATAGTCTTTTGATTCCACCGCGACCTCCACCACTCTTCCAAGGGGCATTGATATTGTCTTTTTAATCCACTGCGACCTCCACCACTCTTCCACGGAGCATTAAAACCGTCTTGTTAAGCTACTGTGACCTCCACGTCTCTTCCATGGGGCATTGATATAGTCTTTTTCTTCCACTACGACCTCCACCACTCTTCCAAAGGGCTTTAAAACAGCCTTGTTAAGCTACTGTGACCTTAACGTCTCTTCTACGGGGCATTGATATTGTCTTTTTATTCTACTGTGACCCCCACCACTCTTCAAAGGGGCATTAGAACCGTCTTGTTAAGCTACTATGACATCCACGTCTCTTCCACGGGGCATTGATAATGTCTTTTTATTCCACTGTGACCTCCACCCCTCTTCCAAGGGGCATTGATATTGTCTTTTTATTCCACTGCGACCTTCAACACTCTTCCAAGGGGCATTAACACCATCTAGTTAAGCTACTGTGACGTCCACCTCTTCCAGGGGACATTGATATTATCTTTTTATTCCACTGTATCGTCCACCACTCTTTCAAGGGGAATTGAAACAGTTTTTTTAAGCAACTGTGACCTCTACGTCTATTCCAAGGGGCATTAAAACCATCTTTTTAAAGCATTCTGAACTCCACAGCTCTTCGAGCTGGCATTAAAACCATCTGGTAAAGCTGTTGTGACCTCCACGTCTCTTCCATGGGGCATTGATATTGTCTTTTTCTTCCATTGCGACCTCCACCACTCTTCCAAGGAGCAATAAAACCGTCTTGTTAAGCTGTTGTGACTTCCACGTCTCTTCCACGGGGCATTGATATTGTCTTTTTCTTCCACTGCTACCTCCACCACTCTTCCAAGGAGCAATGAAACGGTCTTGTTAAGCAACTGTGACCTCCACGTTTCTTTCACGGTGCATCGATATTGTCTTTTTCTTCCACTGCGACCTCCACCACTCTTCCAAAGGGTATAAAAACCGTCTTGTTAAGCTACTGTGACCTTCGCGTCTCTTCCACGGGTCATTGATATTGTCTTTTTATTCCACTGCGACCTCCACCACTTTACCAAGGGACTTTAAAACCGTCTTGTTAAGCTACTGTGACCTCCATGTCTCTTCCACAGGGCACTGATTTTGTCTTTTTATTCCACTGTAACGTCCACCACTATTCCATGGGTCATTAAAATCATCTTGTTAAGCTACTGTGACCTCCACGTGTCTTCAACAGGGCATTGATATTGTCTTTTTATTCCACTGTAACCTCCACCACTTTTCCAAGGGGCATTAAAACCATCTTGTTAAGCTACTGTGACCTCCATGTCTCTTCCACTGGGCATTGATATTGTCTTTTTATTCCACTGTAACCTCCACCACTTTTCCAAGGGGCATTAAAACCATCTTGTTAAGCTACTGTGACCTCCACGTCTCTTTCAAGGGGCATTAAAACCGTCTTCTTAAACGACACTGAACTCCACAACTATTCCAAGGGGCATTAAAACTGTCTTGTTAAGCTACTTTGACCTCCTCGTCTCTTCCACGTGGCATTGATATTGTCTTTTTATTCCACTGCGATCTTTATCACTCTACCAAGGTGCATTAAAACCGTCTTGTTAAGCTGCTGTCACCTCCATGTCTCTTCCACGGGGCATTGATATTGTCTTTTTATTCCACTGCGACCCCCACCACTCTACCAAGGGCATTGATATTGTCTTTTTATTCCACTGTAACATCCACCACTCTTCCAAGGGGCACTAAAATCGTCTTGTTAAGCTAGTGAGACCTCCACGTCTCTTCCAAGAGGCATTAAAACCATCTTGTTAAACCACTCTGAATTTCACAGCTCTTCCAAGTGGCATTAAAACCATCTTGTTAAGCTACTTTGACCTCCACTTCTCTGCCTCGGGGCATTGATATTTTATTTTTATTCCGCTACGACCTCCACCACTCTTCCAAGGGGCATTAAAACCGTCTTGTTAAGCTACTGTGACCTCCACGTCTCTTCCACGGGTCATTGATATTGTCTTTTTATTCCACTGCGACCTCCACCACTCTTCCATGGGGCAATAAAACCATCTTGTTAAGCTACTGTGACCTCCACGTCTCTTCCACGGGGCATTGATATTGTCTTTTTATTCCACTGCGACCTCCACCACTCTTCCATGGGGCATTAAAACCATGTTGTTAAGCTACTGTGACCTCCACGTCTCTTCCATGGGGCATTGATTTTGTCTTTCTATTCCACTGTGACCTCCAGCACTATTCCAAGGTGCATTACAGCCGTCTTGTTAAGCTACTGTGACCTCCTCGTATCTTTCAAGGGGCATGAAAACTGTCTTGTTAAACGACTCTGAACTCTACAACTCTTCCAAGGGGCATTAAAACCTTCTTGTTAAGATACTTTGACCTCCACGGCTCTTCAACGGGGCATTGATATTGTCTTTTTATTCCACTGCGACCTCCATCACTCTTCCAAGGGGCATTAAAACCGTCTTGCTAAGCTGCTGTGACCTCAACGTCTCTTCCACGGGGCATTAATATTTTCTTTTTATTCCACTGCGACCTCCACCACTCTTCCATGTGGCAATAAAATCGTCTTGTTAAGCTACTGTGACCTCCACGTCTCTTCCACGGGGAATTGATATTGTCTTTTTATTCCACTGTGAACTCCACTACTCTTCCAAGGGGCAATAAAACCGTCTTGTTAAGCTACTGTGACCTCGACGTTTCTTCCACGGGGCATTGAAATTGTCTTTCTATTCCACTGCGACCTCCACCATTCTTCCACGGGGCATTGATATTGTCTTTTTATTCCTCTGCAACCTCCATCACTCTTCCAAGGGGCATTAAAACCGTCTTGTTAAGCTACTGTGACCTCCATGTCTCTTCCATGGGTCATTGATATTGTCTTTTTATTAAACTGCGACCTCCACCACTCGTCCAAGGGGCATTAAAACCATCTTGTTAAGCTACTGTGACCTCCACATCTCTTCAAAGGGGCATTGATATTGTCTTTCTTTTCCACTGCGACCTCCACCATTCTTCCTAGGCTCAATGATATAGTCTTTTTATTCCAATGCGACCTCCACCACTCGTCCAAGTGGCATTTAATCTGTCTTGTTAAGCTACTGTGTGCTCCACGTCTCTTACACGGTGCATTGATATTGTCTTTTTGTTCCACTCTAACCTCCACCTCTATTCCAAGGGGCATTAAAACTGTCTTGTTAAGCTACTGTGACCTCCACGTCTCTTTCAAGGGGCAGTAAAACTGTCTTGTTAAACCACTGTGAACTCCACAGCTCTTCCAAGGGTCATTAAAACCATCTAGTAAAGCTACTGTGACCTCCACGTCTCTTCCTTGGGGCATTGATATTGTCTTTTTATTCCTCTACGACCTCCTCCACTCTTCCAAGGGGCATTAAAACCGTCTTGTTAATCTACTGTGACCTCCATGTCTCTTCCATGGGGCATTGATATAGTCTTTTTCTTCCACTACGACCTCCACCACTCTTCCAAAGGGCTTTAAAACCGTCTTGTTAAGCTACTGTGACCTTAACGTCTCTTCTACGGGGCATTGATATTGTCTTTTTATTCCACTGCGACCTCCACCACTCTTCAAAGGGGCATTAAAACCGTCTTGTTAAGCTACTATGACATCCACGTCTCTTCCACGGGGCATTGATAATGTCTTTTTATTCCACTGTGACCTCCACCCCTCTTCCAAGGGGCATTGATATTGTCTTTTTATTCCACTGCGACCTTCAACACTCTTCCAAGGGGCATTAACTCCATCTAGTTAAGCTACTGTGACCTCCACCTCTTCCAGGGGACATTGATATTGTCTTTTTATTCCACTGTATCGTCCACCACTCTTTCAAGGGGAATTAAAACAGTTTTTTTAAGCAACTGTGACCTCTACGTCTAATCCAAGGGGCATTAAAACCATCTTTTTAAAGCATTCTGAACTCCACAGCTCTTCCAATTGGCATTAAAACCATCTGGTAAAGCTGTTGTGACCTCCACGTCTTTTCCACGGGGCATTGATATTGTCTTTTTCTTCCATTGCGACCTCCACCACTCTTCCAAGGAGCAATAAAACCGTCTTGTTAAGCTGTTGTGACTTCCACATCTCATCCACGGGGCATTGATATTGTCTTTTGTCATCCACTGCTACCTCCACCACTCTTCCAAGGAGCAATAAAACGGTCTTGTTAAGCAACTGTGACCTCCACGTTTCTTTCACGGGGCATCGATATTGTCTTTTTCTTCCACTGCGACCTCCACCTCTCTTCCAAAGGGTATAAAAACCGTCTTGTTAAGCTACTGTGACCTTCACGTCTCTTCCACAGGTCATTGATATTGTCTTTTTATTCCACTGCGACCTCCACCACTCTACCAAAGGACATTAAAACCGTCTTGTTAAGCTACTGTGACCTCCATGTCTCTTCCACAGGGCATTGATTTTGTCTTTTTATTCCACTGTAACGTCCACCACTATTCCAAGGGTCATTAAAATCATCTTGTTAAGCTACTGTGACCTCCACGTGTCTTCAACGGGGCATTGATGTTGTCTTTTTATTCCACTGTAACCTCCACCACTTTTCCAAGGGGCATTAAAACCAACTTGTTAAGCTACTGTGACCTCCATGTCTCTTCCACTGGGCATTGATGTTGCCTTTTTATTCCACTGCGACCCCCACCACTCTTCCAAGGGGCATTAAAACTGTCTTGTTAAGCTACTGTGACCTCCACGTCTCTTCCATGGGTCATTAATATTGTCTTTTTATTAAACTGCGACCTCCACCACTCTTCCATGGGGCAATAAAACCGTCTTTTTAAGCTACTGTTACCTCCACGTCTCTTCCACGGGGCATTGATATTGTCTTTTTATTCCACTGTAACCCCCACCACTCTTCCAAAGGGCATAAAACCATCTTGTTAAGCTACTGTGACCTCCACGTCTCTTCCAAGGGGCATTAAAACCGTCTTGTTAAGCTACTGTGAGCTCCACGTCTCTTCCATGGGTCACTGATATTGTCTTTTTATTAAATTGCGACCTCCACCACTCTTCCATGGGGCAATAAAACCATCTTTTTAAGCTACTGTGACCTCCACGTCTCTTCCATGGGGCATTGATATTGTCTTTTTATTCCACTGTGACCTCCACCTCTCTTCCAAGGGGCATTAAAACCGTGTTGTTAAGCTACTGTAACCTCCACGTCTCGTCCATGGGGCATTGATTTTGTCTTTCTATTCCACTGCGACCTCCACCACTCTTCCAAGGGGCATTAAAACCGTTTTGTTAAGCTACTGTGACCCCCACGTCTCTTCCACGGTGCAATGATATTTTCTTTTTATTCGACTGTAACCTCCAGCACTTTTCCAAGGGGCATTAAAGCCGTCTTGTTAAGCTACTGTGACCTCCTCGTATCTTTCAAGGGGTATTAAAACCGTCTTGTTAAGCTACTTTGACCTCCACATCTCTTCAACGGGGCATTGATATTGTCTTTTTATTCCACTGCGACCTCCATCACTCTTCCAAGGGGCATTAAAACCATCTAGTTAAGCTGCTGTGACTACACGTCTCTTCCACGGGCATTGATATTGTCTTTTTATTCCACTGCGACCTCCACCACTCTTCCAAGGGGCATTGATATTGTCTTTTTATGTCACTGTAACCTCCACCAATCTTCCAAGGTGTATTAAAACCATCTTGTTAAGCTACTGTGACCTCCATGTCTCTTCCAAGGGGCATTAAAACCATCTTGTTAAACCACTCTGAATTCCACAGCTCTTCCATCGGGTATTAAAACCGTCTTTTTAAGCTACTGTTACCTCCACATCTCTTCCACGGTGCATTGATATTGTCTTTTTATTCCACTGTAACCCCCACCACTCTTCCAAAGGGCATACAACCATCTTGTTAAGCTACTGTGACCTCCACGTCTCTTCCAAGGGGCATTAAAACCATCTTGTTAAACCACTCTGAACTCCGCAGCTCTTTCAAGCGGCATTAAAACCGTCTTGTTAAGCTACTGTGACCTCCAAGTCTCTTCCACGGGGAATTGATATTGTCTTTTTATTCCACTGTGACCTCCTAACACAAAAATGGGGGCAACCTAAATACATATTTCAGATAAGTCCTATTTTTGATCATGTTATTGTCATGAAAAAGTATTTGGAATGGAGTATCAGCTTATCATATTAACTCAAACGGTGAGGGGGATTAGGACTGTTAACCTTGGGAATATCATACTGTAATATGTGTAAAGCATCTGATTAAGGACTCCATATATAGGGTTGAGCCCTTGACATGTATGTGGTATATTGATGCAGCTTGGGAAACAATAGATATGTATTCATAAGTCCCACCTACAATAACCTTCTCCTGCTGTTTTTAAGATCAGTGACCTATTATGTATAGGCTGTTTTTGTTCAAGTTCACACCTATATATTATATATCAAGTAGTGAAAGATTATCGTCTTCAGTAAGAAGGTGTGAAAATAGGAAAAATTAATCATGATGAATGTATATTTCTGCCTGCACTAGATCACTTTTTATGGGCACTTTACGGGCACTTTATGTATGTTATATTTGTCAAATATGACTATTAAAGATTATATTTCATAATAAATAGATAAAAGGGCTTTTTGTGTTAGTTGGTAAAAGATATTCCCTTTATATATGGAATCAAGACTTTGTGATCTTATCCACTGTGACCTCCACTACTCTTTCAAGGGGCATAAAAACCGTCTTGTTTAGCTACTGTGACCTCCATGTCTCTTCCACAGGTCATTGATATTGTCCTTTTATTCCACTGCTACCTCCACCACTCTTCCAGGGGGCAATAAAACCGTCTTGTTAAGCTACTGTGACCTCCACGTCTCTTCCACTGGGCATTGATTTTGTCTTTTTCTTCCATTGCGACCTCCATCACTCTTCCAAGGAGCAATAAAACCGTGTTGTTAAGTTGTTGTGACCTCCACGTCTCTTTCACGGGGCATCGATAGTGTCTTTTTCTTCCACTGCGACCTCCACCATTCTTCCAAAGGGTATAAAAACCGTCTTCTTAAGCTACTGTGACCTTCACGTCTCTTCGACGGGGCATTGATATTGTCTTTTTATTCCGCTGCGACCTCCACCACTCTTCCAAGGGACATTAAAACCGTCTTGTTAAGCTACTGTGACCTCCACGTCTCTTCCACAGGGCATTGCTTTTGTCTTTTTATTCCACTGTAACGTCCACCACTATTCCAATGGTCATTAAAATCGTCTTGTTAAGCTACTGTGACCTCCACGTGTCTTCCAAGGGGCATTGATATTGTCTTTTTATTCCACTGCGACCTCCACCAATCTTCCAAGGGGCATTGATATTGTCTTTGAATTCCACTGTAACCTCCTCCACTCTTCCAAGGGGCATTAAAACCGTCTTGTTAAGCTACTGTGACCTCCATGTCTCTTCCACTGGGCATTGATATTGTCTTTTTATTCCACTGTAACCTCCACCACTTTTCCAAGGGGCATTAAAACCATCTTGTTAAGCTACTGTGACCTTCACGTCTCTTTCATGGGGCATTAAAACCGTCTACTTAAACGACACTGAACTCCACAACTTTTTCAAGGGGCATTAAAACTGTCTTGTTAAGCTACTTTGACCTCCAAGTCTCTTCCACGGGGCATTGATATTGTCTTTTTATTCCACTGCGACCTTTATCACTCTACCAAGGTGCATTAAAATGGTCTTGTTAAGCTGCTGTCACCTCCACGTCTCTTCCACGGGGCATTGATATTGTATTTTTATTCCACTGTGACCCCCACCACTCTACCAAAGGGCATTGATATTGTATTTTTATTCCACTGTAACCTCCACCACTCTTCCAAGGGGCACTAAAACCGTCTTGTTAAGCTAGTGTGACCTCCACTTCTCTTCCAAGGGACATTAAAACCAACTTGTTAAACCACTCTGAATTTCACAGCTCTTCCAAGTGGCATTAAAACTGTCTTGTTATGCTACTGTGACCTCCACGTCTCTTCAACGGGGCATTGATATTGTCTTTTTATTCTACTGCGACCTCCACCACTCTACCAAGGGTCATTGATATTGTCTTTTTATTCCACTGCGACCTTCACCACTTTTCCAAGGGGCATTAAAACCGTCTTGTTAAGCTACTGTGACCTCCACGTCTCTTCCACGAGGCATTGATATTGTCTTTTTATTCAACTGTAACCCCACCACTTTTCCAAGGGGCATTAAAACCATCTTGTTAAGCTTCTGTGACTTCCACGTCTTTTTCAAGGGGCATTAAAACCATCTTGTTAAATCACTCTGAACTCCACACCTCTTTCAAGGGGCATAAAAACCGTCTTGTTAAGATACTGTGACCTCCACTTCTCTTCCACGGGTCATTGATATTGTCTTTTTATTCCACTGCTACCTCCACCACTCTTCCAGGGGGCAATAAAACCGTCTTGTTAAGCTACTGTGACCTCCACATCTCTTCCACGGGGCATTGATATTGTCTTTTTATTCCACTACGACCTCCACCACTCTTCCAAAGGGCATTGATATTGTCTTTTTATTCCACTGCGACCTCCACCACTCTTCCAAGGAGCATTAAAACCGTCTAGTTAAGCTTCTGTGACTTCCACGTCTTTTTCAAGGGGCATTAAAACCATCTTGTTAAATGACTCTGAACTCCACACCTCTTTCAAGGGGCATAAAAACCGTCTTGTTAAGCTACTGTGACCTTCACTTCTCTTCCACGGGTCATTGATATTGTCTTTTTATTTCACTGCAAACTCCACCACTCTTCCATGGGGCAATAAAACCGTCTTGTAAAGCTACTGTGACCTCCACGTCTCTTCCACGGGGCATTTATATTGTCTTTTTATTCTACTGCGACCTCCACCACTCTTCCAATGGTCATTGATATTGTCTTTTTATTCCACTGCGACCTTCACCACTCCTCCAAGGGGTGTTAAAATCGTCTTTTTAAGCTACTGTGACCTCCACCTCTTCCATGGGACATTAATATTGTATTTTTATTCCACTGTAACCTCCACCACTCTTCAAGGGGCATTAAAACAGTTCTGTTGAGCTACTGTGACCTCCACGTCTATTCCAAGGGGTATTAAAACCATCTTTTTAAACCATTCTGAACTCCACAGCTCTTCCAATTGGCATTAAAACCGTATTGTTAAGCTACTGTGACCTCCACGTTTCTTCCACCGGGCACTGATATTGTGTTTTTACTCCACTGCGACCAACACCACTCTTCCAAGGGGCAATAAATCAGTCTTGTGAAGCTACTGTGACCTCCACATCTCTTCCACGGGGCATTGATATTGTCTTTTTATTCCACTGCGACCTCCCACACTCTTCCAAGGGGCATTAAAACTGTCTTGTTAAGCTACTGTGACCTCCACGTCTCTTCCACGGATCATTGATGTTGTCTTTTTATTCCACTGCGACCTCCACCACTCTTCCAAGGTGCATTGATTTTGTCTTTGTATTCCTCCTCCACCTCCACCACTCTTCCAATGGGCATTAAAACAGTCTTTTTAAGCTCCTGTGACATCCAAGTCTCTACCACGGGGCATTGACATTGTCTTTTTATTCCACTGTAACCCCCACCACTCTTACAAGGGGCATTAAAATCGTATTGCGAAGCTCCTGTGACCTCCACTTCTATTCCAAGCTGCATTAAAACCATCTTTTTAAACCATTCTGTACTCCACAGCTCTTCCAATTGGCATTAAAACCTTATTGTTAAGCTACTGTGACCTCCACGTCTCTTCCACGGGGCATTGTTATTGTCTTTTTATTCCACTGCGACCTCCACCACTCTTCCAAGGGACATTAAAACCGTCTTGTTAATCTACTGTTACCTCCACGTCTCTTTCACGGTGCATTGATATTGTCTTTTTATTCCACTTCGACCTCCACCACTCTTCCAAGGAGCAATAAAATCCGTCTTGTTTAGCTACTGTGACCTCCACGTCTCTTCCACAGGGCATTGATATTGTCTTTTCATTCCACTGTAACCTCCACCACTCTTCCAAGGATCATTAAAACCGTCTTGTTAAGCTACTGTGACCTCTATGTCTCTTTCAAGGAGCATTAAAACCATCTTGTTAAACGACTCTAAACTCCACAACTCTTCCAAGGGGCATTAAAACCATCTTGTTAAGCTGCTGTGACCTCCACGTTTCTTCCACGGCGCATTGATATTGTCTTTTTATTCCACTGTGACCTCCACCACTCTACCAAGGGGCATTGATATTGTCTTTTTATTCCACTGTAACGTCCACCACTCTTCCAAGGGGCATTAAAACCATCTTGTTAAGCTACTGTGACCTCCACGTCTCTTCCAAGGGGCATCAAAACCATCTTATTAAACCACTCTGAATTCCACAGCTCTTCCAAGGGGCATGAAAACCGTCTAGTTAAGCTACTGTGACCTCCACGTCTCTTCAACGGGGCATTGATATTGTCTTTTTATTCAACTGTAACCCCCACCACTCTTCCAAGGGGCATTAAAACCATCTTGTTAAGCTGCTGTGACCTCCACGTCTCTTCCAAGGGGCATTAAAAACATCTTGTTAAACCACTCTGAACACCACAGTGTAACGTATCCGGAGGTGGAACCTCTGAGCTGCAATACAAAGGGGAAGTCCTTGTAAGGAAGCGGGTGACTCCTAGGGAAGGCAAGCAGGAAGTCACAGCATGTGACGGGGACAGTCTCTGGGTAGACAGGCAGGAGGTCACGGCAAGTGACGGGGACAGTCTCTGGGTAGACAGCAGGTACCTTCAACCCAGCGGGCAGATAGACATGGCAGGTACTGGCAGGTGCTTTCGGGTAAGCAGGTGGATAGCCGCGGCAGGTGCTGGCGGGTGCTTCCGGATAAGCAGGTAGATAAACTCAGCAGGTGCTGGCAGGTGCTTCCAGGTAAGCAGATGGATAGCCGTGGCAGGTGCTGGTGGGTACTTACGGATAAGCATGTAGATAAACTCAGCGGGTGCTGGCAGGTAGCAGACAGGTGACAGGCAGGAATCAGGCTGGACTAGACAGGCTAGCGGAGGGACACAGTGCGACAACTGTTGCTCGGGCACCTCCATTTTGGAGGAGGTGCCTTAAATGTGGGAAGTCCTCTGGCCATTGACTGGGGACTTTTTAGGAAGACGCGCGCAGTCCCTTTAAGAGAGGGAGAGTGCGCGCGCCCTAAGCACTCTGCTGGAGGAGGAACGCGCGCCGGCCACAGCAGGGAACGGAGCGCAGGATGAAGCCGCGCCAGGAGCCGGGGGGCGAGAGAGACGGTGTCCCTGTCTGACATGGGGCAGAGACGCCGCTGCGACGACAGAGAGAGGAGCGCTGGAGGGACCCACGTGAGGAGCGCGGAGGTGAGAGGGACGACGTCCATGCCTAGCAGAGGGCAGGGACGCCGATGCTACAGTACCCCCCCCTTTATGCCCCCTCTTCTTTAGGCCAGAAAGATATTTATCAAGGATGAGCGGGGCATGGATGTTCTCCTGGGACTCCCACGTTCTCTCCTCAGGACCAAACCCCTTCCAATCCACTAGAAAAAAGGTCTTTCCTCTTACCCTCTTGGTGGCCAGAATGCTCTCTACCTCAAACTCGTTTACAGCGGAAACCGGAGCAGGAGGCGTACCTGAAGACTTGGAAAAAGAGTTAAGTACCCCGGGTTTGAGGAGAGATACATGGAAGGAGTTGGGGATCCTCAAGTTGGCCGGGAGTTTCAATTTATAGGCCACCGGGTTGATTTGCTTGATAACTTCCAGTGGGCCGATGAACCGGGGCCCTAACTTGTAGGAAGGAATCTTGAGCCGGACATATTTGGACGAGAGCCAGACCTTATCTTCAGGACCGAATTGGAGCGGATCCAGACGTCTCTTGTCAGCCTGTCTCTTCATCCGCTCGGAGGACTGAAGAAGTGCGCATCTGGTACTCTCCCAAATGGTGGAGAATTCGCTAACAAGAGATTCCGCGGCCAGGTTGTCCACCGAGGCGGAGACGGGAAATGGGATCCGGGGATGTTGACCGTAGACTGTAAAAAACGGGGATTTGGAAGAGGATTCACTCTCGTGATTATTGTAGGAGAATTCGGCCCACGGTAAAAGATCCACCCAATCGGAATGGTGGGCATTAACAAAGTGCCGAAGGTAACTGGTTAAGATTTGGTTGATCCGCTCTACTTGACCATTGGACTGTGGGTGATAAGCAGAAGAGAAGTCCAAGGTGACCCCCAGCTGTTTACACGTGGCTCTCCAGAAGCGAGAGGTGATCTGAACCCCTCGATCGGACACGATGTGGAGAGGAAGACCATGGAGACGGAAAATATGATGAATAAAGTCCTTAGCCAACTCAGATGCAGACGGAATTCCCGGCAGGGGAATGAAGTGAGCCATTTTAGAGAAGCGATCAGCGACCACCCAAATGACCGTACTACCAGCAGAGACAGGGAGATCCGTTATAAAGTCCATGGCTATATGCTGCCATGGGGCAGCAGGTACGGGAAGAGGCAGAAGGCGGCCGGCTGGCAGATGTCTAGGAACCTTGTTGCGGGCGCAGGACGCACAGGCCGAGACAAAGTCTATTACCTCCTTGCGCAGGGTAGGCTACCAGTAGTGCCGCGCAATAAGCTGGAAGGTCATCTTTTGGCCAGCATGGCCGGCTAGCTTAGACGAATGTCCCCAGTGCAGAACCTTCTCACGATCAGGTACTGTCACGAATGTCTTACCGGGTGGAAGACGATTCAGATCCAAGGGAGCCACTTGCATTACCTTGGCGGGGTAGATGATGTGCTTAGGCTCCTCCTCTAGATCGGAGAACAGAAAGGATCGGGACAAGGCATCAGCTTTGAAATTTTTGTCTGCCGGGCGGAAATGAAGAATGAAATCAAAGCGGGCGAAGAACAAGGACCACCGGGCCTGGCGCGGGTTAAGTCTTTGGTCACTCTGGAGGTAAGCCAAGTTTTTGTGGTCCGTATAAATTATTACCGGGTGAAGAGCCCCCTCGAGCAGGTAACGCCACTCCTCCAGTGCCAATTTAACAGCTAACAATTCTCGGTCTCTTATAGAATAATTGCGCTCAGACGAGGAGAAGAGTTTGGAGAAGAAACGCAGTTTACCATTCTCCTGGATGGCGACTTTTGGGTGAGCACCGCTCCGGCTCCGGAGGAGGAAGCATCTACTTCTAAGAAGAATTGTTTGTTGCAGTCCGGACGGTGCAGCACAGAAGCGGAGGAGAAAGCTTGTTTCAAAGAAAGGAAGGCCTCTTCAGCCTTGGGCGGCCATTCTTTGGGACTAGCGCCCTTACACATGAGCACGGAGATAGGGGCAGTCCGGGAAGAGAAGTGCGGAATGAAGAGGCAGTAGTAATTGGCGAAGCCCAGGAACTGCTGAATAGCCTTCAACCCCTCCGGTCAGGGCCACTTCAGGATGGCAGAAAGTTTCTCATCATCCATTCGTAGGCCGGTCTGGGAGATGACGTAGCCCAGAAATGGAAGCGAGTTCTGCTCAAAGAGGCACTTCTCAAATTTTGCATAGAGGTGGTTCTGCCTGAGCCTGAGCAGGACCTGACGAACGTCCCTCCGGTGTGTAGGAAGATCCGGAGAGAAGACCAAGATGTCGTCCAGGTACACCACCACGCAGGAGTAGAGAAGGTCACGGAAGATGTCATTGACCAATTCTTGAAAGACGGCGGGAGCGTTACAGAGACCGAAGGGCATTACAAGGTACTCATAGTGGCCGTCCCGGGTGTTGAATGCCGTCTTCCATTCATCCCCCTGACGGATACGGACCAGGTTATACGCCCCACGGAGATACAGCTTCGTGAAGACTCTGGCACCCCTCAGACGGTCAAATAATTCAGGAATGAGCAGAAGGGGGTATTTATTCTTCACCGTGATCAGGTTAAGACCTCTATAGTCTATACAGGGACGGAGTGAGCCATCCTTCTTTTTAACGAAGAAGAAGCCTGCTCCCGCCGGGGAGGTAGATTTCCGGATAAATCCCCGGGCCAGATTCTCTTCGATATATTCAGACATGGCCCGGGTCTCGGCAGCAGACAACGGGTAAATTCGCCCATGGGGTGGCGTAGCACCGGGTACCAGGTCGATTGGGCAATCGTATGGTCTATGGGGGGGTAATGTCTCTGCTTCTTTCTTGTTGAAAACATCAGCATAAGACCAATAAGGATCCGGTAGGCCGGGTAGATTGGCTGGAGTAGGAGAAGGACGAGCAGGACAAACAGAAACTAAACAAGTCTTATGACAGTCCTGCCCCCAGCGAAGAACTTCTCTGGTCTGCCAATTCAGCACGGGTGCATGTCTCTGGAGCCAAGGAAGGCCTAACAAAAGGGCGTGAGAGAGTCCAGGTAGAGCATGGAAGAAGATCCTCTCAGAGTGCAGCATTCCCACCTGCAGATTTATGGCTTCGGTGACGAGTTGGATGGTTAGCGGTAAGAGCCCTCCATCCACGGAGGCGACAGATAAGGGTTCAGCCAAAGGTTTAGTGGGAATGCGGTATTTCTCTACCAGGGACTGGGAAATTAGGTTTCTGGCAGCTCCAGAATCGAGTTGAGCTAGTTCAAAGTAGCGGTTCTCCCCGCAGATGATAGAGACCGACAGCATCAGAGATGGAGGGGGTTTACTCTTGTCTAGGGCGACCTCTCCGAGCGATCCTAGACACTGGCGTTTCCCAGCCTCTACGGGCAGGAACGGATCCGGTGCTCCTTACTGCCACAGTAGAAACAGCTCCCCTCAGCACGGCGTGACTCTTGACGGGTTTTGACCATCTTGGTCTGGTCGACCTGCATGGGCTCTGGTGAGTGCGCCTGGGGAGTTAAGGAGGAAGAGACGGGTTTCTGGAAAGTGGGAGCAAGGCGGGGAAACCTCCTCTCACGGGTGACCTCTTTGGTACGCTCCTGGAACCGGATGTCAATCCGAGTGGCAAGTGTTACTAAGTCATCCAGGAAGGTAGAAATGTCCCGACCGGCGAGTTCATCTTTAATCCGGCCGGATAGGCCTTCCCAGAAGATGGACACCAGGGCCTCGTTATCCCAGGCAAGCTCGGAAGCAAGGGTACGGAACCGTATGGCATATTGGCCCACGGTGAGACTCCCTTGGCGGAGGCGTAGCAGGGAGGAGGCGGATGGGGTCTTTCGTCCTGGTTCGTCAAAGACTTTCCGGAAAGCCGTGAGAAAGGCTGGCAGGTTGGACACCAGGGGGTCTCCTCTCTCCCATAGGGGATTTAGCAAAGCCAGTGCCTCCCCAGTGAGATGGGACATGATGAAGGCCACTTTGGCCCGGTCGGTGGAAAATTGGTGTGCCAAAAGTTCGAAGTGCAGGGTGCACTGATTAATGAAGCCTCGTGCCAGGCTGGGGTCTCCACCAAAACGAGGCGGGGCGGATAGGCGGGGACCGGGAAGGGATGCCATGGTATTGATGGGCAGCGACGCTGCCGGATTAGGAGTCGTGTGACTGGAAGCAAGTCCCGATGAGGCAGTCAGTGTGTCCAGGCGGGAGTTAACATTACGTAGGTGGCTTAGGATGGACTCCTGTTGGGACCTCTGACGGGATAGTTCATGGCATAGGTCCGAGAGCGAGGGAGCTTGGGAGCCACCGGGTTCCATGGCCCGAGCAAACTGTAACGGATCCGGAAGTGGAACCTCTGAGCTGCAATACAAAGGGGAAGTCCTTGTAAGGAAGCGGGTGACTCCCAGGGAAGGCAAGCAGGAAGTCACAGCAAGTGACAGGGACAGTCTCTGGGTAAGCAGGCAGGTGGTCACGGCAAGTGATGGGGACAGTCTCTGGGTAGACAGGGAGGTGGTCACGGCAAGTGACGGGGACAGTCTCTGGGTAGACAGGCAGGACGTCACGGCAAGTGACTGGGACAGTCTCTGGGTAGAAGGCAGGTACCTTCAACCCAGCGGGCAGATAGACACGGCAGGTACTGACAGGTGCTACCGGGTAAGCAGGCGAAGAGCCGCGGCAGGTGCTTCCGGATAAGCAGGTAGATAAACTCAGCGGGTGCTGGCAGGTGCATCCAGGTAAGCAGGTGAATAGCTGCGGCAGGTGCTGGCGGGTGCATCCGGATAAGCAGGTAGATAAACTCAACGGGTGCTGGCAGGTAGCAGACATGTGACAGGCAGGAATCAGGCTGGACTAGAGAGGCTAGCGGAGGGAGCTGAGGGCTGAAGCAGAGGTGAAGACACAGTGCGACAACTGTTGCTCGGGCACCTCCATTTTGGAGGAGGTGCCTTAAATGTGGGAAGTCCTATGGCCATTGGCCGGGGACTTTTTAGGAAGATGCACGCAGTCCCTTTAAGAGGGGGGGAGTGCGCGCGCGCCCTAAGCACTCTGCTGGAGGAGGAACGCGCGCCGGCCACAGCAGGTAACAGAGGGCAGGAAGAAGCCGCACCAGGAGCCGGGGGGCGAGAGAGACGGTGTCCCTGTCTGACATGGGGCAGAGACGCTGCTGCGACGACAGAGAGAGAAGCGCTGGAGGGACCCACGTGAGGAGCAGGGATGCCGATGCTACACACAGCTATTTCAAGGGGCATAAAAACCATCTTGTTAAGCTACTGTGACCTCCACGTCTGTCCACGGGGCATTGATATTGTCTTTTTATTCCACTGCGTCCTCCACCACTCTTCCATGGGGCAATAACACCATCTTATTAAGCTACTGTGACCTCCACGTCTCTTCCACGGGGCATGATAATGTCTTTTTATTCCACTGCGACGTCCAACAGTCTTCCAAGGGGCATTAAAACCGTCTTGTTAAGCTACTGTGACCTCCACGTCTCTTCCACGGGGCATTGATAGTGTCTTTTTATTCCACTGCGAACTCCACCAGTCTTCCAAGGGGCATTAAAACCATCTTGTTAAGCTACTGTGACCTACACGTATCTTCCACGGGGCATTGATATTGTCTTTTTATTCCACTGTAACCTACATCACTCTTTCAAGGGGCATTAATACCATCTTGTTAAGCTACTGTGACCTCCACGTCTCTGACAAAGGGCATTAAAACTGTCTTGTTAAACCACTCTCAACTCCACAGCTCTTCCAAGGTTCATTAAAACCGTCTTGTAAAGCTACTGTGACCTCCACGTCTCTTCCTCGAGGCATTGATATTGTCTTTTTATTCCGCTACGACCATCACCACTCTTCCAAGGGGCATTAAAACCGTTTTGTTAGGCTACTGTGACCTCCACGTCTCTTCCACGGGACATTGATATTGTCTTTTTTTTCCACTGCGACCAACACCACTATTCCAAGGAGCATGAAGACCGTCTTGTTAAGCTACAGTGACATCCACGTCTCTTCCGCGGGGCATTCATATTGTATTTTTTTTCCACTGCGACCTCCACCACTCTTGCAAAGGGCATTAAAAACGTCTTCTTAAGCTACTGTGACCTAAACGTCTCTTCCACGGGGCAATGATATTGTCTTTTTATTCCACTGCGATCTCCACCACTCTTCCAAGGGGCATTAAAACCGTCTTGTTAAGCTACTGTGACCTCCACGTCTCTTCCATGGGGCATTGATATGGTCTTTTTATTCCACTTCGACCACCAACACTCTTCCAAGGGGCATTAAAACCGTCTTGTTAATCTACTGTGACCTCCACGTCTCTTCCATGGTGCATTGATATTGTCTTTTTATTCCACTGTGACCTCCACCACTCTTCCAAGGGGCATTAAAACTGTCTTGTTGAGCTACTGTGACCTACACGTCTCTTCCACGGTGCATTGATATTGTCTTTTTATTCCACTGCGAACTCCACCACTCTTCCAAGGGGCATTAAAACCGTCTTGTTAAGCTACTGTGACCTCCACATCTCTTCCACGGGGCATTGATATTGTATTTTTATGCCACTGCGACCTCCACCACTCTTCCAAGGGGCATTGATATTGTCTTTTTATTCCACTGCTACCTTCACCACTCTTCCAAGGGGCTTTAAAACCATCTTGTTAAGCTACTGTGACCTCCACCTCTTCACGGGACATTGATATTGTATTTTTATTCCACTGCGACCTCCAACACTCTTCAAGGGGCATTAAAACAGTTTTGTTAAGCTACTGTGGCAGCCACGTCCCTTCCAAGGGGCATTAAAACCATCTTGTTAAACCATTCCAAACTCCACAGCTCTTCCAATTGTCATTAAAACCGTCTTTTTAAGCTACTGTGACTTCCACGTCTCTTCCACGTGGCATTGATATTGTCTTTTTACTCCACTGCGACCTCCACCACTTTTCCAAGGGGAAATAAAACCGTCTTGTTAAGCTACTGTGATCTCCACATCTCTTCCATGGGGCATTGATATTGTCTTTTTATTCCACTGTGACCTCCACCACTCTTCCAAGGGGCATTAAAACCATTTTATTAAGCTACTGTGACCTCCATGTCTCTTCCACGGGGCATTAATATTGTCTTTTTATTCCACTGCGACCTCCACCACTCTACCAAGGGGCACTGATATTGTCTTTTTATTCCACTGTAACCTACACCACTCTTACAAGGGGCATTAAAACCGTCTTGTTAAGCTACTGTACCCTCAACGTCTCTTGCAAGGGGCATCAAAACCATCTTGTTAAACCATTCTGAACTCCACAGCTCTTCCAATTGGCATTAAAACTGTCTTTTTAAGCTACTGTGACTTCCACGTCTCTTCCACGTGACAATGATATTGTCTTTTTACTCCACTGCGACCTCCACCACTTTTCCAAGGGGAAATAAAACCGTCTTGTTAAGCTACTGTGATCTCCACATCTCTTCCACAGGGCATTGATATTGTCTTTTTATTCCACTGTGACCTCCACCACTCTTACAAGGGGCATTAAAACCATCTTATTAAGCTACTGTGACCTCCATGTCTCTTCCACGGGGCAGTGATATTGTCTTTTTATTCCATTGCGACCTCCACCACTCTTCCAAGGGGCATTGATTTTCTCTTTTTATTCCACTGCAACATCCATTACTCTTCCAAGTTGCATTAAAACCATATTGTTAATCTCGTGTGACATCCAAAGCTCTTCCACGGGGCATTGACATTGTCTTTTAATTCCACTGTAACCTCCACCACTCTTCCAATGAGCATTAATGTTAAGCTATTGTGACCTCCACGTCTCTTCCACGGGGCATTGATATTGTCTTTTTCTTCCTCTGCGACCTCCACCACTCTTTTAAAGGGCATTAAAACTGTCTTGTTAATCTACTGTGACCTCCACGTCTCTTCCACGTGGCATTGATATTGTCTTTTTAATCCACTGCGACATCCACCACTCCTCCAAGGGGCATTAAAACCATCTTGTTAAGCCACTGTGACCTCCACGTCTCTTCCACGGGGTATTGATATTGTCGTTTTATTCCACTGCGACCTCCAACACTCCTCCAAGGGGCATTAAAACCATCTTGTTAAGCCACTGTGACCTCCACGTCTCTTCCACGGGGCATTGATATTGTCTTTTTATTCCACTGCGACCTTCACCACTCTTCCAAGGAGCAATAAAACCATCTTGTTAAGCTACTGTCACCTCCACGTTTCTTCCACGGGACATTGATATTGTCTTTTTATTCCACTGCGATCTCCACCACTCTTCCAAAGGGCATTAAAACCGTCTTTTTAAGCTACTTTTACCTCCACGTCTCTTCCACAGGGCATTCATATTGTCTTTTTATTCCACTGCGACCAACATCACTCTTCCAAGGGGCATAAAACCATGTTGTTAAGCTACTGTCTCCTCCATGTCTCTTCCATGGGGCATTAACATTGTTTTTTATTCCACTGCGACTGCCACCATTCTTCCAAAGGGCATTAAACCGTCTTGTTAAGCTGCTGTGACGTCTACGTCTGTTCCACGGGGCATTGATATTGTCTTTTTATTCCACTGCCACCTCCACCACTCTTCCAAGGGGCATTGATATTGTCTTTTTATTCCACTGGAACCACCACTATTCCAAGGGGCATTAAAACCGTCTTATTAATCTACTGTGACCTCCATGTCTCTTCCACAGGGCATTGATATTGTCTTTTTGTTCCACAGTAACCACTACTATTTCAAGGGGCATTAAACCGTCTTGTTTAACTCCTGTGACATCCAAGTCTCTTCCACAGGGCATTGACATTGTCTTTTTATTCCACTGTAACCTCCACCACTATTCCAAGAAGCATTAAAACCGTCTTGTTAAGCTACTGTGACCTCCACATCTCTTCCAATTTGCATTAAAACCATCTTGTTAAACCACTCTGAACTCCATAGCTCTTCCAAGGGGCATTAAAACCGCCTTGTTAAGCTACTGTGACCTCCACGTCTCTTCCACGGGGCATGGATATTGTCTTTTTATTCCACTGCGACCTCCACCATTCTTCCAAGGGGCATTAAAAACGTCTTGTTAAGCTGCTGTGACCTCCACGTCTCTTCCACTTGGCATTGATATTGTCTTTTTATTCCACTGCGACCTCCACCACTCTTCCAAGGTACAGTGATATTGTCTTTTTATTCCACTAAAACCTCCACAACTATTCCAAGGGGCATTAAAACCGTTTTGTTAAGCTACTCTGACCTCCATGTCTCTTCCACGGGGCATTGATATTGCTTTTTTATTCCACTGTGATCTCCACCATTCTTCCACGGGGCATTGATATTGTCTTTTTACTCCATTGCGACCTCCACCACTCTTCCAAGGGGCATTAAAACTGTTTTGCTAAGCTACTGTGACCTCTACGTCTCTTCCATGGGTCATTGATATTGTCTTTTTATTGCACTGCGACCTCCACCACTCTTCCAAGGGGCATTGATATTGTCTATTTATTCCTCTACGACCTTCACCACAATTCCAATTGGCATTAAAACCGTCTTGTTAAGCTACTGTGACCTACACCTCTTCCACGGGACATTGATATTGTCTTTTTATTCCACTGTAACCTCCACCACTCTTCAAGGGGCATTAAGTCAGTCTTGTTAAGCTACTGTGACTGACACGTCTCTACCAAGGGCCATTAAAACCATCTTGTTAAACCATTCTGAACTCCACAGCTGTTCCAATTGGCATTAAAAGCGTCTTGTTAAGCTATTGTGACCTCCACGTCTCTACCACGGGGCATTGATATTGTCTTTTTACTCCACTGCGACCTCCACCACTCTTCCAAGGGGAAATAAAACCGTCTTGTTAAGCTACTGTGATCTCCACATCTCTTTCAAGGGGCATTGATATTGTCCTTTTATTCCACTGCGACCTCCACCACTCTTACAAGGGGCATTAAAACCATCTTGTTAAGCTACTGTGACCTCCAGGTCTCTTCCATGGGGCATTGATATTGTCTTTTTAATCCACTGCGACCTCCACCACTTTTCCAAGGGGCATTAAAACCATCTTGTTAAGCCACTGTGACCTCCACGGGGCATTGATGTTGTCTTTTTATTCCACTGCGACCTCCACCACTCTTCCAAAGGGCATTAAAACCGTCATCTTAAGCTACTGTTACCTCTCACGTCTCTTCCACTTGGCATTGGTATTGTTTTTTTATTCCACTGCGACCTCCACCAGTCTTCCAAGGGGCATTTAAGCCATCTTGTTAAGCTACTGTCACCTCCACGTCTCTTCCATGGGGCATTGATATTGTCTTTTTATTCCACTACAACCTCCACCATTCTTCCAAAGGGTATTAAACCGTCTTGTTAAGCTGCCGTGACATCCACGTCTCTTCGACGGGGCATTGATATTGTCTTTTTATACCACAGCGACCTCCACCACTTTTCCAAGTGGCAATGATATTGTCTTTTTTTTCCACTGTAATCACCACTATTCCAAGGGGCATTAAAACCGTCTTGTTAAGCTATTCTGACCTCCATGTCTCTTCCACAGGGCATTGATATTGTCTTTTTATTCCACTGCGTCCTCCACCACTCTTCCAAGGGGCATTGATTTTGTCTTTTTATGCCACTACAAACTATACCACTCTACCAAGGGGCATTAAAACCGTCTTGTTAAGCTCCTGTGACATCCAAGTATCTTCCAAGGGGCATTGACATTGTCTTTTCATTCCACTGTAAACTCCACCACTCTACCAAGGAGCATTAAAACCGACTAGTTAAGCTACTGTGACCTCCACGTCACTTCCAATTTGCATTAAAACCATCTTCTTAAACCACTCTGAACTCCATAGCTCTTCCAAGGGGCATTAAAGCCATCTTGTTAAGCTATTGTGACCTCCACGTCTCTTCCACGGGGCATTGATATTGTCTTTTTCTTCCCCTGCGACCTCCACCACTCTTTCAAAGAGCATTAATACCGTCTTGTTAATCTTCTGTGACCTCCATATCTCTTCCACGTGGCATTGATATTGTCTTTTTAATCCCCTGCGACCTCCACCACTCCTCCAAGGGGCATTAAAACCATCTTGTTAAGCCACTGTGACCTCCATGTATCTTCCACGGGGAATTGATATTGTCTTTTTATTCAACTGCGACCTCCACCACTCTTCCAAGGGGCATAAAACCATCTTGTTAAGCTACTGTCTCCTCCACGTCTCTTCCATGGGGCATTAATATTGATTTTTATTCCACTGCGACCTCCACCATTCTTCCAAAGGGCATTAAACCGTCTTCTTAAGCTGCTGTGTTCTCCATGTCTCTTCCACGGGGCATTGATATTGTCTTTTTATTCCACTGCGACCTCCACCACTTTACCAAGGGGCATTGATATTGTCTTTTTATTCCACTGTAACCTCCACCACTCTTCCAAGGGGCATTAAAACTGTCTTGTTAACCCACTCTGAATTCCACAGCTCTTCCAAGGGGCATTAAAACATTCTTGTTAAGGTACTGTGACCTCCACTTCTCTTCCACGGCTCATTGATATTGTCTTTTTATTCAACATTAACCGCAACCACTGTTCCAAGGGTCAATAAAACCATCTTATTAAGCTGCTGCGACCTCCACGTTCCTTCCAAGGGGCATTAAAACCGTCTTGTTAAACCACTCTTTGCTCCACAGCTCTTTCAATGGGCATTAAAACCGTCTTGTTAAGCTACTATGACTTCCACGTCACTCCACGGGGCATTGATATTGTCTTTTTATTCGTCTGCGACCTCCACCACTCTTCCATGGGGCAATAAAACCGTCTTGTTAATCTACTGTAACCTCCAAGTCTCTTCCACGTGGCATTGATATTGTCTTTTTAATACACTGCGACCTCCACCACTCTTCCAAGGGGCATTAAAACCAGCTTGTTAAGCCACTGTGACCTCCACTTCTCTTCCACGGGGCATTGATATTGTCTTTTTATTCCACTGCGAACTCCACCATTCTTAAAAAGGGCATTAAACCGTTTTGTTAAGCTGCTGTGACCACCATGTCTCTTCCACAGGGCATTGATATTTTCTTTTTATTTTACTGCGACCTCCACCTCTCTTCCATGGGGCATTGATATTGTCTTTTTATTCCACTGCGACCTGCAGCAGTCTTCCAAGGGGCATAAAACCACCTTGTTAAGCTACTGTCTCCTCCACGTCTCTTCCATGGGGCATTAATATTGTTTTTTTATTCCACTGCGACCTCCACCATTCTTCCAAAGGGCATTAAACCGTCTTGTTAAGCTGCTGTGACCTCCATGTCTCTTCCACGGGGCATTGATATTGTCTTTTTATTCCACTGCGACCTCCACCACTTTACCAAGGGGCATTGATATTGTCTTTTTATTCCACTGTAACCACCACTATTCCAAGGGGCATTAAATCAGTCTTATTAAGCTACTGTGACCTCCATGTCTCTTCCACAGGGCATTGATATTGTCTTTTTATTCCTCTGCTACCTCCTCCACTCTTCCAAGGGGTAGTGATTTTGTCTTTTTATTCCACTGCAACCTATACCACTCTTCCAAGGGGCATTAAACCGTCTTGTTAAACACCTGTGACATCCAAGGCTCTTCCACAGGGCATTGACATTGTCTTTTTATTCCACTGTAACCTCCACGACTATTCCAAGAAGCATTAAAACCGTCTTGCTAAGCTACTGTGACCTCCACATCTCTTCCAATTTGCATTAAAACCATCTTGTTAAACCACTCTGAACTCCATAGCTCTTCTAAGGTGCATTAAAACCGTCTTGTTAAGCTACTCTGACCTCCACTTCTCTTCCATGTTGCATTGATGTTGTCTTTTTCTTCCACTGCGACCTCCACCACTCTTCCAAAGGGCATTAAAACCGTCGTGTTAACCTACTGTGACCTTCATGTCTCTTCCACGAGGCATTGATGTTGTCTTTTTATTCCACTGCCATCTCCACCACTCTTCCAAAGGGCATTAAAACCGTCTTTTTAAGCTACTGTGACCTCCACGTCTCTTCCACAGGGCATTGATATTGTCTTTTTTTTCCACAACGACCTCCACCACCCTTCCAAGGGGCATTAAAACCATCTTGTTAAGCTACTGTGACCTCCACGTCTCTTCCACCGGGCATGGATATTGTCTTTTTATTCCACTGCGAACCCCACCATTCTTCCAAGGGGCATTAAAATCGTCTTGTGAAGCTGCTGTGACCTCCATGTCTCTTCCACGGGGCATTGATATTGTCTTTTTATTCCACTGCGACCTCCACCACTCTTCCAAGGGGCAGTGATATTGTCTTTTTGTTCCACTGAAACCTCCACCACTATTCCACGGGGCATTTAAACCGTCTTGTTAAGCTACTGTGACCTCCATGTCTCTTCCACGGGGCATTGATATTGTTTTTTTATTCCACTGTGACCTCCACCACTCTTCAAGGGGCAAAAAATCAGTCTTGTTAAGCTACTGTGACTGACACGTCTCTTCCAAGGGCCATTAAAAACATCTTGTTAAACCATACTGAACTCCACAGCTGTTCCAATTGGCATTAAAACCGTCTTGTTAAGATATTGTGACCTCCACATCTCTACCACGGGGCATTGATAGTTATCTTTTTACTCCACTGCGACCTCCACCATTCTTCCAAGGGGAAATAAAACCGTCTTGCTAAGCTACTGTGATCTCCACATCTCTTCCAAGGGGCATTGATATTGTCTTTTTATTCCACTGCGACCTCCACCACTCTTACAAGGGGCATTAAAACCATCTTGTTAAGCTACTGTGACCTCCACGTCTCTTCCATGGGGCATTGATATTGTCTTTTTAATCCACTGCGACCTCCACCACTTTTCCAAGGGGCATTAAAACCATCTTGTTAAGCCACTGTGACCTACACATCTCTTCCACAGGGCATTGATGTTGTCTTTTTATTCCACTGCGACCTCCACCACTCTTCCAAGGGGCATTAAAACCGTCTTGTTAAGCTACTGTGACCTCCACGTCTCTTCCACCGTGTATTGATATTGTCTTTTTATTCCACTGCGACCTCCACCACTATTCCAAGGGGCAATAAAACAGTTTTGTTAAGCTACTGTGACCTCTACGTCTCTTCCACGTGGCATTGATATTGTCTTTTTATTCCACTGTAACCTCCACCACTCTTCAAGGGGCAAAAAATCAGTCTTGTTAAGCTACTGTGACTGACACGTCTCTTCCAAGGGCCATTAAAAACATCTTGTTAAACCATACTGAACTCCACAGCTGTTCCAATTGGCATTAAAACCGTCTTGTTAAGATATTGTGACCTCCACATCTCTACCACGGGGCATTGATAGTTATCTTTTTACTCCACTGCGACCTCCACCATTCTTCCAAGGGGAAATAAAACCGTCTTGCTAAGCTACTGTGATCTCCACATCTCTTCCAAGGGGCATTGATATTGTCTTTTTATTCCACTGCGACCTCCACCACTCTTACAAGGGGCATTAAAACCATCTTGTTAAGCTACTGTGACCTCCACGTCTCTTCCATGGGGCATTGATATTGTCTTTTTAATCCACTGCGACCTCCACCACTTTTCCAAGGGGCATTAAAACCATCTTGTTAAGCCACTGTGACCTACACATCTCTTCCACAGGGCATTGATGTTGTCTTTTTATTCCACTGCGACCTCCACCACTCTTCCAAGGACCAATAAAAGTGTATTTTTAAGCTACTGTGACCTCCATGTTTCTTCCACGGGGCATTGATATTATCTTTTTATTCCTTTGCCATCTCCACCACTCTTCCAAAGGGCATTAAAACCGTCTTCTTAAGCTACTGTCACCTCTCACGTCTCTTCCACTCGGCATTGGTATTGTCTTTTTATTCCACTGCGACCTCCACCAGTCTTCCAAGGGGCATTGAAACCATCTTGTTAAGCTACTGTCACCTCCACGTCTCTTACATGGGGCATTGATATTGTCTTTTTATACCACAGCGACCTCTACCACTCTTCCAAGTGGCAATGATATTGTTTTTTTATTCCACTGTAACCACCACTATTCCAAGGGGCATTAAAACCGTCTTGTTAAGCTACTGTGACCTCCATGTCTCTTCCACGGGGCATTGATATTATCTTTTTATTCCACTGCGTCCTCCACCACTCTTCCAAGGGGCATTGATTTTGTCTTTTTATTCCACTACAACCTATACCACTCTTCCAAGGGGCATTAAAATCGTCTTGTTAAGCTCCTGTGACATCCAAGTGTCTTCCAAGGGGCATTGACATTGTATTTTGATTCCACTGTAACCTCCACCACTCTACCAAGGAGCATTAAAACCGACTAGTTAAGCTACTGTGACCTCCACGTCTCTTCCAATTTGCATTAAAACCATCTTCTTAAACCACTCTGAACTCCATAGGTCTTCCAAGGGGCATTAAAGCCGCCTTGTTAAGCTATTGTGACTTCCACATCTCTTCCACGGGGCATTGATATTGTCTTTTTCTTCCCCTGTGACTTACACCACTCTTTTAAAGGGCATTAAAACTGTCTTGTTAATCTGCTGTGACCTCCACGTCTCTTCCACGTGGCATTGATATTGTCTTTTTAATCCACTGCGACCTCCACCACTCCTCCAAGGGGCATTAAAACCATCTTGTTAAGCCACTGTGACCTCCACGTCTCTTCCACGGGGCATTGATATTGTCTTTTTATTCCACTGCTACCTTCACCACTCTTCCAAGGGGCATTAAAACCATCTTGTTAAGCTACTGTGACCTCCACATCTTCACGGGACATTGATATTGTATTTTTATTCCACTGCGACCTCCAACACTCTTCAAGGGGCATTAAAACAGTTTTGTTAAGCTACTGTGGCAGCCACGTCCCTTCCAAGGGGCATTAAAACCATCTTGTTAAACCATTCTAAACTCCACAGCTCTTCAAATTGGCATTAAAACCGTCTTGTTAAGATACTGTGACCTCCACGTCTCTTCCACGGGGCATGGATATTGTCTTTTTACTCCACTGCGACCTCCACCACTCTTCCAAGAGGAAATAAAACCATCTTGCTAAGCTACTGTGATCTCCACATCTCTTCCATGGGGCATTGATATTGTCTTTTTATTCCACTGCGACCTCCACCACTCTTCCAAAGGGCATTAAAACCATCTTAATAAGCTTCTGTGACCTCCACGTCTCTTCCACGGGGCATTTATATTGTCTTTTTATTCCACTGCAACCTCCACCACTCTTCCAAGGGGCATTGATTTTGTCTTTTTCTTCCACTGCAATATCCACCACTCTTCCAAGGTGCATTACAACCATCTTGTTAAGCTCCTGTGACATCCATGACTCTTCCATGAGGCATTGACATTGTCTTTTGATTCCACCGTAACCTCCACCACTCTTCCAATGAGCAATAATGTTAAGCTACTGTGACCTCCACGTCTCTTCCAATTTGCATTAAAACCATCTTGTTAAACCACTTTGAACTCCATAGCTCTTCGAAGGGGCATTAAAACCGTCTTTTTAAGCTCTTGTGACCTCCACGTCTCTTCCACTGGGTATTGATATTGTCTTTTTCTTCCACTGCAGCCTTCACCACTCATTCAAAGGGCATTAAAACCGTCTTGTTAATCTACTGTGACCTCCACGTCTCTTCCACGTGGCATTGATATTGTCTTTTTATTCCACTGCGACCTCCACCACTCTACCAAGAGGCATTGATATTGTCTTTGTATTCCACTGTAACCTACACCACTCTTACAAGGGGCATTAAAACTGTCTTGTTAAGCTACTGTGACCTCAACGTCTCTTGCAAGGGGCATCAAAACCATCTTGTTAAACCATTCTGAACTCCACAGCTCTTCCAAATGACATTAAAACCGTCTTGTTAAGCTACTGTGACTTCCACGTCTCTTCCACGTGGCATTGATATTGTCTTTTTACTCCACTGCGACCTCCACCACTTTTCCAAGGGGAAATAAAACCATCTTGTTAAGCTACTGTGATCTCCACATCTCTTCCACGGGGCATTGATATTGTCTTTTTATTCCACTGTGACCTCCACCACTCTTCCAAGGGGCATTAAAACCATTTTATTAAGCTACTGTGACCTCCATGTCTCTTCCTTGGGGCATTGATATTGTCTTTTTATTCCACTGCGACCTCCACCACTCTACCAAGGGGCATTGATATTGTCTTTTTATTCCACTGTAACCTACACCACTCTTACAAGGGGCATTAAAACCGTATTGTTAAGCTACTTTGACCTCAACGTCTCTTGCAAGGGGCATCAAAACCATCTTGTTAAACCATTCTGAACTCCACAGCTCTTCCAATTGGCATTAAAACCGTCTTGTTAAGGTACTGTGACTTCCACGTCTCTACCACGTGGCAATGATATTGTCTTTTTACTCCACTGCGATCTCCACCACTTTTCCAAGGGGAAATAAAACCGTCTTGTTAAGCTACTGTGATCTCCACATCCCTTCCACGGGGCATTGATATTGTCTTTTTATTCCACTGTGACCTCCACCACTCTTCCAAGGGGCATTAAAACCATCTTATTAAGCTACTGTGACCTCCACGTCTCTTCCACGGGGCATGGTTATTGTCTTTTTATTCCACTGCGACCTCCAACATTCTTCCAAGGGGCATTAAAAACGTCTTGTTAAGCTGCTGTGACCTCCACGTCTCTTCCACGGGGCATTGATATTGTCTTTTTATTCCAATGCGAACTCCACCACTCTTCCAAGGTGCAGTGAAATTGACTTTTTATTCCACTGAAACCTCCACCACTATTCCAAGGGGCATTAAAACTGACTTGTTAAGCTACTCTGACCTCCATGTCTCTTCCACGGGGCATTGATATTGTTTTTTTATTCCACTGTGATCTCCACCATTCTTCCACGGGGCGTTGATATTGTCTTTTTACTCCATTGCGACCTCCACCACTCTTCCAAGGGGCATTAAAACCGTTTTGCTAAGCTACTGTGATCTCTACGTCTCTTCCACGGTTCATTGATATTGTCTTTTTATTGCACTGCGACCTCCACCACTCTTCCAAGGGGCATTGATATTGTCTATTTATTCCACTGCGACCTTCACCACAATTCCAAGGGGCATTAAAACCGTCTTGTTAAGCTACTGTGACCTCCACCTCTTCCACGCGACATTGATATTGTCTTTTTATTCCACTGTAACCTCCACCACTATTTCAAGAAGCATGAAAACCGTCTTGTTAAGCTACTGTGACCTCCACATCTCTTCCAATTTGCATTAAAACCATCTTGTTAAACCACTCTGAACTCCATAGCACTTCCAAGTGCCATTAAAACCGCCTTGTTAAGCTACTGTGATCTCCACGTCTCTTCCACGGGGCATGAATATTGTCTTTTTATTCCACTGAAACCTCCACCACTATTCCAAGGGGCATTAAAACCGTCTTGTTAAGCTACTCTGACCTCCATGTCTCTTCCACGGGGCATTGATATTGTTTTTTTATTCCACTGTGATCTCCACCATTCTTCCACGGGGCATTGATATTGTCTTTTTACTCCATTGCTACCTCCACCACTCTTCCAAGGGGCATTAAAACCGTCTTGTTAAGCTACTGTGACCTCCACGTCTCTTCCACCTTACATTGATATTGTCTTTTTATTCCACTGCGACCTCCACCACTCTTCCAAGGGGCATTAAAACCGTTTTGCTAAGCTACTGTGACTTCTACGTCTTTTCCACGGGTCATTGATATTGTCTTTTTATTGCACTGCGACCTCCACCACTCTTCCAAGGGGCATTGATATTGTCTATTTATTCCTCTGCGACCTTCACTACAATTCCAAGGGGCATTAAAACCGTATTTCTAAGCTTCTGTGACCTCCACCTCTTCCACGGGACATTGATATTGTCTTTTTATTCCACTGTAACCTCCACCACTCTTCAAGGGGCATTAAGTCAGTCTTGTTAAGCTACTGTGACTGACACGTCTCTTCCAAGGGCCATTAAAACCATCTTGTTAAACCATTCTGAACTCCACAGCTGTTCCAATTGGCATTAAAACCGTCTTGTTAAGCTATTGTGACCTCCACGTCTCTTCCACGGGGCATTGATATTGTCTTTTTACTCCACTGCGACCTCCACCACTCTTCCAAGGGGAAATAAAACCGTCTTCTTAAGCTACTGTGTTCTCCACATCTCTTCCAAGGGGCATTGATATTGTCCTTTTATTCCACTGCGACCTCCACCACTCTTTCAAGGGGCATTAAAACCATCTTGTTAAGCTACTGTGACCTCGAGGTCTCTTCTATGGGTTATTAATATTGTCTTTTTAATCCACTGCGACCTCCACCACTTTTCCAAGGGGCATTAAAAACATCTTGTTACGCTACTGTGACCTCCAGGTCTCTTCTATGGGGTATTGATATTGTCTTTTTAATCCACTGCGACCTCCACCACTTTTCCAAGGGGCATTAAAACCATCTTGTTACGCTACTGTGACCTCCAGGTCTCTTCTATGGGGTATTGATATTGTCTTTTTAATCCACTGCGACCTCCACCACTTTTCCAAGGGGCATTAAACCGTCTTGTTAAGCTCCTGTGACATCCAAGTCTCTTCCACGGGGCATTGCATTGTCTTTTTATTCCACTGTAACCTCCACCACTATTTCAAGAAGCATGAAAACCGTCTTGTTAAGCTACTGTGACCTCCACATCTCTTCCAATTTGCATTAAAACCATCTTGTTAAACCACTCTGAACTCCATAGCACTTCCAAGTGCCATTAAAACCGCCTTGTTAAGCTACTGTGATCTCCACGTCTCTTCCACGGGGCATGAATATTGTCTTTTTATTCCACTGAAACCTCCACCACTATTCCAAGGGGCATTAAAACCGTCTTGTTAAGCTACTCTGACCTCCATGTCTCTTCCACGGGGCATTGATATTGTTTTTTTATTCCACTGTGATCTCCACCATTCTTCCACGGGGCATTGATATTGTCTTTTTACTCCATTGCTACCTCCACCACTCTTCCAAGGGGCATTAAAACCGTCTTGTTAAGCTACTGTGACCTCCACGTCTCTTCCACCTTACATTGATATTGTCTTTTTATTCCACTGCGACCTCCACCACTCTTCCAAGGGGCATTAAAACCGTTTTGCTAAGCTACTGTGACTTCTACGTCTTTTCCACGGGTCATTGATATTGTCTTTTTATTGCACTGCGACCTCCACCACTCTTCCAAGGGGCATTGATATTGTCTATTTATTCCTCTGCGACCTTCACTACAATTCCAAGGGGCATTAAAACCGTATTTCTAAGCTTCTGTGACCTCCACCTCTTCCACGGGACATTGATATTGTCTTTTTATTCCACTGTAACCTCCACCACTCTTCAAGGGGCATTAAGTCAGTCTTGTTAAGCTACTGTGACTGACACGTCTCTTCCAAGGGCCATTAAAACCATCTTGTTAAACCATTCTGAACTCCACAGCTGTTCCAATTGGCATTAAAACCGTCTTGTTAAGCTATTGTGACCTCCACGTCTCTTCCACGGGGCATTGATATTGTCTTTTTACTCCACTGCGACCTCCACCACTCTTCCAAGGGGAAATAAAACCGTCTTCTTAAGCTACTGTGTTCTCCACATCTCTTCCAAGGGGCATTGATATTGTCCTTTTATTCCACTGCGACCTCCACCACTCTTTCAAGGGGCATTAAAACCATCTTGTTAAGCTACTGTGACCTCCAGGTCTCTTCTATGGGTTATTAATATTGTCTTTTTAATCCACTGCGACCTCCACCACTTTTCCAAGGGGCATTAAAACCATCTTGTTAAGCCACTGTGACCTCCACATCTCTTCCACGGGGCATTGATGTTGTCTTTTTATTCCACTGCGACCTCCACCACTCTTCCAAAGGGCATTAAAACCATCTTCTTAAGCTACTGTTACCTCTCACGTCTCTTCCACTTGGCATTGGTATTGTCTTTTTATTCCACTGCGACCTCCACCAGTCTTCCAAGGGGCATTGAAACCATCTTGTTAAGCTACTGTCACCTCCACGTCTCTTCCATGGGGCATTGATATTGTCTTTTTATTCCACTGCAACCTCCACCATTCTTCCAAAGGGCATTAAACCATCTTGTTAAGCTGCTGTGACATCCACGTCTCTTCGACGTGGCATTGATATTGTCTTTTTATACCACAGCGACCTCCACCACTCTTCCAAGTGGCAATGATATTGTCTTTTTATTCCACTGTAACCTACACCACTCTTACAAGGGGCATTAAAACCGTATTGTTAAGCTACTGTGACCTCAACGTCTCTTGCAAGGGGCATCAAAACCATCTTGTTAAACGATTCTGAACTCCACAGCTCTTCCAATTGGCATTAAAACCGTCTTGTTAAGCTACTGTGACTTCCACGTCTCTACCACGTGGCAATGATATTGTCTTTTTACTCCACTGCGACCTCCACGACTTTTCCAAGGGGAAATAAAACCGTCTTGTTAAGCTACTGTGATCTCCACATCTCTTCCACGGGGCATTGATATTGTCTTTTTATTCCACTGTGACCTCCACCACTCTTCCAAGGGGCATTAAAACCATCTTATTAAGCTACTGTGACCTCCACGTCTCTTCCACGGGGCATGGATATTGTCTTTTTATTCCACTGCGACCTCCAACATTCTTCCAAGGGGCATTAAAAACGTCTTGTTAAGCTGCTGTGACCTCCACGTCTCTTCCACGGGGCATTGATATTGTCTTTTTATTCCAAAGCGAACTCCACCACTCTTCCAAGGTGCAGTGAAATTGACTTTTTATTCCACTGAAACCTCCACCACTATTCCAAGGCGCATTAAAACCGTCTTGTTAAGCTACTCTGACCTCCATGTCTCTTCCACGGGGCATTGATATTGTCTTTTTACTCCATTGCGACCTCCACCACTCTTCCAAGGGGCATTAAAACCGTTATGCTAAGCTACTGTGACCTCTACGTCTCTTCCATGAGTCATTGATATTGTCTTTTTATTGCACTGCGACCTCCACCACTCTTCCAAGGGACATTGATATTGTCTATTTATTCCTCTGCGACCTTCACCACAATTCCAAGGGGCATTAAAACCGTCTTGTTAAGCTACTGTGACCTCCACCTCTTCCACGCGACATTGATATTGTCTTTTTATTCCACTGTAACCTCCACCACTCTTCAAGGGGCATTAAGTCAGTCTTGTTAAGCTACTGTGACTGACACGTCTCTTCCAAGGGCCATTAAAACCATCTTGTTAAACCATTCTGAACTCCACAGCTGTTTCAATTGGCATTAAAACCGTCTTGTTAAGCTATTGTGACCTCCACGTCTCTACCACGGGGCATTGATATTGTCTTTTTATTCCACTGCGACCTCCACCACTCTTACAAGGGGCATTAAAATCATCTTGTTAAGCTACTGTGACCTCCAGGTCTCTTCTATGGGGTATTGATATTTTCTTTTTAATCCACTGCGACCTCCACCACTATTCCAAGGGGCATTAAAACCATCTTGTTAAGCCACTGTGACCTCCACATCTCTTCCACGGGGCATTGATGTTGTCTTTTTATTCCACTGCGACCTCCACCACTCTTCCAAAGGGCATTAAAACCGTCTTCTTAAGCTACTGTTACCTCTCACGTCTCTTCCACTTGGCATTGGTATTGTCTTTTTATTCCACTGCGACCTCCACCAGTCTTCCAAGGGGCATTGAAACCATCTTGTTAAGCTACTGTCACCTCCACGTCTCTTCCATGGGGCATTGATATTGTCTTTCTATTCCACTGCAACCTCCACCATTCTTCCAAAGGGCATTAAACCGTCTTGTTAAGCTGCTGTGACATCCACGTCTCTTCGACGGGGCATTGATATTGTCTTTTTATACCACAGCGACCTCCACCACTCTTCCAAGTGGCAATGATATTGTCTTTTTATTCCACTGTAACCACCACTATTCCAAGGGGCATTAAAACCGTCTCGCTAATCTACTCTGACCTCCATGTCTCTTCCACGGGGCATTGATATTGTCTTTTTATTCCACTGCGTCCTCCACCACTCTTCCAAGGGGCATTGATTTTGTCTTTTTATTCCTCTACAACCTATACCACTCCTCCAAGGGGCATTAAAACAGTCTTGTTAAACCACTCTGTACTCCACAGCTCTTTCAATGGGCATTAAAACCGTCTTGTTAAGCTGCTATGACTTCCACGTCACTCCACGTGACATTGATATTGTCTTTTTAATCCACTGCGACCGCCACCACTCTTCCAAGGGGCATTAAAACCAGCTTGTTAAGCCACTGTGACCTCCATTTCTCTTCCACGTGGCATTGATATTGTATTTTTAATCCACTGCGACCTCCACCACTCTTCCAAGGTGCATTAAAACCAGCTTGTTAAGCTACTGTGATCTCCACATCTCTTCCAAGGGACATTGATATTGTCTTTTTATTCCACTGCGACCTCCACCACTCTTACAAGGGGCATTAAAACCATCTTGTTAAGCTACTGTGACCTCCATGTCTCTTCCACTGGGCTTTGATATTGTCTTTTTATTCCACTGCAACCTCCACCACTCTTCCAAGGGGAAATAAAACCGTCTTGTTACGCTACTGTGATCTCCACATCTCTTCCAAGGGACATTGATATTGTCTTTTTATTCCACTGCGACCTCCAGCACTCTTACAAGGGGCATTAAAACCATCTTGTTAAGCTACTGTGACCTCCACGTCTCTTCCACGGGGCTTTGATATTGTCTTTTTATTCCACTGCGACCTCCACCACTCTTCCAAGGGGAAATAAATCGTCTTGTTAAGCTACTGTGATCTCCACATCTCTTCCAAGGGACATTGATATTGTCTTTTTATTCCACTGTGACCTCCACCACTCTTACAAGTGGCATTAAAACCATCTTGTTAAGCTACTGTGACCTCCACGTCCCTTCCACGGGGCTTTGATATTGTCTTTTTATTCCACTGCGACCTCCACCACTCTTCCAAGGGGCATTTATTTTCTCTTTTTATTCCACTGTAACCTCCACCACTCTACCAAGGAGCATTAAAACCGATTAGTTAAGCTACTGTGACCTCCACGTCTCTTTCAATTTGCATTAAAACCATCTTCTTTACCACTCTGAACTCTATAGCTCTTCCAAGGGGCATTAAATCCATCTTGTTAGGCTATTTTGACCTCCATGTCTCTTCCATGGGGCATTGATATTGTCCTTTTCTTCCCCTGCGACCTCCACCACTCTTTCAAAGGGCATTAAAACGTCTTGTTAAACTACTATGACCTCCACTTCTCTTCCACGTGGCATTGATATTGTCTTTTTAATCCACTGCGACGTCCACCACCCCTCCAAGGGGCATTAAAACCATCTTGTTAAGCCACTGTGACCTCCACCACTCTTCCAAGTGGCAATGATATTGTCTTTTTATTAGACTGTAACCACCACTATTCCAAGGGGCATTAAAACCGTCTAGTTAAGCTACTCTGACCTCCATGTCTCTTCCACGGGGCATTGATATTGTCTTTTTATTCCACTGCGTCCTCCACCACTCTTCCAAGGGGCATTGATTTTGTATTTTTATTCCACTACAACCTATACCACTCTTCCAAGGGGCATTAAAACCGTCTTGTTAAGCTCCTGTGACATCCAAGTATCTTCCAAGGGGCATTGACATTATCTTTTGATTCCACTGTAACCTCCACCACTCTACCAAGGTGCATTAAAACCGACTAGTTAAGCTATTGTGACCTCCACGTCACTTCTAATTTGCATTAAAACCATCTTCTTAAACCACTCTGAACTCCATAGCTCTTCCAAGGGGCATTAAAGCCGTCTTATTAAGCTATTGTGACCTCCACGTCTCTTCCACTGGGCATTGATATTGTCCTTTTCTTCCACTTCGACCTTCACCACTCTTTCAAAGGGTATTAATACCGTCCTGTTACTGTACTGTGACCTCCACGTCTCTTCCACGTGGCATTGATATTGTCTTTTTATTCCACTGCGATCTCCACCACTCTTCCAAAGAGCATTAAAACCGTCTTTTTAAGCTACTGTTACCTCCACGTTTCTTCCACGGGGAATTAATATTGTCTTTTTATTCAACTGCGACCTCCACCACTCTTCCAAGGGGCATAAAACCATCTTGTTAATCTACTGTCTCCTCCACGTCTCTTCCATGGGGCATTAATATTGTTTTTTTATTCCACTGCGACCTCCACCATTCTTCCAAAGGGCATTAAACCGTCTCGTTAAGCTACTCTGACCTCCATGTCTCTTCCACGGGGCATTGGTATTGTCTTTTTATTCCACTGCGTCCTCCACCACTCTTCCAAGGGGCATTGATTTTGTCTTTTTATTCCACTACAACCTATACCACTCTTCCAAGGGGCATTAAAGCAGTCTTGTTAAACCACTCTGTACTCCACAGCTCTTTCAATGGGCATTAAAACCGTCTTGTTAAGCTACTATGACTTCCACGTCACTCCACGGGGCATTGATATTGTCTTTTTATTCCTCTGCGACCTCCACCACTCTTCCATGGGGCAATAAAACCGTCTTGTTAATCTACTGTAACCTCCAAGTCTCTTCCACGTGACATTGATATTGCCTTTTTAATCCACTGCGACCTCCACCACTCTTCCAAGGGGCATTAAAACCAGCTTGTTAAGCCACTGTGACCTCCACTTCTCTTCCACGTGGCATTGATATTGTCTTTTTAATCCACTGCGACCTCCACCACTCTTCCAAGGGGCATTAAAACCAGCTTGTTAAGCCACTGTGACCTCCACTTCTCTACCACGGGGCATTGATATTGTCTTTTTATTCCACTGCGTCCTCCACCACTCTTCCAAGGGGCATTGATTTTGTCTTTTTATTCCACTACAACCTATACCACTCTTCCAAGGGGCATTAAAACAGTCTTGTTAAACCACTCTGTACTCCACAGCTCTTTCAATGGGCATTAAAACCGTCTTGTTAAGCTTCTATGACTTCCACGTCACTCCACGGGGCATTGATATTATCTTTTTATTCCTCTGCGACCTCCACCACTCTTCCATGGGGCAATAAAACCGTCCTGTTAATCTACTGTAACCTCCAAGTCTCTTCCACGTGACATTGATATTGTATTTTTAATCCACTGCGACCTCCACCACTCTTCCAAGGGGCATTAAAACCAGCTTGTTAAGCCACTGTGACCTCCACTTCTCTTCCACGTGGCATTGATATTGTCTTTTTAATCCACTGCGACCTCCACCACTCTTCCAAGGGGCATTAAAACCAGCTTGTTAAGCCACTGTGACCTCCACTTCTCTACCACGGGGCATTGATATTGTCTTTTTACTCCACGGCGACCTCCACTACTCTTCCAAGGGGAAATAAAACCGTCTTGTTAAGCTACTGTGATCTCCACATCTCTTCCAAGGGACATTGATATTGCCTTTTTATTCCACTGCGACCTCCACCACTCTTACAAGGGGCATTAAAACCATCTTGTTAAGCTACTGTGACCTCCACGTCTCTTCCACGGGGCTTTGATTTTGTCTTTTTATTCCACTGCGACCTCCACCACTCTTCCAAGGGGAAATAAAACCGTCTTGTTAAGCTGCTGTGATCTCTTCCAAGGGACATTGACATTGTCTTTTTATTACACTGCGACCTCCACCACTCTTACAAGGGGCATTAAAACCATCTTGTTAAGCTACTGTGACCTCCACGTCTCTTCCACGGGGCTTTGATATTGTCTTTTTATTCCACTGCGACCTCCACCACTCTTCCAAGGGGAAATAAAACCGTCTTGTTAATCTACTGTGATCTCCACATCTCTTCCAAGGGACATTGATATTGTCTTTTTATTACACTGCGACCTCCACCACTCTTACAAGGGGCATTAAAACCATCTTGTTAAGCTACTGTGACCTCCACGTCTCTTCCACGGGGCTTTGATATTGTCTTTTTATTCCACTGCGACCTCCACCACTCTTCCAAGGGGAAATAAAACCGTCTTGTTAAGTACTGTGATCTCCACATCTCTTCCAAGGGACATTGATATTGTCTTTTTACTCCACTGCGACCTCCACCACTCTTCCAAGGGGAAATAAAACCGTCTTGTTAATCTACTGTGATCTCCACATCTCTTCCAAGGGGCATTAATATTGTTTTTTTATTCCACTGCGACCTCCACCATTCTTCCAAAGGGCATTAAACCGTCTTGTTAAGCTGCTGTGACCTCCATGTCTCTTCCACGGGGCATTGATATTGTCTTTTTATGCCACTGCGACCTCCACCACTTTACCAAGGGGCATTGATATTGTCTTTTTATTCCACTGTAACCTCCACCACTCTTCCAAGGGGCATTAAAACTGTCTTGTTAACCCACTCTGAATTCCACAGCTCTTCCAATGGGCATTAAAACCTTCTTGTTAAGCTACTGTGACCTCCACTTCTCTTCCACGGCTCATTGATATTGTCTTTTTATTCAACATTAACCGCAACCACTGTTCCAAGGGGCAATAAAACCATCTTATTAAGCTGCTGCGACCTCCACGTTCCTTCCAAGGGGCATTAAAACCGTCTTGTTAAACCACTCTGTACTCCACAGCTCTTTCAATGGGCATTAAAACTGTCTTGTTAAGCTACTATGACTTCCACGTCACTCCACGGGGCATTGATATTGTCTTTTTATTCCTCTGCGACCTCCACCACTCTTCCATGGGGCAATAAAACCGTCTTGTTAATCTACTGTAACCTCCAAGTCTCTTCCACGTGACATTGATATTGTCTTTTTAATCCATTGCGACCTCCACCACTCTTCCAAGGGGAAATAAAACCGTCTTGTTAAGCTACTGTGATCTCCACATCTCTTCCAAGGGGCATTGATATTGTCCTTTTATTCCACTGCGACCTCCACCACTCTTACAAGGGGCATTAAAACCATCTTGTTAAGCTACTGTGACCTCCAGGTCTCTTCCATGGGGCATTGATATTGTCTTTTTAATCCACTGCGACCTCCACCACTTTTCCAAGGGGCATTAAAACCATCTTGTTAAGCCACTGTGACCTCCACATCTCTTCCACGTGACATTGATATTGCCTTTTTAATCCACTGCGACCTCCACCACTCTTCCAAGGGGCATTAAAACCAGCTTGTTAAGCCACTGTGACCTCCACTTCTCTTCCACGTGGCATTGATATTGTCTTTTTAATCCACTGCGACCTCCACCACTCTTCCAAGGGGCATTAAAACCAGCTTGTTAAGCCACTGTGACCTCCACTTCTCTACCACGGGGCATTGATATTGTCTTTTTATTCCACTGCGTCCTCCACCACTCTTCCAAGGGGCATTGATTTTGTCTTTTTATTCCACTACAACCTATACCACTCTTCCAAGGGGCATTAAAACAGTCTTGTTAAACCACTCTGTACTCCACAGCTCTTTCAATGGGCATTAAAACCGTCTTGTTAAGCTTCTATGACTTCCACGTCACTCCACGGGGCATTGATATTATCTTTTTATTCCTCTGCGACCTCCACCACTCTTCCATGGGGCAATAAAACCGTCCTGTTAATCTACTGTAACCTCCAAGTCTCTTCCACGTGACATTGATATTGTATTTTTAATCCACTGCGACCTCCACCACTCTTCCAAGGGGCATTAAAACCAGCTTGTTAAGCCACTGTGACCTCCACTTCTCTTCCACGTGGCATTGATATTGTCTTTTTAATCCACTGCGACCTCCACCACTCTTCCAAGGGGCATTAAAACCAGCTTGTTAAGCCACTGTGACCTCCACTTCTCTACCACGGGGCATTGATATTGTCTTTTTACTCCACGGCGACCTCCACTCCTCTTCCAAGGGGAAATAAAACCGTCTTGTTAAGCTACTGTGATCTCCACATCTCTTCCAAGGGACATTGATATTGCCTTTTTATTCCACTGCGACCTCCACCACTCTTACAAGGGGCATTAAAACCATCTTGTTAAGCTACTGTGACCTCCACGTCTCTTCCACGGGGCTTTGATTTTGTCTTTTTATTCCACTGCGACCTCCACCACTCTTCCAAGGGGAAATAAAACCGTCTTGTTAAGCTGCTGTGATCTCTTCCAAGGGACATTGACATTGTCTTTTTATTACACTGCGACCTCCACCACTCTTACAAGGGGCATTAAAACCATCTTGTTAAGCTACTGTGACCTCCACGTCTCTTCCACGGGGCTTTGATATTGTCTTTTTATTCCACTGCGACCTCCACCACTCTTCCAAGGGGAAATAAAACCGTCTTGTTAATCTACTGTGATCTCCACATCTCTTCCAAGGGACATTGATATTGTCTTTTTATTACACTGCGACCTCCACCACTCTTACAAGGGGCATTAAAACCATCTTGTTAAGCTACTGTGACCTCCACGTCTCTTCCACGGGGCTTTGATATTGTCTTTTTATTCCACTGCGACCTCCACCACTCTTCCAAGGGGAAATAAAACCGTCTTGTTAAGTACTGTGATCTCCACATCTCTTCCAAGGGACATTGATATTGTCTTTTTACTCCACTGCGACCTCCACCACTCTTCCAAGGGGAAATAAAACCGTCTTGTTAATCTACTGTGATCTCCACATCTCTTCCAAGGGGCATTAATATTGTTTTTTTATTCCACTGCGACCTCCACCATTCTTCCAAAGGGCATTAAACCGTCTTGTTAAGCTGCTGTGACCTCCATGTCTCTTCCACGGGGCATTGATATTGTCTTTTTATGCCACTGCGACCTCCACCACTTTACCAAGGGGCATTGATATTGTCTTTTTATTCCACTGTAACCTCCACCACTCTTCCAAGGGGCATTAAAACTGTCTTGTTAACCCACTCTGAATTCCACAGCTCTTCCAATGGGCATTAAAACCTTCTTGTTAAGCTACTGTGACCTCCACTTCTCTTCCACGGCTCATTGATATTGTCTTTTTATTCAACATTAACCGCAACCACTGTTCCAAGGGGCAATAAAACCATCTTATTAAGCTGCTGCGACCTCCACGTTCCTTCCAAGGGGCATTAAAACCGTCTTGTTAAACCACTCTGTACTCCACAGCTCTTTCAATGGGCATTAAAACTGTCTTGTTAAGCTACTATGACTTCCACGTCACTCCACGGGGCATTGATATTGTCTTTTTATTCCTCTGCGACCTCCACCACTCTTCCATGGGGCAATAAAACCGTCTTGTTAATCTACTGTAACCTCCAAGTCTCTTCCACGTGACATTGATATTGTCTTTTTAATCCATTGCGACCTCCACCACTCTTCCAAGGGGAAATAAAACCGTCTTGTTAAGCTACTGTGATCTCCACATCTCTTCCAAGGGGCATTGATATTGTCCTTTTATTCCACTGCGACCTCCACCACTCTTACAAGGGGCATTAAAACCATCTTGTTAAGCTACTGTGACCTCCAGGTCTCTTCCATGGGGCATTGATATTGTCTTTTTAATCCACTGCGACCTCCACCACTTTTCCAAGGGGCATTAAAACCATCTTGTTAAGCCACTGTGACCTCCACATCTCTTCCACGGGGCATTGATGTTGTCTTTTTATTCCACTGCGACCTCCACCACTCTTCCAAAGGGCATTAAAACTGTCTTCTTAAGCTACTGTTACCTCTCACGTCTCTTCCACTTGACATTGGTATTGTCTTTTTATTCCACTGTGACCTCCACCAGTCTTCCAAGGGGCATTGAAACCATCTTGTTAAGCTACTGTCACCTCCACGTCTCTTCCATGGGGCATTGATATTGTCTTTTTATTCCACTGCAACCTCCACCATTCTTCCAAAGGGCATTAAACCGTCTTGTTAAGCTGCTGTGACATCCGCGTCTCTTCGACGGGACATTGATATTGTCTTTTTATACCACAGCGACCTCCACCACTCTTCCAAGTGGCAATGATATTGTCTTTTTATTCCAATGTAACCACCACTATTCCAAGGGGCATTAAAACCGTCTCGTTAAGCTACTCTGACCTCCATGTCTCTTCCACGGGGTATTGGTATTGTCTTTTTATTCCACTGCGTCCTCCACCACTCTTCCAAGGGGCATTGATTTTGTCTTTTTATTCCACTACAACCTATACCACTCTTCCAAGGGGCATTAAAGCAGTCTTGTTAAACCACTCTGTACTCCACAGCTCTTTCAATGGGCATTAAAACCATCTTGTTAAGCTTCTATGACTTCCACGTCACTCCACGGGGCATTGATATTGTCTTTTTATTCCTCTGCGACCTCCACCACTCTTCCATGGGGCAATAAAACCGTCCTGTTAATCTACTGTAACCTCCAAGTCTCTTCCACGTGACATTGATATTGTATTTTTAATCCACTGCGACCTCCACCACTCTTCCAAGGGGCATTAAAACCAGCTTGTTAAGCCACTGTGACCTCCACTTCTCTTCCACGTGGCATTGATATTGTCTTTTTAATCCACTGCGACCTCCACCACTCTTCCAAGGGGCATTAAAACCAGCTTGTTAAGCCACTGTGACCTCCACTTCTCTACCACGGGGCATTGATATTGTCTTTTTACTCCACTGCGACCTCCACTAATCTTCAAAGGGGAAATAAAACCGTCTTGTTAAGCTACTGTGATCTCCACATCTCTTCCAAGGGACATTGATATTGCCTTTTTATTCCACTGCGACCTCCACCACTCTTACAAGGGGCATTAAAACCATCTTGTTAAGCTACTGTGACCTCCACGTCTCTTCCACGGGGCTTTGATTTTGTCTTTTTATTCCACTGCGACCTCCACCACTCTTCCAAGGGGAAATAAAACCGTCTTGTTAAGCTACTGTGATCTCTTCCAAGGGACATTGACATTGTCTTTTTATTACACTGCGACCTCCACCACTCTTACAAGGGGCATTAAAACCATCTTGTTAAGCTACTGTGACCTCCACGTCTCTTCCACGGGGCTTTGATATTGTCTTTTTATTCCACTGCGACCTCCACCACTCTTCCAAGGGGAAATAAAACCGTCTTGTTAATCTACTGTGATCTCCACATCTCTTCCAAGGGACATTGATATTGTCTTTTTATTACACTGCGACCTCCACCACTCTTACAAGGGGCATTAAAACCATCTTGTTAAGCTACTGTGACCTCCACGTCTCTTCCACGGGGCTTTGATATTGTCTTTTTATTCCACTGCGACCTCCACCACTCTTCCAAGGGGAAATAAAACCGTCTTGTTAAGTACTGTGATCTCCACATCTCTTCCAAGGGACATTGATATTGTCTTTTTACTCCACTGCGACCTCCACCACTCTTACAAGGGACATTAAAACCATCTTCTTAAGCTACTGTGACCTCCATGTCTCTTCCACTGGGCTTTGATATTGTCTTTTTATTCCACTGCGACCTCCACCACTCTTCCAAGGGGAAATAAAACCGTCTTTTTAAGCTACTGTGATCTCCACATCTCTTAAAAGGGACATTGATATTGTCTTTTTATTCCACTGCGACCACCACCACTCTTACAAGGGGCATTAAAACCATCTTGTTAAGCTACTGTGACCTCCACGTCTCTTCCACGGGGCTTTGATATTGTCTTTTTATTCCACTGCGACCTCCACCACTCTTCCAAGGGGAAATAAAACTGTCTTGTTAAGCTACTGTGATCTCCACATCTCTTCCAAGGGACATTGATATTGTCTTTTTATTCCACTGCGACCTCCACCACTCTTACAAGGGGCATTAAAACCATCTTGTTAAGCTACTGTGACCTCCACGTCTCTTCCACGGGGCTTTGATATTGTCTATTTATTCCACTGCGACCTCCACCACTCTTCCAAGGCGAAATAAAACCGTCTTGTTAAGCTACTGTGATCTCCACATCTCTTCCAAGGGACATTGATATTGTCTTTTTATTCCACTGCGACCTCCACCACTCTTACAAGGGGCATTAAAACCATTTTGTTAAGCTACTGTGACCTCCACGTCTATTCCACGGGGCTTTGATATTGTCTTTTTATTCCACTGCGACCTCCACCACTCTTCCAAGGGGCATTGATTTTCTCTTTTTATTCCACTGTAACCTCCACCACTCTACCAAGGAGCGTTAAAACCGATTAGTTAAGCTACTGTGACCTCCACGTCTCTTCCAATTTGCATTAAAACCATCTTCTTTACCACTCTGAACTCTATAGCTCTTCTAAGGGGCATTAAAGCCATCTTGTTAGGCTATTGTGACCTCCATGTCTCTTCCATGGGGCATTGTTATTGTCCTTTTCTTCCCCTGCGACCTCCACCACTCTTTCAAAGGGCATTAAAACCGTCTTGTTAAACTACTATGACCTCCACGTCTCTTCCACGTGGCATTGATATTGTCTTTTTATTCCACTGCGACCTCCACCACCCCTCCAAGGGGCATTAAAACCATCTTGTTAAGCCACTGTGACCTCCACGTCTCTTCCACGGGGCATTGATATTGTCTTTTTATTCCACTAAAAACACCACTATTCTAAGGGGCATTGATATTGTCTTTTTATTCCACTATAACCACCACTATTCCAAGGGGCATTAAAACCTTCTTATTAAGCTACTGTGACCTCCATGTCTCTTCCACGGGGCATTGATATTGTCTTTTTATTCCACTGCGACCTCCACCACTCTTCCAAGGGGCATTGATTTTGTCTTTTTATTCCACTGCAACCCATACCATTCTTCCAAGGGGCATTAAACCATCTTGTTAAGCTCCTGTGACATCCAAGTCTCTTCCACGGGGCATTGCATTGTCTTTTTATTCCACTGTAACCTCCACCACTATTTCAAGAAGCATGAAAACCGTCTTGTTAAGCTACTCTGACCTCCATATCTCTTCCAATTTGCATTAAAACCATCTTGTTAAACCACTCTGAACTCCATAGCTCTTCCAAGGGGCATTAAAACCGTCTTGTTAAGCTACAGTGACCTCCACGTCTCTTAAAAGGTGCATTGATGTTGTTTTTTTCTTCCACTGCGACCTCCACCACTCTTCCAAAGGGCATTAAAACCGTCGTGTTAATCTACTGTGACCTTCATGTCTCTTCCACGGGGCATTGATGTTGTCTTTTTTTTCCACTGCGACCTCCACCACCCTTCCAAGGGGCATTAAAACCATCTTGTTAAGCTACTGTGTCCTCCACGTCTCTTCCACGGGGCATGGATAGTGTCTTTTTATTCCACTGCGACCTCCACCATTCTTCCAAGGGGCATTAAAACCATCTTGTTAAGCTGCTGTGACCTCCACGTCTCTTCCACGGGGCATTGATATTGTCTTTTTATTCCACTGCGACCTCCACCACTCTTCCAAGGGGCAGTGATATTGTCTTTTTATTCCACTGAAACCTCCACCACTTTTCCAAGGGGCATTAAAACTGTCTTGTTAAGCTCCCGTGACCTCCACGTCTCTTTCATGGGGCTTTAAAACCGTCTTGTTAAACGACTCTGAGCTCCACAAATCTTCCAAGGGGCATTAAAACCGTCTTGTTAAGCTACTTTGACTTCCACGTCTCTTCCACGAGGCATTGATATTGTCTTTTTATTCCACTGCGACCTCCATCACTCTTCCAAGGGGCATTAAAACTGTCTTGTTAAGCTACTGTGACCTCCACGTCTCTTCCAAGGGGCATTGATATTGTTTTTTTTTTCCACTGTGACCTCCACCACTCTTCCAAGGGGCATTGATTGTGTCTTTTTATTCCATTGTAAACTCCACCACTCTTTCAAGGGGCATTAAAACCATCTTGTTAAGCTACTGTGACATCCACGTGTCTTCCATGGGGCATTAAAACCATCTTGTTAAACCACTCTGAATTCCACAGGTCTTCCAAGGGGCATTAAAACCGTCTTGTAAAGCTACTGTGCCCTCCACGTATCTTCCACGGCGCATTGATATTGTCTTTTTATTCAACTGTAACTGCAACCACTGTTCCAAGGGGCATTAAAACTATCTTGTTAAGCTGCTGTGACCTCCACATTCCTTCCAAGGGGCATTAAAACCATCTTGTTAAACCACTCTGTACTCCAGAGCTCTTTCAAGGGTCATTAAAACCGTCTTGTTAAGCTACTGTGACCTCTACGTCCCTTCCACGGGGCATTGATAATGTGTTTTTATTCCACTGCGACCTTCCCCACTCTTCCAAGGGGCATTGATATTGTCTTTTTATTCCACTGTAACCTTCACCACTTTCCAAGGGGCATTAAAACTGTCTTGTTAACCCACTCTGAATTCCACAGCTCTACCAAGGGGCATTAAAATCTTCTTGTTAAGATACTGTGACCTCCACGTCTCTACCACGGGACATTGATATTGTCTTTTTATTCAACAGTAACCGCAACCACTGTTCCAAGGGGCATTAAAACCATTTGTTAAGCTGCTGCGACCTCCACGTTCCTTCCAAGGGACATTAAAACCATCTTGTTAAACCACTCTGTACTCCACAGCTCTTTCAAGGGGCATTAAAACCGTCATGTTAAGCCACTATGACTTCCACGTCACTTCACAGGACATTGATATTGTCTTTTTATTCCACTGCGACCTCCACCACTCTTCCATTGGGCAATAAAACCGTCTTGTTAACCTACTGTAACCTCCAAGTCTCTTCCACGTGGCATTGACATTGTCTTTTTAATCCACTGCGACCTCCACCACTCTTCCAAGGGGCATAAAAACCATCTTGTTAAGCCACTGTGACCTCCACTTCTCTTCCACGGGGCATTGATATTGTCTTTTTATTCCACTGCGACATCCACCAGTCTTCCAAGGGACATTAAAACCATCTTGTTAAGCTACTGTCACCTCCACATCTTTTCCATGGGGCATTGATATTGTCTTTTTAATCCATTGCGACCTCCACCATTCTTAAAAAGGGCATTAAACCGTCTTGTTAAGTTGCTGTGACCACCACGTCTCTTCCACAGTGCATTGATATTGTCTTTTTATTCCACTGCAACCTCCACCACTCTTCCAAGGGGCATTGATATTGTCTTTTTATTCCACTGTAACCACCACTATTCAAAGGGCCATTAAAACCATCTTGTTAAGCTACTGTGACCTCCATGTCTTTTCCACAGGGCATTGATATTGTCTTTTTATTCCACTGCGACCTCCACCACTCTTCCAAGGGGCATTGATTTTGTCTTTTTATTCCACTGCAACCTCCACCACTCTTCCAAGGAGCATTACAACCGTCTTGTTAAGCTACTGTGACCTCCACATCTCTTCCAATTTGCATTAAAACCATCTTGTTAAACCTCTCTGAACTCTATAGCTCTTCCAAGGGGCTTTAAAACCGTCTTGTTAAGCTACTGTGACCTCCACGTCTCTTCCACGGTGCATTGATGATGTCTTTTTCTTCCACTGCGACCTCCACCAGTCTTCCAAAGCGGTTTAAAACCGTCTTTTTAAGCTACTGTTACCTGCACGTCTCTTCCACGGGGCTTTGATATTGTCTTTTTATTCCACTGCGACCTCCACCATTCTTCCTAGGGGCATTAAAAGAGTCTTGTTAAGCTGCTGTGACCTACACGTCTCTTTCATGGGGCCTTAAAACCGTCTTGTTAAACGACTCTGAACTCCACAACTCTTCCAAGGGGCATTAAAACGGTCTTGTTAAGCTACTTTGACCTCCACGTCTCTTCCACGGGGCATTGATGTTGTCTTTTTATTCCACTGCGACCTCCATCACTCTTCCAAGGGGCATTAAAACCGTCTTGTTAAGCTGCTGTGACCTCCACGTCTCTTCCACGGGGCATTGATATTGTTTTTTTATTCCACTGTGACCTCCACCACTCTTCCAAGGGGCATTGATATTGTCTTTTTATTCCACTGTAACCTCCACCACTCTTCCAAGGGGCATTAAAACCATCTTGTTAAGCTACTGTGCCCCCCATGTCTCTTACACGGCGCATTGATATTTTCTTTTTATTGAAGTGTAACCGCCACAACTGTTCCAAGGGGCATTAAAATCATCTTGTTAAACCACTCTGTACTCCACAGCTATTTCAAGGGGCAATAAAACTGTCTTGTTAAGCTACTGTGACCTCCACGTCTCTTCCGAAAGGCATTGATATTGCCTTTTTATTCCACTGCTCCTTCCACCACTTTTCCAAGGGGCATTGATATTGTCTTTTTATTCCACTGTAACCTCCACCACTCTTCTAAGGGGCATTAAAACTGTCTTATTAACCCATTCTGAATCCCATAGCTCTTCCAAGGGGCATTAAAACCTTCTTGTTAAGCTACTGTGACCTCCACGTCTCTTCCACGGGGAATTGATATTGTCTTTTTATTCAACAGTAACCGCAACCACTGTTCCAAGGGGCATTAAAACCATCTTGTTAAGCTGCTGTGACCTCCACGTTCCTTTCAAGGGGCATTAAGACCATTTTGTTAAACCACTCTACACTCCACATCTCTTTCAAGCGGCATTAAAACCGTCTTGTTAAGCTACTATGACCTCCACGTCACTCCACGGGGCATTGATATTGTCTTTCTATTCCACTGCGACCTCCACCACTCTTTCAAGGGGCAATGATATAGTCTTTTATTCCAATGCGACCTCCAACACTCTTCCAAGGGGCATTAAAACCGTCTGGTTAAGCTACTGTGACCTCCACGTCTCTTCCATGGGGCTTTGATATTGTCTTTTTCTTCCATTATAATCTCCACCACTATTCCAAGGGGAATTATAACCATCTTGTTAAGTTACTTTGACCTCCACGTCTTTTCTACGGGGCATTGATATTGTGTTTTTATTCCACTGCAACCTCCATCACTCCTCCAAAGGGCATTAAAACCGTCCTGTTAAGCTATTGTGATCTCCACGTCTTTGCCACAGGGAATTGATATTGTCTTTTAATTCCACTGTAACCTCCACCACTCTTCCAAGGGGCAATAAAACCATCTTGTTAAGATACTTTGACCTCCACTTCTCTGCCAAGGGGTATTAAAACTGTCTTGTTAAACCACTCTGAACTCCACAGCTCTTCCTAGGATCATTAAAACCGTCTTGTAAAGCTACTGTGACCTCCACATCTCTTCCTCGGGGCATTGATATTGTCTTTTTTTTCCGCTACGACATCCACCCCTCTTACAAGGGGCATTAAAACCATCTTGTTAAGCTACTGTGACCGCCACTTCTGTACCACGTGGCAATAATATTGTCTTTTTATTCCACTGCGACATCCACCTCTCTTCCAAGGGGGATTGATAATTTTTTTTATTCCACTGCGACATCCACCACTCTTCCAAGGGGCATTAAAACCATCTTGTTAAGCTACTGTGACTGCTACGTCTCTACCACGGGGCAATAATATTGTCTTTTTTTTCCACTGCGACATCCACCTCTCTTCCAAGGGGGATTGATAATTTTTTTTATTCCACTGTGACCTCCACCACTCTTCAAGGGGCATTATAACAGTCTTTTTAAGCTACTGTGACCTCCACGTCCCTTCCAAGGGGCATTAATACTATCTTGTTAAACCATTCTGAAATCCACAGCCCTTCCAATTGGCATTAAAATCGTCTTGCTAAGCTACTGTGACCTCCACTACTCTTCCACGGGGCATTGATTTTGTCTTTTTATTCCACTGCGACCTCCACCACTCTTCCAAGGGGCATACAAACCGTCTTGTTAAGCTACTGTGACCGCCACGTCTCTTCCACGGGGCATTGATATTGTATATTTATTCCACTGCGACCTCCAACACTCTTCCAAGGGGAATTGATATAGTCTTTTAATTCCACTGCGACCTCCACCACTTTTCCAAGGGGCATTAAAACCGTATTGAAAAGCAACAGTGAACTCCACTTCTCTTCCAAGGGGCATTGTTATTGTCATTTTATTCCACTGTAACGTCCACCACTATTCCAAGGCGCATTAAAACCGTCTTGTTAAGCTACTGTGACCTCCACGTATCTTACATGGGGCATTGATATAGTCTTTTTATTCCACTGCGACCTCCATCACTCTTCAATGGGCATTATAGCAGTCTTGTTAAGCTACTGTGACCTCCACGTCCCTTCCAAGGGCCATAATACCATCTTGTTAAACCACTCTGAAATCCACAGACCTTCCAATTGGGATTAAAATCTTCTTGTTAAGCTACTGTGATCTCCACGTCGATTCCATGGGGCATTGATATTGTCTTTTTATTCCACTGCGACCCCCACCAATCTTCCAACGGAAATTAAAACCGTCTTTTTAAGCTACTGTGACATCTACGTCTCTTCCACTGGGCATTGATATTGTCTTTTTATTCCACTGCGACCTCCAACACTCTTCCAAGAAGCAAAAAAACCATCTTGTTTGGCTACTGTGACCTCCACCTTTCTTACACGGGGCATTGATATTGTCTTTTTATTCCACTGCGACCACCACCACTCTTCCAAGGGGCATTAAAACCTTCTTGTTAAGCTACTGTGACCCCCACGTTTCTGCCACGGGGCATTGATATTGTCTTTTTAATCCACTGCGACCTCCACCACTCTTCCAAGGGGCATTGATATTGTCTTTTTATTCCACTGTAACCTCCACTATTCCAAGGGGCATTAAAACCGTCTTGTTAAGCTACTGTGACCTACATGTCTTTTCCACAGGGCATTGATATTGTCTTTTTATTCCACTGCGACCTCCACCACTCTTCCAAGGGGCATTGATTTTGTCTTTTTATTCCACTGCAACCTATACCACTCTTCCAAGGGGCATTAAACCATCTTGTTAAGCTCCTGTGACATCCAAGTCTCGTCCACGGGGCATTGACATTGTCTTTTTATTCCACTGTAACCTCCACCACTCTTCCAAGGAGCATTACAACCGTCTTGTTAAGCTACTGTGACCTCCACATCTCTTCCAATTTGCATTAAAACCATCTTGTTAAACCTGTCTGAACTCCATAGCTCTTCCAAGGGGCTTTAAAACCGTCTTTTTAAGCTGCTGTTACCTGCACGTCTCTTCCACGGGGCTTTGATATTGTCTTTTTATTCCACTGCGACCTCCACCATTCTTCCTAGGGGCATTAAAAGAGTCTTGTTAAGCTGCTGTGACCTACATGTCTCTTTCATGGGTCCTTAAAACCATCTTGTTAAACGGCTCTGAACTCCACAACTCTTCCAAGGGGCATTAAAACGGTCTTGTTAAGCTACTTTGACCTCCACGTCTCTTCCACGGGGCATTGATGTTGTCTTTTTATTCCACTGCGACCTCCATCACTCTTCCAAGGGGCATTAAAACCGTCTTGTTAAGCTGCTGTGACCTCCACGTCTCTTCCACGGGGCATTGATATTGTTTTTTTATTCCACTGTGACCTCCACCACTCTTCCAAGGGGCATTGATATTGTCTTTTTTTTCCACTGTAACCTCCACCACTCTTCCAAGGGGCATTAAAACCATCTTGTTAAGCTACTGTGCCCTCCATGTCTCTTACACGGCGCATTAATATTTTCTTTTTATTCAAGTGTAACCGCCACAACTGTTCCAAGGGGCATTAAAATCATCTTGTTAAACCACTCTGTACTCCACACCTATTTCAAGGGGCAATAAAACTGTCTTGTTAAGCTACTGTGACCTCCACGTCTCTTCCGAAAGGCATTGATATTGCCTTTTTATTCCACTGCTACCTCCACCACTCTTCCAAGGGGCATTGATATTGTCTTTTTATTCCACTGTAACCTCCACCACTCTTCTAAGGGTCATTAAAACTGTCTTATTAACCCATTCTGAATTCCATAGCTCTTCCAAGGGGCATTAAAACCTTCTTGTTAAGCTACTGTGACCTCCACGTCTCTTCCACGGGGAATTGATATTGTCTTTTTATTCAACAGTAACCGCAACCACTGTTCCAAGGGGCATTAAAACCATCTTGTTAAGCTGCTGTGACCTCCACGTTCCTTTCAAGGGGCATTAAAACTATCTTGTTAAACCACTCTATACTCCACATCTCTTTCAAGCGGCATTAAAACCGTCTTGTTAAGCTACTATGACCTCCACGTCACTCCACGGGGCATTGATATTGTCTTTCTATTCCACTGCGACCTCCACCACTCTTTCAAGGGGCAATGATATAGTCTTTTATTCCAATGCGACCTCCAACACTCTTCCAAGGGGCATTAAAACCGTCTGGTTAAGCTACTGTGACCTCCACGTCTCTTCCACGGGGCTTTGATATTGTCTTTTTCTTCCATTATAATCTCCACCACTATTCCAAGGGGAATTATAACCATCTTGTTAAGTTACTTTGACCTCCACGTCTCTTCTATGGGGCATTGATATTGTGTTTTTATTCCACTGCAACCTCCATCACTCCTCCAAAGGGCATTAAAACCGTCCTGTTAAGCTATTGTGATCTCCACGTCTTTGCCACAGGGCATTGATATTGTCTTTTAATTCCACTGTAACCTCCACCACTCTTCCAAGGGGCAATAAAACGATCTTGTTAAGGTACTTTGACCTCCACTTCTCTGCCAAGGGGTATTAAAACTGTCTTGTTAAACCACTCTGAACTCCACAGCTCTTCCAAGGATCATTAAAACCGTCTTGTAAAGCTACTGTGACCTCCACATCTCTTCCTCGGGGCATTGATATTGTCTTTTTTTTCCGCTACGACATCCACCCCTCTTCCAAGGGGCATTAAAATCATCTTGTTAAGCTACTGTGACCTCCACGTCTCTACCACGTGGCAATAATATTGTCTTTTTATTCCACTGCGACATCCACCTCTCTTCCAAGGGGGATTGATAATTTTTTTTATTCCACTGCGACCTCCACCACTCTTCCAAGGGGCATTAAAACCATCTTGTTAAGCTACTGTGACCGCTACGTCTCTACCACGGGGCAATAATATTGTCTTTTTTTTCCACTGCGACATCCACCTCTCTTCCAAGGGGGATTGATAATTTTTTTATTCCACTGCGACCTCCACCACTCTTCAAGGGGCATTATAACAGTCTTTTTAAGCTACTGTGACCTCCACGTCCCTTCCAAGGGGCATTAATACTATCTTGTTAAACCATTCTGAAATCCACAGCCCTTACAATTGGCATTAAAATCGTCTTGCTAAGCTACTGTGACCTCCACTACTCTTCCACGGGGCATTGATTTTGTCTTTTTATTCCACTGCGACCTCCACCACTCTTCCAAGGGGCATAAAAACCGTCTTGTTAAGCTACTGTGACCGCCGCGTCTCTTCCACGGGGCATTGATATTGTATATTTATTTCACTGCGACCTCCAACACTCTTCCAAGGGGAATTGATATAGTCTTTTAATTCCACTGCGACCTCCACCACTTTTCCAAGGGGCATTAAAACCGTATTGAAAAGCAACAGTGAACTCCTCTTCTCTTCCAAGGGGCATAGTTATTGTCATTTTATTCCACTGTAACGTCCACCACTATTCCAAGGCGCATTAAAACCGTCTTGTTAAGCTACTGTGACCTCCACTTATCTTACATGGGGCATTGATATAGTCTTTTTATTCCACTGCGACCTCCATCACTCTTCAATGGGCATTATAGCAGTCTTGTTAAGCTACTGTGACCTCCACGTCCCTTCCAAGGGCCATAATACCATCTTGTTAAACCACTCTGAAATCCACAGACCTTCCAATTGGGATTAAAATCTTCTTGTTAAGCTACTGTGATCTCCACGTCGATTCCATGGGGCATTGATATTGTCTTTTTATTCCTCTGCGACCTCCACCACTCTTCCAAGGGTCATTGATATTGTCTTTTTATTCCACTGCGACCCCCACCACTCTTCCAACGGAAATTAAAACCGTCTTTTTAAGCTACTGTGACATCTACGTCTCTTCCATGGGGCATTGATATTGTCTTTTTATTCCACTGCGACCTCCATCACTCTTCCAAGGAGCAATAAAACCATCTTGTTTGGCTACTGTGACCTCCACGTTTCTTCCACGGGGCATTGATATTGTCTTTTTATTCCACTGCGACCACCACCACTGTTCCAAGGGGCATTAAAACCTTCTTGTTAAGCTACTGTGACACCCACGTTTCTGCCACGGGGCATTGATATTGTCTTTTTAATCCACTGCGACCTCCACCACTCTTCCAAGGGGCATTGATATTGTCTTTTTATTCCACTGTAACCACCACTATTCCAAGGGGCATTAAAACCGTCTTGTTAAGCTACTGTGACCTCCATGTCTCTTCCACAGGGCATTGATATTGTCTTTTTATTCCACTGCGACCTCCACCACTCTTCCAAGGGGCATTGATTTTGTCTTTTTATTCCACTGCAACCTATACCACTGTTCCAAGGGGCATTAAACCGTCTTGTTAAGCTCCTGTGACATCCAAATCTCTTCCACGGGGCATTGACATTGTCTTTTTATTCCACTGTAACCTCCACCACTCTTCCAAGGAGCATTACAACCGTCTTGTTAAGCTACTGTGACCTCCACATCTCTTCCAATTTGCATTAAACCCATCTTGTTAAACCTCTCTGAACTCCATAGCTCTTCCAAGGGGCTTTAAAACCATCTTGTTAAGCTACTGTGACCTCCATGTCTCTTCCACGGTGCACTGATGTTGTCTTTTTCTTCCACTGTGACCTCCACCAGTCTTCCAAAGGGGATTAAAACCGTCTATTTAAGCTAATGTGACCTGCACGTCTCTTCCACGGGGCTTTGATATTGTCTTTTTATTCCACTGCGACCTCCACCATTCTTCCAAGGGGCATTAAAACCGTCTTGTTATGCTGCTGTGACCTACACGTCTCTTTCATGGGGCCTTAAAACCGTCTCGTTATATGACTCTGAACTCCACAACTCTTCCAAGGGGCATTAAAATGGTCTTGTTAAGCTACTTTGACCTCCACGTCTCTTCCATGGGGCATTGATGTTGTCTTTTTACTCCACTGCGACCTCCATCACTCTTCCAAGGGGCATTAAAACCATCTTGTTAAGCTACTGTGACCTCCATGTCTCTTTCACGGGGCATTGATATTGTTTTTTCATTCCACTGTGACCTCCACCACTCTTCCAAGGGGCATTGATATTGTTTTTTTATTCCACTGTAACCTCCACCACTCTTCCAAGGGACATTAAAACCATCTTGTTAAGTTACTGTGCCCTCCATGTCTCTTCCACGGCGCATTGATATTTTCTTTTTATTCCACTGTAACCTCCACCACTCTTCTTAGCGGCATTAAAACTGTCTTATTAACCCATTCTGAATTCCACAGCTCTTCCAAGGGGCATTAAAACCTTCTTGTTAAGCTACTGTGACCGCGACGTCTCTTCCACGGGGCATTGATATTGTCTTTTTATTCAACTGTAACCGCAACCACTGTTCCAAGGGGCATTAAAACCATCTTGTTAAGCTGCTGTGACCTCCACTTTCCTTTCAAGGGGCATTAAAACCATCTTGTTAAACCACTCTATACTCCACATCTCTTTCAAGGGGATTAAAACCGTCTTGTTAAGCTACTATGACCTCCACTTCACTCCAGGGGGTATTGATATTGTCTTTTTATTCCACTGCGACCTCCACCACTCTTCCAAGGGGCATTAAAACCATCTTGTTAAGCTATTGTGACCTCCACGTCTTTTCCACATGGCATTGATATTGTCTTTCTATTCCACTGCGACCTCCACCACTCTTTCAAGGGGCAATGATATAGTCTTTTATTCCACAGCAACCTCCAACACTCTTCCAAGGGGCATTAAAACCGTCTGGTTAAGCTACTGTGACCTCCACATCTCTTCCACGGGGCTTTGATATTGTCTTTTTCTTCCATGATAACCTCCACCACTATTCCAAGGGGGATTATAACTGTCTTGTTAAGTTACTTTGACCTCCACGTCTCTTCTACGGGGCATTGATATTGTCTTTTTATTCCACTGCAACCTCCATCACTCCTCCAAAGGGCATTAAAACCGTCCTGTTAAGCTATTGTGATCTCCAAGTCTTTGCCACAGGTCATTGATATTGTTTTTTTATTCCGCTGTAACCTCCACCACTCTTCCAAGGGGCAATAAAACCATCTTGTTAAGGTACTTTGACCTCCACATCTCTGCCATGGGGCATTAAAACTGTCTTGTTAAACCACTCTGAACTCCACAGCTCTTCCAAGGATCATTAAAACCGTCTTGTAAAGCTACTGTGACCTCCACATCTCTTCCTCGGGGCATTGATATTGTCTTTTTTTTCCACTACGACATCCACCCCTCTTCCAAGGGGCATTAAAACCATCTTGTTAAGTTACTGTGACCTCCACGTCTCTTCCACGGGTCAATAATATTGTCTTTTTATTCCACTGCGACATCCAACTCTCTTCCAAGGGGTATTGATAATTTTTTTTATTCCACTGCGACCTCCACCACTCTTCCAAGGAGCATTAAAACTGTCTTGTTAATCTACTGTGACCTCCATGTCTCTTCCACGGGACATTGATATTGTCTTTTTATTCCACTGTAACCTCCAGCACTCTTCAGGGGGCATTATAACAGTCTTTTTAAGCTACTGTGACCTCCACGTCCCTTCCAAGGGGCATTAATGCTATCTTGTTAAACCATTCGGAAATCCACAGCCCTTCCAATTGGCATTAAAATCGTCTTGCTAAGCTACTGTGACCTCCACTACTCTTCCACGAGGCATTGATATTTTCTTTTTATTCCCCTGCGACCTCCACCACTCTTCCAAGGGGCATAAAAACCGTCTTGTTAAGCTACTGTGACCGCCACGTCTCTTCCACGGGGCATTGATATTGTATATTTATTCCACTGCGTCCTCCAACACTCTTCCAAGGGGAATTAATATAGTCTTTTAATTCCACTGCGATCTCCACCATTTTTCCAAGGGGCATTAAAACCGTATTGTAAAGCAACAGTGAACTCCACTTCTCTTCCAAGGGGCATTGTTATTGTCATTTTATTCCACTGTAACATCCACCACTATTCCAAGGCGCATTAAAACCGTCTTGTTAAGCTACTGTGACCTCCACGTATCTTACATGGGGCATAGATATAGTGTTTTTATTCCACTGCGACCTCCATCACTCTTCAAGGGGCATTATAACTGTCTTGTTAAGCTACTTTGACCTCCACGTCCCTTCCAAGGGCCATAATACCATCTTGATAAACCACTCTGAAATCCACAGACCTTCCAATTGGGATTAAAATCTTCTTGTTAAGCTACTGTCATATCCACGTCTCTTCCATGGGGCATTGATATTGTCTTTTTATTCAACTGCGACCTCCACCACTCTTCCAAGGGTCATTGATATTGTCTTTTTATTCCACTGCGACCCCCACCACTCTTCCAAGGGAAATTAAAACCGTCTTTTTAAGCTACTGTGACATCTACGTCTCTTCCACGGGGCATTGATATTGTCTTTTTATTCCACTAGGACCTCCATCACTCTTCCAAGCGGCATTAAAACCATCTTTTTAAGCTGCTGTGACCTCCACGACTCTTCCACGCGGCATTGATATTGTCTTTTTATTCCACTGAGACCTCCACCACTCTTCCAAGGTGCATTGATATTGTCTTTTTATTCCTCTGTGACCTCCTCCACTCTTCCAAGGGGCATTGATATTGACTTTTTATTTCACTGCGACCTCCACCACTCCTCCAAGGGGCACTAAAACCGTCTTGTTAAGCTACTGTGACCTCCTCTTCTCTTCCAATGGGCATTAATACCGTCTTATTAAGCCACTCTGAACTCCACAGCTCTTCCAAGGGGCATTAAAACTGTCTTGTTAGGCTACTGTGACCTCCACGTCTCTTCCACGCGGCATTGATATTGTCTTTTTATTCCACTGAGACCTCCACCACTCTTCCAAGGTGCATTGATATTGTCTTTTTATTCCTCTGTGACCTCCTCCACTCTTCCAAGGGGCATTGATATTGTCTTTTTATTCAACTGTAACCCCCACCACTCTACCAAGAGACATTAAAACCGTCTGTTTAAGATACTGTGACCTCCACGTCTCTTCCAATGGGCATTAATACCGTCTTATTAAGCCACTCTGAACTCCACAGCTCTTCCAAGGGGCATTAAAACTGTCTTGTTAGCCTACTGTGACCTCCACGTCTCTTCCACAGGGCATTGATATTTTCTTTTTATTCCACTGCGACCTCCACCACTCTTCCAAGGGGCATTAAAACCTTCTTGTTAAGCTACTGTGACCTCCACGTCTCTTCAAAGGGGCATTGATATCGTCTTTTTATTCCAATGCGACCTCCACCACTCATCCAAGGGGCATTGATGTTGTCTTTTTATTCCACTGCAACCTCTACCACTCTTCCAAGGGCCACTAAAAACCATCTTGTTAAGCCACTGTGACCTCCACGTCTCTTCCAAGGGGCATAAAAACCATCTTGTTAAGCAACTGTGAACTCCACGTCTCTTCCACAGGGCATTGATATTGTCATTTTATTCAACTGTAACCCCCAGCACTCTACCAAGGGACATTAAAACCATCTTGTTAAGCTACTCTGACCTCCACGTCTCTTCTACGGGGCATGGATATTGTCTTTTTATTCCACTGCGACCTCCACCACTCTTCCAAGGGGCATTAAAACTTTCTTGTTAAGCTACTGTGACCTCCACGTCTCTTCAAAGGGGCATTGATATTGTCTTTTTTTTCTAAAGCAACCTCCACCACTCATCCAAGGAACATTGATATTGTCTTTTTATTCCAGTGCGACCTCCACCACTTTTCCAAGGGGCATTAATACCGTCTTGTAAAGCTACTGTGACCTTCACGTCTCTTCCACGGGGCATTGATATTGTCTTTTTATTCCACTATGACCTTCACCACTTTTCCAAGGGGCAATAAAACCGTATTGTTAAGCTGCTGTGACCTCCACGTCTTAACCACGGGGCTTTAATATTGTCTTTTTATTCCACTGTAACCTCCACTACTCTTCCAAGGGGCATTAAAACCATCTTGTTAAGCTACTGTGACCTCCACCTCTCTACCAAGGGGCATTAAGGCTGCGTTCACACATTGCGTATTTCCCTGTGTTTTTTTACGCTGCGTGTTTTCCTGCTTTTTTTACCTGAGTTTTTGTAAGCAGGTAAAAAAAGCACCTCCATTCACACACTGCGTAAAAAAGTGCGGCAAAAAAAGCAGTGTGAAAATGAAGGGTTACATGTGTAATATCACACTTCTTTTCAGTGTGACATGTGTACTGTCTGTGTGTCGTGTGTGTACTGTCTGTGTCTATGTGTCCTGTGCGTCTATGTGTCGTGTGTGTGTGTGTGTGTCGTGTGTGTGTCCCTAGCAGTGTATATACAGACTATGGATACTCACCTACCCGATGGATGAGAGACGCGTCTGCTCCGTCCCGCGCTTGCAGCAACTGCCGTGAAGCGATCAGCTGACTGTCAGCTGACGGCTTGTAATCAGCTGACCGGAAGACGGTTACAAGCCGGTTAGCTAACAGCTGATCGGCTCACAGGCAGATGCTGGAAGAGCGGGATTGGAGCGGACCGGACGCCTCTCCCCTGACATCGGGTAGGTGAGTATCCATCCTGCGCCTCCGTAAAAAAGCGATGGAATTACGCAGTGTGTGAACACCGCTGCGTAATTCCATCGCTTATAATGAGCACAATAGAGAGAAATCGCAGGACGCAGCTGTGTAAAGAATTGACATGCCAATTCTTTACGCAGCTGCGCTTTCCCGCTGCTTAAAATTACACAGTGTCTGAACGGCAAAGTGAATTTCCCATTCACTTTGCTGGCAGACACAAAGAACATTGCGTATTTTCAAAAAGCGCGCGCAAAAAAAGCGCGCGAAAATACGCAATGTGTGAACGCAGCCTAAAACTGTCTTGTTAAACCACTCTGAACTCCACAACTCTTCCAAGGGTCATTAAAACCGTCTTGTAAAGCTACTGTGACCTCCACGTCTCTACCACGGGGCATTGATATTGTCTTTTTATTCCGCTACGACCTCCATCACTCTTCTAAGGGGCATTAAAACCATCTTGTTAAGCTACTGTGACCTCCATGTCTTTTCAACGGGGCATTGATATTGTCTTTTTATTCCACTGCGTCCTACACCACTCTTCCAAGGGGCATTGATATTGTCTTTTTATTCCACTGCGACCTCCACCACTCTTCCAAGGGGTATTAAAACCGTCTTGGGAAGCTACTTTGACCTCCACGTCTCTTCCACTGGGTACTGATATTGTCTTTTTATACCAGTGCAACCTCCACCACTCTTACAAGGGGCATTGATATAGTCTTTTTATTCCACTGCGACCTCCACCACTCTTCCAAGGGGCATTAAAACCGTCTTGTTAAGCTACTTTGACCTCCACGTCTCTTCCACAGGGCACTGATATTGTCTTTTTATTCCACTGCGACCTCCGTCACTCTTCAAAGAGGCATTAAAACCGTCTTGTTAAGCTGCTGTGTACTCCACGTCTCTATCACAGGGCATTGATATTGTCTTTTTATTCCACTGCGACCTCCACCACTCTTCCAAGGGGCATTGATATTGTCTTTTCCAAGGGGCATTAAAACTGTCTTGTAAAGCTACTGTGACCTCCACGTCTCTTCCAGAGGGCATTAAAACCATCTTGTTAAACCACTCTGAATTCCACAGCTCTTCCAAGGGGCATTAAAACTATCTTGTTAAGCTACTGTGACCTCTACGTCTCTTCCACGGGGCATTGATATTGTCTTTTTATTCCACTGCGACCTTCACCACTCTCTCAAGGGGCAATAAAACCGTATTGTTAAGCTCCTGTGACCTTCACGTCTTTACCACGGGGCTTTAATATTGTCTTTTTATTCCACTGTAACCTCCACCACTCTTCCAAGGGGCATTAAAACCATCTTGTTAAGCTACTGTGACCACCACGTCTCTGCCAAGGGGCAATAAAACTGTCTTGATAAACCACTCTGAACTCCACAGCTCTTCCAAGCATCATTAAAACCATCTTGTAAAGCTACTGTGACCTCCACGTCTCTTCCACGGGGCATTGATATTGTATTTTTATTCCGCTACGACCTCCACCACTCTTCCAAGGGGCATTAAAACCATCTTGTTAACCTACTGTGATCTCCACGTCTCTTCCACGGGGCATTGATATTGTCTTTTTATTCCACTGCGACTTACACCACTCTTACAAAGGGCATTGATATAGTCATTTAATTCCACTGCTACCTCCACCACTCTTCCAAGGGGCATTAAAACCATCTTGTTAAGCTACTGTGACCTCCACGTCTCTTCCACGGGGCATTGATATTGTCTTTTTATTCTACTGTAACCTCCACCACTATTCCACGGGGCATTAAAACCGTCTTGTTAAGTTACTGTGAACTCCACGTTTCTTTCAAGGGGCATTAAAACCGCCTTGTTAAACCACTCTGAACTCCACAACTCTTCCAAGGGGCATTGAAACCGTCTTGTTAAGCTGCTGTGTACTCCACGTCTCTTCCACAGTGCATTGATATTGTCTTTTTATTCCACTGCAACCTCCACCACTCTTCCAAGGGGCATTGATATTGTCTTTAAATTCCACTGTCACCAACACCACTTTTCCAAGGGGCATTAAAACCGTCTTGTAAAGCTATTGTGACCTCCACATCTCTTTCAAGGGGCATTAAAGCCGTCTTGTTAAGCTACTGTGAGCTCCATGTCCCTTCCACGGGGCCTTGAAATTGTCTTTTTATTCAACTGTAACACCCACCACTTTTCCAAGGGGCATTAAAACCATCTTGTTAAGCCACTCTGAACTCCACAGCTATTCCAAGGGGCATTACAGTGATCTTGTTTAGCTACTGTGACCTCCACGTCTCTTCAAAGGGGCATTGATATTGTCTTTTTCTTCCAATGTGACCACCACCACTCTTCCAAGGGGCATTGATATTGTCTTTTTACCCACTGCGACCTCCACCACTCTCCCAAGGGGCATTAAAACCGTCTTGTTAAGCTACTGTGACCTCCATGTCTATTTCACGGGGCATTGATATTGTCTACTTATTCCACTGTGACCTCCACCACTCTTCCAATGGGCATTAAAACTGTCTTGTTAAGCTACTGTGACCTCCACGTCTCTTCCACGGGGCATTGAAATTGTCTTTCTATTCCACTGCGACCTCCAAAACTCTTCCAAGGGGCATTGATATTGTCTTTTTATTCCACTGCGACCTCCACCACTCTACCAAGGGGCAATAAAACCGTCTTGTTAAGCTACTGTGACCTCCATGTCTCTTCCACGGGGCATTGATATATTTTTTTTATTCCACTGCGACCTCCACCACTCTTCCAAGGGGCATTAAAACTGTCTTCTTAAGCAGCTGTGACCTCCACGTCTCTACAACGGGGCATCGATATTGTCTTTTTTTTCCACTGCGACCTCCGCCACTCTACCAAGAACCAATAAAACCATCCTGTTAAGCTACTGTGACCTCCACGTCTCTTCCACGGGGCATTGATATTGTCTTTTTATTCACTGCAACCTCCACCATTCTTCCAAGGGGCATTAAAACCGTCTTGTTAAGCTGCTGTGACCTCCACGTCTCTTCCATGGGGCATTGATATTGTCTTTTTATTCCACTGCAACCTCCACCACTCTTCCAAGGGGCATTGATATTGTCTTTTTATTCCACTGTAACCTCCACCACTCTTCCAAAGGGCATTAAAACCGTCTTGTAAAGCTACCGTGACCTCCACGTCTCTTCCACGGGGCATTGATATTGTAGTTTTTTTCTACTGTAGCCTCCACCACTATTCCAAGGGGCATTAAAATCGTATTGTTAAGCTACTGTGACCTTCACGTCTCTTTCATGGGGCATTAAAACCGTCTTGATAAATGACTCTGATCTCCACAACTCTTCTAAGGGGCATTAAAACCATCTTGTTAAGCTACTTTGACCTCCACGTCTCTTCCACGAGGCATTGATATTGTCTTTTTATTCCACTGCGACCTCCATCACTCTTCCAAGGGTCATTAAAACCGTCTTGTTAAGCTACTGTTGTTATGAACTGCTACAAACACTAAGGAAAGAAAGGAAAACTGTCCCTACAATAAGACTAAGCTGATTTCCTACGATGCAGCGGGGGACCTGTTCCTTGTGAACAGATCCGCCTAAGTCCTCGGCTAGTCTAAACGCAGACCTATAGATATAAGGGACTGGTCCCTACCAGAACTAAGGACTGGGATATAGTTGGACACCTCCTAGCAGAAATTGTAGCAGAGCAAAGACAAACAAACAAACAGAAGTACTAGTGGTCAAAAGACCAAGCAAACTACAGAGTAAGGTACAAGGCACCTGGCTAGCTTAAGAGTAAATGTAACACTGAAGTCCAGCAAGGCCAGTAGGGCGGAGTTGGATTAAATAGGCAAAAAGTCATGTGACAAGCAAAATAGAAAAAACTAACAGGAGGGTTTTAACAGTACCCCCTCTTCTATGAGGATCCTCCGGATCCTCCAGGGCCATGTCTATCAGGAAACATCCTGTGAAATGCTCCGACAATTCTAGGAGCAGAGACATCATCCGCCCTTACCCAGGAGTTATCCTCGGGACCGAAACATTTCCAAGCGACGAGATACTGCAATCTCCCTCTTTGCCATCTAGAATTAAGAATGCGAGAAATTTCATATTCACCGTCTTCCTCCACCGGAGGAACAGAGACAGTGGCGTCCCTATCAGAAACATCAGCTTTTTTCAATAAGGAAATATGAAACACCAGATTAATCTTCCAGGAGGTAGGAACCTCCAACCTAACAGCAGGTTGGTTAACTACCTGAAGCACCTTAAACGGACCTACAAACTTCGGGCCCAATTTCTTAGAAGGAATCTTCAACCGCAGATTCCTAGAGGACAACCAAACTATGTCACCAACAGTAAACAAAACCTCTTGACGTTTCCTGTCAAAGCACCTCTTGGATTTTTTGTTAGCCTCTTGAAGGTTACGACGTACATCAGTCCAAACTTTCTCCAAATCACCGGAAAAATTCTCCTCCTCTGGCACAGCCGATACCAATTTGGAGAATGACCCAAACGACGGATGTCTCCCAGTACAACAAAAAAAAGGAGAACACCCAGCAGAAGAGGATGTATGGTTGTTAAGAGCAAATTCAGCCAGTGAGAGAAACTCAGACCACCCCTCTTGTCAGCCACAAAACAACACAAAAACTGTTCAACATCCTGGTTCTTTCTTTCTGTCTGTCCATTAGACTCAGGATGATAACCAGACGAAAATGACAAATGGACTCCCAACCTGTCGCAAAAGGCACGCCAAAAACGAGCCACGAACTGAGGTCCCCTATCGGAAACAATGTCGGTAGGAATGCCATGGAGCCTGACAATTTCTTTAACAAAATCCTTAGCGAGTGTCCTTGCGCAGGGCAGTTTGATGAATGGAACCAAGTGACACATCTTGCTAAAACGGTCCATGACCACCCAGATAACAGTGAAACCCTCAGAGGCGCGAAGGTCAGTAATAAAATCCATAGCAAGATGCGTCCAAGGAGCACTAGGAACCTCCAGAGGGCAAAGCAACCCCGCAGCAGGAGCATGTGAAGACTTAGATCTAGCACACACAGTACATTGACGCACCCACGTAATGACTTCCTTCTGCCACACAGGCCACCAAAAACTGCGACGTACAAGTCTCTTAGTCTCCGAAATTCCTGGATGAGCTGCCAACCGAGACTCATGACACTCCACAAACAAATCTCTCCTAAAGTTCCTAGGCACAAACAACCTCCCATGGGGAGTGTTAGATGGGGCATCCTCCTGGGCTTTCAGAATCCCATCTTCCAAAATGGAGTCCAATGCTGCTATCACAACACCTTCCTGTAAAATGCTCTCCTCCTCCTCGGTACTAACCATGGGAGAAAAACTGCGAGATAAAGCATCAGCTTTTACATTCTTGGTACCCGGGATGTAAGTAAAAGAAAAATTAAACCGTGAAAAAAAAAGTGCCCACCTAGCTTGACGGGCATTCAAGCGCTTGGCAGCATCTAGATAGATCAGATTCTTATGATCAGTAAAAACCTGAATGGGAAATTTAGCACCTTCCAAGAGATGACGGCAATGTTCAAATGCGAGTTTAATCGCCAGCAATTCCCGATTATCGACATCGTAATTAAGTTCGGTCTCAGAAAATTTTTTTGAAAAAAAAAGCACAGGGATGTACTCCATCCTTGTTTTCCTGAGACAAAACAGCACCGACCCCCACTGAAGAAGCATCAACCTCGACCAAAAAAGGCTTGGTCTCATCAGGCTGCATAAGGATGGAGGCAGAACTGAACCTCTCCTTGAGATACACAAAGGCTTCAATGGCCTCAGTAGTCCACTGGACCGTATTCGCACCTTTCCTGGTGAGATCGGTCAACGGCTTAACAATTATAGAAAAATTCTTAATGAATTTTCTGTAATAATTGTCGAAACCCCAAAATCTCTGTATCGATTTCAAACCAATAGGCCTAGGCCATTCCTGCACCGCCTGAACCTTCACTGGGTCCATCTCAAAGCCCTCGCTGGAGATAATGTAGCCCAAAAAACGAATTCTCTGCACAGCGAACTCACATTTCTCCAGCTTAGCAAAAAGTGAATTGTCGCTTAACAACTGCAATACCTCACGTACGCTCTGCCAATGAGACTCCAGATCCGGCGCAAAAATCAAAATGTCATCCAAATACACCACCACATTCTTACCGATCAACGGTCTTAGGATGTCATTAATAAGGTTCTGAAAAAACCCTGGTGCGTTGGTAAGACCAAAGGGCATAACCAGATTCTCAAAATGACCCACTGGAGTGTTAAAAGCAGTAAAGCAGTTTTCCACTCATCACCTTCCTTCATACGTAACAAATTGTATGCTCCCCGGAGATCAATCTTAGAGAACCACTTGGCCCCCACTAACTGGTTGAACAAGTCAGGAATTAATGGCAGTGGGTAGGAATTGCGTACTGTAATTTTATTAATTTCGCGAAAGTCCAGACATGGACGTAAACCGCCGTCCTTTTTTTTTACAAAAAAAAATCCAACAGCCACAGGTGATTTAGAAGGTCTAATGTGACCGGCGGCCAAGCTTGTCTGTATGTACTGCTCCAAGGCATTTCTCTCAGGGATAGTAAGATTAAATAAGCGACTCTTTGGAAGAGTAGCTCCAGGAACAAACTCAATAGCACAATCATAGTCCCTATGAGGAGGCAAAACTTGCGACTCCTCCTCAGAAAAAAACTTCCAGAAATCCTGAATAGGTACAGGTAATTCCCCTCTTTCCACAGCAGCAATGCGACCGTTACAACATCTATCATAACACTTTGGACTCCAAGACTTAATTTCATTGGTAGACCAGTCCAGTACAGGATTGTGCAATTTTAACCAAGGTAACCCCAAAACCACTGGAGCAGGCAAATTATTTAATACCGCCAAATCCAAATTCTCTTGGTGGATACCATTAATGGTGAGGGGAAATTCAAAAACCTTGTGAGTAATACCTTTCAAGGGAGAGCCATCAACAGCAGCCACAGAAATAGGAGATGACAAAAGTTTGGATTCTAATTTAAATTTTTCCAAAAAACCCTCATCAATCACATTGAGTGTAGAACCACAATCCACAAAAACCCGAAATTCAATCAACTACTCCTGGAATGAGGTGCTTCCAGAAAGAAATACTCCTTTTGAATTTAAACACGCTATGCGGGCGTAACTGACCTCTTTTTTTTTTTCTTTGTTCAAACAAAGCTCACAGTTCTTAATAAAGTGGTCAGATTTACCGCAATAAAAACACAATGCTTTAGCAAACCTGCGGTCTTTTTCCTGAGAGTGGGGTGACATCTCCCCAATCTCCATCGGTTCTCTACCCTCCGAACAGACCCTCTGAAAAATAGGAGCTGCCATAGTAGTAGATTTCTCTTCATTACTCCTAGCACGCAGTCTCCTGTCCACACGTATGGCTAATTGCATTGCCTCCTGCAAGGTTCCAGGTTTAGGGAAGGCAATCAGCAAATCCTTAACCCTTTCACCTAGACCCTCAAGAAACAAACATTTTAATGCTGAGTCATTCCATTCCACTTCAGCCGACCATCTTCTGAAGTATGTACAATAATTTTCCACATCACCTGATCCCTGCTTCATACGTCTTAATTCAGTTTCAGCAGATGAGACTCGATCAGGATCATCATACAACAACCAAATAGCAGAAAAAAAATCTTCCACAGATCTAAAACACGGATCATTGGGTTGTAGAGAAAAGGCCCATCCCTGTGGTTCTTTGCGCAAAAGTGACATTAAAAACCCAATGCGCTGTGATTCATTCCCCGAGGATCTGGGTCTTAAACGAAAATATAATAAACAAGCATTTTTAAAGGAAAAAAAATCTTGCCGTTTACCATAAAAAAAATCTGGAAGTCCTACCTTCGGTTCGACAAAATGCGCTCCAGGACAGCTACTCACGTGTTGCTGGAGCTCGGCCACCTCCAAAGACAGTCCCTGCAGGCGTTCAGCCAACTCCTGAACCGACACCATGCTGAAATCAGGATTTTTTTTTTTTCCTTAGAGTGTTTTATTTTTGGGCTGGACTTACTGTTATGAACTGCTACAAACACTAAGGAAAGAAAGGAAAACTGTCCCTACAATAGGACTAAGATGATTCCCAACGATGCAGCGGGGGACCTGTTCCTTGTGAACAGACCCGCCTAAGTCCTCGGCTAGTCTGAACGCAGACCTATAGATATAAGGGAGGGGTCCCTACCAGAACTAAGGACTGGGATATAGTTGGACACCTCCTAGCAGAAATTATAGCAGAGCAAAGACAAACAAACAAACAGAAGTACTAGTGGTCAAAAGACCAAGCAAACTACAGAGTAAGGTACAAGGCACCTGGCTAGCTTAAGAGTGAATGTAACACTGAAGTCCAGCAAGGCCAGGAGGGCGGAGCTGGATTAAATAGGCAAAAAGTCATGTGACAAGCAAAATAGAAAAAACTAACAGGAGGGTTCTAACAACTGTGACCTCCACGTCTCTTCCACGGAGCATTGATATTGTCTTTTTATTCCACTGTAACCTCCACCACTCTTCTAAGGGGCATTAAAACCGTCTTGTTAAGCTACTGTGACCTCCACGTCTTTTCCACGGAGCATTGATATTGTCTTTTTATTCCACTGTAACCTCCACCACTCTTCCAAGGGGCATTAAAACCGTCTTGTTAAACCACTCTTTACTCCACAGCTCTTCCGAGGGGCATTAAAATCATCTTGTTAAGCTACTGTGACCTCTACGTCTCTTTCACGGGGCATTGATTTTGTCTTGCTATTCAACTGCGACCTCTACCACTTTTCCATGGAGCAATAATACCGTCTTGTTAAGCTACTGTGACCTCCATGTTTCTTCCACGGGGTACTGATATTGTCTTTTTATTCCACTGCGTCCTCCATCACTCTTCCAAGGGACATTAAAACCATCTTGTTAAGCTACTGTGACCTCCACGTTTCTTCCAAGGGGGATTAAACAAATCTTGTTAAACCACTCTTCACTCCACAGCTCTTCCAAGGGGCATTAAAACCGTCTCGTTAAGCTACTGTGACCTCCACGTCTCTTCCACGTGGCCTTGATATTGTCTATTTATTCCACTGTGACCTCCACCACTCTTCCAAGGGGCATTAAAACCATCTAGTTAAGCTACTGTGACCTCCACGTCTCTTCCAAGGGGCATTAAAACCATCTTGTTAAACCACTCTGAACACCACAGTTCTTTCAAGGGGCATTAAAACCATCTTGATAATCTACTGTGACCTCCACCACTCTTCCAAGGCGCATTAAAACTGTCTTGTTAGGCTACTGTGACCTCCACGTCTCTTCCACGGGGCATTGAAATTGTCTTTTTATTCCACTGCGACCTCCAAAACTCTTCAAAGGGGCATTGATATTGCCTTTTTATTCCACTGCGACCTCCACCACTCTACCAAAGGGCAATAAAACCGTCTTGTTAAGCTACTGTGACCTCCATGTCTCTTCCACGGGGCATTGATATTGTCTTTTTATTCCACTGCGACCTCCACCACTCTTCCAAGGAGCATTAAAACTGTCTTGCTAAGCAGCTGTGACCTCCACGTCTCTTCCACGGGGCATCGATATTGTCTTTTTCTTCCACTGCGACCTCCGCCACTCTACCAAGGTCCAATAAAACCATCTTGTTAAGCTACTGTGACCTCCACGTCTCTTCCACGGGGCATTGATATTGTCTTTTTATTTACTGCGACCTCCACCATTCTTCCAAGGGGCATTAAAACCGTCTTGTTTAGCTGCTGTGACCTCCACGTCTCTTCCACGGGGCATTGATATTGTCTTTTTATTCCACTGCGACCTCCACCACTCTTCCAAGGGGCATTGATATTGTCTTTTTATTCCACTGTGACCTCCACCACCCTTCCAAAGGGCAATAAAACCGTCTTGTAAAGCTACTGTGAACTCCACGTCTCTTCCATGGGGCGTTGATATTGTCTTTTTTTTCTACTGTAGCCTCCACCACTATTCCAAGGGGCATTAAAATCGTATTGTTAAGCTACTGTGACCTCCACGTCTCTTTCATGGGGCATTAAAACCGTCTTGTTAAACGACTTTGGACTCCACAACTCTTCCAAGGGGCATTAAAACCATCTTGTTAAGCTATTTTGACCTCCATGTCTCTTCCACAAGGCATTGATATTGTCTTTTTATCCCACTGCTACCTCCATCACTCTTGCAAGGGTCATTAAAACCGTCTTGTTAAGCTGCTGTGACATCCACGTCTCTTCCACGTGGCATTGATAATGTTTTTTTATTCCACTGCTACCTCCACCACTCTTCCCAGGGGCATTAAAACCTTCTTGTTAAGCAACTGTGATCTCCACGTCTCTTCCAAGGGGTATTAAAACTATCTTGTTAACCCACTCTGAATTCCACAGCTCTTCCAATGGGCATTAAAACGATCTTGATAATCTACTGTGACCTCCACATCTCTTCCATGGGGCATTGATATTGTCTTTTTATTCCACTGCGACCTCCACCACTGTTCCATGGGGCAATAAAACCGTCTTCTTAAGCTACTGTGACCTCCACGTCTCTTCTACGGGGCACTGATATTGTCTTTTTATTCCACTGTGACCTCCACCACTCTTCCAAGGGGCATTAAAACTGTATTGTTAAGCTACTGTGACCTCCACGTCTCTTCCACGGGGCATTGAAATTGTCTTTTTATTCCACTGCGACCTCCAAAACTCTTCCAAGGGTCATTGATATTGTCTTTTTATTCCACTGCGACCTCCACCACTCTTCCAAGGGGCAATAAAACCGTCTTGTTAAGCTACTGTAACCTCCATGTCTCTTCCATGCTGCATTGATATTGTCTTTTTATTCCACTGCGACCTCCACCACTCTCTCAAGGGGCATTAAAACTGTCTTGTTAAGCAGCTGTGACCTCCACGTCTCTTCCACGGGGCATTGATATTGTCTTTTTATTCCACTGCGACCTCCACCACTCTTCCAAGCGGCATTGATATTGTCTTTTTATTCCACTGTAACCTCCAGCACTCTTCCAAAGGGCATTAAAACCGTCTTGTAAAGCTACTGTGACCTCCACGTCTCTTCCACGGGGCATTGATATTGTCTTTTTTTTCTACTGTAGCCTCCACCACTATTCCAAGGGGCATTAAAATCATATTGTGAAGCTACTGTGACCTCCACGTCTCTTTCATGGGGCATTAAAACCGTCTTGTTAAACGACTCTGAACTCCACAACTCTTCCAAGGGGCATTAAAACCATCTTGTTAAGCTACTTTGACCTCCACGTCTCTTCCACGAGGCATTGATATTGTCTTTTTATTCCACTGCGACCTCCATGACTCTTCCAAGGGTCATTAAAACCGTCTTCTTAAGCTGCTGTGACATCCACGTCTCTTCCACGAGGCATTGATATTTTCTTTTTATTCCACTGCTACCTCCACCACTCTTCCCAGGGGTATTAAAACCTTCTTGTTAAGCAACTGTGACCTCCACGTCTCTTCCGAGGGGTATTAAAACTATCTTGTTAACCCACTCTGAATTCCACAACTCTTCCAATGGGCATTAAAACCTTCTTGTTAAGCTACTGTGACCTCCACGTCTCTTCCACGGGGCATTGATATTTTCTTTTTATTCAACTGTAACCGTCACCACTGTTCCAAGGGGCATTAAAACCATCTTGTTAAGCTGTTGTGACCTCAAGGTTCCTTCCAAGGGGCCCCCCGAAGAAGCCACGCGAAACGCGCGTCGTGGCTGTAGAGCTTCTTGGTGGTAACCGCAGTACCTTATGGGTGAGCTCTCTGATTCTACCTGTATTTTGATTCTGCCTGTTCAACACTCTTTGGTGGCTTTTTTGACTGTTGTTCTCTGTTTGGAGGCCCCTACCTCAGGGAGACTTTTCAACCTCCATACATTGCTTACTGCCATGTATATACCGTTTACATGTGTTATGGATATAACATATGTTAGTGTTGAATAGGGTCAGCAAGCTATCCACTAAGGACCCACCTATAATTGCTGCCCTGTATCTGTGTGTATTCCTACCCCGAGAGATCTATTTTCTTAACTTTGTTATATGATTTAAATTTTATAAATATAATAAAGTGTCTTTTATATATTAATATGGACTTATACTTGATTTGGGAGAATACTCCGATTTTGTAGGCTTCACATCTTGTTAAGCTGCTGTGACCTCAACGTTCCTTCCCAGGGGCATTAAAACCATCTTGTTAAACCACTCTGTACTCCACATCTCTTTCAAGGGTCATTAAAACCATCTTCTTAGGCTACTGTGACCTCCACCTCTCTTCCAAGGTGCATTGATATTGTCTTTTTATTCCACTGCGACCTCCACCACTCTTCCATGGGGCATTAAAACAATCTTGTTAATCTACTGTGACCTCCACGTCTATTCCACGTGGCATTGATATTGTCTTTTTATTCCACTGTGACCTCCACCACTCTTCCAAGGGGCATTAAAACCACCTTGTTAAGCAACTTTGATCTCCAAGTGTCTTCGAAGGGGCATTAAAACCATCCTGTTAAACCACTCTGAACTCCACAGCTCTTTCAAGGGGCATTAAAATGGTCTTGTTAAGCTACTGTGAGCTCCACGTCTCCTCCACGGGACATTGATATTGTTTTTTATTCCACTGCGACCTCCACCACTCTTCCATGGGGCAATATAAACGTCTTGTTAAGCCACACTGAACTCCACAGCTCTTCCAAGGGTCATTCAAACCTTATTGTAAAGCTACTGTGACCCCGACGTCTATTCCACGGGGCATTGATATTGTCTTTTTATTCCACTGCGATCTCCACCACTCTTCCAAGTGGCATTAGAGCCGTCTTGTTAAGCTACTCTGACCTTCACGTCTCTATCAAGGGGCATTAAAATCGCCTTGTTAAACCACTCTGAATTCCACAGCTTTTCCAAGGGGCATTAAAACCGTCTTGTTAAGCTACTGTGACCTCCATGTTTCTTCCAAGGGGCATTAAAACCATCTTGTTAAGCTACTGTGACCTCCACGTCTCTTCCAAGGGGCATTGATATTGTCTTTTTATTCCACTGTGACCTCAATCACTCTTCCAATGGGCATTAGAACAGCCTTGTTAAGCTGCTGTGACCTCCACGTCTCTTCCACTGGGCATTGATATTGTCTTTTTATTCCACTGCGACCTCCACCACTCTTTCAAGGGGCGTTGATATTGTCTTTTTATTCCACTGTAACCTCCACCACTATTCCAAGGGGCATTAAAACCATCTTTTTAGGCTACTGTGACCTCCACGTCTCTTCCAAGGGGCATTAAAGCCATCTTGTTAAACGACTCATCATTCCACAGCTTTTCCAAGGGGCATGAAAACCAACTTGTTAAGCTACTGTGACCTCCACGTCTCTTCCACAGGGCATTGATATTGTCTTTTTATTCAACTGTAACCCCCACCACTCTTCCAAGGGCCATTACAACCGTCCTTTTAAGATACTGTGACCTCCACCACTCTTCCAATGGGCATTAATATCGTCTTGTTAAGCCACTCTGAACTCCACAGCTCTTCCAAGGGTCATTAACACCGTCTTGTTAAGCTACTCTGACCTCCACGTCTCTTCCAAGGGCATTGATATTGTCTTTTTATTCCACTGCGACCTCCACCACTCTTGCAAGGGGCATTGATTTTATCTTTTTATTCCACTGCGACCTCCACCACTCTTCCAAGGTGCAATATAACCATCTTTTTAAGCAACTGTGACCTCCACGTCTCTTCCACGGGGCATTGATATTGTCTTTTTATTCCACTGCGACCTCCACCATTCTTCCAAGGAGCAATAAAACCACCTTGTTAAGCTACAGTGACCTCCACGTTTCTTCCACGGGGTATTGATATTGTCTTTTTATTCCACTGCAACTTCCATCACTCTTCCAAGGGGCATTAAAACCATCTTGATAAGATACTGTGACCTCCACGTCTGTACTAAGGGGCATTAATACCATCTTGTTCAACCACTCTGAACTCCACAGTTCGTCCAATTGGCATTAAAACCGTCTTGTTAAGCTACTGTGACCTCCACGTCTCGTCCACGGGGCATTGATATTGTCTTTTTATTCCACTGCGACCTCCACCACTCTTCCAAGGGGAAATAAAATCATCTTGTTAAGCTACTGTGACCTCCACGTCTCTTCCACGGGGCATTGATATTGTCTTTTTATTACACTGCGAGCTCCACCACTTTTCCAAAGGGCAATAAAATAGTCTTGTTAAGCTACTGTGATCTCCATATCTGTTCCAAGGGGCATTGATATTGTCTTTTTATTCCACTGCGACCTCCACCACTCTTCCAAGGGGCATTGATTTTGTCTTTTTATTCCACTGCGACCTCCACCATTCTTCCAAGGAGCAATAAAACCACCTTGTTAAGCTACTGTGACCTCCACGTTTCTTCCACGGGGCATTGATATTGTCTTTTTATTCCACTGCAACTTCCATCACTCTTCCAAGGGGCATTAAAACCATCTTGATAAGATACTGTGACCTCCACGTCTGTACTAAGGGGCATTAATACCATCTTGTTCAACCACTCTGAACTCCACAGTTAGTCCAATTGGCATTAAAACCGTCTTGTTAAGCTACTGTGACCTCCACGTCTCGTCCACGTGGCATTGATATTGTCTTTTTATTCCACTGCGACCTCCACCACTCTTCCAAGGGGAAATAAAATCATCTTGTTAAGCTACTGTGACTCCACGTCTCTTCCACGGGGCATTGATATTGTCTTTTTATTCCACTGCGACCTCCACCACTCTTCCAAGGGGAAATAAAATCATCTTGTTAAGCTACTGTGACCTCCACGTTTCTTCCACGGGGCATTGATATTGTCTTTTTATTCCACTGCAACTTCCATCACTCTTCCAAGGGGCATTAAAACCATCTTGATAAGATACTGTGACCTCCACGTCTGTACTAAGGGGCATTAATACCATCTTGTTCAACCACTCTGAACTCCACAGTTCGTCCAATTGGCATTAAAACCGTCTTGTTAAGCTACTGTGACCTCCACGTCTCGTCCACGGGGCATTGATATTGTCTTTTTATTCCACTGCGACCTCCACCACTCTTCCAAGGGGAAATAAAATCATCTTGTTAAGCTACTGTAACCTCCACGTCTCTTCCACGGGGCATTGATATTGTCTTTTTATTACACTGCGAGCTCCACCACTTTTCCAAAGGGCAATAAAATAGTCTTGTTAAGCTACTGTGATCTCCATATCTGTTCCAAGGGGCATTGATATTGTCTTTTTATTCCACTGCGACCTCCACCACTGTTCCAAGGGGCATTGATTTTGTCTTTTTATTCCACTGCGACCTCCACCATTCTTCCAAGGAGCAATAAAACCACCTTGTTAAGCTACTGTGACCTCCACGTTTCTTCCACGGGGCATTGATATTGTCTTTTTATTCCACTGCAACTTCCATCACTCTTCCAAGGGGCATTAAAACCATCTTGATAAGATACTGTGACCTCCACGTCTGTACTAAGAGGCATTAATACCATCTTGTTCAACCACTCTGAACTCCACAGTTCGTCCAATTGGCATTAAAACCGTCTTGTTAAGCTACTGTGACCTCCACGTCTCGTCCACGGGGCATTGATATTGTCTTTTTATTCCACTGCGACCTCCACCACTCTTCCAAGGGGAAATAAAATCATCTTGTTAAGCTACTGTGACCTCCACGTCTCTTCCACGGGGCATTGATATTGTCTTTTTATTACACTGCGAGCTCCACCACTTTTCCAAAGGGCAATAAAATAGTCTTGTTAAGCTACTGTGATCTCCATATCTGTTCCAAGGGGCATTGATATTGTCTTTTTATTCCACTGCGACTTCCACCATTCTTCCAAGGAGCAATAAAACCACCTTGTTAAGCTACTGTGACCTCCACGTTTCTTCCACGGGGCATTGATATTGTCTTTTTATTCCACTGCAACTTCCATCACTCTTCCAAGGGGCATTAAAACCATCTTGATAAGATACTGTGACCTCCACGTCTGTACTAAGGGGCATTAATACCATCTTGTTCAACCACTCTGAACTCCACAGTTAGTCCAATTGGCATTAAAACCGTCTTGTTAAGCTACTGTGACCTCCACGTCTCGTCCACGTGGCATTGATATTGTCTTTTTATTCCACTGCGACCTCCACCACTCTTCCAAGGGGAAATAAAATCATCTTGTTAAGCTACTGTGACTCCACGTCTCTTCCACGGGGCATTGATATTGTCTTTTTATTACACTGCGAGCTCCACCACTTTTCCAAAGGGCAATAAAATAGTCTTGTTAAGTTACTGTGATCTCCATATCTGCTACAAGGGGCATTGATATTGTCTTTTTATTACACTGCGACCTCCACCACTCTTCCAAGGGGCATTGATTTTGTCTTTTTATTCCACTGCGACCTCCACCACTCTTCCAAGGGGCAATAAAACCGTCTTGTTAAGGTCCTGTGACCTCCACGTCTCTTCCATGGGGCATTGATATTGTCTTTATATTCCACTGTAACCTCCACCACTCTACCAAGGGGCATTAAAACTCTCTTGTTGAGCTACTGTGACCTCCACGTCTGTACTAAGGGGCATTAAAACCATCTTGTTCAACCACTCTGAACTCCACAGTTAGTCCAATTGGCATTAAAACCGTCTTGTTAAGCTACTGTGACCTCCACGTCTCGTCCACGTGCCATTGATATTGTCTTTTTATTCCACTGCGACCTCCACCACTTTTCCAAGGGGAAATAAAATCATCTTGTTAAGCTACTGTGACTCCACATCTCTTCCACGGGGCATTGATATTGTCTTTTTATTACACTGCGAGCTCCACCACTTTTCCAAAGGGCAATAAAATAGTCTTGTTAAGCTACTGTGATCTCCATATCTGTTACAAGGGGCATTGATATTGTCTTTTTATTCCACTGCGACCTCCACCACTCTTCCAAGGGGCAATAAAACCATCTTGTTAAGCTCCTGTGACCTCCACGTCTCTTCCATGGGGCATTGATATTATCTTTATATTCCACTGTAACCTCCACCACTCTTCCAAGGGGAATTAAAACTCTCTTGTTGAGCTACTGTGACCTCCACGTCTCTTCTAATGGGCATTAAAACCATGTTGTTAAACCACTCTGAACTCAATAGCTCTTCCAAGGGCATTTAAACCATCTTGTTCAGCTACTGTGACCTCCACGTCTCTTCCACGGGGCATTGATATTGTCTTTTTATTTCACTGTGACCTCCACCACTCTTCCAAGGGGCATTGAAACCATCTTGTTAAGCTGCTGTGATCTCCACGTCTCTTCCAAGGAGCATTAAAACCAGCTTGTTAAACCACTCTGAACTCCACAGCTCTTCCAAAGGGCATTAAAACCGTCTTGTTAAGCTACTGTGACCTCCACGTCTCATCCACGGGGCATTGATATTGTCTTTTTATTCCACTGAGACCTCCACCACTCTTCCATTTGGTAATATAATCGTCTTGTTAAGCCACTCTGAACTCCGCAGCTCATCCAATGGGCATTAAACCCGTCTTGTTCAGCTACTGTGACCGCCAGGTCTCTACTACGGGGCATTGATATTGTTTTTTTATTCCACTGCGACCTCCACCACTCTTCCAATGGGCAATAAAACCATCTTGTTAAGCTACTGTAACCTCCACATCTCTTCTAAGGGGCATTAAAACCATCTTGTTAAACCACTCTGAATTCCACAGCTTTTCCAAGTGGCATTAAAACCGTCTTGTTAAGCTACTGTGACCTCCACGTCTCTTCCACGGGGCGTGGATATTGTCTTTTTATTCAACTGCAACCCCCACAACTCTTCCAAGGGGCATTACAACCGTCGTTTTAAGATACTGTGACCTCCACCACTCTTCCAAGGGGCATTAATATCGTCTTGTTAAGCCACTCTAAACTTCACAGCTCTTCCAAAGGGAATTAAAAACGTCTTGTTTATCTACTGTGACCTCCACGTCTCTTCCACGGTGCATTGATATTGTCTTTTTATTCCACTGTAACCTCCACCACTCTTCAGAGGGGAATTAAAACCGTCTTGTTAAGCTACTGTGACCTCCACGTCTCTTCCACGGGGCATTGATATCGTCTTTCTATTCCACTGTAACCTCCACCACTCTTCCAAGGGGCATTAAAACTGTCTTGTTAAGCTACTGTGACCTCCACATCTCTACTAATGGACATTAAAACCATCTTGTTAAACCACTCTGAACTCAATAGCTCTACCAAGGGGCATTAAAACCGTCTTGTTAAGCTACTGTGACCTCAACGTTTCTTCCACGGGAAATTCATATTGTCTTTTTATTCCACTGCGACCTCCATCACTCTTCCATGGGGCATTGAAAGCATCTTGTTAAGCTACTGTGATCTCCACGACTCTTCCAAGGGGCATTAAAACCATCCTGTTAAACCACTCTGGACTCCACAGCTCTTTCAAGGGGCATAAAAACCGTCTTGCTAAGCTGCTGTGACCTCCACGTTTCTTCCACGAAGCATTGATATTGTCTTTTTATTCCTCTGAGACCTCCACCACTCTTCCATGGGGCAATATCATCCTCTTGCTAAGCCACTCTGAAATCCACAGCTCATCCAAGGGGCATTAAAAACGTCTTGTTCAGCTACTCTGACCGCCACGTCTCTACTACGGGGCATTGATATTGTATTTTTGTTCCACTGATACCTCCACCACTCTTCCAAGGGGTATTGATTTTGTCTATTTTTTCCACTGCAAGCTCCACCACTCTTCCAAGGGGCATTGATTTTGTCTTTTTATTCCACTGCAACCTCCACACCTCTTCCAAGGGGCATTGAAAGCATCTTGTTAAGCTACTGTGACTTCCACGTCTCTTCTAATGGGCAATAAAACCATCTTGTTAAACTACTCTGAACTCAATAGCTCTTACAAGGGGAATTAAAACCGTTTTTTTAAGCTACTGTGTCCTCCACGTCTCTTCCACGGTGCATTGTTATTGTCTTTTTATTCCACTGTAACCTCCACCACTCTTCAGAGGGGAATTAAAACTGTCTTGTTAAGCTACTGTGACCTCCACGTCTCTATCAAGGGGCATTAAAACCACCTTGTTATACCACTCTGAACTCAATAGCTCTTCCAAGGGGCATTAAAACCGTCTTGTTAAGCTACTGTGACCTCCACGTCTCATCCAAAGGGCATTAATATTGTCTTTTTATTCCACTGCGACCTCCATCACTCTTCCGAGGGGCATTGATTTTGTCTTTTTATTCCACTGCAACCTCCACCACTCTTCCAAGGGGCAAAAAAACTGTCTTGTTAACCTCCTGCGACCTCCACGTCTCTTCCACCGGTCATTGATATTGTCTTTATATTCCACTGTATACTCCACCACTCTTCCAAGGGGCATTAAAACCATCTTGTTAAACCACTCTGAACCCAATAGCTCTTCCAAGGGGCATTAAAACTGTCTAGTAAAGCTACTGTGACCTCCACGTTTCCTCCACGGGGCATTAGTATTGTCTTTTTATTCCACTGCGACCTCCATCACTCTTCCAAGGGGCATTGATTTTGTCTTTTTATTCCACTGCAACCTCCACCACTCTTCCAAGGGGCAAAAAAACTGTCTTGTTAACCTCCTGTGACCTCCACGTCTCTTCCACCGGTCATTGATATTGTCTTTATATTCCACTGTAACCTCCACCACTCTTCCAAGGGGCATTAAAACCATCTTGTTAAACCACTCTGAACTCAATAGCTCTTCCAAGGGGCATTAAAACCATCTTTTTAAGCTTCTGTGACATCCACGTCTCTTCCAAGGGGCATTAAACCCATCTTGTTAAACCACTCTGAACTCCACAGCTCTTCCAAGGGGCATTAAACAGACTTGCTAAGCTACTGTGATCTCAATGTCTCTTCCACGTGGCATTAATATTGTCCTTTTATTCCACTGTGACCTCCACCACTCTTCCAAGGGGCATTAAAACCATCTTGTTAAGCGACTGTGATCTCCACGTCTCTTCCAAGGGTCATTAAAACCATCCTGTTAAACCAGTCAGAACTCCACAGCTCTTTCAAGGGGCATTAAGACAGTCTTGTTAAGCTACTGTGACCTCCACGTCTCTTCCACGGGGCATTGATATTGTCTTTTTATACCACTGTAACCTCCACCACTATTCCAAGGGGCACTAAAACTGTCTTGTTAAGCTACTGTGACCTCCACTTCTCTATCAAGGGGCATTAAAAACATCTTGTTAAAACACGCTGAACTCAATAGCTCTTCGAAGGGGCATTAAAAACATTTTGTTAAGCTACTGTGACCTCCACGTCTCATCCAAGGGGCATTGATATTGTCTTTTTATTCCACTGCAACCTCCACCACTCTTCCAAGGGGCATTGATTTTGTCTTTCTATTCCACTCTGACCTCCACCACTCTTCCAAGGGGCAATAAAACCGTCTTGTTTATCTACTGTGACCTCCACGTCACTTCCCCGGGGCAGTAAAACGATCTTGTTAAACCACTTTGAACTCCACAGCTCTTCCAAGGGGCATTAAAACCATCTTGTTAAACCACTCTGAACTCCACAGCTCTTCCAAGGGGCATTAAAACCGTCTTGTTAAGCTACTGTGACCTCCACGTCTATTTCACTGGGCATTGATATTGTCTACATATTCCACTGCAACCTCCACCACTCTTCCAATGGGCATATATTTTGCTTTTTATTCCACTGCGACCTCCACCACTCTACAAAGGAGCAATAAAACTGTCTTGCTAAGCTACTGTGACCTCCACGTTTCTTCTACGGGGCATTGATATTGTCTTTTTATTCCATTGCGACCTCCACCACTCTTCCAAGGGGCATTAAAACCATCTTGTTAAGCTACTGTGACCTCCACGTCTCTTCCAAGGGGCATTAAACCCATCTTGTTAAACCACTCTGAACTCCACAGCTCTTCCAAGGGGCATTAAAACCATCTTGTTAAGCTACTGTGACCTTGACGTCTCTTCCAAGGGGCATTAAAACCATCCTGTTAAACCACACTGAACTCCACAGCTTTTTCAAGGGGCATTAAAGCCGTCTTGTTAAGCTACTTTGACCTCCACGTCTATTTCACTGGGCATTGATATTGTCTACATATTCCACTGTAACCTCCACAACTCTTCCAAGGGGCATTAAACAGTCTTGTTAAGCTACTGCTACCTCCAAGTCTCTACCAAGGGGCAATAAAACTATCTTGTTAAACGACCCTGAAATCCACAGCTCTCCCAATTGGCATTAAAACGGTATTGTTAGGGTACTGTGACCTCGATGTCTCTTCCACGGGGCATTGATATTGTCTTTTTATTCCACTGCGACCTCAACCACTCTTCCTAGTGGCATTAAAACCGTCTTGTTAAGCTGATGTGACCTCCACGTCTCTTCCAAGGGGCATTGATATTGTCTTTTTATTCCAGTGCTACCTCCACTACTCGTCCAAGAGGCTTTGATATTGTCTTTTTATTCCACTGTAACCTCCACCACTATTCCAAGGGGCGCTAAAACTGTCTTGTTAAGCTACTGTGACCTCCACGTCTCTATCAAGGGGCATTAAAACCACCTTGTTAAACCACGCTGAACTCAATAGCTCTTCCAAGGGGCATTAAAAACGTTTTGTTAAGCTACTGTGACCTCCACGTCTCATCCAAGGGGCATTGATATTGTCTTTTTATTCCACTGCGACCTCCACCACTCTTCCAAATGGCATTGATTTTGTCTTTTTATTCCACTCTGACCTCCACCACTCTTCCAAGGGGCAATAAAACCGTCTTGTTTATCTACTGTGACCTCCACGTCACTTCGCCGGGGCAGTAAAACCATCTTGTTAAACCACTTTGAACTCCACAGCTCTTCCAAGGGGCATTAAAACCATCTTGTTAAACCACTCTGAACTCCACAGCTCTTCCAAGGGGCATTAAAACCATCTTTTTAAGCTACTGTGACCTTGACGTCTCTTCCAAGGGGCATTAAAACCATCCTGTTAAACCACACTGAACTCCACAGCTTTTTCAAGGGGCATTAAAGCCGTCTTGTTAAGCTACTTTGACCTCCGCATCTATTTCACTGGGCATTGATATTGTCTACATATTCCACTGTAACCTCCACAACTCTTCCAAGGGGCATTAAAACAGTCTTGTTAAGCTACTGCTACCTCCACGTCTCTACCAAGGGGCAATAAAACTATCTTGTTAAACGACCCTGAAATCCACAGCTCTCCCAATTGGCATTAAAACGGTATTGTTAAGGTACTGTGACCTCGATGTCTCTTCTACGGGGCATTGATATTGTCTTTTTATTCCACTGCGACCTCAACCACTCTTCCTAGTGGCATTAAAACCGTCTTGTTAAGCTGATGTGACCTCCAAGTCTCTTCCAAGGGGCATTGATATTGTCTTTTTATTCCAGTGCTACCTCCACTACTCGTCCAAGAGGCATGGATATTGTCTTTTTATTCCACTGTAACCTCCACCACTATTCCAAGGGGCACTAAAACTGTCTTGTTAAGCTACTGTGACCTCCACGTCTCTATCAAGGGGCATTAAAACCACCTTGTTAATCCACGCTGAACTCAATAGCTCTTCCAAGGGGCATTAAAAACGTTTTGTTAAGCTACTGTGACCTCCACGTCTCATCCAAGGGGCATTGATATTGTCTTTTTATTCCACTGCGACCTCCACCACTCTTCCAAATGGCATTGATTTTGTCTTTTTATTCCACTCTGACCTCCACCACTCTTCCAAGGGGCAATAAAACCGTCTTGTTTATCTACTGTGACCTCTACGTCACTTCGCCGGGGCAGTAAAACCATCTTGTTAAACCACTTTGAACTCCACAGCTCTTCCAAGGGGCATTAAAACCATCTCGTTAAACCACTCTGAACTCCACAGCTCTTCCAAGGGGCATTAAAACCATATTTTTAAGCTACTGTGACCTTCACGTCTCTTCTAAGGGGCATTAAAACCATCTTGTTAAACCACTCTGAACTCCACAGTGTTTTCAAGGGGCAGTAAAACCGTCTTGTTAAGCTACTGTGACCTCCACGTCTATTTCACTGGGCATTGATATTGTCTACATATTCCACTGCGACCTCCACCACTCTTCCAATGGGCATTGATTTTGCTTTTTATTCCACTGCGACCTCCACCACTCTACCAAGGAGCAATAAAACTGTCTTGTTAATCTTCTGTGACCTCCACGTCTCATCAACGGGGCATTGATATTGTCTTTTTATTCCACTGTAACCTCCACCACTCTTCCAAGGGGCATTAAAACCGTCTTGTTAAGCTACTGTGACATCCGCCTCTCTTCTAATGGGCATTAAAACCATCTTTTTAAACCACTCTGAACTCCATAGCTCTTCCAAGGGGCAATAAAACCGTCTTGTTAAGCTACTGTGACCTCCTTGTCTCTTCCTCATTGCATTGATATTGTCTTTTAATTCCACTGCGACCTCCAGCACTTTTCCAAGGAGCAATAAAACTGTCTTGTTAAGCTCCTGTGACCTCCACGTTTCTTCCAAGGGGCATTGATATTGTCTTTTTGTTCCATTGCGTCCTCCACAGTTCTTCCAAGGGACATTAAAACCATCTTGTTAAGCTACTGTGATCTCCAGGTCTCTTCCACGGGGCATTGATCTTGTCTTTTTATTCCACTGTAACTTCCACCACTCTTCCAAGGGGCATTAAAACCATCTTCTTAAGCTACTGTGACCTCCACGTCTCTTCCACGGGGCATTGATATTGTCTTTAAATTCCACTGTTACCTCCACCACTCTTTCAAAGGACATTAAAACAGTATTTGTATCTACTGTGACCTCCACTTCTCTTCCAAGGGGCAATAAATCTATCTTGTTAAACCACTTTAAACTTCATAGCTTTTTCAAGGGGCATTAAAAACGTCTTGTTAAGCTACTGTGACCTCCACGTCTCTTCCACATGGCATTGATATTGTCTATTTATTCCACTGTGACCTCCACCACTCATACAAAGGGCATTAAAACCATATAGTTAAGCTACTGTGACCTCCACCTCTCCTCCAAAGGGAATAAAAATCATCTTGTTAAACCACTCTGAACTCCACAGCTCTTTCAAGGGGCATTAAAACCGTCTTGTTAAGCTACTGTGACCTCCACGTCTCTTCCACAGGGCATTGATATTGTCTTTTTATTCCACTGCGACCTCCACCACTCTTCTTAGGGGCATTGTTATTGTCTTTTTATTCAACTGCGACCTCCACCACTCTTCCAAGGGGCAATAAAACTATCTTGTTAAGCTACTGTTACCTCCACGTCTCTTCTAAGGGGCATTAAACCCATCTTGTTAAACCATTCTGAACTCCACAGCTCTTCCAAGGGACATTAAAACCATCTTGTTAAGCTACTGTGACCTCCACTTCTCTTCCACGGGGCATTGAAATTGTCTTTTTATCCCACTGTGACGTCCACCACTCTTCCAAGGGGCATTAAAACCATCATGTTAAGCTACTGTGACCTCCACATCTCTTCCAATGGGCAATAACCCCATCTTGTTAAACCACTCTTTACTCCATAGCTTTTTCAAGGGGCATTAAAACCGTCTTGTTAAGCTACTGTAACCTCCACGTCTCTTCCACTTGGCTTTGATATTGTCTTAAAATTCCACTGTGACGTCCACCACTCTTCAAAGGGACATTAAAACCATCTAGTTAAGCTACTGTGACCTCCACATCTCTTCCAACGGGCATTAAAACCATCTTGATAAACCACTCTGAACCCCACAGCTCTTTCAAGGGGCATTAAAAAAGTCTTGTTAAGCTACTTTGACCACCACGTCTCTTCCACGAGGCATTGATATTGTCTTTTTATTCCACTGCGACCTCCACCACTCTTCCATGGGGCAATAAAAACGTCTTGTTAAGCTACTTACTCCTCTACGTCTCTTCCACGGGGCATTGATATTGTATTTTTAATTTCACTGAGACCTCCACCACTCTTCCAAGGGGCATTAAAACCGTCTTGTTAACCTACTGTGACCTTCACGTCTCTTCCACGGGGCAATGATATTGGCTTTTTATTCCACTGCGACCTCCACCACTCTTACAAGGGTCATCAGAACCGTCTTGTTAAACTACTGTGACCTCCACGTCTCTTCCATTGTGCATTGATATTGTCTTTTTATTCCACTGTAACCTCCACCACTATTCCAAGGTGCACTAAAACTGTCTTGTTAAGTTACTGTGACCTCCACGTCTCTATCAAGGGGCATTAAAACCACGTTGTTAAAACACTCTGAACTCAGTAGCTCTTCCAAGGGGCATTAAAACCGTCTTGTTAAGCTACTGTGACCTGCACGTGACTTCCAATGGGCATTAATATTGTCTTTTTATTCCACTGCGACCTCCACCACTCTTCCAAGGGGCATTGGTTTTGTCTTTTTATTCCACTCTGACCTCCACCACTCTTCCAAGGGGCAATAAAAGCTTCTTGTTAAGCTACTCTGACCTCCACATCACTTCCATGGGGCATTGATATTGCCTTTTTATTCCACTGTAACCTCCACCCTCTTCCAGGGGGTATGAAAACTGTCTTGTTAAACTACTGTGACCTCCCCGTCTCTTCCACAGGGCATTAATATTGTCTTCTTATTCCACTGTGACCTCCAACACTCTTCCAAGGGGCATTAAAACCATCGTTTTAAGATAATGTGATATCCACGTCTCTTCCAAGGGGCATTAAACCCATCTTGTTAAAACACTCTGAACTCCACAGCTCTTCCAAGCGGCATTAAAACAGACTTGCTAAGCTACTGTGACCTCCACGTCTCTTCCACGTGGCATTGATATTGTCTTTTTATTCCACTGTGACCTCCACCACTCTTCCAAGTGGCATTGCAACCATCTTGTTAAGTTACTGTGATCTCCACGTCTCTTCCAAGGAGCATTAAAACCGTCTTGTTAAGCTACTGTGACCTCCACGTCTCTTCCATGTGGCATTGATATTGTCTTTTTTTTTCACTGCGACCTCCACCACGCTTCCAAGGGGCATCGATATTGTCTTTTATTCCACTGCAACTTCCACCACTTTTTCCAAGGGGCATTAAAACCGTCTTGTTAAGCTACTGTGCCCTCCTCGTCTCTTCCACAGCACATTGATTTTGTCTTTTTATTCCACTGTAACCACGGCCACTCTTCCAAGGGGCATTAAAACAGTCTTTCTAAGCGACTGTGACCTCCACGTCTCTACCAAGGGGCATTAAAAACATCTTGTTAAACCACTCTGAACTCCAGAGCTCTTGCAAGTGGTATTAAAACCGTCTAGTTAAGCTACTGTGACCTCTACGTGTCTTCCACGAGGTATTGATATTGTCTTTTTATTCCACTGCGACCTCCATCACTCTTCCAAGGGTCAAAAAAAGTGTCTTGTTAAGCTCCTGTGACCTCCACTTCTCATCCTCGGGGCATTGATATTGGCTTTTTATTCCACTGTAACCTCCACCACTCTTCCAAGGGGCATTAAAACCGTCTTGTTAAGCTACTGTGACCTCCCCGTCTCTTCTAATGGGCATTAAAACCATCTTTTTAAACCACTCTGAACTCCATAGCTCTTCCAAGGGGCATTAAAACCGTCTTTTTAAGCTACTGTGACCTCCTTGTCTCTTTCTCATTGCATTGATATTGTCTTTTTATTCCACTGCGACCTCCACCCCTTTTCCAAGTAGCAATAAAACCATCTTGTTAAGCTCCTGTGACCTCTACGTTTCCTCCACGGGGCATTGATATTGTCTTTTTATTCCACTGCGACCTCCACCACTCTTCCAAGGGGCATTAAAACCATGTTGTTAAGCTTTTATTACCTCCACGTCTTTTCCAAGGGACATTAAACCCATCTTTTAAAACCATTCTGAACTCCACAGCTCTTCCATGGGGCATTAAAACTGTCTTGTTAAGCTACTGTGACTTCCACGTCACTTCCACGAGGCATTGATATTGACTTTTTATTCCACTGTGACCTCCACCACTCTTCTAACGAGCATTAAAACCATCTTGTTAAGCTACTATGAACTCCACGTCTCTTCCACGGGGCATTGATATTGTCTATTTATTCCACTGCAACCTCCAACACTTATCCAAGGGGCATTAAAACCAGCTTATTAAGCTACTGTGAGTTCCACGTCTCATCCAAGGGGCATTAAAACCGTCTTGTTAAACCACTCTGAACTCCACAGCTCTTCCAAGGGCATTAACCCCGTCTTGTTAAGCTACTGTGACCTCCACGTCTCTTCCACAGGGCATTGATATTGTCATTTTTTTCCACTGCGACCTCCACCACTCTTTCAAGGGGCAATATAACCATCTTGTTAAGCTACTCTGATCTCCACGTCTTTTCCACTAGGTATTGATATTGTCTTTTTATTCCACTGTAACCTCCACCACTCTTAAAGGGGCATTAAATCCGTCTTTTTAAGCTACTGTAACCTACACTTCTCTTCCAATGGGCATTAAAACCATCTTGTTTAACCACTCTGTACTCCAGAGCTCTTCCAAGGGGCAGTAAATCCATATTGTTAAGCTACTGTGACCTCCACGTCTCTTGCACAGGGCACTGATATTGTCTTTTTATTCCACAGAGACCTCCACCACTCTTCCAAGGGGCATTAAAAGCGTCTTGTTAAGCTACTGTGACCTCCACGTCTCTTCCACGGGGCATTGATATTGACTTTTTATTCCACTGCGACCTCCACCACTATTCCAAGGGGCATTAAAACCATCTTGTCAAGCTACTGTGACCAACAAATGTCTTCCAATGGGCATTAAAGCCGTCTTTTTAAGCTACTGTGACCTCCGCCTCTCTTCCTCGGGGCATTGTTATGATCTTTAAAATCCACTGTAACCTCCACCACTCTTCCAACGGGCATTAAAACCGTCTTGTTAAGCTACTGCGACTTCCACCACTCTTCCAAGGGGCATTGATATTTTGTTTTTATTCAACTGTAACCTCCATCACTTTTTCAAGGGGCTTTAAAACCGTCTTGTTAAGCTACTGTGACCTCCACGTCCCATCCACGGTTCATTGATATTGTCTCTTTATTCCAGTGAGACCTCCATTACTCTTCCAAGGGGCATTAAAACCATCTTGTTAAGCTACTGTGACCTCCACGTCTCTTCCACATGTCATTGATATCGTCTTATTATTCCACTGCGTTCTCCACCAGTCTTCCAAGGGGCATTCATATTGTCTTTTAATTCCATTGCGACCTCCACCACTCTTCCAAGGGGCATTAAAGCCTTCTTGTTAAGCTACTGTAACCTCCATGTCTCTTCCACGGGGGAATTGATATTGTCTTTTTATTCCACTGTGACCTCCACCACTCATCCAAGGGGCATTAAAATCATCTTGTTAGGCTACTGTGACCTCCTCGTCTCTTCCACGGGGCATTGATATTGTCTTTTTATTCCACTGCGACCTCCCTCACTCTTCCAAGGGGCATTAAAACCGTCTTTTTAAGCTACTGTGACCTCCACGTCTCATACATGGGGTATTAATATTGTCTTTTTATTCCACTGTAACCTCCACCACTCTTTCAAGGGGCATTAAAACCATCTTGTTAAGCTACTGTGACCTCCACGTCTATTCCAAGCGGCATTAAATCCGTCTAATTAAAGACTCTGAACTCCACAGCTCTTCCAAGGGGCATTAACCCCATCTTCTTAAGCTACTGTGACCTCCATGTCTCTTCCATGGGGCATTGATACTGTCTTTTTATTCCACTGCTACCTCCACCACTCTTCCAATGGGCATTATAGCCATCTTGTTAAGCTACTGTGACCTCCACGTCTCTTTGAACGGCATTAAAACCATCATGTTAAACCACACTGTTCTCCACAGCTGTTCTAAGGGGCATTAAAATCCTCTTGTTAAGCTACTGTGATCTCCAAATCTCTTCCACGGGTTATTGATATTGTCTTTTTATGCCACTGTAACCTCCAGCACTCTTAAAGGGGCATTAAAACCGTCTTTTTAAGCTACTGTAAGCTACACGTCTCTTCCAATGGGCATTAAAACCATCTTGTTAAACCACTCTGTACTACACAGCTCTTCCAAGGGGCAGTAAAACCCACTTGTAAGCTAATGTGATCTCCACGTCTCTTCCACGTGGCATTGATATTGTCTTTTTATTCCACTGCGACCTCCACCACTTTTCCAAGGGGCATTGATAATGTCTTTTTATTCCACTACGATCTCCACCACTCTTCCAAGGGGCATTAAAACAGTCTTCTTAAGCTATTGTGACCTCCATGCCTCTTCCACGTGGCATTGATATTGTCTTTTTATTCCACTGCGACCTCCACCACTCTTCCAAGGGGCATTAAAACTGTCTTGTTAAGCTACTGTGACCAACACGTATCTTCCAAGGGGCATTAAAACAATCTTGTTAAACCACTTTGAACTCCACAGCTCTTCCAAGGGCAATTAAAATCGTCTTTTTAAGCTACTGTGACCTCCACATCTCTTCCACGGGGCATTGATATTGTCTTTTTATTCCACTGCGACCTCCACGTCTCTTCCAAGGGGCATTGATATTGTCTATTTTATTCCACAGCGACCTCCATCACTCTTCCAAAGGGCATTAAAACCATCTTGTTAATCTACTGAGACCTCCAGCTCTCTTCCAAGGGGCATTAAAACCGACTTGTTAAACCACTCTGAACTCCACAGCCCGTCCAAGAGGCATTAAAACCGTCTTGTTAAGCTCCTGTGACCTCCACGTCTCTTCCCCGGTGCATTGATATTGTCTTTTTATACCACTGCGATCTCCACCACTCTTCCAAGGGGCATTAAAATAGTCTTGTTAAGCTACTGTGACCTCCACGTCTCTTCCAAGGGGCATTGATATTGTCTTTTTATTGCACTGCGACCTCCACCACTCTTCCAAGGGGCACTGATATTGTCTTCTTATTCCACTGCCACCTCCACAAGTTTTCAGAGGGTCATTAAAACAGTCTTGTTGAGACACTCTGACATCCACGTCTCTTTCACGAGGCATTGATATTGTCTGTTTATTCCACTATATCCTCCACCACTCTTCCAAGGGGCATTAAAACCGTCTTGTTAAGCTACTTTGACCTCCACGTCTTTTCCAAGGGCATTAAAACCATCTTTTTAAACCACTCTGAATACCACCACTCTTCCAAGGGGCATTAAAACCGTCTTGTTAAGCTGCTGTGAACTCCACGTCTCTTCCATGGGGCATTGATGTTGTCTTTTTATTCCACTATAATCTCCACCACTCTTCCAAGGGGCATTAAATCCATCTTGTTAAGCTACTGTGACCTCCACTTCTCTTCCATGGGGGGCAATGATATTGTCTTTTTATTCCACTGCGACATTCACCACTCTTCCAACGGGCATTGATATTGTCTTTTTATTTCACTGCGACCTTCACCATTTTCCCATGGGGAATTAAAACCGTCTTGTTAAGCTACTGTGACCTCCACGTCTCTTTCATGGGGTATTGATATTGTCTTTTTGTTTCACTGTAACCTCCACCAGTCTACCATGGGGCATTAAAACCATATTCTTAAGCTACTGTGACCTACACGTATCTTCCAAGGGGCATTAAAACCATCTTGTACCATCTTGTTAAACCACTGTGAACTTCACAGCTCTTCCAAGGGTCATTAAAACCAACTTGTTAAGCTACTGTGACCTCCACGTCTCTTCCATGGGGCATTGATATTGTCTTTTTATTCCACAGCGACCTCCACCACTCTTCCAAGAGGCATTAATACTGCCTTGTTAAGCTACAGTCACCTCCACGTCTCTTAGAAGGGGGCATTGATATATTTTTTTTATTCCACTGTGACCTCCACCACCCTTCCAAGGGGCATTGATATTGTCTTTTTATTCCATTGCGACCTCCACCACTTATCCATGGGGCATTAAAACCATCTTGTTAAGCAACTGTGACCTCCAAGTCTCTTCCATCAGGCACTGATATTGTCTTTTTATTCCACTGCGACCTCCACCACTCTTACAAGGGGCAATGATATTGTCTTTTTATTCCACTGCGACCTCCACCACTCTTCCGAGGAGCATTATAACCGTCTTGTTAAGCTACTGTCACTTCCACGTCTCTTTCATGGGGCATTGATATTGTTTTTTTATTCCACTGTAATCTCCATCACTCTTCCAAGGGGCATTAAAACTGTCCTGTTAAGCTACTTTGATTTCCACGTCTCTTCCAAGTGGCATAAAAAAACATCTTGGTAAACCACTCTGAACTCCACAGCTCTTCCAAGGGGCATTAAAACTGTCCTGTAAAGTTACTGTGACTTCCACGTCTCTACCACGGGGTATTGATATTGTCTTTTTAATCCACTTCGACCTCCATCACTCTTCCAAGGGGCATTAAATCCATCTTGTTAAGCTACTGTGACCTCCACGTGTCTTCCTCGGGGCATTTATATTGTCTTTTAATTCCACTGCGACATCCACCACTCTTCCAAGGGGCATTGATATTGTCTTTTTATTCCACTGCGACCTCCACCACTCTTCCATGGGGCATTAAAACCATCTTTTTAAGCTACTGTGACCTCCACGTCTCTTTCACGGGGTATTTATATTGTTTTTTTGCTCCACTGTAACCTCCACCAGTCTTCCAAGGAGCATTAAAACCATCTTGTTAAGCTACTGTGACCTCCACGTCTCTTCAAGGGGCATTAAAACAATCTTGTTAAACCCCTCTGAACTCCACAGCTTGTCCAAGGGGCATTAAAACCGTCTTGTTAAGCTACTGTGACCTCCTTGTCTCTTCCACGGGGCATTGATATTGTCTTTTTATTACACTGCGATCTCCACCACTCTTCCAAGGGGCATTAAAACCGTCTTGTTAAGCTGCTGTGTTCTCCACGTCTCTTCCACGAGGCATTAATATTGTCTTTTTATTCCACTGTGACCTCCACCATGTAGCGTCGGCGTCCCTGCCTCCTGCTAGGCAGGGACGCTGTTCCCCTCACCTCTCCTCTCCGTGCCCGGCGTCTTCCTCCCGCTCTGCTGGCAGCGCGCGCTGCTTCCCGACCACGGTGCTTAGTGCGCTCGCGCGCTCCCCCTCTCTTAAAGGGGCAGCGCGCGCCGTCCTAAGGAGTCCCCGGCCAATGGCCGGAGGACTTCACCATATATAAGGCACCTCCTCCAAAATGGAGGTGCCCGAGCAATGCTGTTGCAAATCCTTCACTCTGCTTCAGTCCTCAGGTCCCGCTACCAGTTACCTGCCAGTCACCTGCCAGATTCCTGCTTGATACCTGCCTGATATCCGCTTACCTGCTTGCAAGCCTGCGGTCCGACGGTCTGCCTTCCGACACCTGTCAGTCTGTCTATGGACCAGCCTGCCCGCTCACCTGGGAGCGCTCACCTGCTACCTGCCTGCTAGCCTAACTGGAGGCTCTGCCGTCACTTGCCGTGACCACCTGCCTGTCCAGAGCCTCTTGCCCGCTCACCTGGGAGTGCTCACCTGCTACCTGCCTGCTAGCCTACCTGGAGGCTCTGCCGTCACTTGCCGTGACCACCTGCCTGTCCAGAGACTCTTGCCCGCTCACCTGGGAGTGCTCACCTGCTACCTGCCTGCTAGCCAACCTGGAGGCTCTGCCGTCACTTGCCGTGACCACCTGCCTGTCCAGAGACTCTCGCCCGCTCACCTGGGAGCGCTCACCAGCCACCTGCCTGCTGTCCTTCTACCCAGAGACTGCCCCTGTCACTTGCCGTGACTACCTGCCTTTCTACCCAGAGACTGTCCCTGTCACTTGAGGTGACTACCTGCCCTTCTACCCAGAGACTGTCCCTGTCACTTGCCGTGACTACCTGCCCCTCTACCCAGAGACTGTCCCTGTCACTTGCCGTGACTACCTGCCCGTCTTCCCTGGGAGCCACCCGCTTCCTTACAAGGACCGCCCCATTGTATAGTTGCTCAGAGGTTCCACCTCCCAGACCCGTTACACACCACTATTCCAAGGGTCATTAAAACTGTCTTGTTAAGCTACTCTGACCTCAACGTCTCTTCCAAGGCTTATTAATATTGTCTTTTTATTCCACTGCACTTCCACAACTCTTCCAAGCGGCATTGATATTGTCTTTTTATTCCACTGCGACCTCCACCACTCTTCCACGGATCATTGATATTGTCTTTTTAATCCACTGCGACCACCACCATTCTTCCAAGGTGCATTAAAACCGTCTTCTTTAGCTACTGTGACCTCCACATCTCTTTCACGGGGCATTGATATTGTCTATTTATTCCACTGAAATCACCACTCTTCCAAGGGGCATTAAAACCGTCTTGTTAAACCTCTCTGAACTAGACAGCTCTTTCAAGGGGCATTAAAACCGTCTTGTAAAGGTAATGTGACCTCCATGTCTCTTCCATGGGGCATTGATATTGTTTTTTTATTCCACTGCGACCTCCACCACTCTTCCAAGGGCCATTGATACTGTCTTTTTATTCCACTGCGACCTCCACCGCTCATCCAAGGGGCATTAAAACTGTCTTGTTAAATTACTGTGACCTCCACGTCTCTGCCACGGGGCCTTGATATTGTCTTTTTATTCCACCGCGACCTCCACAACTCTTCCAAGGGGCCTTAAAACTGTCTTTTTAAGCTGCTGTTACCTCTACGTCTCTTCCAGGAGGCATTGATATTGTTTTTTTATTCCACTGTCACTTCCACCACTCTTCCAAGGGGCATTAAAACCATCTTGCTAGGATACTGTGACCTCCACGTCTCTTCCACGGAGCATTAATATTGTCTTTTTATTCCACTGCGACCTCCACCATTCTTCCAAGGGGCATTAAACCCGTCGTGTTAAGCTACTGTGATCTCCAAGTTTCTTCCTCGGGGCATTGTTATTATCTTTTTAATCCACTGTAAAATCCAACACTCTTCCAAGGTGCATTAAAACCATCTAGTTAAGCTACTGTGACCTCCACGTCTCTTCCAGGGGGCATTGATATTGTTTTTTTTATAATATTGTGACCTCTACCACTCTTCCAATGGGCATTAAAACCATCTTGTTAGGCTACTGTGACCTCCAGGTCTCTTCCACGGGCATTGAAATTGTCTTTATATTCCACTGCGCCCTCCACCACTCTTCCAAGGGGCATTAATATTGTCTTTTTATTCCACTGCAACCTACATCACTCTTCCAAGGGGCATTAAAACCATTTTGTTAAGCTACTGTGACCTCCACATCTCTCCCACGGGGCATTGATATTGTCTTTTTATTCCACAGCGACTTCCACCACTCTTCCAAAGGGCATTAAAACCATCTTTTTAAACTACTCTGAACTCCACAGCTCGTCCAAGGGGCATTAAAACCGTCTTGTTAAGCTACTGTGACCTCCACGTCTCTCCCACGGGATATTAATATTGTCTTTTTATTCCACAGCGACCTCCACCACTCTTCCAAGGGGCATTAAAACCATCTTGTTAAACTACTCTGAACTCCACAGCTCGTCCAAGGGGCATTAAAACTGTCTTGTTAAGCTACTGTGACCTCCACGTCTCTCCCACGGGACATTAATATTGTCTTTTTATTCCACAGCGACCTCCACCACTCTTCCAAGGGGCATTAAAACCATCTTGTTAAACTACTCTGAACTCCACAGCTCGTCCAAGGGGCATTAAAACCGTCTTTTAAGCTGCTGTGACCTCCATCTCTCTTCGGAGAGGCATTAATATTGTCTTTTTATTCTACTGTGACCCTCATCACTCTTCCAAGCGGCATTGATATTGTCTTTTTAATCCACTGCGACCTCCACCACTCTTCCACGGGTCATTGATATTGTCTTTTTATTCCACCGTGACCTCCACCACTCTTCCAAGTTGCATTAAAACTGTCTTGTTAAGCTATTGTGACCTCCACGTCTCTTTCACTGGGCATTAATATTGTCTATTTGTTCCACTGTAACCTCCACCACTTTTCTAAGGGGCATTAAAACCATCTTGTTAAGCTACTGTGACCTCCACGTCTCTTCCAAGGGGCATTAAAACCGTCTTCTTAAACCACTCTGAACTCCACAGCTCTTTCAAGGGGCATTAAAACCGCCTTGTAAAGTTACTGTGACCTCCATATCAATTCCACGGGGCATTGATATTGTCTTTTTATTCCACAGCGACTTCCACCACTCTTCCATGGGGCATTAAAACCGTCTTGTTAAGCTACTGTGACCTCCACGTCTCTTCCAGGAGGCATTGATATCGTTTTTTTATTTCACTGTGATCTCCGCCACTCTTCCAAAGGGCATTAAAACCATCTTGTTAGGCTCCTGTGACCTCCAAGTCTCTTCCAAGGGGCATTAAAATCATCTTGTTAAACCAATCTGAACTCCACAGCTCTTCCAAGGTGCATTAAAACCGTCTTTTTAAGCTAATGTTACCTCTACGTCTCTTCCAAGAGGCATTGATATTGTTTTTTTATTCCACTGTGACCTCCACCACTCTTCCAAGGGGCATTAAAACCATCTTGTTAGGATACTGTGACCTCCAAGTCTCTTCCACGGGGCATTGATATTGTCTTTTTATTACACTGCGATCTCCACCACTCTTCCAAGGGGCATTAAAACCGTCTTGTTAAGCTGCTGTGTTCTCCACGTCTCTTCCACGAGGCATTAATATTGTCTTTTTATTCCACTGCGACCTCCACCATGTAGCGTCGGCGTCCCTGCGTCCTGCTAGGCAGTGACGCTGTTCCCCTCACCTCTCCTCTCCGTGCCCGGCGTCTTCCTCCCGCTCTGCTGGCAGCGCGCGCTGCTTCCCGGCCACGGTGCTTAGGGCGCGCGCGCGCTCCCCCTCTCTTAAAGGGGCAGCGCGCGCCGTCCTAAGGAGTCCCCGGCCAATGGCCGGAGGACTTCACCATATATAAGGCACCTCCTCCAAAATGGAGGTGCCCGAGCAATGCTGTTGCAAAGCCTTCACTCTGCTTCAGTCCTCAGGTCCCGCTACCAGTTACCTGCCAGTCACCTGCCAGATTCCTGCTTGATACCTGCCTGATATCCGCTTACCTGCTTGCAAGCCTGCGGTCCGACGGTCTGCCTTCCGACACCTGTCAGTCTGTCTATGGACCAGCCTGCCCGCTCACCTGGGAGCGCTCACCTGCTACCTGCCTGCTAGCCTACCTGGAGGCTCTGCCGTCACTTGCCGTGACCACCTGCCTGTCCAGAGCCTCTTGCCCGCTCACCTGGGAGTGCTCACCTGCTACCTGCCTGCTAGCCTACCTGGAGGCTCTGCCGTCACTTGCCGTGACCACCTGCCTGTCCAGAGACTCTTGTCCGCTCACCTGGGACTGCTCACCTGCTACCTGCCTGCTAGCCAACCTGGAGGCTCTGCCGTCACTTACCGTGACCACCTGCCTGTCCAGAGACTCTCGCCCGCTCACCTGGGAGCGCTCACCAGCCACCTGCCTGCTGTCCTTCTACCCAGAGACTGCCTCTGTCACTTGCCGTGACTACCTGCCTTTCTACCCAGAGACTGTCCCTGTCACTTGCCGTGACTACCTGCCCTTCTACCCAGAGACTGTCCCTGTCACTTGCCGTGACTACCTGCCCCTCTACCCAGAGACTGTCCCTGTCACTTGCCGTGACTACCTGCCCGTCTTCCCTGGGAGCCACCCGCTTCCTTACAATGACCGCCCCCTTGTATAGTTGCTCAGAGGTTCCACCTCCCAGACCCGTTACACACCACTATTCCAAGGGGCATTAAAACTGTCTTGTTAAGCTACTCTGACCTCAACGTCTCTTCCAAGGCTTATTAATATTGTCTTTTTATTCCACTGCACTTCCACAACTTTTCCAAGCAGCATTGATATTGTCTTTTTATTCCACTGCGACCTCCACCACTCTTCCACGGATCATTGATATCGTCTTTTTAATCCACTGCGACCACCACCATTCTTCCAAGGTGCATTAAAACCGTCTTCTTTAGCTACTGTGACCTCCACATCTCTTTCACGGGGCATTGATATTGTCTATTTATTCCACTGAAATCACCACTCTTCCAAGGGGCATTAAAACCGTCTTGTTAAACCTCTCTGAACTAGACAGCTCTTTCAAGGGGCATTAAAACCGTCTTGTAAAGTTACTGTGACCTCCATGTCTCTTCCATGGGGCATTGATATTGTCTTTTTATTCCACTGCGACCTCCACCACTCTTCCAAGGGCCATTGATACTGTCTTTTTATTCCACTGCGACCTCCACCGCTCATCCAAGGGACATTAAAACTGTCTTGTTAAATTACTGTGACCTCCACGTCTCTGCCACGGGGCCTTGATATTGTCTTTTTATTCCACCGCGACCTCCACAACTCTTCCAAGGGGCCTTAAAACAGTCTTTTTAAGCTGCTGTTACCTCTACGTCTCTTCCAGGAGGCATTGATATTGTTTTTTTATTCCACTGTCACCTCCACCACTCTTCCAAGGGGCATTAAAACCATCTTGCTAGGATACTGTGACCTCCACGTCTCTTCCACGGAGCATTAATATTGTCTTTTTATTCCACTGCGACCTCCACCATTCTTCCAAGGGGCATTAAACCCGTCGTGTTAAGCTACTGTGATCTCCACGTTTCTTCCTTGGGGCATTGTTATTATCTTTTTAATCCACTTTAAAATCCAACACTCTTCCAAGGTGCATTAAAACCATCTAGTTAAGCTACTGTGACCTCCACGTCTCTTCCAGGGGGCATTGATATTGTTTTTTTTATAATATTGTGACCTCCACCACTCTTCCAATGGGCATTAAAACCATCTTGTTAGGCTACTGTGACCTCCAGGTCTCTTCCACGGGCATTGAAATTGTCTTTTTATTCCACTGCGCCCTCCACCACTCTTCCAAGGGACATTAATATTGTCTTTTTATTCCACTGCAACCTACATCACTCTTCCAAGGGGCATTAAAACCATTTTGTTAAGCTACTGTGACCTCCACGTCTCTCCCACGGGGCATTGATATTGTCTTTTTATTCCACAGCGACTTCCACCACTCTTCCAAAGGGCATTAAAACCATCTTTTTAAACTACTCTGAACTCCACAGCTCGACCAAGGGGCATTAAAACCGTCTTGTTAAGCTACTGTGACCTCCACGTCTCTCCCACGGGATATTAATATTGTCTTTTTATTCCACAGCGACCTCCACCACTCTTCCAAGGGGCATTAAAACCATCTTGTTAAACTACTCTGAACTCCACAGCTCGTCCAAGGGGCATTAAAACCGTCTTTTAAGCTACTGTGACCTCCATCTCTTTTCGGAGAGGCATTAATATTGTCTTTTTATTCCACTGTGACCCTCACCACTCTTCCAAGCGGCATTGATATTGTCTTTTTAATCCACTGCGACCTCCACCACTCTTCCACGGGTCATTGATATTGTCTTTTTATTCCACCGCGACCTCCACCACTCTTCCAAGGTGCATTAAAACCGTCTTGTTAAGCTATTGTGACCTCCACGTCTCTTTCACTGGGCATTAATATTGTCTATTTGTTCCACTGTAACCTCCACCACTTTTCTAAGGGGCATTAAAACCATCTTGTTAAGCTACTGTGACCTCCACGTCTCTTCCAAGGGGCATTAAAACCGTCTTCTTAAACCACTCTGAACTCCACAGCTCTTTCAAGGGGCATTAAAACCGCCTTGTAAAGTTACTGTGACCTCCATATCAATTCCACGGGGCATCGATATTGTCTTTTTATTCCACAGCGACCTCCACCACTCTTCCAAGGGGCATTAAAACCGTCTTGTTAAGCTACTGTGACCTACACGTCTCTTCCAGGAGGCATTGATATCGTTTTTTTATTTCACTGTGATCTCCGCCACTCTTCCAAAGGACATTAAAACCATCTTGTTAGGCTCCTGTGACCTCCAAGTCTCTTCCAAGGGGCATTAAAATCATCTTGTTAAACCAATCTGAACTCTACGCTCTTCCAAGGTGCATTAAAACCGTCTTTTTAAGCTACTGTTACCTCTACGTCTCTTCCAAGAGGCATTGATATTGTTTTTTTATTCCACTGTGACCTCCACCACTCTTCCAAGGGGCATTAAAACCATCTTGTTAGGATACTGTGACCTCCAAGTCTCTTCCACGGGGCATTGATATTGTCTTTTTATTCCACTGCGACCTACACCACTCTTCCAAGCGGCATTGATATTGTCTTTTTATTCCACGGCGACCTCCACCACTCTTCCACTGGTTATTGATATTATATTTTTAATCCAATGCAACCTCCACCACTCTTCCAAGCGGCATTGATATTGTCTTTTTATTCCACTGCGACCTCCACCACTTTTCCACGGGTCATTGATATTATCTTTTTAATCTACTGCGAACTCCACTACTTTTCCAAGGGACATTTAAACCATCTTGTTAAGCTACTGTGACCTCCACATCTCTTTCACGGGGCATTGATGTTGTCTATTTATACCACTGTAACCTCCACCACTATTCCAAGGGGAATTAAAACCGTCTTATTAAGCTACTGGCACCTCCACGTCTCTTCAAAGGTTCATTAAAACCGTCTTGTTAAACCTCTCTGAACTAAACAGATCTTTCAAGGGGCATTAAAACCGTCTTGCAAAGTTACTGTGACCTCCTTGTCTCTTCCACGGGGCATTGATATTGTCTTTTTATTCCTCTGCGACCTCCACCACTCTTCTAAGGGCCATTGATATTGTCTTTTTATTCCACTGCAACCTCCACCACTCTTTCAAGGGGCATTAAAACTGTCTTGTTAAGTTACTGTGACCTCCACGTCTCTGCCCCAGGGCATTGATATTGTCTTTTTATTCCACTGCGACCTCCACAACTCTTCCAAGGGGCATTAAAACCGTCTTTTTAAGCTACTTTTACCTCTACGTCTCTTCCAGGAGGCATTGATATCGTTTTTTTATTCCACTAAGACCTCCACCACTCTTCCAAGGGGCATTAAAACCATCTTGTTAGGATACTGTGACCTCCACGTCTCTTCCACAGAGCATTAATATTGTCTTTTTAATCCACTGCGACCTGCATCACTCTTCCAAGGGGCAATAAACTCGTCTTGTTAAGCTACTGTGACCTCCACGTCTCTTCCAGGGGGCATTGATATTGTTTTTTTATTCCATTTTGACCTCCACCACTCTTTCAAGGAGCATTAAAACCATCTGGTTAGGCTACTGTGACCTCCAGGTCTCTTCCATGGGCATTGGTATTGTCTTTTCATTCCACTGCGACCTCCACCACTCTTCCAAGGGGCATTAAAACCGTTTTGTTAAGCTACTGTGACCTTCAGGTCTCTTACAAGGGGCATTAAAACAATCTTGTTAAACTACTATGAACTCCACAACTCGTCCAAGGGGCATTAAAACCGTCCTGTTAAGCTACTGTGACCTCTACGTCTCTCCCACGGGGCACTGATATTGTCTCTTTATTCCACAGCGACCTCCACCACTCTTCCAAGGGGCATTAAAACCATCTTGTTAAGCTACTGTGACCTCCACGTCTTTTCCCGTCTTGTTAAACTACTCTGAACTCCACAGCTCGTCCAAGGGGCATTAAAACCGTCTTTTCAGCTACTGTGACCTCAACGTCTCTTCGAAGATGCATTAATATTGTCTTTTTATTCCACTGCGACCTCCACCATTCTTCCAAGCGGCATTAAAACCGTCTTGTTATGCTACTGTGACCTCTACGTGCCTTCCTTGGGGCATTGTTATTGTATTTTTATTCCACTGTAACCTCCAATTTTCTTCCAAGGGGCATTAAAACCATCTTGGTAAGCTACTGTGAGCTCCACGTCTCTTCCAAGGGGAATTAAAACCGTCTTGTTAAACCACTCTGAACTCCACAGCTCGTCCAAGGGGCATTAAAACCGTCTTGTTAAGCTACTGTCACCTCCACTTCTCTACCCCGGGGCATTGATATTGTCTTTTTAATCCACTGCGATCTCCACCACTCTCCCATGGGGCATTAAAAATGTCTTGTTAAGCTACTGTGTCCTCTACGTCTTTTCCACGGGGCATTGATATTGTCTTTTTATTCCACTGCGACCTCCACCACTCTTCCAAGGGGCACTGATATTTTCTTTTTATTCCACTGCGACCTCCACCACTGTTCCAAGGGACTTTAAAACCGTCTTGTTAAGCTACTGTGACCTCCGTGTCTCTTTCACCGGTCATTGATATTTATTAGTGTTGAGTGACTACTAAAATGCTCGGGTGCTCGAAGCTCGGCGCGAGCTCGTCGTGATACTCGGGTGCTCGACCCGAGCAACGAGCCCAATGTTAGTCTATGGGAGACCAAGCATTTGTGCGTCGGCACCCCCGGCAGTCTGTAGAAAGACTAAAAAGTGCCCAAAACGATAGTGACAGTGCTTAAATGACATGGGAATAGCATGGGGATCGCCCCAGGAAGCATTTCTGACCCCCAGGTCACTGTTGTCAATAACATGTTCAGAGGTATTTAGCCACTTTTACAGGCTCATAATAAAACGTTCAAAAATGAAAATGAATCTTTTTTCCTGTGAAATATGTGAAGGAATTTCTTTTCCAGGGTAAAGACTTGTGTATAAGGTAAAATAAATAACCAAAAACAAAAATACTCCTCCACACTTTGGGCTATGTTCACAAGTAGCATTTTTTATGCGTTTTTGCACTTTTGTATTGCTTTCAACTGTGACAAATGCATTCACCGGGAAATGTCATTTTAACATTTTACAACCTTATCTGGCCATGTGCTGTGTGACACATGCATACAGTGCTGAAAAGACATGGGGACAGCATGGGGAAGACCCCTGGAAGCATCTCTGATGCCCAGTTCACTGCCTAAAAGTGTGCCCATCAGAAGTGATCCTTGCCGCATCAGAAGATGCAGACTTGCAACTATCCCCTTGCAAGTCCTTGTCCCAGGGGAGTGTTCAATTGTACCTCCCCCATTCCTTGCAATGCAAGCACAAATATACAGCCAACCACCCACCCACCCCCAGGCTGCAATACCATACTGCTAGCTTGCACTTGAAATGGGGCCTTTTAGTTTTGAGGAGGCCGAAGCTGGCCACTTCCTCATGGCTGCTTCGGCAGCGAGGTATCCATACTCAGTCCCCATCCGCCCGGCGGCCGGGCGTCCACGCTTGGTCCCCAGCCGCCAGGGAGCGGCCGGGTGTCCACACTCGGTCCCCACCTGCCCAGCGGCCGGGTGTCCACACACGGTCCCCAGCCGCCTGGGGGTGGCCGGGTGTCCATATACGGTTCCCTGCCACCCCGATTTCTCCACGGAACATCCCCACACATTTTTCTTAGACTGTCCTGCTTTAGGGCTTCATTGGACGAGCCAACAAGAGAACCCAACTCCTCCGGTGTGCCCTGGATTCTCCATCAGGGGAGTTGTTTGTGCCAAGGTGAGGAGCATGATGATGATAGAAGTTAGCATCTGCTTTGTTTTCTTGGAATGCAAGCGTAAGTGTGCAACCTGACACCCACCCACCCCCAGGCTGCAATACCATACTGCTAGCTTGCTTGCACTTGAAATTGGGCCTTTTAGGCATGTGGAGGCAGACGCCGGCCACCCTGTCATGGCTGCGTCGGCGGCCCTTTTATCCATACTAAGTCCCCAGCCGCCCGGCGGCCAGGTGTCCACGCTCGGCCCCCAGTCGCCTGGGGGCAGCCGGGTGTCCATAAACGGTCCCCAGCCACATCCCCACACACTTTTCTTAGAATGGCCTGCTTTTGGGCAGCATTGGACGAGCCCACTAGAGAACCCGACTCCTCCGGTGGGCCCTGGCTTCTCCATCAGGGGAGTTGAGAGTGCCAAGGTGAGGAGCATGACGAGAATGATAGAAGTTAGCATCTGCTTTGTTTTCAAGGAATGCAAGCGCAAGTATATAGTAGTGGCTAGGCCAGAGGTGGTCAGCGTTTTGGCGCATATCCTTCCTCCTCCGAGGATTGCTGGATGTTTTCCTGCTACTATCCAAGTTCTATGACTCCCGTTGAAACAAAGCCTCAGGTGATGAATGATGGATGAGGTAATGGAAAAGGAGAAAGAGCAGGAGGAACAGGGACCATACACATCAATATCAGGTCAGTCAACCACACATGTCTTGTAGGATATGTTTCTGTAACAAAAGGAGCGGCTCGGCTACACAGTTATGGGGCATACAGTGAGTACAATGCCTACCAAAAATTTTGAGGCACTCCAATGCCCCTTGGAAATGACATGGAGGTCAGAGGGCCTTAACTAAACCTTTTTTCCCATTTATAGCAACTGGGTCTCCTGTGCACTGTTGGCCTAAGCAGTGAATGGAAGGCTTTCCAAAAATTATGAGGAACTCCAATGCCCCTTCAAACAGACGTGGATTACAGAGTACTAAAAACCTTCTACCGATTATTGGGGAGTGTGTCTCCCTTAGTTTTCACCTTTGCATTGAAAAGCAAAAGCTGACAAAAATTAGGAGGAAATGCAATGCCCTTTGGAAGAGTCGTGGAGATTAGAGGTAAGGTAATTTAAAACAACATTTCAATGCCCCTTGGAAGAGACATGGAGTTCACAGTAGCTTAACAAGACGGTTTTAATGCCCCTTGGAAGAGTGGTGGCAGTTACAGTGGAATAAAAAGACAATATCAATGCCCCGTGGAATAGACGTTAAGGTCACAGTAGCTTAACAAGATGGTTTTAATGCCCCTCGGAAGAGACGTGGAGGTCACAGTAGCTTAACAAGACATTTTTAATGCCCCTTACAAGAGCCATGCAGTTCAGCATATTACAAACATTAGTCCCATTATTGGGAGTGGGTCTCCCATAGTATTTGCTTTGCCTTCCGAGCAAAAGCTTCCAAAAATTAGGACGCAGCAACTTGCAATGCCCCTTACAAGAGCCATGCAGTACAGCATATTACAAACATTAGTCCCATTATTGAGGAGTGGGTCTCCCATAGTATTTGCTTATGCCTTCCAAGCAAAAGCTTCCAAAAATTAGGATGGAGCAACTTGCAATGCCTCTTACAAGAGCCATGCAGTACAGCATATTACAAACATAAGTCCCATTTTTGGGGAGTGGGTCTCCCATAGAATTTGCTTATGCCTTCCAAGCAAAAGCTTCCAAAAATTTTGAAGAAATGCAATGCCCTTTCAAAGAGTCGTGGAGGTCCCAGTAGCTTAGGAAGCCGCTTTTAATGCCTCTTACAAGAGACGTGGAGGTAAGAATGGTAAAACAAGATGCTTTTAATGCCCCTCAGAAGAGACGTGGAGGTCAGAGTGGTATAACAAGACGCTTTTAATGCCCCTTACAAGAGACATGGAGGTCAGAGTGGTATAATAAGACGCTTTTAATGCCCCTTGCAAGAGATGTGGAGGTCAGAGTGCTATAACAAGATGCTTTTAATGCCCCTTTACAAGAGATGTAGAGGTCAGAGTGGTATAACAAGACGCTTTTAATGCCCCTTTCAAGAGATGTGGAGGTCAGAGTGGTATAACAAGATGCTTTTAATGCCCCTTTGCAAGAGACGTAGAGGTCAGAGTGGTATAACAAGATGCTTTTAATGCCCCTTTCAGGAGACGTGGAGGTCAGAGTGGTATTACACGATGGTTTTAATGCCCCTTTACAAGAGACGTAGAGGTCAGAGTGGTATAACAAGACGCTTTTAATGCCCCTCAGAAGAGACGTGGAGGTCAGAGTGGTGTAACAAGACGGTTTTAATGCCCCTCAGAAGAGACGTGGAGGTCAGAGTGCTATAACAAGATGCTTTTAATGCCCCTTACAAGAGACGTGGAGGTCAAAGTGGTATAACAAGATGCTTTTAATGCCCCTCAGAAGAGTTGTGGAGGTCAGAGTGGTATAACAAGACGGTTTAAATGCCCCTTACAAGAGACGTGGAGGTCAGAGTGGTATAACAAGATGCTTTTAATGTCCCTTTACAGGACACGTAGAGGTCAGAGTGGTATAACAAGACGTTTTTAATGCCCCTCAGAAGAGACATGGAGGTCAGAGTGGTATAACAAGATGCTTTTAATGCCCCTTAAAAGAGACGTGGAGGTCAGAGTGGTATAACAAGATGCTTTTAATGCCCCTTTACAAGAGAGGTAGAGGTCAGAGTGGTATAACAAGACGCTTTAAATGCCCTTCAGAAGAGATGTGGAGGTCAGAGTGGTATAACAAGACGCTTTTAATGCCCCTTACAAGAGACGTGGAGGTCAGAGTGGCATAACAAGACGCTTTTAATGCCCCTTTACAATAGATGTAGAGGTCAGAGTGGTATAACAAGACGCTTTTAATGCCCCTCAGAAGAGACGTGGAGGTCAGAGTGGTATAAGAAGACGCTTTTAATTCCCCTTACAAGAGACGTGGAGGTCAGAGTGGTATAACAAGATGCTTTTAATGCCCCTTACAAGAGACGTGGAGGTCAGAGTGGTATAAGAAGACGCTTTTAATACCACTCAGAAGAGACGTGGAGGTCAGAGTGGTATAACAAGACGCTTTTAATACCCTTCAGAAGAGACGTGGAGGTCAGAGTGGTATAACAAGACTCTTTTAATGCCCCTTACAAGAGACGTGGAGGTCAGAGTGGTATAACAAGATGCTTTTAATGCCCCTTTACAAGAGACGTAGAGGTCAGAGTGGTATAACAAGACGCTTTTAATGCCCCTCAGAAGAGACGTGGAGGTCAGAGTGGTGTAACAAGACAGTTTTAATGCCCCTCAGAAGAGACGTGGAGGTCAGAGTGCTATAACAAGACGCTTTTAATGCCCCTTACAAGAGACGTGGAGGTCAAAGTGGTATAACAAGATGCTTTTAATGCCCCTCAGAAGAGTTGTGGAGGTCAGAGTGGTATAACAAGACGCTTTTAATGCCCCTTACAAGAGACGTGGAGGTCAGAGTGGTATAACAAAATGCTTTTAATGCACCTTTACGGGACATGTAGAGGTCAGAGTGGTATAACAAGACGCTTTTAATGCCCCTTTACAAGAGAGGTAGAGGTCAGAGTGGTATAACAAGACGCTTTAAATGCCCTTCAGAAGAGATGTGGAGGTCAGAGTGGTATAACAAGACGCTTTTAATGCCCCTTACAAGAGACGTGGAGGTCAGAGTGGCATAACAAGACGCTTTTAATGCCCCTTTACAATAGACGTAGAGGTCAGAGTGGTATAACAAGACGCTTTTAATGCCCCTCAGAAGAGACGTGGAGGTCAGAGTGGTATAAGAAGACGCTTTTAATTCCCCTTACAAGAGACGTGGAGGTCAGAGTGGTATAACAAGATGCTTTTAATGTCCCTTTACAGGACACGTAGAGGTCAGAGTGGTATAACAAGACGTTTTTAATGCCCCTCAGAAGAGACATGGAGGTCAGAGTGGTATAACAAGATGCTTTTAATGCCCCTTAAAAGAGACGTGGAGGTCAGAGTGGTATAATAAGATGCTTTTAATGCCCCTTTACAAGAGAGGTAGAGGTCAGAGTGGTATAACAAGACGCTTTGAATGCCCTTCAGAAGAGATGTGGAGGTCAGAGTGGTATAACAAGACGCTTTTAATGCCCCTTACAAGAGACGTGGAGGTCAGAGTGGCATAACAAGACGCTTTTAATGCCCCTTTACAATAGACGTAGAGGTCAGAGTGGTAAAACAAGACGCTTTTAATGCCCCTCAGAAGAGACGTGGAGGTCAGAGTGGTATAAGAAGACGCTTTTAATTCCCCTTACAAGAGACGTGGAGGTCAGAGTGGTATAACAAGATGCTTTTAATGCCCCTTACAAGAGACGTGGAGGTCAGAGTGGTATAAGAAGACGCTTTTAATTCCCCTTACAAGAGACGTGGAGGTCAGAGTGGTATAACAAGATGCTTTTAATGCCCCTTACAAGAGACGTGGAGGTCAGAGTGGTATAAGAAGACGCTTTTAATACCACTCAGAAGAGACGTGGAGGTCAGAGTGGTATAACAAGACGCTTTTAATACCCTTCAGAAGAGACGTGGAGGTCAGAGTGGTATAACAAGACTCTTTTAATGCCCCTTACAAGAGACGTGGAGGTCAGAGTGGTATAACAAGATGCTTTTAATGCCCCTTTACAAGAGACGTAGAGGTCAGAGTGGTATAACAAGACGCTTTTAATGCCCCTCAGAAGAGACGTGGAGGTCAGAGTGGTGTAACAAGACAGTTTTAATGCCCCTCAGAAGAGACGTGGAGGTCAGAGTGCTATAACAAGACGCTTTTAATGCCCCTTACAAGAGACGTGGAGGTCAAAGTGGTATAACAAGATGCTTTTAATGCCCCTCAGAAGAGTTGTGGAGGTCAGAGTGGTATAACAAGACGCTTTTAATGCCCCTTACAAGAGACGTGGAGGTCAGAGTGGTATAACAAAATGCTTTTAATGCACCTTTACGGGACATGTAGAGGTCAGAGTGGTATAACAAGACGCTTTTAATGCCCCTTTACAAGAGAGGTAGAGGTCAGAGTGGTATAACAAGACGCTTTAAATGCCCTTCAGAAGAGATGTGGAGGTCAGAGTGGTATAACAAGACGCTTTTAATGCCCCTTACAAGAGACGTGGAGGTCAGAGTGGCATAACAAGACGCTTTTAATGCCCCTTTACAATAGACGTAGAGGTCAGAGTGGTATAACAAGACGCTTTTAATGCCCCTCAGAAGAGACGTGGAGGTCAGAGTGGTATAAGAAGACGCTTTTAATTCCCCTTACAAGAGACGTGGAGGTCAGAGTGGTATAACAAGATGCTTTTAATGTCCCTTTACAGGACACGTAGAGGTCAGAGTGGTATAACAAGACGTTTTTAATGCCCCTCAGAAGAGACATGGAGGTCAGAGTGGTATAACAAGATGCTTTTAATGCCCCTTAAAAGAGACGTGGAGGTCAGAGTGGTATAATAAGATGCTTTTAATGCCCCTTTACAAGAGAGGTAGAGGTCAGAGTGGTATAACAAGACGCTTTGAATGCCCTTCAGAAGAGATGTGGAGGTCAGAGTGGTATAACAAGACGCTTTTAATGCCCCTTACAAGAGACGTGGAGGTCAGAGTGGCATAACAAGACGCTTTTAATGCCCCTTTACAATAGACGTAGAGGTCAGAGTGGTAAAACAAGACGCTTTTAATGCCCCTCAGAAGAGACGTGGAGGTCAGAGTGGTATAAGAAGACGCTTTTAATTCCCCTTACAAGAGACGTGGAGGTCAGAGTGGTATAACAAGATGCTTTTAATGCCCCTTACAAGAGACGTGGAGGTCAGAGTGGTATAAGAAGACGCTTTTAATACCACTCAGAAGAGACGTGGAGGTCAGAGTGGTATAACAAGACGCTTTTAATGCCCTTCAGAAGAGACGTGGAGGTCAGAGTGGTATAACAAGACTCTTTTAATGCCCCTTACAAGAGACGTGGAGGTCAGAGTGGTATAACAAGATGCTTTTAATGCCCCTTTACAAGAGACGTAGAGGTCAGAGTGGTATAACAAGACGCTTTTAATGCCCCTCAGAAGAGACATGGAGGTCAGAGTGGTGTAACAAGACAGTTTTAATGCCCCTCAGAAGAGACGTGGAGGTCAGAGTGCTATAACAAGACGCTTTTAATGCCCCTTACAAGAGACGTGGAGGTCAAAGTGGTATAACAAGATGCTTTTAATGCCCCTAAGAAGAGTTGTGGAGGTCAGAGTGGTATAACAAGACGCTTTTAATGCCCCTTACAAGAGACGTGGAGGTCAGAGTGGTATAACAAAATGCTTTTAATGCACCTTTACGGGACATGTAGAGGTCAGAGTGGTATAACAAGACGCTTTTAATGCCCCTTTACAAGAGAGGTAGAGGTCAGAGTGGTATAACAAGACGCTTTAAATGCCCTTCAGAAGAGATGTGGAGGTCAGAGTGGTATAACAAGACGCTTTTAATGCCCCTTACAAGAGACGTGGAGGTCAGAGTGGCATAACAAGACGCTTTTAATGCCCCTTTACAATAGACGTAGAGGTCAGAGTGGTATAACAAGACGCTTTTAATGCCCCTCAGAAGAGACGTGGAGGTGAGAGTGGTATAAGAAGACGCTTTTAATTCCCCTTACAAGAGATGTGGAGGTCAGAGTGGTATAACAAGACGCTTTCAATGCCCCTTACAAGAGACATGGAGGTCAGAGTGGTATAAGAAGACGCTTTTAATACCACTCAGAAGAGACGTGGAGGTCAGAGTGGTATAACAAGACGCTTTTAATGCCCTTCAGAAGAGACGTGGAAGTCAGAGTGGTATAACAAGACGCTTTTAATGCCCCTTACAAGAGACGTGGAGGTCAGAGTGGTATAACAAGATGCTTTTAATGCCCCTTTACAAGAGACATAGAGGTCAGAGTGGTATAACAAGACGCTTTTAATGCCCCTCAGAAGAGACGTGGAGGTCAGAGTGGTGTAACAAGACGGTTTTAATGCCCCTCAGAAGAGACGTGGAGGTCAGAGTGGCATAACAAGACGCTTTTAATGCCCCTTTACAATAGACGTAGAGGTCAGAGTGGTATAACAAGACGCTTTTAATGCCCCTCAGAAGAGACGTGGAGGTCAGAGTGGTATAAGAAGACGCTTTTAATTCCCCTTACAAGAGACGTGGAGTTCAGAGTGGTATAACAAGACGCTTTTAATGCCCCTTACAAGAGACGTGGAGGTCAGAGTGGTATAAGAAGACGCTTTTAATACCACTCAGAAGAGACGTGGAGGTCAGAGTGGTATAACAAGATGCTTTTAATGCCCCTTAAAAGAGACGTGAAGGTCAGAGTAGTATAACAAGATGCTTTTAATGCTCCTTACAAGAGACGTGGAGGTCAGAGTGGTATAACAAGACTCTTTCAATGCCCCTTACAAGAGACGTGGAGGTCAGAGTGGTATAACAAGATGCTTTTAATGCCCCTTTACAAGAGACATAGAGGTCAGAGTGGTATAACAAGACGCTTTTAATGCCCCTCAGAAGAGACGTGGAGGTCAGAGTGGTGTAACCAGACGGTTTTAATGCCCCTCAGAAGAGACGTGGAGGTCAGAGTGGCATAACAAGACGCTTTTAATGCCCCTTTACAATAGACGTAGAGGTCAGAGTGGTATAACAAGACGCTTTTAATGCCCCTCAGAAGAGACGTGGAGGCCAGAGTGGTATAAGAAGACGCTTTTAATTCCCCTTACAAGAGACGTGGATGTCAGAGTGGTATAACAAGACTCTTTTAATGCCCCTTACAAGAGACGTGGAGGTCAGAGTGGTATAAGAAGACGCATTTAATACCACTCAGAAGAGACGTGGAGGTCAGAGTGGTATAACAAGATGCTTTTAATGCCCCTTACAAGAGACGTGAAGGTCAGAGTAGTATAACAAGATGCTTTTAATGCTCCTTACAAGAGACGTGGAGGTCAGAGTGGTATAACAAGACTCTTTCAATGCCCCTTACAAGAGACTTGGAGGTCAGAGTGTTATAACAAGATGCTTTTAATGCCCTCGGAAGAGACGTGGAGGTCAGAGTGGTATAACAAGACGCTTTTAATGCCCCTTGGAAGAGCCATACAGTACAGCATGTTAAAAATATTATTCCCATTATTGGGGAGTGGGTCTCCCACAGTCTTTGCTTATGCATTCCAAGCAAAAGCTGACAAAAATCAGGACGGAGGAACGTTCAATAATGGCAACATGGACCACGGTCACCCTGGTGCTATAGTGGTGGTGGAGGCTGAGGATAAGGAGAAGAACATAAAACAGCCAAAATGAGGAAACGTATACCCGTGTGTGGGTGTGAAGCGGTGCATGTGAATACACCTCCCGAAATAATACAGTGGATTTGACTTTATGTTACTCTGCTGTCATTTGGTGGTGATGAGAAGTCTGGCCCAATACAGCCCTTGTTCATTTTGATAAGGATCAGCTTGTCAGCATTGTCAGTTGACAGGCGAGTGCGCTTATCAGTTATAATTCCCCCAGCGGCACTAAAAACACGCTCCGATAACACGCTGGCGGCAGGGCAGGCCAGGACCTCCAAGGCGTACAGAGCAAGTTCATTCCAAGTGTCCAGCTTGGATACCCAATAATTAAAAGGCACAGAGGAATCACGGAGAACGCTGGTACTCCCTCACCATCTTTTGAAACTTTCCACTCCTTGTGAGAGTACCCCGCGCCTCAGGGCCTGTAAGCTGGGCGGGTGTCAGAAAACTGTCCCAGAACGTTGACAGTGTTCCCCTGCCTCTGCTGGATTGGAGTTGCATCTCTCTCGCCTGTACGCCTTGGTTGGGCAACGAACTGTGACCTCTGCCGCTAGCGTGTTCAGATGGGAATTTTTTTAAGAGTTCTGCAGCAAGGGCCTTCTGGTATTGCCCCATTTTTGTAGACCTCTCCACCTCAGGAATAAGAGAGTGAAAGGTCTCCTTGTTGCAGGGGTCTACAAGTGTCACCAACCAGTAATGACTGTCACCCAACATTTTGACAATGCGAGGGTCACGGTTAAGGCAGAGTAACATAAAATCAGCCATGCTTGCCAGACTGGTAATGGGCAAGATTTCCATGTCCTCACCAAGATGACGACTGACCATGCTCTCCTCCTCCTCCTCCTCTCCCCCCCCCTGTCCTAAGACCACCCACGCTGAACCGACGGTATGACAGTTGTAGAGGTACTACCGTCTACAGCGCATGATACCAGCTCCTATTCTTCCTCCTCCTCCTCCTCCTCTCACTCATTGTCCCCCAATGCACGATGGGATGAGATAAGGCTGGCCTGTGTGTAATCGCCCGCTATGGCTTCTTAATCCATCTCATCATACTCTGGCAGCAATGCCTCCTCTTTAATTCTCTGCAGAGAGCGTTGCAAAAGAAAGACAAGTGGGATGCTGACCCTAATGATGACGTCATCACCACTCACCATCTTGGTGGCCTCCTCAAAGTTTGTCAGGATGGTACATATGTCAGACATCCAGGTCCACTCCTGAGGTCTTATGTGTGGAGTCTGACCTGAATATCGACAGCCTTGTTGCAGCTGGTACTCCGCAACTGCTCTCTTCTGCTCACAAATCCTTAGCAACATGTGGAGGGTAGAGTTCCAACGTGTGGGGACATCACACACCAGTCGGTGTGCCGGAAGCTGCAAACGCTGCTGGAACACAGCAAGGGCGGCGGAAGCTGTAACCGACTTGCGAAAATGAGCTGACAGGCGGCGTACTTTCACGAGCAGATCTGGCAACTCGGGGTATGATTTAAGAAACCGCTGAACCACGAGGTTAAGCACATGAGCCAGGCATGGTACATGTGTGATCTCGCCTCGCCTCAGAGCCGCCACCAGGTTATGGCCATTGTCACACACGACTATGCCTGGATGTAGGTTCAGCAGTCTTAGCCATAGAGCTGCCTGCTCTTTCACAGCTGTCCACAACTCACAAGCAGTTTGAGGTTTATCACCTAAGCTTACAGTTACAGTGCTTCCAGCTTGTAACTGATGTGGTGATATCTGAGATGGAGGCTGAGCATGAGGAGAAGGAGGAGGATGATGCACAGGAGTTGTACACTGTGGGGGCAACTTTGACTGACATAGAGCCCGCAATCCTCGGTGTGGGGAGGATGTGTTCCGTCCCAAGGTCCGACTGGGTCCCGGCTTCCACTATATTTACCCAGTGTGCCATCAGGGAGATGTACCGTCCCTGGCCACAAGCACTTGTCCACGTGTCCGTTGTCAGGTGGACTCTCCCAGTAACTGCGTTGTTGAGGGCACGGCAGATGTTTTGGGACACGTGCTTGTGTAATGCGGGGATGACACACTGGGCAAAATAGTGTCGGCTGGGGACCGAGTACTGAGGGACGGCCACCACCATAAGGTTGTGGAAGAATTCCGTCTCCACCAGCCTAAAAGGCAGCATTTCCAACGCAAGCAGTCGTGAAATGTGAGAATTTAGGACTGTGACCTGTGGGGCGTTAGCTGCGAATTTCCGCTTTTGTTCAAAGGTCTGGGATATGGACAATTGAATGCTGCGGTGGGACGTGGACGTGGACGTTGATGCTGTTTCTTGAGAAACTGCCATAACAAGTGAAGACTGAGAGGAGGGGGCATCTTTACATGAAGTATGGACAGGGGATTGCCTTGCACACACAACAGGGGGTTCTATTGCACGCACAACAGTGGAAGAAGCAGTGGTAACACCCGATGACACTGGTCGTGGACCCTGGGGTTCGGCCCACAAAGTCGGGTGCTTTGCTGCCATGTGCCTGATCATGCTGGTGGTGGTCAAGCTGGTAGTTTTGTCACCCCTGCTGATGCTGGCATGGCAGGTGGTACAAATGGCCTTTTTGGAGTTATCAGCAGAGTCTTTAAAAAAATTCCAGACTCTCGAGGACCTACCGCTTGTACTGGCAACGTCCCTCGTGTTGGTGTTACGGGGAACGGTTGCCCGCCTTCTGTCTGCGGCCTCCACACTGCTTCTTCCTGCCTGTTGGGGTACTCTACATCCCTCCCCCTGTGTGCTGCTGGCCTCACTCTGCATGTCCTCCTGCCACGTTGGGTCAGTTACTAAATCATCCACCACCTCCTCCTCTTCCACTTGCGCACCACGATCCTCCTCCTCGCTTCCTGGCAATTGTGTCTCGTCATCGTGCACCTCTTGTGAAAAAATGGCCAGCGTCGACTTCCTGTGGCCGTGGCTGCTCAAATATTTGAGCATCACTACATGGGATCTCCTCTTCCACCACTTCAAGCGGAGCAGGCGAGGATCACAAATATGGAAATGGACCAGTGTTGGATCAGTTGCTGTCTGACGACACTCGGCATGGTGGGTGGAAGGAGCATCAGGGTGAGGAGGAGAATGTGGTCGAGACTCACGGCTACTAACATTTGACCGTGTGGAAGACAGACCGGAGGTGGTGGTCCTCAGGTAACTGGAAGTATTATCTGCTATCCAATTAATAACTTGTTCACACTGATCAGTTCGCAATACTGGTGTTGTTCTGTGCTTCCCTAGTAATTCGGTCAAGAAGTGGGAGCGAGAAGATGTGGCTGTTGGTTGTCGCACATTTTCACCTTGGCCACAGCCCCGTCCTCTGCACGCACCATCACCAGAACATCCACTTCCACGTCCCTTCCCACGCGCCTTGCCCATTTTAAAGGAAGTAAAATAGCTTACACTCGCACTATCAATGGAAAAAGGGTAATAAAAAGGAGATTAGAACCGTGGAAGAGGAAAGCCACAGTTCTATTTCTCTGGCCTACACTCGACTCTTTTAAACAATCAGAACAATCAGGGATAAACTATTACTGTTTTTCTTTACGGAAAAAATACCAAAACCTGAATAATAGAGATTTCTTACCGTGGAATGGCAAAACCACAGTTATTGTTTACTGGGGTATACCATAAAATTTTAAATATATAAATTTGCGGCTGAACAGTGAGCGACACTGGATACTGGATACTACAGAGATTTGACCCGTGGAAATGCAAAACCACACTGGGATTTGTCAGGCCTACAACAGACTATTTTCAATAGATATATTTTTGTGTCAGAACAGTTAGGAGACACTACTGTTTTTCTTTAAGGCCAAAAAAGCGAAAAGCAGGATAATAGAGATTTTTTACAGTGGAATAGCAAACCCACAGTTATAATTTACTGGTGTATACCAGACTTTTTTAAATATATAGATCTGCGGCTGAACAGTGAGCGACACACTCAAACTGTTTTTTTTAGATACAAAAGGCCAACAACTGGATACTATAGAGATTTGACCTGTGGAAATGCAAAACCACACTGGGATTTGTCGGGCCTACAACAGACTATTTTCAACAGATATATTTTTGTGTCAGAACAGTCAGGAGATACTACTGGTTTTTTTAAGGCAAAAAAAGCGAAAAGCAGGATAATAGAGATTTTTTACCGTGGAACAGCAAACCCACAGTTATAATTTACTGGTGCATACCAGACTTTTTTAAACGTATATATTTGTGGCTGAACAGTGAGCGACACACTCAAACTGTTTTTTTTTCGATACAAAAGGCCCAAAAATGGATACTATAGAGATTTGATCCGTGGAAATGCAAAACCACACTTCTGTTTCTGTGGCCTATACCAGACTCTTTTCAACAGATATATTTGTGTCTGAAAAATCAGAGACATACTTTTTTTTTTGGAGGGGGGGGCAGCAATAGGTTAATAAGACGGGTATTTGTACAGTGTGAAGGAGAAAAAAAAAAAGAGGATTTAGATGAAAAAAAAAAGGATTTTTACCAGCCCCCGAGACCTGGAGCTAAGTCCAGCAATTTCAGAAACAGGAGCACACAGGACTGTAATGCAGCATTTTCTGGTATAACCACTGCGTCTCCTATACAGCCTGCCTGCCTGCCTGATATCTGGGATGAATATTAGTCCTGAGAAGGACTGTTTGTTTGTACTGGCAGCCTTTACAGACCCTACACAAGCAATTTTGCAGGAAAAATCTCTCCCTAGCTTAGCAGCTCTGTCCGTACACTGTATAATCCGGAGCGACTGTGTCCAAAATGGCGGCGCCCGGTTTTAAATACTCGAGGTGACGGCCAGCCAATCACTGCAGTGCCCACAAACAACATGGCTGGGGCATTACAGTGACTGGCTGGCAATCCCTGCATGTTCATTGGCTCTGTAAAGAGCGCCAAACATGCAGGGCGGAGACTGATGCTACCCCCCAAGTAACCCGGAAAAGCTCGGTACTCGCCGAACATCCCAAGTAGCGTGATGCTGGGGCGAGTACTGAGCAGTGTCGAGCATGCTCGCTCAACACTACTATTTATTCCACTGTAACCTCCACCACTCTTCCAAGGGGCATTAAAACTGTCTTGTTAAACCACTCTGAACTCCACAGCTCTTCCAAGGGGCATTAAAACCGTCTTGTAAAGCTACTGTGACCTCCACGTCTCTTCCACGGGGCATTGATATTGTCTTTTTATTCCGACTGCGACTTCAACCACTCTTCCAAGGGGCGCTGATATTGTCTTTTTATTCCACTGCGACCTCCACTACTCTTCCAAGGGGCATTAAAACCGTCTTGTTAAGCTACTGTGACCTCCAAGTCTCTTCCACGGGGCATTGATATTGTCTTTTTACTCCACTGCGACCTCCACCACTCTTCCAAGGGGCATTGATATTGCCTTTTTATTCCATTGCGACCTCCACTACTCTTCCAATGGACATTAAAAATGTCTTGTTAAGCTAACGTGGTCTCCACGTCTCTTCCATGGGGCATTGATGTTGTTTTTTTATTCCACTGAAACCTCCAACACTTTTCCAAGGGGCATTAAAACCGTCTTGTTAAGCTACTGTGACCTCCATGTCTCATCCAAGGGGCATTAATACCGTCTTGTTAAACCACTCTGAACTTGACAGCTCTACCAAGGGGCATTAAAACCGTCTTGTTAAGCAACTGTGACCTCCACGTCTCTTCCACGGGGCATTAATATTGTCTTTTTATTCCACTGTGACGTCCACCACTTTTCCAAGGGGCATTGATATTGTATTTTAATTCCACTGCAACCTCCACCACTCTTCCAAGGGGCATTAAAGCCATCTTGATAAGCTACTGTGACCTCCAAGTCTCTTCCACGGGGCATTGATATTGTCTTTTTATTCCAATGCGACCTCCACCACTCTTCCAAGGGGCATTCAATCTGTCTTGTTAAGCTACTCTGACCTTCACGTCTCTTCCACAGGGCATTCATATTGTCTTTCTATTCCACTGCGACCTCCACCACTCTTCCAAGGGGCATTGATATTGTCTTTTTATTCCACTGCGACCTCCACCACTCTTTGAAGGGGCATTTAAACCGTCTTGTTAAGCCACTGTGACCTACACGTCTCTTCCAAGGGGCATTAAAACCATCTTGTTAGACCACTCTGAACTCGACAGCTCTACCAAGGGGCATTGAAACCGTCTTGTTAAGCTACTGTGACTTCCACGTCTTTCCACGGGGCTTTAATATTGTCTTTTTATTCCACAGCGACGTTCACCACTCTTCCAAGGGGCATTAAAACCGTCTTGTTAAGTTACTGTGATCTCCAAGTCTCTCCCACGGGGCATTGATATTGTCTTTTTATTCCACTGTAACCTCCACCACTCTTCCAAGGGGTATTAAAATCATCTTGTTTAGCTGCTGTGACCTCCACGTATTTTCCACGTGGCATTGATATTGTCTTTTTATTCCACTGTAACCTCCACCACTCTTCCAAGGGGCATTAAAACCATTTTGTTAAGCTACTGTGATCTCCACAGCTCTTCCAAGGGGCATTAAAACCGTCTTGTTGAGCTACTGTGTCTTCCATGTCTATTCCTCGGGGCATAGATATTGCCTTCTTATTCGACTGCGACGTCCACCACACTTCCAAGGGGCATTGATATTGTCTTTTTATTCCACTGGGACCTCCACCACTCTTCCAAGGGGCATTAAAACCATCTTGTTAAGTTACTATGACCTCCACGTCTCTTCCACGGGGCATTGATTTTGTATTTTTATTCCACTGCGACCTCCACCACTCTTCCAAGGGGCATTGATATTGTCTTTTTATTTCACTGCGACCTCCACCACTCTTCCAAGGGGCATTTAAACCATCTTGAACAGCTACTGTGACCTCCACATCTCTTCCACAGGGCATTGATATTGTCTTTTTATTCCACTGCGACCTCCAACACTTTTACAAGGGACATTGATATTGTTTTATTATTCCACTGCGCCCTCCACCACTCTTCCAAGGGGCATTAAAACCGTCTTGATAAGCTACTATGACCTCCACGTCTCTTCCACGGGTTATTGATATTGTCTATTATTCCACTTGCTACATCCGGCACTCTTCCAAGGGGCATTGATATTGTCTTTTTATTCCACTGCGACCTCCAGCACTCTTCCAAGGGGCATTGATATTGTCTTTTTATTCCACTGCGACCTCCACCACTGTTCCAAGGGTCATTAAAACCGTCTTGTTAAGCTACTGTGACCCCCACGTCTCTTCCAAGGGGCATTAAAACGATCTTGTTAAACCACTCTGAACTCGACAGCTCTGCCAAGTGTCACTAAAACCGTTTTGTTAAGCTACTGTGACGTCCACGTCTCTTCCTCGGGGCATTGATAATGTCTTTTTATTCCACTGCGACCTCCACCATTGTTCCAAGGGGCATTGATATTGTCTTTTTATTCCACTGCAACCTCCATCACTCTTCCACGGTGCATTGATATTGTATTTTTATTCCACTGCGACCTCCACCACTCTTCCAAGGGGCATTATAACCATCTTGTTAAGCTACTGTGACCTCCACGTCTCTTCCACGGGGCAATGATATTGTCTTTTTATTCCACTGTAAACTCCACCACTCTTCCAAGGGGCAATAAAACCATTTTGTTAAGCTACTGCGACCTCCACTTCCCTCCACGGGGAATTGATATTGTTGTTTTACTCCACTGAAACCTTCACCACTATTGCAAGGGGCATTAAAACAGTTTTGTTAAGCTATTGTGACATCGACGTCTCATCCAAGTGGTATTAATACCGTCTTTTTATAACATTCTGAACTCCACAGCTGTTCCAAGGGGCATTAAAACTGTCTTGTTAGGCTACTGTGACGTCCACGTCTCTTCCATGGGGCATTGATATTGTCTTTGTATTACACTGCGACCTTCACCACTCTACCAAAGAGCATTAAAACCGTCTTGTTAAGCTACTGTGACCTCCACGTCTCTTCATCGGAGCATTGTTATTGTCTTTTTATTGAACTGTAACCTCTGACACTGTTTCAAGGGGCATTAAAACCGTCTTGGTAAGTTACTGTGACCTCCACGTCTCTTCCAAGGGACATTAAAACCATCTTGTTAAACCACTCTGCACTCCACAGCTCGTCAAAGGGGCATTAAAACCGTCTTCTTAAGCTACTGTGACCTCCACGTCTCTTCCACGGGGCATTGATATTGTCTTTTTATTCCACTGCGACCTCCACCACTCTTCCAAGGGGCATTAAAAAAGTCTTGATAAGCTACTGTGACCTCCACGTCTCTTCCACGATGCATTGATGTTGACTTTTTATTCCACTGAAACCTCCACCACTTTTCCAAGGTGCATTAAAGCCGCCTTGTTAAGCTACTGTGGCCTCCACGTCTCTTCCCAGGGGCATTAAAACCATCTTGTTAAGCTACTGTGACCTCCACGTCTCTTCCACGGGGCATTGATATTGTCTTTTCATTCCACTGCGACCTCCACTACACTCCCTCGGAGCATTAAAACTGTTTTGTTAAGCTACTGTGACCTTCACGTCTCTACCACGGGGCATTGATGTTGTCTTTTTATTCCACTTCGACCCCTACCACTGTTTCAAGGGGCATTAAATCCGTCTTGTTAAGCTACTCTGACTTCCAAGTCACTTCCACGGGGCATTGATATTGTCTTTTTATTCCACAGCGACCTCCACCACTCTTCCAAGGGGCATTTAAACCGTCTTGTTAAGCTACTGTGACCCCCACGTGTCTTCCAAGGGGCATTAAAACGATCTTGTTAAACCACTCTGAATTCGACAGCTCTACCAAGTGGCACTAAAACCGTTTTGTTAAGCTACTGTGACCTCCATGTCTCTTCCTCGGGGCATTGATAGTGTCTTCTTATTCCACTGCGACCTCCACCACTCTTCCAAGGGGCATTGATATTGTCTTTTTATTCCACTGCGACCTCCACCACTCTTCCATGGGGCATTTAAATCGTCTTGAACAGCTACTGTGACCTCCACATCTCTTCCACAGGTCATTGATATTGTCTTTTTATTCCACTGCTACCTCCACCACTTTTACAAGGGGCATTGATATTGTTTTATTATTCCACTGCGACCTCCACCACTCTTCCAAGGGGCATTAAAACGGTCTTGATAAGCTACTATGACCTTCACGTCTCTTCCACGGGTTATTGATATTGTCTATTATTCCACTTGCTACATCCGGCACTCTTCCAAGGGGCATTGATATTGTCTTTTTATTCCACTGCGACCTCCAGCTCTCTTCCAAGGGGCATTGATATTGTCTTTTTATTCCACTACGACCTCCTCCACTTTTCCAAAGGTCATTAAAACCGTCTTGTTAAGCTACTGTGACCCCCACGTCTCTTCTAAGGGGCATTAAAACGATCTTGTTAAACCACTGTGAACTCGACAGCTCTACCAAGTCTCACTAAAACCATTTTGTTAAGCTACTGTGACCTCCACGCCTCTTCCTCGGGGCATTGATAATGTCTTTTTATTCCACTGCGACCTCCACCATTGTTCCAAGGGGCATTGATATAGTATTTTTATTCCACTGTAACCTCCACCACTCTTCCAAGGGGCATTAACACCGTCTTGTTAAGCTACTGTGACCTCCACGTCTCTTCCACTGGGCATTGATATTGTCTTTTTATTCCACTGCGACCTCCATCACTCTTCCAAGGGGCATTGATATTGTCTTTTTATTCCACTGCGACCTCCATCACTCTTCCACGTGGCATTGATATTGCATTTTTATTCCACTGCGACCTCCACCACTCTTCCAAGGGGCATTATAACCATCTTGTTAAGCTACTGTGACCTCCATGTCTCTTCCACGGGGCAATGATATTGTCTTTTTATTCCATTGTAAACTCCAGCACTCTTCCAAGGGGCAATAAAACCGTCTTGTTAAGCTACTGCGACCTCCACTTCTCTCCACGGGGAATTGATATTGTTGTTTTATTCCACTGAAACCTTCACCACTATTGCAAGGGGCATTAAAACAGTTTTGCTAAGCTATTGTGACATCGACGTCTCATCCAAGTGGTATTAATACCATCTTTTTATAACATTCTGAACTCCACAGCTGTTCCAAGGGGCATTAAAACTGTCTTGTTAGGCTACTGTGACCTCCACGTCTCTTCCATGGGACATTGATATTGTCTTTTTATTCCACTGCGACCTTCACCACTCTACCAATGAGCATTAAAACCGTCTTGTTAAGCTACTGTGACCTCCACGTCTCTTCATCGGAGCATTGTTATTGTCTTTTTATTCCACTGTAACCTCCGACACTGTTTCAAGGGGCATTAAAACCGTCTTGATAAGCTACTGTGACCTCCACGTCTGTCCCAAGGGACATTAAAACCATCTTATTAAACCACTCTGCACTCCACAGCTCGTCAAAGGGGCATTAAAACCGTCTTCTTAAGCTGCTGTGACCTCCACGTCTCTTCCACGGGGCATTGATATTGTCTTTTTATTCCACTGTGATATCCACCACTTTTACAAGGGGCATTGATATTGTTTTATTATACCACTGCGACCTCCACCACTCTTCCAAGGGGCATTAAAACCGTCTTGATAAGCTACTGTGACCTCCATGTCTCTTCCTCGGGGCATTGATAATGTCTTCTTATTCCACTGCGACCTCCACCACTCTTCCAAGGGGCATTAAAATCATCTTGTTAAGCTATTGTGACCTCCACTTCTCTTCCAAGGGCCATTAAAACTGTCTTGTTAAGCTACTGTGACCTCCACCTCTCTTACACGGGTTATTGATATTGTCTATTATTCCACTTGTTACCTCCGGCACTCTTCCAAGGGGCATTGATATTGTCTTTTTTTTCCACTGCGACCTCCAGCACTCTTGCAAGGGGCATTGATATTGTCTTTTTAATCCACTGCGACCTCCACCACTGTTCCAAGGGTCTTTAAAACCGTCTTGTTAAGCTACTGTGACCCCCACGTCTCTTCCAAGGGGCATTAAAACGATCTTGTTAAACCACTCGACAGCTCTACCAAGTGTCACTAAAACCGTTTTGTTAAGCTACTGTGACCTCCACGTCTCTTACTCGGGGCATTGATAATGTCTTTTTATTCCACTGCGACCTCCACCATTGTTCCAAGGGGCATTGATTTTGTCTTTTTATTCCACTGTAACCTCCACCACTCTTCCTAGGGGCATTAACACCGTCTTGTTAAGCTACTGTGACCTCCACGTCTCTTACAAGGGGCATTAAAGCCGTCTTGCTAAACCAATCTGAACTCCACAGCTCTTCCAAGTGGCATTAAAACCGACTTGTTAAGCTACTGTGATCTCCACGTGTCTACCACGGGGCATTGATATTGTCTTTTTATTCCACTGCGACCTCCACCACTCTTCAATGGGCATTAAAACCATCTTGTTAAGCTACTGTGACCTACACGTATCTTCCACGGGGCATTGATATTGTCTTTTTATTCCACTGTGATATCCACCACTCTTCCAAGGGGCATTAAAACCGTTTTGTTAAGCTGCTGTGACCTCCACGTCTCTTCCACAGGGCATTGATATTGTCTTTTTATTCCACTGCGACCTCCACGACTCTTCCAAGGGGCACTGATATTTTATTTTTATTCCACTGCGACCTCCACATCTCTTCCAAGGGGCATTAAAACCGTTTTTTTAAACCAATCAGAACTTCACAGCTATTCCAAGGGGCATTAAAACAGTCTTGAAAAGCTACTTTGACCACCACTTCTCTTCCGCGGGGCATTGATATTGTGTTCTTATTCCTCTGCGAACTCCACCACACTTAAAAGGGGCATTGATATTGTCTTTTTATTCCACTGCGACCTCCACCACTCTTCCAAGGACATTTAAACCGTCTTGAACAGCTACTGTGACCTCCTCATCTCTTCCATAGGGCATTGATATTGTCTTTTTATTCCACTGCGACCTCCACCACTCTTACAAGGGGCATTGATATTGTTTTATTATTCCACTGCGACCTCCACCACTCTTCCAAGGGGTATTAAAACCGTCGTGATAAGCCACTGGGACCTCCACGTCTCTTCCATGGGGCATTGCTGTTGACTTTTTATTCCACTGAAACCTCCACCACTTTTCCAAGTCGCATTAAAGCCGCCTTGTTAAGCTACTGTGGCCTCCACGTCTCTTCCAAGAGGCATTAAAACCATCTTGTTAAGCTACTGTGACCTCCACGTATCTTCCACGGGGCATTGATGTTGTCTTTTTATTCCACTTCGACCCCCACCACTCTTCCAAGGGTGCATTGAAATTCTCTATTTATTCCACTGCGATCTCCACCATTCTTGCAAGGGGCATTTAAACCCTCTTGTTAAGCTACTGTGACCTCAACGTCTCTTCCTCGGGGCATTGATAATGTCTTTTTATTCCACTGCGACCTCCACCACTCTTCCAAGGGCCATTAAAATCATCTTGTTAAGCTACTGTGACCTCCACGTCTCTTCCATGTGGCATTGATATTGTTTTTTTATTCCACTGTACCCTCCACCACTCTTCCAAGGGGCATTAAAACCATCTTGTTAAGCGATTGTGACCTCCACGTCTCTTCCAAGGGGCATTAAAACTGTCTTGTTAAGCTACTGTTACCTCCACGTCTCTTCCGCGGGGTATTGATATTGTCTTTTATTCCACTTTCTCCCTCCACCACTCTTCCAAGGGGCAATGATATTGTCTTTTTATTCCACAGCGACCTCCACCACTCTTCCAAGGGGCATTGATATTCTCTATTTATTCCACTGCGATCTCCACCACTCTTGCAAGGGGCACTTAAACCCTCTTGTTAAGCTACTGTGACCCCCACGTCTCTTCCTCGGTGCATTGATAATGTCTTTTTATTCCACTGCGACCTCCACCACTCTTCAATGGGCCATTAAAATCATCTTGTTAAGCTACTGTGACATCCACGTCTCTTCCATGTGGCATTGATATTGTGTTTTTATTCCACTGTACCCTCCACCACTCTTCCAAGGGGCATTAAAACCATCTTGTTAAGCTACTGTTACCTCCACGTCTCTTCCACGGGGTATTGATATTGTCTTTTTATTCCACTGCGACCTCCACCACTCTTCCAAGGGGCATTGATATTGACTTTTTATTCCACTGCGACCTCCATCACTCTTCAAAGGGGAATTGACATTGTATTTTTATTCCACTGCAACCTCCACCACTCTTCCAAGGGGCATTAAAACCATCTTGTTAAGCTACTGTGACCTCCACTTCTCTTCCACGGGGCATTGATATTGTCTTTTTATTCCACTGTAAACTCCACCACTCTTCCAAGGGGCATTAAAACCGTCTTGTTAAGCTACTGCGACCTCCACTTCTCTTCCACGGGGCATTGATATTGTTGTTTAATTACACTGAAACCTCCACCACTTTTGCAAGGGGCATTAAAACCGTTTTGTTAAGCTATTGTGACCTCGACGTCTCATCAAAGTGGTATTAATACCGTCTTGTTAAACCATTCGGAACTCCACAGCTGTTCCAAGGGGTATTAAAATCTTCTTATTAAGCTTCTGTGACCTCCACATCTTATCCAAGGGGCATTAAAATCATCTTGTCAAACCACTCTGAACTCCACAGCTCTTCCAAGGGGCATTAAATCCATCTAGTTAAGCTACTGTGACCTCCACCTCTCTTCCACCGGGCAATGATATTGTCTTTTTATTCCACTGAGACCTACACCACTCTTCCAAGGGGCATTGATATTGTCTTTTTATTCCACTGTGACCTCCACTACTCTTTCAAGGGGCATTACAAGCGTTTTGTTAAGCTACTGTGTCCTCCACGTCTGTTCCACCGGGCATTGATATTGTCTTTTTATTCCACTGTAACCTCCACCACTTTTCCAAGTGGGCATTAAAACTGTCTAGTTAAGCTACTGTGACATCCACGTATCATCCAAGGTGCATTGAAACTGTCTTTTTAAACCACTCTAAACTCCAAAGCTCTTCCAAGGGACATTAAAACCGTCTTGTTAAGCTGCTGTGACCTCCACGTCTCTTCCACAGGGCATTGATATTGTCTTTTTATTCCACTGCGACCTCCACGACTCTTCTAAGGGGCACTGATATTTTATTTTTATTCCACTGCGACCTCCACCCCTCTTCCGTGGGGCTTTAAAACCGTCTCGTTAAGCTACTTTGACTTCCATGTCTCTTTCACGGGGCATTGATAATGTCTATTTTTTCCACTGTAACCTCCACCAATCTTCCAAGGGGCATTAAAACCGTCTTGTTAAGCTACTGTGACCTCCACATCTCTTCCAAGGTGCATTAAAACCATTTTTTTAAACCAATCTGAACTCCACAGCTATTCCAAGGGGCATTAAAGCAGTCTTGAAAAGCTAATTTGACCAGCACTTCTCTTCCGCGGGGCATTGATATTGTGTTCTTATTCCTCTGCGAACTCCACCACACTTAAAAGGGGCATTGATATTGTCTTTTGATTCCACTGCGACCTCCACCACTCTTCCAAGGACATTTAAACCATCTTGAACAGCTACTGTGACCTCCTCATCTCTTCCACAGGGCATTGATATTGTCTTTTTAATCCACTGCGACCTCCACCACTCTTACAAGGGGCATTGATATTGTTTTATTATTCCACTGCGTCCTCCACCACTCTTCCAAGGGGCATTAAAACCGTCTTGATAAGCTACTGTGACCTCCACGTCTCTTCCACGGGGCATTGCTGTTGACTTTTTATTCCACTGAAACCTCCACCACTTTTCCAAGGTGCATTAAAGCCGCCTTGTTAAGCTACTGTGGCCTCCACGTCTCTTCCAATGGGCATTAAAACCGTCTTGTTAAGCTACTGTGACCTCCACGTCTCTTCCACGGGGCACTGATATTGTCTTTTCATTCCACTGCGACCTCCACTACACTCCCTCGGAGCATTAAAACCGTTTTGCTAAGCTACTGTGACCTCCACGTCTCTTCCACGGGGCATTGATGTTGTCTTTTTATTACACTTCGACCCCCACCACTCTTTTAAGGGGCATTGATATTCTTTATTTATTCCACTGCGGTCTCCACCACTCTTCCAAGGGGCATTTAAACCGTCTTGTTAAGCTACTGTGACCCCCACGTCTCTTCCAAGGGGCATTAAAACGATCTTGTTAAACCACTCTGAACTCGACAGCTCTACCAAATGGCACTAAAACCTTTTCGTTAAGCTACTGTGACCTCCACGACTCTGCCTTGGGGAATTGATAATGTCTTTTTATTCCACTGCGACCTCCACCACTCTTCCAAGGGGCATTAAAATCATCTTGTTAATCTACTGTGACCTCCATGTCTCTTCCAAGTGGCATTGAAATTGTCTTTTTATTCAACTGTAACCTCCAACACTCTTCCAAGGGGCATTAAAACCATCTTGTTAAGCTATTGTGACCTCCACGTCTCTTCCAAGGGGCATTAAAACTGTCTTGTTAAGCTACTGTGACCACCACGTCTCTTCCACGGGGCATTGATATTGTCTTTTTATTCCACTGCGACCTCCAGCACTCTTCCAAGGGGCATTGATGTTGTCTTTTTATTCCCCTGCGACCTCCACCACTGTTCCAAGGGTCATTAAAACCGTCTTGTTAAGCTACTGTGACCTCCACGTATCTTCCACGGGGCATTGATATTTTCTTTTTTTCCACTGTAACCTCCACCACTCTTCCAAGGGGCATTAACACCGTCTTGTTAAGCTACTGTGACCACCACGTCTCTTCCAAGGGGCATTAAATCCGTCTTGTTAAACCAATCTGAACTCCACAGCTCTTCCAAGTGGCATTAAAACCGACTTGTTAAGCTACTGTGATCTCCACGTCTCTACCACGGGGCATTGATATTGTCTTTTTATTCCACTGCGACCTCCACCACTATTCAATGGGCATTAAAACCATCTTGTGAAGCAACTTTTACCTACACGTGTCTTCCACGGGGCATTGATATTGTCTTTTTATTCCACTGTAACCTCCACCACTCTTCCAGTGGACATTAAAACCGTCTTGTTAAGCTACTGTGACCTCCAAGTCTCTTCCACTGGGCATTGATATTGTCTTTTTATTCCACTGCAACCTCCACCATTCATCCAAGGGGCATTGATATTGTCTTTTTATTCCACTGCGACCTCCATCACTCTTCCACGGGGCATTGATATTGCATTTTTATTCCACTGCATCCTCCACCACTCTTCCAAGGGGCATTATAACCATCTTGTTAAGCGATTGTGACCTCCACGTCTCTTCCACGGGGCAATGATATTGTCTTTTCATTCCACTGTAAACTCCACCACGCTTCCAAGGGGCATTAAAACCGTCTTGTAAAGCTACTGTGACCTCCACTTCTCTCTACGGGGCATTGATATTGTTGTTTTATTCCACTGAAACCTCCACCACTTTTGCAAGTGGCATTAAAACAGTTTTGTTAAGCTATTGTGACTTCGACGTCTCATCCAAGTGGTATTAATACCGTCTTGTTATACCATTCTGAACTCCACAGCTGTTCCAAGGGGCATTTAAACTGTCTTGTTAGGCTACTGTGACCTCCACGTCTCTTCCATGGGGCATTGATATTGTCTTTTTATTCCACTGCGACCTTCACCACTTTACCAAGGGGCATTAAAACCGTCTTGTTAAGCTACTGTGACCTCCACGTCTCTTCCTCGGGGCATTGTTATTGTCTTCTTATTCCACTGTAACCTCCAACACTGTTCCAAGGGGCATTAAAACCGTCTTGGTAAGCTACTGTGATCTCCACGTCTCATCCAAGGGACATTAAAACCATCTTATTCAACCACTCTGTACTCCACAGCTCGTCAAAGGGGCATTAAAACCGTCTTGTTAAGCTTCTGTGACCACGTCTCTTCCATGGGGCATTGATATTGTCTTTTTATTCCACTGTGATATCTACCACTCTTCCAAGGGGCATTAAAACTGTTTTGTCAAGCTGCTGTGACCTCCACGTCTCTTCCACGGGGCATTGATATTGTCTTTTTATTCCACTGCGACCTCCATGGCTCTTTCAAGGGGCACTGATATTTTATTTTTATTCCACTGCAACCTCCACCCCTCTTCCGAGGGGCATTAAAACCGTCTTTTTAAGCTACTTTGTGTAACGGGTCTGGGAGGCGGAACCTCTGAGCTACTATACAAGGGGGCGGCCCTTGTAAGGGAGCGGGTGGCAGTCTCTGGGTGAACGGACAGGGAGTTACGGCAAGTTATCAGGGCAGTCTCTGGGTAAGGGGTAGGTACGACCTGTGATGGCAGAGCCTCCGGGTAGGCTAGCAGGCAGATGGTAGATGTGTGCTCCCAGGTGAGCAAGCGAGAGTCTCTGGAATAGCAGGTGGTCACGGCACGTGACGGCGGAGCCTCCGGGCTGGCAGGCAGGCAGGTAACGGAGAAGCGCTCCCAGGTGAGCGGGCAAGAGTCTCTGGAATAGCTGGTGGTCACCGCACGTGACAACGGGACCTCCGGGCTGGCAAGCAGGCAGGTAACGGAGATGCGCTCCCAGGTGAGCGAGCAAGAGTCTCTGAGATAGCTGGTGGTCACAGCACGTGACAACGGAGCCTCCAGGCTGGCAAGCAGGCAGGTAACGGAGAAACGCTCCCAGGTGAGCGGGCAAGCTGGTCCATAGACAGACTGACCGGAGTAGTAAGGCAGACCGTCGGACCTCAGGCAAGCAGGCAGGTAGCTGATATGCGCTCCCAGGTGAGCGGGCAGGCTGGTCCTTTAGACAGACTGACAGGAGTAGTAAGGCAGACCGTCGGACCTCAGACTGGCAGACAGGTAACAAGTATTCAGGCAGGAATCAGGCAGGTAACTGGCAGGTAACTGGCAGGTAACTGGCAGGTAACTGGCAACGGGACCTGAGGGCTGAAGCACAGGTGAGACACAGGTGCAAACAACATTGCTCGGGCACCTCCATTTTGGAGGAGGTGCCTTATATATGATGAAGTCCTCCAGCCATTGGCCGGGGACTCTTTAGGGCGGCGCGCGCGGCCCCTTTAAGAGGAGGGGAGCGCGCGCGCGCGCGCCCTAAGCACAGGGGCCGGGAAGGAGCGCGCGCTGAGAGCAGAGCAGGAGGAGGACGCCGGGACGGAGCGCGCGCTGACAGCAGAGCGGGGGGAGGATGCCGGGCACGGAGCAGAGCGGTGAGGGGAGCAGCGTCCCTGCCTAGCAGAGGGCAGGGACGCCGGCACTACACTTTGACCTCCATGTCTCTTTCACGGGGCATTGATAATGTCTATTTATTCCACTGTAACCTCCACCACTCTTCCAAGGGGCATTAAAACCGTCTTGTTAAGCTACTGTCACCTCCACGTCTCTTCCAAGGGGCATTGATGTTGTCTTTTTATTCCACTTCGACCCCCACCACTCTTCCAAGGGGCATTATATCCGTCTTGTTAAGCTACTCTGACCTTCAAGTCACTTCCACGGGGCATTGATATTGTCTTTTTATACCACAGCGACCTCCACCACTCTTCCAAGGGGCATTGATATTCTCTTTTTATTCCACTGCGATCTCCTCCACTCTTGCAAGGGGCATTTAAGCCCTCTTGTTAAGCTACTGTGACCCCCACGTCTCTTCCTTGGGGCATTGATAATGTCTTTTTATTCCACTGCGACCTCCACCACTCTTCCAAGGGCCATTAAAATCATCTTGCTAAGCTACTGTGACCTCCACGTCTCTTCCATGTGGCATTGATATTGTGTTTTTATTCCACTGTACCCTCCACCACTCTTCCAAGGGGCATTAAAACCATCTTGTTAAGCTATTGTGACCTCCACGTCTCTTCCAAGGGGCATTAAAACTGTCTTGTTAAGCTACTGTTACCTCCACGTCTCTTCCACGGGGTATTGATATTGTCTTTTATTCCACTTTCTACCTCCACCCCTCTTCCAAGGAGCATTGATATTGTCTTTTTATTCCACTGCGACCTCCACCACCCCACCAAGGGGCATTGATATTGACTTTTTATTCCACTGCGACCTCCATCACTCTTCAAAGGGGAATTGACATTGTATTTTTATTCCACTGCGACCTCCACCACTCTTCCAAACAGCAATAAAACCATCTTGTTAAGCTACTGTGACCTCCAGGTCTCTTCCACGGGGCATTGATATTGTCTTTTTATTCCACTGTAAACTCCACCACTCTTCCAAGGGGCATTAAAACTGTCTTGTTAAGCTACTGCGACCTCCACTTCTCTTCCACGGGGCATTGATATTGTTGTTTAATTACACTGAAACCTCCACCACTTTTGCAAGGGGCATTAAAACCGTTTTGTTAAGCTATTGTGACCTCGACGTCTCATCCAAGTAGTATTAATACCGTCTTGTTAAACCATTCTGAACTCCACAGCTGTTTCAAGGAGTATTAAAATCGTCTTATTAAGCTACTGTGACCTCCACATCTTATCCACGGGGCATTAAAATCATCTTGTCAAACCACTCTGAACTCCACAGCTCTTCCAAGGGGCATTAAATCCATCTAGTTAAGCTACTGTGACCTCCACCTCTCTTCCACTGGGCAATGATATTGTCTTTTTATTCCACTGAGACCTCCACCACTCTTCCAAGGGGCATTGATATTGTCTTTTTATTCCACTGTGACCTCCACTACTCTTTCAAGGGGCATTACAAGCGTTTTGTTAAGCTACTGTGACCTCCACGTCTGTTCCACCGGGCATTGATATTGTCTTTTTATTCCACTGTAACCTCCACCACTTTTCCAAGTGGGCATTAAAACCGTCTAGTTAAGCTACTGTGACATCCACGTCTCATCCAAGGTGTATTGAAACCGTCTTTTTAAACCACTCTGAACTCCAAAGCTCTTCCAAGGGGCATTAAAACAGTCTTGTTAAGCTACAGAGACCTCCACGCCTCTCCCACGGGGCATTGATATTGTCTTTTTATTCCACTGCATTCTCCACCACTCTACTAAGGGGCATTAAAACCGTCTTGTTAAGCTACTGTGACCTCCACGTTTCTTTCATGAGGCATTAATATTGTCTTTTTATTCCACTGTAACCTCCACCACTCTTTCAAGGGGCATTAAAACCGTCTTGATAAGCTACTATGACCTCCACGTCTCTCCCACGGGGCATTGATATTGTCTTTTTATTCCACTGCAACCTCCACTACTCTACCAAGGGGCATTAAAACGTCTTGTTTAGCTATTGTGACCTCCACGTCTCTTCCACGGGGCATTGATAGTGTCTTTTTATTCCACTGCAACCTCTACCACTCTTCCAAAGGGCATTAAATCTGTCTTGTTAAGCTACTGTGACCTCCATGTCTCTTCCACGGGTCATTGATATTGTCTTTTTATTCCAATGTAACCTCCACTACTCTTCCAAGGGGCATTAAATTCATCTTTTTTAGCTACTGTGACCTCCACGTCTCTACCAAGAGGCATTAAAACCGTCTTGTTAAACCACTCTGAACTCCACAGCTCTTCCAAGGGGCAATAAAACCATATTGTTAAGCTACTGGGACCTCCACGTCTCTTCCAAGGGGCATTAAAACCGTCATGTTTAGCTACTGTGACATCCACGTCTATTCCAAGGGGCAATAAAAGCGTCTTGTTAAATCACTCTGAACTCCGCAGCTTTTCCAAGGTCATTAAAACCATCTTGTTAAACAACTGTGACCTCCAAGTCTCTTCCACGGGGCATTGATATTGTCTTTTTATTCCACTGCGAACGCCACCACTCTTCCAAGGTGCATTAAAACCATCTTGTTTAGCTACTGTGACCTCCATGTCTCTTCCAAGAGGCATTAAAACCATCTTGTTAAAGCACTCTGAACTCCACAGCTCTTCCAAGGGGCATTAAAACCATCTTGTTAAGCTACTGTGACCTCCAAGTCTCTTGCATGGGGCATTGATATTGTATTTTATTACACTGCGACCTCCATCACTCTTCCAAGGGGCATAAAAACCGTCTTTTTAAACCACTCTGTACTCCATAGCTCTTCCAAGGGGCATTAAAACTGTCTTGTACAGCTACTTTTACCTCCACGTTTTTTCCGCTGGGCATTGATATTGTCTTCTTATTCCACTGCGACCTCCACCACACTTCCAAGGGGCATTGATATTGTCTTTTTATTCCACTGCGGCCTCCACCACTCTTCCAAGGAGCATTAAAACGGTCTTGTTAAGCGACTGTGACCTCCACGTCTCTTCCACGGGGCATTGATAATGTCTTTTTATTCCACTGCGACCTCCACAACTCTTCCAAGGGGCATTGATTTTGTCTTATTATTCCACTGCGACATCCACCACTCTTCAAAGGGGCATTAAAACCGTCTTGTTAAGCTACTGTGACCTCCACGTCTTTTACACGGTGAATTGATATTGTATTTTTATTCCACTGTGACCTCCACCACTCTTCCAAGGGGCATTAAAATCATCTTGATAAGCTACTGTGACTTCCACGTCTCGTCCACGGGGCATTGATGTTGACTTTTTATTCCACTGAAACCTCCACCACTTTTCCAAGGTGCATTAAAACCGTCTAGTTAAACTACTGTGACCTCCTCGTCTCTTCCAAGGGGCATTAAAACTGTCTTGTTAAGCTACTGTGACCTCCACGTCTCTTCCACGGTGCATTGATATTGCCTTTTCATTCCACTGCGACTTCCACTAAAATCCCTAGGGGCATTAAAACCGTTTTGTAAAGCTACTGTGACCTCCACGTCTTTCCTACGGGGAATTGATATTGTTTTTTTATTCCACTTCAAACCCCACCACTCTTCCAAGGGGCATTAAATCCGTCTTGTTAAGCTACTCTGACCACAAAGTCACTCCCACTGGGCAGTGATATTGTCTTTTTTTTCCACAGCGACCTCTACCACTCTTCCAAGGGACATTGATAATGTCTTTTTATTCGACTGCGACCTCCACCACTCTTCCAAGGGGCATTTAAACTGTCTTGTTAAGCTACTGTGACCTTCACGTCTCTACCAAGGGGCACTAAAACCATCTGGTTAAAACACTCTGTACTCGACAGCTCTACCAAGTGGCACTAAAACCATTTTGTTAAGCTACTGTGACCTCCACGTCTCTTCCTCGGGGCATTGATAATGTCTTTTTATTCCACTGCGACCTCCAAAACTCTTCCACATGGCATTGATATTGTCTTTTTATTCCACTGTAACCTCCACCACTCTTCCAAGGGACATTAAAACCATCTTGTTAATCTATTGTGACCTCCACGTCTCTTCCAAGGGGCATTAAAACTGTCTTGTTAAGCTACTGTGACCTCCATGTCTCTTTCACGTTGTATTGATATTGTCTTTTTATTCCACTTCCTACCTCCTCCACTCTTCCCAGGGGCATTGATATTGTCTTTTTATTCCACTGCGACCTCCACCACTCGTCCAAGGGGCATTCATATTGTCTTTTTATTCCACTGCGACCTCCACCACTGTTCCAAGGGGCATTAAAACCATCTTGTTAAGCTACTGTGACCTCCACGTCTCTTCCACTGGGGACTGATAGTGTCTTTTTATTCCACTGTGACCTCCAGCTCTCTTCCAAGGGGCATTAACACCGTCTTGTTAAGCTACTGGGACCTCCACGTCTCTTCCAAGGGGCATTAAAGCCGTGTTGTTAAACCACTCTGAACTCCACAACTCTTCCAAGGGGCATTAAAACCGACTAGTTAAGCTACTGTGATCTCCACGTCTCTACCACGGGGAATTGATATTGTCTTTTTTTTCCTCTGCAACCTCCACCACTCTTCCAAGGGGCATTAAAACCGTCTTGTTAAGCTACTGTGAACTCCACGTCTCTTCCACGGGGCATTGATATTGTCTTTTTTTTTCCACTGCGACCTCCACCACACTTCCAAGGGGCATTGATATTGTCTATTCATTCCACTGTAACCTCCACCACTTTTCCAAGGGGCATTAAAACCGTCTTGTTAAGCTACTGTGACCTCCACGTCTCTTCCAAGGGGCATTAAAACCGTCATTTTAAACCACTCTGAATTCCACAGCACTTCCAAGGGGCATTAACACCATCTTGTAAACCTACTGTGACCTCCATAACTCTTCCTCAGGGCATTGATATTGTCTTTTTATTCCACTGCGACCTCCACCACTCTTCCAAGGGGCATTAAAACCATCATGTTAAGCTACTGTGACCTCCACGTCTCTTCCACGGGGCATTGATATTGCCCTTTTATTCCACAGTGACCTCCACCACTCTTCCAAGGGGCATTAAAACCGTCTTGTTAATCTACTGTAACCTACACGTCTCTTCCAGGGGGCATTGGTATTGTTTTTTTATTCCACTGTGACCTCCGTCACTCTTCCAAGGGGCATTAAAACCATCTTGTTAGGCTACTGTGACCTCCAAGTCTCTTTCAAGGGGCATTGATATTGTCTTTTTATTCCACTGCGACCTCCACCACTCTTTCAAGGGGAATTAAAACCGTGTTGTTAAGCTACTGTGACCTCCATGTCTCTTCCAAGGGGCATTAAAACCATCTTGTTAAACCACTCTGAACACCACAACTCGTCCAAGGTGTTTTAAAACAGTATTATTAAGCTACTGCGACCTCCATCACTCTTCCAAGGGGCATTGATATTGTCTTTTTATTCCACTGCGACCTCCACCACTCTTCCAAGGGCATCAAAACCATCTTGTTAAGCCACTGTGACTTCCACATCTCTTCCACGGGGCATTGATATTGTCTTTTTATTCCACTGTAAACTCCACCACTCTTCCAAGGGGCATTAAAACCGTCTTGTTAAGCTTCTGTGACCTCCACTTCTTTTCCACGGGGCATTGATATTGTCGTTTTATTCCACTGAAACCTCCACCACTTTTGCAAGGGGCTTTAAAACCATTTTGCTAAGCTATTGTGACCTCGACGTCTCACCCTAGTGGTATTAATACCGTCTTGATAAACCATTCTGAACTCCACAGCTGTTCCAAGGGGCATTAAAACCGTCTTGTTAAGCTACTGTGAACTCCACATCTTATCCAAGGTGCATTAAAACCGTCTTCTCAAACCACTCTGAACTTCACAGCTCTTCCACGGGGCATTAAATCCATCTAGTTAAGCTACTGTGACCTCCACGTCTCTTCCACGGGGCACTGATATTGTCTTTTTATTCCACTGCAACCTCCACCATTCTTCCAAGGGGCATTGATATTGTCTTTTTATTCCACTGCGACCTCCACCACTTTTCCAAGGGGCATTAAAACCGTCTTGTTAAGCTACTGTGAGATCCACATCTCGTCTAAGGTGCATTGAAACCGTCTTTTAAACCACTCTGAACTCCACAGCTCTTCCAAGGGGCATTATCACCATCTTGTTAAGCTACTGTGACCTCCTTGTCTCTTCCACGGGGCATTGATAGTGTCTTTTTATTCCACTGCAACCTCCACCACTCTTCCGAAGGGCATTAAAACCATCTTGTTAAGCTACTGTGACCTACACGTCTCTTCCATGGGGCATTAATATTGTACTTTTATTCCACTATAACCTCCACCACTCTTCAAAGGGGCATTAAAACCGTCCTGTTAAGCTACTGTGACCTTCACGTATATTCCAAGGGGCATTAAAAGCGTCTTGTTAAACCACTCTGAACTCAACAGCTCTTCCAAGGGGCATTAAACCCATCTTATTAAACTACTGTGACCTCCATGTCTCTTCCACGGTGCATTGATAGTGTCTTTTTATTCCACAGCAACCTCCACCACTCTTCCAAAGGGCATTAGTACCATCTTGTTAAGCTACTGTGACCTCCACGTCTCTACCACGGGGCATTGATATTGTCTTTCTATTCTACTGTGACCTCCAAAACTCTTACAAGGGGTATAGACATTGTCTTTTTATTCCACTGCGACCTCCACCACTCTGCCAAGGGGCACTAAAACAGTCTTGTTAAGCCATTGTGACCTCCACCTCCTTCCACAGGGCATTGCTATTGTCTTTTTATTCCACTGTAACCTCTACTACTCTTCCAAGGGGCATTAAATCCATCATGTTTAGCTACTGTGACCTCCACTTCTCTTCCAAGAGCCATAAAAACCGTCTTATTAAGCCACTCTGAACTCAACAGCTTTTCCAAGGGGCAGTAAAATAATCTTGTTAAGCTACTGTCACCTCCATGTCTCTTCCAAGGGGCATTAAAACCGTCATGTTTAGCTACTGTGACCTCCACGTCTATTCCAAAGGGCAATAAAAGCGTCTTGTTAAACCACTCAGAACTCCACAGCTTTTCCAACGGGCATTAAAACCATCTTGTTAAGCTACTGTGACCTCCAAGTCTCTTCCACGGGGCACTGATATTGTCTTTTTATTCCACTGCAACCTCCACCATTCTTCCAAGGGGCATTGATATTGTCTTTTTATTCCACTGTAACCTCCACGAGTCTTCCAAGGTGCATTAAAACCGTCTTGTTAAGATACTGTGACCTCCACGTCTCTAACAAGGGGCATTAAAACCGTCTTGTTAAACTACTGTGACCTCCCCGTCTCTTCCACTGGACATTGATATTGTCTTTTTATTCCACTGCGACCTCCACCACTTTTCCAAGGGGCAGTGATATTGCCTTTTTATTCCATTGCGACCTCCACCACTCTTCCAAGGGGCATTAAAACTGTTTTGTTAAGCTATTGTGAACTCCACGTCTCTTCCACGGGGCATTGCTATTGTCTTTTTATTCCACTGCCACCTCCTCCACTCTACCAAGGGGCATTAAAACCGTCTTGTTAAGCTACTTTGACCTACACGTCTCTTCCATGGGGCATTAAATTGTCTTTTTATTCCACTGTAACCTCCACCACTCTTCAAAGGGGCATTAAAACCGTCCTGTTAAGCTACTGTGACCTTCACGCATATTCCAAGGGGCATTAAAAGCGTCTTGTTAAACCACTCTGAACTCAACAGCTCTTCCAAGGGGCATTAAAACCATCTTATTAAACTACTGTGACCTCCATGTCTCTTCCACGGTGCATTGATAGTGTCTTTTTATTCCACAGCAACCTCCACCACTCTTCCAAAGGGCATTAGAACCATCTTGTTAAGCTACTGTGACCTCCACGTCTCTACCACGGGGCATTGATATTGTCTTTCTATTCTACTGTGACCTCCAAAACTCTTACAAGGGGTATAGATATTGTCTTTTTATTCCACTGCGACCTCCACCACTCTGCCAAGGGGCACTAAAACAGTCTTGTTAAGCCATTGTGACCTCCACCTCCTTCCACGGGGCATTGCTATTGTCTTTTTATTCCACTGTAACCTCTACTACTCTTCCAAGGGGCATTAAATCCATCATGTTTAGCTACTGTGACCTCCACTTCTCTTCCAAGAGCCATAAAAACCGTCTTCTTAAGCCACTCTGAACTCAACAGCTTTTCCAAGAGGCAGTAAAATAATCTTGCTAAGCTACTGTCACCTCCATGTCTCTTCCAAGGGGCATTAAAACCGTCATGTTTAGCTACTGTGACCTCCACGTCTATTCCAAAGGGCAATAAAAGCGTCTTGTTAAACCACTCAGAACTCCACAGCTTTTCCAACGGGCATTAAAACCATCTTGTTAAGCTACTGTGACCTCCAAGTCTCTTCCACGGGGCACTGATATTGTCTTTTTATTCCACTGCAACCTCCACCATTCTTCCAAGGGGCATTGATATTGTCTTTTTATTCCACTGTAACCTCCACGAGTCTTCCAAGGTGCATTAAAACCGTCTTGTTAAGATACTGTGACCTCCACGTCTCTAACAAGGGGCATTAAAACCGTCTTGTTAAACTACTGTGACCTCCCCGTCTCTTCCACTGGACATTGATATTGTCTTTTTATTCCACTGCGACCTCCACCACTTTTCCAAGGGGCAGTGATATTGCCTTTTTATTCCATTGCGACCTCCACCACTCTTCCAAGGGGCATTAAAACCGTTTTGTTAAGCTATTGTGAACTCCACGTCTCTTCCACGGGGCATTGCTATTGTCTTTTTATTCCACTGCCACCTCCTCCACTCTACCAAGGGGCATTAAAACCGTCTTGTTAAGCTACTTTGACCTACACGTCTCTTCCATGGGGCATTAAATTGTCTTTTTATTCCACTGTAACCTCCACCACTCTTCCAAGGGGCATTAAAATCGTCTTGTTAAGCTACTGTGACCTCCACTTCTCTTCCACACGGCATTGATAATGTCTTTTTATTCCACTGTAACCTCCACCGCTTTTGCAAGGGGCAATCAAACTGTTTTAGAAATCTACTGTGACCTCCACATCTCATCCAATGGGCATTAAATCCATCTTGTTAATCTACTGTGACCTCTACGTCACTTCCACGGGACATTGATATTGTCTTTTTATTCCACTGCGACCTCCACTACTCTTCCAAGGGGAATTAAAACAAACTTCTTAAGCTACTGTGACCTCCAAGTCTCTTCCTCGAGGCATTGATATTGTCTTTTTACTCCACTGCGAACTCCACCACTCTTCCAAGGGGCATTAAAACCATCTTGTTAAGCTAATGTGACCTCCACGTCTATTCTAACGGGCATTGATATTGTCTTTTTATTCCACTGTAACCTCCACCACTCTTCTAAGGGGCATTAACACCGTCTTCTTAAGATACAGTGACCTCCACGTCTCTAACAAGGGGCATTAAAACCGTCTTGTTAAGCTACTGTGACCTACACGTGTCTTCCACTGGGCATTGATATTGTCTTTTTATTCCACTGCGACCTCCACCCCTCTTGCAAGGGGCATTGATATTATCTTTTTATTCCACTGCGACCTCCACCACTCTTCCAAGGGGCATTAAAACCATCTTGTTATGCTACTGTGACCTCCACGTGTCTTCCGCTGTGCATTGATATTGTCGTTTTTTTCCACTGTAACCTCCACCACTCTTCCAAGGGGCATTAAATCTGTCTTGTTAAGCTACTTTGACCTCCACGTCTCTTCCAAGGGGTATTAAAACCATATTATAAAACCAGTCTAAACTACAGAGCTCTTCCAAGGGGCATTAAAACCAACTTGTTAAGCTACTGTGACCTCCACGTCTCTAAAAAGGAGCATTAAAACCGTCGTGTTAATCTACTGTGACCTTCACGTCTCTTCCACTGGGCATTGATATTGTCTTTTTATTCCACTGTGAACTCCACCACTCCTCCAAGGGGCATTAAAACCGTCTTGTTAAGCTGCTGTGACCTCTACGTCTCTTCCAAGGGACATTGATACTGTCTTTTTATTCCACTGCGACCTCCACCACTCTTCCAAGGGGAATTAAAACAATCTTGTTAAGCTACTGTGACCTCCACTTCTCTTCCTCGGGGCATTGATATTGTCTTTTTATTCCACTTTAACCTCCATCACTTTTCCAAGGGGAATTAAAACTGTCTTGTTAAGCTACTGTGACCTCCACGTCTCTTACAAGAGGCATTAAACCCGTCTTGTTAAACAACTCTGAACTCCACACGTCTTCCAAGGTGCATTATAACCGTCTTGTTAAGCTACTGTGACCTCCACGTCTCTTCCACGGGGCATTGGTATTGTCTTTTTATTCCACTGCGACCTCCACCATTCATCCAAGGGGCATTGATATTGTCTTTTTATTCCACTGCGACCACCACGACTCTTCCAAAGGGCACTAAACCATCTTGTAAACTACTGTGACCTCCATGTCTCTTCCACGGGGCATTCATATTGTCTTTTTATTCCACTGTAACCTCCTCCACTTTTCCAAGGGACATTAAAACCGTCTTATTAAGCTACTGTGACCTCCAAGTCTCTTCCATGGGGCATTAATATTTTCTTTTTATTCCACTGTAACCTCCAACACTCTTCCAATGGGCATTAAATCCATCTTGTTAATCTACTGTGACCTCTACGTCACTTCCACGGGACATTGATATTGTCTTTTTATTCCACTGCGACCTCCATCACTCTTCCAAGGGGAATTAAAACAATCTTGTTAAGCTACTGTGACCTCCACGTCTCTTACTCGGGGCATTGATATTGTCTTTTTATTCCACTGATTCCTCCACCACTCTTCTAAGGGGCATTAAAACCATCTTGTTAAGCAAATGTGACCTCCATGTCTGTTCCAACGGGCATTGATATTGTCTTTTTATTCCACTCTAACCTCCACCACTTTTCCAAGGGGCATTAAAACCGTCTTTTTAAACCACTCTGAACTCCACAGCTCTTCCAAGGGGCATTAAAACAGTCTTGTTAAGCCACTGTGACCTCCCCGTCTCTTCCATGGGGCATTGAAATTGTCTTTTATTCCACTGTAACCTTCACCACTCTTCCAAGCGGCATTAAAACCGTCTAGTTTAGCTACCGTGACCTCCCCGTCTCTACCAAGAGGCATTAAAACCGTCTTGTTAAACCACTCCGAACTCCACAGCTCTTCCAAGGGGCATTGAAACCATCTTGTTAAGCTTCTGTGACCTCCAAGTCTCTTCCTCGGGGCATTGATATTGTCTTTTTATTCCACTGCCACCTCCACCACTCTTGCAAGGGGCATTAATATCATCTTGTTAAGCTACAGTGACCTCCATGTCTCTTCCACAGAGCATTGATATTGTCTTTTTATTCCACTGTAACCTCCACCACTTTTCCAAGGGGCATTAAAATCGTCTTCTTAAGCTACTGTGACATCCATGTCTCATCCAAGGTGCATTAAAACCGTCTTTTTAAACCACTCTGAACTCCACAGCTCTTCCAAGAGGCATTAGAACCATCTTGTTAAGCTACTGTGAACTCCACGTCTCTTCCACGGGGCATTGATATTGTCTTTTTATTTCACTGCGACCTCCACCACTCTACCAAGGGGCATTAAAACCATCTTGTTAAGCTACTGTGACCTGCACGTCCATTCCAAAGGGCATTTAAAGCATCTTGTTAAACCACTGTGAACTCCACAGCTCTTCCAAGGGTCATTAAAACCATCTTGTTAAGCTACTGTGACCTCCACGTCGCTTCCTCGGGGCACTGATACTGTCTTTCTATTCCACTGCGACCTCCACCACTCTTCCAAGGGGCAGAGATATTGTCTTTTTATTCCACTGTGACCTCCACCACTTTACCAAGGGGCATTAAAACCGTCTTGTTAAACCACTCTGAACTCCACAGCTCTTCCAAGGGGCATTGAAACCATCTTGTTAAGCTACTGTGACCTCCAAGTCTCTTCCACGGGGCATTGATATTTTCTTTTTATTCCACTGCCACCTCCACCACTCTTCCAAGGGGTATTTTAACCGTCTTGTTAAGCTACTGTGACCTCCACATCTTATCCAAGGGGCATTAAATCCGTCTTGTCAAACCACTCTGAACACCACAGCTCTTCCAATGGGCATTAAATCCATCTTCTTAAGCTACTGTGACATTTACGTCTCTTCCACGGGACATTGATATTGTCTTTTTATTCCACTGCGACCTCCACCACTCTTCCAAGGGCAATTAAAACCATCTTGTTAAGCTACTGTGACCTCCAAGTCTCTTCCTCGGGGCATTGATATTGACTTTTTATTCCATTGAAACCTCCACCACTCTTCCAAGGGGCATTTATATTGTCTTTTTATTCCACTGCGACCTCCACCACTCTTTTAAGGGGCATTAAAATTGTCTTGTTAAGCTACTGTGACCTCCATGTACCTTCCACCGGGCATTGATATTCTCTTTTTATTCCACTGTAACCTCCACATCTCTTCCAAGGAGCATTAAAGCCGTCTTGTTTAGCTACTGTGACCTCCACGTTTATTCCAAGGTGCATTAAAACCGTCTTGTTAAACCACTCTGATCTCCACAGTTCTTTCAAGCGGCATTAAAACCATCTTGTTAAGCTACTATTACTTCCACGTCTCTTCCACGGGGCTATGATACTGTATTTTTATTCCACTGCGACCTCCATCAATATTCCAAGGGGCATAAAAACCGTCTGGTTAAGCTACTGTGACCTTCACGTCTCTTCCACAGTGCATTGATATTGTCTTTTTATTCCACTGTAACTTTCACCTCTCTTCCAAGCGGCATTAACACCGTCTAGTTTAGCTACTGTGACCTCCCCGTCTCTACCAAGAGGCATTAAAACCGTCTTGTTAAACCACTCTGAACTCCACAGCTCTTCCAAGGGACATTGAAACCATCTTGTTAAGCTACTGTGACCTCCAAGTATCTTCCACCGGGCATTGATATTGTCTTTTTATTCCACTGCCACCTCCACCACTCTTCAAAGGGGTATTTTAACCGTCTTGTTAAGCTACTGTGACCTCCACATCTTATCCAAGGGGCATTAAAACCGTCTTGTCAAACCACTCTGAACACCACAGCTCTTCCAATGGGCATTAAATCCATCTTCTTAAGCTACTGTGACCTTTAAGTCTCTTCCACGGAACATTGATATTGTCTTTTTATTCCACTGCGACCACCACTCTTCCAAGGGGAATTAAAACCATCTTGTTAAGCTACTGTGACCTCCAAGTCTCTTCCTCGGGGCATTGATATTGCCTTTTTATTCCATTGCGACCTCCACCACTCTTCCAAGGGGCATTGATATTGTCTTTTTATTCCACTGTGACCTCAACCACTCTTTTAAGGGGCATTAAAATTGTCTTGTTAAGCTATTGTGACCTCCACGTATCTTCCACCGGGCATTGATATTGCCTTTTTATTCCACTGTAACCTCCACATCTCTTCCAAGGAGCATTAAAACCGCCTTGTTTAGCTGCTGTGACCTCCACGTTTATTCCAAGGGCATTAAAACCGTCTTGTTAAACCACTCTGATCTCCACAGTTCTTCCAAGGGGCATTAAAACCATCTTGTTAAGCTACTATTACTTCCACGTCTCTTCCACAGGGCATTGATACTGTCTTTTTATTCCACTGCTATCTCCACCACTCTTCCAAAGGGCATCAAAACCGTCTTGTTAAGCTACTGTGACCTCCACGTCCCTTCCACTGTGCTTTGATATTGTCTTTTTATTCCACTGCGACCTCCACCACTCTTCCAATGGGCATTGATATTGTCTTTTTATTCCACTGCGACGTCCACCACTCTTCCACCGGGCATTGATATTGTCTTTTTATTCCACTGTAACCTCCGCCACTCTTCCAAGGGGCATTAAAACCATCTTGTTAAGCTACTGTGACATCCACGTGTCTTCCACGTGGCACTGATATTGTCTTTTTATTCCACTGTAACCTCCACCACTCTTCCATCGGGCGTTAAAACTGTTTTGTTAAGCTACTGTGACCTCCATGTCTCTTCCAAGGGTCATTGATATTGTCTTTTTATTCAACTGCGAACTCCACGACTCTTCCACGGGTCATTGATATTGTCTTTTCATTCCACTGCAACCTACACAACTCTTCCAAGGGACATTAAAACCTTCTTGTTAAGCTACTGTGACCTCCATGTCTCTTAAACGGGCCATTGATATTGTCTTTTTATTCCACTGTAACCTCCACCACTGTTCCAAGGTGCATTAAAACTGTCTTGTTAAGCTACTGTGACCTCCACATCTTTTCCACTGGGCATTGATATTGTCTTTTTATTCCTCTGCGACCTCCACCCTTCTTGAAAGGGGAATTGATAATGTCTTTCTATTCCACTGCGACCTCCACCACTCTTCCAAGGTGCATTAAATCCATCTTGTTAATTTACTGTGACTTCCAAGTCTCTTCCACGGGGCATTGATATTGTTTTTTAATTCCACTGCGACATCTACCACTCTACCAAGGGGCATTGATATTGTCTTTTTATTCCACTGTGACCTCCACCACTCATCCATGAGGCATTAAAACCGTCTTGTTAAGCTACTGTGACCTCCACGTCTCTTCCACGGGGCATTGATATTGTTTTTTAATTCCACTGCGACATCTACCACTCTACCAAGGGGCATTAATATTGTCTTTTTATTCCACTTCGACCTCCACCACTCTTCCGAGGGGAATTAAAACCGTCTTGCTAAGATACTGTGACCTCTACGTCTTTTTCAAGTGGTATTGATATTGTCTTTTTGTTCCACTGTAACCTCCATCAGTCTTCCAAAGGGCATTAAAAGAGGCTTGTTAAGCTACTGTGACCTCCACGTCTCTTCCAGGGGGCATTGATATTGTTTTTTTGTTCCAAAGTGACCTCCACCACTCTTCCAAATGGCATTAAAACCATCTTGTTAGGCTATTGTGAACTCCACGTGTCTTCCACAGGGCATTGATATTGTCTTTTTATTAAACTGCGACCTCCAACACTCTTCCAAGGGGCATTGATAATGTCTTTTTATTCCACTGCGACCTCCACCACTCTTCCAAAGGGCATTAAAACTGTCTTGTTAAGCTACTGTGTAATCCACGTCCCTTCCATGAGGCATTGATATTGTTTTTTTATTTCACTGCGACATCCACCACTCTTCCAAGGGGCACTGATATTGTCTTTTTATTCCACTGCGACCTCCACCACTCTTCCGAGGGGCATTAAAACCGTCTTGCTAAGATATTGTGACCTCCACGTCTCTTTCATGGGGCATTGAGATTGTCTATTTATTCCACTGTAACCTCCACCACTCTTCCAAAGGGCATTAAAACCGTCTTTTTAAGATACTGTGACCTCCACGTCTCTTCGAAGGGGCATTAAAACCTTCTTGTTAAACCTCACTGAATTCCACAGCTCTTCCAAGGGGCATTAAAACCAGCTTGTAAAGCTACTGTGACCTCCACGTTTCTACCACGGGGTATTGGTATTGTCTTTTTATTCCACTGCGACCTCCACCACTCTTCCAAGGGGCATTAAAACCGTCTAGTTAAGCTACTCTGACCTCCAAGTCTCTTCCATGGGGAATTGATATTTTTTTATTCCACTGAAACCTCCACCACTTTTCCAAGGGGCATTAAAACCGTGTTGTTAAGCTACTGTGACCTCCATGTCTCTTCCAAGGGGCATTAAAACCGTCTTGTCAAACCGCTCTGAACTCGACAGCTTTTCCAAGGGGCATTAAAACCATTTTGTTATGCTACTGTGACCTCCACTTCTCTTCCACGGGGCATTGATATTGTTTTTTTATTCCACTGCAACCTCCACCACTCTTCCAAGGGTCATTAAAACAGTCTTGTTAAGCTACTGTGACCTCCACGTTTCTTCCACGGGGCATTGATATTGTCTTTTTATTCCACGGCGACGTCCACCACTCTTCCAAGGGTCATTGATATTGTCTTTTTATTCCACTGTGAGCTCCACCACTCTTCCAAGGGGCTTTAAAACCGACTTGTTAAGCTACTGTGACCTCCACGTCTCTTCTATGGGGCACTGATATTGTTTTTTTATTGCCCAGTAATCTCCACCACTTTTCCAAGGGGCTTTAAAGACGTCTTGTTACGTTTCTGGAACCCATACGTCTTTTCCACAGGGCATTGATATTGTTTTTTTATTCCACTGCGACCTCCACCACTCTTCCAAGGGTCATTAAAACAGTCTTGTTAAGCTACTGTGACCTCCACGTCTCTTCTATGGGGCACTGATATTGTTTTTTTATTGCACAGTAATCTCCACCGCTTTTCCAATGGCATTAAAGACGTCTTGTTAAGTTTCTGTGACCTATACGTCTTTGCCACGGGGCATTGATATTGTCTTTTTATTCCACTGCGACATCCACCACTTTTCCAAGGGGCATTAAGACCGTCTTGTTAAGATACTGTGACATCCATGTCTCTTCCAGGGGGCATTGATATTGTTTTTTTGTTCCAAAGTGACCTCCACCACTCTTCCAAATGGCATTAAAACCATCTTGTTAGGCTACTGTGACATCCACGTCTCTTCCACGGGGCATTGATATTGTCTTTTTATTCCACTGCGACCTCCACCGCTCTTCCAAGGGGCATTAATAATGTCTCTTTATTCCACTGTGACCTCCACCACTCTTCCAAGGGGCATTAAAACCGTGTTGTTAAGCTACTATGACCTCCACGTCTCTATCAGGGGGCATTGGTATTGTTTTTTTCTCCACTGTGACCTCTGTCACTCTTCCAAGAGGCATTAAAACCAACTTGTTAAGCTTCTATGACCTCCACGTCTCTTCCACGGGGCACTGATATTGTCTTTTTTTTCTACTGCGACCTCCACCACTCTTCCAAGGGTCATTGATATTGTCTTTTTATTCCACTGTGTAGTGCCGGCGTCCCTGCCCTCTGCTAGGCAGGGACGCTGCTCCCCTCACCGCTCTGCCCCGTGCCCAGCGTCCCTCTCCCGCTCGGCTGTCAGCGTGCGCTCCTTCCCGGCGTCCTCCTCCCGCTCTGCTCTCAGCGCGCGCTCCTCCCCGGCCCCTGTGCTTAGGGTGCGCGCGCGCTCCCCTCCTCTTAAAGGGGCCGCGCGCGCCGTCCTAAGGAGTCCCCGGCCAATGGCCGGAGGACTTCATCATATATAAGGCACCTCCTCCAAAATGGAGGTGCCCGAGCAATGTTGTTTGCACCTGTGTCTCACCTGTGCTTCAGCCCTCAGGTCCCGTTGCCAGTTACCTGCCAGTTACCTGTCAGATTCCTGCCTGATTACTTGCTACCTATCTGCTAGTCTGAGGTCCGACAGTCTGCCTTACTACTCCTGTCAGTCTGTCTAAGGACCAGCCTGCCCGCTCACCTGGGAGCGCACCTCAGCTACCTGCCTGCTTGCCTGTGGTCCGACGGTCTGCCTTTCGACTCCGGTCAGTCTGTCTATGGACCAGCTTGCCCGCTCACCTGGGAGCGCTTCTCCGTTACCTGCCTGCTTGCCAGCCCGGAGGCTCCGCTGTCACGTGCTGTGACCACCAGCTACTCCAGACTCTTGCCCGCTCACCTGGGAGCGCTTCTTCGCTACCTGCCTGCTTGCCAGCCCGGAGGCTCCGCTGTCACGTGCTGTGACCACCAGCTACTCCAGACTCTTGCCCGCTCACCTGGGAGCGCTTCTTCGCTACCTGCCTGCTTGCCAACCCGGAGGCTCCGCTGTCACGTGCTGTGACCACCAGCTATTCCAGAGACTCTTGCCCGCTCACCTGGGAGCGCTTCTCCGCTACCTGCCTGCTTGCCTGCCCGGAGGCTCCGCTGTCACGTGCTGTGACCACCAGCTATTCCTGAGACTCTTGCCCGCTCACCTGGGAGCGCTTCTCCGTTACCTGCCTGCTCGCCTACCTGGAGGCTCCGCCGTCACGTGCTGTGACCACCTGCTATTCCAGAGACTCTCGCTTGCTCACCTGGGAGCACACATTCTTCATCTGCCTTGCTAGCCTACCTGGAGGTTCAGCCATCACAGGTCGTACCTACCCTTTATCCAGAGACTGCCCCGATCACTTGCCGTGTCCTCCTGCCCGTACACCCAGAGACTGTCCTGGTCATCTCCTGTGACTGCCTGTCTGGTAGCCACCTGCTCCCTTACAAGGACCGCCCCCTTGTATTGTAGCCCAGAGGTTCCGCCTCCCTGACCCGTTACAGTTTGCTCGGGCCATGGAACCCGGTGGCACCCAAGCTCCCTCGCTCACGGACCTGTGTCATGAACTGTCCCGTCAAAGGTCCCAACAGGAGTCCATCCTGGGTCACCTGCGGAATGTCAATACTCGCCTGGACACTCTGACTGCTCCACCAACAACCTCCGCCAGTACCATGGTATCCTATCCCGGACCCCGGCTTTCTGCACCTCCTCGCTTCGGAGGCGACCCCGCCCAGGCTCGGGGCTTCATAAATCAGTGCACCCTGCACTTTGAACTTTTTTCCCACCAGTTTAACTCCGACCGAGCCAAAATTGCATTCATCATGTCCCATCTCACCGGGGAGGCCCTGGCCTGGCTAAATCCTCTATGGGAGAGAGGAGACCCCCTGGTGTCCAACTTGCCTGCTTTTCTCACGGCTTTCCGGAAAGTCTTCGACGAACCCGGACGGAAGACCTCATCCGCATCATCATTGCTACGCCTCCGTCAGGAAGGTCTCACCGTGGGCCAATATGCCATACGGTTCCGTACCCTTGCCTCGGAGCTGGCTTGGGATAACGACGCTCTGGTTTCCGTCTTCTGGGAGGGTCTGTCCGGCCGTATTAAAGATGAACTTGCCGGTCGGGACATTCCTACCACTCTCGATGACTTAATAACTCTTGCCACCCGGATTGACCTACGGTTCCAGGAACGTGACAGAGAGGTCACCCGTGAGAGGAGGTTACCACGTCTAGCTCCTACTTTTCAGAAACCCGTCACTCCTTCTGTCTCTAACCAGGTACACCCTCCTGAGCCTATGCAGGTCGACCAGACCAAGATGGTCAAGACCCGTCAGGACTTACGCCGTGCCGAGGGGACCTGCTTCTACTGTGGCAGTAAGGAGCACCGGATCCGTGCCTGCCCGGAGAGGTCGGGAAACGCCTGTGTCTAGGTTCGCTCAGAGAGGTCCACCTAGACAAGAATAAATCCTCTCCATCCCTGCTGTTGTCAGTTTCAATCGTTTACGGGGAGAACCGTTATTTCGAACTAGCCCAACTTGACTCTGGAGCAGCCGGGAATCTTATTTCACAGTCCCTGGTAGAGAAATACCGCATCCCCACCAAACCTCTGGCTGTACCCTTGTCTGTTGCTGCCGTGGATGGGGGGCTCTTACCACGCCCCATCCAACTCATCACCGAATCCATTACTCTGCAGGTGGGAATGCTGCATTCTGAAAGTATCTCCTTCCATGTTCTGCCTGGACTCTCTCACGCCCTCTTGCTAGGTCTACCTTGGCTCCAGAGACATGCACCCGTTCTTGACTGGCAGACCGGAGAAGTCCTTCGCTGGGGACAGGGCTGCCATAAGACCTGTCTGGTTCCCGTTCATCCCGTCCGTCCTTCTCCTACCCCAGCTAATCTACCTGGACTTCCGATCCCGTATTGGTCTTATGCTGATGTCTTTAATAAAAAGGAAGCAGAGACAATACCTCCTCATAGACCATACGACTGCCCTATCGACCTGTTACCTGGTACTTCTCCTCCCCGTGGGCGTATTTATCCATTATCCGCTGCTGAGACCCGCTCAATGTCCGAATATATTGAGGAGAATCTGGCCAGAGGATTCATCCGGAAATCTACTTCCCCGGCGGGAGCAGGCTTCTTTTTCGTCAAAAAGAAGGACGGCTCCCTCCGTCCCTGTATAGACTATAGAGGCCTTAACCAGATCACGGTGAAGAATAAGTACCCCCTTCCGCTCATTCCGGAGTTATTTGATCGTCTGAGGGGGGCTAGAATCTTCACCAAACTGGACCTCCGTGGGGCGTACAACATGGTTCGTATCCGTCAGGGTGATGAATGGAAGACGGCATTCAACACCCGGGACGGCCACTATGAATATCTGGTGATGCCCTTTGGCCTCTGTAACGCTCCTGCCGTCTTTCAAGAGTTGGTCAATGACATCTTCCGGGACCTTCTCTACTCCTGCGTAGTGGTGTACCTGGACGACATCTTGGTCTTCTCTCCGGATCTCCAGACTCACCGGAGGGACGTTCGTCAGGTCCTGCTCAGGCTCAGGCAGAACCATCTCTACGCTAAATTTGAGAAGTGCCTCTTTGAGCAGACCTCGCTTCCGTTTCTGGGCTACATTATCTCTCAGACCGGCCTACAAATGGATCCTGAGAAACTGTCTGCCATCGAGAAATGGCCCCGACCGGAGGGGTTGAAGGCCATTCAGCGATTCCTGGGCTTCGCCAACTACTACCGCCTCTTCATACCACACTTCTCTTCCCGGACGGCCCCAATTTCTGCGCTCACCCGTAAAGGTACTAATCCCAAAGAGTGGCCACCCGAAGCTGAGGAGGCCTTTCTTTCCCTAAAACAGGCCTTCTCTTCCGCCCCGGTGCTGCATCGCCCAGATGGCAACAAGCAGTTCTTCCTGGAAGTTGACGCCTCCTCCTCTGGAGCCGGAGCGGTACTTACTCAAAAATCATCTTCCGGGAGGATGGTAACTTGTGGCTTCTTCTCTAAACTCTTCTCCTCCTCAGAGCGCAATTATTCCATAGGAGACCGAGAGTTATTGGCCATCAAACTGGCATTGGAGGAGTGGCGTTACCTGCTCGAGGGGGCTCTCCACCCGGTAATAATTTACACTGACCACAAGAACTTGGCTTACCTCCAGCATGCCCAGAGACTTAACCCGCGCCAAGCCCGGTGGTCCTTGTTTTTTGCTCGCTTTGATTTTGTTCTTCATTTTCGCCCGGCTGACAAAAACGTCAAAGCAGACGCCTTGTCCCGATCCTTTCTAGTGTCCGATCTCGAGGAAGATCCGAAACACATCATCGATCCCGCCAGAGTAATGCAGGTGGCTCCCGTGAGTCTAAATCGTCTCCCTCCCGGAAAGACGTTCGTATCAGTACCTGATCGGGAGAAGATCCTTCACTGGGGTCACTCGTCTAAACTGGCTGGCCACGCTGGTCAGAAGAAGACCCTCCAGCTTATTTCCCGGCACTACTGGTGGCCTACCCTGCACAAGGATGTATTAGACTTTGTTTCTGCCTGTGTGTCCTGTGCCCGCAACAAGGTTCCGAGACATCTGCCAGCCGGTCGCCTCCTTCCGCTCCCAGTACCTGCTGCCCCCTGGCAGCATATTGCAATGGACTTCATAACTGACCTCCCACTCTCTGCCGGTTGTACAATCATTTGGGTGGTCGCTGACCGCTTCTCCAAGATGGCTCATTTCGTTCCCCTGCCAGGCCTCCCGTCTGCACCCGAGCTAGCTAGAGACTTTATTCGTCACATCTTCCGTCTTCATGGCCTGCCCCTCCACATCGTGTCGGATCGTGGGGTACAGTTCACCTCACGCTTCTGGAGAGCCACTTGTAAACTACTAGACGTCACCCTGGACTTCTCTTCCGCTTACCACCCACAGTCCAATGGTCAAGTGGAGCGGATCAATCAGAACCTGACCAGTTACCTCCGGCACTTCGTTAATGCCCACCATTCTGACTGGGTGGATCTCCTACCATGGGCCGAGTTCTCTTACAATAATCACGAGAGCGAATCCTCCTCCAAATTCCCGTTTTTTGTAGTCTTTGGTCAGCATCCTCGGATTCCTTTTCCTGTCTCCACCTCGGTGGACAACCCGGCTGCGGAATCTCTCGTTAGCAAATTTTCCTCCATTTGGGAGAGTACCCGATCCGCACTTCTTCAGTCGTCCGAACGGATGAAAAGACACGCTGACAAAACGCCTGGATCCTCCTCAATTTCGTCCAGGAGATAAGGTCTGGCTCTCATCTAAATATGTTCGACTCAAGATACCTTCTTACAAGTTAGGGCCTCGGTTCATCGGACCTCTGGAGGTCATCAGTCAGATCAACCCGGTGGCCTATAAATTGAAACTCCCGGCCAACTTACGGATCCCTAACTCCTTCCATGTATCTCTCCTCAAACCTGTGGTACTTAACTCTTTTTCCAAGTCTACAGGTACGCCTCCTGCTCCGGTTTCTGCTGAGGACGAGTTTGAGGTAGAGAACATTCTTGCCACCAAAAGGGTAAGAGGAAAGACCTTTTTTTTGGTAGATTGGAAGGGGTTTGGTCCTGAGGAGAGAACGTGGGAGCCCCGGGAGAACATCCATGCCCCTCTCATCCTAGCTAAATTTCTGTCTGGCCTAAAAAAGGGGGGGCCTAAAGGGGGGGGTACTGTAGTGCCGGCGTCCCTGCCCTCTGCTAGGCAGGGACGCTGCTCCCCTCACCGCTCTGCCCCGTGCCCGGCGTCCCTCTCCCGCTCTGCTGTCAGCGCGCGCTCCTTCCCGGCGTCCTCCTCCCGCTCTGCTCTCAGCGCGCGCTCCTCCCCGGCCCCTGTGCTTAGGGCGCGCGCGCTCCCCTCCTCTTAAAGGGGCCGCGCGCGCCGTCCTAAGGAGTCCCCGGCCAATGGCCGGAGGACTTCATCATATATAAGGCACCTCCTCCAAAATGGAGGTGCCCGAGCAATGTTGTTTGCACCTGTGTCTCACCTGTGCTTCAGCCCTCAGGTCCCGTTGCCAGTTACCTGCCAGTTACCTGTCAGATTCCTGCCTGATTACTTGCTACCTGTCTGCTAGTCTGAGGTCCGACGGTCTGCCTTACTACTCCTGTCAGTCTGTCTAAGGACCAGCCTGCCCGCTCACCTGGGAGCGCACCTCAGCTACCTGCCTGCTTGCCTGTGGTCCGACGGTCTGCCTTTCGACTCCGGTCAGTCTGTCTATGGACCAGCTTGCCCGCTCACCTGGGAGCGCTTCTCCGTTACCTGCCTGCTTGCCAGCCCGGAGGCTCCGCTGTCACGTGCTGTGACCACCAGTTACTCCAGACTCTTGCCCGCTCACCTGGGAGCGCTTCTTCGCTACCTGCCTGCTTGCCAGCCCGGAGGCTCCGCTGTCACGTGCTGTGACCACCAGCTACTCCAGACTCTTGCCCGCTCACCTGGGAGCGCTTCTTCGCTACCTGCCTGCTTGCCAACCCGGAGGCTCCGCTGTCACGTGCTGTGACCACCAGCTATTCCAGAGACTCTTGCCCGCTCACCTGGGAGCGCTTCTCCTCTACCTGCCTGCTTGCCTGCCCGGAGGCTCCGCTGTCACGTGCTGTGACCACCAGCTATTCCTGAGACTCTTGCCCGCTCACCTGGGAGCGCTTCTCCGTTACCTGCCTGCTCGCCTACCTGGAGGCTCCGCCGTCACGTGCTGTGACCACCTGCTATTCCAGAGACTCTCGCTTGCTCACCTGGGAGCACACATTCTTCATCTGCCTTGCTAGCCTACCTGGAGGTTCAGCCATCACAGGTCGTACCTACCCTTTATCCAGAGACTGCCCCAATCACTTGCCGTGTCCTCCTGCCCGTACACCCAGAGACTGTCCTGGTCATCTCCTGTGACTGCCTGTCTGGTCGCCACCTGCTCCCTTACAAGGACCGCCCCCTTGTATTGTAGCCCAGAGGTTCCGCCTCCCTGACCCGTTACACACTGCAACCTCCACCTCTCTTTCAAGGGGCATTAAAACTGTCTTGTCAAGCTACAGTGACCTTTACGTCTCTTCCACCGGACATTGATATTGTCTTTTTATTCCACTGCGACCTCCACCACTCTTCCAAGGGGAATTAAAACCATCTTGTTAAGCTACTGTGACCTCCTCGTCTCTTCCTCGGGGCGTTGATATTGTCTTTTTATTCCACTGCGACCTCCACCACTCTTCCAAGGGGCATAGATTTCGTCTTTTTATTCCACTGCCACCTCCACCACTCTTCCAAGGGGCATTATAACTGTCTTGTTAAGCTACTGTGACATCCACGTCTCTTCCATGGGGCATTGATATTGTCTTTTTATTGCACAGTAACCTCCACCTTTCTTCCAAGGAGCATTAAAACCATCTTGTTAAGCTTCTGTGACCTCCACGTCTCTTCCAAGGGGCATTAATATTGTCTTTTTATTCCACTGCAACCACCACCACTCTTCCATGGGTCATTTATTATCCTAAATTTACCTCTAACATGGACTACAATGTGTCACAAAAAAACATCTCAGATTCAGTGGGATCTGTTGAAGCAATAGCGTTATTAAAGTTATCCTGGTCAGAATTGAAAAAATTGGCCTGTCATGAAGGTGAAAACTGGCAAGGGCATAGGCGTTCAAGGTGGTGACTTTAGTTTATATTGGGTAAATCTGGTGACCGGTTTCAGGATGTGAAATATAATTGAACGAGTTATATTTTTGTGGCAGAAAAACATCATCTAAATGCTCATATCTAATGTGCCTACGTGGAGAGAGGTTTTACTAAATTCAGAGTAAAAATTACTTGTTTTATGTAGAATTCCATACTTGTTTAATGGGTTTGCCAAGGCTAATAATATGTAGTATAATATGATAATATCACCTTTGTGGTGGTCTGGCACCCAGACAATTAACACTTTTACGGCTGGTTACAGACAGTGAACAGTTTAGCTAGTTTACTGGCCATTGTCGAAAACTGCATCTTGTCTCCTATTCATTTCAGCAAGAGCCCCCTTAATTTAATAACTTTGCACATCATAACATAATGGTACATCACCATCAGGGTGTGCATGTATGGAGCAGGTTCTTCCCCCGACAACAGCGATTTGAGCTAGCTCTGATTGCTGCTTTTTAACTTTATATGTCACTGTCAATCAGTGATGGTGGCATTTAATAGGTTGGGTCGCTGGAGTGCTTGCCAATTTCACAATATAGTGTAACTCTCTAGTTCTGCTGTATACGGTACAAGTGATCAGATGATTGCAGGTTCAAGTCTTTGTCTAAAAAGTTACACATAGAGCCCAGAAATCTATTTTCCCTGGTAAGTCTATGAAGCATATTGACATAATCCTGCTGACCTGCAATGTTTGCAATTGTTACCGCACCACGAAAGCCATAAAAACAGAATGCAAAAAACATTGGCAGAATACACAGACATGTGAACAGAACCATGGACTATTAGATAACAATGAAAAACTGACATCTGAATGAGCCCTTACTCGGCACTAGAAAAACTGAAGTCTTAAAGTTCACCCCTGGAGGAAAAAAAACAACTTCTCCACCATGCTCTGAAATAAAGAAGTAGATGCACCTTACCGATGCACTGCCACTCCTTTTCCAGAGCTGCTCAGGTCACCCCCAAAAGTACATGAGCACCAATCTCCGGCTGCAGCGCTGATCAGGATAGCTTATGACCATTGATGTGCCTATAGTGGTTGACCATGTGGCTGTAAGGGGGAAGACCGGGGTGTAAGTCCTTTCAGAGCAAGGGATCCGGAACTGAAGGGGCCGTACCTCTTGTTGCAGGGGAAGACAGACTGCAAGCAGAGGAGTCATGTGACAGGGAAGCAGGGGGTGTGTCGAGAGAGAGAGCTGGGAGGTCAGATGACAGAGGGACTTCTGGTGTGACTAGAGGGAGGAAGAGACGAGTACTTTTTGCGCGGGAAAGCGGAGCTGGATCCGGCTCAGCAGAGCAGCGTGAGAGGGTCCAGGCTCCTGGCTCCAGGACTGGGAGCAAGAGCCGAGTGCAGTGGACCGGAGGAGTCAGGCTGACTAGAGAAGAGACGCAGGGTCTTGCCGGGTACTACCAAAGATTCGTGAAGAACTTCACCCGCATAGCCAACCCATTGCTGGAGCTACTTAAGGGAGTGACGGCGGGCTCCAAGAATCAGGCGATTCGGTGGGGAAGCAGCCAGGAAGAGGCCTTCCGTGCCCTAAAAGTGGCCCTGACCGAGGCCCCAATACTTGCCTATGTGGATTTCTCCCAACCCTTCATACTCCACACTAATGGGAGCCTGCATGGCCTGGGAGCCATGTTATCCCAAGTACAGGAGGGGAAAGAGCGCGTGATTGCGTACGCCAGCCGCTCCCTTCACGACTCCGAGAGGAACCCAGATAATTATAGCTCTTTCAAATTAGAGTTGCTGGTTCTGGTTTGGGCAATGACCGAGAAGTTTGCGGAGTATTTGTCCGGGTCCGAAGTACTGGTGAGAACAGATAACAACCCGCTGGCCCACCTGGAGAATGCGAAATTGGGGCCCCTGGAACAGCGGTGGGTGGCCCGCATGGCCAGGTACCGGTATAAGATCGCCTACCAGCCTAAGGCAGAGAATACTCACCCCAACGCCCTCTCCAGAGTGACATATGAACAGCCTAATCATGACCGTGATGAAGATTTGGTGGCGGATGAGACCCCTAGCTGCCGAAGTTTCGTGGGACCGCTGGCTGCGGCGCAGGGACAGATCGGAGAGACGTCGGAAGAACAAGTGCTAGGACGGCCAAGAGATGACTGGATCCGACTTCAACAGACTGACAGAGAAGTTGCTCAATTACGTCAATGGGTGACTTTGCGGCAAGTCCCCAGTCGAGAAGAGAGGAGTACCCTGTCCTCGGGAGCACTGAAAATGCTGGGACAATGGGAGAGACTGTGTTTGCGAGACGGGCTGCTGTACCGACGGGTGCAGCTAATGCGAGAGTTCGGGACCACCTGGCAAGTGGTGATCCCAGAGAAGTTGGTCGGAGTAGTGGCTAAGGAGGCTCATGAACGAGGGGCTCACTTCGGACCAGAGAAGACGTTTCAGTGGTTGCAGAGGCTGGTGTATCATCCCCGACTGCGAGCAACAATAGAAGACACTTGTCGAAGATGTTGGAGCTGTGAGCTGGTAAAGCCCCTGGAGCAGCGGGTCCCAATACAAACTATTGTGACTTCTGCCCCCTTGGAGGTGCTGATGATCGACTATTTGACTGTTGGACCGGCGCATCTCGGGTATGAACATTGCCTGGTAATGACAGACCACTTCACCAAGTTTGCGGTAGTGATCCCCGACCAGAGACCAGACCGCCGAGTCAGCTGCGCAGGCCATCTGCCGAGACTTCATTCGGGTGTACGGCTGCCCAAAGAGGATTCATTCCCATCAAGGCGCCTGCTTCCAAGGCCGGGTGATGGAAGAGCTGCACCGGTTGTACAAGATTGAGAAGTCACGGACTACTCCTTACCACCCTCAAGGAAATGGCGCCTGTGAACGCTTTAATCGGACACTGATCCAAATGCTCCGCACGTTGGAGGAAGATCGGAAGGTACGATGGCCTAAGTTTGTGGCCGAGCTGGTGTGGGTCTACTACAACCGAGTGAATAGTACGACGGGGTTCACTCCTTATACCTTGCTGTTCGGACGAAAGGGGGGAGAGATCACCGAGTTAGAGCTGAACCCCGAGGAGGACTACCCACGGACAGGGGTGTCTTCCTGGGTCCGAGAACATCGGCATCGACTGCAGACCCTCCGACGGTTGGTACAACAAAAGTTTCAGGAGCTCAAACATCATGAGACATTGCCTCTTCGAGGGACAGCTCTGAGGCCCCGGGAGCGGGTGTTGGTTCGGGACAGGCGGCCCCGGGGCAAATTGAGTAGGCGGCGGGAACGGACCCCGCACCGAGTGAAGCGCAGGATTGGCGCTGAAGGACCTGTGTATGAAGTTCAACCCGAGGGGGCTGAAGGATCCCCTACCAGAGGGGTTCATCGTAGTATGCTGCGACCATGTCTGTCTAAAGATGACGAGGGTGGAGAAGAATCACCTGCTTCTAGAGAGGGACCTGTCACAGTTGCCTCAAGCCACGATGTGGACGAAGAAGAGTTGTTGATTCTACCTTCCATCCCCAGCACTCGATTACCTGCAGTCCCCAGTGCAGGCGGCGAGGGAACAACATCGGTTGAAGCCACCGGGCAGGCGGAGATTGGAAATCCGAGTGACCCTGCACCCCCCATCGGTCAAACTGAGTTACGCCGGTCAGAACGGACAACAGCAGGAGTGCCTCCTCACCGTTACGAACAAGATCAATTCATATGGTACCGTATCATCTAGGAAGTCCAAGAATGTGAACGTTTGATGAAGGAACTCTCGCCCGTGGAAAGGTAAGTTAAAGGAGAGCTGGAGTGTAAGGGGGAAGTCCGGGGAGTAAGTACTTTCAGAGCAAGGGAATCGGAACTGCCGGGGCCGTACCTCTTGTTGCAGGGGAAGACAGACTGCAAGCAGAGGAGTCATGTGACAGGGAAGCAGGTGACAGAGGGACTCCTGGTGTGACTAGAGGGATGAAGAGATGAGTACGTTTCGCGCGGGAAAGCGGAGCTGGATCCGGCTCAGCAGAGCAGCGTGAGAGGGTCCAGGCTCCTGGCTTCAGGACTGGGAGCAAGAGCCGAGTGCAGTGGACCGGAGGAGTCAGGCCGACTAGAGAAGAGACGCAGGGTCGGTGGAGCCGGGCACGTGAGGTGCCGTGTTATGGACTAGGGGCTCAGCGGGTAAAACCAGAGACCGCTCGCTGCCGCCAGAAGACAGAGCATTGTTTGGGTGGGGGCGCCTGAAAAATCAACACCGGCATCAGCGTGCATCTGCCTTGTAAGGAGCGAGAGTCAGCTAAGTGACAAAAAACTGTTGATTATAACCGGTTTGACTCTGCTACATCCAGTTAAACTGTGAACTGTCAGTGATAGACTTTTACCTGCTTTTCCCTTGTTTTTCCCCTGATACTCCCTGCGTGGAGATTTACCCTGTTATTATAAACTTCCCCTGTTTATTAACCCTGTATTGGCTGCTCTGTGTTTCTGTGTCGCTGCATCTAAAGTGCCCGTGTTACATGGCCTCACACAATTTATTGCTTTGTTCTTATCTAACATCAGAGAAGTCATCTTTTTAGTTTGCCTCAGTTGTCATAATTGAACTCCCTCTATGTTTCCTTTATTAGGCTGCGTGCCCACGATGCGTTTTTCATGCGCTTATGCGGCGGAATTTCCCCAGCGGAAACGCATCAAAAAAGCATGGTAATCCGCACCCCATGGTCCCCAATGGCATTCCGCAATGTCAATGCACATGCTGCAGATTTTTCCGCAGCGTTTCTGCAGCGCTCATAAATCCACAGCATGTTCATTAATTTTGCGAAAGCGCAGCGGAAGCGCCGCCATTGACTTGCATTGAGACGCACATAATCCGTATCTGTACATTTGTACACGCGGATTATATGCGATTCAATGTGCGGATGGTAGCCAGGTCTGGAGGAGAGAAGACTCTCATCCAGACCTGGGTACCATTGTACCTGTGAAAAAAAGAATAAAATAACAAATAAAGTTTATATTCACCTTTCTGACGGCTTCTCTCGGCATGCCGGCAGCGCTGAAGGACCTTCGGTGACGTCACAGTCATGTGACCGCAGGCCATTCACCGCTGTGTCTCGCGATATGCCGGCAGCCAGGAACCAGACAGGAACGAGCGCTGCAGCCACGCCGGGGCATCGGGGGTGAGTATAGCTTTATTTTAAGCATTGTTTTACGGTCACACTATATAAATCCATGCTGTTTGCATGGATTTATATAGTGTGACCTAGTTGTCAAGCACTTTCCAAGTGATGCTAAAATCGCTTTGAAAGCGCTTGTCAATCTGCATGCGGAAATGCAAGTGAATTCGCATGTGAATCCGCATGTATTCTGCAGGAAAAACGCATGTACAATCCGCATGCTTTTTTTCTGCCAGGGAGATGCAGAAATGCTGAAGAAATTTTCTGCTTCATTTCTGCATCGTGGGCACATAGCCTTAAGGAATTTTATATGACTTTGCCTTGTCTTTAGATTGAAAAGAAAGTAAAGAGTAGCTCAACTGATCTGCGGGGTGATACAGATCGTCGTAAGCTAGAGCACCGCAAAGAACGAGGGGGCTCCAAGGGTTCCCAGGAATCTAGTGATTCTTGCAAGATGGAAAAGGCCCATAAAGAGCACAAGGAAATGACTTATTCAAGGGTGAGAAGTAAGTAAAATGCATATCCGTGTTGTAGCAAGCTGTGAATGCTTTGTGAATTCATTGTCTCTATATCACAATTATTTGTTTTACAGCAAAAATGTATTTGTCTTTTACACGACTAATGGTGGATGAGGACAAAAACTTTGGATTAGCAAGCTAACTGAAAATGACAAATGATTGTGTCCTATTGTCCAGGTAACATCAGGAAGTTGGACTTCAGTGCAGGGCATTTCTAGAACCCGTTTGTGTAAGAACTTTGCTTCTTTCTGCTTGATTCCACTTTTTCCACTCATAACACCGCAGTTTGCTGTTGATTCTTCAATGTCAATGAAGGAAAAAAAAACATTTATTGTGTTTGAATGCCACAGAGTGTATTGAAGTGATGAAGAATTTCCACCATTGTTTGCTGTTTGTGCCTGGAGACAGATATTTTTGGGAGACCTTTCTGTTACCGTTAAGAGCAGAGTTTATTACACGCAGTAGGATGTCATTTGTCCTTTGCGTGTATATTGTTGTTCGTTATGGGGGGTAGTTTCACATTTGTATTTCTAGTTTAACAGTGGCTCCACTGTATGATCAGTCACTTATTTGTATATAGATCTTTTAACGTTATATAATGAGATTTTGCATTCCATATAGAAAAAAGGACAAAAATAGACAATAAACACAAATTGTAAGGGGGGTGTTAGAAATAAATTGACTTCCTGGACCAGAGTGATACCAGATTAAAAGGTTTTCCAGTCCTTATAGTCAAATTATGGTCTTGTTTTGTGCATTAGGGATTAAAAAAAAATCCTAAAATGCTTCAAAGCAGGGAATGTGGTACAATAAATGATACTTGCCTAGTAAATTGACCTGCTTTTCTTAAAGCAGATCTGTTATCAAATTTCACTATTCAGACTATATGCATTGTTAAATAGATCTTAGACCTGATCACGTTGGTGTACTTGCTGTGAAAATCCATGACTGTGTGATTCTTTCTGATAATTGAAATGCCTAATAATAAACATAGCATGGACTTTTTACATGGATTATCACAGTAAGTGTGTTTGCCTCATCAGAGATCTATTACTTATTGTATTCAGTTTGAATAGTAAAATCTGGTAACGGCCGTGCAGTGATGACGTGCCACGATACGCATGTGATGGCAGCAGCTAGTCATTGTCCTCAGTAGTGATGCCAGTATATGAAGCTGCAGTGGTGGGTGGCATGATCAGCAAGTCAGGTTGTGACGCCTATACTCGTAAAGCCCGTGTTTTACCCTGGGAGTTGGGGGACTCGGTGTCGGGCCCTGTGATGGAGAGATGGGATGCAGCCGTGGCCCGGGCCCGACCCATGCTCAGGGCCGTCACATTAGAAAGAGATGGTGTGGGCTTGTCCGGGTTGAGTGGCTGATTAACGACTATGCCACCTGTGGTGCCTGGTGAAGGGTCACCAGCGCCGCTGCAGTCCGCTGAGGCCTGGTGTTATGGCGGCTAAAGTTCTTACTACTCCCCACAGGTGGAGCGAGGCCTCAGGGCAGAGGGACAGGAGGATGGGAGGTAGCAGTAGAGGGGAAGGGATCCCGCATCCCGCGGTGTGGCGCAGAAATAAACAGTCCGGAGGCCATAGGGGTGAACTTCCAAGGCTTTACTCACTTTAGATATGGCAGAAGGAAGGCGACTCCCTGCTCCTCGCGGAGTCCTGTGGTCACCAGGGACGGGGGTCCAACAACCTCCAAGTAAGTCCAGCATTCAGTCGCGACCCTACAGCAGAGAGTTCCTGAACTACAGACCGAATCCTTTCCTGTCCGTGTGTGTGCAAATAGGCCGGGACTCCTTCTGATCTCCTCTCAGAACAAGGGCACGGGTGGCAGCTCCGCTCCGTCCGATACCCGGTGGGATCCTATGGGCCTAACCGGGCTTTCCCATCCAGGACGTAGAGTAGCAAGGTCAGGTGTCGGGGGCCAGTACCCCTCTTGCATCCGGAGTCCCTCTGACTATGTCAGCATGGCAAGGACAGGTGGCGTACACCGCTCCGTCTGCATCCTGCCTGGGATCCATTTGCTGTGGAGCCACACTCCTAAGCTCCGGGCCTTCCTGATCCTGGTCCTTGGCCGGGTTGAGACATTCCTTGTCTGCAACCTACCTCTCGACCCAAAGCCAGGGTACGAGGGCTGTGTCCCTTGCCGGTGCAGGCCAACACAGGATCTGCGCTCCCGGAGGGAAGTCACATTAACACACAGTACATGACAGCACAGTACGACCAACTAATCAACTAGAGAGAATTAGCAGAAGGACCAAGATCAAAGATGGCTTTTTATTAAATATGAAATCTAAAGTGTAACTAACTTGTAAGTCCTCCACCCTCACCCACTAACTGGTTCCTATCACTTTGTGTTCCCCAGTCTCCCTGTAACCAGGGGAGCAGCATCTAGTGCATACTAGCCCCCTCTGGTGGAGAAGTGTGGTGTTGGATGCAAAAGGTTAGGTCACGACTATCACACTGGCCTTACCTCGGAGGAGGAACACTACACTCCATTAAAGAAGTGCAGCATTCCTGTGGCGGTCGAACCCTCAGGGGCGCCACAAGGACAGGTAGCAAAGACTGGCAGGACCACTGGAGCAGTGAGACATTTACCAGGTGAGTACAAGTCATTTTATTATTTCGTCCTTGCATTGATACTATTTTTTTTAAATCATGGACAACTCCTTAAATTAAGGAAAATGTTTAGCCTTTTTTTGTGCCTCACACAATATTCAGTGATATAGGGGTAAATGGAGATAGTCTGTTTTTTCATTATAGAAACAAATCATAGGACAATGTGCTTTCTTTTCTGTTAAACTTCATGAAGAAATAATGAAGTAGTTCAGTAAGGCCATCTTCACAAAGAACAAATTAGTAGTGTCATAGGAATAATTTGGTGCTTGAGAAGGGAATTGATTCCTTATATACAGTATGAGCCCAATGCTCCACTAGTATTACAGTCCTTCACTAGCAAGATCCTAAAAAGAATTTATCTGTAATTGCTATGAAAGGGAATCTCAGTAGGCTCAACCCCCCCCAAGCCGTTTTATATGGGCATGTTGGTCAAAAGAAGCTGAATTAAGTGACACCTTGATATCTGTGATCCAAAGTTTCCAGAAAAATCCACATTTTTCTTAATATGTCAATGAGCTGTTAAAATCTATGGACAAGGCATAGATATCTCCTGCTGACAGATATATATAAATAACTTGAATCTAAGCCTAATGTGTTCAGGTCAGGTGAATAGTAAATTATAACTTTGCTACTGCCATGGGTATGGTTTAAACATATAACTTTAATGAATATAGTGTGAGTCACAACCATTAGGCTGAGTGCCCACGATGCGGAATTAATGCATTTCCGCCACGGAAACGCATTCAAATAGTTTGTTAAGACGTCTGAGATGTTCCCCAATGATAATCCGCATGTGCTGTGCACATGCTGCGGAAATTACCACTGCGGATTATCATTGCGGAAAAATCCGCAGCACAACCAATCTGGGGGCAAAATAACGCCCATTGACTTGCATTGAACCGCATAATATCCACATGTATACATGTGGATGTTATGCTGTTCAATGCGTGGATGGTAGCCAGGTCTGGAGAAGAGGAGACTCTCATCCGACCCGGGTACCATCGTACCTGCAAGTAAAAAGAGAGTTATAAAGTAAAAAATAAAAAAAAATATTCATACTCACCTCTCCCTCTGCCCCCGGTCTCCTCCTGTCAGTACAGGACGTGGCCGGGAGGAGACCGGGGACCGCCGGAGAGGTGAATATAACGTTTTTTATTTCTTTTTAATTTTTAATTATTTTTTTTACTTTAGATGCAGCATTTGATAGTAGAAATTTCCTCTAAGTTGGTCACACAATATAAATCCATGCCAGTTGCATGGATTTATATTGTGTGACTAACTTGTCAAGCCCTTTTCCAAGTGATGCTTAAAATCACTTGGAAAAACGCTTGAAAAAAAACGCATGCGAAAACACTGAAAAAACACATGTAAAATACGCATGCTTTTTTTTCTGCAAGGAGATGCAGAAATGCGTCCGGTCTCTTGCAATGCTCGCGGTGGTGTGAAGGACCTGCGGTGACGTCATTGAGTCATGTGATGGGTCACATGACTCAGTGACGTCATGGCAGGTCCTTCACAACAGTGCGAGCATTGCAAGAGACCGGACGACGTGGACAAAACACAGGGAGGACATTGGAAGGTGAGTATAAACTTTATTTTTTGTTTTAAATTCTTTTTTTTACAGATTCTATGGTACCCAGGTGTGGATGTGAGTCTCCTCTCCTCCAGACTTGGGTACCATCCGCACATTAGAACGCGCCAATTACGCAAGTACAGATGCAGTCTTGCGGAATTGGCGCTTTCTAATGCAAGTCAATGGCGGCGATTACGCTGCGTGTCCGCAAAATTAATGTACATGCTGCGGATTTTTGAGCGCAGCATAAACGCTGCGTAAAAATATGCTGCCTGGGCATTGAAAGTGCAGAATTGCATTGGAGACCATGGGGGAAGGTTTACCAAGCGTTTCCCAAGCGTTAACGCTTGAAAAACGCATCGTGGGCACACAGCCTAACAGGGTTATATGTTGAAACCTGCACCCTGTACTATTATTACTTTATTACATTGGATATTGGAATATTAAAATCATATGTGGCACCCTGCTGTTCACAGGTACCACAGGACCCAAAAGGGTGCATGGACGGACTTCTCCACAAGAGGCCCTCATTACTTCACAGACACATCCACCCTTCCACCTCATACCACCAGAGGGAGTCCTGTTAGGGATCTATATAGACTGGAAGGTTGAGTTAGAGGGAGAGTGTGCTGGCACTGTAGTTCAGTGAAGAAGCAGCATGTGAGGTGCTGTGCTGAGGGCCAGCCAGGGCCTAAAGCACGTGCTGAAGCCTCAGGGCCTATAGCGTTGCCGGAGGCAAGGAGAAGAGTGAAAGGTGTTATGGGGCAGAGGAGCGTCTTAGGCTCACCCCAGAACGCAAGCCGGACACCAGGTCCGCGCCTACAGGGTCCTCTACGCCCAGTAGGAATAACCGGTATACCAGGAGGATTCCAGACCCCTGGTCAACCTGAAGCTACAATCATCTAAAGAACTAGGAACCACGAAGGCCCCAGGGTCCAGGGATAGTGGTAGCCAGAAGAAAGTTCTTACCACCAAGCATACAGGTTTGGAGAGTGAAAGAGTACAGAAGCTAGGCCCAGTTTCAGGCTGGTCAGAAGCTTCAGAGAGAGAGAGGGAGAAATAGATCAGGAGGCCTTATACCCACTCACTGGGGAGAGTCCAGAAGTGCACCCTTCCTATCAAGTACCCTGGACCGTACCTGCCGTCTACACCAGTAAAGGTACTGAAGTGTACCCCCTGTGTGCGTGTCTGTTATTCTCCCCTGGCCCGGCTGGGCCACCTCTCACCTGCATGCCTTCCATCAACCCTGCCCCGGGGGCCCGCTCCGCTTGTGGAGAGCCGAAGCATCCCAGCTGCCATTCCATCACCCCCAGAGGTCTGCAGCAGCGCTGGTACCCATTACCAGAAACCACAGGTGGCGTCATGAAACAAAACCGTTATTCGTTCCATCAAACGACAAGCCCTTTTTAAAGAGTGACCCCGGAGGATGGGCCCGGGAGCCGACTGCTGTGACATCCTAAACAACGTAAAGGCCCGGGTACCAGGTTTCCCCTATACCACCCTGGGCGAGACACATACAGTACTCATAGATTCCCCCTTGACACGTTCCCTCCATGTGCAGCTTCATCAGGAGTATGGGACACCAGCAGGACTTTTGCTTTAGAATCAAGATATTTTAATAGCGATGGAATAGGGATGAATTGTCTTTAGGATCTTGATGAAGGGCTTTAATACTAGTGTATATTGTGCATGTTCACACAAGGTGTAGTTTAGTCAGTATTCTAGGCAGTATTTTGTGCCAGCATTTTTAAGCCAGAACCAGAAACTGAAGAGAAAAACTATAGATAAAAGATTTCACCCTTTGGCTATGTGCCCATGATGCAGAAATGAAGCAGAAAATTTCTGCAGCATTTCTGCATCTCCCTGGCAGAAAAAACGCATGCGGATTGTACATGCGTTTTCCTGCGAAATACATGCGGATGTGAAGCGTTCTTCACACGCATTTTCGCATGCGGATGTCAAGCGCTTTCCAAGTGATTTTAGCATCACTTGGAAAGTGCTTGACAACTTGGTCACACTATATAAATCCATGCAAACAACGCAGGTCCTACAGTCCTTCGCGATCTGCCGGCAAAGGAGAACAAGCACTGCGTGGGCCGCCAGAAGGTGAATATAAGCTTTATTGTTTATTTTATTCTTTTTTTCACAGGTACAATGGTACCCAGGTCTGGATGCACATAGAAACGCATATAATCCATGTGTACAAATGTACTGACACGGATTATATGCGTTTCAATGCAAGTCAATGGCGGCGATTACGCTGCGTGTCTGCAAAATTAATGGACATGCTGAGGATATTTGAGCGCAGCATAAATGCTGCGGAAAATCCGCAGCATGGGCATTGACATTGCGGCTTGTCATTGGGGACCATGGGGGGCGGATTACCAAGCGTTTATGCTGCGGAAATTCCGCAGCATAAACGCTTGAAAAACGCATAGTGGGCACACAGCCTTTCTGTGTTTTGGTGCCACTCCTTGTTTTATATTGGATACAAATGCAACCCTGAAGCCAAGGCACAGACAGTGTTTAGTGCACATTTGACATGTATGCTATATAAGGCTCCGACTTACATAATATATGTGTCCATAGACATCTATGGAATGAACACTTGCCAAAAGAGAGATATCTATGCACCCTTACCTATATGAAGAGTCTCATTTTTTTTTCTACACCTCAATGCTTGTTAGCTGTGGGAGCAGGTCAGAATGGGATTAAAGTCTCTGACAGCTAGCAGAGCTATTGATAATGTTAATAACTTAAACTACAGAGTATAGGCAAATGTTTCATAATGTTTTACGATTCAATAGTTGTTTTTACATAAGACTCCGCAGCTTCTTTTAGATTGCTGTGTTCAGACTTCCTAAAGGCATTTTCCATGATAATATTATTGGCGGTCTGTTCAGCTGACTGAAGGGGATGTAGCTTCATCATCTTTATTATTTGCCTGGCACAGCACTGTACTTTGGTAGTGCTTGTGCCTAGTTTTGCAGCTGTTGCTCAGTTAAATAGGTCCGAGATGCAATTGTACAAATGGCCACTACGGAAATTACAGTGTTGTGCCTGTTAAAACATGATGGGGAGGCAGTAACTTACTGTATTTTTTTTAGCCACTTTGACTGCTATTGCAGTTTGGTCCTTTTCACTCACTGTAGTGAGTGAGCAGCAATACCAGGCACAGCCACTACTGAATGTAGGGTGCTGTGCCCCCCCAGTGAGCGACTTGGCAAGGTGCTGCTGTTTTGGTCCCTAACGATCCTAGGAAAAGGCCACCAGTATTGTAGTTCCATAATCCTCCGAAATGGTTATTTTTGTAGTCAGCAAAAAAAGCATAAACGAGGCTTTTTGTGCACTTATGGTGATTTCAAACTAAGTAGGTCACTGGGATTCTTCACCTGTATGATTTTGCCATGGTACTTAATTTACCATCTGCAATATCAACAGTAAGCCAACAGACTATGTATCGCAATGTACAGTATAGTTACCCAAGGATAATGTCACGGGTGTGTCGCCACGAAGATCGTCACGATTACACAGCTTGACTTCTCGCAGCTGAGTTTTTGGTGTTTTGTGTTTTTCGGCAGTGAGGGAGTTAACTCTCTCTCTCTGTGCTAGACGAGGTCCAGCCTCGCCCAGCTGCAATCAATGCTGCAGTAGTGGGACTCCTTCAAATGCCTGCCGGTCTGTTAGGGAAGTGTCGGTGAAAGCATTTCATACAGACAAACAGAGCGGATCGTGGTATTTTGGAGTTCTGAGCTAAGTGTATTTGGTGTGGTTTTTCCCTTCCTCGCTTTATCATTTATCTCCTTTCCCGTTGGTGTTCCCTCTGTAGTGGTGGTGTAGTTTTTGTATGCAAGGTGGTTTTTGGTTTGACCCTTGTACTGTCTCGTTCGTCTTAGTACTGAGTGTTGGCATATTATTTCCTGTCCCCTATTGTTGTGATCGGGGTCCTTCTCAGGACTAGATTACTGAGGTGCAGGGATCCTCAGGAGGTAGGGGTTACGCTGGCGGCCTGGACCTCTGTACCTTTAACAGTACCTCCAGGTAGAGGGATTAGTCAGGCCCCCAGCTTAGGGTCAGCTTAGGCCCCTGACCTCCTGTACGCAGAGTCAGTGTGACATTTTCACCGACCACTAAGATTCTCTCCAGCTACCATGGATCCAGTAGCCAGTCTAGCTCGGCAGTTGCAGAGTTTGTCCATGGAGCTGGCGGACGTTAGGTCCAAAGTTTTGTATCCCCAGGAGCAAGCCGGACCAGAACCTAAAGTAGCTCTCCCTGACAGGTTCACTGGGGGGCGGGACAAGTTTTTTGTTTTCCGGGAGGCATGCAAGTTGTACTTTCGGCTGCGGCCTCGGTCGTCGGGGAGTGAAGAACAAAGGGTGGGAATTGTCATCTTGCTCCTACAAGGGGACCCACAATCTTGGGCATTCTCTCTTCCCCCAGGCTCCCCGGCTCTCCAGTCAGTGGATAGGTTTTTTGCAGCTCTGGGTCTCGTATATGATGACCCGGATCGGATCTCCCTTGCTGAGTCTAAGTTACGTAGGATCCAGCAGGGAGATCGTGCGGCGGAGGAATTCTGTTCGGAGTTCCGTAGGTGGGCCACGGACACCCAGTGGAATGACCCGGCTCTTAGGAGCCAGTTTTGTCAAGGTTTATCCGACAAATTAAAGGATGTGTTGGCTCAGTATGACCCTCCCGCGTCACTGGAAGCCGCTATGGCCCTTGCTATTCGCATTGACAGACGGCTTCGGGAGAGGTGCGGGGCAACTCCGCCCCCTGTGATGATTCCACCTTCTACAAGGGTTCCTTATATGGAAGGTCCCCTGGTCAGTCCAGAGGAGCCTATGCAATTAGGAGGGACATCATTTCGGGGGAGGGGACCGGTGGTGCGCCATAAGACAGGAAGGTGTTTCTTCTGCGGGAGAAAGGGACATTTTATTGGGGGCTGTCCATCCCGTCCCTTGCAGAGTGAAGAGTCGTCGGAAAACTGTTGATCCCAGGTTGTGTGGTGGACGGCAATCTGGGAGTAGGTATTTAGTCCCTAGGTTCATCTCAGTTTCTCGTACCGGCGGAGGTGGTGGTGGGTACGAGAACTGAGAGGATATCTGTTCTTCTGGATAGTGGGGCCGGGGCTAATCTGGTGGACGCTCGGTTTGCCCGGGTTCAAGGTATGCGATTGAGTGAGTTGGCTAAACCCATCCCCATATTCTCGATCGATGCCAGGCCCCTCGGTCAGGGAAGTTTTTTGCAAGCTGTGCATAACGTAAAACTTCAAGTGGGGGCGATACATAAAGAACTGTTGTCTTGCTACGTGTTGGAGGGTCTTCCCACTCCTCTAGTGTTGGGTCTTCCTTGGTTAACTAAGCATAACCCGGTTATTAATTGGCAATCTAGAGAGATAAGCCAATGGAGTAAATTCTGTAATAAAAACTGCATGAATACGGTCATCGGTGCAGTTACTCCTAGGGTCTTACCTCCATTTCTGGCGGACTTTGAGGATGTATTCTCGGAGAAAGGGTGTCAGGAACTACCTCCTCATCGCGAGTATGACTGTTCTGTAAAACTGCTCCCTGAGGCCAAGTTACCTAAAGCTAGGTTGTATAACCTTTCTGGTCCTGAGAGGCAGGCCATGAAGGATTATATTTCTGAAAGTCTGGCTAAGGGGCATATTAGACCTTCATCTTCACCGGTGGCCGCGGGGTTCTTCTTTGTGAAGAAGAAAGATGGAGGCCTACGCCCTTGCCTGGATTTCCGTGAACTTAATCGGATTACGGTCCGAGATCCGTATCCGCTCCCACTTATTCCCGATCTCTTTAATTAGATCGTGGGCGCCAAATGGTTCTCTAAGTTGGATCTCAGGGGGGCGTACAATCTGATTAGGATGAAGGAGGGGGATGAGTGGAAGACGGCGTTTAACACTCCGGAGGGGCATTATGAGAACCTTGTCATGCCATTCGGTCTGACTAATGCCCCGGCGGTGTTCCAACACTTTGTTAATGACATTTTTCGCCGTCTGGTGGGACAGTTTGTTGTCATATATCTGGATGATATCTTAATTTACTCGCCGGATCTGGTGTCTCATCAGGAGCACGTTAGGCAGGTGTTACAGATCTTGCGGGATAATAAACTGTATGCCAAATGGGAAAAGTGTGTGTTCGCCGTACAGGAACTCCAGTTTTTAGGCTTCCTGGTTTCAGCGTCCGGTTTTCGTATGGACCCTGGGAAAGTGCGGGCAGTTCTTGAGTGGGATCTGCCAGAGAATCTTAAGGCACTGCAACGTTTCCTGGGGTTTGCTAATTATTACCGGAAGTTCATTCGTAATTTCTCGTCCATGGTTAAACCTCTCACAGGCATGACAAAAAAGGGGACGGATTTTTCTAGGTGTTCTGACAAGGCTTGTCAAGCTTTCTCCTCCTTGAAAAAATGTTTTGCCTCGGCACCCATACTCATTCAACCTGATGCGTCACAGCCATTCATTGTAGAGGTAGACGCTTCCGAGGTAGGGGTGGGAGCAGTATTGTCACAAGGTTCGTCCCCTGGTAAGTGGCATCCGTGCGCCTTTTTCTCTAAAAAATTGTCGTCCGCTGAGAGGAATTACGATGTCGGCAATAGGGAACTCTTGGCCATTAAGTTAGCTTTTGAGGAGTGGCGCCATTTTTTAGAGGGGGCAGTCCATCCGGTCACCGTCATCACCGATCACAAGAACCTGCTATATCTGGAGTCCGCAAAACGTCTGAATCCCAGACAAGCTAGGTGGTCATTGTTTTTTACCAGGTTTAATTTTGTCGTTACATATTGTCCTGGGTCAAAAAATGTAAAGGCGGATGCCTTATCTCGTAGTTTCCCTGGGGCCGGGAATACGGATGACCCGGTTCCTATCCTTCAGGAGGGGGTGGTGGTTTCGGCAGTATGCTCTGAGCTTGAGGAGGAGGTATTGGAGGCTCAGGGGGACGCCCCTGTTGGACCTCCAGGGAGACTGTTTGTTCCAGATCAGTTGCGACCATAACTCACCCGGGGAGTAAAGCAATGGTGGATCTCCTCTCGCGTCGGTTTTGGTGGCCTAACTTACATAGGGAGGTGGTAACTTTTGTCGTGTCCTGTAGGGTTTGTGCGCGCTCTAAGACCTCACATACCCGTCCGTCTGGGGCCCTCTTACCTTTGAAGATCCCGGAGCGTCCTTGGACTCATCTGTCTATGGACTTTATTGCGGACCTCCCGCTGTCTTCGGGTAAAACGGTCATACTCGTTGTAGTGGACAGGTTCAGCAAGATGGCACATTTTATCGCTCTTCCTGCTCTTCCTAATGCTAAAACTCTTGCGCAGGTGTTCATTGGGGAGATTGTGAGGCTTCACGGGGTACCCTCCGATGTGGAGTCAGATCGGGGGTCTCAGTTTGTGTCCAAATTCTGGAAGGCATTTTGTACACGGCGGGGGATGCATTTATCGTTCTCATCGGCTTTTCATCCTCAGACCAATGGTCAGACGGAACGTATGAACCAGAGCTTGGAGACATATCTCCGGTGTTTTGTGTCAGAGAACCAGGAGGACTGGGCTTCTTTCTTACCTCTGGCAGAGTTTGCTCTTAATAATAGGCGGAGCGAGTCCACTGGTAAGTCCCCGTTTTTTAGGGCATATGGTTTTCACCCCCAGTTTTGTACTTTCAGTAGGGGGGGCTCTTCGGGGATTCCTGAGGAGGAACGATTTTCCTCATCACTCGCTTCAGTATGGAGAGGGGTGCTGAAGAATCTGAATACTATGGGGAACCGATACAAACGTATGGCTGATAGGAGGAGAGTGTCTGGTCCGGACCTAAGTGTGAACGATCGGGTATGGTTGTCTACCAGGAATATAAAACTTAAGGTTCCCTCCTGGAAACTGGGTCCCAGGTTCATCGGGCCATACAGGATCAGTTCTATAATTAATCCGGTGGCATTCCGTCTTGACCTCCCCCCTACGTTTAAAATTCACAACGTGTTCCACAGATCGTTGCTTAAGAGGTATGTGGCGCCGGTGATACCGTCACCTTTACCTCCCCCTCCAGTGGTGGTCAATGGTAACTTGGAGTTCCAGGTATCGAAGGTCATCGATTCACGCTTTAATCGCCGGTCCCTTCAGTACCTGGTTCATTGGAAGGGGTATGGTCCTGAGGAGAGGATGTGGGTTCCTGCGTCGGATATTAACGCGGACCGATTAGTTCGGGCCTTCCACACGACTCACCCGGATAAACCTGGCCCTGAGGGTCCGGAGGCCCCTCGTAGAAGGGGGGGTACTGTCACGGGTGTGTCGCCACGAAGATCGTCACGATTACACAGCCTGACTTCTCGCAGCTGAGTTTTTGGTGTTTTGTGTTTTTCGGCAGTGAGGGAGTTAACTCTCTCTCTCTGTGCTAGACGAGGTCCAGCCTCGCCCAGCTGCAATCAATGCTGCAGTAGTGGGACTCCTTCAAATGCCTGCCGGTCTGTTAGGGAAGTGTCGGTGAAAGCATTTCATACAGACAAACAGAGCGGATCGTGGTATTTTGGGGTTCTGAGCTAAGTGTATTTGGTGTGGTTTTTCCCTTCCTCGCTTTATCATTTATCTCCTTTCCCGTTGATGTTCCCTCTGTAGTGGTGGTGTAGTTTTTGTATGCAAGGTGGTTTTTGGTTTGACCCTTGTACTGTCTCGTTCGTCTTAGTACTGAGTGTTGGCATATTATTTCCTGTCCCCTATTGTTGTGATCGGGGTCCTTCTCAGGACTAGATTACTGAGGTGCAGGGATCCTCAGGAGGTAGGGGTTACGCTGGCGGCCTGGACCTCTGTACCTTTAACAGTACCTCCAGGTAGAGGGATTAGTCAGGCCCCCAGCTTAGGGTCAGCTTAGGCCCCTGACCTCCTGTACGCAGAGTCAGTGTGACAGATAAGTCCTTACATTGTAAAGTAATAATCTGTATATTCCATGAGACCACAATGTCCAGTTCTGGGGCAGGCGAAGACATACCATGAGAGTAATTGGGGCTATATCATCCAGAATTCCTGTATGAGATACAGTTGGTGATGTTGATGTCTGCCTTGTTTGTATGTGGTGGTGTTTTTTTTTATAAGCGTTCTCTGTTATGTGTGGTTTTTGTTTTATACAGCAAAAGAAGAAAAGATCATGAGCCATCTCCTTCTCTGTCTGATGATGACAAAGACAATAAGAAGGAAAGCAGAGATGAGGAATTCAAAGGCCCAATGGAGCCCAAAGAATACCCAGGTTTTCCAGGGATCAGTAGGCCCAGGGGCACATCTGTAAGTTTTAATGATCTATATAGTGAGTATTAGTTAAGTTTGTGTCAATTGATGGATATGTAAGACTGCAACATCTTCACAAATTTTTGTATGGTAAAATGTGGACACTTCAGCTAACTCCACCCAATACTAACTTTATTTTAAGAACATTTATTAGGAACCATCATTATGCATTACTACTTTCTGGCCACAAGCAGAGAGAGAGAATGTCTTGCTACTACACTATGGGTCTGATTCATCACAGCTTTTATGCCTGATTTCTGGTATTGAAGCTTTGAAAAGTTGCAAAATGTTGACACAACGTGGGGCTGTGCTAAAAGTTTGCAACTTATGATGTTCTCACAGTATTTTCCCTCAGCTTTGACAATGTCGGCGGAGCTGGGCAGGACGTGGCAACCCGCACTCATCAAATTCATGATGAGAGACAGCATTCCTTACCCCACAAATCTTACGTCAATCTCTGACTGGAGTAAGATTTGTATCGAGACACACAAGGAGCTGCACGCCACTTGTCAGATACTTCTTATTCATTAAAAGGCATGGATGTCTGACTCCAGCAAGCCCCCCCTCCCACGACGTGAAAATCGCTTGTCTTGATGAATCGGGGCCTGTATGTCAAGATTTTCAGCAAGCCAGCAGAGTGTCTCTACAAATCTACATCTAATATTGACTCATTCTCTGCTCTTATTACTAATGTTAAGTAGATGGAACATTGCAAACTTGCTTTTTCCAAGTCATAAACAGTAACTTTCATTTCACTTTTTATTTAGTAAATCAATAGTACACATGAAAATAAGAAACTTTGTAATATGTCTTATCAGAGAAATCTGATTCTGTCTCTGTCAAATCTGATCTTTCATTTTTATAATTCACATATCAGAGATAACATCTGGTGTTCAATGAAGAAAGATGATTACATTAAATATAGGAGATGTCAGCTACTACTAATAAAATTCTATGTAGATCGGAGGAGGAGGAGGAGGGAGGAGTTAGAGGCAGAGTTCCTCCCACCTCCCCCACACTCCCATCTACTTAGGAGATATCAGTGTAGCACCCTGAGGATTCGGCTGCTACAGGAGTATTGCACCTCAACCCAGAGGTGTGATATTCCACTCCCGGGTAAGGATGGAGTGTGGGACTGAGCTCGGTAGGCTGCATGCACTACACACATCCCATTTCCGAGGAGCAGGCCGACGGTACTCCCACTTAGAAATGTGCAGGTACGACCGAGCCTGTTCCTGGCTGGAGTGGGAGGGGGGTGGAACATCCCAAGTAGTGTAGGGGCAGATAGGGGGAGCAGCCTGGGTAAAGATAGGAGCTCATTGGGTGCTGGTCACCTGAGCTCACACATAGAGGGTTATATAAGGTGGGGACCAACTAAGATCAGGGTCAGTTGCAGAGGACAAGTCAGTTGTCAGAGAGCAAGCAGAGAGGAGGAGCAGAGGAGAAGAACGGCCCAGAGTGAGAGAGGAGAAGAGAAAGAGAGAGACCCAGAGGGGGAGCAAGAAAGGACTCTAAGATCCCAAATATAATCCCCGGGTGAAGAGTCGGCACAGGGTACCGGAACCCAAACTGGTGGGGGCAAAAACACACCCTAGCCAGAGACCGGAGGCCGTGGGCAGCATCTGCCACGGCCACCCACCACATCCACCCCGAAGGCATACCACGTGGAGGGTCAGGGAACCCAAGGCCAAGGGTGTCCCAACAGAAGGCCCGAGGGAGCTGGACCTAGGTGGATCACTGGTGGGGACGGCCAGAGAACGGGACAGAAGGAGAGCTCAGGGCCACGCTCCGGACTTGTTTGGGGGTTGGCTGGATCCAGGACCTGGTGGACGCAGCACGGCTCGGGTGGTCACTTGAAGCTGGAGTGACCAGTACAACATCTGCAGTAAGTAAACACCCTAAACTGCACAACCCGACTCTGTCTTTAATTGCCGTCTGCACTGCACCACCACAACCCCCATCCTCTGCACCTGTCCCCCTGAGGCTATACCCCACCCGTTGGGGGTTATACTATCCAAGCTGCGCACCCTCCATCAGCCTCAGCGGACCCTGCCGCAGCGGCGGGCACAGTGACCGCATCACAACGGGTGGCGTAGTCGACACAAAAGAACTCTTAATAACATCTGTAGGACTGCCACATACAACTGAGTTTGACACCCTGGGCACGGACCGGGTCACAGCCGCTCGGAAGACTACAACCCCCATCTGATCCGGCTCCGGATATTCCCCTTAAAGAATATGGCCCAGGGGGCGCGTCATCAGCTGCTCCTGATAAGATCCTATGTAGATCGGAGGAGGGAGGAGTTAGAGGCAGAGCTCCTCCCACCTCCCCCACACTCCCATCTACTTAGGAGATATCAGCTGCTCCTGATAAGATCCTATGTAGATCAGAGGAGGAGGAGGAGGGAGGAGTTAGAGGCAGAGCTCCTCCCACCTCCCCCACACTTCCATCTACTTAGAAGATATCAGCTGCTCCTGAAAAGATCCTATGAAGATAGGAGGAGGAGGAGGAGGAGGGAGGAGTTAGAGGCATAGTTCCTCCCACCTCCCCCACACTCCCATCTACTTAGGAGATATCAGCTGCTCCTGATAAGATCCTATGTAGATCGGAGGAGGGAGGAGTTAGAGGCAGAGCTCCTCCCACCTCCCCCACACTCCCATCTACTTAGGAGATATCAGCTGCTCCTGATAAGATCCTATGTAGATCAGAGGAGGAGGAGGAGGGAGGAGTTAGAGGCAGAGCTCCTCCCACCTCCCCCACACTCCCATCTACTTAGAAGATATCAGCTGCTCCTGATAAGATCCTATGTAGATCAGAGGAGGAGGAGGAGGGAGGAGTTAGAGGCAGAGCTCCTCCCACCTCCCCCACACTCCCATCTACTTAGAAGATATCAGCTGCTCCTGATAAGATCCTATGAAGATAGGAGGAGGAGGAGGAGGAGGAGGGAGGAGTTAGAGGCAGAGCTCCTCCCACCTCCCCCACACTCCCATCTACTTAGGAGATATCAGCTGCTCCTGATAAGATCCTATGTAGATAGGAGGAGGAGGAGGGAGGAGTTAGAGGCAGAGCTCCTCCCACCTCCCCCACACTCCCATCTACTTAGGAGATATTAGCTGCTCCTGATAAGATCCTATGTAGATCGGAGGAGAAGGGAGGAGTTAGAGGCAGAGCTCCTCCCACCTCCCCCACACTCCCATCTACTTAGGAGATATCAGCTGCTCCTGATAAGATCCTATGTAGAGAGGAGGAGGAGGAGGAGGGAGGAGTTAGAGGCAGAGCTCCTCCCACCTCCCCCACACTCCCATCTACTTAGGAGATATCAGCTGCTCCTGATAAGATCCTATGTAGATCAGAGGAGGAGGAGGAGGGAGGAGTTAGAGGCAGAGCTCCTCCCACCTCCCCCACACTCCCATCTACTTAGGAGATATTATCTGCTCCTGATAAGATCCTATGTAGATCGGAGGAGGAGGGAGGAGTTAGAGGCAGAGCTCCTCCCACCTCCCCCACACTCCCATCTACTTAGGAGATATCACCTGCTCCTGATAAGATCCTATGTAGATCGGAGGAGGAGGAGGGAGGAGTTAGAGGCAGAGCTCCTCCCACCTCCCCCACACTCCCATTCACTTAGGCGATATCAGCTGCTCCTGATAAGATCCTATGTAGATCAGAGGAGGGAGGGAGGAGTTAGAGGCAGAGCTCCTCCCACCTCCCCCACACTCCCATCTACTTAGGAGATATCAGCTGCTCCTGATAAGATACTATGTAGATCGGAGGAGGAGGGAGGAGTTAGAGGCAGAGCTCCTCCCACCTCCCCCACACTCCCATCTACTTAGGAGATATCAGCTGCTCCTGATAAGATCCTATGTAGATCGGAGGAGGGAGGAGTTAGAGGCAGAGCTCCTCCCACCTCCCCACACTCCCATCTACTTAGGAGATATCAGCTGCTCCTGATAAGATCCTATGTAGATCGGAGGAGGGAGGAGTTAGAGGCAGAGCTCCTCCCACCTCCCCCACACTCCCATCTACTTAGGAGATATCAGCTGCTCGTGATAAGATCCTATATAGATGAGAGGAGGAGGAGGGAGGAGTTAGAGGCAGAGCTCCTCCCACCACCCCCACACTCCCATCTCCTTAGGAGATATCAGCTGCTCCTGATAAGATCCTATGAAGATCAGAGGAGGAGGAGGAGGGAGGAGTTAGAGGCAGAGCTCCTCCCACCTCCCCCACACTCCCATCTACTTAGGAGATATCAGCTGCTCCTGATAAGATCCTATGTAGATCGGAGGAGGAGGAGGAGGGAGGAGTTAGAGGCAGAGCTCCTCCCACCTTCCCCACACTCCCATCTACTTAGGAGATATCAGCTGCTCCTGATAAGATCCTATGTAGATCAGAGGAGGAGGGAGGAGTTAGAGGCAGAGCTCCTCCCACCTCCCCCACACTCCCATCTACTTAGGAGATATCAGCTGCTCCTGATAAGATCCTATGTAGATCGGAGGAGGAGGAGTTAGAGGAAGAGTTCCTCCCACCTCCCCCACACTCCCAACTCCTTACGAGATATCAGCTGCTCCTGATAAGATCCTATGTAGATCGGAGGAGGAGGAGGGAGGAGTTAGAGGCAGAGCTCCTCCCACCTCCCCCACACTCCCATCTACTTAGGAGATATCAGCTGCTCCTGATAAGATCCTATGTAGATCGGAGGAGGAGGAGGAGGAGGAGGGAAGAGTTAGAGGCAGAGCTCCTCCCACCTCCCCCACACTCCCATCTCCTTAGGAGATATCAGCTGATCCTGATAAGATCCTATGTAGATCGGAGGAGGAGGAGGGAGGAGTTAGAGGCAGAGCTCCTCCCACCTCTCCCACACTCCCATCTACTTAGGAGATATCAGCTGCTCCTGATAAGATCCTATGTAGATCAGAGGAGAAGGAGGAGGGAGAAGTTAGAGGCAGAGCTCCTCCCACCTCCCCCACACTCCCATCTACTTAGGAGATATCAGCTGCTCCTGATAAGATCCTATGTAGATCGGAGGAGGGAGAAGTTAGAGGCAGAGCTCCTCCCACCTCCCCAACACTCCCATCTACTTAGGAGATATTAGCTGCTCCTGATAAGGTCCTATGTAGATCGGAGGCGGGAAGAGAGAGGAGTTAGAGGCAGAGCTCCTCCCACCTCCCCCACACTCCCATCTACTTAGGAGATATCAGCTGCTCCTGATAAGATCCTATGTAGATCGGAGGAGGGAGGAGTTAGAGGCAGAGCTCCTCCCACCTCCCCCACACTCCCATCTACTTAGGAGATATCAGCTGCTCCTGATAAGATCCTATGTAGATCAGAGGAGGAGGAGGAGTTAGAGGAAGAGCTCCTCCCACCTCCCCCACACTCCCATCTACTTAGGAGATATCAGCTGCTCCTGATAAGATCCTATGTAGATCGGAGGAAGAGGAGGAGGGAAGAGTGAGAGGCAGAGCTCCTCCCACCTCCCCCACACTCCCATCTACTTAGGAGATATCAGCTGCTCCTGATAAGATCCTATGTAGATCGGAGGAGGAGGAGGAGGGAGGAGTTAGAGGCAGAGCTCCTCCCACCTCCCCCACACTCCCATCTACTTAGGAGATATCAGCTGCTCCTGATAAGATCCTATGTAGATCGGAGGAGGAGGAGGGAGGAGTTAGAGGCAGAGCTCCTCCCACCTCCCCCACACTCCCATCTACTTAGGAGATATCAGCTGCTCCTGATAAGATCCTATGTAGATCGGAGGAGGAGGAGGAGGGAGGAGTTAGAGGCAGAGCTCCTCCCACCTCCCCCACACTCCCATCTACTTAGGAGATATCAGCTGCTCCTGATAAGATCCTATGTAGATCGGAGGAGGGAGGAGTTAGAGGCAGAGCTCCTCCCACCTCCCCCACACTCCCATCTACTTAGGAGATATCAGCTGCTCCTGATAAGATCCTATGTAGATCGGAGGAGGGAGGAGTTAGAGGCAGAGCTCCTCCCACCTCCCCCACACTCCCATCTACTTAGGAGATATCAGCTGCTCCTGATAAGATCCTATGTAGAGGGGAGAGGATGGAGGAGTTAGAGGCAGAGCTCCTCCCACCTCCCCCACACTCCCATCTACTTAGGAGATATCAGCTGCTCCTGATAAGATCCTCTGTAGATCGGAGGAGGGAGGAGTTAGAGGCAGAGCTCCTCCCACCTCCCCCACACTCCCATCTACTTAGGAGATATTAGCTGCTCCTGATAAGATCCTATGTAGATCAGAGGAGAAGGAGGAGGGAGGAGTTAGAGGCAGAGCTCCTCCCACCTCCCCCACACTCCCATCTACTTAGGAGATATCAGCTGCTCCTGATAAGATCCTATGTAGATCGGAGGAGGGAGAAGTTAGAGGCAGAGCTCCTCCCACCTCCCCAACACTCCCATCTACTTAGGAGATATTAGCTGCTCCTGATAAGGTCCTATGTAGATCGGAGGCGGGAAGAGAGAGGAGTTAGAGGCAGAGCTCCTCCCACCTCCCCCACACTCCCATCTACTTAGGAGATATCAGCTGCTCCTGATAAGATCCTATGTAGATCGGAGGAGGGAGGAGTTAGAGGCAGAGCTCCTCCCACCTCCCCCACACTCCCATCTACTTAGGAGATATCAGCTGCTCCTGATAAGATCCTATGTAGATCAGAGGAGGAGGAGGAGTTAGAGGAAGAGCTCCTCCCACCTCCCCCACACTCCCATCTACTTAGGAGATATCAGCTGCTCCTGATAAGATCCTATGTAGATCGGAGGAAGAGGAGGAGGGAAGAGTGAGAGGCAGAGCTCCTCCCACCTCCCCCACACTCCCATCTACTTAGGAGATATCAGCTGCTCCTGATAAGATCCTATGTAGATCGGAGGAGGAGGAGGAGGGAGGAGTTAGAGGCAGAGCTCCTCCCACCTCCCCCACACTCCCATCTACTTAGGAGATATCAGCTGCTCCTGATAAGATCCTATGTAGATCGGAGGAGGAGGAGGGAGGAGTTAGAGGCAGAGCTCCTCCCACCTCCCCCACACTCCCATCTACTTAGGAGATATCAGCTGCTCCTGATAAGATCCTATGTAGATCGGAGGAGGAGGAGGAGGGAGGAGTTAGAGGCAGAGCTCCTCCCACCTCCCCCACACTCCCATCTACTTAGGAGATATCAGCTGCTCCTGATAAGATCCTATGTAGATCGGAGGAGGGAGGAGTTAGAGGCAGAGCTCCTCCCACCTCCCCCACACTCCCATCTACTTAGGAGATATCAGCTGCTCCTGATAAGATCCTATGTAGATCGGAGGAGGGAGGAGTTAGAGGCAGAGCTCCTCCCACCTCCCCCACACTCCCATCTACTTAGGAGATATCAGCTGCTCCTGATAAGATCCTATGTAGATCGGAGGAGAAGGAGGGAGTAGTTAGAGGCAGAGCTCCTCCCACCTCCCCCACACTCCCATCTCCTTAGGAGATATCAGCTGCTCCTGATAAGATCCTATGTAGATCGGAGGAGGAGGAGGAGGAGGAGGGAGGAGTTAGAGGCAGAGCTCCTCCCACCTCCCCCACACTTCCATCTACTTAGGAGATATCAGCTGCTCCTGATAAGATCCTATGTAGATCAGAGGAGGAGGAGGAGGGAGGAGTTAGAGGCAGAGCTCCTCCCACCTCCCCCACACTCCCATCTACTTAGGAGATATCAGCTGCTCCTGATAAGATCCTATGTAGATCGGAGGAGGAGGGAGGAGTTAGAGGCAGAGCTCCTTCCACCTCCCCCACACTCCCATCTACTTAGGAGATATCAGCTGCTCCTGATAAGATCCTATGTAGATCGGAGGAGGAGGGAGGAGTTAGAGGCAGAGCTCCTCCCACCTCCCCCACACTCCCATTTACTTAGCAGATATTAGCTGCTCCTGATAACATCCTATGTAGATCGGAGGAGGAGGGAGGAGTTAGAGGCAGAGCTCCTCCCACCTCCCCCACACTCCCATCTACTTAGGAGATATCAGCTGCTCCTGATAAGATCCTATGTAGATCGGAGGAGGGAGGAGTTAGAGGCAGAGCTCCTCCCACCACCCCCACACTCCCATCTAGTTAGGAGATATCAGCTGCTCCTGATAAGATCCTATGTAGATGGAAGGAGGAGGAGAAGGGAGGAGTTAGAGGCAGAGCTCCTCCCACCTCCCCCACACTCCCATCTACTTAGGAGATATCAGCTGCTCCTGATAAGATCCTATGTAGATCGGAGGAGGAGGGAGGAGTTAGAGGCAGAGCTCCTCCCACCTCCCCCACACTCCCATCTACTTAGGAGATATCAGCTGCTCCTGATAAGATCCTATGTAGATCGGAGGAGGGAGGAGTTAGAGGCAGAGCTCCTCCCACCTCCCCCACACTCCCATCTACTTAGGAGATATCAGCTGCTCCTGATAAGATCCTATATAGATGAGAGGAGGAGGAGGGAGGAGTTAGAGGCAGAGCTCCTCCCACCTCCCCCACACTCCCATCTCCTTAGGAGATATCAGCTGCTCCTGATAAGATCCTATGTAGATCGGAGGAGGAGGAGGAGGAGGAGGGAAGAGTTAGAGGCAGAGCTCCTCTCACCTCCCCCACACTCCCATCTCCTTAGGAGATATCAGCTGATCCTGATAAGATCCTATGTAGATCGGAGGAGGAGGAGGGAGGAGTTAGAGGCAGAGCTCCTCCCACCTCTCCCACACTCCCATCTACTTAGGAGATATCAGCTGCTCCTGATAAGATCCTATGTAGATCAGAGGAGAAGGAGGAGGGAGGAGTTAGAGGCAGAGCTCCTCCCACCTCCCCCACACTCCCATCTACTTAGGAGATATCAGCTGCTCCTGATAAGATCCTATGTAGATGGGAGGAGAAGGGAGGAGTTAGAGGCAGAGCTCCTCCCACCTCCCCCACACTCCCATCTCCTTAGGAGATATCAGCTGCTCCTGATAAGATCCTATGTAGATCGGAGGAGGAGGAGGGAGGAGTTAGAGGCAGAGCTCCTCCCACCTCCCCCACACTCCCATCTCCTTAGGAGATATCAGCTGCTCCTGATAAGATCCTATGTAGAGGGGAGAGGATGGAGGAGTTAGAGGCAGAGCTCCTCCCACCTCCCCCACACTCCCATCTCCTTAGGAGATATCAGCTGCTCCTGATAAGATCCTATGTAGATCGGAGGAGGAGGTGGAGGAGGAGGGAGGAGTTAGAGGCAGAGCTCCTCCCACCTCCCCCACACTCCCATCTACTTAGGAGATATCAGCTGCTCCTGATAAGATCTTATGTAGATGGGAGGAGAAGGGAGGAGTTAGAGGCAGAGCTCCTCCCACCTCCCCCACACTCCCATCTCCTTAGGAGATATCAGCTGCTCCTGATAAGATCCTATGTAGATCGGAGGAAGAGGAGGAGGGAAGAGTTAGAGGCAGAGCTCCTCCCACCTCCCCCACACTCCCATCTACTTAGGAGATATCAGCTGCTCCTGATAAGATCCTATGTAGATGGGAGGAGAAGGGAGGAGTTAGAGGCAGAGCTCCTCCCACCTCCCCCACACTCCCATCTCCTTAGGAGATATCAGCTGCTCCTGATAAGATCCTATGTAGATCGGAGGAGGAGGAGGGAGGAGTTAGAGGCAGAGCTCCTCCCACCTCCCCCACACTCCCATCTACTTAGGAGATATCAGCTGCTCCTGATAAGATCCTATGTAGATCGGAGGAGGAGGAGGAGGGAGGAGTTAGAGGCAGAGCTCCTCCCACCTCCCCCACACTCCCATCTACTTAGGAGATATCAGCTGCTCCTGATAAGATCCTATGTAGATCGGAGGAGGGAGGAGTTAGAGGCAGAGCTCCTCCCACCTCCCCCACACTCCCATCTGACGCGCCCCCTGGGACATATTCCTTTTTGAGGGGAATACCCGGCACCGGATCAGATGGGGGGTTGTAGTCTCCGAGCGGCTGTGACCCGGCCCCGTGCCCAGGGCGTCAAGCTCAGTGTTATGTGGCAGTCCTTACTGATGTTATTAAAGTTCGTTGTGTCGACTACGCCACCCGTTGTGATGCGGCCACTGTGGCCGCCGCTGCTGCAGGGTCCGCTGAGGCTGATGGTGGGTGCGCAGCTTGGTGGGATAACCCCCAACGGGAGGGGTATAGCCTCAGAGGGGACAGGCGCAGAGGATGGGGGTTGTGGTGGTGCAGTGCAGCCGGTAATGATGACAGACTCGGGTTGTGCAGTTAAGGGTCTTTACTTACTGCAGATGTTCCTGGTCACTCTAGCTCCAAGTGACCTCCCGAGCCGTGCTGCGTCCACCAGGTCCTGGATCCGGCCAACCCCCAAACAAGTCCGGAGCGTGGCCCTGAGCTCTCCCTCTGTCCTTTCTTCAGCCGTCCCCACCAGTGATTCACCTAAATCCAGCTCCCTCGGGCCTTCTGTTGGGCAACCTTTGGCCTCAGGTTCCCTGACCCTCCATGTGGTGTGCCTTCAGGGTGAATGTAGTGGGTGACCGTGACAGACACTGCCCACGGTCTCCGGTCTCTGGCTGGGGAATGTCTTTGCCCCCACCAGCTTGGGTTCCGGTACCCTTCTGCTGACTCCTCACCCGGTGTTCTTATTTGGGTTCTTGGGTCCCTTCTTTGTCCCCCTCTGGGTCTTTCTGCACTCCACTCTCTCTCCAGGGCTGTTGTTTCTTTCTCTCTCTTGCTGCAGGCTTGTCCTCTGCATCTGACTTCCTCTCTGCGTCTGACCCTGATCTTTGATGGTGCCCACCTTATATACACCCTCTATGTGTGAGCTCAGGTGACCAGCACCCAATGAGCTCCTATCACTACCCAGACTGCTCCCCCTATCTGCCCCTACACTACATGGGATGTTCCTCCCCCCTCCCACTCCAGCCAGGAACAGGCTCGGTCGCACCTGCACATTTCTAAGTGGGAGTGCCGTCGGCCTGCTCCTCTGGAATGGGATGTATGTAGTGCATGCAGTCTATCTGAGCTCAGTTCCACACTCCTTCCTTACCCGGGAGTGGAATATCACACCTCTGGGTTGAGGTGCAATACCCCTGTAGCAGCCGAATCCTCAGGGTGCTACATTCCCCCCTGGTAAATCACAGCACGTCCTCGGGCTGCAAGACATAAAACACCAAAACATACAAATTTTTATAAACATGTAAAACACATAAAACATATATATATAAAACTTTCTCGTCGTCTTTTTCTTTCTTCCTCCTCTGGTCACCGTGCAACTCGTGACCAGGTAAAGTGCGACAGTCTTTTGAAAAACAGTTTCTCATATAAAACCGGTAGGGGCGCTTTAGGAAGCGCAACTATGTACAGGGAAATTTTGGCCGTTCTCAGTCCCCGGCCAGGTAAAGGGAAAGGGATGGCTGCTCACAGTCCTCAGCCTGGTATGGAAGGGGTCACACAGGTAAACAGTTCACTGGTCCCAACGGGGACTACTTTAGCAGCAACGGTTGCTTGGGTACCCCGACGGGTAACTATGTACAGTCCTTTGTACTATTTCAGTCATAGTACCTTCTAGCCTTGAACCCGTCCGGGTCTTCTGGCTCCTCCTCCCTACACCGCAACTCCTCCTCCGTCAGGCGGTGCACGTGGAGGGCATAAGGTCCCTTGGCACACTTGTGCCGGGTGAACGTTACCTCGTCACCGACGTAGAGGTCACGGCCTTTGTGACCCTCTGGCAGGTGGGACTCGACGTCCCGTCGAGTAACGAAGACGTCACCCATGGTGTTCCGGTCCCTTATGAAGCCCCACCCATGCTGCGCATTAAACTTTATTACCGTCCCGATGGTACGGGGACGATCTGCTGCACAGGGGTCCCTCCTAGTCCGGCTCTTCTGCTCCGCGCTGCGGGTCTGGGCCCATTGCTCTCTGGCCCGCCTCTCCTCCCGCTCTCTCTTGAACTCTGCCAGCTGTTGACGGCAACACTCGGTACGCTCTGCTGCAGCTGCCCGAGTCTCTCCGGTGAACCCCATCAAATCTTCTCCCGTGGGGTCCCACACGAACTGGGCTTCCTCGAGTGGAGGCGAGACCCGAGTCACGGGCTTCGGAGCCGGGATTAGGGGCTCACACAAGGGCCCCAACTTCTTTTGTCGCTCCAGTTCCAAGAATTCTTTGGGCCAGATGAAAGGCCGCCCGTCCGGCCACGTTAGCTGGCTGAAGGGGTCCTCTCCCAGATATGGCACCCTTGGTGTTGCGGGTGCGGGCGCGATGGTGGGGGCGCCCAGGTTGCCCAGGCCTTGCGGCCAGGCCGGGGGCATCTGGAAGGTAAATGGAACTGTTAGGACGGCGGCGCCCTGGGCTACCTGGCCTTGCGACCAGGCCGGAGGCTCCGCGGAGGTAGATGGCTCTGCTGGGGATGCGGCGCCCGGAAACGCTAGGCCCTGCGACCAGGCCGGAGGCTCCTCCTCCTTCGCCACGCTCCGGGTCACGACGCGTGACGTCACCGGGGTCGCGACGGCGGCTTCCGGTCGGGGCCTAGTCGGTGGCGGTGTCATGGCGGTCTCGGGTACGGCCGGGGGACCTTCGGGCTCTGCGACGGGGAGCTGGGGCAGGTAAGCGGTCTTCCGGTATGGGGTATAGGCGTCCCCCTTACCTGCTGCCATGCGTCTCGCTCCCTCTTCTGCGCCGTCTCCGGCCTTGGGTCCTCCCGCGTCATCCGCAGAGGCAGTCGATGTCTTCTTCCAAGGGAGCGGGCTCCGTGGACGGGTTCCAGCTTGCTGGGCCATCTCCCGGCCCCACTCCGCCAGGATCTCCCTCTGCACTCGGGCCATCCTTCCCGCGAGGCCCTCCAGGGCACTCCGCGCGCACTCCCGGTCTCGGGGGAGCTGCGCTAGGATCTCCGCTAAGCCTAGCGGGGTTGTTGACTCCAGCAGGCTCTTGACCATCGGGTCGGTGCTGCTCTGCTCTGCTTCCGGCAGGCTCCTGGCCAGCGGGCCGGTGCTGCTCTGCTCTCCTCCTTCTTCCTCCAGCAGGCTCCTGGCCAGCGGGCCGGTGCTGCTCTGCTGCCGCTCCATTCCCGGGTCTATTCTTTCTCTCCTCGACTCCGGGTGCTCTCGCTCTCGACACCTTGTCTCCGGGTGCGCTCGTTCTAGACCGCTCCAAGCGACACCCATTTTTTCTCTTTTCTTTCGTCTCCTCCCACTTCGAGGGCGGTCCCGGGGCAACTCGGTGACTGTCAGCTCCAGGGGGAGTTCTTTCACGCTGACAGACACCTCCAGCATCACAGTCTCTGTTGGTGGGGGCGGTTTCCACTTTTGGCGCCATTTTCTGTCCCGGCCCACGATGGGAGGTGGCCTCTTGCTCTCCTTTGGCACGCCCATAATGGCGTCCGCTGCTCTTCCAAGGCGGGAAATCTGCGGTTTTGGCGGGAATCGCTTCCCAGTGGCGGGAAACTCTGCAGATGGCGGGAACAAGCTGGAAATGGCGGACAATCGGCGGGAAACGACTGGTGATGGAGTCCGATGGCGTGGACCCTCCGGAACCGGCAGGAGTCTTCTTTCTGAGGTAAACTTGCACTTTTCTTCAGGCACGCAGTACCCGGGTGTTGCGGGCACGTAATCCTGCCGACTACGCCAAAGTTGACGCGCCCCCTGGGACATATTCCTTTTTGAGGGGAATACCCGGCACCGGATCAGATGGGGGGTTGTAGTCTCCGAGCGGCTGTGACCCGGCCCCGTGCCCAGGGCGTCAAGCTCAGTGTTATGTGGCAGTCCTTACTGATGTTATTAAAGTTCGTTGTGTCGACTACGCCACCCGTTGTGATGCGGCCACTGTGGCCGCCGCTGCTGCAGGGTCCGCTGAGGCTGATGGTGGGTGCGCAGCTTGGTGGGATAACCCCCAACGGGAGGGGTATAGCCTCAGAGGGGACAGGCGCAGAGGATGGGGGTTGTGGTGGTGCAGTGCAGCCGGTAATGATGACAGACTCGGGTTGTGCAGTTAAGGGTCTTTACTTACTGCAGATGTTCCTGGTCACTCTAGCTCCAAGTGACCTCCCGAGCCGTGCTGCGTCCACCAGGTCCTGGATCCGGCCAACCCCCAAACAAGTCCGGAGCGTGGCCCTGAGCTCTCCCTCTGTCCTTTCTTCAGCCGTCCCCACCAGTGATTCACCTAAATCCAGCTCCCTCGGGCCTTCTGTTGGGCAACCTTTGGCCTCAGGTTCCCTGACCCTCCATGTGGTGTGCCTTCAGGGTGAATGTAGTGGGTGACCGTGACAGACACTGCCCACGGTCTCCGGTCTCTGGCTGGGGAATGTCTTTGCCCCCACCAGCTTGGGTTCCGGTACCCTTCTGCTGACTCCTCACCCGGTGTTCTTATTTGGGTTCTTGGGTCCCTTCTTTGTCCCCCTCTGGGTCTTTCTGCACTCCACTCTCTCTCCAGGGCTGTTGTTTCTTTCTCTCTCTTGCTGCAGGCTTGTCCTCTGCATCTGACTTCCTCTCTGCGTCTGACCCTGATCTTTGATGGTGCCCACCTTATATACACCCTCTATGTGTGAGCTCAGGTGACCAGCACCCAATGAGCTCCTATCACTACCCAGACTGCTCCCCCTATCTGCCCCTACACTACATGGGATGTTCCTCCCCCCTCCCACTCCAGCCAGGAACAGGCTCGGTCGCACCTGCACATTTCTAAGTGGGAGTGCCGTCGGCCTGCTCCTCTGGAATGGGATGTATGTAGTGCATGCAGTCTATCTGAGCTCAGTTCCACACTCCTTCCTTACCCGGGAGTGGAATATCACACCTCTGGGTTGAGGTGCAATACCCCTGTAGCAGCCGAATCCTCAGGGTGCTACACATCTACTTAGGAGATATCAGCTGCTCCTGATAAGATCCTATGTAGATCGGAGGAGGGAGGAGTTAGAGGCAGAGCTCCTCCCACCTCCCCCACACTCCCATCTACTTAGGAGATATCAGCTGCTCCTGATAAGATCCTATGTAGATCGGAGGAGGAGGGAGGAGTTAGAGGCAGAGCTCCTCCCACCTCCCGCACACTCCCATCTACTTAGGAGATATCAGCTGCTCCTGATAAGATCCTATGTAGATCGGAGGAGAGAGGAGTTAGAGGCAGAGCTCCTCCCACCTCCCCCACACTCCCATCTACTTAGGAGATATTAGCTGCTCCTGATAAGGTACTATGTAGATCGGAGGCGGGAAGAGAGAGGAGTTAGAGGCAGAGCTCCTCCCACCTCCCCCACACTCCCATCTACTTAGGAGATATCAGCTGCTCCTGATAAGATCCTATGTAGATTGGAGGAGGGAGGAGTTAGAGGCAGAGCTCCTCCCACCTCCCCCACACTCCCATCTACTTAGGAGATATCAGCTGCTCCTGATAAGATCCTATGTAGATCGGAGGAGGGAGGAGTTAGAGGCAGAGCTCCTCCCACCTCCCCCACACTCCCATCTACTTAGGAGATATTAGCTGCTCCTGATAAGGTCCTATGTAGATCAGAGGAGGAGGAGGAGGGAGGAGTTAGAGGCAGAGCTCCTCCCACCTCCCCCACACTCCCATCTACTTAGGAGATATCAGCTGCTCCTGATAAGTTCCTATGTAGATCAGAGGAGGAGGAGGAGTTAGAGGAAGAGCTCCTCCCACCTCCCCCACACTCCCATCTACTTAGGAGATATCAGCTGCTCCTGATAAGTTCCTATGTAGATCAGAGGAGGAGGAGGAGTTAGAGGAAGAGCTCCTCCCACCTCCCCCACACTCCCATCTACTTAGGAGATATCAGCTGCTCCTGATAAGTTCCTATGTAGATCAGAGGAGGAGGAGGAGTTAGAGGCAGAGCTCCTCCCACCTCCCCCACACTCCCATCTACTTAGGAGATATCAGCTGCTCCTGATAAGTTCCTATGTAGATCAGAGGAGGAGGAGGAGTTAGAGGAAGAGCTCCTCCCACCTCCCCCACACTCCCATCTACTTAGGAGATATCAGCTGCTCCTGATAAGATCCTATGTAGATCGGAGGAGAAGGAGGGAGGAGTTAGAGGCAGAGCTCCTCCCACCTCCCCCACACTCCCATCTCCTTAGGAGAAATCAGCTGCTCCTGATAAGATCCTATGTAGATCGGAGGAGGAGGAGGAGGAGGAGGGAGGAGTTAGAGGCAGAGCTCCTCCCACCTCCCCCACACTCCCATCTACTTAGGAGATATCAGCTGCTCCTGATAAGATCCTATGTAGATCGGAGGAGAAGGAGGGAGGAGTTAGAGGCAGAGCTCCTCCCACCTCCCCCACACTCCCATCTCCTTAGGAGATATCAGCTGCTCCTGATAAGATCCTATGTAGATCGGAGGAGGAGGAGGAGGAGGAGGTAGGAGTTAGAGGCAGAGCTCCTCCCACCTCCCCCACACTTCCATCTACTTAGGAGATATCAGCTGCTCCTGATAAGATCCTATGTAGATCGGAGGAGGAGGAGGAGGGAGGAGTTAGAGGCAGAGCTCCTCCCACCTCCCCCACACTCCCATCTACTTAGGAGATATCAGCTGCTCCTGATAAGATCCTATGTAGATCGGAGGAGGAGGGAGGAGTTAGAGGCAGAGCTCCTCCCACCACCCCCACACTCCCATCTACTTAGGAGATATCAGCTGCTCCTGATAAGATCCTATGTAGATCGGAGGAGGGAGAAGGGAGGAGTTAGAGGCAGAGCACCTCCCCCATACTCCCATCTACTTAGGACATATCAGCTGCTCCTGATAAGATCCTATGTAGATCGGAGGAGGAGGGAGGAGTTAGAGGCAGAGCTCCTCCCACCTCCCCCACACTCCCATTTACTTAGCAGATATTAGCTGCTCCTGATAACATCCTATGTAGATCGGAGGAGGGAGGAGTTAGAGGCAGAGCTCCTCCCACCACCCCCACACTCCCATCTAGTTAGGAGATATCAGCTGCTCCCGATAAGATCCTATGTAGATGGAAGGAGGAGGAGAAGGGAGGAGTTAGAGGCAGAGCTCCTCCCACCTCTCCCACACTCCCATCTACTTAGGAGATATCAGCAGCTCCTGATAAGATCCTATGTAGATCAGAGGAGGAGGGAGGAGTTAGAGGCAGAGCTCCTCCCACCTCCCCCACACTCTCATGTACTTAGGAGATATCAGCTGCTTCTGATAAGATCCTATGTACATCGGAGGAGGAGGAGGGAGGAGTTAGAGGCAGAGCTCCTCCCACCTCCCCCACACTCCCATCTACTTAGGAGATATCAGCTGCTCCTGATAAGATCCTATGTAGATCGGAGGAGGAGGAGGGAGGAGTTAGAGGCAGAGCTCCTCCCACCTCCCTCACACTCCCATCTACTTAGGAGATATTAGCTGCTCCTGATAAGATCCTATGTAGATCGGAGGAGGGAGGGAGGAGTTAGAGGCAGAGCTCCTCCCACCTCCCCCACACTCCCATCTACTTAGGAGATATCAGCTGCTCCTGATAAGATCCTATGTAGATCGGAGGAGGGAGGAGTTAGAGGCAGAGCTCCTCCCACCTCCCCCACACTCCCATCTACTTAGGAGATATCAGCTGCTCCTGATAAGATCCTATGTAGATCGGAGGAGGAGGGAGGAGTTAGAGGCAGAGCTCCTCCCACCTCCCCCACACTTCCATCTACTTAGGAGATATCAGCTGCTCCTGATAAGATCCTATGTAGATCGGAGGAGTGAGGAGTTAGAGGCAGAGCTCCTCCCACCTCCCCCACACTCCCATCTACTTAGGAGATATCAGCTGCTCCTGATAAGATCCTATGTAGATCAGAGGAGGAGGGAGGAGTTAGAGGCAGAGATCCTCCCACCTCCCCCACACTCCCATCTACTTAGGAGATATCAGCTGCTCCTGATAAGATCCTATGTAGATCGGAGGAGGAGGAGTTAGAGGAAGAGCTCCTCCCACCTCCCCCACACTCCCATCTCCTTAGGAGATATCAGCTGCTCCTGATAAGATCCTATGTAGATCAGAGGAGGAGGAGGAGGGAGTAGTTAGAGGCAGAGCTCCTCCCACCTCCCCCACACTCCCATCTCCTTAGGAGATATCAGCTGCTTCTGATAAGATCCTATATAGATCAGAGGAGGAGGAGGAGGGAGGAGTTAGAGGCAGAGCTCCTCCCACCTCCCCCACACTCCCATCTACTTAGGAGATATCAGCTGCTCCTGATAAGATCCTATGTAGATCGGAGGAGGAGGGAGGAGTTAGAGGCAGAGCTCCTCCCACCTCCCAAACACTCCCATCTACTTAGGAGATATCAGCTGCTCCTGATAAGATCCTATGTAGATCAGAGGAGGAGGAGGAGGGAGGAGTTAGAGGCAGAGCTCCTCCCACCTCCCTCACACTCCCATCTACTTAGGAGATATCAGCTGCTCCTGATAAGATCCTATGTAGATCAGAGGAGGAGGGAGGAGTTAGAGGCAGAGCTCCTCCCACCTCCCCCACACTCCCATCTCCTTAGGAGATATCAGCTGCTCCTGATAAGATCCTATGTAGATCGGAGGAGGAGGAGGGAGGAGTTAGAGGCAGAGCTCCTCCCACCTCCCCCACACTCCCATCTACTTAGGAGATATCAGCTGCTCCTGAAAAGATCCTATGTAGATCGGAGGAGGAGGAGGAGGGAAGAGTTAGAGGCAGAGCTCCTCCCACCTCCCCCACACTCCCATCTCCTTAGGAGATATCAGCTGCTCCTGATAAGATCCTATGTAGATCGGAGGAGGAGGAGGGAGGAGTTAGAGGCAGAGCTCCTCCCACCTCCCCCACACTCCCATCTACTTAGGAGATATCAGCTGCTCCTGATAAGATCCTATGTAGATCGGAGGAGGAGGAGGAGGGAGGAGTTAGAGGCAGAGCTCCTCCCACCTCCCCCACACTCCCATCTACTTAGGAGATATCAGCTGCTCCTGATAAGATCCTATGTAGATCGGAGGAGGGAGGAGTTAGAGGCAGAGCTCCTCCCACCTCCCCCACACTCCCATCTACTTAGGAGATATCAGCTGCTCCTGATAAGATCCTATGTAGATCGGAGGAGGGAGGAGGGAGGAGTTAGAGGCAGAGCTCCTCCCACCTCCCCCACACTCCCATCTACTTAGGAGATATCAGCTGCTCCTGATAAGATCCTATGTAGAGGAGAGAGGATGGAGGAGTTAGAGGCAGAGCTCCTCCCACCTCCCCCACACTCCCATCTACTTAGGAGATATCAGCTGCTCCTAATAAGATCCTATGTAGATCGGAGGAGAGAGGAGTTAGAGGCAGAGCTCCTCCCACCTCCCCCACACTCCCATCTACTTAGGAGATATTAGCTGCTCCTGATAAGGTCCTATGTAGATCGGAGGAGGGAGGAGTTAGAGGCAGAGCTCCTCCCACCTCCCCCACACTCCCATCTACTTAGGAGATATCAGCTGCTCCTGATAAGATCCTATGTAGATCGGAGGAGGGAGGAGTTAGAGGCAGAGCTCCTCCCACCTCCCCCAAAATCCCATCTACTTAGGAGATATCAGCTGCTCCTGATAAGATCCTATGTAGATCGGAGGAGGGAGGAGTTAGAGGCAGAGCTCCTCCCACCTCCCCCACACTCCCATCTACTTAGGAGATATCAGCTGCTCCTGATAAGATCCTATGTAGATCGGAGGAGGAGGAGAAGGGAGGAGTTAGAGGCAGAGCTCCTCCCACCTCCCCCACACTCCCATCTACTTAGGAGATATCAGCTGCTCCTGATAAGATCCTATGTAGATCGGAGGAGGAGGAGGAAGGAGGAGTTAGAGGCAGAGCTCCTCCCACCTCCCCCACACTCCCATCTAGTTAGGAGATATCAGCTGCTCCTGATAAGATCCTATGTAGATCGGAGGAGGAGGAGGGAGGAGTTAGAGGCAGAGCTCCTCCCACCTCCCCCACACTCCCATCTAGTTAGGAGATATCAGCTGCTCCTGATAAGATCCTATGTAGATCAGAGGAGGAGGGAGGAGTTAGAGGCAGAGCTTCTCCCACCTCCCCCACACTCCCATCTACTTAGGAGATATTAGCTGCTCCTGATAAGATCCTATGTAGATCGGAGGAGAAGGGAGGAGTTAAAGGCAGAGCTCCTCCCACCTCCCCCACACTCCCATCTACTTAGGAGATATCAGCTGCTCCTGATAAGATCTTATGTAGATCGGAGGAGGGAGGAGTTAGAGGCAGAGCTCCTCCCACCTCCCCCACACTCCCATCTACTTAGGAGATATTAGCTGCTCCTGATAAGATCCAATGTAGATCAAGGAGGAGGAGGAGGAGGGAGGAGTTAGAGGCAGAGCTCCTCCCACCTCCCCCACACTTCCATCTACTTAGGAGATATCAGCTGCTCCTGATAAGATCCTATGTAGATCGGAGGAGGAGGGAGGAGTTAGAGGCAGAGCTCCTCCCACCTCCCCCACACTCCCATCTACTTAGGAGATATCAGCTGCTCCTGATAAGATCCTATGTAGATCGGAGGAGGAGAAGCGAGGAGCTAGAGGCAGAGTTCCTCCCACCTCCCCCACACTCCCATCTACTTAGGAGATATCAGCTGCTCCTGATAAGATCCTATGTAGATCGGAGGAGGAGGGAGGAGTTAGAGGAAGAGCTCCTCCCACCTCCCCCACACTTCCATCTACTTAGAAGATATCAGCTGCTCCTGATAAGATCCTATGTAGATAGGAGGAGGATGGAGGAGTTAGAGGCAGAGCTCCTCCCACCTCCCCCACACTTCCATCTACTTAGAAGATATCAGCTGCTCCTGATAAGATCCTATGTAGATCGGAGGATGAGGGAGGAGTTAGAGGCAGAGCTCCTCCCACCTCCCCCACACTCCCATCTACTTAGGAGATATCAGCTGCTCCTGATAAGATCCTATGTAGATCGGAGGAGGAGGGAGGAGTTAGAGGCAGAGCTCCTCCCACCACCCCCACACTCCCATCTACTTAGGATCTTATCAGGAGCAGCTGATATCTCCTAAGTAGATGGGAGTGTGGGGGAAGTGGGAGGAGCTCTGCCTCTAACTCCTCCCTCCACCTCCGATCTACATAGGATCTTATCAGGAGCAGTTAATATCTCCTATGTAGATCGGAGGAGGGAGGAGTTAGAGGCAGAGCTCCTCCCACCTCCGCCACACTTCCATCTACTTAGGAGATATCAGCTGCTCCTGATAAGATCCTATGTAGATCGGAGGAGGGAGGAGTTAGAGGCAGAGCTCCTCCCACCTCCCCCACACTCCCATCTACTTAGGAGATATCAGCTGCTCCTGATAAGATCCTATGTAGATCGGAGGAGGGAGGAGTTAGAGGCAGAGCTCCTCCCACCTCCCCCACACTCCCATCTACTTAGGAGATATCAGCTGCTCCTGATAAGATCCTATGTAGATCGGAGGAGAAGGAGGGAGGAGTTAGAGGCAGAGCTCCTCCCACCTCCCCCACACTCCCATCTCCTTAGGAGATATCAGCTGCTCCTGATAAGATCCTATGTAGATCGGAGGAGGAGGAGGAGGAGGAGGGAGGAGTTAGAGGCAGAGCTCCTCCCACCTCCCCCACACTTCCATCTACTTAGGAGATATCAGCTGCTCCTGATAAGATCCTATGTAGATCGGAGGAGGAGGAGGAGGGAGGAGTTAGAGGCAGAGCTCCTCCCACCTCCCCCACACTCCCATCTACTTAGGAGATATCAGCTGCTCCTGATAAGATCCTATGTAGATCGGAGGAGGAGGGAGGAGTTAGAGGCAGAGCTCCTCCCACCACCCCCACACTCCCATCTACTTAGGAGATATCAGCTGCTCCTGATAAGATCCTATGTAGATCGGAGGAGGAGGGAGGAGTTAGAGGCAGAGCTCCTCCCACCTCCCCCACACTCCCATTTACTTAGCAGATATTAGCTGCTCCTGATAACATCCTATGTAGATCGGAGGAGGGAGGAGTTAGAGGCAGAGCTCCTCCCACCACCCCCACACTCCCATCTACTTAGGAGATATCAGCTGCTCCTGATAAGATCCTATGTAGATCGGAGGAGGGAGGAGTTAGAGGCAGAGCTCCTCCCACCACCCCCACACTCTCATCTAGTTAGGAGATATCAGCTGCTCCCGATAAGATCCTATGTAGATGGAAGGAGGAGGAGAAGGGAGGAGTTAGAGGCAGAGCTCCTCCCACCTCCCCCACACTCCCATCTACTTAGGAGATATTAGCTGCTCCTGATAAGATCCTATGTAGATGGAAGGAGGAGGAGAAGGGAGGAGTTAGAGGCAGAGCTCCTCCCACCTCCCCCACACTCCCATCTACTTAGGAGATATCAGCAGCTCCTGATAAGATCCTATGTAGATCAGAGGAGGAGGGAGGAGTTAGAGGCAGAGCTCCTCCCACCTCCCCCACACTCTCATGTACTTAGGAGATATCAGCTGCTTCTGATAAGATCCTATGTACATCGGAGGAGGAGGAGGGAGGAGTTAGAGGCAGAGCTCCTCCCACCTCCCCCACACTCCCATCTACTTAGGAGATATCAGCTGCTCCTGATAAGATCCTATGTAGATCGGAGGAGGAGGAGGGAGGAGTTAGAGGCAGAGCTCCTCCCACCTCCCCCACACTCCCATCTACTTAGGAGATATTAGCTGCTCCTGATAAGATCCTATGTAGATCGGAGGAGGGAGGGAGGAGTTAGAGGCAGAGCTCCTCCCACCTCCCCCACACTCCCATCTACTTAGGAGATATCAGCTGCTCCTGATAAGATCCTATGTAGATCGGAGGAGGGAGGAGTTAGAGGCAGAGCTCCTCCCACCTCCCCCACACTCCCATCTACTTAGGAGATATCAGCTGCTCCTGATAAGATCCTATGTAGATCGGAGGAGGAGGGAGGAGTTAGAGGCAGAGCTCCTCCCACCTCCCCCACACTTCCATCTACTTAGGAGATATCAGCTGCTCCTGATAAGATCCTATGTAGATCGGAGGAGTGAGGAGTTAGAGGCAGAGCTCCTCCCACCTCCCCCACACTCCCATCTACTTAGGAGATATCAGCTGCTCCTGATAAGATCCTATGTAGATCAGAGGAGGAGGGAGGAGTTAGAGGCAGAGATCCTCCCACCTCCCCCACACTCCCATCTCCTTAGGAGATATCAGCTGCTTCTGATAAGATCCTATATAGATCAGAGGAGGAGGAGGAGGGAGGAGTTAGAGGCAGAGCTCCTCCCACCTCCCCCACACTCCCATCTCCTTAGGAGATATCAGCTGCTTCTGATAAGATCCTATATAGATCAGAGGAGGAGGAGGAGGGAGGAGTTAGAGGCAGAGCTCCTCCCACCTCCCCCACACTCCCATCTACTTAGGAGATATCAGCTGCTCCTGAAAAGATCCTATGTAGATCGGAGGAGGAGGAGGAGGGAAGAGTTAGAGGCAGAGCTCCTCCCACCTCCCCCACACTCCCATCTCCTTAGGAGATATCAGCTGCTCCTGATAAGATCCTATGTAGATCGGAGGAGGAGGAGGGAGGAGTTAGAGGCAGAGCTCCTCCCACCTCCCCCACACTCCCATCTACTTAGGAGATATCAGCTGCTCCTGATAAGATCCTATGTAGATCGGAGGAGGGAGGAGTTAGAGGCAGAGCTCCTCCCACCTCCCCCACACTCCCATCTACTTAGGAGATATCAGCTGCTCCTGATAAGATCCTATGTAGATCGGAGGAGGGAGGAGGGAGGAGTTAGAGGCAGAGCTCCTCCCACCTCCCCCACACTCCCATCTACTTAGGAGATATCAGCTGCTCCTGATAAGATCCTATGTAGAGGGGAGAGGATGGCGGAGTTAGAGGCAGAGCTCCTCCCACCTCCCCCACACTCCCATCTACTTAGGAGATATCAGCTGCTCCTAATAAGATCCTATGTAGATCGGAGGAGAGAGGAGTTAGAGGCAGAGCTCCTCCCACCTCCCCCACACTCCCATCTACTTAGGAGATATTAGCTGCTCCTGATAAGGTCCTATGTAGATCGGAGGAGGGAGGAGTTAGAGGCAGAGCTCCTCCCACCTCCCCCACACTCCCATCTACTTAGGAGATATCAGCTGCTCCTAATAAGATCCTATGTAGATCGGAGGAGAGAGGAGTTAGAGGCAGAGCTCCTCCCACCTCCCCCACACTCCCATCTACTTAGGAGATATTAGCTGCTCCTGATAAGGTCCTATGTAGATCGGAGGAGGGAGGAGTTAGAGGCAGAGCTCCTCCCACCTCCCCCACACTCCCATCTACTTAGGAGATATCAGCTGCTCCTGATAAGATCCTATGTAGATCGGAGGAGGGAGGAGTTAGAGGCAGAGCTCCTCCCACCTCCCCCACACTCCCATCTACTTAGGAGATATCAGCTGCTCCTGATAAGATCCTATGTAGATCGGAGGAGGAGGAGAAGGGAGGAGTTAGAGGCAGAGCTCCTCCCACCTCCCCCACACTCCCATCTACTTAGGAGATATCAGCTGCTCCTGATAAGATCCTATGTAGATCAGAGGAGGAGGAGGAAGGAGGAGTTAGAGGCAGAGCTCCTCCCACCTCCCCCACACTAGCATCTACTTAGGAGATATCAGCTGCTCCTGATAAGATCCTATGTAGATCGGAGGAGGAGGAGGAAGGAGGAGTTAGAGGCAGAGCTCCTCCCACCTCCCCCACACTCCCATCTAGTTAGGAGATATCAGCTGCTCCTGATAAGATCCTATGTAGATCAGAGGAGGAGGAGGAGGGAGGAGTTAGAGGCAGAGCTCCTCCCACCTCCCTCACACTCCCATCTACTTAGGAGATATCAGCTGCTCCTGATAAGATCCTATGTAGATCAGAGGAGGAGGGAGGAGTTAGAGGCAGAGCTCCTCCCACCTCCCCCACACTCCCATCTCCTTAGGAGATATCAGCTGCTCCTGATAAGATCCTATGTAGATCGGAGGAGGAGGAGGGAGGAGTTAGAGGCAGAGCTCCTCCCACCTCCCCCACACTCCCATCTACTTAGGAGATATCAGCTGCTCCTGAAAAGATCCTATGTAGATCGGAGGAGGAGGAGGAGGGAAGAGTTAGAGGCAGAGCTCCTCCCACCTCCCCCACACTCCCATCTCCTTAGGAGATATCAGCTGCTCCTGATAAGATCCTATGTAGATCGGAGGAGGAGGAGGGAGGAGTTAGAGGCAGAGCTCCTCCCACCTCCCCCACACTCCCATCTACTTAGGAGATATCAGCTGCTCCTGATAAGATCCTATGTAGATCGGAGGAGGAGGAGGAGGGAGGAGTTAGAGGCAGAGCTCCTCCCACCTCCCCCACACTCCCATCTACTTAGGAGATATCAGCTGCTCCTGATAAGATCCTATGTAGATCGGAGGAGGGAGGAGTTAGAGGCAGAGCTCCTCCCACCTCCCCCACACTCCCATCTACTTAGGAGATATCAGCTGCTCCTGATAAGATCCTATGTAGATCGGAGGAGGGAGGAGGGAGGAGTTAGAGGCAGAGCTCCTCCCACCTCCCCCACACTCCCATCTACTTAGGAGATATCAGCTGCTCCTGATAAGATCCTATGTAGAGGAGAGAGGATGGAGGAGTTAGAGGCAGAGCTCCTCCCACCTCCCCCACACTCCCATCTACTTAGGAGATATCAGCTGCTCCTAATAAGATCCTATGTAGATCGGAGGAGAGAGGAGTTAGAGGCAGAGCTCCTCCCACCTCCCCCACACTCCCATCTACTTAGGAGATATTAGCTGCTCCTGATAAGGTCCTATGTAGATCGGAGGAGGGAGGAGTTAGAGGCAGAGCTCCTCCCACCTCCCCCACACTCCCATCTACTTAGGAGATATCAGCTGCTCCTGATAAGATCCTATGTAGATCGGAGGAGGGAGGAGTTAGAGGCAGAGCTCCTCCCACCTCCCCCAAAATCCCATCTACTTAGGAGATATCAGCTGCTCCTGATAAGATCCTATGTAGATCGGAGGAGGGAGGAGTTAGAGGCAGAGCTCCTCCCACCTCCCCCACACTCCCATCTACTTAGGAGATATCAGCTGCTCCTGATAAGATCCTATGTAGATCGGAGGAGGAGGAGAAGGGAGGAGTTAGAGGCAGAGCTCCTCCCACCTCCCCCACACTCCCATCTACTTAGGAGATATCAGCTGCTCCTGATAAGATCCTATGTAGATCGGAGGAGGAGGAGGAAGGAGGAGTTAGAGGCAGAGCTCCTCCCACCTCCCCCACACTCCCATCTAGTTAGGAGATATCAGCTGCTCCTGATAAGATCCTATGTAGATCGGAGGAGGAGGAGGGAGGAGTTAGAGGCAGAGCTCCTCCCACCACCCCCACACTCCCATCTAGTTAGGAGATATCAGCTGCTCCTGATAAGATCCTATGTAGATCAGAGGAGGAGGGAGGAGTTAGAGGCAGAGCTTCTCCCACCTCCCCCACACTCCCATCTACTTAGGAGATATTAGCTGCTCCTGATAAGATCCTATGTAGATCGGAGGAGAAGGGAGGAGTTAAAGGCAGAGCTCCTCCCACCTCCCCCACACTCCCATCTACTTAGGAGATATCAGCTGCTCCTGATAAGATCTTATGTAGATCGGAGGAGGGAGGAGTTAGAGGCAGAGCTCCTCCCACCTCCCCCACACTCCCATCTACTTAGGAGATATTAGCTGCTCCTGATAAGATCCAATGTAGATCAAGGAGGAGGAGGAGGAGGGAGGAGTTAGAGGCAGAGCTCCTCCCACCTCCCCCACACTTCCATCTACTTAGGAGATATCAGCTGCTCCTGATAAGATCCTATGTAGATCGGAGGAGGAGGGAGGAGTTAGAGGCAGAGCTCCTCCCACCTCCCCCACACTCCCATCTACTTAGGAGATATCAGCTGCTCCTGATAAGATCCTATGTAGATCGGAGGAGGAGAAGCGAGGAGCTAGAGGCAGAGTTCCTCCCACCTCCCCCACACTCCCATCTACTTAGGAGATATCAGCTGCTCCTGATAAGATCCTATGTAGATCGGAGGAGGAGGGAGGAGTTAGAGGAAGAGCTCCTCCCACCTCCCCCACACTTCCATCTACTTAGAAGATATCAGCTGCTCCTGATAAGATCCTATGTAGATAGGAGGAGGATGGAGGAGTTAGAGGCAGAGCTCCTCCCACCTCCCCCACACTTCCATCTACTTAGAAGATATCAGCTGCTCCTGATAAGATCCTATGTAGATCGGAGGATGAGGGAGGAGTTAGAGGCAGAGCTCCTCCCACCTCCCCCACACTCCCATCTACTTAGGAGATATCAGCTGCTCCTGATAAGATCCTATGTAGATCGGAGGAGGAGGGAGGAGTTAGAGGCAGAGCTCCTCCCACCACCCCCACACTCCCATCTACTTAGGATCTTATCAGGAGCAGCTGATATCTCCTAAGTAGATGGGAGTGTGGGGGAAGTGGGAGGAGCTCTGCCTCTAACTCCTCCCTCCACCTCCGATCTACATAGGATCTTATCAGGAGCAGTTAATATCTCCTATGTAGATCGGAGGAGGGAGGAGTTAGAGGCAGAGCTCCTCCCACCTCCGCCACACTTCCATCTACTTAGGAGATATCAGCTGCTCCTGATAAGATCCTATGTAGATCGGAGGAGGGAGGAGTTAGAGGCAGAGCTCCTCCCACCTCCCCCACACTCCCATCTACTTAGGAGATATCAGCTGCTCCTGATAAGATCCTATGTAGATCGGAGGAGGGAGGAGTTAGAGGCAGAGCTCCTCCCACCTCCCCCACACTCCCATCTACTTAGGAGATATCAGCTGCTCCTGATAAGATCCTATGTAGATCGGAGGAGAAGGAGGGAGGAGTTAGAGGCAGAGCTCCTCCCACCTCCCCCACACTCCCATCTCCTTAGGAGATATCAGCTGCTCCTGATAAGATCCTATGTAGATCGGAGGAGGAGGAGGAGGAGGAGGGAGGAGTTAGAGGCAGAGCTCCTCCCACCTCCCCCACACTTCCATCTACTTAGGAGATATCAGCTGCTCCTGATAAGATCCTATGTAGATCGGAGGAGGAGGAGGAGGGAGGAGTTAGAGGCAGAGCTCCTCCCACCTCCCCCACACTCCCATCTACTTAGGAGATATCAGCTGCTCCTGATAAGATCCTATGTAGATCGGAGGAGGAGGGAGGAGTTAGAGGCAGAGCTCCTCCCACCACCCCCACACTCCCATCTACTTAGGAGATATCAGCTGCTCCTGATAAGATCCTATGTAGATCGGAGGAGGAGGGAGGAGTTAGAGGCAGAGCTCCTCCCACCTCCCCCACACTCCCATTTACTTAGCAGATATTAGCTGCTCCTGATAACATCCTATGTAGATCGGAGGAGGGAGGAGTTAGAGGCAGAGCTCCTCCCACCACCCCCACACTCCCATCTACTTAGGAGATATCAGCTGCTCCTGATAAGATCCTATGTAGATCGGAGGAGGGAGGAGTTAGAGGCAGAGCTCCTCCCACCACCCCCACACTCTCATCTAGTTAGGAGATATCAGCTGCTCCCGATAAGATCCTATGTAGATGGAAGGAGGAGGAGAAGGGAGGAGTTAGAGGCAGAGCTCCTCCCACCTCCCCCACACTCCCATCTACTTAGGAGATATTAGCTGCTCCTGATAAGATCCTATGTAGATGGAAGGAGGAGGAGAAGGGAGGAGTTAGAGGCAGAGCTCCTCCCACCTCCCCCACACTCCCATCTACTTAGGAGATATCAGCAGCTCCTGATAAGATCCTATGTAGATCAGAGGAGGAGGGAGGAGTTAGAGGCAGAGCTCCTCCCACCTCCCCCACACTCTCATGTACTTAGGAGATATCAGCTGCTTCTGATAAGATCCTATGTACATCGGAGGAGGAGGAGGGAGGAGTTAGAGGCAGAGCTCCTCCCACCTCCCCCACACTCCCATCTACTTAGGAGATATCAGCTGCTCCTGATAAGATCCTATGTAGATCGGAGGAGGAGGAGGGAGGAGTTAGAGGCAGAGCTCCTCCCACCTCCCCCACACTCCCATCTACTTAGGAGATATTAGCTGCTCCTGATAAGATCCTATGTAGATCGGAGGAGGGAGGGAGGAGTTAGAGGCAGAGCTCCTCCCACCTCCCCCACACTCCCATCTACTTAGGAGATATCAGCTGCTCCTGATAAGATCCTATGTAGATCGGAGGAGGGAGGAGTTAGAGGCAGAGCTCCTCCCACCTCCCCCACACTCCCATCTACTTAGGAGATATCAGCTGCTCCTGATAAGATCCTATGTAGATCGGAGGAGGAGGGAGGAGTTAGAGGCAGAGCTCCTCCCACCTCCCCCACACTTCCATCTACTTAGGAGATATCAGCTGCTCCTGATAAGATCCTATGTAGATCGGAGGAGTGAGGAGTTAGAGGCAGAGCTCCTCCCACCTCCCCCACACTCCCATCTACTTAGGAGATATCAGCTGCTCCTGATAAGATCCTATGTAGATCAGAGGAGGAGGGAGGAGTTAGAGGCAGAGATCCTCCCACCTCCCCCACACTCCCATCTCCTTAGGAGATATCAGCTGCTTCTGATAAGATCCTATATAGATCAGAGGAGGAGGAGGAGGGAGGAGTTAGAGGCAGAGCTCCTCCCACCTCCCCCACACTCCCATCTCCTTAGGAGATATCAGCTGCTTCTGATAAGATCCTATATAGATCAGAGGAGGAGGAGGAGGGAGGAGTTAGAGGCAGAGCTCCTCCCACCTCCCCCACACTCCCATCTACTTAGGAGATATCAGCTGCTCCTGAAAAGATCCTATGTAGATCGGAGGAGGAGGAGGAGGGAAGAGTTAGAGGCAGAGCTCCTCCCACCTCCCCCACACTCCCATCTCCTTAGGAGATATCAGCTGCTCCTGATAAGATCCTATGTAGATCGGAGGAGGAGGAGGGAGGAGTTAGAGGCAGAGCTCCTCCCACCTCCCCCACACTCCCATCTACTTAGGAGATATCAGCTGCTCCTGATAAGATCCTATGTAGATCGGAGGAGGGAGGAGTTAGAGGCAGAGCTCCTCCCACCTCCCCCACACTCCCATCTACTTAGGAGATATCAGCTGCTCCTGATAAGATCCTATGTAGATCGGAGGAGGGAGGAGGGAGGAGTTAGAGGCAGAGCTCCTCCCACCTCCCCCACACTCCCATCTACTTAGGAGATATCAGCTGCTCCTGATAAGATCCTATGTAGAGGGGAGAGGATGGCGGAGTTAGAGGCAGAGCTCCTCCCACCTCCCCCACACTCCCATCTACTTAGGAGATATCAGCTGCTCCTAATAAGATCCTATGTAGATCGGAGGAGAGAGGAGTTAGAGGCAGAGCTCCTCCCACCTCCCCCACACTCCCATCTACTTAGGAGATATTAGCTGCTCCTGATAAGGTCCTATGTAGATCGGAGGAGGGAGGAGTTAGAGGCAGAGCTCCTCCCACCTCCCCCACACTCCCATCTACTTAGGAGATATCAGCTGCTCCTAATAAGATCCTATGTAGATCGGAGGAGAGAGGAGTTAGAGGCAGAGCTCCTCCCACCTCCCCCACACTCCCATCTACTTAGGAGATATTAGCTGCTCCTGATAAGGTCCTATGTAGATCGGAGGAGGGAGGAGTTAGAGGCAGAGCTCCTCCCACCTCCCCCACACTCCCATCTACTTAGGAGATATCAGCTGCTCCTGATAAGATCCTATGTAGATCGGAGGAGGGAGGAGTTAGAGGCAGAGCTCCTCCCACCTCCCCCACACTCCCATCTACTTAGGAGATATCAGCTGCTCCTGATAAGATCCTATGTAGATCGGAGGAGGAGGAGAAGGGAGGAGTTAGAGGCAGAGCTCCTCCCACCTCCCCCACACTCCCATCTACTTAGGAGATATCAGCTGCTCCTGATAAGATCCTATGTAGATCAGAGGAGGAGGAGGAAGGAGGAGTTAGAGGCAGAGCTCCTCCCACCTCCCCCACACTAGCATCTACTTAGGAGATATCAGCTGCTCCTGATAAGATCCTATGTAGATCGGAGGAGGAGGAGGAAGGAGGAGTTAGAGGCAGAGCTCCTCCCACCTCCCCCACACTCCCATCTAGTTAGGAGATATCAGCTGCTCCTGATAAGATCCTATGTAGATCGGAGGAGGAGGAGGGAGGAGTTAGAGGCAGAGCTCCTCCCACCTCCCCCACACTAGCATCTACTTAGGAGATATCAGCTGCTCCTGATAAGATCCTATGTAGATCGGAGGAGGAGGAGGAAGGAGGAGTTAGAGGCAGAGCTCCTCCCACCTCCCCCACACTCCCATCTAGTTAGGAGATATCAGCTGCTCCTGATAAGATCCTATGTAGATCGGAGGAGGAGGAGGGAGGAGTTAGAGGCAGAGCTCCTCCCACCTCCCCCACACTAGCATCTACTTAGGAGATATCAGCTGCTCCTGATAAGATCCTATGTAGATCGGAGGAGGAGGAGGGAGGAGTTAGAGGCAGAGCTTCTCCCACCTCCCCCACACTCCCATCTACTTAGGAGATATCAGCTGCTCCTGATAAGATCTTATGTAGATCGGAGGAGGGAGGAGTTAGAGGCAGAGCTCCTCCCACCTCCCCCACACTCCCATCTACTTAGGAGATATTAGCTGCTCCTGATAAGATCCAATGTAGATCAAGGAGGAGGAGGAGGAGGGAGGAGTTAGAGGCAGAGCTCCTCCCACCTCCCCCACACTTCCATCTACTTAGGAGATATCAGCTGCTCCTGATAAGATCCTATGTAGATCGGAGGAGGAGGGAGGAGTTAGAGGCAGAGCTCCTCCCACCTCCCCCACACTCCCATCTACTTAGGAGATATCAGCTGCTCCTGATAAGATCCTATGTAGAGGGGAGAGGAAGGAGGAGTTAGAGGCAGAGATCCTCCCACCTCCCCCACACTCCCATCTACTTAGGAGATATCAGCTGCTCCTGATAAGATCCTATGAAGATAGGAGGAGGAGGAGGAGGAGGGAGGAGTTAGAGGCAGAGCTCCTCCCACCTCCCCCACACTCCCATCTACTTAGGAGATATCAGCTGCTCCTGATAAGATCCTATGTAGATTGGAGGAGGAGGGAGGAGTTAGAGGCAGAGCTCCTCCCACCTCCGCCACACTTCCATCTACTTAGGACATATCAGCTGCTCCTGATAAGATCCTATGTAGATCGGAGGAGGGAGGGAGGAGTTAGAGGCAGAGCTCCTCCCACCTCCCCCACACTCCCATCTACTTAGGAGATATCAGCTGCTCCTGATAAGATCCTATGTAGATCGGAGGAGGAGAAGCGAGGAGCTAGAGGCAGAGTTCCTCCCACCTCCCCCACACTCCCATCTACTTAGGAGATATCAGCTGCTCCTGATAAGATCCTATGTAGATCGGAGGAGGAGGGAGGAGTTAGAGGAAGAGCTCCTCCCACCTCCCCCACACTTCCATCTACTTAGAAGATATCAGCTGCTCCTGATAAGATCCTATGTAGATCGGAGGAGGGAGGAGTTAGAGGCAGAGCTCCTCCCACCTCCCCCACACTTCCATCTACTTAGAAGATATCAGCTGCTCCTGATAAGATCCTATGTAGATCGGAGGATGAGGGAGGAGTTAGAGGCAGAGCTCCTCCCACCTCCCCCACACTCCCATCTACTTAGGAGATATCAGCTGCTCCTGATAAGATCCTATGTAGATCGGAGGAGGAGGGAGGAGTTAGAGGCAGAGCTCCTCCCACCTCCCCCACACTCCCATCTACTTAGGATCTTATCAGGAGCAGCTGATATCTCCTAAGTAGATGGGAGTGTGGGGGAAGTGGGAGGAGCTCTGCCTCTAACTCCTCCCTCCACCTCCGATCTACATAGGATCTTATCAGGAGCAGTTAATATCTCCTATGTAGATCGGAGGAGGGAGGAGTTAGAGGCAGAGCTCCTCCCACCTCCGCCACACTTCCATCTACTTAGGAGATATCAGCTGCTCCTGATAAGATCCTATGTAGATCGGAGGAGGGAGGAGTTAGAGGCAGAGCTCCTCCGACCTCCCCCACACTCCCATCTACTTAGGAGATATCAGCTGCTCCTGATAAGATCCTATGTAGATCGGAGGAGGAGGAGTTAGAGGAAGAGCTCCTCCCACCTCCCCCACACTCCCATCTGCTTAGGAGATATCAGCTGCTCCTGATAAGATCCTATGTAGATCGGAGCAGGAGGAGGGAGAAGTTAGAGGCAGAGCTCCTCCCACCTCCCCCACACTCCCATCTCCTTAGGAGATATCAGCTGCTCCTGATAAGATCCTATGTAGATCGGAGGAGGAGGAGGAGGGAGGAGTTAGAGGCAGAGCTCCTCCCACCTCCCCCACACTCCCATCTACTTAGGAGATATCAGCTGCTCCTGATAAGATCCTATGTAGATTGGAGGAGGAGGGAGGAGTTAGAGGCAGAGCTCCTCCCACCTCCCCCACACTCCCATCTACTTAGGCGATATCAGCTGCTCCTGATAAGATCCTATGTAGATCGGAGGAGGGAGGAGTTAGAGGCAGAGCTCCTCCCACCTCCCCCACACTCCCATCTACTTAGGAGATATCAGCTGCTCCTGATAAGATCCTATGTAGATCGGAGGAGGAGGAGGAGGAGTTAGAGGCAGAGCTCCTCCCACCTCCCCCACACTCCCATCTACTTAGGAGATATCAGCTGCTCCTGATAAGATCCTATGTAGATCGGAGGAGGAGGAGGGAGGAGTTAGAGGCAGAGCTCCTCCCACCTCCTCCACATTCCCATCTACTTAGGAGATATTAGCTGCTCCTGATAAGATCCTATGTAGATCGGAGGAGGAGGAGGGAGTAGTTAGAGGCAGAGCTCCTCCCACCTCCCCCACACTCCCATCTACTTAGGAGATATCAGCTGCTCCTGATAAGATCCTATGTAGATCGGAGGAGGAGGGAGGAGTTAGAGGCAGAGCTCCTCCCACCTCCCCCACACTCCCATCTACTTAGGAGATATCAGCTGCTCCTGATAAGATCCTATGTAGATCGGAGGAGGGAGGAGTTAGAGGCAGAGCTCCTCCCACCTCCCCCACACTCCCATCTACTTAGGAGATATCAGCTGCTCCTGATAAGATCCTATGTAGATCGGAGGAGGGAGGAGTTAGAGGCAGAGCTCCTCCCACCTCCCCCACACTCCCATCTCCTTAGGAGATATCAGCTGCTCCTGATAAGATCCTATGTAGATCAGAGGAGGAGGAGGAGGGAGGAGTTGGAGGCAGAGCTCCTCCCACCTCTCCCACACTTCCATCTACTTAGGAGATATCAGCTGCTCCTGATAAGATCCTATGTAGATCGGAGGAGGGAGGAGTTAGAGGCAGAGCTCCTCCCACCTCCCCCACACTCCCATCTACTTAGGAGATATCAGCTGCTCCTGATAAGATCCTATGTATATCAGAGGAGGAGGGAGGAGTTAGAGGCAGAGCTCCTCCCACCTCCCCCACACTCCCATCTACTTAGGAGATATCAGCTGCTCCTGATAAGATCCTATGTAGATCGGAGGAGGAGGAGTTAGAGGAAGAGCTCCTCCCACCTCCCCCACACTCCCATCTCCTTGGGAGATATCAGCTGCTCCTGATAAGATCCTATGTAGATCAGAGGAGGAGGAGGAGGGAGGAGTTAGAGGCAGAGCTCCTCCCACCTCCCCCACACTCCCATCTACTTAGGAGATATCAGCTGCTCCTGATAAGATCCTATGTAGATCGGAGGAGGAGGAGTTAGAGGAAGAGCTCCTCCCACCTCCACCACACTCCCATCTCCTTAGGAGATATCAGCTGCTTCTGATAAGATCCTATGTAGATCAGAGGAGGAGGAGGAGGGAGGAGTTAGAGGCAGAGTTCCTCCCACCTCCCCCACACTCCCATCTACTTAGGAGATATCAGCTGCTCCTGATAAGATCCTATGTAGATCGGAGGAGGAGGAGGAGGGAGGAGTTAGAGGCAGAGCTCCTCCCACCTCCCCCACACTCCCATCTCCTTAGGAGATATCAGCTGCTTCTGATAAGATCCTATGTAGATCAGAGGAGGAGGAGGAGGGAGGAGTTAGAGGCAGAGCTCCTCCCACCTCCCCCACACTCCCATCTACTTAGGAGATATCAGCTGCTCCTGATAAGATCCTATGTAGATCGGAGGATGAGGGAGGAGTTAGAGGCAGAGCTCCTCCCACCTCCCCCACACTCCCATCTACTTAGGAGATATCAGCTGCTCCTGATAAGATCCCATGTAGATCGGAGGAGGAGGGAGGAGTTAGAGGCAGAGCTCCTCCCACCTCCCCCACACTCCCATCTACTTAGGATCTTATCAGGAGCAGCTGATATCTCCTAAGCAGATGGGAGTGTGGGGGAAGTGGGAGGAGCTCTGCCTCTAACTCCTCCCTCCACCTCCGATCTACATAGGATCTTATCAGGAGCAGTTAATATCTCCTATGTAGATCGGAGGAGGGAGGAGTTAGAGGCAGAGCTCCTCCCACCTCCCCCACACTCCCATCTACTTAGGAGATATCAGCTGCTCCTGATAAGATCCTATGTAGATCGGAGTAGGGAGGAGTTAGAGGCAGAGATCCTCCCACCTCCCCCACACTCCCATCTACTTAGGAGATATCAGCTGCTCCTGATAAGATCCTATGTAGATTGGAGGAGGAGGGAGGAGTTAGAGGCAGAGCTCCTCCCACCTCCGCCACACTTCCATCTACTTAGGAGATATCAGCTGCTCCTGATAAGATCCTATGTAGATCGGAGGAGGGAGGAGTTAGAGGCAGAGCTCCTCCCACCTCCCCCACACTCCCATCTACTTAGGAGATATCAGCTGCTCCTGATAAGATCCTATGTAGATCGGAGGAGGAGGAGTTAGAGGAAGAGCTCCTCCCACCTCCCCCACACTCCCATCTGCTTAGGAGATATCAGCTGCTCCTGATAAGATCCTATGTAGATCGGAGCAGGAGGAGGGAGAAGTTAGGGGCAGAGCTCCTCCCACCTCCCCCACACTCCCATCTCCTTAGGAGATATCAGCTGCTCCTGATAAGATCCTATGTAGATCGGAGGAGGAGGAGGAGGGAGGAGTTAGAGGCAGAGCTCCTCCCACCTCCCCCACACTCCCATCTACTTAGGAGATATCAGCTGCTCCTGATAAGATCCTATGTAGATTGGAGGAGGAGGGAGGAGTTAGAGGCAGAGCTCCTCCCACCTCCCCCACACTCCCATCTACTTAGGCGATATCAGCTGCTCCTGATAAGATCCTATGTAGATCGGAGGAGGGAGGAGTTAGAGGCAGAGCTCCTCCCACCTCCCCCACACTCCCATCTACTTAGGAGATATCAGCTGCTCCTGATAAGATCCTATGTAGATCGGAGGAGGAGGAGGGAGGAGTTAGAGGCAGAGCTCCTCCCACCTCCCCCACACTCCCATCTACTTAGGAGATATCAGCTGCTCCTGATAAGATCCTATGTAGATCGGAGGAGGAGGAGGGAGGAGTTAGAGGCAGAGCTCCTCCCACCTCCCCCACACTCCCATCTACTTAGGAGATATTAGCTGCTCCTGATAAGATCCTATGTAGATCGGAGGAGGAGGAGGGAGGAGTTAGAGGCAGAGCTCCTCCCACCTCTCCCACACTCCCATCTACTTAGGAGATATCAGCTGCTCCTGATAAGATCCTATGTAGATCGGAGGAGGGAGGAGTTAGAGGCAGAGCTCCTCCCACCTCCCCCACACTCCCATCTACTTAGGAGATATCAGCTGCTCCTGATAAGATCCTATGTAGATCGGAGGAGGAGGGAGGAGTTAGAGGCAGAGCTCCTCCCACCTCCCCCACACTCCCATCTACTTAGGAGATATCAGCTGCTCCTGATAAGATCCTATGTAGATCGGAGGAGGGAGGAGTTAGAGGCAGAGCTCCTCCCACCTCCCCCACACTCCCATCTACTTAGGAGATATCAGCTGCTCCTGATAAGATCCTATGTAGATCGGAGGAGGGAGGAGTTAGAGGCAGAGCTCCTCCCACCTCCCCCACACTCCCATCTCCTTAGGAGATATCAGCTGCTCCTGATAAGATCCTATGTAGATCATAGGAGGAGGAGGAGGGAGGAGTTGGAGGCAGAGCTCCTCCCACCTCTCCCACACTTCCATCTACTTAGGAGATATCAGCTGCTCCTGATAAGATCCTATGTAGATCGGAGGAGGGAGGAGTTAGAGGCAGAGCTCCTCCCACCTCCCCCACACTCCCATCTACTTAGGAGATATCAGCTGCTCCTGATAAGATCCTATGTATATCAGAGGAGGAGGGAGGAGTTAGAGGCAGAGCTCCTCCCACCTCCCCCACACTCCCATCTACTTAGGAGATATCAGCTGCTCCTGATAAGATCCTATGTAGATCGGAGGAGGAGGAGTTAGAGGAAGAGCTCCTCCCACCTCCCCCACACTCCCATCTCCTTAGGAGATATCAGCTGCTTCTGATAAGATCCTATGTAGATCAGAGGAGGAGGAGGAGGGAGGAGTTAGAGGCAGAGTTCCTCCCACCTCCCCCACACTCCCATCTACTTAGGAGATATCAGCTGCTCCTGATAAGATCCTATGTAGATCGGAGGAGGAGGAGGAGGGAGGAGTTAGAGGCAGAGCTCCTCCCACCTCCCCCACACTCCCATCTCCTTAGGAGATATCAGCTGCTTCTGATAAGATCCTATGTAGATCAGAGGAGGAGGAGGAGGGAGGAGTTAGAGGCAGAGCTCCTCCCACCTCCCCCACACTCCCATCTACTTAGGAGATATCAGCTGCTCCTGATAAGATCCTATGTAGATCAGTGGAGGAGGGAGGAGTTAGAGGCAGATCTCCTCCCACCTCCCCCACACTCCCATCTACTTAGGAGATATCAGCTGCTCCTGATAAGATCCTATGTAGATCGGAGGAGGAGGAGTTAGAGGAAAAGTTCCTCCCACCTCCCCCACACTCCCATCTCCTTAGTAGATATCAGCTGCTCCTGATAAGATCCTATGTAGATTGGAGGAGGAGGAGGGAGGAGTTAGAGGCAGAGCTCCTCCCACCTCCCCCACACTCCCATCTACTTAGGAGATATCAGCTGCTCCTGATAAGATCCTATGTAGATCGGAGGAGGAGGAGGAGGGAAGAGTTAGAGGCAGAGCTCCTCCCACCTCCGCCACACTCCCATCTCCTTAGGAGATATCAGCTGCTCCTGATAAGATCCTATGTAGATCGGAGGAGGAGGAGGGAGGAGTTAGAGGCAGAGCTCCTCCCACCTCCCCCACACTCCCATCTACTTAGGAGATATCAGCTGCTCCTGATAAGATCCTATGTAGATCGGAGGAGGAGGAGGGAGGAGTTAGAGGCAGAGCTCCTCCCACCTCCCCCACACTCCCATCTACTTAGGAGATATCAGCTGCTCCTGATAAGATCCTATGTAGATCCGAGGAGGGAGAAGTTAGAGGCAGATCTCCTCCCACCTCCCCCACACTCCCATCTACTTAGGAGATATCAGCTGCTCCTGATAAGATCCTATGTAGATCGGAGGAGGAGCAGGAAGGAGGAGTTAGAGGCAGAGCTCCTCCCACCTCCCCCGCACTCCCATCTACTTAGGAGATATCAGCTGCTCCTGATAAGATCCTATGTAGATCGGAGGAGGGGGGAGTTAGAGGCAGAGCTCCTCCCACCTCCCCCACACTCCCATCTACTTAGGAGATATCAGCTGCTCCTGATAAGATCCTATGTAGATCGGAGGAGGAGGAGGAGGGAGGAGTTAGAGGCAGAGTTCCTCCCACCTCCCCCACACTCCCATCTACTTAGGAGATATCAGCTGCTCCTGATAAGATCCTATGTAGATCGGAGGAGGAGGAGGGAGGAGTTAGAGGCAGAGCTCCTCCCACCTCCCCCACACTCCCATCTACTTAGGAGATATTAGCTGCTCCTGATAAGGTCCTATGTAGATCGGAGGCGGGAAGAGAGAGGAGTTAGAGGCAGAGCTCCTCCCACCTCCCCCACACTCCCATCTACTTAGGAGATATCAGCTGCTCCTGATAAGATCCTATGTAGATCGGAGGAGGGAGGAGTTAGAGGCAGAGCTCCTCCCACCTCCCCCACAATCCCATCTACTTAGGAGATATCAGCTGCTCCTGATAAGATCCTATGTTGATCGGAGGAGGGAGGAGTTAGAGGCAGAGCTCCTCCCACCTCTCCCACACTCCCATCTACTTAGGAGATATCAGCTGCTCCTGATAAGATCCTATGTAGATCGGAGGAGGGAGGAGTTAGAGGCAGAGCTCCTCCCACCTCCCCCACACTCCCATCTACTTAGGAGATATCAGCTGCTCCTGATAAGATCCTATGTAGATCGGAGGAGGGAGGAGTTTGAGGCAGAGCTCCTCCCACCTCCCCCACACTCCCATCTACTTAGGAGATATCAGCTGCTCCTGATAAGATCCTATGTAGATCAGAGGAGGAGGAGTTAGAGGAAGAGCTCCTCCCACCTCCCCCACACTCCCATCTACTTAGGAGATATCAGCTGCTCCTGATAAGATCCTATGTAGATCGGAGGAGAAGGAAGGAGGAGTTAGAGGCAGAGCTCCTCCCACCTCCCCCACACTCCCATCTCCTTAGGAGATATCAGCTGCTCCTGATAAGATCCTATGTAGATCGGAGGAGGAGGAGGAGGGAGGAGTTAGAGGCAGAGCTCCTCCCACCTCCCCCACACTCCCATCTACTTAGGATCTTATCAGGAGCAGCTGATATCTCCTATGTAGAGGGGAGAGGAAGGAGGAGTTAGAGGCAGAGCTCCTCCCACCTCCCCCACACTCCCATCTAGTTAGGAGATATCAGCTGCTCCTGATAAGATCCTATGTAGATCGGAGGAGGAGGGAGGAGTTAGAGGCAGAGCTCCTCCCACCACCCCCACACTCCCATCTAGTTAGGAGATATCAGCTGCTCCTGATAAGATCCTATGTAGATCGGAGGAGGAGGGAGGAGTTAGAGGCAGAGCTCCTCCCACCTCCCCCACACTCCCATCTACTTAGGAGATATCAGCTGCTCCTGATAAGATCCTATGCAGATCGGAGGAGGGAGGGAGGAGTTAGAGGCAGAGCTCCTCCCATCTCCCCCACACTCCCATCTACTTAGGAGATATTAGCTGCTCCTGATAAGATCCTATGTAGATCAGAGGAGAAGGGAGGAGTTAGAGGCAGAGCTCCTCCCACCTCCCCCACACTCCCATCTACTTAGGAGATATCAGCTGCTCCTGATAAGGTCCTATGTAGAGCGGAGGAGAAGGAGGGAGGAGTTAGAGGCAGAGCTCCTCCCACCTCCCCCACACTCCCATCTACTTAGGAGATATCAGCTGCTCCTGATAAGATCCTATGTAGATCAGAGGAGAAGGGAGGAGTTAGAGGCAGAGCTCCTCCCACCTCCCCCACACTCCCATCTACTTAGGAGATATCAGCTGCTCCTGATAAGGTCCTATGTAGAGCGGAGGAGAAGGAGGGAGGAGTTAGAGGCAGAGCTCCTCCCACCTCCCCCACACTCCCATCTACTTAGGAGATATCAGCTGCTCCTGATAAGATCCTATGTAGATTGGAGGAGGAGGGAGGAGTTAGAGGAAGAGATCCTCCCACCTCCCCCACACTCCCATCTACTTAGAAGATATCAGCTGCTCCTGATAAGATCCTATGTAGATCAGAGGAGGAGGGAGGAGTTAGAGGCAGAGCTCCTCCCACCTCCCCCACACTCCCATCTACTTAGGAGATATCAGCTGCTCCTGATAAGATCCTATGTAGATCGAAGGAGGAGGAAGAGGGAGGAGTTAGAGGCAGAGCTCCTCCCACCTCCCCCACACTCCCATCTACTTAGGATCTTATCAGGAGCAGCTGATATCTCTTATGTAGAGGGGAGAGGAAGGAGGAGTTAGAGGCAGAGCTCCTCCCACCTCCCCCACACTCCCGTCTACTTAGGAGATATTAGCTGCTCCTGATAAGATCCTATGTAGATCGGAGGAGGGAGGAGTTAGAGGCAGAGCTCCTCCCACCTCCCCCACACTCCCATCTACTTAGGAGATATCAGCTGCTCCTGATAAGGTCCTATGTAGATCGGAGGAGAAGGGAGGAGTTAGAGGCAGAGCTCCTCCCACCTCCCCCACACTCCCATCTACTTAGGAGATATCAGCTGCTCCTGATAAGATCCTATGAAGATTGGAGGAGGAGGAGTTAGAGGCAGAGCTCCTCCCACCGCCCCCACACTCCCATCTCCTTAGGAGATATCAGCTGCTCCTGATAAGATCCTATGTAGATGGGAGGAGGGAGGAGTTAGAGGCAGAGCTCCTCCCACCTCCCCCACACTCCCATCTACTTAGGAGATATCAGCTGCTCCTGATAAGATCCTATGAAGATCGGAGGAGGACGAGTTAGAGGCAGAGCTCCTCCCACCTCCCCCACACTCCCATCTCCTTAGGAGATATCAGCTGCTTCTGATAAAGATCCTATGTAGATTAGAGGAGGAGGAGGAGGGAGGAGTTAGAGGCAGAGCTCCTCCCACCTCCCCCACACTCCCATCTACTTAGGAGATATCAGCTGCTCCTGATAAGATCCTATGTAGATCGGAGGAGGGAAGAGAGAGGAGTTAGAGGCAGAGCTCCTCCCACCTCCCCCACTCTCCCATCTACTTAGGAGATATCAGCTGCTCCTGATAAGATCCTATGTAGAGAGGAGGAGGGAGGGAGGAGTTAGAGGCAGAGCTCCTCGAACCTCCCCCACACTCCCATCTACTTAGGAGATATCAGCTGCTCCTGATAAGATTCTATGAAGATCAGAGGAGGAGGGAGGAGTTAGAGGCAGAGCTCCTCCCACCTCCCCCACACTCCCATCTACTTAGGAGATATCAGCTGCTCCTGATAAGATCCTATGTAGATCGGAGGAGGAGGAGGGAGGAGTTAGAGGCAGAGCTCCTCCCACCTCCCCCACACTCCCATCTACTTAGGAGATATTAGCTGCTCCTGATAAGATCCTATGTAGATCGGAGGAGGAGGAGGGAGGAGTTAGAGGCAGAGCTCCTCCCACCTCCCCCACACTCCCATCTACTTAGGAGATATCAGCTGCTCCTGATAAGATCCTATGTAGATCGGAGGAGGGAGGAGTTAGAGGCAGAGCTCCTCCCACCTCCCCCACACTCCCATCTACTTAGGAGATATCAGCTGCTCCTGATAAGATCCTATGTAGATCGGAGGAGGAGGGAGGAGTTAGAGGCAGAGCTCCTCCCACCTCCCCCACACTCCCATCTACTTAGGAGATATCAGCTGCTCCTGATAAGATCCTATGTAGATCGGAGGAGGGAGGAGTTAGAGGCAGAGCTCCTCCCACCTCCCCCACACTCCCATCTACTTAGGAGATATCAGCTGCTCCTGATAAGATCCTATGTAGATCGGAGGAGGGAGGAGTTAGAGGCAGAGCTCCTCCCACCTCCCCCACACTCCCATCTCCTTAGGAGATATCAGCTGCTCCTGATAAGATCCTATGTAGATCAGAGGAGGAGGAGGAGGGAGGAGTTGGAGGCAGAGCTCCTCCCACCTCTCCCACACTTCCATCTACTTAGGAGATATCAGCTGCTCCTGATAAGATCCTATGTAGATCGGAGGAGGGAGGAGTTAGAGGCAGAGCTCCTCCCACCTCCCCCACACTCCCATCTACTTAGGAGATATCAGCTGCTCCTGATAAGATCCTATGTATATCAGAGGAGGAGGGAGGAGTTAGAGGCAGAGCTCCTCCCACCTCCCCCACACTCCCATCTACTTAGGAGATATCAGCTGCTCCTGATAAGATCCTATGTAGATCGGAGGAGGAGGAGTTAGAGGAAGAGCTCCTCCCACCTCCCCCACACTCCCATCTCCTTGGGAGATATCAGCTGCTCCTGATAAGATCCTATGTAGATCAGAGGAGGAGGAGGAGGGAGGAGTTAGAGGCAGAGCTCCTCCCACCTCCCCCACACTCCCATCTACTTAGGAGATATCAGCTGCTCCTGATAAGATCCTATGTAGATCGGAGGAGGAGGAGTTAGAGGAAGAGCTCCTCCCACCTCCCCCACACTCCCATCTCCTTAGGAGATATCAGCTGCTTCTGATAAGATCCTATGTAGATCAGAGGAGGAGGAGGAGGGAGGAGTTAGAGGCAGAGTTCCTCCCACCTCCCCCACACTCCCATCTACTTAGGAGATATCAGCTGCTCCTGATAAGATCCTATGTAGATCGGAGGAGGAGGAGGAGGGAGGAGTTAGAGGCAGAGCTCCTCCCACCTCCCCCACACTCCCATCTCCTTAGGAGATATCAGCTGCTTCTGATAAGATCCTATGTAGATCAGAGGAGGAGGAGGAGGGAGGAGTTAGAGGCAGAGCTCCTCCCACCTCCCCCACACTCCCATCTACTTAGGAGATATCAGCTGCTCCTGATAAGATCCTATGTAGATCAGTGGAGGAGGGAGGAGTTAGAGGCAGATCTCCTCCCACCTCCCCCACACTCCCATCTACTTAGGAGATATCAGCTGCTCCTGATAAGATCCTATGTAGATCGGAGGAGGAGGAGTTAGAGGAAAAGTTCCTCCCACCTCCCCCACACTCCCATCTCCTTAGTAGATATCAGCTGCTCCTGATAAGATCCTATGTAGATTGGAGGAGGAGGAGGGAGGAGTTAGAGGCAGAGCTCCTCCCACCTCCCCCACACTCCCATCTACTTAGGAGATATCAGCTGCTCCTGATAAGATCCTATGTAGATCGGAGGAGGAGGAGGAGGGAAGAGTTAGAGGCAGAGCTCCTCCCACCTCCGCCACACTCCCATCTCCTTAGGAGATATCAGCTGCTCCTGATAAGATCCTATGTAGATCGGAGGAGGAGGAGGGAGGAGTTAGAGGCAGAGCTCCTCCCACCTCCCCCACACTCCCATCTACTTAGGAGATATCAGCTGCTCCTGATAAGATCCTATGTAGATCGGAGGAGGAGGAGGAGGGAGGAGTTAGAGGCAGAGCTCCTCCCACCTCCCCCACACTCCCATCTACTTAGGAGATATCAGCTGCTCCTGATAAGATCCTATGTAGATCCGAGGAGGGAGAAGTTAGAGGCAGATCTCCTCCCACCTCCCCCACACTCCCATCTACTTAGGAGATATCAGCTGCTCCTGATAAGATCCTATGTAGATCGGAGGAGGAGCAGGAAGGAGGAGTTAGAGGCAGAGCTCCTCCCACCTCCCCCGCACTCCCATCTACTTAGGAGATATCAGCTGCTCCTGATAAGATCCTATGTAGATCGGAGGAGGGGGGAGTTAGAGGCAGAGCTCCTCCCACCTCCCCCACACTCCCATCTACTTAGGAGATATCAGCTGCTCCTGATAAGATCCTATGTAGATCGGAGGAGGAGGAGGAGGGAGGAGTTAGAGGCAGAGTTCCTCCCACCTCCCCCACACTCCCATCTACTTAGGAGATATCAGCTGCTCCTGATAAGATCCTATGTAGATCGGAGGAGGAGGAGGGAGGAGTTAGAGGCAGAGCTCCTCCCACCTCCCCCACACTCCCATCTACTTAGGAGATATTAGCTGCTCCTGATAAGGTCCTATGTAGATCGGAGGCGGGAAGAGAGAGGAGTTAGAGGCAGAGCTCCTCCCACCTCCCCCACACTCCCATCTACTTAGGAGATATCAGCTGCTCCTGATAAGATCCTATGTAGATCGGAGGAGGGAGGAGTTAGAGGCAGAGCTCCTCCCACCTCCCCCACAATCCCATCTACTTAGGAGATATCAGCTGCTCCTGATAAGATCCTATGTTGATCGGAGGAGGGAGGAGTTAGAGGCAGAGCTCCTCCCACCTCTCCCACACTCCCATCTACTTAGGAGATATCAGCTGCTCCTGATAAGATCCTATGTAGATCGGAGGAGGGAGGAGTTAGAGGCAGAGCTCCTCCCACCTCCCCCACACTCCCATCTACTTAGGAGATATCAGCTGCTCCTGATAAGATCCTATGTAGATCGGAGGAGGGAGGAGTTTGAGGCAGAGCTCCTCCCACCTCCCCCACACTCCCATCTACTTAGGAGATATCAGCTGCTCCTGATAAGATCCTATGTAGATCAGAGGAGGAGGAGTTAGAGGAAGAGCTCCTCCCACCTCCCCCACACTCCCATCTACTTAGGAGATATCAGCTGCTCCTGATAAGATCCTATGTAGATCGGAGGAGAAGGAAGGAGGAGTTAGAGGCAGAGCTCCTCCCACCTCCCCCACACTCCCATCTCCTTAGGAGATATCAGCTGCTCCTGATAAGATCCTATGTAGATCGGAGGAGGAGGAGGAGGGAGGAGTTAGAGGCAGAGCTCCTCCCACCTCCCCCACACTCCCATCTACTTAGGATCTTATCAGGAGCAGCTGATATCTCCTATGTAGAGGGGAGAGGAAGGAGGAGTTAGAGGCAGAGCTCCTCCCACCTCCCCCACACTCCCATCTAGTTAGGAGATATCAGCTGCTCCTGATAAGATCCTATGTAGATCGGAGGAGGAGGGAGGAGTTAGAGGCAGAGCTCCTCCCACCACCCCCACACTCCCATCTAGTTAGGAGATATCAGCTGCTCCTGATAAGATCCTATGTAGATCGGAGGAGGAGGGAGGAGTTAGAGGCAGAGCTCCTCCCACCTCCCCCACACTCCCATCTACTTAGGAGATATCAGCTGCTCCTGATAAGATCCTATGCAGATCGGAGGAGGGAGGGAGGAGTTAGAGGCAGAGCTCCTCCCATCTCCCCCACACTCCCATCTACTTAGGAGATATTAGCTGCTCCTGATAAGATCCTATGTAGATCAGAGGAGAAGGGAGGAGTTAGAGGCAGAGCTCCTCCCACCTCCCCCACACTCCCATCTACTTAGGAGATATCAGCTGCTCCTGATAAGGTCCTATGTAGAGCGGAGGAGAAGGAGGGAGGAGTTAGAGGCAGAGCTCCTCCCACCTCCCCCACACTCCCATCTACTTAGGAGATATCAGCTGCTCCTGATAAGATCCTATGTAGATCAGAGGAGAAGGGAGGAGTTAGAGGCAGAGCTCCTCCCACCTCCCCCACACTCCCATCTACTTAGGAGATATCAGCTGCTCCTGATAAGGTCCTATGTAGAGCGGAGGAGAAGGAGGGAGGAGTTAGAGGCAGAGCTCCTCCCACCTCCCCCACACTCCCATCTACTTAGGAGATATCAGCTGCTCCTGATAAGATCCTATGTAGATTGGAGGAGGAGGGAGGAGTTAGAGGAAGAGCTCCTCCCACCTCCCCCACACTCCCATCTACTTAGAAGATATCAGCTGCTCCTGATAAGATCCTATGTAGATCAGAGGAGGAGGGAGGAGTTAGAGGCAGAGCTCCTCCCACCTCCCCCACACTCCCATCTACTTAGGAGATATCAGCTGCTCCTGATAAGATCCTATGTAGATCGAAGGAGGAGGAAGAGGGAGGAGTTAGAGGCAGAGCTCCTCCCACCTCCCCCACACTCCCATCTACTTAGGATCTTATCAGGAGCAGCTGATATCTCTTATGTAGAGGGGAGAGGAAGGAGGAGTTAGAGGCAGAGCTCCTCCCACCTCCCCCACACTCCCGTCTACTTAGGAGATATTAGCTGCTCCTGATAAGATCCTATGTAGATCGGAGGAGGGAGGAGTTAGAGGCAGAGCTCCTCCCACCTCCCCCACACTCCCATCTACTTAGGAGATATCAGCTGCTCCTGATAAGGTCCTATGTAGATCGGAGGAGAAGGGAGGAGTTAGAGGCAGAGCTCCTCCCACCTCCCCCACACTCCCATCTACTTAGGAGATATCAGCTGCTCCTGATAAGATCCTATGAAGATTGGAGGAGGAGGAGTTAGAGGCAGAGCTCCTCCCACCGCCCCCACACTCCCATCTCCTTAGGAGATATCAGCTGCTCCTGATAAGATCCTATGTAGATGGGAGGAGGGAGGAGTTAGAGGCAGAGCTCCTCCCACCTCCCCCACACTCCCATCTACTTAGGAGATATCAGCTGCTCCTGATAAGATCCTATGAAGATCGGAGGAGGACGAGTTAGAGGCAGAGCTCCTCCCACCTCCCCCACACTCCCATCTCCTTAGGAGATATCAGCTGCTTCTGATAAAGATCCTATGTAGATTAGAGGAGGAGGAGGAGGGAGGAGTTAGAGGCAGAGCTCCTCCCACCTCCCCCACACTCCCATCTACTTAGGAGATATCAGCTGCTCCTGATAAGATCCTATGTAGATCGGAGGAGGGAAGAGAGAGGAGTTAGAGGCAGAGCTCCTCCCACCTCCCCCACTCTCCCATCTACTTAGGAGATATCAGCTGCTCCTGATAAGATCCTATGTAGAGAGGAGGAGGGAGGGAGGAGTTAGAGGCAGAGCTCCTCGAACCTCCCCCACACTCCCATCTACTTAGGAGATATCAGCTGCTCCTGATAAGATTCTATGAAGATCAGAGGAGGAGGGAGGAGTTAGAGGCAGAGCTCCTCCCACCTCCCCCACACTCCCATCTACTTAGGAGATATCAGCTGCTCCTGATAAGATCCTATGTAGATCGGAGGAGGAGGGAGGAGTTAGAGGCAGAGCTCCTCCCACCTCCCCCACACTCCCATCTACTTAGGATCTTATCAGGAGCAGCTAATATCTCCTAAGTAGATGGGAGTGTGGGGGAGGTGGGAGGAGCTCTGCCTCTAACTCCTCCATCCTCCTCCGATCTACATAGGATCTTATCAGGAGCAGTTAATATCTCCTATGTAGATCGGAGGAGGGATTAGTTAGAGGCAGAGCTCCTCCCACCTCCCCCAGACTCCCATCTAGTTAGGAGATATTAGCTGCTCCTGATAAGGTCCTATGTAGATCGGAGGAGGAGGAGGGAGGAGTTAGAGGCAGAGCTCCTCCCACCTCCCCCACACTCCCATCTACTTAGGAGATATCAGCTGCTCCTGATAAGATCCTATGTAGATCGGAGGAGGGAGGGAGGAGTTAGAGGCAGAGCTCCTCCCACCTCCCCCACACTCCCATCTACTTAGGAAATATTAGCTGCTCCTGATAAGATCCTATATAGATCGGAGGAGAAGGGAGGAGTTAGAGGCAGAGCTCCTCCCACCTCCCCCACACTCCCATCTACTTAGGAGATATCAGCTGCTCCTGATAAGATCCTATGTAGATCGGAGGAGGAGGTGGGAGGAGTTAGAGGCAGAGCTCCTCCCACCTCCCCCACACTCCCATCTACTTAGGAGATATCAGCTGCTCCTGATAAGATCCTATGTAGATCGGAGGAGGAGGAGGAGGGAGGAGTTAGAGGCAGAGCTCCTCCCACCTCTCCCACACTCCCATCTACTTAGGAGATATCAGCTGCTCCTGATAAGATCCTATGTAGATCGGAGGAGGAGAAGCGAGGAGTTAGAGGCAGAGCTCCTCCCACCTCCCCCACACTCCCATCTACTTAGGCGATATCAGCTGCTCCTGATAAGATCCTATGTAGATCGGAGGAGGGAGGAGTTAGAGGCAGAGCTCCTCCCACCTCCCCCACACTCCCATCTACTTAGGAGATATCAGCTGCTCCTGATAAGATCCTATGTAGATCGGAGGAGGACGAGTTAGAGGAAGAGCTCCTCCCACCTCCCCCACACTCCCATCTCCTTAGGAGATATCAGCTGCTCCTGATAAGATCCTATGTAGATCGGAGGAGGAGGAGGGAGGAGTTAGAGGCAGAGCTCCTCCCACCTCCCCCACACTCCAATCTCCTTAGGAGATATCAGCTGCTCCTGATAAGATCCTATGTAGATCGGAGGAGGAGGAGGAGGGAGGAGTTAGAGGCAGAGCTCCTCCCACCTCCCCCACACTTCCATCTGACGCGCCCCTGGGCCTGTGTCGCGCTGCGTTGCGCACGCGGGAGCTTACCCGGAGCCGGATCTTTGAAGGGTTGTAGTCTCGCGGCGGTGACCCGGTCCGTGCCCAGGGAGTCAAACCAGACGGCAGTCTATTAGTAGTAAATAGTCGATGACTACGCCACCCGTTGAGTGCAGCCAGGGAGCTGCTGCTGCGGGGCAGACCGCTGAGGCCGGTGGTAGGATTGTGCAGCGTGATAGTATAACCCCCAACGGGAGGGGTATGGCCTCAGGGCAGCCGACGTGGATGATGGGGGTAGCAGGAACCACTCAGAGACGGTACGGGGTAGTTCAGGGTCTTTACTGGTACAACGATAGACCCTCCCGGAGTACTTGCTAGCGAACGGGGCCTGGTCAGTCCTTGAGCAGATGGGATCTCCCCTGGCCAGGCGTAGTTGTAGGCCTCCCAAACTGACTGTACTCTTCTGGCTACCTTGCTAGAAGCTGATGTAAGTAGCCCACGTCCCTGAGTGTACCGTGTGGTGCTCACCCGTATGGCCGGTGACTCGGGGCCTTCTAATGGCTTCCGCTCCACGATGGCGGTGCTGGTCCCACGCGTGTGACCGTGCCTTTGGGCTTCTGGGCCAGAGGACCTGAAATCCCCTGCCTGACGGATTCTGCTGCTGGGTAGGAGTTAGTCCCCACAGCCTCGGACTCCGAGTCCGGTAAGAAGTCTTCTTAGTCAGGGCGAGCTCTGCAGCTGCCAGCCCCTGACTCCTTGTAACTCTGCTGTTTCCTATGCTGCTTCTTGTCTCTACTCTCCTTGTCTGTCTAACCCTGCTTCAGCCCCGGGTTTATATAGGGGAAGTTCTTCCACTCCCAAGACTGGGCAGGAGGTGTGGCATGCACAGGATCCCTGACCAAAGGACCTCCCACCTGCTCTCAGACATCACTGTGGCAACCAGACCCCTGGGGTGTCACACATCTACTTAGGAGATATCAGCTGCTCCTGATAAGATCCTATGTAGATCGGAGGAGGAGGAAGAGGGAGGAGTTAGAGGCAGAGCTCCTCCCACCTCCCCCACACTCCCATCTACTTAGGAGATATCAGCTGCTCCTGATAAGATCCTATGTAGATTGGAGGAGGAGGGAGGAGTTAGAGGCAGAGCTCCTCCCACCTCCCCCACACTCCCATCTACTTAGGCGATATCAGCTGCTCCTGATAAGATCCTATGTAGATCGGAGGAGGGAGGAGTTAGAGGCAGAGCTCCTCCCACCTCCCCCACACTCCCATCTACTTAGGAGATATCAGCTGCTCCTGATAAGATCCTATGTAGATCAGAGGAGGAGGAGGGAGGAGTTAGAGGCAGAGCTCCTCCCACCTCCCCCACACTCCCATCTACTTAGGAGATATCAGCTGCTCCTAATAAGATCCTATGTAGATCGGAGGAGAAGGAGTTAGAGGAAGAGCTCCTCCCACCTCCCCCACACTCCCATCTCCTTAGGAGATATCAGCTGCTCCTGATAAGATCCTATGTAGATCGGAGGAGGGAGGAGTTAGAGGCAGAGCTCCTCCCACCTCCCCCACACTCCCATCTCCTTAGGAGATATCAGCTGCTCCTGATAAGATCCTATGTAGATCGGAGGAGGAGGAGGAGGGAGGAGTTAGAGGCAGAGCTCCTCCCACCTCCCCCACACTTCCATCTACTTAGGAGATATCAGCTGCTCCTGATAAGATCCTATGTAGATCGGAGGAGGAGGAGGAGGGAGGAGTTAGAGGCAGAGCTCCTCCCACCTCCCCCACACTCCCATCTACTTAGGATCTCATCAGGAGCAGCTGATATCTCCTATGTAGAGGGGAGAGGAAGGAGGAGTTAGAGGCAGAGCTCCTCCCACCTCCCCCACACTCCCGTCTACTTAGGAGATATTAGCTGCTCCTGATAAGATCCTATGTAGATCGGAGGAGGAGGAAGAGGGAGGAGTTAGAGGCAGAGCTCCTCCCACCTCCCCCACACTCCCATCTACTTAGGAGATATCAGCTGCTCCTGATAAGATCCTATGTAGATTGGAGGAGGAGGGAGGAGTTAGAGGCAGAGCTCCTCCCACCTCCCCCACACTCCCATCTACTTAGGCGATATCAGCTGCTCCTGATAAGATCCTATGTAGATCGGAGGAGGGAGGAGTTAGAGGCAGAGCTCCTCCCACCTCCCCCACACTCCCATCTACTTAGGAGATATCAGCTGCTCCTGATAAGATCCTATGTAGATCAGAGGAGGAGGAGGGAGGAGTTAGAGGCAGAGCTCCTCCCACCTCCCCCACACTCCCATCTACTTAGGAGATATCAGCTGCTCCTAATAAGATCCTATGTAGATCGGAGGAGAAGGAGTTAGAGGAAGAGCTCCTCCCACCTCCCCCACACTCCCATCTCCTTAGGAGATATCAGCTGCTCCTGATAAGATCCTATGTAGATCGGAGGAGGGAGGAGTTAGAGGCAGAGCTCCTCCCACCTCCCCCACACTCCCATCTCCTTAGGAGATATCAGCTGCTCCTGATAAGATCCTATGTAGATCGGAGGAGGAGGAGGAGGGAGGAGTTAGAGGCAGAGCTCCTCCCACCTCCCCCACACTTCCATCTACTTAGGAGATATCAGCTGCTCCTGATAAGATCCTATGTAGATCGGAGGAGGAGGAGGAGGGAGGAGTTAGAGGCAGAGCTCCTCCCACCTCCCCCACACTCCCATCTACTTAGGATCTCATCAGGAGCAGCTGATATCTCCTATGTAGAGGGGAGAGGAAGGAGGAGTTAGAGGCAGAGCTCCTCCCACCTCCCCCACACTCCCGTCTACTTAGGAGATATTAGCTGCTCCTGATAAGATCCTATGTAGATCGGAGGAGGGAAGAGTTAGAGGCAGAGCTTCTCCCACCTCCCCCACACTCCCATCTACTTAGGAGATATCAGCTGCTCCTGATAAGGTCCTATGTAGATCGGAGGAGAAGGGAGGAGTTAGAGGCAGAGCTCCTCCCACCTCCCCCACACTCCCATCTACTTAGGAGATATCAGCTGCTCCTGATAAGATCCTATGAAGATTGGAGGAGGAGGAGTTAGAGGCAGAGCTCCTCCCACCGCCCCCACACTCCCATCTCCTTAGGAGATATCAGCTGCTCCTGATAAGATCCTATGAAGATTGGAGGAGGACGAGTTAGAGGCAGAGCTCCTCCCACCTCCCCCACACTCCCATCTCCTTAGGAGATATCAGCTGCTTCTGATAAAGATCCTATGTAGATTAGAGGAGGAGGAGGAGGGAGGAGTTAGAGGCAGAGCTCCTCCCACCTCCCCCACACTCCCATCTACTTAGGAGATATCAGCTGCTCCTGATAAGATCCTATGTAGATCGGAGGAGGGAAGAGAGAGGAGTTAGAGGCAGAGCTCCTCCCACCTCCCCCACACTCCCATCTACTTAGGAGATATCAGCTGCTACTGATAAGATCCTATGTAGATTGGAGGAGGGAGGAGTTAGAGGCAGAGCTCCTCCCACCTCCCCCACACTCCCATCTACTTAGGAGATATTAGCTGCTCCTGATAAGATCCTATGTAGATCGGAGGAGGAGGAGGGAGGAGTTAGAGGCAGAGCTCCTCCCACCTCCCCCACACTCCCATCTACTTAGGAGATATCAGCTGCTCCTGATAAGATCCTATGTAGATCAGAGGAGGAGGGAGGAGTTAGAGGCAGAGCTCCTCCCACCACCCCCACACTCCCATCTAGTTAGGAGATATCAGCTGCTCCTGATAAGATCCTATGTAGATCAGAGGAAGAGGAGGAGGGAGGAGTTAGAGGCAGAGCTCCTCCCACCTCCCCCACACTCCCATCTACTTAGGAGATATCAGCTGCTCCTGATAAGATCCTATGTAGATCGGAGGAGGGAGAAGGGAGGAGTTAGAGGCAGAGCACCTCCCCCATACTCCCATCTACTTAGGAGATATCAGCTGCTCCTGATAAGATCCTATGTAGATCGGAGGAGGAGGAGGGAGGAGTTAGAGGCAGAGCTCCTCCCACCTCCCCCACACTCCCATCTACTTAGGAGATATTAGCTGCTCCTGATAAGATCCTATGTAGATCGGAGGAGGAGGAGGAGGGAGGAGTTAGAGGCAGAGCTCCTCCCACCTCCCCCACACTTCCATCTACTTAGGAGATATCAGCTGCTCCTGATAAGATCCTATGTAGATCGGAGGAGGAGGAGGAGGGAGGAGTTAGAGGCAGAGCTCCTCCCACCTCTCCCACACTCCCATCTACTTAGGAGATATCAGCTGCTCCTGATAAGATCCTATGTAGATCGGAGGAGGGAGGAGTTAGAGGCAGAGCTCCTCCCACCTCCCCCACACTCCCATCTACTTAGGAGATATCAGCTGCTCCTGATAAGATCCTATGTAGATCGGAGGAGGGAGAAGGGAGGAGTTAGAGGCAGAGCACCTCCCCCATACTCCCATCTACTTAGGAGATATCAGCTGCTCCTGATAAGATCCTATGTAGATCGGAGGAGGAGGAGGGAGGAGTTAGAGGCAGAGCTCCTCCCACCTCCCCCACACTCCCATCTACTTAGGAGATATTAGCTGCTCCTGATAAGATCCTATGTAGATCGGAGGAGGAGGAGGAGGGAGGAGTTAGAGGCAGAGCTCCTCCCACCTCCCCCACACTTCCATCTACTTAGGAGATATCAGCTGCTCCTGATAAGATCCTATGTAGATCGGAGGAGGAGGAGGAGGGAGGAGTTAGAGGCAGAGCTCCTCCCACCTCTCCCACACTCCCATCTACTTAGGAGATATCAGCTGCTCCTGATAAGATCCTATGTAGATCGGAGGAGGGAGGAGTTAGAGGCAGAGCTCCTCCCACCTCCCCCACACTCCCATCTACTTAGGAGATATTAGCTGCTCCTGATAAGATCCTATGTAGATCGGAGGCGGGAAGAGAGAGGAGTTAGAGGCAGAGCTCCTCCAACCTCCCCCACACTCCCATCTACTTAGGCGATATCAGCTGCTCCTGATAAGATCCTATGTAGATTGGAGGAGGAGGAGGAGGGAGGAGATAGAGGCAGAGCTCCTCCCACCTCTCCCACACTCCCATCTACTTAGGAGATATCAGCTGCTCCTGATAAGATCCTATGTAGATCGGAGGAGGAGGAGTTAGAGGCAGAGCTCCTCCCACCTCCCCCACACTCCCATCTACTTAATAGATATCAGCTGCTCCTGATAAGATCCTATGTAGATCAGAGGAGGAGGAGGGAGGAGTTAGAGGCAGAGCTCCTCCCACCTCCCCCACACTCCCATCTACTTAGGAGATATCAGCTGCTCCTGATAAGATCCTATGTAGTTCGGAGGAGGAGGAGTTAGAGGAAGAGCTCCTCCCACCTCCCCCACACTCCCATCTACTTAGGAGATATTAGCTGGTCCTGATAAGATCCTATGTAGATCGGAGGAGGAGGAGTTAGGAGTTAGAGGCAGAGCTCCTCCCACCTCCCCCACACTCCCATCTACTTAGGAGATATTAGCTGCTCCTGATAAGATCCTATGTAGATCGGAGGAGGAGGAGGGAGGAGTTAGAGGCAGAGCTCCTCCCACCTCTCCCACACTCCCATCTACTTAGGAGATATCAGCTGCTCCTGATAAGATCTTATGTAGATCGGAGGAGGGAGGAGTTAGAGGCAGAGCTCCTCCAACCTCCCCCACACTCCCATCTACTTAGGCGATATCAGCTGCTCCTGATAAGATCCTATGTAGATTGGAGGAGGAGGAGGGAAGAGATAGAGGCAGAGCTCCTCCCACCTCTCCCACACTCCCATCTACTTAGGAGATATCAGCTGCTCCTGATAAGATCCTATGTAGATCGGAGGAGGGAGGAGTTAGAGGCAGAGCTCCTCCCACCTCCCTCACACTCCCATCTACTTAGGAGATATCAGCTGCTCCTGATAAGATCCTATGTAGATCAGAGGAGGAGGAGGGAGGAGTTAGAGGCAGAGCTCCTCCCACCTGCCCCACACTCCCATCTACTTAGGAGATATCAGCTGCTCCTGATAAGATCCTATGTAGATCGGAGGAGGAGGAGTTAGAGGAAGAGCTCCTCCCACCTCCCCCACACTCCCATCTCCTTAGGAGATATCAGCTGCTCCTGATAAGATCCTATGTAGATCGGAGGAGGAAGAGGAAGGAGGAGTTAGAGGCAGAGCTCCTCCCACCTCCCCCACACTCCCATCTACTTAGGAGATATTAGCTGCTCCTGAAAAGATCCTATGTAGAGAGGAGGAGGGAGGAGTTAGAGGCAGAGCTCCTCCCACCTCCCCCACACTCCCATCTACTTAGGCGATATCAGCTGCTCCTAATAAGATCCTATGTAGATCGCAGGAGGAGGGAGGAATTAGAGGCAGAGCTCCTCCCACCTCTCCCACACTCCCATCTACTTAGGAGATATCAGCTGCTCCTGATAAGATCCTATGTAGATCGGAGGAGGGAGGAGTTAGAGGCAGAGCTCCTCCCACCTCCCCCACACTCCCATCTACTTAGGAGATATCAGCTGCTCCTGATAAGATCCTATGTAGATCGGAGGAGGGAGGAGTTAGAGGCAGAGCTCCTCCCACCTCCCCCACACTTCCATCTACTTAGGAGATATCAGCTGCTCCTGATAAGATCCTATGTAGATCGGAGGAGGAGGAGTTAGAGGAAGAGCTCCTCCCACCTCCCCCACACTCCCATCTCCTTAGGAGATATCAGCTGCTCCTGATAAGATCCTATGTAGATCGGAGGAGGAGGAGGAAGGAGGAGTTAGAGGCAGAGCTCCTCCCACCTCCCCCACACTCCCATCTACTTAGGAGATATCAGCTGCTCCTGATAAGATCCTATGTAGATCGGAGGAGGAGGAGTTAGAGGAAGAGCTCCTCCCACCTCCCCCACACTCCCATCTCCTTAGGAGATATCAGCTGCTCCTGATAAGATCCTATGTAGATCGGAGGAGGAAGAGGAAGGAGGAGTTAGAGGCAGAGCTCCTCCCACCTCCCCCACACTCCCATCTACTTAGGAGATATTAGCTGCTCCTGAAAAGATCCTATGTAGAGAGGAGGAGGGAGGAGTTAGAGGCAGAGCTCCTCCCACCTCCCCCACACTCCCATCTACTTAGGCGATATCAGCTGCTCCTAATAAGATCCTATGTAGATCGGAGGAGGAGGGAGGAATTAGAGGCAGAGCTCCTCCCACCTCTCCCACACTCCCATCTACTTAGGAGATATCAGCTGCTCCTGATAAGATCCTATGTAGATCGGAGGAGGGAGGAGTTAGAGGCAGAGCTCCTCCCACCTCTCCCACACTCCCATCTACTTAGGAGATATCAGCTGCTCCTGATAAGATCCTATGTAGATCGGAGGAGGGAGGAGTTAGAGGCAGAGCTCCTCCCACCTCCCCCACACTTCCATCTACTTAGGAGATATCAGCTGCTCCTGATAAGATCCTATGTAGATCAGAGGAGGAGGAGGGAGGAGTTTGAGGCAGAGCTCCTCCCACCTCCCCCACACTCCCATCTACTTAGGAGATATCAGCTGCTCCTGATAAGATCCTATGTAGATCGGAGGAGGAGGAGTTAGAGGAAGAGCTCCTCCCACCTCCCCCACACTCCCATCTCCTTAGGAGATATCAGCTGCTCCTGATAAGATCCTATGTAGATCGGAGGAGGAGGAAGGAGGAGTTAGAGGCAGAGCTCCTCCCACCTCCCCCACACTCCCATCTACTTAGGAGATATTAGCTGCTCCTGATAAGGTCCTATGTAGATCGGAGGAGAAGGGAGCAGTTAGAGGCAGAGCTCCTCCTGACGCGCCCCTGGGCCGGTGTCGCGCTGCGTTGCGCACGCGGGAGCTTACCCGGAGCCGGATCTGTTGAGGGTTGTAGTCTCATGGCGGTGACCCGGTCCGTGCCCAGGGAGTCAGACTAAGTGGCGCTGTATTAGTGGTGATGTTAGATGACTACGCCACCCGTTGAATGCAGCTTTAGAGCTGCTGCTGCAGGGCAGACCGCTGAGGCCGGTGGTAGAATTGTGCAGCGTGGTAGTATAACCCCCAACGGGAGGGGTATGGCCTCAGGGCAGCCGATGTGGATGATGAGGGTAACAGGAACCACTCGGAGACGGTACGGTGTAGTTTAGGGTCTTTACTGGTAACAAAGATAGACCCTCCCGGAGTACTGGCTAGCGATTGGGGCCTGGTCAGTCCTTGAGCAGATGGGATCTCCCCTGGCCAGGCGGAGTTGTAGGCCTCCCAAACTGACTGTACTCTTCTGGCTACCTTGCTAGAGGCGGGTATAAGTAGCCCACGTCCCTGAGTGTACCGTGTGGTGCTCACCCGTATGGCCGGTGACTCGGGGCCTTCTCGTAGCTTCCGCTCCACGACGGCGGTGCTGGTCCCACGCGTGTGACCGTGCCTTCGGGTTTCTGGGCCAGAGGACCTGCAATCCCCTGCCTGACGGATTCTGCTGCTGGGTAGGAGTTAGTCCCCACAGCCTCGGACTCCGGGTCCGGTAAGAAATCTTCTCAGTCAGGGCGAGCTCTGCAGCTGCCAGCCCCTGACTCCTTGTAACACTGCTCCACAGAGCTCCTGATGTTCTCTTCCTATAGCTGCTTCTCTGTCTCTACTTCTTCTCTACTCACTAACCCTGCCTCAGCCCCAGGTTTATATAGGGGAAGTTCTTCCCCTCCCAGGACTGGGCAGGAGGTGTGGCATGCATAGGATCCCTGACCAAGAGACCTCCCACCTGCTCTCAGACATAACATTGCTGTTACTGTGGAAACCAGACCCCTGGGGTGCCACATTCCCCCCTAGTGAAATTTAGTACTCCGGGACTAAACATATTTTAGAAAAACATAACAAGATATAACAATAACAATACAATAAAGAAACACATAAAGGTGGTCACGGCATATCCGAAACCGGGTGCAGTCTTTGAAGAAAGCAAGGTGTCCATTTCACCAAAACAGGGAGACGTAACCAGGTAGGGGTCTGTCCTGCCCCGAGTCCTTAACAGTCTTTAGTCCGTCCTGGGTTACGCTCCAACTATGTACAAAGGATTCCCGGTAAATCCACCACGGACTCCTAAAAATAACTAGAAACACATAATTATACACAAGCAACAAGAAAAACAGGTAACCACAAATAAAACAATTTATACACTTCAAATCCTCCAACGTGCGGGTAACTGGCCTCTAGTGGCCCTAGTGGACCTACGGAGCTGACTGTCTGGCCCTGAACTACAGGGTGTAGGAGCTGTCAAGGGTAAACTGGGCAGCTGTCTATGGGCCCTTTGGCTCACTAGGGCTATGGCAGCCTCACTGCAAGCAGAGGGTTGATCCTCCTGGTCTGCTGGTGTGGGGTCTTCTGCCTCCCGGACCGGCTGTTCTTCCAGCTCTACCTGTTGCTCCGTAGGTGCTTGGGATGCTGGTTGGATTAAGGTGAGTACGGGTACCACAACTGCACCATTGACTTGAGTCCAGGACCGAGGCAAGTCTCCGAGCACAGTACTAACCATATCTTCCCTTTCCTCTACGGGTCGAGGGTCTTCTTGTTCCCCTTCTGGGTTCCGTAGCTGTTCGGGACACCTCTTCAGGTGATCCCGGGATACAATGGCTGTGGTTTCCCCTCCGTCTTTACTGATGGTACAGACCTTCGGGTTCTCGTGGCTCGAGGGCAGTACGGTGTACGGGTCCTTCTCCCACTGGTCGTCCAACTTGTGGAGCCGTCTTTTCCTCTTCAAGACCTGCTCTCCGGGTACCAGGGGAACAGCGGGAGCATACTGGTTGTAAGTTTTCTCTTGTCTTTCCCTAGCCTGACAGAGACTTCGCTCCATGCTCTCCTGTACTTTCCGGTACTGCTGCTGCCTCTCTGTGTCCCAGTCTGCTTCTGGTGAAGTGTCCTCGGGTGTCAGGACTCCCATTTCCAGGTCAACAGGTAACTTACCAGGTCTCGCCCTCATTAGGTAAGCCGGGGTACAGTTGGTGGAACCTACCGGGATGTGGTTGTATAGGTCCACCAGATCGGGCAGCTTCTCAGGCCACAGACTACGTTCTTCCAGGGGCAACGTTTTCAGAAGATCCATTACCACCTGGTTCATTTTCTCACAAAGTCCATTAGTTTGCGGATGATAGGGTGTCGTCCTTATCTTCCGGCAGCCATACAGATTGCAGAATTCCTGGAAGACCTCCGCTTCAAAGGCAGGTCCCTGGTCTGTCAGCACTTGGTCCGGGTACCCGTGTGGACGGCAGAAGTGCTGCTGGAAGGTTCTAGCTGCTGTTTGAGCCGTTAAGTCCTTGACGGGGACGACAACCAAGAACCGGGAGTAATGATCCACGATGGTTAGCGCGTAGACGTAGCCACTTCTGATTGGGGTCAGTTTTACATGATCCAAGGCTACCAGTTCCAACGGCTGCCGGGTGACGATGGACTGCAGGGGAGTCTTCTGGCTGGCACGGTCCTTCCTTCTTAGGTTGCACGGGCCACAGTCTCTGCACCACCTCTCAATGGTTCCCCTCATGCCTACCCAGTGGAACCGCCCGCGCAGCAGGAACTCCAGCTTCTTCCATCCGAAGTGTCCAGCCCCGTCGTGGTATGCCTCCATCACCATGGCTGCGTCTCTTCGTGGCACCACTACTTGCCAGACTAGTTCATGCGTCCGGGAGTTAACCATTCGGCGGCACAACTTTCCCTTATAAAGGAACAGTCGACTCTTCTCAGCCCACAGTTGCTTGGCTTCCTCCGGAGCGTCTGGGTCAAGGCGAGCCTCTGGCCGAGTCAGCATCTCCTTTACCAGCCGGACGGCAGGGTCACTGTCTTGCATTTCCGCCCAGTTGTAGTGAGGCAAGGGGTTAAACGTAGCGGCTTGCTTACTCCTTACCCGGTGGGAACACTGGGTAGTCCCATGACGGTGGAACGCGGGGAGTTCGACTTCTTCCAGTCCCTCTGGATCTTCTCCTACGTCCGGTAGGTTTGGCATCCTGGACAGGGCGTCCGCGTTGGTATTGGAGCGTCCTGCCCGGTATTTGATTGTGAACTCGTAGTTGGACAGACGGGCCATCCATCTCTGCTCTAGGGCACCGAGTCTTGCTGTGTCCAGGTGCGTCAACGGGTTGTTATCCGTGTACACGATGAACCGGGAAGAAGCGAGGTAGTGCTTAAAGCGTTCGGTGACTGCCCACACCACTGCCAGGAACTCTAGCTTAAATGAGCTGTAATTCTCAGGGTTTCTCTCGGTGGGTCGCAGTTTTCGGCTGGCGTAAGCGATTACTCGTTCTTTCCCCTGCTGGATCTGGGACAGCACGGCTCCTAGCCCGATGTTACTTGCGTCGGTGTAAAGGATAAAGGGCTGGCTGTAATCCGGGTACGCCAGGATTTCATCCCCCATGAGGGCCATCTTCAGCTGGCGGAAGGATTCTTCTTCTAACTTCTCCCATCTGAAGGGTGGCTTCTGGTTCTTGGCCTTCCGGGACTGGCCTATCAGGAGGTCCTGCATAGGAGCTGCCTTTTTGGTGAAACCGGGGATGAATCTGCGGTAATAGCCTACCAACCCGAGGAACTGCCGCACTTCCTTTACACTGGAGGGACTTGGCCATTCCTTAATTGCGGTGATCTTATCAGGGTCGGGAGCCACTCCGTCAGTGCTCACCACGTGTCCCAGGTACTGCACCTTTGGCTTCAGGACGTGACACTTAGAGGGTTTCACCTCCAGGCCGTAACCTGCCAGGGCTTCGAACACTTCCGCCAGATGTTTCAGGTGGTCCTCATAAGTCTTGGAATATACGATGACATCGTCCAGGTACAATAGGACCGTCTCAAAATTTTTGTGTCCCAGACAGCACTCCATTAATCGTTGGAAGGTTCCTGGTGCGTTACAAAGTCCAAACGGCATGCAGGTAAACTCGCTAAGTCCCATCGGGGTGGTGAATGCAGTCTTCTCCCGGTCTGCCTCTGCTACAGGAACCTGCCAGTACCCGCTAGTGAGATCCAAGGTAGAGAAGAAGTTAGCAGATCTTAAAGCAGCCAAAGACTCCTCTATCCTTGGTAAAGGGTACGCATCCTTGTGTGTGATACGGTTGATTTTCCGGTAATCTACACACATCCTCATAGTGTTGTCTTTCTTTTTGACTAAAACTAGTGGGGCTGCCCAGGGGCTACAGCTATCCCGGATTACCCCAGCCTGCTTCATGTCTCTAAGCATCCCCTTGGCGTGTTGGTAGTGTGCAGGGGGTACGGGTCGATACCTCTCTTTTATGGGAGGATGATCTCCCGTGGGGATGTGGTGTTCTACCCCCTTGACTCGCCCGAAGTCTAACGGGTGTTTACTAAACACTCTCTCGTACTCTTGAACCACCCGATAGACTCCCTGTTTCTGGTGTGAGGGAGTGGAGTCAGTACCCAAATGTAGTTGCTGACACCAGTCCTCCATTGTTTTCTTAGAGCCGTTACCTTCCTCCGGGTGAGATGGAGGCAAGGGTTCCACAGATTGTATAGCATTTTGGTTAATGGTATATAATTTGGCTAGCGTGGCATACCGGGGCAGGTATACTTCCCTCTTCCCGATATTGATTATGCGAATGGGCACCCTCCCATGGCGTACATTAACCACCCCCCGTGCTGTCAAGATGGTGGGCCTACTGTCTGAGTAAACTGGTTCTACCATTGCCTGGTAATCTCTACCCCTCAGACCAATAGCTGCCCGGCACCAAATCATCATTTCACATTTTGGGGGCATGGCAATAGGGAAAGGGTCACACATTCTCACGCTACCAATCTCACCGCCGGAGAGTTCCACCTGTTGCCGTCGCATCAGTGCCCGGATCTCTTTTTGGAGCACTCGCTGCTCGCCGGAGCTGGCGTTCTTGGCAACCTGCTGTAAAAGGAAAATCACCTCTGCAAGACAATTTTCAATTACATTAGTTCCTAGAGTTATCTTTGGGTGACTCTCGTGTTTGTCAATGTCTACAATGATCAGTCCCTGTGCTGCCAGTTCAACTCTACCAATTTTAATGGTCACCTCTTTAAATCCGATCTGTGGCACGGGCTGACCATTGCTGGCGATGATACTCAAGTCGTCGTCAGGGTAGCGGGTAATATCCGAGTCATTCCAGTACTGCTTGAAGAGCACGTACGGGATGGTGGTGACCTGTGACCCGGTGTCAGGTAGGGCACTCATTGGAATGCCATCCAGTACCACAGGCAAGACTGGACGTCCTCCCACATATTTGTCGCGCCAGTTCGATGGGCCTGGTGATCTTTTTCCTGGGGGTTGGCCCTCTACCCTCAGGCTGTGCCAGTTTAAAGGACAGTACCTTGCCATATGTCCGGGTTGATTGCAGCGGCGGCAGATGGGTCGTCCGTCCTCGTCGTATCGGTCACTGGGCCTTCCTCTGGCCGGTGGGGTCCTCCTTGGTCGACGCCACGGGATGTCCTCCGGTCCGGATGCCAGCTGGATCTTCCCTGGAGTGGAAACCTGTAAAGACTGCACAGTTCGGGTTAGCGCAGCAACGCTTTTAGCTAGCTCTTGGACCTGATGGTGCAGTTCTGGAGCCGGGTCATTGTTCAAAGCCTGCGCATCAGCCCCCACAGGCCCTGCCGACAAGGGCGCTGCCTCCTGGTGGTAAGTGATAGCTGGGTGCCTGTGGGTCACAACGTGCCGGTTCTCGGAGCACCCGGATGGCTCTGTCCTTGAACTGTGCAAATCCCAGATGAGGGTCCTGTAAGGCCATTGCCCGCAACTGGGTTCGGTGGGCATTGCAATATAAACCCTCTATAAATTGTTCAGTCAACAGCCTGTCCTCGTCTCCCACGCCGTCAGGGTCGGTTTGCTTAACGGCTCTCAGGGCCTCTTGTAGGTTCAGGGCATAGTCCCTTATACTCTCATGTGCCCGCTGTTTGCACCCGTAGAATCTAAGCTTGATCTCGGCTGAGGTGCGGGTATCAAAGGTGTCCCTCAGCCGGGTTAGTATCCCTGCGACAGTCCTCCCCCCAGGTGGCCAGGACTTTACCTCCCTTCGGGCTGCCCCGGTTAATTGGGCCACCAGGATGCTCACTTTTTGCTCTTCTGTGAGGGGGTACACCTGGAAGAGGCTATCCAGCTTTTCTCTAAAGTCCTGCAGGGTATGTGACTCCCCTGAGTACTGGGGTAGCCAGGCTGCCCCCGGGATATAGGGCATGGTGAAAGGCATGACCGCAACAGCGGTGGCGCTGGCGGGGGTTGGAGCGGTGAAGCTCTCCTCCGTATCCGACATCCTTCTCCCCCCTAGTGGACCGTGGCCTACCTTGCGATGATCCTCTTCCGTAGGCCAAGGCTCAACAGTGGATCGTCAGGGTTGAGGACCTTCCGTCGCGCTCCTGTGACGTCGGCGTCTGCTGGGCTCCTTCCAGGACCTTACGCAGCGTCCGGACGTGAGGCGCGGCTTCAGTTCTCGCGCGCTTTCGGAGTCCACGCCCCTCTTCTTCCCGCGCGGCGTCCTCAAGATGGCGTCCAATGGCGGGAAAACTCCACGGATGGCGGGAAGAAGGCCGAAGATGGCGCCGGATGGCGGGAAAACTCCACCGATGGCGGGAAGGAAGCAGAAGATGGCGCCGGATGGCGGGAATCTTCACCACAGGTAAGTCTGAACAGTCTTTTTCAGGCACGCAGTACCCGGTGGTTGCGGGCACGAAATCCTGCCGACTACGCCAAAAGTTGACGCGCCCCTGGGCCGGTGTCGCGCTGAGTTGCGCACGCGGGAGCTTACCCGGAGCCGGATCTGTTGAGGGTTGTAGTCTCGTGGTGGTGACCCGGTCCGTGCCCAGGGAGTCAGACTAAGTGGCGCTGTATTAGCGGTGATGTTAGATGACTACGCCACCCGTTGAATGCTGCTTTAGAGCTGCTGCTGCAAGGCAGACCGCTGAGGCCGGTGGTAGAATTGTGCAGCGTGGTAGTATAACCCCCAACGGGAGGGGTATGGCCTCAGGGCAGCCGATGTGGATGATGAGGGTAACAGGAACCACTCGGAGACGGTACGGTGTAGTTCAGGGTCTTTACTGGTAACAAAGATAGACCCTCCCGGAGTACTGGCTAGCGATTGGGGCCTGGTCAGTCCTTGAGTAGATGGGATCTCCCCTGGCCAGGCGGAGTTGTAGGCCTCCCAAACTGACTGTACTCTTCTGGCTACCTTGCTAGAGGCGGGTATAAGTAGCCCACGTCCCTGAGTGTACCGTGTGGTGCTCACCCGTATGGCCGGTGACTCGGGGCCTTCTCGTAGCTTCCGCTCCACGACGGCGGTGCTGGTCCCACGCGTGTGACCGTGCCTTCGGGTTTCTGGGCCAGAGGACCTGCAATCCCCTGCCTGACGGATTCTGCTGCTGGGTAGGAGTTAGTCCCCACAGCCTCGGACTCCGGGTCCTGTAAGAAATCTTCTCAGTCAGGGCGAGCTCTGCAGCTGCCAGCCCCTGACTCCTTGTAACACTGCTCCACAGAGCTCCTGATGTTCTCTTCCTATAGCTGCTTCTCTGTCTCTACTTCTTCTCTACTCACTAACCCTGACTCAGCCCCAGGTTTATATAGGGGAAGTTCTTCCCCTCCCAGGACTGGCAGGAGGTGTGGCATGCATAGGATCCCTGACCAAGAGACCTCCCACCTGCTCTCAGACATAACATTGCTGTTACTGTGGAAACCAGACCCCTGGGGTGCCACACTTCCACCTCCGCCACACTCCCATTTACTTAGGAGATATCAGCTGCTCCTGATAAGATCCTATGAAGATTGGAGGAGGAGAAGTTAGAGGCAGAGCTCCTCCCACCGCCCCCACACTCCCATCTCCTTAGGAGATATCAGCTGCTCCTGATAAGATCCTATGTAGATCGGAGGAAGGAAGAGGGAGGAGTTAGAGGCAGAGCTCCTCCCACCTCCCCCACACTTCCATCTACTTAGGAGATATCAGCTGCTCCTGATAAGATCCTATGTAGATCGGAGGAGGGAGGAGTTAGAGGCAGAGCTCCTCCCACCGCCCCCACACTCCCATCTACTTAGGAGATATCAGCTACTCCTGATAAGATCCTATGTAGATCGGAGGAGGAGGGAGGAGTTAGAGGCAGAGCTCCTCCCACCTCCCCCACACTCCCATCTACTTAGGAGATATTAGCTGCTCCTGATAAGATCCTATGTAGATCGGAGGAGGAGGAGGTAGGAGTTAGAGGCAGAGCTCCTCCCACCTCCCCCACACTCCCATCTACTTAGGAGATATCAGCTGCTCCTGATAAGATCCTATGTAGATCAGAGGAGGAGGGAGGAGTTAGAGGCAGAGCTCCTGCCACCTCCCCAACACTCCCATCTACTTAGGAGATATCAGCTGCTCCTGATAAGATCCTATGTAGATCGGAGGAGGAGGAGGTAGGAGTTAGAGGCAGAGCTCCTCCCACCTCCCCCCACACTCCCATCTACTTAGGAGATATTAGCTGCTCCTGATAAGATCCTATGTAGATCGGAGGAGGAGGAGGTAGGAGTTAGAGGCAGAGCTCCTCCCACCTCCCCCACACTCCCATCTACTTAGGAGATATCAGCTGCTCCTGATAAGATCCTATGTAGATCAGAGGAGGAGGGAGGAGTTAGAGGCAGAGCTCCTGCCACCTCCCCAACACTCCCATCTACTTAGGAGATATCAGCTGCTCCTGATAAGATCCTATGTAGATCGGAGGAGGAGGAGGTAGGAGTTAGAGGCAGAGCTCCTGCCACCTCCCCAACACTCCCATCTACTTAGGAGATATCAGCTGCTCCTGATAAGATCCTATGTAGATCGGAGGAGGAGGAGGTAGGAGTTAGAGGCAGAGCTCCTCCCACCTCCCCCACACTCCCATCTACTTAGGAGATATCAGCTGCTCCTGATAAGATCCTATGTAGATCGGAGGAGGAGGGAGGAGTTAGAGGCAGAGCTCCTCCCACCTCCCCCACACTCCCATCTACTTAGGAGATATCAGCTGCTCCTGATAAGATCCTATATAGATCGGAGGAGGAGGGAGGAGTTAGAGGCAGAGCTCCTCCCACCTCCCCCACACTCCCATCTACTTAGGAGATATTAGCTGCTCCTGATAAGATCCTATGTAGATCGGAGGAGGAGGAGGGAGGAGTTAGAGGCAGAGCTCCTCCCACCTCACCACACTCCCATCTCCTTAGGAGATATCAGCTGCTCCTGATAAGATCCTATGTAGATCGGAGGAGGAGGAGGAGGAGGGAGGAGTTAGAGGCAGAGCTCCTCCCACCTCCCCCACACTCCCATCTCCTTAGGAGATATCAGCTGCTCCTGATAAGATCCTATGTAGATCGGAGGAGGAGGGAGGAGTTAGAGGCAGAGCTCCTCCCACCTCCCCCACACTCCCATCTACTTAGGAGATATCAGCTGCTCCTGATAAGATCCTATGTAGAAGGGAGAGGAAGGAGGAGTTAGAGGCAGAGCTCCACCCACCTCCCCCACACTCCCATCTACTTAGGAGATATTAGCTGCTCCTGATAAGATCCTATGTAGATCGGAGGAGGGAGGAGTTAGAGGCAGAGCTCCTCCCACCTCCCCCACACTCCCATCTCCTTAGGAGATATCAGCTGCTCCTGATAAGATCCTATGTAGATCGGAGGAAGAGGAGTTAGAGGCAGAGCTCCTCCCACCTCCCCCACACTCCCATCTCCTTAGGAGATATCAGCTGCTCCTGATAAAGATCCTATGTAGATCAGAGGAGGAGGAGGAGGGAGGAGTTAGAGGCAGAGCTCCTCCCACCTCCCCCACACTCCCATCTACTTAGGAGATATCAGCTGCTCCTGATAAGATCCTATGTAGATCAGAGGAGGAGGAGGAGGGAGGAGTTAGAGGCAGAGCTCCTCCCACCTCCCCCCACACTTCCATCTACTTAGGAGATATCAGCTGCTCCTGATAAGATCCTATGTAGATCGGAGGAGGGAAGTCAGAGGAGTTAGAGGCAGAGCTCCTCCCACCTCCCCCACACTCCCATCTACTTAGGAGATATCAGCTGCTCCTGATAAGATCCTATGTAGATCGGAGGAGGGAGGAGTTAGAGGCAGAGCTCCTCCCACCTCCCCCACACTCCCATCTACTTAGGAGATATTAGCTGCTCCTGATAAGATCCTATGTAGATCGGAGGAGGAGGAGGGAGGAGTTAGAGGCAGAGCTCCTCCCACCTCCCCCACACTCCCATCTACTTAGGAGATATCAGCTGCTCCTGATAAGATCCTATGTAGATCGGCGGAGGGACTGAGGAGTTAGAGGCAGAGCTCCTCCCACCACCCCCACACTCCCATCTACTTAGGAGATATCAGCTGCTCCTGATAAGATTCTATGTAGATCGGAGGAGGGAGAAGGGAGGAGTTAGAGGCAGAGCTCCTCCCACCTCCCCCACACTCCCATCTACTTAGGAGATATCAGCTGCTCCTGATAAGATCCTATGTAGATCGGCGGAGGGACTGAGGAGTTAGAGGCAGAGCTCCTCCCACCACCCCCACACTCCCATCTACTTAGGAGATATCAACTGCTCCTGATAAGATTCTATGTAGATCGGAGGAGGAGGGAGGAGTTAGAGGCAGAGCTCCTCCCACCACCCCCACACTCCCATCTAGTTAGGAGATATCAGCTGCTCCTGATAAGATCCTATGTAGATCGGAGGAGGGAGGAGGGAGGAGTTAGAGGCAGAGCTCCTCCCACCTCCCCCACACTCCCATCTACTTAGGAGATATCAGCTGCTCCTGATAAGATCCTATGTAGAGAGGAGGAGGGAGGAGTTAGAGGCAGAGCTCCTCCCACCTCCCCCACACTCCCATCTACTTAGGAGATACTAGCTGCTCCTGATAAGATCCTATGTAGAGAGGAGGAGGGAGGAGTTAGAGGCAGAGCTCCTCCCACCACCCCCACACTCCCATCTAGTTAGGAGATATCAGCTGCTCCTGATAAGATCCTATGTAGATCAGAGGAGAAGGAGGAGGGAGGAGTTAGAGGCAGAGCTCCTCCCACCTCCCCCACACTCCCATCTACTTAGGAGATATCAGCTGCTCCTGATAAGATCCTATGAAGATCAGAGGAGGAGGGAGGAGTTAGAGGCAGAGCTCCTCCCACCACCCCCACACTCCCATCTACTTAGGAGATATCAGCTGCTCCTGATAAGATCCTATGTAGATCGGAGGAGGGAGGAGTTAGAGGCAGAGCTCCTCCCACCTCCCCCACACTCCCATCTACTTAGGAGATATCAGCTGCTCCTGATAAGATCCTATGAAGATCAGAGGAGGAGGGAGGAGTTAGAGGCAGAGCTCCTCCCACCTCCCCCACACTCCCATCTACTTAGGAGATATCAGCTGCTCCTGATAAGATCCTATGTAGATCGGCGGAGGGAGGGAGCAGTTAGAGGCAGAGTTCCTCCCACATCCCCCACACTCCCATCTAGTTAGGAGATATCAGCTGCTCCTGATAAGATCCTATGTAGATCAGAGGAGGAGGGAGGAGTTAGAGGCAGAGCTCCTCCCACCTCCCCCACACTCCCATCTACTTAGGAGATATCAGCTGCTACTGATAAGATCCTATGTAGATCGGAGGAGGAGGGAGGAGTTAGAGGCAGAGCTCCTCCCACCTCCCCCACACTCCCATCTACTTAGGAGATATTAGCTGCTCCTGATAAGATCCTATGTAGATCGGAGGAGGAGGAGTTAGAGGCAGAGCTCCTCCCACCTCCCCCACACTCCCATCTACTTAGGAAATATCAGCTGCTCCTGATAAGATCCTATGTAGATCGGAGGAGGAGGGAGGAGTTAGAGGCAGAGCTCCTCCCACCTCCCCCACACTCCCATCTACTTAGGAGATATCAGCTGCTCCTGATAAGATCCTATGTAGATCGGAGGAGGGAGGAGTTAGAGGCAGAGCTCCTCCCACCTCCCCCACACTCCCATCTACTTAGGAGATATCAGCTGCTCCTGATAAGATCCTATGTAGATTGGAGGAGGAGGAGTTAGAGGAAGAGCTCCTCCCACCTCCCCCACACTCCCATCTACTTAGGAGATATCAGCTGCTCCTGATAAGATCCTATGTAGATCGGAGGAGGAGGAGGGAGGAGTTAGAGGCAGAGCTCCTCCCACCTCCCCCACACTCCCATCTCCTTAGGAGATATCAGCTGCTCCTGATAAGATCCTATGTAGATCGGAGGAGGAGGAAGAGGAGGAGGGAGGAGTTAGAGGCAGAGCTCCTCCCACCTCCCCCACACTCCCATCTACTTAGGAGATATCAGCTGCTCCTGATAAGATCCTATGTAGATCGGAGGAGGAGGGAGGAGTTAGAGGCAGAGCTCCTCCCACCTTCCCCACACTCCCATCTACTTAGGAGATATCAGCTGCTCCTGATAAGATCCTATGAAGATCAGAGGAGGAGGGAGCAGTTAGAGGCAGAGCTCCTCCCACCTCCCCCACTCTCCCATCTACTTAGGAGATATCAGCAGCTCCTGATAAGATCCTATGTAGATCGGAGGAGGAGGGAGGAGTTAGAGGCAGAGCTCCTCCCACCACCCCCACACTCCCATCTACTTAGGAGATATCAGCTGCTCCTGATAAGATCCTATGTAGATCGGAGGAGGAGACGGGAGGAGTTAGAGGCAGAGCTCCTCCCACCTCCCCCACACTCCCATCTACTTAGGAGATATCAGCTGCTCCTGATAAGATCCTATGTAGATCGGAGGAGGAGACGGGAGGAGTTAGAGGCAGAGCTCCTCCCACCTCCCCCACACTCCCATCTACTTAGGAGATATTAGTGTAGCACCCTGAGGATCCGGCTGCTACAGGAGTATTGCACCTCAACCCAGAGGTGTGATATTCCACTCCCGGGTAAGGATGGAGAGTGGAACTGAGCTCAGTTAGACTGCATGCACTACATACATCCCATTTCCGGGGAGCAGGCCAACGGCACTCCCACTTAGAAATGTGCAGGTGCGACCGAGCCTGTTCCTGGCTGGAGTGGGAGGTGGGAGGAACATCCCATGTAGTGTAGGGGCAGATAGGGGGAGCAGCCTGGGTAAAGTTAGGAGCTCATTGGGTGCTGGTCACCTGAGCTCACACATAGAGGGTGTATATAAGGAGGGCACCAACTAGAATCAGGGTCAGATGCAGAGGACAGGTCAGCCTGTCAGTACAGAGAACAAGTCAGCAGGAGAGGAGGAGCGGAAGCAGGCAGAGGAGCAGCTGAAAGAAAGAGAGGCCCTGAAGAGAGAGAGTGGAGTAAAGAAAGACCCAGAGGGGGACAAAGAAAGGACTCTAAGATCCCAACTAAAATCACCGGGTGAGGAGTCAGCACCAGGGTACCGGAACCCAAGCTGGTGGGGGTAAAAACATCCCTAGCCAGAGACCGGAGGCCGTGGGCAGTGTCTGCCACGGCCACCCACTATATCCACCCTGAAGGCACACCACATGGAGGGTCAGGGAACCTAAGGCCAAAGGTTGCCCAACAGAAGGCCCGAGGGAGCTGGACCTAGGTGGATCACTAGTGGGGACGGCGGAAGAAAGGACAGAGGGAGAGCTCAGGGCCACGCTCCGGACTTGTTTGGGGGTTGGCTGGATCCAGGACCTGGTGGACGCAGCACGGCTCGGGTGGTCACTTGGAGCTAGAGTGACCCGGAACATCAGCAGTGAGTAAAAACCCTTAACTGCACTACCCGACTCTGTCTTCCTTTAACATCTATGCTGCAGCACCACAACCCCCATCCTCTGCACCTGTCCCCCCTGAGGCTATACCCCACCCGTTGGGGGTTATACTATCAATAGCTGCACCAACACCATCAGCCTCAGCGGACCCTGCTGCAGCGGCGGCCACAGTGACCGCATCATAACGGGTGGCGTAGTCGACACAACGAACTTAATAACATCAGTAAGGACTGCCACATACAACTGAGTTTGACACCCTGGGCACGGGCCGGGTCACAGCCGCTCGGAGACTACAACCCCCCATCTGACCCGGTGCCGGGTATTCCCCTCAAAAAGGAATATGTCCCAGGGGGCGCGTCAACTTTGGCGTAGTCGGCAGGATTACGTGCCCGCAACACCCGGGTACTGCGTGCCTGAAGAAAAGTGCAAGTTTACCTCAAAAAGAAGTCTCCTGCCGGTTCCGGAGGGTCCACGCCATCGGACCCCATCACCAGTCGTTTCCCGCCGATTGTCCGCCATTTCCAGCTTGTTCCCGCCATCTGCAGAGTTTCCCGCCACTGGGCGACGCTTCCCGCCAAAACCGCAGATTTCCCGCCTTGGAAGAGCAGCGGACGCCATTATGGGCGTGCCAAAGGAGGGCAAGAGGCCGCCTCCCATCGTGGGCCAGGACAGAAAATGGCGCCAAAAGTGGAAACCGCCCCCACCAACAGAGACTGTGATGCTAGAGGTGTCTGTCAGCGTGAAAGAACTACCCCTGGAGCTGACAGTCACCGAGTTGCCCCGGGACCGCCCTCGAAGTAGGAGGAGACGAAAGAAAAGAGCAACGATGGGTGTCGCCTGGAGCAGTCTAGAACGAGCGCACCCGGAGTTAAGGAGTATGGAGAGAGAGCACCCGGAGTCGAGAAGAGGAAGAGTGGACCCGGGAATGGAGTGGCGGCAGAGCAGCACCGGCCCGATGGCCAGGAGCCTGCAAAAGGAAGAAGAAGGAGGGCAGAGCAGCACCGGCCCGCAGGCCAGGAGCCTGCCAGGAGAAGAGCAGCGCAGCACCGACCCGATGGTCAGGAGCCTGCTGGAGTCCACCACCCCGCTAGGCTTAGCGGAGGTTCTAGCGCAGCTCCCCCGAGACCGGGAGTGCGCACAAAATGCCCTGGAGGGCCTCGCAGGGAGGATGGCCCGGGTGCAGCGTGAGATCTTGGCGGAGTGGAGCCGGGAGATGGCCCAGAAAACTAAGACCCGTCCGCAGAGCACGCTGCCCTGGAAGAGGAAGCAGACCACCTCCGAGGATGGCGCGGGAGGACCCAAGGCCGGAGACGGCGCAGAGAAGGGAGCCGGACGCAAAGAGGCAGGTAAAGGGGACGCCTATACCCCATACCGGGAAACCGCCAACCTGCCCCAGCTCCCCGTCGCAGAGCCCGAAAGTCCCCCTGCCGTACCCGAAACCGCCATGACACCGCCACCAACTAGGCCCCGACCGGAAGCCGCCGCCGCGACCCCCGTGACGTCACACGCCTCGACCCGGAGTGTGACTAAGCAGGAAGAGCCTCCGGCCTGGTCGCAAGGCCTAGCGTTTCGGGGCGCCGCGTCACCAACAGCGCCATCTACCTCTGCGGAGTCCCCGGCCTGGTCGCAAGGCCAGGTAGCTCAGGGCGCCGCCGTACTGACAGTTCCGTTCACCTTCCAGATGCCCCCGGCCTGGCCGCAAGGCCTGGGTAACCTGGGCGCCCCCACCATCGCGCCCGCACCCGTAACACCAAGGGTGCCACATCTGGGAGAGGACCCTTTCAGCCAGCTAACGTGGCCGGACGGGCGGCCTTTCATCTGGCCCGAAGAGTTTTTGGAGCTGGAGCGGCAGAAGCAACTAGGTCCCCTGTGTGAGCCCCTGATCCCGGCTCCAAAGCCCGTGACTCGGGTCTCGCCTCCCCTGGAAGAGGCTCAATTTGCGTGGGACCCCAAGGGAGATGATTTGATGGGGTTCACCGAAAAGAGCCGGGCGGCCGCAGAAGAGCGCAGTGAGATCTGCCGCCAGCAGCTCGCGCAATTTGCTAAGGAGAGGGAGGAGAGGCGGGCCAGAGAGCAATGGGCCCAGACCCGCAGCGCGGAGCAGAAGAGTCGGACCAGAAGGGACCCTCGTGCAGCAGATCGTCCCCGTACCATCGGGACGGTAATAAAGTTCAACCCGCAGCATGGGTGGGGCTTTATAAAGGACCGGAACACCATGGGTGACGTCTTCGTTACCCGACGGGACGTCGAGTCCCACCTGCCAGAGGGTCACAAAGGCCGTGACCTCTACGTCGGTGACGAGGTAACGTTCACCCGGCACAAGTGTGCCAAGGGACCTTACGCCCTCCACGTGCATCGCCTGACAGAGGAGGAGCTGCGGTGTAGGGAGGAAGAGCCAGAAGACCCGGACGGGTTCAAGGCTAGGAGGTACTACGATTAAGAACAGTAGTAAAGAAAAACTGTATATAGTTACCCGTCGGGGTACCCAAGTAGCCGTAACTACTGAGAAGTTTAGTCCCCGTTGGGACCAGTGAACAGTTTAACCCGTGTGTCCCTTACCCAAACCAGGCTGAGGACTGTGAGCAGCCATCCCTTTCCCTTACCTGGCCGGGGACTGAGAACGGCCAAATTCCCCTGTAAATAGTTGCGCTTCCTAAGGCGCCCCCTACTGGTTTTATAAGGAACTGCTTTTCAAAAGACTGTCGCACTTTACCTGGTCACGAGTTGCACGGTGACCGGATGAGAAGAGAGAAAGAGACGACGAGAATGTTATATATATATATATTTATCTAGTATTTTATATGTTTTATATGGTTATTATGAAAAAAATGTATGTTTTTGTGGTGTTTTTGTCTTACAGCCCGAGGACGTGCTGTGGTTTACCAGGGGGGAATGTAGCACCCTGAGGATCCGGCTGCTACAGGAGTATTGCACCTCAACCCAGAGGTGTGATATTCCACTCCCGGGTAAGGATGGAGAGTGGAACTGAGCTCAGTTAGACTGCATGCACTACATACATCCCATTTCCGGGGAGCAGGCCAACGGCACTCCCACTTAGAAATGTGCAGGTGCGACCGAGCCTGTTCCTGGCTGGAGTGGGAGGGGGGAGGAACATCCCATGTAGTGTAGGGGCAGATAGGGGGAGCAGCCTGGGTAAAGTTAGGAGCTCATTGGGTGCTGGTCACCTGAGCTCACACATAGAGGGTGTATATAAGGAGGGCACCAACTAGAATCAGGGTCAGATGCAGAGGACAGGTCAGCCTGTCAGTACAGAGAACAAGTCAGCAGGAGAGGAGGAGCGGAAGCAGGCAGAGGAGCAGCTGAAAGAAAGAGAGGCCCTGAAGAGAGAGAGTGGAGTAAAGAAAGACCCAGAGGGGGACAAAGAAAGGACTCTAAGATCCCAACTAAAATCACCGGGTGAGGAGTCAGCACCAGGGTACCGGAACCCAAGCTGGTGGGGGTAAAAACATCCCTAGCCAGAGACCGGAGGCCGTGGGCAGTGTCAGCCACGGCCACCCACTATATCCACCTTGAAGGCACACCACATGGAGGGTCAGGGAACCTAAGGCCAAAGGTTGCCCAACAGAAGGCCCGAGGGAGCTGGACCTAGGTGGATCACTAGTGGGGACGGCGGAAGAAAGGACAGAGGGAGAGCTCAGGGCCACGCTCCGGACTTGTTTGGGGGTTGGCTGGATCCAGGACCTGGTGGACGCAGCACGGCTCGGGTGGTCACTTGGAGCTAGAGTGACCCGGAACATCAGCAGTGAGTAAAAACCCTTAACTGCACTACCCGACTCTGTCTTCCTTTAACATCTATGCTGCACCACCACAACCCCCATCCTCTGCACCTGTCCCCCCTGAGGCTATACCCCACCCGTTGGGGGTTATACTATCAATAGCTGCACCAACACCATCAGCCTCAGCGGACCCTGCTGCAGCGGCGGCCACAGTGACCGCATCATAACGGGTGGCGTAGTCGACACAACGAACTTAATAACATCAGTAAGGACTGCCACATACAACTGAGTTTGACACCCTGGGCACGGGCCGGGTCACAGCCGCTCGGAGACTACAACCCCCCATCTGACCCGGTGCCGGGTATTCCCCTCAAAAAGGAATATGTCCCAGGGGGCGCGTCATTAGCTGCTCCTGATAAGATCCTATGTAGATCGGAGGAGGAGGAGGGAGGAGTTAGAGGCAGAGCTCCTCCCACCTCCCCCACACTCCCATCTACTTAGGAGATATCAGCTGCTCCTGATAAGATCCTATGTAGATCGGAGGAGGAGGAGTTAGAGGAAGAGCTCCTCCCACCTCCCCCACACTCCCATCTACTTAGGAGATATCAGCTGCTCCTGATAAGATCCTATGTAGATCGGAGGAGGGAGGAGGGAGGAGTTAGAGGCAGAGCTCCTCCCACCTCCCCCACACTCCCATCTACTTAGGAGATATCAGCTGCTCCTGATAAGATCCTATGTAGATCGGAGGAGGGAGGAGTTAGAGGCAGAGCTCCTCCCACCTCCCCCACACTCCCATCTACTTAGGAGATATCAGCTGCTCCTGATAAGATCCTATGTAGATCGGAGGAGGAGGGAGGAGTTAGAGGCAGAGCTCCTCCCACCTCCCCCACACTCCCATCTACTTAGGAGATTTTAGCTGCTCCTGATAAGATCCTATGTAGATCGCAGGAGGAGAAGCGAGGAGTTAGAGGCAGAGCTCCTCCCACCTCCCCCACACTCCCATCTACTTAGGAGATATCAGCTGCTCCTGATAAGATCCTATGTAGATCGGAGGAGGGAGGAGTTAGAGGCAGAGCTCCTCCCACCTCCCCCACACTCCCATCTACTTAGGAGATATCAGCTGCTCCTGATAAGATCCTATGTAGAGGGGAGAGGAAAGAGGAGTTAGAGGCAGAGCTCCTCCCACCTCCCCCACACTCCCATCTACTTAGGAGATATTAGCTGCTCCTGATAAGATCCTATGTAGATCGGAGGAGGGAGGAGTTAGAGGCAGAGCTCCTCCCACCTCCCCCACACTCCCATCTACTTAGGAGATATCAGCTGCTCCTGATAAGATCCTATGAAGATCGGAGGAGGAGGAGTTAGAGGCAGAGCTCCTCCCACCTCCCCCACACTCCCATCTACTTAGGAGATATCAGCTGCTCCTGATAGGATCCTATGTAGATCGGAGGAGGAGGAGGAGGGAGGAGTTAGAGGCAGAGCTCCTCCCAACTACCCCACACTTCCATTTACTTAGGAGATATCAGCTGCTCCTGATAAGATCCTATGTAGATCGGAGGAGGAGGAGGAGGGAGGAGTTAGAGGCAGAGCTCCTCCCACCTCCCCCACACTCCCATCTCCTTAGGAGATATCAGCTGCTCCTGATAGAATCCTATGTAGATCGGAGGAGGAGGAGGGAGGAGTTAGAGGCAGAGCTCCTCCCACCTCCCCCACACTCCCATCTACTTAGGAGATATCAGCTGCTCCTGATAAGATCCTATGTAGAGGGGAGAGGAAAGAGGAGTTAGAGGCAGAGCTCCTCCCACCTCCCCCACACTCCCATCTACTTAGGAGATATTAGCTGCTCCTGATAAGATCCTATGTAGATCGGAGGAGGGAGGAGTTAGAGGCAGAGCTCCTCCCACCTCCCCCACACTCCCATCTACTTAGGAGATATCAGCTGCTCCTGATAAGATCCTATGAAGATCGGAGGAGGAGGAGTTAGAGGCAGAGCTCCTCCCACCTCCCCCACACTCCCATCTACTTAGGAGATATCAGCTGCTCCTGATAAGATCCTATGTAGATCGGAGGAGGAGAAGGGAGGAGTTAGAGGCAGAGCTCCTCCCACCTCCCCCACACTCCCATCTCCTTAGGAGATATCAGCTGCTCCTGATAAGATTCTATGTAGATCGGAGGAGGGAGGAGTTAGAGGCAGAGCTCCTCCCACCTCCCCCACACTCCCTTCTACTTAGGAGATATCAGCTGCTCCTGATAAGATTCTATGTAGATCGGAGGAGGGAGGAGTTAGAGGCAGAGCTCCTCCCACCTCCCCCACACTCCCATCTACTTAGGAGATATCAGCTGCTCCTGATAAGATCCTATGTAGAGGGGAGAGGAGGGAGGAGTTAGAGGCAGAGCTCCTCCCACCACCCCCACACTCCCATCTACTTAGGAGATATCAGCTGCTCCTCATAAGATCCTATGTAGATCGGAGGAGGGAGGAGTTAGAGGCAGAGCTCCTCCCACCTCCCCCACACTCCCATCTACTTAGGAGATATCAGCTGCTCCTGATAAGATCCTATGTAGATCGGAGGAGGGAGAAGGGAGGAGTTAGAGGCAGAGCTCCTCCCACCTCCCCCACACTTCCATCTACTTAGGAGATATCAGCTGCTCCTGATAAGATCCTATGTAGATCGGAGGAGGGAGGAGTTAGAGGCAGAGCTCCTCCCACCTCCCCCACACTTCCATCTACTTAGGAGATATCAGCTGCTCCTGACAAGATCCTATGTATATCTGAGGAGGGAGAAGGGAGGAGTTAGAGGCAGAGCTCCTCCCCCACACTTCCATCTACTTAGGAGATATCAGCTGCTCCTGATAAGATCCTATGTAGATCGGAGGAGGGAGGAGGGAGGAGTTAGAGGCAGAGCTCCTCCCACCTCCCCCACACTCCCATCTCCTTAGGAGATATCAGCTGCTCCTGATAAGATCCTATGTAGATCAGAGGAGGAGGAGGAGGGAGGAGTTAGAGGCAGAGCTCCTCCCACACTCCCATCTACTTAGAAGATATCAGCTGCTCCTGATAAGATCCTATGTAGATCGCAGGAGGGAGGAGGGAGGAGTTAGAGGCAGAGCTCCTCCCACCTCCCCCACACTCCCATCTCCTTAGGAGATATCAGCTGCTCCTGATAAGATCCTATGTAGATCAGAGGAGGAGGAGGAGGGAGGAGTTAGAGGCAGAGCTCCTCCCACACTCCCATCTACTTAGAAGATATCAGCTGCTCCTGATAAGATCCTATGTAGATCGGAGGAGGGAGGAGGGAGGAGTTAGAGGCAGAGCTCCTCCCACCTCTCCCACACTCCCATCTACTTAGGAGATATCAGCTGCTCCTGATAAGATCCTATGTAGATCAGAGGAGAAGGAGGAGGGAGGAGTTAGAGGCAGAGCTCCTCCCACCTCCCCCACACTCCCATCTACTTAGGAGATATCAGCTGCTCCTCATAAGATCCTATGTAGATCGGAGGAGGGAGGAGTTAGAGGCAGAGCTCCTCCCACCTCCCCCACACTCCCATCTACTTAGGAGATATCAGCTGCTCCTGATAAGATCCTATGTAGATCGGAGGAGAAGGAGGGAGGAGTTAGAGGCAGAGCTCCTCCCACCTCCCCCACACTCCCATCTACTTAGGAGATATCAGCTGCTCCTGATAAGATCCTAAGTAGATGGGAGTGTGGGGGAGGTGGGAGGAGCTCTGCCTCTAACTCCTCCCTCCTCCTCCTCCTCTGATCTACATAGGATCTTATCAGGAGCAGCTGATATCTCCTAAGGAGATGGGAGTGTGGGGGAGGTGGGAGGAGCTCTGCCTCTAACTCCTCCCTCCTCCTCCGATCTACATAGGATCTTATCAGGAGCAGCTGATATCTCCTAAGTAGATGGGAGTGTGGGGGAGGTGGGAGGAGCTCTGCCTCTAACTCCTCCCTCCCTCCTCCGATCTACATAGGATCTTATCAGGAGCAGCTGATATCTCCTAAGTAGATGGGAGTGTGGGGGAGGTGGGAGGAGCTCTGCCTCTAACTCCTCCCTCCTCCTCCGATCTACATAGGATCTTATCAGGAGCAGCTGATATCTCCTAAGTAGATGGGAGTGTGGGGGAGGTGGGAGGAGCTCTGCCTCTAACTCCTCCCTCCTCCTCCGATCTACATAGGATCTTATCAGGAGCAGCTGATATCTCCTAAGTAGATGGGAGTGTGGGGGAGGTGGGAGGAGCTCTGCCTCTAACTCCTCCTTCCTCCGATCTACATAGGATCTTATCAGGAGCAGCTGATATCTCCTAAGGAGATGGGAGTGTGGGGGAGGTGGGAGGAGCTCTGCCTCTAACTCCTCCTTCCTCCGATCTACATAGGATCTTATCAGGAGCAGCTAATATCTCCTAAGGAGATGGGAGTGTGGGGGAGGTGGGAGGAGCTCTGCCTCTAACTCCTCCCTCCTCCTTCTCCTCTGATCTACATAGGATCTTATCAGGAGCAGCTGATATCTCCTAAGTAGATGGGAGTGGGGGGGAGGTGGGAGGAGCTCTGCCTCTAACTCCTCCCTCCTCCTCTGATCTACATAGGATCTTATCAGGAGCAGCTGATATCTCCTAAGTAGATGGGAGTGTGGGGGAGGTGGGAGGAGCTCTGCCTCTAACTCCTCCCTCCTTCTCCTCCGATCTACATAGGATCTTATCAGGAGCAGCTGATATCTCCTAAGTAGATGGGAGTGTGGGGGAGGTGGGAGGAGCTCTGCCTCTAACTCCTCCCTCCTCCGATCTACATAGGATCTTATGAGGAGCAGCTGATATCTCCTAAGTAGATGGGAGTGTGGGGGAGGTGGGAGGAGCTCTGCCTCTAACTCCTCCCTCCTCCGATCTACATAGGATCTTATCAGGAGCAGCTGATATCTCCTAAGTAGATGGGAGTGTGGGGGAGGTGGGAGGAGCTCTGCCTCTAACTCCTCCTCCTCCTCCGATCTACATAGGATCTTATCAGGAGCAGCTGATATCTCCTAAGTAGATGGGAGTGTGGGGGAGGTGGGAGGAGCTCTGCCTCTAACTCCTCCCTCCTCCTCCTCCTCTGATCTACATAGGATCTTATCAGGAGCAGCTGATATCTCCTAAGTAGATGGGAGTGTGGGGGAGGTGGGAGGAGCTCTGCCTCTAACTCCTCCTTCCTCCGATCTACATAGGATCTTATCAGGAGCAGCTGATATCTCCTAAGGAGATGGGAGTGTGGGGGAGGTGGGAGGAGCTCTGCCTCTAACTCCTCCCTCCTCCTCCGATCTACATAGGATCTTATCAGGAGCAGCTGATATCTCCTAAGTAGATGGAAGTGTGGCGGAGGTGGGAGGAGCTCTGCCTCTAACTCCTCCCTCCTCCTCCTCTGATCTACATAGGATCTTATCAGGAGCAGCTGATATCTCCTAAGTAGATGGGAGTGTGGGGGAGGTGGGAGGAGCTCTGCCTCTAACTCCTCCCTCCTCCTCCGATCTACATAGGATCTTATCAGGAGCAGCTGATATCTCCTAAGTAGATGGGAGTGTGGGGGAGGTGGGAGGAGCTCTGCCTCTAACTCCTCCCTCCTCCTCCTCTGATCTACATAGGATCTTATCAGGAGCAGCTGATATCTCCTAAGTAGATGGGAGTGTGGGGGAGGTGGGAGGAGCTCTGCCTCTAACTCCTCCCTCCTCCTCCGATCTACATAGGATCTTATCAGGAGCAGCTGATATCTCCTAAGTAGATGGGAGTGTGGGGGAGGTGGGAGGAGCTCTGCCTCTAACTCCTCCCTCCTCCTCCTCCGATCTACATAGGATCTTATCAGGAGCAGCTAATATCTCCTAAGTAGATGGGAGTGTGGGGGAGGTGGGAGGAGCTCTGCCTCTAACTCCTCCCTCCTCCTCCTCCTCTGATCTACATTGGATCTTATCAGGAGCAGCTGATATCTCCTAAGTAGATGGGAGTGTGGGGGAGGTGGGAGGAGCTCTGCCTCTAACTCCTCCCTCCTCCTCCTCCTCTGATCTACATTGGATCTTATCAGGAGCAGCTGATATCTCCTAAGTAGATGGGAGTGTGGGGGAGGTGGGAGGAGCTCTGCCTCTAACTCCTCCTCCTCCTCTCTACATAGGATCTTATCAGGAGCAGCTGATATCTCCTAAGTAGATGGGATTTTGGGGGAGGTGGGAGGAGCTCTGCCTCTAACTCCTCCTCCTCCTCTCTACATAGGATCTTATCAGGAGCAGCTGATATCTCCTAAGTAGATGGGAGTGTGGGGGAGGTGGGAGGAGCTCTGCCTCTAACTCCTCCCTCCTCCTTCCTCCGATCTACATAGGATCTTATCAGGAGCAGCTAATATCTCCTAAGTAAATGGGAGTGTGGGGGAGGTGGGAGGAGCTCTGCCTCTAACTCCTCCCTCCTCCTCCTCCGATCTACATAGGATCTTATCAGGAGCAGCTAATATCTCCTAAGTAGATGGGAGTGTGGGGGAGGTGGGATGAGCTCTGCCTCTAACTCCTCCCTCCTCCTCCTCCTCTGATCTACATTGGATCTTATCAGGAGCAGCTGATATCTCCTAAGTAGATGGGAGTGTGGGGGAGGTGGGAGGAGCTCTGCCTCTAACTCCTCCCTCCTCCTCCTCCTCTGATCTACATTGGATCTTATCAGGAGCAGCTGATATCTCCTAAGTAGATGGGAGTGTGGGGGAGGTGGGAGGAGCTCTGCCTCTAACTCCTCCCTCCTCCGATCTACATAGGATCTTATCAGGAGCAGCTGATATCTCCTAAGTAGATGGGAGTGTGGGGGAGGTGGGAGGAGCTCTGCCTCTAACTCCTCCTCCTCCTCTCTACATAGGATCTTATCAGGAGCAGCTGATATCTCCTAAGTAGATGGGAGTGTGGGGGAGGTGGGAGGAGCTCTGCCTCTAACTCCTCCCTCCTCCTCCTCCTCTGATCTACATAGGATCTTATCAGGAGCAGCTGATATCTCCTAAGTAGATGGGAGTGGGGGGGAGGTGGGAGGAGCTCTGCCTCTAACTCCTCCTCCTCCTCTCTACATAGGATCTTATCAGGAGCAGCTGATATCTCCTAAGTAGATGGGATTTTGGGGGAGGTGGGAGGAGCTCTGCCTCTAACTCCTCCTCCTCCTCTCTACATAGGATCTTATCAGGAGCAGCTGATATCTCCTAAGTAGATGGGAGTGTGGGGGAGGTGGGAGGAGCTCTGCCTCTAACTCCTCCCTCCTCCTCCTCCTCTGATCTACATAGGATCTTATCAGGAGCAGCTGATATCTCCTAAGTAGATGGGAGTGTGGGGGAGGTGGGAGGAGCTCTGCCTCTAACTCCTCCCTCCTTCTCCTCCGATCTACATAGGATCTTATCAGGAGCAGCTGATATCTCCTAAGTAGATGGGAGTGTGGGGGAGGTGGGAGGAGCTCTTCCTCTAACTCCTCCCTCCTCCTCCGATCTACATAGGATCTTATCAGGAGCAGCTGATATCTCCTAAGTAGATGGGAGTGTGGGGGAGGTGGGAGGAGCTCTGCCTCTAACTCCTCCCTCCTTCTCCTCCGATCTACATAGGATCTTATCAGGAGCAGCTGATATCTCCTAAGTAGATGGGAGTGTGGGGGAGGTGGGAGGAGCTCTGCCTCTAACTCCTCCCTCCTCCGATCTACATAGGATCTTATCAGGAGCAGCTGATATCTCCTAAGTAGATGGGAGTGTGGGGGAGGTGGGAGGAGCTCTGCCTCTAACTCCTCCCTCCCTCCTCCGATCTACATAGGATCTTATCAGGAGCAGCTGATATCTCCTAAGTAGATGGGAGTGTGGGGAAGGTGGGAGGAGCTCTTCCTCTAACTCCTCCCTCCTCCTCCGATCTACATAGGATCTTATCAGGAGCAGCTGATATCTCCTAAGTAGATGGGAGTGTGGGGGAGGTGGGAGGAGCTCTGCCTCTAACTCCTCCCTCCTTCTCCTCCGATCTACATAGGATCTTATCAGGAGCAGCTGATATCTCCTAAGTAGATGGGAGTGTGGGGGAGGTGGGAGGAGCTCTGCCTCTAACTCCTCCCTCCTCCGATCTACATAGGATCTTATCAGGAGCAGCTGATATCTCCTAAGTAGATGGGAGTGTGGGGGAGGTGGGAGGAGCTCTGCCTCTAACTCCTCCCTCCCTCCTCCGATCTACATAGGATCTTATCAGGAGCAGCTGATATCTCCTAAGTAGATGGGAGTGTGGGGGAGGTGGGAGGAGCTCTGCCTCTAACTCCTCCCTCCTCCTCCTCCGATCTACATAGGATCTTATCAGGAGCAGCTGATATCTCCTAAGTAGATGGGAGTGGGGGGGAGGTGGGAGGAGCTCTGCCTCTAACTCCTCCTCCTCCTCTCTACATAGGATCTTATCAGGAGCAGCTGATATCTCCTAAGTAGATGGGAGTGTGGGGGAGGTGGGAGGAGCTCTGCCTCTAACTCCTCCTCCTCCTCTCTACATAGGATCTTATCAGGAGCAGCTGATATCTCCTAAGTAGATGGGAGTGTGGGGGAGGTGGGAGGAGCTCTGCCTCTAACTCCTCCTCCTCCTCTCTACATAGTATCTTATCAGGAGCAGCTGATATCTCCTAAGTAGATGGGAGTGTGGGGGAGGTGGGAGGAGCTCTGCCTCTAACTCCTCCCTCCTCCTCCTCTCTACATAGGATCTTATCAGGAGCAGCTGATATCTCCTAAGTAGATGGGAGTGTGGGGGAGGTGGGAGGAGCTCTGCCTCTAACTCCTCCCTCCTCCTCCTCCTCTGATCTACATAGGATCTTATCAGGAGCAGCTGATATCTCCTAAGTAGATGGGAGTGTGGGGGAGGTGGGAGGAGCTCTGCCTCTAACTCCTCCCTCCTCCTCCTCTGATCTACATAGGATCTTATCAGGAGCAGCTGATATCTCCTAAGTAGATGGGAGTGTGGGGGAGGTGGGAGGAGCTCTGCCTCTAACTCCTCCCTCCTTCTCCTCCGATCTACATAGGATCTTATCAGGAGCAGCTGATATCTCCTAAGTAGATGGGAGTGTGGGGGAGGTGGGAGGAGCTCTTCCTCTAACTCCTCCCTCCTCCTCCGATCTACATAGGATCTTATCAGGAGCAGCTGATATCTCCTAAGTAGATGGGAGTGTGGGGGAGGTGGGAGGAGCTCTGCCTCTAACTCCTCCCTCCTTCTCCTCCGATCTACATAGGATCTTATCAGGAGCAGCTGATATCTCCTAAGTAGATGGGAGTGTGGGGGAGGTGGGAGGAGCTCTGCCTCTAACTCCTCCCTCCTCCGATCTACATAGGATCTTATCAGGAGCAGCTGATATCTCCTAAGTAGATGGGAGTGTGGGGGAGGTGGGAGGAGCTCTGCCTCTAACTCCTCCCTCCCTCCTCCGATCTACATAGGATCTTATCAGGAGCAGCTGATATCTCCTAAGTAGATGGGAGTGTGGGGGAGGTGGGAGGAGCTCTGCCTCTAACTCCTCCTCCTCCTCCGATCTACATAGGATCTTATCAGGAGCAGCTGATATCTCCTAAGTAGATGGGAGTGTGGGGGAGGTGGGAGGAGCTCTGCCTCTAACTCCTCCCTCCTCCTCCTCCTCCGATCTACATAGGATCTTATCAGGAGCAGCTGATATCTCCTAAGGAGATGGGAGTGTGGGGGAGGTGGGAGGAGCTCTGCCTCTAACTCCTCCCTCCTCCTCCTCCTCCGATCTACATAGGATCTTATCAGGAGCAGCTAATATCTCCTAAGGAGATGGGAGTGTGGGGGAGGTGGGAGGAGCTCTGCCTCTAACTCCTCCCTCCTCCTCCGATCTACATAGGATCTTATCAGGAGCAGCTGATATCTCCTAAGTAGATGGGAGTGTGGGGGAGGTGGGAGGAGCTCTGCCTCTAACTCCTCCCTCCTCCTCCTCCGATCTACATAGGATCTTATCAGGAGCAGCTGATATCTCCTAAGTAGATGGGAGTGTGGGGGAGGTGGGAGGAGCTCTGCCTCTAACTCCTCCCTCCTCCTCCTCCTCTGATCTACATAGGATCTCATCAGGAGTAGCTGACATCTCCTATATTAAATGTAAACATCTGTCTTCACTGAATACAGATTTTACCTATTAATTGAGAATTTTTAAAAGAAAAGCTTAGTTTTGTGAAGACAGAAGCAGATTTCTTTGTTAAGACATATATTACAAAGTTTCTTATTTTTATTGAGTTATTAAATGAAAACGGCAGTCTTTAACCCTTTCACGACATGCGCCATACATGTACACTGCGTTTCCCCCTTTGAGGCGGGCTCCGACAATGAGCCCGGAACCTTTCCAGGGACATGACAGATGACCCCTGCAGTTGTCATTGCCAGGATGGTATGAGCGTCGTCCAGCGGTCAGTGCTCATAGCAGGTGAGCATTTCTGCTACACACAGCAGGGCTGAAGCCCTCTTGTGTGTAGCACTGGCTATAGGATGATCGCAGCTTCTAGTCCCCCATTGAGACTATTGAAGCTCTTGTAAAGTGAAAAAAAGTTTTCAAAAAATATAAAACTTCAAATCACCCCCTTTCGCCCCATACAAAACAATAAAAAAAAATTAAATACACACATATTTGGCATTGCGGTTTTCAGAGTCGCCCAATGTATCAATATATAAAAATAATTAATCGGATCAGTAAATGGCGTAACGAGAGAAAAAAATAAAAATGCCAAAATTACGGGTTTTTTTGGTCGCCACAGCATTGAAATAAAATGCAATAACGGGCGATCAAAACATTGTATCTACCCCAAAATGGTAACAATAAAACCGTCCGTCCATTTCCCTAGAAATGGTCTTGGAACATGGTGACTTTTTTTTTTTTAACAAGCATTGGATTTTTTTTTACCACTTAAATAAAAAAGAACTTATACATGTTTGGTATGTACGAACTCGTAATGACCTATAGAATCATAATGGTAGGTCAGTTTTAGCATTTAATGAACATGGGTAAAAAAAAAAAAAAAAACATTTGTGGAATTGCACTTTTTTTTTGCAATTTCACTGCACTTGGATTTTTTTTCCCGTTTTCCAGTACCCGATGTGGTAAAACCAATGATGTTGTTCAAAACTACTGCTCGTCCCGCAAAAAACAAGCCCTTACATGGCCATATTGACCAAAAAATATAAAAGTTATGGCTTTGGTAAGAAGAGAAGTAAAAACCGAAAGTGCAAAAATGGAAAAGGGCCACGGCGTGAAGGGGTTAAGGTTGCCAGCATACACATTAGATGACTGTCAGTTGAACAAAAGTTTGGCCCATTGTTTGGACAGCTACCATCTTCGGAAGTCCCAAAGAATAAATTCAGAAGTCGTGTATATGCGTGTCAATTGCTCCTTTCAATCGGGCACTTCAGAGACCCATTTCTCAGGAACATTAGGGGACCCCAAGTGATCAGCAAGTTATCACTTATTCTGTGGACAGGTGACAGCATTCTAAGTTGAGGCAAACCCTTTAAAGAGGACTTGTTACCAAGACAAGTGTTCCGTTTTTGCTTCTGTTTTATTCCTGCTGCTATCAAATAATTTGTTTCAAGATATGCTCTTTTGAAGACGCACCAAGAGATGGGCCATGTAGAAGACCCTAGATTCAGTGGTTAGCCAAGGCAACTTAATGCACATCATGTTTCCCTTCGATATCGGAAAATTTACAACTTTGGCAGTAGCTCAGACAGCAACCAGTAGGACACAGCTACACCCATCTACTGTTCGGAGAACTTTGGTCAGAAGTGGTCTTTATAAAAGAATAGCGGGCAAAAACCCTACCTTCTACATTGAAAGAAGGTCAAGTGACTCAACTAAAACGGCAGAAGGTGCTCTGGGCTGAAGAATCAAAATGTAAAATATTTATTTGTAACAGAAGGCAATTTATTTGCCGAAGGGATGAAGAGTGGTATGATAATGAGTGTCTACAGGCAACAGTGAGGCACTTTGTTAACTAATATAAACCATTAACACTTCTATTTCTTTTTTTTTTTTTTAAACATTCTTACTTTTTTTTGCAGCATTTTTTCCACACTTGCCTAAAACTTTTGCACACTACTATATATTTATTTTACTGATATCGATGCTTTCAATTATTACAGATATTATCCTTGAGATTTGTACCTTGCCAAAAGACTGAAAGCCACCTCTCCATCAGCATGTGCTGGCACTAACATTGCTGGAATTTGCTATTTGTTTCTAAGAAGCTAATAAAATAATTTTTAAGTATATTTCTCATTTTTACCAAAGGACAGGGCATGTGTTGAATGACTTTCTGCAATAAAGTATACTTTCCCATGATTTCCACACTGTAGAAACTAGTGAAATCATTGCAGTGTTTGCACTGTCTTCCATGCTTATGGATAACTATCACACCGATGGTTTGGTTGGCAGCTATCTCTCCCGAGTCCTCCATGCACTGAAGCACTTGCTCTGCCAAGTGCTCATGTGTAGTGTTGTGCCACCCCCGTAGTGTTCGAGTTCGGTTCGGTTCGTCGAACACCCGTATGTTCGCTGAACTGTTCGTCGAACACCTACGAACACCATTAAAACCAATGGCAGGCAAACAAAAACACATAGAAACACATAGAAAACACATAGAAAACACTTCAAAGGTGTCCAAAAGCTGACAAACTGCTCAGAAGACACAACTAACACATGGAAAAGTGACAAGTACATAGTCATGCGAAAAGAAAAGAGGTGGAGGAGTAAAAGGAGGGGGAGACACAGATATAGGCAGGTCATGCCCTTCTAAAATCAAGAAAGGCTGGAGTAAAAATCTAAAATCAGCCTACCAACACCCAGACGTCGTGACAAGAAAATTAAAAAAAGAAATTTCTTTAGGTAGAATGGCGGTTCCATTTAGAACACTTTCCTTACAAGACGTAGTGGTATCCCCGTTGTGAGTTGTGCCAAAAACGGAACCCAGTACATTCGGACTAATCCACCATTTGTCATATCCAAGGGGCAGGTCCGTAAATGACAACATCGACGTGGAACCAAGTACAGTAGTATATACTGTACATCCTTTGACAAGGCAATCAGGCGGATCAAGAAGTTGGGAAGGGTCACCCTAATGGCCAAAACAGACATTGATGCGGCATTCCGGTTAATTACTACTGCTTCTGGGAAGGAGCATACTATATAGATCGCTGTTTGCCCATGGGGTGCTCCAGATCCTGCTCACTATTTGAGGCATTTAGTTGCTTCCTCGAATGGGTTGTAATGGACGTTTCTAAGGGGGCACATATTATCCATTACCTCGACAACTTCTTATGCCTGGGCCCAAAAGATTTGCCACAGTGTGAATACACGCGGTAGTCCACCTGTGAGAAGGAGAGAGCTGGAGGGAGAGCGGACACCACAGAGCCGAGGGGTTAGATGGAGAACGGAAGAAGGAAAGAGGGCGAGTAAGGGAGTACAGTGGAAGGCCGACCTGAGCTCCCCCACGTTCCTGCTGGGCGGGGAACAGCCCTGGGAAGAAAAGCTGCTTGCGCATCCCTTTGAGGTTACGGGCGCGAGCGGGCAGAGGGACTACGCTGGAGTGCCAAGCCGACACAGACAGTCCGTTCCTGCCCGTGCGACCTTCGTGTCGCCGGGTTTGTGCCAGAGCCGCGGTGGACCCTGACGGCCAGCCCCCTCTCCCAATACTGGTGCCTGTCCGCTGGTGGGTCGAGCTCTCCCGCCGTGGGGGGGAGTAACATCTGCAGAAGAAAGACCATCTTCCAGCCAAACTAAGATGTCTACTTATTTTCGTGGACAATGTGATGCGATCCCTTTCTTACGGACACACCCATCGCTACAAATTCCAGATGAGGCACAAAAACAGCAGGTGATTCAACATATATCAAGTGCTCCTTCAAGTGGGCTCTCCTCCACCTCAACTTCAACATCACAAATACTCTAGTCCTCAGAGGTGTCACCCCAATCGCACTTGCTTCCTCACATCTCCCAAGTCTCCAGCTGCCAGTCTGAGTATGGGGTAACACAGATGGTGAAGTCTGCACAGCTGTTTACTCATACTATAGCCTGGGAAACGGAGGTCTGCTCCAGAGCTTCTGTTAATCCAAATGATCTGCACTGATGCCCAGAATCTTTATGAGTCGGATCCAGGACCAGATGAAGAAGGTTCTGAGCATAATGTAGACCCTCGTTCCCAAACTGTAACTCCTGTTGGTGGAGACAATGATGAAGAAGATGATGAGACTCAAATACCTGATTGGAGCGACAACTTGACTTTTCGGTCAGGGCAGTAAGAGGTTGGCTCTGAGGACGACGGGTGTGATAACATACAGGGTGATGATGACGAGGTTGGAGATCACTTACTGTCAACCCACAGTCAGCCAATCGATGAGGTCAGCAGAGGAGGTGGAGGAGGATGTGACTAGCCCAGGGGATGGGGATGACTCCGTACCCGGGTTTTTGCCTGGCCTTTGGGATGTCGCGGTGGTCGGCTCCCAGACCCATACCCTGGGGTCACTCTTTAAAAGGGTGGATAATTGTTAATTTTATAAGAGTTCATGACGCCACCTGTGGTATCTGGTGAGAAGCACCAGCGCTGCAGTAGTCCACTGAGGCTGGTGATAAGGCAGCTCAATGGTATAGCTCCCCACAGGTGGAGCTAGGCCTCAGAAAAGCTTATGCAGGGGGAATGCAGGACAGGCGAGATCCAGCTGGGTCAGAGCAAGAACGGGAACAGACACGGTAGTCACTTCAGTACCTTTTACTGGTGGAAATTCAGGCACATCCCGGAGCACTGTAGGGTGAAGGGTGCATATCAGGATCCTCCCCACTGAGCGCGTGTAGGGCCTCCTGTTTCTTGCCTCTGCGTAGTAAGTTTCTGGCCTGCCTGGAGCTAGGCCTAACTTTGTCTCTGTCCTGCGCTGGCTGACCTTGTGGTAGGGCCTTCACGCTCCCAGTATGCAGGGCCTAAGCGTCTCCTGGCTCTGTTACGTATCAGCACCTTAGCGATCCTGGGACTTGTAGTTCTCCAGGGATTCCGGTTATGCCTTACTGGGTCATAGAGATCCCGGTAAGCTCGGATCCGGTGTCCGGTAAATGCTTCGGGGTGAGCTGGTTAAGCTCCTCTGCCCCCTATATACTAACTCTCCACTCGCCTTCGGCCTACTCGAGCCCTCACTAGGCTATACACACTAATGGCAGCTTGCCGCGCTTCACCGATCTTATGGCGCCGGCACACCTTAAGCTCTAACTGGGCTCCCTGAATCTAGCTAACAGGAGCCTCGTGCTCCACTGCTGAACTATTAACTGAGTTCTCTAGACTAGACTGAGCTCCACTGCAGACTGACCTCTCTTAGGCTTCTCTACTGCAGGAACTCTTCAGAGGAACTGAACTGCCTAGCTCCACCTTTCCTATTTATATCCCTAATGGGCACCCTCTGCTGGTCTGAGGTGGAAGGTGGAGATGTATGAATGTTTATGGGGGCCTCTTGTGGAGGATTCCATCAATGCACTCTTCTAGGATCTGTGATACCAAGCGCAGCTGGGTGTCACAGATGCTATTGACGACGAGGTTAGGTTGCGCCTTCCTGGACAGAGACGGAGTACTAGAAGCACTTCAACAACTGTATCCTCAACCACAACTCTGCCTCTGACCACAAGTCGTAGTGGCTCTTCAGGTCGCATGGGCTCTAAGCCTTGCATAGCCTGGGTATTTTTTCAGATCGATAAGGATGACCCAACTCGTGTTATCTGTAATATTTGTCACCAAAAGCTAAGTAGAGGCCAAAAAATCCATAGTTTGAGTACTTCATGCATGAACCGTCACATGGATATGAAGCATAAGTTGCATTGGGAAGCTCACTGTGCTACAATGCGGCCTAGCGGGCCGAGCCAACCACCGTCTGCCCCATCTTGTCCATTCGCGGCCACTTCATCCTCTGTGACTGGGGGGACAGCAGTCACACATGCTTTTGGACGGAGACCTGCCACCTCTTTACCCGCAACAGCCAGTGTGATTGGCAGGTCATCATTTCATTTGGAAGTGGAAACTCCAGCTGGTGTTGAGCGCTCTCCGACATCAAGAGCACCACCTTTGGATCAAGGCAACCTAACTTTTCCACCTGCATCTTCCTCACAGACCGGCAAGTTTGCCGGGGACACCCTACTCAACCCCGTCTAAGCACAACAGCCAGCCCTCGGTCCCTCAGATGTGGACAAGTAAAAGACCATTTCCTCCTAGACATGACAAAGCTAAGAGGTTGAATTTCACCATCTGCAAGCTGTTGGCTACAGAAATGCTGCCTTGCGGCCTGGTGGACACAGAGGATTTTCGAGACCTTATGTCCTTCGCAGTACCCCAGTACCAGATGCCCAGTCGGCACTACTTCTCAAAGAAAGGTGTGCCTGCGCTCCACCAGCATGTCGCACACAACATCACCGTTTCTTTGAGAAACTCTGTGTGTGACAGGGTGCATTTCACCACAGACACTTGGGCGAGTAGGCATGGACAGGGGCATTACATGTCGCTGACTGGGCACTGGGTAACTATGGTGACAGCAGGACAAGGGGCTGCTGTCCAAGTCTTGCCGTCCCCACGAGTTGCACGTCAATCCTCTTTATCTAGAAGTTCCTCCACTGCTTCTGCCTCCTCAACCTCCTCTCGGTCCTCCACCTGCACCCAAAGCCTGTCTGGTAATGCTACCCGCTTTCTAACTGCGCAGAAGGAATCCTGCACACCTCCTTACTATGCTGGCAGCAGGGCTCAACGACATCAGGCGGTGTTTACTTTGAAATGTCTGGGAAATATGAGTCACACAGCTAAGAAGTTGTGGTCAGCTCTGGAGAGCCAGTTTCATGAATGGTTGTCTCCACTGGACCTGCAACCAGGGAAGGCCGTGTGCGACAATGCTGCAAACCTGGGTGCGGACCTTCGCCGGGGCAATGTCACACACGTACCTTGTATGGCTCACGTGTTGAACCTGGTTGTCCAGCAATTTTTAGCCCACTATCCCGGACTAGATGGCCTTCTGCAGAGGGCACGGTCGCTGTGTGCTCACTTCCGCCGTTCGCATCCCGCAGCTCAACGAGGGAGAGGGATTAACCAGGGCGCATGGTAGCAGCCAAACTGTTGAGGAAGGTGCAGGAGCCGAGGAAGAAGTGGAGGACGAACTGGCGATGGGCATGTAAGACTCATCAGATGAGGGAGACCTTGATCACATTTCTGTTGTGCGAGGTTGGGGGGAGAGGGCAGAGGAAGGAAGCATGATTCTTACCTCGCTACCAACACAACAAGGACTTGGTCCTCCTGGATGTGCAAGACACATGAGTGCCTTCTTGCTGCACTACCTGCAACATGACCCTCGTGTAGCGTCGGCGTCCCTGCCTCCTGCTAGGCAGGGACGCCTTTTCCGTCACCTCTCCGCTCCATGCCCGGCGTCTTCCTCCCGCTCTGCTGGCAGCGCGCGCTGCTTCCCGGCCACTGTGCTTAGGGCGCGCGCTCCCCCTCTCTTAAAGGGGCCGCGCGCGCCTTCCTAAGGAGTCCCCGGCCAATGGCCGGAGGACCTCACCATATATAAGGCACCTCCTCCAAAATGGAGGTGCCCGAGCAATGCTGTTGCAAAGCCTTTCAACTCTGCTTCAGTCCTCAGGTTCCGTTACCAGATACCTGCCAGTTACCTGCCAGTTACCTGCCAGATTCCTGCTTGATACCTGCCTTATACTTGTCTATCTGCTTGCATTCCTGCGGTCCGACAGTCTGCCTACCAGCCCTGCCAGTCTGTCTATGGATCAGTCTGCCCGCTCACCTGGGAACGCTCACCTGCTACCTGCCTGCTAGCCTACCTGGAGGCCCTGCCGTCACGTGCCGTGACCACCTGCCTGTCCAGAGACTCTTGCCTGCTCACCTGGGAGCGCTCATCTGCTACCTGCCTGCTAGCCTACCTGGAGGCTTAGCCGTCACTTGCTGTGACCACCTGCCTGTCCAGAGACTCTTGCCTGCTCACCTGGGAGCGCTCATCTGCTACCTGCCTGCTAGCCTACCTGGAGGCTTAGCCGTCACTTGTTGTGACCACCTGCCTGTCCAGAGACTCTTGCCCGCTCACCTGGGAGCGTCCACCCGCTACCTGCCTGCTAGCCTACCTGGAGGCTTAGCCGTCACTTGCTGTGACCACCTGCCTGTCCAGGGACTCTTGCCCGCTCACCTGGGAGCGCCCACCTGCTACCTGCCTGCTAGCCTACCTGGAGGCACTGCCGTCACTTGCCGTGACCACCCGCCTGTCAAGAGACTGTCCCCGTCACTTGCCGTGACCTCCTGCCCTTCTACCCAGAGACTGTCCCCGTCACCTGCCGTGACCTCCTGCCCTTCTACCCAGAGACTGTCCCCGTCACCTGCCGTGACCTCCTGCCCTTCTACCCAGAGACTGTCCCCGTCACTAGCCGTGACTACCTGCCCGCCTTTCCTGGGAGCCACCCGCTTCCTTACAAGGACTGCCCCTTTGTATAGTTGCTCAGAGGTTCCACCTCCCAGACCCGTTACAGTTTGCTCGGGCCAAGGAACCCGGTGGCACCCAAGCTCCCTCGCTCTCGGACCTATGTCATGAACTCTCCCGTCAGAGGTCCCAACAGGAGTCCATCCTGAGTCACCTGCGTAGTGTTAACTCCCGCCTGGACACATTGACTACCTCATCGGGAGCTGCCTCCACTCGCACACTGACTACCCCGGCACCGCCTCTGTCCATCAATACCATGGCATCTCTTCCCGGTCCCCGTCTCTCCGCCCCTCCTCGTTTTGGCAGAGATCCCAGCCAGGCACGGGGCTTCATTAACCAGTGCACTCTGCACTTCGAACTGTTGGCACACCAGTTTTCCACCGACCGAGCCAAAGTAGCCTTCATCATGTCCCATCTCACGGGGGAGGCACTGGCTTGGCTAAATCCTCTATGGGAGAGAGGAGACCCCCTGGTGTCCAACCTGCCAGCCTTTCTCACGGCTTTCCGGAAAGTCTTCGACGAACCACGATGGAAGACCTCATCCGCATCATCTCTGCTACGCCTCCGTCAAGGAAATCTCACCGTGGGCCAATATGCCATACGGTTCCGTACCCTTGCTTCGGAGCTGGCCTGGGATAACGACGCCCTGGTGTCTGTCTTTTGGGAGGGTCTGTCCGGCTGTATTAAAGATGAACTCGCCGGTTGGGACATTCCTACCACTCTCGACGACTTAATAACACTTGCCACCCAGATTGACATCCGGTTCCAGGAGTGCGCCAAAGAGGTCACCCGTGAGAGGAGGTTTCCACGTCTAGCCCCTACCTTCCAGAAACCCGTCACTTCTCTCATTACTCCCCAGGCGCACTCACCCGAGCCTATGCAGGTCGATCAGACCAAGATGGTCAAAACCCGTCAAGAGTTACGCCGAGTCGAGGGGAGCTGCTTCTACTGTGGCAGTAAGGAGCACCGGATCCGTTCCTGCCCGGAGAGGTCGGGAAACGCCTGTGTCTAGGATCGCTCAGAGAGGTCGTCCTAGACAAGAGTAAGCCCTCTCCATCTCTGTTGCTGTCGGTCTCTATCATCTGCGGGAGAACCGTTATTTTGAACTAGCCCAACTTGACTCTGGAGCTGCCGGAAATCTCATTTCTCAGTCCCTGGTAGAGAAATACCGCATTCCCACCAAACCTCTGGCTGTACCCTTATCTGTCACTGCCGTGGATGGGGGCCTCTTACCACATCCCATCCAACTCATCACCGAATCCATAACTCTGCAGGTGGGAATGCTGCACTCTGAGAGCATCTTCTTTCATGTTCTGCCTGGACTCTCTCACGCCCTCTTGCTAGGCCTACCTTGGCTTCAGAAACATGCACCCGTGCTTGATTGGCAGACCGGAGAAGTCCTTCGCTGGGGACAGGACTGCCATAAGACTTGTTTAGTTCCCGTCCATCCTGTCCGTCCTTCTCCTACCCCTGCCAATCTACCTGGTCTTCCGGTTCCCTATTGGTCTTATGCGGACGTCTTTAATAAAAAGGAGGCAGAGACATTACCCCCTCATAGACCATACGACTGCCCAATCGACCTGATACCCGGCGCTACTCCTCCCCGTGGGCGTATTTACCCTTTGTCCGCTGCTGAGACCCGGTCCATGTCTGAATATATTGAGGAGAATCTGGCCCGGGGATTTTTCCGGAAATATACCTCCCCGGCGGGAGAAGGCTTCTTCTTCGTCAAAAAGAAGGACGGCTCACTCCGTCCCTGTATAGACTATAGAGGCCTTAACCAGATCACAGTGAAGAATAAATACCCCCTTCCGCTCATTCCGGAATTATTTGACCGTCTGAGGGGGGCTAGAATTTTCACCAAGCTGGACCTCCGTGGGGCGTATAACCTGGTCCGTATCCGTCAGGGGGATGAATGGAAGACGGCATTCAACACCCGGGACGGCCACTATGAATACCTTGTAATGCCCTTCAGTCTCTGTAACGCTCCCGCCGTCTTTCAAGAGTTGGTCAATGACATCTTCCGGGACCTTCTTTACTCCTGCGTAGTGGTGTATGTAGCATCGGCGTCTCTGCCCCGTTCTAGGCAGAGACGCCGTCCCTCTCACCTCCCCGCTCCTGGTGCGGCGTCCTCCAGCGCTGCTCTCCCCGCTGCTTCCGGCGCGCGCTCCTTCCCCGGCAGTGTGCTTAGGGCGCGCGCGCGCTTCCCCTCTCTTAAAGGGACCGCACGCGCCGTCCTAAGGAGTCCCCGGCCAATTGCCGGAGGACCTCCCATATAAAAGGCACCTCCTCCAAAATGGAGGTGCCCGAGCAATGTTGTAGCACTGTTCACTGCTCTGCTTCAGCCCTCAGGTCCCGTTGCCAGTTACCTGCCAGATACCTGCCAGATTCCTGCCAGCTTGCTGTCTTATTCCTGCCTGATATTCTTCTACCTGCCTGCTAGCCTGAGGTCCGACGGTCTGCCCTCCAACTCCAGTCAGTCTGTCTATGGACCAGCTTGCCCGCTCACCTGGGAGCGCACACCTGTTACCTGCCTGCTAGCCTACCTGGAGGCTCCGCCGTCACGTGCTGTGACCACCTGCCATTCCAGAGATTCCTGCCTGCTCACCTGGGAGCGCACACCTGTTACCTGCCTTCTAGCCTACCTGGAGGCTCCGCCGTCACGTGCTGTGACCACCTGCCATTCCAGAGACTCCTGCCCGCTCACCTAGGAGCGCACACCTGTTACCTGCCTGCTAGCCTACCTGGAGGCTCCGCCGTCACGTGCTGTGACCACCTGCCATTCCAGAGACTCTCGCTTGCTCACCTGGGAGCATACATCAACCATCTGCCTGCTAGCCTACCTGGAGGCTCTGCCATCACAGGTCGTACCTACCCTTTACCCAGAGACTGTCCCGGTCACTTGCCGTGACCTCCTGCCCGTTCTTCCAGAGACTGCCCCGGTCACTTGCCGTGACCTCCTGCCCGTTCATCCAGAGACTGCCCCGGTCACTTGCCGTGATCTCCTGCCCATTCATCCAGAGACTGCCCCGGTCACTTGCCGTGATCTCCTGCCCGTTCTTCCAGAGACTGCCCCGGTCACTTGCCGTGACCTCCAGCCCGTTCACTCAGAGACTGTCCCGGTCACCTGCTGTGACTGCCTGCCCGTCTTCCCTGGTCGCCACCCGCTCCCTTACAAGGACCGCCCCCTTGTATAGTAGCTCAGAGGTTCCGCCTCCCAGACCCGTTACAGTTTGCTCGGGCCATGGAACCCGGTGGCACCCAAGCTCCCTCTCTCTCGGACCTGTGTCATGAACTGTCCCGTCAGAGGTCCCAACAGGAGTCCATCCTGGGTCACCTGCGGAATGTCAATTCTCGCCTGGACACTCTGACTGCTCTGCCTGCAACCACCGCCAGTGCCATGACTCGCAGTCCGGCAGCTCCACTGCCCACTAATAACGTGGTATCCTACCCTGGACCCCGGCTTTCTGCACCTCCTCGTTTCGGAGGCGACTCCGCCCTGGCTCGGGGCTTCATAAATCAGTGCACCCTGCACTTTGAACTCCTGTCTCACCAGTTTAACTCCGACTGGGCCAAAATTGCCTTCATCATGTCCCATCTCACCGGAGAGGCCCTGGCCTGGCTAAATCCTCTATGGGAGAGAGGAGACCCCCTGGTGTCCGACTTGCCTGCCTTTCTCACGGCTTTCCGGAAAGTCTTCGACGAACCCGGACGGAAGACCTCATCCGCATCGTCTCTGCTACGCCTTCGTCAGGGAGTCTCACCGTGGGCCAATATGCCATACGGTTCCGTACCCTTGCCTCGGAGCTGGCCTGGGATAACGACGCTCTGGTTTCCGTCTTCTGGGAGGGTCTGTCCGGCCGTATTAAAGATGAACTTGCCGGTCGGGACATTCCTACCTCTCTCGATGACCTTATAACTCTTGCCACCCGGATTGACCTGCGGTTCCAGGAGCGTGCCAAAGAGGTCACCCGTGAGAGGAGGTTTCCACGTCTAGCCCCTACTTTTCAGAAACCCGTCACTCCCTCCGTCTCTCCTGAGCCTATGCAGGTCGACCAGACCAAGATGGTCGGTTCTCGCCAAGAATCTCGCCGAGCCGAGGGAAGCTGTTTCTATTGTGGCAGTAAGAAGCACTTCATCCGTTCCTGCCCGGAAAAACCGGGAAACGCCAGTGTCTAGGACCACTCGGAGAGGTCGTCCTAGACAAAAGTAAGCCGTCTCCGTCTCTGACCTTACCGGTCTCTATTGCTTGGGGAGAAAACCTTCTCTTTGAACTCGCCCATCTGGATTCTGGAGCTGCTGGAAACCTCATCTCCCAGTCTCTGGTAGAGAGATACCATATTCCCACCAAGTCCCTGGCTGAACCATTGTCAGTCGCCTCCGTGGATGGAAGACTTCTCTCGGAGACCATCCTGCTCGTCACCGAACCCATAACCCTGCAGGTGGGAATGCTGCACTCTGAGGAGATCTCATTCCATGTGCTGTCCGGACTTTCTCACTCCCTGTTGCTTGGTCTACCTTGGCTCCAGACACATGAACCCGTATTGAACTGGCGGTCCGGTGAAGTACTCCGATGGGGGCCCGACTGCCATAGGACCTGCCTGGTCCCGGTCCGTCCACTTCGCCCTCAGCCTACTCCAGCTAACTTACCTGGTCTCCCGGCTCCCTACTGGCCCTATGCGGACGTCTTCGGTAAGAAGGAAGCTGAGACTTTGCCACCCCATAGGCCATACGATTGCCCGATCGACCTGGTACCTGGCACTACTACTCCCCGTGGGCGTATCTACCCGTTGTCTGCAGCCGAGACCCGAGCCATGTCTGAGTACATTGAGGAGAATCTGGCCAGGGGATTTATCCGAAAATCTACTTCCCCGGCTGGAGCCGGATTCTTCTTTGTCAAAAAGAAAGACGGCTCGCTACGTCCCTGTATTGACTACAGAGGACTCAATCTCATCACGGTAAAAAACAAATATCCCCTGCCACTCATCTCCGAATTGTTTGACCGTCTCTAGGGTGCCAGGATCTTCTCCAAGCTGGATCTACGAGGAGCGTATAATCTGGTCCGTATCCGTCAAGGAGACGAGTGGAAGACGGCATTCAATACCCGGGACGGTCACTACGAGTACCTTGTGATGCCCTTCGGTCTCTGTAATGCTCCCGCGGTCTTTCAGGAGCTAGTCAACGACATCTTCCGTGACCTCCTGTACTCCTGCGTAGTGGTATACCTGGACGATATCTTGGTCTTCTCTCCGGATCTCCCCACACACCGGAGGGATGTTTGTCAGGTCTTGCTTAGGCTCCGGCAGAACCACCTTTACGCCAAATACGAGAAGTGCCTCTTCGATCAGACCTCCCTTCCGTTCTTGGGCTATGTCATCTCCCAAACAGGTCTGCAAATGGATCCCGAGAAGCTCTCTTCCGTTCTAAAATGGCCTCGTCCTGAAGGTTTGAAGGCGATACAGCGATTCCTGGGCTTCGCAAATTATTATCGTCTTTTCATCCCACACTTCTCGTCTCGGACTGCTCCCATATCTGCACTTACCCGTAAGGGGGCTAACCCCAGGGCATGGTCGCCTGAAGCCGAGGAGGCCTTCCTTTCCCTAAAGAAAGCCTTCGCTTCTGCCCCCGTCCTGCACCGTCCGGACTGTAATAAACAATTCTACCTGGAGGTTGATGCCTCTTCCTCCGGAGCCGGAGCGGTGCTCACCCAGAAGTCTTCTACCGGGAGAATGGTAACATGCGGCTTCTTCTCCAAAATCTTCTCCTCGTCGGAGCGCAACTATTCCATTGGAGACCGGGAATTGCTAGCCATAAAATTGGCACTGGGAGAGTGGCGCTATCTGCTAGAGGGGGCTCTCTACCCGGTAATTATCTACACGGATCACAAAAACCTGGCATATCTCCAAAATGCCCAGAGACTCAATCCTCGCCAGGCCCGGTGGTCGTTGTTCTTTGCCCGCTTCGACTTCATTCTTCATTTCCGTCCGGCGGACAAGAACGTCAAAGCTGATGCCTTGTCCCGGTCCTTCCTGTCCTCCGATCAAGAGGAGGAACCTATGCACATCATTGACTCCTCCAAGGTGATGAATGTGGCCCCCTTGGATCTGACTCGTCTTCCACCCGGTAAGACGTTCGTAGCTGTGCCAGATCGGGAGAGGGTTCTTCGCTGGGGACATTCTTCTAAACTAGCTGGCCATGCTGGCCAAAAGAAGACCTTCCAACTTATTACCCGGCATTACTGGTGGCCTACCCTGCGTAAGGACGTGGTAGACTTTGTCGCGGCCTGTTCATCCTGTGCCCGTAACAAAGTTCCCCGACATCTACCTGCCGGCCATCTCCTGCCCCTTCCCGTACCTGCTGCTCCTTGGCAACACATCGCTATGGACTTTATCACCGACCTTCCAGTTTCTGCCGGTTGTACTGTCATTTGGGTTGTCGCGGACCGTTTTTCTAAGATGGCCCACTTCATTCCCCTGCCTGGTCTTCCGTCTGCACCCGAGCTGGCTAAGGACTTTATCCGCCACATCTTCCGTCTCCATGGTCTGCCCCTCCACATCGTGTCAGATCGTGGGGTTCAGTTCACCTCTCGCTTCTGGAGAGCCACATGTAAGCTGCTGGACATTACCCTGGATTTCTCCTCCGCTTACCACCCTCAGTCCAATGGTCAAGTGGAGCGGATCAATCAGATCTTGTCCAACTACCTCCGGCACTTCGTTGATGCTCACCACTCGGACTGGGTGGATCTCCTACCATGGGCCGAGTTCTCTTATAACAACCATGAGAGCGAGTCCTCTTCCAAATCCCCGTTCTTTATAGTCGGTGGCCAACATCCCCGGATTCCACTTCCTGTCTCCGTTTCTGTGGACAACCCTGCTGCGCAGTCTCTTGTCAGCGAATTTTCTACTATTTGGGAGAGCACCAGGTCCGCTCTTCTTCTCTCCTCTGAGCGGATGAAGAGATATGCTGATAAGAGACGTCTGGATCCGCCCCAATTCCGTCCGGGAGACAAGGTTTGGCTCTCATCCAAACATGTGCGGCTCAAAGTACCCTCCTACAAGTTGGGTTCTCGATTCATCGGCCCCTTCGAAGTCCTCAGGCAAATTAACCCTGTGGCCTACAAATTAAAACTCCCGTCCACCCTACGGATCCCCAACTCCTTCCACGTATCTCTCCTCAAACCCGTTGTCTTTAACTTTTTTTCCAAAAATCCAGGTGCCCCTCCTGCTCCGGTTTCCGCTGATGACATCTTTGAGGTAGAGAGTATTCTGGCCTCCAAGAGGGTAAGACGAAAAACCTTTTTTCTGGTAGATTGGAAGGGGTTTGGTCCTGAGGAGAGAACTTGGGAACCCAGGGAGAACATCAATGCCCCGCTTCTCCTTGAGAAATTTCTTTCTGGCCAAAAAAAGAGGGGGCCTAAAGGGGGGGGTACTGTAGCATCGGCGTCTCTGCCCCGTTCTAGGCAGAGACGCCGTCCCTCTCACCTCCCCGCTCCTGGCGCGGCGTCCTCCAGCGCTGCTCTCCCCGCTGCTTCCGGCGCGCGCTCCTTCCCCGGCAGTGTGCTTAGGGCGCGCGCGCTTCCCCTCTCTTAAAGGGACCGCGCGCGCCGTCCTAAGGAGTCCCCGGCCAATTGCCGGAGGACCTCCGATATAAAAGGCACCTCCTCCAAAATGGAGGTGCCCGAGCAATGTTGTAGCACTGTTCACTGCTCTGCTTCAGCCCTCAGGTCCCGTTGCCAGTTACCTGCCAGATACCTGCCAGATTCCTGCCAGCTTGCTGTCTTATTCCTGCCTGATATTCTTCTACCTGCCTGCTAGCCTGAGGTCCGACGGTCTGCCCTCCAACTCCAGTCAGTCTGTCTATGGACCAGCTTGCCCGCTCACCTGGGAGTGCACACCTGTTACCTGCCTGCTAGCCTACCTGGAGGCTCCGCCGTCACGTGCTGTGACCACCTGCCATTCCAGAGACTCCTGCCCGCTCACCTGGGAGCGCACACCTGTTACCTGCCTGCTAGCCTACCTGGAGGCTCCGCCGTCACGTGCTGTGACCACCTGCCATTCCAGAGACTCCTGCCCGCTCACCTAGGAGCGCACACCTGTTACCTGCCTGCTAGCCTACCTGGAGGCTCCGCCGTCACGTGCTGTGACCACCTGCCATTCCAGAGACTCTCGCTTGCTCACCTGGGAGCATACATCAACCATCTGCCTGCTAGCCTACCTGGAGGCTCTGCCATCACAGGTCGTACCTACCCTTTACCCAGAGACTGTCCCGGTCACTTGCCGTGACCTCCTGCCCGTTCTTCCAGAGACTGCCCCGGTCACTTGCCGTGACCTCCTGCCCGTTCATCCAGAGACTGCCCCGGTCACTTGCCGTGATCTCCTGCCCATTCATCCAGAGACTGCCCCGGTCACTTGCCGTGATCTCCTGCCCGTTCTTCCAGAGACTGCCCCGGTCACTTGCCGTGACCTCCAGCCCGTTCACTCAGAGACTGTCCCGGTCACCTGCTGTGACTGCCTGCCCGTCTTCCCTGGTCGCCACCCGCTCCCTTACAAGGACCGCCCCCTTGTATAGTAGCTCAGAGGTTCCGCCTCCCAGACCCGTTACAGTGTACCTGGACGACATCTTGGTCTTCTCTCCGGATCTTCTCACTCACCGGAGGAATGTTCGTCAGGTCCTGCTCAGGCTCAGGCAGAACCACCTCTACGCTAAATATGAGAAGTGCTTTTTTGAGCAGACCTCGCTTCCGTTTTTGGGCTACATAATCTCTCAGACCGGCCTACGAATGGATCCTGAGAAACTGTCTGCCATCCAGAAGTGGCCCCGACCAGAGGGGTTGAAGGCTATTCAGTGGTTCCTGGGCTTCGCCAACTACTACCGCCTCTTCATACCGCACTTCTCTTCCTGGACTGCCCCAATCTCTGCGCTCACCCGTAAGGGCACTAATCCCGAATGGCCGCCCGAAGCAGAGGAAGCCTTTCTTTCCTTAAAACAGGCTTTCTCTTCCGCCCCGGTGCTGCATCGTCCAGACGGCAACAAACAATTTTTCCTGGAAGTTGACGCCTCCTCCTCTGGAGCCGGAGCGGTACTTACCCAAAAGTCGCCTTCCGGAAGAATGGTAACTTGCGGCTTCTTCTCCAAACTCTTCTCCCCTTCTGAGCGCAATTATTCTATAGGAGACCGAGAGTTATTGGCCATTAAGCTGGCACTGGAGGAGTGGCGTTACCTGCTCGAGGGGGCTCTTCACCCGGTAATAATTTACATGGACCACAAGAACTTGGCTTACCTCCAGAGCGCTCAGAGACTTAACCCGCACCAAGCCCGGTGGTCCTTGTTTTTTGCCCGCTTTGATTTCGTTCTTCATTTTCGCCCGGCAGACAAAAACATCAAAGCTGACGCCTTGTCCCGATCCTTCCTGGTGTCTGATCTAGAGGAGGAACCTAAGCACATCATTGATCCCACCAGAGTAATGCAGGTGGCCCCCGTGAATCTAAATCGTCTCCCTCCCGGTAAGACGTTCGTAACAGTACCTGATCGGGAGAAGGTCCTACACTGGGGTCACTCGTCTAAGCTAGCTGGCCACGCCGGTCAGAAATAGACCCTCAAGCTTATTACCCAGCATTACTGGTGGCCTACCCTGCACAAGGACGTAATAGACTTTGTTTCAGCCTGTGTGTCCTGCGCCCGCAACAAGGTTCCGAGACACCTGCCAGCCGGTCGCCTCCTTCCTCTTCCAGTACCTGCTGCCCCGTGGCAGCATATAGCTATGGACTTTATAACGGATCTCCCTGTCTTTGCCGGTTGTACGGTCATTTGGGTGGTCTCTGACCGCTTTTCCAAGATGGCTCACTTCATTCCCCTGCCGGGCCTCCTGTCTGCACTCGAGCTGGCTAAAGACTTTATCCGCCACATCTTCCGTCTCCATGGCCTGCCCCTCCACATCGTGTCGGATCGTGAGGTTCAGTTCACCTCACGCTTCTGGAGAGCCACATGTAAGCTGCTAGACGTCACCCTGGACTTCTCCTCCGCTTACCACCCACAGTCCAATGGTCAAGTGGAGCGGATCAATCAGATCCTGACCAGTTACCTCCGGCACTTCGCTAATGCCCACCATTCGGACTGGGTGGATCTCCTACCATGGGCCAAATTCTCTTACCATAATCACGAGAGCGAATCTTCCTCCAAATCCCCGTTTTTTGTAGTCTTCAGTCAGCATCCTCAGATCCCGTTTCCCGTCTCCACCTCGGTGGACAATCCGGCTGTGGAATCTCTCGTTAACGAATTTTCCTCCATTTGGGAGAGTACCCAATCCGCACTCCTTCAGTCGTCCGAGCGGATGAAAAAACACGCTGACAAAAAACGCCTGGATCCTCCACAATTCCGTCCTGGAGATAAAGTCTGGCTCTCGTTCAAGTATGTCCAGCTCAAGGTTCCTTCCTACAAGTTAGGGCCTCGGTTCATCGGCCCACTGGAAGTTATCAAACAAATCAACCCGGTGGCCTATAAATTGAAACTCCCGGCCAACTTGCGGATCCTTAACTCCTTCCATGTATCTCTCCTCAAACCCGTGGTACTTAACTCTTTTTCCAAGTCTACAGGTACGCCCCCTGCTCCGGTTTCCGCTGAAAACGAGTTTGAGGTAGAGAACATTCTGGCTTCCAAAAGGGTAAGAGGAAAGACCTTTTTTCTAGTAGATTGGAAGGGGTTTGGTCCTGAAGAGAGAACGTGGGAGCCCCGGGAGAACATCCATGCCCCTCTCATCCTTGGTAAATTTCTGTCTGGCCTAAAAAAGGGGGGGGCCTAAAGGGGGGGGTACTGTAGCGTCGGCGTCCCTGCCTCCTGCTAGGCAGGGACGCCGTTCCCTTCACCTCTCCGCTCCATGCCCGGCGTCTTCCTCCCGCTCTGCTGGCAGCGCGCGCTGCTTCCCGGCCACTGTGCTTAGGGCGCGCGCGCGCGCTCCCCCTCTCTTAAAGGGGCCGCGCGCGCCGTCCTAAGGAGTCCCCGGCCAATGGCCGGAGGACCTCACCATATATAAGGCACCTCCTCCAAAATGGAGGTGCCCGAGCAATGCTGTTGCAAAGCCTTTCAACTCTGCTTCAGTCCTCAGGTTCCGTTACCAGATACCTGCCAGTTACCTGCCAGTTACCTGCCAGATTCCTGCTTGATACCTGCCTTATACTTGTCTATCTGCTTGCATTCCTGCGGTCCGACAGTCTGCCTACCAGCCCTGCCAGTCTGTCTATGGATCAGTCTGCCCGCTCACCTGGGAGCGCTCACCTGCTACCTGCCTGCTAGCCTACCTGGAGGCTCTGCCGTCACGTGCCGTGACCACCTGCCTGTCCAGAGACTCTTGCCTGCTCACCTGGGAGCGCTCATCTGCTACCTGCCTGCTAGCCTACCTGGAGGCTTAGCCGTCACTTGCTGTGACCACCTGCCTGTCCAGAGACTCTAGCCTGCTCACCTGGGAGCATCCACCCGCAACCTGCCTGCTAGCCTACCTGGAGGCTTAGCCGTCACTTGCTGTGACCACCTGCCTGTCCAGAGACTCTTGCCCGCTCACCTGGGAGCGCCCACCTGCTACCTGCCTGCTAGCCTACCTGGAGGCACTGTCGTCACTTGCCGTGACCACCCGCCTGTCAAGAGACTGTCCCCATCACTTGCCGTGACCTACTGCCCTTCTACCCAGAGACTGTCCCCGTCACCTGCCGTGACCTCCTGCCCTTCTACCCAGAGACTGTCCCCGTCACCTGCCGTGACCTCCTGCCCTTCTACCCAGAGACTGTCCCCGTCATTAGCCGTGACTACCTGCCCGCCTTTCCTGGGAGCCACCCGCTTCCTTACAAGTACTGCCCCTTTGTATAGTTGCTCAGAGGTTCCACCTCCCAGACCCGTTACACCTCGGATTGTCAGAATTCAAAGTAATCCCGACTACTGCGTTGCCACACTCTTAAGCCCCCGTCTCACATAGCGAGATCGCTAGCGAGATCGCTGCTGTGTCACGGTTTTGGTGACGCAACAGCGACCTCACCAGCGATGTTGCTATGTGTGACACTTTGCAGCGATCAGGCCCCTGCTGTGAGGTCGCTGATCGCTGCAGAATGTCCTGGTGTGGCATCCCAGGGGTCTGGTTTCCACAGTAACAGCAATGTTATGTCTGAGAGCAGGTGGGAGGTCTCTTGGTCAGGGATCCTATGCATGCCACACCTCCTGCCCAGTCCTGGGAGGGGAAGGACTTCCCCTATATAAACTTGGGGCTGAGGCAGGGTTAGTGAGTAGAGAAGAAGTAGAGACAGAGAAAAGAAGCAAATATAGGAACAGAACATCAGGAGCTCTGTGGAGCAGTGTTACAAGGAGTCAGGGGCTGGCAGCTGCAGAGCTCGCCCTGACTGAGAAGATTTCTTACCGGACCCGGAGTCCGAGGCTGTGGGGACTAACTCCTACCCAGCAGCAGAATCCGTCAGGCAGGGGATTGCAGGTCCTCTGGCCCAGAAACCCGAAGGCACGGTCACACGCGTGGGACCAGCACCGCCGTTGTGGAGCGGAAGCTACGAGAAGGCCCCGAGTCACCGGCCATACGGGTGAGCACCACACGGTACACTCAGGGACGTGGGCTACTTATACCCGCCTCTAGCAAGGTAGCCAGAAGAGTACAGTCAGTTTGGGAGGCCTACAACTCCGCCTGGCCAGGGGAGATCCCATCTGCTCAAGGACTGACCAGGCCCCAATCGCTAGCCAGTACTCCGGGAGGGTCTATCTTTGTCACCAGTAAAGACCCTGAACTACACCGTACCGTCTCCGAATGGTTCCTGCTACCCCCATCATCCACGTCGGCTGCCCTGAGGCCATACCCCTCCCGTTGGGGGTTATACCATCTCCGCTGCACAACTGTGTCACCGGCCTCAGCGGTCTGCCCTGCAGCGGCAGCTCCATAGCTGCATTCAACGGGTGGCGTAGTCGTCCAACATCTACTGCTATTATACCGCCACTTAGTCTGACTCCCTGGGCACGGACCGGGTCACCGCCACGAGACTACAACCCGCAACAGATCCGGCTCCGGGTAAGCTCCCGCGTGCGCAACGCTGCGCGACACAGGCCCAGGGGCGCGTCAACTTTTGGCGTAGTCGGCAGGATTTCGTGCCCGCAACCACCGGGTACTGCGTGCCTGAAAAAGAGACTTTTAAAACTTACCTGTGGTGAAGATTCCCTCCATCCGGCGCCATCTTCAGCCTTCTTCCCGCCATCCGTGAAGTTTCCCGCCATCCGGCGCCATCTTCTGCCTTCTTCCCGCCATCCGTGGAGTTTTCCCGCCGTTGGACGCCATCTTGAAGACGCCGCGCGGGAAGAAGAGGGGCGTGGACTCCGAAAGCGCGCGAGAACTGAAGCCCCGCCTCACGTCCGGACGTTGCGTAAGGTCCTGGAAGGAGCCCAGCAGACGCCGACGTCACAGGAGCGCGACGGAAGGTCCTCAACCCTGACGATCCACTGCGGAGCCGCGGCCTACGGAAGAGGATCATCGCAAGGTAGGCCACGGTCCACTAGGGGGGAGGAAGATGTCGGATACGGAGGAGAGCTTCACTGCCTCAACCCCCGCCAGCGCCACCGCTGCTGCAGTCATGCCTTTCACCATGCCCTCTATTCCGGGAGCAGCCTGGCTACCCCAGTACTCAGGGGAGTCACATACCCTGCATGACTTTAGAGAAAAGCTGGATAGCCTCTTCCAGGTGTACCCCCTCACAGAGGAGCAAAAAGCGAGCATCCTGGTGGCCCAATTAACCGGGGCAGCCCAAAGGGAGGTAAAGTCCTGGCCACCTGGGGGGAGGACTGTCGCAGGGATACTAACCCGGCTGAGGGACACCTTTGATACCCGCACCTCAGCCGAGATCAAGCTTAGATTCTACGGGTGCAAACAGCGGGCACATGAGAGTATAAGGGACTATGCCCTGAACCTACAAGAGGCCCTGAGAGCCATTAAGCAGACCGACCCTGACGGCGTGGGAGAACAATTTATAGAGGGTTTATATTGCAATGCCCACCGAACCCAGTTGCGGGCAATGGCCTTACAGGACCCTCATCTGGGATTTGCACAGTTCAAGGATAGAGCCATCCGGGTGCTCCGAGAACCGGCACCAGGTGGCGTTGTGACCCACAGACGCCCCACTACCACTTACCACCAGGAGGCGGCGCCCTTGTCGGCAGGGCCTGTGGGAGCTGATGCGCAGGCTTTGAGCAATGACCCGGCTCCAGACCTGCACCATCAGGTCCAAGAGCTAGCTAAAAGCGTTGCTGCGCTAACCCAAACTGTGCAGTCTTTACAGGTTTCTACTCCAGGGAAGATCCAGCTGGCATCCGGACCGGAGGACATCCCGTGGCGTCGACCAAGGAGGACCCCACCGGCCAGAGGAAGACCCAGCGACCGATACGACGAGGACGGACGACCCATCTGCCGCCGCTGTAATCAACCCGGACATATGGCAAGGTACTGTCCTTTAAACTGGCACAACCTAGGGTAGAGGGCCAACCCCTAGGAAAAAGATCATCAGGCCCATCGAACTGGCGCGACAAATATGTGGGAGGACGTCCAGTCTTGCCTGTGGTACTGGATGGCATTCCTATGAGTGCCCTACTGGACACCGGGTCACAGGTCACCACCATCCCGTACGTGCTCTTCAAGCAGTACTGGAATGACTCGGATATTACCCGCTACCCTGACGACGACTTGAGTATCATCGCCAGCAATGGTCAGCCCGTGCCACAGATCGGATTTAAAGAGGTGACCATTAAAATTGGTAGAGTTGAACTGGCAGCACAGGGACTGATCATTGTAGACATTGACAAACACGAGAGTCACCCAAAGATAACTCTAGGAACTAATGTAATTGAAAATTGTCTTGCAGAGGTGATTTTCCTTTTACAGCAGGTTGCCAAGAACGCCAGCTCCGGCGAGCAGCGAGTGCTCCAAAAAGAGATCCGGGCACTGATGCGACGGCAACAGGTGGAACTCTCCGGCGGTGAGATTGGTAGCGTGAGAATGTGTGACCCTTTCCCTATTGCCATGCCTCCAAAAAGTGAAATGATGATTTGGTGCCGGGCAGCTATTGGTCTGAGGGGTAGAGATTACCAGGCAATGGTAGAACCAGTTTACTCAGACAGTAGGCCCACCATCTTGACAGCACGGGGGGTGGTTAATGTACGCCATGGGAGGGTGCCCGTTCGCATAATCAATATCGGGAAGAGGGAAGTATACCTGCCCCGGTATGCCACGCTAGCCAAATTATATACCATTAACCAAAATGCTATACAATCTGTGGAACCCTTGCCTCCATCTCACCCGGAGGAAGGTAACGGCTCTAAGAAAACAATGGAGGACTGGTGTCAGCAACTACATTTGGGTACTGACTCCACTCCCTCACACCAGAAACAGGGAGTCTATCGGGTGGTTCAAGAGTACGAGAGAGTGTTTAGTAAACACCCGTTAGACTTCGGGCGAGTCAAGGGGGTAGAACACCACATCCCCACGGGAGATCATCCTCCCATAAAAGAGAGGTATCGACCCGTACCCCCTGCACACTACCAACACGCCAAGGGGATGCTTAGAGACATGAAGGAGGCTGGGGTGATCAGGGATAGCTGTAGCCCCTGGGCAGCTCCACTAGTCTTAGTCAAAAAGAAAGACAACACCATGAGGATGTGTGTAGATTACCGGAAAATCAACCGCATCACACACAAGGATGCGTACCCCTTACCAAGGATAGAGGAGTCTTTGGCTGCTTTAAGATCTGCTAACTTCTTCTCTACCTTGGATCTCACTAGCGGCGGGTACTGGCAGGTTCCTGTAGCAGAGGCGGACCGGGAGAAGACCGCATTCACCACCCCGATGGGACTTAGCGAGTTTACCTGCATGCCGTTCGGACTCTGCAACGCACCAGGAACCTTCCAACGATTAATGGAGTGCTGTCTGGGCCACAGAAACTTCGAGACGGTCCTGTTGTACCTGGACGATGTCATCGTATATTCCAAGACGTATGAGGATCACCTGAAACACCTGGCGGAAGTGTTCGAAGCTCTGGCAAGCTACGGCCTAAAGGTGAAACCCTCCAAGTGTCACCTCCTGAAACCAAAGGTGCAGTACCTGGGACACGTGGTGAGCGCTGATGGAGTGGCTCCCGACCCTGATAAGATCACCGCAATTAAGGAATGGCCAAGTCCCTCCAGTGTAAAGGAAGTGCGGCAGTTCCTCGGGTTGGTAGGCTATTACCGCAGATTCATCCCCGGTTTCACCAAAAAGGCAGCTCCTATGCAGGACCTCCTGATAGGCCAGTCCCGGAAGGCCAAGAACCAGAAGCCACCCTTCAGATGGGAGAAGTTAGAAGAAGAGTCCTTCCGCCAGCTGAAGATGGCCCTCACGGGGGATGAAATCCTGGCGTACCCGGATTACAGCCAGCCCTTTATCCTCTACACCGACGCAAGTAACATCAGGCTAGGAGCCGTGCTGTCCCAGATCCAGCAGGGGAAAGAACGAGTAATCGCTTACGCCAGCCGAAAACTGCGACCCACCGAGAGAAACCCTGAGAATTACAGCTCATTTAAGCTAGAGTTCCTGGCAGTGGTGTGGGCAGTCACCGAACGCTTTAAGCACTACCTCGCTTCTTCCCGGTTCACCGTGTACACGGATAACAACCCGTTGACACACCTGGACACAGCAAGACTCGGTGCCCTAGAGCAGAGATGGATGGCCCGTCTGTCCAACTACGAGTTCACAATCAAATACCGGGCAGGACGCTCCAATACCAACGCGGACGCCCTGTCCAGGATGCCAAACCTACCGGACGTAGGAGAAGATCCAGAGGGACTGGAAGAAGTCGAACTCCCCGCGTTTCACCGTCATGGGACTATCCAGTATTCCCACCGGGTAAGGAGTAAGCAAGCCGCTACGTTTAACCCCTTGCCTCACTACAACTGGGAGGAAACGCAAGACAGTGACCCTGCCGTCCGACTGGTGAAGGAGATGCTGACTCGGCCAGAGGCTCGCCTTGACCCAGACGCTCCGGAGGAAGCCAAGCAACTGTGGGCTGAGAAGAGTCGACTGTTCCTTTACAAGGGGAAGTTGTGCCGCAGAATGGTTAACTCCCGGACGCATGAACTAATCTGGCAAGTAGTGGTGCCACAAAGAGACGCAGCCATGGTGATAGAGGCATACCACGACGGGGCTGGACACTTCGGATGGAAGAAGCTGGAGTTCCTGCTGCGCGGGCGGTTCCACTGGGTAGGCATGAGGGGAACCATCGAGAGGTGGTGCAGAGACTGTGGCCCGTGCAACCTAAGAAGGAAGGACCGTGCCAGCCAGAAGACTCCCCTGCAGTCCATCGTCACCCGGCAGCCGTTGGAACTGGTAGCCTTGGATCATGTAAAACTGACCCCAAGCAGAAGTGGCTACGTCTACGCGTTAACCATCGTGGATCATTACTCCCGGTTCTTGGTTGTCGTCCCCGTCAAGGACTTAACGGCTCAAACAGCAGCTAGAGCCTTCCAGCAGCACTTCTGCCGTCCACACGGGTACCCGGACCAAGTGCTGACAGACCAGGGACCTGCCTTTGAAGCGGAGGTCTTCCAGGAATTCTGCAATCTGTATGGCTGCCGGAAGATAAGGACGACACCCTATCATCCGCAAACTAATGGACTTTGTGAGAAAATGAACCAGGTGGTAATGGATCTTCTGAAAACTTTGCCCCTGGAAGAACGCAGTCTGTGGCCTGAGAAGCTGCCCGATCTGGTGGACCTATACAACCACATCCCGGTAGGTTCCACCAACTGTACCCCGGCTTACCTAATGAGGGCGAGACCTGGTAAGTTACCTGTTGACCTGGAAATGGGAGTCCTGACACCCGAGGACACTTCACCAGAAGCAGACTGGGACACAGAGAGGCAGCAGCAGTACCGGAAAGTACAGGAGAGCGTGGAGCGAAGTCTCTGTCAAGCTAGGGAAAGACAAGAGAGAACTTACAACCAGTATGCTCCCGCTGTTCCCCTGGTACCCGGAGAGCAGGTCTTGAAGAGGAAAAGACGGCTCCACAAGTTGGACGACCAGTGGGAGAAGGACCCGTACATCGTACTGCCCTCAAGCCACGACAACCCAAAGGTCTGTACCATCAGTAAAGACGGAGGGGAAACCACAACCATTGTATCCCGGGATCACCTGAAGAGGTGTCCCGAACAGCTACGGAACCCTGAAGAGGAACAAGAAGACCCTCGACCCGTAGAGGAAAGGGAAGACATGGTTAGTACTGTGCTCGGAGACTTCCCTCGGTCTTGGACTCAAGTCAATGGTGCAGTTGTGGTACCCGTACTCACCTTCCTCCAACCAGCATCCCAAGCACCTACGGAGCAACAGGTAGAGCTGGAAGAACAGCCGGTCCAGGAGGCAGAAGACCCCACACCAGCAGACCAGGAGGATCAATCCTCTGCTTGCAGTGAGCCTGCCATATCCCTAGTGAGCCAAAGGGCCCGTAGACAGCTGCCCAGTTTACCCTTGACAGCTCCTACACCCTGTAGTTCAGGGCCAGACAGTCAGCTCCGTAGGTCCACTAGGGCCACTAGAGGCCAGTTACCCGCACGTTGGAGGATTTGAAGTGTATAAATTGTTTTATTTGTGGTTACCTGTTTTTCTTGTTGCTTGTGTATAATTATGTGTTTCTAGTTGTTTATAGGAGTCTTTAGTGGATTTACCGGGAATCCTGTGTACATAGTTGGAGCGTAACCCAGGACGGACTAAAGACTGTTAAGGACTCGGGGCAGGACAGACCCCTACCTGGTTACGTCTCCCTGTTTTGGTGAAATGGACACCTTGCTTTCTTCAAAGACTGCACCCGGTTACGGACATGCCGCGACCACCTTTATGTGTTTCTTTATTGTTATTGTTATATCTTGTTATGTTTTTTCTAAAATATGTTTAGTCCCGGAGTACTAAATTTCACTAGGGGGGAATGTGGCACCCCAGGGGTCTGGTTTCCACAGTAACAGCAATGTTATGTCTGAGAGCAGGTGGGAGGTCTCTTGGTCAGGGATCCTATGCATGCCACACCTCCTGCCCAGTCCTGGGAGGGGAAGGACTTCCCCTATATAAACTTGGGGCTGAGGCAGGGTTAGTGAGTAGAGAAGAAGTAGAGACAGAGAAAAGAAGCAAATATAGGAACAGAACATCAGGAGCTCTGTGGAGCAGTGTTACAAGGAGTCAGGGGCTGGCAGCTGCAGAGCTCGCCCTGACTGAGAAGATTTCTTACCGGACCCGGAGTCCGAGGCTGTGGGGACTAACTCCTACCCAGCAGCAGAATCCGTCAGGCAGGGGATTGCAGGTCCTCTGGCCCAGAAACCCGAAGGCACGGTCACACGCGTGGGACCAGCACCGCCGTCGTGGAGCGGAAGCTACGAGAAGGCCCCGAGTCACCGGCCATACGGGTGAGCACCACACGGTACACTCAGGGACGTGGGCTACTTATACCCGCCTCTAGCAAGGTAGCCAGAAGAGTACAGTCAGTTTGGGAGGCCTACAACTCCGCCTGGCCAGGGGAGATCCCATCTGCTCAAGGACTGACCAGGCCCCAATCGCTAGCCAGTACTCCGGGAGGGTCTATCTTTGTCACCAGTAAAGACCCTGAACTACACCGTACCGTCTCCGAGTGGTTCCTGCTACCCCCATCATCCACGTCGGCTGCCCTGAGGCCATACCCCTCCCGTTGGGGGTTATACCATCTCCGCTGCACAACTGTGTCACCGGCCTCAGCGGTCTGCCCTGCAGCGGCAGCTCCATAGCTGCATTCAACGGGTGGCGTAGTCGTCCAACATCTACTGCTATTATACCGCCACTTAGTCTGACTCCCTGGGCACGGACCGGGTTACCGCCACGAGACTACAACCCTCAACAGATCCGGCTCTGGGTAAGCTCCCGCGTGCGCAACGCTGCGCGATACAGGCCCAGGGGCGCGTCACTGGATCTTTTTGTGGTCGTTGCCCTCCCGCTGGTCAGCACACATCGCTGTGTGTGACCAGCGGGAGCAGCGATCAGGCTGGTAACCATGATAAACATCGGGTTACTAGGGGCACACGCGCACCTAGTAACCCGCTGTTTATCATGGTTACGAGCCTGCTAAAGTGAGTGGTAACCTCCCGCTCATCGTAGCAGAGTGGTAACCATGATAAACAACGGGTTACTAGGGGCACACGCGCACCTAGTAACCCGCTGTTTATCATGGTTACGAGCCTGCTAAAGTGAGCGGTAACCTCCCGCTCACCGTAGCAGGCTCGTAACCATGATAAACAGTGAGTTACTAGGTGCGCGTGTGCCCCTAGTAACCCGATGTTTACCATGGTTACCAGCCTGCTCCTGCTTCAGCAGGCTGGCAACCAGGAGCAGGACATCGTGGAAAGATTCTTTCCACGATGTCGCTGCTCCCCTGATCGTTAGTGAGCTTGCCTGTTTGACAGCTCACCAGTGACCACATAGCGACGCAGCAACGATCCCTGACAGGTCGTATCGTTGTCGGGATTGCTGCAGCGTCGCTAAGTGTGACGGGGCCTTTAGATCCCCGGTACAAAAGTAAATTTGCCTAAATAATTCCTGCTATAGAAAAGGATTCACGCATGCAGGAGTATCAGCAGAGGCTGTTGCAGAATCTTACATATGCTTTTCCACAAAACACCAGTGGTGCACGTAGTGAATCTCACAGTTCTAACTTGCAAACCGTGGGACTGTCGAGTCTTCATCACTCAAACCGTAACATTAACACAGTATCTGCTGGTAACAGCAATTTTGTGGAATTGTTTCACCACTTTTTTAGACCATCCTTTGCAAGGCCACCGGAGACAAGAAGTCTGACACATAGTCAGCGCCTAAAGAGGATGGTACAGGAGTATCTCCAAGTGAACATCGAAGCTATGACTGTGTCACTGGACCCTTGCTCATTTTGGGCTTCCAATCTGGAAAAATGGCCAGAGCTCGCCACTCACGCCTTGGAGATCTTGTCATGCCCTGCAGCCAGCGTTCTCTCTGAAAGTGTGTTCAGCGCTGCTGGTGGTGTGCTGACAGATAAGCGCACGTGGCTGTCCACTAAGAATGTAGACAGACTCACGTTCATAAAGATGAACAAATCATGGATCCGCAAGAACTTTTCTAACCCTGTGTCATCCTGGGGAGACTAAAAGCTTGAGGATTTGGTAAAATCACCTCACCAACCGTTTTAAGCAACTCTGGGGCAATTGATGCCACTTAAGTGGTGTCTGTGCCACAATTTTTTGACAAAATGGAGACTCTTTTTGGAGTCCCCTTGCTGTGTTTTACGTGACGTTGGCATCGTCAATTCCAGGTGGGTTGGGTTGCTCCCCCCCCACTTTTAACTGTAAGAAACTACATACACTATGGCTTGGGGTAACACAGATGGTTGAGTCTGAAGAACTGTTTACTCAGAGGTCTGCTCCAAAGCTTCAGTGTCTGCTAGTCAGCGTAGAATTTTTAACTGCGTCTAGCCTAGGCAATACTTTGGGCGTAGTAGCCCAGCTCCGAAGAAAGCTGCACCACCTGTGTATCTAATAAGAATTTTTAAATGCATCTAGCCTAGGCAGACTGTGGGGACCCCCAACGAAACCCAGACGCTCAGCCCCCCTACCGCCCCCCTTTCCTTGACAATACAATAATGTAACTATTACAACTGGATGGGTGAGGATCGGTCACAGCTTTATTAACTCTTCTTACTCATTCCATTAGAAAGGCATTTTATTTCTAAAATAATTCAGCTTGTTGCAGCATGCCCTGGGTCTCCACACCGGCAAGTTGGCCAACAAGTGTAACTCTCCAACATGTCCTTTCTATTTCCAGGCTACGGAGGATCCTGCGTACTCGTATGCAGGACTCTGACCCCCATCCATCACTCTTAACGCTTGTTCCACTCCGTCCTGGAGTCCTGACAGGAATATGTCCAGTCCAATATCCATTAAGTGAACACCATCGGGCCGTATGAGGCCGGCTTTATCTCCTTACAGTTGTCGGTGTTGTATCACTACACCGCCTCTGTCTCTTCTAAATTTTGCCATCCGAATATTTATTACCCGCCTTGTCCGTTCGATGGCCGTGATGTCTCACGCACCTTGCCATACCGCTATCGGCACAATCTCTGACCATACTATAGTTAGTTTTGTGAAAAATTCTCTGAAGCGCTCAGTGTCTAGTTTCATTATTGCCATTAGTTATGCGCTCTTGTGATGACCTAGGTCGTTTCCCCCGGCCTGTATAACTAAGATGACCGGACCTCTTGCCTCTCTCCCTACCTTGATTACCTACATTAGTACCTGTGGCCATAGCAGGCCTCTAATACCTCTCCAGTTGAAATATGTGTTATGAAACTCTAATTTCCTCCCACCTGGGCGGACTTTCACCCTTTTTTCTGCCCAATATATATACGAGTGGCCTATCACCCACACTGTTGGCTTAGCGTCACCTGTAAAAGAAACAAACTACATTAGGATAACAAGTCCGGTCTTATGTATCTCGCCAAACACGTGGATCGCCATCTCCCTATCCTCTGAACTTCCGTTTCTGACAGTCCTGCTCTTGCTGCTTCCGTGGCCGCGCCTATGCGGAATGAGTGTGTCCCGTAATCTTTGGGGTGGTTCCCTGCCGATGTTATGCATTTATTAAATATAGCTTGGAACTGGTATCTTGATAATGGCGTTCCATCAATTTGTGATAGGAAGAAATTACTTTGTGATCTGATGGTTATATATGTTTTTACTATTGTTACCCGACTCAGTGTACCGTTTGTGGGTTGTAGAAGTACCCAAGTGCCCCTGCCCGCTGGAACCGTTTTCGATTGGCGTATGCATAGACGTATTGCATTTCTGTCTATGACTACGTCCTGGTGTAATAAGCCTCCACTGGTGGTCATTTTGGATTGAGGGACTAATTCGCTTATGCATAGCGCCCCGAAGAAGGCGATCGCAAATGCAGTAGACAGTAGTGTTGCTTCAAATTGTGAGTGTCATGTTAATGGTGTTAGGGATATGATGTGAGAAATCAGTTTTAGTGACACGGGATGGGACGTCTACACTCCTGACTTGGCTGACCCCTTTTCCACCCTTTTATGGATTGTCTGATGATGAATCTCTTTGTCACATCTCCCCAATTCAGTAGTTGGAAGTGAAATGCTACTCCGGTCAGACACCGCTGCGCTGACGCCCCTGATATGCCCCTCATCATTAGCTGGTGGAGAAATTCTATGGTGACTTGTAATCTGGCTTGTTCACATTGGTCAACCCGTCTGCCTGCTACTAGTCGTGTCCACTCTTCCCATGCCTTACCGTATGCTTGACACGTCAACGGGGCAACTGACGCTCTGATTAATTCCATCAACTATTCGCCACTGGATCCCATAGGGAGGGTGGGCAACTATTGCCCGATGGGTGGGCGTTGGGGAGGAGCTCTGTGAAAATCTGCCAATTGAATTGTGATAAAGCGTTAGCAGCAGCTTTAGACCCCTCAGCGTCGTGGCTAGCGCGGACCCATATGTAATAGTGGGGAAGGGCGTAGCCTTCCCTTGGTACTGAGATAGTTAAAGGAAGTGTTCCTGAAGTCAGACCTCCCCAACTGTGGTAGACCAAGCTAAGGGGGTTTGCTTTAGTGGTCCAGTTAGTAGAGTAGAGGGGGAACTTAGTGCCTGATCAAGCCTTGTGTGACATAGAGCTTGTTCCTGGCATAATTCCTTGTGGGCTGCGGTACCTGTAAACAGCCACAAGATGCCACTGTTCTGGGTGCAGATGTCAGGTTGAGTCTGCTAGCAGGGTTACAGACAGTGAGGAGTTAAGGCTGTGTGATGACAGCTCACCGAGGGTGGGCACTTTAGGAAAATTCCTGCTTAAGTTTCCAGAAAGCAGGAGGAGTCACTCAGTAAGAGATTGGACAGCAAATCGATCAGGCAGCCTGACTATAGTGGCTGCTAGGGTAGACGGGAGCTCCATACCCTCAGACAGTGGGATCACCAGTGTGCAAGTCTCCCCACACAAGAGCACGAGTCCTGTCAGCCATCCGGGGAAACGCATCAAAGGTAGTGAGAACCCGGGGCACTTCTAGTCTGCAGGAAGCAGAGGAAGATAAATAGGACTCCAGGCTAAGACGTGGGGGAGAGATATCGGATCCAGGTCACTGTCAGTATTACAGAAGAGTCTCTTGGGCCAGGGATTAGAGTCACAGAGATGCTTCACTTAAAGAGGGAACCAGGGCTGAAGGAGTTACCAGCACCTGTGAGAGAGATCATAACCTGTCGGGCCTTAGCCATTATATCTGCCTGTAAATATTGTATATTTTCCTCTTCCCCAAGTAAAGTCCAAGTTCTGGTTAAGAACCTCGTGTCCTCTGAATTTATTGCTGCCCTGGTCCCAGAAGAGAAATGCCTGGAGACAGCCGCGATCGGATGGCTTGAAGTAAGTGAAGAGCACTACATACACAGCCACACTTCAGAGGGAGGACACGTATTGTCTGTAGGGTGCAATAGCGAGAAGGGGCTACTGCTCGCCCACGACTACCTCGCTGGGGCACCTTACACATACATTGTGTTTTAGGCACAGGAATGCTAGCCGGCGTAGTAGGCCTTGCACTGGGAGAGACGATGATGCCATCTTATTAATGCGGTGCGCTAGGCTCGTGTTTTTTGTTATGTAGCGTATATTTTTGTTAGCCAGGAGCGCGCCCCATATTTCTATTGCTACCACTATTGGGAAGAAAATTTTTTTTCCGGCCTAGATGCAGCTAAAAATTAGTATTAATTTCAAAGCTGGTGGAGCTTAGTATAGATGGTCTAATAGAATGAGTACCACACACTGCTAATATGCCCAAAATTAGTTTACAGGCAATATGCAGCTAAAAATTATTATTAATTTCAAAGCTGGTGGAGCTTGGTATAGATGGCCTAATACAATGAGTACCACACACTACTACTAGGCCCAAAATTATTTTCCAGGCAAGATGCAGCTAAAAATTATTAGTAATTTGAAAGCTGGTGGAGTTTATTATAGATGACCTAATAGAATGAGTACCACACACTGCTAATATGCCCAAAATTATTTTACAGGCAAGATGCAGCTAAAAATTATTATTAATTTCAAAGCTGGTGGAGCTTGGTATAGATGGCCTAATACAATGAGTACCACACACTGCTACCAGCCCAAATATTTTTTCAGAGCTAGATGCAGATAAAAATTATTTTGAATTTGCAACCTGATGGAGGTTAGTATAGATGGACTAATAGAACAAGTCCCACACACTGCTACAAGCCCAAGCCCAAATATTTTTTCAAAGCTAGATGCAGATAAAAATTATTTTGAATTTGCAACCTGGTGCAGGTTAGTATAGATGAACTAATAGAACTAGTCCCACACACTGCTACAAGCCCAAGCCCAAATATTTTTTCAGAGCTAGATGCAGATAAAAATTATTTTGAATTTGCAACCTGGTGGAGGTTAGTATAGATGGACTAATAGAACAAGTCCCACACACTGCTACAAGCCGAAGCCCAAATATTTTTTCAGAGCTAGATGCAGATAAAAATTATTTTGAATTTGCAACCTGGTGGAGGTTAGTATAGATGGACTAATAGAACAAGTCCCACACACTGCTACAAGCCCAAGCCCAAATATTTTTTCAGAGCTAGATGCAGATAAAAATTATTTTGAATTTGCAACCTGGTGGAGGTTAGTATAGATGGACTAATAGAATGAAGCTATGCCGAAAAGATTTTACTTGGCTAGGTGCAGTAAAAAAAATTGTATTCTATACACAGGTGGTGTAGCTTGCAACACAGATAGGCTACTCCACTGACTAACACACACTGCAAGAGGCCAAAAAGGATTTGCTTAGCTAGATTTAGCCAAATGCTGTGAAAAAAACTTGCACAGCACTTAAACAGACCTGCCTGGCAAAAAGTGACAGGAACTGATGTAACCTAGCCTTCAAAAGGACTGCAATTACAAATAGTCTTTACTCCCAACCTATCTATTTAAGAGCACAGACCTGCCTGATAAAAGTTGTAGGAAATTATGTAACCTAGTCCTCAAAAGGACTGCAATCACAACTATTCCCTACTCCTAAGCTATCTGTAGATTTGTGCGAAAATTGGCTTGAAATTAACACTGAAAGTATAGCGCACACAGCAACAGCGGTGCCGTCTAACACGCAGCTGCAGCAGTGAGAAAATGGTGGCGACGGGGAAAATGGCTGGGTCTTATAGGGCAAGGACATGTGACGTACACTGCCAATGACACATGCCCTTGCTTGTGTGGAAAAAAGCAGTTCTCTCCGTGTGTGCGCTGCTGATAGGCTGACAGATTACACCTCCCCACTGTAAATGCAGGAAAGAGAAAAAAAAATGGAGATCTTCATTATTTATGCAGAGATCCATCCCCTGCCCCTCCCCCCGCCCCGCTGTACACTCAAACTGCGTATTAACATTAATTTTCAGCATTACTGAGAAAAAATCCAGTTATGATTTTGGTGCACGAACAGTTATCGAACATAACCTCGAACAGCCGAATTTTTCTCAAATCGTTCGTGTTCGCCGAACGGCTCGAACACCGCCCAAAACAGCTCGAATTTGAGATTGGCGAACAGTTCGAGTCAAACATCGCTCATCTCTACTCCTGTCATCTCTATGAGAAAGCCGCTGTTTATCTTGCAGAGAACAAAAGAACTTCATTCCCAAATCCGGCATTCCAGATCCTTTCCTCCCCCAACATACAAAGTCTGTAGGCCCCTGTTGGCCGAGCCCACCGATATCTGTGAATTTGGCTAACATTAATCTAACATGTATGGGGGTATCTAAAGCAGAGTACACACCTCGAGATTTTAGTACTCGTTGCAGCCAAGACTCTATAATGACAGACTCCAATCAGTACTATTAAGGAATCTCACATTTAATCCTATCCTGTGTATTAATATAGATAATAATTGGATGTCCTCTCTCCAATGTCATTCTCCATTTCTAGACTTCTACGAGATATTTTCATATATTTTTTTTCGTAAGTGGACCACCATCTTTGGAATGATCATGTTGCATCATTCCTGCTCTCTGTTCTCCTGTAGTTGTAATTTGTGTTGGTCATAGACTAATTGATTGCTTTGCACATTTTTTTTGGAGAAAACTGATTCCCATGTAATATGGGTTCAGATCCTTTTAATGGTAAACGGCAGATGAAAGCAATCCAAGAACTGGACTCGTATGTAGTGACCTTTAAGAAGGGTATTTTGATGACTAAGTGTTATTGTATTCATAGGATATTTCATGAATGTTTCATTATTGGGAGTCTCCCATTATTTATCTAAAACCAGTCTAAGGCGTGTGATGAAAACACTCTATGCAGTGTGTCTAAAGGTGTATTCCTATCTCCACGATCCTATCCCAATATGTAGTAGTTGTAATAATAATAATATTAATAATAATAATATCTGCAAATACCTCAAATTAGAAATGTAGAATAGTTCTTTTGATTCACTATGCTGCTTAACAAAACGAGTCAGCGACTGGTACAGTAGGAACGAGGACCTTGCCCGCGAGGGCTCACATTTTAGAAGGGATGGGTGAGGATTAGTGTTGAGCTAGCACTAAAATGCTCGGGTGCTCGAAGCTCGGGCCGAGCTCGCCGTGATACTCGGGTGCTCGACCCAAGCAACGAGCCCAATGTTAGTCTATGGGAGACTCGAGCATTTTTGCGGTGGCACCCCCGGCAGTCTTTTAAAAGGCTAACAAGTGCCCAAAACGATAGTGACAGTGCTCAAATGACATGGGGACAGCATGGGGATCGCCCCAGGAAGCATTTCTGACCCCCAGGTCACTGCTGTCAACAACGTGGTCAGAGGTATTAAGCCACTTTTACAGGCTCACAATAAAATGTTCAAAAACGAAAGTGAAACTTTTTTCCTGTGAAATTTGTTAAGGAACATCCTTTCCAGGGTAAAGACTTGTGTATAAGTTAAAATAAATGACCAAAAACAAAAATACTCCTCCACACCTTCGGCTATGTTCACAAGTAGCATTTTTTATGCGTTTTTGCTCTTTTGTATTGCTTTCAACTATGACAAATGCATTCACCGTGAAATGTCATTTTAACATTTTACAACCTTATCTGGCCATGTGCTGTGTGACACATGCATAAAGTGCTGAAAACACAAGGGAACAGCATGGGGAAGACCCCTGGAAGCATCTCTGACTCCCAGGTCACTGTCTAAAAGTGTGCCCATCATAAGTGATCCTTACCGCATCAGAAGATGCAGACTTGCAACTATCCCCATGCAAGTTCTAGTCCCAGGGCAGTGTTCAATTGTACCTCCCCCATTCCTTGCAATACAAGCTCAAGTATGCAGCCTGCCACCCACCCACCCCCAGGCTGCAATACCATACTGCTTGCTTGCTTGAACTTGAAATTGGGCCTTTTAGGCATGTGGAGGTGGAATCTGGCCACCACGTCATGGCTGTGTTGGCGTCCTGGAATCCATACTCAGTCCCCAGCCGCTCGGCCGGGTGTCCATACTCAGTCCCCAGCCGCCCCGCGGCCGGGTGTCCACACACGGTCCCCAGCTGCCTGAGGGCAGCCGGGTGTCCATAAACTGTCCCCAGCCGCCCCTATTTCTCCTTGGAACATCCCCCCACACACTTTTCTTAGCCCGGCCTGCTTTAGGCAGCATTGGACGAGCCCACCAGAGAACCAGACTCCTCCAGTGGGCCCTGACTTCTCCATCGGTGGAGTTGAGAGTGGCAAGGTGAGGAGCATGATGATGAGGACAGAAGTTAGCATCTGCTATGTTTTCTTTTAATGCAAGTGTAAGTGTGCAGCCTGCCACCCACCCACCCCCAGACTGCAATTCCATACTGCTAGCTTGCACTTGAAATGGGGCCTTTTAGTTTGGAGGAGGCCGAAGCTGGCCACTACCTCATGGCTGCTTCTGCAGCGAGGTATCCATACTCAGTCCCCAGCCGCCCATATTTGTCCTGGTGTGCCTTATACATAAGATTAAGCGTGTATACCAAAACATTACCTGTGCCCTCCCCAATGCATTTAGTGGGAAGGAGAGCCTATTCCGCTGTAGTGTGTGCATGCCAAACCCCTGTTCATGGTACATGAGAAGATGCCTCCCACCTTGCACCTGTCGTTGCAGACTTGCAACTATCCCCATTCAAGTCCTTGTCCCAGGGCAGTGTTCAATTGTACCTCTCCCATTCCTTGCAATTCAAGCGCAAGTATGCTGCCTGCCACCCACCCACCCCCAGGCTGCAATACCATACTGCTTTCTTGCACTTTAAATTGGGCCTTTTAGGCATGTGGAGGCGGAATCTGGCCACCACGCCATGGATGTGTCGGCGGCCTGGTATCCATACTCAGTCCCCAGCCGCCTGGTGGCCGGGTGTCCCCGCTTGCTCCCCAGCCTCCAGGGGATGGCCGGGTGTCCATACTCGGTCCCCAGCCACCCCTATTTGTACCGGTAAATAGTGTTGAGCCACCCCCGTAGTGTTCGAGTTCGGTTCGTCAAACACCCGTGTGTTCGCCGAACTGTTCGTCAAACTGTTCGTCGAACACCTTCGAACACCGTTAAAACCAATGGCAGGCAAACAAAAACACATAGAAACACATAGAAAACACCTTCAAAGATGTCCAAAAGCTGACAAACTGCTCAGAAGACACAACTAACACATGGAAAAGTGACAAGTACATATAGTCATGCGAAAAGAAAAGAGGTGGAGGAGTAAAAGGAGGGGGAGACACAGATATAGGCATGTCATGCCCTTCTAAAATCCAAAAAGTGAGAAGCCGACATGTTCAGTCCGCTCCTGCCCGTGCCACCTCCGTGTCGCCGGGTTTGTGCCAGAGCCGCGGTGAACCCTGACGACCAGCCCCCCTCTCCCAATACTGGTGCCTGTCCGCTGGTGGGTCGAGCGAGCCCCCCTGTGGTGGAGGCAGCTCTAAGCTTTTTAATTTAAATTGTCTCTCTAATTTGAATGAATACACTTTAAATCCATTTACAAGGATCTATTGGAGGGCAAGTCTCATGCCAGCAGCCGCGTAATTCCAGCTCCAGTAGCGTCCACTAAAGCTGCTGCAGTTAAAAAGCTTTTATAAGGATCGAGCTCGGCTGTCCACCGCAAGGCATCCTACTGCCAGTCCCAGCCCCTATGCCTTGGGGTGCCTCCTGATGCTCTTCACTGAGTATCCCGTGGTCCCGAAGCATTTCCTTTGAAAAAATTAAGTGTCCAAACTACAGGTGGTGTAGCTTGCTTAACAGCCGGGATAATCCGCTGACTAGCAGACACTGCTACTAGGCACAAAGTATTTCCTGGGCTAGATGCAGTTAAAAATTTGTAATTAGATACTCTCGTTGGATGCTGAGAAAGCATTCCATAGAGTCTCCTGGCACGCCATATATGATTCTCTTAAAAAGCTTGGGGTAGGGGTCTAGGGGACCCTTTTATAGCCAAAATCACGGCCCTGTATCACAATACGTCACCTAGGCTGAAGATAAATGGAACTGTAGCACCCTGAGGGCTCGGTTGCTACAGAGGTATTGCACCTCACCCAGAGGTGTGATATCTCACTCTCAGGTAAGGATGGAGTGTGGATCAGGACCCGACACCTGCATGCATTACACCGCATTGCCGTGGGGCAGGGCGACCAATATGCCTCTGAGATGGGCACGACAGTCCCTGTCTCTGGCTGGAGTGGGGGGAGGGAACACTGAGGAAGGGGAACCCTGTAGTGCAGGAGCAGGGAGGAAGAAGTTCCTGGGTGCATTGAGAAGGGAGTATAAAAGGTGGGCTCCATCTTAGTTCAGTGCAGAGAAGTCTGAGCAGAAGTGGCAGGGAGCAGGGGCTCTGCATGAGCTCTGCTCCGGAGGCGGGCCTAGTAACAGAGGCCCAGGCCTGCAAGAGGGAGAAGGAAGGAAGAGGAGCGGAGAAGGCTCCAGGAACGAGGAATGAAGGGATCCCAGGGGTGTGGACGGGCGAGTCGCCACCGCACGCCCGAATCCACCTGCGTGGAGGGGTCAGGCCAAAGGGGGAGACCGGTCCCCGAAACTAGTGGAGGCAGGAAACGACCCTCAGCTAGAAACCGGAGGCTGTGACATTTTATGTGGCGCAGCCCCTCGCTACACCCGCTAGGAAGGCACCACATAGGGTCAGGGAAACTGGTGCCAAGTTTACCAAGAGGAGGCCCGAGGCAGCCGGACAGAAGGGTTGGTAAGAAAGGCCAGACAAAGGACACACAAAGGGGGTCCTGTGAAGCGCTCCAAAGTTATCTGGGAGTTGTCTGAGCCCCTCACCTGGTGAGCACAGTACGACGTGGGCAGCCGTTACCTGCAGATGTGGTCTGGATAATAAGAACTGTGAGTAAAGGCCCTGGACTGCATCACTGACTCCGTGTCGTTGCTGCTGCTGCCCTGCACCATCACCCCCATCCTCCGCATACACTGCCCTGAGGCTATACTCCTCCCGTGGGGAGTTATGCTACGCTCTGCTGCACCCACAACACCAGCCTCAGCGGTCTGCCCTGCAGCGGCGGTTCACTCTGACCGCAATCCACGGGTGGCGTAGTCGGACATTTAAACATCAAAACCACATAAATAGTTCCGCCACTGGTTTGACCACCCTGAGCCACGGAACCTGGTCGCCGCCACGAAGACTACAACCACCAGCATCCACCAAAAAGGGTCCGGCTCCGGGTGTCCCAAGGCCCAGGGGGTGCATCAGAACATTTTCATCACCTTTCACAATCACCAATGGGACAAGGCAGGGATGTCCTCTGTCCCCTCTCTTATACATCCTAGTGACGGAGCACCTGCTCTCATCAATTCGCCATAACCCCAATATTAGGTGGATTGAGGTGGGAGGCACCGAGTACAAGTGCTCTCTATTTGCTGATGATGTCCTAGTATATATCACTCAATCACATATATCCATCCATGCTGTTATGGCTGAAATAGATCACTTTGTTACATGGTCAAATTTTAAAATCAATGCAGCGAAGTCTGAGGCCCTCGATGTCTCCCTCCCCAAATCCATATAGGATTCCATCCAGTCCAACTTTCCCTTTGCCTGGCCCTCACAGGGTATCAAATACTTAGGAATTCCTATTCATAGAGACCTCTCCCATCTATGTTATCTTAATTTTGGGCCCTTTATTGAACAACTCCATACAGACCACGGTTGGCAAGTTAGAACTGTAAGATTCACTACGTGAACCACTGGTGTTTTGTGGAAAAGCACATGTACACTGTGTTCCAAATTATTATGCAAAAAGGAGTGATAAGGGAAGAATTTGTTTGTTTGTCAGTTAAACTCATTGATGGTGATGTGTGTCAGGGCTCTTTATATCACTGTAAGCAATTGCAGACACCTGTGCTAATTAGTTTGGCAGGTGTGTCCAATGAAAGGCAAGACTACTTAAGAAGGCTGTCTCACATTATAAAGCAGCCTACATTTTCTGCCAAAATGGGAAAGAAAAAGGATGTGTCGGCTGCTGAGAAGCAACAAATTGTGGAGTGTTTAGGTCAAGGCATGACTACAATCAACATTGTGCGATGATCAGGATGAAGTGTCTTGGCAATCAAGAAGTATGTAGCTGATTCACATTACACACGTGTGCGTGCTGATAAGGGCAAATTGAGAACTCTTTCCTACAGGCAATTACGACAGGTTAAAAGAGCAGCGGCAAAAAAGCCTTGTCATAGCAGCAGACAAGTTTTTGAAGCTGCTGGTGCCTCCAACGTCCCCCGAACAACAAGATGCAGGGTCCTTCAGAGGTTTGCAGCTGTGCATACGCCATCCTGTCGACCTCCTCTATCCACTTCACACAAGCAGAAACGGCTCCAGTGGGCCAAACATTACATGAAGACTGATTTCAAAACTGTTTTGTTCACGGATGAGTGCCGTGCAGCGCTCGATGGTCCAGATGGATGGAGTGGAGGATGGCTGGTTGATGGACACCCCACGCAAACACGGCTACAGCGCCAACAAGGAGGAGGTGGAGTAATGTTTTGGGCTGGAATCATGGGGAGAGAGATTGTCGGCCCCTTTAGGATCCCTGAAGGCGCTAAAGATGAACTCCATAATGTATGTGGATTTTCTCAAACAGCACTTCCTGCCATGGTTCAAGAAGAAGAACCGTGTATTTCACAGCAAGATCATTTTTTTGCATGATAATGCACCATCTCATGCTGCACATAAAACATCTGCATCTCTGGCTGATATGGGCATAAAAGGGGACAAACTTATGGTGTGACCCCCATGCTCCCCTGACCTCTACCCCATTCAGAACCTCTGGAGCATCATCAAAAGGAGTGTCTATGATGGTGGGAGGCAGTTCACATCTAAGCAACAGCTCTGGGAGGGTATTCTGTCCTCATGCAAAACAATTGAAGCAGAAACCATCCAAAACCTGACAAATTCAATGGACGAGAGAGTTCAGAAGCTCCTTTCAAACAAGGGGTCCTATGTGAAAATGTAACATCACCTAGAATAAAGTTTTGAGTTGAAAACTGTTTGATTTCAGTTTCTAATAACCTGCTAATGCTTATAATTTCAAAAATGACCATTTTTTTGGTCTTTATTAAAATGAAAAGGTTGATCGAAAAGTTTGGGGGATCTAAGAGTGTGGCAACCCAGTAGTCATGATTACTTCAAATTCTGACAATATGAGGGTCATGTTGCAGGTAGTGCAGCAAGAAGGCAATTATGTGTCTTGCGCATCTCGGAGCCCCAAAATTATTTTCCGGGCTAGATGCAGCTAAAAATTATTATTAATTTTAAATCTGGTGGAGCTTAGTATAGATGGCCTAATAGGATCAGTGCTGCACACTGCTACAAAGCCCAAATTATTTTCCAGTCAAGATACAGATAAACATGATGAGTAATTTTAAATCTGGTGGAGCTTATTATAGATGGCCTAATAGAATCAGTGCTGCACACTGCTACAAAGCCCAAATTATTTTCCAGCCAAGATACAGATAAACATGATTAGTAATTTGAAAGCTTAAAACGGTTGGTAGGGTGATTTTAACCAATCATCAAGCTTTTACTCTCCCCAGGATGACACAGGGGTAGAAAAGTCGTTTCGGATCCATGATTTGTTCATCTTTATGAACGTGAGTCTGTCTGCATTATCAGTGGAGAGCCGCGTGCGCTTATCTGTCAGCACACCACCAGCAGCGCTGAACACACGTTCAGACAGAACGCTGGCTGCGGGGCATGACAAGATCTCCAAGGCGTAAGTGGCTAGCTCCGGCCATTTATCCAGATTGGAAGCCCAAAAAGAGCAAGGGTCCAGTGACACAGTTATGGCTTCAATGTTTACTTGGAGATACTCCTGTACCATCGTCTCTAGGAGTTGACTATGTGTCAGACTTCTTGTCTCCTGTGGCCTTGCAAAGGATGGGCTAAAAAAGTGGTGAAATGATTCCGCAAAATTGATGTTACCAGCAGATACTGTGGTTCTGTTACGGTTTGAGTGCTGAACACTTGACGGTCCCACGGTTGGCAAGTTGGAACTGTGAGATTCACTACGTGCACCACTGGTGTTTTGTGGAAAAGCACATGTAAGATTCTGCAACAGTCTCTGCTGATACTCCTGCATGCGTGCTTCCCTTTCTATGGCAGGAATAATTTCTGCAAATTTACTTTTGTACCGGGGATCTAATAGTGTGGCAACCCAGTAGTCAGGATTATTTCTAATTCTCACAATTCGAGGGTCATGTTGCAGGTAGTGCAGCAAGAAGGCACTCATGTGTGTTGCGCATCCAGGAGCACCAAGTCCCTGTTGTGTTGGTGGCGAGGTAACAATCATGCTTCCTTCCTCTGTCCTCTCCCCCCAACCTCGCACAACAGAAATGTGATCAAGGTCTTCCTCATCTGATGAGTCTTCCATCAGTTCGTCCTCCACTTCTTCCTGGGCTCCTGCACCTTTCTCACTAGTTTGGCTGCTACCATGCGCCCTGGTAAAACCATCTCCCCCACCCTCACATGCCTGCCGCCTTGGTGCTGCCGACCGTCTGGACCTTGCAGATGTTAGCCCTTCCGCATACAACTCCTCCTCCTCTACTTCCTTCACCTCCTCTTGTGCCACCACCTGACTCCGAATTCTGTTTAACATGTGCTCCAGCATGTAAATCACCAGAATAGTCATGCTGATAATGGCATCGTCAGCACTAAACATCTTCGTCGCCATTTCAAAACTGTGCAGAAGGGTGCATAGGTCCCTGATCTGAGACCACTCCTCCAGCGTGATTTGCCCCAACTCTGGATCTCGTTGGCCCAGGCTATACGTCAGAACGTATTGCACCAGGGCTTGTCGGTGCTGCCACAGTCGCTGCAACATGTGCAGAGTTGAATTCCACCGGGTAGGCACATCGCATTTTAGCCGGTGAAGTGGCAGGCCCAACGACTTCTGTAGAGATGTAAGTCGCTGAGCTGCGGGATGCGAACGGCGGAAGTGAGCACACAGTGACCGTGCCCTCTGCAGAAGGCCATCTAGTCTGGGATAGTGGGCTAAAAATTGCTGGACAACCAGGTTCAACACGTGAGCCATACAAGGCACGTGTGTGACATTGCCCGGCGAAGGGCCGCACCCAGGTTTGCAGCATTGTCGCACACGGCCTTCCCTGGTTTCAGGTCCAGTGGAGACAACCATTCATGAAATTGGTTCTCCAGAGCTGACCACAACTCCTCAGCTGTGTGACTCACATTTCCTAGACATTTCAAAGTAAAAACCGCCTGATGACTTTGAGCCCTACTGCCAGCATAGTAATGAGGTGTGCAGGATCCCTTCTGCGCAGTTAGAAACCTTGTGGCATGACCAGACAGGCTTTGGGTGCAGGTGGAAGACCGAGAGGAGGTTGAGGAGGCAGAAGCAGTGGAGGAACTTTGACATAAAGAGGATTGACGCACAACTCGTGGGGACGGCAAGACTTGGACAGCAGCCCCTTGTCCTGCTGTCACCATAGTTACCCAGTGCCCAGTCAGCGACATGTAACGCCCCTGTCCATGCCTACTCGTCCAAGTGTCTGTGGTGAAATGCACCCTGTCACACACAGAGTTTCTCAAAGAAGCGGTGATGTTGTGTGCGACATGCTGGTGGAGCGCAGGCACACCTTTCTTTGAGAAGTAGTGCCGACTGGGCATCTGGTACTGGGGCACTGCGACGGACATAAGGTCTCGAAAATCCTCTGTGTCCACCAGGCGGAAAGGCAGCATTTCTGTAGCCAAGAGCTTGCAGATGGTGAAATTCAACCTCTTAGCTTTCTCATGGCTAGTAGGAAATGGTCTTTTACTTGTCCGCATCTGAGGGACCGAGGGCTGGCTATTGTGCTTAGACGAGGTTGATAAGGGTGTCCCCGGCAAACTGCCGGTCTGTGAGGAAGATGCAGGCGGACATGTTAGGTTGCATTGATCCAAAGGTGGTGCTATCGATGTCGGACAGCGCTCAACACCAGCTGTTGTTACCACCTCCAAAGAAAATGATGACCTGACAATCACGCTGGCTGTTGCGGGTAAAGAGGTGGCAGGTCTGCGCCCCAAAACAGGTGTGACTGCTGTCCCCCCAGTCACAGAGGATGAAGAGGCCGCGGATGCACAAGATATGGCAGACGGTGGTTGGCCCGGCCGGCTAGGCCGCATTGTAGCACACTGAGCTTCCCACTGCAACTTATGCTTCATGTCCATGTGCCGGTTCATGCATGAAGTACTCAAACTATGTATTTTTTGGCCTCTACTTAGCTTTTGCTGACAAATGTTACAGATAACACGAGTTGGGTCATCTTTATCGATCTGAAAAAATGCCCAGGCTATGCAAGGCTTAGCACCCATGCGACCTGAAGAGCCACCACGACTTGTGGTGAGAGGCAGAGTTGTGTTTGAGGATGCAGTTGTTGACGTGCTTCCAGTACTACGTCTCTGTCCAGGAAGGCGCAACCTGACCTCGTCGTCACTAGCATCTTCCTCCACCTCCTCTGCTGACCTCATCTCTTGGCTGACTGTGGGTTGACAGTAAGTGGGATCTCCAACCTCATCATCATCACCCTGTGCGTTATCACACCCGTCGTCCTCAGAGCCAACCTGTTCCTGCCCTGACAAAAAACTAAAGTTGTCGCTCCAATCAGGTATTTGAGTCTCATCATCGTCTTCCTCATTGTCTCCACAAACAGGAGTTACAGTTTGGGAATGAGGGTCTACATTATGGTCAGAACCTTCTGCGTCTGGTCCTGGATCCGACTCATAAAGATTCTGGGCATCAGTGCAGATCATTTCCTCGTCTGGATTCACAGAAGCGCTGGAGTCGACCTCTGATTCCCAGGCTATAGTATGAGTAAACAGCTCTGCAGACTCAACCATCTGTTCTACCTCATACTCAGACGGGCAGCTGGAGATTTGGGAGCTGTGAGGAAGCAAGTGCGATTGGGGTAACACCTTTGAGGACTGGAGTATTTGTGATGTTGAAGTTGATGTGGAGGAGAGCCCACTTAAAGGAGCACTTGATATCCGTTGAAGCACCTGCTGTTTTTGTGCCTCATCTGGAATTTGTAGCGATTGGCGTGGCCGTAAGAAAGGGATCTTATCACATTGTCCGCTAAAAGAAGTAGACATTTTAGTTTGGCTGGAAGATGGTCTTTCTTCTGCAGATGTTACTGTTGCTTTAACACCTACCCCACGGACACAACCTTTTTTCCCCTTCCCAACACGCCTATTCCCCTTTCCACCAGCAGCAGGCCTTTTTCCACTCATTTTGGTGGTTAACTAATTCACAACTCTGGAGTTGTTTGCACAAAAAAACAATGGATGGGAACCGAGCAGAGCTGAGTGGCCAAACTGTGGTATTAGGCCAAAACTATTGGCTGGGTTAGATGCAGAAAAAAATTATATTCAATTTGCAACCTGATGGAGGTCAGTATAGATGGACTAATAGAGAAAGTCCCACACACTGCTAGAAGGCCAAATATTTTTTCAGAGCTAGATGCAGACAAAAAATTATTTTTAATTTGCAACCTGATGGAGGTCAGTATAGATGGACTAATAGAGAAAGTCCCACACACTGCTAGAAGGCCAAATATTTTTTCAGAGCTAGATGCAGATATAAATTATTTTTAATTTGCAACCTGATGGAGGTCAGTATAGATGGACTAATAGAGAAAGTCCCACACACTGCTAGAAGGCCAAATATTTTTTCAGAGCTAGATGCAGATAAAAATTATTTTTAATTTGCAACCTGATGGAGGTCAGTATAGATGGACTAATAGAGAAAGTCCCACACACTGCTAGAAGGCCAAATATTTTTTCAGAGCTAGATGCAGAAAAAAATTATATTCAGTTTGCAACCTGATGGAGGTCAGTATAGATGGACTAATAGAACAAGTCCCACACACAGCTAGAAGCCCAAATATTTTTTCAGAGGTAGATGCAGATAAAAATTATTTTTAATTTGCAACCTGATGGAGGTCAGTATAGATGGACTAATAGAGAAAGTCCCACACACTGCTAGAAGCCCAAATATTTTTTCAGAGGTAGATGCAGAAAAAAAATATATTCAGTTTGCAACCTGATGGAGGTCAGTATAGATGGACTAATAGAACAAGTCCCACACACAGCTAGAAGCCCAATATTTTTTCAGAGGTAGATGCAGAAAAAAAATATATTCAGTTTGCAACCTGATGGAGGTCAGTATAGATGGACTAATAGAGAAAGTCCCACACACTGCTAGAAGCCCAAATATTTTTTCAGAAGTAGATGCAGAAAAAAAATATATTCAGTTTGCAACCTGATGGAGGTCAGTATAGATGGACTAATAGAACAAGCCCCACACACTGCTAGATGCCCAATATTTTTTCAGAGCTAGATGCAGATATAAATTATTTTTAATTTGCAACCTGATGGAGGTCAGTATAGATGGACTAATAGAGAAAGTCCCACACACTGCTAGAAGGCCAAATATTTTTTCAGAGCTAGATGCAGAAAAAAATTATATTCAGTTTGCAACCTGATGAAGGTCAGTATAGATGGACTAATAGAACAATTCCCACACACAGCTAGAAGGCCAAATATTTTTTCAGATGTAGATGCAGATAAAAATTATTTTTAATTTGCAGCCTGATGGAGGTCAGTATAGATGGACTAATAGAGAAAGTCCCACACACTGCTAGAAGACCATATATTTTTTCAGAGCTAGATGCAGATAAAAATTATTTTTAATTTGCAACCTGATGGAGGTCAGTATAGATGGACTAATAGAGAAAGTCCCACAAACTGCTAGAAGACCAAATATTTTTTTCAGAGCTAGATGCAGAAAAAAATTATTTTTAATTTGCAACCTGATGGAGGTCAGTATAGATGGACTAATAGAGAAAGTCCCACAAGCTGCTAGAAGCCCAAATATTTTTTCAGAGGTAGATGCAGATAAAAATTATTTTTAATTTGCAACCTGATGGAGGTCAGTATAGATGGACTAATAGAGAAAGTCCCACACACTGCTAGAAGGCCAAATATTTTTTCAGAGCTAGATGCAGAAAAAAATTATATTCAGTTTGCAACCTGATGGAGGTCAGTATAGATGGACTAATAGAACAAGTCCCACACACTGCTAGAAGCCCAAATATTTTTTCAGAGGTAGATGCAGAAAAAAATTATATTCAGTTTGCAACCTGATGGAGGTCAGTATAGATGGACTAATAGAATGATGCTATGCCCAAAAGATTTTACTTCACTAGGTGCAGTAAAAAAATTGGTATTCTATACACAGGTGGTATATCTTGCAACACAGATAGGCTACTCCACTGACTAACACACTCTGCAATAGGCCAAAAAGGATTCGCTTTGCTAGATTCAGCAAAATGCTGTGAAAAAAACTTGCACAGCACTGGCACAGACCTACCTGGCAAAAACTGATAGGAACTGATGTAACCTAGTCCTGAAAAGGACTGCAATTACAATTAGTCTTTACTCCCACAATCTATCTATTTAAGAGCACAGACCTGCCTGATAAAAGTCGTAGGAAATGCTGTAACCTAGTCCTTAAAAGGACTGCAATCACAACTATTCCCTACTCCCAAGCTATCTGTAGATTTGTGCGAAAATTGGCTTGAAATTAACAAGGTATAGTGCACACAGCAACAGCGGTGCCGTCTAACACGCAGCTGCAGCAGTGAGAAAATGGTGGCGACGGGGAAAATGGCTTGGTCTTATAGGGCAAGGACATGTGACATACACTGCCAATGACACATGCCCTTGCTTGTGTGAAAAAAAGCACTTCGCTCCATGTGTGCGCTGCTGATTGGCTGACAGAATGCACCTCCCCACTGTAAATGCGGGAAAGAGAAAAAAAAATGGAGATCTTCATTATTCCTGCAGAGATCCATCCCCTGCCCCTCCCCCCACCCCGCTGTACACTCAAACTGCGTATTAACATTAATTTTCATCATTACTGAGAAAAAATCCAGTTATGATTTTGGTGCACGAACAGTTATCGAACATAACCTCGAACAGCCGAATTTTTCTCAAATCGTTCGTGTTCGCCGAACGGCTCGAACACCGCCCAAAACAGCTCGAATTTGAGATTGGCGAACAGTTCGAGTCGAACAACGCTCATCTCTACCGGTAACCTTTCCCACACTTTTCTTAGCCTGGCCTGCTTTAGGGCAGCATTGGCCGAGCCCACCATACTATCAGACTCCTCCAGTGGGCCCTGGTTCTCCATCAGGGGAGTTGAGAGTGCCAAGGTGAGGAGCATGATGAGGATGATAGAAGTTAGCATCTGCTTTGTTTTGTTGTAATGCAAGCGCATGTATGTAGTAGCGGCTAGGCCTGGGGTGGTCAGCGTTTTGGCGCATATCCTACCTCCTCCGAGGATTGCTGGATGTTTTCCTGCTACTATCCAAGTTCTATGACTCCCGTTAAAACAAAGCTTCAGGTGATAAATGATGGATGAGGTAGTGGCAAAGGAGAAAGAGCAGGAGGAACAGGGACCATTCACATCAATATCAGGCCAGTCAACCAGATATGTCTTGTATGATATGTTTCTGTAACAAAAGGAGCAGTTCGGCTACACAGTTATAGGGCATACAGTGAGTGCAATGCCTACCAAAAATTTCGAGCCACTCCAATGCCCCTTGGAAATGACATGGAGGTCAGAGGGCATTAACTAAACCTTTTTTTCCATTTATAGCAACTGGGTCTCCCGTGCACTGTTGGCCTAAGCAGTGAATGGAAGGCTTTCCAAAAATTGTGAGGAACTGCAATGCTCCTTACAAGAGCCATGTGTGGCACCCCAGGGGTCTGGTCACCACAGTAATAGAGATGTTACGTCGGAGAGCAAGTGGGAGGTTTCCTGGTCAGGATCCCTTAAACATGCAACATCCTCCTGCCCCAATCCTGGGAGGGGATACTTCTGCCCTTATAAACTGGATCTGGGGCGGGGTTGAGTGAGTCAGAGAACAGTCAGAGTCAGAGTGAGAGCAAGGGAAAGTAACAGCAAGGAGCTCTGTAGGAGCTAGGAGCTAAAGACCAGGGGCTGGAAGCTGAGCAGTGCTCGCCCTGGCAGAAGACAATAGGAACCGGACACAGGAGTCCGAAGCTGTGAGGACTTATATATCCAGCAGCAGAAACCAGCCGGCAGGGGATTTCAGGTCCTCTGGCCATAGAAACCCGGAGGCTCAGTCACAAGCAAGGGACCAGCACCGCCGTCGTGGAGTGGAGGCTAACAGAAGACCCCAAGTCACCAGCCATACGGGTGAGCACTGCACGGTACACTCAGGGACGTGGGCTACTTCTACCCGCTTACAGCAAGGTAGCCAGGAAGAGTGCAGACAGACGGGGAGGCCTACAACTCCACCTGGCCAGCTGAACTCCTGCTTGCTCACAGACTGACCAGGCCTCTTATGCTAACCAGTACTCCCGGGAGGGTCTACCTTATAATCATCAGTAAAGACCCTGAACTGGACTGCAAAGACTCTGAGTCACTCCTGCTGCGCTCGTGCACCATCACCCCCATCATCCACACTCACTGCCCTGAGGCTATACTCCTCCCGAGGGGAGTTATCCCATTCTATGCTGCGCACACAACACCAGCCTCAGCGGTCTGCCTCACAGCGGTGGTACTCCCTGACCGCAATCCACGGGTGGCGCAGTCGGACAATTAACCTCAAAACCTAAGAAAGACTGCCACTGGTTTGACCAGCCTGAGCCACGGGACCTGGTCACCGCCACGGAGACTACAGACCCCAGAGACCCGGCACCGGGTATCCCACACACGTGTACACACGGCCCAGGGGGCGCGTCACATGCAGTACAGCATATTACAAACATAAGTCCCATTATTGGGGAGTGGGTGTCCCATAGTATTTGCTTATGCTTTCCCAGCAAAAGCTGCCAAAAATTAGGACGGAGCAACTTGCAATGCCCCTTACAAGAGCCATGCAGTACAGCATATTACAAACATAAGTTCCATTATTGGGGAGTGGGTGTCCCATAGTATTTGCTTTTGCTTTCCCAGCAAAAGCTGCCAAAAATTAGGACGGAGCAACTTGCAATGCACCTTACAAGAGCCATGCAGTACAGCATATTACAAACATAAGTCCCATTATTGTGGAGTGGGTGTCCCATAGTATTTGCTTATGCTTTCCCAGCAAAAGCTGCCAAAAATTAGGACGGAGCAACTTGCAATGCCCCTTACAAGAGCCATGCAGTACAGCATATTACAAACATAAGTCCCATTATTGGGGAGTGGGTGTCCCATAGTATTTGCTTATGCTTTCCCAGCAAAAGCTGCCAAAAATTAGGACGGAGCAACTTGCAATGCCCCTTACAAGAGCCATGCAGTATCGCATATTACAAACATAAGTCCCATTATTGGGGAGTGGGTGTCCCGTAGTATTTGCTTATGCTTTCCCAGCAAAAGCTGCCAAAAATTAGGATGGAGCAACTTGCAATGCCCCTTACAAGAGCCATGCAGTACAGCATATTACAAACATAAGTCCCATTATTGGGGAGTGGGTGTCCCATAGTATTTGCTTATGCTTTCCAAGCAAAAGCTGCCAAAAATTAGGACGGAACAACTTGCAATGCCCCTTACAAGAGCCATGCAGTACAGCATATTACAAACATAAGTCCCATTATTGGGGAGTGGGTGTCCCATAGTATTTGCTTATGCTTTCCCAGCAAAAGCTGCCAAAAATTAGGACGGAGCAACTTGCAATGCCCCTTACAAGAGCCATGCAGTATCGCATATTACAAACATAAGTCCCATTATTGGGGAGTGGGTGTCCCGTAGTATTTGCTTATGCTTTCCCAGCAAAAGCTGCCAAAAATTAGGATGGAGCAACTTGCAATGCCCCTTACAAGAGCCATGCAGTACAGCATATTACAAACATAAGTCCCATTATTGGGGAGTGGGTGTCCCATAGTATTTGCTTATGCTTTCCAAGCAAAAGCTGCCAAAAATTAGGACGGAGCAACTTGCAATGCCCCTTACAAGAGCCATGCAGTACAGCATATTACAAACATAAGTCCCATTATTGGGGAGTGGGTGTCCCATAGTATTTGCTTATGCTTTCCAAGCAAAAGCTGCCAAAAATTAGGACGGAGCAACTTGCAATGCCCCTTACAAGAGCCATGCAGTACAGCATATTACAAACATAAGTCCCATTATTGGGGAGTGGGTGTCCCATAGTATTTGCTTATGCTTTCCCAGCAAAATCTGCCAAAAATTAGGACGGAGCAACTTGCAATGCCCCTTACAAGAGCCATGCAGTACAGCATATTACAAACATAAGTCCCATTATTGGGGAGTGGGTGTCCCATAGTATTTGCTTATGCCTTGCAAGCAAAAGCTGCCAAAAATAAGGACGGAGGAACTTGCCATGCTGGCACCCTGGTGGTATAGTGGTGGTGGAGGCTGAGGATAAGGAGAAGAAGATTAAACAGCCGAAACGAGGAAGCGTATACCCATGTGTGGGTGTGAAGCGGTGCATGTGAATACACCTCCCGAAATAACACAGTGGATTTGACTTTATGTTACTCTGCTGTCATTTGGTGGTGATGAGAAGTCTGGCCCAATCCAGCCCTTGTTCATTTTGATAAGGGTCAGCTTGTCAGCATTGTCATTTGACAGGCGAGTGCGCTTATCAGTTATAATTCCCCCAGCGGCACTAAAAACACGCTCCGATAACACGCTAGCGGCAGGGCAGGCCAGGACCTCCAAGGCGTACAGAGCGAGTTCATTCCAAGTGTCCAGCTTGGATACCCAATAATTAAAAGGCACAGAGGAATCATGGAGAACGCTGGTACGATCGGCAAGGTACTCCCTCACCATCTTTTGAAACTTTCCACTCCTTGTGAGAGTACCCCGCGCCTCAGGGCCTGTAAGCTGGGCGGGTGTCAGAAAACTGTCCCAGAACGTTGACAGTGTTCCCCTGCCTCTGCTGGATTGGAGTTGCATCTCTCTCGCCTGTACGCCTTGGTTGGGCAACGAACTGTGACCTCTGCCGCTAGCGTGTTCAGATGGGAATTTTTTTAAGAGTTCTGCAGCAAGCGCCTTCTGGTATTGCCCCATTTTTTAGACCTCTCCACCTCAGGAATAAGAGAGTGAAAGTTCTCCTTGTAGCGGTGGTCTACAAGTGTCACCAACCAGTAATGACTGTCACCCAACATTTTGACAACGCGAGGGTCACGGTTAAGGCAGCGTAACATAAAGTCAGCCATGCATGCCAGATTGGTAACGGGCAAGATTTCCGTGTCCTCACCAAGATGACGACTGACCATGCTCTCCTCCTCCTCCTCTTCCTCCTCCCCCCTGTCCTCAGGCCACCCACGCTGAACCGACGGTATGACACTTGTACAGGTACTACCGTCTACAACGCATGATAGCCGCTCCTGTTCTTCCTCCTCCTCCTCCTCTCCCTCATTGTCCCCCAATGCACGTTGGGATGAGATGAGGCTGGGCTGTGTGTAATCGCCCGCTACGGCTTCTTGATCCATCTCATCATACTCTTGCTGCAATGCCTCCTCTTTAATCCTCTGCAGAGAGCGTTGCAAAAGACAGACAAGTGGGATGCTGACACTAATGATGGCGTCATCGCCACTCACCATCTTGGTGGCCTCCTCAAAGTTTGTCAGGATGGTACATATGTCAGACATCCAGGACCACTCCTGAGGTCTTATGTGTGGAGTCTGACCTGAATATCGACGGCCTTGTTGTAGCTGGTACTCCACAACTGCTCTCTTCTGCTCACAAATCGTTTGCAACATGTGGAGGGTAGAGTTCCAACATGTGGGGACATCACACACCAGTCGGTGTGCCAGAAGCTGCAAACGCTGCTTCGACACAGCAAGGGCGGCGGAAGCTGTAGCCGACTTGCGAAAATGAGCTGACAGGCGGCGTACTTTCACGAGCAGATCTGGCAACTCGGGGTACGATTTAAGAAACCGCTGAACCACGAGGTTAAGCACATGAGCCAGGCATGGTACGTGTGTGATCTCACCTCGCCTCAGAGCCGCCACCAGGTTACGGCCATTGTCACACACGACCATGCCGGGATGTAGGTTCAGCGGTCTCAGCCACAGATCTGCTTGCTCTTTCACAGCTGTCTACAACTCACAAGCAGTGTGAGGTTTATCACCTAAGCTTATGAGTTTCAGCACAGCCTGTTGCCGCTTGGCGGAGGCAGTACTGCAATGCTTCCAGCTTGTAACTGATGTGGTGATATCTGAGATGGAGGCTGAACATGAGGAGGAGGAGGAGGAGGATGCGCAGGAGCTGTACACTGTGAGGGCAACTCTGACTGACATAGGGCCCGCAATCCTCGGTGTGGGGAGGATGTGTTCCGTCCCAAGTTCCGACTGGCTCCCGGCATCCACTATGTTTACCCAGTGTGCCGTCAGAGAGATGTACCATCCCTGGCCACAAGCACTTGTCCACGTGTTCGTTGTCAGGTGGACTCTCCCAGTAACTGCATTGTTGAGGGCACGGTAGATGCTTTGGGACACGTGCTTGTGTAGTGCGGGGATGGCACACCGGGAAAAATAGTGTCGGCTGGGGACTGAGTACCGAGGGACGGCCACCGCCATAAGATTGCGGAAGGATTCCGTCTCCACCAGCCTAAAAGGCAGCATTTCCAATGCAAGCAGTCGTGAAATGTGCGAATTTAGGACTGTGGCCTGTGGGGCGTTAGCTGCGAATTTCCGCTTTCGTTCAAAGGTCTGGGATATGGACAATTGAACGCTGCGGTGGGACGTGGACGTGGACGTTGATGCTGTTTCTTGAGAAACTGCCATAACAAGTGAAGACTGAGAGGAGGGGGCATCTTTACATGCAGTATGGACAGGGGATTGCCTTGCACACACAACAGGGGGTTCTATTGCATGCACAACAGTGGAAGAAGCAGTGGTGACACCCGCTGACACTGGTCGTGGACCCTGAGTTTCGCCCCACAAAGTCGGGTGCTTTGCTGCCATGTGCCTGATCATGCTGGTGGTGGTCAGGCTGGTAGTTTCGTCACCCCTGCTGATGCTGGCATGGCAGGTGGAACATATGGCCTTTTTGGGGTTATCAGCAGAGTCTTTAAAAAAATTCCAGACTCTGGAAGACCTACCGCTTGTACTGGTAACGTCCCTCATGTTGGTGTTACGGGTAACGGTTGCCTGCCTTCTGTCTGCGGCCACCACACTGCTTCTTCCTGCATGTTGGGGTACTCTGCCCCCCCCCCTGTGTGCTGCTGGCCTCACTCTGCATGTCCTCCTTCCACGTTGGGTCAGTTACTAGATCATCCACCACCTCCTCCTCTTCCACTTGCGCACCACGATCCTCCTCCTCACTTCTTGGCAATTGTGTCTCGTCTTCGTCCACCTCTTGTGACAGATTCAGGTTGCCAACGTCGACTTCCTGTGGCCGTGGCTGTTCAAATATTTGGGCATCGCAACATGGGTTCTCCTCTTCCACCACTTCAAGCGTATCAGGCGAGGGGCCCAAATATGGAAATGGACCAGTGAAAAGCTCTTCAGAGTGTCCAAGTGTGGGATCACTTGCTGTCTGACGACACTCGGCATGGTGGGAGGAAGGAGCATCAGGGTGAGGAGGAGTATGCGGTCGAGACTCACGGCTACTAAGAGTTGACCGTGTGGAAGACAGACCGGAGGTGGTGGTGCCCAGGTAACTGGAAGTATTATCTGCTATCCAATTAATAACCTGTTCACACTGATCAGTTCTCAATACTGGTGTTGTTCTGTGCTTCCCTAGTAATTCGGTCAAGAAGTGGGAGCGAGAAGATGTGGCTGTTAGTTGTGGCACATTTTCACCTTGGCCACGGCCCCATCCTCTGCACGAACCATCACCAGAACGTCCACTTCCACGTCCCTTGCCACGCGCCTTGCCCATTGTAAATGAAGTAAAATAGCTTTCACTTGCACTATCAATGGAAAAAGGGTAATAAAGAGGAGATTAGAACCGTGGAAGAGGAAAACCACAGTTATTGTTTACTGGGGTATACCACACTTTTTTAAATAGAGATATTTGCGGCTGAACAGTGAGCGACACACTCAAACTGCTTTTTTTTTAGATACCAAAGGCCCAAAACTGGATAGTACAGCGATTTGACCCGTGGAACTGCGAAACCACACTGGGATGTCGGGCCTACACAAGACTATTTTCAACAGATATATTTTTGTGTCACAACAGTCAGGAGACACTACTGTTTTTCTTTACGGAAAAAACTACCAAAAGCTGAATAATAGAGATTTTTTACCGTGGGATGGCAAAACCACAGTTATTGTTTACTGGGGTATACCACACTTTTTTAAATAGAGATATTTGCGGCTGAACAGTGAGCGACACACTCAAACTGCTTTTTTTTTAGATACCAAAGGCCCAAAACTGGATAGTACAGCGATTTGACCCGTGGAACTGCGAAACCACACTGGGATGTCGGGCCTACACAAGACTATTTTCAACAGATATATTTTTGTGTCACAACAGTCAGGAGACACTACTGTTTTTCTTTACGGAAAAAACTACCAAAAGCTGAATAATAGAGATTTTTTACCGTGGGATGGCAAAACCACAGTTATTGTTTACTGGGGTATACCACACTTTTTTAAATAGAGATATTTGCAGCTGAACAGTGAGCGACACACTCAAACTGCTTTTTTTTTAGATACCAAAGGCCCAAAACTGGATAGTACAGCGATTTGACCCGTGGAACTGCGAAACCACACTGGGATGTCGGGCCTACACAAGACTATTTTCAACAGATATATTTTTGTGTCACAACAGTCAGGAGACACTACTGTTTTTCTTTACGGAAAAAACTACCAAAAGCTGAATAATAGAGATTTTTTACCGTGGGATGGCAAAACCACAGTTATTGTTTACTGGGGTATACCACACTTTTTTAAATAGAGATATTTGCGGCTGAACAGTGAGCGACACACTCAAACTGCTTTCTTTTTAGATACCAAAGGCCCAAAACTGGATAGTACAGCGATTTGACCCGTGGAACTGCGAAACCACACTGGGATGTCGGGCCTACACAAGACTATTTTCAACAGATATATTTTTGTGTCACAACAGTCAGGAGATACTACTGTTTGTCTTTACGGAAAAAACTACCAAAACCTGAATAATAGAGATTTTTTACTGTGGGATGGCAAAACCACAGTTATTGTTTACTGGGGTATACCACACTTTTTTAAATAGAGATATTTGCGGCTGAGCAGTGAGCGACACACTCAAACTGCTTTTTTTTTAGATACCAAAGGCCCAAAACTGGATAGTACAGCGATTTGACCCGTGGAACTGCGAAACCACACTGGGATGTCGGGCCTACACAAGACTATTTTCAACAGATATATTTTTGTGTCACAACAGTCAGGAGACACTACTGTTTTTCTTTACGGAAAAAACTACCAAAAGCTGAATAATAGAGATTTTTTACCGTGGGATGGCAAAACCACAGTTATTGTTTACTGGGGTATGCCACACTTTTTTAAATAGAGATATTTGCGGCTGAACAGTGAGCGACACACTCAAACTGCTTTTTTTTTAGATACCAAAGACCCAAAACTGGATAGTACAGCGATTTGACCCGTGGAACTGCGAAACCACACTGGGAGGTCGGGCCTACACAAGACTATTTTCAACAGATATATTTTTGTATCACAACAGTCAGGAGACACTACTGTTTTCCTTTATGGAAAAAACTACCAAAAGCTGAATAATAGAGATTTTTTACCGTGGGATGGCAAAACCACAGTTATTGTTTACTGGGGTATACCACACTTTTTTAAATAGAGATATTTGCGGCTGAACAATGAGCGACACACTCAAACTGCTTTTTTTTTAGATACCAAAGGCCCAAAACTGGATAGTACAGCGATTTGACCCGTGGAACTGCGAAACCACACTGGGATGTCGGGCCTACACAAGACTATTTTCAACAGATATATTTTTGTATCACAACAGTCAGGAGACACTACTGTTTTTCTTTATGGAAAAAACTACCAAAAGCTGAATAATAGAGATTTTTTACCGTGGGATGGCAAAACCACAGTTATTGTTTACTGGGGTATACCACACTTTTTTAAATAGAGATATTTGCGGCTGAACAATGAGCGACACACTCAAACTGCTTTTTTTTTAGATACCAAAGGCCCAAAACTGGATAGTACAGCGATTTGACCCGTGAAACTGCGAAACCACACTGGGATGTCGGGCCTACACAAGACTATTTTCAACAGATATATTTTTGTGTCACAACAGTCAGGAGACACTACTGTTTTTCTTTACGGAAAAAACTACCAAAAGCTGAATAATAGAGATTTTTTACTGTGGGATGGCAAAACCACAGTTATTGTTTACTAGGGTATACCACACTTTTTTAAATAGAGATATTTGCGTCTGAACAGTGAGCGACACACTTAAACTGTTTTTTTTTTAGATACAAATGGCCCAAAATGGATAATACAGAGGTTTGAACCGTGGAAGTGCAAAACAACACTTCTGTTTTTCTAGCCTACACCAGACTATTTTCAACAGTTAAATTTGTGTCTGAAAAATCAGGGACACGCTTTTTTTTTTGGGGGGGGGGACACCAAAAGGTTAATAAGACGGGTATTTGTACAGTGTGAAGGAGGAAAAAAAAAGGAGGATTTAGATGAAAAAAAAGGGATTTTTCCTGGCCCCCGACACCTGGTGCTAAGTCCAGCAATTTCAGCAACAGGAGCACATAGGACTGTAATGCAGCGTTTGCTTGTATAACCACTGTGTCTCCTATACAGCCTGCCTGCATGGTATCTGGGATGGATATTAGTCCTGAAAAGGACTGTTTGTTTGTTCTGGCAGCCTTTACAGACCCTACACTAACTATTTCGCAGTTTATATCTCTCCCTAAATCAGCAGCGCTGTCCCTACACTGTTTAATCCGGAGCGACTGAGTTCAAGATGGCGGCGCCCCGTTTTAAACACTCGAGGTGACGCTGTGCGGCCAGCCAATCACTGTAATGCCCACAACCAACATGGCTGCAGCATTACAGTGACTGGCTGGCAATGCCTGCATGTTCATTGGCTCTGTAAAGAGCGCCAAACATGCAGGGCGGAGACCCGAGCTCCCGCCCGAGTAACCCGGAAATGCTCGGTGCTCTCCGAACATCCTGAGTAGCGTGATGCTCGGGCGAGTACCGAGCAGTGTCGAGCATGTTCGCTCAACACTAGTGCGGATACATTTGGTGAGGGTAGAGCTGGTCGTGCAGCGGTGGTTGCTGCTGTTTGTAGGCTTGTCGGAAGAGATGGGTCTTCAGGTTTCTTTTGAAGGTTTCCACGGTCGGCGAGAGTCTGATGTGTTGGGGTAGAGAGTTCCAGAGTAGGGGGGATGCACGGGAGAAATCTTGTATACGATTGTGGGAGGAAGAGATAAGAGGGGAGTAGAGAAGGAGATCTTGTGAGGATCGGAGGTTGCGTGCAGGTAAGTACCGGGAGACTAGGTCACAGATGTATGGGGGAGACAGGTTGTGGATGGTTTTGTATGCCATGGTTAGAGTTTTGAACTGGATTCTCTGGGCAATGGGGAGCCAGTGAAGAGATTGACAGAGAGGAGAGGCCGGGGAATAGCGGGGTGACAGGTGAATTAGTCGAGCAGCAGAGTTTAGGATAGATTGGAGAGGCGCAAGAGTGTTGTAAGGGAGGACACGGAGCAGGAGGTTGCAGTAGTCGAGGCGGGATATGATGAGGGCATGCACTAGTGTTTTTGCAGAGTCTTTGCAGAGGAATGTACGGATCCGGGAGATGTTTTTGAGTTGGAGTCAGCAGGAAGTGGAAAGGGCTTGGATGTGTGGCTTGAAGGAGAGATCAGAGTCCTGGGTTACTCCAAGGCAGCGAGCTTGTGGGACTGGGGAGAGTGAACAGCCATTGACGTTGATGGTTAGGTCAGATGGGGGATGTGAATGAGAGGGTGGAAAGATGATGAACTCTGTTTTATCCATGTTGAGTTTTAGAAATCTGGCAGAGAAGAAGGATGACATGGCGGACAGACATTGTGGGATTTTGGTTAGTAGGGAGGAGATATCGGGTCCAGAGAGGTAGATCTGTGTGTCGTCAGCATAGAGGTGATACTGAAAACCGTGAGACTCTATGAGCTGTCCCAGGCCAAAGGTGTAGATGGAGAAGAGCAGAGGTCCTAGAACTGAACCTTGGGGGACACCGACAGATAGGGGGCGAGATGAGGAGGTGGTGCGTGAGTGGGAGACGTTGAATATCCTGTCTGTTAAGCATGTGGAGATCCAAGATAGAGCCAAGTCCGTGATGCCAAGAGATGAGAGAATCTGGAGTAAGAGGGAATGGTCCACTGTGTCAAAGGCAGATGACAGGTCCAGAAGGAGGAGGATGGAGTAGTGTCGCTTGGATTTCGCATTCAGTAGGTCGTTGGTGACTTTGGTCAAGGCAGTTTCAGTCGAGTGATGCGGTCAGAAGCCAGATTGCAGGCGGTCGAAGAGGGAGCAGGAGGAGAGGTGGGAGGACAGTTCAAGGTGGACATGTTGTTCTAGTAGTTTTGAGGCAAAGGGGAGGAGTGATATGGGGCGGTAGCTAGTCAGAGAGGAAGGGTCAAGGGAGGGATTTTTGAGGATGGGTGTGATTGCGTCATGTTTGAAACATGAGGGGAAGACACCGGTTGTTAGTGACAGATTGAAGAGGTGGGCTAGGGTTGGGATGAAGACTGTGGTAAGGTTAGTGATGAGGTGGGATGGGATTGGGTCAAGTTCGCAGGTGGTGAGGTGTGATTTGGAGAGTAAAGAGGAGACTTGACCTTCTGTAATGGTGGAGAAGTGGCGTTTGGAGGAGGAGGGTTGAATAGATATGAGGAGGGGTTGTGTGGACTTTAGGCAAAAGTTTTGTCTGATGGTGTCAATCTTCTGTTTGAAGAATGAGGCAAAGTCGTCGGCTGAGATGAGAGAAGAGGGAGGAGGTGCTGGGGGACGAAGGAGAGAGTTGAAAGTGTTAAATAGCTGTTTAGGGTTGTGAGATAGGGAGGATATGAGAGATGAGAAGTAGGTTTGTTTTCCTGTAGTGAGTGCGGACTTGAAATTAGTGAGGGATTGCTTGAATGCGATGAAGTGCTCGATGGAGTGAGACCTTTTCCATCTCCGCTCCGCAACCCTGGAGGCCCGGCGCAGTTCTTTAGTAGGTTTAGTGTGCCAGGGTTGCCTGTTGAATGTGCGAGATGTGGTGTGTGTGAGAGGGGCGATCGAGTCTAGAGCTGCACCTATTGTGGTGTTATATGAGGCAGCAGCAACGTCTGCATCGTGTAAGGAATTTATGTCTGTAAGAGGGATTCAGAGAGTGAGTGTAAGTCAAGGTGTTTGAGATTTCTCCGAGGGTATGCAAGTTTGTGGAGTGGGGATTGTTGCCCCGGGGAGGAGAGAGAAGAGAATGTAAGTAAGCTGAGATCATGGAGAGGGAGAGGTGAGTTAGAGAGGTTAGATAGGGAACAGAGGCAGGTGAAGATGAGGTTCAGTGTGTGGCCATCTTTGTGGGTGGGTGTGGAAGACCATTGAGTGAGTCCGAAGGAGGAAGTGAGAGATAGGAACTTAGAGACAGACGAGTGGGAAGTGTTAATGGGGATGTTGAAGTCACCCATTATGATAGTGGGGATGTCAGTGGAGAGGAAGTGAAGCAGCCAGGTGGTGAAGTGGTCTAAGAAGGTGGTGGCTTGCCCTGGGGGTCGGTAAACGACGGCCAGTTGGAGGTTGGAGGGGGAATAGATGCGCGCACATTGCACCTCAAAAGAGGGGAGTGTAACGGAGGGTGGCAGTGGGATTTGGGTGAAAGCGCAGTGTTCTGATAGGAGAAAACCTACGCCTCCGCCATGTTTGCCGTTGGGGCGGGGGGTGTGGGAAAGGTGGAATCCGCCTCTGGGGAGGCTGAGTCAGAGGGGGTGAGCCTGGTTTCAGTGATGGCGAGGAAGGAAAGTTTGTTTGTAATGAAAAGATCGTGGATGAAGGAAAGTTTGTTGCAGACAGAGCGAGCGTTACATAGAGCTCCTGTTAGAGCAACTAAGGGAGTGGGGATTGTTTGGATGGGTATGAGGTTAGAAGGGTGGCGACAGTTTGTGGAAGGTCGTGGATAGGAGGAAGAAGTAACTGTGGGGATATGGAGAGGAGGACCAGGATTTGGAGAGATATCTGCAGCAGTGAGGAGGAGCAGAGAAAGTGTTAGCAGGTGGGAGCAAGAGAGAGCATGAGGTGGCTGTCTGTGTTTGGAGATCCATGATTGAATGTTTAGGAATAATTTGGAGGAGGAGGTGAGATGAATGGGGAGGATGGAGGGAGAGATGAAGAGTTTCTTACTAGGTGTAGGGATTTGAGGGGTTACTAGAAAGTGGAGGACTATAGAGGAAAAAGTGAGAGCTAACAGAAACATAGTTAAAAGAGAGTAAGTGTTCAAAGTGTTGGTTACCTGACTCCTGCCCTGACTAACTGCCTCTGAAATAACTGCCACTTATCTCCGAAGACACTTTGCACAAGAAGACGCGTGCACCCCTTAAAGAGCTTCTAAATATATAGGGCACATTAAACTATCAGGTGAAGGGCATTGTGGGAGCTGCATATGGATAAATTATCAGCTGGTTATCTCACCAGGAGATGGCTGGGTGATCAATCACAGAGCTAGGACTCTAGTCTCTGCAGTTTAGCACCTCTAAAAATCAGATAAGATCTATAGTGGGGAAGGGACAGACATATGTGGGTATTGAATGGAGTGGGACAGATAAGTTATGCAGAGCATGTACCAGTGAGGTGAATCAGCAAAGCAGAGCATTAGATTACAGCAGACACAGCAAGCAGAGAAGTTATGCAGAGCATGTACCAGTGAGGTGAATCAGCAAAGCAGAGCATTAGATTACAGCAGACACAGCAAGCAGAGAAGTTATGCAGAGCATGTACCAGTGAGGTGAATCAGCAAAGCAGAGCATTAGATTACAGCAGACACAGCAAGCAGAGAAGTTATGCAGAGCATGTACCAGAGAGGTGAATCAGCAAAGCAGAGCATTAGATTACAGCAGACACAGGAAGCAGAGAAGTTATGAAGAGCATGTACCAGTGAGGTTATTCCACTGCGACCTCCACCACTCTTCCAAGGGGCATTGATATTGTCTTTTTATTCCCCTGTAACCTCCACCACTCTTCCAAGGGGCATTGATATTGTCTTTTTATTCCACTGCGACCTCCACCACTCTTCCAAGGTTCATTTATATTGTCTTTTTAATTCACTGCGACCTCCACCACTCTTCCAAGGGGCATTAAAACCGTCTTGTTAAGCTACTGTGACCTCCACGTCTCTTCCACAGGGCATTGTTATTGTCTTTTTATTCCACTGCAACCTCCACCACTCTTCCAAGAGGCATTGATATTGTCTTTTTATTCCCCTGTAACCTCCACCACTCTTCCAAGGGGCATTGATATTGTCTTTTTATTCCACTGCGACCTCCACCACTCTTCCAAGGTTCATTGATATTGTCTTTTTAATTCACTGCGACCTCCACCACTCTTCCAAGGGGCATTAAAACCGTTTTGTTAAGCTACTGTGACCTCCACGTCTCTTCCAAGGGGCACTAAAACCATTTGGTTAAACCACTCTGTACTCCACAGCTCTTCCAAGGGGCATTGATATTGTCTTTTTATTTCACTGTAACTTCCACCACTCTTTCAAGGGGCATTGATATTGTCTTTTTATTCCATTGCGACCTCCATCACTCTTCCAAGGGGCATTAAAACCGTCTTGTTAAGCTTCTGTGACCTCCAAGTCTCTTCCATGGGGCATTAAAACCGTCTCGTTAAACCGCTCTGAACTCCACAGCTCTTCCAAGGGGCATTGACAATGTCTCTTTATTCCATTGTAACCTTCTGCACTCTTCCAAGTGCATTGATATTGTCTTTTTATTCCTCTGCGACGTCCACGACTCTTCCAAGGGGATTTAAAACCGTCTTGTTAAGCTACTGTGACCTCCAAGTTTCTTACACAGGGCATTGATATTGTCTTTGTATTCCACTGTTACCTCCACCACTCTTACAAGGGGCATTGATATTGTCTTTTTATTCCACTGTAACCTCCACCACTCTTCCAAGGGGCATTGATATTGTCTTTTTATTCCACTGTAACCTCCACCAATCTTCCAAGGGGCATTGATATTGTCTTTTTATTTCACTGTAACTTCCACCACTCTTTCAAGGGGCATTGATATTGTATTTTTATTCCACTGTGACCTCCACCACTCTTCCAAGGGGCATTAAAACCGTCTTGTTAAGCTACAGTGACCTCCAAGTCTCTTCCAAGGGGCATTAAAACTGTCTGGTTAAACCGCTCTGAGCTACACAGCTTTTCCAAGGGGCATTGACAATGTCTTTTTATTCCAATGTAACCTCCTGCACTCTTTCAAGTGCATTGATATTGTCTTTTTATTCCTCTGCGACGTACACGACTCTTCCAAGGGGCATTAAAACCATCTTGTTAAGCTACTGTGACCTCCAAGTTTCTTACACAAGGCATTGATATTGTCTTTTTATTCAACTGTAACCTCCACCACTCTTCCAAGGGGCATTGATATTGTCTTTTTATTCCACTGTAACCTCCACCAATCTTCCAAGGGACATTGATATTGTCTTTTTATTCCTCTGTAACCTCCACCAATCTTCCAAGGGGCATTGATATTGTCTTTTTATTCCACTGCAACCTCCACCACTCTTCTAAGGGGCATTGATTTTGTCTTTTAAATCCACAACGATCTCCACCACTCTTCCAAGGGGCATTAAAACAGTCTTGTTAAGCTACTGTGAACTCCTCGTCTCTTCCAAGGGGCATTAAAACTGTCTGGTTAAACACTATGAACTCCATAGCTCTTACAAGAGACATTGATATTGTCTTTTTATTCGACTGTAACATCCACCACTCTTCCAAGCGGCATTGATATTGTCTTTTTATTTCACTGCAACCTTCACCACTCTTCCAAGGGGCATTGATATTGTCTTTTTGATCAACTGCGACCTCCACCTCTCTTCCAAGGGGCATTAAAACCGTCTTGTGAAGCTACTGTGACATCCACGTCCCTTCCACGGGGCATTGATATTGTCTTTTTATTCCACTGCGACCTCCATCACTCTTCCAAGGGGCATTGATATTGTCTTTTTAATCCACTGCGACCTCCACCACTCTTCCAAGGGGCATTGATATTGTCTTTTTAATCCACTGCGACCTCCACCACTCTTCCAAGAGGCATGGATATTGTCTTTTTATTCGACTGTAACCTCCACCACTCTTCCAATGGGCATTAAAACCGTCTTGTTAAGCTTCTGTGACCTCCACGTCCCTTCCACGGGGCATTGATATTGTCTTTTTATTCCATTGCGACCTCCATCACTCTTCCAAGGGGCATTAAAACCGTCTTGTTAAGCTTCTGTGACCTCCAAGTCTCTTCCAAGGGGCATTAAAACCGTCTCGTTAAACCGCTCTGAACTCCACAGCTCTTCCAAGGGGCATTGACAATGTCTTTTTATTCCATTGTAACCTTCTGCACTCTTCCAAGTGCATTGATATTGTCTTTTTATTCCTCTGCGACGTCCACGACTCTTCCAAGGGGATTTAAAACCGTCTTGTTAAGCTACTGTGACCTCCAAGTTTCTTACACAGGGCATTGATATTGTCTTTGTATTCCACTGTTACCTCCACCACTCTTACAAGGGGCATTGATATTGTCTTTTTATTCCACTGTAACCTCCACCACTCTTCCAAGGGGCATTGATATTGTCTTTTTATTCCACTGTAACCTCCACCAATCTTCCAAGGGGCATTGATATTGTCTTTTTATTCCACTGTAACCTCCACCAATCTTCTAAGGGGCATTGATTTTGTCTTTTAAATCCACAACGATCTCCACCACTTTTCCAAGGGGCATTAAAACAGACTTGTTAAGCTACTGTGACCTCCTCGTCTCTTCCAAGGGGCATTAAAACCGTCTGGTTATCACTCTGAACTCCATAGCTCTTACAAGAGACATTGATATTGTCTTTTTATTCAACTGTAACATCCACCACTCTTCCAAGCGGCATTGATATTGTCTTTTTATTTCACTGCGACCTCCACCACTCTTCCAAGGGGCATTGATATTGTCTTTTTTATCAACTGCGACCTCCACATCTCTTCCAAGGGGCATTAAAACTGTCTTGTTAAGCTACTGTGACCTCCACGTCCCTTCCACGGGGCATTGATATTGTCTTTTTATTCCACTGTAACCTCCACCACTCTTCCAAGGGGCATTGATTTTGTCTTTTTATTCCACTGCGACCTCCACTGCTCTTCCAAGGGGCATTGACAATGTCTTTTTATTCCATTGTAACCTTCTGCACTCTTCCAAGTGCATTGATATTGTCTTTTTATTCCTCTGCGACGTCCACGATTCTTCCAAGCGGCATTAAAACCATCTTGTTAAGCTACTGTGACCTCCAAGTTTCTAACACAGGGCATTGATCTTGTCTTTTTATTCCACTGTAACCTCCACCACTCTTCCAAGGGGCATTGATATTGTCTTTTTATTCCACTGTAACCTCCACCACTCTTCCAAGGGGCAATGATATTGTCTTTTTATTCCACTGTAACCTCCACCAATCTTCCAAGGGGCATTGATATTGTCTTTTTATTCCACTGTAACCTCCACCAATCTTCCAAGGGGCATTGATATTGTCTTTTTATTTCACTGCGACCTCCACCACTCTTCCAAGGGGCATTGATATTGTCTTTTTAATCAACTGCGACCTCCACCACTCTTCCAAGGGGCATTAAAACCGTCTTGTGAAGCTACTGTGACCTCCACGTCCCTTCCACGGGGCATTGATATTGTCTTTTTATTCCACTGCGACCTCCACCTCTCTTCCAAGGGGCATTGATATTGTCTTTTTAATCCACTGTGACCTCCACGTCTCTTCCAAGGGGCATTAAAACCGTCAATTTAAACCACTCTGAACTCCACCACTCTTCCAAGGGGCATTCAGACCATCTTGTTAAGCTACAGTGACCTCCACAACTCTTCCATGGGGCATTGATATAGTCTTTTTATTCCACTGTAACCTCCAGCACTCTTCCAAGTGGCATTGACATTGTCTTTTTATTCCACTGCGACTTCCACCTCTCTTCTAAGGGGCATTGATGTTGTCTTTTAAATCCACAGCGACCTCCACCACTCTTCCAATGGGCATTGTTATTGTCTTTTTAATCTCCTGCAACCTCCACCACTCTTCCAAGGGGAAGTAAAACCGTCTTGTTAAGCTACTGTGACCTCCACGTCCCTTCCACGGGGCATTGATATTGTCTTTTTATTCCACTGCGACCTCCACCACTCTTCCAAGGGGCATTGATATCGTGTTTTTAATCCACTGCAAACTCCACCACTCTTCCAAGGGGCATTAAAACCGTCTTGTTATGCTACTGTGACGTCGACTTCTCTTCCAAGGGGCATTAAAACCATCTGGTTAAACCACTCTGAACTCTACAGCTCTTCCAAGGAGCATTGGTGTTGTCTTTTTATTCCACTCTAACCTCCACCACTCTTCCAAGGGGCATTGACATTGTCTTTTTATTCCACTGCGACCTCCACCACTCTTCCAAGCGGCATTAAGACCATCTTGTTAAGCTACAGTGACCTCCACTACTCTTCCAAGGGGCATTGATATTGTCTTTTTATTCCACTGCGACCTACCCTGCTCTTACAAGGGGCATTAAATCAGTCTTGGTAAGCTACTGTGACCTCCACGTCTCTTCCAAGGGGCATTAAACCATCTGGTTAAACCACTCTGTACGCCACAGCTCTTCTAAGAGGCATTGATATTGTCTTTTTATTCGACTGTAACCTCCACCACTCTTCCAAGGGGCATTGATATTGTCTCTGTTTTCCACTGCTACCTCCACCACTCTTCCAATGGGCATTAAAACCGTCTTGTTATGTGACTGTGACCTCCACGTCCCTTCCACGGGGCATTGATATTGTCTTTTTATTCCATTGTGACATCCAACACTCTTCCAAGGGACATTAAAACCTTCTTGTTAAGCTTCTGTGACCTCCAAGTCTCTTCCAAGGGGCATTAAAACCGTCTGATTAAACCGCTCTGAGCTCCACAGCTCTTCCAGGGGGCATTGACAATGTCTTTTTATTCCATTGTAACCTTCTGCACTCTTCCAAGTGCATTGATATTGTCTTTTTATTCCTCTGCGACGTCCACGATTCTTCCAAGCGGCATTAAAACCATCTTGTCAAGCTACTGTGACCTCCAAGTTTCTTACACAGGGTATTGATCATGTCTTTTTATTCCACTGTAACCTCCACCACTCTTCCAAGGGGCATTGATATTGTCTTTTTATTCCACTGTAACCTCCACCACTCTTCCAAAGGGCAATGATATTGTCTTTTTATTCCACTGTAACCTCCACCAATCTTCCAAGGGGCATTGATATTGTCTTTTTATTCCACTGTAACCTCCACTAATCTTCCAAGGGTCATTGATATTGTTTTTATATTCCACTGCAACCTCCACCACTCTTCTAAGGGGCATTGATTTTGTCTTTTAAATCCACAACGATCTCCACCACTCTTCCAAGGGGCATTGAAACAGTCTTGTTAAGCTACTGTGACTAGAGATGAGTGTTGTTCTACTCGAACTGTTCGCCAATCTCAAATTCGAGCTCTTTTGGGCGGTGTTCGAGCCGTTCGTCGAACACGAACAATTTGAGAAAAATTCGGCTGTTCGAGGTTATGTTCGATAACTGTTCGTGCACCAAAATCATAACTGGATTTTTTCTCAGTAATGATGAAAATGATTGTTAATACGCAGTTTGAGTGTACAGCGGGGTGGGGGGAGGGGCAGGGGATGGATCTCTGCAGGAACAATGAAGATCTCCATTTTTTTTTTCTCTTTCCCGCATTTACAGTGGGGAGGTGCAATCTGTCAGCCTATCAGCAGCGCACACACGGAGCGAAGTGCTTTTTTTCACACAAGCAAGGGCATGTGTCATTGGCAGTGTATGTCACATGTCCTTGCCCTATAAGACCAAGCCATTTTCCCCTTCGCCACCATTTTCTCACTGCTGCAGCTGCGTGTTAGACGGCACCGCTGTTGCTGTGTGCGCTATACCTTGTTAATTTCAAGCCAATTTTCGCACAAATCTACAGATAGCTTGGGAGTAGGGAATAGTTGTGATTGCAGTCCTTTTAAGGACTAGGTTACAGCATTTCCTACGACTTTTATCAGGCAGGTCTGTGCTCTTAAATAGATAGATTGTGGGAGTAAAGACTAATTGTAATTGAAGTCCTTTTCAGGACTAGGTTACATCAGTTCCTATCAGTTTTTGCCAGGCAGGTCTGTGCCAGTGCTGTGCAAGTTTTTTTCACAGCATTTGGCTGAATCTAGCAAAGCTAATCCTTTTTGGCCTATTGCAGAGTGTGTTAGTCAGTGGAGTAGCCTATCTGTGTTGCAAGATATACCACCTGTGTATAGAATACCAATTTTTTTACTGCACCTAGTGAAGTAAAATCTTTTGGGCATAGCATCATTCTATTAGTCCATCTATACTGACCTTCATCAGGTTGCAAATTGAATATAATTTTTTTCTGCATCTAGCTCTGAAAAAATATTGGGCTTCTAGCTGTTTGTGGGACTTGTTGTATTAGTCCATCTATACTGACGTCCATCAGGTTGCAAACTGCATATATTTTTTTCTTCATCTACCTCTGAAAAAATATTGGGCTTCTAGCTGTGTGTGGGACTTGTTCTATTAATCCATCTATACAGACCTCCATCATGTTGCAAACTGAATATATTTTTTTCTGCATCTACCTCTGAAAAAATATTGGGCTTCTAGCTGTGTGTGGGACTTGTTGTATTAGTCCATCTATACTGACCTCCATCAGGTTGCAAACTGAATATATTTTTTTCTGCATCTTTCTCTGAAAAAATATTGGGCTTCTAGCTGTGTGTGGGACTTGTTCTATTAATCCATCTATACAGACCTCCATCAGGTTGCAAACTGAATATATTTTTTTCTGCATCTACCTCTGAAAAAATATTGGGCTTCTAGCTGTGTGTGGGACTTGTTGTATTAGTCCATCTATACTGACCTCCATCAGGTTGCAAACTGAATATATTTTTTTCTGCATCTACCTCTGAAAAAATATTGGGCTTCTAGCTGTGTGTGGGACTTGTTCTATTAATCCATCTATACAGACCTCCATCAGGTTGCAAACTGAATATATTTTTTTCTGCATCTACCTCTGAAAAAATATGTGGCCTTCTAGCAGTGTGTGGGACTTTCTCTATTAGTCCATCTATACTGACCTCCATCAGGTTGCAAACTGAATATAATTTTTTTCTGCATCTAGCTCTGAAAAAATATTTGGCCTTCTAGCAGTGTGTGGGACTTTCTCTATTAGTCCATCTATACTGACCTCCATCAGGTTGCAAATTAAAAATAATTTTTATCTGCATCTACAGTACCTCTGAAAAAATATTTGGGCTTCTAGCTGTGTGTGGGACTTGTTCTATTAGTCCATCTATACTGACCTCCATCAGGTTGCAAATTGAATATAATTTTTATCTGCATCTAGCTCTGAAAAAATATTTGGCCTTCTAGCAGTGTGTGGGACTTTCTCTATTAGTCCATCTATACTGACCTCCATCAGGTTGCAAATTAAAAATAATTTTTATCTGCATCTACAGTACCTCTGAAAAAATATTTGGGCTTCTAGCTGTGTGTGGGACTTGTTCTATTAGTCCATCTATACTGACCTCCATCAGGTTGCAAATTGAATATAATTTTTATCTGCATCTAGCTCTGAAAAAATATTTGGCCTTCTAGCAGTGTGTGGGACTTTCTCTATTAGTCCATCTATACTGACCTCCATCAGGTTGCAAATTGAATATAATTTTTTTCTGCATCTAGCTCTGAAAAAATATTTGGCCTTCTAGCAGTGTGTGGGACTTTCTCTATTAGTCCATCTATACTGACCTCCATCAGGTTGCAAATTAAAAATAATTTTTATCTGCATCTAGCTCTGAAAAAATATTTGGCTTTCTAGCAGTGTGTGGGACATTCTCTATTAGTCCATCTATACTGACCTCCATCAGGTTGCAAATTTAAAATAATTTTTATCTGCATCTAGCTCTGAAAAAATATTTGGCCTTCTAGCAGTGTGTGGGACTTTCTCTATTAGTCCATCTATACTGACCTCCATCAGGTTGCAAATTGAATATAATTTTTTTCTGCATCTAACCCAGCCAATAGTTTTGGCCTAATACCACAGTTTGGCCACTCAGCTCTGCTCGGTTCCCATCCATTGTTTTTTTGTGCAAATAACTCCAGAGTTGTTAATTAGTTAACCACCAAAATGAGTGGAAAAAGGCCTGCTGCTGGTGGAAAGGGGAATAGGCGTGTTGGGAAGGGGAAAAAAGGTTGTGTCCGTGGGGTAGGTGTTAAAGCAACAGTAACATCTGCAGAAGAAAGACCATCTTCCAGCCAAACTAAAATGTCTACTTCTTTTAGCGGACAATGTGATAAGATCCCTTTCTTACGGCCACGCCAATCGCTACAAATTCCAGATGAGGCACAAAAACAGCAGGTGCTTCAACGGATATCAAGTGCTCCTTTAAGTGGGCTCTCCTCCACATCAACTTCAACATCACAAATACTCCAGTCCTCAAAGGTGTCACCCCAATCGCACTTGCTTCCTCACAGCTCCCAAATCTCCAGCTGCCCGTCTGAGTATGAGGTAGAACAGATGGTTGAGTCTGCAGAGCTGTTTACTCATACTATAGCCTGGGAATCAGAGGTCGACTCCAGCGCTTCTGTGAATCCAGACGAGGAAATGATCTGCACTGATGCCCAGAATCTTTATGAGTCGGATCCAGGACCAGACGCAGAAGGTTCTGACCATAATGTAGACCCTCATTCCCAAACTGTAACTCCTGTTGGTGGAGACAATGAGGAAGACGATGATAAGACTCAAATACCTGATTGGAGCGACAACTTTAGTTTTTTGTCAGGGCAGGAACAGGTTGGCTCTGAGGACGACGGGTGTGATAACGCACAGGGTGATGATGATGAGGTTGGAGATCCCACTTACTGTCAACCCACAGTCAGCCAAGAGATGAGGTCAGCAGAGGAGGTGGAGGAAGATGCTAGTGACGATGAGGTCAGGTTGCGCCTTCCTGGACAGAGACGTAGTACTGGAAGCACGTCAACAACTGCATCCTCAAACACAACTCTGCCTCTCACCACAAGTCGTGGTGGCTCTTCAGGTCGCATGGGTGCTAAGCCTTGCATAGCCTGGGCATTTTTTCAGATCGATAAAGACGACCCAACTCGTGTTATCTGTAACATTTGTCAGCAAAAGCTAAGTAGAGGCCAAAAAATACATAGTTTGAGTACTTCATGCATGAACCGGCACATGGACATGAAGCATAAGTTGCAGTGGGAAGCTCAGTGTACTACAATGCGGCCTAGCTGGCCGGGCCAACCACCGTCTGCCATATCTTGTGCATCCGCGGCCTCTTCATCCTCTGTGACTGGGGGGACAGCAGTCACACCTGTTTTGGGGCGCAGACCTGCCACCTCTTTACCCGCAACAGCCAGCGTGATTGGCAGGTCATCATTTTCTTTGGAGGTGGTAACACCAGCTGGTGTTGAGCGCTGTCCGACATCGATAGCACCATCTTTGGATCAAGGCAACCTAACATGTCCGCCTGCATCTTCCTCACAGACCGGCAGTTTGCCGGGGACACCCTTATCAACCCCGTCTAAGCACAATAGCCAGCCCTCGGTCCCTCAGATGTGGACAAGTAAAAGACCATTTCCTCCTAGCCATGAGAAAGCTAAGAGGTTGAATTTCACCATCTGCAAGTTCTTGGCTACAGAAATGCTGCCTTTCCGCCTGGTGGACACAGAGGATTTTCGAGACCTTATGTCCGTCGCAGTGCCCCAGTACCAGATGCCCAGTCGGCACTACTTCTCAAAGAAAGGTGTGCCTGCGCTCCACCAGCATGTCGCACACAACATCACCGCTTCTTTGAGAAACTCTGTGTGTGACAGGGTGCATTTCACCACAGACACTTGGACGAGTAGGCATGGACAGGGGCGTTACATGTCGCTGACTGGGCACTGGGTAACTATGGTGACAGCAGGACAAGGGGCTGCTGTCCAAGTCTTGCCGTCCCCACGAGTTGTGCGTCAATCCTCTTTATGTCAAAGTTCCTCCACTGCTTCTGCCTCCTCAACCTCCTCTCGGTCTTCCACCTGCACCCAAAGCCTGTCTGGTCATGCCACAAGCTTTCTAACTGCGCAGAAGGGATCCTGCACACCTCATTACTATGCTGGCAGTAGGGCTCAACGTCATCAGGCGGTTTTTACATTGAAATGTCTGGGAAATGTGAGTCACACAGCTGAGGAGTTGTGGTCAGCTCTGGAGAACCAATTTCATGAATGGTTGTCTCCACTGGACCTGAAACCAGGGAAGGCCGTGTGCGACAATGCTGCAAACCTGGGTGCGGCCCTTCGCCGGGGCAATGTCACACACATGTCTTGTATGGCTCACGTGTTGAACCTGGTTGTCCAGCAATTTTTAGCCCACTATCCCAGACTAGATGGCCTTCTGCAGAGGGCACGGTCGCTGTGTGCTCACTTTCGCCGTTCGCATCCCGCAGCTCAGCGACTTACATCTCTACAGAAGTCGTTGGGCCTGCCACTTCACCGGCTAAAATGCGATGTGCCTACCCGGTGGAATTCAACTCTGCACATGTTGCAGCGACTGTGGCAGCACCGACAAGCCCTGGTGCAATACGTTCTGACGTATAGCCTGGGCCAACGAGATCCAGAGGTGGGGCAAATCACGCTGGAGGAGTGGTCTCAGATCAGGGACCTATGCACCCTTCTGCACAGTTTTGAAATGGCGACGAAGATGTTTAGTGCTGACGATGCCATTATCAGCATGACTATTCCGGTGATTTACATGCTGGAGCACATGTTAAACAGAATTCAGAGTCAGGTGGTGGCACAAGAGGAGGTGGAGGAAGTAGAGTAGGAGGAGTTGTATGCGGAAGGGCTAACATCTGCAAGGTCCAGACGGTCGGCAGCACCAAGGCGGCAGGCATGTGAGGGTGGGGGAGATGGTTTTACCAGGGCGCATGGTAGCAGCCAAACTAGTGAGGAAGGTGCAGGAGCCCAGGAAGAAGTGGAGGACGAACTGATGGAAGACTCATCAGATGAGGGAGACCTTGATCACATTTCTGTTGTGCGAGGTTGGGGGGAGAGGACAGAGGAAGGAAGCATGATTGTTACCTCGCCACCAACACAACAGGGACTTGGTGCTCCTGGATGCGCAACACACATGAGTGCCTTCTTGCTGCACTACCTGCAACATGACCCTTGAATTGTGAGAATTAGAAATTATCCTGACTACTGGGTTGCCACACTGTTAGATCCCCGGTACAAAAGTAAATTTGCAGAAATTATTCCTGCCATAGAAAGGGATGCACGCATGCAGGAGTATCAGCAGAGACTGTTGCAGAATCTTACATGTGCTTTTCCACAAAATACCAGTGGTGCACGTAGTGAATCTCACAGTTCCAACTTGCCAACCGTGGGACCGTCAAGTGTTCAGCACTCAAACCGTAACAGAACCACAGTATCTGCTGGTAACATCAATTTTGCGGAATCATTTCATCACTTTTTTAGCCCATCCTTTGCAAGGCCACAGGAGACAAGAAGTCTGACACATAGTCAATGCCTAGAGACGATGGTACAGGAGTATCTCCAAGTAAACATTGAAGCCACGACTGTGTCACTGGACCCTTGCTCTTTTTGGGCTTCCAATCTGGATAAATGGCCGGAGCTAGCCACTTACGCCTTGGAGATCTTGTCATGCCCCGCAGCCAGCGTTCTGTCTGAACGTGTGTTCAGCGCTGCTGGTGGTGTGCTGACAGATAAGCGCACGCGGCTCTCCACTGATAATGTAGACAGACTCACGTTCATAAAGATGAACAAATCATGGATCCGAAATGACTTTTTTACCCCTGTGTCATCCTGGGGAGAGTAAAAGCTTGATGATTGGTTAAAATCACCCTACCAACCGTTTTAAGCTTTCAAATTACTAATCATGTTTATCTGTATCTTGGCTGGAAAATAATTTGGGCTTTGTAGCAGTGTGCAGCACTGATTCTATTAGGCCATCTATAATAAGCTCCACCAGATTTAAAATTACTAATCATGTTTATCTGTATCTTGACTGGAAAATAATTTGGGCTTTGTAGCAGTGTGCAGCACTGATCCTATTAGGCCATCTATACTAAAGCTTCACCAGATTTAAAATTAATAATAATTTTTAGCTGCATCTAGCCCGGAAAATAATTTTGGGGCTCCGAGATGCGCAAGACACATAAGTGCCTTCTTGCTGCACTACCTGCAGCATGACTCTCATATTGTCAGAATTCGAAGTAATCATGACTACTGGGTTGCCACACTCTTAGATCCCCCAAACTTTTCGATCAACCTTTTCATTTTAATAAAGACCAAAAAAATGGTCATTTTTGAAATTATAAGCATTAGCAGGTTGTTAGTAACTGAAATCAAACAGTTTTCAACTCAAAACTTTATTCTAGGTGATGTTACATTTTCACATAGGACCCCTTGTTCGAAAGGAGCTTCTGAACTCTCTCGTCCATTGAATTTGTCAGGTTTTGGATGGTTTCTGCTTCAATTGTTTTGCATGAGGACAGAATACCCTCCCAGAGCTGTTGCTTAGATGTGAACTGCCTCCCGCCATCATAGACACTCCTTTTAATGATGCTCCAAAGGTTCTGAATGGGGTAGAGGTCAGGGGAGCATGGGGGTCACACCATAAGTTTGTCCCCTTTTATGCCCATATCAGCCAGAGATGCAGATGTTTTATGTGCAGCATGAGATGGTGCATTATCATGCAGAAAAATGATCTTGCTGTGAAATACACGGTTCTTCTTCTTGAACCATGGCAGGAAGTGCTGTTTGAGAAAATCCACATACATTATGGAGTTCATCTTTAGCGCCTTCAGGGATCCTAAAGGGGCCGACAATCTCTCTCCCCATGATTCCAGCCCAAAACATTACTCCACCTCCTCCTTGTTGGCGCTGTAGCCGTGTTTGCGTGGGGTGTCCATCAACCAGCCATCCTCCACTCCATCCATCTGGACCATCGAGCGCTGCACGGCACTCATCCGTGAACAAAACAGTTTTGAAATCAGTCTTCATGTAATGTTTGGCCCACTGGAGCCGTTTCTGCTTGTGTGAAGTGGATAGAGGAGGTCGACAGGATGGCGTATGCACAGCTGCAAACCTCTGAAGGACCCTGCATCTTGTTGTTCGGGGGATGTTGGAGGCACAAGCAGCTTCAAAAACTTGTCTGCTGCTGTGACAAGGCTTTTTTGCCGCTGCTCTTTCAACCTGACGTAATTGCCTGTAGGAAAGAGTCCTCAATTTGCCCTTATCAGCACGCACACGTGTGTACTGTGAATCAGCTACATACTTCTTGATTGCCAAGACACTTCATCCTGATCATCGCACAATGTTGATTGTAGTCATGCCTTGACCTAAACACTCCACAATTTGTTGCTTCTCAGCAGCCGACACATCCTTTTTCTTTCCCATTTTGGCAGAAAATGTAGGCTGCTTAATAATGTGAGACAGCCTTCTTAAGTAGTCTTGCCTTTCATTGGACACACCTGCCAAACTAATTAGCCATCCTCCACTCCATCCATCTGGACCATCGAGCGCTGCACGGCACTCATCCGTGAACAAAACAGTTTTGAAATCAGTCTTCATGTAATGTTTGGCCCACTGGAGCCGTTTCTGCTTGTGTGAAGTGGATAGAGGAGGTCGACAGGATGGCGTATGCACAGCTGCAAACCTCTGAAGGACCCTGCATCTTGTTGTTCGGGGGACGTTGGAGGCACAAGCAGCTTCAAAAACTTGTCTGCTGCTATGACAAGGCTTTTTTGCCGCTGCTCTTTCAACCTGACGTAATTGCCTGTAGGAAAGAGTCCTCAATTTGCCCTTATCAGCACGCACACGTGTGTACTGTGAATCAGCTACATACTTCTTGATTGCCAAGACACTTCATCCTGATCATCGCACAATGTTGATTGTAGTCATGCCTTGACCTAAACACTCCACAATTTGTTGCTTCTCAGCAGCCGACACATCCTTTTTCTTTCCCATTTTGGCAGAAAATGTAGGCTGCTTAATAATGTGAGACAGCCTTCTTAAGTAGTCTTGCCTTTCATTGGACACACCTGCCAAACTAATTAGCACAGGTGTCTGCAATTGCTTACAGTGATATAAAGAGCCCTGACACACATCACCATCAATGAGTTTAACTGACAAACAAATTCTTCCCTTATCACTCCTAAACACTTTTTGCATAATAATTTGGAACACAGTGTACATGTGCTTTTCCACAAAACACCAGTGGTTCACGTAGTGAATCTTACAGTTCTAACTTGCCAACCGTGGTCTGTATGGAGTTGTTCAATAAAGGGCCCAAAATTAAGATAACATAGATGGGAGAGGTCTCTATGAATAGGAATTCCTAAGTATTTGATACCCTGTGAGGGCCAGGCAAAGGGAAAGTTGGACTGGATGGAATCCTATATGGATTTGGGGAGGGAGACATCGAGGGCCTCAGACTTCGCTGCATTGATTTTAAAATTTGACCATGTAACAAAGTGATCTATTTCAGCCATAACAGCATGGATGGATATATGTGATTGAGTGATATATACTAGGACATCATCAGCAAATAGAGAGCACTTGTACTCGGTGCCTCCCACCTCAATCCACCTAATATTGGGGTTATGGCGAATTGATGAGAGCAGGTGCTCCGTCACTAGGATGTATAAGAGAGGGGACAGAGAACATCCCTGCCTTGTCCCATTGGTGATTGTGAAAGGTGATGAAAATGTTCTGACTCGCCCCCTGGGCCTTGGGACACCCGGAGCCGGACCCTTTTTGGTGGATGCTGGTGGTTGTAGTCTCCGTGGCGGCAACCCGGTTCCGTGGCTCAGGGCAGTCAAACCAGTGGCGGAACTATTTATGTGGTTTTGATGTTTAAATGTCCGACTACGCCACCCGTGGATTGCGGTCAGAGTGAAACGCCGCTCCAGGGCAGACCGCTGAGGCTGGTGTTGTGGGTGCAGCAGAGCGTAGCATAACTCCCCACGGGAGGAGTATAGCCTCAGGGCAGTGTATGCGGAGGATGGGGGTGATGGTGCAGGGCAGCAGCAGTAACGACATGGAGCCAGTGATGCAGTCCAGGGCCTTTACTCACAGTTCTTATTATCCAGACCACGTCTGCAGGTAACGGCTGCCCACGTCGTACTGTGCTCACCAGGTGAGGGGCTCAGACAACTCCCAGATAACTTGGAGTGCTTCACAGGACCCCCTTTGTGTGTCCTTTGTCTGGCCTTTCTTACCAACCCTTCTGTCCGGCTGCCTCGGGCCTCCTCTTGGTAAACTTGGCGCCAGTTTCCCTGACCCTATGTGGTGCCTTCCTAGCGGGTGTAGCGAGGGGCTGCGCCACATAAAATGTCACAGCCTCCTGTTTCTAGCTGAGGGTCGTTTCCTGCCTCCACTAGTTTCGGGGACCGGTCTCCCCCTTTGGCCTGACCCCTCCACGCAGGTGGATTCGGGCGTGCGGTGGCGACTCGCCCGTCCGCACCCCTGAGATCCCTTCGTTCCTCGTTCCTGGAGCCTTCTCCGCTCCTCTTCCTTCCTTCTCCCTCTTCCAGGCCTGGGCCTCTGTTACTAGGCCCGCCTCCGGAGCAGAGCTCATGCAGAGCCCCTGCTCCCTGCCACTTCTGCTCAGACTTCTCTGCACTGAACTAAGATGGTGCCCACCTTTTATACTCCCTTCTCAATGCACCCAGGAACTGCTTCCTCCCTGCTCCTGCACTACAGGGTTCCCCTTCCTCAGTGTTCCCTCCCCCCACTCCAGCCAGGGACAGGGACTGTCGTGCCCATCTCAGAGGCATATTGGTCGCCCTGCCCCACGGCAATGTGGTGTAATGCATGCAGGTGTCGGGTCCTGATCTACACTCCATCCTTACCTGAGAGTGAGATATCACACCTCTGGGTGAGGTGCAATACCTCTGTAGCAACCGAGCCCTCAGGGTGCTACAGTTCCATTTATCTTCAGCCTAGGTGACGTATTGCGATACAGGGCCGTGATTTTGGCTATAAAAGGGTCCCCTAGACCCCTACCCCAAGCTTTTTAAGAGAATCATATATGGCGTGCCAGGAGACTCTATGGAATGCTTTCTCAGTATCCAACGAGAGTATCTAATTACAAATTTTTAACTGCATCTAGCCCAGGAAATACTTTGTGCCTAGTAGCAGTGTCTGCTAGTCAGCGGATTATCCCGGCTGTTAACCAAGCTACACCACCTGTAGTTTGGACACTTAATTTTTTCAAAGGAAATGCTTCGGGACCACGGGATACTCAGTGAAGAGCATCAGGAGGCACCCCAAGGCATAGGGGCTGGGACTGGCAGTAGGATGCCTTGCGGTGGACAGCCGAGCTCGATCCTTATAAAAGCTTTTTAACTGCAGCAGCTTTAGTGGACGCTACTGGAGCTGGAATTACGCGGCTGCTGGCATGAGACTTGCCCTCCAATAGATCCTTGTAAATGGATTTAAAGTGTATTCATTCAAATTAGAGAGACAATTTAAATTAAAAAGCTTAGAGCTGCCTCCACCACAGGGGGGCTCGCTCGACCCACCAGCGGACAGGCACCAGTATTGGGAGAGGGGGGCTGGCCGTCAGGGTTCACCGCGGCTCTGGCACAAACCCGGCGACGTGGAGGTGGCACGGGCAGGAGCGGACTGAACGTGTCGGCTTCTCACTTTTTGGATTTTAGAAGGGCATGACATGCCTATATCTGTGTTTCCCCCTCCTTTTACTCCTCCACCTCTTTTCTTTTCGCATGACTATATGTACCTGTCACTTTTCCATGTGTTAGTTGTGTCTTCTGAGCAGTTTGTCAGCTTTTGGACACCTTTGAAGGAGTTTTCTATGTGTTTCTATGTGTTTTTGTTTGCCTGCCATTGGTTTTAACGGTGTTCGAAGGTGTTCGACGAACAGTTCGGCGAACACACGGGTGTTCGACGAACCGAACCGAACTCGAACACTACGGGGGTGGCTCAACACTAACTGTGACCTCCTCGTCTCTTCCAAGGGGCATTAAAACCGTCTGGTTAAACACTCTGAACTCCATAGCTCTTACAAGAGACATTGATATTGTCTTTTTATTCGACTGTAACATCCACCACTCTTCCAAGCGGCATTGATATTGTCTTTTTATTTCACTGCAACCTCCACCACTCTTCCAAGGGGCATTGATATTGTCTTTTTAATCAACTGCGACCTCTACCTCTCTTCCAAGGGGCATTAAAACCATCTTGTGAAGCTACTGTGACCTCCACGTCCCTTCCACGGGGCATTGATATTGTCTTTATATTCCACTGCGACCTCCACCTTTCTTCCAAGGGGCATTGATATTGTCTTTTTAATCCACTGCGACCTCCACCACTCTTCCAAGGGGCATTGATATTGTCTTTTTAATCCACTGTAACGTCCACCATTCTTCCAAGGGGTATTGATAATGTCTTTTTAATGCACTGCGACCTCCACCACTCTTCCAAGGGGCATTAAAACCATCTGGTTAAACCACTCTGAACTCCATAGCTCTTTCAAGAGGCATTGATATTGTCTTTTTATTTCACTGTAACCTCCACCACTCTTTCAAGGGGCATTGATATTGTCTTTTTATTCCACTGCGACCTCCACCACTCTTCCAAGAGGCATTAAAACTGTCTTGTTAAGCTACTGTGACCTCCACGTGTCTTCCACGGGGCATTGATATTGTCTTTTTAATCCACTGTGACCTCCACCACTTTTCCAAGGGGCATTAAAACCGTCTTGATAATCTACTGTGACCTCCACGTCTCTTCCAAGGGGCAATAAAACCATCTGGTTAAACCACTCTGAACTCCACAGCTCTTCCAAGGTGCATTGGTATTGTCTTTTTATTCCACTCTAACCTCCACCACTCTTCTAAGGGGCATTGATATTGTATTTTTAATCCACTGTAACCTCCACCACTTTTCCTATCGGAATTGATATTGTCTTTTTATTATTATTATTATTTATTATTATAGCGCCATTTATTCCATGGCGCTTTACATGTGATAGGGATATACATAACAAAAGCATTTACATAATCCTAACAAAACGAGTCAGCGACTGGTACAGGAGGAGCGAGGACCCTGCCCACGAGTGCTCACATTCTAGAAGGGATGGGTGAGGATACATTACGTGAGGGTAGAGCTGGTCGTGCAGCAGTGGTTACTGCAGGTTGTAGGCTTGTCAGAAGGGGTGGGTCTTCAGGTTTGTTTTGAAGGTTTCCACGATCGGCGAGAGTCTGATGCGTTGGGGTAGAGAGTTCCAGAGTAGGGGGCATGCACGGGAGAAATCTTGTATACGATTGTGGGAGGAGGAGATAAGAGGGGAGTAGAGAAGGAGATCTTGTGAGGATCGGAGGTTGCGTGCAGGTATGTACCGGGAGACTAGGTCACAGATGTATGGGGGCGACAGGTTGTGGATGGCTTTGTATGCCATAGTTAGAGTTTTGAACTGGATTCTCTGGTCAATGGGGAGCCAGTGAAGAGATTGACAGAGAGGAGAGGCCAGGGAATAGCGGGGGGACAGGTGAATTAGTTGAGCAGCAGAGTTTAGGATAGATTGGAGAGGCGCAAGAGTGTTGTAAGGGAGGCCACGGAGCAGGAGGTTGCAGTAGTCGAGGCGGGATATGATGAGGGCATGCACTAGTGTTTTTGCAGAGTCTTTGCTGAGGAATGCACGGATCCGGGAGATGTTTTTGAGTTGGAGTCGGCAGGAAGTGGAAAGGGCTTGGATATGTGGCTTGAAGGAGAGATCAGAGTCCAGGGTTACTCCAAGGCAGCGAGCTTGTGGGACTCGGGAGAGTGAACAGCCATTGACGTTGATGGCTAGGTCAGATGGGGGATGTGAATGAGAGGGTGGAAAGATGATGAACTCTGTTTTATCCATGTTGAGTTTTAGAAATCTGTCAGAGAAGAAGGATGACATGGCGGACAGACATTGTGGGATTTTGGTTAGTAGGGAGGAGATATCGGGTCCAGAGAGGTAGATCTGTGTGTCATCAGCATAGAGGTGATACTGAAAACCGTGAGACTCTATGAGCTGTCCCAGGCCAAAGGTGTAGATGGAGAAGAGCAGAGGTCCTAGAACTGAACCTTGGGGGACACCGACAGATAGGGGGCGAGATGAGGAGGTGGTGCATGAGTGGGAGACGCTGAATGTCCTGTCTGTTAAGTATGAGGAGATCCAAGATAGAGCCAAGTCCGTGATGCCAAGAGATGAGAGAATCTGGAGTCAGAGGGAATGGTCCACTGTGTCAAAGGCAGATGACAGGTCCAGAAGGAGGAGGATGGAGTAGTGTCGCTTGGATTTGGCATTTAGTAGGTCGTTGGTGACTTTGGTCAGGGCAGTTTCAGTCGAGTGATGCGGTCGGAAGCCAGATTGCAGGCGGTCGAAGAGGGAGCAGGAGGAGAGGTGGGAGTACAGTTCAAGGTGGACATGTTGTTCTAGTAGTTTTGAGGCAAAGGGGAGGAGTGATATGGGGCGATAACTAGTCAGAGAGGAAGGGTCAAGGGAGGGCTTTTTGAGGATGGGTGTGAATGCGGCATGTTTGAAACATGAGGGGAAGACACCGGTTGTTAGTGACAGATTGAAGAGGTGGGTTAGGGTTGGGATGAAGACTGTGGTAATTTTATTGATGAGGTGGGATGGGATTGGGTCAAGTTCGCAGGTGGTGAAGTGTGATTTGGAGAGTAAAGAGGAGACTTGACCTTCTGTAATGGTGGAGAAGTGGGGTTTGGAGGAGGAGGGTTGAATAGATATGAGGAGGGGTTGTGTGGACTTTAGGCAAAGTTTTGTCTGATGGTGTCAATCTTCTGTTTGAAGAATGAGGCAAAGTCGTCGGCTGAGATGAGAGAAGAGGGAGGAGGTGCTGGGGGACGAAGGAGAGAGTTGAAAGTGTTAAATAGCTGTTTAGGGTTGTGAGATAGGGAGGATATGAGAGATGAGAAGTAGGTTTGTTTTGCTGTAGTGAGTGCGGACTTGAAATTAGTGAGGGATTGCTTGAATGCGATGAAGTGCTCGATGGAGTGAGACCTTTTCCATCTCCTCTCCGCAACCCTGCAGGCCCGGAGCAGTTCTTTAGTAAGTTTAGTGTGCCTGGGTTGCCTGTTGAATGTGCGAGATGTGGTGTGGGTGAGAGGGGAGATCGAGTCTAGAGCTGCAGCTATTGTGGTGTTATTTGAAGCAGCAGCAACGTCTGCATCGTGTAAGGAATTTATGTCTGTAAGAGGGAGGAGGATTCAGAGAGTGAGTGTAAGTCAAGGTGTTTGAGATTTCTGCGAGGGTATGCAAGTTTGTGGAGTGGGGATTGTTGCCCCGGGGAGGAGAGAGAAGAGCATGTAAGTAGGCTGTGATCAGAGAGAGGGAGAGGTGAGTTAGAGAGGTTAAATAGGTAACAGAGGTGGGTGAAGATGAGGTCCAGTGTGTGGCCATCTTTGTGGGTGGGTGTGGAAGACCATTGAGTGAGTACGAAGGAGGAAGTGAGAGATATGAACTTAGAGACAGATGAGTGGGAAGTGTTAATGGGGATGTTGAAGTCACCCATTAGGATAGTGGGAATGTCAGTCGAGAGGAAGTGAAGCAGCCAGGTGGTGAAGTGGTCTAAGAAGGTGGTGGCTTGCCCTGGGGGTCGGTAAACGTCGGCCAGTTGGAGGTTGGAGGGGGAATAGATGCGCACATAGTGCACCTCAAAAGAGGGGAGTGTAACGGAGGGTGGCAGTGGGATTTGGGTGAAAGTGCAGTGCTCTGATAGGCCTCCGCCATGTTTGCCGTTGGGGTGGGGGGTGTGGGAAAGGTGGAATCCGCCATATGAAAGTGCAGCTGGGGAGGCTGTGTCAGAGGGGGTGAGCCAGGTTTCAGTGATGGCGAGGAAGGAAAGTTTGTTTGTAATGAAAAGATCGTGGATGAAGGAAAGTTTATTGCAGACAGAGCGAGCGTTCCATAGAGCTTCTGTTAGAGCAACTAAGGGAGTGGGGATTTTTTGGATGTGTATGAGGTTAGAATGGTTGCGACAGTTTGTGGAAGGTCGTGGATAGGAGGAAGAAGTAACTGTGGGGATATGGCGAGGAGGACCAGGATTTGGAGAGATATCTCCAGCAGTGAGGAGGAGCAGAGAAAGTGTTAGCAGGTGGGAGCAAGAGAGAGCATGAGGTGGCTGTCTGTGTTTGGAGATCCAGGATTGAATGTTTAGGAATAATTTGGAGGAGGAGGTGAGATGAATGGGGAAGATGGAGGGAGAGATGAAGAGTTTCTTACTAGGTGTAGGGATTTGAGGGGTTACTAGAAAGTGGAGGACTATAGAGGAAAAAGTGAGAGCTAACAGAAACATAGTTAAAAGAGAGTAAGTGGCCAAAGTGTTGATTACCTGACTCCTGCCTTACTAACTACCTCTGAAGTAACTGCCACTTATCTCCGAAGACACTTTGCACAAGAAGACGCGTGCACCCCTTACAGAGCTTCTAAATATATAGGGCACATTAAACTATCAGGTGAAGGGCATTGTGGGAGCTGCATATGTCTAAATTAGCAGCTGGTCATCTCACCAGGAAATGGCTGGGTGATCAAACACAGAGCTAGGACTCTAGTCTCTGCAGTTTAGCACCTCTGAAAATCAGATAAGATCTATAGTGGGGAAGGGACAGACATATGTGGGTATTGAATGGAGTGGGACAGATAAAGCAGATAAGTTATGCAGAGCATGTACCAGTGAGCTGAATCAGCAAAGCAGAGCATTAGATTACAGCAGACACAGCAAGCAGAGAAGTTATGCAGAGCATGTACCAGTGAGGTGAATCAGCAAAGCAGAGCATTAGATTACAGCAGACACAGCAAGCAGAGAAGTTATGCAGAGCATGTACCAGTGAGGTGAATCAGCAAAGCAGAGCATTAGATTACAGCAGACACAGCAAGCAGAGAAGTTATGCAGAGCATGTACTAGTGTGGTGAATCAGCAAAACAGAGCATTAGATTACAGCAGACACAGCAAGCAGAGAAGTTATGCAGAGCATGTACCAGTGAGGTGAATCAGCAAAGCAGAGCATTAGATTAAAGCAGACACAGCAAGCAGAGAAGTTATGCAGAGCATGTACCAGTGAGGTGAATCAGCAAAGCAGAGCATTAGATTACAGCAGACACAGCAAGCAGAGAAGTTATGCAGAGCATGTACCAGTGAGTTTGTTCCACTGCGACCTCCGCCACTCTTCCATAGGGCACTGATATTGTCTTTTATTCCACTGTAACCTCCACTACTGTTCTAAGGGGCATTAAAACTGTCTTGTTAAGCTACTGTGACCTCCACGTCTCGTCCAAGGGGCACTAAAACCGTTTGGTTAAACCACTCTCTACTCCGCAGCTCTACCGTGGGGCATTGTTATTGTCTTTTTATTCCACTGCGACCTCCACCACTCTGCCAAGTGGCATTAAAACCGTCTTGTTAAGCTACTGTGATGTCCACGTCTCTTCCACGGGGCATTGATATTGTCTTTTTATTCCACTGCGACCTCCACCTCTCTTCCAAGGTTCATTGATATTGTCTTTTTAATCCACTGCGACCTCCACCACTTTTCCAAGGGGCATTAAAACTGTCTTGTTAAGCTTCTGTGACCTCCACGTCTCTTCCAAGGGGCACTAAAACCGTTTGGTTAAACCACTCTGTACTCCACAGCTCTTTCAAGGGGCATTGATATTGTCTTTTTATTTCACTGTAACTTCCACCACTCTTTCAAGGGACATTGACAATGTCTTTTTATTCCATTGTAACCTTCTGAACTCTTCCAAGAGCATTGATATTGTCTTTTTATTCCTCTGCGACGTCCAAGACCGTCAGCTACTGTGACCTCCAAGTTTCTTACACAGGGCATTGATATTGTCTTTTTATTTCACTGTAACCTCCACCACTCATCCAAGGGGCATTGATATTTTCTTTTTAATCCACTGCGACCTCCACCACTCTGCTAATGGGCATTAAAACCATCTTGTTAAGCTACTGTGATGTCCACGTCTCTTCAACGGGGCATTGTTATTGTCTTTTTATTCCACTGTAACCTCCACCACTCTTCCAAGAGGCATTGATATTGTCTTTTTATTCCCCTATAACCTCCACCACTCTTCCAAGGGTCATTATTATTGTCTTTTTATTCCACTGCGACCTCCACCACTCTTCCAAGGTTCATTGATATTGTCTTTTTAATCCACTGCGACCTCCACCACTCTTCCAAGGGGCATGAAAACCGTCTTGTTAAGCTACTGTGACCTCAACGTCTCTTCTACAGGGCATTGTTATTGTCTTTTTATTCCACAGTAACCTCCACCACTGTTCCAAGGGGCATTGATATTGTCTTTTAAATCCACTGCGACCTCCATCACTCTTCCAAGAAGCATTGAAACCGTCTTATTAAGCTACTGTGACCTCCACGTCTATTCCACGGTGCATTAAAACTTTCTGGTTAAACCACTGTGAACTCAACAGCTCTTCCAAGGAGCATTGATATTGTCTTTTTATTCCACTCTAACCTCCACCACTCTTCCAAGGGGCATTGATATTGTCTTTTTATTTTACTGCGACCTCCACCACCCTTCCAAGGGGCATTAATATTGTCTTTTTGTTCCACTGTGACCTCCACGTCTCTTTCAAGGGGTATTGATATTGTCTTTTTATTTAATTGGAACCTCCACCACTCTTCCAAGGGGCATTGATATTGTCTTTTTATTCCACTGTAACCTCCACCATTCTTCCAAGCGACATTGATATTGTCTTTTTATTCCACTATAACCTCCACCACTCTTCCAAGGGGCATTGATAGTCTTTTTATTCCACTGTAACCTAAACCATTCTTTCAAGGGGCATTGATATTGTCTTTTTAATCCACTGCGACCTCTTCCACTCCTCCAAGGGGCTTTAAAACAGTCTTGATAAGCTTCTGTGACCTCCACGTCTCTTCCAAGGGGCATTAAAACCGCCTGGCTAAACACTCTGAACTCCACAGCTCTTACAAGAGGCATTGATATTGTCTTTTTATTTGACTCTAACATCCACCACTCTTCCAAGCGGTATTGATATTGTCTTTTTATTCCACTAAGACCTCCACCACTCTTCCAAGGGGCATTGATATTGTCTTTTTAATCAACTGCGACCTCCACCTCTCTTCCAAGGGGCATTAAAACCGTCTTGTAATGCTATTGTGACCTCCACGTCCCTTCAACGGAGCACTGATATTGTCTTTTCATTCCACTGCGACCTCCACCACTCTTCCAAGGTTCATTGACATTGTCTTTTTAATCCACTGCGACCTCCACCACTTTTCCAAGGGACATTGATATTGTCTTTTTATTTCACTGCGACCTTCACCCCTCTTCCAAGGAACATTGATATTGTCTTTTTTTTCCACTGTAACCTCCACTACTCTTCTAAGGGGCATTGATATTTTGTTTTTATTCAACTGCGACCTCCACCACTCTTCCAAGGGGCATCGATAATGTCTTTTTAATCCACTGCGATCTCCACCACTCTACAAAGGGGCATTAAAACCGCCAATTTAAACCACTCTGAACTCCACAGCTCTTGCAAGAGGCATTGATATTGTCTTTTTACTCCACTGTAACCTCCACCACTCTTACAAGGGGCATTGATTTTGTCTTTTTAATCCACTGCGACGTCCATCTCTCCTCCAAGAAGCATTAAAACCGTCTTGTTTAGCTACTGTGACCTCCACCTCTATTCCACGGTGCCTTAAAATCTTCTGGTTAAAGCACTGTGAACTCCACAGCTCTTCCAAGGGGCATTGATATTGTCTCTTTATTCCACTGTAACCTCCACCTCTCTTTCAAGGGGCATTGATATTGTCTTTTTATTTTACTGCGACCTCCACCACTGTTCCAAGGGGCATTAAAACTGTCTTGTTAAGCTACAGTTACCTCCACAACTCTCCCACCGGGCATTGATATTGTCTTTACATTCCACTGTAACCTCCACCACTCCACCAAGGGGCATTGATATTGTATTTTTATTCCACTGCGACCTCCACCACTCTTCCAAAGGGCATTGATATTGTCTTTTTAATCCACTGCGACCTCCACTACTCTTCCAAAGGGCATTAAAACCATCTTGTTAAGCTAATGTGACCTCCATTTCTCTTCCACGGGACATTGATATTGTCTTTTTATTCCACTGCGACCTCCACTATTCTTCCAAGGGGCATTGATATTGTCTTTTTTTCCACTGCGACCTCCACCACTCTTCCAAGGGGCATTTATATTGTCTTCTTAATCAACTGCGACCTCCACCACTCTTCCAAGGGTCATTGATATTGTCTTTTTATTCCACTGTAACCTCCACCACTCTTCCAAGGGGCATTGATATTGTCTTTTTATTCCACTGCGACCTCCACCTCTCTTTCAAGGGGCATTAAAACCATCTTGTTAAGCAATTGTGACCTCCAAGTCTCTTCCACGAGGCATTGATATTGTCTTTTTATTCCACTGTGACCTCCGCATCTCTTCCAATGGGAATTGATATTGTCTTTTTATTCCACTGCGACCTCCACCACTCTTCTAAGGGGCATTGATATTGTCTTTTTATTCGACTGTAACATCCACCACTCTTCCAAGCGATATTGATATTGTCTTTTTATTCCACTAAGACCTCCACCACTCTTCCAAGGGGCATTGATATTGTCTTTTTAATCAACTGCGACCTCCACCTCTCTTCCAAGGGGCATTAAAACCATCTTGTAATGCTACTGTGACCTCCACGTCCCTTCCACGGAGCACTGATATTGTCTTTTCATTCCACTGCGACCTCCACCACTCTTCCAAAGTTCATTGACATTGTCTTTTTAATCCACTGCGACCTCCACCACTTTTCCAAGGGACATTGATATTGTCTTTTTATTTCACTGCGACCTTCACCCCTCTTCCAAGAAACATTGATATTGTCTTTTTTTTCCACTGTAACCTCCACCACTCTTCTAAGGGGCATTGATATTTTGTTTTTATTCAACTGCGACCTCCACCACTCTTCCAAGGGGCATCGATAATGTCTTTTTAATCCACTGCGACCTCCACCACTCTACAAAGGGGCATTAAAACCGTCAATTTAAACCACTCTGAACTCCACAGCTCTTGCAAGAGGCATTGATATTGTCTTTTTACTCCACTGTAACCTCCACCACTCTTACAAGGGGCATTGATTTTGTCTTTTTAATCCACTGCGACGTCCATCTCTCCTCCAAGAAGCATTAAAACCGTCTTGTTTAGCTACTGTGACCTCCACCTCTATTCCACGGTGCCTTAAAATCTTCTGGTTAAAGCACTGTGAACTCCACAGCTCTTCCAAGGGGCATTGATATTGTCTCTTTATTCCACTGTAACCTCCACCTCTCTTTCAAGGGGCATTGATATTGTCTTTTTATTTTACTGCGACCTCCACCACTGTTCCAAGGGGCATTAAAACTGTCTTGTTAAGCGACAGTTACCTCCACAACTCTCCCACCGGGCATTGATATTGTCTTTACATTCCACTGTAACCTCCACCACTCCACCAAGGGGCATTGATATTGTATTTTTATTCCACTGCGACCTCCACCACTCTTCCAAAGGGCATTGATATTGTCTTTTTAATCCACTGCGACCTCCACCACTCTTCCAAAGGGCATTAAAACCATCTTGTTAAGCTAATGTGACCTCCATTTCTCTTCCACGGGACATTGATATTGTCTATTTATTCCACTGCGACCTCCACTATTCTTCCAAGGGGCATTGATATTGTCTTTTTTTCCACTGCGACCTCCACCACTCTTCCAAGGGGCATTTATATTGTCTTCTTAATCAACTGCGACCTCCACCACTCTTCCAAGGGTCATTGATATTGTCTTTTTATTCCACTGTAACCTCCACCACTCTTCCAAGGGGCATTGATATTGTCTTTTTATTCCACTGCGACCTCCACCTCTCTTTCAAGGGGCATTAAAACCATCTTGTTAAGCAATTGTGACCTCCAAGTCTCTTCCACGAGGCATTGATATTGTCTTTTTATTCCACTGTGACCTCCGCATCTCTTCCAATGGGAATTGATATTGTCTCTTTATTCCACTGCGACCTCCACCACTCTTCTAAGGGGCATTGATATTGTCTTTTTACTCCACTGCGACCTCCACCACTCTTCCAAGGGGCATTAAAACAGTCTTGATAAGCTACTGTGACCTCCACGTCTCTTCCAAGGGGCATTAAACCGTCTGGTTAAACCACTCTGTACTCCACAGCACTTACAAGAGGCATTGATATTCTCTTTTTATTCGACTGTAACCTCCACCACTCTTCCAAGGGGCCTTGAAATTGTCTCTGTTTTCACTGTAACCTCCACCATTCTTCCAAGGGGCTTTGATATTGTCTTTTTTATCCAATGCGACCTCCACCACTCTTCCAATGAGCATTAAAACGGTCTTGTTATGCTACTGTGACCTCCACGTCCCTTCCACGGGGCATTGATATTGTCTTTTTATTCCATTGTGACCTCCACCACTCTTCCAAAGGACATTACAACCGTCTTGTTAAGCTACTGTGACCTCCAAGTCTCTTCCAAGGGGCATTAAAACAGTCTGGTTAAACCGCTCTGAGCTCCACAGCTCTTCCAAGGGGCATTGAAAATGTCTTTTTATTCCATTGTAACCTTCTGCACTCTTCTAAGTGCATTGATATTGTCTTTTTATTTCTCTGTGACGTCCACGACTCTTCCAAGGGGCATTAAAACCGTCTTGTTAAGCTACTGTGTCCTCCAAGTTTCTTACACAGGGCATTGATATTGTCTTTTTATTCCACTGTAACCTCCACCACTCTTCCAAGGGGCATTGATATTGTCTTTTTATTCCACTGTGACCTCCACCTCTTTTCCAAGGGGCATTAAAACCATCTTGTTAAGCTACTGTGACCTCCAAGTCTCTAACACAAGGCATTGATATTGTCTTTTTATTCCACTGCGACCTCCACATCTCTTCCAAGGGGAATTGATATTGTCTTTTTATTCCACTGCGACCTCCACCACTCTTCTAAGGGGCATTGAAATTGTCTTTTTAATCCACTGCGACCTCCACAACTCTTCCAAGGGGCATTTAAACAGTCTTGATAAGCTACTGTGACCTCCACGTCTCTTCCAAGGGGCATTAAACCGTTTGGTTAAGCCACTCTGTACACCACAGCTCATAAAAGTGGCATTGATATTGTCTTTTTATTCCACTGTAACCTCCACCACTTTTCCTATGGGAATTGATATTGTCTTTTCATTATTATTATTATTATTATTATTATTATTTATTATTATAGCGCCATTTATTCCATGGCGCTTTACATGTGATAAGGATATACATAACGAAAGCATTTACATAATCTTAGCAAAACGAGTCAGCGACTGGTACAGGAGGAGCGAGGACCCTGCCCATGAGGGCTCACATCTAGAAGGGATGGGTGAGGATGCATTAGGTGAGGGTAGAGCTGGTTGTTCAGCGGTGGTTACTGCAGTTTGTAGGCTTGTCGGAAGAGGTGGGTCTTCAGGTTTCTTTTGAAGGTTTCCGCGGTCGGCGAGAGTCTGATGTGTTGGGGTAGAGAGTTCCAGTGTATGGGGGATGCATGGGAGAAATCTTGTATATGATTGTGGGAGGAGGAGATAAGAGGGGAGTAGAGAAGGAGATCTTGTGAGGATCGGAGGTTGCGTGCAGATAAGTACCGGGAGACTAGGTCACAGATATATGGGGGAGACAGGTTGCGGATGGCTTTGTATGCCATGGTTAGAGTTTTGAACTGGATTCTCTGGGCAATGGGGTGCCAGTGAAGAGATTGACAGAGAGGAGAGGCTGGGGAATAGCAGGGGGACAGGTGAATTTGTCGAGCAGCAGAGTTTAGGATAGATTGGAGAGGCGCAAGAGTGTTGTAAGGGAAGCCACGGAGCAGGAGGTTGCAGTAGTCGAGGCGGGATATGATGAGGGCATGCACTAGTGTTTTTGCAGAGTCTTTGCTGAGGAATGCACGGATTCGGGAGATGTTGGAGTCGGCAGGAAGTGGAAAGGGCTTGGATATGTGGCTTGAAGGAGAGATCAGAGTCCAGGGTTACTCCAAGGCAGCGAGCTTGTGGGACTGGGGAGAGTGAACAGCCATTGACGTTGATGGCTAGGTCAGATGAGGGATGTGAATGAGAGGGTGGAAAGATGACGAACTCTATTTTATCCTTGTTGAGTCTTAGAAATCTGTCAGAGAAGAAGGATGACATGGCGGACAGACATTGTGGGATTTTGGTTAGTAGGGAGGAGATATCGGGTCCAGAGAGGTAGATCTGTGTGTCGTCAGCATAGAGGTGATACTGAAAACCGTGAGACTCTATGAGCTGTCCCAGGCCAAAGGTGTAGATGGAGAAGAGCAGAGGTCCTAGAATTGAACCTTGGTGGACACCGACAGATAGGGGGCGAGATGAGGAGTTGGTGCGTGAGTGGGAGACGCTGAATGTCCTGTCTGTTAAGTATGAGGAGAACCAAGATAGAGCCAAGTCCGTGATGCCAAGAGATGAGAGAATCTGGAGTAAGAAGGAATGGTCCACTGTGTCAAAGGCAGATGACAGGTCCAGAAGGAGGAGGATGGAGTAGTGTCCCTTGGATTTGGCATTTAGTAGGTCGTTGGTGACTTTGGTCAGGGCAGTTTCAGTCGAGTGATGCGGTCGGAAGCCAGATTGCAGGCGGTCGAAGAGGGAGCAGGAGGAGAGGTGGGAGGACAGTTCAAGGTGGACATGTAGTTCTAGTCGTTTTGAGGCAAAGGGGAGGAGTGATATGGGGTGGTAGCTAGTCAGAGAGGAAGGGTCAAGGGAGGGCTTTTTGAGGATGGGCCTGATTGCGGCTTGTTTGAAACATGAGGGGAAGACACCGGTTGTTCGTGACAGATTGAAGAGGTGGGTTAGGGTTGGGATGAAGACTGTGGTAAGGTTAGTTATGAGGTGGGATGGAATTGGGTCTAGTTCGCAGGTGGTGAGGTGTGATTTGGAGAGTAAAGAGGAGACTTGACCTTCTGTAATGGTGGAGAAGTGGGGTTTGGAGGAGGAGGGTTGAATAGATATGAGGAGGGGTTGTGTGGACGTTAGGCAAAAGTTTTGTCTGATGGTGTCAATCTTCTGTTTGAAGAATGAGGCAAAGTCGTCGGCTGAGATGAGAGAAGAGGGAGGAGGTGCTGGGGGACGAAGGAGAGAGTTGAAAGTGTTAAATAGCTGTTTAGGGTTGTGAGATAGGGAGGATATGAGAGATGAGAAGTAGGTTTGTTTTGCTGTAGTGAGTGCGGACTTGAAATTAGTGAGGGATTGCTTGAATGCGATGAAGTGCTCGATGGAGTGAGACCTTTTCCATCTCCGCTCCGCAACCCTGGAGGCCCGGCACAGTTCTTTAGTAAGTTTAGTGTGCCTGGGTTGCCTGTTGAATGCGCGAGATATGGTGTGTGTGAGAGGGGCGATCGAGTCTAGAGCTGCAGCTATTGTGGTGTTATATGAAGTAGCAGCAACGTCTGCATTGTGTAAGGAGTTTATGTCTGTAAGAGGGAGGAGGGATTCAGAGAGTGAGTGTAAGTCAAGGTGTTTGAGATTTCTGCGAGGGTATGCAAGTTTGTGGAGTGGGGATTGTTGCCCCGGGGAGGAGAGAGAAGAGAATGTAAGTAGGCTGTGATCAGAGAGAGGGAGAGGTGAGTTAGAGAGGTTAGATAGGGAACAGAGTCGGGTGAAGATGAGGTCCAGTGTGTGGCCATCTTTGTGGGTGGGTGTGGAAGAACATTGAGTGAGTCCGAAGGAGGAAGTGAGAGATAGGAACTTAGAGACAGACGAGTGGGAAGTGTTAATGGGGATGTTGAAGTCACCCATTATGATAGTGGGGATGTCAGTGGAGAGGAAGTGAAGCAGCCAGGTGGTGAAGTTGTCTAAGAAGGTGGTGGCTTGCCCTGGGGTCGGTAAACGACGGCCAGTTGGAGGTTGGAGGGGGAATAGATGCGCACACAGTGCACCTCAAAAGAGGGGAGTGTAACGGAGGGTGGCAGTGGGAATTGGGTGAAAGCACAATGTTCTGATAGGAGAAAACCTACGCCTCCGCCATGTTTGCCTTTGGGGCGGGGGGTGTGGGAAAGGTGGAATCCGCCATATGAAAGTGCATCTGGGGAGGCTGTGTCAGAGGGGGTGAGCCAGGTTTTAGTGATGGCGAGGAAGGAAAGTTTGTTTGTAATGAAAAGATCGTGGATGAAGGAAAGTTTGTTGCAGACAGAGCGAGCGTTCCATAGAGCTCCTGTTAGCGCAACTAAGGGAGTGGGGATTGGTGGATGGGTATGAGGTTAGAAGGGTTGCGACAGTTTGTGGAAGGTCGTGGATAGGAGGAAGAAGTAACTGTGGGGATATGGCGAGGAGGACCAGTATTTGGAGAGATATCTCCAGCAGTGAGGAGGAGCAGAGAAAGTGTTAGCAGGTGGGAGAAAGAGAGAGCATGAGGTGGCTGTCTGTGTTTGGAGTTCCAGGATTGAATGTTTAGGAATAATTTGGAGGAGGAGGTGAGATGAATGGGGAGGATGGAGGGAGAGATGAAGAATTTCTTAATAGGTGTAGGGATTTGAGGGGTTACTAGAAAGTGGAGGACTATAGAGGAAAAAGTGAGAGCTAACAGAAACATAGTTAAAAGAGAGTAAGTGGTCAAAGTGTTGGTTACCTGACTCCTGCCCTGACTAACTGCCTCTGAAATAATTGCCACTTATCTCCGAAGCCACTTTGCACAAGAAGATGCGTGCACACCCCTTCACGCGTGCACCCCTTACAGAGCTTCTAGAAATATAGGGCACATTAAACTATCAAGTGAAGGGCATTGTGGGAGCTGCATATGGCTAAATTAGCAGCGGGTCGTCTCACCAGCAGATGGCTGGGTGATCAAACACAGAGCTAGGAGTCTAGTCTCTGCAGTTTAGCACCTCTAAAAATCAGATAAGATCTATAGTGGGGAAGGGACAGACATATGTGGGTATTGAATGAAGTGGAACAGATAAAGCAGAGAAGTTATGCAGAGCATGTACCAGTGAGGTGAATCAGCAAAGCAGAGCATTAGATTACAGCAGACACAGCAAGCAGAGAAGTTATGCAGAGCATGTACCAGTGAGGTGAATCAGCAAAGCAGAGCATTAGATTACAGCAGACACAGCAAGCAGAGAAGTTATGCAGAGCATGTACCAGTGAGGTTATTCCACTGCGACCTCCACCACTCTTCCAAGGGGCATTGATATTGTCTTTTTATTCCACTGAGACCCCCGTCACTCTTCCAAAGGGCATTGATATTGTCTTTTATTCCACTGTAACCTCCACCACTGTTCTAAGGGGCATTAAAACAGTCTTGTTAAGCTACTGTGACCTCCACATCTCTTCCACAGGGCATTGTTATTGTCTTTTTATTCCGCTGCGACCTCCACCACTCTGCCAAGGGGCATTAAAACCGTCATGTTAAGCTACTGTGATGTCCAAATCTCTTCCACGGGGCATTGATATTGTCTTTTTATTCCACTGTAACCTCCACCACTCTTCTAAGAGGCATTGATATTGTCTTTTTATTTCACTGTAACCTCCACCACTCTTCCAAGGGGCATTGATATTGTCTTTTTATTCCACTGCGACCTCCACCACTCTTCCAAGGTTCATTGATATTGTCTTTTTAATCCACTGCGACCTCCACCACTCTTCTAAGGGGCATTAAAACTGTCTTGTTAAGCTACTGTGACCTCCACGTCTCTTCCAAGGGGCACTAAAACCGTTTGGTTAAACCACTCTGTACTCCACAGCTCTTCCAAGGGGCATTGATATTGTCTTTTTATTTCACTGTAACTTCCACCACTCTTTCAAGGGGCATTGATATTGTATCTGTTTTCCACTGCGACCTCCACCACTCTTCCAAGGGGCTTTGATATTGTCTTTTTTATCCACTGCGACCTCTACCACTCTTCCAATGGGCATTTAAACCATCTTGTTATGCTACTGTCACCTCCACGTCCCTTCCACGGGGCATTGAAATTGTCTTTTTATTCCATTGCGACCTCCACCTCTCTTCCAAGGGGCATTAAAACCGTCTTGTTAAGCTACTGTGACCTACAAGTCTCTTCCAAGGGGCATTAAAACCGTCTGGTTAAACCGCTCTGAGCTCCACAGCTCTTCCAAGGGGCATTGACAATGTCTTTTTATTCCATTGTAACCTTCTGCACTCTACCAAGTGCATTGATATTGTCTTTTTATTTCTCTGCGACGTCCACGACTCTTCCAAGGGGCATTAAAACCATCTTGTTAAGCTACTGTGACCTCCAAGTTTCTTCCACAGGGCATTGATATTGTCTTTTTATTCCACTGTAACCTCCACCACTCTTCCAAGGGACATTGATATTGTCTTTTTATTCCACTGTAACCTCCACCAATCTTCCAAGGGGCATTGATATTGTCTTTTTGTTCCACTGCGACCTCCACCACTCTTCTAAGGGGCATTGATATTGTCTTTTAAATCCACAACGATCTCCAACACTCTTCCAAGGGGCATTAAAACTGTCTTCTTAAGCGACTGTGACCTCCTCGTCTCTTCCAAGGGGCATTAAAACCATTTGGTTAAACACTCTGAACTCCACAGCTCTTACAAGAGGCATTGATATTGTCTTTTTATTCGACTGTAACATCCACCACTCTTCCAAGCTGCATTGATATTGTCTATTGATTCCACTGCGACCTCCTCCACTCTTCCAAGGGGCATTGATATTGTCTTTTTAATCAACTGCGACCTCCACCTCTCTTCCAAGGTGCATTAAAAACATCTTGTGAAGCTACTGTGTCCTCCACGTCCCTTCCATGGGGCATTGATATTGTCTTTTTATTCCACTGCGACCTCCACCACTCTTCCAAGGGGCATTGATATTGTCTTTTTAATCTACTGTGACCTCCACCACTCTTCCAAGGGGCATTGATATTGTCTTTTTAATCCACTGTGACCTCCACGTCTCTTCCAAGGGGCATTAAAACCATCAATTTAAACCACTCTGAACTCCACAGCTCTTCCAAGGAGCACTGGTATTTTCTTTTTATTCCACTCTAACCTCCACCACTCTTCCAAGGGGCATTGACATTGTCAATTTATTCCATTGCGACCTCCACCACTGTTCCAAGGGGCATTACGACCACCTTGTTAAGCTACAGTGACCTCCACAACTCTGCCATGGGGCATTGATATTGTCTTTTTTTTCCACTGTAACCTCCACCACTCTTCCAAGGGGCATTGATTTTGTATTTTTATTCCACTGCGACCTCTACCACTCTTCCATTGGGCATTGAAATTGTATTTTTAATCCACTGCAACCTCCACCACTCTTCCAAGGGGCATTAAAGCCATCTTGTTAAGCTACTGTCACTTCCATGTCAATTCCACGGAGCATTGATATTGTCTTTTTATTCCACTGTAACCTCCACCACTCTTCCAAGTGCCATTGACATTGTCTTTTTATTGCACTGCGACTTCCACCTCTCTTCTAAGGGGCATTGATATTGTCTTTTTAATCCACTGCGACCTCCACCACTCTTCCAAGGGGCATTAAAACAGTCTTTTTAAGCTACTGTGACCTCCACGTCTCTTCCAAGGGGCATTAAAACCGTCTGGTTAAACCACTCTGAACTCCACAGCTCTTCCAAGGGGCGTTGATATTGTCTTTTTATTCCACTGTAACCTCCACCACTCTTCCAAGGGGCATTGATTTTGTCTTTTTATTCCACTGCTACCTCCACCACTCTTCCAATGTGCATTGTTATTGTCTTTTTAATCCTCTGCAACCTCCACCACTCTTCCAAGGGCATTAAAACCATGTTGTTAAGCTACTGTGACCTCCACGTCCCTTCCACGGTGCATTGATATTGTCTTTTTATTCCACTGCGTCCTCCACCACTTTTCCAACGGGCACTGATATTGTCTTTTTAATCCACTGCGAACTCCACCACTCTTCCAAGGGGCATTAGTACTGTCTTGTTATGCTACTGTGACGTCGACTTCTCTTCCAAGGGGCATTAAAACCATCTGGTTAAACCACTCTGAACTCCACAGCTCTTCCAAGGGGCATTTGCATTGTCTTTTTATTCCACTCTAACCTCCACCACTTTTCCAAGGGGCATTGACATTGTCTTTTTATTCCACTGCGACCTCCACCACTCTTCCAAGGGGCATTAAAACTGTCTTGTTAAGCTACAGTGACCTCCACATCTCTTCCACGGGGCATTGATATTGTCTTTTTATTCCACTGTAACCTCCACCAATCTTCCAAGGGACATTGATATTGTTTTTTTATTCCACTGCGACCTCCACCACTCTTCCAAGGGGCATTAAAACTGTCTTTTTAAGTTACTGTGACCTCCACGTCTCTTCCAAGGAGCGTTAAAACCGTCTGGTTATACCACTCTGTACTCCACAGCTCTTTCAAGGGGCATTATTATTTTCTTTTTATTCCACTATAACCTCCACCACTCTTCCAAGGGGCATTGATATTGTCTTTTTATTCCACTGCGACCTCCACGAGTCCTACAAGAGGCATTAAGACGGTCTTGTTAAGCTACTGTGACCTCCTCGTCTCTTCCACGGGGCATTGAAATTGTCTTTTTATTCCACTGTAACCTCCACCACTCGTCCAAGGGGCATTGATATTGTCTTTTTATTCCACTGCGACCTCCACCACTCTTCCAAGGGGCATTGATAATGTCTTTTTTAGTGTTGAGCCACCCCCGTAGTGTTCGAGTTCGGTTCGGTTCGTCGAACACCCGTGTGTTCGCCTAACTGTTCGTCGAACTGTTCGTCGAACACCTTCAAACACCGTTAAAACCAATGGCAGGCAAACAAAAACACATAGAAACACATAGAAAACACATTCAAAGTTGTCCAAATGCTGACAAACTGCTCAGAAGACATAACTAACACATAGAAAAGTGACAAGTACATATAGTCATGCGAAAAGAAAAGAGGTGGAGGAGTAAAAGGAGGGGGAGACACAGATATAGGCATGTCATGCCCTTCTAAAATCCAAAAAGTGAGAAGCCGACACGGCCAGTCTGTTCCTGCCCGTGCCACCTCCGTGACGCCGGGTTTGTGCCAGAGCCGCGGTGGACCCTGACGGCCAGCCCCCCTCTCCTAATACTGGTGCCTCTCCGCTGGTGGGTCGAGCCCCCCCGCGGTGGGGGGGGAGTAACATCTGAAGAAGAAAGACCATCTTCCAGCCAAACTAACATGTCGACTTCTTTTCGTGGACAATGTGATACGATCCCTTTGTTACGGACACGCCCATCGCTACAAATTCCAGATGAGGCACAAGAACAGCAGGTGCTTCAGCAGATATCAAGTGCTCCTTCAAGTGGGCTCTCCTCCACCTCAATTTCAACATCACAAATATTCCAGTCCTCAGAGGTGTCACCCCAATCGCACTTGCTTCCTCACGGCTCCCAAGTCTCCAGCTGCCCGTCTGAGTATGGGGTAACACAGATGGTTGAGTCTGCAGACCTGTTTACTCATACTATAGCCTGGGAAACGGAGGTCTACTCCAGAGCTTCTGTTAATCCAGATGAGGAAATGATCTGCACTGATGCCCAGAATCTTTATAAGTCGGATCCAGGACCAGATGAAGAAGGTTCTGAGCATAATGTAGACCCTCGTTCCCAAACTGTAGCTCCTGTTGGTGGAGACAATGATGAAGACGATGATGAGACTCAAATACCTGATTGGAGAGACAACTTGGCTTTTCGGTCAGGGCAGGAAGAGGTTGGCTTTAAGGACGACGGGTGTGATAACACACAGGGTGATGATGACAAGGTTGGAGATCCCACTTACTGTCAACCACAGTCAGCCAATCGATGAGGTCACTCGGGCCTTTGCCCAGCCTTGGGGATGTCGCGGTGGTCGGCTCCCTGGCCCGTACCCTGGGATCACTCTTTAAAAGGGTGGATAATGGTTAATTTTATAAGAGTTCGTGACGCCACCTGTGGTATCTGGTGAGAAGCACCAGCGCTGCAGCAGTCCACTGAGGCCCGTGATAAGGCAGCTCGATGGTATAGCTCCCCACAGGTGGAGCTAGGTCTCAGGGCAGCGTATGCAGGGGGAATGCAGGACAGGCGAGACCCAGCTGGGTCAGAGCAAGAACGGGAACGGACACAGTAGTCACTTCAGTACCTTTTACTGGAGGAAATTCAGGCACATCCCGGAGCACTGTAGGGTGAAGGGTGCATATCAGGATCCTCCCCAATGAGCGGGTGTAGGGCCTCCTGTTTCCTTCCTCTGCGTAGTAAGTTTCTGACCTGCCTGGAGCTAGGCCTAACTTTGTCTCTGTCCAGCGCTGGCTGACCTTGTGGTAGGGCCTTCTCTTGGAGTTCACGCTCCCAGTATGCGGGGCCTAAGCGTCTCCTGGCTCTGTTACGTATCAGCACCTTAGTGATTCTGGGACTTGTAGTTCTCCAGGGATTCCGGTTATTCCTTACTGGGTCATAGAGATCCCGGTAAGCTCGGATCCGGTGTCCGGTAAATGCTTCGGGGTGAGCTGGTTAAGCTCCACTGCCCCTTATGTACTAACTCGCCACTCGCCTTCGGCCTACTCGGGCCCTCACTAGGCTATACACACTAACGGCAGCTTGCCGCGCTTCACCGTTCGTATGGCGCCGGCACACCTAAAGCTCTATCTGGGCTCCCTGAATCTAGCTAGCAGGAGCCTCGTGCTCCACTGCTGAACTATTAACTGAGTTCTCTATACTAGACTGAGCTCCACTGCAGACTGACCTCTCTTAGGCTTCTCTACTGCAGGAACTCTTCAGAGGAACTGAACTGCCTAGCTCCACCTTCCCTAATTATATCCCTAACGGGCTCCCTCTGCTGGTCTGAGGTATAAGGTGGAGATGTGTGAATGTTTAAGGATTCCATCAATACACTCTTCTAGGATCTGTGATACCAAGCGCAGCGGGGCGTCACAGATGCTATTGACGACGAGGTTAGGTTGCGCCTTCCTGGACAGAGACGGAGTACTGGAAGCACATCAACAACTGCATCCTCAACCACAACTCTGCCTCTGACCACAAGTCGCAGCGGCTCTTCAGGTCGCATTGGCTCTAAGCCTTGCATAGCCTGGGCATTTATTCAGATTGATAAGGATGACCCAACTCGTGTTATCTGTAATATTTGTCACCAAAAGCTAAGTAGAGGCCAAAAAATCCATAGTTTGAGTACTTCATGCATGTACCGTCACATGGATATGAAGCATAAGTTGGGAAGCTCACTGTGCTACAATGCGGCCTAGCAGGCTGGACCAACCACCGTCTGCCCCATCTTGTGCATCCGTGGCCTCTTCATCCTCTGTGACTGGGGGGACAGCAGTCACACATGTTTTTGGACGCAGACCTGCCACCTCTTTACCTGCAACAGCAAGTGTGATTGGCAGGTCGTCAGTTCATTGGGAAGTGGAAACACCTGCTGGTGTTGAGCGCTCTCTGACATCGAGAGCACCACCTTTGGATCAAGGCAACCTAACATGTCCGCCTGCATCTTCCTCACAGACCGGCAGTTTGCCGGGGACACCCTACTCAACCCCGTCAAAGCACAACAGCCAGCCCTCGGTCCCTCAGATGTGGAAAAGTAAAAGACCATTTCCTCCTAGCCATGAGAAAGCTAAGAGGTTGAATTTCAGCATCTGCAAGCTGTTGGCTACAGAAATGCTGCCTTTCCGCATGGAGGACACAGTGGATTTTCGAGACCTTATGTCCATTGCAGTGCCCCAGTACCAGATGCCCAGTCGGCACTACTTCTCCAAGAAAGGTGTGCCTGCGCTCCACCAGCATGTCGCACACAACATCACAGCTTCTTTGAGAAACTCTGTGTGTGACAGGGTGCTTTTCACCACAGACACTTGAACGAGTAGGCATGGACAGGGGCGTTACATGTCGCTGACTGGGCACTGGGTAACTATGGTGACAGCAGGACAAGGGGCTGCTGTCCAAGTCTTACCGTCCCCATTAGTTTTGCGTCAATCCTCTTTATCTCGAAGTTGCTCCACTGCTTCTGCCTCCTCAACCTCCTCTCGATCCTCCATCTGCACCCAAAGCCTGTCTGGTAATGCCACCTGCTTTCTAACTGCGCAGAAGGAATCCTGCACACCTCCTTACTATGCTGGCAGCAGTTCTCAACGGCATCAGTGTTTACTTTGAAATGTCTGGGAAATGTGAGTCACACAGCTGAGGACTTGTGGTCAGCTCTGGAGACCCAGTTTCATGAATGGTTGTCTCCACTGGACCTGCAACCAGGGAAGGCCGTGTGCGACAATGCTGCAAACCTGGGTGCGGCCCTTCGCCAGGGCAATGTCACACACGTGCCTTGTATGGCTCACGTGTTGAACCTGGTTGTCCATATATTTTTTAGCCCGCTATCCCGGACTAGATGGCCTTCTGCAGAGGGCACGGTCGCTGTGTGCTCACTTCCGCCGTTCGCATCCCACAGCTCAACGACTTACATCTCTACAGAAGTCGTTGGGCCTGCCAGTTCACCGGCTGAAATGCGATGTGCCGACACGGTGGAATTCAACTCTGCACATGTTGCAGCGACTGTGGCAGCACCGACAAGCCTGGTGCAATACGTTCTGACGTATAGCCTGGGCCAACGAGATCCAGAGGTGGGGCAAATCACGCTGCAGGAGTGGTCTCAGATCAGGGACCTATGAAGTTGACCCGCCCCCTAGGCCGTGGGGTACCCTGAGCAGGGCCGGTAGACGCTGGGGGTTGTAGTCACTGTGGCGGTGACCCGGTCCGTGACCCAGGGCGGTCAATCCAACGGTAATTGGTATATATGGATTTTATAATGTCCGACTACGCCACCTGTGGAGTGCGGCCAAAGGGGCTGCCGCTGCGGAACAGTCCTCTGAAGATGGTGGTTTTGCAGCAATGGTATTATTACTCACCACAGGAAGAGTGTAGCTTCAGGGCAATGTGGGTGGATGATGGTGGTTGTAGTGCAGGGAGTCAGTAATGAACACAGAGTCCGTGTGATGCAGTCTCAAGATCTTTACTCACAGTTGTTGCAGTCCAGATTACAGGTACCAGAGCAATCTCACCCGTCGTGCTGTGCGTACTCAGTGAGGGGCTCAGTCCACCCCCAGATAGCTCCGGAGTACTTAGCAGGACCCCTTTCTGTGTGTCCTTTCTCTGGCCTTCTCCCTGCAGCTCACACCCAGTGACACTTCTATCCGGTATCCTCGGGCCTTGGCGGGCGACTTGTGTTCCATCCCCTGGGTCCTATGTGGCTACCTTCTTAGTGAGACTGGTGTGGACTTTTGCCTGCAGTACATGAAATGCTGCAGCCTCCGGTTTCTAGTCGAGCCTTGCTGTTTCTCCTCTAGTTGAGGGACCGGTTCCCCTTATCTGGCCTGACCCCTCTACCTCCTGGTAGCAGCGGGAGTACGGGTAGCCTTCTGCATGGCCCATAGCCCTAGGGTCCCTTCGGTTCCTGGAGCCTTCCTGCTCCCACTCCTCTCTTCTCTCCTTCAGTCCTGGGCCTCCCAGGCTAGGCCCGCCTCCGGAGCAGAGCTCATGCCGAGCCTCTGCTCCTGTCACTTTTCCTCCTCTGACTGGCTTGCTCTTTCTAAGATGGCTTCCTATTTATACTCTCCCTGTCATGTGCTCCCCTAAGCTGCTCCCCTAAGCACCCACTACATAGGACCCTCCCACCAGCTAGGGACCTGGGACTGTGCTCTCCCTTAGGAGCAATCTCGCCCTACCCCCAGTGCGGGTATGTGTTGGATGCAGGTGTTAGGGTCCCGAGCCATACGCCTTCCTTACCTGAGGGTGAGATACCACACCTCTGGGTGAGATGCAGTAACTCTGTGGCGACTGAACCCTCAGGGGCACCACACACCCTTCTGCACAGTTTTGAAATGGCGACGAAGATGTTTAGTGCTGACGACGATGCCATTATCAGCATGACTATTCCGGTGATTTACATGCTGGAGCACACATTAAACAGAATTCAGAGTCAGGTGGTGGGACAAGAGGAGGTGGAGGAAGTAGAGGAGGAGTCGTATGCGGAAGGGATAACATCTCCAAGGTCCAGACGGTTGGCAGCACCAAGGCGGCAGGCATGGGAGGGTGGGGGAGAGGGATTAACCAGGGCGCATGGTAGCAGCCAAACTGTTGAGGAAGGTGCAGGAGCCGATGAAGAAGTGGAGGATGAACTTGCGATGGGCATGGAAGACTCATCAGATGAGGGAGACCTTGATCACATTTCTGTTGTGCGAGGTTGGGGGGAGAGGGCAGAGGAAGGAAGCATGATTCTTACCTCGCTACCAACACAACAAGGACTTGGTCCTCCTGGATGCGCAAGACACATGAGTGCCTTCTTGCTGCACTACCTGCAACATGACCCTCAGATTGCAGAATTCGAAGTAATCCCGACTACTGGGTTGCCACACTCTTAGATCCCCGGTACAAAAGTAAATTTGTCGAAATAATTCCTGCCATAAAAAGGGATTGACGCATGCAGGAGTATCTGCAGATGCTGTTGCAGAATCTTACATGTGCTTTTCCACAAAACACCAGTGGTGCACGAAGTGAATCTCACAGTTCTAACTTGCCAACCGTGGGACTGTTGAGTCTTCATCCCTCAAACCGTAACAGTAACACAGTATCTGCTGGTAACAGCAATTTTGTGGAATCGTTTCACCTCTTTTTTAGACCATCCTTTGCAAGGCCACAGGAGACAAGAAGTCTGACACATAGTCAATGCCTAGAGAGGATGGTGCAGGAGTATCTCCAAGTGAACATCGAAGCCATGACTGTGTCACTGAACCCTTGCTCATTTTGGTATTCCAATCTGGAAAAATGGCCGGAGCTCGCCACTCACGCCTTGGAGATCTTGTCATGCCCTGCAGCCAGTGTTCTCTCTGAACGTGTGTTCAGCGCTGCAGATGGTGTGCTGACAGATAAGCGCACGCGGCTGTCCACTGAGAATGTAGACAGACTCACGTTCATAAAGATGAACAAATGATGGATTCGCAAGGACTTTTCTAACCCTGTGTTATCCTTGGGAGACTAAAAGCTTGAGGATTTGGTAATATCACCTCACCAACCGTTTTAAGCAACTGTGGGGCAATTGATGCCACTTAACCCTAGAACGCATGACCATAAAAATCTACACTTTCATATACCTGGGGCCTTTTAGGCCTGTGTGCAAATAACATGGAATAACTCAAACTCAAATGACAAGCAACTATATACATGAAGAATACCTAGAGTTTCAAAATTCTAACTAAAGTAATCTTGCAGAAAATAGAAAACAATTACTGCGAGGCCCCAGGTATGCGTTCTAGGGTTAAGTGGTGTCTGTGCCACAATTTTGGGAAAAAATGGAGACTCTTTTTGGAGTCCACTTGCTGAGTCTTACGTGACGTTGGCATCGTCAATTCCAGGTGGGTTGGGTCGCTCCCCCCCCCCTTTTAACTGTAAGAAACTACATACACTATGGCTTGGGGTAACACAGATGGTTGAGTCTGAAGAGCTGTTTACTCAGAGGTCTGCTCCAAATCTTCAGTGTCTGCTAGTCAGCGTAGAATTTTTAACTGCATCTAGCCTAGGCAATACTTTGGGTGTAGTAGCCCAGCTGCGAAGCAAGCTGCACCGCCTGTGTATCTAAGAAGAATTTTTAAATGCATCTAGCCTAGGCAGACTGTGGGGACCCCCAACCAAACCCAGACTCTCAGCCCCCCTACCGCCCCCCTTTCCTTGACAATACAATAATACAATAATGTAACTCTTACAACTGGATGGGTGAGGATCGGTCACAGCTTTATTAACTCTTTATACTCATTCCATTAGAAAGGCATTTTATTTCTAATTAATTCAGCTTGTTGCAGCATGCCCTGGGTCTCCACTCCGGCAACTTGGCCAACAAGTGTAACTCTCCAACATGTCCTTTCTATTTCCAGGCCACGGAGGATCCTGCGTACTCGTATGCAGGACTCTGACCCCCACCCATCACTCTTAACGCTTGTTCCACTCCGTCCTGGAGTCCTGACTCGATTATGTCCAGTCCAATATCCATTAAGTGAACACCGTCGGGCCGTATGAGGCCTGCTTTATCTCCTTCCAGTTGTCGGTGTCGTACCACTACACCGCCTCTGTCTCTTCTAAATTTTGCCATCCAAATATTTATTACCCGCCTTGTCCATTCGATGGCCGTGATGTCTCGAGCACCTTGCCATACCGCTATCGGCACAATCTCTGACCATACTATAGCTAGTTTTGTGAAAAATTCTCTGAAGCGCTCAGTGTCTAGTTTCATTATTGCCATTAGTTATGCGCTCTTGTGATGACCTAGGTTGTTTCCCCCGGCCTGTATAACTAAGATGACCGGACATCTTGCCTCTCTCCCTACCTTGATTACCTCCATTAGTACCTGTGGCCATAGCAGGCCTCTAATACCTCTCCAGTTGAAATATGTGTTATGAAACTCTAATTTCCTCCCGCCTGGGGGGACTTTCACCCTTTTTTCTGCCCAATATATATACGAGTGGCCTATCACCCACACTGTTGGCTTAGCGTCACCTGTAAAAGAAACAAACCACGTTAGGATAACAAGTCCGGTCTTATGTATCTTGCCAAACACGTGGATCGCCATCTCCCTATCCTCTGAACTTCCGTTTCTGACAGTCCTGCTCTTGCTGCTTCCGTGGCCGCGCCTATGCAGAATGAGTGTGTCCCGTAATCTTTGGGGTGGTTCCCTGCCGATGTTATGCATTTATTAAATATAGCTTGGAACTGGTATCTTGATAATGGCATTCCATCAATGTGTGATAGGAAGAAATTACTGTGTGATCTGATGGTTAGATATGTTTTTACTATTGTTACCCGACTCAGTGTACCGTTTGCTGGTTGTAGAAGTACCCAAGTGCCCCTGCCCACTGGAACTGTTTTCGATTTGTGTATGCGTAGACGTATTGCATTATTGGCTATGACTACGTCCTGGTGTAAGAAGCCTCCACTGGTGGTAATTTTGGATTGAGTGACTAATTCGCTTATGCATAGCGCCCCGAAGAAGGCGATCACAAATGCAGTAGACAGTAGTGTTGCTTCAAATTGTGAGTGTCATGTTAATGGTGTTAGGGATATGATGTGAGAAATCAGTTTTAGTGACACGGGACGTCTACACTCCTGACTTGGCTGACCCCTTTTCCACCCTTTTATGGATTGTCTGATGATGAACCTTTGTCACATCTCCCCAATTCAGTAGTTGGAAGTGAAATGCTACTCCGGTCAGACACCGCTGCGCTGACGCCCTTGATATGCCCCTCATCATTAGCTGGTGGAGAAATTCTATGGTGACTTGTGATCTGGCTTGTTCACATTGGTCAACCCGTCTGCCTGCTACTAGTCGTGTCCACTCTTCCCATGCCTTACCGTATGCTTGCCACGTCGACGGGGCAACTGACGCTCTGATTAATGGCATCAACTATTCGCCACTAGATCCCATAGGGAAGGTGGGCAACTGTTGCCCGATGGGTGGGCGTTGTGGAAGAGCTCTGTGAAAATCTGCCAATTGAATTGTTATAAAGCGTTAGCAGCAGCTTTAGACCCCTCAGCATCGTGGCTAGCGCGGACCCATACATTGTGTTTTAGGCACAGGAATGCTAGCCTGGGTAGTAGGCCTAGCACTGGGAGAGACGATGATGCCATCTTATTAATGCAGTATGCTAGGCTGGTGTTTTTTGTTATGAAGCGTATATTTTTGTAAGCCAGGAGCGCGCCCCAGATTTCTATTGCTACCACTATTGGGAAGAAAAATTATTTTCAGGGCTATATGCAGCTAAAAATTATTATTAATTTAAAAGCTGGTGGAGCTTGGTATAGATGGCCTAATACAATGAGTCCCACACACTGCTAGAAGGCCAAATATTTTTTCAGAGGTAGATGCAGAAAAAAATTCTATTCAGTTTGCAACCTGATGGAGGTCAGTATAGATGGACTAATAAACCAAGTCCTACACACTGCTAGAAGCCCAAATATTTTTTCAGAGCTAAATGCAGAAAAAAATTATAATGAATTTGCAACCTGATGGAGGTCAGTATAGATGGACTAATAGAACAAGTCCCACACACTGCCAGAAGCCCAAATATTTTTTCAGAGCTAGATGCAGAAAAAAATTATAATGAATTTGCAACCTGATGGAGGTCAGTATAGATGGACTAATAGAACAAGTCCCACACACTGCTACAAGCTGAAATATTTTTTCAGAGCTAGATGCAGAAAAAAATTATAATGAATTTGCAACCTGATGGAGGTCAGTATAGATGGACTAATAGAACAAGTCCCACACACTGCTAGAAGCCCAAATATTTTTTCAGAGCTAGATGCAGAAAAAAAATATAATGAATTTGCAACCTGATGGAGGTCAGTATAGATGGACTAATAGAACAAGTCCCACACACAGCTAGAAGCCCAAATATTTTTTTAGAGGTAGATGCAGAAAAAAATAATATTCAGTTTGCAACCTGATGGAGGTCAGTATAGATGGACTAATAGAACAAGTCCCACACACAGCTAGAAGCCCAAATATTTTTTCAGAGGTAGATGCAGAAAAAAATTATATTCAGTTTGCAACCTGATGGAGGTCAGTATAGATGGACTAATAGAACAAGTCCCACACACAGCTAGAAGCCCAAATATTTTTTCAGAGCTAGATGCTGAAAAAAATTATATTCAATTTGCAACCTGATGGAGGTCAGTATAGATGGACTAATAGAACAAGTCCCACACACTGCTAGAAGGCCAAATATTTTTTCAGAGCTAGATGGAGATAAAAATTATTTTTAATTTGCAACCTGATGGAGGTCAGTATAGATGGACTAATAGAACAAGTCCCACACACAGCTAGAAGCCCAAATATTTTTTCAGAGGTAGATGCAGAAAGCAATTATATTCAGTTTGCAACCTGATGGAGGTCAGTATAGATGGACTAATAGAACAAGTCCCACACACTGCTAGAAGGACAAAGATTTTTTCAGAGCTAGATGCAGATAAAAATTATTTTTAATTTGCAACCTGATGGAGGTCAGTATAGATGGACTAATAGTACAAGTCCCACACACAGCTAGAAGCCCAAATATTTTTTCAGAGGTAGATGCAGAGAAAAATTATATTCAGTTTGCAACCTGATGGAGGTCAGTATAGATGGACTAATAGAACAAGTCCCACACACAGCTAGAAGGCGAAATATTTTTTCAGAGCTAGATGCAGATAAAAATTATATTCAATTTGCAACCTGATGGAGGTCAGTATAGATGGACTAATAGAACAAGTCCCATACACTGCTAGAAGGCCAAATATTTTTTCAGAGCTAGATGCAGATAAAAATTATTTTTAATTTGCAACCTGATGGAGGTCAGTATAGATGGACTAATAGAACAAGTCCCACACACAGCTAGAAGCCCAAATATTTTTTCAGAGGTAGATGCAGAGAAAAATTATATTCAGTTTGCAACCTGATGGAGGTCAGTATAGATGGACTAATAGAACAAGTCCCACACACAGCTAGAAGGCCAAATATTTTTTCAGAGCTAGATGCTGAAAAAAATGATATTCAATTTGCAACCTGATGGAGGTCAGTATAGATGGACTAATAGAACAAGTCCCATGCACTGCTAGAAGGCCAAATATTTTTTCAGAGCTAGATGGAGATAAAAATTATTTTTCATTTGCAACCTGATGGAGGTCAGCATAGATGGACTAATAGAACAAGTCCCACACACAGCTAGAAGCCCAAATATTTTTTCAGAGGTAGATGCAGAAAGCAATTATATTCAGTTTGCAACCTGATGGAGGTCAGTATAGATGGACTAATAGAACAAGTCCCACACACTGCTAGAAGGCCAAATATTTTTTCAGAGCTAGATGCAGATAAAAATTATTTTTAATTTGCAACCTGATGGAGGTCAGTATAGATGGACTAATAGAACAAGTCCCACACACAGCTAGAAGCCCAAATATTTTTTCAGAGGTAGATGCAGAAAACAATTATATTCAGTTTGCAACCTGATGGAGGTCAGTATAGATGGACTAATAGAACAAGTCCCACACACTGCTAGAAGGTCAAATATTTTTTCAGAGCTAGATGCAGATAAAAATTATATTCAATTTGCAACCTGATGGAGGTCAGTATAGATGGACTAATAGAACAAGTCCCACACACTGCTAGAAGGCCAAATATTTTTTCAGAGCTAGATGCAGATACTAATTATATTCAATTTGCAACCTTATTGAGGTCAGTATAGATGGACTAATAGAATGATGCTATGCCCAAAAGGTTTTACTTCACTAGGTACAGTAAAAAAATTGGTATTCTATACACAGGTGGTGTATCTTGCAACACAGATAGGCTACTCCACTGACTAACACACTCTGCAATAGGCCAAAAAGGATTAGCTTTGCTAGATTTAGCCAAATGCTGTGAAAAAAACTTGCACAGCACTGGCACAGACCTGCCTGGCAAAAACTGATAGGAACTGATGTAACTTAGTCCTGAAAAGGACTGCAATTACAATTAGTCTTTACTCCCACAACCTATCTATTTAAGAGCACAGACCTGCCTGATAAAAGTCGTAGGAAATGATGTAACCTAGTCCTTAAAAGGACTGCAATCACAACTATTCCCTACTCCCAAGCTATCTGTAGATTTGTGCGAAAATTGGCTTGAAATTAACAAGGTATAGCGCACACAGCAACAGCGGTGCCGTCTAACACGCAGCTGCAGCAGTTAGAAAATGGTGGCGACGGGGAAAATGGCTGGGTCTTATAGGGCAAGGACATGTGACATACACTGCCAATGACACATGCCCTTGCTTGTGTGAAAAAAAGCACTTTGCTCCATGTGTGCGCTGCTGATAGGCTGACAGATTGCACCTCCCCACTGTAAATGCGGGAAAGAGAAAAAAAAAATGGAGATCTTCATTATTCCTGCAGAGATCCATCCCCTGCCCCTCCCCCCGCCCCGCTGTACACTCAAACTGCGTATTAACATTAATTTTCATCATTACAGAGAAAAATCCAGTTATGATTTTGGTGCACGAACAGTTATCGAACATAACCTCGAACAGCCGAATTTTTTTCAAATCGTTCGTATTCTCCGAACGGCTCGAACATAGCCCAAAACAGCTCGAATTTGAGATTGGCGAACAGTTTGAGTGGAACAACGCTCATCTCTAGTCTTTTTATTACACTGCGACCTCCACCACTCTTCCAAGGCTCATTGATATTGTCTTTTTAATCCACTAAGACCTCCACCACTCTTCCAAGAGGCATTAAAACCATCTTGTTAAGCTATTGTGACCTCCACATCTCTTCCACGGGGCATTGATATTGTCTTTTTATTTAACTGTAACCTCCACCACTGTTCCAAGGGGCATTGATATTGTCTTTTTATTTAACTGTAACCTCCACCACTGTTCCAAGGGGCATTGATATTGTCTTTTTATTCCACTGTAACCTCCATCACTCTTCCAAGGGGCATTGATATTGTCTTTTTATTCAACTGTAACCTCCACCACTCTTCCAAGGGGCATTGATATTGTCTTTTTATTCCACTGCGACCTCTACCACTCTTCCAAGGGGCATTCATATTGTCTTTTTAATCCACTGCGATCTCCACCACTCTTCCAAGGGGCATTAAAAAAGTCTTGCTAAGCTACTGTCACCTCCACGTCCCTTCCAAAGGGCATTAAAACAGTCAATTTAAACCACTGTGAACTCCACAGCTCTTGCAAGGGGTATTGATATTGTCTTTTTATTCCAATGTAACCTCAAGCACTCTTCCAAGGGGCATTGATATTTTCTTTTTATTCCACTGCAACTTGCACATCTCTTGCAAGGGGCATTAAAACTGTCTTGTTAAACTACTGTGACCTCCACGTCTCTTTCACGGGGCATTGATATTGTCTTTTTATTCCACTGTAACCTCCACCACTCTTCCAAGGGGCATTGATATTGTCTTTTTATTCCACTGGGACCTTCACCACTCTTCCAAGTGGCATTGATATTGTCTTTTTAATCCACTGCGACCTCCACCACTCTTCCAAGGGGCATTAAAACCGTATTGTTAAACTACTGTGACCTCCATGTCTCTTCCAAGCTGACTTAAAACCATCAATTGAAACCACTCTGAACTCCACAGCTCTTGCAAGAGGCATTGATAATGACTTTTTACTCCACTGTAACCTACAGCTCTCTTTCAAGGAGCATTGATATTGTCTTTTTATTCCACTGCGACCTCCACCACTCTTCCAAGAGGCATTAAAACAGTCTTGTTAAGCTACTGTGATGTCCACATCTCTTCCAAGGGGCATTAAAACCGTCTGGTTAAATGACTCTGAACTCCACAGCTCTTCCAATGGGCATTGATATTGTCTTTTTATTCCACTGTAACCTCCACCATTCTTCCAATGGGTATTGATATTGTCTTTTTAATGCACTGCGACCTCCACCACTCTTCCAAGGGGCATTAAAACCATCTGGTTAAACCACTCTGAACTCCATAGCTCTTTCAAGAGGCATTGATATTGTCTTTTTATTTCGCTGTAACCTCCACCACTCTTTCAAGGGGCATTGATATTGTCTTTTTATTCCACTGCGACCTCCACCACTCTTCCAAGGGGCATTAAAACTGTCTTGTTAAGCTACTGTGACCTCCTCGTGTCTTCCACGGGGCATTGATATTGTCTTTTTAATCCACTGTGACCCCCACCACTTTTCCAAGGGGCATTAAAACCGTCTTGATAATCTACTGTGACCTCCATGTCTCTTCCAAGGGGCAATAAAACCATCTGGTTAAACCACTCTGAACTCCACAGCTCTTCCAAGGGGCATTGGTATTGTCTGTTTATTCCACTCTAACCTCCACCACTCTTCCAAGGGGCATTAAAACCGTCGTGTTAAGCTACTGTGACCTCCACGTTTCTTCCAAGGGGCATTTAAACCGTCAATTTAAACCACTCTGAACTCCACAGCTCTTGCAAAAGGCATTGCCATTGTCTTTTTATTCCACTGTAACCTCCACCACTCTTCCAAGGGGCATTGATTTTGTCTTTTTAATCCACTGCGACCTCCATCTCTCTTCCAAGAAGCATTAAAACCATCTTGTTTAGCTACTGTGACCTCCACGTCTATTCCACGGTGCCTTAAAACCTTCTGGTTAAACCACTGCGACCTCCACCACTCTTCCAAGGGGTATTGATATTGTCTTTTTATTCCACTGTAACCTTCACCACTCTACCAAGGGGCATTGACATTGTCTTTTTATTCCACTGCGACCTCCACCTCTCTTCCAAGGGGCATTAAAACCATCTAGTTAAGCTACTGTGACCTCCAAGACTCTTCCACGAGGCATTGATATTGTCTTTTTATTCCACTGCGTCCTCCACATCTCTTCCAAGAGGAATTGATATTGTCTATTTATTCCACTGCGTCCTCCACCATTCTTCTAAGGGGCATTGATATTGTCTTTTTAATCCACTGCGACCTCCACCACTCTTCCAAGGGGCATTAAAACAGTTTTCATGAGCTTCTGTGACCTCCACGTCTCTTCCAAGGGGCATTAAAACCGTCTGGTTAAACCACTCTGAACTCCACAGCTCTTCCAAGAGGCATTGATATTGTCTTTTTATTCCACTGTAACCTCCACCAATCTTCCAAGGGGCATTGATTTTGTCTTTTTAATCCACTGCGACCTCCATCACTCTTCCAAGAAGCATTAAAACCGTCTTGTGAAGCTACTGCGACCTCCACGTCTATTCCACGGGGCATTGATATTGTCTTTTTATTCCACTGCGACCTCCACCACTCTTCCAAGGGGCATTGATATTTTCTTTTTAATCCACTGCGACCTCCACCAGTCTTCCAAGGGGCATTGATATTGTCTTTTTAATCCACTGCGATCTCCACCACTCTTCCAAGGGGCATTAAAACCGTCTTGTTATGCTACTGTGACTTCGACTTCTCTTCCAAGGGGCATTAAAACCATATGGTTAAACCACTCTGAACTCCACAGCTCTTCCAAGGGGCATTTGTATTGTCTTTTTATTCCACTCTAACCTCCACCACTCTTCCAAGATACATTGACATTGTCTTTTATTCCACTGCGACCTCCACCACTCTTCCAAGGGGCATTAAAACCATATTGTTAAGCTACAGTGACCTTCACATCTCTTCCACGGGGCATTGATATTGTCTTTTTATTTTACTGTAACCTCCACCAATCTTCCAAGGGGCATTAATATTTTTTTTTTATTCCACTGCGACCTCCACCACTCTTCCAAGGGGCCTTAAAACCATCTTGTTAAGTTACTGTGACCTCCACGTCTCTTCCAAGGAGCGTTAAAACCATCTGGTTATAACACTCTGAACTCCACTGCTCTTCCAAGGGTCATCATTATTGTCTTTTTATTCCACTGTAACCTCCACCACTCTTCCAAAGGGCATTGATATTGTCTTTTTATTCCACTGCGACCTCCACCAGTCCTCCAAGAGGCATTAAAACCGCCTTGTTAAGCTACTGTGACCTCCACGTCTCTTCCACGGGGCATTGAAAATGTCTTTTTATTCCACTGTAACCTCCACCACTCATCCAAGGGGAATTGATATTGTCTTTTTATTCCACTGCGACCTCCACCACTCTTCCAAGGGGCATTGGTAATGTCTTTTTATTCCACTGCGACCTCCTTCACTCTTCCAAGGCTCATTGATATTGTCTTTTTAATCCACTGCGACCTCCACCACTCTTCCAAGGGGCATTAAATCCGTCTTGTTAAGCTACCGTGACCTCCACGTGTCTTCCACGGGGCATTGATATTGTCTTTTTAATCCACTGTGACCTCCACCACTTTTCCAAGGGGCATTAAAACCGTCTTGTTAATCTACTGTATCCTCCACGTCGCTTCCAAGGGGCAATAAAACCATCTGGTTAAACCACTCTGAACTCCACAGCTCTTCCAAGGAGCATTGGTATTGTCTTGTTATTCCATTCTAACCTCCACCACTATTCCAGGGGGCATTGACATTGCCTTTTTATTCCACTGCGACCTCCATCATTCTTCCAAGGGGCATTGATATTGTCTTTTTATTTCACTGCCACCTCCACCACTCTTCCAAGGGGCATTGATATTGTCTTTTTAATCCACTGCGACCTCCACGACTTTTCCAAGGGGCATTAAAAACCTCTTTTTAAGCTACTGTGACCTCCACGTCACTTCCAATGGGCATAAAAATCGTCTGGTTAAACCACTCTGAACTCCACAGCTCTTCCAAGGTTCATTGGTATTGTTTTTTTATTCCACTCTAACCTCCACCACTCTTCCAAGGGGCATTGACATTGTCTTTTTATTCCACTGCGACCTCCACCATTCTTCCAAGGGGCATTAAAATTGTCTTGTAAGCTACAGTTACCTCCACGTCTCTTCCACGGGGCATTGGTATTGTCTTTAAATTCCACTGTAACCTCCACCACTCTACCAAGGGGCATTGATATTGTATTTTTATTCCACTGCTCCCTCCACCACTCTTCCAAAGGGCAGTGATATTGTCTTTTTAATCCACTGCGACCTCCACCACTCTTCCAAAGGGCATTAAAACCAACTTGTTAAGCTACTGTGACCTCAACGTCTCTTCCATGGGGCATTGATATTGTCTTTTTATTCCACTGCGACCTCCACCACTCTTCCTCGGGGCATTGATATTGTCTTTTTAATCCACTGCAACCTCCACCACTCTACCATGTGGCATTAAAACCGTCTTGTTAAGCTACTGTGACCTCCACGTCTTTTCCAAAGGGCATTAAAACCGTATGGTTAAACCAATCTGAACTCCACAGAGCTTCCGAGGGGCATTGATATTGTCTTTTTATTCCACTGTATCCTCCACCACTCTTCCAAGGGGCATTGATATTGTCTTTTTATTCCACTGCGACCTCCAACACTCTTCCAAGGGCCATTAAAACCATGTTGTTAAGCTACTTTGACCTCCACGTCAATTCCACGGGGCATTAAAACCATCAATTTAAACCACTCTGTACTCCACAGCTCTTGCAAGGGGCATTGATATTGTCTTTTTATTCCAATGTAACCTCCAGCACTCTTCCAATTGGCATCGATGTTGTCTTTTTATTCCACTGCATCTTCCACCTCTCTTCCAAGGGGCATTAAAACCGTCTTGTTAAGCTACTGTGACCTCCACGTCTCTTTCACGGCTCCTTGATATTGTCTTTTTATTCCACTGTAACCTCCACCACTCTTCCAAGGGGCATTGATATTGTCTTTTTATTCCACTGGGACCTTCACCACTCTTCCAAGTGGCATTGCTATTGTCTTTTTAATCCACTGTGACCTCCACCACTCTTCCAAGGGGCCTAAAAACCGTATTGTTAAGCTACTGTGACCTCCACGTCTCTTCCAAAGTGCATTAAAACTGTCAATTTAAACCACTCTGAACTCCACAGCTCTTGTAAGAGGCATTGATATTGTCTTTTTATTCCACTGTAACCTACAGCACTCTTTCAAGGGGCATTGATATTGTCTTTTTATTCCACTACGACTTCCACCACCCTCCCAAGGTACATTAAAAACATCTTGTTTAGCTACTGTAACGTCCATGTCTATTCCACGGGGCATTGATATTGTCTTTTTATTCCACTGTGACCTCCACCACTCTTCCAAGGGGCATTAAAACCATCTGTTAAGCTTCTGTGACCTCCACGTCTCTTCCAAGGGGCATTAAAACCGCATGTTTAAACCACTCTGAACTCCACAGCTCTTCCAAGAGGCATTGATATTGTCGATTTATTCAACTGTAACCTCCACCACTCTACCAAGGGGCATTGATATTGTCTTTTTTTTCCACTGCGACCTCCACCACTCTTCCAAGGGGATTTGATAGTCTTTTTATTCCACTGCGACCTCCACCACTCTTCCAAGGGACATTGATTTTGTCTTTTTATTCCACTGCGACCTCTACCACTCTTCCAATGGGCATTGATATTGTCTTTTCAATCCACTCCAACCTCCACCACTCTTCCAAGGGGCATTAAAGCCGTCTTGTTAAGCTACTGTCACGTCCATGTCTATTCCACGGGGCATTGATATTGTCTTTTTATTGCACTGTATCCTCCACCACTCTTCCAAGGGGCATTGATATTGTCTTTTTATTCCACTGCGACCTCCAACACTCTTCCAAGGGCCATTAAAACCGTGTTGTTAAGCTACTTTGACCTCTACGTCAATTCCACGGGGCATTAAAACCATCAATTTAAACCACTCTGTACTCCACAGCTCTTGCAAGGGGCATTGATATTGTATTTTATTCCAATGTAACCTCCAGCACTCTTCCAATTGGCATTGATATTGTCTTTTTATTCCACTGCATCTTCCACCTCTCTTCCAAGGGGCATTAAAACTGTCTTGTTAAGCTACTGTGACCACCATGTCTCTTTCACAGGGCCTTGATATTGTCTTTTTATTCCACTGTAACCTCCACCACTCTTCCAAGGGGCATTGATATTGTCTTTTTATTCCACTGGGACCTTCACCACTCTTCCAAGTGGCATTGATATTGTCTTTTTAATCCACTGTGACCTCCACCACTCTTCCAAGGGGCCTAAAAACAATATTGTTAAGCTACTGTGACCTCCACGTCTCTTCCAAAGTGCATTAAAACTGTCAATTTAAACCACTCTGAACTCCACAGCTCTTGCAAGAGGCATTGACATTGTCTTTTTATTCCACTGTAACCTACAGCACTCTTTCAAGGGGCATTGATATTGTCTTTTTATTCCACTACGACTTCCACCACCCTCCCAAGGTACATTAAAAACATCTTGTTTAGCTACTGTAACGTCCATGTGTATTCCACGGGGCATTGATATTGTCTTTTTATTCCACTGTGACCTCCACCACTCTTCCAAGGGGCATTAAAACCATCTTGTTAAGCTTCTGTGACCTCCACGTCTCTTCCAAGGGGCATTAAAACCGCATGTTTAAACCACTCTGAACTCCACAGCTCTTCCAAGAGGCATTGATATTGTCGATTTATTCAACTGTAACCTCCACCACTCCACCAAGGGGCATTGATATTGTCTTTTTTTTCCACTGCGACCTCCACCACTCTTCCAAGGGGATTTGATAGTCTTTTTATTCCACTGCGATCTCCACCACTCTTCCAAGGGGCATTGATTTTGTCTTTTTATTCCACTGCGACCTCTACCACTCTTCCAATGGGCATTGATATTGTCTTTTCAATCCACTCCAACCTCCACCACTCTTCCAAGGGGCATTAAAGCCGTCTTGTTAAGCTACTGTCACGTCCATGTCTATTCCACGGGGCATTGATATTGTCTTTTTATTCCACTGTAACCTCCACCACTCTTCCAAGGGGCATTGATATTGTCTTTTTATTCCACTGCAACCTCCGCCTCTCTTCCAAGGGGCATTAAAACCATCTTGTTAAGCTACTGTGAACTCCAAGTCTCTTCCACGAGGCATTGATATTGTCTTTTTATTCCACTGCGACCTCCACATCTCTTCCAAGAGGAATTGATATTGTCTTTTTATTCCACTGCGACCTCCACCACTCTTCTAAGGGGCATTGATATTGTCTTTTTAATCCACTGCGACCTCCACCACTCTTCCAAGGGGCATTAAAACAGTCTGGATAAGCTACTGTGACCTCCACGTCTCTTACAAGGGGCATTAAACCGTCTGGTTAAACCACTCTGTACTCCACAGCTCTTCCAAGAGGCATTGATATTGTCTTTTTATTCCACTGCGACCTCCACCTCTCTTCCAAGGGGCATTAAAATCATCTTGTTAAGCTACTGTGAACTTCAAGTCTCTTCCACGAGGCATTGATATTGTCTTTTTATTCCACTGCGACCTCCATATCTCTTCCAAGGGGAATTGATATTGTCTTTTTATTCCACTGCGACCTCCACCACTCTTCCAAGGGGCTTTGATATTGTCTTTTTTATCCACTCCGAACTCCACCACTCTTCCAATGGGCATTAAAACCGTCTTGTTATGCTACTGTGACCTCCACGTCCCTTCCACTGGGCATTGATATTGTCTTTTTATTCCATTGCGACATCCACCACTGTTCCAAGGGGCATTAATACCGTCTTGTTAAGCTACTGTGACCTCCAAGTCTCTTCCAAGGGGCATTAAAACCGTCTGGTTAAACCGCTCTGAGCTCCACAGCACTTCCAAGGGGCATTTACAATGTCTTTTTATTCCATTGTAACCTTCTGCACTCTTCCAAGTGCATTGATTTTGTCTTTTTATTCCTCTGCGACATCCACGACTCTTCCAAGGGGCATTAAAACCGTCTTGTTAAGCTACTGTGACCTCCAAGTTTCTTACACAGGGCATTGACATTGTCTTTTTATTCCACTGTAACCTCCACCACTTTTCAAAGGGGCATTGATATTGTCTTTTTATTCCACTGTAAACTCCACCAATCTTCTAAGGGGCATTGATATTGTCTTTTTATTCCACTGCGACCTCCACCACTCTTCTAAGGGGCATTGATATTGTCTTTTAAATCCACAACGATCTCCACCACTATTCCAAGGGGCATTTAAACAGTCTTGTTAAGCTACTGTGACCTCCTCGTCTCTTCCAAGGGGCATTAAAACCGTCTGGTTAAACCACTCTGAACTCCACAGCTCTTATAAGAGGCATTGATATTGTCTTTTTATTCAAATGTAACATCCACCACTCTTCCAAGCGGCATTGATATTGTCTTTTTATTCCACTGCGACCTCCACCTCTCTTCCAAGGGGCCTTGATATTGTCTTTTTAATCAACTGCGACCTCCAAATCTCTTACAAGGGGCATTAAAACCATCTTGTTAAGCTACTGTGACCTCCAAGTCTCTTGCACGAGGCATTGATATTGTCTTTTTATTCCACTGCGACCTCCACATCTCTTCCAAGTGGAATTGATATTGTCTTTTTGTTCCACTGCGACCTCCACCACTCTTCTAAGGGGCATTAATATTGTCTTTTTAATCCACTGCGACCTCCACCACTCTTCCAAGGGGCATTAAAACAGTTTTGATAAGCTACTGTGACCTCTACGTCTCTTACAAGGGGCAATAAAAACGTCTGGTTAACCCATTCTGTACTACACAGTTCTTCCAAGGAGCATTGATATTGTCTTTTTATTCGACTGTAACCTCCACCACTCTTCCAATGGGCATTGATATTGACTTTTCATTCCACTGCGACCTCCACCTCTCTTCCAAGTGGCATTGATATTGTCTTTTTAAACAATTGCCACCTCCACCTCTCTTCCAAGGGGCATTAAAACGGCCTTGTTACGCTACTGTGACCTCCACATCCTTTCCACGGGGCATTGATATTGTCTTTTTATTCCACTGCGACCTCCACCACTCTTCCAAAGGGCATTGATATTGACTTTTTAATCCACTGCGACCTCCACCACTCTTCCAAGAGGCATTAAAACAGTCTTGTTAAGCTACTGTGACCTCCACATCTCTTCCAACGGGCATTAAAACCATCTGGTTAAACCACTCTGAACTCCACAGCTCTTTCAAGGGACATTGATATTGTCTTTTCATTCCACTGTAACCTCCACCATTCTTTCAAGGGGTATTGATATTGTCTTTTTAATGCACTGCGACCTCCACCGATCTTCCAAGGGGCATTAAAACCATCTGGTTAAACCACTCTGAACTCCACAGCTCTTCCAAGTGGCATTGGTATTGTCTTTTTATTCCACTGTGACTTCCACCTCTCTTCTAAGGGGCACTGATATTGTCTTTTTAATCCACTGTAACCTCCACCACTTTTCCTATGGGAATTGATATTGTCTTTTTATTATTATTATTTATTATTATAGCGCCATTTATTCCATGGCGCTTTACATGTGATAGGGATATACATAACAAAAGCATTTACATAATCTTAACAAAACGAGTCAGTGACTGGTACAGGAGTAGCGAGGAGCCTGCCCGCAAGGGCTCACATTCTAGAAGGGATGGGTGAGGATACATTAGGTGAGGGTAGAGCTGGTCGTGCAGCGGTGGTTACTGCAGGTTGTAGGCTTGTCGGAAGAGGTGGATCTTCATGTTTCTTTTGAAGGTTTCCGCGGTCGGCGAGAGTCTGATGTGTTGGGGTAGAGAGTTCCAGAGTAGGGGGGATGCACGGGAGAAATCTTGTATACGATTGTGGGAGGAGGAGATAAGAGTTGAGTAGAGAAGGAGATCTTGTGAGGATTCGAGGTTGCGTGCAGGTAAGTACCGGGAGACTAGGTGACAGATGTATGGGGGAGACAAGTTGTGGATGGCTTTGTGTGCCATGGTTAGAGTTTTGACCTGGATTCTCTGGGCAATGGGGAGCCAGTGAAGAGATTTACAGAGTTGAGAGGCCGGGGAATAGCGGGGGAACAGGTGAATTAGTCGAGTAGCAGAGTTTAAGATAGATTGGAGAGGCGCAAGAGTGATGTCAGGGAGGCCACGGTGCAGGAGGTTGCAGTAGTCGAGGCGGGATATGATGAAGGCATGCACTAGTGTTTTGGCAGAGTCTTTGCTGAGGAATGCACGGATCCGGGAGATGTTTTTGAGTTGGAGTTGGCAGGAAGTGGAAAGGGCTTGGATATGTGGCTTGAAGGAGAGATCAGAGTCCAGGGTTACTCCAAGGCAGCGAGCTTGTGGGACTGGGGAGAGTGAACAGCCATTGACGTTGATGGCTAGGTCAGATGGGGGATGTGAATGAGAGGGTGGAAAGATGATGAACTTTGTTTTATCCATGTTGAGTTTTAGAAATCTGTCAGAGAAGAAGAATGACTTGGCGGACAGACATTGTGGGATTTTGGTTAGTAGGGAGGAGATATCGGGTCCAGAGAGGTAGATCTGTGTGTCGTCAGCATAGAGGTGATACTGAAAACCGTGAGACTCTATGAGCTGTCCCAGGCCAAAGGTGTAGATGGAGAACAGCTGAGGTCCTAGAATTAAACCTTGGGGGACACCGACAGATAGGGGGCGAGATGAGGAGGTGGTGCATGAGTGGGAGACGCTGAATGTCCTGTCTGTTAAGTATGAGGAGATCCAAGATAGAGCCAAGTCCGTGACGCCAACAGATGAGAGAATCTGGACTAAGAGGGAATGGTCCACTGAGTCAAAGGCAGATGACAGGTCCAGAAGGAGGAGGATGGAGTAGTGTCGCTTGGATTTGGCATTTAGTAGGTCGTTGGTGACTTTGGTCAGAGCAGTTTCAGTCGAGTGATGCGGTCGGAAGCCAGATTGCAGGCGGTCGAAGAGGGAGCAGGAGGAGAGATGGGAGGACAGTTCAAGGTGGACATGTTGTTCTAGTAGTTTTGAGGCAAAGGGGAGGAGTGATATGGGGCAGTAGCTAGTCAGAGAGGAAGGGTCAAGGGAGGGCTTTTTGAGGATGGGTGTGATTGCGGCATGTTTGAAACATGAGGGGAAGACACCGGTTGTTAGTGACAGATTGAAGAGGTGGGTTAGGGTTGGGATGAAGACTGTGGTAAGGTTAGTGTTGAGGTGGGATGGGATTGGGTCAAGTTCGCAGGTGGTGAAGTGTGATTTGGAGAGTAAAGAGGAGACTTGACCTTCTGTAATGGTGGAGAAGTGGGGTTTGGAGGAGGAGGGTTGAATAGATATGAGGAGGGGTTGTGTGGACTTTAGGCAAAAGTTTTGTCTGATGGTGTCAATCTTCTGTTTGACGAATGAGGCAAAGTCGTCGGCTGAGATGAGAGAAGAGGGAGGAGGTGCTGGGGGATTAAGGAGAGAGTTGAAAATGTTAAATAGCTGTTTAGGGTTGTGAGATAGGGAGAAAATGAGAGATGAGAAGTAGGTTTGTTTTCCTGTAGTGACTGCGGAGTTGAAATTAGTGAGGGATTGTTGAATGCGATGAAGTGCTCGATGGATAGAGAACTTTTCCATCTCTGCTCCGCAACCCTGGAGGCCCGGCGCACTTCTTTAGTAAGTTTAGTGTCCCAGGGTTGCCTGTTGAATGTGCGAGATGTGGTGTGTGTGAGAGGGGCGATCGAGCCTAGAGCTGTAGCTATTGTGGTGTTATATGAAGCAGCAGCAACGTCTGCATTGTGTAAGGAATTTATGTCTGTAAGAGGGAGGAGGGATTCAGAGAGTGAGAGTAAGTCAAGGTGTTTGAGAGTTCTGCGAGGGTATGCAAGTTTGTGGAGTGGGGATTGTTGCCCTGGGGAGGAGAGGGAAGAGAATGTAAGTAGGCTGTTATCAGAGAGAGGGAGAGGTGAGTTAGAGAGGTTAGATAGGGAACAGAGGCGGGTGAAGATGAGGTCCAGTGTGTGGCCATCTTTGTGGGTGGGTGTAGAAGACCATTGAGTGAGTCCGAAGGAGGAAGTGAGAGATAGGAACTTAGAGACAGACGAGTGGGAAGTGTTAATGGGGATGTTGAAGTCACCCATTATGATAGTGGGGAAGTCAGTGGAGAGGAAGTGAAGCAGCCAGGTGGTGAAGTGGTCTAAGAAGGTGGTGGCTTGCCCTGGGGGCCGGTAAACAACGGCCAGTTGGAGGTTGGAGGGGGAATAGATGCGCACACAGTGCACCTCAAAGAGGGGAGTGTAACGGAGGGCGGCAGTGGGATTTGGGTGAAAGCGCAGTGTTCTGATAGGAGAAAACCTACGCCTCCTCCATGTTTGCCGTTGGGGCGGGGGTTGTGGGAAAGGTGGAATCCGCCATATGAAAATGCAGCTGGGGAGGCTGTGTCAGAGGGGGTGAGCCAGGTTTCAGTGATGGCGAGGAAGGAAAGTTTGTTTGTAATGAAAAGATCGTGGATGAAGGAAAGTTTGTTGCAGACAGAGGGAGCGTTCCATAGAGCTCCTGTTAGAGCAACTAAGGGAGTGGGGATTGGTTGGATGGGTATGAGGTTAGAAGGGTTGCGACAGTTTGTGGAAGGTCGTGGATAGGAGGAAGAAGTAACTGTGGGGATATGGCGAGGAGGACCAGGATTTGGAGAGATATCTCCAGCAGTGAGGAGGAGCAGAGAAAGTGTTAGCAGGTGGGAGCAAGAGAGAGCATGAGGTGGCTGTCTGTGTTTAGAGATCCAAGATTGAATGTTTAGGAATAATTTGGAGGAGGAGGTGAGATGAATGGGGAGGATGGAGGGAGAGATGAAGAGTTTCTTACTAGGTGTAGGGATTTGAGGGGTTACTAGAAAGTGGAGGACTATAGAGGAAAAAGTGAGAGCTAACAGAAACATAGTTAAAAGAGAGTAAGTGGTCAAAGTGTTGGTTACCTGACTCCTGCCCTGACTAACTGCCTCTGAAATAACTGCCACTTATCTCCGAAGCCACTTTGCACAAGAAGATGCGTGCACCCCTTACAGAGCTTCTAAATATATATGGCACATAAAACTATCAGGTGAAGGGCATTATGGGAGCTGCATATGGCTAAATTAGCAGAGGGTCGACTCACCAGTAGATGGCTGGGTGATCAAACACAGAGCTAGGACTCTAGTCTCTGCAGTTTAGCACCTCTAAAAATCAGATAAGATCTATAGTAGGGAAGGGACAGACATATGTGGGTATTGAATGGAGTGGGACAGATAAAGCAGAGAAGTTATGCAGAGCATGCACCAGTGAGGTGAATCAGCAAAGCAGAGCATTAGATTACAGCAGACACAGCAAGCAGAGAAGTTATGAAGAGCATGTACCAGTGAGGTGAATCAGCAAAGCAGAGCATTAGATTACAGCAGACACAGCAAGCAGAGAAGTTATGCAGAGCATGTACCAGTGAGGTGAATCAGCAAAGCAGAGCATTAGATTACAGCAGACACAGCAAGCAGAGAAGTTATGCAGAGCATGTACCAGTGAGGTCAATCAGCAAAGCAGAGCGTTAGATTACTGCAGACACAGCAAGCAGAGAAGTTATGCACAGCATGTACCAGTGAGGTTATTCCACTACGACCTCCACCACTCTTACAAGGGGCATTTATATTGTCTTTTTATTCCACTGCGACCTCCGCCACTCTTCCAAATGGCATTGATATTGTCTTTTATTCCACTGTAACCTCCACCACTGTTCAAAGGGGCATTAAAACCATCTTGTTAAGCTACTGTGACTTCCACGTCTCTTCCACGGGGCATTAATATTGTCTTTTTATTCCACTGTAATCTCCACCACTCTTCCAAGAGTCATTGATATTGTCTTTTTATTCCACTGTAACCTCCACCACTCTTCCAAGGGGCATTGATATTGTCTTTTTATTCCACTGCGACCTCCACCACTCTTCCAAGGTTCATTGATATTGTCTTTTTAATCCACTGCGACCTCCACCACTCTTCCAAGGGGCATTAAAACCATTTTGATAAGCTACTGTGATCTCCACGTCTCTTCCAAGGGGCACAAAACCGTTTGGTTAAACCACTCTGTACTCCACAGCTCTTCCAAGGGGCATTGATATTGTATTTTTATTCCACTGTGACCTCCACCACTCTTCCAAGGGGCATTAAAACTGTCTTGTTAAGCTACTGTGACCTCCAAGTCTCTTCCAAGGGGCATTAAAACCGTCTGGTTAAACCGCTCTGAGCTCCACAGCTCTTCCAAGGGGCATTGACAATGTCTTTTTATTCCATTGTAACCGTCTGCACTCTTCCAAGTGCATTGATATTGTCTTTTTATTTTACTGCGACCTCCATCACTCTTCCAAGGGGCATTGATATTGTCTTTTTAATCCACTGCGACCTCCATCACTCTTCCAAGAAGCATTGAAACCACCTTGTTAAGCTACTGTGACCTCCACGTCTATTCCACGGTGCATTAAAACTTTCTGGTTAAACCACTGTGAATGCCACAGCTCTTCCAAGGGGCATTGATATTGTCTTTTTATTCCACTCTTTCCTCCACCACTCTTCCAAGGGGCACTGATATTGTCTTTTTAATCAACTGCGACCTCCATTACTCTTCCAAGAAGCATTGAAACCATCTTGTTAAGCTACTGTGACCTCTACGTCGATTCCACGGTGTATTAAAACTTTCTGGTTAAACCACTGTGAACTCCACAGGTCTTCCAAGGGGCATTGATATTGTCTTTTTATTCCACTCTAACCTTCACCACTCTTCCAAGGGGCATTGATATTGTCTTTTTATTTTACTTCAACCTCCACCACTCTTCCAAGGGCCATTAATATTGTCTTTTTATTTCACAGTGACCTCCACGTCTCTTCCAATTGGCATTGATATTGTCTTTTTAATTTATTGGAACCTCCACCACTCTTCCAAGGGAAATTTGATATTGTCTTTTTATTCCACTGTAACCTCAACCATTCTTCCAAGGGACATTGATATTGTCTTTTTATTCCACTGTATCCTCCACCACTCTTCCAAGGGGCATTGATATTGTCTTTTTATTCCACAGTAACCTCCACCACTCTTCCAAGGGGCATTGATATTGTCTTTTTAATCCACTGCGATCTCTACCACTCCTCCAAGGGGCTTTAAAACAGTCTTGATAAGCTTCTGTAACCTCCACGTCTCTTCCAAGGGGCATTTAAACCGCATGGTTAAACCACTCTGAACTCCACAGCTCTTCCAAGACGCATTGATATTGTCGTTTTATTCAGCTGTAACCTCCACCACTCTTCCAAGGGGCATTGATATTGTCTTTTTTTTCCACTGTGACCTCCTCCACTCTTCCAAGGGGATTTGATAGTCTTTTTAGTCCACTGCGACCTCCACCACTCCTCCAAGGGGCATTAAAACCGTCTTGTTAAGCTAGTGTGACCTCCACGTCCCTTCCACGGGGCATTGATATTGTCTTTTTATTCCACTGCGACCTCCACCACTCTTCCAAGGGGCATTGATATTGTCTTTTTAATCCACTGCGACCTCCTCCACTCTTCCAAGGGACATTGATATTGTCTTTTTATTCCACTGCGACCTTCACACCTCTTCCAAGGAATATTGATATTGTCTTTTTTTTCCACTGTAACCTCCACCACTCTTCTAAGGGGCATTGATATTTTCTTTTCATTCCACTGCGACCTCCAGCACTCTTCCAAGGGGCATCGATAATGTCTTTTTAATCCACTGCGACCTCCACCACTCTTCCAAGGGGTATTAAAACCTTCTTGTTAAGCTACTGTGACCTCCACGTCTCTTCCAAGGGGCATTAAAACCGTCAATTTAAACCACTCAGAACTCCACAGCTCTTGCAAGAGGCATTGATATTGTCTTTTTATTCCACTGTAAATTCCACCACTCTTCCAAGGGGCATTGATTTTGTCTTTTTAATCCACTGCGACCTCCATCTCTCTTCCAAGAAGCATTAAAACCGCCTTGTTTAGCTACTGAGACCTCCACGTCTTTTCCACAGTGACTTAAAACCTTTTGGTTAAACCACTGTGAACTTCACAGCTCTTCCAAGGGTCATTGATATTGTCTTTTTATTCCACTGTAACCTCCACCACTTTTTCAAGGGGCATTGATATTGTCTTTTTATTTCACTGCGACCTCCACCTCTCTTCCAAGGGGCATTAAAACCATCTTGTTAATATACTGTGACCTCCAACTCTCTTCCACGAGGCATATATATTGTCTTTTTATTCCACTGCGACCTCCACATCTCTTCCAAGTGGAATTGATATTGTCTTTTTATTCCACTGCAACCTCCATCACTCTTCTAAGGGGCATTGATATTGTCTTTTTAATCCACTGCGACCTCCACCACTCTTCCAAGGGCATTAAAACAGTTTTGATAAGCTACTGTGACCTCCACTTCTCTTCCAAGGGGCATTAAAACCGTCTGGTTAAACCACTCTGAACTCCACAGCTCTTCCAAGGTTCATTGATATTGTCTTTTTAATCCACTGCGACCTCCACCACTCTTCCAAGGGGCATTAAAACCATCTTGTTAAGCTTCTGTCACCTCCACGTCTCTTGCAAGGGGCACTAAAACCGTTTGGTTAAACCACTCTGTACTCCACAGCTCTTTCAAGGGGCATTGATATTGTCTTTTTATTTCACTGTAACTTCCACCACTCTTTCAAGGGGCATTGATATTCTATTTTTATTCCACTGTGACCTCCACCACTCTTCCAAGGGGCATTAAAACCGTCTTGTTAAGCTTTTGTGACCTCCAAGTCTCGTCCAAGGGGCATTAAAACTGTCTGGTTAAACCGCCCTGAGCTCCACAGCTCTTCCAAGGGGCATTGATATTGTCTTTTTATTCCATTCTAACCTCCACCCCTCTACCAAGGGGCATTGATGTTGTCTTTTTATTCCACTACGACCTCCACCACTCTTCCAAGGGTCATTGATATTGTCCTTTTATTCCACTGCGACCTCCACCACTCTTCTAAGGGGCATTGATATTGTCTTTTTAATCCACTGCGACCTCCACCACTCTTCCAAGTGGCATTAAAACAGTTTTGATAAGCTACTGTGACCTCCACGTCTCTTCCAAGGGGCATTAAAACCGTCTGGTTAAACCACTCTGAACTAAACAGCTCTTCCAAGAGGCATTGATATTGTGTTTTTATTCCACTGCGACCTCCACCACTCTTCCAAGGTTCATTGATATTGTCTTTTTAATCCACTGCGACCTCCACCACTCTTCCAAGGGGCATTAAAACCATCTTGTTAAGCTTCTGTCACCTCCACGTCTCTTCCAAAGGGAACTAAAACCATTTGGTACAACCACTCTGTACTCCACAGCTCTTCCAAGGGTCATTGATATTGTCTTTTTATTTCACTGTAACTACCACCACTCTTTCAAGGGGCATTGATATTGTATTTTTATTCCACTGTGACATCCACCACTCTTCCAAGGGGCAATTAAAACAGTCGTGCTAAGCTACTGTGAACTCCAAGTCTCTTCCAAGTGGCATTAAAACCCTCTGGTTAAACCACTCTGAGCTCCACAGCTCTTCCAAGGGGCATTGACAATGTCTTTTTATTCCATTGTAACCTTCTGCACTCTTCCAAGTGCATTGATATTGTCTTTTTATTTTACTGCGACCTCCATCACTCTTCCAAGGGGCATTAAAACCGTCTTGTTAAGCTACTGTTACCTCCATGTTTCTTACACAGGGCATTGATATTGTCTTTTTATTCCACTCTAAACTCCACCACTCTTCCAAGGGGCATTGATATTGTCTTTTCATTTTACTGCGACCTCCACCACTCTTCCAAGGGGCATTAATATTGACTTTTTATTCCACTGTGACCTCCACGTCTCTTCCAAGGGGCATTGATATTGTCTTTTTCATTAATTGGAACCTCCACCACTCTTCCAAGGGGCATTGATATTGTCTTTTTATTCCACTGTAACCTCCACCATTCTTCCAAGGGACATTGATATTGTCTTTTTATTCCGCTGTAACCTCCACCACTCTTCCAAGGGGCATTGATATTGTCTTTTTATTCCACTGTAACCTCCACCACTCTTCCATGGGGCATTGATATTGTCTTTTTAATCCACTGCGACCTCCACCACTCCTCCAAGGGGCTTTAAAACAGTCTTTATAAGCTTCTGTGACCTCCACGTCACTGCCAAGGGGCATTTAAACCGCATGGTTAAACCACTCTGAACTCCACAGCTCTGCCAAGAGGCATTGATATTGTCTTTTTATTCAACTGTAACCTCCACCACTCTTCCAAGGGGCATTGATATTGTCTTTTTTTTCCACTGCGACCTCCACCACTCTTCCAATGAGATTTGATAGTCTTTTTAATCCACTGCGACCTCCACCACTATTCCAAGGTGCATTAAAACCGTCTTGTTAAGCTACTGTGACCTCCACGTGTCTTCCACGGGGCATTGATATTGTCTTTTTATTCCACTGCGACCTCCACCACTCTTCCAAGGGGCATTGATATTTTCTTTTTAATCCACTGCGACCTCCACCACTCTTCCAAGGGACATTGATATTGTCTTTTTATTCCACTGCGACCTTCACCCCTCTTCCAAGGAACATTGATATTGTCTTTTTTTTCCACTGTAACCTCCACCACTCTTCTAAGGTGCATTGATATTTTCTTTTTATTCCACTGCGACCTCCACCACTCTTCGAAGGGGCATCGATAATGTCTTTTTAACCAATGCGACCTCCAGCACTCTTCCAAGGGGCATTAAAACAGTCTTGTTAAGCTACTGTGACCTCCAAGTTTCTTCCAAGGGGCATTAAAACCGTCTGGTTAAACCGCTCTGAGATCCACAGCTCTTCCAAGGGGCATTGATATTGTCTTTTTATTCCACTGTAACCTCCACCACTCTTCCAAGGGGCATTGATTTTGTCTTTTTAATCCACTGCGACCTCCATCTCTCTTCCAAGAAGCATTAAAACCATCTTGTTTAGCTGCTGTGACCTCCATGTCTATTCCATGGTGCCTTAAAACCTTCTGGTTAAACCACTGTGAACTGCACAGCTCTTCCAAGGGGCATTGATATTGTCTTTTTATTCCACTGTAACCTCCACCACTCTTCCAGGGGGCATTGATATTGTCTTTTTATTTTACTGCGACCTCCACCACTCTTCCAAGGTGCATTAATATTGTCTTTTTATTCCACTGCGACCTCCACCACTCTTCCAAGGGTCATTGATATTGTCTTTTTATTCCACTGTAACCTCCACCACTCTAACAAGGGGCATTGATATTGTCTTTTTATTCCACTGCGACCTCCACCTCTCTTCCAAGGGGCATTAAAACCATCATGTTAATATACTGTGACATCCACGTCTCTTCCACGAGGCATTGATATTGTCTTTTTATTCCACTGTGGCCTCCACAGCTCTTCCAAGTGGAATTGATACTGTCTTTTTATTCCACTGCGACCTCCACCACTCTTCTAAGGGGCATTGATATTGTCTTTTTAATCCACTGCGACCTCCACCACTCTTCCGAGGGGCATTGATATTGTCTCTGTTTTCCACTGCGACCTCCACCACTCTTTCCAAGGGGCTTTGATATTGTGTTTTTTATCCACTGCGACCTCCACCACTCTTCCAATGAGCATTAAAACCATCTTGTTATGCTACTGTGACCTCCACGTCCCTTCCACTGGGCATTGATATTGTCTTTTTTTCCATTGCGACCTCCCCCACTCTTCCAAAGGGCATTAAAACCGTCTTGTTAAGCTACTTTGACCTCCAAGTCTCTTCCAAGGAGCATTAAAACCTTCTGGTTAAATCTCTCTGAGATCCACAGCTCTTCCAAGGGGCATTGACAATGTCTTTTTATTAAATTGTAAACTTCTGCACTCTTCCAAGTGCATTGATATTGTCTTTTTATTCCACTGCGACCTTCACCACTCTACCAAGGTTCATTGATATTGTCTTTTTAATCCACTGCGTCCTCCACCACTCTTACAAGGTGCATTAATATTGTCTTTTTATTCCACTGCGACCTCCACCACTCTTCCAAGGGTCATTGATATTGTCTTTTTATTCCACTGTAACCTCCACCACTCTTACAAGGGGCATTGATATTGTCTTTTTATTCCACTGCGACCTCCACCTCTCTTCCAAGGGGCATTAAAACCATCATGCTAATATACTGTGACCTCCAAGTCTCTTCCACGAGGCATTGATATTGTCTTTTTATTCCACTGCGGCCTCCACAGCTCTTCCAAGTGGAATTGATATTGTCTTTTTATTCCACTGCGACCTCCACCACTTTTTTAAGGGGCATTGATATTGTCTTTTTAATCCACTGCGACCTCCACCACTCTTCCGAGGGGCATTGATATTGTCTCTGTTTTCCACTGCGACCTCCACCACTCTTTCCAAGGGGCTTTGATATTGTGTTTTTTATCCACTGCGACCTCCACCACTCTTCTAATGGGCATTAAAACAATCTTGTTATGCTACTGTGACCTCCACGTTCCGTCCACGGGGCATTGATATTGTCTTTTTATTCCTTTGCGACCTCCACCACTCTGCCAAAGGGCATTAAAACCGTCTTGTTAAGCTACTGTGACCTCCAAGTCTCTTCCAAGGGGCATTAAAACCGTCTGGTTAAACCGCTCTGAGATCCACAGCTCTTCCAAGGGGCATTGATATTGTCTTTTTATTCCACTGTAACCTCCACCACTCTTCCAAGGGGCATTGATTTTGTCTTTTTAATCCACTGCGACCTCCATCTCTCTTCCAAGAAGCATTAAAACCGTCTTGTTTAGCTACTGTGACCTCCACGTCTATTCCATGGTGCCTTAAAACCTTCTGGTTAAACCACTGTGAACTCCACAGCTCTTCCAAGGGGCATTGATATTGTGTTTTTATTCCACTGTAACCTCCACCACTCTACCAAGGGGCATTGATATTGTCTTTTTATTTTACTGCGACCTCCACCACTCTTCCAAGGTGCATTAATATTGTCTTTTTATTCCACTGCGACCTCCACCACTCTTCCAAGGGTCATTGATATTGTCTTTTTATTCCACTGTAACCTCCACCACTCTAACAAGGGGCATTGATATTGTCTTTTTATTCCACTGCGACCTCCACCTCTCTTCCAAGGGGCATTAAAACCATCATGTTAATATACTGTGACCTCCAAGTCTCTTCCACGAGGCATTGATATTGTCTTTTTATTCCACTGCGGCCTCCACAGCTTTTCCAAGTGGAATTGATATTGTCTTTTTATTCCACTGCGACCTCCACCACTCTTCTAAGAGGCATTGATATTGTCTTTTTAATCCACTGCGACCTCCACCACTCTTCCGAGGGGCATTGATATTGTCTCTGTTTTCCACTGCGACCTCCACCACTCTTTCCAAGGGGCTTTGATATTGTGTTTTTTATCCACTGCGACCTCCACCACTCTTCCAATGGGCATTAAAACCATCTTATTATGCTACTGTGACCTCCACGTCCCTTCCACGGGGCATTGATATTGTCTTTTTATTCCATTGCGACCTCCACCACTCTTCCAAAAGGCATTAAAACCGTCTTGTTAAGCTACTGTGACCTCCAAGTCTCTTCCAAGGGGCATTAAAACCGTCTGGTTAAATCGCTCTGAGATCCACAGCTCTTCCAAGGGGCATTGACAATGTCTTTTTATTAAATTGTAACCTTCTGCACTCTTCCAAGTGCATTGATATTGTCTTTTTATTCCACTGCGATCTTCACCACTCTACCAAGGTTCATTGATATTGTCTTTTTAATCCACTGCGTCCTCCAACACTCTTCCAAGGGGCATTAATACAATCTTGTTAAGCTCTGTCACCTCCACGTCTCTTCCAAGGGGCACTAAAACCGTTTGGTTAAACCACTCTGTACTCCACAGCTCTTCCAAGGGGCATTGATATTGTCTTTTTATTTCACTGTAACTTCCACCACTCTTTCAAGGGGCATTGATATTGTATTTTTATTCCACTGTGACCTCCACCACTCTTCCAAGAGGCATTAAAACCGTCTTGCTAAGCTACTGTGACCTCCAAGTCTCTTCCAAGAGTCATTAAAACCGTCTGGTTAAACCGCTCTGAGCTCCACAGCTCTTCCAAGGGGCATTGATATTGTCTTTTTATTCCACTCTAACTTCCACCACTCTACCAAGGGGCATTGATATTGTCTTTTTATTCCACTACGACCACCACCACTCTTCCAAGGGTCATTGATATTGTCCTTTTATTCCACTGTAACCTCCACCACTCTTTCAAGGGGCATTGATATTGTCTTTTTATTCCACTGTGACCTCCACCTCTCTTCCAAGGGGCATTAAAACCATCTTGTTAATATACTGTGACCTCCAAGTCTCATCCACGAGGCATTGATATTGTCTTTTTATTCCACTGCGACCTCCACATCTCTTCCAAGTGGAATTGATATTGTCTTTTTATTCCACTGCGACCTCCACCACTCTTCTAAGGGGCATTGATATTGTCTTTTTAATCCACTGCGACCTTCACCACTCTTCCAAGGTTCATTAAAACAGTTTTGATAACCTACTGTGACCTCCACGTCTCTTCCAAGGGGCATTAAAACTGTCTGTTTAAACCACTCTGAACTCCACAACTCTTCCTAGAGGCATTGATATTGTCTTTTTATTCCACTGCGACCTCCACCACTCTTCCAAGGTTCATTGATATTGTCTTTTTAATCCACTGCGACCTCCACCACTCTTCCAAGGGGCATTAAAACCATCTTGTTAAGCTTCTGTCACCTCCACGTCTCTTCCAAGGGGCACTAAAACAGTTTGGTTCAACAACTCTGTACTCCACAGCTCTTCCAAGGGGCATTGATATTGTCTTTTTATTTCACTGTAACTTCCACCACTCTTTCAAGGGGCATTGATATTGTAATTTTTATTCCACTGTGACCTCCACCACTCTTCCAAGGGGCATTAAAACCGTCTTGTTAAGCTACTGTGACCTCCAAGTCTCTTCCAAGGGGCTTTAAAACCGTCTGGTTAAACCGCTCTGAGCTCCACAGCTCTTCCAAGGGGCATTGACAATGTCTTTTTATTCCATTGTAACCTTCTGCACTCTTCCAAGTGCATTGATATTGTATTTTTATTTTACTGCGACCTCCATCACTCTTCCAAGGGGCATTAAAACGGTCTTGTTAAGCTACTGTGACCTCCAAGCTTCTTACACAGGGCATTGATATTGTCTTTTTATTCCACTGTACCCTCCACCACTCTTCCAAGGGGCATTGATATTGTCTTTTTAATCCACTGCGACCTCCATCACTCTTCCAAGAAGCATTGAAACCATCTTGTTAAGCTACTGTGACCTCCACGTCTATTCCACGGGCCATTAAAACTTTCTGGTTAAACCACTGTGAACTCCACAGCTCTTACAAGGGGCATTGATATTGTCTTTTTATTCCACTACGACCTCCACCACTATTGCAAGGGTCATTGATATTGTCTTTTTATTCCACTGTAACCTCCACCACTCTTTCAAGGGGCATTGGTATTGTCTTTTTATTCCACTGTGACTTCCACCTCTCTTCCAAGGGGCATTAAAACCATCTTGTTAATATACTGTGACCTCCAAGTCTCTTCCACGAGGCATTGATATTGTCTTTTTATTCCACTGCGACCTCCACATCTCTTCCAAGTGGAATTGATATTGTCTTTTTATTCCAATGCGACCTCCACCACTCTTCTAAGGGGCATTGATATTGTCTTTTTAATCCACTGCGACCTCCACCACTCTTCCAAGGGGCATTAAAACCATCTTGTTAAGCTTCTGTCACCTCCACGACTCTTCCAAGGGGCACTAAAACCGTTTGGTTCAACCACTCTGTACTCCACAGCTCTTCCAAGGGGCATTGATATTGTATTTTTATTCCACTGTGACCTCCACCACTCTTCCAAGGGGCATTAAAACCGTCTTGTTAAGCTACTGTGACCTCCAAGTCTCTTCCAAGGGGCATTAAAACCGTCTGGTTAAACCGCTCTGAGCTCCACAGCTCTTACAAGGGGCATAGACAATGTCTTTTTATTCCATTGTAACCTTCTGCACTCTTCCAAGTGCATTGATATTGTCTTTTTATTTTACTGCGACCTCCATCACTCTTCCAAGGGGCATTAAAACCGTCTTGTTAAGCTACTGTGACCTCCAAGTTTCTTACACAGGGCATTGATATTGTCTTTTTATTCAATTACAACCTCCACCACTCTTCCAAGGGGCATTGATATTGTCTTTTTAATCCACTGCGACTTCCATCACTCTTCCAAGAAGCATTGAAACCGTCTTGTTAAGCTACTGTGACTTCCACGTCTATTCCACGGTGCATTAAAACATTCTGGTTAAACCACTGTGAACTCCAAAGCTCTTCCAAGGGGCATTGATATTGTCTTTTTATTCAACTCTATCCTCCACCACTCTTCCAAGGGGCTTTGATATTGTCTTTTTATTTTACTGCGACCTCCACCACTCTTCCAAGGGGCATTAATATTGTCTTTTTATTCCACTGTGACCTCCACGTCTCTTCCAAGGGGCATTGATATTGTCTTTTTAATTAATTGGAACCTCCACCACTCTTCCAATGGGCATTGATATTGTCTTTTTATTCCGCTGTAACCTCCACCACTCTTCCAAGGGACATTGATATTGTCTTTTTATTCCACTGTAACCTCCACCTCTCTTTCAAGGGGCATTGATATTGTCTTTTTAATCCACTGCGACCTCTACCACTCCTCCAAGGGGCATTAAAACAGTCTTTATAAGCTTCTGTGACCTCCTCGTCACTTCCAAGGGGCATTTCAACCGCATGTTTTAACCACTCTGAACTCCACAGCTCTTCCAAGAGGCATTGATATTGTCTCTTTATTCAACTGTAACCTCCACCACTCTTACAAGGGGCATTGATATTGTCTTTTTTTTCCACTGCGACCTCCACCACTCTTCCAAGGTGCATTAAAACCGTCTTGTTAAGCTACTGTGACCTCCACATACCATCCACGGGGCATTGATATTGTCTTTTTATTCCACTGCGACCTCCACCACTCTTCCAAGGGGCATTGATATTGTCTTTTTAATCCACTGCGACCTCCACCACTCTTCCAAGGGACATTGATATTGTCTTTTTATTCCACTGCGACCTTCACCCCTCTTCCAAAGAATATTGATATTGTATTTTTTTTTTTCTCTGTAACCTCCAAAACTCTTCTAAGGGGCATTGGTATTTTCTTTTTATTCCACTGCGACCTCCACTACTCTTCCAAGGGGCATCGATAATGTCTTTTTAATCCACTGGGACCTCCACCACTCTTCCAAGGGGCATTAAAACCTTCTTGTTAAGCTACAGTGACCTCCACATCTCTTCCACGGTGCATTGATATTGACTTATTTTTCCACTGTAACCTCCACCAATCTTCCAAGGGGCATTGATATTGTTTTTTTTTGTTCCACTGCGACCTCCACCACTCTTCCAAGAGGCATTAAAACTGTCTTGTTAAGTTACTGTGACCTCCACGTCTCTTCCAAGGAGCGCTAAAACCGTCTGGTTATACCACTCTGAACTCCACAGCTCTTCCAAGGGTCATTATTATTGTCTTTTTATTCCACTGTAACCTCCACCACTCTTCCAAGGGGCATTGATATTGTCTTTTTATTCCACTGAGACCTCCACCAGTCCTCCCAGAGGCATTAAAACCGTCTTGTTAAGCTACTGTGACCTCTACGTCTCTTCCACAGGGCATTGAAATTGTCTTTTTATTCCACTGTAACCTCCACCACTCGTCCAAGAGGCATTGATATTGTCTTTTTATTCCACTGTGACCTCCACCACTCTTCCAAGGGGCATTGATAATGTCTTTTTATTCCACTGTGACCTCCACTACTCTTCCAAGGCTCATTGATGTTGTCTTTTTAATCCACTGCGACCTCCTCCACTCTTCCAAGGGGCAATAAAACCGTCTTGTTAAGCTATTGTGACCTCCACATCTCTTCCACGGGGCATTGATATTGTCTTTTTATTTAACTGTAACCTCCACCACTGTTCCAAGGGGCATTGATATTATCTTTTTATTCCACTGTAACCTCCATCACTCTTCCAAGGGGCATTGATATTGTCTTTTTATTCAACTGTAGCCTCCACCACTCTTCCAAGGGGCATTGATATTGTCTTTTTATTCCACAGCGACCTCCGCCACTCTTCCAAGGGGAATTCATATTGTCTTTTTAATCCACTGCGACCTCCACCACTCTTCCAAGGGGCATTAAAACCATCTTGTTAAGCTACTGTCACCTCCACGTCCCTTCCAAGGGGCATAAAAAGCGTCAATTTAAACCACTCTGAACTCCACAGATCTTGCAAGGGGCATTAATATTTTCTTTTTATTCCAATGCAACCTCCAGCAATCTTCCAAGGGGCATTGATATTGTCTTTTTATTCCACTGCAACTTCCACCTCTCTTACAAGGGGCATTAAAACCATCTTGTTAAGCTACTGTGACCTCCACTTCTCTTTCACGGGGCATTGATATTGTCTTTTTATTCCACTGTAACCTCCACCACTCTTCCAAGGGGCATTGATATTGTCTTTTTATTCCACTGGGACCTTCACCACTCTTACAAGTGGCATTGATATTGACTTTTTAATCCACTGTGACCTCCACCACTCTTCCAAAGGGCATTAAAACATTCTTGTTAATCTACTGTGACCTCCACGTCTCTTCCAAGGGGCATTAAAATCGTCAATTTAAACTACTCTCAACTCCACAGCTCTTGCAAGGTTCATTGATATTGTCTTTTTATTCCACTGTAACCTCCACCACTCTTCCAAGGGGCATTGATGTTGTCTTTTTATTCCACAGCTACCTCCACCTCTCTTCCAAGGGGCATTAAAACCTTCTTGTTAAGCTAATGTGACCTCCAAGTCTCTTCCACGAGGCATTGATATTGTCTTTTTATTCCACTGCGAACTCCACATCTCTTACAAGTGGAATTGATATTGTCTTTTTATTCCACTGCGACCTCCACCACTCTTCTAAGGGGCATTGATATTGTCTTTTTAATCCACTGCGACCTCCTCCACTCTTCCAAGGGGCTTTGAAACTGTTTTAATAAGCTACTGTGACCTCCACGTCTCTTCCAAGGGGCATTAAAACCGTCTGGTTAAACCACTCTGAACTCCAGAGCTCTTCCAAGAGGCATTGATATTGTCTTTTTATTCGACTGTAACCTCCACCACTCTTCCAAGGGACATTAAAACCATCTTGTTAAGCTACTGTGACCTCCACGTCTCTTCCAAGGGGCATTAAAAACATCAATTTAAACCACTCTGAACTCCACAGCTCTTCCAAGGAGCACTGGTTTTGTCTTTTTATTCCACTCTAACCTCCACCACTCTTCCAAGGGGCATTGACTTTGTCTATTTATTCCACTGCGACCTCCACCACTCTTCCAAGGTGCATTAAGACCATCTTGTTAAGCTACAGTGACCTCCACAACTCTTCCATTGGGCATTGATATTGTTTTTTTATTCGACTGTAACCTCCACCACTCTTCCAAGGGGCATTCATTTTGTCTTTTTATTCCACTGAGACCTCTACCACTTTTCCAATGGGCATTGATATTGTCTTTTTAATCCACTGCAACCTCCAACACTCTTCCAAGGGGCTTTAAAGCCGTCTTGTTAAGCTTCTGTCACATCCATGTCTATTCCACGGGGCATTGATGTTGTCTTTTTATTCCACTGTAAATTCCACCACTCTTCCAAGTGGCATTGACATTGTCTTTTTATTCCACTGCGACTTCCACCTCTCTTCTAAGGGGCATTGATATTGTCTTTTTAATCCACTGCGACCTCCACCACTCATCCAAGGGGCATTAAAACAGTCTTGTTAAGCTACTGTGACCTCCACTTCTCTTCCAAGGGGCATTAAAACCGTCTGGTTAAACCACTCTGAACTCCACAGTTCTTCAAAGGGGCATTGATATTGTCTTTTTATTCCACTGTAACCTCCACTACTCTACCAAGGGGCATTGATTTTGTCTTTTTATTCCTCTGCGACATCCACCACTCTTCCAATGGGCATTGTTATTGTCTTTTTAATCCCCTGCAACCTCCACCACTCTACCAAGGGGCATTAAAACCATCTTGTTAAGCTCCTGTGGCCTCCACGTCCCTTCCACGGGGCATTGATATTCTCTTTTTATTCCACTGTGACCTCCACCACTCTTCCAAGGGGCATTGATATTGTCTTTTTAATCCACTTCGAACTCCACCACTCTTCAAAAGGGCATTAAAACCGTCTTGTTATGCTACTGTGACTTTGACTTTTCTTCCAAGGGGCATTAAAACCATCTGGTTAAATCACTCTGAACTCCACAGCTCTTTCAAGGGGCATTTGTATTGTCTTTTTATTCCACTCTAACCTCCACCACTCTTCCAAGGGGCATTGACATTGTCTTTTTATTCCACTGCGACCTCCACCACTCTTCCAAGGGGCATTAAAACCATATTGTTAAGCTACAGTGACCTGCACATCTCTTCCACGGGGCATTGAAATTGTCATTTTATTCCACTGTAACCTCCACCAATCTTCCAAGGGGCATTGATATTGTTTTTATATTCCACTGCGACCTCCACCACTCTTTCAAGGGGCATTAAAACAGTCTTTTTAAGTCACTGTGACCTTCACGTCTCTTCCAAGGAGCATTAAAACTTTCTGGTTATACCACGCTAAACTCCACAGCTCCTCCAAGGGGCATTATTATTGTCTTTTTATTCCACTGTAACCTCAACCTCTCTTCCAAGGGGCATTGATATTCTCTTTTTATTCCACTGAGACCTCCACCAGTCCTCCAAGAGGCATTAAAACCGTCTTGTTAAGCTACTGTGACCTCCACGTCTCTTCCGCGGGGCATAAAAACCGTATTGTTAAGCTACAGTGACCTGCACATCTCTTCCACGGGGCATTGATATTGTCTTTTTATTTAACTGTAACCTCCACCACTGTTCCAAGGGGCATTGATATTGTCTTTTTATTCCACTGTAAACTCCATCACTCTTCCAAGGGGCATTGATATTGTCTTTTTATTCATCTGTAACCTCCACCTCTCTTCCAAGGGGCATTGATATTGTCTTTTTATTCCACTGCGACCTCCACCACTCTTCCAAGGGGCATTCATATTGTCTTTTTAATCCATTGCGACCTCCACCACTCTTCCAAGGGACATTACAACGGTCTTGTTAAGCTACTGTCACCTCCACGTCCCTTCCAAGGGACATTAAAACCGTCAATTAAAATCACTCTGAACTCAACAGCTCTTACAAGGGGCATTAATATTTTCTTTTTATTCCAATGTAACCTCCAGCACTCTTCCAAGGGGCATTGATATTGTCTTTTTATTCCACTGCAACTTCCACCTCTCTTGCAAATGGCATTAAAACCATCTTGTTAAGCTACTGTGACCTCCACGTCGATTTCACGGGCCATTGATATTGTCTTTTTATTCCACTGTAACCTCCACCACTCTTCCAAGGGGCATTGATTTTGTCTTTTTATTCCACTGGGACCTTCACCACTCTTACAAGTGGCATTGATATTGTCTTTTTAATCCACTGTGACCTCCACCACTCTTCCAAGGGGCATTAAAACCTTATTGTTAAGCTACTGTGACCTCCACGTCTCTTCCAAGGTGCATTAAAACCCTCAATTTAAACCACTCTGAACTCCACAGCTCTTGCAAGAGGCATTGATATTGTCTTTTTATTCCACTACGATTTCCACCACTCTCCAAGGTGCATTAAAAACATCTTGTTTAGCTACTGTAACGTCCATGTCTATTCCACGGGGCATTGATATTGTCTTTTTATTCCACTGTATCCTCCACCACTCTTCCAAGGGGTATTGATATTGTCTTTTTATTCCACTGCGACTTCCACCTCTCTTCTAAGTCGCATTGATATTGTCTTTGTAATCCACTGCGACCTCCACCACTCTTCCAAGGGGCATTAAAACAGTCTTGTTAATCTACTGTGACCTCCACATCTCTTCCAAGGGGCATTAAAACCGTCAATTTAAACCAGTCTCAACTCCACAGCTCTTGCAAGGAGCTTTGATATTGTTTTTTATTCCACTGTAACGTCCAGCACTCTTTCAAGGGGCATTGATATTGTCTTTTTATTCCACTTCGTCTTCCACCACTCTCCCAAGGGGCATTACTGCAGGTTGTAGGCTTGTCGGAAGAGGTGGGTCTTCAGGTTTCTTTTGAAGGTTTCCACGGTCGGCGAGAGTCTGATGTGTTGGGGTAGAGAGTTCCAGAGTAGAAATCATGCATACGATTGTGGGAGGAGGAGATAAGAGGGGAGTAGAGAAGGAGATCTTGTGAGGATCGGAGGTTGCGTGCAGGTTAGTATGGGGAGACTAGGTCACAGATGTATGGGGGAGACAGGTTGTGGATGGCTTTGTATGCCATGGTTAGAGTTTTGAACTGGATTCTCTGGGCAATGGGGAGCCAGTGAAGAGATTGACAGAGAGGAGAGGCCGGGGAATAGCGGGGGGACAGGTGAATTAGTCGAGCAGCACAGTTTAGGATAGATTGGAGAAGCGCAAGAGTGTTGTAAGGGAGGCCACAGAGCAGGAGGTTGCTGTAGTCGAGGCGGGATATGATGAGGGCATGCACTAGTGTTTTTGCAGAGTCTTTGCTGAGGAATGCACGGATCCGGGAGATGTTTTTGAGTTGGGGTCGGCAGGAAGTGGAAAGGGCTTGGATATGTGGCTTGAAGGAGAGATCAGAGTCCAGGGTTACTCCAAGGCAGCGAGCTTGTGGGACTGGGGAGAGTGAACAGCCATTGATGTTGATGGCTATGTCAGATGGGGGATGTGAATGAGAGGGTGGAAAGATGATGAACTCTGTTTTATCCATGTTGAGTTTTAGAAATCTGTCAGAGAAGAAGGATGACATGGCGGACAGACATTGTGGGATTTTGGTTAGTACTGAGGAGATATCGGGTCCAGAGAGGTAGATCTGTGTGTCGTCCGCATAGAGGTGATACTGAAAACCGTGAGACTCTATTAGCTGTCCCAGGCCAAAGGTGTAGATGGAGAAGAGCAGAGGTCCTAGAACTGAACCTTGGGGGACACCGACAGATAGGGGGCGAGATGAGGAGGTGGTGCGTGAGTGGGAGACGCTGAATGTCCTGTCTGTTAAGTATGAGGAGATCCAAGATAGAGCCAAGTCCGTGATGCCAAGAGATGAGAGAATCTGGAGCAAGAGGGAATGGTCCACTGTGTCAAAGGCAGATGACAGGTCCAGAAGGAGGAGGATGGAGTAGTGTCGCTTAGATCTGGCATTTAGTAGGTCATTGGTGACTTTGGTCAGGGCAGTTTCAGTCGAGTGATGCGGTCGGAAGCCAGATTGCAGGCGGTCGAAGAGGGAGCAGGAGGAGAGGTGGGAGGAAAGTTCAAGGTGGACATGTTGGGAGGACTGATATGGGGCAGTTGCTAGTCCGAGAGGAAGGGTCAAGGGAGGGCTTTTTGTGGATGGGTGTGATTGCGACATGTTTGAAACATGAGGGGAAGACACCTGTTGTTAGTGACAGATTGAAGAGGTGGGTTAGGGTTGGGATGAAGACTGTGGTAAGGTTAGTGATGAGGTGGGGTGGGATGGGATTGGGTCAAGTTCGCAGGTGGTGAGGTGTGATTTGGAGAGTAAAGAGGAGACTTGACCTTCTGTAATGGTGGAGAAGTGGGGTTTGGAGGAGGAGGGTTGAATAGATATGAGGAGGGGTTGTGTGGACTTTAGGCAAAAGTTTTGTCTGATGGTGTCAATCTTCTGTTTGAAGAATGAGGCAAAGTCGTCGGCTGAGATGAGAGAAGAGGGAGGAGGTGCTGGGGGACGAAGGAGAGAGTTGAAAGTGTTAAATAGCTGTTTAGGGTTGTGAGATAGGGAGGATATGAGAGATGAGAAGTAGGTTTGTTTTGCTGTAGTGAGTGCGGACTTGAAATTAGTGAGGGATTGCTTGAATGCGATGAAGTGCTCGATGGAGTGAGACCTTTTCCATCTCCGCTCCGCAACCCTGGAGGCCCGGCGCAGTTCTTTAGTAAGTTTAGTGTGCCAGGGTTGCCTGTTCAATGTGCGAGATGTGGTGTCTGTGAGAGGGACGATCGAGTTTAGAGCTGCAGCTATTTTGGTGTTATATGAAGCAGCAGCAACGTCTGCATCGTGCAAGGAATTTATGTCTGTAAGAGGGAGGAGGGATTCAGAGAGTGAGTGTAAGTCAAGGTGTTTGAGATTTCTGCGAGGGTATGCAAGTTTGTGGAGTGGGGATTGTTGCCCCGTGGAGGAGAGAGAAGAGAATGTAAGTAGGCTGTGATCAGAGAGAGGGAGAGGTGATTTAGAGAGGTTTGATAGGGAACAGAGGTGGGTGAAGATGAGGTCCAGTGTGTGGCCATCTTTGTGGGTGGGTGTGGAAGACCATTGAGTGAGTCCGAAGGAGGAAGTGAGAGATAGGAACTTAGAGACAGACGAGTGGGAAGTGTTAATGGGGATGTTGAAGTCACCCATTATGATAGTGGGGATGTCAGTGGAGAGGAAGTGAAGTAGCCAGGTGGTGAAGTGGTCTAAGAAGGTGGTGGCTTGCCCTGGGGGTCGGTAAACGACGGTCAGTTGGAGGTTGGAGGGGGAATAGATGCGCACACAGTGCACCTTAAAAGAGGGGAGTGCAGCGGAGGGTGGCAGTGGGATTTGGGTGAAAGCGCAGTGTCCTGATAGGAGAAAACCTACGCCTCCACCCTTTTTGCCGTTGGGGCGGGAGGTGTGGGAAAGGTGGAATCCGCCATATGAAAGTGCAGCTGGGGAGGCTGTGTCAGAGGGGGTGAGCCAGGTTTCAGTGATGGCGAGGAAGGAAAGTTTGTTTGTAATGAAAAGATCGTGGATGAAGGAAAGTTTGTTGCAGACAGAGCAAGCATTCCATAGAGCTCCTGTTAGAGCAACTAAGGGAGTGGGGATTGGTTGGATAGGTATGAGGTTAGAAGGGTTGCGACAGTTTGTGGAAGGTCGTGGATAGGAGGAAGAAGTAACTGTGGGGATATGGCGAGGAGGACCAGGATTTGGAGAGATATCTCCAGCAGTGAGGAGGAGCAGAGAAAGTGTTAGCAGGTGGGAGCAAGAGAGAGCATGAGGTGGTTGTCTGTGTTTGGAGATCCAGGATTGAATGTTTAGGAATAATTTGGAGGAGGAGGTGAGATGAATGGGGAGGATGGAGGAAGAGATGAAGAGTTTTTTACTAGGTGTAGGGATTTGAGGGGTTACTAGAAATTGGAGGACTATAGAGGAAAAAGTGAGAGCTAACAGAAACATAGTTAAAAGAGAGTAAGTTGTCAAAGTGTTGGTTACCTGACTCCTGCCCTGACTAACTGCCTCTGAAATAACTGCCACTTATCTCCGAAGCCACTTTGCACAAGAAGACGCGTGCACCCCTTACAGAGCTTCTAAATATATAGGGCACATTAAACTATCAGGTGAAGGGCATTGTGGGAGCTGCATATGGCTAAATTAGCAGCTGGTTGTCTCACCAGGAGATGGCTGGGTGATCAAACACAGAGCTAGGACTCTAGTCTCTTCAGTTTAGCACCTCTAAAAATCAGATAAGATCTATAGTGGGGAAGGGACAGACATATGTGGGTATTGAATGGAGTGGGACAGATAAAGCAGAGAAGTTATGCAGAGCATGTACCAGTGATGTGAATCAGCAAAGCAGAACATTAGATTACAGCAGACACAGCAAGCAGAGAAAATATGCAGAGCATGTGCCAGTGAGGTGTATCAGCAAAGCAGAACATTAGATTACAGCAGACACAGCAAGCAGAGAAGTTATGCAGAGCATGTACCTGTGAGGTTATTCCACTGCAACCTCAACCACTCTTCCAAGGGGCATTGATATTGTCTTTTTATTCCACTGCGACCTCAACCACTCTTCCAAAGGGCATTGATCTTGTCTTTTATTCCACTGTAACCTCCACCACTGTTCTAAGGGTCATTAAAACCATCTTGTTAAGCTACTGTGACCTCCACGTCTCTTCCACAGGGCATTGATATTGTCTTTTTATTCCACTGCGACCTCCACCACTCTGCCAAGGGGCATAAAAACCGTCTTGTTAAGCTACTGTGATGTCCACGTCTCTTCCACGGGGCATTGATATTGTCTTTTTATTCCACTGTAACCTACACCACTCTTCCAAGAGGCATTGATATTGTCTTTTTATTCCACTGTAACCTCCACCACTCTTCCAAAGGGCATTAAAACCGTCTTGTTAAGCTACTGTGACCTCCAAGTTTCTTACATAGGGCATTGATATTGTCATTTTATTCCACTGCGACCTTTACCCCTCTTCCAAGGAACATTGATATTGTCTTTTTTTTCCACTGTAAACTCCACCACTCTTCTAAGGGGCATTCATATTTTCTTATTATTCCACTGCGACCTCCACGACTCTTCCAAGGGGCATCGATAATGTCTTTTTAATCCACTGCGAACTCCACCACTCTTCCATGGGGCATTAAAACCGTCTTGTTAAGCTACTGTGACCTCCACGTCTCTTCCAAGTGGCATTAAAACCGTCAATTTAAACCACTCGGAACTCCACAGCTCTTGCAAGAGGCATTGATATTGTCTTTTTTTTCCACTGTAACCTCCATCTCTCTTTCAAGAAGCATTAAAACCATCTTGTTTAGCTACTGTGACGTCCACGTCTATTCCACGGTGCCTTAACACCTTCTGGTTAAACCACTGTGAACTCCACAGCTCTTCCAAGGGGCATTGATATTGTCTTTTTATTCCACTGTAACCTCCACCACTCTTCCAAGGGGCATTGATATTGTCTTTTTATTTTACTGAGACCTCCACCACTCTTCCAAGGGGCATTAATATTGTCTTTTTCTTCCACTGCGACCTCCACCACTCTTCAAAGGGGCATTAAAACCGTCTTATTAAGCTACTGTGACCTCCATGTCTCTTCCACAGGGCATTGATATTGTCTTTTTATTCCACTGGAACCTCCAACACTCTTCCATAGTGCATTGATAATGTCTTTTTACTCCACTGAGACCTCAACCACTCCTTCAAGGAGCATTGACATTGTCTTTTTAATCCAATTCGACCTCCACCACTCTTCCAAGGGGCATTAAAACAGTCTTGTTAATTTACTCTGACCTCCACGTCTCCTCCAAGGGGCATTAAAACCGTCAATTTAAACCACTCTCAACTCCACAACTCTTGCAACAGTCATTGACATAGTCTTTTTATTCCACTGTAACCTCCACCACTCTTCCAAGGGGCATTGATATTGTCTTTTTATTCCACTGCGACCTAAACCTCTCTTCCAAGGGGCATTAAAACCATCTTGTTAAGCTACTGTGACCTCCAAGTCTCTTTCACGAGGCATTGATATTGTCTTTTTATTCCACTGCGACCTCCACATCTCTTCTAAGGGGCATTGATATTGTCTTTTTAATTCACTGCGACCTCCACCACTCTTCCAAGGGGCATTAAAACAGTTTTGATAAGCTACTGTGACCTCCACGTCTCTTCCAATTGGAATTAAAACCGTCTGGTTAAACAACTCGGAACTCCACAGCTCTTCCAAGAGGCATTGATATTGTCTTTTTATTCGACTGTAACCTCCACCACTCTTCCAAGGTGCATTGATATTGTCTTATTAATCCACTGCGACCTCCATCACTCTTCCAAGAAGAATTAAAACTGTCTTGTTTAGCTCCTGTGACCTCCACTTCTATTCCACGGTGCCTTAAAACCTACTGGTTAAACCACTGTGAACTCCACAGCTCTTCCAAGGGGCATTGATATTGTCTTTTTATTCCACTGTAACCTCCACCACTCTTCCAAGGGGCATTGATATTGTCTTTTTAATCCACTGCGACCTCCACCACTCTTCCAAGGGACATTGATATTGTCTTTTTATTCCACTTCGACCTTCACCCCTCTTCCAAGGAACATTGATATTGTCTTTTTTTCCACTGTAACCTCCACCACCCTTCTAAGGGGCATTGATATTGTCTTTTTATTCCACTGGAGCCTCCAACACTCTTCCAAGGTGCATTGATAATGTCTTTTTACTCCACTGAGACCTCAACCACTCCTTCAAGGAGCATTGACATTGTCTTTTTAATCCACTTCGACTTCCACCACTTTTCCAAGGGGCATTAAAACAGTCTTGTTAATCTACTGTGACCTCCACGTCTCCTCCAAGGGGCATTAAAACCGTCAATTTAAACCACTCTCAACTCCACAGCTCTTGCAACAGTCATTGATATTGTCTTTTTATTCCACTGTCACCTCCACCACTCTTCCAAGGGGCATTAAAACCGTTTTGTTAAGCTACTGTGACCTCCACGTCTCTTCCAAGGGGCATGAAAACCGTCAATTTAAACCACTCGGAACTCCACAGCTCTTGCAAGAGGCATTGATATTGTCTTTTTATTCCACTGTAACCTCCACCACTCTTCCAAGGGGCATTGATTTTGTCTTTTTAATCCACTGCGACCTCCATCACTCTTCCAAGAAGCATTAAAACCGTCTTGTTTAGCTCCTGTGACCTCCACGTCTTTTCCACGGTGCCTTAAAACCTTCTGTTTAAACCACTGTGAACTCCACAGCTCTTCCAAGGGGCATTGATATTGTCTTTTTATTCCACTGTAACCTCCACCACTCTTCCAAGGGGCATTGATATTGTCTTTTTAATCCACTGCGACCTCCACCACTCTTACAAGGGACATTGATATTGTCTTTTTATTCCACTTCGACCTTCACCCCTCTTCCAAGGAACATTGACATTGTCTTTTTTTTCCACTGTAACCTCCACCACACTTCTAAGGGGCATTGATATTTTCTTTTTATTCCACTGCGACCTCCACCACTCTTCCAAGGGGCATCGAAAATGTCTTTTTAATCTACTGCGAACTCCACCACTCTTCCATGGGGCATTAAATCCGTCTTGTTAAGCTACTGTGACCTCCACGTCTCTTCCAAGTGGCATTAAAACCGTCAATTTAAACCACTCTGAACTCCACAGCTCTTGCAAGAGGCATTGATATTGTCTTTTTATTCCACTTTAAGCTCCACCACTCTTCCAAGGGGCATTAAAACCGTCTTGTTAAGCTACTGTGACCTCTACGTCTCTTCCAAGGGGCATGAAAACCGTCAATTTAAACCACTCGGAACTCCACAGCTCTTGCAACAGACATTGATATTGTCTTTTTATTCCACTGTAACCTCCACCACTCTTCCAAGGGGCATTGATTTTGTCTTTTTAATCCACTGCGACCTCCATCACTCTTCCAAGAAGCATTAAAACCGTCTTGTTTAGCTCCTGTGACCTCCACGTCTATTCCACGGTGCCTTAAAACCTTCTCTTTAAACCACTGTGAACTCCACAGCTCTTCCAAGGGGCAATGATATTGTCTTTTTATTCCACTGTAACCTCCACCACTCTACCAAGGGGCATTGATATTGTCTTTTTAATCCACTGCGACCTCCACCACTCTTCCAAGGGACATTGATATTGTCTTTTTATTCCACTTCGACCTTCACCCCTCTTCCAAGGAACATTGATATTGTCTTTTTTTTCCACTGTAACCTCCACCACACTTCTAAGGGGCATTGACATTTTCTTTTTATTCCACTGCGACCTCCACCACTCTTCCAAGGGGCATCGAAAATGTCTTTTTAATCCACTGCGAACTCCACCACTCTTCCATGGGGCATTAAATCCGTCTTGTTAAGCTACTGTGACCTCCACGTCTCTTCCAAGTGGCATTAAAACCGTCAATTTAAACCACTCTGAACTCCACAGCTCTTGCAAGAGGCATTGATATTGTCTTTTTATTCCACTGTAACCTCCACCACTCTTCCAAGGGGCATTGATTTTGTCTTTTTAATCCACTGCGACCTCCATCCCTCTTCCAAGAAGCATTTAAACCGTCTTGTTTAGCTCCTGTGACCTCCACGTCTTTTCCACGGTGCCTTAAAACCTTCTGTTTAAACCACTGTGAACTCCACAGCTCTTCCAAGGGGCATTGATATTGTCTTTTTATTCCACTGTAACCTCCACCACTCTTCCAAGGGGCATTGATATTGTCTTTTTAATCCACTGCGACCTCTACCACTCTTCCAAGGGACATTGATATTGTCTTTTTATTCCACTTCGACCTTCACCCCTCTTCCAAGGAACATTGACATTGTCTTTTTTTTCCACTGTGACCTCCACCACACTTCTAAGGGGCATTGATATTTTCTTTTTATTCCACTGCGACCTCCACCACTCTTCCAATGGGCATCGAAAATGTCTTTTTAATCCACTGCGAACTCCACCACTCTTCCATGGGGCATTAAATCCGTCTTGTTAAGCTACTGTGACCTCCACGTCTCTTCCAAGTGGCATTAAAACCGTCAATTTAAACAACTCTGAACTCCACAGCTCTTGCAAGAGGCATTGATATTGTCTTTTTATTCCACTGTAACCTCCACCACTCTTCCAAGGGGCATTAAAACCGTCTTGTTAAGCTACTGTGACCTCCACGTCTCTTCCAAGGGGTATGAAAACAGTCAATTTAAACCACTCGGAACTCCACAGCTCTTGCAACAGACATTGATATTGTCTTTTTATTCCACTGTAACCTCCACCACTCTTCCAAGGGGCATTGATTTTGTCTTTTTAATCCACTGCGACCTCCATCACTCTTCCAAGAAGCATTTAAACCGTCTTGTTTAGCTCCTGTGACCTCCACGTCTTTTCCACGGTGCCTTAAAACCTTCTGTTTAAACCACTGTGAACTCCACAGCTCTTCCAAGGGGCATTGATATTGTCTTTTTATTCCACTGTAACCTCCACCACTCTTCCAAGGGGCATTGATATTGTCTTTTTAATCCACTGCGACCTCTACCACTCTTCCAAGGGACATTGATATTGTCTTTTTATTCCACTTCGACCTTCACCCCTCTTCCAAGGAACATTGACATTGTCTTTTTTTTCCACTGTAACCTCCACCACACTTCTAAGGGGCATTGATATTTTCTTTTTATTCCACTGCGACCTCCACCACTCTTCCAATGGGCATCGAAAATGTCTTTTTAATCCACTGCGAACTCCACCACTCTTCCATGGGGCATTAAATCCGTCTTGTTAAGCTACTGTGACCTCCACGTCTCTTCCAAGTGGCATTAAAACCGTCAATTTAAACCACTCTGAACTCCACAGCTCTTGCAAGAGGCATTGATATTGTCTTTTTATTCCACTGTAACCTCCACCACTCTTCCAAGGGGCATTAAAACCGTCTTGTTAAGCTACTGTGACCTCCACGTCTCTTCCAAGGGGTATGAAAACCGTCAATTTAAACCACTCGGAACTCCACAGCTCTTGCAACAGACATTGATATTGTCTTTTTATTCCACTGTAACCTCCACCACTCTTCCAAGGGGCATTGATTTTGTCTTTTTAATCCACTGCGACCTCCATCACTCTTCCAAGAAGCATTAAAACCGTCTTGTTTAGCTCCTGTGACCTCCACGTCTATTCCACGGTGCCTTAAAACCTTCTCTTTAAACCACTGTGAACTCCACAGCTCTTCCAAGGGGCAATGATATTGTCTTTTTATTCCACTGTAACCTCCACCACTCTACCAAGGGGCAGTGATATTGTCTTTTTAATCCACTGCGACCTCCAGCACTCTTCCAAGGGACATTGATATTGTCTTTTTATTCCACTTCGACCTTCACCCCTCTTCCAAGGAACATTGATATTGTCTTTTTTTTCCACTGTAACCTCCACCACACTTCTAAGGGGCATTGATATTTTCTTTTTATTCCACTGCGACCTCCACCACTCTTCCAAGGGGCATTGAAAATGTCTTTTTAATCCACTGCGAACTCCACCACTCTTCCATGGGGCATTAAATCCGTCTTGTTAAGCTACTGTGACCTTCACGTCTCTTCCAAGTGGCATTAAAACCGTCAATTTAAACCACTCTGAACTCCACAGCTCTTGCAAGAGGCATTGATATTGTCTTTTTATTCCTCTGTAACCTCCACCACTCTTCCAAGGGGCACTGATTTTGTCTTTCTAATCCACTGCGACCTCCATCTCTCTTCCAAGAAGCATTAAAACCGTCTTGTTTAGCTCCTGTGACCTCCACGTCTATTTCATGGTGCCTTAAAACCTTCTGGTTAAACCACTGTGAACTTCACAGCTCTTCCAAGGGCCATTGATATTGTCTTTTTATTCCAATGTAACCTCCACCACTCTTCCAAGGGGCATTGATATTGTCTTTTTATTTTACTGCGGCCTCGACCACTCTTCCAAGGGGCATTAATATTGTCTTTTTATTCCACTGCGACCTCCACCACTCTTCCAAGGGTCATTGATATTGTCTTTTTATTCCACTGTAACCTCCACCACTCTTCCAAGGGGCATTGATACTGTCTTTTTATTCCACTGAGACTTCAACCACTCTTCCACAAGCCATTGATATTGTCTTTTTATTCCACTGTGACCTCCACGTCTCTTCCAAGGGAAATTAAAACCGTCAATTTAATCCACTCTGAACTCTACAGCTCTTCCAAGGAGCATTGGTAATGTCTTTATATTCCACTCTAACCTCCACCACTCTTCCAAGGGGGCATTGACATTGTCTTTTTATTCCACTGCGACCTCCACCACTCTTCCAAGCGCCATTAAGACCATCTTGTTAAGCTACAGTGACCTCCACAACTCTTCCACGGGGCATTGATATTGTCTTTTATTCCAATGTAACCTCCACCACTCTTCCAAGGGGCATTGATATTGTCTTTTTATTCCACTGCGACCTCCACCACTCTTCCAAAGGGCATTGATATTGCCTTTTTAATCCTCTGCGACCTCCACCACTCTTCCAAGGGCATTAAAACAGTCTTGTTAAGCTACTGTGACCTCCACGTCTCTTCCAACGGGCAGTAAAACCGTCTGGTTAAACCACTCTGGACTCCACAGCTCTTCCAAGGGGCATTGATATTGTCATTTTTTTCCACTGTAACCTCCAAAACTCTTCCAAGGGGCATTGATTTTGTCTTTTTATTCCACTGCGATCTTAACCACTCTGCCAATGGGCATTGTTATTGTCTTTTTAATCCACTGCGACCTCCACAACTCTTCCAAGGGGCAATAAAACCGTCTTGTTAAGCTACTGTCACGTCCATGTCTATTCCACGGGGCATTGATATTGTCTTTATTCCACTCTAACCTCCACCACTCTTCCAAGGGGCATTGATATTGTCTTTTTATTCCACTACAACTTCAACCTCTCTTCTAAGGGGCATTGATATTGTCTTTTTAATCCACTGTGACCTCCACCACTCTTCCAAGCAGCATTAAAACAGTCTTGTTAAGCTACTGTGACCTCCACTTCTCTTCCAAGGGGCATTAAAACCGTCTGGTTAAACCACTCTGAACTCCACAGCTGTTCCGAGGGGCATTGATATTGTCTTTTTATTCCACTGTAACCTCCACCACTCTTACAAGGGGCATTGATTTTGTCTTTTTATTCCACTGCGACCTCCACCACTCTTCCAAGGGGCAATGATATTGTCTTTTTAATCCACTGCGACCTCCACCACTCTTCCAAGGGGCATTAAAACGTTCTTGTTAAGCTACTGTGACGTCGAAGTCTCTTCCAAGGGGCATTAAAACCATCTGGTTAAACCACTCTGAACTCCACATCTCTTCCAAGGGGCATTTGTATTGTCTTGTAATTTCACTCTAACCTCCACCACCCTTCCAAGGGGCACTGACATTGTCTTTTTATTCCACTGTGACCTTCACCACTCTTCCAAGGGGCATTGATATTGTCTGTTTAGTTCACTGTAACCTCCACCATTCTTCCAAGGGGCATTGATATTGTTTTTTAACTCCACTGCGACCTCCACCACTCTACCAGGGGGCAATAACACTGTCTTGATAAGTTACTGTGACCACCACGTCTCTTCCAAGAGGCGTTAAAACCGTCTGGTTATTCCACTCTGAACTCCACAGCTCTTCTAAGGGGCATTATTATTGTCTTTTTATTCCACTGTAACCTCCACCACTCTACCAAGGGGCATTGATATTGTCTTTTTATTCCACTGCGACCTTCACCAGTCCTCCAAGGGGCAATAAAACCATGTTGTTAAGCTACTGTGACCTCCACGTCTCTTCCACGGGGCATTGGAATTGTCTTTTAATTCCACTGTAACATCCACCACTCGTCCAAGGGGCATTGATATTGTCTTTTTATTCCACTGCAACCTACAGTACTATTCCAAGTGGCATTGATATTGTCTTTTTAATCCACTGTTACCTCCACCACTCTTCCAAGGGGCATTAAAACCGTCTTGCTAAACTACTGTGACCTCAACGTCTCTTCCACGGGCCATTGATATTGTCTTTTTATTCCATTGAAACCTCCACCACTCATCCAAGGGGCATTGATATTGTCTTTTTATTCCAATTCAGCCTCCAACACTCTTCCAAGGGGCATTGATATTGTCTAGTGTTGAGCGAACATGCTCGACACTGCTCGGTACTAGTGTTGAGCCACCCCCGTAGTGTTCGAGTTCGGTTCGGTTCGTCGCACACCCGTGTGTTCGCCGAACTGTTCGTCGAACTGTTCGTCGAACACCTTCGAACACCGTTAAAACCAATGGCAGGCAAACAAAAACACATAGAAACACATAGAAAACACCTTCAAAGGTGTCCAAAAGCTGACAAACTGCTCAGAAGACACAACTAACACATGGAAAAGTGACAAGTACATATAGTCATGCGAAAATAAAAGAGGTGGAGGAGTAAAAGGAGGGGGAGACACAGATATAGGCATGTCATGCCCTTCTAAAATCCAAAAAGTGAGAAGCCGACACGGCCAGTCCGCTCCTGCCCGTGCCACCTCCGTGTCGCCGGGTTTGTGCCAGAGCCGCGGTGAACCCTGATGGCCAGCCCCCCTCTCCCAATACTGGTGCCTGTCCGCTGGTGGGTCGAGCGAGCCCCCCTGTGGTGGAGGCAGCTCTAAGCTTTTTAATTTAAATTGTCTCTCTAATTTGAATGAATACACTTTAAATCCATTTACAAGGATCTATTGGAGGGCAAGTCTCATGCCAGCAGCCGCGTAATTCCAGCTCCAGTAGCGTCCACTAAAGCTGCTGCAGTTAAAAAGCTTTTATAAGGATCGAGCTCGGCTGTCCACCGCAAGGCATCCTACTGCCAGTCCCAGCCCCTATGCCTTGGGGTGCCTCCTGATGCTCTTCACTGAGTATCCCGTGGTCCCGAAGCATTTCCTTTGAAAAAATTAAGTGTCCAAACTACAGGTGGTGTAGCTTGGTTAACAGCCGGGATAATCCACTGACTAGCAGACACTGCTACTAGGCACAAAGTATTTCCTGGGCTAGATGCAGTTAAAAATTTGTAATTAAATACTCTCGTTGGATGCTGAGAAAGCATTCCATAGAGTCTCCTGGCACGCCATATATGATTCTCTTAAAAAGCTTGGGGTAGGGGTCTAGGGGACCCTTTTATAGCCAAAATCACGGCCCTGTATCGCAATACGTCACCTAGGCTGAAGATAAATGGAACTGTAGCACCCTGAGGGCTCGGTTGCTACAGAGGTATTGCACCTCACCCAGAGGTGTGATATCTCACTCTCAGGTAAGGATGTAGTGTGGATCAGGACCCGACACCTGCATGCATTACACCACATTGCCGTGGGGCAGGGCGACCAATATGCCCCTGAGATGGGCACGACAGTCCCTGTCCCTGGCTGGAGTGGGGGGAGGGAACACTGAGGAAGGGGAACCCTGTAGTGCAGGAGCAGGGAGGAAGCAGTTCCTGGGTGCATTGAGAAGGGAGTATAAAAGGTGGGCACCATCTTAGTTCAGTGCAGAGAAGTCTGAGCAGAAGTGGCAGGGAGCAGGGGCTCTGCATGAGCTCTGCTCCGGAGGCGGGCCTAGTAACAGAGGCCCAGGCCTGGAAGAGGGAGAAGGAAGGAAGAGGAGCGGAGAAGGCTCCAGGAACGAGGAACGAAGGGATCTCAGGGGTGCGGACGGGTGAGTCGCCACCGCACGCCCGAATCCACCTGCGTGGAGGGGTCAGGCCAAAGGGGGAGACCGGTCCCCGAAACTAGTGGAGGCAGGAAATGACCCTCAGCTAGAAACAGGAGGCTGTGACATTTTATGTGGCGCAGCCCCTCGCTACACCCGCTAGGAAGGCACCACATAGGGTCAGGGAAACTGGCGCCAAGTTTACCAAGAGGCAGCCGGACAGAAGGGTTGGTAAGAAAGGCCAGACAAAGGACACACAAAGGGGGTCCTGTGAAGCACTCCAAAGTTATCTGGGAGTTGTCTGAGCCCCTCACCTGGTGAGCACAGTACGACGTGGGCAGCCGTTACCTGCAGACGTGGTCTGGATAATAAGAACTGTGAGTAAAGGCCCTGGACTGCATCACTGACTCCGTGTCATTACTGCTGCTGCCCTGCACCATCACCCCCATCCTCCGCATACACTGCCCTGAGGCTATACTCCTCCCGTGGGGAGTTATGCTACGCTCTGCTGCACCCACAACACCAGCCTCAGCGGTCTGCCCTGGAGCGGCGGTTCACTCTGACCGCAATCCACGGGTGGCGTAGTCGGACATTTAAACATCAAAACCACATAAATAGTTCCGCCACTGGTTTGACTGCCCTGAGCCACGGAACCGGGTTGCCGCCACGGAGACTACAACCACCAGCATCCACCAAAAAGGGTCCGGCTCCGGGTGTCCCAAGGCCCAGGGGGCGCGTCAGAACATTTTCATCACCTTTCACAATCACCAATGGGACAAGGCAGGGATGTTCTCTGTCCCCTCTCTTATACATCCTAGTGACGGAGCACCTGCTGTCATCAATTCGCCATAACCCCAATATTAGGTGGATTGAGGTGGGAGGCACCGAGTACAAGTGCTCTCTATCTGCTGATGATGTCCTAGTATATATCACTCAATCACATATATCCATCCATGCTGTTATGGCTGAAATAGATCACTTTGTTACATGGTCAAATTTTAAAATCAATGCAGCGAAGTCTGAGGCCTTCGATGTCTCCCTCCCCAAATCCATATAGGATTCCATCCAGTCCAACTTTCCCTTTGCCTGGCCCTCACAGGGTATCAAATACTTAGGAATTCCTATTCATAGAGACCTCTCCCATCTATGTTATCTTAATTTTGGGCCCTTTATTGAACAACTCCATACAGACCACGGTTGGCAAGTTAGAACTGTAAGATTCACTACGTGAACCACTGGTGTTTTGTGGAAAAGCACATGTACACTGTGTTCCAAATTATTATGCAAAAAGTGTTTAGGAGTGATAATGGAAGAATTTGTTTGTTTGTCAGTTAAACTCATTGATGGTGATGTGTGTCAGGGCTCTTTATATCACTGTAAGCAATTGCAGACACCTGTGCTAATTAGTTTGGCAGGTGTGTCCAATGAAAGGCAAGACTACTTAAGAAGACTGTCTCACATTATTAAGCAGCCTACATTTTCTGCCAAAATGGGAAAGAAAAAGGATGTGTCGGCTGCTGAGAAGCAACAAATTGTGGAGTGTTTTGGTCAAGGCATGACTACAATCAACATTGTGCGATGATCAGGATGAAGTGTCTTGGCAATCAAGAAGTATGTAGCTGATTCACAGTACACACGTGTGCGTGCTGATAAGGGCAAATTGAGGACTCTTTCCTACAGGCAATTACATCAGGTTGAAAGAGCAGCGGCAAAAAAGCCTTGTCATAGCAGCAGACAAGTTTTTGAAGCTGCTTGTGCCTCCAACGTCCCCCGAACAACAAGATGCAGGGTCCTTCAGAGGTTTGCAGCTGTGCATACGCCATCCTGTCGACCTCCTCTATCCACTTCACACAAGCAGAAACGGCTCCAGTGGGCCAAACATTACATGAAGACTGATTTCAAAACTGTTTTGTTCACGGATGAGTGCCGTGCAGCGCTCGATGGTCCAGATGGATGGAGTGGAGTATGGCTGGTTGATGGACACCCCACGCAAACACGGCTACAGCGCCAACAAGGAGGAGGTGGAGTAATGTTTTGGGCTGGAATCATGGGGAGAGAGATTGTCGGCCCCTTTAGGATCCCTGAAGGCGCTAAGGATGAACTCCATAATGTATGTGGATTTTCTCAAACAGCACTTCCTGCCATGGTTCAAGAAGAAGAACCGTGTATTTCACAGCAAGATCATTTTTCTGCATGATAATGCACCATCTCATGCTGCACATAAAACATCTGCATCTCTGGCTGATATGGGCATAAAAGGGGACAAACTTATGGTGTGACCCCCATGCTCCCCTGACCTCTACCCCATTCAGAACCTTTGGAGCATCATTAAAAGGAGTGTCTATGATGGCGGGAGGCAGTTCACATCTAAGCAACAGCTCTGGGAGGGTATTCTGTCCTCATGCAAAACAATTGAAGCAGAAACCATCCAAAACCTGACAAATTCAATGGACGAGAGAGTTCAGAAGCTCCTTTCGAACAAGGGGTCCTATGTGAAAATGTAACATCACCTAGAATAAAGTTTTGAGTTGAAAACTGTTTGAGTTCAGTTTCTAACAACCTGCTAATGCTTATAATTTCAAAAATGACCATTTTTTTGGTCTTTATTAAAATGAAAAGGTTGATCGAAAAGTTTGGGGGATCTAAGAGTGTGGCAACCCAGTAGTCATGATTACTTCGAATTCTGACAATATGAGGGTCATGCTGCAGGTAGTGCAGCAAGAAGGCACTTATGTGTCTTGCGCATCTCGGAGCCCCAAAATTATTTTCCGGGCTAGATGCAGCTAAAAATTATTATTAATTTTAAATCTGGTGGAGCTTATTATAGATGGCCTAATAGAATCAGTGCTGCACACTGCTACAAAGCCCAAATTATTTTCCAGCCAAGATACAGATAAACATGATTAGTAATTTGAAAGCTTAAAACGGTTGGTAGGGTGATTTTAACCAATCATCAAGCTTTTACTCTCCCCAGGATGACACAGGGGTAGAAAAGTCGTTTCGGATCCATGATTTGTTCATCTTTATGAACGTGAGTCTGTCTACATTATCAGTGGAGAGCCGCGTGCGCTTATCTGTCAGCACACCACCAGCAGCGCTGAACACACGTTCAGACAGAACGCTGGCTGCGGAGCATGACAAGATCTCCAAGGCGTAAGTGGCTAGCTCCGGCCATTTATCCAGATTGGAAGCCCAAAAAGAGCAAGGGTCCAGTGACACAGTCGTGGCTTCAATGTTTACTTGGAGATACTCCTGTACCATCGTCTCTAGGCGTTGACTATGTGTCAGACTTCTTGTCTCCTGTGGCCTTGCAAAGGATGGGCTAAAAAAGTGGTGAAATGATTCCGCAAAATTGATGTTACCAGCAGATACTGTGGTTCTGTTACGGTTTGAGTGCTGAAAACTTGACGGTCCCACGGTTGGCAAGTTGGAACTGTGAGATTCACTACGTGCACCACTGGTATTTTGTGAAAAAGCACATGTAAGATTCTGCAACAGTCTCTGCTGATACTCCTGCATGCGTGCATCCCTTTCTATGGCAGGAATAATTTCTGCAAATTTACTTTTGTACCGGGGATCTAACAGTGTGGCAACCCAGTAGTCAGGATTATTTCTAATTCTCACAATTCAAGGGTCATGTTGCAGGTAGTGCAGCAAGAAGGCACTCATGTGTGTTGCGCATCCAGGAGCACCAAGTCCCTGTTGTGTTGGTGGCGAGGTAACAATCATGCTTCCTTCCTCTGTCCTCTCCCCCCAACCTCGCACAACAGAAATGTGATCAAGGTCTCCCTCATCTGATGAGTCTTCCATCAGTTCGTCCTCCACTTCTTCCTGGGCTCCTGCACCTTCCTCACTAGTTTGGCTGCTACCATGCGCCCTGGTAAAACCATCTCCCACACCCTCACATGCCTGCCGCCTTGGTGCTGCCGACCGTCTGGACCTTGCAGATGTTAGCCCTTCCGCATACAACTCCTCCTCCTCTACTTCCTCCACCTCCTCTTGTGCCACCACCTGACTCCGAATTCTGTTTAACATGTGTTTCAGCATGTAAATCACCGGAATGGTCATGCTGATAATGGCATCGTCAGCAATAAACATCTTCGTCGCCATTTCAAAACTGTGCAGAAGGGTGCATAGGTCCCTGATCTGAGACCACTCCTCCAGCGTGATTTGCCCCACCTCTGGATCTCGTTGGCCCAGGCTATACGTCAGAACGTATTGCACCAGGGCTTGTCGGTGCTGCCACAGTCGCTGCAACATGTGCAGAGTTGAATTCCACCGGGTAAGCACATCGCATTTTAGCCGGTGAAGTGGCAGGCCCAACGACTTCTGTAGAGATGTAAGTCGCTGAGCTGCGGGATGCGAACGGCGGAAGTGAGCACACAGCGACCGTGCCCTCTGCAGAAGGCCATCTAGTCTGGGATAGTGGGCTAAAAATTGCTGGACAACCAGGTTCAACACGTGAGCCATACAAGGCACGTGTGTGACATTGCCCCGGCGAAGGGCCGCACCCAGGTTTGCAGCATTGTCGCACACGGCCTTCCCTGGTTTCAGGTCCAGTGGAGACAACCATTCATGAAATTGGTTCTCCAGAGCTAACCACAACTCCTCAGCTGTGTGACTCACATTTCCCAGACATTTCAATGTAAAAACCGCCTGATGACGTTGAACCCTACTGCCAACATAGTAAGGAGGTGTGCAGGATCCCTTCTGCGCAGTTAGAAAGCTTGTGGCATGACCAGACAGGCTTTGGGTGCAGGTGGAAGACCGAGAGGAGGTTGAGGAGGCAGAAGCAGTGGAGGAACTTTGACATAAAGAGGATTGACGCACAACTCGTGGGGACGGCAAGACTTGGACAGCAGCCCCTTGTCCTGCTGTCACCATAGTTACCCAGTGCCCAGTCAGCGACATGTAACGCCCCTGTCCATGCCTACTCGTCCAAGTGTCTGTGGTGAAATGCACCCTGTCACACACAGAGTTTCTCAAAGAAGCGGTGATGTTGTGTGCGACATGCTGGTGGAGCGCAGGCACACCTTTCTTTGAGAAGTAGTGCCGACTGGGCATCTGGTACTGGGGCACTGCGACGGACATAAGGTCTCGAAAATCCTCTGTGTCCACCAGGTGGAAAGGCAGCATTTCTGTAGCCAAGAACTTGCAGATGGTGAAATTCAACCTCTTAGCTTTCTCATGGCTAGGAGGAAATGGTCTTTTACTTGTCCACATCTGAGGGACCGAGGGCTGGCTATTGTGCTTAGACGGGGTTGATAAGGGTGTCCCCGGCAAACTGCCGGTCTGTGAGGAAGATGCAGGCGGATATGTTAGGTTGCCTTGATCCAAAGGTGGTGCTATCGATGTCGGACAGCGCTCAACACCAGCTGGTGTTACCACCTCCAAAGAAAATGATGACCTGCCAATCACGCTGGCTGTTGCGGGTAAAGAGGTGGCAGGTCTGCGCCCCAAAACAGGTGTGACTGCTGTCCCCCCAGTCACAGAGGATGAAGAGGCCGCGGATGCACAAGATATGGCAGACGGTGGTTGGCCCGGCCGGCTAGGCCGCATTGTAGTACACTGAGCTTCCCACTGCAACTTATGCTTCATGTCCATGTGCCGGTTCATGCATGAAGTACTCAAACTATGTATTTTTTGGCCTCTACTTAGCTTTTGCTGACAAATGTTACAGATAACACGAGTTGGGTCATCTTTATCGATCTGAAAAAATGCCCAGGCTATGCAAGGCTTAGCACCCATGCGACCTGAAGAGCCACCACGACTTGTGGTGAGAGGCAGAGTTGTGTTTGAGGATGCAGTTGTTGACGTGCTTCCAGTACTACGTCTCTGTCCAGGAAGGCGCAACCTGACCTCGTCGTCACTAGCATCTTCCTCCGCCTCCTCTGCTGACCTCATCTCTTGGCTGACTGTGGGTTGACAGTAAGTGGGATCTCCAACCTCATCATCATCACCCTGTGCGTTATCACACCCGTCGTCCTCAGAGCCAACCTGTTCCTGCCCTGACAAAAAACTAAAGTTGTCGCTCCAATCAGGTATTTGAGTCTTATCATCGTCTTCCTCATTGTCTCCACCAACAGGAGTTACAGTTTGGGAATGAGGGTCTACATTATGGTCAGAACCTTCTGCGTCTGGTCCTGGATCCGACTCATAAAGATTCTGTGCATCAGTGCAGATCATTTCCTCGTCGGGATTCACAGAAGCGCTGGAGTCGACCTCTGATTCCCAGGCTATAGTATGAGTAAACAGCTCTGCAGACTCAACCATCAGTTCTACTTCATACTCAGACGGGCAGCTGGAGATTTGGGAGCTGTGAGGAAGCAAGTGCGATTGGGGTGACACCTTTGAGGACTGGAGTATTTGTGATGTTGAAGTTGATGTGGAGGAGAGCCCACTTAAAGGAGCACTTGATATCCGTTGAAGCACCTGCTATTTTTGTGCCTCATCTGGAATTTGTAGCGATTGGCGTGGCCGTAAGAAAGGGATCTTATCACATTGTCCGCTAAAGAAGTAGACATTTTAGTTTGGCTGGAAGATGGTCTTTCTTCTGCAGATGTTACTGTTGCTTTAACACCTACCCCACGGACACAACCTTTTTTCCCCTTCCCAACACGCCTATTCCCCTTTCCACCAGCAGCAGGCTTTTTTCCACTCATTTTGGTGGTTAACTAATTAACAACTCTGGAGTTGTTTGCACAAAAAAACAATGGATGGGAACCGAGCAGAGCTGAGTGGCCAAACTGTGGTATTAGGCCAAAACTATTGGCTGGGTTAGATGCAGAAAAAAATTATATTCAATTTGCAACCTGATGGAGGTCAGTATAGATGGACTAATAGAAAAAGTCCCACACACTGCTAGAAGGCCAAATATTTTTTCAGAGCTAGATGCAGATAAAAATTATTTTTAATTTGCAACCTGATGGAGGTCAGTATAGATGGACTAATAGAGAAAGTCCCACACACTGCTAGAAGGCCAAATATTTTTTCAGAGCTAGATGCAGATAAAAATTATTTTTAATTTGCAACCTGATGGAGGTCAGTATAGATGGACTAATAGAGAAAGTCCCACACACTGCTAGAAGGCCAAATATTTTTTCAGAGCTAGATGCAGAAAAAAATTATATTCAGTTTGCAACCTGATGGAGGTCAGTATAGATGGACTAATAGAGAAAGTCCCACACACTGCTAGAAGGCCACATATTTTTTCAGAGGTAGATGCAGAAAAAAATATATTCAGTTTGCAACCTGATTGAGGTCTGTATAGATGGATTAATAGAACAAGTCCCACACACAGCTAGAAGCCCACTATTTTTTCAGAGGTAGATGCAGAAAAAAATATATTCAGTTTGCAACCTGATGGAGGTCAGTATAGATGGACTAATACAACAAGTCCCACACACAGCTAGAAGCCCAATATTTTTTCAGAGGTAGATGCAGAAAAAATATATTCAGTTTGCAACCTGATGGAGGTCTGTATAGATGGACTAATACAACAAGTCCCACACACAGCTAGAAGCCCAATATTTTTTCAGAGGTAGATGCAGAAAAAAATATATTCAGTTTGCAACCTGATGGAGGTCAGTATAGATGGACTAATACAACAAGTCTCACACACAGCTAGAAGCCCAATATTTTTTCAGAGGTAGATGCAGAAAAAAATATATTCAGTTTGCAACCTGATGGATATCTGTATAGATGGATTAATAGAACAAGTCCCACACACAGCTAGAAGCCCAATATTTTTTCAGAGGTAGATGCAGAAAAAAATATATTCAGTTTGCAACCTGATGGAGGTCAGTATAGATGGACTAATACAACAAGTCCCACACACAGCTAGAAGCCCAATATTTTTTCAGAGGTAGATGCAGAAAAAAATATATTCAGTTTCCAACCTGATGGAGGTCTGTATAGATGGATTAATAGAACAAGTCCCACACACAGCTAGAAGCCCAATATTTTTTCAGAGGTAGATGAAGAAAAAAATATATGCAGTTTGCAACCTGATGGAGGTCAGTATAGATGGACTAATACAACAAGTCCCACACACAGCTAGAAGCCCAATATTTTTTCAGAGCTAGATGCAGAAAAAAATTATATTCAATTTGCAACCTGATGGAGGTCAGTATAGATGGACTAATAGAATGATGCTATGCCCAAAAGATTTTACTTCACTAGGTGCAGTAAAAAAATTGGTATTCTATACACAGGTGGTATATCTTGCAACACAGATAGGCTACTCCACTGACTAACACACTCTGCAATAGGCCAAAAAGGATTAGCTTTGCTAGATTCAGCCAAATGCTGTGAAAAAAACTTGTACAGCACTGGCACAGACCTGCCTGGCAAAAACTGATAGAAACTGATGTAACCTAGTCCTGAAAAGGATTCCAATTACAATTAGTCTTTACTCCCACAATCTATCTATTTAAGAGCACAGACCTGCCTGATAAAAGTCGTAGTAAATGCTGTAACCTAGTCCTTAAAAGGACTGCAATCACAACTATTCCCTACTCCCAAGCTATCTGTAGATTTGTGCGAAAATTGGCTTGAAATTAACAAGGTATAGCGCACACAGCAACAGCGGTGCCGTCTAACACGCAGCTGCAGCAGTGAGAAAATGGTGGCGACGGGGAAAATGGCTGGGTCTTATAGGGCAAGGACATGTGACATACACTGCCAATGACACATGCCCTTGCTTGTGTGAAAAAAAGCACTTCGCTCCGTGTGTGCGCTGTTGATAGGCTGACAGATTGCACCTCCCCACTGTAAATGCGGGAAAGAGAAAAAAAAAATGGAGATCTTCATTGTTCCTGCAGAGATCTGTGACACCCCAGGGGTCTGGTTGTCACAGTGATAGAGATATTATGTCTGAGAGCAGGTGGGAGGTCCTTTGGTCAGGGATCCTGTGCATGCCACACCTCCTGCCCAGTCTTGGGAGGGGAAGGACTTCCCCTATATAAACCCGGGGCTGAAGCAGGGTTAGGAGACAAGGAGAGTGGAGACAAGAAGCAGCATAGGAAACAGCAGAGTTACAAGGAGTCAGGGGCTGGCAGCTGCAGAGCTCGCCCTGACTAAGAAGATTCTTTACCGGACTCGGAGTCCGAGGCTGTGGGGACTAACTCCTACCCAACAGCAGAATCCGTCAGGCAGGGGATTTCAGGTCCTCTGGCCCAGAAGCCCGAAGGCCCGGTCACACGCGTGGGACCAGCACCGCCATCGTGGAGCGGAAGCCATTAGAAGGCCCCGAGTCACCGGCCATACGGGTGAGCACCACACGGTACACTCAGGGACGTGGGCTACTTACATCAGCTTCTAGCAAGGTAGCCAGAAGAGTACAGTCAGTTTGGGAGGCCTACAACTACGCCTGGCCAGGGGAGATCCCATCTGCTCAAGGACTGACCAGGCCCCGTTCGCTAGCAAGTACTCCGGGAGGGTCTATCGTTGTTACCAGTAAAGACCCTGAATTCTACCATACCGTCTCTGAGTGGTTCCTGCTACCCCCATCATCCACGTCGGCTGCCCTGAGGCCATACCCCTCCCGTTGGGGGTTATACTATCACGCTGCACCATCCTTCCACCGGCCTCAGCGGTCTGCCCTGCAGCAGCAGCCCCCTGGCTGCACTTAACGGGTGGCGTAGTCATCAACCATTTTCTACCAATAGACTGCCGTCCAGTTTGACTCCCTGGGCACGGACCGGGTCACCGCCACGAGACTACAACCCTCAACAGATCCGGCTCCGGGTAAGCTCTCGCCTGCGCAGCGTGACACAGGCCCAGGGGCGCGTCAACTTTGGCGTAGTCGGCAGGATTTCGTGCCCGCATCCATCGGGTACTGCGTGCCTGAAAAAGAGACTTTTCAAACTTACCATCGGTGAAGATTCCCGCCATCCGGCGCCATCTTCAGCCTTCTTCCCGCCATCGGTGAAGTTTCCCGCCATCCGGCGCCATCTTCTGACTTCTTCCCGCCATCCGTGGAGTTTTCCCGCCATTGGACGCCATCTTGAGGACGCCGCGCGGGAAGAAGAGGGGCGTGGACTCCGAAAGCGCGCGAGAACTGAAGCCCCGCCTCACGTCCGGACGTTGCGTAAGGTCCTGGAAGGAGCCCAGCAGACGCCGACGTCACAGGAGCGCGACGGAAGGTCCTCAACCCTGACGATCCACTGCGGAGCCGCGGCCTACGGAACAGGATCATCGCAAGGTAGGCCACGGTCCACTAGGGGGGAGGAAGATGTCGGATACGGAGGAGAGCTTCACTGCCTCAACCCCCGCTAGCGCCACCGCTGCTGCAGTTATGCCCTTCACCATGCCCTATATCCCAGGAGCAGCTTGGCTACCCCAGTACTCAGGGGAGTCACATACCCTGCATGACTTTAGAGAAAAGCTGGATAGCCTCTTCCAGGTGTACCCCCTCACAGAAGAGCAAAAGGTGAGCATCCTGGTGGCCCAACTAACCGGGGCAGCCAAAAGGGAAGTAAAATCCTGGCCACCTGGGAGGAAGACTGTCGCAGGGATACTAACCCGGCTGAAGGACACCTTTGATACCCGCACCTCAGCCGAGATTAAGCTTAGATTCTACGGGTGCAAGCAGCGAGCGCATGAGAGTATAAGGGACTATGCACTAAACCTACAAGAGGCCCTGAGGGCCATTAAGCAGACTGACCCTAATGGAGTGGGAAACGAGGACAGGCTGTTGACCGAACAATTTATAGAGGGTTTATATTGCAATGCCCACCGAACTCAGTTGCGGGCAATGGCATGACAGGACCCTCATCTGGAATTTGCACAGTTCAAGGACAGAGCCATCCGGGTGCTCCGAGAACCGGCACCAGGTGGCGTTGTGACCCACAGACGCCCCACTACCACTTACTACCAGGAGGCGGCGCCCTTGTCAGCAGGGCCTGTGGGAGCTGATGCGCAGGCTTTGGACAATGACCCGGCTCCAGACCTACACCATCAGGTCCAAGAGCTAGCTAAGAGCGTTGCTGCGCTAACCCGAACTGTGCAGTCTTTACAGGCTTCCACCCCAGGGAAGATCCAGCTGGCATCTGGACCGGAGGACATCCCGTGGCGTCGACCAAGGAGGACCCCACCGGCCAGAGGAAGACCCAGTGACCGATACAGTGAGGACGGACGACCCATCTGCCGCCGCTGCAATCAACCCGGACATATGGCAAGGTACTGTTCTTTAAACGGGCACAACCTGGGGTAGAGGGCCAACCCCCAGGAAAAAGATCACCAGGCCCATCGAACTGGCGCGACAGATATGTGGGAGGACGTCCAGTCTTGCCTGTGGTACTGGATGGCATTCCCATGAGTGCCCTACTGGACACCGGGTCACAGGTCACCACCATCCCGTACGTGCTCTTCAAGCAGTACTGGAATGACTCGGATATTACCCGCTACCCTGACGACGACCTGAGTATCATCGCCAGCAATGGTCAGCCCGTGCCACAGATCGGATTTAAAGAGGTGACCATCAAAATTGGTAGAGTCGAACTGGCCGCACAGGGACTGATCATTGTAGATATTGACAAACATGAGAGTCACCCAAAAATAACTCTAGGAACTAATGTAATTGAAAATTGTCTTGCAGAGGTGATTTTCCTTTTACAGCAGGTTGCCAAGAATGCCAGCTCCGGCGAGCAGCGGGTGCTCCAGAAAGAGATCCGGGCACTGATGCAACGGCAACAAGTGGAACTCTCTGGCGGTGAGATTGGTAGCGTAAGAATGTGTGACCCTTTTCCTATTGCCATGCCCCCAAAAAGTGAAATGATGATTTGGTGCCGGGCAGCTATTGGTCTGAGAGGTAGAGATTACCAGGCAATGGTAGAACCAGTTTACTCAGACAGTAGGCCCACCATTTTGACAGCACGGGGGGTGGTCAATGTACGCCATGGGAGGGTGCCCGTTCGCATAATAAATATCGGGGAGAGGGAAGTGTACCTGCCCCGGTATGCCACGCTAGCCAAATTATATACCACTAATCAAAATTCTATACAATCTGTGGAACCCTTGCCTCCATCTCACCCGGAGGAAGGTAACGGCTCTAAGAAAGACATGGAGGACTGGTGTCAGCAACTACATTTGGGTACTGACTCCACTCCCTCACACCAGAAACAAGGAGTCTATCGGGTGGTTCAAGAGTATGAGAGAGTGTTTAGTAAACACCCGTTAGACTTCGGGCGAGTCAAGGGGGTAGAACACCGCATCCCCACGGGAGATCATCCTCCCATAAAAGAGAGGTATCGACCCGTACCCCCTGCACATTACCAACATGCCAAGGGGATGCTTAGAGACATGAAGGAGGCTGGGGTAATCCGGGATAGCTGTAGCCCCTGGGCAGCCCCACTAGTTTTAGTCAAAAAGAAAGACAACACCATGAGGATGTGTGTAGATTACCGGAAAATCAACCGTATCACACACAAGGATGCGTACCCCTTACCAAGGATAGAGGAGTCATTGGCTGCTTTAAGATCTGCTAACTTCTTCTCTACCCTGGATCTCACTAGCGGGTACTGGCAGGTTCCTGTAGCAGAGGCGGACCGGGAGAAGACCGCATTCACCACCCCGATGGGACTTAGTGAGTTCACCTGCATGCCGTTCGGACTCTGCAACGCCCCAGGAACCTTCCAACGATTAATGGAGTGCTGTCTGGGCCACAGAAACTTCGAGACGGTCCTGTTGTACCTGGACGATGTCATCGTATACTCCAAAACTTATGAGGACCACCTGAAACACCTGGCGGAGGTGTTCGAAGCTCTGGCGAGTTACGGCCTAAAGGTGAAACCCTCCAAGTGTCACCTCCTGAAACCAAAGGTGCAATACCTGGGACACGTGGTGAGCGCTGACGGAGTGGCTCCCGACCCCGATAAGATCACCGCAATTAAAGGATGGCCAAGCCCCTCCAGCATAAAAGAAGTGCGGCAGTTCCTAGGGTTGGTAGGCTACTACCGAAGGTTTATTCCCGGTTTCACCAAAAAGGCGGCGCCTATGCAGGACCTCCTGATAGGCCAGTCCCGGAAGGCCAAGAACCAGAAGCCGCCCTTCAAATGGGAAGAGCTGGAAGAAGAGTCCTTCCGCCAGCTGAAGATGGCCCTCACGGGGGATGAAATCTTGGCGTATCCGGACTATAGCCAGCCCTTTATCCTCTACACCGACGCCAGTAACATCAGGCTAGGAGCCGTACTGTCCCAGATCCAGCAGGGGAAGGAACGAGTAATCGCCTACGCTAGCCGAAAACTGCGACCCACCGAAAGGAACCCCGAGAATTACAGCTCATTTAAGCTAGAGTTCCTGGCCGTAGTATGGGCAGTCACCGAGCGCTTTAAGCATTACCTCACTTCTTCCCGGTTCACCGTGTACACGGATAACAACCCGTTGACACACCTGGACACGGCAAGACTCGGTGCCCTGGAGCAGAGGTGGATGGCCCGTCTGTCCAACTACGAGTTCACAATCAAATACCGGGCAGGACGCTCCAATACCAACGCGGACGCCCTGTCCAGGATGCCCAACCTGCCGGACGAAGGAGAAGATCCGGAGGGACTGGAAGAAATTGAACTCCCTGCGTTTCATCGTCATGGGACTATCCAGTATTCCCACCGGGTAAGGAGTAAGCAGGCTGCTACGTTGAACCCCTTACCTCACTACAACTGGGCGGAAACGCAAGACAGCGACCCTGCCGTCCGACTGGTGAAGGAGATGCTGACTCGGCCGGAGGCTCGCCTTGAACCAGACGCTCCGGAGGAAGCCAAACAACTATGGGCGGAGAAGAGTCGACTATTCCTTTACAAGGGGAAGTTGTGCCGCAGAATGGTCAACTCCCGGACGCATGAACTACTCTGGCAAGTAGTGGTGCCACGAAGAGACGCAGCCATGGTGATGGAGGCATACCACGACGGAGCTGGACACTTCGGGTGGAAGAAGCTGGAGTTCCTGCTGCGCGAGCGATTCCACTGGGTAGGCATGAGGGGAACCATTGAGAAGTGGTGCAGAGACTGTGGCCCGTGCAACCTGAGAAGGAAGGACCGCGCCAGCCAGAAGACTCCCCTGCAGTCCATCGTCACCCGGCAGCCGTTGGAACTGGTAGCCTTGGATCATGTAAAACTGACCCCCAGCAGAAGTGGCTACGTCTACGCGTTAACCATCGTGGATCATTACTCCCGGTTTCTGGTTGTCGTCCCCGTCAAGGACTTAACGGCTCAAACAGCAGCTAGAGCCTTCCAGCAGCACTTTTGCCGTCCACACGGGTACCCGGACCAAGTGCTGACGGACCAGGGACCTGCCTTTGAAGCGGAGGTCTTCCAGGAATTCTGCAATCTGTATGGCTGCCGGAAGATAAGGACGACACCCTACCATCCGCAAACTAATGGACTTTGTGAGAAAATGAACCAGGTGGTAATGGATCTTCTAAAAACGTTGCCCCTGGAAGAACGCAGTCTGTGGCCTGAGAAGTTGCCCGATCTGGTGGACCTATACAACCACATCCCGGTAGGTTCCACCCCGGCTTACCTAATGAGGGCAAGACCTGGTAAGTTACCTGTTGACCTGGAAATGGGAGTCCTGACGCCCGAGGACACTTCACCAGAAACAGACTGGGACACAGAGAGGCAGCAGCAGTACCGGAAAGTACAGGAGAGCGTGGAGCGAAGTCTCTGTCAGGCTAGGGAAAGACAAGAGAAGACTTACAACCAGTATGCTCCCGCTGTTCCCCTGGTACCCGGAGAGCAGGTCTTGAAGAGGAAGAGACGGCTCCACAAGTTGGACGACCAGTGGGAGAAGGACCCGTACACCGTACTGTCCTCAAGCCACGAGAACCCGAAGGTCTGTACCATCAGTAAAGACGGAGGGGAAACCACAGCCATTGTATCCCGGGACCACCTGAAGAAGTGTCCCGAACAACTGAGGAACCCTGAGGAGGAACAGGAAGACCATCGACCCGTGGAAGAAAGGGAAGATATGGTTAGTACCGTGCTCGGGGACTTCCCTCGGTCTTGGACTCAAGTCAATGGTGCAGTTGTGGTACCCGTACTCACCTTCCTCCAACCATCATCCCAAGAACCTACGGAGCAACGGGTAGAGCTGGAAGAACAGCCGGTCCAGGAGGCAGAAGACTCCACCCAAGCAGAACAGGAGAATCAGCCCTCTGCTTATAGTGAGCCTGCCGTACCCCTAGTGAGACAAAGAGCCGGTAGACAGCTGCCCAGTTTACCCTTGACAGCTCCTACACCCTGTAGTTCAGGGCCAGACAGTCAGCTCCGTAGGTCCACTAGGGCCACTAGAGGCCAGTTACCCGCACGTTGGAGGATCTAAATGTTTAAGCTGTTTTATAATGTTTACCTGTTTATTGTTGCTTGTGTGTAATTTTGTGTTTCTAGTTGTTTTTAGGAGTCTTCGGTGGATTTACCGGGAATCCTTTGTACATAGTTGGAGCGTAACCCAGGATGGACTAGAGACTGTTAAAGACTCGGGGTAGGACAGACCCCTACCTGGTTACGTCTCCCTGTGTTGGTGAAATGGACACCTTAGCTTTTCCTCAAAGACTGCACCCGGTTGCGGACACGCCGTGACCATCTTATTGTGTTTCTTTATTGTATTTTATTGTTATTTGTTATACCTTGTTATATTTTTCTAAAAAGTGTTTAGTCCCGGAGTACTAAATTTCACTAGGGGGGAATGTGACACCCCAGGGGTCTGGTTGTCACAGTGATAGAGATATTACGTCTGAGAGCAGGTGGGAGGTCCTTTGGTCAGGGATCCTGTGCATGCCACACCTCCTGCCCAGTCTTGGGAGGGGAAGGACTTCCCCTATATAAACCCGGGGCTGAAGCAGGGTTAGGAGACAAGGAGAGTGGAGACAAGAAGCAGCATAGGAAACAGCAGAGTTACAAGGAGTCAGGGGCTGGCAGCTGCAGAGCTCGCCCTGACTAAGAAGATTCTTTACCGGACTCGGAGTCCGAGGCTGTGGGGACTAACTCCTACCCAACAGCAGAATCCGTCAGGCAGGGGATTTCAGGTCCTCTGGCCCAGAAGCCCGAAGGCCCGGTCACACGCGTGGGACCAGCACCGCCATCGTGAAGCGGAAGCCATTAGAAGGCCCCGAGTCACCGGCCATACGGGTGAGCACCACACGGTACACTCAGGGACGTGGGCTACTTACATCAGCTTCTAGCAAGGTAGCCAGAAGAGTACAGTCAGTTTGGGAGGCCTACAACTACACCTGGCCAGGGGAGATCCCATCTGCTCAAGGACTGACCAGGCCCCGTTCGCTAGCAAGTACTCCGGGAGGGTCTATCGTTGTTACCAGTAAAGACCCTGAATTCTACCATACCGTCTCTGAGTGGTTCCTGCTACCCCCATCATCCACGTCAGCTGCCCTGAGGCCATACCCCTCCCGTTGGGGGTTATACTATCACGCTGCACCATCCTTCCACCGGCCTCAGCGGTCTGCCCTGCAGCAGCAGCCCCCTGGCTTCACTCAACGGGTGGCGTAGTCATCAACCATTTTCTACCAATAGACTGCCGTCCAGTTTGACTCCCTGGGCATGGACCGGGTCACCGCCACGAGACTACAACCCTCAACAGATCCGGCTCCGGGTAAGCTCTCGCCTGCGCAGCGCGACACAGGCCCAGGGGCGCGTCAGATCCATCCCCTGCCCCTCCCCCCACCCCGCTGTACACTCAAACTGCGTATTAACATTAATTTTCATCATTACTGAGAAAAAATCCAGTTATGATTTTGGTGCACGAACAGTTATCGAACATAACCTCGAACAGCCGAATTTTTCTCAAATTGTTCGTGTTCGCCGAACGGCTCGAACACCGCCCAAAACAGCTCGAATTTGAGATTGGCGAACAGTTCGAGTAGAACAACGCTCATCTCTACTCGGTACTCGCCCGAGCATCACGCTAATCGGGATGTTCAGCGAGCACCGAGCATTTCTGGGTTACTCGGGCGGGAGCTCGGGTCTCCGCCCTGCATGTTTGGCGCTCTTTACAGAGCCAATGAACATGCAGGGATTGCCAGCCAGTCACTGTAATGCCGCAGCCATGTTGTTTGTGGGCATTACAGTGATTGGCTGGCCACATAGCGTCACCCCGTGTATTTAAAACCGGGCGCCGCCATCTTGGACACAGTCGCTCCGGATCAGACAGTGAAGGGACAGCACTGCTGATTTAGGGAGAGATATATCCTGCAAAATAGTTAGTGTAGGGTCTGTAAAGGCTGCCAGATCAAACAAACAGTCCTTCTCAGGACTAATATCCATCCCAGGTATATCAGGCAGGCAGGCAGGCAGGCTGTATAGGAGACGCAGTGGTTATACCAGCAAACGCTGCATTATAGTCCCGTGTGCTGTTCCTGTTGCTGAAATTGCTTGACTTAGCTCCAGGTCCAGGGGGCCAGGAAAAATCCTTTTTTTAATCTAAATCCTCTTTTTTTTTTCCTCCTTCACAATGTACAAATACCCATCTTATTAACCTTTTGGTGCCCCCCCCCAAAAAAAAAGTGTGCCTATCTAAAAAAAACAGTTTGATTGTGTCGCTCACTGTTCAGCCGCAAATATATATATATTTTAAAAAGCCTGGTATACACCAGTAAATTATTACTGTGGTTTTGATGTTTCACGGTAAAACATCTCTATTATCCTGTTTTTGGCATTTTTTGCTGTATAAAAATAATAATAGTGTCTCCCTGATTTTTCAGACACAAATATATCTGTTGAAAATAGTCTGGTGTAGGCCAGAGAGACAGAAGTGTGCTTTTGCTGTTCCACGGTAAAAAATCTCTATTATCCTGCTTTTTGCATTTTTTGCTGTAAAAAAAAAAAATAGTGTCTCCCTGATTTTTCAGACACAAATATGTCTGTTGAAAATAGTCTGGTGTAGGCCCGAGAAATACAAGTGTGGTTTTGCAGTTCCACGGTACAAACCTCTGTATTATCCACTTTTGGGCCATTTGTATCTAAAAAAAACAGTTTGAGTGTGTCTCTCACTGTTCAGCCGCAAATATATATATATTTTAAAAAGCCTGGTATACACGAGTAAATTATTACTGTGGTTTTGATGTTCCACGGTAAAACATCTCTATTATCCTGTTTTTGGCATTTTTTGCTGTATAAAAATAATAATAGTGTCTCCCTGATTTTTCAGACACAAATATATCTGTTGAAAATAGTCTGGTGTAGGCCAGAGAGACAGAAGTGTGCTTTTGCTGTTCCACGGTAAAAAATCTCTATTATCCTGCTTTTTGTATTTTTTGCTGTAAAAAGAAAAAAAATAGTGTCTCCCTGATTTTTCAGACACAAATATATCTGTTGAAAATAGTCTGGTGTAGGCCCGAGAAATACAAGTGTGGTTTTGCAGTTCCACGTTACAAACCTCTGTATTATCCACTTTTGGGCCATTTGTATCTAAAAAAAACAGTTTGAGTGTGTCGCTCACTGTTCAGCCGCAAATATATATATATTTTAAAAAGCCTGTTATACACCAGTAAATTATTACTGTGGTTTTGATGTTCCACTGTAAAACATCTCTATTATCCTGTTTTTGGCATTTTTTGCTGTATAAAAATAATAATGGTGTCTCCCTGATTTGTCAGACACAAATATATCTGTTGAAAATAGTCTGGTGTAGGCCAGAGAGACAGAAGTGTGCTTTTGCTGTTCCACGGTAAAAAATCTGTATTATCCTGCTTTTTGCATTTTTTGCTGTAAAAAAAAAAAAAATTAGTGTCTCCCTGATTTGTCAGACACAAATATATCTGTTGAAAATAGTCTGGTGTAGGCCCGAGAAATACAAGTGTGGTTTTGCAGTTCCATGGTACAAACCTCTGTATTATCCACTTTTGGGCCATTTGTATCTAAAAAAAACAGTTTGAGTGTGTCGCTCACTGTTCAGCCGCAAATATATATATATTTTAAAAAGCCTGGTATACACCAGTAAATTATTACTGTGGTTTTGATGTTCCACGGGAAAACATCTCTATTATCCTGTTTTTGGCATTTTTTGCTGTATAAAAATAATAATAGTGTCTCCCTGATTTTTCAGACACAAATATATCTGTTGAAAATAGTCTGGTGTAGGCGAGAGAGACAGAAGTGTGCTTTTGCTGTTCCACGGTAAAAAATCTCTATTATCCTGCTTTTTGCATTTTTTGCTGTAAAAAAAAAAATAGTGTCTCCCTGATTTTTCAGACACAAATATATCTGTTGAAAATAGTCTGGTGTAGGCCCGAGAAATACAAGTGTTGTTTTGCAGTTCCACGGTACAAACCTCTGTATTATCCACTTTTGGGCCATTTGTATTTAAAAAAAACAGTTTGAGTGTGTCGCTCACTGTTCAGCCGCAAATATATATATATTTTAAAAAGCCTGGTATACACCAGTAAATTATAACTGTGGTTTTGCTGTTCCACGGTAAAAAATCTCTATTATTCAGGTTTTGGTAGTTTTTTTCCGTAAAGAAAAACAGTAGTGTCTCCTGACTGTTGTGACACAAAAATATATCTGTTGAAAATAGTCTTGTGTAGGCCCGACATCCCAGTGTGGTTTCGCAGTTCCACGGGTCAAATCGCTGTACTATCCAGTTTTGGGCCTTTGGTATCTAAAAAAAAAGCAGTTTGAGTGTGTCTCTCACTGTTCAGCCGCAAATATCTCTATTTAAAAAAGTGTGGTATACCCCAGTAAACAATAACTGTGGTTTTCCTCTTCCACGGTTCTAATCTACTCTTTATTACCCTTTTTCCATTGATAGTGCAAGTGTAAGCTATTTTACTTCATTTACAATGGGCAAGGTGTGTGGCAAGGGACGTGGAAGTGGACGTTCTGGTGATGGTTCGTGCAGAGGACGGGGCCGTGGCCAAGGTGAAAATGTGCCACAACCAACATCCACATCTTCTCGCTCCCACTTCTTGACCGAATTACTAGGGAAGCACAGAACAACACCAGTATTGAGAACTGATCAGTGTGAACAGGTTATTAATTGGATAGCAGACAATACTTCCAGTTACCTGGGCACCACCACCTCCGGTCTGTCTTCCACACGGTCAACTCTTAGTAGCCGTGAGTCTCGACCGCATACTCCTCCTCACCCTGATGCTCCTTCCTCCCACCATGCCGAGTGTCGTCAGACAGCAAGTGATCCCACACTTGGACACTCTAAAGAGCTGTTCACTGGTCCATTTCCATATTTGGGCCCCTCGCCTGATACGCTTGAAGTGGTGGAAGAGGAGATCCCATGTTGCGATGCCCAAATATTTGAACAGCCACGGCCACAGGAAGTCAACGTTGGCAATCTGTAACAAGAGGTGGACGATGACGAGACACAATTGCCAGGAAGTGAGGAGGAGGATCGTGGTGCGCAAGTGGAAGAGGAGGAGGTGGTGGATGATCTAGTAACTGACCCAACGTGGAAGGAGGACATGCAGAGTGAGGCCAGCAGCACACAGGGGGAGGGAGGCAGAGTACCCCAACAGGCAGGAAGAAGCAGTGTGGTGGCCGCAGACAGAAGGCAGGCAACCGTTCCCCGTAACACCAACACGAGGGACGTTGCCGGTACAAGCGGTAGGTCTTCCAGAGTCTGGAATTTTTTTAAAGACTCTGCTGATAACCCCAAAAAGGCCATATGTTCCACCTGCCATGCCAGCATCAGCAGGGGTGACAAAACTACCAGCCTGACCTCCACCAGCATGATCAGGCACATGGCAGCAAAGCACCCGACTTTGTGGGGCGAAACCCAGGGTCCACGACCAGTGTCAGCGGGTGTCACCACTGCTTCTTCCACTGTTGTGCGTGCAATAGAACCCCCTGTTGTGTGTGCAAGGCAATCCCCTGTCCATACTGCATGTAAAGATGCCCCCTCCTCTCAGTCTTCACTTGTTATGGCAGTTTCTCAAGAAACAGCATCAACGTCCACGTCCACGTCCCACCGCAGCGTTCAATTGTCCATATCCCAGACCTTTGAACGAAAGCGGAAATTCGCAGCTAACACCCCACAGGCCACAGTCCTAAATTCGCACATTTCACGACTGCTTGCATTGGAAATGCTGCCTTTTAGGCTGGTGGAGACGGAATCCTTCCGCAATCTTATGGCAGTGGCCGTCCCTCGGTACTCGGTCCGCAGCCGACACTATTTTGCCCAGTGTGCCATCCCCGCACTACACAAGCACGTGTCCCAAAGCATCTGCCGTGGCCTCAACAACGCAGTTACTGGGAGAGTCCACCTGACAACGGACACGTGGACAAGTGCTTGTGGCCAGGGACAGTACATCTCTCTGACGGCACACTGGGTAAACATAGTGGAAGCCGGGACCCAGTCGGACCTTGGGACGGAACACATCCTCCCCACACCGAGGATTGCGGGCCCTATGTCAGTCAGAGTTGCCCCCACAGTGTACAGCTCCTGCGAATCCTCCTCCTCCTCCTCATGTTCAGCCTCCATCTCAGATATCACCGCATCAGTTACAAGCTGGAAGCATTGCAGTACTGCCTCCGCCAAGCGGCAACAGGCTGTGCTGAAACTCATAAGCTTAGGTGATAAACCTCACACTGCTTGTGAGTTGTGGACAGCTGTGAAAGAGCAGGCAGATCTGTGGCTGAGACTGCTGAACCTACATACCGGCATGGTCGTGTGTGACAATGGCCGTAACCTGGTGGCAGCTCTGAGGCGAGGTGAGATCACACACGTACCATGCCTGGCTCATGTGCTTAACCTCGTGGTTCATCGGTTTCTTAAATCGTACCCCGAGTTGCCAGATCTGCTCGTGAAAGTACGCCGCCTGTCAGCTCATTTTCGCAAGTCGGCTACAGCTTCCGCCGCCCTTGCTGTGTTGCAGCAGCGTTTGCAGCTTCCGGCACACCGACTGGTGTGTGATGTCCCCACACGTTGGAACTCTACCCTCCACATGTTGCAAAGGATTTGTGAGCAGAAGAGAGCAGTTGTGGAGTACCAGCTGCAACAAGGCCGTCAATATTCAGGTCAGACTCCACACATAAGACCTCAGGAGTGGACCTGGATGTCTGACATATGTACCATCCTGACAAACTTTGAGGAGGCCACCAAAATGGTGAGTGGCGATGACGCCATCATTAGTGTCAGCATCCCACTTGTCTGTCTTTTGCAACGCTCTCTGCAGAGAATTAAAGAGGAGGCATTGCAGCCAGAGTATGATGAGATGGATCAAGAAGCCGTAGCGGGCGATTACACACAGCCCAGCCTCACCTCATCCCAACGTGGATTGGGGGACAATGAGGGAGAGAAGGAGGAGGAGGAGGAGGAAGAACAGGAGCTGCTATCAAGCGTTGTAGACGGTAGTACCTGTACAAGTGTCATACCGTCGGTTCAGCATGGGTGGCCTGAGGACAGGGGGGAGGAGGAAGAGGAGGAGGAGGAGGAGAGCATGGTCAGTCGTCATCTTGGTGAGGACACGGAAATCTTGCCCGTTACCAGTCTGGCACGCATGGCTGACTTTATGTTACGCTGCCTTAACCGTGACCCTCGCGTTGTCAAAATGTTGGGTGACAGTCATTACTGGTTGGTGACACTTGTAGACCCCCGCTACAAGGAGAACTTTCACTCTCTTATTCCTGAGGTGGAGAGGTCTACAAAAATGGGGCAATACCAGAAGGCCCTTGCTGCAGAACTCTTAAAAAAATTCCCATCTGAACACGCTAGCGGCAGAGGTCACAGTTCGTTGCCCAACCAAGGCGTACAGGCGAGAGAGATGCAACTCCAATCCAGCAGAGGCAGGGGAACACTGTCAATGTTCTGGGACAGTTTTCTGACACCCGCCCAGCTTACAGGCCCTGAGGCGCGGGGTACTCTCACAAGGAGTGGAAAGTTTCAAAAGATGGTGAGGGAGTACCTTGCCAATCGTACCAGCGTCCTCCGTGATTCCTCTGTGCCTTTTAATTATTGGGTATCCAAGCTGGACACTTGGAATGAACTCGCTCTGTACGCCTTGGAGGTCCTGGCCTGTCCTGCCGCTAGCGTGTTATCGGAGCGTGTTTTTAGTGCCGCTGGGGGAATTATAACTGATAAGCGTACTCGCCTGTCAACTGACAATGCTGACAAGCTGACCCTTATCAAAATGAACAAGGGCTGGATTGGGCCAGACTTCTCATCACCACCAAATGACAGCAGAGTAACATAAAGTCAAATCCACTGTGTTATTTCGGGAGGTGTATTCACATGCAACGCTTCACACCCACACATGGGTATATGCTTCCTCGTTTCGGCTGTTTAATCTTCTTCTCCTTATCCTCAGCCTCCACCACCACTATACCACCAGGGTGCCAGCATTGCAAGTTCCTCCGTCCTAATTTTTGGCAGCTTTTGCTGGGAAAGCATAAGCAAATACCATGGGACACCCACTCCCCAATAATGGGACTTATGTTTCTAATATGCTGTACTGCATGGCTCTTGTAAGGGGCATTGCAAGTTGCTCCGTCCTAATTTTTGGCTGCTTTTGCTGGGAAAGCATAAGCAAATACTATGGGAGACCCACTCCGCAATAATGGGACTTATGTTTGTAATATGCTGTACTGCATTGCTCTTGTAAGGGGCATTGCAAGTTGCTCCGTCCTAATTTTTGGCAGCTTTTGCTGGGAAAGCATAAGCAAATACTATGGGAGACCCACTCCCCAATAATGGGACTTATGTTTGTAATATGCTGTACTGCATGGCTTTTGTAAGGGGCATTGCAAGTTGCTCCGTCCTAATTTTTGGCAGCTTTTGCTTGGAAAGCATAAGCAAATACTATGGGAGACCCACCCCCAATAATGGGACTTATGTTTGTAATATACTGTACTGCATGGCTCTTGTAAGGGGCATTGCAAGTTGCTCCGTCCTAATTTTTGGCAGCTTTTGCTTGGAAAGCATAAGCAAATACTATGGGAGACCCACCCCCAATAATGGGACTTATGTTTGTAATATGCTGTACTGCATGTGACGCGCCCCCTGGGCCGTGTGTACACGTGTGTGGGAAACCCGGTGCCGGGTCTCTGGGGTCTGTAGTCTCCGTGGCGGTGACCCGGTCCCGTGGCTCAGGCTGGTCAAACCAGTGGCAATCTTTCTTAGGTTTTGAGGTTAATTGTCCGACTGCGCCACCCGTGGATTGCGTTCAGGGAGTACCACCGCTGCAAGGCAGACCGCTGAGGCTGGTGTGGTGTGTGCTGCATAAAATGGGATAACTCCCCTCGGGAGGAGTATAGCCTCAGGGCAGTGAGTGTGGATGATGGGGGTGATGGTGCACGAGCGCAGAAGGAATGACTCAGAGTCTTTTCAGTGCAGTTCAGGGTCTTTACTGATGATTATAAGGGAGACCCTCCCGGGAGTACTGGCTAGCATAAGAGGCCTGGTCAGTCTGTGAGCAAGCAGGAGTTCCCCTGGCCAGGTGGAGTTGTAGGCCTCCCCGTCTGTCTGCACTCTTCCTGGCTATTTTGCTGTAAGCGGGTAGAAGTAGCCCACATCCCTGAGTGTACCGTGTAGTGCTCACCCGTATGGCTGGTGACTTGGGGCCTTCTATTAGCCTCCGCTCCACGATGGCGGTGCTGGTCCCTTGCTTGTGACTGAGCCTCCGGGCTTCTATGGCCAGAGGACCTGAAATCCCCTGCCGGCTGGTTTCTGCTGCTGGATATATAAGTCCTCACAGCTTCGGACTCCTGTGTCCGGTTCCTATTGTCTTCTGCCAGGGCGAGCTCTGCTCAGCTTCCAGCCCCTCGTCTTTAGCTCCTAGCTCCTACAGAGCTCCTTGCTGTTACTTTCCCTTGCTCTCACTCTGACTCTGACTGTTCTCTGTTCTCTGACTCACTCAACCCCACCCCAGATCCAGTTTATAAGGGCAGAATTCTCCCCTCCCAGGACTGGGGCAGGAGGATGTTGCATGTTTAAGGGATCCTGACCAGGAAACCTCCCACTTGCTCTCCGACGTAATCTCTATTACTGTGGTGACCAGACCCCTGGGGTGCCACACATGGCTCTTGTAAGGGGCATTGCAGTACTTCATAATTTTTGGAAAGCATTCCATTCACTGCTTAGGCCAACAGTGCACAGGAGACCCAGTTGCTATAAATGGAAAAAAAGGTTTAGTTAACGCCCTCTGACCTCCATGTCATTTCCAAGGAGCATTGGAGTGCCTCGAAATTTTTGGTAGGCATTGCACTCACTGTATGCCCTATAACTGTGTAGCCGAACCGCTCCTTTTGTTACAGAAACATATCCTACAAGACATATCTGGTTGACTGGCCTGATATTGATGTGAATGGTCACTGTTCCTCCTGCCCTTTCTCCTTTGCCACCACCTCATCCATCATTTATCACCTGAAGCTTTGTTTTGACAGGAGTCATAGAACTTGGATTCTAGCAGGAAAACATCCAGCAATCCTCGGAGGAGGTAGGATATGCGCCAAAACGCTGACCTCCTCAGGTCTAGCCGCTACTACATACATGCGCTTGCATTACCACAAAACAAAGCAGATGCTAACTTCTATCATCCTCATCATGCTCCTCACCTTGGCACTCTCAACTCCCCTGATGGAGAAGCCAGGGCCCACCAGAGGAGTCTGATAGTCCGGTGGGCTCGGCCAATGCTGCCCTAAAGAAGGCCAGGCTAAGAAAAGTGTGGGAAAGGTTACCGGTACAAATAGGGGTGGCTGGGGACCGAGTATGGACACCCGGCCACCCCCTGGAGGCTGGGGAGCAAGCGGGGACACCCGGCCACCAGGCAGCTGGGGACTGAGTATGGATACCAGGCCGCCGACACAGCCATGGCGTGGTGGCCAGATTCCGCCTCCACATGCCTAAAAGGCCCAATTTAAAGTGCAAGCAAGCAAGCAGTATGGTATTGCAGCCTGGGGGTGGGTGGGTGGCAGGCTGCATACTTGCGCTTGCATTGCAAGGAATGGGAGAGGTACAATTGAACACTGCCCTGGGACAAGGACTTGAATGGGGATAGTTGCAAGTCTGCAACGACAGGTGCAAGGTGGGAGGCATCTTCGCATGTACCATGACCAGGGGTTTGGCATGCACACACTACAGCAGAATAGGCTCTCCTTCCCATTAAATGCACTGGGGAGGGCACAGGTAATGTTTTGGTATACGCGCTTAATCTTATGTATAAGGCACACCAGGACAAATAGGGGCGGCTGGGGACTGAGTATGGATACCTCGCTGCCGAAGCAGCCAGGAGGTAGTGGCCAGCTTCGGCCTCCTCCAAACTAAAAGGCCCCATTTCAAGTGCAAGCTAGCAGTATGGAATTGCAGTCTGGGGGTGGGTGGGTGGCAGGCTGCACACTTACACTTGCATTAAAAGAAAACATAGCAGATGCTAACTTCTGTCATCATCATCATGATCCTCACCTTGGCACTCTCAACTCCACTGATGGAGAAGTAAGGGCCCACCGGAGGAGTCTGGTTCTCTGGTGGGCTCGTCCAATGCTGCCTAAAGCAGGCCGGGCTAAGAAAAGTGTGTGGGGGGATGTTCCAAGGAGAAATGGGGGTGGCTGGGGACCGTTTATGGACACCCGACTGCCCCCATGCGGATGGGGACCGTGTGGACACTCGGCTGCGGGGCGGCTGGGGACTGAGTATGGACACCCGGCCGCCGGTCAGCTGGGGACTGAGTATGGATTCCAGGCCGCCAACACAGCCATGACGTGGTGGCCAGATTCCGCCTCCACATGCCTAAAAGGCCCAATTTCAAGTTCAAGCAAGCAAGCAGTATGGTATTGCAGCCTGGGGGTGGGTGGGTGGCAGGCTGCATACTTGCGCTTGTATTGCAAGGAATGGGGGAGGTACAATTGAACACTGCCCTGGGACTAGAACCTGCATGGGGATAGTTGCAAGTCTGCATCTTCTGATGCGGCAAGGATCACTTATGATGGGCACACTTTTAGACAGTGACTTGGGAGTCAGAGATGCTTCCAGGGGTCTTCCCCATGCTGTTCCCATGTCTTTTCAGCACTTTATGCATGTGTCACACAGCACATGGCCAGATAAGGTTGTAAAATTAAAAGAAAACATAGCAGATGCTAACTTCTGTCATCATCATCATGATCCTCATCTTGGCACTCTCAACTCCACTGATGGAGAAGTCAGGGCCCACCGGAGGAGTCTGGTTCTCTGGTGGGCTCGTCCAATGCTGCCTAAAGCAGGCCGGGCTAAGAAAAGTGTGTGGGGGGATGTTCCAAGGGACTGAGTATAGACATTTCCCGGTGAATGCATTTGTCATAGTTGAAAGCAATACAAAAGTGCAAAAACGCATAAAAAATGCTACTTGTGAACATAGCCGAAGGTGTGGAGGAGTATTTTTGTTTTTGGTCATTTTATTTTAACTTATACACAAGTCTTTTCTCTGGAAAGGATGTTCCTTAACATATTTCACAGGAAAAAAGTTTCACTTTTGTTTTATTGTGAGCCTGTAAAAGTGGCTTAATACCTCTGACCACGTTGTTGACAGCAGTGACCTGGGGGTCAGAAATGCTTCCTGGGGCGATCCCCATGCTGTCCACATGTCATTTGAGCACTGTCACTATCGTTTTGGGCACTTGTTAGGCTTTTAAAAGACTGCCGGGGGTGCCACCGCAAAAATGCTCGAGTCTCCCATAGACTAACATTGGGCTCGTTGCTCGGGTCGAGCACCCGAGTATCACGGCTAGCTCGGCCCGAGCTTCGAGCACCCGAGCATTTTAGTGCTCGCTTAACACTAATATTGTGTTTTAACTCCACTGCGACCTCCACCACTCTTCGAAGGGGCATTGATATTGTCTTTTTATTCCACTGGGACCTCCACCACTCTTCCATGGGACATTAAAACAATCTTGTTAAGCTACTGTGACCTCCATGTCTCTTCCACAGGGCATTGATATTGTCTTTTTATTCCACTGAGACTTCCACCACTCCTTCAAGGAGCATTGACATTGTCTTTTTAATTCACTTCGACCTCCACCACTCTTCCAAGGGCCATTAAAACAGTCTTGTTAATCTACTGTGAACTCCACGTCTCTTCCAAGGGGCATTAAAACCGTCAATTTAAACCACTCTCATCTCCGCAGCTCTTGCAAAGTGCATTGATATTGTCTTTTTATTCCACTGTAACCTCCAGCACTCTTCCAAGGGGGATTAAAACTGTCTTGTTAAGCTACTGTGACATCCACGTCTCTTTCCACGTCTCTTTCCACTGTAACCTTCACCACTCTTAGAAGGGGCATTGATATTGTCTTTTTATTCCACTGCGACCTCCACCACTCTTCCAAGAGGCATTGATATTGTCTTTTTAATCCACTACTATCTCCAACACTTTTCCAAGAGGCATTAAAACCGTTTTGTTAAGCTACTGTGACCTCCACGTCACTTCCAAGGGGCATTAAAATTGTCTGGTTTAACTTCTCTGAACTCCACAGCTCTTCCAAGGGGCATTGATATTGTCTTTTTATTCCACTGTCACCTCCACCACTCTTCCAAGGGGCATTGATACTATCAACTGCGACCTCCAACACTCTTCCAAGGGGCATTAAAACCGTGGTGTTAAGCTACTTTGACCACCACGTCAATACCATGGGGCATTGATATTGTCTTTTTATTCCACTGCGACCTCCACCACTCTACCAAGGGGCATTGCTATTGTCTTTTTAATCCACTGCGACCTCCACCACTCTTCCAAGGGGCATTAAAACCGTCTAGTTAAGCTATTATGACCTCCACGTCTCTTCCAAGGGGCATTAAAACCGTCTGGTTAAACCACTCTAAACTCCACAGCTCTTTCGAGGGGCATTGATATTGTCTTTTTATTCCATTGTAACCACCACCACTCTTCCAAGGGGCATTGATTTTGTCTTTTTATTCCACTGTGACCTCCACCACTCTTCAAAGGGGCATTGATATTGTCTTTTTAATCCACTGCGACCTCCACCACTCTTCCAAGGGGCTTTAAAACGGTCTTGTTAAGCTACTGTGACGTCGAATTCTCTTCAAAGGGGCATTAAAACCATCTGGTTAAACCACTCTGAACTCCACAGCTCTTCCAAGGGGCATTTGTATTGTCTTTTTATTCCACTCTAACCTCCACCACTCTTCCAAGGGGCATTGACATTGTCTTTTTATTCCACTGCGACCTCCACCACTCTTCCAAGGGGCATTGATATTGTCTTTTTAGTCCACTGCGAACTCCACCCCTCTCCAAGGGGCATTAAAACCGTCTTGTTAAGCAACTGTGACCTCCACGTGTCTTCGAAGGGGCATTGATATTGTCTTTTTATTCCACTGTAACGTCCACCAATCTTCCAAGGGGCATTGATATTGTTTTTTAACTCCACTGCGACCTACACCACGGGGCAATTAAACCGTCTTGATAAGTTACTGTGACCACCACGTCTCTTCCAAGGGGCGTTAAAACCGTCTGGCTATTCCACTCTGAACTCCACAGCTCTTCTAAGGGGCATTATTATTGTCTTTTTATTCCACTGTGACCTTCACCAGTCTTCCAAGGGGCATTAAAACCATCTTGTTAAGCTACTGTGTCCTCCACGTCTATACCACGGGGCATTGGTATTGTCTTTTAATTCCACTGTAACATCCACCACTCGTCCAAGGGGCATTGATATTGTCTTTTAATTCCACTGCAACTTACACCACTCTTCCAAGGGGCATTGATATTGTCTTTTTAATCCACTGTGACCTCCAGCACTCTTCCAAGTGGCATTAAAACCGTCTTGCTAAACTACTGTGTCCTCAACGTCTCTTACACGGGCCATTGATATTGTCTTTTTAATCCACTGAAACTTCCACCACTCATCCAAGGGGCATTGATATTGTCTTTTTATTCCACTGTAATGTCCACCACTCTTCCAAGGGGCACTGATATTGTCTTTTTATTCCACTGCGACCTCAAACACTCTTCCAATGGGCATTGATATTGTCTTTTTAATCCACTGCGACCTCCACCACTCTTCCATGGGGCATTGATACTATCAACTGCGACCTCCAACACTCTTCCAAGGGGCATTAAAACCGTGGTGTTAAGCTACTTTGACCACCACGTCAATACCATGGGGCATTGATATTGTCTTTTTATTCCACTGCGACCTCCACCACTCTACCAAGGGGCATTGCTATTGTCTTTTTAATCCACTGCGACCTCCACCACTCTTCCAAGGGGCATTAAAACCGTCTAGTTAAGCTATTATGACCTGAACTTCTCTTCCAAGGGGCATTAAAACCGTCTGGTTAAACCACTCTAAACTCCACAGCTCTTCCGAGGGGCATTGATATTGTCTTTTTATTCCATTGTAACCACCACCACTCTTCCAAGGGGCATTGATTTTGTCTTTTTATTCCACTGTGACCTCCACCACTCTTCAAAGGGGCATTGATATTGTCTTTTTAATCCACTGCGACCTCCACCACTCTTCCAAGGGGCTTTAAAACGGTCTTGTTAAGCTACTGTGACGTCAAATTCTCTTCAAAGGGGCATTAAAACCATCTGGTTAAACCACTCTGAACTCCACAGCTCTTCCAAGGGGCATTTGTATTGTCTTTTTATTCCACTCTAACCTCCACCACTCTTCCAAGGGGCATTGACATTGTCTTTTTATTCCACTGCGACCTCCACCACTCTTCCAAGGGGCATTGATATTGTCTTTTTAGTCCACTGCGAACTCCACCCCTCTCCAAGGGGCATTAAAACCGTCTTGTTAAGCAACTGTGACCTCCACGTGTCTTCGAAGGGGCATTGATATTGTCTTTTTATTCCACTGTAACGTCCACCAATCTTCCAAGGGGCATTGATATTGTTTTTTAACTCCACTGCGACCTACACCACGGGGCAATTAAACCGTCTTGATAAGTTACTGTGACCACCACGTCTCTTCCAAGGGGCGTTAAAACCGTCTGGTTATTCCACTCTGAACTCCACAGCTCTTCTAAGGGGCATTATTATTGTCTTTTTATTCCACTGTAACCTCCACCACTTTTCCAAGGGGCATTGATATTGTCTTTTTATTCCACTGCGACCTTCACCAGTCTTCCAAGGGGCATTAAAACCATCTTGTTAAGCTACTGTGTCCTCCACGTCTATACCACGGGGCATTGGTATTGTCTTTTAATTCCACTGTAACATCCACCACTCGTCCAAGGGGCATTGATATTGTCTTTTAATTCCACTGCAACTTACACCACTCTTCCAAGGGGCATTGATATTGTCTTTTTAATCCACTGTGACCTCCAGCACTCTTCCAAGTGGCATTAAAACCGTCTTGCTAAACTACTGTGTCCTCAACGTCTCTTACATGGGCCATTGATATTGTCTTTTTAATCCACTGAAACCTCCACCACTCATCCAAGGGGCATTGATATTGTCTTTTTATTCCACTGTAATGTCCACCACTCTTCCAAGGGGCACTGATATTGTCTTTTTATTCCACTGCGACCTCAAACACTCTTCCAATGGGCATTGATTGTGTCTTTTTAATCCACTGCGACCTCCACCACTCTTCCATGGGGCATTAAAATAGTCTTGTTAAGCTACTGTGACCTCCATGTCTCTTCCAAGGGGCATTAAAACCGTCTGGATAAACCACTCTGAACTCCACAGCTCTTCCAAGGGGCATTGGTATTGTCTTTTTCTTCCACTCTAACCTCCACCACTCTTCCAAAGGGGATTGACATTGTTTTTTTATTTTACTGCGACCTCCACCTCTCTTCCAAGGGGCATTAAAACTGTCTTGTTAAGCTACACTGACCTCCACATCTCTTCCACTGGGCATTGATATTGTCTTTTTATTCCACTGTAACCTCCACCACTCTTCCAAGGGGCATTGATATTGTCTTTTTATTACACTGTGACCTCCACCACTCTTCCAAGGGGCATTGATATTGTCTTTTTAATCCAGTGCGACCGCAACCACTCTTCCTTGTGGCATAAAACCGTCATTTTAAGCTACTGTGACCTCCATGTCTCTTCCAAGGTGCATTAAAACCGTATTGTTAAACCACTGTGAACTCCACAGTTCTTCCAAGGTTCAATGATATTGTCTTTTTATTCAACTGAGACTTCCACCACTCCTTCAAGGAGCATTGACATTGTCTTTTTAATCCACTTCGACCTCCACCACTCTTCCAAGGGGCAATAAAACAGTCTTGTTAATCTACTGTAAACTCCACGTCTCTTTAAAGGGGCATTAAAGCCGTCAATTTCAACCACTCTCAACTCCGCAGCTCTTGCAAGGGGCATTGATATTGCCTTTTTATTCCACTTTAACCTCCACCACTCTTCCAAGGGGCATTGATATTGTCTTTTTATTCCACTGCGACTTCAACCTCTCTTCTAAGGGGCATTGATATTGTCTTTTTAATCCACTGCGACCTCCATCACTCTTCCAACGGGCATTAAAACCGTCTGGTTAAACCACTCTGAACTCCACAGCTCTTCCGAGGGGCATTGATATTGTCTTTTTATTCCACTGTAACCTCCACAACTCTTACAAGGGGCATTGATTTTGTCTTTTTATTCCACTGCGACCTCCACCACTCTTCAAAGGTACATTGATATTGTCTTTTTAATCCACTGCGTCCTCCACCACTCTTCCAAGGGGCTTTAAAATGGTCTTGTTAAGCTACTGTGACGTCGATGTCTTTTCCAAGAGGCATTAAAACCATCTGGTTAAACCACTCTGAACTCCACAGCTCTTCCAAGGGGCATTTGTATTGTCTTTTTATTCCACTCTAACCTCCACCACTCTTCCAAGGGGCATTGACATTGTCTTTTTATTCCACTGCGACCTCCACCACTCTTCCAAGGTGCATTGATATTGCCTTTTTATTCCACTGTAACCTCCACCACTCTTCCACGGGGCATTGATATTGTCTTTTTATTCCACTGCGACCTTCACCAGTCCTCCAAGGGGCATTAAAACCATCTTGTTAAGCTACTGTGACCTCCACGTCTATTCCACGGGGCATTGGTATTGTCTTTTAATTCCACTGTAACATCCACCACTCGTCCAAGGGGCATTGATATTGTCTTTTTATTCCACTGCAACTTACACCAATCTTCCAAGGAGCATTGATATTGTCTTTTTAATCCACTGTGACCTCCAGCACTCTTCCAAGGGGCATTAAAACCGTCTTGCTAAACTACTGTGACCTCAACGTCTCTTCCACGGGCCATTGATATTGTCTTTTTAATCCACTGAAACCTCCACCACTCATCCAAGGGGCATTGATATTGTCTTTTTATTCCACTGTAATGTCCACCACTCTTCCAAGGGGCACTGATATTGTCTTTTTATTCCACTGCGACCTCCAACACTCTTCCAATGGGCATTGATTTTGTCTTTTTAATCCACTGCGACCTCCACCACTCTTCCAAGGGGCAATAAAACAGTCTTGTTAAGCTACTGTGACCTCCACGTCTCTTCCAAGGGGCATTAAAACCATCTGGATAAACCACTCTGAACTCCACAGCTCTTCCAAGGGGCATTGGTATTGTCTTTTTCTTCCACTCTAACCTCCACCACTCTTCCAAAGGGCATTGACATTGTTTTTTTATTCCACTGCCACCTCCACCACTCTTCCAAGGGGCATTAAAACTGTCTTGTTAAGCTACAGTGACCTCCACATCTCTTCCACTGGGCATTGATATTGTCTTTTATTCCACCGTAACCTCCACCACTCTTCCAAGGGGCATTGATATTGTCTTTTTATTCCACTGTGACCTCCACCACTCTTCCAAGGGGCTTTGATATTGTCTTTTTAATCCAGTGCGACCGCAACCACTCTTCCTTGTGGCATAAAACCGTCATTTTAAGCTACTGTGACCTCCACGTCTCTTCCAAGGTGCATTAAAACCGTATTGTTAAACCACTGTGAACTCCACAGTTCTTCCAAGGTTCATTGATATTGTCTTTTTATTCCACTGTAACTTCCAACACTCTTCCAAGGGGCATTGATATTGTCTTTTTATTCAACTGAGACTACCACCACTCCTTCAAGGAGCATTGACATTGTATTTTTAATCCACTTCTACCTCCACCACTCTTCCAAGGGGCATTAAAACAGTCTTGTTAATCTACTGTAAACTCCACGTCTCTTCAAAGGTGCATTAAAGCCGTCAATTTAAAACACTCTCAACTCCGCAGCTCTTGCAAGGGGCATTGATATTGTCTTTTTATTCCACTTTAACATCCACCACTCTTCCAAGGGGCATTGATATTGTCTTTTTATTCCACTGCGACTTCAACCTCTCTTCTAAGGGGCATTGATATTGTCTTTTTAATCCACTGTGACCTCCACCACTCTTCCAAGGGGCATTAAAACCTTCTGGATAAACCACTCTGAACTCCACAGCTCTTCCAAGGGGCATTGATATTGTCTTTTTATTCCACTGTAACCTCTACCACTCTTCCAAGGGGCATTGATTTGTCTTTTTATTCCACTGCGACCTCCACCACTCTTCAAAGGGGCATTGATATTGTATTTTTAATCCACTGCGACCTCCACCACTCTTCCAAGGGGCTTTAAAACGGTCTTGTTAAGCTACTGTGACGTCGAAGTCTCTTCCAAGGGGCATTAAAACCATCTGGTTAAACCACTATGAACTACAAGGCTCTTCCAAGTGGCATTGATATTGTCTTTTTATTCCACTCTAACCTCCACCACTCTTCCAAGGGGCATTGATATTATCTTTTTAGTCCACAGCAAACTCCACCCCTCTCCAAGGGGCATTAAAACCGTCTTGTTAAGCTACTGTGACCTCCACGTGTCTTCGAAGGGGCATTGATATTGTCTTTTTATTCCACTGCGACCTCCACCACTCTACCAAGGGGCATTGATATTGTCTTTTTAATCCACTACGACCTCCACCACTCTTCCAAGGGTCATTAAAACCGTCTAGTTAAGCTATTGTGACCTCCACGTCTCTTCCAAGGGGCATTAAAACCATCAAGTTAAACCACTATGAACTCCACAGCTCTTCCAAGGGGCATTGATATTGTTTTTTTTTCCACTGCGATCTCCACCACTCTTTAAAGTGGCATTGATATTGTCTTTTTAATCAACTGCGACCTCCACCTCTCTTTCAAGGGGCATTAAAACCGTCTTGTTAAGCTACTGTGACCTCCACGTCCCTTCCACGGGGCATTGATATTGTCTTTTTATTCCACTGCGACCTCCACCACTCTTCCAAGGGGCATTGATATTGTCTTTTTAATCCACTGTTTCCTCCACGTCTCTTCCAAGGGGCATTAAAACCGTCAATTTAAACCACTCTGAACTCTACAGCTCTTCCAAGGAGCATTGGTATTGTCTTTTTTTTCCACTCTAACTTCCACCACTCTTCCAAGGGGCATTGACATTGTCTTTTTATTCCACTGCGACCTCCACCACTCTTCCAAGCGGCATTAAGACCATCTTGTTAAGCTACAGTGACGTCCACAACTCTTAAACGGGGCATTGATATTGTATTTTTATTCCAATGTAACCTCCACGTCTCTTCCAAGGGGCATTGATATTGTCTTTTTATTCCACTGTGACCTCCACCACTCTTCCAAAGGGCATTGATATTGTCTTTTTAATCCACTGCGACCTCCACCACTCTTCCAAAGTCATTAAAACAGTCTTGTTAAGCTACTGTGACCTCCACAGCTCTTCCAAGGGGCATTGATTTTGTCTTTTTAATTCACTGCGACCTTAACCACTCTTCCAATGGGCATTGATATTGTCTTTTTAATTCACTGCGACCTTAACCACTCTTCCACTGGGCATTGATATTGTCTTTTTATTCCACTGTAACCTCCACCACTCGTCCAAGGGGCATTGATATTGTCTTTTTATTCCACTGCGACCTACACCACTCTTCCAAGGGGCATTGATATTGTCTTTTTAATCCACTGTGACCTCCACCACTCTTCCAAGGGGCATTAAAACCATCTTGCTAAACTACTGTGACCTCAAAGTCTCTTCCACGGGCCATTGATATTGTCTTTTTATTCAACTAAAACCTCCACCACTCATCCAAGGGGCATTGATATTGTTTTTTTATTCCAATGTAACCTCCACCACTCTTCCAAGGGGCATTGATATTGTCTTTGTATTCCACTGTAACCTCCAACAATCTTCCAAGGGGCATTGATAGTGTCTTCTTATTCCACTGCGACCTCCACCACTCTTCCAAGCATCATGGATAATGTCTTTTTAATCCACTGCTACTTCCACCACTCTTCCAGGGGACATTAAAACCGTGTTGTTAAGCTACTGTGACCTCCTAGTTAATATCACGGGGCACTGATATTGTCTTTTTATTCCACTGCTAACTCCATCACTCTTCCAATTGGCATTGATATTGTCTTTTTAATCCACTGCGACCTCCACTTCTCTTCCAAGGGGCATTAAAACCGTCTGGTTAAACCACTCTAAAGAACACAGCTCTTCCAAGGGGCATTGATATTGTCTTTTTATACCACTGTAACCTCCACCTCTCATCAAAGGGGCATTGATATTGTCTTTTTATTCCAATGTAACCTCCACCACTCTTCCAAGGGGCATTGATATTGTCAATTTATTCCACTGTAATGTCCACCACTCTAACAAGGGGCACTGATATTGTCTTTTTATTCCACTGCGACCTCCAACACTCTTCCAAGGGGCATTGATATTCTCTTTTTAATCCACTGCCACCTCCACCCCTCTTCCAAGGGGCATTAAAACAGTCTTGTTAAGCTACTGTGACCTCCACTCTCTTCCACGGGGCATTGATATTGTCTTTTTATTCCACTGCGACCTCCACCACTCTTCCAAGGGGCATTGATGTAGTCTTTTTAATCAACTGTGACCTTCGCCACTCTTCCAAGGTGCATTAAAACAGTCTTGTTAAGCTACTGTGACCTCCACTTCTCTTCCAAGGGGCATTAAAACTGTCAATTTCAACCACTCTGAACTCCACAGCTCTTGCAAGAGGCATTAATATTGTCTTTTTATTCCATTGTAATCTCCAGCAGTCTTCCACAGGGCATTGATATTGTTTTTTTATTCCATTGTGTCTTCCACCACTCTCCCAAGGGGCATTATAACCGTCTTGTTAAGCTGCTGTAACCTCCATGTATATTCCACGGGGCATTGATATTGTCTTTTTATTCCAATGTAACCTCCACCACTCTTCTAAGGGGCAGTGATATTGTCTTTTTAAACCACTGCGACCTCCACCACTCTTCCAAGGGGCATTAAACCTGTCTTGATAAGCTAATGTGACCTCTACGTATCTTCCAAGGGGCAATAAAACCATCTGGTTAAAACAGTCTGTACTCCACAGTTCTTCCAAGGAGCATTGATATTGTCTTTTTATTCGACTGTATCCTCCACCACTCTACCAAGCGGCATTGATATTGACTTTTTATTTAACTGCGACCTCCACCACTCTTCCAAGGGGCATTGATATTGTCTTTTTAATCCACTGCGACCTCCACCACTCTTTCAAGTATCATTAAAACCATCTTGTTTAGCTACTGAGACCTCCACGTCCCTTCCACAGGTCATTGATATAGTATTTTAATTCCACTGCGACCTCCACAACTCTTCCAAGGGGCCTTGATATTGTCTTTTTAATCTACTGCGACCTCCACCACTTTTCCAAGGGGCATTACAACCGTCTTGTTAAGCTACTGTGACCTCCACGTCTCTTGCAAGGGGCACTAAAACCGTCTGGTTAAAACACTCTGAACTCCACAGCTCTTCCAAGGGGCATTGGTATTGTCTTTTTATTCCACTCTAACCTCCACCACTCCTCCAAGTGGCAATGACATTGTCTTTTTATTCCACTGCGACCTCCACCATTCTGCCAAGGGGCATTAAAACTGTCTTGTTAAGCTACAGTGACCTCCACATCTCTTCCACTGGGCATTGATATTGTCTTTTTTAATCCAGTGTAACCTCCACCACTCTACCAAGGGGCATTGATATTGTATTTTTATTCCACTACGACCTCCACCACTCTTCCAAGGGGCATTGATATTGTCTTTTTAATCCACTGCGACCTCCAGCACTATTCCAAGGGGCATTAAAACCATCTTGTTAAGCTACTGTGACCTCCACGTCTCTTCCACGGGGCATTGATATTGTCTTTTTATTCCACAGTAACCTCCACCACTCTTCCAAGGGGCATTGATATTGTCTTTTTATTCCACTGCGACCTCCTCCACTCTTCCAAGGGGCATTGATATTGTCTTTTTAATCCACTGCGACCTCCACCACTCTTCCTTGTGGCATTAAAACCGTATGTTTAAACCACTTTGAACTCCACAGATCTTACAAGGGGCATTGATATTGTCTTTTTATTCCACTGTAACCTCCAACACTCTTCCAAGGGGCATTGATATGGTCTTTTCATTCAACTGAGCCTTCCACCACTCCTTCAAGGAGCATTGACATTGTCTTTTTAATCCACTTCGACCTCCACCACTCTTCCAAGGAGCATTAAAACAGTCTTGTTAATCTACTGTGAACTCCACGTCTCTTCCAAGGGGCATTAAAACCGTAAATTTAAACTACTCTCCACTCCGCAGCTCTTGCAATGGGCATTGATATTGTCTTTTTATTCCACTGTAACCTCCACCACTCTTCCAAGGGGCATTGATATTGTCTTTTTATTCCACTGCGACCTCCACCACTCTTCCAAGGGGCATTGATATTGTCAATTTATTCCACTGTAATGTCCACCACTCTACCAAGGGGCACTGATATTGTCTTTTTATTCCACTGCGACCTCCAACACTCTTCCAAGGGGCATTGATATTCTCTTTTTAATCCACTGCCACCTCCACCACTCTTCCAAGTGGCATTAAAACAGTCTTGTTAAGCTACTGTGACCTCCACTCTCTTCCACGGGGCATTGATATTGTCTTTTTATTCCACTGCGACCTCCACCACTCTTCCAAGGGGCATTGATATAGTCTTTTTAATCAACTGTTACCTTCACCACTCTTCAAAGGTGAATTAAAACTGTCTTGTTAAGCTACTGTGATCTCCACGTCTCTTCCAAGGGGCATTAATATTGTCTTTTTTTTCCACTGTAACCTCCACCACTCTTCCAAGGGGCATTGATATTGTCTTTTTATTCCACTGCGACCTCCACGACTCTTCCAAGGGGCATTGATATTGTCTTTTTAATCTACTGCGACCTCCACTACTTTTCCACGTGGCATTAAAACCATCTTGTTAAGCTACTGTGACCTCCACTTCTCTTCCAAGGGTCGTTAAAACCATCAATTTCAACCACTCTGAACTCCACAGCTCTTGCAAGAGGCATTGATATTGTCTTTTTATTCCATTGTAATCTCCAGCACTCTTCCACAGGGCATTGATATTGTCTTTTTATTCCATTGCGTCTTCCACCACTCTCCCAAGGGGCATTAAAACCTTCTTGTTAAGCTGCTGTAACCTCCATGTATATTCCACGGGGCACTGATATTGTCTTTTTATTCCAATGTAACTTCCACCACTCTTCTAAGGGGCAATGATATTGTCTTTTTAAACCACTGCGACCTCCACCACTCTTCCAAGGGGCATTAAAATCGTCTTGTTAAGCTACTGTGACCTCCATGTCTTTTTCACGGGGAATTAATATTGTCTTTTTATTCCACTGTAACCTCCAACACCCTTCCAAGGGGCATTGATATTGTCTTTTTATTCCTCTGGGACCTCCACAACTCTTCCAAGGGGCATTGATATTGTCTTTTTAATCCACTGCGACTTCCACCACTTTTCCAAGGGGCATTAAAACCGTCTTGTTAAGCTACTGTGACCTCCACGTCTCTTCCAAGGGGCATTAAAACCGTCAATTTAAACCACTCTGAACTCCACAGCTCTTGCAAGGGGCATTGATATTGCATTTTTATTCCACTGTAACCTCCAGCACTCTTCCAAGGGGCATTGTTATTGTCTTTTTATTCCACCTCTCTTCCATGGGGCATTAAAACCGTCTTCTTAAGCTACTGTGACATCCACCTCTCTTTCCCGGGGCATTAAAACCGTCTGGTTAAACGCTCTGAACTCCACAGCTCTTCCAAGGGGCATTGATTTTGTCTTATTATTCCACTGTAACCTCCACCACTCTTCCAAGGGGCATTGATATTGTCTTTTTACTCCACTGCGACCTACATCTCTCTTCCAAGGGGCATTAAAACCTCCTTGTTAAGCTACTGTTACCTCCACGTCTCTAGGAAGGGGAATTAAAACCTTCTGATTAAACAACTGTGAACTCCATATCTCTACCAATTGGCATTGATATTGTCTTTTTCTTCCACTGTAACCTCCATCACTCTTCTAAGGGGCATTGATATTGTATTTTTATTCCACTGCGACCTTCACCACTCTTCCAAGGGGCATTGAAATTGTCTTTTTATTACACTGTAACCTCCAACACTCTTCCAAGGGTCATTGATATTGTCTTTTTATTCCACTGTAGCCTCCACCACTCTTCCAAGGGGCATTGATATTGTCTTTTTATTCCACTGAGACCTCCACCACTCTTCCAAGGGGCATTAAAACTGTCTTGCTAAGATATTGTGTTCTCCACATCTCTTCCACGGGGCATTGATATTGTATTTTTATTAAATTGTATCCTCCACCACTATTCCAAGGGGCATTGATATTGTCTTTTTATTCCACTGTAAACTCCACCCCTCTTCCAAGGGGCATTGATATTTTCATTTTATTCCACTGTAACCTCCACCACTCTTTCACGGCGCATTGATATTGTCTTTTTATTCCACTGCAACCTCCACCACTCTTTTAAGGGGCATTGATATTGTATTTTTAATCCACTGCAACCTCCACCACTCTTCCAAGGGTTATTAAAACCGTCTTGTTAAGCTACTGCGACCTCCAAGTCTTTTCCATGGGGCATTGATATTGTCTTTTTATTCCACTGCGACCTTCACCACTCTTCCAAGGGGCTTTGATGTTGTCTTTTTAATCCACTGAGACCTCCACCACTCTTACAAGGGTCATTAAAACAGTCTTGTTAAGCCACTGTGACCTCCACGTCTCTTCCAAGGGGCATTAAAACCGTCTGGTTAAACGACTCTGAACTCCACAGCTCTTCCAAAGGGCATTGATATTGTCTTTTTATTCCACTGCGACCTCCACCACTCTTCCAAGGGGCATTAATATTGTCTTTTTAACACATTGTGACCTCCACCACTCTTCCAAGGGGCATTAAAACCGTCTTGTTAAGCTATTGTGACCTCCACATCTCTTCCACGGGGCATTGATATTGTCTTTTTATTCCACTGTAACCTCCACCACTAGTCCAAGGGTCACTGATATTGTTTTTTTATTCCACTACGACTTCCACCTCTCTTCCACGGGGCATTTAAACCGTCTTGTTAAGCTTCTGTGACCTCCACGTCCCTTTCACTGGGCATTGATATTTTCATTTTTTTCCACTGTAACCTCCACCACTCTTCCAAGGGGCATTGATATTGTCTTTTTATTCCACTGAGACCTCCACCACTGTTCCAAGGGACATTAAAACTGTCTTGTTAAGCTACAGTGACCTCCAATTCTTTTCCACGGGGCATTGATATTGTCTTTTTATTCCACACCGACCTCCACCACTCCTCCAAGGGGCATTGATATTGTCTTTTTAATCCACTGTGACCTCCACCACTCCTCCAAGGGGCATTGAAACCGTCTTGTTAAGCTATTGTAACCTCCACATCTCTTCCACGGAGCATTGATATTGTCTTTTTATTCCACTGCGACCTCCACCACTGTTCCAAGGGATATTAAAACTGTCTTGTTAAGCTACAGTGACCTCCAATTCTCTTCCACTGGCCATTGATATTGTCTTTTTATTCCACACCGACCTCCACCACTCTTCCAAGGGGCATTGATATTGTCTTTTTAATCCACTGTGACCTCCACCACTCCTCCAAGGGGCATTGAAACCGTCTTGTTAAGCTATTGTAACCTCCACATCTCTTCCACGGGGCATTGATATTGTCTTTTTATTCCACTGTAACCTCCACCACTCTTCTACGGGGCTTTGATATTATCTTTTTATTCCACTGCGACCTCCGCCACTCTTCCAATGGGCATTGATATTGTCTTTTTAATCCACTGCGACCTCCAGCACTCCTCCAAGGGGCAATAAAACCGTCTTGTTACGCTATTGTGACCTCCACGTCTCTTCCACGGGGCATTGATATTGTCTTTTTATTCCACTGTAACCTCCACCACTCTTCCACGGGGCATTGATATTGTCTTTTAATTCCACTGCGACCTCCACCACTCTTCCAAGGGGCATTGATATTGTCTTTTTAATCCACTGCGACCTCCAGCACTCTTCCAAGGGGCATTAAAACCATCTTGTTAAGCTATTGTGACCTCCACATCTCTTCCACAGGGCATTGATATTGTCTTTTTATTCCACTGTAACCCCCACCTCTCATCCACGGGCATTGATATTGTCTTTTTATTCCACTGCGACCTCCACCACTCTTCCAAGTGGCATTAATATTGTCTTTTTAATCCACTGCGACCTCCATCACACTACCAAGTGGCATTAAAACCATCTTGTTAAGCTACTGTGACCTCCACCACTCTTCCAAGTGGCATTGATATTGTCTTTTTATTCCATTGTAACCTGCACCACTCTTCCAAAGGGCACTGATATTGTCTTTTTATTCCACTGAGACCCCCACCACTTTTCCAAGGGGCATTGATATTGTCTTTTTAATCCTCTGCGACCTCCACCACTCTACCAAAGGGCATCGAAACCGTCTTGTTAAGCTACTTTGACCTCCACTTCTCTTCCTAGGGGCATTAAAACCGTCAATTTAAACCACTTCGAACTCCACAGCTCTTGCAAGGGGCATTGATACTGTCGTTTTATTCCACTGTAACCTCCAGCACTAGTCCAAGGGGCATTGATATTTTCTTTTTATTCCACTACGACTTCCACCTCTCTTCCAAGGGGCATTTAAACCGTCTTGTTAAGCTACTGTGACCTCCACGTCTGTTTCAAGGGGCATTAATATTGTATTTTATTTCCGCTGTAACCTCCACAACTCTTCCAAGGGGCATTGATATTGGCTTTTTATTCCACTGGGATGTCCACCACTTTTCCAAGGGGCATTGATATTGTCTTTTTAATCCACTGCTACCTCCACCACTCTTCCAAGGGGCATTAAAACCATGTTGATAAGCTACTGTGACCTCCACATCAATTCAACATTGCATTGATATTGTCTTTTTATTCCTCTGTGACCTCCACCACTCTTCCAACGGGCATTGATATTGTCTTTTTATTCCACTGCGAACTCCACTACTGTTCCAAGAGACATTAAAACTGTCTTGTTAAGCTACAGTGACCTCCAATTCTCTTCCTCGGGGCATTGATATTGTCTTTTTATTCCACTGCAACCTCCACCACTCTACCAAGGGGCATTGATATTGTCTTTTTAATCCACTGTGACCTCCACCACTGTTCCAAGGGGGATGAAAACCGTCTTGTAAAGCTACTGTGACCTCCACGTCTCTTCAATGGGCATTAAAACCGTCTGGCTTAACCTCTCTGAACTCCACAGCTCTTCCAAGGGGCATTGATATTGTCTTTTTATTCCACTGTAACCTACACCACTCTTCCAAGGGGCATTGATTTTGTCTTTTTATTTCACTGCGACCTCCACCACTCTTCCAAGGGGCATTGATTTTGTCTTTTTAATCCATTGCGACCTCCATTACTCTTCTAAGGGGCATTAAAACTGTCTTGTTAAGCTACTGTGACCTCCACATCTCTTCCAAGGGGCATTGAAACCGTCTAGTTAAACCATTCTGAACTCCACAGATCTTCCAAGGGGCATTGATATTATCTTTTTATTCCACTGAGACCTCCACCACTCTTCCAAGGGGCATTGATATTGTCTTTTTATTCCATTGCGTCTTCCACCACTTTTCCAAGGGGCATTAAAAACGTCTTGTTAAGCTGCTGTAACCTCCATGTATATTCCACGGGGCATTGATATTGTCTTTTTATTCCAATGTTACCTCCACCACTCTTCTAAGGGGCAGTGATATTGTCTTTTTAAACCACTGCGACCTCCACCACTCTTCCAAGGGGCATTAAAACAGTCTTGATAAGCTACTGTGACCTCTAAGTCTCTTCCAAGGGGCAAGAAAACCATCTGGTTAAACCATTCTGTGCTCCGCAGTTCTTCCAAGGAGCATTGATATTGTCTTTTTATTCGACTGTATCCTCCACCACTCTTCCAAGGGGCATTGATATTGACTTTTTATTTAACTGCGACCTCCACCACTCTTCCAAGGGGCATTGATATTGTCTTTTTAATCCACTGCGACCTCAACAACTCTTCCATCTAACTTTAAAACTGTCTTTTGAAGCTACTGTGACCTCCACGTCTCTTCCAAGGGGCATAAAAACCATATTGTTAAACCATTCTGAACTCAAGAGATCTTCCAATGGGAATTGATATTGTCTTTTTATTCCACTGTAACCTCCACCACTCTTCCAAGGGGCATTGATATTGTCTTTTTATTCCACTGCGACCTCTACCACTCTTCCATGGTACATTAAAAAGATCTTGTTAAGCTACTGTGACCTCCATGTCTCTTCCACAGGGCATTGATATTCTCTTTTTATTCCCCTGTAACCTCCAATACTCTTCCAAGGGGCATTGATATTGTCTTTTTATTCAACTGAGACTTCCACCACTCCCTCAAGGAGCATTGACATTGTCTTTTTAATCCACTTCGGCCACCACCACTCTTCCAAGGGGCATTAAAACAGTCTTGTTAATCTACTATGAACTTCAAGTCTCTTCCAAGGGGCATTAAAACTGTCAATTTAAACCACTCTCAACTCCGCAACTCTATCAAGGGGCATTTATATTGTTTTTTTATTCCACTGTAACCTCCAGCACTCTTCCAAGGGGCATTTATATTGTCTTTTTAATTAACTGCGACCTCCACCACTATTCCAAGGGCGATTAAAACCATGTTGTTAAGCTACTTTGACCTCCACGTCAATTCCTCGGGGCATTAAAACAGTCAATTTAATCCACTCTGAACTCCATAGCTCTTGCAAGGGGCATTGATATTGTCTTTTTTTCCAATGTAACCTCCAGCACTCTTCCAAGGGGCATTGATATTGTCTTTTTATTCCACTGCAACTTCCACCTCTCTTCCAAGGGGCACTAAAACCGTCTTGTTAAGCTTCTGTGAAATCCACGTCTCTTTCACGAGGTATTGATACTGTCTTTTTATTCCACGGTAACCTCCACCACTCTTCCAAGGGTCTTTGATATTGTCTTTTTATTCCACTGGGACCTTCACCACTCTTCCAGGTGGCATTGATATTGTCTTTTTAATCCACTGCGACCTCCACCACTCTTCCAAGGGGAAATAAAACCGTATTGTTAAGCTACTGTGACCTCCACGTCTCTTCCAAGGTGCATTAAAACAGTCAATTTAAACCACTCTGAACTCCACAGCTCTTGCAAGAGGCATTGATATTGTCTTTTTATTCCACTGTAACCTACAGCACTCTTTCAAGGGGCATTGATATAGTATTTTTATTCCACCACGACTTCCACCACTCTCCCAAGGTGCATTAAAAGCATCTTGTTTAGCTACTGAAACATCTATGTCTATTCCACGGGGCATTGATATTGTCTTTTTATTCCACTGTATCCTCTACCACTCTTCCAAGGGGTATTGATATTGTCTTTTTAATCCACTGCGACCTCCACCACTCTTCCAAGAGGCATTAAAACAGTCTTGTTAAGCTACAGTGACCTCCACATCTCTTCCAAGGGGCATTAAAACCGTCTGGTTAAACCACTCTGAACTCCACAGCTCTTCCAAGGGGCATTGATATTGTCTTTTTATTCCACTGTAACCTCCACGACTCTTCCAAGGGGCATTAAAACCAAATAGTTAAACCACTCTGAACTCCATAGCTCTTTCAAGAGGCATTGATATTGTATTTTTATTTCACTGTAACCACCACCACTCTTTCAAGGGGTATTGATATTGTCTTTTTATTTTACTGCGACCTCCACCACTCTTCCAAGGGGCATTAAAACTGCCTTGTTAAGCTACTGTGACCTCCACGTGTCTTCCACGTGGGCATTGATATTGTCTTTTTAATCCACTGTGACCTCCACCACTTTTCCAAGGGGCATTAAAACCATCTTGTTAATCTACTCTGACCTACACGTCTCTTCCAAGGGGCAATAAAACCCATCTGGTTAAACCACTCTGAACTCCACAGCTCTTCCAAGTGGCATTGGTATTGTCTTTTTATTCAACTCTAACCTCCACCACTCTTCCAAGGGGCATTGACATTGTCTTTTTATTCCACTGTAACCTCCACCAATCTTCCAAGGGGCATTGATATTGTCTTTTTATTCCACTGTGACCTCCACCACTCTTCTAAGGGGCATTGATATTGTCTTTTCAATCCACAGCGAACTCCACCACTCTTCCAAGGGGCATTAAAACAGTCTTGTTAAGCTACTGTGACCTCTTCGTCTCTTCCAAGGGGCATTGAAACCGTCTGGTTAAACACTCTGATCTCCACAGCTCTTACAAGAGGCATTGATATTGTCTTTTTATTCGACTGTAACATCCACCACTCTTCCAAGCGGCATTGATATTGTCTTTTTATTCCACTGCGACGTCCACCACTCTTCCAAAGGCCATTGATATTGTCTTTTTAATCAACTGCGACCTTCACCTCTCTTCCAAGGTTCATTAAAACCGTCTTTTGAAGCTACTGTGACCTCCACGTCTCTTCCACGGGGCATTGATATTGTCTTTTTATTCCATTGCGACCTCCACCACTCTTCCAAGGGGCATTTATATTGTCTTATTAATCCACTGCGACCTCCACAACTCTTCCAAGGGGCTTTGATATTGTCTTTTTAATCCACTGTGACCTCCACGTCTCTTCCAAGGGGAATTATAACCGTCAATTTAAAACCACTCTGAACTCCACAGCTCTTCCAAGGAGCAGTGGTATTGTCTTTATATTGCACTCTAACCTCCACCACTCTTCCAAGGGGCATTGACATTGTCTATTTATTCCACTGCGACCACCACCACTCTTCCAAGGGGCATTAAGACCATCTTGCTAAGCTACAGTGACCTCCACAACTCTTCCATGGGGCATTGATATTGTCTTTTTATTCCACTGTAACCTCCACCACTCTTCCAAGGGGCATTGATTTTGTCTTTGTATTCCACTGCGACCTCCACCACTCTTCCAATGGGCATAGTTATTGTCTTTTTAATCCCCTGCAACCTCCACCACTCTTCCAAGGGGCATTAAAACCGTCTTGTTAAGCTACTGTGACCTCCACTTCCCTTCCACGGGGCATTGCTATTGTCTTTTTATTCCACTGCGACCCCCACCAATCTTCCAAGGGGCATTAAAACCATATTGTTAAGCTACAGTGACCTCCACATCTCTTCCACGGGGCTTTGATATTGTCTTTTTATTCCACTGTAACCTCCACCAATCTTCCAAGGGGCATTGATATTGTTTTTTAATCCACTGCGACCTCCAGCACTCTTCAAAGGGGTATTAAAACCATCTTGTTAAGTTACTGTGACCTCCACCACTCTTCCAAGAGGCATTAAAAACATCTTATTAAGCTAATATGACCTCCACGTCTCTTCCAAGGGGCATTAAAACCGTCTGGTTAAATCACTCTGAATTCCACAGCTCATCAAAGGGGCATTGATAGTGTCTTTTTATTCCACTGTAACCTCCACCACTTTTCCTATGGGAATTGATATTGTCTTTTTATTATTATTATTATTATTATTATTTATTATTATAGCGCCATTTATTCCATGGCGCTTTACATGTGATAGGGATATACATAACAAAAGCATTTACATAATCTTAACAAAACGAGTCAGCGACTGGTACAGGAGGAGCGAGGACCCTGCCCGCGAGGGCTCACATTCTAGAAGGGATGGGTGAGGATGCATTAGGTGAGGGTAGAGCTGGTCGTGCAGCGGTGGTTACTGCAAGTTGTAGGCTTGTCGGAAGAGGTGGGTCTTCAGGTTTCTTTTGAAGGTTTCCACGGTCGGCGAGAGTCTGATGTGTTGGGGTAGAGAGTTCCAGAGTAGGGGGGTGCACGGGAGAAATCTTGTATTCGATTGTGGGAGGAGGAGATAAGAGGGGAGTAGAGAAGGAGATCTTGTGAGAATCGGAGGTTGCGTGCAGGTAAGTACTGGGAGACTAGGTCACAGATGTATGGGGGAGACATGTTGTGGATGGCTTTGCATGCCATGGTTAGAGTTTTGAACTGGATTATCTGGGCAATGGGGAGCCAGTGAAGAGATTGACAGAGAGGAGAGGCCGGGGAATAGCGGGGGGACAGGTGCATTAGTCGAGCAGCAGAGTTTAGGATAGATTGGAGAGGCGCAAGAGTGTTGTAAGGGAGGCCACGGAGAAGGAGGTTGCAGTAGTCGAGGCGGGATATGATGAGGTCATGCACTAGTGTTTTTGCAGAGTCTTTGCTTAGGAATGCACGGATCCGGGAGATGTTTTTGAGTTGGAGTCGGCAGGAAGTGGAAAGGGCTTGGATATGTGGCTTGAAGGAGAGATCAGAGTCCAGGGTTACTCCAAGGCAGCGAGCTTGTGGGACTGGGGAGAGTGAACAGCCATTGACGTTGATGGCTAGGTCAGATGGGGGATGTGAATACGAGGGTGGAAAGATGATGAACTCTGTTTAATCCATGTTGAGTTTTAGAAATCTGTCAGAGAAGAAGGATGATATGGCGGACAGACATTGTGGGATTTTAGTTAGTAGGGAGGAGATATTGGGTCCTGAGAGGTAGATCTGTGTGTCGTCAGCATAGAGGTGATACTGAAAACCGTGAGACTCTATGAGCTGTCCCAGGCCAAAGGTGTAGATGGAGAAGAGCAGAGGTCCTAGAACTGAACCTTGGGGGACACCGACAGATAGGGGGCGAGATGAGGAGGTGGTGCGTGAGTGGGAGACGCTGAATGTCCTGTCTGTTAAGTATGAGGAGATTCAAGATAGAGCCAAGTCCGTGATGCCAAGAGATGAGAGAATCTGGAGTAAGAGGGAATGGTCCACTGTGTCAAAGACAGATGACAGGTCCAGAAGGAGGAGGATGGAGTAGTGTCGCTTGGATTTGGCATTTAGTAGGTCGTTGGTGACTTTTGTCAGGGCAGTTTCAGTCGAGTGATGCCGTCGGAGGCCAGATTGCAGCCGGTCGAAGAGGGAGCAAGAGGAGAGGTGGGAGGACAGTTCAAGGTGGACATGTTGTTCTAGTAGTTTTGAGGCAAAGGGGAGGAGTGATATGTGGCGGTAGCTAGTCAGAGAAGAAGGGTCAAGGGAGGGCTTTTTGAGGATGGGTGTGATTGCGGCATGTTTGAAACATGAGGGGAAGACACCGGTTGTTAGTGACAGATTGAAGAGGTGGGTTAGGGTTGGGATGAAGACTGTGGAAAGGTTAGTGATGAGGTGGGATGGGATTGGGTCAAGTTCGCAGGTGGTAAGTTGTGATTTGGAGAGTAAAGAGGAGACTTCACCTTCTGTAATGGTGGTGAAGTGGGGTTTGAAGGAAGAAGGTTGAATTGATATGAGGAGGGGTTGTGTGGACTTTAAGCAAAAGTTTTGTCTGATGGTGTCAATCTTCTGTTTGAAGAATGAGGCAAAGTCGTCGGCTGAGATGAGAGAAGAGGGAGGAGGTGCTGGGGGACGAAGGAGAGAGTTGAAAGTGTTAAATAGCTGTTTAGGGTTGTGAGATAGGGAGGATATGAGAGATGAGAAGTAGGTTTGTTTTGCTGTAGTGAGTGCGGACTTGAAATTAGTGAGGGATTGCTTGAATGCAATGAAGTGCTCGATGGAGTGAGACCTTTTCCATCTCCACTCCGCAACCCTGGAGGCCCGGCGCAGTTCTTTAGTAAGTTTAGTGTGCCAGGGTTGCCTGTTGAATGTGCGAGATGTGGTGTGTGTGAGAGGGGCGATCGAGTCTAGAGCTGCAGCTATTGTGGTGTTATATGTGTGTCACCCTGGCATGGATGCCACAAGTGTAATTAAAGCTGTGTCTGAGAGCAAGGGGGAGGTTCTCTAGTCAGGGGAACATTAGCATGCAATGCCTCCTGTCTCAGGCCAGTAGGGGGAGCTGGCTGCCCCTATAAATCTGGTGCTGGGGGCAGGGTTAGGGAGAACCAGATGACCTGTCTCAGGACTGAGACGTGTCTCAGCAGAGCAGGGACAGAAATTTGCATTGTAACCTAAGAGGAAGTGTGGCAGGAGAAGAGCCACAAGCCAGAGACAAGAGGCGCAGTGAGCCTGTCTTGGCAGAGAAAAGACTTACTTTACCAGACTTTGGTGTCTGAGGCTGGGAGGATTCTACATTCTCCAGCAGATAACCAGTCCGCAGGGGACTGTATATTCCTTGGCCTAAGAAGCGTGGAGGCCCTGCCACAACCGAAGGGACCAGTAAAGCCGTACCAGGCCAGGAGCAGAAAGGAACCCACGTTGCAGGCCATACAGGCGAGAATACACGGAAAGCTCGGAAACGTGGGCTGTTACCCTATAACGAGGAGATAGCCAGAAGGAGCGCAGAAAGTACGGTAGGCCTACACCCTCACCCTGACCAGGGCCAATTTCCCCGTTGCTCTCAGACATCCAGGTCCCCCTCCTAGCCGGGACTGTTTGTGGGTCAATTTACCTGTTCTAGTAAAGACCCTGGACTGCAACCTGTTGTCTGCGTGCTCCTTGCTCCTCCAGCACTATCAGCACTGGGACTCTCACTACCATCACTCCCAACATCCATTATACTGCCCTGGGGCCGCACTTTTCCCGTGGGGAGTCACACTACCCTAGCTGCACACCTCATCAGCCCCAGCGGTCTGCATGCAGCGGCGGTTCCTAATAACCGCAATCCACGGGTGGCGTAGTCGGACATAATAATCAGCACATAACAGACTACCACTGGCCTGACCACTCTGAGCCACGGAACCGGGTTGCCACTACTACTCCCATCGTTCCCCCTATTGCCCGGATCCGAGTGCCCCACGGCCCAGGGGGCGAGTCATATGAAGCAGCAGCAACGTCTGCATCGTGTAAGGAATTTATGTCTGTAAGAGGAAGGAGGGATTCAGAGACTGAGTGTAAGTCAAGGTGTTTGAGATTTCTGCGAGGGTATGCAAGTTTGTGGAGTGGGGATTGTTGCCCCGGGGAGGAGAGAGAAGAGAATGTAAGTAGGCTGTGATCAGAGAGAAGGAGAGGTGAGTTAGAGAGGTTAGATAGGGAAAAGAGGCGGGTGAAGATGAGGTCCAGTGTGTGGCCATCTTTGTGGGTGGGTGTGGAAGACCATTGAGTGAGTCTGAAGGAGGAAGTGAGAGATAGGAACTTAGAGACAGATGAGTGGGAAGTGTTAATGGGGATGTTGAAGTCACCCATTATGATAGTGGGGATGTCAGTGGAGAGGAAGTGAAGCAGCCAGGTGGTGAAGTGGTCTAAGAAGGTGGTGGCTTGCCCTGGGGGTCGGTAAACAACGGCCAGTTGGAGGTTGGAGGGGGAATAGATGCGCACACAGTGCACCTCAAAAGAGGGGAGTGTAACGGAGGGTGGCAGTGGGATTTGGGTGAAAGAACAGTGTTCTGATAGGAGAAAACCTATGCCTCCGCCATGTTTGCCGTTGGGGCTGGGGGTGTGGGAAAGGTGGAATCCGCCATATGAAAGTGCAGCTAAGGAGGCTGTGTCAGAGGGGGTGAGCCAGGTTTCAGTGATGGCGAGGAAGGAAAGTTTGTTTGTAATGAAAAGATCATGGATGAAGGAAAGTTTGTTGCAGACAGAGCGAGCATTCCATAGAGCTCCTGTTAGAGCAACTAAGGGAGTGGGGATTGGTTGGATGGGTATGAGGTTAGAAGGGTTGCGACAGTTTGTGGAAAGTCGTGGATAGGAGGAAGAAGTAACTGTGGGGATATGGCGAGGAGGACCAGGATTTGGAGAGATATCTCCAGCAGTGAGGAGGAGCAGAGAAAGTGTTAGCAGGTGGGAGCAAGAGAGAGCATGAGGTGGCTGTCTGTGTTTGGAGATCCAGGATTGAATGTTTAGGAATAATTTGGAGGAGGAGGTGAGATGAATGGGGAGGATGGAGGGAGAGATGTAGATTTTCTTACTAGGTGTAGGGATTTGAGGGGTTACTAGAAAGTGGAGAACTATAGAGGAAAAGTGAGAGCTAACAGAAACCTTAGTTAAAAGAGAGTAAGTGGTCAAAGTGTTGGTTACCAGACTCCAGCCCTGACTAACCGCCTCTGAAACAACTGCCACTTATCTCCGAAGCAACTTTGCACAAGTAGACGCGTGCACACCCCTACACAAGTGCACCCCTTACAGAGCTTCTAAATATATAGGGCACATTAAACTATCAGGTGAAGGGCATTGTGGGAGCTGCATATGGCTAAATTAGCAGCTGGTCGTCTCACCAGGAGATGGCTGGGTGATCAAACACAGAGCTAGGACTCTAGTCTCTGCAGTTTAGCACCTCTAAAAATCAGATAAGATCTATAGTGGGGAAGGGACAGAAATATGTGGGTATTGAATGGAGTGGGACAGATAAAGCAGAGAAGTTATGCAGAGCATGTACCTGTGAGGTGAATCAGCAAAGCAGAGCGTTAGATTACAGCAGACACAGCAAGCAGAGAAGTTATGCAGAGCATGTACCAGTGAGGTGAATCAGCAAAGCAGAGCATTAGATTACAGCAGACACAGCAAGCAGAGAAGTTATGCAGAGCATGTACCAGTGAGGTTATTCCACTGCGACCTCCACCTCTCTTCCAAGTGGCATTGATATTGTCTTTTTATTCCACTGCGACCTCCGCCACTCTTCCGAAGGGCATTGATATTGTCTTTTATTCCACTGTAACCTCCACCACTGTTCTAAGGGGCATTAAAACCGTCTTGTTAAGCAACTGTGACCTCCACATCTCTTCCACAGGGCATTGTTATTGTCTTTTTATTCCACTGCGACCTCCACCACTCTGCCAAGGGGCATTAAAACCGTCTTGTTAAGCTACTGTGATGTCCATTTCTCTTCCACGGGGCATTGATATTGTCTTTTTATTCCACTGTAACCTCCAACACTCTTCCAAGAGGCATTGATATTGTCTTTTTATTCCACTGTAACCTCCACCACTCTTCCAAGGGGCATTGATATAGTCTTTTTATTCCACTGCGACCTCCACCACTCTTCCAAGGTTCATTGATATTGTCTTTTTAATCCACTGCGACCTCCACCACTCTTCCAAGGGGCATAACAACCGTCTTGTTAAGCTACTGTGATCTCCACGTCTCTTCCAAGGGGCACTAAAACCGTTTGGTTAAACGACTCTGTACTCCACAGCTCTTCCAAGGGGCATTGATATTGCCTTTCTATTTCACTGTGACTTCCACCACTCTTTCAAGGGGCATTGATATTGTATTTTTATTCCACTGTGACCTCCACAACTCTTCCAAGGGGCATTAAAACCGTCTTGTTAAGCTACTGTGACCTCCATGTCTCTTACAATAGGCATTAAAACCGTCTGGATAAACCGCTCTGAGCTCCACAGCTCTTCCAATGGGCATTGACAATGTCTTTTTATTCCATTGTAACCTTCTGCACTCTTCCAAGTGCATTGATATTGTCTTTTTATTCCTCTGCGACGTCCACGACTCTTCCAAGGGGCATTAATACTGTCTTGTTAAGCTACTGTGACCTCCAAGTTTCTTACACAGGGCATTGATATTGTCTTTTTATTCCACTGTAACCCCCACCACTCTTCCAAGGGGCATTGAGATTGTCTTTTTAATCCACTGAGGCCTCCATCACTCTTCCAAGAAGCATTGAAACCGTCTAGTTAAGCTACTGTGACCTCCTCGTCTATTCCACAGTGCATTAAAACTTTCTGGTTAAACCACTGTGAACTCCACAGGTCTTCCAAGGGGCATTGATATTGTCTTTTTATTCCAGTCTAACCTCCACCACTCTTCCAAGGGTCATTGATATTGTCTTTTTATTTTGCTGCACCTCCACCATTCTTCCAAGGGGCATTAATATTGTTTTTTTATTCCACTGTGACCTCCACGTCTCTTCCAAGGGTCATTGATATTGTCATTTTATTTAATTGGAACCTCCAACATTCTTCCAAGGGGCATTGATATTGTCTTTTTATTCCACTGTAATCTCTACCATTCTTCCAAGGGACATTGATATTGTCTTTTTATTCCACTGTAACCTCCACCACTCTTCCAAGGGGCATTGATATTGTCTTTTCAATCCACTTCGACCTCTAACACTCCTCCAAGAGGCTTTAAAATAGTCTTGATAAGCTTCTGTGACCTCCACGTCTCTTCCAAGGGGCATTAAAACAGCATGGTTAAACCACTCTGAACTCCACAGCTCTTCCAAGAGGCATTGATATTGTCTTTGTATTAAACTGTAACCTCCACCACTCTTCCAAAGGGCATTGATATTGTCTTTTTTTTCCACTGTGACCTCTACTACTCTTCCAATGTGATTTGATAGGCTTTTTAATCCAGTGCGACCTCCACCTCTTCCAAGGGGCATTAAAACCATCTTGTTAAGCTACTGTGTCCTCCACTTCCCTTCCACGGGGCACTGATATTGTCTTTTTATTCCACTGCGACCTCCACCACTCTTCCAAGGGGCATTGATATTGTCTTTTTAATCCACTGCGACCTCCACCACTCTTCCAAGGGACATTGATATTGTCTTTTTATTCCACTGCGACCTTCACCCCTCTTCCAAGGAACATTGATATTGTCTTTTTTTTCCACTGTAACCTCCACCTCTCTTCTAAGGGGCATTGATATTGTCTTTTTGTTCCACTGCGACCTCCACCACTCTTCCAAGGGGCATCGATAATGTCTTTCTAATCCACTGCGACCTCCACCACTCTTCCAAGAGGCATTAAAACTGTCTTGTTAAGCTACTGTGTCCTCCACGTCTCTTCCAAGGGGCATTAAAACCGTCAATTTAAACCACTCTGAACTCCACAGCTCTTGCAAGAGGCATTGATATTGTCTTTTTATTCCGCTGTAACCTCCACCACTCTTCCAAGGGGCATTGATTTTGTTTTTGTAATCCACTGCGACCTCCATCTCTCTTCCAAGAAGCATTAAAACCGTCTTGTTTAGCTAATGTGACCTCCACGTCTATTCCACGGTGCCTTAAAACCTTCTGGTTAAACCACTGTGTACTCCACAGCTCTTACAAGGGGCATTGATATTGTCTTTTTATTCCACTGTAACCTCCATCACTCTTCCAAGGGGCATTGATATTGTCTTTTTATTTTACAGCGACCTCCACCACTCTTCCAAGGGGTATTAATATTGTCTTTTTATTCCACTGCGACCTCCACCACTCTTCCAAGGGTCATTGATATTGTCTTTTTATTCCACTGTAACCTCCACCACTCTTCCAAGGGGCATTGATATTGTCTTTTTATTAAACTGCGACCTCCACCTCTCTTCCAAGGGGCATTAAAACCATCTTGTTAAGCTACTGTGACCTCCAAGTCTCTTCCACGAGGCATTGATATTGTCTTTTAATTCAACTGCGACCTCCACATCTCTTCCAAGTGGAATTGATATTGTCTTTTTATTCCACTGCGACCTTCACCACTCTTCTAAGGGGCATTGATATTGTCTTTTTAATACAATGCGACCTCCACCACTCTTCCAAGGGTCATTAAAACAGTCTTGATAAGCTACTGTGACCTCCACGTCTTTTCCAAGGGGCATTAAAACCGTCTGGTTAAACCACTCTGAACTCCACAGCTCTTCCAAGAGACATTGATATTGTATTTTTATTCCACTTTTACCTCAACCACTCTTCCAAGGGGCATTGATTTTGTCTTTTTAATCCACTGCGACCTCCATCACTCTTCCAAGAAGCATTAAAGCCGTCTTGTTTAGCTACTGTGACCTCCACGTCTATTCCACGGTGCCTTAAAACCTTCTGGTTAAACCACTGTGAACTCCACAGCTCTTCCAAGGGGCATTGATATTGTCTTTTTATTCCACTGTAACCTCCACCACTCTTCTAAGTGGCATTGATATTGTCTTTTTATTCTACTGTAACCTCCACCGCTCTTCCAAGGGGCATTAAAACCATCTTGTTAAACTACTGTGACCGCCAAGTCTCTTCCACGAGGCATTGATATTGTCTTTTTATTCAACTGTAACCTCCACCACTCTTTCAAGGGGCATTGATATTGTCTTTTTTTTCCACTGCGACCTCCACCACACTTCCAAGGGGATTTGATATTCTTTTTAATCCACTGCGACCTCCACCACTCTTCGAAGGGGCATTAAAACCAAGTTGTTAAGCTACTGTGACCTCCACGTCCCTTCCACGGGGCATTGATATTGTCTTTTTATTCCAATGTATCCTCCACCACTCTTCTAAGGGGCAGTGCTATTGTCTTTTTAAACCACTGCGACCTCCACTACTCTTCCAAGGGGCCTTGATAATGTCTTCTTAATCAACTGCGACCTCCACAACTCTTCAAATGGGCATTAAAACAGTCTTGTTAACCTACTTTGACATCCACGTCAATTCCACGGGGCATTGATATTGTCTTTTCATTCCAATGTAACCTCCACCATTCTTCCAAGGGGTATTGATATTGTCTTTTTAATGCACTGCGAACTCCACCACTCTTCCAATGGGCATTAAAACCATCTTGTTAAACCACTCTGAACTCCATAGCTCTTTCAAGAGGCATTGATATTGTCTTTTTATTTCACTGCAACCTCCACCACTCTTTCAAGTTGCATTGATATTGTCTTTTTATTCTACTGCGACCTCCACCACTCTTCCAAGAGGCATTAAAAACATCTTATTAAGCTACTATGACCTCCACGTGTCTTCCAAGGGGCATTAAAACCGTCTGGTTAAACCACTCTGAATTCCACAGCTCATCAAAGGGGCATTGATATCGTCTTTTTATTTCACTGTAACCTCCACCACTTTTCCTATGGGAATTGATATTGTCTTTTTATTATTATTATTATTTTTTATTATAACGCCATTTATTCCATGGCGCTTTACATGTGATAGGGATATACATAACAAAAGCATTTACATAATCTTAACAAAACAGGAGGAGCAAGGACCCTGCCCGCGAGGGCTCACATTCTAGAAGGGATGGGTGAGGATACATTAGGTGAGGGTAGAGCTGGTCGTGCAGCGGTGTTTACTGCAGGTTGTAGGCTTGTCGGAAGAGGTGGGTCTTCAGGTTTCTTTTGAAGGTTTCCACGGTCGGCGAGAGTCTGATGTGTTGGGGTAGAGAGTTCCAGAGTAGGGGGGATGCAAGGGAGAAATCTTGTATATGATTGTGGGAGGAGGAGATAAGAGGGGAGTAGAGAAGGAGATCTTGTGAGGATCGGAGGTTGCGTGCAGGAAAGTACCGGGGGACTAGGTCACAGATGTATGGGGGAGACAGGTTGTGGATGGCTTTGTATGCCAAGGTTAGAGTTTTGAACTGGATTCTCTGGGCAATGGGGAGCCAGTGAATAGATTAACAGAGAGGAGAGGCCGGGGAATAGCGGGGGGACAGGTGAATTAGCGAGCAGCAGAGTTTAGGATAGATTGGAGATTCGCAAGAGTGTTGTAAGGGAGGCCACGGAGCAGGAGGTTGCAGTAGTCGAGGCGGGATATGATGAGGGCAAGCACTTGTGTTTTTGCAGAGTCTTTGCTGAGGAATGCACGGATCCGGGAGATGTTTTTGAGTTGGAGTCGGCAGGAAGAGGAAAAGGCTTGGATACGTGGCTTGAAGGAGAGATCAGAGTCCAGGGTTACTCCAAGGCAGCGAGCTTGTGGGACTGGGGAGAGTGAACAGCCATTGACGTTGATGGCTAGGTCAGATGGGGGATGTAAATGAGAGGGTGGAAAAATGATGAACTCTGTTTTATCCATGTTGAGTTTTAGAAATCTATCAGAGAAGATGGATGACATGATTTGGTTAGTAGGGAGGTGATATCAGGTCCAGAGAGGTAGATCTGTGTGTCGTCAGCATAGAGGTGATACTGAAAACCGTGAGACTCTGTGAGCTGTCCCAGGCCAAAGGTGTAGATGGAGAAGAGCAGAGGTCCTAGCACTGAACCTTGGGGGACACCGACAGATAGAGGGCGAGATGAGGAGGTGGTGCGTGAGTGGGAGACGCTGAATGTCCTGTCTGTTAAGTATGAGGAGATTCAAGATAGAGCCAAGTCCGTGATGCCAAGAGATGAGAGAATCTGGAGTAAGAGGGAATGGTCCACTGTGTCAAAGGCAGATGACAGGTCCAGAAGGAGGAGGATGGAGTAGTGTCGCTTGGATTTGGCATTTAGTAGGTCGTTGGTGAATTGGGTCAGGGCAGTTTCAGTCGAGTGATGTGGTCGGAAGCCAGATTGCAGGCGGTCGAAGAGGGAGCAGGAGGAGAGGTGGGAGGACAGTTCAAGGTGAACATGTTGTTCTACTAGTTTTGAGGCAAAGGGGGGGAGTGATATGGGGCAGTAGCTAGTCAAAGAGGAAGGGTCAAGGGAGGGCTTTTTGAGGATGGGTGTGATTGTGGCATGTTTGAAACATGAGGGGAAGACACCGGTTGTTAGTGACAGATTGAAGAGGTGAGTTAGGGTTGGGATGAAGACTGTGGCAAGGTTAGTGATGAGGTGGGATGGGATTGGGTCAAGTTCGCAGGTGGTGAGGAGTGATTTGGAGAGTAAAGAGGAGACTTGACCTTCTGTAATGGTGGAGAAGTGGGGTTTGGAGGGGAGGGTTGAATAGATATGAGGAGGGGTTGTGTGGACTTTAGGCAAAAGTTTTGTCTGATGGTGTCAATCTTCTGTTTGAAGAATGAGGCAAAGTCGTCGGCTGAGATGAGAGAAGAGGGAGGAGGTGCTGGGGGACGAAGGAGAGAGTTGAAAGTGTTAAATAGCTGTTTAGGGTTGTGAGATAGGGAGGATATGAGAGATGAGAAGTAGGTTTGTTTTGCTGTAGTGAGTGCGGACTTGAAATTAGTGAGAGATTGCTTGAATGCGATAAAGTGCTCGATGGAGTGAGACCTTTTCCATCTCCACTCCGCAACCCTGGAGGCCCGGCGCAGTTCTTTTGTAAGTTTAGTGTGCCAGGGTTGCCTGTTGAATGTGCGAGATGTGGTGTGTGTGAGAGGGGCGATCGAGTCTAGAGCTGCAGCTGTTGTGGTGTTATATGAAGCAGCAGCAACGTCTGCATCGTGTAAGGAATTTATGTCTGTAAGAGGGAGGAGGGATTCAGAGAGTGAGTGTAAGTCAAGGTGTTTGAGATTTCTGTGAGGGTATGCAAGTTTGTGGAGTGAGGATTGTTGCCCCGGGGAGGAGAGAGAAGAGAATGTAGTAGGCTGTGATCAGAGAGAGGGAGAGGTGAGTTAGAGAGGTTAGATAGGGAACAGAGGCGGGTGAAGATGAGGTCCAGTGTGTGGCCATCTTTGTGGGTGGGTGTGGAAGACCATTGAGTGAGTCCGAAGGAGGAAGTGAGAGATAGGAATTTAGAGACAGACGAGTGGGAAGTGTTAATGGGGATGTTGAAGTCACCCATTATGATAGTGGGGATGTCAGTGGAGAGGAAGTGAAGCAGCCAGGTGGTGAAGTGGTCTAAGAAGGTGGTGGCTTGCCCTGGGGGTCGGTAAACGACGGCCAGTTGGAGGTTGGAGGGGGAATAGATGCGCACACAGTGCACCTCAAAAGAGGGGAGTGTAACGGAGGGTGGCAGTGGGATTTGGGTGAAAGCGCAGTGTTCTGATAGAAGAAAACCTACGCCTCCGCCATCTTTGCCGTTGGGGCGGGGGGTGTGGGAAAGGTGGAATCCGCCTTATGAAAGTGCAGCTGGGGAGGCTGTGTCAGAAGGGGTGAGCCAGGTTTCAGTGATGGCGAGGAAGGAAAGTTTGTTTGTAATGAAAAGATTGTGGATGAAGGAAAGTTTGTTGCAGACACAGCGAGCGTTCCATAGAGCTCCTGTTAGAGCAACTAAGGGAGTGGGGATTGGTTGGATGGGTATGAGGTTAGAAGGGTTGCGACAGTTTGTGGAAGGTCATGGATAGGAGGAAGAAGTAACTGTGGGGATATGGCGAGGAGGACCAGGATTTGGAGAGATATCTCCAGCAGTGAGGAGGAGCAGAGAAAGTGTTAGCAGGTGGGAGCAAGAGAGAGCATGAGGTGGCTGTCTGTGTTTGGAGATCCAGGATTGAATGTTTAGGAATAATTTGGAGCAGGACGTGAGATGTTGAGGATGGAGGGAGAGATGAAGAGTTTCTTACTATGTGTAGGGATTTGAGGGGTTACTAGAAAGTGGAGGACTATAGAGGAAAAAGTGAGAGCTAACAGAAACATAGTTAAAAGAGAGTAAGTGGTCAAAGTGTTGGTTACCTGACTCCTGCCCAGACTAACTGCCTCTGAAATAACTGCCACTTATCTCCGAAGCCACTTTGCAAATAAGACGCGTGCACACCTTACAGAGCTTCTAAATATGTAGGGCACATTAAACTATCAGGTGAAGGGCATTGTGGGAGCTGCATATGGCTAAATTAGCAGCTGGTCGTCTCACCAGGAGATGGCTGGGTGATCAAACACAGAGCTAGGACTCTAGTCTCTGCAATTTAGCACCTCTAAAAATCAGATAAGATCTATAGTGGGAAAGGGACAGACATATGTGGGTATTGAATGGAGTGGGACAGATAAAGCAGAGAAGTTATGCAGAGCATGTACCAGTGAGGTGAATCAGCAAAGCAGAGCATTAGATTACAGCAGACACAGCAAGCAGAGAAGTTATGCAGAGCATGTACCAGTGAGGTGAATCAGCAAAGCAGAGCATTAGATTACAGCAGACACAGCAAGCAGAGAAGTTATGCAGAGCATGTACCAGTGAGGTGAATCAGCAAAGCAGAGCATTAGATTACAGCAGACACAGCAAGCAGAGAAGTTATTCAGAGCATGTACCGGTGAGGTAAATCAGCAAAGCAGAGCATTAGATTACAGCAGACACAGCAAGCAGAGAAGTTATGCAGAGCATGTATCAATGAGGTTATTCCATTGCGACCTCCACCACTCTTCCATGGGGCATTGATATTGTCTTTTTATTCCACTGCGACCTCTGCCCCTCTTCCAAAGGGCATTGATATTGTCTGTTATTCCACTGCAACCTCCACCACTGTTCTAAGGGGCATTAAAACCGTCTTGTTAAGCTACTGTGACCTCCACGTCTCTTCCACAGGGCATTGTTATTGTCTTTTTATTCCACTGCGACCTCCACCACTCTGTCAAGGGGCATTAAAACTGTCTTGTTAAGCTACTGTGATGTCCACGTCTCTTCCACGGGGCATTGATATTGTCTTTTTACTCCACTGTAACCTCCACCACTCTTCCAAAAGGCATTGATATTGTCTTTTTATTCCACTGTAACCTCCACCACTCTTACAAGGGGCATTGATATTGTCTTTTTAATCCACTGCGACCTCCATCACTCTTCCAAGAAGCATTGAAACCGTCTTGTTAAGCTTCTGTGACCTCCACGTCTCTTCCAAGGGGCACTAAAACCGATTGGTTAAACCACTCTGTACTCCACAGCTCTTCCAAAGGGGCATTGATATTGCCTTTTTATTTCACTTTAGCTTCCACCACTCTTTCAAGGGGCATTGATATTGTATTTTTATTCCACTGTGACCTCCACCACTCTTCCAAGGGGCATTAAAACCTTCTTGTTAAGCTACTGTGACCTCCAAGTCTCTTCCAAGGGGCATTAAAACCATCTGGTTAAACCGCTCTGAACTCCACAGCTCTTCCAAGGGGCATTTACAATGTCTTTTTATTCCATTGTAACCTTCTGCAGTCTTCCAAGTGCACTGATATTGTCTTTTTTTTCCTCTGCAACGTCCACACCTCTTCCAAGGGGCCTCAAAACCGTCTTGTTAAGCTACTGTGACCTCCAAGTTTCTTACACAGGGCATTGATATTGTCTTTTTATTCCACTGTAACCTCCACCACCCTTCCAAGGGGCATTGATATTGTCTTTTTAATCCACTGCGACCTCCATCACTCTTCCAAGAAGCATTGAAACCGTCTTGTTAAGCTACTGTGACCTCCACGTCTATTCCACGGTGCATTAAAACTTTCTGGTTAAACCACTGAGAACTCCACAGCTCTTCCAAGGGGCATTCATATTATCTTTTTATTCCACTCTAACCTCCACCACTCTTCCAAGGGGCATTTATATTGTCTTTTTATTTTACTGCGACCTCCACCACTCTTCCAAGGGGCATTAATATTGTCTTTTTATTCCACTGTGACCTCCACGTCTCTTCCAAGGGGCATTGATATTGTCTTTTTATTTAATTGGAACCTCCACCACTCTTCTAAGTTGCATTGATATTGTCTTTTTATTTCACTGTAACCTCCACCATTCTTCTAAGGGACATTGATAATGTCTTTTTATTCCACTGTAACTTTCACCACTCTTCCAAGGGGCATTGATATTGTCTTTTTATTCCACTGTAACCTCCACCACTCTTCCAAGGGGCTTGATATTGTCTTTCTAATCCACTGCGACCTCTACCACTCCTCCAAGGGGCTTTAAAACAGTCTTGATAAGCTTCTGTGACGTCCACGTCTCTTACAAGGGGCATTAAAACTGCATGGTTAAACTACTCTTAACTCCACAGCTCTTCCAAGAGGCATTGATATTGTCTTTTTTTTCAACTGTAACCTCCACCACTCTTCCAAGGGGCTTTGATAATGTCTTTTTTTTCCACTGCGACCTCCACCACTCTTCCAAGGGGATTTACATAGTAACATAGTAACATAGTTTGTAAAGCCGAATAAAGACTTGCGTCCATCAAGTTCGACCTGTTAGTTCTGTAATTGCTAAAGTTGATCCAGAGGAGGGCAAAAACCCCAAATGATTTGGCCAATCTTCACCTGAGGAAAAATTCCCTCCCGACTCTGAAACAAGCAGTCAGAATAAATCCCTGTATCAACCTACTATTTTATTTTATTTTTAAGTATATGCTGAAATCTGCCTGGTATCTAGAAATGCATCCAGTCCCCACTTGAACTGGTGTAGTGAATCCGACATTACCGTCTCCTCACTCAGTGAATTCCATATTCTCACTGCTCTTACCGTAAAGAACCCCTTCCTATGCTGGTGCTGAAACCTTTCCTCTTCCAGTCTTAGTGAATGCCCTCTTGTTACCGTAATATCCCTCCTTTTGAACAAATCCCTGGCTAGATCTCTATACTGTCCCCTAACATATTTGTACACATTTATTATGTCCCCCCTCAACCTTCTCTTTTCCAGGCTGAATAGTCCTAGTTTTGCCAACCTCTCTGGGTATTGCAGTCCCTCCATTCCCTTTATTAATTTTGTTGCCCTCCTTTGTACCTTTTCAAGCTCATTTATATCCTTTCTATATATTGGGGCCCATAACTGAGCACAGTATTCCAAGTGTGGTCTGACCAGTGCTTTGTACAGTGGAAGAACAATGTTCTCATCCTTTGCAGCTATACCTCTTCTGATACATCCCATTACCCTGTTTGCCCTTACAGCAGCGGCCTGACTTTGCTCACTCCAATTTAGTTTGCTATCAATCAAGATGCCCAAGTCCTTCTCCATCTCTGAATTCCCCAATGATTTCCCATTCAGTGAGTACTGGTGACTTCCATTTTTCCTTCCCATATGTATGACCTTACATTTCTCCTCGTTAAACCTCATTTGCCATTTAATGCTCCACCTACCCAGCTTATCCAAATCACTCTGTAGGTCTGCACTGTCCTCTTTTGTATTAATTGTTTTACATAACTTTGTGTCATCTGCAAATATTGATATTTTACTATTTATCCCGTTGACTATGTCGTTAATAAAGATATTAAATAACATTGGGCCTAGTACAGACCCCCGTGGTACCCCACTAGTGACGCTTACCCAATCTGAGTATATTCCATTTATAACCACCCTCTGCCTTCTATCCTTTAGCCAGTTAGCTACCCACTTGCAGACATTTTCCCCCAGCCCCATCATTCTCATTTTGTATACCAACCTATTATGTGGAACGCTATCGAACGCTTTTGAGAAGTCGAGATACACGACATCCACTGGTTCCCCCTGATCTACTCGAGAGCTAACCTCCTCGTAGAAGTCAATCAGGTTTGTTTGGCAGGAGCGATTCCTCATGAATCCATGTTGGTTCGGGATTAAAAGATTATTAGCATCAAGATGCTCCGTAATTGCCTCTTTAATGAAGCTTTCAAAACTTTTGCCCACAACGGACGTCAGACTCACCGGCCGATAGTTTCCGGCGTCACTTTTCGCTCCCTTTTTGAATATTGGCACTACATTCGCCTGTCGCCAATCAAGTGGCACAGACCCAGTCTCAACAGAGTCCTTAAATATAAGATATAACGGTCTGTCTATCACATTACTTAGTTCCCTTAGTACCCGTGGGTGTATGCCATCAGGTCCTGGTGATTTGTTTATTTTAATGTTACTGAGGCGTTTCTGTACCCCAGCTTGGGTTAGATTTGTCATACTTAGTGGAGGATTAAGTTTGTCACTTCTCATTTCTCCTGTTAGTTCGATTTCCTTTGTGAAAGTTGTCGAAAAAAAATTATTTAATAGATTAGCTTTATCCTCATCTTTCTCTATGATTTTGCCTTCCTCACTTTTTATCGGTCCACTATTATCCGATTTAATCCTTTTACTATTTATATACGTAAAGAACAGTTTGGGATTTGATCTACTTTCCCTAGCAATACGTCTCTCTGTTTCCTCCTTCGCTATTTTTATTTGTTTTTTACAGGTTCTCGTTTTTTCCTTGTAACACATTAGTGCCTCCTTACTGTTTTCCTGTTTTAATCTCTTGAATGCCTCTTTTTTGCTATTTAACGCCCCTTTTACGTTCTTGTTCAACCATATTGGTTTCCTCTTATTTCTGGCCCTTTTATTCCCATACGGTATATATCTCTCGCACTGAGTATTCAGAATTCTTTTGAAGGTTTCCCATTTACTATTCGTATTCCTTTGATTAAGAACTTTGTCCCAGTCAATAAGTTGAAGGCTTTCTTTCAGCTGATCAAACTTCGCCCTCCTAAAGTTTAATGTTTTTGTTGTTCCCTTATTGATAACCCTACTGAAGAGCATTTTGAAGTCGATAATATTATGGTCGCTATTACCTAGGTGCCCCCCTATCTGTACCTCAGTTATTCTATCAGGCCTATTAGTCAATATTAAGTCCAACACGGCCTTCCCTCTCGTTGGTTCCTGCACTAGTTGGGAGAGATAATTATCCTTAATATTTGTCAAGAACCTTTTTCCTTTCTGAGATCTACAGGTTTCTGTTTCCCAGTCAATATCCGGGTAGTTGAAATCCCCCATTACAATCACTTCATTATGTTTTGCTACTTTGTCTATTTGTCCTAATAGCAGATTCTCATTCTCCTCTGTTATATTTGGTGGCTTATAGCAGACCCCCAGTAATATTTTATTATTATTTTTAGTTCCCTCTATCTCTACCCACATGGACTCGACCCCCCTCTTCTCCCTCTCCTATATCTTCCCTTAGTCTGGGTTTTAGACATGACTTTACATATAAGCAGACTCCTCCGCCTTTCCCCTGTTTCCGGTCCCTTCTGAATAAACTATAATCTAATAAATTTACCGCCCAGTCGTAGCTATCGTCTAGCCAAGTCTCTGTTATACCTACGATGTCATACCTCTCCTCCGATATAAGCGCCTGCAGCTCATCCGCCTTATTGGTCAGGCTTCTTGCGTTGGTCAGCATGCAAGATAAAACTTTGGGGTTATTTAGCATCCTATTCTTCTCTAACGATCTAACTGTACCATCCCCGCCCCCCTCTCCACCCTCATTATATTCACTTCTCCCCTTCCCCCTTGCTTGCCTCACATCCCACCTATTTCCTTGGATCCCCCCCCCCGTCTCTAGTTTAAAAACTCCTCCAACCTATTAGCCATCTTCTTCCCCAGCACCGCTGCACCCTCCCCATTGAGGTGCAGCCCGTCCCTACGGTAGAGCCTGTAGCCGACCGCGAAGTCGGCCCAGTTCTCCATGAACCCAAACCCTTCTGCCTTGCACCAACTCTTTAGCCACTTATTCACCTCCCTAACTTCCCGTTGGCGCTCCTGTGTGGCTCGCGGGATTGGTAGTATTTCTGAGAAAACTACCTTGGAGGTCCTTGCCCTAAGCTTCCTACCTAGGTCCCTGAAATCATTTTTGAGGACCCTCCATCTATAGTCTTTTTAATCCACTGCGACCTCCACCACTATTCCAAGGGGCATTAAAACCGTCTTGTTAAGCTACTGTGACCTCCATGTCCCTTCCACGGGGCATTGATATTGTCTTTTTATTCCACTGCGACCTCCACCACTCTTCCAAGGGGCATTGATATTGTCTTTTTAATCCACTGCGACCTCCACCACTCTTCCAAGGGACATTGATATTGTCTTTTTATGCCACTGCGACCTTCACCCCTCTTCCAAGGAACATTGATATTGTCTTTTTTTTCCACTGTAACCTCCACCACTCTTCTAAGGGGCATTGATATTTTCTTTTTATTCCACTGTGACCTCCACCACTCTTCCAAGGTGCATCGATAATGTGTTTTTAATCCACTGCGACCTCCACCACTCTTCCAAGGGATATTAAAACCGTCTTGTTAAGCTACTATGACCTCCACGTCTCTTCCAAGGGGCATTAAATCCGTAAATTCAAACCACTCTGAACTCCACAGCTCTTGCAAGAGGCATTGATATTGTCTTTTTATTCCACTGTAACCTCCACCACTCTTCCAAGGGCATTGGTTTTGTCTTTTTAATCCACTGCGACCTCCATCTCTCTTCCAAGAAGCATTAAAACTGTCTTGTTTAGCTACTGTGACCTCCACGTCTATTCCACGGTGCCTTAAAACCTACTGGTTCAACCACTGTGAACTCCACAGCTCTTCCAAGGGGCACTGATATTGTCTTTTTATTCCACTGTAACCTCCACCACTCTTCCAAGGGGCATTGATATTGTCTTTTTATTTTACTGCGACTTCCACCACTCTTCCAAGGGGCATTAATATTGTCTTTTTATTCCACTGCGACCTCCAGCACTCTTCCAAGGGTCAATGATATTGTCTTTTTATTCCACTGTAACATCCACCACTCTCCCTAGGGGCATTGATATTGTCTTTTTATTCCACTGTGACCTCCACCTCTCTTCCAAGGGGCATTAAAACCATCTTGTTAATCTACTGTGACATCCAAGTCTCTTCCACGAGGCAATGATATTGTCTTTTTATTCCACTGCGACCTTCACATCTCTTCCAAGTGGAATTGACATTGTCTTTATATTCCACTGCGAACACCACCACTCTTCTAGGGGGCATTGATATTGTCTTTTTAATCCACTGCGACCTCCACCACTCTTCCAAGGGGCATTAAAACAGTTTTGATAAGCTGCTGTGACCTCCACGTCTCTTCCAAGGGGCATTAAAACCGTCTGGTTAAACCGCTCTGAACTCCACAACTCTTCCAAAAGGCAATGATATTGTCTTTTTATTCGACTGTAACCTCCACAACTCTTCCAAGGGGCATTAAAACCATCTTGATAAGCTACTGTGACCTCAACTTCTCTTCCAAGGGGCATTAAAACCGTCAATTTAAACCACACTGAACTCCACAGCTCTTGCAAGAGGCATTGATATTGTCTTTTTATTCCACTGTAACCTCCACCACTCTTTCAAGGGGCATTGATTTGTCTTTTTAATCCACTGCGACCTCCATCACTCTTCCAAGAAGCATTAAAACCATCTTGTTTAGCTATTGTGACCTCCACGTCCATTCCACAGTGCCTTAAACCCTTCTGGTTAAACCACTGTGAACTCCACAGCTCTTCCAAGGGGCATTGATATTGTCTTTTTATTCCACTGTAACCTCCACCACTCTTCCAAGGGGTATTGATATTGTCTTTTTATTTTACTGCGACCTCCACCACTCTTCCAAGGGGCATTAATATTGCCTTTTTATTCCACTGCGACCTCCACCACTTTTCCAAGGGTCATTGATATTGTCTTTTTATTCCACTGTAACCTCCACCACTCTTCCAATGGGCATTGATATTGTCTTTTTATTCCACTGCGACCTCCACCTCTCTTCCAAGGGGCATTAAAACCACCTTGTTAAGCTACTGTGACCTCCAAGTCTCTTCCACGAGGCATTGATATTGTCTTTTATTCCACTGCGACCTCCACCACTCTACCAATGGGCATTAAAACCGTCTTGTTATGCTACTGTGACCTCCACGTCTCTTCCAAAGGGCAATAAAACCGTCTGGTTAAACCGCTCTGTGCTCCACAGCTCTTCCAAGGGGCATTGACAATGTCTTTTTTTTCCATTGTCACCTTCTGCACTCTTCCAAGTGCATTGATATTGTCTTTTAATTCCTCTGCGATGTCCACGACTCTTCCAAGGGGCATTAAAATCGTCTTGTTAAGCTACTATGACCTCCAAGTTTCTTACACAGGGCATTGATATTGTCTTTTTATTCCACTGTAACCTCACCACTCTTCCAAGGGGCATTGATATTGTCTTTTTATTCCACTGTAACTCCACCAATCTTCCAAGGGGCATTGATATTGTCTTTTTATTCCACTGCGACCTCCACCACTCTTCTAAGGGGCATTGATATTGTCTTTTAAATCAACAACGATCTCTACCACTCTTCCAAGGGGCATTAAAACAGTCTTGTTAAGCTACTGTGACCTCCTCATCTCTTCCAAGGGGCATTAAAACCGTCTGGTTAAACACTCTGAACTCCACAGCTCTTCCAAGGGGCATTGATATTGTCTTTTTATTTCACTGTAACCTCCAACATTCTTCCAAGGGTTATTGATATTGTCTTTTTAATGCACTGCGACCTCCACCACTCTTCCAAGGGGCATTAAAACTGTTTGTTAAGCTACGGTGGCCTCCACGTCTCTTCCTCGGGGCATTGATATTGTCTTTTTAATCCACTGTGACCTCCACCACTTTTCCAAGGTGCATTAAAACCATTTTGTTAATCTACTGTGACCTCCACGTCTCTTCCAAGGGTCAATAAAACCATCTGGTTAAACCACTCTGAATTCCACAGCTCTTCCAAGGGGCATTGGTATTGTCTTTTTATTCGACTCTAACCACCACCACTCTTCCAAGGGGCATTGACATTGTCTTTTTATTCCACTGCGACCTCCATCATTCTTCCAAGAGGCATTGATATTGTCTTAATATTCCACTGGCACCTCCACCACTCTTCCAAGGGGCATTGATATTGTCTTTTTAATCCACTGCGACCTCCACCACTTTTCCAAGGGGCATTAAAACTGTCTTGTTAAGCTACAGTGACCTCCACATCTCTTCCACGGGGCATTGACATTGTCTTTAAATTCCACTGTAACCTCCACCACTCTAACAAGGGGCATTGATATTGTATTTTTATTCCACTGCGACCTCCACCACTCTTCCAAAGGGCATTGATATTGTCTTTTTAATCCAATGCGACCTCCAACACTCTTCCAAAGGGCATTAAAACCATCTTGTTAAGCTACTGTGACTTCCACGTCTCTTCCACAGGGCATTGATATTGTCTTTTTATTCCACTGCCACCTCAACTACTCTTCCAAGGGACATTGATATTGTCTTTTTTTCCACTGCGACCTCCACCACTCTTCAAAGGGGCATTAAAACCGTCTTGGTAACCTACTTTGACATCCACGTCAATTCCACGGGGCATTGATTGTCTTTTTGTTCCACTGCGACCTCCACCACTCTACCAAGGGGCATTGATATTGTCTTTTTATTCCACTGTAACCTTCACCACTCTTCCAAGGGGCATTGATTTTGTCTTTTTATTCCACTGCGACCTACACCACTCTTCCAAGGGGCATTGATATTGTCTTTTTAATTAACTCTGACCTCCACCACTCTTCCAAGGGGCATTAAAACCGTCTGGTTAAACCACTCTGAACTCCACAGCTCTTCCAAGGGGCATTGATATTGTCTTTTTTTTCCACTGTAACCTCCACCACTCTTCCAAGGGGCATTGATTTTGTCTTTTTATTCCACTGCGACCTTAACCACTCTTCCAATGTGCATTGATATTGTCTTTTTAATCCACTGCGACCTCCACCACTCTTCCAAGGGGCATTTAAACCGTATTGTTAAGCTACTGTGACCTCCACGCCTTTTCCAAGGTACATTAAAACCGTCAATTTAAACTACTCTGAACTCCACAGCTCTTGCAAGAGGCATTGATATTGTCTTTTTACTCCACTATAACCTGCAGCACTATTTCAAGGGGCATTGATATTGTCTTTTTATTCCACTACGACTTACACCACTCTCCCAAGGTGCATTAAAAACATCTTGTTTAGCTACTGTAACGTCCACGTCTATTCCACGGGGGATTGATATTGTCTTTTTATTCCACTGTATCCTCCACCACTCTTCCAATGTGTATTGATAATGTCTTTTTATTCCACTGCGACTTCCACCTCTCTTCTAAGGGGCATTGATATTGTCTTTTTAATCCACTGCGACCTCCACCACTCTTCCAAGGGGCATTAAAACAGTCTTATTAATCTTCTGTGACCTCCATGTCTCTTCCAAGGGGCATTAAAAGCGTCAATTTAAACCACTCTCAACTCCACAGCTCTTGCAAGGGGCTTTGATATTGTTTTTTACTCTACTGTAACCTCCAGCACTCTTCCAAGGGGCATTGATATTGTCTTGTTAATCTGCTGTAACCTCCATGTCTATTCCCCGGGGGGGCATTGATATTGTCTTTTTATTCCAATGTAACCTCCACCACTCTTCCAAGGGGCAGTGATATTGTCTTTTTAAACCATTGCGACCTCCACCACTCTTCCAAGAGGCATTAAAAACATCTTATTAAGCTACTATGACCTCCACGTCTCTTCCAAGGGGCATTAAAACCGTCTGGTTAAACGTCTCTGAATTCCACAGCTCATCAAGGGGGCATTGATATTGTCTTTTTATTCCACTGTAACCTCCACCACTTTTCCTATGGGAATTGATATTGTCTTTTTATTATTATTATTATTATTAATTATTATAGCGCCATTTATTCCATGGCGCTTTACATGTGATAGCGATATACATAACAAAAGCATTTACATAATCTTAACAAAACGAGTCAGCGACTGGTACGGGAGGAGTTAGGACCCTGCCTGTGAGGGCTCACATTCTAGAAGGGATGGGTGAGGATACATTAGGTGAGGGTAGAGCTGGTTGTGCAGCGGTGGTTACTGCAGGTTGTAGGCTTGTAGGAAGAGGTGGGTCTTCAGGTTTCTTTTGAAGGTTTCCACGGTCGTCGAGAGTCTGATGTGTTGGGGTAGAGAGTTCAAGAGTAGGGGGGATGCACGGGAGAAATCTTGTATACGATTGTGGGAGGAGGAGATAAGAGGGGAGTAGAGAAGGACATCTTGTGAGGATCAGAGGTTGCGTGCAGGTAAGTACCGGGAGACTAGGTCACAGATGTATTGGGTAGACAGGTTGTGGATGGCTTTGTATGCCATGGTTAGAGTTTTGAACTGGATTTTCTGGGCAATTGGGAGCAAGTGAAGAGATTGACAGAGAGTAGAAGCCGGAGAATAGCGGGGGACAGGTGAATTAGTCGAGCAGCAGAGTTTAGGATAGATTGGAGAGGCGCAAGAGTGTTGTAAGGGAGGCCACGGAGCAGGAGGTTGCAGTAGTCGAGGCGGGATATGATGAGGGCATACACTAGTGTTTTTGCAGAGTCTTTGCTGAGGAATGCACGGATCTGGGAGATGTTTTTGAGTTGGAGTCGGCAAGAAGTGGAAAGGGCTTTGATATGTGGCTTGAAGGAGAGATCATAGTCCAGAGTTACTCCATGGCAGCGAGCTTGTGGGACTGGGGAGAGTGAACAGCCATTGACGTTGATGGCTAGGTCAGATGGGGGATGTGAATGAGAGATCTCTGTTTTATCCTTGTTGAGTTTTAGAAATCTGTCAGAGAAGATGGATGACATGGTGGACAGACATTGTGGGATTTTGGTTAGTATGGAGGAGATATCGGGTCCAGAGAGGTAGATCTGTGTGTCGTCAGCATAGTGGTGATACTGAAAACCGTGAGACTCTATGAGCTGTCCCAGGCCAAAGGTGTAGATGGAGAAGAGCAGAGGTCCTTGAACTGAACCTTGGGGGACACCGACAGATAGGGGGCGAGATTAGGAGGTGGTGCGTGAGTGGGAGACGCTGAATGTCCTGTCTGTTAAGTATGAGGAGATCCAAGATAGAGCCAAGTCCGTGATGCCAAGAAATGAGAGAATCTGGAGTAAGAGGGAATGGTCCACTGTGTCAAAGGCAGATGACAGGTCCAGAAGGAGGAGAATGGAGTAGTGTCGCTTGGATTTGGCATTTAGGAGGTCGTTGGTGACTTTGGTCAGGGCAGTTTCAGTCGAGTGATGCGGTCGGAAGCCAGATTGCAGGCGGTCGAAGAGGGAGCAGGAGGAGAGGTGGGAGGACAGTTCAAGGTGGACATGTTGTTCTAGTAGTTTTGAGGCAAAGGGGAGGAGTGATATGGGGCAGTAGCTAGTCAGAGAGGAAGGGTCAAGGGAGGGCTTTTTGTGGATGGGTGTGATTGCGGCATGTTTGAAACATGAGGGCAAGACACCGGTTGTTAGTGACAGATTGAACAGGTGGGTTAGGGTTGGGATGAAGACTGTGGTAAGGTTAGTGATGAGGTGGGATGGGATTGGGTCAAGTTCGCAGGTGGTGAGGTGTGATTTGGAGAGTAAAGAGGAGACTTGACCTTCTGTAATGGTGGAGAAGTGGGGTTTGGAGGAGGAGGGTTGAATAGATATGAGGAGGGGTTGTGTGGACTTTAGGCAAAAGTTTTGTCTGATGGTGTCAATCTTCTGTTTGAAGAATGAGGCAAAGTCGTCGGCTGAGATGAGAGAAGAGGGAGGAGGTGCTGGGGGACGAAGGAGAGAGTTGAAAGTGTTAAATAGCTGTTTAGGGTTGTGAGATAGGGAGGATATGAGAGATGAGAACTATGTTTGTTTTGCTGTAGTGAGTGCGGACTTGAAATTAGTGAGGGATTGCTTGAATGCAATGAAGTGCTCGATGGAGTGAGACCTTTTCCATCTCCGCTCCGCAACCCTGGAGGCCCGGCTCAGTTCTTTAGTAGGTTTTGTGTGCCAGGGTTGCCTCTTGAATGTGCGAGAAGTGGTGTGTGTGAGAGGGGCGATCTAGTCTAGAGCTGCAGGTATTGTGGTGTTATATGAAGCAGCAGCAACGTCTGCATCGTGTAAGGAATTTATGTCTGTAAGAGGGAGGAGGGATTCAGAGAGTGAGTGTAAGTCAAGGTGTTTGAGATTTCTGCGAGGGTAAGCAAGTTTGTGGAGTGGGGATTGTTGCCCCGGGGAGGAGAGAGAAAAGAATGTAAGTAGGCTGTGATCAGAGAGAGGGAGAGGTGAGTTACAGAGGTTAGATAGGGAACAGAGGCGGGTGAAGGTGAGGTCCAGTGTGTGGCCATCTTTGTGGGTGGGTGTAGAAGACCATTGAGTGAGTCCGAAGGAGGAAGTGAGAGATAGGAACTTAGAGCCAGACGAGTGGGAAGTGTTAATGGGGATGTTGAAGTCACCCATTATGATAGTGGGGATGTCAGTGGAGAGGAAGTGAAGCAGCCAGGTGGTGAAGTGGTCTAAGAAAGCGGTGGCTTGCCCTGGGGGTCGGTAAACGACGGCCAGTTGGAGGTTGGAGGGGGAATAGATGCGCACACAGTGCACCTCAAAAGAGGGGAGTGTAAAGGAGGGTGGCAGTGGGATTTGGGTGAAAGCACAGTGTTCTGATAGGATAAAACGTACGCCTCCGCCAAGTTTGCCGTTGGGGCGGGGGGTGTGGGAAAGGTGGAATCCGCCATATGAAAGTGCAGCTGGGGAGGCTGTGTCAGAGGGGGTGAGCCAGGTTTCAGTGATGGCGAGGAAGGAAAGTTTGTTTGTAATGAAAAGATCGTGGATGAAGGAAAGTTTGTTGCAGACAGAGCGAGCGTTCCATAGAGCTCCTGTTAGAGCAACTAAGGGAGTGGGGATTGGTTGGATGGGTATGAGGTTAGAAGGGTTGCGACAATTTGTGGAAGGTCGTGGATAGGAGGAAGAAGTAACTGTGGGGATATGGCGAGGAGGACCAGGATTTGGAGAGATATCTCCAGCACTGAGGAGGAGCAGAGAAAGTGTTAGCAGGTGGGAGCAAGAGAGAGCATGAGGTGGCTGTCTGTGTTAGGAGATCCAGGATTGAATGTTTAGGAATAATTTGGAGGAGGAGGTGAGATGAATGGGGAGGATTGAGGGAGAGGTGAAGAGTTTCTTACTAGGTGTACGGATTTGAGGGGTTACTAGAAAGTGGAGGACTATAGAGGAAAAAGTGAGAGCTAACAGAAACATAGTTAAAAGAGAGTAAGTGGTCAAAGTGTTGGATACCTGACTCCTGCCCTGACTAACTGCCTCTGAAATAACTGCCACTTATCTCCGAAACCACTTTGCACTAGAAAACGCATGCACCCCTTACAGAGCTTCTAAATATATAGTGAACATTAAACTATCAGGTGAAGGGCATTGTGGGAGCTGCATATGGCTAAATTAGCAGCTGGTCGTCTCACCAGGAGATGGCTGGGTGATCAAACACAGAGCTAGGACTCTAGTCTCTGCAGTTAAGCACCTCTAAAAATCAGATAAGATCTATAGTGGGGAAGGGACAAACATATGTGGGTATTGAATGGAGTGGGACAGATAAAGCAGAGAAGTTATGCAGAGCATGCACCAGTGAGGTGAATCAGCAAACCAGAGCATTAGATTACAGCAGACACAGCAAGCAGAGAAGTTATGCAGAGCATGTACCAGTGAGGTGAATAAGCAAAGCAGATCATTAGATTACAGCCGACACAGCAAGCAGAGAAGTTATGCAGAGCATGTACCAGTGAGGTAAATCAGCAAAGCAGAGCATTAGATTACAGCAGACACAGCAAGCAGAGAAGTTATGCAGAGAATGTACCAGTGAGGTGAATAAGCAAAGCAGATCATTAGATTACAGCCGACACAGCAAGCAGAGTAGTTATGCAGAGCATGTACCAGTGAGGTGAATCAGCAAAGCAGAGCATTAGATTACAGCAGACACAGCAAGCAGAGTAGTTATGCAGAGCATGTACCAGTGAGGTGAATCAGCAAAGCAGAGCATTAGATTACAGCAGACACAGCAAGCAGAGAAGTTATACAGAGCATGTACCAGTGAGGTGAATCAGCAAAGCAGAGCATTAGATTACAGCAGACACAGCAAGCAGAGAAGTTATACAGAGCATGTACCAGTGAGGTGAATCAGCAAAGCAGAGCATTAGATTACAGCAGACACAGCAAGCAGAGTAGTTATGCAGAGCATGTACCAGTGAGGTGAATCAGCAAAGCAGAGCATTAGATTACAGCAGACACAGCAAGCAGAGAAGTTATACAGAGCATGTACCAGTGAGGTGAATCAGCAAAGCAGAGCATTAGATTACAGCAGACACAGCAAGCAGAGAAGTTATGCAGAGCATGTACCAGTGAGGTGAGTAAGCAAAGCAGAGCATTATATTACAGCAGACACAGCAAGCAGAGAAGTTATACAGAGCATGTACCAGTGAGGTTATTCCACGGCGACCTCCACCACTCTTCCAAGGGGCATTGATATTGTGCTTTTATTCCACTGCGACCTCCATCGCTCTTCCAAAGGGCATTGATATTGTCTTTTATTCCACTGTAACCTCCACCACTGTTCTAAGGGGCATTAGAACAGTCTTGTTAAGCTACTGTGACCTCCACGTCTCTTCCACAGGGCATTGTTATAGTCTTTTTATTCCACTGCGAACTCCACCACTCTGCCAAGGGGCATTAAAATCGTCTTTTTAAGCTACTTTGATATCCACGTCTCCTCCACGGGTCATTGATATTGTCTTTTTATTCCACTGTAACCTCCACCACTCTTCCAAGAGGCATTGATATTGTGAATTTATTCCACTGTAACCTTCACCACTCTTTCAAGGGGCATTGATGTTGTCTTTTTATTCCACTGCGACCTCCACCACTCTTCGAAGGTTCATTGATATTGTCTTTTTAATCCACTGCGACCTCCATGACTCTTCCAAGTGGCATTAAAACCGTCTTGTTAAGCTACTGTGACCTCCATGTCTCTTCCAAGGGGCACTAAAACCGTTTGGTTAAACCACTCTGTACTCCACATCTCTTCCAAGTGGCATTGATATTGTCATTTTATTTCATTGTAACTTCCACCACTCTTTCAAGGGGCATTGATATTGTATTTTTATTCCACTGTGACCTCCACCACTCTTCCACGGTGCATTAAAACCGTCTTGTTAAGCTACTTTGACCTCCAAGTCTCTTCCAAGGTGCATTAAAACCGTCTGGTTAAACCGCTCTGAGCTCCACAGCTCTTCCAAGGGGCATTGACAATGTCTTTTTATTCCATTGTAACCTTCTGCACTCTTCCAAGTGCATTGATATTCTCTTTTTATTCCTCTGCAACGTCCACGACTCTTCCAAGGGGCATTAAAACCGTCTTGCTAAGCTACTGTGACCTCCAAGTTTCTTACACAGGGCATTGATATTGTCTTTTTATACCATTGTAACCTCCACCACTCTTACAAGGGGCATTGATATTGTCTTTTTAATCCACTGCGACCTCCATCACTCTTCCAACAAGCATTGAAGCCGTCTTGTTAAGCTACTGTGACCTCCACGTCTATTCCACGGTGCATTAAAACTTTCTGGTTAAACCATTGTGAACTCCACAGCTCTTCCAAGGGGCATTGATATTGTCTTTTTATTCCACTCTAACCTCCACCACTTTTCCAAGGGGCATTGATATTGTCTTTTAATTTTACTGCGACCTCCACCACTCTTCCAAAGGGCATTAATATTGTCCTTTTATTCCACTGTAACCTCCACGTATCTTTAAAGGGGCATTGATATTGTCTTTTTATTTAATTGGAACCTCCACCACTCTTCCAAGGGGCATTGATATTGTCTTTTTATTCCACTGTAACCTCCACCATTCTTAGAAGGGACATTGATATTGTCTTTTTATTCCACTATAACCTCCACCACTCTTCCAAGGGGCATTGATATTGTCTTTTTAATCCACTGCGACCTCTACCACTTCTCCAAGGGGCTTTAAAACAGTCTTGATAAGCTTCTGTGACCTCCACGTCTCTTCAAAGGGGCATTAAAACCGCATGGTTAAACCACTCTGAACTCCACAGCTCTTCCAAGAGGCATTGATATTGTCTTTTTATTCAACTGTAACCTCCACCACTCTTCCAAGGGGCATTGACATTGTCTTTTTATTCCACTGCGACCTCCATCATTCTTCCTAGGGGCATTGGTATTGTCTTTTTATTCCACTGCCACCTCCACCACTCTCCGAAGGGGCATTGATATTGTCTTTTTAATCCACTGCGACCTCCACCACTTTTCCAAGGGGCATTAAAAACGTCTTTTTAATCTACTGTGACCTCCACGTCACTTCCAATGGGCATTTAAACCTTCTGGTTAAACCACTCTGAACTCCACAGCTCTTCCAAGGGGCATTGGTATTGTCTTTTTATTCCACTCTAACCTCCACCACTCTTCCAAGGGGCATTGATATTGTCTTTTTTTTCCACTGCGACCTCCACCACTCTTCCAAGGGGCATTGATATTGTCTTTTTTTTCTACTGTAACCTCCACCACTCTTCCAAGGGGCATTGATTTTGTCTTTTTATTCCACTGCGACCTCCACCACTCTTCCAAGGGTCATTGATATTGTCTTTTTATACCACTGTAAATTCCACCACTCTTCCAAGGGGCATTGATATTGTCTTTTTATTCCACTGCGACCTCCAAATCTCTTCCAAGTGGAATTGATATTGTCTTTTTATTCCACTGCTACCTCCACCACTCTTCTAAGGGGCATTGATAATGTCTTTTTAATCCACTGCGACCTCCACCACTCTGCCAAGGGGCATTAAAACAGTTTTGATAAGCTACTGTGACCTCCACGTCTCTTCCAAGGGGCATTAAAACGGTCTGGTTAAAACACTCTGAACTCCATAGCTCTTCCAAGAGGCATTGATATTGTCTTTTTATTCGACTGTAACCTCCACCACTTCTCCAAGGGGCATTGATTTTGTCTTTTTATTCCACTGCGACCTCTACCACTCTTCCAATGGGCATTGATATTGTCTTTTTAATCCACTGCAACCTCCACCTCTCTTCCAAGGGGCATGAAAGCCGTCTTGTTAAGCTACTGTCACGTCCATGTCTATTCCACGTGGCATTGATATTGTCTTTTTATTCCACTGTATCCTCCACCACTCTTCCAAGTGGCATTGACATTGTCTTTTTATTCCACTCTGACTTACACCTCTCTTCTAAGGGGCATTGATATTGTCTTTTTAATCCACTGCGACCTCCACCACTCTTCCAAGGGGCATTAAAACAGTCTTGTTAAGCTACTGTGACCTCCACGTCTCTTCCAAGGGGCATTAAAACCGTCTGTTTAAACCACTCTGAACTCCACAGCTCTTCCAAGGGGCATTGATATTGTCTTTTTATTCCACTGTAACCTCCACCACTCTTCCAAGGGGCATTGATTTTGTCTTTTTAAACCAATGTGACCTCCACCACTCTTCCAAGGGGCATTAAAACCGTCTTGTTAAGCTACTGTGACGTCGACTTCTCTTCCAACTGGCATTAAAACCGTCCTGTAAAGCTATTGTGACCTCCACGTCGCTTCCACGAGGCATTGATATTGTCTTTTATTCCACTGCGACCTCCACCACTCTTCCAAGGGGCATTGATATTGTCTGTTTAATCCACTGCGAACTCCACCACTCTTCCAAGGGGCATTAAAACTGTCTTGTTATGCTACTGTGACGTCAACTTCTCTTCCAAGGGGCATTAAAACCATCTGGTTAAACCACTCTGAACTCCACAGCTCTTCCAAGGGGCATTTGTATTGTCTTTTTATTCCACTGTAACCTCCACCACTCTTCCAAGGGGCATTAAAACCGTCGAATTAAGTTACTGTGACCTCCACGTCTCTTCCAAGGAGCGTTAAAACCGTCAGGTTATACCACTCTGAACTCCACAGCTCTTCCAAGGGGCATTATTATTGTCTTTTTATTCCACAGTTAACTCCACCACTCTTCCAACGGGCATTGATATTGTCTTTTTATTCCACTGCGACCTCCACCAGTCCTCCAAGAGGCATTAAAACCGTCTTGTTAAGCTACTGTGACCTCCACGTCTCTTCCATGGGGCATTGATATTGTCTTTTTATTCAACTACGACCTCCACCACTCTTCCAAGGGGCATTAATAATGTCTTTTTATTCCAATGCGACCTCCACCACTCTTCCAAGGCTCATTGATATTGTCTTTTTAATCCACTGCGACCTCCACCACTCTTCATAGAGGCATTAAAACCGTCTTGTTAAGCTATTGTGACCTCCACATCTCTTCCACGGGGAATTGATATTTTCTTTTTATTTAACTGTAACCTCCACCACTGTTCCAAGGGGCATTGATATTGTCTTTTTATTCCACTGTAATCTCCATCACTCTTCCAAGGGGCAATGAAATTATCTTTTTATTCAACTGTAACCTCCAACTCTCTTCCAAGGGGCATTGATATTGTCTTTTTATTCCACTGCGACCTCCACCACTCTTCCAAGGGCATTCTAATTGTCTTTTTAATCCACTGCGACCTCCACCACTCTTCCAAGGGGCATTAAAAACGCCTTGTTAAGCTACTGTCACCTCCACGTACCTTCCAATGGGCATTAAAACCGTCAATTTAAACCACTCTGAACTCCACAGCTCTTGCAAGGGGCATTGATATTTTCTTTTTATTCCAATGTAACCTCCAGCACTCTTCCATTGGGCATTGATATTGTCTTTTTATTCCACTGCAAATTCCACCTCTCTTCCAAGGGGCATTAAAACCGTCTTGATAAGCTACTGTGACCTCCACGTCTCTTTCACGGGGCATTGATATTGTCTTTTTATTCCACTGTAACCTCCACCACTCTTGCAAGGTCCATTGATATTGTCTTTTTAATCCACTGCGACTTCCACCACTCTTCCAAGGGGCATTAAAACCGTATTGTTAAGCTACTGTGACCTCCACGTCTCTTCCAATGTGCATTAAATCCGTCAATTTAAACCACTCTGAACTCCACAGCTCTTGCTAGAGGCATTGATATTGTCTTTTTACTCCACTGTAACCTACATCACTCTTTCAAGGGGCATTGATATTGTCTTTTTATTCCAATACGACTTCCACCACTCTCCCAAGGTGCATAAAAAACATCTTGTTTAGCTACTGTAAGGTCCATGTCTATTCCACGGGGCATTGATATTGTCTTTTTATTCCACTGTATCCTCCACCACTCTTCCAAGGGGTATAGATATTGTCTTTTTATTCCACTGCGACTTCCACCTCTCTTCTAAGGGGCATTAAAACCATCTTGTTAAGCTATTGTGACCTCCACATCTCTTCCACGGGGAATTGATATTTTCTTTTTATTTAACTGTAACCTCCACCACTGTTCCAAGGGGCATTGATATTGTCTTTTTATTCCACTGTAATCTCCATCACTCTTCCAAGGGGCAATGAAATTGTCTTTTTATTCAACTGTAACCTCCACCACTCTTCCAAGGGGCATTAAAACCGCCTTGTTAAGCTACTGTCACCTCCACGTCCCTTCCAAGGGGCATTAAAACCGTCAATTTAAACCACTCTGAACTCCACAGCTCTTGCAAGGGGCATTGATATTGTCTTTTTATTCCAATGTAACCTCCAGCACTCTTCCATTGGGCATTGATATTGTCTTTTTAATCCACTGCGACCTCCACCACTCTTCCACAGGGCATTAAAACCATCTTGTTAAGCTACTGTGACCTCCACGTCTCTTCCACGGGGCATTGATATTGTCTTTTATTCCACTGCGACCTCCACCACTCTTCCTCGGGGCATTGATATTGTCTTTTTAATCCACTGCAACCTCCACCACTTTTCCATGTGGCATTAAAACCGTCTTGTTAAGCTACTGTGACCTCCACGTCTCTTCCAAGGGGCATTAAAACCGTATGGTTAAACCAGTCTGAACTCCACAGATCTTCCAAGGGGCATTGATATTGTCTTTTTATTCCACTGTATCCTCCACCACTCTTCCAAGGGGCATTGATAATGTCTTTTTATTCCACTGCGACCTCCAACACTCTTCCAAGGGGCATTAAAACCGTCAAGTTAAGCTACTGTGACCTCCATGTCCCTTCCACAGGGCATTGATATTGTCTTTTTATTCCTCTGGAACCTCCAACACTCTTCCAAGGTGCATTGATATTGTCTTTTTATTCCACTGAGACTTCAACCACTCCTTCAAGGAGCATTGACATTGTCTTTTGAATCCACTTCGACCTCCAACACTCTTCCAAGGGGCATTAAAGTAGTCTTGTTAATCTAATGTGACCTCCACATCTCTTCCAAGTGGTATTAAACCCGTCAATTTTAACCACTCTCAACTCCACAGCTCTTGCAAGGGGCTTTGATATTGTTTTTTATTCCACTGTAACCTTCAGCACTATTCCAAGGGGCATTGATATTGTCTTTTTATTCCACTTCGACTTTCACCTCTCTTCCAAGGGACATTTAATCCGTCTTGTTAAGCTACTGTGACATCCACGTCTCTTTCACGGGGCATTGATATTGTCTTTTTATTCCAATGTAAACTCCACCACTCTTCCAAGGGGAATTGATATTGTATTTTTATTCCACTGCCACCTCCACCACACTTCCAAGGGGCATTGATATTGTCTTTTTATTCAACTGTATCCTCCACCACTCTTCCAAGGGGCATTGACATTGTCTTTTTATTCCATTGCGACCTCAACCATTCTTCCAAGTGGCATTAAAACTGCCTTGTTAAGCTACAGTGACCTCCACATCTCTTCCACGGGGCATTGATATTGTCTTTAAATTCCACTGTAACCTCCACCACTCTACCAAGGGGCATTGATATTGTCTTTTTAATCCACTGCGACCTCCACCACTCTTCCACAGGGCATTAAAACCATCTTGTTAAGCTACTGTGACCTCCACGTCTCTTCCACGGGGCATTGATATTGTCTTTTATTCCACTGCGACCTCCACCACTCTTCCTCGGGGCATTGATATTGTCTTTTTAATCCACTGCAACCTCCACCACTTTTCCATGTGGCATTAAAACCGTCTTGTTAAGCTACTGTGACCTCCACGTCTCTTCCAAGGGGCATTAAAACCGTATGGTTAAACCAGTCTGAACTCCACAGATCTTCCAAGGGGCATTGATATTGTCTTTTTATTCCACTGTATCCTCCACCACTCTTCCAAGGGGCATTGATAATGTCTTTTTATTCCACTGCGACCTCCAACACTCTTCCAAGGGGCATTAAAACCGTCATGTTAAGCTACTGTGACCTCCATGTCCCTTCCACAGGGCATTGATATTGTCTTTTTATTCCTCTGGAACCTCCAACACTCTTCCAATGTGCATTGATATTGTCTTTTTATTCCACTGAGACTTCAACCACTCCTTCAAGGAGCATTGACATTGTCTTTTGAATCCACTTCGACCTCCAACACTCTTCCAAGGGGCAATAAAGTAGTCTTGTTAATCTAATGTGACCTCCACGTCTCTTCCAAGTGGTATTAAACCCGTCAATTTTAACCACTCTCAACTCCACCGCTCTTGCAAGGGGCTTTGATATTGTTTTTTATTCCACTGTAACCTCCAGCACTATTTCAAGGGGCATTGATATTGTCTTTTTATTCCACTTCGACTTTCACCTCTCTTCCAAGGGACATTTAATCCGTCTTGTTAAGCTACTGTGACATCCACGTCTCTTTCACGGGGCATTGATATTGTCTTTTTATTCCAATGTAAACTCCACCACTCTTCCAAGGGGAATTGATATTGTATTTTTATTCCACTGCCACCTCCACCACACTTCCAAGGGGCATTGATATTGTCTTTTTATTCCACTGTAACCTCCACCACTATTCCAAGGGGCATTGAAACTGTCTTTTTAATTTTCTGCGACCTCCACCACTTTTCCAATGGGCATTAATATTGTCTTTTTATTCCACTGCGACCTCCACCACTCTTCCAAGGGTCATTGATATTGTCTTTTTATTCCACTGTAACCTCCACCACTCTTCCAAGGGCCATTAAAACCGTGATGTTAAGCTACTTTGACCTCCACGTCAATTCCACGGGGCATTAAAACCGTCAATTTAAACCACTCTGAACTCCACAGCTCTTGCAAGGGGCATTGATATTGTTTTTTTATTCCACTGCGACCTCCACTACTCTTCCAAGGGGCATTGATATTGTCTTTTTATTCCACTGCGACCTCCATCATTCTTACAAGGGCCATTAAAACCATGATGTTAAGCTACTTTGACCTCCACGTCAATTCCACGGGGCATTAAAACCGTCAATTTAAACCACTCTGAACTCCACAGCTCTTGCAAGGGGCATTGATATTGTCTTTTTTTTGCAATGTAACCTCCAGCACTCTTCCAAGGGGCATTGATATTGTCTTTTTATTCCTCTGCGACTTCAACCTCTCTTCTAAGGGCCATTGATATTGTCTTTTTAATCCACTTCGACCTCCACCACTCTTCCAAGGGGCATTAAAACAGTCTTGTAAGCTACTGTGACTAGTGTTGAGCCACCCCCGTAGTGTTCGAGTTCGGTTCGGTTCGTCGAACACCCGTGTGTTCGTCGAACTGTTCGTCGAACACCTTCGAACACCGTTAAAACCAATGGCAGGCAAACAAAAACACATAGAAACACATAGAAAACACCTTCAAAGGTGTCCAAAAGCTGACAAACTGCTCAGAAGACACAACTAACACATGGAAAAGTGACAAGTACATATAGTCATGCGAAAAGAAAAGAGGTGGAGGAGTAAAAGGAGGGGGAGACACAGATATAGGCATGTCATGCCCTTCTAAAATCCAAAAAGTGAGAAGCCGACACGTTCAGTCCGCTCCTGCCCGTGCCACCTCAGTGTCGCCGGGTTTGTGCCAGAGCCGCGGTGAACCCTGACGGCCAGCCCCCCTCTCCCAATACTGGTGCCTGTCCGCTGGTGGGTCGAGCGAGCCCCCCTGTGGTGGAGGCAGCTCTAAGCTTTTTAATTTAAATTGTCTCTCTAATTTGAATGAATACACTTTAAATCCAATTACAAGGATCTATTGGAGGGCAAGTCTCATGCCAGCAGCCGCGTAATTCCAGCTCCAGTAGCGTCCACTAAAGCTGCTGCAGTTAAAAAGCTTTTATAAGGATCGAGCTCGGCTGTCCACCGCAAGGCATCCTACTGCCAGTCCCAGCCCCTATGCCTTGGGGTGCATCCTGATGCTCTTCACTGAGTATCCCGTGGTCCCGAAGCATTTCCTTTGAAAAAATTAAGTGTCCAAACTACAGGTGGTGTAGCTTGCTTAACAGCCGGGATAATCCGCTGACTAGCAGACACTGCTACTAGGCACAAAGTATTTCCTGGGCTAGATGCAGTTAAAAATTTGTAATTAGATACTCTCGTTGGATGCTGAGAAAGCATTCTATAGAGTCTCCTGGCACGCCATATATGATTCTCTTAAAAAGCTTGGGGTAGGGGTCTAGGGGACCCTTTTATAGCCAAAATCACGGCCCTGTATCACAATACGTCACCTAGGCTGAAGATAGATGGAACTGTAGCACCCTGAGGGCTCGGTTGCTACAGAGGTATTGCACCTCACCCAGAGGTGTGATATCTCACTCTCAGGTAAGGATGGAGTGTGGATCAGGACCCGACACCTGCATGCATTACACCACATTGCCGTGGGGCAGGGCGACCAATATGCCTCTGAGATGGGCACGACAGTCCCTGTCCCTGGCTGGAGTGGGGGGAGGAAACACTGAGGAAGGGAAACCCTGTAGTGCAGGAGCAGGGAGGAAGCCGTTCCTGGGTGCATTGAGAAGGGAGCATAAAAGGTGGGCACCATCTTAGTTCAGTGCAGAGAAGTCTGAGCAGAAGTGGCAGGGAGCAGGGGCTCTGCATGAGCTCTGCTCCGGAGGCGGGCCTAGTAACAGAGGCCCAGGCCTGGAAGAGGGAGAAGGAAGGAAGAGGAGCGGAGAAGGCTCCAGGAACGAGGAATGAAGGGATCCCAGGGGTGCGGACGGGCGAGTCGCCACCGCACGCCCGAATCCACCTGCGTGGAGGGGTCAGGCCAAAGGGGGAGACCGGTCCCCGAAACTAGTGGAGGCAGGAAACGACCCTCAGCTAGAAACCGGAGGCTGTGACATTTTATGTGGCGCAGCCCCTCGCTACACCCGCTAGGAAGGCACCACATAGGGTCAGGGAAACTGGCGCCAAGTTTACCAAGAGGAGGCCCGAGGCAGCCGGACAGAAGGGTTGGTAAGAAAGGCCAGACAAAGGACACACAAAGGGGGTCCTGTGAAGCGCTCCAAAGTTATCTGGGAGTTGTCTGAGCCCCTCACCTGGTGAGCACAGTACGACGTGGGCAGCCGTTACCTGCAGACGTGGTCTGGATAATAAGAACTGTGAGTAAAGGCCCTGGACTGCATCACTGACTCCGTGTCGTTACTGCTGCTGCCCTGCACCATCACCCCCATCCTCCGCATACACTACCCTGAGGCTATACTCCTCCCGTGGGGAGTTATGCTACGCTCTGCTGCACCCACAACACCAGCCTCAGCGGTCTGCCCTGCAGCGGCGGTTCACTCTGACCGCAATCCACGGGTGGCGTAGTCGGACATTTAAACATCAAAACCACATAAATAGTTCCGCCACTGGTTTGACCACCCTGAGCCACGGAACCCGGTCGCCGCCACGAAGACTACAACCACCAGCATCCACCAAAAAGGGTCTGGCTCCGGGTGTCCCAAGGCCCAGGGGGTGCATCAGAACATTTTCATCACCTTTCACAATCACCAATGGGACAAGGCAGGGATGTCCTCTGTCCCCTCTCTTATACATCCTAGTGACGGAGCACCTGCTCTCATCAATTCGCCATAACCCCAATATTAGGTGGATTGAGGTGGGAGGCACCGAGTACAAGTGCTCTCTATTTGCTGATGATGTCCTAGTATATATCACTCAATCACATATATCCATCCATGCTGTTATGGCTGAAATAGATCACTTTGTTACATGGTCAAATTTTAAAATCAATGCAGCGAAGTCTGAGGCCCTCGATGTCTCCCTCCCCAAATCCATATAGGATTCCATCCAGTCCAACTTTCCCTTTGCCTGGCCCTCACAGGGTATCAAATACTTAGGAATTCCTATTCATAGAGACCTCTCCCATCTATGTTATCTTAATTTTGGGCCCTTTATTGAACAACTCCATACAGACCACGGTTGGCAAGTTAGAACTGTAAGATTCACTACGTGAACCACTGGTGTTTTGTGGAAAAGCACAAGTACACTGTGTTCCAAATTACTATGCAAAAAGTGTTTAGGAGTGATAAGGGAAGAATTTGTTTGTTTGTCAGTTAAACTCATTGATGGTGATGTGTGTCAGGGCTCTTTATATCACTGTAAGCAATTGCAGACACCTGTGCTAATTAGTTTGGCAGGTGTGTCCAATGAAAGGCAAGACTACTTAAGAAGGCTGTCTCACATTATTAAGCAGCCTACATTTTCTGCCAAAATGGGAAAGAAAAAGGATGTGTCGGCTGCTGAGAAGCAACAAATTGTGGAGTGTTTAGGTCAAGGCATGACTACAATCAACATTGTGCGATAATCAGGATGAAGTGTCTTGGCAATCAAGAAGTATGTAGCTGATTCACAGTACAACGTGTGCGTGCTGATAAGGGCAAATTGAGGACTCTTTCCTACAGGCAATTACGTCAGGTTAAAAGAGCAGCGGCAAAAAAGCCTTGTCATAGCAGCAGACAAGTTTTTGAAGCTGCTGGTGCCTCCAACGTCCCCCGAACAACAAGATGCAGGGTCCTTCAGAGGTTTACAGCTGTGCATACGCCATCCTGTCGACCTCCTCTATCCACTTCACACAAGCAGAAACGGCTCCAGTGGGCCAAACATTACATGAAGACTGATTTCAAAACTGTTTTGTTCACGGATGAGTGCCGTGCAGCGCTCAATGGTCCAGATGGATGGATTGGAGGATGGCTGGTTGATGGACACCCCACGCAAACACGGCTACAGCGCCAACAAGGAGGAGGTGGAGTAATGTTTTGGGCTGGAATCATGGGGAAAGAGATTGTCGGCCCCTTTAGGATCCCTGAAGGCGCTAAAAATGAACTCCATAATGTATGTGGATTTTCTCAAACAGCACTTCCTGCCATGGTTCAAGAAGAAGAACCGTGTTTTTCACAGCAAGATCATTTTTTTGCATGATAATGCACCATCTCATGCTGCACATAAAACATCTGCATCTCTGGCTGATATGGGCATAAAAGGGGACAAACTTATGGTGTGACCCCCATGCTCTCCTGACCTCTACCCCATTCAGAACCTCTGGAGCATCATCAAAATGGGAGGTGGGAGGCAGTTCACATCTAAGCAACAGCTCTGGGAGGGTATTCTGTCCTCATGCAAAACAATTGAAGCAGAAACCATCCAAAACCTGACAAATTCAATGGACGAGAGAGTTCAGAAGCTCCTTTCGAACAAGGGGTCCTATGTGAAAATGTAACATCACCTAGAATAAAGTTTTGAGTTGAAAACTGTTTGATTTCAGTTTCTAATAACCTGCTAATGCTTATAATTTCAAAAATGACCATTTTTTTGGTCTTTATTAAAATGAAAAGGTTGATCGAAAAGTTTGGGGGATCTAAGAGTGTGGCAACCCAGTAGTCATGATTACTTCGAATTCTGACAATATGAGGGTCATGTTGCAGGTAGTGCAGCAAGAAGGCACTTATGTGTCTTGCGCATCTCGGAGCCCCAAAATTATTTTCCGGGCTAGATGCAGCTAAAAATTATTATTAATTTTAAATCTGGTGGAGCTTAGTATAGATGGCCTAATAGGATCAGTGCTGCACACTGCTACAAAGCCCAAATTATTTTCCAGTCAAGATACAGATAAACATGATTAGTAATTTTAAATCTGGTGGAGCTTAGTATAGATGGCCTAAAAGGATCAGTGCTGCACACTGCTACAAAGCCCAAATTATTTTCCAGCCAAGATACAGATAAACATGATTAGTAATTTGAAAGCTTAAAACGGTTGGTAGGGTGATTTTAACCAATCATCAAGCTTTTACTCTCCCCAGGATGACACAGGGGTAGAAAAGTTGTTTCGGATCCATGATTTGTTCATCTTTATGAACGTGAGTCTGTCTACATTATCAGTGGAGAGCCGCGTGCGCTTATCTGTCAGTACACCACCAGCTGCGCTGAACACACGTTCAGACAGAACGCTGGCTGCGGGGCATGACAAGATCTCCAAGGCGTAAGTGGCTAGCTCCGGCCATTTATCCAGATTGGAGGCCCAAAAAGAGCAAGGGTCCAGTGACACAGTCATGGCTTCAATGTTTACTTGCAGATACTCCTGTACCATCGTCTCTAGGCGTTGACTATGTGTCAGACTTCTTGTCTCCTGTGGCCTTGCAAAGGATGGGCTAAAAAAGTGGTGAAATGATTCCGCAAAATTGATGTTACCAGCAGATACTGTGGTTCTGTTACGGTTTGAGTGCTGAACACTTGACGGTCCCACGGTTGGCAAGTTGGAACTGTGAGATTCACTACGTGCACCACTGGTGTTTTGTGGAAAAGCACATGTAAGATTCTGCAACAGTCTCTGCTGATACTCCTGCATGCGTGCATCCCTTTCTATGGCAGGAATAATTTCTGCAAATTTACTTTTGTACCGGGGATCTAACAGTGTGGCAACCCAGTAGTCAGGATTATTTCTAATTCTCACAATTCGAGGGTCATGTTGCAGGTAGTGCAGCAAGAAGGCACTCATGTGTGTTGCGCATCCAGGAGCACCAAGTCCCTGTTGTGTTGGTGGCGAGGTAACAATCATGCTTCCTTCCTCTGTCCTCTCCCCCCAACCTCGCACAACAGAAATGTGATCAAGGTCTCCCTCATCTGATGAGTCTTCCATCAGTTCGTGCTTCACTTCTTCCTGGGCTCCTGCACCTTCCTCACTAGTTTGGCTGCTACCATGCGCCCTGGTAAAACCATCTCCCCCACCCTCATATGCCTGCCGCCTTGGTGCTGCCGACCGTCTGGACCTTGCAGATGTTAGCCCTTCCGCATACAACTCCTCCTCCTCTACTTCCTCCACCTCCTCTTGTGCCACCACCTGACTCCGAATTCTGTTTAACATGTGCTCCAGCATGTAAATCACCGGAATAGTCATGCTGATAATGGCATCGTCAGCACTAAACATCTTCGTCGCCATTTCAAAACTGTGCAGAAGGGTGCATAGGTCCCTGATCTGAGACCACTCCTCCAGCGTGATTTGCCCCAACTCTGGATCTCGTTGGCCCAGGCTATACGTCAGAACGTATTGCACCAGGGCTTGTCGGTGCTGCCACAGTTGCTGCAACATGTGCAGAGTTGAATTCCACCGGGTAGGCACATCGCATTTTAGCCGGTGAAGTGGCAGGCCCAACGACTTCTGTAGAGATGTAAGTCGCTGAGCTGCGGGATGCGAACGGCGGAAGTGAGCACACAGCGACCGTGCCCTCTGCAGAAGGCCATCTAGTCTGGGATAGTGGGCTAAAAATTGCTGGACAACCAGGTTCAACACGTGAGCCATACAAGGCACGTGTGTGACATTGCCCCGGCGAAGGGCCGCACCCAGGTTTGCAGCATTGTCGCACACGGCCTTCCCTGGTTTCAGGTCCAGTGGAGACAACCATTCATGAAATTGGTTCTTCAGAGCTGACCACAACTCCTCAGCTGTGTGACTCACATTTCCCAGACATTTCAAAGTAAAAACCGCCTGATGACGTTGAGCCCTACTGCCAGCATAGTAAGGAGGTGTGCAGGATCCCTTCTGCGCAGTTAAAAAGCTTGTGGCATGACCAGGCAGGCTTTGGGTGCAGGTGGAAGACCGAGAGGAGGTTGAGGAGGCAGAAGCAGTGGAGGAACTTTGACATAAAGAGGATTGACGCACAACTCGTGGGGACGGCAAGACTTGGACAGCAGCCCCTTGTCCTGCTGTCACCATAGTTACCCAGTGCCCAGTCAGTGACATGTAACGCCCCTGTCCATGCCTACTCGTCCAAGTGTCTGTGGTGAAATGCACCCTGTCACACACAGAGTTTCTCAAAGAAGCGGTGATGTTGTGTGCGACATGCTGGTGGAGCGCAGGCACACCTTTCTTTGAGAAGTAGTGCCGACTGGGCATCTGGTACTGGGGCACTGCGACGGACATAAGGTCTCGAAAATCCTCTGTGTCCACCAGGCGGAAAGGCAGCATTTCTGTAGCCAAGAGCTTGCAGATGGTGAAATTCAACCTCTTAGCTTTCTCATGGCTAGGAGGAAATGGTCTTTTACTTGTCCACATCTGAGGGGCCGAGGGCTGGCTATTGTGCTTAGACGGGGTTGATAAGGGTGTCCCCGGCAAACTGCCGGTCTGTGAGGAAGATGCAGGCGGACATGTTAGGTTGCCTTGATCCAAAGGTGGTGCTATCGATGTTGGACAGCGCTCAAAACCAGCTGGTGTTACCACCTCCAAAGAAAATGATGACCTGCCAATCACGCTGGCTGTTGCGGGTAAAGAGGTGGCAGGTCTGCGCCCCAAAACAGGTGTGACTGCTGTCCCCCCAGTCACAGAGGATGAAGAGGCTGCGGATGCACAAGATATGGCAGACAGTGGTTGGCCCGGCCGGCTAGGCCGCATTGTAGCACACTGAGCTTCCCACTGCAACTTATGCTTCATGTCCATGTGCCGGTTCATGCATGAAGTACTCAAACTATGTATTTTTTGGCCTCTACTTAGCTTTTGCTGACAAATGTTACAGATAACACGAGTTGGGTCATCTTTATCGATCTGAAAAAATGCCCAGGCTATGCAAGGCTTAGCACCCATGCGACCTGAAGAGCCACCACGCCTTGTGGTGAGAGGCAGAGTTGTGTTTGAGGATGCAGTTGTTGACGTGCTTCCAGTACTACGTCTCTGTCCAGGAAGGCGCAACCAGACCTCGTCGTCACTAGCATCTTCCTCCACCTCCTCTGCTGACCTCATCTCTTGGCTGACTGTGGGTTGACAGTAAGTGGGATCTCCAACCTCATCATCATCACCCTGTGCGTTATCACACCCGTCGTCCTCAGAGCCAACCTGTTCCTGCCCTGACAAAAAACTAAAGTTGTGCTCCAATCAGGTATTTGAGTCTCATCATCGTCTTCCTCATTGTCTCCACCAACAGGAGTTACAGTTTGGGAATGAGGGTCTACATTATGGTCAGAACCTTCTGCTTCTGGTCCTGGATCCGACTCATAAAGATTCTGGGCATCAGTGCAGATCATTTCCTCGTCTGGATTCACAGAAGCGCTGGAGTCGACCTCTGATTCCCAGGCTATAGTATGAGTAAACAGCTCTGCAGACTCAGCCATCTGTTCTACCTCATACTCAGACGGGCAGCTGGAGATTTGGGAGCTGTGAGGAAGCAAGTGCGATTGGGGTGACACCTTTGAGGACTGGAGTATTTGTGATGTTGAAGTTGATGTGGAGGAGAGCCCACTTAAAGGAGCACTTGATATCCGTTGAAGCACCTGCTGTTTTTGTGCCTCATCTGGAATTTGTAGCGATTGGCGTGGCCGTAAGAAAGGGATCTTATCACATTGTCCGCTAAAAGAAGTAGACATTTTAGTTTGGCTGGAAGATGGTCTTTCTTCTGCAGATGTTACTGTTGCTTTAACACCTACCCCACGGACACAACCTTTTTTCCCCTTCCCAACACGCCTATTCCCCTTTCCACCAGCAGCAGGCCTTTTTCCACTCATTTTGGTGGTTAACTAATTCACAACTCTGGAGTTGTTTGCACAAAAAAACAATGGATGGGAACCGAGCAGAGCTGAGTGGCCAAACTGTGGTATTAGGCCAAAACTATTGGCTGGGTTAGATGCAGAAAAAAATTATATTCAATTTGCAACCTGATGGAGGTCAGTATAGATGGACTAATAGAGAAAGTCCCACACACAGCTAGAAGGCCAAATATTTTTTCAGAGGTAGATGCAGAAAAAAAATATATTCAGTTTGCAACCTGATGGAGGTCAGTATAGATGGACTAATAGAGAAAGTCCCACACACAGCTAGAAGGCCAAATATTTTTTCAGAGCTAGATGCAGACAAAAAATTATTTTTAATTTGCAACCTGATGGAGGTCAGTATAGATGGACTAATAGAGAAAGTCCCACACACTGCTAGAAGGCCAAATATTTTTTCAGAGCTAGATGCAGAAAAAAATTATATTCAGTTTGCAACCTGATGGAGGTCAGTATAGATGGACTAATGGAAAGATGCTATGCCCAAAAGATTTTACTTCACTAGGTGCAGTAAAAATATTGGTATTCTATACACAGGTGGTGTATCTTGCAACACAGATAGGCTACTCCACTGACTAACACACTCTGCAATAGACCAAAAAGGATTAGCTTTGCTAGATTCAGCCAAATGCTGTGAAAAAAAACTTGCACAGCACTGGCACAGACCTGCCTGGCAAAAACTGATAGGAACTGATGTAACCTAGTCCTGAAAAGGACTGTAATTACAATTAGTCTTTACTCCCACAATCTATCTATTTAAGAGCACAGACCTGCCTGATAAAAGTCGTAGGAAATGCTGTAACCTAGTCCTTAACAGGACTGCAATCACAACTATTCCCTACTCCCAAGCTATCTGTAGATTTGTGCGAAAATTGGCTTGAAATTAACAAGGTCTAACACGCAGCTGCAGCAGTGAGAAAATGGTGGCGACGGGGAAAATGGCTTGGTCTTATAGGGCAAGGACATGTGACATACACTGCCAATGACACATGCCCTTGCTTGTGTGAAAAAAAGCACTTCGCTCCGTGTGTGCGCTGCTGATAGGCTGACAGATTGCACCTCCCCACTGTAAATGCGGGAAAGAGAAAAAAAAATGGAGATCTTCATTATTCCTGCAGAGATCCATCCCCTGCCCCTCCCCCCGCCCCGCTGTACACTCAAACTGCGTATTAACATTAATTTTCATCATTACTGAGAAAAAATCCAGTTATGATTTTGGTGCACGAACAGTTATCGAACATAACCTCGAACAGCCGAATTTTTCTCAAATCGTTCGTGTTCGCCGAACGGCTCGAACACCGCCCAAAACAGCTCGAATTTGAGATTGGCGAACAGTTCGAGTCGAACAACGCTCATCTCTAGAAAGGACTTTATTCTGGGTGTTGTGTTTTTTTTTAAATACTTTGCTATAAATTCATGGCGGTCATGTCTAATATTGGCGTGACCCCATGAATTTCAGGCTTAGGGCCAGCTGATAATGCCAAGCTGGCCCTAACCCCTTTGTTACCCAGTGAGCCACCGCACCAGGGCCCTGGATGAGTTGGGTACAGCGCCAGAAGATGGCGCTTTTATGAATGCGCCATTTTCTGGGGTGGCTGCAGACTGCAGTTTGCAGCGGGGGGGGCCCAGAAAGCTTGGGCCTCCCTGCGCTGCAGATTCCAGCCCCCAGCTGCCTAGTTGTACCTGGCTGGACACAAAAATAGGGCGAAGCCCCACGTATTTTTTTTTTTAAATTATTTCATGAAATAATTAAGAAAAAAAGGGCTTCCCTATATTGTTGTGTCCAACCAGGTACAAATAGGCAGCTGGTGGTTGGGGGCAGCCCGTTCCTGCCTGCTGTACCTGGCTGGACATAAATATAGGGCGAAGCCCCACATCAATTTTTTTTAAATTATTTCATGAATTTCCTGAAATAATTTAAAAAAAATTGACGTTTGGCTTCGCCCTATTTTTGTGTCCAGCCAGGTACAAGTAGACAGCTGGGGGCTGGAATCTGCAAGCTTTCTGGGCCCCCCCCCCGCTGCAAATTGTAGTCCGCAGCCACCCCGGAAAATGGCGCGTTCATAGAAGCGCCATCTTCTGGCGCTGTACCCAACTCATCCAGGGCCCTGGTGCGGTGGCTCACTGGGTAATAAAGGGGATAGGGCCAGCTTGGTATTATCAGCTGGCCCTAAGCCCGAAATTCATGGGGTCGCGCCAATATTAGACATGACCGCCATGAATTTCTAGTAAAGTATTTAAAAAAAACACAACACCCAGAATAAAGTCCTTTAATTGAAATAAACACACAATTCTTTATTGTTCTAAATTAAACCATACTTACCATCACGCCCATTCCAGCTGAAGCCAACGATCTCCTGGAATAAAAGAAAAATAATAAACCAACATCATCCTTACCTTTCCATGGTTCCTAGGACAGCTCCAGCTCTGCTACATCGAGATGACAGGCTGGATCGCAGCAGAAAGCTGCCATCCAGCATGTCATCCCACAGACACTGAGAAGCGCAGGCATGCTTGTGCTCCTCAGTGTCAGGCTGTGACGGCATCCAGATGAGCCGAGTCTCTCACGCTCACCGCATGCGCAGGAGAATTCTCCCACGCTGTCAGTGACGTGCATGAGGTGAGCTGAGTTCATTGTCAGCTCATCTGGATGCCGTCACAGCCAGACACTGAGGAGCATAAGCATGCCTGCGCTTCTCAGTGTCTGCGGGATGACAGGCTGGATGGCAGCTTTCTGCTGCGATCCAGCCTGTTATCTCGATGTAGCAGAGCTGAAGCTGTCCTGGGAACCATGGAAAGGTAAGGATGATGTTGCTTTATTATTTTACTTTTATTGCAGGAGATCGTTGGCTTCAGCTGGAATGGGCGTGACGGTAAGTAGAGTTTAATTTAGAAAAATAAAGAATTGTGTGTTTATTTCAATTAATGGACTTTATTCTGGATGTTGTGTTTTTTTAAAATACTTTACTATAAATTCATGGTGGTCATGTCTAATATTGGCGTGACCCCATGAATTTCGGGCTTAGGGCCAGCGGATAATACAAAGCTGGCCCTAACCCCTTTATTACCCAGTGAGCCACCGCACCAGGGCCCTGGATGAGCTGGATACAGCACCAGAAGATGGCGCTTCTATGAACGCAACATTTTCTGGGGTGGCTGCGGACTGCAGTTCGCAGCAGGGGGGGCCCACAAAGCTTGGGCCACCCTGCACTGTGGATTCCAGCCCCCAGCTGCTTAGTTGTACCTGGCTGGACACAAAAATAGGGTGAAGCCCCACGTATTTTTTTTTTTTTACTAATTTCATGAAATTCATGAAATAATAAAAAAAAAAGGGCTTCCCTATATTGTTGTGTCCGGCCAGGTACAAATAGGCAGCTGGGAGTTGGGGGCAGCCCGTTCCTGGATGCTGTACCTGTCTGGCATACAAAAATATGGCAAAGCCCACGTCAAAATTTTTGGGAAAAATTAATTAAAAAATAAATAATAATTTAGGGACTGCATCTTTATTAACCCCTCAAGTGTCATTTAGTGTTAAAATAAAGGATTTATTAAAAAAAAAATTGGCGTGGGATCCCCCATAATTTTGGTCTCTAGCGGAGGTTAAGCAGACGGCTGGGGCAGATGTTTGAAGCCTGGGAAGGGGGTAATACCCACGGAGCTTCCCAGGCTACTAATATCAGCCCCCAGCTGAATACCTAGCCTTTACTAGCTATTAAAATGGGGAGACGGCCCAAAAAAATTTACGTGGGGTCCCCCCTATTTTAATAGCTAGCAAAGGCTAGGCAGACAGCTGGGGGCTGATATTAATAGCCCAGGAAGGGTGCCATGAATATTGGCCCCCTCCCAGGCTAGAAACACCAGCCCTCAGCTGCCCCAGAAAAGGCGCATCCATAGGATGCGCCAATTCTGGCACTTAGCCTCGCTCTTCCACGCTGCCCTGGTGCGGTGGCAGGGGGTAATAGTGGTGGGGTTCATGTCAGCGCCAGCTGCCGTGAAGTTCAGGTTAGTAATGATGGGCGTCTATAAGACACCCCCATTACTAACCTACAAAGTGTTAAAAAGAAAAAACACACACTACACCCAGAAAAAAATAATTTATTTGAAATAAAACACACCATTTTATTTAATTCTTAGTTTACTAAAAAAAAATAGTTACCTGTCCACGTTCCTGCGCTGATCTCCCATGCACAGCTGTCACATCTGGAGATGGTGACAGCTGTGCATGGCTGCTGTAAGCTCACACTGGAGGGAACACGTCCGCTCCCGGCAGCGGGAGCCACTGACTGAGGTCACCGGAGTGCATTCAGTCAGCGCAGCTCCGGAGACCTCCTTTACGGCACTGCTGTACCGTGGGAATTTCTCATGGTACAGCAGGGCCGTAAAGGAGCTGACCAGAGCAGCGCTGCCTGAACTCCGGCGAACCCGCTTATGCAATGACGGGGCTGCTTTACGGCCCCATTATTGTAGCGGCGGCAGCGGTTTAGAGCGGTCACATTTTATGTGGCTGCTCTAAACTGGAGATCTTCGTGGGACACTTGTGGACTACTACGGAGGGGTAAGGATAAGGTTGTGGTTTATCATTTTATATTTTATTACAGGAGATCAATGGCTTCGGGGAATTAGGTGTCTAGGTGTGTATAGGTGTAGTTTTTTATTTTTTACTTTATTTTAGGTGGCGATCGGCGGGGACAGGTAATGTATAAGCTAATTTATTTTAGGTAACCACTGGCCACCAATGAAATGTATTTAAAATTTATTGGGGACCAACAACCCCCCCAAAAAAATATGGGGGCCTAAATAAAACATGTATAGGGGCAAAAATAGAAAACTATGGGGGACAAAATAACATATGGGCCAGTTTAAAGGGCAATTTAAATAGCAGGATCAGGCTGATGGGAACTACTGCTCCCATCAAGCTGATCCTGCTGGCACGAGTGGACGGGGGACAGACATAGGCCGATGGGAGTAGTAGTGTCATATCGGCCTATGTCTGCCTGCGCACACAAATCGCGCACACATCACGCACACATCGCGCACACATCGCGCACACATCTGCAGACACCGCGCAGACACCAATCATGACCGGTCTGATGGTCTGGGAGGTGAGGCTGACCTGTGCGGCTGTGGGAAAGTTCATGTGAGTTCATGCAATGCAGTCAAGGATGAACTCACACGAACACTCTGAGGGCACTGCGGCTACTTCAAATGAACAGCCGATCAGCATCACCTGATACCTCAGCTGTTCACTTGAAATAACCGGCGGGAGAGCGCTGCACAGAACGGGAAAGCCGGCGGTGAAGTCTTTTCACTGCCGACTTCCCGGCCCGGATCCTTCGCTCCCCGCTCCCTGGTGCTGCGCTCCCCGCCCGGTCCTAACTTACGATCGGGATGGGAGGTGGCGAGGGGAGCGGAGGATAGGGGGTGGTAGGCTGCGGGGAAGCAGTATGGGCCTGTGTGATTGTTTAAAAGCCGGCGGCTATTTACCGCCCGCCGGCTTTTAAACAATCAGGAGAATTCTGGGATGGCATTCTGATGACAGGCTGGATCGCAGCTGAGCGCTGATATCCAGCTTGTCATCCTTCAGAGACACTGCAGAGCGCAGGCATTATGGATACTTCCGATTCTGGTATTCGATATTGTAAAAATATCGGAACTCAGTATCGGAACTCCGATACCGCGAATATCGGCCGATAACCGATATTACAGTATCGGAAAGCTCAACACTATCCACAACTCTTCCAAGGGACATTGATATTGTCTTTTTATTCCACTGTAACCTTCACCACTTTTCCAACAGGCAGTAAAACCGTCTTGTTAAGCTACTGTGACCTCCACGTCTCTTCCACGGGGCATTGATATTGACTTTTCATTCCACTGCGACCTCCACCACTCTTCCAAGGGGCATTGATATGGTCTTTTTAATTCTCTGCGACCTCCACCACTCTTCCAAGGGGAGTTAAAACGTCTTGATAACCTACTGTGACCTCCACGGCTCTTCCACGGGGCATTGATATTATGTTTTTATTCCACTGCGACCTCCACCACTCTTCCAAAGGGCATTGATATTGTCTTTTTTAATCCGCTGCGACCTCCACCACTCTACCAAGGGGCATCAAAACCATCTTGTTAAGCTGCTGTGACTTCCACGTCTCTCCCAAGGGGCATTAAAACCGTCTGGTTAAACTACTCTAAACTCCACTGCTCTTCCAAGGGGCATTGATATTGTCTTTTTATTCCACTATAACCTCCACCACTCTTCCAAGGGGCATTGATATTGTCTTTTTATTCCACTGCAACCTCCACCACTCTTCCAAGGAGCATTAAAACAGTCTTGTTAAGCTACTGTGACCACCACGTCTCTTCAACGGGGCATTGATATTGTCTTTTTAATTCACTGTAACCTCCACCACTCTTCCACGGGGCATTGATATTGTCTTTGTAATCCACTGCGACCTCCACCACTCTTCCAAGGGGCATTAAAACCATCTTGTTAAGCTATTGTGACCTCCACGTCTCTTCTACAGGGCATTGATATTGTCTTTTTATTCCACTGTAACCTCCACCACTCTTCCAAGGGGCATTGATATTGCCTTTTTATTAAAATGTAACCTCCACCACTCTTCCAAGGGGCAATAAAACCATCTTGTTAAGCTACTATGACCTCCACGTCTCTTCCAAGCGGCATTAAAACCGTCTGGTAAAATCACTCTGAACTTCACAGCTCTTCCAAGGGGCATTGATATTGTCTTTTTATTCCACAGCGAACTCCACCACTCTTCCAAGGGGCATTGATATTGTCTTTTTATTTCACTGTAACTTCCACCACTCTTTCAAGGGGAATTGATAGTATCTTTTTTAATCCACTCCGACCTCCACCTCTCTTCCAAGGGGTATTAAAACCATCTTGTTAAGCTACTGTGACCTCCAAGTCTCTTCCACGAGGCACTGATATTGTCTTTTTATTCCACTGCGACCTCCACATCTCTTTCAAGTGGAATTGATATTGTCTTTTTATTCTACTGCGACCTCCACCACTCTTCTAAGGGGCATTGATATTGTCTTTTTAATCCACTGCGACCTCCACCACTCTTCCAAGGGGCATTAAAACAGTCTTGTTAAGCTACTGTGACCTCCTCGTCTCTTACAAGGGGCATTAAAACAGTCTGGTTAAACACTCTGAACTCCACAGCTCTTACAAGAGGCATTGATATTGTCTTTTTATTCGACTGTAACATCCACCACTCTTCCAAGCGGCATTGATATTGTCTTTTTATTCCAAAGCGACCTCCACCACTCTTTCAAGGGGCATTGATATTGTCTTTTTAATCAACTGCGACCTCCACCTCTCCTCCAAGGGTCATTAAAACCGTCTTGTGAAGCTACTGTGACCTCCACGTCCCTTCCACGGGGCATTGATATTGTCTTTTTATTCCACTGCGACCTCCACCACTCTTATAAGGGGCATTGATATTGTCTTTTGAATCCACTGCGTCCTCCACCACTCTTCCAAGGGGCATTGATATTGTCTTTTTTACCCACTGTGACCTCCACGTCTCTTCCAAGGGGCATTAAAACCGTCAATTTAAACCACTCTGAAATCCACAGATCTTCCAAGGAGCACTGGCATTGTCTTTTTATTCCACTCTAACCTCCACCACTCTTCCAAGGGGCATTGACATTGACTATTTATTCCACTGCGACCTCCACCACTCTTCCAAGGGGCGTTAAGACCACCTTGTTAAACTACAGTGACCTCCACAACTCTTCATTGGGGCATTGATATTGTCTTTTTATTCCACTGTAACCTCCACCACTCTTCCAAGGGGCATTGATTTTGTGTTTTAATTCCACTGCGACCTCTACCACTCTTCCAATGGGCATTGATATTGTCTTTTTAATCCACTGAAACCTCCACCACTCTTCCAAGGGGCATTAAAGCGGTCTTGTTAAGCTACTGTCACGTTCATGTCTTTTCCACGGGGCATTGATATTGTATTTTTATTCCACTGTAACCTCCACCACTCTTCCAAGTGGCATTGACAATGTCTTTTTATTCCACTGCGACTTCCACCTCTCTTCTAAGGGGCATTGATATTGTCTATTTAATAGAGATGAGCGTTGTTCGACTCGAACTGTTCTCCAATCTCAAATTCGAGCTGTTTTGGGTGATGTTCGAGCCGTTCGGCGAACACGAACGATTTGAGAAAAATTCGGCTGTTCGAGGTTATGTTCGATAACTGTTCGTGCACCAAAATCATAACTGGATTTTTTCTCAGTAATGATGAAAATTAAAGTTAATACGCAGTTTGAGTGTACAGCGGGGTGGGGGGAGGGGCAGGGGATGGATCTCTGCAGGAATAATGAAGATCTCCATTTTTTTTTCTCTTTCCCGCATTTGCAGTGGGGAGGTGCAGTCTGTCAGCCTATCAGCAGCGCACACACGGAGCGAAGTGCTGTTTTTCACACAAGCAAGGGCATGTGTCATTGGCAGTGTATGTCACATGTCCTTGCCCTATAAGACCAAGCCATTTTCCCCGTCGCCACCATTTTCTCACTGCTGCAGCTGCGTGTTAGACGGCACCGCTGTTGCTGTGTGCGCTATACCTTGTTAATTTCAAGCCAATTTTCGCACAAATCTACAGATAGCTTGGGAGTAGGGAATAGTTGTGATTGCAGTCCTTTTAAGGACGAGGTTACAGCATTTCCTACAACTTTTATCAGGCAGGTCTGTGCTCTTAAATAGATAGGTTGTGGGAGTAAAGACTAATTGTAATTGCAGTCCTTTTCAGGACAAGGTTACATCAGTTCCTATCAGTTTTTGCCAGGCAGGTCTGTGCCAGTGCTGTGCAAGTTTTTTTCACAGCATTTGGCTGAATCTAGCAAAGCTAATCCTTTTTGGCCTATTGCAGAGTGTGTTAGTCAGTGGAGTAGCCTATCTGTGTTGCAAGATATACCACCTGTGTGTAGAATACCAATTTTTTTACTGCAGCTAGTGAAGTAAAATCTTTTGGGCATAGCATCATTCTATTAGTCCATCTATACTGACCTCCATCAGGTTGCAAATTGAATATAATTTTTTTCTGCATCTAGCTCTGAAAAAATATTTGGCCTTCTAGAAGTGTGTGGGACTTTCTCTATTAGTCCATCTATACTGACCTCCATCAGGTTGCAAGTTCAAAATAATTTTTTGTCTGCATCTAGCTCTGAAAAAATATTTGGCCTTCTAGCAGTGTGTGGGACTTTCTCTATTAGTCCATCTATACTGACCTCCATCAGGTTGCAAATTAAAAATAATTTTTTGTCTGCATCTAGCTCTGAAAAAATATTTGGCCTTCTAGCAGTGTGTGGGACTTGTTCTATTAGTCCATCTATACTGACCTCCATCAGGTTTCAAATTAAAAATAATTTATATCTGCATCTAGCTCTGAAAAAATATTTGGCCTTCTAGCAGTGTGTGGGACTTTCTCTATTAGTCCATCTATACTGACCTCCATCAGGTTGCAAATTAAAAATAATTTTTTGTCTGCATCTAGCTCTGAAAAAATATTTGGCCTTCTAGCAGTGTGTGGGACTTTCTCTATTAGTCCATCTATACTGACCTCCATCAGGTTGCAAATTAAAAATAATTTATATCTGCATCTAGCTCTGAAAAAATATTGGCCTTCTAGCTGTGTGTGGGACTTTCTCTATTAGTCCATCTATACTGACCTCCATCAGGTTGCAAACTGAATATATTTTTTTTCTGCATCTACCTCTGAAAAAATATTGGGCTTCTAGCTGTGTGTAGGACTTGTTCTATTAATCCATCTATACAGACCTCCATCAGGTTGCAAACTGAATATAATTTTTTTATGCATCTACCTCTGAAAAAATATTTGGGCTTCTAGCTGTGTGTGGGACTTGTTCTATTAATCCATCTATACAGACCTCCATCAGGTTGCACACTGAATATAATTTTTTTCTGCATCTACCTCTGAAAAAATATTTGGGCTTCTAGCTGTGTGTGGGACTTGTTCTATTAGTCCATCTATACAGACCTCCATCAGGTTGCAAACTGAATATAATTTTTTTCTGCATCTACCTCTGAAAAAATATTTGGCCTTCTAGCAGTGTGTGGGACTTTCTCTATTAGTCCATCTATACTGACCTCCATCAGGTTGCAAATTAAAAATAATTTTTATCTGCATCTAGCTCTGAAAAAATATTTGGCCTTCTAGCAGTGTGAGGGACTTTCTCTATTAGTCCATCTATACTGACCTCCATCAGGTTGCAAATTAAAAATAATTTATATCTGCATCTAGCTCTGAAAAAATATTTGGCCTTCTAGCAGTGTGTGGGACTTTCTCTATTAGTCCATCTATACTGACCTCCATCAGGTTGCAAATTAAAAATAATTTTTTGTCTGCATCTAGCTCTGAAAAAATATTTGGCCTTCTAGCAGTGTGTGGGACTTTCTCTATTAGTCCATCTATACTGACCTCCATCAGGTTGCAAATTAAAAATAATTTATATCTGCATCTAGCTCTGAAAAAATATTTGGCCTTCTAGCAGTGTGTGGGACTTTCTCTATTAGTCCATCTATACTGACCTCAATCAGGTTGCAAATTAAAAATAATTTTTTGTCTGCATCTAGCTCTGAAAAAATATTTGGCCTTCTAGCAGTGTGTGGGACTTTCTCTATTAATCCATTTATACTGACCTCCATCAAGTTGCAAACTGAATATAATTTTTTTCTGCATCTAGCTCTGAAAAAATATTTGGCCTTCTAGCAGTGTGTGGGACTTTCTCTATTAGTCCATCTATACTGACCTCCATCAGGTTGCAAATTAAAAATAATTTTTATCTGCATCTAGATCTGAAAAAATATTTGACCTTCTAGCTGTGTGTGGGACTTTCTCTATTAGTCCATCTATACTGACCTCCATCAGGTTGCAAATTCAAAATAATTTTTTGTCTGCATCTAGCTCTGAAAAAATATTTGGCCTTCTAGCAGTGTGTGGGACTTTCTCTATTAGTCCATCTATACTGACCTCCATCAGGCTGCAAATTAAAAATAATTTTTATCTGCATCTACCTCTGAAAAAATATTTGGCCTTCTAGCTGTGTGTGGGACTTGTTCTATTAGTCCATCTATACTGACATCCATCAGGTTGCAAACTGAATATAATTTTTTTCTGCATCAGCTCTGAAAAAATATTTGGCCTTCTAGCAGTGTGTGGGACTTTCTCTATTAGTCCATCTATACTGACCTCCATCAGGTTGCAAATTAAAAATAATTTATATCTGCATCTAGCTCTGAAAAAATATTTGGCCTTCTAGCAGTGTGTGGGACTTTCTCTATTAGTCCATCTATACTGCCCTCCATCAGGTTGCAAACTGAATATATTTTTTTTCTGCATCTTCCTCTGAAAAAATATTTGGGCTTCTAGCTGTGTATAGGACTTGTTCTATTAGTCCATCTATACTGACCTCCATCTGGTTGCAAACTGAATACAATTTTTTTCTGCATCTACCTCTGAAAAAATATTTGGGCTTCTAGCTGTGTGTGGGACTTGTTCTATTAGTCCATCTATACTGACCTCCATCAGGTTGCAAATTGAATATAATTTTTTTCTGCATCTAACCCAGCCAATAGTTTTGGCCTAATACCACAGTTTGGCCACTCAGCTCTGCTCGGTTCCCATCCATTGTTTTTTTGTGCAAACAACTCCAGAGTTGTGAATTAGTTAACCACCAAAATGAGTGGAAAAAGGCCTGCTGCTGGTGGAAAGGGGAATAGGCGTGTTGGGAAGGGGAAAAAAGGTTGTGTCCGTGGGGTAGGTGCAGAAGAAAGACCATCTTCCAGCCAAACTAAAATGTCTACTTCTTTTAGCGGACATTGTGATAAGATCCCTTTCTTAAGGCCACGCCAATCGCTACAAATTCCAGATGAGGCACAAAAACAGCAGGTGCTTCAACGGATATCAAGTGCTCCTTTAAGTGGGCTCTCCTCCACATCAACTTCAACATCACAAATACTCCAGTCCTCAAAGGTGTCACCCCAATCGCACTTGCTTCCTCACAGCTCCCAAATCTCCAGCTGCCCGTCTGAGTATGAGGTAGAACAGATGGTTGAGTCTGCAGAACTGTTTACTCATACTATAGCCTGGGAATCAGAGGTCGACTCCAGCGCTTCTGTGAATCCAGACGAGGAAATGATCTGCACTGATGCCCAGAATCTTTATGAGTCGGATCCAGGACCAGACTCAGAAGGTTCTGGCCATAATGTAGACCCTCATTCCCAAACTGTAACTCCTGTTGGTGGAGACAATGAGGAAGACGATAATGAGACTCAAATACCTGATTGGAGCGACAACTTTAGTTTTTTGTCAGGGCAGGAACAGGTTGGCTCTGAGGACGACGGGTGTGATAACGCACAGGGTGATGATGATGAGGTTGGAGATCCCACTTACTGTCAACCCACAGTCAGCCAAGAGATGAGGTCAGCAGAGGAGGTGGAGGAAGATGCTAGTGACGACGAGGTCAGGTTGCGCCTTCCTGGACAGAGACGTAGTACTGGAAGCACGTCAACAACTGCATCCTCAAACACAACTCTGCCTCTCACCACAAGTCGTGGTGGCTCTTCAGGTCGCATGGGTGCTAAGCCTTGCATAGCCTGGGCATTTTTTCAGATCGATAAAGATGACCCAACTCGTGTTATCTGTAACATTTGTCAGCAAAAGCTAAGTAGAGGCCAAAAAATACATAGTTTGAGTACTTCATGCATGAACCGACACATGGACATGAAGCATAAGTTGCAGTGGGAAGCTCAGTGTGCTACAATGCGGCCTAGCCGGCCGGGCCAACCGCTGTCTGCCATATCTTGTGCATCCGCGGCCTCTTCATCCTCTGTGACTGGGGGGACAGCAGTCACACCTGTTTTGGGGCGCAGACCTGCCACCTCTTTACCCGCAACAGCCAGCGTGATTGGCAGGTCATCATTTTCTTTGGAGGTGGTAACACCAGCTGGTGTTTAGCGCTGTCCGACATCGATAGCACCACCTTTGGATCAAGGCAACCTAACATGTCCGCCTGCATCTTCCTCACAGACCGGAAGTTTGCCGGGGACACCCTTATAAATCCCGTCTAAGCACAACAGCCAGCCCTCGGTCCCTCAGATGTGGACAAGCAAAAGACCATTTCCTCCTAGCCATGAGAAAGCTTGGAGGTTGAATTTCACCATCTGCAAGCTCTTGGCTACAGAAATGCTGACTTTCCGCCTGGTGGACACAGAGGATTTTCGAGACCTTATGTCCGTCGCAGTGCCCCAGTACCAGATGCCCAGTCGTCACTACTTCTCAAAGAAAGGTGTGCCTGCGCTCCACCAGCATGTCGCACACAACATCACCGCTTCTTTGAGAAACTCTGTGTGTGACAGGGTGCATTTCACTACAGACACTTGGACGAGTAGGCATGGACAGGGGCGTTACATGTCGCTGACTGGGCACTGGGTAACTATGGTGACAGCAGGACAAGGGGCTGCTGTCCAAGTCTTGCCATCCCCACGAGTTGTGCGTCAATCCTCTTTATGTCAAAGTTCCTCCACTGCTTCTGCCTCCTCAACCTCCTCTCAGTCTTCCACCTGCACCCAAAGCCTGTCTGGTCATGCCACAAGCTTTCTAACTGCGCAGAAGGGATCCTGCACACCTCCTTACTATGCTGGCAGTAGGGCTCAACGTCATCAGGCGGTTTTTACTTTGAAATGTCTGGGAAATGTGAGTCACACAGCTGAGGAGTTGTGGTCAGCTCTGGGGAACCAATTTCATGAATGGTTGTCTCCACTGGACCTAAAACCAGGGAAGGCCGTGTGCGACAATGCTGCAAACCTGGGTGCGGCCCTTCGCCGGGGCAATGTCACACACGTGCCTTGTATGGCTCACGTGTTGAACCTGGTTGTCCAGCAATTTTTAGCCCACTATCCCAGACTAGATGGCCTTCTGCAGAGGGCACGGTCGCTGTGTGCTCACTTCCGCCGTTCGCATCCCGCAGCTCAGCGACTTACATCTCTACAGAAGTCGTTGGGCCTGCCACTTCACCGGCTAAAATGCGATGTGCCTACCCTGTGGAATTCAACTCTGCACATGTTGCAGCGACTGTGGCAGCACCGAAAAGCCCTGGTGCAATACGTTCTGACGTATAGCCTGGGCCAACGAGATCCAGAGGTGGGGCAAATCACGCTGGAGGAGTGGTCTCAGATCAGGGACCTATGCACCCTTCTGCACAGTTTTGAAATGGCAACGAAGATGTTTAGTGCTGACGATGCCATTATCAGCATGACTATTCCGGTGATTTACATGCTGGAGCACATGTTAAACTGAATTCGGAGTCAGGTGGTGGCACAATAGGAGGTGGAGGAAGTAGAGGAGGAGGAGTTGTATGCGGAAGGGCTAACATCTGCAAGGTCCAGACGGTCGGCAGCACCAAGGAGGCAGGCATGTGAGGGTGGGGGAGATGGTTTTACCAGGGCGCATGGTAGCAGCCAAACTAGTGAGGAAGGTGCAGGAGCCCAGGAAGAAGTGGAGGACGAACTGATGGAAGACTATTCAGACGAGGGAGACCTTGATCACATTTCTGTTGTGCGAGGTTGGGGGGAGAGGACAGAGGAAGGAAGCATGATTGTTACCTCGACACCAACACAACAGGGACTTGGTGCTCCTGGATGCGCAACACACATGAGTGCCTTCTTGCTGCACTACCTGCAACATGACCCTCGAATTGTGAGAATTAGAAATAATCCTGACTACTGGGTTGCCACACTGTTAGATCCCCTTACAAAAGTAAATTTGCAGAAATTATTCCTGCCATAGAAAGGGATGCACGCATGCAGGAGTATCAGCAGAGACTGTTGCAGAATCTTACATGTGCTTTTCCACAAAACACCAGTGGTGCACGTAGTGAATCTCACAGTTCCAACTTGCCAACCGTGGGACCGTCAAGTGTTCAGCACTCAAACCGTAACAGAACCACAGTATCTGCTGGTAACATCAATTTTGCGGAATCATTTCACCACTTTTTTAGCCCATCCTTTGCAAGGCCACAGGAGACAAGAAGTCTGACACATAGTCAACGCCTAGAGACGATGGTACAGGAGTATCTCCAAGTAAACATTGAAGCCATGACTGTGTCACTGGACCCTTGCTCTTTTTGGGCTTCCAATCTGGATAAATGGCCGGAGCTAGCCACTTACGCCTTGGAGATCTTGTCATGCCCCGCAGCCAGCGTTCTGTCTGAACGTGTGTTCAGCGCTGCTGGTGGTGTGCTGACAGATAAGCGCACGCGGCTCTCCACTGATAATGTAGACAGACTCACGTTCATAAAGATGAACAAATCATGGATCCGAAATGACTTTTCTACCCCTGTGTCATCCTGGGGAGAGTAAAAGCTTGATGATTGGTTAAAATCACCCTACCAACCTTTTTAAGCTTTCAAATTACTAATCATGTTTATCTGTATCTTGGCTGGAAAATAATTTGGGCTTTGTAGCAGTGTGCAGCACTGATTCTATTAGGCCAGCTATAATAAGCTCCACCAGATTTAAAATTACTAATCATGTTTATCTGTATCTTGACTGGAAAATAATTTGGGCTTTGTAGCAGTGTGCAGCACTGATCCTATTAGGCCATCTATACTAAGCTACACCAGATTTAAAATTAATAATAATTTTTAGCTGCATCTAGCCCGGAAAATAATTTTGGGGCTCCGAGATGCGCAAGACACATAAGTGCCTTCTTGCTGCACTACCTGCAACATGACCCTCATATTGTCAGAATTCGAAGTAATCATGACTACTGGGTTGCCACACTCTTAGATCCCCCAAACTTTTCGATCAACCTTTTCATTTTAATAAAGACCAAAAAAATGGTCATTTTTGAAATTATAAGCATTAGCAGGTTATTAGAAACTGAAATCAAACAGTTTTCAACTCAAAACTTTGTTCTAGGTGATGTTACATTTTCACATAGGACCCCTTGTTCGAAAGGAGCTTCTGAACTCTCTCGTCCATTGAATTTGTCAGGTTTTGGATGGTTTCTGCTTCAATTGTTTTGCATGAGGACAGAATACCCTCCCAGAGCTGTTGCTTAGATGTGAACTGCCTCCCGCCATCATAGACACTCCTTTTAATGATGCTCCAAAGGTTCTGAATGGGGTAGAGGTCAGGGGAGCATGGGGGTCACACCATAAGTTTGTCCCCTTTTATGCCCATATCAGCCAGAGATGCAGATGTTTTATGTGCAGCATGAGATGGTGCATTATCATGCAAAAAAATGATCTTGCTGTGAAATACACGGTTCTTCTTCTTGAACCATGGCAGGAAGTGCTGTTTGAGAAAATCCACATACATTATGGAGTTCATCTTTAGCGCCTTCAGGGATCCTAAAGGGGCCGACAATCTCTCTCCCCATGATTCCAGCCCAAAACATTACTCCACCTCCTCCTTGTTGGCGCTGTAGCCGTGTTTGCGTGGGGTGTCCATCAACCAGCCATCCTCCACTCCATCCATCTGGACCATCGAGCGCTGCACGGCACTCATCCGTGAACAAAACAGTTTTGAAATCAGTCTTCATGTAATGTTTGGCCCACTGGAGCCATTTCTGCTTGTGTGAAGTGGATAGAGGAGGTCGACAGGATGGCGTATGCACAGCTGCAAACCTCTGAAGGACCCTGCATCTTGTTGTTCGGGGGACGTTGGAGGCACCAGCAGCTTCAAAAACTTGTCTGCTGCTATGACAAGGCTTTTTTGCCGCTGCTCTTTTAACCTGACGTAATTGCCTGTAGGAAAGAGTCCTCAATTTGCCCTTATCAGCACGCACACATGTGTACTGTGAATCAGCTACATACTTCTTGATTGCCAAGACACTTCATCCTGATCATCGCACAATGTTGATTGTAGTCATGCCTTGACCTAAACACTCCACAATTTGTTGCTTCTCAGCAGCCGACACATCCTTTTTCTTTCCCATTTTGGCAGAAAATGTAGGCTGCTTAATAATGTGAGACAGCCTTCTTAAGTAGTCTTGCCTTTCATTGGACACACCTGCCAAACTAATTAGCACAGGTGTCTGCAATTGCTTACAGTGATATAAAGAGCCCTGACACACATCACCATCAATGAGTTTAACTGACAAACAAACAAATTCTTCCCTTATCACTCCTAAACACTTTTTGCATAATAATTTGGAACACAGTGTACATGTGCTTTTCCACAAAACACCAGTGGTTCACGTAGTGAATCTTACAGTTCTAACTTGCCAACCGTGGTCTGTATGGAGTTGTTCAATAAAGGGCCCAAAATTAAGATAACATAGATGGGAGAGGTCTCTATGAATAGGAATTCCTAAGTATTTGATACCCTGTGAGGGCCAGGCAAAGGGAAAGTTGGACTGGATGGAATCCTATATGGATTTGGGGAGGGAGACATCGAGGGCCTCAGACTTGATTGATTTTAAAATTTGACCATGTAACAAAGTGATCTATTTCAGCCATAACAGCATGGATGGATATATGTGATTGAGTGATATATACTAGGACATCATCAGCAAATAGAGAGCACTTGTACTCGGTGCCTCCCACCTCAATCCACCTAATATTGGGGTTATGGCGAATTGATGAGAGCAGGTGCTCCGTCACTAGGATGTATAAGAGAGGGGACAGAGGACATCCCTGCCTTGTCCCATTGGCGATTGTGAAAGGTGATGAAAATGTTCTGACACACCCCCTGGGCCTTGGGACACCTGGAGCCGGACCCTTTTTGGTGGATGCTGGTGGTTGTAGTCTTCGTGGCGGCGATCCGGTTCCGTGGCTCAGGGTGGTCAAACCAGTGGCGGAACTATTTATGTGGTTTTGATGTTTAAATGTCCGACTACGCCACCCGTGGATTGCGGTCAGAGTGAACCGCCGCTGCAGGGCAGACCGCTGAGGCTTTTTATTCAACTGTAACCTCCACCACTCTTCCAAGAAGCATTTATACCGTCTTGTTAAGCTACTGTGACCTCCACGTCTATTCCACGATGCATTAAAACTTTCTGGTTAAACCACTGTGAACTCCACAGCTTTTCCAAGGGGCATTGATATTGTCTTTTTATTCCACTCCAATCTCCACCACTCTTCCAAGGGGCATTAATATTGTCTTTTCATTCCACTGTGACCTCCACGTCTCTTCCAAGGGGCATTGATATTGTCTTTTTATTTAATTGGAACCTCCACCACTCTTCCAAGGGGCATTGATATTGTCTTTTTAATCCACCGCGACCTCTACCACTCCTCCAAGTGGCTTTAAAACAGTCTTGATAAGCTTCTGTGACCTCCACGACTCTTCCAAGGGGCATTAAAACCACATGGTGAAACCACTCTGAACTCCACAGCTCTTCCAAGAGGCATTGATATTGTCTTTTTATTCAACTGCAACCTCCACCACTCTTCCACGGGGCATTGATATTGTCTTTTTTTTCCACTGCGACCTCCACCACTCTTCCAAGGGGATTTAAAACAGTCTTGTTAAGCTAATGTGACCTCCACGTCCCTTCCTCTGGGCATTGATATTGTCTTTTATTCCACTGCGACCTCCACCACTCTTCCAAGGGGCATTGATATTGTCTTTTTAGTCCACTGCGACCTCCACCACTCTTCCAAGGGACATTGATATTATATTTTTATTCCACTGCGACCTTCAACCCTCTTCCAAGGAACATTGATATTGTCTTTTTTTCCACTGTAACCTACACCACTCTTCTAAGGGGCATTGATATTTTCTTTTTATTCCACTGCGACCTCCACCACTCCTCCAAGGGGCATTAAAACCGTCTTGTTTAGCTACTGTAACCTCCACGTCTATTCCACGGTGCCTTAAATCCTTCTTGTTAAAACACTGTGAACTCCACAGCTCTTCCAAGGGGCATTGTTATTGTCTTTTTATTCCACTGTAACCTCCACCACTTTTCAAAGGGTTATTAATATTGTCTTTTTATTTTACTGCGACCTCCACCACTCTTCCAAGGGTCATTGATATTGTCTTTTTATTCCACTGCAACCTCCACCACTCTTCCAAGGGGCATTGATATTGACTTTTTATTCCACTGCGACCTCCACCTCTCTACCAAGGGGCATTAAAACCATCTTGTTAAGTTACTGTGACCTCCAAGTCTCTTCCACGAGGCATTGATATTGTCTTTTTATTCCACTGCGACCTCCACATCTCTTCCAAGTGGAATTGATATTGTCTTTTTATTCCACTACGACCTCATCCACTCTTCCAAGGGGCATTAAAACAGTTTTGATAAGCTACTGTGATCTCCACGTCTCTTCCAAGCGGCATTAAAACCGTCTGGTTACACCACTCTGAACTCCACAGCTCTTCCAAGAGGCATTGATATTGTCTTTTTATTCGACTGTAACCTCCACCAGTCTTCCAAGGGGCATTGATTTTGTCTTTTTAATCCACTGCAACCTCCATCACTCTTCCAAGAAGCATTAATACCATCTTGTTTAGCTACTGTAACCTCCACATCTATTCCACGGTGCCTTAAAACCTTCTGATTAAACCACTGTGAACTCCACAGATCTTCCAAGGGGCATTGATATTGTCTTTTTATTCCACTGTAACCTCCACCACTCTTCCAAGGGGCATTGATATTGTCTTTTTATTTTACTGCGACCTCCATCACTCTTCCAAGGGGCATTGATATTGTCTTTTTATTCCACTGCGACCTCCACCTCTCTTCCAAGGGTCATTAAAACCATCTTGTTAAGCTACTGTGACCTCCAAGTCTGTTCCACGAGGCATTGATATTGTCTTTTTATTCCACTGCGACCTCCACATCTCTTCCAAGGGGAATTTATATTGTCTTTTTATTCCACTGCGACCTCCACCACTCTTCTAAGGGGCATTGATATTGTCTTTTTAATCCACTGCGACCTCCAAAACTCTTTCAATGGGCATTAAAACAGTCTTGATAAGCTACTGTGACCTCCACGTCTCTACCAAGGGGCATTAAACCGTCTGACTAAACCACTCTGTACTCCACAGCTCTTCCAAGAGACATTGATATTGTCTTTTTATTCGAGTGTAACCTCTACCAATCTAGGACTAGGTTACAGCATTTCCTACGACTTTTATCAGGCAGGTCTGTGCTCTTAAATAGATAGATTGTGGGAGTAAAGACTAATTGTAATTGCAGTCCTTTTCAGGACTAGGTTACATGAGTTCCTATCAGTTTTTGCCAGGCAGGTCTGTGCCAGTGCTGTGCAAGTTTTTTTCACAGCATTTGGCTGAATCTAGCAAAGCTAATCCTTTTTGGCCTATTGCAGAGTGTGTTAGTCAGTGGAGTAGCCTATCTGTGTTGCAAGATATACCACCTGTGTATAGAATACCAATTTTTTTACTGCACCTAGTGAAGTAAAATCTTTTGGGCATAGCATCATTCTATTAGTCCATCTATACTGACCTCCATCAGGTTGCAAACTGAATATAATTTTTTTCTGCATCTAGCTCTGAAAAAATATTTGGTCTTCTAGCAGTATGTGGGACTTGGTCTATTAGTCGATCTATACTGACCTCCATCAGGTTGCAAATTAAAAATAATTTTTTTCTTCATTTAGCTCTGAAAAAATATTTGGGCTTCTAGCAGTGTGTGGGACTTGTTCTATTAGTCCTGCTATACTGACCTCCAGCAGGTTGCAAATTGAATATAATTTTTTTCTGCATCTAGCTCTGAAAAAATATTTGGGCTTCTAGCGGTGTGTGGGACTTGGTCTATTAGTCCATCTATACTGACCTCCATCAGGTTGCAAATTAAAAATAATTTTTTTCTGCATCTAGCTCTGAAAAAATATTTGGGCTTCTAGCAGTGTGTGGGACTTGGTCTATTAGTCCATCTATACTGACCTCCATCAGGTTGCAAATTGAATAAAAAAAATTTCTGCATCTAGCTCTGAAAAAATATTTGGGCTTCTAGCGGTGTGTGGGACTTGGTCTATTAGTCCATCTATACTGACCTCCATCAGGTTGCAAATTAAAAATAATTTTTTTCTTCATTTAGCTCTGAAAAAATATTTGGGCTTCTAGCAGTGTGTGGGACTTGTTCTATTAGTCCTTCTATACTGACCTCCAGCAGGTTGCAAATTGAATATAATTTTTTTCTGCATCTAGCTCTGAAAAAATATTTGGGCTTCTAGCGGTGTGTGGGACTTGGTCTATTAGTCCATCTATACTGACCTCCATCAGGTTGCAAATTAAAAATAATTTTTTTCTGCATCTAGCTCTGAAAAAATATTTGGGCTTCTAGCAGTGTGTGGGACTTGGTCTATTAGTCCATCTATACTGACCTCCATCAGGTTGCAAATTGAATAAAAAAATTTTCTGCATCTAGCTCTGAAAAAATATTTGGGCTTCTAGCAGTGTGTGGGACTTGGTCTATTAGTCCATCTATACTGACCTCCATCAGGTTGCAAATTAAAAATAATTTTTTTCTGCATCTAGCTCTGAAAAAATATTTGGGCTTCTAGCAGTGTGTGGGACTTGGTGTATTAGTCCATCTATACTGACCTCCATCAGGTTGCAAATTGAATAAAAAAATTTTCTGCATCTAGCTCTGAAAAAATATTTGGGCTTCTAGCAGTGTGTGGGACTTGGTCTATTAGTCCATCTATACTGACCTCCATCAGGTTGCAAATTAAAAATAATTTTTTTCTTCATTTAGCTCTGAAAAAATATTTGGGCTTCTAGCAGTGTGTGGGACTTGTTCTATTAGTCCTTCTATACTGACCTCCAGCAGGTTGCAAATTGAATATAATTTTTTTCTGCATCTAGCTCTGAAAAAATATTTGGGCTTCTAGCGGTGTGTGGGACTTGGTCTATTAGTCCATCTATACTGACCTCCATCAGGTTGCAAATTAAAAATAATTTTTTTCTGCATCTAGCTCTGAAAAAATATTTGGGCTTCTAGCAGTGTGTGGGACTTGGTCTATTAGTCCATCTATACTGACCTCCATCAGGTTGCAAATTAAAAATAATTTTTTTCTTCATTTAGCTCTGAAAAAATATTTGGGCTTCTAGCAGTGTGTGGGACTTGTTCTATTAGTCCTTCTATACTGACCTCCAGCAGGTTGCAAATTGAATATAATTTTTTTCTGCATCTAGCTCTGAAAAAATATTTGGGCTTCTAGCGGTGTGTGGGACTTGGTCTATTAGTCCATCTATACTGACCTCCATCAGGTTGCAAATTAAAAATAATTTTTTTCTGCATCTAACCCAGCCAATAGTTTTGGCCTAATACCACAGTTTGGCCACTCAGCTCTGCTCGGTTACCATCCATTGTTTTTCTGTGCAAACAACTCCAGAGTTGTGAATTAGTTAACCACCAAAATGAGTGGAAAAAGGCCTGCTGCTGGTGGAAAGGGGAATAGGCGTGTTGGGAAGGGGAAAAAAGGTTGTGTCCGTGGGGTAGGTGCAGAAGAAAGACCATCTTCCAGCCAAACTAAAATGTCTACTTCTTTTAGCGGACAATGTGATAAGATCCCTTTCTTACGGCCACGCCAATCGCTACAAATTCCAGATGAGGCACAAAAACAGCAGGTGCTTCAACGGATATCAAGTGCTCCTTTAAGTGGGCTCTCCTCCACATCAACTTCAACATCACAAATACTCCAGTCCTCAAAGGTGTCACCCAAATCGCACTTGCTTCCTCACAGCTCCCAAATCTCCAGCTGCCCGTCTGAGTATGAGGTAGAACAGATGGTTGAGTCTGCAGAGCTGTTTACTCATACTATAGCCTGGGAATCAGAGGTCGACTCCAGCGCTTCTGTGAATCCAGACGCGGAAATGATCTGCACTGATGCCCAGAATCTTTATGAGTCGGATCCAGGACCAGACGCAGAAGGTTCTGACCATAATGTAGACCCTCATTCCCAAACTGTAACTCCTGTTGGTGGAGACAGTGAGGAAGACGATGATAAGACTCAAATACCTGATTGGAGCGACAACTTTAGTTTTTTGTCAGGGCAGGAACAGGTTGGCTCTGAGGACGACGGGTGTGATAACGCACAGGGTGATGATGATGAGGTCGGAGATCCCACTTACTGTCAACCCACAGTCAGCCAAGAGATGAGGTCAGCAGAGGAGGTGGAGGAAGATGCTAGTGACGACGAGGTCAGGTTGCGCCTTCCTGGACAGAGACGTAGTACTGGAAGCACGTCAACAACTGCATCCTCAAACACAACTCTTCCTCTCACCACAAGTCGTGGTGGCTCTTCAGGTCGCATGGGTGCTAAGCCTTGCATAGCCTGGGCATTTTTTCAGATCGATAAAGATGACCCAACTCGTGTTATCTGTAACATTTGTCAGCAAAAGCTAAGTAGAGGCCAAAAAATACATAGTTTGAGTACTTCATGCATGAACCGGCACATGGACATGAAGCATAAGTTGCAGTGGGAAGCTCAGTGTGCTACAATGCGGCCTAGCCGGCCGGGCCAGCCACCGTCTGCCATATCTTGTGCATCCGCGGCCTCTTCATCCTCTGTGACTGGGGGGACAGCAGTCACACCTGTTTTGGGGCGCAGACCTGCCACCTCTTTACCCGCAACAGCCAGCGTGATTGGCAGGTCATCATTTTCTTTGGAGGTGGTAACACCAGCTGGTCTTGAGCGCTGTCCGACATCGATAGCACCACCTTTGGATCAAGGCAACCTAACATGTCCGCCTGCATCTTCCTCACAGACCGGCAAGTTTGCCGGGGACACCCTTACCAACCCCGTCTAAGCACAATAGCCAGCCCTCGGTCCCTCAGATGTGGACAAGTAAAAGACCATTTCCTCCTAGCCATGAGAAAGCTAAGAGGTTGAATTTCACCATCTGCAAGCTCTTGGCTACAGAAATGCTGCCTTTCCGCCTGGTGGACACAGAGGATTTTCGAGACCTTATGTCCGTCGCAGTGCCCCAGTACCAGATGCCCAGTCGGCACTACTTCTCAAAGAAAGGTGTGCCTGCGCTCCACCAGCATGTCGCACACAACATCACCGCTTCTTTGAGAAACTCTGTGTGTGACAGGGTGCATTTCACTACAGACACTTGGACGAGTAGGCATGGACAGGGGCGTTACATGTCGCTGACTGGGCACTGGGTAACTATGGTGACAGCAGGACAAGGGGCTGCTGTCCAAGTCTTGCCATCCCCACGAGTTGTGCGTCAATCCTCTTTATGTCAAAGTTCCTCCACTGCTTCTGCCTCCTCAACCTCCTCTCAGTCTTCCACCTGCACCCAAAGCCTGTCTGGTCATGCCACAAGCTTTCTAACTGCGCAGAAGGGATCCTGCATACCTCCTTACTATGCTGGCAGTAGGGCTCAACGTCATCAGGCGGTTTTTACTTTGAAATGTCTGGGAAATGTGAGTCACACAGCTGAGGAGTTGTGGTCAGCTCTGGGGAACCAATTTCATGAATGGTTGTCTCCACTGGACCTAAAACCAGGGAAGGCCGTGTGCGACAATGCTGCAAACCTGGGTGCGGCCCTTCGCCGGGGCAATGTCACACACGTGCCTTGTATGGCTCACGTGTTGAACCTGGTTGTCCAGCAATTTTTAGCCCACTATCCCAGACTAGATGGCCTTCTGCAGAGGGCACGGTCGCTGTGTGCTCACTTCCGCCGTTCGCATCCCGCAGCTCAGCGACTTACATCTCTACAGAAGTCGTTGGGCCTGCCACTTCACCGGCTAAAATGCGATGTGCCTACCCTGTGGAATTCAACTCTGCACATGTTGCAGCGACTGTGGCAGCACCGACAAGCCCTGGTGCAATACGTTCTGACGTATAGCCTGGGCCAACGAGATTCAGAGGTGGGGCAAATCACGCTGGAGGAGTGGTCTCAGATCAGGGACCTATGCACCCTTCTGCACAGTTTTGAAATGGCGACGAAGATGTTTAGTGCTGACGATGCCATTATCAGCATGACTATTCCGGTGATTTACATGCTGGAGCACATGTTAAACAGAATTTGGAGTCAGGTGGTGGCACAAGAGGAGGTGGAGGAAGTAGAGGAGGAGGAGTTGTATGCGGAAGGGCTAACATCTGCAAGGTCCAGACGGTCGGCAGCACCAAGGCGGCAGGCATGTGAGGGTGGGGGAGATGATTTTACCAGGGCGCATGGTAGCAGCCAAACTAGTGAGGAAGGTGCAGGAGCCCAGGAAGAAGTGGAGGACGAACTGATGGAAGACTCATCAGATGAGGGAGACCTTGATCACATTTCTGTTGTGCGAGGTTGGGGGGAGAGGACAGAGGAAGGAAGCATGATTGTTACCTCGCCACCAACACAACAGGGACTTGGTGCTCCTGGATGCGCAACACACATGAGTGCCTTCTTGCTGCACTACCTGCAACATGACCCTCGAATTGTGAGAATTAGAAATAATCCTGACTACTGGGTTGCCACACTGTTAGATCCCCGGTACAAAAGTAAATTTGCAGAAATTATTCCTGCCATAGAAAGGGATGCACGCATGCAGGAGTATCAGCAGAGACTGTTGCAGAATCTTACATGTGCTTTTCCACAAAATACCAGTGGTGCACGTAGTGAATCTCACAGTTCCAACTTGCCAACCGTGGGACCGTCAAGTGTTCAGCACTCAAACCGTAACAGAACCACAGTATCTGCTGGTAACATCAATTTTGCGGAATCATTTCACCACTTTTTTAGCCCATCCTTTGCAAGGCCACAGGAGACAAGAAGTCTGACACATAGTCAACGCCTAGAGACGATGGTACAGGAGTATCTCCAAGTAAACATTGAAGCCACGACTGTGTCACTGGACCCTTGCTCTTTTTGGGATTCCAATCTGGATAAATGGCCGGAGCTAGCCACTTACGCCTTGGAGATCTTGTCATGTCCCGCAGCCAGCGTTCTGTCTGAACGTGTGTTCAGCGCTGCTGGTGGTGTGCTGACAGATAAGCGCACGCGGCTCTCCACTGATAATGTAGACAGACTCACGTTCATAAAGATGAACAAATCATGGATCCGAAACGACTTTTCTACCCCTGTGTCATCCTGGGGAGAGTAAAAGCTTGATGATTGGTTAAAATCACCCTACCAACCGTTTTAAGCTTTCAAATTACTAATCATGTTTATCTGTATCTTGACTAGAAAATAATTTGGGCTTTGTAGCAGTGTGCAGCACTGATCCTATTAGGCCATCTATAATAAGCTTCACCAGATTTAAAATTAAAAATAATTTTTAGCTGCATCTAGCCCGGAAAATAATTTTGGGGCTCCGAGATGCGCAAGACACATAAGTGCCTTCTTGCTGCACTACCTGCAGCATGACCCTCATATTGTCAGAATTCGAAGTAATCATGACTACTGGGTTGCCACACTCTTAGATCCCCCAAACTTTTCGATCAACCTTTTCATTTTAATAAAGACCAAAAAAATGGTCATTTTTGAAATTATAAGCATTAGCAGGTTGTTACAAACTGAAATCAAACAGTTTTCAACTCAAAACTTTATTCTAGTTGATGTTACATTTTCACATAGGACCCCTTGTTCGAAAGGAGCTTCTGAACTCTCTCGTCCATTGAATTTGTCAGGTTTTGGATGGTTTCTGCTTCAATTGTTTTGCATGAGGACAGAATACCCTCCCAGAGCTGTTGCTTAGATGTGAACTGCCTCCCGCCATCATAGACACTCCTTTTAATGATGCTCCAAAGGTTCTGAATGGGGTAGAGGTCAGGGGAGCATGGGGGTCACACCATAAGTTTGTCCCCTTTTATGCCCATATCAGCCAGAGATGCAGATGTTTGCTGCTATGACAAGGCTTTTTTGCCGCTGCTCTTTCAACCTGACGTAATTGCCTGTAGGAAAGAGTCCTCAATTTGCCCTTATCAGCACGCACACGTGTGTACTGTTAATCAGCTACATACTTCTTGATTGCCAAGACACTTCATCCTGATCATCGCACAATGTTGATTGTAGTCATGCCTTGACCTAAACACTCCACAATTTGTTGCTTCTCAGCAGCCGACACATCCTTTTTCTTTCCCATTTTGGCAGAAAATGTAGGCTGCTAAATAATGTGAGAGAGCCTTCTTAAGTAGTCTTGCCTTTCATTGGACACACCTGCCAAACTAATTAGCACAGGTGTCTGCAATTGCTTACAGTGATATAAAGAGCCCTGACACACATCACCATCAATGAGTTTAACTGACAAACAAACAAATTCTTCCCTTATCACTCCTAAACACTTTTTGCATAATAATTTGGAACGCGGTGTACATGTGCTTTTTCACAAAACACCAGTGGTTCACGTAGTGAATCTTACAGTTCTAACTTGCCAACCGTGGTCTGTATGGAATTGTTCAATAAAGGGCCCAAAATTAAGATAACATAGATGGGAGAGGTCTCTATGAATAGGAATTCCTAAGTATTTGATACCCTGTGAGGGCCAGGCAAAGGGAAAGTTGGACTGGATGGAATCCTGTATGGATTTAGGGAGGGAGACATCGAGGGCCTCAGACTTCGCTGCATTGATTTTAAAATTTTACCATGTAACAAAGTGATCTATTTCAGCCATAACAGCAGGGATGGATATATGTGATTGAGTGATATATACTAGGACATCATCAGCAAATAGAGAGCACTTGTACTCGGTGCCTCCCACCTCAATCCACCTAATATTGGGGTTATGGCGAATTGATGAGAGCAGGTGCTCCATCACTAGGATGTATAAGAGAGGGGACAGAGGACATCCCTGCCTTGTCCCATTGGTGATTGTGAAAGGTGATGAAAATGTTCTGACGCACCCCCTGGGCCTTGGGACACCCGGAGCCGGACCCTTTTTGGTGGATGCTGGTGGTTGTAGTCTTCGTGGCGGCGATCCGGTTCCGTGGCTCAGGGCGGTCAAACCAGTGGCGGAACTATTTATGTGGTTTTGATGTTTAAATGTCCGACTACGCCACCCGTGGATTGCGGTCAGAGTGAACCGCCGCTACAGGGCAGACCGCTAAGGCTGGTGTTGTGGGTGCAGCAGAGCGTAGCATAACTCCCGACGGGAGGAGTATAGCCTCAGGGCAGTGTATGCGGAGGATGGGGGTGATGGTGCAGGGCAGCAGCAGTAAAGACACGGAGTCAGTGATGCAGTCCAGGGCCTTTACTCACAGTTCTTATTATCCAGACCACGTCTGCAGGTAACGGCTGCCCACGTCGTACTGTGCTCACCAGGTGAGGGGCTCAGACAACTCCCAGATAACTTTGGAGCGCTTCACAGGACCCCCTTTGTGTGTCCTTTGTCTGGCCTTTCTTACCAACACTTCTGTCCGGCTGCCTCGGGCCTCCTCTTGGTAAACTGGGCGCCAGTTTCCCTGACCCTATGTGGTGCCTTCCTAGCGGGTGGAGCAAGGGGCTGCGCCACATAAAATGTCAGAGCCTCCGGTTTCTAGCTGAGGGTCGTTTCCTGCCTCCACTAGTTCGGGGACCGGTCTCCCCCTTTGGCCTGACCCCTCCACGCAGGTGGATTCGGGCGTGCGGTGGCGACTCGCCCGTCCGCACCCCTGGGATCCCTTCATTCCTCGTTCCTGGAGCCTTCTCCGCTCCTCTTCCTTCCTTCTCCCTCTTGCAGGCCTGGGCCTCTGTTACTAGGCCCGCCTCCGGAGCAGAGCTCATGCAGAGCCCCTGCTCCCTGCCACTTCTGCTCAGACTTCTCTGCACTGAACTAAGATGGTGCCCACCTTTTATACTCCCTTCTCAATGCACCCAGGAACTGCTTCCTCCCTGCTCCTGCACTGCAGGGTTCCCCTTCCTCAGTGTTCCCTCCCCCCACTCCAGCCAGGGACAGGGACTGTCGTGCCCATCTCAGGGGCATATTGGTCGCCCTGCCCCACGGCAATGTGGTGTAATGCATGCAGGTGTCGGGTCCTGATCCACACTCCATCCTTATCTGAGAGTGAGATATCACACCTCTGGGTGAGGTGCAATACGTCTGTAGCAACCGAGCCCTCGGTGCTACAGTTCCATTTATCTTCAGCCTAGGTGATGTATTGTGATACAGGGCCGTGATTTTGGCTATAAAAGGGTCCCCTAGACCCCTACCTCAAGCTTTTTAAGAGAATCATATATGGCGTGCCAGGAGACTCTATGGAATGCTTTCTCAGCATCCAACGAGAGTATCTACTTACAAATTTTTAACTGCATCTAGCCCAGGAAATACTTTGTGCCTAGTAGCAGTGTCTGCTAGTCAGCGGATTATCCCGGCTGTTAAGCAAGCTACACCACCTGTAGTTTGGACATTTAATTTTTTCAAAGGAAATGCTTCGGGACCACGGGATACTCAGTGAAGAGCATCAGGAGGCACCCCAAGGCATAGGGGCTGGGACTGGCAGTAGGATGCCTTGCGGTGGACAGCCGAGCTCGATCCTTATAAAAGCTTTTTAACTGCAGCAGCTTTAGTGGACGCTACTGGAGCTGGAATTACGCGGCTGCTGGCATGAGACTTGCCCTCCAATAGATCCTTGTAAATGGATTTAAAGTGTATTCATTCAAATTAGAGGGACAATTTAAATTAAAAAGCTTAGAGCTGCCTCCACCACAGGGGGGCTCTCTCGACCCACCAGCGGACAGGCACCAGTATTGGGAGAGGGGGGCTTGCCGTCAGGGTTCACCGCGGCTCTGGCACAAACCCGGCGACACGGAGGTGGCACGGGCAGGAGCGGACTGGCCGTGTCGGCTTCTCACTTTTTGGATTTTAGAAGGGCATGACATGCCTATATCTGTGTCTCCCCCTCCTTTTACTCCTCCACCTCTTTTCTTTTCGCATGACTATATGTACTTGTCACTTTTCCATGTGTTAGTTGTGTCTTCTGAGCAGTTTGTCAGCTTTTGGACACCTTTGAAGGTGTTTTCTATGTGTTTCTATGTGTTTTTGTTTGCCTGCCATTGGTTTTAACGGTGTTCGAAGGTGTTCGACGAACAGTTCGACGAACAGTTCGGCGAACACACGGGTGTTCGACGAACCGAACTCGAACACTACGGGGGTGGCTCAACACTAGTGAGGACCCTGCCCGCGAGGGCTCACATTCTGAAAGGGATGGGTGAGGATACATTAGGTGAGGGTAGAGCTGGTCGTGCAGCGGTGGTTACTGCAGGTTGTAGGCTTGTCGGAAGAGGTGGGTCTTCAGGTTTCTTTTGAAGGTTTCCACTGTCGGCGAGAGTCTGATGTGTTGGGGTAGAGAGTTCCAGAGTAGGGGTGATGCACGGGAGAAATCTTGTATACGATTGTGGGAGCAGGAGATAAGAGGGGAGTAGAGAAGGAGATCTTGTGAGGATCGGAGGTTGCGTGCAGGTTAGTACCGGGAGACTAGGTCACAGATGTATGGAGGAGACAGGTTGTGGATGGTTTTGTATGCCATGGTTAGAGTTTTGAACTGGATTCTCTGGTCAATGGGGAGCCAGTGAAGAGATTGACAGAGAGGAGAGGCTGGGGAATAGCGGGGGGACAGGTGAATTAGTCAAGCAGCAGAGTTTAGGATAGATTGGAGAGGCGCAAGAGTGTTGTAAGGGAGGCCACGGAGCAGGAGGTTGCAGTAGTCGAGGAGGGATATGATGAGGTCATGCACTAGTGTTTTTGCAGAGTCTTTGCTGAGGAATGCACGGATCCGGGAGATGTTTTTGAGTTGGAGTCAGCAGGAAGTGGAAAGGGCTTTTGATATGTGGCTTGAAGGAGAGATCAGAGTCCAGGGTTACTCCAAGACAGCGAGCTTGTGGGACTGGGGAGAGTGAACAGCCATTGACGTTGATGGCTAGGTCAGATGGAGGATGTGAATGAGAGGGTGGAAATATGATAAACTCTGTTTTATCCATGTTGAGTTTTAGAAATCTGTCAGAGAAGAAGGATGACATGGCGGACAGACATTGTGGGATTTGGGTTAGTAGGGAGGAGATATCGGGTCCAGAGAGGTAGATCTGTGTGTCATCAGCATAGAGGTGAAAGTGAAAACCGTGAGACTCTATGAGCTGTCCCAGGCCAAAGGTGTAGATGGAGAAGAGCAGAGGTCCTTGAACTGAACCTTGGGGGACACCGACAGATAGGGGGCGAGATGAGGAGGTGGTGCGTGAGTGGGAGACGCTGAATGTCCTGTCTGTTAAGTATGAAGAGATCCAAGATAGAGCCAAGTCCGTGATGCCAAGAGATGAGAGAATCTGGAGTAAGAGGGAATGGTCCACTGTGTCAAAAGCAGATGACAGGTCCAGAAGGAGGAGGATGGAGTAGTGTCGCTTGGATTTGGCATTTAGTAGGTCGTTGGTGACTTTGGTCAGGGCAGTTTCAGTCGAGTGATGCGGTCGGAAGCCAGATTGCAGGCGGTCGAAGAGGGAGCAGGAGGAGAGGTGGGAGGACAGTTCAAGGTGGACATGTTGTTCTAGTAGTTTTGAGGCAAAGGGGAGGAGTGATATGGGACGGTAGCTAGTCAGAGAGGAAGGGTCAAGGGAGGGCTTTTTGAGGATGGGTGTGATTGCGGCATGTTTGAAACATGAGGGGAAGACACCGGTTGTTAGTGACAGATTGAAGAGGTGGGTAAGGGTTGGGATGAAGACTGTGGTGAGGTTAGTGATGAGGTGGGATGGGATTGGGTCAAGTGCGCAGGTGGTGAGGTGTGATTTGGAGAGTAAAGAGGAGACTTGACCTTTTGTAATGTTGGAGAAGTGGGGTTTGGAGGATGAGGGTTGAATAGATATGAGGACGGGTTGTGTGGACTTTAGGCAAAAGTTTTGTCTGATGGTGTCAATCTTCTGTTTGAAGAATGAGGCAAAGTCGTCGGCTGAGATGAGAGAAGAAGGAGGAGGTGCTGGGGGACGAAGGAGAGAGTTGAAAGTGTTAAATAGCTGTTTAGGGTTGTGAGATAGGGAGGATATGAGAGATGAGAAGTAGGTTTGTTTTGCTGTAGTGAGTGTGGACTTGAAATTAGTGAGGGATTGCTTGAATGCGATGAAGTGCTCGATGGAGTGAGACCTTTACCATCTCCGCTCCGCAACCCTGGAGGCCCGGCGCAGTTCTTTAGTAAGTTTAGTGTGCCAGGGTTGCCTGTTGAATGTGCGAGATGTGGTCTGTGTGAGAGGGGCGATCGAGTCTAGAGCTGCAGCTATTGTGGTGTTATATGAAGCAGCAGCAACGTCTGCATCGTGTAAGGAATTTATGTCTGTAAGAGGGAGGAGGGATTCAGAGAGTGAGTGTAAGTCAAGGTGTTTGAGATTTCTGCGAGGGTATGCAAGTTTGTGGAGTGGGGATTGTTGCCCCGGGGAGGAGAGAGAAGAGAATGTAAGTAGGCTGTGATCAGAGAGAGGGAGAGGTGAGTTAGAGAGGTTAGATAGGGAACAGAGGCGGGTGAAGATGAGGTCCAGTGTGTGGCCATCTTTGTGGGTGGGTGTGAAAGACCATTGAGTGAGTCCGAAGGAGGAAGTGAGAGATAGGAACTTAGAGACAGACGAGTGGGAAGTGTTAATGGGGATGTTGAAGTCACCCATTATGATAGTGGGGATGTCAGTGGAGAGGAAGTGAAGCAGCCAGGTGGTGAAGTGGTCTAAGATGGTGGTGGCTTGCCCTGGGGGTCGGTAAACGATGGCCAGTTGGAGGTTGGAGGGGGAATAGATGCGCACACAGTGCACCTCAAAAGAGGGGAGTGTAACGGAGGGTGGCAGTGGGATTTGGGTGAAAGCGCAGTGTTCTGATAGGAGAAAACCTATGCCTCCGCCATGATTGCTGTTGGGGCGGGTGGTGTGGGAAAGGTGGAATCCGCCATATGAAAGTGCAGCTGGGGAGGCTGTGTCAGAGGGGGTGAGCCAGGTTTCAGTGATGATAGGAAGGAAAGTTTGTTTGTAATGAAAAGATCGTTGATGAAGGAAAGTTTATTGCAGACAGAGCGAGCATTACATAGAGCTCCTGTTAGATCAACTAAGGGAGTGGGGATTGGTTGGATGGGTATGAGGTTAGAAGGGTTGCGACAGTTTGTGGAAGGTCGTGGATAGCAGGAAGAAGTAACTGTGGGGATATGGCGAGGAGGACCAGGATTTGGAGAGATATCTCCAGCAGTGAGGAGGAGCAGAGAAAGTGTTAGCAGGTGGGAGCAAGAGAGAGCATGAGGTGGCTGTCTGTGTTTGGAGATCCAGGATTGAATGTTTAGGAATAATTTGGAGGAGGAGGTGAGATGAACGGGGAGGATGGAGGGAGAGATGAAGAGTTTCTTACTAGGTTTAGGGATTTGAGGGGTTACTAGAAAGTGGATGACTATAGAGGAAAAAGTGAGAGCTAACAGAAACATAGTTAAAAGAGAGTAAGTGGTCAAAGTGTTGGTTACCTGACTCCAGCCCTGACTAACTGCCTCTGAAATGACTGCCACTTATCTCCGTAACCACTTTGCACAAGAAGACTCGTGCACACACCAGCACGTGTACACCCCTTACAGAGCTTCTAAATATATACGGCACATTAAATTATCAGGTGAAGGGCATTGTGGGAGCTGCATATGGCTAAATTAGCAGCGGGTCGTCTCACCAGGAGATGGCTGGGTGATCAAACACAGAGCTAGGACTCTAGTCTCTGCAGTTTAGCACCTCTAAAAATCAGATAAGATCTATAGTGGGGAAGGGACAGAGATATGTGGGTATTGAATGGAGTGGGACAGAAAAAGTAGAGAAGTTATGCAGAGCATGTACCAGTGAGGTGAATCAGCAAAGCAGAGCATTAGATTACAGAAGACACAGCAAGCAGAGAAGTTATGCAGAGCATGTACCAGTGATGTGAATCAGCAAAGCAGAGCATTAGATTATTATAGCATTATTAGAGCATTATAACCATCAATTTAAGCCAATCTGAACTCCACAGCTCTTGCAAGGGGCATTGATATTGTCTTTTTATTCCAATGTAACCTCCAGAACTGTTCCAAGAGGCATTGATATTGTCTTTTTATTCCCCTGCAACTTCCACCTCTCTTCCAAGTGGCATTAAAACCGTCTTGTTAAGCTACTGTGACCTCCACGTCTCTTTCACGGGGCATTGATATTGTCTTTTTATTCCCCTGTATCCTCCACCACTCTTCCAAGGGGCATTGATATTGTCTTTTTATTCCACTGGGTACTTCACCACTCTTCCAAGGGGCATTAATATTGTCTTTTTATTCCACTGCGACCTCCACCACTCTTCCAAGGGTCATTGATATTGTCTTTTTGTTCCATTGTAACCTTCTGCACTCTTCCAAGTGCATTAATATTGTCTTTTTATTCCTCTGCGACGTCCACAACTCTTCCAAGGGGCATTAAAACCGTCTTCTTAAGCTACTGTGACCTCCAAGTTTCTTACACAGGGCATTGATATTGTCTTTTTATTCCACTGTAACCTCCACCACTCTTCCAAGGGGCATTGATATTGTCTTTTTATTCCACTGTAACCTCCACAAATATTCCAAGGGGCATTGATATTGTCTTTTTATTCCACTGCGACCTCCAGCACACTTCTAAGGGGCAATGATATTGTCTTTTAAATCCACAACGATCTCCACCACTCTTCCAAGGGGCATCGATAATGTCTTTTTAATCCACTGCGACCTCCACCACTCTTCCAAGGGGCATTAAAACCATCTTGGTAAGCTACTGTGACCTCCACGTCTCTTCCAAGGGGCATTAAAACCGTCAATTTAAATCACTCTGAACTCCACAGCTCTTGCAAGTGGCATTGATATTGTCTTTTTATTCCACTGTAACCTCCACCACTATTCCAAGGGGCATTGATTTTGTCTTTTTAATCCACTGCGACCTCCATCTCTCTTCCAAGAAGCATTAAAACCATCTTGTTTAGCTACTGTGACCTCCACGTCTATTCCACGGTGACTTAAAACCTTCTGTTTAAACCACTGTGAACTCCACAGCTCTTCCAAGGGGCATTGATATTGTCTTTTTATTCCACTGTAACCTCCACCACTCTTCCAAGGGGCATTGATATTGTCTTTTTATTCCACTGCGACCTTCACCAGTCCTCCAAGAGGCATTAATACCGTCTTGTTAAGCTACTGTGACCTCCACGTCTCTTCCACGGGGCATTGAAATTGTCTTTTTATTCCACTGTAACCTCCACCACTCGTCCAAGGGGCATTGATAATGTCTTTTTATTCCACTGCGACCTACACCACTCTTCAAAGGCTCATTGATATTGTCTTTTTAATCCACTGCGACCACCACCACTCTTCCAAGGGGCATTAAAACTGTCTTGTTAAGATATTGTGACCTCCACATCTCTTCCACGGGGCATTGATATTTTCTTTTTATTTAACTGTAACCTCCACCACTGTTCCAAGGGGCATTGATATTGTCTTTTTATTCCACTGTAACCTCCATCACTCTTCCAAGGGGCATTGATATTTTGTCTTTTTATTCAACTGGAACCTCCACTACTCTTCCAAGGGGCATTGATATTGTCTTTTTATTCCACTGCGACCTCCACCACTCTTCCAAGTGGCATTCATATTGCCTTTTTAATTCACTGCGACCTCCACCACTCTTCCAAGGGTCATTAAAACTGTCTTGTTAAGCTACTTTCACCTCCACGTCCCTACCAAGGGGCATTAAAACCGTTAATTTAAACCACTCTGAACTCCACAGCTCTTGCAAGGGGCATTGATATTGTCTTTTTATTCCTATGTAACCTCCAGCGCTCTACCAAGGGGCATTGATATTGTCTTTTTATTCCACTGCAACTCCCACCTCTCTTCCAAGGGGCATTAAAACCGTCTTGTTAAGCTACTGTGACCTCCACGTCTCTTTCACGGGGCATTGATATTGTCTTTTTATTCCACTGTAACCTCCACCACTCTTCCAAGGGGCCTTGATATTGTCTTTTTATTCCACTGGGACCTTCACCACTCTTCCAAGTGGCATTGATATTGTCTTTTTAATCCACTGCGACCTCCATCTCTCTTCCAAGAAGCATTAAAACAATCTTGTTTAGCTACTGTGACCTCCACGTCAATTCCACGGTGCATTAAAACCTTCTGGTTAAACCACTGTGAACTCCACAGCTCTTCCAAGGGGCATTAATATTGTCTTTTTATTCCACTGTAACCTCCACCACTCTCCCAATGGGCATTGATATTGTCTTTTTATTCCACTGCGACCTCCACCTCTCTTCCAAGGGGCATTAAAACCATCTTGTTAAGCTACTGTGACCTCCAAGTCTCTTCCCCGTGGCATTGATATTGTCTTTTTATTCCACTGCGACCTCCACATCTCTTAAAAGTGGAATTGATATTGTCTTTTTTTTCCACTGCGACCTCCACCACTCTTCTAAGGGGCATTGATATTGTCTTTTTAATCCACTGCGACATCCACCACTCTTTCAAGGGGCATTAAAACAGTTTTGATAAGCTACTGTGACCTCCACGTCTCTTCCAAGGGGCATTAAAACCATCTGGTTAAACCACTCTGAACTCCACAGCTCTACCAAGAGGCATTGATATTGTCTTTTTATTCGACTGTAACATCCACCACTCTTCCAAGGGGCATTAAAAACGTCTTGATAAGCTACTGTGACCTCCACGTCTCTTCCAAGTGGCATTAAAACCGTCAATTTAAACCACTCTGAACTCCACAGCTCTTGCAAGAGGCATTGATATTGTCTTTTTATTCCACTGTAACCTCCACCACTCTTCCAAGAGGTATTGATTTTGTCTTTTTAATCCACTGCGACCTCCATCTCTCTTCCAAGAAGCATTAAAACGGTCTTGTTAAGCTACTGTGACCTCCATGTCTATTCCACGGTGCCTTAAAACCTTCTGGTTAAACCACTGTGAACTCCACAGCTCTTCCAAGGGTCATTAATATTGTATTTTCTTCCACTGTAACCTCCACAACTCTTCCAAGGAGCATTGATATTGTCTTTTTATTTTACTGCGACCTCCATCACTCTTCCAAGGGGCATTAATATTGTCTTTTTATTCCACTGCGACCTCCACCACTCTTCCAAGGGTCATTGATATTGTCTTTTTATTCCACTGTAACCTCCACCACTCTTCCAAGGGGCATTGATATTGTCTTTTTATTCCACTGCGAAATCCACATCTCTTCCAAGGGGCATTAAGACCATCTTGTTAGGCTACTGTGACCTCCAAGTCTCTTCCACGAGGCATTGATTTAGTCTTTTTATTCCACTGCGACCTCCACATCTCTTCCAAGGGGAATTGATATTGTCTTTTTATTCCACTGCGACCTCCACCACTTTTCCAAGGGGCATTAAAACAGTATTCATAAGCTATTGTGACCTCCACGTCTCTTCTAAGGGGCATTAAACCGTCTGATTTAACCACTCTGTACTCCACAGCTCTTCCAAGAGGCATTGATATTGTCTTTTTATTCGACTGTAACCTCCACCACTCTTCCAAGGGACATTGATATTGTCTCGATTTTCCACTGCGACCTCCACCACTCTTCCAAGGGGCTTTGATATTGTCTTTTTTATCCACTGCGACCTCCACCACTTTTCCAATGGGCATTAAAACCATCTTGTTATGCTACTGTGACCTCCACGTCACTTCCACGGGGCATTGATTTTGTCTTTTTATTCAATTGCGACCTCCATTACTCTTCCAAGGGGCATTAAAACCGTCTTGTTAAGCTACTGTGACCTCCAAGTCTCTTCCATGGGGCATTAAAACCGTCTGGTTAAACCGCTCTGAGCTCCACAGCTCTTCCAAGGGGCATTGACAATGTCTTTTTATTCCATTGTAACCTTCTGTACTCTTCCAAGTGCACTGATATTGTCTTTTTATTCAACTGCAACCTCCACCAGTCTTCCAAATGGCATTGATATTGTCTTTAATTTCCACTGTGACCTAAGCCACTCCTCCATTGGGATTTGATAGTCTTTTTAATCCACTGCGACCTCCACCACTATTCCAAGGGGCATTAAAAGCATCTTGTTAAGCTACTGTGACCTCCACCTCCCTTCCCCGGGGCATTTATATTGTCTTTTTATTCCACTGCGACCTCCACCACTCTACCAAGGGGCATTGATATTGTCTTTTTAATCCACTGCGACCTCCACCACTCTTCCAAGGGACATTGATATTGTCTTTTTATTCCACTGCGACAATTACCCCTCTTTCAAAGAACATTGATATTGTCTTTTTTTTCCACTGTAACCTCCACCACTCTTCCAAGGGGCATCGATACTGTCTTTTTAATCCACTGCGACCTCCAACACTCTTCGAAGGGGCATTAAAACCGTCTTGTTAAGCTACTGTGACCTCCACGTCTCTTCCAAGGGGCATTAAAACCGTCAATTTAAACCACTCTGAACTCCACAGCTCTTGCAAGAGGAATTGATATTGTCTTTTTATTCCACTGTAACCTCCACCATTCTTCCAAGGGGCATTGTTTTTGTCTTTTTAATCCACTGCGACCTCCATCTCTCTTTCAAGAAGTATTAAAACCATCTTGTTTAGCTACTGTGACCTCCACGTCTATTCCACGATGCCTTAAAACCTTCTGGTTAAACCACTGTGAACTCCACAGCTCTTCCCAGGGGCATTGATATTGTCTTTTTATTCCACTCTAACCCCCACCACTCTTCCAAGGGGCATTGATTTTGTCTTTTTATTTTACTGCGACCTTCACCACTCTTCCAAGGGGCATTAATATTGTCTTTTTATTCCATTGCGACCTCCACCACTCTTCCAAGGGTCATTGATATTTTCTTTTTATTCCACTGTAACCTCCACCACTCTACCAAGGGGCATTGATATTGTTTTTTTATTCTACTGCGACCTCCACGTCTCTTCCAAGGGGCATTAAAACCATCTTGTTAAGCTACTGTGAGCTCCAAGTCTCTTCCACGAAGCATTGATATTGTCTTTTTATTCCACTGCGACCTCCACATCTCTTACAATTGGAATTGATATTATCTTTTTTTTCCACTGCGACCTCCACCACTCCTCTAAGGGGCATTGATATTGTCTTTTTAATCCACTGCGACCTCCACCACTCTTCCAAGGGGCATTAAAACAGTTTTGATAAGCTACTGTGACCTCCACGTCTCTTCAAAGGGGCATTAAAACCGTCTGGTTAAACCAAACTGAACTTCACAGCTCTTACAAGAGGCAATGATATTGTCTTTTTATTCGACTGTAACCTCCATCACTCTTCCAAGGGGCAAAACCGCTTTGATAAGATACTGTGACCTCCACGTCTCTTCAAAGGCGCATTAAAACCGTCTGGTTAAACCAAACTGAACTCCACCACTCTTCCAAGGGGCATTGATTTTGTCTTTTTAATCTTCTGCGACCTCCATCACTCTTCTAAGAAGCATTAAAACCGTCTTGTTTAGCTACAGTGACCTCCACGTCTATTTCACGGTGCCTTAAATCCTTCTGGTTAAACCACTGTGAACTCCACATCTCTTCCAAGGGGCATTAAGACCATCTTGTTAGGCTACTGTGACCTCCAAGTCTCTTCCACGAGGCATTGATTTAGTCTTTTTATTCCACTGCGACCTCCACATCTCTTCCAAGGGGAATTGATATTGTCTTTTTATTCCACTGCGACCTCCACCACTTTTCCAAGGGGCATTAAAACAGTCTTCATAAGCTATTGTGACCTCCACGTCTTTTCCAAGGGGCATTAAACCATTTGATTTAAACACTCTGTACTCCACAGCTCTTCCAAGAGGCATTGATATTGTCTTTTTATTCGACTGTAACCTCCACCACTCTTCCAAGGGGCATTGATATTGTCTCGGTTTTCCACTGCGACCTCCACCACTCTTCCAAGGGGCTTTGATATTGTCTTTTTTATCCACTGCGACCTCCACCACTCTTCCAATGGGCATTAAAACCATCTTTTTATGGTACTGTGACCTCCACGTCACTTCCACGGGGCATTGATTTTGTCTTTTTATTCCATTGCGACCTCCATTACTCTTCCAAGGGGCATTAAAACCGTCTTGTTAAGCTACTGTGACCTCCAAGTCTCTTCCATGGGGCATTAAAACCGTCTGGTTAAACCGCTCTGAGCTCCACAGCTCTTCCAAGGGGCATTGACAATGTCTTTTTATTCCATTGTAACCTTCTGTACTCTTCCAAGTGCACTGATATTGTCTTTTTATTCAACTGCAACCTCCACCAGTCTTCCAAGGGGCATTGATATTGTCTTTAATTTCCACTGTGACCTAAGCCACTCTTCCATTGGGATTTGATAGTCTTTTTAATCCACTGCGACCTCCACCACTATTCCAAGGGGCATTAAAAGCATCTTGTTAAGCTACTGTGACCTCCACCTCCCTTCCCCGGGGCATTTATATTGTCTTTTTATTCCACTGCGACCTCCACCACTCTACCAAGGGGCATTGATATTGTCTTTTTAATCCACTGCGACCTCCACCACTCTTCCAAGGGACATTGATTTTGTCTTTTTAATCCACTGCAACCTCCATCTCTCTTTCAAGAAGCATTAAAACCATCTTGTTTAGCTACTGTGACCTCCACGTCTATTCCACGATGCCTTAAAACCTTCTGGTTAAACCACTGTGAACTCCACAGCTCTTCCCAGGGGCATTGATATTGTCTTTTTATTCCACTCTAACCCCCACCACTCTTCCAAGGGGCATTAATATTGTCTTTTTATTTTACTGCGACCTTCACCACTCTTCCAAGGGGCATTAATATTGTCTTTTTATTCCACTGCGACCTCCACCACTCTTCCAACGGGCATTAAAAACGTCTTGTTATGCTACTGTCACCTCCACGTCCCTTCCACTGGGCATTGATATTGTCTTTTTATTCCATTGCGACCTCCACCACTCTTCCAAGGGGCATTAAATCCATCTTGTTAAGCTAATGTGACCTCCAAGTCTCTTCCAAGGTGTATTAAAACCATCTGGTTAAACCGCTCTGAGCTCCACAGCTCTTCCAAGGGGCTTTGACAATGTCTTTTTATTCCATTGTAACATGCTCTCTTCCAAGTGCATTGATATTGTCTTTTTATTCCTCTGCGATGTCCACGACTCTTCCAAGGGGCATAAAAACCGTCTTGTTAAGCTACTGTGACCTCCAAGTTTCTTACACAGGGCATTGAAATTGCCTTTTTATTCCACTGTAACCTCCACCACTCTTCCAAGGGGCATTGATATTGTCTTTTTATTTTACTGCGACCTTCACCACTGTTCCAAGGGGCATTAATATTGTCTTTTTATTCCACTGCGACCTCCACCACTCTTCCAAGGGTCATTGATATTGTCTTTTTATTCCACTGTAACCTACACCACTCTACCAAGGGGCATTGATATTGTTTTTTTATTCTACTGCGACCTCCACCTCTCTTCCAAGGGGCATTAAAACCATCTTGTTAAGCTACTGTGAGCTCCAAGTCTCTTCCACGAGGCATTGATATTGTCTTTTTATTCCACTGCGACCTCCACATCTCTTACAAGTGGAATTGATATTGTCTTTTTATTCCACTGCGACCTCCACCACTCTTCTAAGGGGCATTGATATTGTCTTTTTAATCCACTGCGACCTCCACCACTCTTCCAAGGGGCATTAAAACAGTTTTGATAAGCTACTGTGACCTCCACGTCTCTTCAAAGGGGCATTAAAACCGTCTGGTTAAACCAAACTGAACTTCACAGCTCTTACAAGAGGCATTGATATTGTCCTTTTATTCGACTGTAACCTCCATCACTCTTCCAAGGGGCATTAAAACCGCTTTGATAAGCTACTGTGACCTCCACGTCTCTTCAAAGGCGCATTAAAACCGTCTGGTTAAACTAAACTGAACTCCACCACTCTTCCAAGGGGCGTTGATTTTGTCTTTTTAATCTTCTGCGACCTCCATCACTCTTCTAAGAAGCATTAAAACCGTCTTGTTTAGCTACAGTGACCTCCACGTCTATTCCACGGTGCCTTAAAACCTTCTGGTTAAACCACTGTGAACTCCACAGCTCTTCCAAGGGGCTTTGATATTGTATTTTTATTCCACTGTAACCTCCACCACTCTTCCAAGGGGCATTGATATTGTCTGTTTTCCACTGCGACCTCCACCACTCTTCCAAAGGGCTTTGATGTTGTCTTTTTTATCCACTGCGACCTCCACCACTCTTCCAATGGGCATTAAAAACGTCTTGTTATGCTACTGTCACCTCCACGTCCCTTCCACTGGGAATTGATATTGTCTTTTTATTCCATTGCGACCTCCACCACTCTTCCAAGGGGCATTAAATCCATCTTGTTAAGCTAATGTGACCTCCAAGTCTCTTCCAAGGTGTATTAAAACCGTCTGGTTAAACCGCTCTGAGCTCCACAGCTCTTCCAAGGGGCTTTGACAATGTCTTTTTATTCCATTGTAACCTGCTCTCTTCCAAGTGCATTGATATTGTCTTTTTATTCCTCTGCGATGTCCACGACTCTTCCAAGGGGCATAAAAACCGTCTTGTTAAGCTACTGTGACCTCCAAGTTTCTTACACAGGGCATTGAAATTGCCTTTTTATTCCACTGTAACCTCCACCACTCTTCCAAGGGGCATTGTTATTGTCTTTTAATTCCACTGTAACCTCCATCAATCTTCCAAGGGGCATTGATATTGTCTTTTTATTCCACTGCGACCTCCACCACTCTTCTAAGGGGCATTGATATTGTCTTTTAAATCCACAACGATCTCCACTACTCTTCCAAGGGGCATTAACACAGTCTTGTTAAGCTACTGTGACCTCCTCGTCTCTTCCAAGGGGCATTAAAACCGTCTGGTTAAACACTGTGAACTCCACATCTCCTACAAGAGGCATTGATATTGTCTTTTTATTCGACTGTAACAATCACCACTCTTCCAAGCGGCATTGATTTTGACTTTTTATACCACTGTGACCTCCACTACTCTTCCAGGGGGCATTGATATTGTATTTTTAATCAACTGCGACCTCCAACTCTCTTCCAAGGGGCATTAAAACCATCTTGTGAAGCTATTGTGACCTCCACGTCCCTTCCACGGGGCATTGATATTGTCTTTCTAATGCAATGCGACCTCCACCACTCTTTCAAGGGGCATTGATATTGTCTTTTTAATCCACTGTGACCTCCACGTCTTTTCCAAGGGTCATTAAAACCGTCAATTTAAACCACTCTGAACTCCACAGCTCTTTCAAGGAACACTGGTATTGTCATTTTATTCCACTCTAACCTCCACCACTCTTCCAAGGGTCATTGACATTGTCTATTTATTCCACTGCGACCTCCAGCACTCTTCCACGGGGCATTTAGACCATCTTGTTAAGCTTCAGTGACCTCCACAACTCTTCGAATGGGCATTGATATTGTTTTTTTAATCCACTGCAACCTCCACCACTCTTCCAAGGGGCATTAAAACAGTTTTGTTAAGCTACTGTGACCTCCACGTCTCTTCCAAGGGGCATTAAATCCATCTGTTAAACCACTCTGAACTCCACAGCTCTTCCAATCGGCATTGATATTGTCTTTTTATTCCACTGTAACCTCCACCACTCTTCCAAAGGGCATTGACTCTGTCTTTTTATTCCACTGCGACCTCCACCATTCTTCCAGTGGGCATTGTTATTGTCTTTTTAATCCCCTGTAACCTCCAACACTCTTCCAAGGGACATGAAAACCGTCTTGTTAAGCTACTGTGACCTCCACGTCCTTTCCACGAGGCATTGATATTGTCTTTTTCTTCCACTGCGACCTCCATCACTCTTCCAAGGGGCATTGATATTGTCTTTTTAATCCACTGCGAACACCACCACTCTTCCAAGGGGTATTAAAACCATCTTGTTATGCTACTGTGACGTCGACTTCTCTTCCAAGGGGCATTAAAACCGTCTGGTTAAACCACTCTGAACTCCACAGCTCTTCCAAGGGGCATTTGTATTGTTTTTTATTCCACTCTAACCTCCACCACTCTTCCAAGGGGCATTGACATGGTCTTTTTATTCCACTGCGACCTCCACCACTCTTCCAAGGGCCATTAAAATCATATTGTTAAGCTACAGTGACCTCCACAACTCTTCCACGGGGCATTGATATTGTTTTTTTATTCCACTTTAACCTCCACCAATCTTCCAAGGGGCATTGATATTGTTTTTTTATTCAACTGCGACCTCCACCACTCTTCCAAGGGGCATTAAAACCGTCTTGTTAAGTTACTGTGACCTCCACGTCTCTTCCAAGGAGCGTTAAAACTGTCTGATTATACCATTCTGAACTCCACAGCTCTTCCAAGGGGCATTATTATTGTCTTTTTATACCACTGTAACCTCCACAACTCTTCCAAGGGGCATTGATATTGTCTTTTTATTCCACTGCGACCTCCACCACTCTTCCAAGGGTCATTGATAATGTCTTTTTATTCCACTGCGACCTCCACCACTCTTCCAAGGCTCATTGATATTGTCTTTTTATTCCACAGTAACCTTCATCACTCTTCCAAGGGGCATTGATATTGTCTTTTTATTCAACTGTAACCTCCACCACTCTTCCAAGGGGCATTGATATTGTCTTTTTATTCCACTGCGACCTCCACCACTCTTCCAAGGGGCATTCAAATTGTCTTTTTAATCCACTGCGACCTCCACCACTCTTCCAAGGGGCATTAAGACCGTCTTGCTAAGCTACTGTCACCTCCGCGTCCCTACCAAGGGGCATTAAAACCGTCAATTTAAACCACTCTGAACTCCACAGCTCTTGCATAGGGTTTTGATATTGTCTTTTTATTCCAATGTAACCTCCAGCACTCCTCGAAGGGGCATTGATATTATCTTTTTATTCCACTGCAACTTCCACCTCTCTTCCAAGGGGCATTAAAACCGTCTTGTTAAGCTACTGTGACCTCCACGTCTCTTTCGCGGGGCATTGATATTGTCTTTTTATTCCACTGTAACCTCCACCACTCTTACAAGGGGCATTGATATTGTCTTTTTATTTCACTGGGACCTTCACCACTCTTCCAAGTGGCATTGATATTGTATCTTTAATCCACTGCGAACTCCACCTCTCTTCCAAGGGGAATTAAAACTGTTTTGATAAGCTACTGTGACCTCAATATCTCTTCCAAGGGGAATTAAAACCGTCTGGTTAAACCAAACTGAACTCCACAGGTCTTCCAAGAGGCATTGATATTGTCTTTTTATTCGACTGTAACCTCCACCACTCTTCCAAGGGGCATTAAAACCGTCTTGTTAACCTGCTGTGACCTCCACATCTCTTCCTTGGGGCATTAAAACCGTCAATTTAAACCACTTTTAACTCCACAGCTCTTGCAAGAGGCATTGATATTGTATTTTTATTCCACTGTAACCTCCACCACTCTTCCAAGGGGCATTGATTTTGTCCTTTTAATCCTCTACGACCTCCATCACTCTTCCAAGAAGCATTAAAACTGTCTTGTTTAGCTACTGTGACCTCCACGTCTATTCCTCGGTGCCTTAAAACCTTCTGGTTAAACCACAGTGAGCTCCACAGCTCTTCCAAGGGGCTTTGATATTGTCTTTTTATTCCACTGTAACCTCCACCACTCTTCCAAGGGGCATTGATATTGTCTTTTTATTTTACAGCGACCTCCACTACTCTTCCAAGGGGCATTAATATTGTCTTTTTATTCCACTGCGACCTCCAACTCTCTTCCAAGGGGCATTAAAACCATCTTCTTACGCTACTGTGACCTCCAAGTCTCTTCCAAGGGGCATTAAACCGTCTGGTTAAACCACTCTGTACTCCACAGCTCTTCCAAGAGGCATTGATATTGTCTTTTTATTCGACTGTAACCTCCACCACTCTTCCAAGTGGCATTGATATTGTCTGTTTTCCACTGCGACCTCCACCACTCTTCCAAGGGGCTTTGATATTGTCTTTTTTATCCACTGCGACCTCCACCACTCTTCCAATGGGCATTAAAACCGTCTTGTTATGCTACTGTCACCTCCATGTCCCGTCCACGGGGCATTGATATTGTCTTTTTATTCCATTGCGACCTCCACCACTCTTCCAAGGGGCATTAAATCGGTCTTGTTAAGCTAATGTGACCTCCAAGTCTCTTCCAAGGTGCATTAAAACCGTCTGGTTAAACCGCTCTGAGCTCCACAGCTCTTCCAAGGATCTTTGACAATGTCTTTTTATTCCACTGTAACCTCCACCACTCTTCCAAGGGGCATTGATTTTGTCTTTTTAATCCTCTACGACCTCCATCACTCTTCCAAGAAGCATTAAAACTGTCTTGTTTAGCTACTGTGACCTCCACGTCTATTCCACGGTGCCTTAAAAACTTCTGGTCAAACCATTGTGAACTCCACAGCTCTTCCAAGGGGCTTTGATATTGTCTTTTTATTCCATTGCGACCTCCACCACTCTTCTAATGGACATTTATATTGTCTTTTTAATCAACTGCGACCTCCACCACTCTTCCAAGGGCCATTAAAACCGTGTTGTTAAGCTACTTTGACCTCCACGTCAATTCCACGGTTCATTGATATTGCCTTTTTATTCCACTGCATCCTCCACCACTCTTCCAAGGGGCATTAATATTGTCTTTTTAATCAACTGTGACCTTCAGCACTCTTCCTAGGGGCATTAAAACCATCTTGTTAAGCTCCTGTGACTTCCACGTCTCTTCCACAGGGAATTGTTATCGTCTTTTTTTTCCACTGTAACCTCCACGACTCTTCCAAGGGGCATTGAAATTGTCATTTTATTCCACTGCGACCTCGTCCACTCTTCCTCGGGGCATTGATATTGTCTTTTTAATCCACTGCGACCTCCACCACTTTCCCATGTGGCATTAAAACCGTCTTAGTAAGCTACTGTGACCTCCACTTCTCTTCTAAGGGGCATTAAAGCCGTCAATTTAAACCACTCTGAACTCCACCGCTCTTGCAAGAGGCATTGATATTGTCTTTTTATTCCATTGTAATCTCCAGCACTCTTCCAAGGGGCAGTGATTTTGTCTTTTTAAACCACTGCGACCTTCACCACTCTTCCAAGGGGCATTAAAACAGTCTTGATAAGCTACTGTGACCTCTACGTCTCTTACAAGGGGCAATAAAACCATGTGGTTAAACCATTCTGTACTCCACAGGTCTTCCAAGGAGCATTGATAATGTCTTATTATTCGACTGTAACCTCCACCACTCTTCCAAGGGGCATTGATATTGACTTTTTATTCCACTGCAACCTCCACCACTCTTCCAAGTGGCATTGATATTGTATTTTTAATCAACTGCGACCTCCACCTCTCTACCAAAGGGATTAAAACTGTCTTGTTAAGCTACTGTGACCTCCACGTCCCTTCCACGGGGCATTGATATTGTCTTTTTATTCCACTGCGACCTCCACCACTCTTCCAATGGGCATTGATATTGTCTTTTTAATCCACTGCGACCTCCACGTCTCTTCCAAGGGGCATTGAAACCGTGAATTTAAACCACTCTGAACTCCACAGCTCTTCCAAGGGGCATTTGTATTGTCTTTTTATTTCCCTCTAACCTCCACCACTCTTCCAAGGGGCATTGACATTGTCTTTTTATTCCACTGCTACCTCCACCACTCTTCCAAGCGGCATTAAGACCATCTTGTTAAGCTACAGTGACCTCCACAACTCTTCCAAGGGGCATTGATATTGTCTTTTTATGCACTGTAACCTCCACCACTCTTCCAAAGGGCATTGATATTGTCTTTTTATTCCACTGCGAATTCAACCTATCTTCTAAGGGGCATTGATATTGTCTTTTTAATCCACTGCGATCTCCACCACTCTTCCAAGGGGCATTAAAACCGTCTTGTTATGCTACTGTGACGTCGACTTCTTTTCCAAGGGGCATTAAAACCGTCTGGTTAAACCACTCTGAACTCCACAGCTCTTCCAAGGGGCATTTGTATTGTCTTTTTATTCCACTCTAACCTCCACCACTCTTCCAAGGGGCATTGACATTGTCTTTTTATTCCACTGCTACCTCCACCACTCTTCCAAGGGCCATTAAAATCATATTGTTAAGCTACAGTGACCTCCACAACTCTTCCACGGGGCATTGATATACTTTTTTTCTTCCACTTTAACCTCCACCAATCTTCCAAGGGGCATTGATATTGTTTTTTTATTCCACTGCGACCTCCACCACTCTTCCAAGGGGCATTAAAACCGTCTTGTTAAGTTACTGTGACCTCCACGTCTCTTCCAAGGAGCGTTAAAACTGTCTGATTATACCATTCTGAACTCCACAGCTCTTCCAAGGGGCATTATTATTGTCTTTTTATACCACTGTAACCTCCAAAACTCTTCCAAGGGGCATTGATATTGGCTTTTTATTCCACTGCGACCTCCACCAGTCCTCCAACAGGCATTAAAACCGTCTGGTTAAGCTACTGTGACCTCCACGTCTCTTCCACGGGGCATTGAAATTGTTTTTTATTCCACTATAACCTCCACTACTCGTCCAAGGGGCATTGATATTGTCTTTTTATTCCACTGCGACCTCCACCACTCTTCCAAGGGGCATTGATAATGTCTTTTTATTCCACTGCGACCTCCACCACTCTTCCAAGGCTCATTGATATTGTCTTTTTATTCCACAGTAACCTTCATCACTCTTCCAAGGGGCATTGATAATGTCTTTTTATTCAACTGTAACCTCCACCACTCTTCCAAGGGGCATTGATATTGTCTTTTTATTCCACTGCGACCTCCACCACTCTTCCAAGGGGCATTCAAATTGTCTTTTTAATCCACTGCGACCTCCACCACTCTTCCAAGGGGCATTAAGACCGTCTTGCTAAGCTACTGTCACCTCTGCGTCCCTACCAAGGGGCATTAAAACCGTCAATTTAAACCACTCTGAACTCCACAGCTCTTGCATGGGGCTTTGATATTGTCTTTTTATTCCAATGTAACCTCCAGCACTCCTCGAAGGGGCATTGATATTATCTTTTTATTCCACTGCAACTTCCACCTCTCTTCCAAGGGGCATTAAAACCGTCTTGTTAAGCTACTGTGACCTCCACGTCTCTTTCACGGGGCATTGATATTGTCTTTTTATTCCACTGTAACCTCCACCACTCTTACAAGGGGCATTGATATTGTCTTTTTATTTCACTGGGACCTTCACCACTCTTCCAAGTGGCATTGATATTGTATCTTTAATCCACTGCGACCTCCACCTCTCTTCCAAGTGGAATTAAAACAGTTTTGATAAGCTACTGTGACCTCAACGTCTCTTCCAAGGGGAATTAAAACCGTCTGGTTAAACCAAACTGAACTCCACAGGTCTTCCAAGAGGCATTGATATTGTCTTTTTATTCGACTGTAACCTCCACCACTCTTCCAAGGGGCATTAAAACCGTCTTGTTAACCTGCTGTGACCTCCACATCTCTTCGATGGGGCATTAAAACCGTCAATTTAAACCACTTTTAACTCCACAGCTCTTGCAAGAGGCATTGATATTGTATTTTTATTCCACTGTAACCTCCACCACTCTTCCAAGGGGCATTGATTTTGTCTTTTTAATCCTCTACGACCTCCATCACTCTTCCAAGAAGCATTAAAACTGTCTTGTTTAGCTACTGTGACCTCCACGTCTATTCCACGGTGCCTTAAAACCTTCTGGTTAAACCACTGTGAACTCCACAGCTCTTCCAAGGGGCTTTGATATTGTCTTTTTATTCCACTGTTACCTCCACCACTCTTCCAAGGGGCATTGATATTGTCTTTTTATTTTACAGCGACCTCCACTACTCTTCCAAGGGGCATTAATATTGTCTTTTTATTCCACTGCGACCTCCAACTCTCTTCCAAGGGGCATTAAAACCATCTTGTTAAGCTACTGTGACCTCCAAGTCTCTTCCAAGGGGCATTAAACCGTCTGATTAAACAACTCTGTACTCCACAGCTCTTCCAAGAGGCATTGATGTTGTCTTTTTATTCGACTGTAACCTCCACCACTCTTCCAAGGGGCATTGATATTGTCTGTTTTCCACTGCGACCTCCACCACTCTTCCAAGGGGCTTTGATATTGTCTTTTTTATCCACTGCGACCTCCACCACTCTTCCAATGGGCATTAAAACCGTCTTGTTATGCTACTGTCACCTCCATGTCCCGTCCACGGGGCATTGATATTGTCTTTTTATTCCATTGCGACCTCCACCACTCTTCCAAGGGGCATTAAATCGGTCTTGTTAAGCTAATGTGACCTCCTACTCTCTTCCAAGGTGCTTTAAAACCGTCTGGTTAAACCGCTCTGAGCTCCACAGCTCTTCCAAGGGACTTTGACAATGTCTTTTTATTCCACTGTAACCTCCACCACTCTTCCAAGGGGCATTGATTTTGTCTTTTTAATCCTCTACGACCTCCATCACTCTTCCAAGAAGCATTAAAACTGTCTTGTTTAGCTACTGTGACCTCTACGTCTATTCCACGGTGCCTTAAAAACTTCTGGTCAAACCATTGTGAACTCCACAGCTTTTCCAAGGGGCTTTGATATTGTCTTTTTATTCCATTGTGACCTCCACCACTCTTCTAATGGACATTTATATTGTCTTTTTAATCAACTGCGACCTCCACCACTCTTCCAAGGGCCATTAAAACCGTGTTGTTAAGCTACTTTGACCTCCACGTCAATTCCACGGGGCATTGATATTGCCTTTTTATTCCACTGCATCATCCACCACTCTTCCAAGGGGCATTAATATTGTCTTTTTAATCAACTGTGACCTTCACCACTCTTCCTAGGGGCATTAAAACCATCTTGTTAAGCACCTGTGACGTCCACGTCTCTTCCACAGGGAATTGATATCGTCTTTTTTTTCCACTGTAACCTCCACCACTCTTCCAAGGGGCATTGATATTGTCATTTTATTCCACTGCGACCTCGTCCACTCTTCCTCGGGGCATTGATATTGTCTTTTTAATCCACTGCGACCTCCACCACTTTTCCATGTGGCATTAAAACCGTCTTAGTAAGCTACTGTGACCTCCACTTCTCTTCCAAGGGGCATTAAAGCCGTCAATTTAAACCACTCTGAACTCCACCGCTCTTGCAAGAGGCATTGATATTGTCTTTTTATTCCATTGTAATCTCCAGCACTCTTCCAAGGGGCAGTGATTTTGTCTTTTTAAACCACTGCGACCTTCACCACTCTTCCAAGGGGCATTAAAACAGTCTTGATAAGCTACTGTGACCTCTACGTCTCCTACAAGGGGCAGTAAAACCGTGTGGTTAAACCATTCTGTACTCCACAGGTTTTCCAAGGAGCATTGATATTGTCTTATTATTCGACTGTAACCTCCACCACTCTTCCAAGGGGCATTGATATTGACTTTTTATTCCACTGCAACCTCCACCACTCTTCCAAGTGGCATTGATATTGTCTTTTTAATCAACTGCGACCTCCACCTCTCTACCAAAGGGATTAAAACTGTCTTGTTAAGCTACTGTGACCTCCACGTCCCTTCCACGGGGCATTGATATTGTCTTTTTATTCCACTGCGACCTCCACCACTCTTCCAATGGGCATTGATATTGTCTTTTTAATCCACTGCGACCTCCACGTCTCTTCCAAGGGGCATTGAAACCGTGAATTTAAACCACTCTGAACTCCACAGCTCTTCCAAGGGGCATTTGTATTGTCTTTTTATTTCCCTCTAACCTCCACCACTCTTCCAAGGGGCATTGACATTGTCTTTTTATTCCACTGCGACCTCCACCACTCTTCCAAGCGGCATTAAGACCATCTAGTAAAGCTACAGTGACCTCCACAACTCTTCCACGGGGCATTGATATTGTCTTTTATTCCACTGTAACCTTCACCACTCTTCCAAAGGGCATTGATATTGTCTTTTTATTCCACTGCGACTTCAACCTATCTTCTAAGGGGCATTGATATTGTCTTTTTAATCCACTGCGATCTCCACCACTCTTCCAAGGGGCATTAAAACCGTCTTATTAAGTTACTGTGACGTCCATGTCTCTTCCACGGGGCACTGATATTGTCATTTTATTCCACTGTAACCTCCACCACTCTTCCAAGGGGCATTGATATTGTCTTTTTATTCCACTGCGACTTCAACCTATCTTCTAAGGGGCATTGATATTGTCTTTTTAATCCTCTCCGACCTCCACCACTCTTCCATGGGGCATTAAAACAGTCTTGTTAAGCTACTGTGACCTCCACGTCTCTTCCAAGGGGCATTAAAACCGTCTGGTTAAACCACTCTGAGCTCCACAGCTCTTTCGAGGAGCATTGATATTGTCTTTTTATTCCACTGTAACCTCCACCACTCTTCCAAGGGGCATTGATTTTGTCTTTTTATTCCAGTGCGACCTTCACTACTCTGCCAAGGGGCATTGATATTGTCTTTTTAATCCACTGCGACCTCCACCACTCTTCCAAGGGGCATTAAAACCGTCTTGTTAAGCTACTGTGACATCGAAGTCTCTTCCAAGGGCATTAAAACCATCTGGTTAAACCACTCTGAACTCCACAGCTCTTCCAAGGGGCATTTGTATTGTCTTTTTATTTCCCTCTAACCTCTACCACTCTTCCAAGGGGCATTGACATTGTCTTTTTATTCCACTGCGACCTCCACCACTCTTCCAAGCGGCATTAAGACCATCTTGTTAAGCTACAGTGACCTCCACAACTCTTCCACGGGGCATTGATATTGTCTTTTATTCCACTGTAACCTCCACCACTCTTCCAAAGGGCATTGATATTGTCTTTTTATTCCACTGCGACTTCAACCTATCTTCTAAGGGGCATTGATATTGTCTTTTTAATCCACTGCGATCTCCACCACTCTTCCAAGGGGCATTAAAACCGTCTTATTAAGCTACTGTGACGTCCATGTCTATTCCACGGGGCACTAATACTGTCATTTTATTCCACTGTAACCTCCACCACTCTTCCAAGGGGCATTGATATTGTCTTTTTATTCCACTGCGACTTCAACCTATCTTCTAAGGGGCATTGATATTGTCTTTTTAATCCTCTCCGACCTCCACCACTCTTCCATGGGGCATTAAAACAGTCTTGTTAAGCTACTGTGACCTCCACGTCTCTTCCAAGGGGCATTAAAACCGTCTGGTTAAACCACTCTGAACTCCACAGCTCTTCCGAGGAGCATTGATATTGCCTTTTTATTCCACTGTAACCTCCACCACTCTTCCAAGGGGCATTGATTTTGTCTTTTTATTCCACTGCGACCTTCACCACTCTGCCAAGGGGCATTGATATTGTCTTTTTAATCCACTGCAACCTCCACCACTCTTCCAAGGGGCATTAAAACCGTCTTGTTAAGCTACTGTGACGTCGAAGTCTCTTCCAAGGGCATTAAAACCATCTGGTTAAACCACTCTGAACTCCACAGCTCTTCCAAGGGGCATTTGCATTGTCTTTTTATTCCACTCTAACCTTCAGCACTCTTCCAAGGAGCATTGACATTGTCTTTTTATTCCACTGCGACCTCCACCTCTCCTCCAAGCGGCATTATGACCATCTTGTTGAGCTACAGTGACTTCCACAACTCTTCCACGGGGCATTGATATTGTCTTTTATTCCACTGTAACCTCCACCACTCTTCCAAAGAGCATTGATTTTGTCTTTTTAATCCACTGCGACCTCCACCACTCTTCCAAGGGGCATTAAAACAGTCTTGTTAAGCTACTGTGACCTCCACGTCTCTTTCAAGGGGCATTAAAACCGTCTGGTTAAATCAATCTGAACTCCACAGCTCTTCCGAGGGGCATTGATATTGTCTTTTTATTCCACTGTAACCTCCACCACTCTTCGAAGGGGCATTGATTTTGTCTTTTTATTCCACTGCGACCTCCACCACTCTTCCAAGGGGCATTGATATTGTCGTTTTAATCCACTGCGACCTCCACTACTCTTCCAAGGGGCATTAAAACGGTCTTGTTAAGCTACTGTGACGTCGAAGTCTCTTCCAATGGGCATTAAAACCTTCTGGTTAAACCACTCTGAACTCCACAGCTCTTCCAAGGGGCATTTGTATTGTCTTTTTATACCACTCTAACCTCCACCACTCTTCCAAGGGGCATTGATTTTGTCTTTTTATTCCACTGCGACCTCCACCACTCTTCCAAGGGGCATTGATATTTTCTTTTAAATCCACTGCGACCTCCACCACTCTTCCAAGGGGCATTAAAACGGTCTTGTTAAGCTACTGTGACGTCAAAATCTTTTCCAAGGCTCATTAAAACCATCTGGTTAAACCTCTCTGAACTCCACAGCTCTTCCAAGGGGCATTTGTATTGTCTAATTATACCACTCTAGCCTCCCCCACTCTTCCAAGGGGCATTGATATTGTCTTTTTATTCCACTGCGACCTCCACCACTCTCCAAGGGGCATTAAAACCATCTTCTTAAGCTACTGTGACCTCCACGTGTCTTCGAAGGGGCATTGATGTTGTCTTTTTATTCAATTGTAACCTCCACCAATCTTCCAAGGGGCATTTATATTGTTTTTTTACTCCACTGCGACCTCCACCACTCCTCCAAGGGGCATTAATATTGTCTTTTTAATCCACTGCGACCTCCACCACTCTACCAGGGGGCAATAAAGCCGTCTTGATAAGTTACTGTGACCACATCGTCTCTTCCAAGGGGTGTTAAAACCGTCTGGTTATTCCACTCTGAACTCCACAGCTCTTCTAAGGGGCATTATTATTGTCTTTTTATTCCACTGCGACCTTCACCAGTCCTCCAAGGGGCATTAAACCCATCTTGTCAAGCTACTGTGACCTCCACGTCTCTTCCACGGGGCATTGGTATTGTCTTTTAATTCCACTGTAACATCCACCACTCATTCAAGGGGCATTAAAACCGTGTTGTTAAGCTACTTTGACCTCCACGTCAATTCGACGGGGCAATAAAACCGTCAATTTAAACCACTCTGAACTCCACAGCTCTTGCAAGGGGCATTGATATTGTCTTTTTATTCCAATGCACCCTCCAGCACTCTTCCAAGGGGCATTGATATTGTCTTTTTATTCCACTGCAACTTCCACCTCTCTTCCAAGTGGCATTAAAGTCGTCTTGTTAAGCTACTGTGACCTCCACGTCTCTTTCACTGGGCATTGATACTGTCTTTTTATTCCACTGTAACCTCCACCACTCTTCCAAGGGGCATTGATATTGTCTTTTTATTCCACTGGGACCTCCACCACTCTTCCAAGGGGCATTAAAACCGTCTTGTTAAGCTACTGTGACCTCCACGTCTCTTCCAAGGGGCACTAAAACCGTTTGGTTAAACCACTCTGTACTCCACAGCTCTTCCAAGGGGCATTGATATTGTCTTTTTATTTCACTGTAACTTCCACCACTCTTTCAAGGCGCATTGATATAGTATTTTTATTCCACTGTGACTTCCACCACTCTTCCAAGGGGCATTAAAACCGTCTTGCTAAGCTACTGTGACCTCCAAGTCTCTCCCAAGCGGCATTAAAACTGTCTGGTTAAACCGCTCTGAGCTCCACAGCTCTTCCAAGGGGCATTGACAATGTCTTTTTATTCCATTGTAACCATCTGCACTCTTCCAAGGGCATTGATATTGTCTTCTTATTCCTCTGCGACGTCCACGACTCTTCCAAGGGGCCTTAAAACCGTATTGTTAAGCTACTGTGACCTCCAAGTTTCTTACACAGGTCATTGATATTGTCTCTTTATTCCATTGAAACCTCCATCACTCTTCCAAGGGGCATTGATATTGTATTTTTAATCCACTGCGACCTCCACCACTCTTCCAATGGTCATTAAAACCATCTGGTTAAACCACTCTGAACTCCATAGCTCTTTCAAGAGGCATTGATATTGTCTTTTTATTTCACTGTAACCTCCACCACTCTTTCACGGGGCATTGATATTGTCTTTTTAATCCACTGTGACCTCCACCACTTTTCCAAGGGGCATTAAAACCGTCTTGTTAATCTACTGTGAGCTCCACGTCTCTTCCAAGGGGCAATAAAACCATCTGGTTGAACCACTCTGAATTGTACAGCTCTTCCAAGCTGCATTGGTATTGTCTTTTTATTCCACTCTAACCTCCACCACTCTTCCAAGGGGCATTGACATTGTCTTTTTATTCCACTTAGACCTCCATCATTCTTCCAAGGTGCATTGATATTGTGTTTTTAAAACATTGCGACCTCCACCACTTTTCCAAGGGGCATTAAAAACGTCTCTTTAAGCTACTGTGACCTCCACGTCACTTCCAATGGGCATTAAAACCGTCTGGTTAAACCACTCTGAACTCCACAGCTCTTCCAAGGGGCATTAAAACTGTCTTGTTAAGCTGCTGTAACCTCCATGTCTATTCCACGGGGCATTGATTTTGTCTTTTTATTCCAATGTAACCTCCACCACTCTTCTAAGGGGCAGTGATATTGTCTTTTTAAACCACTGCGAACTCCACCACTCTTCCAAGAGGCATTAAAAACATCTTATTAAGCTACTATGACCTCCACGTCTCTTCCAAGGAGCATTAAAACCATCTGGTTAAACCACTCTGAATTCCACAGCTCATCAAAGGGGCATTGATATTGTCTTTTTATTCCACTGTAACCTCCACCACTTTTCCTATGGGAATTGATATTGTCTTTTTATTATTAATATTATTTTTATTATTATTATTATTTATTATTATAGCGCCATTTATTCCATGGCACTTTACATGTGATAGGGATATACATAACAAAAGCATTTACATAATCTTAACAAAAGGAGTCAGCGACTGGTACATGAGGAGCGAGGACCCTGCCCGCGAGGGCTCACATTCTCGAAGGCATGGGTGAGGATACATTATATGAGGGTAGAGCTGGTCGTGCAGCGGTGGTTACTGCAGGTTGAAGGCTTGTCGGAAGAGGTGGGTCTTCATGTTTCTTTGGAAGTTTTCCACTGTCAGCGAGAGTCTGATGTGTTGGGGTAGAGAGTTCCAGAGTAGGGGGGATGCACGGGAGAAATCTTGTATACGATTGTGGGAGGAGGAGATAAGAGGGGAGTAGAGAAGGAGATCTTGTGAGGATCGGAGGTTGTGTGCAGGTATGTACCGGGAGACTAGGTCACAGATGTATGGGGGAGACAGGTTGTGGATGGCTTTGTATGCCATGGTTAAAGTTTTGAACTGGATTCTCTGGGCAATGGGGAGCTAGTGAAGAGATTGACAGAGAAGAGAGGCCGGGGAATAGCTAAGGGAAAGGTGAATTAGTCGAGCAGCAGAGTTTAGGATAGATTGGAGAGGCGCAAGAGTGTTGTAAGGGAGGCCACGGAGCAGGAGGTTGCAGTAGTCGAGGCGGGATATGATGAGGGTATGCACTAAGGCTTTTGCAGAGTCTTTGCTGAGGAATGCACGGATCCGGGAGATGTTTTTGAGTTGGATACGGCAGGAAGTGGAAAGGGCTTGGATATGTGGCTTGAAGGAGAGATCAGAGTACAGGGTTACTTCAAGGCAGCGAGCTTGTGGGACTGGGGAGAGTGAACAGCCATTGACGTTGATGGCTAGGTCAGATGGGGGATGTGAATGAGAGGGTGGAAAGATGATGAACTCTGTTTTATCCATGTTGAGTTTTAGAAATCTGTCAGAGAAGAAGGATGACATGGCGGACAGACATTGTGGGATTTTGGTTAGTAGGGAGGAGATATCGGGTACAGATAGGAAGATCTGTGTGTTATCAGCATAGAGGTGATACTGAAAACCGTGAGACTCTATGAGCTGTCCCAGGCCAAAGGTGTAGATGGAGAAGAGCAGAGGTCCTAGAACTGAACCTTGGGGGACACCGACAGATAGGGGGCGAGATTTGGAGGTGGTGCGTGAGTGAGAGACGCTGAATGTCCTGTCTGTTAAGTATGAGGAGATCCAAGATCGTGCCAAGTCTGTGATGCCAAGAGATGAGAGAATCTGGAGTAAGAGGGAATGGTCCACTGTGTCAAAGGCAGATGACAGGTCCAGAAGGAGGAGGATGGAGTAGTGTCGCTTGGATTTGGCATTTAGTAGGTCGTTGGTGACTTTGGTCAGGGCAGTTTCAGTCGAGTGATGCAGTTGGAAGCCAGATTTCAGGCGGTCGAAGAGGGAGCAGGAGGAGAGGTGGGAGGACAGTTCAAGGTGGACATGTTGTTCTAGTAGTTTTGAGGGAAAGGGGAGGAGTGATATGGGGCGGTAGATAGTCAGAGAGGAAGGGTCAAGGGAGGGCTTTTTGAGGATGGGTGTGATTGCGGCATGTTTGAAACATGCGGGGAAGACACCGGTTGTTAGTGACAGATTGAAGAGGTGGGTTAGGGTTGGGATGAAGACTGTGGTAAGGTTAGTGATGAGGTGGGATGGGATTGGGTCCAGTTCGCATGTGGTGAGGTGTGATTTGGAGAGTAAAGAGGAGACTTGACCTTCTGTAATGGTGGAGAAGTGGGGTTTGGAGGAGGAGGGTTGAATAGATATGAGGAGGGGTTGTGTGGACTTTAGGCAAAAGTTTTGTCTGATGGTGTCAATCTTCTGTTTGAAGAATGAGGCAAAGTCCTCGGCTGAGATGAGAGAAGAGGGAGGAGGTGCTGGGGGACGAAGGAGAGAGTTGAAAGTGTTAAATAGCTGTTTAGGGTTGTGAGATAGGGAGGATATGAGAGATGAGAAGTAGGTTTGTTTTGCTGTAGTGAGTGCGGACTTGAAATTAGTGAGGGATTGATTGAATGCGATGAAGTGCTCGATGGAGTGAGACCTTTTCCATCTCCGCTCTGCAACCCTGGAGGCCCAGCGCAGTTCTTTAGTAAGTTTAGTGTGCCAGGGTTGCCTGTTGAATGTGCGAGATGTGGTGTGTGTGAGAGGGGCGATTGAGTATAGAGCTGCAGCTATTGTGGTGTTATATGAAGCAGCAGCAACGTCTGCATCGTGTAAGGAATTTATGTCTGTAAGAGGGAGGAGGGATTCAGAGAGTGAGTGTAAGTCAAGGTGTTTGAGATTTCTGTGAGGGTATGCAAGTTTGTAGAGTGGGGATTGTTGCCCGGGGAGGAGAGAGAAGAGAATGTAAGTAGGCTGTGATCAGAGAGAGGGAGAGGTGAGTTAGAGAGGTTAGATAGGGAACAGAGGCGGGTGAAGACGAGGTCCAGTGTGTGGCCATCTTTGTGGGTGAGTGTGGAAGACCATTGAGTGAGTCCGAAGGAGGAAGTGAGAGATAGGAACTTAGAGACAGATGAGTGGGAAGTGTTAATGGGGATGTTGAAGTCACCCATTATGATAGTGGGGATGTCAGTGGAGAGGAAGTGAAGCAGCCAGGTGGTGAAGTGGTCTAAGAAGGTGGTGGCTTGCCCTGGGGGTCAGTAAACGACAGCCAGTTGGAGGTTGGAGGGGGAATAGATGCACACACAGTGCACCTCAAAAGAGGGGAGTGTAACGGAGGGTGGCGGTGAGATTTGATTGAAAGCGCAGTGTTCTGATAGGAGAAAACCTACGCCTCCACCATGTTTGCCATTGGGGCGGGGGGTGTGGGAAAGGTGGAATCCGCCATATGAAAGTGCAGCTGGGGAGGCTGTGTCAGAGGGGGTGAGAAAGGTTTCAGTGATGGCGAGGAAGGAAAGTTTGTTTGTAATGAAAAGATCGTGGATGAAAGAAAGTTTGTTGCAGACAGAGCGAGCGTTCCATAGAGCTCCTGTTAGAGAAACTAAGGGAGTGGGGATTGGTTGGATGGGTATGAGGTTAGAAGGGTTGCGACAGTTTGTGGAAGGTCGTGGATAGGAGGAAGAAGTAACTGTGGGGATATGGCGAGGAGGACCAGTATTTGGAGAGATATCTTCAGCAGTGAGGAGGAGCAGAGAAAGTGTTAGCAGGTGGGAACAAGAGAGAGCATGAGGTGAATGTCTGTGTTTGGAGATCCAGGATTGAATGTTTAGGAATAATTTGGAGGAGGAGGTGATATGAATGGGGAGGATGGAGCAGGAGATGAAGAGTTTCTTACTAGGTGTACGGATTTGAGGGGTTACTAGAAAGTGGAGGACTATAGAGGAAAAAGTGAGAGCTAACAGAAACATAGTTAAAAGAGAGTAAGTGGTCAAAGTGTTGGTTACCTGACTCCTGCCCTGACTAACTGCCTCTGAAATAACTGCCACTTTTCTCAGAAGCCACTTTGCACAAGAAGACGCGTGCACCCCTTACAGAGCTTCTAAATATATAGGGCACATTAAACTATCAGTTGAAGGGCATTGTGGGAGCTGCATATGGCTAAATTAGCAGCGGGTCGTTTCATAAGGAGATGGCTGGGTGATCAAACACAGAGCTAGGACTCTAGTCTCTGCAGTTTAGCACCTCTAAAAATCAGATAAGATCTATAGTGGGGAAGGGACAGACATATGTGGGTACTGAATGGAGTGGGACAGATAAAGCAGAGAAGTTATGCAGAGCATGTACCAGTGAGGTGAATCAGCAAAGCAGAGCATTAGATTACAGCAGACACAGAAAGCAGAGAAGTTATGCAGAGCATGTACCAGTGAGGTGAATCAGCAAAGCAGAGCATTAGATTACAGCAGACACAGCAAGCAGAGAAGTTATGCAGAGCATTTACCAGTGAGGTTATTCCACTGCGACCTCCACCACTCTTCCAAGGGGCATTGATATTGTCTTTTTATTCCACTGCGACCTCCGCCACTCTTCCAAAGGGCATTCATATTGTCTTTTATTCCACTGTAACCTCTACCACTGTTTTAAGGGGCATTAAAACCATCTTGTTAAGCTACTGTCACCTCCACGTCTCTTCCACAGGGCATTGTTATTGTCTTTTTATTCCACTGCCACCTCCACCACTCTGCCAAGTGGAATTAAAACCGTCTTGTTAAGCTACTGTAATCTCCACGTCTCTTCCACGGGGCATTGATATTGTCTTTTTATTCCACTGCAACCTCCACCACTCTTTCAAGTGTCATTGATATTGTCTTTTTATTCCACTGCGACCTCCACCACTCTTCCAAGGTTCATTGATATTGTATTTTTAATCCACTGCGACCTCCTCCACTTTTCCAAGGGGCATTAAAACCGTCTTGTTAAGCTACTGTGACCTCCACGTCTCTTCCAAGGGGCACTAAAACCGTTTAGTTAAACCACTCTGTACTCCACAGCTCTTCCAAGGGGCATTGATATTGTCTTTTTATTTCACTGTAACTTCCACCACTCTTTCAAGGGGCATTGATATTGTACTTTTATTCCACTGTGACCTCCACCACTCTTCCAAGGGGCATTAAAACCGTCTTGATAAGCTACTGTGACCTCCAAGTCTCTTCCAAGGGGCATTAAAACCGTCTGGTTAAACCGCTCTGAGCTCCACAGCTCTTCCAATGGGCATTGACAATGTCTTTCATTCAATTGTAACCTTCTGCACTCTTCCAAGTCCATTGAAATTGTCTTTTTATTCCACTGCGACGTCCACGACTCTTCCATGGGGCATTAAAACCGTATTGTTAAGCTACTGTGACCAGCAAGTTTCTTACACAGGGCATTGATATTGTCTTTTTATTCCACTGTAACCTCCACCACTCTTCCAAGGGGCATTGATATTGTCTTTTTCATCCACTGCGACCTCCATCACTCTTCCAAGAAGCATTGCAACCGTCTTGTTAAGTTACTGTGACCTCCACGTCTATTCCACGGTGCATTAAAACTTTCTGGTTAAACCACTGTTAACTCCACAGCTCTTCCAAGGGGCATTGATATTGTCTTTTTATTCCACTCTAACCTCCACCACTCTTCCAAGGGGCATTGGTATTGTCTTTTTATTTTACTGTGACCTCCACCACTCTTCCAAGGGGCATTAATAATGTTTTTTTATTCCACTGCGACCTACACGTCTCTTCCAAGGATCATTGATATTGTCTTTTTATTTATTTGGAACCTCCACCACTCTTCTAAGGGGCATTGATATTGTCTTTTTATTCCACTTTAACCTCCACCATTCTTCCAAGGGACATTGATATTGTCTCTTTATTCCACTGTATCCTCCACCACTCTTCCAAGGGTCATTGATATTGTCTTTTTATTCCACTGTAACCTCCACCACTCTTCCAAGGGGCATTGATATTGTCTTTTTAATCCACTGGGACCTCTACCACTCCTCCAAGGGGCTTTAAAACAGTCTTGATAAGCTTCTGTGACCTCCACGTCTCTTCCAAGGGGAATAAAAACCGCATGGTTAAACCACTCTGAACTCCACAGCTCTTCCAAGAGGCATTGATATTGTCTTTTTTTTCTACTGTAACCTCCACTACTCTTCCAAGGGGCATTGATATTGTCATTTTTTTCCACTGCGACCTCCACCACTCTTCCAAGGGGCATTAAAACCGGCTTATTAAGCTACTGTGACCTCCAAGTCTCTTCCAAGGGGCATTAAAATCGTCTGGTTAAACCACTCTGAGCTCCACAGCTTTTCCAAGGGGCATTGACAATGTCTTTTTATTCCATTGTAACCTTCTGCACTCTTCCAAGTGCATTGATATTGTCATTTTATTCCTCTGCGAAGTCCACGACTCTTCCAAGAGGCATTAAAACCGTCTTGTTAAGCTACTGTGACCTCCAAGTTTCTTATACAGGGCATTGATATTTTCTTTTTATTCCACTGCGACCATCACCACTCTTCCAAGGGGCATTGATAATGTCATTTTAATCCACTGCGATTTCCACCACTCTTCCAAGGGGCATTAAAACCGTCTTGTTAAGCTACTGTGACCTCCACGTCTCTTCCAAGTGGCATTAAACCGTCAATTTAAACCACTCTGAACTCCACAGCTCTTGCAAGAGGCATTGATATTGTCTTTTTATTCCACTGTAACCTCCACCACTCTTCCAAGGGGCATTGATTTTGTCTTTTTAATCCACTGCGACCTCCACCACTCTTCCAAGGGGCATTGATATTGTCTTTTTAATCAACTGCGACCTCCACCTCTCTTCCAAGGGGCATTAAAACCGTCTTGTGAAGCTACTGTGACCTTCACATCCCTTCCACTGGGCATTGATATTGTTTTTTATAACACTGCGATCTCCACCACTCTTCCAAGGGGCATTGATATTGTCTTTTTAATCCACTGCGACCTCCACCACTCTTCCAAGGGGCATTAATATTGTCTTTTTTTTCCACTGCGACCTCCACCACTCTTCCAAGGGGCATTAAAACCGTCTTGTTAAGCTACTGTAACCTCCACCTCCCTTCCACGGGTCATTGATATTGTCTTTTTATTCCACTGCGACCTCCACCACTCTTCCAAGGGGCATTGATATTGTCTTTTTAATCCACTGCGACCTCCACCACTCTTCTAAGGGACATTGATATTGTCTTTTTTTTCCACTGTAACCTCCACCACTCTTCTAAGGGGCATTGATATTTTCTTTTTATTCCACTGCGACCTCCACCACTCTTCCAAGGGGCATTGATAATGTCATTTTAATCCACTGCGACCTCCACCACTCTTCCAAGGGGCATTAAAACCGTCTTTTTAAGCTACTGTGACCTCCACGTCTCTTCCAAGTGGCATTAAACCGTCAATTTAAACCACTCTGAACTCCACAGCTCTTGCAAGAGCCATTGATATTGTCTTTTTATTCCACTGTAACCTCCACCACTCTTCCAAGGGGCATTGATTTTGTCTTTTTAATCCACTGCGACCTCCACCACTCTTCCAAGGGGCATTGATATTGTCTTTTTAATCAACTGCGACCTCCACCTCTCGTCCAAGGGGCATTAAAACCGTCTTGTGAAGCTACTGTGACCTTCACATCCCTTCCACTGGGCATTGATATTGTCTTTTTATAACACTGCGACCTCCACCACTCTTCCAAGGGGCATTGATATTGTCTTTTTAATCCACTGCGACCTCCACCACTTTTCCAAGGGGCATTGATATTGTCTTTTTAATCCACTGTGACCTCCACGTCTCTTCCAAGGGGCATTAAAGCCGTCAATTTAAACCACTCTGAACTCCACAGCTCTTGCAAGAGGCATTGATATTGTCTTTTTATTCCACTGTAACCTCCACCACTTTTCCAAGGGGCATTGATTTTGTCTTTTTAATCCACTGCGACCTCCACCACTCTTCCAAGGGGCATTGATATTGTCTTTTAAATCAACTGCGACCTCCACCTCTCTTCCAAGGGACATTAAAACCGTCTTGTGAAGCTACTGTGACCTTCACATCCCTTCCACTGGGCATTGATATTGTCTTTTTATAACACTGCGACCTCCACCACTCTTCCAATGGGCATTGATATTGTCTTTTTAATCCTCTGCAACCTCCACCACTCTTCCAAGGGGCATTAAAACAGTCTTGTTAAGCTATTGTGACCTCCACGTCTCTTCCAAGGGGCATTAAACCGTCTGTTTAAACCACTCTGAACTCCACAGCTCTTCCAAGGGGCATTGATATTGTCTTTTTATTCCACTGTAACCTCTACCACTCTTCCAAGGGGCATTGATTTTGTCTTTTTTTTCCACTGCGAACTTCAACACTCTTCCAATGGCCATTGATATTGTCTTTTTAATCCCCTGCAACCTCCACCACTCTTCATAAGGGGCATTAAAACCGCCTTGTTAAGCTACTGTGACCTCCTCGTCAATTTCATGGGGCATTGATATTGTCTTTTTATTCCACTGCGACCTCCACCACTCTTCCAAGGGGCATTGATATTGTCTTTTTAATCCACTGTGACCTCCACTTCTCTTCCAAGGGGCATTAAAACCGTCTTGTGAAGCTACTGTGACCTTCACATCCCTTCCACTGGGCATTGATATTGTCTTTTTATAACACTGCGACCTCCACCACTCTTCTAATGGGCATTGATATTGTCTTTTTAATCCTCTGCAACCTCCACCACTCTTCCAAGGGGCATTAAAACAGTCTTGTTAAGCTATTGTGACCTCCACGTCTCTTCCAAGGGGCATTAAACCGTCTGTTTAAACCACTCTGAACTCCACAGCTCTTCCAAGGGGCATTGATATTGTCTTTTTATTCCACTGTAACCTCCACCACTCTTCCAAGGGGCATTGATTTTGTCTTTTTTTTCCACTGCGAACTTCAACACTCTTCCAATGGGCATTGATATTGTCTTTTTAATCCCCTGCAACCTCCACCACTCTTCCAAGGGGCATTAAAACCGCCTTGTTAAGCTACTGTGACCTCCTCGTCAATTTCATGGGGCATTGATATTGTCTTTTTATTCCACTGCGACCTCCACCACTCTTCCAAGGGGCATTGATATTATCTTTTTAATCCACTGTGACCTCCAAGTCTCTTCCAAGGGGCATTAAAGCCGTCAATTTAAACCACTCTGAACTCCACAGCTCTTGCAAGAGGCATTGATATTGTCTTTTTATTCCACTGTAACCTCCACCACTCTTCCAAGGGGCATTGATTTTGTCTTTTTAATCCACTGCGACCTCCACCACTCTTCCAAGGGGCATTGATATTGTCTTTTAAATCAACTGCAACCTCCACCTCTCTTCCAAGGGGCATTAAAACCGTCTTGTGAAGCTACTGTGACCTTCACATCCCTTCCACTGGGCATTGATATTGTCTTTTTATAACACTGCGACCTCCACCACTCTTCCAATGGGCATTGATATTGTCTTTTTAATCCTCTGCAACCTCCACCACTCTTCCAAGGGGCATTAAAACAGTCTTGTTAAGCTACTGTGACCTCCACGTCTCTTCCAAGGGGCATTAAACCGTCTGGTTAAACCACTCTGAACTCCACAGCTCTTCCAAGGGGCATTGATATTGTCTTTTTTTTCCACTGTAACCTCCACCACTCTTCCAAGGGGCATTGATTTTGTCTTTTTTTTCCACTGCGAACTTCAACACTCTTCCAATGGGCATTGATATTGTCTTTTTAATCCCCTGCAACCTCCACCACTCTTCCAAGTGGCATTAAAACCGCCTTGTTAAGCTACTGTGACCTCCTCGTCAATTTCATGGGGCATTGATATATTCTTTTTATTCCACTGCGACCTCCACCACTCTTCCAAGGGGCATTGATATTGTCTTTTTAATCCACTGCGAACTCCATCACTCTTCCAAGGGGCATTAAAACCGTCTTGTTATGCAACTGTGACGTCGACTTCTCCTCCAAGGGGCATTAAAACTATCTGGTTAAACAACTCTGAACTCCACAGCTCTTCCAAGGGGCATTTGTATCGTCATTTTATTCCACTCTTACCTCCACCACTCTTATAAGGGGCATTGACATTGTCTTTTTATTCCACTGCGACCTCCACCACTCTTCCAAGGGGCATTGATATTGTGTTTTTATTCCACTGCGACCTCCACCACACTTCTAAGGAGCATTGATATTGTCTTTTTAATCCACTGCGACCTCCACCACTCTTCCAAGGGGCATTAAAACAGTTTTGATAAGCTACTGCGACCTCCACATCTCTTCCAAGGGGCATTAAAACCGTCTGGTTAAACCACTCTGAACTCTACAGCTCTTCCAAGAGGCATTGATATTGTCTTTTTATTCGATTGTAACCTCCACCACTCTTCTAAGGGGCATTAAAACCGTCTTGTTAAGCTACTGTGACCTCCACGTCTCTTCCAAGGGGCATTGATATTGTCTTTTTATTCCACTGTAACCTCCACAACTCTTCCAAGGGGCATTGATATTGTCTTTTTATTCCACTGTAACCTCCACCACTCTTCCAAGGGGCATTGATATTGTCTTTTTAATCCACTGCGAACTCCACCACTTTTCCAAGGGGCATTAAAACCATCTTGTTAAGCTACTGTGACCTCCATGTCTCTACCAAGGGGCATTAAAACCGTCAATTTAAACAACTCTGAACTCCACAGCTCTTGCAAGAGGCATTGATATTGTCTTTTTATTCGACTGTAACCTCCACCACTCTTCCAAGGGGCATTGATTTTGTCTTTTTAATCCACTACAACCTCCATCTCTCTTCCAAGAAGCATTAAAGCCGTCTTGTTTAGCTACTGTGACCTCCACGTCTATTCCATGGTGCCTTAAAACCTTCTGGTTAAACCACTGTGAACTCCACAGCTCTTCCAAGGGGCATTGATATTGTCTTTTTATTCCACTGTAACCTCCACCACTCTTCCAAGGGGCATTGACATTGTCTTTTTATTTTACTGCGACCTCCACCAATCTTCCAAGGGGCATTAATATTGTCTTTTTATTCCACTGCGACCTCCACCACTCTTCCAAGGGTCATTGATATTGTCTTTTTATTCCACTGTAACCTCCACCACTCTTCCAAGGGGCATTGATATTGTCTTTTTATTCCACTGCGACCTCCACCTCTCTTCCAAGGGGCATTAAAACCATCTTGCTAAGCTACTGTGACCTCCACGTCTCTTACACTAGGCATTGATATTGTCTTTTTATTCCACTGCGACCTCCACATCCCTTCCAAGTGGAATTGATATTGTCTTTTAATTCCACTGCGACCTCCACCACTCTTCCAAGGGGCATTAAAACAGTTTTGATAAGCTACTGTGACCTCCTCGTCTCTACCAAGGGGCATTTAAACCGTCTGGTTAAACCAGTCTGATCTCCACAGCTCTTCCAAGAGGCAATGATATTGTCTTTTTATTCGACTGTAACCTCCACCACTCTTCCAAGGGGCATTAAACCATCTGGTTAACCCACTCTGTACTCCACAGCTCTTCCAAGAGGCGTTGATATTGTCTTTTTATTCGACTGTAACCTCCACCACTCTTCCAAGGGGCATTGAAATTGTCTCTGTTTTCCACTGCGACCCCCACCACTCTTCCAAGGGGCTTTGATATTGTATTTTTTATCCACTGTGACCTCCACCACTCTTCCGATGGGCATTAAAACCGTCTTGTTATGCTACTGTGACCTCCACGTCCCTTCCACGAGGCATTGATATTGTCTTTTTATTCCACTGCGACCTCCACCACTCTTCCAAGGGGCATTAAACCATCTGGTTAAACCACTCTGTACTCCACAGCTCTTCCAAGAGGCGTTGATATTGTCTTTTTATTCGACTGTAACCTCCACCACTCTTCCAAGGGGCATTGAAATTGTCTCTGTTTTCCACTGCGACCTCCACCACTCTTCCAAGGGGCTTTGATATTGTCTTTTTTATCCACTGTGACCTCCACCACTCTTCCGATGGGCATTAAAACAGTCTTGTTATGCTACTGTGACCTCCACGTCCCATCCACGGGGCATTGATATTGTCTTTTTATTCGACTGCGACCTCCACCACTCTTCCAAGGGGCATTAAACCATCTTGTTAAGCTACTGTGACCTCCAAGTCTCTTTCAAGGGGCATTAAAACTGTCTGGTTAAACCGCTCTGAGCTCCACAGCTCTTCCAAGGGGCATTGACAATGTCTTTTTATTCCATTGTAACCTTCTGCACTCTTCCAAGTGCATAGATATTGCCTTTTTATTCCTCTGCGACGTCCACGACTCTTCCAAGGGGCATTCAAACAGTCTTGTTAAGGTACTGTGACCTCCAAGTTTCTTACACAGGGCATTGATATTGTCTTTTTATTCCACTGTAACCTCCACCACTCTTGCAAGGGGGAGTGATATTGTCTATTTATTCCACTCTAACCTCCACCAATCTTCCAAGGGGCATGGATATTGTCTTTTTATTCCACTGCGACCTCCATCACTCTTGTAAGGTGCATTGATATTGTCTTTTAAATCCACAACGATCTCCACCACTCTTCCAAGGTGTATTATAACACTTTTGTTAAGCTACTGTGACCTCCACGTCTATTCCACGGTGCATTAAAACTTTCTGGTTAAACCACTGTGAACTCCACAGCTCTTCCAAGGGGCATTGATATTGTCTTTTTATTCCATTCTAACATCCACCACTCTTCCAAAGGACATTGATATTGTCTTTTTATTTTACTGCGACCTCCACCACTCTTCCAAGGGGCATTAATATTGTTTTTTTATTCCACTGTGACCTCCACGTCTCTTCCAAGGGGTATTGATATTGTCTTTTTATTTAATTGGAACCTCCACCACTCTTCCAAGGGGCATTGATATTGTCTTTTTATTCCACTTTAACCTCCACCATTCTTCCAAGCTACATTGATATTGTCTCTTTTTTCCAATGTAACCTCCACCACTCTTCCAAGGGGCATTCATATTGTCTTTTTATTCCACTGTAACCTACATCACTCTTCCAAGGTGCATTGATATTGTCTTTTTAATCCACTGGGACCTCTACCACTCCTCCAAGGGGCTTTAAAACAGTCTTGATAAGCTTCTGTGACCTCCACGTCTCTTCCAAGTGGCATTAAAACCGCATGGTTAAACCACTCTGAACTCCACAGCTCTTCCAAGAGGCATTGATATTGTCTTTTTTTTCAACTGTAACCTCCACTACTCTTCCAAGGGGCATTGATATTGTCTTTCTTTCCACTGCGACCTCCACCACTCTTCCAAGGGGATTTGATAGTCTTTTTATTCCACTGCGACCTCCACCACTCCTCCAAGGGGCATTAAAACCGTCCTGTTAAGCTACTGTGACCTCCACGTTCCTTCCACGGGGCATTGATATTGTCTTTTTATTCCACTGCGACTTCCACCACTCTTCTAAGGGACATTGATATTGTCTTTTTTTTCCACTGTAACCTCCACGACTCTTCTAAGGGGCATTGATATTTTCTTTTTATTCCACTGCAACCTCCACCACTCTTTCAAGGGGCATTGATAATGTCTTTTTAATCCACTGCGACCTAAACCAATCTTCCAAGGGGCATTAAAACCGTCTTGTTAAGCTACTGTGACCTCCACGTCTCTTCCAAGTGGCATTAAAACCGTCAATTTAAACCACTCTGAACTCCACAGCTCTTGCAAGAGGCATTGATATTTTCTTTTTATTCCACTGTAACCTCCACCACTCTTCCAAGGGGCATTGATATTGTCTTTTTAATCCACTGCGACCTCCACCACTCTTCCAAGGGGCATTGATATTGTCTTTTTAATCCACTGTGACCTCCACGTCTCTTCCAAGGGGCATTAAAACCGTCAATTGAAACCACTCTGAACTCCACAGCTCTTCCAAGGAGCACTGGTATTGTCTTTTTATTCCACTCTAGCTTCCACCACTCTTCCAAGGGGCATTGACATTGTCTATTTATTCCACTGCGTCCTCCACCACTCTTCCAAGGGTCATTACGACCATCTTGTTAAGCTACAGTGACCTCCACAACTCTTCCTTGGGGCATTGATATTATCTTTTTATTCCACTGTAACCTCCACCACTCTTCCAAAGGGCATTGATTTTGTCTTCTTATTCCATTGCGACCTCTACCACTCTTCCAATGGGCATTGATATTGTCTTTTTAATCCACTGCAACCTCCAACACTCTTCCAAGGGGCATTAAAACAGTCTTGTTAAGCTACTGTGACCTCCACGCCTCTTCCAAGGGGCATTAAAACCATCTGGTTAAACCACTCTGAACTCCACAGCTCTTCCAAGGGGCATTGATATTGTCTTATAATTCCACTGCGAACTTCACCACTCTTCCAATGGGCATTGATATTGTCTTTTTAATCCCCTGCAACCTCCACCACTCTTCCAAGGGGCATTAAAACCGCCTTGTTAAGCTACTGTGACCTCCAAGTCAATTCTACGGGGCATTGATATTGTCTTTTTATTCCACTCCGACCTCCACCACTCTTTCAAGGGGCATTGATATTTTCTTTTTAATCCACTGCGAACTCCACCACTCTTCCAACGGGCAATAAAACCGTCTCGTTATGCTACTGTGACGTCGACTTCTCCTCCAAGGGGCATTAAAACCATCTGGTTAAACAACTCTGAACTCCACCACTCTTCCAAGGGGCATTGACATTGTCTTTTATTCCACTGCGACCTCCACCACTCTTCCAAGGGGCATTAAAACCATATTGTTAAGCTACAGTGACCTCCACATTTCTTCCCCGGGGCATTGATATGTCGTTTTACTCCACTGTAACCTCCACCAATCTTCCAAGGGGCATTGATATTGTTTTTTTATTCCACTGCGACCTCCTCCACTCTTCCAAGGGGCATTAAAACCGCCTTGTTAAGTTACTGTGACCTCCACATCTCTTCCAAGGAGCGTTAAAACCGTCTGGTTATACCACTCTGAACTCCACAGCTCTTCCAAGGGGCACTATTATTGTCTTTTTATTCCACTGTAACCTCCACCACTCTTCCAAGTGGCATTGATATTGTCTTTTTATTCCACTGCGACCTCCACCAGTCCTCCAAGAGGCATTAAAACCGTCTTGTTAAGCTACTGTGACCTCCACATCTCTTCCACTGGGCATTGAAATTGTCTTTTTATTCCACTGTAACCTCCACCACTCGTCCAAGGGGCATTGATATTGTCTTTTTATTCCACTGCGACCTCCACCACTCTTCGAAGGGGCATTGATAATGTCTTTTTATTCCACTGCGACCTCCACCACTCTTCCAAGGCTCATTGATATTGTCTTTTTAATCCACTGCGACCTCCACCACTCTTCCAAGGGGCATTAAAACCGTCTTTTTAAGCTATTGTGACGTCCACATCTCTTCCATGGGGCATTGATATTGTCTTTTTATATAACTGTAACCTCCACCACTGTTCCAAAGGGCATTGATATTGTCTTTTTATTCCACTGTAACCTCCATCACTCTTCCAAGGGGCATTGATATTGTCTTTTTATTCAACTGCAACCTCCACCACTCTTCTAAGGGGCATTGATATTGTCTATTTATTCCACTGTGGCCTCCACCACTCTTCCAAGGGGCATTCATATTGTCTTTTTAATCCACTGCGACCTCCAAAACTCTTCCAAGTGGAATTGATGTTGTCTTTTTATTCCACTGCGACCTCCACCACTCTTCCAAGGGGCATTAAAACAGTTTTGATAAGCTACTGTGACCTCCTCGTCTCTTCCAAGGGGCATTAAAACCATCTGGTTAAACCACTCTGAACTCCACAGCTCTTCCAAGAGGCATTGATATTGTCTTTTTATTCAACTGTAACCTCCACCACTCTCCCAAGGGGCATTAAACCATCTGTTTAAACCACTCTGTACAACACAGCTCTCCAAGAGGCTTTGATATTGTCTTTTTAATCCACTGTGACCTCCACGTCTCTTCCAAGGGGCATTAAAGCCGTCAATTTAAACCACTCTGAACTCCACAGCTCTTGCAAGAGGCATTGATATTGTCTTTTTATTCCACTGTAACCTCCACCACTTTTCCAAGGGGCATTGATTTTGTCTTTTTAATCCACTGCGACCTCCACCACTCTTCCAAGGGGCATTGATATTGTCTTTTAAATCAACTGCGACCTCCACCTCTCTTCCAAGGGACATTAAAACCGTCTTGTGAAGCTACTGTGACCTTCACATCCCTTCCACTGGGCATTGATATTGTCTTTTTATAACACTGCGACCTCCACCACTCTTCCAATGGGCATTGATATTGTCTTTTTAATCCTCTGCAACCTCCACCACTCTTCCAAGGGGCATTAAAACAGTCTTGTTAAGCTATTGTGACCTCCACGTCTCTTCCAAGGGGCATTAAACCGTCTGTTTAAACCACTCTGAACTCCACAGCTCTTCCAAGGGGCATTGATATTGTCTTTTTATTCCACTGTAACCTCTACCACTCTTCCAAGGGGCATTGATTTTGTCTTTTTTTTCCACTGCGAACTTCAACACTCTTCCAATGGCCATTGATATTGTCTTTTTAATCCCCTGCAACCTCCACCACTCTTCATAAGGGGCATTAAAACCGCCTTGTTAAGCTACTGTGACCTCCTCGTCAATTTCATGGGGCATTGATATTGTCTTTTTATTCCACTGCGACCTCCACCACTCTTCCAAGGGGCATTGATATTGTCTTTTTAATCCACTGTGACCTCCACTTCTCTTCCAAGGGGCATTAAAACCGTCTTGTGAAGCTACTGTGACCTTCACATCCCTTCCACTGGGCATTGATATTGTCTTTTTATAACACTGCGACCTCCACCACTCTTCTAATGGGCATTGATATTGTCTTTTTAATCCTCTGCAACCTCCACCACTCTTCCAAGGGGCATTAAAACAGTCTTGTTAAGCTATTGTGACCTCCACGTCTCTTCCAAGGGGCATTAAACCGTCTGTTTAAACCACTCTGAACTCCACAGCTCTTCCAAGGGGCATTGATATTGTCTTTTTATTCCACTGTAACCTCCACCACTCTTCCAAGGGGCATTGATTTTGTCTTTTTTTTCCACTGCGAACTTCAACACTCTTCCAATGGGCATTGATATTGTCTTTTTAATCCCCTGCAACCTCCACCACTCTTCCAAGGGGCATTAAAACCGCCTTGTTAAGCTACTGTGACCTCCTCGTCAATTTCATGGGGCATTGATATTGTCTTTTTATTCCACTGCGACCTCCACCACTCTTCCAAGGGGCATTGATATTATCTTTTTAATCCACTGTGACCTCCAAGTCTCTTCCAAGGGGCATTAAAGCCGTCAATTTAAACCACTCTGAACTCCACAGCTCTTGCAAGAGGCATTGATATTGTCTTTTTATTCCACTGTAACCTCCACCACTCTTCCAAGGGGCATTGATTTTGTCTTTTTAATCCACTGCGACCTCCACCACTCTTCCAAGGGGCATTGATATTGTCTTTTAAATCAACTGCAACCTCCACCTCTCTTCCAAGGGGCATTAAAACCGTCTTGTGAAGCTACTGTGACCTTCACATCCCTTCCACTGGGCATTGATATTGTCTTTTTATAACACTGCGACCTCCACCACTCTTCCAATGGGCATTGATATTGTCTTTTTAATCCTCTGCAACCTCCACCACTCTTCCAAGGGGCATTAAAACAGTCTTGTTAAGCTACTGTGACCTCCACGTCTCTTCCAAGGGGCATTAAACCGTCTGGTTAAACCACTCTGAACTCCACAGCTCTTCCAAGGGGCATTGATATTGTCTTTTTTTTCCACTGTAACCTCCACCACTCTTCCAAGGGGCATTGATTTTGTCTTTTTTTTCCACTGCGAACTTCAACACTCTTCCAATGGGCATTGATATTGTCTTTTTAATCCCCTGCAACCTCCACCACTCTTCCAAGTGGCATTAAAACCGCCTTGTTAAGCTACTGTGACCTCCTCGTCAATTTCATGGGGCATTGATATATTCTTTTTATTCCACTGCGACCTCCACCACTCTTCCAAGGGGCATTGATATTGTCTTTTTAATCCACTGCGAACTCCATCACTCTTCCAAGGGGCATTAAAACCGTCTTGTTATGCAACTGTGACGTCGACTTCTCCTCCAAGGGGCATTAAAACTATCTGGTTAAACAACTCTGAACTCCACAGCTCTTCCAAGGGGCATTTGTATCGTCATTTTATTCCACTCTTACCTCCACCACTCTTATAAGGGGCATTGACATTGTCTTTTTATTCCACTGCGACCTCCACCACTCTTCCAAGGGGCATTGATATTGTGTTTTTATTCCACTGCGACCTCCACCACACTTCTAAGGAGCATTGATATTGTCTTTTTAATCCACTGCGACCTCCACCACTCTTCCAAGGGGCATTAAAACAGTTTTGATAAGCTACTGCGACCTCCACATCTCTTCCAAGGGGCATTAAAACCGTCTGGTTAAACCACTCTGAACTCTACAGCTCTTCCAAGAGGCATTGATATTGTCTTTTTATTCGATTGTAACCTCCACCACTCTTCTAAGGGGCATTAAAACCGTCTTGTTAAGCTACTGTGACCTCCACGTCTCTTCCAAGGGGCATTGATATTGTCTTTTTATTCCACTGTAACCTCCACAACTCTTCCAAGGGGCATTGATATTGTCTTTTTATTCCACTGTAACCTCCACCACTCTTCCAAGGGGCATTGATATTGTCTTTTTAATCCACTGCGAACTCCACCACTTTTCCAAGGGGCATTAAAACCATCTTGTTAAGCTACTGTGACCTCCATGTCTCTACCAAGGGGCATTAAAACCGTCAATTTAAACAACTCTGAACTCCACAGCTCTTGCAAGAGGCATTGATATTGTCTTTTTATTCGACTGTAACCTCCACCACTCTTCCAAGGGGCATTGATTTTGTCTTTTTAATCCACTACAACCTCCATCTCTCTTCCAAGAAGCATTAAAGCCGTCTTGTTTAGCTACTGTGACCTCCACGTCTATTCCATGGTGCCTTAAAACCTTCTGGTTAAACCACTGTGAACTCCACAGCTCTTCCAAGGGGCATTGATATTGTCTTTTTATTCCACTGTAACCTCCACCACTCTTCCAAGGGGCATTGACATTGTCTTTTTATTTTACTGCGACCTCCACCAATCTTCCAAGGGGCATTAATATTGTCTTTTTATTCCACTGCGACCTCCACCACTCTTCCAAGGGTCATTGATATTGTCTTTTTATTCCACTGTAACCTCCACCACTCTTCCAAGGGGCATTGATATTGTCTTTTTATTCCACTGCGACCTCCACCTCTCTTCCAAGGGGCATTAAAACCATCTTGCTAAGCTACTGTGACCTCCACGTCTCTTACACTAGGCATTGATATTGTCTTTTTATTCCACTGCGACCTCCACATCCCTTCCAAGTGGAATTGATATTGTCTTTTAATTCCACTGCGACCTCCACCACTCTTCCAAGGGGCATTAAAACAGTTTTGATAAGCTACTGTGACCTCCTCGTCTCTACCAAGGGGCATTTAAACCGTCTGGTTAAACCACTCTGATCTCCACAGCTCTTCCAAGAGGCAATGATATTGTCTTTTTATTCGACTGTAACCTCCACCACTCTTCCAAGGGGCATTAAACCATCTGGTTAACCCACTCTGTACTCCACAGCTCTTCCAAGAGGCGTTGATATTGTCTTTTTATTCGACTGTAACCTCCACCACTCTTCCAAGGGGCATTGAAATTGTCTCTGTTTTCCACTGCGACCCCCACCACTCTTCCAAGGGGCTTTGATATTGTATTTTTTATCCACTGTGACCTCCACCACTCTTCCGATGGGCATTAAAACCGTCTTGTTATGCTACTGTGACCTCCACGTCCCTTCCACGAGGCATTGATATTGTCTTTTTATTCCACTGCGACCTCCACCACTCTTCCAAGGGGCATTAAACCATCTGGTTAAACCACTCTGTACTCCACAGCTCTTCCAAGAGGCGTTGATATTGTCTTTTTATTCGACTGTAACCTCCACCACTCTTCCAAGGGGCATTGAAATTGTCTCTGTTTTCCACTGCGACCTCCACCACTCTTCCAAGGGGCTTTGATATTGTCTTTTTTATCCACTGTGACCTCCACCACTCTTCCGATGGGCATTAAAACAGTCTTGTTATGCTACTGTGACCTCCACGTCCCATCCACGGGGCATTGATATTGTCTTTTTATTCGACTGCGACCTCCACCACTCTTCCAAGGGGCATTAAACCATCTTGTTAAGCTACTGTGACCTCCAAGTCTCTTTCAAGGGGCATTAAAACTGTCTGGTTAAACCGCTCTGAGCTCCACAGCTCTTCCAAGGGGCATTGACAATGTCTTTTTATTCCATTGTAACCTTCTGCACTCTTCCAAGTGCATAGATATTGCCTTTTTATTCCTCTGCGACGTCCACGACTCTTCCAAGGGGCATTCAAACAGTCTTGTTAAGGTACTGTGACCTCCAAGTTTCTTACACAGGGCATTGATATTGTCTTTTTATTCCACTGTAACCTCCACCACTCTTGCAAGGGGGAGTGATATTGTCTATTTATTCCACTCTAACCTCCACCAATCTTCCAAGGGGCATGGATATTGTCTTTTTATTCCACTGCGACCTCCATCACTCTTGTAAGGTGCATTGATATTGTCTTTTAAATCCACAACGATCTCCACCACTCTTCCAAGGTGTATTATAACACTTTTGTTAAGCTACTGTGACCTCCACGTCTATTCCACGGTGCATTAAAACTTTCTGGTTAAACCACTGTGAACTCCACAGCTCTTCCAAGGGGCATTGATATTGTCTTTTTATTCCATTCTAACATCCACCACTCTTCCAAAGGACATTGATATTGTCTTTTTATTTTACTGCGGCCTCCACCACTCTTCCAAGGGGCATTAATATTGTTTTTTTATTCCACTGTGACCTCCACGTCTCTTCCAAGGGGTATTGATATTGTCTTTTTATTTAATTGGAACCTCCACCACTCTTCCAAGGGGCATTGATATTGTCTTTTTATTCCACTTTAACCTCCACCATTCTTCCAAGCTACATTGATATTGTCTCTTTTTTCCAATGTAACCTCCACCACTCTTCCAAGGGGCATTCATATTGTCTTTTTATTCCACTGTAACCTACATCACTCTTCCAAGGTGCATTGATATTGTCTTTTTAATCCACTGGGACCTCTACCACTCCTCCAAGGGGCTTTAAAACAGTCTTGATAAGCTTCTGTGACCTCCACGTCTCTTCCAAGTGGCATTAAAACCGCATGGTTAAACCACTCTGAACTCCACAGCTCTTCCAAGAGGCATTGATATTGTCTTTTTTTTCAACTGTAACCTCCACTACTCTTCCAAGGGGCATTGATATTGTCTTTCTTTCCACTGCGACCTCCACCACTCTTCCAAGGGGATTTGATAGTCTTTTTATTCCACTGCGACCTCCACCACTCCTCCAAGGGGCATTAAAACCGTCCTGTTAAGCTACTGTGACCTCCACGTTCCTTCCACGGGGCATTGATATTGTCTTTTTATTCCACTGCGACTTCCACCACTCTTCTAAGGGACATTGATATTGTCTTTTTTTTCCACTGTAACCTCCACGACTCTTCTAAGGGGCATTGATATTTTCTTTTTATTCCACTGCAACCTCCACCACTCTTTCAAGGGGCATTGATAATGTCTTTTTAATCCACTGCGACCTAAACCAATCTTCCAAGGGGCATTAAAACCGTCTTGTTAAGCTACTGTGACCTCCACGTCTCTTCCAAGTGGCATTAAAACCGTCAATTTAAACCACTCTGAACTCCACAGCTCTTGCAAGAGGCATTGATATTTTCTTTTTATTCCACTGTAACCTCCACCACTCTTCCAAGGGGCATTGATATTGTCTTTTTAATCCACTGCGACCTCCACCACTCTTCCAAGGGGCATTGATATTGTCTTTTTAATCCACTGTGACCTCCACGTCTCTTCCAAGGGGCATTAAAACCGTCAATTGAAACCACTCTGAACTCCACAGCTCTTCCAAGGAGCACTGGTATTGTCTTTTTATTCCACTCTAGCTTCCACCACTCTTCCAAGGGGCATTGACATTGTCTATTTATTCCACTGCGTCCTCCACCACTCTTCCAAGGGTCATTACGACCATCTTGTTAAGCTACAGTGACCTCCACAACTCTTCCTTGGGGCATTGATATTATCTTTTTATTCCACTGTAACCTCCACCACTCTTCCAAAGGGCATTGATTTTGTCTTCTTATTCCATTGCGACCTCTACCACTCTTCCAATGGGCATTGATATTGTCTTTTTAATCCACTGCAACCTCCAACACTCTTCCAAGGGGCATTAAAACAGTCTTGTTAAGCTACTGTGACCTCCACGCCTCTTCCAAGGGGCATTAAAACCATCTGGTTAAACCACTCTGAACTCCACAGCTCTTCCAAGGGGCATTGATATTGTCTTATAATTCCACTGCGAACTTCACCACTCTTCCAATGGGCATTGATATTGTCTTTTTAATCCCCTGCAACCTCCACCACTCTTCCAAGGGGCATTAAAACCGCCTTGTTAAGCTACTGTGACCTCCAAGTCAATTCTACGGGGCATTGATATTGTCTTTTTATTCCACTGCGACCTCCACCACTCTTTCAAGGGGCATTGATATTTTCTTTTTAATCCACTGCGAACTCCACCACTCTTCCAACGGGCAATAAAACCGTCTCGTTATGCTACTGTGACGTCGACTTCTCCTCCAAGGGGCATTAAAACCATCTGGTTAAACAACTCTGAACTCCACCACTCTTCCAAGGGGCATTGACATTGTCTTTTATTCCACTGCGACCTCCACCACTCTTCCAAGGGGCATTAAAACCATATTGTTAAGCTACAGTGACCTCCACATTTCTTCCCCGGGGCATTGATATGTCGTTTTACTCCACTGTAACCTCCACCAATCTTCCAAGGGGCATTGATATTGTTTTTTTATTCCACTGCGACCTCCTCCACTCTTCCAAGGGGCATTAAAACCGCCTTGTTAAGTTACTGTGACCTCCACATCTCTTCCAAGGAGCGTTAAAACCGTCTGGTTATACCACTCTGAACTCCACAGCTCTTCCAAGGGGCACTATTATTGTCTTTTTATTCCACTGTAACCTCCACCACTCTTCCAAGTGGCATTGATATTGTCTTTTTATTCCACTGCGACCTCCACCAGTCCTCCAAGAGGCATTAAAACCGTCTTGTTAAGCTACTGTGACCTCCACATCTCTTCCACTGGGCATTGAAATTGTCTTTTTATTCCACTGTAACCTCCACCACTCGTCCAAGGGGCATTGATATTGTCTTTTTATTCCACTGCGACCTCCACCACTCTTCGAAGGGGCATTGATAATGTCTTTTTATTCCACTGCGACCTCCACCACTCTTCCAAGGCTCATTGATATTGTCTTTTTAATCCACTGCGACCTCCACCACTCTTCCAAGGGGCATTAAAACCGTCTTTTTAAGCTATTGTGACGTCCACATCTCTTCCATGGGGCATTGATATTGTCTTTTTATATAACTGTAACCTCCACCACTGTTCCAAAGGGCATTGATATTGTCTTTTTATTCCACTGTAACCTCCATCACTCTTCCAAGGGGCATTGATATTGTCTTTTTATTCAACTGCAACCTCCACCACTCTTCTAAGGGGCATTGATATTGTCTATTTATTCCACTGTGGCCTCCACCACTCTTCCAAGGGGCATTCATATTGTCTTTTTAATCCACTGCGACCTCCAAAACTCTTCCAAGTGGAATTGATGTTGTCTTTTTATTCCACTGCGACCTCCACCACTCTTCCAAGGGGCATTAAAACAGTTTTGATAAGCTACTGTGACCTCCTCGTCTCTTCCAAGGGGCATTAAAACCATCTGGTTAAACCACTCTGAACTCCACAGCTCTTCCAAGAGGCATTGATATTGTCTTTTTATTCAACTGTAACCTCCACCACTCTCCCAAGGGGCATTAAACCATCTGTTTAAACCACTCTGTACAACACAGCTCTCCAAGAGGCTTTGATATTGTCTTTTTATTCGACTGTAACCTCCACCACTCTTCCAAGGGGCATTGAAATTGTCTCTGTTTTCCACTGCGACCTCCACCAATCTTCCAAGGGGCTTTGATATTGTCTTTTTTATCCACTGTGACCTCCACCACTCTTCCGATGGGCATTAAAACCGTCTTGTTATGCTACTGTGACCTCCACGTCCCTTCCACGTGGCATTGATATTGTCTTTTTATTCCATTGCGACCTCCACCACTCTTCGAAGGGGCATTAAAACCATCTTGTTAAGCTACTGTGACCTCCAAGTCTCTTTGAAGGGGCATTAAAACTGTCTGGTTAAACCGCTCTGAGCTCCACAGCTCTTCCAAGGGGCATTGACAATGTCTTTTTATTCCATTGTAACCTTCTGCACTCTTCCAAGTGCATTGATATTGCCTTTTTATTCCTCTGCGACGTCCACGACTCTTCCAAGGGGCATTAAAACCATCTTGTTAAGCTACTGTGACCGCCAAGTTTAGTACACAGGGCATTGATATTGTCTTTTTAATCCACTGTAACCTCCACCACTCTTCCAAGGGGGAGTGATATTGTCTTTTTATTCCACTGTAACTTCCACCAATCTTCCAAGGGGCATGGATATTGTCTTTTTATTCCACTGCGACCTCCACCACTCTTGTAAGGTGCATTGATATTGTCTTTTAAATCCACAACGATCTCCACAACTCTTCCAAGGGGTATTAAAACATTTTTGTTAAGCTACTGTGACCTCCACGTCTATTCCATGGTACATTAAAACTTTCTGGTTAAACCACTGTGACCTCCCCAGCTCTTCCATGGGGCATTGATATTGTCTTTTTATTCCACTCTAACCTCCACCACTCTTCCAACGGGCATTGATATTGTCTTTTTATTTTACTGCGACCTCCACCACTCTTCCGAGGGGCATTAATAATGTTTTTTTATTCCACTGTGACCTCCACGTCTCTTCCAAGGGGTATTGATATTGTATTTTTATTTAATTGGAACCTCCACCACTCTTTCAAGGGGCATTAATATTGTCTTTTTATTCCACTGTAACCTCCACCATTCTTCCAAGGGATATTGATATTGTCTCTTTATTCCACTGTAACCTCCACCACTCTTCCAAGGGGCATTGATATTGTCTTTTTATTCCACTGTAACCTCCACCACTCTTCCAAGGTCATTGATATTGTCTTTTTAATTCACTGGGACCTCTACCACTCCTCCAAGGGGCTTTAAAACAGTCTTGATAAGTTTCTGTGACCTCCACTTCTCTTCCAAGGGGCATTAAAACCGCATTGTTAAACCACTCTGAACTACACAGCTCTTCCAAGAGGCATTGAAATTGTCTTTTTTTTCAATTGCAACCTTCAACACTCTTCCAAGGGGCATTGATATTGTCTTTTTTTTCCACTGCGACCTCCACCACTCTTCCAAGGGGATTTGATAGTCTTTTTAATCCACTGCGACCTCCACCACTCTTCCAAGGGGCTTTAAAATTGTCTTGTTAAGCTACAGTGACCTCCACAACCCTTCCACGGGGCATTGATATTGTCTTTTTATTCCACTGCGACCTCCACCACTCTTCCAAGGGACATTGATATTGTCTTTTTAATCCACTGCGACCTCCACCACTCTTCTAAGGGAAATTGATATAGTCCTTTTTTTCCACTGTAACCTCCACCACTCTTCTAAGGGGCATTGATATTTTCTTTTTATTCCACTGCGACCTCCACCACTCTTCCAAGGGGCATTAACACCGTCTTGCTAAGCTACTGTGACCTCCACGTCTCTTCCAAGTGGCATTAAAACCGTCAATTTAAACCACTCTGAACTCCACAGCTCTTGCAAGAGGCATTGATATTGTCTTTTTATTCCACTGTAACCTCCACCACTCTTCCAAGGGGCATTGATTTTGTCTTTTTAATCCACTGCGACCTCCATCTCTCTACAAAGAAGCATTAAAACAGTCTTGTTAAGCTACTGTGACCTCCTCTTCTCTTCCAAGGGCCATTAAAACCGTCTGGTTAAACACTCTGAACTCCACAGCTCTTACAAGAGCATTGATATTGTCTTTTTATTCGCCCATAACATCCACCACTATTCCAAGCGGCATTGATATTGTCTTTTTATTCCACTGCGACCTCCACCACTCTTCCAAGGGTCATTGATATTGTCTTTTTAGTCAACTGCGACCTCCACCTCTTTTCCAAGGGGTATTAAAACCGTCTTGTGAAACTACTGTGATCTTCACATCCCTTCCACGGGGCATTGATATTGTCTTTTTATAACACTGCGACCTCCACCACTCTTCCAAGGGGCATTGATATTGTCTTTTTAATCCACTGCGACCTCCACCACTCTTCCAAGGGGCATTGATATTGTCTTTTTAATCCACTGTGACCTCCACGTCTCTTCAAAGGGGCATTAAAACCGTCAATTGAAACCACTCTGAGCTCAACAGCTCTTCCAAGGAGCACTGGTATTGTCTTTTTATTTCACTCTAACTTCCACCACTCTTCCAAGGGGCTTTGACATTGTCTATTTATTCCACTGCGACCTCCACAACTCTTCCAAGGGGCATTAAGACCATCTTGTTAAGCTACAGTGACCTCCACAACTCTTCCATGGGGCATTGATATTGTCTTTTTATTCCACTGTAACCTCCACCACTCTTCCAAGGGGCATTGATTTTGTCTTTTTATTCCATTGCGACCTCTACCACTCTTCCAATGGGCATTGATATTGTCTTATTAATCCACTGCAACCTCCACCACTCTTCCAAGGGGCATTAAAACAGTCTTGTTAAGCTACTGTGACCTCCACGTCAATTCCACGGGGCATTGATATTGTCTTTTTATTCCACTGCGACCTCCACCACTCTTTCAAGGGGCATTAATATTGTCTTTTTATTCCACTGTAACCTCCACCATTCTTCCAAGGGATATTGATATTGTCTCTTTATTCCACTGTAACCTCCACCACTCTTCCAAGGGGCATTGATATTGTCTTTTTATTTCACTCTAGCCTCCACCACTCTTCCAAGGGGCATTGACATTGTCTTTTTATTCCACTGTGACCTCCACCACTCTTCCAAGGGGCATTAAAACCATATTGTTAAGCTACAGTGACCTCCACATTTCTTCCACGGGGCATTGATATTGTCTTTTTATTCCACTGTAACCTCCACCAATCTTCCAAGGGGCATTGATATTGTTTTTTTATTCCACTGCGACCTCCACCACTCTTCCAAGGGGCATTAAAACTGTCTTGCTAAGTTACTGTGACCTCCACGTCTCTTCCAAGCAGCGTTAAAATCGTCTGGTTTTACCACTGTAAACTCTACAGCTCTTCCAAGGGGCACTATTATTGTCTTTTTATTCCACTGTAACCTCCACCACTCTTCCAAAGGGTCATTGATATTGTCTTTTTATTCCACTGCGACCTCCTCCAGTCCTCCAAGAGGCATTAAAACCGTCTTGTTAAGCTACTGTGACCTCCACATCTCTTCCACGGGGCATTGAAATTGTCTTTTTATTCCACTGTAACCTCCACCACTCGTCCAAGGGGCATTGATATTGTCGTTTTATTCCACTGCGACCTCCACCACTCTTCCAAGGGGCATTGATAATGTCTTTTTATTCCACTGCGAGCTCCACCACTCTTCCAAGGCTCATTGATATTGTCTTTTTAATCCCCTGTAACCTCCACCACTCTTCTAAGGGGCATTGATATTTTCTTTTTATTCCACTGCGACCTCCACCACTCTTCCATGGGGCATCGATAATGTTTTTTTAATCCACTGCGACCTCCACCACTCTTCCAAGGGGCATTAAAACCGTCTTGTTTAGCTACTGTGACCTCCAAGATTCTTCCAAGGGGCAATAAAAACGTCTGGTTAAACCGCTCTGAGCTCCACAGCTCTTCCAAGCGGTATTGACAAGGTCTTTTTATTCCATTGTAACCTCCACCACTCTTCCAAGGGCCATTGATATTGTCTTTTTATTCCACTGTGACCTCCACCTCTCTTCCAAGGGGCATTAAAACCATCTTGTTAAGCTACTGTGACCTCCAAGTCTCTTCCACGAGGCATTGATATTGTCTTTTTATTCCACTGCGACCTCCACATCTCTTCTAAGTGGAATTGATATTGTCTTTTTATTCCACTGCGACCTCCACCACTCTTCTAAGGGGCATTGATATTGTCTTTTTAATCCACTGCGACCTCCACCACTCTTCCAAGGGGCATTAAAACAGTTTTGATAAGCTACTGTGACCTCCACGTCTCTTCCAAGGAGCATTAAAACCGTCTGGTTAAATCACTCTGAACTCCACAGCTCTTGCAAGAGCCATTGATATTGTCTTTTTATTCCACTGTAACGTCCACCACTCTTCCAAGGGGCATTGATTTTGTCTTTTTAATCCACTGCGACCTCCATCACTCTACCAAGAAGCATTAAAACCGTCTTTTTTAGCTGCTGTGACCTCCACGTCAATTCCACGGTGCCTTAAAACCTTCTAGTTAAACCACTGTGAACTCCACAGCTCTTCCAAGGGGCATTGATATTGTCTTTTTATTCCACTGTAACCTCCACCACTCTTCCAAGGGGCATTGATATTGTCTTTTTATTTTACTGCGACCTCCACCACTCTTCCAAGGGGCATTGATATTGTATTTTTATTCCACAGCGACCTCCACCTCTCTTCCAAGGGGCATTAAAACCATCTTGTTAAGCTACTGTGACCTCCAAGTCTGTTCCACGAAGCATTGATATTGTCTTTTTATTCCACTGCGACCTCCACATCTCTTCCAAGGGGAATTGATATTGTCTTTTTATTCCACTGCGACCTCCACCACTCTTCGAAGGGGCATTAAAACAGTCTTGATAAGCTACTGTTACCTCCACGTCTCTTCCAAGGGGCATTGCACCGTCTGGCTAAACCACTCTGTACTCCACAGCTCTTCCAAGAGGCAATGATATTGTCTTTTTTATCCACTGCGACCTCCACCACTCTTCCAATGGGCATTAAAACCGTCTTGTTATGCTACTGTGACCTCCACGTCCCTTTCACGGCGCACTGATATTGTCTTTTTATTCCACTGCGACCTCCACCACTCTTCCAAGGGGCATTAAACCAGTCTTGTTATGCTACTGTGACCTCCAAGTTTCTTCCAAGGTGCATTAAAACCGTCTGGTTAAACCGCTCTGAGCTCCACAGCTCTTCCAAGGGGCATTGACAATGTCTTTTTATTCCATTGTAACCTTCTGCACTCTTCCAAGTGCATTGATATTGTCTTTTTATTCCTCTGCGACCTCCACGACTCTTCCAAGGGGCATTAAAACCATCTTGTTAAGCTACTGTGACCTCCAAGTTTCTTACACAGGGCATTGATAATGTCTTTTTATTCCACTGTAGCCTCCACCACTCTTCCAAGGGGCATTGATATTGTTTTTCATTCCACTGTAACCTCCACCAATCTTCCAAGGGGCATTGATATTGTCTTTTTATTCCACTGCGACCTCCACCACTCATCTAAGGTGCTTTGATATTGTCTTTTAAATCCACAACGAACTCCACCACTCTTCCAAGGGGCATTAAAACAGTCTTGTTAAGCTACTGTGACCTCCTTGTCTCTACCAAGGGGCATTAAAACCGTCTGGTTAAATACTCTGAACTCCACAGCTCTTACAAGAGGCATTGATATTGTCTTTTTATTCCACTGTAACCTCCACCACTCTTCCAAGGGGCATTGATTTTGTCTTTTTATTCCACTGCGAACTCCACCACTCTTCCAATGGGCATTGTTATTGTCTTTTTAATCCCCTGCAACCTCCACCACTCTTCCAAGGGGCATTAAAACCGCCTTGTTAAGCTACTGTGGCCTCCACGTCAATTCACGGGGAATTGATATTGTCTTTTTATTCCACTGCGACCTCCACCACTCTTCCAAGGGGCATTGATATTGTCTTTTTAATCCACTGCGAACTCCACCACTCTTCAAAGGGGCATTAAAACCGTCTTGTTATGCTACTGTGACGTCGACTTCTCCTCCAAGGGGCATTAAAACCATCTGGTTAAACAACTCTGAACTCCACAGCTCTTGTCTTTTTATTCCACTCTAACGTCCACCACTCTTCCAAGGGGCATTGACATTCTCTTTTTATTTCACTGCGACCTCCACCACTCTTCCAAGGGGCATTAAAACCATATTGTTAAGCTACAGTGACCTCCACATTGCTTCCACGGTGCATTGATATTGTCTTTTTATTCCACTGTAACCTCCACCAATCTTCCAAGGTGCATTGATATTGTTTTTTTATTCCACTGCGACCTCCACCACTCTTCCAAGGGGCATTAAAACCGTCTTGTAAAGTTACTGTGACCTCCACGTCTCTTCCAAGGAGCATTAAAACCATCTGGTTATACCACTCTGAACTCCACAGTTCTTCCAAGGGGCACTATTATTGTCTTTTTATTCCACTGTAACCTCAACCACTCTTTCCAAGTGGCATTGATATTGTCTTTTTATTCCACTGCGACCTCCACCAGTCCTCCAAGATGCATTAAAACCGTCTTGTTAAGCTACTGTGTCCTCCACGTCTCTTCCACGGGCATGGAAATTGTCTTTTTATTCCACTGTAACCTCCACCACTCGTCCAAGGGGCATTGATATTGTCTTTTTATTCCACTGCGACCTCCACCACTCTTCCTTGGGGCATTGATAATGTCGTTTTATTCCACTGCGACCTCCACCACTTTGGAAGTGCATTGAGGTGAAGGGTACATTGCTGGAAAAGGAAAAAAAAAAAAAAAACTCTTTAAATCTTAGTTTACGATTGTGAACGAGCTGCGTATGTCCGGAGCTTAAGTGCGAACGAAATTAAGTGTGTGACTTGTTTTTCAGTGAAGAGGTATTGGGAATCCTGCAGAAAATACCTGTGTGAATTGCGGTGAGTGCTGCATTGTGACCTGCTGAGTGCTTTTCTACCTGTTTAGATTTATTGGGCTTTTTAACCCCTATTTTCTCACTACAGTTTTAGTTTCTTAGTTTACTACCTGTGTATTTAAGGGTTAACTACATTGCACTAAAATCCTGAGGTGTAGATTTACTCACAAGGGGTTAATTAAGGGGAAGGGGTCATAATTAGGGTTTATAAGGGGCAGCTTGTTGGGCATCAAGTCCTTTGGAAGTGCATTGAGGTGAAGGGTACATTGCTGGAAAAGGAAAAAAAAAAAAAAAAAAAAACTCTTTAAATCTCTTAGTTTGCTGGGTGTGTCCAGAGCGTAAGTGCGAACGAAAGTAAGTGTGTGACTTGTTTTTCAGTGACTTTGGATTCAGGGAGTTTGGAAGGGAGGACTTAGGACTGAATTGCTGACTTTATTTCATTCTTTCTTTACTTTACTTTTTACTTAATTAATCCACCTGACCTACTTAGCTGATTCCCCCGTCCACACTTGATAATTAATTGATCCCCCGTCCATACTTAACTGATCCCCCGTCGATATCTAATTGATACACTTGCACATCCCTAATTGATCCCCGTCCATACACCTATATATAAATAATTGCGTTTTGTACTTGTATATATATACTGACTGTATCCCCATATTTAGAATGACTTCCATGTTGGCCGGAGCCGTGCAGTGTACATCTTGCGCAATGTATGCATTCTGTGAGCAACCGCTCGAGGATCCATACTGCTGCGAGAGATGTGAGCATACCGTGCACTTGGAAGCCCAAATTCTGGATCTAAGTGCTCAGATAGCGATACTGAGGAGCATCGACAACATGGAACGGAGTTTGCTGCTCACCGAGCAGACACTCAATGGGTCAATACTGGGGGTGGAGCATAGAGGGGAAGTGCAGGCTGAACAGGCAGGGAGCTGGATAACAGTTAGGAGGGATAGAGGGAAGAAGTATAGGAAGGCTGGTTCAGAACCGGCATTATTGGAGCACGACAGATCCTCTGACCGCCGGGGGAGTGTATGCTCCAGTAATGAGGGGGAGGGGGGAAGTGTAGGGCAGGCAAGACAGGTTCTGGTAGTGGGTGACTCTATTATTAGGGGGACAGACAGGGCAATCTGTCACAAAGACCGGGATCGCCGAACGGTGTGCTGCCTCCCTGGCGCTCGAGTCCGGCACATCGTGGATCGGGTTGACAGGTTACTGGGTGGGGCTGGCGAAGACCCAGCGGTCATGGTCCACATCGGCACCAATGACAAAGTGAGTGGTAGATGGAGGGTCCTTAAAAATGATTTCAGGGACCTAGGTAGGAAGCTTAGGGCAAGGACCTCCAAGGTAGTTTTCTCAGAAATACTACCAATCCCGCGAGCCACACAGGAGCGCCAATGGGAAGTTAGGGAGGTGAATAAGTGGCTAAAGAGTTGGTGCAAGGCAGAAGGGTTTGGGTTCATGGAGAACTGGGCCGACTTCACGGTCGGCTACAAGCTCTACCGTAGGGACGGGCTGCACCTCAATGGGGAGGGTGCAGCGGTGCTGGGGAAGAAGATGGCTAATAGGTTGGAGGAGTTTTTAAACTAGAGACGGGGGGGGAAACCAAGGAAATAGGTGGGATGTGAGGCAAGCAAGGGGGAAGGGGAGAAGTGAATATAATGAGGGTGGGAAGGGGGGTGGGGATAGTACAGTTAGATCGTTAGAGAAGAATAGGATGCTAAATAACCCCAAAGTTTTATCTTGCATGCTGACCAACGTAAGAGGCCTGACCGATAAGGCGGATGAGCTGCGGGCGCTTATATCGGAGCAGAGGTATGACATCGTAGGTATAACAGAGACTTGGCTAGATGATAGCTACGACTGGGCGGTAAATTTATTAGATTATAGTTTATTTAGAAGGGACCGGAAACAGGGGAAAGGCGGAGGAGTCTGCATATATGTAAAGTCATGTCTAAAACCCAGACTAAGGGAAGATATAGGAGAGGGAGAAGAGGGGGTCGAGTCCATGTGGGTAGAGATAAAGGGGGCAAAAAATAATAATAAAATATTACTGGGGGTCTGCTATAAGCCACCAAATATAACAGAGGAGAATGAGAAACTGCTATTAGGACAAATAGACAAAGTAGCAAAAAATAATGAAGTGATTGTAATGGGGGATTTCAACTACCCGGATATTGACTGGGAAACTGAAACCTGTAGATCTCAGAAAGGAAAAAGGTTCTTGACAAATATTAAGGATAATTATCTCTCCCAACTAGTGCAGGAACCAACGAGAGGGAAGGCCGTGTTGGACTTGATATTGACTAATAGGCCTGATAGAATAACTGAGGTACAGATAGGGGGGCACCTAGGTAATAGCGATCATAATATTATCAATTTCAAAATGCCCTTCAGTAGGGTTATCAATAAGGGAACAACTAAAACATTAAACTTTAGGAGGGCGAAGTTTGATCAGCTGATAGAAAACCTTCAACTTATTGACTGGGACAAAGTACTTAATCAATGGATACGAATAGTAAATGGGAAACCTTCAAAAGAATTCTGAATACTCAGTGCGAGAGGTATATACCGTATGGGAATAAAAGGGCCCGAAATAAGAGGAAACCAATATGGTTGAACAAGAACGTAAAAGGGGCGTTAAATAGCAAAAAAGAGGCATTCAAGAGATTAAAACAGGAAAACAGTAAGGAGGCATTAATGTGTTACAAGGAAAAAACGAGAACCTGCAAAAAACAAATAAAAATAGCGAAGGAGGAAACAGAGAAACGTATGGCTAGGGAAAGTAGATCAAATCCCAAACTGTTCTTTACGTATATAAATAGTAAAAGGATTAAATCGGATAATATTGGACCGATAAAAAGTGAGGAAGGCAAAATCATAGAGAAAGATGAGGATAAAGCTAATCTATTAAATAATTTTTTTTCGACAACATTCACAAAGGAAATAGAACTAACAGGAGAAATGAGAAGTGACAAGCTTAATCCTCCACTAAGTATGACAAATCTAACCCAAGTTGAGGTACAGAAACGCCTCAGTAACATTAAAATAAACAAATCACCAGGACCTGATGGCATACACCCACGGGTACTAAGGGAACTAAGTAATGTGATAGACAGACCGTTATATCTTATATTTAAGGACTCTGTTGAGACTGGGTCTGTGCCACTTGATTGGCGACAGGCGAATGTAGTGCCAATGTTCAAAACTATCGGCCGGTGAGTCTGACGTCCGTTGTGGGCAAAATTTTTGAAAGATTCATTAAAGAGGCAATTACGGAGCATCTTGATGCTAATAATCTTTTAATCCCGAACCAACATGGATTCATGAGGAATCGCTCCTGCCAAACAAACCTGATTGACTTCTACGAGGAGGTTAGCTCTCGAGTAGATCAGGGGGAACCAGTGGATGTCGTGTATCTCGACTTCTCAAAAGCGTTCGATAGCGTGCCACATAATAGGTTGGTATACAAAATGAGAATGATGGGGCTGGGGGAAAATGTCTGCAAGTGGGTAGCAAACTGGCTAAGGGATAGAAGGCAGAGGCTGGTTATAAATGGAATATACTCAGATTGGGTAAGCGTCACTAGTGGGGTACCACAGGGGTCTGTACTAGGCCCAATGTTATTTAATATCTTTATTAACGACATAGTCAACGGGATAAATAGTAAAATATCAATATTTGCAGATGACACAAAGTTATGTAAAACAATTAATACAAAAGAGGATAGTGCAGACCTACAGAGGGACTTGGATAAGCTGGGTAGGTGGAGCATTAAATGGCAAATGAGGTTTAACGAGGAGAAATGTAAGGTCATACATATGGGAAGGAAAAATGGAAGTCACCAGTACTCACTGAATGGGAAATCATTGGGGAATTCAGAGATGGAGAAGGACTTGGGCATCTTGATTGATAGCAAACTAAATTGGAGTGCCCAAAGTCAGGCCGCTGCTGTAAGGGCAAACAGGGTAATGGGATGTATCAGAAGAGGTATAGCTGCAAAGGATGAGAACATTGTTCTTCCACTGTACAAAGCACTGGTCAAAGCACACTTGGAATACTGTGCTCAGTTATGGACCCCAATATATAGAAAGGATATAAATGAGCTTGAAAAGGTACAAAGGAGGGCAACAAAATTAATAAAGGGAATGGAGGGACTGCAATACCCAGAGAGGTTGGCAAAACTAGGACTATTCAGCCTGGAAAAGAGAAGGTTGAGGGGGGACATAATAAATGTGTACAAATATGTTAGGGGACAGTATAGAGATCTTTCCCGGGATTTGTTCAAAAGGAGGGATATTACGGTAACAAGAGGGCACTCACTAAGACTGGAAGAGAAAAGGTTTCAGCACCAGCATAGGAAGGGGTTCTTTACGGTAAGAGCAGTGAGAATATGGAATTCACTGAGTGAGGAGACGGTAATGTCGGATTCACTACACCAGTTCAAGCGGGGACTGGATGCATTTCTAGATACCAGGCAGATTTCAGCATATACTTATAAATAAAATAAAATAGTAAGTTGATACAGGGATTTATTCTGACTGCTGGTTTCAGAGTCGGGAGGGAATTTTTCCTCAGGTGAAGATTGGCTAAATCATTTGGGGTTTTTGCCCTCCTCTGGATCAACTTTAGCAATTACAGAACTAACAGGTCGAACTTGATGGACGCAAGTCTTTATTCGGCTTTACTAACTATGTAACTATGTAACTATATAAAACCTTCTGGTTAAACCACTGTGACCTCCACAGCTCTTCCAAGGGGCAATGATATTGTCTTTTTATTTTACTGCGACCTCCACCACTCTTCCAAGGGGCATTGATATTGTCTTTTTATTCCATTGCGACCTTTACCACTCTTCCAAGGGGCATGAAAACCGTCTTGCTATGCTACTGTGACGTCGACTTCTCTTCCAATGGGCATTAAAACCATCTGGTTAAACCACTCTGAACTCCACAGCTCTTCCAAGGGGCATTTGTAGTCTTTTTATTCCACTCTAACCTCCACCACTCTTCCAAGGGGCATTGACATTGTCTTTTTATTTCACTGCGACCTCCACCACTCTTCCAAGGGGCATTAAAACCATATTGTTAAGCTACAGTGACCTCCACATCTCTTCCACGGGGCATTGATATTGTCTTTATATTCCACTGCGACCTCCACCACTCTTCCAAGAGGCATTAAAACCGTCTTGTTAAGTTACTGTGACCTCCACGTCTCTTCCAAGGAGCGTTAAAACCGTCTGGTTATACCACTCTGAACTCCACAGCTCTTCCAAGGGGCATTGTTATTGTCTTTTTATTTCACTGTAACCTCCACCACTCTTCCAAGGGGCATTGATATTGTCTTTTTATTCCACAACGACCTCCACCAGTCCTCCAAGAGGCATTAAAAACGTCTTGTTAAGCTACTGTGACCTCCACGTCTCTTCCACGGGGCATTGAAATTGTCTTTTTATTCCACTGTAACCTCCACCTCTCGTCCAAGGGGCATTGATATTGTCTTTTTATTCCACTGCGACCTCTACCACTCTTCCAAGGTGCATTGATAATATCTTTTTATTCCACTGCTACCTCCACCACTCTTTCAAGGCTCATTGATATTGTCTTTTTAATCCACTGCGACCTCCACCACTCTTCCAAGGGGCATTAAAACCGTCAATTTAAACAACTCTCAACTCCACAGCTCTTGCAAGGGGCTTTGATATTGTTTTTTATTCCACTGTAACCTCCAGCACTCTTCCTAGGGGCATTGATAGTACCTTTTTAATCCACTGCGACCTCCACCACTCTTCCAAGGGACATTGATATTGTCTTTTTACTCCACTGCAACCTTCACCCCTCTTCCAAGGATCATTGATATTGTCCTTTTTTTCCACTGTAACCTACACCACTCTGCTAAGGGGCATTGGTATTTTCTTTTTATTCCACTGCGACCTCCAACACTCTTCCATGGGGCATCGATAATGTTTTTTTAATCCACTGCTACCTCCACCACTCTTCCAAGGGGCATTAAAACCGTCTTGTTTAGCTACTGTGACCTCCAAGTTTCTTCCAAGGGGCAATAAAACCGTCTGGTTAAACCGCTCTGAGCTCCACAGCTCTTCCAAGGGGTATTGACAAGGTCTTTTTATTCCACTGCGACCTCCACCACTCTTCCAAGGGTCATTGATATTGTCTTTTTATTCCACTGTAACCTCCACCACTCTTCCATGTGGCATTGATATTGTCTTTTTATTCCACTGCGACCTCCACCTCTCTTCCAAGGGGCATTAAAACCATCTTATTAAGCTACTGTGACCTCCAAGTCTCTTCCACGAGGCATTGATATTGTCTTTTTATTTCACTGCGACCTCCACCACTCTTCCAAGGGGCATTAAAACAGCCTTGATAAGCTACTGTGACCTCCACGTCTCTTCCAAGGGGCATTAAACCGTCTGGTTAAACCACTCTGTACTCCACAGCTCTTCCAAGAGGCAATGATATTGTCCTTTTATTCGACTGCAACCTCCACCACTCTTACAAGGGGCATTGATATTGTTTCTGTTTTCCACTGCGACCTCCACCATTCTTCCAAGGGGCTTTGATATTGTCTTTTTTATCCACTGCGACCTCCACCACTCTTCCAATGGGCATAAAAACCGTCTTGTTATGCTACTGTGACCTCCACGTCCCTTCCACGGGGCATTGATATTGTCTTTTTATTCCGTTGCGACCTCCACCACTCTTCCAAGGGGCATTAAACCCTCTTGTTATGGTACGGTGACCTCCAAGTCTCTTCCAAGGGGCATTAAAACCATCTGGTTAAACCGCTCTGAGCTCCACAGCTCTTCCAAGGGGCATTGACAATGTCTTTTTTTCCATTGTAACCTTCTGCACTCTTCCAAGTGCATTGATATTGTCTTTTTATTCCTCTGCGATGTCCACGACTCTTCCAAGGGGCATTTAAACCATCTTGTTAAGCTACTGTGACCTCCAAGTTTCTTACACAGGGCATTGATATTGTCTTTTTATTCCACTGTAACCTCCACCACTCTTCCAAGGGGCATTGATATTGATTTTTCATTCCACTGTAACCTCCACCAATCTTCCAAGGGGCATTGGTATTGTCTTTTTATTCCACTGCGACCTCCACCACTCATCTAAGGGGCTTTGATATTGTCTTTTAAATCCACAACGATCTCCACCACTCTTCCAAGGGGCATTAAAACAGTCTTGTTAAGCTACTGTGACCTCCTCGTCTCTACCAAGGGGCATTAAAACCGTCTGGTTAAATACTCTGAACTCCACAGCTCTTACAAGAGGCATTGATATTGTCTTTGTAATCCACTGCGACCTCCACCACTCTTCCAAGGGCCATTAAAATCGTCTTATTAAGCTACTGTGACCTCCACGTCCCTTCCACGGGGCATTGATATTGTCTTTTCATTCCACTGCGACCTCCACCACTTATCCAATGGGCATTGATATTGTCTTTTTAATCCACTGCGACCTCCACAACTCTTCCAAGGGACATTGATATTGTCTTTTTATTCCACTGCGACCTTCACCCCTCTTAAAAGGAACATTGATGTTGTCTTTTTTTTCCACTGTAACCTCCACCACTTTTCTAAGGGGCATTGATATTTTCTTTTTATTCCACTGCGACCTCCACCACTCTTCCAAGGGACATCCATAATGTCTTTTTAATCCACTGCGACCACCGCCACTCTTCCAAGGGGCATTAAAACCGTCTTGTTAAGCTACTGTGACCTCCACGTCTCTTCCAAGGCGCATTAAAACCGTCAATTTAAACCACTCTGAACTCCACAGCTCTTGCAAGAGGCATTGATATTGTCTTTTTATTCCACTGTAACCTCCACCACTCTTCCAAGGGGCATTGATTTTGTCTTTTTAATCCACTGCGACCTCCATCTCTCTTCCAAGAAGCATTAAAACCATCTTGTTTAGCTACTGTGACCTCCACGTCTATTCCACGGTGCCTTAAAACCATCTGGTTAAAGCACTGTGAACTCCACAGCTCTTCCAAGGGGCATTGATATTGTCTTTTTATTCCACTCTTACCTCCTCCACTCTTCCAAGGGGCGTTGATATTGTCTTTTTATTTTACTGCAACCTCCACCACTCTTCCAAGGGGCATTAATATTATCTTTTTATTCCACTGCGACCTCCACCACTCTTCCAAGGGTCATTGATATTGTCTTTTTATTCCACTGTAACCTGCACCACTCTTCCAAGGGCATTGATATTGTCTTTTTATTCCACTTCGACCTTCACCTCTCTTCCAAGGGGCATTAAAAACATCTTGTTAAGCTACTGTGACCTCCATGTCTCTTCCACGAGGCATTGATATTGTCTTTTTAATCCACTGCGACCTCCACCACTCTTCCAAAGGGCATTAAAACAGTTTTGATAAGCTACTGTGACATCCAGGTCTCTTCCAAGGGGCATTAAAACCGTCTGGTTAAACCACTCTGAAATCCACAGCTCTTCCAAGAGGTATTGATATTGTCTTTTTATTCGACTGTTACCTCCACCACTCTTCCAAGGGGCATTAAAACCAACTTGTTAAGCTACTGTTACCTCCAAGTCTCTTCCACGAGGCATTGATATTGTCTTTTTATTCCAGTGCGACCTCCACCACTCTTCTAAGGGGCATTGATATTGTCTTTTTAATCCACTGCGACCTCCACCACTCTTCCAAGGGGCATTAAAACATTCTTGATAAGCTACTGTGACCTCCACGTCTCTTCCAAGGGGCATTAAACCATCTGGTTAAACCACTCTGTACTCCACAGCTCTTCCAAGAGGCATAGATATTGTCTTTTTATTCGACTGTAACCTCCACCACTTTTCCAAGGGGCATTGATTTTGTCTCTGTTTTCCACTGGGACCTCCACTACTCTTCCAAGGGGCTTTGATATTGTCTTTTTATTCCACTGCGACCTCCACATCTCTACCAAGGGGAATTGATATTGTCTTTTTATTCCACTGCGACCTCCACCACTCTTCTAAGGGGCATTGATATTGTCTTTTTAATCCACTGCGACCTCCACCACTCTTCCAAGGGGCATTAAAACAGTCTTGATAAGCTACTGTGACCTCCCCGTCTCTTCCAAGGGGCATTAAACCGCCTGATTAAACCACTCTGTACACCACAGCTCATTAAAGGGGCAATGATATTTTCTTTTTATTCCACTGTATCCTCCACCACTTTTCTTATGGGAATTGATATTGTCTTTTTATTATTATTATTTATTATTATAGCACCATTTATTCCATGGCGCTTTACATGTGATAGGGATTTACATAACAAAAACATTTACATAATCTTAACAAAAGGAGTCAGCGACTGGTACAGGAGGAGCGAGGACCCTGCCCGCGAGGGCTCACATTCTAGAAGGGATGGGTGAGGATACATTAGGTGAGGGGAGAGCTGGTCATGCATCGGTGGTTACTGCAGGTTGTTGGCTTGTCAGAAGAGGTGGGTCTTCAGGTTTCTTTTGAAGGTTTCCACGGTCGGCGAGAGTCTGATCTGTTGGGTTAGAGAGTTCCAGAGTAGGGGGGATGCACGGGAGAAATCTTGTATACGATTGTAGGAGGAGGAGATAAGAGGGGAGTAGAGAAGGAGATCTTGTGAGGATCGGAGGTTGCGTGCAGGTAAGTACCAGGAGACTAGGTCACAGATGAATGGGGGAGACAGGTTGTGGATGGCTTTGTATGCCATGGTTAGAGTTTTGAACTGGACAGAGAGGAGAGGCTGGGGAATAGCGGGGGGACAGGTGAATTAGTCGAGCAGCAGAGTTTAGGATAGATTGGAGAGGCTCAAGAGTGTTGTAAGGGAGGCCACGGAGCAGGAGGTTGCAGTCGTCGAGGCGGGATATGATGAGTGCATGCACTAGTGTTTTTGCAGAGTCTTTGCTGAGGAATGCACGGATCCGGGAGATGTTTTTGAGTTGGAGTCGGCAGGAAGTGGAAAGGGCTTGGATATGAGGCTTGAAGGAGAGATCAGAGTCTAGGGTTACTCCAAGGCAGAGAGTTTGTGGGAGTGGGAGAGTGAACAGCCATTGACGTTGATGGCTAGGTCAAAAGGGGGATGTGAATGAGAGGGTGGAAAGATGATGAACTCTGTTTTATCCATGTTGAGTTTTAGAAATCTGTCAGAGAAGAAGAATGACATGGCGGACAGACATTGTGGGATTTTGGTTAGTAGGGAGGAGATATCGGGTCCAGAGAGGTAGATCTGTGTGTCGTCAGCATAGAGGTGATACTGAAAACCGTGAGACTCTATGAGCTGTCCCAGGCTAAAGGTGTAGATGGAGAAGAGCAGAGGTCCTAGAACTGAACCTTGGGGGACACCGACAGATAGGGGGCGAGATGAGGAGGTGGTTCGTGAGTTGATGACGCTGAATGTCCTGTCTGTTAAGTATGAGGAGATTCAAGATAGAGCCAAGTCCGTGATGCCAAGAGATGAGAGAATCTGAAATAAGAGGGAATGGTCCACTGTGTCAAAAGCAGATGACAGGTCCAGAAGGAGGAGGATGGAGTAGTGTCGCTTGGATTTGGCATTTAGTAGGTCGTTGGTGACTTTGGTCAGGGCAGTTTCAGTTGAGTGATGCGGTCGGAAGCCAGATTGCAGGCGGTCGAAGAGGGAGCAGGAGGAGAGGTGGGAGGACAGTTCAAGGTGGACATGTTGTTCTAGTAGTTTTGAGGCTAATGGGAGGAGTGATATGGGGCGGTAGCTAGTCAGAGAGGAAGGGTCAAGGGAGGGCTTTTTGAGGATGGGTGTGATTGCGGCATGTTTGAAACATGAGGGGAAGACACCGGTTGTTAGTGACAGATTGAAGAGGTGGGTTAGGGTTGGGATGAAGACTGTGGTAAGGTTAGTGATGAGGTGGGATGGGATTGGGTCAAGTTCGCAGGTGGTGAGGTGTGATTTGGAGAGTAAAGAGGAGACTTGACCTTCTGTAATGGTGGAGAAGTGGGGTTTGGAGGAGGAGGGTTGAATAGATATGAGGAGGGGTTGTGTGGACTTTAGCCAAATGTTTTGTCTGATGGTGTCAATCTTCTGTTTGAAGAATGAGGCAAAGCAGTCGTCTGAATTGAGAGAAGAGGGAGGAGGTGCTGGAGGACTAAGGAGAGAGTTGAAAGTGTTAAATAGCTGTTTAGGGTTGTGAGATAGGGAGGATATGAGAGATGAGAAGTAGATTTGTTTTGCTGTAGTGAGTGCGGACTCGAAATTAGTGAGGGATTGCTTGAATGTGATGAAGTGCTCGATGGAGTGAGACCTTTTCCATCTCCGCTCCGCAACCCTGGAGGCCCGGCGCTGTTCTTTAGTAAGTTTATTGTGCCAGGGTTGCCTGTTGAATGTGCGAGATGTGGTGTGTGTGAGAGGGGCGATCGAGTCTAGAGCTACAGCTATTGTGGTGTTATATGAAGCAGCAGCAACGTCTGCATCTGTAAGGAATTTATGTCTGTAAGAGGGAGGAGGGATTCAGAGAGTGAGTGTAAGTCAAGGTGTTTGAGATTTCTGCGAGGGTATGCAAGTTTGTGGAGTGGGGATTGTTGCCCCGGGGAGGAGAGAGAAGAGAATGTAAGTAGGCTGTGATCAGAGAGAGGGAGAGGTGAGTTAGAGAGGTTAGATAGGGAACAGAGGCGGGTGAAGATGAGGTCCAGTGTGTGGCCATCTTTGTGGGTGGGTGTGGAAGACCATTGAGTGAGTCCGAAGGAGGAAGTGAGAGATAGGAACTTAGAGACAGACGAGTGGGAAGTGTTAATGGGGATGTTGAAGTCACCCATTATGATAGTGGGGATGTCAGTGGAGAGAAAGTGAAGCAGCCAGGTGGTGAAGTGGTCTAAGAAGGTGGTGGCTTGCCCTGGGGGTCGGTAAACGACGGCCAGTTGGAGGTTGGAGGGGGAATAGATGCGCACACAGTGCACCTCAAAAGAGGGGAGTGTAACGGAGGGTGGCAGTGGGATTTGGGTGAAAGCGCAGTGTTCTGATAGGAGAAAACCTACGCCTCCGCCATGTTTGCCGTTGGGGCGGGGGGTGTGGGAAAGGTGGAATCCGCCATATGAAAGTTCAGCTGGGGAGTCTGTGTCAGAGGGGGTGAGCCAGGTTTCAGTGATGGCGAGGAAGGAAAGTTTATTTGTAATGAAAAGATCGTGGATGAAGGAAAGTTTGTTGCAGACAGAGCGAGCGTTCCATAGAGCTCCTGTTAGAGCAACTAAGGGAGTGGGGATTGGTTGGATGGGTATGAGGTTAGAAGGGTTGCGACAGTTTGTGGAAGGTTGTGGATAGGAGGAAGAAGTAACTGTGTGGCAATGGCGAGGAGGACCAGGATTTGGAGAGATATCTCCAGCAGTGGGGAGGAGCAGAGAAAGTGTAAGCAGGTGGGAGCAAGAGAGAGCATGAGGTGGCTGTCTGTGATTGGAGATCCAGGATTGAATGTTAAGGAATAATTTGGAGGAGGAGGTGAGATGAATGGGGAGGATGGAGGGAGAGACGAAGAGTTTCTTACTAGGTTTAGGGATTTGAGGGGTTACTAGAAAGTGGAGGACTATAGAGGAAAAAGTGAGAGCTAACAGAAACATAGTTAAAAGAGAGTAAGTGGTCAAAGTGTTGGTTACCTGACTCCTGCCCTGACTAACTGCCTCTGAAATAACTGCCACTTATCTCCAAAGACACTTTGCACAAGAAGACGCCTGCACCCCTTACAGAGCTTCTAAATTTATAGGACACATACAACTATCAGGTGAAGGGCATTGTGGGAGCTGCATATGGCTAAATTAGCAGCTGGTCGTCTCACCAGGAGATGGCTGGGTGATCAAACACAGAGCTAGGACTCTAGTCTCTGCAGTTTAGCACCTCTAAAAATCAGATAAGATCTATATTGGGGAAGGGACAGACATATGTGGGTATTGAATGGAGTGGGACAGATAAAGCAGAGAATATATGCAGAGTATGTACCTATGAGGTGAATCAGCAAAGCAGAACATTAGATTACAGCAGACACAGCAAGCAGAGAAGTTATGCAGAGTATGTACCAGTGAGGTGAATCAGCAAAGCAGAGCATTAGATTACAGCAGACACAGCAAGCAGAGAAGTTATGCAGAGCATGTACCAGTGAGGTTATTCCTCTGCGACCTCCACCACTCTTCCAAGGGGCATTGATATTGTCTTTTTATTCCACTGCGACCTCCGCCACTCTTCCAAATGGCAAGGATATTGTCTTTTATTCCACTGTAACCTCGACCACTGTTCTAAGGGGCATTAAAACCGTCTTGTTAAGCTACTGTGACCTCCATGTTTCTTCCACAAGGCATTGTTATTGTCTTTTTATTCCACTGCGACCTCCACCACTCTGCCAAGGGGCATTAAAACCGTCTAGTTAAGCTACTGTGATGTCCTCGTCTCTTCCACGGGGCATTGATATTGTCTTTTTATTCCACTGTAACCTCCACCACTCTTCCAAGGTTCATTGATATTGTCTTTTTAATCCACTGCAACCTCTTAAGCTACTGTGACCTCCACGTCTCTTCCAAGGGGCACTAAAACCATTTGGTTAAACCACTCTGTACTCCACTGCTCTTCCAAGGGGCATTGATATTGTCTTTTTATTTCACTGTAACTTCCACCACTCTTTCAAGGGGCATTGATATTGTATTTTTATTCCACTGTGACCTCCACCACTCTTCCAAGGGGCATTAAAACCTTCTTGTTAAGCTAGTGTGACCTCCAAGTCTCTTCCAAGGGGCATTAAAACCATCTGGTTAAAAAGCTCTGAGCTCCAGAGCTCTTCCAAGGGGCATTGACAATGCCTTTTTATTCCATTGTAACATTCTGCACTCTTCCAAGTGCATTGATATTGTCTTTTTATTCCTCTGCGACGTCCACGACTCTTCCAAGGGGCATTAAAACCATCTTGTTAAGCTACTGTGACCTCCAAGTTTCTTACACAGGGCATTGATGTTGTCTTTTCATTCCACTGTAACCTCCACCACTCTTCCAAGGGGCATTGATATTGTCTTTTTAATCCACTGCGACCTCCATCACTCTTCCAAGAAGCATTGAAACCGTCTTGTTATGCTACTGTGATTTCCACGTCTATTCCACGGTGCATTAAAACTTTCTGGTTAAACCACTGTGAACTCCACAGCTCTTCCAAGGGGCATTGATATTTTCTTTTTATTCCACTTTAACATCTACCACTCTTCCAAGGGGCATTGATATTGTCTTTTTATTTTACTGCGACCTCCACCACTCTTCCAAGGGGCATTAATATTGTCTTTTTATTCCAATGTGACCTCCACGGTTCTTCCAAGGGGCATTGATATTGTCTTTTTATTTAATTGGAACCTCCACCACTCTTCCAAGGGGCATAGATATTGTCTTTTTATTCCACTGTAACCTCCACTATTCTTACAAGGGACAATGATATTGTCTTTTTATTCCACTGTAACCTCTACCACTCTTCCACGGGGCATTGATATTGTCTTTTTATTCCACTGTAACCTCCACCACTCTTCCAAGGGGCATTGATATTGTCTTTTTAATCCACTGCGACCTCTACCATTCCTCCAAGGGGCTTTAAAACAGTCTTGATAAGCTTCTGTGACCTCCACGTCTCTTCCAAGGGGCATTAAAACCGCATGGTTAAACCACTCTAAACTCCACAGCTCTTCCAAGAGGCATTAATATTGTCTTTTAATTCAACTGTAACCTCCACCACTCTTCTAAGGGGCATTGATATTTTCTTTTTATTCCACTGCGACCTCCACCACTCTTCCAAGGGGCATCGATAATGTCTTTTTAATCCACTGCGACCTCCACCACTCTTCCAAGGGGCATAAAAACCGTCTTGTTAAGCTACTGTGACCTCCACGTCTCTTCCAAGAGGCATTAAAACCGTCAATTTAAACCACTCTGAACTTCACAGATCTTGCAAGAGGCATTGATATTGTCTTTTTATTCCACTGTAACCTCCACCACTCTTCCAAGGGGCATTGATTTTGCCTTTTAAATCCACTGCGACCTCCATCTCTCTTCCAAGAAGCATTAAAACCATCTTGTTTAGCTACTGTGACCTCCACGTCTATTCTACGGTGCCTTAAAACCTTCTGGTTAAACCACTGTGAACTCCACAGCTCTTCCAAGGGGCATTGATATTGTCTTTTTATTCCACTGTAACCTCCACCACTCTTCCAAGGAGCATTGATATTTTATTTTTATTTTACTGCGACTTCCACCACTCTTCCAAGGGGCATTAATATTGTCTTTTTATTCCACTGCGACCTCCACCACTCTTCCAAGGGTAATTGATATTGTCTTTTTATTCCACTGTAACCTCCACCACTCTTCCAAGGGGCATTGATATTGTCTTTTTATTCCACTGCGACCTCCACCTCTCTTCCAAGGGGCATTAAAACCATCTTGTTAAGCTACTGTGAACTCCAAGTCTCTTCCACGAGGCATTGATATTGTCTTTTTATTCCACTGCGACCTCCACATCTATTCCAAGTGGAATTGATATTGTCTTTTTATTCCACTGCGACCTCCACCACTCTTCTAAGGGGCATTGATATTGTCTTTTTAATCCACTGCGTTCTCCACCACTCTTCCAAGGGGCTTTAAAACAGTTTTGATAAGCTACTGTTACCTCAACGTCTCTTCCAAGGGGCATTAAAACCGTCTGGTTAAACCACTCTGAACTCCACAGCTCTTCCAAGAGGCATTGATATTGTCTTTTTATTCAACTGTAACCTCCACCACTCTTCCAAGGGGCATTAAAACCATCTTGTTAAGCTACTGTGAGCTCCACGTCTCTTCCAAGGGGCATTAAAACCGTTAATTTAAACCACTCTGAACTCCACAGATCTTGCAAGAGGCATTGATATTGTCTTTTTATTCCACTGTAACCTCCACCACTCTTCCAAGGGGCATTGATTTTGTCTTTTTAATCAACTGCAACCTCCATCACTCTTCCAAGAAGCATTAAAAACGTCTTGTTTAGCTACTGTGACCTCCACGTTTATTCCACGGTGCCTTAAAACCTTTTGGTTAAACCACTGTGAACTCCACAGCTCTTCCAGGGGGCATTGATATTGTCTTTTTTTTCCAATGTAACCTCCACCACTCTTCCAAGGGGCATTAATATTGTCTTTTTATTCCACTGAGACCTCCACCACTCTTCCAAGGGTCATTGATATTGTCTTTTTTATTCCACTGTAACCTCCACCACTCTTCCAAGGGGCATTGTTATTGTCTTTTTATTCCACTGCGACCTCCACATCTCTGCCAAGGGGCATTAAAACCATCTTGTTAATCTACTGTGACCTCCACCACTCTTCCAAGGGGAATTGATATTGTCTTTTTATTCCACTGCGACCTCCACCACTCTTCTAAGGGGCATGGATATTGTCTTGTTACTCCACTGCGACCTCCACCACTCTTCCAAGGGGCATTAAAACAGTCTTGATAAGCTACTGTGACCTCCATGTCTCTTCCAAGGGGCATTAAACCGTCTGGTTAAACCACTCTGTGTAATGCACACGCCCGGGCTGAGTGGCGTGTGCGTGTATATGTAGTGAATCCACTGGACCGTGCCAGAGAGTGAATACCTGGAGGGGCGTAACTAAGTATCCACCCGATCCGACCAGGGTCGCACGATGGCATACGACGCCAGTGCACCAAGGAGGAACCGAGCAGAGGGACCAGGTGCTACTCCAGGACAGACCCCGGACACGGCTGTTGACCCACACTGGGGAATACAGGAACAGACAGGTTAGGCTGGCACACAGACTGCTGGGTATAGGCAGACACTTCTGGTATGCAAACTGGCGGATGCTGGTAAGCACGACTGGTATGCAGGCAGGGAGGTACAGGCAGGTACGACAGGTTGGAGCACCGAGTGGATAGGACACAGTACAGACTGGGACTCAGGAACAGAACCGCATTTGAGGTGGACAAACAGCAGAGTGAGGCCGCTCAGAGGGGCGAGCAAGAGCAGAACAAGACGAGAACGCCTGGAGCGGTGAGAGAGAGAAGAGCAGGACAAGGCCGCCTGGAGCGGTGAGCGAGAGAGGAGCAGGACGAGACTGCCGAAGCAGCGAGCAAAGGGTCAGAGCAGAGCGAGACTGCCGGAGCAGCGAGCAAAGGGTCAGAGCAGAGCGAGACTGCCAGAGCAGCGAGTAAAGGGTCAGAGCAGAGCGAGACTGCCGGAGCAGCGAGCAAAGGGTCAGAGCAGAGCGAGACTGCTGGAGCAGCGAGCAAAGGGTCAGAGCAGAGCGAGACTGCCGGAGCAGCGAGCAAAGAATCAGAGCAGAGCGAGACTGCCGGAGCAGCGAGCAAAGGGTCAGAGCAGAGCGAGACTGCCGGAGCAGCGAGCAAAGGGTCAGAGCAGAGCGAGACTGCCGAAGCAGCGAGCAAAGGGTCAGAGCAGAGCGAGACTGCCAGAGCAGCGAGCAAAGGGTCAGAGCAGAGAGAGACTGCCGAAGTAGCGAACAAAGGGTCAGAGCAGAGCGAGACTGCCGGAGCAGCGAGCAAAGGGTCAGAGCAGAGCGAGACTGCCGAAGCCGCGAGCAAAGGGCCAGAGCAGAGCGAGACTGCCGGAGCAGCGAGCAAGGCAGAGCAGGCAAGACTACCGGAGTGGTGAGCAAGGCAGAGCAGAGGGCACAGGGCTCTGTTCACACGGAACAGACTGGAAGGGAAAGGCAGAACCAGGTACACACATGATACTTGAAATGAAGTAGCGAGTGGACTCTAAACTCACAAATGGAAGTAGAGGGACAACGAGTAGGAGTTAGGTATGGGATCAGATTCTGCAGGAAAAGGGAAGGTACGGACATAGAGAAAAACAGGTAACAGACTAGGAGAGAATTCAGACAAGAACAGACACAGCAGCAAGATACAGGAGCGGGTCTAGGTATGCGGCCCCTAGAAGGCGGAAAGAACAGACAAGGAGCGTGTTCACACTGGCCTGGAAATACAGCCTCCAGGATAGGCAGAAGACAACAGGCTAGAAGATAGTTCAGACAGGACACATTTCAGACACGGGAACTGATACCGCAAGGCAGGAAGCATAGACAGGACCTGGCACATCTGTGACTGGATACCAAATGACAGAACACAATGCTCAGGCATGGATTCCAGGGAGGAGCTGGGTTAAATACCAGGTGACAGACAGCAATAGGCTGAGGACACACAAGGGGTGTGCCTGCAGCTGCTACAAGAAGCAGGAAGTGATCGGGCGCTGCCCTTAAGCAGCAGAAACAGAGGCAAGCAGACAACATGAGGGAAGCTAGGCTAGCAGACTGGACTGGACTGGAGATCAAGTGCGCGCTATTGCAGGGAGATGGACCACTATGCAAGGACGCCGCCAGGTATGTTACACTCTGTACTCCACAGCTCTTCCAAGAGGCATTGATATTGTCTTTTTATTCGACTGTAACCTCCAACACTCTTCCAAGGAGCATTGATATTGTCTCTGTTTTCCACTGCGACCTCCACCACTCTTCCAAGGGGCTTTGATATTGTCTTTTTTATCCACTGAGACCTCCACCACTCTTCCAATGGGCATTTAAACCGTCTTGTTATGCTACTGTGACCTCCACGTCCCTTCCACGGGGCATTGATATTGTCTTTTTATTCCATTGCGACATCCACCACTCTTCCAAGGGGCATTAAAACCATCTTGTTAAGCTACTGTGACCTCCAAGTCTCTTCCAAGGGGCATTAAAACCGTCTGGTTAAACCGCTCTAAGCTTCACAGCTCTTCCAAAGGGCATTGACAATGTCTTTTTATTCCATTGTAACCTTCTGCACTCTTCCAAGTGCATTGATATTGTCTTTTTATTCCTCTGTGATGTCCACGACTCTTCCAAGGGGCATTAAAACCGTTTTGTTAAGCTATTGTGACCTCCAAGTTTCTTACACAGGGCAATGATATTGTCTTTTTAGTCCACTGTAAACTCCACCACTCTTCCAAGGGGCATTGATATTGTCTTTTTATTCCACTGTAACCTCCACCAATCTTCCAAGGGGCATTGATATTGTCTTTTTATTCCACTGCAACCTCCACCACTCTTCTAAGGGGCATTGATATTGTCTTTAAAATCCACAACGATCTCCATCACTCTTCCAAGGGGCATTAAAACAGTCTTGTTAAGCTACTGTGACCTAGTCGTCTCTTCCAAGGGGCATTAAAACCGTCTGGTTAAACTCTCTGAACTCCACAGCTCTTACAAGAGGCATTGATATTGTCTTTTTATTCGTCTGTAACATCCACCACTCTTCCAAGCGGCATTGATATTGTCTTTTTATTCCACTGCGACATCCACCACTCTTCCAAGGGGCATTGATATTGTCTTTTTAATCCACTGCGACCTCCACCACTCTTCCAAGGGGCATTGATATTGTCTTTTTAATCCACTGTGACCTCCACGTCTCTTCCAGGGAGCATTAAAACCGTCAATTTAAACAACTCTGAACTCCACAGCTCTTCCAAGGAGCACTGGTATTGTCTTTTTATTCCACTCTAACCTCCACCACTCTTCCAAGGGGCATTGACATTGTCTATTTATTCCACTGCGACCTCCACCACTCTGCCAAGGGGCATTAAGACTATCTTGTTAAGCTACAGTGACCTCCACAACTCTTCCATGGGGCATTGATATTGTCTTTTTATTCCACTGTAACCTCCACCATTCTACCAAGGGGCATTGATTTTGTCTTTTTATTCCACTGCGACCTCTACCACTCTTCCAATGCGCATTGATATTGTCTTTTTAATCCACTGCAACCTCCACCACTCTTCCAAGGGGCATTAAAACAGTCTTGTTAAGCTACTGTGACCTCCACGTCTCTTCCAAGTGGCATTAAAACAGTCTGGCTAAACTACTCTGAACTCCACAGCTCTTCCAAGGGGCATTGATTTTGTCTTTTTATTCCACTGTAACCTCCACCACTCTTCCAAGGGGCATTGATTTTGTCTTTTTATTCCACTGCAACCTCCACCACTCTTCAAATGGGCATTGTTATTGTCTTTTTAATCCCCTGCAACCTCCACCACTCTTCCAAGGGGCATTAAAACCATCTTGTTAAGCTACTGTGAATTTCACGTCCCTTCCACGGGGCATTGATATTGTCTTTTTATTAAACTGCGACCTCCACCACTCTTCCAAGGGGCATTGATATTGTCTTTTTAATCCACTGCGAACTCCACCACTCTTCCAAAGGGCATTATAACCGTCTTGTTATGCTACTGTGACGGCGACTTCTCTTCCAAGGGGCATTAAAACATCTGGTTAAACCACTCTGAACTCCACAGCTCTTCCAAGGGGCATTTGTATTGTCTTGTTATTCCACTCTAAACTCCACCACTCTTCCAAGGGGCATAGACATTGTCTTTTTATTCCACTGCGACCTCCACCACTCTTCCAAGGGGCAATAAAACCATATTGTTAAGCTACAGTGACCTCCACATCTCTTCCACGGGGCATTGATATTGTCTTTTATTCCACTGTAACCTCCACCAATCTTCCAAGGGCCATTGATATTGTTTTTTTATTCCACTCCGACCTCCACCACTCTTCCAAGTGGCATTAAAACCGTCTTCTTAAGTTACTGTGACCTCCACGTCTCTTCCAAGGAGTGTTAAAACCGTCTGGCTATACCACTCTGAACTCCACAGCTCTTCCAAGGGGCATTATTATTGTCTTTTTATTCCACTGCGACCTCCACCAATCTTCCAAGGGTCATTGATATTGTCTTTTTATTCCACTGCAACCTCCACCACTCTTCCAAGGGGCATTGATATTGGCTTTTTATTCCACTGCAACCTCCACCTCTCTTCCAAGGGGCATTAAAACCATCTTGTTAAGCTACTGTGACCTCCAAGTCTCTTCCAGGAGGCATTGATATTGTCTTTTTATTTCACTGCGACCTCAACATCTCTTCCAAGTGGAATTGATATTGTCTTTTTATTCCACTGCGACCTCCACCACTCTTCTAAGGGGCATTGATATTGTCTTTTTAATCCACTGCGACCTCCACCACTCTTCCAAGGCGCGTTAAAATAGTTTTGAGAAACTACTGTGACCTCCACGTCTCTTCCAAGGGGCATTAAAACCGTCTGGTTAAACCACTCTGAACTCCACAGCTCTTCCAAGATGCATTGATATTGTCTTTTTATTCGATTGTAACCTCCACCACTCTTCCAAGGGGCATTAAAACCGTCTTGTTAAGCTACTGTGACCTCCACGTCTCTTCCAAGGGGCATTAAAACCATCAATTTAAACCACTCTGAACTCCACAGCTTTTGCAAGAGGCATTGATATTGTCTTTTTATTCCACTGTAACCTCCACCACTCTTCCAAGGGGCATTGATATTGTCTTTTTATTCTACTGTAACCTCCACCAATCGTCCAAGGGGCATTGATATTGTCTTTTTATTCCACTGTAACCTCCACCACACTTCCAAGGGTCATTGATTTTGTCTTTTTAATCCACTGCGACCTCCATCACTCTTCCAAGAAGCATTAAAACCGCCTTGTTAAGCTACTGAGACCTTCACGTCTATTCCACGGTGCCTTAAAACCTTCTGGCTAAACCACTGTGAACTTCACAGCTCTTCCAAGGGGCATTGATATTGTCTTTTTATTCCACTGTAACCTCCACCACTCTTCCAAGAGGCATTGATATTGTCTTTTTATTTTACTGCGACATTCACCACTCTTCCAAGGGGCATTGATATTGTCTTTTTATTTTACTGCGACATTCACCACTCTTCCAAGGAGCATTGATATTGTTTTTTTATTCCACTCCGACCTCCACCACTCTTCCAAGGGGCATTAAAACCGTCTTGTTAAGTTACTGTGACCTCCACGTCTCTTCCAAGGAGCGTTAAAACCGTCTGGTTATACCACTCTGAACTCCACAGCTCTTCCAAGGGGTATTATTATTGTCTTTTTATTCCACTGCGACCACCACCACTCTTCCAAGGGGCATGGATATTGTCTTTTTATTTTACTGCGACCTCCACCACTCTTCCAAGGTGCATTAATATTGTCTTTTTATTCCACTGCGACCTCCACCTCTCTTCCAAGGGGCATTAAAACCATCTTGTTAAGCTACTGTGACCTCCAAGTCTCTTCCAGGAGGCATTGATATTGTCTTTTTATTCCACTGCGACCTCCACATCTCTTCCAAGTGGAATTGATATTGTCTTTTTATTCCACTGCGACCTCCACCACTCTTCTAAGGGGCATTGATATTGTCTTTTTAATCCACTGCGACCTCCACCACTCTTCCAAGGCGCATTAAAATAGTTTTGATAAACTACAGTGACCTCCACGTCTCTTCCAAGGGGCATTAAAACCGTCTGGTTAAACCACTCTGAACTCCACAGCTCTTCCAAGATGCATTGATATTGTCTTTTTATTCGACTGTAACCTCCACCACTCTTCCAAGGGGCATTAAAACCGTCTTGTTAAGCTACTGAGACCTCCACGTCTCTTCCAAGGGGCATTAAAACCGTCAATTTAAACCACTCTGAACTCCACAGCTCTTGCAAGAGGCATTGATATTGTCTTTTTATTCCACTGTAACCTCCACCACACTTCCAAGGGTCATTGATTTTGTCTTTTTAATCCACTGCGACCTCCATCACTCTTCCAAGAAGCATTAAAACCGTCTTGTTAAGCTACTGAGACCTCCACGTCTATTTCACGGTGCCTTAAAACCTTCTGGCTAAACCACTGTGAACTCCACAGCTCTTCCAAGGGGCATTGATATTGTCTTTTTATTCCACTGTAACCTCCACCACTCTTCCAAGAGGCATTGATATTGTCTTTTTATTTTACTGCGACATTCACCACTCTTCCAAGGGGCATTAATATTGTCTTTTTATTCCACTGCGACCTCCACCACTCTTCCAAGGGTCATTGATATTGTCCTTTTATTCCACTGTAACCTCCACCACTCTTACAAGGGGCATTGATATTGTCTTTTTATTCCACTGTAACCTCCACCACTCTTCCAAGGGGCATTGATATTGTCTTTTTATTCTACTGTAACCTCCACCAATCGTCCAAGGGGCATTGATATTGTCTTTTTATTCCACTGTAACCTCCACCACACTTCCAAGGGTCATTGATTTTGTCTTTTTAATCCACTGCGACCTCCATCACTCTTCCAAGAAGCATTAAAACCGCCTTGTTAAGCTACTGAGACCTTCACGTCTATTCCACCGTGCCTTAAAACCTTCTGGCTAAACCACTGTGAACTTCACAGCTCTTCCAAGGGGCATTGATATTGTCTTTTTATTCCACTGTAACCTCCACCACTCTTCCAAGAGGCATTGATATTGTCTTTTTATTTTACTGCGACATTCACCACTCTTCCAAGGGGCATTGATATTGTCTTTTTATTTTACTGCGACATTCACCACTCTTCCAAGGAGCATTGATATTGTTTTTTTATTCCACTCCGACCTCCACCACTCTTCCAAGGGGCATTAAAACCGTCTTGTTAAGTTACTGTGACCTCCACGTCTCTTCCAAGGAGCGTTAAAACCGTCTGGTTATACCACTCTGAACTCCACAGCTCTTGCAAGGGGTATTATTATTGTCTTTTTATTCCACTGCGACCACCACCACTCTTCCAGGGGGCATGGATATTGTCTTTTTATTTTACTGCGACCTCCACCACTCTTCCAAGGTGCATTAATATTGTCTTTTTATTCCACTGCGACCTCCACCTCTCTTCCAAGGGGCATTAAAACCATCTTGTTAAGCTACTGTGACCTCCAAGTCTCTTCCACGAGGCATTGATATTGTCTTTTTATTCCACTGCGACCTCCACATCTCTTCCAAGTGGAATTGATATTGTCTTTTTATTCCACTGCGACCTCCACCACTCTTCTAAGGGGCATTGATATTGTCTTTTTAATCCACTGCGACCTCCACCACTCTTCCAAGGCGCATTAAAATAGTTTTGATAAACTACAGTGACCTCCACGTCTCTTCCAAGGGGCATTAAAACCGTCTGGTTAAACCACTCTGAACTCCACAGCTCTTCCAAGATGCATTGATATTGTCTTTTTATTCGACTGTAACCTCCACCACTCTTCCAAGGGGCATTAAAACCGTCTTGTTAAGCTACTGAGACCTCCACGTCTCTTCCAAGGGGCATTAAAACCGTCAATTTAAACCACTCTGAACTCCACAGCTCTTGCAAGAGGCATTGATATTGTCTTTTTATTCCACTGTAACCTCCACCACACTTCCAAGGGTCATTGATTTTGTCTTTTTAATCCACTGCGACCTCCATCACTCTTCCAAGAAGCATTAAAACCGTCTTGTTAAGCTACTGAGACCTCCACGTCTATTCCACGGTGCCTTAAAACCTTCTGGCTGAACCACTGTGAACTCCACAGCTCTTCCAAGGGGCATTGATATTGTCTTTTTATTCCACTGTAACCTCCACCACTCTTCCAAGAGGCATTGATATTGTCTTTTTATTTTACTGCGACATTCACCACTCTTCCAAGGGGCATTAATATTGTCTTTTTATTCCACTGCGACCTCCACCACTCTTCCAAGGGTCATTGATATTGTCCTTTTATTCCACTGTAACCTCCACCACTCTTACAAGGGGCATTGATATTGTCTTTTTATTCCACTGCGACCTCCACCTCTTTTCCAAGGGGCATTAAAACCATCTTGTTAAGCTACTGTGACTTCCAAGTCTCTTCCACGAGTCATTGATATTGTCTTTTTATTCCACTGCGACCTCCACATCTCTTCCAAGGGGAATTGATATTGTATTTTTATACCACTGCGACCTCCACCACTCTTCTAAGGGTCACTGATATTGTCTTTTTAATGCACTGCGACCTCCACCACTCTTCCAAGGGGCATTAAAACCGTCTTGTTAAGCTACTGTGATCTCCACGTCCCTTCCACGGGGCATTGATATTGTCTTTTTATTTCACTGCGACCTCCACCACTCTTCCAAGGGGCATTGATATTGTCTTTTTAATCCACTGCGACCTCCACCACTCTTCCATGAGACATTGATATTGTCTTTTTATTCCACTGCGAACTTCACCCCTCTTCCAAGGAACATTGATATTGTCTTTTTTTTCCACTGTAACCTCCACCACTCTTCTAAGGGGCATTGATATTTTCTTTTTATTCCACTGCGACCTCCATCACTCTTCCAAGGGGCATCGATAATGTGTTTTTAATCCACTGCGACCTCCACACTCTTCCAAGGGGCATAAAAGCCATCTTGTTAAGCTACTGTGACCTCCACGTCTCTTCCAAGGGGCATTAAAACCGTCAATTTAAACCACTCTGAGCTTCACAGCTCTTCCAAGAGGCATTGATATTGTCTTTTTATTCCACTGTAACCTCCACCACTCTTCCAAGGGGCATTGATATTTTCTTTTTATTTTACTGCGACCTCCACCACTCTTCCAAGGGGCATTAATATTGTCTTTTTATTCCACTGCGACCTCCACCACTCTTCCAAGGGTCATTGATATTGTCTTTTTATTCCACTGCAACCTCCAGAACTCTTCCAAGGGGCATTGATATTGTCTTTTTATTCCACTGCGACTTTCACCTCTCTACCAAGGGACATTAAAACCGTTTTGTTAAGCTACTGAGACCTCCACGTCTATTCCACGGTGCCTTAAAACCTTCTGGCTAAACAACTGTGAACTCCACAGCTCTTCCAAGGGGCATTGATATTGTATTTTTATTCCACTATAACATCCACCACTCTTCCAAGAGGCATTGATATTGTCTTTTTATTCCACTGCGACCTCCACCACTCTTCCAAGGGGCATTGATATTGTCTTTTTATTCCACTGTAACCTCCACCACTCTTCCAAGGGGCATTGATATTGTCTTTTTATTCCACTGTGACCTCCACCTCTCTTCCAAGGGGCATTAAAACCATCTTGTTAAGCTACTGTGACTTCCAAGTCCATTCCACGAGGCATTGATATTGTCTTTTTATTCCACTGCGACCTCCACATCTCTTCCAAGGGGAATTGATATTGTATTTTTATACCACTGCGGCCTCCACCACTCTTCTAAAGGGCATTGATATTGTCTTTTTAATCCACTGCGACCTCCACCACTCTTCCAAGGGGCATTAAAACAGTCTTGATAAGCTACTGTGACCTCCACGTCTGTTCCAAGGTGCATTAAACTGTCTCGTTAAACCACTCTGTACTCCACAGCTCTTCCAAGAGACATTGATGTTGTCTTTTTATTCGACTGTAACCTCCACCACTATTCCAAGGGGCATTGATATTGTCTCTGTTTTCCACTGCGACCTCCATCACTCTTCCACGGGGCTTTGATGTTGTCTTTTTATTCCACTGCGACCTCCACCACCCTTCTAAGGGGCATTGATATTGTCTTTTTAATCCACTGCGACCTCCACATCTCTTCCAAGGGAAATTGATATTGTCTTTTTATTCCACTGCGACCTCCACCACCCTTCTAAGGGGCAGTGATATTGTCTTTTTAATCCACTGCGACCTCCACCACTCTTCAAGGGGCATTAAAACAGTCTTGATAAGCTACTGTGACCTCCACGTCTCTTCCAAGTGGCATTAAACCATCTTGTTAAACCACTCAGTACACCACAGCTCATCAAAGGGGCATTGATATTGTCTTTTAATTCCACTGTAACCTGCACCACTTTTCCTATGAGAACTGATATTGTCTTTTTATTATTATTATTATTATTTATTATTATAGCGCCATTTATTCCATGGCGCTTTACATGTGATAGGGATATACATAACATAAGCAGTTACATAATCTGAACAAAACGAGTCAGCGACTGGTACAGGAGGAGCGAGGACCCTGCCCGCGAGGGCTCACATTCTAGAAGGGATGGGTGAGGATACATTAGGTGAGGTTAGAGCTGGTCGTCCAGCAGTGGTTACTGCAGGTTGTAGGTTTGTTGGAAGAGGTGGGTCTTTAGGTTTCTTTTGAAGGTTTCCACGGTCGGCGAGAGTCTGATGTGTTGGAGTAGAGAGTTCCAGAGTAGGGGGGATGCAAGGGAGAAATCTTGTATACGATTGTGGGAGGAGGAGATAAGAGGGGAGTAGAGAAGGAGATCTTGTGAGGATCGGAGGTTGCATGCAGGTAAGTACCGGGACTCTAGGTCACAGATGTATGGGGGAGACAGGTTGTGGATGGCTTTATATGCCATGGCTAGAGTTTTGAACTGGATTCTCTGGGCAATGGGGAGCCAGTGAAGAGATTGACAGAGAGGAGAGGCCGGGGAATAGCGGGGGGACAGGTGAATTAGTCGAGCAGCAGAGTTTAGGATAGATTGGAGAGGAGCAAGACTGTTGTAAGGGAGGCCACGGAGCAGGAGGTTGCAGCAGTCGAGGCGGGATATGATGAGGGCATGCACTAGTGTTTTTGCAGAGTCTTTGCTGAGAAATGCACGGATCCGGGAGATGTTTTTGAGTTGGAGTCGGAAGGGAGTGGAAAGGGCTTGGATATGTGGCTTGAAGGAGAGATCAGAGTCCAGGGTTACTCCAAGTCAGCGAGCTTGTGGGAGTGGGGAGAGTGAACAGCCATTGACATTGATGGCTAGGTCAGATGGTAGATGTGAATGAGAGGGTGGAAAGATGATGAACTCTGTTTTATCCATGTTGAGTTTTAGAAATCTGTCAGAGAAGAAGGATGACATGGCGGACAGACATTGTGGGATTTTGGTTAGTAGGGAGAAGATATCGGGTCCAGAGAGGTAGATCTGTGTGTCGTCAGCATAGAGGTGATACTGAAAACCGTGAGACTCTATGAGCTGTCCCAGGCCTAAGGTGTAGATAGAGAAGAGCAGAGGTCCTAGAGCTGAACCTTGGGGGACACCGACAGATAGGGGGCAAGATGAGGAGGTGGTGCGTGAGTTGGAGACGCTGAATGTCCTGTCTGTTAAGTACGAGGGATCCAAGATAGAGCCAAGTCCGTGATGCAAAGAGATGAGAGAATCTGGAGTAAGAGGGAATGGTCCACTGTGTCAAAGGCAGATGACAGGTCCAGAAGGAGGAGGATGGAGTAGAGTTGCTTGGATTTGGCATTTAGTAGGTCGTTGGTGACTTTGGTCAGGGCAGTTTCAGTCGAGTGATGCGGTCGGAATCCAGATTGCAGGTGGTCGAAGAGGGAGCAGGAGGAGAGGTGGGAGGGCAGTTCAAGGTGGACATGTTGTTCTAGTAGTTTTGAGGCAAAGGAGAGGAGCGATATGGGGCGGTAGCTAGTCAGAGAGGAAGGGTCAAGGGAGGGCTTTTTGAGGATGGGTGTGATTGCGGCATGTTTGAAACATGAGGGGAAGACACCGGTTGTTAGTGACAGATTGAAGAGGTGGGTTAGGGTTGGGATGAAGACTGTGGTAAGGTTAGTGATGAGGTGGGATGGGATTGGGTCAAGTTCGCTGGTGGTGCGGTGTGATTTGGAGAGTAAAGAGGAGACTTGACCTTCTGTAATGGTGGAGAAGTGGGGTTTGGAGGAGGAGGGTTGAATAGATATGAGGAGGGGTTGTGCGGACTTTAGGCAAAATTTTTGTCTGATGGTGTCAATCTTCTGTTTGAAGAATGAGGCAAAGTTGTCGGCTGAGATGAGAGAAGAGGGAGGAGGTGCTGGGGGACGAAGGAGAGAGTTGAAAGTGTTAAATAGCTGTTTAGGGTTGTGAGATAGGGAGAATATGAGAGATGAGAAGTAGGTTTGTTTCGCTGTAGTGAGTGCGGACTTGAAATTAGTGAGGGATTGCTTGAATGCGATGAAGTGCTCGATGGAGTGAGACCTTTTCCATCTCCGCTCCGCAACCCTGGAGGCCCGGCGCAGTTCTTTAGTAAGTTTAGTGTGCCAGGGTTGCCTCTTGAATGTGCGAGATGTGGTGTGTGTGAGAGGGGCGATCGAGTCTAGAGCTGCAGCTATTGTTGTGTTATATGAAGCAGCAGCAACGTCTGCATCGTGTAAGGTATTTATGTCTGTAAGAGGGAGGAGGGATTCAGAGAGTGAGTGTAAGTCAAGGTGTTTGAGATTTCTGCGAGGGTATGCAAGTTTGTGGAGTGGGGATTGTTGCCCCGGGGAGGAGAGAGAAGAGAATGTAAGTAGGCTGTGATCAGAGAGAGGGAGAGGTGAGTTAGAGAGGTTAGATAGGGAAGAGATGCGGGTGAAGATGAGGTCCAGTGTGTGGCCATCTTTGTGGGTGGGTGTGGAAGACCATTGAGTGAGTCCGAAGGAGGAAGTGAGAGATAGGAACTTAGAGACAGACGAGTGGGAAGTGTTAATGGGGATGTTGAAGTCACCCATTATGATAGTGGGGATGTCAGTGGAGAGGAAGTGAAGCAGCCAGTTGGGGAAGTGGTCTAAGAAGGTGGTGGATTGACCTGGGGGTCGGTAATCGACGGCCAGTTGGAGGTTGGAGGGGGAATAAATGCGCACACAGTGCACCTCAAAAAAGGGGAGTGTAACGGAGGGTGGCAGTGGGATTTGGATGAAAACGCAGTGTTCTGATAGGACAATACCTACGCCTCCGCCATGTTTGCCGTTGGGGCGGGGGGTGTGGGAAAGGTGGAATCCGCCATATGAAAGTGCAGCTGGGGAGGCTGTGTCAGAGGGTGTGAGCTTGGATTCAGTGATGGCGAGGAAGGAAAGTTTGTTTGTAATGAAAAGATCGTGGATGAAGGAAAGTTTGTTGCAGACAGAGCGAGCGTTACATATAGCTCCTGTTAGAGCAACTAAGTTAGTGGGGATTGGTTGGATGGGTATGAGGTTAGAAGGGTTGCGACAGTTTGTGGAAGGTCGTGGATAGGAGGAAGAAGTAACTGTGGGGATATGGCAAGGAGGACCAGGATTTGGAGAGATATCTCCAGCAGTGAGGAGGAGCAGAGAAAGTGTTAGCAGGTGGGAGCAAGAGAGAGCATGAGGTGGCTGCCTGTGTTTGGAGATCCAGGATTGAATGTTTACGAATAATTTGGAGGAGGAGGTGAGATGAATGGGGAGGATGGAGGGAGAGATGAAGAGTTTCTTACTAGGTGTAGGGATTTGAGGGGTTACTAGAAAGTGGAGGACTATAGAGGAAAAAGTGAGAGCTAACAGAAACATAGTTAAAAGAGAGTAAGAGGTCTAAGTGTTGGTGACCTGACTCCTGCCCTGACTAACTGCCTCTGAAATAACTGCCACTTATCTCCGAAGCCACTTAGCACAAGAAGACGTATGCACACCCCAGCACAAGTGCACCCCTTACAGAGCTTCTAAATATATAGGGCACATTAAACTATCAGTTGAAGGGCATTGTGGGAGCTGCATATGGCTAAATTAGCAGCGGGTCGTTTCATAAGGAGATGGCTGGGTGATCAAACACAGAGCTAGGACTCTAGTCTCTGCAGTTTAGCACCTCTAAAAATCAGATAAGATCTATAGTGGAGAAGGGACAGACATATGTGGGTATTGAATGGAGTGGGACAGATAAAGCAGAGAAGTTATGCAGAGCATGTACCAGTGAGGTGAATCAGCAAAGCAGAGCATTAGATTACAGCAGACACAGCAAGCAGAGAAGTTATGCAGAGCATGTACCAGTGAGGTGAATCAGCAAAGCAGAGCATTAGATTACAGCAGACACAGCAAGCAGAGAAGTTATGCAGAGCATGTACCAGTGAGGTGAATCAGCAAAGCAGAGCATTAGATTACATTAGACACAGCAAGCAGAGAAGCTATGCAGAGCATGTTCCAGTGAGTTGAATCAGCAAAGCAGAGCATTAGATTACAGCAGACACAGCAAGCAGATAAGTTATGAAGAGCATGTACCAGTGAGGTGAATCAGCAAAGCAGAGCATTAGATTACAGCAGACACAGCAAGCAGAGAAGTTATGCAGAGCATGTACCAGTGAGGTTATTCCACTGCGACCTCCACCAATCTTCCAAGTGGCATTAAAACGTCTTGTTAAGCTACTGTGACCTCCACGTCCCTTCCACGGGGCATTGATATTGTCTTTTTATTCCACTGCGACCTTCACCACTCTTCCAAGGGGCATTGATATTGTCTTTTTAATCCACTGCGACCTCCACCACTCTTCCAAGGGACATTGATATTGTCTTTTTCTTCCACTGCGACCTTCACCCCTCTTCAAAGGAACATTGATATTGTCTTTTTTTTCCACTGTAACCTCCACCACTCTTCTAAGGGGCATTGATGTTTTCTTTTTAATCCACTGCGACCTCCACCACTCTTCCAAGGGGCATCGATAATGTCTTTTTAATCCACTGCAACCTCCACCACTCTTCCAAGGGGCATTAAAACCGTCTTGTTAAGCTACTGTGACCTCCATGTCTCTTCCAAAGGGCATTAAAACCGTCAATTTAAACCACGCTGAACTCCACAGCTGTTGCAAGAGGCATTGATATTGTCTTTTTATTCCACTGTAACCTCCACCACTCTTCCAAGGGGCATTGATTTTGTCTTTTTAATCCACTGCGACCTCCATCTCTCTTTCAAGAAGCATTAAAACCATCTTGCTTAGCTACTGTGACCTCCACGTACCATCCACAGGGCATTGTTAATGTCTTTTTATTTCACTGCGACCTCCACCACTCTGCCAAGGGGCATTAAAACCATCTTGTTAAGCTACTGTGATGTCCTCGTCTCTTCCACGGGGCATTGATATTGTCTTTTTATTCCACAGTAACCTCCACCACTCTTCCAAGAGGAATTGATATTGTATTTTTATTCCACTGTAACCTCCACTACTCTTCCAAGGTTCATTGATATTGTCTTTTTAATCCACTGCGACCTCCACCATTCTTCAAAGGGGCATTAAAACCGTCTTGTTAAGCTACTGTGACCTCCATGTCTCTTACAAGGGGCACTGAAACCATTTGGTTAAACCACTCTGTACTCCACAGCTCTTCCGAGGGGCATTGATATTGTCTTTTCATTTCAATGTAACTTCCACCACTCTGCCAAGGGGCATTAAAACCATCTTGTTAAGCTACTGTGATGTCCTCGTCTCTTCCACGGGGCATTGATATTGTCTTTTTATTCCACTGTAACCTCCACCACTGTTCCAAGAGGAATTGATATTGTCTTTTTATTCCACGGTAACCTCCACTACTCTTCCAAGGTTCATTGATATTGTCTTTTTAATCCACTGCGACCTCCACCACTCTGCCAAGGGGCATTAAAACCATCTTGTTAAGCTACTGTGACCTCCAAGTCTCTTCCAAGGGGCATTAAAACCATCTGGTTAAACCGCTCTGAGCTCCACAGCTCCTCCAAGGGGCATTGACAATGTCTTTTTATTCAATTGTAACCTTCTGCACTCTTCCAAGTGCATTGATATTGTCTTTTTATTCCTCTGCGACGTCCACGACTCTTCCAAGGGGCATTAAAACTGTCTTGTTAAGCTAATGTGACCTCCAAGTTTCTTACACAGGGCATTGATTTTGTCTTTTTAATCCACTGCGACCTCCATCTCTCTTTCAAGAAGCATTAAAACCATCTTGCTTAGCTACTGTGACCTCCACGTACCATCCACAGGGCATTGTTATTGTCTTTTTATTTCACTGCGACCTCCACCACTCTGCCAAGGGGCATTAAAACCATCTTGTTAAGCTACTGTGATGTCCTCGTCTCTTCAACGGGGCATTGATATTGTCTTTTTATTCCACTGTAACCTCCACCACTCTTCCAAGAGGAATTGATATTGTCTTTTTATTCCACTGTAACCTCCACTACTCTTCCAAGGTTCATTGATATTGTCTTTTTAATCCACTGCGACCTCCACCACTCTTCCAAGGGGCATTAAAACCGTCTTGTTAAGCTACTGTGACCTCCATGTCTCTTCCAAGGGGCACTAAAACCATTTGGTTAAACCACTCTGTACTCCACAGCTCTTCCGAGGGGCATTGATATTGTCTTTTCATTTCACTGTAACTTCCACCACTCTGCCAAGGGGCATTAAAACCATCTTGTTAAGCTACTGTGATGTCCTCGTCTCTTCCACGGGGCATTGATATTGTCTTTTTATTCCACTGTAACCTCCACCACTGTTCCAAGAGGAATTGATCTTGTCTTTTTATTCCACGGTAACCTCCACTACTCTTCCAAGGTTCATTGATATTGTCTTTTTAATCCACTGCGACCTCCACCACTCTGCCAAGGGGCATTAAAACCGTCTTGTTAAGCTACTGTGACTTCCAAGTCTCTTCCAAGGGGCATTAAAACTGTCTGGTTAAACCGCTCTGAGCGCGACAGCTCCTCCAAGGGGCATTGACAATGTCTTTTTATTCAATTGTAACCTTCTGCACTCTTCCAAGTGCATTGATATTGTCTTTTTATTCCTCTGCGACGTCCACGACTCTTCCAAGGGGCATTAAAACTGTCTTGTTAAGCTAATGTGACCTCCAAGTTTCTTACACAGGGCATTGATATTGTCTTTTTATTCCACTGTAACCTCCACCACTCTTGCAAGGGGCATGGATATTGTCTTTTTATTCCACTGCGACCTCCACCAGTTTTCTAAGGGGCATTGATATTGTCTTTTAAATCCACAACGATCTCCACCACTCTTCCAAGGTGTATTAAAACAGTTTTGTTAAGCTACTGTGACCTCCACGTCTATTCCACGGTGCATTAAAACTTTCTGGTTAAACCACTGTGAACTCCACAGCTCTTCCAAGGGGCATTGATATTGTCTTTTTATTCCACTGTAACCTCCACCACTCTTCCAAGGGGCATTGATATTGTCTTTTTATTTTACTGCGACCTCCACCACTCTTCCAAGGGGCATTAATATTGTCTTTTTATTCCACTGCGACCTCCTCCACTCTTCCAAGTGTCATTGATATTGTCTTTTTATTCCACTCTAACTTCCACCACTCTTCCAAGGGGCATTGATATTGTCTTTTTTTTTCAACGCGACCTCCACCTCTCTTCCAAGGGGCATTAAAACCATCTTGTTATGCTACTTTGACCTCCAAGTCTATTCCACGAGGCATTGATATTGTCTTTTTATTCCACTGCGACCTCCACATCTCTTCCAAGTGGAATTCATATTGTCTTTTTATTCCACTGCGAACTCCACCACTCTTCTAAGGGGCATTGATATTGTCTTTTTAATCCACTGCGACCTCCACCACTCTTCTAAGGGGCATTAAAACAGTTTTGATAAGCTACTGTGACCTCCACGTCTCTTCCAAGGGGCATTAAAACTGTCTGGTTAAACCACTCTGAACTCCGCAGCTCTTCCAAGAGGCATTGATATTGTCTTTTTATTCGACTGTAACCTCGACCACTCTTCCAAGGGGCATTAAAACCGTCTTGTTAAGCTACTGTGACCTCCACGTCTCTTCCAAGGGGCATTAAAACCGTCAATTTAAACCACTCTGACTCCACAGCTCTTCCAAGAGGCATTGATATTGTCTTTTTATTCCACTGTAACCTCCACCACTCTTCCAAGTTGCATTGATTTTGTCTTTTTAATCCACTGCGACCTCCATAACTCTTCCAAGAAGCATTAAAACCGTCTTGTTCAGCTACTGTGACCTCCACGTCTATTCCACGGTGCCTTAAAACCTTCTGGTTAAACCACTGTGAACTCCACAGCTCTTCCAAGGTGCATTGATATTGTCTTTTTATTCCACTGTAACCTCCACCACTCTTCCAAGTTTCATTGATATTGTCTTTTTATTTTAATGGGACCTCCACCACTCTTCCAAGGGGCATTAATATTGTCTTTTTATTCCACTGCAACCTCCACCACTCTTCCAAGGGTCATTGATATTGTCTTTTTATTCCACTGTAACCTCCACCACTCTTCCAAGGGGCATTGATATTGTCTTTTTATTTTACTGCGACCTCCACCACTCTTCCAAGGGACATTAATATTGTCTTTTTATTCCACTGCAACCTCCACCACTCTTCCAAGGGTCATTGATATTGTCTTTTTAATCCACTGCGACCTCCATCACTCTTCCAAGAAGCATTGAAACCGTCTTGTTAAGCTACTGTGACCTCCACGTCTATTCCACAGTGCATTAAAACTTTCTGGTTAAACCACTGTGATCTCCACAGCTCTTCCAAGGGGCATTGATATTGTCTTTTTATTCCACTCTAACCTCCACCACTCTTCCAAGGGTCATTGATTTTGTCTTTTTATTTTACTGCGACCTCCACCACTCTTCCAAGGGCCATTAATATTGTCTTTTTATTCCACTGTGACCTTCACGTCTCTTCCAAGGGGCATTGATATTGTCTTTTTATTTAATTGGTACCTCCACCACTCTTCCAAGGGGCATTGATATTGTCTTTTTATTCCACTGTAACCTCCACCATTCTTCCAAGGGACATTGATATTGTCTTTTTATTCCACTGTAACCTCCACCACTCTTCCAAGGGGCATTGATATTGTCTTTTTATTCCACTGTAACCTCCACAACTCTTCCAAGAGGCATTGATATTGTCTTTTTAATCCACGGCGACCTCTACCACTCCTCCAAGGTGCTTTAAAACAGTCTTGATAAGCTTCTGTGACCTCCACGTCTCTTCCAAGGGGAATTAAAAACCGCATGGTTAAACCACTCTGAACTCCACAGCTCTTCCAAGAGGCATTGATATTGTCTTTTTATTCAACTGTAACCTCCACCACTATTCCAAGGGGCATTGATATTGTCTTTTTTTCCACTGAGACCTCCACCACTCTTCCAAGGGGATTTGATAGTCTTTTTATTCCACTGCGATCTCCATGACACTTCCAAGGGGCATTAAAACCGTCTTGATAAGCTACTGTGACCTCCACGTCCCTTCCACGGGGCATTGATATTGTCTTTTTATTCCACTGCGACCTCCACCACACTTCCAAGGGGCATTGATATTGTATTTTGAATCCACTGTGACCTCCACCACTCTTCCAAGGGACATTGATATTGTCTTTTTATTCCACTGCAACCTTCACCCCTCTACCAAGGAACATTGATATTGTCTTTTTATTCCACTGCGACCTCCACCACTCTTCCAAGTGGCATCGATAATGTCTTTTTAATCCACTGCGAACTTCACCACTCTTCCAAGGGGCATTAAAACCGTCTTGTTATGCTACTGTGACCTCCACGTCTCTTATAAGGGGCATTAAAAACGTCAATTTAAACCACTCTGAACTCCACAGCTCTGGGAAGAGGCATTGATATTGTCTTTTTATTCCACTGTAACCTCCACCACTCTTCCAAGGGCCATTGATTTTGTTTTTTTAATCCATTGCGACCTTCATCTCTCTTCCAAGAAGCATTAAAACCATCTTGTTTAGCTACTGTGAACTCCACGTCTATTCCATGGTTCCTTATAACCTTCTGGTTAAACCACTGTGTACTCCACAGCTCTTCCAAGGGGCATTGATATTGTCTTTTTATTCCACTGTAACCTCCATCACTCTTCCAAGGGGCATTGATATTGTATTTTTATTTTACTGCGACCTCCACCACTCTTCCAAGGGGCATTAATATTGTCTTTTTATTCCACTGCGACCTCCACCACTCTTCCAAGTGTCATTGATATTGTCTTTTTATTCCACTCTAACTTCCACCACTCTTCCAAGGGGCATTGATATTGTCTTTTTATTCCACTGCGACCTCCACCTCTCTTCCAAGGGGCATTAAAAGCATCTTGTTATGCTACTGTGACCTCCAAGTCTATTCCACGAGGCATTGATATTGTCTTTTTATTCCTCTGCGACCTCCACATCTCTTCCAAGTGGAATTCATATTGTCTTTTTATTCCACTGCGACCTCCACCACTCTTCTAAGGGGCATTGATATTTTCTTTTTAATCCACTGCGACCTCCACCACTCTTCTAAGGGGCATTAAAACAGTTTTGATAAGCTACTGTGACCTCCACGTCTCTTCCAAGGGGCATTAAAACTGTCTGGTTAAACCACTCTGAACTCCACAGCTCTTCCAAGAGGCATTGATATTGCCTTTTTATTCGACTGTAACCTCCACCACTCTTCCAAGGGGCATTAAAACCGTCTTGTTAAGCTACTGTGACCTCCACGTCTCTTCCAAGGGGCATTAAAACCGTCAATTTAAACCACTCTGAACTCCACAGCTCTTCCAAGGGGCATTGATATTGTCTTTTTATTCCACTGTAACCTCCACCACTCTTCCAAGGGGCATTGATATTGTCTTTTTATTCCACTGCGACCTCCACCTCTCTTCCATGTGGCATTAAAACCATCTTGTTAAGCTACTGTGACCTCCAAGTCTCTTCCACGAGGCATTGATATTGTCTTTTTATTCCACTGCGACCTCCACATCTCTTCCAAGGGGAATTGATTTTGTCTTTTTATTCCACTGCGACCTCCACCACTCTTCTAAGGGGCATTGATATTGTCTTTTTAATCCAATGCGACCTCCACCACTCTTCCAAGGGGCATTAAAAAAGTCTTGATAAGCTACTGTGACCTCCACGTCCCTTCCACAGGGTATTGATATTGTCTTTTTATTCCATTGCGACGTCCACCACACTTCCAAGGGGCATTAAAACCGTCTTGTTAAGCTACTGTAAATATGAAGTATGGAAAATGAATAGCATTACTGCTGTAAATAAATGAGAAATCTTAGCGCATAAATTTTCCAATTCATGTGTACCTGACAGCCGCGGTAAGGCGTTTCTCGATGTCAGGACCTACCAATGTGAATACCTCTCTAAGAGACCTCCGTCTGCTTATGTGTGGGAAAGACAGATCCTGATGCATTTAAAACCACCTGCGGCATGGGGGTGGGGGTGGAGTGCTCAGTCAACGCCAAATCTAGTAACAAAGAAAATGACGGCACTTCCACTACAAAAAATAGGTGTGAACAGGTGCTTACTAAGAGCAGCTACCTCAATATATAATGAACAAATAAAGTAGCTCACTGTAACACTGAGTATATAGATATGAAATATGAAATATGAATAGCTTAACTGCTGTAGAAAAGAGAAATAAATGAAAAAATTTTTTGAAAATTTTTTTTTAGCGCATGTAAATATGAAGTATGGAAAATGAATAGCATTACTGCTGTAAATAAATGAGAAATCTTAGCGCATAAATTGGCCAATTCATTTGTTTCTATTTTCTACAGCAGTTATGCTATTCATATTTCATATTTCATATCTATATACTCAGTGTTACAGTGTGCTACTTTATTTCTTCATTATATATGGAGGTAGCTGCTCTTAGTAAGCACCTGTTCACATCTATTTTTTGTAGTGGAAGTGCCGTCATTTTCTTTGTTGTTAAGCTACTGTGACCTCCAAGTCTCTACCAAGGGGCATTAAAACCGTCTGGTTAAACGGCTCTGAACTCCACAGCTCTTCCAAGGGGCATTGACAATGTCTTTTTATTCCACTGCTACCTCCACCACTCTTCCAAGGGGCATTAAAACAGCCTTGTTGAGCTACTGTGACCTCCTCGTCTCTTCCAAGGGGCATTAAAACCATCTGGTTAAACAATCTGAACTCCACAGCTCTTACAAGAGGCATTGATATTGTCTTTTTATTCGACTGTAACATCCACCACTCTTCCAAGCGGCATTGATATTGTCTTTTTATTCCACTGCGACCTCCACCACTCTTACAAGGGGCATTGATATTGTCTTTTTAATCAACTGCGACCTCCACCTCTCTTCCAAGGGGCATTAAAACAGACTTGTGAAGCTACTTTGACCTCCACGTCCCTTCCACTGGGCATTGATATTGTCTTTTTATTCCACTGCGACCTCCAATACTCTTCCAAGGGGCATTGAAATTGTCATTTTAATCCACTGCGACCTCCACCACTCTTCAAAGGGGCATTGATATTGTATTTTTAATCCACTGTGACCTCCACGTCTCTTTCAAGGGGCATTAAAACCGTCAATTTAAACCACTATGAACTCCACAGCTCTTCCAAGGAGCACTGGTATAGTCTTTTTATTCCACTCTAACCTCCACCACTGTTCCAAAGGGCATTGACATTGTCTATTTATTCCACTGCGACCTCCACCACTCTTCGAAGGGGCATTAAGACAATCTTGTTAAGCTACAGTGACCTCCACAACTCTTCCAAGGGGCATTGATATTGTCTTTTTATTTCATTGTAACCTCCACCACTCTTCCAAGGGGCATTGATTTAATACTTTTTATTCCACTGCGACCTCTACCACTCTTCCAATGAGCATTGATATTGTCTTTTTAATCCACTGCAACTTCCAACACTCTTCCAAGGGGCATTAAAGAAGTCTTGTTAAGCTGCTGTCACGTCCATGTCTATTCCACGGGCATTGATATTGTCTTTTCATTCCACTGTAACCTTCACCACTCTTCCAAGTGGCATTGACATTGTCTTTTCATTCCACTGCAAATTCCACCTCTCTTCCAAGGGGCATTGATATTGTCTTTTTAATCCACTGTGACCTCCACCACTCTTCCAAGGGGCATTAAAACAGTCTTGTTAAGCTACTGTGACCTCCACGTCTCTTCCAAGGGGCATTAAAACCGTCTGGTTAAACCACTCTGAACTCCACAGCTCTTCCAAGGGGCATTGATATTGTCTTTTTATTCCACTGTAACCTCCACCACTCTTCCAAGGGGCATTGATTTTGTCTTTTCATTCCACTGTGACCTCCACGTCTCTTCCAAGGGGCATTAAATCCGTCAATTTAAAACACTCTGAACTCCACAGCTCTTCCAAGAGGCATTGATATTGTCTTTCTATTCCACTGTAACCTCCACCACTCTTCCAAGTTGCATTGATTTTGTCTTTTTAATCCACTGCGACCTCCATCACTCTTCCAAAAAGCATTAAAACCGCCTTCTTTAGCTACTGTGACCTCCACGTCTATTCCACGGTGCCTTAAAACCTTCTGGTTAAACCACTGTGAAATCCACAGCTCTTCCAAGGGGCATTGATATTGTCTTTTTATTCCACTGTAAGCTCCACCACTCTTCCAAGGGGCATTGATATTGTTTTTTATTTTACTGCGACCTCCACAACTCTTCCAAGGGGCATTAATATTGTCTTTTTATTCCACTGCGACCTCCACCACTCTTCCAAGGGGCATTAATATTGTCTTTTTATTCCACTGCGACCTCCACATCTCTTCCAAGGGGAATTGATATTGTCTTTTTATTCCACTCCGACCTCCACCACTCTTCTAAGGGGCTTTGATATTGTCTTTTTAATCCACTGCAACCTCCACCACTCTTCCAAGGGGCATTAAAACAGTCTTGATAAGCTACTGTGACCTCCAGGTCCCTACCACGTGGCATTGATATTGTCTTTTTACTCCATTGCGACCTTCATCACTCTTCCAAGGGTCATTAAAACCGTCTTGTTAAGCTACTGTGACGTCCAAGTCTCTTCCAAGGGGCATTAAAACCGTATGGTTAAAACGCTCTGAGCTCCACAGCTCTTCCATGGGGCATTGACAATGTCTTTTTATTCCATTGTAACCTTCTGCACTCTTCCAAGTGCATTGATATTGTCTTTTTATTCCTCTGCGACATCCAAGACTCTTCCAAGGGGCATTATAACCGTCTTGTTAAGCTACTGTGACCTCCAAGTTTCTTCCAAGAGGCATTAAAACCGTCTGGTTAAAACGCTCTGAGCTCCACAGCTCTTCCAAGGGGCATTGATTTTGTCTTTTTATTCCACTGCCACCTCCACCACTCTTCCAAGGGACATTAAAACAGTCTTGTTAATCTACTGTGACCTCCACGTCTCTTCCAAGAGGGGCATTAAAATCGTAAATTTAAACCACTCTCAACTCCACAGCTCTTGCAAGGGGCTTTGATATTGTTTTTTAATCCACTGTAACCTCCAGCACTCTTCCAAAGGGCATTGATATTGTCTTTTTATTCCACTGCGACTTTCACTTCTCTTACAAGGGACATTAAAACCGTCTTGTTAAGCTACTGTGACATCAACGTCTCTTTCACGTGGCATTGATATTGTCTTTTTATTCCACTGTAAACTCCACCACTCTTCCAAGGGGCATTGATATTGTCTTTTTATTCCACTGCCACCTCCACCACTCTTCCAAGGGGCATTGATATTGTCTTTTTAATCCACTGCGACCTCCATCACTATTCCAATGAGCATTAAAAACATCTTTTTAAGCTACTGTGACCTCCATGTCACTTCCAATGGGCATTAAAACCGTGTGGTTTAACTACTCTGAACTCCACTGCTCTTCCAAGGGGCATTGATATTGTCTTTTTAATCCACTGTTACCTCCACCACTCTTCAAAGGGGCATTGATATTGTTTTTTTATTCCACTGCGACCTCCACCACTCTTCCAAGGGTCATTGATATTGTCTTTTTATTTCACTGCGACCTCCACCACTCTTCCAAGGGTCATTAAAACCATCTTGTTAAGCTACTGTGACCTCCAAGTCTCTTACACGAGGCATTGAAATTGTCTTTTTATTCCACTGCGACCTCCACATCTCTTCCAAGGAGAATTGATATTGTCTTTTTATTCCACTGCGACCTCCACCACTCTTCTAAGGGGCTTTGATATTGTCTTTTTAATCCACTGCAACCTCCACCACTCTTCCAAGGGGCATTAAAACAGTCTTGATAAGCTACTGTGACCTCCACGTCCCTTCCACGTGGCATTGATATTGTCTTTTTACTCCATTGCGACCTCCATCACTCTTCCAAGGGTCATTAAAACCGTCTTGTTAAGCTACTGTGACGTCCAAGTCTCTTCCAAGGGGCATTAAAACCGTCTGGTTAAAACGCTCTGAGCTCCACAGCTCTTCCAAGGGGCATTGACAATGTCTTTTTATTCCATTGTAACCTTCTGCACTCTTCCAAGTGCATTGATATTGTCTTTTTATTCCTCTGCAACGTCCAAGACTCTTCCAAGGGGCATTATAACCGTCTTGTTAACCTACTGTGACCTCCAAGTTTCTTCCAAGAGGCATTAAAACCGTCTGGTTAAAACGCTCTGAGCTCCACAGCTCTTCCAAGGGGCATTGGTTTTGTCTTTTTATTCCACTGCCACCTCCACCACTCTTCCAAGGGACATTAAAACAGTCTTGTTAATCTACTGTGACCTCCACGTCTCTTCCAAGGGGCATTAAAATCGTAAATTTAAACCACTCTCAACTCCACAGCTCTTGCAAGGGGCTTTGATATTGTTTTTTAATCCACTGTAACCTCCAGCACTCTTCCAAAGGGCATTGATATTGTCTTTTTATTCCACTGCGACTTTCACTTCTCTTACAAGGGACATTAAAACCGTCTTGTTAAGGTACTGTGACATCAACGTCTCTTTCACGTGGCATTGATATTGTCTTTTTATTCCACTGTAAACTCCACCACTCTTCCAAGGGGCATTGATATTGTCTTTTTATTCCACTGCCATCTCCACCACTCTTCCAAGGGGCATTGATATTGTCTTTTTAATCCACTGCGACCTCCATCACTTTTCCAAGGAGCATTAAAAACATCTTTTTAAGCTACTGTGACCTCCATGTCACTTCCAATGGGCATTAAAACCGTGTGATTTAACTACTCTGAACTCCACTGCTCTTCCAAGGGGCATTGATATTGTCTTTTTAATCCACTGTTACCTCCACCACTCTTCAAAGGGGCATTGATATTGTTTTTTTATTCCACTGCGACCTCCACTACTCTTCCAAGGGTCATTGATATTGTCTTTTTATTCCTCTGCGACCTCCACCACTCTTCTAAGGGGCATTTATATTGTCTTTTTAATCAACTGCGACCTCCACTACTCTTCCAAGGGCCATTAAAACCATGTTGTTAAGCTACTTTGACCTCCACGTCAATTCCACGGGGCATTAAAACCGTCAATTTAAACCACTCTGAACTCCACAGCTCTTGCAAGGGGCATTGATATTTTCTTTGTATTCCAATGTAACCTACAGCACTCTTCCAAGGGGCATTGATATTGTCTTTTTATTCCAGTGCAACTACCACCTCTCTTCCAAGGGGCATTAAATCCGTCTTGTTAAGCTACTGTGACCTCCACATCTCTTTCACGGGGCATTGATATTGTCTTTTTATTCCACTGTAACCTCCACTACTCTTCCAAGGGGCATTGGTATTGTCTTTTTTTTCCACTGGGACCTTCACCACTCTTCCAAGTGGCATTGATATTGTCTTTTTAATCCACTGCGACCTCCACCACTCTTCCAAGGGGCATTAAAACCATATTTTTAATCTACTGTGACCTCCACGTCTCTTCCAAGGTGCATTAAAACCGTCAATTTAAACCACTCTGAAATCCAAAGCTCTTGCAAGAGGCATTGATATTGTCTTTTTATTCCACTGTAACCTACAGCACTCTTTCAAGGGGCATTGATATTGTCTTTTTATTCCACTACGACTTCTAACACTCTCCCAAGGTGCATTAAAATCTTCTTGTTTAGCTACTGTAACATCGATGTCTATTCCACGGGGCATTGATATTGTCTTTTTATTCCACTGCATCCTCCACCACTCTTCCAAGGGGTATTGATATTGTCTTTTTGTTCCTCTGCGACTTCCACCTCTCTTCTAAAGGGCCTTGATATTGTCTTTTTAACCCACTGCGACCTCCACCACTCTTCCAAGAGGCATTAAAACAGACTTGTTAAGCTACTGTGACCTCCAAGTCTCTTCCACGAGGCATTGATATTGTCTTTTTATTCCACTGCGACCTCCTCATCTCTTACAAGTTGAATTGATATTGTCTTTTTATTCGACTGCGACCTCCACCACTCTTCTAATGGGCATTGATATTGTCTTTTTAATCCAATGTCACCTCCACGTCTCTTCCAAGGGGCATTAAAACCGTCAGGTTAAACTACTCTGCACTCCACAGCTCTATCAAGAGGCATTGATATTGTCTTTTTATTCGACTGTAACCTTCACCACTCTTCCAAGGTTCATTAAAACATTCTTGTTAAGCTACTGTGACCTCCACGTCTCTTCTAAGGGGCATTAAAACCTTCAATTTAAACCACTCTGAACTCCACAGCTCTTGCAAGGGGCATTGATATTGTCTTTTTATTCGAATGTAACCTCCAGCACTCTACCAAGGGGCATTGATATTGTCTTTTTATTCCACTGTAACCTCCACCACTCTTCCAAGGGGCATTGATTTTGTCTTTTTAATCCACTGCGACCTCCATCACTCATCCAAGAAGCATTAAAACCATCTTGTTTAGCTACTGTGACCTCCACGTCTATTCCACGGTGCCTTAAAACCTTCTGATTAAACCATTGTGAACTCCACAGCTCTTCCAAGGGGCATTGATATTGTCTTTTTATTCCACTGTAACCTCCCCCACTCTTCCAAGGGGCATTGATATTTTCTTTTTATTTTACTGCGACCTCCACCACTCTTCCAAGGGGCATTAATATTGTCTTTTTATTCCACTGCGACCTCCACCACTCTTCCAAGGGTCATTGATATTGTCTTTTTATTCCACTGTAACCTCCACCACTCTTCCAAGGGGCATTGATATTGTCTTTTTATTCTACTGCGACCTCCACTTCTCTTCCAAGGGGCATTAAAGCCATCCTGTTAAGCTACTGTGACCTCCAAGTCTCTTCCACGAGGCATTGATATTGTCTTTTTATTCCACTGCGAACTCCACATCTCTACCAATGGGAATTGATATTGTCTTTTTATTCCACTGCGACCTCCACCATTCTTCCAAGGGGCATTAAATTTATCTTGTTAAGCTACAGTGAACTCCCCATCTCTTCCACTGGGCATTGATATTGTCTTTAAATTCCACTGTAACCTCCACCACTCTACCAAGGGGCATTGATATTGTATTTTTATTCCACTGCGACCTCCACCACTCTTCTAAAGGGCATTGATATTGTCTTTTTAATCCACTGTGACCACCACCACTCTTCCAAAGGGCATTAAAACCATTTTGTTAAGCTACTGTGACCTCTACGTCTCTTCCACGGGGCATTGATATTGTCTTTTTATTCCACTGCGACCTCCACTACTCTTCCAAGTGGCATTGATATTGTCTTTTTTTCCACTGCGACCTCCACCACTCTTCCAAGGAGCATTTAGATTGTCTTCTTAATCAACTGCGACCTCCACCACTCTTAAAAGTGGCATTAAAACCGTGTTGTTAACCTACATTGACATCCACGTCAATTCCACGGGGCATTGATATTGTCTTTTTTTTCCACTGCGACCTCCACCACTCTTCCTCGGGGCTTTGAAATTGTCTTTTTAATCCACTGCAACCTCCACCACTCTTCCATGTGGCATTAAAACCGTCTTGTTAAGCTACTGTGACCTCCACATCTCTTTCACGGGGCATTGATATTGTCTTTTTATTCCACTGTAACCTCCACTACTCTTCCAAGGGGCATTGATATTGTCTTTTTTTTCCACTGGGACTTTCACCACTCTTCCAAGTGGCATTGATATTGTCTTTTTAATCCACTGCGACCTCCACCACTCTTCCAAGGGGCATTAAAACCGTATTTTTAAGCTACTGTGACCTCCACGTCTCTTCCAAAATGCATTAAAACCGTCAATTTAAACCACTCTGAAATCCACAGCTCTTGCAAGAGGCATTGATATTGTCTTTTTATTCCACTGTAAACTACAGCACTCTTTCAAGGGGCATTGATATTGTCTTTTTATTCAACTACGACTTCCACCACTCTCCCAAGGTGCATTAAAAACTTCTTGTTTAGCTACTGTAACGTCTATGTCTATTCCACGGGGCATTGATATTGTCTTTTTATTCCACTGTATCCTCCACCACTCTTCCAAGAGGCATTGAAACAGTCTTGTTAAGCTACTGTGACCTCCAAGTCTCTTCCACGAGGCATTGATATTGTCTTTTTATTCCACTGCGACCTCCACATCTCTTCCAAGTGGAATTGATATTGTCTTTTTATTCCATTGCGACCTCCACCACTCTTCTAAGGGGCATTGATATTGTCTTTTTAATCCACTGTGACCTCCACCACTCTTCCAAGAGGCATTGAAACAGTCTTGTTAAGCTACTGTGACCTCCAAGTCTCTTCCACGAGGCATTGATATTGTCTTTTTATTCCACTGCGACCTCCACATCTCTTCCAAGTGGAATTGATATTGTCTTTTTATTCCATTGCGACCTCCACCACTCTTCTAAGGGGCATTGATATTGTCTTTTTAATCCACTGTGACCTCCACGTCTCTTCCAAGGGGCATTAAAACCGTCAGGTTAAACTACTCTGCACTCCACAGCTCTTCCAAGAGGCATTGATATTGTCTTTTTATTCGACTGTAACCTCCACCACTCTTCCAAGGTTTATTAAAACATTCTTGTTAAGCTACTGTGACCTCCACATCTCTTCCAAGGGGCATTAAAACCATCAATTTAAACCACTCTGAACTCCACAGCTCTTGAAAGAGGCATTGATATTGTCTTTTAATTCCACTGTAACCTCCACCACTCGTCCAAGGGGCACTGGTTTTGTCTTTTTAATCCACTGCGACCTCCATCACTCTTCCAAGAAGCATTAAAACCATCTTGTTTAGCTACTGTGACCTCCACGTCTATTCCACGGTGCCTTAAAACCTTCTGGTTAAACCACTGTGAACTCCACAGCTCTTCCAAGGGGCATTGATATTGTCTTTTTATTCCCCTGTAACCTCCACCACTCTTCCAAGGGGCACAGATATTGTCTTTTTATTCCACTGCGACCTCCAACACTCTTCCAATGGGCATTGATATTCTCTTTTTAATCCACTGTGATCTCCACCACTCTTCCAAGGGGCATTAAAACAGTCTTGTTAACCTACATTGACATCCACGTCAATTCCACGGGGCATTGATATTGTCTTTTTTTTCCACTGCGACCTCCACCACTCTTCCTCGGGGCTTTGAAATTGTCTTTTTAATCCACTGCAACCTCCACCACTCTTCCATGTGGCATTAAAACTGTCTTGTTAAGCTGCTGTGACCTCCACGTCTCTTCCAAGGGGCATTAAAACCGTATGGTTAAACCAATCTGAACTCCACAGATATTTCAAGGGGCATTGATATTGTCTTTTTATTCCACTGTGACCTCCACCACTCTTCCAAGGGGCATTTAAACCGTCTTGTTAAGCTCCTTTGACCTCCATGTCTCTTCCACAGGGCATTGATATTGTCTTTTTATTCCACTGGAACCTCCAACACTCTTCCAAGGTGCATTGATATTGTCTTTTTATTCCACTGAGACTTCAATGACTTCTTCATGGAGCATTGACATTGTCTTTTTAATCCACCTAGACCTCCACCACTCTTCCAAGGGGCATTAAAACAGTCTTGTTAATCTACTGTGACCTCCACATCTCTTCCAAGGGGCATTAAAAACATCAATTTTAACCACTCTCAACTCCACAGCTCTTGCAAAGGGCTTTGATATTGTTATTTATTCCACTGTAACCTCCAGCACTCTTCCAAGGGGCATTGATATTGTCTTTTTATTCCACTGCGACTTTCACCTCTCTTCCAAGGGACATTAAAACCGTCTTGTTAAGCTACTGTGACATCCACGTCTCTTTCACGGGGAATTGATATTGTCTTTTTATTCCACTGTAAACTCCACTACTCTTCCAAGGGGCATTGATATTGTTTTTTTAATCCACTGCCACCTCCACCACTCTTCCAAGGGGCATTGATATTGTCTTTTTAATCCACTGCGACCTCCACCACTTTTCCAAAGAGCATTAAAAACGTCTTTTTAAGCTACTGACCTCCATGTTACTTCCAATGGGCATTAAAACCATCTGGTTTAACTACTCTGAACTCCACTGCTCTTCCAAGGGGCATTGATATTGTCTTTTTCATCCACTGTGACCTCCACCAGTCTTCCAAGGGGCATTGATATTATCTTTTTAATCCACTTCGACCTCCACCACTCTTCCAAGGGGCATTAAAACAGTCTTGTTAATCTACTGTGACCTCCACGTCTCTTCCAAGGGGCATTAAAACCGTCAATTTATACCACTCTCACCTCCACAGCTCTTGCAAGGGGCTTTGATATTGTTTTTTATTCCACTGTAACCACCAGCACTCTTCCAAAGGGCATTCATATTGTCTTTTTATTCCACTGCGACTGTCATCTCTCTTCCAAGGGACATTAAAACCGTCTTGTTAAGCTACTGTGACATCAACATCTCTTTCACGGGGCATTGATGTTGTCTTTTTATTCCACTGCAAACTCCACCACTCTTCCAAGGGGCATTGATATTGTCTTTTTATTCCACTGCCACCTCCACCACTCTTCCAAGGGGCATTGATATTGTCTTTTTAATCCACTGCGACCTCCACCACTTTTACAAGGAGCATTAAAAACATCTTTTTAAGCTACTGTGACCTAAATGTCACTTCCAATGGGCATTAAAACCGTCTGGTTTAACGACTCTGAACTCCACTGCTCTTCCAAGGGGCATTGATATTGTCTTTTTAATCCACTGTTACCTCCACCAATCTTCCAAGGGGCATTGATATTGTTGTTTTATTCTACTGCGACCTCCACTACTCTTCCAAGGGGCATTGATATTGTCTTTTTATTCCTCTGTGACCTCCACCACTCTTCTAAGGCGCATTTATATTGTCTTTTTAATCAACTGCGACCTCCACTACTCTTCCAAGGGCCATTAAAACCATTTTGTTAAGCTACTTTGACCTCCACGTCAATTCCACGGGGCATTAAAACCGTCAATTTAAACCACTCTGAACTCCACAGCTCTTGCAAGGGGCATTGATGTTGTCTTTTTATTCGAATGTAACCTCCAGCACTCTACCAAGGGGCATTGATATTGTCTTTTTATTCCACTGCAACTACCACCTCTCTTCCAAGGGGCATTAAAACCATCTTGTTAAGCTAATGTGACCTCCGCGTCTCTTTCACGGGGCATTGATATTGTCTTTTTATTCCACTGTAACCTCCACCACTCTGCCAAGGGGCATTGATATTGTCTTTTTTTTCCACTGGGACCTTCACCACTCTTCCAAGTGGCATTGATATTGTCTTTTTAATCCACTGCGACCTCCACCACTCTTCCAAGGGGCATTAAAACCGTATTGTTAAGCTACAGTGACCTCCACGTCTCTTCCAAGGTGCATTAAAACCGTCAATTTAAACCACTCTGAAATCCACAGCTCTTGCAAGAGGCATTGATATTGTCTTTTTATTCCACTGCAACCTACAGCACTCTTTCAAGAGGCATTGATATTGTCTTTTTATTCCACTACGACTTCCACCACTCTCCCAAGGTGCATTAAAAACATCTTGATTAGCTAATGTAACGTCCATGTCTATTCCACGAGGCATTGATATTGTCTTTTTATTCCACTGTATCCTCCACCACTCTTCCATTGGGTATTGATATTGTCTTTTTATTACACTGCGACTTCCACCTCTCTTCTAAGGGGCATTGATATTGTCTTTTTAATCCACTGCGACCTCCACCACTCTTCCAAGAGGCATTAAAACAGTCTTGTTAAGCTACTGTGACCTCCAAGTCTCTTCCACGAGGCATTGATATTGTCTTTTTATTCCACTGCAACCTCCACATCTCTTCCAAGTGGAATTGATATTGTCTTTTTATTCCACTGCGACCTCCACCTCTCTTCTAAGGGGCATTGATATTGTCTTTTTACTCCACTGCGACCTCCAACACTCTTCCAAGGGGCATTAAAACAGTATTGATAAGCTACTGTGACCTCCACGTCTCTTCCAAGGGGCAATAAAACCGTCAGGTTAAACTACTCTGCACTCCACAGCTCTTCCAAGAGGCATTGATGTTGTCTATTTATTCGACTGTAACCTCCACCACTCTTCCAAGGGGCATTGATTTTGTCTTTTTAATCCACTGCGACCTCCATCACTCTTCCAAGAAGCATTAAAACCGTCTTGTTTAGCTACTGTGACCTCCACGTCTATTCCACAGTGCCTTAAAACTTTCTGGTTAAACCACTGTGAACTCCATAGCCCTTCGAAGGGGCATTGATATTGTCTTTTTATTTTATTGCGATTTCCACCACTGTTCCAAGGGGCATTAATATTGTCTTTTTATTCCACTGCGACCTCCACCACTCTTCCAAGGGTCATTGATATTGTCTTTTTATTCCACTGTAACCTCCACCACTCTTCCAAGGGGCATTGATATTGTTGTTTTATTCCACTGCGACCTCCACCTCTCTTCCAAGGTGCATTAAAACCATCTTGTTAAGCTACTGTGACCTCCAAGTCTCTTCCACCAGGCATTGATCTTGTCTTTTTATTCCACTTCGACCTCCACCATTCTTCCAAGGGGCATTAAATTTGTCTTGTTAAGCTACAGTGACCTCCACATCTCTTCCACTGGGCATTGATATTGTTTTTAAATTCCACTGTAACCTCCACCACTCTACCAAGGGGCAATGATATTGCATTTTTATTCCACTGCGACCTCCACCACTCTTCCAAAGTGCATTGATATTGTCTTTTTAATCCACTTCGACCTTCACCACTCTTGCAAAGGGCATTAAAACCATCTTGTTAAGCTACTGTGACCTCCACGTCTCTACCACGGGGCATTAATATTGTCTTTTTATTCCACTGCGACCTCCACTACTCTTCCAAGGGGCATTGATATTGTCTTTTTTTCCACTGCGACCTCCACCACTCTTCCAAGGGGCATTTTTATTGTCTTCTTAATCAACTGCGACCTCCACCACTCTTAAAAGTGGCATTAAAACCGTCTTGTTAACCTACTTTGACATCCACGTCAATTCCACGGGTCATTGTTATTGTCTTTTTATTCCACTGCGACCTCCACCACTCTACCAAGGGGCATTGATATTGTCTTTTTATTCCACTGTAACCTTCACCACTCTTCCAAGGGGCATTGATTTTGTCTTTTTATTCCACTGAGACCTACACCACTCTTCCAAGGGGCATTGATATTGTCTTTTTAATTAACTGTGACCTCCAACTCTCTTCCAAGGGGCATTAAAACCGTCTGGTTAAACAACTCTGAACTCCACAGCTCTTCCAAGGGGCAATGATATTGTCTTTTTTTTCCACTGTAACCTCCACCACTCTTCCAAGGGGTATTGATTTTGTCTTTTTATTCCACTGCGATCTTAACAACTCTTCCAATGGGCATTGATATTGTCTTTTTAATCCACTGTGACCTCCACGTATCTTACAAGGGGCATTAAAACAGTCAATTTAAACCACTCTAAACTACACAGCTCTTGCAAGAGGCATTGATATTGTCTTTTTATTCCACTGTAGCCTCCAACACTCTTCCAAGGGGTATTGATTTTGTCTTTCTATTCCACTGCGACCTCTACCACTCTTCCAATGGGCATTGATATTGTCTTTTTAATCCACTGCAACCTCCACCACTCTTCCAAGGGGCATTGATTTTATCTTTTTATTCCACTGCGACCTCTACCACTCTTCCAATGGTCATTGATTTTGTCTTTTTAATCCACTGCAACCTCCACCACTCTTCCAAGGGGCATTAAATCCGTCTTGTTAAGCTACTGTCACGGCCATGTCTATTCCACGGGGCATCGATATTGTCTTTTTATTCCACTGTAACCTCCACCACTCTTCCAAGTGGCATTGACATTGTCTTTTTATTTCACTGCGACTTCCACCTCTCTTCTAAGGGGCATTGATATTGTCTTTTTAATCCACTGCTACCTCCACCACTCTTCCAAGGTGCTTTAAAACAGTCTTGTTAAGATGCTGTGACCTCCACGTCTCTTCCAAGGGGCATTAAAACCATCTGGCTAAACCACTCTGAACTCCACAGCTCTTCCAAGGGCCATTGATATTGTCTTTTTATTCCACTGTAACCTCCACCACTCTTCCAAGGGGCATTGATTTTGTCTTGTTATTCCACTGCGACCTCTACCACTCTTCCAATGGGCATTGTTATTGTCTTTTTAATTACCTGCAACCTCAACCACTCTTCCAAAGGGCATTAAAACCGTCTTGTTAAACTACTGTTACCTCCAGGTCCCTTCCACAGGGCATTGATATTGTATTTTTATTCCACTGCGACCTCCACCACTCTTCCAAGGGGCATTGATATTGTCTTTTTAATCCACTGCAAACTCCACCACTCTTCCAAAGGGCATTAAAACCGTCTTGTTATGCTACTGTAATGTCGACTTCTCTTCCAAGGGACCTTAAAACCATCTGGTTAAACCACTCTGAACTCCACAGCTCTTCCAAGGGGCATTTGTATTGTGTTTTTATTCCATTCTAACCTCCACCACTCTTCCAAGGGGCATTGACATTGTCTTTTTATTCCACTGCAACTTCCAACTCTCTTCCAAGGGGCATTTAAACCGTATTGTTAAGCTACTGTGACCTCCACGTCTCTTTCACAGGGCATTGATATTATCTTTTTATTCCACTGTAACCTCCACCACTCTTCCAAGGGGCATTGATATTGTCTTTTTTTTCCACTGGGACCTTCACCACTCTTCCAAGTGGCATTGATATTGTCTTTTTAATCCACTGCGACCTCCACCACTCTTCCAAGGGGCATTAAAACCGTATTGTTAAGCTACTGTAACCTCCACGTCTCTTCCAAGGTGCATTAAAACCATCAATTTAAACCACTCTGAACTCCACAGCTCTTGCAAGAGGCATTGATATTGTCTTTTTACTCCACTGTAACCTGCAGCACTCTTTCAAGGGGCATTGATATTGTCTTTTTATTCCACTACGACTTCCACCACTCTCCCAAGGTGCATTAAAAACATCTTGTTTAACTATTGTAACGTCCATGTCTATTCCACGGGGCATTGAAATTATCTTTTTGTTCCACTGCAACCTCCACCACTCTTCCAAGGGGTATTAAAACCATCTGGTTAAACCACTCTGAACTCCACAGCTCTTCCAAGGGGCATTTGTATTGTCTTTTTATTCCACTCTAACCTCCAACACTCTTCCAAGGGGCATTGACATTGTCTTTTTATTCCACTGCAACTTCCAACTCTCTTCCAAGGGGCATTAAAACCGTATTGTTAAGCTACTGTGACCTCTACGTCTCTTCCAAGGGGCATTAAACCCGTCTGGTTAAACCACTCTGAACTCCACAGCTCTTCCAAGGGGCATTGATATTGTCTTTTTATTCCACTGTAACCTCCACCACTCTTCCAAGTGGCATTTATTTTGTCTTTTTATTCCACTGGGACCTCCACCACTCTTCCAATGGGCATTGTTATTGTCTTTTTAATCCCCTGTAACCTCCACCACTCTTCCAAAGGGCATTAAAACCATCTTGATAAGCTACTGTGACCTCCACGTCCCTTCCACGGGGCATTGATGTTGTCTTTTTATTCCACTGCGACCTCCACCACTCTTCCAGGGGCATTGATATTGTCTTATTAATCCACTGCGAACTCCACCACTCTTCCAAGAGGCATTAAAGCCATCTTGTTATGCTACTGTGACGTCGACTTCTCTTCCAAGGGGCATTAAAACCATCTGGTTAAACCACTCTGAACTCCACAGCTCTTCCAAGGGGCATTTGAATTGTCTTTTTATTACACTCTAACCTCCATCACTCTTCCAAGGGGCATTGACATTGTCTTTTTATTCCACTGCGACCTCCACCACTCTTCCAAGTGGCATTAAAACCATATTGTTAAGCTACAGTGACCTCCACATCTCTTCCACGGGGCATTGATATTGTCTTTTTATTCCACTGTAACCTCCACCACTCTTCCAAGTGGCATTTATTTTGTCTTTTTATTCCACTGGGACCTCCACCACTCTTCCAATGGGCATTGTTATTGTCTTTTTAATCCCCTGTAACCTCCACCACTCTTCCAAGGGGCATTAAAACCATCTTGATAAGCTACTGTGACCTCCACGTCCCTTCCACGAGGCATTGATGTTGTCTTTTTATTCCACTGCGACCTCCACCACTCTTCCAGGGGCATTGATATTGTCTTATTAATCCACTGCGAACTCCACCACTCTTCCAAGAGGCATTAAAGCCATCTTGTTATGCTACTGTGACGTCGACTTCTCTTCCAAGGGGCATTAAAACCATCTGGTTAAACCACTCTGAACTCCACAGTTCTTCCAAGGGGCATTTGTATTGTCTTTTTATTACACTCTAACCTCCATCACTCTTCCAAGGGGCATTGACATTGTCTTTTTATTCCACTGCGACCTCCACCACTCTTCCAAGTGGCATTAAAACCATATTGTTAAGCTACAGTGACCTCCACATCTCTTCCACGGGGCATTGATATTGTCTTTTTATTCCACTGTAACCTCCACTAATCTTCCAAGGGGCATTGATATTGTTTTTTTATTCCACTGCGACCTCCACCACTCTTCCAAGGGGAATTAAAACCGTCTTGTTAAATTACAGTGACCTCCACGTCTCTTCCAAGGAGCGTTAAAACCGTCTGGTTATACCACTCTGAACTCCACAGCTCTTCCAAGGGGCATTATTATTGTCTTTTTATTCCACTGTAACCTCCACCACTATTCTAAGGGGCATTGATATTGTCTTTTTATTCCACTGCGACCTCCACTAGTCCTCCAAGAGGCATTAAAGCAGTCTTGTTAAGCTACTGTGACCTCCACGTTTCTTCCACGGGGCATCGAAATTGTCTTTTTATTCCACTGTAACCTTCACCACTCGTCCAATGGGCATTGATATTGTCTTTTTATTCCACTGCAACCTCCACCACTTTTCCAAGGGGCATTGATAATGCCTTTTTATTCCACTGCGACCTCCACCACTCTTCCAAGGCGCATTAAAACAGTATTGTTAAGATACTGTACCCTCCACCTCTCTTCCAAGGTGCATTAAAACCGTCAATTTAAATCACTCTGAACTCCACAACTCTTGCAAGAGGCATTGATATTGTCTTTTTACTCCACTGTATCCTACAGCACTCTTTCAAGGGGCATTGATATTGTCTTTTTATTCCACTACCATTTCCACCACTCTCCCAAGGTGCATTAAAAACATCTTGTTTAGCTGCTGTAACGTCCATGTCTATTCCACGGGGCATTGATTTTGTCTTTTTATTCCACTGTATCCTCCACCACTTTTCCAAGGGGTATTGATATTGTCTTTTTATTCCACTGCGACTTCCACCTCTCTGCTAAGGGGCATTGATATTGTCTTTTTAATCCACTGCGACCTCCACCACTCTTCCAAGAGGCATTAAAACAGTCTTGTTAAGCTGCTGTGACATACACATCTCTTCCAAGGGGCATTAAAACCATTTGGTTAAACCACTCTGAACTCCACAGCTTTTCCAAGGGGCATTGATATTGTCTTTTTATTCCACTGTAACCTTCACCATTATTCCAAGGGGTATTGATATTGTCTTTTTAATGCACTGCGACCTCCACCACTCTTCCAAGGGGCATTAAAACCATCTGGTTAAACCACTCTGAACTCCATAACTCTTTCAAGATGCATTGATATTGTCTTTTTATTTCACTGTAACCTCCACCACTCTTTTAAGGGGCATTAATATTGTCTTTTTATTCCACTGCGACCTCCACCACTCTTCCAAGGCGCATTAAAACTGTCTTGTTAAGCTACTGTGACCTCCACTTGTCTTCCACGGGTCATTGATATTGTCTTTTTATTCTACTGTAACCTCTCCACCACCACTCTTCCAAGGGGCATTGATATTGTCTTTTTATTTCACTGCGACCTCTGCCACTCTTCCAAAGGACATTGATATTGTCTTTAATTCCACTGTAACCTCCACCACTGTTCTAAGGGGCATTAAAACCGTCTTGTTAAGCTACTGTGACCTCCACGTCTCTTCCACAGGGCATTGTTATTGTCTTTTTATTCCACTGCGATCTCCACCACTCTGCCAAGGGGCATTAAAACCGTCTTGTGAAGCTACTGTGATGTCCACTTCTCTTCCAAGGGGCATTGATATTGCTTTTTATTCCACTGTAACCTCCACCACTCTTCCAAGGGGCATTGATATTGTCTTTTTATTCCACTGTGACCTCCACCACTCTTCCAAGGTTCATTGATATTGTCTTTTTAATCCACTGCGACCTCCAACACTCTTCCAAGGGGAATTAAAAACGTCTTGTTAAGCTACTGTGACCTCCACGTCTCTTAAAAGGGGCACTAAAACCGTTTGGTTAAACCAATCTGTACTCCACAGCTCTTCCAAGGGGCATTGATATTGTCTTTTTATTTCACTCTAACTTCCACCACTCTTTCAAGTGGCATTGATATTGTATTTTTATTCCACTGTGACCTCCACCACTCTTCCAAGGGGCATTAAAACTGTCTTGTTAAGCTACTGTGACCTCCACGTCTCTTCCAAGGGGCATTAAAACCGTCTGGTTAAGCCTCTCTGAACTCCGCAGCTCTTCCAAGAGGCATTGATATTGTCTTTTTATTCGACTGTAACCTCCACCACTCTTCCAAGGAGCATTAAAACCGTCTTGTTAAGCTACTGTGACCTCCACGTCTCTTCCAAGGGGCATTGATAATGTCATTTTATTCCACTTTGACCTCCACCACTCTTCCAAAGCTCATTGATATAGTCTTTTTAATCCACTCCGACCTCCACCACTCTTCCAAGGGGCATTAAAACCGTCTTGTTAAGCTATTTTGACCTCCACATCTCTTCCACGGGGCATTGACATTGTATTTTTATTTAACTGTAACTCCACCACTGTTCCAAGGGGCATTGATATTGTCTTTTTATTCCACTGTAACCACCATCACTCTTCCAAGGGGCATTGATATTGTCTTTTTATTCAACTGTAACCTCCACCACTCTTCTAAGGGGCATTGATATTGTCTTTTCAATACACTGCGACCTCCACCACTCTTCAAAGGGGCATTAAAACAGTCTTGATAAGCTACTGTGACCTCCACGTCTCTTCCACGTGGCATTGATATTGTCTTTTTATTCTACTGCGACCTCCACATCTCTTCCAAGGGGAATTGATATTGTCTTTTTATTCCACTGCGACCTCCACCACTCTTCTAAGGGGCATTGATATTGTCTTTTCAATACACTGCGACCTCCACCACTCTTCAAAGGGGCATTAAAACAGTCTTGATAAGCTACTGTGACCTCCACGTCTCTTCCAAGGGGCATTAAACCGTCTGGTTAAACCACTCTGTACTCCACAGCTCTTCAAAGAGGCATTGATATTGACTTTTTATTCGACTGTAACCTCCACCACTCTTCCAAGGGGCATTATAACCGTCTTGTTATGCTACTGTGACCTCCACGTCCCTTCCAAGGGGCATTGATCTTGTCTTTTATTCCACTGTAACCTCCACCACTCTTCCAAGGGGCATTGATATTCTCTTTTTATTCCACTGTAACCTCCACCAATCTTCCAAGGGGCATTGATATTGTCTTTTTATTCCACTGCGACCTCCACCACTCTCCTAAGGGGCATTGATATTGTCTTTTAAATCCACAACAATCTCCACCACTCTTCCAAGGGGCATTAAAACAGTCTTGTTAAGCTACTGTGACCTCCTCGTCTCTTCCCAGGGGCATTGATATTGTCTTTTTATTCCACTGTAACCTCCACCACTCTTCCAAGTGGCATTGACATTGTCTTTTTATTCCACTGCGACTTCCACCTCTCTTCTAAGGTGCATTGATATTGTCCTTTTAATGCACTTGACCTCCACCACTCTACCAAGGGGCATTAAAACAGTCTTTTTAAGCTACTGTGACCTCCACGTCTCTTTCAAGAGGCATTAAAACCGTCTGGTTAAAACACTCTGAACTCCACAGCTCTTCCAATGGGCATTGATATTGTCTTATTATTCCACTGTAACCTCCACCACTCTACCAAGGGGCATTGATTTTGTCTTTTTATTCCACTGCGACCTCCACCACTCTTCCAATGGGCATTGTTATTGTCTTTTTAATCCCCTGCAGCCTCCACCACTCTTCCAAGGGGCATTAAAATTGTCTTGTTAAGCTACTGTGACCTCCACGTCCCTTCCACGGGGCATTGATATTATCTTTTTATTCCACTGCGACCTCCACCACTCTTCCAAGGGTCATTGATATTGTCTGTTTAATCCACTGCGAACTACACCACTCTTCCAAAGGGCTTTAAAACCGTCTTGTTATGCTACTGTGACGTTGACTTCTCCTCCAAGGGGCATTAAAACCATCTGGTTAAACCATTCTTAACTCCACATCTCTTCCAAGGGGCATTTGTATTGTCTTTTTATTCCACTCTATAATCCACCACTCTTCCAAGGGGCATTGACATTGTCTTTTTATTCCACTGCGACCTCCACAACTCTTCCAAGGGGCATTAAAACCGTATTGTTAAGCTACAGTGACCTCCACATCTCTTCCACGGGGCATTGATATTGTCTTTTTATACCACTGTAACCTCCACCAATCTACCAAGGGGCATTGATATTGTCTTTTTATTTCACTGGGACCTCCACCACTCTTCCAAGGGGCATTAAAACCGTCTTGTTATGCTACAGTGACGTCGACTTCTCTTCCAAGGGGCATTAAGATCATCTGGTTAAGCCACTCTGAACTCCACAACTCTTCCAAGGGGCATTTGTATTGTCTTTTTATTCCACTCTAACCTCCACCACTCTTCCAAGGGGCATTGACATTGTCTTTTTATTCCACTGCGACCTCCACAACTCTTCCAAGGGGCATTAAAACCAAATTGCAAAGCTACAGTGACCTCCACATCTCTTCCACTGGGCATTGATATTGTCTTTTTACTCCACTGAAACCTCCACCAATCTTCCAAGGGGCATTGATATTGTCTTTTTATTCCACTGCGACCTCCACCACTCTTCCAAGGGGCATTGATATTGTCTTTTTATTCCACTGCGACCTCCACCACTCTTCCAAGGCTCATTGAAATTGTCTTTTTATTCCACTGCGACCTCCACCACTCTTCCAAGGGGCATTCAAATTCTGTTTTTAATCCACTGCGACCTCCACCACTCTTCGAAGGAGCATTAAAACTGTCTTGTTAAGCTACCTTCACCTCCACGTCCCTTCCAAGGGGCATTAAAACCACTCTGAACTCCACAGCTCTTGCAAGGGGCATTGATATTGTCTTTTTATTCCAATGTAACCTCAAGCACTCTTCCATGGGGCATTGATATTGTCTTTTTATTCCACTGCAACTTCCACCTCTCTTCCAAGGGGCATTAAAACCTTCTTGTTAAGCTACTGTGACCTCCACGTCTCTTTCACGGGGCATTGATATTGTCTTTTTATTCCACTGTAACCTCCACCACTCTTCCAAGGGGCATTGATATTGTCTTTTTATTCCACTGGGACCTTCACCACTCTTCCAAGTGGCATTGATATTGTCTTTTTATTCCACTGCAACCTCCACCACTTTTCCAAGGGGCATTGATAATGCCTTTTTATTCCACTGCGACCTCCACCACTCTTCCAAGGCTCATTGATATTGTCTTTTTAATCCACTGCGACCTCCACCACTCTTCCAAGGGGCATTAAAACAGTATTGTTAAGATACTGTAACCTCCACCTCTCTTCCAAGGTGCATTAAAACCGTCAATTTAAACCACTCTGAACTCCACAACTCTTGCAAGAGGCATTGATATTGTCTTTTTATTCCACTGTATCCTACAGCACTCTTTCAAGGGGCATTGATATTGTCTTTTTATTCCACTACGACTTCCACCACTCTCCCAAGGTGCATTAAAAACATCTTGTTTAGCTGCTGTAACGTCCATGTCTATTCCACGGGGCATTGATTTTGTCTTTTTATTCCACTGTATCCTCCACCACTTTTCCAAGGGGTATTGATATTGTCTTTTTATTCGACTGCGACTTCCACCTCTCTGCTAAGGGGCATTGATATTGTCTTTTTAATCCACTGCGACCTCCACCACTCTTCCAAGAGGCATTAAAACAGTCTTGTTAAGCTGCTGTGACATACACATCTCTTCCAAGGGGCATTAAAACCATTTGGTTAAACCATTCTGAACTACACAGCTTTTCCAAGGGGCATTGATATTGTCTTTTTTTTCCACTGTAACCTTCACCATTATTCCAAGGGGTATTGATATTGTCTTTTTAATGCACTGCGACCTCCACCACTCTTCCAAGGGGCATTAAAACCATCTGGTTAAACCACTCTGAACTCCATAACTCTTTCAAGATGCATTAATATTGTCTTTTTATTTCACTGTAACCTCCACCACTCTTTCAAGGGGCATTAATATTGTCTTTTTATTCCACTGCGACCTCCACCACTCTTCCAAGGGGCATTAAAACTGTCTTGTTAAGCTACTGTGACCTCCACTTGTCTTCCACGGGTCATTGATATTGTCTTTTTATTCTACTGTAACCTCCACCACTCTTCCAAGGGGCATTGATATTGTCTTTTTATTTCACTGCGACCTCTGCCACTCTTCCAAAGGGCATTGATATTGTCTTTTATTCCACTGTAACCTCCACCACTGTTCTAAGGGGCATTAAAACCGTCTTGTTAAGCTACTGTGACCTCCACGTCTCTTCCACAGGGCATTGTTATTGTCTTTTTATTCCACTGCGATCTCCACCACTCTGCCAAGGGGCATTAAAACCGTCTTGTGAAGCTACTGTGATGTCCATTTCTCTTCCAAGGGGCATTGATATTGCTTTTTATTCCACTGTAACCTCCACCACTCTTCCAAGGGGCATTGATATTGTCTTTTTATTCCACTGTGACCTCCACCACTCTTCCAAGGTTCATTGATATTGTCTTTTTAATCCACTGCGACCTCCAACACTCTTCCAAGGGGAATTAAAAACGTCTTGTTAAGCTACTGTGACCTCCACGTCTCTTCCAAGGGGCACTAAAACCGTTTGGTTAAACCAATCTGTACTCCACAGCTCTTCCAAAGGGCATTGATATTGTCTTTTTATTTCACTCTAACTTCCACCACTCTTTCAAGTGGCATTGATATTGTATTTTTATTCCACTGTGACCTCCACCACTCTTCCAAGGGGCATTAAAACTGTCTTGTTAAGCTACTGTGACCTCCACGTCTCTTCCAAGGGGCATTAAAACCGTCTGGTTAAGCCTCTCTGAGCTCCGCAGCTCTTCCAAGAGGCATTGATATTGTCTTTTTATTCGACTGTAACCTCCACCACTCTTCCAAGGAGCATTAAAACCGTCTTGTTAAGCTACTGAGACCTCCACGTCTCTTCCAGGGGGCATTGATAATGTCATTTTATTCCACTTTGACCTCCACCACTCTTCCAAAGCTCATTGATATAGTCTTTTTAATCCACTCCGACCTCCACCACTCTTCCAAGGGGCATTAAAACCGTCTTGTTAAGCTATTTTGACCTCCACATCTCTTCCACGGGGCATTGACATTGTCTTTTTATTTAACTGTAACTCCACCACTGTTCCAAGGGGCATTGATATTGTCTTTTTATTCCACTGTAACCACCATCACTCTTCCAAGGGGCATTGATATTGTCTTTTTATTCAACTGTAACCTCCACCACTCTTCTAAGGGGCATTGATATTGTCTTTTCAATACACTGCGACCTCCACCACTCTTCAAAGGGGCATTAAAACAGTCTTGATAAGCTACTGTGACCTCCACGTCTCTTCCACGTGGCATTGATATTGTCTTTTTATTCCACTGCGACCTCCACATCTCTTCCAAGGGGAATTGATATTGTCTTTTTATTCCACTGCGACCTCCACCACTCTTCTAAGGGGCATTGATATTGTCTTTTCAATACACTGCGACCTCCACCACTCTTCAAAGGGGCATTAAAACAGTCTTGATAAGCTACTGTGACCTCCACGTCTCTTCCAAGGGGCATTAAACCGTCTGGTTAAACTACTCTGTACTCCACAGCTCTTCAAAGATGCATTGATATTGACTTTTTATTCGACTGTAACCTCCACCACTCTTCCAAGGGGCATTATAACCGTCTTGTTATGCTACTGTGACCTACACGTCCCTTCCAAGGGGCATTGATCTTGTCTTTTATTCCACTGTAACCTCCACCACTCTTCCAAGGGGCATTGATATTCTCTTTTTATTCCACTGTAACCTCCACCAATCTTCCAAGGGGCATTGATGTTGTCTTTTTATTCCACTGCGACCTCCACCACTCTCCTAAGGGGCATTGATATTGTCTTTTAAATCCACAACCATCTCCACCACTCTTCCAAGGGGCATTAAAACAGTCTTGTTAAGCTACTGTGACCTCCTCGTCTCTTCCCAGGGGCATTAAAACCGTCTGGTTAAACATTCTGAACTCCTCAACTCTTCCATGGGGCACTGATATTATCTTTTTTATTCACTGTAACCTCCACCACTCTTCCAAGGGGCATTGATTTTGTCTTTTTATTCCACTGCGACCTCTACCACTCTTCCAATGGGCATTGATATTGTCTTTTTAATCCACTGCAACCTCCACCACTCTTCCAAGGGGCATTAAAGCCGTCTTGTTAAGCTACTGCCACGTCCATGTCTATTCCATGGGGCATTGATATTGTCTTTTTATTCCACTGTAACCTCCACCACTCTTCCAAGTGGCATTGACATTGTCTTTTTATTCCACTGCGACTTCCACCTCTCTTCTAAGGTGCATTGATATTGTCCTTTTAATGCACTTAACCTCCACCACTCTACCAAGGGGCATTAAAACAGTCTTTTTAAGCTACTGTGACCTCCACGTCTCTTTCAAGAGGCATTAAAACCGTCTGGTTAAAACACTCTGAACTCCACAGCTCTTCCAATGGGCATTGATATTGTCTTATTATTCCACTGTAACCTCCACCACTCTACCAAGGGGCATTGATTTTGTCTTTTTATTCCACTGCGACCTCCACCACTCTTCCAATGGGCATTGTTATTGTCTTTTTAATCCCCTGCAGCCTCCACCACTCTTCCAAGGGGCATTAAAATTGTCTTGTTAAGCTACTGTGACCTCCACGTCCCTTCCACGGGGCATTGATATTATCTTTTTATTCCACTGCGACCTCCACCACTCTTCCAAGGGTCATTGATATTGTCTGTTTAATCCACTGCGAACTACACCACTCTTCCAAGGGGCTTTAAAACCGTCTTGTTATGCTACTGTGACGTCGACTTCTCCTCTATGGGGCATTAAAACCATCTGGTTAAACCACTCTTAACTCCACATCTCTTCCAAGGGGCATTTGTATTGTCTTTTTATTCCACTCTATAATCCACCACTCTTCCAAGGGGCATTGACATTGTCTTTTTATTCCACTGCGACCTCCACAACTCTTCCAAGGGGCATTAAAACCGTATTGTTAAGCTACAGTGACCTCCACATCTCTTCCACGGGGCATTGATATTGTCTTTTTATACCACTGTAACCTCCACCAATCTACCAAGGGGCATTGATATTGTCTTTTTATTCCACTGGGACCTCCACCACTCTTCCAAGGGGCATTAAAACCGTCTTGTTATGCTACAGTGACGTCGACTTCTCTTCCAAGGGGCATTAAGATCATCTGGTTAAACCACTCTGAACTCCACAGCTCTTCCAAGGTGCATTTGTATTGTCTTTTTATTCCACTCTACCCTCCACCACTCTTCCAAGGGGCATTGACATTGTCTTTTTATTCCACTGCGACCTCCACAACTCTTCCAAGGGGCATTAAAACCAAATTGCAAAGCTACAGTGACCTCCACATCTCTTCCACTGGGCATTGATATTGTCATTTTATTCCACTGAAACCTCCACCAATCTTCCAAGGGGCATTGATATTGTCTTTTTATTCCACTGCGACCTCCACCACTCTTCCAAGGGGCATTGATATTGTCTTTTTATTCCACTGCGACCTCCACCACTCTTCCAAGGGGCATTCAAGTTGTGTTTTTAATCCACTGCGACCTCCACCACTCTTCGAAGGAGCATTAAAACTGTCTTGTTAAGCTACCTTCACCTCCACGTCCCTTCCAAGGGGCATTAAAACCACTCTGAACTCCACAGCTCTTGCAAGGGGCATTGATATTGTCTTTTTATTCCAATGTAACCTCCAGCACTCTTCCATGGGGCATTGATATTGTCTTTTTATTCCACTGCAACTTCCACCTCTCTTCCAAGGGGCATTAAAACCTTCTTGTTAAGCTACTGTGACCTCCACGTCTCTTTCACGGGGCATTGATATTGTCTTTTTATTCCACTGTAACCTCCACCACTCTTCCAAGGGGCATTGATATTGTCTTTTTATTCCACTGGGACCTTCACCACTCTTCCAAGTGGCATTGATATTGTCTTTTTAATCCACTGCGACCTCCACCACTCTTCCAAGGGGCATTATAACAGTATTGTTAAGCTACTGTGACCTCCACGTCTCTTCCAAGGTGCATTAAAACCGTCAGTTTAAACCACTCTGAACTCCACAGCTCTTGCAAGAGGCATTGATATTTTCTTTTTACTCCACTGTAACCTACAGCACTCTTTCAAGGGGCATTGATATTGTCTTTTTATTCCACTACGACTTCCACCACTCTCCCAAGGTGCATTAAAAACATCTTGTTTAGCTACTGTAACGTCCATGTCTATTCCACGGGGCATTGATATTGTCTTTTTATTCCACTGTATCCTCCACCACTCTTCCAAGGGGTATTGATATTGTCTTTTTATTCCACTGCGACTTCCACCTCTCTTCTAAGGGGCATGGATATTGTCTTTTTAATCCACTGCGACCTCCACCACTCTTCCAAGAGGCATTAAAACAGTTTTGTTAAGCTACTGTGACCTCCACATCTCTTCCAAGGGGCATTAAAACCGTCTGGTTAAACCACTCTGAACTCCACAGCTCTACCAAGAGTCATTGATATTGTCTTTTTATTCCACTATAACATCCACCATTCTTCCAAGAGGTATTGATATTGTCTTTTTAATGCACTGTGACCTCCACCACTCTTCCAAGGGGCATTAAAACCATCTGGTTAAACCACTCTGAACTCGATAGCTCTTTCAAGAGGCATTGATATTGTCTCTGTTTTCCACTGCGACCTCCACCACTCTTACAAGGGGCTTTGATATTGTCTTTTTATCCATTGCGACCTCCGCCACTCTTCCATTGGGCATTAAAACCGTCTTGTTATGCTACTGTGACCTCCATGTCCCTTCCACGGGGCATTGATATTGTCTTTTTATTCCATTGCGACCTCCACCACTCTTACAAGGGGCATTAAAACCGTCTTGTTAAGCTACTGTGACCTCCAAGTCTCTTCCAAGTTGCATAAAAACCGTCTGGTTAAACCGCTCTGAGCTCCACAGCTATTCCAAGGGGCATTGACAATGTCTTTTTATTCCATTATAACCTTCTGCACTCTTCCAAGTGCATTGATATTGTATTTTTATTCCTCTGCGACGTCTACGACTCTTCCAAGGGGCATTAAAACCGTCTTGTTAAGCTACTGTGACCTCCAAGTTTCTTACACTTGGCATTGATATTGTCTTTTTATTCCACTGTAACCTCCACCACTCTTCCAAGGGGCATTAAAACCGTCTTGTTAAGCTACTGTGACCTCCACGTCTCTTCCAAGGGGCATTAAAACCGTCAATTTAAACCACTCTGACCTCCACAGCTCTTGCAAGAGGCATTGATATTGTCTTTTTATTCCACTGTGACCTCCACCTATCTTCCAAGGGGCATGGATATTGTCTTTTTATTCCACTGCGACCTCCACCACTCTCCTAAGGGGCATTGATATTGTCTTTTAAATCCACAACGATCTCCACCACTCTTTCAAGGGGCATTAAAACTGTCTCGTTAAGCTACTGTGACCTCCTCGTCTCTTCCAAGGGGCATTAAAACCGTCTGGTTAAACACTCTGAACTCCACAGCTCTTACAAGAGGCATTGATATTGTCGTTTTATTCGACTGTAACATCCACCACTCTACCAAGCGGCATTGATATTGTCTTTTTATTCTACTGCGACCTCCACCACTCTTCCAAGGGGCATTGATATAGTCTTTTTAATCAACTGCGACCTCCACCTCTCTTCCAAGGGGCATTAAAACCGTCTTGTGAAGCTACTGTGACCTCCACGTCCCTTCCACAGGGCATTGATATCCTCTTTTTATTCCACTGCTACCTCCACCACTCTTCCAAGGGGCATTGATATTGTCTTTTTATTCCACTGCGACCTCCACCACTCTTCCAAGGGGCATTGATATTGTCTTTTTAATCCACGGTGACCTCCATGTCTCTTCCAAGGGGCATTAAAACTGTCAATTTAAATCACTCTGAACTCCACAGCTCTTCCAAGGAGCACTGGTATTGTCTTTTTATTCCACTCTAACCTCCACCACTCTTCCAAGGGGCATTAACATTGTCTATTTATTCCACTGCGACCTCCACCACTCTTCCAAGGGGCATAAAGACCATTTTGTTAAGCTACAGTGACCTCCACAACTCTTCCATGGGGCATTGATACTGTCTTTTTATTCCACTGTAACCTCCACCACTCTTCCAAGGGGCATTGATTTTGTGTTTTTATTCCACTGCGACCTCCACCATTCTTCCAAGGAGCATTAAAGCCATCTTGTTAAGCTACTGTCATGTCCATGTCTATTCCACGGGGCATTGATATTGTCTTTTTATTCCACTGTAACCTCCACCACTCTACCAAGTGGCAATGACATTGTCTTTTTATTCCACTGCGACTTCCACCTCTCTTCTAAGGGGCATTGATATTGTCTTTTTAATCCACTGCGACCTCCACCACTCTACCAAGGGGCATTAAAACAGTCTTATTAAGCTACTGTGACCTCCTCGTCTCTTCCAAGGGGCATTAAAACCGTCTGGTTAAACCACTCTGAACTCCACAGCTCTTCCAAGGGGCATTGATATTGTCTTTTTATTCCACTGTAACCTCCACCACTCTTCCAAGGGGCATTGATTTTGTCTTTTTATTCCAATGCGACCTCCACCACTCTTCCAATGGGCATTGTTGTTGTCTTTTTAATCCACTGCAACCTCCACCACTCTTCCAAGGGGAATTAAAACCGTCTTGTTAAGCTACTGTGTCCTCCTCGTCCCTTCCACGGGGCATTGATATTGTCGTTTTATTCTACTGCGACCTCCACCACTCTTCCAAGGGGCATTGATATTGTCTTTTTAATCCACTACGAACTCCACCACTCTTCCAAGGGGCATTAAAACCGTATTGTTATGCTACTGTGACGTCGACTTCTCTTCCAAGCGGCATTAACATCATCTGGTTAAACCACTCTGAACTCCACAGCCCTTCCAAGGGACATTTGTATTGTCTTTTTATTCCACTCTAACCTCCACCACTCTTCCAAGGGGCATTGATATTGTCTTTTTATTCCACTGCGACCTCCACCACTCTTCCAAGGCTCACTGATATTGTCTTTTTAATCCACTGCGACCTCCACCACTCTTCGAAGGGGCATTAAAACTGTCTTGTTAAGCTACCTTCACCTCCACGTCCCATCCAAAGGGCATTAAAACCGTAAATTTAAACCACTCTGAACTCCACAGCTCTTGCAAGGGGCATTGATATTGTCTTTTTATTCCAATGTAACCTCCAGCACTCTTCCATGGGGCATTGATATTGTCTTTTTATTCCACTGCAACTTCCACCTCTCTTCCAAGGGGCATTAAAACCTTCTTGTTAAGCTACTGTGACCTCCACGTCTCTTTCACGGGGCATTGATATTGTCTTTTTATTCCACTGTAACCTCCACCACTCTTCCAAGGGGCATTGATATTGTCTTTTTATTCCACTGGGACCTTCACCACTCTTCCAAGTGGCATTGATATTGTCTTTTTAATCCACTGCGACCTCCACCACTCTTCCAAGGGGCATTATAACAGTATTGTTAAGCTACTGTGACCTCCACGTCTCTTCCAAGGTGCATTAAAACCGTCAGTTTAAACCACTCTGAACTCCACAGCTCTTGCAAGAGGCATTGATATTTTCTTTTTACTCCACTGTAACCTACAGCACTCTTTCAAGGGGCATTGATATTGTCTTTTTATTCCACTACGACTTCCACCACTCTCCCAAGGTGCATTAAAAACATCTTGTTTAGCTACTGTAACGTCCATGTCTATTCCACGGGGCATTGATATTGTCTTTTTATTCCACTGTATCCTCCACCACTCCTCCAAGTGGTATTGATATTGTCTTTTAATTCCACTGCGACTTCCACCTCTCTTCTAAGGGGCATTGATATTGTCTTTTTAATCCACTGCGACCTCCACCACTCTTCCAAGAGGCATTAAAACAGTTTTGTTAAGCTACTGTGACCTCCACATCTCTTCCAAGGGGCATTAAAACCATCTGGTTAAACCACTCTGAACTCCACAGCTCTACCAAGAGGCATTGATATTGTCTTTTTATTCCACTATAACATCCACCATTCTTCCAAGAGGTATTGATATTGTCTTTTTAATGCACTGTGACCTCCACCACTCTTCCAAGGGGCATTAAAACCATCTGGTTAAACCACTCTGAACTCGATAGCTCTTTCAAGAGGCATTGATATTGTCTCTGTTTTCCACTGCGACCTCCACCACTCTTACTAGGGGCTTTGATATTGTCTTTTTATCCATTGCGACCTCCACCACTCTTCCAATGGGCATTAAAACCGTCTTGTTATGCTACTGTGACCTCCATGTCCCTTCCACGGGGCATTGATATTGTCTTTTTATTCCATTGCGACCTCCACCACTCTTCCAAGGGGCATTAAAACCGTCTTGTTAAGCTACTGTGACATCCAAGTCTCTTCCAAGTTGCATAAAAACCGTCTGGTTAAACCGCTCTGAGCTCCACAGCTCTTCCAAGGGGCATTGACAATGTCTTTTTATTCCATTATAACATTCTGCACTCTTCCAAGTGCATTGATATTGTCTTTTTATTCCTCTGCGACGTCTACGACTCTTCCAAGGGGCATTAAAACCGTCTTGTTAAGCTACTGTGACCTCCAAGTTTCTTACACTTGGCATTGATATTGTCTTTTTATTCCACTGTAACCTCCACCACTCTTCCAAGGGGCATTAAAACCGTCTTGTTAAGCTACTGTGACCTCCACGTCTCTTCCAAGGGGCATTAAAACCGTCAATTTAAACCACTCTGACCTCCACAGCTCTTGCAAGAGGCATTGAAATTGTCTTTTTATTCCACTGTGACCTCCACCTATCTTCCAAGGGGCATGGATATTGTCTTTTTATTCCACTGCGACCTCCACCACTCTCCTAAGGGGCATTGATATTGTCTTTTAAATCCACAACGATCTCCACCACTCTTTCAAGGGGCATTAAAACTGTCTCGTTAAGCTACTGTGACCTCCTCGTCTCTTCCAAGGGGCATTAAAACCGTCTGGTTAAACACTCTGAACTCCACAGCTCTTACAAGAGGCATTGATATTGTCGTTTTATTCGACTGTAACATCCACCACTCTACCAAGCGGCATTGATATTGTCTTTTTATTCTACTGTGACCTCCACCACTCTTCCAAGGGGCATTGATATAGTCTTTTTAATCAACTGCGACCTCCACCTCTCTTCCAAGGGGCATTAAAACCGTCTTGTGAAGCTACTGTGACCTCCACGTCCCTTCCACAGGGCATTGATATCCTCTTTTTATTCCACTGCTACCTCCACCACTCTTCCAAGGGGCATTGATATTGTCTTTTTAATCCACTGCGACCTCCACCACTCTTCCAAGGGGCATTGATATTGTCTTTTTAATCCACGGTGACCTCCATGTCTCTTCCAAGGGGCATTAAGACTGTCAATTTAAACCACTCTAAACTCCACAGCTCTTCCAAGGAGCACTGGTATTGTCTTTTTATTCCACTCTAACCTCCACCACTCTTCCAAGGGGCATTAACATTGTCTATTTATTCCACTGCGACCTCCACCACTCTTCCAAGGGGCATAAAGACCATTTTGTTAAGCTACAGTGACCTCCACAACTCTTCCATGGGGCATTGATACTGTCTTTTTATTCCACTGTAACCTCCACCACTCTTCCAAGGGGCATTGATTTTGTGTTTTTATTCCACTGCGACCTCCACCACTCTTCCAAGGAGCATTAAAGCCATCTTGTTAAGCTACTGTCATGTCCATGTCTATTCCACGGGGCATTGATATTGTCTTTTTATTCCACTGTAACCTCCACCACTCTACCAAGTGACAATGACATTGTCTTTTTATTCCACTGCGACTTCCACCTCTCTTCCAAGGGGCATTGATATTGTCTTTTTAATCCACTGCGACCTCCACCACTCTACCAAGGGGCATTAAAACAGTCTTATTAAGCTACTTTGACCTCCTCGTCTCTTCCAAGGGGCATTAAAACCGTCTGGTTAAACCACTCTGAACTCCACAGCTCTTCCAAGGGGCATTGATATTGTCTTTTTATTCCACTGTAACCTCCACCACTCTTCCAAGGGGCATTGATTTTGTCTTTTTATTCCAATGCGACCTCCACCACTCTTCCAATGGGCATTGTTGTTGTCTTTTTAATCCACTGCAACCTCCACCACTCTTCCAAGGGGAATTAAAACTGTCTTGTTAAGCTACTGTGTCCTCCTCGTCCCTTCCACGGGGCATTGATATTGTCGTTTTATTCTACTGCGACCTCCACCACTCTTCCAAGGGGCATTGATATTGTCTTTTTAATCCACTGCGAACTCCACCACTCTTCCAAGGGGCATTAAAACCGTATTGTTATGCTACTGTGACGTCGACTTCTCTTCCAAGGGGCATTAACATCATCTGGTTAAACCACTCTGAACTCCACAGCCCTTCCAAGGGACATTTGTATTGTCTTTTTATTCCACTCTAACCTCCACCACTCTTCCAAGGGGCATTGATATTGTCTTTTTATTCCACTGCGACCTCCACCACTCTTCCAAGGCTCACTGATATTGTCTTTTTAATCCACTGCGACCTCCACCACTCTTCGAAGGGGCATTAAAACTGTCTTGTTAAGCTACCTTCACCTCCACGTCCCATCCAAGGGGCATTAAAACCGTAAATTTAAACCACTCTGAACTCCACAGCTCTTGCAAGGGGCATTGATATTGTCTTTTTATTCCAATGTAACCTCCAGCACTCTTCCATGGGGCATTGATATTGTCTTTTTATTCCACTGCAACTTCCACCTCTCTTCCAAGGGGCATTAAAACCTTCTTGTTAAGCTACTGTGACCTCCACGTCTCTTTCACGGGGCATTGATATTGTCTTTTTATTCCACTGTAACCTCCACCACTCTTCCAAGGGGCATTGATATTGTCTTTTTATTCCACTGGGACCTTCACCACTCTTCCAAGTGGCATTGATATTGTCTTTTTAATCCACTGCTACCTCCACCACTCTTCCAAGGGGCATTATAACAGTATTGTTAAGCTACTGTGACCTCCACGTCTCTTCCAAGGTGAATTAAAACCGTCAGTTTAAACCACTCTGAACTCCACAGCTCTTGCAAGAGGCATTGATATTTTCTTTTTACTCCACTGTAACCTACAGCACTCTTTCAAGGGGCATTGATATTGTCTTTTTATTCCACTACGACTTCCATCACTCTCCCAAGGTGCATTAAAAACATCTTGTTTAGCTACTGTAACGTCCATGTCTATTCCACGGGGCATTGATATTGTCATTTTATTCCACTGTATCCTCCACCACTCTTCCAAGGGGTATTGATATTGTCTTTTAATTCCACTGCGACTTCCACCTCTCTTCTAAGGGGCATTGATATTGTCTTTTTAATCCACTGCGACCTCCACCACTCTTCCAAGAGGCATTAAAACAGTTTTGTTAAGCTACTGTGACCTCCACATCTCTTCCAAGGGGCATTAAAACCGTCTGGTTAAACCACTCTGAACTCCACAGCTCTACCAAGAGGCATTGATATTGTCTTTTTATTCCACTATAACATCCACCATTCTTCCAAGAGGTATTGATATTGTCTTTTTAATGCACTGTGACCTCCACCACTCTTCCAAGGGGCATTAAAACCATCTGGTTAAACCACTCTGAACTCGATAGCTCTTTCAAGAGGCATTGATATTGTCTCTGTTTTCCACTGCGACCTCCACCACTCTTACTAGGGGCTTTGATATTGTCTTTTTATCCATTGCGACCTCCACCACTCTTCCAATGGGCATTAAAACCGTCTTGTTAAGCTACTGTGACCTCCACGTCCCTTCCACGGGGCATTGATATTGTCTTTTTATTCCACTGCGACCTCCACCACTCTTCCAAGGGGCATTGATAGTGTCTTTTTAATCTACTGCAACCTCCACCACTCTTCCAAGGGGCATTAAAACCGTCTTGTTAAGCTACTGTGACCTCCACGTCCCTTCCACGGGGCATTGATATTGTCTTTATATTCCACTGCTACCTCCACCACTCTTCCAAGGGGCATTGATATTGTCTTTTTAATCCATTGTAAACTCCACCACTCTTCCAAGGTGCATTAAAAACATCTTGTTTAGCTACTGTAACGTCCATGTCTATTCCACGGGGCATTGATATTGTCTTTTTATTCCACTGTATCCTCCACCACTCTTCCAAGGGGTATTGATATTGTCTTTTAATTCCACTGCGACTTCCACCTCTCTTCTAAAGGGCATTGATATTGTCTTTTTAATCCACTGCGACCTCCACCACTCTTCCAAGAGGCATTAAAACAGTTTTGTTAAGCTACTGTGACCTCCACATCTCTTCCAAGGGGCATTAAAACCGTCTGGTTAAACCACTCTGAACTCCACAGCTCTACCAAGAGGCATTGATATTGTCTTTTTATTCCACTATAACATCCACCATTCTTAAAAAGAGGTATTGATTTTGTCTTTTTAATGCACTGTGACCTCCACCACTCTTCCAAGGGGCATTAAAACCATCTGGTTAAACCACTCTGAACTCGATAGCTCTTTCAAGAGGCATTGATATTGTCTCTGTTTTCCACTGCGACCTCCACCACTCTTACTAGGGGCTTTGATATTGTCTTTTTATCCATTGCGACCTCCACCACTCTTCCAATGGGCATTAAAACCGTCTTGTTATGCTACTGTGACCTCCATGTCCCTTCCACGGGGCATTGATATTGTCTTTTTATTCCATTGCGACCTCCACCACTCTTCCAAGGGGCATTAAAACCGTCTTGTTAAGCTACTGTGACCTCCAAGTCGCTTCCAAGTTGCATAAAAACCGTCTGGTTAAATCGCTCTGAGCTCCACAGCTCTTCCAAGGGGCATTGACAATGTATTTTTATTCCATTATAACCTTCTGCACTCTTCCAAGTGCATTGATATTGTCTTTTTATTCCTCTGCGACGTCTACGACTCTTCCAAGGGGCATTAAAACCGTCTTGTTAAGCTACTGTGACCTCCAAGTTTCTTACACTTGGCATTGATATTGTCTTTTTATTCCACTGTAACCTCCACCACTCTTCCAAGGGGCATTAAAACCGTCTTGTTAAGCTACTGTGACCTCCACGTCTCTTCCAAGGGGCATTAAAACCGTCAATTTAAACCACTCTGACCTCCACAGCTCTTGCAAGAGGCATTGATATTGTCTTTTTATTCCACTGTGACCTCCACCTATCTTCCAAGGGGCATGGATATTGTCTTTTTATTCCACTGCGACCTCCACCACTCTCCTAAGGGGCATTGATATTGTCTTTTAAATCCACAACGATCTCCACCACTCTTTCAAGGGGCATTAAAACTGTCTCGTTAAGCAACTGTGACCTCCTCGTCTCTTCCAAGGGGCATTAAAACCGTCTGGTTAAACACTCTGAACTCCACAGCTCTTACAAGAGGCATTGATATTGTCGTTTTATTCGACTGTAACATCCACCACTCTACCAAGCGGCATTGATATTGTCTTTTTATTCTACTGCGACCTCCACCACTCTTCCAAGGGGCATTGATATAGTCTTTTTAATCAACTGCGACCTCCACCTCTCTTCCAAGGGGCATTAAAACCGTCTTGTGAAGCTACTGTGACCTCCACGTCCCTTCCAGAGGGCATTGATATCCTCTTTTTATTCCACTGCTACCTCCACCACTCTTCCAAGGGGCATTGATATTGTCTTTTTAATCCACTGCGACCTCCACCACTCTTCCAAGGGGCATTAATATTGTCTTTTTAATCCACGGTGACCTCTATGTCTCTTCCAAGGGGCATTAAAACCGTCAATTTAAACCACTCTGAACTCCACAGCTCTTCCAAGGAGCACTGGTATTATCTTTTTTTCCCACGTCTTGTGCAGCTACTGTGACCTCCACGTCCCTTCCACGGGGCTTTGATATTGACTTTTTAATCCACTGTGACCTCCACCACTCTTCCTAGGTGCATTGATATTGTCTTTTTAATCCACTGTGACCTCCACGTCTCTTCCAAGGGGCATTAAAACCGTCAATTTAAACCACTCTGAACTCCACAGCTCTTCCAAGGAGCACTGGTATTATCTTTTTTTCCCACTCTAACCTCTACCACTCTTCCAAGGGGCATTGACATTGTCTATTTATTCCACTGCGACCTCCACCACTCTTCAAAGGTGCATTAAGACCATCTTGTTTAGCTACAGTGACCTCCACAACTCTTCCATGGGGCATTGATATTGTCTTTTTATTCCACTGCACCCTCCACCACTCTTCCAAGGGGCATTGATTTTGTCTTTTTATTACACTGTGACCTCTACCACTCTTCCAATGGGCATTGATATTGTCTTTTTAATCCAGTTCAACCTCCACCACTCTTCCAAGGGGCATTAAAGCCATCTTGAAAAGCTACTGTCACGTCCATGTCTATTCCACGGGGAATTGATATTGTCTTTTTATTCCACTGTAACCTCCACCACTCTTCCAAGTGGCATTGACATTGTCTTTCTATTCCACTGCGACTTCCACCTCTCCTCTAAGGGGCATTGAAAGTGTCTTTTTAATCCACTGCGACCTACACCACTCTTCCAAGGGGCTTTAAAACAGTCTTGTTAAGCTACTGTGACCTCCACGTCTCTTCCAAGGGGCATTAAAACCTTTTGGTTAAACCACTCTGAACTCCACAGCTCTTCCAAGGGGCATTGATATTGTCTTTTTATTCCACTGTAACCTCCACCAATCTTCCAAGATGCATTGATTTTGTCTTTTTATTCCACTGCTATCTCCACCACTCTTCCAATGGGCATTGTTTTTGTGTTTTTAATCCCCTCCAACCTCCACCACTCTTCCAAGGGTCATTAAAACCGTCTTGTTAAGCTACTGTGACCTCCACGTCCCTTCCACGGGGCATTGATATTGTCTTTTTATTCCACTGCGACCTCCACCACTCTTCCAAGGGGCATTGATAGTGTCTTTTTAATCTACTGCAACCTCCACCACTCTTCCAAGGGGCATTAAAACCGTCTTGTTAAGCTACTGTGACCTCCACGTCCCTTCCACGGGGCATTGATATTGTCTTTATATTCCACTGCTACCTCCACCACTCTTCCAAGGGGCATTGATATTGTCTTTTTAATCCATTGTAAACTCCACCACTCTTCCAAGGGGCATTAAAACCGTCTTGTTATGCTACTGTGATGTCGACTTCTCTTCCAAGGGGCATTAAAACCATCTGGTTAAACCACTCTGAACTCCACAGCTTTTCCAAGGGGCATTTGTATTGTCTTTTTATTCCACTCTAACCTCCACCACTCTTCCAAGGGGCATTGACATTGTCTTTTTGTTCCACTGCCACCTCCACCTCTCTTCCAAGGGGCATTAAAACCATATTGTTAAGCTACAGTGACCTCCACATCTCTTCCACGGGGCATTGATATTGTCTTTTTATTCCACTGTAACCTCCACCAATCTTCCAAGGAGCATTGATATTGTTTTTTTATTCCACTGCGACCTCCACCACTCTTCCAAGGGGCATTAAAACCGTCTTGTTAAGTTACTCTGACCTCCACATCTGTTCCACAGGGCATTGGTATTGTCTTTTTATTCCACTGTAATCTCCACCCATCTTCAAAGGGGCATTGATAATGTATTTTTATTCCACTGCGACCTCCACCACTCTTCCAAGGCTCATTGATATTGTCTTTTTAATCCACTGCGACCTCCACCACTCTTCCAAGGGGCATTAAAACCATCTTGTTAAGCTATTGTGACCTCCACATCTCTTCCACGGGGCATTGATATTGTCTTTTTATTTAACTGTAACCTCCTCCACTGTTCCAAGGGGCATTGATATTGTCTTTTTATTCCACTGTAACCTCCATCACTCTTCCAATGGGCATTGATATTGTCTTTTTATTCAACTGTAAGCTCCACCACTCTTCCAAGGGACATTCATATTGTCTTTTTATTCCACTTCGACCTCCACTACTCTTCAAAGGGGCATTCATATTGTCTTTTTAGTCCACTGCGACCTCCACCACTCTTCAAAGGGGCATTAAAACCGTCTTGTTAAGCTACTGTCACCACCATGTCCCTTCCAAGGGACATTAAAACCGTCAATTTAAACCACTCTGAACTCCACAGCTCTTGCAAGGGGCATTGATATTGTCTTTTTATTCCACTGGGACCTTCACCACTCTTCCAAGTGGCATTGATATTGTCTTTTTAATCCACTGCGACCTCCACCACTCTTCCAAGGGGCATTAAAACCTTATTGTTAAGCTACTGTGACCTCCATGTCTCTTCTACGGTGCATTAAAACAGTCAATTTAAACCACTCTGAACTCCACAGCTCTTGCAAGAAGCATTGACATTGTCTTTTTACTCCACTGTAACCTACAGCTCTCTTTCAAGGGGCATTGATATTGTCTTTTTATTCCACTACGACTTCCACCACTCTCCCAAGGTGCATTAAAAACAAATTGTTTTGCTACTGTAACGTCCATGTCTATTCCACGGGCATTGATATTGTCTTTTTATTCCACTGTATCCTCCACCACTCTTCCAAGGGGTATTGATATTGTCTTTTTATTCCACTGCGACTTATACCTCTCTTCTAAGGGGCATTGATATTGTCTTTTTAATCCACTGCAACCTCCACCATTCTTCCAAGAGGCATTAAAACAGTCTTGTTTAGCTACTGTGACCTCCACATCTTTTCCAAGGGGCATTAAAACCATCTGGTTAAACCACTCTGAACTCCACAGCTCTTCCAAGGGGCATTGATATTGTCTTTTTTTTCCACTGTAACCTCCACCATTCTTCCAAGGGGTACTGATATTGTCTTTTTAATGCACTGCGACCTCCACTACTCTTACAAGGGGCATTAAAACCATCTGGTAAAACCACTCTGAACTCCATAGCTCTTTCAAGAGGCATTGATATTGTCTTTTTATTTCTCTGTAACCTACAGCACTCTTTCAAGGGGCATTGATATTGTCTTTTTATTCCACTGCGACCTCCACCTCTCTTCCAAGGGGCATTAAAACCATCTTGTTAAGCTACTGTGACCTCCAAGTCTCTTCCACGAGGCATTGATATTGTCATTTTATTCCACTGCGACCTCCACATCTCTTCCAAGTGGAATTGATATTGTCTTTTTATTCCACTGCGACCTCCACCACTCTTCCACGAGGCATTGATATTGTCTTTTTATTCCACTGCGACCTCCACATCTCTTCCAAGTGGAATTGATATTGTCTTTTTATTCCACTGCGACCTCCAGCACTCTTCTAAGGGGCATTGATATTGTCTTTTTAATCCACATCTCTTCCAAGTGGAATTGATATTGTCTTTTTATTCCACTGCGACCTCCACCACTCTTCTAAGGGGCATTGATATTGTCTTTTTAATCCACTGCGACCTCCACCACTCTTCCAAGGGGCATTAAAACAGTTTTGATAAGCTACTGTGACCTCCACGTCTCTTCCAAGGGGCATTAAAACCAACTGGTTAAACCACTCTGAACTCCACAGCTCTTCCAAGAGGCATTGATATTATCTTTTTATTCGACAGTAACCTCCACCACTCTTCCAAGGGGCATTAAAACCGTCTTGCTAAGCTACTGTGATTTCCACGTCTCTTGCAAGGCGCATTAAAACCGTCAATTTAAACGACTCTGAACTCCACAGCTCTTGCAAGAGGCATTGATATTGTCTTTTTATTCCACTGTAACATGCAGCACTCTTCCAATGTTCATTGATTTTGTCTCTTTAATCCACTGCGACATCCACCACTCTTCCAAGAAGCATTAAAACCGTCTTGTTTAGCTACTGCGACCTCCACGTCTATTCCACGGTGCCTTAAAAACTTCTGGTTAAACCACTGTGAACTCCACAGCTCTTCCAAGGGGCATTGATATTGTCTTTTTATTCGCCTGTAACCTCCACCACTCTTCCAAGGGGCATTGATATTGTCTCTGTTTTCCACTGCGACCTCCACAACTCTTCCAAGGGGCTTTGATATTGTCCTTTTTATCCACTGCGACCTCCACCACTCTTCCAATGGGCATTAAAACCAACTTGTTATGCTACTGTGACCTCCACGTCCCTTCCACGGGGCATTGATATTGTCTTTTTATTCCATTGCAACCTCCACCACTCTTCCAAGGGGCATTAAAACCGTCTTGTTAAGCTACTGTGACCTCCAAGTCTCTTCCAAGGGGCATTAAACCCGTCTGGTTATACCGCTCTGAGCTCCACAACTCTTCCAAGGGGCATTGACAATGTCTTCTTATTCCATTGTAACCTTCTGCACTCTTCCAAGTGCATTGATATTGTCTTTTTATTCGACTGTAACCTCCACCACTCTTCCAAGGGGCATTGATATTGTCTTTTTATTCCACTGCGACCTCCACCACTCTTCCCATGGGATTTGATAGCGTTTTTAATCCACTGCGACCTCCACCACTCCTCCAAGTGGCATTAAAACCTTCTTGTTAAGCTACTGTGACCTCCACCACTCTTCCAAGGGACATTGATGTTGTGTTTTTATTACTCTGCGACCTTCACCCCTCTTACAAGGAACACTGATATTGTCTTTTTTTTCCACTGTAACCTCCACCACTCTTCTAAGGGGCATCGATATTTTCTTTTCATTCCTCTGCGACCTCCACCACTCTTCCAAGGGTCATCGATAATGTCTTTTTAATCCACTGCGACCTCCACCACTCTTCCAAGGGGCATTAAAACCGTCTTGTTAAGCTACTGTGACCTCCACGTCTCTTCCAAGGGGCATTAAAACCGTCAATTTAAACCACTCTAAACTCCACAGCTCTTGCAAGAGGCATTGATATTGTCTTTTTATTCCACTGTAACATGCAGCACTCTTCCAATGGGCATTGATTTTGTCTCTTTAATCCACTGCGACATCCACCACTCTTCCAAGAAGCATTAAAACCGTCTTGTTTAGCTACTGCGACCTCCACGTCTATTCCACGGTGCCTTAAAAACTTCTGGTTAAGCCACTGTGAACTCCACAGCTCTTCCAAGGGGCATTGATATTGTCTTTTTATTCGCCTGTAACCTCCACCACTCTTCCAAGGGGCATTGATATTGTCTCTGTTTTCCACTGCGACCTCCACCACTCTTACTAGGGGCTTTGATATTTTCTTTTTATCCATTGCGACCTCCACCACTCTTCCAATGGGCATTAAAACCGTCTTGTTATGCTACTGTGACCTCCACGTCCCTTCCACGGGGCATTGATATTGTCTTTTTATTCCATTGCAACCTCCACCACTCTTCCAAGGGGCATTAAAACCGTCTTGTTAAGCTACTGTGACCTTCAAGTCTCTTCCAAGGGGCATTAAACCCGTCTGGTTATACCGCTCTGAGCTCCACAACTCTTCCAAGGGGCATTGACAATGTCTTCTTATTCCATTGTAACCTTCTGCACTCTTCCAAGTGCATTGATATTGTCTTTTTATTCGACTGTAACCTCCACCACTCTTCCAAGGGGCATTGATATTGTCTTTTTATTCCACTGCGACCTCCACCACTCTTCCCATGGGATTTGATAGCCTTTTTAATCCACTGCGACCTCCACCACTCCTCCAAGTGGCATTAAAACCTTCTTGTTAAGCTACTGTGACCTCCACCACTCTTCCAAGGGACATTGATATTGTGTTTTTATTACTCTGCGACCTTCACCCCTCTTACAAGGAACACTGATATTGTCTTTTTTTTCCACTGTAACCTCCACCACTCTTCTAAGGGGCATCGATATTTTCTTTTCATTCCTCTGCGACCTCCAACACTCTTCCAAGGGTCATCGATAATGTCTTTTTAATCCACTGCGACCTCCACCACTCTTCCAAGGGGCATTAAAACCGTCTTGTTAAGCTACTGTGACCTCCACGTCTCTTCCAAGGGGCATTAAAACCGTCAATTTAAACCACTCTGAACTCCACAGCTCTTGCAAGAGGCATTGATATTGTCTTTTTATTCCACTGTAACCTCCACCAGTCTTCCAAAGGCATTGATTTTGTCTTTTTAGTCCACTGCGACCTCCATCTCTCTTCCAAGAAGCATTAAAACCGTCTTGTTTAGCTACTGTGACCTCCACGTCTATTCCATGTTGCTTTAAAACCTTCTGGTTAAACCACTGTGAACTCCACAGCTCTTCCATGGGGCATTGATATTGTCTTTTTATTCCACTGTAACCTCCACCACTCTTCTAAGGGGCATTGATATTGTCTTTTTATTTTACTGCAACCTCCACCACTCTTCCAAGGGGCATTAATATTGTCTTTTTATTCCACTGCGACCTCCACTACTCTTCCAAGGGTCATTGATATTGTCTTCTTATTCCACTGTAACCTCCACTACTCTTCAAGGGGCATTGATATTGTCTTTTTATTCCACTGCGACCTCCACCTCTCTTCCAAGGGGCATTAAAACCATCTTGATAAGCTACTGTGACCTCCAAGTCTCTTCCACGAGGCATTGATATTGTCTTCTTATTCCACTGCGACCTCCACATCTCTTCCAAGGGGAATTGATATTGTCTTTTTATTCCACTGCGACCTCCTCCACTCTTCTAAGAGGCATTGATATTGTCTTTTTAATCCACTGCGACCTCCACCACTCTTCCAAGCGGCATTAAAACTCTCTGGTTAAACCATTCAGAACTCCACAGCTCTTCCAAGAGGCATTGATATTGTCTATTTATTCGACTGTAACTTCCACCACTCTTCCAAGGGGTATTAAAACAGTCTTGTTAAGCTATTGTGACCTTCACATCTCTACCAAGGGGCATTAAAACCATCAAATAAAAGCACTCTAAACTCCACAGCTCTTGCAAGAGACATTGATATTGTCTTTTTATTCCACTGTAACATCCACCACTCTTCCAAGAAGCATTAAAACCGTCTTGTTTAGCTACTGTGACCTCCAAGTCTCTTCCACGAGGCATTGATATTGTCTTTTTATTCCACTGCGACCTCCACATCTCTTCCAAGTGGAATTGATATTGTCTTTTTATTCCACTGCGACCTCCACCACTCTTCTAAGGGGTATTGATATTGTCTTTTTAATCCACATCTCTTCCAAGTGGAATTGATATTGTCTTTTTATTCCACTGCGACCTCCACCACTCTTCTAAGGGGCATTGATATTGTCTTTTTAATCCACTGCGACCTCCACCACTCTTCCAAGGGGCATTAAAACAGTCTTGTTAAGCTACTGTGACCTCCAAGTCTCTTCCAAGGGGCATTAAAACAGTCTGGCTAAACCGCTCTGAGATCCACAGCTCTCCCATGGGGCATTGACAATCTCTTTTTATTCCATTGTAACCTTCTGCACTCTTCCAAGTGCATTGATATTGTCTTTTTATTCCTTTGCGACGTCCACGACTCTTCCAAGGGGTATTAAAACCGTATTGTTAAGCTACTGTGACCTCCACGTTTCTTACACAGGGCATTGACATTGTCTTTTTATTCCACTGTAACCTCCACCACTCTTCCAAGGGGCATTGATATTGTCTTTTTATTCCACTGTAACCTCTACCCATCCTCCAAGGGGCATTGATATTGTCTTTTTATTCGACTGCGACCTCCACCACTCTTCCAAGGGGCATTAAAACAGTCTTGTTAAGCTACTGTGACCTTCTTGTCTCTTCCAAGGGGCATTAAAACCATCTGGTTAAACACTCTTAACTCCACAGCTCTTACAAGAGGCATTGATATTGTCTTTTTTTTCTAATGTAACATCCACCACTCTACCAAGCGCATTGATATTGTCTTTTTATTCCACTGCGACCTCCACCACTCTTCCAAGGGGCACTGATATTGTCTTTTTAATCAACTGCGACCTCCACGTCTCTTCCAAGGGGCATTAAAACTGTCTTGTGAAGCTACTGTGACCTCCACGTCCCTTCCACGGGGCATTGATATTGTCTTTTTATTCCACTGCGACCTCCAACACTCTTCCAAGGGGCATTGATATTGTCTTTTTATTCCACTGTGACCTCCACGTCTCTTCCAAGGGGCATTAAAACCGTCAATTTAAACCTCTCTGAACTCCACAGCTCTGCCAAGGAGCATTGGTATTGTCATTTTATTCCACTCTAACCTCCACCACTCTTCCAAGGGGCATTGACATTGTCTATTTATTCCATTGTGACCTACACCACTCTTCCAAGGGGCATTAAGATCATCTTGTTAAGCTACAGTGACCTCCACAACTCTTCCATGGGGCATTGATATTGTCTTTTTATTCCACTGTAACCTCCACCACTCTACCAAGGGGCATTGATTTTGTCTTTTTATTCCACTGCGACCTCTACCACTCTTCCAATGGGCATTGATATTGTCTTTTTAATCCACTGCAACTTCCACCACTCTTCCAAGGGGCATTAAAGCCGTCTTGTTAAGATACTGTCACGTCCATGTTTATTCCACGGGGCATTGGTATTGTCTTTTTATTCCACTTTAACCTCCACTACTCTTTCAAGTGGCATTGTCGTTGTCTTTTTATTCCACTGTAACCTCCACCACTCTTCCTAGTGGCATTGACGTTGTCATTTTATTCCACTCTTATAAGGGTCATTGATATTGTCTTTTTAATCCACTGTCACCTCCACCACTCTTCCAAGGGTCATTAAAACAGTCTTGTTAAGCTACTGTGACCTCCACATCTCTTCGAAGTGGCATTAAAACCGTCTGGTTAAACTCCTCTGAATTCCACCGCTCTTCCAAGGGGCATTGATATTGTCTTTTTATTCCACTGCCACCTCTCCAGTCTTCCAAGGGACATTTATATTGTCTTTTTAATCCACTGCGACCTCCACCACTTTTCCATGGGGCATTAAAAACATCTGGTTTAACTACTCTAAACTCCACTGCTCTTCCAAGGGGCATTGATATTGTCTATTTAATCCACTGTTACCTCCACCACTCTTCCAAGGGGCATTGATATTGTTTTTTTATTCCTCTGCAACCTCCATTACTCTTCCAAGGGGCATTGATATTGTCTTTTTATTCCACTACGACCTCCACCACTCTTCTAAGGGGCATTTATATTTTCTTTTTAATCAACTGCGACCTCCACCACTCTTCCAAGGGCCATTAAAACCGTGTTGTTAGGCTACTTTGAAAACCACGTCAATTCCACGGGGCATTGATATTGCCTTTTTATTCCACTGCAACCTCCACCACTCGTCCAAGGGGCATTAAAACCGTCTTGATAAGCTACTGTGACCTCCACGTCTCTTCCACGGGGCATTGATGTTAACTTTTTTTTCCACTGTAACCTCCACCACTCTTCCAAGGGGCATTGATATTTACTTTTTATTCCACTGCGACCTCCACCACTCTTCCTCGGGGCATTGACATTGTCTTTTTAATCCACTGCGACCTCCACCACTTTTCCATGTGGCATTAATACCGTCTTATTAAGCTACTGTGACCTCCACTTCTCTTCCAAGGGGCATTAAAGCCGTCAATTTAAATGACTCTGAACTCCACAACTCTTGCAAGAGGCATTGATATTGTCTTTCTATTCCATTGTAATCTCCAGCACTCTTCCAAGGGGCATTGATACTGTATTTTTATTCCACTGCGACCTCCACCACTCTTCCAAGAGGCATTAAAAACATCTTATTAAGCAACTTTGAACTCCACGTCTCTTCCAAGGGGCATTAAAACCGTCTGGTTAAAGCACTCTGAATACCACAGCTCATCAAAGGGGCATTGATATTGTCTTTTTATACCACTCTAACCTCCACCACTTTTCCTATGGGAATTGATATTGTCTTTTTAGTCCACTGGGACCTTCACCACTCTTCCAAATGGCATTGATATTGTCTTTTTAATCCACTGCGACCTCCACCACTCTTCCAAGGGGCATTAAAACCATATTGTTAAGCTACTGTCACCTCCCCGTCTCTTCCAAGGTGAATTAAAACCGTCAATTTAAAACACTCTGAACTCCACAGCTCTTGCAAGAGGCATTGATATTGTCTTTTTACTCCACTGTAACCTACAGCACTCTTTCAAGGGGCATTGATATTGTCTTTTTATTCCTCTACGACTTCCATCACTCTCCCAAGGTGCATTAAAAACATCTTGTCTAGCTACTGTAACGTCCATGTTTATTCCACGGGGCATTGATATTGTCTTTTTATTCCACTGTATCCTCCACCACTCTTCCAATGGGTAATGATATTGTCTTTTTATTCCACTGCGACTTCCACCTCTCTTCTAGGGGGCATTGATATTGTCTTTTTAATCCAGTGCGATCTCCACCACTCTTCCAAGAGGCATTGAAACAGTCTTGCTAAGCTACTGTGACCTCCACATCTCTTCCAAGGGGCATTAAAACCGTCTGGTTAAACAACTCTGAACTCCACTGCTCTTCCAAGGGGCATTGATATTGTCTTTTTATTCCACTGTAACCTCCACCATTCTTCCAAGGGGTATTGATATTGTCTTTTTAATGCACTGCGACCTCCACCACTCTTCCAAGGGGCATTAAAACCATCTGGTTAAACCACTCTGAACTCCATAGCTCTTTCAAGAGGCATTGATATTGTCTTTTTTTTTCACTGTAACCTCCACCACTCTTTCAAGGGGCATTGATATTGTCTTTTTATTCCATTGTGACCTCCACCACTCTTCCAAGGGGCCTTAAAACTGTCTTGTTAAGCTACTGTGAACTCCTCGTGTCTTCCACGGGGCATTGATATTGTCTTTTTAATCCACTGTGACCTCCACCACTTTTTCAAGGGGCATTAAAACAGTCTTGTTAATCTACTGTGACCTCCACATCTCTTCCAAGGGGCATTGATATTGTCTTTTTATTCCACTGTAACCTCCACCACTCTTCCAAGGGGCATTGATATTGTCTTTTTACTTAACTGCGACCTCCACCACTCTTCCAAAGGGCATTAATATTGTCTTTTTATTCCACTGCAACCTCCACCAGTCTTTCAATGGTCTTTGATATTGTCTTTTTATTCCACTGTAACCTCGACCACTCTTCCAAGGGGCATTGATATTGTCTTTTTATTCCACTGCGACCTCCACCTTTCTTCCAAGGGGCATTAAAACCATCTTGTTAAGCTACTGTGACATCCAAGTTTCTTCCACAAGGCATTGATATAGTCTGTTCATTCCACTGCGACCTCCACATCTCTTTCAAGGGGAACTGATATTGTCTTTTTATTCCACTGCGACCTCCACCACTCTTCTAAGTGGCATTTATATTGTCTTTTTAATCCACTGCGACCTCCACCACTCTTCCAAGGGGCATTAAAGAAGTCTTGATAAGCTACTGTGACCTCCACGTCTCTTCTAAGGGGCATTAAACCGTCTGGTTAAACCACTCTATACTTCACAGCTCTACCAAGAGGCATTGATATTGTCTTTTTATTCGACTGTAACCTCCACCACTCTTCCAAGGGGCTTTGATATTGTCTCTGTTTTCCACTGCGACCTCCACCACTCTTCCAAGGGGCTTTGATATTGTCTTTTTTATCAACTGCGACCTCCACCGCTCTTCCAATGGGCATTAAAACCGTCTTGCTATGCTACTGAGACCTCCACGTCCCTTCCACGGTGCATTGATATTGTCTTTTTATTTCATTGCGACCTCCACCACTCTTCCAAGGAGCATTAAAACCATCTTGTTAAGCTACTGTGACCTCCAAGTCTCTTCCAAGGGGCATTAAAACCGTCTGGTTAAACCGCTCTGATATCCACAGCATTTCCAAGGGGTATTTACAATGTCTTTTTATTCCATTGTTACCTTCTGCACTCCTCCAAGTGCATTGATATTGTCTTTTTATTCCTTTGCGATGTCCACGACTCTTCCAAGTGGCATTAAAACCGTCTTGTTAAGCTATTGTGACCTCCAAGTTTCTTACACAGGGCATTGATATTGTCTTTTTATTCCACTGTAACCTCAACCAATCTTCCAAGGGGCATTGATATTGTCTTCTTATTCCACTGCGTCCTCCACCATTCTTCTAAGGGGCATTGATATTGTCTTTTAAATCCACAACGATCTCCACCACTCTTCCAAGGGGCATTAAAACAGTCTTGTTAAGCTACTGTGACCTCCTTGTCTCTTCCAAGGGGCATTAAAACAGTCTGGTTAAACACTCTGAACTCCACAGCTCTTACAAGAGGCATTGATATTGTATTTTTTTATTCGACTGTAACATCCACCACTCTTTCAAGCGGCATTGATATTGTCTTTTTATTCCACTGCGACCTCCACCACTCTTCCAAGGGGCACTGATATTGTCTTTTTAATCAACTGCAACTTCCACCTCTCTTCCAAGGGGCATTAAAACCGTCTTGTGAAGCCACTGTGACCTCCACGTCCCTTCCACGCGGCATTGATATTGTCTTTTTATTCCACTGCGACCTCCACCACTCTTCCAAGGGGCATTGATATTGTCTTTTTAATCCACTGTAACCTCCACGTCTCTTCCAAGGGGCATTAAAACCGTCAATTTAAACCACTCTGAACTCCACAGCTCTGCCAAGGAGCACTGCTATTGTCTTTTTATTCCACTCTAACCTCCACCACTCAACCAAGGGGCATTGCCATTGTCTATTTATTCCACTGCGACCTCCATCACTCTTCCAAGGGGCATTAAGACCATCTTGTTAAGCTTCAGTGACCTCCACAACTCTTCCATGGGGCATTGATATTGTCTTTTTATACCACTGTAACCTCCACCACTCTTCCAAGGGGCATTGATTTTGTCTTTTTATTCCACTGCGACCTCTACCACTCTTCTAATGGGCATTGATATTGTCTTTTTAAACCACTGCGACCTCCACCACTCTTACAAGGGGCATTCAAGCCGTCTTGTTAAGCTACTCTCACGTCCATGTCTATTCCACGGGGCATTGATATTGTCTTTTTATTCCAATGCGACTTCCATCTCTCTTCTAAGGGGCATTGATATTGTCTTTTTAAACCACTGCGACCTCCACCACTCTTCCAAGGGGCATTAAAACAGTCTTGTTAAGCTACTATGACCTCCACGTCTCTTCCAAGGGGCATTAAAACCGTCTGGTTAAACCACTCTGAACTCCACCGCTCTTCCAATGGGCATTGATATTGTCTTTTTATTCCACTGCCACCTCCACCACTCTTCCAAGGGGCATTGATATTGTCTTTTTAATCCACTGCGACCTCCAACACTTTTCCAAGGGGCATTAAAAACATAGTTTTAAGCTACTGTGACCTCCACGTGACTTCCAATGGTCATTAAAACCATCTGGTTTAACTACTTTAAACTCCACTGCTCTTCCAAGGGGCATTGATATTGTCTTTTTAATCCCCTGTTACCTCCACCACTCTTCAAAGGGGCATTGAAATAGTTTTTTTATTCCACTGCGACCTCCACTACTCTTCCAAGGGGCATTGATATTGTCTTTTCATTCCACTGCAACCTCCACCACTCTTCTAAGGGGCATTTATATTGTCTTTTTAATCAACTGCGACCTCCACCACTCTTCCAAGGGGCATTAAAACCGTCTTGTTAAGCTACTATGACCTTCATGTCTCTTCCACGGGGCATTGATATTATCTTTTTTTTCCACTGTAACCTCCACTACTCTTCCAAGGGGCATTGATATTGTCTTCTTATTCCACTGCGACCTCCACCACTCTTCCTCGGGGCATTGATATTGTCTTTTTAATCCACTGCGACCTCCACCACTTTTCCATGTGGCATTATAACCGTCTTATTAAGCTACTGTGACCTCCACTTCTCTTCCAAGGGGCATTAAACCGTCAATTTAAATCACTCTGAACTCCACAGCTCTTGCAAGATGCATTGATATTGTCTTTTTATTTCATTGTAATCTCCAGCACTCTTCCAAGGGGCATTGATATTGTCTTTTTATTCCACTGCGACCTCCACCACTCTTCCAAGAGGCATTAAAAACATCTTATTAAGCTACTATGACTTCCACGTCTCTTCCAAGGGGCATTAAAACCATCTGGTTAAACCACTCTGAATTCCACAGCTCATCAAAGGGGCATTGATATTGTATTTTTATTCCACTGTAACCTCCACCACTTTTCCTATGGGAATTGATATTGTCTTTTTATTATTATTATTATTATTATTTATTATTATAGCGCCATTTATTCCATGGCGCTTTACATGTGATAGGGATATACATAACAAAAGCATTTACATAATCTTAACAAAACGAGTCATCGACTGGTACAGGAGGAGCGAGGACCCTGCCCGCGAATGCTCACATTCTAGAAGGAATGGGTGAGGATACATTAGGTGAGGGTAGAGCTGGTCGTGCAGCGGTGGTTACTGCAGGTTGTAGGCTTGTCGGAAGAGGTGGGTCTTCAGGTTTCTTTTGAAGGTTTCCACGGTCGGAAAGAGTCTGATGTGTTGGGGTAGAGAGTTCCAGAGTAAGGGGGATGCACGGGAGAAATCTTGTATACGATTGTGAGAGGAGGAGATAAGAGGGGAGTAGAGAAGGAGATCTTGTGAGGATCGGAGGTTGCTTGCAGGTATGTACCGGGAGACTAGGTCACAGATGTATGGGAGAGACAGGTTGTGGATGGCTTTGTATGCCATGGTTAGAGTTTTGAACTGGATTCTCTGGGCAATGGGGAGGCAGTGAAGAGATTAACAGAGAGGAGAGGCCGGGGAATAGCGGGGGGACTGGTGAATTAGTCGAGCAGCAGGGTTTAGGATAGATTGGAGAGGCGCAAGAGTGTTGTAAGGGAGGCCACGGAGCAGGAGGTTGCAGTAGTCGAGGCGGGATATGATGAGGGCATGCACTAGTGTTTTTGCAGAGTCTTTGCTGAGGAATGGACGGATCCGGGATATGTTTTTGCGTTGGAGTCAGCAGGAAGTGGAAAGGGCTTGGATATGTGGCTTGAAGGAGAGATCAGACTCCAGGGTTACTCCGAGGCAGCGAGCTTGTGGGACTGGGCAGAGTGAACAGCCATTGTCGTTGATGGCTAGGTCAGATGGGGGATGTGAATGAGAGGGTGGAAAGATGATGAACTCTGTTTTATCCATGTTGAGTTTTAGAAATCTGTCAGAGAAGAAGGATGACATGGCGGACAGACATTGTGGGATTTTGGTTAGTAGGGAGGAGATATCGGGTCCAGAGAGGTAGATCTGTGTGTCGTCAGCATAGAGGTGATACTGAAAACCGTGAGACTCTATGAGCTGTCCCAGGCCAAAGGTGTAGATGGAGAAGAGCAGAGGTCCTAGAACTGAACCTTGGGGGACACCGACAGATAGGGGGCGAGATGAGGAGGTGGTGCGTGAGTGGGAGATGCTGAATGTCCTGTCTGTTAAGTATGAGGAGATCCAAGATCGTGCCAAGTCCGTGATGCCAAGTGATGAGAGAATCTGGAGTAAGAGGGAATGGTCCACTTTGTCAAAGGCAGATGACAGGTCCAGAAGGAGGAGGATGGAATAGTGTCGCTTAGATTTGGCATTTAGTAGGTCGTTGGTGACTTTGGTCAGGGCAGTTTCAGTCGAGTGATGCGGTTGGAAGCCAGATTTCAGGCGGTCGAAAAGGGAGCAGGAGGAGAGGTGGGAGGACAGTTCAAGGTGGACATGTTGTTCTAGTAGTTTTGAGGCAAATGGGAGGAGTGATATGGGGCGATAGCTAGTCAGAGAGGAAAGGTCAAGGGAAGGCTTTTTGAGGATGGGTGTGATTGCGGCATGTTTGAAACATGAGGGGAAGACACCGGTTGTTAGTGACAGATTGAAGAGGTGGGTTAGGGTTGGGATGAAGACTGTGGTAAGGTTAGTGATGAGGTGGGATGGGATTGGGTCAAGTTCGCAGGTGGTGAGGTGTGATTTGGAGAGTAAAGAGGAGACTTGACCTTCTGTAATGGTGGAGAAGTGGGGTTTGGAGGAGGAGGGTTGAATAGATATGAGGAGGGGTTGTGTGGACTTTAGGCAAAAGTTTTGTCTGATGGTGTCAATCTTCTGTTTGAAGAATGAGGCAAAGTCGTCGGCTGAGATGAGAGAAGAGGGAGGAGGTGCTGGGGGACGAAGGAGAGAGTTGAAAGTGTTAAATAGCTGTTTAGGGTTGTGAGATAGGGAGGATATGAGAGATGAGAAGTAGGTTTGTTTTGCTGTAGCGAGTGCGAACTTGAAATTAGTGAGGGATTGCTTGGATGCGATGAAGTGCTCGATGGAGTGAGACCTTTTCCATCTCCGATCCGCAACCCTGGAGGCCTGGCGCAGTTCTTTAGTAACTTTAGTGTGCCACGGTTGCCTGTTGAATGTGCGAGATGTGGTGTGTGTGAGAAGGGCGATTGAGACTAGAGCTGCAGCTATTGTGGTGTTATATGAAGCAGCAGCAAGGTCTGCATCGTGTAAGGAATTTATGTCTGTAAGAGGGAGGAGGGATTCAGAGAGTGAGTGTAAGTCAAGGTGTTTGAGATTTCTGCGAGGGTATGCAAGTTTGTGGAGTGGGGATTGTTGCCCCGGGGAGGAGAGAGAAGAGAATGTAAGTAGGCTGTGATCAGAGAGAGGGAGAGGTGAGTTAGAGAGGTTAGATAGGGAACAGAGGCGGGTAAAGATGAGGTCCAGTGTGTGGCCATCTTTGTGGGTGGGTGTGGAAGACCATTGAGTGAGTCCGAAGGAGGAAGTGAGAGATAGGAACTTAGAGACAGACGAGTGGGAAGTGTTAATGGGGATGTTGAAGTCACCCATTATGATAGTGGGGATGTCAGTGGAGAGGAAGTGAAGCAGCCAGGTGGTGAAGTGGTCTAAGAAGGTGGTGGCTTGCCCTGGGGGTCGGTAAACGACGGCCAGTTGGAGGTTGGAGGGGGAATAGATGCGCACACAGTGCACCTCAAAAGAGGGGAGTGTAACGGAGGGTGGCATTGGGATTTGGGTGAAAGAGCAGTGTTCTGATAGGAGAAAACCTACGCCTCCGCCATGTTTGCCGTTGGGACGGGGGATGTGGAAAAGGTGGAATCCGCCATATGAAAGTGCAGCTGGGGAGGCTGTGTCAGAGGGGTTGAGCCAGGTTTTAGTTATGGCGAGGAAGGAAAGTTTGTTTGTAATGAAAAGATCGTGGATGAAGGAAAGTTTGTTGCAGACAGAGCGAGCGTTCCATAGAGCTCCTGTTAGAGCAACTAAGGGAGTGGGGATTGGTTGGATGGGTATGAGGTTAGAAGGGTTGTGACAGTTTGTGGAAGGTCGTGGATAGGAGGAAGAAGTAACTGTGGGGATATGGCGAGGAGGACCAGGATTTGGAGAGATATCTCCAGCAGTGAGGAGGAGCAGAGAAAGTGTTAGCAGGTGGGAGCAAGAGAGAGCATGAGGTGGCTGTCTGTGTTTGGAGATCCAGGATTGAATGTTTAGGAATAATTTGGAGGAGGAGGTGAGATGAATGGGGAGGATGGAGGGAGAAATGAAGAGTTTCTTACTAGGTGTAGGGATTTGAGGGGTTACTAGAAAGTGGAGGACTATAGAGGAAAAAGTGAGAGCTAACAGAAACATAGTTAAAAGAGAGTAAGTGGTCAAAGTGTTGGTTACCTGACTCCTGCCCTGACTAACTGCCTCTGAAATAACTGCCACTTATCTCCGAAGCCACTTAGCACAAGAAGACGTATGCACCCCTTACAGAGCTTCTAAATATATAGGGCACATTAAACTATCAGGTGAAGGGCATTGTGGGAGCTGCATATGGCTAAATTAGCAGCGGGTCGTTTCACCAGGAGATGGCTGGGTGATCAAACACAGAGCTAGGACTCTAGTCTCTGCAGTTTAGCACCTCTAAAAATCAGATAAGATCTATAGTGGGGAAGGGACAGACATATGTGGGTATTGAATGGAGTGGGACAGATAAAGCAGAGAAGTTATGCAGAGCATGTACCAGTGAGGTGAATCAGCAAAGCAGAGCATTAGATTACAGCAGACACAGCAAGCAGAGAAGTTATGCAGAGCATGTACCAGTGAGGTGAATCAGCAAAGCAGAGCATTAGATTACAGCAAATACAGCAAGCAGAGAAGTTATGCAGAGCATGTACCAGTGAGGTGAATCAGCAAAGCCAGCATTAGATTACAGCAAACACAGCAAGCAGAGAAGTTATGCAGAGCATGTACCAGTGAGGTGAATCAGCAAAGCAGAGCATTAGATTACAGCAGACACAGCAAGCAGAGAAGTTATGCAGAGCATGTACCAGTGAGGTGAATCAGCAAAGCAGAGCATTAGATTACAGCAGACTCAGCAAGCAGAGAAGTTATGCAGAGCATGTACCAGTGAGGTTATTCCACTGCGACCTCCACCACTCTTCCAAGGGGCATTGATATTGTCTTTTTATTCCACTGCGACCTCCGCCACTCATCCAAAGGTCACTGATATTGTCTTTCATTCCACTGCGACCTCCACCACTGTTCTAAGGGGCATTAAAACCGTCTTGTTAAGATACTGTGACCTCCACGTCTCTTCCACAGGACATTGTTATTGTCTTTTTATTCCACTGCGACCTCCACCACTCTGCCAAGGGGCATTAAAACCGTCTTGTTAAGCTACTGTGACCTCCACGTCTCTTCCACGGGGCATTGATACTGTCTTTTTATTCCACTGTAACCTCCACCTCTCTTCCAAGAGGCATTAATATTGTCTTTTTATTCAATTGTAACTTCCACCACTCTTCCAAGGGGCATTGATATTGTCTTTTTATTCCACTGCAACCTCCACCACTCTTCCAAGGTTCATTGTTATTGTCTTTTTAATCCACTGCGACCTCCACCACTCTTCCAAGGGGTATTAAAACCATCTTGTTAAGCTACTGTGACCTCCACGTCTCTTCCAAGGTGCAATAAAATCGTTTGGTTAACCACTCTGTACTCCAGAGCTCTTCCAAGGGGCATTGATATTGTCTTTTTATTTCACTGTAAATTCCACCACTCTTTCAAGGGGCATTGAAATTGTATTTTTATTCAACTGTGACCTCCACCACTCTTCCAAGGGGCATTAAACCGTATTGTTAAGCTACTGTGACCTCCAAGTCTCTTCCAAGGGGCATTAAAATCATCTGGTTAAACCGCTCTGAGCTCCACAGCTCTTCCAAGGGGCATTGACAATGTCTTTTTATTCCATTGTAAATTTCTGCACTCTTCCAAGTGCTTTGATATTGTCTTTTTATTCCTCTGCGAAGTCCACGACTCTTCCAAGAGGCATTAAAACCGTCTTGTTAAGCTACTGTGACCTCCAAGTTTCTTACACAGGTCATTGATTTTGTCTTTTTATTCCACTGTAACCTCCACCACTCTTCCAAGGGGCATTGATATTGTCTTTTTAATCCACTGCGACCTCCATCACTCTTCCAAGAAGCATTGAAACCGTCTTGTTAAGGTACTGTGACCTCCACGTCTATTCCACGGTGCATTAAAACTTTCTAGTTAAACCACTGTGAACTCCACAGCTCTTAAAAGGGGCATTGATATTGTCTTTTCCACTCTAACTTCCACCACTCTTCCAAGGGGCATTGATATTGTCTTTTTATTTTACTGTGACCTCCACCACTCTTCCAAGGGGCATTAATATTGTCTTTTTATTCCACTGTGACCTCCACGTCTCTTCCAAGGGGCATTGATATTGTCTTTTTATTTAATTGGAACCTCCACCACTCTTCCAAGGGGCATTGATATTTTCTTTTTATTCTACTGTAACCTCCACCATTCTTCCAAGGGACATTGATATTGTCTTTTTATTCCACTGTAACCTCCACCACTCTTCCAAGGGGCATTGATATTGTCTTTTTATTCCACTCTAACCTCCACCACTCTTCCAAGGGGCATTGATATTGTCTTTTTAATCCACTGCGACCTCTACCACTCCTCCAAGGGGCTTTAAAACAGTCTTGATAAGCTTCTGTGACCTTCACGTCTCTTCCAAGGCGCATTAAAACCGCATGATTAAACCACTCTGAACGCCACAGCTCTTCCAAGAGGCATTGATATTGTCTTTTTATTCAACTGTAACCTCCACCACTCTTCCAAGGGGCATTGATATTGTCTTTTTTTTCCACTGCGAGCTCCACCACTCTTCCAAGGGGATTTGATAGTCTTTTTAATCAACTGCGACCTCCACCGCTCTTCCAAGGGGCAATAAAACCGTCTTGTTAAGCTACTGTGACCTCCATGTCCCTTCCACGGGGCATTGATATTGTGTTTTTATTCCCCTGCGACCTCCACCATTCTTCCAAGGGGCATTTGTATTGTCTTTTTAATCCACTGTGAAATCCACCACTCTTCCAAGGGACATTGATATTGTCTTTTTAATCCACTGCGACCTTCACCCCTCTTCCATGTAGCATTGATATTGGCTTTTTTTTCCACTGTAACCTCCAAAAACTCTTCTAAGGGGCAATAAAACCGTCAATTTAAACCACTCTGAACTCCACAGCTCTTGCAAGAGGCATTGATATTGTCTTTTTATTCCACTGTAACCTCCACCACTCTTCCAAGGGGCATTGATTTTGTCTTTTTAATCCACTGCGACCTCCACCACTCTTCCAAGAAGCAATAAAACCGTCTTCTTTAGCTACTTTGACCTCCACGTCTATTCCAGTGTGCCTTAAAACCTTCTGGTTAAACCACTGTGAACTCCACAGCTCTTCAAAGTTGCATTGATATTGTCTTTTTTTTCCACTGTAACCTCCACCACTTTTCCAAGGGGCATTGATATTGTCTTTTTATTTTACTTCGATCTCCACTACTCTTCCAAGGGGCATTAATATTGTATTTTTATTCCACTGCGACCTCCACCACTCTTCCAAGGTTCATTGATATTGTCTTTTTATTCCACTGTAACCTCCACCACTCTTCCAAGGGGCATTGATATTGTCTTTTTATTCCACTGTGACCTCCACCTCTGTTCCAAGGGGCATTAAAACCGTCTTGTTAAGCTACTGTCACCTCCACGTCCCTTCAGAGGGGCATTAAAAACGTCAATTTAAACCACTCTGAACTCCAAAGCTCTTGCAAGGGGCATTGATATTGTCTTTTTATTCCAATGTAACCTCCACGTCTCTTTCACGGGGCCTTGATATTGTCTTTTTATTCCACTGTAACCTCCATCACTATTCCAAGGGGCATTGATATTGTCTTTTTATTCCACTGGGACCTCCACCACTCTTCCAAGTGGCATTGATATTGTCTTTTTAATCCACTGCGACCTCCAACACTCTTCCAAGGGACATTAAAACCGTATTGTTACGCTACTGTTACCTCCACGTCTCTTCCAAGGTGCATTAAAACCGTCAATTTAAACCACTCTGAACTCCACAGCTCTTGCAAGAGGCATTTATATTGTCTTTTTACTCCACTGTATCCTACAGCACTATTTCAAGGGGCATTGATATTGTCTTTTTATTCCACTACGACTTCCACCACTCTCCCAAGGTGCATTAAAAACATCTTGTTTAGATACTGTAACGTCCATATCTAAACCACGGGGCATTGATATTGTCTTTTTATTCCACTGTATCCTCCACCACTATTCCAAGGGGTATTGATATTGTCTTTTTATTCCACTGCGACTTCCACCTCTCTTCTAAGGGTCATTGATATTGTCTTTTTAATCCACTGCGACCTCCACCACTCTTCCAAGAGGCATTAAAACAGTCTTGTTAAGCTATTGTGACCTCCACATCTCTTCCAAGGGGCATTAAAACAGTCTGGTTAAACCACTCTGAACTCCACAGCTCTTCCAAGGGTCATTGATATTGTCTTTTTATTCCACTGTAACCTCCACCATTCTTCCAAGGGGTATTGATATTGTCTTTTTAATGCACTGAGACCTCCACCACTCTTCCAAGGGGCATTGATATTGTCTTTTTAATCAACTGCGACCTCCACCTCTCTTCCATGGGGCATTAAAATAGTCTTGTTAAGCTACTGTGACCTCCTCGTCTCTTCCAAGAGGCATTAAAACCGTATGGTTAAACACTCTGAACTCCACAGCTCTTACAAGAGGCATTGATATTGTCTTTTTATTCGACTGTAACATCCACCACTCTTCCAAGCGGCATTGATATTGTCTTTTTATTCCACTGCGACCTCCACCACTCATCCAAGGGGCATTGATATTGTCTTTTTAATCAACTGCGACCTCAACCTCTCTTCCAAGGGGCATTAAAACCGTCTTGTGAAGCTACTGTGACCTCCACGTCACTTCCACCGGGCATTGATATTGTCTTTTTATTCCACTGCGACCTCCACCACTATTCCAAGGGCCATTGATCTTGTCTTTTTAATCCAATGCGACCTCCACCACTCTTCCAAGGGGCATTGATATTGTCTTTTTAATCCACTGTGACCTCCACGTCTCATCCAAGGGGCATTAAAACCGTCAATTTAAACCACTCTGAACTCCACAGCTCTCCCAAGGAGCACTGGTATTGTCTTTTTATTCCACTCTATCCTCCACCACTCTTACAAGGGGCATTGACATTGTCTATTTATTCCACTGCGACCTTCCCCACTCTTCCAAAGGGCATTAAGACCATCTTGTTAAGCTACAGTGACCTCCACAACTCTTCCATGGGGCATTGATATTGTCTTTTTATTCCACTGTAACCTCCACCACTCTTCCAAGGAGCATTGATTTTGTCTTTTTATTCCACTGCGACCTCTACCACCCTTCCAATGGGCATTGATATTGTCTTTTTAATCCACTGCAACCTCCACCACTCTTAAAAGGGGCATTAAAGCCGTCTTGTTAAGCTACTGTCATGTCCATGTCTATTCCACGGGGCATTGATATTGTCTTTTTATTCCACTGTAACCTCCACCACTCTTCCAAGGTGCATTAAAACCATCTTGTTAAGCTACTGTGACCTCCACGTCCCTGCCACGGGTCATTGATATTGTCTTTTTATTCCACTGCGACCTCCTCCACTCTTCCAAGGGGCATTGATATTGTCTTTTTAATCCACTGCGAACTCCACCACTCTTCCAAGGGGCATTAAAACCGTCTTGTTATGCTACTGTGAAGTCGACTTCTCTTCCAAGGGGCATTAAAACCATCTGGTTAAACCACTCTGAACTCCACAGCTCTTCCAAGGGACATTTGTATTGTCTTTTTATTCCACTCTAACCTCCACCACTCTTCCCAGATTCATTGACATTTTCTTTTTATTCCACTGCGACCTCCACCACTCTTCCAAATGGCATTAAAACCATACTTTTAAGCTACAATGACCTCCACATCTCTTCCACGGGGCATTGATATTGTCTTTTTATTCCACTGTAACCTCCACCACTCTTCCAAGGTTCATTGATATTGTTTTTTTATTCCACTGTGACCTCGACCACTCTTCCAAGGGGCATTAAAACCGTCTTGTTGAGTTACTGTGAACTCCACGTCTCTTCCAAGGAGCTTTAAAACCGTCTGGTTATATCACTCTGAACTCCACAGCTCTTCCAAGGGGCATTATTATTGTGTTTTTATTCCACTGTAACCTCCACCACTCTTCCAAGGGGCATTGATATTGTCGATTTATTCCACTGCGGCCTCCACCAGTCCTCCAAGAGGCATTAAAACCATCTTGATAAGCTACTGTGACCTCCACGTCTCTTCCACGGGGCATTGAAATTGTCTTTTTATTCCACTGTAACCTCCACCACTCGTCCAAGGGGCATTGATATTGTCTTTTTATTCCACTGTAACCTCCACCACTCTTCCAAGGGGCATTGATAATGTCTTTTTAATCCACTGCGAAATCCACCACTCTTCCAAGGGGCATTAAAATCGTCTTGTTAAGCTATTGTGACCTCCACATCTCTTCCACGGGGCATTGATATTGTCTTTTTATTTAACTGTAACCTCCACCACTGTTCCAAGAGGCATTGATATTGTCTTTTTATTCCACTGTAACCTCCACCACTCTTCCAAGGGGCATTGATATTGTCTTTTTATTCCACAGCGACCTCCACCACTTTTCCAAGGGGCATTCATATTGTCTTTTTAATCCACTGCTACCTCCACCACTCTTCCAAGGGGCATTAAAACCGTCTTGTTAAGCTACTGTCACCTCCACGTCCCTTCCAAGGGGCATTAAAACCGTCAATTTAAACCGCTCTGAACTCCAAAGCTCTTGCAAGGGGCATTGATATTGTCTTTTTATTCCAATGTAACCTCCAGCACTCTTCCAGGGGGCATTGATATTGTCTTTTTATTCCACTGCAACTTTTGTCTCTCTTCCAAGGGGCATTAAAATCGTCTTGTTAAGCTACTGTGACCTCCACGTCTCTTTCACGGGGCCTTGATATTGTCTTTTTATTCCACTGTAACCTCCATCACTATTCCAAGGGGCATTGATATTGTCTTTTTATTCCACTGGGACCTTCACCACTCTTCCAAGTGGCATTGATATTGTCTTTTTAATCCACTGCGAACTCCAACACTCTTCCAAGGGACATTAAAACCGTATTGTTACGCTACTGTGACCTCCACGTCTCTTCCAAAGTGCATTAAAACCGTCAATTTAAACCACTCTGAACTCCACAGCTCTTGCAAGAGGCATTGATATTGTCTTTTTACTCCACTGTAACCTACAGCACTCTTTCAAGGGGCATTGATATTGTCTTTTTATTCCACTGCGACTTCCACCACTCTCCCAAGGTGCATTAAAACATCTTGTTTAGCTACTGTAACGTCCATGTCTATTCCACGGGGCATTGACATTGTCTTTTTATTCCACTGTATCCTCCACCACTCTTCCAAGGGGTATTGATATTGTCTTTTTATTTCACTGCGACTTCCACCTCTCTTCTAAGGGGCATTGATATTGTCTTTTTAATCCAATGCGATCTCAATCACTCTTCCATGAGGCATTAAAACAGTCTTGTTAAGCTACTGTGACCTCCACATCTCTTCCAAGGGGCATTAAAACCGTCTGGTTAAATCACTCTGAACTCCACCTCTCTTCCAAGGGGCATTGATATTGTCTTTTTATTCCACTATAACCTCCACCATTCTTCCAAGGGGTATTGATATTGTCTTTTTAATGCACTGCGACCTCCACCAATCTTCCAAGGGGCATTAAAACCATCTGATTAAACCACTCTGTACTCCATAGCTCTTTCAAGAGAAATTGATATTTTCTTTTTATTTCACTGTAACCTCCACCACTCTTTCAAGGTGCATTGATATTGTCTATTTATTCCACTGCGATCTCCACCACTCTTCCAAGGAGCATTAAAACTGTCTTGTTAAGCTACTGTGACCTCCACGTATCTTCCACTGGGCATTGATATTGTCTTTTTAATCCACTGTGACCTCCACCACTTTTTCAAGGGGCATTAAAACCGTCTTGTTAATCTACTATGACCTCCACGTCTCCTCCAAGGGGCAATAAAACCATCTAGTTAAACCACTCTGAACTCCACAGCTCTTCCAAGTGGCATTGGTATTGTCATTTTATTCCACTCTAACCTCCACCACTCTTCCAAGGGTCATTGACATTGTCTTTTTATTCCACAGCGACCTCCATCATTCGTCCAAGGGGCATTGACATTGTCTTTTTATTCCACTCCGACTACCATCTCTCTTCTAATGGGCATTGATATTGTCTTTTTAATCCACTGTAACCTCCACCACTTTTCCTATGGGAATTGATATTGTCTTTTTATTATTATTATTATTTATTATTATAGCGCCATTTATTCCATGGCGCTTTACATGTGATAGGGATATACCTAATAAAAGCATTTACATAACCTTAACAAAACAAGTCAGCGACTGGTACAGGAGGAGCAAGGACCCTGCCCGCGAGGGCTCACATTCTAGAAGGGATGGGTGAGGATACATTAGGTGAGGGTAGAGTTGGTCGTGCTGCGGTGGTTACTGCAGGTTGTAGGCTTGTCGGAAGAGGTGGGTCTTCAGGTTTGTTTTGAAGGTTTCCACGGTCGGCGAGAGTCTGATGTGTTGGGGTAGAGAGTTCCAGAGTAGGGGGGATGCACGGGAGAAATCTTGTATACGATTGTGGGAGGAGGAGATAAGAGGGGAGTAGAGAAGGAGATCTTGTGAGGATCGGAGGTTGCGTGCAGGTAAGTACCGGGAGACTAGGCCACAGATGTATGGGGGAGACAAGTTGTGGATGGCTTTGTATGCCATGGTTAGAGTTTTGAACTGGTTCTCTGTGCAATGGGGAGCCAGTGAAGAGATTGACAGAGAGGAGAGGCCGGGGAATAGCGGGGGAACAGGTGAATTAGTCGAGTAGCAGGGTTTAGGATAGATTGGAGAGGCGCAAGAGTGTTCTAAGGGAGGCCACGATGCAGGAGGTTGCAGTAGTCGAGGCGGGATATGATGAGGGCATGAACTAGTGTATTTGCAGAGTCTTTGCTGAGGAATGCACGGATCCGGGAGATGTTTTTGAGTTGGAGTTGGCAGGAAGTGGAAATGGCTTGGATATGTGGCTTGAAGGAGAGATCAGAGTCCAGGGTTACTCCAAGGCAGTGAGCTTGTGGGACTGGGGAGAGTGAACAGCCATTGACGTTGATGGCTAGGTCAGATGGGGGATGTGAATGAGAGGGTGGAAAGATGATGAACTCTGTTTTATCCATGTTGAGTTTTAGAAATCTGTCAGAGAAGAAGATTGACATGGCGGACAGACATTGTGGGATTTTGGTTAGTAGGGAGGAGATATCGGGTCCAGAGATGTAGATCTGTGTATCGTCAGCATAGAGGAGATACTGAAAACCGTGAGACTCTATGAGCTGTCCCAGGCCAAAGGTGTAGATGAAGAAGAGCAGAGGTCCTAGAACTGAACCTTGGGGGACACCGACAGATAGGGGGCGAGATGAGGAGGTGGTGCGTGAGTGGGAGACGCTGAATGTCCTGTCTGTTAAGTATGAGGAGATCCAAGATAGAGCCAAGTCCGTGATGCCAAGAGATTAGAGAATCTGGAGTAAGAGGGAATGGTCCACTGTGTCAAAGGCAGATAACAGGTCCAGAAGGAGGAGGATGGAGTAGTGTCACTTGGATTTGGCATTTAGTAGGTCGTTGGTGACTTTGGTCAGGGCAGTTTCAGTCGAGTGATGCGGTCGGAAGCCAGATTGCAGGCGGTCGAAGAGGGTGCAGGAGGAAAGGTGGGAGGACAGTTCAAGGTGAACATGTTGTTCTAGTAGTTTTGAGGCAAAGGGGAGGAGTGATATGGGGCGGTAGCTAGTCAGAGAGGAAGGGTCAAGGGAGGGCTTTTTGAGGATGGGTGTAATTGCAGCATGTTTGAAACATGAGGGGAAGACACCGGTTGTTAGTGACAGATTGAAGAGGTGGGTTAGGGTTGGGATGAAGACTGTGATAAGGTTAGTGATGAGGTGGGATGGGATTGGGTCAAGTTCGCAGGTGGTGAGGTGTGATTTGGAGAGTAAAGAGGAGACTTGACCTTCTGTAATGGTGGAGAAGTGGGGTTTGGAGGAGGAGGGTTGAATAGATATGAGGAAGGCTTGTGTGGACTTTAGGCAAAAATTTTGTCTGATGGTGGCAATCTTCTGCTTGAAGAATGAGGCACAGTCGACGGCTGAGATGAGAGAAGAGGGAGGAGGTGCTGGGGGACGAAGGAGAGAGTTGAAAGTGTTAAATAGCTGTCTAGGGTTGTGAGATAGGGAGGATATGAGAGATGAGAAGTAGGTTTGTTTTGCTGTAGTAAGTGCGGACTTGAAATTAGTGAGGGATTGCTTGAATGCGATGAAGTGCTCGATGGAGTGAGACCTTTTCCATCTCGGCTCCGCAACCCTGGAGGCCCGGCGCAGTTCTTTAGTAAGTTTAGTGTGCCAGGGTTGCCTGTTGAATGTGCCAGATGTGGTGTGTGTGAGAGGGATGATCGAGTCTTGAGCTGCAGCTATTGTGGTGTTATATGAAGCAGCAGCAACGTCTGCATCGTGTAAGGAATTTATGTCTGTAAGAGGGAGGAGGGATTCAGAGAGTGAGTGTAAGTCAAGGTGTTTGAGATTTCTGCGAGGGTATGCAAGTTTGTGGAGTGGGGATTGTTGCCCCCGGGGAGGAGAGAGAAGAGAATGTAAGTAGGCTGTGATCAGAGAGAGGGAGAGGTGAGTTAGAGAGGTTAGATAGGGAACAGAGGCGGGTGAAGATGAGGTCCAGTGTGTGGCCATCTTTGTGGGTGGGTGTGGAAGACCATTGAGTGAGTCCGAAGGAGGAAGTGAGAGATATGAACTTAGAGACAGACGAGTGGGAAGTGTTAATGGGGATGTTGAAGTCACTCATTATGATAGTGGGGATGTCAGTGGAGAGGAAGTGATGCAGCCAGGTGGTGAAGTGGTTTAAGAAGGTGGTGGCTTGCCCTGGGGGTCGGTAAACGACGGGCAGTTGGAGGTTGGAGGGGGAATAGATGCGCACACAGTGCACCTCAAAAGAGGGGAGTGTAACGGAGGGTGGCAGTGGGATTTGAGTGAAAGCGCAGTGTTCTGATAGGAGAAAACCTACGCCTCCACCATGTTTGCCGTTGGGGCGGGGGGTGTGGGAAAGGTGGAATCCGCCATATGAAAGTGCAGCTGGGGAGGCTGTGTCAGAGGGGGTGAGCCAGGTTTCAGTGATGGCAAGGAAGGAAAGTTTGTTTGTAATGAAAAGATTGTGGATGAAGGAAAGTTTGTTGCAGACAGAGAGAGCGTTCCATATAGCTCCTGTTAGAGCAACTAAGGGAGTGGGGATTGGTAGGATGGGTATGAGGTTAGAAGGGTTGTGAAAGTTTGTGGAAGGTCGTGGATAGGAGGAAGAAGTAACTGTGGGGATATGGCGAGGAGGACCAGGATTTGGAGAGATATCTCCAGCAGTGAGGAGGAGCAGAGAAAGTGTTAGCAGGTGGGAGCAAGAGAGAGCATGAGGTGGCTGTCTGTATTTGGAGATCCAAGATTGAATGTTTAGGAATAATTTGGAGGAGGAGGTGAGATGAATGGGGAGGATGGAGGGAGAGATGAATAGATTCTTACTAGGTGTAGGGATTTGAGGGGTTACTAGAAAGTGGAGGACTATAGAGGAAAACGTGAGAGCTAACAGAAACATAGTTAAAAGAGAGTAAGTGGTCAAAGTTTTCGTTACCTGACTCCTGCCCTGACTAACTGCCTCTGAAATAATTGCCACTTATCTCCGAAGCTACTTTGCACAAGAATATGCGTGCACACCCCTTCACGCGTGCACCCCTTACAGAGGTTCTAAATATATAGGGCACATTAAACTATCAGGTGAAGGGCATTGTGGGAGCTGCATAAGGCTAAATTAGCAGCAGGTCGTCTCACCAGGAGATGGCTGGGTGATCAAACACAGAGCTAGGACTCTAGTCTCTGCAGTTTAGCACCTCTAAAAATCAGATAAGATCTATAGTGGGGAAGGGACAGACATATGTGGGTATTGAATGGAGTGGGACAGATAAAGCAGAGAAGTTATGCAGAGCATGTACCAGTGAGGTGAATCAGCAAAGCAGAGCATTAGATTACAGCAGACACAGCAAGCAGAGAAGTTATGCAGAGCATGTACCAGTGAGGTGAATCAGCAAAGCAGAGCATTAGATTACAGCAGACACAGCAAGCAGAGAAGTTATGCAGAGCATGTACCAGTTAGGTTATTCCACTGCGACCTCCACCACTCTTCCAAGGGGCATTGATAATGTCTTTTTATTCCACTGAGACCTCCGTCACTCTTCCAAAGGGCATTGATATTGTCTTTTATTCCACTGTAACCTCCAACACTGTTCTAAGGGGCATTAAAACCGCCTTGTTAAGCTACTGTGACCTCCACGTCTCTTCCACAGGGCATTGTTATTGTCTTTTTATTCTACTGCGACCTCCAACACTCTGCCAAGGGGCATTAAAACCGTCTTGTTAAGCTACTGTGATGTCCACGTCTCTTCCACGGGGCATTGATATTGTCTTTTTATTCCACTGTAACCTCCACCACTCTTCCAAGAGGCATTGATATTGTCTTTTTATTCCACTGTAACCTCCATCACTCTTCCAAGGGGCATTGATATTGTCTTTTTATTCCACTGCGACCTCCACCACTCTTCCAAGGTTCATTGATATTGTCTTTTTAATCCACTGCGACCTCCACCACTCTTCCAAGGGGCATTAAAACCGTCTTGTTAAGCTACTGTGACCTCCTTGTCTCTTCCAAGGGGCACTAAAACCGTTTGGTTAAACCACTCTGTACTCCACAGCTCTTCCAAGGTGCATTGATATTGTCTTTTTATTTCATTGTAACTTCCACCACTCTTTCAAGGGGCATTGATATTGTCTCTGTTTTCCACTGCGACCTCCACCACTCTTCCAATGGGCTTTGATGTTGTCTTTCTAATCCACTGCGACCTCCACCACTCTTCCAATGGGCATTTAAACCATCTTGTTATGCTACTGTGACCTCCACGTCCCTTCCACGGGGCATTGATATTGTCTTTTTATTTCATTGCGACCTCCACCTCTCTTCCAAGGGGCATTAAAACCGTCTTGTTAAGCTACTGTGACCTACAAGTCTCTTCCAAGGGGCATTAAAACCGTCTGGTTAAACCGCTCTGAGCTCCACAGCTCTTCCAAGGGGCATTGACAATGTCTTTTTATTCCATTGTAACCTTCTGCACTCTACCAAGTGCATTGATATTGTCTTTTTATTTCTCTGCGACGTCCAAGACTCTTCCAAGGGGCATTAAAACCATCTTATTAAGCTTCTGTGACCTCCAAGTTTCTTACACAGGGCATTGATATTGTCTTTTTATTCCACTGTAACCTCCACCACTCTTCCAAGGGGCATTGATATTGTCTTTTTATTCCACTGTAACCTCCACCAATCTTCCAAGGGGCATTGATATTGTCTTTTTATTCCACTGCGACCTCCACCACTCTTCTAAAGGGCATTGATATTGTCTTTTAAATCCACAACGATTTCCACCACTCTTCCAAATGGCATTAAAACAGTCTTGTTAAGCTACTGTGACCTCCTCGTCTCTTCCAAGGGGCATTAAAACCATCTGGTTAAACACTCTGAACTCCACAGCTCTTACAAGAGGCATTGATATTGTCTTTTTATTCGACTGTAACATCCACCACTCTTCCAAGCGGCATTGATATTGTCTTTTGATTCAACTGCGACCTCCACCACTCTTCCAAGGGGCATTGATATTGTCTTTTTAATCAACTGCGACCTCCACCTCTCTTCCAAGGTGCATTAAAACCGTCTTGTGAAGCTACTGTGTCCTCCACGTCCCTTCCACGGGGCATTGATATTGTCTTTTTATTCCACTGCGTCCTCCACCACTATTCCAAGGGGTACTGATATTGTCTTTTTAATCCACTGCGAACTCCACCTCTCTTCCAAGGGGCATTAAAACTGTCTTGTTATGCTACTGTGACGTCGACTTCTCTTCCAAGGGGCATTAAAACCATCTGGTTAAACCACTCTGAACTCCACAGCTCTTCCAAGGGGCATTTGCATTGTCTTTTTATTCCACTCTTAGCTCCACCTCTTTTCCAAGGCGCATTGACATTGTCTTTTTATTCCACTGTGACCTCCACCATTCTTCCAAGGGGCATTAAAACCATATTGTTAAGCTACAGTGACCTCCACATCTCTTCCATGGGGCATTGATATTGTCTTTTTATTCTACTGTAACCTCCACCAATCTTCCAAGGGGCATTGATATTGTTTTTTTATTCCACTGCGACCTCCACCACTCTTCCAAGGGGCATTAAAACCGTCTTGTTAAGTTACTGTGACCTCCACGTCTCTTCCAAGGAGCGTTAAAACCTTCGGGTTATACCACTCTGTACTCCACAGCTCTTCCAAGGGGCATTATTATTGTCTTTTTATTCCACTATAACCTCCACCACTCTTCCAAGGGGCATTGATATTGTCTTTTTATTCCACTGCGACCTCCACCAGTCCTATAAGAGGCATTAAGACGGTCTTGTTAAGCTACTGTGACCTCCACGTCTCTTCCACGGGGCATTGAAATTGTCTTTTTATTCCACTGTAACCTCCACCACTCGTCCAAGGGGCATTGATATTGTCTTTTTATTCCACTGCGACCTCCACCAGTCTTCCAAGGGGCATTGATAATGTCTTTTTTAGTGTTGAGCCACCCCCGTAGTGTTCGAGTTCGGTTCGTCGAACACCTTCGAACACCGTTAAAACCAATGGCAGGCAAACAAAAACACATAGAAACACATAGAAAACACCTTCAAAGTTGTCCAAAAGCTGACAAACTGCTCAGAAGACATAACTAACACATGGAAAAGTGACAAGTACATATAGTCATGCGGAAAGAAAAGAGGTGGAGTAGTAAAAGGAGGGGGAGACACAGATATAGGTATGTCATGCCCTTCTAAAATCCAAAAAGTGATAAGCCGACACGGCCAGTCCATTCCTGCCCGTGCCACCTCCGTGTCGCCGGGTTTGTGCCAGAGCCGCGGTGGACCCTGACGGCCAGCTCCCCTCTCCCAATACTGGTGCCTGTCAGCTGGTGGGTCGAGCCCCCCCACGGTGGGGGGGGGTAACATCTGAAGAAGAAAGACCATCTTCCAGCCAAACTTACATGTCAACTTCTTTTCGTGGACAATGTGATACGATCCCTTTGTTACGGACACGCCCATTGCTACAAATTCCAGATGAGGCACAAAAACAGCAGGTGCTTCAGCGGATATCAAGTGCTCCTTCAAGTGGGCTCTCCTCCACCTCAATTTCAACATCACAAATACTCCAGTCCTCAGAGGTGTCACCCCAATCGCACTTGCTTGCTCACAGCTCCCAAGTCTCCAGCTGCCCGTCTGAGTATGGGGTAACACAGATGGTTGAGTCTGCAGAGCTGTTTACTCATACTATAGCCTCGGAAACGGAGGTCTGCTCCAGAGCTTCTGTTAATCCAGATGAGGAAATGATCTGCACTGATGCCCAGAATCTTTATAAGTCGGATCCAGGACCAGATGAAGAAGGTTCTGAGCATAATGTAGACCCTCGTTCCCAAACTGTAGCTCCTGTTGGTGGAGACAATGATGAAGACGATGATGAGACTCAAATACCTGATTGGAGCGACAACTTGACTTTTCGGTCAGGGCAGGGAGAGGTTGGCTTTGAGGACGACGGGTGTGATAACACACAGGGTGATGATGACAAGGTTGGAGATCCCACTTACTGTCAACCCACAGTCAGCCAGTCGATGAGGTCACCCGGGCCTTTGCATGGCCTTGGGGATGTCGCGGTGGTCGGCTCCCTGGCCCGTACCCTGGGGTCACTCTTTAAAAGGGTGGATAATTGTTAATTTTATAAGAGTTCGTGACGCCACCTGTGGTATCTGGTGAGAAGCACCAGCGCTGCAGCAGTCCACTGAGGCCCGTGATAAGGCAGCTCGATGGTATAGCTCCCCACAGGTGGAGCTAGGTCTCAGGGCAGCGTATGCAGGGGGAATGCAGGACAGGCGAGACCCAGCTGGGTCAGAGCAAGAACGGGAACGGACACGGTAGTCACTTCAGTACCTTTTACTGGAGGAAATTCAGGCACATCCCGGAGCACTGTAGGGTGAAGGGTGCATATCAGGATCCTCCCCAATGAGCGGGTGTAGGGGCTCCTGTTTCCTTCCTCTGCGTAGTAAGTTTCTGACCTGCCTGGAGCTAGGCCTAACTTTGTCTCTGTCCTGCGCTGGCTGACCTTGTGGTAGGGCCTTCTCTTGGAGTTCACGCTCCCAGTATGCGGGGCCTAAGCGTCTCCTGGCTCTGTTACGTATCAGCACCTTAGCGATCCTGGGACTTGTAGTTCTCCAGGGATTCCGGTTATTCCTTACTGGGTCATAGAGATCCCGGTAAGCTCGGATCCGGTGTCCGGTAAATGCTTCGGGGTGAGCAGGTTAAGCTCCTCTGACCCCTATGTACTAACTCGCCACTCGCCTTCGGCCTACTCGGGCCCTCACTAGGCTATACACACTAACGGCAGCTTGCCGCGCTTCACCGATCTTGTGGCGTCGGCACACCTTAAGCTCTATCTGGGCTCCCTGAATCTAGCTAGCAGGAGCCTCGTGCTCCACTGCTGAACTATTAACTGAGTTCTCTAGACTAGACTGAGCTCCACTGCAGACTGAGCTCTCTTAGGCTTCTCTACTGCAGGAACTCTTCAGAGGAACTGAACTGCCTAGCTCCACCTTCCCTATTTATATCCCTAACGGGCTCCCTCTGCTGGTCTGAGGTGGAAGGTGGAGATGTGTGAATGTTTATGGGGGCCTCTTGTGGAGGATTCCATCAATACACTCTTCTAGGATCTGTGATACCAAGCGCAGCGGGGCGTCACAGATGCTATTGACGACGAGGTTAGGTTGCGCCTTCCTGGACAGAGACGGAGTACTGGCAGCACATCAACAACTGCATCCTCAACCACAACTCTGCCTCTGACCACAAGTCGTAGTGGCTCTTCAGGTCGCATGGGCTCTAAGCCTTGCATAGCCTGGGCATTTATTCAGATCGATAAGGATGACCCAACTCGTGTTATCTGTAATATTTGTCACCAAAAGCTAAATAGAGGCCAAAAAATCCATAGTTTGAGTACTTCATGCATGTACCGTCACATGGATATGAAGCATAAGTTGCAGTGGGAAGCTCACTGTGCTACAATGCGGCCTAGCAGGCTGGGCCAACCACCGTCTGCCCCATCTTGTGCATCTGTGGCCTCTTCATCCTCTGTGACTGGGGGGACAGCAGTCACACATGTTTTTGGACGCAGACCTGCCACCTCTTTACCTGCAACAGCCAGTGTGATTGGCAGGTCGTCAGTTCATTGGGAAGTGGAAACACCTGCTGGTGTTGAGCGCTCTCTGACATCGAGAGCACCACCTTTGGATCAAGGCAACCTAACATGTCCGCCTGCATCTTCCTCACAGACCGGCAGTTTGCCGGGGACACCCTACTCAACCCCGTCAAAGCACAACAGCCAGCCCTCGCTCCCTCAGATGTGGAAAAGTAAAAGACCATTTCCTCCTAGCCATGAGAAAGCTAAGAGGTTGAATTTCACCATCTGCAAGCTGTTGGCTACAGAAATGCTGCCTTTCCGCCTGGAGGACACAGTGGATTTTCGAAACCTTATGTCCGTCGCAGTGCCCCAGTACCAGATGCCCAGTCGGCACTACTTCTCCAAGAAAGGTGTGCCTGCGCTCCACCAGCATGTCGCACACAACATCACCGCTTCTTTGAGAAACTCTGTGTGTGACAGGGTGCATTTCACCACAGACACTTGGACGAGTAGGCATGGACAGGGGAGTTACATGTTGCTGACTGGGCACTGGGTAACTATGGTGACAGCAGGACAAGGGGCTGCTGTCCAAGTCTTACCGTCCCCACGAGTTTTGCGTCAATCCTCTTTATCTCGAAGTTACTCCACTGCTTCTGCCTCCTCAACCTCCTCTCGGTCCTCCACCTGCACCCAAAGCCTGTCTGGTAATGCCACCTTCTTTCTAACTGCACAGAAGGAATCCTGCACACCTCCTTACTATGCTGGCAGCAAGGCTCAACGGCATCAGTGTTTACTTTGAAATGTCTGGGAAATGTGAGTCACACAGCTGAGGACTTGTGGTCAGCTCTGGAGACCCAGTTTCATGAATGGTTGTCTCCACTGGACCTGCAACCAGGGAAGGCCGTGTGCGACAATGCTGCAAACCTGGGTGCGGCCCTTCGCCGGGGCAATGTCACACACGTGCCTTGTATGGCTCACGTGTTGAACCTGGTTGTCCATAAATTTTTAGCCCACTATCCCGGACTAGATGGCCTTCTGCAGAGGGCACAGTCGCTGTGTGCTCATTTCCGCCGTTCACATCCCACAGCTTAACGACTTACATCTCTACAAAAGTCGTTGGGCCTGCCAGTTCACTGGCTGAAATGCGATGTGCCGACATGGTGGAATTCAACTCTGCACATGTTGCAGCAACTGTGGCAGCACCGACAAGCCCTGGTGCAATACATTCTGACGTATAGCCTGGGCCAACGAGATCCAGAGGTGGGGCAAATCACGCTGCCGGAGTGGTCTCAGATCAGGGACCTATGAAGTTGACGCGCCCCCTGGGCCGTGGGGTACCCTGAGCCGGGCCGGTAGACGCTGGGGGTTGTAGTCACTGTGGCGGTGACCCGGTCCATGACCCAGGGCGGTCAATCCAACGGTAATTTGTATATATGGATTTTATAATGTCCGACTACGCCACCTGTGGAGTGCGGCCAAAGGGTCGCCGCTGCGGAACAGTCCTCTGAAGCTGGTGGTTTTGCAGCAATGGTATTATTACTCACCACAGGAAGAGTGTAGCTTCAGGGCAGTGTGGGTGGATGATGGTGGTTGTAGTGCAGGGAGTCAGTAATGAACACAGAGTCCGTGTGATGCAGTCCCAAGATCTTTACTCACAGTTGTTGCAGCCCAGATTACAGGTACCAGAGAAATCTCACCCGTCGTGCTGTGCGTACTCAGTGAGGGGCTCAGTCCACCCCCAGATAGCTCCGGAGTACTTAGCAGGACCCCCTTCTGTGTGTCCTTTCTCTGGCCTTCTCCCTGCACCTCACACCCAGTGACACTTCTATCCGGTATCCTCGGGCCTTGGCGGGCGACTTGTGTTCCGTCCCCTGGGTCCTATGTGGCTACCTTCTTAGTGAGACTGGTGTGGACTTTTGCCTGCAGTACATGAAATGCTGCAGCCTCCGGTTTCTAGTTGAGCCTTGCTGTTTCTCCTCTAGTTGAGGGACCGGTTCCCCTTATCTGGCCTGACCCCTCTACCTCCTGGTAGCAGCGGGAGTACGGGTGGCCTTCTGCACGGCCCGTAGCCTTAGGGTCCCTTCGGTTCCTGGAGCCTTCCTGCTCCCACTCCTCTCCTCTCTCCTTCAGTCCTGGGCCTCCCAGGCTAGGCCCGCCTTCGGAGCAGAGCTCATGCCGAGCCTCTGCTCCTGTCACTTTTCCTCCTCTGACTGGCTTGCTCTTTCTAACATGGCTTCCTATTTATACTCTTCCTGTCATGTGCTCCCTTAAGCTGCTCCCCTTAGCACCCACTACATAGGACCCTCCCACCAGCTAGGGACCTGGGACTGTGCTCTCCCTTAAGAGCAATCTCGCCCTACCCCCAGTGCGGGTATGTGTTGGATGCAGGTGTTAGGGTCCCGAGCCATACGCCTTCCTTACCTGAGGGTGAGATACCACACCTCTGGGTGAGATGCAGTAACTCTTTGGCGACTGAACCCTCAGAGGCGCCACACACCCTTCTGCACAGTTTTGAAAAGGCGACGAAGATGTTTAGTGCTGACGACGATGCCATTATCAGCATGACTATTCCGGTGATTTACGTGCTGGAGCACACATTAAACAGAATTCAGAGTCAGGTGGTGGGACAAGAGAAGGTGGAGGAAGTAGAGGAGGAGTCGTATGCGGAAGGGATAACATCTCCAAGGTCCAGACGGTTGGCAGCACCAAGGCGGCAGGCATGGGAGGGTGGGGGAGAGGGATTAACCAGGGCGCATGGTAGCAGCCAAACTGTTGAGGAAGGTGCAGGAGCCGATGAAGAAGTGGAAGATGAACTTGCGATGGGCATGGAAGACTCATCATATGAGGGAGACCTTGATCACATTTCTGTTGTGCGAGGTTGGGGGGAGAGGGCAGAGGAAGGAAGCATGATTCTTACCTCGCTACCAACACAACAAGGACTTGGTCCTCCTGGATGCGCAAGACACATGAGTGCCTTCTTGCTGCACTACCTGCAACATGACCCTCAGATTGCAGAATTCGAAGTAATCCTGACTACTGGGTTGCCACAATCTTAGATCCCCGGTACAAAAGTAAATTTGTCGAAATAATTCCTGCCATAAAAAGGGATTGACGCATGCAGGAGTATCTGCAGACGCTGTTGCAGAATCTTACATGTGCTTTTCCACAAAACACCAGTGGTGCACGAAGTGAATCTCACAGTTCTAACTTGCCAACCGTGGGACTGTCGAGTCTTCATCACTCAAACCGTAACAGTAACACAGTATCTGCTGGTAACAGCAATTTTGTGTAATCGTTTCACCACTTTTTTAGACCATCCTTTGCAAGGCCACAGGAGACAAGAAGTCTGACACATAGTCAATGCCTAGAGAGGATGGTGCAGGAGTATCTCCAAGTGAACATCGAAGCCATGACTGTGTCACTGGACCCTTGCTCATTTTGGTATTCCAATCTGGAAAAATGGCCGGAGCTCGCCACTCACGCCTTGGAGATCTTGTCATGCCCTGCAGCCAGTGTTCTCTCTGAACGTGTGTTCAGCGCTGCAGATGGTGTGCTGACAGATAAGCGCACGCGGCTGTCCACTGAGAATGTAGACAGACTCACGTTCATAAAGATGAACAAATCATGGATTCGCAAGGACTTTTCTAACCCTGTGCTATCCTTGGGAGACTAAAAGCTTGAGGATTTGGTAATATCACCTCACCAACCGTTTTAAGCAACTGTGGGGCAATTGATGCCACTTAACCCTAGAACGCATGTCCATAAAAATCTACACTTTCATATACCTGGGGCCTTTTAGGCCCGTGTGCAAATAACATGGAATAACTCAAACTGAAATGACAAACAACTATATACATGAAGAATACCTAGAGTTTCAAAATTCTAACTAAAGTAGTCTTGCAGAAAATAGAAAACAATTACTGCGAGGCCCCAGGTATGCGTTCTAGGGTTAAGTGGTGTCTGTGCCACAATTTTGGGAAAAAATGGAGACTCTTTTTGGAGTCCCCTTGCTGTGTCTTACGTGACGTTGGCATCGTCAATTCCAGGTGGGTTGGGTCGCCCCCCCCCTTTTAACTGTAAGAAACTACATACACTATGGCTTGGGGTAACACAGATGGTTGAGTCTGAAGAGCTGTTTACTCAGAGGTCTGCTCCAAATCTTCAGTGTCTGCTAGTCAGCGTAGAATTTTTAACTGCATCTAGCCTAGGCAATACTTTGTGCGTAGCAGCCCAGCTGCGAAGCAAGCTACACAGCCTGTGTATCTAATAAGAATTTTTAAATGCATCTAGCCTAGGCAGACTGTGGGGACCCCCAACCAAACCCAGACTCTCAGCCCCCCTACCGCCCCCCTTTCCTTGACAATACAATAATGTAACTCTTACAACTGGATGGGTGAGGATCGGTCACAGGTTTATTAACTCTTTATACTCATTCCATTAGAAATTCATCTTATTTCTAATTAATTCAACTTGTTGCAGCATGCCCTGGGTCTCCACTCCGTCAACTTGGCCAACAAGTGTAACTCTCCGACATGTCCCTTCTATTTCCAGGCCACGGAGGATCCTGCGTACTCGTATGCAGGACTCTGACCTCCACCCATCACTCTTAACGCTTGTTCCACTCCGTCCTGGAGTCCTGACTGGAATATGTCCAGTCCAATATCCATTAAGTGAACACCGTCGGGCAGTATGAGGCCTGCTTTATCTCCTTCCAGTTGTCGGTGTCGTACCACTACACCGCCTCTGTCTCTTCTAAATTTTGCCATCCGAATATTTATTACCCGCCTTGTCCGTTCGATGGCCGTAATGTCTCGCGCACCTTGCCATACCGCTATCGGCACAATCTCTGACCATACTATAGCTAGTTTTGTGAAAAATTCTCTGAAGCGCTCAGTGTCTAGTTTCATTATTGCCATTAGTTATGCGCTCTTGTGATGACCTAGGTTGTTTCCCCAGGCCTGTATAACTAAGATGACCGGACATCTTGCCTCTCTCCCTACCTTGATTACCTCCATTAGTACCTGCGGCCATAGCAGGCCTCTAATACCTCTCCAGTTGAAATATGTGTTATGAAACTCTAATTTCCTCCCGCCTGGGGGGACTTTCGCCCTTTTTTCTGCCCAATATATATACGAGTGGCCTATCACCCACACTGTTGGCTTAGCGTCACCTGTAAAAGAAGCAAACCACGTTAGGATAACAAGTCCGGTCTTATGTATCTTGCCAAACACGTGGATCGCCATCTCCCTATCCTCTGAACTTCCGTTTCTGACAGTCCTGCTCTTGCTGCTTCCGTGGCCGCGCCTATGCGGAATGAGTGTGTCTCGTAATCTTTGGGGTGGTTCCCTGCCGATGTTATGCATTTATTAAATATAGCTTGGAACTGGTATCTTGATAATGGGTTCCATCAATGTGTGATAGGAAGAAATTACTGTGTGATCTGATGGTTAGATATGTTTTTACTATTGTTACCCGACTCAGTGTACCGTTTGTGGGTTGTAGAAGTACCCAAGTGCCCCTGCCCGCTGGAACCGTTTTCGATTTGTGTATGCGTAGACGTATTGCATTATTGGCTATGACTACGTCCTGGTGTAATAAGTGTAATGCACACGCCCGGGCTGAGCGGCGTGTGCGTGTGATTGAAGTGATTCCACTGGACCGTGCCGGAGAGTGAATGCCTGGAGGGGCGTAACTAGGTATTCACCCGATCCGACCAGGGTCGCACGACGGCATACGACGCCAGTGCACCAAGGAGGAACCGAGCAGAGGGACCAGGTGCTACTCCAGGACAGACCCCGGACACGGCTGTTGACCCACACAGGGGAATACAGGAACAGACTGGTAGGTATAGGCAGGCACGACTGGTATGCAGGCAGGCGGGACTAGCAGGAAGGAACACAGGCGGGATAGGACCCAGTACACACTGGGACTCAGGAACAATACAGGCAGAGGGGTACAGGCAAACACAGCTAGAGTGCAGACAGTGGGGCACTAGCAGGTAGGGACACTGGCGGGATAGGACCCAGTACACACTGGGACTCAGGAACAGAACCACAGATGTGGCGGACAAACACAGCAGAGTGAGGCCGCCCAGAGAGGTGAGCGAGAACAGGCCTCTGTTCACACCGAACAGACAGGAAGGGAAAGGCAGAGCCAGACACCCACAGGGCACCCGCAGTGAAGTAGCGAGTGGACCACAAACTCACAAACGGGAGGACAGAGACAACAAGCAGGAGATAGGTACGAGTTCAGACTCTGCAGAAAAAGGAAGGGAACAGACATAGAGGCAAAACAGGTAAAGGATAGGAGAGAGTTCAGACTGGAACTGAGTGTACGGAGGAGACCGACACTGCAGCGGGATACAGGAGCGGGTCTGGGAATACTGCCCCCAGAGAGGCGGGAAGAACAGGCTAGGAGCGTGTTCAGACAGGACAGACAAGATACAGGAACGGATCTAGGTAATCGGCCCCTAGAAGGCAGGAGGAACAGGCTAGGAGCGTGTTCAGACAGGCCTGGAAATACAGCCTCCAGGAAAGGCAGACAAGAGAACAAAGAACGGGACCTGGCACCTTCAGAGTGCAAGCACACACTGAATGCAACACTATGCTCAGGCCGGGATAGATGGGAGCAGCTGAGCTATATACCAGGTGACAGACAGCAATAGGCTGAGGACGCACAAGGGGTGTGACCCACAGCAGGTACAAAAAGCAGGAAGTGTTCGGGCGCCGCCCTTAAGCAGCAGAAACAGACACAAACAGACAGCATGGAGGGAAGCCAGAGAGACATTCTGGACTGGAGATCAAGTGCGCGCTCTTGCACAGTGGGAGATGGACCACCATGCAAGAACGCCGCCAGGTATGTTACAGTACCTCCCCCCTTACGCCCCCTCTTCTTCAGGCCTGCCAGAATCTTCCGCAGGGAATTCGAGGACCAGTCGTTCACTGGGTTGGAGGGGGACAGAGACTTGAGGGTAATCTCTGCTTCGAGGTACATCTTGTCAAACTCACAGGAAGAAATAGACGGGTTATCAGGTACATAATGAGGAAAAGTCACTGTCTCTTTGTTATCTGGTGGTACCCCGGAGGATTCAGGAAACAACTGGAGGTCCTCCGCCGGGTCAGGAGAGTGCAGAGGCTCTGAGAAAACATCTGCTTCAGAGTACACTAGGTCGGACTCACTGGAGGAAGCAGGCGAGGTATCGGGTACCGAGTATAGGAAAGTCTCTGTCCATTCACCACCAGATGGCACCCCGAAGGGTTCTGGAGACAACTGGCGGTCCTCCGCCTGGTCAGAGGGGTGTAGAGACTCACGGTTAACCTCTGCTTCAGAGTACACTAGGTCGGACTCACTGGACGAAGCAAGCGAGGTATCAGATCCAGGAAATAGGAAAGTCTCTATCCATTCACCACCAGGTGGCACCCCGAAGGATTCTGAAGACAACTGGAGGTCCTCCGCCTGGTCGGAGGGGTGTAGAGACTCGGGAGTAACCTCTGCTTCGGAGTACACTAGGTCGGACTCACTGGACGAAGCAAGCAAGGTATCAGATCCAGGATATAGGAAAGTCTCTGTCCATTCACCACCAGGTGGCACCCAGAAGGGTTCTGGAGACAACTGGAGGTCCTCCGCCTGGTCGGAGGGGTGTAGAGACTCGGGAGTAACCTCTGCTTCGGAGTACACTAGATTGGACTCACTGGACGAAGCGAGCGAGGTATCAGGTACAGAGTATAGGAGAGTCTCTGTCCTTTCGCTACCAGGTAGCACCCCGAAGGGTTCAGGAGACAACTGGAGGTCCTCCGCCTGGTCGGAGGGGTGTAGAGACTCGGGGGTAACTACCACTTTGGGGTACCCATTGTCAGGCTCACAGGACGAAGCGGACAAAGTATCGAGTACCGGGTGTAGAGAAGTCTCTCTCCATTTGTCATCGAGTGGTATCCCGGAGGATTCAGGAGGCAACAGGGGGTCCTCCACCAGGTAGTAGAAGTGCACAGACTCTGAGGTAACCACAGCTTTGGAGCATCCTTGGACATGCACACCGGTTAAAGTGAGTGAAGCATCTGATGCCGGGTGCAGGAAGTTCTCCTGTGTGGAGTCTGGATGGGCAGAAGTCTCTTCGGGCAGGAGAACTGGTGCACTACCCACGCACATTACCCGTTGGGGCTTCTCCGGGATACAGGGAGATGAAGCTTCAGTAGGGACTTCAAGGTTGGGGTCAGGAGGTCTCAGGGAGGACAGACCCTGGCGTGACGGCTTGCCTCTACGTCTAGCACGTCTGTACTGCCTCTTGAGGTTGGGAGAAGTATTCCGGAAAGCGTAGTCACCCTGTGAGGATTCTGGGTGGGCAGTAGTCTCATTGGGCTGGAGGACTATTGCGCTACCCACACACATTACCCATTGGGGCTGCTCCGGGATATTGGGAAGTGAAGCTTCAGCAGGAGCCTCCGGGTTAGGATCATCGAAGACCATTAGAAAGGCCACCAGGAAGGCCATTAGGTCCCGGAGGATCGGATCCTGTGTTTCATATAGGGGGTTGATCCATTCCAAGGCATCACCCGCCAGGTAAGACATAATAAAGGCCACTTTAGCCCAATCGGAAGGAAAATAGAGAGGGTAGGCCTTAAAGTGTAGCATGCATTGCTCCACAAATGCACGACACTGTCTTGGATCCCCATAGTAACGTGGCGGATCCGCAGGAACGAGAGCTGATAGATCCATCTGGACGAGTGCGTAATTCGCCTGGAACTCAGCTAAAGGGAAAAAAAATATATTTATTTATTTTAATGCATGTATTCGCTGGAAAACTTCTCAGAGAGCGAAGGCCGTGGGGCTCAACGGGAACCATGGCATGAGCATGCTGTAATGCACACGCCCGGGCTGAGCGGCGTGTGCGTGTGATTGAAGTGATTCCACTGGACCGTGCCGGAGAGTGAATGCCTGGAGGGGCGTAACTAGGTATTCACCCGATCCGACCAGGGTCGCACGACGGCATACGACGCCAGTGCACCAAGGAGGAACCAAGCAGAGGGACCAGGTGCTACTCCAGGACAGACCCCGGACACGGCTGTTGACCCACACAGGGGAATACAGGAACAGACTGGTAGGTATAGGCAGGCACGACTGGTATGCAGGCAGGCGGGACTAGCAGGAAGGAACACAGGCGGGATAGGACCCAGTACACACTGGGACTCAGGAACAATACAGGCAGAGGGGTACAGGCAAACACAGCTAGAGTGCAGACAGGGGGGCACTAGCAGGTAGGGACACTGGCGGGATAGGACCCAGTACACACTGGGACTCAGGAACAGAACCACAGATGTGGCGGACAAACACAGCAGAGTGAGGCCGCCCAGAGTGGTGAGCGAGAACAGGCCTCTGTTCACACCGAACAGACAGGAAGGGAAAGGCAGAGCCAGACACCCACAGGGCACCCGCAGTGAAGTAGCGAGTGGACCACAAACTCACAAACGGGAGGACAGAGACAACAAGCAGGAGATAGGTACGAGTTCAGACTCTGCAGAAAAAGGAAGGGAACGGACATAGAGGCAAAACAGGTAAAGGATAGGAGAGAGTTCAGACTGGAACTGAGTGTACGGAGGAGACCGACACTGCAGCGGGATACAGGAGCGGGTCTGGGAATACTGCCCCCAGAGAGGCGGGAAGAACAGGCTAGGAGCGTGTTCAGACAGGACAGACAAGATACAGGAACGGATCTAGGTAATCGGCCCCTAGAAGGCAGGAGGAACAGGCTAGGAGCGTGTTCAGACAGGCCTGGAGATACAGCCTCCAGGAAAGGCAGACAAGAGAACAAAGAACGGGACCTGGCACCTTCAGAGTGCAAGCACACACTGAATGCAACACTATGCTCAGGCCGGGATAGATGGGAGCAGCTGAGCTATATACCAGGTGACAGACAGCAATAGGCTGAGGACGCACAAGGGGTGTGACCCACAGCAGGTACAAAAAGCAGGAAGTGTTCGGGCGCCGCCCTTAAGCAGCAGAAACAGACACAAACAGACAGCATGGAGGGAAGCCAGAGAGACATTCTGGACTGGAGATCAAGTGCGCGCTCCTGCACAGTGGGAGATGGACCACTATGCAAGAACGCCGCCAGGTATGTTACAATAAGCCTCCACTTGTGGTAATTTTGGATTGAGGGACTAATTCGCTTATGCATAGCGCCCCGAAGAAGGCGATCACAAATGCAGTAGACAGTAGTGTTGCTTCAAATTGTGAGTGTCATGTTAATGGTGTTAGGGATATGATGTGAGAAATCAGTTTTAGTGACACGGGACGTCTACACTCCTGACTTGGCTGACCCCTTTTCCACCCTTTTATGGATTGTCTGATGATGAATCTTTGTCACATCTCCCCAATTCAGTAGTTAGAAGTGAAATGCTACTCCGGTCAGACACCGCTGTGCTGACGCCCCTGATATGCCCCTCATCATTAGCTGGGGAGAAATTCTATGGTGACTTGTGATCTGGCTTGTTCACATTGGTCAACCCGTCTGCCTGCTACTAGTCGTGTCCACTCTTCCCATGCCTTACCGTATGCTTGCCACGTCGACGGGGCAACTGACGCTCTGATTAATGGCATCAACTATTCGCCACTAGATCCCATAGGGAAGGTGGGCAACTGTTGCCTGATGGGTGGGCGTTGTGGAAGAGCTCTGTGAAAATCTGCCAATTGAATTGTTATAAAGCGTTAGCAGCAGCTTTAGACCCCTCAGCATAGTGGCTAGCGCGGACCCATACATTGTGTTTTAGGCACAGGAATGCTAGCCTGGGTAGTAGGCCTAACACTGGGAGAGACGATGATGCCATCTTATTAATGCAGTGCGCTAGGCTGGTGTTTTTTGCTATGAAGCGTATATTTTTGTAAGCCAGGAGCGCGACCCATATTTCTATTGCTACCACTATTGGGAAGAAAAATTATTTTCAGGGCTAGATGCAGCGAAAAATTATTATTAATTTAAAAGCTGGTGGAGCTTGGTATAGATGGCGTAATACAATGAGTCCCACACACTGCTAGAAGGCCAAATATTTTTTCAGAGGTAGATGCAGAAAAAAATTATATTCAGTTTGCAACCTGATGGAGGTCAGTATAGTTGGACTAATAGAACAAGTCCCACACACTGATAGAAGGCCAAATATTTTTTCAGAGCTAGATGCAGAAAAAAAATATAATGAATTTGCAACCTAATGGAGGTCAGTATAGATGAACTAATAGAACAAGTCGCACACACTGCTAGAAGCCGAAATATTTTTTCAGAGCTAGATGCAGAAAAAAATTATATTGAATTTGCAACCTGATAGAGGTCAGTATAGATGGACTAATAGAACAAGTCCCACACACAGCTAGAAGCCGAAATATTTTTTCAGAGCTAGATGCAGAAAAAAATTATATTCAATTTGCAACCTGATGGAGGTCAGTATAGATGGACTAATAGAACAAGCCCCACACACTGCTACAAGCTGAAATATTTTTTCAGAGCTAGATGCAGAAAAAAATTATATTGAATTTGCAACCTGATGGAGGTCAGTATAGATGGACTAATAGAAAAAGTCCCACACACAGCTAGAAGCCCAAATATTTTTTCAGAGGTAGATGCAGAAAAAAATTATATTCAGTTTGCAACCTGATGGAGGTCAGTATAGATGGACTAATAGAACAAGTCCCACACACTGCTAGAAGGCCAAATATTTTTTCAGAGCTAGATGCAGAAAAATATTATATTCACTTTGCAACCTGATGGAGGTCAGTATAGATGGACTAATAGAACAAGTCCCACACACTGCTAGAAGGCCAAATATTTTTTCAGCGCTAGATGCAGATAAAAATTATATTCAGTTTGCAACCTGATGGAGGTCAGTATAGATGGACTAATAGAACAAGTCCCACACACTGCTAGAAGGCCAAATATTTTTTCAGCGCTAGATGCAGATAAAAATTATTTTTAAATTGCAACCTGATGGAGGTCAGAATAGATGGACTAATAGAACAAGTCCCGAACACTGCTAGAAGGCCAAATATTTTTTCAGAGCTAGATGCAGATAAAAATTATTTTGAATTTGCAACCTGATGGAGGTCAGTATAGATGGACTAATAGAACAAGTCCCACACACTGCTAGAAGGCCACATTTTTTTTCAGAGCTAGATGCAGAAAAAAATTATATTCAATTTGCAACCTGATGGAGGTCAGTATAGATAGACTAATAGAACAAGTCCCGCACACTGCTAGAAGCCCAAATATTTTTTCAGAGGTAGATGCAGAAAAAAATTATATTCAGTTTGCAACCTGATGGAGGTCAGCATAGATGGACTAATAGAGCAAGTCCCACATACTGCTAGAAGCCCAAATATTTTTTCAGAGGTAGATGCAGAAAAAAATTATATTCAGTTTGCAACCTGATGGAGGTCAGTATAGGTGGACTAATAGAACAAGTCCCACACACTGCTAGAAGGCCAAATATTTTTTCAGAACTAGATGCAGAAAATTATTATATTCAATTTGCAACCTGATGGAGGTCAGTATAGATGGACTAATAGAACAAGTCCCACACACAGCTAGAAGCCCAAATATTTTTTCAGAGGTAGATGCAGAAAAAAATTATATTCAGTTTGCAACCTGATGGAGGTCAGTATAGATGGACTAATAGAACAAGTCCCACACACTGCTAGAAGGCCAAATATTTTTTCAGAGCTAGATGCAGATAAAAATTATTTTTAATTTGCAACCTGATGGAGGTCAGTATAGATGGACTAATAGAACAAATCCCACACACTGCTAGAAGGCCAAATATTTTTTCAGAGCTAGATGCAGATAAAAATTATTTTTAATTTGCAACCTGATGGAGGTCAGTATAGCTGGACTAATAGAACAAGTCCCACACACAGCTATAAGCCCAAATATTTTTTCAGAGGTAGATGCAGAAAAAAATTATATTGAATTTGCAACCTGATGGAGGTCAGTATAGATGGACTAATAAAACAAGTCCCACACACTGCTAGAAGGCCAAATATTTTTACAGAGCTAGATGCAGATAAAAATTATTTTGAATTTGCAACCTGATGGAGGTCAGTATAGGTGGACTAATAGAACAAGTCCCACACACAGCTAGAAGCCCAAATATTTTTTCAGAGCTAGATGCAGAAAAAAATTATATTCAATTTGCAACCTGATGGAGGTCAGTATAGATGGACTAATAGAACAAGTCCCACACACAGCTAGAAGGCCAAATATTTTTTCAGAGCTAGATGCAGAAAAAAATTATATTCAATTTGCAACCTGATGGAGGTCAGTATAGATGGACTAATAGAACAAGTCCCACACACAGCTAGAAGGCCAAATATTTTTTCAGAGCTAGATGCAGAAAAAAATTATATTCAATTTGCAACCTGATGGAGGTCAGTATAGATGGACTAAAAGAACAAGTCCCACACACTGCTAGAAGGCCAAATATTTTTTCAGAGCTAGATGCAGATAAAAATAATTTTTAATTTGCAACCTGATGGAGGTCGGTATAGATGGACTAATAGAACAAGTCCCACACACTGCTAGAAGGCCAAATATTTTTTCAGAGCTAGATGCAGATAAAAATTACTTTTAATTTGCAACCTGATGGAGGTCAGCATAGATGGACTAATAGAACAAGTCCCATACACTGCTAGAAGGCCAAATATTTTTTCAGAGCTAGATGCAGAAAAAAATTATATTCAATTTGCAACCTGATGGAGGTCAGTATAGATGGACTAATAGAACAAGTCCCACACACTGCTAGAAGGCCAAATATTTTTTCAGAGCTAGATGCAGAAAAAAATTATATTCAATTTGCAACCTGATGGAGGTCAGTATAGATGGATTAATAGAACAAGCCCCACACACTGCTAGAAGGCCAAATATTTTTTCAGAGCTAGATGCAGATAACAATTATTTTTAATTTGCAACCTGATGGAGGTCAGTATAGATGGACTAATAGAACAAGTCCCACACACTGCTTGAAGGCCAAATATTTTTTCAGAGCCAGATGCAGATAAAAATTATTTTTAATTTGCAACCTGATGGAGGTCAGTATAGATGGACTAATAGAACAAGTCCCACACACTGCTAGAAGGCCAAATATTTTTTCAGAGCTAGATGCAGATAAAAATTAATTTTAATTTGCAACCTGATGGAGGTCAGTATATATGGACTAATAGAACAAGTCCCATACACTACTAGAAGGCCAAATATTTTTTCAGAGCTAGACGCAGACAAAAAATTATATTGAATTTGCAACCTGATGGAGGTCAGTATAGATGGACTAATAGAACAAGTCCCACACACAGCTAGAAGCCCAAATATTTTTTCAGAGCTAGATGCAGAAAAAAATTATATTCAGTTTGCAACCTGATGGAGGTCAGTATAGATGGACTAATAGAACAAGTCACTCACACTGCTAGAAGGCCAAATATTTTTTCAGAGCTAGATACAGAAAAAAATTATATTCAATTTGCAACCTTATTGAGGTCAGTATAGATGGACTAATAGAATGATGCTATGCCGAAAAGGTTTTACTTCACTAGGTGCAGTAAAAAAATTGGTATTCTATACACAGGTTGTGTAGCTTGCAACACAGATAGGCTACTCCACTGACTAACACACTCTGCAATAGGCCAAAAAGGATTAGCTTTGCTAGATTCAGCCAAATGGTGTGAAAAAAACTTGCATAGCACTGGCATAGACCTGCCTGGCAAAAACTGATAGGAACTGATGTAACTTAGTCCTGAAAAGGACTGCAATTACAATTAGTCTTTACTCCCACAACCTATCTATTTAAGAGCACAGACCTGCCTGATAAAAGTCGTAGGAAATGCTGTAACCTAGTCCTTTAAAGGACTGCAGTCACACTCTTCCCTACTCCCAAGCTATCTGTAGATTTGTGCGAAAATAGGCTTAAAATTAACAAGGTATAGCGCACACAGCAACAGCGGTGCCGTCTAACACGCAGCTGCAGCAGTGAGAAAATGGTGGTGACGGGGAAAATGGCTGGGTCTTATAGGGCAAGGACATGTGACATACACTGCCAATGACGCATGCCCTTGCTTGTGTGAAAAAAAAGCAGTTCGCTCCGTGTGTGCGCTGCTGATAGTCTGACAGATTGCACCTCCCCACTGTAAATGCGGGAAAGAGAAAAAAAATGGAGATCTTCATTATTCCTGCAGAGATCCATCCCCTGCCCCTCCCCCCGCCCCGCTGTACACTGAAACTGAGTATTAACATTAATTTTCATCATTACTGAGAAAAAATCCAGTTATGATTTCGGTGCACGAACAGTTATCGAAGATAACCTCGAACAGCCGAATTTTTTTCAAATCGTTCGTATTCGCCGAACGGCTCGAACACAGCCCAAAACAGTTCGAATTTGAGATTGGCGAACAGTTTGAGTCGAACAACGCTCATCTCTAGTCTTTTTATTACACTGCGACCTCCACCACTCTTCCAAGGCTCATTGATATTGTCTTTTTTATCCACTGTCTTGTTAAGCTATTGTGACCTCCACCACTCTTCCAAGGGGCATTAAAACCATCAATTTAAACCACTGTGAACTCCACAGCTCTAGCAAGCGGCATTGATATTGTCTTTTTATTCCAATGTAACCTCAAGCACTCTTCCAAGGGGCATTGATATTTTCTTTTTATTCCACTGCAACTTGCACCTCTCTTCCAAGGGGCATTAAAACCGTCTTGTTAAGCTACTGTGACCTCCACGACTCTTTCACGGGGCATTGATATTGTCTTTTTATTCCACTGTAACCTCCACCACTCTTCCAAGGGGCATTGATATTGTCTTTTTATTCCACTGGGACCTTCACCACTCTTCCAAGTGGCATTGATATTGTTTTTTTAATCCACTGCGACCTCCACCACTCTTCCAAGGGGCATTAAAACCGTATTGTTAAGCTACTGTGACCTCCACGTCTCTTCCAAGCTGCATTAAAACCGTCAATTGAAACCACTCTGAACTCCACAGCTCTTGCAAGAGGCATTAATAATGACTTTTTACTCCACTGTAACCTACAGCTCTCTTTCAAGGAGCATTGATATTGTCTTTTTAATCCACTGTGACCTCCACCACTCTTCCAAGAGGCATTAAAAACATCTTATTAAGCTACTATGACCTCAACGTCTCTACCAAGGCTCATTAAAACCATCTTGTTAAGCTACTGTGACCTCCACGTCTCTTCCAAGGGGCATTAAAACCGTCAATTTAAACCACTCTGAACTCCACAGCTCTTGCAAGAGTCATTGATATTGTCTTTTTTTTCCACTGTAACCTCCACCACTCTTCCAAGGGGCATTGATTTTGTCTTTTTAATCCACTGCGACCTCCATCACTCTTCCAAGAAGCATTAAAACCGTCTTGTTTACCTACTGTGACCTCCACGTCTATTCCACGGTGCCTTAAAACCTTCTGGTTAAACCAATGTGAACTCCACAGCTCTTCCAAGGGGCATTGATATTGTCTTTTTATTCCTCTGTGAACTCCACCACTCTTCCAAGGGGCATTGATATTGTGTTTTTATTTTACTGCGACCTCCACCACTCTTCCAAGGGGCATTAATATAGTCTTTTTATTCCACTGCGACCTCCATCACTCTTCCAAGGGTCATTGATATTGTCTTTTTATTCCACTGTAACCTCCACCACTCTTCCAAGGGGCATTGATATTGTCTTTTTATTCCAATGCGACCTCCACATCTCTTCCAAGGGGAATTGATATTGTCTTTTTATTCCACTGCGACCTCCACTACTCTTCTAAGGGGCATTGATATTGTCTTTTTAATCCACTGCGAACTCCACCACTCTTCCAAGGGGCATTAAAACAGTCTTGATAAGCTACTGTGACCTCCACGTCTCTTCCAAGGGGCATTAAACCGTCTGGTTAAACCACTCTGTTCTCCACAGCTCTTCCTATAGGCATTGATATTGTCTTTTTATTCGACTGTAACCTCCACCACTCTTCCAAGGGGCATTGATATTGTCTCTGTTTTCCACTGCGACCTCCACCACTCTTCCAAGAGGCATTGATATTGTCTTTTTATTCCACTGCGACCTCCACGTCTCTTCCACAAGGCATTGATATTGTCTTTTTATTCCACTGCAACCTCCACCACTCTGCTAAGAGGCATTAAAACAGTCTTGTTAACCTACTGTGACCTCCACGTCTCTTTCACAGTGCATTGTTATTGTCTTTTTATTCCAATGCGACCTCCACCACCCTTCCAAGGTTCATTGATATTGTCTTTTTAATTCATTGCGACCTCCACCACTCTTCCAAGGGGCATTAAAACCGTGTTGTTTACCTACTGTGACCTCCACGGCTTTTCCACAGGGCATTGTTATTGTCTTTTTATTCCACTGCGACCTCCATCACTCTGCTAAGAGGCATTAAAACAGTCTTGTTAACCTACTGTGACCTCCACGTCTCTTTCACAGGGCATTGTTATTGTCTTTTTATTCCACTGCGACCTTCACCACTCTTCCAAGGGGCATTGATATTGTCTTTTTATTCCAATGCGACCTCCACCACCCTTCCAAGGTTCATTGATATTGTCTTTTTAATTCATTGCGACCTCCACCACTCTTCCAAGGGGCATTAAAACCGTCTAGTTAAGTTACTGTGACCTCCATGTCTCTTCCAAGGGGCATTAAAACCATTTGGTTAAACCACTCTGTACTCCACAGCTCTTCCAAGGGGCATTAAAACCGTCTAGTTAAACTGCTCTGAGCTCCACAGCTCTTCCAAGGGGCATTGTCAATATCTTTTTATTCCATTGTAACCTTCTGCTCTCTTCCAAGTGCATTGATATTGTCTTTTTATTCCTCTTCGACGTCCACGACTCTTCCAAGGGGCATTTAAACCGTCTTGTTAAGCTACTGTTACCTCCAAGTTTCTTACACAGGGCATTGATATTGTCTTTTTATTCCACTGTAACCTCTACCACTCTTCCAAGGGGCATTGATATTGTCTTTTTATTCCACTGCGACCTCCACCACTCTGCCGAGGGGCATTAAAACCGTCTTGTTAAGCTACTGTGATGTCCACATCTATTCCACGGGGCATTGATATTGTCTTTTTATTCCACTGTAACCTCTACCACTCTTCCAAGAGGCATTGATATTGTCTTTTTATTCCACTGCGACCTCTACCACTCTGTCGAGGGGCATTAAAACAGTCTTGTTAAGCCACTGTGAACTCCACTTCTCTTCCAAGGGGCATTAAAACCGTCAATTTAAACCACTCTCAACTCCACAGCACTTGTAAGGGGCTTTGATATTGTTTTTTATTCCACTGTATCCTCCAGCACTTTTCCAAGGGGCTTTGATATTGCCTTTTTATTCCACTGCGACTTTCACATCTCTTCCAAGGGACATTAAAACCGTCTTGTTAAACTACTGTGACATCCACGTCTCTTTCACGGGGCATTGATATTGTTTTTTTATTCCACTGTAAACTCCACCACTCTTCCAAGGGGCATTGATATTGTCTTTTTATTGCACTGCCACCTCCACCACTCTTCCAAGGGGCATTGATATTGTATTTTTAATCCACTGCGACCTCCACCACTTTTCCAAGGGGCATTAAAAACGTCTTTTTAAGCTACTGTGACCTCCACGTCACTTCCAATGGGCATTAAAACCGTCTGGTTTAACTACTCTGAACTCCACTGCTCTTCCAAGGGGCATTGATATTGACTTTTTAATACACTGTTACCTCCACCACTCTTCCAAGAGGCATTGATATTGTTTTTTTATTGCACTGCGACCTCCACTACTTTTCCAAGGGGCATTAATATTGTCTTTTTATTCCACTGCGACCTCCACCACTCATCTAAGGGGCATTTATATAGTCTTTTTAATCAACTGCGACCTCCACCACTCTTCCAAGGGCCATTAAAACCGTGTTGTTAAGCTACTTTGACCTCCACGTCAATTCCATGGGGCATTAAAACCGTCAATTTAAACCACTCTGAACTCCACAGCTCTTCCAAGGGGCATTGGTATTGTCTTTTTATTCCACTATAACCTCCACCACTCTTCCAAGGGGCATTAAAACTGTCTTGTTAAACTGCTGTAACCTCCATGTCTATTCCACGGGGCAATGAAATTGTCTTTTTATTCCAATGTAACCTCCACCACTCTTCTAAGGGGCAGTGATATTGTCTTTTTAAACCACTGTGACCTCCACCACTCTTCCAAGAGGCATTAAAAACATCTTATTAAGCTACTATGACCTCCACGTCTCTTCCAAGGCTCATTAAATCCGTCTTGTTAAGCTACTGTGACCTCCACGTCTCTTCCAAGGGGCATTAAAACCGTCAGTTTAAACCACTCTGAACTCCACAGCTCTTGCAAGAGGCATTGATATTGTCTTTTTATTCCACTGTAACCTCCACCACTCTTCCAAGGGGCATTGATTTTGTCTTTTTAATCCACTGCGACCTCCATCACTCTTCCAAGAAGCATTAAAACCGTTTTGTTTAGCTACTGTGACCTCCACGTCTATTTCACGGTGCCTTAAAACCTTCTGCTTAAACCACTGTGAACTCCACAGCTCTTCCAAGGGGCATTGATATTGTCTTTTTATTCCTCTGTAAACTCCACCACTCTTCCAAGGGGCATTGATATTGTATTTTTATTCCAATGTAACCTCCACCACTCTTCTAAGGGGCAGTGATATTGTCTTTTTAAACCACTGTGACCTCCACCACTCTTCCAAGAGGCATTAAAAACATCTTATTGAGCTACTATGACCTCCACGTCTCTACCATGGCTCATTAAATCCGTCTTCTTAAGCTACTGTGACCTCCACGTCTCTTCCAAGGGGCATTAAAACCGTCATTTTAAACCACTCTGAACTCCACAGCTCTTGCAAGAGGCATTGATATTGTCTTTTTATTCCACTGTAACCTCCACCACTCTTCCAAGGGGCATTGATTTTGTCTTTTTAATCCACTGCGACCTCCATCACTCTTCCAAGAAGCATTAAAACCGTTTTGTTTAGCTACTGTGACCTCCACGTCTATTCCACAGTGCCTTAAAACCTTCTGGTTAAACCACTGTGAACTCCACAGCTCTTCCAAGGGGCATTGATATTGTCTTTTTATTCCTCTGTAAACTCCACCACTCTTCCAAGGGGCATTGATATTGTCTTTTTATTTTACTGCGACCTCCACCGCTCTTCCAAGGGGCATTAATATTGTCTTTTTATTCCACTGCGACCTCCATCACTCTTCCAAGGGTCATTGATATTGTCTTTTTATTCCACTGTATCCTCCACCACTCTTCCAAGGGGCATTGATATTGTTTTTCTATTCCAATGCGACCTCCACAACTCTTCCAAGGGGAATTGATATTGTCTTTCTATTCCACTGCGACCTCCACCACTCTTCTAAGGGGCATTGATATTGTCTTTTTAATCCACTGCGACCTCCACCACTCTTCCAAGGGGCATTAAAACAGTCTTGATAAGCTACTGTGACCTCCACATCTCTTCCAAGGGGCATTAAACCGTCTGGTTAAACCACTCTGTACTCCACAGCTCTTCCAAGAGGCATTGATATTGTCTTTTTATTAGACTGTAACCTCCACCACTCTTCCAAGGGGCATTGATATTGTCTCTGTTTTCCACTTTGACCTCCACCACTATTCCAAGGGGCATTGATATTGTCTTTTTATTCCACTGCGACCTCCACGTCTCTTCCACAGGGCATTGTTATTGTCTTTTTATTCCACTGCAACCTCCACCACTCTCCCAAGGGGAATTAAAACCGTCTTGTTTAGCTACTGTGACCTCCACGTCTTTTGCACAGGGCATTGGTATTGTCTTTTTATTCCACTGCGACCTCCACCACTCTGCCAAGGGGCATTAAAACAGTCTTGTTAACCTACTGTGACCTCCACGTCTCTTTCACAGGGCATTGTTATTGTCTTTTTATTCCACTGTGACCTCCACCACTTTTCCAAGGGGCATTTAAACCGTCTAATTAGACCGCTCTGAGCTCCACAGCTCTTCCAAGGGGCATTGACAATGTCTTTTTATTCCACTGTAACCTTCTGCACTCTTCCAAGTGCATTGATATTGTCTTTTTATTCCTCTGCGACGTCCACGACTCTTCCAAGGGGCATTAAAACCGTCTTGTTAAGCTACTGTAACCTCCAAGTTTCTTACACAGGGCATTGATATTGTCTTTTTATTCCACTGTAACCTCCACCTCTCTTCCAAGGGGCATTGATATTGTCTTTTATTCCACTGTAACCTCCACCACTGTTCTAAGGGGCATTAAAACCGTCTTGTTAAGCTACTGTGACCTCCACGTCTCTTCCACAGGGCATTGTTATTGTCTTTTTATTCCACTGCGACCTCCACCACTCTGCCGAGGGGCATTAAAACCGTCTTGTTAAGCTACTGTGTTGTCCACATCTATTCCACGGGGCATTGATATTGTCTTTTTATTCCACTGTAACCTCCACCACTCTTCCAAGGGGCATTGATATTGTCTTTTTATTCCACTGCGACCTCCACCACTCTTCCAAGGTTCATTGATATTGTCTTTTTAATCCACTGCGACATCCACCACTCTTCCAAGGGGCATTAAAACCGTCTTGTTAAGCTACTGTGACCTCCACGTCTTTTCCAAGGTGCACTAAAACCGTTTGGTTAAACCACTCTGTACTCCACAGCTCTTCCGAGGGGCATTGTTATTGTCTTTTTATTTCACTGTAACTTCCACCATTCTTTCAAGGGGCATTGATATCGTCTTGTTAAGCTACTGTGACCTCCAAGTCTCTTCCAAGGGGCATTAAAACCGTCTGGTTAAACCGCTCTGAGCTCCACAGCACTTCCAAGGGGCATTGACAATGTCTTTTTATTCCATTGTAACCTTCTGCACTCTTCCAAGTGCATTGATATTGTCTTATTATTCCTCTGCAACGTCCACGACTCTTCCAAGGGGCATTAAAACCATCTTGTTAAGCTACTGTGACCTCCAAGTTTCTTACACAGGGCATTGATATTGTCTTTTTATTCCACTGTAACCTCCACCACTCTTCCAAGGGGCATTGATATTGTCTTTTTAATCCACTGCGACCTCCCTCACTCTTCCAAGAAGCATTGAAACCGTCTTGTTAAGCTACTGTGACCTCCACGTCTCTTCCACAGGGCATTGTTATTGTCTTTTTATTCCACTGCGACCTCCACCACTCTGCCAAGTGGCATTAAAACCTTCTTGTTAAGCAGCTGTGATGTCCACGTCTCTTCTACGGGGCATTGATATTGTCTTTTTATTCCACTGTAACCTCCACCACTCTTCCAAGAGGCATTGATATTGTCTTTTTATTCCACTGAGACCTCCACCACTCTTCCAAGGTTCATTGATATTGTCTTTTTAATCCACTGCGACCTCCACCACTCTTCCAAGGGGCATTAATACCTTCTTGTTAAGCTACTGTCACCACCATGTCTCTTCCAAGGGGCATTAAAACCGTTTGGTTAAACCACTCTGTACTCCACAGCTCTTCCAAGGGTCATTGATATTGTCTTTTTATTTCACTGTAACTTCCACCACTCCTTCAAGGGGCATTGATATTGTATTTTTATTCCACTGTGACCTCCACCACTCTTCCAAGGGGCATTAAAACCATCTTGTTAAGCTACTGTGACCTCCAAGTCTCTTCCAAGGTGCATTAAAACCGTCTGATTAAAGCGCTCTGAGCTACACAGCTCTTTCAACGGGCATTGACAATGTCTTTTTATTCCATTGTAACCTTCTGCACTCTTCCAAGTGCATTGATATTGTCTTTTTACTCCTCTGCGACGTCCACGACTCTTCCAAGGGGCATTAAAACCGTCTTGTTAAGCCACTGTGACCTCCAAGTTTCTTACACAGGGCATTGATATTGTCTTTTTATTCCACTGTAACCTCCACCACTCTTCCAAGGGGCATTGATATTGTCTTTTAAATCCACTGCGACCTCCATCACTCTTCCAAGAAGCATTGAAACCGTCTTGTTAATCTACTGTGACCTCCACGTCTATTCCACGGTGCATTAAAACTTTCTGGTTAAACCACTGTGAACTCCACAGCTCTTCCAAGCGGCATTGATATTGTCTTTTTATTCCACTCTAACCTCCACCACTCTTCCAAGGGGCATTGATATTGTCTGTTTATTTTACTGCGACCTCCACCACTCTTCCAAGGGGCATTAATATTGTCTTTTTGTTCCACTGCGACCTCCACGTCTCTTCCAAGGGGCATTGATATTGTCTTTTTATTTAAATGGAACCTCCACCACTCTTCCAAGGGGCATTGATATTGTCTCTTTTTTCCACTGTAACCTCCACCATTCTTCCAAAGGACATTGATATTGTGTTTTTATTCCACTGCAACCTCCACCACTCTTCAAAGGGGCATTGATATTGTCTTTTTATTCCACTGCGACCTCTACCACTCCTCCAAGGGGCATTAAAACAGTCTTGATAAGCTTCTGTGACCTTCACGTCTCTTCCAATGGGCATTAAAACCGCATGGTTAAACGACTCTGAACTCCACAGCTCTTCTAAGAGGCATTGATATTGTCTTTTTTTTCAACTGTAACCTCCACCACTCTTCCAAGGGGCATTGATATTGTCTTTTTTTCCACTGCGACCTCCACCACTCTTACAAGGGGATTTGATAGTCTTTTTAATCCACTGCGACCTCCACCACTCTTCCAAGGGGCATTAAAACCGTCTTGTTAAGCTACTGTGACCTCCACGTCCCTTCCACGGGGCATTGATATTGTCTTTTTATTCCACTGCGACCTCCACCACTCTTCCAAGGGGCATTGATATTGTCTTTTTAATCCTCTGCGAACTCCACCACTGTTCCAAGGGACATTGATATTGTCTTTTTATTCCACTGCGACCTTCACCCCTCTTCCAAGGAACATTGATATTGTCTTTTTTTTCCACTGTAACCTCCACCACTCTTCTAAGGGGCATTGATATTTTCTTTTTATTCCACTGCAACCTCCACCACTCTTCCAAGGGGCATCGATAATGTCTTTTTAATCCACTGTGACCTCCACCACTCTTCCAAGGGGCATTAAAACCGTCTTGATAAGCTACTGTGACCTCCACGTCTCTTCCAAGGGGCATTAAAACCGTCAATTTAAACCACTTTGAACTCCACAGCTCTTGCAAAAGGCATTGATATTGTCTTTTTATTCCACTGTAACTTCCACCACTCTTCCAAGGTGCGTTGATATTGTCTTTTTATTTCACTGCAACTTCCACCACTCTTCCAAGGGGCATTGATTTTGTCTTTTTAATCCACTGCGACCTCCATCTCTCTTCCAAGAAGCATTAAAACCATCTTGTTTAGCTACTGTGACCTCCACGTCTATTCCACGGTGCCTTAAAACCTTCTGGTTAAACCACTGTGAACTCCACAGCTCTTCCACGACGCATTGATATTGTCTTTTTATTCCATTGTAACCTCCACAACTCTTCCAAGTGGAATTGATATTGTCTTATTATTCCACTGCGACCTCCACCACTCTTCTAAGGGGCATTGATATTGTCTTTTTAATCCACTGCGACCTCTACCACTCTTCCAAGGGGCATTAAAACAGTTTTGATAAGCTACTGTGACCTCCACATCTCTTCCAAGGGGCATTAAAACAGTCTGGTTAAAAAACTCTGAACTCCACAGCTCTTCCAAGAGGCATTGATATCGTCTTTTTATTCCACTGTAACCTCCACCACTCTTCCAAGGGGCATTGATTTTGTCTTTTTAATCCACTGCGACCTCCATCACTCTTCCAAGAATCATTAAAACCGTCTTGTTTAGCTACTGTGACCTCCACGTCTATTTCATGGTGCCTTAAAACCTTCTGGTTAAACCACTGTGAACTCCTGAGCTCTTCCAAGGGGCATGGATATTGTCTTTTTATTCCATTGTAACCTCTACCACTCATCCTAGGGGCATTGATATTGTCTTTTTATTTTACTGCGACCTCCACCACTCTTCCAAGGGGCATTAATATTGTCTTTTTATTCCACTGCGACCTCCACCACTCTTCCAAGGGTCATTGATATTGTCTTTTTATTCCACTGTAACCTCCACTACTCTTCCAAGGGGCATTGATATTGTCTTTTAATTCCACTGTAACCTCCACCACTCTTCCAAGGGGCATTGATTTTGTCTTTTTATTCCACTGCGACCTCCACCACTCTTCCAAGGGTCATTGATATTGTCTTTTTATTCCACTGTAACCTCCACTACTCTTCCAAGGGGCATTGATATTGTCTTTTTATTCCACTGCGACCTCCACCTCTCTGCCAAGGGGCATTAAAACCATCTTGTTAAGGTAATGTGACCTCCAAGTCTCTTCCACGATGCATTGATATTGTCTTTTTATTCCACTGCGACCTCCACCACTCTACTAAGGGGCATTGATATTGTCTTTTTAATCTACTGTGACCTCCACTTCTCTTCCAAGGGGCATTAAACCGTCTTGTGAAACCACTCTGTACTCCACAGCTCTTCCAAGAGGAATTGATATTGTCTTTTTATTCCACTGTAGCCTCCACCACTCTTCCAAGGGGCATTGATATTGTCTTTTTATTCCACTGTAACCTCCACCAATATTCCAAGGGGCATTGATATTGTCTTCTTATTCCACTGCGACCTCCACCACTCTTCTAAGGTGCATTGATATTGTCTTTTAAATCCACAACGATCTCCACCACTCTTCCAAGGGGCATTAAAACAGACTTGATAAGCTACTGTGACCTCCACATCTCTTCCAAGGGGCATTAAACCGTCTGGTTAAACCACTCTGTACTCCACAGCTCTTCCAAGAGTCATTGATATTTTCTTTTTATTCGACTGTAAACTCCACCACTCTTCCAAGGGGTATTGATATTGTCTCTGTTTTCCACTGCGACCTCCACCACTCTTCCAAAGGGCATTGATATTGTCTTTTTATTCCACTGCGACCTCCACGTCTCTTCCACAGGGCATTGTTATTGTCTTTTAATTCCACTGCGACCTCCACCACTCTGCCAAGGGGCTTTAAAACCGTCTTGTTTAGCTACTGTGACCTCCACGTCTTTTCCACAGGGCATTGTTATTGTCTTTTTATTCCACTGCGACCTCCACCACTCTGCCAAGTGGTATTAAAACAGTCTTGTTAACCTACTGTGACCTCCACGTCTCTTTCACAGGGCATTGTTATTGTATTTTTACTCCATTGTGACCTCCACCACTCTTCCAAGGGGCATTAAAACAGTCTTGTTAAGCTACTGTGACCTCCACGTCTCTTCCAAGGGGCACTAAAACCGTTTGGTTAAACCACTCTGTAATCCACAGCTCTTCCAAGGGGCATTGATATTGTCTTTTTATTTCACTGTAACTTCCACCACTCTTTCAAGGGGCATTGATATTGTATTTTTATTCCACTGTGACCTCCACCACTCTTCCAAGGCACATTAAAACCATCTTGTTAAGCTACTGTGACCTCCAAGTCTCTTCCAATGGGCATTAAGACCGTCTGGTTAAACCGGTCTGAGCTCCACAGCACTTCCAAGGGGCATTCACAATGTCTTTTTATTCCATTGTAACCTTCTGCACTCTTCCAAGTGCATTGATATTGTCTTTTTATTCCTCTGCGACATCCACGACTCTTCCAAGGGGCATTAAAACCGTCTTGTTAAGCTACTGTGACCTCCAAGTTTCTTACACAGGGCATTGATATTGTCTTTTTATTCCACTGTAACCTCCACCACTCTTCCAAGTGGCATTGATATTGTCTTTTTAATCCACTGCGACCTCCCTCACTCTTCCAAGAAGCATTGAAACAGTCTTGTTAAGCTACTGTGACCTCCAATTCTCTTCCACAGGGCATTGTTATTGTCTTTTTATTCCACTGTGACCCCCACCACTCTGCCAAGCGGCTTTAAAACCGTCTTGTTAAGCTACTGTGATGTCCACGTCTCTTCCAAGGGGCATTAAAACCGTCTTGTTAAGCTACTGTGACCTCCAAGTTACTTACACAGGGCATTGATATTGTCTTTTTATTCCACTGTAACCTCCACCACTCTTCCAAGGGGCATTGATATTGTCTTTTTTTCCACTGTAACCTCCACCAATCTTCCAAGGGGCATTGATATTGTCTTTTTATTGCACTGCGAACTCCATCACTCTTCTAAGGGGCATTAAAACCGTCTTGTGAAGCTACTGTGACCTCATCGTCTCTTCCAAGCCGCATTAAAACCGTTTTGTTAAACACTCTGAACTCCACAGCTCTTACAAAAGGCATTGATATTGTCTTTTTATTCGACTGTAACATCCACCACTCTTCCAAGCGGCATTGATATTGTCTTTTTATTCCACTGCGACCTCAACCACTCTTCCAAGGGGCATTGATATTGTTTTTTCAATCAACTGAGACCTCCACCTCTCTTCCAAGGGACATTAAACCGTCTTGTGAAGCTACTGTGACCTCCACGTCCCGTCCACGGGGCATTGATATTGTCTTTTTATTCCACTGCGACCTCTACCACTCTTCCAAGGGGCATTGATATTGTCTTTTTAATCCACTGCGACCTCCACCAGTCTTCCAAGGGGCATTGATATTGTCTTTTTAATCCACTGCGTTCTCCACCACTCTTCCAAGGGGTATTAAAACCGTCTTGTTATGCTACTGTGACATCGACTTCTCTTCCAAGGGGCATTAAAACCATATGGTTAAACCACACTGAACTCCACAGCTCTTCCAAGGGGCATTTGTATTGTCTTTTTATTCCACTCTAACCTCCACCACTCTTCCAAGGGGCATTGACATTGTCTTTTTATTCCACTGCGACCTCCACCACTCTTCCAAGGGGCATTAAAACCATATTGTTAAGCTACAGTGACCTTCACATCTCTTCCACGGGGCATTGATATTGTCTTTTTATTTTACTGTAACCTCCACCAATCTTCCAAGGGGCATTGATATTTTTTTTTTATTCCACTGCGACCTCCACCACTCTTCCAAGGGGCCTTAAAACCATCTTGTTAAGTTACTGTGACCTCCACGTCTCTTCCAAGGAGCGTTAAAACCGTCTGGTTATAACACTCTGATCTCCACTCCTCTTCCAAGTGGCATTATTATTGTCTTTTTATTCCACTGTAACCTCCACCACTCTTCCAAGGGGCACTGATATTGTCCTTTCATTCCACTGCGACCTCCACCAGTCCTCCAAGAGGCATTAAAACCGTCTTGTTAAGCTACGGAGACCTCCACGTCTCTTCCACGGGGCGTTGAATTGTCTTTTTATTCCACTGTAACCTCCACCACTTGTCCAAGGGGAATTGACATTGTCTTTTAATTCCACTGCAACCTCCACCACACTTCCAAGGGGCATTGATAATGTCTTTTTATTCCACTGCGACCTCCACCACTCTTCCAAGGGGCCTTAAAACCATCTTGTTAAGTTACTGTGACCTCCACGTCTCTTCCAAGGAGCGTTAAAACCGTCTGGTTATAACACTCTGATCTCCACTCCTCTTCCAAGGGGCATTATTATTGTCTTTTTATTCCACTGTAACCTCCAACACTCTTCCAAGGGGCACTGATATTGTCCTTTTATTCCACTGCGACCTCCACCAGTCCTCCAAGAGGCATTAAAACCGTCTTGTTAAGCTACTGTGACCTCCACGTCTCTTCCACGGGGCATTGAATTGTCTTTTTATTCCACTGTAACCTCCACCACTTGTCCAAGGAGAATTGATATTGTCTTTTAATTCCACTGCAACCTCCACCACACTTCCAAGGGACATTGATAATGTCTTTTTATTCCACTGCGACCTCCACCACTCTTCCAAGGCTCATTGATATTGTCTTTTTAATCCACTGCGACCTCCACCACTGTTCTAAGGGGCATTAAAACCGTCTTGTTAAGCTATTGTGACCTCCACATCTCTTCCACGGGGCATTGATATTGTCTTTTTATTTAACTGTAACCTCCACCACTGTTCCAAGGGGCATTGATATTGTCTTTTTATTCCACTGTAATCTCCATCACTCTTCCAAATGGCATTGATATTGTCTTTTTATTCCACTGCGACCTACACCACTCTTCCAAGGGGCATTAAAACCGTCTTGTTAAGCAACTGTCACCTTCACGTCCCTTGCATCGGGCATTAAAACCGTCAATTTAAACCACTCTGAAATCCACAGCTCTTGCAAGGGGCATTGATATTGTCTTTTTATCCCAATGTAACCTCCAGCACTCTTCCAAGGTGCGTTGATATTGTCTTTTTATTCCACTGCAACTTCCACCTCTCTTCCAAGGGGCATTAAAACCGTCTTGTTAAGCTACTGTGACCTCCACGTCACTTCCAATGGGCATAAAAATCGTCTGGTTAAACCACTCTGAACTCCACAGCTCCTCCAAGGTTCATTGGTATTGTCTTTTTATTCCACTCTAACCTCCACCACTCTTCCAAGGGGCATTGACATTGTCTTTTTATTCCACTGCGACCTCCACCATTCTTCCAAGGGGCATTAAACCTGTCTTGTTAAGCTACAGTTACCTCCACGTCTGTTCCACGGGGCATTGATATTGTCTTTAAATTCCACTGTAACCTCCACCACTCTACCAAGGGGCATTGATACTGTATTTTTATTCCACTGCGACCTCCACCACTCTTCCAAAGGGCATTGATATTGTCTTTTTAATCGACTGCGACCTCCACCACTCTTCCAAAGGGCATTAAAACTATCTTGTTAAGCTACTGTGACCTCCACGTCTCTTCCACGGGGCATTGATATTGTCTTTTTATTCCACTGCGACCTCCACCACTCTTCCTCGGGGCATTGATATTGTCTTTTTAATCCACTGCAACCTCCACCACTCTAACATGTGGCATTAAAACCGTCTTGTTAAGCTACTGTGACCTCCACGTGTTTTCCAAGGGGCATTAAAACCGTATGGTTAAACGAATCTGAACTCCACAGATCTTCCAAGGGGCATTGATATTGTCTTTTTATTCCACTGAATCCTCCACCACTCTTCCAAGGGGCATTGATATTGTCTTTTTATTCCACTGCGACCTCCAACACTCTTCCAATGGCCATTAAAACCTTGTTGTTAAGCTACTTTGACCTCCACGTCAATTCCACGGGACATTAAAACCATCAATTTAAACCACTCTGTACTCCACAGCTCTTGCAAGGGGCATTGATATTGTCATTTTATTCCAATGTAACCTCCAGCACTCTTCCAATGGGCATTGATATTGTCTTTTTATTCCACTGCAACTACCACCTCTCTTCCAAGGGGCATTAAAACCGTCTTGTTAAGCTACTGTGACCTCCACGTCTCTTTCACGGGGCATTGATATTGTCTTTTTATTCCACTGTAACCTCCACCACTCTTCCAAGGGGCATTGATATTGTCTTTTTATTCCACTGGGGCCTTCACCACTCTTCCAAGTGACATTGATATTGTATTTTTAATTCACTGTGACCTCCACCACTCTTCCAAGTGGCATTAAAACCGTATTGTTAAGCTACTGTGACCTGCACGTCTCTTCCAAACTGCATTAAAACCGTCAATTTAAACCACTCTGAACTCCACAACTCTTGAAAGAGGCATTGATATTGTCTTTTTATTCCACTACGACTTCCACCACTCTCCCAAGCTACATTAAAAACATCTTGTTTAGCTACTGTAACGTCCATGTCTATTCCACGGGGCATTGATGTTGTCTTTTTATTCCACTGTGACCTCCACCACTCTTCCAAGGGGCATTAAAACTGTCTTGTTAAACTACTGTGACCTCCACATGTCTTCCACGGGGCATTGATATTGTCTTTTTAATCCACTGTGACCTCCACCACTTTTCCAATGGGCATTAATACCGTCTTGTTAATCTACTGTGACCTCCACATCTCTATCAAGGGGCAATAAAACCATATGGTTAAACCACTCTGAACACCACAGCTCTTCCAAGGGGCATTGGTATTGTCTTTTTATTCTACTGCGACCTCCATCATTCTTCCAAGGGGCATTAATATTGTCTTTTTATTCCACTGTCACCTCCACCACTCTTCCAAGGGGCATTGATATTTTCTTTTTAATCCACTGCGACTTCCACCACTTTTCCAAGGGGCATTAAAAACGTCTTTTTAAGCTACTGTGACCTCCAAATCCCTTCCACGGGGCATTGATATTGTCTTTTTATTCCACTGTGACCTCCACCATTCTTACAAGGGGCACTAAAACAGTTTTGTTAAGCTACTGTGACCTCCACGTCTCTTCCAAGGGGCATTAAAACCGTCTGGTGAAACCACTCTGAACTCCACAGCTCTTCCGAGGGGTAATTGATATTGTCTTTTTATTCCACTGTCACCTCCACCACTCTTCCAAGGGGCATTGATATTTTCTTTTTAATCCACTGCGACCTCCACCACTTTTCCAAGGGGCATTAAAAACGTCTTTTTAAGCTACTGTGACCTCCACATCCCTTCCACGGGGCATTGATATTGTCTTTTTATTCCACTGCGACCTCCACCATTCTTACAAGGGGCATTAAAACAGTCTTGTTAAGCTACTGTGACCTCCACGTCTCTTCCACGGGGCATTAAAACCGTCTGGTGAAACCACTCTGAACTCCACAGCTCTTCCGAGGGGTCATTGATATTGTCTTTTTATTCCACTGTAACCTCCACCAGTCTTACAAAGGGGCATTGATTTTGTCTTTTTATTCCACTGCGACCTCCACCACTCTCCAAGGGGCATTGATATTATCTTTTTAATCCACTGCGACCTCCACCACTCTTCCAAGGGGCATTAAAACGGTCTTGTTAAGCTACTGTGACGTCGAAGTCTCTTCCAAGGGGCATTAAAACCATCTGGTTAAAGCACTCTGAACTCCACAGCTCTTCCAAGGGGCATTTGTATTGTCTTTTTATTCCACTCTAACCTCCACCACTCTTCCAAGGGGCATTGACATGGACTTTTTAATCCACTACGACCTCCACCACTCTTCCAAGGGGCATTGATATTGTCTTTTTAGTCTACTGCGAACTCCACCCCTCTCCAAGGGGCATTAAAACCGTCTTGTTAAGCTACTGTGACATCCACGTGTCTAAGAAGGGGCATTGATATTGTCTTTTTATTCAACTGGGCCAAGGGGCATTAATATTGTCTTTTTAATCCACTGCAACCTCCACGACTCTACCTGGGGCAATAGAATCGTCGTGATAAGTTACTGTGACCTCCACGTCTCTTCCAAGGGGCGTTAAAACATCTGGTTATTCCACTCTGAACTCCACAGCTCTTCTAAGGGGCATTATTATTGTCTTTTTATTCCACTGTAACCTCCACAACTCTTCCAAGGGGCATTGATATTGTCTTTTTATTCCACTGCGACCTTCACCAGTCCTCCAAGGGGCATTTAAACCATATTGTTAAGCTACTGTGACCTCCAGGTCTTTTCCACGGGGCATTGGTATTGTCTTTTAATTCCACTGTAACATCCACAACCCGTCCAAGGGGCATTAAAACCGTGTTGTTAAGCTACTTTGACCTCCACGTCAATTCCACGGTGCATTAAAACCGTCAATTTAAACCACTCTGAACTCCACAGCTCTTGCAAGGGGCATTGATATTGTCTTTTTATTCCAATGTAACCTCCAGCAATCTTCCAAGGGGCATTGATATGGTCTTTTTATTCCACTGCAACTTCCACCTCTCTTCCAAGGGGCATTAAAACAGTCTTGATAAGCTACTGTGACCTCCACGTCTCTTTCACGGGGCATTGATATTGTCTTTTTATTCCACTGGGACCTTCACCACTCTTCCAAGTGGCATTGATATTGTCTTTTTAATCCACTGCGACCTCCACCACTCTTCCAAGTGGCATTAAAACCGTATTGTTAAGCTACTGTGACCTCTACGTCTCTTCCAAGGTGCATTAAAACCGTCAATTTAAACCACTCTGAACTCCACAGCTCTTGCAAGAGGTATTGATATTGTATTTTTATTCCACTGTAACCTACAGCACTCTTTCAAGGGGCATTGATATTGTCTTTTTATTCCACTACGACTTACACCACTCTCCCAATGTGCATTAAAAACATCTTGTTTAGCTACTGTAACGTCCATGTCTGTTCCACGGGGCACTGATATTGTCTTTTTATTCCACTGTATCCTCCACCACTCTTCCAAGGGGTATTGATATTGTCTTTTTATTCCACTGCGACTTCCACCTCTCTTCTAAGGGGCATTGATATTGTCTTTTTAATCCACTGCGACCTCCACCACTCTTCCAAGGGGCATTAAAACCGTCTTGTTAAGCTACTGTGACCTCCACGTCTCTTCCAAGCGGCATTAAAACAGTCAAATTAAACCACTCTGAACTCCACAGCTCTTGCAAGAGGCATTGATATTGTCTTTTTATTCCACTGTAACCTCCACCACTCTTCCAAGGGGCATTGATTTTGTCTTTTTAATCCACTGCGACCTCCATCTCTCTTCCAAGAAGCATTAAAACCGTCTTGTTTAGCTACTGTGACCTCCACGTCTATTCCACGGTGCCTTAAAACAATCTGGTTAAACCACTGTGAACTCCTCAGCTCTTCCAAAGGGCATTGATATTGTCATTTTATTCCACGGTAACCTACAGCACTCTTTCAAGGTGCATTGATATTGTCTTTATATTCCACTACGACTTCCACCACTCTCCAAATGTGCATTAAAAACATCTTGTTTAGCTACTGTAACGTCCATGTCTGTTCCACGGGGCACTGATATTGTCTTTTTATTCCACTGTATCCTCCACCACTCTTCCAAGGGGTATTGATATTGTCTTTTTATTCCACTGCGACTTCCACCACTCTTCCAAGGGGCATTAAAACCGTCTTGTTAAGCTACTGTGACCTCCACGTCTCTTCCAAGGGGCATTAAAACAGTCAAATTAAACCACTCTGAACTCCACAGCTCTTGTAAGAGGCATTGATATTGTCTTTTTATTCCACTGGGACCTTCACCACTCTTCCAAGTGGCATTGATATTGTCTTTTTAATCCACTGCGACCTCCACCACTCTTCCAAGTGGCATTAAAACCGTATTGTTAAGCTACTGTGACCTCTACGTCTCTTCCAAGGTGCATTAAAACCGTCAATTTAAACCACTCTGAACTCCACAGCTCTTGCAAGAGGTATTGATATTGTATTTTTATTCCACTGTAACCTATAGCACTCTTTCAGGGTGCATTGATATTGTCTTTTTATTCCACTACGACTTCCACCACTCTCCCAATGTGCATTAAAAACATCTTGTTTAGCTACTGTAACGTCCATGTCTGTTCCACGGGGCACTGATATTGTCTTTTTATTCCACTGTAACCTCCACCACTCTTCCAAGGGGCATTGATTTTGTCTTTTTAATCCACTGCGACCTCCATCTCTCTTCCAAGAAGCATTAAAACCGTCTTGTTTAGCTACTTTGACCTCCACGTCTATTCCACGGTGCCTTAAAACAATCTGGTTAAACCACTGTGAACTCTTCAGCTCTTCCAAAGGGCATTGATATTGTCATTTTATTCCACTGTAACCTACAGCACTCTTCCAAGGGGCATTGATATTGTCTTTTTATTTTACTGCGACCTCCACCACTCTTCCAAGGGGCATTAATATTTTCTTTTTATTCCACTGAGACCTCCACCAGTCCTCCAAGGGTCATTTATATTGTCTTTTTATTCCATAATAACCTCCACCACTCTCCCAAGGGGCATTGATATTGTCTTTTTATTTTACTGCGACCTCCACCACTCTTTCAAGGGGCATTGATATTGTCTTTTTATTCCACTGTGACCTCCAACACTCTCCAAGGGGCATTGATATTGTCTTTTTTATCCACTGCGACGTCCACAACTCTTCCAAGCGGCGTTAAACAGGTCTTGTTAAGCTACTGTGACCTCCACGTCTTTTCCAAGGGGCATTAAAACCGTCAATTTAAACCACTCTGAACTCCACAGCTCTTGCAAGAGGCATTGATATTGTCTTTTTATTCCACTGTAACCTCCACCACTCTTCCAATGGGCATTGATTTTGTCTTTTTAATCCACTGCGACCTCCATCTCTCTTCCAAGAAGCATTAAAACTGTCTTGTTTAGCTACTGTGACCTCCACATCTATTCCACCGTGCCTTAAAACCTTCTGGTTAAACCACTGTGAACTCCACAGCTCTTTCAAGGGGCATTGATATTGTCTTTTTATTCCATTGTAACTTCCACCACTCTTCCACGGGGCATTGATATTGTCTTTTTATTCCACTGTAACCTCCACCACTCTTCCAAGGGGCATTGATATTGTCTTTTTATTCCACTGCGACCTCCACCTCTCTTCCAAGGGGCATTAAAAATATCTTATTAAGCTACTGTGACCTCCAAGTCTCTTCCACGAGGCATTGATATTGTCTTTTTATTTCACTACGACCTCCACATCTCTTCCAAGTGGAATTGATATTGTCTTTTTATTTCACTGCGACCTCCATCGCTCTTCTAAGGGGCATTGATATTGTCTTTTTAATCCACTGCGACCTCCACCACTCTTCCAAGGGGCATTAAAACTGTTTTAATAAGCTACTGTGACCTCCACGTCTTTTCCAAGGGGCATTAAAACCGTCATTTTAAACCACTCTGAACTCCACAGCTCTTGCAAGAGGCATTGATATTGTCTTTTTATTTCCCTGTAACCTCCACCACTCTTGTAAGGGGCATTGATATTGTCTTTTTAATCCACTGCTACCTACACCACTCTTCCAAAGGGCATAAAAACAGTCTTGATAAGCTACTGTGACCTCCAAGTCTCTTCCAAGGGGCATTAAAATATGTGGTTAAACCACTCTGAACTCCACAGTTCTTGCAAGAGGCATTGATATTGTCTTTTTATTCCACTGTAACCTCCCCCTCTCTTCCAAGGGGCATTGATTTTATCTTTTTAATCGATTGCGACCTCCATCACTCTTCCAAGAAACATTAAAACCGTCTTGTTTAGCTATTGTGACCTCCACGTCTATTCCACGGTACCTTAAAACCTTCTGGTTAAACCACTGTGAACTCCACAGCTCTTACAAGGGGCATTGATATTGTCTTTTTATTTCCCTGTAACCTCCACCACTCTTCCAAGGGGCATTGATATTGTCTTTTTATTCCACTGCGACCTCCACCACTCTTAAAATGGTCATTGATATTGTCTTTTTATTCCACTGTAACCTCCACCACTCTTCCAAGGGGCATTGATATTGTCTTTTTATTCCACTGCGACCTCCATCTCTCTTCCAAGGGGCATTAAAACCATCTTGTTAAGCTACTGTGACCTCCAAGTCTCTTCCATGAGGCATTGATATTGTCTTTTTATTCCACTGCGACCTCCACATCATTACCAAGGGGAATTGATATTGTCTTTTCATACCACTGCGACCTCCACCACTCTTCTAAGGGGCATTGATATTGTCTTTTTAATCCACTGCTACCTACACCACTCTTCCAAAGGGCATAAAAACAGTCTTGATAAGCTACTGTGACCTCCAAGTCTCTTCCAAGGGGCATTAAAATATGTGGTTAAACCACTCTGAACTCCACACCTCTTCCAAGAGGCATTGATATTGTAGTTTTATTCGACTGTAACCTCCACCCCTCTTCCAAGGGGCATTAAAACCGTCTTGTTAAGCTACTGTGACCTCCACGTCTCTTCCAAGGGGCATTAAAACCGTCAATTTAAAACACTCTGAACTCCACAGCTCTTGCAAGAGGCATTGATATTGTCTTTTTATTCCACTGTAACCTCCACCACTCTTCCAAGTTGCATTGATTTTGTCTTTTTAATCCACTGTGACCTCCATCATTCATTCAAGAAGCATTAAAACCGACTTGTTTAGCTACTGTGACCTCCACGTCTATTCCACGGTGCCTAAAAACCTTCTGGTTAAACCACTGTGAACTCCACAGCACTTCCATGGGGCTTGATGTTGTCTTTTTATTTTACTGCGACCTCCACCACTCTTCCAAGGGGCATTAATATTGTCTTTTTATTCCACTGCGACCTCCACCACTCTTCCAAGGGTCATTGATATTGTCTTTTTATTCCACTGTAACCTCCACCACTCTTCCAAGGGGCATTGATATTGTCTTTTTATTCCACTGCGACCTCCATCTCTCTTCCAAGGGGCATTAAAACCATCTTGTTAAGCTACTGTGGCCTCCAAGTCTCTTCCACGAGGCATTGATATTGTCTTTTTATTCCACTGCGACCTCCACATCTCTTCCAAGGTTAATTGATATTGTCTTTTTATTCCACTGTGACCTCCACCACACTTCTAAGGGGCATTGATATTGTCTTTTTAATCGACTGCGAACTCCACCACTCTTCCAAAGGACATTAAAACACTCTTGATAAGCTACTGTGACCTCCACGTCACTTCCAATGGGCATTAAATCTGTCTGGTTTAACTACTCTGAACTCCACTGATCTTCCAATGGGCATTGATATTGTCTTTTTAATGCACTGCGACCTCCACCACTCTTCCAAGGGACATTAAAACCATCTGGTTAAACAACTCTGAGCTCCATAGCTCTTTCAAGAGGCATTGATATTGTCTTTTTATTTCACTGTAATCTCCACCACTCTTTCAAGGGGCATTGATATTGTCTTTTTATTCCACTGCGACCTCTACCACACTTCCAAGGGGCATTAAAACTGTCTTGTTAAACTACTGTGACCTCCACGTGTCTTCCACGGGGCATTGATATTGCCTTTTTAATCCACTGTGACCTCCACCACTTTTCCAATGGGCATTAAAACCGTCTTGTTAATCTACTGTGACCTCCACGTCTCTTCCAAGGGGCAATAAAACCATCTGGTTAAACCACTCTGAACTCCACAGCTCTTCCAAGGGGCATTGGTATTGTCTTTTTATTCCACTCTAACCTCCACCACTCTTCCAAGGGGCATTGACATTGTTTTTTATTCTACTGCGACCTCCATCATTCTTCCAAGGGGAATTAATATTGTCTTTTTATTCCACTGTCACCTCCACCACTCTTCCAAGGGGCATTGATATTTTCTTTTTAATCCACTGTGACATCCACCACTTTTCCAAGGGGCATTAAAAACGTCTTTTTAAGCTACTGTGACCTCCACATCCCTTCCACGGGGCATTGATATTGTCTTTTTATCCCACTGCGACCTCTACTACTCTTCCAAGTGGCATTTAAACTGTCTTGTTAAACTACTGTGACCTCCACGTGTCTTCCACGGGGCATTGATATTGCCTTTTTAATCCACTGTGACCTCCACCACTTTTCCAATGGGCATTAAAACCGTCTTGTTAATCTACTGTGACCTCCACGTCTCTTCCAAGGGGCAATAAAACCATCTGGTTAAACCACTCTGAACTCCATAGCTCTTCCAAGGGGCATTGGTATTGTCTTTTTATTCCACTGGAACCTCCACCACTCTTCCAAGGGGCATTGATATTGTCTTTTTATTTTACTGCGACCTCCACCACTCTTCCAAGGGGCATTAATATTGTCTTTTTATTCCACTGCGACCTCCACCACTCTTCCAAGGGTCATTGATATTGTCTTTTTATTCCACTGTAACCTCCACCACTCTTCCAAGGGGCATTGATATTGTCTTTTTATTCCACTGCGACCTCCACCTCTCTTCCAAGGGGTATTAAAACCATCTTGTTAAGCTACTGTGGCCTCCAAGTCTCTTCTACGAGGCATTGATATTGGCTTTTTATTCCACTGCGACCTCCACATCTCTTCCATGGTTAATTGATATTGTCTTTTTATTCCACTGGAACCTCCACCACTCTTCCAAGGGGCATTGATATTGTCTTTTTATTTTACTGCGACCTCCACCACTCTTCCAAGGGGCATTAATATTGTCTTTTTATTCCACTGCGACCTCCACCACTCTTCCAAGGGTCATTGATATTGTCTTTTTATTCCACTGTAACCTCCACCACTCTTCCAAGGGGCATTGATATTGTCTTTTTATTCCACTGCGACCTCCACCTCTCTTCCAAGGGGCATTAAAACCATCTTGTTAAGCTACTGTGGCCTCCAAGTCTCTTCCACGAGGCATTGATATTGTCTTTTTATTCCACTGCGACCTCCACATCTCTTCCATGGTTAATTGATATTGTCTTTTTATTCCACTGTGACCTCCACCACACTTCTAAGGGGCATTGATATTGTCTTTTTAATCGACTGCGAACTCCACCACTCTTCCAAGGGACATTAAAACACTCTTGATAAGCTACTGTGACCTCCACGTCACTTCCAATGGGCATTAAATCCGTCTGGTTTAACTACTCTGAACTCCACTGCTCTTCCAATGGGCATTGATATTGTCTTTTTAATGCACTGCGACCTCCACCACTCTTCCAAGGGACATTAAAACCATCTGGTTAAACAACTCTGAGCTCCATAGCTCTTTCAAGAGGCATTGATATTGTCTTTTTATTTCACTGTAATCTCCACCACTCTTTCAAGGGGCATTGATATTGTCTTTTTATTCCACTGCAACCTCTACCACACTTCCAAGGGGCATTAAAACTGTCTTGTTAAACTACTGTGACCTCCACGTGTCTTCCACGGGGCATTGATATTGCCTTTTTAATCCACTGTGACCTCCACCACTTTTCCAATGGGCATTAAAACCGTCTTCTTAATCTACTGTGACCTCCACATCTCTTCCAAGGGGCAATAAAACCATCTGGTTAAACCACTCTGAACTCCACAGCTCTTCCAAGGGGCATTGGTATTGTCTTTTTATTCCACTCTAACCTCCACCACTCTTCCAAGGGGCATTGACATTGTCTTTTTATTCTACTGCGACCTCCATCATTCTTCCAAGGGGCATTAATATTGTCTTTTTATTTCACTGTCACCTCCACCACTCTTCCAAGGGGCATTGATATTTTCTTTTTAATCCACTGCGACATCCACCACTTTTCCAAGGGGCATTAAAACGGTCTTGTTAAGCTACTGTGACGTCGAAGTCTCTTCCAAGGGGCAATAAAACCATCTGGTTAAAGCACTCTGAACTCCACAGCTCTTCCAAGGGGCATTTGTATTGTCTTTTTATTCCACTCTAACCTCCACCACTCTTCTGAGGGGCATTGACATGGACTTTTTAATCAACTGCGACCTCCACCACTCTTCCAAGGGGCATTGATATTGTCTTTTTATTCCACTGCGACCTCTACTACTCTTCCAAGGGGTATTAAAACTGTCTTGTTAAACTACTGTGACCTCCACGTGTCTTCCATGGGGCATTGATATTGCCTTTTTAATCCACTGTGACCTCCACCACTTTTCCAATGGGCATTAAAACCGTCTTGTTAATCTAATGTGACCTCCACGTCTCTTCCAAGGGGCAATAAAACCATCTGGTTAAACCACTCTGAACTCCACAGCTCTTCCAAGGGGCATTGGTATTGTCTTTTTATTCCACTCTAACCTCCATCACTCTTCCAAGGGGCATTGACATTGTCTTTTTATTCTACTGCGACCTCCATCATTCTTCCAAGGGGCATTAATATTGTCTTTTTATTCCACTGTCACCTACACCACTCTTCCAAGGGGCATTGATATTTTCTTTTTAATCCTCTGCGACCTCCACCACTTTTCCAAGGGGCATTAAAAACGTCTTTTTAAGCTACTGTGACCTCCACATCCCTTCCACGGGGCATTGATATTGTCTTTTTATTCCACTGCGACCTCCACAATTCTTACAAGGGGCATTAAAACAGTCTTGTTAAGCTACTGTGACCTCCACATCTCTTCCAAGGGGCATTAAAACCGTCTGGTGAAACCACTCTGAACTCCACAGCTCTTCCGAGGGGTCATTGATATTGTCTTTTTATTCCACTGTAACCTCCACCACTCTTCCAAGGGGCATTGATTTTGTCTTTTTATTCCACTGCGACCTCCACCACTCTCCAAGGGGCATTGATATTATCTTTTTAATCCACTGCGACCTCCAACACTCTTCCAAGGGGCATTAAAACGGTCTTGTTAAGCTACTGTGACGTCGAAGTCTCTTCCAAGGGGCATTAAAACCATCTGGTTAAAGCACTCTGAACTCCACAGCTCTTCCAAGGGGCATTTGTATTGTCTTTTTATTCCACTCTAACCTCCACCACTCTTCCAAGGGGCATTGACATGGACTTTTTAATCAACTACAACCTCCACCACTCTTTCAAGGGGCATTGATAATGTCTTTTTAGTCTACTGCGAACTCCACCCCTCTCCAAGGGGCATTAAAACCGTCTTGTTAAGCTACTGTGACATCCACGTGTCTAAGAAGGGGCATTGATATTGTCTTTTTATTCAACTGTAACCTCCACCACTCTTCCGAGGGGCATTAATATTGTCACGACTCTACCTGGGGCAAGAGAATCGTCGTGATAAGTTACTGTGACCTCCACGTCTCTTCCAAGAGGCGTTAAAACGTCTGGTTATTCCACTCTGAACTCCACAGCTCTTCTAAGGGGCATTATTATTGTCTTTTTATTCCACTGTAACCTCCACAACTCTTCCAAGGGGCATTGATATTGTCTTTTTATTCCACTGCGACCATTACCAGTCCTCCAAGGGGCATTTAAACCATATTGTTAAGCTACTGTGACCTCCACGTCTTTTCCACGGGGCATTGGTATTGTCTTTTAATTCCACTGTAACATCCACCACCCGTCCAAGGGGCATTAAAACCGTGTTGTTAAGCTACTTTGACCTCCACGTCAATTCCTCGGGGCATTAAAACCGTCAATTTAAACCACTCTGAACTCCACAGCTCTTGCAAGGGGCATTGATATTGTCTTTTTATTCCAATGTAACCTCCAGCAATCTTCCAAGGGACATTGATATTGTCTTTTTATTCCACTGCAACTTCCACCTCTCTTCCAAGGGGCATTAAAACAGTCTTGATAAGCTACTGTGACCTCCACGTCTCTTTCACGGGGCATTGATATTGTCTTTTTATTCCACTGTAACCTCCACCTCTCTTCCAAGTGGCATTGATATTGTCTTTTTATTCCACTGGGACCTTCACCACTCTACCAAGTGGCATTGATATTGTATTTTTAATCCACTGCGACCTCCACCACTCTTCCAAGGGGCATTAAAACCGTATTGTTAAGCTACTGTGACCTCCACGTCTCTTCCAAGGTGCATTAAAACCGTCAATTTAAACCACTCTGAACTCCACAGCTCTTGCAAGAGGCATTGATATTGTATTTTTATTCCACTGTAACCTACAGCACTCTTTCAAGGGGCATTGATTTTGTCTTTTTATTCCACTACGACTTCCACCACTCTCCCAATGTGCATTAAAAACATCTTGTTTAGCTACTGTAACGTCCATGTCTGTTCCACGGGGCATTGATATTGTCTTTTTATTCCACTGTATCCTCCACCACTCTTCCAAGGGATATTGATATTGTCTTTTTATTCCACTGCGACTTCCACCTCTCTTCTAAGGGACATTGATATTGTCTTTTTAATCCACTGCGACCTCCACCACTCTTCCAAGGGGCATTAAAACCGTCTTGTTAAGCTACTGTGACCTCCACGTCTCTTCCAAGGGGCATTAAAACAGTCAAATTAAACCACTCTGAACTCCACAGCTCTTGCAAGAGGCATTGACATTGTCTTTTTATTCCACTGTAACCTCCACCACTCTTCCAAGGGGCATTGATTTTGTCTTTTTAATCCACTGCGACTTCCATCTCTCTTCCAAGAAGCATTAAAACCGTCTTGTTTAGCTACTGTGACCTCGACGTCTATTCCACGGTGCCTTAAAACAATCTGGTTAAACCAATGTGAACTCCTCAGCTCTTCCAAATGGCATTGATATTGTCATTTTATTCCACTGTAACCTCCAGCACTCTTCCAAGGGGCATTGATATTGTCTTTTTATTTTACTGCGACCTCCACCACTCTTCCAAGGGGCATTAATATTGTCTTTTTATTCCACTGAGACCTCAACCAGTCTTCCAAGGGTCATTTATATTGTCTTTTTATTCCACAATAACCTCCACCACTCTCCCAAGGGGCATTGATATTGTCTTTTTATTTTACTGCGACCTCCACCACTCTTTCAAGGGGCATTGATATTATCTTTTTTATCCACTGTGACCTCCACCACTCTTCCAAGCGGCGTTAAACTGGTCTTGTTAAGCTACTGTGACGTCGAAGTCTCTTCCAAGGGGCATTAAAACCATCTGGTTAAACCACTCTGAACTCCACAGCTCTTCCAAGGGACATTTGTATTGTCTTTTCATTCCATTCTAACCTCCAGCACTCTTCCAAGGGGAATTGACATTGTCTTTTTAATCCACTGAGACCTCCACCACTCTTCCAAGGGGCATTGATATTGTCTTTTTAGTCCACTGCGAACTCCACCCCTCTACAAGGGGCATTAAAACCGCCTTGTTAAGCTACTGTGACCTCCACGTTTCTACGAAAGGGCATTCATATTGTCTTTTTATTCAACTGTAACCTCCACCAATCTTCCAAGGGGCATTGATATTGTTTTTTTACTCCACTGCGACCTCCACCACTGTTCCAAGGGGCAATAATATTGTCTGTTTAATCCACTGCGACCTCCACCACTCTACCAGGGGGCAATAAAACCGTCGTGATAAATTACTGTGACCACAACGTCTCTTCGAACGGGCCTTAAAACTGTCTGGTTATTCCACTCTGAAATCCACAGCTCTTCTAAGGGACATTTTTATTGTCTTTTTATTCCACTGTAACCTCCACCACTCTTCCAAAGCTCATTGATATTGTCTTTTTATTCCACTGCGACCTTCACCAGTCCTCCAAGGGGCATTAAAACCATCTTGTTAAGCTACTGTGACCTCCACGTCTCTTCCACGGGGCATTGGTATTGTCTTTTAATTCCACTGTAACATCCACTACTCGTCCAAGGGGCATTAAAACCGTGTTGTTAAGCTACTTTGACCTCCACGTCAATTCCACGGGGCATTAAAACCGTCAATTTAAACCACTCTGAACTCCACAGCTCTTACACGGGGCATTGATATTGTCTTTTTATTCCAATGTAACCTTCAGCACTCTTCCAAGGGGCATTGATATTGTCTTTTTATTCCACTGCAACTTCAACCTCTTTTCCAAGGGGCATTAAAACCGTCTTGTTAAGCTACTGTGACCTCCACGTCTCTTTCACAGGGCATTGATATTGTCTTTTTATTCCACTGTAACTTCCACCACTCTTCCAAGGGTCATTGATATTGTCTTTTTATTCCACTGGGACCTTCACCACTCTTCCAAGTGGCATTGATATTGTCTTTATAATCCACTGCGATCTCCACCACTCTACCAAGGGGCATTAAAACCGTATTGTTAAGCTACTGTGACCTCCACGTCTCTTCCAAGGTGCATTAAAACCGTCAATTTAAACCACTCTGAACTCCACAGCTCTGGCAAGAGGCATTGATGTTGTCTTTTTATTCCACTGTAACCTACAGCACTCTTTCAAGGGGTATTGATATTGTCTTTTTATACCACTATGACTTCCACCACTCTGCCAAGGTGCATTAAAAACATCTTGTTTAGCTACTGTAACGTCCATGTCTGTTCCACTGGGCATTGATATTGTCCTTTTATTCCACTGTATCCTCCACCACTCTTCCAAGGGGTATTGATATTGTCTTTTTATTCCACTGCAACTTCCACCTCTCTTCTAAGGGGCATTGATATTGTCTTTTTAATCCACTGCGACCTCCACCACTCTTCCAAGATGCATTAAAACAGTCTTGTTAAGCTACTGTGACCTCCACATCTCTTCCAAGGGGCATTAAAACCGTCTGGTTAAACCACTCTGAACTCCATAGCTCTTTCAAGAGGCATTGATATTGTCATTTTATTTCACTGTAACCTCAACCACTTTTTCAAGTGGCATTGATATTGTCTTTTTATTCCACTGCGATCTCCACTACTCTTCCAAGGGGCACTAAAACTGTCTTGTTAAGCTGCTGTGACCTCCCCGTGTCTTCCACGGGGCATTGATATTGTCTTTTTAGTACACTGTGACCTCCACCACCCTTCCAAGGGGCATTAAAACCGTATTGTTAAGCTACTGTGACCTCCACGTCTCTTCCAAGGTGCATTAAAACCGTCAATTTAAACCACTCTGAACTCCACAGCTCTTGCAAGAGGCATTGATATTGTATTTTTATTCCACTGTAACCTACAGCACTCTTTCAAGGGGCATTGATATTGTCTTTTTATTCCACTACGACTTCCACCACTCTCCCAATGTGCATTAAAAACATCTTGTTTAGCTACTGTAACGTCCATGTCTGTTCCACGGGGCATTGATATTGTCTTTTTATTCCACTGTATCCTCCACCACTCTTCCAAGGGATAATGATATTTTCTTTTTATTCCACTGCGACTTCCACCTCTCTTCTAAGGGACATTGATATTGTCTTTTTAATCCACTGCGACCTCCACCACTCTTCCAAGGGGCATTAAAACCGTCTTGTTAAGCTACTGTGACCTCCACGTCTCTTCCAAGGGGCATTAAAACAGTCAAATTAAACCACTCTGAACTCCACAGCTCTTGCAAGAGGCATTGATATTGTCTTTTTATTCCACTGTAACCTCCACCACTCTTCCAAGGGGCATTGATTTTGTCTTTTTAATCCACTGCGACCTCCATCTCTCTTCCAAGAAGCATTAAAACCTTCTTTTTTAGCTACTGTGACCTCCACGTCTATTCCACGGTGCCTTAAAACAATCTGGTTAAACCAATGTGAACTCCTCTGCTCTTCCAAAGGGCATTGATATTGTCATTTTATTCCACTGTAACCTCGAGCACTCTTCCAAGGGGCATTGATATTGTCTTTTTATTTTACTGCGAACTCCACCACTCTTCCAAGGGGCATTAATATTGTCTTTTTATTCCACTGAGATCTCCACCAGTCTTCCAAGGGTCATTTATATTGTCTTTTTATTCCACTACGATCTCCACTACCCTTCCAAGGGGCATTAAAACTGTCTTGTTAAGCTGCTGTGAACTCCCCGTGTCTTCCACGGGGCATTGATATTGTCTTTTTAGTCCACTGTGACCTCCACCACTCTTCCAAGGGGCATTAAAACTGTCTTGATAAGCTGCTGTGACCTCCACGTGTCTTCCACGGGGCATTGATATTGTCTTTTTTATCTACTGTGACATCCACGTCTCTTCCAAGGGGCAATAAAACCATCTGGTTAAACCACTCTGAACTGCACAGCTCTTCCAAGGGGCATTGGTATTGTGTTTTTATTCCACTCTAACCTCCACCACTCTTCCAAAGGGCATTGACATTGTCATTTTATTCCACTGCGACCTCCATCATTCTTCCAAGGGGCATTGATATTGTCTTTTTATTCCACTGCCACCTCCACCACTCTTCCAAGGGGCATTGATATTGTCTTTTTATTCCACTGCGACCTCCACCACTTTTCCAAGGGGCATTAAAATTGTTTTTTTAAGCTACTGTGTCCTCCACGTCACTTCCAATGGCCATTAAAACCGTCTGGTTACAACACTCTGAACTCCACAGCTCTTCCAAGGGGCATTGGTATTGTCTTTTTATTCCACTCTAACCTCCACCACTCTTTCAAGGGGCATTGACATTGTCTTTTTATTCCACTGCGACCTCCACCATTCTTCCAAGGGGCATTAAAACTGTCTTGTTAAGCTACAGTGACCTTCACATCTCTTCCATGGGGCTTTGATATTGTCCTTAAATGCCTCTGTAACCTCCACCACTCTACCAAGGGGCATTGATATTGTATTTTTATTCCACTGCGACCTCCACCACTCTTCCAAAGGGCATTGAAATTGTCTTTTTAATCCACTGCGACCTCCATCACTCTTCTAAGGGGCATTAAAACCGTCTTGTTAAGCTACTGTGACCTCCAAGTTTCTTACACAGGTCATTGATATTGTCTTTTTATTCCACTGTAACCTCCACCACTCTTCCAAGGGGCATTGATATTGTCTTTTTAATCCACTGCAACCTCCATCACTCTTCCAAGAAGCATTGAAACCGTCTTGTTAATCTACTGTGACCTCCACGTCTATTCCACGGTGCATTAAAACTTTCTGGTTAAACCACTGTGAACTCCACAGCTATTCCAAGTTGCATTGATATTGTCTTTTTATTCCCCTCTAACCTCCACCACTCTTCCAATGGGCATTGATATTGTCTTTTTATTTTACTGCGTCCTCCACCACTCTTCCAAGGGGCATTAATATTGTCTTTTTATTCCACTGTGACCTCCCTGTCTCTTCCAAGGGGCTTTGATATTGTCTTTTTTATTTAATTGGAACCTTCACCACTCTTCCAAGGGGCATTAATATTGTCTTTTTATTCCACTGTAACCTCCACCATTCTTCCAAGGGACATTGATATTGTCTATTTATTCCACTGTAACCGCCACCACTCTTCCAAGGAGCATTGACATTGTCTTTTTAGTCCACTGTAACCTCCACCACTCTTCCAAGAGGCATTGTTATTGTCTTTTTAAACCACAGCGACCTCTACCACTCCTCCAAGGGGCTTTAAAACAGTCTTGATAAGCTTCTGTGACCTCCACGTCTCTTCCAAGGGGCATTAAAAAAGCATGGTTAAACCACTCTGAACTCCACAGCTCTTTCAAGAGGCATTGATATTGTCTTTTTATTTCACTGTGATCTCCACCACTTTTCCAAGGGGCATTAAAACTGTCTTGTTCAGCTACTGTGACCTCCACGTGTCTTCCACGGGGCATTGATATTGTCTTTTTAATCCACTGTGACCTCCACCACTTTTCCAAGGGGCATTAAAACTATCTTTTTAATCTACTGTGACCTCCACGTCTCTTCCAAGGGGCAATAAAACCATCTGGTTAAACCACTCTGAACTGCACAGCTGTTCCAAGGGGCAATGGAATTGTCTTTTTATTCCACTCTAACCTCCACCACTCTTCCAAGGGGCATTGACATTGTCTTTTTATTCCACTGCGACCTCCATCATACTTCCAAGGGGCATTGATATTGTCTTTTTATTCCACTGCCACCTCCACCACTCTTCCAAGGGGCATTGATATTGTCTTTTTATTCCAATGCGACCTCCACCACTTTTCCAAGGGGCATTAAAATTGTCTTTTTAAGCTACTGTGTCCTCCACGTCACTTCCAATGGCCATTAAAACTGTCTGGTTAAACCACTCTGAACTCCACAGCTCTTCCAAGGGGCATTGGTATTGACTTTTTATTCCACTCTAACCTCCACCATTCTTCCAAGGGGCATTAAAACTGTATTGTTAAGCTACAGCGACCTTCACATCTCTTCCACGGGGCTTTGATATTGTCCTTAAATTCCACTGTAATCTCCACCACTCGACCAAGGGGCATTGATATTGCATTTTTATTCCACTGCGACCTCCACCACTCTTCCAAAGGGTATTGATATTGTCTTTTTAATCCACTGCGACCTCCATCACTCTTCTAAGGGGCATTAAAACCGTCTTGTTAAGCTTCTGTGACCTCCAAGTTTCTTACACAGGGCATTAATATTGTCTTTTTATTCCACTGTAACCTCCACCACTCTTCCAAGGGGCATTGATATTGTCTTTTTAATCCACTGCAATCTCCATCACTCTTCTAAGAAACATGGAAACCGTCTTGTTAAGCTACTGTGACCTCCACGTCTATTCCACGGTGCATTAAAACTTTCTGGTTAAACCACTGTGAACTCCACAGCTCTTCCAAGGGGCATTGATATTGTCTTTTTATTCCCCTCTAACCTCCACCACTCTTCCAAGGGGCATTGATATTGTCTTTTTATTTTACTGCGTCCTCCACCACTCTTCCAAGGGGCATTAATATTGTCTTTTTATTCCACTGTGACCTCCACGTCTCTTCCAAGGGCATTGATATTGTCTTTTTATTTAATTGGAACCTTCTCCACTCTTCCAAGGGGCATTGATATTGTCTTTTTATTCCACTGTAACCTCCACCATTTTTCCAAGGGACATTGATATTGTCTTTTTATTCCACTGTAACCACCACCACTCTTCCAAGGGGCATTGATATTGTCTTTTTATTCCACTGTAACCTCCACCACTCTTCCAAGGGGCATTGATATTGTCTTTTTAGTCCACAGCGACCTCTACCACTCCAACAAGGGGCTTTAAAACAGTCTTGTTAAGCTACAGTGACTTCCACAACTCTTCCTTGGGGCATTGATATTCTCTTTTTATTCCAATGTAACCTCCACCACTCTTCCAAGGGGTCATTGATTTTGTCTTTTTTTTCCACTGCGACCTCCAACACTCTTCCAAGGGGACTTGATCGTCTTTTTAATCCACTGCGACCTCCACAACTTTTCCAAGGGGCATTGATATTGTCTTTTTATTCCACTGCGACCTCCACCACTCTTCCAAGGGACATTGATATTGTCTTTTTAATCCACTGCTACCTCCACCACTCTTCCAAGGGACATTGATATTGTCTTTTTATTCCACTGCGACCTTCACCCCTCTTCCAAGGAACATTGATATTGTCTTTTTTTTCCACTGTAACCTCCACCACTCTTCTAAGGGGCATTGATATTTTCTTTTTATTCCACTGCGACCTCCACCACTCTTCCAAGGGGATCGATAATGTCTTTTTAATCCACTGCGACCTCTACCACTCTTCCAAGGGGCATTAAAACCGTCTTGTTAAGCTACTGTGACCTCCACATCTCTTCCAAGGGGCATTAAACCCGTCAATTTAAACCCCTCTGAACTCCACAGCTCTTGCAAGAGGCATTGATATTGTCTTTTTATTCCACTGTAACCTACAGCACTCTTTCAAGGGCATTGATATTGTCTTTTTATTCCACTATGACTTCCACCACTCTCCCAAGGTGCATTAAAAACATCTTGTTTAGCTACTGTAACGTCCATGTCTGTTCCACAGGGCATTGATATTGTCTTTTAATTGCACTGTATCCTCCACCACTCTTCCAAAGGGCATTGATATTGTCTTTTTAATCCACTGCAACCTCCATCACTCTTCCAAGAAGCATTGAAACCATCTTGTTAAGCTACTGTGACCTCCACTTCTATTCCACGGTGCATTAAAACTTTCTGGTTAAACCACTGTGAACTCCACCACTCTTCCAAGGGGCATTGATATTATCTTTTTATTTTACTGCGTCCTCCACCACTCTTCCAAGGGGCATTAATATTGTCTTTTTATTCCACTGTGACCTCCACGTCTCTTCCAAGGGGCATTGATATTGTCTTTTAATTTAACTGGAACCCCCACCACTCTTCCAAGGGGCAATGATATTGTCTTTTTATTCCACTGTAACCTCCACCATTCTTCCAAGGGACTTTGATGTTGTCTTTTTATTCCACTGTAACCACCACCACTCTTCCAAGGGGCATTGATATTGTCTTTTTATTCCACTGTAACCTCCACCACTCTTCCAAGGGGCATTGATATTGTCTTTTTAATCCACTGCGACCTCTACCACTCCTCCAAGGGGCTTTAAAAGAGTCTTGATAAGCTTCTGTGACCTCGACGTCTTTTCCATGGTTAAACAACTCTGAACTCCACAGTTTTTCCAAGAGGCACTGATATTGTCTTTTTATTCAACTGTAACCTCCACCACTCTTCCAAGGGGCATTGATATTGTCTTTTTTTTCCACTGCGACATCCACCGCTCTTCCAAGGGGATTTGATAGTCTTTTTAATCCACTGCGACCTCCACAACTCTACCAATGGGCATTAAAACCATCTTGTTAAGCTACTGTGACCTCCACGTCCCTTCCACGGGGCATTGATATTGTCTTTTTATTCCACTGCGACCTCCACCACTCTTCCAAGGGGCATTGATATTGTCTTTTTAATCCACTGCGACCTCCACCACTCTTCCAAGGGACATTGATATTGTCTTTTTATTCCACTGAGACCTCCACCACTCTTCCAAGGAGCATTAAAACTGTCTTGTTAAGCTACTGTGACCTCCACGTCTCTTCCAAGGGGCAATAAAACCATCTGGTTAAACCACTCTGAACTCCACCACTCTTCCAAGGGGCATTGACATTGTCTTTTTATTCCACTGCGACCTCCATCATTCTTCCAAGAGGCATTGATATTGGCTTTTTATTCCACTGCCACCTCCACCACTCTTCGAAGGGGCATTGGTATTGTCTTTTTATTCCACTGCGACCTCCACCACTTTTCCAAGGGGCATTAAAAACGTCTTTTTAAGCTACTATGTCCTCCACGTCTCTTACAATGCGCATTAAAACCGTCTGGTTAAACCACTCTGAACTCCACAGCTCTTCCAAGAGGCATTGATATTGTCTTTTTATTCCACTCTAACCTCCACCACTCTTCCAAGGGGCATTGACATTGTCTTTTTATTCCACTGCGACCTCCACCATTCTGTCAAGGGGCATTAAAACTGTCTTGTTAAGCTACAGTGACATCCACATCTCTTCCACAGGGCTTTGATATTGTCTTTAAATTCCACTGTAACCTCCACCACTCTTCCAAGGGGCATTGATATTGTATTTTTATTCCACTGCGACCTCCACCACTCTTCCAAACTGCATTGATATTGTCTTTTTAATCCACTGCGACCTCCATCACTCTTCTAAGGGGCATTAAAACCGTCTTGTTAAGCTACTGTGACCTCCACGTCCCTTCCACGGGGCATTGATATTGTCTTTTTATTCCACTGCGACCTCCACCACTCTTCCAAGGGGCATTGATATTGTCTTTTTAATCCACTGCGACCTCCACCACTCTTCCAAGGGATATTGATATTGTCTTTTTATTCCACTGCGACCTCCACCACTTTTCCAAGGGGCATTAAAAACGTCTTTTTAAGCTACTATGTCCTCCACGTCTCTTACAATGGGCATTAAAACCGTCTGGTTAAACCACTCTGAACTCCACAGCTCTTCCAAGAGGCATTGATATTGTCTTTTTATTCCACTCTAACCTCCACCACACTTCCAAGGGGCATTGACATTGTCTTTTTATTCCACTGCGACCTCCACCATTCTGTCAAGGGGCATTAAAACTGTCTTGTTAAGCTACAGTGACCTCCACATCTCTTCCACAGGGCTTTGATATTGTCTTTAAATTCCACTGTAACCTCCACCACTCTTCCAAGGGGCATTGATATTGTATTTTTATTCCACTGCGACCTCCACCACTCTTCCAAACTGCATTGATATTGTCTTTTTAATCCACTGCGACCTCCATCACTCTTCTAAGGGGCATTAAAACCGTCTTGTTAAGCTACTGTGACCTCCACGTCCCTTCCACGGGGCATTGATATTGTCTTTTTATTCCACTGCGACCTCCACCACTCTTCCAAGGGGCATCGATAATGTCTTTTTAATCCACTGCGACCTCCACCACTCTTCCAAGGGACATTAAAACCGTCTTGTTAAGCTACTGTGACCTCCACGTCTCTTCCATGGGGCATTAAACCCGTCAATTTAAACCACTCTGAACTCCACAGCTCTTGCAAGAGGCAGTGATATTGTCTTTATATTCCACTGTAACCTCCACCACTCTTCCAAGGGGCATTGATTTTGTCTTTTTAATCCACTGCGACCTCCATCTCTCTTCCCAGTAGCATTAAAACCGTCCTGTTTAGCTACTGTGACCTCCATGTCTCTTCCACGTTGCCTTAAAACCTTCTGGTTAAACCACTGTGAACTCCACAGCTCTTCCAAGGGGCATTGATATTGTCGTTTTATTCCACTGTAATCTCCACCACTCTTCCAAGGGGCATTGATATTGTCTTTTTATTTTACTGCGACCTCCACCACTCTTCCAAGGGACATTGATATTGTCTTTTTATTCCACTGCGACCTCCACCTCTCTTCCAAGGGGCACTAAAACCATCTTGTTAAGATACTGTGACCTCCACGTCTCTTCCAAGGGGCATTAAACCCGTCAATTTAAACCACTCTGAACTCCACAGCTCTTGCAAGAGGCATTGATGTTGTCTTTTTTTTCCACTGTAACCTCCACCACTCTTCCAAGGGGCATTAAAACCATCTTGTTAAGCTACTGTAAACTCCAAGTCTCTTCCACGAGGCATTGATATTGTCTTTTTATTCCACTCCGACCTCCACATCTCTTCCAAGGGGAATTGATATTGTCTTTTTATTCCACTGCGACCTCCACCACTCTTCTAAGGGGCATGGATATTGTCTTTTTAATCCACTGCGACCTCCACAACTCTTCCAAGGGGCATTAAAACAGTTTTGATAAGCTACTGTGACCTCCACGTCTCTTCCAAGGGGCATTAAAACCGTCTGGTTAAAAGACTCTGAACTCCACAGCTCTTCCAAGAGGCTTTGATATTGTCTTTTTATTCGACTGTAACCTCCACCACTCTTCCAAGGGGCATTAAAACCGTCTTGTTAAGCTACTGTGACCTCCACCTGTCTTCCAAGGGGCATTAAAACTGTCAATATAAACCACTCTGAACTCCACAGCTCTTGCAAGAGGCATTGATATTGTCTTTTTATTCCACTGTAACCTCCACCATTCTTCCAAGGGGCATTGATTTTGTCTTTTTAATCCACTGTGACCTCCATCACTCTTCCAAGAAGCATTAAAACCGTCTTGTTTAGCTACTGTGACCTCCACGTCTATTCTACGATGCCTTAAAACCTTCTGGTTAAACCATTGTGAACTCCACAGCTCTTCCAAGGGGCATTGATATTGTCTTTTTATTCCACTGTAACCTCCACCACTCTTCCAAGGGGCATTGATATTGTCTTTTTATTCCACTGCGACCTCCACCTCTCTTCGAAGGGCCATTAAAACCATCTTGTTAAGCTACTGTGAACTCCAAGTCTCTTCCACGAGGCATTGATATTGTCTTTTTATTCCACTGCGACCTCCACATCTCTTCCAAGGGGAATTGATATTGTCTTTTTATTCCACTGCGACCTCCACCACTCTTCTAAGGGGCATTGATATTGTCTTTTTACTCCACTGTGACCTCCACCACTCTTCCAAGGGGCATTAAAACAGTCTTGATAAGCTACTGTGACCTCCACGCCTCTTCCAAGGGGCATTAAACCATCTGGTTAAACCACTCTGTACTCCACAGCTCTTCCAAGAGGCATTGATATTGTCTTTTTATTCAACTGTAACCTCCACCACTCTTCCAAGGGGCATTGATATTGTCTCTGTTTTCCACTGCGACCTCCACCACTCTTCCAAGGGGCTTTGATCTTGTCTTTTTTATCCACTGCTAACTCCACCACTCTTCCAATGGGCATTAAAACCATCTTGTTATGCTACTGTGACCTCCACGTCCCTTCCACGGGGCATTGAAATTGTCTTTTTATTCCATTGCGACCTCCACCACTCTTCCAAGGGGCATTAAAACCGTCTTGTTAAGCTACTGTGACCTCCAAGTCTCTTCCAAGGGGCATTAAAACCGTCTGGTTAAACCGCTCTGAGCTCCACAGCTCTTCCAAGGGGCATTGACAATGTCTTTTTATTCCATTGTAACCTTCTGCACTCTTCCAAGTGCATTGATATTGTCTTTTTAATCCACTGCGACCTCCACCACTCTTCCAAGGGGCATTGATATTGTCTTTTTAATCCACTGCGACCTCCACCACTCTTCCAAGGGACATTGATATGGTCTTTTTATTCCACTGCGACCTTCACCCCTCTTCCAAGGAACATTGATATGGTCTTTTTTTCCCACTGTAACCTCCAACACTCTTCTAAGGGGCATTGATATTTTCTTTTTATTCCACTGCGACCTCCACCACTCTTCCAAGGGGTATCGATAATGTCTTTTTAATCCACTGCGACCTCCACCACTCTTCCAAGGGGCATTAAAACCGTCTTGTTAAGCTGCTGTGTCCTAAACGTCTCTTCCAAGGGGCATTAAACCCGTCAACTTAAACCACTCTGAACTCCATAGCTCTTGCAAGAGGCATTGATATTGTCTTTTTATTCCACTGTAACCTCCACCACTCTCCCAAGGGGCATTGATTTTGTCTTTTTAATCCACTGCGACCTCCATCTCTCTTCCAAGAAGCATTAAAACAGTCTTGTTTAGCTACTGTGACCTTCCCGTATATTCCACGGTGCCTTAAAACCTTCTGTTTAAACCACTGTGAACTCCACAGCTCTTCCAAGGGGCATTGATATTGTCATTTTATTCCACTGTAACCTCCACCACTCTTCCAAGGGGCATTGATATTGTCTTTTTATTTTACTGCGACCTCCACCTCTCTTCCAAGCGGCATTAATATTGTCCTTTTATTCCACTGCGACCTCCACCACTCTTCCAAGGGTCATTGATATTGTCTTTTTATTCCACTGCGACCTCCACCTCTCTTCCAAGGGGCATTGATATTGTCTTTTTAATCAACTGCGACCTTCACAACTCTTCCAAGGGGCATTGATATTGTCTTTTTATTCCACTGCGACCTCCACCTCTCTTCCAAGGGGCATTAAAACCATCTTGTTAAGCTACTGTGACCTCCAAGTCTCTTCCATGAGGCATTGATATTGTCTTATTATTCCACTGCGACCTCCACATCTCTTACATGAGGCATTTATATTGTCAGTTTATTCGACTGTAACCTCCACCACTCTTTCAAGGGGCATTAAAACCGTCTTGTTAAGCTACTGTGACCTCCACCTGTCTTCCAAGGGGCATTAAAACCGTCAATTTAAACCACTCTGAACTCCACAGCTCTTGCAAGAGATATTGATATTGTCTTTTTATTCCACAGTAACCTCCACCATTCTTCCAAGGGGCATTGATTTTGTCTTTTTAATCCACTGTGACCTCCATCACTCTTCCAAGAAGCATTAAAACCGTCTTGTTTAGCTACTGTGACCTCCACGTCTATTCCATGGTGCCTTAAAACCTTCTGGTTAAACCACTGTGAACTCCACAGCTCTTCCAAGGGGCATTGATATTGTCTTTTTATTCCACAGTAACCTCCACATCTCTTCCAAGGGGCATTGATATTGTCTTTTTATTTTACTGCGACCTCCACCACTCTTCCAAGGGACATTAATATTGTCTTTTTCTTCCACTGCGACCTCCACCACTCTTCCAAGGGTCATTGATATTGTCTTTTTATTCCACTGTAACCTCCACCACTCTTCTAAGGGTCATTGATATTGTCTTTTTATTCCACTGCAACCTCCACCTCTCTTCCAAGGGGCATTAAAACCATCTTGTTAAGCTACTGTGAACTCTAAGTCTCTTCCACGAGGCATTTATATTGTCTTTTTAATCCACTGCGACCTCCACCACTTTTCCAAGGGGCATTAAAACAGTCTTGATAAGCTACTGTGACCTCCACGTCTCTTCCAAGGGGCATTAAACCGTCTGGTTAAACCACTCTGTACTCCACAGCTCTTCCAAGAGGCATTGATATTGTCTTTTTATTCCACTGCGACCTCCACCACTCTTCCAAGGGGCTTTGATATTGTCTTTATTATCCACTGCGAACTCCACCACTCTTCCAATGGGCATTAAAACCGTCTTGTTATGCTACTGTGACCTCCACGTCCCTTCCACTGGGCATTGATATTGTCTTTTGATTCCATTGCGACCTCCACCACTCTTCCAAGGGGCATTAATACTGGCTTGTTAAGCTATTGCGACCTCCAAGTCTCTTCCAAGGGGCATTAAAACCGTCTGGATAAACCGCTCTGAGCTACACAGCTCTTCCAAGGGGCATTGACAATGTCTTTTTATTCCATTGTAATCTTCTGCACTCTTCCAAGTGCATTGATATTGTCCTTTTATTCCTCTGCGACATCCACGACTCTTCCAAGGGGCATTAAAACCGTCTTGTTAAGCTACTGTGACCTCCAAGTTTCTTACACAGGGCATTGTTATTGTCTTTTTATTCCACTGTAACCTCCACCACTTTTCAAAGGGGCATTGATATTGTCTGTTTATTCCACTGTAACCTCCACCAATCTTCCAACGGGCATTGATATTGTCTTTTTAATCCACTGCGACCTCCACCACTCTTCTAAGGGGCATTGATATTGTCTTTTAAATCCACAATGATCTCCACCACTCTTCCAAGGGGCATTAAAACAGTCTTGTTAAGCTACTGTGACATCCTTGTCTCTTCCAAGGGGCATTAAAACTGTCTGGTTAAACACTCTGAACTCCACAGCTCTTACAAGAGGCAATGATATTGTCTTTTTATTCAAATGCAACATCCACCACTCTTCCAAGCGGCATTGATATTGTCTTTTTATTCCACTGCGACCTCCACCTCTCTTCTAAGGGGCATTGATATTGTCTTTTTAATCAACTGTGACCTCCAACTCTCTTCCAAGGGGCATTAAAACCGTCTTGTGAAGCTACTGTGACCTCCACGTCCCTTCCACTGGGCATTGATATTGTCTTTTTATTCCACTGCGACCTTCACCACTCTTCCAAGGGGCATTGATATTGTCTTTTTAATCCACTGCGACCTCCACCACTCTTCCAAGGGGCATTGATATTGTCTTTTTATTCCACTGCGACCTCCACCTCTCTTCCAAGGGGCATTAAAACCATCTTGTTAAGCTACTGTGACTTCCAAGTCTCTTCCACGTGGCATTGATATTGTCTTTTTATTCCACTGCGACCTCCACATCTCTTCCAAGGGGAATTGATATTGTCTTTTTATTCCACTGCGACCTCTACCACTCTTCTAAGGGGCATTGATATTGTCTTTTTAATCCACTCCGACCTCCTCCACTCTTCCAAGGGGCATTAAAACAGTCTTGATAAGCTACTGTGACCTCCACATTTCTTCCAAGGGGCATTAAACCATCTGGTTAAACCACTCTGTACTCCACAGCTCTTCCAAGAGGCAATGATATTGTCTTTTTATTCGAAAGTAACCTCCACCACTATTCCAAGGGGCATTGATATTGTCTCTGTTTTCCACTGCGACCTCCACCACTCTTCCAAGGGGCATTAAAACCGTCAATTTAAACCACTCTGAACTCCACAGCTCTTACAAGGAGCACTGGTATTGTCTTTTTATTCCACTCTAACCTCCACCACTCTTCCAAGGAGCATTGACATTGTCTATTTATTCCACTGCGACCTCCACCACTCTTCCAAGGGGCATTAAGACCATCTTGTTAAGCTACAGTGACCTCCACAACTCTTCCTTGGGGCATTGATATTGTCTTTTTATTCCACTGTAACCTCCACCACTCTTCCAAGGGGTCATTGATTTTGTCTTTTTATTCCACTGCGACCTCTACCACTCTTCCAATGGGCATTGATATTGTCTTTTTAATTCCCTGCAACCTCCACCACTCTTCCAAGGGGCATTAAGACCGTCTTTTTAAGCTACTGTGACCTCCACTTCCCTTCCACGGGGCATTGATATTGTCTTTTTATTCCACTGCGACCTCCACCACTCTTCCAAGGGGCATTGGTTTTGTCTTTTTAATCCACTATGACCTCCATCACTCTTCCAAGAAGCATTAAAACCGTCTTGTTTAGCTACTGTGACCTCCACGTCTATTCCATGGTGCCTTAAAACCTTATTGTTAAACCACTGTAAACTCCACCATTCTTCCAAAGGGCATTGATATTGTCTTTTTATTTTACTGCGACCTCCACCACTCTTCCAAGGGGCATTAATATTGTCTTTTTATTCCAGTGCGACCTCCACCACTCTTCCAAGGGTCATTGATATTGTCTTTTTATTCCACTGTAACTTCCATCACTCTTCCACGTGGCATTGATATTGTCTTTTTATTCCACTGCGACCTCCACATCTCTTCCAAGGGGAATTGATATTGTCTTTTTATTCCACTGCGACCTCTACCACTCTTCTAAGGGGCATTGATATTGTCTTTTTAATCCACTCCGACCTCCACCACTCTTCCAAGGGGCATTAAAACAGTCTTGATAAGCTACTGTGACCTCCACATTTCTTCCAAGGGGCATTAAACCATCTGGTTAAACCACTCTGTACTCCACAGCTCTTCCAAGAGGCAATGATATTGTCTTTTTATTCGACAGTAACCTCCACCACTCTTCCAAGGGGCATTGATATTGTCTCTGTTTTCCACTGCGACCTCCACCACTCTTCCAAGGGGCATTAAAACCGTCAATTTAAACCACTCTGAACTCCACAGCTCTTACAAGGAGCACTGGTATTGTCTTTTTATTCCACTCTAACCTCCACCACTCTTCCAAGGAGCATTGACATTGTCTATTTATTCCACTGCGACCTCCACCACTCTTCCAAGGGGCATTAAGACCATCTTGTTAAGCTACAGTGACCTCCACAACTCTTCCTTCGGGCATTGATATTGTCTTTTTATTCCACTGTAACCTCCACCACTCTTCCAAGGGGTCATTGATTTTGTCTTTTTATTCCACTGCGACCTCTACCACTCTTCCAATGGGCTTTGATATTGTCTTTTTAATCCAATGCAACCTCCACCACCCTTCCAAGGGGCATTAAAACCGTCTTTTTAAGCTACTGTGACCTCCACTTCCCTTCCACGGGGCATTGATATTGTCTTTTTATTCCACTGCGACCTCAACCACTCTTCCAAGGGGCATTGATATTGTCTTTTTAATCCACTGCGAACTCCACAAGTCTTCCAAGGGGCATTAAAACGGTAAATTAAACCACTCTGATCTCTACAGCTCTTCCAAGGAGCATTGGTATTGTCTTACCTCTAACCTCCACCACTCTTCGAAGGGGCATTGACACTGTCTTTTTATTCCACTGCGGCCTCCACCACTCTTCCAAGCGGCATTAAGACCATCTTGTTAAACTACAGTGACCTCCACAACTCTTCCAAGGGGCACAAAACCGTTTGCTTAATCCACTCTGTACTCCACAGCTCTTCCAAGGGGCATTGATATTGTCTTTTTATTTCACTGTAACTTCCACCACTCTTTCAAGGGGCATTGATATTGTATTTTTATTCCACTGTGACCTCCACCACTCTTCCAAGGGGCATTAAAACCGTCTTGTTAAACTACTGTGACCTCCAAGTCTCTTCCAAGGGGCATTAAAACCATCTGGTTAAACCGCTCTGAGCTCCACAGCTTTTCCAAGGGGCATTGACAATGTCTTTTTATTCCATTGTAACCTTCTGCACTCTTCCAAGTGCATTGATATTGTCTTTTTATTTTACTGCGCCCTCCATCACACTTCCAAGGGGCATTAATACCGTATTGTTAAGCTACTGTGACCTCCAAGATTCTTACACAGGGCATTGATATTGTCTTTTTATTCCACTGTAACCTCCACCACTTTTCCAAGGGGCATTGATATTGTCTTTTTAATCCACTGCGACCTCCATCACTCTTCCAAGAAGCATTGAAACCATCTTGTTAAGCTACTGTGACCTCCACGTCTTTTCCACGGTGCATTAAAACTTTCTGGTTAAACCACTGTGAACTCCACAGCTCTTCCAAGGGGCATTGATATTGTCTTTTTATTCCACTCTAACCTCCATCACTCTTCCAAGAGGCATTGATATTGTCTTTTTAATTTATTGGAAACTCCACCACTCTTCCAAGGGGCATTGATATTGTCTTTTTATTCAACTGCGACCTCCACCATTCTTCCAAGGGACATTGATATTGTCTTTTTATTCCACTGTATCCTCCACCACTGTTCCAAGGGGCATTGATATTGTCATTTTATTCCACTGTAACCTCCACCACTCTTCCAAGGGGCATTGATATTGTCTTTTTAATCCACTGCGACTTCTGCCACTCCTCCAAGGGGCTTTAAAACAGTCTTGATAAGCTTCTATGACCTCCACGTCTCTTCCAAGGGGCATTTACACTGCATGGTTAAACCACTCTGAACTCCACAGCTCTTCCAAGAGGCATTGATATTGTCTTTTTATTCAACTGTAACCTCCAGCACTCTTCCAAGGGGCATTGATATTGTCTTTTTTTTCCTCTGCGACCTCCACCACTCTTCCAAGGGGATTTGATAGTCTTTTTAATCCACTGCGACCTCCACCACTCTTCCAAGGGGCATTAAAACCGTCTTCTTAAGCTAGTGTGACCTCCACGTCCCTTCCACGGGGCATTGATATTGTCTTTTTATTCCACTTTAACCTCCACCACTCTTCCAAGGGGCATTGATTTTGTCTTTTTAATCCACTGCAACCTCCATCTCTCTTCCAAGAAGCATTAAAACCGTCTTGTTTAGCTACTGTGAACTCCACGTCTATTCCACAGTGACTTAAAACCTTTTGGTTAAACCACTGTGAACTTCACAGCTCTTCCAAGGGGCATTGATATTGTCTTTTTATTCCACTGTAACCTCCACCACTCTTCCAAGGGGCATTGATATTGTCTTTTTATTTTTCTGCGACCTCCACCACTCTTCCAAGGCGCATTAATATTGTCTTTTTATTCCACTACGACCTCCACCACTCTTCCAAGGGTCATTGATATGGTCTTTTTATTCCACTGTAACCTCCACCACTCTTTCAAGGGGCATTGATATTGTCTTTTTATTCCACTGCGACCTCCACCTCTCTTCCAAGGGGCATTAAAACCAACTTGTTAATATACTGTGACCTTCAAGTCTCTTCCACGAGGCATTGATATTGTCTTTTTATTCCACTGCTACCTCCACATCTCTTTCAAGGGGCATTGATATTGTCTTTTTATTCCCCTGCGACCTCCACCTCTCTTCCAAGGGGCATTAAAACCATCTTGTTAATATACTGTGACCTCCAAGTCTCTTCCACGAGGCATTGATATTGTCTTTTTATTCCACTGCGACCTCCACATCTCTTCCAAGTGGAATTTATATTGTCTTTTTATTCCACTGCGACCTCCACCACTCTTCTAAGGGGCATTGATATTGTATTTTTAATCCACTGCGACCTCCAACACTCTTCCAAGGGGCAATAAAACAGTTTTGATAAGCTACTGTTACCTCCACGTCTCTTCCAAGGGGCAATAAAACCGTCTGGTTAAACCACTCTGAGCTCCACAGCTCTTCCAAGAGGCATTGATATTGTCTTTTTATTCCACTGCGACCTCCACCACTCTTCCAAGGTTCATTGATATTGTCTTTTTAATCCACTGCGACCTCCACCACTCTTCCAAGGGGCATTTAAACCATCTTGTTAAGCTTCTGTCACCTCCACGTCTCTTCCAACGGGCACTAAAACCGTTTGGTACAACCACTCTGTACTCCACAGACCTTGCAAGGGGCATTGATATTGTCTTTTTATTTCACTGTAACTTCCACCACTCTTTCAAGGGGCATTGATATTGTATTTTTATTCCACTGTGACCTCCACCACTCTTCCAAGGGGCAATTAAAACCGTCTTGTTAAGCTACTGTGACCTCCAAGTCGCTTCCTAGCGGCATTAAAACCATCTGGTTAAACCGCTCTGAGCTCCACAGCTCTTCCAAGGGGCATTGACAATGTCTTTTTATTCCATTGTAACCTTCTGCACTCTTCCAAGTGCATTGATATTGTCTTTTTATTTTACTGCGACCTCCATCACTCTTCCAAGGGGCATTAAAACCGTCTTGTTAAGCTACTGTGACCTCCAAGTTTCTTACACAGGGCATTGATATTGTCTTTTTATTCAACTGTAACCTCCACCACTCTTCCAAGGGGCATTGATATTGTATTTTTAATCCACTGCGACCTCCATCACTCTTCCAAGAAGCATTGAAACCGTCTTGTTAAGCTACTGTGACTTCCAAGTCTATTCCACGGTGCATTAAAACATTCTGGTTAAACCACCGTGAACTCCACAGGTCTTCCAAGGGGCATTGATATTGTCTTTTTATTCCACTCTAACCTCCACCACTCTTCCAAGGGGCACTGATATTGTCTTTTTATTTTACTGCGACCTCCACCACTCTTCCAAGGGGCATTAATATTGTGTTTTTATTCCACTGTGACCTCCACGTCTCTTCCAAAGGGCATTGATATTGTCTTTTTAATTAATTGGAACCTCCACCACTCTTCCAAGGGGCATTGATATTATCTTTTTATTCCACTGTAACCTCCACCATTCTTCCAAGGGACATTGATATTGTCTTTTTATTCCGCTGTAAGCTCCACCACTCTTCCAAGGGGCATTGATATTGTCTTTTTATTCCACTGTAACCTCCACCACTCTTCCAAGGGGCATTGATATTGTCTTTTTAATCCACTGTGACCTCTACCACTCCTCCAAGGGGCTTTAAAACAGTATTTATAAGCTTCTGTGACCTCCACGTCACCGCCAAGGGGCATTTAAACCGCATGGTTAAACCGCTCTGAACTCCACCACTCTTCCAAGGGGCATTGATATTGTCTTTTTTTTCCACTGCGTACTCCACCACTCTTCCAAGGGGATTTGATAGTCTTTTTAATCCACTGCGACCTCCACCACTCTTCCAAGGTGCATTAAAACCATCTTGTTAAGCTACTGTGACCTCCACGTACCTTCCATGGGGCATTGATATTGTCTTTTTATTCCACTGCGACCTCCACCACTCTTCCAAGGGGCATTGATATTGTCTTTTTAATCCACTGCGACCTCCACCACTCTTCCAAGTGACATTGATATTGTCTTTTTATTCCACTGCGACATTCACCCCTCTTCCAAGGAACATTAATATTGTCTTTTTTTTCCACTGAACCCTCCACCACTCTTGTAAGGGGCATTGATATTTTCTTTTTATTCCACTGCGACCTCCACCACTTTTCCAAGGGGCATCGATAATGTCTTTTTATTCCACTGTAACCTCCACCACTCTTCCAAGGGGCATTGATATTGTCTTTTTATTCCACTGAGACTTCAACCACTCTTCCACAAGGCATTGATATTGTCTTTTTATTCCACTGTGACCTCCACGTCTCTTCCAAGGGGAATTAAAACCGTTAATTTAAACCACTCTGAACTCTACAGCTCTTCCAAGGAGCATTGGTAATGTCTTTTTATTCCACTCTAACCTCCACCACTCTTCCAAGGGGGCATTAACATTGTCTTTTTATTCCACTGCGACCTCCACCACTCTTCCAAGCGGCATTAAGACCATCTTGTTAAGCTACAGTGACCTCCACAACTCTTCCACGGGGCATTGATATTGTCTTTTATTCCACTGTGACCTCCACCACTCTTCCAAGGGGCATTAAAATGGTCTTGTTAAGCTACTGTGACGTCGAATTCTCTTCCAAGGGGCATTAAAACCATCTGGTTAAACCACTCTGAACTCCACAGCTTTTCCAGGGGGCATTTGTATTGTCTTGTAATTTCACTCTAACCTCCACCACTCTTCCAAGGGGCTTTGACATTGTCTTTTTATTCCACTGCGACCTCCACCACTCTTCCAAGGGGCATTGATATTGTCTTTTTAGTCCAATGCGCACTCCATACCTCTCCAAGGGGCATTAAAACCGTCTTGTTAAGCTACTGTGACCTCCACGTGTCTTCGAAGGGGCATTGATATTGTCTTTTTATTCCACTGTAACCTCCACCACTCTTCCAAGGGGCATTGATATTGTCTTTTTAATCCACTGCGACCTCTGCCACTCCTCCAAGGGGCTTTAAAACAGTCTTCATAAGCTTCTGTGACCTCCACGTCTCTTCCAAGGGGCATTTAAACCGCATGGTTAAACCACTCTGAACTCTACAGCTCTTCCAAGTGGCATTGATATTGTCTTTTCATTCAACTGTAACCTCCACCACTCTTCCAAGGGGCATTGATATTGTCTTTTTATTCCACTGCGTCTTCCACCACTCTCCCAAGGGGCATTAAAACTGTCTTGTTAAGCTGCGGTAACCTCCATGTCTATTTCACGGGGCATTGATATTGTCTTTTTATTCAAATGTAACCTCCACCACTCTTCTAAGGGGCCGTGATATTGTCTTTTTAAACCACTGCGGCCTCCACCACTCTTCCAAGGGACATTAAAACAGTCTTGATAAGCTACTGTGACCTGTACGTCTCTTCTAAGGGGCAATAAAACCGTCTGGTTAATCCATTCTGTACTCCACAGTTCTTCCAAGGAGCATTGATACAGTCTTTTTATTCGACTGTAACCTCCACCACTCTTCCAAGGGGCATTGATATTGACTTTTTATTCCACTGCGACCTCCAACACTCTTCCAAGGGGCATTGATATTGTCTTTTTAATCCACTGCGACCTCCACCACTCTTCCAAGTGGCATTAAAACCGTCTTGTTTAGCTACTGTGACCTCCACGTCCCTTCCACGGGGCATTGATATTGTTTTTTAATTCCACTGCGACCTCCACAACTCTTCCAAGGGGCATTGATATTGTCTTTTTAATCCAATGCGACCTCCACCACTCTTCCAAGGCCATTGAAACAGTCTTGTTAACTACTGTGACCTCCAAGTCTCTTCAAAGGGGCATTAAAACCGTCCGGTTAAACCACTCTGAACTCCACAGCTCTTCCAAGGGGCATTGATATTGTCTTATTTTTCCACTGCGACCTCCACCACTCTTCCAAGGGGTATTAAAACCATCTTGTTAAGCTACTGTGACCTCCACGTGTCTTCCACGGGGCATTGATATTGTATTTTTAATCCACTGTGACCTCCACCACTTTTCCAAGGGGCATTAAAACCGACCTGTTTATCTACTTTGACCTCCACATCTCTTCCAAGGGGCAATAAAACCAACTGGTTAAACCACTCTGAACTCCACAGCTTTTCCAAGGGGCATTTGTATTGTCTTTTTATTCCACTCTAACCTCCACCACTCTTCCAAAGGGCATTGACATTGTCTTTTTATTCCACTGCGACCTCCATCATTCTTTCAAGGGGCATTGATATTGTCTTTTTATTCCACTGCAACCTCCACCACTCTTCCAAAGGGCATTGATATTGTCTTTTTAATCCACTGCGACCTCCACCACTTTTCCAAGGGGCATTAAAAACGTCTTTTTAAGCTACTGTGACCTCCACGTCACTTCCAAGGGGCATTGAAACCATCAATTTCAACCACACTGAACTCCACAGCTCTTGCAAGAGGCATTGATATTGCCTTTTTATTCCATTGTAATCTCCAGCACTCTTCCACAGGGCATTGATATTGTCTTTTTATTCCACTGCGTCTTCCACCACTCTCCCAAGGGGCATTAAAACTGTCTTGTTAAGCTGCTGTAACCTCCATGTCTATTTCACGGGGCATTGATATTGTCTTTTTATTCCACTGCAACCTCCACCACTCCTCCAAAGGGCATTGATATAGTCTTTTTAATCCACTGCGACCTCCACCACTTTTCCAAGTGGCATTAAAAACGTCTTTTTAAGCTACTGTGACTTCCACTTCACTTCCAATGGGCATTAAAACCGTCTGATTAAACCACTCTGAACTCCACAGCTCTTCCAAGGGGCATTGGTATTGTCTTTTTATTCCACTCTAACCTCCACCACTCTTCCAAGGGACATTGATATTGTCTTTTTAATCCACTGCGACCTCCACCACTCTTCCAAGTGGCATTAAAACCGTCTTGTTTAGCTACTGTCACCTCCACGTCCCTTCCACGGGGCATTGATATTGTTTTTTAATTCCACTGCGACCTCCACAACTCTTCCAAGGGGCATTGATATTCTCTTTTTAATCCAATGCGACCTCCACCACTCTTCCAAGGCCATTAACACAGTCTTGTTAACTACTGTGACCTCCAAGTCTCTTCAAAGGGGCATTAAAACCGTCTGGTTAAACCACTCTGAACTCCACAGCTCTTCCAAGGGGCATTGATATTGTCTTATTTTTCCACTGCGACCTCCACCACTCTTCCAAGTAGCATTAAAACCATCTTGTTAAGCTGCTGTGACCTCCACTTGTCTTCCACGGGGCATTGATATTGTCTTTTTAATCCACTGTGACCTCCACCACTTTTCCAAGGGGCATTAAAACCGACTTGTTAATCTACTTTGACCTCCACATCTCTTCCAAGGGGCAATAAAACCATCTGGTTAAACCACTCTGAACTCCACAGCTCTTCCAAGGGGCATTGATATTGTCTTTAATTCCACTCTAGCCTCCACCACTCTTCCAAGGGGCATTGACATTGTCTTTTTATTCCACTGCGACCTCCACCATTCTTCCAATGTGCATTAAAACTGTCTTGTTAAGCTACTGTGACCTCCACTTCTCTTCCAAGGGGCATTGAAACCGTCAATTTCAACCACACTGAACTCCACAGCTCTTCAAGAGGCATTGATATTGTCTTTTTATTCCATTGTAATCTCCAGCACTCTTCCACAGGGCATTGATATTGTCTTTTTATTCCACTGCATCTTCCACCACTCTCCCAAGGGGCATTAAAACTGTCTTGTTAAGCTGCTGTAACCTCCATGTCTATTTCACGGGGCATTGATATTGTCTTTTTATTCAAATGTAACCTCCACCACTCTTCTAAGGGGCAGTGATATTGTCTTTTTAAACCACTGCGACATCCACCACTCTTCCAAGGGGCATTAAACAGTCTTGATAAGCTACTGTGACCTCTACGTCTCTTCTAAGGGGCAATAAAACTGTCTGGTTAAACCATTCTGTACTCCACAGTTCTTCCAAGGAGCATTGATATAGTCTTTTTATTCGACTGTAACCTCCACCACTCTTCCAAGGGGCATTGATATTGTCTTTTTATTCCACTTTAACCTCCATCACTCTTCCAAGGGGCATTGATATTGTCTTTTTAATCCACTGCGACCTCCACCACTCTTCCAAGGGGCATTAAAACAGTCTTGTTCAGCTTCTGTGGCCTCCACGTCTCTTCCAAGGGGCATTAAAACCGTCTGGTTAAACCACTCTAAACTCCACAGCTCTTCCGAGGGGTATTGATATTGTCTTTTTATTCCACTGTAACCTCCACCACTCTTCCAAGGGGCATTGATTTTGTCTTTTTATTCCACTGTGACCTCCACCACTCTTCAAAGGGGCATTGATAATGTCTTTTTAATCCACTGCGACCTCCACCACTCTTCCAAGGGGCTTTAAAACGGTCTTGCTAAGCTACTGTGACGTCAAAGTCTCTTCAAAAGGGCATTAAAAACATCTGGTTAAACCATTCTGAACTCCACAGCTCTTCCAAGGGGCATTTGTATTGTCTTTTTATTCCACTCTAACCTCCACCACTCTTCCATGGGGCATTGACATTGTCTTTTTTATTCCACTGCGACCTCCATCACTCTCCAAGGGGCATTAAAACCGTCTTGTTAAGCTACTGTGACATCCACGTGTCTTCGAAGGGGCATTGATAATGTCTTTTTATTCCACTGTAACCTCCACCAATCTTCCAAGGGGCATTGATATTGTTTTTTTACTCCACTGCGACCTCCACGACTCTACCAGGGGGCAATTAAACCGTCTTGATAAGTTACTGTGACCACCACGTCTCTTCCAAGGGGCGTTAAAACCGTCTGGTAATTCCACTCTGAACTCCACAGCTCTTCTAAGGGGCATTATTATTGTCTTTTTATTCCACTGTAAACTCCACCACTCTTCCAAGGGGCATTGATATTGTCTTTTTAATCCACTGCGAGCTTCACCAGTCCTCCAAGGGGCATTAAACCATCTTGTTAAGCTCCTGTGACCTCCACGTCTATTCCATAGGGCATTTTTATTGTCTTTTAATTCCAATGTAACATCCACCACTCGTCCAAGGTGCATTGATATTGTCTTTTTATTCCACTGCAACTTACACCACTCTTCCAAGAGGCATTGATATTGTCTTTTTAATCCACGGTGACCTCCAGCACTCTTCCAAGGGGCATTAAAAACGTCTTGCTAAGCTGCTGTGACCTCAACGTCTCTTCCACGGGCCATTGATATTGTCTTTTTAATCCACTGAAACCTCCACCACTCATTCAAGGGGCATTGATATTGTCTTTTTATTCCAAGGTAACCTCCACCACTCTTCCAAGCTGCATTGATATTGTCTTTTTATTCCACTGTAATGTCCACCACTCTTCCAAGGGGCACTGATATTGTCTTTTTATTCCACTGCGACCTCCAACACTCTTCCAATGGGCATTGATATTGTCTTTTTAATCCACTGCGACCTCCACCACTCTTCCAATTGGCATTAAAACAGTCTTGTTAAGCTATTGTGACCTCCACGTCTTTTCCAAGGTGCGTTAAAACCGTCTGGATAAACCACTCTGAACTCCACAGCTCTTCCAAGGGGCATTGGTATTGTCTTTTTCTTCCACTCTAACCTCCACCACTCTTCCAAAGGGCATTGACATTGTTTTTTTATTCCACTGCGACCTCCACCACTCTTCCAAGGGGCATTAAAACTGTCTTGTTAAGCTACACTGACCTCCACATCTCTTCCACTGGGCATTGATATTGTCTTTTTATTCCACTGTAACCTCCACCACTCTTCCAAGGGGCATTGATATTGTCTTTTTATTCCACTGTGACCTCCACCACTCTTCCAAGGGGCATTGATATTGTCTTTTTAATCCAGTGCGACCGCAACCACTCTTCCTTGTGGCATAAAACCGTAATTTTAAGCTACTGTGACCTCCACGTCTCTTCCAAGGTGCATTAAAACCGTATTGTTAAACCACTGTGAACTCCACAGTTCTTCCAAGGTTCAATGATATTGTCTTTTTATTCCACTGTAACCTCCAACACTCTTCCAAGGGGCATTGATATTGTCTTTTTATTCAACTGAGACTTCCACCACTCCTTCAAGGAGCATTGACATTGTCTTTTTAATCCACTTCGACCTCCACCACTCTTCCAAGGGGCATTAAAACAGTCTTGTTAATCTACTGTAAACTCCACTTCTCTTCAAAGGGGCATTAAGGCCGTCAATTTAAACCACTCTCAACTCCGCAGCTCTTGCAAGGGGCATTGATATTGTCTTTTTATTCCACTTTAACCTCCACCACTCTTCCAAGGGGCATTGATATTGTCTTTTTATTCCACTGCGACATCAACCTCTCTTCTAAGGGGCATTGATATTGTCTTTTTAATCCACTGCGACCTCCTTCACTCTTCCAAGGGGCATTAAAACCGTCTGGTTAAACCACGCTGAACTCCACAGCTCTTCCGAGGGGCATTGATATTGTCTTTTTATTCCACTGTAACCTCCACCACTCTTCCAAGGGGCATTGATTTTGTCTTTTTATTCCACTGCGACCTCCACCACTCTTCAAAGGGGCATTGATATTGTCTTTTTAATCCACTGCGACCTCCACCACTCTTCCAAGGGGCTTTAAAACGGTCTTGTTAAGATACTGTGACGTCGAAGTCTCTTCCAAGGGGCATTAAAACCATCTGGTTAAACCACTCTGAACTCCACAGCTCTTCCAAGGGGCATTTGTATTGTCTTTTTATTCCACTCTAACCTCCACCACTCTTCCAAGGGGCATTGACATTGTCTTTTTATTCCACTGCGACCTCCACCACTCTTCCAAGGGGCATTGATATTGGCTTTTTATTCCACTGTAACCTCCACCAGTATTCCAAGGGGCATTGATATTGTCTTTTTATTCCGCTGCGACCTTCACCAGTCCTCCAAGGGGCATTAAAACCATCTTGTTAAGCTACTATGACCTCCACATCTTTTCCACGGGGCAATGGTATTGCCTTTTAATTCCACTGTAACATCCACCACTCGTCCAAGGGGCATTGATATTGTCTTTTTTTTCCACTGCAACTTACACCACTCTTGCAAGGGGCATTGATATTGTCTTTTTAATCCACTGTGACCTCCAGCAATCTTCCAAGGGGCATTAAAACCGTCTTGATAATCTACTGTGACCTCAACGTCTCTTCCACGGGCCATTGATATTGTCTTTTTAATCCACTGAAACCTCCACCACTCATCCAAGGGGCATTGATACTGTCTTTTTATTCCAATGTAACCTCCACCACTCTTCCAAGGGGCATTGATATTGTCTTTTTATTCCACTGCGACCTCCACCACTCTTCCAAGGGGCATTAAAACTGTCTTGTTAAGCTACAGTGACCTCCACGTCTCTTCCAAGGGGAATTAAAACCGACTGGATTAACCACTCTGAACTCCACAGCTCTTCCAAGGGGCATTGGTATTGTCTTTTTCTTCCACTCTAACCTCCACCACTCTTCCAAAGGGCATTGACATTGTTTTTTTATTCCACTGCGACCTCCACCACTCTTCCAAGGGGCATTAAAACTGTCTTGTTAAGCTACAGTGACCTCCACATCTCTTCCACTGGGCATTGATATTGTCTTTTTATTCCACTGTAACCTCCACCACTCTTCCAAGGGGCATTGATATTGTCTTTTAATTCCACTGTAACATCCACCACTCATCCAAGGTGCATTGATATTGTCTTTTTATTCCACTGCAGCTTACACCACTCTTCCAAGAGGCATTGATATTGTCTTTTTAATCCACTGTGACCTCCAGCACTCTTCCAAGGGGCATTAAAACCGTCTTGCTAAGCTGCTGTGACCTCAACGTCTCTTCCACGGGCCATTGATATTGTCTTTTTAATCCACTGAAACTTCCACCACTCATCCAAGGGGCATTGATATTGTCTTTTTATTCCAAGGTAACCTCCACCACTCTTCCAAGGGGCATTGATATTGTCTTTTTATTCCACTGCAATGTCCACCACTCTTCCAAGGGGCACTGATATTGTCTTTTTATTCCACTGCGACCTCCAACACTCTTCCAATGGGCATTGATATTGTCTTTTTAATCCACTGCGACCTCCACCAGTCTTCCAATTGGCATTAAAACAGTCTTGTTAAGCTATAGTAACCTCCACGTCTTTTCCAAGGGGCATTAAAACCGTGTGGATAAACCACTCTGAACTCCACAGCTCTTCCAAGGGGCATTGGTATTGTCTTTTTCTTCCACTCTAACCTCCACCACTCTTCCAGAGGGCATTGACATTGTCTTTTTATTCCACTGCGACCTCCACCACTCTTCCAAGGGGCATTAAAACTGTCTTGTTAAGCTACACTGACCTCCACATCTCTTCCACTGGGCATTGATATTGTCTTTTTATTCCACTGTAACCTCCACCACTCTTCCAAGGGGCATTGATATTGTCTTTTTATTCCACTGTGACCTCCACCACTCTTCCAAGGGGCATTGATATTGTCTTTTTAATCCAGTGCGACCGCAACCACTCTTACTTGTGGCATAAAACCGTCATTTTAAGATACTGTGACCTCCACGTCTCTTCCAAGGTGCATTAAAACCGAATTGTTAAACCAGTGTGAACTCCACAGTTCTTCCAAGGTTCAATGATTTTGTCTTTTTATTCCACTGTAACCTCCAACACTCTTCCAAGGGGCATTGATATTGTCTTTTTATTCAACTGAGACTTCCACCACTCCTTCAAGGAGCATTGACATTGTCTTTTTAATCCACTTCGACCTCCACCACTCTTCCAAGGGGCAATAAAACAGTCTTGTTAATCTACTGTAAACTCCACTTCTCTTCAAAGGGGCATTAAAGCCGTCAATTTAAACCACTCTCAACTCCGCAGCTCTTGCAAGGGGCATTGATATTGTCTTTTTATTCCACTTTAACCTCCACCACTCTTCCAAGGGGCATTGATATTGTCTTTTTATTCCACTACGACATCAACCTCTCTTCTAAGGGGCATTGATATTGTCTTTTTAATCCACTGCGACCTCCATCACTCTTCCAAGGGGCATTAAAACCGTCTGGTTTAACCACGCTGAACTCCACAGCTCTTCCGAGGGGCATTGATATTGTCTTTTTATTCCACTGTAACCTCCACCACTCTTCCAAGGGGCATTGATTTTGTCTTTTTATTCCACTGCGACCTCCATCACTCTTCAAAGTGGCATTGATATTGTCTTTTTAATCCACTGCGACGTCCACCACTCTTCCAAGGGGCTTTAAAACGGTCTTGTTAAGATACTGTGACGTCGAAGTCTCTTCCAAGGGGCATTAAAACCATCTGGTTAAACCACTCTGAACTCCACAGCTCTTCCAAGGGGCATTTGTATTGTCTTTTTATTCCACTCTAACCTCCACCACTCTTCCAAGGGTCATTGACATTGTCTTTGTATTCCACTGCGACCTCCACCACTCTTCCAAGGGGCATTGATATTGTCTTTTTATTTCACTGTAACCTCCACCAGTATTCCAAGGGGCATTGATATTGTCTTTTTATTCCGCTGCGACCTTCACCAGTCCTCCAAGGGGCATTAAAACCATCTTGTTAAGCTACTGTGACCTCCACATCTATTTCACGGGGCATTGGTATTGTCTTTTAATTCCACTGTAACATCCACCACTCGTCCAAGGGGCATTGATATTGTCTTTTTTTTCCACTGCAACTTACACCACTCTTGCAAGGGGCATTGATATTGTCTTTTTAATCCACTGTGACCTCCAGCAATCTTCCAAGGGGCATTGAAACCGTCTTTCTAAACTACTATGACCTCGACGTCTCTTCCACGGGCCATTGATATTGTCGTTTTAATCCACTGAAACCTCCACCACTCATCCAAGGGGCATTGATACTGTTTTTTTATTCCAATGTAACCTCCACCACTCTTCCAAGGGGCATTGATATTGTCTTTTTATTCCACTGTAATGTCCACCACTCTTCCAAGGGGCACTGATATTGTCTTTTTATTCCACTGCGACCTCCACCACTCATCCAAAGGGCATTGACATTGTTTTTTTATTCCACTGCGACCTCCACCACTCTTCCAAGGGGCATTAAAACTGTCTTGTTAAGCTACAGTGACCTCCACATCTCTTCCACTGGGCATTGATATTGTCTTTTTATTCCAATGTAACCTCCACCACTCTTCCAAGGGGCATTGATATTGTCTTTTTATTCCACTGCAATGTCCACCACTCTTCCAAGGGGCACTGATATTGTCTTTTTATTCCACTGTAACCTCCAACACTCTTCCAATGGGCATTGATATTGTCTTTTTAATCCACTGCGACCTCCACCACTCTTCCAAGGGGCATTAAAACTGTCTTGTTAAGCTACTGTGACCTCCACGTCTCTTCCAAAGGGCAGTAAAACCGTCTGGATAAACCACTCTGAACTCCACAGCTCTTCCAAGGGGCATTGGTATTGTCTTTTTATTCCACTCTAACCTCCACCACTCTTCCAAAGGGCATTGACATTGTTTTTTTATTCCACTGCGACCTCCACCACTCTTCCAAGGGGCATTAAAACTGTCTTGTTAAGCTACAGTGACCTCCACATCTCTTCCACTGGCCATTGATATTGTCTTTTTATTCCACTGTAACCTCCACCACTCTTCCACGGGGCATTGATATTGTCTTTTTAATACAGTGCGACCGCAACCACTCTTCCTTGTGGCATAAAACCGTCATTTTAAGCTACAGTGACCTCCACGTCTCTTCCAAGGTGCATTAAAACCGTATTGTTAAACCACTGTGACCTCCACAGTTCTTCCAAGGTTCATTGATATTGTCTTTTTATTCCACTGTAACCTCCAACACTCTGCCAAGGGGCTTTGATATTGTCTTTTTATTCAACTGAGACTTCCACCACTCCTTCAAGGAGCATTGACATTGTCTTTTTAATCCACTTCGACCTCCACCACTCTTCCAAGGGGCATTAAAACAGTCTTGTTAATCTACTGTAAACTCCACGTCTCTTCAAAGGGGCATTAAAGCCGTCAATTTAAACCACTCTCAACTCCGCAGCTCTTGGAAGGGGCATTGATATTGTCTTTTTATTCCACTTTAACCTCCACCACTCTTCCAAGGGGCATTGATATTGTCTTTTTATTCCACTGCGACTTCAACCTCTCTTCTAAGGGGCATTGATATTGTCTTTTTAATCCACTGCGACCTCCACCACTCTTCCAAGGGGCATTAAAACTGTCTGGTTAAACCACTCTGAACTCCACAGCTCTTCGGAAGGGCATTGATATTGTCTTTTTATTCCACTGTAACCTCCACCACTCTATCAAGGGGCATTGATTTTGTCTTTTTATTCCACTGCGACTTCCAGCACTCTTCAAAGGGGCATTGAGATTGTTTTTTAATTCTACTGCGACCTCCACCACTCTTCCAAGGGGCATTGATATTGTCTTTTTTTTCCACTTCGACCTCCAACACTCTTCCACGAGGCATTGATATTGTCTTTTTAATCCACTGCGACCTCCACCACTTTTCCAAGGGGCATTAAAACCGTTTTGTTAAGCTACTGTGACCTCCACGTCCCTTCCAAGGGGCTTTAAAACCGTCTGGTTTAACTTCTCTGAACTCCACAGCTCTTCCAAGAGGCATTGATATTGTCTTTTTATTCCACTGTCACCGCCACCACTCTTCCAAGGGGCAGTGATATTATCTTTTTATTCCAATGCGACCTCCACTACCCTTCCAAGGGGCATTGATATTGTCTTTTTATTCCACTGTGACCTCCACCACTCTTCCAAGGGGCATTTATATTGTCTTTTTAATCAACTGCGACCTCCACCACTCTTCCAAGGGGCATTAAAACCTTGATGTTAAGCTACTTTGAACACCACGTCAATTCCATGGGGCATTGATATTGTCTTTTTATTCCACTGCGACCTCCACCACTCTACCAAGGGGCATTGATATTGTCTTTTTAATCCACTGCGACCTCCACCACTCTTCCAAAGGGCATTAAAACCGTCTAGTTAAGCTACTGTGACCTCCACGTCTCTTCCAAGGGGCATTAAAACCATCAAGTTAAACCACTCTGAACCCCAAAGCACTTCCAAGGGGCATTGATATTGTCTTTTTATTCCACTGCGTCCTCCACCACTCTTTAAAGTGGCATTGATATTGTCTTTTTAATCAACTGCGACCTCCACCTCTCTTCCAAGGGGCAATAAAACCGTCTTGTTAAGCTACTGTGACCTCCAAGTCCCTTCCACGGGGCATTGATATTGTCTTTTATTCCACTGCGACCTCCACTACTCTTCCAAGGGGCATTGATATTGTCTTTTTAATCCATTGTTACCTCCACGTCTCTTCCAAGGGGCATTAAAACCGTCAATTTAAACTACTCTAAACTCTACAGCTCTTCCAAGGAGCATTGGTATTGTCTTTTTTTTCCACTCTAACTTCCACCACTCTTCCTAGGGGCATTGACATTGTCTTTTTATTCCACTGCGACCTCCACCACTCTTCCAAGCGGCATTAAGACCATCTTGTTAAGCTACATTGATATTGTCTTTTTATTCCAATGTAACCTCCACCACTCTTCCAAGGGGCATTGATATTGTCTTTTTATTCCACTGCGACCTCCACCACTCTTCCAAAGGGCATTGATTTTGTCTTTTTAATCCACTGCGACCTCCAACACTCTTTCAAGGTCATTAAAACAGTCTTGTTAAGCTACTGTGACCTTCACCTCTCTTCCAAGGGGCATTAAAACCGTCTGGTTAAACCGCTCTGTACTCCACAGCTCTTCCAAGGGGCATTGATTTTATCTTTTTATTCCACTGCGACCTTAACCACTCTTCCAATGTGCATTGATATTGTCTTTTTAATTAACTGTGACCTTAACCACTCTTCCACTGGGCATTGATATTGTCTTTTTATTCCACTGTAACCTCCACCACTCTTCCAAGGGGCATTGATATTGTCTTTTAATTCCACTGTAACATCCACCACTCGTCCAAGGGGCATTGATATTGTCTTTTTGTTCCACTATGACCTACACCACTCTTCCAAGGGGCATTTATATTGTCTCTTTAACCCACTGTGACCTCCACCACTCTTCCAAAGGGCATTGACATTGTTTTTTTTATTCCACTGCGACCTCCACCACTCTTCCAAGGGGCATTAAAACTGTCTTGTTAAGCTACAGTGACCTCCACAACTCTTCCAAGGGGCATTGATATTGTCTTTTTATTCCACTGTAATGTCCACCACTCTTCCAAGGGGCACTGATGTTGTCATTCTATTCCACTGTAACCTCCAACACTCTTCCAATGGGCATTGATATTGTCTTTTTAATCCACTGCGACCTCCACCACTCTTCCAAGGGGCATTAAAACTGTCTTGTTAAGCTACTGTGACCTCCACGTCTCTTCCAAGGGGCAGTAAAACCGTCTGGATAAACCACTCTGAACTCCACAGCTCTTCCAAGGGGCATTGGTATTGTCTTTTTCTTCCACTCTAACCTCCACCACTCTTCCAAAGGGCATTGACATTGTATTTTATTCCACTGCGACCTCCACCACTCTTCCAAGGGGCATTAAAACTGTCTTGTTAAGCTACAGTGACCTCCACATCTCTTCCACTGGGCATTGATATTGTCTTTTTATTCCACTGTAACCTCCACCACTTTTCCAAGGGGCATTGATATTGTCTTTTTAATACAGTGCGACCGCAACCACTCTTCCTTGTGGCATAAAACCGTCATTTTAAGCTACAGTGACCTACACGTCTCTTCCAAGGTGCATTAAAACCGTATTGTTAAACCACTGTGAACTCCACAGTTCTTAAAAGGTTCATTGATATTGTCTTTTTATTCCACTGTAACCTCCAACACTCTTCCAAGGGGCATTGATATTGTCATTTTAATCCACTTCGACCTCCACCACTCTTCCAAGGGGCATTAAAACAGTCTTGTTAATCTGCTGTGAACTCCACGTCTCTTCAAAGGGGCATTAAAGCCGTCAATTTAAACCACTCTCAACTCCGCAGCTCTTGGAAGGGGCATTGATATTGTCTTTTTATTCCACTTTAACCTCCACCACTCTTCCAAGGGGCATTGATATTGTCTTTTTGTTCCACTGCGACTTCAACCTCTCTTCTAAGGGTCATTGATATTGTCTTTTTAATCCACTGCGACCTCCACCACTCTTCCAAGGGGCATTAAAACTGTCTGGTTAACCACTCTGAACTCCACAGCTCTTCCGAGGGGCATTGATATTGTCTTTTTATTCCACTGTAAACTCCACCACTCTTCCAAGGGGCATTGATTTTGTCTTTTTATTCCACTGCGACTTCCACCACTCTTCAAAGGGGCATTGAGATTGTTTTTTAATTCTACTGCGGCCTCCACCACTCTTCCAAGGGGCATTGATATTGTCTTTTTTTTCCGCTGCGACCTCCAACACTCTTCCAAGAGGCATTGATATTGTCTTTTTAATCCACTGCGACCTCCACCACTTTTCCAAGGGGCATTAAAACCGTTTTGTTAAGCTACTGTGACCTCCACGTCCCTTCCAAGGGGCTTTAAAACTGTCTGGTTTAACTTCTCTGAACTCCACAGCTCTTCCACGGGGCATTGATATTGTCTTTTTATTCCAATGTAACCTCCACCACTCTTCCAAGGGGTATTGATATTGTCTTTTTATTCCACTGCGACCTCCACCACTCTTCCAAAGGGCATTGATTTTGTCTTTTTAATCCACTGCGACCTCCACCACTCTTCCAATGGGCATTAAAACCGTCTTGCTAAACTACTGTGACCTCAATGTCTCTTCCACGGGCCATTGATATTGTCTTTTTATTCAACTGAAACCTCCACCACTTATCCAAGGGGCATTGATATTGTCTTTTTATTCCAATGTAACCTCCACCACTCTTCCAAGTGGCATTAAAACAGTCTTGTTAAGCTACTGTGATCTTCACCTCTCTTCCAAGGGGCATTAAAACTGTCTGGTTAAACCACTCTGTACTCCACAGCTCTTCCAAGGGGCATTGATATTGTCTTTTTATTCCACTGTAAACTCCACCACTCTTCCAAGGGGCATTGATTTTGTCTTTTTATTCCACTGCGACTTCCACCACTCTTCAAAGGGGCATTGAGATTGTTTTTTAATTCTACTGCGGCCTCCACCACTCTTCCAAGGGGCATTGATATTGTCTTTTTTTTCCGCTGCGACCTCCAACACTCTTCCAAGAGGCATTGATATTGTCTTTTTAATCCACTGCGACCTCCACCACTTTTCCAAGGGGCATTAAAACCGTTTTGTTAAGCTACTGTGACCTCCACGTCCCTTCCAAGGGGCTTTAAAACCGTCTGGTTTAACTTCTCTGAACTCCACAGCTCTTCCACGGGGCATTGATATTGTCTTTTTATTCCAATGTAACCTCCACCACTCTTCCAAGGGGTATTGATATTGTCTTTTTATTCCACTGCGACCTCCACCACTCTTCCAAAGGGCATTGATTTTGTCTTTTTAATCCACTGCGACCTCCACCACTCTTCCAATGGGCATTAAAACCGTCTTGCTAAACTACTGTGACCTCAATGTCTCTTCCACGGGCCATTGATATTGTCTTTTTATTCAACTGAAACCTCCACCACTTATCCAAGGGGCATTGATATTGTCTTTTTATTCCAATGTAACCTCCACCACTCTTCCAAGTGGCATTAAAACAGTCTTGTTAAGCTACTGTGATCTTCACCTCTCTTCCAAGGGGCATTAAAACCGTCTGGTTAAACCACTCTGTACTCCACAGCTCTTCCAAGGGGCATTGATATTGTCTTTTTATTCCACTGTAAACTCCACCACTCTTCCAAGGGGCATTGATTTTGTCTTTTTATTCCACTGCGACTTCCACCACTCTTCAAAGGGGCATTGAGATTGTTTTTTAATTCTACTGCGGCCTCCACCACTCTTCCAAGGGGCATTGATATTGTCTTTTTTTTCCGCTGCGACCTCCAACACTCTTCCAAGAGGCATTGAAATTGTCATTTTAATCCACTGCAACCTCCACCACTTTTCCAAGGGGCATTAAAACCGTTTTGTTAAGCTACTGTGACCTCCACGTCCCTTCCAAGGGGCTTTAAAACCGTCTGGTTTAACTTCTCTGAACTCCACAGCTCTTCCACGGGGCATTGATATTGTCTTTTTATTCCAATGTAACCTCCACCACTCTTCCAAGGGGTATTGATATTGTCTTTTTATTCCACTGCGACCTCCACCACTCTTCCAAAGGGCATTGATTTTGTCTTTTTAATCCACTGCGACCTCCACCACTCTTCCAATGGGCATTAAAACCGTCTTGCTAAACTACTGTGACCTCAATGTCTCTTCCACGGGCCATTGATATTGTCTTTTTATTCAACTGAAACCTCCACTACTTATCCAAGGGGCATTGATATTGTCTTTTTATTCCAATGTAACCTCCACCACTCTTCCAAGTGGCATTAAAACAGTCTTGTTAAGCTACTGTGATCTTCACCTCTCTTCCAAGGGGCATTAAAACCGTCTGGTTAAACCACTCTGTACTCCACAGCTCTTCCAAGGGGAATTGATTTTGTCTTTTTATTTCACTGCGACCTTAACCACTCTACCAATGGGCATTGATATTGTCTTTTTAATTCACTGCGACCTTAACCACTCTTCCACTGGGCATTGATATTGTCTTTTTATTCCACTGTAACCTCCACCACTCTTCCAAGGGGCATTGATATTGTCTTTTAATTCCACTGTAACATCCACCACTCGTCCAAGGGGCATTGATATTGTCTTTTTATTCCACTACGACCTACACCACTCTTCCAAGGGGCATTGATATTGTCTTTTTAATCCACTGTGACCTCCACCACTCTTCCAATGGGCATTAAAACCGTCTTGCTAAACTACTGTGACCTCAATGTCTCTTCCACGGGCCATTGATATTGTCTTTTTATTCAACTGAAACCTCCACCACTCATCCAAGGGGCATTGATATTGTCTTTTTATTCCAATGTAACCTCCACCACTCCTCCAAGTGTCATTGATATTGTCTTTTTAATCCACTGCGACCTCCATGTCTCTTCCAAGGGGCATTAAAACCGTCTGGTTAAACCACTCTAAAGATCACAGCTCTTCCAAGGGGCATTGATAATGTCTTTTTATACCACTGTAACCTCCACCTCTCATCAAAGGGGCATTGATATTGTCTTTTTATTCCAATGTAACCTCCACCACTCTTCCAAGGGGCATTGATATTGACAATTTATTCCACTGTAATGTCCACCACTCTACCAAGGGGCACTGATATTGTCTTTTTATTCCACTGCGACCTCCAACACTCTTCCAAGGGGCATTGATATTCTCTTTTTAATCCACTGCCACCTCCACCACTCTTCCAAGGGGCATTAAAACAGTCTTGTTAAGCTACTGTGACCTCCACTCTCTTCCACGGGGCATTGATATTGTCTATTTATTCCAGTGACCTCCACCACTCTTCCAAGGGCCATTGATATAGTCTTTTTAATCAACTTTGACCTTCACCACTCTTCCAAGGTGCATTAAAACCGTCTTGTTAAACTACTGTGACCTCCACTCTCTTCCACGGAGCATTGATATTGTCTATTTATTCCAGTGACCTCCACCACTCTTCCAAGGGGCATTGATATAGTCTTTTTAATCAACTTTGACCTCCACCACTGTTCCAAGGGGCATTAAAACCGTCTTGTTAAGCTACTGTGACCTCCACGTCTCTTCCAAGGGGCACTAAAACCGTCTGTTAAAAACTCTCTGAACTCCACAGCTCTTCCAAGGGGCATTGGTATTGTCTTTTTATTCCACTCTAACATCCATCACTCCTCCAAGGGGCAATGACATTGTCTTTTTATTCCACTGCGACCTCCACCATTCTGCCAAGGGGCATTAAAACTGTCTTGTTAAGCTACAGTGACCTCCACATCTCTTCCACTGGCCATTGATATTGTCTTTTTATTCCAGTGTAACGTCCACCACTCTACCAAGTCGCATTGATATTGTATTTTTATTCCACTACGACCTCCACCACTCTTCCAAGGGGCATTGATATTGCCTTTTTAATCCACTGCGACCTCCACCACTATTCCAAGGGGCATTAAAACCATCTTGATAAGCTACTGTGACCTCCACGTCTCTTCCACGGGGCTTTGATATTGTCTTTTTATTCCACAGTAACCTTCACCACTCTACCAAGGGGCATTGATATTGACTTTTTATTCCATTGCGACCTCCACCACTCTTCCAAGGGGCATTGATATTGTCTTTTTAATCCACTGCGACCTCCACCACTCTTCCTTGTGGCATTAAAATCGTATGCTTAAACCACTCTGAACTCCACAGATCTTACAAGGGGCGTTGATATTGTCTTTTTATTCCACTGTAACCTCCAACACTCTTCCAAGGGGCATTGATATGGTTTTTTCATTCAACTGAGCCTTCCACCACTCCTTCAAGGAGCATTGACATTGTCTTTTTAATCCACTTCGACCTCCACCACTTGTTAATCTAGTGTGAACTCCACGTCTCTTCCAAGGGGCATTAAAACCGTCAATTTAAACCACTCTCAACTCCGCAGCTCTTGCAAGGAGCATTGATATTGTCTTTATATTCCACTGTAACCTCCACCAATCTTCCAAGGGGCATTGATATTGTCTTTTTATTCCACTGCGACCTTCACCACTCTTCCAAGGGGCATTGATATTGTCTTTTTAATCCTCTGCGACCTCCACCACTCTTCCATGTAACTTTAAAACCGTCTATTTAAGCTACTGTGACCTCCACGTCTCTTCCAAGGGGCATTAAAACCATATGGTTAAACCACTCTGAACTCAACAGATCTTCCAATGGGCATTGATATTGTCTTTTTATTCCACTGTAACCTCCACCACTCTTCCAAGGGGCATTGATATTGTCTTTTTGTTCAACTGCGACCTCCACCACTCTTCCATGGTACATTAAAAAGATCTTGTTAAGTTACTGTGACTTTCATGTCTCTTCCACAGCGCATTGATATTGTCTTTTTATTCCACTGTAACCTCCAATACTCTTCCAAGGGGCATTGATATTGTCTTTTTATTCAACTGAGACTTCCACCACTCCTACAAGGAGCATTGACATTGTCTTTTTAATCCACTTCGACCTCCACCACTTGTTAATCTACTGTGAACTCCACGTCTCTTCCAAGGGGCATTAAAACCATCAATTTAAAACACTCTCAACTCCGCAGCTCTTGCAAGGGGCATTGATATTGTCTTTTTATTCCACTGTAACCTGCACCACCCTTCCAAGGGGCATTGATATTGTCTTTTTATTCCACTGCTACCTTCACCACTCTTCCAAGGGGCATTGATATTGTCTTTCTAATCCACTGCGACCTCCACCACTCTTCCATGTAACTTTAAAATCGTCTATTTAAGCTACTGTGACCTCCACGTCTCTTCCAAGGGGCATTAAAACCATATGGTTAAACCACGCTGAACTCAACAGATCTTCCAATGGGCATTGATATTGTCTTTTTATTCCACTGTAACCTCCACCACTTTTCCAAGGGGCATTGATATTGCCTTTCTATTCCACAGCGACCTCCAACACTCTTCCATGCTACATTAAAAAGATCTTGTTAAGCTACTGTGACCTCCATGTCTTTTCCACAGGGCATTGATATTGTCTTTTTATTCCACTGTAACCTCCATTACTCTTCCAAGGGGCATTGATATTGTCTTTTTATTCAACTGAGACTTCCACCACTCCTACAAGGAGCATTGCCATTGTCTTTTTAATCCACTTTGAACTCCACCACTCTTCCAAGGGGCATTAAAACAGTCTTGTTAATCTACTATGAACTCCAAGTCTCTTCCAAGGGTCATTAAAACCATCAATTTAAACCACTCTCAACTCCGCAGCTCTAGCAAGGGGCATTGATATTGTCTTTTTATTCCACTGTAACCTCCAGCACTCTTCCAAGGGGCATTGATATTGTCTTTTTATTCCACTGCGACTTCCACCTCTCTTCCAAGGGGCATTAAAACAGTCTTGTTAAGCTACTGTGATATCCACGTCTCTTCCACAGGGCATTGATATTGTCTTTTTATTCCACTGCAACCTCCACTACTCTTCCAAGGGGCATTGATATTGTTTTTTTAATCCAGTGCGACCTCCACCACTCTTCCATGTGGCATTAAAATCGTCTTGTTAAGCGACTGTGACCTCCACTTCTCTTTCAAGGAGCATTAAAATCATCAATTTAAACCACTCTGAAATCCACAGCTCTTGCAAGGGGCATTGATATTGTCTTTTTATTCCACTGCGACTTCGACCACTCTCCCAAGGGGCATTAAAACCATCTTGTTAAGCTACTGTAACCTCCATGTCTATTCCACGTCGCATTGATATTGTCTTTTTATTCCACTGTAACCTCCACCACTCTTCCAATGGGCATTGATGTTGTCTTTTTAATCCACTCAGACCTCCACCACTCTTCCAAGGGGCATTAAAACAGACTTGATAAACTACTGTGACCTACACGTATCTTGCAAGGGGCATTAAAACCGTCTGGTTAAACCACTCTTTACTCCACAGCTCTTCCAAGGGGCATTGATATTATCTTTTTATTCGACTATAACCTCCACCACTCTTCCAAGCCGTCATTGATATTGACTTTTTACTCCACTGCGACCTCCACCACTTTTCCAATGGGCATTGATATTGTCTTTTTAATCCACTGCGAACTCCACCACTCTTCCAAGTGGCATTAAAACCGTCTTCTTTAGCTACTGTGACCTTCATGTCTCTTCCACAGGGCATTGATATTGTCTTTTTATTCCACTGTAACCTCCAATACTCTTCCAAGGGGCATTGATATTGTCTTTTTATTCAACTGAGACTTCCACCACTCCTACAAGGAGCATTGACATTGTCTTTTTAATCCACTTCGACCTCCACCACTCTTCCAAGGGGCATTAAAACAGTCTTGTTTATCTACTGTGAACTCCACGTCTCTTCCAAGGGGCATTAAAACCGTCAATTTAAACCACTCTCAACTCCGCAGCTCTTGCAAGGGGCATTGATATTGTCTTTTTATTCCACTGTAACCTGCACCACCCTTCCAAGGGGCATTGATATTGTCTTTTTATTCCACTGCGACCTTCACCACTCTTCCAAGGGGCATTGATATTGTCTTTCTAATCCACTGCGACCTCCACCACTCTTCCATGTAACTTTAAAATCGTCTATTTAAGCTACTGTGACCTCCACGTCTCTTCCAAGGGGCATTAAAACCATATGGTTAAACCACTCTGAACTCAACAGATCTTCCAATGGGCATTGATATTGTCTTTTTATTCCACTGTAACCTCCACCACTTTTCCAAGGGGCATTGATATTGCCTTTTTATTCCACAGCGACCTCCACCACTCTTCCATGCTACATTAAAAAGATCTTGTTAAGCTACTGTGACCTCCATGTCTCTTCCACAGGGCATTGATATTGTCTTTTTATTCCACTGTAACCTCCAATACTCTTCCAAGGGGCATTGATATTGTCTTTTTATTCAACTGAGACTTCCACCACTCCTACAAGGAGCATTGTCATTGTCTTTTTAATCCACTTTGACCTCCACCACTCTTCCAAAGGGCATTAAAACAGTCTTGTTAATCTACTATGAACTCCAAGTCTCTTCCAAGGGTCATTAAAACCATCAATTTAAACCACTCTCAACTCCGCAGCTCTAGCAAGGGGCATTGATATTGTCTTTTTATTCCACTGTAACCTCCAGCACTCTTCCAAGGGGTCATTGATATTGTCTTTTTATTCCACTGCGACTTCCACCTCTCTTCCAAGGGGCATTAAAACAGTCTTGTTAAGCTACTGTGATATCCACGTCTCTTCCACAGGGCATTGATATTGTCTATTTATTCCAATGCAACCTCCACTACTCTTCCAAGGGGCATTGATATTGTCTTTTTAATCCAGTGCGACCTCCACCGCTCTTCCATGTGGCATTAAAACCGTCTTTTTAAGCTACTGTGACCTCCACTTCTCTTCCAAGGAGCATTAAAATCATCAATTTAAACCACTCTGAAATCCACAGCTCTTGCAAGGGGCATTGATATTGTCTTTTTATTCCACTGCGACTTCCACCACTCTCCCAAGGGGCATTAAAACCATCTTGTTAAGCTACTGTAACCTCCATGTCTATTCCACGTCGCATTGATATTGTCTTTTTATTCCACTGTAACCTCCACCACTCTTCCAATGGGCATTGATGTTGTCTTTTTAATCCACTCAGACCTCCACCACTCTTCCAAGGGGCATTAAAACAGACTTGATAAACTACTGTGACCTACACGTATCTTGCAAGGGGCATTAAAACCGTCTGGTTAAACCACTCTTTACTCCACAGCTCTTCCAAGGGGCATTGATATTATCTTTTTATTAGACTATAACCTCCACCACTCTTCCAAGCGGTCATTGATATTGACTTTTTACTCCACTGCGACCTCCACCACTTTTCCAATGGGCATTGATATTGTCTTTTTAATCCACTGCGAACTCCACCACTCTTCCAAGTGGCATTAAAACCGTCTTCTTTAGCTACTGTGACCTCCACGTCCCTTCCACGGGGCATTGATATTGTATTTATATTCCACTTCGACCTACACCACTCTTCCAAGGGGCATTGATATTGTCATTTTAATCCACTGCGACCTCCCCACTTTTCCAAGGGGCATTAAAACCGTCTTGTTAAGCTACTGTGACCTCCACGTCTCATTCAAGTGGCAATAAAACTGTCTGGTTAAACCACTCTGAACTCCACAGCTCTTCTAAGGGGCATTGGTATTGTCTTCTTATTCCAATCTAACCTCCACCACTCTTCCAAGGGGCATTGACATTGTCTTTTTATTCCACTGTGACCTCCACCATTTTTCCAAGGGGCATTAAAACTGTCTTGTTAAGCTAGAGTGACCTACACATCTCTTCCACGGGGCATTGATAATGTCTTTTTATTCCACTGCGACCTCCACCACTCTTCCAAGAGGCATTGATTTTGTCTTTTTATTCCACTGCGACCTCCACCACTCTTCCAAGGGGCATTGATACTGTATTTTTAGTCTACTGCGGCCTCCGACACTCTTCCAAGGGGACTTAAAATCGTCTTGTTAAGCTACTATGACCTCCAAGTCTCTTCCAAGGGGAATTAAAATCGTCTGGTTAAACCGCTCTGAACTCCACAGCTCTTCCAAGGGGCATTGATATTGTCTTTTTATTCCACTGTAACCTCCACAACTCATCCAAGGGTATTGATATTGTCTTTTTATTCCACTGCGACCTCCACCACTCTTCCAAGGGGCATTGATATAGTCTTTTTAATCCACTGCAACCTCCACCACTCTTCCAAAGAGCATTAAAACCATCTTATTAAGCCACTGTGACCTCCACGTCTCTTCCAAGTGGCATTAAAACTTTCTGGTTAAACCACAGTGAACTCCACATCGCTTCCAATTGGTATTGATATTGTCTTTTTAGTCCACTGTAACCTCCACCACTCTTCCAAGGGGCATTGAAATTGTCTTTTTATTCCACTGCAACCTCCACCACTCTTCCAAGGGGCATTGACATTGTCTTTTTATTCCACTGTAACCTCCACCAATCTTCCAAGGGGCATTGATATTGTCTTTTCAATCCACAGCGATCTCCACCACTCTTCCAAGGGACATTAAAACAGTCTTGTTAAGCTACTGTGACCTCCACGTCTCTTCCAAGGGGCACTAAAACCGTCTGGTTAAACACTCTGAACTCCACAGCTCTTACAAGAGGCATTGATATTGTCTTTTTATTCGACTGTAACATCCACCACTCTTCCACGCGGCATTGATATTGTCTTTTTATTCCACTGCGACCTTCACCACTCTTCCAAAGGCCATTGATATTGTCTTTTTAATCAACTGTGACCTCCACCTCTCTTCCAAGGGGCATTAAAACAGTCTTTTGAAGCTACTGTGACCTCCACGTCCCTTCCACGGGGCATTGATATTGTCTTTTTATTCCACTGCGACCTCCACCACTCTTCCAAGCGGCATTTATACTGTCTTTTTAATCCACTGCGACCTCCACAGCTCTTCCAAGGGGCATTGATATTGTCTTTTTAATCCACTGTGACCTCCACGTCTCTTCCAAGGGGAATTAAAACCGTCAATTTAAACCACTCTGAACTCCACAGCTCTTCCAAGGAGCACTGGTATTGTCTTTTTATTCCACTCTAACCTCCACCACTTTTCCAATGGGCATAGTTATTTTCTTTTTAATCCCCTGCAACCTCCACCACTTTTCCAAGGGGCATTAAAACAGTCTTCTTAAGCTACTGTGACCTCCACGTCCCTTCCACGGGGTCATTGCTATTGTCTTTTTATTCCACTGCGACCTCCACCAATCTTCCATGGGGCATTAAAACCATATTGTTAAGCTACAGTGACCTCCACATCTCTTCCACGGGGCTTTGATATTGTCTTTTTATTCCACTGTAACCTCCACCAATCTTCCAAGGGGCATTGATATTGTTTTTTTAATTAACTGCGACCTCCACCACTCTTCCAAGGGGCATTAAAACCATCTTGTTAAGTTACTGTGACCTCCACGTCTCTTCCAAGGAGTGTTAAAACCATCTGGTTATACAACTCTGATTTCCACAGCTCTTCCAAGGGGCATTGGTATTGTCTTTTTATTCCACTCTAACCTCCACCACTCTTCCAAGGGACATTGATATTGTCTTTTTATTCCACTATAACCTCCACCACTCTTCCAAGGGGCATTGATATTGTCTTTTTAATCCAATGTAACCTCCACCACTCTACTAAGGGGCAGTGATATTGTCTTTTTAAACCTCTGCGACCTCCAAGTCTCTTCCAAGAGACATTAAAACCATCTGGTTAAACAGCTCTGAGCTCCACAGCTCTTCCAAGGGGCATTGACCATGTCTTTTTTTCCATTGTAACCTTCTGCACTCTTCCAAGTGCATTGATATTGTCTTTTAATTCCTCTGCGATGTCCACGACTCTTCCAAGGGGCATTAAAACCGTCTTGTTAAGCTTCTATGACCTCCAAATTTCTAACACAGGGCATTGATATTGTCTTTTTATTCCACTGTAACCTCACCACTTTTCCAAGGGGCATTGATATTGTCTTTTTATTCCACTGCGACCTCCACCACTCTTCTAAGGGGCATTGATATTGTCTTTTAAATCCACAACGATCTCCAACACTCTTCCAAGGGGCATTTAAACAGTCTTGTTAAGCTACTGTGACCTCCTCGTCTCTTCCAAGGTGCATTAAAACCGTCTGGTTAAACACGCTGGACTCCACAGCTCTTCCAAGGGGCATTGATATTGTCTTTTTATTCCACTGTAACCTCCACCATTCTTCCAAGGGGAAATGATATTGTCTTTTTAATGCACTGCGACCTCCACCACTCTTCCAAGGGGCATTAAAACTGTCTTGTTAAGCTACGGTGGCCTCTACGTCTCTTCCTCGGGGAATTGATATTGTCTTTTTAATCCACTGTGACCTCCACCACTTTTCCAAGGTGCATTAAAACTGTCTTGTTAATCTACTGTGACCTCCACGTCTCTTCCAAGGGGCAATAAAACCATCTGGTTAAACCACTCTGAATTCCACAGCTCTTCCAAGGGGCACTGGTATTGTCTTTTTTTTTCCACTCTATCCTCCACCACTCTTCCAAGGGGCATTGACATTGTCTTTTTATTCCACTGCGACCTCCATCATTCTTCCAAGGGGCATTGATATTGTCTTTTTATTCCACTGCCACCTCCACCACTCTTCCAAGGGGCATTGATATTGTCTTTTTAATCCACTGCGACCTTCACCACTTTTCCAAGGGGCATTAAAACTGTCTTGTTAAGCTACAGTGACCTCCACAGCTCTTCCACGGTGCACTGATGTTGTCATTAAATTCCACTGTAACCTGCACCACTCTTCCAAAGGGCATTGATATTGTCTTTTTAATCCAATACGTCCTCCACCTCTCTTCCAAAGGGCATTAAAACCATATTGTTAAGCTACTGTGACCTCCACGTCTCTTTCACGGGGCATTGATATTGTCTTTTTATTCCACTGCCACCTCCACTACTCTTCCAAGGGGCATTGATATTGTCTTTTTTTCCTCTGCGACCTCCACCACTCTTCCAAGGGGCATTTATATTGTCTTCTTAATCAACTTCGACCTCCACCACTCTTCAAAGGGGCATTAAAACCGTCTTGTTAACCTACTTTGACATCCACGTCAATTCCACGGGTCATTGATTGTCTTTTTATTCCACTGCGACCTCCACCACTCTACCAAGGGGCATTGATATTGTCTTTTTATTCCACTGTAACCTTCACCACTCTTCCAAGAGGCTTTGATTTTTTCTTTTTATTCCACTGCGACGTACACCACTCTTCCAAGCGGCATTGATATTGTCTTTTTAATTAACTGTGACCTCCACCACTCTTCCAAGGGGCATTAAAACCATCTGGTTAAACCACTCTGAACTCCACAGCTCTTCCAAGGGGCATTGATATTGTCTTTTTTTTCCACTGTAACCTCCACCACTCTTCCAAGGGGCATTGATTTTGTCTTTTCATTCCACTGCGACCTTAACCACTCTTCCAATGTGCATTGATATTGTCTTTTTAATCCACTGCGACCTCCACCACTCTTCCAAGGGGCATTTAAACCGTATTGTTAAGCTACTGTGACCTCCACGCCTCTTCCAAGGTGCATTAAAACCGTCAATTTAAACCACTCTGAACTCCACAGCTCTTACAAGAGGCATTGATATTGTCTTTTTACTCCACTGTAACCTCCACCACTCTTCCAATGGGCCATTAAAACCGTGTTGTTAATCTACTTTGACCTCCACATCAATTCCTCAGGGCATTAAAACAGTCAATTTAATCCACTCTGAACTCCATAGCTCTTGCAAGGGGCATTGATATTGTCTTTTTATTGCAATGTAACCTCCACCACTCTTCTAAGGGGCATTGATATTGTCTTTTTAAACCACTGCGACCTCCACCACTCTTCCAAGAGGCATTAAAAACATCTTATTATGCTACTATGACCTCCACGTCTCTTCTAAGGGGCATTAAAACCGTCTGGTTAAACCACTCTGAATTCCACAGCTCATCAAAGGGGCATTGATATTGTCTTTTCATTCCACTGTAACCTCCACCACTTTTCCTATAGGAATTGATATTGTCTTTTTATTATTATTATTATTATTATTTATTATTATAGCTCCATTTATTCCATGGCGCTTTACATGTGATAGGGATATACATAACAAAAGCATTTAGATAATCTAAACAAAACGAGTCAGCGACTGGTACAGGAGGAGCGAGGACCCTGCCAGCGAGGGCTCACATTCTAGAAGGCATGGGTGAGGATACTTTAGTTGATGGTAGAGCTGGTCATGCAGCGGTGGTTACTGCAGGTTGTAGGCTTGTTAGAATAGGTGGGTCTTCAGGTTTCTTTTGAAGGTTTCCACGGTCGGCAAGAGTCTGATGTGTTGGGGTAGAGAGTTCCAGAGTAGGGCGGATGCACGGGAGAAATCTTGTATAGAATTGTGGGAGGAGGAGATAAAAGGGTAGTAGAGAAGGAGATCTTGTGAGGATCTGAGGTTGCGTGCAGGTAAGTACCGGGAGACTAGGTCACAGATGTATGGGGAAGACAGGTTGTGGATGGCTTTGTATGCCATGGTTAGAGTTTTGAACTGGATTCTCTGGGCAATGGGGAGCCAGTGAAGAGATTGACAGAGAGTAGAGGCCGGGGAATAGCGGGGGCACAGGTGAATTAGTCGAGCAGCAGAGTTTAGGATAGATTGGAGAGGCGCAAGAGTGTTGTAAGGGAAGCCACTGAGCAGGAGGTTGCAGTAGTCAAGGCGGGATATGATGAGGGCATGCACTAGTGTTTTTGCAGAGTCTTTGCTGAGGAATGCAAGGATCCGGGAGATGCTTTTGAGTTGGAGTCGGCAGGAAGTGGAAAAGGCTTGGATATGTGGCTTGAAGAAGAGATCATAGTCCAGGGTTATTCCAAGGCAGCGAGCTTGTGGGACTGGGGAGAGTGAACAGCCATTGACGTTGATGGCTAGGTCAGATGGGGGATGTGAATGAGAGGATGGAAAGATGATGAACTCTGTTTTATGCATGTTGAGTTTTAGAAATCTGTCAGAGAAGATCGATGACATGGTGGACAAACATTGTGGGATTTTGGTTAGTAGGGAGGAGATATCGGGTCCAGAGAGGTAGATCTGTGTGTCGTCAGCATAGTGGTGATACTGAAAACCGTGAGACTCTATGAGCTGTCGCAGGCCAAAGGTGTAGATGGAGAAGAGCAGAGGTCCTAGAACTGAACCTTGGGGGACACCGTCAGATAGGGGGCGAGATGAGGAGGTGGTGCGTTAGTGGGAGACGCTGAATGTCCTGTCTGTTAAGTATGAGGAGATCCAAGATAGAGCCAAGTCCGTGATGCCAAGAGATGAGAGAATCTGGAGTAAGAGGGAATGGTCCACTCTGTCAAAGGCAGATGACAGGTCCAGAAGGAGGAGGATGGAGTAGTGTCGCTTGGATTTAGCATTTAGTAGGTCTTTGGTGACTTTGGTCAGGGCAGTTTCAGTCGAGTGATGCGGTCGGAAGCCAGATTGCAGGCGGTTGAAGAGGGAGCAGGAGGAGAGGTGGGAGGACAGTCCAAGGTGGACATGTTGTTCTAGTAGTTTTGAGGCAAAGGGGAGGAGTGATATGGGGCAGTAGCTAGTCAGAGAGGAAGGGTCAAGGGAGGGCTTTTGGAGGATAGGTGTGATTGCGGCATGTTTGAAACATGAGGGGAAGACACCGGTTGTTAGTGACAGATTGAAGAGGTGGGTTAGGGTTGGGCTGAAGACTGTGGTAAGGTTAGTGATGAGGTGGGATGGGATTGGGTCAAGTTCGCAGGTGGTGAGGTGTGATTTGGAGAGTAAAGAGGAGACTTGACCTTCTGTAATGGTGGAGAAGTGGGGTTTGGAGGAGGAGGATTGAATAGATATGAGGAAGAGTTGTGTGGACTTTAGGCAAAAGTTTGTCTGATGGTGTCAATCTTCTGTTTGAAGAATGAGGCAAAGTCGTCGGCTGAGATGAGAGAAGAGGGAGGAGGTGCTGGGGGACGAAGGAGAGAGTTGAAAGTGTTAAATAGCTGTTTAGGGTAGTGAGATAGGGAGGATATGAGAGATGAGAAGTAGGTTTGTTTTGCTGTAGTGAGTGCGGACTTGAAATTAGTGAGGGATTGCTTGAATGCGATGAAGTGCTCGATGGAGTGAGACCTTTTCCATCACCGCTCCGCAACCCTGGAGGCCCGGCGCAGTTCTTTAGTAAGTTTAGTGTGCCAGGGTTGCCTGTTGTATGTGCGAAATGTGATGTGTGTGAGAGGGGCGATCGAGTCTAGAGCTGCAGGTATTGTGGTGTTATATGAAGCAGCAGCAACGTCTGCATCGTGTAAGGAATTTATGTCTGTAAGAGGGAGGAGGGATTCAGAGAGTGAGTGTAAGTCAAGGTGTTTGAGATTTCTGCGAGAGTAAGCAAGTTTGTGGAGTGGGGATTGTTGCCCCGGGGAGGAGAGAGAAGAGAATGCAAGTAGGCTGTGATCAGAGAGAGGGAGAGGTGAGTTAGTGAGGTTAGATAGGGAACAGAGGCGGGTGAAGATGAGGTCCAGTGTGTGGCCATCTTTGTGGGTGGGTGTGGAAGACCATTGAGTGAGTCCGAAGGAGGAAGTGAGAGATAGGAACTTAGAGACAGACGAGTGGGAAGTGTTAATGGGGATGTTGAAGTCACCCATTATGATAGTGGGGATGTCAGTGGAGAAGAAGTGAAGCAGCCAGGTCGTGAAGTGGTCTAAGAAGGTGGTGGCTTGCCCTGGGGGTCGGTAAACGACGGCCAGTTGGAGGTTGGAGGGGAAATAGATGCGCACACAGTGCACCTCAAAAGAGGGGAGTGTAACGGAGGGTGGCAGTGAGATTTGGGTGAAAGCGCAGTGTTCTGATAGGATAAAACGTACGCCTCCGCCATGTTTGCCGTTGGGGCGGGGGGTGTGGGAAAGGTGGAATCCGCCATATGAAAGTGCAGCTGGGGAGGCTGTGTCAGAGGGGGTGAGCCAGGTTTCAGTGATGGCAAGGAAGGAAAGTTTGTTTGTAATGAAAAGATTGTGGATGAAGGAAAGTTTGTTGCAGACAGAGCGAGCGTTCCATAGAGCTCCTGTTAGAGCAACTAAGGGAGTGGGGATTGGTTGGATGGGTATGAGGTTAGAAGGGTTGCGACAGTTTGTGGAAGGTCGTGGATAGGAGGAAGAAGTAACTGTGGGGATATGGCGAGGAGGACCAGGATTTGGAGAGATATCTCCAGCAGTGAGGAGGAGCAGAGAAAGTGTTAGCAGGTGGGAGCAAGAGAGAGCATGAGGTGGCTGTCTTTGTTTGGAGATCCTGGATTGAATGTTTAGGAATAATTTGGAGGAGGAGGTGAGATGAATGGGGAGGATGGAGGGAGAGATGAAGAGTTTCTTACTAGGTGTAGGGATTTGAGGGGTTACTAGAAAGTGGAGGACTATAGAGGAAAAAGTGAGAGCTAACAGAAACATAGTTAAAAGAGAGTAAGTGGTCAAAGTGTTGGTTACCTGACTCCTGCCCTGACTATCTGCCTCTGAAATAACTGCCACTTATCTCCGAAACCACTTTGCACAAGAAGAAGCGTGCACACCCCAGCACAAGTGCACCCCTTACAGAGCTTCTAAATATATAGGGCACATTAAACTATCAGGTGAAGGGCATTGTGGGAGCTGCATATGGCTAAATTAGCAGCTGGTCGTCTCACCAGGAGATGGCTGGGTGATCAAACACAGATCTAGGACTCTAGTCTCTGCAGTTTAGCACCTCTAAAAATCAGATAAGATCTATAGTGGGGAAGGGACAAACATATGTGGGTACTGAATGGTGTGGGACAGATAAAGCAGAGACGTTATGTAGAGCATGTACCAGTGAGGTGAATCAGCAAAGCAGAGCATTAGATTACAGCAGACACAGCAAGCAGAGAAGTTATGCAGAGCATGTACCACTGAGGTGAATCAGCAAAGCAGAGCATTAGATTACAGCAGACACAGCAAGCAGAGAAGTTATGCAGAGCATGTACCACTGAGGTGAATCAGCAAAGCAGAGCATTAGATTACAGCAGACACAGCAAGCAGAGAAGTTATGCAGAGCATGTACCAGTGAGGTGAATCAGCAAAGCAGAGCATTAGATTACAGCAGACTTTGCAAGCAGAGAAGTTATGCAGAGCATGTAACAGTGAGGTTATTCCACTGCGACCTCCACCACTCTTCCAAGGGGCATTGATATTGTCTTTTTATTCCACTGCGACCTCCATACTCTTCCAAAGGGCATTGATATTGTCTTTTATTCTACTGTAACCTTCACCACTGTTCTAAGGGGCATTAAAACAGTTTTGTTAAGCTACTGTAACCTCCACGTCTCTTCCACAGGGCATTGTTATAGTCTTTTTATTCCACTGCGACCACCACCACTCTGCCAAGGGGCATTAAAATCATCTTGTTAAGCTACTGTGATATCCACGTCTCTTCCACGGGGCATTGATGTTGTCTTTTTATTCCACTGTAACCTCCACCACTCTTCCAAGAGGCATTGATATTGTCAATTTATTCCACTGTTACCTCCACCACTCTTCCAAGGGGCATTGATGTTGTCTTTTTATTCCACTGCGACCTCCACCACTCTTCCAAGGTTCATTTATATTGTCTTTTTAATCCACTGCGACCTCCACGACTCTTTCAAGGGGCATTAAAACCGTCTTGTTAAGCTACTGTAACCTACACGTCTCTTCCAAGGGGCACTAAAACCGTTTGGTTAAACCACTCTGTCTTTTTATTCCATTGTAACCTTCTGCACTCTTCCAAGTGCATTGATATTGTCTTTTTATTCCTCTGCGACGTCCACGACTCTTCCAAGGGGCATTAAAACCGTCTTGCTAAGCTACTGTGACCTCCAAGTTTCTTACACAGGGTATTGATATTGTCTTTTTATACCACTGTAACCTCCACCACTCTTACAAGGGGCATTGATATTGTCTTTTAATCCCCTGCGACCTCCATCACTCTTCCAAGAAGCATTGAAACCGTCATGTTAAGCTACTGTGACCTCTACGTCTATTCCACGGTGCATTAAAACTTTCTGGTTAAACCACTGTGAACTCCACAGCTCTTCCAAGGGGCATTGATATTGTCTTTTTATTCCACTCTAACCTCCACCACTTTTCCAAGGGGCATTGATATTGTCTTTTTATTTTACTGCGACCTCCACCACTCTTCCAAAGGGCATTAATATTGTCCATTTATTCCACTGTAACCTCCACATCTCTTCAAAGGGGCAATGATATTGTCTTTTTATTTAATAGGAACCTCCACCACTCTTCCAAGGGGCATTGATATTGTCTTTTTATTCCACTGTAACCTCCACCATTCTTCCAAGGGACATTGATATTGTCTTTTTATTCCACTATAACCTCCACCACTCTTCCAAGAGGCATTGATATTGTCTTTTTATTCCACTGTAATCACCACCACTCTTCCAAGGGGCATTGATATTGTCTTTTTAATCCACAGCGACCTCTACCACTTCTCCAAGGGGCTTTAAAACAGTCTTGATAAGCTTCTGTGACCTCCACGTCTCTTCCAAGGGGCATTAAAAACGCATGGTTAAACCACTCTGATCTCCACAGCTATTCCAAAAGGCATAGATATTGTCTTTTTATTCAACTTTAACCTCCACCACTCTTCCAAGGGGCATTAATATTGTCTTTTTTTCCACTGCGACCTTCACCACTCTTCCAAGGGGATTTGATAATCTTTTTAATCCACTGCGACCTCCACCATTTTTCCAAGGGACATTGATATTGTCTTTTTATTCCACTGCGACCTTCACCCCTCTTCCAAGGAACATTGATATTGTCTTTTTTTTCTACTGTAACCTCCACCACTCTTCTAAGGGGCATTGATATTTTCTTTTTATTCCTCTGCGACCTCCACCACTCTTCCAAGGGGCATCGATAATGTATTTTTAATCCACTGCGACCTCCACCACTCTTCTAAAGGGCATTAAAAGCGTCTTGTTAAGCTACTGTGACCTCCACGTCTCTTCCAAGGCGTAATAAAACCGTCAATTTAAAACACTCTGAACTCCACAGCTCTTGCAATAGGCACTGATATTGTCTTTTTATTCCACTGTAACCTCCACCACTCTTCCAAGGGGCATTGATTTTGTCTTTTTAATCCACTGCGACCTCCATCTTTCTTCCAAGAAGCATTAAAACCGTCTTGTTTAGCTACTGTGACCTCCACGTCTATTCCACGGAGCCTTAAAACCTTATGGTTAAACCACTGTGTACTCCACAGCTCATCCAAGGGGCATTGATATTGTCTTTTTATTCCACTGTAACCTCCACCACTCTTCCAAGGGGCATTGATATTGTCTTTTTAATCCACTGCGACCTCTACCACTTCTCCAAGGGGCTTTAAAACAGTCTTGATAAGCTTCTGTGACCTCCACGTCTCTTCCAAGGGGCATTAAAACCGCATGGTTAAACGACTCTGAACTCCACAGCTCTTCCAAGAGGCATTGATATTGTCTTTTTATTCAACTGTAACCTCCACCACTCTTCCAAGTGGCATTGATATTGTCTTTTTTTTCCACTGCGACCTCCACCACTCTTCCAAGGGGATTTGATAATCTTTTTAATCCACTGCAACCTCCACCACTCTTCCAAGGGACATTTTATTGTCTTTCTATTCCACTGCGACCTACACCCCTCTTCCAAGGAACATTGATATTGTCTTTTTTTTCTACAGTAACCTCCACCACTCTTCTAAGGGGCATTAATATTTTCTTTTTATTCCACTGCGACCTCCACCACTCTTCCAAGGGGCATCGATAATGTATTTTTAATCCACTGCGACCTCCACCACTCTTCTAAGGGGCATTAAAATCGTCTTGCTAAGCTACTGTGACCACCACGTCTCTTCCAAGGGGTATTAAAACCGTCAATTTATACCACTCTGAACTCCACAGCTCTTGCAATAGGCATTGATACTGTCTTTTTATTCCACTGTAACCTGCACCACTCTTCCAAGGGGCATCGATTTTGTCTTTTTAATCCACTGCGACCTCCATCTCTCTTCCAAGAAGCATTAAAACCGTCTAGTTTAGCTACTGTGACCTCCACGTCTATTCCACGGTGCCTTAAAACCTTATGGTTAAACCACTGTGAACTCCACAGCTCTTCCAAGGGGCATTGATATTGTCATTTTATTCCACAGTAACCTCGACCACTCTTCCAAGGGGCATTGATATTGTCTTTTTATTTTACTGCGACCTCCACCACTCTTCCAAGGGGCATTAATATTGTCTTTTTATTCCACTGCGACTTCCACCACTCTTCCAAGGGTCATTGATATTGTCTTTTTATTCCACTGTAACTTCCACCACTTTTCCAAGGGGCATTGATATTGTCTTTTAATCCCCTGCGACCTCCATCACTCTTCCAAGAAGCATTGAAACCGTCATGTTAAGCTACTGTGACCTCCACGTCTATTCCACGGTGCATTAAAACTTTCTGGTTAAACCACTGTGAACTCCACAGCTCTTCCAAGGGGCATTGATATTGTCTTTTTATTCCACTCTAACCTCCACCACTTTTCCAAGGGGCATTGATATTGTCTTTTTATTTTACTGCGACCTCCACCACTCTTCCAAAGGGCATTAATATTGTCCATTTATTCCACTGTAACCTCCACGTCTCTTCAAAGGGCATTGATATTGTCTTTTTATTTAATTGGAACCTCCACCACTCTTCCAAGGGGCATTGATATTGTCTTTTTATTCCACTGTAACCTCCACCATTCTTCCAAGGGACATTGATATTGTCTTTTTATTCCACTATAACCTCCACCACTTTTCCAAGGGGCATTAATATTGTCTTTTTATTCCACTGTAATCACCACCACTCTTCCAAGGGGCATTGATATTGTCTTTTTAATCCACAGCGACCTCTACCACTTCTCCAAGGGGCTTTAAAACAGTCTTGATAAGCTTCTGTGACCTCCACGTCTCTTCCAAGGGGCATTAAAAACGCATGATTAAACCACTCTGATCTCCACAGCTCTTCCAAAAGGCATAGATATTGTCTTTTTATTCAACTTTAACCTCCACCACTCTTCCAAGGGGCATTAATTTTGTCTTTTTTTTCCACTGCGACCTCCACCACTCTTCCAAGGGGATTTGATAATCTTTTTAATCCACTGCGACCTCCACCATTTTTCCAAGGGACATTGATATTGTCTTTTTATTCCACTGCGACCTCCACCACTCTTCCAAGGGGCATCGATAATGTATTTTTAATCCACTGCGACCTCCACCACTCTTCTAAAGGGCATTAAAAGCGTCTTGTTAAGCTACTGTGACCTCCACGTCTCTTCCAAGGCGTAATAAAACCGTCAATTTAAAACACTCTGAACTCCACAGCTCTTGCAATAGGCATTGATATTGTCTTTTTATTCCACTGTAACCTCCACCACTCTTCCAAGGGGCATTGATTTTGTCTTTTTAATCCACTGCGACCTCCATTTTTCTTCCAAGAAGCATTAAAACCGTCTTGTTTAGCTACTGTGACCTCCACGTCTATTCCACGGAGCCTTAAAACCTTATGGTTAAACCACTGTGTACTCCACAGCTCATCCAAGGGGCATTGATATTGTCTTTTTATTCCACTGTAACCTCCACCACTCTTCCAAGGGGCATTGATATTGTCTTTTTAATCCACTGTGACCTCTACTACTTCTCCAAGGGGCTTGAAAACAGTCTTGATAAGCTTCTGTGATCTCCACGTCTCTTGCAAGGGGCATTAAAACCGCATGGTTAAACGACTCTGAACTCCACAGCTCTTCCAAGAGGCATTGATATTGTCTTTTTATTCAACTGTAACCTCCACCACTCTTCCAAGTGGCATTGATATTGTCTTTTTTTTCCACTGCGACCTCCACCACTCTTCCAAGGGGATTTGATAATCTTTTTAATCCACTACACCTCCACCACTCTTCCAAGGGACATTGATATTGTCTTTCTATTCCACTGCGACCTACACCCCTCTTCCAAGGAACATTGATATTGTCTTTTTTTTCTACGGTAACCTCCACCACTCTTCTAAGGGGCATTAATATTTTCTTTTGATTCCACTGCGACCTCCACCACTTTTCCAAGGGGCATCGATAATGTATTTTTAATCCACTGCGACCTCCACCACTCTTCTAAGGGGCATTAAAATCGTCTTGCTAAGCTACTGTGACCACCACGTCTCTTCCAAGGCGTATTAAAACCGTCAATTTATACCACTCTGAACTCCACAGCTCTTGCAATAGGCATTGACATTGTCTTTTTATTCCTCTGTAACCTCCACCACTCTTCCAAGGGGCATTGATTTTGTCTTTTTAATCCACTGCGACCTCCATCTCTTTTCCAAGAAGCATTAAAACCGTCTTGTTTAGCTACTGTGACGTCCACGTCTATTCCACGGTGCCTTAGATCCTTATGGTTAAACCACTGTGAACTCCACAGCTCTTCCAAGGGGCATTGATATTGTGATTTTATTCCACAGTAACCTCGACCACTCTTCCAAGGGGCATTGATATTGTCTTTTTATTTTACTGCGACCTCCACCACTCTTCCAAGGGGCATTAATATTGTCTTTTTATTCCACTGCAACTTCCACCACTCTTCCAAGGGTCATTGATATTGTCTTTTTATTCCACTGTAACTTCCACCACTTTTCCAAGGGGCATTGATATTGTCTTTTTATTCCACTGCGACCTCCACCTCTCTTCCAAGGGGCATTAAAACCATCTTGTTAAGCCACTGTGACCTCCAAGTCTCTTCCACGAGGCATTGATATTGTCTTTTTATTCTACGGCGACCTCTTCATCTCTTCCAATTGGAATTGCTATTGTCTTGTTATTCCACTGCGACCTCCACGACTCTTCTAAGGGGCATTGATATTATCTTTTTATTCCACTGCGACCTCCACCACTCTGCCAAGGGGCATTAAAGCCGTCTGGTTAAACCACTCTGAACTCCACAGCTCTTCCAAGAGGCATTGATATTGTCTTTTTATTCGACTGTAACCTCCACCACTCTTCCAAGGGGCATTGATTTTGTCTTTTTATTCCACTGCGACCTCTACCACTCTTCCAATGGGCATTCATATTGTCTTTTTAATCCACTACAACCTCCACCTCTCTTCCAAGGGGCAATAAAGCCTTCTTGTTAAGCTACTGTCACGTCCATGTCTATTCCACGTGGCATTGATATTGTCTTTCTATTCCACTGTAACCTCCACCACTCTTCCAAGTGGCATTGACATTATCTTTTTATTCCACTGTGACTTGCACCTCTCTTCTAAGGGGCATTGATATTGTCTTTTTAATCCACTGTGACCTCCACCACTCTTCCAAGGGACATTAAAACAGTCTTGCTAAGCTACTGTGACCTCCACGTCTCTTCCAAGGGGCATTAAAACCGTCTGTTTAAACCACTCTGAACTTCACAGCTCTTCCAAGGAGATTGATATTGTCTTTTTATTCCACTGCAACCTCCACCACTCTTCCAAGGGGCATTGATTTTGTCTTTTTATTCCACTGTGACCTCCACCACTCTTCCAAAGGACATTAAAACTGTCTTGTTATGCTACTGTGACGTCGACTTCTCTTCCAAGGGGCATTAAAACCGTCTTGTAAAGCTACTGTGACCTCCACGTCCCTTCCACGGGGCATTGATATTGTCTTTTATACCACTCCGACCTCCACCACTCTTCCAAGGGGCATTGATATTGTCTGTTTAATCCACTGCGAACTCCACCACTCTTCCAAGGGGCATTAAAACCGTCTTGTTATTCTACTGTGACGACGACATCTCTTCCAAGGGGCATTAAAACCATCTGGTTAAACCACTCTGAACTCCACAGCTCTTCCAAGGGCATTTGCATTGTCTTTTTATTCCACTGTAACCTCCACCAATCTTCCAAGGGGCATTGATATTGTCTTTTTATTCCACTGCGACCTCCACCACACTTCCATGGGGCATTAAAACGGTCGAATTAAGTTACTGTGACCTCCACGTCTCTTCCAAGGAGCGTTAAAATCGTCTGGTTATACCACTCTGAACTCCACATGTCTTCCAAGGGGAATTATTATTGTCTTTTTATTCCACTGTTAATTCCACCACTCTTCCAAGGGGCATTGATATTGTCTTTTTATTCCACTGCGACCTCCACCAGTCCACCAAGAGGCATTAAAACCGTCTTGTTAAGCTACTGTGACCTCCACGTCTCTTCCACAGGGCATTGAAATTGTCTTTTTATTCCACTGTAACCTCCATCACTCATCCAAGGGGCATTGATATTGTCTTTTTTTTTCACTGCGACCTCCACCACTCTTCCAAGGGGCATTGATAATATCTTTTTATTCCAATGCGACCTCCACCACTCTTCCAAGGCTCATTGATATTGTCTTTTTAATCCACTGCGACCTCCACCACTCTTCCAAGGGGCATTAAAACCGTCTTGTTAAGCTATTGTGACCTCCACATCTCTTCCACGGGGAATTGATATTGTCTTTTTATTTAACTGTAACCTACACCACTGTTCCAAGGGGCATTGATATTGTCTTTTTATTCCACTGTAATCTCCATCACTCTTCCAAGGGGCACTGAAATTGTCTTTTTATTCAACTGTAACCTCCACCCCTCTTCCAAGGGGCATTGATGTTGTCTTTTTATTCCACTGCGACCTCCACCACTCTTACAAGGGGCATTCATATTGTCTTTTTAATCCACTGCGACCTCCACCACTCTTCCAAGGGACATTAAAACCGCCTTTTTAAGCTACTGTCACCTCCACGTCCCTTCCAAGGGGCAATAAAACCGTCAATTTAAACCACTCTCAACTCCACAGCTCTTGCAAGGGGGTTTGATATTGTTTTTTATTCCACTGTAACCTCCAGCACTCTTCCAAGGGGCACTGATATTGTCTTTTTATTCCACTGCGACTTTCACCTCTCTTCCAAGGGACATTAAATCCGTCTTGTTAAGCTACTGTGACATCCACGACTTTTTCACGGGGCATTGATATTGTCTTTTTATTCTAATGTAAACTCCACCACTCTTCCAAGGGGCATTGATATTGTCTTTTTAATCCACTGCCACCTCCACCACTCTTCCAAGGGGCATTAAAACAGTCTTGTTAAGCTACTGTGACCTATACGTCTCTTCCAAGGGGCATTAAAACCGTCTGGTTAAGCCACTCTGAACTCCACAGCTCTTCCGAGGGGCATTGATATTTTCTTTTTATTCCACTGTAACATCCACCACTCTTCCAAGGGGCATTGATTTTGTCTTTTTATTCCACTGCGACCTCCACCACTCTTCCAAGGGGCATTGATATTGTCTTTTTAATCCACTGCGACCTCCACCACTCTTTGAAGGGGCATTAAAACCGTCTTGTTAAGCGACTGTGATGTCGAAGTCTCTTCCAACGGGCATTAAAACCATCTGGTTAAACCACTCTGAACTCCACAGCTCTTACAAGGGGCATTTGTATTGTCTTTTTATTCCACTATAACCTCCACCACTCTTCCAAGGGGCATTGACATTTCTTTTTAATCCACTGCGACCTCCAGCACTCTTCCAAGGGGCATTAAAACCGTCTTGTTAAGCTACTGTCACGTCCATGTCTATTCCACTGGGCATTGATATTGTCTTTTTATTCCACTGTAACCTCCACCATTCTTTCAAGGGGCATTGATATTGTTATTTTATTCCACTGCGACTTCAACCTCTCTTTCAAGGGGCTTTGATATTGTCTTTTTATTCCAATGTAACCTCCAGCACTCTTCCAAGGGGTATTGATATTGTCTTTTTATTCCACTGCAACTTCCACCTCTCTTCCAATGGGCATTAAAACTGTCTTGTTAAGCTACTGTGACCTGCACGTCTCTTTCACGGGGCATTGATATTGTCTTTTTATTCCACTGTAACCTTCACCACTCTTCCAAGTGGCATTGATATTGTCTTTTTATTCCACTGCGACCTCCACCACTCTTCCAAGGGGCATTAAAACCGTATTGTTAAGCTTCTGTGACCTCCAGGTCTCTTCCAATGTGCATTAAAACCGTCAATTTAAACCACTCTGAACTCCACAACTCTTGCAAGAGGCATTGATATTGTCTTTTTACTCCACTGTAACCTACATAACTCTTTCAAGGGGCATTGATATTGTCTTTTTATTCCACTACGACTTCCATCACTCTCCCAAGGTGCATAAAAAACATCTTGTTTAGCTACTGTAAGGTCCATGTCTATTCCACGGGGCATTGATATTGTCTTTTGATTCCACTGTATCCTCCACCACTCTTCCAAGGGGTAGTGATATTGTCTTTTTATTCCACTGCGACTTCCACCTCTCTTCTAAGGGGCATTGATATTGTCTTTTTAATCCACTGCGACCTCCACCACTCTTCCAAGAGGCATTAAAACAGTCTTGTTAAGCTACTGTGACCTCCACATCTCTTCCAAGGGGCATTAAAACCGTCTGGTTAAACCATTCTGAACTCCACAGCTCTTCCAAGGGGCATTGATATTGTCTTTTTATTCCACTGTAACCTCCACCATTCTTCCAAGTGGTATTGATATTGTCTTTTTAATGCATTGCGACCCCAGCACTCTTCCAAGGGGCATTAAAACCATTTTGTTAAACCACTCTGAACTCCATAGCTCTTTCAAGAGGCATTGATATTGTCTTTTTATTTCGCTGTAAACTCCACCACTCTTTCAAGGGGCATTGATATTGTCTTTTTATTCCACTGCGACCTCCACCACTATTCCCACGGGCATTAAAACTGTCTTGTTAAGCTACTGTGACCTCCACGTGTCTTCCACGGGGCATTGATATTGTCTTTTTAATCCACTGTGACCTTCACCACTTTTCCAAGGGGCATTAAAACCGTCTTGTTAATCTACTGTGACCTCCACTTCTCTTCCAAGGGGCAATAAAACCATCTGGTTAGACCACTCTGAACTCCACAGCTCTTCCAAGGGGCATTGGTATTGTCTTTTTATTCTCCTCTAACCTCCACCACTCTTCCAAGGGGCATTGACAATGTCTTTTTATTCCACTTCGACCTCCATCATTCTTCCAAGGGGCATTGATATTGTCTTTTTATTCCACTGCCACCTCCACCACTCTTCCATGGGGCATTGATATTGTCTTTTTATTCCACTGTATCCTCCACCACTCTTCCAAGGGGCATTGACATTGTCTTTTTATTCCACTGCGACCTCAACCATTGTTCCAAGGGGCATTAAAACTGTCTTGTTAAGCTACAGTGACCTCCACATCTCTTCCACGGGGCATTGATATTGTCTTAAAAATTACTCTGTAACCTCCACCACTCTACAAAGGGGCATTGATATTGTATTTTTATTCCACTGCGACCTCCACCACTCCTTCGAAGGGCATTGATATTGTCTTTTTAATCCACTGCGACCTCCACCACTCTTTCAAAGGGCATTAAAATCATCTTGTTAAGCTACTGTGACCTCCATGTCTCTTCCACGGGGCATTGATATTGTCTTTTATTCCACTGCGACCTCCACCACTCTTCCTCTTGGCATTGATATTGTCTTTTTAATCCACTGCAACCTCCATCACTCTTCCATGTGGCATTAAAACCGTCTTGTTAAGCTACTGTGACCTCCACGTCTCTTCCAAGGGGCATTAAAACAATATGGTTAAACCAATCTGAACTCCACAGATCTTCCAAGGGGCATTGATATTGTCTTTTTAATCACTGTATCCTTCACCACTCTTCCAAGGGGCATTGATATTGTCTTTTTATTCCACTGCGACGTCCAACACTCTTCCAAGGGGCATTAAAACCGTCATGTTAAGCTACTGTGACCTCCATGTCTCTTCTACAGGGCATTGATATTGTCTTTTTATTCCACTGGAACCTCCAACAATTTTCCAAGGTGCATTGATATTGTCTTTTTATTCCACTGAGACTTCAACCACTCCTTCATGGAGCATTGACATTGTCCTTTTAATCCACTTCTTCCTCCACCACTCTTCCAAGGGGCATTAAAGCAGTCTTGTTAATCTACTGTGACCTCCACGTCTCTTCCAAGGGGCATTAAAACCGTCAATTTTAACCACTCTCAACTCCACAGCTCTTGTAAGGGGCTTTGATATTGTTTTTTATTCCACTGTAACCTCCAGCACTCTTCCAAGGGGCATTGATATTGTCTTTTTATTCCACTGCGACTTTCACCTCTCTTCCAAGGGACATTAAATCCGTCTTGTTAAGCTACTGTGACATCCACGACTTTTTCACGGGGCATTGATATTGTCTTTTTATTCCAATGTAAACTCCACCACTCTTCCAAGGGGCATTGATATGGTCTTTTTATTCCACTGCCACCTCCTCCACTCTTACAAGGGGCATTGATATTGTCTTTTTAATCCACTGCGACCTCCACCACTTTTCCAAGGGGCATTAAAAACGTCTTGTTAAGCTACTGTGACCTCCACCTGTCTTCCAATGGGCATTAAAACCGTCTGGTTTAACTACTCTGAACTCCACTACTTTTCCAAGGGGCATTGATATTGTCTTTTTAATCCACTGTTACCTCCACCACTCTTCCAAGGGGCACTGATATTGTATTTTTATTCCACTGCGACCTCCACTACTTTTCCAAAGGGCAATGATATTGTCTTTTTATTCCACTGCGACCTCCACCACTCTTCCAAGGGCCATTAAAACCGTGTTGTTAAACTACTTTGACCTCCACGTCAATTCCACGGGGCATTAAAACCGTCAATTTAAACCACTCTGAACTCCACAGCTCTTGCAAGGGGCATTGATGTTGTCTTTTTTTTGCAATGTAACCTCCAGCACTCTTACAAGGGGCATTGATATTGTCTTTTTATTCCTCTGCGACTTCAACTTCTCTTCTAAGGTGCATTGATATTGTCTTTTTAATCCACTGCGACCTCCACCACTCTTCCAAGGGGCATTGAAACAGTCTTGTTAAGCTACTGTGACCTCCACGTCTCTTCCAAGGGGCATTAAAACCGTATGATTAAACCGCACTGAACTCCACAGCTCTTCCGAGGGGCATTGATATTGTCTTTTTATTCCACTGTAACATCCACCACTCTTCCAAGGGGCATTGATTTTGTCTTTTTATTCCACTGCGACCTCCACCACTCTTCCAAGGGGCATTGATATTGTCTTTTTAATCCACTGCGACCTCCACCACTCTTCCAAGGGGCATTAAAACCGTCTTGTTAAGCGACTGTGATGTCAAAGTCTCTTCCAAAGGGCATTAAAATCATCTGGTTAAACCACTCTGAACTCCACAGCTCTTCCAAGGGGCATTTGTATTGTCCTTTTATTCCACTATAACCTCCCGACTCTTCCAAGGGGCATTGACATTGCCTTTTTATTCCACTGCGACCTCCAACACTCTTCCAAGCGGCATTAAGACCATCTTGTTAAGCTACAGTGACCTCCACAACTCTTCCACGGGGCATTGATATTGTCTTTTATTCCACTGTAACCTCCACCACTCTTCCAAGGGGCATTGATATTGTCTTTTTATTCCACTGTGACCTCCACCACTTTTCCAAAGGGAATTGATATTGTCTTTTTAATCCACTGCGACCTCCTCCACTGTTCCAAGGGCATTAAAACAGTCTTGTTAAGCTACTGTGACCTCCACTTCTCTTCCAAGGGGCATTAAAACCGTCTGGTTAAACCACTCTGAACTCCACAGCTCTTCCAAGGGGCATTGATATATATATTTTTTCCACTGTAACCTCCAAAACTCTTCCAAGCGGCATTAAATTTGTCTTTTTTTTCCACTGCGACCTTAACCACTCTTCCATTGGGCATTGATATTGTCTTTTTAATCCACTGCGACCTCCACCACTCTTCCAAGGGGAATTAAAACCGTCTTGTTATGCTACTGTCCCGTCCATGTCTATTCCACTGTGCATTGATAGTGTCTTTTTATTCCACTGTAACCTCCACCATTCTTCCAAGGGGCATTGATATTGTTTTTTTATTCCACTGCGACTTCAACCTCTCTTTCAAGGGACATTGATATTGTCTTTTTATTCCAATGTAACCTCCAGCACTCTTCCAAGTGGCATAGATATTGTCTTTTTATTCCACTGCAACTTCCACCTCTCTTCCAAGGGGCATTAAAACTGTCTTGTTAAGCTACTGTGACCTCCTCGTCTCTTTCACTGGGAATTGATATTGTCTTTTTATTCCACTGTAACCTTCACCACTCTTCCAAGTGGCATTGATATTGTCTTTTTATTCCACTGCGACCTCCACCACTCTTCCAAGGGGCATTAAAACCGTCTTGTTAAGCCACTGTGACCTCCATGTCTCTTCCACTGGGCATTGATATTGTCTTTTATTCCACTGCGACCTCCACCACTCTTCCTCGAGGCATTGATATTGTCTTTTTAATCCACTGCAACCTCCGCCACTCTTCCATGTGGCATTAAAATTGTCTTGTTAAGCTACTGTGACCTCCACGTCTCTTCCAAGGGGCATTAAAACCGTATGGTTAAACCAATCTGAACTCCACAGATCTTCCAAGGGGCATTGATATTGTCTTTTTATTCCACTGTATCCTCCACCACTCTTCCAAGGGGCATTGATATTGTCTTTTTATTCCACTGCGACGTCCAACACTCTTCCAAGGGGCATTAAAGCAGTCTTGTTAATCTACTGTGACCTCCACGTCTCTTCCAATGGGCATTAAAACCGTCAATTTTAACAACTCTCAACTCCACAGCTCTTGCAAGGGGCTTTGATATTGTTTTTTATTCCACTGTAACCTCCAGCACTCTTCCAAGGGGCATTGATATTGTCTTTTTATTCCACTGCGACTTTCACCTCTCTTCCAAGGGACATTAAATCCGTCTTGTTAAGCTACTGTGACATCCACGACTTTTTCACGGGGCATTGATATTGTCTTTTTATTCCAATGTAAACTCCACCACTCTTCCAAGGGGTATTGATATTGTCTTTTTATTACACTGCCACCTCCACCACTCTTCCAAGGGGCATTGATATTGTCTTTTTAATCCACTGCGACCTCCACCACTTTTCCAAGGGGCATTAAAAACGTCTTTTTAAGCTACTGTGACCTCCACGTCACATCCAATGGGCATTAAAACCGTCTGGTTTAACTACTCTGAACTCCACTGCTTTTCCAAGGGGCATTGATATTGTCTTTTTAATCCACTGTTACCTCCACCACTCTTCCAAGGGGCATTGATATTGTTTTTTTATTCCACTGCGACCTCCACTACTTTTCCAAAGGGCAATGATATTGTCTTTTTATTCCACTGCGACCTCCACCACTCTTCCAAGGGCCATTAAAACCGTGTTGTTAAGCTACTTTGATCTCCACGTCAATTCCACGGGGCATTAAAAAAGTCCATTTAAACCACTCTGAACTCCACAGCTCTTGCAAGGGGCATTGATGTTGTCTTTTTTTTGCAATGTAACCTCCAGCACTCTTCCAAGGGGCATTGATATTGTCTTTTTATTCCTCTGCGACTTCAACTTCTCTTCTAAGGTGCATTAATATTGTCTTTTTAATCCACTGCGACCTCCACCACTCTTCCAAGGGGCATTAAAACAGTCTTGTTAAGCTACTGTGACCTCCACGTCTCTTCCAAGGGGCATTAAAACCGTCTGGTTAAACCACTCTGAACTCCACAGCTCTTCCGAGGGGCATTGATATTGTCTTTTTATTCCACTGTAACATCCAATGGGTATTGATTTTGTGTTTTTATTCCACTGCGACCTCCACCACTCTTCCAAGGGGCATTGATATTGTCTTTTTAATCGACTGCGACCTCCACCACTCTTCCAAGGGGTATTAAAACGGTCTTGTTAAGCGACTGTGATGTCGAAGTCTCTTCCAAGGGGCATTAAAACCATCTGGTTAAACCACTCTGAACTCCACAGCTCTTCCAAGGGGCATTTGTATTGTCTTTTTATTCCACTATAACCTCCATCACTCTTCCAAGGGGCATTGACATTGTCTTTTTATTCCAGTCCGACCTCCACCACTCTTCCAAGCGGCATTAAGGACCATCTTGTTAAGCTACAGTGACCTCCACAACTCTTCCACGGGGCATTGATATTGTCTTTTATTCCACTGTAACCTCCACCACTCTTCCAAGGGGCATTGATATTGTCTTTTTATTCCACTGTGACCTCCACCACTTTTCCAAAGGGAATTGATATTGTCTTTTTAATCCACTGCGACCTCCTCCACTCTTCTAAGGGCATTAAAACAGTCTTGTTAAGCTACTGTGACCTCCACTTCTCTTCCAAGGGGCATTAAAACCATCTGGTTAAACCACTCTGAACTCCACAGCTCTTCCAAGGGGCATTGATATATATTTTTTTTCCACTGTAACCTCCAAAACTCTTCCAAGGGGCATTGAATTTGTCTTTTTTTTCCACTGCGACCTTAACCACTCTTCCAATGGGCATTGATATTGTCTTTTTAATCCACTGCGACCTCCACCACTCTTCCAAGGGGCATTAAAACCGTCTTGTTAAGCTACTGTCACGTCCATGTCTATTCCACTGGGCATTGATATTGTCTTTTTATTCCACTGTAACCTCCACCATTCTTCCAAGAGGCATTGATATTGTCTTTTTATTCCACTGCGACTTCAACCTCTCTTTCAAGGGCATTGATATTGTCTTTTTATTCCAATGCAACCTCCAGCACTCTTCCAAGGGGCATTGATATTGTCTTATTATTCTACTGCAACTTCCACCTCTCTTCCAAGGGGCATTAAAACTGTCCTGTTAAGCTACTGTGACCTCCACGTCTCTTCCAATGTGCATTAAAACCGTCAATTTAAACCACTCTGAACTCCACAACTCTTGCAAGAGGCATTGATATTGTCTTTTTACTCCACTGTAACCTACATCACTCTTTCAAGGGGCATTGATATTGTCTTTTTATTCCACTCCGACTTCCACCACTCTCCCAAGGTGCATAAAAAACATCTTGTTTAGCTACTGTAAGGTCCATGTCTATTCCAAGGGGCATTGATATTGTCTTTTGATTCCACTGTATCCTCCACCACTCTTCCAAGGGGTAGTGATATTGTCTTTTTATTCCACTGCGACTTCCACCTCTCTTCTAAGGGGCACTGATATTGTCTTTTTAATCCACTGCGACCTCCACCACTCTTCCAAGAGGCATTAAAACAGTCTTGTTAAGCTACTGTGACCTCCACATCTCTTCCAAGGGGCATTAAAACCGTCTGGTTAAACCATTCTGAACTCCACAGCTCTTCCAAGGGGCATTGATATTGTCTTTTTATTCCACTGTAACCTCCACCATTCTTCCAAGGGGTATTGATATTGTCTTTTTAATGCACTGCGACCCCCAGCACTCTTCCAAGGGGCATTAAAACCATTTGGTTAAACCACTCTGAACTCCATAGCTCTTTCAAGAGGCATTGATATTGTCTTTTTATTTCGCTGTAAACTCCACCACTCTTTCAAGGGGCATTGATATTGTCTTTTTATTCCACTGCGACCTTCACCACTATTCCAAGCGGCATTAAAACTGTCTTTTTAAGCTACTGTGACCTCCACGTGTCTTCCACGGGGCATTGATATTGTCTTTTTAATCCACTGTGACCTTCACCACTTTTCCAAGAGGCATTAAAACTGTCTTGTTAATCTACTGTGACCTCCACGTCTCTTCCAAGGGGCAATAAAACCATCTGGTTAAACCACTCTGAACTCCACAGCTCTTCCAAGGGGCATTGGTATTGTCTTTTTATTTCCCTCTAACCTCCACCACTCTTCCAAGGGGCATTGACATTGTCTTTTTATTCCACTTCGACCTCCATCATTCTTCCAAGGGGCATTGATATTGTCTTTTTATTCCACTGCCACCTCCACCACTCTTCCATTGGGCATTGATATTGTCTTTTTATTCCACTGTATCCTCCACCACTCTTCCAAGGGGCATTGACATTGTCTTTTTATTCCACTGCGACCTCAACCATTCTTCCAAGGGGCATTAAAACTGTCTTGTTAAGCTACAGTGACCTCCACATCTCTTCCACGGGGCATTGATATTGTCTTTAAATTCCACTGTAACCTCCAGCACGCTACCAAGGGGCATTGATATTGTATTTTTATTCCACTGCGACCTCCACCACTCCTTCAAAGGGCATTGATATTGACTTTTAAATCCACTGCGACCTCCACCACTCTTCCAAGAGGCATTAAAACAGTCTTGTTAAGCTACTGTGACCTCCACATCTCTTCCAAGGGTCATTAAAACCGTCTGGTTAAACCATTCTGAACTCCACAGCTCTTCCAAGGGGCATTGATATTGTCTTTTTATTCCACTGTAACCTCCAACATTCTTCCAAGGGGTATTGATATTGTCTTTTTAATGCACTGCGACCACCAGCACTCTTCCAAGGGGCAATAAAACCATTTGGTTAAAGCACTTTGAACTCCATAGCTGTTTCAAGAGGCATTGATATTGTCTTTTTATTTCGCTGTAAACTCCACCACTTTTTCAAGGGGCATTGATATTGTCTTTTTATTCCACTGCGACCTCCACCACTATTCCAAGGGGCATTAAAATTGTCTTGTTAAGCTACTGTGACCTCCACGTATCTTCCACGGGGCATTGATATTGTCTTTTTAATCCACTGTGACCTTCACCACTTTTCCAAGGGGCATTAAAACCGTGTTTTTAATCTACTGTGACCTCCACGTCTCTTCCAAGGGGCAATAAAACCATCTGGTTAAACCACTCTGAACTCCACAGCTCTTCCAAGGGGCATTGGTATTGTCTTTTTATTCCCCTCTAACCTCCACCACTCTTCCAAGGGGCATTGACATTGTCTTTTTATTCCACTTCGACCTCCATCATTCTTCCAAGGGGCATTGATATTGTCTTTTTATTCCACTGCCACCTCCACCACTCTTCCATTGGGCATTGATATTGTCTTTTTATTCCACTGTATCCTCCACCACTCTTCCAAGGGGCATTGACATTGTCTTTTTATTCCACTGCGACCTCAACCATTCTTCCAAGGGGCATTAAAACTGTCTTGTTAAGCTACAGTGACCTCCACATCTCTTCCACGGGGCATTGATATTGTCTTTAAATTCCACTGTAACCTCCACCACTCTACCAAGGGGCATTGATATTGTATTTTTATTCCACTGCGACCTCCACCACTCCTTCAAAGGGCATTGATATTGACTTTTTAATCCACTGCGATCTCCACCACTCTTCCAAGAGGCATTAAAACAGTCTTGTTAAGCTACTGTGACCTCCACATCTCTTCCAAGGGGCATTAAAACCGTCTGGTTAAACCATTCTGAACTCCACAGCTCTTCCAAGGGGCATTGATATTGTCTTTTTATTCCACTGTAACCTCCACCATTCTTCCAAGGGGTATTGATATTGTCTTTTTAATGCACTGCGACCCCTAGCACTCTTCCAAGGGGCATTAAAACCATTTGGTTAAACCACTCTGAACTCCATAGCTCTTTCAAACGGCATTGATATTGTCTTTTTATTTCGCTGTAAACTCCACCACTCTTTCAAGGGGCATTGATATTGTCTTTTTATTCCACTGCGACCTCCACCACTAATCCAAGGGGCATTAAAATTGTCTTGTTAAGCTGCTGTGACCTCCACGTGTCTTCCACGGGGCATTGATATTGTCTTTTTAATCCACTGTGACCTTCACCACTTTTCCAAGGGGCATTAAAACCATCTTGTTAATCTACTGTGACCTCAACGTGTCTTCCACGGGGCATTGATATTGTCTTTTTAATCCACTGTGACCTTCACCACTTTTCCAAGGGGCATTAAAACCATCTTGTTAATCTACTGTGACCTCCACGTCTCTTCCAAGGGGCAATAAAACCATCTGGTTAGACCACTCTGAACTCCACAGTTCTTCCAAAGGGCATTGGTATTGTCTATTTATTCTCCTCTAACCTCCACCACTCTTCCAAGGGGCATTGACATTGTCTTTTTATTCCACTTCGACCTCCATCATTCTTCCAAGGGGCATTTATATTGTCTTTTTATTCCACTGCCACCTCCACCACTCTTCCATTGGGCATTGATATTGTCTTTTTATTCCACTGTATCCTCCACCACTCTTCCAAGGGGCATTGACATTGACTTTATATTCCACTGCGACCTCAACCATTCTTCCAAGGGGTATTAAAACTGTCTTGTTAAGCTACAGTGACCTCCACTTCTCTTCCACGGGGCATTGATATTGTCTTTTATTCCACTGCGACCTCCACCACTCTTCCTCTGGGCATTGATATTGTCTTTTTAATCCACTGCAACCTCCACCACTCTTCCATGTGGCATTAAAACCGTCTTGTTAAGCTACTGTGACCTCCACGTCTCTTCCACGGGGCATTAAAACTGTATGGTTAAACCAATCTGAACTCCACAGATCTTCCAAGGGGCATTGATATTGTCTTTTTATTCCACTGTTTCCTCCACCACTTTTCCAAGGGGCATTGATATTGTCTTTTTATACCAGTGCGACCTCCAACACTCTTCCAAGGGGCATTAAAACCGTCATGTTATGCTACTGTGACCTCCATGTCTCTTCCACAGGGCATTGATATTGTCTTTTTATTCCACTGGAACCTCCAACACTCTTCCAATGTGCATTGATATTGTCTTTTTATTCCACTGAGACTTCAACCACTCCTTCAAGGAGATTGACATTGTCTTTTGAATGCACTTCGACCTCAACCACTCTTCCAAGGGGCATTAAAGCAGTCTTGTTAATCTACTGTGACCTCCACGTCTCTTCCAATAGGCTTTAAAACCGTCAATTTAAACCACTCTCAACTCCACAGCTCTTGCAAGGTGCTTTGATATTGTTTTTTATTCAACTGTAACCTCCAGCAATCTTCCAAGGGGCATAGATATTGTCTTTTTATTCCACTTCGACTTTCACCTCTCTTCCAAGGGACATTTAATCCGTCTTGTTAAGCTACTGTGACATCCACGTCTCTTTCACGGGGCATTGATATTGTCTTTTAATTCCAATGTAAACTCCACCACTCTTCCAAGGGGCATTTATATTGTCTTTTTATTCCACTGCCACCTCCACCACACTTCCAAGGGGCATTTATATTGTCTTTTTAATCCACTGCGACCTCCACCACTTTTCCAAGGGGCATTAAAAACGTCTTTTTAAGCTACTGTGACCTCCACGTCACTTCCAATGGGCATTAAAACCGTCTAGTTTAACTACTCTGAACTCCACTGCTTTTTCAAGGGGCATTGATATTGTCTTTTTAATCCACTGCGACCTCCACCACTCTTCCAAGGGGCATTAAAGCAGTCTTGTTAATCTACTGTGACCTCCACGTCCCTTCCAAGGGGCATTAAAACCATCTGGTTAAACCACTCTTAACTCCACAGCTCTTCCGAAGGGCATTGATATTGTCTTTTTATTCCACTGTAACATCCACCACTCTTCCAAGGGGCATTGATTTTGTCTTTTTAATCCACTGCGACCTCCACCACTCTTCCAAGGGGCATTAAAACCGTCTTGTTAAGCGGCTGTGATGTCGAAGTCTCTTCCAAGGGGCATTAAAACCATCTGGTTAAACCACTCTGAACTCCACAGCTCTTCCAAGGGGCATTTGTATTGTCTTTTTATTCCACTATAACCTACACCACTCTTCCAAGGGGCATTGACATTGTCTTTTTATTCCACTGCAACCTCCACCACTCTTCCAAGCGGCATTAAGACCATCTTGTTAAGCTACAGTGACCTCCACAACTCTTCCACGGGGCATTGATATTGTCTTTTATTCCACTGTAACCTCCACCACTCTTCCAAGGGGGATTGATATTGTCTTTTTATTCCACTGCGACCTCCACCACTTTTCCAAAGGGAAATGATATTGTCTTTTTAATCCACTGCGACCTCCTCCACTCTTCTAAGGGCATTAAAACAGTCTTGTTAAGACTTCAACCACTCCTTCATGGAGAATTGACATTGTCTTTTTAATCCACTTCGACCTCCACCACTCTTCCAAGGGGCATTAAAGCAGTCTTGTTAATCTACTGTGACCTCCACGTCTCTTCCAAGGGGCATTAAAACCGTCAATTTTAACCACTCTCAACTCCACAGCTCTTGCAAGGGGCTTTGATATTGTTTTTTATTCCACTGTAACCTCCAGTACTCTTCCAAGGGGCATTGATATTGTCTTTTTATTCCACTGCGACTTTCACCTCTCTTCCAAGGGACATTAAATCCGTCTTGTTAAGCTACTGTGACACCCACGTCTTTTTCACGGGGCATTGATATTGTCTTTTTATTCCAATGTAAACTCCACCACTCTTCCAAGGGGCATTGATATTGTCTTTTTATTCCACTGCCATCTCCACCACTCTTCCAAGGGGCATTGATATTGGCTTTTTAATCCACTGCGACCTCCACCACTTTTGCATTAAAAACGTCTTTTTAAGCTACTGTGACCTCCACGTCACTTCCAATGGGCATTAAAACAGTCTGGTTTAACTACTCTGAACTCCACTGCTTTTCCAAGGGGCATTGATATTGTATTTTTAATCCAATGTTACCTCCACCACTCTTCAAAGGGGCATTGATATTGTTTTTTTATTCCACTGCGACCTCCACTACTTTTCCAAAGGGCAATGATATTGTCTTTTTATTCCACTGCGACCTCCACCACTCTTCCAAGGGCCATTAAAACCGTGTTGTTAAGCTACTTTGACCTCCACGTCAATTCCACGGGGCATTAAAACCGTCAATTTAAACCACTCTGAACTCCACAGCTCTTGCAAGGGGCATTGATGTTGTCTTTTTTTTGCAATGTAACCTCCAGCACTCTTCCAAGGGGCATTGATATTGTCTTTTTATTCCTCTGCGAATTCAACTTCTCTTCTAAGGTGCATTGATATTGTCTTTTTAATCCACTGCGACCTCCACCACTCTTCCAAGGGGCATTAAAACAGTCTTGTTAAGCTACTGTGACCTCCACGTCTCTTCCAAGGGGCATTAAAACCGTCTGGTTAAACCACGCTGAACTCCACAGCTCTTCCGAGGGGCATTGATATTGTCTTTTTATTCCACTGTAACATCCACCACTCTTCCAAGGGGCATTGATTTTGTCTTTTTATTCCACTCTGACCTCCACCACTCATCCAAGCGGCATAAAGACCATCTTGTTAAGCTACAGTGACCTCCACAACTCTTCCACGGGGCATTGATATTGTCTTTTATTCCACTGTAACCTCCACCACTCTTCCAAGTGGCATTGATTTTGTCTTTTTATTCCACTGCGACCTCCACTACTCTTCCAAGGGGCATTGATATTGTCTTATTAATTCACTGCGACCTACACCACTCTTTCAAGGGGCATTAAAACGGTCTTGTTAAGCTACTGTGATGTCGAAGTCTCTTCCAAGGGGCATTAAAACCATCTGGTTAAACCACTCTGAACTCCACAGCTCTTCCAAGGGGCATTTGTATTGTCTTTTTATTCCACTCTAACCTCCACCACTCTTCCAAGGTGTTAGAACTCTCTTGTTAGGTTTTTTCTATCTTGCTGGTCACATGACCTTGTTTGCCTATTTAATCCTGCTCCGCCCTCCTGGCCTTGCTGGACTTCATTGTAATTTCTACTCTTAAGTTAGCCTGGTGCTTAGTTACCTTTCTCAGCCACTGAATCCTCCACCACTCTTCCAAGGGGTATTGATAATTTCTTTTTATTCCACTGTGACTGCTACCTCTCTTCTAAGGGGCATTGATATTGTCTTTTTAATCTACTGCGACCTCCACCACTCTTCCAAGAGGCATTAAAACAGTCTTGTTAAGCTACTGTGACCTCCACATCTCTTCCAAGGTGCATTAAAACCATCTGGTTAAACCACTCTGAACTCCAAAGCTCTTCCAAGGGGCATTGATATTGTCTTTTCATTCCACTGTAACCTCCACCATTCTTCCAAGGGGTATTGATATTGTCTTTTTAATGCACTGCGACCTCCACCACTCTTCCAAGGGGCATTAAAACCATCTGGTTAAACCACTCTGAACTCCATAGCTCTTTCAAGAGGCATTGATATTGTCTTTTTATTTCACTGTAACCTCCACCATTCTTTCAAGGGGCATTGATATTGTCTTTTTATTCCACTGCGACCTCCACCACTCTTCCAAGAGGCATTATAAACATCTTATAAAGCTACTATGACCTCCAAGTCTCTTCCAAGGGGCATTAAAACCTTCTGGTTAAACCACTCTGCATTCCACAGCTCATCAAAGGGGCATTGATATTGTCTTTTTATTCCACTGTAACCTCCACCACTTTTCCTATGGGAATTGATATTGTCTTTTTAATAATATTATTATTATTATTATTATTTATTATTATAGCGCCATTTATTCCATGGCGCTTTACATGTGATAGGGATATACATAACAAAAGCATTTACATAATCTTAACAAAACGAGTCAGTGACTGGTACAGGACGAGCGAGGACCCTGCCCGCGAGGGCTCACATTCTAGAAGGGATGGGTGAGGTTACATTAGGTGAGGGTAGAGCTGGTCATGCAGCGGTGGTTACTGCAGGTTGTAGGCTTGTCGGAAGAGGTGGGTCTTCAGATTTCTTTTGAAGGTTTCCACGGACGGCGAGAGTCTGATGTGTTGGGGTAGAGAGTTCCAGAGTAGAGGTGATGCACGGGAGAAATCTTGTATACGATTGTGGGAGGAGGAGATAAGAGGGGAGTAGAGAAGGAGATCTTGTGAGGATCGGAGGTTGCGTGCAGGTAAGTACCGGGAGACTGGGTCACAGATGTATGGGGGAGACATGTTGTGGATGGCTTTGTATGCCATGGTTTGAGTTTTGAACTGGATTCTCTGGGCAATGGGGAGCCAGTGAAGAGATTGACAGAGAGGAGAGGCCGGGGAATAGCCGGGGGACAGGTGAATTAGTCGAGCAGCAGAGTTTATGATAGATTGGAGAGGCGCAAGAGTGTTGTAAGGGAGGCCACGGAGCAAGAGGTTGCAGTAGTCGAGACGGGATATGATGAGGGTATGCACTAGTGTTTTTGCAGAGTCTTTGCTGAGGAATGCACGGATCCGGGAGATGTTTTTGAGTTGAAGTCGGCAGGAAGTGGAAAGGGCTTGGATATGTGGCTTGAAGGAGAGATCAGAGTCCAGGGTTACTCCAAGGCAGCGAGCTTGTGGGACTGGGGAGAGTGAACAGCCATTGACGTTGATGGCTAGGTCAGATTGGGGATGTGAATGAGAGGGTGTAAAGTTGATGAACTCTGTTTTATCCATGATGAGCTTTAGAAATCTGTCAGAGAAGAAGGATGACATGGCCGACAGACATTGTGGGATTTTGGTTAGTAGGGAGGAGATATCGGGTCCAGAGAGGTAGATCTGTGTGTCGTCAGCATAGAGGTGATACTGAAAACCGTGAGACTCTATGAGCTGTCCCAGGCCAAAGGTGTAGATGGAGAAGAGCAGAGCTCCTAGAACTGAACCTTGGGGGACACTGACAGATAGGGGGCGAGATGAGGAGGTGGTGCGTGAGTGGGAGACGCTGAATGTCCTGTCTGTTAAGTATGAGGAGATCAAAGATAGAGCCAAGTCCGTGATGCCAAGAGATGAGAGAATCTGGAGTCAGAGGGAATGGTCCACTGTGTCAAAGGCAGATGACAGGTCCAGAAGGAGGAGGATGGAGTAGTGTCGCTTGGATTTGGCACTTAATAGGTCGTTGGTGACTTTGGTCAGGGCAGTTTCAGTCGAGTGATGCGGTCGGAAGCCAGATTGCAGGCGGTCGAAGAGGGAGCAGGAGGAGAGGTGGGAGGACATTTCAAAGTGGACATGTTGTTCTAGTAGTTTTGAGGCAAAGGGGAGGAGTGATATGGGGCGGTAGCTAGTCAGAGAGGAAGGGTCAAGGGAGGGCTTTTTGAGGATGGGTGTGATTGCGGCATGTTTGAAACATGAGGGGAAGACACCGGTTGTTAGTGACAGATTGAAGAGGTGAGTTAGGGTTGGGATGAAGACTGTGGTAAGGTTAGTGATGAGGTGGGATGGGATTGGGTCAAGTTCGCAGGTGGTGAGGGCCCATGTTCTATTAGAACGCTCCGCATCAGCAGCGCCCTTTGGTCAATTGAAACTTATGAAAATTGCCTTGGTTTTTAACAAAACCATTTTATTTAAAAAAAAATATTTTTTAACCTGTTTGTCTTTTCTGAGCACATTCTCTCATTTTATGTATATTCGGGCTCTAATCAAATTGCCCTTGTTATTTTCAGGCCGAATGTCGATTCATTCTGATGATTCCACATGTTGAATATGAAAGACAGAACACTAAAGAAACTGACATCCCATATAAAGTCTGCATGACTCCTATTTGAAGGAACTATGTGAGTGCAGACTGGCAGACATTGTTTTGCAGAAGCCCAGTAGGTAATGTAACAATGAAGTTTACTAAAAAAGGGGTTAATTTATAAGGTTTTGGGTTCTGCAAGATTCATGTCATGCCGGTCTGCACATTGACATTTGAAAATGTAATAAGCAGATTGAGGAGTGTTCTGTAGAGATTATCTGTGTGTTCTCCTTTAAGATCTGATTTTCTGGCACTCGGCTCCAAAACAGACTCTATAGGGTTAACCTTTGTTTACAGTGCTCTCTCTCTCCTGTTCCTGATTAGGTGCACGTGCCTTGCGCCCCCCTCCCTCTCCACAGTCCATCGCTGTCAGTATCCATGCTGGACGCAGGTGACTTAATCCTGATGTCCAGATATGCGTGGTTGAGGAGCAAGGGACGGTGGGGGGACGGTAGGAGGGGCTGAATGCATGCGCCGCCTTCTAATCGGCATTGGACAGATTGAAGCACGTGATCTCTTAGCCCGACATAAAAGAGTGATTGGCTGAGCCTGTAGCCACGCCCCCTTGAGGAAGCCAGTGCGAAATGCGCATTAGGGCCAGGGGTCACGTGGTAAGTGGGTCCTAACAGCCTTCCTGACTGGTAATAGCATGTAACACATGATTTGACACTGCTAACACCACAAAATGAGATATTCTTGCTTGATTCAGTGAGGTGACACTAACTGGGGTCTGAGATTTCAGCACAGGGTAACTGTGCACTGGGCACATGAGCACTGATAGTCTGCAGCCTGCATTTATGATTGCACTTGAGGCATAGACTGAGATATATATATATATATAATGGCGTGCTGTTAAACTGTGACTTGTGTTTTCTCTGCCTGCTGTTTGCCACCTCCCGTGGAGAGGGGAAGATAAAGCCCTTCTGATTACTAAAAAGACTGGTGTTAAACTGTTTACTGCAATGTGATTTGATTGATGTTAATGCCACTCAGGATATATACTTGTAAACCTGCAAACCACCCCAATTGATCCGTTCATTATTTACTATGGCTCACTGTCTGCTAAATAACTGTTTTTAATTGTTTGTCAGCATATATGTAAAATAAATGGATTTATACTTTTTCACAAAAATTGCTGCATGTGTAATTATTCTGTCTTTCTAAGTAAAATGCTTAATAAGGAGTTAGCATGATTTATATCAAAGTCTGGTTCTTTTTGTGGTATATTATGAGGAGGGGTTGTGTGGACTTTAGGCAAAAGTTTTGTCTGATGGTGTCAATCTTCTGTTTGAAGAATGAGGCAAAGTCGTCGGCTGAGATGAGAGAAGAGGGAGGAGGTGCTGGGGGACGAAGGAGAGAATTGAAAGTGTTAAATAGCTGTTTAGGGTTGTGAGATAGGGAGGATATGAGAGATGAGAAGTAGGTTTGTTTTGCTGTAGTGAGTGCGGACTTGAAATTAGTGAGGGATTGCTTGAATGCGATGAAGTGCTCGATGGAGTGAGACCTTTTCCATCTCCGCTCCGCAACCCTGGAGTCCCGGCGCAGTTCTTTAGTAAGTTTAGTGTGCCAGGGTTGCCTGTTGAATGTGCGAGATGTGGTGTGTGTGAGAGGGGCGATCGAGTCTAGAGCTGCAGCTATTGTGGTGTTATATGAAGCAGCAGCAACATCTGCATCGTGTAAGGAATTTATGTCTGTAAGAGGGAGGAGGGATTCAGAGAGTGAGTGTAAGTCAAGGTGTTTGAGATTTCTGCGAGGGTATGCAAGTTTGTGGAGTGGGGATTGTTGCCCCGGGGAGGAGAGAGAAGAGAATGTAAGTAGGCTGTGATCAGAGAGAGTGAGAGGTGAGTTAGAGAGGTTAGATAGGGAACAGAGGCGGGTGAAGATGAGGTCCAGTGTGTGGCCATCTTTGTGGGTGGGTGTGGAAGACCATTGAGTGAGTCCGAAGGATGAAGTGAGAGATAGGAACTTAGAGACAGACGAGTGGGAAGTGTTAATGGGGATGTTGAAGTCACCCATTATGATAGTGGGGATGTCAGTGGAGAGGAAGTGAAGCAGCCAGGTGGTGAAGTGGTCTAAGAAGGTGGTGGCTTGCCCTGGGGGTCGGTTAACGACGGCCATTTGGAGGTTGGAGGGGGAATAGATGCGCACACAGTGCACCTCAAAAGAGGGGAGTGTAACGGAGGGTGGCAGTGGGATTTGGGTGAAAGCGCAGTGTTCTGATAGGAGAAAACCTACGCCTCCGCCATGTTTGCCGTTGGGGCGGGGGGTGTGGGAAAGGTGGAATCCGCCATATGAAAGTGCAGCTGGGGAGGCTGTGTCAGAGGGGGTGAGCCAGGTTTCAGTGATGGCGAGGAAGGAAAGTTTGTTTGTAATGAAAAGATCGTGGATGAAGGAAAGTTTGTTGCAGACAGAGCGAGCGTTCCATAGAGCTCCTGTTAGAGCAACTAAGGGAGTGGGGATTGGTTGGATGGGTATGAGCTTAGAAGGGTTGCGACAGTTTGTGGAAGGTCGTGGATAGGAGGAAGAAGTAACTGTGGGGATATGGCGAGGAGGACCAGGATTTGGAGAGATATCTCCAGCAGTGAGGAGGAGCAGAGAAAGTGTTAGCAGGTGGGAGCAAGAGAGAGCATGAGGTGGCTCTCTGTGTTTGGAGATCCAGGATTGAATGTTTAGGAATAATTTGGAGGAGGAGGTGAGATGAATGGGGAGGATGGAGGGAGAGATGAAGAGTTTCTTACTAGGTGTAGGGATTTGAGGGGTTACTAGAAAGTGGAGGACTATAGAGGAAAAAGTGAGAGCTAACAGAAACATAGTTAAAAGAGAGTAAGTGGTCAAAGTGTTGGTTACCTGACTCCTGCCCTGACTAACTGCCTCTGAAATAACTGCCACTTATCTCCGAAGCCACTTTGCACAAGAAGACGTGTGCACCCCTTACAGAGCTTCTAAATATATAGGGCACATTAAACTATCAGGTGAAGGGCATTGTGGGAGCTGCATATGGCTAAATTAGCAGCTGGTCGTCTCACCAGGAGATGGCTGGGTGATCAAACACAGAGCTAGGACTCTAGTCTCTGCAGTTTAGCACCTCTAAAAATCAGATAAGATCTATAGTGGGGAAGGGACAGACATATGTGGGTATTGAATGGAGTGGGACAGATAAAGCAGAGAAGTTATGCAGAGCATGTACCAGTGAGGTGAATCAGCAAAGCAGAGCATTAGATTACAGCAGACACAGCAAGCATAGTAGTTATGCAGAGCATGTACCAGTGAGGTTATTCCACTGCGACCTCCACCACTCTTCCAAGGGGCATTGATATTGTCTTTTTATTCCACTGCGACCTCCGCCACTCTTCCAAAGGGCATTGATATTATCTTTTATTCCACTGTAACCTCCACCACTGTTCTAAGGGGCATTAAAACCGTCTTGTTCAGCTACTGTGACCTCCACGTCTCTTCCACAGGGCATTGTTATTGTCTTTTTATTCCACTGCGACCTCCACCACTCTGACAAGGTGCATTAAAATCATCTTGTTAAGCTACTGTGATGTCCACGTCTCTTCCACGGGGCATTGATATTGTGTTTTTATTCCACTGTAACCTCCACCACTCTTCCAAGGGACATTGATATTGTCTTTTTATTCCACTGCGACCTCCACCACTCTTCCAAGGGGCATTAAAACCGTCTTGTTAAGCTACTGTGACCTCCAAGTCTCTTCCAAGGGGCATTAAAACTGTCTGGTTAAACCGCTCTAAGCTCCAGAGCTCTTCCAAGGAGCATTGACAATATCTTTTTATTCCATTGTAACCTTCTGCACTCTTCCAAGTGCATTGATATTGTCTTTTTATTCCTCTGCGACGTCCACGACTCTTCCAAGGGGCATTAAAACCGTCTTGTTAAGCTACTGTGACCTCCAAGTTTCTTGCACAGGGCATTGATATTGTCTTTTTATTCCACTGTAACCTCCACCACTCTTCCAAGGGGCATTGATATTGTCTTTTTAATGCACTGCGACCTCCAACACTCTTCCAAGAAGCATTGAAACCATCTTGTTAAGCTACTGTGACCTCCACATCTATTCCACGGTGCATTAAAACTTTCTGGTTATCCGTTTCCCGACCGCCCACTGTAGATAAACGTCCGAACTGCCTGGGCTCTGTGCAGCGCGGACGTTTAAAAACGGTGGGTGGTCCCGCACCGCTCAGGACCCTCAGGGTCTTGCAAGCGCTGCGGGAGCGGTGCAGAGCGATAGCTCTGACAGGGAACATCATCGGGACCTGATTGGATCAGGTCCCAGTGATGTTAACCCTTTGCTGTCTTCTATATGCCGCGATCTATAGTGATCGCGTCATATAGAAGACAACAGGAGGAGAGGAGGTCGTCCACTTACCTCTCCGACGGCCCCCTTATACCTTCCAGGACCTGACGTTGCTATGGCAGCTGGAGGTCACATGACTGCCTCTAGATCTGCCATATATGGTGTCCTGCCTGGCTCAGCCTGCAGCTGAAGCCAGGCAGGAGACTGACTGTGAAACAGTCTGGGAAGATCTCATGTAATGTAATACATGTCTATTACATTACATGAGATCAGTGATCAGAAAAATAAAAATTAATGTCCCATACAGGGACTAAGTAAAAATGTAAAAAAAAGTAAAAAAAAATGTTTTTAAACTGTTAAAAAAAAATTACAAAATAAATAAAAATAAATGAATAAAATATTAAATCGATAAATCCGTATATTCATGCAAAAATGAAAAAAGTACACATATTTGGTATCACCGCATCCAAAACAACCCGAGCTATAAAACTGTCACACTAATTAACTCCTTCTGTGCACACCGTAATAAAAATAAATAAAAAACGGAGCAAAAAACTATGCTTTTTCCTCATATCGCCAAACAAAAAGTGGAAAAAAATGCGATCATAAAGCAAAATGGAAATAAAAATGGTACCACTGAAAATGTCATCTTGTTCCGCATAAAACAAGCCACCATACAGCTCCATCAGCCAAAAAATAAAAAAGTTATACCTCTCAGAATAAAGCAATGCAAAAAAAATATTTTTTCTATAAAATGGTTTTATTGTGTAAAAGCGCCGAAACATTAAAAAATATACAGTAAGTGTAGTATCGCTGTAAACGTACTAACCCGAAGAATAACGCTGCCTGATCACTTTTACCACACGCAGAACGGCATAAAAAAAAAACACAAAAAACAATTCCTGAATTGTTGGTTTTTGTTAATTTTACCTCCCAAAAAACGGAATAGAAAGCGATCAAAAAATGTCACGTACCCAAAAATGGTACTAATAAAAATGTCAACTCGTCCCGCAAAAAACAAGCCATCACATGACTCTGTCGGCCAAAATCTGGAAAAATTATAGCTCTCAAAATATGGCGATGCAAAAACTAGATTTTGCAAAAAAAAGCGTCTTTTAGTGTGTGACAGCTGTCAGTCATAAAAACCCGATATAAATCTGGTATCTCTGTAATCGCACTGACCCGAAGAATAAAGTAATCTAATCAGTTATATCACACTAGGAATGGCGTAAAAAATAAATAAAACCAATTCTTCACCTGCTACTGATTAGTTTATTATGTCTCCCAAAGATCGCAGTAAGGCGCAGAGCCTTACATTTATCCTGCGCTCTGCACTGAGCACTTACCCCAGAGTTTCTGTGTAAATCTCTGAAATATGTGATTCAGACGGAACCCATGACGGAACATTCCCTGTAATGAGGCAGATATAGGCACTGTGGATGCCGTCTGGCCAGGGATCCCACGGTGTCAGTTTTTTTAGGTGTGCATAAAAGTGCGGTTGGCCACAGTTTTGTGCACTTCTGAAAAAAAGGACACCGCTAAACAGAGGCCAGATGGAGTCCAGAGTAACTCTGCTTCCTCATTACAGTGAATGGATCCCGCAGGGGTTTCATCTGAATTACATCACTTGGAAATTCAGATGGAAACCCCGATGTAAGTGCTCAGCCTAGAGCGCCGGATAAATGTTATGTAAAATGTTCCCAATAAAAGCTTCAACTCAGTCCTCAAAAAAAGCTAGTCCCCACTCAGGTCCGTCATCTGTTAAAAAAATAAGGGACTTCCAAGTTACTGGTAGCAGAAAGGCTCTGGAAAAGCGAAATTGCCCTTGCCCCCCAAAAGAAATTCAGAAAATTTTGTGCTCCCAAATCCAAATGCCTATTCTACAATAATTTGTTCTCCAATTGTCAAATAGCACTCCGTCCCCCCCAGATCTCGCCGTATGGCTGAGCAGTACGATACAGCCACATATGTGGTATTGACACTTTTAGAAGAAATTGTGTGACACATTTCGGCACCATTTTTACCCATTGCCCTGTGTGAAAATGTAAAATCTGAGGGTAAAACATTTTTTTGTGGTAAAAATATAATTATGCTTTTTTCACTGCCCAATGGTTTAAATTTAAAAATTAAAAAATACTCACTACTTCCCTAGATGAATTCCTTGAGAGGTGTAGTTTACAAAATGGGGTCACTTGTGGGGGTTTCTGCTGTTTCGGCATGTCAGCGACTCTTCAAATGTGACATGGTGTCTGCAACCTATCCCAGCCAACATAGCGCTGCTTTCTCTTCCGAACCCTGCCGTACACCAAAGCAGTGGTTGTCCCCCACATATGGGGTATCGGCGTACTCAGGAGAAATTGCACAACAAATTTCATGGTGCAATTTATCCTGTTACCCTTATGATAAGGCAAAATTAGGGAATGAAAAACATTTTTTGTGGGAAAAATGTGAAAATTTTATTTTTACGGCTCAATATTATAAACTTCTGTGAAGCGGCTGAGGGTGCAAGGTGCTCACCACACATCTAGATAAGTTCACTAAGGGGTCTAGTTTCCAAAATGGTGTCACTTTTGGGGGGTTTCCACTGTTTAGGCACATCAGGGGCTCCCCAAATGCAACATGGCATCCGCTAATTATCCAAACAAATTTTACATTCAAAAAGTGAAATGGCGCTCCTTCCCTTCCAAACCCTGCCGTGCGCCCAAACAGTGGTTTGCCTCCACATATGGGGTATCAGCGTGTTCAGGAGAAATTGCACAACAAATTTCATGGTGCAATTTTTCCTATTACCCTTATGATAATGCATACTTAAGGGATGAAAAACGTTTTTGTGGGAAAAATGTGAAAATTTTATTTTTACAGCTCAATATTATAAACTTTTGTGAAGCACCTGGGGGTTCAAGGTGCTCACCACACATCTGGATAAGTTCCCTAAGGGGTCTAGTTTCCAAAATGGTGTCACTTATTGGGGGGTTTACACTGTTTAGGTACATCAGGAGCTCTCCAAACGCAACATGGTGTCTGTTAATTATTCAGACAAATTTTACATTCAAAAAGTCTAATGGCGCTCCTTCCCTTCCGAACCCTGCAGTGCGCCCAAACAGTGGTTTTCCCTCACATATGGGGTATCAGCGCGCTCAAGAGAAATTGCACAAAAAATTTTGGGTTCCAATTTTTCCTGTTACACCTGTGAAAATAAAAAAATTGGGTCTAAAGTAACATTTTTGTGAAAAAAGTTAAATGTCAATTTTTTTCTTCCACATTCCAAAAATTCCTGTGAAGCACCTGAAGGGTTAATAAAGTTCTTGAATGTGGTTTTGAGCACCTTGAGGGGTGCAGTTTTTAGAATGGTGTCACTTTTGGGTATTTTCTGTCATAAAGACCCCTCAAAGTGACTTCAAATATGATGTGGTCCCTAAAAAAATGTTTTTGTAAATTTTGTTGGAAAAATGAGAAAACGCTGGTCAACTTTTAACCCTTATAGCTCCCTAACAAAAAAAATTTTGGTTCCAAAATTGTGCTGATGTAAAGTAGACATGTGGGAAATGTTATTTATTAACTATATTGCGTGACATATCTCTCTGATTTAAGGGCATGAAAATTCAAAGTTTGAAAATTGCAAAATTTTCAAAATTTTCGCCAAATTTCCGATTTTTTCACAAATAAACGCAAGGGATATCGAAGAAATTTTACGACCATCATGAAGTACAATATGTCACGAAAAAAAAATCTCAGAATCAGGGGGATCCGTTGAAGCGTTCCAGAGTAATTACTTCATAAACTGACAGTGGTCAGAATTGAAAAAATTGGCCCGGTCACGAAGGCAAAAACAGGCTCTGGTGCGAAGTGGTTAAACCACTGTGTACTCCACAGCTCTTCCATGGGGCATTGATATTGTCTTTTTATTCCACTCTAACCTCCACCACTCTTCCAAGGGGCATTGATATTGTCTTTTTATTTTACTGCGACCTCCTCCACTCTTCCAAGGGGCATTAATATTGTCTTTTTATTCCACTGTGACCTCCACGTCTCTTCCAAGGGGCATTGATACTGTCTTTTTATTTAATTGGAACCTCCACCACTCTTCCAAGGGGCATTGATATTGTCTTTTTATTCCACTGGAACCTCCACCATTCTTCCAAGGGACATTGTGTAACGGGTCTGGGAGGTGGAACCTCTGTGCAGCTATACAAGGGGGCAGTCCATGTAAGGAAGCGGGTGGCTCCCAGGGAAGACGGGCAGGTAGTCACGGCAAGTGACAGGGACAGTCTCTGGGTAGAGGGGCAGGTAGTCACGGCAAGTGACAGGGACAGTCTCGGGGTAAAAGGACGGGTACTCACGGCAAGTGACAGGGACAGTCTCTGGGTAGAAGGACAGCAGGCAGGTGGCTGGTGAGCGCTCCCAGGTGAGCGGGCGAGAGTGTCTGGTGGGCAGGTGGTCACGGCAAGTGACGGCAGAGCCTCCAGGTAGGCTAGCATACAGGTAGCAGGTGAGCGCTCCCAGGTGAGCAGGCAAGAGTCTCTGGACAGGCAGGTGGTCACGGCAAGTGACGGCAGAGCCTCCAGGTAGGCTAGCAGACAGGTAGCAGATGAGCGCTCCCAGGTGAGCAGGCGAGAGTCTCTGGACAGGCAGGTGGTCACGGCAAGTGACGGCGGAGCCTCCAGGTAGGCTAGCAGGCAGGTAGCAGATGAGCGCTCCCAGGTGAGCGAGCAGGCTGGTCCATAGACAGACTGACAGGTGTAGGAAAGCAGACCGTCGGACCGCAGGCTTGCAAGCAGGTAAACGGATATCAGGCAGGTATCAAGCAGGAATCCGGCAGGTGACTGGCAGGTAACAAGCAGGAATCTGGCAGGTGACTGGCTGGTAACTGGTAACGGGACCTGAGGGCTGAAGCAGAGTGAAGGCTTTGCAACAACATTGCTCGGGCACCTCCATTTTGGAGGAGGTGCCTTAAATATGGGAGGTCCTCCGGCAATTGGCCGGGGACTCCTTAGGACGGCGCGCGCGGTCCCTTTAAGAGAGGGGGAGCGCGCGCGCGCGCGCCCTAAGTACACTGCCGGGGAAGGAGCGCGTGCCGGAAGCAGCGGGGAGAGAAGCGCTGGAGGACGCCGCGCTAGGAGCGGGGAGGTGAGAGGGACGGCGTCTCTGCCTAGTACGGGGCAGAGACGCCGATGCTACAGTACCCCCCCTTTAGGCCCCCTCTTTTTTTGGCCAGAAAGAAATTTTTCAAGGAGAAGCGGGGCGTTGATGTTCTCCCTGGGTTCCCAAGTTCTCTCCTCAGGACCAAACCCCTTCCAATCTACCAGAAAAAATGTCTTTCCTCTTACCCTCTTGGAGGCCAGAATACTCTCTACCTCAAAGACGTCATCAGCGGAAACCGGAGCAGGAGGGGCACCTGGATTATTGGAAAAAGAGTTAAAGACAACGGGTTTGAGGAGAGATACGTGGAAGGAGTTGGGAATCCGAAGGGTGGCCGGGAGTTTTAATTTGTAGGCCACAGGGTTAATTTGCCTGAGGACTTCGAAGGGACCGATGAATCGAGGGCCCAACTTGAAGGAGGGTACTTTGAGCCGCACATGTTTGGACGAGAGCCAAACCTTGTCTCCCGGACGGAATTGAGGCGGATCCAGACGTCTCTTATCAGCATATCTCTTCATCCGCTCAGAGGACAGAAGAAGAGCGGACCTGGTACTCTCCCAAAAAGTAGAAAATTCGCTGACAAGAGACTCCGCAGCAGGGTTGTCCACAGAAACGGAGACAGGGAGCGTAATCCGGAGGTGCTGGCCATAGACAATAAAGAACGGGGACTTGGAAGAGGATTCGCTCTCGTGGTTATTATAATAGAACTCGGCCCAAGGAAGGATGTCCACCCAATCAGAATGGTGGGCATTAACAAAGTGCCGGAGATAGCTGGTAAGGATCTGATTGATCCGCTCCACTTGACCATTGGACTGAGGGTGGTAAGCGGAGGAGAAGTCCAGGGTGACGTCCAGCAGTTTACATGTGGCTCTCCAGAAGCGTGAGGTAAAATGAACCCCTCGATCCGACACGATGTGGAGGGGTAGGCCATGGAGACGGAAGATATGGCGAATAAAGTCCTTAGCCAGCTCAGGTGCAGACGGAAGACCAGGCAGGGGAATGAAGTGGGCCATTTTAGAGAAGCGGTCCGCAACCACCCAAATGACAGTACACCCGGCAGAGACAGGAAGATCGGTAATGAAGTCCATAGCGATGTGTTGCCACGAGGCAACAGGTATGGGAAGCGGCAGGAGATGACCAGCTGGTAAGTGTCTGGGAATTTTGTTGCGGCCACAAGATGAACAGGCAGAGACGAAGTCTACCACATCCTTACGCAGGGTAGACCACCAGTAATGCCGGGAAATGAGTAGGAAGGTCTTCTTTTGGCCGGCATGGCCAGCTAGTTTAGAAGAATGACCCCAGCGAAGAACCCTCTCACGGTCTGGAGGCGCCACGAACGTCTTGCCGGGTGCAAGACGAGTCAAATCCAAGGGGGCCACATTCATCACCTTGGAGGGGTCGATAATGTGCATAGGCTCCTCCTCTTGGTCGGAGGACAGGAAGGATCGGGACAAGGCATCAGCTTTGACATTTTTGTCCGCCGGGCGGAAATGAAGGATGAAATCGAAGCGGGCAAAGAACAAAGACCACCGGGCTTGACGTGGATTAAGTCTCTGGGCATTTTGGAGATATGCCAGGTTCTTGTGATCCGTATAGATGATCACCGGGTATAGAGCCCCTTCAAGCAGGTAACGCCACTCCTCCAGCGCCAATTTAACGGCAAGCAGTTCTCGGTCTCCTATGGAGTAATTGCGCTCAGAGGAGGAGAAGATTTTAGAGAAAAAGCCGCAGGTTACCATTCTCCCTGAGGAAGACTTCTGGGTGAGCACCGCTCCGGCTCCAGAGGAGGAGGCATCGACCTCCAGGTAGAACTGTTTGTTGCAGTCCGGACGGTGCAGCACTGGGGCAGAGGAGAAGGCTTGTTTCAGGGAAAGGAAGGCCTCCTCAGCTTCGGATGACCATACCTTGGGATTTTCTCCCTTACGGGTGAGCGCAGATATGGGCGCAGTCCGTGACGAGAATTGAGGAATGAAGAGACGATAGTAATTAGCGAAGCCCAGGAATCGCTGTATCGCCTTCAAGCCCTCCGGACGGGGCCACTTTAGGACAGCAGAGAGCTTCTCGGGATCCATTCGCAAGCCTGTCTGGGAGATAACATAGCCCAAGAAAGGAAGAGAGGTCTGCTCAAAAAGGCACTTCTCGTATTTAGCATAGAGATGGTTCTGCCTGAGCCTAAGCAGGACCTGACGAACATCCCTCCGGTGTGTGGGAAGATCCGGAGAGAAGACCAAGATGTCGTCCAGGTATACCACCACGCAGGAGTAAAGAAGGTCACGGAAGATGTCGTTGACCAGTTCTTGGAAGACGGCGGGAGCATTGCAGGGACCGAAGGGCATCACACGGTACTCATAGTGTCCGTCCCGGGTATTAAATGCTGTTTTCCACTCGTCTCCCTGACGGATACGGACCAGGTTATAAGCTCCACGTAGATCCAGCTTGGAGAAGATCCTGGCGCCTTTAAGACGATCAAATAACTCAGAGATGAGCGGAAGGGGGTATTTATTTTTAACCGTGATCTGATTGAGTCCTCTATAGTCAATACAGGGGTGTAGCGAGCCGTCTTTCTTTTTGACAAAGAAGAATCCGGCTTCAGCCGGGGAGGTAGATTTTCGGATAAATCCCCTAGCCAGATTCTCTTCAATGTACTCAGACATGGCCCGGGTCTCGGCTGCAGACAACGGGTAGATACGCCCACGGGGAGGAGTGGTGCCAGGTACCAGGTCGATCGGGCAGTCATATGGCCTATGGGGTGGCAACGTCTCTGCTTCCTTCTTACCGAAGACGTCCGCATAGGGCCAGTAAGGAGCCGGGAGACCTGGTAAATTAGCTGGAGTAGGCGGAGGGCGAACTGGGCGGACCGGAACCAGGCAGGTCCTATGGCAGTCTGGACCCCATCGGAGTACTTCACCGGATCGCCAGTTCAATACGGGTTCGTGTGTCTGAAGCCAAGGTAGACCTAGCAACAGGGAGTGAGAAAGTCCGGACAACACATGGAATGAGATTTCCTCAGAGTGCAGCATTCCCACCTGCAGGGTTATGGGTTCAGTGACGAGCAGGATGGTCTCCGAGAGAAGTCTTCCATCCACGGAGGCGACTGATAATGGTTCAGCCAGGGACTTGGTGGGAATACGGTATCTCTCTACCAGAGACTGGGAGATGAGGTTTCCAGCAGCTCCAGAATCCAGGTGGGCAAGTTCAAAGTGACGGTTTTCTCCTCAAGCAATAGAGACCGGTAAAGTCAGAGATGGAGAGGGCTTACTTTTGTCTAGGACGACCTCTCCGAGCGGTCCTAGACACTGGCGTTTCCCGGCTTCTCTGGGCAGGAACGGATGAAGTGCTCCATACTGCCACAATAGAAACGGCTTCCCTCGGCTCGGCGAGATTCTTGGCAAGATTTGACCATCTTGGTCTGGTCGATCTGCATAGGTTCAGGCGAGGGCGCCCGCGGAGTGACTGATTGAGAGGCAGGTCTCAGGGAAGTAGGAGCAGAGCAAGAAAAGTCTTTCTCCCAGGTAGTCTCTTTGGCACGTTCTTGGAACCGGATGCCAATCCGGGTAGCTAGTGACACCAGGTCATCCAGAGTGGTAGGAATGTCCCGACCAGCTAACTCGTCTTTAATCCGACCGGAAAGACCCTCCCAGAAGACGGACACCAGAGCCTCATTTTCCCAGGCAAGCTCAGAAGCGAGGGTGCAGAACCGTATGGCATATTGGCCCACGGTGAGACTCCCTTGGCGGAGACGTAGCAGTGAGGAGGCAGAAGAGGTTTTCCGTACAGGTTCATCGAAGACTTTCCGGAAAGCAGCGAGGAAAGACGGCAGGTCGGACACCAGGGGATCCCCTCTCTCCCACAGGGGATTTAGCCATGCCAGTGCCTCCCCAGTAAGATGGGACATGATGAAGGCCACCTTGGCTCGGTCGGAGATGAACTGGTATGCCAATAGCTCAAAGTGCAGGGTGCACTGGTTTATGAAACCCCGAGCTAAAGTAGGTTCGCCGGCAAAGCGTGGAGGTGCCAGAAGCTGAGGTCCATAGTCGGGTACCATGAAGGGACTGGATTGCGGTACCGCAGGAATGGGCACGGCTGGACCAGAGGTAGACATAGACAAGTCACACAATGTGCCTAGACGAGAGTTAACGGACCGTAGATAGGACAGTACCACCTCCTGCTGAGTTTTCTGACGTAAGACTTCCTGGTGCAGATCGGAGATCTGGGGGCCACCGGGTTCCATGGCCCGAGCAAACTGTAACGGGTCTGGGAGGTGGAACCTCTGTGCAACTATACAAGGGGGCAGTCCATGTAAGGAAGTGGGTGGCTCCCAGGGAAGACGGGCAGGTAGTCACGGCAAGTGACAGGGACAGTCTCTGGGTAGAGGGGCAGGTAGTCACGGCAAGTGACAGGGACAGTCTCTGGGTAAAAGGACGGGTACTCACGGCAAGTGACAGGGACAGTCTCTGGGTAGAAGGACAGCAGGCAGGTGGCTTGTGAGCGCTCCCAGGTGAGCGGGCGAGAGTCTCTGGACGGGCAGGTGGTCACGGCAAGTGACGGCAGAGCCTCCAGGTAGGCTAGCAGACAGGTAGCAGGTGAGCGCTCCCAGGTGAGCAGGCAAGAGTCTCTGGACAGGCAGGTGGTCACGGCAAGTGACGGCAGAGCCTCCAGGTAGGCTAGCAGACAGGTAGCAGATGAGCGCTCCCAGGTGAGCAGGCGAGAGTCTCTGGACAGGCAGGTGGTCACGGCAAGTGACGGCGGAGCCTCCAAGTAGGCTAGCAGGCAGGTAGCAGATGAGCGCTCCCAGGTGAGCGAGCAGGCTGGTCCATAGACAGACTGACAGGTGTAGGAAAGCAGACCGTCGGACCGCAGGCTTGCAAGCAGGTAAACGGATATCAGGCAGGTATCAAGCAGGAATCAGGCAGGTAACCGGCAGGTAACAGGCAGTAATCCGGCAGGTGACTGGCAGGTAACAAGCAGGAATCTGGCAGGTGACTGGCTGGTAACTGGTAACGGGACCTGAGGGCTGAAGCAGAGTGAAGGCTTTGCAACAAAATTGCTCGGGCACCTCCATTTTGGAGGAGGTGCCTTAAATATGGGAGGTCCTCCGGCAATTGGCCGGGGACTCCTTAGGACGGCGCGCGCGGTCCCTTTAAGAGAGGGGGAGCACGCGCGCGCGCCCTAAGCACACTACCGGGGAAGGAGCGCGTGCCGGAAGCAGCGGGGAGAGAAGCGCTAGAGGACGCCGCGCCAGGAGCGGGGAGGTGAGAGGGACGGCGTCTCTGCCTAGTACGGAGCAGAGACGCCGATGCTACACATTGATATTGTCTTTTTATTCCACTGTAACCTCCACCACTCTTCCAAGGGGCATTCATATTGTCTTTTTATTTCACTGTAACCTCCACCACTCTTCCAAGGGGCATTGATGTTGTCTTTTTAATCCACTGCGACCTCTACCACTCCTCCAAGGGGCTTTAAAACAGTCTTGATAAGCTTCTGTGACCTCCACGTCTCTTCCAAGGGGCATTAAAACCCCATAGTTAAACCACTCTGAACTCCACAGCTCTTCCAAGAGGCATTGATATTGTCTTTTTATTCAACTGTAGCCTCCACCACTCTTCCAAGGGGCATTGATATTGTCTTTTTTTTTCCACTGCGACCTCCACCACTCTTCCAAGGGGCATTAAAACTGTCTTGTTAAGCTACTGTGACCTCCACGTCCCTTCCGCGGGGCATTGAAATTGTCTTTTTATTCCACTGCGACCTCCACCACTCTTCCAAGGGGCATTGATATTGTCTTTTTAATCCACTGCGACCTCCACAACTCTTCCAAGGGACTTTGATATTGTATTTTTATTCCACTGCGACCTTCACTCTTCTTCCAAGGAAAATTGATATTGTCTTTTTTTTCCACTGTTTCCTCCACCACTCTTCTAAGGGGCATTGATATTTTCTTTTTATTCCACTGCGACCTCCACCACTCTTCCAAAGGGCATCGATAATGTCTTTTTAATCCACTGCGACCTCCACCACTCTTCCAAGGGGCATTAAAACCGTCTTGTTAAGCTACTGTGACCTCCACGTCTCTTCCAAGGGGCATTAAAACCGTCAATTTAAACCACTCTGAACTCCACAGCTCTTGCAAGAGGCATTGAGATTGTCTTTTTATTCCACTGTAACCTCCACCACTCTTCCAAGGGGCATTGATTTTGTCTTTTTAATCCACTGCGACCTCCATCTCTCTTCCAAGAAGCATTAAAACCATCTTGTTTAGCTACACGTCTATTCCACGGAGCCTTAAAACCTACTGGTTAAAACACTGTGAACTCCACAGCTCTTCCAAGGGGCATTGATATTGTATTTTTATTCCACTGTAACCTCCACGACTTTTCCAAGGGGCATTGATATTGTCTTTTTATTTTTCTGCGACCTCCACCACTTTTCCAAGGGGCATTAATATTGTATTTTTATTCCACTGCGACCTCCATCACTCTTCCAAGGGGCATTGATATTGTCTTTTTATTCCACTGTAATCTCCACCACTCTTCCAAGGGGCATTGATATTGTCTTTTTATTTTACTGCGACCTCCACCACTTTTCCAAGGGGCATTAATATTGTCTCTTTATTTCACTGTGACCTCAACCTCTCTTCCAAGGGGCATTTAAACCATCTTGTTAAGCTACTGTGACCTCCAAGTCTCTTCCACAAGGCATTGATATTGTCTTTTTATTCCACTGCGACCTCCATATCTCTTCCAAGTGGAATTGATATTGTCTTTTTATTCCACTGCGACCTCCACCACTCTTCTAAGGGGCATTGATATTGTCTTTTTAATCCACTGTGACCACCACCACTCTTCCAAGGGGCATTAAAACAGTTTTGATAAGCTACTGTGACCTCCACGTCTCTTCCAAGCGGCAATAAAACCGTCTGGTTAAGCTGTTGTGACCTCCACATCTCTTCCACGGGGCATTGATATTGTCTTTTTATTTAACTGTTTCCTCCACCACTATTCCAAGGGGCATTGATATTGTCTTTTTATTCCACTGTAACCTCCATCACTCTGCCAAGGGGCATTGATATTGTCTTTTTATTCAACTGTAACCTCCACCATTCTTCCAAGGGGCATTGATATTGTCTTTTTATTCCACTGCGACCTCCACCACTCTTCCAAGGAGCATTCATATTATCTTTTTAATCCACTGCGACCTCCACCACTCTTCCAAGGGGCATTAAAACCTTCTTGTTAAGCAACTGTCACCTCCACGTCCCATCCAAGGGGCATTAAAACCGTCAATTTAAACCACTTTGAACTTCACAGCTCTTGCAAGGGGCATTGATATTGTCTTTTTATTCCAATATAACTTCCACCTCTCTTCCAAGGGGCATTAAAACCGTCTTGATAAGCTACTGTGACATCCACGTCTCTTTCACGGGGCATTGATATTGTCTTTTTATTCCTCTGTAACCTCCACCTCTCTTCCAAGGGGCATTGATATTGTCTTTTTAATCCACTGCGAACTCCACCACTCTTCCAAGGGGCATTAAAACCGTCAATTTAAACCACTCTGAACTCCACAGCTCTTGCAAGAGGCATTGATATTGTCTTTTTACTCCACTGTAACCTACAGCACTCTTTCAAGGGGCATTAATATTGTCTTTTTATTCCACTACGACTTCCACCACTCTTCCAAGGTGCATTAAAAACACCTTGTTTAGCTACTGTAATGTCCATGTCTTTTCCACGGGGCATTGATATTGTCTTTTTATTCCACTGTATCCTCCACCACTCTTCCAAGGGGCATTGATATTGTCTTTTTAATCCACTGCGACCTCCACCACTCTTCCAAGAGGCATTAAAACAGTCTTGTTAAGCTAATGTGACCTCCACATCTCTTCCAAGGGGCATTAATACCGTCTGGTTAAACCACTCTGAACTCCACAGCTCTTCCAAGGGGCATTGATATTGTCTTTTTATTCTACTGTAACCTCCACCATTCTTCCAAGGGGTATTGTTATCGTCTTTTTGATGCACTGCGACCACCACCACTCTTCCAAGGGGCATTAATATTGTCTTTTTATTCTACTGCGACATCCACCACTCTTCCAAGGGTCAGTGATATTGTCTTTTTATTCCACTGTAACCTCCACCACTCTTCCAAGGGGCATTGATATTGTCTTTTTATTCCACTGTGACCAACACCACTCTTCTAAGGGGCATTGATATTGTATTTTTAAACCACTGCGACATCCACCACTCTTCCAAGGGGCATTAAAACAGTATTGATAAGCTACTGTGACCACCACGTCTCTTCCAAGGGGCATTAAACCGTCTGGTTAAACCACTCTGTACTCCACAGCTCTTCCAAGGGGCATTGATATTGTCTTTTTATTCTACTGTGACCTCCAAGTTTCTTACCCAGGGCGTTGATATTGTCTTTTTATTCCACTGTAACCTCCACCACTCTTCCAAGTGGCATTGATATTGTCTGTCTTTTTTTTCCACTGTAACCTCCACCACTCTTCTAAGGGGCATTGATATTTTCTTTTTTTTCCACTGCGACCTCCACCACTCTTCCAAGGGACATCGATAATGTTTTTTTAATCCACTGCGACCTCCACCACTCTTCCAAGGGGCATTAAAACCGTCTTGTTAAGCTACTGTGACCTCCACGTCTCTTCCAAGGTGCATTAAAACCGTCAATTTAAACCACTCTGAACTCCACAGCTCTTGCAAGAGGCATTGAGATTGTCTTTTTATTCCACTGTAACCTCCACCACTCTTCCAAGGGGCATTGATTTTGTCTTTTTAATCCACTGCGACCTCCATCTCTCTTCCAAGAAGCATTAAAACCATCTTGTTTAGCTACACGTCTATTCCACGGTGCCTTAAAACCTTCTGGTTAAACCACTGTGAACTCCACAGCTCTTCCAAGGGGCATTGATATTGTATTTTTATTCCACTGTAACCTCCACGACTTTTCCAAGGGGCATTGATATTGTCTTTTTATTTTACTGCGACCTCCACCACTTTTCCAAGGGGCATTAATATTGTATTTTTATTCCACTGCGACCTCCATCACTCTTCCAAGGGGCATTGATATTGTCTTTTTATTCCACTGTAATCTCCACCACTCTTCCAAGGGGCATTGATATTGTCTTTTTATTTTACTGCGACCTCCACCACTTTTCCAAGGGGCATTAATATTGTCTCTGTATTCCACTGTGACCTCAACCTCTCTTCCAAGGGGCATTTAAACCATCTTGTTAAGCTACTGTGACCTCCATATCTCTTCCAAGTGGAATTGATATTGTCTTTTTATTCCACTGCGACCTCCACCACTCTTCTAAGGGGCATTGATATTGTCTTTTTAATCCACTGTGACCACCACCACTCTACCAAGGGGAATTAAAACAGTTTTGATAAGCTACTGTGACCTCCACGTCTCTTCCAAGCGGCATTAAAACAGTCTGGTTAAGCTGTTGTGACCTCCACATCTCTTCCACGGGGCATTGATATTGTCTTTTTATTTAACTGTTTCCTCCACCACTGTTCCAAGGGGCATTGATATTGTCTTTTTATTCCACTGTAACCTCCATCACTCTGCCAAGGGGCATTGATATTGTCTTTTTATTCAACTGTAACCTCCACCATTCTTCCAAGGGGCATTGATATTGTCTTTTTATTCCACTGCGACCTGCACCACTCTTCCAAGGAGCATTCATATTATCTTTTTAATTCACTGCGACCTCCACCACTCTTCCAACGGGCATTAAAACCTTCTTGTTAAGCTACTGTCACCTCCACGTCCCATCCAAGGGGCATTAAAACCGTCAATTTAAACCACTTTGAACTTCACAGCTCTTGCAAGGGGCATTGATATTGTCTTTTTATTCCAATATAACCTCCAGCACTCTTCCAAGGGGCATTGATATTGTCTTTTTATTCCACTGCAACTTCCACCTCTCTTCCAAGGGGCATTAAAACCATCTTGTTAAGCTACTGTGACATCCACGTCTCTTTCACGGGGCATTGATATTGTCTTTTTATTCCTCTGTAACCTCCACCACTCTTCCAAGGGGCATTGATATTGTCTTTTTAATCCACTGCGACCTCCACCACTCTTCCAAGGGGCATTAAAACCGTCAATTTAAACCACTCTGAACTCCACAGCTCTTGCAAGAGGCATTGATATTGTCTTTTTACTCCACTGTAACCTACAGCACTCTTTCAAGGGGCATTGATATTGTCTTTTTATTCCACTACGACTTCCACCACTCTCCCAAGGTGCATTAAAAACACCTTGTTTAGCTACTGTAACGTCCATGTCTTTTCCACGGGGCATTGATATTGTCTTTTTATTCCACTGTATCCTCCACCATTCTTCCAAGGGGTATTGTTATTGTCTTTTTGATGCACTGCGACCACCACCACTCTTCCAAGGGGCATTAATATTGTCTTTTTATTCTACTGCGACCTCCACCACTCTTCCAAGGGTCAGTCATATTGTCTTTTTATTCCACTGTAACCTCCACCACTCTTCCAAGGGGCATTGATATTGTCTTTTTATTCCACTGTGACCAACACCACTCTTCTAAGGGGCATTGATATTGTATTTTTAAACCACTGCGACATCCACCACTCTTCCAAGGGGCATTAAAACAGTATTGATAAGCTACTGTGACCACCACGTCTCTTCCAAGGGGCATTAAACCGTCTGGTTAAACCACTCTGTACTCCACAGCTCTTCCAAGGGGCATTGATATTGTCTTTTTATTCTACTGTGACCTCCAAGTTTCTTACCCAGGGCGTTGATATTGTCTTTTTATTCCACTGTAATCTCCACCACTCTTCCAAGTGGCATTGATATTGTCTTTTTATTCCACTGTAACCTCCACCAATCTTCCAAGGGGCATTGATAATGTCTTTTTATTCCACTGCGACCTCCACCACTCTTCTAAGGGGCATTGATATTGTCTTTTAAATCCACAACGATCTCCACCACTCTTCCAAGGGCCATTAAAACAGTCTTGTTAAGCTACTGTGTCCTCCTCGTTTCTTCCAAAGGGCATTAAAACCGTCAATTTAAACCACTCTGAACTCCACAGCTCTTACAAGAGGCATTGATATTGTCTTTTTATTCGACTGTATCATTCACCACTCTTCCAAGCGGCAATGATGATGTCTTTTTAATCAACTGCGACCTCCACCTCTCTTCCAAGGGGCATTAAAACCGTCTTGTGAAGCTACTTTGAAATCCACGTCCCTTCCACGGGGCATTGATATTGTCTTTTTATTCCACTGCGAGCTCCACCACTCTTCCAAGGGACATTGATATTGTATTTTTATTCCACTGCGACCTTCACTCTTCTTCCAAGGAACATTGATATAGTCCTTTTTTTCCACTGTAACCTCCACCACTCTTCTAAGGGGCATTGATATTTTCTTTTTTTTCCACTGCGACCTCCACCACTCTTCGAAGGGGCATCGATAATGTTTTTTTAATCCACTGCGACCTCCACCACTCTTCCAAGGGGCATTAAAACAGTTTTGTTAAGCTACTGTGACCTCCACGTCTCTTCCAAGGGGCATTAAAACCGTCAATTTAAACCACTCTGAACTCCACAGCTCTTGCAAGAGGCATTGAGATTGTCTTTTTATTCCACTGTAACCTCCACCACTCTTCCAAGGGGCATTGATTTTGTCTTTTTAATCCACTGCGACCTCCATCTCTCTTCCAAGAAGCATTAAAACCATCTTGTTTAGCTACACGTCTATTTCACGGTGCCTTAAAACCTTCTGGTTAAACCACTGTGAACTCCACAGCTCTTCCAAGGGGCATTGATATTGTATTTTTATTCCACTGTAACCTCCACTACTTTTCCAAGGGGCATTGATATTGTCTTTTTATTTTACTGCGACCTCCACCACTTTTCCAAGGGGCATTAATATTGTATTTTTATTCCACTGCGACCTCCATCACTCTTCCAAGGGGCATTGATATTGTCTTTTTATTCCACTGTAATCTCCACCACTCTTCCAAGGGGCATTGATATTGTCTTTTTATTTTACTGCGACCTCCACCACTTTTCCAAGGGGCATTAATATTGTCTCTTTATTCCACTGTAAACTCAACCTCTCTTCCAAGGGGCATTTAAACCATCTTGTTAAGCTACTGTGACCTCCATATCTCTTCCAAGTGGAATTGATATTGTCTTTTTATTCTACTGCGACCTCCACCACTCTTCTAAGGGGCATTGATATTGTCTTTTTAATCCACTGTGACCACCACCACTCTTCCAAGGGGAATTAAAACAGTTTTGATAAGCTACTGTGACCTCCACGTCTCTTCCAAGCGGCATTAAAACAGTCTGGTTAAGCTGTTGTGACCTCCACATCTCTTCCACGAGGCATTGATATTGTCTTTTTATTTAACTGTTTCCTCCACCACTGTTCCAAGGGGCATTGATATTGTCTTTTTATTCCACTGTAACCTCCATCACTCTGCCAAGGGGCATTGATATTGTCTTTTTATTCAACTGTAACCTCCACCATTCTTCCAAGGGGCATTGATATTGTCTTTTTATTCCACTGCGACCTCCACCACTCTTCCAAGGAGCATTCATATTATCTTTTTAATCCACTGCGACCTCCACCACTCTTCCAAGGGGCATTAAAACCTTCTTGTTAAGCTACTGTCACCTCCACGTCCCATCCAAGGGGCATTAAAACCGTCAATTTAAACCACTTTGAACTTCACAGCTCTTGCAAGGGGCATTGATATTGTCTTTTTATTCCAATATAACCTCCAGCACTCTTCCAAGGGACATTGATATTGTCTTTTTATTCCACTGCAACTTCCACCTCTCTTCCAAGGGGCATTAAAACCGTCTTGTTAAGCTACTGTGACATCCACGTCTCTTTCACGGGGCATTGATATTGTCTTTTTATTCCTCTGTAACCTCCACCACTCTTCCAAGGGGCATTGATATTGTCTTTTTAATCCACTGCGACCTCCACCACTCTTCCAAGGGGCATTAAAACCGTCAATTTAAACCACTCTGAACTCCACAGCTCTTGCAAGAGGCATTGATATTGTCTTTTTACTCCACTGTAACCTACAGCACTCTTTCAAGGGGCATTGATATTGTCTTTTTATTCCACTACGACTTCCACCACTCTCCCAAGGTGCATTAAAAACACCTTGTTTAGCTACTGTAACGTCCATGTCTTTTCCACGGGGCATTGATATTGTCTTTTTATTCCACTGTATCCTCCACCACTCTTCCAAGGGGCATTGATATTGTCTTTTTAATCCACTGCGACCTCCACCACTCTTCCAAGAGGCATTAAAACAGTCTTGTTTAGCTAATGTGACCTCCACATCTCTTCCAAGGGGCATTAAAACCGTCTGGTTAAACCACTCTGAACTCCACAGCTCTTCCAAGGGGCATTGATATTGTCTTTTTATTCTACTGTAACCTCCACCATTCTTCCAAGGGGTATTGTTATTGTCTTTTTGATGCACTGCGACCACCACCACTCTTCCAAGGGGCATTAATATTGTCTTTTTATTCTACTGCGACCTCCACCACTCTTCCAAGGGTCAGTGATATTGTCTTTTTATTCCACTGTAACCTCCACCACTCTTCCAAGCGGCATTGATATTGTCTTTTTATTCCACTGTGACCAAAACCACTCTGCTAAGGGGCATTGATATTGTATTTTTAAACCACTGCGACATCCACCACTCTTCCAAGGGGCATTAAAACAGTATTGATAAGCTACTGTGACCACCACGTCCCTTCCAAGGGGCATTAAACCGTCTGGTTAAACCACTCTGTACTCCACAGCTCTTCCAAGAGGCATTGATATTGTCATTTTATTCGATTGTATCCTTCACCACTCTTCCAAGTGCATTGATATTGTCTTTTTATTCCTCTGCGATGTCCACGACTCTTCCAAGGGGCATTAAAACCATCTTGTTAAGCTACTGTGACCTCCAAGTTTTTTACCCAGGGCGTTGATATTGTCTTTTTATTCCACTGTAACCTCCACCACTCTTCCAAGGGGCATTGATATTGTCTTTTTAGTCCACTGTAACCTCCACCAATCTTCCAAGGGGCATTGATAATGTCTTTTTATTCCACTGCGACCTCCATCACTCTTCCAAGGGCCATTAAAACAGTCTTGTTAAGCTACTGTGTCCTCCTCGTTTCTTCCAAAGGGCATTAAAACCGTCAATTTAAACCACTCTGAACTCCACAGCTCTTACAAGAGGCATTGATATTGTCTTTTTATTCGACTGTAACATTCACCACTCTTCCAAGCGGCAATGATATTGTCTTTTTAATCAACTGCGACCTCCACCTCTCTTCCAAGGGGCATTAAAACCGTCTTGTGAAGCTACTTTGAAATCCACGTCCCTTCCACGGGGCATTGATATTGTCTTTTTATTCCACTGCGACCTCCACCACTCTTCCAAGGGACATTGATATTGTATTTTTATTCCACTGCGACCTTCACTCTTCTTCCAAGGAACATTGATATTGTCTTTTTTTTCCACTGTAACCTCCACCACTCTTCTAAGGGGCATTGATATTTTCTTTTTTTTCCACTGCGACCTCCACCACTCTTCCAAGGGGCATCGATAATGTTTTTTTAATCCACTGCGACCTCCACCACTCTTCCAAGGGGCATTAAAACCGTCTTTTAAGCTACTGTGACCTCCACGTCTCTTCCAAGGGGCATTAAAACCGTCAATTTAAACCACTCTGAACTCCACAGCTCTTGCAAGAGGCATTGAGATTGTCTTTTTATTCCACTGCAACCTCCACCACTCTTCCATGGGGCATTGGTTTTGTCTTTTTAATCCACTGCGACCTCCATCTCTCTTCGAAGAAGCATTAAAACCGTCTTGTTTAGCTACTGTGACCTCCACGTCTATTCCACTGTGCCTTAAAACCTTCTGGTTAAACCACTGTGAACTACACAGCTCTTCCAAGGGGTATTGATATTGTCTTTTTATTCCACTGTAACCTCCACCACTCTTCCAAGGGGCATTGATATTGTCTTTTTATTTTACTGCGACCTCCACCACTTTTCCAAGGGGCATTAATATTGTCTTTTTATTCCACTGCGACCTCCACCACTCTACCAAGGGTCATTGATATTGTCTTTTTATTCCACTGTGACCTCCACCTCTCTTCCAAGGGGCATTAAAACCATCTTGTTAAGCTACTGTGACCTCCAAGTCTCTTCCATGAGGCATTGATATTGTCTTTTTATTCCACTGCGACCTCCACCACTCTTCTAAGGGGCATTGATATTGTCTTTTTAATCCACTGTGACCTCCACCACTCTTCCAAGGGGCATTAAAACAGTTTTGATAAGCTACTATGACCTCCACGTCTCTTCCAAGGGGCATTAAAACCGTCTGGGTAAATCACTTTGAACTCCACAGCTTTTCCAAGAGGCATTGATATTGTCTTTTTATTCGACTGTAACCTCCACCCCTCTTTCAAGGGGCATTAAAACCATCTTGTTAAGCTACTATCTTCTCCACGTCTCTTCCAAGGGGCATTAAAATCGGCAATTTAAACCACTCTGAACTCCACAGCTCTTGCAAGAGGCATTGATATTGTCTTTTTATTCCACTGTGACCTCCACCACTCTTCCAAGGGGCATTGATTTTGTCGTTTTAATCCACTGTAACCTCCACCAATCTTCCAAGGGGCATTGATATTGTCTTTTTATTCCACTGCGACCTCCACCACTCTTCTAAGGGGCATTGATATTGTCTTTTAAATCCACAACGATCTCCACCACTCTTCCAAGGGCCATTAAAACAGTCTTGTTAAGCTACTGTGACCTCCTTGTTTCTTCCAAGGGGCATTAAAGCCGTCTGTTTAAACACCCTGAACTCCACAGCTCTTACAAGAGGCATTGATATTGTATTTTTACTCGACTGTAACATCCACCACTCTTCCAAGCGGCATTGTTATTGTCTTTTTATTCCACTGTGACCTCCACCACTCTTCCAAGGGGTATTGATATTGTCTTTTTAATCAACTGCGACCTCCACCTCTCTTCCAAGGGGCATTAAAACCGTCTTGTGAAGCTATTTTGTCCTCCACGTCCCTTCCACGGAGCATTGATCTTTTTTTTTTATTCTACTGCGATCTCCACCACTCTTCCAAGGGGCATTAATATTGTCTTTTTAATCCACTGCTACCTCCACCACTCTTCCAAGGGACATTGATATTGTCTTTTTATTCTACTGCGACCTTCACTCTTCTTCCAAGGAACATTGATATTGTCTTTTTTTTCCATTGTAACCTCCACCACTCTTCTAAGGGGCATTGATATTTTCTTTTTATTCCACTGCGACCTCCACCACTCTTCCAAGGGGCATCGATAATGTTTTTTTAATCCACTGCGACCTCCACCACTCTTCCAAGGGGCATTGATATTGTCTTTTTATTTTACTGAGACCTCCGCCACTTTTCCAAGGGACATTAATATTGTCTTTTTATTCCACTGCGACCTCCACCACTCTTCCAAGGGTCATTGATAATGTCTTTTTATTCCACTGCGACCTCCATATCTCTTCCAAGTGGAATTGATATCGTCTTTTTATTCCACTGCGATCTCCACCATTCTTCTAAGGGGCATTGATTTTGTCTTTTTAATCCACTGTGACCTCCACCACTCTTCCAAGGGACATTAAAACAGTTTTGATAAGCTACTGTGACCTCCACGTCTCTTCCAAGGCGCATTAAAACCGTCTGGTTAAACCACTCTGAACTCCACAGCTCTTCCAAGAGGCATTGATATTGTCTTTTTATTCGACTGTAAGCTCCACTCCTCTTCCAAGGGGCATTAAAACCGTCTTGTTAAGCTACTGTGTCCTCCACGTCTCTTCCAAGTGGCATTAAAACCGTCAATTTAAACCACTCTGAACTCCACAGCTCTTGCAAGAGGCATTGATATTGTCTTTTTATTCCACTGTAACCTCCACCACTCTTCCAAGGGGCATTGATTTTGTCTTTTTAATCCACTGCGACCTCCACCACTCTTCCAAGGTGCATTAAAACCGTCTTGTTAAGCTATTGTGACCTCCACATCTCTTCCACGGGTCATTGATATGGTCTTTTTATTTAACTGTAACCTCTACCACTCTTCCAAGGGGCATTGATATTGTCTTTTTATTCAACTGTAACCTCCACCATTCTTCCAAGGGGCATTGATATTATCTTTTTATTCTACTGCGACCTCCACCACTATTCCAAGGGGCATTCATATTGTCTTTTTAATCCACTGCGACCTCCACCACTCTCCAAAGGGGCATTAAAACCGTTTTGTTAAGCTACTGTCACCTCCACGTCCCTTCCAAGGGGCATTAAAACCGTCAATTTCAACCACTCTGAACTTCACAGCTCTTGCAAGGGGCAATGATATTGTCTTTTTATTCCAATATAACCTCCAGCACTCTTCCAAGGGGCATTGATATTGTCTTTTTATTCAACTGCAACTTCCAGCTCTCTTCCAAGGGGCATTAAAACCGTCTTGTTAAGCTACTGTGACATCCACGTCTCTTTCACGGGGCATTGATATTGTCTTTTTATTCTACTGTAACCTCCACCACTCTTCCAAGGGGCATTGATATTGTCTTTTTGTTCCACTGGGACCTTCACCACTCTTCCAAGTGGCATTGATATTGTCTTTTTAATCCACTGCAACCTCCACCACTCTTCCAAGCTGCATTAAAACAGTATTGTTAAGCTACTGTGACCTCCACGTCTCTTCCAAGGTGCATTAAAACCGTCAATTTAAACCACTCTGAACTCCACAGCTCTTGCAAGAGGCATTGATATTGTCTTTTTACTCCACTGTAACCAACAGCACTCTTTCAAGGGGCATTGATATTGTCTTTTTATTCCACTACGATTTCCACCACTCTCCCAAGGAGTATTAAAAACATCTTGTTTAGCTACTGTAACGTCCATGTCTATTCCACGGGGCATTGATATTGTCTTTTTATTTCACTGTATCCTCCACCACTCTTCCAAGGGGTATTGATATTGTCTTTTTATTCCACTGCGACCTCCACCACTCTTCCAAGGGTCATTGATAATGTCTTTTTATTCCACTGCGACCTCCATATCTCTTCCAAGTGGAATTGATATCGTCTTTTTATTCCACTGCGATCTCCACCATTCTTCTAAGGGGCATTGATTTTGTCTTTTTAATCCACTGTGACCTCCACCACTCTTCCAAGGGACATTAAAACAGTTTTGATAAGCTACTGTGACCTCCACGTCTCTTCCAAGGCGCATTAAAACCGTCTGGTTAAACCACTCTGAACTCCACAGCTCTTCCAAGAGGCATTGATATTGTCTTTTTATTCGACTGTAAGCTCCACCCCTCTTCCAAGGGGCATTAAAACCGTCTTGTTAAGCTACTGTGTCCTCCACGTCTCTTCCAAGTGGCATTAAAACCGTCAATTTAAACCACTCTGAACTCCACAGCTCTTGCAAGAGGCATTGATATTGTCTTTTTATTCCACTGTAACCTCCACCACTCTTCCAAGGGGCATTGATTTTGTCTTTTTAATCCACTGCGACCTCCACCACTCTTCCAAGGTGCATTAAAACCGTCTTGTTAAGCTATTGTGACCTCCACATCTCTTCCACGGGTCATTGATATGGTCTTTTTATTTAACTGTAACCTCTACCACTCTTCCAAGGGGCATTGATATTGTCTTTTTATTCAACTGTAACCTCCACCATTCTTCCAAGGGGCATTGATATTATCTTTTTATTCTACTGCGACCTCCACCACTATTCCAAGGGGCATTCATATTGTCTTTTTAATCCACTGCGACCTCCACCACTCTCGAAAGGGGCATTAAAACCGTTTTGTTAAGCTACTGTCACCTCCACGTCCCTTCCAAGGGGCATTAAAACCGTCAATTTCAGCCACTCTGAACTTCACAGCTCTTGCAAGGGGCAATGATATTGTCTTTTTATTCCAATATAACCTCCAGCACTCTTCCAAGGGGCATTGATATTGTCTTTTTATTCAACTGCAACTTCCAGCTCTCTTCCAAGGGGCATTAAAACCGTCTTGTTAAGCTACTGTGACATCCACGTCTCTTTCACGGGGCATTGATATTGTCTTTTTATTCTACTGTAAACTCCACCACTCTTCCAAGGGGCATTGATATTGTCTTTTTGTTCCACTGGGACCTTCACCACTCTTCCAAGTGGCATTGATATTGTCTTTTTAATCCACTGCAACCTCCACCACTCTTCCAAGCTGCATTAAAACAGTATTGTTAAGCTACTGTGACCTCCACGTCTCTTCCAAGGTGCATTAAAACCGTCAATTTAAACCACTCTGAACTCCACAGCTCTTGCAAGAGGCATTGATATTGTCTTTTTACTCCACTGTAACCAACAGCACTCTTTCAAGGGGCATTGATATTGTCTTTTTATTCCACTACGATTTCCAACACTCTCCCAAGGAGCATTAAAAACATCTTGTTTAGCTACTGTAACGTCCATGTCTATTCCACGGGGCATTGATATTGTCTTTTTATTTCACTGTATCCTCCACCACTCTTCCAAGGGGTATTGATATTGTCTTTTTATTCCACTGCGCTTACCACCTCTTTTCTAAGGGGCCTTGATATTGTCTTTTAAATCTACTGCGACCTCCACCACTCTTCCAAGAGGCATTAAAACAGTCTTGTTAAGCTAATGTGACCTCCACATCTCTTCCAAGGGGAATTAAAACCGTCTGGTTAAACCACTCTGAACTCCACAGCTCTTCCAAGGGGCATTGATATTGTCTTTTTAATCCACTGTGACCTCCACCACTCTTCCCACGGGCATTAAGACCATCTTTTTAAGCTACAGTGACCTCCACAACTCTTCCATGGGTCATTGATACTGTCTTCTTATTCCACTGTAACCTCCACCACTCTTCCAAGTGGCATTGACATTGTCTTTTTATTCCACTGCGACTTCCACCTCTCTTCTAAGGGGCATTGATATTGTATTTTTATTTCACTGCGACCTCCATCACTCTTCCAAGGGGCATTAAAACCATCTGGTTAAACCACTCTGAACACCACAGCTCTTCCGAGGGGCATTGATATTGTCTTTTTATTCCACTGTAACCTCCACCACTCTTCCAAGGGGCATTGATTTTGTCTTTTTATTCCACTGCGACCTCCACCACTCTTCCAAGGGGCATTAAAACCATATTGTTAAGCTACAGTGACCTCCACATCTCTTCCATGGGGCATTGATATTGTCTTTTTATTCCACTGTAACCTCCACCAATCTTCCAAGGGGCATTGATATTGTTTTTTTATTCCACTGCGACCTCCACCACTCTTCCAAGGGGCATTAAAACCGTCTTGTTAAGTTACTGTGACCTCCACGTCTCTTCCAAGGAGCGTTAAAACCGTCTGGTTATACCACTCTGAACTCCACAGTTCTTCCAATGGACATTATTATTGTCTTTTTATTCCACTTTTACCTCCACCACTCTTCCAAGGGGCATTGATATTGTCTTTTTATTCCACTGCGACCTCCACCACTCTTCCAAGGTTCATTGATATTGTCTTTTTAATCCACTGCGACCTCCACCACTCTTCCAAGGGGCATTAAAACCGTCTTGTTAAGCTACTGTGACCTCCACGTCTCTTCCAAGGGGCACTAAAACCGTTTGGTTAAACCACTCTGTACTCCACAGCTCTTCCAAAGGTCATTGATATTGTCTTTTTATATCACTGTGACCTCCATCTCTCTTCCAAGGCGCATTAGAACCATCTTGTTAAGCTACTGTGACCTCCAAGTCTCTTCCAAGGTGCATTAAGACCGTCTGGTTAAACGGCTCTGAGCTCCACAGCTCTTCCAAAGGGCATTGACAATGTCTTTTTATTCCATTGTAACCTTCTGCACTCTTCCAAGTGCATTGACATTGTCTTTTTATTCATCTTCGACATCCACCACTCTTGCAAGGGGCATTAAAACCGTCTTGTTAAGCTACTGTGACCTCCAAGTTTCTTACACAGGGCATTGATATTGTCTTTTTATTCCACTGTAACCTCCACCACTCTTCCAAGGGGCATTGATATTGTCTTTTTATTCCACTGTAACCTCCACCACTCTTCCAAGGGGCATTGATATTGTCTATTTATTCCACTGTAACCTCCACCACTCTTCCAAGGGGCATTGAAATTGTCTTTTTAATCCACTGCAACCTCTACCACTACTCCAAGGTGCTTTAAAACAGTCTTGATAAGCTTCTTTGACCTTCACGTCTCTTCCAAGGGGCATTAAAACAGCATGGTTAAACCACTCTGACCTCCACAGCTCTTCCAAGAGGCATTGATTTTGTCTTTTTATTCAACTGTAATCTCCACCGCTCTTCCACAGCTCTTCCAAGCGGCATTGATATTGTCTTTTTGTTCCACTCTAACCTCCAACACTCTTCCAAGGGGCATTGATATTTTCTTTTTATTTTACTGCGACCTCCACCTCTCTTCCATGGGGCACTAATATTGTCTTTTTATTCCACTGTGACCTCCACGTCTCTTCCAAGGGGCATTGATATTGTCTTTTTATTTAATTGGAACCTCCACCACTCTTCCAAGGGGCATTGATATTGTCTTTTTATTCCACTGTAACCTCCACCACTCTTCCAAGGGGCATTGATACTGTCTTTTTATTCTACTGCGATCTCCACCTCTCTTCCAAGGGCCATTAAAACCATCTTGTTAAGCTACGGTGACCTCCAAGTCTCTTCCACGAGGCAATGATATTGTCTTTTTATTCCACTGCGACCTCCACATCTCTTCCAAGGGTAATTGGTATTCTCTTTTTATTCCAGTGCGACCTCCACCACTCTTCTAAGGGGCATTAAAACAGTCTTGTTAAGCTACTGTGACCTCCACGTCTCTTCCACGGGGCATTAAACCGTCTGGTTTAACCACTCTGTACTCCACAGCTCTTCCAAGAGGCATTGATATTGTCTTTTTATTCGACTGTAACCTCCACCACTCTTCCAAGGGGCATTGATATTGTCTCTGTATTCCACTGCGATCTCCACCACTCTTACAAAGTGCATTGATATTGTCTTTTTAATCCACTTCGAACTCCACCACTCTTCCAAGGGGCATTAAAACCGTCTTGTTATGCTACTGTGACGTCGACTTCTCTTCCAAGGGGCATTAAAACCATCTGATTAAACCACTCTGAACTCCACAGCTCTTCCAAGGGGCATTTGTATTGTCAGTTTTTTCCACTCAAACCTCCACCACTCTTCCAAGGGGCATTGACATTGTCTTTTTATTCCACTGCGAACTCCACCACTCTTCCAAGGGGCATTAAAACCATATTGTTAAGATACAGTGACCTCCACATCTCTTCCACGGGGCATTGAAATTGTCTTTTTATTCCACTGTAACCTCCACCAATCTTCCAAGGGGCAGTGATACTGTTTTTTTATTCCACTGTGACCCCCACCACTCTTCCAAGGGGCATTAAAACCGTCTTGTTAAGTTACTGTGACCTCCACGTCTTTTCCAAGGACCGTTAAAACTGTCTGGTTATGCAACTCTGAGCTCCACAGCTCTTCCAAGGGGCATTATTAATGTCTTTTTATTCCACTGTATCCTCCACCACTCTTCCAAGGGGCATTGATATTGTTTTTTTATTCCACTGCGACCTCCACCAGTCCTCCAAGAGGCATTAAAACCATCTTGTTAAGCTACCGTGACCTCCACGTCTCTTCCACGGGGCATTGAAATTGTCTTTTTATTCCACTGTAACCTCCACCACTCGTCCAAGGGTCATTGATATTGTCTTTTTATTCCAATGCGACCTCCACCACTCTTCCAAGGGGCATTGATAATGTCTTTTTATTCCACTGCGACCTCCACCACTCTTTCAAGGCTCACTGATATTGTCTTTTTAATTCACTGCTACCTCCACCACTCTACCAAGGGCCATTAAAACCGTCTTGTTAAGCTATTGTGACCTCCACATCTCTTCTACCGGGTATTGATATTGTCTTTGTATTTAACTGTAACCTCCACCACTGTTCCAAGGGGCATTGATATTGTCTTTTTATTCCACTGTAACCTCCATCACTCTTCCAATAGTCATTGATATTGTCTTTTTATTCCACTGTAACCTCCACAACTCTTTCAATGGGCATTGATATTGTCTTTTTATTCCACTGCGACCTCCACCACTCTTCCAAGGGGCATTCATATTGTCTTTTTAATCCACTGCAACCTCCACCACTCTTCCAAGGGGCATTAAAACCGTCTTGTTAAGCTTCTGTCACCTCCACGTCCCTTCCAGAGGGCACTAATACCGTCAATTTAAAACACTCTGAACTCCACAGCTCTTGCAAGGGGCATTGATATTGTCTTTTTATTCCAATGTAACCTCCAGCACTCTTCCAAGGGGCATTGATATTGTCTTTTATTCCACAGCAACTTCCACCTCTCTTCCAAGTGGCATTAAAACCATCTTGTTAAGCTACTGTGACCTACACGTCTCTTTCGCGGGGCATTGATATTGTCTTTTTATTCCACTTTTAGCTCCACCACTCTTCCAAGGGGTATTTATATTGTCTTTTAATTCCACTGGGACCTTCACCACTCTTCCAAGTGGCATTGATATTGTCTTTTTAATCCACTGCGACCTCCACCACTCTTCCAAGGGGCATTAAAACCGTATTGTTAGCTACTGTGACCTCCACGTCTCTTCCAAGGTGCATTAAAACCGTCAATTTAAACCACTCTGAACTCCACAGCTATTGCAAGAGGCATTGATATTGTCTTTTTACTCCACTGTGACCTACAGCACTCTTTCAAGGGGCATTGATATTGTCTTTTTATTCCACTACGACTTCCACCACTCTCCCAAGGTGCATTAAAAACATCTTGTTTAGCTACTGTAACGTCCATGTCTATTCCACGGGACATAGATATTGTCTCTTTATTCCACTGTATCCTCCACCACTCTTTCAAGGGGTATTTATATTGTCTTTTTATTCCACTGCGACTTCCACCTCTCTTCTAACGGGCATTGATAATGTCTTTTTAATCCACTGCAACTTCCACCACTCTTCCAATAGGCATTAAAACAGTCTTGTTAAGCTACTGTGACCTCCACATCTCTTCCAAGTGGCATTAAAACCGTCTGGTTAAACGACTCTGAACTCCACAGCTCTTCCAAGGGGCATTGATATTGTCTTTTTATTCCACTGTAACCTCCACCATTCTTCCAAGGGGTATTGATATTGTCTTTTTAGTGCACTGCTACCTCCACCACTCTTTCAAGGGGCATTAAAACCATCTGGTTAAACCACTCTGAACTCCATAGCTCTTTCAAGAGGCATTGATATTGTCTTTTTATTTCACTGCAACCTCCACCACTCTTTCAAGGGGCATTGATATTGTCTTTTTTTTCCACTGCGACCTGCACCTCTCTTCCAAGGGGCATTAAAACAGTCTTCATAATCTACTGTGACCTCTACGTCTCTTACAAGGGGCAATAAAACTATCTGGTTAAACCTCTCGGAACTCCACAGCTCTTCCAAGTGGCATTGGTATTGTCTTTTTATTCCAATCTATCCTCCAACACTCTTCCAAGGTGCATTGACATTGTCATTTTAATCCACTGCGACCTCCATCATTCTTTCAAGGGTCATTGATATTGTTTTTTCATTCCACTGCCACCTCCACCACCCTTCCAAGGGGCATTGATATTGTCTTATTAATCCACTGCTACCTCCACTTCTTGTCCAAGGGGCATTAAAAACATCTTTTTAAGCTACTGTGACATCCACGTCACTTCCAATGGGCATTAAAACCATCTGGTTAAACCACTCTGAACTCCACAGCTCTTCCAAGGGGCATTGGTATTGTCTTTTTATTCCACTCTAACCTCCACCACTCTTCCAAGGGTCATTGACATTGTCTTTTTATTCCACTGCGACCTCCACCATTCTTCCAAGGGTCATGTAAACTGTCTTGTTAAGCTACAGTGACCTCCACATCTCTTCCATGTGGCATTGATATTGTCTTTAAATTCCACTTTAACCTCCACCACTCTACCAAGGGGCATTGATATTGTCTTTTTAATCCACTGCGACCTCCACCACTCTTCCAAAGGGCATTAAAACCATCATGTTAACCTACTGTGACCTCCACATCTCTTCCATGGGCCATTTATTTTGTCTTTTTATTCCACTGCGACCTCCACCACTCTTCCTCGGGGCATTGATATTGTCTTTTTAATCCACTGCAACCTCCAACACTCTTCCATGTGGCATTAAAACCATCTTGTTAAGCTACTGTGAACTCCATGTCTCTTCCAAGGGGCATTAAAACAGTATGGTTAAACCAATCTGAACTCCACAGATCTTCCAAGGGGCATTGATATTGTCTTTTTATTTCACAACGACTTCCAACACTCTCCCAAGGTGCATTAAAAACATCTTGTTTAGCTACTGTAACGTCCATGTCTATTCCACGGGACATAGATATTGTCTTTTTATTCCACTGTATCCTCCACCACTCTTCCAAGGGGCATTGATATTGTCTTTTTATTCCACTGCGACCTCCACCACTCTTCCAAGGGGCGTTAAAACCGTCTTGTTAAGCAACTGTGAGCTCCATGTCTCTTCCACAGGGCATTGATATTGTCTTTTTATTTCACAGGAACCTCCAACACTCTTCCAAGGTGCATTGAAATTGTATTTTTATTCCACTGAGACTTCAGCCACTCCTTCAAGTAGCATTGACATTGTCTTTTTAATCCACTTCGACTTCCACCACTCATCCAAGGGGCATTAAAACAGTCTTGATAATCTGCTGTGACCTCCACGTCTCTTCCAAGGGGCATTAAAACCATCAATATAAACCACTCTCAACTCCACAGCTCTTGCAAGGGGCTTTGATATTGTTTTTTATTCCACTGAAACCTCCAGCACTCTTCCAAGGGTCATTGATATTTTCTTTTTATTCCACTGCGACTTTCACCTCTCTTCCAAGGGACATTAAAATCATCTTGTTAAGCTACTGTGACATCCACGTCTCTTTCACGGGGCATTGATATTGTCTTTTTATTCTACTGTAAACTCCACCACTCTTCCAAGGGGCATTGATATTGTCTTTTTATTCCACTACCACCTCCACCACTCTTCCAAGGGGCATTGATATTGTCTTTTTAATCCACTGCGACCTCCACCACTTTTCCAAGGGACATTAAAAACGTCTTTTTAAGCTTCTGTGACCTCCACCTCACTTCCAATGGGCATTAAAACCGTCTGGTTTAACTACTCTGAACTCCACTGCTCTTTCAAGGGGCATTGATATTGCCTTTTAAATAGATTGTTACCTCCACCACTTTTCCAAGGGGCTTTGATATTGTTTTTTTATTCCACTGCGACCTCCACTACTCTTCCAAGGGGCATTGATATTGTTTTTTTATTCCCCTGCTACCTCCACTACTCTTCCAAGGGGCATTGATATTGTCTTTTTATTCCACTGCGACCTCCACCACTCTTCTAAGGGGCATTTATATTGTCTTTTTAATAAACTGCGACCTCCACCACTCTTCCAAGGGCCATTGAAACAGTGTTGTTAAGCGACTTTGACCTCCACATCAATTCCACGGGGCATTAAAACCGTCAATTTAAACCACTCTGAGCTCCACAGATCTTGTAAGGGGCATGGATATTGTCTTTTTAGTCCAATGTAACCTCCAGCACTCTTTCAAGGGGCATTGATATTGTCTTTTTATTCCACTGCAACTTCCACCTCTCTTCCAAGGGGCGTTAAAACAGTCTTGTTAAGCTACTTTGACCTCCACGTCTCTTTCACGGGGCATTGATATTGTCTTTTTATTCCACTGGGACCTTCACCACTCTTCCAAGTGGCATTGATATTGTCTTTTTAATCCACTGCGACCTCCACCACTCTTCCAAGGGGCATTAAAACCGTATTGCTAAGCTCCTGTGACCTCCACGTCTCTTCCAAGGTGCATTAAAACTTTAATTTAAACCACTCTGAGCTCCATAGATCTTGCAAGGAGCATGGATATTGTCTTGTTTAGCTACTGTGACCTCCACGTCTCTTCCAAGGGGCATTAAAACCGTATGGTTAAACCAATCTGAACTCCACAGATCTTCCAAGGGGCATTGATATTGTCTTTTTATTCACTGCGACCTCCACCACTCTTCTAAGGGGCATTTATTTTGTCTTTTTAATCAACTGCGACCTCCACCACTCTTCCAAGGGGCATTAAAACTATCTTTTTAAGCTGCTGTAACCTCCATGTCTATTCCACGGGGCATTGATATTGTCTTTTTATTCCAATGTAACCTCCACCACTCTTCTAAGGGTCAGTGATATTGTCTTTTTAATCCACTGCGACCTCCACCACTCTTCCAAGACCCATTAAAAACATCTTATTAAGCTACTATGACCTCCACGTCTCTTCCAAGGGACATTAAAATAGTCTGGTTAAACCACTCTGAATTCCACAGCTCATCAAAGGGGCATTGATATTGTCTTTTTATTCCACTGTAACCTCCACCACTTTTCCTATGGGAAATGATATTGTCTTTTATTATTATTATTATTATTATTTATTATTATAGCGCTATTTATTCCATGGCGCTTTACATGTGATAGGAATATGCATAACAAAAGCATTTACATAATCTTAACAAAACAAGTCAGCGACTGGTACAGGAGGAGCGAGGACCCTGCCCGCGAGGGCTCACATTCTAGAAAGGATGGGTGAGGATATATTAGGTGAGGGTAGAGTTGGTCGTGCAGCGGTGGTTACTGCAGGTTGTAGGCTTGTCGGAAGAGGTGGGTCTTCAGGTTTCTTTTGAAGGTTTCCACGGTCGGCGAGAGTCTGATGTGTTGGGGTAGAGAGATCCAGAGTAGGGGGGATGCACGGGAGAAATCTTGTATACGATTGTGGGAGGAGGAGATAAGAGGGGAGTAGAGAAGGAGATCTTGTGAGGATCGGAGGTTGCGTGCAGGTAAGTACCGGGAGACTAGGTCACAGATGTATGGGGGAGACAGGTTGTGGATGGCTTTGTATGCCATGGTTAGAGTTTTGAACTGGATTCTCTGGGCAATGGGGAGCCAGTGAAGAGATTGACAGAGAGGAGAGGCCGGGGAACAGTGGGGGGACAGGTGAATTAGTCGAGCAGCAGAGTTTAGGATAGATTGGAGAGGTGCAAGAGTGTTGTAAGGGAGGCCAAGGAGCAGGAGGTTGCAGTAGTCGAGGCGGGATATGATGAGGGCATGCACTAGTGTTTTTGCAGAGTCTTTGCTGAGGAATGCACGGATCCTGGAGATGTTTTTGAGTTGGAGTTGGCAGGAAGTGGAAAGGGCTTGGATATGTGGCTTGAAGGAGAGATCAGAATCCAGGGTTACTCCAAGGCAGCGAGCTTGTGGGACTGGGGAGAGTGAACTGCCATTGACGTTGATGGCTATGTCAGATGGGGGATGTGAATGAGAGGGTGGAAAGATGATGAACTCTGTTTTATCCATGTTGAGTTTTAGAAATCTGTCAGAGAAGAAGAATGACATGGCGGACAGACTTTGTGGGATTTTGGTTAGTAGGGAGGAGATATCGGGTCCAGAGAGGTAGATCTGTGTGTCGTCAGCATAGAGGAGATACTGAAAACCGTGAGACTCTATAAGCTGTCCCAGGCCAAAGGTGTAGATGGAGAAGAACAGAGGTCCAAGAACTGAACCTTGGGACACCGACAGATAGGGGGTGAGATGAGGAGGTGGTGCGTGAGTGGGAGGCGCTGAATGTCCTGTCTGTTAAGTATGAGGAGATCCAAGATAGAACCAAGTCCGTGATGCCAAGAGATGAGAGAATCTGGAGTAAGAGGGAATGGTCCACTGCGTCAAAGCCAGATGACAGGTCCAAAAGGAGGAGGATGGAGTAGTGTCGCTTGGATTTGGCATTTAGTAGGTCATTGGTGACTTTGGTCAGGCCAGTTTCAGACGAGTGATGCGGTCGGAAGCCAGATTGCTGGTGGTCGAAGAGGGAGCAGGAGGAGAGGTGGGAGGACAGTTCAAGGTGGACATGTTGTTCTAGTAGTTTTGAGGCAAAGGCGAGAAGTGATATGGGGCGGTAGCTAGTCAGAGAGGAAGGGTCAAGGGAGGGCTTTTTGAGGATGGGTGTGATTGCGGCATGTTTTAAACATGAGGGGAAGACACCGGCTGTTAGTGACAGATTGAAGAGGTGGATTAGGGTTGGGATGAAGACTGTGGTAAGGTTAGTGATGAGGTGGGATGGGATTGGGTCAAGTCCGCTGGTGGTGAGGTGTGATTTGGAGAGTAAAGAGGAGACTTGACCTTCTGTAATGGTGGAGAAGTGGGGTTTGGAGGAGGAGGGTTGAATAGATATGAGGAGGGGTTGTGTGGTCTTTAGGCAAAAGTTTTGTCTGATGGTGTCAATCTTCTGTTTGAAGAATGAGGCAAAGTCATCGGCTGAGATGAGAGAAGAGGGAGGAGGCGCTGGGGGACGAAGGAGAGAGTTGAAAGTGTTAAATAGCTGTTTAGGGTTGTGAGATAGGGAGGATATGAGAGATGAGAAGTAGGTTTGTTTTGCTGTAGTGAGTGCGGAATTGAAATTAGTGAGGGATTGCTTGAATGCAATGAAGTGCTCGATGGAGTGAGACCTTTTCCATCTCCGCTCCGCAACCCTGGAGGCCCGGCGCAGTTCTTTAGTAAGTTTAGTGTGCCAGTTGCCTGTTGAATGTGCGAGATGTGGTGTGTGTGAGAGGGGCGATCGAGTCTAGAGCTGCAGCTATTGTGGTGTTATATGAAGCAGCAGCAACGTCTGCATCGTGTAAGGAATTTATGACTGTAAGAGGGAGGAGGGATTCAGAGAGCGAGTGTAAGTCAAGGTGTTTGAGATTTCTGCGAGGGTATGCAAGTTTGTGGAGTGCGGATTGTTGCCCCGGGGAGGAGAGAGAAGAGAATTTAAGTAGGCTGTGATCAGAGAGAGGGAGAGGTGAGTTAGAGAGGATAGATAGGGAACAGATGCGGGTGAAGATGAGGTCCAGTGTGTGGCCATCTTTGTGGGTGAGTGTGGAAGACCATTGAGTGAGTCCGAAGGAGGAAGTGAGAGATAGGAACTTAGAGACAGACGAGTGGGATGATAGTGGGGATGTCAGTGGAGAGGAAGTGAAGCAGCCAGGTGGTGAAGTGGTCTAAGAAGGTGGTGGCTTGCCCTGTGGGTCGGTAAACGATGGCCAGTTGGAGGCTGGAGGGGGAATAGATGAGCACACAGTGCACCTCAAAAGAGGGGAGTGTAACAGAGGGTGGCAGTGGGATTTGGGTGAAAGCGCAGTGTTCTGATAGGAGAAAACCTACGCCTCTGCCATGTTTGCCGTTGGGGCGGGGGGGGTGGGATTGGTGGAATCCGCCATATGAAAGTGCAGCTGGAGAGGCTGTGTCAGAGGGGGTGAGCCAGGTTTCAGTGATGGCGAGGAAGGAAAGTTTGTAATGAAAAGATGTGGATGAAGGAAAGTTTGTTGCAGACAGTTCCATAGAGCTCCTGTTAGAGAAACTAAGGGAGTTGGGATTGGTTGGAAGGGTATGAGGTTAGAAGGGTTGCGATCATTTGTGGAAGTCGTGGATAGGAGGAAGAAGTAACTGTGGGGATATGGCGAGGAGGACCAGGATTTGGAGAGATATCTCCAGCATTGAGGAGGAGCAGAGAAAGTGTTAGCAGGTGGGAGCAAGAGAGAGCATGAGGTAGCTGTCTGCGTTTGGAGCTCCAGGATTGAATGTTTAGGAATAATTTGGAGGAGGAGGTGAGATGAATGGGGAGGATGGAGGGAGAGATGAAGATTTTCTTACTAAATGTAGGGATATGAGGGGTTACTAGAAAGTGGAGGACTATAGAGGAAAAAGTGAGAGCTAACAGAAACATAGTTAAAAGAGAGTAAGTGGTCAAAATGTTGGTCACCTGACTCCTGCCCTGACTAACTGCCTCTGAAATAACTGCCAATTATCTCCGAAGCCACTTTGCACAAGAAGACGCGTGCACCCCTTACAGAGCTTCTAAGTATATAGGGCACATTAAACTATCAGTTGAAGGGCATTGTGGGAGCTGCATATGGCTAAATTAGCAGCTAGTCATCCACCAGGAGATGGCTGGGTGATCAAACACAGAGCTAGGACTCTAATCTGTGCAGTTTAGCACCTCTAAAAATCAGATAAGATCTATAGTGGGGAAGGGACAGAAATATGTGGGTATTGAATGGAGTGGGACAGATAAAGCAGAGAAGTTATGCAGAGCATGTACCAGTGAGGTGAATCAGCAAACCAGAGCATTAGATTACAGCAGACACAGCAAGCAGAGAAGTTATGCAGAGCATGTAGCAGTGAGGTGAATCAGCAAAGCAGAGCATTAGATTACAGCAGACACAGCAAGCAGAGAAGTTATGCAGAGCATGTACCAGTGAGGTGAATCAGCAAAGCAGAGCATTAGATCACAGCAGACACAGCAAGCAGAGAAGTTAGGAAGAGCATGTTCAAGTGAGGTGAATCAGCAAAGCAGAGCATTAGATTACAGCAGACACAGCAAGCAGAGAAGTTATGTAGAGCATGTACCAGTGAGGTGAATCAGCAAAGCAGAGCATTAGATTACAGCTAACACAGCAAGCAGAGAAGTTATGCAGAGCATGTACCAGTAAGCTTACTCCACTGCGACCTCCACCACTCTTCCAACGGGCATTGATATTGTCTTTTTATTCCACTGTAACCTCCTCCACTCTTCCAAGGGGCATTGATATTGTCTTTTTAATCCACTGCGACCTCCACCACTCTTCCAAGGGACATTGATATTGTCTTTTTATTCCACTGCGACCTTCAACCCTCTTCCAAGGAACATTGATATTGTCTTTTTTTTCCTCTGTAACCTCCACCACTCTTCTAAGGGGCATTAATATTTTCTTTTTATTCCACTGTGACCTCCACCACTTTTGCAAGGGGCATCGATAATGTCTTTTTAATCCACTGCGACCTCCACCACTCATCCAAGGGGCATTAAAACCGTCTTGTTAAGCTACTGTGACCTCCACGTCTCTTCCAAGGGGTATTAAAACCGACAATTTAAACCACTCTGAACTCCACAGCTCTTGCAAGAGGCATTGATATTGCCTTTTTATTCCTCTGTAACCTCCACCACTCTTCCAAGGGGCATTGTTATTGTCTTTTTAATCCACTGCGACCTCCACCACTCTTCCAACGGGCATTAATATTGTCTTTTTATTCCACTGTAACCTCCACCACTCTTCCAAGGGGCATTGATATTGTCTTTTTAATACCCTGCAACCTCCACCACTCTTCCAAGGGGCATTAAAACCATCTTGTTAAGCTACTGTGACCTCCACGTCCCTTCCACGGGGCATTGATATTGTCTTTTTATTCCACTGTAACCTCCACCACTCTTCCAAGGGGCATTGATATTGTCTTTTTAATCCACTGCGACCTCCATCACCAAGAAGCTTTAAAACCGTCTTGTTTAGCTACTGTGACCTCCACTTCTATTCCACGGTGCCTTAAAACCTTCTGGTTAAACCACTGTGAACTCCACAGCTCTTCCAAGGAGCATTGATATTGTCTTTTTATTCCACTGTAACCTCCTCCACTCTTCCAAGGGGCATTGATATTGTCTTTTTAATCCACTGCGACCTCCACCACTCTTCCAAGGGACATTGATATTGTCTTTTTATTCCACTGCGACCTTCAACCCTCTTCCAAGGAACATTGATATTGTCTTTTTTTTCCTCTGTAACCTCCACCACTCTTCTAAGGGGCATTAATATTTTCTTTTTATTCCACTGTGACCTCCACCACTTTTGCAAGGGGCATCGATAATGTCTTTTTAATCCACTGCGACCTCCACCACTCATCCAAGGGGCATTAAAACCGTCTTGTTAAGCTACTGTGACCTCCACGTCTCTTCCAAGGGGTATTAAAACCGACAATTTAAACCACTCTGAACTCCACAGCTCTTGCAAGAGGCATTGATATTGCCTTTTTATTCCTCTGTAACCTCCACCACTCTTCCAAGGGGCATTGTTATTGTCTTTTTAATCCACTGCGACCTCCACCACTCTTCCAACGGGCATTAATATTGTCTTTTTATTCCACTGTAACCTCCACCACTCTTCCAAGGGGCATTGATATTGTCTTTTTAATACCCTGCAACCTCCACCACTCTTCCAAGGGGCATTAAAACCATCTTGTTAAGCTACTGTGACCTCCACGTCCCTTCCACGGGGCATTGATATTGTCTTTTTATTCCACTGTAACCTCCACCACTCTTCCAAGGGGCATTGATATTGTCTTTTTAATCCACTGCGACCTCCATCACCAAGAAGCTTTAAAACCGTCTTGTTTAGCTACTGTGACCTCCACTTCTATTCCACGGTGCCTTAAAACCTTCTGGTTAAACCACTGTGAACTCCACAGCTCTTCCAAGGAGCATTGATATTGTCTTTTTATTCCACTCTAACCTCCACCACTCTTCCAAGGGGCATTGATATTGTCTTTTTATTTTACTGCGACCTCCACCACTCTTCCAAGGGGCATTAATATTGTCTTTTTATTCCACTGTGACCTCCACGTCCCTTCCAAGGGGCATTGATATTGTCTTTTTATTTAATTGGAACCTCCACCACTCTTCCAAGGGGCATTGATATTGCCTTTTTAATCCACTGCGACCTCTACCACTATTAGGACAAATAGACAAAGTAGCAAAACATAATGAAGTGATTGTAATGGGGGATTTCAACTACCCGGATATTGACTGGGAAACAGAAACCTGTGGATCTCAGAAAGGAAGAAGGTTCTTGACAAATATTAAGGATAATTATCTCTCCCAATTAGTGCAGGAACCAACGAGAGGGAAGGCCGTGTTGGACTTAATATTGACTAATAGGCCTGATAGAATAACTGAGGTACAGATAGGGGGGCACCTAGGTAATAGCGACCATAATATTATCGATTTCAAAATGCCCTTCAGTAGGGTTATCAATAAGGGAACAACAAAAACATTAAACTTTAGGAGGGCGAAGTTTGATCAGCTGAAAGAAAGCCTTCAACTTATTGACTGGGACAAAGTACTTAATCAATGGAATACGAATAGTAAATGGGAAACCTTCAAAAGAATTCTGAATACTCAGTGCGAGAGGTATATACCGTATGGGAATAAAAGGGCCCGAAATAAGAGGAAACCAATATGGTTGAACAAGAACGTAAAAGGGGCGTTAAATAGCAAAAAAGAGGCATTCAAGAGATTAAAACAGGAAAACAGTAAGGAGGCACTAATGTGTTACAAGGAAAAAACGAGAACCTGTAAAAAACAAATAAAAATAGCGAAGGAGGAAACAGAGAGACGTATTGCTAGGGAAAGTAGATCAAATCCCAAACTGTTCTTTACGTATATAAATAGTAAAAGGATTAAATCGGATAATATTGGACCGATAAAAAGTGAGGAAGGCAAAATCATAGAGAAAGATGAGGATAAAGCTAATCTATTAAATCATTTTTTTTCGACAACTTTCACAAAGGAAAGAGAACTAACAGGAGAAATGAGAAGTGACAAACTTAATCCTCCACTAAGTATGACTAATCTAACCCAAGCTGGGGTACAGAAACGCCTCAGTAACATTAAAATAAACAAATCACCAGGACCTGATGGCATACACCCACGGGTACTAAGGGAACTAAGTAATGTGATAGACAGACCGTTATATCTTATATTTAAGGACTCTGTTGAGACTGGGTCTGTGCCACTTGATTGGCGACAGGCGAATGTAGTGCCAATATTCAAAAAGGGAGCGAAAAGTGACGCCGGAAACTATCGGCCAGTGAGTCTGACGTCCGTTGTGGGCAAAATTTTTGAAAGCTTCATTAAAGAGGCAATTACGGAGCATCTTGATGCTAATAATCTTTTAATCCCGAACCAACATGGATTCATGAGGAATCGCTCCTGCCAAACAAACCTGATTGACTTCTACGAGGAGGTTAGCTCTCGAGTAGATCAGGGGGAACCAGTGGATGTAGTGTATCTCGACTTCTCAAAAGCGTTCGATAGCGTGCCACATAATAGGTTGGTATACAAAATGAGAATGATGGGGCTGGGGGAAAATGTCTGCAAGTGGGTAGCTAACTGGCTAAGGGATAGAAGGCAGAGGGTGGTTATAAATGGAATATACTCAGATTGGGTAAGCGTCACTAGTAGGGTACCACAGGGGTCTGTACTAGGCCCAATGTTATTTAATATCTTTATTAACGACATAGTCAACGGGATAAATAGTAAAATATCAATATTTGCAGATGACACAAAGTTATGTAAAACAATTAATACAAAAGAGGACAGTGCAGACCTACAGAGGGATTTGGATAAGCTGGGTAGGTGGAGCATTAAATGGCAAGTGAGGTTTAACGAGGAGAAATGTAAGGTCATACATATGGGAAGGAAAAATGGAAGTCACCAGTACTCACTGAATGGGAAATCATTGGGGAATTCAGAGATGGAGAAGGACTTGGGCATCTTGATTGATAGCAAACTAAATTGGAGTGCCCAAAGTCAGGCCGCTGCTGTAAGGGCAAACAGGGTAATGGGATGTATCAGAAGAGGTATAGCTGCAAAGGATGAGAACATTGTTCTTCCACTGTACAAAGCACTGGTCAGACCACACTTGGAATACTGTGCTCAGTTATGGGCCCCAATATATAGAAAGGATATAAATGAGCTTGAAAAGGTACAAAGGAGGGCAACAAAATTAATAAAGGGAATGGAGGGACTGCAATACCCAGAGAGGTTGGCAAAACTAGGACTATTCAGCCTGGAAAAGAGAAGGTTGAGGGGGGACATAATAAATGTGTACAAATATGTTAGGGGACAGTATAGAGATCTTGCCCGGGATTTGTTCAAAAGGAGGGATATTACGGTAACAAGAGGGCATTCACTAAGACTGGAAGAGAAAAGGTTTCAGCACCAGCATAGGAAGGGGTTCTTTACGGTAAGAGCAGTGAGAATATGGAATTCACTGAGTGAGGAGACGGTAATGTCGGATTCACTACACCAGTTCAAGCGGGGACTGGATGCATTTCTAGATACCAGGCAGATTTCAGCATATACTTAAAAATAAAATAAAATAGTAGGTTGATACAGGGATTTATTCTGACTGCTGGTTTCAGAGTCGGGAGGGAATTTTTCCTCAGGTGAAGATTGGCCAAATCATTTGGGGTTTTTGCCCTCCTCTGGATCAACTTTAGCAATTACAGAACTAACAGGTCGAACTTGATGGACGCAAGTCTTTATTCGGCTTTACAAACTATGTTACTATGTTACTATGTTACTCCTCCAAGGGGCTTTAAAACAGTATTGATAAGCTTCTGTGACCTCCACGTCTCTTCCAAGGGGCATTAAAACCGCATGGTTAAACCACTCTGAACTCCACAGCTCTACCAAGAGGCATTGATATTGTCTTTTTATTCAACTCTAACCTCCACCACTCTTCCAAGAGACATTGATATTGTCTTTTTTCTCCACTGCGACCTCCACCACTCTTCCAAGGGGATTTGATAGTCTTTTAAATCCACTGCTACCTCCATCACTCTTACAAGGGGCATTAAAATGGTCTTGTTAAGCTACTGTGACCTCCATGTCCCTTCCACGGGGCATTAATATTGTCTTTTTATTCCACTGCGACCTCCACCACTCTTCCAAGGGGCATTGATATTGTCTTTTTAATCCACTGCGACATCCACCACTCTTCCAAGGGACATTGATATTGTCTTTTTATTCCACTGCGACCTTCACCCCTCTTCCAAGGAACATTGATATTGTCTTTTTTTTCCACTGTAACCACCAACACTCTTCTAAGGGGCATTGATATTTTCTTTTTATTCCACTGCGACCTCCACCACTCTTCCAAGGGGCATCGATAATGTATTTTTATTCCACTGTAACCTCCACCACTCTTCCAAGGGGCATTGATTTTGTCTTTTTAATCAAATGCGACCTCCATCTCGCTTCCAAGAAGCATTAAAACCGTCTTGTTTAGCTACTGTGACCTCCACGTCTATTCCACGGTGCCTTAAAACCTTCTGGTTAAACCACTGTAAACTCCACAGCTCTTCCAAGGGGCAATGATATTGTCTTTTTATTCCACTGTAACCTCCACCTCTCTTCCAAGGGGCATTGATATTGTCTTTTTATTTTACTGCGACCTCCACCACTCTTCCAAGGGGCATTAATATTGTCTTTTTATTCCACTGCGACCTCCACCACTCTTCCAAGGGTCATTGATATTGTCTTTTTATTCCACTGTAACCTCCACCACTCTTCCAAGGGGCATTGATATTGTCTTTTTATTCCACTGCGACCTCCACCTTTCTTCCAAGGGGCATTAAAACAATCTTGTTAAGCTACTGTGACCTCCAACTCTCTTCCACGAGGCCCTGATATTGTCTTTTTATTCCACTGCGACCTCCACATCTCTTCCAAGTGGAATTGATATTGTCTTTTTATTCCACTGCGACCTCCACCACTCTTCTAAGGGGCATTGATATTGTCTTTTTAATCCACTGCGACCTCCACCACTCTTCCAAGGGGCATTAAAACAGTTTTGTTAAGCTACTGTGACCTCCACATCTCTTCCAATGGGCATTAAAACCGTCTGCTTAAACCACTCTGAACTCCACAGCTCTTCCAAGAGGCATTGATATTGTCTTTTTATTCGACTTTAACCTCCACCACTCTTCCAAGGGGCATTAAAACCGTCTTGTTAAGCTATTGTGACCTCCACGTCTTTTCCAAGGGGCGTTAAAACCGTCAATTTAAACCACTCTGAACTCCACAGCTCTTGCAAGAGGCATTGATATTGTATTTTTATTCCACTGTAACCTCCAGCACTCTTCCAAGGTGCATTAAAACCGTCTTATTTAGCTACTGTGACCTCCATGTCTATTCCACGGTGCCTTAAAACCTTCTGGTTAAACCACTGGGAACTCCACAGCTCTTCCAAGGGGCATTGATATTGTCTTTTTATTCCACTGTAACCTCCACCACTCTTCCAAGGGGCATTGATATTGTCTTTTTATTTTACTGCGACCTCCAACACACTTCCAAGGGGCATTATTATTGTCTTTTTACTCCACTGCGACCTCCACCACTCTTCCAAGGGTCATTGATATTGTCTTTTTATTCCACTGTAACCTCTGCCACTCTTCCAAGGGGCATTGATATTGTCTTTTTATTCCACTGCGACCTCCACCTCTCTTCCAAGGGGCATTAAAACCATCTTGTTAAGCTTCTGTGACCTCCAAGTCTCTTCCACGAGGCATTGATATTGTCTTTTTATTCCACTGCGACCTCCACATCTCTTCCAAGGGAAATTGATATTGTCTTTTTCGACCTCCACCACTCTTCTAAGGGGCATTGATATTGTCTTTTTAATCCACTGCGACCTCCACCACTCTTCCAAGGGGCATTAAAACAGTCTTGATAAGCTACTGTGACCTCCACGTCTCTTCCAAGTGCATTAAACCATCTGGTTAAACCACTCTGTACTCCACAGCTCTTCCAAGAGGCATTGATATTGTCCTTTTATTCGACTGTCACCTCCACCACTCTTCCAAGGGGCATTGATATTGTCTCTGTTTACCACTGCGACCTCCACCACTCTTCCAAGGGGCTTTGATATTGTCTTTTTTATCCACTGCGACCTCCACCACTTTTCCAAGGGGCATTAAAACCGTCTTGTTATGCTACTGTGACCTCCACGTCCCTTCCACGGGGCATTGTTATTGTGTTTTTATTCCATTGCGACCTCCACCACTCTTCCAAGGGGCTTTAAAACCATATTGTTAAGCTACTGTGACCTACAAGTCTCTTCCAAGGGGCAAAAAAAACGTCTGGTTAAACCGCTCTGAGCTCCACAGCTCTTCCAAGGGTTATTGACAATGTCCTTTTATTCCTTTGTAACCTTCTGCACTCTTAAAAGTGCATTGATATTGTCTTTTCATTTTTCTGCGACGTCCACGACTCTTCCAAGGTGTATTAAAACCGTCTTGTTAAGCTACTGTGACCTCCAAGTTTCTTACACAGGCCATTGATATTGTCTTTTAATTCCACTGTAACCTCCACCACTCTTCCAAGGGGCATTGATATTGTCTTTTTATTCCACTGTAACCTCCACCAATCTTCCAAGGGGCATTGATATTGTCTTTTTATTTCACTGCGAAATCCACCACTTTTCTAAGGGGCATTGATATTGTCTTTTAAATCCACAACGATCTCCACCCCTCTTGCAAGGGGCATTAAAACAGTCTTGCTAAGCTACTGTGACCTCCTCGTCTCTTCCAAGGGGCATTAAAACCGTCTGGTTAAACACTCTGAACTCCACAGCTCTTCCAAGGGGCATTAATATTGTCTTTTTATTTCACTGTGACCTCCACGTCTCTTCCAAGGGGCATTGATATTGTCTTTTTATTTAATTGAAACCTCCACCACTTTTCCAAGGGGCATTGATTTTGTCTATTTATTCCACTGTAACCTCCACCATTCTTCCCAGGGGGCATTAAAACCGTCTTGTTAAGCTATTGTGACCTCCACGTCTTTTCCAAGGGGCGTTAAAACCGTCAATTTAAACCACTCTGAACTCCACAGCTCTTGCAAGAGGCATTGATATTGTCTTTTTAATCCACTGCGACCTCAATCACTCTTCCAAGAAGCATTAAAACCGTCTTGTTTAGCTACTGTGACCTCCACGTCTATTCCACGGTGCCTTAAAACCTTCTGGTTAAACCACTGTGAACTCCACAGCTCTTCCAAGGGGCATTGATATAGTCTTTTTATTCCACTGTAATCTCCACCACTCTTCCAAGTGGCATTGATATTGTCTTTTTATTTTACTGCGACCTCAAACACTCTTCCAAGGGGCATTAATATTGTCTTTTTATTCCACTGCGAACTCCACCACTCTTCCAAGGGTCATTGATATTGTCTTTTTATTCCATTGTAACCTCCACCACTCTACTAAGGGGCATTGATATTGTCTTTTTCTTCCACTGCGACCTCCACCTCTCTTACAAGGGGCATTAAAACTATCTTGTTAAGCTACTGTGTCCTCCAAGTCTCTTCCACGAGGCATTGATATTGTCTTTTTATTCCACTGCGACCTCCACATCTTTTCCAAGGGGAATTGATATTGTCTTTTTAATCCACTGCGACCTCCACCACTCTTCTAAGGGGCATTGATATTGTCTTTTAATTCCACTGCGACCTCCACCACTCTTCCAAGGGGCATTGATATTGTCTGTGTTTTCCACTGCGACCTCCACCACTCTTCCAAGGGGCTTTGATATTGTCGTTTTTATCCACTGCGACCTACACCAATCTTCCAAGGGGCATTAAAACTGTCTTGTTATGCTACTGTGACCTCCACGTTCCTTCCACGGTGTATTGTTTTTGTCTTTTTATTCCATTGCGACCTCCACCACTCTTCCAAGGGGCATTAAAACCATCTTGTTAAGCTACTGTGACCTCCAAGCCTCTTCCAAGGGGCAAAAAAAACGTCTGGTTAAACCTCTCTGAGCTCCACAGCTCTTCCAAGGGGCATTGACAATGTCTTTTTATTCCTTTGCATCCTTCTGCACTCTTCCAAGTGCATTGATATTGTCTTTTTATTCCTCTGCGACGTACACGACTCTTCCAAGGGGCTTTAAAACCGTCTTGTTAAGCTACTGTGACCTCCAAGTTTCTAACATAGGGCATTGATATTGTCTTTTTATTCCACTGTAACCTGCACCACTCTTCCAAGGGGCATTGATATTGTCTTTTTATTACACTGTAACCTCCACCAATCTTCCAAGGGGCATTGTTATTGTCTTTTTATTCCACTGCGACCTCCACCACTTTTCTAAGGGGCATTGATATTGTCTTTTAAATCCACAACGATCTCCACCACTCTTGCAGGGGGCATTAAAACAGTCTTGTTAAGCTACTGTGACCTCCTCGTCTCTTCCAAGGGGCATTAAAACCGTCTGGTTAAACACTCTGAACTCCACAGCTCTTACAAGAGGCATTGATATTGTCTTTTTATTCGACTGTAACATCCACCACTCTTCCAAGCGGCATTGACATTGTCTTTTTATTCCACTGCGACTTCCATCTCTCTTCTAAGGGGCATTGATATTTTCTTTTTAATCCACTGCGACCTCCACCACTCTTCCAAGGGGCATTAAAACAGTCTTGTTAAGCTACTGTGACCTCCACGTCTCTTCCAAGAGACATTAAAACCTTCTGGTTAAACCACTCTGAACTCCACAGCTCTTCCAAGGGGCATTGATATTGTCTTTTTATTCCACTGTAACCTCCACCACTCTTCCAAGGGGCATTGATTTTGTCTTTTTATTCCACTGCGACCTCCACAACTCTTCCAATGGGCATTGTTATTGTATGTTTAATCCCCTGCAACCTCCGCCACTCTTCCAAGGTGCATTTAAACAGTCTTGTTAAGCTACTGTGACCTCCAGGTCCCTTCCACGGGGCATTGATATTGTCTTTTTATTCCACTGCGACCTGCACCACTCTTCCAAGGGGCATTGATATTGTCTTTTTATTCCACTACGAACTCCACCACTCTTCCAAGGGGCATTAAAACCGTCTTGTTATGCTACTGTGACGTCGACTTCTCTTCCAAGGGGATTTAAAACCTTCTGGTTAAACGAATCTGAACTCCACAGCTCTTCCAAGGGGCATTAATATTGTCTTTTTATTTCACTGTGACCTCCACGTCTCTTCCAAGGGGCATTGATATTGTCTGTGTTTTCCAATGCGACCTCCACCACTCTTCCAAGGGGCTTTGATATTGTCTTTTTAATCCACTGCGACCTCCACCACTCTTCTAGGGGGCATTGATATTGTCTTTTAATTCCACTGCGACCTCCACCACTCTTCCAAGGGGCATTGATATTGTCTGTGTTTTCCACTGCGACCTCCACCACTCTTCCAAGGGGCTTTGATATTGTCGTTTTTATCCACTGCGACCTACACCAATCTTCCAAGGGGCATTAAAACCGTCTTGTTATGCTACTGTGACCTCCACGTTCCTTCCACGGTGTATTGTTATTGTCTTTTTATTCCATTGCGACCTCCACCACTCTTCCAAGGGGCATTAAAACCATCTTGTTAAGCTACTGTGACCTCCAAGCCTCTTCCAAGGGGCAAAAAAAACGTCTGGTTAAACCTCTCTGAGCTCCACAGCTCTTCCAAGGGGCATTGACAATGTCTTTTTATTCCTTTGCATCCTTCTGCACTCTTCCAAGTGAATTGATATTGTCTTTTTATTCCTCTGCGACGTACACGACTCTTCCAAGGGGCTTTAAAACCGTCTTGTTAAGCTACTGTGACCTCCAAGTTTCTAACATAGGGCATTGATATTGTCTTTTTATTCCACTGTAACCTCCACCACTCTTCCAAGGGGCATTGATATTGTCTTTTTATTACACTGTAACCTCCACCAATCTTCCAAGGGGCATTGTTATTGTCTTTTTATTCCACTGCGACCTCCACCACTTTTCTAAGGGGCATTGATATTGTCTTTTAAATCCACAACGATCTCCACCACTCTTGCAGGAGGCATTAAAACAGTCTTGTTAAGCTACTGTGACCTCCTCGTCTCTTCCAAGGGGCATTAAAACCGTCTGGTTAAACACTCTGAACTCCACAGCTCTTACAAGAGGCATTGATATTGTCTTTTTATTCGACTGTAACATCCACCACTCTTCCAAGCGGCATTGACATTGTCTTTTTATTCCACTGCGACTTCCATCTCTCTTCTAAGGGGCATTGATATTTTCTTTTTAATCCACTGCGACCTCCACCACTCTTCCAAGGGGCATTAAAACAGTCTTGTTAAGCTACTGTGACCTCCACGTCTCTTCCAAGAGACATTAAAACCTTCTGGTTAAACCACTCTGAACTCCACAGCTCTTCCAAGGGGCATTGATATTGTCTTTTTATTCCACTGTAACCTCCACCACTCTTCCAAGGGGCATTGATTTTGTCTTTTTATTCCACTGCGACCTCCACAACTCTTCCAATGGGCATTGTTATTGTATGTTTAATCCCCTGCAACCTCCGCCACTCTTCCAAGGTGCATTTAAACAGTCTTGTTAAGCTACTGTGACCTCCAGGTCCCTTCCACGGGGCATTGATATTGTCTTTTTATTCCACTGCGACCTGCACCACTCTTCCAAGGGGCATTGATATTGTCTTTTTATTCCACTACGAACTCCACCACTCTTCCAAGGGGCATTAAAACCGTCTTGTTATGCTACTGTGACGTCGACTTCTCTTCCAAGGGGATTTAAAACCTTCTGGTTAAACGAATCTGAACTCCACAGCTCTTCCAAGGGGCATTAATATTGTCTTTTTATTTCACTGTGACCTCCACGTCTCTTCCAAGGGGCATTGATATTGTCTGTGTTTTCCACTGCGACCTCCACCACTCTTCCAAGGGGCTTTGATATTGTCTTTTTAATCCACTGCGACCTCCACCACTCTTCTAAGGGGCATTGATATTGTCTTTTAATTCCACTGCGACCTCCACCACTCTTCCAAGGGGCATTGATATTGTCTGTGTTTTCCACTGCGACCTCCACCACTCTTCCAAGGGGCTTTGATATTGTCGTTTTTATCCACTGCGACCTACACCAATCTTCCAAGGGGCATTAAAACCGTCTTGTTATGCTACTGTGACCTCCACGTTCCTTCCACGGTGTATTGTTATTGTCTTTTTATTCCATTGCGACCTCCACCACTCTTCCAAGGGGCATTAAAACCATCTTGTTAAGCTACTGTGACCTCCAAGCCTCTTCCAAGGGGCAAAAAAAACGTCTGGTTAAACCTCTCTGAGCTCCACAGCTCTTCCAAGGGGCATTGACAATGTCTTTTTATTCCTTTGCATCCTTCTGCACTCTTCCAAGTGCATTAATATTGTCTTTTTATTCCTCTGCGACGTACACGACTCTTCCAAGGGGCTTTAAAACCGTCTTGTTAAGCTACTGTGACCTCCAAGTTTCTAACATAGGGCATTGATATTGTCTTTTTATTCCACTGTAACCTCCACCACTCTTCCAAGGGGCATTGATATTGTCTTTTTATTACACTGTAACCTCCACCAATCTTCCAAGGGGCATTGTTATTGTCTTTTTATTCCACTGCGACCTCCACCACTTTTCTAAGGGGCATTGATATTGTCTTTTAAATCCACAACGATCTCCACCACTCTTGCAGGGGGCATTAAAACAGTCTTGTTAAGCTACTGTGACCTCCTCGTCTCTTCCAAGGGGCATTAAAACCGTCTGGTTAAACACTCTGAACTCCACAGCTCTTACAAGAGGCATTGATATTGTCTTTTTATTCGACTGTAACATCCACCACTCTTCCAAGCGGCATTGACATTGTCTTTTTATTCCACTGCGACTTCCATCTCTCTTCTAAGGGGCATTGATATTTTCTTTTTAATCCACTGCGACCTCCACCACTCTTCCAAGGGGCATTAAAACAGTCTTGTTAAGCTACTGTGACCTCCACGTCTCTTCCAAGAGACATTAAAACCTTCTGGTTAAACCACTCTGAACTCCACAGCTCTTCCAAGTGGCATTGAAATTGTCTTTTTATTCCACTGTAACCTCCACCACTCTTCCAAGGGGCATTGATTTTGTCTTTTTATTCCACTGCGACCTCCACACCTCTTCCAATGGGCATTGTTATTGTATGTTTAATCCCCTGCAACCTCCGCCACTCTTCCAAGGTGCATTTAAACAGTCTTGTTAAGCTACTGTGACCTCCAGGTCCCTTCCACCGGGCATTCATATTGTCTTTTTATTCCACTGCGACCTGCACCACTCTTCCAAGGGGCATTGATATTGTCTTTTTATTCCACTACGAACTCCACCACTCTTCCAAGGGGCATTAAAACCGTCTTGTTATGCTACTGTGACGTCGACTTCTCTTCCAAGGGGATTTAAAACCTTCTGGTTAAACGACTCTGAACTCCACAGCTCTTCCAAGGGGCATTAATATTGTCTTTTTATTTCACTGTGACCTCCACGTCTCTTCCAAGGGGCATTGATATTGTCTTTTTATTTAATTGAAACCTCCACCACTTTTCCAAGGGGCATTGATTTTGTCTATTTATTCCACTGTAACCTCCACCATTCTTCCAAGTGGCATTAAAACCGTCTTGTTAAGCTATTGTGACCTCCACGTCTTTTCCAAGGGGCGTTAAAACCGTCAATTTAAACCACTCTGAACTCCACAGCTCTTGCAAGAGGCATTGATATTGTCTTTTTAATCCACTGCGACCTCAATCACTCTTCCAAGAAGCATTAAAACCGTCTTGTTTAGCTACTGTGACCTCCACGTCTATTCCACGGTGCCTTAAAACCTTCTGGTTAAACCACTGTGAACTCCACAGCTCTTTCAAGCGGCATTGATATAGTCTTTTTATTCCACTGTAATCTCCACCACTCTTCCAAGGGGCATTGATATTGTCTTTTTATTTTACTGCGACCTCAAACACTCTTCCAAGGGGCATTAATATTGTCTTTTTATTCCACTGCGAACTCCACCACTCTTCCAAGGGTCATTGATATTGTCTTTTTATTCCACTGTAACCTCCACCACTCTACCAAGGGGCATTGATATTGTCTTTTTCTTCCACTGCGACCTCCACCTCTCTTCCAAGGGGCATTAAAACTATCTTGTTAAGCTACTGTGACCTGCAAGTCTCTTCCACGAGGCATTGATATTGTCTTTTTATTCCACTGCGACCTCCACATCTTTTCCAAGGGGAATTGATATTGTCTTTTTATTCCACTGCGACCTCCACCACTCTTCTAAGAGGCATTGATATTGTCTTTTTATTCCACTGCGACCTCCACCACTCTTCCAAGGGGCATTGATATTGTCTGTGTTTTCCACTGCGACCTCCACCACTCTTCCAAGGGGCTTTGATATTGTCGTTTTTATACACTGCGACCTACACCAATCTTCCAAGGGGCATTAAAACCGTCTTGTTATGCTACTGTAACCTCCACGTTCCTTCCACGGTGTATTGTTATTGTCTTTTTATTCCATTGCGACCTCCACCACTCTTCCAAGGGCATTAAAACCATCTTGTTAAGCTACTGTGAACTCCAAGCCTCTTCCAAGGGGCAAAAAAAACGTCTGGTTAAACCTCTCTGAGCTCCACAGCTCTTCCAAGGGGCATTGACAATGTCTTTTTATTCCTTTGCATCCTTCTGCACTCTTCCAAGTGCATTGATATTGTCTTTTTATTCCTCTGCGACGTACACGACTCTTCCAAGGGGCTTTAAAACCGTCTTGTTAAGCTACTGTGACCTCCAAGTTTCTAACACAGGGCATTGATATTGTCTTTTTATTCCACTGTAACCTCCACCACTCTTGCAAGGGGCATTGATATTGTCTTTTTATTACACTGTAACCTCCACCAATCTTCCAAGGGGCATTGTTATTGTCTTTTTATTCCACTGCGACCTCCACCACTTTTCTAAGGGGCATTGATATTGTCTTTTAAATCCACAACGATCTCCACCACTCTTGCAGGGGGCATTAAAACAGTCTTGTTAAGCTACTGTGACCTCCTCGTCTCTTCCAAGGGGCATTAAAACCGTCTGGTTAAACACTCTGAACTCCACAGCTCTTACAAGAGGCATTGATATTGTCTTTTTATTCGACTGTAACATCCACCACTCTTCCAAGCGGCATTGACATTGTCTTTTTATTCCACTGCGACTTCCATCTCTCTTCTAAGGGGCATTGATATTTTCTTTTTAATCCACTGCGACCTCCACCACTCTTCCAAGGGGCATTAAAACAGTCTTGTTAAGCTACTGTGACCTCCACGTCTCTTCCAAGAGACATTAAAACCTTCTGGTTAAACCACTCTGAACTCCACAGCTCTTCCAAGGGGCATTGATATTGTCTTTTTATTCCACTGTAACCTCCACCACTCTTCCAAGGGGCATTGATTTTGTCTTTTTATTCCACTGCGACCTCCACAACTCTTCAAATGGGCATTGTTATTGTATGTTTAATCCCCTGCAACCTCCGCCACTCTTCCAAGGTGCATTTAAACAGTCTTGTTAAGCTACTGTGACCTCCAGGTCCCTTCCACGGGGCATTGATATTGTCTTTTTATTCCACTGCGACCTGCACCACTCTTCCAAGGGGCATTGATATTGTCTTTTTATTCCACTACGAACTCCACCACTCTTCCAAGGGGCATTAAAACCGTCTTGTTATGCTACTGTGACGTCGACTTCTCTTCCAAGGGGATTTAAAACCTTCTGGTTAAACGAATCTGAACTCCACAGCTCTTCCAAGGGGCATTAATATTGTCTTTTTATTTCACTGTGACCTCCACGTCTCTTCCAAGGGGCATTGATATTGTCTGTGTTTTCCACTGCGACCTCCACCACTCTTCCAAGGGGCTTTGATATTGTCTTTTTAATCCACTGCGACCTCCACCACTCTTCTAAGGGGCATTGATATTGTCTTTTAATTCCACTGCGACCTCCACCACTCTTCCAAGGGGCATTGATATTGTCTGTGTTTTCCACTGCGACCTCCACCACTCTTCCAAGGGGTTTTGATATTGTCGTTTTTATCCACTGCGACCTACACCAATCTTCCAAGGGGCATTAAAACCGTCTTGTTATGCTACTGTGACCTCCACGTTCCTTCCACGGTGTATTGTTATTATCTTTTTATTCCATTGCGACCTCCACCACTCTTCCAAGGGGCATTAAAACCATCTTGTTAAGCTACTGTGACCTCCAAGCCTCTTCCAAGGGGCAAAAAAAACGTCTGGTTAAACCTCTCTGAGCTCCACAGCTCTTCCAAGGGGCATTGACAATGTCTTTTTATTCCTTTGCATCCTTCTGCACTCTTCCAAGAGCATTGATATTGTCTTTTTATTCCTCTGCGACGTACACGACTCTTCCAAGGGGCTTTAAAACCGTCTTGTTAAGCTACTGTGACCTCCAAGTTTCTAACATAGGGCATTGATATTGTCTTTTTATTCCACTGTAACCTCCACCACTCTTCCAAGGGGCATTGATATTGTCTTTTTATTACACTGTAACCTCCACCAATCTTCCAAGGGGCATTGTTATTGTCTTTTTATTCCACTGCGACCTCCACCACTTTTCTAAGGGGCATTGATATTGTCTTTTAAATCCACAACGATCTCCACCACTCTTGCAGGGGGCATTAAAACAGTCTTGTTAAGCTACTGTGACCTCCTCGTCTCTTCCAAGGGGCATTAAAACCGTCTGGTTAAACACTCTGAACTCCACAGCTCTTACAAGAGGCATTGATATTGTCTTTTTATTCGACTGTAACATCCACCACTCTTCCAAGCGGCATTGACATTGTCTTTTTATTCCACTGCGACTTCCATCTCTCTTCTAAGGGGCATTGATATTTTCTTTTTAATCCACTGCGACCTCCACCACTCTTCCAAGGGGCATTAAAACAGTCTTGTTAAGCTACTGTGACCTCCACGTCTCTTCCAAGAGACATTAAAACCTTCTGGTTAAACCACTCTGAACTCCACAGCTCTTCCAAGGGGCATTGATATTGTCTTTTTATTCCACTGTAACCTCCACCACTCTTCCAAGGGGCATTGATTTTGTCTTTTTATTCCACTGCGACCTCCACAACTCTTCAAATGGGCATTGTTATTGTATGTTTAATCCCCTGCAACCTCCGCCACTCTTCCAAGGTGCATTTAAACAGTCTTGTTAAGCTACTGTGACCTCCAGGTCCCTTCCACGGGGCATTGATATTGTCTTTTTATTCCACTGCGACCTGCACCACTCTTCCAAGGGGCATTGATATTGTCTTTTTATTCCACTACGAACTCCACCACTCTTCCAAGGGGCATTAAAACCGTCTTGTTATGCTACTGTGACGTCGACTTCTCTTCCAAGGGGATTTAAAACCTTCTGGTTAAACGAATCTGAACTCCACAGCTCTTCCAAGGGGCATTAATATTGTCTTTTTATTTCACTGTGACCTCCACGTCTCTTCCAAGGGGCATTGATATTGTCTGTGTTTTCCACTGCGACCTCCACCACTCTTCCAAGGGGCTTTGATATTGTCTTTTTAATCCACTGCGACCTCCACCACTCTTCTAAGGGGCATTGATATTGTCTTTTAATTCCACTGCGACCTCCACCACTCTTCCAAGGGGCATTGATATTGTCTGTGTTTTCCACTGCGACCTCCACCACTCTTCCAAGGGGTTTTGATATTGTCGTTTTTATCCACTGCGACCTACACCAATCTTCCAAGGGGCATTAAAACCGTCTTGTTATGCTACTGTGACCTCCACGTTCCTTCCACGGTGTATTGTTATTATCTTTTTATTCCATTGCGACCTCCACCACTCTTCCAAGGGGCATTAAAACCATCTTGTTAAGCTACTGTGACCTCCAAGCCTCTTCCAAGGGGCAAAAAAAACGTCTGGTTAAACCTCTCTGAGCTCCACAGCTCTTCCAAGGGGCATTGACAATGTCTTTTTATTCCTTTGCATCCTTCTGCACTCTTCCAAGAGCATTGATATTGTCTTTTTATTCCTCTGCGACGTACACGACTCTTCCAAGGGGCTTTAAAACCGTCTTGTTAAGCTACTGTGACCTCCAAGTTTCTAACATAGGGCATTGATATTGTCTTTTTATTCCACTGTAACCTCCACCACTCTTCCAAGGGGCATTGATATTGTCTTTTTATTACACTGTAACCTCCACCAATCTTCCAAGGGGCATTGTTATTGTCTTTTTATTCCACTGCGACCTCCACCACTTTTCTAAGGGGCATTGATATTGTCTTTTAAATCCACAACGATCTCCACCACTCTTGCAGGGGGCATTAAAACAGTCTTGTTAAGCTACTGTGACCTCCTCGTCTCTTCCAAGGGGCATTAAAACCGTCTGGTTAAACACTCTGAACTCCACAGCTCTTACAAGAGGCATTGATATTGTCTTTTTATTCGACTGTAACATCCACCACTCTTCCAAGCGGCATTGACATTGTCTTTTTATTCCACTGCGACTTCCATCTCTCTTCTAAGGGGCATTGATATTTTCTTTTTAATCCACTGCGACCTCCACCACTCTTCCAAGGGGCATTAAAACAGTCTTGTTAAGCTACTGTGACCTCCACGTCTCTTCCAAGAGACATTAAAACCTTCTGGTTAAACCACTCTGAACTCCACAGCTCTTCCAAGGGGCATTGATATTGTCTTTTTATTCCACTGTAACCTCCACCACTCTTCCAAGGGGCATTGATTTTGTCTTTTTATTCCACTGCGACCTCCACACCTCTTCCAATGGGCATTGTTATTGTATGTTTAATCCCCTGCAACCTCCGCCACTCTTCCAAGGTGCATTTAAACAGTCTTGTTAAGCTACTGTGACCTCCAGGTCCCTTCCACGGGGCATTCATATTGTCTTTTTATTCCACTGTGACCTGCACCACTCTTCCAAGGGGCATTGATATTGTCTTTTTATTCCACTACGAACTCCACCACTCTTCCAAGGGGCATTAAAACCGTCTTGTTATGCTACTGTGACGTCGACTTCTCTTCCAAGGGGATTTAAAACCTTCTGGTTAAACAACTCTGAACTCCACAGCTCTTCCAAGGGGCATTAATATTGTCTTTTTATTTCACTGTGACCTCCACGTCTCTTCCAAGGGGCATTGATATTGTCTTTTTATTTAATTGAAACCTCCACCACTTTTCCAAGGGGCATTGATTTTGTCTATTTATTCCACTGTAACCTCCACCATTCTTCCAAGTGGCATTAAAACCGTCTTGTTAAGCTATTGTGACCTCCACGTCTTTTCCAAGGGGCGTTAAAACCGTCAATTTAAACCACTCTGAACTCCACATCTCTTGCAAGAGGCATTGATATTGTCTTTTTAATCCACTGCGACCTCAATCACTCTTCCAAGAAGCATTAAAACCGTCTTGTTTAGCTACTGTGACCTCCACGTCTATTCCACGGTGCCTTAAAACCTTCTGGTTAAACCACTGTGAACTCCACAGCTCTTTCAAGGGGCATTGATATAGTCTTTTTATTCCACTGTAATCTCCACCACTCTTCCAAGGGGCATTGATATTGTCTTTTTATTTTACTGCGACCTCAAACACTGTTCCAAGGGGCATTAATATTGTCTTTTTATTCCACTGCGAACTCCACCACTCTTCCAAGGGTCATTGATATTGTCTTTTTATTCCACTGTAACCTCCACCACTCTACCAAGGGGCATTGATATTGTCTTTTTCTTCCACTGCGACCTCCACCTCTCTTCCAAGGGGCATTAAAACTATCTTGTTAAGCTACTGTGACCTCCAAGTCTCTTCCACGAGGCATTGATATTGTTTTTTTATTCCACTGCGACCTCCACATCTTTTCCAAGGGGAATAGATATTGTCTTTTTATTCCACTGCGACCTCCACCACTCTTCTAAGGGGCATTGATATTGTCTTTTTATAACACTGCGACCTCCACCACTCTTCCAAGGGGCATTGATATTGTCTGTGTTTTCCACTGCGACCTCCACCACTCTTCCAAGGGGCTTTGATATTGTCGTTTTTATCCACTGCGACCTACACCAATCTTCCAAGGGGCATTAAAACCGTCTTGTTATGCTACTGTAACCTCCACGTTCCTTCCACGGTGTATTGTTATTGTCTTTTTATTCCATTGCGACCTCCACCACTCTTCCAAGGGGCATTAAAACCATCTTGTTAAGCTACTGTGAACTCCAAGCCTCTTCCAAGGGGCAAAAAAACGTCTGGTTAAACCTCTCTGAGCTCCACAGCTCTTCCAAGGGGCATTGACAATGTCTTTTTATTCCTTTGCATCCTTCTGCACTCTTCCAAGTGCATTGATATTGTCTTTTTATTCCTCTGCGACGTACACGACTCTTCCAAGGGGCTTTAAAACCGTCTTGTTAAGCTACTGTGACCTCCAAGTTTCTAACACAGGGCATTGATATTGTCTTTTTATTCCACTGTAACCTCCACCACTCTTCCAAGCGGCATTGATATTGTCTTTTTATTACACTGTAACCTCCACCAATCATCCAAGGGGCATTGTTATTGTCTTTTTATTTCACTGCGACCTCCACCACTTTTCTAAGGATCATTGATATTGTCTTTTAAATCCACAACGATCTCCACCAGTCTTGCAGGGGGCATTAAAACAGTCTTGTTAAGCTACTGTGACCTCCTCGTCTCTTCCAAGGGGCATTAAAACCGTCTGGTTAAACACTCTGAACTCCACAGCTCTTACAAGAGGCATTGATATTGTCTTTTTATTCGACTGTAACATCCACCACTCTTCCAAGCGGCATTGACATTGTCTTTTTATTCCACTGCGACTTCCATCTCTCTTCTAAGGGGCATTGATATTTTCTTTTTAATCCACTGCGACCTCCACCACTCTTCCAAGGGGCATTAAAACAGTCTTGTTAAGCTACTGTGACCTCCACGTCTCTTCCAAGAGACATTAAAACCTTCTGGTTAAACCACTCTGAACTCCACAGCTCTTCCAAGGGGCATTGATATTGTCTTTTTATTCCACTGTAACCTCCACCACTCTTCCAAGGGGCATTGATTTTGTCTTTTTATTCCACTGCGACCTCCACACCTCTTCCAATGGGCATTGTTATTGTATGTTTAATCCCCTGCAACCTCCGCCACTCTTCCAAGGTGCATTTAAACAGTCTTGTTAAGCTACTGTGACCTCCAGGTCCCTTTCACGGGGCATTGATATTGTCTTTTTATTCCACTGCGACCTGCACCACTCTTCCAAGGGGCATTGATATTGTCTTTTTATTCCACTACGAACTCCACCACTCTTCCAAGGGGCATTAAAACCGTCTTGTTATGCTACTGTGACGTCGACTTCTCTTCCAAGGGGCATTAAAACCTTCTGGTTAAACGACTCTGAACTCCACAGCTCTTCCAAAGGGCATTTGTATTGTCTTTTTATTCCACTCTAACCTCTGCCACTCTTCCAAGGGGCATTAAAACCATATTGTTAAGCTACAGTGACCTCCGCATCTCTTCCAAGGGGCATTAAAACCGTCTTGTTAAGTTACTGTTACCTCCATGTCTCTTCCAAGGAGCGTTAAAACCGTCTGGGTTATACCGCTCTGAACTCCACAGCTCTTCCAAGGGGCATTATTATTGTCTTTTTATTCCTCTCTAACCTCCACCACTCTTCCAAGGGGCTTTGATATTGTCTTTTTATTCCACTGCGACCTCCACCAGTCCTCCAAGAGGCATTAAAACCGTCTTGCTAAGCTACTGTGACCTCCACGTCTCTTCCACAGGGCATAGAAATTGTCTTTTTATTCCACTGTAACCTGCACCACTCGTTCAAGGGGCATTGATATTGTCTTTTTATTCCACTGCGACCTCCGCCACTCTTCCAAGGGGCATTGATAATGTCTTTTTATTCCACTGCGACCTCCACCACTCTTCCAAGGCTCATTGATATTGTCTTTTTAATCCACTCCGACCTCTACCACTCTTCCAAGGGGCATTAAAACCGTCTTGTTAAGCTATTGTGACCTCCACATCTCTTCCACGGGGCATTGATATTGTCTTTTTATTTAACTATAACCTCCACCACTGTTCCAGGGGGCATTGATATTGTCTTTTTATTCCACTGTAACCTCCATCACTCTTCCAAGGGTCATTGATATTGTCTTTTTATTCAACTGTAACCTCCACCACTCTTCCAAGGGGCATTGATATTGTCTTTTTATTCCAGTGCGACCTCCACCACTCTTTCAAGGGGAATTCATAATGTCTTTTTAATCCACTGCGACCTCCTCCACTCTTCCAAGGGGCATTAAAACCGTCTTGTTAAGCTACTGTCACCTCCACGTCCCTTCCAAGGGGCATTAAATCCGTCAATTTAAACCACTCTGAACTCCACAGCTCTTGCAAGGGGCATTGATATTGTCTTTTTATTCCAATGTAACCTCAAGCACTCTTCCAAGGGGCATTGATATTGTCTTTTTATTTAATTGAAACCTCCACCACTTTTCCAAGGGGCATTGATTTTGTCTATTTATTCCACTGTAACCTCCACCATTCTTCCAAGGGACATTGATATTGTCTTTTTATTCCACTGTAACCTCCACCACTCTTCCAAGGGGCATTGATATTGTCTTTTTATTTTACTGCGACCTCCACCACTCTTCCAATTGTCATTAATATTGTCTTTTTACTCCACTGCGACCACCACCACTCTTCCAAGGGTCATTTATATTGTCTTTTTATTCCAATGTAACCTCCACCACTCTTCCATGGAGCATTGATATTGTCTTTTTATTCCACTGCGACCTCCACCTCTCTTCCAAGGGGCATTAAAACAATCTTGTTAAGCTACTGTGATCTCCAAGTCTCTTCCACGAGACACTGATATTGTCTTTTTACTCCACTGCGACCTCCACATCTCTTCCAAGTGGAATTGATATTGTCTTTTTATTCCACTGCGACCTCCACCACTCTTCTACGGGGCATTGATATTGTCTTTTTAATCCACTCCGACCTCCACCACTCTTCCAAGGGGCATTAAAACAGTTTTGCTAAGCTACTGTGACCTCCACGTCTCTTCCAATGGGCATTAAAACCGTCTGGTTAAACCACTCTGAACTCCACAGCTCTTCCAAGAGGCATTGTTATTGTCTTTTTATTCGACTGTAACCTCCACCACTCTTCCAAGGGGCATTAAAACCATCTTGTTAAGCTACTGTGACCTCCACGTCTTTTCCAATGGGCATTAAAACCGTCAATTTAAACCACTCTGAACTCCACAGCTCTTGCAAGAGGCATTGATATTGTCTTTTTATTCCACAGTAACCTCCACCACTCTTCCAAGGGGCATTGATTTTGTCTTTTTAATCCACTGCGACCTCAATCACTCTTCCAAGAAGCATTACAACCGTCTTGTTTAGCTACTGTGACCTCCACGTCTATTCCACGGTGCCTTAAAACCTTCTGGTTAAACAACTGTGAACTCCACAGCTCTTCCAAGGGGCATTGATATAGTCTTTTTATTCCACTGTAACCTCCACCACTCTTCCAAGGGGCATTGATATTGTCTTTTTATTTTCTGCGACCTCAAACACTCTTCCAAGGGGCATTAATATTGTATTTTTATTCCACTGCGAACTCCACCACTCTTCCAAGGGTCATTGATATTGTCTTTTTATTCCACTGTAACCTCCTCCTCTCTTCCAAGGGGCATTAAAACTATCTTGTTAAGCTACTGTGACCTCCAAGTCTCTTCCACGATGCATTGATATTGTCTTTTTATTCCACTGCGACCTCCATATCTTTTCCAAGTGGAATTGATATTGTCTTTTTATTCCACTGCGACCTCCACCACTCTTCTAAGGGGCATTGATATTGTCTTTTTATTCCACTGCGACCTCCACCACTCTTCCAAGGGGCATTGATATTGTCTGTGTTTTCCACTGCGACCTCCACCACTCTTCCAAGGTGCTTTGATATTGTCGTTTTTATACACTGCGACCTACACAAATCTTCCAAGGGGCATTAAAACCGTCTTGTTATGCTACTGTGACCTCCACGTTCCTTCCACGGTGCATTGTTATTGTCTTTTTATTCCATTGCGACCTCCACCACTCTTCCAAGGGGCATTAAAACCATCTTGTTAAGCTACTGTGACCTCCAAGCCTCTTCCAAGGGGCAAAAAAAACGTCTGATTAATCCGCTCTGAGCTCCACAGCTCTTCCAAGGTGCATTGTTATTGTCTTTTAAATCCACAACGATCTCCACCAGTCTTGCAGGGGGCATTAAAACAGTCTTGTTAAGCTACTGTGACCTCCTCGTCTCTTCCAAGGGGCATTAAAACCGTCTGGTTAAACACTCTGAACTCCACAGCTCTTACAAGAGGCATTGATATTGTCTTTTTATTCGACTGTAACATCCACCACTCTTCCAAGCGGCATTGACATTGTCTTTTTATTCCACTGCGACTTCCATCTCTCTTCTAAGGGGCATTGATATTTTCTTTTTAATCCACTGCGACCTCCACCACTCTTCCAAGGGGCATTAAAACAGTCTTGTTAAGCTACTGTGACCTCCACGTCTCTTCCAAGAGACATTAAAACCTTCTGGTTAAACCACTCTGAACTCCACAGCTCTTCCAAGGGGCATTGATATTGTCTTTTTATTCCACTGTAACCTCCACCACTCTTCCAAGGGGCATTGATTTTGTCTTTTTATTCCACTGCGACCTCCACACCTCTTCCAATGGGCATTGTTATTGTATGTTTAATCCCCTGCAACCTCCGCCACTCTTCCAAGGTGCATTTAAACAGTCTTGTTAAGCTACTGTGACCTCCAGGTCCCTTCCACGGGGCATTGATATTGTTTCTTTATTCCACTGCGACCTGCACCACTCTTCCAAGGGGCATTGATATTGTCTTTTTATTCCACTACGAACTCCACCACTCTTCCAAGGGGCATTAAAACCGTCTTGTTATGCTACTGTGACGTCGACTTCTCTTCCAAGGGGCATTAAAACCTTCTGGTTAAACGACTCTGAACTCCACAGCTCTTCCAAAGGGCATTTGTATTGTCTTTTTATTCCACTCTAACCTCTGCCACTCTTCCAAGGGGCATTAAAACCATATTGTTAAGCTACAGTGACCTCCGCATCTCTTCCAAGGGGCATTAAAACCGTCTTGTTAAGTTACTGTTACCTCCATGTCTCTTCGAAGGAGCGTTAAAACAGTCTGGGTTATACCGCTCTGAACTCCACAGCTCTTCCAAGGGGCATTATTATTGTCTTTTTATTCCTCTCTAACCTCCACCACTCTTCCAAGGGGCTTTGATATTGTCTTTTTATTCCACTGCGACCTCCACCAGTCCTCCAAGAGGCATTAAAACCGTCTTGCTAAGCTACTGTGACCTCCACGTCTCTTCCACAGGGCATAGAAATTGTCTTTTTATTCCACTGTAACCTGCACCACTCGTTCAAGGGGCATTGATATTGTCTTTTTATTCCACTGCGACCTCCGCCACTCTTCCAAGGGGCATTGATAATGTCTTTTTATTCCACTGCGACCTCCACCACTCTTCCAAGGCTCATTGATATTGTCTTTTTAATCCACTCCGACCTCTACCACTCTTCCAAGGGGCATTAAAACCGTCTTGTTAAGCTATTGTGACCTCCACATCTCTTCCACGGGGCATTGATATTGTCTTTTTATTTAACTATAACCTCCACCACTGTTCCAGGGGGCATTGATATTGTCTTTTTATTCCACTGTAACCTCCATCACTCTTCCAAGGGTCATTGATATTGTCTTTTTATTCAACTGTAACCTCCACCACTCTTCCAAGGGGCATTGATATTGTCTTTTTATTACAGTGCGACCTCCACCACTCTTTCAAGGGGAATTCATAATGTCTTTTTAATCCACTGCGACCTCCTCCACTCTTCCAAGGAGCATTAAAACCGTCTTGTTAAGCTACTGTCACCTCCACGTCCCTTCCAAGGGGCATTAAATCCGTCAATTTAAACCACTCTGAACTCCACAGCTCTTGCAAGGGGCATTGATATTGTCTTTTTATTCCAATGTAACCTCAAGCACTCTTCCAAGGGGCATTGATATTGTCTTTTTATTTAATTGAAACCTCCACCACTTTTCCAAGGGGCATTGATTTTGTCTATGAATTCCACTGTAACCTCCACCATTCTTCCAAGGGACATTGATATTGTCTTTTTATTCCACTGTAACCTCCACCACTCTTCCAAGGGGCATTGATATTGTCTTTTTATTTTACTGCGACCTCCACCACTCTTCCAATTGTCATTAATATTGTCTTTTTACTCCACTGCGACCACCACCACTCTTCCAAGGGTCATTTATATTGTCTTTTTATTCCAATGTAACCTCCACCACTCTTCCATGGAGCATTGATATTGTCTTTTTATTCCACTGCGACCTCCACCTCTCTTCCAAGGGGCATTAAAACAATCTTGTTAAGCTACTGTGATCTCCAAGTCTCTTCCACGAGACACTGATATTGTCTTTTTACTCCACTGCGACCTCCACATCTCTTCCAAGTGGAATTGATATTGTCTTTTTATTCCACTGCGACCTCCACCACTCTTCTACGGGGCATTGATATTGTCTTTTTAATCCACTCCGACCTCCACCACTCTTCCAAGGGGCATTAAAACAGTTTTTCTATGCTACTGTGACCTCCACGTCTCTTCCAATGGGCATTAAAACCGTCTGGTTAAACCACTCTGAACTCCACAGCTCTTCCAAGAGGCATTGTTATTGTCTTTTTATTCGACTGTAACCTCCACCACTCTTCCAAGGGGCATTAAAACCATCTTGTTAAGCTACTGTGACCTTCACGTCTTTTCCAATGGGCATTAAAACCGTCAATTTAAACCACTCTGAACTCCACAGCTCTTGCAAGAGGCATTGATATTGTCTTTTTATTCCACAGTAACCTCCACCACTCTTCCAAGGGGCATTGATTTTGTCTTTTTAATCCACTGCGACCTCAGTCACTCTTCCAAGAAGCATTACAACCGTCTTGTTTAGCTACTGTGACCTCCACGTCTATTCCACGGTGCCTTAAAACCTTCTGGTTAAACAACTGTGAACTCCACAGCTCTTCCAAGGGGCATTGATATAGTCTTTTTATTCCACTGTAACCTCCACCACTCTTCCAAGGGGCATTGATATTGTCTTTTTATTTTCTGCGACCTCAAACACTCTTCCAAGGGGCATTAATATTGTATTTTTATTCCACTGCGAACTCCACCACTCTTCCAAGGGTCATTGATATTGTCTTTTTATTCCACTGTAACCTCCTCCTCTCTTCCAAGGGGCATTAAAACTATCTTGTTAAGCTACTGTGACCTCCAAGTCTCTTCCACGATGCATTGATATTGTCTTTTTATTCAACTGCGACCTCCATATCTTTTCCAAGTGGAATTGATATTGTCTTTTTATTCCACTGCGACCTCCACCACTCTTCTAAGGGGCATTGATATTGTCTTTTTATTCCACTGCGACCTCCACCACTCTTCCAAGGGGCATTGATATTGTCTGTGTTTTCCACTGCGACCTCCACCACTCTTCCAAGGGGCTTTGATATTGTCGTTTTTATACACTGCGACCTACACAAATCTTCCAAGGGGCATTAAAACCGTCTTGTTATGCTACTGTGACCTCCACGTTCCTTCCACGGTGCATTGTTATTGTCTTTTTATTCCATTGCGACCTCCACCACTCTTCCAAGGGGCATTAAAACCATCTTGTAAAGCTACTGTGACCTCCAAGCCTCTTCCAAGGGGCAAAAAAAACGTCTGATTAATCCGCTCTGAGCTCCACAGCTCTTAAAAAGTGCATTGATATTGTCTTTTTATTCCTCTGCCAATTACACGACTCTTCCAAGGGGCTTTAAAACCATCTTGTTAAGCTACTGTGATCTCCAAGTTTCTAACACAGGGCATTGATATTGTCTTTTTATTCCACTGTAACCTCCACCACTCTTCCAAGGGGCATTGATATTGTCTTTTTATTACACTGTAACCTCCACCAATCTTCCAAGGAGCATTGATATTGACTTTTTATTCCTCTGCGACCTCCACCACTTTTCTAAGGGGCATTGATATTGTCTTTTAAATCCACAACGATCTCCACCACTCTTGCAAGGGGCATTAAAACAGTCTTGTTAAGCTACTGTGACCTCCTCGTCTCTTCCAAGGGGCATTAAAACCGTCTGGTTAAACACTCTGAACTCCACAGCTCTTACAAGAGGCATTGATATTGTCTTTTTATTCGACTGTAACATCCACCACTCTTCCAAGGGGCATTGACATTGTCTTTTTATCCACTGCGACTTCCATCTCTCTTCTAAGGGGCATTGATATTGTCTTTTTAATCCACTGCGACCTCCACCACTCTTCCAAGTGGCATTAAAACAGTCTTGTTAAGCTACTGTGACCTCCACGTCTCTTCCAAGAGACATTAAAACCTTCTGGTTAAACCACTCTGAACTCCACAGCTCTTCCAAGGGGCATTGATATTGTCTTTTTATTCCACTGTAACCTCCACCACTCTTCCAAGGGGCATTGATTTTGTCTTTTTATTCCACTGCGACCTCCACCACTCTTCCAATGGGCATTGTTATTGTATGTTTAATCCCCTGCAACCTCCGCCACTCTTCCAAGGTGCATTTAAACAGTCTTGTTAAGCTACTGTGACCTCCAGGTCCCTTCCACGGGGCATTGATATTGTCTTTTTATTCCACTGCGACCTGCACCACTCTTCCAAGGGGCATTGATATTTTCTTTTTATTACACTACGAACTCAACCACTCTTCCAAGGGGCATTAAAACCGTCTTCTTATGCTACTGTGACGTCGACTTCTCTTCCAACGGGCATTAAAACCTTCTGGTTAAACCACTCTGAACTCCACAGCTCTTCCAAAGGGCATATGTATTGTCTTTTTATTCCACTCTGACCTCTGCCACTCTTCCAAGGGGCATTAAAACCATATTTTTAAGCTACAGTGACCTCCGCATCTCTTCCACGGGGCATTGATATTGTCTTTTGATTTCACTGTAACCTCCACCAATCTTCCAAGGGGCATTGATATTGTTTTTTTATTCCACTGCGACCTCCACCACTCTTCCAAGGGGCATTAAAACCGTCTTGTTAAGTTACTGTTACCTCCATGTCTCTTCCAAGGAGCGTTAAAACACTCTGGTTATACCGCTCTGAACTCCACAGCTCTTCCAAGGGGCTTTGATATTGTCTTTTTATTCCACTGCGACCTCCACCAGTCCTCCAAGAGGCATTAAAACCGTCTTGCTAAGCTACTGTGACCTCCACGTCTCTTCCACAGGGCATTGAAATTGTCTTTTTATTCCACTGTAACCTCCACCACTCGTTCAAGGGGCATTGATATTGTCTTTTTATTCCACTGCGACCTCCACCACTCTTCCAAGGGGCATTGATAATGTCTTTTTAATCCACTCCGACCTCTACCACTCTTCCAAGGGGCATTAAAACCGTCTTGTTAAGCTATTGTGGCCTCCACATCTCTTCCACGGGGCATTGATATTGTCTTTTTATTTAACTGTAACCTCCACCACTGTTCCAAGGGGCATTGATATTGTCTTTTTATTCCACTGTAACCTCCATCACTCTTCCAAGGGTCATTGATATTGTCTTTTTATTCAACTGTAACCTCCACCACTCTTCCAAGGGGCATTGATATTGTCTTTTTATTCCACTGCGACCTCCACCACTCTTTCAAGGGGCATTCATATTGTCTTTTTAATCCACTGCGACCTCCTCCACTCTTCCAAGGGGCATTAAAACCGTCTTGTTAAGCTACTGTCACCTCCACGTCCCTTCCAAGGGGCATTAAATCCGTCAATTTACACCACTCTGAACTCCACAGCTCTTGCAAGGGGCATTGATATTGTCTTTTTATTCCAATGTAACCTCAAGCACTCTTCTAAGGGGCATTGATATTGTCTTTTTATTCCACTGCAACTTCCACCTCTCTTCCAAGGGGCATTAAAACCGTCTTTTTAAGCTATTGTGACCTCCACATCCCTTCCAAGGTCCATTAAAACCGTCAATATAACCACTCTGAACTCCACAGCTCTTGAAAGAGGCATTGATATTGTCTTTTTACTCCACTGCAACTTACAGCACTCTTTCAAGGGGCATTGATATTGTCTTTTTATTCCACTACGACTTCCACCACTCTCCCAAGGTGCATTAAAAACATCTTGTTAAGCTACTGTAACGTCCATGTCTATTCCAAGCGGCATTGATATTGTCTTTTTATTCCACTGTAACCTCCATCACTCTTCCAAGGGTCATTGATATTGTCTTTTTATTCAACTGTAACCTCCACCACTCTTCCAAGGGGCATTGATATTGTCTTTTTATTCCACTGCGACCTCCACCACTCTTTCAAGGGGCATTCATATTGTCTTTTTATTCCACTGCGACCTCCTCCACTCTTCCAAGGGGCATAAAAACCGTCTTCTTAAGCTACTGTCACCTCCATGTCCCTTCCAAGGGGCATTAAAACCGTTAACTTAAACCACTCTGAACTCCACAGCTCTTGCAAGGGGCATAGATATTGTCTTTTTATTCCAATGTAACCTCAAGCACTCTTCCAAGGGGCATTGATATTGTCTTTTTATTCCAATGCAACTTCCACCTCTTTTCCAAAAGGCATTACAACCGTCTTGTTAAGCTATTGTGACCTCCACATCCCTTCCAAGGTGCATTAAAACCGTCAATATAACCACTCTGAACTCCACAGCTCTTGCAAGAGGCATTGATATTGTCTTTTTACTCCACTGTAACCTACAGCACTCTTTCAAGGGGCATTGATATTGTCTTTTTATTCCACTACGACTTCCACCACTCTCCCAAGGTGCATTAAAAACATCTTGTTAAGCTACTGTAACGTCCATGTCTATTCCACGGGGCATTGATATTGTCTTTTTATTCCACTATATCCTCCACCACTCTTCCAAGGGATATTGATTTTGTCTTTTTATTCCAATGTAACCTCAAGCACTCTTCCAAGGGGCATTGATATGGTCTTTTTATTCCTCTGTAACCTACACCATCCTTCCAAGGGGTATTGATATTGTCTTTTTAATGTACTGCGACCTCCACCACTCTTCCAAGGGGCATTAGGACAATCTGGTTAAACCACTCTGAACTCCATAGCTCTTTCAAGAGGCATTGATATTGTCTTTTTATTTCACTGTAACCTCCATCACTGTTTCAATGGGCAGTGATATTGTCTTTTTATTCCACTGCGACGTCCACTACTCTTCCAAGGTGCATTAAAACTGTCTTGTTAAGCTACTGTGACCTCCACGTGTCTTCCAAGGGGTATTAAAACCATCTGTTTAATCCACTCGGAACTTCACATCTCTACCAAGGGGCATTGGTATTGTCTTTTTATTCCACTCTAACCTCCCAAACTCTTCCAAGGGGCATTGACATTGTCTTTTTATTCCACTGCGACCTCCATCATTATTCCAAGGGGCATTGATATTGTCTTTTTATTCCACTGCCATCTCCACAACTCTTCCAAGGGGCATTGATATTGTCTTTTTAATCCACTGCGACCTCCACCACTTTTCCAAGGGGCATTAAAAACGTCTTTTTAAGCTACTGTGACCTCCACGTCACTTCCAATGGGCATTAAAACCGTCTGGTTAAACCACTCTGAACTCCACAGCTCTTCCAAAGGGCATTGGTATTGTCTTTTTATTCCACTCTAACCTACACCACTCTTGCAAGGGGCATTAAAACTGTCTTGTTAAGCTACAGTGACCTCCAAATCTCTTCCACGTGGCATTGATATTGTCTTTAAATTCCACTGTAACCTCCACCACTCTTCCTCGGGGCATTGATATTGTCTTTTTAATCCACTGCGACCTCCACCACTCTTCCAAAGGGCATTAAAACCATCTTGTTAAGCTACTGTGACCCCCACGTCTCTTCCACGGGGCATTGATATTGTCTTTTTATTCCACTGCGACCTCCACCACTCTTCCTCGGGGCATTGATATTGTCTTTTTAATCCACTGCAACCTCCAACACTCTTCCATGTGTCATTAAAACCATCTTGTTAAGCTACTGTGACCTCCAGTTCTCTTCCATGGGGCATTAAAACCGTATGGTTAAACCAATCTGAACTCCACAGATCTTCCAAGGGGCATTGATATTGTCTTTTTATTCCACTGTATCCTCCACCACTCTTCCAAGGGGAATTGATATTGTCTTTTTATTCCACTGCGACCTCCACCACTCTTCTAAGGGGCATTGATATTGTCTTTTTAATCCACTGCGACCTCCACCACTCTTCGAAGGGGCATTGATATTGTCTTTTTAATCCACTGTGACCCCCACGTCTCTTCAAAGGGGCATTAAAACTGTCAATTTAAACCACTCTGAACTGCACAGCTCTTCCAAGGAGAACTGGTAATGTCTCTTTATTCCACTCTAACCTCCACCACTCTTCCAAGGGGCATTGACATTGTCTATTTATTCCACTGCGACCTCCACCACTCTTCCAAGGGGCATTAAAACCATCTTGTTAAGCTACAGGTACCTCCACAACTCTTCCATGGGGCATTGATATTGTCTTTTTATTCAACTGCAACCTCCACCACTCTTTCAAGGGGCATTGATTTTGTCTTTTTATTCCACTGCAACCTCCATCACTCTTCCATGTGTCATTAAAACCATCTTGTTAAGCTACTGTGACCTCCAGTTCTCTTCCATGGGGCATTAAAAACGTATGGTTAAACCAATCTGAACTCCACAGATCTTCCAAGGGGCATTGATATTGTCTTTTTATTCCACTGTATCCTCCACCACTCTTCCAAGGGGAATTGATATTGTCTTTTTATTCCACTGCGACCTCCACCACTCTTCAAAGGGGCATTAAAACCGTCTTGTTAAGCTACTGTGACCTCCATGTCTCTTCCACAGTGCATTGATATTGTCTTTTTATTCCACTGGAACCTCCAACACTCTTCTAAGGTGCATTGATATTGTCTTTTTATTCCACTGAGACTTCAACCACTCCTTCAAGAAAAATTGACATTGTCAATCCACTTCGACCTCCACCACTCTTCCAAGGGGCATTAAAACAGTCTTGTTAATCTACTGTGACCTCCAAGTCTCTTCCAAGGGCATTAAAACCGTCAATTTAAACCACTCTCAACTCCACAGCTCTTGCAAGGGGCTTTGATATTGTTTTTTATTCCACTGTAACCTCCAGCACTCTTCCAAGGGGCATTGATATTGTCTTTTTATTCCACTGCGACTTTCACCACTCTTTTAATGGGCATTTATATTGTCTTTTTAATCAACTGCGACCTCCACCACTTGTCCAAGGGCCATTGAAACCGTGTTGTTAAGCTACTTTGATCTCCACGTCAATTCCACGGGGCATTAAAACCGTCAATTTAAACCACTCTGAACTCCACAGCTCTTGCAAGAGGCATTGATATTGTCTTTTTATTCCACTGTAACCTACAGCTCTCTTTCAAGGGGCATTGATATTGTCTTTTTATTCCACTACGACTTCCACCACTCTCACAAGTTGCATTAAAAACATCTTGTTTAGCAACTGTAACGTCCATGTCTATTCCACGTTGCATTGATATTATCTTTTTATTCCACTGTATCCTCCACCACTCTTCCAAGGGGTATTGATATTGTCTTTTTAATCCACTGCGACCTCCACCACTCTTCCAATAGGCATAAAAACAGTCTTGTTAAGCTACTGTGACCTCCACTTCTCTTCCAAGGGGCATTAAAACCATATTGTTAAGCTACTGTGACCTCCACGTCTCTTCCACGGGGCATTGATGTTGTCTTTTTATTCCACTGCAACATCCACAACTCTTACATGTGGCATTAAAACCGTCTTGTTAAGCTACTGTGACATCCACGTCTCTTCCAAGGGGCATTAAAACCGTATTGTTAAACCAATCTGAACTTCACAGATCTTCCAAGGGGCATTGATATTGTCTTTTTATTCCACTGTATCCTCCACCACTCTTCCAAGGGGCATTGATATTGTCTTTTTATTCCACTGCGACCTCCACCACTCTTCCAAGGGGCATTAGAACAGTCTTTTTAAGCTACTGTGACCTCCATGTCTCTTCCACAGGGCATTGATATTGTCTTTTTATTCCACTGGAACCTCCAACACTCTTCCAAGGGGCATTGATATTGTCTTTTTATTCCACTGCGACCTCCACCACTCTTTCAAGGGGCATTCACATTGTCTTTTTAATCCACTGCGATCTCCTCCACTCTTCCAAGGGGCATTAAAACCGTCTTGTTAAGCTACTGTCACCTCCACGTCCCTTCCAAGGGGCATTAAATCCTTCAATTTCAACCAGTCTGAACTCCACAGCTCTTGCAAGGGGCATTGATATTGTCTTTTTATTCCAATGTAACCTCAAGCACTCTTCCAAGGGGCATTGATATTGTCTTTTTATTCCACTGCAACTTCCACCTCTCTTCCAAGGGGCATTAAAACCGTCTTGTTAAGCTATTGTGACCTCCACATCCCTTCCAAGGGGCATTAAAACCGTCAATATAACCACTCTGATCTCCACAGCTCTTGCAAGAGGCATTTATATTGTCTTTTTACTCCACTGTAACCTACAGCACTCTTTCAAGGGGCATTGATATTGTCTTTTTATTCCACTACGACTTCCACCACTCTCACAAGGTGCATTAAAAACATCTTGTTTAGCAACTGTAACGTCCATGTCTATTCCACGTTGCATTGATATTATCTTTTTATTCCACTGTATCCTCCACCACTCTTCCAAGGGGTATTGCTATTGTCTTTTTATTCCACTGCGACTTCTACCTCTCTTCTAAGGGGCATTGATATTGTCTTTTTAATCCACTGCGACCTCCACCACTCTTCCAATAGGTATAAAAACAGTCTTGTTAAGCTACTGTGACCTCCACTTCTCTTCCAAGGGGCATTAAAACCATATTGTTAAGTTACTGTGACCTCCACGTCTCTTCCACGGGGCATTGATGTTGTCTTTTTATTCCACTTCAACATCCACAACTCTTACATGTGGCATTAAAACCGTCTTGTTAAGCTACTGTGACATCCACGTCTCTTCCAAGGGGCATTAAAACCGTATGGTTAAACCAATCTGAACTCCACAGATCTTCCAAGGGGCATTGATATTGTCTTTTTATTCCACTGTATCCTCCACCACTCTTCGAATGGGCATTGATATTGCCTTTTTATTCCACTGCGACCTCCACCACTCTTCCAAGGGGCATTAAAACAGTCTTTTTAAGCTACTGTGATCTCCATGTCTCTTCCACAGGGCATTGATATTGTCTTTTTATTCCACTGGAACCTCCAACACTCTTCCAAGGGGCATTCATAATGTCTTTTTATTCCTCTGCGACCTCCACCACTCTTTCAAGGGGCATTCATATTATCTTTTTAATCCACTGCGACCTCCTCCACTCTTCCAAGGGGCATTAAAACCGTCTTGTTAAGCTACTGTCACCTCCACGTCCCTTCCAAGGGGCATTAAATCCTTCAATTTCAACCACTCTGAACTCCACAGCTCTTGCAAGGGGCATTGACAATGTCTTTTTATTCCAATGTAACCTCAAGCACTCTTCCAAGGGGCATTGATATTGTCTTTTTATTCCACTGCAACTTCCACCTCTCTTCCAAGGGGCATTAAAACCGTCTTGTTAAGCTATTGTGACCTCCACATCCCTTCCAAGGTGCATTAAAACCGTCAATATAACCACTCTGAACTCCACAGCTCTTGCAAGAGGCATTGATATTGTCTTTTTACTCCACTGTAACCTACAGCACTCTTTCAAGGGGCATTGATACTGTCTTTTTATTCCACTACGACTTCCACCACTCTCCCAAAGTGCATTAAAAACATCTTGTTAAGCTACTGTGACGTCCATGTCTATTCCACGGGGCATTGATATTGTCTTTTTATTCCACTGTTACCTCCACCACTCTTCCAAGGGATATTGATATTGTCTTTTTATTCCACTGCGACTTCCACCTCTCTTCTAAGGGGCATTGATATTGTCTATTTAATCCACTGCGACCTCCACCACTTTTCCAAGAGGCATTAAAACAGTCTTGTTAAGCTACTGTGACCTCCACATCTCTTCCAAGGGGCATTAAAACCGTCTTGTTAAACCACTCTGAACTCCACAGCTCCTCCAAGGGGCATTGATATTGTCTTTTTATTCCGCTGTAACCTCCACCATCCTTCCAAGGGGTATTGATATTGTCTTTTTAATGTACTGCGACCTCCACCACTCTTCCAAGGGGCATTAGGACAATCTGGTTAAACCACTCTGAACTCCATAGCTCTTTCAAGAGGCATTGATATTGTCTTTTTATTTCACTGTAACCTCCATCACTCTTTCAATGGGCATTGATATTGTCTTTTTATTCCACTGCGACGTCCACCACTCTTCCAAGGTGCATTAAAACTGTCTTGTTAAGCTACTGTGACCTCCACGTGTCTTCCAAGGGGCAATAAAACCATGTGTTTAATCCACTCTGAACTTCACATCTCTTCCAAGGGGCATTGGTATTGTCTTTTTTTCCACTCTAACCTCCACCACTCTTCCAAGGGGCATTGACATTGTCTTTTTATTCCACTGCAACCTCCATCATTCTTCCAAGGGGCATTGATATTGTCTTTTCATTCCACTGCCATCTCCACCACTCTTCCAAGGGGCATTGATATTGTCTTTTTAATCCACTGCGACCACCACCACTTTTCCAAGGGGCATTAAAAACGTCTTTTTAAGCTACTGTGACCTCCACGTCACTTCCAATGGGCATTAAAACGGTCTGGTTAAACCACTCTGAACTCCACAGCTCTTCCAAGGGGCATTGGTATTGTCTTTTTATTCCACTCTAATCTCCACCACTCTTGCAAGCGGCATTAAAACTGTCTTGTTAAGCTACAGTGACCTCCACATCTCTTCCACGGGGCATTGATATTGTCTTTAAATTGCACTGTAACCTCCACCACTCTTCCTCGGGGCATTAATATTGTCCTTTTAATCCACTGCGACCTCCACCACTCTTCCATGTGTCATTAAAACCATCTTGTTAAGCTACTGTGACCTCCAGGTCTCTTCCATGGGGCATTAAAACCGTATGGTTAAACCAATCTGAACTCCACAGATCTTCCAAGGGGCATTGATATTGTCTTTTTATTCCACTGTATCCTCCACCACTCTTCCAAGGGGAATTGATATTGTCTTTTTATTCCACTGCGACCCCCACCACTCTTCAAAGGGGCATTAAAACCGTCTTGTTAAGCTACTGTGACCTCCATGTCTCTTCCATAGGGCATTGGTATTGTCTTTTTATTCCACTGGAACCTCCAACACTCTTCCAAGGTGCATTGATATTGTCTATTTATTCCACTGAGGCTTCAACCACTCCTTCAAGAAAAATTGACATTGTCTTTTTAATCCACTTCGACCTCCACCACTCTTCCAATGGGCATTAAAAGAGTCTTGTTAATCTACTGTGACCTCCAAGTCTCTTCCAAGGGGCATTAAAACCGTCAATTTAAACCACTCTCAACTCCACAGCTCTTGCAAGGGGCTTTGATATTGTTTTTTATTCCACTGTAAAATCCAGCACTCTTCCAAGGGGCATTGATATTGTCTTTTTATTCCACTGCGACTTTCACCTCTCTTCCATGGGACATTAAAACCGCATTGTTAAGCTACTGTGACATCCACGTCTCTTTCACGGGGCATTGATATTGTCTTTTTATTCCACTGTAAACTCCACCACTCTTTCAATGTGCATTGATATTGTCTTTTTATTCCACTGCCACCTCCACCACTCTTCCAAGGAGCATTGATATTGCCTTTTTAATCCACTGCGACCTCCACAACTTTTCCAAGGGGCATTAAAAACGTCTTTTTAAGCTACTGTGACCTCCACGTCACTTCCAATTGGCATTAAAACCATCTGGTTTAACTACTCTGAACTCCACTGCTCTTCCAAGGGGCATTGATATTGTTCTTTTATTCCACTGCGACCTCCAATACTCTTCCAAGGGGCATTGATATTGTTTTTTTATTCCACTGCGACCTCCACCACTCTTTTAATGGGCATTTATATTGTCTTTTTAATCAACTGCGACCTCCACCACTTGTCCAAGGGCCATTGAAACCGTGTTGTTAAGCTACTTTGACCTCCACGTCAATTCCACGGGGCATTAAAACCGTCAATTTAAACCACTCTGAACTCCACAGCTCTCGCAAGGGGCATTGATATTGTCTTTTTATTCCAATGTAACCTCCAGTACTCTTCCAAGGGGCATTGATATTGTCTTTTTATTCCACTGCTAATTCCACCTCTCTTCCTAGGGGCATTAAAACCGTCTTTTTAAGCTACTGTGACCTCCACGTCTCTGTCACGGGGCATTGATATTGTCTTTTTCTTCCACTGTGACCTCCACCACTCTTCCAAGGGGCATTGATATTGTCTTTTTATTCCACTGGGAACTTCACCACTCTTCCAAGTGGCATTGATATTGTCTTTTTAATCCACTGCGACCTCCACCACTCTTCCAAGGGGCATTAAATTCGTATTGTTAAGCCACTATGACCTCCATGTCTCTTCCAAGGTGCATTAAAACCGTCAATTTAAACCACTCTGAACTCCACAGCTCTTGCAAGAGGCATTGATATTGTCTTTTTATTCCACTGTAACCTACAGCTCTCTTTCAAGGGGCATTGATATTGTCTTTCTATTCCACTACGACTTCCACCACTCTCACAAGTTGCATTAAAAACATTTTGTTTAGCAACTGTAACGTCCATGTCTATTCCACGTTGCATTGATATTATTTTTTTATTCCACTGTATCCTCCACCACTCTTCCAAGGGGTATTGCTATTGTCTTTTTATTCCACTGCGACTTCCACCTCTCTTCTAAGGGGCATTGATATTGTCTTTTTAATCCACTGCGACCTCCACCACTCTTCCAATAGGCATAAAAACAGTCTTGTTAAACTACTGTGACCTCCACTTCTCTTCCAAGGGGCATTAAAACCATATTGTTAAGCTACTGTGACCTCCACGTCTCTTCCACGGGGCATTGATATTGTCTTTTTATTCCACTGCAACATCCACAACTCTTACATGTGGCATTAAAACCGTCTTGTTAAGCTACTGTGACATCCACGTCTCTTCCAAGGGGCATTAAAACCATATGGTTAAACCAATCTGAACTCCACAGATCTTCCAAGGGGCATTGATATTGTCTTTTTATTCCACTGTATCCTCCACCACTCTTCCAAGGGGCATTGATATTGTGTTTTTATTCCACTGCAACCTCCACCACTCTTCCAAGGGGCATTGAAACAGTCTTTTTAAGCTACTGTGACCTCCATGTCTCTTCCACAGGGCATTGATATTGTCTTTTTATTCCACTGGAACCTCCAACACTCTTCCAAGGGGCATTGATATTGTCTTTTTATTCCAATGAGACTTCCACCACTCCTTCAAGGAGCATTGACATTGTCTTTTTAATCCACTTCGACCTCCACCACTCTTCCAAGGGGCATTAAAACAGTCTTGCTAATCCACTGTGACCTCCACGTCTCTTCCAAGGGGCATTAAAACCGTCAATTTAAACCACTCTCAACTCCACAGCTCTTGCAAGCCGCTTTGATATTGTTTTTTATGCCACTGTAACCTCCAGCACTCTTCCAAGGGGCATTGATATTGTCTTTTTATTCCACTGCGACTTTCACCTCTCTTCCAAGGGACATTAAAACCGTCTTGTTAAGCTACTGTGACATCCACGTCTCTTTCACGGGGCATTGATATTGACTTTTTATTCCACTGTAAACTCCACAGATCTTCCAAGGGGCATTAATATTGTCTTTTTATTCCCCTGCCACCTCCACCACTCTTCCAAGGGGCATTGATATTGTCTATTTAATCCACTGCGATCTCCACCACTTTTCCAAAGGGCATTAAAAACGTCTTTTTAAGCTACTGTGACCTCCACGTCAATTCCACGGGGCATTAAAACCGTCAATTTAAACCACTCTGAACTCCACAGCTCTGGCAAGGGGAATTGATATTGTCTTTTTATTCCAATGTAACCTCCAGTACTCTTCCAAGGGGCATTGATATTGTCTTTTTATTCCACTGCTAATTCCACCTCTCTTCCTAGGGGCATTAAAACCGTCTTGTTAAGCTACTGTGACCTCCACGTCTCTGTCACGGGGCATTGATATTGTCTTTTTCTTCCACTGTGACCTCCACCACTCTTCCAAGGGGCATTGATATTGTCTTTTTAAACCACTTCGACCTCCACCACTCTTCCAAGGGGCATTAAAACCGTTTTGTTAAGCTACTGTGACCTCCACGTCTCTTCCAAGGTGCATTAAAACAGTCAATTTAAACCACTCTGAACTCCACAGCTCTTGCAAGAGGCATTGATATTGTCTTTTTACTCCACTGTAACCTACAGCACTCTTTCAAGGCTCATTGATATTGTCTTTTTATTCCACTACGACTTCCACCACTCTCCCAAGGTGCATTAAAAACATCTTGTTTAGCTACTGTAACGTCCATATCAATACCACCGGGCATTGATATTGTCTTTTTATTCCACTGTGTCCTCCACCACTCTTCCAAGGGGTATTGATATTGTCTTTTTATTCCACTGCGACTTCCACCTCTCTTCTAAGGGTCATTGATATTGTCTTTTTAATCCACTGCGACCTCCACCACTCTTCCAAGATGCATTAAAACAGTCTTGTTAAGCTACTGTGACCTCCACATCTCTTCCAAGGGGCTTTAAAACCGTCTGGTTAAACCACTCTGAACTCCACAGCTCTTCCAAGGGGCATTGATATGATCTTTTTATTCCAGTGTAACCTCCACCATTCTTCCACGGGGTATTGATATTGTCTTTTTAATGCACTGCGACCTCCACCACTCTTCCAAGGGGCATTGATATTGTCTTTTTAATCAACTGCGACCTCCACCTCTCTTACAAGGGGCATTAAAACAGTCTTGTTAAGCTACTGTGACCTCCTCGTCTCTTCTAAGAGGCATGAAAACCGTCTGGTTAAACACTCTGAATTCCACAGCTCTTCCAAGGGGCATTAATATTGTCTTTTTATTCGACTGTAACTTCCACCACTCTTCCAAGCGGCATTGATATTGTCATTTTATTCCACTGTGACCTCCACCACTCTTCCAAGGAGCATTGGTATTGTCTTTTTAATCAAATGCGACCTCCACCTCTCTTCCAAGGTGCATAAAAACCGTCTTGTGAAGCTACTGTGACCTCCACGTCCCTTCCACGGGGCATTGATGTTGTCTTTTTATTCCACTACGACCTCCACCACTCTTCCAAGGGGCATTGATATTGTCTTTTTAATCCAATGCGACCTCCACCACTCTTCCAAGGGGCATTGATATTGTCTTTTTAATCCACTGCAACCTCCACCACTCTTCCAAGGGGCATTAAAGCAGTCTTGTTAAGCTACTGTCAAGTCCATGTCTATTCCACTGGGCATTGATATTGTCTTTTTATTCCACTGTAACCTCCACCACTCTTCCAAGTGGCACTGACATTGTCTTTTTATTCCACTGCGACTTCCACCTCTCTTCTAAGTGGCATTGATATTGTATTTTTAATCCACTTCGACCTCCACCACTCTTCCAAGCGCATTAAAATAGTCTTGTTAAGCTACTGTGACCTCCACGTCTCTTCCAAGGGGCATTAAAACTCTCTGGTAATACCACTCTGAACTCCACAGCTCTTCCAAGGGATATTGATATTTTCTTTTTATTCCACTGTAACCTCCACCACTCTTCCAAGTGGCATTGATTTTGTCTTTTTATTCCACTGCGACCTCCACCACTCTTCCAATGGGCACTGTTATTGTCTTTTTAATCCCCTGCAACCTCCACCACTCTTGCAAGGGGCATTAAAACTATCTTGTTAATCTACTGTGACCTCCACGTCCCTTCCACGGGTCATTGATATTGTCTTTTTATTCCACTGCGACCTCCTCCACTCTTCCAAGGGGCATTGATATTGTCTTTTTAATCCACTGCGAACTCAACCACTCTTCCAAGGGGCATTAAAACTGTCTTGTTATGCTACTGTGACGTCGACTTCTCTTCCAAGGGGCATTAAAACCATCTGGTTAAACCACTCTGAACTCCACAGCTCTTCCAAGGGGCATTTGTTTTGTCTTTTTATTCCACTCTAACCTCCACCACTCTTCCAAGGGTCATTGACATTGTCTTTTTATTCCACTGTGACCTCCACCACTCTTACAAGGGGCATTAAAACCATATTTTGTAAGCTACAGTGACCTCCACATCTCTTCCAAGGGGCATTGATATTGTCATTTTATTCCACTGTAACCTCCACCACTCTTCCAAGGGGCATTGATATTGTCTTTTTATTCCACTACGAACTCCACCACTCTTCCAAGGGGCATTGATATTGTCTTTTTATTCCACTGCGAACTCCACCACTCTTCCAAGGGGCATTAAAACCGTCTTGTTCAGTTACTGTGAACTCCACGTCTCTTCCAAGGAGCGTTAAAACCGTCTGGTTACACCACTCTGAACTCCACAGCTCTTCCAAGGGGCATTATTATTGTCTTTTTATTCCAATGTAACCTCCAACACTCTACCAAGGGGCATTGATAATGTATTTTTATTCCACTGCGACCTCCACCAGTCCTCCAAGAGGCATTAAACCGCCTTGATAAGCTACTGTGACCTCCATGTCTCTTCCACGGGGCATTGAAATTGTCTTTTTATTCCACTGTAACCTCCACCACTCGTCCAAGGGGCATTGATATTGTCTTTTTATTCCACTGCTACGTCCACCACTCTTCCAAGGGGCATTGATAATGTCTTTTTATTCCACTGCGACGTCCACCACTCTTCCAAGGGGCATTGATAATATCTTTTTAATCCACTGCGACCTCCACCACTCTTCCAAGGGGCATTAAAACCATCTTGTTAAGCTATTGTGACCTCCACATCTCTTCCACGGGGCATTGATATTGTCTTTTTATTTAACTGTAACCTCCACCACTGTTCCAAGAGGCATTGATATTGTCTTTTTATTCCACTGTGACCTCCACCACTCTTCCAAGGGGCATTGATATTGTCTTTTTATTCCACAGCGACCTCCACCACTTTTACAAGGGGCATTCATATTGTCTTTTTAATCCACTGCTACCTCCACCACTCTTCCAAGGGGCATTGATATTGTCTTTTTATTCCACTGGGACCTTCACCACTCTTCCAAGGGGCATTGATATTGTCTTTTTAATCCACTGCGACCTCCACCACTCTTTCAAGGGGCATTAAAAATGTCTTTTTAAGCTACTGTGACCTCCACGTCACTTCCAATTGGCATTAAAACCATCTGGTTAAACCACTCTGAACTCCACAGCTCTTCCAAGGGGCATTGGTATTGTCTTTTTATTCCACTCTAACCTCCACCACTCTTCCATGGGGCATTGACATTGTCTTTTTATTCCACTGCGAACTCCACCATTCTTCCAGGGGGCATTAAAACTGTCTTGTTAAGCTACAGTGACCTCCACATCTCTTCCACGGGGCATTGATATTGTCTTTAAATTCCACTGTAACCTCCACCACTCTACCAAGGGGCATTGATTTTGTATTTTTATTCCACTGCGACCTCCACCACTCTTCCAAAGGGCATTGATATTGCCTTTTTAATCCACTGCGACCTCCACCACTCTTCCAAAGGGCATTAAAACCATCTTGTTAAGCTACTGTGACCTCCATGTCTCTTCCACATGGCATTGATATTGTCTTTTTATTCCACTGTAACATGCATCACTCTTGCATGTGGCATTAAAACCGTCTTGTTATGCTATTGTGACCTCCACGCCTCTTCCAAGGGGCATTAAAACCGTATGGTTAAACAAATCTGAACTCCATAGATCTTCCAAGGGGCATTGATATTGTCTTTTTATTACACTGTATCCTCCACCACTCTTCCAAGTGGCATTGATATTGTCTTTTTATTCCACTGCGACCTCCACCACTCTTCCAAGGGGCATTAAAACAGTCTTGTTAAGCTACTGTGACCTCCATGTCTCTTCCACATGGCATTGATATTGTCTTTTTATTCCACTGGAACCTCCAACACTCTTCCAAGGTGCATTGGTATTGTCTTTTTAAGCTACTGTGACCTCCACGTCACTTCCAATGGGCATTAAAACCGTCTGGTTTGACTACTCTGAACTCCATTGCTCTTCCAAGGGGCATTGATATTGTCTTTTTAATCCACTGTTACCTACACCACTCTTCCAAGGGGCATTGATATTGTTTTTTTTATTCCACTGCGACCTCCACTACTCTTTCAAGGGGCATTGATATTGTCTTTTTATTCCACTGCGACCTCCAACACTCTTCTAAGGGGCATTTATATTGTCTTTTTAATCAACTGCGACCTCCACCACTCTTCCAAGGGCCATTGAAACCGTGTTGTTAAGCTACTTTGACCTCCACGTCAATTCCACGGGGCATTAAAACCATCAATTTAAACCACTCTGAACTCCACAGCTCTTGTAAGGGTCATTGATATTGTCTTTTTATTCCAATGTAAGCACCAGCACTCTTCCAAGGGGCATTGATATTGTCTTTTTATTCCACTGCAACTTCCTCCTCTCTTCCAAGGGGCATTAAAAACGTCTTGTTAAGCTACTGTGACCTCCAAGTCTCTTTCACGGGGCATTGATATTGTCTTTTTATTCCACTGTAACCTCCACCACTCTTCCAAGGGGCATTTATATTGTCTTTTTATTCCACTGGGACCTTCACCACTCTTCCAAGGGGCATTGATATTGTCTTTTTAATCCACTGTTAACTACACCACTCTTCCAAGGGGCATTGATATTGTTTTTTTTATTCCACTGCGACCTCCACTACTCTTTCAAGGGGCATTGATATTGTCTTTTTATTCCACTGCGACCTCCACCACTCTTCTAAGGGGCATTTATATTGTCTTTTTAATCAACTGCGACCTCCACCACTCTTCCAAGGGCCATTGAAACCGTATTGTTAAGCTACTTTGACCTTCACGTCTCTTCCAAGGTGCATTAAAATGGTCAATTTAAGCCACTCTGAACTCCACAGCTCTTGCAAGAGGCATTGATATTGTCTTTTTATTCCACTGTAACCTACAGCACTCTTTCAAGGGGCATTGATATTGTATTTTTATTTCACTATGACTTCCACCACTCTCCCAAGGTGCATTAAAAACATCTTGTTTAGCTACTGTAATGTCCATGTCTATTCCACTGGGCATTGATATTGTCTTTTTATTCCACTGTATCCTCCACCACTCTTCCAAGGGGTATTGATATTGTCTTTTTATTCCACTGCTACCTCCACCTCTCTTCTAAGGGGCATTGATATTGTATTTTTATTCCACTATAACCTCCACCATTCTTCCAAGGGGTATTGATATTGTCTTTTTAATGCACTTCGACCTCCACCACTCTTCCAATGGGCATTAAAACCATCTGGTTAAACCACTCTTAACTCCATAGCTCTTTCAAGAGGCATTGATATTGTCTTTTTATTTCACTGTAAACTCCACCACTCTTTCAAGGGGCATTGATATTGTCTTTTTATTCCACTGCGACCTCCACCACTCTTCCAAGGGGCATTAAAACTGTCTTGTTAAGCTACTGTGACCTCCACGTGTCTTACTCGGGGCAATGATATTGTCTTTTTAATCCACTGTGACCTCCACCACTTTTCCAAGGGGCATTAAAACCGTCTTGTTAATCTACTGTGATCTCCACGTCTCTTCCAAGGGGCAATAAAACCATCTGGTTAAACCACTCTGAACTCCACAGCTCTTCCAAGGGGCATTGGTATTGTCTTTTTATTCCACTCTAACCTCCACCACTCTTCCAAGGGGCATTGACATTGTCTTTTTATTCCACTGCGACCTCCATCATTCGTCCAAGAGGCATTGATATTGTCTTTTTATTCCACTGCCACCTCCACCACTCTTCCAAGTGGCATTGACATTGTCTTTTTATTCCACTGCGACTACCACCTCTCTTCTAAGGGGCATTGATATTGTCTTTTTAATCCACTGTAACCTCCACCACTTTTCCTATGGGAATTGATATTGTCTTTTTATTATTATTATTTATTATTATAGCGCCATTTATTCTATGGCGCTTTACATGTGATAGGGATATACCAAATAAAAGCATTTACATAATCTTAACAAAACGAGTCAGCGACTAGTACAGGAGGAGCAAGGATCCTGCCCGCGAGGGCTCACATTCTAGAAGGGATGGGTGAGGATACATTAGGTGAGGGTAGAGTGGGTCATGCAGCGGTGGTTACTGCAGGTTGTAGGCTTGTCGGAAGAGGTGGGTCTTCAGGTTTGTTTTGAAGGTTTCCACGGTCGGCGAGAGTCTGATGTGCTGGGGTAGAGAGTTCCAGAGTAGGGGGGATGAACGGGAGAAATCTTGTATACGATTGTGGGAGGAGGAGATAAGAGGGGAGTAGAGAAGGAGATCTTGTGAGGATCGGAGGTTGCATGCAGGTAACTACCGGGAGACTAGGTCACAGATGTATGGGGGAGACAAGTTGTGGATGGCTTTGTATGCCATGGTTAGAGTTTTGAACTGGATTCTCTGGGCAATGGGGAGCCAGTGAAGAGATTGACAGAGAGGAGAGGACGGGGAATAGCGGGGGAACAGGTGAATTAGTCGAGTAGCAGAGTTTAGGATAGATTGGAGAGGCGCTAGAGTGTTCTAAGGGAGGCCACGGTGCAGGAGGTTGCAGTAGTCGAGGCGGGATATGATGAGGGCATGCACTAGTGTTTTGGCAGCGTCTTTGCTGAGGAATGCACGGATCCGGGAGATGTTTTAGAGTTGGAGTTGGCAGGAAGTGGAAAGGGCTTGGATATGTGGCTTGAAGGAGAGATCAGAGTCCAGGGTTACTCCAAGGCAGCGAGCTTGTGGGACTGGGGAGAGTGAACAGCCATTGACGTTGATGGCTAGGTCAGATGGGGGATGTGAATGAGAGGGTGGAAAGATGATGAACTCTGTTTTATCCATGTTGAGTTTTAGAAATCTGTCAGAGAAGAAGAATGACATGGCGGACAGACTTTGTGGGATTTTGGTTAGTAGGGAGGAGATATCGGGTCCAGAGAGGTAGATCTGTGTGTCGTCAGCATAGAGGTGATACTGAAAACCGTGAGACTCTATGAGCTGTCCCAGGCCAAAGGTGTAGATGGAGAAGAGCAGAGGTCCTAGAATTGAACCTTTGGGGACACCGACAGTTAGGAGGCGAGATGAGGAGGTGGTGCGTGAGTGGGAGACGCTGAATGTCCTGTCTGATAAGTATGAGGAGATCCAAGATAGAGCCAAGTCCGTGATGCCAAGAGATGAGAGAATCTGGAGTAAGAGGGAATGGTCCACTGTGTCAAAGGCAGATGACAGGTCCAGAAGGAGGAGGATGGAGTAGTGTCGCTTGGATTTGGCATTTAGTAGGTCGTTGGTGACTTTGGTCAGGGCAGTTTCAGTCGAGTGATGCGGTCGGAAGCCAGATTGCAGGTGGTCGAAGAGGGAGCAGGAGGAGAGATGGGAGGACAGTTCAAGGTAGACATGTTGTTCTAGTAGTTTTGAGGCAAAGGGGAGGAGTGATATGGGGCGGTGGCAAGTCAGAGAGGAAGGGTCAAGGGAGGGCTTTTTTAGGATAGGTGTGATTGCGGCATGTACGAAATATGAGGGGAAGACACCGGTTGTTAGTGACAGATTGAAGAGGTGGGTTAGGGTTGGGATGAAGACTGTGGTAAGGTTAGTGATGAGGTGGGATGGGATTGGGTCAAGTTCGCAGGTGGTGAGGTGTGATTTGGAGAGTAAAGAGGAGACTTGACCTTCTGTAATGGTGGAGAAGTGGGGTTTGGAGGAGGAGGGTTGAATAGATATGAGGAGGGGTTGTGTGGACTTTAGGCAAAAGTTTTGTCTGATGGTGTCAATCTTCTGTTTGAAGAATGAGGCACAGTAGTCGGCTGAGATGAGAGAAGAGGGAGGAGGTGCAGGGGGACGAAGGAGAGAGTTGAAAGTGTTAAATAGCTGTTTAGGGTTGTGAGATAGGGAGGATATGAGACATGAGAAGTAGGTTTGTTTTGCTGTAGTGAGTGCGAACTTGAAATTAGTGAGGGATTGCTTGAATGCGATGGAGTGCTTGATGGAGTGAGACCTTTTCCATCTCTGCTCCGCAACCCTGGAGGCCCGGCGCAGTTCTTTAGTAAGTTTAGTGTGCCAGGGTTGGCCTGTTGAATGTGCGAGATGTGGTGTGTGTGAGAGGGGCGATCGAGTCTAGAGCTGCAGCTATTGTGGTGTTATATGAAGCAGCAGCAATGTCTGCATCGTGTAAGGAATTTATGTCTGTAAGAGGGAGGAGGGATTCAGAGAGTGAGTGTAAGTCAAGGTGTTTGAGATTTCTGCGAGGGTATGCAAATTTGTGGAGTGGGGATTGTTGCCCCGGGGAGGAGAGAGAAGAGAATGTAAGTAGGCTGTGATCAGAGAGAGGGAGAGGTGAGTTAGAGAGGTTAGATAGGGAACAGAGGCGGGTGAAGATGAGGTCCAGTGTGTGGCCATCTTTGTGGGTGGGTGTGGAAGACCATTGAGTGAGTCCGAAGGAGGAAGAGAGAGATATGAACTTAGAGACAGACGAGTGGGAAGTGTTAGTGGGGATGTTGAAGTCACCCATTATGATAGTGGGGATGTCAGTGGAGAGGAAGTGAAGCAGCCAGGTGGTGAAGTGGTTTAAGAAGGTGGTGGCTTGCCCTGGGGGTCGGTAAACGACGGCGAGTTGGAGGTTGGAGGGGGAATAGATGCGTACACAGTGCACCTCAAAAGAGGGGAGTGTAACGGAGGGTGGCAGTGGGATTTGGGTGAAAGCGCAGTGTTCTGATAGGAGAAAACCTACGCCTCCGCCATGTTTGCCATTAGAGCGGGGTGCGTGGGAAAGGTGGAATCCGCCATATGAAAGTGCAGCTGGGGAGGCTGTGTCAGAGGGGGTGAGCCAGGTTTCAGTGATGGCGAGGAAGGAAAGTTTGTTTGTAATGAAAAGATCGTGGATGAAGGAAAGTTTGTTGCAGACAGAGCGAGCGTTCCATAGAGCTCCTGTTAGATCAACTAAGGGAGTGGGGATTGGTTGGATGGGTATGAGGTTAGAAGGGTTGCGACAGTGTGTGGAAGGACGTGGATAGGAGGAAGAAGTAACTGTGGGGATATGGCGAGGAGGACCAGGATTTGGAGAGATATCTCCAGCAGTGAGGAGGAGCAGAGAAAGTGTTAGCAGGTGGGAGCAAGAGAGAGCATGAGGTGGCTGTCTGTCTTTGGAGCTCCAGGATTGAATGTTTAGGAATAATTTGGAGGAGGAGGTGAGATGAATGGGGAGGATGGAGGGAGAGATGAAGAGTTTCTTACTAGGTGTAAGGAATTGAGGGGTTACAAGAAAGTGGAGGACTATAGAGGAAAAAGTGAGAGCTAACAGAAACATAGTTGAAAGAAAGTAAGTGGTCAAAGTGTTGGTTACCTGACTTCTGCCCTGACTAACTGCCTCTGAAATAACTGCCACTTATCTCCGAAGCCACTTTGCACAAGAAGACGCGTCCACCACTTACAGAGCTTCTAAATATATAAGGCACATTAAACTATCAGGTGACGGGCATTGTGGGAGCTGCATATGGCTAAATTAGCAGCTGGTCGTCTCACCAGGATATGGCAGGGTGATCAAACACAGAGCTAGGACTCTAGTCTCTGCAGTTTAGCACCTCTAAAAATCAGATAAGATCTATAGTGGGGAAGGGACAGACATATGTGGGTATTGAATGGAGTGGGACAGATAAAGCAGAGAAGTTATGCAGAGCATGTACCAGTGAGGTGAATCAGCAAAGCAGAGCATTAGATTACTGCAGAAACAGCAAGCAGAGAAGTTATGCAGAGCATGTACCAGTGAGGTGAACCAGCAAAGCAGAGCATTAGATTACAGCAGACACAGCAAGCAGAGAAGTTATGCAGAGCATGTACCACTGAGGTTATTCCACTGCGACCTCCACCACTCTTCCAAGGGGCATTGATATTGTCTTTTATTCCACTGTAACCTCCAACACTGTTCTAAGGGGCATTAAAAGCGTCTTGTTAAGCTACTGTGACCTCCACGTCTCTTCCACACTGCATTGTTATTGTCTTTTTATTCCACTGCGACCTTCACCACTCTGCCAAGGGGCATTAAAACCGTCTTGTTAAGCTACTGTGATGTCCACGTCTCTTCCACGGGGCATTGATTTTGTCTTTTTATTCCACTGTAACCTCCACCACTCTTCCAAGAGGCATTGATATTGTCTTTTTTTCCACTGTAACCTCCACCACTCTTCCAAGGGGCATTGATATTGTCTTTTCATTCCACTGCGACCTCCACCACTCTTCCAAGGTTCATTGATATTGTCTTTTTAATCCACTGCGACCTCCACCACTCCTCCAAGGGGCATTAAAACGTTTTTTTTAAGCTACTGTGACCTCCTCGTCTCTTCCAAGGGGCTCTAAAACCGATTGGTTAAACCACTCTGTACTCCACAGCTCTTCCAAGGGGCATTGATATTGTCTTTTTATTTCACTGTAACTTCCACCACTCTTTCAAGGGGCATTGATATTGAATTTTTATTCCACTGTGACCTCCACCACTCTTCCAAGGGGCATTAAAACTGTCTTGTTAAGCTACTGTGACCTCCAAGTCTCTTCCAAGGGGCATTAAAACCGTCTGGTTAAACCGATCTGAGCTCCACAGCTCTTCCAAGGGGCATTGATATTGTCTTTTTATTCAACTGTAACCTCCACCACTCTTCCAAGGCTCATTCTAACTGTCTTGTTAAGCTACTGTGATCTCCACGACTCTTCCAAGGGGCATTAAAACCGTCAATTTAAACCACTCTGAACTCCACAGCTCTTGCAAGAGGCATTGATTTTGTCTTTTTAATCCACTGCGACCTCCATCACTCTTCCAAGAAGCATTAAAACCATCTTGTTTAGCTACTCTGACCTCCACGTCTATTCCACTGTGCCTTAAAGCCTACTGGTTAAACCACTGTGAACTCCACAGCTCTTCCAAGAGGCAATTTTATTGTCTTTTTATTCCACCGTAACCTCCACCACTCTTCCAAGGGGCATTGATATTGTCTTTTTATGTTACTGCGACCTCCACCACTCTTCCAAGGGGACAACAACATTGTCTTTTTATTCCACTGCGACCTCCACCACTCTTCCAAGGGTCATTGATATTGTCTTTTTATTCCACTGTAACCTCCACCACTCTTCCAAGGGGCATTGATATTGTCTTTTTATTCCACTGCGACCTCCACCTCTCTTCCAAGTGGCATCAAAACCATCTTGTTAAGCTACTGTGACCTCCAAGTCTCTTCCACGAGGCATTGATATTGTCTTTTTATTCCACTACGACCTCCAAATCTCTTCCAAGGGGAATTGATATTGTCTTTTTATTCCACTGCGACCTCCACCACTCTTCTAAGGGACATTGATATTGTCTTTTTTGTCCACTGCGACCTCCACCACTCTTCCAAGGGGAATTAAAACAGTCTTGATAAGCTACGGAGACCTCCTGGTCTCTTCCAAGGGGCATTAAACCGTCTGGTTAAACCACTCTGTAGTCCACAGCTCTTCCAAGAGGCATTGATATTGTCTTTTTATTCGACTGTAACCTCCACCACTCTTCCAAGGGGAATTGACATTGTCTCTGTTTTCCACTGCGACCTGCACCACTCCTCCAAGGGGCATTGATATTGTCTTTTTATTCCACTGCAACCTCCGCCACTCTTCCAAAGGGCATTAATATTGTCTTTTATTCCACTGTAACCTCCACCACTGTTCTAAGGGCATTAAATCTGTCTTGTTAAGCTACTGTGACCTCCACGTCTCTTCCACAGGGCATTGTTTTTGTCTTTTTATTCCACTCCGACCTCCACCACTCTGCCAAGGGGCATTAAAACCATCTTGCTAAGCTACTGTGATGTCCACGTCTCTTCCACAGGGCATTGATATTGTCTTTTTATTCCACTGTAACCTCCACAACTCTTCCAAGGGGCATTGATATTTTCTTTTTATTCCACTGCGACCTCCACCACTCTTCCAAGGTTCATTGATATCGTCTTTTTAATCCATTGCGACCTCCATCTCTCTTCCAAGAAGCATTGAAACCGGCTTGTTAAGCTACTGTGACCTACAAGTCTATTCCACGGTGCATTAAAACTTTCTGGTTAAACCACTGTGAACTTCACAGCTCTTCCAAGGGGCATTAAAACGGTCAATTTAAACCACTCTGAACTCCACAGCTCTTGCAAGAGGCATTGATATTGTCTTTTTATTCCACTGTAACCTCCACCACTCTTCCAAGGGGCATTGATTTTGTCTTTTTAATCCAACTGCGACCTCCATCACTCTTCCAAGAAGCATTAAAACCATCTTGTTTAGCTACTGTGACCTCCACGTCTATTCCACGGTACCTTAAAACCTTCTGGTTAAACCACTGTGAACTCCACAGCTCTTCCAAGGGGCATTGATATTGTCTTTTTATTCCACTGTAACCTCCACCACTCTTCCAAGGGGCATTAATATTGTCTTTTTATTTTACTGCGACCTCCACAACTCTTACAAGCGGCATTAATATTGTCTTTTTATTCCACTGCGACCTCCACCACTCTTCAAGGGTCATTGATATTGTCTTTTTATTCCACTGTAACCTCCAGCACTCTTCCAAGGGGCATTGATATTGTCTTTTTATTACACTGCGACCTCCACCTCTCTTCCAAGGGGCATTAAAACTATCTTGTTAAGCTACTGTGACCTCCAAGTCTCTTCCACGAGGCACTGATATTGTCCTTTTATTCCACTGTGAACTCCACCACTCTTGCAAGGGGCATTGACATTGTCTATTTATTCAACTGCGACCTCCACCACTCTTCCAATGGGCATTGATATTGTCTTTTTAATCCACTTCAACCTCCACCACTCTTCCAAGGGGCATTAAAGCTGTCTTGTTAAGCTACTGTCACGTACATGTCTATTCCATGGGGCATTGATATTGTCTTTTTATTCCACTGTAACCTCCACCACTCTTCCAAGTGGCATTGACATTGTCTTTTTATTCCACTGCGACTTCCACCTCTCTTCTAAGGGGCATAGATATTGTCTTTTTAATCCACTGCCACCTCCACCACTCTTCCAAGGGGCATTAAAACAGTCTTGTTAAGCTACTGTGACCTCCACGTCTCTTTCAAGGGGCATTAAAACCGTCATGTTAAACCACTCTGAACTCCACAGCTCTTCCAAGGGCCATTGATATTGTCTTTTTATTCCACTGTAATCTTCGCCACTCTTCCATGGGGCATTGATTTTGTCTTTTTATTCCACTGCGACCTCCACCACTCTTCCAATGGGCATTGTTATTGTCTTTTTAGTCCCCTGCAACCTCCACCACTCTTCCAAGGGGCATTAAAACCGTCTTGTTAAGCTACTGTGACCTCCACGTCCCTTCCACAGGGCATTGATATTGTCTTTTTATTCCACTGCGACCTCCACCACTCTTCCAAGGGGCATTGATTTTGTCTTTTTAATCCACTGCGAACTTCACCACTCTTCCAAGGGGAAATAAAACCGTCTTCTTATGCTACTGTGACGTCGACTTCTCTTCCAAGGGGCATTAAAACCATCTGGTTAAACCACTCTGAACTCCACAGCTCTTCCAAGGTGCATTTATTGTCTTTTTATTCCACTCTAACCTCTACCACTCTTCCAAGGGACATTGACATTGTCTTTTTATTTCACTGCGACCTCCAACACTCTTCCAAGGGGCATTAAAACCATATTGTTAAGCTACAGTGAACTCCACATCTCTTCCACGGGGCATTGATATTCTCTTTTTATTCCACTGTAACCTCCGCCAATCTTCCAAGGGGCATTGATATTGTTTTTTTATTCCAGTGCGACCTCCACCACTCTTCCAAGGGGCATTAAAACCGTCTTGTTAAGTTACTTTGACCTCCACGTCAATTCCAGGGAGCGTTAAAACCGTCTGGTTATACCACTCTGAACTCCACAGCTCTTCCAAGGGGCATTATTATTGTCTTTTTATTCCACTGTAACCTCCACCACTCGTCCAAGGGGCATTGATATTGTCTTTTTATTCCACTGCGACCTCCACCACTCTTCCAAGGGGCATTAAAACCGTCTTGTTAAGCTATTGTGACCTCCACATCTCTTCCACGGGGCATTAATATTGTCTTTTTATTTAATTGTAACCTCCACCACTGTTCCAAGGGGCATTGATATTGTCTTTTTGTTCACTGTAACCTCCATCACTCTTCCAAGGGGCATTGATATTGTCTTTTTATTCCACTGTAACCTCCACCACTCTTCCAAGGGGCATTGATATTGTCTTTTTATTCCACTTCGACCTCCACCACTCTTACAAGGGGCATTCATATTGTCTTTTTAATCCACTGCGACCTCCACAACTCTTCCAAGGGACATTAAAACCGTCTTGCTAAGCTACTGTGACCTCCACGTCCCTTCCACAAGGCATTGATAGTGTCTTTTTATTCCACTGCGACCTCCACCACTCTTCCAAGGGGCATTGATATTGTCTTTTTAATCCACTGCGAACTTCACCACTCTTCCAAGGGGAAATAAAACCGTCTTGTTATGCTACTGTGACGTCGACTTCTCTTCCAAGGGGCATTAAAACCATCTGGTTAAACCACTCTGAACTCCACAGCTCTTCCAAGGGGCATTTGTATTGTCTTTTTATTCCACTCTAACCTCCACCACTCTTCCAAGGGACATTGACATTGTCTTTTTATTTCACTGCGACCTCCAACACTCTTCCAAGGGGCATTAAAACCATATTGTTAAGCTACAGTGAACTCCACATCTCTTCCACGGGGCATTGATATTGTCTTTTTATTCCACTGTAACCTCCACCAATCTTCCAAGGGGCATTGATATTGTTTTTTTATTCCAGTGCGACCTCCACCACTCTTCCAAGGGGCATTAAAACCGTCTTGTTAAGTTACTTTGACCTCCACGTCAATTCCAGGGAGCGTTAAAACCGTCTGGTTATACCACTCTGAACTCCACAGCTCTTCCAAGGGGCATTATTATTGTCTTTTTATTCCACTGTAACCTCCACCACTCGTCCAAGGGGCATTGATATTGTCTTTTTATTCCACTGCGACCTCCACCACTCTTCCAAGGGGCATTAAAACCGTCTTGTTAAGCTATTGTGACCTCCACATCTCTTACACGGGGCATTAATATTGTCTTTTTATTTAATTGTAACCTCCACCACTGTTCCAAGGGGCATTGCTATTGTCTTTTTGTTCACTGTAAACTCCATCACTCTTCCAAGGGGCATTGATATTGTCTTTTTATTCAACTGTAACCTCCACCACTCTTCCAAGGGGCATTCATATTGTCTTTTTAATCCACTGCGACCTCCACAACTCTTCCAAGGGACATTAAAACCGTCTTGTTAAGCTACTGTCACCTTCACGTCCCTTCCAAGGGGCATTAAAACCCTCAATTTAAACCACTCTGTGCTCCACAGCTCTTGCAAGGGGCATTAATATTGTCTTTCTATTCCACTGTAACCTCCACCACTCTTCCAAGGGGCATTGATGGTGTCTTTTTATTTTACTGCGACCTCCACCACTCTTCCAAGGGGTATTAATATTGTCTTTTTATTCCACTGTGACCTCCACGTCTCTTCCAAGGGGCATTGATATTGTCTTTTTATTTAATTGGAACCTCCACCACTCTTCCAAGGGGCTTTGATATTGTCTTTTTGTTCCACTGTAACCTCCACCATTCTTCCAAGGGACATTGATATTGTCTTTTTATTCCACTGTAACCTCCACCACTCTTCCAAGGGGCATTGATATTGTCTTTTTATTCCTCCGTAACCTCCACCACTCTTCCAAGGGGCATTAATATTGTCTTTTTAATCCACTGCGACCTCTACCACTCCTCCAAGGGGCTTTAAAACTGTCTTGATAAGCTTCTGTGATCTCCACGTCTCTTCCAAGGGGCATTAAAACAACATGGTTAAACCACTGTAAATTCCACAGCTTTTCCAAGAGGCATTGATATTGTCTTTTTATTCAACTGTAACCTCCACCACTCTTCCAAGGGGCAATGATATTGTCTTTTTTTTCCACTGCGACCTCCACCACTCTTCCAAGGGGATTTGATTGTCTTTTTAATCCACTGCGACCTCCACCACTCTTCCAAGGGGCATTAAAACCGTCTTGTTAAACTACTGTGACCTCCACGTCCCTACCACGGGGCATTGATATTGTCATTTTATTACACTGCGACCTCCACCACTCTTCCAAGGGGCATTGATATTGTCTTTTAATCCACTGCGACATTCACCCCTCTTCCAAGGAACATTGATATTGTCTTTTTTTTCCACTGTAACCACCACCACTCTTCTAAGGGGCATTGATATTTTCTTCTTATTCCACTGCGACCTCCACCATTCTTCCAAGGGGCATCGATAATGTCTTTTTAATCCACTGCGACCTCCACCACTCTTCCAAGGGGCATTAAAACCATCTTGTTAAGCAACTGTGACCTCCACGTCTCTTCCAAGGGGCATTAAAACCGTCAATTTAAACCACTCTGAACTCCACAGCTCTTCCATGGGGCATTGATTTTGTCTTTTTAATCCACTGCGACCTTCATCTCTCTTCCAAGAAGCATTAAAACTGTGCTGTTTAGCTACTGTGACCTCCACGTCTATTCCACGGTGCCTTAAAACCTTCTGGTTAAACCACTGTGAACTTCACAGCTCTTCCATGGAGCAGTGATATTGTCTTTTTTATTCCACTGTAACGTCCACCACTCTTCCAAGGGGCATTGATGTTTTTTTTTATTTTACTTTGACCTCCACCACTCTTTCAAGAGGCATTAATATTGTCTTTTTATTCCACTCCGACCTCCACCACTCTTCCAAGGGTCATTGATATTGTCTTTTTATTCCTCTGTAACCTCCACCACTCTTCCAAGGGGCATTGATATTGTCTTTTTATTCCACTGCGACCTCCAACTCTCTTCCAAGGGGCATTAAAACCATCTTGTTAAGCTACTGTGACCTCCAAGTCTCTTCCACGAGGCATTGATATTGTCTTTTTATTCCACTGCGACCTCCACATCTCTTCCAAGTGGAATTGATACTGTCTTTTTATTCCACTACGACCTCCACCACTCTTCTAAGGGGCATTGATATTGTCTTTTTAATCCACTGCTACCTCCACCACTCTACCAAGGGGCATTAAAACAGTTTTGATAAGCTACTGTGCCCTCCACATCTCTTCCAAGGGGCATTAAAACCGTCTGGTTAAACCACTCTGAACTCCACAGCTCTTCCAAGAGGCATTGATATTGTATTTTTACTCGACTGTAACCTCCACCTCTCTTCCAAGGGGCATTAACTCCGTCTTGTTAAGCCACTGTGACCTCCACGTCTCTTCCATGGGGCATTAAAACCGTCAATTTAAACCACTCTGAACTCCACAGCTCTTGCAAGAGGCATTGATATTGTCTTTTTATTCCACTGTAACCTCCACCACTCTTCCAAGGGGCATTGATTTTGTCTTTTTAATCCACTGCGACCTCCATCACTCTTCCAATAATCATTGATATTGTCTTTTTATTTTTCTGCGACCTCCACCACTCTTCCAAGGGGCATTAATATTGTCTTTTTATTCCACGGTGCCTTAAAACCTTCTTGTTAAACCATTGTGAACTCCACAGCTCTTCCAAGGGGCATTGATAATGTCTTTTTATTCCACTCTAACCTCCACCACTCTTCCAAGGGGCGTTGATATTGTCTTTTTATTTTACTGCGACCTCCACCACTCTTCCAAGGGGCATTGATATTGTCTCTCTTTTCCACTGCGATCTCCACCAGTCTTCCAAGGGGCATTAAAACCGTATTGTTAAGCTACTGAGACCTCCTAGTCTCTTCCAAGGGGCATTAAAACCGTCTGGTTAAACCGCTCTGCGCTCCACAGCTCTTCCAAGGGGCATTGACAATGTCTTTTTATTCCATTGTAACCTTCTGCACTCTTTCAAGTGCATTGATATTGTCTTTTTATTCCTCTGCGACGTTCACGACTCTTCCAAGGGGCATTAAAGCCGTCTTGTTAAGCTACTGTGACCTCCAAGTTTCTTACACAGGGCATTGATATTGTCTTTTTATTCCACTGTAACCTCCATCACTCTTCCAAGGGGCATTGATATTGTCTTTTTATTCCCCTGTAACCTCCACCAATCTTCCAAGGGGCATTGATATTGTCTTTTTATTCCACTGCGACCTCCACCACTCTTCTCAGGGGCATTGATATTGTCTTTTAAATCCACAACGATCTCCACCACTCTTCCAAGGGGCATTAAAACAGTCTTGTTAAGCTGCTGTGACTTCCTCGTCTCTTCCAAGGGGCATTAAAACCGTCTGGTTAAACACTCTGAAATCCACAGCTCTTACAAGAGGCATTGATATTGTCTTTTTATTCGACTGTAACATCCACCACTCTTCCAAGCGGCATTGATATTGTCTATTTATTCCACTGCGACCTCCACCACTCTTCCAAGGGGTATTGATATTGTCTTTTTAATCCACTGCGACCTCTACCACTCATCCAAGGGGCTTTAAAACTGTCTTGATAAGCTTTTGTGACCTCCACGTCTCTTCCAATGGGCATTAAAACAGCATGGTTAAACCACTGTAAACTCCACAGCTTTTCCAAGAGGCATTGATATTGTCTTTTTATTCAACTGTAACCTCCACCACTCTTCCAAGGGGCATTGATATAGTCTTTTTAATCCACTGCGACCTCCACCACTCTTCCAAGGGGCATTAAAACCGTCTTGTTAAACTACTGTGACCTCCACGTCCCTACCAGGGGGCACTGATATTGTCTTTTTATTACACTGCGACCTCCACCACTCTTCCAAGGGGCATTGATATTGTCTTTTAATCCACTGCGACCTCCACCACTCTTCCAAGGGACTTTGATATTGTCTTTTTTTTCCACTGCGACATTCACCCCTCTTCCAAGGAACATTGATATTGTCTTTTTTTTCCACTGTAACCACCACCACTCTTCTAAGGGGCATTGATATTTTCTTCTTATTCCACTGCGACCTCCACCATTCTTCCAAGGGGCATCGATAATGTCTTTTTAATACACTGCGACCTCCACCACTCTTCCAAGGGGCATTAAAACCGTCTTGTTAAGCAACTGTGACCTCCACGTCTCTTCCAAGGGGCAGTAAAACCGTCAATTTAAACCACTCTGAACTCCACAGCTCTTCCATGGGGCATTGATATTGTCTTTTTAATCCACTGCGACCTCCATCTCTCTTCCAAGAAGCATTAAAACTGTGTTGTTTAGCTACTGTGACCTCCACGTCTATTCCACGGTGCCTTAAAACCTTCTGGTTAAACCACTGTGAACTCCACAGCTCTTCCATGGGGCATTGATATTGTCTTTTTATTCCACTGTAACCTCCACCACTCTTCCAAGGGGCATTGATATTTTTTTTTATTTTACTTCGACCTCCACCACTCTTTCAAGGGGCATTAATATTGTCTTTTTATTCCACTCCGACCTCCACCACTCTTCCAAGGGTCATTGATATTGTCTTTTTATTCCACTGTAACCTCCACCACTCTTCCAAGGGGCATTGATTTTGTCTTTTTATTCCACTGCGACCTCCAACTCTCTTCCAAGGGGCATTAAAACCATCTTGTTAAGCTACTGTGACCTCCAAGTCTCTTCCACGAGGCATTGATATTGTCTTTTTATTCCACTGCGACCTCCACATCTCTTCCAAGTGGAATTGATACGGTCTTTTTATTCCACTACGACCTCCACCACTCTTCTAAGGGGCATTGATATTGTCTTTTTAATCCACTGCTACCTCCACCACACTACCAAGGGGCATTAAAACAGTTTTGATAAGCTACTGTGACCTCCACATCTCTTCCAAGGGGCATTAAAACCGTCTGGTTAAACCACTCTGAACTCCACAGCTCTTCCAAGAGGCATTGATATTGTATTTTTACTCGACTGTAACCTCCACCTCTCTTCCAAGGGGCATTAAATCCGTCTTGTTAAGCCACTGTGACCTCCACGTCTCTTCCATGGGGCATTAAAACCGTCAATTTAAACCACTCTGAACTCCACAGCTCTTGCAAGAGGCATTGATATTGTCTTTTTATTCCACTGTAACCTCCACCACTCTTCCAAGGGGCATTGATTTTGTCTTTTTAATCCACTGCGACCTCCATCACTCTTCCAATAATCATTGATATTGTCTTTTTATTTTTCTGCGACCTCCACCACTCTTTCAAGGGGCATTAATATTGTCTTTTTATTCCACGGTGCCTTAAAACCTTCTGGTTAAACCATTGTGAACTCCACAGCTCTTCCAAGGGGCATTGATAATGTCTTTTTATTCCACTCTAACCTCCACCACTCTTCCAAGGGGCGTTGATATTGTCTTTTTATTTTACTGCGACCTCCACCACTCTTCCAAGGGGCATTGATATTGTCTCTCTTTTCCACTGCGATCTCCACCAGTCTTCCAAGGGGCATTAAAACCGTATTGTTAAGCTACTGAGACCTCCTAGTCTCTTCCAAGGGGCATTAAAACCGTCTGGTTAAACCGCTCTGCGCTCCACAGCTCTTCCAAGGGGCATTGACAATGTCTTTTTATTCCATTGTAACCTTCTGCACTCTTTCAAGTGCATTGATATTGTCTTTTTATTCCTCTGCGACGTTCACGACTCTTCCAAGGGGCATTAAAGCCGTCTTGTTAAGCTACTGTGACCTCCAAGTTTCTTACACAGGGCATTGATATTGTCTTTTTATTCCACTGTAACCTCCATCACTCTTCCAAGGGGCATTGATATTGTCTTTTTATTCCGCTGTAACCTCCACCAATCTTCCAAGGTGCATTGATATTGTCTTTTTATTCCACTGCGACCTCCACCACTCTTCTAAGGGGCATTGATATTGTCTTTTAAATCCACATCAATCTCCACCACTCTTCCAAGGGGCATTAAAACAGTCTTGTTAAACTGCTGTGACTTCCTCGGCTCTTCCAAGGGGCATTAAAACCGTTTGGTTAAACACTCTGAAATCCACAGCTCTTACAAGAGGCATTGATATTGTCTTTTTATTCGACTGTAACATCCACCACTCTTCCAAGCGGCATTGATATTGTCTATTTATTCCACTGCGACCTCCACCACTCTTCCAAGGGGTATTGATATTGTCTTTTTAATCCACTGCGACCTCTACCACTCCTCCAAGGGGCTTTAAAACTGTCTTGATAAGCTTTTGTGACCTCCACGTCTCTTCCAATGGGCATTAAAACAGCATGGTTAAACCACTGTAAACTCCACAGCTTTTCCAAGAGGCATTGATATTGTCTTTTTATTCAACTGTAACCTCCACCACTCTTCCAAGGGGCATTGATATAGTCTTTTTAATCCACTGCGACCTCCACCACTCTTCCAAGGGGCATTAAAACCGTCTTGTTAAACTACTGTGACCTCCACGTCCCTACCAGGGGGCACTGATATTGTCTTTTTATTACACTGCGACCTCCACCACTCTTCGAAGGGGCATTGATATTGTCTTTTAATCCACTGCGACCTCCACCACTCTTCCAAGGGACTTTGATATTGTCTTTTTTTTCCACTGCGACATTCACCCCTCTTCCAAGGAACATTGATATTGTCTTTTTTTTCCACTGTAACCACCACCACTCTTCTAAGGGGCATTGATATTTTCTTCTTATTCCACTGCGACCTCCACCATTCTTCCAAGGGGCATCGATAATGTCTTTTTAATACACTGCGACCTCCACCACTCTTTCAAGGGACATTAAAACCGTCTTGTTAAGCAACTGTGACCTCCACGTCTCTTCCAAGGGGCAGTTAAACCGTCAATTTAAACCACTCTGAACTCCACAGCTCTTCCATGGGGCATTGATATTGTCTTTTTAATCCACTGCGACCTCCATCTCTCTTCCAAGAAGCATTAAAACTGTGTTGTTTAGCTACTGTGACCTCCACGTCTTTTCCACGGTGCCTTAAAACCTTCTGGTTAAACCACTGTGAACTCCACAGCTCTTCCATGGGGCATTGATATTGTCTTTTTATTCCACTGTAACCTCCACCACTCTTCCAAGGGGCATTGATATTTTTTTTTATTTTACTTCGACCTCCACCACTCTTTCAAGGGGCATTAATATTGTCTTTTTATTCCACTCCGACCTCCACCACTCTTCCAAGGGTCATTGATATTGTCTTTTTATTCAACTGTAACCTCCACCACTCTTCCAAGGGGCATTGATTTTGTCTTTTTATTCCACTGCGACCTCCAACTCTCTTCCAAGGGGCATTAAAACCATCTTGTTAAGCTACTGTGACCTCCAAGTCTCTTCCACGAGGCATTGATATTGTCTTTTTATTCCACTGCGACCTCCACATCTCTTCCAAGTGGAATTGATACGGTCTTTTTATTCCACTACGACCTCCACCACTCTTCTAAGGGGCATTGATATTGTCTTTTTAATCCACTGCTACCTCCACCACACTACCAAGGGGCATTAAAACAGTTTTGATAAGCTACTGTGACCTCCACATCTCTTCCAAGGGGCATTAAAACCGTCTGGTTAAACCACTCTAAACTCCACAGCTCTTCCAAGAGGCATTGATATTGTATTTTTACTCGACTGTAACCTCCACCTCTCTTCCAAGGGGCATTAAATCCGTCTTGTTAAGCCACTGTGACCTCCACGTCTCTTCCATGGGGCATTAAAACCGTCAATTTAAACCACTCTGAACTCCACAGCTCTTGAAAGAGGCATTGATATTGTCTTTTTATTCCACTGTAACCTCTACCACTCTTCCAAGGGGCATTGATTTTGTCTTTTTAATCCACTGCGACCTCCATCACTCTTCCAATAATCATTGATATTGTCTTTTTATTTTTCTGCGACCTCCACCACTCTTCCAAGGGGCATTAATATTGTCTTTTTATTCCACGGTGCCTTAAAACCTTCTGGTTAAACCATTGTGAACTCCACAGCTCTTCCAAGGGGCATTGATAATGTCTTTTTATTCCACTCTAACCTCCACCACTCGTCCAAGGGGCGTTGATATTGTCTTTTTATTTTACTGCGACCTCCACCACTCTTCCAAGGGGCATTGATATTGTCTCTCTTTTCCACTGCGATCTCCACCAGTCTTCCAAGGGGCATTAAAACCGTATTGTTAAGCTACTGAGACCTCCTAGTCTCTTCCAAGGGGCATTAAAACTGTCTGGTTAAACCGCTCTGCGCTCCTCAGCTCTTCCAAGGGGCATTGACAATGTCTTTTTATTCCATTGTAGCCTTCTGCACTCTTCCAAGTGCATTGATATTGTCTTTTTATTCCTCTGCGACATTCATGACTTTTCCAAGGGGCATTAAAGCCGTCTTGTTAAGCTACTGTGACCTCCAAGTTTCTTACACAGGGCATTGATATTGTCTTTTTATTCCACTGTAACCTCCATCACTCTTCCAAGGGGCATTGATATTGTCTTTTTATTCCACTGTAACCTCCACCAATCTTCCAAGGGGCATTGATATTGTCTTTAAATTCCACTGCGACCTCCACCACTCTTCTAAGGGGCATTGATATTGTCTTTTAAATCCACAACGATCTCCACCACTCTTCCAAGGGGCATTAAAACAGTCTTGTTAAGCTACTGTGACCTCCTCGTCTCTTCCAAGGGGCATTAAAACCGTCTGGTTAAACACTCTGAACTCCACAACTCTTACAAGAGGCATTGATATTGTCTTTTTATTCGACTGTAACATCCACCACTCTTACAAGCGGCATTGATATTGTCTATTTATTCCACTGCGACCTCCACCACTCTTCCAAGGGACATTGATATTGTCTTTTTAATCAACTGCGACCTCCACCTATCTTCCAAGGGGCATTAAAACCATCTTGTGAAGCTACTGTGACCTCCAAATCCCTTCAACGGGGCATTGATATTGTCTTTTTATTCCACTGCGACCTCCACCACTCTTTCAATGGGCATTAAAACAGTCTTGTTATGCTACTGTGACCTCCACGTCCCTTCCACGGTGCATTAATATTGTCTTTTTATTCCATTGCGACCTCCACCGCTCTTAGAAGGGGCATTAAAACCGTATTGTTAAGCTACTGTGACCTTCAAGTCTCTTCCAAGGGGCATTAAAATCGTCTGGTTAAACTGCTCTTAGCTCCACCACTCTTCCAAGGGGCATTAAAACTGTCTTGTTAAGCTACTGTGACCCCCAAGTTTCTTACACAGGGCATTGATATTGTCTTTTTATTCCACTGTAACCTCCATCACTCTTCTAAGGGGCATTGATATTGTCTTTTAAATCCACAGCGATCTCCACCACTCTTCCAAGAGGCATTAAAAAAGTCTTGTTAAGCTACTATGACCTCCTCGTCTGTTCCAAGGGGCATTAAAACCGTCTGGTTAAACACTCTGAACTCCACCGCTCTTACAAGAGGCATTGATATTGTCTTTTTATTCGACTGTAACATCCACCACTCTTCCAAGCAGCATTGATATTGTCTATTTATTCCACTGCGACCTCCACCTCTCTTCTAAGGGGCATTGATATTGTCTTTTTAATCCACTGCGACCTCCACCACTCTTCCAAGTGGCATTAAAACAGTCTTGTTAAGCTACTGTGACCTCCACGTCTCTTCCAAGAGACATTAAAACCTTCTGGTTAAACCACTCTGAACTCCACAGCTCTTCCAAGGGGCATTGATATTGTCTTTTTATTCCACTGTAACCTCCACCACTCTTCCAAGGGGCATTGATTTTGTCTTTTTATTCCACTGCGACCTCCACCACTCTTCCAATGGGCATTGTTATTGTATGTTTAATCCCCTGCAACCTCCGCCACTCTTCCAAGGTGCATTTAAACAGTCTTGTTAAGCTACTGTGACCTCCAGGTCCCTTCCACGGGGCATTGATATTGTCTTTTTATTCCACTGCGACCTGCACCACTCTTCCAAGGGGCATTGATATTTTCTTTTTATTACACTACGAACTCAACCACTCTTCCAAGGGGCATTAAAACCGTCTTCTTATGCTACTGTGACGTCGACTTCTCTTCCAACGGGCATTAAAACCTTCTGGTTAAACCACTCTGAACTCCACAGCTCTTCCAAAGGGCATATGTATTGTCTTTTTATTCCACTCTAACCTCTGCCACTCTTCCAAGGGGCATTAAAACCATATTTTTAAGCTACAGTGACCTCCGCATCTCTTCCACGGGGCATTGATATTGTCTTTTGATTTCACTGTAACCTCCACCAATCTTCCAAGGGGCATTGATATTGTTTTTTTATTCCACTGCGACCTCCACCACTCTTCCAAGGGGCATTAAAACCGTCTTGTTAAGTTACTGTTACCTCCATGTCTCTTCCAAGGAGCGTTAAAACACTCTGGTTATACCGCTCTGAACTCCACAGCTCTTCCAAGGGGCTTTGATATTGTCTTTTTATTCCACTGCGACCTCCACCAGTCCTCCAAGAGGCATTAAAACCGTCTTGCTAAGCTACTGTGACCTCCACGTCTCTTCCACAGGGCATTGAAATTGTCTTTTTATTCCACTGTAACCTCCACCACTCGTTCAAGGGGCATTGATATTGTCTTTTTATTCCACTGCGACCTCCACCACTCTTCCAAGGGGCATTGATAATGTCTTTTTAATCCACTCCGACCTCTACCACTCTTCCAAGGGGCATTAAAACCGTCTTGTTAAGCTATTGTGGCCTCCACATCTCTTCCACGGGGCATTGATATTGTCTTTTTATTTAACTGTAACCTCCACCACTGTTCCAAGGGGCATTGATATTGTCTTTTTATTCCACTGTAACCTCCATCACTCTTCCAAGGGTCATTGATATTGTCTTTTTATTCAACTGTAACCTCCACCACTCTTCCAAGGGGCATTGATATTGTCTTTTTATTCCACTGCGACCTCCACCACTCTTTCAAGGGGCATTCATATTGTCTTTTTAATCCACTGCGACCTCCTCCACTCTTCCAAGGGGCATTAAAACCGTCTTGTTAAGCTACTGTCACCTCCACGTCCCTTCCAAGGGGCATTAAATCCGTCAATTTACACCACTCTGAACTCCACAGCTCTTGCAAGGGGCATTGATATTGTCTTTTTATTCCAATGTAACCTCAAGCACTCTTCTAAGGGTCATTGATATTGTCTTTTTATTCCACTGCAACTTCCACCTCTCTTCCAAGGGGCATTAAAACCGTCTTTTTAAGCTATTGTGACCTCCACATCCCTTCCAAGGTCCATTAAAACCGTCAATATAACCACTCTGAACTCCACAGCTCTTGAAAGAGGCATTGATATTGTCTTTTTACTCCACTGCAACTTACAGCACTCTTTCAAGGGGCATTGATATTGTCTTTTTATTCCACTACGACTTCCACCACTCTCCCAAGGTGCATTAAAAACATCTTGTTAAGCTACTGTAACGTCCATGTCTATTCCAAGCGGCATTGATATTGTCTTTTTATTCCACTGTAACCTCCATCACTCTTCCAAGGGTCATTGATATTGTCTTTTTATTCAACTGTAACCTCCACCACTCTTCCAAGGGGCATTGATATTGTCTTTTTATTCCACTGCGACCTCCACCACTCTTTCAAGGGGCATTCATATTGTCTTTTTATTCCACTGCGACCTCCTCCACTCTTCCAAGGGGCATAAAAACCGTCTTCTTAAGCTACTGTCACCTCCATGTCCCTTCCAAGGGGCATTAAAACCGTTAACTTAAACCACTCTGAACTCCACAGCTCTTGCAAGGGGCATAGATATTGTCTTTTTATTCCAATGTAACCTCAAGCACTCTTCCAAGGGGCATTGATATTGTCTTTTTATTCCAATGCAACTTCCACCTCTCTTCCAAAAGGCATTACAACCGTCTTGTTAAGCTATTGTGACCTCCACATCCCTTCCAAGGTGCATTAAAACCGTCAATATAACCACTCTGAACTCCACAGCTCTTGCAAGAGGCATTGATATTGTCTTTTTACTCCACTGTAACCTACAGCACTCTTTCAAGGGGCATTGATAGTCTTTTTATTCCACTACGACTTCCACCACTCTCCCAAGGTGCATTAAAAACATCTTGTTAAGCTACTGTAACGTCCATGTCTATTCCACGGGGCATTGATATTGTCTTTTTATTCCACTATATCCTCCACCACTCTTCCAAGGGATATTGATTTTGTCTTTTTATTCCAATGTAACCTCAAGCACTCTTCCAAGGGGCATTGATATGGTCTTTTTATTCCTCTGTAACCTACACCATCCTTCCAAGGGGTATTGATATTGTCTTTTTAATGTACTGCGACCTCCACCACTCTTCCAAGGGGCATTAGGACAATCTGGTTAAACCACTCTGAACTCCATAGCTCTTTCAAGAGGCATTGATATTGTCTTTTTATTTCACTGTAACCTCCATCACTCTTTCAATGGGCAGTGATATTGTCTTTTTATTCCACTGCGACGTCCACTACTCTTCCAAGGTGCATTAAAACTGTCTTGTTAAGCTACTGTGACCTCCACGTGTCTTCCAAGGGGTATTAAAACCATCTGTTTAATCCACTCGGAACTTCACATCTCTACCAAGGGGCATTGGTATTGTCTTTTTATTCCACTCTAACCTCCCAAACTCTTCCAAGGGGCATTGACATTGTCTTTTTATTCCACTGCGACCTCCATCATTATTCCAAGGGGCATTGATATTGTCTTTTTATTCCACTGCCATCTCCACAACTCTTCCAAGGGGCATTGATATTGTCTTTTTAATCCACTGCGACCTCCACCACTTTTCCAAGGGGCATTAAAAACGTCTTTTTAAGCTACTGTGACCTCCACGTCACTTCCAATGGGCATTAAAACCGTCTGGTTAAACCACTCTGAACTCCACAGCTCTTCCAAAGGGCATTGGTATTGTCTTTTTATTCCACTCTAACCTACACCACTCTTGCAAGGGGCATTAAAACTGTCTTGTTAAGCTACAGTGACCTCCAAATCTCTTCCACGTGGCATTGATATTGTCTTTAAATTCCACTGTAACCTCCACCACTCTTCCTCGGGGCATTGATATTGTCTTTTTAATCCACTGCGACCTCCACCACTCTTCCAAAGGGCATTAAAACCATCTTGTTAAGCTACTGTGACCCCCACGTCTCTTCCACGGGGCATTGATATTGTCTTTTTATTCCACTGCGACCTCCACCACTCTTCCTCGGGGCATTGATATTGTCTTTTTAATCCACTGCAACCTCCAACACTCTTCCATGTGTCATTAAAACCATCTTGTTAAGCTACTGTGACCTCCAGTTCTCTTCCATGGGGCATTAAAACCGTATGGTTAAACCAATCTGAACTCCACAGATCTTCCAAGGGGCATTGATATTGTCTTTTTATTCCACTGTATCCTCCACCACTCTTCCAAGGGGAATTGATATTGTCTTTTTATTCCACTGCGACCTCCACCACTCTTCTAAGGGGCATTGATATTGTCTTTTTAATCCACTGCGACCTCCACCACTCTTCGAAGGGGCATTGATATTGTCTTTTTAATCCACTGTGACCCCCACGTCTCTTCAAAGGGGCATTAAAACTGTCAATTTAAACCACTCTGAACTGCACAGCTCTTCCAAGGAGAACTGGTAATGTCTCTTTATTCCACTCTAACCTCCACCACTCTTCCAAGGGGCATTGACATTGTCTATTTATTCCACTGCGACCTCCACCACTCTTCCAAGGGGCATTAAAACCATCTTGTTAAGCTACAGGTACCTCCACAACTCTTCCATGGGGCATTGATATTGTCTTTTTATTCAACTGCAACCTCCACCACTCTTTCAAGGGGCATTGATTTTGTCTTTTTATTCCACTGCAACCTCCATCACTCTTCCATGTGTCATTAAAACCATCTTGTTAAGCTACTGTGACCTCCAGTTCTCTTCCATGGGGCATTAAAAACGTATGGTTAAACCAATCTGAACTCCACAGATCTTCCAAGGGGCATTGATATTGTCTTTTTATTCCACTGTATCCTCCACCACTCTTCCAAGGGGAATTGATATTGTCTTTTTATTCCACTGCGACCTCCACCACTCTTCAAAGGGGCATTAAAACCGTCTTGTTAAGCTACTGTGACCTCCATGTCTCTTCCACAGTGCATTGATATTGTCTTTTTATTCCACTGGAACCTCCAACACTCTTCTAAGGTGCATTGATATTGTCTTTTTATTCCACTGAGACTTCAACCACTCCTTCAAGAAAAATTGACATTGTCAATCCACTTCGACCTCCACCACTCTTCCAAGGGGCATTAAAACAGTCTTGTTAATCTACTGTGACCTCCAAGTCTCTTCCAAGGGCATTAAAACCGTCAATTTAAACCGCTCTCAACTCCACAGCTCTTGCAAGGGGCTTTGATATTGTTTTTTATTCCACTGTAACCTCCAGCACTCTTCCAAGGGGCATTGATATTGTCTTTTTATTCCACTGCGACTTTCACCACTCTTTTAATGGGCATTTATATTGTCTTTTTAATCAACTGCGACCTCCACCACTTGTCCAAGGGCCATTGAAACCGTGTTGTTAAGCTACTTTGATCTCCACGTCAATTCCACGGGGCATTAAAACCGTCAATTTAAACCACTCTGAACTCCACAGCTCTTGCAAGAGGCATTGATATTGTCTTTTTATTCCACTGTAACCTACAGCTCTCTTTCAAGGGGCATTGATATTGTCTTTTTATTCCACTACGACTTCCACCACTCTCACAAGTTGCATTAAAAACATCTTGTTTAGCAACTGTAACGTCCATGTCTATTCCACGTTGCATTGATATTATCTTTTTATTCCACTGTATCCTCCACCACTCTTCCAAGGGGTATTGATATTGTCTTTTTAATCCACTGCGACCTCCACCACTCTTCCAATAGGCATAAAAACAGTCTTGTTAAGCTACTGTGACCTCCACTTCTCTTCCAAGGGGCATTAAAACCATATTGTTAAGCTACTGTGACCTCCACGTCTCTTCCACGGGGCATTGATGTTGTCTTTTTATTCCACTGCAACATCCACAACTCTTACATGTGGCATTAAAACCGTCTTGTTAAGCTACTGTGACATCCACGTCTCTTCCAAGGGGCATTAAAACCGTATTGTTAAACCAATCTGAACTTCACAGATCTTCCAAGGGGCATTGATATTGTCTTTTTATTCCACTGTATCCTCCACCACTCTTCCAAGGGGCATTGATATTGTCTTTTTATTCCACTGCGACCTCCACCACTCTTCCAAGGGGCATTAGAACAGTCTTTTTAAGCTACTGTGACCTCCATGTCTCTTCCACAGGGCATTGATATTGTCTTTTTATTCCACTGGAACCTCCAACACTCTTCCAAGGGGCATTGATATTGTCTTTTTATTCCACTGCGACCTCCACCACTCTTTCAAGGGGCATTCACATTGTCTTTTTAATCCACTGCGATCTCCTCCACTCTTCCAAGGGGCATTAAAACCGTCTTGTTAAGCTACTGTCACCTCCACGTCCCTTCCAAGGGGCATTAAATCCTTCAATTTCAACCAGTCTGAACTCCACAGCTCTTGCAAGGGGCATTGATATTGTCTTTTTATTCCAATGTAACCTCAAGCACTCTTCCAAGGGGCATTGATATTGTCTTTTTATTCCACTGCAACTTCCACCTCTCTTCCAAGGGGCATTAAAACCGTCTTGTTAAGCTATTGTGACCTCCACATCCCTTCCAAGGGGCATTAAAACCGTCAATATAACCACTCTGATCTCCACAGCTCTTGCAAGAGGCATTTATATTGTCTTTTTACTCCACTGTAACCTACAGCACTCTTTCAAGGGGCATTGATATTGTCTTTTTATTCCACTACGACTTCCACCACTCTCACAAGGTGCATTAAAAACATCTTGTTTAGCAACTGTAACGTCCATGTCTATTCCACGTTGCATTGATATTATCTTTTTATTCCACTGTATCCTCCACCACTCTTCCAAGGGGTATTGCTATTGTCTTTTTATTCCACTGCGACTTCTACCTCTCTTCTAAGGGGCATTGATATTGTCTTTTTAATCCACTGCGACCTCCACCACTCTTCCAATAGGTATAAAAACAGTCTTGTTAAGCTACTGTGACCTCCACTTCTCTTCCAAGGGGCATTAAAACCATATTGTTAAGTTACTGTGACCTCCACGTCTCTTCCACGGGGCATTGATGTTGTCTTTTTATTCCACTTCAACATCCACAACTCTTACATGTGGCATTAAAACCGTCTTGTTAAGCTACTGTGACATCCACGTCTCTTCCAAGGGGCATTAAAACCGTATGGTTAAACCAATCTGAACTCCACAGATCTTCCAAGGGGCATTGATATTGTCTTTTTATTCCACTGTATCCTCCACCACTCTTCGAATGGGCATTGATATTGCCTTTTTATTCCACTGCGACCTCCACCACTCTTCCAAGGGGCATTAAAACAGTCTTTTTAAGCTACTGTGATCTCCATGTCTCTTCCACAGGGCATTGATATTGTCTTTTTATTCCACTGGAACCTCCAACACTCTTCCAAGGGGCATTCATAATGTCTTTTTATTCCTCTGCGACCTCCACCACTCTTTCAAGGGGCATTCATATTATCTTTTTAATCCACTGCGACCTCCTCCACTCTTCCAAGGGGCATTAAAACCGTCTTGTTAAGCTACTGTCACCTCCACGTCCCTTCCAAGGGGCATTAAATCCTTCAATTTCAACCACTCTGAACTCCACAGCTCTTGCAAGGGGCATTGACAATGTCTTTTTATTCCAATGTAACCTCAAGCACTCTTCCAAGGGGCATTGATATTGTCTTTTTATTCCACTGCAACTTCCACCTCTCTTCCAAGGGGCATTAAAACCGTCTTGTTAAGCTATTGTGACCTCCACATCCCTTCCAAGGTGCATTAAAACCGTCAATATAACCACTCTGAACTCCACAGCTCTTGCAAGAGGCATTGATATTGTCTTTTTACTCCACTGTAACCTACAGCACTCTTTCAAGGGGCATTGATACTGTCTTTTTATTCCACTACGACTTCCACCACTCTCCCAAAGTGCATTAAAAACATCTTGTTAAGCTACTGTGACGTCCATGTCTATTCCACGGGGCATTGATATTGTCTTTTTATTCCACTGTTACCTCCACCACTCTTCCAAGGGATATTGATATTGTCTTTTTATTCCACTGCGACTTCCACCTCTCTTCTAAGGGGCATTGATATTGTCTATTTAATCCACTGCGACCTCCACCACTTTTCCAAGAGGCATTAAAACAGTCTTGTTAAGCTACTGTGACCTCCACATCTCTTCCAAGGGGCATTAAAACCGTCTTGTTAAACCACTCTGAACTCCACAGCTCCTCCAAGGGGCATTGATATTGTCTTTTTATTCCGCTGTAACCTCCACCATCCTTCCAAGGGGTATTGATATTGTCTTTTTAATGTACTGCGACCTCCACCACTCTTCCAAGGGGCATTCGGACAATCTGGTTAAACCACTCTGAACTCCATAGCTCTTTCAAGAGGCATTGATATTGTCTTTTTATTTCACTGTAACCTCCATCACTCTTTCAATGGGCATTGATATTGTCTTTTTATTCCACTGCGACGTCCACCACTCTTCCAAGGTGCATTAAAACTGTCTTGTTAAGCTACTGTGACCTCCACGTGTCTTCCAAGGGGCAATAAAACCATGTGTTTAATCCACTCTGAACTTCACATCTCTTCCAAGGGGCATTGGTATTGTCTTTTTTTCCACTCTAACCTCCACCACTCTTCCAAGGGGCATTGACATTGTCTTTTTATTCCACTGCAACCTCCATCATTCTTCCAAGGGGCATTGATATTGTCTTTTCATTCCACTGCCATCTCCACCACTCTTCCAAGGGGCATTGATATTGTCTTTTTAATCCACTGCGACCACCACCACTTTTCCAAGGGGCATTAAAAACGTCTTTTTAAGCTACTGTGACCTCCACGTCACTTCCAATGGGCATTAAAACGGTCTGGTTAAACCACTCTGAACTCCACAGCTCTTCCAAGGGGCATTGGTATTGTCTTTTTATTCCACTCTAATCTCCACCACTCTTGCAAGCGGCATTAAAACTGTCTTGTTAAGCTACAGTGACCTCCACATCTCTTCCACGGGGCATTGATATTGTCTTTAAATTGCACTGTAACCTCCACCACTCTTCCTCGGGGCATTAATATTGTCCTTTTAATCCACTGCGACCTCCACCACTCTTCCATGTGTCATTAAAACCATCTTGTTAAGCTACTGTGACCTCCAGGTCTCTTCCATGGGGCATTAAAACCGTATGGTTAAACCAATCTGAACTCCACAGATCTTCCAAGGGGCATTGATATTGTCTTTTTATTCCACTGTATCCTCCACCACTCTTCCAAGGGGAATTGATATTGTCTTTTTATTCCACTGCGACCCCCACCACTCTTCAAAGGGGCATTAAAACCGTCTTGTTAAGCTACTGTGACCTCCATGTCTCTTCCATAGGGCATTGGTATTGTCTTTTTATTCCACTGGAACCTCCAACACTCTTCCAAGGTGCATTGATATTGTCTATTTATTCCACTGAGACTTCAACCACTCCTTCAAGAAAAATTGACATTGTCTTTTTAATCCACTTCGACCTCCACCACTCTTCCAATGGGCATTAAAAGAGTCTTGTTAATCTACTGTGACCTCCAAGTCTCTTCCAAGGGGCATTAAAACCGTCAATTTAAACCACTCTCAACTCCACAGCTCTTGCAAGGGGCTTTGATATTGTTTTTTATTCCACTGTAAAATCCAGCACTCTTCCAAGGGGCATTGATATTGTCTTTTTATTCCACTGCGACTTTCACCTCTCTTCCATGGGACATTAAAACCGCATTGTTAAGCTACTGTGACATCCACGTCTCTTTCACGGGGCATTGATATTGTCTTTTTATTCCACTGTAAACTCCACCACTCTTTCAATGTGCATTGATATTGTCTTTTTATTCCACTGCCACCTCCACCACTCTTCCAAGGAGCATTGATATTGCCTTTTTAATCCACTGCGACCTCCACAACTTTTCCAAGGGGCATTAAAAACGTCTTTTTAAGCTACTGTGACCTCCACGTCACTTCCAATTGGCATTAAAACCATCTGGTTTAACTACTCTGAACTCCACTGCTCTTCCAAGGGGCATTGATATTGTTCTTTTATTCCACTGCGACCTCCAATACTCTTCCAAGGGGCATTGATATTGTTTTTTTATTCCACTGCGACCTCCACCACTCTTTTAATGGGCATTTATATTGTCTTTTTAATCAACTGCGACCTCCACCACTTGTCCAAGGGCCATTGAAACCGTGTTGTTAAGCTACTTTGACCTCCACGTCAATTCCACGGGGCATTAAAACCGTCAATTTAAACCACTCTGAACTCCACAGCTCTCGCAAGAGGCATTGATATTGTCTTTTTATTCCAATGTAACCTCCAGTACTCTTCCAAGGGGCATTGATATTGTCTTTTTATTCCACTGCTAATTCCACCTCTCTTCCTAGGGGCATTAAAACCGTCTTTTTAAGCTACTGTGACCTCCACGTCTCTGTCACGGGGCATTGATATTGTCTTTTTCTTCCACTGTGACCTCCACCACTCTTCCAAGGGGCATTGATATTGTCTTTTTATTCCACTGGGAACTTCACCACTCTTCCAAGTGGCATTGATATTGTCTTTTTAATCCACTGCGACCTCCACCACTCTTCCAAGGGGCATTAAATTCGTATTGTTAAGCCACTATGACCTCCATGTCTCTTCCAAGGTGCATTAAAACCGTCAATTTAAACCACTCTGAACTCCACAGCTCTTGCAAGAGGCATTGATATTGTCTTTTTATTCCACTGTAACCTACAGCTCTCTTTCAAGGGGCATTGATATTGTCTTTCTATTCCACTACGACTTCCACCACTCTCACAAGTTGCATTAAAAACATTTTGTTTAGCAACTGTAACGTCCATGTCTATTCCACGTTGCATTGATATTATTTTTTTATTCCACTGTATCCTCCACCACTCTTCCAAGGGGTATTGCTATTGTCTTTTTATTCCACTGCGACTTCCACCTCTCTTCTAAGGGGCATTGATATTGTCTTTTTAATCCACTGCGACCTCCACCACTCTTCCAATAGGCATAAAAACAGTCTTGTTAAACTACTGTGACCTCCACTTCTCTTCCAAGGGGCATTAAAACCATATTGTTAAGCTACTGTGACCTCCACGTCTCTTCCACGGGGCATTGATATTGTCTTTTTATTCCACTGCAACATCCACAACTCTTACATGTGGCATTAAAACCGTCTTGTTAAGCTACTGTGACATCCACGTCTCTTCCAAGGGGCATTAAAACCATATGGTTAAACCAATCTGAACTCCACAGATCTTCCAAGGGGCATTGATATTGTCTTTTTATTCCACTGTATCCTCCACCACTCTTCCAAGGGGCATTGATATTGTGTTTTTATTCCACTGCAACCTCCACCACTCTTCCAAGGGGCATTGAAACAGTCTTTTTAAGCTACTGTGACCTCCATGTCTCTTCCACAGGGCATTGATATTGTCTTTTTATTCCACTGGAACCTCCAACACTCTTCCAAGGGGCATTGATATTGTCTTTTTATTCCAATGAGACTTCCACCACTCCTTCAAGGAGCATTGACATTGTCTTTTTAATCCACTTCGACCTCCACCACTCTTCCAAGGGGCATTAAAACAGTCTTGCTAATCCACTGTGACCTCCACGTCTCTTCCAAGGGGCATTAAAACCGTCAATTTAAACCACTCTCAACTCCACAGCTCTTGCAAGCCGCTTTGATATTGTTTTTTATGCCACTGTAACCTCCAGCACTCTTCCAAGGGGCATTGATATTGTCTTTTTATTCCACTGCGACTTTCACCTCTCTTACAAGGGACATTAAAACCGTCTTGTTAAGCTACTGTGACATCCACGTCTCTTTCACGGGGCATTGATATTGACTTTTTATTCCACTGTAAACTCCACAGATCTTCCAAGGGGCATTAATATTGTCTTTTTATTCCCCTGCCACCTCCACCACTCTTCCAAGGGGCATTGATATTGTCTATTTAATCCACTGCGATCTCCACCACTTTTCCAAAGGGCATTAAAAACGTCTTTTTAAGCTACTGTGACCTCCACGTCAATTCCACGGGGCATTAAAACCGTCAATTTAAACCACTCTGAACTCCACAGCTCTGGCAAGGGGAATTGATATTGTCTTTTTATTCCAATGTAACCTCCAGTACTCTTCCAAGGGGCATTGATATTGTCTTTTTATTCCACTGCTAATTCCACCTCTCTTCCTAGGGGCATTAAAACCGTCTTGTTAAGCTACTGTGACCTCCACGTCTCTGTCACGGGGCATTGATATTGTCTTTTTCTTCCACTGTGACCTCCACCACTCTTCCAAGGGGCATTGATATTGTCTTTTTAAACCACTTCGACCTCCACCACTCTTCCAAGGGGCATTAAAACCGTTTTGTTAAGCTACTGTGACCTCCACGTCTCTTCCAAGGTGCATTAAAACAGTCAATTTAAACCACTCTGAACTCCACAGCTCTTGCAAGAGGCATTGATATTGTCTTTTTACTCCACTGTAACCTACAGCACTCTTTCAAGGCTCATTGATATTGTCTTTTTATTCCACTACGACTTCCACCACTCTCCCAAGGTGCATTAAAAACATCTTGTTTAGCTACTGTAACGTCCATATCAATACCACCGGGCATTGATATTGTCTTTTTATTCCACTGTGTCCTCCACCACTCTTCCAAGGGGTATTGATATTGTCTTTTTATTCCACTGCGACTTCCACCTCTCTTCTAAGGGTCATTGATATTGTCTTTTTAATCCACTGCGACCTCCACCACTCTTCCAAGATGCATTAAAACAGTCTTGTTAAGCTACTGTGACCTCCACATCTCTTCCAAGGGGCTTTAAAACCGTCTGGTTAAACCACTCTGAACTCCACAGCTCTTCCAAGGGGCATTGATATGATCTTTTTATTCCAGTGTAACCTCCACCATTCTTCCACGGGGTATTGATATTGTCTTTTTAATGCACTGCGACCTCCACCACTCTTCCAAGGGGCATTGATATTGTCTTTTTAATCAACTGCGACCTCCACCTCTCTTACAAGGGGCATTAAAACAGTCTTGTTAAGCTACTGTGACCTCCTCGTCTCTTCTAAGAGGCATGAAAACCGTCTGGTTAAACACTCTGAATTCCACAGCTCTTCCAAGGGGCATTAATATTGTCTTTTTATTCGACTGTAACTTCCACCACTCTTCCAAGCGGCATTGATATTGTCATTTTATTCCACTGTGACCTCCACCACTCTTCCAAGGAGCATTGGTATTGTCTTTTTAATCAAATGCGACCTCCACCTCTCTTCCAAGGTGCATAAAAACCGTCTTGTGAAGCTACTGTGACCTCCACGTCCCTTCCACGGGGCATTGATGTTGTCTTTTTATTCCACTACGACCTCCACCACTCTTCCAAGGGGCATTGATATTGTCTTTTTAATCCAATGCGACCTCCACCACTCTTCCAAGGGGCATTGATATTGTCTTTTTAATCCACTGCAACCTCCACCACTCTTCCAAGGGGCATTAAAGCAGTCTTGTTAAGCTACTGTCAAGTCCATGTCTATTCCACTGGGCATTGATATTGTCTTTTTATTCCACTGTAACCTCCACCACTCATCCAAGTGGCACTGACATTGTCTTTTTATTCCACTGCGACTTCCACCTCTCTTCTAAGTGGCATTGATATTGTATTTTTAATCCACTTCGACCTCCACCACTCTTCCAAGCGCATTAAAATAGTCTTGTTAAGCTACTGTGACCTCCACGTCTCTTCCAAGGGGCATTAAAACTCTCTGGTAATACCACTCTGAACTCCACAGCTCTTCCAAGGGATATTGATATTTTCTTTTTATTCCACTGTAACCTCCACCACTCTTCCAAGTGGCATTGATTTTGTCTTTTTATTCCACTGCGACCTCCACCACTCTTCCAATGGGCACTGTTATTGTCTTTTTAATCCCCTGCAACCTCCACCACTCTTGCAAGGGGCATTAAAACTATCTTGTTAATCTACTGTGACCTCCACGTCCCTTCCACGGGTCATTGATATTGTCTTTTTATTCCACTGCGACCTCCTCCACTCTTCCAAGGGGCATTGATATTGTCTTTTTAATCCACTGCGAACTCAACCACTCTTCCAAGGGGCATTAAAACTGTCTTGTTATGCTACTGTGACGTCGACTTCTCTTCCAAGGGGCATTAAAACCATCTGGTTAAACCACTCTGAACTCCACAGCTCTTCCAAGGGGCATTTGTTTTGTCTTTTTATTCCACTCTAACCTCCACCACTCTTCCAAGGGTCATTGACATTGTCTTTTTATTCCACTGTGACCTCCACCACTCTTACAAGGGGCATTAAAACCATATTTTGTAAGCTACAGTGACCTCCACATCTCTTCCAAGGGGCATTGATATTGTCATTTTATTCCACTGTAACCTCCACCACTCTTCCAAGGGGCATTGATATTGTCTTTTTATTCCACTACGAACTCCACCACTCTTCCAAGGGGCATTGATATTGTCTTTTTATTCCACTGCGAACTCCACCACTCTTCCAAGGGGCATTAAAACCGTCTTGTTCAGTTACTGTGAACTCCACGTCTCTTCCAAGGAGCGTTAAAACCGTCTGGTTACACCACTCTGAACTCCACAGCTCTTCCAAGGGGCATTATTATTGTCTTTTTATTCCAATGTAACCTCCAACACTCTACCAAGGGGCATTGATAATGTATTTTTATTCCACTGCGACCTCCACCAGTCCTCCAAGAGGCATTAAACCGCCTTGATAAGCTACTGTGACCTCCATGTCTCTTCCACGGGGCATTGAAATTGTCTTTTTATTCCACTGTAACCTCCACCACTCGTCCAAGGGGCATTGATATTGTCTTTTTATTCCACTGCTACGTCCACCACTCTTCCAAGGGGCATTGATAATGTCTTTTTATTCCACTGCGACGTCCACCACTCTTCCAAGGGGCATTGATAATATCTTTTTAATCCACTGCGACCTCCACCACTCTTCCAAGGGGCATTAAAACCATCTTGTTAAGCTATTGTGACCTCCACATCTCTTCCACGGGGCATTGATATTGTCTTTTTATTTAACTGTAACCTCCACCACTGTTCCAAGAGGCATTGATATTGTCTTTTTATTCCACTGTGACCTCCACCACTCTTCCAAGGGGCATTGATATTGTCTTTTTATTCCACAGCGACCTCCACCACTTTTACAAGGGGCATTCATATTGTCTTTTTAATCCACTGCTACCTCCACCACTCTTCCAAGGGGCATTGATATTGTCTTTTTATTCCACTGGGACCTTCACCACTCTTCCAAGGGGCATTGATATTGTCTTTTTAATCCACTGCAACCTCCACCACTCTTTCAAGGGGCATTAAAAATGTCTTTTTAAGCTACTGTGACCTCCACGTCACTTCCAATTGGCATTAAAACCATCTGGTTAAACCACTCTGAACTCCACAGCTCTTCCAAGGGGCATTGGTATTGTCTTTTTATTCCACTCTAACCTCCACCACTCTTCTATGGGGCATTGACATTGTCTTTTTATTCCACTGCGAACTCCACCATTCTTCCAGGGGGCATTAAAACTGTCTTGTTAAGCTACAGTGACCTCCACATCTCTTCCACGGGGCATTGATATTGTCTTTAAATTCCACTGTAACCTCCACCACTCTACCAAGGGGCATTGATTTTGTATTTTTATTCCACTGCGACCTCCACCACTCTTCCAAAGGGCATTGATATTGCCTTTTTAATCCACTGCGACCTCCACCACTCTTCCAAAGGGCATTAAAACCATCTTGTTAAGCTACTGTGACCTCCATGTCTCTTCCACATGGCATTGATATTGTCTTTTTATTCCACTGTAACATGCATCACTCTTGCATGTGGCATTAAAACCGTCTTGTTATGCTATTGTGACCTCCACGCCTCTTCCAAGGGGCATTAAAACCGTATGGTTAAACAAATCTGAACTCCATAGATCTTCCAAGGGGCATTGATATTGTCTTTTTATTACACTGTATCCTCCACCACTCTTCCAAGTGGCATTGATATTGTCTTTTTATTCCACTGCGACCTCCACCACTCTTCCAAGGGGCATTAAAACAGTCTTGTTAAGCTACTGTGACCTCCATGTCTCTTCCACATGGCATTGATATTGTCTTTTTATTCCACTGGAACCTCCAACACTCTTCCAAGGTGCATTGGTATTGTCTTTTTAAGCTACTGTGACCTCCACGTCACTTCCAATGGGCATTAAAACCGTCTGGTTTGACTACTCTGAACTCCATTGCTCTTCCAAGGGGCATTGATATTGTCTTTTTAATCCACTGTTACCTACACCACTCTTCCAAGGGGCATTGATATTGTTTTTTTTATTCCACTGCGACCTCCACTACTCTTTCAAGGGGCATTGATATTGTCTTTTTATTCCACTGCGACCTCCAACACTCTTCTAAGGGGCATTTATATTGTCTTTTTAATCAACTGCGACCTCCACCACTCTTCCAAGGGCCATTGAAACCGTGTTGTTAAGCTACTTTGACCTCCACGTCAATTCCACGGGGCATTAAAACCATCAATTTAAACCACTCTGAACTCCACAGCTCTTGTAAGGGTCATTGATATTGTCTTTTTATTCCAATGTAAGCACCAGCACTCTTCCAAGGGGCATTGATATTGTCTTTTTATTCCACTGCAACTTCCTCCTCTCTTCCAAGGGGCATTAAAAACGTCTTGTTAAGCTACTGTGACCTCCAAGTCTCTTTCACGGGGCATTGATATTGTCTTTTTATTCCACTGTAACCTCCACCACTCTTCCAAGGGGCATTTATATTGTCTTTTTATTCCACTGGGACCTTCACCACTCTTCCAAGGGGCATTGATATTGTCTTTTTAATCCACTGTTAACTACACCACTCTTCCAAGGGGCATTGATATTGTTTTTTTTATTCCACTGCGACCTCCACTACTCTTTCAAGGGGCATTGATATTGTCTTTTTATTCCACTGCGACCTCCACCACTCTTCTAAGGGGCATTTATATTGTCTTTTTAATCAACTGCGACCTCCACCACTCTTCCAAGGGCCATTGAAACCGTATTGTTAAGCTACTTTGACCTTCACGTCTCTTCCAAGGTGCATTAAAATGGTCAATTTAAGCCACTCTGAACTCCACAGCTCTTGCAAGAGGCATTGATATTGTCTTTTTATTCCACTGTAACCTACAGCACTCTTTCAAGGGGCATTGATATTGTATTTTTATTTCACTATGACTTCCACCACTCTCCCAAGGTGCATTAAAAACATCTTGTTTAGCTACTGTAATGTCCATGTCTATTCCACTGGGCATTGATATTGTCTTTTTATTCCACTGTATCCTCCACCACTCTTCCAAGGGGTATTGATATTGTCTTTTTATTCCACTGCTACCTCCACCTCTCTTCTAAGGGGCATTGATATTGTATTTTTATTCCACTATAACCTCCACCATTCTTCCAAGGGGTATTGATATTGTCTTTTTAATGCACTTCGACCTCCACCACTCTTCCAATGGGCATTAAAACCATCTGGTTAAACCACTCTTAACTCCATAGCTCTTTCAAGAGGCATTGATATTGTCTTTTTATTTCACTGTAAACTCCACCACTCTTTCAAGGGGCATTGATATTGTCTTTTTATTCCACTGCGACCTCCACCACTCTTCCAAGGGGCATTAAAACTGTCTTGTTAAGCTACTGTGACCTCCACGTGTCTTACTCGGGGCAATGATATTGTCTTTTTAATCCACTGTGACCTCCACCACTTTTCCAAGGGGCATTAAAACCGTCTTGTTAATCTACTGTGATCTCCACGTCTCTTCCAAGGGGCAATAAAACCATCTGGTTAAACCACTCTGAACTCCACAGCTCTTCCAAGGGGCATTGGTATTGTCTTTTTATTCCACTCTAACCTCCACCACTCTTCCAAGGGGCATTGACATTGTCTTTTTATTCCACTGCGACCTCCATCATTCGTCCAAGAGGCATTGATATTGTCTTTTTATTCCACTGCCACCTCCACCACTCTTCCAAGTGGCATTGACATTGTCTTTTTATTCCACTGCGACTACCACCTCTCTTCTAAGGGGCATTGATATTGTCTTTTTAATCCACTGTAACCTCCACCACTTTTCCTATGGGAATTGATATTGTCTTTTTATTATTATTATTTATTATTATAGCGCCATTTATTCTATGGCGCTTTACATGTGATAGGGATATACCAAATAAAAGCATTTACATAATCTTAACAAAACGAGTCAGCGACTAGTACAGGAGGAGCAAGGATCCTGCCCGCGAGGGCTCACATTCTAGAAGGGATGGGTGAGGATACATTAGGTGAGGGTAGAGTGGGTCATGCAGCGGTGGTTACTGCAGGTTGTAGGCTTGTCGGAAGAGGTGGGTCTTCAGGTTTGTTTTGAAGGTTTCCACGGTCGGCGAGAGTCTGATGTGCTGGGGTAGAGAGTTCCAGAGTAGGGGGGATGAACGGGAGAAATCTTGTATACGATTGTGGGAGGAGGAGATAAGAGGGGAGTAGAGAAGGAGATCTTGTGAGGATCGGAGGTTGCATGCAGGTAACTACCGGGAGACTAGGTCACAGATGTATGGGGGAGACAAGTTGTGGATGGCTTTGTATGCCATGGTTAGAGTTTTGAACTGGATTCTCTGGGCAATGGGGAGCCAGTGAAGAGATTGACAGAGAGGAGAGGACGGGGAATAGCGGGGGAACAGGTGAATTAGTCGAGTAGCAGAGTTTAGGATAGATTGGAGAGGCGCTAGAGTGTTCTAAGGGAGGCCACGGTGCAGGAGGTTGCAGTAGTCGAGGCGGGATATGATGAGGGCATGCACTAGTGTTTTGGCAGCGTCTTTGCTGAGGAATGCACGGATCCGGGAGATGTTTTAGAGTTGGAGTTGGCAGGAAGTGGAAAGGGCTTGGATATGTGGCTTGAAGGAGAGATCAGAGTCCAGGGTTACTCCAAGGCAGCGAGCTTGTGGGACTGGGGAGAGTGAACAGCCATTGACGTTGATGGCTAGGTCAGATGGGGGATGTGAATGAGAGGGTGGAAAGATGATGAACTCTGTTTTATCCATGTTGAGTTTTAGAAATCTGTCAGAGAAGAAGAATGACATGGCGGACAGACTTTGTGGGATTTTGGTTAGTAGGGAGGAGATATCGGGTCCAGAGAGGTAGATCTGTGTGTCGTCAGCATAGAGGTGATACTGAAAACCGTGAGACTCTATGAGCTGTCCCAGGCCAAAGGTGTAGATGGAGAAGAGCAGAGGTCCTAGAATTGAACCTTTGGGGACACCGACAGTTAGGAGGCGAGATGAGGAGGTGGTGCGTGAGTGGGAGACGCTGAATGTCCTGTCTGATAAGTATGAGGAGATCCAAGATAGAGCCAAGTCCGTGATGCCAAGAGATGAGAGAATCTGGAGTAAGAGGGAATGGTCCACTGTGTCAAAGGCAGATGACAGGTCCAGAAGGAGGAGGATGGAGTAGTGTCGCTTGGATTTGGCATTTAGTAGGTCGTTGGTGACTTTGGTCAGGGCAGTTTCAGTCGAGTGATGCGGTCGGAAGCCAGATTGCAGGTGGTCGAAGAGGGAGCAGGAGGAGAGATGGGAGGACAGTTCAAGGTAGACATGTTGTTCTAGTAGTTTTGAGGCAAAGGGGAGGAGTGATATGGGGCGGTGGCAAGTCAGAGAGGAAGGGTCAAGGGAGGGCTTTTTTAGGATAGGTGTGATTGCGGCATGTACGAAATATGAGGGGAAGACACCGGTTGTTAGTGACAGATTGAAGAGGTGGGTTAGGGTTGGGATGAAGACTGTGGTAAGGTTAGTGATGAGGTGGGATGGGATTGGGTCAAGTTCGCAGGTGGTGAGGTGTGATTTGGAGAGTAAAGAGGAGACTTGACCTTCTGTAATGGTGGAGAAGTGGGGTTTGGAGGAGGAGGGTTGAATAGATATGAGGAGGGGTTGTGTGGACTTTAGGCAAAAGTTTTGTCTGATGGTGTCAATCTTCTGTTTGAAGAATGAGGCACAGTAGTCGGCTGAGATGAGAGAAGAGGGAGGAGGTGCAGGGGGACGAAGGAGAGAGTTGAAAGTGTTAAATAGCTGTTTAGGGTTGTGAGATAGGGAGGATATGAGACATGAGAAGTAGGTTTGTTTTGCTGTAGTGAGTGCGAACTTGAAATTAGTGAGGGATTGCTTGAATGCGATGGAGTGCTTGATGGAGTGAGACCTTTTCCATCTCTGCTCCGCAACCCTGGAGGCCCGGCGCAGTTCTTTAGTAAGTTTAGTGTGCCAGGGTTGGCCTGTTGAATGTGCGAGATGTGGTGTGTGTGAGAGGGGCGATCGAGTCTAGAGCTGCAGCTATTGTGGTGTTATATGAAGCAGCAGCAATGTCTGCATCGTGTAAGGAATTTATGTCTGTAAGAGGGAGGAGGGATTCAGAGAGTGAGTGTAAGTCAAGGTGTTTGAGATTTCTGCGAGGGTATGCAAATTTGTGGAGTGGGGATTGTTGCCCCGGGGAGGAGAGAGAAGAGAATGTAAGTAGGCTGTGATCAGAGAGAGGGAGAGGTGAGTTAGAGAGGTTAGATAGGGAACAGAGGCGGGTGAAGATGAGGTCCAGTGTGTGGCCATCTTTGTGGGTGGGTGTGGAAGACCATTGAGTGAGTCCGAAGGAGGAAGAGAGAGATATGAACTTAGAGACAGACGAGTGGGAAGTGTTAGTGGGGATGTTGAAGTCACCCATTATGATAGTGGGGATGTCAGTGGAGAGGAAGTGAAGCAGCCAGGTGGTGAAGTGGTTTAAGAAGGTGGTGGCTTGCCCTGGGGGTCGGTAAACGACGGCGAGTTGGAGGTTGGAGGGGGAATAGATGCGTACACAGTGCACCTCAAAAGAGGGGAGTGTAACGGAGGGTGGCAGTGGGATTTGGGTGAAAGCGCAGTGTTCTGATAGGAGAAAACCTACGCCTCCGCCATGTTTGCCATTAGAGCGGGGTGCGTGGGAAAGGTGGAATCCGCCATATGAAAGTGCAGCTGGGGAGGCTGTGTCAGAGGGGGTGAGCCAGGTTTCAGTGATGGCGAGGAAGGAAAGTTTGTTTGTAATGAAAAGATCGTGGATGAAGGAAAGTTTGTTGCAGACAGAGCGAGCGTTCCATAGAGCTCCTGTTAGATCAACTAAGGGAGTGGGGATTGGTTGGATGGGTATGAGGTTAGAAGGGTTGCGACAGTGTGTGGAAGGACGTGGATAGGAGGAAGAAGTAACTGTGGGGATATGGCGAGGAGGACCAGGATTTGGAGAGATATCTCCAGCAGTGAGGAGGAGCAGAGAAAGTGTTAGCAGGTGGGAGCAAGAGAGAGCATGAGGTGGCTGTCTGTCTTTGGAGCTCCAGGATTGAATGTTTAGGAATAATTTGGAGGAGGAGGTGAGATGAATGGGGAGGATGGAGGGAGAGATGAAGAGTTTCTTACTAGGTGTAAGGAATTGAGGGGTTACAAGAAAGTGGAGGACTATAGAGGAAAAAGTGAGAGCTAACAGAAACATAGTTGAAAGAAAGTAAGTGGTCAAAGTGTTGGTTACCTGACTTCTGCCCTGACTAACTGCCTCTGAAATAACTGCCACTTATCTCCGAAGCCACTTTGCACAAGAAGACGCGTCCACCACTTACAGAGCTTCTAAATATATAAGGCACATTAAACTATCAGGTGACGGGCATTGTGGGAGCTGCATATGGCTAAATAAGCAGCTGGTCGTCTCACCAGGATATGGCAGGGTGATCAAACACAGAGCTAGGACTCTAGTCTCTGCAGTTTAGCACCTCTAAAAATCAGATAAGATCTATAGTGGGGAAGGGACAGACATATGTGGGTATTGAATGGAGTGGGACAGATAAAGCAGAGAAGTTATGCAGAGCATGTACCAGTGAGGTGAATCAGCAAAGCAGAGCATTAGATTACTGCAGAAACAGCAAGCAGAGAAGTTATGCAGAGCATGTACCAGTGAGGTGAACCAGCAAAGCAGAGCATTAGATTACAGCAGACACAGCAAGCAGAGAAGTTATGCAGAGCATGTACCACTGAGGTTATTCCACTGCGACCTCCACCACTCTTCCAAGGGGCATTGATATTGTCTTTTATTCCACTGTAACCTCCAACACTGTTCTAAGGGGCATTAAAAGCGTCTTGTTAAGCTACTGTGACCTCCACGTCTCTTCCACACTGCATTGTTATTGTCTTTTTATTCCACTGCGACCTTCACCACTCTGCCAAGGGGCATTAAAACCGTCTTGTTAAGCTACTGTGATGTCCACGTCTCTTCCACGGGGCATTGATTTTGTCTTTTTATTCCACTGTAACCTCCACCACTCTTCCAAGAGGCATTGATATTGTCTTTTTTTCCACTGTAACCTCCACCACTCTTCCAAGGGGCATTGATATTGTCTTTTCATTCCACTGCGACCTCCACCACTCTTCCAAGGTTCATTGATATTGTCTTTTTAATCCACTGCGACCTCCACCACTCCTCCAAGGGGCATTAAAACGTTTTTTTTAAGCTACTGTGACCTCCTCGTCTCTTCCAAGGGGCTCTAAAACCGATTGGTTAAACCACTCTGTACTCCACAGCTCTTCCAAGGGGCATTGATATTGTCTTTTTATTTCACTGTAACTTCCACCACTCTTTCAAGGGGCATTGATATTGAATTTTTATTCCACTGTGACCTCCACCACTCTTCCAAGGGGCATTAAAACTGTCTTGTTAAGCTACTGTGACCTCCAAGTCTCTTCCAAGGGGCATTAAAACCGTCTGGTTAAACCGATCTGAGCTCCACAGCTCTTCCAAGGGGCATTGATATTGTCTTTTTATTCAACTGTAACCTCCACCACTCTTCCAAGGCTCATTCTAACCGTCTTGTTAAGCTACTGTGATCTCCACGACTCTTCCAAGGGGCATTAAAACCGTCAATTTAAACCACTCTGAACTCCACAGCTCTTGCAAGAGGCATTGATTTTGTCTTTTTAATCCACTGCGACCTCCATCACTCTTCCAAGAAGCATTAAAACCATCTTGTTTAGCTACTCTGACCTCCACGTCTATTCCACTGTGCCTTAAAGCCTACTGGTTAAACCACTGTGAACTCCACAGCTCTTCCAAGAGGCAATTTTATTGTCTTTTTATTCCACCGTAACCTCCACCACTCTTCCAAGGGGCATTGATATTGTCTTTTTATGTTACTGCGACCTCCACCACTCTTCCAAGGGGACAACAACATTGTCTTTTTATTCCACTGCGACCTCCACCACTCTTCCAAGGGTCATTGATATTGTCTTTTTATTCCACTGTAACCTCCACCACTCTTCCAAGGGGCATTGATATTGTCTTTTTATTCCACTGCGACCTCCACCTCTCTTCCAAGTGGCATCAAAACCATCTTGTTAAGCTACTGTGACCTCCAAGTCTCTTCCACGAGGCATTGATATTGTCTTTTTATTCCACTACGACCTCCAAATCTCTTCCAAGGGGAATTGATATTGTCTTTTTATTCCACTGCGACCTCCACCACTCTTCTAAGGGACATTGATATTGTCTTTTTTGTCCACTGCGACCTCCACCACTCTTCCAAGGGGAATTAAAACAGTCTTGATAAGCTACGGAGACCTCCTGGTCTCTTCCAAGGGGCATTAAACCGTCTGGTTAAACCACTCTGTAGTCCACAGCTCTTCCAAGAGGCATTGATATTGTCTTTTTATTCGACTGTAACCTCCACCACTCTTCCAAGGGGAATTGACATTGTCTCTGTTTTCCACTGCGACCTGCACCACTCTTCCAAGGGGCATTGATATTGTCTTTTTATTCCACTGCAACCTCCGCCACTCTTCCAAAGGGCATTAATATTGTCTTTTATTCCACTGTAACCTCCACCACTGTTCTAAGGGCATTAAATCTGTCTTGTTAAGCTACTGTGACCTCCACGTCTCTTCCACAGGGCATTGTTTTTGTCTTTTTATTCCACTCCGACCTCCACCACTCTGCCAAGGGGCATTAAAACCATCTTGCTAAGCTACTGTGATGTCCACGTCTCTTCCACAGGGCATTGATATTGTCTTTTTATTCCACTGTAACCTCCACAACTCTTCCAAGGGGCATTGATATTTTCTTTTTATTCCACTGCGACCTCCACCACTCTTCCAAGGTTCATTGATATCGTCTTTTTAATCCATTGCGACCTCCATCTCTCTTCCAAGAAGCATTGAAACCGGCTTGTTAAGCTACTGTGACCTACAAGTCTATTCCACGGTGCATTAAAACTTTCTGGTTAAACCACTGTGAACTTCACAGCTCTTCCAAGGGGCATTAAAACGGTCAATTTAAACCACTCTGAACTCCACAGCTCTTGCAAGAGGCATTGATATTGTCTTTTTATTCCACTGTAACCTCCACCACTCTTCCAAGGGGCATTGATTTTGTCTTTTTAATCCAACTGCGACCTCCATCACTCTTCCAAGAAGCATTAAAACCATCTTGTTTAGCTACTGTGACCTCCACGTCTATTCCACGGTACCTTAAAACCTTCTGGTTAAACCACTGTGAACTCCACAGCTCTTCCAAGGGGCATTGATATTGTCTTTTTATTCCACTGTAACCTCCACCACTCTTCCAAGGGGCATTAATATTGTCTTTTTATTTTACTGCGACCTCCACAACTCTTACAAGCGGCATTAATATTGTCTTTTTATTCCACTGCGACCTCCACCACTCTTCAAGGGTCATTGATATTGTCTTTTTATTCCACTGTAACCTCCAGCACTCTTCCAAGGGGCATTGATATTGTCTTTTTATTACACTGCGACCTCCACCTCTCTTCCAAGGGGCATTAAAACTATCTTGTTAAGCTACTGTGACCTCCAAGTCTCTTCCACGAGGCACTGATATTGTCCTTTTATTCCACTGTGAACTCCACCACTCTTGCAAGGGGCATTGACATTGTCTATTTATTCAACTGCGACCTCCACCACTCTTCCAATGGGCATTGATATTGTCTTTTTAATCCACTTCAACCTCCACCACTCTTCCAAGGGGCATTAAAGCTGTCTTGTTAAGCTACTGTCACGTACATGTCTATTCCATGGGGCATTGATATTGTCTTTTTATTCCACTGTAACCTCCACCACTCTTCCAAGTGGCATTGACATTGTCTTTTTATTCCACTGCGACTTCCACCTCTCTTCTAAGGGGCATAGATATTGTCTTTTTAATCCACTGCCACCTCCACCACTCTTCCAAGTGGCATTGACATTGTCTTTTTATTCCACTGCGACTTCCACCTCTCTTCTAAGGGGCATAGATATTGTCTTTTTAATCCACTGCCACCTCCACCACTCTTCCAAGGGGCATTAAAACAGTCTTGTTAAGCTACTGTGACCTCCACGTCTCTTTCAAGGGGCATTAAAACCGTCATGTTAAACCACTCTGAACTCCACAGCTCTTCCAAGGGCCATTGATATTGTCTTTTTATTCCACTGTAATCTTCGCCACTCTTCCATGGGGCATTGATTTTGTCTTTTTATTCCACTGCGACCTCCACCACTCTTCCAATGGGCATTGTTATTGTCTTTTTAGTCCCCTGCGACCTCCATCACTCTTCCAAGAAGCATTAAAACCATCTTGTTTAGCTACTGTGACCTCCACGTCTATTCCACGGTACCTTAAAACCTTCTGGTTAAACCACTGTGAACTCCACAGCTCTTCCAAGGGGCATTGATATTGTCTTTTTATTCCACTGTAACCTCCACCACTCTTCCAAGGGGCATTAATATTGTCTTTTTATTTTACTGCGACCTCCACAACTCTTACAAGCGGCATTAATATTGTCTTTTTATTCCACTGCGACCTCCACCACTCTTCAAGGGTCATTGATATTGTCTTTTTATTCCACTGTAACCTCCAGCACTCTTCCAAGGGGCATTGATATTGTCTTTTTATTACACTGCGACCTCCACCTCTCTTCCAAGGGGCATTAAAACTATCTTGTTAAGCTACTGTGACCTCCAAGTCTCTTCCACGAGGCACTGATATTGTCCTTTTATTCCACTGTGAACTCCACCACTCTTGCAAGGGGCATTGACATTGTCTATTTATTCAACTGCGACCTCCACCACTCTTCCAATGGGCATTGATATTGTCTTTTTAATCCACTTCAACCTCCACCACTCTTCCAAGGGGCATTAAAGCTGTCTTGTTAAGCTACTGTCACGTACATGTCTATTCCATGGGGCATTGATATTGTCTTTTTATTCCACTGTAACCTCCACCACTCTTCCAAGTGGCATTGACATTGTCTTTTTATTCCACTGCGACTTCCACCTCTCTTCTAAGGGGCATAGATATTGTCTTTTTAATCCACTGCCACCTCCACCACTCTTCCAAGGGGCATTAAAACAGTCTTGTTAAGCTACTGTGACCTCCACGTCTCTTTCAAGGGGCATTAAAACCGTCATGTTAAACCACTCTGAACTCCACAGCTCTTCCAAGGGCCATTGATATTGTCTTTTTATTCCACTGTAATCTTCGCCACTCTTCCATGGGGCATTGATTTTGTCTTTTTATTCCACTGCGACCTCCACCACTCTTCCAATGGGCATTGTTATTGTCTTTTTAGTCCCCTGCAACCTCCACCACTCTTCCAAGGGGCATTAAAACCGTCTTGTTAAGCTACTGTGACCTCCACGTCCCTTCCACAGGGCATTGATATTGTCTTTTTATTCCACTGCGACCTCCACCACTCTTCCAAGGGGCATTGATTTTGTCTTTTTAATCCACTGCGAACTTCACCACTCTTCCAAGGGGAAATAAAACCGTCTTCTTATGCTACTGTGACGTCGACTTCTCTTCCAAGGGGCATTAAAACCATCTGGTTAAACCACTCTGAACTCCACAGCTCTTCCAAGGTGCATTTATTGTCTTTTTATTCCACTCTAACCTCTACCACTCTTCCAAGGGACATTGACATTGTCTTTTTATTTCACTGCGACCTCCAACACTCTTCCAAGGGGCATTAAAACCATATTGTTAAGCTACAGTGAACTCCACATCTCTTCCACGGGGCATTGATATTCTCTTTTTATTCCACTGTAACCTCCGCCAATCTTCCAAGGGGCATTGATATTGTTTTTTTATTCCAGTGCGACCTCCACCACTCTTCCAAGGGGCATTAAAACCGTCTTGTTAAGTTACTTTGACCTCCACGTCAATTCCAGGGAGCGTTAAAACCGTCTGGTTATACCACTCTGAACTCCACAGCTCTTCCAAGGGGCATTATTATTGTCTTTTTATTCCACTGTAACCTCCACCACTCGTCCAAGGGGCATTGATATTGTCTTTTTATTCCACTGCGACCTCCACCACTCTTCCAAGGGGCATTAAAACCGTCTTGTTAAGCTATTGTGACCTCCACATCTCTTCCACGGGGCATTAATATTGTCTTTTTATTTAATTGTAACCTCCACCACTGTTCCAAGGGGCATTGATATTGTCTTTTTGTTCACTGTAACCTCCATCACTCTTCCAAGGGGCATTGATATTGTCTTTTTATTCCACTGTAACCTCCACCACTCTTCCAAGGGGCATTGATATTGTCTTTTTATTCCACTTCGACCTCCACCACTCTTACAAGGGGCATTCATATTGTCTTTTTAATCCACTGCGACCTCCACAACTCTTCCAAGGGACATTAAAACCGTCTTGTTAAGCTACTGTGACCTCCACGTCCCTTCCACAAGGCATTGATAGTGTCTTTTTATTCCACTGCGACCTCCACCACTCTTCCAAGGGGCATTGATATTGTCTTTTTAATCCACTGCGAACTTCACCACTCTTCCAAGGGGAAATAAAACCGTCTTGTTAGGCTACTGTGACGTCGACTTCTCTTCCAAGGGGCATTAAAACCATCTGGTTAAACCACTCTGAACTCCACAGCTCTTCCAAGGGGCATTTGTATTGTCTTTTTATTCCACTCTAACCTCCACCACTCTTCCAAGGGACATTGACATTGTCTTTTTATTTCACTGCGACCTCCAACACTCTTCCAAGGGGCATTAAAACCATATTGTTAAGCTACAGTGAACTCCACATCTCTTCCACGGGGCATTGATATTGTCTTTTTATTCCACTGTAACCTCCACCAATCTTCCAAGGGGCATTGATATTGTTTTTTTATTCCAGTGCGACCTCCACCACTCTTCCAAGGGGCATTAAAACCGTCTTGTTAAGTTACTTTGACCTCCACGTCAATTCCAGGGAGCGTTAAAACCGTCTGGTTATACCACTCTGAACTCCACAGCTCTTCCAAGGGGCATTATTATTGTCTTTTTATTCCACTGTAACCTCCACCACTCGTCCAAGGGGCATTGATATTGTCTTTTTATTCCACTGCGACCTCCACCACTCTTCCAAGGGGCATTAAAACCGTCTTGTTAAGCTATTGTGACCTCCACATCTCTTACACGGGGCATTAATATTGTCTTTTTATTTAATTGTAACCTCCACCACTGTTCCAAGGGGCATTGCTATTGTCTTTTTGTTCACTGTAAACTCCATCACTCTTCCAAGGGGCATTGATATTGTCTTTTTATTCAACTGTAACCTCCACCACTCTTCCAAGGGGCATTCATATTGTCTTTTTAATCCACTGCGACCTCCACAACTCTTCCAAGGGACATTAAAACCGTCTTGTTAAGCTACTGTCACCTTCACGTCCCTTCCAAGGGGCATTAAAACCCTCAATTTAAACCACTCTGTGCTCCACAGCTCTTGCAAGGGGCATTAATATTGTCTTTCTATTCCACTGTAACCTCCACCACTCTTCCAAGGGGCATTGATGGTGTCTTTTTATTTTACTGCGACCTCCACCACTCTTCCAAGGGGTATTAATATTGTCTTTTTATTCCACTGTGACCTCCACGTCTCTTCCAAGGGGCATTGATATTGTCTTTTTATTTAATTGGAACCTCCACCACTCTTCCAAGGGGCTTTGATATTGTCTTTTTGTTCCACTGTAACCTCCACCATTCTTCCAAGGGACATTGATATTGTCTTTTTATTCCACTGTAACCTCCACCACTCTTCCAAGGGGCATTGATATTGTCTTTTTATTCCTCCGTAACCTCCACCACTCTTCCAAGGGGCATTAATATTGTCTTTTTAATCCACTGCGACCTCTACCACTCCTCCAAGGGGCTTTAAAACTGTCTTGATAAGCTTCTGTGATCTCCACGTCTCTTCCAAGGGGCATTAAAACAACATGGTTAAACCACTGTAAATTCCACAGCTTTTCCAAGAGGCATTGATATTGTCTTTTTATTCAACTGTAACCTCCACCACTCTTCCAAGGGGCAATGATATTGTCTTTTTTTTCCACTGCGACCTCCACCACTCTTCCAAGGGGATTTGATTGTCTTTTTAATCCACTGCGACCTCCACCACTCTTCCAAGGGGCATTAAAACCGTCTTGTTAAACTACTGTGACCTCCACGTCCCTACCACGGGGCATTGATATTGTCATTTTATTACACTGCGACCTCCACCACTCTTCCAAGGGGCATTGATATTGTCTTTTAATCCACTGCGACATTCACCCCTCTTCCAAGGAACATTGATATTGTCTTTTTTTTCCACTGTAACCACCACCACTCTTCTAAGGGGCATTGATATTTTCTTCTTATTCCACTGCGACCTCCACCATTCTTCCAAGGGGCATCGATAATGTCTTTTTAATCCACTGCGACCTCCACCACTCTTCCAAGGGGCATTAAAACCATCTTGTTAAGCAACTGTGACCTCCACGTCTCTTCCAAGGGGCATTAAAACCGTCAATTTAAACCACTCTGAACTCCACAGCTCTTCCATGGGGCATTGATTTTGTCTTTTTAATCCACTGCGACCTTCATCTCTCTTCCAAGAAGCATTAAAACTGTGCTGTTTAGCTACTGTGACCTCCACGTCTATTCCACGGTGCCTTAAAACCTTCTGGTTAAACCACTGTGAACTTCACAGCTCTTCCATGGAGCAGTGATATTGTCTTTTTTATTCCACTGTAACGTCCACCACTCTTCCAAGGGGCATTGATGTTTTTTTTTATTTTACTTTGACCTCCACCACTCTTTCAAGAGGCATTAATATTGTCTTTTTATTCCACTCCGACCTCCACCACTCTTCCAAGGGTCATTGATATTGTCTTTTTATTCCTCTGTAACCTCCACCACTCTTCCAAGGGGCATTGATATTGTCTTTTTATTCCACTGCGACCTCCAACTCTCTTCCAAGGGGCATTAAAACCATCTTGTTAAGCTACTGTGACCTCCAAGTCTCTTCCACGAGGCATTGATATTGTCTTTTTATTCCACTGCGACCTCCACATCTCTTCCAAGTGGAATTGATACTGTCTTTTTATTCCACTACGACCTCCACCACTCTTCTAAGGGGCATTGATATTGTCTTTTTAATCCACTGCTACCTCCACCACTCTACCAAGGGGCATTAAAACAGTTTTGATAAGCTACTGTGCCCTCCACATCTCTTCCAAGGGGCATTAAAACCGTCTGGTTAAACCACTCTGAACTCCACAGCTCTTCCAAGAGGCATTGATATTGTATTTTTACTCGACTGTAACCTCCACCTCTCTTCCAAGGGGCATTAACTCCGTCTTGTTAAGCCACTGTGACCTCCACGTCTCTTCCATGGGGCATTAAAACCGTCAATTTAAACCACTCTGAACTCCACAGCTCTTGCAAGAGGCATTGATATTGTCTTTTTATTCCACTGTAACCTCCACCACTCTTCCAAGGGGCATTGATTTTGTCTTTTTAATCCACTGCGACCTCCATCACTCTTCCAATAATCATTGATATTGTCTTTTTATTTTTCTGCGACCTCCACCACTCTTCCAAGGGGCATTAATATTGTCTTTTTATTCCACGGTGCCTTAAAACCTTCTTGTTAAACCATTGTGAACTCCACAGCTCTTCCAAGGGGCATTGATAATGTCTTTTTATTCCACTCTAACCTCCACCACTCTTCCAAGGGGCGTTGATATTGTCTTTTTATTTTACTGCGACCTCCACCACTCTTCCAAGGGGCATTGATATTGTCTCTCTTTTCCACTGCGATCTCCACCAGTCTTCCAAGGGGCATTAAAACCGTATTGTTAAGCTACTGAGACCTCCTAGTCTCTTCCAAGGGGCATTAAAACCGTCTGGTTAAACCGCTCTGCGCTCCACAGCTCTTCCAAGGGGCATTGACAATGTCTTTTTATTCCATTGTAACCTTCTGCACTCTTTCAAGTGCATTGATATTGTCTTTTTATTCCTCTGCGACGTTCACGACTCTTCCAAGGGGCATTAAAGCCGTCTTGTTAAGCTACTGTGACCTCCAAGTTTCTTACACAGGGCATTGATATTGTCTTTTTATTCCACTGTAACCTCCATCACTCTTCCAAGGGGCATTGATATTGTCTTTTTATTCCCCTGTAACCTCCACCAATCTTCCAAGGGGCATTGATATTGTCTTTTTATTCCACTGCGACCTCCACCACTCTTCTCAGGGGCATTGATATTGTCTTTTAAATCCACAACGATCTCCACCACTCTTCCAAGGGGCATTAAAACAGTCTTGTTAAGCTGCTGTGACTTCCTCGTCTCTTCCAAGGGGCATTAAAACCGTCTGGTTAAACACTCTGAAATCCACAGCTCTTACAAGAGGCATTGATATTGTCTTTTTATTCGACTGTAACATCCACCACTCTTCCAAGCGGCATTGATATTGTCTATTTATTCCACTGCGACCTCCACCACTCTTCCAAGGGGTATTGATATTGTCTTTTTAATCCACTGCGACCTCTACCACTCATCCAAGGGGCTTTAAAACTGTCTTGATAAGCTTTTGTGACCTCCACGTCTCTTCCAATGGGCATTAAAAAGCATGGTTAAACCACTGTAAACTCCACAGCTTTTCCAAGAGGCATTGATATTGTCTTTTTATTCAACTGTAACCTCCACCACTCTTCCAAGGGGCATTGATATAGTCTTTTTAATCCACTGCGACCTCCACCACTCTTCCAAGGGGCATTAAAACCGTCTTGTTAAACTACTGTGACCTCCACGTCCCTACCAGGGGGCACTGATATTGTCTTTTTATTACACTGCGACCTCCACCACTCTTCCAAGGGGCATTGATATTGTCTTTTAATCCACTGCGACCTCCACCACTCTTCCAAGGGACTTTGATATTGTCTTTTTTTTCCACTGCGACATTCACCCCTCTTCCAAGGAACATTGATATTGTCTTTTTTTTCCACTGTAACCACCACCACTCTTCTAAGGGGCATTGATATTTTCTTCTTATTCCACTGCGACCTCCACCATTCTTCCAAGGGGCATCGATAATGTCTTTTTAATACACTGCGACCTCCACCACTCTTCCAAGGGGCATTAAAACCGTCTTGTTAAGCAACTGTGACCTCCACGTCTCTTCCAAGGGGCAGTAAAACCGTCAATTTAAACCACTCTGAACTCCACAGCTCTTCCATGGGGCATTGATATTGTCTTTTTAATCCACTGCGACCTCCATCTCTCTTCCAAGAAGCATTAAAACTGTGTTGTTTAGCTACTGTGACCTCCACGTCTATTCCACGGTGCCTTAAAACCTTCTGGTTAAACCACTGTGAACTCCACAGCTCTTCCATGGGGCATTGATATTGTCTTTTTATTCCACTGTAACCTCCACCACTCTTCCAAGGGGCATTGATATTTTTTTTTATTTTACTTCGACCTCCACCACTCTTTCAAGGGGCATTAATATTGTCTTTTTATTCCACTCCGACCTCCACCACTCTTCCAAGGGTCATTGATATTGTCTTTTTATTCCACTGTAACCTCCACCACTCTTCCAAGGGGCATTGATTTTGTCTTTTTATTCCACTGCGACCTCCAACTCTCTTCCAAGGGGCATTAAAACCATCTTGTTAAGCTACTGTGACCTCCAAGTCTCTTCCACGAGGCATTGATATTGTCTTTTTATTCCACTGCGACCTCCACATCTCTTCCAAGTGGAATTGATACGGTCTTTTTATTCCACTACGACCTCCACCACTCTTCTAAGGGGCATTGATATTGTCTTTTTAATCCACTGCTACCTCCACCACACTACCAAGGGGCATTAAAACAGTTTTGATAAGCTACTGTGACCTCCACATCTCTTCCAAGGGGCATTAAAACCGTCTGGTTAAACCACTCTGAACTCCACAGCTCTTCCAAGAGGCATTGATATTGTATTTTTACTCGACTGTAACCTCCACCTCTCTTCCAAGGGGCATTAAATCCGTCTTGTTAAGCCACTGTGACCTCCACGTCTCTTCCATGGGGCATTAAAACCGTCAATTTAAACCACTCTGAACTCCACAGCTCTTGCAAGAGGCATTGATATTGTCTTTTTATTCCACTGTAACCTCCACCACTCTTCCAAGGGGCATTGATTTTGTCTTTTTAATCCACTGCGACCTCCATCACTCTTCCAATAATCATTGATATTGTCTTTTTATTTTTCTGCGACCTCCACCACTCTTTCAAGGGGCATTAATATTGTCTTTTTATTCCACGGTGCCTTAAAACCTTCTGGTTAAACCATTGTGAACTCCACAGCTCTTCCAAGGGGCATTGATAATGTCTTTTTATTCCACTCTAACCTCCACCACTCTTCCAAGGGGCGTTGATATTGTCTTTTTATTTTACTGCGACCTCCACCACTCTTCCAAGGGGCATTGATATTGTCTCTCTTTTCCACTGCGATCTCCACCAGTCTTCCAAGGGGCATTAAAACCGTATTGTTAAGCTACTGAGACCTCCTAGTCTCTTCCAAGGGGCATTAAAACCGTCTGGTTAAACCGCTCTGCGCTCCACAGCTCTTCCAAGGGGCATTGACAATGTCTTTTTATTCCATTGTAACCTTCTGCACTCTTTCAAGTGCATTGATATTGTCTTTTTATTCCTCTGCGACGTTCACGACTCTTCCAAGGGGCATTAAAGCCGTCTTGTTAAGCTACTGTGACCTCCAAGTTTCTTACACAGGGCATTGATATTGTCTTTTTATTCCACTGTAACCTCCATCACTCTTCCAAGGGGCATTGATATTGTCTTTTTATTCCGCTGTAACCTCCACCAATCTTCCAAGGTGCATTGATATTGTCTTTTTATTCCACTGCGACCTCCACCACTCTTCTAAGGGGCATTGATATTGTCTTTTAAATCCACATCAATCTCCACCACTCTTCCAAGGGGCATTAAAACAGTCTTGTTAAACTGCTGTGACTTCCTCGGCTCTTCCAAGGGGCATTAAAACCGTCTGGTTAAACACTCTGAAATCCACAGCTCTTACAAGAGGCATTGATATTGTCTTTTTATTCGACTGTAACATCCACCACTCTTCCAAGCGGCATTGATATTGTCTATTTATTCCACTGCGACCTCCACCACTCTTCCAAGGGGTATTGATATTGTCTTTTTAATCCACTGCGACCTCTACCACTCCTCCAAGGGGCTTTAAAACTGTCTTGATAAGCTTTTGTGACCTCCACGTCTCTTCCAATGGGCATTAAAACAGCATGGTTAAACCACTGTAAACTCCACAGCTTTTCCAAGAGGCATTGATATTGTCTTTTTATTCAACTGTAACCTCCACCACTCTTCCAAGGGGCATTGATATAGTCTTTTTAATCCACTGCGACCTCCACCACTCTTCCAAGGGGCATTAAAACCGTCTTGTTAAACTACTGTGACCTCCACGTCCCTACCAGGGGGCACTGATATTGTCTTTTTATTACACTGCGACCTCCACCACTCTTCGAAGGGGCATTGATATTGTCTTTTAATCCACTGCGACCTCCACCACTCTTCCAAGGGACTTTGATATTGTCTTTTTTTTCCACTGCGACATTCACCCCTCTTCCAAGGAACATTGATATTGTCTTTTTTTTCCACTGTAACCACCACCACTCTTCTAAGGGGCATTGATATTTTCTTCTTATTCCACTGCGACCTCCACCATTCTTCCAAGGGGCATCGATAATGTCTTTTTAATACACTGCGACCTCCACCACTCTTTCAAGGGACATTAAAACCGTCTTGTTAAGCAACTGTGACCTCCACGTCTCTTCCAAGGGGCAGTAAAACCGTCAATTTAAACCACTCTGAACTCCACAGCTCTTCCATGGGGCATTGATATTGTCTTTTTAATCCACTGCGACCTCCATCTCTCTTCCAAGAAGCATTAAAACTGTGTTGTTTAGCTACTGTGACCTCCACGTCTTTTCCACGGTGCCTTAAAACCTTCTGGTTAAACCACTGTGAACTCCACAGCTCTTCCATGGGGCATTGATATTGTCTTTTTATTCCACTGTAACCTCCACCACTCTTCCAAGGGGCATTGATATTTTTTTTTATTTTACTTCGACCTCCACCACTCTTTCAAGGGGCATTAATATTGTCTTTTTATTCCACTCCGACCTCCACCACTCTTCCAAGGGTCATTGATATTGTCTTTTTATTCAACTGTAACCTCCACCACTCTTCCAAGGGGCATTGATTTTGTCTTTTTATTCCACTGCGACCTCCAACTCTCTTCCAAGGGGCATTAAAACCATCTTGTTAAGCTACTGTGACCTCCAAGTCTCTTCCACGAGGCATTGATATTGTCTTTTTATTCCACTGCGACCTCCACATCTCTTCCAAGTGGAATTGATACGGTCTTTTTATTCCACTACGACCTCCACCACTCTTCTAAGGGGCATTGATATTGTCTTTTTAATCCACTGCTACCTCCACCACACTACCAAGGGGCATTAAAACAGTTTTGATAAGCTACTGTGACCTCCACATCTCTTCCAAGGGGCATTAAAACCGTCTGGTTAAACCACTCTAAACTCCACAGCTCTTCCAAGAGGCATTGATATTGTATTTTTACTCGACTGTAACCTCCACCTCTCTTCCAAGGGGCATTAAATCCGTCTTGTTAAGCCACTGTGACCTCCACGTCTCTTCCATGGGGCATTAAAACCGTCAATTTAAACCACTCTGAACTCCACAGCTCTTGAAAGAGGCATTGATATTGTCTTTTTATTCCACTGTAACCTCTACCACTCTTCCAAGGGGCATTGATTTTGTCTTTTTAATCCACTGCGACCTCCATCACTCTTCCAATAATCATTGATATTGTCTTTTTATTTTTCTGCGACCTCCACCACTCTTCCAAGGGGCATTAATATTGTCTTTTTATTCCACGGTGCCTTAAAACCTTCTGGTTAAACCATTGTGAACTCCACAGCTCTTCCAAGGGGCATTGATAATGTCTTTTTATTCCACTCTAACCTCCACCACTCGTCCAAGGGGCGTTGATATTGTCTTTTTATTTTACTGCGACCTCCACCACTCTTCCAAGGGGCATTGATATTGTCTCTCTTTTCCACTGCGATCTCCACCAGTCTTCCAAGGGGCATTAAAACCGTATTGTTAAGCTACTGAGACCTCCTAGTCTCTTCCAAGGGGCATTAAAACTGTCTGGTTAAACCGCTCTGCGCTCCACAGCTCTTCCAAGGGGCATTGACAATGTCTTTTTATTCCATTGTAGCCTTCTGCACTCTTCCAAGTGCATTGATATTGTCTTTTTATTCCTCTGCGACATTCATGACTTTTCCAAGGGGCATTAAAGCCGTCTTGTTAAGCTACTGTGACCTCCAAGTTTCTTACACAGGGCATTGATATTGTCTTTTTATTCCACTGTAACCTCCATCACTCTTCCAAGGGGCATTGATATTGTCTTTTTATTCCACTGTAACCTCCACCAATCTTCCAAGGGGCATTGATATTGTCTTTAAATTCCACTGCGACCTCCACCACTCTTCTAAGGGGCATTGATATTGTCTTTTAAATCCACAACGATCTCCACCACTCTTCCAAGGGGCATTAAAACAGTCTTGTTAAGCTACTGTGACCTCCTCGTCTCTTCCAAGGGGCATTAAAACCGTCTGGTTAAACACTCTGAACTCCACAACTCTTACAAGAGGCATTGATATTGTCTTTTTATTCGACTGTAACATCCACCACTCTTCCAAGCGGCATTGATATTGTCTATTTATTCCACTGCGACCTCCACCACTCTTCCAAGGGACATTGATATTGTCTTTTTAATCAACTGCGACCTCCACCTATCTTCCAAGGGGCATTAAAACCATCTTGTGAAGCTACTGTGACCTCCAAATCCCTTCAACGGGGCATTGATATTGTCTTTTTATTCCACTGCGACCTCCACCACTCTTTCAATGGGCATTAAAACAGTCTTGTTATGCTACTGTGACCTCCACGTCCCTTCCACGGTGCATTAATATTGTCTTTTTATTCCATTGCGACCTCCACCGCTCTTAGAAGGGGCATTAAAACCGTATTGTTAAGCTACTGTGACCTTCAAGTCTCTTCCAAGGGGCATTAAAATCGTCTGGTTAAACTGCTCTTAGCTCCACCACTCTTCCAAGGGGCATTAAAACTGTCTTGTTAAGCTACTGTGACCCCCAAGTTTCTTACACAGGGCATTGATATTGTCTTTTTATTCCACTGTAACCTCCATCACTCTTCTAAGGGGCATTGATATTGTCTTTTAAATCCACAGCGATCTCCACCACTCTTCCAAGAGGCATTAAAAAAGTCTTGTTAAGCTACTATGACCTCCTCGTCTGTTCCAAGGGGCATTAAAACCGTCTGGTTAAACACTCTGAACTCCACCGCTCTTACAAGAGGCATTGATATTGTCTTTTTATTCGACTGTAACATCCACCACTCTTCCAAGCAGCATTGATATTGTCTATTTATTCCACTGCGACCTCCACCACTCTTCCAAGGGGCATTGATATTGTCTTTTTAATCAACTGCGACCTCCACCTCTCTTCCAGGAGGCATTAAAACCGTCTTGTGAAGCTACTGTGACCTCCACGTCCCTTCCACGGGGCATTGATATTGTCTTTTTATTCCATTGCGACCTCCACCACTCTTCCAAGGGGCATTGATATTGTCTTTTTAATCCACTGAGACCTCCACCACTGTTCCAAGGGGCATTGATATTGTCTTTTTAATCCCCTGTGACCTCCACGTCTCTTCCAAGGGGCATTAGAAACGTCAATTTAAACCACTCTGAACTCCATAGCTCTTCCAAGGAGCACTGGTATTGTCTTTTTATTCCACTCTAACCTCCACCACTCTTCCAAGGGGCATTGACATTGTCTATTTATGCCACTGCGACCTCCATCACTCTTCCAAGGGGCATTAAGACCATCTTGTTAAGCTACAGTGACCTCCATAACTCTTCCAGGGGGCATTGATATTGACTTTTTATTCCACTGTAACCTCCACCACTCTTCCAAGGGGCATTGATTTTGTCTTTTTATTATTATTATTATTTATTATTATAGCACCATTTATTCCATGGCGCTTTACATGTGATAGGGATATACATAACAAAAGCATTTACATAATCTTAACAAAACGAGTCAGCGACTGGTACAGGAGGAGCGAGGACCCTGCCCGCGAGGGCTCACATTCTAGAAGGGATGGGTGAGGATGCATTAGGTGAGGGTAGAGCTGGTTGCGCAGCGGTGGTTACTGCAGGTTGTAGGCTTGTCGGAAGAGGTGGGTCTTCAGGTTTCTTTTGAAGGTTTCCGCGGTCGGCGAGAGTCTGATGTGTTGGGATAGAGAGTTCCAGTGTATGGGGGATGCATGGGAGAAATCTTGTATGCGATTGTGGGAGGAGGAGATAAGAGGGAAGTAGAGAAGGAGGTCTTGTGAGGATCGGAGGTTGCATGCAGGTAAGTACCGGGAGACTAGGTCACAGATGTATGGGGGAGACAGGTTGTGGATGGCTTTGTATGCCATTGTTAGAGTTTTGAACTGGATTCTCTGGGCAATGGGGGGCCAGTGAAGAGATTGACAGAGAGGAGAGGCCGGGAATAGCGGGGGGACAGGTGAATTAGTCGAGCAGCAGAGTTTAGGATAGATTGGAGAGGCGCAAGAGTGCTGTAAGGGAAGCCACTGAGCAGGAGGTTGCAGTAGTCGAGGCGGGATATGATAAGGGCATGCACTAGTGTTTTTGCAGAGTCTTTGCTGAGGAATGCACGGATCTGGGAGATGTTTTTGAGTTGGAGTCAGCAGGAAGTGGAAAGGGCTTGGATATGTGGCTTGAAGGAGAGATCAGAGTCCAAGGTTACTCCAAGGCATCGAGCTTTTGGGACTGGGGAGAGTGAACAGCCATTGATGTTGATGGCTAGGTCAGATGAGGGGTGTGAATGAGAGGGTGGAAAGATGATGAACTCTGTTTTATCCATGTTGAGTCTTAGAAATCTGTCAGAGAAGAAGGATGACATGGCGGACAGACATTGTGGGATTTTGGTTAGTATGGAGGAGATTTTGGGTCCAGAGAGGTAGATCTGTGTGTCGTCAGCATAGAGGTGATACTGAAAACCGTGAGACTCTATGAGCTGTCCCAGGCCAAAGGTGTAGATGGAGAAGAGCAGAGGTCCTAGAACTGAACCTTGGGGGACACCGACAGATAGGGGGCGAGATGAGGAGGTGGTGCGTGAGTTGGAGACGCTGAATGTCCTGTCTGTTAAGTATGAGGAGAACCAAGATAGAGCCAAGTCCGTGATGTCAAGAGATGAAAGAATCTGGAGTAAGAGGGAATGGTCCACAGTGTCAAAGGCAGATGACAGGTCCAGAAGGAGGAGGATGGAGTAGTGTCGCTTGGATTTGGCATTTAGTAGGTCGTTGGTGACTTTGGTCAGGGCAGCTTCAGTCGAGTGATGCGGTCGGAAGCCAGATTGTAGGCGGTCGAAGAGGGAGGAGGAGAGGTGGGAGGACAGTACAAGGTGGACATGTTGTTCTAGTAGTTTTGGGGCAAAGGGGAAGAGTGATATGGGGTGGTGGCTAGTCAGAGAGGAAGGGTCAAGGGAGGGCTTTTTGAGGATGGGTGTGATTGCGGCATGTTTGAAACATGAGGGGAAGACACCGGTTGTTAGTGACAGATTGAAGAGGTGGGTTAGGGTTGGGATGAAGACTGTGGTAAGGTTAGTGATGAAGTGGGATGGGATTGGGTCAAGTTCGCAGGTGGTGAGGTGTGATTTGGAGAGTAAAGAGGAGATTTGACCTTCTGTAATGGTGGAGAAGTGGGGTTTGGAGGAGGAGGGTTGAATAGATATGAGGACTTTATGTGTGGACTTTAGGCAAAAGTTGTGTCTGATGGTGTCAATCTTCTGTTTGAAGAATGAGGCAAAGTCGTCGGCTGAGATGAGAGAAGAGGGAGGAGGTGCTGGGGGATGAAGGAGAGAGTTGAAAGTGTTAAATAGCTGTTTAGGGTTGTGAGATAGGGAGGATATGAGAGATGAGAAGTAGGTTTGTTTTGCTGTAGTGAGTGCGGACTTGAAATTAGTGAGGGATTGCTTGAATGCGATGAAGTGCTCGATGGAGTGAGACCTTTTCCATCTCCTCTCCGCAACCATGGAGGCCCGGTGCAGTTCTTTAGTAAGTTTAATGTGCATGGGTTGCCTGTTGAATGTGCGAGATGTGGTGTGTGTGAGAGGGGCGATCGAGTCTAGAGCTGCAGCTATTGTGGTGTTATATGAAGCAGCAGCAACGTCTGCATCGTGTAAGGAATTTATGTCTGTAAGAGGGAGGAGGGATTCAGAGAGTGAGTGTAAGTCAAGGTGTTTGAGATTTCTGCGAGGGTATGCAAATTTGTGGAGTGGGGATTGTTGTCCCGGGGAGGAGAGAGAAGAGAATGTAAGTAGGCTGTGATCAGAGAGAGGGAGAGGTGAGTTAGAGAGGTTAGATAGGGAACAGAGGCAGGTGAAGATGAGATCCAGTGTGTGGCCATCTTTGTGGGTGGGTGTGGAAGACCATTGAGTGAGTCCGAAGGAGGAAGAGAGAGATATGAACTTAGAGACAGACGAGTGGGAAGTGTTAATGGGGATGTTGAAGTCACCCATTATGATAGTGGGGATGTCAGTGGAGAGAAAGTGAAGCAGCCAGGTGGTGAAGTGGTCTAAGAAGGTGGTGGCTTGCCCTGGGGGTCGGTAAACGACGGCCAGTTGGAGGTTGGAGGGGGAATAGATGCGCACACAGTGCACCTCAAAAGAGGGGAGTGTAACGGAGGGTGGCAGTGGGATTTGGGTGAAAGCGCAGTGTTCTGATAGGAGAAAAGCTACGCCTCCGCCATGTTTGCTATTGGGGCGGGGGGTGTGGGAAAGGTGGAATCCGCCATATGAAAGTGCAGCTGGGGAGGCTGTGTCAGAGGGGGTAAGCCAGGTTTCAGTGATGGCGAGGAAGGAAAGTTTGTTTGTAATGAAAAGATTGTGGATGAAGGAAAGTTTGTTGCAGACAGAGCGAGCGTTACATAGAGTTCCTGTTAGAGCAACTAAGGGAGTGGGGATTGGTGGATGGGTATGAGGTTAGAAGGGTTGCGATAGTTTGTGGAAGGTCATGGATAGTAGGAAGAAGCAACTTTGCGGATATGGCGAGGAGGACCAGGATTTGGAGAGATATCTCCAGCAGTGAGGAGGAGCAGAGAAAGTGTTAGCAGGTGGGAGCAAGAGAGAGCATGAGGTGGCTGTCTGTGTTTGGAGATCCAGGATTGAATGTTTAGGAATAATTTGGAGGAGGAGGTGAGATGAATGGGGAGGATGGAGGGAGAGATGAAGAGTTTCTTACTAGGTGGAGGGATTTGAGGGGTTACTAGAAAGTGGAGAACTATACAGGAAAAAGTGAGAGCTAACAGAAGCATAGTTAAAAGAGAGTAAGTGGTCAAAGTGTTGGTTACCTGACTCCAGCCCTGACTAACTGCCTCTGAAATAATTGCCACTTATCTCCGAAGCCACTTTGCACAAGAAGATGCGTGCACACCCCTTCACGCGTGCACCCCTTGCAGAGCTTCTAAATATATAGGGCACATTAAACTATCAGGTGATGGGCATTGTGGGAGCTGCATATGGCTAAATTAGCAGTGGGTCGTCTCACCAGGAGATGGCTGGGTGATCAAACACAGAGCTAGGACTCTAGTCTCTGCAGTTTAGCACCTCTAAAAATCAGATAAGATCTATAGTGGGGAAGGGACAGACATATGTGGGTATTGAATGGAGTAGGACAGATAAAGCAGAGAAGTTATGCAGAGCATGTACCAGTGAGGTGAATCAGCAAAGCAGAGCATTAGATTACAGCAGACACAGCAAGAAGAGAAGTTATGTAGAGCATGTACCAGTGAGATGAATCAGCAAAGCAGAGCATTAGATTACAGCAGACACAGCAAGCAGAGAAGTTATGCAGAGCATGTACCAGTGAGGTTATTCCACTGCGACCTCCACCACTCTTCCAAGGGGCATTGATATTGTCTTTTTATTCCACTGCGACCTCTGTCACTCTTCCAAAGGGCATTGATATTGTCTTTTATTCCACTGTAACCTCCACCACTGTTCTAAGGGGCATTAAAAGCGTCTTGTTAAGCTAATGTGACCTTCACGTCTCTTCCACAGGGCATTGTTATTGTCTTTTTATTCCACTGCGACCTCCACCACTCTGCCAAGGGGCATTGATATTGTCTTTTTATTCCACTGCAACCTCCACCACTCTTCCAAGGGGCATAGATATTGTCTTTTTATTCCACTGCGACCTCCACCACTCTTCCAAGGGGCATTAAAACCGTCTTGTTAAGCTACTGTGACCTCCACGTCTCTTCCAAGGGGCACTAAAACCGTTTGGTTTAACCACTCTGTACTCCACAGCTCTTCCAAGGGGCATTGATATTGTCTTTTTATTTCACTGTAACTTCCACCACTCTTTCAATGGGCATTGATATTGTCTCTGTTTTCCACTGCGACCTCCACCACTCTTCAAAGGGGCTTTGATATTGACTTTTTTATCCACTGCGACCTCCACCACTCTTCCAATGGGCATTTAAACCATCTTGTTATGCTACTGTGACCCCCACGTCCCTTCCACTGGGCATTGATATTGTCTTTTTATTCCATTGCGACCTCCACCACTCTTCCAAGGGGCATTAAAACCGTCTTGTTAAGCTACTGTGACCTACAAGTCTCTTCCAAGGGGCATTAAAAACGTCTGGTTAAACCGTACTGAGCTCCACAGCTCTTCCAAGGGGCATTGACATGTCTTTTTATTCCATTGTAACCTTCTGCACTCTACCAAGTGCATTGATATTGTCTTTTTATTTCTCTGCGACGTCCACAACTCTTCCAAGGGGCATTAAAACCGTCTTGTTAAGCTACTGTGACCTCCAAGTTTCTTACACAAGGCATTGATATTGTCTTTTTATTCCACTGTAACCTCCACCACTCTTCCAAGGGGCATTGATATTGTCTTTTTATTCCACTGTAACCTCTACCAATCTTCCAAGGGGCATTGATATTGTCTTTTTATTCCACTGCGACCTCCACCACTCTTCTAAGGGGCATTGAAATTGTCTTTTAAATCCACAACGATCTCCACCACTCTTCCAAGTGGCATTAAAACAGTCTTGTTAAGCTACTGTGACCTCCTCGTCTCTTCCAAGGGGCATTAAAACCGTCTGGTTAAACACTCTGAACTCCACAGCTCTTACAAGAGGCATTGATATTGTCTTTTTATTCGACTGTAACATCCACCACTCTTGCAAGCGGCATTGATATTGTCTTTTGATTCCACTGCGAACTCCACCACTCTTCCAAGGGGCATTGATATTGTATTTTTAATCAACTGCGACCTCCACCTCTCTTCCAAGGTGCATTAAAACCGTCTTGTGAAGCTACTGTGTCCTCCACGTCCCTTCCACGGGGCATTGATATTGTCTTTTTATTCCACTGCGACCTCCACCACTCTTCCAAGGGGTATTGATATTGTCTTTTTAATCCACTGTGACCTCCACCACTCTTCCAAGGGGCATTGATATTGCCTTTTTAATCCACTGTGACCTCCACGTCTCTTCCAAGGGGCATTAAAACCGTCAATTTAAACCACTCTGAACTCCACAGCTCTTCCAAGGAGCACTGGTATTTTCTTTTTATTCCACTCTAACCTCCACCACTCTTCCAAGGGGCATTGACATTGTTTATCTATTCCACTGCGACCTCCACCACTCTTCCAAGGGGCATTAAGACCACCTTGAAAGCTCCAGTGACCTCCACAACTCTGCCATGGGGCATTGATTTTGTCTTTTTATTCCACTGTAACCTCCACCACTCTTCCAAGGGGCATTGATTTTGTATTTTTATTCCACAGTGACCTCTACCACTCTTCCAATGGGCATTGATATTGTATTTTTAATCCACTGCAACCTCCACCACTCTTCCAAGGGGCATTAAAGCCGTCTTGTTAAGCTACTGTCACGTCCATGTCTATTCCACGGAGCATTGATATTTTCTTTTTATTCCACTGTAACCTCCACCACTCTTCCAAGTGCCATTGACATTGTCTTTTTATTCCACTGCGACCTCCACCACTCTTCCAAGGGGCATTAAACAGTCTTGTTAAGCTATTGTGACCACCACGTCTCTTCCAAGGGGCATTAAAACCGTCTGGTTAAACCACTCTGAACTCCACAGTTCTTCCAAGGGGCATTGATATTGTCTTTTTATTCCACTGTAACCTCCACCACTCTTCCAAGGGGCATTGATTTTGTCTTTTTATTCCACTGCGACCTCCACCACTCTTCCAATGGGCATTGTCATTGTCTTTTGAATCCCCTGCAACCTCCACCACTCATTCAAGGGGCATTAAAACCATGTTGTTAAGCTACTGTGACCACCACGTCCCTTCCACGGGTCATTGATATTGTCTTTTTATTCCACTGCGTCCTCCACCACTATTCCAAGGGGCACTCATATTGTCTTTTTAATCCACTGCGAACTCCACCACTCTTCCAAGGGGCATTAAAACTGTCTTGTTATGCTACTGTGACGTCGACTTCTCTTCCAAGGGGCATTAAAACAATCTGGTTAAACCACTCTGAACTCCACAGCTTTTCTGAGTGGCATTTGCATTGTCTTTTTATTCCACTCTAACCTCCACCACTTTTCCAAGGGGCATTGACATTGCTTTTTATTCCACTGCGACCTCCACCACTCTTCCAAGGGGTATTAAAACCATATTGTTAAGCTACAGTGACCTCCACATCTCTTCCAAGGGTCATTAATATTGTCTTTTTATTCCACTGTAACCTCCACCACTCTTCCAAGGGGCATTCATATTGTCTTTTTATTCCACTGCGACCTCCACCAGTCCTCCAAGAGGCATTAAGACGTCTTGTTAAGCTACTGTGACCTCCACGTCTCTTCCACGGGGCATTGAAATTGTCTTTTTATTCCACTGTATCCTCCTCCACTCGTCCAAGGGGCATTGATATTGTCTTTTTATTCCACTGCGACCTCCACCACTCTTCCAAGGGGCATTGATAATGTCTTTTTTAGTGTTGAGCCACCCCCGTAGTGTTCGAGTTCGGTTCGGTTCGTTGAACACCCGTGTGTTCGCCAAACTGTTCGTCGAACTGTTCGTCGAACACCTTCGAACACCGTTAAAACCAATGGCAGGCAAACAAAAACACATAGAAATACATAGAAAACACCTTCAAAGGTGTCCAAAAGCTGACAAACTGCTCAGAAGACATAACTAACACATGGAAAAGTGACAAGTACATATAGTCATGCGAAAAGAAAAGAGGTGGAGGAGTAAAAGGAGGGGGAGACACAGATATAGGCATGTCATGCCCTTCTAAAATCCAAAAAGTGAGTAGCCGACACGGCCTGTCCGTTCCTGCCTGTGCCACCTCCGTGTCGCCGGGTTTTTGCCAGAGCCGCGGTGGACCTTGATGGCCAGCCCCCCTCTCCAAATACTGGTGCCTGTCCGCTGGTGGGTCGAGCCCCCCCGTGGTGGGGGGGAGTAACATCTGAAGAAGAAAGACCATCTTCCAGCCAAACTAACATGTCGACTTCTTTTCGTGGACAATGTGATACGATCCCTTTGTTACGGACACGCCCATCGCTACAAATTCCAGATGAGGCACAAAAAACAGCAGTTGCATCAGCGGATATCAAGTGCTCCTTCAAGTGGGCTCTCCTCCACCTCAATTACAACATCACAAATACTCCAGTCCTCAGAGGTGTCACCCCAATCGCACTTGCTTCCTCACAGCTCCCAAGTCTCCAGCTGCTCGTCTGAGTATGGGGTAACACAGATGGTTGAGTCTGCAGAGCTGTTTACTCATACTATAGCCTGGGAAACGGAGGTCTGCTCCAGAGCTTCTGTTAATCCAGATGAGGAAATGATCTGCACTGATGCCCAGAATCTTTATAAGTCGGATCCAGGACCAGATGAAGAAGGTTCTGAGCATAATGTAGACCCTCGTTCCCAAACTGTAGCTCCTGTTGGTGGAGACAATGATGAAGACGATGATGAGACTCAAATACCTGATTGGAGCGACAACTTGACTTTTCGGTCAGGGCAGGAAGAGGCTGGCTTTGAGGACGACAGGTGTGATAACACACAGGGTGATGATGACAAGGTTGGAGATCCCACTTACTGTCAACCCACAGTCATCCAGTCGATGAGGTCATCCGGGCCTTTGCCTGGCCTTGGGGATGTCGCGGTGGTCGGCTCCCTGGCCCGTACCCTGGGGTCACTCTTTAAAAGGGTGGATAATTGTTAATTTTATAAGAGTTCGTGACGCCACCTGTGGTATCTGGTGAGAAGCACCAGCGCTGCAGCAGTCCACTGAGGCCCGTGATAAGGCAGCTCGATGGTATAGCTCCCCACAGGTGGAGCTAGGTCTCAGGGCAGCGTATGCAGGGGTAATGCAGGACAGGCGAGACTCAGCAGGGTCAGAGCAAGAACGGGAACGGACACAGTAGTCACTTCAGTACCTTTTACTGGAGGAAATTCAGACACATTCCGGAGCACTGTAGGGTGAAGGGTGCATATCAGGATCCTCCCCAATGAGCGGGTGTAGGGCCTCCTGTTTCTTGCCTCTGCGTAGTACGTTTCTGACCTGCCTGGAGCTAGGCCTAACTTTGTCTCTGTCCTGCGCTGGCTGACCTTGTGGTAGGGCCTTCTCTTAGAGTTCATTCTCCCAGTATGCGGGGCCTAAGCGTCTCCTGGCTCTGTTACGTATCAGCATCTTAGCGATCCTGGGACTTGTAGTTCTCCAGGGATTCCGGTTATGCCTTACTGGGTCATAGAGATCCCGGTAAGCTCGGATCCGGTGTCCGGTAAATGCTTCGGGGTGAGCTGGTTAAGCTCCTCTGCCCCTTATGTACTAACTCGCCACTCGCCTTTGGCATACTCGGGCCCTCACTAGGCTATACACACTAACGGCAGCTTGCCGCGCTTCACCGATCTTATGGCGCCGGCACACCTTCAGCTCTATCTGGGCTCCCTGAATCTAGCTAGCAGGAGCCTCGTGCTCCACTGCTGAACTATTAACTGAGTTCTCCAGACTAGACTGAGCTCCACTGCAGACTGAGCTCTCTTAGTCTTCTCTACTTCAGGAACTCTTCAGAGGAACTGAACTGCCTAGCTCCACCTTCCCTATTTATATCCCTAACGGGCTCCCTCTGCTGGTCTGAGGTGGAAGGTGGAGATGTGTGAATGTTTATGGGGGCCTCTTGTGGAGGATTCCATCAATACACTCTTCTAGGATCTGTGATACCAAGTGCAGCGGGGCGTCACAGATGCTATTGACGACGAGGTTAGGTTGCGCCTTCCTGGACAGAGACGGAGTACTGGCAGCACATCAACAACTGCATCCTCAACCACAACTCTGCCTCTGACCACAAGTCGTAGTGGCTCTTCAGCCTTGCATAGCCTGGGCATTTATTCAGATTGATAAGGATGACCCAACTCGTGTTATCTGTAATATTTGTCACCAAAAGCTAAGTAGAGGCCAAAAGATCCATAGTTTGAGTACTTCATGCATGTACCGTCACATGGATATGAAGCATAAGTTGCAGTGGGAAGCTCACTGTGCTACAATGCGGCCTAGCAGGCTGGGCCAACCACCGTCTGCCCCATCTTGTGCATCCACGGCCTCTTCATCCTCTGTGACTGGGGGGACCGCAGTCACACATGTTTTTGGACGCAGACCTGCCACCTCTTTACCTGCAACAGCCAGTGTGATTGGCAGGTCGTCAGTTCATTTGTAAGTGGAAACACCTGCTGGTGTTGAGCGCTCTCTGACATCGAGAGCACCACCATTGGATCAAGGCAACCTAACATGTCCGCCTGCATCTTCCTCACAGACCGGCAGTTTGCCGGGGACACCCTACTCAACCCCGTCAAAGCACAACAGCCAGCCCTCGGTCCCTCAAATGTGGAAAAGTAAAAGACCATTTCCTCCTAGCCATGAGAAAGCTAAGAGGTTGAATTTCACCATCTGCAAGCTGTTGGCTACAGAAATGCTGCCTTTCCGCCTGGAGGACACAGTGGATTTTTGAGACCTTATGTCTGTCGTAGTGCCCCAGTACCAGATGCCCAGTCGGCACTACTTCTCCAAGAAAGGTGTGCCTGCGCTCCACCAGCATGTCGCACACAACATCACCGCTTCTTTGAGAAACTCTGTGTGTGACAGGGTGCATTTCACCACAGACACTTGGACGAGTAGGCATGGACAGGGGCGTTATAATGTTGCTGACTGGGCACTGGGTAACTATGGTGACAGCAGGACAAGGGGCTGCTGTCCAAGTCTTACCGTCCCCACGAGTTTTACGTCAATCCTCTTTATCTCGAAGTTACTCCACTGCTTCTGCCTCCTCAACCTCCTCTCGGTCCTCCACCTGCACCCAAAGCCTGTCTGGTAATGCCACCTTCTTTCTAACTGCGCAGAAGGAATCCTGCACACCTCCTTACTATGCTGGCAGCAGGGCTCAACGGCATCAGTGTTTACTTTGAAATGTCTGGGAAATGTAAGTCACACAGCTGAGGACTTGTGGTCAGCTCTGGAGACCCAGTTTCATGAATGGTTGTCTCCACTGGACCTGCAACCAGGGAAGGCCGTGTGCGACAATGCTGCAAACCTTGGTGTGGCCCTTCGCCGGGGCAATGTCACACACGTGCCTTGTATGGCTCACGTGTTGAACCTGGTTGTCCATAAATTTTTAGCCCACTATCCCGGACTAGATGGCCTTCTGCAGAGGGCACGGTCGCTGTGTGCTCACTTCCGCCGTTCGCATCCCGCAGCTCAACGACTTACATCTCTACAGAAGTCCTTGGGCCTGCCAGTTCACTGGCTGAAATGCGATGTGCCGACACGGTGGAATTCAGCTCTGCACATGTTGCAGCGACTGTGGCAGCACCGACAAGCCCTGGTGCAATACGTTCTGACGTATAGCCTGGGCCAACGAGATCCAGAGGTGGGGCAAATCACGCTGCAGGAGTGGTCTCAGATCAGGGATCTATGAAGTTGACGCGCCCCCTGGGCCGTGGGGTACTCTGAGCCGGGCTGGTAGACGCTGGGGGTTGTAGTCACTGTGGCGGTGACCCGGTCCGTGACCCAGGGCGGTCAATCCAACGGTAATTTGTATATATAGATTTTATAATGTCCGACTACGCCACCTGTGGAGTGCGGCCAAAGGGGCCACCACTGCGGAACAGTCCTCTGAAGCTGGTGGTTTTGCAGCAATGGTATTATTACTCACCACAGGAAGAGTGTAGCTTCAGGGCAGTGTGGGTGGATGATGGTGGTTGCAGTGCAGGGAGTCAGTAATGAACACAGAGTCCGTGTGATGCAGTCCCAAGATCTTTACTCACAGTTGTTGCAGTCCAGATTACAGGTACCAGAGCAATCTCACCCGTCGTGCTGTGCGTACTCAGTGAAGGGCTCAGTCCACCCCCAGATAGCTCCGGAGTACTTAGCAGGACCCCCTTCTGTGTGTCCTTTCTCTGGCCTTCTCCCTGCACCTCACACCCAGTGACACTTCTATCCGGTATCCTCGGGCCTTGGTGGGCGACTTGTGTTCCGTCCCCTGGGTCCTATGTGGCTACCTTCTTAGTGAGACTGGTGTGGACTTTTGCCTGCAGTACATGAAATGCTGCAGCCTCCGGTTTCTAGTTGAGCCTTGCTGTTTCTCCTCTAGTTGAGGGACCGGTTCCCCTTATCTGGCCTGACCCCTCTACCTCCTGGTAGCAGCGGGAGTACGGGTGGCCTTCTGCATGGCCCGTAGCCCTAGGGTCCCTTCGGTTCCTGGAGCCTTCCTGCTCCCACTCCTCTCTTCTATCCTTCAGTCCTGGGCCTCCCAGGCTAGGCCCGCCTCCGGAGCAGAGCTCATGCCGAGCCTCTGCTCCTGTCACTTTTCCTCCTCTGACTGGCTTGCTCTTTCTAAGATGGCTTCCTATTTATTCTCTCCCTGTCATGTTCTTCCCTAAGCTGCTCCCCTAAGCACCCACTACATAGGACCCTCCCACCAGCTAAGGACCTGGGACTGTGCTCTCCCTTAGGAGCAATCTCGCCCTACCCCCACTGCGGGTATGTGTTGGATGCAGGTGTAAGGGTCCCGAGCCATACGCCTTCCTTACCTGAGGGTGAGATACCACACCTCTGGGTGAGATGCAGTAACTCTGTGGTGACTGAACCCTCAGGGGCGCCACACACCCTTCTGCACAGTTTTGAAATGGCGACGAAGATGTTTAGTGCTGACAACGACGCCATTATCAGCATGACTATTCCGGTGATTTACATGCTGGAGCACACATTAAACAGAATTCAGAGTCAGGTGGTGGGACAAGTGGAGGTGGAGGAAGTAGAGGAGGAGTCGTATGCGGAAGGGATAACATCTCCAAGGTCCAGACGGTTGGCAGCACCAAGGCGGCAGGCATGGGAGGGTGGGGGAGAGGGATTAACCAGGGCGCATGGTAGCAGCCAAACTGTTGAGGAAGGTGCAGGAGCCGAGGAAGAAGTGGAGGATGAACTGGCGATGGGCATGGAAGACTCATCAGATGAGGGAGACCTTGATCACATTTCTGTTGTGCGAGGTTGGGGGGAGAGGGCAGAGGAAGGAAGCATTTTTCTTACTTCGCTACCAACACAACAAGGACTTGGTCCTCCTGGATGCGCAAGACACATGAGTGCCTTCTTGCTGCACTACCTGCAACATGACCCTCAGATTGCAGAATTTGAAGTAATCCCGACTACTGGGTTGCCACACTCTTAGATCCCCGGTACAAAATTAAATTTGCCGAAATAATTCCTGCCGTAAAAAGGGATTGACGCATGCAGGAGTATCTGCAGACGCTGTTGCAGAATCTTACATGTGCTTTTCCACAAAACACCAGTGGTGCACGAAGTGAATCTCACAGTTCTAACTTGCCAACCGTGGGACTGTCGAGTCTTCATCACTCAAACCGTAACAGTAACACAGTATCTGCTGGTAACAGCAATTTTGTGGAATCGTTTCACCATCCTTTGCAAGGCCACAGGAGACAAGAAGTCTGACACATAGTCAGTGCCTTGAGAGGATGGTGCAGGAGTATCTCCAAGTGAACATCGAAGCCATGACTGTGTCACTGGACCCTTGCTCATTTTGGTATTCCAATCTGGAAAAATGGCCGGAGCTCGCCACTCACGCCTTGGAGATCTTGTCATGCCCTGCAGCCAGTGTTCTCTCTGAACGTGTGTTCAGCGCTGCAGATGGTGTGCTGACAGATAAGCGCATGCGGCTGTCCACTGAGAATGTAGACAGACTCACGTTCATAAAGATGAACAAATCATGGATTCGCAAGGACTTTTCTAACCCTGTGTTATCCTTGGGAGACTAAAAGCTTGAGGATTTGGTAATATTACCTCACCTACCGTTTTAAGCAACTGTGGGGCAATTGATGCCACTTAACCCTAGAACGCATGACCATAAAAATCCACACTTTCATATACCTGGGGCCTTTTAGGCCCGTGTGCAAATAACATGGAATAACTCAAACTCAAATGACAAACAACTATATACATGAAGAATACCTAGAGTTTCAAAATTCTAACTAAAGTAATCTTGCAGAAAATAGAAAACAATTAACAGGGCGGGACTGCGAGGCCCCAGGTATGCGTTCTAGGGTTAAGTGGTGTCTGTGCCACAATTTCGGGAAAAAATGGAGACTCTTTTTGGAGTCCCCTTGCTGTGTCTTACGTGACGTTGGCATCATCAATTCCAGGTGGGTTGGGTCGCTCCCCCCACCTTTTAACTGTAAGAAACTACATACACTATGGCTTGGGGTAACACAGATGGTTGAGTCTGAAGAGCTGTTTACTCAGAGGTCTGCTCCAAATCTTCAGTGTCTGCTAGTCAGCGTAGAATTTTTAACTGCATCTAGCCTAGGCAATACTTTGGGCGTAGTAGCCCAGCTGCGAAGCAAGCTGCACCGCCTGTGTATCTAATAAGAATTTTTAAATGCATCTAGCCTAGGCAGACTGTGGGGACCCCCAACCAAACCAAGACGCTCAGCCCCCCTACCGCCCCCCTTTCCTTGACAATACAATAATGTAACTCTTACAACTGGATGGGTGAGGATCGGTCACAGCTTTATTAACTCTTTATACTCATTCCATTAGAAAGGCATTTTATTTCTAAAATAATTCAGCTTGTTGCAGCATGCCCTGGGTCTCCACTCCGGCAACTTGGCCAACAAGTGTAACTCTCCAACATGTCCTTTCTATTTCCAGGCCACGGAGGATCCTGCGTACTCGTATGCAGGACTCTGACCCCCACCCATCACTCTTAATGCTTGTTCCACTCCGTCCTGGAGTCCTGACAGGAATATGTCCAGTCCAATATCCATTAAGTGAACACCGTCGGGCTGTATGAGGCCTGCTTTATCTCCTTCCAGTTGTCGGTGTCGTACCACTACACCGCCTCTGTCTCTTCTAAATTTTGCCATCCGAATATTTATTACCCGCCTTGTCCGTTCGATGGCCGTGATGTCTCGCGCACCTTGCCATACCGCTATCGGCACAATCTCTGATCATACTATAGCTAGTTTTGTGAAAAATTCTCTGAAGCGCACAGTGTCTAGTTTTATTATTGCCATTAGTTATGCGCTCTTGTGATGACCTAGGTTGTTTCCCCTGGCCTGTATAACTAAGATGACAGGACATCTTGCCTTTCTGCCTACCTTGATTGCCTCCATTAGTACCTGTGGCCATAGCAGGCCTCTAATACCTCTCCAGTTGAAATATGTGTTATGAAACTCTAATTTCCTCCCGCCTGGGGGGACTTTCGCCCTTTTTTCTGCCCAATATATATACGAGTGGCCTATCACCCACACTGTTGGCTTAGCGTCACCTGTAAAAGAAACAAACCACGTTAGGATAACAAGTTCGGTCTTATGTATCTTGCCAAACACGTGGATCGCCATCTCCCTATCCTCTGAACTTCCGTTTCTGACAGTCCTGCTCTTGCTGCTTCCGTGGCCGCGCCTATGCGGAATGAGTGTGTCCCGTAATCTTTGGGGTGGTTCCCTGCCGATGTTATGCATTTATTAAATATAGCTTGGAACCGGTATCTTGATAATGGCGTTCCATCAATGTGTGATAGGAAGAAATTACTGTGTGATCTGATGGTTAGATACGGTTTTACTATTGTTACCCGACTCAGTGTACCGTTTGTGGGTTGTAGAAGTACCCAAGTGCCCCTGCCCGCTGGAACCGTTTTCGATTTGTGTATGCGTAGAAGTATTGCATTATTGGCTATGACTACGTCCTGGTGTAATAAGCCTCCACTGGTGGTAATTTTGGATTGAGGGACTAATTCGCTTATGCATAGCGCCCCGAAGAAGGCGATCACAAATGCAGTAGACAGTAGTGTTGTTTCAAATTGTGAGTGTCATGTTAATGGTGTTAGGGATATGATGTGAGAAATCAGTTTTAGTGACACGGGACGGGACGTCTACACTCCTGACTTGGCTGACCCCTTTTGCACCCTTTTATGGATTGTCTAATGATGAATCTTTGTCACATCTCCCCAATTCAGTAGTTGGAAGTGAAATGCTACTCCGGTCAGACACCGCTGCGCTGATACCCCTGATAGGCCACTCATCATTAGCTGGTGGAGAAATTCTATGGTGACTTGTGATCTGGCTTGTTCACATTGGTCAACCCGTCTGCCTGCTACTAGTCGTGTCCACTCTTCCCATGCCTTACCGTATGCTTGCCACATCGACGGGGCAACTGACGCTCTGATTAATGGCATCAACTATTCGCCACTAGATCCCATAGGGAAGGTGGGCAACTGTTGCCTGATGGGTGGGCGTTGTGGAAGAGCTCTGTGAAAATCTGCCAATTGAATTGTTATAAAGCGTTAGCAGCAGCTTTAGACCCCTCAGCATAGTGGCTAGCGCGGACCCATACATTGTGTTTTAGGCACAGGAATGCTAGCCGGCGTAGTAGGCCTAGCACTGGGAGAGACGATGATGCCATCTTATTAATGCAGTGCGCTAGGCTGGTGTTTTTTGGTATGAAGCGTATATTTTTGTAAGCCAGGAGCGCGCCCCATATTTCTATTGCTACCACTATTGGGAAGAAAAATTATTTTCAGGGCTAGATGCAGCTAAAAATTATTATTAATTTAAAAGCTGGTGGAGCTTGGTATAGATGGCCTAATACAATGAGTCCCACACACTGCTAGAAGGCCAAATATTTTTTCAGAGCTAGATGCAGAAAAAAATTATATTCAGTTTGCAACCTGATGGAGGTCAGTATAGATGGACTAATAGAACAAGTCCCACACACTGCTAGAAGGCCAAAGATTTTTTCAGAGCTAGATGCAGATAAAAATAATTTTTAATTTGCAACCTGATGGAGGTCAGTATAGATGGACTAATAGAACAAGTCCCACACACTGCTAGAAGGCCAAATATTTTTTCAGAGCTAGATGCCGAAAAAAATTCTATTCAATTTGCAACCTGATGGAGGTCAGTATAGATGGACTAATAGAACAAGTCCCACACACAGCTAGAAGCCCAAATATTTTTTCAGAGGTAGATGCAGAAAAAAATTATATTCAGTTTGCAACCTGATGGAGGTCAGTATAGATGGACTAATAGAACAAGTCCCACACACAGCTAGAAGCCCAAATATTTTTTCAGAGGTAGATGCAGAAAAAAATTATATTCAGTTTGCAACCTGATGGAGGTCAGTATAGATGGACTAATAGAACAAGTCCCACACACTGCTAGAAGGCCAAATATTTTTTCAGAGCTAGATGCAGATAAAAATTATTTTTAGTTTGCAACCTGATGGAGGTCAGTATAGATGGACTAATAGAACAAGTCCCACACACAGCTAGAAGCCCAAATATTTTTTCAGAGGTAGATGCAGAAAAAAATTATATTCAGTTTGCAACCTGATGGAGGTCAGTATAGATGGACTAATAGAACAAGTCCCACACACTGCTAGAAGGCCAAATATTTTTTCAGAGCTAGATGCAGATAAAAAATATTTTTAATTTGCAGCCTGATGGAGGTCAGTATAGATGGACTAAAAGAACAAGTCCCACACACTGCTAGAAGGCCAAATATTTTTTCAGAGCTAGATGCAGAAAAAATTATATTCAGTTTGCAACCTGATGGAGGTCAGTATAGATGGACTAATAGAACAAGTCCCACACACAGCTACAAGGCCAAATATTTTTTCAGAGCTAGATGCAGAAAAAAATTATATTCAATTTGCAACCTGATGGAGGTCAGTATAGATGGACTAATAGAACAAGTCCCACACACTGCTAGAAGGCCAAATATTTTTTCAGAGCTAGATGCAGAAAAAAATTATATTCAGTTTGCAACCTGGTGGAGGTCAGTATAGATGGACTAATAGAACAAGCCCCACACACTGCTAGAAGGCCAAATATTTTTCCAGAGCTAGATGCAGAAAAAAATTATATTAAATTTTCAACCTTATTGAGGTCAGTATAGATGGACTAATAGAATGATGCTATGCCCAAAAGGTTTTACTTCACTAGGTGCAGTAAAAAAAAATTTATTCTATACACAGGTGGTGTATCTTGCAACACAGATAGGCTACTCCACTGACTAACACACTCTGCAATAGGCCAAAAAGGATTGAAAAAAACTTGCACAGCACTGGCACAGACCTGCCTGGCAAAAACTGATAGGAACTGATGTAACTTAGTCCTGAAAATGACTGCAATTACAATTAGTCTTTACTCCCACAACCTATCTATTTAAGAGCTCAGACCTGCCTGATAAAAGTCGTAGGAAATGCTGTAACCTAGTCCTTAAAAGGACTGCAATCACAACTATTCCCTACTCCCAAGCTATCTGTAGATTTGTGCGAAAATTGGCTTGAAATTAACAAGGTATAGCGCACACAGCAACAGCGGTGCCGTCTAACACGCAGCTGCAGCAGTGAGAAAATGGTGGCGACGGGGAAAATGGCTGGGTCTTATAGGGCAAGGACATCATGTGACATACACTGCCAATGACACATGCCCTTGCTTGTGTGAAAAAAAGCAGTTCGCTCCGTGTGTGCGCTGCTGATAGGCTGACAGATTGCACCTCCCCACTGTAAATGCGGGAAAGAGAAAAAAAAAATGGAGATCTTCATTATTCCTGCAGAGATCCATCCCCTGCCCCTCCCCCCGCCCCGCTGTACACTTAAACTGCGTATTAACATTAATTTTCCTCATTACTGAGAAAAAATCCAGTTATGATTTTGGTGCACGAACAGTTATCGAACATAACCTCGAACAGCCGAATTTTTTTTAAATCGTTCGTGTTCGCTGAACGGCTCGAACACCGCCCAAAACAGCTCGAATTTGAGATTGGCGAACAGTTCGAGTTGAACAACGCTCATCTCTAGTCTTCTTATTACACTGCGACCTCCACCACTCTTTCAAGGCTCATTGATATTGTCTATTTAATCCACTGAGACCTCCACCACTCTTCGAAGGGGCATTTAAACCGTCTTGTTAAGCTATTGTGACCTCCACATCTCTTCCACGGGGCATTGATATTGTCTTTTTATTTAACTGTAACCTCCACCACTGTTCAAAGGGGCATTGATATTATCTTTTTATTCCACTGTAACCTCCATCACTCTTCCAAGGGGCATTGATATTGTCTTTTTATTCCACTGTAACCTCCATCACTCTTCCAAGGGGCATTGATATTGTCTTTTTATTCCACTGCGACCTCCACCACTCTTCCAAGGGGCATTGATATTGGCTTTTTATTCCACTGCGACCTCCACCACTCTTCCAAGGGGCATTCATATTGTCTTTTTAATCCACTGTGACCTCCACCACTCTTCCAAGGGGCATTAAAACCGTCTTGCTAAGCTACTGTCAGCTCCACATCCCATCCAAAGGGCATTAAAACAGTCAATTTAAACCACTGTGAACTCCACAGCTCTTGCAAGGGGCATAGATATTGTCTTTTTATTCCAATGTAACCTCCAGCACTCTTCCAAGGGGCATTGATATTTTCTTTTTATTCCACTGCAACTTGCACCTATCTTCCAAGGGGCATTAAAACCGTCTTGTTAAGCTACTTTGACTTCCACGTCAATTCCACGGGGCATTAAAACAGTCAATTTAAACCACTCTGAACGCCACAGCTCTTTCAAGGGGCATTGGTATTGTCTTTTTATTCCACTTTAACCTCCACCACTTTTCCAAGGGGCATTAAAACTGTCTTGTTATGCTGCTGTAACCTCCATGTCTATTCCACGGGGCATTGATATTGTATTTTTATTCCACTGTAACCTCCACCACTCTTCCAAGGGGCATTGATTTTGTCTTTTTAATCCACTGCGACCTCCATAACTCTTCCAAGAAGCATTAAAACCGTTTTGTTTACTACTGTGACCTCCACGTCTATTCCACGGTGCGTTAAAACCTTCTGGTTAAACCACTGTGAACTCCACAGCTCTTCCAAGGCGCATTGATATTGTCTTTTTATTCCTCTGTAAACTCCACCACTCTTCCAAGGGGCATTGATATTGTCTTTTTATTTTACTGCGACCTCCACCACTCTTCCAAGGGGCATTAATATTGTCTTTTTATACCACTGCGACCTCCATCACTCTTCCAAGCGTCATTGATATTGTCTATTTATTCCACTGTAACCTCCACCACTCTTCCAAGGGACATTGATATTGTCTTTTTTTTCCACTGCAACCTCCACATCTCTTCCAAGGGGAATTGATATTGTCTTTTTATTCCACTGTGACCTCCACCACTCTTCTAAGGGGCATTGATATTGTCTTTTTAATCAACTGCGACCTCCACCACTCTTCCAAGGGGCATTAAAACAGTCTTGATAAGCTACTGTGACCTCCACGTCTCTTCCAAGGGGCATTAAAGCGTCTGGTTAAATCATTCTGTACTCCACAGCTCTTCCAAGAGGCATTGATATTGTCTTTTTATTCGACTGTAACCTCCACCACTCTTCCAAGGGGCATTGATATTGTCTCTGTTTTTCACTCCGACCTCCAACACTCTTCCAAGGGGCATTGATATTGTCTTCTTATTCCACTGTGACCTCCACCAGTCTGCCAAGGGGCATTAAAATCGTCTTGTTTAGCTGCTGTGACCTCCACGTCTTTTCCACAGGGCATTGTTATTGTCTTTTTATTCCACTGCGACCTCCACCACTCTGCCAAGGGGCATTAAAACAGTTTTGTTAACCTACTGTGACCTCCACGTCTCTTTCACAGGGTATTGTTATTGTCTTTTTATTCCACTGTGACCTGCACCACTCTTCCAAGGGGCATTGATATTGTCTTTTTATTCCACTGCGACCTCCACCACCCTTCCAAGGTTCATTGATATTGTCTTTTCAATCCACTGCGACCTCCACAACTCTTCCAAGGGGCATTAAAACCGTCTTGTTAAGCTACTGTGACCTCCACGTCTCTTCCAAGGGGCATTGACAATGTCTTTTTATTCCATTGTAACCTTCTGCACTCTTCCAAGTGGATTGATATTGTCTTTTTATTCCTCTGCGACGTCCACGACTCTTCCAAGTGGCACTAGAACCGTCTTGTTAAGCTACTGTGACCTCCAAGTTTCTTGCACAGGGCATTGATATTGTCTTTTTATTCCACTCTAACCTCCACCACTCTTCCAAGGAGCATTGATATTGTCTTTTATCCCACTGTAACCTCCACCACTGTTCTAAGGGGCATTAAAACCGACTTGTTAAGCTACTGTGACCTCCACGTCTCTTCCACAGGGCATTGTTATTGTTTTTTTATTCCACTGCGACCTCCACCACTATGGCGAGGGGCATCAAAACCGTCTTGTTAAGCTACTGTGATGTCCACATCTCTTCCACGGGGCATTGATATTGTCTTTTTATTCCACTGTAAACTCCACCACTCTTCCAAGGGGCATTGATATTGTCTCTTTATTCCACTGTAACCTCCACCACTCTTCCAAGGGGCATTGATATTGTCTTTTTATTCCATTGCGACCTCCACCACTCTTCCAAGGTTCATTGATATTGTCTTTTTAATCCACTGTGACCTCCACCACTCTTCCAAGGGGCATTAAAACCGTCTTGTTAAGCTACTGTGACCTCCACGTCTTTTCCAAGGTGCACTAAAACCGTTTGGTTAAACCACTCTGTACTCCACAGCTCTTCCAAGGGGAATTGATATTGTCTTTTTACTTCACTGTAACTTCCACCACTCTTCCAAGGGGCATTAAAACCGTCTTGTTAAGCTTCTGTGACCTCCAAGTCTCTTCCAAGCGACATTAAAATCGTCTGGTTAAACCGCTCTGAGATCCACAGCACTTGCAAGGGGCATTGACAATGTCTTTTTATTCCATTGTAACCTTCTGCACTCTTCCAAGTGCATTGATATTGTCCTTTTATTCCTCTGCAACGTCCACGACTCTTCCAAGGGGCATTAAAACCATCTTGTTAAGCTACTGTGACCTCCAAGTTTCTTACACAGGGCATTGATATTGTCATTTAATTCCACTGTAACCTCCACCACTCTTCCAAGGGGCATTGTTATTGTCTTTTTAATCCACTGCGACCTCCCTCACTCTTCCAAGAAGAATTGAAACCATCTTGTTAAGCTACTGTGACCTCCACGTCTCTTCCACAGGGCATTGTTATTCTCTTTTTATTCCACTGCGACCTCCACCACTCTGCCAAGCGGCATTAAAACCGTCTTGTTAAGCTACTGTGATGTCCACGTCTCTTCCACGGGGCATTGATATTGTCTTTTTATTCCACTGTAACCTCCACCACTCTTCCAAGAGGCATTGATATTGTCTTTTTATTCCACTGCGACCTCCACCACTCTTCCAAGGTTCATTGATATTGTCTTTTTAATCCACTGCGACCTCCACCACTCTTCCAAGGGGCATTAAAACTGACTTGTTAAGCTACTGTGACCTCCAGGTCTCTTCCAAGGGGCACTAAAACCGTTTGGTTAAACCACTCTGTACTCCACTGCTCTTCCAAGGGGCATTGATATTGTCTTTTTATTTCACTGTAACTTCCACCACTCCTTCAAGGGGCATTGATATTGTATTTTTATTCCACTGTGACCTCCACCACTCTTCCAAGGGGGATTAAAACCGTCTGGTTAAACCGCTCTGAGCTCCACAGCTCTTCCAAGGGGCATTGACAATGTCTTTTTATTCCATTGTAACCTTCTGCACTCTTTCAAGTGCATTGATATTGTCTTTTTACTCCTCTGCGACGTCCACGACTCTTCCAAGGGGCATTAAAACCATCTTGTTAAGCTACTGTGACCTCCAAGTTTCTTACACAGGGCATTGATATTGTGTTTTTATTCCACTGTAACCTCCACCACTCTTCCAAGGGGCATTGATACTGTCTTTTTAATCCACTGCGAACTCCATCACTCTTCCAAGAAGCATTGAAACCGTCTTGTTAAGCTACTGTGACCTCCACGTCTATTCCACGGTGCATTAAAACTTTCTGGTTAAACCACTGTGAACTCTTCAGCTCTTCCAAATAGCATTGATATTGTATTTTTATTCCACTCTAACCTCCACCACTCTTCCAAGGGGCATTGATATTGTCTCTTTAGTTTACTGCGTCCTCCACCACTCTTCCAAGGGGCATTAATATTGTCTTTTTGTTCCACTGTGACCTCCACGTCTCTTCCAAGGGGCATTGATATTGTCTTTTTATTTAATTGGAACCTCCACCACTCTTCCAAGGGACATTGATATTGTTTTTTTATTCCACTGTAACCTCCACAATTCTTCCAAGGGACATTGATATTATATTTTTATTCCACTGTAACCTCCACCACTCTTCCAAGGGGCATTGATATTGTCTTTTTATTCCACTGTAACCTGCACCACTCTTCCAAGAGGCATTGATATTGTCTTTTTAATCCACTGTGACCTCTACCACTCCTCCAAGGGGCTTTAAAAGAGTCTTGATAAGCTTCTGTGACCTTCACGTCTCTTCCAAGGCGCATTAAAACCGCATGGTTAAACCACTCTGTTCTCCACAGCTCTTCCAAGAGGCATTGATATTGTCTTTTTATTCAACTGTAACCTCCACCACTCTTCCAAGGGGCATTGATATAGTCTTTTTTTTTCCACTGCGACCTAGACCACTCTTCCAAGAGGATTTGATAGTCTTTTTAATCCACTGCGACCTCCACCACTCTTCCATGGTTCATTAAAACCGTCTTGTTAAGCTACTGTGACCTCTACGTCCCTTCCACGGGGCATTGATATTGTCTTTTTATTCCACTGCGACCTCCACCACTCTTCCAAGGGGCATTGATATTGTCTTTTTAATCCACTGCGAACTCCACCACTGTTCCAAGGGACATAGATATTGTCTTTTTATTCCACTGCGACCTTCACCCCTCTTCCAAGGAACATTGATATTGTCTTTTTTTTCCACTGTAACCTCCACCACTCATCTAAGGGGCATTGATATTTTCTTTTTATTCCACTTTGAACTCCACCACTCTTCCAAGGGGCATTAAAACCGTCTTGTTAAGCTACTGTGACCTCCACGTCTCTTCCAAGGGGCATTAAAACCGTCAATTTAAACCACTCTGAACTCCACAGTTCTTGCAAAAGGCATTGGTATTGTCTTTTTATTCTATTGTAACCTCCACCACTCTTCCAAGGGGCATTGATTTTGTCTTTTTAATCCACTGCGACCTCCATCTCTCTTCCAAGAAACATTAAAACCGTCTTGTTTAGCTACTGTGACATCCACGTCTATTCCACGGTGCCTTAAAACCTTGTGGTTAAACCACTGTGAACTCCACAGCTCTTCCAAGGGGCATTGATATTGTCTTTTTATTCCACTGTAACCTCCACCACTCTTCCAAGGGGCATTTATATTGTCTTTTTATTTCACTGCGACCTCCACCACTCTTCCAAGGGGCATTAATATTGTCTTTTTATTCCACTGCGACCTAAACCACTCTTCCAAGGGTCATTGATATTGTCTTTTTATTCCACTGTAACCTCCACCACTCTTCCAAGGGGCATTGGTATTGTCTTTTTATTCCGCTGCGACCTCCACCTCTCTTCCAAGGGGCATTAAAACCATCTTGTTAAGCTACTGTGACCTCCAAGTCTCTTTCACGAGGCATTGATATTGTCCTTTTATTCCACTGCGACCTCCACAACTCTTCCAAGTGGAATTGATATTGTCTTATTATTCCACTGCGACCTCCACCATTCTTCTAAGGGGCATTGATATTGTCTTTTTAATCCACTGCGACCTCCATCACTCTTCCAAGGGGCATTAAAACAGTTTTGATAAGCTACTGTGACCTCCACATCTCTTCCAAGGGGCATTAAAACAGTAAACAGTCTGGTTAAAACACTCTGAACTCCACAGCTCTTCCAAGAGGCATTGATATTGTCTTTTTATTCCACTGTAACCTCCACCACTCTTCCAAGGGGCATTGATGTTGTCTTTTTATTTTACTGCGACCTCCACCACTCTTCTAAGGGGCATTAATATTGTCTTTCTATTCCACTGCGACCTCCACCACTCTTCCAAGGGTCATTGATATTGTCTTTTTATTCCACTGTAACCTCCACCACTCTTCCAAGGGGCATTAATATTGTCTTTTATTAAACTGCGACCTCCACCTCTCTTCCAAGGGGCATTAAAACCATCTTGTTAAGCTACTGTAACCTCCAAGTCTCTTCCACGAGGCATTGATATTGTCTTTTTATTCCACTGCGACCTCCACATGTCTTCCAATGGGAATTGATATTGTCTTTTTATTCCACTGCGACCTCTACCACTCTTCCAAGGGGCATTAAAGCAGTCTTGATAAGCTACTGTGACCTCCACGTCTCTTCCAAGGGGCATTAAACCATCTGGTTAAACCACTCTGTACTCCACAGCTCTTCCAAGAGGCATTGATATTGTCTTTTTATTCCACTGTAACCTCCACCACTCTTCCAATGGGCATTGATATTGTCTCTGTTTTCCACTGCGACCTCCACCACTCTTCCAAGGGGCTTTGATATTGTCTTTTTAATCCACTGCGACCTCCACCACACTTCCAATGGGCATTAAAACCTTCTTGTTATGCTACTGTGACCTCCACGTCCCTTACATGGGGCATTGATATTTTCTTTTTATTCCATTGCGACCTCCACCACTCTTCCAAGGGGCATTAAAACCGACTTGTTAAGCTACTGTGACCTCCAAGTCTCTTCCAAGGGGAATTAAAACCGTCTGGTTAAACCGCTCTGAGCTCCACATCTCTTCCAAGGGGCATTGACAATGTCTTTTTATTCCATTGTTACCTTCTGCATTCTTCCAAGTGCATTGATATTGTCTTTTTATTCCTCTGCGACCTCCACCACTGTTCCAAGGGGCATCGATATTTTCTTTTTATTCCACTGCGACCTCCACCACTCTTCCAAGGGGCATCGATAATGTCTTTTTAATCCACTGCGACCTCCACCACTCTTCCATGGGGCATTAAAACCGTCTTGTTAAGCTACTGTGACCTCCAAGTTTCTTACAAAGGGCATTGATATTGTCTTTTTATTCCACTGTAACCTCCACCACTCTTCCAAGGGGCATTGATATTGTTTTTTTATTCCAGTGTAACCTCCACCAATCTTCCAAGGGGCATTGATATTGTCTTTTTATTCCACTGCGACCTCCACCACTCTTCTAAGTGGCATTGATATTGTTTGTAAATCCACAACGATCTCTACCACTCTTCCAAGGGGCATTAAAACAGTCTTGTTAAGCTTCTGTGACCTCCTCGTCTCTTCCAAGGGGCATTAAAACCATCTGGTTAAAGACTCTGAACTCCACAGCTCTTACAAGAGGCATTGATATAGTCTTTTTATTCGACTGTAACATCCACCACTCTTCCAAGCGGCATTGATATTGTCTTTTTATTCCATTGCGACCTCCACCACTCTTCCAAGAGGCATTGATATTGTCTTTTTAATCCACTGCGACCTCCACCACTCTTCCAAAGGGCATTGATATTGTCTTTTTAATCCAATGCGACCTCCACCACTCTTCCAAGGGGCATTGATATTGTCTTTGTAATCCACTGTGACCTCCTCGTCTCTTCCAAAGGGCATTAAAACCGTCTTGTGAATCTACTGTGACCTCCACGTCCGTTCCACGGGGCATTGATATTGTCGTTTTATTCCACTGCGACCTCCACCACTCTTCCAAGAGGCATTGATATTGTCTTTTTAATCCACTGCGACCTCCACCACTCTTCCAAAGGGCATTGATATTGTCTTTTTAATCCAATGCGACATCCACCACTCTTCCAAGGGGCATTGATATTGTCTTTGTAATCCACTGTGACCTCCTCGTCTCTTCCAAGGGGCATTAAAACCGTCAATTTAAACCCCTCTGAACTCCACAGCTCTTCCAAGGAGCACTGGTATTATCTTTTTATTCCACTCTAACCTCCACCACTCTTCCAATGGGCATTGACATTGTCTATTTATTCCACTGCGACCTCCACCACTCTTCAAAAGGGCATTAAGACAATCTTGTTAAGCTACAGTGACCTCCACAACTCTTCCATGGGGCATTGATATTGTCTTTTTATTCCACTGTAACCTCCACCACTCTTCCAAGGGGCATTGATTTTGTCTTTTTATTCCACTGCGACCTCTACCACTCTTCCAATGGGCATTGATATTGCCTTTTGTAATCCACTGCAACCTGCACCACTCTTCCAAGGGGCATTAAAGCAGTCTTGTTAAGCTACTGTCACGTCCTTGTCTATTCCACGGGGCATTGATATTGTCTTTTTATTCCACTGTAACCTCCACCACTCTTCCAAGTGGCAATGACATTGTCTTTTTATTCCACTGCGACTTCCACCTCTCTTCTAAGGGGCATTGATATTGTCTTTTTAATCCACTGCGACCTCCACCACTCTTCCAAGGGGCATTAAAACAGTCTTGTTAAGCTGCTGTGACTTCCACGTCCCTTCCACGGGGCATTGATATTGTCTTTTTATTCCACTGCGACCTTCACCACTCTTCCAAGGGGCATTGATATTGTCTTTTTAATCCACTGCGACCTCCACCACTGTTCCAAGGGACATTGATATTGTCTTTTTATTCCTCTGCGACCTTCACCCCTCTTCCAAGGAACATTGATATTGTCTTATTTTTCCACTGTAACCTCCACCACTCTTCTAAGGGGCATTGATATTTTCTTTTTATTCCACTGCGACCTCCACCACTCTTCCAAGGGGCATCGATAATGTCTTTTTAATCCACTGCGACCTCCACCACTCTTCCATGGGGCAATAAAACCGTCTTGTTTAACTACTGTGACCTCTACGTCTCTTCCAAGGGGCATTAAAACCGTCAATTTAAACCACTCTGAACTCCACAGCTCTTGCAAAAGGCATTGATATTGTGTTTTTATTCCACTGTAACCTCCACCAGTCTTCCAAGGGGCATTTATATTGTCTTTTTATTTTACTGCGACCTCCACCACTCTTCTAAGGGGCATTAATATTGTCTTTTTATTCCACTGCGACCTCCACCACTCTTCGAAGGGTCATTGATATTGTCTTTTTATTCCACTGTAACCTCCACCACTCTTCCAAGGGGCTTTGATATTGTCTTTTTATTCCACTGCGAACACCACCTCTCTTCCAAGGGGCAATAAAACCATCTTGTTAAGCTACTGTGACCTCCACGTCCCTTCCACGGGGCATTGATATTGTCTTTTTAATCCACTGGCACCTCCACTACTCTTCAAAGGGGCACTAAAACAGTATTGATAAGCTACTGTGACCTCCACGTCTCTTCCAAAGGGCCTTAAAACCGTCTGGTTGAACCACTCTGATCTTCACAGCTCTTCCAAGAGGCATTGATATTGTCTTTTTATTCGATTGTAGCCTCCAACACTCTTCCAAAGGGCATTAAAACTGTCTTAATAAGCTACTGTGACCTCCACGTCTCTTCCAAGGGGCATTAAAACCGTCAATTTAAACCACACTGAACTCCAAAGCTCTTGCAAGAGGCATTGATATTGTCTTTTTATTCAACTGTAACCTCCACCACTCTTCCAAGGGGCATTGATTTTGTCTTTTTAATCCACTGCGACCTCCATCACTCTTCCAAAAAGCATTAAAACCGTCTTGTTTAGCTACTGTGACCTCCACGTCTATTCCACGGTGCCTTAAAACCTTCTGATTAAACCACTGTGAACTCCACAGCTCTTCCAAGGGGCATTGATATTGTCTTTTTATTCCACTGTAACCTCCACCACTCTTCCAAGGGGCATTGATATGGTCTTTTTATTCCACTGCGACCTCTACCACTCTTCCAAGGGGCATTAAAACAGTCTTGATAAGCTACTGTGACCTCCACGTCTCTTCCAAGGGGCATGAAACCATCTGGTTAAACCACTCTGTACTCCACAGCTCTTCCAAGAGACATTGATATTGTCTTTTTATTCGACTGTATCCTCCACCACTCTTCCAAGGGGCATTGATATTGTCTCTGTTTTCCACTGCGATCTCCACCACTCTGAACTCCACAGCTCTTCCTAGGGGATTTTTGTATTGTCTTTTTATTCCACTCTAACCTCCACCACTCTTCCAAGGGGCATTAAAACAGTCTTGTTAATCTACTGTGACCTCCACGTCTCTTCCAAGGGGCATTAAAACCGTCAATTTAAACCACTCTCAACTCCACAGCTCTTGCAAAGGGCTTTGATATTGTTGTTTATTCCACTGTAACCTCCAGCACTCTTCCAAGGGGCATTGATATTGTCTTTTTATTCTACTGCGTCTTCCACGACTCTCCCAAGGGGCATTAAAACTGTCTTGTTAAGCTGCTGTAATCTCCATGTCTATTCCACGGGGCATTGATATTGTCTTTTTATTCCAATGTAACCTCCACAACTCTTCTAAGGGGCAGTGATATTGTCTTTTTAAACCACCTCCACCAGTATTCCAAGAGGCATTAAAAGCATCTTATTAAGCTACTATGACCTCCACGTCTCTTGCAAGGGGCATTAAAACCATCTGGTTAAACCACTCTGAATTCCAAAGCTCATCAAAGGGGCATTGATATTGTCTTTTTATTCCACTGTAACCTCCACCACTTTTCCTATGGGAATTGATATTGTCTTTTCATTATTACTATTATTATTATTATTATCTATTATTATGGCGCCATTTATTCCATATCGCTTTACATGTGATAGGGATATACATAACAAAAGCATTTACATAATCTTAACAAAACGAGTCAGCGACTGGTACAGGACGAGAGAGGACCCTGCCCGCGAGGGCTCACATTCTAGAAGGGATGGGTGAGGATACATTAGGTGAGGGTAGAGCTGGTCATGCTGCGATGGTTACTGCAGGTTGTAGGCTTGACGGAAGAGGTGGGTCTTCAGGTTTCTTTTGAAGGTTTCCACGGTCGGCGAGAATCTGATGTGTTGGGGTAGAGAGTTCCAGAGTAGGGGGGATGCACGGGAGAAATCTTGTATACGATTGTGGGAGGAGGAGATAAAAGGGGAGTAGAGAAGGAGATCTTGTGAGGATCGGAGGTTGCGTGCAGGTAAGTACCGGGAGACTAGGTCACAGATGTATGGGGGAGACAGGTTGTGGATGGCTTTGTATGCCATGGTTAGAGTTTTGAACTGGATTCTCTGGGCAATGGGGAGCCAGTGAAGAGATTGACAGAGAGGAGAGGCCGGGGAATATTTGGGGGACAGGTGAATTAGTCGAGCAGCAGAGTATAGGATAAAACCGTCTTGTTAAGCTACTGTGACCTCCAAGTCTCTTCCAAGGGGCATTAAAACCGTCTGGTTAAACCTCTCTAAGCTCCAGAGCTATTTCAAGGGGCATTGACAATGTCTTTTTATTCCATAGTAACCTTCTGCACTCTTCCAAGTGCATTGATATTGTCTTTTTATTCCTCTGCGACGTCCACGACTCTTCCAAGGGGCATTAAAACAGTCTTGTTAAGCTACTGTGACCTTCTCGTCTCTTCCAAGGGGCATTAAAACAGTCTGGTTAAACCACTCTGAACACCACAGCTCAGACAAGAGGCATTGATATTGTCTTTTTATTTGACTGTAACATCCTCCACTCTTCCAAGCGGCATTGATATTGTCTTTTTATTCCACTGCGACCTCCACCACTCTTCCAAGGGGCATTGATATTGTCTTTTTAATCAACTGCGACCTCCACCTCTCTTCCAAGGGCCTCTAAAACCGTATTGTGAAGCTACTGTGACCTCAACGTCCCTTCCAAGGGGCATTGATATTGTCTTTTTAATCCACTGCAACCTCCACCACTCTTCCAAGGGGCATTGATATTGTCTTTTTATTCCACTGTGACCTCCAAGTCTCTTCCAAAGGGCATTAAAACAGTCAATTTAAACCACTCTGAACTCCACAGCTCTTCCAAGGAGCACTGGTATTGTCTTTTTATTTCACTCTAACCTCCACCACTCTTCCAAGGGGCATTGACATTGTCTATTTATTCCACTGCGACCTCCACCACTCTTCCAAGGGGAAATAAGACCATATTGTTAAGCTACAGTGACCTCCACAACTCTTCCATGGGGCATTGATATTGTCTTTTTATTCCACTGTAACCTCCACCACTCTTCCAAGGGGCATTGATTTTGTCTTTTTATTCCACTGCGTCCTCTAGCACTCTTCCAATGGGCTTTGATATTGTCTTTTTAATCCACTGCAACCTCCACCACTCTTCCAAGGGGCATTGATTTTGTCTTTTTATTCCACTGCGACCTCTACCACTCTTCCAATGGGCATTGATATTGTCTTTTTAATCCACTGCAACCTCCACCACTCTTCCAAGAGGCATTAAAGCCGTCTTGCTAAGCTACTGTCACGTCCATGTCTATTCCATGGTGCATTGATATTGTCTTTTTTTTCCACTGTAACCTCCACCACTCTTTCCAGTGGCATTGACACTGTCTTTTTATTCCACTGCGACTTCCACCTCTCTTCTAAGGGGCATTGATATTGTCTTTTTAATCCACTGCGACCTCCACCACTCTTCCAAGGGGCATTAAAACAGTCTTGTTAAGCTACTGTGACCTCCACGTCTCTTCCAAGGGGCATTAAAACCGTCTGGTTAAACCACTCTGAACTCCACAGCTCTACCAAGGGGCATTGATATTGTCTTTTTATTATACTGTAACCTCCACCACTCTTCCAAGGGGCATTGATATGGTCTTTTTATTTTACTGCGACCTCCACCACTCTTCCAAGGGGCATTAATATTGTCTTTCTATTCCACTGCGACCTCCACCACTCTTCCAAGGGTCATTGATATTGTCTATTTATTCCACTGTTACCTCCACCACTCTTCCAAGGGGCATTAATATTGTCTTTTTATTAAACTGCGACCTTCACCTCTCTTCCAAGTGGCATTAAAACCATCTTGTTAAGCTACTGTGACCTGCAAGTCTCTTCCACGAGGCATTGATATTGTCTTTTTATTCCACTGCGACCTCCACATCTCTTCCAAGGGGAATTGATATTGTCTTTTTATTCCACTGCGACCTCTACCACTCTTCCAAGGGGCATTAAAACAGTCTTCATAAGCTACTGTGACCTCCACGTCTCTTCCAAGGGGCATGAAACCATCTGCTTAAACCACTCTGTACTCCATAGCTCTTCCAAGAGACATTGATATTGTCTTTTTATTCGACTGTATCCTCCACCACTCTTCCAAGGGGCATTGATATTGTCTCTGTTTTCCACTGCGATCTCCACCACTCTGAACTCCACAGCTCTTCCTAGGGGATTTTTGTATTGTCTTTTTATTCCACTCTAACCTCCACCACTCTTCCAAGGGGCATTAAAACAGTCTTGTTAATCTACTGTGACCTCCACGTCTCTTCCAAGGGGCATTTAAACCGTCAATTTAAACCACTCTCAACTCCACAGCTCTTGCAAGGGGCTTTGATATTGTTGTTTATTCCACTGTAACCTACAGCACTCTTCCAAGGGGCATTGATATTGTCTTTTTATTCTACTGCGTCTTCCACGACTCTCCCAAGGGGCATTAAAACTGTCTTGTTAAGCTGCTGTAATCTCCATGTCTATTCCACGGGGCATTGATATTGTCTTTTTATTCCAATGTAACCTCCACAACTCTTCTAAGGGGCAGTGATATTGTCTTTTTAAACCACCTCCACCAGTATTCCAAGAGGCATTAAAAGCATCTTATTAAGCTACTATGACCTCCACGTCTCTTGCAAGGGGCATTAAAATCATCTGGTTAAACCACTCTGAATTCCAAAGCTCATCAAAGGGGCATTGATATTGTCTTTTTATTCCACTGTAACCTCCACCACTTTTCCTATGGGAATTGATATTGTCTTTTCATTATTATTATTATTATTATTATTATTATTATTATCTATTATTATGGCGCCATTTATTCCATGACGCTTTACATGTGATAGGGATATACATAACAAAAGCATTTACATAATCTTAACAAAACGAGTCAGCGACTGGTACAGGACGAGAGAGGACCCTGCCCGCGAGGGCTCACATACTAGAAGGGATGGGTGAGGATACATTAGGTGAGGGTAGAGCTGGTCATGCTGCGGTGGTTACTGCAGGTTGTAGGCTTGACGGAAGAGGTGGGTCTTCAGGTTTCTTTTGAAGGTTTCCACGGTCGGCGAGAATCTGATGTGTTGGGGTAGAGAGTTCCAGAGTAGGGGGGATGCACGGGAGAAATCTTGTATACGATTGTGGGAGGAGGAGATAAAAGGGGAGTAGAGAAGGAGATCTTGTGAGGATCGGAGGTTGCGTGCAGGTAAGTACCGGGAGACTAGGTCACAGATGTATGGGGGAGACAGGTTGTGGATGGCTTTGCATGCCATGGTTAGAGTTTTGAACTGGATTCTCTGGGCAATGGGGAGCCAGTGAAGAGATTGACAGAGAGGAGAGGCCGGGGAATAATTGGGGGACAGGTGAATTAGTCGAGCAGCAGAGTATAGCATAAAACAGTCTTGTTAAGCTACTGTGACCTCCAAGTCTCTTCCAAGGGGCATTAAAACCGTCTGGTTAAACCTCTCTAAGCTCCACAGCTATTTCAAGGGGCATTGACAATGTCTTTTTATTCCATAGTAACCTTCTGCACTCTTCCAAGTGCATTGATATTGTCTTTTTATTCCTCTGCGACGTCCACGACTCTTCCAAGGGGCATTAAAACAAGCCTTGTTAAGCTACTGTGACCTCCAAGTTTCTTACACAGGGCATTGATATTGTCTTTTCATTCCACTGTAACCTCCACCACTCTTCCAAGGGGCATTGATATTGTCTTTTTATTCCACTGTAACCTCCACCAATCTTCCAAGGGGCATTGATATTGTCTTTTTTTTTCCACTGCGACCTCCACCACTCTTCTAAGGGGCATTGATATTGTCTTCTAAATCCACAACTATCTCCACCACTCTTCCAAGGGGCATTAAAACAGTCTTGTTAATCTACTGTAACCTCCACCACTCTTCCAAGGGGCATTGATTTTGTCTTTTTATTCCACTGCGACCTCTACCACTCTTCCAATGGGCATTGATATTGTCTTTTGTAATCCACTGCAACCTGCACCACTCTTCCAAGGGGCATTAAAGCAGTCTTGTTAAGCTACTGTCACGTCCTTGTCTATTCCACGGGGCATTGATATTGTCTTTTTATTCCACTGTAACCTCCACCACTCTTCCAAGTGGCAATGACATTGTCTTTTTATTCCACTGCGACTTCCACCTCTCTTCTAAGGGGCATTGATATTGTCTTTTTAATCCACTGCGACCTCCACCACTCTTCCAAGGGGCATTAAAACAGTCTTGTTAAGCTGCTGTGACTTCCACGTCCCTTCCACGGGGCATTGATATTGTCTTTTTATTCCACTGCGACCTTCACCACTCTTCCAAGGGGCATTGATATTGTCTTTTTAATCCACTGCGACCTCCACCACTGTTCCAAGGGACATTGATATTGTCTTTTTATTCCTCTGCGACCTTCACTCCTCTTCCAAGGAACATTGATATTGTCTTATTTTTCCACTGTAACCTCCACCACTCTTCTAAGGGGCATTGATATTTTCTTTTTATTCCACTGCGACCTCCACCACTCTTCCAAGGGGCATCGATAATGTCTTTTTAATCCACTGCGACCTCCACCACTCTTCCATGGGGCATTAAAACCGTCTTGTTTAACTACTGTGACCTCCACGTCTGTTCCAAGGGGCATTAAAACCATCAATTTAAACCACTCTGAACTCCACAGCTCTTGCAAAAGGCATTGATATTGTGTTTTTATTCCACTGTAACCTCCACCAGTCTTCCAAGGGGCATTTATATTGTCTTTTTATTTTACTGCGACCTCCACCACTCTTCTAAGGGGCATTAATATTGTCTTTTTATTCCACTGCGACCTCCACCACTCTTCGAAGGGTCATTGATATTGTCTTTTTATTCCACTGTAACCTCCACCACTCTTCCAAGGGGCTTTGATATTGTCTTTTTATTCCACTGCGAACACCACCTCTCTTCCAAGGGGCATTAAAACCATCTTGTTAAGCTACTGTGACCTCTATGTCCCTTCCACGGGGCATTGATATTGTCTTTTTAATCCACTGGCACCTCCACTACTCTTCAAAGGGGCACTAAAACAGTATTGATAAGCTACTGTGACCTCCACGTCTCTTCCAAAGGGCCTTAAAACCGTCTGGTTGAACCACTCTGATCTCCACAGCTCTTCCAAGAGGCATTGATATTGTCTTTTTATTCGATTGTAGCCTCCAACACTCTTCCAAAGGGCATTAAAACCGTCTTGATAAGCTACTGTGACCTCCACGTCTCTTCCAAGGGGCATTAAAACCGTCAATTTAAACCACACTGAACTCCAAAGCTCTTGCAAGAGGCATTGATATTGTCTTTTTATTCAACTGTAACCTCCACCACTCTTCCAAGGGGCATTGATTTTGTCTTTTTAATCCACTGCGACCTCCATCACTCTTCCAAAAAGCATTAAAACCGTCTTGTTTAGCTACTGTGACCTCCACGTCTATTCCACGGTGCCTTAAAACCTTCTGATTAAACCACTGTGAACTCCACAGCTCTTCCAAGGGGATTTGATATTGTCTTTTTATTCCACTGTAACCTCCACCACTCTTCCAAGGGGCATTGATATGGTCTTTTTATTCCACTGCGACCTCTACCACTCTTCCAAGGGGCATTAAAACAGTCTTGATAAGCTACTGTGACCTCCACGTCTCTTCCAAGGGGCATGAAACCATCTGGTTAAACCACTCTGTACTCCACAGCTCTTCCAAGAGACATTGATATTGTCTTTTTATTCGACTGTATCCTCCACCAATCTTCCAAGGGGCATTGATATTGTCTTTTTATTCCACTGCGTCTTCCACCACTCTCCCAAGGGGCATTAAAACTGTCTTCTTAAGCTGCTGTAACCTCCATGTCTATTCCACGGGGCATTGATATTGTCTTTTTATTCCAATGTAACCTCCACCACTCTTCTAAGGGGCAGTGATATTGTCTTTTTAAACCACTGCGACCTCCACCACTCTTCCAAGAGGCATTAAAAACATCTTATTAAGCTACTATGAACTCCACGTCTCTTCCAAGGGGCATTAAAACCATCTGGTTAAACCACTCTGAATTCCAAAGCTCATCAAAGGGGCATTGATATTGTCTTTTTATTCCACTGTAACCTCCACCACTTTTCCTATGGGAATTGGTATTGTCTTTTTATTATTATTATTATCTATTATTATAGCGCCATTTATTCCATGGCGCTTTACATGTGATAGGGATATACATAACAAAAGCATTTACATAATCTTAACAAAACGAGTCAGCCTCTGGTACAGGACGAGCGAGGACCCTGCCCGCGAGGGCTCACATTCTAGAAGGGATGGGTGAGGATACATTAGGTGAGGGTAGAGCTGGCCATGCTGCGGTGGTTACTACAGGTTGTAGGCTTGACAAAAGAGGTGGGTCTTCAGGTTTCTTTTGAAGGTTTACACGGTCGGCGAGAATCTGATGTGTTGGGGCAGAGAGTTCCAGAGTAGGGGGGATGCACGGGAAAAATCTTGTATACGATTGTGGGAGGAGGAGATAAAAGGGGAGTAGAGAAGGAGATCTTGTGAGGATCGGAGGTTGCGTGCAGGTAAGTACCGGGAGATTAGGTCACAGATGTATGGGGGGGACAGGTTGTGAATGGCTTTGTATGCCATGTTTAGAGTTTTGAACTGGATTCTCTGGGCAATGGGGAGCCAGTGAAGAGATTGACAGAGAGGAGAGGCCGGGGAGTAATGGGGGGGGGACAGGTGAATTAGTCGAGCAGCAGAGTTTAGGATAAAACCGTTTTGTTAAGCTACTGCGACCTCCAAGTCTCTTCCAAGGGGCATTAAAACCTTCTGGTTAAACCTCTCTAAGCTCCACAGCTATTCCAAGGGCATTGACAATGTCTTTTTATTCCATTGTAACCTTTTGCACTCTTCCAAGTGCATTGATATTGTCTTTTTATTCCTCTGCGACGTCCATGACTCTTCCAAGGGGCAATAAAACCGTCTTTTTAAGCTACTGTGACCTCTAAGTTTCTTACACAGGGCATTGATATTGTCTTTTTATTCCACTGTAACCTCCACCACTCTTCCAAGGGGCATTGATATTGTCTTTTTATTCCACTGTAACCTCCACCAATCTTCCAAGGGGCATTTATATTGTCTTTTTATTCTACTGCGACCTCAACCACTCTTCTAAGGGGCATTGATATTGTCTTTTAAATTGACAACGATCTCCACCAATCTTCCAAGGGGCATTAAAACCGTCTGGTTAAACACTCTGAACTCCACAGCTCTTACAAGAGGCATTGATATTGTCTTTTTATTCGACTGTAACATCCTCCATTCTTCCAAGCGGCATTGATATTGTCTTTTTATTCCACTGCGACCTCCACCACTCTTTCAAGGGGCATTGATATTGTCTTTTTAATCAACTGCGACCTCCACCTCTCTTCCAAGGGCCTTTAAAACCGTATTGTGAAGCTACTGTGACCTCAACGTCCCTTCCAAGGGGCATTGATATTGTCTTTTTAATCCACTGCAACCTCCACCACTCTTCCAAGGGGCATTGATATTGTCTTTTTATTCCACTGTGACCTCCACCACTCTTCTGAGGGGCATTAAGACCATATTGTTAAGCTACAGTGACCTCCACAACTCTTCCATGGGGCATTAAAACCGTCAATTTAAACCACTCTGAACTCCACAGCTCTTCCAGGGAGCACTGGTATTGTCTTTTTATTCCACTCTAACCTCCACCAGTCTTCCAAGGGGCATTGACATTGTCTATTTATTCCACTGCGACCTCCACCACTCTTCCGAGGGGCATTAAGACCATATTGTTAAGCTACAGTGACCTCCACAACTCTTCCATGGGGCATTGATGTTGTCTTTTTAATCCACTGTAACCTTCACCACTCTTCCAAGGGTCATTGATTTTGTCTTTTTATTCCACTGCGACCTCTACCACTCTTCCAATGGGCTTTGATATTGTGTTTTGAATCCACTGCAACCTCCACCACTCTTCCAAGGGGCATTGATTTTGTCTTTTTATTCCACTGCAACCACTACCACTCTTCCAATGGGCATTGTTATTGTCTTTTTAATCCACTGCAACCTCCACCACTCTTCCAAGGGGCATTAAAGCTGTCTTGTTAAGCTACTGTCACGTCCATGTCTATTCCACGGGGCAATGATATTGTCTTTTCATTCCACTGTAATCTCTACCACTCTTCCCAGTGGCATTGACACTGTCTTTTTATTCCACTGCGACTTCCACCTCTCTTCTAAGGGGCATTGATATTGTCTTTTTAATCCACTGCGACCTCCACCACTCTTCCAAGGGGCATTAAAACCGTCTTGTTAAGCTACTGTGACCTCCACGTCCCTTCCACGGGTCATTGATATTGTCTTTTTATTCCACTGTGACCTCCACCACTCTTCCAAGGGGCATTAAAACCGTCTTGTTATGCTACTGTGACGTCGACTTCTCTTCCAAGGGGCATTAAAACCATCTGGTTAAACCACTCTAAGCTCCATAGCTCTTCCTATGGGAATTTGTATTGTCTTTTTATTCCACTCTAACCTCCACCACTCTTCCTAGGGGCATTGACATTGTCTTTTTATTCCACTGCGACCTCCACCACTCTTCAAAGGGGCATTAAGACCAAATTGTTAAGCTACAGTGACCTCCACATCTCTTACACGGGCATTTATATTGTCTTTTTATTCCACTGTAACCTCCACAAATCTTCCAAGAGGCATTGATATTGTTTTTTTATTCCACTGCGACCTCCACCACTCTTCCAAGGGGCATTAAAACAGTCTTGTTAATCTACTGTGACCTCCACGTCTCTTCCAAGGGGCATTAAAACCGTCAATTTAAACCACTCTCAACTCCACAGCTCTTGCAAGGGGCTTTGATATTGTTTTTTATTCCTCTGTAACCTCCAGCACTCTTCCAAGGGGCATTGATATTGTCTTTTTATTCCACTGCGTCTTCCAGCACTCTCCCAAGGGGCATTAAAACTGTCTTGTTAAGCTGCTGTAACCTCCATGTCTTTTCCACGGGGCATTGATATTGTCTTTTTATTCCAATGTAACCTCCACCACTCATCTAAGGGGCAGTGATATTGTCTTTTTAAACCACTGCGACCTCCACCACTCTTCCAAGAGGCATTAAAAACATCTTATTAAGCTATTATGAACTTCACGTCTCTTCCAAGGGGCATTAAAACCATCTGGTTAAACCAATCTGATTTAAAAAGCTCATCAAAGGGGCATTGATATTGTCTTTTTATTCCACTGTAACCTCCACCACTTTTCCTATGGGAATTGATATTGTCTTTTTATTATTATTATTATTATTATTATTATTATTATGTATTATTATAGCGCCATTTATTCCATGGCGCTTTACATGTGATAGGGATATACATAACAAAAGCATTTACATAATCTTAACAAAACGAGTCAGCGTCTGGTACAGGACGAGCGAGGACCCTGCCCGCGAGGGCTCACATTCTAGAAGGGATGGGTGAGGATACATTAGGTGAGGGTAGAGCTAGGTCATGCTGCGGTGGTTACTGCAGGTTGTAGGCTTGACGGAAGAGGTGGGTCTTCAGGTTTCTTTTGAAGGTTTCCACGGTCAGCGAGAATCTGATGTGTTGGGGTAGAGAGTTCCAGAGTAGGGGGGATGCACGGGAGAAATCTTGTATACGATTGTGGGAGGAGGAGATAAAAGGGGAGTAGAGAAGGAGATCCTGTGAGGATCGGAGGTTGCGTGCAGGTAAGTACCGGGAGACTAGGTCACAGATGTATGGGGGAGACAGGTTGTGGATGGCTTTGTATGCCATGGTTAGAGTTTTGAACTGGATTCTCTGGGCAATGGGGAGCCAGTGAAGAGATTGACAGAGAGGAGAGGCCGGGGAATAGCGGGGGGACAGGTGAATTAGTCAAGCAGCAGAGTTTAGGATAGATTGGATAGGCGCAAGAGTGTTGTAAGGGAGGCCACGGAGCAGGAGGTTGCAGTAGTCGAGGCGGGATATGATGAGGGCATGCACTAGTGTTTTTGCAGAGTCTTTGCTGAGGAATGCACGGATCCAGGAGATGTTTTTGAGTTGGAGTCAGCAGGAAGTGGAAAGGGCTTGGATATGTGGCTTGAAGGAGAGATCAGAGTCCAGGGTTACTCCCAGGCAGCGAGCTTGTGGGACTGGGGAGAGTGAACAGCCATTGGCGTTGATGACTAGGTCAGGTGGGGGATGTGATTGAGAGGGTGGAAAGATGATGAACTCTGTTTTATCCATGTTGAGTTTTAGAAATCTGTCAGAGAAGAAGGATGACATGGCGGACAGACATTGTGGGATTTTGGTTACTAGGGAGGAGATATAGGGTCCAGAGAGGTAGATCTGTGTGTCGTCAGCATAGAGGTGATACTGAAAACCGTGAGACTCTATGAGCTGGCCCAGGCCAAAGGTGTAGATGGAGAAGAGCAGAGGTCCTAGAACTGAACCTTGGGAGACAGCGACAGATAGGGGGCGAGATGAGGAGGTGGTGCGTGAGTGGGAGACGCTGAATGTCCTGTCTGTTAAGTATGAGGAGATCCAAGATAGAGCCAAGTCCGTGATGCCAAGAGATGAGAGAATCTGGAGTAAGAGGGAATGGTCCACTGTGTCAAAGGTAGATGACAGGCCCAGAAGGAGGAGGATGGAGCAGTGTCGCTTGGATTTGGCATTTAGTAGGTCGTTGGTGACTTTAGTCAGGGCAGTTTCAGTCAAGTGATGCGGTCGGAAGCCAGATTGCAGGCAGTCGAAGAGGGAGCAGGAGGATAGGTGGGAGGACAGTTCAAGGTGGACATGTTGTTCTAGTAGTTTTGAGGCAAAGGGAAGGAGTGATATGGGTCAGTAGCTAGTCAGAGAGGAAGGGTCAAGGGAGGGCTTTTTGAGGATGGGTGTGATTGCGGCATGTTTGAAACATGAGGGGAAGACACCGGTTGTTAGTGACAGATTTAAGAGGTGGGTTAGGGTTGGAATGAAGACTGTGGTAAGGTTAGTGATTAGGTGGGATGGGATTGGGTCAAGTTCGCAGGTTTTGAGGTGTGATTTGGAGAGTAAAGAGGAGACTTTACCTTCTGTAATGGTGGAGAAGTGGGGTTTGGAGGAGGAGGGTTGAATAGATATGAGGAGGGGTTGTGTGGACTTTAGGCAAAAGTTTTGTCTGGTGGTGTCAATCTTCTGTTTGAAGAATGAGGCAAAGTCGTCGGCTGAGATGAGAGAAGAGGGAGGAGGTGCTGGGGGACGAAAGAGAGAGTAGAAAGTGTTAAATAGCTGTTTAGGATTGTGAGATAGGGAGGATATGAGAGATGAGAAGTAGGTTTGTTTTGCTGTAGTGAGTGCGGACTTGAAATTAGTGAGGGATTGCTTGAATGCGATGAAGTGCTCGATGGAGTGAGACCTTTTCCATCTCCGCTCCGCAACCCTGGAGGCCCGGCGCAGTTCTTTAGTAAGTTTAGTGTGCCAGGGTGGCCTGTTGAATGTGCGAGATGTGATGTGTGTGAGAGGGGCGATCGAGTCTAGAGCTGCAGCTATTGTGGTGTTAAATGAAGCAGCAGCAACGTCTGCATCGTTTAAGGAATTTATGTCTGTAAGAGGGAGGAGGGATTCAGAGAGTGAGAGTAAGTCAAGGTGTTTGAGATTTCTCCGAGGGTATGCAAGTTTGTGGAGTGGGGATTGTTGCCCCGGGGAGGAGAGAGAAGAGAATGTAAGTAGGCTGTGATCAGAGAGAGGGAGAGGTGAGTTAGAGAGGTTAGATAGGGAACAAAGGCGGGTGAAGATGAGGTCCAGTGTGTGGCCATCTTTGTGGGTGGGTGTGGAAGACCATTGAGTGAGTCCGAAGGAGGAAGTGAGAGTTAGGAACTTAGAGACAGACGAGTGGGAAGTGTTAATGGGGATGTTGAAGTCACCCATTATGATAGTGGGGATGTCAGTGGAGAGAAAGTGAAGCAGCCAGGTGGTGAAGTGGTCTAAGATGGTGGTGGCTTGCCCTGGGGGTCGGTAAACGATGGCCAGTTGGAGGTTGGAGGGGGAATGGATGCGCACACAGTGCACCTCAAAAGAGGGGGAGTGTAACGGAGGGTGGCAGTGGGATTTGGGTGAAAGCGCAGTCTTCTGATAGGAGAAAACCTAAGCCTCCGCGATGTTTGCCGTTGCAGCGGGGGGTATGGAGAAGATGGAATCCGCCATATGAAAGTGCAGCTGGGGAGGCTGTGTCAGAGGGGGTGAGCCAGGTTTCAGTGATGGCGAGGAAGGAAAGTTTGTTTGTAATGAAAAGATCGTGGATGAAGGAAAGTTTGTTGCAGACAGAGCGAGCGTTCCATAGAGCTCCTGTTAGTCCAACTAAGGGAGTGGGTATTGGTTGGATGGGTATGAGGTTAGAAGGGTTGCCACAGTTTGTGGAAGGTCGTGGATAGGAGGAAGAAGTAACTGTTGGAATATGACGAGGAGGACCAGGATTTGGAGAGATATCTCCATCAGTGAGGAGGAGCTGAGAAAGTGTTAGCAGGTGGGAGCAAGAGAGAGCATGAGGTGGCTGTCTGTGTTTGGAGATCCAGGATTGAATGTTTAGGAATAATTTGGAGGAGGAGGTGAGATGAATGGGGAGGATGGAGGGAGAGATGAAGAGTTTCTTACTAGGTGTAGGGATTTGAGGGGTTACTAGAAAGTGGAGGACTATAGAGGAAAAAGTGAGAGCTAACAGAAACATAGTTAAAAGAGAGTAAGTGGTCAAAGTTTTGGTTAACTGACTCCTGCCCTGACTAACTGCCTCTGAAATAACTGCCACTTATCTCCAAAGCCACATTGCACAAGAAGACGCGTGCACACCCCAGCACAAGTGGACCCCTTACAGAGCTTCTAAATATATAGGGCACATTAAACTATCAGGTGAAGGGCATTGTGGGAGCTAGATTAGCAGCTGGTCGTCTCACCAGGAGATGGCTGGGTGATCAAACACAGAGCTCGGACTCTAGTCTCTGCAGTTTAGCACCTCTAAAAATCAGATAAGATCTATAGTGGGGAAGGGACAGACATATGTGGGTATTGAATGGAGTGGGACAGATAAAGCAGAGAAGTTATGCAGAGCATGTACCAGTGAGGTGAATCAGCAAAGCAGAGCATTGGATTACAGCAGACACAGCAAGCAGAGAAGTTATGCAGAGCATGTACCAGTGAGGTGAATCAGCAAAGCAGAGCATCAGATTACAGCAGACACAGCAAGCAGAGAATTTTTGCAGAGCATGTACCAGTGAGGTGAATCAGCAAAGCAGAGCATTAGATTACAGCAGACACAGCAAGCAGAGAAGTTTTGCAGAGCATGTACCAGTGAGGTTATTCCACTGTGACCTCCACCACTCTTCGAAGGGGCATTAAAACAATCTTGTTAAGCTTCTGTGACCTCGACGTCCCTTCCACAGGGCATTGATATTGTCTTTTTATTCCACTGCAACCTCCACCACTCTTCCAAGGGACATTGATATTGTCTTTTTATTCCACTGCGACCTTCACCCCTCTTCCAAGGAACATTGATATTGTCTTTTTTTTCCACTGTAACCTCCACCACTCTTCTAAGGGGCATTGATATTTTCTTTTTATTCCGTTGCGACCTCCACCACTCTTCCAAGGTGCATCGATTTTTAATCCACTGCGACCTCCACCACTCTTCCAAGGGGCATTAAAACCGTCTTGTTAAGCTACTGTGACTTCCACGTCTCTTCAACGGGGCATTGATATTGTCTTTTTATTCCACTGTAACCTCCACCACTCTTTCAAGGGGCATTGATAATGTCTTTTTATTCCACTGCGACCTCCACTACTCTTCCAAGGTTCATTGATATTGTCTTTTTAATCCACTGCGACCTCCACTACTCTTCCAAGGGGCATTAATACCGTCTTGTTAAGCTACTGTGATGTCCACGTCTCTTCCACGGGGCATTGATATTGTCTTTTTATTCCACTGTAACCTCCACCACTCTTCCAAGAGGCATTGATATTGTCTTTTTATTCCACTGTAACCTCCACCACTCTTCAAAGGTTCATTGATATTGTCTTTTTAATCCACTGCGACCTCCACTACTCTTCCAAGGGGCATTAATACCGTCTTGTTAAGCTACTGTGACCTCCACGTATCTTCCAAGGGGCACTAAAACTGTTTGGTTAAACCACTCTGTACTCCACAGCTCTTCCAAGGGGCATTGACAATGTCTTTTTATTCCATTGTTAAATTCTGCACTCATTCAAGTGCATTGATATTGTATTTTTATTCCTCTGCGATGTCCACGACTTTTCCAAGGGGCATTAAAACCGTCTTGTTAAGCTACTGTGACCTCCAAGTTTCTTACACAGTGCATATATATTATCTTTTTATTCCACTGTAACTTCCACCACTCTTCCAAGGGGCATTGATATTGTCTTTTTAATCCACTGCGACCTCCATCGCTCTTCCAAGAAGCATTGAAACCGTCTTGTTAAGCTACTGTGACCTCCACGTCTATTCCACGGTGCATTAAGACTTTCTGGTTAAACCACTGTGAACTCCTCAGCTCTTCCATGGGGCATTGATATTGTCTTTTTATTCCACTCTAACCTTAACCACTCTTCCAACGGGCATTGATATTGTCTTTTTATTTAACTACAACCTCCACCACTCTTCCAAGGGGCATTAATATTGTCTTTTTATTCCACTGTGACCTCCACATCTCTTCCAAGGGGCATTGATATTGTCTTTTTATTTAATTGGAACCTCCACCACTCTTCCAAGGGGCATTGATATTGTCTTTTTATTCCACTGTAACCTCCACCACTCTTCCAAGGTTCATTGATATTGTCTTTTTAATCCACTGCGACCTCCACTACTCTTCCAAGGGGCATTAATACCGTCTTGTTAAGCTACTGTGATGTCCACGTCTCTTCCACGGGGCATTGATATTGTCTTTTTATTCCACTGTAACCTCCACCACTCTTCCAAGAGGCATTGATATTGTTTTTTTATTCCACTGTAACCTCCACCACTCTTCAAAGGTTCTTTGATTTAGTCTTTTTAATCCACTGCGACCTCCACTACTCTTCCAAGGGGCATTAATACCGTCTTGTTAAGCTACTGTGACCTCCACGTCTCTTCCAAGGGGCACTAAAACTGTTTGGTTAAACCACTCTGTACTCCATAGCTCTTCCAAGGGGCATTGATATTGTATTTTTATTTCACTGTAACTTCCACCACTCTTTCAAGGGGCATTTATATTGTATTTTTATTCCACTGTGACTTCCACCACTCTTCCAAGGGGCATTAAAACTGTCTTGTTAAGCTACTATGACCTCCAAGTCTCTTCCAAGGGGCATTAAAACCATCTGGTTAAATAGCTCTGAGCTCCACAGCTCTTCCAAGGGTCATTGACAATGTCTTTTTATTCCATTGTTACCTTCTGCACTCATCCAAGTGCATTGATATTGTCTTTTTATTCCTCTGCGACGTCCACGACTCTTCCAAGGTGCATTGATATTGTCTTTTTATTCCACTGCGACCTCCACCACTCTTCCAAGGTGCATTGATATTGTCTTTTTAATCCACTGCGACCTCCACCACTCTTCCAATGGACATTGATATTGTCTTTTTATTCCACTGCGATCTCCGCCACTCTTCCAAAGGGCATTGATATTGTCTTTTATTCCACTGTAACCTCCAACACAGTTCTAATGGGCATTAAAACCATCTTGTTAAGCTACTGTGATCTCCACTTCTCTTCCACAGGGCATTGATATTGTCTTTTATTCCACTGTAACCTCTACCACTCTTCCAAAGGGCATTGATATTGTCTTTTTATTCCACTGCGACCTCCACCACTCTTCCAAGGGGCATTAAAACCGTCTTGTTAAGCTACTGTGACCTCCACGTCTCTTCCAAGGGTCACTAAAACCGTTTGGTTAAACCACTCTGTACTCCACAGCTCTTCCAAGGGGCATTGATATTGTCTTTTTATTTCACTGTAACTTCCACCACTCTTTCAAGGGGCAATGATATTGTATTTTTATTCCACTGTGACCTCCACCACTCTTCCAAGGGGCATTAAAACCGTCTTGTTAAGCTACTGTGACCTCCAAGTCTCTTCCAAGGGGCATTAAAACCGTCTAGTTAAACCGCTCTGAGCTTCACAGCTCTTCCAAGGGGCATTGACAATGTCTTTTTATTCCATTGTGACCTTCTGCACTCTTCCAAGTGCATTGATATTGTCTTTTTATTCCTCTGCGACGTCCACGACTCTTTCAAGGGGCATTAAAACAGTCTTGTGACTTTCAAGTTTCTTACACAGGGCATTGATATTGTCTTTTTATTCCACTGTAACCTCCACCACTCTTCCAAGGGGCATTGATATTGTCTTTTTAATCCACTGTGACCTCCATCACTCTTCCAAGAACCATTGAAACCGTCTTGATAAGCTACTGTGACCTCCACGTCTATTCCACGGTGCTTTAAAACTTTCTGGTTAAACCTCTGTGAACTCCACATCTCTTCCAATGGGCATAGATATTGTCTTTGTATTCCACTCTAACCTCCAACACTCTTCCAAGGGGCATTGATAATGTATTTTTATTTTACTGCGACCTCCACCACTCTTCCAAGGGGCATTAATATTGTCTTTTTATTCCACTGTGACCTCTATGTCTCTTCCAAGGGGCATTAATATTGTCTTTTTATTCCACTGTAACCTCCACCATTCTTCCAAGGGACATTGATATTGTCTATTTATTCCACTGTAACCTCCACCACTCTTCCAAGTGGCATTGATATTGTCTTTTTATTCCACTGTAACCTCCACCATTCTTCCAAGGGACATTGATATTGTCTATTTATTCCACTGTAACCTCCACCACTCTTCCAAGGGGCATTGATATTGTCTTTTTATTCCACTCTAACCTCCACCACTCTTCCAAGGGGCATTGATATTGTCTTTTTAATCCACTGCGACCTCTACATCTCCTCCAAGGGGCTTTAAAACAGTCTTGATAAGCTTCTGTGACCTCCACGTCTCTTCCAAGGGGCATTAAAACCGCATTGTTAAACCACTCTGAACTCCACAGCTCTTCCAAGAGGCATTGATATTGTCTTTTTATTCAACTGTAACCTCCACCACTCTTCCAAGGGGCATTGATATTGTATTTTTAATCCACTGCGACTTCCACCACTCTTCCAAGGGGCATTAAAACCGTCTTGTTAAGCTACTGTGACCTCAACGTCCCTTTCACGGGGCATTGATATTGTCTTTTTATTCGACTGCGACCTCCACCACTCTTCCAAGGGGCATTGATATTGTCTTTTTAATCCACTGCGACCTCCACCATTCTTCCAAGGGACATTGATATTGTCTTTTTATTCCACTGCGACCTTCACCCCTCTTCCAAGGAACATTGATATTGTCTTTTTTTTCCACTGTAACCTCCACCACTCTTCTAAGGGGCATTGATATTTTCTTTTTATTCCACTGCGATCTCCACCACTCTTCCAAGGGGCATCGATAATGTATTTTTAATCCCCTGCGACCTCCAACAATCTTCCAAGGGGCATTAAAACCGTCTTGTTAAGCTACTGTGACCTCCACGTCTATTCCAAGGGGCATTAAAACCGTCAATTTAAACCACTCTGCACTCCACAGCTCTTGCAATAGTCATTGAGTTTGTCTTTTTATTCCACTGTAACCTCCACCACTCTTCCAAGGGGCATTGATTTTGTCTTTTTAATCCACTGCGAGCTCCATCACTCTTCCAAGTAGCATTAAAACAATCTTGTTTAGCTACTGTGACCTCCACGTCTATTCCTCGGGTGCCTTAAAACCTTCTGGTTAAACCACTGTGAACTCCACAGCTCTTCCAAGGGGCATTAATATTGTCTTTTTATTCCACTGCGACTTCCACCACTCTTCCAAGGGTCATTTATATTGTCTTTTTATTCCACTGTAACCTCCAACACTCTTCCAAGGGGCATTGATATTGTCTTTTTATTCCACTGCGACCTCCACCTCTCTTCAAAGTAGCATTAAAACCATCTTGTTAAGCTACTGTGACCTCCAAGTCTTTTCCACGAGGCATTGATATTGACTTTTTATTCCACTACCACCTCCACATCTCTTCCAAGGGGCATTGATAGTGTGTTTTTATTCCACTGGAACCTTCACCACTCTTCTAAGGGGCATTGATATTGTCTTTTTAATCCACTGCGACCTCCACCACTCTTGCAAGGGGCATTAAACCGTCTGGTTAAACCACTCTGTACTCCACAGCTCTTCCAAGAGGCATTGATATTGTCTTTTTATTCGACTGTAACCTCCACCACTCTTCCAAGGGGCATTGATATTGTCTCTGTTTTCCACTGCGACCTCCACCACTCTTCCAAGGGGCTTTGATATTGTCTTTTTTTTCCACTGCGACCTCCACCACTTTTCCAATGGGCATGAAAATCATCTTGTGAAGCTACTGTGACCTCCAGGTCCCTTCCAAGGGGCATTAAAACCGTCTGGTTAAACCGATCTGAGCTCCACAGCTTTTCCAAGGGGCATTGACAATGTCTTTTTATTCTATTGTAACCTTCTGCACTCTTCCAAGTGCATTGATATTGTCTTTTTATTCCTCTGCGACGTCCACGACTCTACCAAGGGGCATTATAACCGTCTTGTTAAGCTACTGTGACTTCTAAATTTCTTAGCAGGGCATTGATATTGTCTTTTTATTCCACTGTAACCTCCACCACTCTTCCAAGGGGCATTGATATTGTCTTTTTATTCCATTGTAACCTCCACCACTCTTCCAAGGGGCATTGATATTGTCTTTTAAATCCACTACGATCTCCACCACTTTTCCAACCGGCATTAAAACAGTCTTGTTAAGCTACTGTGACCTCCTCGTCTCTTCCAAGGGGCATTAAAACCTTCTGGTTAAACAATCTGAACTCCACAGCTCTTACAAGAGGCATTGATATTGTCTTTTTATTCGACTGTAACATCCACCACTTTTCCAAGCGGCATTGATATTGACTTTTTATTAGACTGCGACCTTCACCACTCTTACAAGGGGCATTAAGGCCATCTTGTTAAGCTACAGTGACCTCCACAACTCTTCCATGGGGCATTGATTTTGTCTTTTTATTCCACTGTAACCTCCACCACTCTTCCAAGGGGCATTGAAATTGTCTTTTTAGTCCACTGTAACCTACAGCACTCTTTCAAGGGGCATTGATATTGTCTTTTTATTCCACTACGACTTCCACCACTCACCCAAGGTGCATTAAAAACATCTTGTTTAGCTACTGTAACGTCCATGTCTATTCCACGGGGCATTGGTATTGTCTTTTTATTCCACTACGACTTCCACCTCTCTTCTAAGGGGCATTGATATTGTCTTTTTAATCCACTGTGACCTCCACCACTCTTCCAAGAGGCATTAAAACAGTCTTGTTTAGCTACTGTGACCTCCATGTCTATTCCACGGTGCCTTAAAACCTTCTGGTTAAACCACTGTGAACTCCACAGCTCTTCCATGGGGCATTGATATTGTCTTTTTATTCCACTGTAACCTCCACCACTCTTCCAAGAGGCATTGATATTGTCTTTTTATTCCACTGTAACCTCCACCACTCTTCAAAGGTTCTTTGATATTATCTTTTTAATCCACTGCGACCTCCACCACTCTTCCAAGAGGCATTAAAACAGTCTTGTTTAGCTACTGTGACCTCCATGTCTATTCCACGGTGCCTTAAAACCTTCTGGTTAAACCACTGTGAACTCCACAGCTCTTCCATGGGGCATTGATATTGTCTTTTTATTCCACTGTAACCTCCACCACTCTTCCAAGAGGCATTGATATTGTCTTTTTATTCCACTGTAACCTCCACCACTCTTCAAAGGTTCTTTGATATTATCTTTTTAATCCACTGCGACCTCCACTACTCTTCCAAGGGGCATTAATACCGTCTTGTTAAGCTACTCTGACCTCCACGTCTCTTCCAAGGGGCACTAAAACTGTTTGGTTAAACCACTCTGTACTCCATAGCTCTTCCAAGGGGCATTGATATTGTCTTTTTATTTCACTGTAACTTCCACCACTCTTTCAAGGGGCATTTGTATTGTATTTTTATTCCACTGTGACCTCCACCACTCTTCCAAGGGGCATTAAAACTGTCTTGTTAAGCTACTATGACCTCCAAGTCTCTTCCAAGGGGCATTAAAACCATCTGGTTAAATAGCTCTGAGCTCCACAGCTCTTCCAAGGATCATTGACAATGTCTTTTTATTCCATTGTTACCTTCTGCACTCATCCAAGTGCATTGATATTGTCTTTTTATTCCTCTGCGACGTCCACGACTCTTCCAAGGTGCATTGATATTGTCTTTTTATTCCACTGCGACCTCCACCACTCTTCCAAGGTGCATTGATATTGTCTTTTTAATCCACTGCGACCTCCACCACTCTTCCAATGGACATTGATATTGTCTTTTTATTCGACTGCGATCTCCGCCACTCTTCCAAAGGGCATTGATATTGTCTTTTATTCCACTGTAACCTCCAACACAGTTCTAAGGGGCATTAAAACCATCTTGTTAAGCTACTGTGATCTCCACTTCTCTTCCACAGGGCATTGATATTGTCTTTTATTCCACTGTAACCTCTACCACTCTTACAAAGGGCATTGATATTGTCTTTTTATTCCACTGCGACCTCCACCACTCTTCCAAGGGGCATTAAAACCGTCTTGTTAAGCTACTGTGACCTCCACGTCTCTTCCAAGGGGCACTAAAACCGTTTGGTTAAACCACTCTGTACTCCACAGCTCTTCCAAGTTGCATTGATATTGTCTTTTTAATCCACTGCGACCTCCACCACTCTTCCAATGGACATTGATATTGTCTTTTTATTCGACTGCGATCTCCGCCACTCTTCCAAAGGGCATTGATATTGTCTTTTATTCCACTGTAACCTCCAACACAGTTCTAAGGGGCATTAAAACCATCTTGTTAAGCTACTGTGATCTCCACTTCTCTTCCACAGGGCATTGATATTGTCTTTTATTCCACTGTAACCTCTACCACTCTTCCAAAGGGCATTGATATTGTCTTTTTATTCCACTGTGACCTCCACCACTCTTCCAAGGGGCATTTAAACCGTCTTGTTAAGCTACTGTGACCTCCAAGTCTCTTCCAAGGGGCATTAAAACCGTCTGGTTAAACCGCTCTGAGCTTCACAGCTCTTCCAAGGGGCATTGACAATGTCTTTTTATTCCATTGTGACCTTCTGCACTCTTCCAAGTGCATTGATATTGTCTTTTTATTCCTCTGCGACGTCCACGACTCTTTCATGGGGCATTAAAACAGTCTTGTGACTTTCAAGTTTCTTACACAGGGCATTGATATTGTCTTTTTATTCCACTGTAACCTCCACCACTCTTCCAAGGGGCATTGATATTGTCTTTTTAATCCACTGTGACCTGCATCACTCTTCCAAGAAGCATTGAAACCGTCTTGATAAGCTACTGTGACCTCCACGTCTATTCCACGGTGCTTTAAAACTTTCTGGTTAAACCTCTGTGAACTCCACATCTCTTCCAATGGGCATAGATATTGTCTTTGTATTCCACTCTAACCTCCAACACTCTTCCAAGGGGTATTGATAATGTCTTTTTATTTTACTGCGGCCTCCACCACTCTTCCAAGGGGCATTAATATTGTCTTTTTATTCCACTGTGACCTCTACTCTCTTCCAAGGGGCATTAATATTGTCTTTTTATTCCACTGTAACCTCCACCATTCTTCCAAGGGACATTGATATTGTCTATTTATTCCACTATAACCACCACCACTCTTCCAAGGGGCATTGATATTGTCTTTTTATTCCACTGTAACCTCCACCATTCTTCCAAGGGACATTGATATTGTCTATTTATTCCACTGTAACCTCCACCACTCTTCCAAGGGGCATTGATATTGTCTTTTTATTCCACTCTAACCTCCACCACTCTTCCAAGGGGCATTGATATTGTCTTTTTAATCCACTGTGACCTTTACAACTCCTCCAAGGGGCTTTAAAACAGTCTTGATAAGCTTCTGTGACCTCCACGTCTCTTCCAAGGGGCATTAAAACCGCATTGTTAAACCACTCTGAACTCCACAGCTCTTCCAAGAGGCATTGATATTGTCTTTTTATTCAACTGTAACCTTCACCACTCTTCCAAGGGGCATTGATATTGTATTTTTAATCCACTGCGACTTCCACCACTCTTCCAAGGGGCATTAAAACCGTCTTGTTAAGCTACTGTGACCTCAACGTCCCTTTCACGGGGCATTGATATTGTCTTTTTATTCGACTGCGACCTCCACCACTCTTCCAAGGGGCATTGATATTGTTTTTTTAATCCACTGCGACCTCCACCACTCTTCCAAGGGACATTGATATTGTCTTTTTATTCCACTGCGTCCTTCACCCCTCTTCCAAGGAACATTGATATTGTCTTTTTTTTCCACTGTAACCTCCACCACTCTTCTAAGGGGCATTGATATTTTCTTTTTATTCCACTGCGATCTCCACCACTCTTCCAAGGGGCATCGATAATGTATTTTTAATCCCCTGCGACCTCCAACACTCTTCCAAGGGGCATTAAAACTGTCTTGTTAAGCTACTGTGACCTCCACGTCTATTCCAAGGGGCATTAAAACCGTCAATTTAAACCACTCTGCACTCCACAGCTCTTGCAATAGTCATTGAGTTTGTCTTTTTATTCCACTGTAACCTCCACCACTCTTCCAAGGGGCATTGATTTTGTCTTTTTAATCCACTGCGAGCTCCATCACTCTTCCAAGTAGCATTAAAACAATCTTATTTAGCTACTGTGACCTCCACGTCTATTCCTCGGTGCCTTAAAACCTTCTGGTTAAACCAGTGTGAACTCCACAGCTCTTCCAAGGGGCATTAAAATTGTCTTTTTATTCCACTGCGACCTCCACCACTCTTCCAAGGGTCATTTATATTTTCTTTTTATTCCACTGTAACCTCCAACACTCTTCCAAGGGGCATTGATATTGTCTTTTTATTCCACTGCGACCTCCACCTCTCTTCAAAGTAGCATTAAAACCATCTTGTTAAGCTACTGTAACCTCCAAGTCTTTTCCACGAGGCATTGATATTGACTTTTTATTCCATTACCACCTCCACATCTCTTCCAAGGGGCATTGATAGTGTTTTTTTATTCCACTGGAACCTTCACCAATCTTCTAAGGGACATTGATATTGTCTTTTTAATCCACTGCGACCTCCACCACTCTTGCAAGGGGCATTAAACCGTCTGGTTAAACCACTCTGTACTCCACAGCTCTTCCTAGAGGCATTGATATTGTCTTTTTATTCGACTGTAACCTCCACCACTCTTCCAAGGGGCATTGATATTGTCTCTGTTTTCCACTGCGACCTCCACCACTCTTCCAAGGGGCTTTGATATTGTCTTTTTTTTCCACTGCGACCTCCACCACTTTTCCAATGGGCATGAAAATCATCTTGTGAAGCTACTGTGACCTCCAGGTCTCTTCCAAGGGGCATTAAAACCATCTGGTTAAACCGATCTGAGCTCCACAGCTTTTCCAAGGGGCATTGACAATGTCTTTTTATTCCATTGTAACCTTCTGCACTCTTCCAAGTGCATTGATATTGTCTTTTTATTCCTCTGCGACGTCCACGACTCTACCAAGGGGCATTATAACCGTCTTGTTAAGCTACTGTGACTTCCAAATTTCTTAGACAGGGCATTGATATTGTCTTTTTATTCCACTGTAACCTCCACCACTCTTCCAAGGGGCATTGATATTGTCTTTTTATTCCATTGTAACCTCCACCAATCTTCAAAGGGGCATTGATATTGTCTTTTTATTCCACTGCGACCTCCACCACTTTTCTAAGGGGCATTGATATTGTCTTTTAAATCCACTACGATCTCCACCACTCTTCCAAGCGGCATTAAAACAGTCTTGTTAAGCTACTGTGACCTCCTCGTCTCTTCCAAGGGGCATTAAAACCTTCTGGTTAAACACTCTGAACTCCACAGCTCTTACAAGAGGCATTGATATTGTCTTTTTATTCGACTGTAACATCCACCACTCTTCCAAGCGGCATTGATATTGTCTTTTTATTAGACTGTGACCTTCACCACTCTTCCCAGGGGCATTAAGGCCATCTTGTTAAGCTACAGTGACCTCCACAACTCTTCCATGGGGCATTTATTTTGTCTTTTTATTCCACTGTAACCTCCACCACTCTTCCAAGGGGCATTGATATTGTCTTTTTATTGCACTGCGACCTCCACCTCTCTTCCACGGGGCATTAAAACCATCTTGTTAAGCTACTGTGACCTCCAGGTTTCTTCCACGAGGCATTGATATTGTCTTTTTATTCCACTGCGACCTCCACATCTCTTCCAAGGGGAATTGATATTGTCTTTTTATTCCACTGCGACCTCCACCACTCTTCTAAGGAGCATTGATATTGTCTTTTTAATCCACTGCGACCTCCACCACTCTTCCAAGGGGCATTAAAACAGTCTTGATAAGCTACTGTGACCTCCACGTCTCTTCCAAGGGGCATTAAACCGTCTGGTAAAACCACTCTGCACTCCACAGCTCTTCCAATAGGCATTGATACTGTCTTTTTATTCGACTGTAACCTCCACCACTTTTCCAAGGGGCATTGATATTGTCTTTTTTTTAAACTGTAACCTCCACCACTTTTCCAAGTGGCATTGACATTGTCTATTTATTCCACTGCGACTTCCACCTCTCTTCTAGGGGGCACTAAAACAGTCTTGTTAAGCTACTGTGACCTCCACCACTCTTCCAAGGGGCATTAAAACCGTCTGTTTAAACCACTCTGTAATCCACAGCTCTTCCAAGGGGCATTGATATTGTCTTTTTATTCCACTGTAACCTCCACCACTCTTCCAAGGGGCATTGATTTTGTCTTTTTATTCCACTGCGAGCTCCACCACTCTTCCAATGGGCATTGTTTATGTCTTTTTAATCCCCTGCAACCTCCATCACTCTTCCAAGGGGCATTAAAACCGTCTTGTTTAGCTACAGTGACCTCCACGTCTATTCCACGGTGCCTTAAAACCTTCTGGTTAAACCACTGTGAACTCCACAGCTCTTGCAAGGGGCAATGATATTGTATTTTTATTCCACTGTAACCTCCACCACTCTTCCAAGGGTCATTGATATTGTCTTTTTATTCCACTGTAACCTCCACCACTCTTCCAAGGGGCATTGATATTGTCTTTTTATTCCACTGCGACCTCCACATCTCTTCCAAGGGGAATTGATATTGTCTTTTTATTCCACTGCGACCTCCACCACTCTTCTAAGGGGCATTGATATTGTCTTTTTAATCCACTGCGACCTCCACCACTCTTCCAAGGGGAATTAAAACTGTCTTGATAAGCTACTGTGACCTCCACGTCTCTTCCAAGGGGCATTAAACCGTCTGGTAAAACCACTCTGTACTCCACAGCTCTTCTAATAGGCATTGATATTGTCTCTGTTTTCCACTGCGACCTCGACCACTCTTACAAGGGGCTTTGATATTGTCTTTTTTATCCACTGCGACCTCCACCACTGTTCCAATGGGCATTAAAACCGTGTTGTTATGCTACTGTGACCTCCACGTCCCTTCCACGGGGCATTGATATTGTCTTTTTATTCCATTGCGACCTTCACCACTCTTCCAAGGGGCATTAAGACTGTCTTGTTAAGCTACTGTGACCTCCAAGTTTCTTCCAAGGGGCATTAAAACCGTCTGGTTAAAACGCTCTGAGCTCCACAGCTCTTCCAAGGGGCATTGACAATGTCTTTTTATTCCATTGTAACCTTCTGCACTCGTCCAAGTGCATTGATATTGTCTTTTTATTCCTCTGCGACATCCACAACTCTTCCAAGGGGCATTAAAACCGTCTTGTTAAGCTACTGTGACCTCCAAGTTTCTTACACAGGGCATTGATATTGTCTTTTTATTCCACTGTAACCTCCACCACTCTTCCAAGGGGCATTGATATTATCTTTTTATTCCACTGTAACCTCCGCCGATCTTCTAAGGGGCATTGATATTGTCTTTTTATTCCAATGCGACCTCCACCACTCTTCTAAGGGGCATTGATATTGTCTTTTTATTCCACTGCGACCTCCACCACTCTACCAAGGGGCATTGTTTATGTCTTTTTAATCCACTGCGACCTCCACCACTCTTCCAAGGGGCATTAAAACCGTCTGGTTAAACACTCTGAACTCCACAGCTCTTCCAAGGGGCATTTGTGTTGTCTTTTAATCCACTCTAACCTCCACCACTTTTCCAAGGGGCATTGACATTGTCTTTTTATTCCACTGCGACCTCCACCACTCTACCAAGGGGCATTGTTTATGTCTTTTTAATCCACTGCGACCTCCACCACTCTTCCAAGGGGCATTAAAACCATCTTGTTAAGCTACTGTCACCTCCACGTCCCTTCCAAGGGGCATTAAAACCATCAATTTAAACCACTCTGAACTCCACAGCTTTTGCAAGGGGCATTGATATTGTCTTTTTATTCCAATGTAACCTCCAGCACTCTTCCAAGGGGCATTGATATTGTCTTTTTATTCAACTGCAACTTCCACCTCTCTTCCAAGGGAATTAAAACCGTCTTGTTAAGCTACTGTGACCTCCACGTCTCTTTCACGGGGCATTGATATTGTCTTTTTATTTCACTGTAACCTTCACCACTCTTCCAAGGGGCATTGATATTGTCTTTTTATTCCACTGTGACCTCCACGTCTCTTCCAAGGTGCGTTAAAACCGTCAATTTAAACCACTCTGAATTCCACAGCTCTTGCAAGAGGCATTGATATTGTCTTTTTACTCCACTGTAACCTACAGCACTCTTTCAAGTGGCATTGATATTGTATTTTTATTCCATTACGACTTCCACCACTCTTCCAAGAGGCATTAAAACAGTCTTGTTAAGCTACTGTAACCTCCACATCTCTTTCAAAGGGCATTAAAACCGTCTGGTTAAACCACTCTGAACTCCACAGCTCTTCCAAGGGGCATTGATATTGTCTTTTTATTCCACTGTAACCTCCACCATTCTTCCAAGGGGTATTGATATTGTATTTTTAATGCAATGTGACCTCCCCCACTCTTCCAAGGGGCATTAAAACCATCTGGTTAAACCACTCTGAACTCCATAGCTCTTTCATGAGGCATTGATATTGTCTTTTTATTTCACTGTAACCTCCACCACTCTTTCAAGGGGCATTGATATTGTCTTTTTATTCCACTGCGACCTCCACCACACTTCCAAGGGGCATTAAAACTGTCTTGTTAAGCTACTGTGACCTCCACGTGTCTTCCACGGGGCATTGATATTGTCTTTTTAATCCTTTGTGACCTCCACCACTATTCCAAGGGGCATTAAAACCGTCTTGTTAATCTACTGTGACCTCCACGTCTCTTCCAAGGGGCAATAAAACCATCTGGTTAAACCACTCTGAACTCCACAGCTCTTCCAAGGGGCATTGGTATTGTCTTTTTATTCCACTCTAACCTCTACCAATATTCCAAGGGGCTTTGACATTGTCTTTTTATTCCACTGCGACCTTCATCATTCTTCAGAGGGGCATTGATATTGTCTTTTTATTCAACTGCCACCTCCACCACTCTTCCAAGGGTCATTGATATTGTCTTTTTATTCCACTGTAACCTCCACCACTCTTCCAAGGGGCATTGATATTGTCTTTTTATTCCACTGCGACCTCCACATCTCTTCCAAGGGGAATTGATATTGTCTTTTTATTCCACTGCGACCTCCACCACTCTTCTAAGGGGCATTGATATTGTCTTTTTAATCCACTGCGACCTCCACCACTCTTCCAAGGGGAATTAAAACAGTCTTGATAAGCTACTGTGACCTCCACGTCTCTTCCAAGGGGCATTAAACCGTCTGGTAAAACCACTCTGTACTCCACAGCTCTTCTAATAGGCATTGATATTGTCTCTGTTTTCCAATGCGACCTCGACCACTCTTACAAGGGGCTTTGATATTGTCTTTTTTATCCACTGCGACCTCCACCACTCTTCCAATGGGCATTAAAACCGTGTTGTTATGCTACTGTGACCTCCACGTCCCTTCCACGGGGCATTGATATTGTCTTTTTATTCCATTGCGACCTTCACCACTCTTCCAAGGGGCATTAAGACTGTCTTGTTAAGCTACTGTGACCTCCAAGTTTCTTCCAAGGGGCATTAAAACCGTCTGGTTAAAACGCTCTGAGCTCCACAGCTCTTCCAAGGGGCATTGACAATGTCTTTTTATTCCATTGTAACCTTCTGCACTCGTCCAAGTGCATTGATATTGTCTTTTTATTCCTCTGCGACATCCACAACTCTTCCAAGGGGCATTAAAACCGTCTTGTTAAGCTACTGTGACCTCCAAGTTTCTTACACAGGGCATTGATATTGTCTTTTTATTCCACTGTAACCTCCACCACTCTTCCAAGGGGCATTGATATTATCTTTTTATTCCACTGTAACCTCCGCCGATCTTCTAAGGGGCATTGATATTGTCTTTTTATTCCAATGCGTCCTCCACCACTCTTCTAAGGGGCATTGATATTGTCTTTTTATTCCACTGCGACCTCCACCACTCTACCAAGGGGCATTGTTTATGTCTTTTTAATCCACTGCGACCTCCACCACTCTTCCAAGGGGCATTAAAACCGTCTGGTTAAACACTCTGAACTCCACAGCTCTTCCAAGGGTCATTTGTGTTGTCTTTTAATCCACTCTAACCTCCACCACTTTTCCAAGGGGCATTGACATTGTCTTTTTATTCCACTGCGACCTCCACCACTCTACCAAGGGGCATTATTTATGTCTTTTTAATCCACTGCGACCTCCACCACTCTTCCAAGGGGCATTAAAACCATCTTGTTAAGCTACTGTCACCTCCACGTCCCTTCCAAGGGGCATTAAAACCATCAATTTAAACCACTCTGAACACCACAGCTCTTGCAAGGGGCATTGATATTGTCTTTTTATTCCAATGTAACCTCCAGCACTCTTCCAAGGGGCATTGATATTGTCTTTTTATTCCACTGCAACTTCCACCTCTCTTCCAAGGGAATTAAAACCGTCTTGTTAAGCTACTGTGACCTCCACGTCTCTTTCACGGGGCATTGATATTGTCTTTTTATTTCACTGTAACCTTCACCACTCTTCCAAGGGGCATTGATATTGTCTTTTTATTCCACTGTGACCTCCACGTCTCTTCCAAGGTGCATTAAAACCGTCAATTTAAACCACTCTGAATTCCACAGCTCTTGCAAGAGGCATTGATATTGTCTTTTTACTCCACTGTAACCTACAGCACTCTTTCAAGTGGCATTGATATTGTATTTTTATTCCATTACGACTTCCACCACTCTTCCAAGAGGCATTAAAACAGTCTTGTTAAGCTACTGTAACCTCCACATCTCTTTCAAAGGGCATTAAAACCGTCTGGTTAAACCACTCTGAACTCCACAGCTCTTCCAAGGGGCATTGATATTGTCTTTTTATTCCACTGTAACCTCCACCATTCTTCCAAGGGGTATTGATATTGTATTTTTAATGCAATGTGACCTCCCCCACTCTTCCAAGGGGCATTAAAACCATCTGGTTAAACCACTCTGAACTCCATAGCTCTTTCATGAGGCATTGATATTGTCTTTTTATTTCACTGTAACCTCCACCACTCTTTCAAGGGGCATTGATATTGTCTTTTTATTCCACTGCGACCTCCACCACACTTCCAAGGGGCATTAAAACTGTCTTGTTATGCTACTGTGACCTCCACGTGTCTTCCACGGGGCATTGATATTGTCTTTTTAATCCATTGTGACCTCCACCACTATTCCAAGGGGCATTAAAACCGTCTTGTTAATCTACTGTGACCTCCACGTCTCTTCCAAGGGGCAATAAAACCATCTGGTTAAACCACTCTGAACTCCACAGCTCTTCCAAGGGGCATTGGTATTGTCTTTTTATTCCACTCTAACCTCTACCAATATTCCAAGGGGCTTTGACATTGTCTTTTTATTCCACTGCGACCTTCATCATTCTTCAGAGGGGCATTGAAATTGTCTTTTTATTCCACTGCCACCTCCAACACTCTTCCAAGGGGCATCGATATTGTCTTTTTAATCCTCTGCGACCTCCACCACTTTTCCTAGGGGCATTAAAAACGTCTTTTTAAGCTACTGTGACCTCCACGTCCCTTTGAATGGGCATTAAAACTGTCAGGTTAAACCACTCTGAACTCCACAGCTCTTCCAAGGGGCATTGGTATTGTCTTTTTATTCCACTCTAACCTCAACCACTCTTCCAAGGGGCATTAAAACTGTCTTGTTAAGCTGCCGAAACCTCCATGTCTTTTCCACAGGGCATTGATATAGTCTTTTTATTCCAATGTAACCTCAACCACTCTTCTAAGGGGCAGTGATATTGTCTTTTTAAACCACTGCGACCTCCACCACTCTTCCAAGAGGCATTAAAAACATCTTATTAAGCTACTATGACCTCCACGTCTCTTCCAAGGGGCATTAAAACCGTCTGATTAAACAACTCTGAATTCCACAGCTCATCAAAGGGGCATTGATATTGTCTTTTTATTCCACTGTAACCTCCACCACTTTTCCTATGGGAATTGATATTGTATTTTTATTCCATTGTGACCTCCACCACTCTTCCAAGGGGCATTAAAACCGTCTTGTTAAGCTACTGTGACCTCCAAGTCTCTTCCAAGGGGCATTAAAAAAGTCTTGTTAAGCCGCTCTGAGATCCACAGCTCTTCTAAGGGACATTGACAATGTCTTTTTATTCCATTGTAACCTTCTGCACTCTTCCAAGTGCATTGATATTGTCTTTTTATTCCTCTGCAACGTCCACGACTCTTCCAAGGGGCATTAAAACCGTCTTGTTAAGCTACTGTGACCTCCAAGTTTCTTACACAGGTCATTGATATTGTCTTTTTATTCCACTGTAATCTCCACCGCTCTTCCAAGGGGCATGGATATTGTCTTCTTAATCCACTGCGACCTCCATCACTCTTCCAAGAAGCATTGAAACAGTCTTGTTAAGCTACTGTGACCTCCACGTCTATTCCACGGTGCATTAAAACTTTCTGGTTAAACCACTGTGAACTCCACAGCTCTTCCAAGAGGCATTGATATTGTCTTTTAATTCCACTCTAACCTCCACCACTCTTCCAAGGGGCATTGATATTGTCTTTTTATTTTACTGCGACCTCCACCACTCTTCCAAGGGGCATTAATATTGTTTTTTTATTACACTGTGACCTCCACGTCTCTTCCAAGGGGCATTAAAACCGCATGTTTAAACCACTCTGAACTCCACAGCTCTTCCAAGAGGCAATGATATTGTCTTTTTATTCAACTGTAACCTCCACCACTCTTCCAAGGGGCATTGATATTGTCTCTTTTTTCCACTGCGACATCCACCACTCTTCCAAGGGGATTTGATAGTCTTTTTAATCCACTGCGACCTCCACCACTCTTTCAAGGGGCATCTAAACCGTCTTGTTAAGCTACTGTGACCTCCACGTCCCTTCCAAGGGGTATTGATATTGTCTTTTTATTCCACTGCGACCTCCACCACTCTTCCAAGTGGCATTGATATTGTCTTTTTAATTCACTGCGACCTCCACCACTCTTCCAAGGGACATTGATATTGTCTTTTTATTCCACTGTGACCTTCACCCTTCTACCAAGGAACAATAATATTGTCTTTTTTTTCCTCTGTAACCTCCACCACTCTTCTAAGGGGCAAAGATATTTTCTTTTTATTCCACTGCCACCTCCACCACTCTTCCAAGGGGCATCGATAATGACTTTTTAATCCACTGCGACCTCCACCACTCTTCCAAGGGGCATTATAACCGTCTTTTTAAGCTACTGTGACCTCCATGTCTCTTCCAAGGGGCATTAAAACCGTCAATTTAAACCACTCTGAACTCCACAGCTCTTGCAAGAGGCACTGATATTGTTTTTTTTTCCACTGTAACCTCCACCACTCTTCCAAGGGGCAATGATTTTGGCTTTTTATTCCACTGCGACCTTCACCCCTCTTCCAATGGGCATTGTTATTGTCTTTTTAATCCCCTGCAACCTCCACCACTCTTCCAAGGGGCATTAAAACCGTCTTGTTAAGCTACTGTGACCTCCATGTCCCTTCCACGGGGCATTGATATTGTCTTTTTATTCCACTGCGACCTCCACCACTCTTCCAAGGGGCATTGATATTGTATTTTTAATCCACTACGAACTCCACCACTCTTTCAAGGGGCATTAAAACTGTCTTGTTATGCTACTGTGATGTAGACTTTACTTCCAAGGGGCATTAAAACCATCTGGTTAAACCAGTCTGAACTCCACATTTCTTCCAAGGTGCATTTGTATTGTCTTTTTATTCCACTCTAACCTCCACCACTCTTCCAAGGGGCATTGACATTGTCATTTTTTTCCACTGCGACCTCCAAAACTCTTCCAAGGGGCATTGATATTGACTTTTTATTCCACTGAGACATCCACCAGTCCTCCAAGAGGCATTAAAACCATCTTGTTAAGCTACTGTGACCTCCACGTCTCTTCCACGGGGCATTGAAATTGTCTTTATATTCCACTGTAACCTCCACCACTCATCCTAGGGGCATTGATATTGTCTTTTTATTCCACTGCGACCTCCACCACTCTTCCAAGGGGCATTGATATTGTATTTTTATTCCACTGCGACCTCCACCACTCTACCAAGGCTCATTGATATTGTCTTTTTTATCCACTGCCACCTCCACCCCTCTTCCAAGGGGCATTAAAACCGTGTTGTTAAGCTATTGTGACCTCCACATCTCTACCACGGGGCACTGATATTGTCTTTTTATTTAGCTGTTATCTTCATCACTCTTCCAAGGAGCATTGATATTGTCTTTTTATTCCACTGTAACCTCCACCACTTTTCCTATGGGAATTGATATTGTCTTTTTATTATTATTATTATTATTATTATTTATTATTATAGCTCCATTTATTCCATGGCGCTTTACATGTGATAGGGATATACATAACAAAAGCATTTACATAATCTTAACAAAACGAGTCAGCGACAGGTACAGGAGGAGCGAGGACCCTGTTTGCGAGGGCTCACTTTCTAGAAGGGATGGGTGAGGATACATTAGGTGAGGGTAGAGCTGGTTGTGCAGTGGTGGTTACTGCAGGTTGTAGGCTTGTCGAAAGAGGTGGGTCTTCAGGTTTCTTTTGAAGGTTTCCACGGTCGGCGAGAGTCTGATGTGTTGGGGTAGAGAGTTCCAGAGTAGGGGGGATGCACGGGAGAAATCTTGTATACGATTGTGGGAGGAGGAGATAAGAGGGGAGTAGAGAAGGAGATCTTGTGAGGATCGGAGTTTGCGTGCAGGTATGTACCGGAAGACTAGGTCACAGATGTATGGGGGAGACAGGTTGTGGATGGCTTTGTATGCCATGGTTAGAGTTTTGAACTGGATTCTCTGGGCAATGGGGAGCCAGTGAAGAGATTGACAGAGAAGAGAGGCTGGGGAATAGCGGGTGGACAGGTTAATTAGTCGAGCAGCAGAGTTTAGGATAGATTGGAGAGGCGCAAGAGTGTTGTAAGGGAGGCCACGTAGCAGGAGGTTGCAGTAGTCGAGGCGGGATATGATGAGGGCATGCACTAGTGTTTTTGCAGAGTCTTTGCTGAGGAATGCACGGATCCGGGAGATGTTTTTGAGTTGGAGTCGGCAGGAAGTGGAAAGGGCTTAGATATGTGGCTTGAAGGAGAGATCAGAGTAAAGGGTTACTTCAAGGCAGCGAGTTTGTGGGACTGGGGAGAGTGAACAGCCATTGACGTTGATGGCTAGGTCAGATGGGAGATGTGAATGAGAGGGTGGAAAGATGATGAACTCTGTTTTATCCATGTTGAGTTTTCGAAATCTGTCAGAGAAGAAGGATGACATGGCGGACAGACATTATGGCATTTTGGTTAGTAGGGAGGAGATATCGGGTCCAGAGAGGTAGATCTGTGTGTCGTCAGCATAGAGGTGATACTGAAAACTGTGAGACTCTATGAGCTGTCCCAGGCCAAAGGTGTGGATGGAAAAGAGCAGAGGTCCTAGAACTGAACCTTGGGGGACACCGACAGATAGGGGGCGAGATGAGGAGGTGGTGCGTGAGTGGGAGACGCTGAATGTCCTGTCTGTTAAGTATGAGGAGATCCAAGACAGAGCCAAGTCCGTGATTCCAAGAGATGAGAGAATCTTGAGTAAGAGGGAATGGTCCACTGTGTCAAAGGCAGATGACAGGTCCAGTAGGAGGGGGATGGAGTAGTGTCGCTTGGATTTGACATTTAGTAGGTCGTTGGTGACTTTGGTCAGGGCAGTTTCAGTCGAGTGATGCGGTCGGAAGCCTGATTGCAGGCGGTCGAACAGGGAGCAGGAGGAGAGGTGGGAGGACAGTTCAAGGTGGACATGTTGATCTAGTAGTTTTGAGGCAAAGGGGAGGAGTGAAATGGGGTGGTAGCTAGTCAGAGAGGAAGGGTCAAGGGAGGGCTTTTGAGGATGGGTGTGATTGCAGCATGTTTGAAACATGAGGGGAAGGCCCAGGTTGTTAGTGACAGATTGAAGAGGTGAGTTAGGGTTGGGATGAAGACTGTGGTAAGGTTAGTGTTGAGGTGGGATGGGATTGGGTCAAGTTCGCAGGTTGTGAGGTGTGATTTGGAGAGTAAATAGGAGACTTGACCTTCTGTAATAGTGGAGAAGTGGGGTTTGGAGGAGGCTGGTTGAATAGATATGAGGAGGGGTTGTGTGGACTTTAGGCAAAAGTTTTGTCTGATGGTGTCAATCTTCTGTTTGAAGAATGAGGCAAAGTCGTCGGCTGAGATGAGAGAAGAGGGAGGAGGTGCTGGGGGACGAAGGAGAGAGTTGAAAGTGTTAAATAGCTGTTTAGGGTTGTGAGATAGGGAGGATATGAGAGATGAGAAGTAGGTTTGTTTTGCTGTAGTGAGTGCGGACTTGAAATTAGTGAGGGATTGCTTGAATGCGATGAAGTGCTCGATGGAGTGAGACCTTTTCCATCTCCGCTCCACAACCCTGGAGGCCCGGCGCAGTTCTTTAGTAAGATTAGTGTGCCAGGGTTGCCTGTTGAATGTGCGAGATGTGGTGTGTGTGAGAGGGGCGATCGAGTCTAGAGCTGCAGCTATTGTGGTGTTATATGAAGCAGCAGCAACATCTGCATCGTGTAAGGAATTTATGTCTGTAAGAGGGAGGAGGGATTCAGAGAGTGAGTGTAAGTCAAGGTGTTTGAGATTTCTGCGAGGGTATGCAAGTTTGTGGAGTGGGGATTGTTGCCCCGGGGAGGAGAGAGAAGAGAATGCAAGTAGGCTGTCATCAGAGAGAGGGAGAGGTGAGTTAGAGAGGATAGATAGGGAACAGAGGCGAGTGAAGATGAGGTCCAGTGTGTGGCCATCTTTGTGGGTGGGTGTGGAAGACCATTGAGTGAGTCCGAAGGAGGAAGTGAGAGATAGGAACTTAGAGACAGACGAGTGGGAAGTGTTAATGGGGATGTTGAAGTCACCCATTATGATAGTGGGAATGTCCGTGGAGAGGAAGTGAAGCAGCCAGGTGGTGAAGTGGTCTAAGAAGGTGGTGGCTTGCCCTGGGGGTCGGTAAACAAAGGCCAGTTGGAGGTTGGAGGGGGAATAGATGCGCGCACAGTGCACCTCAAAAGAGGGGAGTGTAACGGAGGGTGGCAGTGGGATTTGGGTGAAAGCGCAGTGTTCTGATAGGAGAAAACCTACGCCTCCACCATGTTTGCCGTTAGAGCGGGGTGTGTGGGAAAGGTGGAATCCGCCATATGAAAGTGCAGCTGGGGAGGCTGTGTCAGAGGGGGTGAGCCAGGTTTCAGTGATGGCGAGGAAGGAAAGTTTGTTTGTAATGAAAAGATCGTGGATGAAGGAAAGTTTGTTGCATAGAGAGCGAGCGTTCCATAGAGCTCCTGTTAGAGCAACTAAGGGAGTGGGGATTGGTTGGATGGGTATGAGGTTAGAAGGGTTGCGACAGTTTGTGGAAGGTCGTGAATGAGAGGAAGAAGTAACTGTGGGGATATGGTGAGGAGGACCAGGATTTGGAGAGATATCTCCAGCAGTGAGGAGGAGCAGAGAAAGTGTTAGCAGGTGGGAGCAAGAGAGAGCATGAGGTGGCTGTCTGTGTTTGGAGATCCAGGATTGAATGTTTAGGAATAATTTGGAGGAGGAGGTGAGATGAATGGGGAGGATGGAGGGAGAGATGAAGAGTTTCTTACTAGGTGTTGGGATTTGAGGGGTTACTAGAAAGTGGAGGACTATAGAGGAAAAAGTGAGAGCTAACAGAAACATAGTTAAAAGAGAGTAAGTGGTCAAAGTGTTGGTTACCTGACTCCTGCCCTGACTAACTGCCTCTGAAATAACTGCCACTTATCTCCGAAGCCACTTTGCACAGGAAGACACGTGCACACCCCAGCACAAGTGCACCCCTTACAGAGCTTCTAAATATATAGGGCACATTAAACTATCAGGTGAAGGGCATTGTGGGAGCTGCATATGGCTAAATTAGCAGCTGGTCGTCTCACCAGGAGATGGCTGGGTGATCAAACACAGAGCTAGGACTCTAGTCTCTGCAGTTTAGCACCTCTAAAAATCAGATAAGATCTATAGTGGGGAAGGCACAGACATATGTGGGTATTGAATGGAGTGGGACAGATAAAGCAGAGAAGTTATGCAGAGCATGTACCAGTGAGGTGAATCAGCAAAGCAGAGCATTAGATTACAGCAGACACAGCAAGCAGAGAAGTTATGCAGAGCATGTACCAGTGAGGTGAATCAGCAAAGCAGAGCATTAGATTACAGCAGACACAGCAAGCAGAGAAGTTATGCAGAGCATGTACCAGTGAGGTTATTCTGTTGCGACCTCCACCACTATTCCAAGGGCATTGATATTGTCTTTTTATTCCACTCCGACCTCCGCCACTCTTCCAAAGGTTATTGATATTGTCTTTTATTCCACTCTAACCTCAACCACTCTGTCAAGGGGCATTAAAACCGTCTTGTTAAGCTACTGTGATGTCCACGTCTCTTCCACGGGGCATTGATTCTGTTTTTTCATTCCACTGTAACCTCCACCACTCTTCCAAGAGGCATTGATATTGTCTTTTTATTCCACTGTAACCTCCACCACTCTTCCAAGGGGCATTGAAATTGTCTTTTTATTCCACTGCGACCTCCACCACTTTTCTAAGTGGCATTAAAACCATCTTGTTAAGCTACTGTGACCTCCACGTCTCTTCCAAGGGGCACTAAAACCGTTTGGTTAAACCACTCTGTACTCCACTGCTCTTCCAAGGGGCATTGATATTGTCTTTTTATTTCACTGTAACTTCCACCACTCTTTCAATGGGCATTGATATTGTATTTTTATTCCACTGTGACCTGCACCACTCTTCCAAGAGACATTAAAACCGTCTTGTTAAGCCACTGTGACCTCCAAGTCTCTTCCAATGGGCATTAAAACCGTTTAGTTAAACCACTCTGAGCTCCACAGCTCTTCCAAGGGGCATTGACAATGTCTTTTTATTCCATTGTAACCTTCTGCACTCTTCCAAATGCATTGATATTGTCTTTTTATTCCTCTGCGACGTCCACGACTCTTCCAAGGGCCATTAAAACCGTCTTCTTAAGCTACTGTGACCTCCAAGTTTCTTACACAGGGCTTTGATATTGTCTTTTTATTCCACTGTAACCTCCACCACTCTTCCAATGGGCATTGATATTATCTTTTTAATCCTCTGCGACCTACGTCACACTTCCAACAAGCATTGAAACCGTCTTGTTAAGCTACTGTGACCTCCACGTCTATTCCACGGTGCATTAAAACTTTCTGGTTAAACCAGTGTGAACTCCACAGCTCTTCCAAGGGGCATTGATATTGTTTTTTTATTCCACTCTAACCTCCACCACTCTTCCAATGGGCATTGATATTGTCTTTTTACTTTACTGCGACCTCCACCACTCTTCCAAGAGGCATTAATATTGTCTTTTTATTCCACTGTGACCTCCACATCTCTTCCAAGGGGCATTGATATTGTCTTTTTATTTCATTGGAACCTGTGACGCGAGTCACTACAGAAATAACAGTCTCAGAAGAGGAGAGAAAAGACTAATATTACTGAAAGAAATATAACATTAGAGCTACTTACTAGATAAAAATAGGGAGGTCAAACAATCCAAAGTCAAGTCCAGGAAGATGGCGCAGTACAAAGGTAGCAGACCAAAGAGTAGTCAGATAACATGCAAATGGTCAAAATCCAGGTAAGGGAAAATAGTCAGGCTGGGTCAGGCACAGAGCACAGAGAGATCAGTCCTACACAGGTAATACCAAGTGTACAATTGACACTGGGTGAAGGAGCTAGCATGCTTAAGTAGAAGACTAATCAAGGGAAGTGAACACAGATGATTGCAGAAACAACCCAGCAAACCAAAAACAGACTGACAGCCTCCACACAATAGTAACCTAGCAGACAAGGAAAGTGTGGAGACCGTGACAGTACCCCCTCTTCAAGGGGGGGGCCACCGGACCCCCAGGTCTCCAAGGAAACCGCCGATGAAAGGCCCCGACCAACCGATCAGCCCTCACAGAATGAGCCGGAACCCAGGAACGTTCCTCGGGTCCATACCCCTTCCAATGTACAAGATATTGAAGGGAATTCCGGACCATACGGGAATCAATGATCTTTTGTACCTCATATTCTAAGCTTCCCTCAATAGACACCGGAGGAGGCGGGGGCGAGGGAGACAGAACAGGGGGAATAAATTCCTTCAACAAAGACTTGTGGAACACATTAGGAATACGGAAAGACTGAGGGTGTCGTAATCAGAAGGAAACCGGATTGACCACCTCCACAATCTCATATGGACCAATGAATCTAGGACCCAACTTCAGCGAGGGTATCTTCAATCTAATATTCTTAGAGGATAGCCATACCTTATCCCCCACCTTGAAGGCGGCACCTGACGAGCGTTTCCAATCGGCCTTTTGTTTCTGCCGATGCTGAGCCACCCCTATATTCTTTTTAACCTCCCTCCAGACATCCCCCAACTCTTGAATGGTTACATCTACCCCAGGACACCCAGAGCTTATCCTGGAGAACTCACCAAAATGAGGATGAAACCCATAATTACAGAAAAACGGAGAGGTTCCTGTGGACTGATTAACCCGACTGTTAAAGGCAAACTCAGCCAGAGGAAGAAAGGATGACCAATTCTCCTGCTGATCAGTGACAAAACATCTTAAAATTTGTTCCAAAGACTGATTTGTCCTTTCGGTCTGACCGTTAGTTTCAGGATGATAAGCAGAAGAAAAGGACAAATCAATCCCCAACCTTCTGCAGAAAGCCCTCCAAAATCTAGAGACGAATTGTACTACCCTATCAGATACAATATTAAGAGGAATCCCATGCAATCGTACCACATGAGTAATAAACAGTTTGGAGAGCGTCTCTGAATTGGGTAACCCGGATAATGGAACGAAGTGAGCCTGTTTGCTGAATCGATCGACTACCACCCAAATAGCCGTCATCCCACCAGACAGAGGTAAATCGGAAATGAAATCCATGGACAAATGAGTCCATGGTCTTTCTGGAATGGGCAAAGGAGCCAATTCCCCAGCGGGCCGGCAATGTTGCACTTTAGCGCGTGCACAAGTTTCACAAGCAGACACAAAATTTTTAATGTCCCTACGCATAGCAGACCACCAAAAGAGTCTAGCAACTGCCTTCTGGGTGGCAGTAACTCCAGGATGACCACTCAAGACAGAATCATGGAATTCTTGCAAAAGGCGTAATCTGAGATACACAGGGACAAACAACTTGCATTCAGGAATATTGGATGGAGCCAAGGACTGAGCAGTACGAATTTCTGCTTCCAGCTCAGAGGAAACCATGGCCACAACTATACCCTGAGGAAGAATGGAGGAAGGAGGCTCCGGAGGGGACACAGAATCAAGGCTACGAGACAGGGCATCCGCCCTCACATTCTTAGACCCAGGCCTGAACGTAATAGAAAAATTAAATCTTGAAAAAAATAAAGACCATCTGGCCTGTCTAGGTGTCAACCGCTTAGCAGATTCGATATACGCTACATTCTTGTGATCTGTCACCACGGTGACCAGATGAATGGCTCCCTCCAAAAAATGCCTCCATTCTTCAAAAGCCAATTTGACAGCAAGTAACTCTCGATTACAAACATCATAGTTTCTTTCAGCAGGAGAAAATGTATTAGAGAAAAAGGCTCATGGTCGCAGATTAGTTAAAGTTTTAGGACCTTGAGACAATACAGCCCCCACCACAACCTCGGAAGCATCCACCTCCACAATGAACGGCCTCTGGAGATCTGGTTGACCAAGTACAGGAGCAGACATAAAACATTTCTTCAAGTTTTCAAAAGCCCCGACTGCTTCTGACGACCAAACCTTTAGCTCCGCCCCTTTGCGAGTGAGGTCCGTAAGAGGCTTAACGATCTGAGAAAAACCTTTAATAAATTTTCTGTAATAATTTGCGAACCCTAAAAAGCGCTGCAGAGCCTTAAGGTCGCTGGGTTGAACCCAATCAATGATGGCCTGAACCTTCCCAGGATCCATCTTAAACTCGGAGGCTGACACAATGAAGCCCAAGAATGATATTTCTTGAACAGAAAAGGTACATTTTTCAATCTTGGCAAACAAACAATTATCTCTTAACCTTTGCAGAACCAAACGGACATGTTTATAATGAATATCCAGATCAGGTGAAAAAATTAGAATATCATCTAAATAAACCACAATGAATCTCCCAATATAATCAGAGAGAATATCATTCATAAAATTCTGAAAGACCGCGGGTGCATTTGTTAGCCCAAAAGGCATGACGAGATTTTCAAAAAGACCTTCAGAGGTTAAAAATGCTGTCTTCCACTCATCACCCTCTCGAATACGTATCAGGTTATATGCCCCTCTAAGATCCAGTTTGGAAAACCATTTGGCCCCCGAAAGTTGATTATATAGATCGGGGATAAGTGGAAGCGGATAAGTATTTTTAACAGTTATCTTGTTTAATTCTCGGAAATCGAGGCAGGGACGGAGACCTCCATCTTTTTTTTTTAACAAAAAAGAATCGGCTGCAGCCGGCGATGAGGAAGGACGAATATGACGTTTCCGTAAACTTTCATTAATATATGCTTTCATGGATGCCCGCTCAGGGCCAGACAAGTTATACAAGCGAGCTTTGGGTAATTTGGCATTAGGAATGAGATTAATAGCACAGTCATAGGGACGGTGAGGAGGTGAGATCTCAGACTCTACTTCCGAAAAAACATCTCCGAAGTCCTTCAGGTATTCCGGAAGACCCTCCAGACTAACGGAGCCAGCATGCACAGATTTAAGACATTTTTCAATACAATGAGGGTCCCATTTGACAATATTTTTATGATACCAGTCAATGATCGGATTATGTATGCGCAGCCAAGGAAGACCCAACACAATCCCAGCAGGTAAATTGTCCAGGACATAACAGGAGATTAATTCTGTATGCAGTGACCCCACCTTGAGTGTGAACTCCACTGTAACTAACTGAACCAGATTTTTTAGCAACGGTGTTCTATCAATAGCCACAATTTGAATAGGGTCTTCTAACTTAACTGTCCCTAATCCTAATTTCTGAACAAGTCCCGAATCAATGAAATTAGCCGCAACTCCACAGTCAATAAAGGCAAATGTTGATAGACACTGTTTTTGAAACAGAAGTTCAGCATTCAACAACACTTTATCAGAGGAGTAAAAGGGTACCTATAAGTCTGGGTGACCTCCTCGACAATCACCCAGACCTAGGCGTTTCCCGACGGCTTATTCATTGCAGGTCGTGCTGGGCAATCCTTTAAGAGATGTCCAGATAGGCCACAATACAGACAAAGTCCAAATTCCAGGCGGCGTCTCCTCTCCTTAACCCTTGAGCTGGCAGCTCCAACCTCCATAGGTTCTACCTCTGGTAAACGACCCGGGCCCGGTGGACAAAATGGAACCTCGTGTTGAACCTTGCGTCTCTCCCGCATCCTCCGATCCATGCGGATAGCCTGAGTCATGGCCTCCCCCAAACAACCAGGTGGAGCATGCAGAGCCAGAGCGTCCTTTAGAGGCTCTGAAAGACCACTGAGGAATTGGCACCTGAGAGCCGCGTCATTTCAGAGAACCTCAGTAGACCACTGACGAAATTCAGAACAGTAGTCTTCTGCTGTGTGGTTACCCTGTGTCAGGTTCATGATTCTTGTCTCTGCCACCTTGACCCTGTCAGGTTCATCATAGATCTGTCCTAAAGCATCAAAAATAGCGTCCACAGAAAGACGTTCAGGAGAAAAAGGGGGTAAAGAAAATGCCCAAGTCTGGGGACCCCCGCGCAGAAGTGACATTATAATTCCCACCCGCTGTGACTCATTCCCTGATGACCGAGGACGCAAGGTAAACAATAATTTACAACTTTCTTTGAAAGTTCTGAACTGATCTTTCTCCCCCGAAAATTTGTCAGGGAGTGCTATAGCCGGTTCAGGGGGGCTCAAAGATACGTCAGATGGTTCAGAAGTCATGACAGTGGTCGGAGAGGAAAGATTCTGAGGGACTGTAAACGTACCCGAAATCTGGTCTTGTAACTGAGCCTGTGAGGACGCCAGTTTGTGTTGTTCCAAGGCCAGATCCTGAACTAACTGGGTCAGATTCGCCACCTGATCACACAAAGTACGTAACGGATCCATAGGTGGGAAAAAGGAAAAAAAAAGGTGAACAATCAATTGTAATGTGACGCGAGTCACTGCAGAAATAACAGTCTCAGAAGAGGAGACAAAAGACTAATATTACTGAAAGAAATATAATATTAGAGCTACTTACTAGATAAAAATAGGGAGGTCAAACAATCCAAAGTCAAGTCCAGGAAGATGGCGCAGTACAAAGGGAGCAGACAAAAGAGTAGTCAGATAACAAGCAAATGGTCAAAATCCAGATAAGGGAAAATAGTCAGGCTGGGTCAGGCACAGAGCACAGAGAGATCAGTCCTACACAGGTAATACCAAGTGTACAATTGACACTGGGTGAAGGAGCTAGCATGCTTAAGTAGAAGACTAATCAAGGGAAGTGAACACAGATGATTGCAGAAACAACCCAGCAAACCAAAAACAGACTGACAGCCTCCACACAATAGTAACCTAGCAGACAAGGAAAGTGTGGAGACCGTGACAGAACCTCCACCACTCTTCCAAGGGGCATTGATATTGTATTTTTAATCCAATTCGATCTCTACCACTCCTCCAAGGGGCTTTAAAACAGTCCTGATAAGCGTCTGTGACCTCCACGTCTCTTCCAAGGGGCATTAAAACCGCATGGTTAAACCACTCTGAACTCCACGGCTCTTCCAAGAGGCATTGATATTGTCTTTTTATTCAACTGTAACCTCCACCACTCTTCCAAGGGGCATTGATAATGTCTTTTTTTTCCACTGCGACCTCCACCACTCTTCCAAGTGGATTTGATTGTCTTTTTAATCCACTGCGACCTCCACAACTCTTCCAAGGGGCAGTAAAACCGTCTTGTTAAGCTACTGTGACCTCTACGTCCCTTCCACGGGGCATTGATATTGTCTTTTTATTCCACTGCGACCTCCACCACTATTCCAAGGGGCATTGAAATTGTCTTTTTAATCCACTGCAACCTCCACCACTCTTCCAAGGGACATTGATATTGTCTTTTTATTCCACTGCGACCTTCACCTCTCTTCCAAGGAACATTAATATTGCCTTTTTTTTCCACTGTAACCTCCACCAATCTTCTAAGGGGCATTGATATTTTCTTTTTATTCGACTGCAACCTCCACTATTCTTTCAAGGGTCATCGATAATGTCTTTTTAATCCACTGTGACCTCCACCACTCTTCCAAGGGGCATTAAAACCGTCTTGTTAAGCTACTGTGACCTCCACGTCTCTTCCAAGGGGCATTAAAACCGTCAATTTAAACCACTCTGAACTCCACAGCTCTTGCAAGAGGCATTGATATTGTCTTTTTATTCCACTGTAACCTCCACCACTCTTCCAAGGGGCATTGATTTTGTCTTTTTAATCCACTGCAACCTCCATCTCTCTTCCAAGAAGCATTAAAACCGTCTTGTTTAGCTGCTGTGACCTCCACGTCTATTCCACGGTGCCTTAAAACCTTCTGGTTAAACCACTGTGAACTCCACAGCTCTTCCAAGGGGCATTGATATTGTCTTTTTATTCCACTGTAACCTCCACCACTCTTCCAAGGGGCATTGATATTGTCTTTTTATTTTAATGCGACCTCCACCACTCTTCCAAGGGGCATTATTATTGTCTTTTTATTCCACTGCGACCTCCACCACTCTTCCAAGGGTCATTGATATTGTCTTTTTACTCCACTGTAACCTCCACCACTCTTACAAGGGGCATTGATATTGTCTTTTTATTCCACTACGACCTCCACCTCTCTACCAAGGGGCATTAAAACCATCTTGTTAAGCTACTGTGACCTCCAAGTCTCTTCCAAGCGGCATTGATGTTGACTTTTTAATCCACTGCGACCTCCACCACTCTTCCAAGGTTCATTGATATTGCCTTTTGATCCACTGCGACCTACTCCACTCTTCCAAGGGGCATTAAAACCGTTTTGTTAAGCTACTGTGAATTCCAAGTATCTTCCAAGGGGCAATAAAACCGTTTGGTTAAACCACTCTGTACTCCACAGCTCTTCCAAGGGGCATTGATATTGTCTTTTTATTTCACTGTAACTTCCACCACTCTTTCAAGGGGCATTGATATTGTATTTTTATTCCACTGTGACCTCCACCACTCTTCCAAGGGGCATTACAACCGTCTTGTTAAGCTACTGTGACCTCCTCGTCTCTTCCAAGGGGCATTAAAACCATCTGGTTAAACCGCGCTGAGCTCCACAGCTCTTCCAAGGGGCGTTGACAATGTCTTTTTATTCCATTGTAACCGTCTGCACTCTTCCAAGTGCATTGATATTGTCTTTTTATTCCTCTGCGACGTCCACGACTCTTCCAAGGGCCATTAAAACCATCTTGTTAAGCTACTGTGACCTCCAAGTTTCTTTCACAGGTCATTGATATTGTCTTTTTATTCCACTGTAACCTCCACCACTCTTCCAAGGGGCATTGATATTGTCTTTTTAATCCACTGCGACCTCCATCACACTTCCAAGAAGCATTGAAACCGTCTTGTTAAGCTACTGTGACCTCCACGTCTATTCCACGGTGCATTAAAACTTTCTGGTTAAACCAGTGTGAACTCCACAGCTCTTCCAAGGGGCATTGATATTGTCTTTTTATTCCACTCTAACCGCCACCACTCTTCCAACGGGCATTGATATTGTCTTTTTATTTTAATGCGACCCCCACCACTCTTCCAAGGGGCATTAATATTGTCTTTTTATTCCACTGTGACCTCCACGTCTCTTCCAAGGGGCATTGATATTTTATTTTTATTTAATTGGAACCTCCACCACTCTTCCAAGGGTCATTGATATTGTCTTTTTATTCCACTGTAACCTCCACAATTCTTCCAAGGGACATTGATATTGTCTTTTTATTCCACTGTAACCTCCACCACTCTTCCAAGGTGCATTGATATTGTCTTGTTATTCCAATACAACCTCCACCACTCTTCCAAGGGGAATTGATATTGTTTTTTTAATCCACTGCGTCCTCTACCTCTCCTCCAAGGGGCTTTAAAACAGTCTTGATAAGCTTCTGTGACCTCCAGGTCTCTTCCAAGGGGCATTAAAACCGCATGGTTAAACCAATCTGTACTCCACAGCTCTTGCAAGAGGCATTGATATTGTCTTTTTATTCCACTGTAACCTCCACCACTCTTCCAAGGGGCATTGATTTTGTCTTTTTAATCCACTGCGACCTCCATCTCTCTTCCAAGAAGCATTAAAACCATCTTGTTTAGCTACTGTGACCTCAAACGTCTATTCCACGGTGCCTTAAAACCTTCTGGTTAAACCACTGTGAACTCCACAGCTCTTCCAAGGGGCATTGATATTGTCTTTTAATTTTACTGCGACCTCCACAACTCTTCCAAGGGGCATTAATATTGTCTTTTTACTCCACTGCGACCTCCATCACTCTTCCAAAGGGCATTAAAACCATCTTGTTAAGCTACTGTGACCTCCAAGTCTCTTCCACGAGGCATTGATATTGTCTTTTTATTCCACTGCGACCTCCACATTTCTTCCAAGTGGAATTGATATTGTCTTTTTATTCCACTGCGACCTCCACCACTCTTCTAAGGGGCATTGATATTGTCTTTTTAAACCACTGCGACCTCCACCACTCTTCCATGGGGCATTAAAACAGTTTTGATAAGCTACTGTGACCTCCACGTCTCTTCCATGGGGCAATAAAACCGTCTGGTTAAACCACTCAGATCTCCACAGCTCTTCCAAGAGGCATTGATATTGTCTTTTTGTTCGACTGCAACCTCCACCACTCTTACAAGGGGCATTAATACCATCTTGTTAAGCTACTGTGACCTCCACGTCTCTTCCATGGGGCATTAAAACCATCAATTTAAACCACTCTGAACTCCACAGCTCTTGCAAGAGGCATTGATATTGTCTTTTTATTCCACTGTAACCTCCACCACTCTTCCAAGTGGCATTGATTATGTCTTTTTAATCCACTGCGACCTCCATCACTTTTCCAAGAAGCATAAAAAACGTCTTGTTTAGCTACTGTGACCTCTAGGTCTATTCCACGGTGCCTTAAATCCTTCTGGTTAAACCACTGTGAACTCCACAGCTCTTCCAAGGGGCATTGATATTGTCTTTTTATTCCACTGTAACCTCCACCACTCTTCCAAGGGGCATTGATATTGTCTTTTTATTTTACTGCGACCTCCACCACTCTTCCAAGGGGCATTAATATTGTCTTTTTATTCCACTGCGACCTCCACCACTCTTCCAAGGGTCATTGATATTGTCTTTTTATACCACTGTAACCTCCACAAATCTTCCAAGGGGCATTGATATTGTCTTTTTATTCCACTGCGACCTCCACTTCTCTTCCAAGGGGCATTAAAACCATCTTGTTAAGCAACTGTGACATCCAAGTCTCTTCCACGAGACATTGATATTGTCTTTTTATTCCACTGCGACCTCCACATCTCTTCCAAGTGGAATTGATATTGTCTTTTTATTCCACTGCGACCTCCACCACTCTTCTAAGGGGCATTGATATTGTCTTTTTAATCCACTGCGACCTCCACCACTCTTTGAAGGGGCATTAAAACAGTCTTGATAAGCTACTGTGACCTCCATGTCTCTTCCAAGGGGCATTAAACCGTCTGGTTAAACCACTCTGTACTCCACAGCTCTTCCAAGAGGCATTGATATTGTCTTTTTATTCGACTGTAACCTCCACCACTCTTCCAAGGGGCATTGATATTGTCTCTGTTTTCCACTGCGACCTCCACCACTCTGCCAAGGGGCATTGATATTGTCTTTTTAATCCACTGTGACCTCCACGTCTCGTCCAAGGGGCATTAAAACTGTCAATTTAAACCACTCTGAACTCCACAGCTCTTCCAAGGAGCACTGGTATTGTCTTTTTATTCCACTCTAACCTCCACCACTCTTCCAAGGGGCATTGACATTGTCTATTTATTCCACTGCGACCTCCACCACTCTTTCAAGGGGCATTAAGACCATCTTGTTAAGCTACAGTGACCTCCACAGCTCTTCCATGGGGCATTGATATTTTCTTTTTATTCCACAGTAACCTCCACCACTCTTCCAAGGGGCATTGATTTTGTCTTTTTATTCCACTGCGACCTCTACCACTCCTCCAATGTGCATTGATTTTTATTGTCTTTTTTATCCACTGCAACCTCCACCACTCTTCCTAGGGGCATTAAAGCCATCATGTTAAGCTACTGTTATGTACATGTCTATTCCACGGGGCATTGATATTGTCTTTTTCTTCCACTGTAACCTCCACCACTCTTCCAAGTGTCATTGACATTGTCTTTTTATTCCACTGCGACTTCCACCTCTCTTCTAAGGGGCATTGAAATTGACTTTTTAATCAACTGCGACCTCCAACACTCTTCCAAGGGGCATTAAAACAGTCTTGTTAAGCTACTGTGACCTCCACGTCTCTTCCAAGGGGCATTAAATACATCTGGTTAAACCACTCTGAACTCCACAGCTCTTGCAAGGGGCATTGATATTGTCTTTTTATTCCACTGTAACCTCCACCACTCTTCCAAGGGGCATTGATTTTGTCTTTTTATTGCACTGAGACCTCCACCACTCTTCCAATGGGAATTGTTATTGTCTTTTAAATCCCCTGCAACCTCCGACCTCTCTTCCAAGGGGCATTAATACTGTCTTGTTAAGCTACTGTCACGTCCACTTCCCTTCCACGGGGCATTGATATTGTCTTTTTATTCCACTGCGACCTTCACCTCTCTTCCAAGGGGCATTTAAACCATATTGTTAAGCTAAAGTTACCTCCACATCTCATCCACGGGGCATTGATATTGTCTTTTTATTCCACTGTAACCTCCACCACTCTTCCTCGGGGCATTAATATTGTCTTTTTAATCCACTGCAACCTCCACCACTCTTCCATGTGGCATTAAAACCGTCTTGTTAATCTACTGTGACCTCCACTTCTCTTCCAAGGGGTAATAAAACGATCTGGATAAACCACTCTGAACTCCACAGCTCTTCCAAGGGGCATTAGTATTGTCTTTTTATTCGACTTTAACCTCCACAACTCTTCAATGAGCATTGACATTGTCTTTTTAATCCACTGCGACCTCCATCATTCTTCCAAGGGGCATTGATATTGTCTTTTTATTCCACTGCCACCTCCACCACTCTTCCAAGGGGCATTGATATTGTCTTTTTAATCCACTGAGTCCTCCACCACTTTTCCAAGGGGCATTAAAAACGTCTTTTTAAGCTACTGTGACCTCCACGTCACTTCCAATGGGCATTAAAACCGTCTGGTTAAACCACTGTGAACTCCACAGCTCTTCCAAGGGGCATTAAAACTGTCTTGTTAAGCTGCTGTAACCTCCATGTCTTTTCCACAGGGCACTGATATTGTCTTTTTATTCCAATGTAACCTCCACCACTCTTCTAAGCGGCAGTGATATTGTCTTTTTAAACCAATGCGACCTCCACCACTCCTCCAAGAGGCATTAAAATCATCTTATTAAGCTACTATGACCTCCACGTCTCTTCCAAGGGGCATTAAAACCGTCTGGTTAAACCACTCTGAATTCCACAGCTCATCAAAGGGGCAATGATATTGTCTTTTTATTCCACTGTAACCTCCACCACTTTTCCTATGGGAATTGATATTGTCTTTTTATTATTATTATTATTATTTATTATTATAGCGCCATTTATTCCATGGCGCTTTATATGTGATAGGGATATACATAACAAAAGCATTTACATAATCTTAACAAAATGAGTCAGCGACTGGTACAGGCGGAGCGAGGACCCTGCCCGCGAGCGCTCACATTCTAGAAGGGATGGGTGAGGATACATTAGGTGAGAGTAGAGCTGGTCGTGCAGCGGTGGTTACTGCAGGTTGTAGGCTTGTCGGAAGAGGTGGGTCTTCAGGTTTCTTTTGAAGGTTTCCACGGTCGGCGAGAGTCTGATGTGTTGGGGTAGAGAGTTACAGAGTAGGGAGGATGCACGGGAGAAATCTTGTATACGATTGTGGGAGGAGGAGATAAGAGGGGAGTAGAGAAGGAGATCTTGTGAGGATCGGAGGTTCCGTGCAGATAAGTACCTGGAGACTAGGTCACAGATGTATGGGGGAGACAGGTTGTGGATGGCTTTGTATGCCATGGTTAGAGTTTTGAACTGGATTCTCTGGGCAATGGGGAGCCAGTGAAGAGATTGACAGAGAGGAGAGGCCGGGGAATAGCGGGGGGACAGGTGAATTAGTCGAGCAGCAGAGTTTAGGATAGATTGGATAGGCCCAAGAGTGTTGTAAGGGAGGCCACAGAGCAGGAGGTTGCAGTAGTCGAGGCGGGATATGATGAGGGCATGCACTAGTGTTTTTGCAGAGTCTTTGCTGAGGAATGCACGGATCCGGGAGATGTTTTTGAGCTGGAGTCGGCAGGAAGTGGAAAGGGCTTGGATATGTGGCTTGAAGGAGAGATCAGAGTCCAGGGTTACTCTAAGGCAGCGAGCTTGTGGGACTGGGGAGAGTGAACAACCATTGACGTTGATGGATAGGTCAGATGGGGGATATGAATGAGAGGCTGGAAAGATGATGAACTCTTTTTTATCCATGTTGAGTTTTAGAAATCTGTCAGAGAAGAAGGATGACATGGCGGACAGACATTGTGGGATTTTGGTTAGTAGGGAGGAGATATCGGGTCCAGAGAGGTAGATCTGTGTGTCGTCAGCATAGAGGTGATACTGAAAACCGTGAGACTCTATGAGCTGTCCCAGGCCAAAGGTGTAGATGGAGAAGAGCAGAGGTCCTAGAACTGAACCTTGGGGGACACCGACAGATAGGGGGTGAGATGAGGAGGTGGTGCGTGAGTGGGAGACACTGAATGTCCTGTCTGTTAAGTATGAGGAGATCCAAGATAGAGCCAAGTCCATGATGCCAAGAGATGAGAGAATCTGGAGTAAGAGGGAATGGTCCACTGTGTCAAAGGCAGATGACAGGTCCAGAAGGAGGAGGATAGAGTAGTGTCGCTTGGATTTAGCATTTAGTAGGTCGTTGGTGACTTTGGTCAGGGCAGTTTCAGTCGAGTGATGCGGTCAGAAACCAGATTGAAGGCGGTCGAAGAGGGAGCAGGAGGTGAGGTGGGAGGACAGTTCAAGGTGGACATGTTGTTCTAGTAGTTTTGAGGCAAAGGGGAGGAGTGATATGGGGCTCTAGCTAGTCAGAGAGGAAGGGTCAAGGGAGGGCATTTTGAGGATGGGTGTGATTGCGGCATGTTTGAAACATGAGGGGAAGACACCGGTTGTTAGTGACAGATAGAAGAGGTGGGTTAGGGTTGGGATGAAGACTGTGGAAAGGTTAGTGATGAGGTGGGATGGGACTTGGTCAAGTTCGCAGGTGGTGATGTGTGATTTGGAGATTAAAGTGGAGACTTGACCTTCTGTAATGGTGGAGAAGTGGGGTTTGGAGGAGGAGGGTTAAATAGATATGAGGAGGGGTTGTGTAGACTTTAGGCAAAAGTTTTGTCTGGTGGTGTCAATCTTCTGTTTGAAGAATGTGGCAAAGTCGTCGGCTGAGATGAGAGAAGAGGGAGGAGGTGCTGGGGGATGAACGAGAGAGTTGAAAGTGTTAAATAGCTATTTCAGGTTGTGAGATAGGGAGGATATGTGAGATGAGAAGTAGGTTTGTTTTGCTGCAGTGAGTGCGGACTTGAAATTAGTGAGGGATTGCTTGAATGCGATGAAGTGCTCGATGGAGTGAGACCTTTTCCATCTCCGCTCCGCAACCCTGGAGGCCCAGCGCAATTCTTTAGTAAGTTTAGCGTGCCAGGGTTGCCTGTTGAATGTGCGAGATGTGGTGTGTGTGAAAGGCGCGATCGAGTCTAGAGCTGCAGCTATTGTGGTGTTATATGAAGCAGCAGCAACATCTGCATCGTGTAAGGAATTTATGTCTGTACGAGAGAGGAGGGATTCAGAGAGTGAGAGTAAGTCAAGGTGTTTGAGATTTCTGCGAGGGTATGCACGTTTGTGGAGTGGGGATTGTTGCCCCGGGGAGGAGAGAGAAGAGAATGTAAGTAGGCTGTGATCAGAGAGAGGGAGAGGTGAGTTAGAGGGGTTAGAAAGGGAACAGAGGCGGGTGAAGATGAGGTCCAGTGTGTGGCCATCTTTGTGGGTGGGTGTCGAAGACCATTGAGTGAGTCCGAAGGAGGAAGTGAGAGATAGGAACTTAGAGACAGACGAGTGGGAAGTGTTAATGGGGATGTTGAAGTCACCCATTATGATAGTGGGGATGTCAGTGGAGAGAAAGTGAAGCAGCCAGGTGGTGAAGTGGTCTAAGAAGGTGGTGGCTTGCCCTGGGGGTCGGTAAACGACGGCCAGTTGGAGGTTGGAGGGGGAATAGATGCGCACACAGTGCACCTCAAAAGAGGGGAGTGTAACGGAGGGTGGCAGTGGGATTTGTGTGAAAGCGCAGTGTTCTGATAGGAGAAAACCTACGCCTCCGCCATGTTTGCCGTTGGGGCGGGGGGTGTGGGAAAGGTGGAATCCGCCTTATGAAAGTGCAGCTGGGGAGGCTGTGTCAGAGGGGGTGGGCCAGGTTTCAGTGATGGCGAGGAAGGAAAGTTTGTTTGTAATGAAAAGATCGTGGATGAAGGAAAGTTTGTTGCAGACAGAGCGAGCGTTCCATAGAGCTCCTGTTAGAGCAACTTAGGGAGTGGGGATTGGTTGGATGGGTATGAGCTTAGAAGGGTTGCGACAGTTTGTGGAAGGTCGTGGATAGGAGGAAGAAGTAACTGTGGGGATATGGCGAGGAGGACCAGGATTTGGAGAGATATCTCCAGCAGTGAGGAGGAGTTGAGAAAGTGTTAGCATGTGGGAGCAAGAGAGAGCATGAGGTGGCTTTCTGTGTTTGGAGATCCAGGATTGAATGTTTAGGAATAATTTGGAGGAGGAGGTGAGATGAATGGGGAGGATGGAGGGAGAGATGAAGAGTTTCTTACTAGGTGTACGGATTTGAGGGGTTACTAGAAAGTGGAGGACTATAGAGGAAAAAGTGAGAGCTAACAGAAACATAGTTAAAAGAGAGTAAGTGGTCAAAGTGTTGGTTACCTGACTCCTGCCCTGACTAACTGCCTCTGAAATAACTGCCACTTATCTCCGCAGCCACTTTGCTCAAGAAGACGCGTGCACACCCCAGCACAAGTGCACCCCTTACAGAGCTTCTAAATATATAGGGCACATTAAACTATTAGGTGAAGGGCATTGAGGGAGCTGCATATGGCTAAATTAGCAGCTGGTCGTCTCACCAGGAGATGGCTGGGTGATCAAACACAGAGCTAGGACTCTAGTCTCTGCAGTTTAGCACCTCTAAAAATCAGATAAGATCTATAGTGGGGAAGGCACAGACATATGTGGGTATTGAATGGAGTGGGACAGATAAAGCAGAGAAGTTATGCAGAGCATGTACCAGTGAGGTGAATCAGCAAAGCAGAGCATTAGATTACAGCAGAAACAGCAAGCAGAGAAGTTATGCAGAGCATGTACCAGTGAGGTGAATCAGCAAAGCAGAGCATTAGATTACAGCAGACACAGCAAGCAGAGAAGTTGTGCAGAGCATGTACCAGTGAGGTGAATCAGCAAAGCAGAGCATTAGATTACAGCAGACACAGCAAGCAGAGAAGTTATGCAGAGCATGTACCAGTGAGGTGAATCAGCAAAGCAGAGCATTAGATTACAGCAGACACAGCAAGCAGAGAAGTTATGCAGAGCATCTACCAGTGAGGTTATTCCACTGCGAACTCCACCACTTTCCAAGGGGCATGGATATTGTCTTTTTATTCCACTGCGACCTCCGCCACTCTTCCAAAGGGCTTTGATATTGTCTTTTTATTCCACTGCGACCTCCACCACGCTTCCAAGGGGCATTGATATTGTCTTTTTAATCCACTGTGACCTCCACGTCTCTTCCAAGGGGCATGAAAACCGTCAATTTAAACAACTCTGAACTCCACAACTCTTCCAAGGTGCACTGGTATTGTCTTTTTATTCCACTCTAACCTCCACCACTCTTTCAAGGGGCATTGACATTGTCTTTTTATTCCACTGTAACCTCCACCACTCTTCCAAGGGGCATTGATATTGTCTTGTTATTCCACTGCAACCTCCACCACTCTTCCAAGGGGAATTGATATTGTCTTTTTATTCCACTGTAACCTACACCACTCTTCCAAGTGGCATTGACATTGTCTTTTTATTCCACTGCGACTTCCACCTCTCTTCTAAGTGGCATTGATATTGTCTTTTTAATCCACTGCGACCTCCATCACTCTTCCAAGGGGCATTAAAACAGTCTTGTTAAGCTACTGTGACCTCCACGTCTCTTCCAAGGGGCATTAAAACCATCTGGTTAAACCACTCTCATCTCCACCACTCTTCCAAGGGGCATTGATATTGTCTTTTTATTCGAATGTAACCTACACCACTCTTCCAAGGGGCATTAAAACCGTCTTGTTAAGCTACTGTGACCTCCAAGTCTCTTTCAAGGGGCATTAAAACCGTCAATTTAAACCACTCTGAACTCCACAGCTCTTGCAAAAGGCATTGATATTGTCTTTTTATTCCACTGTAACCTCCACCACTCTTCCAAGGGGCATTGATTTTGTCTTTTTAATCCACTGCGACCTCCAACTCTCTTCCAAGAAGCATTAAAACTGTCTTGTTTAGCTATTGTGACCTCCACGTCTATTCCACGGTGCCTTAAAACCTTCTGGTTAAACCACTGTGAACTCCACAGCTCTTCCAAGGTGCATTGATATTGTCTTTTTATTCCACTGTAACCTCCACCACTCTTCCAAGGGGCATTGATATTGTCTTTTTATTTTACTGCGACCTCCACCATTCTTCCATGGGGCATTAATATTGTATTTTTATTCCACTACGACCTCCACCACTCTTCCAAGGGTCATTGTTATTGTATTTTTATTCCACTGTAACCTCCACCACTCTTCCAAGGGGCATTGATATTGTCTTTTTATTCCTCTGCGACCTCCACCTCTCTTCCAAGGGGCATTAAAACCATCTTGTTAAGCTACTGTGAGCTCCAAGTCTCTTCCACGAGGCATTGATATTGTCTTTTTATTCCACTGCGAACTCCACATCTCTTCCAAGGGGAATTGATATTGTCTTTTTATTCCACTGCGACCTCCACATCTCTTCCAAGGGGAATTGATATTGTCTTTTTATTCCACTGCGACCTCCATCACTCTTCTAAGGGGCATTGATATTGTCTTTTTAATCCACTGCGACCTCCACCACTCTTCCAAGGGGCATTAAAACAGTCTTGATAAGCTACTGTGACCTCCACGTTGTAATGCACACGGCCGGGCTGAGTGGCGTGTGCGTGTATATGTAGTGATTCCATTGGACCGTGCCGGAGAGTGAATGCCTGGAGGGGCGTAACTAAGTATTCACCCGATCCGACCAGGGTCGCACGACGGCATACGACGCCAGTGCACCAAGCAGGAACCGAGCAGAGGCACCACGTGCTACTCCAGGACAGACCCCAGACACGGCTGTTGACCCACACAGGGGAATACAGGAGCAGGCAGGTTAGGCTGGCACATAGACTGCTGGGTATAGGCAGACACGGCTGGTATGCAGACTGGCGGATGCTGGTAAGCACGACTGGTATGCAGGCAGGGAGGTACTGGCAGGTACGACAGGTTGGATCACCAATTGGATAGGACCCAGTACACACTGGGACTCAGGAAAAGAACTGCAGATGCGGTGGACAAACAGCAGAGTGAGGCCCCCCAGAGCGGCGAGCAAGAGCTGAACAAGACGAGACCGCCTGGAGCGGTGAGCGAGAGAAGAGCAGGACAAGGCCACCTGGAGTGGTGAGCGATAGAGGAGCAGGACGAGACTGCCGAAGCAGCGAGAGAGGAGCAGGACGAGACTGCCGAAGCAGCGATCAAAGGGTCAGAGCAGAGCCAGACTGCCGGAGCAGCGAGCAAAGGGTCAGAGCAGAGCGAGACTGCCGGAGCAGCGAGCAAAGGGTCACAGCAGAGCGAGACTGCCGGAGCAGCGTGCAAAGGGTCAGAGCAGAGCGAGACTGCCGAAGCAGCGAGCAAAGGGTCAGAGCAGAGCGATACTGCCGAAGCAGCGAGCAAAGGGTCAGAGCAGAGCGAGACTGCCGAAGCAGCGAGCAAAGGGTCAGAGCAGAGCGAGACTGCCAGAGCAGTGAGCAAAGGGTCAGAGCAGAGCGAGACTGCCGGAGCAGCGAGCAAAGGGTCAGAGCAGAGTGAGACTGCCGGAGCAGCGAGCAAAGGGTCAGAGCAGGGCGAGACTGCCGGAGCAGCGAGCAAAGGGTCAGAGCAGAGCGAGACAGCAGGAGCAGCGAGCAAAGGGTCAGAGCAGAGCGAGACTGCCGGAGCAGCGAGCAAAGGGTCAGAGCAGAGCGAGTCTGCCGGAGCAGCGAGCAAAGGGTCAGAGCAGAGCGAGACTGCCGGAGCAGCGAGCAAGGCAGAGCAGACAAGAACCACCGGAGCGGTGAGCAAGGCAGAGAAGAGGGGACAGGGCTCTGTTCACACGGAACAGACTGGAAGGGAAAGGCAGAACCAGGTACACACAAGATACTTGCAATGAAGTAGCAAGTGGACTCTAAACTCACAAACGAGAGTACAGGGACAACGAGTAGGAGTTAGGTACGGGATCAGGTTCTGCAGGAAAAGGGAAGGTACGGACATAGAGAAAAACAGGTAACAGGCTAGGAGAGTATTCAGACAAGAACAGACACAGCAGCAAGATGCAGGAGCGGGTCTAGGTATGCGGCCCCTAGAAGGCAGAACGAAAAGGCTAGGAGTGTGTTCAGACAGGAACAGGCTAGATACAGGAATGGGTCTAGGTATGCGGCCCCTAGAAGGCGGAAAGAACAGGCTAGGAGCGTGTTCACACTGGCCTGGAAATACAGCCTCCAGTATAGGCAGAAGACAACAGGCTAGAAGATAGTTCAGAAAGGACACAGTTCAGACACGGCAACTGATACTGCAAGGCAGGAAGCATAGACAAGACCTGGCACATCAGTGACTGGAAGCCAACTGACAGAACACAATGCTCAGGCATGGATTCCATAGAGGAGCTGGGTTAAATAACAGGTGACAGACAGCAATAGGCTGAGGACGCACAAGGGGTATGCCTGCAGCAGCTACAAGAAGCAGGAAGTGATCGGGCGCCGCCCTTAAGCAGCAGAAACAGAGGCAAGCAGACAGCATGGAGGGAAGCCAGGCTAGCAGACTGGACTGGAGATCAAGTGCGCGCTCTTGCACAGTGGGAGATGGACCACTATGCAAGGACTCCGCCAGTTATGTTACAGTACCCCCCCCTTACGCCCCCTCTTCTTCAGGCCTGCCAGAATGTTCCGCAGGGAATTCGAGGGCCAATCCTTCACTTCAAGGAGATCACTTCCACTGTCCACAGGAAAAACTGGTCTCATCTGAGTAGCTAGGATGCTACCTCCTATCCAGCCATCCTCAGCAACAGACAAAACGGGTGGAGTGCCAGGAACAGCACACAAGGAAGTCTCTCTCCACTTATTATCAGGTAGCACCCCAGAGGGTTCAGGAGACAACTGGAAGTCCTCCGCCGGGTTGGAGGGGTGCAGAGACTCGGGGGTAACCTCTGCTTTGGAGTACTCTAGGTCAGACTCGCTGGAAGAAGCAGGCGAGGTATCAGGTACTGAGTGTAGAAAAGTCACTGTCTCTTTGTTATCTGGTGGTACCCCGTAGGATTCAGGAAACATCTGGGGGTCCTCTGCTGGTTTGGAGGGGTGCCGAGACTCGGGGTAACCTCTGCTTCGGAGTACACTTGGTCGGACTCACTGGAAGAAGCGGGCGAGCTATCAGCTACCGAGTATAGGAGAGTCTTTGTCCATTCGCTATCAGGTTGCACCCCGAAGGGTTCAGGAGACAACTGGAGGCCCTCCGCCTGGTCGGAGGGGTGTAGAGACTCGAGGATAACCTCTGCTTCGGAGTACACTAGGTCGGATTCACTGGAAGAAGCGGGCGAGGTATCAGGTACCAAGTATTGGAGAGTCTCTGTCCATTCGCTATCAGGTAGCACCCCGAAGGGTTAAGGAGACAACTGGAGGTCCTCCGCCTGGTCGGAGGGGTGTAGAGACTCGGGGATAACCTCTGCTTCGGAGTACACTAAGTCAGACTCACAGGACGAAGCGGACGAGGTATCAGGTACAGAGTATAGGGAAGACTCTGTCCATTCGCTACCAGGTAGCACCCCGAAGGGTTCTGGAGGCAACTGGATGTCCTCCGCCTGGTCGGAGGGGTGTAGAGACTCAGGGTTAACTACCGCTTTGAGGTACCCATTGTCAGGCTCACAGGACGGAGCGGATGAAGTATCAGGTACCGGATGTAGGGAAGTCTCTCTCCATTTGTCATCAGGTGGTATCCCGGAGGATTCAGGAGGCAACAGGGGGTCCTCCGCCAGGTAGTAGAGATGCACAGACTCGGAGGTAATCACTGCTTCGGAGTACCCTTGGACAGACTCACCGGTTAAAGTGGGTGAAGCATCAGATACCGGGTGCAGGAAGTCCTCCTGTGTGGATTCTAGGTGGGCAGAAGTCTCTTCGGGCAGGAGAACTGGTACGCTACCCATGCACATTACCCGTCGGGGCTGCTCCGGGATACAGGGAAATGAAGCTTCAGCGGGGACTTCAAGGTTGGGATCAGGAGGTCTTTGGGAGGACAGACCCTGGCGTGATGGCTTGCCTCTATGCCTAGCATTTCTGGACTGCCTCTTCAGGTTGGGAGAAGTATTCCGGAGAGCGTAGTCATCCTGTGTGGATTCTGGATGGGCAGTAGTCTCTTCGGGCAGGAGGACTAGTGCGCTACCCACACACATTACCCATCGGGGCTGCTCCAGGATATTGGGAAGTGAAGCTTCAGCAGGAGCCTCCGGGTTAGTGTCATCGAAGACCATTAGAAAGGCCACCAGGAAGGCCTGCAAGTCCAGGACGATAGAATCCTGTGCGTCCCATAGGGGGGTGATCCATTTCAAGGCATCACCCGCTAGGTAAGACATCATGAATCCCACCTTAACCCGATCGGTGGGAAAACAAAGAGGGTAGAACTTGAAGTGTAGCAAGCATTGCTCCACAAATGCACGACTCTGTCTTGGATCCCCATAGTACCGTGGCGGATCCGCAGGAACGAGTGCAGAAAGTTCCATCTGGACGGGTGCATAATTTGCCTGGAACTCAGCTAAAGAAATTTTTTTTATTTTTTTTTTATTTATTTTTAATGCACGTATTCGCTGGAAAACATCTCAGAGAGCGAAGGCCGTGGGGCTCAACGGGAACCATGGCCCGAGCATGCTGTAATGCACACGCCCGGGCTGAGTGGCGTGTGCGTGTATATGTTGTGATTCCATTGGACCGTGCCGGAGAGTGAATGCCTCGAGGGGCGTAACTAAGTATCCACCCGATCCGACCAGGGTCGCACGACGGCATACGACGCCAGTGCACCAAGCAGGAACCGAGCAGAGGCACCAGGTGCTACTCCAGGACAGACCCCGGACAGGGCTGTTGACCCACACAGGGGAATACAGGAACAGGCAGGTTAGGCTGGCACATAGACTGCTGGGTATAGGCGAACACGGCTGGTATGCAGACTGGCGGATGCTGGTAAGCACGACTGGTATGCAGGCAGGGAGGTACTGGCAGGTACGACAGGTTGGAGGACCGAGTGGATAGGACCCAGTACAGACTGGGACTCAGGAGCAGAACCACAGATGCGGTGGACAAACAGCAGAGTGAGGCCGCCCAGAGCGGCGAGCAAGAGCAGAACAAGACGAGACCGCCTGCAGCGGTGAGCGAGAGAAGAGCAGGACAAGGCCGCCTGGAGCGGTGAGCGAGAGAGGAGCAGGACGAGACTGCTGAAGCAGCGAGAGAGGAGCAGGACGAGACTGCCAAAGCAGCGAGCAAAGGGTCAGAGCAGAGCGAGACTGCCGGAGCAGCGAGCAAAGGGTCAGAGCAGAGCGAGACTGCCGGAGCAGCGAGCAAAGGGTCAGAGCAGAGCGAGACTGCCGGAGCAGCGAGCAAAGGGTTAGAGCAGAGCGAGACTGCCGGAGCAGCGATCAAAGGGTCAGAGCAAAGCGAGACTGCCGGAGCAGCGAGCAAGGCAGAGCAGGCAAGAACAGCCGTAGCGGTGAGCAAGACAGAGCAGAGGGGACAGGGCTCTGTTCACATGGAACAGACTGGAAGGGAAAGGCAGAACCAGGTACACACAAGATACTTGCAATGAAGTTGCAAGTGGACACTAAACTCACAAACGGGAGTACAGGGACAACGAGTAGGAGTTAGGTACGGGATCAGATTCTGCAGGAAAAGGGAAGGTACGGACATAGAGAAAAACAGGTAACAGGCTAGGAAAGTATTTAGGCAAGAACAGACACAGCAGCAAGATACAGGAGCGGGTCTAGGTATGCGGCCCCTAGAAGGCGGAACGAAAAGGCTAGGAGCGTGTTCAGACAGGAACAGGCAAGATGCAGGAATGGGTCTAGGTATGCGGCCCCTAGAAGGCGGAAAGAACAGGCTAGGAGCGTGTTCACACTGGCCTGGAAATACAGCCTCCAGGATAGGCAGAAGACAACAGGCTAGAAGATAGTTCAGACAGGACACAGTTCAGACACGGGAACTGATACTGCAAGGCAGGAAGCATAGACAAGACCTGGCACCTCAGTGACTGGAAGCTGGTTTAAATACCAGGTGACAGAGAGCAATAGGCTGAGGACGCACAAGGGGTGTGCCTGCAGCAGCTACAGGAAGCAGGAAGTGATCGGGCGCCGCCCTTAAGCAGCAGAAACAGAGGCAAGCAGAAAGCATGGAGGGAAGCCAGGCTAGCAGACTGGACTGGAGATCAAGTGCGCGCTCTTGCACAGTGGGAGATGGACCACTATGCAAGGACGCCGCCAGGTATGTTACACACGTCTCTTCTAAGGGGCATTAAACCGTCTGGTTAAACCACTTTGTACTCCACAGCTCTTCCAAGAGGCACTGATATTGTCTTTTTATTCGACTGTAACCTCCACCACTCTTAAAAGGGTCATTGAAATTTTCTCTGTTTTCCACTGCGACCTCCACCACTCTTCCAAGGGGCTTTGATATTGTCTTTTTTATCCACTGCGACCTCCACCACTCTTCCAATGGGCATTAAAACCGTCTTGTTATGCTACTGTGACCTCCACGTCCCTTCCACGGGGCATTGATATTGTCATTTTATTCCATTGCGTACTTCACCACTCTTCCTAGGGGCATTAAAACCGTCTTGTTAAGCTACTGTGACCTCTAAGTCTCTTCCAAGGGGCATTAAAACCGTCTGGTTAAACCGCTCTGAGCTCCACAGCTCTTCCAAGGGGCATTGACAATGTCTTTTTATTCCATTGTAACCCTCTGCACTCTTCCAAGTGCATTGATATTGTCTTTTTATTCCTCTGCGACGTCCACGACTCTTCCAAGGGTCATTAAAACCGTCTTGTTAAGCTACTGTGACCTCCAAGTTTCTTACACAGGGCATTGATATTGTCTTTTTATTCCAATTTAACCTCCACCACTCTTCCAAGGGGCATTGATATTGTCTTTTTATTCCACTGTAACCTCCACCAATCTTCCAAGGAGCATTGATATTGTCTTTTTATTCCACTGTGACCTCCACCACTCTTCTAAGGGGCATTGATATTTTGTCTTTTAAATCCACAATGATCTCCACCACTCTTCCACGGGGCATTAAAACAGTCTTGTTAAGCTACTGTGACCTCCTCGTCTCTTCCAAGGGGCATTAAAACCGTCTGGTGAAACACTCTGAACTCCACAGCTCTTACAAGAGGCATTGATATTGTCTTTTTATTCGACTGTAACATCCACCACTCTTCCATGGGGCATGGATATTGTCTTTTTAATCAACTGCGACATCCACCTCTCTTCCAATGGGCATTAAAACCGTCTTGTGAAGCTACTGTGACCTCCACATCCCTTCCACGGGGCATTGATATTGTCTTTTTATTCCACTGCGACCTCCACCACTCTTCCAAGGGGCATTGATATTGTCTTTTTAATCCACTGCGACCTCCACCACTCTTCCAAGTGGCATTGATATTGTCTTTTTAATCCACTGTGACCTCCACGTCTCTTCCAAGGGGCATTAAAACCGTCAATTTAAACCACTCTGAACTGCACAGCTCGTCCAATTAGCACTGGTATTGTCTTTTTATTCCACTCTAACATCCACCACTCTTCCAAGGGGCATTGACGTTGTCTATTTATTCCACTGCGACCTCCACCACTCTTCCAAGGGGCATTAAGACCATCTTGTTAAGCTACTGTGACCTCCACAACTTTTCCATGGGGCATTGATATTGTCTTTTTATTTCACTGTAACCTCCACCACTCTTCCAAGGGGCATTGATTTTGTCTTTTTATTCCACTGCGACCTCTACCACTCTTCCAGTGGGCATTGATATTGTCTTTTTAATCCACTGCAACCTCCACCACTTTTCCAAGGGGCATTAAAGCCGTCTTGTTAAGCTGCTGTCACGTCCATGTCTATTCCACGGGGCATTGATATTGTCTTTTTATTTCACTTTATCTTCCACCACTCTTCCAAGTTGCATTGACATTGTATTTTTATTCCACTGCGACTTCTACCTCTTTTCTAAGGGGCATTGATATTGTCTTTTTAATCCACTGCGACCTCCACCACTTTACCAAGGGGCATTAAAACAGTCTTGTTAAGCTACTGTGACCTCCACGTCTCTTCCAAGGGGCATTAAAACCGTCTGGTTGAACCACTCTGAACTCCACCACTCTTCCAAGGGGCATTGATATTGTCTTTTTATTCCACTGCCACCTCCACCACTCTTCCAAGGGGCATTGATATTGTCTTTTTAATCCACTGCGACCTCCACCACTTTTCCAAGGGGCATTAAAAACGTCTTTTTAAGATACTGTGACCTGTACGTCACTTCCAATGGGCATTAAAACCGTCTGGTTTAACTACTCTTATTTCCACTGCTCTTCCAAGGGGCATTGATATTGTCTTTTTAATCCACTGTTACGTCCACCACTCTTCCAAGGGACATTGATATTGTCTTTTTATTCCACTTTGACCTCCACCACTCTTCCTCGGGGCATTGATATTGTCTTTTTAATCCACTGCGACCTCCACCACTTTTCCATGTGGCATTAAAACCGTCTTATTAAGCTACTGTGACCTCCACTTTCCTTCCAAGGGACATTAAAGCCGTCAATTTAAACCACTCTGAACTCCACAGCTCTTGCAAGAGACATTGATATTGTCTTTTTATTCCATTGTAACCTCCAGCACTCTTCCAAGGGGCATTGATATTGTCTTTTTATTATTATTATTATTATTATTATTATTTATTATTATAGCGCCATTTATTCCATGGCGCTTTATATGTGATAGGGATATACATAACAAAAGCATTTACATAATCTTAACAAAACGAGTCAGCGACTGGTACAGGAGGAGCGAGGACCCTGCCCGCGAGGGCTCACATTCTAGAAGGGATGGGTGAGGATACATTAGGTGAGGGTAGAGCTGGTCGTGCAGCGGTGGTTACTGCAGGTTGTAGGCTTGTCGGAAGAGGTGGGTCTTCAGGTTTCTTTTGAAGGTTTCCACGGTCGGCGAGAGTCTGATGTGTTGGGGTAGAGAGTTCCAGAGTAGGGGGGATGCACGGGAGAAATCTTGTATACGATTGTGGGAGAAGGAGATAAGAGGGGAGTAGAGAAGGAGATCTTGTCAGGATCGGAGTTTGCGTGCAGGTAAATACCGGGAGACTAGGTCACAGATGTATGAGGGAGACAGGTTGTGGATGGCTTTGTATGCCATGGTTAGAGTTTTGAACTGGATTCTCTGGGCAATGGGGAGCCAGTGAAGAGATTGACAGAGAGGAGAGGCCGGGGAATAGCGGGGGGACAGGTGAATTAGTTGAGCAGCAGAGTTTAGGATAGATTGGAGAGGCACAAGAGTGTTGTAAGGGAGGCCACGGAGCAGGAGGTTGCAGTAGTCGAGGCGGGATATGATGAGGGCATGCACTAGTGTTTTTGCAGAGTCTTTGCTGAGGAATGCACGGATCCGGGAGATGTTTTTGAGCTGGAGTCGGCAGGAAGTGGAAAGGGCTTGGATATGTGGCTTGAAGGAGAGATCAAAGTCCAGGGTTACTCCAAGGCAGCAAGCTTGTGGGACTGGGGAGAGTGAACAGCCATTGACGTTGATGGCTAGGTCAGATGGGGGATGTTAATGAGAGGGTGGAAAGATGATGAACTCTATTTTATCCATGTTGAGTTTTAGAAATCTGTCAAAGAAGAAGGATGACATGGCGGACAGACATTGTGGGATTTTGGTTAGTAGGGAGGAGATATCGGGTCCAGAGAGGTAGATCTGTGTGTCGTCAGCATAGAGGTGATACTGAAAACCGTGAGACTCTATGAGCTGTCCCAGGCCAAAGGTGTAGATGGAGAAGAGCAGAGGTCCTAGAACTGAACCTTGGGGAACACCGACAGATAGGGGGCGAGATAAGGAGGTGGTGCGTGAGTGGGAGACGCTGAATGTCCTGTCTGTTAAGTATGAGGAGATCCAAGATAGAGCCAAGTCCGTGATGCCAAGAGATGAGAGAATCTGGAGTAAGAGGGAATGGTCCACTGTGTCAAAGGCAGATCACAGGTCCAGAAGGAAGAGGATGGAGTAGTGTCGCTTGGATTTGGCATTTAGTGGGTCGTTGGTGACTTTGGTCAGGGCAGTTTCAGTCTAGTGATGCGGTCGGAAGCCAGATTGCAGGCGGTCGAAGAGGGAGCAGAAGGAGAGGTGGGAGGACAGTTCAAGGTGGACATGTCGTTCTAGTAGTTTTGAGGCAAAGGGGAGGAGTGATATGGGGCGGTTGCAAGTCAGAGAGGAAGGGTCAAGGGAGGGCTTTTTGAGGATGGCTGTGATTGCGGCATGTTTGAAACATGAGGGGAAGACACCGGTTGTTAGTGACAGATTGAAGAGGTGGGTTAGGGTTGGGATGAAGACTGTGGTAAGGTTAGTGATGAGGTGGGATGGGATTGGGTCAAGTTCGCAGGTGGTGAGGTGTGATTTGGAGAGTAAAGAGGAGACTTGACCTTCTGTAATGGTGGAGAAGTGGGGTTTGGAGGAGGAGGGATGAATAGATATGAGGAGGGGTTGTGTGGACTTTAGGCAAAATTTTTGTCTGATGGTGTCAATCTTCTGTTTGAAGAATGAGGCAAAGTTGTCGGCTGAGATGAGAGAAGAGGGAGGAGGTGCTGGGGGACGAAGGAGAGAGTTGAAAGTGTTAAATAGCTGTTTAGGGTTGTGAGATATGAGAGATGAGAAGTAGGTTTGTTTTGCTGTAGTGATTGCGGACTTGAAATTAGTGAGGGATTGCTTGAATGCGATGAAGTGCTCGATGGAGTGAGACCTTTTCCATTTCCGCTCCGCAACCCTGGAGGCCCGGCGCAGTTCTTTAGTAAGTTTAGTGTGCCAGGGTTGCCTGTTGAATGTGCGAGATGTGGTGTGTGTGAGAGGGGCGATCGAGTCTACAGCTGCAGCTATTGTGGTGTTATATGAAGCAGCAGCAATGTCTGCATCGTGTAAGGAATTTATGTCTGTAAGAGGGAGGAGGGATTCAGAGAGTGAGTATAAGTCAAGGTGTTTGAGATTTCTGCGAGGGTATGCAAGTTTGTGGAGTGGGGATGGTTGCCCCAGGGAGAAGAGAGAAGAGAATGTAAGTAGGCTGTGATCAGAGAGAGGGAGAGGTGAGTTAGAGAGATTAGACAGGGAACAGAGGCAGGTGAAGATGAGGTCCAGTGTGTGGCCATCTTTGTGGGTGGGTGTGGAAGACCATTGAGTGAGTCCGAAGGAGGAAGTGAGAGATAGGAACTTAGAGACAGACGAGTGGGAAGTGTTAATGGGGATGTTGAAGTCACCCATTATAATAGTGGGGATGTCAGTGGAGAGGAAGTGAAGCAGCCAGTTGGTATAGTGGTCTAAGAAGGTGGTGGCTTGCTCTGGGGGTCGGTAAACGATGGCCAGTTGGAGGTTGGAGGGGGAATAGATGCGCACACAGTGCACCTCAAAAGAGGGGAGTGTAACGGAGGGTGGCAGTGGGATTGTTTGCCATTGGGGCGGGGGGTGTGGGAAAGGTGGAATCCGCCATATGAAAGTGCAGCTGGGGAGGCAGTGTCAGAGGGGGTGAGCCAGGTTTCAGTGATGGCGAGGAAGGAAAGTTTGTTTGTAATGAAAAGATCGTGTATGAAGGAAAGTTTGTTGCAGCAGAGTGAGCGTTTCATAGAGCTCCTGTAAGAGCAACTAAGGGAGTGGGGATTGGTTGGATGGATATGAGTTTAGAAGGGTTGCGACAGTTTGTGGAAGGTCGTGGAGAGGAGGAAGAAGTAACTGTGGGGATATGGCGAGGAGGACCAGGATTTGGAGAGATATCTCCAGCAGTGAGGAGGAGCAGAGTAAGTGTTAGCAGGTGGGAGCAAGAGAGAGCATGAGGTGGCTGTCTGTGTTTGGAGATCCAGGATTGAATGTTTAGGAATAATTTGGAGGAGGAGGTGAGATGAATGGGGAGGATGGAGGGAGAGATGAAGAGTTTCTTACTAGGTGTAGGGATATGAGGGGTTACTAGAAAGTGGAGGACTATAGAGGAAAAAGTGAGAGCTAGCAGAAACATAGTTAAAAGAGAGTAAGTGGTCAAAGTGTTGGTTACCTGACTCCTGCCCTGACTAACTGCCTCTGAAATAACTGCCAATTATCTCCGAAGCCACTTTGCACAAGAAGACGCGTGCACCCCTTACAGAGCTTCTAAATATATAGGGCACATTAAACTATCAGGTGAAGGGCATTGTGGGAGCTGCATATGGCTAAATTATCAGCGGGTCGTCTCACCAGGAGATGGCTGGGTGATCAAACACAGAGCTAGGACTCTGCAGTTTAGCACCTCTAAAAATCAGATAAGATCTATAGTGGGGAAGGGACAGACATATGTGGGTATTGAATGGAGTGGGACAGATAAAGCAGAGAATTTATGCAGAGCATGTACCAGTGAGGTGAATCAGCAAGGCAGAGCATTAGATTACAGCAGACACAGCAAGCAGAGAACTTATGCAGAGCATGTACCAGTGAGGTGAATCAGCAAAGCAGAGCATGAGAATACAGCAGACACAGCAAGCAGAGAAGATATGCAGAGCATGTACCAGTGAGGTTATTCCACTGCGACCGCCACCACTCTTCCAAGGGGCATTGATATTGTATTTTTATTCCACTGCGACCTCCGCCACTCTTCCAAAGGGCATTGATATTGTCTTTAATTCCACTGTAACTTCCACCACTGTTCTAAGGGGCATTAATACCGTCTTGTTAAGCTACTGTAACCTGCACGTCTCTTCCACAGGGCATTGTTATTGTCTTTTTATTCCACTGCAACCTCCACCACTCTGCCAAGGGGCATTAAAACCGTCTTGTTAAGCTACTGTGATGTCCACGTCTCTTCAACGGGGCATTGATATTGTCTTTTTATTCCACTGTAACCTCCACCACTTTTCCAAGAGGCATTGATATTGTCTTTTTATTCCACTGTAACCTCCACCACTCTTTCAAGGGGCATTGATAATGTCTTTTTATTCCACTGCGACCACCACCACTCTTCCAAGGTTCATTGATATTGTCTTTTTAATCCACTGCGACCTCCTCCACTCTTCCAAGAGGCATTAAAACCTTCTTGTTAAGCTACTGTAACCTCCACATCTCTTCCAAGGGGCACTAAAACCGTTTGGTTAAACCACTCTGTACTCCACATCTCTTCCAAGGGGCATTGACAATGTCTTTTTATTCCATTGTAACCTTCTGCACTCTTCCAAGTGCATTGATATTGTCTTTTTATTCCTCTGCGACGTCCACGACTCTTCCAATGGGCATTAAAACCGTCTTGTTAAGCTACTGTGACCTCTAAGTTTCTTACACATAGCATTTATATTGTCTTTTTATTCCACTGTAACCTCCAACACACTTCCAAGGGGCATTGATATTGTCTTTTTAATCCACTGCGACCTCTATTACTCTTTCAAGAAGCATTGAAACCGTCTTGTTAAGCTACTGTGACCTCCACGTATATTCCACGGTGCATTAAAACTTTCTGCTTAAACCACTATGAACTCCACAGCTCTTCCAAGGGGCATTGATATTGTCTTTTTATTCCACTCTAACCTGCACCACTCTTCCAAGGGGCATTGATATTGTCTTTTTATTTTACTGCGACCTCCACCACTCTTCCAAGGGGCATTAATATTGTCTTTTTATTCCACTGTGACCTCCACGTCTCTTCCAAGGGGCATTGATATTGTCTTTTTATTTAATTGGAACCTCCACCACTCTTCCAAGGGGCATTGATATTGTCTTTTTATTCCACTGTAACCTCCACCACTCTTCCAAGGGACATTGATATTATCTTTTTAATCCACTGTGACCTCTACCACTACTCCAAGGGGTCTTTAAAACAGTCTTGATAAGCTTCTGTGACCTCCACGTCTCTTCCAAGGGGCATTAAAACCGCATGGTTAAACCACTCTGAACTCCACAGCTCTTCCAAAAGGCATTGATATTGTTTTTTTAATCAACTGTAACCTCCACCACTCTACCAAGGGGCATTGATATTGTCTTTTTTTTCCACTGCGACCTCCATCAATCTTCCAAGGGGATTTGATAGTCTTTTTAATCCACTGCGACCTCCACCACTCTTCCAAGGGGCATTAAAGCCGTCTTATTAAGCTACTGTGACCTCCACCACTCTTCCAAGGGACATTGATATTGTCCTTTTATTCCACTGCGACCTTCACAACTCTTCTAAGGGGCATTGATATTTTCTTTTTATTCCACTGCGACCTCCACCACTCTTCTAAGGGGCATCGATAATGTCTTTTTAATCCACTGCGACCTCCACCACTCTTCCAAGGGGCATTAAAACCGTCTTGTTAAGCTACTGTGACATGCACGTCTCTTCCAAGGGGCATTAAAACCGTCAATTTAAACCACTCTGAACTCCACAGCTCTTGCAAGAGGCATTGATATTGTCTTTTTATTCCACTGTAACCTCCACCACTCTTCCAAGGGGCATTGATTTTGTCTTTTTAATCCACTGCGGCCTCCATCTCTCTTCCAAGAAGCATTAAAACCATCTTGTTTAGCTACTGTGACCTCCACGTCTATTCCACGGTGCCTTAACACCTTCTGGTTAAACCACTGTGAACTCCACAGCTCTTCCAAGGGGCATTGATATTGTCTTTTTATTCCTCTGTAACCTCCACTACTCTTCCAAGGGGCATTGATAATGTCTTTTTATTTTACTGCGACCTCCACCACTCTTCCAAGGGGAATTAATATTGTCTTTTTATTCCACTGCGACCTCCTCCACTGTTCCAACGGTCATTGATATTGTCTTTTTATTCCACTGTAACCTCCACCACTCTTCCAAGGGGCACTAAAACCATATTTTTAAGCTACAGTGACCTCCACATCTCTTCCACGGGGCATTGATATTGTCTTTTTATTCCACTGTAACCTCCACCAATCTTCCAAGGGGCATTGATATTGTTTTTTTATTCCACTGCGACCTCCACCACTCTTCCAAGGGGCATTAAAACCGTCTTGTTATGTTACTATGACCTCCACGTCTCTACCAAGGAGCATTAAAACCGTCTGGTTATACCACTTTGAACTCCATATCTCTTCCAAGGGGCATTATTATTGTCTTTTTATTCCACTGTAAGCTCCATCACTCTTCCAAGGGGCATTCATATTGTCTTTTTAATCCACTGCGACCTCCACCAATCTTCCAAGGCTCATTGATATTGTCTTTTTAATCCACTGCGACCTCCAACACTCTTCCAAGGAGCATTAAAACAGTCTTGATAAGCTATTGTGACCTCCACATCTCTTCCACGGGGCATTGATATTGTCTTTTTATTTAACTGTAACCTCCACCACTGTTCCATGGGGCATTGATATTGTCTTTTTATTCCACTGTAACCTCCATCACTCTTGCAAGGGGCATTGATATTGTCTTTTTATTCCACTGTAACCTCCACCACTCTTTCAAGGGGCAATGATATTGTCTTTTTATTCCACTGCGACCTCCAACACTCTGCCAAGGGGCATTCATATTGTCTTTTTAATCCACTGCGACCTCCACCACTCTTCCAAGGGGCATTAAAACGGTCTTTTTAAGCTACTGTCACCTCCACGTCCCTTCCAAGGGGCATTAAAACCGTCAATTTAAACCACTCTGAACTCCACAGCTCTTGCAAGGGTCATTGCTTTTGTCTTTTTATTCCAATGTATCCTCCAGCACTCTTAGAAGGGGCATTGATATTGTCTTTTTATTTCACTGCAATTTCCACCTCTCTTCCAAAGGGCATTAAAACCGTCTTGTTAAGCTACTGTGACCTCCACGTCTCTTTCACGGGGCATTGATATTGTCTTTTTATTCCACTGTAACCTCCACCACTCTTCCAAGGGGCATTGATATTGTCTTTTTATTCCACTGGGACCTTCACCACTCTTCCAAGTGGCATTGATATTGTCTTTTTAATCCACTGCGACCTCCACTACTCTTCCAAGGGGCATTAAAACCGCATTGTTAAGCTACTGTGACCCCCACGTCTCTTCCAAGGTGTAGTAAAATAGTCAATTTAAACCACTCTGAACTCCACAGCTCTTGCAAGAGACATTGATATTGTCTTTTTACTCCACTGAAACCTACAGCACTCTTTCAAGGGGCATTGATATTGTCTTTTTATTCCACTACGACTTCCACCTCTCTCCCAAGGTGCATTAAAAACATCTTGTTTAGCTACTGTAACGTCCATGTCTAATCCACGGGGCACTGATATTGTCTTTTTATTCCACTGTATCCTCCACCACTCTTCCAAGGGGTATTGATATTGTCTTTTTATTCTACTGCGACTTCCACCTCTCTTCTAAGGGGCATTGATATTGTCTTTTTAATCCACTGCGACCTCCACCACTCTTCCAAGAGACATTAAAACAGTCTTGTTAAGCTATCGTGACCTCCACATCTCTTCCAAGGGGCATTAAAACCGTCTGGTTAAACCACTCTGAACTCCACAGCTCTTCCAAGGGGCATTGATATTGTCTTTTTATTCCACTGTAACCTCCACCATTCTTCCAAGGGGTATTGATATTGTCTTTTTAATGCACTGCGACCTCCACCACTCTTCCAAGGGGCATTAAAACCATCTTGTTAAACTACTCTGAACTCCATAGCTCTTTCAAGGGGCATTGATATTGTCATTTTATTCCACTGCGACCTCCACTACTATTCCAAGGAGCATTAAAACTGTCTTGTTAAGCTACTGTGACCTCCACGTGTCTTCCACGGGGCATTGATATTGTCTTTTTAATCGACTGTGACTTCCACCATTCTTTCAAGGGGCATTAAAACTGTCTTGTTAAGCTAAAGTGACCTCCACATCTCTTCCACTGGGCATTGATGTTGTCTTTAAATACCACTGTAACCTCCATCACTCTACCAAGGGGCATTGATATTGTATTTTTATTCCACTGCGACCTCCACCACTCTTCCAAAGGGCATTGATATTGTCTTTTTAATCCACTGCGACCTCCACCACTATTCCAAAGGGCATTAAAACCATCTTGTTAAGCTACTGTGACCTCCACGTCTCTTCCACAGGGCATTGATATTGTCTTTTTATTCCACTCTAACCTCCACCACTCTTCCATGTGGCAATAAAACCGTCTTGTTAAGCTACTGTGACCTCCACGTCTCTTCCAAGGGGCATTAAAACCGTATGGTTAAACCAATCTGAACTCCACAGATCTTCCAAAGGGCATTGATATTGTCTTTTTATTCCACTGTATCCTCCACCACTCTTCCAAGGGGCATTGATATTGTCTTTTTATTCAACTGCGACCTCCACCACTCTTCCAAGGGACATTAAAACCGTCTTGTTAAGCTACTGAGACCTCCATGTCTCTTCCACAGGGCATTGATATTGCCTTTTTATTCCACTGGAACCTCCAACACTCTTCCAAGGGGCATTAATACTGTCTTTTTATTCCACTGAGACTTCAATGACTACATCAAGGAGCATTGACATTGTCTTTTTAATCCACTTCGACCTCCACCACTCTTCCAAGGGGCATTAAAACAATCTTGTTAATCTACTGTGACCTCCACGTCTATTCCAAGGGGCATTAAAAACGTCAATTTAAACCACTCTCAACTCCACAGCTCTTGCAAGGGGCTTTGATATTGTTCTTTATTCCACTGTGACCTCCAGCACTCTTCCAAGGGGCATTGATATTGTCTTTTTATTCCACTGCGACTTTCACCTCTCTTCCAAGGGACATTAAAACCGACTTGTTAAGCTACTGTGACATCCACGTCTCTTTCACGGGGCATTGATATTGTCTTTCTATTCCACTGTAAACTCCACCACTTTTCCAAGGGGCATTGATATTGTCTTTTTATTCCACTGCCACCTACACCACACTTCCAAGGGGCATTGATATTGTATTTTTAATCAACTGCGACCTCCACCATTTTTCCAAGGGTCATTAAAAACGTCTTTTTAAGCTACTGTGGCATCCACGTAATTTCCAATGGGCATTAAAACCGTCTGGTTTAACTACTATATACTCCACTGCTCTTCCAAGGGGCATTGATATTGTCTTTTTAATCCACTTTTACCTCCACCACTCTTCCAAGGGGCATTGATATTGTTTTTTTATTCCACTGCAACCTCCACTACTCTTCCAAGGGGCATTGATATTGTCTTTTTATTCCTCTGAGACCTCCACCACTCTTCTAAGGGGCATTTATATTGTCTTTTTAATCAACTGCGACCTCCACCACTCTTCCAAGGGCCATTAAAACCGTGCTGTTAAGCTACTTTGACCTCCACGTCAATTCCACGCGGCATTGATATTGCCTTTTTATTCCACTGTTTCCTCCACCACTCTTCCAGGGGGCATTGATATTGTCTTTTTAATCAACTGTGACCTTCACCACTCTTCCAAGGGGCATTAAAACCATCTTGTTAAGCTACTTTGACCTCCACGTCTCTTCCACGGGGCATTGATATTGTCTTTTTTTCCACTGTAACCTTCACCACTCTTCCTCGGGGCATTGATATTGTCTTTTTAATCCACTGCGACCACCACCACTTTTCCATGTGGCATTAAAACCGTCTTGTTAAGCTACTGTGACCTCCACTTATCTTCCAAGGGGCATGAAAGCTGTCAATTTAAACCACTCTGAACTCCACAGCTCTTGCAAGAGGCATTGATATTGTCTTTTAATTCCACTGTAATCTCCAGCACTCTTCCAAGGGGCATTGATATTGTCTTTTCATTCCACTGCGACTTCCACCACTCTTCCAAGGGGCATTAAAACCGTCTTGTTAAGCTCCTGTGACCTCCACGTCTCTAACAAGGGGCATTAAAAACGTCAATTTAAACCACTTTGAACTCCACAGCTCTTGCAAGAGGCATTGATATTGTCTTTTTATTCCACTGTCACCTCCACCACTCTTCCAAGGGGCATTGATTTTGTCTTTTTAATCCACTGCGACCTCCATCACTCTGCCAAGAAGCATTAAAACCATTTTGTTTAGCTACTGTGACCTCCACGTCTATTCCACGGTGCCTTAAAACCTTCTGGTTAAACCACTGTAAACTCCACAGCTCTTCCAAGGGGCATTGATATTGTCTTTTTATTTTACTGAGACCTCAACCACTCTGCCAAGGGGCATTATTATTGTCTTTTCATTCCACTGCGACCTCCACCACTGTTCCAAGGGTCATTGATATTGTCTTTTTATTCCAATGTAGCCTCCACCACTCTTCCAAGGGGCATTGATATTGTCTTTTTATTCCACTGCGACCTCCACCTCTCTTCCAAGGGGCATTAAAACCATCTTGTTAAGCTACTGTGACCTCCAAGTCTCTTCCACGAGGCATTGATATTGTCTTTTTATTCCACTGCGACCACCACATCTCTTCCAAGGGGAATTGATATTGTCTTTTTATTCCACTGCGACCTCCACCACTCTTCTAAGGGGCATTGTTATTGTCTTTTTATTCCACTGCGACCTCCACCACTCTGCCAAGGAGCATTAAAACCGTCTTGTTAAGCTACTGTGATGTTCACGTCTCTTCCTCGGGGCATTGATATTGTCTTTTTATGCCATTGTAACCTCCACCACTCTTCCAAGAGGCATTGACATTGCCTTTTTATTCCACTGTAACCTCCACCACTCTTACAAGGGGCATTGATATTGTCTTTTTATTCCAGTGCGACCTCCACCACTCTTCCCAGGTTCAATGATATTGTCTTTTAATCCACTGCGACCTCCACCACTCTTCCAAGGGACATTAAAACCGTCTTTTTAAGCTACTGTGACCTCCATGTCTCTTCCAAGGGGCACTGAAACCTTTTGGTTAAACCACTCTGTACTCCACAGCTCTTCCAAGGGGCATTTATATTGTCTTTTTATTTCACTGTAACTTCCACCACTCTTTCAAGGGGCATTGATATTGTATTTTTATTCCACTGTGACCTCCACCACTGTTCCAAGGGGCATTAAATCCATCTTCTTAAGCTACTGTGACCTCCAAGTCTCTTCCAAGGGGCATTAAAACCGTCTGATTAAACCGCTCTGAGCTCCACAGCTCTTCCGAGGGGCATTGACAATGTCTTTTTTATTCCATTGTAACCTTCTTCACTCTTCCAAGTGTATTGATATTGTCTTTTTAATCAACTGCAACCTCCACCTCTCTTCCAAGGGGCATTAAAACCGTCTTGTGAAGCTACTGTGACCTTCACGTCCCTTTCACGGGGCATTGATATTGTCTTTTCATTCCACTGCGACCACCACCACTCTTCCAAGGGGCATTGATATTGTCTTTTTAATCAACTGCGACCTCCACCTCTCTTCTAAGGGGCATTAAAACCATCTTGTGAAGCTACTGTGACCTCCACGTTCCTTTCACGGGGCATTGATATTGTCTTTTTATTCCACTGCGACCTTCACCACTCTTCCAAAGGGCATTAATATTGTCTTTTTATTCCACTGTGACCTCCACGTCTCTTCCAAGGGGCATTGATATTGTCTTTTTATTTAATTGGAACCTCCACCACTCTTCCAAAGGGCATTGATATTGTCTTTTTAATCGAATGTAATCTCCACCATTCTTCCAAGGGACATTGATATTGTCTTTTTATTTCACTGTAACCTCCACCACTCTTCCAAGGGGCATTGATATTGTCTTTTTAATCCACTGCGACCTCTACCACTCCTCCAAGGGGCTTTAAAACAGTCTTGATAAGCTTCTGTGACCTCCACTTCTGTTCCAAGGGGCATTAAATCCGCATGGTTAAACCACTCTGAACTCCACAGCTCTTCCAAGAAGCATTGATATTGTCTTTTTGTTCAACTGTAACCTCCACCACTCTTCCAAGTGGAATTGATATTGTCTTTTTTTTCCACTGCGACCTCCACCATTCTTCCAAGGGGCATTAAAACTGTCTTGTTAAGCTACTGTGACCTCGACGTCCCTTCCATGGGGCATTGATATTGTCTTTTTATTCCAATGCGTCCTCCACCACTCTTCCAAGGGGCATTAAACTTGTCAATTTAAACCACTCTGGACTCCACAGCTCTTGCAAGAGGCATTGATATTGTTTTTTTATTCCACTGTAACCTCCACCACTCTTCCAAGGGGCACTGATTTTGTCTTTTTAATCCACTGCGACCTCCATCTCTCTTCCAAGAAGCATTAAAACCGTCTTGTTTATCCACTGTGACCTCCACATCTATTCCACGGTGCCTTAAAACCTTCTGGTTAAACCACTGTGAACGCCACAGCTCTTCCAAGGGGCATTGATATTGTCTTTTTATTCCACTGTAACCTCCACCGCTCTTCCAAGGGGCATTGATATTGTCTTTTTATTTTACTGCGACCTCCACCACTCTACCAAGGGGCATTAATATTGTCTTTTTATTCCACTGCGACCTCCACCAATCTTCCAAGGGTCATTGATATTGTCTTTTTATTCCTCTGTTACCTCCACCACTCTTCCAAGGGGCATTGATATTGTCTTTTTATTCCACTGCGACCTCCACCACTCTTTTAAGGGGCATTGATATTGTCTTTTTAATCCACTGCGCCCTCCACCAATCTTCCAAGGGGCACTAAAACCGTCTTGTTAAGCTACTGTGACCTCCACGTCTCTTCCAAGGGGCATTAAAACCGTCTGGTTAAAACACTCTGAACTCCACAGCTCTTCCAAGAGGCATTGATATTGTCTTTTTATTCCACTGTAACCTCCACCACTCTTCCAAGGGGCATTGATATTGTCTTTTTATTCCACTGTAACCTCCACCACTCTTCCAAGGGGCATTGATATTGTCTTTTTATTCTACTGTAACCTCCACCACTCTTCCAAGGGGCATTGATATAGTCATTTTATTCCACTGGGACCTTCACCACTCTTCCAAGTGGCATTGATATTGCCTTTTTAATCCACTGCAACCTCCACCACTCTTCCAAGGGGCATTAAAACCGTCTTGTTAAGCTACTGTGACCTCCACGTCTCTTCCAAGGGGCATTAAAACCGTCTGGTTAAAACACTCTGAACTCCACAGCTCTTCCAAGAGGCATTGATATTGTCTTTTTATTCCACTGTAACCTCCACCACTCTTCCAAGGGGCATTGATATTGTCTTTTTATTCCACTGTAACCTCCACCACTCTTCCAAGGGGCATTGATATTGTCTTTTTATTCTACTGTAACCTCCACCACTCTTCCAAGGGGCATTGATATAGTCATTTTATTCCACTGGGACCTTCACCACTCTTCCAAGTGGCATTGATATTGCCTTTTTAATCCACTGCAACCTCCACCACTCTTCCACGAGGCATTAAAACCGTTTTGTTAAGCTACTGTGAACTCCACGTCTCTTCCAAGGTGCATTAAAACAGTCAATTTAAACCACTCTGAACTTCACAGCTCTTGCAAGAGGCATTGATATTGTATTTTTACTCCACTGTAACCTACAGCACTCTTCCAAGGTCATTGATATTGTCTTTTTAATCAACTGCAACCTCCACCTCTCTTCCAAGGGGCATTAAAACCGTCTTGTGACGCTACTGTGACCTCCACGTCCCTTTCACTGGGCATTGATATTGACTTTTTATTCTACTGCCACCTCCACCACTCATCCAAGGGGCATTGATATTGTCTTTTTAATCCACTGCGACCTCCACCACTCTTCCAAGGGGCATTGATATTGTCTTTTTAATCCACTGTGACCTCCACGTCTCTTCCAAGGGGCATTAAAACCGTCAAATTAATCCACTCTGAACTCCACAGCTCTTCCAAGGAGCACTGGTATTGTCTTTTTATTCCACTCTAACCTCCACCACTCTTCCAAAGGGCATTAACATTGTCTATTTATTCCACTGCGACCTCCACCACTCTTCCAAGGGGCATTAAGAACATCTTGTTAAGCTACAGTGACCTCCACAACTCTTCCATGGGGCTTTGATTTCGTCTTTTCATTCCTCTGCGACCTTTACCACTCTTCCAATGTGCAGTGATATTGTCTTCTTAATCCACTACAAAATCCACCACTCTTCCAAGGGGCATTAAAGCCATCTTGTTAAACTACTGTCACGTCCATGTTTATTCCACGGGTCATTGATATTGTCTTTTTATTCCACTATATCCTCCACCACTCTTCCAAGTGGCATTGACATTGTCTTTTTATTCCACTGCGACTTCCACCTCTCTTCCAAGGGGCATTAAAACAGTCTTTTTAAGCTACTGTGACCTCCACGTCTCTTCCAAGGGGCATTAAAACCGTCTGGTTAAACCACTCTGAACTCCACCACTCTTCCAAGGGGCATTGATATTGTCTTTTTATTACACTGCCAACTCCACTACTCTTCCAAGGGGCATTGATATTGTCTTTTTAATCCATTTCGACCTCCATCACTTTTCCAAGGGGCATTAAAAACATCTTTTTAAGCTACTGTGACCTCCACGTGACTTCCAGTGGGCATTAAAACCGTCTGGTTTAACTACTCTAAACTCCACTGCTCTTCCAATGGGCATTGATATTGTCTTTTTAATCCACTGTTAAATCCACCACTCTTCCAAGGGGCATTGATATTGTTTTTTTTATTCCACTGCGACCTCCACTACTCTGCCAAGGGGCAATGATATTGTCTTTTTATACCACTGCGACCTCCACCACTCTTCCAAGGGCCATTAAAACCGTGTTGTTAAGCTACTGTGACCTCCACGTCTCTTCCCCGGGGCATTGATATTGCCTTTTTATTCCACTGCAACCTCCACCTCCTTCCAAGGGGCATTGATATTGTCTTTTTAATCAACTGTGACCTTCACCACTCTTCCAAGGGGCATTAAAACCGTCTTGTTAAGCTACTGTGACCTCCACGTCTCTTCCATGGGGCATTAATATTGTCTTTTTTTTCCACTGTAACCTCCACCACTCTTCCAAGAGGCATTGAAACTGTCTTTTTATTCCACTGCGACATCCACCACTCTTCTTCGGGGCATTGATATTGTCTTTTTAATCCACTGCGACCTCCACCACTTTTCCATGTGGCATTAAAACCGTCTTATTAAGCTACTGTGACCTCCACTTCTCTTCCAAGGGGCATTAAAGCCGTCAATTTAAACCACTCTGAACTCCACAGCTCTTGCAAGAGGCATTGATATTTTCTTTTTATTCCATTGTAATCTCCAGCAGTCTTCCAAGAGGCATTGATATTGTCTTTTCATTCCATTTTGACTTCCACCACTCTCCCAAGGGACATTAAAACCATCTTGTTAAGCTGCTGTAACCTCCATGACTCTTCCACGGGGCATTGATATTGTCTTTTTATTCCAATGTAACCGTCACCAATCTTCTAAGGGGCAGTGATATTGTCTTTTTAAACCACTGCGACCTTCACCACTCTTCCAAGGGGCTTTAAAACAGTCTTGATAAGCTACTGTGACCTCTACGTCTCTTACAAGGGGCAATAAAACCGTCTGGTTAAACCACTCTGTACTCCACAGTTCTTCAAGGAGCATTGATATTGTCTTTTTATTCGACTGTATCCTCCCCCACTCTTCCAAGGGGCATTGATATTGACTTTTTAATCCACTGCGATCTCCACGACTCTTCCAAGTGGCCTTGATATTGTCTTTTTAATCAACTGCGACCTCCACCTCTCTTCCAAGGTGCATTAAAACCGTCTTGTTAAGCTACTGTGACCTCCTCGTCCCTTCCACGGTGCATTGATATTGTCTTTTTATTCCACTGCGAACTCCACCACTCTTTCAAGGGGCATTGATATTGTCTTTTTAATCCACTGCGACCACGACCACTCTTCCAAGAGGCATTGATATTGTCTTTTTAATCCACTGTGACCTCCACGTCTCTTCCAAGGGGCATTAAAACCGTCAATTTAAACCACTCTGAACTCTACAGCTCTTCCAAGGAGCATTGGTATTGTCTGTTTATTCCACTCTAACCTCCACCACTCTTCCAAGGGACATTGACATTGTCTTTTGTATTCCACTGCGACCTCCACCCCTCTTCCTAGCGGCATTAAGACCATCTTGTTAAGCTACAGTGACCTCCACAACTCTTCCACGGGGCATTGATATTGTCTTTTATTCCACTGTAACCTCCACCACTCTTCCAAAGGGCATTGATATTGTCTTTTTAATCCACTGCAACCTCCACCACTCTTCCAAGGGCATTAAACCAGTCTTGTTAAGCTACTGTGACCACCACGTCTCTTCCAAGGGGCATTAAAACCGTCTGGTTAAACCACTCTGAACTCCACAGCTCTTCCAAGGATCAATGATATTGTCTTTTTTTTCCACTGTTACCTCCAAGACTCTGCCAAGGGGCATTGATTTTGTCTTTTTATTCCACTGCGACCTTAACCACTCTTCCAATGGGCATTGATATTGTCTTTTTAATCCACTGCAACCTCCACCACTTTTCCAAGGGGCATTAAAGCCGTCTTGTTAAGCTGCTGTCACGTCCATGTCTATTCCACGGGGCATTGATATTGTCTTTTTATTCCACTTTATCTTCCACCACTCTTCCAATTTGCATTGACATTGTATTTTTATTCCACTGCGACTTCTACCTCTCTTCTAAGGGGCATTGATATTGTCTTTTTAATCCACTGCGACCTCCACCACTCTACCAAGGGGCATTAAAACAGTCTTGTTAAGCTACTGTGACCTCCACGTCTCTTCCAAGGGGCATTAAAACCGTCTGGTTAAACCACTCTGAACTCCACCACTCTTCCAAGGGGCATTGATATTGTCTTTTTATTCCACTGCCACCTCCACCACTCTTCCAAGGGGCATTGATATTGTCTTTTTAATCCACTGCGACCTCCACCACTTTTCCAAGGGGCATTAAAAACGTCTTTTTAAGATACTGTGACCTGCACGTCACTTCCAATGGGCATTAAAACCGTCTGGTTTAACTACTCTTATTTCCACTGCTCTTCCAAGTGACATTGATATTGTCTTTTTATTCCACTTTGACCTCCACCACTCTTCCTCGGGGCATTGATATTGTCTTTTTAATCCACTGCGACCTCCACCACTTTTCCATGTGGCATTAAAACCGTCTTATTAAGCTACTGTGACCTCCACTTTCCTTCCAAGGGACATTAAAGCCGTCAATTTAAACCACTCTGAACTCCACAGCTCTTGCAAGAGGCATTGATATTGTCTTTTTATTCCATTGTAACCTCCAGCACTCTTCCAAGGGGCATTGATATTGTCTTTTTATTATTATTATTATTATTATTTATTATTATAGCGCCATTTATTCCATGGCGCTTTACATGTGATAGGGATATACATAACAAAAGCATTTACATAATCTTAACAAAACGAGTCAGCGACTGGTACAGGAGGAGCGAGGACCCTGCCCGCGAGGGCTCACATTCTAGAAGGGATGGGTGAGGATACACTGGTGAGGGTAGAGCTGGTCGTGCAGCGGTGGTTACTGCAGGTTGTAGGCTTGTCGGAAGAGGTTGGTCTTCAGGTTTCTTTTGAAGGTTTCCACGGTCGGCGAGAGTCTGGTGTTTTGGGGTAGAGAGTTCCAGAGTAGGGGGGATGCACGGGAGAAATCTTGTATACGATTGTGGGAGAAGGAGATAAGAGGGGAGTAGAGAAGGAGATCTTGTCAGGATCGGAGTTTGCGTGCAGGTAAATACCGGGAGACTAGGTCACAGATGTATGGGGGAGACAGGTTGTGGATGGCTTTGTATGCCATGGTTAGAGTTTTGAACTGGATTCTCTGGGCAATGGGGAGCCAGTGAAGAGATTGACAGAGAGGAGAGGCCGGGGAATAGCGGGGGGACAGGTGAATTAGTCGAGCAGCAGAGTTTAGGATAGATTGGAGAGGCGCAAGAGTGTTGTAAGGGAGGCCACAGAGTAGGAGGTTGCAGTAGTCGAGGCGGGATATGATGAGGGCATGCACTAGTGTTTTTGCAGAGTCTTTGCTGAGGAATGCACGGATCCGGGAGATGTTTTTGAGCTGGAGTCGGCAGGAAGTGGAAAGGGCTTGGATATGTGGCTTGAAGGAGAGATCAAAGTCCAGGGTTACTCCAAGGCAGCAAGCTTGTGGGACTGGGGAGAGTGAACAGCCATTGACGTTGATGGCTAGGTCAGATGGGGGATGTGAATGAGAGGGTGGAAAGATGATGAACTCTATTTTATCCATGTTGAGTTTTAGAAATCTGTCAAAGAAGAAGGATGACATGGCGGACAGACATTGTGGGATTTTGGTTAGTAGGGAGGAGATATCGGGTCCAGAGAGGTAGATCTGTGTGTCGTCAGCATAGAGGTGATACTGAAAACCGTGAGACTCTATGAGCTGTCCCAGGCCAAAGGTGTAGATGGAGAAGAGCAGAGGTCCTAGAACTGAACCTTGGGGGACACCGACAGATAGGGGGCGAGATGAGGAGGTGGTGCGTGAGTGGGAGACGCTGAATGTCCTGTCTGTTAAGTATGAGGAGATCCAAAATAGAGCCAAGTCCGTGATGCCAAGAGATGAGAGAATCTGGAGTAAGAGGGAATGGTCCACTGTGTCAAAGGCAGATCACAGGTCCAGAAGGAAGAGGATGGAGTAGTGTCGCTTGGACTTGGCATTTAGTAGGTCGTTGGTGACTTTGGTCAGGGCAGTTTCAGTCGAGTGATGCGGTCGGAAGCCAGATTGCAGGCGGTCGAAGAGGGAGCAGAAGGAGAGGTGGGAGGACAGTTCAAGGTGGACATGTCGTTCTAGTAGTTTTGAGGCAAAGGGGAGGAGTGATATGGGGCGGTTGCAAGTCAGAGAGGAAGGGTCAAGGGAGGGCTTTTTGAGGATGGCTGTGATTGCGGCATGTTTGAAACATGAGGGGAAGACACCGGTTGTTAGTGACAGATTGAAGAGGTGGGTTAGGGTTGGGATGAAGACTGTGGTAAGGTTAGTGATAAGGTGGGATGGGATTGGGTCAAGTTCGCAGGTGGTGAGGTGTGATTTGGAGAGTAAAGAGGAGACTTGACCTTCTGTAATGGTGGAGAAGTGGGGTTTGGAGGAGGAGGGATGAATAGATATGAGGAGGGGTTGTGTGGACTTTAGGCAAAAGTTTTGTCTGATGGTGTCAATCTTCTGTTTGAAGAATGAGGCAAAGTTGTCGGCTGAGATGAGAAAAGAGGGAGGAGGTGCTGGGGGACGAAGGAGAGAGTTGAAAGTGTTAAATAGCTGTTTAGGGTTGTGAGATATGAGAGATGAGAAGTAGGTTTGTTTTGCTGTAGTGATTGCGGACTTGAAATTAGTGAGGGATTGCTTGAATGCGATGAAGTGCTCGATGGAGTGAGACCTTTTCCATTTCCGCTCCGCAACCCTGGAGGCCCGGCGCAGTTCTTTAGTAAGTTTAGTGTGCCAGGAAGACCATTGAGTGAGTCCGAAGGAGGAAGTGAGAGATAGGAACTTAAAGACAGACGAGTGGGAAGTGTTAATGGGGATGTTGAAGTCACCCATTATAATAGTGGGGATGTCAGTGGAGAGGAAGTGAAGCAGCCAGTTGGTATAGTGGTCTAAGAAGGTGGTGGCTTGCTCTGGGGGTCGGTAAACGATGGCCAGTTGGAGGTTGGAGGGGGAATAGATGCTCACACAGTGCACCTCAAAAGAGGGGAGTGTAACGGAGGGTGGCAGTGGGATTGTTTGCCATTGGGTCGGGGGGTGTGGGAAAGGTGGAATCCGCCATATGAAAGTGCAGCTGGGGAGGCAGTGTCAGAGGGGGTGAGCCAGGTTTCAGTGATGGCGAGGAAGGAAAGTTTGTTTGTAATGAAAAGATCGTGTATGAAGGAAAGTTTGTTGCAGCAGAGCGAGCGTTTCATAGAGCTCCTGTAAGAGCAACTAAGGGAGTGGGGATTGGTTGGATGGGTATGAGTTTAGAAGGGTTGCGACAGTTTGTGGAAGGTCGTGGAGAGGAGGCAGAAGTAACTGTGGGGATATGGCGAGGAGGACCAGGATTTGGAGAGATATCTCCAGCAGTGAGGAGGAGCAGAATAAGTGTTAGCAGGTGGGAGCAAGAGAGAGCATGAGGTGGCTGTCTGTGTTTGGAGATCCAGGATTGAATGTTTAGGAATAATTTGGAGGAGGAGGTGAGATGAATGGGGAGGATGGAGGGAGAGATGAAGAGTTTCTTACTAGGTGTAGGGATATGAGGGGTTACTAGAAAGTGGAGGACTATAGAGGAAAAAGTGAGAGTCAACAGAAACATAGTTAAAAGAGAGTAAGTGGTCAAAGTGTTGGTTACCTGACTCCTGCCCTGACTAACTGCCTCTGAAATAACTGCCACTTATCTCCGAAGCCACTTTGCACAAGAAGACGCGTGCACCCCTTACAGAGCTTCTAAATATATAGGGCACATTAAACTATCAGGTGAAGGGCATTGTGGGAGCTGCATATGGCTAAATTATCAGCGGGTCGTCTCACCAGGAGATGGCTGGGTGATCAAACACAGAGCTAGGACTCTGCAGTTTAGCACCTCTAAAAATCAGATAAGATCTATAGTGGGGAAGGGACAGACATATGTGGGTATTGAATGGAGTGGGACAGATAAAGCAGAGAAGTTATGCAGAGAATGTAAAAGTGAGGTGAATCAGCAAAGCAGAGCATTAGATTACAGCAGACACAGCAAGCAGAGAACTTATGCAGAGCATGTACCAGTGAGGTGAATCAGCAAAGCAGAGCATTAGATTACAGCAGACACAGCAAGCAGAGAAGATATGCAGAGCATGTACCAGTGAGGTTATTCCACTGCGACCTCCACCACTCTTCCAAGGGGCATTGATATTGTATTTTTATTCCACTGCGACCTCCGCCACTCTTCCAAAGGGCATTGATATTGTCATTAATTCCACTGTAACTTCCACCACTGTTCTAAGGGGCATTAATACCGTCTTGTTAAGCTACTGTAACCTGCACGTCTCTTCCACAGGGCATTGTTATTGTCTTTTTATTCCACTGCGACCTCCACCACTCTGCCAAGGGGCATTAAAACCGTCTTGTTAAGGTACTGTGATGTCCACGTCTCTTCGACGGGGCATTGATATTGTCTTTTTATTCCACTGTAACCTCCACCACTTTTCCAAGAGGCATTGATATTGTCTTTTTATTCCACTGTAACCTCCACCACTTTTTCAAGGGGCATTGATAATGTCTTTTTATTCCACTGCGACCTCCACCACTCTTAAAAGGTTCATTGATATTGTCTTTTTAATCCACTGCGACGTCCTCCACTCTTCCAAGAGGCATTAAAACCTTCTTGTTAAGCTACTGTAACCTCCACGTTTCTTCCAAGGGGCACTAAAACCGTTTGGTTAAACCACTCTGTACTCCACATCTCTTCCAAGGGGCATTGACAATGTCTTTTTATTCCATTGTAACCTTCTGCACTCTTCCAAGTGCATTGATATTGTCTTTTTATTCCTCTGCGACGTCCACGACTCTTCCAATGGGCATTAAAACCGTCTTGTTAAGCTACTGTGACCTCTAAGTTTCTTACACATAGCATTTATATTGTCTTTTTATTCCACTGTAACCTCCAACACACTTCCAAGGGGCATTGATATTGTCTTTTTAATCCACTGCGACCTCCATTACTCTTTCAAGAAGCATTGAAACCGTCTTGTTAAGCTACTGTGACCTCCACGTATATTCCACGGTGCATTAAAACTTTCTGCTTAAACCGCTATGAACTCCACAACTCTTCCAAGGGGCATTGATATTGTCTTTTTATTCCACTCTAACCTGCACCACTCTTCCAAGGGGCATTGATATTGTCTTTTTATTTTACTGCTACCTCCACCACTCTTCCAAGGGGCATTAATATTGTCTTTTTATTCCACTGTGACCTCCACGTCTCTTCCAAGGGGCATTGATATTGTCTTTTTATTTAATTGGAACCTCCACCACTCTTCCAAGGGGCATTGATATTGTCTTTTTATTCCACTGTAACCTCCACCACTCTTCCAAGGGGCATTGATATTGTCTTTTTATTCCACTGTAACCTCCACCACTCTTCCAAGGGGCATTGATATTATCTTTTTAACCCACTGAGACCTCTACCACTACTCCAAGGGGCTTTAAAACAGTCTTGATAAGCTTCTGTGACCTCCACGTCTCTTCCAAGGGGCATTAAAAGCGCATGGTTAAACCACTCTGAACTCCACAGCTCTTCCAAAAGGCATTGATATTGTCTTTTTAATCAACTGTAACCTCCACCACTCTACCAACGGGCATTGATATTGTCCTTTTTTTCCACTGCGACCTCCATCAATCTTCCAAGGGGATTTGATAGTCTTTTTAATCCACTGCGACCTCCACCACTCTTCCAAGGGGCATTAAAGACGTCTTGTTAAGCTACTGTGACCTCCACCACTCTTCCAAGGGACATTGATATTGTCTTTTTATTCCACTGCGACCTTCACCCCTCTTACAAAGAAAATTGATATTGTCTTTTTTTCCACTGTTACCTCCACCACTCTTCTAAGGGGCATTGATATTTTCTTTTTATTCCACTGCGACCTCCACCACTCTTCCAAGGGGCATCGATAATGTCTTTTTAATCCACTGCGACCTCCACCACTCTTCCAAGGGGCATTAAAACCGTCTTGTTAAGCTACTGTGACATGCACGTCTCTTCCAAGGGGCATTAAAACCGTCAATTTAAACCACTCTGAACTCCACAGCTCTTGCAAGAGGCATTGATATTGTCTTTTTATTCCACTGTAAACTCCACCACTCTTCCAAGGGGCATTGATTTTGTCTTTTTAATCCACTGCGACCTCCATCTCTCTTCCAAGAAGCATTAAAACCATCTTGTTTAGCTACTGTGACCTCCACGTCTATTCCACGGTGCCTTAACACCTTCTGGTTAAACCACTGTGAACTCCACAGCTCTTCCAAGGGGCATTGATATTGTCTTTTTATTCCACTGTAAGCTCCACTACTCTTCCAAGGGGCATTGATAATGTCTTTTTATTTTACTGCGACCTCCACCACTCTTCCAAGGGGAATTAATATTGTCTTTTTATTCCACTGCGACCTCCTCCACTGTTCCAACGGTCATTGATATTGTCTTTTTATTCCACTGTAACCTCCACCACTCTTCCAAGGGGCACTAAAATCATATTTTTAAGCTACAGTGACCTCCACATCTCTTCCACGGGGCATTGATATTGTCTTTAAAATTCCACTGTAACCTCCACCAATCTTCCAAGGGGCATTGATATTGTTTTTTTATTCCCCTGCGACCTCCACCACTCTTCCAAGGGGCATTAAAACCGTCTTGTTATGTTACTATGACCTCCACGTCTCTACCAAGGAGCATTAAAACCGTCTGGTTATACCACTTTGAACTCCATATCTCTTCCAAGGGGCATTATTATTGTCTTTTTATTCCACTGTAAGCTCCATCACTCTTCCAAGGGGCATTCATATTGTCTTTTTAATCCACTGTGACCTCCACCACTCTTCCAAGGCTCATTGATATTGTCTTTTTAATCCACTGCGACCTCCAACACTCTTCCAAGGAGCATTAAAACCGTCTTGTTAAGCTATTGTGACCTCCACATCTCTTCCACGGGGCATTGATATTGTCTTTTTATTTAACTGTAACCTCCACCACTGTTCCATGGGGCATTGATATTGTCTTTTTATTCCACTGTAACCTCCATCACTCTTGCAAGGGGCATTGATGTTGTCTTTTTATTCATCTGTAACCTCCACCACTCTTTCAAGGTGCTATGATATTGTCTTTTTATTCCACTGCGACCTCCAACACTCTGCCAAGGGGCATTCATATTGTCTTTTTAATCCACTGCGACCTCCACCACTCTTCCAAGGGGCATTAAAACGGTCTTTTTAAGCTACTGTCACCTCCACGTCCCTTCCAAGGGGCATTAAAACCGTCAATTTAAACCACTCTGAACTCCACAGCTCTTGCAAGGGTCATTGCTATTGTCTTTTTATTCCAATGTAACCTCCAGCACTCTTCCAAGGGGCATTGATATTTTCTTTTTATTCCACTGCAATTTCCACCTCTCTTCCAAAGGGCATTAAAACCGTCTTGTTAAGCTACTGTGACCTCCACGTCTCTTTCACGGGGCATTGATATTGTCTTTTTATTCCACTGTAACCTCCACCACTCTTCCAAGGGGCATTGATATTGTCTTTTTATTCCACTGGGACCTTCACCACTCTTCCAAGTGGCATTGATATTGTCTTTTTAATCCACTGCGACCTCCACTACTCTTCCAAGGGGCATTAAAACCGCATTGCTAAGCTACTGTGACCCCCACGTCTCTTCCAAGGTGTAGTAAAATAGTCAATTTAAACCACTCTGAACTCCACAGCTCTTGCAAGAGACATTGATATTGTCTTTTTACTCCACTGAAACCTACAGCACTCTTTCAAGGGGCATTGATATTGTCTTTTTATTCCACTACGAATTCCACATCTCTCCCAAGGTGCATTAAAAACATCTTGTTTAGCTACTGTAATGTCCATGTCTATTCCACGGGGCACTGATATTGTCTTTTTATTCCACTGTATCCTCCACCACTCTTCCAAGGGGTATTGATATTGTCCTTTTATTCTACTGCGACTTCCACCTCTCTTCTAAGGGGCATTGATATTGTCTTTTTAATCCACTGCGACCTCCACCACTCTTCCAAGAGACATTAAAACAGTCTTGTTAAGCTATTTTGACCTCCACATCTCTTCCAAGGGGCATTAAAACCGTCTGGTTAAACCACTCTGAACTCCACAGCTCTTCCAAGGGGCATTGATATTGTCTTTTTATTCCACTGTAACCTCCACCATTCTTCCAAGGGGTATTGATATTGTCTTTTTAATGCACTGCGACCTCCACCACTCTTCCAAGGGGCATTAAAACCATCTTGTTAGACTACTCTGAACTCCATAGCTCTTTCAAGAGCCATTGATATTGTCTTTTTATTTCACTGTAACCTCCACCACTCTTTCAAGGGGCATTGATATTGTCATTTTATTCCACTGCGACCTCCACCACTATTCCAAGGAGCATTAAAACTGTCTTGTTAAGCTACTGTGACCTCCACGTGTCTTCCACGGGGCATTGATATTGTCTTTTTAATCGACTGTGAATTCCACCATTCTTCCAAGGGGCATTAAAACTGTCTTGTTAAGTTAAAGTGACCTCCACATCTCTTCCACTGGGAATTGACGTTGTCTTTAAATACCACTGTAACCTCCATCACTCTACCAAGGAGCATTGATATTGTATTTTTATTCCACTGCGACCTCCACCACTCTTCCAAAGGGCATTGATATTGTCTTTTTAATCCACTGCGACCTCCACCACTCTTCCAAAGGGCATTAAAACCATCTTGTTAAGCTACTGTGACCTCCACGTCTCTTCCACAGGGCATTGATATTGTCTTTTTATTCCACTCTAACCTCCACCACTCTTCCATGTGGCAATAAAACCGTCTTGTTAAGCTACTGTGACCTCCACGTCTCTTCCAAGGGGCCTTTAAACCGTATGATTAAACCAATCTGAACTCCACAGATCTTCCAAAGGGCATTGATATTGTCTTTTTATTCCACTGTATCCTCCACCACTCTTCCAAGGGGCATTGATATTGTCTTTTTATTCCACTGCGAACTCCACCACTCTTCCAAGGGACATTAAAACCGTCTTGTTAAGCTACTGTTACCTCCATGTCTCTTCCACAGGGCATTGATATTGTCTTTTTATTCCACTGGAACCTGAAACACTCTTGCAAGGGGCACTGATATTGTCTTTTTATTCCACTGAGACTTCAATCACTCCTTCAAGGTCATTGACATTGTCTTTTTAATCCACATCGACCTCCACCACTCTTCCAAGGGGCATTAAAACAGTCTTGTTAATCTGCTGTGACCTCCACGTCTCTTCCAAGGGGCATTAAAACCGTCTTGTTAAGCTACTGAGACCTCCATGTCTCTTCCACAGGGCATTGATATTGCCTTTTTATTCCACTGGAACCTCCAACACTCTTCCAAGGGGAATTAATATTGTCTTTTTATTCCACTGAGACTTCAATGACTACATCAAGGAGCATTGACATTGTCTTTTTAATCCACTTCGACCTCCACCACTCTTCCAAGGGGCATTAAAACAATCTTGTTAATCTACTGTGACCTCCACGTCTATTCCAAGGTGCATTAAAAAAGTCAATTTAAACCACTCTCAACTCCACAGCTCTTGCAAGGGGCTTTGATATTGTTTTTTACTCCACTGTGACCTCCAGCACTCTTCCAAGGGGCATTGATATTGTCTTTTTATTCCACTGCGACTTTCACCTCTCTTCCAAGGGACATTAAAACCGACTTGTTAAGCTACTGTGACATCCACGTCTCTTTCACGGGGCATTGATATTGTCTTTCTATTCCACTGTAAACTCCACCACTCTTCCAAGGGGCATTGATATTGTCTTTTTATTCCACTGCCACCTCCACCACACTTCCAAGGGGCATTGATATTGTATTTTTAATCAACTGCGACCTCCACCATTTTTCCAAGGGTCATTAAAAACGTCTTTTTAAGCTACTGTGACATCCACGTCATTTCCAATGGGCATTAAAACCGTCTGGTTTAACTACTATAAACTCCACTGCTCTTCCAAGGTCCATTGATATTGTCTTTTTAATCCACTTTTACCTCCACCACTCTTCCAAGGGGCATTGATATTGTTTTTTTATTCCACTGCAACCTCCACTACTCTTCCAAGGGGCATTGATATTGTCTTTTTATTCCTCTGAGACCTCCACCACTCTTCTAAGGGGCATTTATATTGTCTTTTTAATCAACTGCGACCTCCACCACTCTTCCAAGGGCCATTAAAACCGTGCTGTTAAGCTACTTTGACCTCCACGTCAATTCCACGGGGCATTGATATTGCCTTTTTATTCCACTGTATCCTCCACCACTCTTCCAGGGGGCATTGATATTGTCTTTTTAATCAACTGTGACCTTCACCACTCTTCCAAGGGGCATTAAAACCATCTTGTTAAGCTACTTTGACCTCCACGTCTCTTCCACGGGGCATTGATATTGTCTTTTTTTCCACTGTAACCTTCACCACTCTTCCTCGGGGCATTGATATTGTCTTTTTAATCCACTGCGACCACCACCACTTTTCCATGTGACATTAAAACCGTCTTGTTAAGCTACTGTGACCTCCACTTATCTTCCAAGGGGCATTAAAGCTGTCAATTTAAACCACTCTGAACTCCACAGCTCTGGCAAGAGGCATTGATATTGTCTTTTAATTCCACTGTAATCTCCAGCACTCTTCCAAGGGGCATTGATATTGTCTTTTCATTCCACTGCGACTTCCACCACTCTTCCAAGGGGCATTAAAACCATCTTGTTAAGCTCCTGTGACCTCCACGTCTCTACCAAGGGGCATTAAAAACGTCAATTTAAACCAATTTGAACTCCACAGCTCTTGCAAGAGGCATTGATATTGTCTTTTTATTCCACTGTCACCTCCACCACTCTTCCAAGGGGCATTGATTTTGTCTTTTTAATCCACTGCGACCTCCATCACTCTGCCAAGAAGCATTAAAACCATCTTGTTTAGCTACTGTGACCTCCACGTCTATTCCACGGTGCCTTAAAACCTTCTGGTTAAACCACTGTAAACTCCACAGCTCTTCCAAGGGGCTTTGATATTGTCTTTTTATTTTACTGCGACCTCAACCACTCTGCCAAGGGGCATTATTATTGTCTTTTTATTCCACTGCGACCTCCACCACTGTTCCAAGGGTCATTGATATTGTCTTTTTATTCCAATGTAACCTCCACCACTCTTCCAAGGGGCATTGATATTGTCTTTTTATTCCACTGCGACCTCCACCTCTCTTCCAAGGGGCATTAAAACCATCTTGTTAAGCTACTGTGACCTCCAAGTCTCTTCCACGAGGCATTGATATTGTCTTTTTATTCCACTGCGACCACCACATCTCTTCCAAGGGGAATTGATATTGTCTTTTTATTCCACTGCGACCTCCACCACTCTTCTAAGGGGCATTGTTATTGTCTTTTTATTCCACTGCGACCTCCACCACTCTGCCAAGGAGCATTAAAACCATCTTGTTAAGGTACTGTGATGTTCACGTCTCTTCCTCGGGGCATTGATATTGTCTTTTTATGCCACTGTAACCTCCACCACTCTTCCAAGAGGCATTGACATTGCCTTTTTATTAAACCGCTCTGAGCTCCACAGCTCTTCCGAGGGGCATTGACAATGTCTTTTTATTCCATTGTAACCTTCTTCACTCTTCTAAGTGTATTGATATTGTCTTTTTAATCAACTGCAACCTCCACCTCTCTTCCAAGGGGCATTAAAACCATCTTGTGAAGCTACTGTGACCTTCACGTCCCTTTCACGGGGCATTGATATTGTCTTTTCATTCCACTGCGACCACCACCACTCTTCCAAGGGGCATTGATATTGTCTTTTTAATCAACTGCGACCTCCACCTCTCTTCCAAGGGGCATTAAAACCATCTTGTGAAGCTACTGTGACCTCCACGTTCCTTTCACGGGGCATTGATATTGTCTTTTTATTCCACTGCGACATTCACCACTCTTCCAAAGGGCATTAATATTGTCTTTTTATTCCACTGTGACCTCCACGTCTCTTCCAAGGGGCATTGATATTGTCTTTTTATTTAATTGGAACCTCCACCACTCTTCCAAGGGGCATTGATATTGTCTTTTTAATCGAATGTAATCTCCACCATTCTTCCAAGGGACATTGATATTGTCTTTTTATTCCACTGTAACCTCCACCACTCTTCCAAGGGGCATTGATATTGCCTTTTTAATCCACTGCGACCTCTACCACTCCTCCAAGGGGCTTTAAAACAGTCTTGATAAGCTTCTGTGACCTCCACTTCTGTTCCAAGGGGCATTAAATCCTCATGGTTAAACCACTCTGAACTCCACAGCTCTTCCAAGAAGCATTGATATTGTCTTTTTGTTCAACTGTAACCTCCATCACTCTTCCAAGTGGCATTGATATTGTCTTTTTTTTCCACTGCGACCTCCACCATTCTTCCAAGGGGCATTAAAACTATCTTGTTAAGCTTCTGTGACCTCAACGTCCCTTCCATGGGGCATTGATATTGTCTTTTTATTCCAATGCGTCCTCCACCACTCTTCCAAGGGGCATTGATATTGCCTTTTTTATCCACTGCAACCTCCACCACTCTTCCAAAGGACATTGATATTGTCTTTTATTCCACTGCAACCTTCACCCTTCTTCCAGGGAACATTGATATTGTCTTTTTTTTCCACTCTAACCTCCACCACTCTTCTAAGGTGCATTGATATATTCTTTTTATTCCACTGAGACCTCCACCACTCTTCCAAGGGGCATCGATAATGTCTTTTTAATCCACTGCGACCTCCACCACTCTTCCAAGGGGCATTAAAACCGTCTTGTTAAGCTGCTGTGACCTCCACTTCTCTTCCAAGGGCCATTAAAATTGTCAATTTAAACCACTCTGGACTCCACAGCTCTTGCAAGAGGCATTGATATTGTCTTTTTATTCCACTGTAACCTCCACCACTCTTCCAAAGGGCATTTACATTGTCTATTTATTCCACTGCGACCTCCACCACTCTTGCAAGGGGCATTAAGAACATCTTGTTAGCTACAGTGACCTCCACAACTCTTCCATGGGGCTTTGATTTCGTCTTTTCATTCCTCTGCGACCTTTACCACTCTTCCAATGTGCAGTGATATTGTCTTTTTAATCCAGTACAACCTCCACCACTCTTCCAAGGGGCATTAAAGCCATCTTGTTAAACTACTGTCACGTCCATGTCTATTCCACGGGTCATTGATATTGTCTTTTTATTCCACTATATCCTCCACCACTCTTCCAAGTGGCATTGACATTGTCTTTTTATTCCACTGCGACTTCCACCTCTCTTCTAAGGGGCATTTATATTGTCTTTTTAATCCACTGCGACCTCCACCACTCTTCCAAGGGGCATTAAAACAGTCTTTTTAAGCTACTGTGACCTCCACGTCTCTTCCAAGGGGCATTAAAACCGTCTGGTTAAACCACTCTGAACTCCACCACTCTTACAAGGGGCATTGATATTGTCTTTTTATTCCACTGCCAACTCCACCACTCTTCCAAGGGGCATTGATATTGTCTTTTTAATCCATTTCGACCTCCATCACTTTTCCAAGGGGCATTAAAAACATCTTTTTAAGCTACTGTGACCTCCACGTGACTTCCAGTGGGCATTAAAACCGTCTGGTTTAACTACTCTAAACTCCACTGCTCTTCCAATGGGCATTGATATTGTCTTTTTAATCCACTGTTACCTCCACCACTCTTCCAAGGGGCATTGATATTGTTTTTTTATTCCACTGCGACCTCCACTAATCTGCCAAGGTGCAATGATATTGTCTTTTTATACCACTGCGACCTCCACCACTCTTCCAAGGGCCATTAAAACCATGTTGTTAAGCTACTGTGAACTCCATGTCTCTTCCCCGGGGCATTGATATTGCCTTTTTATTCCACTGCAACCTCCACCTCTCTTCCAAGGGGCATTGATATTGTCTTTTTAATCAACTGTGACCTTCACCACTCTTCCAAGGGGCATTAAAACCGTCTTGTTAAGCTACTGTGACCTCCACGTCTCTTCCACGGGGCATTAATATTGTCTTTTTTTTCCACTGTAACCTCCACCACTCTTCCAAGAGGCATTGAAACTGTCTTTTTATTCCACTACGACATCCACCACTCTTCTTCGGGGCATCGATATTGTCTTTTTAATCCACTGCGACCTCCACCACTTTTCCATGTGGCATTAAAACCGTCTTATTAAGCTACTGTGACCTCCACTTCTCTTCCAAGGGGCATTAAAGCTGTCAATTTAAACCACTCTGAACTCCACAGCTCTTGCAAGAGGCATTGATATTGTCTTTTTATTCCATTGTAATCTCCAGCAGTCTTCCAAGGGGCATTGATATTGTCTTTTCATTCCATTTCGACTTCCACCACTCTCCCAAGGGGCATTAAAACCATCTTGTTAAGCTGCTGTAACCTCCATGACTCTTCCAAGGGGCATTGATATTGTCTTTTTATTCCAATGTAACCGTCACCAATCTTCTAAGGGGCAGTGATATTGTCTTTTTAAACCACTGCGACCTTCACCACTCTTCCAAGGGGCATTAAAACAGTCTTGATAAGCTACTGTGACCTCTACGTCTCTTACAAGGGGCAATAAAACCGTCTGGTTAAACCACTCTGTACTCCACAGTTCTTCCAAGGAGCATTGATATTGTCTTTTTATTCGACTGTATCCTCCCCCACTCTTCCAAGGGGCATTGATATTGACTTTTTTATCCACTGCGATCTCCACGACTCTTCCAAGTGGCCTTGATATTGTCTTTTTAATCAACTGCGGCCTCCACCTCTCTTCCAAGGTGCATTAAAACCGTCTTGTTAAGCTATTGTGACCTCCTCGTCCCTTCCACGGTGCATTGATATTGTCTTTTTATTCCACTGCGAACTCCACCACTCTTTCAAGGGGCATTGATATTGTCTTTTTAATCCACTGCGACCACGACCACTCTTCCAAGGGGCATTGATATTGTCTTTTTAATCCACTGTGACCTCCACGTCTCTTCCAAGGGGCATTAAAACCGTCAATTTAAACCACTCTGAACTCTACAGCTCTTCCAAGGAGCATTGGTATTGTCTATTTATTCCACTCTAACCTCCACCACTCTTCCAAGGGGCATTGACATTGTCTTTATATTCCACTGCGACCTCCACCCCTCTTCCAAGCGGCATTAAGACCATCTTGTTAAGCTACAGTGACCTCCACAACTCTTCCACGGGGCATTGATATTGTCTTTTATTCCACTGTAACCTCCACCACTCTTCCAAAGGGCATTGATATTGTCTTTTTAATCCACTGCTACCTCCACCACTCTTCCAAGGGCATTAAACCAGTCTTGTTAAGCTACTGTGACCACCACGTCTATTCCACGGGGCATTGATATTGTCTTTTTATTCCACTGCGACTTCAACCTCTCTTCTAAGGTGCATTGATATTGTCTTTTTAATCCACTGCTACCTCCACCATTCTTCGAAGAGACATTAAAACAGTCTTGTTAAGCTACTGTCACCTCCACATCTCTTCCAAGGGGCATTAAAACCGTCTGGTTAAACCACTCTGAACTACACAGCTCTTCCAAGGGGCATTGATATTGTCTTTTTATTCCACTGTAACCTCCACCATTCTTCCAAGGTGTATTGATATTGTCTTTTTAATGCACTGCGACCTCCACCACTCTGCCAATGGGCATTGTTATTGTCTTTTTAATCCCCTGCAACCTCCACCACTCTTCCAAGGGGCATTAAAACAGTCTTGTTAAGCTTCTGTGACCTCCACGTCCCTTCCACGGGGCATTGATATTGTCTATTTATTCGACTGCGACCTCCACCACTCTTCCAAGGGGCATTGATATTGTCTTTTTAATCCACTGCAATTTCCACCACTCTTCCAAGGGGCATTAAAACCGTTTTGTTATGCTACTGTGACGTCGACTTCTCTTCCAAGGGGCATTAAAACCATCTGGTTAAACCACTCTGAACTCCACAGCTCTTCCAAGGGGCATTTGTATTGTCTTTTTATTCCACTCTAACCTCCACCACTCTTCCAAGGGGCATTGACATTGTTTTTTAATTCCACTGCGACTTCCGCCACTCTTCCAAGGGGCATTAAAACCATATTTTTAAGCTACAGTGATCTCCACATCTCTTCCACGGGGCATTGATATTGTCTTTTTATTCCACTGTAACCTCCACCAATCTTCCAAGGGGCATTGATATTGTTTTTTTATTCCACTGCGACCTCCACCACTCTACCAAGGGGCATTAAAACCGTCTTGTTATGTTACGGTGACCTCCACGTCTCTACCAAGGAGCGTTAAAACCGTCTGGTTATACCACTTTGAACTCCACATCTCTTCCAAGGGGCATTATTATTGTCTTTTTTTTCCACTGTAAACTCCATCACTCTTCCAAGGGGCAATGATATTGTCTTTTTATTCCACTGCGACATTCACCGTCCTCCAAGAGTCATTAAAACCGTCTTGTTAAGCTACTGTGACCTCCTCGTCTCTTCCACGGGGCATCAAAATTTTTTTTTTTTATTCCACTGTAACCTCCACCACTCGTCCAAGGGGCATTGATATTGTCTTTTTATTCCACTGCGAACTCCACCACTCTTCCACGGGGCATTGATATTGTCTTTTTATTTAACTGTAACCTAAACCACTGTTCCAAGGGGCATTGATATTGTCTTTTTATTCCACTGTAACCTCCATCACTCTTGCAAGGGGCATTGATATTGTCTTTTTATTCAACTGTAACCTCCACCACTCTTTCAAGGGGCATTGATATTGTCTTTTTATTCCACTGCGACCTCCACCACTCTTCCAAGGGGCATTCATATTGTCTTTTTAATCCACTGCGACCTCCACCACACTTCCAAGGGGCATTAAAACCGTCTTGTTAAGCTACTGTCACCTCCACGTCCCTTCCAAGGGGCATTAAAACTGTCAATTTAAACCACTCTGAACGCCACAGCTCTTGCAAGGGGCATTGCTATTGTCTTTTTATTCCAATGTAACCTCCAGCACTCTTTCAAGGGGCATTGATATTGTCTTTTTATTCCACTGCAACTTCCACCTCTCTTCCAAAGGGCATTAAAACCGTCTTGTTAAGCTACTGTGACCTCCACGTCTCTTTCACGGGGCATTGATATTGTCTTTTTATTCCACTGTAACCTCCACCACTCTTCCAAGGGGCATTGATATTGTCTTTTTATTCCACTGGGACCTTCTCCACTCTTCCAAGTGGCATTGATATTGTCTTTTTAATCCACTGCGACCTCCACCACTCTTCCAAGGGGCATTAAAACCGCATTGTTAAGCTACTGTGACCTCCACGTCTCCTCCAAGGTGTAGTAAAATAGTCAATTTAAACCACTCTGAACTCCACAGCTCTTGCAAAAGACATTGATATTGTCTTTTTACTCCACTGAAACCTACAGCACTCTTTCAAGGGGCATTGATATTGTCTTTTTATTCCAGTACGACTTCCACCTCTCTCCCAAGATGCATTAAAAACATCTTGTTTAGCTACTGTAACGTCCATGTCTATTCCACGGGGCACTGATATTGTCTTTTTATTCCACTGTATCCTCCACCACTCTTCCAAGGGGTATTGATATTGTCTTTTTATTCTACTGCGACTTCCACCTCTCTTCTAAGGGGCATTGATATTGTCTTTATAGTCCACTGCGACCTCCACCACTCTTCCAAGAGGCATTAAAACAGTCTTGTTAAGCTACTGTCACCTCCACATCTCTACCAAGGGGCATTAAAACCGTCTGTTTAAACCACTCTGAACTCCACAGCTCTTCCAAGGGGCATTGATATTGTCTTTTTATTCCACTGTGACCTCCACCATTCTTCCAAGGGGTATTGATATTGTGTTTTAAATGCACTGCGACCTCCACCACTCTTCCAAGGGGCATTAAAACCATCTGGTTAAACTACTCTGAACTCCATAGCTCTTTCATGAGGCATTGATATTGTCTTTTTATCTCACTGTAACCTCCACCACTCTTTCAAGGGGCATTGATATTGTCATTTTTTTCCACTGCGAACTCCACCACTCTTCCAAGGGGCATTAAAACTGTCTTGTTAAGCTACTGTGACCTCCACGTGTCTTCCACGGGGCATTAATATTGTCTTTTTAATCCACTGTGACTTCCACCATTCTTCCAAGGGGCATTAAAACTGTCTTGTTAAGCTACAGTGACCTCCACATCTCTTCCACGGGGCATTGATGTTGTCTTTAAATTCCACTGTAACCTCCATCACTCTACCAAGGGGCATTGATATTGTATTTTTATTCCACTGCGACCTCCACCACTCTTCCAAAGGGCATTGATATTGTCTTTTTAATCCTCTGCGACCTCCACCACTCTTCCAAAGGGCATTAAAACCATCTTGTTAAGCTACTGTGACATCCACGTCTCTTCCACAGGGCATTGATATTGTCTTTTTATTCCACTCTAACCTCCACCACTCTTCCATGTGGCAATAAAACCGTCTTGTTAAGCTACTGTGACCTCCACGTCTCTTCCAAGGGTCATTAAAACCGCATGGTTAAACCAATCTGAACTCCACAGATCTTCCAAGAGGCATTGATATTGTCTTTTTATTCCACTGTACCCTCCACCACTCCTCCAAGGGGCATTGATATTGTCTTTTTATTCCACTACGACCTCCACCACTCTTCCAAGGGACATTTAAACCGTCTTGTTAAGCTACTGTTACCTCCATGTCTCTTCCACAGGGCATTGATATTGTCTTTTTATTCCACTGTAACCTCAAACACTCTTCCAAGGGGCACTGATATTGTCTTTTTATTCCACTGAGACTTCAACCACTCCTTCAAGGTCATTGACATTGCCTTTTTAATCCACTTTGACCTCCACCACTCTTCCAAGGGGCATTAAAACAGTCTTGTTAATCTACTGTGACCTCCACGTCACTTCCAATGGGCATTAAAACCATCTGTTTTAACTACTATAAACTCCACTGCTCTTCCAAGGGACATTGATATTGTCTTTTTAATCCACTGTTACCTCCACCACTCTTCCAAGGGGCATTGATATTGTCTTTTTATTCCACTGTGACCTCAACCACTCTTCCAAGGGGCATTAAAACCGTCTTGTTAAGCTACTGAGACCTCCATGTCTCTTCCACAGGGCATTGATATTGCCTTTTTATTCCACTGGAACCTCCAACACTCTTCCAAGGGGCATTAATATTGTCTTTTTATTCCACTGAGACTTCAACCACTACATCAAGGAGCATTGACATTGTCTTTTTAATCCACTTCGACCTCCACCACTCTTCCAAGGGGCATTAAGACAATCAATTTAAACCACTCTCAACTCCACAGCTCTTGCAAGGGGCTTTGATATTGTTTTTTATTCCACTGTGACCTCCAGCACTTTTCAAGGGGCATTTATATTGTCTTTTTATTCCTCTGCGACCTCCACCACTCTTCTAAGGGGCATTTATATTGTCTTTTTAATCAACTGCGACCTCCACCACTCTTCCAAGGGCCATTAAAACCGTGCTGTTAAGCAACTTTGACCTCCACGTCAATTCCACCGGGCATTGATATTGCCTTTTTATTCCACTGTATCCTCCACCACTCTTCCAGGTGGCACTGATATTGTCTTTTTAATCAACTGTGACCTTCACCACTCTTCCAAGGGGCATTAAAACCGTCTTGTTAAGCTACTGTGACCTCCACGTCTCTTCCACGGGGCATTGATATTGTTTTTTTTTCCACTGTAACCTTCACCACTCTTCCTCGGGGCATTGATATTGTCTTTTTAATCCACTGCGACCTCCACCACTTTTCCATGTGGCATTAAAACCGTCTTATTAAGCTACTGTGACCTCCACTTATCTTCCAAGGGGCATTAAAGCCGTCAATTTAAACCACTCTGAACTCCACAGCTCTTGCAAGGGGCATTTATATTGTCTTTTTAATCCACTTCGACCTCCACCATTTTTCCAAGGGGCATTAAAAATATCTTTTTAAGCTACTGTGACCTCCACGTCACTTCCAATGGGTATTAAAACCGTCTGGTTTAACTACTCTAAACTCCACTGCTCTTCCAAAGGGCATTGATATTGTCTTTTTAATCCACTGTTACCTCCACCACTCTTCCAAGGTGCATTGATATTGTTTTTTCATTCCACTGCGACCTCCACTACTCTTCCAAGGGGCAATGATATTGTCTTTTTATTCCACTGCGAGCTCCACCACTCTTCCAAGGGCCATTAAAACCGTGTTGTTAAGCTACTGTGACCTCCACGTCTCTTCCCCGGGGCATTGATATTGCCTTTTTATTCCACTGCAACCTCCACCTCTCTTCCAAGGGGCATTGATATAGTCTTTTTAATCAACTATGACCTTCACCACTCTTCCAAGGGGCATTAAAACCGTCTTGTTAAGCTACTGTGACCTCCACGTCTCTTCCACGGGGCATTGATATTGACTTTTTATTCCACTGTGACCTCCACCATTCTTCCAAGGGGAATTGATATTGTCTTTTTAATGCACTGCGACCTCCACCACTCTTCCAAGGGGCATTAAAACCATTTGGTTAAACTACTCTGAACTCCATAGCTCTTTCAAGACGCATTGATATTGTCTTTTTATCTCACTGTAACCTCCACCACTCTACCAAGGGGCATTGATATTGTCATTTTTTTCCACTGCGACCTCCACCCCTCTTCCAAGGGGCATTAAAACTGTCTTGTTAAGCTACTGTGACCTCCACGTGTCTTCCACGGGGCATTAATATTGTCTTTGTAATCCACTGTGACTTCCACCATTCTTCCAAGGGGCATTAAAACTGTCTTGTTAAGCTACAGTGACCTCCACATCTCTTCCACGGTGCATTGATGTTGTCTTTAAATTCCACTGTAACCTCTATCACTCTACCAAGGGGCATTGATATTTTATTTTTATTCCACTGCGACCTCCACCACTCTTCCAAAGGGTATTGATATTGTCTTTTTAATCCTCTGCGACCTCCACCACTCTTCCAAAGGGCATTAAAACCATCTTGTTAAGCTACTGTGACATCCACGTCTCTTCCGCAGAGCATTGATATTGTCTTTGAATTCCACTCTAACCTCCACCACTCTTCCATGTGGCAATAAAACCGTCTTGTTAAGCTACTGTGACCTCCACGTCTCTTCCAAGGGTCATTAAAACCGTATGGTTAAACCAATCTGAACTCCACAGATCTTCCAAGGGGCATTGATATTGTCTTTTTATTCCACTGTATCCTCCACCACTCTTCCAAGGGGCATTGATATTGTCTTTTTATTCCACTGCGACCTCCACCACTCTTCCAAGGGACATTTAAACCGTCTTGTTAAGCTACTGTTACCTCCATGTCTCTTCCACAGGGCATTGATATTGTCTTTTTATTCCACTGGAACCTCAAACACTCTTCCAAGGGGCACTGATATTGTCTTTTTATTCCACTGAGACTTCAGCCACTCCTTCAAGGTCATTGACATTGTCTTTTTAATCCACTTTGAGCTCCACCACTCTTCCAAGGGGCATTAAAACAGTCTTGTTAATCTACTGTGACCTCCACGTCACTTCCAATGGGCATTAAAACCATCTGGTTTAACTACTATAAACTCCACTGCTCTTCCAAGGGACATTGATATTGTCTTTTTAATCCACTGTTACCTCCACCACTCTTCCAAGGGGCATTGATATTGTCTTTTTCTTCCACTGCGACCTCAACCCCTCTTCCAAGGGGCATTAAAACCGTCTTGTTAAGCTACTGAGACCTCAATGTCTCTTCCACAGGGCATTGATATTGCCTTTTTATTCCACTGGAACCTCCAACACTCTTCCAAGGGGCATTAATATTGTCTTTTTATTCCACTGAGACTTCAACCACTACATCAAGGAGCATTGACATTGTCTTTTCAATCCACTTCGACCTCCACCACTCTTCCAAGGGGCATTAAGACAATCAATTTAAACCACTCTCAACTCCACAGCTCTTGCAAGGGGCTTTGATATTGTTTTTTATTCCACTGTGACCTCCAGCACTCTTTCAAGGGGCATTTATATTGTCTTTTTATTCCTCTGCGACCTCCACCACTCTTCTAAGGGGCATTTATATTGTCTTTTTAATCAACTGCGACCTCCACCACTCTTCCAAGGGCCATTAAAACCGTGCTGTTAAGCTACTTTGACCTCCACGTCAATTCCACGAGGCATTGATATTGCCTTTTTATTCCACTGTATCCTCCACCACTCTTCCAGGGGGCACTGATATTGTCTTTTTAATCAACTGTGACCTTCACCACTCTTCCAAGGGGCATTAAAACCATCTTGTTAAGCTACTGTGACCTCCACGTCTCTTCCACGGGGCATTGATATTGTCTTTTTTTTCCACTGTAACCTTCACCACTCTTCCTCGGGGCATTGATATTGTCTTTTTAATCCACTGCGACCTCCACCACTTTTCCATGTGGCATTAAAACCATCTTATTAAGCTACTGTGACCTCCACTTATCTTCCAAGGGGCATTAAAGTCGTCAATTTAAACCACTCTGAACTCCACAGCTCTTGCAAGGGGCATTTATATTGTCTTTTTAATCCACTTCGACCTCCACCATTTTTCCAAGGGGCATTAAAAACATCTTTTTAAGCTACTGTGACCTCCACGTCACTTCCAATGGGTATTAAAACCGTCTGGTTTAACTACTCTAAACTCCACTGCTCTTCCAAAGGGCATTGATATTGTCTTTTTAATCCACTGTTACCTCCACCACTCTTCCAAGGTGCATTGATATTGTTTTTTTATTCCACTGCGACCTCCACTACTCTTCCAAGGGGCAATGATATTGTCTTTTTATTCCACTGCGACCTCCACCACTCTTCCAAGGGCCATTAAAACCGTGTTGTTAAGCTACTGTGACCTCCACGTCTCTTCCCCGGGGCATTGATATTGCCTTTTTATTCCACTGCAACCTCCACCTCTCTTCCAAGGGGCATTGATATTGTCTTTTTAATCAACTGTGACCTTCACCACTCTTCCAAGGGGCATTAAAACCATCTTGTTAAGCTACTGTGACCTCCACGTCTCTTCCACGGGGCATTGATATTGTCTTTTTTTTCCACTGTAACCTCCACCACTCTTCCAAGAGGCATTGATATTGTCTTCTTATTCCACTGCGACATCCACCACTCTTCTTCGGGGCATTGATAGTGTCTTTTGCATCCACTGCGACCTCCAACACTTTACCATGTGGCATTAAAACCGTCTTATTAAGCTACTGTGACCTCCACTTCTCTTCCAAGGGGCATTAAAGCCGTCAATTTAAACCTGTTAGAACTCTCCTGTTAGGTTTTTTTTAGTTTGCTGGTCACATGACCATTTTTGCATATTTAATCCGGCTCCGCCCTCCTGGTCTTGCTGGACTTCATTGTATTTACTACTCTTGAGCTAGCTTGGTGCTCTGTTGCTGTTCTCTGTTAGTTTTGCTAGGTATTCTGACCTCTATGCTTTTTGTTGTGTGTTTGTCTTTGACTGCTACTATTTCTGCTAGGAGGTGTCCAACTTATCCCAATCCCTAGTTCTTGTAGGGATCCCTCCCTCACATCTATAGGTCTTCGTTCAGACTAGCCAAGGACTTTAGCGGGTCTGATCGCAGGATCAGGTTCCCTGTTACATCGTAGGGATCTAGTTTAGTTCTATTGTAGGGACAGTTCTCCTGTCTTTCCTTAGTCCCTGTAGCAGATCATAACAGTAAGTCCAGCCCTAAAAGAAAAAAAAAAAAAAATTTTCTCTAAGGAAAGACCTCCAGTTTTCCATCATGGTCTCGGTTCAAGATTTGGCTCAACGCTTGCAGGGACTCTCTCTGGAGGTGGCCAAGCTCCAACAACACGTGAGTAGCTGTTCTGGAGCACATTTTGTGGAACCAAAGGTACGTCTGCCTGATTTATTTTTTGGCGAACAACAAGATTTTTTTTCTTTTAAAAATGCTTGTTTATTGTATTTTCGTTTGAGACCCGGATCCTCTGGTGATGAATCCAGCGCATAGGGTTCATAATGTCACTTTTGCGCAAAGATCCTCAGGGATGGGCCTACTCTCTCCAACCTAGTGATCCGTGCTTTAGATCAGTGGATAGTTTTTTTTCTGCTTTGGGTTTGTTGTATGATGATCCTGATCGTGTCTCATCTGCTGAGTCTGAATTGAGACGTTTGAGGCAGGGATCAGGTAATGTGGAAAAATATTGTTCTCACTTCCGTCGGTGGTCTGCCCAGGTGGGGTGGAACGATTCAGCTTTGAAAAGCTTGTTTCTTGCAGGGCTAGGTGAAAGGGTTAAGGATTTACTGATTGCTTATCCCACACCTGGAAACTTGCAGGAGGCTATGCAATTAGCTATACGGGTGGACAGGAGACTGCGTGCAAGGGTTAATGAGAGCAAATCCTCTGCTATGTCAGCTCCGAGTCTTGAGTGGGTCTGTGCTGACAATGGAGAGCCGATGGAGATTGGGGCGATGCCACCCCGCTCTCAGGAAAAAGATCGCAGGCTTTCTGAAGGCTTGTGCTTCTATTGCGGAAATTCTGGTCATTTTATTAAGAACTGTGTGCTTCGTTTGAAGAAAGAAAAAAAAATGTTCAGTTATGCCCGTATTGCCTGTTTAAATTCTAAGGGAGTATTCCTATCTGCCACTATGGCTGCTCAGGATGAATTAATTGAATTTCGGGTATTTGTGGATTGTGGTTCTACTCGGAATGTGATTGATGGGGGATTCTTGGAAAAACTTAGATTAGAACCTCAAACTTTGTCATCCCCTATTGCTGTGGTTTCTGTTGATGGCTCTTCCTTGAAGAGTGTTACTCATAAGGTCTGTGAATTTCCCCTCACTATTAATGGTATTCACCAAGAAAATTTGGATTTGGTGGTATTGGATAATTTGCCTTCTCCAGTAATATTGGGGTTACCCTGGTTAAAATTGCACAATCCTGTACTGGATTGGTCTACCAATGAAATTAAGTCCTGGAGCCCTAAGTGTTATGACAAGTGTTGTAACGGACGTATTGCTGCTGTGGATAAAGGGGAATTGCCTGTACCTATTCAGGATTTTTGGAGAGTTTTTTCTGAGGAGGAGTCACAAATTTTGCCTCCCCATAGAGACTATGATTGTACCATTGAATTTGTCCCTGGAGCGACTCTTCCTAAAAGTCGTTTATTTAATCTTACTATTCCTGAGAGAAAGGCTTTGGAGGAATACATACAGACAAGCTTGGCCGCCGGTCACATTAGGCCTTCCAAGTCTCCTGTGGCTGTTGGATTTTTTTTTGTAAAAAAAAAAGATGGCGGTTTACGTCCTTGTCTGGACTTTCGTGAGATTAATAAAATTACTGTACGCAATCCTTACCCACTGCCATTGATTCCTGATTTATTTAACCAGTTAGTGGGAGCCAAGTGGTTCTCTAAAATTGATCTCCGGGGGGCATACAATTTGTTGCGCATGAAGGAGGGTGATGAATGGAAGACTGCTTTTAACACTCCTGTGGGTCATTTTGAGAATCTGGTTATGCCTTTTGGTCTTACCAATGCTCCAGCATTTTTTCAGAATCTTATTAATGACATCGTTAGACCTTTAATCGGCAAAAATGTGGTTGTGTATTTGGATGACATTCTGATTTATTCGCCTGATCTGGAGTCTCATTGGCTGAGCGTACGTGAGGTATTACAGTTATTAATGGACAATTCGCTTTTTGCTAAGCTGGAGAAATGTGAGTTCGCTGTACAGAGAATTAGTTTTTTGGGCTACATTATCTCCAGTGAAGGTTTTGAGATGGACCTGGTTAAAGTTCAAGCTGTGCAGGAATGGCCTAGGCCTATTGGTTTGAAATCGATACAGTGGTTTTTGGGTTTCGCCATTTTTTACAGAAAATTCATAAAAAAATTTTCTATTATTGTCAAACCGCTGACCGATCTCACCAGGAAAGGTGCTAATGCGGTTCAGTGGACTTCTGAGGCCATTGAAGCTTTTGTGTTTCTAAAGGAGAGGTTCACCTCTGCTCCCATCCTTATGCAGCCTGATGGGACTAAGCCGTTTTTGGTTGAGGTTGATGCTTCTTCGGTGGAGGTCGGTGCGGTGTTGTCTCAGGAAAACAAGGATGGAGTACATCCCTGTGCCTTTTTTTCAAAAAAAATTTCTGAGACTGAACTTAATTACGATATTGGTAATCGGGAATTGCTGGCGATTAAACTCGCATTTGAACACTGGCGTCACCTCTTGGAAGGTGCTGAATTTCCCATTCAGGTTTTCACTGATCATAAAAATCTGATCTATCTTGATGCTGCCAAGCGCTTGAATGCCCGTCAGGCTAGGTGGGCACTTTTTTTCTCGCGGTTTAATTTTTCCGTTACTTACATCCCGGGTACCAAGAATGTTAAAGCGGATGCTTTGTCTCGCAGCTTTTCTCCCATGGTCGGTGTTGAGGAGGAAGAGGAGAGCATTTTACAAGAAGGTGTTGTGATTGCTGCTTTGGACTCCGTTTTGGAGGATGAGATTCTTAAAGCTCAGGAGAATGCCCCATCTAACACTCCCCATGGGAGGTTGTTTGTGCCTAGGACCTTTAGGAGAGATTTGTTTGTTGAGTGTCATGAGTCTCGGTTGGCAGGTCCTCCAGGAATTTCTGAGACCAAGAGACTTGTGGGTCGCAGTTTTTGGTGGCCTGGATGGCAGAAGGAAGTCATTAAGTGGGTGCGCCAATGTACTGTGTGTGCTAGATCCAAGTCTTCGCATGCTCCTGCTGCGGGGTTGCTTTGCCCTCTGGAGGTTCCTAGTGCACCTTGGACACATCTGGCTACAGACTTTATTACTGACCTTCCCCCCTCTGAAGGTTTCACGGTCATCTGGGTGGTCGTGGACCGTTTTAGCAAGATGTGTCACTTGGTTCCCTTCATCAAACTGCCTTGCGCTAAGACACTCACTAAGGCCTTTGTCAAGGAAATTGTCAGACTACATGGTGTTCCTACTGACATTGTTTCTGATAGGGGACCTCAGTTCGTGGCTCGTTTTTGGCGTGCCTTTTGTGACAGGTTGGGAGTTCATTTGTCGTTTTCATCTGGATATCATCCTGAGTCTAATGGCCAGACAGAAAGGAAGAACCAGGATGTTGAGCAGTTCTTGCGTTGTTTTGTGGCAGACAATCAAGAGGGGTGGTCTGAGTTTCTGCCACTTGCAGAATTTGCTCTTAACAACCATACATCCTCTTCTGCTGGGTGTTCGCCTTTTTTTTGTTGTTCTGGGAGACATCCGTCTTTTGGGTCATTCTCCAAATTGGTTTCGGCTGTGCCTGAGGAGGAGAGTTTTTCCGGTGATTTGGAGAGAGTTTGGACGGATGTGCGTGGTAATCTTCAGGAGGCTAACAAAAAATCTAAGAGGTACTTTGATAGGAAATGGCAAGAGGTTTTGTTTGCTGTTGGTGACATGGTTTGGTTGTCCTCTAAGAATCTGCGATTGAGGATTCCTTCTAAAAAATTGGGTCCCAAGTTCGTAGGGCCCTTTAAGGTGCTTCAGATAGTTAACCAATCTGCTGTTAGGTTGGAGGTTCCTACGTCCTGGAAGATTAACCCGGTGTTTCATGTTTTTCTGTTGAAAAAAGCTGATTTGTCTGATGGTGACGCCTCTGCCACTGTTCCTCCGGTGGTGGAGGACGGGGAATATGAAATTTCCCGCATCCTAAATTCTAGACGGTATAGAGGGAGTTTGCAGTATCTCGTCGCTTGGAAGGGTTTCGGGCCTGAGGATAACTCATGGGTGAGGGCGGATGATGTTTCTGCTTCCAGACTTGTCAGAGCGTTTCACAGGAGGTTTCCTGGTAAGCCTGGGCCTAGGGGATCCGGAGGATCCTCTTAGAAGAGGGGGTACTGTTAGAACTCTCCTGTTAGGTTTTTTTTAGCTTGCTGGTCACATGACCATTTTTGCCTATTTATTCCGGCTCCGCCCTCCTGGTCTTGCTGGACTTCATTGTATTTACTACTCTTGAGCTAGCTTGGTGCTCTGTTGCCGTTCTCTGTTAGTTTTGCTAGGTCTTCTGACCTCTATGCTTTTTGTTGTGTGTTTGTCTTTGACTGCTACTATTTCTGCTAGGAGGTGTCCAACTTATCCCAGTCCCTAGTTCTTGTAGGGATCCCTCCCTCACATCTATAGGTCTTCGTTCAGACTAGCCGAGGACTTTAGCGGGTCTGATCGCAGGATCAGGTTCCCCGTTACATCGTAGGGATCTAGTTTAGTTCTATTGTAGGGACAGTTCTCCTGTCTTTCCTTAGTCCCTGTAGCAGATCATAACAAAACCACTCTGAACTCCACAGCTCTTGCAAGAGGCATTGATATTGTCTTTTTATTCCATTGTAATCTCCAGCACTCTTCCAAGGGGCATTGATATTGTCTTTTCATTCCACTTCGACTTCCACCACTCTCCCAAGGGGCATTAAAACCATCTTGCTAAGCTGCTGTAACCTCCATGACTATTCCACGGGGCATTGATATTGTCTTTTAATTCCAATGTAACCGTCACCACTCTTCTAAGGGGCAGTGATATTGTCTTTTTAAACCACTGCGACCTTCACCACTCTTTCAAGGGGCATTAAAACAGTCTTGATAAGCTACTGTGACCTCTACATCTCTTACAAGGGTCAATAAAACCGTCTGGTTAAACCACTCTGTACTCCACAGTTCTTCCAAGGAGCATTGATATATTCTTTTTATTCGACTGTATCCTCCACCACTCTTCCAAGGGGCATTGATATTGTCTTTTTAATCAACTGCGACCTCCACCTCTCTTCCAAGGTGCATTAAAACCGTCTTGTTAAGCTACTGTGACCTCCTCGTCCCTTCCACGGGGCATTGATATTGTCTTTTTATTCCACTGCGACCTCCACCACTCTTTCAAGGGGCATTGATATTGTATTTTTAATCCACTGCGACCACGACCACTCTTCCAAGGGGCATTGATATTGTCTTTTTAATCCACTGTGACCTCCACGTCTCTTCCAAGGGGCATTAAAACTGTCAATTTAAACCACTCTGAAATCTACAGCTCTTCCAAGGAGCATTGGTATTGTCTATTTATTCCATTCTAACCTCCACCACTCTTCCAAGGGGCATTGACCTTGTCTTTTTATTCCACTGCGACCTCCACCCCTCTTCCAAGCGGCATTAAGACCATCTTGTTAAGCTACAGTGACCTCCACAACTCTTCCACGGGGCATTGATATTGTCTTTTATTCCACGTAACCTCCAACACTCTTCCAAAGGGCATTAATATTGTCTTTTTAATCCACTGCGACCTCCACCACTATTCCAAGGGCATTAAAACAGTCTTGTTAAGCTACTGTGACCACCACGTCTCTTCCAAGGGGCATTAAAACCGTCTGGTTAAACCACTCTGAACTCCACAGCTCTTCCAAGGGGCAATGATATTGTCTTTTTTTTCCACTGTTACCTCCAAGACTCTGCCAAGGGGCATTGATATTGTCTTTTTAATCCACTGCGACCTCCACCACTCTTCCAAGAGGCACTAAAATCGTCTTGTTAAGCTACTGTCACATCCATGTCTATTCCACGGAGCATTGATATTGTCTTTTTATTCCACTGCGACTTCAACCTCTCTTCTAAGGTGCATTGATATTGTCTTTTTAATCCACTGCGACCTCCACCATTCTTCCAATAGGCATTAAAACAGTCTTGTTAAGCTACTGTGACCTCCACATTTCTTCCAAGGGGCATTAAAACCGTCTGGTTAAACCACTCTGAACTCCTCAGCTCATCCAAGGGGCATTGATATTGTCTTTTTATTCCACTGTAACCTCCACCATTCCTCCAAGGGGTATTGATATTGTCTTTTTAATGCACTGCGACCTCCACCACTCTTCCAAGGGGAATTAAAACCATCTGGTGAAACCACTCTGAACTCCATAACTCTTTCAAGAGGCATTGATATTGTCTTTTTATTTCACTATAACCTCCACCACTCTTCCAAGGGGCATTGATATTGTCTTTTTAATCCCCTGTTACCTCCACCACTCTTCCAAGGGGCATTGATATTGTTTTTTATTCCACTGCGACCTCCACCACTCTTCCAAGGGGCATTAAAACTGTCTTGTTAAGTTGCTGTTGCCTCCATGTCTATTCCACGGGGCATTGATATTGTCTTTTTATTCCACTGTATCCTCCACCACTCATCAAAGGGGCATTGATTTTGCCTTTTTAATCCACTGCGACCTCCATCACTCTTCCAAGAAGCATTGAAAACGTCTTGTTTAGCTACTGTGACCTCCACGTCTATTCCACGGTGCCTTAAAACCTTCTGGTTAAACCACTGTGAACTCCACAGCTCTTCCAAGGGGCATTGATATTGTCTTTTTATTCCACTGTAACCTCCATCACTCTTCCCAGGGGCATTGATATTGTCTTTTTATTTTACTGCGACCTCCACCACTCTTCCAAGGGGCATTAATATTGTCTTTTTATTCCACTGCGACCTCCACCACTCTTCCAAGGGTCATTTATATTGTCTTTCTATTCCACTGTAACCTCCACCACTCTTCCAAGGGGCATTGATATTGTCTTTTTATTCCACTGCGACCTCCACCTCTCTTCCAAGGGGCATTAAAACCATATTGTTAAGCTACTGTGACCTCCAAGTCTCTTCCACGAGGCATTGATATTGTCTTTTTATTCCACTGAGACCTCCACATCTCTTCCAAGGGGAATTGATATTGTCTTTTCATTCCACTTCGACCTCCACCACTCTTCTAAGGGGCATTGATATTGTCTTTTTAATCCACTGCGACCTCCACCACTCTTCCAAGGGGCATTAAAACAGTTTTGTTAAGCTACTGTGACCTCCACGTCTTTTCCAAGGGGCATTAAAACCGTCTGGTTAAACCACTCTGAACTCCACAGCTCTTCCAAGAGGCATTGATATTGTCTTTTTATTCCAATGTAACCTACACCACTCTTCCAAAGGGAATTGATTTTGTCTTTTTATTCCACTGCGACCTCCACCACTCTTCCAATGGGCATTGTTATTGTCTTTTTAATCCCTTGCAACCTCCACCACTCTTCCAAGGGGCATTAAAACAGTTTTGTTAAGCTACTGTGACCTCCACTTCCCTTCCACGGGGCATTGATATTGTCTTTTTATTCCACTGCGACCTCCACCACTCTTCCAATGGGCATTAAAACCGTCTTGTTAAGCTACTGTAACCTCCACGTCCTTCCACGGGGCATTGATATTGTCTTTTTTTCCACTGTAATCTCCACCACTCTTCTAAGGGGCATTGATATTTTCTTTTTATTCCCCTGCCACCTCCACCACTCTTCCAAGGGGCATCGATAATGTCTTTTTAACCCACTGCGACCTCCACCAATCTTCCAAGGGGCATTAAAACCGTCTTCTTAAGCTACTGTGACCTCCACGTCTCTTCCAAGGGGCATTAAAACCTTCAATTTAAACCACTCTGAACTCCACAGCTCTTGCAAGAGGCATTGATATTGTCTTTTAATTCCACTGTAACCTCCACCACTTTTCCAAGGGGCATTGATTTTGTCTTTTTAATCCACTGCGACCTCCATCTCTCTTCCAAGAAGCATTAAAACCATCTTGTTTAGCTACTGTGACCTCCACGTCTATTCCACGGTGCCTTGAAACCTTCTGATTAAACCACTGTGAACTCCAGAGCTCTTCCAAGCGGCATTGATATTGTCTTTTTATTCCACTGTAACCTCCACCACTCTTCCAAGGGGCATTGAAATTGTCTTTTTTTTTTACTGTGACCTCCACCACTCTTCCAAGGGGCATTAATATTGTCTTTTTATACCACTGCGACCTCCACCACTCTTCCAAGGGTTATTTATATTGTCTTTTTATTCCACTGTAACCTCCACCTCTCTTCCAAGGGGCATTGATATTGTCTTTTTATTCCACTGCGACCTCCACCTCTCTTCCAAGGGGCATTAAAACCATATTGTTAAGCTACTGTGACCTCCAAGTCTCTTCCACGAGGCATTGATATTGTCTTTTAATTCCACTGCGACCTCCACCACTCTTCTAAGGGGCATTGATATTGTCTTTTTAATCCACTGCGACCTCCACCACTCTTCCAAGGGGCATTAAAACAGTTTTGTTAAGCTACTGTGACCTCCACGTCTTTTCCAAGGGGCATTAAAACCGTCTGGTTAAACCACTCTGAACTCCACAGCTCTTCCAAGAGGCATTGATATTGTCTTTTTATTCGACTGTCACCTCCATCACTCTTCCAAGGGGCATTAAAACCGTCTTGTTAAGCTACTGTGACCTCCACGTCTCTTCCAAGGGGCATTAAAAACGTCAATTTAAATGACTCTGAACTTCACAGCTCTTGCAAGAGGCATTGATATTGTCTTTTTATTCCACTGTAAACTCCACCACTCTTCCAAGGGGAATTGATTTTGTCTATTTATTCCACTGCGATCTCCACCACTCTTCCAAGGGGCATTGTTATTGTCTTTTTAATCCCCTGCAACCTCCACGACTCTTTCAAGGGACATTAAAACCATCTTGTTAAGCTACTGTGACCCCCACGTCCCTTCCACGGGGCATTGATATTGTCTTTTCATTCCACTGAGACCTCCACCACCCTTCCAAGGGGCATTGATATTGTCTTTTTAATCCACTGCGACCTCCACCACTCTTCCAACAGACATTGATATTGTCTTTTTATTCCACTGCGACCTTCACCTCTCTTCCAAGGAACATTGATATTGTCTTTTTTTCCACTGTAACCTCCACCACTCTTCTAAGGGGCATTGATATTTTCTTTTTATTCCACTGCGACCTCCACCACTCTTCCAAGGGGCATCGATAATGTCTTTTTAACGCACTGAGACCTCCACCACTCTTTCAAGGGTATTAAAACCGTCTTCTTAAGCTACTGTGACCTCCACGTCTCTTCCAAGGGGCATTAAAACCTTCAATTTAAACCACTCTGAACTCCACAGCTCTTGAAAGAGGCATTGATATTGTCTTTTTATTCCACTGTAACCTCCACAACTCTTCCAAGGGGCATTGATTTTGTCTTTTTAATCCACTGCGACCTCCATCTCTCTTCCAAGAAGCATTAAAACCATCTTGTTTAGCTACTGTGACTTCCACGTCTATTCCACGGTGCCTTAAAACCTTCTGGTTAAACCACTGTGAACTCCAGAGCTCTTCCAAGGGGCATTGATATTGTCTTTTTATTCCACTGTAACCTCCACCACTCTTCCAAGGGGCATTGAAATTGTCTTTTTTTTTTACTGCGACTTCCACCACTCTTCCAAGGGTCATTGATATTGTCTTTTTATTCCACTGTAACCTCCACCACTCTTCTAAGGGGCATTGATATGGTCTTTTTATTCCACTGCGACCTCCACCTCTCTTCCAAGGGGCATTAAAACCATCTTGTTAAGCTACTGTGACCTCCAAGTCTCTTCCACGAGGCATTGATATTGTCTTTTCATTCCACTGCGAACTCCACATCTCTTCCAAGGGGAATTGATATTGTCTTTTCATTCCACTGCGACCTCCACCACTCTTGTAAGGGGCATTGATATTGTCTTTTTAATCCACTGCGACCTCCACCACTCTTCCAAGGGGCATTAAAACAGTTTTGTTAAGCTACTGTGACCTCCACGTCTTTTCCAAGGGGCATTAAAACCATCTGGTTAAACCACTCTGAACTCCACAGCTCTTCCAAGAGGCATTGATATTGTCTTTTTATTCGATTGTCACCTCCACCACTCTTCCAAGGGGCATTAAAACCGTCTTGTTAAGCTACTGTGACCTCCACGTCTCTTCCATGGGGCATTAAAACCATCAATTTAAACCACTCTGAACTCCACAGTTCTTATAAGGAGCACTGGTATTGTCTTTTTATTCCACTCTAACCTCCACCACTCTTCCAAGGGGCATTGACATTGTCTATTTATTCCACTGCGACCTCCACCACTCTTCCAAGGGACATTAAGACCATCTTGTTAAGCTACAGTGACCTCCACAACTCTTCCATGGGGCATAGACATTGTCTTTTTATTCCACTGTGACTTCCACCTCTCTTCTAAGGGGCATTGATATTGTCTTTTTAATCCACTGCGACCTCCACCACTCTTCCAAGGGGCATTAAAACAGTCTTGTTAAGCTACTTTGACCTCCTCGTCTCTTCCAAGGGGCATTAAAACCGTCTGGTTAAACCACTCTGAACTCCACAGCTCTTCCAAGGGGCATTGATATTGTCTTTTTATTCCACTGTGACCTCCACCACTCTTCCAAGGGGCATTGTTATTGTCTTTTTAATCACCTGCAACCTCCACGACTCTTCCAAGGGGCATTAAAACAGTCTTGTTAAGCTACTGTGACCTCCACTTCCCTTCCACTGGGCATTGATATTGTCTTTTTATTCCACTGCGACCTCCACCACTCTTCCAAAGGGCATTGATATTGTCTTTTTAATCCACTGCGAACTTCACCACTCTTCCAAGGGGAATTGATTTTGTCTTTTTATTCCACTGCGACCTCCACCACTCATCCAATGGGCATTGTTATTGTCTTTTTAATCCCCTGCAACCTCCACCACTCTTCCAAGGGGCATTAAAACCGTCTTGTTAAGCTACTGTGACCTCCACGTCCCTTCCACGGGGCATTGATATTGTCTTTTAATTCCACTGCAACCTCCACTGCTCTTCCAATGGGCATTGATTTTGTCTTTTTAATTCACTGCGAACTCCACCACTCTTCCAAGGGGCATTAAAACCGTCTTGTTATGCTACTGTGACGTCGACTTCTCTTCCAAGGGGCATTAAAACCATCTGGTTAAACCACTCTGAACTCCACAGCTCTTCCAAGGGGCATTTGTATTGTCTTTTTATTCCACTCTAACCTCCACAACTCTTCCAAGGGGCATTGACATTGCCTTTTTTATTCCACTGCGACCTCCACAACTCTTCCAAGGGGCATTAAAACCATATTGTTAAGCTACAGTGACCTCCACATCTCTTCCATGGGGCATTGATATTGTCTTTTTATTCCACTGCGACTTCCACCAATCTTCCAAGGGGCATTGATGTTGTTTTTTTATTCCACTGCGACCTCCACCACTCTTCCAAGGGGCATTAAAACCGTCTTGTTAAGTTACTGTGACCTCCACATCACTTCCAAGGAGCGTTAAAACTGTCTGGTTATACCACTCTGAACTCAACAGCTCTTCCAAGGGGCATTATTATTGTCTTTTTATTCCACTGTAACCTCCACCACTCTTCCAAGGGGAATTGATATTGTCTTTTTATTCCACTGCGACCTCCGCCAGTCCTCCAAGAGGCATTAAAACCGTCTTGTTAAGCTACTGTGACCTCCACGTCTCTTCCACGGGGCAAAGAAATTGTCTTTTTATTCCACTGTAAACTCCACCACTCGTCCAAGGGGCATTTATATTGTCTTTTTATTCCATTGCGACCTCCTCCATTCTTCCAAGGGGCATTAAAACCGTCTTGCTAAGCTACTGTGACCTCCACGTCTCTTCCACGGGGCAAAGACATTGTCTTTTTATTCCACTGTAAACTCCACCACTCGTCCAAGGGGCATTTATATTGTCTTTTTATTCCACTGCGACCTCCACCATTCTTCCAAGGGGCATTAAAAAAGTCTTGTTAAGCTATTGTGAACTCCACATCTCTTCCACGGGGCATTGATATTGTCTTTTTAGTTAACTGAAACCTCCACCACTGTTCCAAGTGTCATTGATATTGTCTTTTTATTCCACTGTAACCTCCATCACTATTCAAAGGGGCATTGATATTGTCTTTTTATTCAACTGTAACATCCACCACTCTTCCAAGGGGCATTCATATTGTCTTTTTAATCCACTGCTACCTCCACCAGTCTTCCAAGGGGCATTAAAACCATCTTGTTAAACTACTGTGACCTCCATGTCTCTTCCACAGGGCATTGATATTGTCTTTTTATTCCACTGGAACCTCCAACACTCTTCCAAGGTGCATTGATATTGTCTTTTTATTCCACTGAGACTTCAACCACTCCTTCAAGGAGCATTGACATTGTCTTTTTAATACACTTTGACCTCCACCACTCTTCCAAGGGGCATTAAAACAGTCTTGTTAATCTACTGTGACCTCCACGTCTCTTCCAAGGAGCATTAAAACCATCAATTTAAACCACTCTCAACTCCACAGCTCTTGCAAGGGGCTTTGATAGTGTTTTTTTATTCCACTGTAACCTCCAGCACTCTTAGAAGGGGCATTGATATTGTCTTTTTAATGCACTGCGACTTTCACCTCTCTTCCAAGGGACATTAAAACCATCTTGTTAAGCTACTGTGACATCCACGTCTCTTTCACGGGGCATTGATATTGTCTTTTTATTCCACTGTAAACTCCACCACTCTTCCAAGGGGCCTTGATCTTGTCTTTTTATTCCACTGCCAAATCCACAACTCTTCCAAGGGGCATTGATTTTGTCTTTTTAATCCACTGCGACCTCCACCACTTTTCCAAGGGGCATTAAAAACATCTTTTTAAGCTACTGTGACCTCCACGTCACTTCCAATGGGCATTAAAACCGTCTGGTTTAACTTCTCTGAACTCCACTGCTCTTCCAAGGAGCATTGATATTGTCTTTTTAATCCACTGTTACCTTCACCACTCTTCCAAGGGGCATTGATATTGTTTTTTTTATTCCACTGCGACCTCCACTACTCTTCCAAGGGGCATTGATATTGTCTTTTTATTTCACTGCGACCTCCACCACTCTTCTAAGGGGCATTTAAATTGTCTTTTTAATCCTCTGCGACCTCCACCACTATTCCAAGGGCCATTGAACCGTGTTGTTAAGCTACTTTGACCTCCAGGTCAATTCCACAGGGCATTAAAACCGTCAATTTAAACCACTCTGAACTCCACAGCTCTTGCAAGAGGCATTGATATTGTCTTTTTATTCCACTGTAACCTCCACTACTCTTCCAAGTGGCATTGATTTTGTCTTTTTAATCCACTGCGACCTCCATCACTCTTCCAAGAAAGAAAAGTGATGAGGGGGCTAAGGAAAATGAAAAAGTGAGATTCATCACCAATTATCATTCCCAATTCTCTAAGATGAGACAGATACTGTCTAGATCTTGGCACATCCTGAGAGCTGACAGTATCATCTCCAAGTTTATTCCAGAGAAGCCATTGATCACAATTAGACGGTCAAGAAATTTGCGGGACCATTTAGTTCACTCTCATTATGAGGGGTCGGAAGTGGCTTCATTTCTGGACACTCAGAGGAGGAGGAATGGATGTACTCCATGTGGCCGGTGCGTCGCGTGCCCGAATGTGGAACGTTGTGACACGTTCTTTGGATCGGATAGATCTAAAGTGTATAAGATCAATAAATTTATCACCTGTACTACCAAACATGTCATATACTTTGCCACATGCCCATGTGGGCTTATATACGTGGGTATGACTACCCGTCAGTTTAAGGTGCGGGTCCGTGAGCACGTTCTGGGCATTATTGCGGCGGCCGACCACGTGGACGCATCCACCCTCAAAACCCTGCCCCACCATTTTAAGACCCATCACAATTGTGACTCATCAGTACTCCAGGTTAGGGGTATCGATTGTATAACACCTAATATTCGGGGTGGGAGGATGGGCCAAAAATTGGCTCAAATAGAATCCCGTTGGATCTGGACCCTAGGTACACTACAACCAAAGGGTCTGAACGAGAGCATTAGTTATTCCCCCTTTCTCTAAAACCCATATTATATATTAAAATCTGAATATAAGTATCTCAATGCGAGTGGCCCTCTACAACCTAGGTTCATTTTTTATCTTGTATATGTCTATTAAGTGTACATATTGATTTTATCTCCTTTTGCATTTATCTCTCTATGTATCTTTGGTCGTCTCTTTTCGTTGACAACGGGGTGATTGTCATTGGGGAGCGAGGATCGCTCAGATGTGGTGTCACATTGGATCCAGACACAACGACGAGGGAGTGTTGACTACAAGTCGATGCGAGGGACATCAAAACATTATAGCTAAGAAGACTGTGTGCGCATATTGAGGTCCTATCAGTGCAGTATTGGGGACACTATTTGATCGCACTATGTTTTTGTGGATTTGTTGAAATTTGTATCTGTCTTCGCCCCTATATTGACTTCCATAAGATGCACCTGATATACGTTGTGTGGGATACATTAAGTCTGGTGCAATATACGGCAGGCATGGGCTGGTGGGTGGATTGTATAGGTATATATATTTATTTTTAGTGTATGTATCTTTATTATCTTTAATATGTGTACTATTTACACTGTAGTTCTCCCCGGGGGGGATACTAAGGTTGACTCTGATTGTGGACATTATATATATATATGTATGTGTGCGAGGGGGACACCGTGTCGGATATGGAATATGCCCCGACTAATTGGTTTCCTTTTGGTGACCCCCATAACATACATACAAGAAGTGGATGTATCCTCGGTATATATATGTATGTGATATGTGGGTAATGTGCCCCAATCAATTAGCTTCTTTGTGGAGTCATCCATAATATATATGTGGAGGGTGGATATAACTTTTGTATATTTTTGTATATGTTTGTATAATTATATGTAGCTGTGTTCTCCTAGGTGTACCCTGAGGAGGATATGCCTGGCATCATGATGCATTAGACATGAAATATGGAATATATGCATCTGATCTATATACTTTTTCCCCCCTCCACATTGGAACAATAAAGAGAGGAGAGAGAAAGATATATATATATATATCCTGCCCTACTGTGGTGGTACTTATCGTGGTCTTCTGCCCAGAATCTGTTATCCTCACATGTGGCACACTCCCCCTCCCCCTCCCTCTCTCCCCCCCCCCTCCCCTTTCCTCTGTTGTCCTTGCTATATGTCTTGTTATATGAATTGTTATATGTTATTCTGGTGTCTACTGTCTATATGTTATTCTGCTGTTTACTTTTTCTATGTGTATATGAGATGATATCCACGATATATACTTGCATAGATGGAGGACAATGTGTTGCGTGCATACAGGTGGGCGGGGGTGCCGGTCGGCCTCTGGTCTCACAGTGGCCTCGGCGTTGGGACTTAGCTCCGCCCTACCCGATGTCACGTGATGCGGAGGCCCGCTAGCGTCCTCATCACCATGACGACGCACGCATCACTTCCTGTTTTACGGCACCTTCGGTGCCAATATAAACAAGCAATGGAGGTAGAATGAACACGCCCCCTGACGAAGGGAACAACCGAAACGCGCGTCGGGGCGCCTCTCTCACATGTGCCTCCCTTTAATGGACCCCTAGCAGCTTTACTGCCCTCTGTGGATCGTATGTGGATACTGGAGAGTTGCGGTAAGCATACAGCGGGGACATCTATGCTCCCTGTATTTATCTTGCGCACCGCACGTGACAAATAGTAGTAGTAAATAGGAGTGTGACATGGTGGATGATTCATACATGTATCCACTATACATCAGTGAGGGTAGTCAGCCTATATAGTATTCACTTCAATGCTGCACTTGTAATCTACACATCAGAATGATGTAATAAATATAAATATATTGGATCTGTGTTTGCTTTGGATAACTTACATTATGGGTCCTTTATTGGGGCTACATATGGAGAGGGCTGTTGTTGATTTTATTGTCCTTTTTGTATTGCTGCACTGATCTCTGTGTATGTCTGATCTTTTTATCATAGTAAACATTGACTATTTTTTGTTATAGAATTGTTGATTCCGTTTTCGCTTCTTTTCTCTGGTAGTTGTTCTCTTCCAAGAAGCATTGAAAACGTCTTGTTTAGCTACTGTGACCTCCACGTCTATTCCACGGTGCCTTAAAACCTTGTGGTTAAACCACTGTGAACTCCACAGCTCTTCCAAGGGGCATTGATATTGTCTTTTTATTCCACTGTAACCTCCATCTCTCTTCCCAGGGCATTGATATTGTCTTTTTATTTTACTGCGACCTCCACCACTCTTCCAATGGGCATTAATATTGTCTTTTTATTCCACTGCGACCTCCACCACTCTTCCAAGGGTCATTGATATTGTCTTTTTATTCCACTGTAACCTCCACCACTATTCCAAGGGGCATTGATATTGTCTTTTTAATCCACTGCGACTTCCACCTCTCTTCCAAGGGGCATTAAAACCATCTTGTTAAGCTACTGTGACCTCCAAGTCTCTTCCACGAGGCATTGATATTGTCTTTTTATTCCACTGCGACCTCCACATCTATTCCAAGGGGAATTGATATTGTCTTTTTATACCACTGCGAACTCCACCACTCGTCTAAGGGGCATTGATATTTTCTTTTTAATCCACTGCGACCTCCACCACTCTTCCAAGGGGCATTAAAACAGTCTTGATAAGCTACTGTGACCTGCTCGTCTCTTCCAAGGGGCATTAAAACCTTCTTCTTAAACACTCTGAACTCCACGTCCCTTCCACGGGGCATTGATATTGTCTTTTTATTCCACTGCGAACTCCACCACTCTACCAAGGGGCATTGATATTGTCTTTTTATTCCAATGCGACCGCCACCACTCTTCCAAGGGGCATTAATATTGTCTTTTTAATCCACTGTGACCACCACGTCTCTTTCAAGGGGCATTAAAACCGTCAATTTAAACCACTCTGAACTGCACAGTTCTTATAAGGAGCACTGGTATTGTCTTTTTATTCCACTCTAACCTCCACCACTCTTCCAAGGGGCATTGACATTGTCTATTTATTCCACTGCGACCTACACCACTCTTCCAAGGGGCATTAAGACCATCTTGTTAAGCTACAGTGATCTCCGCAACTCTTCCATGGGGCATTGATGTTGTCTTTTTATTCCACTGTAACCTCCACCACTCTTCCAAGGGGCATTGATTTTGTCTTTTTATTCCACAGCGACCTCTACCACTCTTCCAATGGGCATTGATATTGTTTTTTAATCCACTGCAACCTCCACCACTCTTCCAAGGGGCTTTAAAGCTGTCTTGCTAAGCTACTGTCACGTCCATGTCTATTCCACTGGGCATTGATTTTGTCTTTTTATTCCACTGTAACCTCCACCACTCTTCCAAGTGGCATTGACATTTTCTTTTTATTCCACTGTGACATCCACCTCTCTTCTAAGGGGCATTGATATTGTCTTTTTAATCCACTGCGACCTCCACCACTCTTCCAAGGGGTATTAAAACAGCTTTCTTAAGCTACTGTGACCTCCTCATCTCTTCCAAGGGGCATTAAAATCATCTGGTTAAACACTCTGAACTCCACAGCTCTTACCAGAGGCATTGATATTGTCTTTTTATTCGACTGTAACATCCACCACTCTTCCAAGCAGCATTGATGTTGTCTTTTTATTCCACTGCGACCTCCACCACTCTTCCAAGGGGCATTGATATTGTCTTTTTAATCAACTGCTTCCTCCACCTCTCTTCCACGGGGCATTAAAACCGTCTTGTGTAGCTACTGTGACCTCCATGTCTCTTCCACGGGGCATTGATATTGTCTTTTTATTCCACTGCGACCTCCACCACTCTTCCAAGGGGCATTGATATTGTCTTTTTAATCCACTGCGACCTCCACCACTCTTCCAAGGGGCTTTTATATTGTCTTTTTAATCCACTGTGACCTCCACGTCTCTTCCAAGGGAGCATTAAAACCGTCAATTTAAACAACTCTGAACTCCACAGCTCTACCAAGGAGCACTGGTATTGTCTTTTTATTCCACTCTAACCTCCACCACTCTTCCAAGGGGCATTGACATTGTCTATTTATTCCATTGCGACCTCCACCACTCTTCCAAGGGGCATTAAGACCATCTTGTTAAGCTACAGTGACCTCCACAACTCTTCCATGGGGCATTGATATTGTCTTTTTGTTCCACTGTAACCTCCACTACTCTTCCAAGTGGCATTGATTTTGTCTTTTTAATCCACTGCAACCTCCACCACTCTTCCAAGGGGCATTAAAGCCGTCTTGTTAAGCAACTGTCATGTCCATGTCTATTCCATGGGGCATTGATATTGTCTATTTATTCCACTGTAACCTCCACCACTCTTCCAAGTGGCATTGACAATGTCTTTTTATTCCACTGCGACTTCTACCTCTCTTCTAAGGGGCATTGATATTGTCTTTTTAATCCACTGTGACCTCCACCACTCTTCCAAGGGGCATTAAAACAGTCTTGTTAAGCTACTGTGACCTCCACGTCTCTTCCAAGGAGCATTAAAACCGTCTGTTTAAACCAATCTGAACTCCACAGCTCCTCCAAGGGGCATTTATATTGTCTTTTTATTCCACTGTAACCTCCACCACTCTTCCAAGGGGCATTGATTTTGTCTTTTTATTCCACTGTGACCTCCACCACTCTTCCAATGGGCATTGTTATTGTCTTTTTAATCGCCTACAACCTCCACCACTCTTCCAAGGGGCATTAAAACCGTCTTGTTAAGCTACTGTGACCTCCACGTCCCTTCCACGGGGCATTGATATTGTCTTTTTATTCCACTGCGACCTCCACCACTCTTCCAAGGGGCATTGATATTGTCTTTTTAATCCACTGCAAACTCCACCACTCTTCCAAGGGGCATTAAAAACGTCTTGTTATGCTACTGTGACGTCGACTTCTCTTCCAAGGGGCATTAAAACCATCTGGTTAAACCACTCTGAACTCCACAGCTCTTCCAAGGGGCATTTGTATTAACTTTTTATTCCACTCTAACCTCCACCACTCTTCCAAGGTGTATTGACATTGCCTTTTTATTCCACTGCGACCTCCACCACTGTTCCAAGGGGCATTAAAACCATATTGTTAAGCTACAGTGACCTCCACAACTCTTCCATGGGTCACTGATATTGTCTTTTTGTTCCACTGTAACCAATCTTCCAAGGGGCATTGATGTTGTTTTTTATTCCACTGCGAACTCCACCACTCTCCCAAGGGGCATTAAAACCGTCTTGTTAAGTTACTGTGACTTCCATGTCTCTTCCAAGGAGCGTTAAAACCGTCTGGTTATACCACTCTGAAATCCACAGTTCTTCCAAGGGGCATTATTATTGTCTTTTTATTCCACTGTAACCTCCACCACTCTTCCAAGGGGCATTGATATTGTCATTTTATTCCACTGCGACCTCCACCAGTCCTCCAAGAGGCATTAAAACCGTCTTGTTAAGCTAATGTGACCTCCACGTCTCTTCCACGGGGCATTGAAATTGTCTTTTTATTCCACTGTAAACTCCACCACTCGTCCAAGGGGCACTGATATTGTCTTTTTATTCCACTGCAACCTCCACCACTCTTCCAAGGGGCATTGATAATGTCTTTTTATTCCACTGTGACCTCCACCACTCTTCCAACGCTCATTGATATTGTCTTTTTAATCCACTGCGACCTCCTCCACTCTTCCAAGGGGCATTAAAACCGTCTTGCTAAGCTACTGTCACCTCCACGTCCCTTCCAAGGGGCATTAAATCCGTCAATTTAAACCACTCTGAATTCCCCAGCGATTGGAAGGGGTATTGATATTGTCTTTTTATTCCAATGTTACCTCCAGCACTCTTCCAAGGGGCATTGATATTGTCTTTTTATTCCACTGCAACTTCCACCTCTCTTCCAAGGGGCATTAAAATCATCTTGTTAAGCTACTGTGACCTCCACGTCTCTTTCACGGGGCATTGATATTGTCTTTTTATTCCACTGTTACCTCCACCACTCTTCCAAGGGGCATTGATATTGTCTTTTTATTCCACTGGGACCTTCACCACTCTTCCAAGTGACATTGATATTGTCTTTTTAATCCACTGTGACCTCCACCACTCTTCCAAGAGGCATTAAAACAGTCTTGTTAAGCCACTGTGACCTCCACATCTCTTCCAAGGGGCATTAAAACTGTCTGGTTAAACCACTCTGAACTCCGCATCTCTTCCAAGGGGCATTGATAATGTCTTTTTATTCCACTGTAAACTCCACCATTCTTCCAAGGGGTATTGATATTGTCTTTTTAATGCACTGCGACCTCCCCCACTCTTTCAAGTGGCATTAAAACCATCTGGTTAAACCACTCTGAACTCCATAGCTCTTTCAAGAGGCATTGATATTGTCTTTTTATTTCACTGTAACCTCCACCACTCTTTCAAGGGGCATTGATATTGTCTTTTTATTCCACTGCGACCTCCACCACTCTTCAAAGGGGCATTAAAACTGTCTTGTTAAGCTACTGTGACCTCCACGTGTCTTCCACGGGGCATTGATATTGTCTTTTTAATCCACTGTGACCTCCTCCACTTTTCCAAGGGGCATTAAAACCGTCTTGTTAAGCTACTGTGACCTCCATGTCTCTTCCACAGGGCATTGATATTGTCTTTTTATTCTGGCTGGAACCTCCAACACTCTTCCAAGGTGCATTGATATTGTCTTTTTAATCCACTGAGACTTCAACCACTCCTTCAAGGAGCATTGACATTGTCTTTTTAATCCACTTCGACCTCCACCACTCTTCCAAGGGGCATTAAAACCGTCAATTTAAACCACTCTCAACTCCACAGCTCTTGAAAGGGGCTTTGATATTGTTTTTTATTTCACTGTAAAGTCCACCACTCTTCCAAGGGGCATTGATATTGTCTTTTTATTCCACTGCCACCTCCACCACTCTTCCAAGGGGCATTGATATTGGCTTTTTAATCCACTGTTACCTCCACCAGTCTTCCAAAGGGCATTGATATTGTTTTTTTATTCCACTGCGATCTAAGCTACTCTTCCAAGGGGCATTGATATTGTCTTTTTATTCCACTGCGACCTCCACCACTCTTCTAAGGGGCATTTATATTGTCTTTTTAATCAACTGAGACCTCCACCACTCTTCCAACGGCCATTAAAACCGTCTTGTTAAGCTACTTTGACCTCCACGTCAATTCCACGGGGCATTAAAACCGTCAATTTAAACCACTCTGAACTCCACAGCTCTTGCAATGGGCATTGATATTGTCTTTTTATTCCAATGTAACCTCCAACACTCTTCCAAGGGGCATTGATATTGTATTTTTATTCCACTGCAACTTCCACCTCTCTTCCAAGGGGCATTAAAACCGTCTTGTTAAGCTACTGTGACCTCCACGTCTTTTTCACGGGGCATTGATATTGTCTTTTAATTCCACTGTAACCTCCACCACTCTTCCAAGCGGCATTGATATTGTCCTTTTATTCCACTGGGACCTTCATCATTCTTCCAAGTGGCATTGATACTGTCTTTTTAATCCACTGCGATCTCCACCACTCTTCCAAGGGGCATTAAAACCTTCAATTTAAACCACTCTGAACTCCACAGCTCTTGCAAGAGGCATTGATATTGTCTTTTCATTCCAATGTAACCTCCAGCACTCTTCCAAGTGGCATTGATATTGTCTTTTTATTCCACTGCGTCTTCCACCACTCTCCCAAGGTGCATTAAAAACATCTTGTTTAGCTAATGTAACGTCCATGTCTATTCCACTGGGCATCGATATTGTCTTTTTATTCCACTGTATCCTCCACCACTCTTCCAAGGGGTATTGATATTGTCTTTTTATTCCACTGTGACTTCCACCTCTCTTCTAAGGGGCATTGATATTGTCTTTTTAATCCACTGCGACCTCCACCACTTTTCCAAGAGGCATTAAAACAGTCTTGTCAAGCTGCTGTGACCTCCACATCTCTTCCAAGGGGCATTAAAACCGTCTGGTTAAACCACTCTGAACTCCACAGCTCTTCCAAGGGGCATTGATATTGTCTTTTTATTCCACTCTAACCTCCACCATTCTTCCAAGGGGTATTGATATTGTCTTTTTAATGTACTGCGACCTCAACCACTCTTACAAGGGCATTAAAACCTACTGGTTAAACCACTCTGAACTCCACAGCTCTTTCAAGTGGCATTGATATTGTCTTTTTATTTCTCTGTAACCTCCACCACTCTTTCAAGGGGCATAAAACTGTCTTGTTAAGCTACTGTGACCTCCACGTGTCTTCCACGGGGCATTGATATTGTCTTTTTAATCCACTGTGACCTCCACCACTTTTCCAAGGGGCATTAAAATCGTCTTGTTAATCTACTGTGACCTCCCCGTCTCTTCCAAGGGGCAATAAAACCATAGGGTTAAACCACTCTGAACTCCACAGCTCTTCCAAGGGGCATTGGTATTGTCGTTTTATTCCACTCTAACCACCACCAATCTTCCAAGGGGCATTGACATTGCCTTTTTATTCCACTGCGACCTCCATCATTCTTCCAAGGGGCATTGATATTGTATTTTTATTCCACTGTAACCTCCACCACTTTTCCTATGGGAATTGATATTGTCTTTTTATTATTATTATTTATTATTATAGTGCCATTTATTCCATGGCGCTTTACATGTGATAGGGATATACATAACAAAAGCATTTACATAATCTTAACAAAACGAGTCAGCGACTTGTACAGGAGGAGCGAGGACCCTGCCCGCAAGGGCTCACATTCTAGACGGGATGGGTGAGGATACATTAGGTGAGGGTAGAGCTAGTCGTGCAGCAGTGGTTACTGCAGGTTGTATTCTTGTCGGAAGAGGTGGGTCTTCAGGTTTCTTTTGAAAGTTTCCACGGTCGGCGAGAGTCTGATGTGTTGGGGTAGAGAGTTCCAGAGTAGGGGGGATGCATGGGAGAAATCTTGTATACGATTGTGGGAGGAGGAGATAAATGGGGAGTAGAGAAGGAGATCTTGTGAGGATCGGAGGTTGCGTGCAGGTAAGTACCGGGAGACTAGGTCACAGATGTATGGGGGAGACAGGTTGTGGATGGCTTTGTATGCCATGGTTAGAGTTTTGAACTGGATTCTCTGGCAATGGGGAGCCAGTGAAGAGATTGACAGAGAGGAGAGGCCGGGGAATAGCGAGGGGACAGGTGAATTAGTCGAGCAGCAGAGTTTAGGATAGATTGGAGAGGCGCAAGAGTGTTGTAAGGGAGGCCACGGAGCAGGAGGTTGCAGTAGTCGAGGCGGGATATGTTGAGGGCAGGCACTAGTGTTTTTGCAGAGTCTTTGCTGAGGAATGCACGGATCCGGGAGATGTTTTTGAGTTGGAGTCGGCAGGAAGTGGAAAGGGCTTGGATATGTGGCTTTAAGGAGAGATCAGAGTCCAGGGTTAATCCAAGGCAGCGAGCTTGTGGGACTGGGGAGAGTGAACAGCCATTGACGTTGATGGCTAGGTCAGATGGGGGATGTGAATGAGAGGGTGGAAAGATGATGAACTCTGTTTTATCCATGTTGAGTTTTAGAAATCTGTCAGAGAAGAAGGATGACATAGCGGACAGACATTGTGGGATTTTGGTTAGTAGGGAGGAGATATCAGGTCCAGAGAGGTAGATCTGTGTGTCGTCAGCATAGAAGTGATACTGAAAACCGTGAGACTCTATGAGCTGTCCCAGTCCAAAGGTGTAGATGGAGAAGAGCAGAGGTCCTACAACTGAACCTTGGGGGACACCGACAGATAGGGGGCGATATGAGGAGGTGGTGCTTGAGTGGGAGACGCTGAATGTCCTGTCTGTTAAGTATGAGGAGATCCCAGATAGAGCCAAGTCCGTGATGCCAAGAGATGAGAGAATCTGGAGTAAGAGGGTATGGTCCACTGTGTCAAAGGCAGATGACAGGTCCAGAAGGAGGAGGATGGAGTAGTGTCGCTTGGATTTGGCATTTAGTAGGTCGTTGGTGACTTTGGTCAGGGCAGCTTCAGTCGAGTGATACTGTCGGAAGCCAGATTGCAGGCGGTCGAAGAGGGAGCAGGAGGAGAGGTGGGAGGACAGTTCAAGGTGGACATGTTGTTCTAGTAGTTTTGAGGCAAAGGGGAGGAGTGATATGAGGCGGTAGCTAGTCAGAGAGGAAGGGTCAAGGGAGGGCTTTTTGAGGATGGGTGTGATTGCGGCATGTGTGAAACATGAGGGGAAGACACCGGTTGTTAGTGACAGATTGAAGAGGTGGGTTAGGGTTGGGATGAAGACTGTGGTAAGGTTAGTGATGAGGTGGGATGGGATTGGGTCAAGTTTGCAAGTGGTGAGGTGTGATTTGAAGAGTAAAGAGGAGACTTGACCTTCTGTAATGATGGAGAAGTGGGGTTTGGAGGAGGAGGGTTGAACAGATATGAGGAGGGGTTGTGTGGACTTTAGGCAAAAGTTTTGTCTGATGGTGTCAATCTTCTGTTTTGAAGAATGAGGCAAAGTCGTCGGCTGAGATGAGAGAAGAGGGAGGAGGTGCTGGGGGACGAAGGAGAGAGTTGAATAGCTGTTTAGGGTTGTAAGATAGGGAGGATATGAGAGATGAGAAGTAGGTTTGTTTTGCTGTAGTGAGTGCGGACTTGAAATTAGTGAGGGATTGCTTGAATGCGATGAAGTCCTCCATGGAGTGAGACCTTTTCCATCTCCGCTCCTCAACAATGGAGGCCCGGCGCAGTTCTTTAGTAAGTTTAGTATGCCAGGGTTGCCTGTTGAATGTGTGAGATGTGGTGTGTGTGAGAGGGGCGATCGAGTCTAGAGCTGCAGCTATTGTGGTGTTATATGAAGCAGCAGCAACGTCTGCATCGTGTCAGGTGTTTGAGATTTCTGCGAGGGTATGCAAGTTTGTGGAGTGGGGATTGTTGCCCCGGGGAGAGAGAAGAGAATGTAAGTAGGCTCTGATCAGAGAGAAGGAGAGGTGAGTTAGAGAGGTTAGATAGGGAACAGAGGCGGGTGAAGATGAGGTCCAGTGTGTGGCCATCTTTGTGGGTGGGTGTGGAAGACCATTGAGTGAGTCCGAAGGAGGAAGTGAGAGATAGGAACTTAGAAACAGACGAGTGGGAAGTGTTAATGGGGATGTTGAAGTCGCCCATTATGATAGTGGGGATGTCAGTGGAGAGGAAGTGAAGCAGCCAGGTGGTGAAGTGGTCTAAGAAGGTGGTGGCTTGCCCTGGGGGTCGGTAAACGACGGCCAGTTGGAGGTTGGAGGGGGAATAGATGCGCACACAGTGCACCTCAAAAGAGGGGAGTGTAACGGAGGGTGGCTGTGGGACTTGGGTGAAAGCGCAGTGTTCTGATAAGAGAAAACCTTCGCCTCAGCCATGTTTGCCGTTGGGGCGGGGGGTGTGGGAAAGGTGGAATCCGCCATATGAAAGTGCAGCTGGGGAGGCTGTGTCAGAGGGGGTGAGCCAGGTTTCAGTGATGGCGAGGAAGGAAAGTTTGTTTGTAATGAAAAGATCGTGGATGAAGGAAAGTTTGTTGCAGACAGAGCGAGCGTTCCATAGAGCTCCTGTTAGAGCAACTAAGGGAGTGGGGATTGGTTGGATGGGTATGAGGTTAGAAGGGTTGCGACAGTTTGTGGAAGGTCGTGGATAGGAGGAAGAAGTAACTGTGGGGATATGGCTAGGAGGACCAGGATTTGGAGAGATATCTCCAGCAGTGAGGAGGAGCAGAGAAAGTGTTAGCAGCTGGGAGCAAGAGAGAGCATGAGGTGGCTGTCTGTGTTTGGAGATCCAGGATAGAATGTTTAGGAATAATTTGGAGGAGGAAGTGAGATGAATGGGGAGGATGGAGGGAGAGATGAAGAGTTTCTTACTAGGTGTAGGGATTTGAGGGGTTACTAGAAAGTGGAGGACTATAGAGGAAAAAGTGAGAGCTAACAGAAACATAGTTAAAAGAGAGTAAGTGGTCAAAGTGTTGGTTACCTGACTCCTGCTCTGACTATCTGCCTCTGAAATAACTGCCACTTATCTCCGAAGCCACTTTGCACATGAAGACGCATACACACCCCAGCACAAGTGCACCCCTTACAGAGCTTCTAAATATATAGGGCACATTAAACTATCAGGTGAAGGGCATTGTGGGAGATGCATATGGCTAAAATAGCAGCTGGTCGTCTCACCAGGAGATGGCTGGGTGATCAAACACAGAGCTAGGACTCTAGTCTCTGCAGTTTAGCACCTCTAAAAATCAGATAAGATCTATAGTAGGGAAGGGACAGACATATGTGGGTATTGAATGGAGTGGGACAGATAATGCAGAGTAGTTATGCAGAGCATGTACCAGTGAGGTGAATCAGCAAAGCAGAGCATTCGATTACAGCAGACACAGCAAGCAAAGAAGTTATGCAGAGCATGTACCAGTGAGGTAAATCAGCAAAGCAGATCATTAGATTACAGCAGACACAGCAAGCAGAGAAGTTATGCAGAGCATGTACCAGTGAGGTGAATCAGCAAAACAGAGCATTAGATTACAGCAGACACAGCAAGCAGAGAAGTTATGCAGAGCATGTACCAGTGAGGTGAATCAGCAAAGCAGAGCATTAGATTACAGCAGACACAGCAAGCAGAGAAGTTATGCAGAGCATGTACCAGTGAGGTTAATCCACTGCGACCTCCAGCACTGTTCTAAGGGGCATTAAAACCGTCTTGTTAAGCTACTGTGACCTTAACGTCTCTTCCACAGGGCATTGTTATTGTCTTTTTATTCCACTGCGACCTCCACCACTCTGCCAAGGGGCATTAAAACCGTCTTGTTAAGCTACTGTGATTTCCACGTCTCTTCCATGGGGCATTGATATTGTCTTTTTATTCCACTGTAACCTCCACCACTCTTCCAAGAGGCATTGATATTGTCTTTTTATTCCACTGTAACCTCCACCACTCTTGCAAGGGGCATTGATTTTGTCTATTTATTCCACTGCGACCTCCACCACTCTTACAATGGGCATTGTTATTGTCTTTTTAATCCCCTGCAACCTCCACCACTATTACAAGGGGCATTAAAACCGTCTTGTTAAGCTACTGTGACCTCCACGTCACTTCCACTGGGCATTGATAGTGTCTTTTTATTCCACTGCGACCTCCACCACTCTTCCAAGGGGCATTGATATTGTCTTTTTAATCCACTGCGAACTCCACCACTCTTCCAAGGGGCATTAAAACTGTCTTGTTATGCTACTGTGACGTCAACTTCTCTTCCAAGGGGCATTAAAAACATCTGGTTAAACCACTCTGAACTCCACAGCTCTTCCAAGGGGCATTTGTATTGTCTTTTTATTCCACTCTAACCTCCACCACTCTTCCAAGAGGCATTGACTATGTCTTTTTATTCCACAGCGACCTCCACCACTCTTCAAAGGTGCATTAAAACCATATTGTTAAGCTACAGTGACCTCTACATCTCTTCCACGGGGCATTGATATTGTCTTCTTATTCCACTGTAACCTCCACCAATCTTCCAAGGGGCATTGATATTGTTTTTTTATTCTACTGCGACCTTCACCATTCTTCCAAGGGGCATTAAAACCGGCTTGTTAAGTTACTGTGACCTCCACGTCTCTTCCAAGGAGCGTTAAAACCATCTGGTTATACGACTCTGAACACCACAGCTCTTCCAAGGGGCATTATTATTGTCTTTTTATTCCACTGTAACCTCCACCAGTCCTCCAAGAGGCATTAAAACCGTCTTGTTAAGCTACTGTGACCTCCACGTCTCTTCCACGGGGCATTGAAATTGTCTTTTTATTCCACTGTAACCTCCACCAGTCGTCCAAGGGGCATTGATATTGTCTTTTTATTCCACTGCGACCTCCACCATTCTACCAAGGGGCATTGATAATGTCTTTTTATTCCTCTGCGACCTCCACCACTCTTCCAAGGCTCAATGATATTGTCTTTTTAATCCAATGCGACCTCCACCACTCTTCAAAGGGGCATTAAAACCGTCTTGTTAAGCTATTTTGACGTGCACATCGCTTCCACGGGGCATTGATATTGTCTTTTTATTTAACTGTCACCTCCACCACTGTTCCAAGGGGCATTGATATTGTCTTTTTACTCCACTGTAACCTCCATCACTCTTCCAAGGGGCATTGATATTGTCTTTTTATTCAACTGTAACATCCACCACTCTTCCAAGGGGCATTCATATTGTCTTTTTAATCCACTGTGACCTCCACCACTCTTCCAAGGGGCATTAAAACCATCTTGTTAAGCTACTGTCACCTCCACGTCCCTTCCAAGGGGCTTTAAAACCGTCAATTTAAACCACTCTGAACTCCACAGCTCTTGCATGGGGCATTGATATTGTCTTTTTATTCCAATGTAACCTCCAGCACTCTTCCAAGGGGCATTGATATTGTCTTTTTATTATACTTAGTGAGAGACAGAAACTCAGATGCAAACAACACAGTGAAGATAAATCTAATCCCAATGGACCCATGTTATTGCATATAGGACTAATAAAGAGAACGGGCCATCATCTTGTAACAATAAAGATAAGGGGGAATTGTTCCTCTGTGAAGCAGAGAAACAAAAAGATGGCCACACAAGTTCAAAATTGTAAAGAAGTAAGAAAATTCCTTTATTAACACATGTAGTAAACACAAATTACAAAGATAAATGCGGACGACAGAGTAGACACAGAGTGCTGGATCCACATGAATAAAACAATGTTAAAAACTGTGACACAGCGCCCGAAAGGTCAGCCTATATAGCAAGTGGAAATATAAGGGGGACCGCGACAGGGTCACATGTATTAATAAATATATACCACCCATCATGAATACCTTTTACAAATAGTACCCCCAAAGCAATAATATCCCATCACAATCAAAATACCCAGAAACAAAAGGGTTAAAACCCTTATACAGATGGAAGTAATGCAACCAATTGGTCATAAATAAGCTAAAATAGCTATGTACCTGGATAAGGCCACCAGACAGGCTCTGCTACCATCACCCCGACGCACGTTTCGGTAGGAAAACCTTTTTCAAGGGGTAATACTGCACACCAACTATCCACCCTTTATACCCCCACATCCATATCTGCAGTGTGCACATGTTGCACAGTAAAGCGGAAGTGCCATGTAACTGACTTCCTGTTTCACTCACTACATGTAACTGACTTCCTGCCTCACTCACAGCGTCTCCATGGAGAGGCGTCAACAGCCCTGTCATGTGGCTCCAGGCTCCACCCCCTCGCTTCACATGATCAAGCCCAAGTAACTGACTTCCTATCTCACTCACTGCTTGAAACTGACTTCCTGCCACATTCACTACGTCTCCATGGCGAGGCATAAACAGCCCTATCATGTGGCTCCAAGTTCCACCCCCTCACTTCACATGATCAAGCCCGAGTAACTGGCTTCCTGTCTCACTCACTACATGTGACTAACTTCCTGCCACATTCACTGCGTATCCATGGAGAGGCATCAACAGCCCTGTCATGTGGCTCCAAGTTCCGCCCCCTCGCTTCTCATGATCAAGCCCAAGGTGCCACCCCCATGATCATGGGATATAAACACCACTGCTGCCCGGCCAAAAATGACGCGGAAACTCCGCCGCACCACAGGCGCACAGCGGCGTCGGCATCACAAGGACGTCGAGAGCCACTGGGCGCATGCGCGAAGCGGAGGGACCGCGTACCGGCCAGACAGCGATGGCGTACACCGGAGCCACCACCAAGGCACCTGACAGCTGGCAGAAGACAAAGAAAGGGAACGAAAGAAGAAAGATTTAAAGGAGAAGGAGGAGAGGACAAAATTGACTCAGGTGGAACATAGGAGGCAGACAAGAAAGGGAGCAAATAAGAAATGTGTATACAAATAAGTACTGCAATCAAAAGTATTACCATAATAGGTGGAAGACATATGTATATCCAAAACTGTTAACCTATATCCATATCAGTACATACAATATAGAGTACAAAAATATCAATCCCATTAGAGCATTGTGCAATACAATCTTCTGCAGATTCATCTCATTAGAAAAAATAATACATTGATGTAACAGCAAAAACCACATATATCTCTCAATGTATGCTATATCGATGAATTATGCAATCATCTTCTCATGGTGTCTGCAAGACTACATCATCACCATCCTCCATGGAATCCAGGTAGATAGCTGCATGATGTCAAACAATGGAGAACCGGGAGGTAAGGGCAACTCACTCATCACTGGTAACAGGGCAGACAATATGTCACGGGCAACAATCTAGTGGAGAGTCAATGTGCAGCATTAAAATAAGAACAATGATAAAATCTGAAATGCAAAAAAAGAGTATAAAAACAACTGAGGACATCACATGCAGACCGGAAATTAAAGAAATGGGACGAAGCCAATACTCTCGTTCAACCCCTTCGGTTGCAGGGTTTTAAGTGCCCATATCCATTTAGACTCCAGCTGGGCCAACCTCTGGGTCACTCGACCACCACGGATACCCACAACTATATTGTCTATACCTCTCACACGCAGCCCAGTGGAGTCACATCCATGGTATAATTTGAAGTGGCGTGGGATGGTCTTGAGGGTGGATGCATCAGTGTGGCCAAGTGCCGCCCCTATGCCCAGTACGTGTTCCCTTACCCGTGTTTTAAACTGACGAGTAGTCATGCCCACATAGATGAGACCACACGGACAGGTTGCATGGTATATCACGTACCGTGTTTGGCAGGTGATGTAACTAGTGATCGGAAGTCTATTACCGTCAGAGTCCCAAAATTCATTACTTCGATCAATGTTGGGACAGGCGACACACCGGCCACATGGACTACATCCACGCCGTGCACCACCCACACCACTCAAAAAAGTCTGTCGCGGTACCCCCTCATAATGACTCCGCACGAGATGATCCCCTAAATTTTTAGCGCGTCTGAAAGTTATGCATGGTTTTTCAGACACATATCTCGTTAGAATCGGGTCATTCATGAGCACCGGCCACGCTTTCTCCAGTGCTCTCCTCATAGCCGGTGCTTGAGTATGGTACTTAGTGATGAACCTAACGATCTCAGTGTTGGTATCATCTCTTGACCCATATAAGAGATCATCTCGTGCAGAGTATTTAGCCCTATTAAAGGCCTTTTTCACAGATCTACGGCTATAACCACGGGCATAAAACCTCTCCATTAACTCCCTGGACTGAGTGAGAAAATCACTGTCCGTTGAGCAGAGCCGTCTTAAACGCAGAAATTGGCCCACCGGAACCGACCTTATCATGTGTTATGGGTGGGATGACGATGCATGCAGCAATGTATTGGTGGATGTGGGTTTCCTGAATATATTGGTCTTAATGCTCTGATTCGCTTCTCTATTAAGAGTCACGTTCAGAAATTCTGCCCTGTTGGGATCACACTGATATGTAACGTGGATATTTACGTTATTGCAATTGAGTTTGTCCATAAATTCAATTAAGCATTGCTGTGAGCCCTGCCAGATCAGGAAGATGTCGTCGATGTAGCATGCCCAAAAGAGGACACGGTCCATCGACGACCCTAGATCTGACAGGGAGAGGTCTCTCTCCCACAGCCCCAGGAAGAGGTTAGCATATGAAGGGGCGAAAGCCGCCCCCATCGCTGTCCCCTGGAGCTGTAGGTAGAAAGACCCCTTAAAAATAAAAAAATTATGCGTCAGTGTGAAATCCAACAATTCCACCAGTAAGGACCTCATTTCTTCTGACAGGTTAGATCCCCCCAGGAAAAAAGCCACAGCCCGTAAACCGTCAGCATGCTTGATATTGGTATACAGGGATTCAATATCCACTGTTACCATCATGGTGTCATGATCTAAATAAAGGCCATCAACTCTCCTAAGGAGATCACCCGTATCCCGTAGAAATGATGGGAGGTTCTCTACCAAAGGCTGCAATTTGGAATCAATCCAGCGGCTAACATTCTCGAGAAAGTTACCCCTTCCCGAAATTATCGGACGCCCAGGTGGTTTATTAATGTTTTTATGTAATTTCGGGAGTAGGTACATTGTAGGGATGGTAGGCTCAGTCACTCTCAATGCTGACGCTAGTTCAGGGGTGATCACCCCCTCTCCACTCGCCCTATCCAAAATAGATTCCAATTGTACACAGAATGCCGACAAGGGGTTGAACGTGAGCTTCTTGTAGCAATTTTTATTGTGAAGCTGGCGGAATGCTTCGCATTCATACATATCAAGAGGCCAGATGACAACGTTTCCCCCCTTGTCGGCAGGCTTAATTACTACTCCTGGAAGTTCCCTAAGTACCTTTAATCTCCTCCTTTCATTCTTGGTCAGATTGTCACCAGATATATATTTAGGAATTTTATGAAATTCTTTGCTGACAATCTGAACAAACACGTCCACATTGGTACAGGAGGATAATGGAGGGAATTTCTTTGATCTAGGGCGGATGGAAGGGGGTATCTTACCACTTTCAGATGTATTATGATCTACTGCCAGTTCCTCCAGTGCCTTTAATGCCATTTGTTCTTTTTCTGAAGGAAATAATTTACAGGTATTATCATTATGAAAATGGCGCTTGAACAGCAATGATCGTGCAAACATATGTAGGTCCTTCACCGCGGTGAACTCATCGAACCCAGCAGACGGCAAAAAGGAAAGGCCCCTGCTGAGAAGCGACAGGTCCTCCGCAGAGAGTAAATGACCACTAAGGTTAACCACCTTATTATCAGAATCACTACCTATGCACGTATGATGTACAATAGCACTGGAGGAACTGTTTACCTTAGCATTCCCAGGATCAGATTGTTCAGGAGGTCCACCATTACGACGTTTATACGGATGAAAATTACGGTACTTTCTGGTATACGTCCCAGGTCCCGTTGTAATCGATGAGGTGGACCCATCAGAAATATCACTTAGGGAAGACGTAGAAGCCGCAAATGACATACGAGGTACATTGGATCGTGCACTAGGGGATGGTCTCCATTTATACACTTGCTTCATTTGATAATCATGTGTATCCCTCTTGAGTTTAGCAGCATGGTTTATTTGAATTTTTTTGACAAGGTCATCGATCATCTGATCAGTCGTGGTTTCAAACTTGGTCAATCTATCAGACTTAGGGTCCAATTTAATAGAGGCCTGAGAGACATCAATCAGACTGTCCAATTTGTCGATCGTGTGGGTATTTAAACCTATTAATAATTTCATAAATCCAATTGAACAACTGTTGCCTAATTCCTCCCACTTTGCTACAAATTCGTCATCCTCCACATGAAAGGCCGGCACCACTCGAACACGTAACCCCCTTGGAATCAATTTTCTCGATATATAGGTTTCCAGCAGGGCACGGTTCCACCATAATTTAGTACGTCTACATAGTAGCCCCTGTAGATTATTAGATTCATCATCCCACTTCGCATCTCCGATCTGCTGTGAACCACCAGCCTCTGCCCCAAAAACCTGCTCCGCTTGTAAATGCCAAGTACGTTCTTTGGCTCTGTAGTCCATGGTCTCAGTAGCCAAACCTGTGCTGAACACAGTAGATATATATAGTGAGAGACAGAAACTCAGATGCAAACAACACAGTGAAGATAAATCTAATCCCAATGGACCCATGTTATTGCATATAGGACTAATAAAGAGAACGGGCCATCATCTTGTAACAATAAAGATAAGGGGGTATTGTTCCTCTGTGAAGCAGAGAAACAAAAAGATGGCCACACAAGTTCAAAATTGTAAAGAAGTAAGAAAATTCCTTTATTAACACATGTAGTAAACACAAATTACAAAGATAAATGCGGACGACAGAGTAGACACAGAGTGCTGGATCCACATGAATAAAACAATGTTAAAAACTGTGACACAGCGCCCGAAAGGTCAGCCTATATAGCAAGTGGAAATATAAGGGGGACAGCGACAGGGTCACATGTATTAATAAATATATACCACCCATCATGAATACCTTTTACAAATAGTACCCCCAAAGCAATAATATCCCATCACAAATCAAAATACCCAGAAACAAAAGGGTTAAAACCCTTATACAGATGGAAGTAATGCAACCAATTGGTCATAAATAAGCTAAAATAGCTATGTACCTGGATAAGGCCACCAGACAGGCTCTGCTACCGTCACCCCGACGCACGTTTCGGTAGGAAAACCTTTTTCAAGGGGTAATACTGCACACCAACTATCCACCTTTTATACCCCCACATCCATATCTGCAGTGTGCACATGTTGCACAGTAAAGCGGAAGTGCCATGTAACTGACTTCCTGTTTCACTCACTAATATTTTCTTTTTATTTAACTGTAACCTCCACCACTGTTCCAAGGGGCATTGATATTGTCTTTTTATTCCACTGTAACCTCCATCACTCTTCCAAGGGGCATTGATATTGTCTTTTTATTCAACTGTAACATCCACCACTCTTCCAAGGGGCATTCATATTGTCTTTTTAATCCACTCTGACCTCCACCACTCTTCCAAGGGGCATTAAAACCATCTTGTTAAGCTACTGTCACCTCCACGTCCCTTAAAAGGGGCATTAAAACCGTCAATTTAAACCACTCTGAACTCCACAGCTCTTGCAAGGGGCATTGATATTGTCTTTTTATTTCAATGTAACCTCCAGCACTCTTCCAAGGGGCATTGATATTGTCTTTTTATTATACTGCAACTTCCATCCCTCTTCCAAGGGGCATTAAAACTGTCTTGATAAGCTACTGTGACCTCCACGTGTCTTCCACGGCGCATTGATATTGTCTTTTTAATCCACTGTGACCTCAACCACTTTTCCAAGGGGCATTAAAACCGTCTTGTTAATCTACTGTGATCTTCAAGTCTCATCCAAGGGGCAATAAAACCATCTGGTTAAACCACCCTGAACTCCACAGCTCTTCCAAGGGCCATTGGTATTGTCTTTTTATTTCACTCCAACCTCCACCACTCTTCCAAGGGGCATTGACATTGTCTTTTTATTTCACTGCGACCTCTATCATTCTTCCAATGGGCATTGATATTGTCTTTTTTTTCCACTGCCATCTCCACCACTCTTCCAAGGGGCATTGATATTGTCTTTTTAATACACTGCGACCTCCACCACTTTTCCAAGGGGCATTAAAAACGTCTTTTGAAGCTACTATGACCTCCCCGTCACTTCCAATGGGCATTAATACCGTCTGGTTAAACCACTCTGAACTCCACATCTCTTCCAAGGGGCATTGGTATTGTCTTTATTTCCACTCTAACCTCCACCACTCTTCCAAGGGGCATTGACATTGTCTTTTTATTCCACTGTGACCTCCACCATTCTTACAAGGGGCATTAAAACTGTCTTGTTAAGCTTCAGTGACCTCCACATATCTTCCACGGGGCATTAATATTGACTTTAAATTCCACTGTAACCTCCACCACTCTACCAAGGGGCATTGATATTGTATTTTTATTCCACTGCGACATCCACCACTCTTCCACGGGTCATTGATATTGTCTTTTTATTCCACAGCGACTTCCAACACTCTTCCTCGGTGCATTGATATTGTCTTTTTCATCCACTGCAACCTCCAACTCTCTTCCGTGTGGCATTAAAACTGTCTTGTTAAGCAACTGTGACCTCCACGTCTCTTCCAAGTGGCATTAAAACCGTATGTTTAAACCAATCTGAACTCCACAGTTCTTCCAAGGGGCATTGATATTGTCTTTTTATTCCACTGTATCCTCCACCACTCTTCCAAGGGGCATTGATATTGTCTTTTTATTCCACTGCAACCTCCACCACTCTTCCAAGGGGCATTAAAACCGTCTTGTTAAGCTACTGCGACCTCCATGTCTCTTCCACAGGGCATTATTATTGTCTTTTCATTCCACTGGAACCTCCAACACTCTTCCAAGGTGCATTGATATTGTCTTTATTCCACTGAGATGTCAACCACTCCTTCAAGGAGCATTGACATTGTCTTTTTAATCCACTGCGAACTCAACCACTCTTCCAAGGGGCATTAAAACCGTCAATTTAAACCACTCTCAACTCTACAGCTCTTGCAAGGGGCTTTGATATTGTTTTTTATTCCACTGTAACCTCCAGCACTCTTCCAAGGGGCATTGATATTGTCTTTTTATTCCACTGCGACTTTCACCTCTCTTCCAAAGGGCATTGATATTGTCTTTTTAATCCACTTCGACCTCCACCACTCTTCCAAGGGCATTAAAACAGTCTTGTTAAGCTACTGTGACGTTCACGTTTCTTCCAAGGGGCATTAAAACCGTCTGGTTAAACCACTCTGAACTCCACAGCTCTTCCAAGGGGCATTGATATTGTCTTTTTTTTCCACTGTAACCTCCAAAACTCTTCCAATGCGCATTGATATTGTCTTTTTAATCCACTGCGACCTCCACCACTCTACCAAGGGGCATTAAAACCGTCTTGTTAAGCTACTGTCACGTCCATGTCTATTCCACGGGGCATTGATATTGTCTTTTTATTTCACTGTAACCTCCACCTCTCTTCCAAGGGGCATTGATATTGTCTTTTTATTCCACTGCGACTTCAACCTCTCTTATAAGGGGCATTGATAGTCTTTTTAATCCACTGCGACCTCCACCACTCTTACAAGAGGCATTAAAACAGTCTTGTTAAGCTATTGTGTCCTCCACATCTCTTCCAAGTGGCATTAAAACCTTTTGGTTAAACCACTGTGAACTCCACAGCTCTTCCAAGGGGCATTGATATTGTCTTTTTATTCCACTGTAACCTCCCTATTCTTCCAACGGGTATTGATATTGTATTTTTAATGCACTTCGACCTCCACCACTCTTCCAAGGGGCATTAAAACCATCTGGTTAAACCACTCTGAACTCCATAGCTCTTTCAAGAGTCATTGATATTGTCTTTTTATTTCACTGTAACCTCCACCACTTTTCCAAGGGGCATTGATTTTGTCTTTTTATTCCACTGCGACCTTAACCACTCTTCCAATGGGCATTGATATTGTCTTTTTAATCCACTGCGACCTCCACCACTCTTCCAAGGGGCATTAAAAACATCTTGTTTCGCTACTGTAACATCCATGTCTATTCCATGGGGCATTGATATTGTCTTTTTATACCATTGTATCCTCCACCACTCTTCCAAGGGGCATTGATAATGTCTTTTTATTCCACTGCGACCTCCACCACTCTTCCAAGGGGCATTGATAATGTCTTTTTATTCCACTGCGACCTCCACCACTCTTCCAAGGCTCATTGATATTGTCTTTTTAATCCAATGCGACCTCCACCGCTCTTCCAAGGGGCATTAAAACCGTCTTGTTAAGCTCTTTTGACCTGCACATCTCTTCCACGGGGCATTGATATTGTATTTTTATTTAACTGTAACCTCCACCACTGTTCCACGGGGCATTGATATTGTCTTTTTATTCCACTGTAACCTCCCTCACTCTTCCAAGGGGCATTGATATTGTCTTTTTAATCAACTATAACCTCCACCACTCTTCCAAGGGGCATTGATATTGTCTTTTTATTCCACTGCGACCTCCACCACTCTTCCAAGGGGCATTAAAACCGTCTTGTTAAGCTACTGTGACCTTCACATCTCTTCCAAGGGGCATTAAAACCGTATGGTTAAACCACTCTGAACTCTACAGCTCTTCCAAGGGACATTGATATTGTCTTTTTATTCCACTGTAACCTCCACCATTCTTCCAAAGGGTACTGATATTGTCCTTTTAATGCACTGCGACCTTGTCCACTTTTCCAAGGGGCATTTAAACCATCTGGTTAAACCACTCTGAACTCCATAGCTCTTTCAAGAAGCATTGATATTGTCTTTTTATTTCACTGTAACCTCTACCACTCTTTCAAGAGTCATTGATATTGTCTTTTTATTCCACTGCGACCTCCACCACTCTTCCAAGGGGCATTAAAACTGTCTTGTTAAGCTACTGTGACCTCCACGTTTCTTCCACGGGGCATTGATATTGTCTTTTTAATCCACTGTGACCTCAACCACTTTTCCACGGGGCATTAAAACAGTCTTGTTAATTTACTGTGACCTTCAAGTCTCTTCCAAGGGGCAATAAAAGCATCTGGTTAGACCACTCTGAACTCCACAGCTCTTCCAATTGGCATTGGTATTGTCTTTTATTCCACTCCAACCTCCACCGCTCTTCTAAGGGGCATTGACATTGTCTTTTTATTTCACTGCGACCTCCATCATTCTTCCAAGGGGCATTGATATTGTCTTTTTATTCCGCTGCCACCTCCACCACTCTTCCAAGGGGCATTGATATTGTCTTTTTAATCCACTGCGACCTCCACCACTTTTCCAAGGGGCATTAAAAACGTCTTTTTAAGCTACTGTGACCTCCCCGTCACTTCCAATGGGCATTAAAACCGTTTGGTTAAACCACTCTGAACTCCACAGCTCTTCCAAGGGGCATTGGTATTGTCCTTTATTCCACTCTAACCTCCACTACTCTTCCAAGGGGCATTGATATTGTCTTTTTATTCCGCTGCCACCTCCACCACTCTTCCAAGGGGCATTGATATTGTCTTTTTAATCCACTGCAACCTCCACCACTTTTCCAAGGGGCATTAAAAACGTCTTTTTAAGCTACTGTGACCTCCCCGTCACTTCCAATGGGCATTAAAACAGTTTAGTTAAACCACTCTGAACTCCACAGCTCTTCCACGGGGCATTGATAATGTCTTTAAATTCCACTGTAACCTCCACCACTCTACCAAGGGGCATTGATATTGTATTTTTATTCCACTGCGACCTCCACCACTCTTCCACGGGGCATTGATATTGTCTTTTTATTCCACTGCCACCTCCACCACTCTTCCTCGGTGCATTGATATTGTCTTTTTAATCCACTGCAACCTCCACCACTCTTCCATGTGGCATTAAAACCGTCTTGTTAAGCTACTGTGATCTCCACGTCTCTTCCAAGGGGCATTAAAACCGTATGGTTAAACCAATCTGAACTCCACAGTTCTTCCAAGGGGCATTGATATTGTCTTTTTATTCCACTGTATCCTCCACCACTTTTCCAAGGGGCATTGATGTTGTCTTTTTATTCCACTGCGACCTCCACCACTCTTCCAATCGGCATTAAAACCATCTGGTTAAACCTCTCTGAACTCCATAGCTCTTTCCAGAGGCATTGATATTGTCTTTTTATTTCACTGTAACCTCTACCACTCTTCCAAGGGGCATTGATTTTGTCTTTTTATTCCACTGCAACCTTAACAACTCTTCCAATGGGCATTGATATTGTCTTTTTTATCCACTGCGACCTCCAACACTCTTCCAAGGGGCATTAAAACCGTCTTGTTAAGCTACTGTCAACTCCACGTCCCTTCCAAGGTGCATTAAAACCGTCAATTTAAACCAATCTGAACTCCACAGCTCTTGCAAGAGGCATTGATATTGTCTTTTTACTCCACAGTAACCTACACCACTCTTCCAAGGGGCATTAATATTGTCTTTTAATTCCACTGTGTCCTCCACGTCTCTTCCAAGGGGCATTGATATTGTCTTTTTCCTCCACAGTAACCTCCACCACTCTTCCAAGGGGCATTTATATTGTCTTTTTATTCCACTGTAACCTCCAACATTCTTCCAAGGGACATTGATATTGTCTTTTTATTCCACTGTAACCTCCACCACTCTTCCAATGGGCATTGATATTGTCTTTTTAATCCACTGTGACCTCTACCACTCCTCCAAGGGCATTAAAACAATCTTGTTAAGCTACTGTGACCTACACATCTCTTCCATTGGGCATTAAAACCGTCTGGTTAAACCACTCTGAACTCCACAGCTCTTCCAAGGGGATTTGATATTGTCTTTTTTTTCTACTGTAACCTCCAAAACTCTTCCAATGGGCATTGATTTTGTCTTTTTATTCCACTGCGACCTTAACCAGTCTTCCAATGGGCGTTGATATTGTCTTTTTAATCCACTGCGACCTCCACCACTCTTCCAAGGGGCATTGATATTGTCTTTTTAATCCACTGTGACCCCCACGTCTCTTCCAAGGGGCATTAAAACCGTCAATTTAAACCACTCTGAACTCCAAAGCTCTTCCATGGAGCACTGGTAATGTCTTTTTATTCCACTCTAGCCTCCACCACTCTTCCAGGGGCATTGACATTGTCTATTTATTCCACTGCGACCTCCACCACTCTTCCAAGGGGCATTAAGACCATCTTGTTAAGCTACAGTGACCTCCACAGCTCTTCCATCAGGCATTGATATTGTCTTTTTATTCCACTGTAACCTCCACCACTCTTCCAAGATGACATTAAAACCGTCTTGATAAGCTACTGTCACGTCCATGTCTATTCCACGGGGCATTGATATTGTCTTTTTATTCCACTGTAACCTCCACCAGTCTTCCAAGTGGCATTGACATTGTCTTTTTATTCCACTGCGACCTCCACCACTCTTCCAATGGGCATTAAAACCATATTGCTAAGCTACAGTGACCTCCACATCTCTTCCACTGGGCATTGATATTGTCTTTTTATTTAACTGTAACCTCCACCACTGTTCCAAGTGGCATTGATATTGTCTTTTTATTCCACTGTAACCTCCATCACTCTTCCAAGGGGCATTGATATTGTCTTTTCATTCAACTGTAACCTCCACCACTCTTCCAAGGGGCATTGAAATTGTTTTTTTATTCCTCTGCGACCTCCACCACTCTTCCAAGGGGCATTAAAACCATCTTGTTAAGTTACTGTGACCTCCACGTCTCTTCCAAGGAGCGCTAAAACCGTTTGGTTATACCACTCTGAACTCCACAGCTCTTCCAAGGGGCATTATTATTGTCTTTTTAATCCACTGCGACCTCCATCAGTCTTCCAAGGGGCATTAAAACCATCTTGTTAAGCTATTGTGACCTCAACATCTCTTCCACGGGGCATTGATATTGTCTTTTTATTTAACTGTAACCTCCACCACTGTTCCAAGTGGCATTGATATTGTCTTTTTATTCCACTGTAACCTCCAACACTCTTCCAAGGGGCATTGATATTGTCTTTTCATTCAACTGTAACCTCCACCACTCTTCCAAGGGGCATTGATATTGTCTTTTTATTCCACTGCGACCTCCACCACTCTTCCAAGGGGCATTCATATTGTCTTTTTAATCCACTGCGACCTCCACCACTCTTCCAAGGGGCATTAAAACCGTCTTGTTAAGCTACTGTCACCTCCACGTCCCTTCCAAAGGGCATCAAAACAGTCAATTTAAACCACTCTGAACTCCACAGCTCTTGCAAGGGGCATTGATATTGTCTCTTTATTCCAATGTAACCTCCAGCACTCTTCCAAGGGGCATTGATATTGTCTTTTTATTCCACTGCAACTTCCACCTCTCTTCCAAGGGGCATTAAAACCGTCTTGTTAAGCTACTGTGACCTCCACGTCTCTTTCACGGGTATTTGATATTGTCTTTTTATTCCACTGTAACCTCCACCACTCTTCCAATGGGCATTAATATTGTCTTCTTATTCCACTGGGAACTTCAACACTCTTCCAAGTGGCATTGATATTGTCTCTTTTAATCCACTGCGACCTCCACCACTCTTCCAAGGGGCATTAAAACTGTATTGTAAAGCTACTGTGACCTCCTCGTCTCTTCCAAGGTGCATTAAAACCATCAATTTAATCCACTCTGAACTCCACAGCTCTTGCAAGAGGCATTGATATTGTCTTTTTACTCCACTGTAACCTACAGCACTCTTTCAAGGGGCATTGATATTGTCTTTTTATTCCACTACGACTTCCACCAATCTCCCAAGGTGCATTAAAAACATCTTGCTTAGCTACTGTAATGTCCATGTCTATTCCACGGGGCAGTGATATTGTCTTTTTATTCCACTGTATCCTCCACCACTCTAATTAGGGTTATTGATATTGTATTTTATTCCACTGCGACTTCCACCTCTCTTCTAAGGGGCATTGATATTGTCTTTTTAATCCACTGCGACCTCCACCACTCTTCCAAGAGGCATTAAAACAGTCTTGTTAAGCTACTGTGACCTCCACATCTCTTCCAAGGGGCATTAAAACCGTCTGGTTAAACCACTCTGAACTCCACAGCTCTTCCAAGGGGCATTGATATTGTCTTTTTATTACACTGTAACCTCCACCATTCTTCCAAGGGGTATTGATATTGTCTTTTTAATGCACTGCGACCTCCACCACTCTTCCAAGGGGCATTAAAACCAACTGGTTAAACCACTCTGAACTCCACAGCTCTTTCAAGAGGCATTGATATTGTCTTTTTATTTCACTGTAACCTCTACCACTCTTTCAAGGGGCATTGATATTGTCTTTTTATTCCACTGCGACCTCCACCACTCTTCCAAGGTGCATTAAAACTATCTTGTTAAGCTACTGTGACCTCCACGTGTCTTTCACGGGGCATTGATATTGTCTTTTTAATCCACTGTGACCTCCACCACTTTTCCAAGGGGCAATAAAAACATCTGGTTAAACCACTCTGAACTCCACATCTCTTCCAAGGGCCATAGGTATTGTCTTTTTATTCCTCTCTAACCTCCACCACTCTTCCAAGGGGCATTGACATTGTCTTTTTATTCCACTGAACCTCCACCACTCTTCCAAGGGGCATTGATATTGTCTTTTTAATCCCCTGCAACCTTCACCACTTTTCCAAGGGGCATTAAAAACGTCTTTTTAAGCTACTGTGACCTCCCCGTCACTTCCAATGGGCATTAAAACTGTCTGGTTAAACCACTCTGAACTCCACAGCTCTTCCAAGGGGCATTGGTATTGTCTTTTTATTCCACTCTATCCTCCACCACTCTTCCAAGGGGCATTAAAACTGTCTTGTTAAGCTGCTGTAACCTCCATGTCTATTCCACGAGGCATTGATATTGTCTTTTTATTCCAATGTAACCTCCACCACTCTTCTAAGGGGCAGTGATATTGTCTTTTTAAACCTATGCGACCTCCACCACTCTTCCAAGAGGCATTAAAAACATCTTATTAAGCTACTATGACCTCCACGTCTCTTCCAAACCGCATTAAATCTGTCTGGTTAAACCACTCTGAATTCCACAGCTCATCAAAGGGGCATTGATATTGTCTTTTTATTCCCCTGTAAACTCAACCACTCTTCCAAGGGGCATTGATTTTGTCTTTTTATTCCACTGTAACCTCCACCACTTTTCCTATGGGAATTGATATTGTCTTTTTATTATTATTATTATTATTATTATTATTTATTATTATAGCGCCATTTATTCCATGGAGCTTTACATGTGATAGGGATATACATAACAAAAGCATTTACATAATCTTAACAAAACGAGTCAGCGACTGGTACAGGAGGAGCGAGGACTCTGCCCGCGAGGGCTCACATTCTAGAAGGAATGGGTGAGGATACACTGGTGAGGTTAGAGCTGGTCGTGCTGCGGTGGTTACTGCAGGTTGTAGGCTTGTCGGAAGAGGTGGGTCTTCAGGTTTCTTTTGAAGGTTTCCACGGTCGGCGAGAGTCTGATGTGTTGGGGTAGAGAGTTCCAGAGTAGGGGGGATGCACGGGAGAAATCTTGTATACGATTGTGGGAGGAGGAGATAAGAGGGGAGTAGAGAAGGAGATCTTGTGAGGATCGGAGGTTGCGTGCAGGTAAGTACCGGGAGATTAGGTCACAGATGTATGGGGAGACAGGTTGTGGATAGCTTTGTATGCCATGGTTAGAGTTTTGAACTGGATTCTCTGGGCAATGGGGAGCCAGTGAAGAGATTGACAGAGAGGAGAGGCCGGGGAATAGCGGGGGGACAGGTGAATTAGTCGAGCAGCAGAGTTTAGGATAGATTGGAGAGGCGCAAGAGTGTTGTAAGGGAGGCCACGGAGCAGGAGGTTGCAGTAGTTGAGGTGGGATATGATGAGGGCATGCACTAGAGTTTTTGCAGAGTCTTTGCTGAGGAATGCACGGATCCGAGAGATGTTTTTGAGTTGGAGTTGGCAGGAAGTGGAAAGGGCTTGGATATGTGGCTTGAAGGAGAGATCAGAGTCCAGGGTTGCTACAAGGCAGCGAGCTTGTGGGACTGGGGAGAGTGAACAGCCATTGACTTTGATGGCTTGGTCAGATGGGGGATGTGAATGAGAGGGTGGAAAGATGATGAACTCTATTTTATTCATGTTGAGTTTTAGAAATCTGTCAGAGAAGAAGGATGACATGGCGGACAAACATTGTGGGATTTTGGTTAGTAGGGAGGAAATATCGGGTCCAGAGAGGTAGATCTGTGTGTCATCAGCATAGAGGTGATACTGAAAACCGTGAGACTCTATGAGCTGTCCCAGGCCAAAGGTGTAGATGGAGAAGAGCAGAGGTCCTAGAACTGAACCTTGGGGGACACCGACAGATAGGGGGCGAGATGAGGAGGTGGTGCATGAGTGGGAGACGCTGATTGTCCCGTCTGTTAAGTATGAAGAGATCCAAGATAGAGCCAAGTCCGTGATGCCAAGAGATGAGAGAATCTGGAGTAAGAGGGAATGGTCCACTGTGTCAAAGGCAGATGACAGGTCCAGAAGGAGGAGGATGGAGTAGTGTCGCTTGGATTTGGTATTTAGTAGGTCGTTGGTGACTTTGGTCAGGGCAGTTTCAGTCGAGTGATGCGGTCGGAAGCCAGATTGCAGGCGGTCGAAGAGGGAGCAGGAGGAGAGGTGGGAGGACAGTTCAAGGTGGACATGTTGTTCTAGTAGTTTTGAGGCAAAGGGGAGGAGTGATATGGGGCAGTAGCTAGTCAGAGAGGAAGGGTCAAGGGAGGGCTTTTTGAGGATGGGTGTGATTGCGGCATGTTTGAAACATGAGGCTAAGACACCGGTTGTTAGTGACAGATTGAAGAGGTGGGTTAGGGTTGGGATGAAGACTGTGGTAAGGTTAGTGATGAGGTGGGATGGGATTGGGTCAAGTTCGCAGGTGGTGAGGTGTGATTTGGAGGGTAAAGCGGAGACTTGACCTTCTGTAATGGTGGAGAAGTGGGGTTTGGAGGAGGAGGGATGAATAGATATCAGGAGGGGTTGTGTGGACTTTAGGCAAAAGTTTTGTCTGATGGTGTCAATCTTCTGTTTGAAGAATGAGGCAAAGTCGTCGGCTGAGATGAGAGAAGAGGGAGGAGGTGCTGGGGGACGAATGAGAGAGTTGAAAGTGTTAAATAGCTGTTTAGAGTTGTGAGATAGGGAAGATATGAGAGATGAGAAGTAGGTTTGTTTTGCTGTAGTGAGTGCGGACTTGAAATTAGTGAGGGATTGCTTGAATGCGATGAAGTGCTCGATGGAGTGAGACCTTTTCCATCTCCGCTCCGCAACCCTGGATGCCCGGCGCAGTTCTTTAGTAAGTTTAGTGTGCCAGGGTTGCCTGTTGAATGTGCGAGATGTGGTGTGTGTGAGAGGGGCTATTGAGTCTAGAGCTGCAGCTATTGTGGTGTTATACGAAGCAGCAGCAACGTTGGCATCATGTAAGGAATTTATGTCTGTAAGAGGGAGGAGAGATTCAGAGAGTGAGTGTAAGTCAAGGTGTTTGAGATTTCTGCGAGGGTATGCAAGTTTGTGGAGTGGGGATTGTTGCCCCGGGGAGGAGAGAGAAGAGAATGTAAGTAGGCTGTGATCAGAGAGAGGGAGAGGTGAGTTAGAGAGGTTAGATAGGGAACAGAGGCGGGTGAAGATGAGGTCCAGTGTGTGGCCATCTTTGTGGTTGGGTGTGGAAGACCATTGAGTGAGTCCGAAGGAGGAAGTGAGAGATAGGAACTTAGAGACAGACGAGTGGGAAGTGTTAATGGGGATGTTGAAGTCACCCATTATGATAGTGGGGATGTCAGTGGAGAGGAAGTGAAGCAGCCAGGTGGTGAAGTGGTCTAAGAAGGTGGTGGCTTGCCCTGGGGGTCGGTAAACGACGGCCAGTTGGAGGTTGGAGGGGGAATAGATATGCACACAGTGCACCTCAAAAGAGGGGAGTGTAACGGAGGGTGGCATTGGGATTTGGGTGAAAGCGCAGTGTTCTGATAGGAGAAAACCTACGCCACCACCATGTTTGCCGTTGGGGCAGGGGGTGTGGGAAAGGTGGAATCCGCCATATGAAAGTGCAGCTGCGGAGGCTGTGTCAGAGGGGGTGAGCCAGGTTTCAGTGATGGCGAGGAAGGAAAGTTTGTTAGTAATGTAAAGATCGTGGATGAAGGAAAGTTTGTTGCAGACAGAGCGAGCGTTCCATAGAGCTCCTGTTAGAGCGACTAAGGGAGTGGGGATTGGTTGGATGGTTATGAGGTTAGAAGGGTTGTGACAGTTTGTGTAAGGTCATGGATAGGAGGAAGAAGTAACTGTGGGGATATGGTGAGGAGGACCAGGATTTGGAGAGATATCTCCAGCATTGAGGAGGAGCAGAGAAAATGTTAGCAGGTGGGAGCAAGAGAGAGCATGAGGTGGCTGTCTGTCTTTGGAGATCAAGGATTGAATGTTTAGGAATAATTTGGAGGAGGAGGTGAGATGAATGGGGATGATGGAGGGAGAGATGAAGAGTTTCTTTCTAGTTGTAGGGATTTGAGGGGTTACTAGAAAGTGGAGGACTATAGAGGAAAAAGTGAGAGCTAAAAGAGACATAGTTATAGTAGAGTAAATGGTCAAAGTGTTGGTTACCTGACTCCTGCCCTGACTAACTGCCTCTGAAATAACTGCCACTTATCTCCGAAGCCACTTTGCACAAGAAGACGCGTGCCCACCCCATCACAAGTGCACCCCTTACAGAGCTTCTAAATATATAGGGCACATTAAACTATCAGGTGAAGGCCATTGTGGGAGCAGCATATGGCTAAATTAGCAGCTGGTCTTCTCACCAGGAGATGGCTGGGTGATCAAACACAGAGCTAGGACTCTAGTCTCTGCAGTTTAGCACCTCTAAAATTCAGATAAGATCTAGAGTGGGGAAGGGATAGACATATGTGGGTATTGACTGGAGTGGGACAGATAAAGCAGAGAAGTTATGCAGAGCATGTACCAGTGAGGTTAATCAGCAAAGCAGAGCATTAGATTACAGCAGACACAGCAAACAGAGAAGTTATGCTGCGCATGTACCAGTGAGGTGAATCAGCAAAGCAGAGCATTAGATTACAGCCGACACAGCAAACAGAGAAGTTATGCAGAGCATGTACCATTGAGGTTATTCCACTGCGACCTCCACAACTCTTCCAAGGGGCATTGATATTTTTTTTTATTCCACTGCGACCTCCGCCACTCTTCCAAAAGGCATTGATAATGTCTTTTATTCCACTGTAACCTCCACCACTGTTCTAAGGGGCATTAAAACCGTCTTGTTAAGCTACTGTGACCTCCATGTCTCAACCACAGGGCATTGTTTTTGGCTTTTTATTCCACTGCGAACTCCACCACTCTGCCAAGGGGCATTAAAACCGTCTTGTTAAGCTACTGTGATGTCCACGTCTCTTCCACGGGGCATTGATATTGTCTTTTTATTCCACTGTAACCTCCACCACTCTTCCAAGAGGCATTGATATTGTCTTTTTATTCCACTGTAACTTCCACCACTCTTCCAAAGAGCATTGATATTGTCTTTTTATTCCACTGCGACCTCCACCACTCTTCCAAGGTTCATTGATATTGTCTTTTTTATCCACTGCGACATCCAACACTCTTCCAAGGGTCATTAAAACCATCTTGTTAAGCTACTGTGACCTCCAAGTCTCTTCCAAGGGGCACTAAAACCGTTTGGTTCAACCACTCTGTACTCCACAGCTCTTCCAAGGGGCATACATCTTGTCTTTTTATTTCACTGTAACTTCCACCACTCTTTCAAGGTGCATTGATATTGTATTTTTATTCCACTGTAACCTCCACCACTCTTCCAAGGGGCATTGATATTGTCTTTTTATTTTACTGCGACCTCCATCACTCTTCCAAGCAGCATTGAAACCGTCTTGTTAAGGTACTGTGACCTCCACGTCTATTCCACGGTGTATTAAAACTTTCTGGTTAAACCACTGTGAACTCCTCAGCTCTTCCAAGGGCATTGATATTGTCTTTTTATTCCACTGTAACCTCCACCACTCTTCCAAGGGGCATTGATATTGTCTTTTTATTTTACTGCGACCTCCACCACTCTTCCAAGGGGCATTAATATTGTCTTTTTATTCCACTGTGACCTCCACGTCTCTTCCAAGGGGCATTGATATTTTCTTTTTATTTAATTGGAACCTCCACCACTCTTCCAAGGGGCATTGATATTGTCTTTTTATTCCACTGTAACCTCCACCATTCTTGCAAGGGACATTGATATTGTCTTTTTATTCCACTGTAACCTCCACCACTCTTCCAAGGGGCATAGATGTTGTCTTTTTATTCCACTGTAACCTCCACCACTCTTCCAAGGGGCAGGGCATTGATATTGTCTTTTTAATCCACAGCGACCTCTACATCTCCTCCAAGTGGCTTTAAAACAGTCTTGATAAGCTTCTGTGACCTCCACGTCTATTCCAAGGGGCATTAAAACTGCATGGTTAAACCACTTCGACCTCCACCACTCTTCCAAGGGGCATTAAAACTGTCTTGTTAAGCTACTGTGACCTCCACGTCCCATCCACTGGGCATTGATATTGTCTTTTTATTCCACTGCGACCTCCACCACTCTTCCAAGGGGCATTGATATTGTCATTTTAAGCCACTGCGACCTCCACCACTCTTTCAAGGGACATTGATATTGTCTTTTTATTCCACTGCGACCTTCACCCCTCTGCAAAGGAACATTGATTTTGTCTTTTTAATCCACTGCGACCTCCATCACTCTTCCAAGAAGCATTAAAACCGTCTTGTTTAGCTACTGTGACCTCCACGTCTATTCCACGGTGCCTTAAAACCTTCTGGTTAAACCACTGAGAACTCCACAGCTCTTCCAAGGGGCATTGTTATTGTCTTTTTATTCCACTGTAACCTCCACCACTCTTCCAAGGGGCATTGATATTGTCTTTTTATTTTACTGCGACCTCAACCACTCTTCCAAGTGTCATTGATATTGTCTTTTTATTCCACTGTAACCTCCATCACTCTTCCAAGGGGCATTGATATTGTCTTTTTATTCCACTGCAACCTCCACCTCTCTTCCAAGGAGCATTAAAACCATCTTGAGAAGCTACTGTGACCCCCAAGTCTCTTCCACGAGGCATTGATATTGTCTTTTTATTCCACTGCGACCTCCACCACTCTTCTAAGGGGCATTGATATTGTCTTTTTATTCCACTGCGACCTCCACCACTCTTCCAAGGGGCATTAAAAATGTCTTGTTAAGCTACTGTGACCTCCACGTCTCTTCCAAGGGGCATTAAACCGTCTGGTTAAACCACTCTGTACTCCACTGCTCTTCCAAGAGGCATTGATATTGTCTTTTTATTCGACTGTAACCTCCACCACTCTTCCAAGGGGCATTGATATTATCTCTGTTTTCCACTGCGACCTCCACCACTCTTCCAAGGGGATTTGATATTGTTTTTTTTATCCACTGCGACCTCCACCACTCTTCCAATGGGCATTAAAACCGTCTTGTTATGCTGCTTTGACCTCCACGTCCCTTCCACGGGGCACTAAAACCGTTTGGTTAAACCACTCTGTACTCCACAGCTCTTCCAAGGGGCATTGATATTGTCTTTTTATTTCACTGTAACTTCCACCACTCTTTCAAGGGGCATTGATATTGTATTTTTATTCCACTGTAACCTCCACCACTCTTCCAAGGGGCATTGATATTGTATTTTTAATCAACTGCGAGCTCCATCACTCTTTCAAGAAGCATTGAAACCGTCTTGTTAAGCTACTGTGACCTCCACGTCTATTCCACGGTGTATTAAAACTTTCTGGTTAAACCACTGTGAACTCCACAGCTCTTCCAAGGGGCATTGATATTGTCTTTTTATTCCACTCTAACCTCCACAACTCTTCCAAGGCTCATTGATATTGTCTTTTTATTTTACTGCGACCTCCACCACTCTTCCAAGGGGCATTAATATTGTCTTTTTATTCCACTGCGACCTCTACCACTCAACTAAGGGGCATTGATATTGTCTTTTTAATCCACTGCGACCTCCACCACTCTTCCAAGGGGCATTAAAACAGTCTTGATAAGCTACTGTGACCTCCACGTCTCTTCCAAGGGGCATTAAACCGTCTGGTTAAACCACTCTGTACTCCACAGCTCTTCCAAGAGGCATTGATATTGTCTTTTTATTCGACTGTAACCTCCACCACTCTTCCAAGGGGCATTGATATTGTCTCTGTTTTCCACTGCGACCTTCACCACTCTTCCAAGGGGATTTGATATTGTCTTTTTTATCCACTGCGACCTCCACCACTCTTCCAATGGGCATTAAAACCGTCTTGTTATGCTACTGTGACCTCCACGTCTTTTCCAAGGGGCATTAAAACCGTCTGGTTAAACCGCTCTGAGCTCCACAGCTGTTCCAAGGTGCATTGACAATGTCTTTTTATTCCATTGTAACCTTTTGCACTCTTCCAAGCGCATTGATATTGTCTTTTTATTCCTCTGCGACGTCCACGACTCTTCCAAGGGGCATTAATACCGTCTTGTTAAGCTACTATAACCTCCAATTTTCTTACATAGGGCATTGATATTGTCTTTTTATACCACTGTAACCTCCACCACTCTTCCAAAGGGCATTGATATTGTCTTTTTATTCCTCTGTAACCTCCACCAATCTTCCAAGGTGCATTGATATTGTCTTTTTATTCCACGGCGACCTCCAACACTCTTCTAAGGGGCATTGACATTGTCTTTTAAATCCACAACGATCTCCACCACTCTTCCAAGGGGCATTAAAACAGTCTTGTTTAGCTATTGTGACCTCCTCGTCTGTTCCAAGGGGCATTAAAACAGTCTGGTTAAACACTCTGAACTCCACAGCTCTTACAAGAGGCATTGATATTGTCTTTTCATTTGACTGTAACATCCACCACTCTTCCAAGCGGCATTGATATTGTCTTTTTATTCCACTGCGACCTCCACCACTCTTCCAAGGGGCATTGATATTGTCTTTTTCATCAACTGCGACCTCCACCTCTCTTCCAAGGTGCATTAATATTGTCTTTTTATTACACTGCGAACTCCACCACTCTTCCAAGGGTCATTGATATTGTCTTTTTATTCCACTGTAACTTCCACCACTCTTCCAAGGGGCATTAATTTTGTCTTTTTATTCAACTGCGACCTCCACCACTCTTCCAAGGGTCATTGATATTGTCTTTTTATTCCACTGTAACCTCCACCACTCTTCCAAGGGGCATTGATATTGTCTTTTCATTCCACTGTAACCTCCACCATTCTTCCAAGGGACATTGATATTGTCTTTTTATTCCACTGTAACCTCCACCACTCTTCCAAGGGGCATTGATTTTGTCTTTTTATTCCACTGTAACATCCACCACTCTTCCAATGGGCATTGATATTGTATTTTTAATCCACTGCGACCTCTACCACTGCTCCAAGTGGCTTTAAAACAGTCTTGATAAGCTTCTGTGACCTCCACGTCTCTTCCAAGGGGCATTAAAAAAGCATGGTTAAACCACTCTGAACTCCACAGCTCTTCCAAGAGTCATTGATATTGTCTTCTTATTCAACTGTAACCTCCACCACTCTACCAAGGGGCATTGATATTGTCTTTTTTTTCCACTGCGACCTCCACCACTCTTCCAAGGGGAATTGATATTGTCTTTTTAATCCACTGCGACCTCCACCACTCTTCCAAGGGGCATTAAAACCGTCTTGTTAAGCTACTGTGACCTCCACGTCCCTTCCACGGGGCATTGATTTTGTCTTTTTAATCCACTGCGACCTCCACCACTCTTCCAAGGGGCATTGATATTGTCTTTTTAATCCACTGCGACCTCCACCACTCTTCCAAGGGACATTGATATTGATTTTTATTCCACTGCGACCTTCACCCCTCTACAAAGGAACATTGATATTGTCTTTTTTTTCCACTGTAACCTCCACAACTCTTTTAAGGGGCATTGATATTTTCTTTTTATTCCACTGCGACCTCCACCAATCTTCCAAGGGGCATCGATAATGTCTTTTTAATCCACTGCGACCTCCACCACTCTTCCAGGGGGCATTAAAACCATCTTGTTAAGCTCCTGTGACATCCACGTCTCTTCCAAGGGGCATTAAAACTGTCAATTTAAACAACTCTGAACTCCACAGCTCTTGCAAGAGGCATTGATATTGTCTTTTTATTCCACTGAGACCTCCAACACTCTTCCAAGGGCCATTGATTTTGTCTTTTTAATCCACTGCGACCTCCATCTCTCTTCCAAGAAGAATTAAAACTGTCTTGTTTAGCTACTGTGACCTCCATGTCTATTCCACGGTGCCTTAAAACCTACTGGTTAAACAAGTGTGAACTCCCAGCTCTTCCAAGGGGCATTGATATTGTCTTTTTATTCCACTGTAACTTCCACCACTCTTCCAAGGGGCAGTAAAACCATCTTGTTAAGCTACTGTGACCTCCACGTCTCTTCCAAGGGGCATTAAAACCGTCAATTTAAACCACTCTGAACTCCACAGCTCTTGCAAGAGGCATTGATATTGTCTTTTTATTCCACTGTAACCTCCACCACTCTTCCAAGGGGCATTGATATTGTCTTTTTATTTTTCTGCGACCTCCACCACTCTTCCAAGGGGCATTAATATTGTCTTTTTATTTCACTGCGACCTCTACCACTCATCTAAGGGGCATTGATATTGTCTTTTTAATCCACTGCGACCTCCACCACTCTTCCAAGGGGCATTAAAACAGTCTTGATAAGCTACTGTGACCTCCACGTCTCTTCCAAGGGGCATTAAACCGTCTGGTTAAACCACTCTGTACTCCACAGCTCTTCCAAGAGGCATTGATATTGTCTTTTTATTCGACTGTAACCTCCACCTCTCTTCCAAGGGGCATTGATATTGTCTCTGTTTTCCATTGCGACCTCCACCACTCTTCCAAGGGGATTTGATATTGTCTTTTTTATCCACTGCGACCTTCACCACTCTTCCAATGGGCATTAAAACCGTCTTGTTATGCTACTGTGACCTCCACGTCTCCTCCAAGGGGCATTAAAACCGTCTGGTTAAACCGCTCTGAGCTCCACAGCTCTTCCAAGGTGCATTGACAATGTCTTTTTATTCCATTGTAACCTTTTGCACTCTTCCAAGCGCATTGATATTGTCTTTTTATTCCTCTGCGACGTCCACGACTCTTCCAAGGGGCATTAAAACCGTCTTGTTAAGCTACTGTGACCTCCAAGTTTCTTACACAGGGCATTGATATTGTCTTTTTATACCACTGTAACCTCCACCACTCTTCCAAAGGGCATTGATATTGTCTTTTTATTCCTCTGTAACCTCCACCAATCTTCCAAGGTGCATTGATATTGTCTTTTTATTCCACGGCGACCTCCACCACTCTTCTAAGGGGCATTGACATTGTCTTTTAAATCCACAACGATCTCCACCACTCTTCCAAGGGGCATTAAAACAGTCTTGTTTAGCTACTGTGACCTCCTCGTCTCTTCCAAGGGGCATTAAAACAGTCTGGTTAAACCCTCTGAACTCCACAGCTCTTACAAGAGGCATTGATATTGTCTTTTCATTTGACTATAACATCCACCACTCTTTCAAGCGGCATTGATATTGTCTTTTTATTCCACTGCGACCTCCACCACTCTTCCAAGGGGCATTGATATTGTCTTTTTAACCAACTGCGACCTCCACCTCTTTTCTAAGGGGCATTAATATTGTCTTTTTATTACACTGCGACCTCCACCACTCTTTCAAGGGTCATTTATAATATCTTTTTATTCCACTGTAACTTCCACCACTCTTCGAAGGGGCATTAATATTGTCTTTTTATTCAACTGCGACCTCCACCACTCTTCGAAGGGTCATTGATATTGTCTTTTTAATTCACTGTAACCTCCACCACTCTTCCAAGGGGCATTGATATTGTCTTTTTATTCCACTGCGACCTCCACCACTGTTCCAAGGGTCATTGATATTGTCTTTTTATTCCACTGTAACCTCCACCACTCTTCCAACGGGCATTGATATTGTCTTTTTATTCCACTGCGACCTCCACCACTCTTCCAAGGGTCATTGATATTGTCTTTTTATTCCACTGTTAACTCCACCACTCTTCCAAGGGGCATTGATATTGTCTTTTTATTCCACTGCGACCTCCACCTCGCTTCCAAGGGGCATTAAAACCATCTTGTTAAGCTACTGTGACCTCCAAGTCTCTTCCACGAGGCATTGATATTGTCTTTTTATTCCTCTGCGACGTCCACGACTCTTCCAAGGGGCATTAAAACCGTCTTGTTAAGCTACTGTGACCTCCAAGTTTCTTACACAGGGCATTGATATTGTCTTTTTATTCCACTGTAATCTCCACCACTCTTCCAAAGTGCATTGATATTGTCTTTTTATTCCTCTGTAACCTCCACCAATCTTCCAAGGTGCATTGAAATTGTCATTTTATTCCACGGCGACCTCCACCACTCTTCTAAGGGGCATTGACATTTTCTTTTAAACCCACAACGATCTCCGCCACTCTTCCAAGGGACATTAAAACAGTCTTGTTAAACTACTGTGACCTCCTCATCTCTTCCAAGGGGCGTTAAAACATTCTGGTTAAACACTCTGAACTCCACAGCTCTTACAAGAGGCATTGATATTGTCTTTTCATTTGACTGTAACATCCACCACTCTTCCAAGCGGCATTGATATTGTCTTTTTATTCCACTGCGACCTCCACCACTCTTCCAAGGGGCATTGATATTGTCTTTTTAATCAACTGCGACCTCCACCTCTCTTCCAAGGGGCATTAATATTGTCTTTTTATTACACTGCGACCTCCACCACTCTTCCAAGGGGCATTGATATTGTCTTTTTATTCCACTGCGACCTCCACCACTCTTCCAAGGGTCATTGATATTGTCTTTTTATTCCACTGTAACCTCCACCACTCTTACAACGGGCAATGATATTGTCTTTTTATTCCACTGCGTCCTCCACCACTCTTCCAAGGGTCATTGATATTGTCTTTTTATTCCACTGTAACCTCCACCACTCTTCCAAGGGGCATTGATATTGTCTTTTTATTCCACTGCGACCTCCACCTCTCTTCCAAGGGGCATTAAAACCATCTTGTTAAGCTACTGTGACCTCCAAGTCTCTTCCACAAGGCATTGATATTGTCTTTTTATTCCACTGCGACCACCACATCTCTTCCAAGGGGGATTGATACTATCTTTTCATTCGACTGTAACATCCACCACTCTTCCAAGTGGCATTGATATTGTCTTTTTATTCCACTGCGACCTCCACCACTCTTCCAAGGGGCATTGATATTGTCTTTTTAATCAACTGTGACCTCCACCTCTCTTCCAAGGGGCATTAAAACCGTCTTGTGAAGCTACTGCGACCTCTACGTCCCTTCCACGGGGCATTGATATTGCCTTTTTATTCCACTGCGACCTCCACCACTTTTCCAAGTGGCATTGATATTGTATTTTTAATCCACTGCGACCTCTACCACTCTTCAATGGGGCATTGATATTGTCTTTTTAATCTACTGTGACCTCCATGTCTCTTCCAAGGGGCATTAAAACCGTCAATTTAAACCACTCTGTACTACACAGCTCTTCCAAGCTGCACTGGTATTGTCTTTTTATTCCACTCTAACCTCTACAACTCTTCCAAGAGGCATTAACATTGTATATTAATTCCACTGCGACCTCCACCACTTTTCCAAGGGGCATTAAGACCTTCTTGTTAAGCTACAGAGACCTCCACAAACTCTTCCATTGGGCATTGATATTGTCTTTTTACTCCACTGTAACCTCCATCACTTTTCCAATGGGCATTGATTTTGTCTTTTTATTCCACTGCGACCTCTACCACTCTTCCAATGGGCATTGATATTGTCTTTTTAATCCACTGCCACCTCCACCACTCTTCCAAGGAGCATTAAAGCCATCTTGTTAAGCTACTGTCAAGTCCATGTCTATTCCACGGGGCATTGATATTGTATTTTTATTCCACTGTAACCTCCACCACTCTTCCAATGGGCATTGATTTTGTCTTTTTATTCCACTGCGACCTCTACCACTCTTCCAATGGGCATTGATATTGTCTTTTTAATCCACTGCCACCTCCACCACTCTTCCAAGGAGCATTAAAGCCATCTTGTTAAGCTACTGTACAGTCCATGTCTATTCCACGGGGCATTAATATTGTATTTTTATTCCACTGTAACCTCCACCACTCTTCCAAGTTGCATTGACATTGTCTTTTTATTCCACTGCGACTTCCACCTTTCTTCTAAGGGGCATTGATATTGTCTTTTTAATCCACTGCGACCTCCACCACTCTTCCAAGGGGCATTAAAACAGTCTTGATAAGCTACTGTGACCTCCACGTCCCTTCCAAGGGGCATTAAAACCGTCTGGTCAAACCACTCTAAACTCCACAGCTCTTCCAAGGGGCATTGATATTGTCTTTTATTCCACTGTAACCTCCACCACTCTTCCGAGGGGCATTGATTTTGTCTTTTTATTCCACTGCGACCTCCACCACTCTTCCAATGGGCATTGTTATTGTCTTTATAATCCCCTGCAACTTCCACCACTCTTCCAAGGGGGATTAAAACCGTCTTGTTAAGCTATTGTGACCTCCACGTCCCTTCCACGGGGCATTGATATTGTTTTTTTATTCCACTGCGACCTCCACCACTCTTCCAAGGGACATTGATATTGTCTTTTTAATCCACTGCGAACTTCACCATTCTTCCAAGAGGCATTAAAACCGTCTTGTTATGCTACTGTGACGTCGACTTCTCTTCCAAGGGGCATTAAAACCATCTTGTTAAACCACTCTGAACTCCACAGCTCTTCCAAGGGGCATTTGTATTGTCTTTTTATCCACTCTAACCTCCACCACTCTTCCAAAGGGCATTGACAATGTCTTTTTATTCCACTGCTTCCTCCACCACTCTTCTAAGGTGCATTAAAACCATATTGTTAAGCTACAGTGACCTCCACATCTATTCCACGGGGCATTGATATTGTCTTTTTATTCCACTGTTACCTCCACCAATCTTCCAAGGGGCATTGATATTGTTTTTTTATTCCACTGCTACGTCCACCACTCTTCCAAGGGGCATTAAAACCGTGTTGTTAAGTTACTGTGACCTCCACGTCTCTTCCAAGGAGCGTTAAAAGCGTCTCGTTATACCACTCTGAACTCCACAGCTCTTCCAAGGGGCATTATTATTGTCTTTTTATTCCACTGTAACCTCCACCACTCTTCCAAGGGGCTTTGATATTGTCTATTTATTCCACTGCGACCTCCAACAGTCTTCCAAGAGGCATTAAAACCGTCTTGTTAAGCTACTGTGACCTCCACGTCTCTTCCACGGTGCATTGAAATTGTCTATTTATTCCACTGTAACCTCCACCACTCGTCCAAGGGGCATTGATATTATCTTTTTATTCCACTGCGACCTCCACCACTCTTCAAAGGGGCATTGATAATGTCTTTTTATTCCACTGCGACCTCCACCACTGTTCCAAGGGGCATTAAAACCGTCTTGTTAAGCTATTGTGACATCCACATCTCTTCCACGGGGCATTGATATTGTCTTTTTATTTAACTGTAACCTCCACCACTGTTCCAAGGGGAATTGATATTGTCTTTTTATTCCACTGTAACCTCCATCACTCTTCCAAGGGGAATTGATATTGTCTTTTTATTCAACTGTAACCTCCACCACTCTTCCAAGGGGCATTGATATTGTCTTTTGATTCCACTGCGACCTCCACCACTCTTCCAAGGGGCATTCATATTGTCTTTTCAATCCACTGCGACCTACACCACTCTACCAAGGGGCATTAAAACCGTCTTGTTAAGCTACTGTCACATCCACGTCACTTTCGAGGAGAATTAAAACCGTCAATTTAAACCCCTCTGAACTCCACAGCTCTTGCAAGGGGCATTGATATTGCCTTTTTATTCCAATGTAACTTCCAGCACACTTCCAAGGGGCATAGATATTGTCTTTTTATTCCACTGTATCCTCCACCACTCTTCCAAGGGGCATTGATATTGTCTTTTTATTCCTCTGGGACCTTCACCACTCTTCCAAGTGGCATTGATGTTGTCTTTTTAATACACTACGACCTCCACCACTCTTCCAAGGGGCATTAAAACCGTATTGTTAAGCTACTGTGACCTCCACGTCTCTTCCAAGGTGCAATAAAACCGTCAATTTAAACCACTTTGAACTCCACAGCTCTTGCAAGAGGCATTGATATTGTCTTTTTACTCCACTGTAACCTACAGCACTCTTTCAAGGGGCATTGATATTCTCTTTTTATTCCACTACGACTTCCACCTCCCTTCCAAGGGGCATTAAAACAGCCTTGTTAAGATACTGTGATCTCCACGTCTCTTTCACGGGGCATTGATATTGTCTTTTTATTCCACTGTATCCTCCACCACTCTTCCAAGGGGCATTGATATTGTCTTTTTATTCCACTGGGACCTTCACCACTCTTCCAAGTGGCATTGATATTGTCTTTTTAATCCACTGCGACCTCCACCACTTTTCCAAGGGGCATTAAAACCGTCTTGTTAATATACTGTGACCTCCACGTCTCTTCCAAGGGGCAATAAAACCATCTGGTTAAACCACTCTGATCTCCACAGCTCTTCCAAGGGGCATTGGTATTGTCTCTTTATTCCACTCTAACCTCCACCACTCTTCAAAGGGGTCATTGACATTGTCTTTTTATTCCACTGCGACCTCCATCATTCTTCCAAGAGGCATTAAAACCATCTTGTTAAGCTACTGTGACCTCCACGTCTCTTCCACGGTGCATTGAAATTGTCTATTTATTCCACTGCGACCTCCACCACTCTTCCAAGGGGCATTGATAATGTCTTTTTATTCCACTGCGACCTCCACCACTGTTCCAAGGGGCATTAAAAGCGTCTTGTTAAGCTATTGTGACATCCACATCTCTTCCAAGGGGCATTGGTATTGTCTTTTTATTCCACTCTAACCTCCACCACTCTTCAAAGGGGCATTGACATTGTCTTTTTATTCCACTGCGACCTCCATCATTCTTCCAAGGGGCATTGATATTGTCTTTTTATTCCACTGCCACCTCCACCACTCTTCCAAGGGGAATTGATATTTTCTTTTTAATCCACTGCGACATCCACCACTTTTCCAAAGGGCATTAGAAATGTTAATTTAAACCACTCTGAACTCCACAGCTATTCCAAGAAACATTGATATTGTCTTTTTATTGGACTGTAACCTCCAACACTCTTCCAAGGGGCATTAAAACCGTCTTCTTAAGCTACTGTGACCTCCACATCTCTTCCAAGGGGCATTAAAACCGTCAATTTAAACCACTCTGAACTCCACAGCTCTTGCAAGAAGCATTGATATTGTCTTTTTATTCCACTGTAACCTCCACCACTCTTCCAAGGGGCATTGATTTTGTCTTTTTAATCCTCTGCAACCTCCAACACTCTTCCAAGAAGCATTAAAACTGTCTTGTTTAGCTACTGTGACCTCCACGTCTATGCCACGGTGCATTAAAACCTTCTGGTTAAACCAGTGTGAACTCCACAGCTCTTCCAAGGGGCATTGATATTGTCTTGTTATTCCACTGTAACCTCCACCACACTTCCAAGGGGCATTGATATTGTGTTTTTATTCTACTGCGACCTAAAACAATCTTCCAAGGGGCATTAATATTGTCCTTTTATTCCACTGCGACCTCCACCATTCTTCCAAAGATCATTGATATTGTCTTTTTATTCCACTGTAACCTCCACCACTCTTCCAAGGGGCATTGATATTGTCTTTCTATTCCACTGCGACCTCCACCTCTCTTCCAAGGGGCATTAAAACCATCTTGTTAAGCTACTGTGACCTCCAAGTCTCTTCCATGAGGCATTGATATTGTCTTTTTATTCCACTGCGAACTCCACATCTCTTCCAAGGGGAATTGAAATTGTCTTTTTAATCCACTGCGATCTCCACCATTCTTCCAAGGGGCATTAAAACTGTCTTGTTAAGCTACAGTGACCTCCACATCTCTTCCACGGGTCATTGATATTGTCTTTAAATTCCACTGTAACCTCCACCACTCAACCAAGGGGCATTGATATTGTATTTTTATTCCACTGCGACCTCCACCACTCTTCCAAAGGACATTGATATTGTCTTTTTAATCCACTGCGACCTCCACCACTCTTCCAAAGGGCATTAAAACCATCTTGTTAAGCTACTGTGACCTCCACGTCTCTTCCACGGAGCATTGATATTGTCTTTTTAATCCACTGCGACCTCCGCTACTCTTCCAAGGGGCATTGATATTGTCTTTTTTTCCACTGCGACTACCACCACTCTTACAAGGGGCATTTATATTGTCTTCTTAATCAACTGCGACCTCCACCACTCTTCAAAGAGGCATGAAAACCGTCTTGTTAACCTACTTTGACATCCACGTCAATTCCACGGGGCATTGATATTGTCTTTTTATTCCACTGCGACCTACACCACTCTTCCAAGGGGCATTAAAACCTTATTTGTTAAGCTACTGTGACCTCCACGTCTCTTCCAAGGTGCATTACAACCGTCAATTTAAACCACGCTGAACTCCACAGGTCTTGCAAGAGGCATTGATATTGTCATTTTACTCCACTGTAACCTACAGCACTCTTTCAAGTGGCATTGATATTGTCTTTTTATTCCACTACGACTTCCACCACTCTCCCAAGGTGCATTAAAAACATGTTGTTTAGCTACTGTAACGTCCATGTCTATTCCACCGGGCATTGATATTGTCTTTTTATTCCACTGTATCCTCCACATCTCTTCCAAGGGGAATTGATATTGTCTTTTTATTCCACTGCGATCTCCACCATTCTTCCAAGGGGCATTAAAACTGTCTTGTTAAGCTACAGTGACCTCCAAATCTCTTCCATGGTGCACTGATATTGTCTTTAAATTCCACTGTAACCTCCACCACTCAACCAAGGGGCATTGATATTGTATTTTTATTCTACTGCGACCTCTACCACTCTTCCAAAGGGCATTGATATTGTCTTTTTAATCCACTGCGACCTCCACCACTCTTCCAAAGGGCGTTAAAACCATCTTGTTAAGCTACTGTGACCTCCACGTCTCTTCCACGGAGCATTGATATTGTCTTTTTAATCCACTGCGACCTCCGCTACTCTTCCAAGGGGCATTGATATTGTCTTTTTTTCCACTGCGACTACCACCACTCTTACAAGGGGCATTTATATTGTCTTCTTAATCAACTGCGACCTCCACCACTCTTCAAAGAGGCATGAAAACCGTCTTGTTATCCTACCTTGACATCCACGTCAATTCCACGGGGCATTGATATTGTCTTTTTATTCCACTGCGACCTACACCACTCTTCCAAGGGTCATTGATATTGTCTTTTTAATTAACTGTGACCTCCACCACTCTTCCAAGGGGCATTAAAACTGTCTGGTTAAACCACTCTGAACTCCACAGCTCTTCCAAGGGGCATTGATATTGTCGCTCTTTTCCACTGTAACCTCCACCACTCTTCCAAGGGGCATTGATTTTGTCTTTTTATTCCACTGCGACCTTAACCATTCTTCCATTGGGCATTGATATTGTCTTTTTAAATCACTGCGACCTCCACCACTATTCCAAGGGGCATTAAAACCGTATTGTTAAGCTACTGTGACCTCCACGTCTCTTCCAAGGTGCATTAAAACCGTTAATTTAAACCACTTTGAACTCCACAGGTCTTGCAAGAGGCATTGATGTTGTCTTTTTTCTCCACTGTAACCTACAGCACTCTTTCAAGTGGCATTGATATTGTCTTTTTATTCCACTACGACTTCCACCACTCTACCAAGGTGCATTAAAAACATCTTGTTTAGCTACTGTAACGTCCATGTCTATTCCACCGGGCATTGATATTGTCTTTTTATTCCACTGTATCCTCCACCACTCTTCCAAGTGGTATTGATATTGTCTTTTTATTCCACGGTGACTTCCACCTCTCTTCTAAGGGGCATTGATATTGTCTTTTTAATCCACTGCGACCTCCACCACTCTTCCAAGGGGCATTAAAACAGTCTTGATAATCTACTGTGACCTCCACGTCTCATCCAAGGGGCATTAAAACTGTAAATTTAAACCACTCTCAACTCCACAGCTCTTGCAAGGGGCTTTGATATTGTTCTTTATTCCACTGTAACCTCCACCACTTTTCTAAGGGGCATTGATATTGTCTTTTTAATCCACTGCGACCTCCACCACTCTTCCAAGGACCATTAAAACAGTCTTGATAAGCTACTGTGACCTCCACGTCTCTTCCAAGGGGCATTAAACCGTCTGGTTAAACCACTCTGTACTCCACAGCTCTTCCAAGAGGCATTGATATTGTCTTTTTATTCGACTGTAACCTCCACCACTCTTCCAAGCGGCATTGATATTGTCTCTGTTTTCCACTGCGACCTCCACCACTCTTCCAAGTGTCTTTGATATTGTCTTTTTTATCCACTGCGACCTCCACCACTCTTCCAATGGGCATTAAAATAGTCTTGTTATGCTACTGTGACCTACACGTTCCTTCCATGGGGCATTGATATTGTCTTTTTGTAACATACCTGGCGGCGTCCTTGCATAGTGGTTAATCTCCCACTGTGCAAGAGCGCGCACTTGATCTCCAATCCAGAATGTCTCTCTGGCTTCCCTCCATGCTGTCTGTTTGCTTCTGTTTCTGCTGCTTAAGGGCGGCGCCCGATCACTTCCTGCTTTTTGTACCTGCTGCAGGCACACCCCTTGTGCGTCCTCAGCCTATTGCTGTCTGTCACCTGGTATTTAAACCAGCTGCTCCAATTAACCCATGCCTGAGCATTGTGTTCTGTCAGTTGGCTTCTGGTCACTGATATGCCCGGTCCCGTTTATGATTCCTGCCTTCGGTATCAGTTCCCGTGTCTGAACTGTGTCCTGTCTGTATTATCTTCTAGCCTGTTGTCTTCTGCCTATCCTGGAGGCTGTATTTCCAGACCTGTGTGAACACGCTCCTAGCCTGTTCTTTCTGCCTTTTAGTGGCCGCATATCTAGACCCGCTCCTGTATCTTGCTGCTGTGTCTGTTCTTGTCTGAATACTCTCCTAGCCTGTTTCCTGTTTTTCTCTATGTCCGTACCTTCCCTTTTTCTGCATTGTCTGAACTCGTACCTAATTCCTGCTCGTTGTCACTGTACTTCCGTTTGTGAGTTTGTGGTCCACTTGCTACTTCACTGCAAGTACCCTGTGTGTATCTGGTTCTGCCTTTCCCTTCCTGTCTGTTCCGTGTGAACTGAGCCCTGTCCCCTCCGCTCTGCCTTGCTTGCCGCTTCGGCGGTTCTTGCTTGCTCAGCCCTGTCCACCGTGTCTGCGGTTTCGCTTTACTCAGCCCTGTCCACCGCGTCTGCGGTTTCGCTTTGCTCAGCCTTGTCCACCGCGTCTGCGGTTTCGCTTTGCTCAGAGCTGTCCACCGCGTCTGCGGTTTCGCTTTGCTCAGCCCTGTCCACCGCGTCTGCGGTTTCGCTTTGCTCAGCCCTGTCCACCGCGTCTGTGGTTTCGCTTTGCTCAGCCCTGCCAACCGCGTCTGCGGTTTCGCTTTGCTCTGCCCTGTCCACCGCGTCTGCGGTTTCGCTTTGCTCAGCCCTGTCCACCGCGTCTGCGGTTTCGCTTTGCTCAGCCCTGTCCACCACGTCTGCGGTTTCGCTTTGCACTGCCCTGTCCACCGCGTCTGCGGTTTCGCTTCGCTCAGCCCTGTCCACCGCGTCTGCGGTTTCGCTTTGCTCAGCCCTGCCAACCGCGTCTGCGGTTTTGCTTTGCTCAGCCCTGTCAACTGCGTCTGCGGTTTCGCTTTGCTCAGCCCTGTCCACCGCGTCTGCGGTTTCGCTTTGCTCAGCCCTGTCCACCACGTCTGCGGTTTCGCTTTTCACTGCCCTGTCCACCGCGTTTGCGGTTTCGCTTCGCTCAGCCCTGTCCACCGCATCTGCGGTTTCGCGTTGCTCAGCCCTGTCCACCGCGTCTGCGGTTTCGCTTTGCTCAGCTTTGTCAACCGCGTCTGCTTTTTCGCTCTGCTCTGCCTTGTCTACCGCGTCTGCTTTTTTGCTCTGCTCAGCCTTGTCTACTGCGTCTGCGGTTCTGCTCTGCTCGGCCTTGACTACCGCAACTGCGGTTTCGCTTTACTTTGTTTGTTTACCGCATCTGCGGCTACGAATCTGTCTCCCAGTCTGTACTGGACCCTACCCAGCCTGCGCTCTAGTCTGCCTGTTCCTGTATTCCCCGGTGTGGATCAACAGCCGTGTCCGGAGTCTGACCTGGAGTAGACCCTGGTCCCTCTGCTCGGTTCCTCCCTGGTGCACGGGCGTCGTATGCCGTCGTGCGACCTTGGTCGGATCGGGCAGATACTTAGTTACGCCCCTCCAGACACTCTCCGGTTCATGGCACAGTGGAACCACTAAACACGCACACGCCAGTCAGTCCGGGCGTGTGCATTACAGCATGCTCAGGCCATGGTTCCCGTTGTGTCCCACGGCCTTCGCTCTCTGAGACGTTTTCCAGCGAATACGTGCATTAAAAATAAATAAAAAAAAATATATATATATATTTTTTTTCTTTAGCTGAGTTCCAGGCGAATTACGCACCCGTCCAGATGGATCTTTCTGCACTCGTTCCTGCGGATCCGCCACGGTACTACGGGGATCCAAGACAGAGTCGTGCATTTGTGGAGCAATGCATGCTACACTTCAAGTTCTACCCTCTTTGTTTTCCCACCGATCGGGCTAAGTTGGGATTCATGATGTCTTACCTAGCGGGTGATGCCTTGAAATGGATCACCCCCCTATGGGATGCACAGGATTCTATCGTCCTGGACATAATGGCCTGCCTGGTGGCCTTTCTAATGGTCTTCGATGATCCTAACCCGGAGGCTCCTGCGGAAGCTTCACTTCCCAATATCCCGGTGCAGCCCCGATGAGTAAAGTGTGTAGGTAGCGCACTAGTCCTCCTGCCCCAAGAGACTACTGCCCATCCAGAATCCACACAGGATGACTACGCTCTTCGGAATACTTCTCCCAACCTCAAGAGGCAGTCCAGGCGTGCTAGGCGTAGAGGCAAGCCGTCATGCCTGGGTCTGTCCTCCCAAAGACCTCCTGATCCCAACCTTGAAATCCCTGCTGAAGCTTCCTTTCTCTGTATCCCGGAGCAGCCCCTACAGGTAATATGCGTGGGTAGCGCACCTGTTCTCCTGCCCGAAGAGACTTCTGCCCACCTAGAATCCTCCGGGATACCACCTGATGACAAATGGAGAGAGACTTCCCTACACCAGGTACCCGATACTTCGTCTGCTCCGTCCTGTGAGCCTGACAATGGGTACCTCAAAGCGGTACTTAACTCCGAGTCTCTACACCACTCCGACCATGCGAAGGACCTCCACTTGTCTCCAGAACCCTTCGGGGTGCCACCTGGTGGTGAATGGACAGAGACTTTCCTATGCTCGGCACCCGATACCTCGCCTGCTTCGTCCAGTGAGTCCGACCTAGTGTTTTCTGAAGCAGAGGTTACCCCCGAGTCTCTGCACTCCTCTGACCCGGCAGAGGACCCCCAGGTGTCTCCTGAACCCTTCGGGGTGTTACTTGATAGCGAATGGACAGAGACTCTCCTATACTCGGTACCTGATACCTCGCCTGCTTCATCCAGTGAGTCTGAACAAGTGTAATCCGAAGCGGAGGTTACCCCCGAGTCTCTGCCCCCCTCCAACCCGGCAGAGGACTTCCAGTTGTCTTCTGTACCCTCTGGGGTGCCACCTGAAAATATGTGGAGAGAGACTTCCTTGTGTGCTGTTCCTGGTACTCCACCCGTTTCGTCTGTTGCTGAGGATGGCTGGATAGGAGGTAGCATCCTAGCTAACCAAATGAGACCAGTTTTTCCTGTGGACAGTGGAAGTGATCTCCTTGAAGTGAAGGATTGGCCCTCGAATTCCCTGCGGAAGATTGTGGCAGGCTTGAAGAAGAGGGGGCGTAAGGGGGGGGTACTGTAACATACCTGGCGGCGTCCTTGCATAGTGGTTCATCTCCCACTGTGCAAGAGCACGCACTTGATCTCCAATCCAGAATGTCTCTCTGGCTTCCCTCCATGCTGTCTGTTTGCTTCTGTTTCTGCTGCTTAAGGGCGGCGCCCGATCACTTCCTGCTTTTTGTACCTGCTGCAGGCACACCCCTTGTGCGTCCTCAGCCTATTGCTGTCTGTCACCTGGTATTTAAACCAGCTGCTCCATTTAACCCATGCCTGAGCATTGTGTTCTGTCAGTTGGCTTCTGGTCACTGATATGCCAGGTCCCGTTTATGTTTCCTGCCTTCGGTATCGGTTCCCGTGTCTGAACTGTGTCCTGTCTGTATTATCTTCTAGCCTGTTGTCTTCTGCCTATCCTGGAGGCTGTATTTCCAGGCCTGTGTGAACACGCTCCTAGCCTGTTCTTTCCGCCTTCTAGGGGCCACATACCTAGACCCGCTCCTGTATCTTGCTGCTGTGTCTGTTCTTGTCTGAATACTCTCCTAGCCTGTTTCCTGCTTTTCTCTATGTCCGTACCTTCTTTTTTTCTGCAGAGTCTGAACTCGTACCGAACTCCTGCTCGTTGTCACTGTACTTCCGTTTGAGAGTTTGTGGTCCACTCGCTACTTCACTGCAAGTACCCTCTGGGTATCTGGTTCTGCCTTTCCCTTCCTGTCTGTTCCGTGTGAACTGAGCCCTGTCCCCTCCGCTCTGCCTTGCTTGCCGCTTCGGCGGTTCTTGCTTGCTCAACCCTGTCCACTGCGTCTGCGGTTTCGCTTTGCTCAGCCTTGTCCACCGCGTCTGCGGTTTCGCTTTGCTCAGCCTTGTCCACCGCGTCTGTGGTTTCGCTTTGCTCAGCCCTGTCCACCGCGTCTGCAGTTTCGCTTTACTCAGCCCTGTCCACCGCGTCTGCGGTTTCGCTTTGCTCAGCCTTGTCCACCTTTTCTGCGGTTTCGCTTTGCTCAGCCCTGTCCACCGCGTCTGCGGTTTCGCTTTGCTCAGCCTTGTACACCTTTTCTGCGGTTTCGCTTTGCTCAGCCCTGTCCACCGCGTCTGCGGTTTCGCTTTGCTCAGCCCTGTCCACCGCGTCTGTGGTTTCGCTTTGCTCAGCCCTGTCCACCGCGTCTGCGGTTTCGCTTTGCTCAGCCCTGTCCACCGCGTCTGCGGTTTCGCCTTGCTCAGCCCTGTCCACCTTTTCTGCGGTTTCGCTTTGCTCAGCCCTGTCCACCGCGTCTGCGGTTTCGCTTTGCTCAGCCTTGTCCACCGCGTCTGCGGTTTTGCTCTGCTGAGCCTTGTTTACCGCGTCTGCGGTTTTGCTCTGCTCAGAATTGTTTACCGCGTCTGCGGTTCTGCTCTGCTCGGCCTTGACTACCGCACCTTCGGTTTCGCTTTACTCTGTTTGTTTACCGCATCTGCGGCTCCGAATCTGTCTCCCAGTCTGTACTGGACCCTACCCAGCCTGCGCTCTAGTCTGCCTGTTCCTGTATTCCCCGGTGTGGATCAACAGCCGTGTCCGGAGTCTGACCTGGAGTAGACCCTGGTCCCTCTGCTCGGTTCCTCCCTGGTGCACGGGCGTCGTATGCCGTCGTGCGACCTTGGTCGGATCGGGCAGATACTTAGTTACGCCCCTCCAGACACTCTCCGGTTCATGGCACAGTGGAACCACTAAACACGCACACGCCAGTCAGTCCGGGCGTGTGCATTACAGCATGCTCAGGCCATGGTTCCCGTTGTGTCCCACGGCCTTCGCTCTCTGAGACGTTTTCCAGCGAATACGTGCATTAAAAATAAATTAAAAAAAATATATATATATATATTTTTTTTCTTTAGCTGAGTTCCAGGCGAATTACGCACCCGTCCAGATGGATCTTTCTGCACTCGTTCCTGCGGATCCGCCACGGTACTACGGGGATCCAAGACAGAGTCGTGCATTTGTGGAGCAATGCATGCTACACTTCAAGTTCTACCCTCTTTGTTTTCCCACCGATCGGGCTAAGGTGGGATTTATGATGTCTTACCTAGCGGGTGATGCCTTGAAATGGATCACCCCTCTATGGGACGCACAAGATTCTATCGACCTTGACATAATGGCCTTCCTGGTGGCCTTTCTAATGGTCTTCGATGATCTTAACCCAGAGGCTCCTGTGGAAGCTTCACTTCCCAATATCCCGGTGCAGCCCCGATGAGTAATGTGTGTAGGTAGCGCACTAGTCCTCCTGCCCGAAGAGGCTACTGCCCATCCAGAATCCACACAGGATGAATACGCTCTTCGGAATACTTCTCCCGACCTCAAGAGGCAGTCCAGGCGTGCTAGGCGTAGAGGCAAGCCGTCACGCCTGGGTCTGTCCTCCCAAAGACCTCCTGATCCCAACCTTGAAGTCCCTGCTGAAGCTTCATTTCCCTGTATCCCGGAGCAGTCCCTACGGGAAATATGCGTGGGTAGCGCACCTGTTCTCCTGCCCGAAGAGACTTCTGCCCACCTAGAATCCTCCGGGATACCACCTGATGACAAAAGGAAAGAGACTTCCCTACACCCGGTACCCGATACTTCGTCCGCTCCGTCCTGTGAGCCTGACAATGGGTACCTCAAAGCGGTAGTTAACCCCGAGTCTCTACACCCCTCCGACCAGGCGGAGGACCTCCACTTGTCTCCAGAACCCTTCGGGGTGCCACCTGGTGGTGAATGGACAGAGACTTTCCTTTGCTCGGCACCCGATACCTCGCCTGCTTCGTCCAGTGAGTCCGACCTAGTGTTTTCTGAAGCAGAGGTTACTCCCGAGTCTCTCCACTCCTCTGACCCGGCAGAGGACCTCCAGTTGTCTCCTGAACCCTTCGGGGTGCTACTTGATAGCGAATGGACAGAGACTCTCCTATACTTGGTAACTGATACCTCGCCTGCTTCATCCAGTGAGTCTGAACAAGTGTAATCTGAAGCGGAGGTTACCCCCGAGTCTCTGCCCCCCTCCAACCCGGCGGAGGACTTCCAGTTGTCTTCTGTACCCTCTGGGGTGCCACCTGAAAATATGTGGAGAGAGACTTCCTTGTGTGCTGTTCCTGGTACTCCACCCGTTTCGTCTGTTGCTGAGGATGGCTGGATAGGAGGTAGCATCCTAGCTAACCAAATGAGACCAGTTTTTCCTGTGGACAGTGGAAGTGATCTCCTTGAAGTGAAGGCTTGGCCCTCGAATTCCCTGCGGAAGATTCTGGCAGGCCTGAAGAAGAGGGGGCGTAAGTGGGGGGTACTGTAACATACCTGGCGGCGTCCTTGCATAGTGGTTCATCTCCCTCTGTGCAAGAGCACGCACTTGATCTCCAATCCAGAATGTCTCTCTGGCTTCCCTCCATGCTGTCTGTTTGCTTCTGTTTCTGCTGCTTAAGGGCGGCGCCCGATCACTTCCTGCTTTTTGTACCTGCTGCAGGCACACCCCTTGTGTGTCCTCAGACTATTGCTGTCTGTCACCTGGTATTTAAACCAGATGATCCAATTAACCCATGCCTGAGCATTGTGTTCTGTCAGTTGGCTTCTGTTCACTGATATGCCAGGTCCCGTTTATGTTTCCTGCCTTTGGTATCAGTTCCCGTGTCTGAACTTTGTCCTGTCTGTATTATCTTCTAGCCTGTTGTCTTCTGCCTATCCTGGAGGCTGCATTTCCAGGCCTGTGTGAACACGCTCCTAGCCTGTTCTTTCCGCCTTCTAGGGGCCGCATACCTAGACCCGCTCCTGTATCTTGCTGCTGTGTCTGTTCTTGACTGAATACTCTCATAGCCTGTTTCCTGTTTTTCTCTATGTCCGTACCTTCCCTTTTTCTGCAGAGTCTGAACTCGTACCTAACTCCTGCTCGTTGTCACTGTACTTCCGTTTGTGAGTTTGTGGTCCACTCGCTACTTCACTGCAAGTACCCTGTGGGTATCTGGTTCTGCCTTTCCCTTCCTGTCTGTTCCGTGTGAATTGAGCCCTGTCCCCTCCGCTATGCCTTGCTTGCCGCTTCGGCAGTTCTTGCTTGCTCAACCCTGTCCACCGCGTCTGCGGTTTCGCTTTGCTCAGCCCTGTCCAAAGCGTCTGCGGTTTCGTTTTGCTCAGCCCTGTCCACCGCGTCTGCGGTTTTGCCATGCTCAGCCCTGTCCACCGCGTCTGCGGTTTCGCTTTGCTCAGCCTTGTCCACCGTGTCTGCGGTTTCGCTTTGCTCAGCCCAGTCCACCGCGTCTGCGGTTTCGCTCTGCTCAGCCTTGTCAACCGCGTCTGCGGTTTTGCTCTGCTCAGCCTTCTCTATCGCGTCTGCGGTTCTGCTCTGCTCGGCCTTGACTACCGCACCTGCGGTTTCGCTTTACTCTATTTGTTTACCGCATCTGCGGCTCCGAATCTGTCTCCCAGTCTGTACTGGACCCTACCCAGCCTGCGCTCTAGTCTGCCTGTTCCTGTATTCCCCGGTGTGGGTCAACAACTGTGTCCGGAGTCTGACCTGGAGTAGACCCTGGTCCCTCTGCTCGGTTCCTCCCTGCACGGGCATCGTATGCCATCGTGCGACCTTGGTCGGATCGGGCAAATACTTAGTTACACCCCTCCAGACACTTTCCGGTTCATGGCACAGTGGAACCACTAAACACGCACACGCCAGTCAGTCCGGGCGTGTGCATTACACTTTTTATTCCATTGCGACCTCCACCACTCTTCCAAGGGGCATTAAAACCGTCTTGTTAAGCTACTTTGACCTCCAAGTCTCTTCCAAGGGGCATTAAAACGTCTGGTTAAACCGCTCTGAGCTCCACGGCTCTTCCAAGGGGCATTGACAATATCTTTTTGTTCCATTGTAACCTTCTGCACTCTTCCAAGTGCATTGATATTGTCTTTTTATTCCTCTGCGACGTCCACGACTCTTCCTTGGGGCATTAAAACCGTCTTGTTAAGCTACTGTGACCTTCAAGTTTCATACACAGGGCATTGATATTGTCTTTTTATTCCACTGTAACCTCCAACACTCTTCCAAGGGGCATTGATATTGTCTTTTTAATCCACTGCAACCTTCACTACTCTTCCAAGGGGCATTAAAACCGTCTTGTTAAGCTACTGTCACGTTCATGTCTATTCCACGGGGCATTGATATTGTCTTTTTATTCCACTGTAACCTCCACCACTCTTCCAAGTGGCATTGACATTGTCTTTTTAATCCACTGCGACCACCACCACTCTTCCAAGGGGCATTAAAACAGTATTGTTAAGCTACTGTGACCTCCAGGTCTCTTCCAAGGGGGATTAAAACCGTCTGGTCAAACCACTCTGAACTCCACCACTCTTCCAAGGGGTATTGATTTTGTCTTTTTATTCCACTGCGACCTCCACCACTCTTCCAATGGGCATTGTTATTGTCTTTTTAATCCCCTGCAACCTCCACCACTCTTCTAAGAGGCATTAAAACCGCCTTGTTAAGCTACTGTGACCTCCACGTCCCTTCCACGGGGCATTGATATTGTCTATTTATTCCACTGCGAGCTCCACCACTCTTCCAAGGGGCATTGATATTGTCTTTTTTATCCACTGCAACCTCCACCACTCTTCCAAGGGGCATTAAAACCGTCTTGTTAAGCTACTGTGACCTCCATGTCCCTTCCACGGGGCATTGATATTGTCTTTTTATTCCACTGCGACCTCCACCATTTTTCCAAGGGACATTGATATTGTCTTTTTAATCCACTGTGAACTCCACCACTCTTCCAAGGGGCATTAATACCGTCTTGTTATGCTACTGTGACGTCGACTTCTCTTCCAAGGGGCATTAAAACCATCTGGTTAAACCACTCTGAACTCCACAGCTCTTCCAAGGGGCATTTGTATTGTCTTATTATTCCACTCTAACCTCCACCACTCTTCCAAGGGGCATTGACATTGTCTTTTTATTAAACTGTGACCTCCACCACTCTTCCAAGGGGCATTAAAACCAAATGGTTAAGCTACAGTGACCTCCATATCTCTTCCATGGGGCATTGATATTGTCTTTTTATTCCACTGTAACCTCCACCACTCATCCAAGGGGCATTGATATTGTCTTTTTATTCCACTGCGACCTCCATCACTCTTTCAAGGGGCATTGATAACGTCTTTTTATTCCACTGCGACCTCCACCACTCTTCCAAGGCCCATTGATATTGTCTTTTTAATCCACTGCGACCTCCACCACTCTTCCAAGGGGCATTAAAACCGTCTTGTTAAGCTATTGTGACCTCCACATCTCTTCCACAGGGCATTGATATTGTCTTTTTATTTAACTGTAACCTCCACCACTGTTCCAAGGGGCATTGATATTGTCTTTTTATTCCACTGTAACCTCCATCACTCTTCCAAGGGGCATTGATATTGTCTTTTTATTCAACTGTAACTTCCACCACTCTTCCAAGGGGCATTAAAACCGTCTTGTTAAGCTACTGTCAACTCCACGTCCCTTCCAAGGGGCATTAAATCCGTCAATTTAAACCACTTTGAACTCCACAGCTCTTGCAAGGGGCATTGATATTGTCTTTTTATTCCAATGCAACCTCCAGCACTCTTCCAAGGGGCATTGATATTGTCTTTTTATTCCACTGCAACTTCCACCTCTCTTCCAAGGGACATTAAAACCGTCTTGTTAAGCTACTGTGACATCCACGTCTCTTTCACGGGGCATTGATATTGTCTTTTTATTCCACTGTAAACTCCACCACTCTTCCAAGGGGCATTGATATTGTCTTTTTAATCCACTGCGACCTACACCACTTTTCCAAGGGGAATTAAAAACGTCTTTTTAAGCTACTGTGACCTCCACGTCACTTCCAATGGGCATTAAAACCGTCTGGTTTAACTACTCTGAACTCCACTGCTCTTCCAAGGGGCATTGATATTGTCTTTTTAATCCACTGTCACCTCCACCACTCTTCCAAGGGGCATTGATATTGTTTTTTTATTCCACTGCGATTTCCACTACTCTTCCAAGGGACATTGATATTGTCTTTTTATTTCACTGCGACCTCCACCACTCTTCTAACGGGCATTGATATTGTCTTTTTAATCAACTGAGACCTCCACCACTCTTCCAAGGGGCATTGATATTGTCTTTTTAATCCACTGTGACCTCCACGTCTCTTCCAAGGGGCATTAAAACCATCAATTTAAACAACTCTGAACTCAACAGCTCTTCCAAGGAGCACTGGTATTGTATTTTTATTCCACTCTAACCTCCACCACTCTTCCAAGGGGCATTGACATTGTCTTTTTATTCCACTGCGACCTCTATCATTCTTCCAAGGGGCATTGATATTGTCTTTTTAATCCACTGCAACCTCCACCACTTTTCCAAAGGGTATTAAAAACGTCTTTTTAAGCTACTGTGACCTCCACATCATTTCCAATGGGCATTAAAACCGTCTGGTTTAACTACTCTGAACTACACTGCTCTTCCAAGGGGCTTTGATATTGTCTTTTTAATCCACTGTTACCTCCACCACTGTTCCAAGGGGCATTGATATTGTTTTTTAATTCCACTGCGACCTCCACTACTCTTCCAAGGGGCATTGATATTGTTTTTTATTCCACTGCGACCTGCACCACTCTTCTAAGGGGAATTTATATTGTCTTTTTAATCAACTGCGACCTCCACCACTCTTCCAAGGGGCATTGATATTGTCTTTTTAATCCACTGTGACCTCCACGTCTCTTCCAAGGAGCATTAAAACCATCAATTTAAACCACTCTGAACTCCACAGCTCTTCCAAGGAGCACTGGTATTGTCTTTTTATTCCACTCTAACCTCCACCACTCTTCCAAGGGGCATTGACATTGTCTTTTTATTCCACTGCGACCTCCATCATATTTCCAAGGGGCATGGATATTGTCTTTTTTATCCACTGCGACCTCCACCACTCTTCCAAGGGCCATTAAAACCGTGTTTTTAAGCTACTTTGACCTCCACGTCAAGTCCACGGGGCATTAAAGCAGTCAATTTAAGCCACTTTGAACGCCACAGCTCTAGCAAGGGGCATTGATATTGTCTTTTTATTCTAATGAAACCTCCAGCACTGTTCCAAGAGGCATTGATATTGTCTTTTTATTCCACTGCAACTTCCACCTCTCTTCCAAGTGGCATTAAAACCGTCTTGTTAAGCTACTGTGACCTCCACGTCTCTTTCACGGGACATTGATATTGTCTTTTCATTCCCCTGTAACCTCCACCACTCTTCCAAGGGGCATTGATATTGTCTTTTTATTCCACTGGGACCTTCACCACTCTTCCAAGTGGCATTGATATTGTCTTTTTAATCCACTGCGACCTCCACCACTCTTCCAAGGGGCATTAAAACCATCTTGTTAAGCTACTGTGACCTCCACGTCTCTTCCAAGGTGCATTAAAACCGGCATTTTAAACCACTCTGAACCCCACAGCTCTTGCAAGAGGCATTGATATTGTCTTTTTGTTCCACTGTAGCCTACAGCACTCTTTCAAGGGGCATTGATATTGTCTTTTTACTCCATTACGACTTCCACCACTCTCCCAAGGTGCATTAAAAACATCTTGTTTAGCTACTGTAACGTCCATGTCTATTCCACGGGGCATTGATATTGTCTTTTTATTCCACTGTATCCTCCACCACTCTTCCAAGGGGTATTGATATTGTCTTTTTATTCCAATGCGACTTCCACCTCTCTTCTAAGGGGCATTGATATTGTATTTTTAATCCACTGCGACCTCCACCACTCTTCCAAGAGGCATGAAAACAGTCTTGTTAAGCTACTTTGACCTCCACATCTTTTCCAAGGGGCATTAAAACCGTCTGGTTAAACCACTCTGAACTCCACAGCTCTTCCAAGGGGCATTGATATTGTCTTTTTATTCCACTGTAAACTCCACCATTCTTCCAAGGGATATTGATATTGTCTTTTTAAAGCACTGCGACCTCCACCACTCTTCCAAGGGGCATTAAAACCATCTCGTTAAACCACTCTGAACTCCATAGCTCTTTCAAGAGGCATTGATATTGTCTTTTTATTTCACTGTAACCTCAACCACTCTTTCAAGGTGCATTGATATTGTCTTTTTATTCCACTGCAACCTCCACCACTCTTCCAAGGGGCATTAAAACTGTCTTGTTAAGCTACTGTCACCTCCACGTGTCTTCCACGGGGCATTGATATTGTCTTTTTAATCGACTGTGACCTCCACCACTTTTCCAAGGGGTATTAAAACCGTCTTGTTTATCTACTGAGACCTCCACGTCTCGTCCAAGGGGCAATAAAACCATCTGGTTAAACCACTGTGAACTCCACAGCTCTTCCAAGGGGCATTGGTATTGTCTTTTTTTCCACTCTAACCTCCACCACTCTTCCAAGGGGCATTGACATTGTCTTTTTATTCCACTGTGACCTCCATCATTCTTACAAGGGGCATTGATATTGTCTTTTTATTCCACTGCCACCTCCACCATTTTTCCAAGGGGGATTGACATTGTCTTTTTAATCAACTGCGACCTCCACCACTTTTCCAAGGGGCATTAAAAATGTCTTTTGAAGCTACTGTGACCTCCACGTCGCTCCCAATGGGCATTAAAACCGTCTGGTTAAACCACTCTGAACTCCACAACTGTTCCAAGGGGCATTGACATTGTCTTTTTATTCCACTGCGACCTCCACCATTCTTCCGAGGGGCATTAAAACTGTTTTGCTAAGCTACAGTGACCTCCACATCTCTTCCACGGGGCATTAATATTGTCTTTAAATTCCACTGTAACCTCCACCACTCTACCAAGGGACATTGATATTGTATTGTTATTCCACTGTGACCTCCACCACTCTTCCAAAGGGCATTGATATTGTCTTTTTAATCCACTGTGAACTCCACCACGCTTCCAAAGGGCATTAAAATCATCTTGTTAAGCTACTGTGAACTCCACGTCTCTTCCACGGGGCATTGATCTTGTCTTTTAATTCCACTGCGACCTCAACCACTCTTCCTCGGGGCATTGATATTGTCTTTTTATTCCACTGCGACCTCCACCACTCTTCTAAGGGGCATTGATATTGTCTTTTAAATCCACAACGATCTCCACCACTCTTCCAAGGGGCATTAGAACAGTCTTGTTAAGATACTGTGACCTCCTCGTCTCTTCCAAGGGGCATTAAATCTGCATGGTTAAACCACTCTGAACTCCACAGCTCTTCCAAGAGGCATTGATATTGTCTTTTTATTCAACTGTAACCTCCACCACCCTTCCAATGGGCATTGATATTGTCTTTTTTTTCCACTGCGACCTCCACCACTCTTCCTAGGTGATTTGATAGTCTTTTTAATCCACTGCGACCTCCACCACTTTTCCAAGGGGCATTAAAAAAGTCTTGTTAAGCTACTGTCACCTCCATGTCCCTTCCACGGGGCATTGATATTGTCTATTTATTCCACTGCGACCTCCACCACTCTTTCATGGGGCATTGATATTGTCTTTTTAGTCCACTGCGTCCTCCACCACTCTTCCAAGGGACATTGATATTGTCTTTTTATTCCACTGCGACCTTCACGCCTCTTCCAAGGAACATTGATGTTGTCTTTTTTTGCCACTGTAATCTCCATCACTCTTCTAAGGGGCATTGAAATTTTCTTTTTATTCCACTGCGACCTCCACATCTCTTCCAACTGGAATTGATATTGTCATTTTATTACACTGCAACCTCCACCACTCTTCTAAGGGGCATTGATATTGTCTTTTTAATCCACTGCGACCTCCACCACTCTTCCAAGGGTCATTGATATTGTCTTTTTATTCCACAATAACATCCACCACTCTTCCAAGGGTCATTGATATTGTCTTTTTATTCCACTGTAACCTCCACCACTCTTCCAAGGGGCATTGATTTTGTCTTTTCATTCCATTGCGACCTCCACCTCTCTTCCAAGGGGCATTAAAACCATCTTGTTAAGCTAATGTGACCTCCAAGTTTCTTCCACGAGGCATTGATATTGTCTTTTTATTCCACTGCGACCTCCACCACTCTTCTAAGGGGCATTGATATTGTCTTTTTAATCCACTGAGACCTCCACCACTCTTCCAAGGGGCATTAAAACAGTCTTGATAAGATACTGTGACCTCCATGTCTCTTCCAAGGGGCATTAAACCGTCTGGTTAAACCACTCTGTACTCCACAGCTCTTCCAAGAGGCATTGATGTTGTCTTTTTATTCGACTGTAACCCCCACCACTCTTCCAATGGGCATGGATATTGTCTCTGTTTTCCACTGCGACCTCCACCACTCTTCCAAGGGGCTTTGATATTGTCTTTTTTATCCACTGCGACCTCCACCACTCTACTAATGGGCATTAAAACCGTCTTGTTATGCTTCTGTGACCTCCACGTCCCTTCCACGGGGCACTGATATTGTCTTTTTATTCCATTGCGACCTCCACCACTCTTCCAAGGGGCATTAAGATCGTCTTGTTAAGCTACTGTGACCTCCAAGACTCTACCAAGGGGCATTAAAACCGTCTGGTTAAACCGCTGTGAGCTCCACAGCTCTTCCAAGGCGCATTGACAATGTCTTTTTATTCCATTGTAACCTTCTGCACTCGTCCAAGTGCATTGATATTGTCTTTTTATTCCTCTGCGACGTCCACGACTCTTCCAAGGGGCATTAAAACCATCTTGTTAAGCTACTGTGACATCCAAGTTTCTTAAACAGGGCATTGATATTGTCTTTTTATTCCACTGTAACCTCCACCACTCTTCCAAGGGGCATTTATATTGTCTTTTCATTCCACTGTAACCTCCGCCAATCTTCCAAGGGGCATTGATATTGTCATTTTATTCCAATGCGACCTCCACCACTCTTCTAAGGGGCATTGATATTGTCTTTTAAATCCACAACGATCTCCACCACTCTTCCAAGGGGCATTAAAACAGTCTTGTTAAGCTACTGTTACCTCCTCGTTTCTTCCAAGGGGCATTAAAACCGTCTGGTTAAACACTCTGAACTCCACAGCTCTTACAAGAGGCATTGATATTGTCTTTTAATTCAACTGTAACATCCACCACTCTTCCAAGCGGCATTGATATTGTCTTTTTATTCCACTGCGACCTCCATCACTCTTCCAAGAGGCATTGATATTGTCTTTTTAATCAACTGCGACCTCCACCTCTCTTCCGAAGGGCATTAAAACCATCTGGTTAAACCACTCTGATCTCCACAGCTCTTCCAAGGGGCATTGGTATTGTCTTTTTATTCCACTCTAACCTCCACCACTCTTCCAAGGGGCATTAATATAGTCTTTTTAATCCAATGCGACCTCCACCACTATTCCAAGGGGCAATGATATTGTCTTTTTAATCCACTGTGACCTCCATGTGTCTTCCCAGGGGCATTAAAACCGTCAATTTAAACAACTCTGAACTCCACAGCTCTTCCAAGGGGCATTGAAATTGTCTATTTATTCCACTGCGACCTCCACCACTCTTCCAAGGGGCATTAAGACCATCTTTTTAAGCAACAGTGACCTACACAACTCTTCCATGGGTCATTGATATTGTCTTTTTATTCCACTGTAACCTCCACCACTCTTCCAATGGGCATTGTTTTTGTGTTTTTAATCCCCTGCAACCTCCAACACTCTTCCAAGGGGCATTAAAACCGTCTTGTTAAGCTACTTTGACCTCCACATCCCTTCCACGGGGCATTGATATAGTCTTTTTATTCCACTGCGAAATCCAGCACTCTTCCAAGGAGCATTGATATTGTCTTTTTAATCCTCTGCGAACTCCACCACTCTTCCAAGGGGCATTAAAACCGTCTTGTTATGCTTCTGTCACGTCGACTTCTCTTCCAAGGGGCATTAAAACCATCAGTTTAAACCACTCTGAACTCCACAGCTCTTCCAAGGGGCATTTGTATTGTCTTTTATTCCACTCTAACCTCCACCACTCTTCAAAGGGGCATTGACATTGTCTTTTTATTCCACTGCTACCTCCACCACTCTTCCAAGGGGCATTAAAACCATATTGTTAAGCTACTGTAACCTCCATCACTCTTCCAAGAGGCATTGATATTGTCTTTTTATTCAGCTGTAACCTCCACCACTCTTCCAAGGGGAATTGATATTGTCTTTTTATTCCACTGCGACCTCCACCACTCTTCCAAGGGACATTCATATTGTCTTTTTAATCCACTGAGACCTCCACCACTCTTCCAAAGGGCATTAAAACCGTCTTGTTAAACTACTGTCACCTCCACGTCCCTTCCAAGGGTCATTAAAACCGACAATTTAAACCACTCTGAACTCCACAGCTCTTGGAAGGGGCATTGATATTGTCTTTTTATTCCAATGTAACCTCCAGCACTCTTCCAAGGGGCATTAATTTTGTCTTTTCATTCCATTGCGACCTCCACCTCTCTTCCAAGGGGCATTAAAACCATCTTGTTAAGCTACTGTGACCTCCAAGTCTCTTCCAAGGGGCATTAAAACTGTGTTGTTAAGCCGCTCTGAGATCCACAGCTCTTCCAAGGGGCATTGACAATGTCTTTTTATTCCATTGTAACCTTCTGCACTCTTCCAAGTGCATTGATATTGTCCTTTTATTCCTCTGCAACGTCCACGACTCTTCCAAGGTGCATTAAAACCGTCTTTTTAAGCTACCGTGACCTCCAAGTTTCTTACACAGGTCATTGATATTGTCTTTTTATTCCACTGTAACCTCCACCACTCTTCCAAGGGGCATTGATATTGTCTTTTTAATCCACTGCGACCTCCATCACTCTTCCAAGAAGCATTGAAACAGTCTTGTTAAGCTACTGTGACCTCCACGTCTATTCCACGGTGCATTAAAACTTTCTGGTTAAACCACTGTGAACTCCACAGCTCTTCCAAGGGGCATTGATATTGTCTTTTTATTTTACTGCGACCTCCACCACTCTTCCAACGGGTATTAATATTGTTTTTTTATTACACTGTGACCTCCACATCTCTTCCAAGTGGCATTAAAACCGCATGGTTAAACCACTTTGAACTTCACAGCTCTTCCAAGAGGCAATGATATTGTCTTTTTATTCAACTATAACCTTCACCACTCATCCAAGGGGCATTGATATTGTCTTTTTTTTCCACTGCGACCTCCACCACTCTTCCAAGGGGATTTGATAGTCTTTTTAATCCACTGCGACCTCCACCACTCTTCCAAGGGGCATCAAAACCGTCTTGTTAAGCTACTGTGACCTCCATGTCCCTTCCAAGAGGCATTGATATTGTCTTTTTATTCCACTGCGACCTCCACCACTCTTCCAAGGGGCATTGATATTGTCTTTTTAATTCACTGCGACCTCCACCACTCTTCCAAGGGACATTGATATTGTCTTTTTATTCCACTGCGACCTCCACCACTCTTCCAAGGGGCATTCATATTGTCTTTTTAATCCACTGCGACCTCCACCACTCTTCCAAGGGGCATTAAAACCGTCTTGTTAAGCTACTGTCACCTCCACGTCCCTTCCAAGGGTCATTAAAACCGGCAATTTAAACCACTCTGAACTCCACAGCTCTTGGAAGGGGCATTGATATTGTCTTTTTATTCCAATGTAACCTCCAGCACTCTTCCAAGGGGCATTGATATTGTCTTTTTATTCCACTGCAACTTCCACCTCTCTTCCAAGGGAATTAAAACCGTCTTGTTAAGCTACTGTGACTTCCACGTCTCTTTCACGGGGCATTGATATTGTCTTTTTATTCCACTGTAACCTCCACCACTATTCCAAGGGACATTGATATTGACTTTTTATTCCACTGTGACCTCCACGTATCTTCCTAGGTGCATTAAAACCGTCAATTTAAACCACTCTGAACTCCACAGCTCTTGCAAGAGGCATTGATATTGTCTTTTTACTCCACTGTAACCTACAGTACTCTTTCAAGGGGCATTGATATTGTATTTTTATTCCACTACGACTTCCACCACTCTCCCAAGGTGCATTAAAAACATCTTGTTTAGCTACTGTAACATCCATGTCTATTGCACGGGGCATTGATATTGTCTTTATATTCCACTGTATCCTCCACTACTCTTCCAAGTGGTATTGATATTGTCTTTTTATTCCACTACGACTTCCACCTCTCTTCTAAGGGGCATTGATATTGTCTTATTAATCCACTTCGTCCTCCACCACTCTTCCAAGATGCATTAAAACAGTCTTGTTAAGCTACTGTGACCTCCACATCTCTTCCAAGGGGCATTAAAACCGTCTGGTTAAACCACTCTGAACTCCACAGCTCTTCCAAGGGGCATTGATATTGTCTTTTTATTCCACTGTAACCTCCACAATTCTTCCAAGGGGTATTGATATTGTCTTTTTAATGCAATGTGACCTCCCCCACTCTTCCAAGGGGCATTAAAACCATCTGGTTAAAGCACTCTGAACTCCATAGCTCTTTCAAGAGGCTTTGATATTGTCTTTTTATTTCACTGTAACCTCCAACACTCTTTCAAGGGGCATTGATATTGTCTTTTTATTCCACTGCGACCTCCACCACACTTCCAAGGGGCATTAAAACTGTCTTGTTAAGCTACTGTGACCTCCACGTGTCTTCCACGGGGCATTGATATTGTCTTTTTAATCCATTGTGACCTCCACCACTATTCCAAGGGGCATTAAAACCATCTTGTTAATCTACTGTGACCTCCACGTCTCTTCCAAGGGGCAATAAAACCATCTGGTTAAAACACTCTGAACTCCACAGCTCTTCCAAGGGGCATTGATATTGTCTTTTTATTCCACTCTAACCAACACCACTCTTCCAAGGGGCATTAAAACTGTCTTGTTAAGCTGCTGACACCTCCATGTCCTTTCCACGGGGCATTGATATTGTCTTTTTATTCCAATATAACCTCCACCACTCTTCTAAGGGGCAGTGATATTGTCTTTTTAAACCACTGCGACCTCCACCACTCTTCCAAGAGGCATTAAAAACATTTTATTAAGCTACTATGACCTCCACATCTCTTCCAAGGGGCATTAAAACCGTCTGATTAAACCACTCTGAATTCCACAGCTCATCACAGGGGCATTGATATTGTCTTTTTATTCCACTGTAACCTCCACCACTTTTCCTATGGGAATTGATATTGTCTTTTTATTATTATTATTATTATTATTATTTGTTATTATAGCGCCATTTATTCCATGGCGCTTTACATGTGATAGGGATATACATAACAAAAGCATTTACATAATCTTGACAAAGCGAGTCAGCGACTGGTACAGGGGGAGTGAGGACCCTGCTCGCGAGGGCTCACATTCAAGAAGGGATGGGTGAGGATACATTAGGTGAGAGTAGAGCTGGTCGTGCAGCGGTGGTTACTGCAGGTTGTAGGCTTGTCGGAAGAGGTGGGTCTTCAGGTTTCTTTTGAAGGTTTCCACGGTCGGCGAGAGTCTGATGTGTTGAGGTAGAGAGTTCCAGATTGTGGGAGGAGGAGATAAATGGGGAGTAGAGAAAGAGATCTTGTGAGGATCGGAGGTTGCGTGCAGGTAAGTACCGGGAGACTAGGTCACAGATGTATGGGGGAGACAGGTTGTGGATGGCTTTGTATGCCATGGTTAGAGTTTTGAACTGGATTCTCTGGGCAATGGGGAGCCAGTTAAGAGATTGACAGAGAGGAGAGGCTGGGGAATAGCGGGGGCACAGGTGAATTAGTCGAGCAGCAGAGTTTAGGATAGATTGGAGAGGCGCAAGAGTGTTGTAAGGGAGGCCACGGAGCAGGAGGTTGCAGTAGTCGAGGCGGGATATGATGAGGGCATGCAATAGTGTTTTTGCAGAGTCTTTGCTGAGGAATGCACGGATCCGGGAGATGTTTTTGAGTTGGAGTCAGCAGGAAGTGGAAAGGGCTTGGATATGTGGCTTGAAGGAGAGATCAGAGTCCAGGGTTACTCCAAGGCATCGAGCTTGTGGGACTGGGGAGAGTGAACAGCCATTGACGTTGATGGCTGGGTCAGATGGGGGATGTGAATGAGAGGGTGGAAAGATGATGAACTCTGTTTTATCCATGTTGAGTTTTAGAAATCTGTCAGAGAAGAAGGATGACATGGCGAACAGATATTTTGGGATTTTGGTTAGTAGGGAGGAGATATCGGGTCCAGAGAGGTAGATCTGTGTGTCGTCAGCATAGAGGTGATACTGAAAACCGTGAGACTCTATGAGCTGTCCCAGGCCAAAGGTGTAGATGGAGAAGAGCAGAGGTCCTAGAACTGAACCTTGGGGGACACCGACAGATAGGGGGCGAGATGAGGAGGTGGTGCGTGAGTGGGAGACGCTGAATGTCCTGTCTGTTAAGTATGAGGAGATACAAGATAGACCCAAGTCCGTGATGCCAAGAGATGAGAGAATCTGGAGTAAGAGGGAATGGTCCACTGTGTCAAAGGCAGATGACAGGTCCAGAATGAGGATGATGGAGTAGTGTCGCTTGGATTTGGCATTTAGTAAGTCGTTGGTGACTTTGGTCAGGGCAGTTTCAGTCGAGTGATGCGGTCGGAAGCCAGATTGCAGGCGGTCGAAGAGGGAGCAGGAGGAGAGGTGGGAGGACATTTCAAGGTGGACATGTTGTTCTAGTAGTTTTGAGGCAAAGGGGAGGAGTGATATGGGGAGGTAGCTAGTCAGAGAGGAAGGGTCAAGGGAGGGCTTTTTGAGGATGGGTGTGATTGCGGCATGTTTGAAACATGAGGGGAAGACACCGGTTGTTAGTGACAGATTGAAGAGGTGGGTTAGGGTTGGGATGAAGACTGTGGTAAGGTTAGTGATGAGGTGGGATGGCATTGGGTCAAGTTCGCAGGTGGTGAGGTGTGATTTGGAGAGTAAAGAGGAGACTTGACCTTCTGTAATGGAGGAGAAGTGGGGTTTGGAGGAGGAGGGTTGAATAGATATGAGGAGGCGTTGTGTGGAGTTTAGGCTAAAGTTTTGTCTGATGGTGTCAATCTTCTGTTTGAAGAATGAGGCAAAGTCATCGGCTGAGATGAGAGAAGAGGGAGGAGGTGCTGGGGGACGAAGGAGAGACTTGAAAGTGTTAAATAGCTCTTTAGGGTTGTGAGATAGGGAGGATATGAGAGATGAGAAGTAGGTTTGTTTTGCTGTAGTGAGTGCGGACTTGAAATTAGTGAGGGATTGCTTGAATGCGATGAAGTGCTCGATGGAGTGAGACCTTTTCCATCTCCGCTCCGTAACCCTGGAGGCCCGGCGCAGTTCTTTAGTAAGTTTAGTGTGCCAGGGTTGCCTGTTGAATGTGCGAGATGTGGTGTGTGTGAGAGGGGCGATCGAGTCTAGAGCTGCAGCTATTGTGGTGTTATATGAAGCAGCAGCAACGTCTGCATCGTGTAAGGAATTTATGTCTGTAAGAGGGAGGAGGGATTCAGAGAGTGAGTGTAAGTCAAGGTGTTTGAGATTTCTGCGAGGGTATGCTAGTTTGTGGAGTGGGGATTGTTGCCCCGGGGAGGAGAGAGAAGAGAATGTAAGTAGGCTTTGATCAGAGAGAGGGAGAGGTGAGTTAGAGAGGTTAGCTAGGGAACAGATGCGGGTGAAGATGAGGTCCAGTGTGTGGCCATCTTTGTGGGTGGGTGTGGAAGACCATTGAGTGAGTCCGAAAGAGGAAGTGAGAGATAGGAACTTATAGACAGACGAGTGGGAAGTATTAATGGGGATGTTTAAGTCACCCATTATGATAGTGGGGATGTCAGTGGAGAGGAAGTGAAGCAGCCAGGTGGTGAAGTGGTCTAAGAAGGTGGTGGCTTGCCCTGCGGGTCGGTAAACGACGGCCAGTTGGAGGGGGAATAGATGCGCACACAGTGCACCTCAAAAGAGGGGAGTGTAACGGAGGGTGGCTGTGGGATTTGGATGAAAGTGCAGTGTTCTGATAGGAGAAAACCTACGCCTCCGCCATGTTTGCCGTTGGGGTGGGGGGTGTGGGAAAGGTGGAATCCGCCATATGAAAGTGCAGCTGGGGAGGCTGTGTCAGAGGGGGTGAGCCAGGTTTCAGTGATGGCGAGGAAGGAAAGTTTGTTTGTAATGAAAAGATCGTTTATGAATGAAAGTTTGTTATAGACAGAGCGAGCGCTCCATAGAGCTCCTGTTAGAGCAGCTAAGGGAGTGGGGATTGGTTGGATGGGTATGAGGTTAGAAGGGTTGCGACAGTTTGTGGAAGGTCGTGGATAGGAGGAAGAAGTAATTGTGGGGATATGGCGAGGAGGACCAGGATTTGGAGAGATATCTCCAGCAGTGAGGAGGAGCAGAGAAAGTGTTAGCAGGTGGGAGCAAGAGAGAGCATGATGTGGTTGTCTGTGTTTGGAGATCCAGGATTGAATGTTTAGGAATAATTTGGAGGAGGAGGTGAGATGAATGGGGAGGATGGAGGGAGAGATGAAGAGTTTCTTACTAGGTGTAGGGATTTGAGTGGTTACTAGAAAGTGGAGGACTATAGAGGAAAAAGTGAGAGCTAACAGAAACATAGTTAAAAGAGAGTAAGTGGTCAAAGTGTTGGGTTCCTGACTCCTGCCCTGACTAACTGCCTCTGAAATAACTGCCACTTATCTCCGAAGCCACTTTGCACAAGAAGACGCGTGCACACCCCAGCACAAGTGCACCCCTTACAGAGCTTCTAAATATATAGGGCACATTAAACTATCAGGTGAAGGGCATTGTGGGAGCTGCATATGGCTAAATTAGCAGCTGGTCATATCACCAGGAGATGCCTGGGTGATCAAACACAGAGCTTGGACTCTAGTCTCTGCAGTTTAGCACCTCTAAAAATCAGATAAGAGCTATAGTGGGGAAGGGACAGACATATGTGGGTATTGAATGGAGTGGGACAGATAAAGCAGAGAAGTTATGCAGAGCATGTACCAGTGAGGTGAATCAGCAAAGCAGAGCATTAGATTACAGCAGACACAGCAAGCAGAGAATTTATGCAGAGCATGTACCAGTGAGGTGAATCAGCAAAGCAGAGCATTAGATTACAGCAGACACAGCAAGCAGAGAAGTCATGCAGAGCATGTACCAGTGAGGTGAATCAGCAAAGCAGAGCATTAGATTACAGCAGACACAGCAAGCAGAGAAGTTATGCAGAGCATGTACCAGTGAGGTTATTCCACTGCGACCTCCACCACTTTTCCAAGGGGCATTGATATTGTCTTTTATTCCACTGCGATCTCCACCACTCTTTCAAGGGGCATCGATAATGTCTATTTAATCCACTGCGACCTCCACCAATCTTCCAAGGGGCATTAAAACCGTCTTGTTAAGCTACTGTGACCTCCACGTCTCTTCCACAGGGCATTGTTATTGTCTTTTTATTCCACTGCGACATCCACCACTCTGCCAAGGGGCATTAAAACCGTCTTGTTAACTGCTGTGATGTCCACGTCTCTTCCACGGGGCATTGATAATGTCTTTTTGTTCCACTGTAACCTCCACCACTCTTCCAAGAGTTATTGATATTGTATTTTTATTTCACTCTAACCTCCACCGCTCTTCCAAGGGGCATTGATATTGTCTTTTTATTCCACTGCGACCTCCACCACTCTTCCAAGGTTCATTGATATTGTCTTTTTAATCCACTGCGGCCTCCACCACTCTTCCAAGGGGCATTAAAACCGTCTTGTTAAGCTACGGAAACCTCCACATCTCTTCCAAGGGGCACTAAAACCGTTTGGTTAAAACACTCTGTACTCCACAGCTCTTCCAAGGGGCATTGATATTGTCTTTTTATTTCACTGTAACTTCCACCACTCTTTCAAGGGGCATTGATATTGCATGTTTATTCCATTGTAAACTTCTGCACTCTTCCAAGTGCATTGATATTGTCCTTTTATTCCTCTGCAACGTCCACGACTCTTCCAAGGTGCATTAAAACCGTCTTTTTAAGCTACCGTGACCTCCAAGTTTCTTACACAGGTGTTGATATTGTCTTTTTATTCCACTGTAACCTCCACCACTCTTCCAAGGGGCATTGATATTGTCTTTTTAATCCACTGCGACCTCCATCACTCTTCCAAGAAGCATTGAAACAGTCTTGTTAAGCTACTGTGACCTCCACGTCTATTCCACGGTGCATTAAAACTTTCTGGTTAAACCACTGTGAACTCCACAGCTCTTCCAAGGGGCATTGATATTGTCTTTTTATTCCACTCTAACTTCCACCACTCTTCCAAGGGGCATTGATATTGTCTTTTTATTTTACTGCGACCTCCACCACTCTTCCAAGGGGTATTAATATTGTTTTTTTATTACACTGTGACCTCCACATCTCTTCCAAGTGGCATTAAAACTGCATGGTTAAACCACTTTGAACTCCACAGCTCTTCCAAGAGGCAATGATATTGTCTTTTTATTCAACTGTAACCTCCACCACTCATCCAAGGGGCATTGATATTGTCTTTTTTTTCCACTGCGAACTGAACCACTCTTCCAAGGGGATTTGATAGTCTTTTTAATCCACTGCGACCTCCACCACTCTTCCAAGGGGCATCAAAACCGTCTTGTTAAGCTACTGTGACCTCCATGTCCCTTCCAAGATTCATTGATATTGTCTTTTTATTCCACTGCGACCTCCACCACTCTTCCAAGGGGCATTGATATTGTCTTTTTAATTCACTGCGACCTCCACCACTCTTCCAAGGGACATTGATATTGTCTTTTTATTCCACTGCGACCTCCACCACTCTTCCAAGGGGCATTCATATTGTCTTTTTAATCCACTGCGACCTCCACCACTCTTCCAAGGGGCATTAAAACCGTCTTGTTAAGCCACTGTCACCTCCACGTCCCTTCCAAGGGTCATGAAAACCGACAATTTAAACCACTCTGAACTCCACAGCTCTTGGAAGGGGCATTGATATTGTCTTTTTATTCCAATGTAACCTCCAGCACTCTTCCAAGGGGCATTGATATTGTCTTTTTATTCCACTGCAACTTCCACCTCTCTTCCAAGGGAATTAAAACCGTCTTGTTAAGCTACTGTGACTTCCACGTCTCTTTCACGGGGCATTGATATTGTCTTTTTATTCCACTGTAACCTCCACCACTATTCCAAGGGACATTGATATTGACTTTTTATTCCACTGTGACCTCCACGTATCTTCCTAGGTGCATTAAAACCGTCAATTTAAACCACTCTGAACTCCACAGCTCTTGCAAGAGGCATTGATATTGTCTTTTTACTCCACTGTAACCTACAGTACTCTTTCAAGGTGCATTGATATTGTATTTTTATTCCACTACGACTTCCACCACTCTCCCAAGGTGCATTAAAAACATCTTGTTTAGCTACTGTAACGTCCATGTCTATTGCACGGGGCATTGATATTGTCTTTATATTCCACTGTATCCTCCACCACTCTTCCAAGTGGTATTGATATTGTCTTTTTATTCCACTACGACTTCCACCTCTCTTCTAAGGGGCATTGATATTGTCTTATTAATCCACTTCGTCCTCCACCACTCTTCCAAGAGGCATTAAAACAGTCTTGTTAAGCTACTGTGACCTCCACATCTCTTCCAAGGGGCATTAAAACCGTCTGGTTAAACCACTCTGAACTCCACAGCTCTTCCAAGGGGCATTGATATTGTCTTTTTATTCCACTGTAACCTCCACAATTCTTCCAAGGGGTATTGATATTGTCTTTTTAATGCAATGTGACCTCCTCCACTCTTCCAAGTGGCATTAAAACCATCTGGTTAAAGCACTCTGAACTCCATAGCTCTTTCAAGAGGCATTGATATTGTCTTTTTATTTCACTGTAACCTCCAACACTCTTTCAAGGGGCATTGATATTGTCTTTTTATTCCACTGCGACCTCCACCACACTTCCAAGGGGCATTAAAACTGTCTTGTTAAGCTACTGTGACCTCCATGTGTCTTCCACGGGGCATTGATATTGTCTTTTTAATCCATTGTGACCTCCACCACTATTCCAAGGGGCATTAAAACCGTCTTGTTAATCTACTGTGACCTCCACGTCTCTTCCAAGGGGCAATAAAACCATCTGGTTAAACCACTCTGAACTCCACAGCTCTTCCAAGGGGCATTGATATTGTCTTTTTATTCCACTCTAACCAACACCACTCTTCCAAGGGGCATTAAAACTGTCTTGTTAAGCTGCTGAAACCTACATGTCCTTTCCACGGGGCATTGATATTGTCTTTTTATTCCAATGTAACCTCCACCACTCTTCTAAGGGGCAGTGATATTGTCTTTTTAAACCACTGCGACCTCCACCACTCTTCCAAGAGGCATTAAAAACATCTTATTTAGCTACTATGACCTCCACATCTCTACCAAGGGGCATTAAAACCGTCTGATTAAACCACTCTGAATTCCACAGCTCATCAAAGGGGCATTGATATTGTCTTTTTATTCCACTGTAACCTCCACCACTTTTCCTATGGGAATTGATATTGTCTTTTTATTATTATTATTATTAATATTTGTTATTATAGCGCCATTTATTCCATGGCGCTTTACATGTGATAGGGATATACATAACAAAAGCATTTACATAATCTTAACAAAGCGAGTCAGCGACTGGTACAGGGGGAGCGAGGACCCTGCTCGCGAGGGCTCACATTCAAGAAGGGATGGGTGAGGATACATTAGGTGAGGGTAGAGCTGGTCGTGCAGCGGTGGTTACTGCAGGTTGTAGGCTTGTCGGAAGAGGTGGGTCTTCAGGTTTCTTTTGAAGGTTTCCACGGTCGGCGAGAGTCTGATGTGTTGGGGTAGAGAGTTCCAGATTGTGGGAGGAGGAGATAAATGGGGAGTAGAGAAAGAGATCTTGTGAGGATCGGAGGTTGCGTGCAGGTAAGTACCGGGAGACTAGGTCACAGATGTATGGGGGAGACAGGTTGTGGATGGCTTTGTATGCCATGGTTAGAGTTTTGAACTGGATTCTCTGGGCAATGGGGAGCCAGTTAAGAGATTGACAGAGAGGAGAGGCTGGGGAATAGCGGGGGCACAGGTGAATTAGTCGAGCAGCAGAGTTTAGGATAGATTGGAGAGGCGCAAGAGTGTTGTAAGGGAGGCCACGGAGCAGGAGGTTGCAGTAGTCGAGGCGGGATATGATGAGGGCATGCACTAGTGTTTTTGCATAGTCTTTGCTGAGGAATGCACGGATCCGGGAGATGTTTTTGAGTTGGAGTCAGCAGGAAGTGGAAAGGGCTTGGATATGTGGCTTGAAGGAGAGATCAGAGTCCAGGGTTACTCCAAGGTATCGAGCTTGTGGGACTGGGGAGAGTGAACAGCCATTGACGTTGATGGCTAGGTCAGATGGGGGATGTGAATGAGAGGGTGGAAAGATGATGAACTCTGTTTTATCCATGTTGAGTTTTAGAAATCTGTCAGAGAAGAAGGATGACATGGCGAACAGATATTTTGGGATTTTGGTTAGTAAGGAGGAGATATCGGGTCCAGAGAGGTAGATCTGTGTGTCGTCAGCATAGAGGTGATACTGAAAACCGTGAGACTCTATGAGCTGTCCCAGGCCAAAGGTGTAGATGGAGAAGAGCAGAGGTCCTAGAACTGAACCTTGGGGGACACCGACAGATAGGGGGCGAGATGAGGAGGTGGTGCGTGAGTGGGAGACGCTGAATGTCCTGTCTGTTAAGTATGAGGAGATCCAAGATAGAGCCAAGTCCGTGATGCCAAGAGATGAGAGAATCTGGAGTAAGAGGGAATGGTCCACTGTGTCAAAGGCAGATGACAGGTCCAGAATGAGGATGATGGAGTAGTGTCGCTTGGATTTGGCATTTAATAAGTCGTTGGTGACTTTGGTCAGGGCAGTTTCAGTCGAGTGATGCGGTCGGAAGCCAGATTGCAGGCGGTCGAAGAGGGAGCAGGAGGAGAGGTGGGAGGACATTTCAAGGTGGACATGTTGTTCTAGTAGTTTTGAGGCAAAGGGGAGGAGTGATATGGGGAGGTAGCTAGTCAGAGAGGAAGGGTCAAGGGAGGGCTTTTTGAGGATGGGTGTGATTGCGGCATGTTTGAAACATGAGGGGAAGACACCGGTTGTTAGTGACAGATTGAAGAGGTGGGTTAGGGTTGGGATGAAGACTGTGGTAAGGTTAGTGATGAGGTGGGATGGGATTGGGTCAAGTTCGCAGGTGGTGAGGTGTGATTTGGAGAGTAAAGAGGAGACTTGACCTTCTGTAATGGAGGAGAAGTGGGGTTTGGAGGAGGAGGGTTGAATAGATATGAGGAGGCGTTGTGTGGAGTTTAGGCTAAAGTTTTGTCTGATGGTGTCAATCTTCTGTTTGAAGAATGAGGCAAAGTCATCGGCTGAGATGAGAGAAGAGGGAGGAGGTGCTGGGGGACGAAGGAGAGACTTGAAAGTGTTAAATAGCTGTTTAGGGTTGTGAGATAGGGAGGATATGAGAGATGAGAAGTAGGTTTGTTTTGCTGTAGTGAGTGCGGACTTGAAATTAGTGAGGGATTGCTTGAATGCGATGAAGTGCTCGATGGAGTGAGACCTTTTCCATCTCCGCTCCGTAACCCTGGAGGCCCGGCGCAGTTCTTTAGCAAGTTTAGTGTGCCAGGGTTGCCTGTTGAATGTGCGAGATGTGGTGTGTGTGAGAGAGGCGATCGAGTCTAGAGCTGCAGCTATTGTGGTGTTATATGAAGCAGCAGAAACGTCTGCATCGTGTAAGGAATTTATGTCTGTAAGAGGGAGGAGGGATTCAGAGAGTGAGTGTAAGTCAAGGTGTTTGAGATTTCTGCGAGGGTATGCTAGTTTGTGGAGTGGGGATTGTTGCCCCGGGGAGGAGAGAGAAGAGAATGTAAGTAGGCTTTGATCAGAGAGAGGGAGAGGTGAGTTAGAGAGGTTAGCTAGGGAACAGATGCGGGTGAAGATGAGGTCCAGTGTGTGGCCATCTTTGTGGGTGGGTGTGGAAGACCATTGAGTGAGTCCGAAAGAGGAAGTGAGAGATAGGAACTTAGAGACAGACGAGTGGGAAGTATTAATGGGGATGTTGAAGTCACCCATTATGATAGTGGGGATGTCAGTGGAGAGGAAGTGAAGCAGCCAGGTGGTGAAGTGGTCTAAGAAGGTGGTGGCTTGCCCTGGGGGTCGGTAAACGACGGCCAGTTGGAGGGGGAATAGATGCGCACACAGTGCACCTCAAAAGAGGGGAGTGTAACGGAGGGTGGCTGTGGGATTTGGATGAAAGTGCAGTGTTCTGATAGGAGAAAACCTACGCCTCCGCCATGTTTGCCGTTGGGGTGGGGGGTGTGGGAAAGGTGGAATCCGCCATATGAAAGTGCAGCTGGGGAGGCTGTGTCAGAGGGGGTGAGCCAGGTTTCAGTGATGGCGAGGAAGGAAAGTTTGTTTGTAATGAAAAGATCGTGGATGAATGAAAGTTTGTTATAGACAGAGCGAGCGTTCCATAGAGCTCCTGTTAGAGCAACTAAGGGAGTGGGGATTGGTTGGATGGGTATGAGGTTAGAAGGGTTGCGACAGTTTGTGGAAGGTCGTGGATAGGAGGAAGAAGTAATTGTGGGGATATGGCGAGGAGGACCAGGATTTGGAGAGATATCTCCAGCAGTGAGGAGGAGCAGAGAAAGTGTTAGCAGGTGGGAGCAAGAGAGAGCATGATGTGGTTGTCTGTGTTTGGAGATCCAGGATTGAATGTTTAGGAATAATTTGGAGGAGGAGGTGAGATGAATGGGGAGGATGGAGGGAGAGATGAAGAGTTTCTTACTAGGTGTAGGGATTTGAGTGGTTACTAGAAAGTGGAGGACTATAGAGGAAAAAGTGAGAGCTAACAGAAACATAGGTAAAAGAGAGTAAGTGGTCAAAGTGTTGGGTTCCTGACTCCTGCCCTGACTAACTGCCTCTGAAATAACTGCCACTTATCTCCGAAGCCACTTTGCACAAGAAGACGCGTGCACACCCCAGCACAAGTGCACCCCTTACAGAGCTTCTAAATATATAGGGCACATTAAACTATCAGGTGAAGGGCATTGTGGGAGCTGCATATGGCTAAATTAGCAGCTGGTCATCTCACCAGGAGATGCCTGGGTGATCAAACACAGAGCTTGGACTCTAGTCTCTGCAGTTTAGCACCTCTAAAAATCAGATAAGAGCTATAGTGGGGAAGGGACAGACATATGTGGGTATTGAATGGAGTGGGACAGATAAAGCAGAGAAGTTATGCAGAGCATGTACCAGTGAGGTGAATCAGCAAAGCAGAGCATTAGATTACAGCAGAAAAAGCAAGCAGAGAATTTATGCAGAGCATGTACCAGTGAGGTGAATCAGCAAAGCAGAGCATTAGATTACAGCAGACACAGCAAGCAGAGAAGTCATGCAGAGCATGTACCAATGAGGTGAATCAGCAAAGCAGAGCATTAGATTACAGCAGACACAGCAAGCAGAGAAGTTATGCAGAGCATGTACCAGTGAGGTTATTCCACTGCGACCTCCACCACTTTTCCAAGGGGCATTGATATTGTCTTTTATTCCACTGCGATCTCCACCACTCTTTCAAGGGGCATCGATAATGTCTATTTAATCCACTGCGACCTCCACCAATCTTCCAAGGGGCATTAAAACCGTCTTGTTAAGCTACTGTGACCTGCACGTCTCTACCACAGGGCATTGTTATTGTCTTTTTATTCCACTGCGACATCCACCACTCTGCCAAGGGGCATTAAAACCGTCTTGTTAAGCTGCTGTGATGTCCACGTCTCTTCCACGGGGCATTGATAATGTCTTTTTGTTCCACTGTAACCTCCACCACTCTTCCAAGAGTTATTGATATTGTATTTTTATTTCACTCTAACCTCCACCACTCTTCCAAGGGGCATTGATATTGTCTTTTTATTCCACTGCGACCTCCACCACTCTTCCAAGGTTCATTGATATTGTCTTTTTAATCCACTGCGGCCTCCACCACTCTTCCAAGGGGCATTAAAACCGTCTTGTTAAGCTACGGAAACCTCCACATCTCTTCCAAGGGGCACTAAAACCGTTTGGTTAAAACACTCTGTACTCCACAGCTCTTCCAAGGGGCATTGATATTGTCTTTTTATTTCACTGTAACTTCCACCACTCTTTCAAGGGGCATTGATATTGCATTTTTATTCCATTGTAACCTTCTGCACTCTTCCAAGTGCATTGATATTGTCCTTTTATTCCTCTGCAACGTCCACGACTCTTCCAAGGTGCATTAAAACCGTCTTTTTAAGCTATCGTGACCTCCAAGTTTCTTACACAGGTCATTGATATTGTCTTTTTATACCACTGTAACCTCCACCACTCTTCCAAGGGGCATTGATATTGTCTTTTTAATCCACTGCGACCTCCATCACTCTTCCAAGAAGCATTGAAACAGTCTTGTTAAGCTACTGTGACCTCCATGTCTATTCCACGGTGCATTAAAACTTTCTGGTTAAACCACTGTGAACTCCACAGCTCTTCCAAGGGGCATTGATATTGTCTTTTTATTCCACTCTAGCCTCCACAACTCTTCCAAGGGGCATTGATATTGTCTTTTTATTTTACTGCGACCTCCACCACTCTTCAAAGGGGTATTAATATTGTTTTTTTATTACACTGTGACCTCCACATCTCTTCCAAGTGGCATTAAATCTGCATGGTTAAACCACTTTGAACTCCACAGCTCTTCCAAGAGGCAATGATATTGTCTTTTTATTCAACTGTAACCTCCACCACTCATCCAAGGGGCATTGATATTGTCTTTTTTTTCCACTGCGAACTCCACCACTCTTCCAAGGGGATTTGATAGTCTTTTTAATCCACTGCGACCTCCACCACTCTTCCAAGGGGCATCAAAACCGTCTTGTTAAGCTACTGTGACCTCCATGTCCCTTCCAAGAGGCATTGATATTGTCTTTTTATTCCACTGCGACCTCCACCACTCTTCCAAGGGGCATTGATATTGTCTTTTTAATTCACTGCGACCTCCACCACTCTTCCAAGGGACATTGATATTGTCTTTTTATTCCACTGCGACCTCCACCACTCTTCCAAGGGGCATTCATATTGTCTTTTTATTCCACTGCGACCTCCACCACTCTTCCAAGGGGCATTAAAACCGTCTTGTTAAGCTACTGTCACCTCCACGTCCCTTCCAAGGGTCATTAAAACCGACAATTTAAACCACTCTGAACTCCACAGCTTTTGGAAGGGGCATTGATATTGTCTTTTTATTCCAATGTAACCTCCAGCACTCTTCCAAGGGGCATTGATATTGTCTTTTTATTCCACTGCAACTTCCACCTCTCTTCCAAGGGAATTAAAACCGTCTTGTTAAGCTACTGTGACTTCCACGTCTCTTTCACGGGGCATTGATATTGTCTTTTTATTCCACTGTAACCTCCACCACTATTCCAAGGGACATTGATATTGACTTTTTATTCCACTGTGACCTCCACGTATCTTCCTAGGTGCATTAAAACCGTCAATTTAAACCACTCTGAACTCCACAGCTCTTGCAAGAGGCATTGATATAGTCTTTTTACTCCACTGTAACCTACAGTACTCTTTCAAGGGGCATTGATATTGTATTTTTATTCCACTACGACTTCCACCACTCTCCCAAGGTGCATTAAAAACATCTTGTTTAGCTACTGTAACGTCCATGTCTATTGCACGGGGCATTGATATTATCTTTATATTCCACTGTATCCTCCACCACTCTTCCAAGTGGTATTGATATTGTCTTTTTATTCCACTACGACTTCCACCTCTCTTCTAAGGGGCATTGATATTGTCTTATTAATCCACTTCGTCCTCCACCACTCTTCCAAGAGGCATTAAAACAGTCTTGCTAAGCTACTGTGACCTCCAAATCTCTTCCAAGGGGCATTAAAACCGTCTGGTTAAACCACTCTGAACTCCACAGCTCTTCCAAGGGGCATTGATATTGTCTTTTTATTCCACTGTAACCTCCACAATTCTTCCAAGGGGTATTGATATTGTCTTTTTAATGCAATGTGACCTCCCCCACTCTTCCAAGTGGCATTAAAACCATCTGGTTAAAGCACTCTGAACTCCATAGCTCTTTCAAGAGGCATTGATATTGTCTTTTTATTTCACTGTAACCTCCAACACTCTTTCAAGGGGCATTGATATTGTCTTTTTATTCCACTGCGACCTCCACCACACTTCCAAGGGGCATTAAAACTGTCTTGTTAAGCTACTGTGACCTCCATGTGTCTTCCACGGGGCATTGATATTGTCTTTTTAATCCATTGTGACCTCCACCACTATTCCAAGGGGCATTAAAACCGTCTTGTTAATCTACTGTGACCTCCACGTCTCTTCCAAGGGGCAATAAAACCATCTGGTTAAACCACTCTGAACTCCACAGCTCTTCCAAGGGGCATTGATATTGTCATTTTATTCCACTCTAACCAACACCACTCTTCCAAGGGGCATTAAAACTGTCTTGTTAAGCTGCTGAAACCTCCATGTCCTTTCCACGGGGCATTGATATTGTCTTTTTATTCCAATGTAACCTCCACCACTCTTCTAAGGGGCAGTGATATTGTCTTTTTAAACCACTGCGACCTCCACCACTCTTCCAAGAGGCATTAAAAACATCTTATTAAGCTACTATGACCTCCACATCTCTACCAAGGGGCATTAAAACCGTCTGATTAAACCACTCTGAATTCCACAGCTCATCAAAGGGGCATTGATATTGTCTTTTTATTCCACTGTAACCTCCACCACTTTTCCTATGGGAATTGATATTGTCTTTTTATTATTATTATTATTATTATTATTTGTTATTATAGCGCCATTTATTCCATGGCGCTTTACATGTGATAGGGATATACATAACAAAAGCATTTACATAATCTTAACAAAGCGAGTCAGCGACTGGTACAGGGGGAGCGAGGACCCTGCTCGCGAGGGCTCACATTCAAGAAGGGATGGGTGAGGATACAATAGGTGAGGGTAGAGCTGGTCGTGCAGCGGTGGTTACTGCAGGTTGTAGGCTTGTCGGAAGAGGTGGGTCTTCAGGTTTCTTTTGAAGGTTTCCACGGTCGGCGAGAGTCTGATGTGTTGGGGTAGAGAGTTATAGAGTAGGGGGGATGCACGGGAGAAATCTTTTATACGATTGTGGGAGGAGGAGATAAGAGGGGAGTAGAGAAGGAGATCTTGTGAGGATCGGAGGTTGCGTGCAGGTAAGTACCGGGAGACTAGGTCACAGATGTATGAGGGAGACTGGTTGTGGATGGCTTTGTATGCCATGGTTAGAGTTTTGAACTGGATTCTCTGGGCAATGGGGAGCCAGTGAAGAGATTGACAGAGAGGAGTGGCCGGGGAATAGCGGGGACACAGGTGAATTAGTCGAGCAGCAGAGTTTAGGATAGATTGGAGAGGGGCAAGAGTGTTGTAAGGGAGGCCACGGAGCAGGAGGTTGCAGTAGTCGAGGCGGGATATGATGAGGGCATGCACTAGTGTTTTTGCAAAGTCTTTGCTGAGGAATGCACAGATCCGGGAGATGTTTTTGAGTTGGAGTCAGCAGGAAGTGGAAAGGGCTTGGATATGTGGCTTGAAGGAGAGATCAGAGTCCAGGGTTACTCCAAGGCATCGAGCTTGTGGGACTGGGGAGAGTGAACAGCCATTGACGTTGATGGCTAGGTCAGATGGGGGATGTGAATGAGAGGGTGGAAAGATGATGAACTCTGTTTTATCCATGTTGAGTTTTAGAAATCTGTCAGAGAAGAAGGATGACATGGCGAACAGATATTTTGGGATTTTGGTTAGTAGGGAGGAGATATCGGGTCCAGAGAGGTAGATCTGTGTGTCGTCAGCATAGAGGTGATACTGAAAACCGTGAGACTCTATGAGCTGTCCCAGGCCAAAGGTGTAGATGGAGAAGAGCAGAGGTCCTAGAACTGAACCTTGGGGGACACCGACAGATAGGGGGCGAGATGAGGAGGTGGTGCGTGAGTGGGAGACGCTGAATGTCCTGTCTGTTAAGTATGAGGAGATCCAAGATAGAGCCAAGTCCGTGATGCCAAGAGATGAGAGAATCTGGAGTAAGAGGGAATGGTTCACTGTGTCAAAGGCAGATGACAGGTCCAGAAGGAGGATGATGGAGTATTGTCGCTTGGATTTGGCATTTAGTAAGTCGTTGGTGACTTTGGTCAGGGCAGTTTCAGTCGAGTGATGCGGTCGGAAGCCAGTTTGCAGGCGTTCGAAGAGGGAGCAGGAGGAGAGGTGGGAGGACATTTCAAGGTGGACATGTTGTTCTAGTAGTTTTGAGGCAAAGGGGAGGAGTGATATGGGGCGGTAGCATGTCAGAGAGGAAGGGTCAAGGGAGGGCTTTTTGAGGATGGGTGTGATTGCGGCATGTTTGAAACATGAGGGGAAGACACCGGTTGTTAGTGACAGATTGAAGAGGTGGGTTAGGGTTGGGATGAAGACTGTGGTAAGGTTAGTGATGAGGTGGGATGGGATTGGGTCAAGTTCGCAGGTGGTGAGGTGTGATTTGTATAGTAAAGAGGAGACTTGACCTTCTGTAATGGAGGAGAAGTGGGGTTTGGAGGAGGAGGGTTGAATAGATATGAGGAGGCGTTGTGTGGAGTTTAGGCTAAAGTTTTGTCTGATGGTGTCAATCTTCTGTTTGAAGAATGAGGCAAAGTCATCGGCTGAGATGAGAGAAGAAGGAGGAGGTGCTGGGGGACGAAGGAGAGACTTGAAAGTGTTAAATAGCTGTTTAGGGTTGTGAGATAGGGAGGATATGAGAGATGAGAAGTAGGTTTGTTTTGCTGTAGTGAGTGCGGACTTGAAATTAGTGAGGGATTGCTTGAATGCGATGAAGTGCTCGATGGAGTGAGACCTTTTCCATCTCCGCTCAGTAACCCTGGAGGCCCGGCGCAGTTCTTTAGTAAGTTTAGTGTGCCAGGGTTGCCTGTTGAATGTGCGAGATGTGGTGTGTGTGAGAGGGGCGATCGAGTCTAGAGCAGCAGCTATTGTGGTGTTATATGAAGCAGCAGCAACGTCTGCACCGTGTAAGGAATTTATGTCTGTAAGAGGGAGGAGGGATTCAGAGAGTGAGTGTAAGTCAAGGTGTTTGAGATTTCTGCGAGGGTATGCTAGTTTGTGGAGTGGGGATTGTTGCCCCGGGGAGGAGAGAGAAGAGAATGTAAGTAGGCTGTGATCAGAGAGAGGGAGAGGTGAGTTAGAGAGTTTAGCTAGGGAACAGATGCGGGTGAAGATGAGGTCCAGTGTGTGGCCATCTTTGTGGGTGGGTGTGGAAGACCATTGAGTGAGTCCGAAGGAGGAAGTGAGTGATAGGAACTTAGAGACAGACGAGTGGGAAGTGTTAATGGGGATGTTGAAGTCACCCATTATGATAGTGGGGATGTCAGTGGAGAGGAAGTGAAGCAGCCAGGTGGTGAAGTGGTCTAAGAAGGTGGTGGCTTGCCCTGGGGGTCGGTAAACGACGGCCAGTTGGAGGGGGAATAGATGCGCACACAGTGCACCTCAAAAGAGGGGAGTGTAACGGAGGGTGGCTGTGGGATTTGGATGAAAGTGCAGTGTTCTGATAGGAGAAAACCTACGCCTCCGCCATGTTTGCCGTTGGGGTGGGGGGTGTGGGAAAGGTGGAATCCGCCATATGAAAGTGCAGCTGGGGAGGCTGTGTCAGAGGGGGTGAGCCAGGTTTCAGTGATGGCGAGAAAGGAAAGTTTGTTTGTAATGAAAAGATCGTGGATGAATGAAAGTTTGTTATAGACAGAGCGAGCGTTCCATAGAGCTCCTGTTAGAGCAACTAAGGGAGTGGGGATTGGTTGGATGGGTATGAGGTTAGAAGGGTTGCGACAGTTTGTGGAAGGTCGTGGATAGGAGGAAGAAGTAATTGTGGGGATATGGCGAGGAGGACCAGGATTTGGAGAGATATCTCCAGCAGTGAGGAGGAGCAGAGAAAGTGTTAGCAGGTGGGAGCAAGAGAGAGCATGATGTGGTTGTCTGTGTTTGGAGATCCAGGATTGAATGTTTAGGAATAATTTGGAGGAGGAGGTGAGATGAATGGGGAGGATGGAGGGAGAGATGAAGAGTTTCTTACTAGGTGTAGGGATTTGAGTGGTTACTAGAAAGTGGAGGACTATAGAGGAAAAAGTGAGAGCTAACAGAAACATAGTTAAAAGAAAGTAAGTGGTCAAAGTGTTGGGTTCCTGACTCCTGCCCTGACTAACTGCCTCTGAAATAACTGCCACTTATCTCCGAAGCCACTTTGCACAAGAAGACGCGTGCACACCCCAGCACAAGTGCACCCCTTACAGAGCTTCTAAATATATAGGGCACATTAAACTATCAGGTGAAGGGCATTGTGGGAGCTGCATATGGCTAAATTAGCAGCTGGTCATCTCACCAGGAGATGCCTGGGTGATCAAACACAGAGCTTGGACTCTAGTCTCTGCAGTTTAGCACCTCTAAAAATCAGATAAGAGCTATAGTGGGGAAGGGACAGACATATGTGGGTATTGAATGGAGTGGGACAGATAAAGCAGAGAAGTTATGCAGAGCATGTTCTAGTGAGGTGAATCAGCAAAGCAGAGCATTAGATTACAGCAGACACAGCAAGCAGAGAATTTATGCAGAGCATGTACCAGTGAGGTGAATCAGCAAAGCAGAGCATTAGATTACAGCAGACACAGCAAGCAGAGAAGTCATGCAGAGCATGTACCAGTGAGGTGAATCAGCAAAGCAGAGCATTAGATTACAGCAGACACAGCAAGCAGAGAAGTTATGCAGAGCATGTACCAGTGAGGTTATTCCACTGCGACCTCCACCACTTTTCCAAGGGGCATTGATATTGTCTTTTATTCCACTGCGATCTCCACCACTCTTTCAAGGGGCATCGATAATGTCTATTTAATCCACTGCGACCTCCACCAATCTTCCAAGGGGCATTAAAACCGTCTTGGTAAGCTACTGTGACCTCCACGTCTCTTCCACAGGGCATTGTTATTGTCTTTTTATTCCACTGCGACATCCACCACTCTGCCAAGGGGCATTAAAACCGTCTTGTTAAGCTCCTGTGATGTCCACGTCTCTTCCACGGGGCATTGATAATGTCTTTTTGTTCCACTGTAACCTCCACCAATCTTGCAAGAGGCATTGATATTGTATTTTTATTTCACTCTAACCTCCACCACTCTTCCAAGGGGCACTGATATTGTCTTTTTATTCCACTGCGACCTCCACCACTCTTCCAAGGTTCATTGATATTGTCTTTTTAATCCACTGCGGCCTCCACCACTCTTCCAAGGGGCATTAAAACCGTCTTGTTAAGCTACGGAAACCTCCACATCTCTTCCAAGGGGCACTAAAACCGTTTGGTTAAAACACTCTGTACTCCACAGCTCTTCCAAGGGGCATTGATATTGTCTTTTTATTTCACTGTAACTTCCACCACTCTTTCAAGGGGCATTGATATTGCATTTTTATTCCACTGTGACCTCCACCACTCTTCCAAGGGGCATTAAAACCGTCTTGTTAAGCTACTGTGACCTCCAAGTCTCTTCCAAGGGGCATTAAAACTGTCTTGTTAAGCCGCTCTGAGATCCACAGCTCTTCCAAGGGGCATTGACAATGTCTTTTTATTCCATTGTAACCTTCTGCACTCTTCCAAGTGCATTGATATTGTCCTTTTATTCGTCTGCAACGTCCACGACTCTTCCAAGGTGCATTAAAACCGTCTTTTTAAGCTACCGTGACCTCCAAGTTTCTTACACAGGTCATTGATATTGTCTTTTTATTCCACTGTAACCTCCACCACTCTTCCAAGGGGCATTGATATTGTCTTTTTAATCCACTGCGACCTCCATCACTCTTCCAAGAAGCATTGAAACAGTTTTGTTAAGCTACTGTGACCTCCACGTCTATTCCACGGTGCATTAAAACTTTCTGGTTAAACCACTGTGAACTTCACAGCTCTTCCAAGGGGCATTGATATTGTCTTTTTATTCCACTCTAACCTCCACCACTCTTCCAAGGGGCATTGATATTGTCTTTTTATTTTACTGCGACCTCCACCACTCTTCCAAGGGGTATTAATATTGTTTTTTTATTACACTGTGACCTCCACATCTCTTCCAAGTGGCATTAAAACCGCATGGTTAAACCACTTTGAACTCCACAGCTCTTCCAAGAGGCAATGATATTGTCTTTTTATTCAACTGTAAGCTCCACCACTCATCCAAGGGGCATTGATATTGTCTTTTTTTTCCACTGCGACCTCCACCACTCTTCCAAGGGGATTTGATAGTCTTTTTAATCCACTGCGACCTCCACCACTCTTCCAAGGGGCATCAAAACCGTCTTGTTAAGCTACTGTGACCTCCATGTCCCTTCCAAGAGGCATTGATATTGTCTTTTTATTCCACTGCGACCTCCACCACTCTTCCAAGGGGCATTGATATTGTCTTTTTAATTCACTGCGACCTCCACCACTCTTCCAAGGGACATTGATATTGTCTTTTTATTCCACTGCGACTTCCACCACTCTTCCAAGGGGCATTCATATTGTCTTTTTAATCCACTGCGACCTCCACCACTCTTCCAAGGGGCATTAAAACCGTCTTGTTAAGCTACTGTCACCTCCACGTCCCTTCCAAGGGTCATTAAAACCGACAATTTAAACCACTCTGAACTCCACAGCTCTTGGAAGGGGCATTGATATTGTCTTTTTATTCCAATGTAACCTCCAGCACTCTTCCAAGGGGCATTGATATTGTCTTTTTATTCCACTGCAACTTCCACCTCTCTTCCAAGGGAATTAAAACCGTCTTGTTAAGCTACTGTGACTTCCACGTCTCTTTCACGGGGCATTGATATTGTCTTTTTATTCCACTGTAACCTCCACGACTATTCCAAGGGACATTGATATTGACTTTTTATTCCACTGTGACCTCCACGTATCTTCCTAGGTGCATTAAAACCGTCAATTTAAACCACTCTGAACTCCACAGCTCTTGCAAGAGGCATTGATATTGTCTTTTTACTCCACTGTAGCCTACAGTACTCTTTCAAGGGGCATTGATATTGTATTTTTATTCCACTACGACTTCCACCACTCTCCCAAGGTGCATTAAAAACATCTTGTTTAGCTACTGTAATGTCCATGTCTATTGCACGGGGCATTGATATTGTCTTTATATTCCACTGTATCCTCCACCACTCTTCCAAGTGGTATTGATATTGTTTTTTTATTCCATTACGACTTCCACCTCTCTTCTAAGGGGCATTGATATTGTCTTATTAATCCACTTCGTCCTCCACCACTCTTCCAAGAGGCATTAAAACAGTCTTGTTAAGCTACTGTGACCTCCACATCACTTCCAAGGGGCATTAAAACCGTCTGGTTAAACCACTCTGAACTCCACAGCTCTTCCAAGGGGCATTGATATTGTCTTTTTATTCCACTCTAACCAACACAACTCTTCCAAGGTGCATTGAAAGCATCTTGTTTAGCTACTGTAACGTCCATGGCTATTCCACGGGGCATTGATATTGTCTTTTTATTCCACTGTATCCTCTACCACTCTTCCAAGGGGCAATGATATTTTCTTTTTATTCCACTGCGACCTCCACCACTCTTCCAAGGGGCATTTATAATGTCTTTTTAATCCACTGCAACCTCCACCACTCTTCCAAGGGGCATTATAACCGTCTTTTTAAGCTACTGTGACCTCCATGTCTCTTCCAAGGGGCATTAAAACCGTCAATTTAAACCACTGTGAACTCCACAGCTCTTGCAAGAGGCATTGATATTGTCTTTTTATTCCACTGTAACCTCCACCACTCTTCCAAGGGGCATTGATTTTGTCTTTTTATTTTACTGCGACCTCCACCACTCTTCCAAGGGGTATTAATATTGTTTTTTTATTACACTGTGACCTCCACATCTCTTCCAATTGGCATTAAAACCTTATGGTTAAACCACTTTGAACTCCACAGCTCTTCCAAGAGGCAATGATATTGTCTTTTTATTCAACTGTAACCTCCACCACTCATCCAAGGGGCATTTATATTGTCTTTTTTGTCCACTGCGACCTCCACCACTCTTCCAAGGGGATTTGATAGTCTTTTTAATCCACTGCGACCTCCACCACTCTTCCAAGGGGCATCAAAACCGTCTTGTTAAGCTACTGTGACCTCCATGTCCCTTCCAAGGGGCATTGATATTGTCTTTTTATTCCACTGCGACCTTCACCCTTCTTCCAAGGAACATTGATATTTTCTTTTTTTTCCACTGTAACCTGAACCACTCTTCTAAGGGGCAATGATATTTTCTTTTTATTCCACTGCGACCTCCACCACTCTTCCAAGGGGCATTTATAATGTCTTTTTAATCCACTACGACCTCCACCACTTTTCCAAGGGGCATTATAACCGTCTTTTTAAGCTACTGTGACCTCCATGTCTCTTCCAAGGGGTCATTAAAACCGTGAATTTAAACCACTGTGAACTCCACAGCTCTTGCAAGAGGCATTGATATTGTCTTTTTATTCCACTGTAACCTCCACCACTCTTCCAAGGGGCATTGATATTGTATTTTTAATCCACTGCGACCTCCACCACTCTTCCAAGGGGCATTAAAACCGTCTTGATAAGCGACTGTGACATCCAAATTTCTTACACAGGGCATTGATATTGTCGTTTTATTCCACTGTAACCTCCACCACTCTTCCAAGGGGCATTGATATTGTCTTTTTATTCCACTGTAACCTTCACCAATCTTCCAAGGGGCACTGATATTGTCTTTTTATTCCACTGCGACCTCCACCACTCTTCTAAGGGGCATTGATATTGTATTTTAAATCCACAACGATCTCCACCACTCTTCCAAGGGGCATGAAAACAGTCTTGTTAAGCTACTGTGACCTCCTCGTCTCTTCCAAGGGGCATTAAAACTGTCTGGTTAAACACTCTGAACTCCACAGCTCTTACAAAAGGCATTGATATTGCCTTTTTATTTGTCTGTAACATCCACCACTCTTCCAGGCGGCATTGATATTGTCTTTTTAATCCACTGCGACCTCCACCACTCATCCAAGGGGCATTGATATTGTCTTTTTAATCAACTGCGACCTCCACCTCTCTTCCAAGGGGCATTAAAACCGTCTTGTGAAGCTACTGTGACCTCCACGTCCCTTCCACGGGGCATTGATATTGTCTTTTTATTCTACTGAGACCTCCAACACTATTCCAAGGGGCATTGATATTGACTTTTTAGTCCACTGCGACCTCCACCACTCTTCCAAAGGGCATTGTTTGTCTTTTTAATCCACTGCGAACTCCACCACTCTTCCAAGGGGCATTAAAACCGTCTTGTTATGCTACTGGGACGTCGACTTCTCTTCCAAGGGGCATTAAAACCATCTGGTTAAACCACTCTGACCTCCACATTTCTTCCAAGTTGCATTTGTATTGTCTTTTTATTCCACTCTAACCTCCACCACTCTTCCAAGGGGCATTGACATTGTCTTTTTGTTCCACTGCGACATACAAACTCTTCCAAGGGGCATTAAAACCATATTGTTAAGCTACAGTGACCTCCACATCTCTTCCAAGGGGCGTTAAAACCGTCTGGTTATACCACTCTGAACTCCACAGCTCTTCCAAGGGGCATTATTATTGTCTTTTTATTCCCCTGTAACCTCCACCACTCTTACAAGGGGCATTGATATTGTCTTTTTATTTCACTGCGACCTCCACCAGTCCTCCAAGAGGCATTAAAACCATCTTGTTAAGCTACTGTGACCTCCACGTCTCTTCCACGGGGCATTGAAATTGTCTTTTTATTCCACTGTAACCTCCACCACTCGTCCAAGGGGCATTGATATTGTCTTTTTATTCCACTGCGACCTCCACCACTCTTCCAAGGGGCATTGATAATGTCTCTTTATTCCACTGCGACCTCCACCACTCTACCAAGGCTCATTGATATTGTCCTTTTTATCCACTGCGACCTCCGCCACTCTTCCAAGGGGCATTAAAACCGTCTTGTTAAGCTATTGTGACCTCCACATCTCTTCCACGGGGCATTGATATTGTCTTTTTATTTAATTGTAACTTCCCCCACTGTTCCAAGGGGCATTGATATTGTCTTCTTATTCCACTGTTATCTCCATCACTCTTCCAAGGGGCATTGATATTGTCTTTTTATTCAACTGTAACCTTCACCACTCTTCCAAGGGGCATTGATATTGTCTTTTTATTCCACTGCGACCTCCACCACTCTTCCAAGGGGCATTCATATTGTCTTTTTAATCCACTGCGAATTCCACCACTCTTCCAAGGGGCATTAAAACCATCTTGTTAAGCTACTGTCACCTCCACATCCCTACCAAGGGGAATTAAAACAGTCAATCTAAACCACTCTGAACTCCACAGCTCTTGCAAGGGGCATTGATATTGTATTTTTATTCCAATGTAACCTCCAGCACTCTTCCAAGGGTCATTGATATTGTATTTTTATTCCACTGCAACTTCCACTTCTCCTCCATGGGGCATTAAAACAGTCTTGTTAAGGTACTGTGAAATCCACGTCTCTTTCACGGGGCATTGATATTGTCTTTTTATTCCACTGTAACCTCCACCACTCTTCCAAGGCTCATTGATATTGTCTTTTTATTCCACTGGGACTATCACCACTCTTCCAAGTGGCATTGATTTTGTCTTTTTATTCAACTGTATCCTCCACCACTCTTCCAAGTGGTATTGATATTGTCTTTTTATTCCACTGCTTCTTCCACCTCTCTTCTAAGGGGCATTGATATTGTCTTTTTAATCCACTGCGACCTCCACCACTCTTCCAAGAGGCATTAAAACAGTCTTGTTAAGCTACTGTGACCTCCACATCTCTTCCAAGGGGCATTAAAACCGTCTGGTTAAACCACTCTGAACTCCACAGCTCTTCCAAGGGGCATTGATATTGTCTTTTTATTCCACTGTAACCTCCACCATTCTTCGAAGGGGTATTGATATTGTCTTTTTAATGCACTGCGACCTCCACCACTCTTCCAAGCGGCATTAAAACCATCTGGTTAAACCACTCTGAACTCCATAGCCTTTTCAAGAGGCATTGATATTGTCTTTTTATTTCACTGTAACCTCCACAATTCTTTCAAGGGGCATTGACATTGTCTTTTTATTCCACTGCGACCTCCCCACTCTTCCAAGGGGCATTAAAACTGTCTTGTTAAGCTACTGTGACCTCCACTTGTCTTCCATGGGGCATTGATATTGTCTTTTTAATCCACTGTGACTTCCACCACTTTTCCAATGGGCATTATAACCATCTTGTTAATCTACTGTGACCTCCACGTTTCTGCCAAGGGGCAATAAAACCATCTGGTTAAACCACTCTGAACTCCACAGCTCTTCCAAGGGGCATTGGTATTGTCTTTTCATTCCACTCTAACCTCCACCACTCTTCCAAGGGGCATTGACATTGTCTTTTTATTCCACTGCGACCTCCACCACTCTTCCAAGGGGCATTGATATTGTCTTTTTAATCCTCTGCGACCTCCACCACTTTTCCAAGGGGCATTAAAAACGTCTTTTTAAGCTACTGTGACTTCCACGTCACTTCCAATGGGCATTAAAACCGTCTGGTTAAACCACTCTGCACTCCACAGCTCTTCCAAGGGGCATTGGTATTGTCTTTTTATTCCACTCTAACCTCCACCACTCTTCCAAGGGGCATTGACATTGTCTTTTTATTCCACTGCGACCTCCACCATTCTTCCAAGGGGCATTAAAACTGTCTTGTTAAGCTACAGTGACCTCCACATCTCTTCCATGGGGCATTGATGTTTTCTTTAAATTCCACTGTAACCTCCACCACTCTACCAAGGTGCATTGATATTGTATTTTTATTGCACTGCGACCTCCACCACTCTTCCAAAGGGCATTGATATTGTCTTTTTAATCCACTGTGACCTCCACCACTCTTCCAAAGGGAATTAAAACCATCTTGTTAAGCTACTGTGACCTCAACGTCTCATCCACGGGGCATTGATATTGTCTTTTTATTCCACTGCAACCTCCACCACTCTTCCATGTGGCATTAAAACCGTCTTGTTAAGCTACTGTGACCTCCACGTCTCTTCCAAGGGGCATTAAAACCGTATGGTTAAACCAATCTGAACTCCACAGATCTTCCAAGGGGCATTGATATTGTCTTTTTATTCCACTGTAACCTCCACCATTCTTCCAAGGGGTATTGATATTGTCTTTTTAATGCACTGCGACCTTCACCACTCTTCCAAGGGGTAATTAAACCATCTGGTTAAACGCCTCTGAACTCCATAGCTCTTTCAAGAGGCATTGATATTGTCTTTTTATTTCACTGTAACCTCCACCACTCTTTCAAGGGGCATTGATATTGTCTTTTTATTCCACTGCGACCTCCACCACTTTTCCAAGGGGCATTAAAACTGTCTTGCTAAGCTACTGTGACCTCCACGTGTCTTTCACGGGGCATTGATATTGTCTTTTTTATCCACTCTGACCTCCACCACTTTTCCCAGGGGCATTAAAACCATATTCTTAATCAACTGTGACCTCCACGTTTCTTCCATGGGGCAATAAAACCGTCTGGTTAAACCATTCTGAGCTCCACACCTCTTCCAAGGGGCATTGATATTGTCTTTTTATTCCACTGTAATCTCTACCACTTTTCCTATGGGAATTGATATTGTCTTTTTATTATTATTATTATTATTATTATTATTTATTATTATAGCGCCATTTATTCCATGGCGCTTTACATGTGATAGGGATATACATAACAAAAGCATTTACATAATCTTAACAAAACGAGTCAGCGACTGGTACAGGAGGAGCGAGGACCCTGCTCGCGAGGGCTCACATTCTAGAAGGGATGGGTGAGGATACATTAGGTGAGGGTAGAGCTGGTTGTGCAGCGGTGCTTACTGCAGGTTGTAGGCTTGACGGAAGAGGTGGGTCTTCAGGTTTCTTTTGAAGGTTTCCACGGTCGGCGAGAGTCTGATGTGTTGGGGTAGAGAGTTCCAGAGTAGGGGGGATGCACGGGAGAAATCTTGTATACGATGGTGGGAGGAGGAGATAAGAGGGGAGTAGAGAAGGAGATCTTGTGAGGATCGGAGGTTGCGTGCAGGTAAGTACCGGGAGACTAGGTCACAGATGTATGGGGGAGACAGGTTGTGGATGGCTTTGTATGCCATGGTTAGAGTTTTGAACTGGATTCTCTGGGCAATGGGGAGCCAGTGAAGAGATTGACAGAGAAGAGAGGCCGGGGAATAGCGGGGGGACAGGTGAATTAGTCGAGCAGCAGAGTTTAGGATAGATTGGAGAAGTGCAAGAGTGTTGTAATTGAGGCCACGGAGCAGGAGGTTGCAGTAGTCGAGGCGGGATATGATGAGGGCATGCACTAGTGTTTTTGCACAGTCTTTGCTGAGGAATGCACGGATCCGGGAGATGTTTTTGAGTTGGAGTCAGCAGGAAGTGGAAAGGGCTTGGATATGTGGCTTGAAGGAGAGATCAGAGTCCAGGGTTACTCCAAGGCAGCGAGCTTGTGGGACTGGGGAGAGTGAATAGCCATTGACGTTGATGGCTAGGTCAGATGGGAGATGTGAATGAGAGGGTGGAAAGATGATGAACTCTGTTTTATCCATGTTGAGTTTTAGAATTCTGTCACAGAAGAAGGATGACATGGCGTACAGACATTGTGGCATTTTTGTTAGTAGGGACGAGATATCGGGTCCAGAGAGGTAGCTCTGTGTGTCGTCAGCATAGAGGTGATACTGAAAACTGTGAGGCTCTATGAGCTGTCCCAGGCCAAAGGTGTGGATGGAGAAGAGCAGAGGTCCTAGAACTGAACCTTGGGGGACACCGACAGATAGGGGGCGAGATGAGGAGGTGGTGTTTGAGTTGGAGACGCTGAATGTCCTGTCTGTTAAGTATGAGGAGATCCAAGATAGAGCCAAGTCCGTGATGCCAAGAGATGAGAGAATCTGGAGTAAGAGGGAATGGTCCACTGTGTCAAAGGCAGATGACAGGTCCAGAAGGAGGAGGATGGAGTAGTGTCGCTTGGATTTGGCATTTAGTAGGTCGTTGGTGAATTTGGTCAGGGCAGTTTCAGTCGAGTGATGCGGTCGGAATCCAGATTGCAGGCGGTCGAACAGGGAGCAGGAGGAGAGCTGGGAGGACAGTTCAAGGTGGACATGTTGATCTAGTAGTTTTGAGGCAAAGGGGAGGAGTGATATGGGATGGTAGCTAGTCAGAGAGGAAGGGTCAAGGGAGGGCTTTTGAGGATGGGTGTGATTGCAGCATGTTTGAAACATGAGGGGAAGACACCGGTTGTTAGTGACAGATTGAAGAGGTGAGTTAGGGTTGGGATGATGACTGTGGTAAGGTTAGTGATGAGGTGGGATGGGATTGGGTCAAGTTCGCAGGTAGTGAGGTGTGATTTGGAGAGTAAAGAGGAGACTTGACCTTCTGTAATGGTGGATAAGTGGGGTTTGGAGGAGGAGGGTTGAATAGATATGAGGAGGGGTTGTGTGGACTTTAGGCAAAAGTTTTGTCTGATGGTGTCAATCTTCTGTTTGAAGAATGAGGCAAAGTCGTCGGCTGAGATGAGAGAAGAGGGAGGAGGTGCTGGGGGACGAAGGAGAGAGTTGAAAGTGTTAAATAGCTGTTTAGGGTTGTGAGATAGGGAGGATATGAGAGATGAGAAGTAGGTTTGTTTTGCTGTAGTGAGTGCGGACTTGAAATTAGTGAGGGATTGCTTGAATGCGATGAAGTGCTCGATGGAGTGAGACCTTTTCCATCTCCGCTCCGCAACCCTGGAGGCCCGGCGCAATTCTTTAGTAAGTTTAGTGTGCCACGGTTGCCTGTTGAATGTGCGAGATGTGGTGTGTGTGAGAAGGGCGATCGATTCTAGCGCTGCAGCTATTGTGGTGTTATATGAAGCAGCAGCAACATCTGCATCGTGTAAGGAATTTATGTCTGTAAGAGGGAGGAGGGATTCAGAGAGTGAGTGTAAGTCAAGTTGTTTGAGATTTCTGCGAGGGTATGCAAATTTGTGGAGTGGGAATTGTTGCCCCAGGGAGGAGAGAGAAGAGAATGCAAGTAGGCTGTGATCAGAGAGAGGGAGAGGTGAGTTGGAGCGGTTAGATAGGGAACAGAGGCGAGTGAAGATGAGGTCCAGTGTGTGGCTATCTTTGTGGGTGGGTGTGGAAGACCATTGAGTGAGTCCGAAGGAGGAAGTGAGAGATAGGAACTTAGAGACAGACGAGTGGGAAGTGTTAATGGGGATGTTGAAGTCACCCATTATGATAGTGGGGATGTCAGTGGAGAGGAAGTGAAGCAGCCAGGTGGTGAAGTGGTCTACGAAGGTGGAGGCTTGCCCTGGGGGTCGGTAAACGACGGCCAGTTGGAGGTTGGAGGGGGAATAGATGCGCACACAGTGCACCTCAAAAGAAGGGAGTGTAATGGAGGGTGGCAGTGGGATATGGGTGAAAGCGCAATGTTCTGATAGGAGAAAACCTCCGCCTCCGCCATGTTTGCCGTTGGGACGGGGGGTGCGGGAAAGGTGGAATCCGCCATATGAAAGTGCAGCTGGGGAGGCTGTGTCAGAGGGGGTGAGCCAGGTTTCAGTGATGGCGAGGAAGGAAAGTTTGTTTGTAATGAAAAGATCGTGGATGAAGGAAAGTTTGCTGCAGACAGAGCGAGCGTTCCATAGAGCTCCTGTTAGAGCAACTAAGGGAGTGGGGATTGGTTGGATGGGTATGAGGTTAGAAGGGTTGCGACAGTTTGTGGAAGGTCGTGGATAGGAGGAAGAAGTAACTGTGGGGATATGGCGAGGAGGAACAGGATTTGGAGAGATATCTCCAGCAGTGAGGAGGAGCTGAGAAAGTGTTAGCAGGTGGGAGCAAGAGAGAGCATGAGGTGGCTGTCTGTGTTTGGAGATCCAGGATTGAATGTTTAGGAATAATTTGGAGGAGGAGGTGAGATGAATGGGGAGGATGGAGGGAGAGATGAAGAGTTTCTTACTAGGTGTAGGGATTTGAGGGGTTAATAGAAAGTGGAGTACTATAGAGGAAAAAGGGAGAGCTAACAGAAACATAGTTAAAAGAGAGTAAGTGGTCAAAGTGTTGGTTACCTGACTCCTGCCCTGACTAACTGCCTCTGAAATAACTGCCACTTATCTCCGAAGCAACTTTGCACAAGAAGACTCGTGCACACCCCAGCACAAGTGCACCCCTTACAGAGCTTCTAAATATATAGGGCACATTAAACTATCAGGTGAAGGGCATTGTGGGAGCTGCATATGGCTAAATTAGCAGCTGGTCGTCTCACCAGGAGATGGCTGGGTGATCAAACACAGAGCTAGGACTCTAGTCTCTGCAGTTTAGCACCTCTAAAAATCAGATAAGATCTATAGTGGGGAAGGGACAGACATATGTGGGTATTGAATGGAGTGGGACAGATAAAGCAGAGAAGTTATGCAGAGCATGAACCAGTGAGGTGAATCAGCAAAGCAGAGTATTAGATTACAGCAGACACAGCAAGCAGAAGTTATGCAGAGCATGTAGCAGTGAGGTGAATCAGCAAAGCAGAGCATTAGATTACAGCAGACACAGCAAGCAGAGAAGTTATGCAGAGCATGTACCAATGAGGTTATTCCACTGCGACCTCAACCATTGTTCTAAGGGGCATTAAAACCGTCTTGTTAAGCTACTGTGACCTCCACGTCTCTTCCACAGGGCATTGTTATTGTCTTTTTATTCCACTGAGACCTCCACCACTCTGACAAGGGGCATTAAAACCGTCTTGTTAAGCTTCTGTGATGTCCACGTCTCTTCCACGGGGGATTGATATTGTCTTTTTATTCCACTGTAACCTCCACCACTCATCCAAAAGGCATTGATATTGTCTTTTTATTCCACTGTAACCTCCACCACTCTTTCAAGGGGCATTGATATTGTCTTTTTATTCCATTGCGACCTCCACCACTGTTCCAAGGGGCATTTAAACCGTCTTGTTAAGCTACTGTGACCTCCAAGTCTCTTCAAAGCAGCATTAAAACCGTCTGGTTAAACCGCTCTGAGCTCCACAGCTCGTCCAAGGGGCATTGACAATGTCTTTTTTTTCCATTGTAACCTTCTGCACTCTTCCAAGTGCATTGATATTGTCTTTTTATTCCTCTGCGACGTCCACGACTCTTCCAAGGGGCATTAAAACCGTCTTGTTAAGCTACTGTGACCTCCAAGTTTCTTACACAGGGCATTGATATTGTCTTTTTATTCCACTGTAACCTCCACCACTCTTCCAAGGGGCATTGATATTGTCTTTTTATTCCACTGTAACCTCCGCCAATCATCCAAGGGGCACTGATATTGTCTTTTCATTCCACTGCGACCTCCACCACTCTCTTAAGGGGCATTGATATTGTCTTTTAAATCCACAACGATCTCCACCACTCTTCCAAGGGGCATTAAAACCGTCTTGTTAAGCTACTGTCACCTTCACGTCCCTTCCAAGGGGCATTAAAACCGTCAATTTAAACTACTCTGAACTCCACAGCTCTTGCAAGGGGCATTGATATTGTCTTTTTATTCCACTCTAACCTCCATCACTCTTCCAAGGGGCATTAATATTGTCTTTTTATTCCACTGTGACCTCCACGTCTCTTCCAAGGGGCTTTGAAATTGTCTTTTTATTTAATTGGAACCTCCACCACTCTTCCAAGAGGCATTGATATTGTCTTTTTATTCCACTGTAACATCCACCATTCTTCCAAGGGACATTGATATTGTCTTTTTATTCTACTGTAACCTCCACCACTCTTCCAAGGGGCATTGATATTGTCTTTTTAATCCACTGCGACCTCTACCACTCCTCCAAGGGGCTTTAAAACAGTCTTGATAAGATTCTGTGACCTCCACGTCTCTTCCAAGGGGCATTAAAACTGCATGGTTAAACCACTCTGAACTCCACAGCTCTTCCAAGAGGCATTGATATTGTCTTTTTATTCAACTGTAACCTCCACCACTCTTCCAAGGCACATTGATATTGTCTTTTTCTTCCACTGCGATCTTCACCCCTCTTCCAAGGAGCATTGATATTGTCTTTTTAATCCACTGCGACCTCCACCACTCTTCCAAGGGACATTGATATTGTCTTTTTCTTCCACTGCGATCTTCACCCCTCTTCCAAGGAACATTGATATTGTCTTTTTTTTCCACTGTAACCTCCACCACTCTTCTAAGGGGCATTGATATTTTCTTTTTATTCCACTGCGACCTTCACCACTCTTTCAAGGGGCATCGATAATGTCTTTTTAATCCACTGCGACCTCCACCACTCTTCCAAGGGGCATTGATATTGTCTTTTAATCCACTCTTACCTCCACGTCTCTACCAAGGGGCATTAAAACCATCAATTTAAACCACTCTCAACTCCACAGCTCTTGGAAGGGGCTTTGATATTGTTTTTTATTCCACTGTAACCTCCAGCACTCTAACAAGGGGCATTAATATTGTCTTTTTATTCCACTGCGACTTTCACCTCTCTTCCAAGGGACATTAAAACCCTCTTGTTAAGCTACTGTGACATCCACGTCACTTTCACGGGGCATTGATATTGTATTTTTATTCCACTGCCACCTCCACCACTCTTCCAAGGGGCATTGGTATTGTCCTTTTAATCCACTGTGACCTCCACCACTTTTCCAAGGGGCATTAAAAACGTCTTTTTAAGCTACTGTGACCTCCACGTCACTTCCAAATGGCATTAAGACCGTCTGGTTTAACTAGTCTGAACTCCACAACTCTTCCAAGGGGCATTGATATTGTCTTTTTAATCTGCTCTTACCTCCACTACTCTTCCAAGGGGCATTGATATGGTCTTTTTATTCCACTGCGACCTCCACCACTCTTCTAAGGGGCATTTATATTGTCTTTTTAATCAACTGCGACCTCCACCATTCTTCCAAGGGCCATTAAAACCATGTTGTTAAGCTACTTTGACCTCCACGTCAATTCCTCGTGGCATTAATACCGTCAATTTAATCCACTCTGAACTCCATAGCTCTTGCAAGGCGCATTGATATTGTCTTTTTATTCCAATGTAACCTCCAGCACTCTTCTAAGAGGCATTGATATTGTCTTTTTATTCCACTGCAACTTCCACCTCTCTTCCAAGGGACATTAAAACCGTCTTGTTAAGCTGCTGTGACCTCCACGTCTCTTTCACGAGGCATTGATATTGTCTTTTTATTCCACTGTAACCTCCACCACTCTTCCAAGGGGCATTGATATTGTCTTTTTATTCCACTGGGACCTTCACCACTCTTCCAGGTGGCATTGATATTGTCTTTTTAATCCACTGCGACCTCCACCACTCTTCCAAGGGGCATTAAAACCGTATTGTTAAGCTACTGTGAACTCCATGTCTCTTCCAAGGTGCATTAAAACCGTCAATGTAAACCACTCTGAACTCCACAGCTCTTGCAAGAGGAATTGATATTGTCTTTTTATTCCACTGTAACCTACAGCAGTCTTTCAAGGGGCATTGATATAGTATTTTTATTCCACTACGACTTCCACCACTCTCTCAAGGTGCTTTGAAAGCATCTTGTTTAGCTACTGTAACGTCCATGTCTATTCCACGGGGCATTGATATTGTCTTTTTATTCCACTTTATCCTCCACCACTCTTCCAAGGGGTATTGTTATTGTCTTTTTATTCGACTGCGACTTCCACCTCTCTTCTAAGGGGCATTGATATTGTCTTTTTAATCCACTGCGACCTCCACCACTCTTCCAAGAGGCATTAAAACAGTCTTGTTAAGCTACTGTGACCTCCACATCTCTTCTAATGGGCATTAAAACCGTCTGGTTAAACCACTCTGAACTCCACAGCTCTTCCAAGGGGCGTTGGTATTGTCTTTTTATTCCACTCTAACCTCCAGCACTCTTCAAAGGGGCATTGACATAGTCTTTTTATTCCACTGTGACCTCCATCATTCTTCCAAGGGGCATTGATATTGTCTTTTTTTTTCCACTGCCACCTCCACCACTCTTCCAAGTGGCATTGATATTGTCTTTTTAATCCACTGCGACCTCCACCACTTTTCCAAGGGGCATTAAAAAGTCTTTTTAAGCTATTTTGACCTCCACGTCACTTCCAAAGGGCATTAAAACCGCCTGGTTAAACCACTCTGAACTCCACAGCTCTTCCAAGGGGCATTGGTATTGTCTTTTTATTCCACTCTAACCTCCACCACTCTTCCAAGGGGTATTGATATTGTCTTTTTAATGCACTGCGACCTCCACCACTCTTCCAAGGGGCATTAAAACCATCCGGTTAAACCACCCTGAACTCCATAGCTCTTTCAAGAGGCATTGATATTGTATTTTTATTTCACTGTAACCTCCACCACTCTTTCAAGGGGCATTGATACTGTCTTTTTATTCCACTGCGACCTCCACCAATATTCCAAAGGGCAATACAACTGTCTTGTTAAGCTACTGAGACCTCCATGTGTCTTTCACGGGGCATTGATATTGTCTTTTTAATCCACTGTGACCTCCACCACTTTTCCAAGGGGCATTAAAACCGTCTTGTTAATCTACTGTGACCTCCACGTCTCTTCCAAGGGGCAAAAAAACCATCTGCTTAAACCACTCTGAACTCCACAGCTCTTCCAAGGGGCATTGGTATTGTCTTTTTATTCCACTCTAACCTCCACCACTCTTCCAAGGGGCATTGACATTGTCTTTTTAGTTAAATGTGACCTCCATCATTCTTCCAAGGGGCATTGATATTGTCTTTTTATTCCACTGCCACCTTCACCACTCTTCCAAGTGGCATTGATATTGTCTTTTTAATCCACTGCGACCTCCAACACTTTTCCAAGGGGCATTAAAACCCTCTTGTTAATTGACTGTGACCTCCACGTCTCTTCCAAGGGGCAATAAAACCATCTGGTTAAACCACTCTGAACTCCACAGCTCTTCCAAGGGGCATTGGTATTGTCTTTTTATTCCACTCTAACCTCCACCACTCTTCCAAGGGGTATTGACATTGTCTTTTTAGTTAAATGTGACCTCCATCATTCTTCCAAGGGGCATTGATTTTGTCTTTTTATTCCACTGCAACCTTAACCACTCTTCCAATGGGAATTGATATTGTCTTTTTAATCCACTGAGACCTCCACCACTCTTCCAAGGGGCATTAAAACCGTCTTGTTAAGCTACTGTGACCTCCATGTCTCTTCCACAGGGCATTGATATTGTCTTTTTTTTCCACTGTAACCTCCACCACTCTTCTAAGGGGCTTTGATATTGTCTTTTTATTCCTCTGCGACCTCCACCATTCTTCCTCGGGGCATTGATAATGTCTTTTTAATCCACTGCGACCTCCACCACTTTTCCATGTGGCATTAAAACCGTCTTATTAAGCTATTGTGACCTCCACTTCTCTTCCAAGGGGCATTAAAGCCATCAATTTAAATCACTCTGAACTCCACAGCTCTTGCAAGAGGCATTGATATTGTTTTTTTATTCCATTGTAATCTCCAGCACTCTTCCAAGGGGCATTGATATTGTCTTTTCATTCAACTGCGACTTCCACCTCTTTCCCAAGGGACATTAAAACCGTCTTGTTAAGCTGCTGTAACCTCCATATCTATTCCACGGGGCATTGATATTGTCTTTTTATTCCAATGTGACCGTCATCACTCTTCTAAGGGGCAGTGATATTGTCTTTTTAATCCACTGAGACCTCCACCACTCTTCCAAGGGGCATTAAAACCGTCTTGTTAAGCTACTGTGACGTCGAAGTCTCTTCCAAGGGGCATTAAAACCATCTGGTTAAACCACTCTAAACTCCACAGCTCTTCCAAGGGGCATTTGTATTGTCTTTTTATTCCACTCTAACCTCCACCACTCTTCCAAGGGGCATTGACATTGTCTTTTTATTCCACTGCGACCTCCACCACTCTTCCAAAGGGCATTGATATTGTCTTTTTAATCCACTGCGACCTCTTCCACTCTTCCAAGGGCATTGATATTGTCTTTTTAATCCACTGCGACCTCTTCCACTCTTCCAAGGGCATTAAAACAGTCTTGTTAAGCTACTGTGACCTCAACGTCTCTTCCAAGGGGCATTAAAACCGTCTTGTTAAGCTACTGTGACCTCCACGTGTCTTCGAAGGAGCATTGATATTGTCTTTTTATTCATCTGTAACCTCCACCAATCTTCCAAGGGGCATTGATATTGTCTTTTTAATCCACTGCGACCTCTACCACTCCTCCAAGGGGCTTTAAAACAGTCTTGATAAGATTCTGTGACCTCCACGTCTCTTCCAAGGGGCATTAAAACTGCATGGTTAAACCACTCTGAACTCCACAGCTCTTCCAAGAGGCATTGATATTGTCTTTTTATTCAACTGTAACCTCCACCACTCTTCCAAGGGACATTGATATTGTCTTTTTCTTCCACTGCGATCTTCACCCCTCTTCCAAGGAGCATTGATATTGTCTTTTTAATCCACTGCGACCTCCACCACTCTTCCAAGGGACATTGATATTGTCTTTTTCTTCCACTGCGATCTTCACCCCTCTTCCAAGGAACATTGATATTGTCTTTTTTTTCCACTGTAACCTCCACCACTCTTCTAAGGGGCATTGATATTTTCTTTTTATTCCACTGCGACCTTCACCACTCTTTCAAGGGGCATCGATAATGTCTTTTTAATCCACTGCGACCTCCACCACTCTTCCAAGGGGCATTGATATTGTCTTTTAATCCACTCTTACCTCCACGTCTCTACCAAGGGGCATTAAAACCATCAATTTAAACCACTCTCAACTCCACAGCTCTTGGAAGGGGCTTTGATATTGGTTTTTATTCCACTGTAACCTCCAGCACTCTAACAAGGGGCATTAATATTGTCTTTTTATTCCACTGCGACTTTCACCTCTCTTCCAAGGGACATTAAAACCCTCTTGTTAAGCTACTGTGACATCCACGTCACTTTCACGGGGCATTGATATTGTATTTTTATTCCACTGCCACCTCCACCACTCTTCCAAGGGGCATTGGTATTGTCTTTTTAATCCACTGTGACCTCCACCACTTTTCCAAGGGGCATTAAAAACGTCTTTTTAAGCTACTGTGACCTCCACGTCACTTCCAAATGGCATTAAGACCGTCTGGTTTAACTAGTCTGAACTCCACAACTCTTCCAAGGGGCATTGATATTGTCTTTTTAATCTGCTCTTACCTCCACTACTCTTCCAAGGGGCATTGATATGGTCTTTTTAGTCCACTGCGACCTCCACCACTCTTCTAAGGGGCATTTATATTGTCTTTTTAATCAACTGCGACCTCCACCATTCTTCCAAGGGCCATTAAAACCATGTTGTTAAGCTACTTTGACCTCCACGTCAATTCCTCGTGGCATTAATACCGTCAATTTAATCCACTCTGAACTCCATAGCTCTTGCAAGGCGCATTGATATTGTCTTTTTATTCCAATGTAACCTCCAGCACTCTTCTAAGAGGCATTGATATTGTCTTTTTATTCCACTGCAACTTCCACCTCTCTTCCAAGGGACATTAAAACCGTCTTGTTAAGCTGCTGTGACCTCCACGTCTCTTTCACGAGGCATTGATATTGTCTTTTTATTCCACTGTAACCTCCACCACTCTTCCAAGGGGCATTGATATTGTCTTTTTATTCCACTGGGACCTTCACCACTCTTCCAGGTGGCATTGATATTGTCTTTTTAATCCACTGCGACCTCCACCACTCTTCCAAGGGGCATTAAAACCGTATTGTTAAGCTACTGTGAACTCCACGTCTCTTCCAAGGTGCATTAAAACCGTCAATGTAAACCACTCTGAACTCCACAGCTCTTGCAAGAGGAATTGATATTGTCTTTTTATTCCACTGTAACCTACAGCAGTCTTTCAAGGGGCATTGATATAGTATTTTTATTCCACTACGACTACCACCACTCTCTCAAGGTGCTTTGAAAGCATCTTGTTTAGCTACTGTAACGTCCATGTCTATTCCACGGGGCATTGATATTGTCTTTTTATTCCACTTTATCCTCCACCACTCTTCCAAGGGGTATTGTTATTGTCTTTTTATTCGACTGCGACTTCCACCTCTCTTCTAAGGGGCATTGATATTGTCTTTTTAATCCACTGCGACCTCCACCACTCTTCCAAGAGGCATTAAAACAGTCTTGTTAAGCTACTGTGACCTCCACATCTCTTCCAAGGGGCATTAAAACCGTCTGGTTAAACCACTCTGAACTCCACAGCTCTTCCAAGGGGCATTGATATTGTCTTTTTATTCCACTGTAACCTCCACCATTCTTCCAAGGGGTATTGATATTGTCTTTTTAATGCGCTGCGACCTCCACCACTCTTCCAAGGGGCATTAGAACCAAATGGTTAAACCACTGTGAACTCCATAGCTCTTTCAAGAGGCATTGATATTGTATTTTTATTTCACTGTAACCACCACCACTCTTTCAAGGGGCATTGATATTGTCTTTTTATTCCAATGCGACCTCCACCACTCTTCCAAGGGGCAATAAAACTGCTTTGTTAAGCTACTGTGACCTCCACGTCTCTTCCACGGGGCATTGATATTGTCTTTTTAATCCACTGTGAGCTCCACCACTTTTCCAAGAGGCATTAAAACCGTCTTGTTAATCTACTGTGACCTCCACGTCTCTTCCAAGGGGCAATATAACCATCTGGTTAAACCACTCTGAACTCCACAGCTCTTCCAAGGGGCATTGGTATTGTCTTTTTATTCCACTCTAACCTCCAACACTCTTCAAAGGGGCATTGACATAGTCTTTTTATTCCACTGTGACCTCCATCATTCTTCCAAGGGGCATTGATATTGTCTTTTTTTTTCCACTGCCACCTCCACCACTCTTCCAAGTGGCATTGATATTGTCTTTTTAATCCACTGCGACCTCCACCACTTTTCCAAGGGGCATTAAAAAGTCTTTTTAAGCTATTTTGACCTCCACGTCACTTCCAAAGGGCATTAAAACCGCCTGGTTAAACCACTCTGAACACCACAGCTCTTCCAAGGGGCATTGGTATTGTCTTTTTATTCCACTCTAACCTCCACCACTCTTCCAAGGGGTATTGATATTGTCTTTTTAATGCACTGCGACCTCCACCACTCTTCCAAGGGGCATTAAAACCATCCGGTTAAACCACCCTGAACTCCATAGCTCTTTCAAGAGGCATTGATATTGTATTTTTATTTCACTGTAACCTCCACCACTCTTTCAAGGGGCATTGATACTGTCTTTTTATTCCACTGCGACCTCCACCAATATTCCAAAGGGCAATACAACTGTCTTGTTAAGCTACTGAGACCTCCATGTGTCTTTCACGGGGCATTGATATTGTCTTTTTAATCCACTGTGACCTCCACCACTTTTCCTAGGGGCATTAAAACCGTCTTGTTAATCTACTGTGACCTCCACGTCTCTTCCAAGGGGCAAAAAAACCATCTGCTTAAACCACTCTGAACTCCACAGCTCTTCCAAGGGGCATTGGTATTGTCTTTTTATTCCACTCTAACCTCCACCACTCTTCCAAGGGGCATTGACATTGTCTTTTTAGTTAAATGTGACCTCCATCATTCTTCCAAGGGGCATTGATATTGTCTTTTTATTCCACTGCCACCTCCACCACTCTTCCAAGTGGCATTGATATTGTCTTTTTAATCCACTGCGACCTCCAACACTTTTCCAAGGGGCATTAAAACCCTCTTGTTAATTGACTGTGACCTCCACGTCTCTTCCAAGGGGCAATAAAACCATCTGGTTAAACCACTCTGAACTCCACAGCTCTTCCAAGGGGCATTGGTATTGTCTTTTTATTCCACTCTAACCTCCACCACTCTTCCAAGGGGTATTGACATTGTCTTTTTAGTTAAATGTGACCTCCATCATTCTTCCAAGGGGCATTGATTTTGTCTTTTTATTCCACTGCAACCTTAACCACTCTTCCAATGGGAATTGGTATTGTCTTTTTAATCCACTGCGACCTCCACCACTCTTCCAAGGGGCATTAAAACCGTCTTGTTAAGCTACTGTGACCTCCATGTCTCTTCCACAGGGCATTGATATTGTCTTTTTTTTCCACTGTAACCTCCACCACTCTTCTAAGGGGCTTTGATATTGTCTTTTTATTCCACTGCGACCTCCACCATTCTTCCTCGGGGCATTGATAATGTATTTTTAATCCACTGCGACCTCCACCACTTTTCCATGTGGCATTAAAACCGTCTTATTAAGCTATTGTGACCTCCACTTCTCTTCCAAGGGGCATTAAAGCCATCAATTTAAATCACTCTGAACTCCACAGCCCTTGCAAGAGGCATTGATATTGTTTTTTTATTCCATTGTAATCTCCAGCACTCTTCCAAGGGGCATTGATATTGTCTTTTCATTCCACTGCGACTTCCACCTCTTTCCCAAGGGACATTAAAACCGTCTTGTTAAGCTGCTGTAACCTCCATATCTATTCCACGGGGCATTGATATTGTCTTTTTATTCCAATGTGACCGTCATCACTTTTCTAAGGGGCAGTGATATTGTCTTTTTAATCCACTGAGACCTCCACCACTCTTCCAAGGGGCATTAAAACCGTCTTGTTAAGCTACTGTGACGTCGAAGTCTCTTCCAAGGGGCATTAAAACCATCTGGTTAAACCACTCTAAACTCCACAGCTCTTCCAAGGGGCATTTGTATTGTCTTTTTATTCCACTCTAACCTCCACCCCTCTTCCAAGGGGCATTGACATTGTCTTTTTATTCCACTGCGACCTCCACCACTCTTCCAAAGGGCATTGATATTGTCTTTTTAATCCACTGCGACCTCTTCCACTCTTCCAAGGGCATTGATATTGTCTTTTTAATCCACTGCGACCTCTTCCACTCTTCCAAGGGCATTAAAACAGTCTTGTTAAGCTACTGTGACCTCAACGTCTCTTCCAAGGGGCATTAAAACCGTCTTGTTAAGCTACTGTGACCTCCACGTGTCTTCGAACGAGCATTGATATTGTCTTTTTATTCATCTGTAACCTCCACCAATCTTCCAAGGGGCATTGATATTGTTTTTTTACTCCACTGCGACCTCCACCACTTTTCCAAGGGGCATTAATATTGTCTTTTTAATCCACTGCGACCTCCACCACTCTACCAGGGGGCAATAAAACTGTCTTGATAAGTTACTGTGACCACCACGTCTCTTCCAAGGGGCTTTAAAACCATCTGGTTATTCCACTCTGAACTCCACAACTCTTCTAAGGGGCATTATTATTGTCTTTTTATTCCACTTTAACCTCCACCACTCTTCCAAGGGGCATTGATATTGTCTTTTTTTTCCACTACGACCTTCACCAGTCCTCCAAGGGGCATGAAAACCATCTTGCTAAGCTACTGTGACCTCCACATCTCTTCCACGGGGCATTGGGATTGTCTTTTAATTCCACTGTAACATCCACCTCTCGTCCAAGGGGCATTAAAACCGTATTGTTAAGCTACTTTGACCTTCACGTCAATTCCACGGGGCATTAAAACCGTCAATTTAAACCACTCTGAACTCCACAGCTCTTGCAAGGGGCATTGATATTGTCTTTTTAGTCCAAAGTAACCTCCACCACTCTTCCAAGGGTCATTGATATTGTCTTTTTATTCCACTGCAACTTCCACCTCTCTTCAAAGGGGCATTAAAACCGTCTTGCTAAGCTACTGTGACCTCCACGTCTCTTTCACGGGGCATTGATATTGTCTTTTTATTCCACTGTAACCTCCACCACTCTTCCAAGGGGCATTGTTATTGTCTTTTTATTCCAATGTGACCGTCACCACTCTTCTAAGGGGCAGTGATATTGTCTTTTAAAAACACTGCGACCTTCACAACTCTTCCAAGGGGCATTAAATCAGTCTTGACAAGCTACTGTGACCTCTACGTCTCTTACAAGGGGCAATAAAACCGTCTGGTTAAACCATTCTTTACTCCACAGTTCTTCCAAGGAGCATTGATATTGTCTTTTTATTCGACTGTAACCTCCACCACTCTTCCAAGGGACATTGATATTGACTTTTTATTCCACTGCGACCTACACCACTCTTCCAAGTGGCATTGATATTGTATTTTTAATCAACTGCGACCTCCAACTCTCTTCCAAGGGGCATTAAAACCGTCTTGTTAAGCTACTGTGACCTCCATGTTTCTTCCTCGGGGCATTGATATTGTCTTTTTTTTCCACTGCGAACTCCAACATTCTTCCTCGGGGCATTGATATTGTCTTTTTAATCCACTGCGACCTCCACCACTTTTCCATGTGGCATTAAAACCGTCTTATTAAGCTACTGTGACCTCCACTTCTCTTACAAGGGGCATTAAAGCCGTCAATTTAAACCACTCTGAACTCCACAGCTCTTGCAAGAGGCATTGATATTGTTTTTTTATTCCATTGTAATCTCCAGCTCTCTTCCAAGGGTCATTGATATTGTCTTTTCATTCCATTGCGACTTCCACCTCTCTCCCAAGGTACATGAAAACCGTCTTGTTAAGCTGCTGTAACCTCCATGTCTATTCCACCGGGCATTGATATTGTCTTTTTATTCCAATGTGACCGTCACCACTCTTCTAAGGGGCAGTGATATTGTCTTTTTAAACCACTGCGACCTTCACCACTCTTCCAAGGGGCATTAAATCAGTCTTGATAAGCTACTGTGACCTCTACGTCTCTTACAAAGGGCAATAAAACCGTCGGGTTAAACCATTCTATACTCCACAGTTCTTCCAAGGAGCATTGATATTGTCTTTTTATTCGACTGTAACCTCCACCCCTCTTCCAAGGGGCATTGATATTGACTTTTTATTCCACTGCGACCTACACCACTTTTCCAAGTGGCATTGATATTGTCTTTTTAATCAACTGCGACCTCCACCTCTCTTCCAAGGGGCATTAAAACCGTCTTGTTAAGCTACAGTGACCTCCAAGTCCCTTCCATTGGGCATTGATATTGTCCTTTTAATCCACTGCGACCACAACCACTTTACCAAGGGGCATTGATATTGTCTTTTTAATCCACTGTGACCTCCACGTCTCTTCCAACGGGCATTAAAACCGTCAATTTAAACCACTCTGAACTCTACAGCTCTTCCAAGGAGCATTGGTCTTGTCTTTTTATTCCACTGCGACCTCCACCACTCTTCCAAGCGGCATTAAGACCATCTTGTTAAGCTGCAGTGACCTCCACAACTCTTCCACGGGGCATTGATATTGTCTTTTATTCCACTGTAACCTCCACCACTCTTCCAAGGGGCATTGATATTGTTTTTAAATTCCACTGCGACCTCCACCACTCTTACAAAGGGCATTAATATTGTCTTTTTAATCCACTGCGACCTCCTCCACTCTTCCAAGGGCATTAAAACAGTGTTGTTAAGCTACTGTGACCCCCACATCTCTTCCAAGGGGCATTAAAACTGTCTGGTTAAACCACTCTGAACTCCTCAGCTCTTCCAAGGGGCATTGATATTGTCTTTTTTTTCCACTGTAACCTCCAAAACTCTTCCAAGGGGCATTGATTTTGTCTTTTTATTCCACTGCAACCTTAACCACTCTTCCAATGGGCATTGATATTGTCTTTTTAATCCACTGCGACCTCCACCACTCTTCCAAGGGGCATTAAAACCGTCTTGTTAAGCTACTGTGAACTCCATGTCTCTTCCACGGGGCATGGATATTGTCTTTTTTTTCCAGTGTAACCTCCACCAGTTTTCTAAGGGGCATTGATATTGTCTTTTTATTCCACTGCGACCTCCACCATTCTTCCTCGGGGCATTGATATTGTCCTTTTAACCCACTGCGACCTCCACCACTTTTCCATGTGGCATTAAAACCGTCTTATTAAGCTACTGTGACCTCCACTTCTCTTCCAAGGAGCATTAAAGCCGTCAATTTAAACCACTCTAAACTCCACAGCTCTTGCAAGAGGCATTGATATTGTTTTTTTATTCCATTGTAATCTCCAGCACTATTCCAAGGGGCATTGATATTGTCTTTTCATTCCACTGCGACTTCCACCTCTCTCCCAAGGGACATTAAATTCATCTTGTTAAGCTGCTGTAACCTCCATGTCTATTCCACGGGGCATTGATATTGTCTTTTTAATCCAATGTGACCGTCACAACTCTTCTAAGTGGCAGTGATATTGTCTTTTTAATCCACTGCGACCTCCAACACTCTTCCAAGGGGCATTAAAACCGTCTTGTTAAGCTACTGTGACGTCGAAGTCTCTTCCAAGAGGCATTAAAACCATCTGGTTAAACCACTCTGAACTCCACAGCTCTACCAAGGGGCATATGTATTGTCTTTTTATTCCACTCTAACCTTCACCACTCTTCCAAGGGGCATTGACATAGTCTTTTTATTCCACTGCGACCTCCACCACTCTTCCAAAAGGGAATTGATATTGTCTTTTTAATCCACTGCGACCTCTTCCACTCTTCCAAGGGCATTAAAACAGTCTTGTTAAGCTACTGTCACCTCAACGTCTCTTCCAAGGGGCATTAAAACTGTATGGTTAAACCACTCTGAACTCCACAGCTCTTCTAAGGGACATTGATATTGTCTTTTTTTTCCACTGTAACCTCCAAAACTCTTCCAAGGGGCATTGATTTTGTCTTTTTATTCCACTGCGACCTTAACCACTCTTCCAATTGGAATTGATATTGTCTTTTTAATCCACTGCGACCTCCACCACTCTTCCAAGGGGCATTAAAACCGTCTTGTTAAGCTACTGTGACCTCCATGTCTCTTCCACAGGGCATTGATATTGTCTTTTTTTTCCACTGTAACCTCCACCACTCTTCTAAGGGGCTTTGATATTGTCTTTTTATTCCACTGCGACCTCCACCATTCTTCTTCGGGGCATTGATATTGTCTTTTTAATCCACTGCGACCTCCACCACTTTTCCATGTGGCATTAAAACCGTCTTATTAAGCTATTGTGACCTCCACTTCTCTTCCAAGGGGCATTAAAGCCGTCAATTTAAACCACTCTGAACTCCACAGCTCTTGCAAGAGGCATTGATATTGTTTTTTTATTCCATTGTAATCTCCAGCACTCTTCCAAGGGGCATTGATATTGTCTTTTCATTACACTGCGACTTCCACCTCTCTCCCAAGGGACATTAAAACCGTCTTGTTAAGCTGCTGTAACCTCCATATCTATTCCACGGGCCATTGATATTGTCTTTTTATTCCAATGTGACCGTCATCACTCTTCTAAGGGGCAGTGATATTGTCTTTTTAATCCACTGAGACCTCCACCACTCTTCCAAGGGGCATTAAAACCGTCTTGTTAAGCTACTGTGACGTCGAAGTCTCTTCCAAGGGGCATTAAAACCATCTGGTTAAACCACTCTAAATCCACAGCTCTTCCAAGGGGCATTTGTATTGTCTTTTTATTCCACTCTAACCTCCACCACTCTTCCAAGGGGCATTGACATTGTCTTTTTATTCCACTGCGACCTCCACCACTCTTCCAAAGGGCATTGATATTGTCTTTTTAATCCACTGCGACCTCTTCCACTCTTCCAAGGGCATTAAAACAGTCTTGTTAAGCTACTGTGACCTCAACGTCTCTTCCAAGGGGCATTAAAACCGTCTTGTTAAGCTACTGTGACCTCCACGTGTCTTCGAAGGAGCATTGATATTGTCTTTTTATTCATCTGTAACCTCCACCAATCTTCCAAGGGGCATTGATATTGTTTTTTTACTCCACTGCGACCTCCACCACTTTTCCAAGGGGCATTAATATTGTCTTTTTAATCCACTGCGACCTCCACCACTCTACCAGGGGGCAATAAAACTGTCTTGATAAGTTACTGTGACCACCACGTCTCTTCCAAGGGGCTTTAAAACCATCTGGTTATTCCACTCTGAACTCCACAGCTCTTCTAAGGGGCATTATTATTGTCTTTTTATTCCACTTTAACCTTCACCACTCTTCCAAGGTGCATTGATATTGTCTTTTTTTTCCACTACGACCTTCACCAGTCCTCCAAGGGGCATTAAAACCATCTTGCTAAGCTACTGTGACCTCCACATCTCCTCCACGGGGCATTGGGATTGTCTTTTAATTCCACTGTAACATCCACCACTCGTCCAAGGGGCATTAAAACCGTATTGTTAAGCTACTTTGACCTTCACGTCAATTCCACGGGGCATTAAAACCGTCAATTTAAACCACTCTGAACTCCACAGCTCTTGCAAGGGGCATTGATATTGTCTTTTTAGTCCAATGTAACCTCCACCACTCTTCCAAGGGGCATTGATATTGTCTTTTTATTCCACTGCAACTTCCACCTCTCTTCCAAGGGGCATTAAAACCGTCTTGCTAAGCTACTGTGACCTCCACGTCTCTTTCACGGGGCATTGATATTGTCTTTTTATTCCACTGTAACCTCCACCACTCTTCCAAGGGGCATTGATATTGTCTTTTTATTCCAATGTGACCGTCACCACTCTTCTAAGGGGCAGTGATATTGTCTTTTAAAAACACTGCGACCTTCACAACTCTTCCAAGGGGCATTAAATCAGTCTTGACAAGCTACTGTGACCTCTACGTCTCTTACAAGGGGCAATAAAACCGTCTGGTTAAACCATTCTTTACTCCACAGTTCTTCCAAGGAGCATTGATATTGTCTTTTTATTTGACTGTAACCTCCACCACTCTTCCAAGGGGCATTGATATTGACTTTTTATTCCACTGCGACCTACACCACTCTTCCAAGTGGCATTGATATTGTCTTTTTAATCAACTGCGACCTCCACCTCTCTTCCAAGGGGCATTAAAACCGTCTTGTTAAGCTACTGTGACCTCCATGTCTCTTCCACGGGGCATTGATATTGTCTTTTTTTCCACTGTATCCTCCACCACTCTTCTAAGGGGCATTGATATTGTCTTTTTATTCCACTGCGAACTCCACCATTCTTCCTCGGGGCATTGATATTGTCTTTTTAATCCACTGCGACCTCCACCACTTTTCCATGTGGCATTAAAACCGTCTTATTATGCTACTGTGACCTCCACTTCTCTTACAAGGGGCATTAAAGCCGTCAATTTAAACCACTCTGAACTCCACAGCTCTTGCAAGAGGCATTGATATTGTTTTTTTATTCCATTGTAATCTCCAGCTCTCTTCCAAGGGGCATTGATATTGTCTTTTCATTCCATTGCGACTTCCACCTCTCTCCCAAGGTACATGAAAACCGTCTTGTTAAGCTGCTGTAACCTCCATGTCTATTCCACCGGGCATTGATATTGTCTTTTTATTCCAATGTGACCGTCACCACTCTTCTAAGGGGCAGTGATATTGTCTTTTTAAACCACTGCGACCTTCACCACTCTTCCAAGGGGCATTAAATCAGTCTTGATAAGCTACTGTGACCTCTACGTCTCTTACAAAGGGCAATAAAACCGTCGGGTTAAACCATTCTATACTCCACAGTTCTTCCAAGGAGCATTGATATTGTCTTTTTATTCGACTGTAACCTCCACCACTCTTCCAAGTGGCATTGATATTGACTTTTTATTCCACTGCGACCTACACCACTCTTCCAAGTGGCATTGATATTGTCTTTTTAATCAACTGCGACCTCCACCTCTCTTCCAAGGGGCATTAAAACCATCTTGTTAAGCTACTGTGACCTCCAAGTCCCTTCCATTGGGCATTGATATTGTCCTTTTAATCCACTGCGACCACAACCACTTTACCAAGGGGCATTGATATTGTCTTTTTAATCCACTGTGACCTCCACGTCTCTTCCAACGGGCATTAAAACCGTCAATTTAAACCACTCTGAACTCTACAGCTCTTCCAAGGAGCATTGGTCTTGTCTTTTTATTCCACTGCGACCTCCACCACTCTTCCAAGCGGCATTAAGACCATCTTGTTAAGCTGCAGTGACCTCCACAACTCTTCCACGGGGCATTGATATTGTCTTTTATTCCACTGTAACCTCCACCACTCTTCCAAGGGGCATTGATATTGTCTTTAAATTCCACAGCGACCTCCACCACTCTTACAAAGGGCATTGATATTGTCTTTTTAATCCACTGCGACCTCCTCCACTCTTCCAAGGGCATTAAAACAGTGTTGTTAAGCTACTGTGACCTCCACATCTCTTCCAAGGGGCATTAAAACTGTCTGGTTAAACCACTCTGTACTCCTCAGCTCTTCCAAGGGGCATTGATATTGTCTTTTTTTTCCACTGTAACCTCCAAAACTCTTCCAAGGGGCATTGATTTTGTCTTTTTATTCCACTGCAACCTTAACCACTCTTCCAATGGGCATTGATATTGTCTTTTTAATCCACTGCGACCTCCACCACTCTTCCAAGGGGCATTAAAACCGTCTTGTTAAGCTACTGTGACCTCCATGTCTCTTCCACGGGGCATTGATATTGTCTTTTTTTTCCACTGTAACCTCCACCACTCTTCTAAGGGGCATTGATATTGTCTTTTTATTCCACTGCGACCTCCACCACTTTTCCATGTGGCATTAAAACCGTCTTATTAAGCTACTGTGACCTCCACTTCTCTTCCAAGGAGCATTAAAGCAGTCAATTTAAACCATTCTAAACTCCACAGCTCTTGCAAGAGGCATTGATATTGTTTTTTTATTCCATTGTAATCTCCAGCACTATTCCAAGGGGCCTTGATATTGTCTTTTCATTCCACTGCGACATCCACCTCTCTCCCAAGGGACATTAAATTCATCTTGTTAAGTTGCTGTAACCTCCATGTCTATTCCACAGGGCATTGATATTGTCTTTTTATACCAATGTGACCGTCACCACTCTTCTAAGGGGCAGTGATATTGTCTTTTTAATCCACTGCGACCTCCAACACTCTTCCAAGGGGCATTAAAACCGTCTTTTTAAGCTACTGTGACGTCGAAGTCTCTTCCAAGGGGCATTAAAACCATCTGGTTAAACCACTCTGAACTCAACAGCTCTACCAAGGGGCATTTGTATTGTCTTTTTATTCCACTCTAACCTTCACCACTCTTCCAAGGGGCATTGACATAGTCTTTTTATTCCACTGCGACCTCCACCACTCTTCCAAAAGGGAATTGATATTGTCTTTTAAATCCACTGCGACCTCTTCCACTCTTCCAAGGGCATTAAAACAGTCTTGTTAAGCTACTGTCACCTCAACGTCTCTTCCAAGGGGCATTAAAACTGTCTGGTTAAACCACTCTGACCTCCACCACTCTTCCAAGGGGCATTGATATTGTATTTTTAGTCCACTGCAAACTCCACCCCTCTCCAAGGGGCATTAAAACCGTCTTGTTAAGCTACTGTGACCTCCACGTGTCTTCGAAGGAGCATTGATATTGTCTTTTTATTCATCTGTAACCTCCACCAATCTTCCAAGGGGCATTGATATTGTTTTTTTACTCCATTACGACCTCCACCACTCTTCCAAGGGGCATTAATATTGTCTTTTTAATCCAGTGCGACCTCCACCACTCTACCAGGGGGCAATAAAACCATCTTGATAAGTTACTGTGACCACCACGTCTCTTCCAAGGGGCGTTAAAACCATCTGGTTATTCCACTCTGAACTCCACAACTCTTCTAAAGGTCATTATTATTGTCTTTTTATTCCACTGTAACCTCCACCACTCTTCCAAGTGCATTGATATTGTCTTTTTATTCCACTGCGACCTTCACCAGTCCTCCAAGGGGCTTTAAAACCATCTTGTTAAGCTACTGTGACCTCCACGTCTCTTCCACAGGGCATTGGAATTGTCTTTTAATTCCACTGTAACATCCACCACTCGTCCAAGGGGCATTAAAACCGTATTGTTAAGCTACTTTGACCTCCACGTGAATTTCACAGGCATTAAAACCGTCAATTTAAACCACTCTGAACTCCACAGCTCTTGCAAGGGGCATTGATATTGTCTTTTTAATCCAATGTAACCTCCACCACTCTTCCAAGGGGCATTGATATTGTCTTTTTATTCCACTGCAACTTCCACCTCTCTTCCAAGGGGCATTAAAACCGTCTTGTTAAGCTACTGTGACCTCCACGTCTCTTTCACGGGGCATTGATATTGTCTTTTTATTCCACTGTAACCTCCACCACTCTTCCAAGGGGCATTGATATTGTCCTTTTAATCCACTGCGACCACGACAACTCTACCAAGGGGCATTGATATTGTCTCTTTAATCCACTGTGACCTCCACGACTCTTCCAAGGGGCATTAAAACAGTCTTGTTAAGCTACTGTGACCTCCAGGTCTCTTCCAAGGGTCATTAAAACCGTCCGGTTAAACCACTCTGAACTCCACAGCTCTTCTGAGGGGCATTGATATTGTCTTTTTATTCCACTGTGACATCCACCACTCTTCCAAGGGGCATTGATTTTGTCTTTTTATTCCACTGTGACCTACACCACTCTTCCAAGGGGCATAGATATTGTCTTTTTATTCCACTGTAACCCCCACCACTCTTCCGAGGGGCATTGATATTGTCTTTTTATTTCACTGTGACTTCAACCTCTCTTCTAAGGGGCATTGATATTGTCTTTTTAATTCACTGCGACCTCCACGACTCTTCCAAGGGGCATTAAAACAGTCTTGTTAAGCTACTGTGAACTCCATGTCTCTTCGAAGGGGCATTAAAACCGTCTGGTTAAACCACTCTGAACTCCACAGCTCTTCCGAGGGGCATTGATATTGTCTTTTTATTCCACTGTAACCTCCACCACTCTTCCAAGGGGCATTGATATTGACTTTTTATTCCACTGGGACCTACACCACTCTTCAAAGGGGCATTAATATTGTCTTTTTAATCAACTGCGACCTCCACCTCTCTTCCAAGGGGCATTAAAATCGTCTTGTTAAGCTACTGTGACCTCCATGTCTCTTCCACGGGGCATTGATATTGTCTTTTTTTTCCACTGTATCCTCCACCATTCTTCGAAGGGGCATTGATATTGTCTTTTTATTCCACTGCGAACTCCACCATTCTTCCTCGGGGCATTGATATTGTCTTTTTAATCCACTGCGACCTCCACCACTTTTCCATGTGGCATTAAAACCGTCTCATTAAGCTACTGTGACCTCCACTTCTCTTAAAAGGGGCATTAAAGCCGTCAATTTAAAACACTCTGAACTCCACAGCTCTTGCAAGAGGCAATGATATTGTTTTTTTATTCCATTGTAATTTCCAGCTCTCTTCCAAGGGGCATTGATATTGTCTTTTCATTCCATTGCGACTTCCACCTCTCTCCCAAGGGACATTAAAACCGTCTTGTTAAGCTGCTGTAACCTCAATGTCTATTCCACCGGGCATTGATATTGTCTTTTTATTCCAATGTGACCGTCACCACTCTTCTAAGGGGCAGTGATATTGTCTTTTTAAACCACTGCGACCTTCACTACTCTTCCAAGGGGCATTAAAACAGTCTTGATAAGCTACTGTGACCTCTACGTCTCTTACAAGGGGCAATAAAACCGTCTGGTTTAACCATTCTGTACTCCACAGTTCTTCCAAGGAGCATTGATATTGTCTTTTTATTCGACTGTAACCTCCACCACTCTTCCAAGGGGCATTGATATTGACTTTTTATTCCACTGTGACCTACACCACTCTTCCAAGTGGCATTGATATTGTCTTTTTAATCAACTGCGACCTCCACCTCTCTTCCAAGGGGCATTAAAACCGTCTTGTTAAGCTACTGTGACCTCCACGTCCCTTCCATTGGGCATTGATATTGTCCTTTTAATTCACTGCGACTACGACCACTCTACCAAGGGGCATTGATATTGTCTCTTTAATCCACTGTGACCTTCACGACTCTTCCAAGGGGCATTAAAACAGTCTTGTTAAGCTACTGTGACCTCCAGGTCTCTTCCAAGGGGCATTAAAACCGTCCGGTTAAACCACTCTGAACTCCACAGCTCTTCCGAGGGGCATTGATATTGTCTTTTTATTCCACTGTAACATCCACCACTCTTCCAAGGGGCATTGAATTTGTATTTTTATTCCACTGTGACCTACACCACTCTTCCAAGGGGCATTGATATTGTCTTTTTATTCCACTGTAACCCCCACAACTCCTCCGAGGGGCATTGATATTGTCTTTTTATTTCACTGCGACTTCAACCTCTCTTCTAAGGGGCATTGATATTGTCTTTTTAATTCACTGCGACCACCACGTCTCTTCCAAGGGGCGTTAAAACCATCTGGTTATTCAACTCTGAACTCCACAACTCTTCTAAAGGTCATTATTATTGTCTTTTTATTCCACTGTAACCTCCACCACTCTTCCAAGGTGCATTGATATTGTCTTTTTATTCCACTGCGACCTTCACCAGTCCTCCAAGGGGCTTTAAAACCATCTTGTTAAGCTACTGTGACCTCCACGTCTCTTCCACGGGGCATTGGAATTGTCTTTTAATTCCACTGTAACATCCACCACTCGTCCAAGGGGCATTAAAACCGTATTGTTAAGCTACTTTGACCTCCACGTCAATTTCACGGGCATTAAAACCGTCAATTTAAACCACTCTGAACTCCACAGCTCTTGCAAGGGGCATTTATATTGTCTTTTTAGTCCAGTGTAACCTCCACCACTCTTCCGAGGGGCATTGATATTGTCTTTTTATTCCACTGCAACTTCCACCTCTCTTCCAAGGGGCATTAAAACCGTCTTGTTAAGCTACTGTGACCTCCACGTCTCTTTCACGGGGCATTGATATTGTCTTTTTATTCCACTGTAACCTCCACCACTCTTCCAAGGGGCATTGATATTGTCCTTTAAATCCACTGCGACCACGACCACTCTACCAAGGGGCATTGATATTGTCTCTTTAATCCACTGTGACCTCCACGACTCTTCCAAGGGGCATTAAAACAGTCTTGTTAAGCTACTGTGACCTCCAGGTCTCTTCCAAGGGTCATTAAAACCGTCCGGTTAAACCACTCTGAACTCCACAGCTCTTCTGAGGGGCATTGATATTGTCTTTTTATTCCACTGTAACATCCACCACTCTTCCAAGGGGCATTGATTTTGTCTTTTTATTCCACTGTGACCTACACCACTCTTCCAAGGGGCATAGATATTGTCTTTTTATTCCACTGTAACCCCCACCACTCTTCCGAGGGGCATTGATATTGTCTTTTTATTTCACTGTGACTTCAACCTCTCTTCTAAGGGGCATTGATATTGTCTTTTTAATTCACTGCGACCTCCACGAATCTTCCAAGGGGCATTAAAACAGTCTTGTTAAGCTACTGTGAACTTCATGTCTCTTCGAAGGGGCATTAAAACCGTCTGGTTAAACCACTCTGAACTCCACAGCTCTTCCGAGGGGCATTGATATTGTCTTTTTATTCCACTGTAACCTCCACCACTCTTCCAAGGGGCATTGATATTGACTTTTTATTCCACTGGGACCTACACCACTCTTCAAAGGGGCATTAATATTGTCTTTTTAATCAACTGCGACCTCCACCTCTCTTCCAAGGGGCATTAAAATCGTCTTGTTAAGCTACTGTGACCTCCATGTCTCTTCCACGGGGCATTGATATTGTCTTTTTTTTCCATTGTATCCTCCACCACTCTTCTAAGGGGCATTGATATTGTCTTTTTATTCCACTGCGAACTCCACCATTCTTCCTCGGGGCATTGATATTGTCTTTTTAATCCACTGCGACCTCCACCACTTTTCCATGTGGCATTAAAACCGTCTTATTAAGCTACTGTGACCTCCACTTCTCTTAAAAGGGGCATTAAAGCCGTCAATTTAAAACACTCTGAACTCCACAGCTCTTGCAAGAGGCAATGATATTGTTTTTTTATTCCATTGTAATCTCCATCTCTCTTCCAAGGGGCATTGATATTGTCTTTTCATTCCATTGCGACTTCCACCTCTCTCCCAAGGGACATTAAAACCGTCTTGTTAAGCTGCTGTAACCTCCATGTCTATTCCACCGGGCATTGATATTGTCTTTTTATTCCAATGTGACCGTCACCACTCTTCTAAGGGGCAGTGATATTGTCTTTTTAAACCACTGCGACCTTCACTACTCTTCCAAGGGGCATTAAAACAGTCTTGATAAGCTACTGTGACCTCTACATCTCTTACAAGGGGCAATAAAACCGTCTGGTTAAACCATTCTGTACTCCACAGTTCTTCCAAGTAGCATTGATATTGTCTTTTTATTCGACTGTAACCTCCACCACTCTTCCAAGGGGCATTGATATTGACTTTTTATGCCACTGTGACCTACACCACTCTTCCAAGTGGCATTGATATTGTCTTTTTAATCAACTGCGACCTCCACCTCTCTTCCAAGGGGCATTAAAACCGTCTTGTTAAGCTACTGTGACCTCCACGTCCCTTCCATTGGGCATTGATATTGTCCTTTTAATTCACTGCGACTACGACCACTCTACCAAGGGGCATTGATATTGTCTCTTTAATCCACTGTGACCTTCACGACTCTTCCAAGGGGCATTAAAACAGTCTTGTTAACTACTGTGACCTCCAGGTCTCTTCCAAGGGGCATTAAAACCGTCCGGTTAAACCACGCTGAACTCCACAGCTCTTCCGAGGGGCATTGATATTGTCTTTTTATTCCACTGTAACATCCACCACTCTTCCAAGGGGCATTGAATTTGTATTTTTATTCCACTGTGACCTACACCACTCTTCCAAGGGGCATTGATATTGTCTTTTTATTCCACTGTAACCCCCACAACTCTTCCGATTGGCATTGATATTGTCTTTTTATTTCACTGCGACTTCAACCTCTCTTCTAAGGGGCATTGATATTGTCTTTTTAATTCACTGCGACCTCCACGACTCTTCCAAGGGGCATTAAAACAGTCTTGTTAAGCTACTGTAAACTCCATATCTCTTCCAAGGGGCATTAAAACCGTCTGGTTAAACCACTCTGAACTCCACAGCTCTTCCGAGGGGCACTGATATTGTCTTTTTATTCCACTGTAACATCCACCACTCTTCCAAGGGGCATTGATTTTGTCTTTTTATTCCACTGTGACCTACACCACTCTTCCAAGGGGCATTGATATTGTCTTTTTAATCCACTGCGACCTCCACCACTCTTCCAAGGGACATTAAAACCGTCTTGTTAAGCTACTGTGACATCGAAGTCTCTTCCAAGGGGCATTAAAACCATCTGGTTAAACCACTCTGAACTCCACAGCTCTTCCAAGGGGCATTTGTATTGTCTTTTTATTCCACTCTAACCTCCACCACTCTTCCAAGGGGCATTGACATTGTCTTTTTATTCCACTGCGACCTCCACCACTCTTCCAAACGGCATTAAGACCATCTTGTTAAGCTACAATGACCTCCACAACTCTTCCACGGGGCATTGATATTGTCTTTTATTCCACTGTAACCTCCACCACTCATCCAAGGGGCATTGATATTGTCTTTAAATTCCACTGCGACCTCCACCACTCTTACAAAGTGCATTGATATTGTCTTTTTAATCCACTGCGACCTCCACCACTCTTTCAAGGGCATTAAAACAGTCTTGTTAAGCTACTGTGACCTCCACGTCTCTTCCAAGCGGCATTAAAACTGTCTGGTTAAACCACTCTGAACTCCTCAGCTCTTCCAAGGGGCATTGATATTGTCTTTTTTTTTCCACTGTAACCTCCAAAACTCTTCCAATGGTCATTGGTTTTGTCTTTTTATTTCACTGCGACCTTAACCACTTTTCCAATGTGCATTTATATTGTCTTTTTAATCCACTGCGACCTCCACCACTCTTCCAAGGGGCATTAAAGCCGTCTTGTTAAGCTACTGTCACGTCCATGTCTATTCCACGGGGAATTGATATTGTCTTTTTATTCCACTGTAACCTCCACCTCTCTTCCAAGGGGCATTGATATTGTCTTTTTATTCCACTGCGACTTCAACCTCTCTTCTAAGGGGCATTGATATTGTTTTTTCAATCCACTGCGACCTCCACCACTCTTCCAATCAGCATTAAAACAGTCTTGTTAAGCTACTGTGACCTCCACGTCTCTTCCAAGGGGCATTAAAACAACCGTGTGGTTAAACCACTCTGAACTCCACAGCTCTTCCGAGGGGCATTGATATTGTCTTTTTATTCCACTCTAACCTCCACCACTCTTCCAAGGGGCATTGACATTGTCTTTTTATTCCACTGCGACCTCCACCACTCTTCCAAACAGCATTAAGACCATCTTGTTAAGCTACAGTGACCTCCACAACTCTTCCACAGGGCATTGATATTGTCTTTTATTCCACTGTAACCTCCACCACTCTTCCAAGGGGCATTGATATTGTCTTTAAATTCCGCTGCGACCTCCACCACTCTTACAAAGGGCATTAATATTGTCTTTTTAATCAACTGCGACCTTCACCACTCTTTCAAGAGCATTAAAACAGTCTTGTTAAGCTACTGTGACCTCCTCGTCTCTTCCAAGGGGCATTAAAACTGTCTTGTTAAACCACTCTGAACTCCTCAGATCTTCCAAGGGGCATTGATATTGTCTTTTTTTTCCACTGTAACCTCCAAAACTCTTCCAAGGACCATTGATTTTGTCTTTTTATTCCACTGCGACCTTAACCACTCTTCCAATGGGCATTGATATTGTCTTTTTAATCCACTGCGACCTCCACCACTCTTCCAAGGGGCATTAAAACAGTCTTGTTAAGCTACTGTGACCTCCACGTCTCTTCCAAGGGGCATTAAAAACGTCTGGTTAAACCACTCTGAACTCCACAGCTCTTCCGAGGGGCATTGATATTGTCTTTTTATTTCACTGTAACATCCACCACTCTTCCAAGGGGCATTGATTTTATCTTTTTATTCCACTGCGATCTCCACCACTCTTCCAAGGGGCATTGGTATTGTCTTTTTAATCCACTGCGACCTCCACCACTCTTCCAAGGGGCATTAAAACCGTCTTGTTAATCTACTGTGACGTCGAAGTCTCTTCCAAGGGGCATTAAAACCATCTGGTTAAACCATTCTGAACTCCCCAGCTCTTCCAAGGGGCATTTGTATTGTCTTTTTATTCCACTCTAACCTCCACCACTCTTCCAAGGGGCATTGACATTGTCTTTTTATTCCACTGCGACCTCCACCACTCTTCCAAAGGGCATTGATATTGTCTTTTTAATCCACTGCGACCTCCTCCACTCTTCCAAGGGCATTAAAACAGTCTTGTTAAGCTACTGTGACCTCAACGTCTCTTCCAAGGGGCATTAAAACCGTCTGGTTAAACCACTCTGAACTCCACAGCTCTTCCAAGGGACATTGATATTGTCTTTTTTTTCCACTGTAACCTCCAAAACTCTTCCAAGGGGCATTGATATTGTCTTTTTAATCCACTGCGAACTCCACCACTTTTCCAAGGGGCATTAAAACCGTCTTGTTAAGCTACTTTCACGTCCATGTCTATTCCACGGGGCACTGATATTGTCTTTTAATTCCATTGTAACCTCCACCACTCTTCCAAGGGGCATTGATATTGTCTTTTTATTCCACTGTAACCCCCACCACTCTTCCAAGGGGCATTGATTTTGTCTTTTTAATCCACTGCGACCTCCACCACTCTTCCAAGGGGCATTAAAACTGTCTTGTTAAGCTACTGTGACGTCGAAGTCTCTTCCAAGGGGCATTAAAACCATCTGGTTAAACAACTCTGAATTCCACAGCTCTTCCAAGGGGCATTTGTATTGTCTTTGTATTCCACTCTATCCTCCACCACTCTTTTAAGGGGCATTGACATTGTCTTTTTATTCCACTGCGACCTCCACCACTCTTCCAAGGGGCATTGATATTGTATTTTTAGTCCACTGCGAACTCCACCTCTCTCCAAGGGGTATTAAAACTGTCTTGTTAAGCTACTGTAACCTCCACGTGTCTTCAAAGGGGCATTGATATTGTCTTTTTATTCATCTGTAACCTCCACCAATCTTCCAAGGGGCATTGATATTGTTTTTTTACTCCACTGCGACCTCCACCACTCTTCCAAGGGACATTAATATTGTCTTTTTAATCCACTGCGACCTCCACCACTCTACCAGGGGGCAATAAAACCGTCTTGATAAGTTACTGTGACCACCACGTCTCTTCCAAGGGGCGATAAAACCATCTGGTTGTTCCACTCTGAACTCCACAGCTCTTCTAAGGGGCATTATTATTGTCTTTTTAGTCCACTGTATCCTCCACCACTCTTCCAAGGGGCATTGATAATGTCTTTTTATTCCACTGCGACCTTAACCAGTTCTCCAAGAGGCATTAAAACCATCTTGTTAAGCTACTGTGACCTCCACGTCTCTTCCACGCTGCATTGGGATTGTCTTTTAATTCCACTGTAACATCCACCTCACGTCCAAGGGGCATTAAAACTTTATTGTTAAGCTATGTTATTTACATAGTTACATAGTTTATAAGGCCGAAAAAAGACAAGTGTCCATCCAGTTCAGCCTATTTCTTGTGCACTGCAGCTATTCCGCAGCGTTGATCCAGGGGAAGGCAACAAAAAAACATGCGGTATAGGCCAATTTACATCATTGAGGAAAAATTCACTTCCCGACTCCAATCTGGCAGTCAGATTAAATCCCTGGATTAATTAACTAAGCATAAGATGTAATTTTATTGTTCTCAAGAAAGGCGTCCAGGCCTCTCTTGAACTCATTAAGTGAGTTGGACATCACCACTTCCTCTTCCAGAGAGTTCCAGAGTCTCACGGCTCTGACCGTAAAGAATCCCCTTCTATGCTGGTGCAGGAACCTCCTTTCCTCCAGACGCATAGTGTGCCCCCTTGTCTTTGTCACCATCCTTGGTACAAACAGGTCATGGGAGAGATCTCTGTACTGCCCCCTGATGTATTTATACATGTTTATGAGGTCTCCCCTAAGCCTTCTTTTCTCCAACGTAAATAGGCCTAATTTTGACAACCTCTCTGGGTATTCTAGTCCCTCCATTCCCTTTATTACCTTAGTCGCCCTCCTTTGTACCCTCTCTAGCTCCAATATGTCTTTTCTGAGCACCGGAGCCCAGAACTGTGCACAGTATTCTAAGTGCGGCCTTACCAGTGCTTTATACAGAGGAAGAACAATGTTCTCATCATATGCCCCTATTCCTCTTCTGATGCATGCCATGACTCTATTTGCCTTCACAGCTGCTGCCTGACACTGGGCACTCCAATTTAATTTGCTATTAACCAAGACGCCCAGGTCCTTCTCCATGTCAGATTTCCCCAACGGTTTCCCATTTAATATGTATGGGTGACTGCTGTTTTTCTTTCCCATGTGCATGACCTTACATTTATCGGCATTGAACCCCATTTGCCATTTTTTGGCCCAACTCCCCAATTTATCTAAATCCTCCTGTAGCTGTGCCCTATCCTTATCTGTATTAACTACTTTACAAAGTTTAGTATCATCTGCAAATATTGCTATTTTACTATGCAACCCTTCCACTAGATCATTAATAAATATATTAAATAATATAGGGCCCAAGACAGACCCTTGAAGCACCCCGCTAGTAACCCTGACACACCCTGAGCTTACTCCATTGATAACCACCCTCTGCTTTCTATCACTCAGCCAGCTATTTACCCACTTGCACACATTATCTCCCAGACCAAGCATTCTCATATTATAGACCAACCTTTTGTGTGGCACGGTATCAAACGCTTTGGAGAAGTCAAGGTATACAACATCCACTGACTCTCCCCGGTCCAGCTGTGAGCTCACCTCCTCGTAGAAGGCCATCAGGTTTGTTTGGCAGGAGCGATCCCTCATGAATCCATGTTGATATGGAGTTAGACAGTTATTATCATTAAGATATTCTACAATAGCATCTCTAAGAAATCCTTCAAACAATTTACCCACAACAGACGTTAAGCTAAGTTATTGTCTTTTTATTCCACTGCAACTTCCACCTCTCTTCCAAGAGGCATTAAAACCGTCTTGATAAGCTACTGTGACCTCCACGTCTCTTTCACGGGGCATTGATATTGTCTTTTTATTCCACTGTAACCTCCACCACTCTTCCAAGGGGTATTGTTATTGCCTTTTATTCCACTGGAACCTTCACCACTCTTCCAAGTGCCATTGATATTGTCTTTTTAATCCACTGCGACCTCCACCACTCGTCCAAGGGGCATTAAAACCCTGTTGTTAAGCTACTGTGACCTCCACGTCTCTTCCAAGGTGCATTAAAACCGTTAATTTAAACCACTCTGAACTCCACAGCTCATGCAAGAGGCATTGATATTGTCTTTTTATTCCACTGTAACCTACAGCACTCTTTCAAGGGGCATTGATATTGTCTTTTTATTCCACTATGACTTCCACCACTCTCCCAAGGTGCATTAAAAACATCTTGTTTAGCTACTGTAACGTCCATGTCTATTCCGCGAGGCATTGATATTGTCTTTTTATTCCACTGTATCCTCCACCACTCTTCCAAGGGGTATTAATATTGTCTGTTTATTCCACTGCGACTTCCACCTCTCTCCTAAGGGGCATTGAAATTGTCTTTTTAATCCACTGCGACCTCCACCACTCTTCCAAGAGGCATTAAAACAGTCTTGTTAAGCTACTGTGACCTCCACATCTCTTCCAAGGGGCATTAAAACCGTCTGGTTAAACCACTCTGAACTCCATAGCTCTTCCAAGGGGCATTGATATTGTCTTTTTATTCCATTGTAACCTCCACCATTCTTCCAAGGGGTATTGATATTGTCTTTTTAATGCACTGCGACCTCCACTACTCTTCCAAGGGGCATTAAAACCAACTGGTTAAACCACTCTGAACTCCATAGCTTTTTCAAGAGGCATTGATATTGTCTTTTTATTTCACTGTAACCTCCACCACTCTTTCAAGGGGCATTGATATTGTCTTTTTATTCCTCTGCGACCTCCACCACTCTTCCAAGAGGAATTAAAAACATCTTATTAAGCTACTATGACCTCCACGTCTCTTCCAAGGGGCATTAAAACTATCTGGTTAAACCACTCTGAATTCCACAGCTCATCAAAGGGGCATTGATATTGTCTTTTTATTCCACTGCGACCTCCACCACTCTTGCAAGGGGCATTAAAGCCGACTTGTTGAGCTACTGTCACGTCCATGTCTATTCCACGGGGAATTGATATTGTCTTTTTATTCCGCTGTAACCTCCACCACTCTTCCAAGGGGCATTGATATTGTCTTTTTATACCACTGCGACTTCAACCTCTCTTCTAAGGGGCATTGATATTGTTTTTTCAATCCACTGCAACCTCCACCACTCTTCCAAGGGGCATTAAAACAGTCTTGTTAAGCTGCTGTGACCTCCACGTCTCTTCCAAGGGGCATTAAAACAGTCTGGTTAAACCACTCTGAACTCCACAGCTCTTCCGAGGGGCATTGATATTCTCTTTTTATTCCACTGTAACCCCCACCACTCTTCCAAGGGGCATTGATTTTGTCTTTTTATTCCACTGCGACCTCCACCACTCTTCCAAGGGGCATTGATATTGTCTTTTTAATCCACTGCGACCTCCACCACTCTTCCAAGGGCATTAAAACTGTCTTGTTAAGCTACTGTGACGTCGAAGTCTCTTCCAAGGGGCATTAAAACCATCTGGTTAAACAACTCTGAACTCCACAGCTCTTCCAAGGGGCATTTGTATTGACTTTTTATTCCACTCTAACCTCCACCACTCTTCTAAGGGGCATTGACATTGTCTTTTTATTCCACTGTGACCTCCACCACTCTTCCAAGGGGCATTGATATTGTATTTTTAGTCCACTGCGAACTCCACCCCTCTCCAAGGGGCATTAAAACTGTCTTGTTAAGCTACTGTGACCTCCAAGTGTCTTCGAAGGGGCATTGATATTGTCTTTTTATTCATCTGTAACCTCCACCAATCTTCCAAGGGGCATTGATATTGTTTTTTTACTCCACTGCGAACCTCCACCACTCTTCCAAAGGGCATTAATATTGTCTTTTTAATCCACTGCGACCTCCACCACTCTACCAGGGGGCAATAAAACCGTCCTGATAAGTTACTGTGACCACCACGTTTCTTCCAAGGGGCGTTAAAACCATCTGGTTTTTCCACTCTGAACTCCACAGCTCTTCTAAGGGGCATTATTATTGTCTTTTTATTCCACTGTAACCTCCACCACTCTTCCAAGGGGCATTGATAATGTCTTTTTATTCCACTGTGTAACATACCTGGCGGCGTCCTTGCATGGTGGTCCATCTCCCACTATGCAAGAGGGCGCACTTGATCTCCTGTCCAGACTGTCTCTCTGGCTTCCCTCCATGCTGTCTGTTTGTGTCTGTTTCTGCTGCTTAAGGGCGGCGCCCGATCACTTCCTGCTTTTTGTACCTGCTGTGGTTCACCCCTTGTGCGTCCTCAGCCTATTGCTGTCTGTCACCTGGTATATAGCTTAGCCGCTCCCATCTTTCCCTGCCTGAGCATAAGTGTTTCATTCAGTGTGTGCTTGCACTCTGAAGGTGCCAGGTCCTGTTCTGTGTTCTCTTGTCTGCCTATCCTGGAGGCTGTATTTCCAGGCCTGTCTGAACTAAGTCCTGTATGTTTCCTGCTTTGCGGTATCAGCTCCCGTGTCTGAACTGTGTCCTGTATGTCTCCTGCTTTACGGTATTAGTTCCCGTGTCTGAACTAAGTCCTGTATGTTTCCTGCTTTGCGGTGTCAGCTCCCGTGTCTGAACTGAGTCCTGTATGTCTCCTGCTTTACGGTATTAGTTCCCGTGTCTGAACTAAGTCCTGTATGTCTCCTGCTTTACGGTATTAGTTCCCGTGTCTGAACTAAGTCCTGTATGTCTCCTGCTTTACGGTATTAGTTCCCGTGTCTGAACTGAGTCCTTTCTGTGTTCTCTAGTCTGTCCTGTCTGAACACGCTCCTTGCCTGTTCGTTCCGCCTCTCTGGGGGCAGTATTCCCAGACCCGCTCCTGTATCCCGCTGCAGTGTCGGTCTCCTCCGTACACTCAGTTCCAGTCTGAACTCTCTCCTATCCTTTACCTGTTTTGCCTCTATGCCCGTTCCCTTCCTTTTTCTGCAGAGTCTGAACTCGTACCTAACTCCTGCCTGTTGTCTCTGTACTCCCGTTTGTGAGTTTGTGGTCCACTCGCTACTTCACTGCAAGTACCCTGTGGGTGTCTGGCTCTGCCTTTCCCTTCCTGTCTGTTCAGTGTGAACAGAGCCCTGTCCTCCCTGCTCAGCCTTGTCTGCACTCTAGCTGTGCTTGCCTGTATCCCTCTGCCTGTATTGTTCCTGAGTCCCGGTGTGTACTGGGTCCTATCCCGCCTGTGTTCCTACCTGCTAGTGCCTCCCTGTCTGCACTCTAGCTGTGCTTACCTTTACCCCCCGGCCTGCATACCCGCCTGCCTGCATACCCGCCTGCCTGCATACCAGTCTGTGTGCCAGCCTGCCAGTCTGTTCCTGTATTCCCCTGTGTGGGTCAACAGCCGTGTCCGGGGTCTGTCCTGGAGTAGCACCTGGTCCCTCTGCTCGGTTCCTCCTTGGTGCACTGGCGTCGTATGCCGTTGTGCGACCCTGGTCGGATCGGGTGAATACCTAGTTACGCCCCTCCAGGCATTCACTCTCCGGCACGGTCCAGTGGAATCACTACCATAAACACGCACACGCCGCTTAGCCCGGGCGTGTGCATAACACACTGCGACCTTAACCAGTCCTCCAAGGGGCATTAAAACCATCTTTTTAAGATACTGTGACCTCCACGTCTCTTCCACGGGGCATTGGGATTGTCTTTTAATTCCACTGTAACATCCACCACACGTCCAAAGGGCATTAAAACTTTATTGTTAAGCTACTTTGACCTCCACGTCAATTCCACGGGGCATTAAAACCGTCAATTTAAACCACTCTGAACTCCACAGCTCTTGCAAGGGGCATTGATATTGTCTTTTTATTCCTATGTAACCTCCACCACTCTTCCAAGGAGCATTGATATTGTCTTTTTATTCCACTGCAATTTCCACCTCTCTTCCAAGGGGCATTACAACCGTCTTGATAAGCTACTGTGACCTCCACGTCTCTTTCACTGGGCATTGATGTTGTCTTTTAATTCCACTGTAAGCTCCACCACTCTTCCAAGGGGCATTGATATTGTCTTTTATTCCACTGGAACCTTCACCACTCTTCCAAGTGGCATTGATATTGTCTTTTTAATCCACTGCGACCTCCACCATTCGTCCAAGGGGCATTGAAACCATGTTGTTAAGCTACTGTGACCTCCACGTCTCTTCCAAGGTGCATTAAAACCGTCAATTTAAACCACTCTGAACTCCACAGCTCATGCAAGAGGCATTGATATTGTCTTTTTATTTCACTGTAATCTACAGCACTCTTTCAAGGGGCATTGATATTGTCTTTTTATTCCACTACGACTTCCACCACTCTCCCAAGGTGCATTAAAAACATCTTGTTTAGCTACTGTAACGTCCATGTCTATTCCACGGGGCATTGATATTGTCTTTTTATTCCACTGTATCCTCCACCACTCTTCCAAGGGGTATTAATATTGTCTTTTTATTCCACTGTGACTTCCACCTCTCCTCTAAGGGGCATTGAAATTGTCTTTTTATTCCACTGCGACCTCCACCACTCTTCCAAGAGGCATTAAAACAGTCTTGTTAAGCTACTGTGACCTCCACATCTCTTCCAAGGGGCTTTAAAACCATCTGGTTAAACCACTCTGAGCTCCATAGCTTTTTCAAGAGGCATTGATATTGTCTTTTTATTTCACTGTAACCTCCACCACTCTTTCAAGGGGCATTGATATTGTCTTTTTATTCCACTGCGACCTCCACCACTCTTCCAAGAGGAATTAAAAACATCTTATTAAGCTAATATGACCTCCACGTCTCTTCCAAGGGGCATTAAAACTATCTGGTTAAACCACTCTGAATTCCACAGCTCATCAAAGGGGCATTGATATTGTCTTTTTATTCCACTGCGACCTCCACCACTCTTCCACGGGGCATTAAAGCCATCTTGTTAAGCTACTGTCACGTCCATGTCTATTCCACGGGGAATTGATATTGTCTTTTTATTCCGCTGTAACCTCCACCACTCTTCCAAGTTGCATTGATATTGTCTTTTTATTCCACTGCGACTTCAAACTCTCTTCTAAGGGGCATTGATATTGTTTTTTCAATCCACTGCGACCTCCACCACTCTTCCAAGGGGCATTAAAACAGTCTTGTTAAGCTACTGTGACCTTCACGTCTCTTCCAAGGGGCATTAAAAACGTCTGGTTAAACCACTCTGAACTCCACAGCTCTTCCGAGGGGCATTGATATTGTCTTTTTATTCCACTCTAACCTCCACCACTCTTCCAAAGGTCATTGACATTGTCTTTTTATTCCACTGCGACCTCCACCACTCTTCCAAGGGCATCGATAATGTCTTATTATTCCACTGCGACCTCCACCACTCTTCCAAGGGGCATTAAAAGCGTCTTGTTAAGCTACTGTGACCTCCACGTCTCTTACAAGGGCATTAAAACCATCAATTTAAACCACTCTGGACTCCAGAGTTCTTGCAAGAGGTATTGATATTGTCTTTTTATTCCACTGTAACCTCCACCACTCTTCCAAGGGGCATTGATTTTGTCTTTTTAATCCACTGCGACCTCCATCTCTCTTTCAAGAAGCATTAAAACCGTCTTGTTTAGCTACTGTGACCTCCAGTTCTCTTCCACAGGGCATTGTTATTGTCTTTTTACTCCACTGCGAACTCCACCACTCTGCCAAGAGGCATTGATATTGACTTTTTATTCCACTGTAACCTCCACCACTCTTCCAAGGTTCATTGATATTGTCTTTTTAATCCACTGCGACCTCCACCACTCTTCCAAGGGGCATTAAAACCGTCTTGTTAAGCTCCTGTGACCTCCAGGTCTCTTCCAAGGGGCACTAGAACCGTTTGGTTGAACCACTCTGTACTGCACAGCTCTTCCATGGGGCATTGATATTGTATTTTTATTTCACTGTAACTTCCACCACTCTTTTATGGGGCATTGATATTGTATTTTTTTTCCACTGTGACCTCCACCACTCTTCCAAGGGGCATTAAAACCGTCTTGTTAAGCTACTGTGACCTCCAAGTCTCTTCGAAGGGGTATTAAAACGGTCTGGTTAAACCGCTCTGAGCTCCACACCTCCTCCAAGGGGCATTGACCATGTCTTTTTATTCCTTTGTAACCTTCTGCACTCTTCCAAGTGCATTGATATTGTCTTTTTAATCCACTGCGACCTCCACCACTCTTCCAAGGGGCATTAAAACCGTCTTGTTAAGCTACTGTGACCTCCATGTCTCTTCGAAGGGGCATTGATATTGTCTTTATTTTCCAGTGTAACCTCCACCACTCTTCCAAGGGTTATTGATATTGTCTTTTTTTTCCACTGTAACCTCCACCAATCTTCCAAGGGGCATTGATATTGTCTTTTTATTCCGCTGCGACCTCCACCATTCTTCTAAGGGGCATTGATATTGTCTTTAAAATCCACAACGATCTCCACCACTCTTCCAAGGGGCACTAAAACAGTCTTGTTAAGCTACTGTGACCTCCTCGTCTCTTCCAAGGGGCATTAAAACCGTCTGGTTAAACACTCTGAACTCCACAGCTCTTTCAAGAGGCATTGATATCGTCTTTTTATTCGACTGTAACATCCACCACTCTTCCAAGCGTCATTGATATTGTCTTTCTATTCCACTGCGACCTCCACCACTCTTCCAATAGGCATTGATATTGTCTTTTTAATCAACTGCGACCTCCACCTCTCTTCCAAGGGGCATTAAAAACGTCTTGTGAAGCTACTTTGACCTCCACGTCCATTCCACTGGGCATTGATATTGTCTTTTTACTCCACTGCGACCTCCACCAGTCTTCCAAGAGGTATTGAAATTGTCTTTTTAATCCACTGCGACCTCCACCACTCTTCTAAGGGGCATTGATATTGTCTTTTTAATCCACTGTGACCTCCACGTCTCTTCCAAGGGGCATTAAAACCGTTAATTTAAACCACTCTGAACTCCACAGCTCTTGCAAGAGGCATTGATATTGTCTTTTTACTCCACTCTAACCTACAGCACTCTTTCAAGGAGCATTTATATTGTTTTTTTATTCCACTACGACTTCCACCACTCTCCCAAGGTGCATTAAAAACATCTTGTTTAGCTACTGTAACGTCCATGTCTATTCCACTGGGTATTGAAATTGTCTTTTTATTCCACTGTATCCTCCACCACTCTTCCAAGGGGTATTGATATTGCCTTTTTATTCCACTGCGAATTCCACCTCTCTTCTAAGGGGCATTGATATTGTCTTTTTAATCCACTGCGACCTCCACCACTCTTCCAAGAGGCATTAAAACAGTCTTGTTAAGCTACTGTGACCTCAACATCTCTTCCAAGCGAAATTAAAACCATCTGGTTAAACCACTCTGAGCTCCACAGCTCTTCAAAGAGGCATTGACAATATCTTTTTATTCCATTGCAACCTTCTGCACTCTTCCAAGTGCATTGATATTGTCTCTTTATTTCTCTGCGACGTCCATGACTCTTCCAAGGGGCATTAAAACTGTCTTGTTAAGCTACTGTGACCTCCAAGTTTCTTACACAGGGCATTGATATTGTCTTTTTATTCCACTGCGACCTCCATCACTCTTCCAAGAAGCATTGAAACCGCCATGTTAAGCTGCGGTGACCTACACATCTATTCCACGGTGCATTAAAACTTTCTGGTTAAACCACTGTGAACTCCACAGGTCTTTCAAGGAGCATTGATATTGTCATTTTATTCCACTTTAACCTCCACCACTCTTCCAAGGGGTTTTGATATTGTCTCTTTATTTTACTGCGACCTCCACCACTCTTCCAAAGGGCATTGATATTGTCTTTTTATTCCACTGTGACCTCCACGTCTCTTCCAAGGGGCATTGATATTGTCTTTTTATTTAATTGGAACCTCCACCACTCTTCCAAGGGGCATTGATATTGTCTTTTTATTCCACTGTAATATCCACCATTCTTCCAAGGGACATTGATATTGTCTTTTTATTCCACTGTAACCTCTACCACTCATCCAAAGGGCATTGATACTGTCTTTTTATTCCACTGTAACCTCCACCACTCTTCCAAGGGGCATTGATATTGTCTTTTTAGTTCACTGTGACCTCTACCACTCCTCCAAGGGGCTTTAAAACAGTCATGATAAGCTTCTGTGACCTCCACGTCTCTTCCAAGGTGCATTAAAACCGCATGGTTAAACCACTCTGAACTCCACAGCTCTTCCAAGAGGCATTGATATTGTCTTTTTATTCAACTGTAACCTCCACCACTCTTCCAAGGGGTATTGATATTGTCTTTTTTTTCTGCTGCGACCTCCACCACTCTTCCAAGGGGATTTGATAGTCTTTTTAATCCACTGCTTCCTCCACCACTCTTCCAAGGGGCATTAAAACCATCTTGTTAAGCTACTGCCACCTCAACGTCCCATCCAAGGGGCATTAACACCGTCAATATAAACCACTCTGAACTCCACAGCTCTTGCAAGGGGCATTGATATTGCCTTTTTATTCCAATGTAACCTCCAGCACTCTACCAAGGGGCATTGATATTGTCTTTTTATTCCACTGCAGCTTCCACCTCTCTTCCAAGGGGCATTAAAACCGTCTTGTTAAGCTACTGTGACCTCCTCGTATCTTTCACGGGGCATTGATATTGTCTTTTTATTCCACTGTAACCTCTACCACTCTTCCAAGGGGCATTGATATTGTCTTTTTATTCCACTGGGACCTTCACCACTCTTCCAAGTGGCATGGATATTGTCTTTTTAATCCACTGCGACCTCCACAACTCTTCCAAGGGGCATTAAAACCATATTGTTAAGCTACTGTGACCTCCACTTCTCTTCCAAGGTGCATTAAAACCGTCAATTTAAACCACTCTGAACTCCACAGCTCTTGCAAGAGACATTGATATTGTCTTTTTACTCCACTGTAACCTACAGCACTCTTTCAAGTGGCATTGATATTGTCTTATTATTCCACTACGACTTCCACCACTCTCCCAAGGTGCATTAAAAACATCTTGTTTAGCTACTGTAACATCCATGTCTATTCCACGGGGCATTGATATTGTCTTTTTATTCCACTGTATCCTCCACCACTCTTCCAAGGGGTATTGATATTTTCTTTTTATTTCACTGCGACTACCACCTCTCTTCTAAGGGGCATTGATATTGTCTTTTTATTCCACTGCGACCTCCACCACTCTTCCAAGAGGCATTAAAAAAGTCTTGTTAAGCTACTGTGACCTCCACATCTCTTCCAAGGGGCATTAAAACCGTCTGATTAAACCACTCTGAACTCCACAGCTCTTCCAAGGGGCATAGATATTGTCTTTTTATTCCACTGTAACCTCCATCATTCTTCCAAGGGGTATTGATATTGTCTTTTTAATGCACTGCGACCTCCACCACTCTTCCAAGGGGCATTAAAACCATGTGGTTAAAACACTCTGAACTCCATAGCTCTTTCAAGAGGCATTGATATTGTCTTTTTATTTCACTGTAACCTCCACCACTCTTTCAAAGGGCATTGATATTGTCTTTTTATTCCACTGCGACTTCCACCACTCTTCCAAGGGGCATTAAAACTGTCTTGATAAGCTACTGTGACCTCCACGTGTCTTCCACGAGGCAATGATATTGTATTTTTAATCCACTGTAACCTCCACCACTTTTCCAAGGGGCATTAAAACCGTCTTGTTAATCTACTGTGACCTCCACGTCTCTTCCAAAGGGCAATAAAACCATCTGGTTAAACCACTCTGAACTCCACAGCTCTTCTAAGGGGCATTGGTATTGTCTTTTCATTCCACTCTAACCTTCACCTCTCTTCCAAGGGGCATTGACATTGTCTTTAAATTCCACTGCGACCTCCATCATTCTTCCAAGGGGCATTGATATTGTCTTTTTATTCCACTGCCACCTCCACCACTCTTCCAAGGGGCATTGATATTGTCTTTTTAATCCATTGCGACCTCCACCACTTTTCCAAGGGTCATTAAAAACGTCTTTTTAAGCTACTGTGACCTCCACGTCACTTTCAATGGGCATTAAAACCGTCTGGTTAAACCACTCTGAACTCCACAGCTCTTCCAAGGGGCATTGGTATTGGCTTTTTATTCCACTCTGACCTCCACCACTCTTTCAAGGGCATTGACATTGATTTTTTATTCCACAGCGACCTCCACCATTCTTCCAAGGGGCATTAAAACCATTTTGTTAAGCTATAGTGACCTCCACATCTCTTCCACGGGGCATTCATATTGTCTTTTTATTCCACTGTAACCTCCACCAATCTTCCAAGGGGCATTGATATTGTCTTTTTAATCCACTGCGACCTCCAACACTCTACCAAGGGGCGTGAAAACAGTCTTGTTAAGCTACTGCGACCTCCAAGTCTCTTCCAAGGGGCATTAAAACCGTCTGTTTAAACCACTCTGAACTCCACAGCTCTTCCAAGGGGCATTGATATTGTCTTTTTATTCCACTGTAACCTCCACCAATCTTCCAAGGGGCATTGATATTGTCTTTTTAATCCACTGCGACCTCCAACACTCTACCAAGGGGCGTTAAAACAGTCTTGTTAAGCTACTGCGACCTCCAAGTCTCTTCCAAGGGGCATTAAAACCGTCTGTTTAAACCACTCTGAACTCCACAGCTCTTCCAAGGGGCATTGATATTGTCTTTTTATTCCACTGTAACCTTCACCACTCTTCCTAGGGGCATTGATTTTGTCTTTTTATTCCACTGCGACCACCACTACTCTTCCAATGGGCATTGTTATTGTCTTTTTAATCCCCTGCAACCTCCACCACTCTTCCAAGGTGAATTAAAACTGTCTTGCTAAGCTACTGTGACCTCCACGTCCCTTCCACAGGCCATTGATATTGTCTTTTTACTCCACTGCGACCTCCACCACTCTTCCAAGGGGCTTTAAAACCATATTGTTAAGCTATAGTGACCTCCACATCTCTTCCACGGGCATTGATATTGTCTTTTTATTCCACTGTAACCTCCACCAATCTTCCAAGGGGCATTGATATTGTTTTTTAATTCCACCGCGACCTCCACCACTCTTCCAAGGGGCATTAAAATCGTCTTGTTAAGTTACTGTGATCTCCACGTCTCTTCCAAGGAGCGTTAAAACCGTCTGGTTATACCACTCTGAACTCCACAGCTCTTCCAAGGGGCATTATTATTGTCTTTTTATTCCACTGTAACCTCCACCATTCTTCCAAGGGGCATTGATATTGTATTTTTATTCCACTGCTACTTCCACCAGTCCTCCAAGAGGCATTAAAACCATCTTGTTAAGCTACTGTGACCTCCACGTGTCTTCCACGGGGCATTGAAATTGTCTTTTTATTCCACTGCGACCTCCACCACTCTTCCAAGGGGCATTAAGACCATCTTGTTAAGCTACAGTGACCTCCACAACTCTTCCATGTGGCATTGATATTATTTTTCATTCCACTGTAACATCCAACACTCTTCCAAGGGGCATTGATTTTGTCTTTTTATTCCTCTGCGACCTCTACCACTCTTCCAATGGGCATTGATATTGTCTTATTAATCCACTGCAACCTCCACCACTCTTCAAAGGTGCATTAAAACCGTCTTGTTAAGTTACTGTCACATCCATGTCTATTCCACGGGGCATTGATATTGTCTTTTTATTCCACTGTAACCTCCACCACTCCTCCAAGTGGCATTGACATTGTCTTTTTATTCCACTGCGGCTTCCAACTTTCTTTTAAGGGGCATTGATATTGTCTTTTTAATCCACTGCGACCTCTATCACTCTTCAAAGGGGCATTAAAACAGTTTTGTTAAGCTACTGTGACCTCCACGTCTCTTCCAAGGGGAATTAAAACCGTCTGGTTAAACCACTCTGAACTCCACAGCTCTTCCAAGGGGCATTGATATTGTCTTTTTATTCCACTGTAACCTCCACCATTCTTCCAAGGGGTATTGATATTGTCTTTTTAATGCACTGCTACCTCCACCACTCTTCCAAGGGCCATTAAAACCATCTGGTTAAACCACTCTGAACTCCATAGCTCTTTCAAAAGGCATTGATATTGTCTTTTAATTTCACTGCGACCTCCACCACTCTTTCAAGGGGCATTGATATTGTCTTTTTATTCCACTGCGACCTCCACCACTCTTCCAATGGGCATTAAAACTGTCTTGTTAAGCTACTGTGACCTCCACGTGTCTTCCACGGGGCATTGATATTGTCTTTTTAATCCACTGTGACCTCCACCACTTTTCCAAGGGGCATTAAAACCGTCTTGTTAATCTACTGTGACCTCCACGTCTCTTCCAAGGGGCAATAAAACCATCTGGCAAAACCACTCTGAACTCCACAGCTCTTCCAAGGGGCATTCGTATTGTCTTTTTATTCCCCTCTAACCTCCACCACTCTTCCAAGGGGCACTGACATTGTCTTTTTATTCCACTGCGACCTCCACCACTCTTCCAAGGGGCATTAAAACCATATTGTTAAGCTACAGTGACCTCCACAACTCTTCCACGGGGCATTGATATTGTCTTTTTATTCAACTGTAACCTCCACGAATATTCCAATGGGCATTGATATTGTTTTTTTTTTCCACTGCGGCCTCCACCACTCTTCCAAGGGGCTTTAAAACCGTCTTCTTAAGTTACTGTGACCTCCACGTCTCTTCCAAGGAGCGTTAAAACCGTCTGGTTATACCACTCTGAACTCCGCAGCTCTTCCAAGCGGCATTATTATTGTCTTTTTATTCCACTGTAACCTCCACCACTCTTCCAAGGGGTATTGATATTGTCTTTTTATTCCACTGCGTCCTCCACCAGTCCTCCAGGAGGCATTAAAACCGTCTTGTTAAGCTACTGTGACCTCCACGTCTCTTCCACTGGGCATTGAAATTGTCTTTTCATTCCACTGTAACCTCCACCACTCGTCCAAGGGTCATTGATATTGTCTTTTTATTCCACTGCGACCTCCACCACTCTTCCAAGGGGCATTGATATTCTCTTTTTAATCCACTGCGACCTCCACCTCTCTTCCAAGGGGCATTAAAACCGTCTTGTTAAGCTATTGTGACCTCCACATCTCTTCCACTGGGCATTGATATTGTCTTTTTATTTAACTGTAACCTCCACCACTGTTCCAAGGGGCATTGATATTGTCTTTTTTTTTCCACTGTAACCTACATCGCTCTTCCAAGGGGCATTGATATTGTATTTTTATTCAACTGTAACCTCCACCACTCTTCCAAGGGGCTTTGATATTGTCTTTTTAATCCACTGCGACCTCCACCACTCTTCCAAGGGGCATTAAAACCATCTTGTTAAGCTACTGTCACCTCCACGTCCCATCCAAGGGGCATTAACACCGCCAATATAAACCACTCTGAACTCCACAGCTCTTGCAAGGGGCATTGATATTGTCTTTTTATTCCAATGTAACCTCCAGCACTCTACCAAGGGGCATTGATATTGTCCTTTTATTCCACTGCAATTTCCACCTCTCTTCCAAGGGGCATTAAAACCGTCTTGTTAAGCTACTGTGATCTCCTCGTATCTTTCACGGTTCATTGATATTGTCTTTTTATTCCACTGTAACCTCCACCACTCTTCCAAGGGGCATTGATATTGTCTTTTTATTCCACTGGGACCTTCACCACTCTTCCAAGTGGCATTGATATTGTCTTTTTAATCCACTGAGACCTCCACAACTCTTCCAAGGGGCATTAAAACCGTATTGTTAAGCTACTGTGACCTCCACTTCTCTTCCAAGGTGCATTAAAACCGCCAATTTAAACCACTCTGAACTCCACAGCTCTTGCAAGAGGCATTGATATTGTCTTTTTACTCCACTGTAACCTACAGGACTCTTTCAAGTGGCATTGATATTGTCTTATTATTCCACTACGACTTCCACCACTCTCCCAAGGTGCATTAAAAACATCTTGGTTAGCTACTGTAACATCCATGTCTATTCCACGGGGCATTGATATTGTCTTTTTATTCCACTGTATCCTCCACCACTCTTCCAAGCGGTATTGATATTGTCTTTTTATTCCACTGCGACTACCACCTCTCTTCTAAGGGGCATTGATATTGTCTTTTTATTCCTCTGTGACCTCCACCACTCTTCCAAGAGGCATTAAAAAAGTCTTGATAAGCTACTGTGACCTCCACATCTCTTCCAAGGGGCATTAAAACCGTCTGGTTAAACCACTCTGAACTCCACAGCTCTTCCAAGAGGCATTGATATTGTCTTTTTATTCGTCTGTCACCTTCACCACTCTTCCAAGGGGCATTAAAACCGTCTTGTTAAGCTACTGTGACCTTCACGTCTCTTCCAAGGGGCATTAAAACCGTAAATTTAAACCACTCTGAACTCCACAGCTCTTGCAAGAGGCATTGATATTGTCTTTTTATTCCACTGTAACCTCCACCACTCTTCCATGGGGCATTGATTTTGTCTTTTTAATCCACTGCGACCTCCATCACTCTTCCAAGAAGCATTGAAAACGTCTTGTTTAGCTACTGTGACCTCCACGTCTAATTCAGGGTGCCTTAAAACCTTCTGGTTAAACCACTGTGAACTCCACAGCTCTTCCAAGGGGTATTGATATTGTCTTTTTATTCCACTGTAACCTCCATCACTCTTCCCAGGGGCATTCATATTGTCTTTTTATTTTACTGCGACCTCCACCACTCTTCCAATGGTCATTAATATTGTCTTTTTATTCCACTGCGACCTCCACCACTCTTCCAAGGGTCATTGATATTGTCTTTTTATTCCACTGTAAACTCCAGCACTCTTCCAAGGGGCATTGATATTGTCTTTTAATTCCACTGCAACTTCCAACTCTCTTCCAAGGGGCATTAAAACCGTCTTGTTAAGCTTCTGTGACCTCCACGTCTCTTTCACGGGGCATTTATGTTGTCTTTTTATTCCACTGTAACCTCCACCACTCTTCCAAGGGGCAATGATATTGTCTTTTTATTCCCCTGGGACATTCACCACTCTTCCAAGTGGCATTGATATTGTCTTTTTAATCCACTGCGACCTCCACCACTCTTCCAAGGGGAATTAAAACAGTATTGTTAAGCTACTGTGACCTCCACGTCTCTTCCCAGGTGCATTAAAACAGTCAATTTAAACCACTCTGAACTCCACAGCTCTTGCAAGAGGCATTGATATTGTATTTTTACTCCACTCTAACCTCCACCACACTTCCAAGGGGCATTGACATTGTCTTTTTATTCCACTGCAACCTCCATCATTTTTTCAAGGGGCATTGATATTGTCTTTTTATTCCACTGCCACCTCCACCACTCTTCCAAGTGGCATTGACATTGCCTTTTTATTCCACTGCGACTTCCACCTCTCTTCTAAAGGGCATTGATATTGTCTTTTTAATCCACTGTAACCTCCACCACTTTTCCTATGGGAATTGATATTTTCTTTTTTTTATTATTATTATTATTATTATTGATTATTATAGCGCCATTTATTCCATGGCGCTTTACATGTGATAGGGATATACATAACAAAAGCATTTACATAATCTTAACAAAACGAGTCAGCGACTGGTACAGGAGGAGCGAGGACCCTGCCCGCGAGGGCTCACATTCTAGAAGGGATGGGTGAGGATACATTAGTTGAGGGTAGAGCTGGTCGTGCAGCGGTGGTTGCTGCAGGTTGTAGGCTTGTCGGAATAGGTGGGTCTTCAGATTTCTTTTGAAGCTTTCCACGGTCAGCGAGAGTCTGATATGTTGGGGTACAGAGTTCCAGAGTAGGGGGGATGCACGGGAGAAATCTTGTATATGATTGTGGGAGGAGGAGATAAGAGGGGAGTAGAGAAGGAGATCTTTTGAGGATCGGAGGTTGCGTGCAGGTAAGTACCGGGAGACTAGGTCACAGATGTATGGGGGAGACAGGTTGTGGATGGCTTTGTATGCCATGGTTAGAGTTTTGAACTGGATTCTCTGGGCAATGGGGAGCCAGTGAAGAGATTGACAGAAAGGAGAGGCCGGGGAATAGCGGGGGGACAGGTGAATTAGTCGAGCAGCAGAGTTTAGGATAGATTGGAGAGGCGCAAGAGTGTTGTAAGGGAGGCCACGGAGCAGGAGGTTGCAGTAGTCGACGCGGGATATGATGAGGGCATGCACTAGTGTTTTTGCAGAGTCTTTGCTGAGGAATGCACGGATCCGGAAGATGTTTTTGAGTTCGAGTCGGCAGGAAGTGGAAAGGGCTTGGATATGTGGCTTGAAGGAGAGATCATACTCCAGGGTTACTCCAAGGCAGCGTGCTTGTGGGACTGGGGAGAGTGAACAGCCAGTGACGTTGATGGCTAGGTCAGATGGGGGATGTGTAAGAGAGTGTGGAAAGATGATGAACTCTGTTTTATCCATGTTGAGTTTTAGAAATCTGTCAGAGAAGAAGGATGACATGGCGGACAGACATTGTGGGATTTTGGTTAGTAGGGAGGAGATATCGGGTCCAGAGAGGTAGATCTGTGTGTCGTCAGCATGGAGGTGATACTGAAAACAGTGAGACTCTATGAGCTGTCCCAGGCCAAAGGTGTAGATGGAGAAGAGCAGAGGTCCTAGAACTGAGCCTTGGGGGACACCGACAGATAGGGGGCGAGATGAGGAAGTGGTGCGTGACTGGGAGACACTGAAAGTCCTGTCTGTTAAGTATGAGGAGATTCAAGATAGAGCCAAGTCCGTGATGCCAAAAGATGAGAGAATCTGGAGTAAGAGGGAATGGTCCACTGTGTCAAAGGCAGATGACAGGTCCAGAAGGAGGAGGATGGAGTAGTGTCGCTTGGATTTGGCATTTAGTAGGTCGTTGGTGACTTTGGTCAGGGCAGTTTCAGTCGAGTGATGCGGTCGGAAGCCAGATTGCAGGCGGTCGAAGAGGGAGCAGGAGGAGAGGTGGGAGGACAGTTCAAGGTGGACATGTTGTTCTAGTAGTTTTGAGGCAAAGGCGAGGAGTGATATGGGGCGGTAGTTAGTCAGAGAGGAAGCGTCAAGGGAGGGCTTTTTGAGGATGGGTGTGATTGCGGCATGTTTGAAACATGAGGGGAAGACACCGGTTGTTAGTGACAGATTGAAGAGGTGGGTTAGGGTTGGGATGAAGACTGTGGTAAGGTTAGTAATGAGGTGGGATGGGATTGGGTCAAGTTCGCAGGTGGTGAGGTGTGATTTGTAGAGTAAAGAGGAGACTTGATCTTCTGTAATGGTGGAGAAGTGGGGTTTGGAGGAGGAGGGTTGAATAGATATGAGGAGGGGTTGTGAGATAGGGAGGATATGAGAGATAAGAAGTAGGTTTGTTTTGCTGTAGTGAGTGCGGACTTGAAATTAGTGAGGGATTGCTTGAATGCGATGAAGTGCTCGATGGAGTGAGACCTTTTCCATCTCCGCTACGCAACTCTGGAGGCCCGGCGCAGTTCTTTAGTAAGTTTAGTGTGCCAGGGTTGCCTGTTTTATGTGCGAGATGTGGTGTGTGTGAGAGGGGTGATCGAGTCTAGAGCTGCAGCTATTGTGGTGTTATAAGAAGCAGCAGCAACGTCTGCATCGTGTAAGGAATTTATGTCTGTAAGAGGGAGGAGGGATTCAGAGAGTGAGTGTAAGTCAAGGTGTTTGAGATTTCTGCGAGGGTATGCTAGTTTGTGGAGTGGGGATTGTTGCCCCGGGGAGGAGATAGAAGAGAATGTAAGTAGGCTATGATCAGAGAGAGGAAGAGGTGAGTTAGAGAGGTTAGATAGGGAACAGGGCAGGTGAAGATGAGGTCCAGTGTGTGGCCATCTTTGTGGGTGGGTGTGGAAGACCTTTGAGTGAGTCCGAAGGAGGAAGTGAGAGATAGGAACTTAGAGACAGACGAGTGGGAAGTGTTAATTGGGATGTTGAAGTCACCCATTATGATAGTGGGGATGTCAGTGGAGAGGAAGTGAAGCAGCCAGGTGGTGAAGTGGTCTAAGAAGGTGGTGGCTTGCCCAGGGGGTCGGTAAATGACGGCCAGTTGGAGGTTGGAGGGGGAATAGATGCGCACACAGTGCACCTCAAAAGAGGGGAGTGTAACGGAGGGTGGCAGTGGGATTTGGGTGAAAGCGCAGTGTTCTGATAGGAGAAAACCTACGCCTTTGCCATGTTTGCCGTTGAGGCGGGGGGGGTGGGAAAGGTGGAATCCGCCATATGAAAGTGCAGCTGGGGAGGCTGTGTCAGAGGGGGTGAGCCAGGTTTCAGTGATGGCGAGGAAGGAAAGTTTGTTTGTAATGAAAAGATCGTTGATGAAGGAAAGTTTGTTGCAGACAGAGCGAGCGTTCCATAGAGCTCCTGTTAGAGCAACTAAGGGAGTGAGGATTGGTTGGATGGGTATGAGGTTAGAAGGGTTGCGACAGTTTGTGGAAGGTCGTGGATAGGAGGAAGAAGTAACTGTGGGGATATGGCGAGGAGGACGAGGATTTGGAGAGATATCTCCATCAGTGAGGAGGAGCTGAGAAAGTGTTAGCAGGTGGGAGCAAGAGAGAGCATGAGGTGGCTGTCTGTGTTTGGAGATCCAGGATTGAATGTTTAGGAATAATTTGGAGGAGGAGGTGAGATGAATGGGGAGGATGGAGGGAGAGATGAAGAGTTTCTTACTAGGTGTAGGGATTTGAGTGGTTACTAGAAAGTGGAGGACTATAGAGGAAAAAGTGAGAGCTAACAGAAACATAGTTAAAAGAGAGTAGGTGGTCAAAGTGTTGGTTACCTGACTCCTGCCCTGACTAACTGCCTCTGAAATAACTGCCACTTATCTCCGAAGCCACTTTGCACAACAAGACGCGTGCACACCCCAGCACAAGTGCACCCCTTACAGAGCTTCTAAATATATAGGGCACATTAAACTATCAGGTGAAGGGCATTGTGGGAGCTGCATATGGCTAAATTAGCAGCTGGTTGTCTCACCAGGAGATGGCTGGGTGATCAAACACAGAGCTAGGACTCTAGTCTCTGCAGTTTAGCACCTCTAAAAATCAGATAAGATCTATAATGGGGAAGGGACAGACATGTGTGGGTATTGAATGGAGTGGGACAGATAAAGCAGAGAAGTTATGCAGAGCATGTACCAGTGAGGTGAATCAGCAAAGCAGAGCATTAGATTACATCAGACACAGCAAGCAGAGAAGTTATGCAGAGCATGTACCAGTGAGGTTATTTCACTGCGACCTCCACCACTCTTCCAAGGGGCATTGATATTGTCTTTTTATTCCACTGCGACCTCCGCCACTCTTCCAAAGGGCATTGATATTGTCTTTTTAATGCACTGCGACATTCACCACTCTTCCAAGGGGCATTAAAACCATCTGGTTAAACAACTCTGAACTCCATAGCTTTTTCAAGAGGCATTGAAATTGTCTTTTATTCCACTGTAACCTCAACCACTGTTCTAAGGGGCATTAAAATCATCTTGTTAAGCTATTGTGACCTCCACGTCTCTTCCACAGGGCATTGTTATTGGCTTTTTATTCCACTGCGACCTCCACCACTCTGCCAAGGGGCATTAATAACGTCTTGTTAAGCTACTGTGATGTCCACATCTCTTCCACAGGGCATTGATATTGTCTTTTTATTCCACTGTAACCTCCACCACTCTTCCAAGGGGCATTGATATTGTCTTTTTATTCCACTGGGACCTTCACCACTCTTCCAAGTGGCATTGATATTGTCTTTTTAATCCACTGAGACCTCCACAACTCTTCCAAGGGGCATTAAAACCGTATTGTTAAGCTACTGTGACCTCCACTTCTCTTCCAAGGTGCATTAAAACCGCCAATTTAAACCACTCTGAACTCCACAGCTCTTGCAAGAGGCATTGATATTGTCTTTTTACTCCACTGTAACCTACAGGACGCTTTCAAGTGGCATTGATATTGTCTTTTTATTCCACTACGACTTCCACCACTCTCCCAAGGTGCATTAAAAACATCTTGTTTAGCTACTGTAACATCCATGTCTATTCCACGGGGCATTGATATTGTCTTTTTATTCCACTGTATCCTCCACCACTCTTCCAAGGGGTATTGATATTGTCTTTTTATTCCACTGCGACTACCACCTCTCTTCTAAGGGGCATTGATATTGTCTTTTTATTCCACTGCGACCTCCACCACTCTTCCAAGAGGCATTAAAAAAGTCTTGTTAAGCTACTGTAACCTCCACATATCTTCCAAGGGGCATTAAAACAGTCTGGTTAAACCACTCTGAACTCCACAGCTCTTCCAAGAGGCATTGATATTGTCTTTTTATTCGTCTGTCACCTTCACCACTCTTCCAAGGGGCATTAAAACCGTCTTGTTAAGCTACTGTGACCTTCACGTCTCTTCCAAGGGGCATTAAAACCAAAAATTTAAACCACTCTGAACTCCACAGCTCTTGCAAGAGGCATTGATATTGTCTTTTTATTCCACTGTAACCTCTACCACTCTTCCAAGGGGCATTGATTTTGTCTTTTTAATCCACTGCGACCTCCATCACTTCCAAGAAGCATTGAAAACGTCTTGTTTAGTTACTGTGACCTCCACGTCTATTTCAGGGTGCCTTAAAACCTTCTGGTTAAACCACTGTGAACTCCACAGCTCTTCCAAGGGGTATTGATATTGTCTTTTTATTCCACTGTAACCTCCATCACTCTTCCCAGGGGCATTGATATTGTCTTTTTATTTTACTGCGACCTCCACCACTCTTCCAATGGGCATTAATATTGTCTTTTTATTCCACTGCGACCTCCACCACTCTTCCAAGGGTCATTGATATGGTCTTTTTATTCCACTGTAACCTCCAGCACTCTTCCAAGGGGCATTGATATTGTCTTTTTATTCCACTGCAACTTCCAACTCTCTTCCAAGGGGCATTAAAACCGTCTTGTTAAGCTTCTGTGACCTCCACGTCTCTTTCACGGGGCATTTATATTGTCTTTTTATTCCACTGTAACCTCCACAACTCTTCCAAGGGGCAATGATATTGTCTTTTTATTCCCCTGAGACATTCACCACTCTTCCAAGTGGCATTGATATTGTCTTTTTAATCCACTGCGACCTCCACCACTCTTCCAAGGGGCATTAAAACAGTATTGTTAAGCTACTGTGACCTCCACGTCTCTTCCCAGGTGCATTAAAACAGTCAATTTAAACCACTCTGAACTCCACAGCTCTTGCAAGAGGCATTGATATTGTATTTTTACTCCACTCTAACCTCCACCACACTTCCAAGGGGCATTGACATTGTCTTTTTATTCCACTGCAACCTCCATCATTTTTTCAAGGGGCATTGATATTGTCTTTTTATTCCACTGCCACCTCCACCACTCTTCCAAGTGGCATTGACATTGTCTTTTTATTCCACTGCGACTTCCACCTCTCTTCTAAAGGGCATTGATATTGTCTTTTTAATCCACTGTAACCTCCACCACTTTTCCTATGGGAATTGATATTTTCTTTTTTTTATTATTATTATTATTATTACTATTGATTATTATAGCGCCATTTATTCCATGGCGCTTTACATGTGATAGGGATATACATAACAAAAGCATTTACATAATCTTAACAAAACGAGTCAGCGACTGGTACAGGAGGAGCGAGGACCCTGCCCGCGAGGGCTCACATTCTAGAAGGGATGGGTGAGGATACATTAGTTGAGGGTAGAGCTGGTTGTGCAGCGGTGGTTGCTGCAGGTTGTAGGCTTGTCGGAATAGGTGGGTCTTCAGATTTCTTTTGAAGGTTTCCACGGTCGGCGAGAGTCTGATATGTTGGGGTAGAGAGTTCCAGAGTAGGGGGGATGCACGGGAGAAATCTTGTATACGATTGTGGGAGGAGGAGATAAGAGGGGAGTAGAGAAGGAGATCTTTTGAGGATCGGAGGTTGCGTGCAGGTAAGTACCGGGAGACTAGGTCACAGATGTATGGGGGAGACAGGTTGTGGATGGCTTTGTATGCCATGGTTAGAGTTTTGAACTGGATTCTCTGGGCAATGGGGAGCCAGTGAAGAGATTGACAGAAAGGAGAGGCCGGGGAATAGCGAGGGGACAGGTGAATTAGTCGAGCAGCAGAGTTTAGGATAGATTGGAGAGGCGCAAGAGTGTTGTAAGGGAGGCGACGGAGCAGGAGGTTGCAGTAGTCGAGGCGGGATATGATGAGGGCATGCACTAGTGTTTTTGCAGAGTCTTTGCTGAGGAATGCACGGATCCGGAAGATGTTTTTGAGTTCGAGTCGGCAGGAAGTGGAAAGGGCTTGGATATGTGGCTTGAAGGAGAGATCATACTCCAGGGTTACTCCAAGGCAGCGTGCTTGTGGGACTGGGGAGAGTGAACAGCCAGTGACGTTGATGGCTAGGTCAGATGGGGGATGTGTAAGAGAGGGTGGAAAGATGATGAACTCTGTTTTATCCATGTTGAGTTTTAGAAATCTGTCAGAGAAGAAGGATGACATGGCGGACAGACATTGTGGGATTTTGGTTAGTAGGGAGGAGATATCGGGTCCAGAGAGGTAGATCTGTGTGTCGTCAGCATAGAGGTGATACTGAAAACAGTGAGACTCTATGAGCTGTCCCAGGCCAAAGGTGTAGATGGAGAAGAGCAGAGGTCCTAGAACTGAGCCTTGGGAGACACCGACAGATAGGGGGCGAGATGAGGAGGTGGTGCGTGACTGGGAGACACTGAAAGTCCTGTCTGTTAAGTATGAGGAGATTCAAGATAGAGCCAAGTCCGTGATGCCAAAAGATGAGAGAATCTGGAGTAAGAGGGAATGGTCCACTGTGTCAAAGGCAGATGACAGGTCCAGAAGGAGGAGGATGGAGTAGTGTCGCTTGGATTTGGCATTTAGTAGGTCGTTGGTGACTTTGGTCAGGGCAGTTTCAGTCGAGTGATGCGGTCGGAAGCCAGATTGCAGGCGGTCGAAGAGGGAGCAGGAGGAGAGGTGGGAGGACAGTTCAAGGTGGACATGTTGTTCTAGTAGTTTTGAGGCAAAGGCGAGGAGTGATATGGGGCGGTAGTTAGTCAGAGAGGAAGCGTCAAGGGAGGGCTTTTTGAGGATGGGTGTGATTGCGGCATGTTTGAAACATGAGGGGAAGACACCGGTTGTTAGTGACAGATTGAAGAGGTGGGTTAGGGTTGGGATGAAGACTGTGGTAAGGTTAGTAATGAGGTGGGATGGGATTGGGTCAAGTTCGCAGGTGGTGAGGTGTGATTTGTAGAGTAAAGAGGAGACTTGATCTTCTGTAATGGTGGAGAAGTGGGGTTTGGAGGAGGAGGGTTGAATAGATATGAGGAGGGGTTGTGTGGACTTTAGGCAAAAGTTTTGTCTGATGGTGTCAATCTTCTGTTTGAAGAATGAGGCAGAGTCGTCGGCTGAGATGAGAGAAGAGGGAGGAGGTGCTGGGGGACGAAGCAGAGAGTTGAAAGTGTTAAATAGCTTTTTAGGGTTGTGAGATAGGGAGGATATGAGAGATGAGAAGTAGGTTTGTTTTGCTGTAGTGAGTGCGGACTTGAAATTAGTGAGGGATTGCTTGAATGCAATGAAGTGCTCGATGGAGTGAGACCTTTTCCATCTCCGATACGCAACTCTGGAGGCCCGGCGCAGTTCTTTAGTAAGTTTAGTGTGCCAGGGTTGCCTGTTTTATGTGCGAGATGTGGTGTGTGTGAGAGGGGCGATCGAGTCTAGAGCTGCAGCTATTGTGGTGTTATATGAAGCAGCAGCAACGTCTGCATCGTGTAAGGAATTTATGTCTGTAAGAGGGAGGAGGGATTCAGAGAGTGAGTGTAAGTCAAGGTGTTTGAGAATTCTGCGAGGGTATGCTAGTTTGTGGAGTGGGGATTGTTGCCCCGGGGAGGAGAGAGAAGAGAATGTAAGTAGGCTATGATCAGAGAGAGGAAGAGGTGAGTTAGAGAGGTTAGATAGGGAACAGGGCGGGTGAAGATGAGGTCCAGTGTGTGGCCATCTTTGTGGGTGGGTGTGGAAGACCTTTGAGTGAGTCCGAAGGAGGAAGTGAGAGATAGGAACTTAGAGACAGACGAGTGGGAAGTGTTAATTGGGATGTTGAAGACACCCATTATGATAGTGGGGATGTCAGTGGAGAGGAAGTGAAGCAGCCAGGTGGTGAAGTGGTCTAAGAAGGTGGTGGCTTGCCCAGGGGGTCGGTAAATGACGGCCAGTTGGAGGTTGGAGGGGGAATAGATGCGCACACAGTGCACCTCAAAAGAGGGGAGTGTAACGGAGGGTGGCAGTGGGATTTGGGTGAAAGCGCAGTGTTCTGATAGGAGAAAACCTATGCCTCTGCCATGTTTGCCGTTGGGGCGGGGGGGGTGGGAAAGGTGGAATCCGCCATATGAAGGTGCAGCTGGGGAGGCTGTGTCAGAGGGGGTGAGCCAGGTTTCAGTGATGGCGAGGAAGGAAAGTTTGTTTGTAATGAAAAGATCGTTGATGAAGGAAAGTTTGTTGCAGACAGAGCGAGCGTTCCATAGAGCTCCTGTTAGAGCAACTAAGGGAGTGGGGATTGGTTGGATGGGTATGAGGTTAGAAGGGTTGCGACAGTTTGTGGAAGGTCGTGGATAGGAGGAAGAAGTAACTGTGGGGATATGGCGAGGAGGACCAGGATTTGGAGAGATATCTCCATCAGTGAGGAGGAGCTGAGAAAGTGTTAGCAGGTGGGAGCAAGAGAGAGCATGAGGTGGCTGTCTGTATTTGGAGATCCAGGATTGAATGTTTAGTAATAATTTGGAGGAGGAGGTGAGATGAATGGGGAGGATGGAGGGAGAGATGAAGAGTTTCTTACTAGGTGTAGGGATTTGAGTGGTTACTAGAAAGTGGAGGACTATAGAGGAAAAAGTGAGAGCTAACAGAAACATAGATAAAGAGAGTAAGTGGTCAAAGTGTTGGTTACCTGACTCCTGCCCTGACTAACTGCCTCTGAAATAACTGCCACTTATCTCCGAAGCCACTTTGCACAACAAGACGCGTGCACACCCCAGCACAAGTGCACCCCTTACAGAGCTTCTAAATATATAGGGCACATTAAACTATCAGGTGAAGGGCATTGTGGGAGCTGCATATGGCTAAATTAGCAGCTGGTCGTCTCACCAGGAGATGGCTGGGTGATCAAACACAGAGCTAGGACTCTAGTCTCTGCAGTTTAGCACCTCTAAAAATCAGATAAGATCTATAGTGGGGAAGGGACAGACATATGTGGGTATTGAATGGAGTGGGACAGATAAAGCAGAGAAGTTATGCAGAGCATGTACCAGTGAGGTGAATCAGCAAAGCAGAGCATTAGATTACATCAGACACAGCAAGCAGAGAAGTTATGTAGAGCATGTACCAGTGAGATTATTCCACTGCGACCTCCACCACTCTTGCAAGGGGCATTGATATTGTCTTTTTATTCCACTGCGACCTCCGCCACTCTTCCAAAGGGCATTGATATTGTCTTTTTAATGCACTGCGACATTCACCACTCTTCCAAGGGGCATTAAAACCATCTGGTTAAACAACTCTGAACTCCATAGCTCTTTCTAGAGGCATTGATATTGTCTTTTATTCCACTGTAACCTCCACCACTGTTCTAAGGGGCATTAAAATCATCTTGTTAAGCTATTGTGACCTCCACGTCTCTTCCATAGGGCATTGTTATTGTCTTTTTATTCCACTGCGACCTCCACCACTCTGCGAAGGGGCATTAATACCGTCTTGTTAAGCTACTGTGATGTCCACGTCTCTTCCACGGGGCATTGATATTGTCTTTTTATTCCACTCTAACCTCCACCACTCTTCCAAGAGGCTTTGATATTGTATTTTTATTCCACTGTAACCTCCACCACTCTTCCAAGGGACATTGATATTGACTTTTTATTCCACTGCGACCTCCACCACTCTTCCAAAGTTCATTGATATTGTCTTTTAATCCACTGCGACCTCCACCACTCTTCCAAGGGGTATTAAAACCGTCTTGATAAGCTACTTTGACCTCCACATCTCTTCCAAGGGGCACTAAAACCATTTGGTTAAACCACTCTGTACTCCACAGCTCTTCCAAGGGGCATTGAGATTGTCTTTTTATTTCACTGTTACTTCCACCACTCTTTCAAGGGACATTGATATTGTATTTTTATTCCACTGTGACCTCCACCACTCTTCCTAGGGGCATTAAAACGGTCTTGTTAAGCTTCTGTGACCTCCAAGTCTCTTCCAAGGGGCATTAAAACCGTCTGGTTAAACCGCTCTGAGCACCACAGCTCTTTCAAGGGGCATTGACAATGTCTTTTTATTCCATTGTAATCTTCTGCACTCTTCCAAGTGTATTGATAATGTATTTTTATTCCTCTGCAACGTCCACGACTCTTCCAAGGGGCATTAAAAAAGTCTTATTAAGCTACTCTGACCTCCAAGATTCTTACCCAGGGCATTGATATTGTCTTTTTATTACACTGTAACCTCCACCACTCTTCCAAGGGGCATTGATATTGTCTTTTTATTCCACTGTAACCTCCACAGCTCTTTCAAGGGGCATTGATATTGTCGTTTTAATCCACTGCGACCTCCACCACTCTTCCAACAGACATTGATATTGTCTTTTTTTTCCACTGCGACCTTCACCCCTCTTCCAAGGAACATTGATATTGTCTTTTTTTCCTTTGTAACCTCCACCACTCTTCTAAGGGGCATTGATATTTTCTTTTTATTTCACTGCGACCTCCACCACTCTTCCAAGGGGCATTAAACCCGTCTTCTTAAGCTACTGCGACCTCAACGTCGCTTCCAAGGGGCATTATAACCTTCAATTTTAACCACTCTGAACTCCACAGCTCTTGCAAGAGGCATTGATATTGTCTTTTTATTCCACTGTAACCTCCACCACTCTTCCAAGGGGCATTGATATTGCTTTTTTTTTTACTGCGACCTCCACCACTCTTCCAAGGGGCATTAAAACCGTCTTGTTTAGCTACTGTGACCTCCACGTCTATTTCACGGTGCCTTAAAACCTTCTGGTTAAACCACTGTGAACTCCAGAGTTCTTCCAAGGGGCATTGATATTGTCTTTTTATTCCACTGTAACCTCCACAACTCTTCCAAGGGGCATTGATATTGTCTTTTTTTTTACTGCGACCTCCACCACTCTTCCAAGGGGCATTAATATTGTCTTTTTATTCCACTGCGACCTCCACCACTCTTCCAAGAGTCATTGATATTGTCTTTTTATTCCACTGTAACCTCCACCACTCTTCCAAGGGGCATTGATATTGTCTTTTTATTCCACTGCGACCTCCACCTTTCTTCTAAGGGGCATTAAAACCATCTTGTTAAGCTACAGTGACCTCCAAGTCTCTTGCACGAGGCATTGATATTGCCTTTTTATTCCACTGCAACCTCCACATCTCTTCCAAGGGGAATTGATATTGTCTTTTCATTCCACTGCGACCTCCACAACTCTTCTAAGGGGCATTGATATTGTCTTTTTAATCCACTGCGACCTCCACCACTCTTCCAAGGGGCATTAAAACAAATTTGTTAAGCTACTGTGACCGCCACGTCTCTTCCAAGGGGCATTAAAACCGTCAATTTAAACCACTCTGAACTCCACAGCTCTTGCAAGAGTCATTGATATTGTCTTTTTATTCCACTGTAACCTCCACCACTCTTTCAAGGGGCATTGATTTTGTCTTTTTATTCCACTGCGACCTCTTCCACTCTTCCACTGGGCATTGATATTGTCTTTTTAATCCACTGTAACCTCCAACACTTCCAAGGGGCATTAAAGCCGTCTTGCTAAGCTGCTGGCAAGTCCATGTCTATTCCACGGGGCATTGATATTGTCTTTTTATTCCACTGTAACCTCCACCACTCTTCCAAGTGGCATTGATATTGTCTTTTTAATCCACTGCGACCTCCACCACTCTTCCAAGGGGCATTAAAACAGTATTGTTAAGCTACTGTGACCTCCACGTCTCTTCCCAGGTGCATTAAAACAGTCAATTTAAACCACTCTGAACTCCACAGCTCTTGCAAGAGGCATTGATATTGTATTTTTACTCCACTCTAACCTCCACCACACTTCCAAGGGGCATTGACATTGTCTTTTTATTCCACTGCAACCTCCATCATTTTTTCAAGGGGCATTGATATTGTCTTTTTATTAGACTGCCACCTCCACCACTCTTCCAAGTGGCATTGACATTGTCTTTTTTATTCCACTGCGACTTCCACCTCTCTTCTAAAGGGCATTGATATTGTCTTTTTAATCCACTGTAACCTCCACCACTTTTCCTATGGGAATTGATATTTTCTTTTTTTTATTATTATTATTATTATTACTATTGATTATTATAGCGCCATTTATTCCATGGCGCTTTACATGTGATAGGGATATACATAACAAAAGCATTTACATAATCTTAACAAAACGAGTCAGCGACTGGTACAGGAGGAGCGAGGACCCTGCCCGCGAGGGCTCACATTCTAGAAGGGATGGGTGAGGATACATTAGTTGAGGGTAGAGCTGGTCGTGCAGCGGTGGTTGCTGCAGGTTGTAGGCTTGTCGGAATAGGTGGGTCTTCAGATTTCTTTTGAAGGTTTCCACGGTCGGCGAGAGTCTGATATGTTGGGGTAGAGAGTTCCAGAGTAGGGGGGATGCACGGGAGAAATCTTGTATACGATTGTGGGAGGAGGAGATAAGAGGGGAGTAGAGAAGGAGATCTTTTGAGGATCGGAGGTTGCGTGCAGGTAAGTACCGGGAGACTAGGTCACAGATGTATGGGGGAGACAGGTTGTGGATGGCTTTGTATGCCATGGTTAGAGTTTTGAACTGGATTCTCTGGGCAATGGGGAGCCAGTGAAGAGATTGACAGAAAGGAGAGGCCGGGGAATAGCGGGGGGACAGGTGAATTAGTCGAGCAGCAGAGTTTAGGATAGATTGGAGAGGCGCAAGAGTGTTGTAAGGGAGGCGACGGAGCAGGAGGTTGCAGTAGTCGAGGCGGGATATGATGAGGGCATGCACTAGTGTTTTTGCAGAGTCTTTGCTGAGGAATGCACGGATCCGGAAGATGTTTTTGAGTTCGAGTCGGCAGGAAGTGGAAAGGGCTTGGATATGTGGCTTGAAGGAGAGATCATACTCCAGGGTTACTCCAAGGCAGCGTGCTTGTGGGACTGGGGAGAGAGAACAGCCAGTGACGTTGATGGCTAGGTCAGATGGGGGATGTGTAAGAGAGGGTGGAAAGATGATGAACTCTGTTTTATCCATGTTGAGTTTTAGAAATCTGTCAGAGAAGAAGGATGACATGGCGGACAGACATTGTGGGATTTTGGTTAGTAGGGAGGAGATATCGGGTCCAGAGAGGTAGATCTGTGTGTCGTCAGCATAGAGGTGATACTGAAAACAGTGAGACTCTATGAGCTGTCCCAGGCCAAAGGTGTAGATGGAGAAGAGCAGAGGTCCTAGAACTGAGCCTTGGGAGACACCGACAGATAGGGGGCGAGATGAGGAGGTGGTGCGTGACTGGGAGACACTGAAAGTCCTGTCTGTTAAGTATGAGGAGATTCAAGATAGAGCCAAGTCCATGATGCCAAAAGATGAGAGAATCTGGAGTAAGAGGGAATGGTCCACTGTGTCAAAGGCAGATGACAGGTCCAGAAGGAGGAGGATGGAGTAGTGTCGCTTGGATTTGGCATTTAGTAGGTCGTTGGTGACTTTGGTCAGGGCAGTTTCAGTCGAGTGATGCGGTCGGAAGCCAGATTGCAGGCGGTCGAAGAGGGAGCAGGAGGAGAGGTGGGAGGACAGTTCAAGGTGGACATGTTGTTCTAGTAGTTTTGAGGCAAAGGCGAGGAGTGATATGGGGCGGTAGTTAGTCAGAGAGGAAGCGTCAAGGGAGGGCTTTTTGAGGATGGGTGTGATTGCGGCATGTTTGAAACATGAGGGGAAGACACCGGTTGTTAGTGACAGATTGAAGAGGTGGGTTAGGGTTGGGATGAAGACTGTGGTAAGGTTAGTAATGAGGTGGGATGGGATTGGGTCAAGTTCGCAGGTGGTGAGGTGTGATTTGTAGAGTAAAGAGGAGACTTGATCTTCTGTAATGGTGGAGAAGTGGGGTTTGGAGGAGGAGGGTTGAATAGATATGAGGAGGGGTTGTGTGGACTTTAGGCAAAAGTTTTGTCTGATGGTGTCAATCTTCTGTTTGAAGAATGAGGCAGAGTCGTCGGCTGAGATGAGAGAAGAGGGAGGAGGTGCTGGGGGACGAAGCAGAGAGTTGAAAGTGTTAAATAGCTTTTTAGGGTTGTGAGATAGGGAGGATATGAGAGATGAGAAGTAGGTTTGTTTTGCTGTAGTGAGTGCGGACTTGAAATTAGTGAGGGATTGCTTGAATGCAATGAAGTGCTCGATGGAGTGAGACCTTTTCCATCTCCGATACGCAACTCTGGAGGCCCGGCGCAGTTCTTTAGTAAGTTTAGTGTGCCAGGGTTGCCTGTTTTATGTGCGAGATGTGGTGTGTGTGAGAGGGGCGATCGAGTCTAGAGCTGCAGCTATTGTGGTGTTATATGAAGCAGCAGCAACGTCTGCATCGTGTAAGGAATTTATGTCTGTAAGAGGGAGGAGGGATTCAGAGAGTGAGTGTAAGTCAAGGTGTTTGAGAATTCTGCGAGGGTATGCTAGTTTGTGGAGTGGGGATTGTTGCCCCGGGGAGGAGAGAGAAGAGAATGTAAGTAGGCTATGATCAGAGAGAGGAAGAGGTGAGTTAGAGAGGTTAGATAGGGAACAGGGCGGGTGAAGATGAGGTCCAGTGTGTGGCCATCTTTGTGGGTGGGTGTGGAAGACCTTTGAGTGAGTCCGAAGGAGGAAGTGAGAGATAGGAACTTAGAGACAGACGAGTGGGAAGTGTTAATTGGGATGTTGAAGTCACCCATTATGATAGTGGGGATGTCAGTGGAGAGGAAGTGAAGCAGCCAGGTGGTGAAGTGGTCTAAGAAGGTGGTGGCTTGCCCAGGGGGTCGGTAAATGACGGCCAGTTGGAGGTTGGAGGGGGAATAGATGCGCACACAGTGCACCTCAAAAGAGGGGAGTGTAACGGAGGGTGGCAGTGGGATTTGGGTGAAAGCGCAGTGTTCTGATAGGAGAAAACCTATGCCTCTGCCATGTTTGCCGTTGGGGCGGGGGGGGTGGGAAAGGTGGAATCCGCCATATGAAGGTGCAGCTGGGGAGGCTGTGTCAGAGGGGGTGAGCCAGGTTTCAGTGATGGCGAGGAAGGAAAGTTTGTTTGTAATGAAAAGATCGTTGATGAAGGAAAGTTTGTTGCAGACAGAGCGAGCGTTCCATAGAGCTCCTGTTAGAGCAACTAAGGGGGTGGGGATTGGTTGGATGGGTATGAGGTTAGAAGGGTTGCGACAGTTTGTGGAAGGTCGTGGATAGGAGGAAGAAGTAACTGTGGGGATATGGCGAGGAGGACCAGGATTTGGAGAGATATCTCCATCAGTGAGGAGGAGCTGAGAAAGTGTTAGCAGGTGGGAGCAAGAGAGAGCATGAGGTGGCTGTCTGTGTTTGGAGATCCAGGATTGAATGTTTAGGAATAATTTGGAGGAGGAGGTGAGATGAATGGGGAGGATGGAGGGAGAGATGAAGAGTTTCTTACTAGGTGTAGGGATTTGAGGGGTTACTAGAAAGTGGAGGACTATAGAGGAAAAAGTGAGAGCTAACAGAAACATAGTTAAAAGAGAGTAAGTGGTCAAAGTGTTGGTTACCTGACTCCTGCCCTGACTAACTGCCTCTGAAATAACTGCCACTTATCTCCGAAGCCACTTTGCACAACAAGACGCATGCACACCCCAGCACAAGTGCACCCCTTACAGAGCTTCTAAATATATAGGGCACATTAAACTATCAGGTGAAGGGCATTGTGGGAGCTGCATATGGCTAAATTAGCAGCTGGTCGTCTCACCAGGAGATGGCTGGGTGATCAAACACAGAGCTAGGACTCTAGTCTCTGCAGTTTAGCACCTCTAAAAATCAGATAAGATCTATAGTGGGGAAGGGACAGACATATGTGGGTATTGAATGGAGTGGGACAGATAAAGCAGAGAAGTTATGCAGAGCATGTACCAGTGAGGTGAATCAGCAAAGCAGAGCATTAGATTACATCAGACACAGCAAGCAGAGAAGTTATGTAGAGCATGTACCAGTGAGATTATTCCACTGCGACCTCCACCACTCTTGCAAGGGGCATTGATATTGTCTTTTTATTCCACTGCGACCTCCGCCACTCTTCCAAAGGGCATTGATATTGTCTTTTTAATGCACTGCGACATTCACCACTCTTCCAAGGGGCATTAAAACCATCTGGTTAAACAACTCTGAACTCCATAGCTCTTTCAAGAGGCATTGATATTGTCTTTTATTCCACTGTAACCTCCACCACTGTTCTAAGGGGCATTAAAATCATCTTGTTAAGCTATTGTGACCTCCACATCTCTTCCACAGGGCATTGTTATTGTCTTTTTATTCCACTGCGACCTCCACCACTCTGCGAAGGGGCATTAATACCGTCTTGTTAAGCTACTGTGATGTCCACGTCTCTTCCACGGGGCATTGATATTGTCTTTTTATTCCACTGTAACCTCCACCACTCTTCCAAGAGGCTTTGATATTGTATTTTTATTCCACTGTAACCTCCACCACTCTTCCAAGGGACATTGATATTGACTTTTTATTCCACTGCGACCTCCACCACTCTTCCAAAGTTCATTGATATTGTCTTTTAATCCACTGCAACCTCCACCACTCTTCCAAGGGGTATTAAAACCGTCTTGATAAGCTACTTTGACCTCCACATCTCTTCCAAGGGGCACTAAAACCATTTGGTTAAACCACTCTGTACTCCACAGCTCTTCCAAGGGGCATTGAGATTGTCTTTTTATTTCACTGTTACTTCCACCACTCTTTCAAGGGACATTGATATTGTATTTTTATTCCACTGTGACCTCCACCACTCTTCCTAGGGGCATTAAAACGGTCTTGTTAAGCTTCTGTGACCTCCAAGTCTCTTCCAAGGGGCATTAAAACCGTCTGGTTAAACCGCTCTGAGCACCACAGCTCTTTCAAGGGGCATTGACAATGTCTTTTTATTCCATTGTAATCTTCTGCACTCTTCCAAGTGTATTGATAATGTATTTTTATTCCTCTGCAACGTCCACGACTCTTCCAAGGGGCATTAAAAAAGTCTTATTAAGCTACTCTGACCTCCAAGATTCTTACCCAGGGCATTGATATTGTCTTTTTATTACACTGTAACCTCCACCACTCTTCCAAGGGGCATTGATATTGTCTTTTTATTCCACTGTAACCTCCACAGCTCTTTCAAGGGGCATTGATATTGTCGTTTTAATCCACTGCGACCTCCACCACTCTTCCAACAGACATTGATATTGTCTTTTTTTTCCACTGCGACCTTCACCCCTCTTCCAAGGAACATTGATATTGTCTTTTTTTCCTTTGTAACCTCCACCACTCTTCTAAGGGGCATTGATATTTTCTTTTTATTCCACTGCGACCTCCACCACTCTTCCAAGGGGCATTAAACCCGTCTTCTTAAGCTACTGCAACCTCAACGTCGCTTCCAAGGGGCATTATAACCTTCAATTTTAACCACTCTGAACTCCACAGCTCTTGCAAGAGGCATTGATATTGTCTTTTTATTCCACTGTAACCTCCACCACTCTTCCAAGGGGCATTGATATTGCTTTTTTTTTTACTGCGACCTCCACCACTCTTCCAAGGGGCATTAAAACCGTCTTGTTTAGCTACTGTGACCTCCACGTCTATTTCACGGTGCCTTAAAACCTTCTGGTTAAACCACTGTGAACTCCAGAGTTCTTCCAAGGGGCATTGATATTGTCTTTTTATTCCACTGTAACCTCCACAACTCTTCCAAGGGGCATTGATATTGTCTTTTTTTTTACTGCGACCTCCACCACTCTTCCAAGGGGCATTAAAACCGTCTTGTTTAGCTACTGTGACCTCCACGTCTATTTCACGGTGCCTTAAAACCTTCTGGTTAAACCACTGTGAACTCCAGAGTTCTTCCAAGGGGCATTGATATTGTCTTTTTATTCCACTGTAACCTCCACAACTCTTCCAAGGGGCATTGATATTGTCTTTTTTTTTACTGCGACCTCCACCACTCTTCCAAGGGGCATTAATATTGTCTTTTTATTCCACTGCGACCTCCACCACTCTTCCAAGAGTCATTGATATTGTCTTTTTATTCCACTGTAACCTCCACCACTCTTCCAAGGGGCATTGATATTGTCTTTTTATTCCACTGCGACCTCCACCTTTCTTCCAAGGGGCATTAAAACCATCTTGTTAAGCTACAGTGACCTCCAAGTCTTTTGCACGAGGCATTGATATTGCCTTTTTGTTCCACTGCAACCTCCACATCTCTTCCAAGGGGAATTGATATTGTCTTTTCATTCCACTGCGACCTCCACAACTCTTCTAAGGGGCATTGATATTGTCTTTTTAATCCACTGCGACCTCCACCACTCTTCCAAGGGGCATTAAAACAAATTTGTTAAGCTACTGTGACCGCCACGTCTCTTCCAAGGGGCATTAAAACCGTCAATTTAAACCACTCTGAACTCCACAGCTCTTGCAAGAGTCATTGATATTGTCTTTTTATTCCACTGTAACCTCCACCACTCTTTCAAGGGGCATTGATTTTGTCTTTTTATTCCACTGCGACCTCTTCCACTCTTCCACTGGGCATTGATATTGTCTTTTTAATCCACTGTAACCTCCAACACTTCCAAGGGGCATTAAAGCCGTCTTGCTAAGCTGCTGGCAAGTCCATGTCTATTCCACGGGGCATTGATATTGTCTTTTTATTCCACTGTAACCTCCACCACTCTTCCAAGTGGCATTGACATTGTCTTTTTATTCCACTGCGACTTCCACCTCTCTTCTAAGGGGCATTGATATTGTGTTTTTAATCCACTGCGACCTCCACCACTCTTCCAAGGGGCAATAAAACAGTCTTGTTTAGCTACTGTGACCTCCACGTCTCTTCCAATTGGCATTAAAACGGTCTGGTTAAACCACTCTGAACTCCACAGTTCTTCCAAGGGGCATTGATATTGTCTTTTTATTCCACTGTAACCTCCACCACTCTTCCAAGGGGAATTGATTTTGTCTTTTTATTCCACTGCGACCTTCACCAATCTTCCAATTTGCATTGTTATTGTCTTTTTAATCCCCTGCAACCTCCACCACTCTTCCAAGGGGCATTAAAACAGTCTTGTTAAGCTACTGTGACCTCCACTTCCCTTCCACAGGGCATTAATTCTGTCTTTTTATTCCACTGCGACCTCCACCACTCTTCCAAGAGGCATTAAAACCATCTTGTTAAGCTACTGTGACCCCCACGTCCCTTCCACGGGGCATTGATATTTTCTATTATTCCACTGCGACCTCCAACACTCTTCCAAGGGGCATTGATATTGCCTTTTTAATCCACTGCGACCTCCACCAGTCTTCCAACAGACATTGATATTGTCTTTTTATTCCACTGCGACATTCACCCCTCTTCCAAGGAACATTGATATTGTCTTTTTTTCCACTTTAACCTCCACCACTCTTTTAAGGGGCATTGATATTTTCTTTTTATTCCACTGCGACCTCCACCACTCTTCCAAGGGGCATTGAGATTGTCTTTTTAATCCACTGTGACCTCCACGTCTCTTCCAAGGGACATTAAAACCGTCAATTTAAACCACTCTGAACTCCACAACTCTTCCAAGGGGCATTGATATTGTCTTTTTATTCCACTGTAACCTCCACCACTCTTCCAAGGGGCATTGAAATTGTCTTTTTTTTTCTGCGACCTCCACCACTCTTCCAAGGGGCATTAATATTGTCTCTTTATTCCACTGCGATCTCCACCACTCTTCCAAGGGTCATTGATAATGTCTTTTTATTCCACTGTAACCTCCACCACTCTTCCAAGGGGCATTGATATTATCTTTTTATTCCACTGCGACCTCCACATCTCTTCCAAGGGGAATTGATATTGTCTTTTCATTCCACTGCGACCTCCACCACTCTTCTAAGGGGCATTGATATTGTCTTTTTAATCCACTGCGACCTCCACCACTCTTCCAAGGGGCATTAAAACAGTTTTGTTAAGCTACTGTGACCTCCACGTCTTTTCCAAGGGGCATTAAAACCGTCTGGTTAAACCACTCTAAAGTCCACAGCTCTTCCAAGAGGCATTGATATTGTCTTTTTATTCGACTGTCACCTCCACCACTCTTCCAAGGGGCATTAAAACCGTCTTGTTAAGCTATTGTGACCTCCACGTCTCTTCCAAGGGGCATTAAAAACGTCAATTTAAACGTCTCTGAACTCCACAGCTCTTGCAAGAGGCATTAATATTGTCTTTTTATTCCACTGTAACCTCCACCACTCTTCCAAGGGGCATTGATTTTGTATTTTTAATCCACTGCGACCTCCATCACTCTTCCAAGAAGCATTGAAAACATCTTGTTTAGCTACTGTGACCTCGACTTCTATTCCACGGTGCCTTAAAACCTTCTGGTTAAACCACTGTGAACTCCACAGCTCTTCCAAGGGGCATTGATATCGTCTTTTTAATCCACTGTAACCTCCACCACTCTTCCCAGGGGCATTGATATTGTCTTTTTATTTTACTGCGACCTCCACCACTCTTCCAATGGGCATTAATATTGTCTTTTTATTCCACTGCGACCTCCACCACTCTTCCAAGGGTCATTGATATTGTCTTTTTAATCCACTGTAACCTCCACCACTATTCCAAGGGGCATTGATATTGTCTTTTTAATCCACTGCGACATCCACCTCTCTTCCAATGGGCATTAAAAACATCTTGTTAAGCTACTGTGACGTCCAAGTCTCTTCCATGAGGCATTGATATTGTCTTTTTATTCCACTGCGACCTCCACATCTATTCCAAGGGGAATTGATATTGTCTTTTTATACCACTGCGATCTCCACCACTTTTCTAAGTTGCATTGATATTGTCTTTTTAATCCACTGCGACCTCCACCACTCTTCCAAGGGGCATTAAAACAGTCTTGATAAGCTACTGTGATCTCCACGTCTCTTCCAAGGGGCATTAAACAGTCTGGTTAAACGAGTCTGTACTCCACAGCTCTTCCAAGAGGCATTGATGTTGTCTTTTTATTCGACTGTAACCTCCACCACTTTTCCAAGGGGCATTGAGATTGTCTGTTTTCCACTGCGACCTCCACCACTCTTTCAAGGGACTTTGATACTGTCTTTTTTATCCACTGCGACCTCCGCCACTTTACCAATGGGCATTAATACCATCTTGTTATGCTACTGTGACCTCCACGTCCCTTCCACGGGGTATTGATATTGTCTTTTTATTCCATTGCGACCTCCACCACTCGTCCAAGGGGCATTCAAACCGTCTTGTTATGCTACTGTGACCTCCAATTCTTTTCCAAGGGGCATTAAAACCGTCTGGTTAAACCGCTCTGAGCTCCACAGCTCTTCCAAGGGGCATTGACAATGTATTTTTCTTCCAATGTAACCTTCTGCACTCTTCCAAGTGCATTGATATTGTCTTTCTATTCCTCTGCGACGTCCACTACTCTCCCAAGGGGCATTAAACCCGTATTGCTTATCTACTGTGACCTCCAAGTTTCTTACACAGGGCATTGGTATTGTGTTTTTATTCCACTGTAACCTCCACCACTCTTCCAAGGGGCATTTATATTGTTTTTTTATTCCACTGTAACCTCCACCAATCTTCCAAGGGGCATTGACATTGTCTTTTAAATCCACAACGATCTCCACCACTCTTCCAAGGGGTTTTAAAACAGTCTTGTTAAGCTACTGTGACCTCCTCGTCTCTTCCAGGGGGCATTAAAACCATCTGGTTAAACACTTTGAACTCCACATCCCTTCCACTGGGCATTGATATTGTCTTTTTATTCCACTGCGAACTCCACCACTCTACCAAGGGGCATTGATATTGTCTTTTTAATCCAATGTGACCTCCACCACTCTTCCAAGGGGCATTGATATTGTCTTTTTAATCCACTGTGACCTCCATGTCTCTTTCAAAGGGCATTAAAACCATCAATTTAAACCACTCTGAACTCCACAGCTCTTCCAAGGAGCACTGGTATTGTCTTTTTATTCCACTTTAACCTCCACCACTCTACCAAGGGGCATTGACATTGTCTATTTATTCCACTGCGACCTCCACCACTCTTCCAAGGGGCATGAAGACCATCTCGTTAAGCTACTGTAACCTCCACAACTCTTCCATGGGGCATTGATATTGTTTTTTTATTTCACTGTAACCTCCACCACTCTTCCAAGGGACATTGATTTTGACTTTTTATTCCAATGCGACCTCTACCACTCTTCCAATGGGCATTGATATTGTCTTTTTAATCCACTACAACCTCCACCACTCTTCCAAGGGGCATCAAAGCCGTTTTGCTAAGCTACTGTCACGTCCTTGTCTATTCCACGGGGCATTGATATTGTCTTTTTATTCCACTGTAACCTCCACCACTGTTCCAAGTGGCATTGACATGGTCTTTTTATTCCACTGCGACTTCCACCTCTCTTCTAAGGGACATTGATATAGTCTTTTTAATCCAATGCGACCTCCACCACTCTTCCAAGGGGCATTAAAACAGTCTTGTTAAGCTACTGTGACCTCCACGTCACTTCCAAGGGGCATTAAAACCGTCTGGTTAAACCACTCTGAACTGCACAGCTCTTCCAAGGGGCATTGATATTGTCTTTTTATTCCACTGTAACCTCCACCACTCTTCCAAGGGGAATTGATTTTGTCTTTTTATTCCACAGCGACCTCCACCACTCTTCCAAGGGGCATTGTTATTGTCTTTTTAATCCCCTTCAACCTCCACAACTCTTCCAAGGGGCATTAAAACCATCTGGTTAAACCACTCTGAACTCCACAGCTCTTCCAAGGGGCATTTGTATTGTCTTTTTATTCCACACTAACCTCCACCACTCTTCCAAGGGCATTGACATTGTCTTTTTATACCACTGCGACCTCCACCACTCTTCCATGGGGTCATTAAAAAAATATTGTTAAGCTACAGAGACCTCCACATCTCTTCCACGGGGCATTGATATTGTCTTTTTATTCCACTCTATCCTCCACCAATCTTCCAAGGGGCATTGATATTGTTTTTTTATTCCACTGAGACCTCCACCACTCTTCCAAGGGGCATTAAAACCGTCTTGTTAAGTTACTGTGACCTCCACGTATCTTCCAAGGAGAGTTAAAACCATCTGGTTATACCACTCTGAACTCCACAGCTCTTCCAAGTGGCATTATTATTGTCTTTTTATTCCACTGTAACCTCCACCACTGTTCCAAGGGGCATTGATATTGTCTTTTTATTCCACTGTAACCTCCATCACTCTTCCAAGTGCATTGATATTGTCTTTTCGTTCCTCTGCGACGTCCACGACTCTTCCAAGGGGCATTAAAACTGTCTTGCTAAGCTACTGTGACCTCCAAGTTTCTTACACAGGGCATTGATATTGTCTTTTTATTCCACTGTAACCTCCACCACTCTTCCAAGTGGCACTGTTATTGTCTTTTTATTCCATTGCGACCTCCACCACTCTTCTAAGGGGCATTGATAATGTCTTTTAAATCCACAACGATCTCCACCACTCTTCCAAGGGGCATTAAAACAGTCTTGTTAAGCTACTGTGACCTCCTTGTCTCTTCCAAGGGGCATTAAAACCGTCTGGTTAAACACTCTGAACTCCACGTCCCTACCACGGGCATTGATATTGTCTTTTTATTCCACTGTGAACTCCACCACTCTTCCAATGGACATTGATGTTGTCTTTTTTTGCCACTGTAACCTCCACCACTCTTCTAAGTGGCATTAAAATTTTCTTTTTATTCCACTGCGACCTCCACATCTCTTCCAAGTGGAATTGAAATTGTCATTTTATTCCACTGCAACCTCCACCACTCTTCTAAGGGGCATTGATATTGTCTTTTTAATCCACTGCGACCTCCACCACTCTTCCAAGGGTCATTGATATTGTCTTTTTATTCCACTGTAACCTCCACCACTCTTCCAAGGGGCATTGATTTTGTCTTTTTATTCCACTGCGACCTCTACCACTCTTCCAATGGGCATTCATATTGTCTTTTTAATCCACTGCTACCGCCAACACTCTTCCAAGGGACATTAAAGCCGTCTTGTTAAGCTACTGTCACGTCCATGTCTATTCCACGGGGCATTTATATTGTTTTTTTATTCCACTGTAACCTCCAGCACTCTTCCAAGTGGCATTGACATGGTCTTTTTATTCCACTGCGACTTCCACCTCTCTTCTAAGGGGCATTGATATTGTCTTTTTAATCTACTGCGACCTCCACCACTCTTCCAAGGGGCATTAAAACAGTCATGTTACGCTACTGTGACCTCCACGTCTCTTCCAAGTGGCATTAAAACAGTCTGGTTAAACCACTCTGAACTCCACAGCTCTTCCAAGGGGCATTGATATTGTCCTTTTGTTCCATTGTAACCTCCACCAATCTTCCAAGGGGCATTGATTTTGTCTTTTTATTCCACTGCGACCTCCACCACTCTTCCAATGGGCATTGTTATTGTCTTTTTAATCCCCTGCAGCCTCCACCACTTTTCCAAGGGGCATTAGAACCGTCTTGTTAAACTACTTTGACCTCCACGTCCCATCCACGGGGCATTGATATTGTCTTTTTATTCCACTGCGACCTCCACCACTCTTCCAAGTGGCATTGATATTGTCTTTTTAATCCACAGCGTACTCCACCACTCTTCCAAGGGCCATTAAAACTGACTTGTTATGCTACTGTGACGTCGACTTCTCTTCCAAGGGGCATTAAAACCATCTGGTTAAACCACTATGAACTCCACAGCTCTTCCAAGGGGCATTTGTATTGTCTTTTTATTCCACTCTAACCTCCACCACTCTTCCAAGGGGCATTGACATTGTCTTTTTATTCCACTTCGACCTCCACCACTCTTGTAAGGGGCATTAAAACCATTTTGTTAAGCTACTGTGACCTTCACAACTCTTCCACGGGGCATTGATATTGTCTTTTTATTCCACTGTAACCTCCACCACTCTTCCAAGGGGCATTGATTTTGTCTTTTTATTCCACTGCGACCTCCACCACTCTTCCAAGGGGCATTGTTATTGTCTTTTTAATCCCCTGCTACCTCCACAACTCTTCCAAGGGGCATTGACATTGTCTTTTAATTCCACTTCGACCTCCATCACTCTTCTAAGGGGCATTAAAACCATCTTGTTAAGCTGCTGTGACCTCCACTTCCCTTCCACTGGGCATTGATATTGTCTTTTTATTCCACTGCGACCTCCACCACTCTTCCAAAGGGCATTGATATTGTCTTTTTAATCCACTGCGAACTCCACCACTCTTCCAAGGGGCTTTAAAACCGTCTTGTTATGCTACTGTGACATCGACTTCTCTTCCAAGGGGCATTAAAACCATCTAGTTAAACCACTCTGAACTCCACAGCTCTTCCAAGGGGCATTTGTATTGTCTTTTTATTCCACTCTAACCTCCACCACTCTTCCAGGGGGCATTGACATTGTCTTTTTATTCCACTGCGACCTCCACCACTCTTCTAAGGGGCATTAAAACCATATTGTTAAGCTACAGAGATCTCCACATCTCTTCCACGGGGCATTGATATTGTCTTTTTATTCCACTGTAACCTCCACCAATCTTCCAATTGGCATTGATATTGTTTTTTTATTCCACTGCGACCTCCACCACTCTTCCAAGGGGCATTAAAACCGTCTTGTTAAGTTACTGTGACCTCCCCGTCTCTTCCAAGGAGAGGTAAAACCATCTGGTTATACCACTCTGAACTCCACAGCTCTTCCAAGGAGCATTATTATTATCTTTTTATTCCACTGTAACCTCCACCACTGTTCCAAGGGGCATTGATATTGTCTTTTTATTCCACTGTAACCTCCATCACTCTTCCAAGTGCATTGATATTGTCTTTTTATTCCTCTGCAACGTCCACACTCTTCCAAGGAGCATTAAAACTGTCTTGCTAAGCTACTATGACCTCCAAGTTTCTTACACAGGGCATTGATATTGTCTTTTTATTCCACTGTAACCTCCTACACTCTTCCAAGTGGCACTGTTATTGTCTTTTTATTCCACTGTAATCTCCACCAATCTTCCAAGGGGCATTGATATTGTCTTTTTATTCCACTGCGACCTCCACCACTCTTCCAAGGGGCATTGATATTGTCTTTTAAATCCACAACGATCTCCACCACTCTTCCAAGGGGCATTAAAACAGTCTTGTTAAGCCACTGTGACCTCCTTGTCTCTTCCAAGGGGCATTAAAACCGTCTGGTTAAACACTCTGAACTCCACGTCCCTACCACGGGCATTGATATTGTCTTTTTATTGCACTGTGAACTCCATCACGCTTCCAATGGGCATTGATATTGTCTTTTTAATCCACTGCGACCTCCACCACTCTTCCAATGGGCATTGATATTGTCTTTTTAATCCACTGCGACCTCCACGTCACTTCCAAGGGCCATTAAAACCGACAATTTAAAACTCTCTGAACCCCTCAGCTTTTCCAAGGAGCACTGGTATTGTCTTTCTATTCCGCTCTAACCTCCACCACTCTTCCAAGGGGCATTGACATTGTCTATTTATTCCACTGCGACCTCCACCACTCTTTCAAGGGGCTTTAAGACCATCTTTTTTATCTACAGTAACCTCCACAACTCTTCCATGGGGCATTGATATTGACTTTTTATTCCACTGTAACCTCCACCACTCTTCCAAGGGGCATTGATTTTGTCTTTTTATTCCACTGCGACCTCTACCACTCTTCCAATGGGCATTGATATTGTCTTTTTAATCCACTGCTACCTCCACCACTCTTCCAAGGGACATTAAAGCCGTCTTGTTAAGCTACTGTCACGTCCATGTCTATTCCACGGGGCATTGATATTGTCTTTTTATTCCACTGTAACCTCCACCACTCTTCCAAGTGGCATTGACATGGTCTTTTTATTCCACTGCAACTTCCACCTCTCTTCTAAGGGGCATTGATATTGTCTTTTTAATCTACTGCGACCTCCACTACTCTTCCAAGGGGCATTAAAACAGTCATGTTAAGCTACTGTGACCTCCACGTCTCTTCCAAGGGGCATTAAAACAGTCTGGTTAAACCACTCTGAACTCCACAGCTCTTCCAAGGGTCATTGATATTGTCTTTTTATTCCACTGTAACCTCCAAAAATCTTCCAAGGGGCATTGATATTGTTTTTTATTCCACTGCGACCTCCACCACTCTTCCAAGGGGCATTAAAACCGTCTTGTTAAGTTACTGTGACCACCACGTCTCTGCCAAGGAGTGTTAAAACCGTCTGGTTATACCACTCTGAACTCCACAGCTCTTCCAAGGGGCATTATTATTGTCTTTTTATTCCACTGTAACCTCCACCACTGTTCCAAGGGGCATTGATATTGTCTTTTTATTCCACTGTAACCTCCATCACTCTTCCAAGGGGCATTGATATTGTCTTTTTATTCCACTGCGACCTCCACCACTCTTTCAAGGGGCATTAAAACCGTCAATTAAAACCACTCTGAACTCCACAGCTCTTGCAAGGGGCATTAATATTGTCTTTTTATTCCAATGTAACTTCCAGCACTCTTCCAAGGGGCATTGATATTGTCTTTTTATTCCACTGCAACTTCCACCTCTCTTCCAAGGGGCATTAAAACCGTCTTGTTAAGCTACTGTGACCTCCACGTCTCTTTAACGGGACATTGATATTGTCTTTTTATTCCACTCTAACCTCCACGGCTCTTCCAAGGGGCATTGATGTTGTCTTTTTATTCCACTGCGACCTCCACCAATCTTCCAAGGCACATTAAAACCGCATTGTTAAGCTACTGTGACCTCCACGTCTCTTCCAAGGTGCATTAAAACTGTCAATTTAAACCACTCTGAACTCCACAGCTCTTACAAGAGGCATAGATATTGTCTTTTTACTCCACTGTAACCTACAGCACTCTTTCAAGTGGCATTGATATTGTCTTTTATTCCACTACGACTTCCACCACTCTCCCAAGGTGCATTAAAAACATTTTGTTTAGCTACTGTAACGTCCATGTCTATTCCATGGGGCATTGATATTGTCTTTTTATTCCCCTGTATTCTCCAGCACTCTTCCAAGGGGTATTGATATTGTCTTTTTATTCCACTGCGACTTCCACATCTCTTCTAAAGGGCATTGATATTGTCTTGTTTATACTCTGCGACCTCCACGACTCTTCCAAGAAGCATTAAAACAGTCTTCTTAACCTACTGTGACCTCCACATCTCTTCCAAGGGGCATTAAAACCGTCTGATTAAACCACTCTGAACTCCACAGATCTTCCAAGGGGCATTGATATTGTCTTTTTATACCACTGCAACCTCCACCATTCTTCCAAGGGGTATTTATATTGTCTTTTTAATGCACTGCGACCTCCACCACTCTTCCAAAGGGCATTAAAACTGTCTAGTTAAACCACTCTGAACTCCATAGCTCTTTCAAGAGGCATTAATATTGTCTTTTTATTTCACTGTAACCTCCACCACTCTTTCAAGGGGCATTGATATTGTCTTTTTATTCAACTGCGACCTCCACCACTCTTCCAAGGGGCATTAAAACTGTCTTGTTAAGCTACTGTGACCTCCACGTGTCTTCTACAGGGCATTGATATTGTCTTTTTAATCCACTGTGACTTCCACCACTATTCCAAGGGGCAATAAAACCGTCTTGTTAATCTACTTTGACCTCCACGTCTCTTCCAAGGGGCAATAAAACCATCTGGTTAAACTATTCTGAACTCCACAGCTCTTCCAAGGGGCATTGGTGTTGTCTTTTTATTCCACTCTAAGCTCCACCACTCTTCCAATGGGCATTGGCATTGTCTTTTTATTCCACTGCGACATCCATCATTCTTCCAAGGGGCATTGATATTGTCTTTTTATTCCACTGCCACCTCCACAACTCTTCCAAGGGGCATTGATATCGTCTTTTTAATCCACTGCGACCTCCACCACTTTTCCAAAGGTCATTAAAAACATCTTTTTAACCTACTGTGACCTCCACGTCACTTCCAGTGGGCATTAAAACCGTCTGGTTAAACCACTCTGAACTCCACAGCTCTTCCAAGGGGCATTGGTATTGTCTTTTTATTCCACTCTAACCTTCACCACTCTTCCAAGGGGCATTGATATTGTCTTTTTATTCCACTGCGACCTACACCATTCTTCCAAGGGGCATTAAAACTGTCTTGTTAAGCTACAGTGACCACCACATCTCTTCCACGGGGAATTGATGTTGTCTCTAAATTACAATGTAACCTCCACCACTCTACCAATTGGCATTGATATTGTATTTTTATTCCACTGCCACCTCCACCACTCTTCCAAAGGGCATTGATATTGTCTTTTTAATCCACTGCGACCTCCACCACTTTTCCAAAGGGCAATAAAACCATCTTGTTAAGCTACTGTGACCTCCACGTCTCTTCCAGGGGGCATTGATATTGTCTTTTTATTCCACTGCATCCTCCACCACTCTTCCATGTGGCATTAAAACCGTCTTGTTAAGCTACTGTGACCTCCACGTCTCTTCCAAGGGGCATTAAAACCGTATGGTTATCCAATCTGAACTCCACAGATCTTCCAAGGGGCATTGATATTGTCTTTTTAATCCACTGTATCCTCCACCACTCTTCCAAGGGGCATTGATATTGTCTTTTTTTTCCACTACGACCTCCACTACTCTTCCAAGCGGCATTAAAACCGTCTTGTTAAGCTACTGTGACCTCCATGTCTCTTCCACAGGGCATTGATATTGTCTTTTTATTCCACTGGAACCTCCAACACTGTTCCAAGGGGCATTGATATTGTCTTTTTATTCCACGGAGACTTCAACCACTCCTTCAAGGAGCATTGACATTGTCTTTTTAATCCACTTCGACCTCCACCACTCTTCCAAGGGGCATTAAAACAGACTTGTTAATTTACTGTGACCTCCACGTCTCTTCCAAGGGGCATTAAATCCGTCAATTTAAACCACTCTCAACTCCACAGCTCTTGCAAGGGGCTTTGATATTGTTTTTAATTCCACTGTAACCTCCAGCACTCTTCCAAGGGGCATTAAAACTGTCTTGTTAAGCTACTGTGACATCCACGTTTCTTTCACGGGGCATTGAAATTGTCTTTTTATTCCACTGTAACCTCCACCACTCTTCCAAGGGGCATTGATATTGTCTTTTTATTCCACTGTAACCTCCACCACTCTTCCAAGGGGCATTGATATTGTCTTTTTTTTCCACTGCGACCTCCATCACTCTTCCAAGGGGCATTGATATTGTCTTTTTATTCCACTGCCACCTCCACCACTCTTCCAAGGGGCATTGATATTGTCTTTTTAATCCACTGCGACCTCCACCACTTTTCCATGTGGCAATAAAACCATCTTATTAATCTACTGTGGCCTCCATTTCTCTTCCATGGGGCATTAAAGCCGTCAATTTAAACCACTCTGAACTCCACAGCTCTTGCAAGAGGCATTGATATTGTCTTTTTATTCCTTTGTAATCTCCAGCACTCTTCCAAGGGGCATTGATATTGTCTTTTGATTCCACTGCGACTTCCACCACTCTTCCAAGGGGCATTAAAACCGTCTTGTTAAGCTACTGTGACCGCCACGTCTCTTCCAAGGGGCATTAAAACCGTCAATTTAAACCACTCTGAACTCCACAGCTCTTTCAAAAGGCATTGATATTGTCTTTTTATTCCACTGTAACCTCCACCACTCTTCCAAGGGGCATTGATTTTGTCTTTTTAATCCACTGCGACCTCCATCACTCTTCCAAAAAGCATTAAAACCGTCATGTTTAGCTACTGTGAGCTCCACATCTTATTCACGGTGCCTTAAAACCTTCTGGTTAAACCACTGTGAAATCCACAGCTCTTCCAAGGTGCATTGATATTGTCTTTTTATTCCACTGTAACCTCCACCACTCTTCCAAGGGGCATTGATATTGTCTTTTTATTTTACTGCGACCTCCACCACTATTCCAAGGGGCATTAATATTGTCTTTTTATTCCACTGCGACCTCCACCACTCTTCCAAGCGTCATTGATATTGTCTTTTTATTCCACTGTAACCTCCACCACTCTTCCAAGGGGCATTGATATTGTCTTTTTATTCCACTGCGACCTCCACCACTCTTCCAAGAGTCATTGATATTGTCTTTTTATTCCACTGCGACATCAACCTCTCTTCCAAGGGGCATTGATATTGTCTTTTTATTCCACTGTAACATCCAATACTCTTCCAAGGGTCATTGATATTTTCTTTTTATTCCACTGTAACCTCCACCACTCTTTCAAGGGGCATCGATAATGTCTTTTTAATCCACTGCGACTTCCACCACTCTTCCAAGGCGCATTAAAACCGTCTTGTTAAGCTACTGTGACCTCCACGTCTTTTCCAAGGGGCATTAAAACCGTAAATTTAAACCACTCTGAACTCCACAGCTCTTGCATGAGGCATTGATATTGTCTTTTTATTCCACTATAACCTCCAGCACTCTTCCAAGGGGCATTGATATTGTCTTTTTATTTTTCTGGGACCTCCACCACTCTTCCAAGGGGGATTAATATTGTCTTTTTATTGCTCTGCGACCTCCACCACTCTACCAAGGGTCATTGATATTGTCTTTTTATTCCACTGTAACCTCCACCACTCTTCCAAGGGGCATTGATATTGTCTTTTTATTCCACTGCGACCTCCACCACTCTTCCAAGAGTCATTGATATTGTCTTTTTATTCCACTGCGGCATCAACCTCTCTTCCAAGGGGCATTGATATTGTCTTTTTATTCCACTGTAACATCCAATACTCTTCCAAGGGTCATTGATATTTTCTTTTTATTCCACTGTAACCTCCACCACTCTTTCAAGGGGCATCGATAATGTCTTTTTAATCCACTGCGACCTCCACCACTCTTCCAAGGGGCATTAAAACCGTCTTGTTAAGCTACTGTGACCTCCACGTCTTTTCCAAGGGGCATTAAAACCGTAAATTTAAACCACTCTGAACTCCACAGCTCTTGCAAGAGGCATTGATATTGTCTTTTTATTCCACTATAACCTCCAGCACTCTTCCAAGGGGCATTGATATTGTCTTTTTATTTTTCTGGGACCTCCACCACTCTTCCAAGGGGCATTAATGTTGTCTTTTTATTGCTCTGCGACCTCCACCACTCTACCAAGGGTCATTGATATTGTCTTTTTATTCCACTGTAACCTCCACCACTCTTCCAAGGGGCATTGATATTGTCTTTTTATTCCACTGCGACCTCCATCTCTCTTCCAAGAAGCATTAAAACCGTCTTGTTTAGCTACTGTGACCTCCACGTCTATTCCACGGTGCCTTAAGACCTTCTCGTTAAACCACTGTGAACTCCACAGCTCTTCCAAGGGGCATTGATATTGTCTCTTTATTCCACTGTAACCTGCACCACTCTTCCAAAGGGCATTGATATTGTCTTTTTATTTTACTGCGACCTCCACAACTCTTGCAAGGGGCATTAATATTGTCTTTTTATTCCACTGCGACCTCCACCACACTTCCAATAGTCATTGATATTGTCTTTTTATTCCACTGTAACCTCCATCACTCTTCCAAGAGGCATTGATATTGTCTTTTTATTCCACTGCGACCTCCACCTCTCTTCCAAGGGGCATTAAAACCATCTTGTTAATCTACTGTGACCTCCAAATCTCTTCCACGAGGCATTGATATTGTCTTTTTATTCCACAGCGACCTCCACATCTCTTCCAAGTGGAATTGATATTGTCTTTTTATTCCACTGTGACCTCCACCACTCTTCTAAGGGGCATTGATATTGTCTTTTTAATCCACTGCGACCTTCAACACTCTTCCACGGGGCATTAAAACAGTTTTGATAAGCTACTGTGACCACCATGTCTCTTCCAAGGGGCATTAAAACCGTATGGTTAAACCACTCTGTACTCCACAGCTCTTCCATGAGGCATTGATATTGTCTTTTTATTCGAATGTAACCTCCACCACTCTTCCAAGGGGCATTAAAACCATCTTGTTAAGCTACTGTGACCTCCACGTCTCTTCCAAGGGGCATTAAAACTGTCAATTTAAACCACTCTGAACTCCACAGCTCTTGCAAGAGGCATTGATATTGTCTTTTTATTCCACTGTAACCTCCACCACTCTTCCAAGGGGCATTGATTTTGTCTTTTTCATCCACTGCGACCTCCATCACTCTTCCAAGAAGCATTAAAACCGTCTTGTTTAGCTACTGTCACCTCCACGTCTATTCCATGGTGCCTTAAAACCTTCTGGTTAAAGCACTGTGAACTGCATAGCTCTTCCAAGCGGCATTGATATTGTCATTTTATTCCACTGTAACCTCCACCACTCGTCCAAGGGGCATTGATATTGTCCTTTTATTCCACTGCGACCTCCACCACTCTTTCAAGGGGCATCGATAATGTCTTTTTAATCCACTGCGACCTCCACCACTCTTCCAAGGGGCATTAAAACCGTCTTGTTAAGCTACTGTGACCTCCACGTCTTTTCCAAGGGGCATTAAAACCGTAAATTTAAACCACTCTGAACTCCACAGCTCTTGCAAGAGGCATTGATATTGTCTTTTTATTCCACTATAACCTCCAGCACTCTTCCAAGGGGCATTGATATTGTCTTTTTATTTTTCTGGGACCTCCACCACTCTTCCAAGGGGCATTAATGTTGTCTTTTTATTGCTCTGCGACCTCCACCACTCTACCAAGGGTCATTGATATTGTCTTTTTATTCCACTGTAACCTCCACTACTCTTCCAAGGGGCATTGATATTGTCTTTTTATTCCACTGCGACCTCCATCTCTCTTCCAAGAAGCATTAAAACCGTCTTGTTTAGCTACTGTGACCTCCACGTCTATTCCACGGTGCCTTAAGACCTTCTCGTTAAACCACTGTGAACTCCACAGCTCTTCCAAGGGGCATTGATATTGTCTCTTTATTCCACTGTAACCTGCACCACTCTTCCAAAGGGCATTGATATTGTCTTTTTATTTTACTGCGACCTCCACAACTCTTGCAAGGGGCATTAATATTGTCTTTTTATTCCACTGCGACCTCCACCACACTTCCAATAGTCATTGATATTGTCTTTTTATTCCACTGTAACCTCCATCACTCTTCCAAGAGGCATTGATATTGTCTTTTTATTCCACTGCGACCCCCACCTCTCTTCCAAGGGGCATTAAAACCATCTTGTTAATCTACTGTGACCTCCAAGTCTCTTCCACGAGGCATTGATATTGTCTTTTTATTCCACAGCGACCTCCACATCTCTTCCAAGTGGAATTGATATTGTCTTTTTATTCCACTGTGACCTCCACCACTCTTCTAAGGGGCATTGATATTGTCTTTTTAATCTACTGCGACCTTCAACACTCTTCCAGGGGGCATTAAAACAGTTTTGATAAGCTACTGTGACCACCATGTCTCTTCCAAGGGCATTAAAACCGTATGGTTAAACCACTCTGTACTCCACAGCTCTTCCATGAGGCATTGATATTGTCTTTTTATTCGAATGTAACCTCCACCACTCTTCCAAGGGGCATTAAAACCATCTTGTTAAGCTACTGTGACCTCCACGTCTCTTCCAAGGGGCATTAAAACTGTCAATTTAAACCACTCTGAACTCCACAGCTCTTGCAAGAGGCATTGATATTGTCTTTTTATTCCACTGTAACCTCCACCACTCTTCCAAGGGGCATTGATTTTGTCTTTTTCATCCACTGCGACCTCCATCACTCTTCCAAGAAGCATTAAAACCGTCTTGTTTAGCTACTGTCACCTCCACGTCTATTCCATGGTGCCTTAAAACCTTCTGGTTAAAGCACTGTGAACTCCATAGCTCTTCCAAGCGGCATTGATATTGTCATTTTATTCCACTGTAACCTCCACCACTCGTCCAAGGGGCATTGATATTGTCCTTTTATTCCACTGCGACCTCCACCACTCTTCCAAGGGGCATTGATAATGTCTTTTTATTCCACTGCGACCTCCACCACTCTTCCAAGGCTCTTTGATATTGTCTTTTTAATCCACTGCGACCTCCACCACTCTTCCAAGGGGCAAAAAACCGTCTTGTTAAGCTATTGTGACCTTCACATCTCTTCCACGGGGCATTGATATTGTCTTTTTATTTAACTGTTACCTCCACCACTCTTCCAAGGGGCATTCATATTGTCTTTTTAATCCACTGCGACCTCCACCACTCTTCCAAGGGGCATTAAAACGGTATTGTTAAGCTACTGTCACCTCCACGTCTCTTCCAAGGGGCATTAAAATCGTCAATTTAAACAACTCTGAACTCCACAGCTCTTGCAAGGGGCATTGATGTTGTCTTTTTATTCCAATGTAACCTCCAGCACTCTTCCAGGGGGCATTGATATTGTCTATTTATTCCACTGCAACTTCCACCTCTCTTTCAGGGGGCATTGATATTGTCTTTTTATTCCACTGGGACCTTCATCACTCTTCCAAGGGGCATTGATATTGTCTTTTTATTCCACTGCAACCTCCACCACTCTTCCAAGGGGCATTGATATTGTCTTTTTATTCCACTGGGACCTTCACCACTCTTCCAAGTGGCATTAATATTGTCTTTTTATTCCACTGTAACCTCCACCACTCTTCCAAGCGGCATTGATATTGTCTTTTTACTCCGCTGTAACCTACAACACTATTTCAAGGGTATTGATATTGTCTTTTTATTCCATTACGACTTCCACCACTCTCCCAAGTTGCATTAAAAACATCTTGTTTAGCTACTGTAAGGTCCATGTCTATTCCACGGGGCATTGATATTGTCTTTTTATTCCACTGTATCCCCCACCACTCTTCTTGGGGGTATTGATATTGTCTTTTAATTCCACTGCGACTTCCACCTCTCTTCTAAGGTGCATTGATATTGTCTTTTTAATCCACTGCGACCTCCACCACTCTTCCAAGAGGCATTAAAACAGTCTTGTTAAGCTACTGTGACCTCCACATCTCTTCCAATGGGCATTAAAACCGTCTGGTTAAACCACTCTGAACTCCACAGCTCTTCCAAGGGGTATTGATTTTGTCTTTTTATTCCGCTGTAACCTGAACCATTCTTCCAAGGGGTATTGATATTTTGTTTTTAATGCACTGCGACCTCCACCAGTGGGAAGGAGGCCTGACAGGAAGTGGTGGAGGCGGAGCCTGCCGTGTGCTGCAAGAGTTGTGCTGTGTGTGGAGAGAGCTCCTGGGAAGGGAGGAGAGCCAGGCGGAGGTGACCGAGCGGACCGGGAGGACCAGTAGGAGGCGACCGGAGGGACGAGCGCAAGAGAGCACTGTGGCAGCGTGCAGTGCCGGCCAGCGGAGGGTGCCAGGTGGTGGTGACCAGGAGGTGATCAGGAGGACCGGTAAGAGGCGACCGGAGGGACAAGCGCGCTGTGATAGCGTGCAGCATCCCTAGAGGAGGTGAGTGAGGGGCAGGAGGCCGCGATAAGTGGCCCTACTGAACCCAAGTATGTACTGTACTGTATTGTATTTGTATCTGTATTGTAATTGTATTGTATTCCCTAGTCCATATTTAATTGATTACCCCCCCGTCCATATTTAAATTGATTCCCCTGAACACCCCCGTCCATATTTAACTGATCCCTCTGACCACATTAAATTGACCCCCCGTCCTCATTTAATTGATCCCCGACCACCCCCCGTCCATATTAAAGTGATCCCCCTGACCACATTTAAATGATTGACCCCCCCAGCCCATAATTGATTGATCCCCCTTGTCCTATTTAATAGATTCCCCTTGTCCACTTTTACTCATCCCCAGTCCCTATCTATTTGCCTTATCCCCCACCATATTTAATTAACCCCTGTCCATAATTAATTGATTGATTCCCCAGACCACAAATAATTATTTCCCCAGTCCATATTTATTGATATTATTGATACTTATTGATCCCCAGTCCTTAGTTAATTGACCCACCGTCCATACCTATTTATTTGCTTTACCCCCCATCCTATTTAATTAAACCCCCTGTCCATAATTAATTGATTAATTCCCTAGTCCACAATTAATTATTTCCCCAGTCCATACTTATTGATCCCAGTCCATAGTTAATTGACACACCGTCCATACTTAATTAATCCACCTGACCCACTCAGCTGATCCCCCGTCCATACTTAATTGATCCCCCATCCATACTTAACTGATCCCGCGCCGATATCTAATCGATACACTTGCACATCCCTAATTGATCCCCGTCCATACACCTATATATAAATAATTGTGTTCTGTACTTGTACATATATACTGACTGTATCCCCATATTTAGAATGACGTCCATGTTGGCCGGAGCCGTGCAGTGTACATCTTGCGCAATGTATGCATTCCCTGAGCTACCGCTCAGGGATCCATACTGCTGTGAGAGATGTGAGCATATCGTGCACTTGGAAGCCCAAATCCTGGATCTAAGTGCTCAGATAGCGGTACTGAGGAGCATCGACAACATGGAACGGAGTTTGCTGCTCACCGAGCAGACACTCAATGGGTCAACACTGGGGGTGGAGCTTAGTGGGGAAGCGCAGGCTGAACAGGCAGGGAGCTGGGTAACAGTTAGAAGGGATAGAGGGAAGAAGTATAGGAAGGCTGGTTCAGAACCGGCATTATTGGAGCACGACAGATCCTCTGACCGCCGGGGGAGTGTATGCTCCAGTAATGAGGGGGAGGGGGGAAGTGTAGGGCAGGCTAGACAGGTCCTTGTAGTGGGTGACTCTATTATTAGGGGGACAGACAGGGCAATCTGTCACAAAGACCGGGATCGCCGAACGGTGTGCTGCCTCCCTGGCGCTCGAGTCCGGCACATCGCGGATCGGGTTGACAGGTTACTGGGTGGGGCTGGCGAAGACCCAGCGGTCATGGTCCACATTGGCACCAATGACAAAGTGAGTGGTAGATGGAGGGTCCTTAAAAATGATTTCAGGGATCTAGGTAGGAAGCTTAGGGCAAGGACCTCCAAGGTAGTTTTCTCAGAAATACTACCAATCCCGCGAGCCACACAGGAGCGCCAACGGGAGGTTAGGGAGGTGAATAAGTGGCTAAAGAGTTGGTGCAAGGCAGAAGGGTTTGGGTTCATGGAGAACTGGGCCGACTTCGCTGTCGGCTACAGGCTCTACCGTAGGGACGGGCTGCACCTCAATGGGGAGGGTGCAGCGGTGCTGGGGAAGAAGATGGCTAATAGGTTGGAGGAGTTTTTAAACTAGAGACGGGGGGGGGAAACCAAGGAAATAGGTGGGATGTGAGGCAAGCAAGGGGGAAGGGGAGAAGTGAATATAATGAGGGTGGAGAGGGGGGTGGGGATAGTACAGTTAGATCGTTAGAGAAGAATAGGATGCTAAATAACCCCAAAGTTTTATCTTGCATGCTGACCAACGCAAGAAGCCTGACCAATAAGGCGGATGAGCTGCGGGCGCTTATATCGGAGTAGAGGTATGACATCGTAGGTATAACAGAGACTTGGCTAGACGATAGCTACGACTGGGCGGTAAATTTAACAGATTATAGTTTATTTAGAAGGGACCGGAAACAGGGGAAGGGCGGAGGAGTCTGCTTATATGTAAAGTCACGTCTAAAGCCCAGACTAAGGGAAGATATAGGAGAGGGAGAAGAGGGGGTCGAGTCCATGTGGGTAGAGATAGAGGGGGCAAAAAATAATAATAAAATATTACTGGGGGTCTGCTATAAGCCACCCAATATAACAGAGGAGAATGAGAAACTGCTATTAGGACAAATAGACAAAGTAGCAAAACATAATGAGGTGATTGTAATGGGGGACTTCAACTACCCGGATATTGACTGGGAAACAGAAACCTGTAGATCGCAGAAAGGAAAAAGGTTCTTGACAAATATCAAGGATAATTATCTCTCCCAACTAGTGCAGGAACCAACGAGAGGGAAGGCAGTGTTGGACTTAATATTGACTAATAGGCCTGATAGAATAACTGAGGTACAGATAGGGGGGCACCTAGGTAATAGCGATCATAATATTATCAATTTCAAAATGCCCTTCAGTAGGGTTATCAATAAGGGAACAACTAAAACATTAAACTTTAGGAGGGCGAAGTTTGATCAGCTGAAAGAAAACCTTCACCTTATAGACTGGGACAAAGTTCTTAATCAAGGAAATACGAATAGTAAATGGGAAACCTTCAAAAGAATTCTGAATACTCAGTGCGAGAGGTATATACCGTATGGGAATAAAAGGGCCAGAAATAAGAGGAAACCAATATGGTTGAATAAGAACGTAAAAGGGGCGTTAAATAGCAAAAAAGAGGCATTCAAGAGATTAAAACAGGAAAACAGCAAGGAGGCACTAATGTGTTACAAGGAAAAAACGAGAACCTGCAAAAAACAAATAAAAATAGCAAAGGAGGAAACAGAGAGACGTATTGCTAGGGAAAGTAGATCAAATCCCAAACTGTTCTTTACGTATATAAATAGTAAAAGGATTAAATCGAATAATATTGGACCGATAAAAAGTGATGAAGGCAAAATCATAGAGAAAGATGAGGATAAAGCTAATCTATTAAATAAATTTTTTTCGTCAACTTTCACAAAGGAAAAAGAACTAACAGGCGAAATGAGAAGTGATAAGCTTAATCCTCCACTAAGTATGACAAATCTAACCCAAGCTGGGGTACAGAAACGCCTCAGTAACATTAAAATAAACAAATCACCAGGACCTGATGGCATACACCCACGGGTACTAAGGGAACTAAGTAATGTGATAGACAGACCGTTATATCTTATATTTAAGGACTCTGTTGAGACTGGGTCTGTACCACTTGATTGGCGACAGGCGAATGTAGTGCCAATATTCAAAAAGGGAGCAAAAAGTAACACCGGAAACTATCGGCCGGTGAGTCTGACGTCCGTTGTGGGCAAAATTTTTGAAGGCTTTATTAATGAGGCAATCATGGAGCATCTTGACGCTAATAATCTATTAACCCCGAACCAACACGGATTCATGAGGAATCGCTCCTGCCAAACAAACCTGATTGACTTCTACGAGGAGGTTAGCTCTCGAGTAGATCAGGGGGAACCAGTGGATGTCGTGTATCTCGACTTCTCAAAAGCGTTCGATAGCGTGCCACATAATAGGTTGGTATACAAAATGAGAATGATGGGGCTGGGGGAAAATGTCTGCAAGTGGGTAGCTAACTGGCTAAAGGATAGAAGGCAGAGGGTGGTAATAAATGGAATATACTCAGATTGGGTAAGCGTCACTAGTGGGGTACCACAGGGGTCTGTACTAGGCCCAATGTTATTTAATATCTTTATTAACGACATAGTCAACGGGATAAATAGTAAAATATCAATATTTGCAGATGACACAAAGTTATGTAAAACAATTAATACAAAAGAGGATAGTGAAGACCTACAGAGGGATTTGGATAAGCTGGGTAGGTGGAGCATTAAATGGCAAATGAGGTTTAACGAGGAGAAATGTAAGGTCATACATATGGGAAGGAAAAATGGAAGTCACCAGTACTCACTGAATGGGAAATCATTGGGGAATTCAGAGATGGAGAAGGACTTGGGCATCTTGATTGATAGCAAACTAAATTGGAGTGCCCAAAGTCAGGCCGCTGCTGTAAGGGCAAACAGGGTAATGGGATGTATCAGAAGAGGTATAGCTGCAAAGGATGAGAACATTGTTCTTCCACTGTACAAAGCACTGGTCAGACCACACTTGGAATACTGTGCTCAGTTATGGTCCCCAATATATAGAAAGGATATAAATGAGCTTGAAAAGGTACAAAGGAGGGCAACAAAATTAATAAGGGGAATGGAGGGACTGCAATACCCAGAGAGGTTGGCAAAACTAGGACTATTCAGCCTGGAAAAGAGAAGGTTGAGGGGGGACATAATAAATGTGTACAAATATGTTAGGGGACAGTATAGAGACCTTGCCCGGGATTTGTTCAAAAGGAGGGATATTACGGTAACAAAAGGGCATTCACTAAGACTGGAAGAGAAAAGGTTTCAGCACCAGCATAGGAAGGGCTTCTTTACGGTAAGAGCAGTGAGAATATGGAATTCACTGAGTGAGGAGACGGTAATGTCGGATTCACTAAACCAGTTCAAGCGGGGACTGGATGCTTTTCTAGATACCAGGCAGATTTCTGCATATACTTAAAAATAGAATAAAATAGTAGGTTGATACAGGGATTTATTCTGACTGCTGGTTTCAGAGTCGGGAGGGAATTTTTCCTCAGGTGAAGATTGGCTAAATCATTTGGGGTTTTTGCCCTCCTCTGGATCAACTTTAGCAATTACAGAACTAACAGGTCGAACTTGATGGACGCAAGTCTTTATTCGGCTTTACTAACTATGTAACTATGTAACTATGTAACTCTTCCAAGGGGCATTAAAACCATCTGGTTAAATCACTCTGAACTCCATAGCTCTTTCAAGAGGCATTGATATTGTCTTTTTATTTCACTGTAACCTCCACCACTCTTTCAAGGGGCATTGATATTGTCTTTTTATTCCACTGCGACCTCCACCACTCTTCCAAGTGGCATTAAAACTGTCTTGTTAAGCTACTGTGACCTCCACGTGTCTTCCACGGGGCATTAATATTGTCTTTTTAATCCACTGTGACCTCCACCACTTTTCAAAGGGGCATTAAAACCGTCTTGTTAATCTACTGTGACCTCCACGTCTCTTCCAAGGGGCAATAAAACCATCTGGTTAAACCACTCTGAACTCCACAGCTCTTCGAAGGGGCATTGGTATTGTCTTTTTATTCCACTCCAACCTCCACCACTCTTCCAAGGGGCATCGACATCGTCTTTTTATTCCACTGCGACCTCCATCATTCTTCCAAGGGGCATTGATATTGTCTTTTATTCCACTGCCACCTCCACCACTCATCCAAGGGGCATTGATATTGTCTTTTTAATCCACTGCGACCTCCACCACTATTCCAAGGGGCATTAAAAACGTCTTTTTAAGCTATAGTGACCTCCACATCTCTTCCACGGCTCATTGATATTGACTTTAAATTCCACTGTAACCTCCACCACTCTTCCAAGGGGCATTGATATTGTCTTTTCATTCCACTGCGATCTCCACCACTCTTGCAAGGGGCATTAAAACCGTCTTGTTAAGCTACTGTGACCTCCATGTCTCTTCCACAGGGCATTGATATTGTCTTTTTATTCCACTGGAACCTCCAACACTCTTCCAAGGTGCATTGATATTGTCTTTCTATTCCACTGAGACTTCAACCACTCCTTCAAGGAGCATTGACATTGTCTTTTTAATCCACTTCGACCTCCACCACTCTTCCATGGGGCATTAAAACAGTCTTGTTAATCTACTGTGACATCCACGTCTTTTCCAAGGAGCATTAAAACCGTCAATTTAAACCACTCTCAACTTCACATCTCTTGCAAGGGGCTTTGATATTGTTTTTTATTCCACTGTAACCTCCACCACTCTTCCAAGGGGCATTAATATTGTCTTTTTAATCCACTGCGACCTCCACCTATTTACCAAGGGGCATTAAAAACGTCTTTTTAAGCTACTGTGACCTCCACGTCACTTCCAATGGGCATTAAAACCATCTGGTTTAACTACTCTGAGCTCCACTGCTCTTCCAAGGGGCATTGATATTGTCTTTTTAATCCAATGTTACCTCCACCACTCTTCCAAGGGGCATTGATATTGTCTTTTTATTCCACTGCGACCTCCACCACTCTTCAAAGGGGCATTTATATTGTCTTTTTAATCATCTGCGACCTCCACCACTCTTCCAAGGGCCATTAAAACCTGTCTTGTTAAGCTACTTTGACCTCCACGTCAATTCCACGAGGCATTAAAACGGTCTTGTTAAGCTTCTGTGACCTCCACGTCTCTTTGACGGGGCATTGATATTGTCTTTTTTTTCCACTGTAACCTCCACCACTCTTCCAAGGGGCATTGATATTGCCTTTTTATTCCACTGGGACCTTCACCACTCTTCCAAGTGGCATTGATATTGTCTTTTTAATGCACTGTGACCTCCACCACTCTTCCAAGGAGCATTAAAACGATATTGTTAAGCTACTGTGACCTCCATGTATCTTTCAAGGTGCATTAAAACCGTCTGGTTAAACCACTCTGAACTCCACAGCTCTTCCAAGGGGCATTGATATTGTCTTTTTATTCCACTGTAACCTTCACCATTCTTCCAAGAGGCATTAAAACAGTCTTGTTAAGCTACTGTGACCTCCACATCTCTTCCAAGGGGCATTAAAACCGTCTAGTTAAACCACTCTGAACTCTACAGCTCTTCCAAGGGGCATTAATATTGTCTTTTTATTCCACTGTAACCTCCACCATTCTTCCAAGGGGTATTGATATTGTCTTTTTAATGCACTGCGACCGCCACCACTCTTCCAAGGGGCATTAAAACCATCTGGTTAAACCACTCTGAACTCCATAGCTCTTTCAAGAGGCATTGATATTGTCTTTTTATTTCACTGTAATCTCCACCACTCTTTCAAGGGACATTGATGTTGTCTTTTTGTTCCACTGCGACCTCCACCACTCTTCCAAGGGGCATTAAAACTGTCTTGTTAAGCTACTGTCACCTCCACGTGTCTTCCACGGGACATTGATGTTGTCTTTTTAATCCACTGTGACCTCGACCACTTTTCCAAGGGGCAGTAAAACCGTCTTGTTTATCTACTGTGACCTCCACGTCTCTTCCAAGGGGGAATAAAACCATCTCATTAAACTACTCTGAACTCCACAGCTCTTCCAAGGGGCATTGGTATTGTCTATTTATTCCACTCCAACCTCCACCACTCTTCCAAGGGGCATTGACATTGTCTTTTTATTCCTCTGCGAACTCCATCATTCTTCCAAGGGGCATTGATATTGTCTTTTTGTTCCACTGCCACCTCCACCACTCTTCCAAGGCGCATTGATATTGTCTTTTCAATCCACTGCGACCTCTACCACTTTTCCAAGGGGCATTAAAAACGTCTTTTTAAGCTACTGTGACCTCCACGTCACTTCCAATGGGCATTAAAACCGTCTGGTTAAACCACTCTGAACTCCACAGCTCTTTCAAGGGGCATTGGTGTTGTCTTTTTATTTGAATCTAACCTCCACCACTCTTCGAAGGGGCATTAAAACTGTCTTGTTAAGCTGCTGTAACCTCCATGTCTATTCCATGTGGCATTGATTTTGTCATTTTATTCCACTGCGACCTCCATCATTCTTCCAAGGGGCATTGATATTGTCTTTTTTATTCTACTGCCACCTCCACCACTCTTCCAAGGGACATTGACATTGTCTTTTTATTCCACTGTGACCTCCATCATTCTTCCAAGGGGCATTGATATTGTCTTTTTATTCCACTGCCACCTCCACCACTCTTCCAAGTGGCATTGACATTGTCTTTTTATTCCACTGCGACTTCCACCTCTCTTCTAAGGGACATTTATATTGTCTTCTTAATCCACTGTAACCTCCACCACTTTTCCTATGGGAATTGATATTGTCTTTTTATAATTATTATTATTATTATTAATTATTATAGCGCCATTTATTCCATGGCGCTTTACATGTGATAGGGATATACATAACAAAAGCATTTACATAATCTTAACAAAACGAGTCAGCGACTTGTACAGGAGGAGCGAGGACCCTGCCCGTGAGGGCTCACATTCTAGAAGGGATGGGTGAGGATACATTAGGTGAGGGTAGAACTGGTCATGCAACGGTGGTTACTGCAGGTTGTAGGCTTGTCGGAAGAGGTGGGTCTTCAGGTTTCTTTTGAAGGTTTCCACGGTCGGCGAGGGTCTGTTGTGTTGGGGTAGAGCGTTCCAGAGTAGGGGAGATGCAGGGAGAAATTTTGTATACAATTGTGGGAGGAGGATATAAGAGGGGAGTAGAGAAGGAGATCTTGTGAGGATCGGAGGTTGCGTGCAGGTAAGTACCGGGAGACTAGGTCACAGATGTATGGGGGAGACAGGTTGTGGATGGCTTTGCATGTCATGGTTAGAGTTTTGAACTGGATTCTCTGGACAATGGGGAGCCAGTGAAGAGATTGACAGAGAGGATAGATTGGAGAGGCGCAAGAGTGTTGTAAGGGAGGCCACGGAGCAGGAGGTTGCAGTAGTCGAGGCGGGATATGATGTGGGCATGCACTAGTGTTTTTGCAGAGTCTTTGCTGAGGAATGCACGGATCCGGGAGATGTTTTTGAGTTGGAGTCGGCAGGAAGTGGAAAGGGCTTGGATATGTGGCTTGAAGGAGAGATCAGAGTCCAGGGTTACTCCAAGGCAGCGAGCTTGTGGGACTGGGGAGAGTGAATAGCCATTGACGTTGATGGCTAGGTCAGATGGGAGATGTGAATGAGAGGGTGGAAAGATGATGAACTCTGTTTTATCCATGCTGAGTTTTAGAATTCTGTCACAGAAGAAGGATGACATGGCGTACAGACATTGTGGCATTTTTGTTAGTAGGGACGAGATATTGGGTCCAGAGAGGTAGCTCTGTGTGTCGTCAGCATAGAGGTGATACTGAAAACTGTGAGGCTCTATGAGCTGTCCCAGGCCAAAGGTGTGGATGGAGAAGAGCAGAGGTCCTAGAACTGAACCTTGGGGGACACCGACAGATAGGGGGCGAGATGAGGAGGTGGTGTTTGAGTTGGAGACGCTGAATGTCCTGTCTGTTAAGTATGAGGAGATCCAAGATAGAGCCAAGTCCGTGATGCCAAGAGATGAGAGAATCTGGAGTAAGAGGGAATGGTCCACTGTGTCAAAGCAGATGACCGGTCCAGAAGGAGGAGGATGGAGTAGTGTCGCTTGGATTTGGCATTTAGTAGGTTGTTGGTGAGTTTGGTCAGGGCAGTTTCAGTCGAGTGATGCGGTCGGAAGCCAGATTGCAGGCAGTCGAAGAGGGAGCAGGAGGAGAGGTGGGAGGACAGTTCAAGGTGGACATGTTGTTCTAGTAGTTTTGAGGCAAAGGGGAGGAGTGATATGGGGCAGTAGCTAGTCAGAGAGGAAGGGTCAAGGGAGGGCTTTTTGAGGATGGGTGTGATTGCTGCATGTTTGAAACATGAGGGTAAGACACCGGTTGTTAGTGACAGATTGAAGAGGTGGGTTAGGGTTGGGATGAAGACTGTGGTAAGGTTAGTGATGAGGTGGGATGGGATTGGGTCAAGTTCGCAGGTGGTGAGGTGTGATTTGGAGAGTAAAGAGGAGACTTGACCTTCTGTAATGGTGGAGAAGTGGGGTTTGGAGGAGGAGGGTTGAATAGATATGAGGAGGGGTTGTGTGGACTTTAGGCAAAAGTTTTGTCTGATGGTGTCAATCTTCTGTTTGAAGAATGAGGCAAAGTCGTTGGTTGAGATGAGAGAAGAGGGAGGAGGTGCTGGGGGACGAAGGAGAGAGTTGAAAGTGTTAAATAGCTGTTTAGGGTTGTGAGATAGGGAGGATATGAGAGATGAGAAGTAGGTTTGTTTTGCTGTAGTGAGTGCGGACTTGAAATTAGTGAGGGATTGCTTGAATGCGATGAAGTGCTCGATGGAGTGAGACCTTTTCCATCTCCGCTCCGCAACCCTGGAGGCCCGGCGCAGTTATTTAGTAAGTTTAGTGTGCCAGGGTTGCCTGTTGTGTGTGCGAGATGTGGTGTGTGTGAGAGGGGCGATCGAGTCTACAGCTGCAGCTATTGTGGTGTTATATGGAGCAGCAGCAACGTCTGCATCGTGTAAGGAATTTAAGAGGGAGGAGGGATTCAGAGAGTGAGTGTAAGTCAAGATGTTTGAGATTTCTGCGAGGGTATGCAAGTTTGTGGAGTGGGGATTGTTGCCCCGGGGAGGAGAGAGAAGAGAATGTAAGTAGGCTTTGATCAGAGAGAGGGAGAGGTGAGTTAGAGAGGTTAGATAGGGAACAGAGGCGGGTGAAGATGAGGTCCAGTGTGTGGCCATCTTTGTGGGTGGGTGTGGAAGACCATTGAGTGAGTACGAAGGAGGAAGTGAGAGATAGGAACTTAGAGACAGACGAGTGGGAAGTGTTAATGGGGATGTTGAAGTCACCCATTATGATAGTCGTGATGTCAGTGGAGAGGAAGTGAAGCAGCCAGGTGGTGAAGTGGTCTAAGAAGGTGGTGGCTTGCCCTGGGGGTCTGTAAAAGACAGCCAGTTGGAGGTTGGAGGGGGAATAGATGCACACACAGTGCACCTCAAAAGAAGGGAGTGTAACGGAGGGTGGCAGTGGGATTTGGGTGAAAGCGCAGTGTTCTGATAGGAGAAAACCTACGCCTCCGCCATGTTTGCTGTTGGGGCGGGGGGTGTGGGATAGGTGGAATCCGCCATATGAAAGTGCAGCTGGGGAGGCTGTGTCAGAGGGGGTGAGCCAGGTTTCAGTGATGGTGAGGAAGGAAAGTTTGTTTGTAATGAAAAGATCTTTGATGAAGGAAAGTTTGTTGCAGACAGAGCGAGCGTTCCATATAGCTCCTGTTAGATCAACTAAGGGAGTGGGGATTGGTTGGATGGATATGAGGTTAGAAGGGTTGCGACAGTTTGTGGAAGGTCGTGGATAGGAGGAAGAAGTAACTGTGGGGATATGGCGAGGAGGACCAGGATTTGGAGAGATATCTCCAGCAGTGAGGAGGAGCAGAGAAAGTGTTAGCAGGTGGGAGCAAGAGAGAGCATGAGGTGGCTGTCTGTGTTTGGAGATCCAGGATTGAGTGTTTAGGAATAATTTGGAGGAGGAGGTGAGATGAATGGGGAGGATGGAGGGAGAGATGAAGAGTTTCTTACTAGGTGTAGGGATTTGAGGGGTTACTAGAAAGTGGAGGACTATAGAGGAAAAAGTGAGAGATAACAGAAACATAGTTAAAAGAGAGTAAGTGGTCAAAGTGTTGGTTACCTGACTCCTGCCCTGACTAACTGCCTCTGAAATAACTGCCACTAATCTCCGAAGCCACTATGCACAAGAAGACGCGTGCACACCCCAGCACAAGTGTACCCCTTACAGAGCTTCTAAATAAATAGGGCACATTAAACTATCAGGTGACGGGCATTGTGGGAGCTGCATATGGCTAAATTAGCAGCTGGTGGTCTCACCGGGAGATGGCTGGGTGATCAAACACAGAGCTAGTACTCTAGTCTCTGCAGTATAGCACCTCTAAAAATCAGATAAGATCTATAGTGGGGAAGGGACAGACATATGTGGGTATTGAATGGAGTGGGACAGATAAACCAGAGAAGTTATGCAGAGCATGTACCAGTGAGGTGAATCAGCAAAGCAGAGCATTAGATTACAGCAGACACAGCATGCAGAGAAGTTATGCAGAGCATGTACCAGTGAGGTGAATCAGCAAAGCAGAGCATTAGATTACAGCAGACACAGCATGCAGAGAAGTTATGCAGAGCATGTACCAGTGAGGTGAATCAGCAAAGCAGAGCATTAGATTACAGCAGACACAGCAAGCAGAGAGGTTATTCCACTGCGACCTTCACCACTCTTCCAAGGGGCATTGATATTGTCTTTTTATTCCACTGCGACCTCCGCCACTCTTCCAAAGGGCATTAAAACCGTCTTGTTAAGCAACTGTGACCTCCACGTCTCTACCACAGGGCATTGTTATTGTCTTTTTATTCCACTGCGACCTCCACCACTCTGTCAAGGGCATTAAAACCATCTTGTTAAGCTACTGTGATATCCACGTCTCTTCCACGGGGCATTGATATTGTCTTTTTATTCCACTGTAACCTCCACCACTCTTCCAAGAGGCACTGATATTGTCTTTTTATTCCACTGTAACCTCCACCACTCTTCCAAGGGGCATTGATATTGTCTTTTTATTCCACTGCGACCTCCACCACTCTTCCAAGGTTCATTGATATTGTCTTTTTAATCCACTGCGACCTCCACCACTCTTCCAAGGGGCATTAAAACCATCTTGTTAACCTACTGTGACATCCACGTCTCTTCGAAGGGGCACTAAAACCATTTGGTTAAACCACTCTGTACTCCACAGCTCTTCCAAGGGGCATTGATATTGTCTTTTTATTTCACTGTAACTTCCACCACTCTTTCAAGGGGCATTGATATTATATTTTTATTCCACTGTGACCTCCACCACTCTACCAAGGGGCATTAAAACCATCTTGTTAAGCTACTGTGACGTACAAGTCTCTTCCAAGGGGCATTAAAACCGTCTGGTTAAACCGCTCTGAGCTCCACAGCTCTTCCAAGGGGCATTTACATTGTATTATTATTCCACTGTAACCTTCTGCACTCTTCCAAGTGCATTGATATTGTCTTTTTATTCGTCTGCGACGTCCACGACTCTTCCAAGGGGCATTAAAACTGCCTTGTTAAGCTACTGTGACCTCCAAGTTTCTTACACAGGGCATTGATATTGTCTTTTTAATCCACTGCGACCTCCATCACTCTTCCAAGAAGAATTGAAACCGTCTTGTTAAGCTACTGTGACCTCCACCTCTATTCCACGGTGCATTAAAACTTTCTGGTTAAACCAGTGTGAACTCCACAGCTCTTGCAAGGGGCATTGATATTGTCTTTTTATTCCACTCTAACCTTCACCACTATTCCAAGGGGCATTGATATTGTCTTTTTATTTTACTGCGACCTCCACCACTCTTCCAAGGGGCATTAATATTGTCTTTTTATTCCACTGTGACCTCCACGTCTCTTCCGAGGGGCTTTGATATTGTCTTTTTATTTAATTGGAACCTCCACCACTCTTCCAAGGGTCATTGTTATTGTCTTTTTAATCCACTGTAACCTCCACCACTCTTCCAAGGGACATTGATATTGTCTTTTTATTACACTGTAACCTCCACCACTCTTCCAAGAGGCATTGATATTGTCTTTTTATTCCACTGTAACCTCCACCACTCTTCCAAGGGGAATTGATATTGTCTTTTTAATCCACTGCGACCTCTACCACTCCTACAAGGTGCTTTAAAACAGCCGTAATAAGCTTCTGTGACCTCCACGTCTCTTCCAAGGGGCATTAAAACCGCATGGTTAAACCACCCTGAACTCCACAGCTCTTCCAAGAGGCATTGATATTGTCTTTTTATTCAACTGTGACCTCCACCACTCTTCCAAGGGGATTTGATAGTCTTTTTAATCCACTGCGACCTCCACCACTCTTCCAAGGGGCATTAGAACCGTCTTGTTAAGCTACTGTGACCTCCACGTCCCTTCCACGGGCATTGATATTGTCTTTTTATTCCACTGCGACCTCCACCACTCTTCCAAGGGGCATTGATATTGTCTTTTTAATCCACTGAGACCTCCACCACTCTTCCAAGGGACATTGATATTGTCTTTTTAATCCACTGCGACCTTCACCCCTCTTCCAAGGAACATTGATATTGTCTTTTATTTCCGCTGTAACCTTCACCACTCTTCTAAAGCGCATTGATATTTTCTTTTTATTCAACTGCGACCTCCACCTCTCTTCCAAGGGGCATCGATAATGTCTTTTTAATCCACTGCGACCTCCACCACTCTTCCAAGGGGCATTAAAACCATCTTGTTCAGCTACTGTGACCTCCACGTCTCTTCCAAGGGGCATTAAAACCGTCAATTTAAACCACTCTGAACTCCACAGCTCTTGCAAGAGGCATTGATATTGTCTTTTTATTCCACTGTAACCTCCACCACTCTTCCAAGGGGCATTGATTTTGTCTTTTTAATCCACTGCGACCTCCAACTCTCCTCCAAGAAGCATTAAAAACGTCTTGTTTAGCTACTGTGACCTCCACGTCTATTCCACGGTGCCTTAAAACCTTCTGGTTAAACCATTGTGAACTCCACAGCTCTTCCAAGGGGCATTGATATTGTCTTTTTAATCCACTGGGACCTCTACCACTCCTCCAAGGGTCTTTAAAACAGTCTTGATAAGCTTCTGTGACCTTCACGTTTCTTCCAAGGGGCATTAAAACCGTCTTGTTAAGTTACTGTGACCTCCATGTCTCTTCCAAGGAGCGTTAAAACCGTCTGGTTATACCACTCTGAACTCCACAGCTCTTCCAAGGGGCATTATTATTGTCTTTTTATTCCACTGAAACCTCCACCACTCTTGTAAGGGGCATTGATATTGTCTTTTCATTCCACTGCGACCTCCACCAGTCCTCCAAGATGCATTAAAACCGTCTTGTTAAGCTACTGTGACCTCCACGTCTCTTCCACGGGGCATTGAAATTGTCTTTTTATTCCACTGTAACCTCCACCCCTCGTCCTAGGGGCATTTATATTGTCTTTTTATTCCACTGCGACCTCCACCACTATTCCAAGGGGCAATGATAATGTCTTTTATTCCACTGCGACCTCCATCACTCTTCCAAGGCTCATTGATATTGTCTTTTTAATCCACTGCGACCTCCACCACTCTTCCAAGGGGCATTAAAACTGTCTTGTTAAGCTATTGTGACATCCACATCTCTTCCACGGGGCATTGATATTGTCTTTTTATTTAACTGCAACCTCCACCACTGTTCCAAGGGGCATTGACATTGTCTTTTTATTCCACTGTAACCTCCATCACTCTTCCAAGGGGCATTGATATTGTCTTTTTATTCAACTGTAACCTCCACCACTCTTCCAAGGGGCATTGATATTGTCTTTTTATTCCACTGCGACCTCCACCACTCTTCCAAGGGGCATTCATATTGTCCTTTTAATCCACTGCGACCTCCACCACTCTTCCAAGCGGCATTAAAACCGTCTTGTTAAGCTACTGTCACCTCCACGTCCTTTCCAAGGGGCATTAAAACCGTCAATTTAAACCACTCTGAACTCCACAGCTCTTGCAAGGGGCATTGATATTGTCTTTTTATTCCAATGTAACCTCCAGCACTCTTCCAAGCGGCATTGATATTGTCTTTTTATTCCACTGCAACTTCCACCTCTCTTCCAAGGGGCATTAAAACCGTCTTGTTAAGCTACTGTGACCTCCACGTCTCTTTCACGGGGCAATGATATTGTCTTTTTATTCCATCGTAACCTCCACCACTCTTCCAAGGGGCATTGATATTGTCTTTTTATTCCACTGGGACCTTCACCACTCTTCCAAGTGGCATTGATATTGTCTTTTTAATCCACTGCGACCTCCATCACTCTTCCAAGGGGCATTAAAACCGTATTATTAAGCTACTGTGACCTCCACGTCTCTTCCAAGGTGCATTAAAACCGTCAATTTAATCCACTCTGAACTACACAGCTCTTGCAAGAGGCATTGATATTGTCTTTTTACTCCACTGTAACCTACAGCACTCTTTCAAGGGGCATTGATATTGTCTTTTTATTCCACTACGACTTCCACCACTCTCCCAAGGTGCATTAAAAACATCTTGTTTAGCTACTGTAACATCCATGTCTATTCCAAGGGGCATTGATATTGTCTTTTTATTCCATTGCGACTTCCACCTCTCATCTAAGGGGCATTGATATTGTCTTTTTAATCCACTGCGACCTCCACCACTCTTCCAAGAAACCTTAAAACCGTCATGCTAAGCTACTGTGACCTCCATGTCTCTTCCACGGGGCATTGAAATTGTCTTTTTATTCCACTGTAACCTCCACCACTCGTCCTAGGGGCATTTATATTGTCTTTTTATTCCACTGCGCCCTCCACCACTCTTCCAAGAGGCATTGATAATGTCTTTTTATTCCTCTGCGACCTCCACCACTCTTACAAGGCTCATTGATATTGTCTTTTTAATCCACTGCGACCTTCACCACTCTTCCAAGTGCCATTAAAAACGTCTTGTTAAGCTATTGTGACCTCCACATCTCTTCCACGGGGCATTGATATTGTCTTTTTATTCAACTGTATCCTCCACCACTCTTCCAAGGGGCATTGATATTGTCTTTTTTTTCCACTGCGACCTCCACCACTCTTCCAAGGGGCATTCATATTGTCTTTTTAATCCACTGCGACCTCCACCACTCTTCCAAGTGGCATTAAAACCGTCTTGTTAAGCTACTGTGACCTCCAAGTTTCTTACACAGGGTATTGATATTGTTTTTTTATTCCAATGTAACCTCCACCTCTCTTCCAAGGGGCATTAATATTGTCTTTTTATTCCACTGTAACCTCCTCCAAAACTGTTCTAAGGGGCATTGATATTGTCTTTTAAATCCAAAACGATCTCCACCACTCTTCCAAGGGGCATTAAAACAGTCTTGTTAAGCTACTGTGACCTCCTCGTCTCTTCCAAGGGGCATTAAAACCGTCTGGTTAAACACTCTGAACTCCACAGCTCTTACAAGAGTCATTGATATTGTCTTTTTATTCGACTGTAACATCCACCACTCTTCCAAGCGGTATTGATATTGTCTTTTTATTCCACTGCGACCTCCACCACTCTTCCAAGGGGCATTGATATTGTCTTTTTAATCAACTGCGACCTCCACCTCTCTTCCAAGGGGCATTGAGATTGTCTTTTTAATCCACTGTGACCTCCATGTCTCTTCCAAGGGACATTAAAACCGTCAATTTAAACCACTCTGAACTCCACAACTCTTCCAAGGAGCACTGGTATTGTCTTTTTATTCCACTCTAACCTCCACCACTCTTCCAAGGGGCATTGATATTGTCTCTGTTTTCCACTGCGACCTCCACCACTCTTCCAAGGGTCTTTGATATTGTCTTTTTTATCCACTGCGACCTCCACCACTCTTCCAATGGGCATTAAAACCGTCTATTTATGCTACTGTGACCTCCACGTCCCTTCCTCAGGGCATTGATAATGTCTTTTTATTCCATTGTAACCTTCTGCACTATTCCAAGTGCATTGATATTGTCTTTTTATTCCTCTGCGACGTCCACGACTCTTCCAAGGGGCATTAAAACCATCATGTTAAGCTACTGTGACCTCCAAGTTTCTTACACAGGGCATTGATATTGACTTCTTATTCCACTGTAACCTCCACCACTCTTCCAAGGGGCATTGATATTGTCTTTTTAATCCACTGCGACCTCCACCACTCTTCCAAGGAACATTGATATTGTCTTTTTATTCCACTGCGACCTTCACTACTCTTCTAAGGAACATTGATATTGTCTTTTTTTCCACTGTAACCTCCACCACTCATCTAAGGGGCATTGATATTTTCTTTTTATTCCACTGCGACCTCCACCACTCTTCCAAGGGGCATTGATTTTGTCTTTTTAATCCACTGCGACCTCCACCACTTTTCCAAGGGCATTAAAACCATCTTGTTAAGCTATTGTGACCTCCACATCTCTTCCACGTGGCATTAATATTGTCTTTTTATTTAATTGTAACCTCCACCACTGTTCCAAGGAGCATTGATATTGTCTTTTTATTCCACTGTAACCTCCATTACTCTTCCAAGGGGCATTGATATTATCTTTTTATTCAACTGTAACCTCCACCACTCTTCCAAGGGGCATTGATATTGTCTCTGTTTTCCACTGCGACCTCCACTACTCTTCCAAGGGGCTTTGATATTGTCTTTATTATCCAATGTGACCTCCACCACTCTTCCAATGGGCATTAAAACAGTCTTCTTATGCTACTGTGACCTCCACGTCCCCTCCACAGGGCATGGATATTGTCTTTTTATTCCATTGCGACCTCCACAACTCTTCCAAGGGGCTTTAAAACCGTCTTGTTAAGCTGCTGTGACCTCCAAGTCTCTTCCAAGGGGCATTAAAACCGTCTGGTTAAACCGCTCTGAGCTCCACAGCTCTTCCAACGGGCATTGACAGTGTCTTTTTATTCCATTGTAACCTTCTGCACTCTTCCAAGTGCATTGATATTGTCTTCTTATTCCTCTGCGACGTCCACGACTCTTCCAAGGGGCATTAAAACCGTCTTGTTAAGCAACTGTGACCTCCAAGTTTCTTTCACAGGGCATTGATATTGACTTTTTAATCCACTGTGACCTCAACGTCTCTTCCAAGGGGCATTAAAACCATCAATTTAAACCACTCTGGACTCCACAGCTCTTCCAAGGAGCACTGGTATTGTATTTTTATTCCACTCTAACCTCCACCACTCTTCCAAGGGTCATTGATATTGTCTATTTATTCCACTGCGACCTCCACCACTCTTCCAAGGGGCAATGATATTGTCTTTTTATTCCACTGCGACCTCCACCACTCTTACAAGGGGCATTAAAACCGTCTTGTTAAGCTACTGTGACCTCCAGGTCCCTTCCACGGGGCATTGATATTGTTTTTTTATTCCACTGCGACCTCCACCACTCTTCCAGGGGGCATTGATATTGTCTTTTTAATCCACTGCAAACTCCACCACTCTTACAAGGGGCATTAAAACCGTCTTGTTATGCTACTGTGACGTCGACTTCTCTTCCAAGGGGCTTTAAAACCATCTGGTTAAAACCACATTTATATTGTCTTTTTATTCCACTCTAACGTCCACCACTCTTCCAAGGGGCATTAAAGCCGTCTTGTTAAGTTACGGTCACGTCCATGTCTATACCACGGGGCATTGATATTGTCTTTTTATTCCACTGTAACCTCCACCACTCTTCCAAGTGGCATTGACATTGTCTTTTTATTCCACTGCGACTTTCACCTCTCTTCTAAGGGGCATTGATATTGTCTTTTTAATCCACTGCGACCTCCACCACTCATCCAAGGGGCATTAAAACAGTCTTGTTAAGCTACTGTGACCTCCACGTCTCTTCCAAGGAGCATTAAAGCCGTCTGGTTATACCACTCTGAACTCCACAGCTCTTCCAAGGGGCATTGATATTGTCTTTTTATTCCACTGTAACCTCCACCACTCTTCCAAGTGGCATTGATTTTGTCTTTTTATTCCACTTCGACCTCCACCTCTCTTCCAATGGGCATTGTTATTGTCTTTTTAATCCACTGCAACCTCCTCCACTCTTACAAGGGGCATTAAAACCGTCTTGTTAAGCTACTGTGACCTCCAAGTCCCTTCCACGGGGCATTGATATTGTTTTTTTATTCCACTGCGACCTCCACCACTCTTCCAGGGGGCATTGTTATTGTCTTTTTAATCCACTGCAAACTCCACCACTTGTACAAGGGGCTTTAAAACCGTCTTGTTATGCTACTGTGACGTCGACTTCTCTTCCAAGGGGCTTTAAAACCATCTGGTTAAACCACTCTGAACTCCACAGCTCTTCCAAGGGGCATTTATATTGTTTTTTTATTCCACTCTAACGTCCACCACTCTTCCAAGGGGCATTGACATTGTCTTTTTATTCCACTGTAACCTCCACCAATCTTCCAAGGGGAATTGATATTGTTTTTGTATTCCACTGCGACCTCCACCACTCTTCCAAAGGGCATTAAAACCGTCTTGTTAAGTTACTGTGACCTCCACGTCTCTTCCAAGGGGCTTTAAAACCATCTGGTTATACCACTCTAAACTCCACAGCTCTTCCAAGGGGCATTATTATTGTCTTTTTATTCCACTCTAACCTCCACCACTCTTCCAAAGGGCATTGACATTGTCTTTTTATTCCACTGCGACCTCCCCAGTCCTCCAAGAGGCATTAAAACAGTATTGTTAAGCTACTGTGACCTCCATGTCTCTTCCACGGGGCATTGAAATTGTCTTTTTATTCCACTGTAACCTCCACCACTCGTCCAAGGGGCATTGATATTGTCTTTTTATTCCACTGCGACCTCCACCACTCTTCCAAGGGGCATTGATAATGTCTTTTTATTCCTCTGCGACCTGCACCACTCTTCCAAGGCTCATTGATATTGTCTTTTTAATCCACTGCGACCTCCACCACTCTTCCATGGTGCATTAAAACCATCTTGTTAAGCTATTGTGACCTCCACATCTCTTCCACGGGGCATTGATATTGTCTTTTTATTTAACTGTAACCTCCACCACTGTTCCAAGGGACATTGATATTGTCTTTTTATTCCACTGTAACCTCCATTACTCTTCCAAGGGGCATTGATATTGTCTTTTTATTCAGCTGTAACCTCCACCACTCTTCCAAGGGGCATTGATATTGTCTTTTTATTCCACTGCGACCTCCACCCCTCTTCCAAGGGGCATTCATATTGTCTTTTTAATCCACTGCAACCTCCACCTCTCTTCCAAGGGGCATTAAAGCAGTCTTGTTAAACTACTGTGACCTCCACGTCACTTCCAATGGCCATTAAAACCGTTTTGTTAAACCACTCTGAACTCCACAGCTCTTCCAAGGGGCATTGGTATTGTCTTTTTATTCCACTCTAAACTCCACCACTCTTCCAAGGGGCATTGACACTGTCTTTTTATTCCACTGCGACCTCCACCATTCTTTCAAGGGGCATTAAAACTGTCCTGTTAAGCTACAGTGACCTCCACATCTCTTCCACTTGGCATTGATATTGTCTTTAAATTCCACTGTCACCTCCACCACTCTACAAAGGGGCATTGATATTGTATTTTTATTCCAGTGCGACCTCCACCACTCTAAAAAAGGGCATTGATATTGTCTTTTTAATCCACTACTACCTCCACCACTCTTCCAAAGGGCATTAAAACCATCTTGTTATGCTACTGTTACCTCTACGTCTCTTCCAAGGGGCATTAAAACCGTCTGGTTAAACCACTCTGAACTCCACAGCTCTTCCAAGGGGCATCGATATTGTCTTTTTATTCCACTGTAACCTCCACCACTCTTCCAAGGGGCATTGATTTTGTCTTTTTATGCCACTGCGACCTCCACCACTCTTCCTCGGGGCATTGATATTGTCTTTTTAATCCACTGCAAGCTCCACCACTCTTCCATGTGGCATTAAAACCGTCTTGTTAAGCTACTGCGACCTCCACGTCTCTTCCAAGGGGCATTAAAACCGTATGGTTAAACCAATCTGAACTCCACAGATCTTCCAAGGGGCATTGATATTGTCTTTTTATTCCACAGTATTCTCCACCACTCTTCCAAGGGGCATTGATATTGACTTTTTAATTCACTGCGACCTCCACCACTCTTCCAAGGGGTATTAAAACCATCTTGTTAAGCTACTGTGACCTCCATGTCTCTTCCACAGGGCATTGATATTGTCTTTTTGTTCCACTGGAACCTCCAACACTCTTCCAAGGTGCATTGATAATGTCTTTTTATTCCACTGAGACTTCAACCACTCCTTCAAGGAGTATTGACATTGTCTTTTTAATCCACTTCGACCTCCACCACTCTTCCAATGGGCATTAAAACAGTCTTCTTATGCTACTGTGACCTCCACGTCCCCTCCACAGGGCATGGATATTGTCTTTTTATTCCATTGCGACCTCCACCACTCTTCCAAGGGGCTTTAAAACCGTCTTGTTAAGCTACTGTGACCTCCAAGTCTCTTCCAAGGGGCATTAAAACCGTCTGGTTAAACCGCTCTGAGCTCCACAGCTCTTCCAAGGGGCATTGACAGTGTCTTTTTATTCCATTGTAACCTTCTGCACTCTTCCAAGTGCATTGATATTGTCTTCTTATTCCTCTGCGACGTCCACGACTCTTCCAAGGGGCATTAAAACCGTCTTGTTAAGCAACTGTGACCTCCAAGTTTCTTTCACAGGGCATTGATATTGACTTTTTAATCCACTGTGACCTCAACGTCTCTTCCAAGGGGCATTAAAACCATCAATTTAAACCACTCTGGACTCCACAGCTCTTCCAAGGAGCACTGGTATTGTATTTTTATTCCACTCTAACCTCCACCACTCTTCCAAGGGTCATTGATATTGTCTATTTATTCCACTGCGACCTCCACCACTCTTCCAAGGGGCAATGATATTGTCTTTTTATTCCACTGCGACCTCCACCACTCTTACAAGGGGCATTAAAACCGTCTTGTTAAGCTACTGTGACCTCCAGGTCCCTTCCACGGGGCATTGATATTGTTTTTTTATTCCACTGCGACCTCCACCACTCTTCCAGGGGGCATTGATATTGTCTTTTTAATCCACTGCAAACTCCACCACTCTTACAAGGGGCATTAAAACCGTCTTGTTATGCTACTGTGACGTCGACTTCTCTTCCAAGGGGCTTTAAAACCATCTGGTTAAAACCACATTTATATTGTCTTTTTATTCCACTCTAACGTCCACCACTCTTCCAAGGGGCATTAAAGCCGTCTTGTTAAGTTACGGTCACGTCCATGTCTATACCACGGGGCATTGATATTGTCTTTTTATTCCACTGTAACCTCCACCACTCTTCCAAGTGGCATTGACATTGTCTTTTTATTCCACTGCGACTTTCACCTCTCTTCTAAGGGGCATTGATATTGTCTTTTTAATCCACTGCGACCTCCACCACTCATCCAAGGGGCATTAAAACAGTCTTGTTAAGCTACTGTGACCTCCACGTCTCTTCCAAGGAGCATTAAAGCCGTCTGGTTATACCACTCTGAACTCCACAGCTCTTCCAAGGGGCATTGATATTGTCTTTTTATTCCACTGTAACCTCCACCACTCTTCCAAGTGGCATTGATTTTGTCTTTTTATTCCACTTCGACCTCCACCTCTCTTCCAATGGGCATTGTTATTGTCTTTTTAATCCACTGCAACCTCCTCCACTCTTACAAGGGGCATTAAAACCGTCTTGTTAAGCTACTGTGACCTCCAAGTCCCTTCCACGGGGCATTGATATTGTTTTTTTATTCCACTGCGACCTCCACCACTCTTCCAGGGGGCATTGTTATTGTCTTTTTAATCCACTGCAAACTCCACCACTTGTACAAGGGGCTTTAAAACCGTCTTGTTATGCTACTGTGACGTCGACTTCTCTTCCAAGGGGCTTTAAAACCATCTGGTTAAACCACTCTGAACTCCACAGCTCTTCCAAGGGGCATTTATATTGTTTTTTTATTCCACTCTAACGTCCACCACTCTTCCAAGGGGCATTGACATTGTCTTTTTATTCCACTGTAACCTCCACCAATCTTCCAAGGGGAATTGATATTGTTTTTGTATTCCACTGCGACCTCCACCACTCTTCCAAAGGGCATTAAAACCGTCTTGTTAAGTTACTGTGACCTCCACGTCTCTTCCAAGGGGCTTTAAAACCATCTGGTTATACCACTCTAAACTCCACAGCTCTTCCAAGGGGCATTATTATTGTCTTTTTATTCCACTCTAACCTCCACCACTCTTCCAAAGGGCATTGACATTGTCTTTTTATTCCACTGCGACCTCCCCAGTCCTCCAAGAGGCATTAAAACAGTATTGTTAAGCTACTGTGACCTCCATGTCTCTTCCACGGGGCATTGAAATTGTCTTTTTATTCCACTGTAACCTCCACCACTCGTCCAAGGGGCATTGATATTGTCTTTTTATTCCACTGCGACCTCCACCACTCTTCCAAGGGGCATTGATAATGTCTTTTTATTCCTCTGCGACCTGCACCACTCTTCCAAGGCTCATTGATATTGTCTTTTTAATCCACTGCGACCTCCACCACTCTTCCATGGTGCATTAAAACCATCTTGTTAAGCTATTGTGACCTCCACATCTCTTCCACGGGGCATTGATATTGTCTTTTTATTTAACTGTAACCTCCACCACTGTTCCAAGGGACATTGATATTGTCTTTTTATTCCACTGTAACCTCCATTACTCTTCCAAGGGGCATTGATATTGTCTTTTTATTCAGCTGTAACCTCCACCACTCTTCCAAGGGGCATTGATATTGTCTTTTTATTCCACTGCGACCTCCACCCCTCTTCCAAGGGGCATTCATATTGTCTTTTTAATCCACTGCAACCTCCACCTCTCTTCCAAGGGGCATTAAAGCAGTCTTGTTAAACTACTGTGACCTCCACGTCACTTCCAATGGCCATTAAAACCGTTTTGTTAAACCACTCTGAACTCCACAGCTCTTCCAAGGGGCATTGGTATTGTCTTTTTATTCCACTCTAAACTCCACCACTCTTCCAAGGGGCATTGACACTGTCTTTTTATTCCACTGCGACCTCCACCATTCTTTCAAGGGGCATTAAAACTGTCCTGTTAAGCTACAGTGACCTCCACATCTCTTCCACGGGGCATTGATATTGTCTTTAAATTCCACTGTCACCTCCACCACTCTACAAAGGGGCATTGATATTGTATTTTTATTCCAGTGCGACCTCCACCACTCTAAAAAAGGGCATTGATATTGTCTTTTTAATCCACTACTACCTCCACCACTCTTCCAAAGGGCATTAAAACCATCTTGTTATGCTACTGTTACCTCTACGTCTCTTCCAAGGGGCATTAAAACCGTCTGGTTAAACCACTCTGAACTCCACAGCTCTTCCAAGGGGCATCGATATTGTCTTTTTATTCCACTGTAACCTCCACCACTCTTCCAAGGGGCATTGATTTTGTCTTTTTATGCCACTGCGACCTCCACCACTCTTCCTCGGGGCATTGATATTGTCTTTTTAATCCACTGCAAGCTCCACCACTCTTCCATGTGGCATTAAAACCGTCTTGTTAAGCTACTGCGACCTCCACGTCTCTTCCAAGGGGCATTAAAACCGTATGGTTAAACCAATCTGAACTCCACAGATCTTCCAAGGGGCATTGATATTGTCTTTTTATTCCACAGTATTCTCCACCACTCTTCCAAGGGGCATTGATATTGACTTTTTAATTCACTGCGACCTCCACCACTCTTCCAAGGGGTATTAAAACCATCTTGTTAAGCTACTGTGACCTCCATGTCTCTTCCACAGGGCATTGATATTGTCTTTTTGTTCCACTGGAACCTCCAACACTCTTCCAAGGTGCATTGATAATGTCTTTTTATTCCACTGAGACTTCAACCACTCCTTCAAGGAGTATTGACATTGTCTTTTTAATCCACTTCGACCTCCACCACTCTTCCAAGGGGCATTAAAAAATTCTTGTTAATCTACTGTGACCTCCATGTCTCTTCCAAGGGGCATTAAAACCGTCAATTTAAACCACTCTCAGCTCCACAGCTCTTGCAAGGGTTTTGATATTGTTTTTTATTCCACTGTAACCTCCAGCACTTTTCCAAGGGGCATTGATATTGTCTTTTTATTCCACTGCGACTTTCACCTCTCTTCAAAGGGACATTAAAACCGTCTTGTTAAGCTTCTGTGACATACACGTCTCTTTCACGGGGCATTGATATTGTCTTTTTATTCCACTGTAATCTCCACCACTCTTCCAAGGGGCATTGATATTGTCTTTTTATTCCACTGCCACCTCCACCACTCTTCCAAAGGGCATTGATATTGTCTTTTTAATCCACTGCGAACTCCACCACTTTTCCAAGGGGCATTAAAAATGTCTTTTTAAGCTACTGTGACCTTCACGTCACTTCCAATGGGCATTAAAACTGTCTGGTTTAACTACTCTGAACTCCACTGCTCTTCCAAGGGGCATTGAGATTGTCTTTTTAATCCAATGTTATCTCCACCACTCTTCCAAGGGGCATTGATATTGTTTTTTTCTTCCACTGCGACCTCCACTAGTCTTCCAAGGGTCATTGATATTGTCTTTTAATTCCACTGAGACCTCTACCACTCTTCTAAGGGGCATTTATACTGTCTTTTTAATCAACTGCGACCTCCACCACTCTTCCAAGGGCCATTAAAACCGTGTTGCTAAGCTACCTTGACCTTCACGTCAATTCCACGGGGCATTAAAACCGTCAATTTAAACCACTCTGAACTCCACAGCTCTTGCAAGGGGCATTGATATTGTCTTTTTATTCCAATGTAACCTCCAGCACTCTTCCAAGGGACATTGATATTGTCTTTTTATTCCACTGCAACTTCCACCTCTCTTCCAAGGGGCATTAAAACCGTCTTGTTAAGCTGCTGTGACCTCCACGTTTCTTTCACGGGGCATTGATATTGTCTTTTTATTCCACTGTAACCTCCACCACTCTTCCAAGGGACATTGATATTGTCTTGTTATTTGACTGGCACCTTCACCACTCTTCCAAGTGGCATTGATATTGTCTTTTTAATCCACTGCGACCTCCACCACTCTTCCAAGGGGCATTAAAACTGTATTGTTAAGCTTCTGTGACCTCCACGTCTCTTCCAAGGTGCATTAAAACCGTCAATTTAAACCACTCTGAACTTCACAGCTCTTGCAAGAGGCATTGATCTTGTCTTTTTATTCCAATGTAACCTACAGCACTCTTCAAAGAGGCATTAATATTGTTTATTTAATCCATTGCGACCTCCACCACTCTTCCAAGGGGCATTAAAACCGTCTTGTTAAGCTACTGTCACCTCCACGTCCCTTCTAGGGGGCATTAAAACTGTCAATTTAAACAACTCTGAACTCCACAGCTCTTGCAAGGGGCATAGATATTGTCTTTTTATTCCAATGTAACCTCCAGCACTCTTCCAAGGGGCATTGATATTGTCTTTTTATTCCACTGTAACCTCCACCACTCTTCCAAGGGGCATTGATATTGTCTTTTTATTCCACTGGGACCTTCACCACTCTTCCAAGTGGCACTGATATTGTCTTTTTAATCCACTGTGACCTCCACCACTCTCCAAGGGGCATTAAAACTGTATTGTTAAGCTACTGTGACCTCCACATCTCTTCCAAGGTGCATGAAAACTGTCAATTTAAACCACTCTGAACTCCACAGCTCTTGCAAGAGGCATTGATATTGTCATTTTACTCCACTGTAAACTACAACACTCTTTCAAGGGGCATTGATATTGTCTTTTAATTCCACTACGACTTCCACCGCTATCCCAAGGTGCATTAAAAACATCTTGTTTAGCTACTGTACCGTCCATGTCTATTCCACGGGGCATTGTTTCTGTCTTTTTATTCCACTGTATCCTCCACCACTCTTTCAAGGGGCATTGATATTGTCTTTTTATTCCACTGCGACTTCCACCTCTTTTCTAAGGGGCATTGATATTGTCTTTTTAATCCACTGCGACCTCCACCACTCTTCCAAGAGGCATTAAAACAGTCTTGTTAAGCAACTGTGACCTCCACATCTCTTACAAGGGGCATTAAAACCGTCTGGTTTAACCACTCTGAACTCCACAGCTCTTCCAAGGGGCATTGATGTTGTCTTTTTATTCCACTGTAACTTCCACCATTCTTCCAATGGGTATTGATATTGTCTTTTTAATGCACTGAGACCTCCACCACTCTTCTAAGGGGCATTAATATCGTCTTGTTAAGCTACTGTCACCTTCACGTCCCTTCCAAGGGGCATTAAAACCGTCAATTTAAAACACTCTGAACTCCACAGCTCTTGCAATGGACATTGATATTGTCTTTTCATTCCAATGTAACATCCAGCACTCTTCCAAGTGGCATTCATATTGTCTTTTTAATCCACTGCGACCTCCACCACTCTACCAAGGGGCATTATAACCGTCTTGTTAAGCTACTGTCACATCCACGTCCCTTCCAAGGGGCATTAAAACCCTCAATTTAAACCACTCTGAACTCCACAGCTCTTGCAAGGGGCATTGATATTGTCTTTTTATTCCAATGTAACCTCCAGCACTCTTCCAAGGGGCATTGAGATTGTCTTTTTTTTCCACTGTAATCTCCACCACTCTTCCAAGGGGCAATGATATTGTCTTTTTATTCCACTGGGACCTTCACCACTCTTCCAAGTGGCATTGATATTGTCTTTTTAATCCACTGAGACCTCCACCACTCGTTCAAGGGGTATTAAAACTGTATTGTTAAGCTACTGTGACCTCCACGTCTCTTCCAAGGTGCATTAAAACCATCAATTTAAACCACTCTGAACTCCACAGCTCTTGCAAGAGGCATTGATATTGTCATTTTACTCCACTGTATCCTACAACTCTCTTTCAAGGGGCATTAATATTGTCTTTTTATTCAACTACGAAATCCACCACTCTCCCAAGGTGCATTAAAACCATCTGGTTTAGCTACTATAATGTCCATGTCTATTCCACGGGGCATTGATACTGTCTTTTTATTCCACTGTATCCTCCACCACTCTTCCAAGGGGTATTGATATTGTCTTTTTATTCCACTGCGACTTCCACCTCTCTTCTAAGGGGCATTGATATTGTCTTTTTAATCCACTGCGACCTCCACCACTCTTCAAGAGGCATTAAAACATTCTTGTTAAGCTACTGTGACCTCCACGTCTCTTCCAAGGGGCATTAAAACTGTCTGGTTAAACCACTCTGAACTCCACAGCTCTTCCAAGGGGCATTGATATTGTCTTTTTATTCCACTGCGACCTCCACCACTCTTCCAACGGGCATTAAAACTGTCTTGTTAATCTACTGTGTCCTCCACGTGTCTTCCACGGGGCATTGATATTGTCTTTTTAATCCACTGTGACCTCCACCACTTTTCCAAGGGGCATTAAAGCCATCTTGTTAATCTACTGTGACCTCCTCGTCTCTTCCAAGGGGCAATAAAACCATCTCGTTAAACCACTCTGAACTCCACAGCTCTTCCAAGGGGCATTGGTATTGTCTTTTTATTCCACTCTACCCTCCACCACTCTTCCAAGGGGCATTGACATTGTCTTTTTATTCCACTGTGACCTCCATCATTCTTCCAAGGGGCATTGATATTGTCTTTTTATTCCACTGCCACCTCCACCACTCTTCCAAGGGGCATTGATATTGTCTTTTTAATCCACTGCGACCTCCACCACTTTTCCAAGGGACATTAAAAACGTCTTTTTAAGCTACTGTGACCTCCACGTCACTTCCAATGGCCATTAAAACCGTTTTGTTAAACCACTCTGAACTCCACAGCTCTTCCAAGGGGCATTGGTATTGTCTTTTTATTCCACTCTAACCTCCACCACTCTTCCAAGGGGCATTGACACTGTCTTTTTATTCCACTGCGACCTCCACCATTCTTCCAAGGGGCATTAAAACTGTCCTGTTAAGCTACAGTGACCTAAACATCTCTTCCACGGGGCATTGATATTGTCTTTAAATTCCACTGTCACCTCCACCACTCTACAAAGGGGCATTGATATTGTATTTTTATTCCAGTGCGAGCTCCACCACTCTTAAAAAGGGCATTGATATTGTCTTTTTAATCCACTACGACCCCCACCACTCTTCCAAAGGGCATTAAAACTATCTTGTTAATCTACTGTTACCTCCACGTCTCTTCCGAGGGGCATTAAAACCGTCTGGTTAAACCACTCTGAACTCCACAGCTCTTCCAAGGGGCATTGATATTGTCTTTTTATTCCACTGTAACCTCCACCACTCTTCCAAGGGGCATTGATATTGTCTTTTCATTCCAATGTAACATCAAGCACTCTTCCAAGTGGCATTCATATTGTCTTTTTAATCCACTGCGACCTCCACCACTCTTCCAAGGGGCATTAAAACCGTCTTGTTAAGCTACTGTCACCTCCACGTCCCTTCCAAGGGGCATTAAAACCCTCAATTTAAACCACTCTGAACTCCACAGCTCTTGCAAGGGGCATTGATATTGTCTTTTTATTCCACTGCCACCTCCACCACTCTTCCAAGGGGCATTGATGTTGTCTTTTTAATCCACTGCGACCTCTACCACTTTTCCAAGGGGCATTAAAAACGTCTTTTTAAGCTACTGTGACCTCCACGTCACTTCCAATGGCCATTAAAACCGTTTTGTTAAACCATTCTGAACTCCACAGCTCTTCCAAGGGGCATTGGTATTGTCTTTTTATTCCACTCTAACCTCCACCACTCTTCCAAGGGTCATTGACACTGTCTTTTTATTCCACTGCGACCTCCACCATTCTTCCAAGGGGCATTAAAACTGTCCTGTTAAGCTACAGTGACCTCCACATCTCTTCCACGGGGCATTGATATTGTCTTTAAATTCCACTGTCACCTCCACCACTCTACAAAGGGGCATTGATATTGTATTTTTATTCCAGTGCGACCTCCACCACTCTTAAAAAGGGCATTGATATTGTCTTTTTAATCCACTACGACCTCCACCACTCTTCCAAAGGGCATTAAAACCATCTTGTTAAGCTACTGTTACCTCCACGTCTCTTCCGAGGGGCATTAAAACTGTCTGGTTAAACCACTCTGAACTCCACAGCTCTTCCAAGGGGCATTGATATTGTCTTTTTATTCCACTGTAACCTCCACCACTCTTCCAAGGGGCATTGATTTTGTCTTTTTATGCCACTGCGACCTCCACCACTCTTCCTCGGGGAATTGATATTCTCTTTTTAATCCACTGCAAGCTCCACCACTCTTCCATGTGGCATTAAAACCGTCTTGTTAAGCTACTGCGACCTCCACGTCTCTTCCAAGGGGCATTAAAACCGTATGGTTAAACCAATCTGAACTCCACAGATCTTCCAAGGGGCATTGATATTGTCTTTTTATTCCACTATATTCTCCACCACTCTTCCAAGGGGCATTGATATTGACTTTTTAATTCACTGCGACCTCCACCACTCTTCCAAGGGGTATTAAAACCATCTTGTTAAGCTACTGTGACCTCCATGTCTCTTCCACAGGGCATTGATATTGTCTTTTTATTCCACTGGAACCTCCAACACTCTTCCAAGGTGCATTGATAATGTCTTTTTATTCCACTGAGACTTCAACCACTCCTTCAAGGAGTATTGACATTGTCTTTTTAATCCACTTCGACCTCCACCACTCTTCTAAGGGGCATTAAAAAATTCTTGTTAATCTACTGTGACCTCCACGTCTCTTCCAAGCGGCATTAAAACCGTCAATTTAAACCACTCTCAGCTCCACAGCTCTTGCAAGAGTTTTGATATTGTTTTTTATTCCACTGTAACCTCCAGCACTTTTACAAGGGGCATTGATATTGTCTTTCTATTCAACTACGACTTCCACCACTCTCCCAAGGTGCATTAAAAACATCTTGTTTAGCTACTATAATGTCCATGTCTATTCCACGGGGCATTTATACTGTCTTTTTATTCCACTGTATCCTCCACCACTCTTCCAAGGGGTATTGATATTGTCTTTTTATTCCACTGCGACTTCCACCTCTCTTCTAAGGGGCATTGATATTGTCTTTTTAATCCACTGCGACCTCCACCACTCTTCAAGAGGCATTAAAACATTCTTGTTAAGCTACTGTGACCTCCACATCTCTTCCAAGGGGCATTAAAACTGTCTGGTTAAACCACTCTGAACTCCACAGCTCTTCCAAGGGGCATTGATATTGTCTTTTTATTCCACTGCGACCTCCACCACTCTTCCAACCGGCATTAAAACTGTCTTGTTAATCTACTGTGTCCTCCACGTGTCTTCCACGGGGCATTGATATTGTCTTTTTTATCCACTGTGACCTCCACCACTTTTCCAAGGGGCATTAAAACCATCTTGTTAATCTACTGTGACCTCCACGTCTCTTACAAGGGGCAATAAAACCATCTGGTTAAACCACTCTGAACTACACAGCTCTTCCAAGGGGCATTGGTATTGTCTTTTTATTCCATTCTACCCTCCACCACTCTTTCAAGGGGCATTGACATTGTCTTTTTATTCCACTGCGACCTCCATCATTCTTCCAAGGGACATTGATATTGTCTTTTTATTCCCCTGCCACCTCCACCACTCTTCCAAGGGGCATTGATATTGTCTTTTTAATCCACTGCGACCTCCACCACTTTTCCAAGGGGCATTAAAAACGTCTTTTTAAGCTACTGTGACCTCCACGTCACTTCCAATGGCCATTAAAACTGTTTTGTTAAACCACTCTGAACTCCACAGCTCTTCCAAGGGGCATTGGTATTGTCTTTTAAGTCCACTCTAACCTCCACCACTCTTCCAAGGGGCATTGACATTGTCTTTTTATTCCGCTGCAACCTCCACTATTCTTCCAAGGGGCATTAAAACTGTCCTGTTAAGCTACAGTGACCTCCACATCTCTTCCACGGGGCATTGATATTGTCTTTAAATTCCACTGTCACATCCACCACTCTACAAAGGGGCATTGATATTGTATTTTTATTCCAGTGCGACCTCCACCACTCTTAAAAAGGGCATTGATATTGTCTTTTTAATCCACTACGATCTTCACCACTCTTCCAAAGTGCATTAAAACCATCTTGTTAAGCTACTGTTACCTCCACGTCTCTTCCGAGGGGCATTAATACCGTCTGGTTAAACCACTCTGAACTCCACAGCTCTTCCAAGGGGCATTGATATTGTCTTTTTATTCCACTGTAACCTAAACCACTCTTCCAAGGGGCATTGATTTTGTCTTTTTATGCCACTGCGACCTCCACCACTCTTCCTCGGGGCATTGATATTGTCTTTTTAATCCACTGCAAGCTCCACCACTCTTCCATGTGGCATTAAAACCGTCTTGTTAAGCTTTTACGACCTCCACGTCTCTTCCAAGGGGCATTAAAACCGTATGGTTAAACCAATCTGAACTCCACAGATCTTCCAAGGGGCATTGATATTGTCTTTTTATTCCACTGTATTCTCCACCACTCTTCCAAGGGGCATTGATATTGACTTTTTAATTCACTGCGACCTCCACCACTCTTCCAAGGGGTATTAAAACCATCTTGTTAAGCTACTGTGACCTCCATGTCTCTTCCACAGGGCATTGATATTGTCTTTTTATTCCACTGGAACCTCCAACACTCTTCCAAGGTGCATTGATAATGTCTTTTTATTCCACTGAGACTTCAACCACTCCTTCAAGGAGTAATGACATTGTCTTTTTAATCCACGTCGACCTCCACCACTCTTCCAAGGGGCATTAAAAAATTCTTGTTAATCTACTGTGACCTCCACGTCTCTTCCAAGCGGCATTAAAACCGTCAATTTAAACCACTCTCAGCTACTCAGCTCTTGCAAGGGTTTTGATATTGTTTTTTATTCCACTGTAACCTCCAGCACTTTTCCAAGGGGCATTGATATTGTCTTTTTATTCCACTGCGGCTTTCACCTCTCTTCAAAGCGACATTAAAACCATCTTGTTAAGCTTCTGTGACATCCACGAATCTTTCGCGGGGCATTGATATTGTCTTTTTATTCCACTGTAATCTCCACCACTCTTCCAAGGGGCATTGATATTGTCTTTTTATTCCACTGCCACCTCCACCACTCTTCCAAGGGGCATTGATATTGTCTTTTAAATCCACTGCGAAATCCACCACTTTTCCAAGGGGCATTAAAAATGTCTTTTTAAGCTACTGTGACCTCCACGTCACTTCCAATGGGCATTAAAACTGTCTGGTTTAACTACTCTGAACTCCACTGCTCTTCCAAGGGGCATTGAGATTGTCTTTTTAATCCACTGTTATCTCCACCACTCTTCCAAGGGGCATTGATATTGTTTTTTTCTTCCACTGCGACCTCCACTACTCTTCCAAGGGTCATTCATATTGTCTTTTAATTCCACTGCGACCTCTACCACTCTTCTAAGGGGCATTTATATTGTCTTTTTAATCTACTGCGACCTCCACCACTCTTCCAAGGGCCATTAAAACCGTGTTGCTAAGCTACCTTGACCTTCACGTCAATTCCACGGGGCATTAAAACCGTCAATTTAAACCACTCTGAACTCCACAGCTCTTGCAAGGGGCATTGATATTGTCTTTTTATTCCAATGTAACCTCCAGCAGTCTTCCAAGCGGCATTGATATTGTCTTTTTATTCCACTGCAACTTCCACCTCTCTTCCAAGGGGCATTAAAACCGTCTTATTAAGCTGCTGTGACCTCCACGATTCTTTCACGGGGCATTGATATTGTCTTTTTATTCCACTGTAACCTCCACCACTCTTCCAAGGGGCATTGATATTGTCTTGTTATTCCACTGGGACCTTCACCACTCTTCCAAGGGGCATTAAAACCGTATTGTTAAGCTTTTGTGACCTCCACGTCTCTTCCAAGGTGCATTAAAACAGTCAATTTAAACCACTCTGAACTTCACAGCTCTTGCAAGAGGCATTGATATTGTCTTTTTATTCCAATGTACCCTCCAACACTCTTCAAAGAGGCATTAATATTGTCTATTTAATCCACTGCGACCTCCACCACTCTTCCAAGGGGCATTAAAACTGTCTTGTTAAGCTACTGTCACCTCCACGTCCCTTCTAGGGGGCATTAAAACTGTCAATTTAAACAACTCTGAACTCCACAGCTCTTGCAAGGGGCATTGATATTGTCTTTTTATTCCAATGTAACCTCCAGCACTCTTCCAAGGGGCATTGTTATTGTCTTTTTATTCCACTGTAACCTCCACCACTCTTCCAAGGGGCATTGATATTGTCTTTTTATTCCACTGGGACCTTCACCACTCTTCCAAGTGGCACTGATATTGTCTTTTTAATCCACTGCGACCTCCACCACTCTCCAAGGGGCATTAAAACCGTATTGTTAAGCTACTGTGACCTCCACATCTCTTCCAAGGTGCATTAAAACTGTCAATTTAAACCACTCTGAACTCCACAGCTCTTGCAAGAGGCATTGATATTGTCATTTTACTCCACTGTAACCTACAACACTCTTTCAAGGGGCATTGATATTGTCTTTTAATTCCACTACGACTTCCACCGCCATCCCAAGGTGCATTAAAAACATCTTGTTTAGCTACTGTACCGTCCATGTCTATTCCACGGGGCATTGTTTCTGTCTTTTTATTCCACTGTATCCTCCACCACTCTTTCAAGGGGCATTGATATTGTCTTTTTATTCCACCGCGACTTCCACCTCTTTTCTAAGGGGCATTGATATTGTCATTTTAATCCACTACGACCTCCACCACTCTTCCAAGAGGCATTAAAACAGTCTTGTTAAGCAACTGTGACCTCCACATCTCTTCCAAGGGGCATTAAAACCGTCTGGTTAAACCACTCTGAACTCCACAGCTCTTCCAAGGGGCATTGATATTGTCTTTTTATTCCACTGAAACCTCCACCATTCTTCCAAGGGGTATTGATATTGTCTTTTTAATGCACTGCGACCTCCACCACTCTTCCAAGGGGCATTAAAACCGTCTTGTTAAGCTACTGTCACCTCCACGTGCCTTCCAAGGGGCATTAAAACCGTCAATTTAAAACACTCTGAACTCCACAGCTCTTGCAAGGGACATTGATATTGTCTTTTTATTCCAATGTAACCTCCAGCACTCTTCCAAGTGGCATTCATATTGTCTTTTTAATCCACTGCGACCTCCACGACTCTTCAAGGGGCATTAAAACCGTCTTATTAAGCTACTGTCACCTCCACGTCCCTTCCAAGGGGCATTAAAACCGTCAATTTAAACCACTCTGAACTCCACAGCTCTTGCAAGGGGTATTGATATTGTCTTTTTATTCCAATGTAACCTCCAGCACTCTTCCAAGGGGCATTGAGATTGTCTTTTTTTTCCACTGTAACCTCCACCACTCTTCCAAGGGGCAATGATATTGTCTTTTTATTCCACTGGGACCTTCACCACTCTTCCAAGTGGCATTGATATTGACTTTTTAATCCACTGCGACCTCCACCACTCTTCCAAGGGGTATTAAAACCGTATTGTTAAGCTACTGTGACCTCCACGTCTCTTCCAAGGTGCATTAAAACCATCAATTTAAACCACTCTGAACTCCACAACTCTTGCAAGAGGCATTGATATTGTCATTTTACTCCACTGTAACCTACAACACTCTTTCAAGGGGCATTGATATTGTCTTTTTATTCAACTACGACTTCCACCACTCTCCCAAGTTGCATTAAAAACATCTTGTTTAGCTACTCTAATGTCCATGTCTATTCCACGGGGCATTGATACTGTCTTTTTATTCCACTGTATCCTCCACCACTCTTCCAAGGGGTATTGATATTGTCTTTTTATTCCACTGCGACTTCCACCTCTCTTCTAAGGGGCATTGATATTGTCTTTTTAATCCACTGCGAACTCCACCACTCTTCCAAGAGGCATTAAAACAGTTTTGTTAAGCTACTGTGACCTCCACGTCTCTTCCAAGGGGCATTAAAACTGTCTGGTTAAACCACTCTGAACTCCACAGCTCTTCCAAGGGGCATTGATATTGTCTTTTTATTCCACTGCGACCTCCACCACTCTTCCAAGGGGCATTAAAACTGTCTTGTTAATCTACTGTGTCCTCCACATGTCTTCCACGGGGCTTTGATATTGTCTTTTTAATCCACTGTGACCTCCACCACTTTTCCAAGGGGCATTAAAACCATCTTGTTAATCTACTGTGACCTCCACGTCTCTTCCAAAGGGCAATAAAACTGTCTGGTTAAACTACTCTGAACTCCACAGCTCTTCCAAGGGGCATTGATATTGTCTTTTTTTTCCACTGCGACCTCCACCACTCTTCTAAGGGGCATTAAAACTGTCTTGTTAATCTACTGTGTCCTCCACATGTCTTCCAAGGGGCATTGGTATTGTCTTTTTATTCCACTCTACCCTCCACCACTCTTCCAAGGGGCATTGACATTGTCTTTTTATTCCACTGCGACCTCCATCATTCTTCCAAGGGGCATTGATATTGTCTTTTTATTCCACTGCCACCTCCACCACTCTTCCAAGGGGCATTGATATTGTCTTTTTAATCCACTGCGACCTCCACCACTTTTCCAAGGGGCATTAAAAACGTCTTTTTAAGCTACTGTGACCTCCACGTCACTTCCAATGGCCATTAAAACCGTTTTATTAAACTACTCTGAACTCCACAGCTCTTCCAAGGGGCATTGGTGTTGTCTTTTTATTCCACTCTAACCTCCACCACTCTTCCAAGGGGCATTGACATTGTCTTTTTATTCCACTGCGACCTCCACCATTCTTCCAAGGGGCATTAAAACTGTCCTGTTAAGCTACAGTGACCTCCACATCTCTTCCACGTGGCATTGATATTGTCTTTAAATTCCACTGTAACCTCCACCACTCTACAAAGGGGCATTGATATTGTATTTTTATTCCAGTGTGACCTCCACCACTCTTCCCAAGGGCATTGATATTGTCTTTTTAATCCACTACGACCTCCACCACTCTTCCAAAGGGCATTAAAACCATCTTGTTAAGCTACTGTTACCTCCACGTCTCTTCCGAGGGGCCTTAAAACCGTCTGGTTAAACCACTCTGAACTCCACAGCTCTTCCAAGGGGCATTGATATTGTCTTTTTGTTCCACTGTAACCTCCACCACTCTTCCAAGGGGCATTGATTTTGTCTTTTTATGCCACTGCGACCTCCACCACTCTTCCTCGGGGCATTGATATTGTCTTTTTAATACACTGCAAGCTCCACCACTCTTCCATGTGGCATTAAAACCGTCTTGTTAAGCTACTGCGACCTCCACGTCTCTTCCAAGGGGCATTAAAACCGTATGGTTAAACCAATCTGAACTCCACAGATCTTCCAAGGGGCATTGATATTGTCTTTTTATTCCACTGTATTCTCCACTTCTCTTCCAAGGGGCATTGATATTGACTTTTTAATTCACTGCGACCTCCACCACTCTTCCAAGGGGTATTAAAACCATCTTGTTAAGCTACTGTGACCTCCATGTCTCTTCCACAGGGCATTGATATTGTCTTTTTATTCCACTTCGACCTCCACCACTCTTCCAAGGGGCATTAAAAAATTCTTGTTAATCTACTGTGACCTCCAAGTCTCTTCCAAGGGGCATTAAAACCGTCAATTTAAACCACTCTCAGCTCCACAGCTCTTGCAAGGATTTTGATATTGTTTTTTATTCCACTGTAACCTCCAGCACTTTTCCAAGGGGCATTGATATTGTCTTTATATTCCACTGAGACTTTCACCTTTCTTCAAAGGGACATTAAAACCGTCTTGTTAAGCTTCTGTGACATCCACGTCTCTTTCACGGGGCATTGATATTGTCTTTTTATTCCATTGTAATCTCCACCACTCTTCCAAGGGGCATTGATATTGTCTTTTTATTCCACTGCCACCTCCACCACTCTTCCAAGGGGCATTGATATTGTCTTTTTAATCCACTGCGAACTCCACCACTTTTCCAAGGGGCATTAAAAATGTCTGTTTAAGCTACTGTGACCTCCACGTCACTTCCATTGGGCATTAAAACTGTCTGGTTTAACTACTCTGAACTCCACTGCTCTTCCAAGGGGCATTGAGATTGTCTTTTTAATCCACTGTTATCTCCACCACTCTTCCAATGGGCATTGATATTGTTTTTTTCTTCCACTGCGACCTCCACTTCTCTTCCAAGGGTCATTGATATTGTCTTTTAATTCCACTGCGACCTCTACCACTCTTCTAAGGGGCATTTATATTGACTTTTTAATCAACTGCGTGTTATGATCTGCTACCAGAGCTAAGGAAAGAGAGGAGATCTGTCCCTGCGATAGAACTCAGCTTAATCCCTACGATGTAACAGGGGACCTGATCCTGCGATCAGACCTGCTAAAGTCCTAAGCTAGTCTGTACGGAGACCTATAGATGTGGGGAAGGAATCCCTACAAGTACTAAGGACTGGGAGGAATATGGGACACCTCCTAACAGAAATAGTAGCAGACAGACGAACAAACAAAATATATAGAACATAGAGGTCCGTAGACCAAGCAAACTAACAGAGCAAGACACAGAGCACAGGCTAGCTAGAAAGTAGATATACAATGAAGTCCAGCAAAGCCAGAAGGGCGGAGCAGGATTAAATAGGCCAACAAGGTCATGTGACCAGCAAAGGAAAAAAAACTAAGAGCAAGGTTCTAACAGTTCCCCCCCTTCTAAGAGGATCCTCCGGATCCCCTAGGACCAGGCTTATCAGGAAATCTCCTGTGAAACGCTCTGATAAGTCTGGACGCGGAAACATCATCTGACCTCACCCAAGAGTTATCCTCGGGTCCGAAACCTTTCCAGGCCACAAGATACTGCAAACTACCTCTATACCGTCTAGAGTCAAGGATGCGAGAAATTTCATACTCCCCGTCCTCCACCACCGGAGGAACAGAGGCAGAGGCGTCACCATCCGACACAACAGCTTTTTTTAACAGAGAGACATGAAATACCGGATTAATTCTCCAGGAGGTAGGAACCTCCAACCTAACAGCAGATTGGTTGACAACTTGAAGCACCTTAAAGGGTCCTACAAACTTGGGACCCAATTTCTTAGAGGGAATCCTCAACCGCAGATTCCTAGAGGACAACCAAACCATGTCACCAACAGCGAACAAAACCTCCTGTCGTTTCCTATCAAAGTAGTCTTTAGATTTTCTGTTGGCCTCCTGAAGATTACCACGCACATCCGTCCAAACTCTCTCCAAATCACCGGAAAAATTCTCCTCCTCAGGCACGGCAGATCCCAACTTGGAGAACGACCCAAACGACGGATGTCTCCCAGAACAACAAAAAAAAGGCGAACAACCAGCAGAAGAAGATGTATGATTGTTCAGAGCAAATTCAGCAAGTGGCAGAAACTCAGACCACCCCTCTTGATTGTCTGCCACAAAACAACGCAAGAACTGCTCAACATCCTGGTTTTTCCTTTCTGTCTGGCCATTAGATTCAGGATGATATCCGGACGAAAACGACAAATGAATTCCCAACCTGTCACAAAAGGCACGCCAAAAACGAGCCACGAACTGAGGACCCCTATCAGAAACAATGTCAGTAGGAACGCCATGAAGTCTGACAATTTCCTTGACAAAGGCCTTAGCGAGAGTTTTAGCGCAGGGCAGTTTGACGAAGGGAACCAAGTGACACATCTTGCTAAAACAGTCCACGACCACCCAGATGACAGTAAAACCCTCAGAGGGGGGAAGGTCAGTTATAAAGTTCATAGCCAAATGTGTCCAAGGAGCACTGGGGACCTCCAAAGGACAAAGCAACCCCGCAGCAGGAGTATGTGAGGACTTAGATCTAGCACATATAGTACATTGGCGCACCCACTTAATGACTTCCTTCTGCCATCCAGGCCACCAAAAACTGCGACCCACCAGTCTCTTGGTCTCAGAGATTCCGGGATGACCTGCCAACCGAGATTCGTGACACTCAACAAACAAATCTCTCCTAAAGGTCCCAGGCACAAACAACCTCCCATGAGGAGTGTTAGAAGGGGCATTCTCCTGTGCTTTAAGAATCTCATCTTCCAAAACGGAGTCTAAAGCAGCTATCACAACACCTTCTTGTAAAATGTTCTCCTCTTTCTCAGCACCGACTATGGGAGAAAAACTGCGAGACAAGGCATCCGCCTTAACATTCTTAGTACCAGGGATGTAAGTAACGGAGAAATTAAACCGCGAGAAAAACAGTTCCCACCTAGCCTGACGTGCATTCAGGCGCTTGGCAGCATCAAGATATATCAGATTTTTATGATCCGTAAGAACCTGAGCGGGAAATTCCGCACCTTCCAAGAAGTGGCGCCAGTGTTCAAATGCGAGTTTAATAGCCAATAATTCCCGATTACCAATATCGTAATTCAGTTCAGTCTCCGAAAATTTTTTTGAAAAAAAGGCACAGGGATGTAATCCATCCCCGTTATCCTGAAACAATACTGCGCCAACCCCCACAGAGGAAGCATCAACCTCAACCAAAAACGGCCTAGTAACATCAGGCTGCATAAGGATGGGAGCAGAGGTGAACCTCTCCTTGAGATACACAAAAGCTTCAATGGCCTCAGAAGACCACTGAACCGCGTCAGCACCTTTCCTGGTGAGATCAGTCAGAGGTTTGACAATACTAGAAAAATTTTTTATGAATTTTCTGTAGTAATTGGCGAAACCTAAAAACCTCTGGATCGATTTCAAACCAATAGGCCTAGGCCATTCCTGTATAGCTTGAACTTTAACCGGGTCCATCTCAAAACCTTCGCTGGAGATAATGTAACCCAAAAAACTAATTCTCTGTACAGCGAATTCACATTTCTCCAGCTTAGCAAAAAGCGAATTGTCCATTAATAACTGTAATACCTCACGTACGCTCCGCCAATGAGACTCCAGATCCGGCGAATAAATCAAAATGTCATCCAAGTACACAACCACATTTTTGCCGATCAAAGGCCCAAGGATGTCATTAATAAGATTCTGGAAAAATGCAGGAGCATTGGTAAGACCAAAAGGCATAACCAGATTCTCAAAATGACCCACAGGAGTGTTAAAAGCAGTCTTCCATTCGTCACCCTCCTTCATGCGCAACAGATTGTATGCCCCCTTAAGGTCAATTTTAGAGAACCACTTGGCCCCCATTAACTGGTTAAACAGATCAGGAATCAATGGTAGTGGGTAAGGATTGCGTACAGTAATTTTGTTAATCTCACGAAAATCCAGACAAGGACGTAAACCGCCGTCCTTTTTTTTTACAAAAAAAAATCCAACCGCCACAGGAGACTTAGAGGGCCTAATGTGACCGGCGGCCAAACTTGTCTGTATGTATTCCTCCAAAGCCTTCCTCTCAGGAATAGTAAGGTTAAATAAACGACTTTTAGGAAGAGTCGCTCCAGGGACAAATTCAATAGAGCAATCATAGTCTCTATGGGGAGGCAAAACCTGCGATTCCTTCTCAGAAAAAACTCTCCAAAAATCCTGAATAGGAACAGGCAATTCTCCCCTATCCAAAGCTGCAATACGCCCGTTACAACACTTGTCATAACATTTATGGCTCCAGGATTTAATTTCACTGGTAGACCAATCCAGTACAGGATTGTGAAATTTTAACCAGGGCAATCCCAATATTACTGGAGAAGGCAAATTATTCAACACTACCAAATCCAATTTCTCATGGTGAACACCATTAATAGTGAGAGGAAATTCACTGACCTTGAGAGTAATATTCTTCAAAGGGGAACCATCCACAGAAACCACAGCAATGGGGGATGACAAAGGTTCGGGTTTTAAATTGAGTCTTTCCAAGAATCCCCCATCAATTACATTCAGAGTAGACCCGCAATCAACAAACACCCGAAATTCCATTACTTTTTCCTGAGCAATCGTGGAAGCAGCTAAAAATACACCCTTGGAATTTAAACAGGCAATACGGGCGTGACTGACCATTTTTTTTTCTTTCTTCATACGAAGCTCACAGGCTTTTATCAAATGACCAGATTTTCCGCAATAGAAACACAAGCCTTCAAAAAAGCGACGGTCTTTTTCTTGAGAGCGAGGTGCCACCGATCCAATTTCCATCGGTTCACCACTGTTAGTACATACATTCTCATAACCAGAAACTGACATAGCAGAGGATTTGCTCTCATTAACCCTTGCACGCAGTCTTCTATCCACCCGTATAGCTAATTGCATAGCCTGTTGCAAATCTTCAGGTGTAGGATAAGCAATTAGCAGGTCTTTAACCCTTTCACTGAGCCCAGCAAGAAATAGACTTTTCAGAGCAGAATCGTTCCACCCTGTTTGAGTAGACCACCGACGGAAATGAGTACAATATTTTTCCACATTACCTGATCCTTGTTTTAAACGTCTCAACTCAGTCTCAGCTGATGCGACACGGTCAGGATCATCATATAATAGTCCCAAAGCAGAAAAAAAACTATCCACTGATCTGAAGCATGTATCACTAGGTTGCAAAGAAAAGGCCCACTCCTGAGGCTCTTTGCGCAAAAGTGACATTATGAACCCTACGCGCTGGGATTCATCCCCAGAGGACTTGGGTCTCAAACGAAAATACAATAAGCAAGCATTTTTAAATGAAAAAAATTCTCGGTGTTCACCAAAAAATAAATCCGGCAAACATACCTTAGGCTCCAAGAAATGTGCTCCAGGACAGTTACTCACGTGCTGATGGAGCTCGGCCACCTTCAGAGAGAGTCCCTGCAGGCGATGAGCCAAATCCTGAACCGACACCATGATGGAACAGAAAAATCTTTCCTTAGAGAATTTGCAGGCTGGACTTACTGTTATGATCTGCTACCAGAGCTAAGGAAAGAGAGGAGATCTGTCCCTGCGATAGAACTCAGCTTAATCCCTACGATGTAACAGGGGACCTGATCCTGCGATCAGACCTGCTAAAGTCCTAAGCTAGTCTGTACGGAGACCTATAGATGTGGGGAAGGAATCCCTACAAGTACTAAGGACTGGGAGGAATATGGGACACCTCCTAACAGAAATAGTAGCAGACAGACGAACAAACAAAATATATAGAACATAGAGGTCCGTAGACCAAGCAAACTAACAGAGCAAGACACAGAGCACAGGCTAGCTAGAAAGTAGATATACAATGAAGTCCAGCAAAGCCAGAAGGGCGGAGCAGGATTAAATAGGCTAACAAGGTCATGTGACCAGCAAAGGAAAAAAAACTAAGAGCAAGGTTCTAACACTGCGACCTCCACCACTCTTCCAAGGGGCATTAAAACCGTGTTGCTAAGCTACCTTGACCTCCACGTCAATTCCACGGGGCATTAAAACCGTCAATTTAAACCACTCTGAACTCCACAGCTCTTGCAAGAGGCATTGATATTGTCTTTTTATTCCAATGTAACCTTCAACACTCTTCCAAGGGGCATTGATATTGTCTTTTTATTCCACTGCAACTTACACCTCGCTTCCAAGGTGCATTAAAACCGTCTTGTTAAGCTACTGTGACCTCCACGTTTCTTTCACGGGGCATTGATATTGTCTTTTTATTCCACTGTAACCTCCACCACTCTTCCAAGGGGCATTGATATTGTCTTTTTATTCCACTGGGACCTTCACCACTCTTCCAAGTGGCATTGATATTGTCTTTTTAATCCACTGCGACCTCCACCACTTTTCCAATGGGCATTAAAACCGTATTGTTAAGCTACTGTGACCTCCACGACTCTTCCAAGGTGCATTAAAACCGTCAATTTAAACCACTCTGAACTTCACAGCTCTTGCAAGAGGCATTGATTTTGTCTTTTTATTCCACTGTAACCTACAGCACTCTTTCAAGGGGCATTGATATTGTCTTTTTATTCCACTACGACTTCCACCACTCTCCCAAGGTGCCTTAAAAACATCTTGTTTAGCAACTGTAACGTCCATGTCTATTCCACGGGGCATTGATATTGTCTTTTTATTCCACTGTATCCTCTACCACTCTTCCAAGGGGTATTGATATTGTCTTTTTATTCCACTGCGAGTTCCACCTTTCTTCTAAGGGGCATTGATATTGTCTTTTTAATCCACTGCGACCTCCACCACTCTTCCAAGGGGCATTGATATTGTCTTTTTTTTCCACTGTAACCTCCACCACTCTTCCAAGGGACATTGATATTGTCTTTTTAAACCATTTCGACCTCCACCACTCTTCCAAGGGGCATTAAAACAGTCTTGTTAATCAACTGTGACCTTCACCAATCTTCCAAGGGGCATTAAAACCGTCTTGTTAAGCTACTGTGACCTCCACGTCTCTTCCACGGGGCATTAATATTGTCTTTTTTTTCCACTGTAACCTCCACCACTCTTCCAAGGGACATTGATATTGTCTTTTTATTCTACTGCGACCTCCACCACTCTTCCACGAGGCATTGATATTGTCTTTTTAATCCACTGCGACCTCCACCACTTTTCCATGTGGCATTAAAACCGTCTTATTAAGCTACTGTGACCTCCACTTCTCTTCCAAGGGGCATTAAAGCCATCAATTTAAACCACTCTGAACTCCACAGCTATTGCAAGAGGCATTAATATTGTCTTTTTATTCCATTGTAATCTCCAGCGCTCTTCGAAGGGGCATTGATATTGTCTTTTCATTCCACTGCGACCTCCACCTCTCTCCCAAGGGGCATTAAAACCGTCTTGTTAAGCTGCTGTAACCTCAATGTCTATTCCACGGGGCATTGATCTTGACTTTTTATTCCACTGCGACTTCTACCTCTCTTCTAAGAGGCATTTATATTGTCTTTTAAATCCACTGCGACCTCCACTACTCTTCCAAGGCGCATTTAAACAGTCTTGTTAAGCTACTGAGACCTCCAGGTCTCTTCCAAGGGGCATTAAAAGCGTCTGGTTAAACCAATCTGAACTCCACAGCTCTTCCGAGGGGCATTGTTATTGTCATCTTATTCCACTGTAACCTCCACCACTCTTCCAAGGGGCATTGATTTTGTCTTTTTATGCCACTTTGACCTCCACCACTCTTCCAAGGGGCATTGATATTGTCTTTTTAATCCACTTCGACCTACACCACTCTTCCAAGGGGCATTAAAATGGTCTTGTTTAGCTACTGTGACGTCGAAGTCTCTTCCAAGGGGCGTTAAAACCATCTGGTTAAACCACTCTGAACTCCACAGCTCTTCCAAGGGGCATTTGTATTGTCTTTTTATTCCACTCTAACCTCCACCACTCTTCCAAGGGGCATTCACATTGTCTTTTTATTGTACTGCGACCTCCACCACTCTTCCAATGGGCATTCATATTGTTTTTTAGTCAACTGCGAACTCCACCCCTCTCCAAGGGGCATTAAAACCATCTTGTTAAGCTACTGTGACCTCCACGTGTCTTCGAACGGGCATTGATATTGTCTTTTTATTCAACTATAACCTCCACCAATCTTCCAAGGGGCATTTATATTGTTTTTTTACTCCACTGCAACCTCCACCACTCTTCCAAGGAGCATTAATATTGTCTTTTTAACCCACTGCGACCTCCACCACTCTACCAGGGGGCAATAAAACCGTCATGATAAGTTACTGTGACCACCACGTCTCTTCCAAGGGGTGTTAAAACCGTCTGGTTATTCCACTCTGAACTCCACAGCTCTTCTAAGGGGCATTATTATTGTCTTTTTATTCCACTATAACCTCCACGACTCTTCCAAGGGGCATTGATATTGTCTTCTTATCCACTGCGACCTTCACGAGTCCTCCAAGGGGCATTAAAACCATCTTGTTAAGCTACTGTGACCTCCACATCTCTTCCACGGGGCATTGGTATTGTCTTTTAATTCCACTGTAACATCCACCACTCGTCCAAGGGGCATTGATATTGTCTTTTTATTCCACTGCGACCTACACCACTCTTCCAAGGGGCATTGATATTGTCTTTTTAATCCACTGTGACCTCCACCACTCTTCCAAGGGGCATTAAAACCGTCTTGCTGAACTACTGTGACCTCAACGTCTCTTCCACGGGCCATTGATATTGTCTTTCTATTCCACTGAAACCTCCACCACTCATCCAAGGGGAATTGATATTGTCTTTTTATTCCAATGTAACCTCCTCCACTCTTCCAAGGGGCATTGATATTGTCTTTTTATTCCACGGTAATGTCCACCCCACTTCCAAGGGTCACTGATATTGTCTTTTTATTCCACTGCGACCTCCAACACTCTTCCAATGGGCATTGATATTCTCTTTTAAATCCACTGTGACCTCCACCACTCTTCCAAGGGGCATTAAAACAGTCTTGTTAAGCTACTGTGACCTCCACATCTCTTCCACGGGGCATTGATATTGTCTTTTTATTCCACTGCGGCCTCCACCACTCTTCCAAGGGGCATTGATATTGTCTTTTTATTCCACTGCGTCATCCACCACTCTCCCAAGGGGCATTAAAACGGTCTTGTTAAGCTGCTGTAACCTCCATGTCTATTTAACGGGGCATTGATATTGTCTTTTTATTCCAATGTAACCTCCACCACTCTACTAAGGGACAGTGATATTGTCTTTTTAAACCACTGCGACCTTCACCACTCTTCTAAGGGGCATTAAAACAGTCTTGATAAGCTACTGTGACCTCTACGTCTCTTCCAGGGGGCAATAAAACCATCTGGTTAAGCCATTCTGTACTCCACAGTTCTTCCAAGGAGCATTGATATTGTCTTTTTATTCGACTGTAACCTCAAACACTCTTCCAAGGGGCATTGATATTGACTTTTTATTCCACTGCGACCTACACCACTCTTCCAAGGGGCATTTATATTGTCTTTCCAATCCACTGCGACCTCCACCACACTTCCAAGTGGCATTAAAACCTTCTTGTTAGCTACTGTGACCTCCACGTCCCTTCCACTGGGCATTAATATTGTATTTTAATTCCACTGCGACCTCCACAACTCTTCCAAGGGGCATTGATATTGTCTTTTTAATCCACTGCGACCTCCACCACTTTTCCAAGGGGCATTAAAACCGTCTTTCTAAGCTACTGTGACCTCCACATCTCTTTCAACGGGCATTAACACCGTATCGTTAAACCACTCTGAACTCCAAAGATCTTCCAAGGGGCATTAATATTGTCTTTTTATTCCACTGTAACCTTCAACACTCTTCCATGGGGAATTGATATTGTCTTTTTATTCAACTGAGACTTCCACCACTCCTTCAAGGAGCATTGACATTGTCTTTTTAATCCACTTCGACCTCCACCACTCTTCCAAGGGGAATTAAAACAGTCTTGTTAATCTACTGTGAACTCCACGTCTCTTCAAAGGGGCATTAAAACCGTCAATTTAAACCACTCTCAACTCCGCAGCTCTTGCAAGGGGCATTGATATTGTCTTTTTATTCCACTGTAACCTCCACCACTCTTACAAGGGGCATTGATATTGTCTTTTTATTCCACTGCGACGTACACTAGTCTTCCAAGGGGCATTGATATTGTCTTTTTAATCCACTTCGACCTCCACCACTTTTCAAAGTGGCATTAAAAAAGTCTTGTCAATCTATTGTAACCTCCATGTCTCTTCCAAGGGGCATTAAAACCGTCAATTTAAACCACTCTCAGCTCCACAGCTCTTGCAAGGGGCTTTGATACTGTTTTTTATTCCACTGTAACCTCCAGCACGCTTCCAAGGGGCATTGATATTGTCTTTTTATTCCATTGCGACTTTCACCTCTCTTCCAAGGGACATTAAAACCATCTTGTTAAGCTACTGTGACATCCACGTCTCTTTCACAGGGCATTGATATCGTCTTTTATTCCACTGTAACCTCCACCTCTCTTCCAAGGGGCACTGATATTGTCTTTGTATTCCACTGTGACCTCCACCACTCTTCCATGGGACATTAAAACCATCTTGTTAAGCTACTGTGACCTCCATGTCTCTTCCACATGGCATTGATATTGTCTTTTTATTCCACTGTAACCTCCAACACTCTTCCAAGGGGCATTGATATTGTCTTTTTATTCAACTGAGACTTCCACCACTCCTTCAAGGAGCATTGACATTGTCTTTTTAATCCACTTCGACCTCCACCACTCTTCCAAGGGGCATTAAAACAGTCTTGTAAATCTACTGTGCACTCCTTGTCTCTTCCAAGGGGCATTAAAACCGTCAATTTAAACCACTCTCAACTCCGCAGCTCTTGCAAAGGGCATTGATATTATCTTTTTATTCCACTCTAACCTCCAGCACTCTTACAAGGGGCATTGATATTGTCGTTTTATTCCACTGCGACTTCCACCTCTCTTCCAAGGAGCATTATCACCGTATGCTTAAGCTACTGTGACATCCAACTCTCTTTCACGGGGCATTGATAGTGTCTTTTTATTCCACTGTAACCTTCACCACTCTTAGAAGAGGCATTGATATTGTCTTTTTATTCCACTGCGACATGCACCACTCTTCCAAGGGGCATTGATATTGTCTTTATATTCCACTGCGAACTCCACCACTCTTCCAAGAGGCATTGATATTGTCTTTTTAATCCACTGCGACCTCCACCACTTTTCCAAGGGGCATTAAAATCGTTTTGTTAAGCTACTGTGACCTCCACGTCACTTCCAAGGGGCATTAAAACCGTCTGGTTTAACGTCTCTGAACTCCAAAGTGTGGCGCCGGCGTCCCTGCCCTCTTCTAGGCTGGGACGCTGTTCCCCTCACCTCTCTGCTCCGTGCCCGGCGTCCTCCTCCCGCTCTGCTGGCAGCGCGCGCTCCTTCCCGGCCACTGTGCTTAGGGCGCGCGCGCGCGCTCTCCCTCCCTCTTAAAGGGGCCGCGCGCGCCGTCCTAAGGAGTCCCCGGCCAATGGCCGGAGGACTTCACCATATATAAGGCACCTCCTCCAAAATGGAGGTGCCCGAGCAATGTTGTTGCACTGTTCACTACTCTGCTTCAGCCCTCAGGTCCCGTTGCCAGTTACCTGCCAGATACCTGCCAGATTCCTGCCAGCTTGCTGTCTTATTCCTGCCTGATATCCTGCTACCTGCCTGCTAGCCTGAGGTCCGACGGTCTGCCTTACTACTCCTGTCAGTCTGTCTAAGGACCAGCCTGCCCGCTCACCTGGGAGCGCACATCAGCTACCTGCCTGCTTGCCTGAGGTCCGACGGTCTGCCTTCCAACTCCTGTCAGTCTGTCTATGGACCAGCTTGCCCGCTCACCTGGGAGCGCACATCTGCTCCCTGCCTGCTAGCCTACCTGGAGGCTCCGCCGTCACGTGCTGTGACCACCTGCCTGTCCAGTGACTCCTGCCCGCTCACCTGGGAGCGCTCATCTGCTACCTGCCTGCTAGCCTACCTGGAGGCTCTGCCGTCACATGCTGTAACCATCCGCCTGTCCAGAGACTTCTGCCTGCTCACCTGGGAGCGCTCATCTGCCGCCTGTCTGTTGGTCTTCCTGGAGGCTCCGCCGTCACATGCTGTGACCACCCGTTTATCCGGAGACTCTCGCCTGCTCACCTGGGAGCTCAGGTCTACCATCAGCCGCCACAGGTCGTACCAACCCTTTACCTAGAGACTGCCCCGGTCACTTGCCGTGACCATCTGCCCGTTCATCCAGAGACTGCCCCGGTCACTTGCCGTGACCATCTGCCCGTTCATCCAGAGACTGCCCCGGTCACTTGCCGTGACCATCTGCCCGTTCATCCAGAGACTGCCCCGGTCACTTGCCGTGACCTCCTGCCCGTTCATCCAGAGACTGCCCTGGTCACTTGCCGTGACCTCCAGCCCGTTCACTCAGAGACTGTCCCGGTCACCTGCTGTGACTTCCTGCCCGTCTTCCCTGGTCGCCACCCGCTCCCTTACAAGGACCGCCCCCTTGTATAGTAGCTCAGAGATTCCGCCTCCCAGACCCGTTACAGTTTGCTCGGGCCATGGAACCCGGTGGCACCCAAGCTCCCTCGCTCTCGGACCTGTGTCATGAACTGTCCCGTCAAAGGTCCCAACAGGAGTCCATCCTGGGTCACCTGCGGAATGTCAATTCTCGCCTGGACACTCTGACTGCTCCGCCAGCAACCTCCGCCAGTGCCATGACTCGCAATCCGGTAGCTCCGCTGCCCACTAATACCATGGTATCCTACCCCGGACCCCGGCTTTCTGCACCTCCTCGCTTCGGAGGAGACTCCGCCCAGGCTCGGGGCTTCATAAATCAGTGCACACTGCACTTTGAACTATTGTCCAACCAGTTTAACTCCGACCGGGCCAAAATTGCCTTCATCATGTCCCATCTCACTGGGGAGGCCCTGGCCTGGCTAAATCCTCTATGGGAGAGAGGAGACCCCCTGGTGTCCAACTTGCCTGCTTTTCTCACGGCTTTCAGGAAAGTCTTCGACGAATCCGGACGGAAGACCTCATCCGCATCATCACTGCTACGCCTCCGTCAGGGAAGTCTCACCGTGGGCCAATATGCCATACGGTTCCGTACCCTTGCCTCGGAGCTGGCCTGGGATAACGACGCTCTGGTATCCGTCTTCTGGGAGGGTCTGTCCGGCTGTATTAAAGATGAACTTGCCGGTCGGGACATTCCTACCACTCTCGATGACCTAATAACTCTTGCCACCCGGATTGACCTACGGTTCCAGGAGCGTGCCAAAGAGGTCACTCGTGAGAGGAGGTTTCCACGTCTAGCTCCTACTTTTCAGAAACCCGTCACTCCCTCCGTCTCTACCCAGGTACACTCTCCTGAGCCTATGCAGGTCGACCAGACCAAGATGGTCAAAACCCGTCAGGACTTACGCCGTGCCGAGGGGAGCTGCTTCTACTGTGGCAGTAAGGAGCACCGGATCCGTGCCTGCCCGGAGAGGTCGGGAAACGCCTGTGTCTAGGTTCGCTCAGAGAGGTCGACCTAGACAAGAATAAATCCTCTCCATCTCTGCTGCTGTCAGTCTCAATCGTCTGCGGGGAGAACCGTTATTTTGAACTAGCCCAACTTGACTCTGGAGCAGCCGGGAATCTTATTTCACAGTCCCTGGTAGAGAAATACCGCATCCCCACCAAACCTCTGGCTGTACCCTTGTCTGTTGCTGCTGTGGATGGGGGCCTCTTACCACGCCCCATCCAACTCATCACCGAATCCATTACTCTGCAGGTGGGAATGCTGCATTCTGAGAGTATCTCCTTTAATGTTCTGACTGGACTCTCTCACGCCCTCTTGCTAGGTCTACCTTGGCTCCAGAGACATGCACCCGTGCTTGACTGGCAGACCGGAGAGGTCCTTCGCTGGGGACAGGACTGCCATAAGACCTGTCTGGTTCCCGTCCATTTCGTCCGTCCTTCTCCTACCCCAGCTAATCTACCTGGACTTCCGATTCCTTATTGGTCTTATGCTGATATCTTTAATAAAAAGGAGGCAGAGACACTACCCCCTCATAGACCATACGACTGCCCTATCGACCTGTTACCCGGTACTACTCCTCCCCGTGGGCGTATTTATCCATTATCCGCTGCTGAGACCCGGTCGATGTCCGAATATATTGAGGAGAATCTGGCCAGGGGATTCATCCGGAAATCTACCTCCCCGGCGGGAGCAGGCTTCTTTTTCATCAAAAAGAAGGACGGCTCTCTCCGTCCCTGTATAGACTATAGAGGCCTTAACCAGATCACGGTGAAGAATAAGTACCCCCTTCCGCTCATTCCGGAGTTATTTGATCGTCTGAGGGGGGCTAGAATCTTCACCAAACTGGACCTCCGTGGGGCGTACAACCTGGTTCGTATCCGTCAGGGGGATGAATGAAAGACGGCATTCAACACCCGGGACGGCCACTATGAATATCTGGTAATGCCCTTTGGTCTGTGTAACGCTCCTGCCGTCTTTCAAGAGTTGGTCAATGACATCTTCCGGGACCTTCTCTACTCCTGCGTAGTGGTGTACCTGGACGACATCTTGGTCTTCTCTCCGGATCTCCAGACTCACCGGAGGGACGTTCGTCAGGTCCTGCTCAGGCTCAGGCAGAATCACCTCTTCGCTAAATACGAGAAGTGCCTCTTTGAGCAGACCTCGCTTCCGTTTTTGGGCTACATTATTTCTCAGACCGGCCTACGAATGGATCCAGAGAAACTGTCTGCCATCGAGAAATGGCCTCGACCGGAGGGGTTGAAGGCCATTCAGCGGTTCCTGGGCTTCGCCAACTACTACCGCCTCTTCATACCACACTTCTCTTCCCGGACTGCCCCAATTTCCGCGCTCACCCGTAAGGGTACTAATCCCAAAGAGTGGCCGCCCGAAGCAGAGGAGGCCTTTCTTTCCTTAAAACAGGCCTTCTCTTCCGCCCCGGTGCTGCATCGCCCGGACGGCAACAAGCAGTTCTTCCTGGAAGTTGACGCCTCCTCCTCTGGAGCCGGAGCGGTACTTACTCAAAAATCATCTTCCGGGAGGATGGTAACTTGTGGCTTCTTCTCTAAACTCTTCTCCTCCTCAGAGCGCAATTATTCCATAGGAGACCGAGAGTTATTGGCCATCAAACTGGCATTGGAGGAGTGGCGTTACCTGCTCGAGGGGGCTCTTCACCCGGTAATAATTTACACTGACCACAAGAACTTGGCTTACCTCCAGCATGCCCAGAGACTTAACCCGCGCCAAGCCCGGTGGTCCTTGTTTTTTGCTCGCTTTGATTTTGTTCTTCATTTTCGCCCGGCTGACAAAAACGTCAAGGCGGACGCCTTGTCTCGATCCTTTCTGGTGTCTGATCTCGAGGAAGATCCGAAACACATCATCGATCCCGCCAGAGTAATGCAGGTGGCTCCCGTGAGTCTAAATCGTCTCCCTCCCGGAAAGACGTTCGTATCAGTACCTGATCGGGAGAAGATCCTTCACTGGGGTCACTCGTCTAAACTGGCTGGCCATGCCGGTCAGAAAAAGACCCTCCAGCTTATTACCCGGCACTACTGGTGGCCTACCCTGCACAAGGACGTAATAGACTTTGTTTCTGCCTGTGTGTCCTGCGCCCGCAACAAGGTTCCGAGACATCTGCCAGCCGGTCGCCTCCTTCCGCTTCCTGTACCTGCTGCCCCCTGGCAGCATATAGCAATGGACTTTATAACTGACCTCCCAGTCTCTGCCGGTTGTACGGTCATTTGGGTGGTCGCTGACCGCTTCTCCAAGATGGCTCATTTCTTTCCCCTGCCAGGCCTCCCGTCTGCACCCGAGCTAGCTAAAGACTTTATTCGTCACATCTTTCGTCTTCATGGCCTGCCGTGTCGGATCGTGGGGTACAGTTCACCTCACGCTTCTGGAGAGCCACTTGTAAACTGCTAGACGTCACCCTGGACTTCTCTTCCGCTTACCACCCACAGTCCAATGGTCAAGTGGAGCGGATCAATCAGAACCTGACCAGTTACCTCCGGCACTTCGTTAATGCCCATCATTCAGACTGGGTGGATCTCCTACCATGGGCCGAGTTCTCTTATAACAATCACCAGAGCGAATCCTCCTCCAAATCCCCGTTTTTTGTAGTCTTCGGTCAGCATCCTCGGATTCCTTTTCCTGTCTCCACCTCTGTGGACAACCCGGCTGCGGAATCTCTCGTTAGCAAATTTTCCTCTATTTGGGAGAGTACCCGATCCGCACTCCTTCAGTCGTCCGAACGGATGAAAAGACACGCTGACAAAAAACGCCTGGATCCTCCACAATTTCGTCCTGGAGATAAAGTCTGGCTCTCATCTAAATATGTCCGACTCAAGATACCTTCTTACAAGTTAGGGCCTCGGTTCATCGGTCCTCTGGAGGTCATCAGTCAGATCAACCCGGTGGCCTATAAATTGAAACTCCCGGCCAACTTACGGATCCCTAACTCCTTCCATGTATCTCTCCTCAAACCTGTGGTACTTAACTCTTTTTCCAAGTCTACAGGTACGCCTCCTGCTCCGGTTTCTGCTGAGGACGAGTTTGAGGTAGAGAACATTCTTGACAACAAAAGGGTAAGAGGAAAGACCTTTTTTCTAGTAGATTGGAAGGGGTTTGGTCCTGAGGGGGAGCCCAGGGAGAACATCCATGCCCCTCTTATCCTTGCTAAATTTCTGTCTGGCCTAAAAAAGGGGGGGCCTAAAGGGGGGGTTACTGTAGCGCCGGCGTCCCTGCCCTCTGCTAGGCAGGGACGCTGTTCCCCTCACCTCTCTGCTCCGTGCCCGGCGTCCTCCTCCCGCTCTGCTGGCAGCGCGCGCTCCTTCCCGGCCACTGTGCTTAGGGCGCGCGCTCTCCCTCCCTCTTAAAGGGGCCGCGCGCGCCGTCCTAAGGAGTCCCCGGCCAATGGCCGGAGGACTTCACCATATATAAGGCACCTCCTCCAAAATGGAGGTGCCCGAGCAATGTTGTTGCACTGTTCACTACTCTGCTTCAGCCCTCAGGTCCCGTTGCCAGTTACCTGCCAGATACCTGCCAGATTCCTGCCAGCTTGCTGTCTTATTCCTGCCTGATATCCTGCTACCTGCCTGCTAGCCTGAGGTCCGACGGTCTGCCTTACTACTCCTGTCAGTCTGTCTAAGGACCAGCCTGCCCGCTCACCTGGGAGCGCACATCAGCTACCTGCCTGCTTGCCTGAGGTCCGACGGTCTGCCTTCCAACTCCTGTCAGTCTGTCTATGGACCAGCTTGCCTGCTCACCTGGGAGCGCACATCTGCTACCTGCCTGCTAGCCTACCTGGAGGCTCCGCCGTCACGTGCTGTGACCACCTGCCTGTCCAGTGACTCCTGCCCGCTCACCTGGGAGCGCTCATCTGCTACCTGCCTGCTAGCCTACCTGGAGGCTCTGCCGTCACGTGCTGTGACCATCCGCCTGTCCAGAGACTTCTGCCCGCTCACCTGGGAGCGCTCATCTGCCGCCTGTCTGTTGGTCTTCCTGGAGGCTCCGCCGTCACATGCTGTGACCACCTGTTTATCCGGAGACTCTCGCCTGCTCACCTGGGAGCTCACGTCTACCATCAGCCCGCCACAGGTCGTACCAACCCTTTACCTAGAGACTGCCCCGGTCACTTGCCGTGACCATCTGCCCGTTCATCCAGAGACTGCCCCGGTCACTTGCCGTGACCATCTGCCCGTTCATCCAGAGACTGCCCCGGTCACTTGTCGTGACCATCTGCCCGTTCATCCAGAGACTGCCCCGGTCACTTGCCGTGACCTCCAGCCCGTTCACTCAGAGACTGTCCCGGTCACCTGCTGTGACTTCCTGCCCGTCTTCCCTGGTCGCCACCCGCTCCCTTACAAGGACCGCCCCCTTGTATAGTAGCTCAGAGGTTCCGCCTCCCAGACCCGTTACACACAGCTCTTCCAAGGGGCATTGATATTGTATTTTTATTCCACTGTAACCTCCACCACTCTTCCAAGCGAAATTTATATTATCTTTTTATTCCACTGCGACCTCCACTACTCTTCCAAGGGGTCATTGATATTCTCTTTTTATTCCACTGCAACCTCCACCACTTTTCCAAGGGGCATTATAACCGTCTTGTTAAGCTACTATGACCTCCACGTCTCTTCCAAGGGGCATTAAAACCATCAATTTAAAGCACTCTGAACTCCACAGCTCTTGCAAGAGGCATTGATATTGTCTTTTTATTCCACTGTAACCTCCACCACTATTCCAAGGGGCATTGATTTTGTCTTTTTAATACACTGCGACCTCCATCTCTCTTCCAAGAAGCATTAAAACCGTCTTGTTTATCTATTGTGACCTTCACGTCTATTCCACGGTGCCTTAAAACCTTCTGGTTAAACCACTGTGAACTCCACAGCTCTTTCAAGGGGCTTTGATATTGACTTTTTATTCCACTGTAACCTCCACCACTCTTCCAAGGGGCATTGATATTGTCTTTTTATTTTACTGCGACCTCCACCACTCTTCCAAGATTCATTAATATTGTCTTTTTATTCCACTGCGACCTCCACCACTCATCCAAGGGTCATTGATATTGTCTTTTTATTCCACTGTAACCTCCAGCACTCTTCCAAGGGGCACTGATATTGTCTTTTTTTTCCACTGCAACCACCAACACTCTTCAAATGGGCATTGATATTGTATTTTAATTCCACTGCGACCTCCAAAACTCTTCCAAGGGGCATTGATATTGTCTTTTTAATCCACTGCGACCTCCACCACTTTTCAAAGGGGCATTAAAACCGTCATGTTAAGCTACTGTGACCTCCACGTCTCTTCCAAGGGGCAACAAAACAGTCTGGTTAAACGACTCTGAACTCCACAGCTCTTCCAAGGGGCATTGGTTTTGTATTTTTATTCCACTCTAACCCCCACCAGTCTTCCAAGGGGCATTGACATTGTTTTTTAATTCCACTGCAACCTCCACCACTATTCCAAGGGGCATTAAAACCATCTTGTTAAACTATTATAACCTCGACGTCTCTTCCACTGGGCATTGTTATTGTCTTTTTATTCCACTGTAACATCCACCACTCTTCCAAGGGGCATTGATATTGTCTTTTTATTCCACTGCTACCTCCACCACTCTTCCAAGGGGCATTGATATTGTCTTTTTAATCCACTGTGACCGCCACCATTCTTCCTTGTGGCATTAAAACAGTCTTTTTAAGCTACTGTGACCTCCACGTCTCTTCCAAGGGGCATTGATATTGTCTTTTTATTCCACTGCGACCTCCACCACTCTTCCAAGGGGCATTGACATTGTCTTTTTAATCCACTTCGACCTCCACCACTTTTCCAAGGGGCATTAAAAAAGTCTTGTTAATCTACTGTAACCTCCACTTCTCTTCCAAGGGGCATTAAAACCGTCAATTTAAACTACTCTCAGCTCCACAGCTCTTGCAAGGGGCTTTGATATTGTTTTTTATTCCACTGTAACCTCCAGCACTCTTCCAAGGGGCATTGATATTGTCTTTTTATTCCACTGCGACTTTCACCTCTCTTCCAAGGGACATTAAAACCATCTTGTTAAGCTACTGTGACATCCACGTCTCTTTCACTGGGCATTGATATTGTCTCTTATTCCACTGTAACCTCCACCACTCTTCCAAGGGACATTGATATTGTCTTTTTATTCTACTGCGACCTCCACCACTGTTCCATGGGACATTAAAACCATCTTGTTAAGCTACTGTGACCTCCATGTCTCTTCCACAGGGCATTGATATTGTCTTTTTATTCCACTGTAACCTCCAACACTTTTCCAAGGGACATTGATATTGTCTTTTTAATCAACTGAGACTTCCATCACTTCTTCAAGGAGCATTGACATTGTCTTTTTAATCCACATCGACCTCCACCACTCTTCTAAGGGGCAATAAAACAGTCTTGTTAATCTACTGTGAACTCCACGTCTCTTCCAAGGGGCATTAAAACCGTCAATTTATACCACTCTCAACTCCACAACTCTTGCAAAGGGCATTGATATTATCTTTTTATTCCACTGTAACCTCCAGCACTCTTCCAAGGGGCATTGATTTTGTCTTTTTATTCCACTGCGACTTCCACCTCTCTTCCAAGGGGCATTAAAACCGTCTTCTTAAACTACTGTGACATCCACGTCTCTTTCACTGGGCATTGATATTGTCTTTTTATTCCACTGTAACCTTCACCACTCTTAGAAGGGGCATTGATATTGTCTTTTTATTCCACTGCGACCTCCACCACTCTTCCAAGGGGCATTGATATTGTCTTTTAATTCCACTGCGACCTCCACCACTCTTCCAAGAGGCATTGATATTGTCTTTTTAATCCAATGCGACCTCCACCACTTTTCCAAGGGGCATTAAAATCATTTTGTTAAGCTACTGTGACCTCCACGTCACTTCCAAGGGGCATGAAAACCGCCTGGTTTAACTTCTCTGAACTCCATAGCTCTTCCAAGGGGCATTGATATTGTCTTTTCATTCCACTGTAACCTCCACCACTCTTCCAAGGGAAATTGATATTATCTTTTTATTCCACTGCTACCTCCACTACTCTTCCAAGGGGCATTGATTTAGTCTTTTTATTCCACTGCGACCTCCACCACTCTTTCAAGGGGCATTTATATTGTCTTTTTAATCCACTTCAACCTCCACCACTTTTCCAAGGGGCATTAAAACCATCAATTTAAACCACTCTGAACTCCACAGCTCTTGCAAGAGGCATTGATATTGTCTTTTTATTCCACTGTAACCTCCACCACTCTTCCAAGGGGCATTGACATTGTCTTTTTATTTTACTGCGACCTCCACCACTCTTCCAAGGGGCATTAATATTGTCTTTTTATTCCACTGCGACCTCCACTACTCTTCCAAGGGTCATTGATATTGTCTTTTTATACCACTGTAACCTCCACCACTCTTCCAAGGGGCACTGATATTGTCTTTTTATTCCACTGCGACCTCCAGCACTCTTCCAATGGGCATTGATATTCTCTTTTTAATTCACTGTGACATCCACCACTTTTCCAAGGGGCATTAAAACCGTCTTGTTAAGCTACTGTGATCTCCACGTCTCTTCCAAGGGGCATTAAAACCAGCAATTTAAACCACTCTGAACTCCACAGCTCTTGCAAGAGGCATTGATATTGTCTTTTTAATCCACTGCGACCTCCATCTCTCTTAAAAGAAGCATTAAAACCGTCTTGTTTAGCTACTGTGACCTCCACGTCTATTCCACGGTGCCTTAAAACCTTCTGGTAAAACCACTGTCAACTCCACAGCTCTTCCAAGGGGCATTGATATTGTCTTGTTATTCCACTGTAACCTCCACCACTCTTCAAAGGGGCATTGATATTGTCTTTTTATTTTACTGCGACCTCCACCACTCTTCCAAGGGGCATTAATATTGTCTTTTTTTTCCACTGCGACCTCCACCACTCTTCCAAGGGTCATTGATATTGTCTTTTTATTCCACTGCGACCTCCACCTCTCTTCCAAGGGGCATTAAAACCATCTTGTTAAGCTACTGTGACCTCCAAGTCTCTTCCACGAGGCATTGATATTGTCTTTTTATTCCACTGCCACCTCCACATCTCTTCCAAGGGGAATTGATATTGTCTTTTTAATCCACTGCGACCTCCACCACTCTTCCAAGGGGCATTAAAACAGTTTTGATAAGCTACTGTGACCTCCACGTCTCTTCCAAGGGGCATTAAAACCGTCTGGTTAAACCACTCTGAACTCCACAGCTCTTCCAAGAGGCATTGATATTGTCTTTTTATATGAGTGTAACCTCCACCACTCTTCAAAGGGGCATTAAAACCGTCTTGTTAAGCTACTGTGACCTCCACTTCTCTTCCAAGGTGCATTAAAATCGTCAATTTAAACCACTCTGAACTCCACAGCTCTTGCAAGAGGCATTGATATGGTCTTTTTATTCCACTGTAACCTCCACCACTATTCCAAGGGGCGTTGATTTTGTCTTTTTAATCCACTGCGACCTCCATCACTCTTCCAAGAAGCATTAGAACCGTCTTGTTTAGCTACTGTTACCACCACGTCTATTCCACGGTGCCTTAAAACCTTCTGGTTAAACCACTGTGAACTCCACAGCTCTTCCAAGGTGCATTGATATTGTCATTTTATTCCACTGTAACCTCCACCACTCTTCCAGGGGGCATTGATATTGTCTTTTTATTTTACTGCGACCTCCACCACTCTTCCAAGGGGCATTAATATTGTCTTTTTATTCCACTGCGACCTCCACTACTCTTCCAAGGGTCATTGATATTGTCATTTTATTCCACTGTAACCTCCACCACTCTTCCAAGGGGCATTGATATTGTCTTTTTATTCCACTGCGACCTCCACCTCTCTTCCAAGGGGCATTAAAGCCATCTTGTTAAGCTACTGTGACCTCCAAGTCTCTTCTACGAGGCATTGATATTGTCTTTTTATTCCACTGCGACCTCCACATCTCTTCCAAGGGAAATTGATATTGTCTATTTATTCCACTGCGACCTCCACCTCTCTTCTAAGGGGCATTGATATTGTCTTTTTAATCCACTGCGACCTCCACCACTCTTCCAAGGGGCATTAAAACAGTCTTGATAAGCTACTGTGACCTCCACGTCTCTTCCAAGGGGCATTAAACCGTCTGGTTAAACCACTCTGTACTCCACAGCTCTTCCAAGAGGCATTGATATTGTCTCTGTTTTCCACTGCGACCTCCACCACTCTTCCAATGGGCTTTGATATTGTCTTTTATATCCACTACGACCTCCACCACTCTTCCATTGGGTATTAAAACCGTCTTGTTAAGCTACTGTGAACTCCAAGTCTCTTCCAAAGGGCATTAAAACCGTCTGGTTAAATCGCTCTGAGCTCCACAGTTTTTCCATGGGGCATTGACAATGTATTTTTATTCCATTGTAACCTTCTGCACTCTTCCAAGTGCATTGATATTGTCTTTTTATTCCTCTGCTACGTCCATGACTCTTCCAAGGGGGATTAAAACCGTCTTGTTAAGCTACTGTGACCTCCACGTCTCTTCAGCAGGGCATTGAAACTGTCTTTTTATTCCACTGTAAGCTCCACCACTCATCTAAGGGGCATTGATATTGTCTTTTTATTCCACTGCGACCTCCACCACTCTTCCAAGGCGCATTTATAATGTCTTTTTATCCCACTGCGACCTCCACCACTCTTCCAAGGCTCATTGATATTGTCTTTTTAATCCAATGCGACCTCCACCACTCTACTAAGGGGCATTAAAACCGTCTTGTTAAGCTCTTGTGACCTCCACATCTCTTCCACGGGGCATTGATATTGTCTTTCTTTTAACTGTAACCTCCACTACTGTTCCAAGGGGCATTGATATTGTCTTTTTATTCCACTGTAACCTCCATCACTCTTCCAAGCGGCATTGATATTGTCTTTTTATTCAACTGTAAACTTCACCACTCTTCCAAGGGGCATTGATATTGTCTTTTTATTCCACTGTAACCTCCACCACTCTTCCAAGGGGCATTCATATTGTCTTCTTAATCCACTGCGACCTCCACTACTTTTCCAAGGGGCATGAAAAACGTCTTGTTAAGCTACTGTCACCTCCACGTACCTTCCAAGGGGCATGAAAACCATCAATTTAAACCACTCTGAACTCCACAGCTCTTGCAAGGGGCATTGATAATGTCTTTTTTTTCCAATGTAACCTCCAGCACTCTTCCAAGGGGCATTGATATTGTATTTTTATTCCACTGTGACCTTCACCACTCTTCCAATGGGCATTGTTATTGTCTTTTTAATCGCCTGCAACCTCCACCACTCTTCCAAGGGGCATTAAAACCATCTTGTTAAGCTACTGTGACCTCCACGTCCCTTCCACGGGGCATTGATATTGTCTTTTTATTCCACTGCCACCTCCACCACTCTACCAAGGGGCAATGATATTGTCTTTTTAATCCACTGCGAACTCCACCACTCTTCCAAGGGGCATTAAAACCATCTGGTTAAACCACTCTGAACTCCACAGCTCTTCCAAGGGGCATTAGTATTGTCTTTTTATTCCACTCTAACCTCCACCACTCTTCCAAGGGGCATTGACATTGTCTTTTTATTCCACTGCGACCTCCACCAGTCCTCCAAGAGGCATTAAAACCGTCTTGTTAAGCTACTGTGACCTCCACGTCTCTTCAAAGGGGCATTGAAACTGTCTTTTTATTCCACTGTAACCTCCACCACTCGTCCAAGGGGCATTGATATTGTCTTTTTATTCCACTCCGACCTCCACCACTCTTCCAAGGGGCATTTATAATGTCTTTTTATTCCACTGCGACCTCCACCACTTTTCCAAGGCTCATTGATATTGTATTTTTAATCCACTGCGACCTCCAACACTCTTCCAAGGGGCATTAAAACCGTCTTGTTAAGCTGTTTTGACCTCCACATCTCTTCCACGGGGCATTGATATTGTCTTTCTTTTAACTGTAACCTCCACCACTGTTCCAAAGGGCATTGATACTGTCTTTTTATTCCACTGTAACCTCCATCACACTTCCAAGCAGCATTGATATTGTCTTTTTATTCAACTGTAACCTTCACCACTCTTCCAAGGGGCATTGATATTGTCTTCTTATTCCACTGTAACCTCCACCACTCTTCCAAGGGGCATTCATATAGTCTTTTTCATCCACTGCGACCTCCACTACTTTTCCAAGGGGCTTTAAAACCGTCTTGTTAAGCTACTGTCACCTCCACGTACCTTCCAAGGGGCATTAAAACCATCAATTTAAACCTCTCTGAACTCCACAGCTTTTGCAAGGGGCATTGATAATGTCTTTTTTTTCCAATGTAACCTCCAGCACTCTTCCAAGGGGCATTGATATTGCCTTTTTAATCCACTGCAACTTCCACCTCTCTTCCAAGGGGCATTAAAACCGTCTTGTTAAGCTACTGTGACCTCCACGTCTCTTTCACGGGGCATTGATATTGTCTTTTTATTCCACTGTAACCTCCACCACTCTTCCAAGGGGCATTGATATTGTCTTTTTATTCCAATGGGACCTTCACCACTCTTCCAAGTGGCATTGTTATTGTCTTTTTAATCCACTGCGACCTCCACCACTCTTCCAAGAAGCATTAAAACCGTATTGTTAAACTATTGTGACCTCCACTTCTCTTCCAAGGTGCATTAAATCCGTCAATTTAAACCACTCTGAACTCCACAGCTCTTGCAAGAGGCATTGATATTGTCTTTTTCCTCCACTGTAACCTACAGAACTCTTTCAAGGGGCAATAATATTGTCTTTTTATTCCACTATGACTTACACCACTCTCCCAAGGTGCATTAAAAACATCTTGTTTAGCTACTGTAACGTCCATGTCTATTCCACGGGGCATTGATATTGTCTTTTTGTTCCACTGCGACTTCCACGTCTCTTCTAAGGTGCATTGATATTGTCTTTTTAATCCACTGCGACCTCCACCACTCTTCCAAGAGGCAATAAAACAGTCTTGTTAAGCTACTGTGACCTCCACGTCTCTTCCAAGTTTCATTAAAACCATCTGGTTAAACCATTCTGAACTTCATAGCTCTTTCAAGGGGCATTGATATTGTCTTTTTAATCCTCTGTGACCTCCACCACTCTTCCAAGGGAATTAAAACTGTCTTGTTAATCTACTGTGACCTCCACGTCTCTTCCAAGGGGCAATAAAACCATCTGGTTAAACCACTCTGAACTCCACAGCTCTTTCAAGGGGCATTGGTATTGTCTTTTTATTCCACTCTAACCTCCACCACTCTTCCAAGGGGCATTGACATTGTCTTTTTATTCCACTACGACCTCCATCATTCTTCCAAGGGGCATTGATATTGTGTTTTTATTCCACTGCCACCTCCACCACTCTTCCAAGGGGCATTGCTATTGTCTTTTTATTCCACTGCGACCTCCACCACTTTTCCAAGGGGCATTAAAAACGTCTTTTTAAGCTACTGTGACCTCCACGTCACTTCCAATGGGCATTAAAACCATCTGGTTAAAGCACTCTGAACTCCACAGCTCTTCCAAGGGGCATTGGTATTGTATTTTTATTCCACTCTAACCTCCACCACTATTCCAAGGGGCATTGGCATTGTCTTTTTATTCCACTGCGACCTCCACCATTCTTCCAAGGGGCATTAAAACAGTCTTGTTAAGCTACAGTGACCTCCACATCTCTTCCACGGGGCATTGATATGGTATTTAAATTCCACTGTAACCTCCACCACTCTACCAAGGGGCATTGATGTTGTCTTTTTATTCCACTGCGACCTCCATCATTCTTCCAAGGGGCATTGATATTGTCTTTTTAATCCACTGCGACCTCCACCACTTTTCCAAGGGGCATTAAAAACGTCTTTTTAAGCTACTGTGACCTCCACGTCACTTCCAATGGGCATTAAAAGCGTCTGTTTAAACCACTCTGAACTCCACAGCTCTTCCAAGGGGCATTGGTATTGTTTTTTTAATCCACTCTAACCTCCACCACTTTCCAATGGGCATTGATATTGTCTTTTTAATCCACTGCGACCTCCACCACTCTTCCAAAGGGCATTAAAAACATCTTCTTAAGCTACTGTGACCTCCACGTCTCTTCCACGGGGCATTGATATTGTCTTTTTATTCCACTGCGACCTCCACCACTCTTCCTCGGGCTATTGATATTGTCTATTTAATCCACTGCAACCTCCACCACTCTTCCATGTGGCATTAAAACCATCTTGTTAAGCTACTGTGACCTCCATGTCTCTTCCAATGGGCATTAAAACCGTATGGTTAAACCAATCTGAACTCCACAGAACGTCCAAGGGGCATTGATATTGTCTTTTTATTCCACTGTAACCTCCACCACTCTTCCAAGGGGCATTGATATTGTCTTTTTATTCCTCTGCGACCTCCACCACTTTTCCAAGGGGCATTAAAAAAGTCTTTTTAAGCTACTGTGACCTCCACGACACTTCCAATGGGCATTGATATTGTGTTTTTATTCCACTGGAACCTCCAACACTCTTCCAAGGTGCATTGATATTGTCTTTTTATTCCACTGAGACTTCAACCACTCCTTCAAGGAGCATTGACATTGTCTTTTTAATCCACTTCGACCTCCACCACTCTTCCAAGGGGCATTAAAACCGTCTGGTTAAGTTACTGTGACCTCCACGTCTCTTCCAAGGATCGTTAAAACCGTCTGGTTATACCACTCTGAACTCCACAGCTCTTCCAAGGGGCATTATTATTGTCTCTTTATTCCACTGTAACCTCCACCACTCTTCCAAGCGGCATTGATATTGTCATTTTATTCCACTGAGACCTCCACCAGTCCTCCAAGAGGCATTAAAACCGTCTTGATAAGCTACTGTGACCTCCACGTCTCTTCCAAGGATTGTTAAAACCGTCTGGTTATACCACTCTGAACTCCACGTCTCTTCCACGGGGCATTGATATTGTCTTTTTATTCCACTGCGACAACCACCACTCTTCCAAGGGTCATTTATAATGTCATTTTATTCAACTGCGACCTCCACCACACTTCCAAGGCTCTTTGATATTGTCTTTTTAATCCACTGCGACCTCCACCACTCTTCCAAGGGGCATTAAAACCATCTTGTTAATCTATTGTGACCTCCACATCTCTTCCACGGGGGCATTGATATTGTCTTTATTTTAACTGTAACCTCCACAACTGTTCCAAAGGGCATTGATATTGTCTTTTTATTCCACTGTAACCTCCATCACTCTTCCAAGGGGCATTGATATTGTCTTTTTATTCAACTGTAACCTTCACCACTCTTCCAGGGGGCATTGCTATTGTCTTTTTATTCCACTGTAACCTCCACCACTCTTCCAAGGGGCATTCATATTGTCTTTTTAATCAATTGCGACCTCCACCACTTTTCCAAGGGGCATTAAAACCGTCTTGTTAAGCTATTGTCACCTCCACGTCCCTTCCAAGGGGCATTAAAACCGTCAATTTAAACCACTCTGAGCTCCACAGCTCTTGCAAGGGGCATTGATATTGTCTTTTATTTCCAATGTAACCTCCAGCACTATTCCAAGGGGCATTGATATTGTCTTTTTATTCCACTGCAACTTCCACCTCTCTTCCAAGGGGATTTAAAACCGTCTTGTTAAGCTACTGTGACCTCCACGTCTCTTTCACGGGGCATTGATATTGTCTATTTATTCCACTGTAACCTCCACCACTCTTCCAAGGGGCATTGATATTGTCCTTTTAATCCTCTGTGACCTCCACCACTTTTCCAAGGGGCATTAAAACCGTCTTGTTAATCTACTATGATCTCCACGTCTCTTCCAAGGGGCAATAAAACCATCTGGTTAAACAACTCAGAACTCCACAGCTCTTCCAAGTGGCATTTGGTATTGTCTTTTTATTCCACTGCGACCTCCACCAGTCCTCCAAGAGGCATTAAAACCGTCTTGTTAAGCTACTGTGACCTCCACGTCTCTTCAACGGGGCATTAAAACAGTCTTTTTATTCCACTGTAACCTCCACCACTCGTCCAAGGGGCATTGATATTGTCTTTTTATTCCACTGCGACCTCCACCACTCTTCCAAGGGGCATTTATAATGTCTTTTTATTCCACTGCGACCTCCACCACTCTTCCAAGGCTCACTGATATTGTCCTTTTAATTCACTTCGACCTCCACCACTCTTCCAAGGGGCATTAAAACCGTCTTGTTAACCTTATTTGACCTCCACATCTCTTCCAAGGGGCATTGATATTGTCTTTCTTTTAACTGTAACCTCCACCACTGTTCCAAGGGGCATTGATATTGTCTTTTTATTCCACTCTAACCTCCATCACACTTCCAAGCAGCATTGATGTTGTCTTTATATTCAACTGTAATCTTCACCACTCTTCCAAGGGGCATTGATATTGTCTTTTTATTCCACTGTAACCTCCACCACTCTTCCAAGGGGCATTCATATTGTCTTTTTAATCCACTGCGACCTCCACTACTTTTCCAAGGGGCATTAAAACCGTCTTGTTAAGCTACTGTCACCTCCACGTACCTTCCAAATGGCATTAAAACCGTCAATTTAAACCACTCTGAACTCCATAGCTCTTGCAAGAGGCATTGATATTGTCTTTTTACTCCACTGTAACCTACAGCACTCTTTCAAGGGGCAATAATATTGTCTTTTTATTCCACTACGACTTCCACCACTCTCCCAAGGTGCATTAAAAACATCTTGTTTAGCTACTGTGACATCCATGTCTATTCCACGGGGCATTGATATTGTCTTTTTATTCCATTGCGACTTCCACCTCTCTTCTAAGGGGCATTGATATTGTCTTTTTAATCCACTGCGACCTCCACCACTCTTCCAAGAGGCAATAAAACAGTCTTGTTAAGCTACTGTGACCTCCACGTCTCTTCCACGGGGCATTAAAACCATCTGGTTAAACCACTCTGCACTCCATAGCTCTTTCAAGAGGCATTGATATTGTCTTTTTATTTCACTGTAACCTCCACCACTCTTTCAAGGGGCATTGATATTGTCTTTTTATTCCACTGCGACCTCCACCACTCTTCCAAGGGGCATTAAAACTGTCTTGTTAAGCTACTGTGACCTCCATGTGTCTTTCACGGGGCATTGATATTGTCTTTTTAATCCTCTGTGACCTCCACCACTTTTCCAAGGGGCATTAAAACCGTCTTGTTAATCTACTGTGACCTCCACGTCTCTTCCAAGGGGCAATAAAACCATCTGGTTAAACCACTCTGAACTCCACAGTTCTTTCAAGGGGCATTGGTATTGTCTTTTTATTCCACTCTAACCTCCACCACTCTTCCAAGGGGCATTGACATTGTCTTATTATTCCACTGCGACCTCCATCATTCTTCCAAGGGGCATTGATATTGTCTTTTTATTCCACTGCCACCTCCACCACTCTTCCAAGGGGCATTGATATTGTCTTTTAAATCCACTGCAACCTCCACCACATTTCCAAGGGGCATTAAAAACGTCTTTTTAAGCTACTGTGATCTCCACGTCACTTCCATTGGGCATTAAAACCGTCTGGTTAAACCACTCTGAACTCCACAGCTCTTCCAAGGGGCATTGGTATTTTCTTTTTATTCCACTCTAACCTCCACCACTCTTCCAAGGGGCATTGACATTGTCTTTTTATTCCACTGCGACCTCCACCATTCTTCCAAGGGGCATTAAAATAGTCTTGTTAAGCTACAGTGACCTCCACATCTCTTCCACGGGGCATTGGTATTGTATTTAAATTCCATTGTAACCTCCACCACTCTACCAAGGGGCATTGATATTGTCTTTTTGTTCCACTGCGACCTCCATAATTCTTCCAAGGGGCATTGATATTGTCTTTTTATTCCACTGCCACCTCCACACCTCTTCCAAGGGTCATTGATATTGTCTTTTTAATCCACTGCGACCTCCACCACTTTTCCAAGGGGCATTAAAAACGTCTTTTTAAGCTACTGTGACCTCCACGTCACTTCCAATGGACATGAAAACTGTCTGTTTAAACCACTCTGAACTCCACAGCTCTTCCAAGGGTCATTGGTATTGTCTTTTTATTCCACTCTAACCTCCACCACTCTTCCAAGGGACATTGACATTGTCTTTTTATTCCACTACGACCTCCACCATTCTTCCAAGGGGCATTAAAACTGTCTAGTTAAGCTACAGTGACCTCCACATCTCTTCCACGGGGCATTGATATTGTATTTAAATTCCACTGTAACCTCCACCACTCTACCAAGGGGCATTGATATTGTATTTTTATTCCGCTGCGACCTCCACCGCTTTTCAATTGTCATTGATATTGTCTTTTTAATCCACTGCGACATCCACCACTCTTCCAAAGGGCATTAAAACCATCTTCTTAACCTACTGTGACCTCCACGTCTCTTCCACGGGGCATTGCTATTGTCTTTTTATTCCACTGCGACCTCCACCACTCTTCCTCGGGCAATTGATATTGTCTTTTTAATCCACTGCAACCTCCACCACTCTTCCATGTGGCATTAAAACCATCTTGTTAAGCTACTGTGACCTCCATGTCTCTTCCAACGGGCATTAAAACCGTATGGTTAAACCAATCTGAACTCCACAGAACTTCCAAGGGGCATTGATATTGTCTTTTTATTCCACTCTAACCTGCACCACTCTTCCAAGGGGCATTGATATTGTCTTTTTATTCCACTGCGACCTCCACCACTCTTCAATGGTCCATTAGAACAGTCTTGTTAAGCTTCTGTGACCTCCATGTCTCTTCCACAGGGCATTGATATTGTCTTTTTATTCCAGTGGAATCTCCAACACTCTTCCAAGGTGCATTGATATTGTCTTTTTATTCCACTGAGACTACAACCACTCCTTCAAGGAGCATTGACATTGTCTTTTTAATCCACTTCGACCTCCACCACTCTTCCAAGGGGCATTAAAACCGTCTTGCTAAGTTACTGTGACCTCCACATCTCTTCCAAGGATCGTTAAAACCGTCTGGTCGCACCACTCTGAACTCCACATCTCTTCCAAGGGGCATTATTATTGTCTTTTTATTCCACTGTAACCTCCACCACTCGTCCAAGGGGCATTGATATTGTCTTTTTATTCCACTGCGACCTCCACCACTCTTCCAAGGGGCATTTATAATGTCTTTTTATTCCACTGTGACCTCCACCACTCTTCCAAGGCTCATTGATATTGTCTTTTTAATCCACTGCGACCTGCACCACTCTTCCAAGGGGCATTAAAACCTTCTTGTTAAGATATTGTAACCTCCACATCTCTTCCACGGGGCATTGATTTTGTCTTTATTTTATCTGCAACCTCCACAACTGTTCCAAGGGGCATTGATATTGTCTTTTTATTCAACTGTAACCTCCATCACTCTTCCAAGGGGCATTGATATTGTATTTTTATTCAACTGTAACCTTCACCACTCTTCCAAGGGGCATTGATATTGTCTTTTTATTCCACTGCAACCTCCAACACTCTTCCAAGGGGCATTCATATTGTCTTTTTAATCCACTGCGACCTCCACCACTTTTCCAAGGGGCATTAAAACCGTCTTGTTAAGCTACTGTTACCACCACGTCCCTTCCAAGGGGTATTAAAACCATCAATTTACACAACTCTGAGCTCCACAGTTCTTGCAAGGGGCATTGATATTGTCTTTTTTTCCAATGTATCCTCCAGCACTATTCCAAGGGGCATTGATATTGTCTTTTTATTCCACTGCAACTTCCACCTCTCTTCCAAGGGGCATTAAAACCGTCTTGTTAAGCTACTGTGACCTCCACGTCTCTTTCACGGGGCATTGATATTGTCTTTTTATTCCACTATAACCTCCACCACTCTTCCAAGGGGCATTAATATTGTCTTTTTATTCCACTGGGACCTTCACCACTCTTCCAAGTGGCATTGTTATTGTCTTCTTAATCCACTGCGACCTCCACCACTCTTCCAAGGGGCATTAAAACCGTATTGTTAAACTACTGTGACCTCCACGTCTCTTCCAAGGTGCATTAAAACCGTCAATTTAAACCACTCTGAACTCCACAGCTCTTCCAAGTGGCATTGATATTGTCTTTTTATTACACTGTAACCTCCACCATTCTTCCAAGGGGTATTGATATTGTCTTTTTAATGCACTGTGACATTCACCACTCTTCCAAGGGGCATTAAAACCATCTGGTTAAACAACTCTGAACTCCATAGCTCTTTCAAGAGGCATTGATATTGTCTTTTTATTTCACTGTAACCTCCACCACTCTTTCAAGGGGCATTGATATTGTCTTTTTAATCATCTGTGACCTCCACCACTTTTCCAAGGGGCATTAAAACCGTCTTGTTAATCTACTGTGACCTCCACGTCTCTTCCAAGGGGCAATAAAACCATCTTGTTAAACCACTCTGTACTCCACAGCTCTTCCAAGGGGCATTGGTATTGTCTTTTTAGTCAACTCTAACCTCCACCACTCTTCCAAGGGGCATTGACATTGTCATTTTATTCCTCTGCAACCTCCATCATTCTACCAAGGGGCATTGATATTGTCTTTTTATTCCACTGCCACCTCCACCACTCTTCCAAGGGACATTGATATTGTCTTTTTAATCCACTGCGACCTCCACCACTTTTCCAAGGGGCATTAAAAATGTCTTTTTAAGCTACTGTGACCTCCACGTCACTTCCAATGGGCATTAAAACCGTCTGGTTAAACCACTCTGAACTCCACAGCTCTTCCAAGGGGCATTGGTTTAGTCTTTTTATTCCACTCTAACCTCCACCACTCTTCCAAGGGGCATTGACATTGTCTTTTTATTCCACTGCGACCTCCACCACTCTTCCAAGGGGCATTAAAACCGTATTGTTAAACTACTGTGACCTCCACGTCTCTTCCAAGGTGCATTAAAACCGTCAATTTAAACCACTCTGAACTCCACAGCTCTTCCAAGTGGCATTGATATTGTCTTTTTCTCCACTGTAACCTCCACCATTCTTCCAAGGGGTATTGATATTGTCTTTTTAATGCACTGCGACCTTCACCACTCTTCCAAGGGGCATTAAAACCATCTGGTTAAACAACTCTGAACTCCATAGCTCTTTCAAGAGGCATTGATATTGTCTTTTTATTTCACTGTAACCTCCACCACTCTTTCAAGGGGCATTGATATTGTCTTTTTATTCCACTGCGACCTCCACCACTCTTCCAAGGGGCATTAAAACTGTCTTGTTAAGCTACAGTGACCTCTACATCTCTTCCACGGGGCAATGATATTGTAATTCAATTCTACTGTAATCTTCACCACTCTACCAAGGGTCATTGATATTGTCTTTTCATTCCACTGCCACCTCCACCACTCTTCCAAGGGGCATTGATATTGTCTTTTTAATCCACTGCGACCTCCACCACTTTTCCAGGGGACATTAAAAACGTCTTTTTAAGCTACTGTGACCTCCACGTCACTTCCAATGGGCATTAAAACCGTCTGGTTAAACCACTCTGAACTCCACAGCTCTTCCAAGGGGCATTGGTATTGTCTTTTTATTCCACTCTAACCTCCACCACTCTTCCAAGGTGCATTGACATTGTCTTTTTATTCCACTGCGACCTCCACCATTCTTCCAAGGGGCATTAAAACTGTCTTGTTAAGCTACAGTGACCTGCACATCTCTTCCATGGTGCATTGATATTGTATTTAAATTCCACTGTAACCTCCACCACTCTACCAAGGCTCATTGATATTATATTTTTATTCCACTGCGACCTCCACCACTCTTCCAAAGGGCATTGATATTGTCTTTTTAATCCACTGCGACCTCCACCATTCTTCCAAAGTGCAATAAAACCATCTTGTTAAGCTACTGTGACCTCCACGTCTCTTCCACGGGGCATTGATATTGTCTTTTTAATCCACTGCAACCTCCACCACTCTTCCAAGGGGCATTGATATTGTCTTTTTAATCCACTGCAACTTCCACCACTCTTCCATGTGGCATTAAAACCATCTTGTTAAGCTACTGTGACCTCCACGTCTCTTCCAAGGGGCATTAAAACCGTATGGTTAAGCCAATCTGAACTCCACAGATCTTCCAAGGGGCATTGATATTGTCTTTTTATTCCACTGTATCCTCCACCACTCTTCCAAGGGGCATTGATATTGTCTGTTTATTCCACTGCGACCTCCACCACTCTTCAAAGGTGCATTAAAACCGTCTTGTTAAGCTACTTTGACCTCCATGTCTCTTCCACAGGGCATTGATATTGTCTTTTTATTCCACTGGAACCTCCAACACTCTTCCAAGGTGCATTGATATTGTCTTTTTTTTCCACTGAGACTTCAACCACTCCTTCATTTAGCATTGACATTGTCTTTTTAATCCACTTTGACCTCCACCACTCTTCCAAGGGGCATTAAAATAGTCTTGTTAATCTACTGTGACCTCAACGTCTCTTCCAAGGGGAATTAAAACCGTCAATTTAAACCACTCTCAACTCCACAGCTCTTGCAAGGGGCTTTGATATTGTTTTTTATTCCACTGTAACCTCCAGAACTATTCCAAGGGGCATTGATATTGTCTTTTTATTCCACTGCGACTTTCACCTCTCTACCAAGGGACATTAAAACCGTCTTGTTAAGCTACTGTGACATCCACGTCTCTTTCACGGGGCATTGATATTGCCTTTTTATTCCACTGCCACCTCCATTAAAAACGTCTTTTTAAGCTACTGTGACCTCCACGTCACTTCCAATGGGCATTAAAACCGTCTGGTTTAACTACTCTGAACTCCACTGCTCTTCCAAGGGGCATTGATATTGTCTTTTTATTCCTCTGTTACCTCCACCACTCTTAAAAGGGGCATTGATATTGTTTTTTTATTCCACTGCGACCTAAACTACTCTTCCAAGGGGCATTGATATTGTCTTTTTATTGCACTGCGACCTCCACCACTCTTCTAACGGGCATTTATATTGTCTTTTTAATCCACTGCGACCTCAAGCACTCTTCCAAGGGGCATTAAAACCGTATTGTTAAACTACTGTGACCTCCACATCTCTTCCAAGGTGCATTAAAACCGTCAATTTAAACCACTCTGAATTCCACAGCTCTTGCAAGAGGCATTGATATTGTCTTTTTACTCCACTGTAACCTACAGCACTCTTTCAAGAGGCAATAATATTGTCTTTTTATTCCACTACGACTTCCACCACTCTCCCAAGGTGCATTAAAAACATCTTGTTTAGCTACTGTAACGTTCATGTCTATTCCACGGGGCATTGATATTGTCTTTTTATTCTATTGCGACTTCCACCTCTCTTCTAAGGGGCATTGATATTGTCTTTTTAATCCACTGTGACCTCCACCACTGTTCCAAGAGGCAATAAAACAGTCTTGTTAAGCTACTGTGACCTCCACGTCTCTTCCAAGGTGCAATAAAACCATCTGGTTAAACCACTCTGAACTCCAAAGCTCTTTCAAGAGGCATTGATATTGTCTTTTTATTTCACTGTAACCTCCACCACTCTTTCAAGGGGCATTGATATTGTCTTTTTATTCCACTGCGACCTCCACCACTCTTCCAAGGGGCATTAAAACTGTCTTGTTAAGCTACTATGACCTCCATGTGTCTTCCACGGGGCATTGATATTGTCTTTTTAATCCTCTGTGACCTTCACCACTTTTCCGAGGGGCATTAAAACCGTCTTGTTAATCTACTGTGACCTCCACGTCTCTTCCAAGGGGCAATAAAACCATCTGGTTAAACCACTCTGAACTCCACAGTTCTTTCAAGGGGCATTGGTATTGTCTTTTTATTCCACTCTAACCTCCACCACTCTTCCAAGGGGCATTGACATTGTCTTATTATTCCACTGCGACCTACATAATTCTTCCAAGGGGCATTGATATTGTCTTTTTATTCCACTGCCACCTCCACCACTCTTCCAAGGGGCATTGATATTGTCTTTTTAATCCACTGCAACCTCCACCACTTTTCCAAGGGGCATTAAAAACGTCTTTTTAAGCTACTGTGACCTCCACGTCACTTCCAATGGGCATTAACACCGTCTGGTTAAACCACTCTGAACTCCACAGCTCTTGCAAGGGGCATTGATATTGTCTTTTTATTCCAATGTAACCTCCAGCAATCTTCCAAGTGGCATTGAAGCCGTCTTGTTAAGCTACTGTCAAGTCCATGTCTATTCCACGGGGCATTGATATTGTCTTTTTATTCCACTGTAACCTCCACCACTCTTCCAAGTTTCATTGACATTGTCTTTTTTTCCACTGCGACTTCCACCTCTCTTCTAAGGTTCATTGATATTGTCTTTTTAATCCACTGCGACCTCCACCACTCTTCCAAGGGGCATTAAAACAGTCTTGTTAAGCTGCTGTGACCTCCATGTCTCTTCCAAGGGGCATTAAAACCATCTGGTTAAACCTCTGTGAACTCCACAGCTATTCGAAGGGGCATTGAAATTTTCTTTTTCTTCCACTGTAACCTCCACCACTATTCCAAGGGGCATTGATTTTGTCTTTTTATTCCACTTCGACCTCCACCACTCTTCCAATGGGCATTGTTATTGTCTTTTTAATCCCCTGCAACCTCCACCTCTCTTCCAAGGGGCATTAAAACCGTCTTGTTAAGCTACTGTGAGCTCCACGTCCCTTCCACGGGCATTGATATTGTCTTTTTATTCCTCTGCGACCTCCACCACTCTTCCAAGGGACATTGATATTGTCTTTTTAATCCACTGCGAACTCCACCACTCTTCCAAGGGGCATTAAAACCGTCTTGTTATGCTACTGTGACGTCGAATTCTCTTCCAAGGGGCGTTAAAACCATCTTGATAAACCACACTGAACTCCACAGCTCTTCCAAGGGTCATTTCTATTGTCTTTTTATTCCACCCTAACCTCCACCACTCTTCCAAGGGGCATTGACATTGTCTTTTTAAGCTACTGTGACCTCCACGTCACTTCCAATGGGCATTAAAACCGTCTGGTTTAACTACCCTAAACTCCACTGCTCTTCCAAGGGGCATTGATATTGTCTTTTTAATCCACTGTTTCCTCCACCACACTTCCAAGGGGCATTGATATTGTTTTTTTGTTCCACTGCGACCACCACTACTCTTCCAAGGGGCATTGATATTGTCTTTTTATTCCACTACAACCTCCACCACTCTTCTAAGGGGCATTTATACTGTCTTTTTAATCAAATGCAACCTCTACCACTCTTCCAAGGGCCATTAAAACCGTGTTGTTAAGCTACTTTGACCTCCACGTCAATTCCACGGGGCATTAAAACCGTCAATTTAAACCACTCTGAACTCCACAGCTCTTGCAAGAGACATTGATATTGTCTTTTTATTCCAATGTAACCTCCAGCACTCTTCCAAGGGGCACTAAAACCGTCTTGTTAATCTACTGTGACCTCCACGTCTCTTTCACTGGGCATTGATATGGTCTTTTTATTCCACTGTAACCTCCACCACTCTTCCAAGGGGCATTGATATTGTCTTTTTATTTCACTGGGACCTTCAACACTCTTCCAAGTGGCATTGATATTTTCATTTTAATCCACTGCGACCTCCACCACTCTTCCAAGGGGCATTAAAACCGTATTGTTAAGCTACTGTGACCTCCACGTCTCTTCCAAGGTGCATTAAAACCGTCAATTTAAAACCGTCAATTTAAACCACTCTGGACTCCACATCTCTTGCAAGAGGCATTGATATTGTCTTTTTATTCCACTGTAACCTACAGCACTCTTTCAAGGGGCATTGATATTGTCTTTTTATTCCACTACGACTTCCACCACTCTCCCAAAGTTCATTAAAAACGTCTTGTTTAGCTACTGTAACGTCCATGTCTATTCCACGGGGCATTGATATTGTCTTTTTATTCCACTGTATCCTCCACCACTCTTCAAAGGGGTATTGATATTGTCTTTTTATTCCACTGCGACTTCCACCTCTCTTCTAAGGGGCATTGATATTGTCTTCTTAATCCACTGCGACCTCCACCACTCTTCCCCGAGGCATTAAAACAGTCTTGTTAAGCTACTGTGACCTCCAAATCTCTTCCACGAGGCACTGATATTGTCTTTTTATTCCACTGCGACCTCCAAATCTCTTCCAAGTGGAATTGATATTGTCTTTTTATTCCACTGCGACCTCCACCACTCTTCTAAGGGGCATTGATATTGTCTTTTTAATCCCCTGCAACCTCCACCACTCTTCCAAGGGGCATTAAAACAGTTTTGATAAGCTACTGTGACCTCCACGTCTCTTCCAAGGGGCATTAAAACCGTGTTGTTAAACCACTCTGAACTCCACAGCTATTCCAAGAAACATTGATATTGTCTTTTTATTCGACTGTAACCTCCACCACTCTTCCAAGGGGCATTAAAACCGTCTTGTTAAGCTACTGTGACCTCCACGTCTCTTCCAAGGGGCATTAAAACCGTCAATTTAAACCACTCTGAACTCCACAGCTCTTGCAAGAGGCATTGATATTGTCTTTTTATTCCAATGTAACCTCCAGCACTCTTCCAAGGGGCATTGTTATTGTCTTTTTATTCCACTGCAACTTCCACCTCTCTTCCAAGGGGCATTAAAACCGTCTTGTTAAGCTACTGTGACCTCCACGTCTCTTTCACTGGGCATTGATATGGACTTTTTATTCCACTGTAACCTCCATCACTCTTCCAAGGGGCATTGATATTGTCTTTCTATTCCACTGTAACCTCCATCACTCTTCCAAGGGGCATTGATATTGTCTTTTTATTCTACTGTAACCTCCACAACTCTTCCAAGGGGCATTGATATTGTCTTTTTATTCCACTGCGACCTCCACCACTCTTCCAAGGGGCATTCATATTGTCTTTTTATTCCACTGTAACCTCCACCAATCTTCCAAGGGGCATTGATATTGTCTTTTTATTCCACTGCGACCTCCACCACTCTTCTAAGGGGTATTGATATTGTCTTTTAAATCCACAATGATCTCCACCACTCTTCCAAGGAGCATTAAAACAGTCTTGTTAAGCTACTGCTACCTCCTCGTCTCTTCCAAGGGGCATTAAAACCGTCTGGTTAAACACTCTGAACTCCACGCCTCTTACAAGAGGCATTGATATTGTCTTTTTATTCGACTGTAACATCCACCACTCTTCCAAGGGGCATTGATATTGTCTTTTTAATCAACTGCGACCTCCAACACTCTTCCAAGGGGCATTAAAACCGTCTTGTGAAGCTACTGTGACATCCACGTCCCTTCCACGGGGCATTGATATTGTCTTTTTATTCCACTGCAACCTCCACCACTCTTCCAAGGGTCATTGGTATTGTCTTTTTAATCCACTGCGACCTCCACCACTCTTCCAAGGGGCATTGATATTGTCTTTTTAATCCACTGTGACCTCCACGTCTCTTCCAAGGGGCATTAAAACCGTCAATTTAAACCACTCTGTACTCCACAGCTCTTCCAAGGAGCACTGGTATTGTCTTTTTATTCCACTCTAACCTCCACCACTCTTCCAAGGGGCATTGACATTGTCTATTTTGTCCACTGCGACCTCCACCACTCTTCCAAGGGGCATTAAAACTGTCTTGTTATGCTACTGTCACGTCGACTTCTCTTCCAAGGGGCATTAAAACCATCTGGTTAAACCACTCTGAACTCCACAGCTCTTCCAAGGGGCATTTGTATTGTCTTTTATTCCACTCTAACCTCCACCACTCTTCCAAGGTGCATTGACATTGTCTTTTTATTCCACTGCGACCACCACCAATCTTTCAAGGGGCATTAAAACCATATTGTTAAGCTACAGTGACCTCAACATCTCTTCGACGGGGCATTGATATTGTCTTTTAATTCCACTGCGACCTCCAAAACTCTTCCAAGGGGCATTGATATTGTCTTTTTAATCCACTGCGAACTCCACCACTCTTGAAAAGGGCATTAAAACCGTCTTGTTATGCTACTGTGACGTCGACTTCTCTTCCAAGGGGCATTAAAACCATCTGGTTAAACCACTCTGAACTCCACAGCTCTTCCAATGGGCATTATTATTGTCTTTTTTTTCCACTGTAACCTCCACCACTCTTCCAAGGGGCATTGATATTGTCTTTTTATTCCACTGCGACCTCCACCAGTCCTCCAAGAGGCATCAAAACCATCTTGTTTAGCTACTGTGACCTCCACGTCTCTTCCACTGGGCATTTAAATTGTCTTTTTATTCCACTGTAACCTCCACCACTCGTCCAAGGGGCATTGATATTGTCTTTTTATTCCACTGCGACCTCCACGACTCTTCCAAGGGGCATTGATAATGTCTTTTTATTCCACTGCGACCTCCACCACTCTTCCAAGGCTCATTGATATTGTCTTTTTAATCCACTGCGACCTCCACCACTCTTCCAAAGGGCATTAAAACCGTCTTGTTAAGCTATTGTGACCTCCACATCTTTACCTCGGGGCATTGATATTGTCTTTTTATTTAACTGTAACCTCCACCACTGTTCCAAGGGGCATTGATATTGTCTTTTTATTCCACTGTAACCTCCATCACTCTTCCAAGGGGCATTGATATTGTCTTTTTATTCTACTGTAACCTCCACAACTCTTCCAAGGGGCATTGATATTGTCTTTTTATTCCACTGCGACCTCCACCACTCTTCCAAGGGGCATTCATATTGTCTTTTTAATCCACTGCGAACTCCACCACTCTTCTAAGGGGCATTAAAACCGTCTTGTTATGCTACTGTGACGTCGACTTCTCTTCCAAGGGGCATTAAAACCATCTGGTTTAACCACTCTGAACTCCACAGCTCTTCCAAGGGGCATTATTATTGTCTTTTTTTTGCACTGTAACCTCCACCACTCTTCCAAGGGGCATTGATATTGTCTTTTTATTCCACTGCGACGTCCACCAGTCCTCCAAGAGGCATTAAAACCATCTTGTTAAGCTACTGTGACCTCCACGTCTCTTCCACGGGGCATTTAAATTGTCTTTTTATTACACTGTAACCTCCATCACTCGTCCAAGGGGCATTGATATTGTCTTTTTATTCCACTGCGACCTCCACCACTCTTCCAAGGGGCATTGATAATGTCTTTTTATTCCACTGCGACCTCCACCACTCTTCCAAGGCTCATTGATATTGTCTTTTTAATTCACTGCGACCTCCACCACTCTTCCAAGGGCATTAAAACCGTCTAGTTAAGCTATTGTGACTTCCACATCTCTACCACGGGGCATTGATATTGTCTTTTTATTTTACTGTAACCTCCACCACTGTTCCAAGGGGCATTGATATCGTCTTTTTATTCCACCGTAACCTCCATCACTCTTCCAAGGGGCATTGATGTTGTCTTTTTATTCAACTGTAACCTCCACAACTCTTCCAATGGGCATTGATATTGTCTTTTTAATCCACTGCGACCTCCACCACTCTTCCAATGGGCATTGATATTGTCTTTTTAATCCACTGTGACCTCCACGTCTCTTTCAACGGGCATTAAAACCGTCAATTTAAACCACTCTGTACTCCACAGCTCTTCCAAGGAACACTGGTATTGTCTTTTTATTCCACTCTTACCTCCACCACTCTTCCAAGGGGCATTGACATTGTCTATTTTTTCCACTGCGACCTCCACCACTCTTCCAAGGGGCATTAAGACCATCTTGATAAGCTACAGTGACCTCCACAACTCTTCTATGGGGCATTGATATTGCCTTTTTATTCCACTGTACCCTCCACCACTCTTCCAAGGGGCATTGATTTTGTTTTTTTATCCCACTGCGACCTCTACCACTCTTCCAATGTGCATTGATATTGTCTTTTTAATCCACTGCAACCTCCACCACTCTTCCAAGGGGCATTAAAGCCGTCTTGTTAAGCTACTGTGACCTCCATGTCTCTTCCCCAGGGCATTGATATTGTCTTTTTATTCCACTGGAACCTCCAACACTCTTCCAAGGTGCATTGATATTGTCTTTTTATCCCACTGAGACTTCAGCGACTCCTTCAAGGAGCATTGACATTGTCTTTTTAATGCACTTCGACCTCCACCACTCTTCCAAGGGGCATTAAAACAGTCTTGTTAAGCTACTGTGACCTCCACGTCTCTTCCAAGGGGCATTAAAAGCGTCAACTTAAACGACTCTCATCTCCACAGCTCTTGCAAGGGGCTTTGATATTGTTTTTTATTCCACTGTAACCTCCAGCACTTTTCCAAGAGGCATTGATATTGTCTTTTTATTCCACTGCGACCTCCACCACTCTTCCAAGGGGCATTCATATTGTCTTTTTAATCCACTGCGAACTCCACCACTCTTCGAAGGGGCATTAAAACCGTCTTGTTATGCTACTGTGACGTCGACTTCTCTTCCAAGGGGCATTAAAACCATCTGGTTAAACCACTCTGAACTCCACAGCTTTTCCAAGGGGCATTATTATTGTCTTTTTTTTGCACTGTAACCTCCACCACTCTTCCAAGGGGCATTGATATTGTCTTTTTATTCCACTGCGACCTCCACCAGTCCTCCAAGAGGCATTAAAACCATCTTGTTAAGCTACTGTGACCTCCACGTCTCTTCCACGGGGCATTTAAATTGTCTTTTTATTACACTGTAACCTCCACCACTCGTCCAAGGGGCATTGATATTGTCTTTTTATTCCACTGCGACCTCCACCACTCTTCCAAGGGGCATTGATAATGTCTTTTTATTCCACTGCGACCTCCACCACTCTTCCAAGGCTCATTGATATTGTCTTTTTAATTCACTGCGACCTCCACCACTATTCCAAGGGCATTAAAACCGTCTAGTTAAGCTATTGTGACTTCCACATCTCTACCACGGGGCATTGATATTGTCATTTTATTTAACTGTAACCTCCACAACTCTTCCAATGGGCATTGATATTGTCTTTTTAATCCACTGCGACCTCCACCACTCTTCCAATGGGCATTGATATTGTCTTTTTAATCCACTGTGATGTCCACGTCTCTTTCAACGGGCATTAAAACCGTCAATTTAAACCACTCTGTACTCCACAGCTCTTCCAAGGAGCACTGGTATTGTCTTTTTATTCCACTCTAACCTCCACCACTCTTCCAAGGGGCATTGACATTGTCTATTTTTTCCACTGCGACCTCCACCACTCTTCCAAGGGGCATTAAGACCATCTTGATAAGCTACAGTGACCTCCACAACTCTTCTATGGGGCATTGATATTGCCTTTTTATTCCACTGTACCCTCCACCACTCTTCCAAGGGGCATTGATTTTGTTTTTTTATCCACTGCGACCTCTACCACTCTTCCAATGTGCATTGATATTGTCTTTTTAATCCACTGCAACCTCCACCACTCTTCCAAGGGGCATTGATATTGTCTTTTTATTTAATTTGAACCTCCACCACTCTTCCAAGGGGCATTGATATTGTCTTTTTATTCCACTGTGACCTCCACCATTCTTCCAAGGGACATTGATATTGTATTTTTATTCCACTGTAACCTCCACCACTCTTCCAAGGGGCATTGATATTGTCTTTTTATTCCACTGTAACCTCCACCACTCTACCAAGGGACATTGATATTGTCTTTTTACTCCACTGCGACCTCTATCACTCCTCCAAGGGGCTTTAAAACAGTCTTGATAAGCTTCTGTGACCTTCACGTCTCTTCCAAGGGGCATTAAACCGCATGGTTAATCCACTCTGAACTCCACAGCTCTTCCAAGAGGCATTGATATTGTCTTTTTTTTCAACTGTAACCTCCACCACTCTTCCAAGGGGCATTGATATTGTCTTTTTTTTCCACTGCGACCTCCACCACTCTTACAAGGGGATTTGATAGTCTTTTTAATCCACTGCGACCTCCACCACTCTTCCAAGGGTCATTAAAACCGTCTTGTTAAGCTACTGTGACCTCCACGTCCCTTCCACGGGGCATTGATATTGTCTTTTTATTCCACTGCGACCTCCACCACTCTTCCAAGGTGCATTGATATTGTCTATTTATTCCACTATGACCTTCACCCCTCTTCCAAGGAACATTTATATTGTCTTTTTTTTCCACTGTAACCTCCACCACTCTTCTAAGGGGCATTGATATTTTCTTTTTATTCCACTACGACCTCCACCACTCTTCCAAGGGGCATCAATAATGTCTTTTTAATCCACTGCGACCTCCACCACTCTTCAAAGGGGCATTAAAACCGTCTTGTTAAGCTACTGTGACCTCCATGTCTCTTCCAACGGGCATTAAAACTGTCAATTTAAACGACTCTGAACTCCACAGCTCTTGCAAAAGGCATTGATATTGTCTTTTTATTCCACTGTAACCTCCACCACTCTTCCAAGGGGCATTGATTTTGTCTTTTTAATCTACTGCGACCTCCATCTCTCTTCCAAGAAGCATTAAAACCATCTTGTTTAGCTACTGTGTCCTCCACGTCTATTCCACTGTGCCTTAAAACCTTCTGGTTAAACCACTGTGAACTCCTCAGCTCTTCCAAGGGGCATGGATATTGTCTTTTTATTCCAATTTAACCTCCACCACTCAACCTAGGGGCATTGATATTGTCTTTTTATTTTACTGCGAAATCCACCACTCTTCCAAGGGGCATTAATATTGTCTTTTTATTCCACTGCGACCTCCACCACTCTTCCAAGGGTCATTGATATTGTCTTTTTATTCCACTGTAACCTCCAATACTCTTCCAAGGGGCATTGATATTGTCTTTTTATTCCACTGCGACCTCCACCTCTCTGCCAAGGGGCATTAGAACCATCTTGTTAAGGTACTGTGTCCTCCAACTCTCTTCCACGAGGCATTGATATTGTCTTTTTATTCCAGTGCGACCTCCACATCTCTTCCAAGTCGAATTGATATTGTCTTTTTATTCCACTGCGACCTCCACCACTCTACTAAGGGGCATTGATATTGTCTTTTTAATCCACTGTGACCTCCACGTCTCTTCCAAGGGCATTAAACCGTCTTGTTAAACCACTCTGTACTCCACAGCTCTTCCAAGAGGCATTGATATTGTCTTTTTATTCGACTGTAACCTCCAACACTCTTCCAAGGGACATTGATATTGTCTGTGTTTTCCACTGCGAACTCCACCACTCTTCCAATGGGCATTAAAACCGTCTTGTTATGCTACTGTGACCTCCACGTCCCTTCCACGGGGCATTGATATTGTCTTTTTATTCCACTGCGACCTCCAAGTCTCTTCCACAGGGCATTGTTATTGTCTTTTTATTACACTGCGACCTCCACCACTCTGCCAAGGCGCATTAAAACCGTCTTGTTTAGCTACTGTGACCTACACGTCTTTTCCACAGGGCATTGTAATTGTCTTTTTATTCCACTGCGACCTCAACCACTCTGCCAAGGGGCATTAAAACAGTCTTGTTAACCTACTGTGACCTTCACGTCTCTTTCACAGGGCATTGTTATTGTCTTTTTATTCCACTGCGACCTCCACCACTCTTCCAATTGGCATTAAAACTGTCTTGTTAAGCTACTGTGTCCTCCACGTCTCTTCCAAGGGGCATTGACAATGTCTTTTTATTCCATTGTAACCTTCTGCACTCTTCCAAGTGCATTGATATTGTCTTTTTATTCCTCTGCGATGTCAACGACTCTTCCAAGGGGCATTAAAACCGTCTTGTTAAGCTGCTGTGACCTCCAAGTTTCTTACACAGGGCATTATTATTGTCTTTTTATTCCACTGTAACCTCCACCACTCTTCCAAGGGGCATTGATATTGTCTTTTATTCCACTGTAACCTCCACCACTGTTCTAAGGGGCATTAAAACCGTCTTGTTAAGCTACTGTGACCTCCACGTCTTTTCCACAGGGCATTGTTATTGTCTGTTTATTCCACTGCGACCTCCTCCACTCTGCCGAGGGCATTAACACCGTCTTGTTAAGCTACTGTGATGTCCACATCTCTTCCACGGGGCATTGATATTGTGTTTTTATTCCACTGTAACCTCCACCACTCTTCCAAGGGGCATTGATATTGTATTTTTATTCCACTACGACCTCCACCACTCTACCAAGGTTCATAGATGTTGTCTTTTTAATCCACTTCGACCTCCACCACTCTTCCAAGGGGCATTAAAACAGTCTTGTTAAGCTACTGTGACCTCCACGTCTCTTCCAAGGGGCACTAAAACCATTTGGTTAAACCACTCTGTACTCCACAGCTCTTCCAAGGGGCATTGATATTATCTTTTTATTTCACTGTAACTTCCACCACTCTTTCAAGGGGCATTGATATTGTGTTTTTATTCCACTGTAACCTCCACCACTCTTCCAAGTGGCATTGATATTGTCTTTTTATTCCACTGTAACCTCCACCACTCTTCCAAGGGGCATTGATATTGTCTTTTTATTCCACTGCGACCTCCACCACTCTTCCAAGGTTCATTGATATTGTCTTTTTAATCCACTGCGACCTCCACCACTCTTCCAAGGGGCATTAAAACCGTCTTGTTAAGCTACTGTGAAATCCACGTCTCTTCCAAGGGGCACTCAAACCGTTTGGTTAAGCCACTCTGTACTCCACAGCTCTTCCAAGGGGCATTGATATTGTCTTTTTATTTCACTGTAACTTCCACCACTCTTTCAAGGGGCATTGATATAGTATTTTTATTCCACTGTGACCTCCACCTCTCTTCCAAGGGGCATTAAAACCATCTTGTTAAGCTACTGTGACCTCCAAGTCTCTTCCAAGGGGCATTAAAACCGTCTGGTTAAACCGCTCTGAGCACCACAGCACTTCCAAGGGGCATTTACAATGTCTTTTTATTCCATTGTAACGTTCTGCACTCTTCCAAGTGCTTTGATATTGTCTTTTTATTCCTCTGCGACGTCCACGACTCTTCCATGGGGCATTAAAACCGTCTTGTTAAGCTACTGTGACCTCCAAGTTTCTTACACAGGGCATTGATATTGTCTTTTTATTCCACTGTAACCTCCACCACTCTTCCAAGGGGCATTGATATTGTCTTTTTATTCCACTGCGACCTCCACCACTCTGCCAAGCGGCATTAAAACCGTCTTGTTAAGCTACTGTGATGTCCACGTCTCTTCCAAGAGGCATTGATATTGTCTTTTTATTCCACTGCAACCTCCACCACTCTTCCAGGGTTCATTGATATTGTCTTTTTAATCCACTGCGACATCCACCACTCTTCCAAGGGGCATTAAAACCGTCTTGTTAAGCTACTGTAACCTCCACGTCTCTTCCAAGGGGCACGAAAACCGTTTGGTTAAACGACTCTTTACTCCACAGCTCTTCCAAGGGGCATTGATATTGTCTTTTTATTTCACTATAACTTCCACCACTCCTTCAAGGGGCATTGATATTGTATTTTTATTCCTCTGTGACCTCCACCACTCTTCCAAGGGGCATTAAAACAGTCTTGTTAAGCTACTGTGACCTCCACGTCTCTTCCAAGGGGCACTAAAACCGTTTGGTTAAACCACAATGTACTCCACAGCTCTTCCAAGGGGCATTGATATTGTCTTTTTATTTCACTGTAATTTCCACCACTCTTTCAAGGGGCATTGATATTGTCTTTTTATTCCACTGTAACCTCCACCACTCTTCCAAGGGGCATTGATATTGTCTTTTTATTCCACTGCGACCTCCACCACTCTGCCAAGCGGCATTAAAACCGTCTTGTTAAGCTACTGTGATGTCCACGTCTCTTCCAAGAGGCATTGATATTGTCTTTTTATTCCACTGCAACCTCCACCACTCTTCCAGGGTTCATTGATATTGTCTTTTTAATCCACTGCGACATCCACCACTCTTCCAAGGGGCATTAAAACCGTCTTGTTAAGCTACTGTAACCTCCACGTCTCTTCCAAGGGGCACGAAAACCGTTTGGTTAAACGACTCTTTACTCCACAGCTCTTCCAAGGGGCATTGATATTGTCTTTTTATTTCACTATAACTTCCACCACTCCTTCAAGGGGCATTGATATTGTATTTTTATTCCTCTGTGACCTCCACCACTCTTCCAAGGGGCATTAAAACAGTCTTGTTAAGCTACTGTGACCTCCACGTCTCTTCCAAGGGGCACTAAAACCGTTTGGTTAAACCACAATGTACTCCACAGCTCTTCCAAGGGGCATTGATATTGTCTTTTTATTTCACTGTAATTTCCACCACTCTTTCAAGGGGCATTGATATTGTCTTTTTATTCCACTATAACCTCCACCACTCTTCCAAGGGGCATTGATATTGTCTTTTTATTCCACTGCGACCTCCACCACTCTTCCAAGGTTCATTGATATTGTCTTTTTAATCCACTGCGACCTCCACCACTCTTCCAAGGGGCATTAAAACCGTCTTGTTAAGCTACTGTGAAATCCACGTCTCTTCCAAGGGGCACTCAAACCGTTTGGTTAAGCCACTCTGTACTCCACAGCTCTTCCAAGGGGCATTGATATTATCTTTTTATTTCACTGTAACTTCCACCACTCTTTCAAGGGGCATTGATATAGTATTTTTATTCCACTGTGACCCCCACCTCTCTTCCAAGGGGCATTAAAACCGTCTTGTTAAGCTACTGTGACCTCCAAGTCTCTTCCAAGGGGCATTAAAACCGTCTGGTTAAACCGCTCTGAGCACCACAGCACTTCCAAGGGGCATTTACAATGTCTTTTTATTCCATTGTAACGTTCTGCACTCTTCCAAGTGCTTTGATATTGTCTTTTTATTCCTCTGCGACGTCCACGACTCTTCCATGGGGCATGAAAACCGTCTTGTTAAGCTACTGTGACCTCCAAGTTTCTTACACAGGGCATTGATATTGTCTTTTTATTCCACTGTAACCTCCACCACTCTTCCAAGGGGCATTGATATTGTCTTTTTAATCCACTGCGACCTCCCTCACTCTTCCAAGAAGCATTGAAACTGTCTTGTTAAGCTACTGTGACCTCCATGTCTCTTCCACAGGGCATTGTTATTGTCTTTTTATTCCACTGCGAACTCCACCACTCTGCCAAGCGGCATTAAAACCGTCTTGTTAAGCTAATGTGATGTCCACGTCTCTTCCAAGAGGCATTGATATTGTCTTTTTATTCCACTGCAACCTCCACCACTCTTCCAAGGTTCATTGATATTGTCTTTTTAATCCACTGCGACATCCACCACTCTTCCAAGGGGCATTAAAACCGTCTTGTTAAGCTACTGTAACCTCCACGTCTCTTCCAAGGGGCACGAAAAACGTTTGGTTAAACGACTCTTTACTCCACAGCTCTTCCAAGGGGCATTGATATTGTCTTTTTATTTCACTATAACTTCCACCACTCCTTCAAGGGGCATTGATATTGTATTTTTATTCCTCTGTGACCTCCACCACTCTTCCAAGGGGCATTTAAACAGTCTTGTTAAGCTACTGTGACCTCCACGTCTCTTCCAAGGGGCACTAAAACCGTTTGGTTAAACCACAATGTACTCCACAGCTCTTCAAAGGGGCATTGATATTGTCTTTTTATTTCACTGTAACTTCCACCACTCTTTCAAAGGGCATTGATATTGTATTTTTATTCCACTGTGACCTCCACCACTCTTCCAAGGGGCATTAAAACCGTCTTGTAAAGCTACTGTGACCTCCAAGTCTCTTCCAAGGGGCATTAAAACCGTCTGGTTAAACCGCTCTGAGCTCCACAGCACTTCCAAGGGGCATTTACAATGTCTTTTTATTCCATTGTAACCTTCTGCTCTCTTCCAAGTGCATTGATATTGTCTTTTTATTCCTCTGCGACGTCCACGACTCTTCCAATGGGCATTAAAACCGTCTTGTTAAGCTACTGTGACCTCCAAGTTTCTTACACAGGGCATTGATATTGTCTTTTTATTCCACTGTAACCTCCATCACTCTTCCAAGGGTCATTGATATTGTCTTTTTAATCCACTGCGACCTCCACCACTCTTCCAAGGTTCATTGAAATTGTCTTTTTAATCCACTGCGACCTCCACCACTCTTCTAAGGGGCATTCAAACCGTCTTGTTAAGCTACTGTGACCTCCACGTCTCTTCCAAGGGGCACGAAAACCGTTTGGTTAAACCCCTCTGTACTCCACAGCTCTTCCAAGGGGCATTGATATTGTCTTTTTATTTCACTGTAACTTCCACCACTCCTTCAAAGGGCATTGATATTGTATTTTTATTCCACTGTGACCTCCACCACTCTTCCAAGGGGCATTAAAACAGTCTTGTTAATCTACTGTGACTTCCAAGTCTCTTCCAAGAAGCATTGAAACCGTCTTGTTAAGCTACTGTGACCTCCACGTCTCTTCCACAGGGCATTGTTATTGTCTTTTTATTCCACTGCGACCTCCACCACTCTGCCAAGCGGCATTAAAACCATCTTGTTAAGCTACTGTGATGTCCACGTCTCTTCCACGGGGCATTGATATTGTCTTTTTATTCCACTGTAACCTCCACCACTCTTCCAAGAGGCATTGATATTGTCTTTTTATTCCACTGCGACCTCCACCACTCTTCCAAGGTTCATTGAAATTGTCTTTTTAATCCACTGCGACCTCCACCACTCTTCTAAGGGTCATTAAAACCGTCTTGTTAAGCTACTGCGACCTCCACGTCTCTTCCAAGGGGCACGAAAACCGTTTGGTTAAACCACTCTGTACTCCACAGCTCTTCCAAGGGGCATTGATAATGTCTTTTTATTTCACTGTAACTTCCACCACTCCTTCAAGGGGCATTGATATTGTATTTTTATTCCACTGTGACCTCCACCACTCTTCCAAGGGGCATTAAAACAGTCTTGTTAATCTACTGTGACCTCCAAGTCTCTTCCAAGGGGCATTAAAACCGTCTGGTTAAACCGCTCTGAGCTCCAAAGCACTTCCAAGGGGCATTGACAATGTCTTTTTATTCCATTGTAACCTTCTGCACTCTACCAAGTGCATTGATATTGTCTTTTTACTCCTCTGCGACATCCACGACTCTTCCAAGGGGCATTAAAACCGTCTTGTTAAGCTACAGTGACCTCCAAGTTTCTTACACATGGCATTGATATTGTCTATTATTCCACTGTAACCTCCACCACTGTTCCAAGGGGCATTGATATTGTCTTTTTAATCCACTGTGACCTCCATCACTCTTCCAAGATTCATTGAAACCGTCTTGTTAAGCTACTGTGACCTCCACGTCTATTCCACGGTGCATTAAAACTTTCTGGTTAAACCACTGTGAACGCCACAGCTCTTCCAAGGGGCATTGATATTGTCTTTTTATTCCACTCTAACCTCCACCACTCTTCCAAGGGGCATTGATATTGTCTCTTTATTTTACTGCGACCTCCACCACTCTTCCAAGGGGCATTAAAACCGTCTTGTAAAGCTACTGTGACCTCCAAGTCTCTTCCAAGGGGCATTAAAACCGTCTGGTTAAACCGCTCTAAGCTCCACAGCACTTCCAAGGGGCATTTACAATGTCTTTTTATTCCATTGTAACCTTGTGCTCTCTTCCAAGTGCATTGATATTGTCTTTTTATTCCTCTACGACGTCCACGACTCTTCCAAGGGGCATTAAAACCGTCTTGTTAAGCTACTGTGACCTCCAAGTTTCTTACACAGGGCATTGATATTGTCTTTTTATTCCACTGTAACCTCCATCACTCTTCCAAGGGTCATTGATATTGTCTTTTTAATCCACTGCGACCTCCACCACTCTTCCAAGGTTCATTGAAATTGTCTTTTTAATCCACTGCGACCTCCACCACTCTTCTAAGGGGCATTCAAACCGTCTTGTTAAGCTACTGTGACCTCCACGTCTCTTCCAAGGGGCACGAAAACCGTTTGGTTAAACCCCTCTGTACTCCACAGCTCTTCCAAGGGGCATTGATATTGTCTTTTTATTTCACTGTAACTTCCGCCACTCCTTCAAAGGGCATTGATATTGTATTTTTATTCCACTGTGACCTCCACCACTCTTCCAAGGGGCATTAAAACAGTCTTGTTAATCTACTGTGACTTCCAAGTCTCTTCCAAGAAGCATTGAAACCGTCTTGTTAAGCTACTGTGACCTCCACGTCTCTTCCACAGGGCATTGTTATTGTCTTTTTATTTCACTGCGACCTCCACCACTCTGCCAAGCGGCATTAAAACCATCTTGTTAAGCTACTGTGATGTCCACGTCTCTTCCACGGGGCATTGATATTGTCCTTTTATTCCACTGTAACCTCCACCACTCTTCCAAGAGGCATTGATATTGTCGTTTTATTCCACTGCGACCTCCACCACTCTTCCAAGGTTCATTGAAATTGTCTTTTTAATCCACTGCGACCTCCACCACTCTTCTAAGGGTCATTAAAACCGTCTTGTTAAGCTACTGCGACCTCCACGTCTCTTCCAAGGGGCACGAAAACCGTTTGGTTAAACCACTCTGTACTCCACAGCTCTTCCAAGGGGCATTGATAATGTCTTTTTATTTCACTGTAACTTCCACCACTCCTTCAAGGGGCATTGATATTGTATTTTTATTCCACTGTGACCTCCACCACTCTTCCAAGGGGCATTAAAACAGTCTTGTTAATCTACTGTGACCTCCAAGTCTCTTCCAAGGGGCATTAAAACCGTCTGGTTAAACCGCTCTGAGCTCCAAAGCACTTCCAAGGGGCATTGACAATGTCTTTTTATTACATTGTAACCTTCTGCACTCTACCAAGTGCATTGATATTGTCTTTTTACTCCTCTGCGACATCCACGACTCTTCCAAGGGGCATTAAAACCGTCTTGTTAAGCTACAGTGACCTCCAAGTTTCTTACACAGGGCATTGATATTGTCTATTATTCCACTGTAACCTCCACCACTGTTCCAAGGGGCATTGATATTGTCTTTTTAATCCACTGCGACCTCCATCACTCTTCCAAGATTCATTGAAACCGTCTTGTTAAGCTACTGTGACCTCCACGTCTATTCCACGGTGCATTAAATCTTTCTGGTTAAACCACTGTGAACTCCACAGCTCTTCCAAGGGGCATTGATATTGTTTTTTTATTCCACTCTAACCTCCACCACTCTTCCAAGGGGCATTGATATTGTCTCTTTATTTTACTGCGACCTCCACCACTCTTCCAAGGGGCATTAATATTGTCTTTTTGTTCCACTGTGACCTCCACGTCTCTTCCAAGGGGCATTGATATTGTCTTTTTATTTAATTGGAACCTCCACCACTCTTCCAAGGGGCATTGATATTGTCTTTTTATTCCACTGTAACCTCCACCATTCTTCCAAGGGACATTGATATTGTCTTTTTATTCCACTGTAAACTCCACCACTCTTCCAAGGGGAATTGATATTGTCTTTTTATTCCACTGTAACCTCCACCACTCATCCAAGGGGCATTAATATTGTCTTTTTAATCCACTGCGACCTCCACCACTCCTCCAAGGGGCTTTTAAACAGTCTTGATAAGCTTCTGTGACCTTCACGTCTCTTCCAAGGGGCATTAAAACCGCATGGTTAAACCACTCTGAACTCCACAGCTCTTCCAAGAGGCATTAATATTGTATTTTTTTTCTACTGTAACCTCCACCACTCTTCCAAGGTGCATTGATATTGTCTTTGTTTTCCACTGCGACCTCCACCACTCTTCAAAGGGGATTTGATAGTCTTTTTAATCCACTGCGACCTCCACCACTCTTCCAAGGGGCATTAAAACCGTCTTGTTAAGCTACTGTGACCTCCACGTCCCTTCCACAGGGCATTGATATTGTCTTTTTATTCCACTGCGACCTCCACCACTCTTCCAAGGGGCATTAATATTGTCTTTTTAATCCACTGCGACCTCCACCACTGTTCCAAGGTACATTGATATTGTCTTTTTATTCCTCTGCGACCTTCACGTCTCTTCCAAGGAACATTGATATTGTCTTATTTTTCCACTGTAACCTTCACCACTCTTCTAAGGGGCATTGATATTTTCTTTTTATTCCACTGCGACCTCCACCACTCTTCCAAGGGGCATCGATAATGTCTTTTTAATCCACTGCGACCTCCACCACTCTTCCAACTGGCATTAAAATCTTCTTGTTAAGCAACTGTGACCTCCATGTCTCTTCCACAGGGCATTGATATTGTCTTTTTATTCCACTGAAACCTCCACCACTGGGAATTTATATTGTCTTTTTATTATTATTATTATTATTATTATTACCTATTATTATAGCGCCATTTATTCCATGGCGCTTTACATGTGATAGGGATATACATAACAAATTCATTTACATAATCTTAACAAAATGAGTCAGCGATTGGTACAGGACGAGCGAGGACCCTGCCCTTGAGAGCTCACATTCTAGAAGGGATGGGTGAGGATACATTAGGTGAGGGTAGAGCTGGTCATGCTGCGGTGGTTACTGCAGGTTGTAGGCTTGTCGGAAGAGGTGGGTCTTCAGGTTTCTTTTGAAGGTTTCCACTGTCGGTGAGAATCTGATGTGTTGGGGTAGAGAGTTCCAGAGTAGGGGGGATGCACGGGAGAAATCTTGTATACGATTGTGGAAGGAGGAGATAAAAGGGGAGTAGAGAAGGAGATCTTGTGAGGATCGGAGGTTGCGTGCAGGTAAGTACAGGGAGACTAGGTCACAGATGTATGGGGGGAGACAGGCTGTGGATGGCTTTGTATGCCATGGTTAGAGTTTTGAACTGGATTCTCTGGGCAATGGGGAGCCAGTGAAGAGATTGACAGAGAGGAGAGGCCGGGAAATAATGGGGATCAGGTGAATTAGTCGAGCAGCAGAGTTTAGGATAAAACCGTCTTGTTAAGCTACTGTGACCTCCAAGTCCCTTCCAAGGGGCATTAAAACCGTCTGGTTAAACCTCTCTAAGCTCCACAGCTATTCCAAGGGGCATTGACAATGTCTTTTTATTCCATTGTAACCTTCTGCACTCTTCCAAGTGCATTGATATTGTCTTTTTATTCCTCTGCGACGTCCACGACTCTTCCAAGGGGCATTAAAACCGTTTCTTTAAGCTACTGTGACCTCCAAGTTTCTTACACAGGGCATTGATATTGTCTTTTTATTCCACTGTAACCTCCACCACTCTTCCAAGGGAAATTGATATTGTCTTTTTATTCCACTGTAACCTTCATCAATCTTCCAAGGGGCATTGATATTGTCTTTTTTTTCCACTGCGACCTCCACCACTCTTCTAAGGGGCATTGATATTGTCTTTTAAATCCACAATGATCTCCACCACTCTTCCAAGGGGCATTAAAACAGTCTTGTTAAGCTACTTTGACTTTCTCGTCTCTTCCAAGGGGCATTAAAGCCGTCTCGTTAAACACTCTGAACTCCACAACTCTTCCAAGCGGCATTGATATTGTCTTTTTATTCCACTGCGACCTCCACCACTCTTCCAAGGGGCATTGATATTGTCTTTTTAATCACCTGCGACCTCCACCTCTCTTCCAAGGGCCTTTAAAACCGTATTGTGAAGCTACTGTGACCTCAACGTCCCTTCCAAGGGGCATTGATATTGTCTTTTTAATCCACTGCAACCTCCACCACTCTTTCAAGGGGCATTGATATTGTCTTTTTATTCCACTGTGACCTCCACGTCTCTTCCAAGGGGCATTAAAACCGTCAATTTAAACCACTCTGAACTCCACAGCTCTTCCAAGGAGCACTGGTATTGTCTTTTTATTCCACTCTAACCTCCACCACTCTTCCATGGGGCATTGACATTGTCTATGTATTCCAATGCGACCTCCACCACTCTTCCAAGTGGCATTAAGACCATATTGTTAAGCTACAGTGACCTCCACAACTCTTGCATGGGGCATTGATATTGTCTTTTTATTCCACTGTAACCTCCACCACTCTTCCAAGGGGCATTGATTTTGTCTTTTTATTCCACTGCGAACTCTACCACTCTTCCAATGGGCTTTGATATTGTCTTTTTAATCCACTGCCACCTCCACCACTCTTCCAAGGGGCATTGATTTTGTCTTTTTATTCCACTGCGACCTCTACCACTCTTCCAATGGGCATTGATATTGTCTTTTTAATCCACTGCAACCTCCACCAGTCTTCCAAGGGGCATTAAAGCAGTCTTGTTAAGCTACTGTCACGTCCATGTCTATTCCATGAAGCATTGATATTGTCTTTTTATTCCACTGTAACCTCCACCACTCTTCCCAGTGGCATTGACACTGTCTTTTTATTCCACTGCGACTTCCACCTCTCTTCTAAGGGGCATTGATATTGTCTTTTTAATCCACTGCGGCGTCCACTACTCTTCCAAGGGGCATTAAAACAGTCTTGTTAAGCTACTGTGACCTCCACGTCTCTTCCAAGGGGCATTAAAAACGTCTGGTTAAACCACTCTGAAATCCACAGCTCTACCAAGGGGCATTGACATTGTCTTTTTATTCCACTGTAACCTCCACCACTCTTCCAATGGGCATTGTTATTGTCTTTTTAATCCCCTGCAACCTCCACCACTCTTGCAAGGGGCATTAAAACGGTTTTGTTAAGCTACTGTGACCTCCAAGTCCCTTCCACGGGGCATTGATATTGTCTTTTTATTCCACTGCGACCTCCACCACTCTTCCAAGGGGCATTGATATTGTCTTTTTAATCCACTGCGAACTCCACCACTCTTCCAAGGGGCATTAAAACCGTCTTGTTTTGCTACTGTGACGTCGACTTCTCTTCCAAGGGGCATTAAAACCAACTGGTTAAACCACTCTGAACTCAACAGCTCTTCCAAGGGGCATTTGTATTGTCTTTTTATTCCACTCTAACCTCCACCACCCTTCCAAGGGGCATTAAAACCATATTGTTAAGCTACAGTGACCTCCACATCTCTTCCACGGGGCATTGATATTGTCTTTTTATTCCACTGTAACCTTCACCAATCTTCCAAGGGGCATTGATATTGTTTTTTTATTCCACTGCAACCTCCACCACTCTTCCAAGGGGCATTAAAACAGTCTTCTTAATCTACTGTGACCTCCATGTCTCTTCCAAGGGGCATTAAAACCGTCTATTTAAACTACTCTCAACTCCACAGCTCTTGCAAGGGGCTTAGATATTGTTTTTTATTCCACTGTAACCTCCAGCATTCTTCCAAGGGGCATTGATATTGTCTTTTTATTCCACTGCGACCTCCACCACTCTTCCAAGAGGCATTAAAAACATCTTATTAAGTTACTTTGACCTCCACGTCTCTTCCAAGGGGCATTAAAACCGTCTGGTTAAACCACTCTGAATTCCACAGCTCATCAAAGTGGCATTGATATTGTCTTTTTATTCCACTGTAACCTTCATCACTTTTCCTATGGGAATTGATATTGTCTTTTTATTATTATTATTTACTATTATAGCGCCATTTATTCCATGGCGCTTTACATGTGATAGGGATTTACATAACAAAAGCATTTACATAATCTTAACAAAACGAGTCAGCGACTGGTACAGGAGGAGCGAGGACCCTGCCCGCGAGGACTCACATTCTAGAATGGATGGGTGAGGATACATTAGGTGAGGGTACAGCTGGTCATGCAGCGGTGGTTACTGCAGGTTGTAGGCTTGTCGGAAGAGGTGGGTCTTCAGGTTTCTTTTGAAGATTTCCACAGTCGGCGAGAATCTGATGTGTTGGGGTAGAGAGTTCCAGAGTAGGGGGGATGCATGGGAGAAATCTTGTATACGATTGTGGGAGGAGGAGATAAGAGGGGAGTAGAGAAGGAGATCTTGTGAGGATCGGAGGTTGCGTGCAGGTAAGTACCGGGAGACTAGGTCATAGATGTATGGGGGAGACAGGTTGTGGATGGCTTTGTATGCCATGGTTAGAGTTTTGAACTGGATTCTCTGGGTAATGGGGAGCCAGTGAAGAGACTGACAGAGAGGAGAGGCCGGGGAATAGCGGGGGGCAGGTTAATTAGTCGAGTAGCAGAGTTTAGGATAGATTGGAGAGGGGCAAGAGTGTTGTAAGGGAAGCCACAGAGCAGGAGGTTGCAGTAGTCGAGGCGGGATATGATGAGGGCATGCACTAGTGTTTTTGCAGAGTCTTTGCTGAGGAATGCACAGATCCGGGAGATGTTTTTGAGTTGGAGTCGGCAGGAAGTGGAAAGGGCTTGGATATGTGGCTTGAAGGAGAGATCAGAGTCCAGGGTTACTCCAAGGCAGCGAGCTTGTGGGACTGGGAAGAGTGAACAGCCATTGACGTTGATGGCTAGGTCAGGTGGGGGATGTGAATGAGAGGGTGGAAAGATGATGAACTCTGTTTTATCCATGTTGAGTTTTAGAAATCTGTCAGAGAAGTAGGATGACATGGAGGACAGACATTGTGGGATTTTGGTTAGTAGGGAGGAGATATAGGGTCCAGAGAGGTAGATCTGTGTGTCGTCAGCATAGAGGTGATACTGAAAACCGTGAGACTCTATTAGCTGTCCCACGCCAAAGGTGTAGATGGAGAAGAGCAGAGGTCCTAGAACTGAATCTTGGGGGACATCAACAGATAGGGGGCGAGATGAGGAGGTGGTGCGTGAGTGAGAGACGCTGAATGTCCTGTCTGTTAAGTATGAGGAGATCCAAGATAGAGCCAAGTCCATGATGCCAAGAGATGAGAGAATCTGGAGAAAGAGGGAATGGTCCACTGTGTCAAAGGTAGATGACAGGTCCAGAAGGAGGAGGATGGAGCAGTGTCGCTTGGATTTGGCATTTAGTAGGTTGTTGGTGACTTTGGTCAGGGCAGTTTCAGTCGAGTGATGCGGTCGGAAGCCAGATTGCAGGCGGTCGAAGAGGGAGCAGGAGGAGAGGTGGGAGGACAGTTCAAGGTGGACATGTTGTTCTAGTAGTTTTGAGGCAAAGGGGAGGAGTGATATGGGGCGGTAGCATGTCAGAGAGGAAGGGTCAAGGGAGGGCTTTTTGAGGATGGGTGTGATTGCGGCATGTTTGAAACATGAGGGGAAGACACCGGTTGTTAGTGACAGATTGAAGAGGTGGGTTAGGGTTGGAATGAAGACTGTGGTAAGGTTAGTGATGAGGTGGGATGGGATTGGGTCAAGTTTGCACGTGATGAGGTGTGATTTGGAGAGTAAAGAGGAGACTTGACCTTCTGTAATGGTGGAGAAGTGGGGTTTGGAGGAGGAGGGTTGAATAGATATGAGGAGGGGTTGTATGGACTTTAGGCAAAAGTTTTGTCTGATGGTGTCAATCTTCTGTTTGAAGAATGAGGCAAAGTCGTCGGCTGAGATGAGAGAAGAGGGAGGAGGTGCTGGGGGACGAAGGAGAGAGTTGAAAGTGTTAAATAACTGTTTAGGATTGTGAGATAGGGAGGATATGAGAGATGAGAAGTAGGTTTGTTTTGCTGTAGTGAGTCCGGAATTGAAATTAGTGAGGGATTGCTTGAATGCGATGAAGTGCTCGATGGAGTGAGACCTTTTCCATCTCCGCTCCGCAAACCTGGAGGCCCGGCGCAGTTCTTTAGTAAGTTTAATGTGCCAGGGTTGCCTGTTGAATGTGCGAGATGTGGTGTGTGTGAGAGGGGCGATCGAGTCTAGAGCTGCAGCTATTGTGGTGTTATATGAAGCAGCAGCAACGTCTGCATCGTGTAAGGAATTTATGTCTGTAAGAGGGAGGAGGGATTCAGAGAGTGAGTGTAAGTCAAGGTGTTTGAGATTTCTGCAAGGGTATGCAAGTTTGTGGAGTGGGGATTGTTGCCCCGGGGAGGAGAGAGAAGAGAATGTAAGTAGGCTGTGATCAGAGAGAGGGAGAGGTGAGTTAGAGAGGTTAGATAGGGAACAGAGGCGGGTGAAGATGAGGTCCAGTGTGTGGTCATCTTTATGGGTGGGTGTGGAAGATCATAGAGTGAGTCCGAAGGAGGAAGTGAGAGATAGGAACTTAGAGACAAACGAGTGGGAAGTGTTAATGGGGATGTTGAAGTCACCCATTATGATAGTGGGGATGTCAGTGGAGAGGAAGCGAAGCAGCCAGGTGGTGAAGTGGTCTAAGAAGGTGGTGGCTTGCCCTGGGGGTCGGTAAACGATGGCCAGTTGGAGGTTGGAGGGGGAATAGATGCGCACACAGTGCACCTCAAAAGAGGGGAGTGTAACGGAGGGTGGCAGTGGGATTTGGGTGAAAGCGCAGTGTTCTGATAGGAGAAAACCTATGCCTCCGCGATGTTTGCCGTTGGGGCGGGGGATGTGGAGAAGGTGGAATCCGCCATATTAAAGTGCAGCTGGGGAAGCTGTGTCAGAGGGGGTGAGCCAGGTTTCAGTGATGGCGAGGAAGGAAAGTTTGTTTGTAATGAATAGATCGTGGATGAAGGAAAGTTTGTTGCAGACAGAGCGAGCGTTCAATAGAGCTCCTGTTAGTCCAACTAAGGGAGGGGGGATTGGTTGGATGGGTATGAGGTTAGAAGGGTTGCGACAGTTTGTGGAAGGTCGTGGATAGGAGGAAGAAGTAACTGTGGGGATATGGCGAGGAGGACCAGGATTTGGAGAGATATCTCCAGCAGTGAGGAGGAGCAGAGAAAGTGTTAGCAGGTGGGAGCAAGAGAGAGCATGAGGTGGCTGTCTGTGTTTGGAGATCCAGGATTGAATGTTTAGGAATAATTTGGAGGAGGAGGTGAGATGAATGGGGAGGATGGAGGGAGAGATGAAGAGTTTCTTACTAGGTGTAGGGATTTGAGGGGTTACTAGAAAGTGGAGGACTATAGAGGAAAAAGTGAGAGCTAACAGAAACATAGTTAAAAGAGAGTAAGTGGTCAAAGTGTTGGTTACCTGACTCCTGCCCTGACTAACTGCCTCTGAAATAACTGCCACTTATCTCCGAAGCCACTTTGCACAAGAAGCTTCTAAATATATAGGGCACATTAAACTATCAGATGAAGGGCATTGTGGGAGCTGCATATGGCTAAATTAGCATCTGGTTTTCTCACCAGGAGATGGCTGGGTGATCAAACACAGAGCTAGGACTCTAGTCTCTGCAGTTTAGCACCTCTAAAAATCAGATAAGATCTATAGTGGGGAAGGGACAGACATATGTGGGTATTGAATGGAGTGGGACAGATAAAGCAGAGAAGTTATGCAGAGCATGTACCAGTGAGGTGAATCAGCAAAGCAGAGCATTAGATTACAGCAGACACAGCAAGCAGAGAAGTTATGAAGAGCATGTACAAGTGAGGTGAATCAGCAAAGCAGAGCATTAGATTACAGCAGACACAGCAAGCAGAGAAGTTATGCAGAGCATGCACTAGTTAGGTGAATCAGCAAAGCAGAGCATTAGATTACAGCAGACACAGCAAGCAGAGAAGTTATGCAGAGCATGTACCAGTGAGGATATTCCACTGCGACCTCCACCACTCTTCCAAGGGGCATTGATATTGTCTCTTTATTCCACTGCGACCTCCGCCACTTTTCCAAAACGCATTGATATTGTCTTTTATTCCACTGTAACCTCCACCACTGTTCTAAGGGGTATTAAAACCATCTTGTTAAGCTATTGTGATCTCCACGTCTCTTCCACAGGCCATTGTTATTGTCTTTTTATTCCACTGCGACCTCCACCACTCTGCCAAGGGGCATTGATATTGTCTTTTTATTCCACTGCGACCTCCACCACTCTTCCAAGGTTCATTGATATTGTCTTTTTAATCCACTGCGACCTCCACCACTTTTCCAAGGGGCATTAAAACCGTCTTGTTAAGCTAATGTGACCTCCACGTCTCTTCCAAGGGGCATTAAAACCGTCAATTTAAACCACTCTGAACTCCACAGGTCTTGTAAGAGGCATTGATATTGTCTTTTTATTTCACTGTAACCTCCACCAATCTTCCAAGGGGCATTGATTTTGTCTTTTTAATCCACTGCGACCTCCATCCCTCTTCCAAGAAGCATTAAAACCGTCTTGTTAAGCTACTGTGACCTTCAAGTCTCTTCCAAGGGGCATTAAATCCGTCTGGTTAAATCGCTCTGAGCTCCACAGCTCTTCCAAGGATTGTTGATATTGTCTTTTTATTCCACTGTGACATTCACCACTCTTCCAAGGGGCATTGATATTGTCTTTTTATTTTACTGCGACCTCCACCACTCTTCCAAGGGGCACTAATATTGTCTTTTTATTCCACTGTAACCTCCACCACTCTTCCAAGGGGCATTGATATTGTCTTTTTATTCCACTGCGACCTCCACCTCTCTTCTAAGGGGCATTAAAACAATCTTGTTAAGCTACTGTGACCTCCAAGTCTCTTCCACGAGGCATTGATATTGTCTTTTTATTCCACTGTGACCTCCACATCTCTTCCAAAGGGAATTGATATTGTCTTTTTATTCCACTGCGACCTCCACCACTCTTCTAAGAGGCATTGATATTGTCTTTTTAATCCACTGCGACCTCCACCACTCTTCCAAGGGGCATTAATACTGTCTTGATAAGCTACTGTGACCTCCACGTCTCTTCCAAGGAGCATAAAACCGTCTGGTTAAACCACTCTGTACTCCACAGCTCTTCCAAGAGGCATTGATATTGTCTTTTTATTCGACTGTAACCTCCACCACTTTTCCAATGGGCATTGATATTGTCTCTGTTTTCCACTGCGACCTTCACCACTCTTCCAATGGGCATTAAAACCGTCTTGTTATGCTACTGTGACCACCATGTCCCTTCCACGGAGCATTGATATTGTCTTTTTATTCCATTGCGAACTCTATCACTCTTCCAAGGCTCATTAAAACCGTCTTATTAAGATACTGTGACCTCCAAGTCTCTTCCAAGGGGCATTAAAACCGTCTGGTTAAACCTCTCTGAGCTCCACAGCTCTTCCAAGGGGCATTGACAATGTCTTTTTATTCCATTGTAACCTTCTGCACTCTTCCAAGTGCATTGATTTTGTCTTTTTATTCCTCTGCGATGTCCACCACTCTTCCAAGGGGCAATAAAACCGTCTTGTTAAGCTACTGTGACCTTCAAGTTCCTTACACAGGGCATTGATATTGTCTTTTTATTCCACTGTAACCTCCACCACTCTTCCAAGGGGCATTGATATTTTCTTTTTTTCCACTGTAACCTCCACCAATCTTCCAAAGGGCATTGATATTGTCTTTTTATTCCACTGCGACCTCCATCACTCTTCTAAGGGGCATTAAAACCGTCTTGTTTAGCTACTGTGACCTCCTCGTCTCTTCCAAGCGGCATTAAAACCGTCTGGTTAAACACTCTGAACTCCACAGCTCTTACAAGAGGCATTGATATTGTCTTTTTATTCGACTGTAACATCCACCACTCTTCCAAGCGGCATTGATATTGTCTTTTTATTCCACTGCAACGTCCACCACTCTTCCAAGGGGCATTGATATTGTCTTTTTAATCCACTGCGACCTCCACCAGTCTTCCAAGGGGCATTGATATTGTCGTTTTAATCCACTGCGATCTCCACCACTCTTCCAAGGGGCATTAAAACCGTCTTGTTATGCTACTGTGACGTCGACTTCTCTTCCAAGGGGCATTAAAACCATATGGTTAAACCACTCTGAACTCCACAGCTCTTCCAAGGGGCATTTGTATTGTCTTTTTATTCCACTCTAATATCCACCACTCTTCCAAGGGGCATTGACATTGTCTTTTTATTCCACTGCTACCTCCACCACTCTTCCAAGGGGCATTAAAACCATATTGTTAAGCTACAGTGACCTTCACATCTCTTCCACGGGGCATTGATATTGTCTTTTTATTTTATTGTAACCTCCACCAATCTTCCAAGGGGCATTGATATTTTTTTTTTATTCCACTGCGACCTCCACCACTCCTCCAAGGAGCCTTAAAACCATCTTGTTAAGTTACTGTGACCTCCACGTCTCTTCCAAGGAGCGTTAAAACCGTCTGGTTATAACACTCTGAACTCCACTGCTCTTCCAAGGGGCATTATTATTGAATTTATATTCCACTGTAACCTCCACCACTCTTCCAAGGGGCATTGATATTGTCTTTTTATTCCACTGCGACCTCCACCAGTCCTCCAAGAGGCATTAAAACCGTCTTGTTAAGCTACTGTGACCTCCACGTCTCTTCCACGGGGCATTGAAATTGTCTTTTTATTCCACTGTAATCTCCACCACTCGTCCAAGGGGAATTGATTTTGTCTTTTTATTCCACTGCGACCTCCACCACTCCTCCAAGGGGCATTGATAATGTCTTTTTATTCCACTGCGACCTCCACCACTCTTCAAAGGCTCATTGATATTGTCTTTTTAATCCACTGCGACCTACACCACTGTTCCAAGGGGCATTAAAACCGTCTTGTTAACCTATTGTGACCTCCACATCTCTTCCACGGGGCATTGATATTGTCTTTTTATTTAACTGTAACCTCCACCACTGTTCCAAGGGGCATTGATATTGTCTTTTTATTCCACTGTAATCTCCATCACTCTTCCAAGGGGCATTGATATTGTGTTTTTATTCAACTGTAACCTCCACCACTCTTCCAAGGGGCATTGATATTGTCTTTTTATTCCACTGCGACCTACACCACTCTTCCAAGGGGCATTCATATTGTCTTTTTAATCAACTGCGATCTCCACCACTCTTCCAAGGGGCATTAAAACCGTCTTGTTAAGCAACTGTCACCTTCATGTCCCTTACAAGGGGCATTAAAACCGTCAATTTAAACCACTCTGAACTCCACAGCTCTTCCAAGGGGCACTGATATTGTCTTTTTATTCCAATGTAACCTCCAGCACTCTTCCAAGGTGCATTGATATTGTCTTTTTATTCCACTGCAACTTCCACCTCTCTTCCAAGGGGCATTAAAACCGTCTTGTTAAGCTACTGTGACCTCCACGTCTCTTTCACTGGGCATTGATATTGTCTTTTTATTCCACTGTAACCTCCACCACTCTTCCAAGGGGCATTGATACTGTCTTTTTATTCCACTGGGACCATCACAAATCTTCCAAGTGGCATTGATATTGTCTTTTTAATCCACTGCGACCTCCACCACTCTTCCAATTGGCATTAAAACCATATTGTTAAGCTACTGTGACCTCCATGTCTCTTCCAAGGTGCATTAAAACCGTCAGTTTAAAGCACTCTGAACTCCACAGCTCTTGCAAAAGGCATTGATATTGTCTTTTTTCTCCGCTGTAACCTACAGCCCTCTTTCAAGGGGCATTGATATTGTCTTTTTATTCCACTGCGACTTCCACCACTCTCCCAAGGTGCATTAAAAACATCTTGTTTAGCTACTGTAACGTCCATGTCTATTCCACGGGGCATTGATATTGTCTTTTTATTCCGCTGTATCCTCCACCACTCTTCCAAGGGTTATTGATATTGTCTTTTTATTCCACTGCGCCTTCCACCTCTCTTCTAAGGGGCATTGATATTGTCTTTTTAATCCACTGCGACCTCAACCACTCTTCCAAGAGGCATTAAAACAGTTTTGTTAAGCTACTGTGACCTCCACATCTCTTCCATGGGGCATTAAAACAGTCTGGTTAAACCACTCTGAACTCCACAGCTCTTCCAAGGGGCATTGATATTGTCTTTTTATTCCACTGTAACCTCCACCATTTTTCCAAGGGGTATTGATATTGTCTTTTTAATGCACTACGACCTCCACCACTCTTCCAAGGGGCATTTAAACCATCTGGTTAATCCACTCTGAACTCCATAGCTCTTTCAAGAGGCATTGATATTGTCTTTTTATTTCACTGTAACCTCCACAACTCTTTCAAGGGGCATTGATATTGTCTTTTTATTCCACTGCGACCTCCACCACTCTTCCAAGGGGCATTAAAACTGTCTTGTTAAGCTACTGTGACCTCCACGAGTCTTCCATGGGGCATTGATATTGTCTTTTTAATCCACTGTTACCTCCACCACTTTTCCAAGGGGCATTAAAACAGTCTTGTTAATCTACTGTAACCTCCACGTCGCTTCCAAGGGGCAATAAAACCATCTGGTTAAACCACTCTGAACTCCACAGCTCTTCCAAGGGGCATTGGTATTGTCTTTTTATTCAACTATAACCTCCAACACTCTTCCAAGGGGCATTGACATTGCCTTTTTATTCCACTGCGACCTCCATCATTCTTCCAAGGGGCATTGATATTGTCTTTTTATTTCACTGCCACCTCCACCACTCTTCCAAGGGGCATTGATATTGTCTTTTTAATCCACTGTGACCTCCACCACTTTTCCAAGGGGCATTAAAAACGTCTTTTTAAGCTACTGTGACCTCCACGTCACTTAAAATGGGCATGAAAATCGTCTGGTTAAACCACTCTGAACTCCACAGCTCTTCCAAGGTTCATTAGTATTGTCTTTTTATTCCACTCTAACCTCCACCACTCTTCCAAGGGGCATTGATATTGTCTTTTTATTTCACTGCGACCTCCGCTATTCTTCCAAGGGGCATTAAAACTGTCTTGTTAAGCTACAGTTATCTCCACGTCTCTTCCACCAGTCATTGATATTGTCTTTAAATTACACTGTAACCTCCACTACTCTACCAAGGGGCATTGATATTGTATTTTTATTCTACTGCGACCTCCACCACTCTTCCAAAGGGCATTGATATTGTCTTTTTATTCCACTGCGACCTCCACCACTCTTCCAAAGGGCATTAAAACCATCTTGTTAAGCTACTGTGAACTCCACGTCTCTTATACGGTTCATTGATATTGTCTTTTTATTCCACTGCGACCTCCACCACTCTTCCTTGGGGCATTGATATTGTTTTTTTAATCCACTGCAACCTCCAACACTCTACCATGTGGCATTAAAACCGTTTTGTTGAGCTACTGTGACCTCCACGTCTTTTCCAAGGGGCATTTAAACCGTATGGTTAAACCAATCTGAACTCCACAGATCTTCCAAGGGGCATTGATATTGTCTTTTTATTTCACTGCGACCTCTAACACTCTTCCAAGGGCCATTAAAACAGTGTTGTTAAGCTACTTTGACCTCCACGTCAATTCCACGGGGCATTAAAACCTTCAATTTAAACCACTCTGTACTCCACAGCTCTTGCAAGGGGCATTGATATTGTCTTTTTATTCCAATGTAACCTCCAGCACTCTTCCAATGGGCATTGATATTGTCTTTTTATTCCACTGCAACTTCCACCTCTCTTCCAAAGGGCTTTAAAACCGTCTTGTTAAGCTACTGTGAACTCCACGTCTCTTTCACGGGGCATTGATATTGTCTTTTTATTCCACTGTAGCCTTCACCACTCTTCCAAGGGGCATTGATATTGTCTTTTTATTCCACTGGGACTTTCACCAGTCTTCCAAGTGGCATTGATATTGTCTTTTTAATCCACTGTGACCTCCACCACTCTTCCAAGGGGTATAAAAACCGTATTGTTAAGCTACTGTGACCTCCACGTCTCTTCCAAAGTGCATTAAAACCGTCAATTTAAACCACTCTGAACTCCACAGCTCTTGCAAGAGGAATTGATATTGTCTTTTTATTCCACTACGGCTTCCACCACTCTCCCAAGGTGCATTAAAAACATGTTGTTTAACTACTGTAACGTCCATGTCTATTCCACGGGGCATTGATATTGTCTTTTTATTGCACTGTGACCTCCACCACTCTTCCAAGGGTCATTAAAACCATCTTGTTAAGCTTCTGTGACCTCCACGTCTCTTCCAAGGGGCATTAAAACAGCATGTTTAAACCACTCTGAACTCCACAGCTCTTCCAAGAGGCATTGATATTGTCTATTTATTCAACTGTAACCTCCACCACTCTACCAAGGGGCATTGACATCGTCTTTTTTTTCCTCTGCGACCTCCACCACTCTTCCACGGGGATTTGATAGTCTTTTTAATCCACTGAGACCTCCACCACTCTTCCAAGGGGCATTAAAACCGTCTTGTTAAGCTACTGTGACCTCCACGTCCCTTCCACGGGGCATTGATATTGTCTTTTTATTCCACTGCGACCTCCACCACTCTTCCAAGGGGCATTGATACTGTCTTTTTAATCCACTGCGACCTCCACCACTCTTCCAAGGGACATTGATATTGTCTTTTTATTCCACTGCGACCTTCACCCCTCTTCCAAGGAACACTGATATTGTCTTTTTTTTCCACTGTAACCTCCACCACTCTTCTAAGGGGCACTAATATTTTCTTTTTATTACACTGCGACCTCCACCACTTTTCCAAGGGGCATCGATAATGTCTTTTTAATCCACTGCGACCTCCACCACTCTTCCAAGGGGCATTAAAACCGTCATGTTAAGCTACTGTGACCTCCACTTCTTTTCCAAGGGGCATTAAAACCATCAATTTAAACCTCTCTGTACTCCACAGCTCATTCAAGAGGCATTGATATTGTCTTTTTATTCCACTGTAACCTCCACCACTCTTCCAAGGGGCATTGATTTTGTCTTTGTAATCCACTGCGACCTCCATCTCTCTTCCAAGAAGCATTAAAACCGTAATATTTAGCCACTGTAACCTCCACATCTATTCCACCGTGCCTTAAAACCTTCTGGTTAAACCACTGTGAACTCCACAGCTCTTCCAAGGTGCATTGAAATTGTCTTTTTATTCCACTGTAACTACCAACACTCTTCCAAGGGATATTGATATTGTCTTTTTATTCCACTGTAACCTCCACCACTATTCCAAGGGGCATTGATATGGTCTTTTTATTCCACTGCGACCTCCACCTCTCTTCCAAGGGGCATTAAAACCATCTTGTTAAGCTACTGTGACCTCCAAGTCTCTTCTACGGGGCATTGATATTGTCTATTAAATCCACAACGATCTCCACCACTCTTCCAAGGGGCATTAAAACAGTCTTGTTAAGCTACTGTGACCTCCTCGTCACTTCCAAGGGTCATTAAAACTGTCTGGTTAAACACTTTGAACTCCACAGCTCTTGCAAGAGGCATTGATATTGTCTTTTTATTCTAATGTAACATCCACCACTCTTCCAAGCGGCATTGATATTGTCTTTTTATTCCACTGCGACCTCCACCTCTCTTCCAAGGGGCATTGATATTGTCTTTTTAATCAACTGCGACCTCCAACTCTCTTCCAAGGGGCATTAGAACCATCTTGTGAAGCTACAGTGACCTCCACGTCTCTTCCACTGGGCATTGATATTGTCTTTTCATTCCACTGCGAACTTCACCACTCTTCCAAAGGGCATTGATATTGTATTTTTAATCCACTGCAACCTCCACCACTCTTCCAAGGTGCATTGATATTGTCTTTTTATTCCACTTCGACCTCCACCTCTCTTCCAAGGGGCATTAAAACCATCTTGTTAAGCTACTGTGACCTTCAAGTCTCTTCCACGAGGCATTGATATTGTCTTTTTATTCCACTGCGACCTCCACATCTCTTCCTAGTGGAATGGATATTGTCTTTTCATTTCACTGCGACCTACACCACTCTTCTAAGGGGCATTGATATTATCTTTTTAATCCACTGCGACCTCCACCACTCTTCCAAGGGGCATTAAAACTGTTTTGATAAGCTACTGTGACCTCCACGTCTCTTCCAAGGGGCATTAAAACCTTCTGGTTAAACCACTCTGAACTCCACATCTCTTGCAAGATGCATTGATATTGTCTTTTTATTCGACTGTAACCTGCACTACTCTTCCAAGGGGCATTAAAACCGTCATTTTAAACCACTCTGAACTCCACAGCTCTTGCAAGAGGCATTGATACTGTCTTTTTATTCCACTGTAAACTCCACCACTCTTCCAAGGGGCATTGATTTTGTCTTTTTAATCCACTGTGACCTCCATCACTCTTCCAAGAAGCATTAAAACCGTCTTGTTTAGCTACTGTGACCTCCACGTCTATTCCACGGTGCTTAAAAACCTTCTGGTTAAACCACTGTGAACTCCACAGGTCTTCCAAGGGGCATTGATGTTGTCTTTTTATTCCACTGTAACCTCCACCACTCTGCCAAGGGGCATTGAAATTGTCTTTTTATTTTACTGCGACCTCCACCACTCTTCCAACGGATATTAATATTGTCTTTTTATTCCACTGCGACCTCCACCACTCTTCCAAGGGTCATTGATATTGTCTTTTTATTCCACTGTAACCTCCACCACTCTTCCAGGGAGCATTGATATTGTCTTTTTATTCCACTGCGACCTCCACCTCTCTTTCAAGGGGCATTAAAACCATCTTGTTAAGCTACTGTGGCCTTCAAGTCTCTTCCACGAGGCATTGATATTGTCTTTTTATTCCACTGCGACCTCCACATCTCTTCCAAGGGAAATTGATATTGTCTTTTTATTCCACTGTGACCTCCACCACACTTCTAAGGGGCATTGATATTGTATTTTTAATCCACTGCGAACTCCACCACTCTTCCAAGGGACATTAGAACACTCCTGATAAGCTTCTCTGACCTCCTAGTCACTTCCGTCTGGTTTAACTACTCTGAACTCCACTGCTCTTCCAAGGGGCATTGATATTGTCTTTTTAATGCACTGCGACCTCCACCACTCTTCCAAGGGACATTAAAACCATCTGGTTAAACAACTCTGAGCTCCATAGCTCTTTCAAGAGGCATTGATATCGTCTTTTTATTACACTGTAACCTCCACCACTCTTTCAAGGGGCATTGATATTGTCTTTTTATTCCACTGCGACCTCCACCACTCTTCCAAGGGGCATTAAAACTGTCTTGTTAAGCTACTGTGACCTCCACATGTCTTCCACGGGGCATTGATATTGTCTTTTTAATCCACTGTGACCTCCACCACTTTTCCAATGGGCATTAAAACCGTCTTGTTAATCTACTGTGACCTCCAAGTATATTCCAAGCGGCAATAAAACCATCTGGTTAAACCACTCCGAACTCCACAGCTCTTCCAAGGGGCATTGGTATTGTCTTTTTATTCCACTCTAACCTCCACCACTCTTCCAAGCGGCATTGACATTGTCTTTTTATTCTACTGCGACCTCCATCATTCTTCCAAGGGGAATTGATATTGTCTTTTCATACCACTGCGACCTCCACCACTCTTCTAATTGGCATTGATATTGTCTTTTTAATCCACTGCGACATCCACCACTCTTCCAAGGGGCATTAAAACAGTCTTGATAAGCTACTGTGACCTCCACGTCTCTTCCAAGGGGCATTAAGCCATCTGGTTAAACCACTCTGAACTCTACAGCTCTTCCAAGAGGCATTGATATTGTCTTTTTATTCGACTCTATCCTCCACCACTCTTCCAAGGGGCATTAAAACCGTCTTGTTAAGCTACTGTGACCTCCACGTCTCTTCCAAGGGGCATTAAAACCGTCAATTTAAACCACTCTGAACTCCACAGCTCTTGCAAGAGGCATTGATATTGTCTTTTTATTCCACTGTGACCTCCACGTGTCTTCCATGGGTCATTGATATTGTCTTTTTAATGCACTGCGACCTCCACCACTCTTCCAAGGGACATTAAAACCATCTGGTTAAACAACTCTGAGCTCCATAGCTCTTTCAAGAGGCATTGATATTGTCTTTTTATTCCACTGTAACCTCCACCACTCTTCCAAGGGGCATTGATTTTGTATTTTTAATCCACTGTGACCTCCATCACTCTTCCAAGAAGCAATAAAACCGTCATGTTTAGCTACTGTGACCTCCACGTCTATTCCACGGTGCCTTAAAACCTTCTGGTTAGACCACTGTGTACTGCACAGCTCTTCCAAGGAGCATTGATGTTGTCTTTTTATTCGACTGTAACCTCCACCAATCTTCCAAGGGGCATTGATATTGACTTTTTATTTTACCGCGACCTCCACCACTCTTCCAAGGGGCATTAATATTGTCTTTTTATTCCACTGTAACCTCCACCACTCTTCCAAGGGACATTGATATTGTCTTTTTATTCCAGTGCGACCTCCACCACTCTTCCAAGGGTCATTGATATTGTCTTTTTATTCCACTGTAACCACCACCACTCTTCCAAGGGGCATTGATATTGTCTCTTTATTCCACTCTAACCTCCACCACTCTTCCAAGGGGCATTGATTTTGTCTTTTTAATCCACTGCGACCTGCATCTCTCTTCCAAGAAGCATTAAAACCGTCTTGTTTAGCTACTGTGACCTCCACGTCTATTCCATGGTGCCTTAAAACCTTCTGGTTAAACCACTGTGAACTCCACAGCTCTTCCAAGGTGCATTGATATTGTCGTTTTATTCCACTTTAACCTCCACCACTCTTCCAAGGGGCATTGATATTGTCTTTTTATTTTACTGCGACCTGCACCACTCTTCCAAAGGGCATTAATATTGTCTTTTTATTCCACTGCGACCTCCACCACTCTTCCAAGGGTCATTGATATGGTCTTTTTATTCCACTGTAACCTCCACCACTCTTCCAAGGGACATTGATATTGTCTTTTTATTCCACTGCGACCTTCACCCGTCCTCCAAGGGGCATTAAAACCATCTTGTTAAGCTACTGTGAACTCCACGTCTCTTCCACGGGGCATTAGTATTGTCTTTTAATTCCACTGTAACATCCACCACTCGTCCAGGGGGCATTAAAACCGTGTTGTTAAGCTTCTTTGACCTCCACGTCAATTCCACGGGGCATTAAAACCATCAATTTAAACCACTCTGAACTACACAGCTCTTGCAAGGGGCATTGATATTGTCTTTTTATTCCAATGTAACCTCCAGCACTCTTCCAAGGGGCATTGATATTGTCTTTTTATTCCACGGCAACTTCCACCTCTCTTCCAAGGGGCATTAAAACCGTCTTGTTAAGCTACTGTGACCTCAACGTCTCTTTCACGGGGCATTGATATTGTCTTTTTATTCCACTGTAACCTCCACCACTCTTCCAAGGGGCATTGATATTGTCTTTTTATTCCACTGGGACCTTCACCATTCTTCCAAGGGGTCTTGATATTGTCTTTTTAATCCACTGCGACCTCCACCACTCTACCAAGGGGCATTAAAACCGTATTGATAAGCTACTGTGACCTCCGCGTCTCTTCCAAGGTGCATTAAAACCGTCAATTTAAACCACCCTGAACTCCACAGCTCTTGCAAGAGGCATTGATATTGTCTTTTTATTCCACTGTAACCTACAGCACTCTTTCAAGGGGCATTGATATTATCTTTTTATTCCACTACGACTTCCACCTCTCTCCCAAGGTGCATTAAAAACATCTTGTTTAGCTACTGTAACGTCCATGTCTGTTCCACTGGGCATTGATATTGTCTTTTTATTCCACTGTATCCTCCACCACTCCTCCAAGGGGTATTGATATTGTGTTTTTATTCCACTGCAACTTCCACCTCTCTTCTAAGTGGCATTGATATTGTCTTTTTAATCCACTGCGACCTTCACCACTCTTCCAAGAGGCATTAAAACCGTCTGGTTAAACCACTCTGAACTCCATAGCTCTTTATAGAGGCATTGATATTGTCTTTTTATTTCACTGTAACCTCCACCACTCTTTCAAGGGGCATTGATATTGTCTTTTTATTCCACTGCGACCTCCACCACTCTTCCAAGGAGCATTAAAACTGTTTTGTTAAGTGTAGCGCCGTTCCCCTCACCTCTCTGCTCCGTGCCCGGCGTCCTCCTCCCGCTCTGCTGGCAGCGCGCGCTCCTTCCCGGCCACTGTGCTTAGGGCACGTGCGCGCGCTCTCCCTCCCTCTTAAAGGGGCCGCCGCGCCGTCCTAAGGAGTCCCCGGCCAATGGCCGGAGGACTTCACCATATATAAGGCACCTCCTCCAAAATGGAGGTGCCCGAGCAATGTTGTTGCACTGTTCACTACTCTGCTTCAGCCCTCAGGTCCCGTTGCCAGTTACCTGCCAGATACCTGCCAGATTCCTGCCAGCTTGCTGTCTTATTCCTGCCTGATATTCTGCTACCTGCCTGCTAGCCTGAGGTCCGACGGTCTGCCTTACAACTCCTGTCAGTCTGTCTAAGGACCAGCTTGCCCGCTCACCTGGGAGCGCACATCAGCTACCTGCCTGCTTGCCTGAGGTCCGACGGTCTGCCTTCCAACTCCTGTCAGTCTGTCTATGGACCAGCTTGCCCGCTCACCTGGGAGTGCACATCTGCTACCTGCCTGCTAGCCTACCTGGAGGCTCCGCCGTCACGTGCTGTGACCTCCTGCCTGTCCAGTGACTCCTGCCCGCTCACCTTTGAGCGCTCATCTGCTGCCTGTCTCCTAGCCTACCTGGAGGCTCTGCCGTCACGTGCTGTGACCACCCGCCTGTCCAGAGACTTCTGCCCGCTCACCTGGGAGCGCCCATCTGCCGCCTGTCTGTTGGTTTTCCTGGAGGCTCCGCCGTCACATGCCGTGACCACCCGTTTATCCAGAGACTCTCGCCTGCTCACCTGGGAGCTCACGTCTACCATCAGCCGCCACAGGTCGTACCAACCCTTTACCCAGAGACTGTCCCGGTCACTTGCCGTGACCATCTGCCCGTTCATCTAGAGACTGCCCCGGTCACTTGCCGTGACCATCTGCCCGTTCATCCAGAGACTGCCCCGGTCACTTGCCGTGACCATCTGCCCGTTCATCCAGAGACTGCCCCGGTCACTTGCCGTGACCATCTGCCCGTTCATCCAGAGACTGTCCCGGTCACCTGCTGTGACTGCCTGCCTGGTCGCCACCCGCTCCCATACAAGGACCGCCCCCTTGTATAGTAGCTCAGAGGTTCCGCCTCCCAGTCCCGTTACAGTTTGCTCGGGCCATGGAACCCGGTGGCACCCAAGCTCCCTCGCTCTCGGACCTGTGTCATGAACTGTCCCGTCAGAGGTCCCAACAGGAGTCCATCCTGGGTCACCTGCGGAATGTCAATTCTCACCTGGACACTCTGACTGCTCCGCCAGCAACCTCCGCCAGTGCCATGACTCGCAATCCGGCAGCTCCGCTGCCCACTAATACCATGGTATCCTACCCCGGACCCCGGCTTTCTGCACCTCCTCGCTTCGGAGTCGACTCCACCCAGGCTCGGGGCTTCATAAATCAGTGCACCCTGCACTTTGAACTATTGTCCCACCAGTTTAACTCCGACCGGGCCAAAATTGCCTTCATCATGTCCCATCTCACCGGGGAGTCCCTGGCCTGGCTAAATCCTCTATGGGAGAGAGGAGACCCCCTGGTGTCCGACTTGCCTGCCTTTCTCACGGCTTTCCGGAAAGTCTTCGACGAACCCGGACGGAAGACCTCATCCGCATCATCACTGCTACGCCTCCGTCAGGGAAGTCTCACCGTGGGCCAATATGCCATACGGTTCCGTACCCTTGCCTCGGAGCTGGCCTGGGATAACGACGCTCTGGTATCCGTCTTCTGGGAGGGTCTGTCCGGCCGTATTAAAGATGAACTTGCCGGTCGGGACATTCCTACCACTCTCGATGACCTAATAACTCTTGCCACCCGGATTGACCTACGGTTCCAGGAGCGTGCCAAAGAGGTCACCCGTGAGAGGAGGTTTCCACGTCTAGCTCCTACTCTTCAGAAACCCGTCACTCCCTCCGTCTCTCCCCAGGTACACTCTCCTGAGCCTATGCAGGTCGACCAGACCAAGATGGTCAAAACCCGTCAGGACTTACGCCGTGCCGAGGGGAGCTGCTTCTACTGTGGCAGTAAGGAGCACCGGATCCGTGCCTGCCCGGAGAGGTCGGGAAACGCCTGTGTCTAGGTTCGCTCAGAGAGGTCGACCTAGACAAGAATAAATCCTCTCCATCTCTGCTGCTGTCAGTCTCAATCGTCTGCGGGGAGAACCGTTATTTCGAACTAGCCCAACTTGACTCTGGAGCAGCCGGGAATCTTATTTCACAGTCCCTGGTAGAGAAATACCGCATCCCCACCAAACCTCTGGCTGTACCCTTGTCTGTTGCTGCCGTGGATGGGGGTCTCTTACCACGCCCCATCCAACTCATCACCGAATCCATTACTCTGCAGGTGGGAATGCTGCATTCTGAGAGTATCTCCTTTCATGTTCTGCCTGAACTCTCTCACGCCCTCTTGCTAGGTCTACCTTGGCTCCAGAGACATGCACCCGTGCTTGACTGGCAGACCGGAGAGGTCCTTCGCTGGGGACAGGACTGCTATGGTTCATCCCGTCCGTCCTTCTCCTACCCCAGCTAATCTACCTGGACTTCCGATTCCTTATTGGTCTTATGCTGATGTCTTTAATAAAAAGGAGGCAGAGACACTACCCCCCCATAGACCATACAACTGCCCTATCGACCTGTTACCCGGTACTACTCCTCCCCGTGGGCGTATTTATCCATTATCCGCTGCTGAGACCCGGTCGATGTCCGAATATATTGAGGAGAATCTGGCCAGGGGATTCATCCGGAAATCTACCTCCCCGGCGGGAGCAGGCTTCTTTTTCGTCAAAAAGAAGGACGGCTCTCTCCGTCCCTGTATAGACTATAGAGGCCTTAACCAGATCACGGTGAAGAATAAGTACCCCCTTCCGCTCATTCCGGAGTTATTTGATCATCTGAGGGGGGCTAGAATCTTCACCAAACTGGACCTCCGTGGGGCGTACAACCTGGTTCGTATCCGTCAGGGGGATGAATGGAAGACGGCATTCAACACCCGGGACGGCCACTATGAATATCTGGTAATGCCCTTTGGTCTCTGTAACGCTCCTGCCGTCTTTCAAGAGTTGGTCAATGACATGTTCCGGGACCTTCTCTACTCCTGCGTAGTGGTGTACCTGGACGACATCTTGGTCTTCTCTCCGGATCTCCAGACTCACCGGAGGGACGTTCGTCAGGTCCTGCTCAGGCTCAGGCAGAATCACCTCTTCGCTAAATACGAGAAGTGCCTCTTTGAGCAGACCTCGCTTCCGTTTTTGGGCTACATTATTTCTCAGACCGGCCTACGAATGGATCCAGAGAAACTGTCTGCCATCGAGAAATGGCCTCGACCGGAGGGGTTGAAGGCCATTCAGCGGTTCCTGGGCTTCGCCAACTACTACCGCCTCTTCATACCACACTTCTCTTCCTGGACTGCCCCAATTTCCGCGCTCACCCGTAAGGGTACTAATCCCAAAGAGTGGCCGCCCGAAGCAGAGGAGGCCTTTCTTTCCTTAAAACAGGCCTTCTCTTCCGCCCCGGTGCTGCATCGCCCGGACGGCAACAAGCAGTTCTTCCTGGAAGTTGACGCCTCCTCCTCTGGAGCCGGAGCGGTACTTACTCAAAAATCATCTTCCGGGAGGATGGTAACTTGTGGCTTCTTCTCTAAACTCTTCTCCTCCTCAGAGCGCAATTATTCCATAGGAGACCGAGAGTTATTGGCCATCAAACTGGCATTGGAGGAGTGGCGTTACCTGCTCGAGGGGGCTCTTCACCCGGTAATAATTTACACTGACCACAAGAACTTGGCTTACCTCCAGCATGCCCAGAGACTTAACCCGCGCCAAGCCCGGTGGTCCTTGTTTTTTGCTCGCTTTGATTTTGTTCTTCATTTTCGCCCGGCTGACAAAAGCGTCAAGGCGGATGCCTTGTCTCGATCCTTTCTGATGTCTGATCTCGAGGAAGATCCGAAACACATCATCGATCCCGCTAGAGTAATGCAGGTGGCTCCCGTGAGTCTAAATCGTCTCCCTCCCGGAAAGACGTTCGTATCAGTACCTGATCGGGAGAAGATCCTTCACTGGGGTCACTCGTCTAAACTGGCTGGCCATGCCGGTCAGAAAAAGACCCTCCAGCTTATTACCCGGCACTACTGGTGGCCTACCCCGCACAAGGACGTAATAGACTTTGTTTCTGCCTGTGTGTCCTGCGCCCGCAACAAGGTTCCGAGACATCTGCCAGCCGGTCGCCTCCTTCCGCTTTCTGTACCTGCTGCCCCCTGGCAGCATATAGTAATGGACTTTATAACTGACCTCCCAGTCTCTGCCGGTTGTACGGTCATTTGGGTGGTCGCTGACCGCTTCTCCAAGATGGCTCATTTCGTTCCCCTGCCAGGCCTCCCGTCTGCACCCGAGCTAGCTAAAGACTTTATTCGTCACATCTTTCGTCTTCATGGCCTGCCCCTCCACATCGTGTCGGATCGTGGGGTACAGTTCACCTCACGCTTCTGGAGAGCCACTTGTAAACTGCTAGACGTCACCCTGGACTTCTCCTCCGCTTACCACCCTCAGTCCAATGGTCAAGTGGAGCGGATCAATCAGAACCTGACCAGTTACCTCCGGCACTTCGTTAATGCTCATCATTCAGACTGGGTGGATCTCCTACCATGGGCCGAATTCTCTTATAACAATCACGAGAGCGAATCCTCCTCCAAATCCCCGTTTTTTGTAGTCTTCGGTCAGCATCCTCGGATTCCTTTTCCTGTCTCCACCTCTGTGGACAACCCGGCTGCGGAATCTCTCGTTAGCAAATTTTCCTCCATTTGGGAGAGTACCCGATCCGCACTCCTTCAGTCGTCCGAACGGATGAAAAGACACGCTGACAAAAAACGCCTGGATCCTCCACAATTTCGTCCTGGAGATAAAGTCTGGCTCTCATCTAAATATGTCCGACTCAAGATACCTTCTTACAAGTTAGGGCCTCGGTTCATCGGTCCTCTGGAGGTCATCAGTCAGATCAACCCGGTGGCCTATAAATTGAAACTCCCGGCCAACTTACGGATCCCTAACTCTCTCCATGTATCTCTCCTCAAACCTGTGGTACTTACCTCTTTTTCCAAGTCTACAGGTACGCCTCCTGCTCCGGTTTCTGCTGAGGACGAGTTTGAGGTAGAGAACATTCTTGCCACCAAAAGGGTAAGAGGAAAGACCTTTTTTCTAGTAGATTGGAAGGGGTTTGGTCCTGAGGAGAGAACGTGGGAGCCCCGGGAGAAGATCCATGCCCCTCTTATCCTTGCTAAATTTCTGTCTGGCCTAAAAAAGGGGGGCCTAAAGGGGGGGGTACTGTAGCGCCGGCGTCCCTGCCCTCTGCTAGGCAGGGACGCTGTTCCCCTCACCTCTCTGCTCCGTGCCCGGCGTCCTCCTCCCGCTCTGCTGGCAGCGCGCGCTCCTTCCCGGCCACTGTGCTTAGGGCGCGCGCGCGCTCTCCCTCCCTCTTAAAGGGGCCGCGCGCGCCGTCCTAAGGAGTCCCCGGCCAATGGCCGGAGGACTTCACCATATATAAGGCACCTCCTCCAAAATGGAGGTGCCCGAGCAATGTTGTTGCACTGTTCACTACTCTGCTTCAGCCCTCAGGTCCCGTTGCCAGTTACCTGCCAGATACCTGCCAGATTCCTGCCAGCTTGCTGTCTTATTCCTGCCTGATATTCTGCTACCTGCTTGCTAGCCTGAGGTCCGACGGTCTGCCTTACAACTCCTGTCAGTCTGTCTAAGGACCAGCTTGCCCGCTCACCTGGGAGCGCACATCAGCTACCTGCCTGCTTGCCTGAGGTCCGACGGTCTGCCTTCCAACTCCTGTCAGTCTGTCTATGGACCAGCTTGCCCGCTCACCTGGGAGCGCACATCTGCTACCTGCCTGCTAGCCTACCTGGAGGCTCCGCCGTCACGTGCTGTGACCGCCTGCCTGTCCAGTGACTCCTGCCCGCTCACCTGGGAGCGCTCATCTGCTGCCTGTCTCCTAGCCTACCTGGAGGCTCTGCCGTCACGTGCTGTGACCACCCGCCTGTCCAGAGACTTCTGCCCGCTCACCTGGGAGCGCCCATCTGCCGCCTGTCTGTTGGTTTTCCTGGAGGCTCCGCCGTCACATGTCGTGACCACCCATTTATCCAGAGACTCTCGCCTGCTCACCTGGGAGCTCACGTCTACCATCAGCCGCCACAGGTCGTACCAACTCTTTACCCAGAGACTGCCCCGGTCCCTTGCCGTGACCATCTGCCCGTTCATCCAGAGACTGCCCCGGTCACTTGCCATGACCATCTGCCCGTTCATCCAGAGACTGCCCCGGTCACTTGCCGTGACCATCTGCCCGTTCATCCAGAGACTGCCCCGGTCACTTGCCGTGACCATCTGCCCGTTCATCCAGAGACTGTCCCGGTCACCTGCTGTGACTGCCTGCCTGGTCGCCACCCGCTCCCTTACAAGGACCGCCCCCTTGTATAGTAGCTCAGAGGTTCCGCCTCCCAGTCCCATTACATTAAGCTACTGTGACCTCCACTTGTCTTCCACGGGGCACTGATATTGTCTTTTTAATCCAATGTGACCTCCACCACTTTTCCAAGGGGCATTAAAACCATCTTTTTAATCTACTGTGACCTCCACGTCTCTTCCAAGGGGCAATAAAACCATCTGGTTAAACCACTCTGAACCCCACAGCTCTTCCAAGGGGCATTGGTATTGTCTTTTTATTCCTCTCTAACCTCCACCACTCTTCCAAGAGGCATTGACATTGTCTTTTTATTCCACTGCGATCTCCATCATTCTTCCAAGTGGCATTGATATTGTCTTTTTATTCCACTGCCACCTCAACCACTCTTCCAAGGGGCATTGATATTGTATTTTTATTCCACTGCGACCTCCACCACTTTTCCAAGGGGCATTAAAAACGTCTTTTTAAGCTACTATGTCCTCCACGTCACTTCCAATGGGCATTAAAACCATCTGGCTAAACCACTCTGAACTCCACAGCTCTTCCAAGAGGCATTGATATTGTCTTTTTATTCCACTCTAACCTCCACCACTCTTCCAAGGGGCATTGACATTGTCTTTTTATTCCACTGCGACCTCCACCATTCTTCCAAGGGGCATTAAAACTGTCTTGTTAAGCTACAGTGACCTCCACATCTCTTCCAGAGGGCTTTGATATTGTCTTTAAATTCCACTGTAACCTCCACCACTCTTCCAAGGGGCATTGATATTGTATTTTTATTCCACTGCGACCTCCACCACTCTTCCAAAGGGCATTGATATTGTCTTTTTAATCCACTGCGACCTCCATCACTCTTCTAAGGGGCATTAAAATCATCTTGTTAAGCTACTGTGACCTCCAAGTTTCTTACACAGGGCATTGATATTGTCTTTTTATTCCACTCTAACCTCCACCACTCTTCCAAGGGGCATTGATATTGTCTTTTTAATCCACTGCAATCTCCATCACTCTTCCAAGATGCATTGAAACCGTCTTGTTAAGCTACTGTGACCTCCCCGTCTATTCCACGGTTCATTAAAACTTTCTGGTTAAAACACTGTGAACTCCACAGCTCTTCCAAGGGGCATTGATATTGTCTTTTTATTCCACTCTAACCTCCACCACTCTTCCAAGGGGCATTGATATTATCTTTTTATTTTACTGTGTCAGCCACCACTCTTCCAAGGGGCATTAATATTGTCTTTGTATTCCACTGTGATCTTCACGTCTCTTCCAAGGGGCATTGATATTGTCTTTCTATTTAATTGCAACCTCCACCACTCTTCCAAGGGGCATTGATATTGTCTTTTTATTCCACTGTAACCTCCACCATTCTTCCAAGGGACATTGATATTGTCTTTTTATTCCGCTGTAACCACCACCACTCTTACAAGGGGCATTGATATTGTCTTTTTATTCCACTGTAACCTCCACCACTCTTCCAAGGGGCATTGATATTGTCTTTTTAATCCACTGTGACCTCTAACACTCCTCCAAGGGGCTTTAAAAGAGTCTTGATAAGCTTCTGTGACCTCCACCTCTCTTCCAAGGGGCATTAAAACTGCATGGTTAAACAACTCTGAACACCACAGCTCTTCCAAGAGGCATTGATATTGTCTTTTTATTCAACTGTAACCTCCACCACTCTTCCAAGGGGCATTGATATTGTCTTTTTTTTTTACTGCGACCTACACCGCTCTTCCAAGGGGCATTGATATTGTCTTTTTAATCCACTGCGACCTCCACTACTCTTCCAAGGGGCATTAAAACAGTTTTGATAAGCTACTGTGACCTCTACGTCTCTTCCAAGGGACATTAAAACCGCCTGGTTAAAACACTCTGAGCTCCACAGCTCTTCCAAGAGGCATTGATATTGTCTTTTTATTCGACTGTAACCTCCACCACTCTTCCAAGGGGCATTAAAACCGTCTTGTTAAGCTACTGTGAAAACCACCTGTCTTTCAAGGGGCATTAAAACCGTCAATTTAAACCACTCTGAACTCCACAGCTCTTGCAAGAGGCATTGATATTGTCTTTTTATTCCACTGTAACCTCCACCATTCTTCCAAGGGGCATTGATTTTGTCTTTTTAATCCACTGTGACCTCCATCACTCTTCGAAGAAGCATTAAAGCCGTCTTGTTTAGCTACTGTGACCTCCACGTCTATTTCACGATGCCTTAAAACCTTCTGGTTAAACCACTATGAACTCCACAGCTCTTCCAAGGGGCATTGATATTGTCTTTTTATTCCACTGTAACCTCCACGACTCTTCCAAGGGGCATTGATATTGTCTTTTTATTCCACTGCGACCTCCACCTCTCTTCCAAGGGGCATTAAAACCATCTTGTTAAGCTAGTGTGAACTCCAAGTCTCTTCCACGAGGCATTGATATTGTCTTTTTATTCCACGGCGACCTCCACATCTCTTCCAAGGGGAATTGATATTGTCTTTTTATTCCTCTGAGACCTCCACCACTCTTCTAAAGGGCATTGATATTTTCTTTTTAATGCACTGCGACCTCCACCACTCTTCCAAGGGGCATTAAAACAGACTTGATAAGCTATTGTGACCTCCACGTCTCTTCCAAGGGGCATTAAACCGTCTGGTTAAACCACTCTGTACTCCACAGCTCTTCCAAGAGGCATTGATATTGTCTTTTTATTCGACTGGAACCTCCACCACTCTTCCAATTGCATTGATATTGTCTTTTTATTCCACTGCGACCTCCACCACTCTTCCAAGGGGCATTGATATTGTCTTTTTAATCCACTGCGACCTCCACCACTCTTCCAAGGGACATTGATATTGTCTTTTTATTCCACTGCGACCTTCACCCCTCTTCCAAGTAACATTGATATTGTCTTTTTTCCACTGTAACCTCCACTACTCTTCTAAGGGGCATTGATATTTTCTTTTTATTCCACTGCGACCTCCACCACTCTTCCAAGGGGCATCGATAATGTCTTTTTAATCCACTGCGACCTCCACCACTCTTCCAAGGGGCATTAAAACCATCTTGTTAAGCTACTGTGACCTCCACGTCTCTTCCAAGGGGCATTAAACCCGTCAATTTAAACCACTCTGAACTCCACAGCTCTTGCAAGAGGCATTGATATTGTCTTTTTATTCCTCTGTAACCTCCACCACTCTTCCATGGGGCATTTATTTTGTCTTTTTAATCCACTGCGACCTCCATCTCTCTAACAAGAAGCATTAAAACCGTCATGTTTAGCTACTGTGACCTTCACGTATATTCCACGGTGCCTTAAAACCTTCTGGTTAAACCACTGTGAACTCCACAGCTCTTCCAAGGGGCATTGATATTGTCGTTTTATTCCACTGTAACCTCCACCACTCTTCCAAGGGGCATTGATATTGTCTTTTTATTTTACTGCGACCTCCACCACTCTTCCAAGGGGCATTAATATTGTCTTTTTATTCCACTGCGACCTACACCACTCTTCCAAGCGTCATTGATATTGTCTTTTTATTCCACTGTAACCTCCACATCTCATCCAAGAGGCATTGATATTGTCTTTTTATTCGACTGTAACCTTCACCACTCTTCCAAGGGGCATTAAAACCGTCTTGTTAAGCTACTGTGACCTCCACTTGTCTTCCAAGGAGCATTAAAACCGTCAATTTAAATCACTCTGAACTCCACAGCTCTTGCAAGAGGCATTGATATTGTCTTTTTATTCCACTGTAACCTCCACATCTCTTCCAAGGGGAATTGATATTGTCTTTTTATTCCACTGCGACCTCCACCACTCTTCCAAGGGGCATTGATATTGTCTTTTTAATCCACTGCGACCTCCACTACTCTTCCAAGGGGCATTAAAACAGTTTTGATAAGCTACTGTGACCTCCACGTCTCTTCCAAGGGGCATTAAAACCGCCTGGTTAAAACACTCTGAACTCCACAGCTCTTCCTAGAGGCATTGATATTGTCTTTTTATTCGACTGTAACCTCCACCACTCTTCCAAGGGGCATTAAAAACGTCTTGTTAAGCTACTGTGACATCCACCTGTCTTTCAAGGGGCATTAAAACCGGCAATTTAAACCACTCTGAACTCCACAGCTCTTGCAAGAGACATTGATATTGTCTTTTTATTCCACTGTAACCTCCACCATTCTTCCAAGGGGCATTGATTTTGTCTTTTTAATCCACTGTGACCTCCATCACTTTTCTAAGAAGCATTAAAACCGTCTTGTTTAGCTACTGTGACCTCCACGTCTATTCCACGGGGCCTTAAAACCTTCTGGTTAAACCACTGTGAACTCCACAGCTCTTCCAAGGGGCATTGATATTGTCTTTTTATTCCACTGTAACCTCCACCACTCTTCCAAGGGGCATTGATATTGTCTTTTTATTCCACTGCGACCTCCACCTCTCTTCCAAATGGCATTAAAACCATCTTGTTAAGCTAGTGTGAACTCCAAGTTTCTTCCACGAGTCATTGATATTGTCTTTTTATTCCACTGCGACCTCCACATCTCTTCCAAGGGGAATTGATATTGTTTTTTTATTCCTCTGCGACCTCCACCACTCTTCTAAGGGGCATGGATATTGTCTTTTTAAACTACTGCGACCTCCACCACTCTTCCAAGGGGCATTAAAACAGACTTGATAAGCTACTGTGACCTCCATGTCTCTTAGAAGTGGCATTAAACCGTCTGGTTAAACCACTCTGTACTCCACAGCTCTTCCAAGAGGCATTGATATTGTCTTTTTATTCGACTGGAACCTCCACCACTCTTCCAAGGGGCATTGATATTGTCTCTGTTTTCCACTGCGACCTCCACCACACTTCCAATGGGCATTAAAACCGTCTTGTTATGCTACTGTGACCTCCACGTCCCTTCCACTGTGCATTGATATTTTCTTTTTATTCCATTGCGACCTCCACCACTCTTCTAAGGGGCATTAAAACCGTCTTGTTAAGCTACTGTGACCTCCAAGTCTCTTCCAAGGGGCATTAAAACCTTCTGGTTAAACCGCTCTGAGCTCCACAGCTCTTCCATGGGGCATTGACAATGTCTTTTTATTCAATTGTAACCTTCTGTGTAGCACCCTGAGGACTCGGCTGCTACAGGGGTATTGCGCCTCAAGCCAGAGGTGTGGTATTCCACTCCCGGGTAAGGATGGAGTGTGGAACTGAGCTCAGATAGCTGCATACACTACATACATCCCATTTCCGGGGGACAGAACTACTGTACTCCCACTAGATAAATGTGCAGGTACGACAGCGTCTGTCCCTGGCTGGAGTGGGAGGGGGGTGGAACATCCCAGTAGTGTAGGGGCAGATAGGGGGAGCAGTCTGGGTAAGGCTAGGAGCTCATTGGGTGCTGGTCACCTGAGCTCACACATAGAGGGAGTATATAAGGTGGGAACCATCTTAGAACAGGGTCAGTCTTTTGTAGAGAGTCAGTCAGTCTGGAGAGAGGTCCAGAAGAGCAGAGAAGCTCAGGCAGCTCCAAGGCCCAGAGTGAGAGAGGAGAAGAGAAGGACCCAGAGGGGAAGAAGAAGGAACCCCAAGAGCCCAAATACATGCAGAAGGGTGAAGGGTTGGCACAAGGGTACCGGAACCCGAACTGGTGGAGGCCACTAATCCTTAGCCAGAAACCGGAGGTCGTGGGCAGGATCTGCCACGACCCTCACCAAATCCACCCGGAAGGCACACCAAGCATAGGGTCTGGGAAGCTAAAGAAAGTTCAACCAACAAAAGACCCGAGGGAGCCGGACATAGGTGGATCCCTGGTGGGAACGGCCTGTAGAGAGGGAAAAGTCAGAAAGGGAGCTCAGGATCACGCTCCAGAATTCCTTGGGAGTTGGCCGAGTCCAGGACCTGGTGGACGCAGCACGGCTCGGGTGGTCACTCAAGGCCGGAGTGACCAGCACAACAGCAGTAAGTAAAAACCCTGAACTGCACAGCCCGACTCTGAGTCTTATTACCATCCTCACTGCACCTCCACAACCACCATCCTCTACAACTGACCCCCTGAGGCTATACCCCTCCCGTTGGGGGTTATACTACCAGAGCTGCACACACACCACCAGCCTCAGCGGACCCTGCTGCAGCGGCGGCCGTATTGACCGCAAATCAACGGGTGGCGTAGTCGACACAAAGAACATCCAGTAACATCTGTAAGGACTGCCACACACGGAGCTTGACACCCTGGGCACGGACCGGGTCACCGCCACTCGGAGACTACAACCCCCATCTGATCCGGCTCCGGGTATTCCCCCTAAGAACATGGCCCAGGGGGCGCGTCATCTGCACTCTTCCAAGTGCATTGATATTGTCTTTTTATTCCTCTGCGACATCCACGACTCTTCCAAGGGGCATTAAAACCGTCTTGTTAAGCTACTGTGACCTCCACGTCCCTTCCACGGGGCATTGATATTGTCTTTTTATTCCACTGCGACCTCCACCACTCTCCCGAGGGGCATTGATATTGTCTTTTTAATCCACTGCGACCTCCACCACTCTACCAATGGACATTGATATTGTCTTTTTATTCCACTGCGACCTTCACCCCTCTTCCAAGGAACATTGATATTGTCTTTTTTTCCACTGTATCCTCCACTACTCTTCTAAGGGGCATTGATATTTTCTTTTTATTCCACTGCGACCTCCACCACTCTTCCAAGGGGCATCGATAATGTCTTTTTAATCCACTGCGACCTCCACCACTCTTCCAAGGGGCATTAAAACCATCTTGTTAAGCTACTGTGACCTCCACGTCTCTTCCAAGGGGCATTAAACCCGTCAATTTAAACCACTCTGAACTCCACAGCTCTTGCAAGAGGCATTGATATTGTCTTTTTATTCCTCTGTAACCTCTACCACTCTTCCAAGGGGCATTTATTTTGTCTTTTTAATCCACTGCGAACTCCATCTCTCTTCCAAGAAGCATTAAAACCATCTTGTTTAGCTACTGTGACCTCCACGTATATTCCACGGTGCCTTAAAACCTTCTGGTTAAACCACTGTGAACTCCACAGCTCTTCCAAGGGGCATTGATATTGTCGTTTTATTCCACTGTAACCTCCACCACTCTTCCAAGGGGCATTGATATTGTCTTTTTATTTTACTGCGACCTCCACCACTCTTCCAAGGGGCATTAATATTGTCTTTTTATTCCACTGCGACCTACACCACTCTTCCAAGCGTCATTGAAATTGTCTTTTTATTCCACTGTAACCTCCACATCTCTTCCAAGAGGCATTGATATTGTCTTATTATTCGACTGTAACCTTCACCACTCTTCCAAGGGGCATTAAAACCGTCTTGTTAAGCTACTGTGACCTCCACCTGTCTTCCAAGGGGCATTAAAACCGTCAATTTAAATCACTCTGAACTCCACAGCTCTTGTAAGAGGCATTGATATTGTCTTTATATTCCACTGTAACCTCCACCATTCTTCCAAGGGGCATTGATTTTGTCTTTTAAATCCACTGTGACCTCCATCACTCTTCCAAGAAGCATTAAAACCTTCTTGATTAGCTAATGTGACCTCCACGTCTATTCCATGGTGCCTTAAAACCTTCTGGTTAAACCACTGTGAACTCCACAGCTCTTCCAAGGGGCATTGATATTGTCTTTTTATTCCACTGTAACCTCCACCACTCTTCCAAGGGGCGTTGATATTGTCTTTTTATTTTACTGCGACCTCCACCACTCTTCCAAGGGACATTAATATTGTCTTTTTATTCCACTGCGACCTCCACATCTCTTCCAAGTGGAATTGATATTGTCTTTTTACTCCACTGCGACCTCCACCACTCTTCTAAGGGGCATTGATATTGTCTTTTTAATCCAGTGCGACCTCCACCACTCTTCCAAGGGGCATTAAAACAGTCTTGATAAGCTACTGTGACCTCCACTTCTTTTCCAAGGGGCATTAAACCGTCTGGATAAACCACTCTGTACTCCACAGCTCTTCCAAGAGGCATTGATATTGTCTTTTTATTCCACTGCGACCTCCACCTCTCTTCCAAGGGGCATTAAAACCATCTTGTTAAGCTACTGTGAACTCCAAGTCTCTTCCACGAGGCATTGATATTGTCTTTTTATTCCACTGCGACCTCCACATCTCTTCCAAGGGGAATTGATATTGTCTTTTTATTCCACTGCGACCTCCATCACTCTTCCAAGGGGCTTTGATATTGTCTTATTTATCCACTGCAAACTCCACCACTCTTCCATTGGGCATTAAAACTGTCTTGTTATGCTACTGTGACCTCCACGTCCCTTCCACGGGGCATTGATATTGTCTTTTTATTCCATTTCGACCTCCACCACTCTTCAAAGGGGCATTAATACCGTCTTGTTAAGCTACTGTGACCTCCAAGTCTCTTCCAAGGGGCATTAAAACCGTCTGGTTAAACCGCGCTGAGCTCCACAGCTCTTCCAAGGGGCATTGACAATGTCTTTTTATTCCATTGTAACCTTCTGCACTCTTCCAAGTGCATTGATATTGTCTTTTTATTCCTCTGCGACATCCACGACTCTTCCAAGGGGCATTAAAACCGTCTTGTTAAGCTACTGTGACCTCCAAGTTTCTTACACAGGGCATTGATATTGTCTTTGTATTCCACTGTAACCTCCACCAATCTTCCAAGGGGCATTGATATTGTCTTTTTATTCCGCTGCGACCTCCACCACTCTTCTACGGGGCATTGATATTGTCTTTTAAATCCACAACAATCTCCACCACTCTTCCAAGGGGCATTAAAACAGTCTTATTAAGCTACTGTGACCTCCTCGTCACTTCCAAGGGACATTAAAACTGTCTGGTTAAACACTTTGAACTCCACAGCTCTTACAAGAGGCATTGATATTGTCTTTTTATTCGAATGTAACATCCACCACTCTTCCAAGCGGCATTGATATTGTCTTTTTATTTCACTGTGACCTCCACCTCTCTTCCAAGGGGCATTGATATTGTCTTTTTAATCCACTGCGACCTCCAACTCTCTTCCAAGGGGCATTAAAACCATCTTGTGAAGCTACTGTGACCTCCACGTCTCTTCCACTGGGCATTGATATTGTCTTTTCATTCCACTGCGAACTTCACCACTCTTCCAAAGGGCATTGATATTGTATTTTTAATCCACTGCGACTTCCACCACTCTTCCAAAGGGCATTGATATTGTCTTTTTATTCCACTGCGACCTCCACCACTCTTCCAAGGGGCATTAAAACCATCTTGTTAAGCTACTGTGACCTCCAAGTCTCTTCCACGAGGCATTCATATTGTCTTTTTATTCCACTGCGACCTCCACATCTCTACCAAGTGGAATTGATATTGTCTTTTTATTCCACTGCGACCTCCACCACTCTTCTAAGGGGCATTAATATTGTCTTTTTAATCCACTGCGACCTCCACCACTCTTCCAAGGGGCATTAAAACAGTTTTGATAAGCTACTGTGACCTCCACGTCTCTTCCAAGGGGCATTAAAACCGTCTGGTTAAACCACTCTGAACTCCACAGCTCTTCCAAGAGGCATTGATATTGTCTTTTTATTCGACTGTAACCTCCACCACTCGTCCAAGCGGCATTGGTTTTGTCTTTTTATTCCACTGTAACTTCCATCACTCTTCCAAGGGGCATTGTTATTGTCTTTTTATTCCACTGCGACCTCCACCTCTCTTCCAAGGGGCATTGAAACCATCTTGTTAAGCTACTGTGACCTGCAAGTCTTTTCCACGAGGCATTGATATTGTATTTTTATTCCACTGCGACCTCCACATCTCTTCCAAGGGAAATTGATATTGTCTTTTTATTCCACTACGACCTCTACCACTCTTCTAAGGGGCATTGATATTGTCTTTTTAATCCACTCAGACCTCCACCACTCTTCCAAGGGGCATTAAAACAGACTTGATAAGCTACTGTGACCTCCACATTTCTTCCAAGGGTCATTAAACCATCTGGTTAAACCACTCTGTACTCCACAGCTCTTCCAAGATGGAATGATATTGTCTTTTTATTCGACAGTAACCTCCACCACTCTTCCAAGGGGCATTGATATTGTCTCTGTTTTCCACTGCGACCTCCACCACTCTTCCAAGGGGCATTAAAACCGTCAATTTAAACCACTCTGAACTCCACAGCTCTTACAAGGAGCACTGGTATTGTCTTTTTATTCCACTCTAACCTCCACCTCTCTTCCAAGGAGCATTGACATTGTCTATTTATTCCACTGCAACCTCCACCACTCTTCCAAGGGGCATTAAAACTGTCTTGTTAAGCTACTGTGACCTCCACGTGTCTTCCTTGGGGCATTGATTTTGTCTTTTTATTCCACTGTAACCTCCGCCACTCTTCCAAAGGGCATTGATTTTGTCTTTTTATTCCACTGCGACCTCCACCACTCTTCCAATGGGCATTGTTATTGTCTTTTTAATCCCCTGCAACCTCCACCACTCTTCCAAGGGGCATTAAAACCGTCTTTTTAAGCTACTGTAACCTCCTCTTCCCTTCCACGGGGCATTGATATTGTCTTTTTATTCCACTGCGACCTCCACCACTCTTCCAAGGGCATTGATATTGTCTTTTTAATCCACTGCGAACTCCACAAGTCTTCCAAGGGGCATTAAAACCGTACTGTTATGCTACTGTGACGTCGACTTCTCTTCCAAGGGGCATTAAAACCATCTGGTTAAACAACTCTGAACTCCACAGCTCTTCCAAGGGGCATTTGTATTGTCTTTTTTTTCCACTCTAGCCTCCACCACTCTTCCAAGGGGCATTGATATTGTTTTTTATTCCACTTTGACCTCCAACACTCTTCCGAGGGGCATTAAAACCGTCTTGTTAAGGTACTGTGACCTCCACGTCTCTTCCAAGGAGCGTTAAAACCGTCTGGTTATACCACTCTGAACTCCACAGCTCTTCCAAGGGGCATTATTATTGTCTTTTTATTCCACTGCGACCTCCACCACTCTTCCAAGGGGCATTAAAACCGTCTTGTTAAAGTGCTCTGAGCTCCACAGCTCTTCCAAGGGGCATTGACAATGTCTTTTTATTCCATTGTAACCTTCTGCACTCTTCCAAGTACATTGATATTGTCTTTTTGTTCCTCTGCGATGTCCTCGACTCCACAGCTCTTACAAGCGGCACTGATATTGTCTTTTTAATCCACAGCGACCTCCACCACTATTCCAAAGGGCATTGATATAGTCTTTTTAATGCACTGTGACCTCCACGTCTCTTCCAAGGGACATTAAAGCCGTCTTGTTAAGCTACTGTCACGTCCATGTATATTCCACGGGGCATTGATATTGTCTTTTTATTCCACTGTAACCTCCACCACTCATCCAAGTGGCATTGACATTGTCTTTTTATTCCACTGCGACCTCCACCACTCTCCCGAGGGGCATTGATATTGTCTTTTTAATCCACTGCGACCTCCACCACTCTACCAATGGACATTGATATTGTCTTTTTATTCCACTGCGACCTTCACCCCTCTTCCAAGGAACATTGATATTGTCTTTTTTTCCACTGTATCCTCCACTACTCTTCTAAGGGGCATTGATATTTTCTTTTTATTCCACTGCGACCTCCACCACTCTTCCAAGGGGCATCGATAATGTCTTTTTAATCCACTGCGACCTCCACCACTCTTCCAAGGGGCATTAAAACCATCTTGTTAAGCTACTGTGACCTCCACGTCTCTTCCAAGGGGCATTAAACCCGTCAATTTAAACCACTCTGAACTCCACAGCTCTTGCAAGAGGCATTGATATTGTCTTTTTATTCCTCTGTAACCTCTACCACTCTTCCAAGGGGCATTTATTTTGTCTTTTTAATCCACTGCGAACTCCATCTCTCTTCCAAGAAGCATTAAAACCATCTTGTTTAGCTACTGTGACCTCCACGTATATTCCACGGTGCCTTAAAACCTTCTGGTTAAACCACTGTGAACTCCACAGCTCTTCCAAGGGGCATTGATATTGTCGTTTTATTCCACTGTAACCTCCACCACTCTTCCAAGGGGCATTGATATTGTCTTTTTATTTTACTGCGACCTCCACCACTCTTCCAAGGGGCATTAATATTGTCTTTTTATTCCACTGCGACCTACACCACTCTTCCAAGCGTCATTGAAATTGTCTTTTTATTCCACTGTAACCTCCACATCTCTTCCAAGAGGCATTGATATTGTCTTATTATTCGACTGTAACCTTCACCACTCTTCCAAGGGGCATTAAAACCGTCTTGTTAAGCTACTGTGACCTCCACCTGTCTTCCAAGGGGCATTAAAACCGTCAATTTAAATCACTCTGAACTCCACAGCTCTTGTAAGAGGCATTGATATTGTCTTTATATTCCACTGTAACCTCCACCATTCTTCCAAGGGGCATTGATTTTGTCTTTTTAATCCACTGTGACCTCCATCACTCTTCCAAGAAGCATTAAAACCTTCTTGATTAGCTAATGTGACCTCCACGTCTATTCCATGGTGCCTTAAAACCTTCTGGTTAAACCACTGTGAACTCCACAGCTCTTCCAAGGGGCATTGATATTGTCTTTTTATTCCACTGTAACCTCCACCACTCTTCCAAGGGGCGTTGATATTGTCTTTTTATTTTACTGCGACCTCCACCACTCTTCCAAGGGACATTAATATTGTCTTTTTATTCCACTGCGACCTCCACATCTCTTCCAAGTGGAATTGATATTGTCTTTTTATTCCACTGCGACCTCCACCACTCTTCTAAGGGGCATTGATATTGTCTTTTTAATCCAGTGCGACCTCCACCACTCTTCCAAGGGGCATTAAAACAGTCTTGATAAGCTACTGTGACCTCCACTTCTTTTCCAAGGGGCATTAAACCGTCTGGATAAACCACTCTGTACTCCACAGCTCTTCCAAGAGGCATTGATATTGTCTTTTTATTCCACTGCGACCTCCACCTCTCTTCCAAGGGGCATTAAAACCATCTTGTTAAGCTACTGTGAACTCCAAGTCTCTTCCACGAGGCATTGATATTGTCTTTTTATTCCACTGCGACCTCCACATCTCTTCCAAGGGGAATTGATATTGTCTTTTTATTCCACTGCGACCTCCATCACTCTTCCAAGGGGCTTTGATATTGTCTTATTTATCCACTGCAAACTCCACCACTCTTCCATTGGGCATTAAAACTGTCTTGTTATGCTACTGTGACCTCCACGTCCCTTCCACGGGGCATTGATATTGTCTTTTTATTCCATTTCGACCTCCACCACTCTTCAAAGGGGCATTAATACCGTCTTGTTAAGCTACTGTGACCTCCAAGTCTCTTCCAAGGGGCATTAAAACCGTCTGGTTAAACCGCGCTGAGCTCCACAGCTCTTCCAAGGGGCATTGACAATGTCTTTTTATTCCATTGTAACCTTCTGCACTCTTCCAAGTGCATTGATATTGTCTTTTTATTCCTCTGCGACATCCACGACTCTTCCAAGGGGCATTAAAACCGTCTTGTTAAGCTACTGTGACCTCCAAGTTTCTTACACAGGGCATTGATATTGTCTTTGTATTCCACTGTAACCTCCACCAATCTTCCAAGGGGCATTGATATTGTCTTTTTATTCCGCTGCGACCTCCACCACTCTTCTACGGGGCATTGATATTGTCTTTTAAATCCACAACAATCTCCACCACTCTTCCAAGGGGCATTAAAACAGTCTTATTAAGCTACTGTGACCTCCTCGTCACTTCCAAGGGACATTAAAACTGTCTGGTTAAACACTTTGAACTCCACAGCTCTTACAAGAGGCATTGATATTGTCTTTTTATTCGAATGTAACATCCACCACTCTTCCAAGCGGCATTGATATTGTCTTTTTATTTCACTGTGACCTCCACCTCTCTTCCAAGGGGCATTGATATTGTCTTTTTAATCCACTGCGACCTCCAACTCTCTTCCAAGGGGCATTAAAACCATCTTGTGAAGCTACTGTGACCTCCACGTCTCTTCCACTGGGCATTGATATTGTCTTTTCATTCCACTGCGAACTTCACCACTCTTCCAAAGGGCATTGATATTGTATTTTTAATCCACTGCGACTTCCACCACTCTTCCAAAGGGCATTGATATTGTCTTTTTATTCCACTGCGACCTCCACCACTCTTCCAAGGGGCATTAAAACCATCTTGTTAAGCTACTGTGACCTCCAAGTCTCTTCCACGAGGCATTCATATTGTCTTTTTATTCCACTGCGACCTCCACATCTCTACCAAGTGGAATTGATATTGTCTTTTTATTCCACTGCGACCTCCACCACTCTTCTAAGGGGCATTAATATTGTCTTTTTAATCCACTGCGACCTCCACCACTCTTCCAAGGGGCATTAAAACAGTTTTGATAAGCTACTGTGACCTCCACGTCTCTTCCAAGGGGCATTAAAACCGTCTGGTTAAACCACTCTGAACTCCACAGCTCTTCCAAGAGGCATTGATATTGTCTTTTTATTCGACTGTAACCTCCACCACTCGTCCAAGCGGCATTGGTTTTGTCTTTTTATTCCACTGTAACTTCCATCACTCTTCCAAGGGGCATTGTTATTGTCTTTTTATTCCACTGCGACCTCCACCTCTCTTCCAAGGGGCATTGAAACCATCTTGTTAAGCTACTGTGACCTGCAAGTCTTTTCCACGAGGCATTGATATTGTATTTTTATTCCACTGCGACCTCCACATCTCTTCCAAGGGAAATTGATATTGTCTTTTTATTCCACTACGACCTCTACCACTCTTCTAAGGGGCATTGATATTGTCTTTTTAATCCACTCAGACCTCCACCACTCTTCCAAGGGGCATTAAAACAGACTTGATAAGCTACTGTGACCTCCACATTTCTTCCAAGGGTCATTAAACCATCTGGTTAAACCACTCTGTACTCCACAGCTCTTCCAAGATGGAATGATATTGTCTTTTTATTCGACAGTAACCTCCACCACTCTTCCAAGGGGCATTGATATTGTCTCTGTTTTCCACTGCGACCTCCACCACTCTTCCAAGGGGCATTAAAACCGTCAATTTAAACCACTCTGAACTCCACAGCTCTTACAAGGAGCACTGGTATTGTCTTTTTATTCCACTCTAACCTCCACCTCTCTTCCAAGGAGCATTGACATTGTCTATTTATTCCACTGCAACCTCCACCACTCTTCCAAGGGGCATTAAAACTGTCTTGTTAAGCTACTGTGACCTCCACGTGTCTTCCTTGGGGCATTGATTTTGTCTTTTTATTCCACTGTAACCTCCGCCACTCTTCCAAAGGGCATTGATTTTGTCTTTTTATTCCACTGCGACCTCCACCACTCTTCCAATGGGCATTGTTATTGTCTTTTTAATCCCCTGCAACCTCCACCACTCTTCCAAGGGGCATTAAAACCGTCTTTTTAAGCTACTGTAACCTCCTCTTCCCTTCCAAGGGGCATTGATATTGTCTTTTTATTCCACTGCGACCTCCACCACTCTTCCAAGGGCATTGATATTGTCTTTTTAATCCACTGCGAACTCCACAAGTCTTCCAAGGGGCATTAAAACCGTACTGTTATGCTACTGTGACGTCGACTTCTCTTCCAAGGGGCATTAAAACCATCTGGTTAAACAACTCTGAACTCCACAGCTCTTCCAAGGGGCATTTGTATTGTCTTTTTTTTCCACTCTAGCCTCCACCACTCTTCCAAGGGGCATTGATATTGTTTTTTATTCCACTTTGACCTCCAACACTCTTCCGAGGGGCATTAAAACCGTCTTGTTAAGGTACTGTGACCTCCACGTCTCTTCCAAGGAGCGTTAAAACCGTCTGGTTATACCACTCTGAACTCCACAGCTCTTCCAAGGGGCATTATTATTGTCTTTTTATTCCACTGCGACCTCCACCACTCTTCCAAGGGGCATTAAAACCGTCTTGTTAAAGTGCTCTGAGCTCCACAGCTCTTCCAAGGGGCATTGACAATGTCTTTTTATTCCATTGTAACCTTCTGCACTCTTCCAAGTACATTGATATTGTCTTTTTGTTCCTCTGCGATGTCCTCGACTCCACAGCTCTTACAAGCGGCACTGATATTGTCTTTTTAATCCACAGCGACCTCCACCACTATTCCAAAGGGCATTGATATAGTCTTTTTAATGCACTGTGACCTCCACGTCTCTTCCAAGGGACATTAAAGCCGTCTTGTTAAGCTACTGTCACGTCCATGTATATTCCACGGGGCATTGATATTGTCTTTTTATTCCACTGTAACCTCCACCACTCATCCAAGTGGCATTGACATTGTTTTTTTATTCCACTGCGACTTCCATCTCTCTTCTAAGGGGCATTGATATTGTCTTTTTAATCCACTGTGATCTCCACCACTCTTCCAAGGGGCATTAAAACAGTCTTGTTAAGCTACTGTGACCTCCACGTCTCTTCCAAGGGGCATTAAAACCGTCTGGTTAAACCACTCTGAACTCCACAGCTCTTCCAAGGGGCATTGACAATGTCTTTTTATTCCATTGTAACCTTCTGCACTCTTCCAAGTGCATTGATATTGTCTTTTTGTTCCTCTGCGACATCCTCGACTCTTCCAAGGGGCATTAAAATAGTCATGTTAAGCTACTGTGACCTCCAAGTTTCTTACACAGGGCATTGATATTGTCTTTCTATTCCACTGTAACCTCCACCACTCTTCCAAGGGGCATTGATATTGTCTTTTTATTCCTCTGTAACCTCCACCAATCTACCAAGGGGCATTGATATTGTCTTTTTATTCCACTGCGACCTCCACCACTCTTCTAAGGGGCATTGATATTGTCTTTTTAATCCACAGCGACCTCCACCACTCTTCCAAAGGGCATTGATATAGTCTTTTTAATGCACTGTGACCTCCACGTCTCTACCAAGGGGCATTAAAGCCGTCTTGTTAAGCTACTGTCACATCCATGTATATTCCACGGGGCATTGATATTGTCTTTTTATTCCACTGTAACCTCCACCACTCATCCAAGTGGCATTGACATTGTCTTTTTATTCCACTGCGACTTCCACCTCTCTTCTAAGGGGCATTGATATTGTCTTTTTAATCCACTGTGATCTCCACCACTCTTCCAAGGGGCATTAAAACAGTCTTGTTAAGCTACTGTGACCTCCACGTCTCTTCCAAGGGGCATTAAAACCATCTGGTTAAACCACTCTGAACTCCACAGCTCTTCCAAGGGGCATTGATATTGTCTTTTTATTCCACTATAACCTCCACCACTCTTCCAAGGGGCATTGATTTTGTCTTTTTTTTCCACTGCGACCTCCACCACTCTTCCAATGGGCATTGTTATTGTCTTTTTAATCCCCTGCAACCTCCACCACTCTTCCAAGGGCAATTAAAACTGACTTGTTAAGCTACTGTGACCCCAATGTCTCTTCCACAGAGCTTTGATATTGTCTTTTCTTTCCACTGGAACCTCCAACACTCTTCCAAGGTGCATTGATATTGTCTTTTTACTCCACTGAGACCTCAACCACTACTTCAAGGAGCATTGACATTGTCTTTTTAATCCACTTCGACCTCCACCACTCTTCCAAGGGGCATTAAAACAGTCTTGTTAATCTACTGTGACCTCCACGTCTCTTCCAAGGGGCATTAAAACCGTCAATTTAAACCACTCTCAACTCCACAGCTCTTGCAAGGGTCATTGATATTGTCTTTTTATTACACTGTAACCTCCACCACTCTTCCAAGGGGCATTGATATTGTCTTTTTATTCCACTGCGACCTCCACCTCTCTTCCAAGGGGCATTAAAACCATCTTGTTAAGCTACTGTGACCTCCAAGTCTCTTCCACGAGGCATTAATATTGGCTTTTTATTCCACTGTGACCTCCACATCTCTTCCATGTGGAATTGATATTGTCTTTTTATTCCACTGCGACCTCCACCACTCTTCTAAGGGTTATTGATATTGTCTATTTAATTCACTGCGACCTCCACCACTCTTCCAAGGGGCATTAAAACAGTTTTGATAAGCTACTGTGACCTCCACGTCTCTTCCAAGGGGCATTAAAACCATCTGGTTAAACCACTCTGAACTCCACAGTTCTTCCAAGAGGCATTGATATTGTATTTTTATTCGACTGTAACCTCCACCACTCTTCCAAGGGGCATTAAAACTGTCTTGTAAAGCTACTGTTACCTCCACGTCTCTTCCAAGGGGCATTAAAACCGTCAATTTAAACCACTCTGAACTCCACAGCTCTTGCAAGAGGCATTGATATTGTCTTTTTATTCCACTGTAACCTCCACCACTCTTCCAATGGGCATTGATTTTGTCTTTTTAATCCACTGCGACCTCCATCACTCTTTCAAGGAGCATTAAAACCGTCTTGTTTAGCTCCTGTGACCTCCACGTCTATTCCACGGTGACTTAAAACCTTCTGGTTAAACCACTGTGAACTCCACAGCTCTTCCAAGGGGCATTGATATTGTCTTTTTATTCCACTGTAACCTCCACCTCTTTTCCAAGGGGCATTGATATTGTCTTTTTATTTTAATGCGACCTCCACCACTCTTCCAAGGGGCATTAATATTGTCTTTTTATTCCACTGCGACCTCCTCCACTCTTCCAAGGGTCATTGATATTGTCTTTTTATTCCACTGTAACCTCCACCACTCTTCCAAGAGGCATTGATATTGTCTTTTTATTCCACTGAGACTTCAACCCCTCTTCCACAAAGCATTGATATTGTCTTTGTATTCCAATGTGACCTGCACGTCTCTTCCAAGGGGAATTAAAACTGTCAATTTAAACCACTCTGAACTCTACAGCTCTTACAAGGAGCATTGGTAATGTCTTTTTATTCCACTCTAACCTCCATCACTCTTCCAAGGGGCATTAAAACGGTCTTGTTAAGCTACTGTGACGTCGAAGTCTCTTCCTAGGGGCATTAAAACCATCTGGTTAAACCACTGTGAACTCCACAGCTCTTCCAAGGGGCATTGATATTGTCTTTTTAGTCCGCTGCGCACTCCACCCCTCTCCAAGGGGCATTAAAACCGTCTTGTTAAGCTACTGTGACCTCCACGTGTCTTCGAAGGGGTATTGATATTGTCTTTTTATTCCACTGTAACCTCCACCAATCTTCCAAGGGGCATTGATATTGTTTTTTAACTCCACTGCGACCTCCACCACTCTACCAGGGCCCAATAAAACCGTCTTGATAAGTTACTGTGACCACCACGTCTCTTCGAAGAGGCGTTAAAACCGTCTGGTTATTCCACTCTGAACTCCACAGCTCTTCTAAGGGGCATTATTATTGTCTTTTTATTCCACTGCGACCTTCACCAGTCCTCCAAGGGGCAATAAAACCATCTTGTTAAGCTACTGTGACCTCCATGTCTCTTCCACGGGGCATTGGAATTGTTTTTTAATTCCACTGTAACATCCACCACTCGTCCAAGGGGAATTGATATTGTCTTTTTATTCCACTGCAACCTACACTACTATTCCAAGGGGCATTGATATTGTCTTTTCAATCCACTGTGACCTCCACCACTCTTCCAAGGGGCATTAAAACAGTCTTGCTAAACTACTGTGACCTCAACGTCTCTTCCACGGGCCATTGATATTGTCTTTTTATTCCACTGAAACCTCCACCACTCATCCAAGGGGCATTGATATTGTCTTTTTATTCCAATGTTGCCTCCACCACTCTTCCAAGGGGCATTGATATTGTCTTTTTATTCCACTGTAATGTCCACCACTCTTCCAAGGGGCACTGATATTGTCTTTTTATTCCACTGCGACCTCCACCACTCTTCGAAGGGGCATTGATAATGTCTTTTTATTCCACTGCGACCTCCACCACTCTTCCATGGGACATTAAAACCATCTTGTTAAGCTTCTGTGACCTCCATGTCTCTTCCACATGGCATTGATATTGTCTTTTTATTCCACTGTAACCTCCATCACTCTTCCAAGGGGCATTGATATTGTCTTTTTATTCAACTGAGACTTCCACCACTCCTTCAAGGAGCATTGACATTGTCTTTTTAATCCACTTTGAACTCCACCACTCTTCAAAGGGGCATTAAAACAGTCTTGTTAATCTACTGTGAACTCCACGTCTCTTCCAAGGGGCATTAAAACCGTCTATTTAAACCACTCTCATCTCCGCAGCTCTTGCAAAGTGCATTGATATTGTCTTTTTATTCCACTGTAACCTCCAGCACTCTTCCAAGGGGCATTGATATTGTCTTTTTATTCCATTGCGACTTCCACCTCTCTTCCAAGGGGCATTAAAACCGTCTTGTAAAGCTACTGTGACATCCACGTCTCTTTCACGGGGCATTGCTATTGTCTTTTTATTCCACTGTAACCTTCACCACTCTTAGAAGGGGCATTGATATTGTCGTTTTATTCCACTGCGACCTCCACCACTCTTCCAAGGGGCATTAAAACCGTTTTGTTAAGCTACTGTGACCTCCACATCACTTCCAAGGGACATTAAAACCGTCTGGTTTAACTTCTCTGAACTCCACAGCTCATCCAAGGGGCATTGATATTGTCTTTTTCTTCCACTGTAACCTCCACCACTCTTCCAAGGGGCATTGATACTATCTTTTTATTCCACTGCGACCTTCACTACTCTTCCAAGGGGCATTGATATTGTCTTTTTATTCCACTGTGACCTCCACCACTCTACCAAGGGGCATTTATATTGTTTTTTTAATCAACTGCGACCTCCACCACTCTTCAAAGGGGCATTAAAACTGTGGTGTTAAGCTACTTTGACCACCACGTCAATACCATGGGGCTTTGATATTGTCTTTTTATTCCACTGCGACCTCCACCGCTCTATGAAGGGGCATTGATATTGTCTTTTTAATCCACTGCGACATCCACCACTCTTCCAAGGGGCATTAAAACCGGCTAGTTAAGCTATTGTGACCTCCACGTCTCTTCCAAGGGGCATTAAAACCGCCTATTTAAACCACTCTGAACTCCACAGCTCTTCCAAGGGGCATTGATATTGTCTTTTTTTTCCACTGTAACCTTCACCACTCTTCCAAAGGGCATTGATATTGTCTTTTAGTTCCACTGCGACCTCCACCCCTCTTCCAAGGGGCATTGATATTGTCTTTTAAATACACTGCGACCACCACCACTCTTCCAAGGGGCATTGATATTGTCCTTTTAATCCACTGTGACCTCCACGTCTCTTCTAAGGGGCATTAAAACTGTCAATTTAAACAATTCCGAACTCTACAGCTCTTCGAAGGAGCATTGGTATTGTCTTTTTATTCCACTCTAACTTCCACCACTCTTCCAAGGGGCATTGACATTGTCTTTTTTTTCCACTGCGACCTCCACCACTCTTCCAAGTGCATTAAAACAGTCTTGTTAAGCTACTGTGACCTCCACGTCTCTTCCAAGGGGCATTAAAACTGTCTGGTTAAACCACTCTGAACTCCACAGCTCTTCCAAGGGGCATTGATATTGTCTTATTTTTTCACTGTAACTTCCACCAGTCTTCCAAGGGGCATTGATTTTGTCTTTTTATTCCACTGCGACCTTAACCACTCTTCCAATGGGCACTGATATTGTCTTTTTAATTCACTGTGACCTTAACCACTCTTCCAATGGGCATTGATATTGTCTTTTTTTTCCACTGTAACCTCCACCACTCTTCCAAGGGGCATTGATATTGTCTTTTTATTCCACTGCGATTTCAACCTCTCTTCTAACAGGCATTAATATTATCTTTTTAATCCACTGCGACCTCCACCACTCTTACAAGGGGCATTAAAACAGTCTTGTTAAGCTACTGTGACCTCCACGTCTCTTCCAAGGGGCATTAAAACCGTCTGGATAAACCACTCTGAACTCCACAGCTCTTCCGAGGGGCATTGATATTGTCTTTTTATTCCACTTTAACCTCCACCGCTCTTCCAAGGGGCATTGGTTTTGTCTTTTTATTCCACTGTAACCTCCACCACTCTTCCAAGGGGCATTGATATTGTCTTTTTAATCCACTGCGACCTCCACAACTCTTCCAAGGGGCATTGATATTGTCTTTTTGTTCCACTGTAACCTCCACCATTCTTCCAAGGGGTATTGATATTGTCTTTTTAATGCACTGTAACCTCCACCACTCTTCCAAGGGACATTAAAACTATCTTGTTAAACCACTCTGAACACCATAGCTCTTTCATGAGGCATTGATATTATCTTTTTATTTCACTGTAATCTCCAACACTCTTTTAAGGGGCATTGATATTGTCCTTTTATTCCACTGCGAGCTCCACCACTCTACAAAGGGGCAATAAAACCGTCTTGTTAAGCTACTGTGACCTCCACTTGTCTTCCCCGGGGCATTGATATTGTCTTTTTAATCCACTGTGACCTCCACCACTTTTCCAAGAGGCATTAAAACCGTCTTGTTAATCTACTTTGACCTCCAAGTCTCTTCCAAGGGGCAATAAAACCATCTGGTTAAACCACTCTGAACTCCACAGCTCTTCCAAGGGGCATTGGTATTGTCTTTTTATTCCACTGAGACCTCCATCATTCTTTCAAGGGGCATTGATATTGTCTTTTTATTCCAATGCGACCTCCACCACTTTTCCAAGGGGCATTAAAAACGTCTTTTTAAGCTACAGTGACCTCCACGTCACTTCCAATGGGCATTAAAACCGTCTGATTAAACCACTCTGAACTCCACAGCTCTTTCAAGGGGCATTGGTATTGTCTTTTTATTCCACTCTAACCTCCACCACTCTTCCAAGGGGCATTGAGATTGTCTTTTTATTCCACTGCGACCTCCACCACTCTTCCAAGGGGCATTAAAACTGTCTTGTTAAGCTACAGTGACCTCTACATCTCTTCCACTGGGCATTGATATTGTCTTTAAATTCCACTCTAACCTCCACCACTCTTCCAAGGGGCATTGACATTGTCTTTTTATTCCACTGCGACCTCCACCATTCTTCCAATGGGCATTAAAACTGTCTTGTTAAGCTACTGTGACCTCCACTTCTCTTCCAAGGTGCATTGAAACCGTCAATTTCAACCACACTGAACTCCACAGCTCTTGCAAGAGGCATTGATATTGTCTTTTTATTCCATTGTAATCGCCAGCACTCTTCCACAGGGCATTGATATTGTCTTTTTATTCCACTGCGTCTTCCACCACTCTCCCAAGGGGCATTAAAACTGTCTTGTTAAGCTGCTGTAACCTCCATGTCTATTTCACGGGGCATTGATATTGTCTTTTTATTCAAATGTAACCTCCACCACTCTTCTAAGGGGCAGTGATATTGTCTTTTTAAACCACTGCGACCTCCACCACTCTTCCAAGGGGCATTAACACAGTCTTGATAAGCTACTGTGACCTCTACGTCTCTTCTAAGGGTCAATAAAACCGTCTGGTTAAACCATTCTGTACTCCACAGTTCTTCCAAGGAGCATTGATATTGTCTTTTTATTCGACAGTAACCACCACCACTCTTCCAAGGGGCATTGATATTGACTTTTTATTCCACTGTGACCTCCACCACTCTTCCAAGGGGCATTGATATTGTCTTTTTAATCCACTGCGACCTCCACCACTCTTCCAAGTGGCATTAAAACCGTCTTGTTTAGCTACTGTGACCTCCACGTCCCTTCCACGGGGCATTGATATTGTTATTTAATTCCACTGCGACCTCCACAACTCTTCCAAGGGGCATTGATATTGTCTTTTTAATCCAATGCGACCTCCACCACTTTTCCAAGGGGCATTAAAACCATCTTGTTAAGCTACTGTGACCTCCACGTCTCTTCCAAGGGGCAATAAAACCTTCTGGTTAAGCCACTCTTAACTCCACAGCTCTTCCAAGGGGCATTGGTATTGTCTTTTTCTTCCACTCTAATCTCCACCACTCTTCCAAAGGGCATTGTCATTGTTTTTTTATTCCTCTGCGACCTCCACCACTCTTCCAAGGGGCATTAAAACTGTCTTGTTAAGCTACAGTGACCTCCACATCTCTTCCACTGGGCATTGATATTGTCTTTTTATTCTACTGTAACCTCCACCTCTCTTCCAAGGGGCATTGATATTGTCTTTTTATTCCACTGTGACCTCCACCACTCTTCCAAGGGGCATTAATATTGTCTTTTTAATCCAGTGCGACTGCTACCACTCTTCCTTGTGGCATAAAACCGTCATTTTAAGCTACTGTGACCTCCACGTCTCTTCCAAGGGGCATTAAAACCGTATTGTTAAACCACTCTGAACTCCACAGATCTTCCAAGGGGCATTGGTATTGTCTTTTTATTTAATTGAAACCTCCACTACTCTTCCAATGGGCATTGATATTGTCTTTTTATTCCACTGTAACCTCAACCACTCTTCCTAGGGCATTGATATTGCCTTTAAATTCCACTGTAACCACCACCACTCTTCCAAGGGGCATTGATATTGTCTTTTTAATCCACTGTGACCTCTACCACTCCTCCAAGGGGCTTTAAAACAGTCTTGATGAGCTACTGTGACCTCCACGTCTCTTCCAAGGGGCATTAAAACCGCATGGTTAAACCACTCTGAACTCCACAGCTCTTCCAAGAGGCATGGATATTGTATTTTTATTTAACTGTAACCTTCACCACTCTTCCAAGTGGCATTGATATTGTTTCTTTTTTCCACTGCGACCTCCACCACTCTTCCAAGGGGCATTAAAACCGTCTTGTTAAGCTACTGTGACCTCCACGTCCCTTCCACAAGGCATTCATATTGTCTTTTTATTCCACTGCGACCTCCACCACTCTTCCAAGGGGCATTGATATTGCTTTTTAATCCACTGCGATCTCCACCACTCTTCCAAGGGGCATTTATATTGTCTTTTTATTCCACTGTAATGTCCACCACTCTTCCAAGGGGCACTGATATTGTCTTTTTATTCCACTGCGACCTCTACCACTCTTCGAAGGGGCATTGATAATGTCTTTTTATTCCACTGCGACCTCCACCACTCTTCCGTGGGACATAAAAACCATCTTGTTAAGCTACTGTGACTTCCATGTCTCTTCCACATGGCATTGATATTGTCTTTTTATTCCACTGTAACCTCCATCACTCTTCCAAAGGGCATTGATATTGTCTTTTTATTCAACTGAGACTTCCACCACTCCTTCAAGGAGCATTGACATTGTCTTTTTAATCCACTTCGACCTCCACCACTCTTCAAAGGGGCATTAAAACAGTCTTGTTAATCTACTGTGAACTCCACGTCTCTTCCAAGGGGCATTAAAACCGTCTATTTAAACCACTCTCATCTCCGCAGCTCTTGCAAAGTGCATTGATATTGTCTTTTTATTCCACTGTAACCTCCAGCACTCTTCCAAGGGGCATTGATATTGTCTTTTTATTCCATTGCGACTTCCACCTCTCTTCAAGGGGCATTAAAACCGTCTTGTAAAGCTACTGTGACATCCACGTCTCTTTCACGGGGCATTGATATTGTCTTTTTATTCCACTGTAACCTTCACCACTCTTAGAAGGGGCATTGATATTGTCGTTTTATTCCACTGCGACATCCACCACTCTTCCAAGGCGCATTGATATTGTCTTTTTTTTCCACTACGATCTCCAACACTTTTCCAAGGGGCATTAAAACGGTTTTGTTAAGCTACTGTGACCTCCACGTCACTTCCAAGTGACATTAAAACCGTCTGGTTTAACTTCTCTGAACTCTACAGCCCATCCAAGGGGCATTGATATTGTCTTTTTCTTCCACTGTAACCTCCACCACTATTCCAAGGTGCATTGATACTATCTTTTTATTCCACTGCGACCTTCACTACTCTTCCAAGGGGCATTGATATTGTCTTTTTATTCCACTGTGACCTCCACCACTTTACCAAGGGGCATTTATATTGTTTTTTTAATCAACTGCGACCTCCACCACTCTTCAAAGGGGCATTAAAACCGTGGTGTTAAGCTACTTTGACCACCACATCAATACCATGGGGCTTTGATATTGTCTTTTTATTCCACTGCGACCTCCACCGCTCTACCAAGGGGCATTGATATTGTCTTTTTAATCCACTGCGACATCCACCACTCTTCCAAGGGGCATTAAAACCGGCTAGTTAAGCTATTGTGACCTCCACGTCTCTTCCAAGGGGCATTAAAACCGCCTATTTAAACCACTCTGAATTCCACAGCTCTTCCAAGGGGCATTGATATTGTCTTTTTTTTCCACTGTAACCTTCACCACTCTTCCAAAGGGCATTGATATTGTCTTTTTGTTCCACTGCGACCTCCACCCCTCTTCCAAGTGGCATTGATATTGTCTTTTAAATACACTGCGACCACCACCACTCTTCCAAGGGGCATTGATATTGTCTTTTTAATCCACTGTGACCTCCACGTCTCTTCTAAGGGGCATTAAAACTGTCAATTTAAACAATTCTGAACTCTACAGCTCTTCGAAGGAGCATTGGTATTGTCTTTTTATTCCACTCTAACTTCCACCACTCTTCCAAGGGGCATTGACATTGTCTTTTTTTTCCACTGCGACCTCCACCACTCTTCCTAGCGGCATTAAGACCATCTTGTTAAGCTACAGTGACCTCAACAACTCTTCCACTGGGCATTGATATTGTCTTTTATTCCACTGTAACCTCCACCACTCTTCCAAAGGGCATTGATATTGTCTTTTTAATCCACTGCGACCTCCACCACTCTTCCAAGGGCATTAAAACAGTTTTGTTAAGCTACTGTGACCTCCACGTCTCTTCCAAGGGGCATTAAAACCGTCTGGTTAAACCACTCTGAACTCCACAGCTCTTCCAAGGGGCATTGATATTGTCTTATTTTTTCACTGTAACTTCCACCACTCTTCCAAGGGGCATTGATTTTGTCTTTTTATTCCACTGCGACCTTAACCACTCTTCCAATGGGCATTGATATTGTCTTTTTAATTCACTGTGACCTTAACCACTCTTTCAATGGGCATCGATATTGTCTTTTTTTTCCACTGTATCCTCCACCCCTCTTCCAAGGGACATTAAAACTATCTTGTTAAACCACTCTGAACACCATAGCTCTTTCAGGAGGCATTGATATTATCTTTTTATTTCACTGTAATCTCCAACACTCTTTCAAGGGGCATTGATATTGTCCTTTTATTCCACTGCGACCTCCACCACTCTACCAAGGGGCATTAAAACCGTCTTGTTAAGCTACTGTGACCTCCACTTGTCTTCCCCTGGGCATTGATATTGTCTTTTTAATCCACTGTGACCTCCACCACTTTTCCAAGAGGCATTAAAACCGTCTTGTTAATCTACTTTGACCTCCAAGTCTCTTCCAAGGGGCAATAAAACCATCTGGTTAAACCACTCTGAACTCCACAGCTCTTCCAAGGGGCATTGGTATTGTCTTTTTATTCCACTGAGACCTCCATCATTCTTACAAGGGGCATTGATATTGTCTTTTTATTCCACTGCGACCTCCACCACTTTTCCAAGGGGCATTAAAAACGTCTTTTTAAGCTACTGTGACCTCCACGTCACTTCCAATGGGCATTAAAACCGTCTGATTAAACCACTCTGAACTCCACAGCTCTTTCAAGGGGCATTGGTATTGTCTTTTTATTCCACTCTAACCTCCACCACTCTTCCAAGGGGCATTGAGATTGTCTTTCTATTCCACTGCGACCTCCACCACTCTTCCAAGGGGCATTAAAACTGTGTTGTTAAGCTACAGTGACCTCTACATCTCTTCCACTGGGAATTGATATTGTCTTTAAATTCCACTCTAACCTCCACCACTCTTCCAAGGGGCATTGACATTGTCTTTTTATTCCACTGCGAACTCCACCATTCTTCCAATGGGCATTAAAACTGTCTTGTTAAGCTACTGTGACCTCCACTTCTCTTCCAAGGGGCATTGAAACCGTCAATTTCAACCACACTGAACTCCACAGCTCTTGCAAGAGGCATTGATATTGTCTTTTTATTCCATTGTAATCTCCAGCACTCTTCCACAGGTCATTGATATTGTCTTTTTATTCCACTGCGTCTACCACCACTCTCCCAAGGGGCATTAAAACTGTCTTGTTAAGCTGCTGTAACCTCCATGTCTATTTCACGGGGCATTGATATTGTCTTTTTATTCAAATGTAACCTCCACCACTCTTCTAAGGGGCAGTGATTTAGTCTTTTTAAACCACTGCGAACTCCACCACTCTTCCAAGGGGCATTAACACAGTCTTGATAAGCTACTCTGACCTTTACGTCTCTTCTAAGGGGCAATAAAACCGTCTGGTTAAACCATTCTGTACTCCACAGTTCTTCCAAGGAGCATTGATATTGTCTTTTTATTCGACAGTAACCTCCACAACTCTTCCAAGGGGCATTGATATTGACTTTTTATTCCACTGTAACCTCCACCACTCTTCCAAGGGGCATTGATATTGTCTTTTTAATCCACTGCGACCTCCACCACTCTTCCAAGTGGCATTAAAACCGTCTTGTTTAGCTACTGTGACCTCCACGTCCCTTCCACGGGGCATTGATTTTGTTTTTTAATTCCACTGCGACCTCCACAACTCTTCCAAGGGGCATTGATATTGTCTTTTTAATCCAATGCGACCTCCACCACTTTTCCAAGGGGCATTAAAACCATCTTGTTAAGCTACTGTGACCTCCACGTCTCTTCCAAGGGGCAATAAAACTGTCTGGTTAAACCACTCTTAACTCCACAGCTCTTCCAAGGGGCATTGGTATTGTCTTTTTCTTCCACTCTAACCTCCACCACTCTTCCAAAGGGCATTGACATTGTTTTTTTATTCCTCTGCGACCTCCACCACTCTTCCAAGGGGCATTAAAACTGTCTTGTTAAGCTACAGTGACCTCCACATCTCTTCCACTGGGCATTGATATTGTCTTTTTATTCTACTGTAACCTCCACCTCTCTTCCAAGTGGCATTGATATTGTCTTTTTATTCCACTGTGACCTCCACCACTCTTCCAAGGGGCATTAATATTGTCTTTTTAATCCAGTGCGACTGCTACCACTCTTCCTTGTGGCATAAAACCGTCATTTTAAGCTACTGTGACCTCCACGTCTCTTCCAAGGGGCATTAAAACCGTATTGTTAAACCACTCTGAACTCCACAGATCTTCCAAGGGGCATTGGTATTGTCTTTTTATTTAATTGAAACCTCCACTACTCTTCCAATGGGCATTGATATTGTCTTTTTATTCCACTGTAACCTCAACCACTCTTCCTAGGGGCATTGATATTGCCTTTAAATTCCACTGTAACCACCACCACTCTTCCAAGGGGCATTGATATTGTCTTTTTAATCCACTGTGACCTCTACCACTCCTCCAAGGGGCTTTAAAACAGTCTTGATGAGCTACTGTGACCTCCACGTCTCTTCCAAGGGGCATTAAAACTGCATGGTTAAACCACTGTGAACTTCACAGCTCTTCCAAGGGGCATTGATTTTGTCTTTTTACTCCACTGTAAACTCCACCACTCTTCCAAGGGGCATTGATATTGTCTTTTTATTTTACTGAGACCTCCACCATTCTTCCAAGGGGCATTAATATTGTCTTTTTCTTCCACTGCGACCTCCACCACTCTTCCAAGGGGCATTAAAACAGTCTTGTGAAGCTACTGTGACCTCCATGTCTCTTCCACAGGGCATTGATATTGTCTTTTCATTCCACTGGAGCCTCCAAAACTCTTCCAAGGTGCATTGATATTGTCTTTTTACTCCACTGAGACCTCAACCACTACTTCAAGTAGCACTGACATTGTCTTTTTAGTCCACTTCGACCTCCATCACTCTTCCAAGGGGCATTAAAACAGTCTTTTTAATCTACTGTGACCTCCACGTCTCTTCCAAGGGGCATTAAAAAAGTCAATTTAAACCACTCTCAACTCCTCAGCTCTTGCAAGGGTCATTGATATTGTCTTTTTATTACACTGTAACCTCCACCACTCTTCCAAGGGGCATTGATATTGTCTTTTTATTCCACTGCGACCTCCACCTCTCTTCCAAGGGGCATTAAAACCATCTTGTTAAGCTACTGTGACCTCCAAGTCTCTTCCACGAGGCATTGATATTGTTTTTTTATTCCACTGCGACCTCCACATCTTTTCCAAGTGGAATTGATATTGTCTTTTTATTCCACTGTGACCTCCACCACTCTTCTAAGGGGCATTGATATTGTCTTTTTAATTCACTGCGACCTCCACCACTCTTCCAAGGGGCATTAAAACAGTTTTGATAAGCTACTGTGACCTCCACGTCTCTTCCAAGGGGCAATAAAACCGTCTTGTTAAACCATTCTGAACTCCACAGCTCTTCCAAGAGGCATTGATATTGTGTTTTTATTCGACTGTAACCTCCACCACTCTTCCAAGGGGCATTAAAACTGTCTTGTTAAGCTACTGTTACCTCCACGTCTCTTCCAAGGGGCATTAAAACCGTCAATTTATACCACTCTGAACTCCACAGCTCTTGCAATAGGCATTGATATTGTCTTTTTATTCCACTGTAACCTCCACCACTCTTCCAAGGGGCATTGATTTTGTCTTTTTAATCCACTGCGACCTCCATCACTCTTCCAAGGAGCATTAAAACCGTCTTGTTTAGCACCTGTGACCTCCACGTCTATTCCACGGTGACTTAAAACCTTCTGGTTAAACCATTGTGAGCTCCACAGCTCTTCCAAGGGGCATTGATATTGTCTTTTTATTCCACTGTAACCTCCACCACTCTTCCAAGCGGCATTGATATTGTCTTTTTATTTTACTGCGACCTCCACCACTCTTCCAGGGGGCATTAATTTTGTCTTTTTATTCCACTGCGACCTCCACCACTCTTCCAAGGGGCATTAAAACTGTCTTGTTAAGCTACAGTGACCTCCACATCTCTTCCACTGGGCATTGATATTGTCTTTTTATTCTACTGTAACCTCCACCTCTCTTCCAAGTGGCATTGATATTGTCTTTTTATTCCACTGTGACCTCCACCACTCTTCCAAGGGGCATTAATATTGTCTTTTTAATCCAGTGCGACTGCTACCACTCTTCCTTGTGGCATAAAACCGTCATTTTAAGCTACTGTGACCTCCACGTCTCTTCCAAGGGGCATTAAAACCGTATTGTTAAACCACTCTGAACTCCACAGATCTTCCAAGGGGCATTGGTATTGTCTTTTTATTTAATTGAAACCTCCACTACTCTTCCAATGGGCATTGATATTGTCTTTTTATTCCACTGTAACCTCAACCACTCTTCCTAGGGGCATTGATATTGCCTTTAAATTCCACTGTAACCACCACCACTCTTCCAAGGGGCATTGATATTGTCTTTTTAATCCACTGTGACCTCTACCACTCCTCCAAGGGGCTTTAAAACAGTCTTGATGAGCTACTGTGACCTCCACGTCTCTTCCAAGGGGCATTAAAACTGCATGGTTAAACCACTGTGAACTTCACAGCTCTTCCAAGGGGCATTGATTTTGTCTTTTTACTCCACTGTAAACTCCACCACTCTTCCAAGGGGCATTGATATTGTCTTTTTATTTTACTGAGACCTCCACCATTCTTCCAAGGGGCATTAATATTGTCTTTTTCTTCCACTGCGACCTCCACCACTCTTCCAAGGGGCATTAAAACAGTCTTGTGAAGCTACTGTGACCTCCATGTCTCTTCCACAGGGCATTGATATTGTCTTTTCATTCCACTGGAGCCTCCAAAACTCTTCCAAGGTGCATTGATATTGTCTTTTTACTCCACTGAGACCTCAACCACTACTTCAAGTAGCACTGACATTGTCTTTTTAGTCCACTTCGACCTCCATCACTCTTCCAAGGGGCATTAAAACAGTCTTTTTAATCTACTGTGACCTCCACGTCTCTTCCAAGGGGCATTAAAAAAGTCAATTTAAACCACTCTCAACTCCTCAGCTCTTGCAAGGGTCATTGATATTGTCTTTTTATTACACTGTAACCTCCACCACTCTTCCAAGGGGCATTGATATTGTCTTTTTATTCCACTGCGACCTCCACCTCTCTTCCAAGGGGCATTAAAACCATCTTGTTAAGCTACTGTGACCTCCAAGTCTCTTCCACGAGGCATTGATATTGTTTTTTTATTCCACTGCGACCTCCACATCTTTTCCAAGTGGAATTGATATTGTCTTTTTATTCCACTGTGACCTCCACCACTCTTCTAAGGGGCATTGATATTGTCTTTTTAATTCACTGCGACCTCCACCACTCTTCCAAGGGGCATTAAAACAGTTTTGATAAGCTACTGTGACCTCCACGTCTCTTCCAAGGGGCAATAAAACCGTCTTGTTAAACCATTCTGAACTCCACAGCTCTTCCAAGAGGCATTGATATTGTGTTTTTATTCGACTGTAACCTCCACCACTCTTCCAAGGGGCATTAAAACTGTCTTGTTAAGCTACTGTTACCTCCACGTCTCTTCCAAGGGGCATTAAAACCGTCAATTTATACCACTCTGAACTCCACAGCTCTTGCAATAGGCATTGATATTGTCTTTTTATTCCACTGTAACCTCCACCACTCTTCCAAGGGGCATTGATTTTGTCTTTTTAATCCACTGCGACCTCCATCACTCTTCCAAGGAGCATTAAAACCGTCTTGTTTAGCACCTGTGACCTCCACGTCTATTCCACGGTGACTTAAAACCTTCTGGTTAAACCATTGTGAGCTCCACAGCTCTTCCAAGGGGCATTGATATTGTCTTTTTATTCCACTGTAACCTCCACCACTCTTCCAAGCGGCATTGATATTGTCTTTTTATTTTACTGCGACCTCCACCACTCTTCCAGGGGGCATTAATTTTGTCTTTTTATTCCACTGCGACCTCCACCACTCTTCCAAGGGTCAATGATATTGTCTTTTTATTCCACTGTAACTTCCACCACTCTTCCAATGGGCATTGATAGTCTTTTTATTCCACTGAGACTTCAACCACCCTTCCACAAGGCATTGATATTGTCTTTTTATTCCACTGTGACCTCCACGTCTCTTCCAAGGGGAATTAAAACTGTCAATTTAATCCACTCTGAACTCTACAGCTCTTCCAAGCAGCATTGGTAATGTCTTTTTATTCCACTCTAACCTCCACCACTCTTCCAAGGGGGCATTGACATTGTCTTTTTATTCCACTGCGACCTCCACCACTCTTCCAAGCGGCATTAAGACCATCTTGTTAACCTACAGTGACCTCCACAACTATTCCAAAGGGCATTGATATTGCCTTTTTAATCCTCTGCGACCTCCACCACTCTTCCAAGGGCATTATAACAGTTTTGTTAAGCTACTGTGACCTCCACGTCTCTTCCAAGGGGCATTAAAACCGTGTGGTTAAACCACTCTGAACTCCACAGCTCTTCCAAGGGGCATTGATATTGTCTTTTTTTTCCACTGTAACCTCCAAAACTCTTCCAAGGGGCATTGATTTTGTCTTTTTATTCCACTGCGATCTTAACCACTCTTACAATGGGCATTGATATTGTCTTTTTAATCCACTGCGACCTCCACCACTCTTCCAAGGGGCATTAAAACCGTCTTTTTAAGCTACTGTCACGTCCTTGTCTATTCCACGGGGCATTGATGTTGTCTTTTTAATCCACTCTAACCTCCACCACTCTTCCAAGGGGCATTGATATTGTCTTTTTATTCCACTGCAACTTCAACCTCTCTTCTAAGGGGCATTGATATTGTCTTTTTAATCCACTGCGACCTCCAACACTCTTCCAAGCAGCACTAAAACAGTCTTGTTAAGCTACTGTGACCTCCACGTCATTTCCAAGGGGCATTAAAACCTTCTGTTTAAACCACTCTGAACTCCACAGCTGTTCCGAGGGGCATTGATATTGTCTTTTTATTCCACTGTAACCTCCACCACTCTTCCAAGTGGCATTGATTTTGTCTTTTTATTCCACTGCGACATCCACCACTCTTCAGAGGGGCAATGATATTGTCTTTTTAATCCACTGCGACCTCCACCACTCTTCCAAGGTGCATTAAAATGGTCTTGTTAAGCTACTGTGACATCGAAGTCTCTTCCAAGGGGCATTAAAACCTTCTGTTTAAACCACTCTGAACTCCACATCTCTTCCAAGGGGCATTTGTATTGTCTTGTAATTTCACTCATACCTCCACCACTCTTCCAAGGGACATTGACATTGTCTTTTTATTCCACTGCGACCTCCACCACTCTTCCAAGGGGCATTAATATTGTCTGTTTATTCCACTGCGCACTCCACCCCTCTCCAAGGGGCATTAAAACCATCTTGTTAAGCTACTGTGACCTCCACGTGTCTTCGAAGGGGCATTGATATTGTCTTTTTATTCCACTGCAACCTCCACCAATCTTCCAAGGGGCATTGATATAGTTTTTAACTCCACTGCGACCTCCACCACTCTAACAGGGGGCAATAGAACCGTCTTGATAACTTACTGTGACCACCAAGTCTCTTCCAAGAGGCGTTAAAACCGTCTGGTTATTCCACTCTGAACTCCACAGCTCTTCTAAGAGGCATTATTATTGTCTTTTTATTCCACTGTAACCTCCACCACTCTTCCAAGGGGCATTGATATTGTCTTTTTATTCCACTGCGACCTTCACCAATCCTCCAAGGGGCAATAAAACCATGTTGTTAAGCTACTGTGACCTCCACGTCTCTTCCACGGGGCATTGGAATTGTCTTTTAATTCCAATGTAACATCCACCACTCGTCCAAGGGGCATTGATATTGTCTTTTTATTCCACTGCAACCTACATTACTATTCCAAGGGGCATTGATATTGTCTTTTTAATCCACTGTGACCTCCAGCACTCTTCCAAGGGGCATTAAAACCGTCTTGCTAAACTACTGTGAACTCAACGTCTCTTCCACGGGCCATTGAAATTGTCTTTTTATTCCACTGAAACCTCCACCACTCATCCAAGGGGCATTGATATTGTCTTTTTATGCCAATGTAGCCTCCACCACTCTTCCAAGGGTCATTGATATTGTCTTTTTCTTCCACTGCGATCTCCACCACTCTTCGAAGGGGCATTGATATTTTCTTTTTATTCCACTGCGACCTCCACCACTCTTCCATGGGACATTAAAACCATCTTGTTAAGCTACTGTGACCTCCATGTCTCTTCCACAGGGCATTGATATTATCTTTTTATTTCACTGTAACCTCCAACACTCTTCCAAGGGGCATTGATATTGTCTTTTTATTCAACTGAGACTTCCACCACACCTTCAAGAAGCATTGACATTGTCTTTTTAATCCACTTCGACCTCCACCACTCTTCCAAGGGGCATTAAAACAGTCTTGTTAATCTACTGTGAACTCCACGTCTCTTCCAAGGGGCATTAAAACCGTCAATTTAAACCACTCTCATGTCCGCAGCTCTTGCAAAGTGCATTGATATTGTCTTTTTATTCCACTGTAAACTCCAGCACTCTTCCAAGGGGCATTGATATTGTCTTTTTATTCCACTGCGACTTCCACCTCTCTTCCAAGGGGCATTAAAACCGTCTTGTTAAGCTACTGTGACATCCACGTCTCTTTCACGGGGCATTGATATTGTCTTTTTATTCCACTGTAACCTTCACCACTCTTAGAAGGGGCATTGATATTGTCTTTTTATTCCACTGCGACCTCCACCACTCTTCCAAGGGGCATTGATTTTGTCTTTTTTTTCCTCTGCGACCTCCACCACTCTTCCAAGAGGCATTGATATTGTCTTTTTAATCCACTACGATCTCCAACACTTTTCGAAGGGGCATTAAAACCGTTTTGTTAAGCTATTGTGACCTCCACGTCACTTCCAAGGGGCTTTAAAACCGTCTGGTTTATCTTCTCTGAACTCCACAGCTCTTCCAAGGGGCATTGATATTGTCTTTTTATTCCACTGTCACCTCCACCACACTTCCAAGGGGCAGTGATATTATCATTTTATTCCATTGCGACCTCCACTACTCTTCCAAGGGGCATTGATATTGTCTTTTTAATCAACTGCGACCTCCACCACTCTTCCAAGGGGCATTAAAACTTTGGTCTTAAGCTACTTTGAACACCACGTCAATTCCATGGGGCATTGATATTGTCTTTTTATTCCACTGCGACGTCCACCACTCTTTAAAGTGGCATTGATATTGTCTTTTTAATCAACTGCGACCTCCACCTCTCTTCCAAGGGGCATTAAAACCGTCTTATTAAGCTACTGTGACCTCCACGTCCCTTCCACGGGGCATTGATATTGTCTTTTTATTCCACTGCGACCTCCACCACTCTTCCAATGGGCATTGATATTGTCTTTTTAATCCACTGTTACCTCCACGTCTCTTCCAAGGGGCATTAAAACTGTCAATTTAAACCACTCTGAACTCTACAGCTCTTGCAAGGAGCATTGGTATTGTCTTTTTATTCCACTCTAACTTCCACCACTCTTCCAAGAGGCATTGACATTGTCTTTTTATTCCACTGCGACCTCCACCACTCTTCCAAGCGGCATTAAGACCATCTTGTTAAGCTACAGTGACCTCCACAACTCTTCCACGGGGCATTGATATTGTCTTTTTATTCCAATGAAACCTCCACCACTCTTACAATTGGCATTGATATTGTCTTTTTATTCCACTGCGACCTCCACCACTCTTCCAAAGGGCATTGATATTGTCTTTTTAATCCACTGCGACCTCCACCACTCTTCCAAGGTCATTAAAACAGTCTGGCTAAAAAACTCTGTACTCCACAGCTCTTCCAAGGGGCATTGATTTTGTCTTTTTATTCCACTGCGACCTTAACCACTCTTCCAATGGGCATTGATATTGTCTTTTTAATTCACTGCGACCTTAACCACTTTCCACTGGGCATTGATATTGTCTTTTTATTCCACTGTAACCTCCACCACTCGTCCAAGGGGCATTGATATTGTCTTTTTATTTCACTGCGACCTACACCACTCTTCCAAGGGGCATTGATATTGTCTTTTTAATCCACTGTGACCTCCACCACTCTTCCAAGGGGCATTAAAACCGTCTTGCTAAACTACTGTGACCTCAAAGTCTCTTCCACGGGCCATTGATATTGTCTTTTTATTCCACTGAAACCTCCACTACTCATCCAAGGGGCATTGATATTGTCTTTTTATTCCAATGTAACCTCCACCACTCTTCCAAGGGGCATTGATGTTGTCTTTGTATTCCACTGTAACCTCCAACAATCTTCCAAGGGGCATTGATATTGTCTTTTTATTCCACTGCGACCTCCACTACTCGTCCAAGGGTCATTGATATTGTCTTTTTATTCCACTGTAGCCTCCACCACTCTTCCAAGGGGCATTGATATAATCCTTTCAATCCACTGCGACCTCCACCACTCTTCCAAGGGGCATTAAAACCATCTGGTTAAACCACTCTGAACTCCACAGCTCTTCCAAAGGGCATTGATATTGTCTTTTTATTCCACTGCGACCTCCACCACTCTTGCAAGGGGCATTAAAACCAACTTGTTAAGCTACTGTGACCTCCACATCTCTTCCACGGATCATTGATATTGTTTTTTTAATCCACTGTAACCTCCACCACTCTTTCAATGGACATCGATATTGTCTTTTTATTCCATTTCGACCTCCACCATTGTTCCAAGGGGCATTGATATTGTCTTTTTAATCCACTGCGACCTCCACCACTCTTCCAAGGGGCATTAAAACCATCTTTTTAAGCTATTGTGACCACCATATCTCTTCCACGGGGCATTGATATTCTCTTTTTATTCCACTGTAACCTCCAGCACACTTCCAAGGGGCATGGATATTGTCTTTTTATTTAACTGCGACCTCCACAACTCTTCCAAGGGGCATTGATATTGTCTTTTTAATCCTCTGCGACCTCCACCACTCTTCCAAGGGGCATTAAAACCATTTTGTTAAGGTAGTGTGACCTCCTCATCCTAAGGGCATTAAAACCGTCAATTTAAACCACTCTGAACTCCACAGCTCTTGCAAGGGGCATTGATATTGTCTTTTTATTCCACGGTAAGCTCCAGCACTTTTCCAAGGGGCATTGATATTGTCTTTTTATTCCACTGCGACTTCCACCTCTCTTCCAAGGCGCATTAAAATTGTCTTGTTAAGCTACTGTGACCTCCACGTCTTTTTCACTGGGTATTGATATTGTCTTTTTATTCCACTGTAACCTCCAACACTCTTCCAAGGGGCATTGATATTGTCTTTTTATTCCACTGCGACCTCCACCACTCTTCTAAGGGGCATTGATATTGTCTTTTTAATCCTCTGCGACCTCCACCACTCTTCCAAGGGGCATTAAAACCATTTTGTTAAGGTAGTGTGACCTCCCGGTCTCTTCCTAAGGGCATTAAAACCGTCAATTTAAACCACTCTGTACTCCACAGCTCCTGCAAGGGGCATTGATATTGTCTTTTTATTCCACTGTAGCCTCCACTACTCTTCCAAGGGGCATTGATATTGTCTTTTTAATCCACTGAGACATCCAACACCCTTCCAAGGGGCCTTAAAACCGTCTTGTTAAGATATTGTGATCTCCACATCTCTTCCACGGGGCATTGATAATGTCTTTTTATTTAACTGTATCCTCCACCACTATTCCAAGGGGCATTGATATTGTCTTTTTATTCCACTGTAAACTCCACCACTCTTCCAAGGGGCATTGATATTGTCATTTTATTCCACTCTAACCTCCACCACTCTTTCAAGGGGCATTGATATTGTCTTTTTATTCCATTGCAACCTCTACCACTCTTTTAAGGGGCATTGATATTGTCTTTTTAATCCACTGCAACCTCCACCACTCTTCCAAGGGTTATTAAAACCGTCTTGTTAAGCTACTGTGACCTCCAAGTCTTTTCCATGGGGCATTGATATTGTCTTTTTATTCCACTGCGACCTCCACCACTCTTCCAAGGGGCATTAATACTGTCTTTTTAACACTTTGTGACCTCCACCACTCTTCCAATGGGCATTAAAACCGTCTTGTTAAGCTATTGTGACCTCCACATCTCTTCCACGGGGCATTGAAATTGTCTTTTTATTCCACTGTAACCTCCACCACTAGTCCAAGGGTCACTGATATTGTCTTTTTTATTCCACTACGACTTCCACCTCTCTTCCACGGGGCATTTAAACAGTCTTGTTAAGCTACTGTGACCTCCACGTCTCTTTCACTTGGCATTGATATTGTCATTATTTTCCACTGTTACCTCCACCACTCTTTTAAGGGGCATTGATATTGTCTTTTTAATCCACTGCAACCTCCACCACTCCTCCAAGGGGCATTAAAACCGTCTTGTTAAGCTATTGTAACCTCCACATCTCTTCCACGGGGCATTGATATTGTCTTTTTATTCCACTGCGACCTCCACCACTGTTCCAAGGGACATTAAAACTGTCTTGTTAAGCTACAGTGACCTCCAAGTCTTTTCCATGGGGCATTGATATTGTCTTTTTATTCCACTGGTACCTCCACCACTTTTCCAAGGGGCATAGATATTGTCTTTTTATTCCACTGCGACTTCCACCACTGTTCCAAGGGACATTAAAACTGTCTTGTTAAGCTACAGTGACCTCCAATTCTTTTCCACGGGGCATTGATATTGTCTTTTTATTCCACACCGACCTCCACCACTCTTCCAAGGGGCATTGATATTGTCTTTTTAATCCACTGTGACCTCCACCACTCCTCCAAGGGGCATTAAAACCGTCTTGTTAAGCTATTGTAACCTCCACATCTCTTCCACGGGGCATTGATATTGTCTTTTTATTCCACTGCGACCTCCACCACTGTTCCAAGGGACATTAAAACTGTCTTGTTAAGCTACAGTGATCTCCAATTCTCTTCCACGGGGCATTGATAATGTCTTTTTATTCCACACCGACCTCCACCACTCTTCCAAGGGGCATTGATATTGTCTTTTTAATCCACTGTGACCTCCACCACTCTTCCAAGGGGCATTAAAACCATCTTGTTAAGCTAATGTGACCTCCACATCTCTTCCACGGGGCAGTGATATTGTCTTTTTATTCCACTGTAACCTCCACCACTCTTCCAAGGGGCATTGATATTGTCTTTTTAATCCACTGCGACCTCCAGCACTCTTTCAAGGGGCAATAAAACCGTCTTGTTACGCTATTGTGACCTCCACATCTCTTCCATGGGGCATTGATATTGTCTTTTTACTCCACTGTAACCTCCACCACTCTTCCACGGGGCATTGATATTGTCTTTTCATTCCACTGCGACCTCCACCACTCTTCCAAGGGGCATTGATATTGTCTTTTTAATCCACTGCGACCCCCAGCACTCTTCCAAGGGGCATTAAAACCGTCTTGTTAAGCTATTGTGACCTCCACGTCTCTTCCACGGGGCATTGATATTGTCTTTTTATTCCACTGTAACCTCCGCCACTCTTCCACGGGGCATTGATATTGTCTTTTTATTCCACTGCGATCTCCACCACTCTTCCAAGTGGCATTAATATTGTCTTTTTAATCCACTGAGACCTCCATCACACTACCAAGGGGCATTAAAACCATCTTGTTAAGCTACTGTGACCTCCACGTCTCTTCCAAGGGGCAATAAAACCGTCTGGTTAAACCTCTTTGAAATCCACAGTTCTTCCAAGTGGCATTGATATTGTCTTTTTATTCCAATGTAACCTACACCACTCTTCCAAGGAGCACTGATATTGTCTTTTTATTCCACTGAGACCTCCACCACTTTTCCAAGGGATATTGATATTGTCTTTTTAATCCTCTGCGACCTCCACCACTCTGCCAAAGGGCATAGAAACCGTTTTGCTAAGCTACTTTGACCTCCACATCTCTTCCTAGGGGCATTAAAACCGTCAATTTAAACCACTTCGAACTCCACAGCTCTTGCAAGGGGCATTGATATTGTCGTTTTATTCCACTGTAACCTCCAGCACTAGTCCAAGGGGCATTGATATTTTCTTTTTATTCCACTACGACTTCCACCTCTCTTCCAAGGGGCATTAAAACCGTCTTGCTAAACTACTGTGACCTCAAAGTCTCTTCCACGGGCCATTGATATTGTCTTTTTATTCCACTGAAACCTCCACTACTCATCCAAGGGGCTTTGATATTGTCTTTTTATTCCAATGTAACCTCCACCACTCTTCCAAGGGCCATTGATATTGTCTTTTTATTCCACTGCGACCTCCACTACTCGTACAAGGGTCATTGATATTGTCTTTTTATTCCACTGTAGCCTCCACCATTCTTCCAAGGGGCATTGATATTGTCTTTTTAATCCACTGCGACCTCCACCACTCTTCCAAAGGGCATAAAAACCATCTGGTTAAACCACTCTGAACTCCACAGCTCTTCCAAAGGGCATTGATATTGTCTTTTTATTCCACTGCGACCTCCACCACTCTTGCAAGGGGCATTAAAACCAACTTGTTAAGCTACTGTGACCTCCACATCTCTTCCAAGGATCATTGATATTGTTTTTTCAATCCACTGTAACCTCCACCACTCTTTCAATGGGCATCGATATTGTCTTTTTATTCCAATTCGACCTCCACCATTGTTCCAAGGGTCATTGATATTGTCTTTTTAATCCACTGTGTCCTCCACCACTCTTCCAAGGGGCATTAAAACTATCTTTTTAAGCTATTGTGACCACCATATCTCTTCCACGGGGCATTGATATTCTCTTTTATTCCACTGTAACCTCCAACACTCTTCCAAGGGGCATGGATATTGTCTTTTTATTCAACTGCGACCTCCACAACTCTTCCAAGGGGCATTGATATTGTCTTTTTAATGCACTGAAACCTCCACCACTCTTCCAAAGAGCATTAAAACCAACTTATTAAGCCACTGTGACCTCCACGTCTCTTCCAAGGAGCATTAAAACTTTATGGTTAAACCAAAGTGAACTCCACATCTCTTCCAATTGGCATTGATATTGTCTTTTTATTCCACTGTACCCTCAACCATTCTTCCAAAGGGCATTGAAATGGTCTTTTTATTCCACTGCGACCTCCACCACTCTTCCAAGGGGCATTGATATTGTCTTTTTATTCCACTGCGACCTCCACTACTCGTCCAAGGGTCATTGATATTGTCTTTTTATTCCACTGTAGCCTCCACCACTCTTCCAAGGGGCATTGATATAATCTTTTTAATCCACTGCGACCTCCACCACTCTTCCAAGGGGCATTAAAACCATCTGGTTAAACCACTCTGAACTCCACAGCTCTTCCAAAGGGCATTGATATTGTCTTTCTATTCCACTGCGACCTCCACCACTCTTCCAAGGGGCATTAAAACCAACTTGTTAAGCTACTGTAACCTCCACATCTCCTACACGGGGCATTGATATTGTCTTTTTATTCCACTGTAACCTCCACCACTCTTTCAATGGGCATTGATATTGTCTTTTTATTCCACTGTGACCTCCACCATTATTCCAAGGGACATTGATATTGTCCTTTTAGTCCACTGCGACCTTCACCAGTCTTCCAAGGGGCATTAAAACCGTCTTTTTAAGATATTGTGACCTCCACATCTCTTCCACGGGGCATTGATATTGTCTTTTTATTCCACTGTAACCTCCAGCACTCTTCCATGGTGCATTGATATTGTCTTTTTATTCCACTGCGACCTCCACCACTCTTCCAAGGGGCATTGATATTGTCTTTTTAATCCTATGCGACCTCCACCACTCTTCCAAGGGGCATTAAAACCATTTTGATAAGGTAGTGTGACCTCCAAGTCTCTTCCTAAGGGCATTAAAACCGTCAATTTAAACCACTCTGTACTCCACAGCTCTTGCAAGGGGCATTGATATTGTCTTTTTATTCCACTGGTACCTCCACCACTTTTCCAAGGGGCATAGATATTGTCTTTTTATTCCACTGCGACTTCCACCACTGTTCCAAGGGACATTAAAACTGTCTTGTTAAGCTACAGTGACCTCCAATTCTTTTCCACGGGGCATTGATATTGTCTTTTTATTCCACACCGACCTCGACCACTCTTCCAAGGGGCATTGATATTGTCTTTTTAATCCACTGTGACCTCCACCACTCCTCCAAGGGGCATTAAAACCGTCTTGTTAAGCTATTGTAACCTCCACATCTCTTCCACGGGGCATTGATATTGTCTTTTTATTCCACTGCGACCTCCACCACTGTTCCAAGGGACATTAAAACTGTCTTGTTAAGCTACAGTGTTCTCCAATTCTCTTCCACGGGGCATTGATAATGTCTTTTTATTCCACACCGACCTCCACCACTCTTCCAAGGGGCATTGATATTGTCTTTTTAATCCACTGTGACCTCCACCACTCTTCCAAGGGGCATTAAAACCATCTTGTTAAGCTAATGTGACCTCCACATCTCTTCCACAGGGCAGTGATATTGTCTTTTTATTCCACTGTAACCTCCACCACTCTTCCAAGGGGCATTGATATTGTCTTTTTAATCCACTGCGACCTCCAGCACTCTTTCAAGGGGCAATAAAACCGTCTTGTTACGCTATTGTGACCTCCACATCTCTTCCATGGGGCATTGATATTGTCTTTTTACTCCACTGTAACCTCCACCACTCTTCCACGGGGCATTGATATTGTCTTTTTATTCCACTGCGACCTCCACCACTCTTCCAAGGGGCATTGATATTGTCTTTTTAATCCACTGCGACCCCCAGCACTCTTCCAAGGGGCATTAAAACCGTCTTGTTAAGCTATTGTGACCTCCACGTCTCTTCCACGGGGCATTGATATTGTCTTTTTATTCCACTGTAACCTCCGCCACTCTTCCACGGGGCATTGATATTGTCTTTTTATTCCACTGCGATCTCCACCACTCTTCCAAGTGGCATTAATATTGTCTTTTTAATCCACTGAGACCTCCATCACACTACCAAGGGGCATTAAAACCATCTTGTTAAGCTACTGTGACCTCCACGTCTCTTCCAAGGGGCAATAAAACCGTCTGGTTAAACCTCTTTGAAATCCACAGTTCTTCCAAGTGGCATTGATATTGTCTTTTTATTCCAATGTAACCTACACCACTCTTCCAAGGAGCACTGATATTGTCTTTTTATTCCACTGAGACCTCCACCACTTTTCCAAGGGATATTGATATTGTCTTTTTAATCCTCTGCGACCTCCACCACTCTGCCAAAGGGCATAGAAACCGTTTTGCTAAGCTACTTTGACCTCCACATCTCTTCCTAGGGGCATTAAAACCGTCAATTTAAACCACTTCGAACTCCACAGCTCTTGCAAGGGGCATTGATATTGTCGTTTTATTCCACTGTAACCTCCAGCACTAGTCCAAGGGGCATTGATATTTTCTTTTTATTCCACTACGACTTCCACCTCTCTTCCAAGGGGCATTAAAACCGTCTTGCTAAACTACTGTGACCTCAAAGTCTCTTCCACGGGCCATTGATATTGTCTTTTTATTCCACTGAAACCTCCACTACTCATCCAAGGGGCTTTGATATTGTCTTTTTATTCCAATGTAACCTCCACCACTCTTCCAAGGGCCATTGATATTGTCTTTTTATTCCACTGCGACCTCCACTACTCGTACAAGGGTCATTGATATTGTCTTTTTATTCCACTGTAGCCTCCACCATTCTTCCAAGGGGCATTGATATTGTCTTTTTAATCCACTGCGACCTCCACCACTCTTCCAAAGGGCATAAAAACCATCTGGTTAAACCACTCTGAACTCCACAGCTCTTCCAAAGGGCATTGATATTGTCTTTTTATTCCACTGCGACCTCCACCACTCTTGCAAGGGGCATTAAAACCAACTTGTTAAGCTACTGTGACCTCCACATCTCTTCCAAGGATCATTGATATTGTTTTTTCAATCCACTGTAACCTCCACCACTCTTTCAATGGGCATCGATATTGTCTTTTTATTCCAATTCGACCTCCACCATTGTTCCAAGGGTCATTGATATTGTCTTTTTAATCCACTGTGTCCTCCACCACTCTTCCAAGGGGCATTAAAACTATCTTTTTAAGCTATTGTGACCACCATATCTCTTCCACGGGGCATTGATATTCTCTTTTATTCCACTGTAACCTCCAACACTCTTCCAAGGGGCATGGATATTGTCTTTTTATTCAACTGCGACCTCCACAACTCTTCCAAGGGGCATTGATATTGTCTTTTTAATGCACTGAAACCTCCACCACTCTTCCAAAGAGCATTAAAACCAACTTATTAAGCCACTGTGACCTCCACGTCTCTTCCAAGGAGCATTAAAACTTTATGGTTAAACCAAAGTGAACTCCACATCTCTTCCAATTGGCATTGATATTGTCTTTTTATTCCACTGTACCCTCAACCATTCTTCCAAAGGGCATTGAAATGGTCTTTTTATTCCACTGCGACCTCCACCACTCTTCCAAGGGGCATTGATATTGTCTTTTTATTCCACTGCGACCTCCACTACTCGTCCAAGGGTCATTGATATTGTCTTTTTATTCCACTGTAGCCTCCACCACTCTTCCAAGGGGCATTGATATAATCTTTTTAATCCACTGCGACCTCCACCACTCTTCCAAGGGGCATTAAAACCATCTGGTTAAACCACTCTGAACTCCACAGCTCTTCCAAAGGGCATTGATATTGTCTTTCTATTCCACTGCGACCTCCACCACTCTTCCAAGGGGCATTAAAACCAACTTGTTAAGCTACTGTAACCTCCACATCTCCTACACGGGGCATTGATATTGTCTTTTTATTCCACTGTAACCTCCACCACTCTTTCAATGGGCATTGATATTGTCTTTTTATTCCACTGTGACCTCCACCATTATTCCAAGGGACATTGATATTGTCCTTTTAGTCCACTGCGACCTTCACCAGTCTTCCAAGGGGCATTAAAACCGTCTTTTTAAGATATTGTGACCTCCACATCTCTTCCACGGGGCATTGATATTGTCTTTTTATTCCACTGTAACCTCCAGCACTCTTCCATGGTGCATTGATATTGTCTTTTTATTCCACTGCGACCTCCACCACTCTTCCAAGGGGCATTGATATTGTCTTTTTAATCCTATGCGACCTCCACCACTCTTCCAAGGGGCATTAAAACCATTTTGATAAGGTAGTGTGACCTCCAAGTCTCTTCCTAAGGGCATTAAAACCGTCAATTTAAACCACTCTGTACTCCACAGCTCTTGCAAGGGGCATTGATATTGTCTTTTTATTCCACTGGTACCTCCACCACTTTTCCAAGGGGCATAGATATTGTCTTTTTATTCCACTGCGACTTCCACCACTGTTCCAAGGGACATTAAAACTGTCTTGTTAAGCTACAGTGACCTCCAATTCTTTTCCACGGGGCATTGATATTGTCTTTTTATTCCACACCGACCTCGACCACTCTTCCAAGGGGCATTGATATTGTCTTTTTAATCCACTGTGACCTCCACCACTCCTCCAAGGGGCATTAAAACCGTCTTGTTAAGCTATTGTAACCTCCACATCTCTTCCACGGGGCATTGATATTGTCTTTTTATTCCACTGCGACCTCCACCACTGTTCCAAGGGACATTAAAACTGTCTTGTTAAGCTACAGTGTTCTCCAATTCTCTTCCACGGGGCATTGATAATGTCTTTTTATTCCACACCGACCTCCACCACTCTTCCAAGGGGCATTGATATTGTCTTTTTAATCCACTGTGACCTCCACCACTCTTCCAAGGGGCATTAAAACCATCTTGTTAAGCTAATGTGACCTCCACATCTCTTCCACAGGGCAGTGATATTGTCTTTTTATTCCACTGTAACCTCCACCACTCTTCCAAGGGGCATTGATATTGTCTTTTTAATCCACTGCGACCTCCAGCACTCTTTCAAGGGGCAATAAAACCGTCTTGTTACGCTATTGTGACCTCCACATCTCTTCCATGGGGCATTGATATTGTCTTTTTACTCCACTGTAACCTCCACCACTCTTCCACGGGGCATTGATATTGTCTTTTTATTCCACTGCGACCTCCACCACTCTTCCAAGGGGCATTGATATTGTCTTTTTAATCCACTGCGACCCCCAGCACTCTTCCAAGGGGCATTAAAACCGTCTTGTTAAGCTATTGTGACCTCCACGTCTCTTCCACGGGGCATTGATATTGTCTTTTTATTCCACTGTAACCTCCGCCACTCTTCCACGGGGCATTGATATTGTCTTTTTATTCCACTGCGATCTCCACCACTCTTCCAAGTGGCATTAATATTGTCTTTTTAATCCACTGAGACCTCCATCACACTACCAAGGGGCATTAAAACCATCTTGTTAAGCTACTGTGACCTCCACGTCTCTTCCAAGGGGCAATAAAACCGTCTGGTTAAACCTCTTTGAAATCCACAGTTCTTCCAAGTGGCATTGATATTGTCTTTTTATTCCAATGTAACCTACACCACTCTTCCAAGGAGCACTGATATTGTCTTTTTATTCCACTGAGACCTCCACCACTTTTCCAAGGGATATTGATATTGTCTTTTTAATCCTCTGCGACCTCCACCACTCTGCCAAAGGGCATAGAAACCGTTTTGCTAAGCTACTTTGACCTCCACATCTCTTCCTAGGGGCATTAAAACCGTCAATTTAAACCACTTCGAACTCCACAGCTCTTGCAAGGGGCATTGATATTGTCGTTTTATTCCACTGTAACCTCCAGCACTAGTCCAAGGGGCATTGATATTTTCTTTTTATTCCACTACGACTTCCACCTCTCTTCCAAGGGGCATTAAAACCGTCTTGCTAAACTACTGTGACCTCAAAGTCTCTTCCACGGGCCATTGATATTGTCTTTTTATTCCACTGAAACCTCCACTACTCATCCAAGGGGCTTTGATATTGTCTTTTTATTCCAATGTAACCTCCACCACTCTTCCAAGGGCCATTGATATTGTCTTTTTATTCCACTGCGACCTCCACTACTCGTACAAGGGTCATTGATATTGTCTTTTTATTCCACTGTAGCCTCCACCATTCTTCCAAGGGGCATTGATATTGTCTTTTTAATCCACTGCGACCTCCACCACTCTTCCAAAGGGCATAAAAACCATCTGGTTAAACCACTCTGAACTCCACAGCTCTTCCAAAGGGCATTGATATTGTCTTTTTATTCCACTGCGACCTCCACCACTCTTGCAAGGGGCATTAAAACCAACTTGTTAAGCTACTGTGACCTCCACATCTCTTCCAAGGATCATTGATATTGTTTTTTCAATCCACTGTAACCTCCACCACTCTTTCAATGGGCATCGATATTGTCTTTTTATTCCAATTCGACCTCCACCATTGTTCCAAGGGTCATTGATATTGTCTTTTTAATCCACTGTGTCCTCCACCACTCTTCCAAGGGGCATTAAAACTATCTTTTTAAGCTATTGTGACCACCATATCTCTTCCACGGGGCATTGATATTCTCTTTTATTCCACTGTAACCTCCAACACTCTTCCAAGGGGCATGGATATTGTCTTTTTATTCAACTGCGACCTCCACAACTCTTCCAAGGGGCATTGATATTGTCTTTTTAATGCACTGAAACCTCCACCACTCTTCCAAAGAGCATTAAAACCAACTTATTAAGCCACTGTGACCTCCACGTCTCTTCCAAGGAGCATTAAAACTTTATGGTTAAACCAAAGTGAACTCCACATCTCTTCCAATTGGCATTGATATTGTCTTTTTATTCCACTGTACCCTCAACCATTCTTCCAAAGGGCATTGAAATGGTCTTTTTATTCCACTGCGACCTCCACCACTCTTCCAAGGGGCATTGATATTGTCTTTTTATTCCACTGCGACCTCCACTACTCGTCCAAGGGTCATTGATATTGTCTTTTTATTCCACTGTAGCCTCCACCACTCTTCCAAGGGGCATTGATATAATCTTTTTAATCCACTGCGACCTCCACCACTCTTCCAAGGGGCATTAAAACCATCTGGTTAAACCACTCTGAACTCCACAGCTCTTCCAAAGGGCATTGATATTGTCTTTCTATTCCACTGCGACCTCCACCACTCTTCCAAGGGGCATTAAAACCAACTTGTTAAGCTACTGTAACCTCCACATCTCCTACACGGGGCATTGATATTGTCTTTTTATTCCACTGTAACCTCCACCACTCTTTCAATGGGCATTGATATTGTCTTTTTATTCCACTGTGACCTCCACCATTATTCCAAGGGACATTGATATTGTCCTTTTAGTCCACTGCGACCTTCACCAGTCTTCCAAGGGGCATTAAAACCGTCTTTTTAAGATATTGTGACCTCCACATCTCTTCCACGGGGCATTGATATTGTCTTTTTATTCCACTGTAACCTCCAGCACTCTTCCATGGTGCATTGATATTGTCTTTTTATTCCACTGCGACCTCCACCACTCTTCCAAGGGGCATTGATATTGTCTTTTTAATCCTATGCGACCTCCACCACTCTTCCAAGGGGCATTAAAACCATTTTGATAAGGTAGTGTGACCTCCAAGTCTCTTCCTAAGGGCATTAAAACCGTCAATTTAAACCACTCTGTACTCCACAGCTCTTGCAAGGGGCATTGATATTGTCTTTTTATTCCACTGGTACCTCCACCACTTTTCCAAGGGGCATAGATATTGTCTTTTTATTCCACTGCGACTTCCACCACTGTTCCAAGGGACATTAAAACTGTCTTGTTAAGCTACAGTGACCTCCAATTCTTTTCCACGGGGCATTGATATTGTCTTTTTATTCCACACCGACCTCGACCACTCTTCCAAGGGGCATTGATATTGTCTTTTTAATCCACTGTGACCTCCACCACTCCTCCAAGGGGCATTAAAACCGTCTTGTTAAGCTATTGTAACCTCCACATCTCTTCCACGGGGCATTGATATTGTCTTTTTATTCCACTGCGACCTCCACCACTGTTCCAAGGGACATTAAAACTGTCTTGTTAAGCTACAGTGTTCTCCAATTCTCTTCCACGGGGCATTGATAATGTCTTTTTATTCCAGACCGACCTCCACCACTCTTCCAAGGGGCATTGATATTGTCTTTTTAATCCACTGTGACCTCCACCACTCTTCCAAGGGGCATTAAAACCATCTTGTTAAGCTAATGTGACCTCCACATCTCTTCCACAGGGCAGTGATATTGTCTTTTTATTCCACTGTAACCTCCACCACTCTTCCAAGGGGCATTGATATTGTCTTTTTAATCCACTGCGACCTCCAGCACTCTTTCAAGGGGCAATAAAACCGTCTTGTTACGCTATTGTGACCTCCACATCTCTTCCATGGGGCATTGATATTGTCTTTTTACTCCACTGTAACCTCCACCACTCTTCCACGGGGCATTGATATTGTCTTTTTATTCCACTGCGACCTCCACCACTCTTCCAAGGGGCATTGATATTGTCTTTTTAATCCACTGCGACCCCCAGCACTCTTCCAAGGGGCATTAAAACCGTCTTGTTAAGCTATTGTGACCTCCACGTCTCTTCCACGGGGCATTGATATTGTCTTTTTATTCCACTGTAACCTCCGCCACTCTTCCACGGGGCATTGATATTGTCTTTTTATTCCACTGCGATCTCCACCACTCTTCCAAGTGACATTAATATTGTCTTTTTAATCCACTGAGACCTCCATCACACTACCAAGGGGCATTAAAACCATCTTGTTAAGCTACTGTGATCTCCACGTCTCTTCCAAGGGGCAATAAAACCGTCTGGTTAAACCTCTTTGAAATCCACAGTTCTTCCAAGTGGCATTGATATTGTCTTTTTATTCCAATGTAACCTACACCACTCTTCCAAGGAGCACTGATATTGTCTTTTTATTCCACTGAGACCTCCACCACTTTTCCAAGGGATATTGATATTGTCTTTTTAATCCTCTGCGACCTCCACCACTCTGCCAAAGGGCATACAAACCGTTTTGCTAAGCTACTTTGACCTCCACATCTCTTCCTAGGGGCATTAAAACCGTCAATTTAAACCACTTCGAACTCCACAGCTCTTGCAAGGGGCATTGATATTGTCGTTTTATTCCACTGTAACCTCCAGCACTAGTCCAAGGGGCATTGATATTTTCTTTTTATTCCACTACGACTTCCACCTCTCTTCCAAGGGGCATTAAAACCGTCTTGCTAAACTACTGTGACCTCAAAGTCTCTTCCACGGGCCATTGATATTGTCTTTTTATTCCACTGAAACCTCCACTACTCATCCAAGGGGCTTTGATATTGTCTTTTTATTCCAATGTAACCTCCACCACTCTTCCAAGGGCCATTGATATTGTCTTTTTATTCCACTGCGACCTCCACTACTCGTACAAGGGTCATTGATATTGTCTTTTTATTCCACTGTAGCCTCCACCATTCTTCCAAGGGGCATTGATATTGTCTTTTTAATCCACTGCGACCTCCACCACTCTTCCAAAGGGCATAAAAACCATCTGGTTAAACCACTCTGAACTCCACAGCTCTTCCAAAGGGCATTGATATTGTCTTTTTATTCCACTGCGACCTCCACCACTCTTGCAAGGGGCATTAAAACCAACTTGTTAAGCTACTGTGACCTCCACATCTCTTCCAAGGATCATTGATATTGTTTTTTCAATCCACTGTAACCTCCACCACTCTTTCAATGGGCATCGATATTGTCTTTTTATTCCAATTCGACCTCCACCATTGTTCCAAGGGTCATTGATATTGTCTTTTTAATCCACTGTGTCCTCCACCACTCTTCCAAGGGGCATTAAAACTATCTTTTTAAGCTATTGTGACCACCATATCTCTTCCACGGGGCATTGATATTCTCTTTTATTCCACTGTAACCTCCAACACTCTTCCAAGGGGCATGGATATTGTCTTTTTATTCAACTGCGACCTCCACAACTCTTCCAAGGGGCATTGATATTGTCTTTTTAATGCACTGAAACCTCCACCACTCTTCCAAAGAGCATTAAAACCAACTTATTAAGCCACTGTGACCTCCACGTCTCTTCCAAGGAGCATTAAAACTTTATGGTTAAACCAAAGTGAACTCCACATCTCTTCCAATTGGCATTGATATTGTCTTTTTATTCCACTGTACCCTCAACCATTCTTCCAAAGGGCATTGAAATGGTCTTTTTATTCCACTGCGACCTCCACCACTCTTCCAAGGGGCATTGATATTGTCTTTTTATTCCACTGCGACCTCCACTACTCGTCCAAGGGTCATTGATATTGTCTTTTTATTCCACTGTAGCCTCCACCACTCTTCCAAGGGGCATTGATATAATGTTTTTAATCCACTGCGACCTCCACCACTCTTCCAAGGGGCATTAAAACCGTCTTGTTAAGCTATTGTGACCTCCACGTCTCTTCCACGGGGCATTGATATTGTCTTTTTACTCCACTGTAACCTCCACCACTCTTCCACGGGGCATTGATATTGTCTTTTTATTCCACTGCGACCTCCACCACTCTTCCAAGGGGCATTGATATTGTCTTTTTAATCCACTGCGACCCCCAGCACTCTTCCAAGGGGCATTAAAACCGTCTTGTTAAGCTATTGTGACCTCCACGTCTCTTCCACGGGGCATTGATATTGTCTTTTTATTCCACTGTAACCTCCGCCACTCTTCCACGGGGCATTGATATTGTCTTTTTATTCCACTGCGATCTCCACCACTCTTCCAAGTGGCATTAATATTGTCTTTTTAATCCACTGAGACCTCCATCACACTACCAAGGGGCATTAAAACCATCTTGTTAAGCTACTGTGACCTCCACGTCTCTTCCAAGGGGCAATAAAACCGTCTGGTTAAACCTCTTTGAAATCCACAGTTCTTCCAAGTGGCATTGATATTGTCTTTTTATTCCAATGTAACCTACACCACTCTTCCAAGGAGCACTGATATTGTCTTTTTATTCCACTGAGACCTCCACCACTTTTCCAAGGGATATTGATATTGTCTTTTTAATCCTCTGCGACCTCCACCACTCTGCCAAAGGGCATAGAAACCGTTTTGCTAAGCTACTTTGACCTCCACATCTCTTCCTAGGAGCATTAAAACCGTCAATTTAAACCACTTCGAACTCCACAGCTCTTGCAAGGGGCATTGATATTGTCGTTTTATTCCACTGTAACCTCCAGCACTAGTCCAAGGGGCATTGATATTTTCTTTTTATTCCACTACGACTTCCACCTCTCTTCCAAGGGGCATTAAAACCGTCTTGCTAAACTACTGTGACCTCAAAGTCTCTTCCACGGGCCATTGATATTGTCTTTTTATTCCACTGAAACCTCCACTACTCATCCAAGGGGCTTTGATATTGTCTTTTTATTCCAATGTAACCTCCACCACTCTTCCAAGGGCCATTGATATTGTCTTTTTATTCCACTGCGACCTCCACTACTCATACAAGGGTCATTGATATTGTCTTTTTATTCCACTGTAGCCTCCACCATTCTTCCAAGGGGCATTGATATTGTCTTTTTAATCCACTGCGACCTCCACCACTCTTCCAAAGGGCATAAAAACCATCTGGTTAAACCACTCTGAACTCCACAGCTCTTCCAAAGGGCATTGATATTGTCTTTTTATTCCACTGCGACCTCCACCACTCTTGCAAGGGGCATTAAAACCAACTTGTTAAGCTACTGTGACCTCCACATCTCTTCCAAGGATCATTGATATTGTTTTTTCAATCCACTGTAACCTCCACCACTCTTTCAATGGGCATCGATATTGTCTTTTTATTCCAATTCGACCTCCACCATTGTTCCAAGGGTCATTGATATTGTCTTTTTAATCCACTGTGTCCTCCACCACTCTTCCAAGGGGCATTAAAACTATCTTTTTAAGCTATTGTGACCACCATATCTCTTCCACGGGGCATTGATATTCTCTTTTATTCCACTGTAACCTCCAACACTCTTCCAAGGGGCATGGATATTGTCTTTTTATTCAACTGCGACCTCCACAACTCTTCCAAGGGGCATTGATATTGTCTTTTTAATGCACTGAAACCTCCACCACTCTTCCAAAGAGCATTAAAACCAACTTATTAAGCCACTGTGACCTCCACGTCTCTTCCAAGGAGCATTAAAACTTTATGGTTAAACCAAAGTGAACTCCACATCTCTTCCAATTGGCATTGATATTGTCTTTTTATTCCACTGTACCCTCAACCATTCTTCCAAAGGGCATTGAAATGGTCTTTTTATTCCACTGCGACCTCCACCACTCTTCCAAGGGGCATTGATATTGTCTTTTTATTCCACTGCGACCTCCACTACTCGTCCAAGGGTCATTGATATTGTCTTTTTATTCCACTGTAGCCTCCACCACTCTTCCAAGGGGCATTGATATAATCTTTTTAATCCACTGCGACCTCCACCACTCTTCCAAGGGGCATTAAAACCATCTGGTTAAACCACTCTGAACTCCACAGCTCTTCCAAAGGGCATTGATATTGTCTTTCTATTCCACTGCGACCTCCACCACTCTTCCAAGGGGCATTAAAACCAACTTGTTAAGCTACTGTAACCTCCACATCTCCTACACGGGGCATTGATATTGTCTTTTTATTCCACTGTAACCTCCACCACTCTTTCAATGGGCATTGATATTGTCTTTTTATTCCACTGTGACCTCCACAATTATTCCAAGGGACATTGATATTGTCCTTTTAGTCCACTGCGACCTTCACCAGTCTTCCAAGGGGCATTAAAACCGTCTTTTTAAGATATTGTGACCTCCACATCTCTTCCACGGGGCATTGATATTGTCTTTTTATTCCACTGTAACCTCCAGCACTCTTCCATGGTGCATTGATATTGTCTTTTTATTCCACTGCGACCTCCACCACTCATCCAAGGGGCATTGATATTGTCTTTTTAATCCTATGCGACCTCCACCACTCTTCCAAGGGGCATTAAAACCATTTTGATAAGGTAGTGTGACCTCCAAGTCTCTTCCTAAGGGCATTAAAACCGTCAATTTAAACCACTCTGTACTCCACAGCTCTTGCAAGGGGCATTGATATTGTCTTTTTATTCCACTGTAGCCTCCACCACTCTTCCAAGGGGCATTGATATTGTCTTTTTAATCCACTGAGACCTCCACCACCCTTCCAAGGGGCATTAAAACCGTCTTGTTAAGATATTGTGATCTCCACATCTATTCCACGGGGCATTGATATTGTCTTTTTATTTAACTGTATCCTCCACCACTATTCCAAGGGGCATTGATATTTTTTTTTTATTCCACTGTAAACTCCACCACTCTTCCAAGGGGCATTGATATTGTCATTTTATTCCACTGTAACCTCCACCACTCTTTCAAGGGGCATTGATATTGTCTTCTTATTCCACTGCAACCTCCACCACTCTTTTAAGGGGCATTGATATTGTCTTTTTAATCCACTGCAACCTCCACCACTCTTCCAAGGGTTATTAAAACCGTCTTGTTAAGCTACTGTGACCTCCAAGTCTTTTCCATGGGGCTTTGATATTGTCTTTTTATTCCACTGCGACCTCCACCACTCTTACAAGAGTCATTAAAACAGTCTTGTTAAGCCACTGTGACCTCCACGTCTCTTCCAAGGGGCATTAAAACCGTCTGGTTAAACCACTCTGAACTCCACAGCTCTTCCAAAGGGCATTGGTATTGTCTTTTTATTCCACTGCGACCTCCACCACTCTTCCAAAGGGCATTAATATTGTCTTTTTAACACATTGTGACCTGCACCACTCTTCTAAGGGGCATTAAAACCGTCTTGTTAAGCTATTGTGACCTCCACATCTCTTCCACGGGGCATTGAAATTGTCTTTTTATTCCACTGTAACCTCCACCACTAGTCCAAGGGTCACTGATATTGTCTTTTTTATTCCACTACGACTTCCACCTCTCTTCCACGGGGCATTTAAACCGTCTTGTTAAGCTACTGTGGCCTCCACGTCTCTTTCACTTGGCATTGATATTGTCATTTTTTTCCACTGTTACCTCCACCACTCTTCCAAGGGGCATTGATATTGTCTTTTTATTCCACTGGTACCTCCACCACTTTTCCAAGGGGCATAGATATTGTCTTTTTATTCCACTGCGACCTCCACCACTGTTCCAAGGGACATTAAAACTGTCTTGTTAAGCTACAGTGACCTCCAATTCTTTTCCACGGGGCATTGATATTGTCTTTTTATTCCACACCGACCTCCACCACTCTTCCAAGGGGCATTGATATTGTCTTTTTAATCCACTGTGACCTCCACCACTCCTCCAAGGGGCATTAAAACCGTCTTGTTAAGCTATTGTAACCTCCACATCTCTTCCACGGAGCATTGATATTGTCTTTTTATTGCACACAGACCTCCACCACTCTTCCAAGGGGCATTGATATTGTCTTTTTAATCCACTGTGACCTCCACCACTCTTCCAAGGGGCATAAAAACCATCTTGTTAAGCTATTGTGACCTCCATATCTCTTCCACGGGGCAGTGATATTGTCTTTTTATTCCACTGTAACCACCACCACTCTTCCACGGGGCATTGATATTGTCTTTTTATTCCACTGCGACCTCCACCACTCTTCCAAGTGGCATTAATATTGTCTTTTTAATCCACTGCGACCTCCATCACACTACCAAGGGGCATTAAAACCATCTTGTTAAGCTACTGTGAACTCCACGTCTCTTCCAAGGGCCAATAAAATCGTCTGGTTAAACCTCTTTGAAATCCACAGTTCTTCCAAGTGGCATTGATATTGTCTTTTTATTCCAATGTAACCTGCACCACTCTTCCAAGGGGCACTGATATTGTCTTTTTATTCCACTGAGACCTCCACCACTTTTCCAAGGGGCATTGATATTGTCTTTTTAATCCTCTGCGACCTCCACCACTCTACCAAAGGGCATCGAAACCGTCTTGTTAAGCTACTTTGACCTCCACGTCTCTTCCTAGGGGCATTAAAACCGTCAATTTAAACCACTTCGAACTCCACAGCTCTTGCAAGGGGCATTGATATTGTCGTTTTGTTCCACTGTTACCTCCTGCACTAGTCCAAGGGGCATTGATATTTTCTTTTTATTCCACTACGACTTCCACCTCTCTTCCAAGGGGCATTTAAACCGTCTTGTTAATCTACTGTGACCTCCACGTCTCTTTCAAGGGGCATTAATATTGTCTTTCATTTCAACTGTAACCTCCACCACTCTTCCAACGGGCATTGATATTGTCTATTTATTCCACTGCGAACTCCACCACTGTTCCAAGAGACATTAAAACTGTCTTGTTAAGCTACAGTGACATCCAATTCTCTTCCTCGGGGCATTGATATTGTCTTTTTATTACACTGCAACCTCCACCACTCTACCAAGGAGCATTGATATTGTCTTTTTAATCCACTGTGACCTCCACCACTCTTCCAAGGGGCATTAAAAGCGTCTTGTAAAGCTACTGTGACCTCCACGTCTCTTCAATGGGTATTAAAACCATGTGGTTTAACCTCTCTGAACTCCACAGCTCTTCCAAGGGGCATTGATATTGTCTTTTTATTCCACTGCGACCTCCACCACTCTTCCAAGGGGCATTAAAACTGTCTTGTTAAGTTACTGTGATCTCCACATCTCTTCCACGGGGCATTGATATTGTCTTTTTATTCCACTGTAACTTACACCACTCTTCCAAGGGGCATTGATTTTGTCTTTTTATTTCACTGCGACCTCCACCAGTCTTCCAAGGGGCATTGATTTTGTCTTTTTAATCCATTGCGACCTCCATTACTCTTCCAAGGGGCATTAAAACTGTCTTGTTAAGCTACTGTGACCTCCTCATCTCTTCCAAGGGGCATTGAATCCTTCTGGTTAAACCATTCTGAACTCCACAGTTCTTCCAAGGGGTATTGACATTATCTTTTTATTCCACTGAGACCTCCACCACTCTTCCAAGGAGCATTGATATTGTATTTTTATTCCATTGCGTCTTCCACCACTCTCCCAAGGGGCATTAAAACTGTCTTGTTAAGCTGCTGTAACCTCCATGTATATTCCACAGGGCATTGATATTGTCTTTTTATTCCAATGTAACCTCCACCACTCTTCTAAGGGGCATTGATATTGTCTTTTTAAACCACTGCGACCTCCACCACTCTGCCAAGGGGCATTAAAACAGTCTTGATAAGCTACTGTGACCTCTACGTCTCTTCCAAGGGGCAATAAAACCGTCTGGTTAAACCATTCTGTACTCCACAGTTCTTCCAAGGAGCATTGATATTGTCTTTTTATTCGACTGTATCTTCCTCCACTCTACCAAGGGGCATTGATATTGACTTTTTATTTAACTGCGACCGAGACCACTCTTCCAAGGGACATTGATGTTGTCTTTTTAATCCACTGCGACCTCCACCACTCTTCCAAGTGGCATTAAAACCATCTTGTTTAGCTACTGAGACCTCCACGTCCCTTCCACGGGTCATTGATATTGTATTTTAATTCCACTGCGACCTCCACAACTCTTCCAAAGGGCATTGATATTGTCTTTTTAATCCACTGCGACCTCCACCACTTCTCCAAGGGGCATTAAAACCGTCTTGTTAAGCTACTGTGACCTCCACGTCTCTTCCAAGGGGCAATAAAACCGTCTGGTTAAAACACGCTGAACTCCGCAGCTCTTCCAAGGGGCATTGGTATTGTCTTTTTATTCCACTGTAACCTCCACCACTTTTCCAAGCGGCAATGACATTGTCTTTTTATTCCACTGTGAACTCCACAATTCTTCCAAGGGGCATTAAAACTGTCTTGTTAACTGCAGTGACCTCCACATCTCTTCCACTGGGCATTGATATTGTCTTTTTATTCCAGTGTAACCTCCACCACTCTACCAAGGGGCATTGATATTGTATTTTTATTCCACTACGACCTCCACCACTCTTCCAAGGGGCATTGATATTGTCTTTTTAATCCTCTGCGAACTCCACCACTTTTCCAAGGGGCATTAAAACCGTCTTGTTAAGCCACTGTAACCTTCACATCTCTTCCACGGTGCATTGATATTGCCTTTTTATTCCACTGTAGCTTCCACCACTCTTCCAAGGGGCATTGATTTGTCTTTTTATTCCACTGCGACCTCCACCACTCTTCCAAGGATCATTGATATTGTATTCTTAATCTACTGCGACCATCACCACTCTTCCATGGGGCATTAAAATCGTCTTGTTAAGGAACGGTGACCTCCTTGTCTCTTCCAAGAGACATTAAAACCGTCTGGTTAAACCACGCTGAACTCCACAACTCTACCAAGGAGCATTGATATTGTCTTTTTATTCCACTCTAACCTCCACCACTCTTCCAAGGGGCATTGATATTGTCTTTTTATTCCACTGCGACCTCCACCACTCCTCCAAGGGGCATTGATATTGTCTTTTTATTCCACTGCGACCTACACCACTCTTTCAAAGGGCATTGATATTGTCTTTTTATTCCACTGTAACCTCCACCACTCTATTGTCTGTGAACTCCACAGCTCTTCCAAAGGGCATTGATATTGTATTTTAATTCCATTGTAACCTGCACCTCTCTTCCAAGTAGCATTGATATTGTCATTTTATTCCACTGCGATCTCCACCACTCTTCCAAGGGTCATTAAAATCATCTTGTTAAGCTACTGTGACCTTCAAGTCTCTTCCAAGGGGCATTAAAACCGTCTGGTTAAACCACTCTGAGCTCCGCAGCTCTTCCAAGGAGCATTGATATTGTCTTTTTATTCCACTGTAACCTCCACAACTCTTCCAATGGGCATTCATACTGTATTTTTATTCCACTGCGAACTCCACCACTTTTCCAAGGGGCATTTAAACCTTCTTGTTAAGCTACTGTGACCTCCAAGGCTCTTCCACGGGGCATTGATATTGTCTTTTTATTCCTCTGCGACCGCCACCTCTTTTCCAAAGGGCATTGATATTGTCTTTTTAATCCACTGCGACCTCCACGTCTCTTCCAAGGGGCATTAAAACCGTCTGGTTGAACCACTCTAAACAACACAGCTCTTCCAAGGTGCATTGATATTGTCATTTTATACCACTGTAATCTTCACCACTCTTCCAAGGGGCATTGATATTGTCTTTTTATTCCACTGCGACCTCCACCACTCTTCCAAAGGGCATTGATATTGTCTTTTTAATGCACTTCGACCTCCATCACTCTTCTAAGGGGCTTGTTAAGCTAATGTGACCTCAATGTCTCTTCCAAGGGGCATTAAAACCGTCTGGTTAAACTACTGGTTAAACTACTCTGAGCTAGACAGCTCTTCCAAGGAGCATTGATATAGTCTTTTTATTCCTCTGTAACCTGCACCACACTTCCAAGGGGCATTGATATTTTCTTTTTATTCCACTGTAACCTTCACCACTCTTCCAAAGGGCATTGATATTGTCTTTTTATACACTGTTACCTCCACCACTCTTCCAAGGGGCATTGATATTGTCTTTTTATTCCACTGTGACCTCCACCACTCTTCCTAGCGGCATTGATATTGTCTTTTTAATCCACTGCGACCTCCACCACTCTTCCAAGGGCATTACAACCATCATTTTAAGCTACTATGACCTCCACGTCTCTTCCAAGGGGCATTAAAACCGTCTGGTTAAACCACTCTGAGCTCCACAGCTTTTCCAAGGAGCATAGATATAGTCTTTTTGTTCCTCTGTAACCTCCACCACTCTTCCAAGGGGCATTGATATTGTCTTTTTATTCCACTCCGACCTCCACCACTTTTCCAAGGGGCATTAAAACAGTCTTGTTAAGCTACTGTGACCTCCACATCTCTTCCACGGGGCATTGATATTGTCTTTTTATTCCACTGTAACCTCCACCACTCTTCCAAGGGGCATTGATATTGTCTTTTTATTCCACTGCGACCTCCACCACTCTTCCAAGGGGCATTAAAACCGTCTTGTTAAGCTAGTGTAACCTCCACGTCTCTTTCACGGGGCATTGATATTGTCTTTTTATTCCACTGTAACCTCCACCACTCTTCGAAGGGGCATTAAAACCGTCAATTTAAACCACTCTGAACTCCACAGCTCTTGCAAGGGGCATTGATATTATCTTTTTATTCCACTGCGACCTCCACCACTCTTCCAAAGGGCATTAAAACCATCTTGTTAAGCTAATGTGACCTAGACGTCTTTCCCAAGGGGCATTAAAACCGTCTGGTTAAACCATTCTGGCGTCCACGTCTCTTCCACTGGGCATTGATATTGTCTTTTTATTCCATTGAAACCTACACCACTCTTCCAAGGGGCATTTATATTGTCTTTTTATTCCACTGCGACCTCCACCACTCTTCCAAGGGGCACTGATATTGTCTTTTTAATCCACTGCGACATCCACCACTCTTCCAAGGGGCATTAAAACCATCTTGTTAAGCTAATGTGACCTCCACGTCACTACCAAGGGGCATAAAACCGTCTGGTTAAACCACTCTGAACTCCACAGCTCTTCCAAGGGGCATTGATATTGTATTTTTATTCCACTGGGACCTCCACAACTCTTCCAAGGGGCATTCATATTGTCATTTTATTCCACTGCAACCTCCGCCACTCTTTCAAGGGGCATTGATATTGTCTTTTTAATCCACTGCGACCTACACCACTCTTCCAAGGGGCATTAAACTGTGTTGTTAAGCTACTGTGACCTCAACGTCAATTCCATGGGGCATTGATATTGTCTTTTCATACTACTGCGACCTCCACCACTCTTCCAAGGGGCATTGATATTGTCTTTTTATTCCACTGCGACCTCCACCACTCTTCCATGGGGCATTGATATTGTCTTTTTAATTCACTGCGACCTCCACCACTCTTCCAAGTGCATTACAACCATCTTGTTAAGCTACTGTGACCTCCACATCTCTTCCAAGGGGCATTAAAACCGTCTGATTAAACCACTCTGAACTCCACAGCTCTTGCAAGGAGCATTGATATTGTCTTTTCATTCCAATTAAACCTCCACCACTCTTCCAAGGGGCATTGATATTGTCTTTTTATTCCACTGCGACTTCCACCACTCTTCCAAGGGGCATTAAACTGTCTTGTTAATCTACTTTGACCTCCACGTCTCTTCCACGGGGCATTGATATTGTCTTTTTATTCCCCTGCGATCTCCACCACTTTTCCAAAGGGCATTGATATTGTCTTTTTAATCCACTGCGACCTCCACCACTCTTCCAACGGGCGTTAAAATCATCTTGTTAAGCTACTGTGACCTCCATGTCTCTTCCACGGGGCAATGATATTGTCTTTTTGTTCCACTGCGACCTCCACAAATCTTCCAAGGGGCATTGATATTGTCTTTTTATCCCACTGCGACCTCCAGCACTCTTCCCATGGGCATTGATATTGTCTTTTTAATCCAGTGCGACCTCCACTACTCTTCCAAGGGGCATTAAAACTGTGTTGTTAAGCTACTGTGTCCTCATCGTCAATTCCATGGGGCACTGATATTGTCTTTTTAATCCACTGCGACCTCGACGTCTCTACCACGGGGCAATGATATTGTCTTTTTATTCCACTGCGACCTCCACCCCTCTTCCAAGGGGCAATTATATTGTCTTTTTTTTCCACTGTAACCTCCCCCACTCTTCCAAGGGGCATTGATATTGTCTTTTTAATCCACTGCGACCTTCGCCATTCTTCCAAGGGGCAATAAAACCATTTTGTTAAGCTACTGTGACCTCCACGTCTCTTCGAAGGGCATTAAAACCGTCTGGTTAAACCATGCTGAACTCCCCAGCTCTTTCAAAGGGCATTGATATTGTCTTTTTATTTCACTGTAACGTCCACCACTCTTCAATCGGGCATTCATATTGTATTTTTATTCCACTGCGACCTCCACCACTCTACCAAGGAGCATTAAAACTGTCTTGTTAAGCTACTGTGACCTCCACGTCTCTTCCTCGGGGCATTGATATTGTCTTTTTATTCCACTGCGACCTCCACCACTTTTCCAAAGGGCATTGATATTGTCTTTTTAATCCACTGCGACCTCCACCACTCTTCCAAGGGGCATTAAAACCGTCTTGTTAAGCTACTGTGGCCTCTATGTATATTCCACCCGGCAATGATATAGACTTTTTATTACACTGCGACCTCCACCATTCTTCCAAGGAGCATTGATATTGTCTTTTAAATCCACTGTGACCTCCACCACTTTTCCAAGTTGCATTAAACCCGTGTTGTTGAGCTACTGTGACCTCCACGTCTCTTCCACGGGGCATTAATATTGTCTTGTTATTCCACTGCGACCTCCCCAACTCTTCCAAGGGGATTTGATATTGTCTTTTTAATCCACTGCGATCTCCACCACTCTTCCAAGGCGCATTAAAACCGTCTTGTTAAACTACTGTGACCTCCACGTCTTTTCCAAGGGGCATTAAAACGATCTGGTTAAACCACACTGAACTCCACATCTCTTCCATGGGGCATTGAAATTGTTTTTATGTTCCACTGTAACCTCCACCACTCTTCCAAGGGGCATTGATATTGTCTTTTTATTCCACTGCGAACTCCACCACTTTTCCAAGGGGCATTAAAACCGTCTTGTTAAGCCACTGTGACCTTCACATCTCTTCCACGGTGCATTGATATTGTCTTTTTATTCCACTGTAGCTTCCACCACTCTTCCAAGGAGCATTGATATTGTATTCTTAATCTACTGCGACCACCACCACTCTTCCATGGGGCATTAAAACCGTCTTGTTAAGGAACGGTGACCTCCATGTCTCTTCCAAGAGACATTAAAACCGTCTGGTTAAACCACGCTGAACTCCACAGCTCTACCAAGGAGCATTGATATTGTCATTTTATTCCACTCTAACTTCCACCACTCTTCCAAGGGGCATTGATATTGTCTTTTTATTCCACTGCGACCTCCACCACTCCTCCAAGGGGCATTGATATTGTCTTTTTAATCCACTGCGACCTACACCACTCTTTCAAAGGGCATTGATATTGTCTTTTTATTCCACTGTAACCTCCACCACTCTTCCAATGGGCATTGATATTGTCTTTTTAATCCACTGCGACCTTGGCCATTTTTCCAAGGGGCATTAAAACCATCTGGTTAAACCACTGTGAACTCCACAGCTCTTCCAAAGGGCATTGATATTGTATTTTCATTCCATTGTAACCTGCACCTCTCTTCCAAGTAGCATTGATATTGTCATTTTATTCCACTGCGATCTCCACCACTCTTCCAAGGGGCATTAAAATCATCTTGTTAAGCTACTGTGACCTTCAAGTCTCTTCCAAGGGGCATTAAAACCGTCTGGTTAAACCACTCTGAGCTCCGCAGCTCTTCCAAGGAGCATTGATATTGTCTTTTTATTCCACTGTAACCTCCACCACTCTTCCAATGGGCATTCATACTGTATTTTTATTCCACTGCGACCTCCACCACTTTTCCAAGTGGCATTTAAACCGTCTTGTTAAGCTACTGTGATCTCCAAGGCTCTTCCACGGGGCATTGATATTGTCTTTTTATTCCACTGCGACCGCCACCTCTTTTACAAACGGCATTGATATTGTCTTTTTAATCCACTGCGACCTCCACGTCTCTTCCAAGTGGCATTAAAACCGTCAATTTAAACCACTCTGAACTCCACTGTTTTTCCAAGGAGCACAGGTATTGTCTTTTTATTCCACTCTAACCTCCACCACTCTTCCAAGGGGCATTGACATCGTCTATTTATTCCACTGTGACCTCCACAACTCTTCCATGGGGCATTGATATTGTCTTTTTATTCCACTGTAACCTCCACCACTCTTCAATCGGGCATTGATTTTGTCTTTTTATTCAACTGCGACCTCCACCACTCTTCTAAGGGGCATTGATATTGTATTTTTATTCCACTGGGACCTCCACAACTCTTCCAAGGGGCATTCATATTGTCATTTTATTCCACTGCAACCTCCGCCACTCTTTCAAGGGGCATTGATATTGTCTTTTTAATCCACTGCGACCTACACCACTCTTCCAAGGGGCATTAAACTGTGTTGTTAAGCTACTGTGACCTCAACGTCAATTCCATGGGGCATTGATATTGTCTTTTCATACTACTGCGACCTCCACCACTCTTCCAAGGGGCATTGATATTGTCTTTTTAATCCACTTCGACCTCCATCACTCTTCCAAGGGGAATTAAAACAGTGTGGTTAAACCACTCTGAACTCCACAGCTCTTCAAAGGGGCAGTAATATTGTCTTTTTTTTTCCACTGTAACCTTGACCACTCTTCCAAGGGGCATTGATATTGTCTTTTTAATCCACTTCGACCTCCATCACTCTTCCAAGGGGCATTAAAACCGTCTGGTTAAACCACTCTGAACTCCACAGCTCTTCAAACGGGCAGTGATATTGTCTTTTTTTTCCACTGTAACCTTCACCACTCTTCCAAGGGGCATTGATATTGTCATTTTATCCACTGTAACCTCCACCACTCTTCCAAGGGGCATTGATATTGTCTTTTTATTCCACTGCGACCTCCACCACTCTTCCAAGGGGCATTGATATTGTCTTTTTAATTCACTGCGACCTCCACCACTCTTCCAAGTGCATTACAACCATCTTGTTAAGCTACTGTGACCTCCACATCTCTTCCAAGGGGCGTTAAAACAGTCTGATTAAACCAATCTGAACTCCACAGCTCTTGCAAGGAGCATTGATATTGTCTTTTCATTCCAATTAAACCTCCACCACTCTTCCAAGGGGCATTGATATTGTCTTTTTATTCCACTGCGACTTCCACCACTCTTCCAAGGGGCATTAAACTGTCTTGTTAATCTACTTTGACCTCCACGTCTCTTCCACGGGGCATTGATATTGTCTTTTTATTCCCCTGCGATCTCCACCACTTTTCCAAAGGGCATTGATATTGTCTTTTTAATCCACTGCAACCTCCACCACTCTACCAACGGGCGTTAAAATCATCTTGTTAAGCTACTGTGACCTCCATGTCTCTTCCACGGGGCAATGATATTGTCTTTTTATTCCACTGCGACCTTCACAAATCTTCCAAGGGGCATTGATATTGTCTTTTTATTCCACTGCGACCTCCAGCACTCTTCCCATGGGCATTGATATTGTCTTTTTAATCCACTGCGACCTCCACTACTCTTCCAAGGGGCATTAAAACTGTGTTTTTAAGCTACTGTGACCTCATCGTCAATTCCATGGGGCATTGATATTGTCTTTTTATTCCACTGCGACCTCCACCACTCTTCCAAAGGCTATTGATATTGTCTTTTTAATGCACTTCGACCTCCATCACTCTTCCAAGGGGCATTAAAACCGTCTTGTTAAGCTAATGTGACCTCAATTTCTCTTCCAAGGGGCATTAAAACCGTCTGGTTAAACTACTCTGAGCTAGACAGCTCTTCCAAGGAGCATTGATATAGTCTTTTTATTCCTCTGTAACCTCCACCACTCTTCCAAAGGGCATTGATATTGTCTTTTTATGCACTGTTACCTCCACCACTCTTCCAAGGTGCATTGATATTGTCTTTTTATTCCACTGCGACCTCCACCACTCTTCCTAGCGGCATTGATATTGTCTTTTTAATCCACTGCGACCTCCACAACTCTTCCAAGGGCATTACAACCATCATTTTAAGCTACTATGACCTCCACGTCTCTTCCAAGGGGCATTAAAACAGTCTGGGTAAACCACTCTGAGCTCCACAGCTCTTCCAAGGAGCATAGATATAGTCTTTTTATTCCTCTGTAACCTCCACCACTCTTCCAAGGGGCATTGATATTGTCTTTTTATTCCAGTGCGACCTACACCACTTTTCCAAAGGGCATTGATATTGTCTTTTTAATCCACTGCGACCTCGACGTCTCTACCACGGGGCAATGATATTGTCTTTTTATTCCACTGCGACCTCCACCCCTCTTCCAAGGGGCAATTATATTGTCTTTTTTTTCCACTGTAACCTCCCCCACTCTTCCAAGGGGCATTGATATTGTCTTTTTAATCCACTGCGACCTTCGCCATTCTTCCAAGGGGATTAAAACCATTTTGTTAAGCTACTGTGACCTCCACGTCTCTTCTAAGGGCATTAAAACCGTCTGGTTAAACCATGCTGAACTCCCCAGCTCTTTCAAAGGGCATTGATATTGTCTTTTTATTTCACTGTAACGTCCACCACTCTTCAAACGGGCATTCATATTGTATTTTTATTCCACTGCGACCTCCACCACTCTACCAAGGAGCATTAAAACTGTCTTGTTAAGCTACTGTGACCTCCACGTCTCTTCCTCGGGGCATTGATATTGTCTCTTTATTCCACTGCGACCTCCACCACTTTTCCAAAGGGCATTGATATTGTCTTTTTAATCCACTGCGACCTCCACCACTCTTCCAAGGGGCATTAAAACCGTCTTGTTAAGCTACTGTGGCCTCTATGTATCTTCCACCGGGCAATGATATAGACTTTTTATTCCACTTCGACCTCCACCATTCTTCCAAGGAGCATTGATATTGTCTTTTAAATCCACTGTGACCTCCACCATTTTTCCAAGTTGCATTAAACCCGTGTTGTTGAGCTACTGTGACCTCCACGTCTCTTCCACGGGGCATTGATATTGTCTTGTTATTCCACTGCGACCTCCCCAACTCTTCCAAGGGGATTTGATATTGTCTTTTTAATCCACTGCGATCTCCACCACTCTACCAAGGGGCATTAAAACCGTCTTGTTAAACTACTGTGACCTCCACGTCTTTTCCAAGGGGCATTAAAACGATCTGGTTAAACCACACTGAACTCCACATCTCTTCCATGGGGCATTGAAATAGTTTTTTTGTTCCACTGTAACCTCCACCACTCTTCCAAGGGGCATTGATATTGTCTTTTTATTCCACTGCGAACTCCACCACCTTTCCAAGGGGCATTAAAACCGTCTTGTTAAGCCACTGTGACCTTCACATCTCTTCCACGGTGCATTGATATTGTCTTTTTATTCCACTGTAGCTTCCACCACTCTTCCAAGGGGCATTGATTTGTCTTTTTATTCCACTGCGACCTCCACCACTCTTCCAAGGAGCATTGATATTGTATTCTTAATCTACTGCGACCACCACCACTCTTCCATGGGGCATTAAAACCGTCTTGTTAAGGAACGGTGACCTCCATGTCTCTTCCAAGAGACATTAAAACCGTCTGGTTAAACCACGCTGAACTCCACAGCTCTACCAAGGAGCATTGATATTGTCGTTTTATTCCACTCTAACTTCCACCACTCTTCCAAGGGGCATTGATATTGTCTTTTTATTCCACTGCGACCTCCACCACTCCTCCAAGGGGCATTGATATTGTCTTTTTATTCCACTGCGACCTCCACCACTCCTCCAAGGGGCATTGATATTGTCTTTTTATTCCACTGCGACCTACACCACTCTTTCAAAGGGCATTGATCTTGTCTTTTTATTCCACTGTAACCTCCACCACTCTTCCAAGGGGCATTGATATTGTCTTTTTAATCCACTGCGACCTTGGCCATTCTTCCAAGGGGCATTAAAACCATCTGGTTAAACCACTGTGAACTCCACAGCTCTTCCAAAGGGCATTGATATTGTATTTTCATTCCATTGTAACCTGCACCTCTCTTCCAAGTAGCATTGATATTGTCATTTTATTCCACTACGATCTCCACCACTCTTCCAAGGGGCATTAAAATCATCTTGTTAAGCTACTGTGACCTTCAAGTCTCTTCCAAGGGGCATTAAAACCGTCTGGTTAAACCACTCTGAGCTCCGCAGCTCTTCCAAGGAGCATTGATATTGTCTTTTTATTCCACTGTAACCTCCACCACTCTTCCAATGGGCATCCATACTGTATTTTTATTCCACAGCGACCTCCACCACTTTTCCAAGGGGCATATAAACCGTCTTGTTAAGCTACTGTGACCTCCAAGGCTCTTCCACGGGGCATTGATATTGTCTTTTTATTCCACTGCGACCGCCACCTCTTTTGCAAAGGGCATTGATATTGTCTTTTTAATCCACTGCGACCTCCACGTCTCTTCCAAGGGGCATTAAAACCGTCTGGTTGAACCACTCTAAACAACACAGCTCTTCCAAGGTGCATTGATATTGTCTTTTTATACCACTGTAATCTTCACCACTCTTCCAAGGGGCATTGATATTGTCTTTTTATTCCACTGTGACCTCCACCATGCTTCCAAGGGGCATTAAAACCGACTTGTTAAGCTACTGTGACCACCATGTCTTTTCCACAGGACACTGATATTGTCTTTTTATTCCACTGCGACCTCCACCACTCTTCCAAGGGGCATTGATATTGTCTTTTTATTCCACTGTGACCTCCACCATGCTTCCAAGGGGCATTAAAACCGACTTCTTAAGCTACTGTGACCACCATGTCTTTTCCACAGGACACTGATATTGTCTTTTTATTCCACTGCAACCTCCACCACTCTTCCAAAGGGCATTAAAACCGTGTTGTTAAACCACTCTGACCTCCACGTCTCTTCCACTGGGCATTGATATTATCTTTTTATTCCATTGATACCTCCACCACTCTTCCAAGGGGCAATGAAATTGTCTTTTTATTGCACTGTGACCTCCACCACTCTTCCAAGGGGCACTGATATTGTCTTTTTAATCCACTGCGACATCCACCACTCTTCCAAGGGGCATTAAAACCATCTTTTTAAGCTAATGTGACCTCCACGTCACTACCAAGGGGCATAAAACCGTCTGGTTAAACCACTCTGAACTCCACAGCTCATCCAAGGGGCATTGATATTGTATTTTTATTCCACTGGGACCTCCACAACTCTTCCAAGGGGCATTGATATTGTCATTTTATTCCGCTGCAACCTCCACCACTCTTTCAAGGGGCATTGATATTGTCTTTTAATCCACTGCGACCTCCACCACTCTTCCAAGGGGCATTAAACTGTGTTGTTAAGCTACTGTGACCTCAACGTCAATTCCATGGGGTATTGATATTGTCTTTTTATACCACTGCGACCTCCACCACTCTTCCAAGGGACATTGATATTGTCTTTTTAATCCACTTTGACCTCCATCACTCTTCCAAGGGGCATTAAAACCATCTTGTTAAGCTAATGTGACCTCAACTTCTCTTCCAAGGGCCATTAAAACCATCTGGTTAAACCACTATGAACTCCAAAGCTCTTCAAAGGGGCAGTGATATTGTCTTTTTATTCCACTGTAACCTTCACCACTCTTCCAAGGTTCATTGATATTGTCATTTTATCCACTGTAACCTCCACCACTCTTTCAAGGTGCATTGATATTGTCTTTTTATTCCACTGCGACCTCCACCACTCTTCCAAGGGGCATTGATATTGTCTTTTTAATTCACTACGACCTCCAACACTCTTCCAAGTGCATTACATCCATCCTGTTAAGCTACTGTGAACTCCACATCTCTTCCAAGGGGCATTAAAACCGACTGATTAAACCACTTTGAACTCCACAGCTCTTTGAAGGAGCATTGATATTGTCTTTTCATTCCAATTAAACCTCCACCACTCTTCCAAGGGGCATTGATATTGTCTTTTTATTCCACTGCGACCTCCACCACTCTTCCAAGGGGCATTAAAGCCGTCTTGTTAAACTTCTTTGACCTCCACGTCTCTTCCATGGGGCATTAATATTGTCTTATTATTCCCCTGCGATCTCCACCACTTTTCCAAAGGGCATTGATATTGTCTTTTTAATCCACTGCGACCTCCACCACTCTTCCAACGGGCGTTAAAACCATCTTGTTAAGCTACTGTGACCTCCACGTCTCTTCCACGGGGCAATGATATTGTCTTTTTATTCCACTGCAACCTCCACAAATCTTCCAAGGGGCATTGATATTGTCTTTTTATTCCACTGCGACCTCCACCACTCTTCCAAGTTGCATTGATATTGTCTTTTTAATCCACTGCGACCTCCACCACTCTTCCAAGGGGCATTAAAACTATGTTGATAAGCTACTGTGACCTCAACGTCAATTCCAAGGGGCATTGATATTGTCTTTTAATTCCAATGCAACCTCCACCACTCTTCCAAGGTACATTGATATTGTCTTTTTAATGCACTTCGACCTCCATCAATCTTCCAAGGGGCATTAAAAGCGTCTTGTTAAGTTAATGTGACCTCAATGTCTCTTCCAAGGGGCATTAAAACGGTCTGGTTAAACCACTCTGAGATCCACAGCTCTTACTAGGAGCATTGATATAGTCTTTTTATTCCTCTGTAACCTCCACCACTCTTCCAAGGGGTATTGATATTATCTTTTTATTCCACTGTAACCTTCACCACTCTTCCAAAGGGCATTGATATTGTCTTTTTATACATTGTTACCTCCACCACTCTTCCAAGGGGCATTGATATTGTCTTTTTATTCCACTGCGACCTCCACCACTCTTCCTAGGGGCATTGAATTTGTCTTTTTAATCCACTGCGACCTCCACCACTCTTCCAAGGGCATTACAACCATCATTTTAAGCTACTGTGACCTCTACGTCTCTTCCAAGGGGAATTAAAACCGTCTGGTTAAACCACTCTGAGCTCCACAGCTCTTCCAAGGAGCATTGATATAGTCTTTTTATTCCTCTGTAACCTCCACAACTCTTCCAAGGGGCATTGATATTGTCTTTTTATTCCAGTGCGACCTACACCACTTTTCCAAAGGGCATTGATATTGTCTTTTTAATCCACTGCGACCTCGACGTCTCTACCATAGGGCAATGATATTGTCTTTTTATTCCATTGCGACCTCCACCACTCTTCCAAGGGGCATTGATATTGTCTTTTTTTTCCACTGTAACCTCCCCCACTCTTCCAAGGGGCATTGATATTGTACTTTTAATCCACTGCGACCTTCGCCATTCTTCCAAGGGGCATTAAAACCGTTTTGTTAAGCTACTGCGACCTCCACGTCTCTTCCAAGGGCATTAAAACAGTCTGACTAAACCATGCTGAACTCCCCAGCTCTTTCAAATGGCATTGATATTGTCTTTTTATTTCACTGTAACGTCCACCACTCTCCAAACGGGCATTGATATTGTCTTTTTATTCCACTGCGACCTTCACTACTCTTCCAAGGAGCATTAAAACTGTCTTGTTCAGCTACTCTGACCTCCACGTCTCTTCCACGGGGCATTGATATTGTCTTTTTATTCCACTGCGACCTCCACCTCTTTTCCAAAGGGCATTGATATTGTCTTTTTAATCCACTGCGACCTCCACCACTCTTCCAAGGGGCATTGATATTGTCTTTTTATTCCACTGTGACCTCCACCACTGTTCCAAAGGGCATTGATATTGGAACAGAAGGAGAGAGTTGAAAGTGTTAAATAGCTGTTTAGGGTTGTGAGATAGGGAGGATATGAGAGATGAGAAGTAGGTTTGTTTTGCTGTAGTTAGTGCGGACTTGAAATTAGTGAGGGATTGCTTGAATGCGATGAAGTGTTCGATGGAGTGAGACCTTTTCCATCTCCGCTCCGCAACCCTGCAGGCCCGGCGCAGTTCTTTAGTAAGTTTAGTGTGCCAGGGTTGCCTGTTGAATGTGCGAGATGTGGAGTGTGTGAGAGGGGCGATCGAGTCTAGAGCTGCAGCTATTGTGGTGTTATATGAAGCAGCAGTAATGTCTGCATCGTGTAAGGAATTTATGTCTTTAAGAGGGAGGAGGGATTCAGAGAGTGAGTGTAAGTCAAGATGTTTGAGATTTCTGCGAGGGTATGCAAGTTTGTGGAGTGGGGATTGTTGCCCCGGGGAGGAGAGAGAAGAGAATGTAAGTAGGCTGTGATCAGAGACAGGGATGGGTGAGTTAGAGAGGTTAGATAGGGAACAGAGGCGGGTGAAGATGAGGTCCAGTGTGTGGCCATCCTTGTGGGTGGGTGTGGAAGACCATTGAGTGAGTCCGAAGGAGGAAGTGAGAGATAGGAACTTAGAGAGAGATGAGTGGGAAGTGTTAATGGGGATGTTGAAGTCACCCATTATGATAGTGGGGATGTCAGTGGAGAGGAAGTGAAGCAACCAGGTGGTGAAGTGGTCTAAGAAGGTGGTGGCTTGCCCTGGGGGTCGGTAAACGACGGCCAGTTGGAGGTTGGAGGGGGAATAGATGCGCACACAGTGCACCTCAAAAGAGGGGAGTGTAACGGAGGGTGGCAGTGGGATTTGGGTGAAAGCGCAGTGTTCTGATAAGAGAAAACCTATGCCTCCGCCATGTTTGCCGCTGGGGCGGGGTGTGTGGGAAAGGTGGAATCCGCCATATGAGAGTGCAGCTGGGGAGGCTGTGTCAGAGGGGGTGAGCCAGGTTTCAGTGATGGCGAGGAAGGAAAGTTTGTTTGCAATGAAAAGATCGTGGATGAAGGAAAGTTTGTTGCAGACAGAGCGAGCGTTCCATAGAGCTCCTGTTAAGCAACTAAGGGAGTGGGGATTGGTTGGATGGGTATGAGGTTAGAAGGGTTGCGACAGTTTGTGGAAGGTCGTGGATAGGAGGAAGAAGTAACTGTGGGGATATGGCGAGGAGGACCAGGATTTGGAGAGATATCTCCAGCAATGAGGAGGAGCTGAGAAAGTGTTAGCAGGTGGGAGCAAGAGAGAGCATGAGGTGGCTGTCTGTGTTTGGAGATCCAGGATTGAATGTTTAGGAATAATTTGGAGGAGGAGGTGAGATGAATGGGGAGGATGGAGGGAGATATGAAGAGTTTCTTACTAGGTGTAGGGATTTGAGTGGTTACTAGAAAGTGGAGGACTATAGAGGAAAAAGTGAGAGCTAACAGAAACATAGTTAAAAGAGAGTAAGTGGTCAAAGTGTTGGTTACCTGACTCCTGCTCTGACTAACTGCCTCTGAAATAACTGCCACTTTTCTCAGAAGCCACTTTGCACAAGAAGACGCGTGCACCCCTTACAGAGCTTCTAAATATATAGGGCACATTAAACTATCAGTTGAAGGGCATTGTGGGAGCTGCATATGGCTAAATTAGCAGCGGGTCGTTACATAAGGAGATGGCTGGGTGATCAAACACAGAGCTAGGACTCTAGTCTCTGCAGTTTAGCACCTCTAAAAATCAGATAAGATCTATAGTGGGGAAGGGACAGACATATGTGGGTATTGAATGGAGTCGGACAGATAATGCAGAGAAGTTATGCAGAGCATGTACCAGTGAGGTGAATCAGCAAAGCAGAGCATTAGATTACAGCAGACACAGCAAGCAGAGAAGTTATGCAGAGCATGTACCAGTGAGGTGAATCAGCAAAGCAGAGCATTAGATTACAGCAGACACAGCAAGCAGAGAAGTTATGCAGAGCATGTACCAGTGAGGTTATTCCACTGCGACCTCCACCACTCTTCCAAGAGGCATTAAAACCGTCTTGTTAAGCTACTATGACCTCCACGTCCCTTCCACGGGGCATGGATATTGTCTTTTTATTCCACTGCGACCTCCAACACTCTTCCTAGGGGCATTGATATTGTCTTTTTAATCCACTGCGACCTCCACCACTCTTCCATGGGACATTGATATTGTCTTTTTATCCCACTGCGACCTTCACCCCTCTTCCAAGGAACATTGATATTGTCTTTTTTTTCCACTGTAACCTCCACCACTTTTCAAAGGAGCATTGATATTTTCTTTTAATCCACTGCGACCTCCACCACTCTTAAAAAGGGGCATTGATATTGTCTTTTTATTCCACTGCGACCTCCACCACTCTTCCAAGGGGCATTGATATTGTCTTTTCAATCCACTGCGACCTCCACCACTCTTCCATGGGGCATTGATATTGTCTTTTTAATCCACTGTAACCTCCACGTCTCTTCCAAGGGGCATTAAAACCGTAAATTTAAACCACTATGAACTCCACAGCTCTTCCAAGGAGCACTGGAATTGTCTTTTTATTCCACTCTAACCTCCACCACTCTTCCAAGGGGCATTGACATTGTCTATTTATTCAACTGCGACCTCCACCACTCTTCCAAGTGGCATTAAGACCATCTTGCTAAGCCACAGTGACCTCCACAACTCTTCCATGGGGTATTGATATTGTCTTTTTATTCCACTGTAACCTCCACAACTCTTTCAAGGGGCATTGATTTGTCTTTTTATTCCACTGTGAGCTCTACCACTCTTCCAATGGGCATTGATATTGTCTTTTTAATCCACTGCAACCTCCACCACTCTTCCAAGGGGCATTAAAGCCGTCTTGTTAAGCTACTGTCAAGTCCTTGTCTATTCCACTGGGCATTGATATTGTCTTTTTATTCCAATGTAACCTCCACCACTCTTCCAAGTGGCATTGACATTGTCTTTTTATTCCACTGCGACTTCCACCTCTCTTCTAAGGGGCATTGATATTGTCTTTTTAATCCACTGCGACCTCCACCACTCTTCCAAGGGGCATTAAAACCGTCTTGTTAAGCTACTGTGACCTCCACGTCCCTTCAACGGGGCACTGTTATTGTCTTTTTATTCCACTGCTACCTCCACCACTCTTCCAAGGGGCATTGATATTGTCTTTTTAATCCACTGCGACCTCCACCACTCTTCCAATGGGCATTAAAACATTATTGTTAAGCTGCTGTGACCTCCACGTCTCTTCCAAGGTGCATTAAAATCCTAAATTTAAACCACTTTGAACTCCACAGCTCTTGGAAGAGGCATTGATATTATCTTTTTACTCAACTGTAACCTACAGCACTGTTTCAAGGGGCATTGATATTGTCTTTTTATTTCACTACGACTTCCACCACTCTCCAAAGGTGCATTAAAAACATCTTGTTTAGCTACTTTAACGTCCATGTCTAATCCACGGAGCATTGATATTATCTTTTTATTCCACTGTATCCTCCACCACTCTACCAAGGGGTATTGATATTGTCTTTTTAATCCACTGCGACCTCCACCACTCTTCCAAGGGGCATTAAAACAGTCTTGTTAATCTACTGTGACCTCCACGTCTCTTCAAAGGGGCATTAAAACCGTCCGGTTAAACCACTCTGATCTCCACAGCTCTTCCAAGGGGCATTGATATTGTCTTTTTATTCCACTGTAACCTCCACCATTCTTCCAAGGGGTATTGATATTGTCTTTTTAATGCACTGCGACCTCTACCACTCTTCCAAGGGGCATTATTACCATCTGGTTAAACCACTCTGAACTCCATAGCTCTTTCAAGAGACATTGATATTGTCTTTTTATTTCACTGTAACCTACACCACTCTTTCAAGGGGCATTGATATTGTTTTTTTATTCCACTGCGACCTCCACCACTCTTCCAAGGGCCATTAAAACTGTCTTGTTAAACTACTGTGACCTCCACGTGTCTCCCACGGGCATTGATATTGTCTTTTTAATCCACTGTGACCTCCACCACTTTTCCAAGGGGCATTAAAACTGTCTTGTTAATCTACTGTGATCTCCACTTCTCTTCCAAGGGGCAATAAAACCATCTGGTTAAACCACTCTTAACTCCACAGCTCTTCCAAGGGGCATTGGTATTGTCTTTTTATTCCACTCTAACCTCCACAACTCTTCAAAGGGGCATTGACTTTGTCTTTTTATTCCACTGCGACCTCCATCATTCTTCCAAGGGGCATTGATATTGTCTTTTTATTCCACTGCCACCTCCACCACTCTTCTAAGGGGCATTGATATTGTCTTTTTAATCAACTGCGACCTCCACCACTTTTCAAAGGGGCATTAAAAACATCTTTTTAAGCTACTGTGACCTCCACGTCACTTCCAATGGGCATTAAAACAGTCTGGTTAAACCACTCTGAACTCCACAGCTCTTCCAAGGGAGATTGGTATTGTCTTTTTATTCCACTCTAACCTCCACCACTCTTCCAAGGGGCATTGAAATTGTCTTTTTATTCCACTGCGACCTCCACCATTCTTCCAAGGGGCATTAAAACTGTCTTGTTAAGCTACAGTGACCTCCACATCTCTTCCACGGGGCACTGATATTGTCTTTAAATTCCACTGTAACCTCCACCACTCTACCAAGGGGCATTGATAATGTATTTTTATTCCACTGCTACCTCCACCACTCTTCCAAAGGGAATTGGTATTGTCTTTTTAATCCACTGCAACCTCCACCAGTCTTCCAAAGGGCATTAAAACCATCTTGTTAAGCTACTGTGACCTCCACGTCTCTTCCACGGTGCATTGATATTGCCTTTTTATTCCACTGCAACCTCCACCACTCTTCCATGTGGCATTAAAACCGTCTTGTTAAGCTACTGTGACCTCCACATCTCTTCCAATGGGCATTAAAACCGTATGGTTAAACCAATCTGAACTCCACAGATCTTCCAAGGGGCATTGATATTGTCTTTTTATTCCACTGTATCCTCCACCACTCTTCCAAGGGGCATTTATATTGTCTTTTTATTCCACAGCGACCTCCACCACTCTTTCAATGGGCATTAAAACCATCTTGTTAAGCTACTGTGACCTCTACGTCTCTTCCACGGGGCATTGAAATTGTCTTTTTATTCCACTGCAACCTCCACCACTCTTCCACGGGGCTTTGATATTTTCTTTTTATTCCACTGCGACCTCCACCACTCTTTCAAGGGGCATTAAAACCGTCTTGTTAAGCTATTGTGAACCTCCACGTCTCTTCTACCGGGTATTGATATTGTCTTTTTATTCCACTGTAACCTCCACAACTCTTCCAAGGGGCATTGATATTGTCTTTTTCTTCCACCGTAACTTCCACCACTCTTCCAAGGGGCATTGATATTGCCTTTTTATTAAAATGTTACCTCCACCACTCTTCCAAGGGGCAATAAAACCGTCTTGTTAAGCTACTGTGACCTCCACGTCTCTTCCAAACGGCATTAAAACTGTCTAGCAAAACCACTCTGAACTCCACAGCTCTTCCAAGGGGCATTGATATTGTCTTTTTATTCCACTGTAACCTCCACCACTGTTCCAAGGGGCATTGATATTGTGTTTTTATTCCACTGTGACCTCCACCTCTCTTCCAAGGGGCATTGATATTGTCTTTTTATTCCACTGTAACGTCCACCACTCTTCCAAGGGGCAATGATATTGTCTTTTTACACCACTGTAACCTCCACTACTAGTGTTGAGCGATACCTTCCGATATCAGGAAATATCGGATCGGATTGGATCGGGCCGATACCCAAAAAGTATCGGATATCGCCGATTCCGATACCGGAAACCAATGCAAGTCAATGGGACACAAATATCGGTATGAAAATAAACCCTTTCTTTCCCTGTAGGTTAATTCTACATGAAGGAAAACAACTAACAATAAAGTAGAATGTATTGGTGGAGGTGGTTGCCCCAATCGATGGGAACAGTGCTCACAGTGAAACATGAAAAGCCGGCAATGCACCAGCGGCATACACCGGTACCCAACAATTTAGAACAGAAAGAATAGAGCTTCACACATAGATTAGATAGATAGAAACATGTCAGTCACATATATATGAAGTACAGTGACAGTGTTGCTTACTGTACTTGTCATTTAGTGTAAAGGATTTATTTAAAAAAATAACAGTGTTTTCATGCACCGTCTCTTTAAAAAAGCCGGCCGGCAATTCAGCAGCGGTACCCGACAATTTATAACAGAAAGAATAGAGCATCACACATAGATTAGATAGATAGAAACATGTCAGTAACATATATATGAAGTACAGTGACAGTGTTGCTTACTGTACTTGTTATTTAGTGTTAAAATAAAGGATTTATTAAAAAAAAAATTGGCGTGGGGTTCCCCATAATTTTAGGCTCTAGCGGCGGTTAAGCAGACTGCTGGGGCAGGTGTTTGAAGCCTGGGAAGGGGGTAATACCCACGGAGCTTCCCAGGCTACTAATAACAGCCCCCAGCTGAATACCTAGCCTTTACTAGCTATTAAAATGGGGGACCCCCGCAAAAAAATGACTTGGGGTCCCCCCTATTTTAATAGCTAGCAAAGGCTAGTCAGACAGCTGGGGGCTGATATTAATAGCCCAGGAAGGGTGCCATGAATATTGGCCCCGTCCCAGTCTAGAAACACCAGCCATCAGCCGCCCCAGAAATGGCGCATCCATAGGATGCGCCAATTCTGGCACTTAGCCTCGCTCTTCCCATTTCCCTGTAGCGGTGGCAGTGGGGTAATAGGCCTGGGGTTAATGTCAGCTTATAATGCCAGCTGACATCAAGCCCAGGTTAGTAATGGAGAGGCGTCTATAAGACACCCCCATTACTAACCCCATAGTCAAAGTTAAAAAAAAAACACAAACACCCAGAATAAAGTCCTTTAATTGAAATAAAGACACAATTCTTTATTGTTCTAAATTAAACCATACTTACCATCACGCCCCTTCCAGCTGAAGCCAACAACCTCCTGCAATAAAAGAAAAATAATAAAGCAACCTCATCCTTACCTTTCCATGGTTCCCAGGACAGCTTCAGCTCTGCTACATCGAGCTGACAGGCTGGACCGCAGCAGAAAGCTGCCATCCAGCCTGTCATCCCGCAGACACTGCGAAGCGCAGGCATGCTTGCGCTCCTCAGTGTCTGGCTTTGACGGCATCCAGATAAGCCGACAATGAACTCAGCTCACCTCATGCACGTCACTGACAGCGTGGGAGAATTCTCCTGCGCATGAGGTGAGCGTGAGAGACTCGGCTCATCTGGATGCCGTGACAGCCTGACACTGAGGAGCGCAAGCATGCCTGCGCTTCTCAGTGTCTGCGGGATGACAGGCTGGATGGCAGCTTTCTGCTGCGATCCAGCCTGTCATCTCGATGTAGCAGAGCTGGAGCTGTCCTGGAAACCATCGAAAGGTAAGGATGATATTGCTTTATTATTTTTCTTTTATTGCAGGAGATCGTTGGCTTCAGCTGGAATGGGCGTGATGGTAAGTATGGTTTAATTTATAACAATAAAGAATTGTGTGTTTATTTCAATTAAAGGACTTTATTCTGGGTGTTGTGTTTTTTTTTAAATACTTTACTATAAATTCATGGCGGTCATGTCTAATATTGGCGTGACCCCATGAATTTCGGACTTAGGGCCAGCTGATAATGTCAAGCTGGCCCTAACCCCTTTGTTACCCAGTGAGCCACCGCACCAGGGCCCTGGATGAGTTGGGTACAGCGCCAGAAGATGGCGCTTCTATGAATGCGCCATTTTCTGGGGTGGCTGCGGACTGCAATTTGTAGCGGGTGGAGCCCAGAAAGCTTGGGCCTCCCTGCGCTGCAGATTCCAGCCCCCAGCTGCCTAGTTGTACCTGGCTGGACACAAAAATAGGGCGAAGCCCCACGTTTTTTTTTTTTTTAAATTATTTCATGAAATAATTAAGAAAAAAAGGGCTTCCCTATATTGTTGTGTCCAACCAGTTACAAATAGGCAGCTGGTGGTTGGGTGCAGCCCGTTGCTGCCTGCTGTACCTGGCTGGACACAAATATAGTGCGAAGCCCCAAGTCAATTTTTTTTAATTATTTCATGAATTACCTGAAATAATTAAAAAAAAATTGAAGTGGGGCTTCGCACTATATTTGTGTCCAGCCAGGTACAGCAGGCAGCAACGGGCTGCACCCAACCACCAGCTGCCTATTTGTACCTGGCCGGACACAACAATATAGGGAAGCCCTTTTTTTCTTTATTATTTCATGAATTTCATGAAATAATTTAAAAAAAAAATACTTGGGGCTTCGCCCTATTTTTGTGTCCAGCCAGGTAAAACTAGGCAGCTGGGGGCTGGAATCTGCAGCGCAGGGAGGCCCAAGCTTTCTGCCCCCCCCCCCTGCTGCAAATTGCAGTCCGCAGCCACCCTGGAAAATGGCGCGTTCATAGAAGCGCCATCTTCTGGCGCTGTACCCAACTCATCCAGGGACCTGGTGTGGTGGCTCACTGGGTAATAAAGGGGATAGGGCCAGCTTGGTATTATATGCTGGCCCTAAGCCCGAAATTCATGGGGTCACGCCAATATTAGACATGACCGCCATGAATTTATAGTAAAGTATTTAAAAAAAACACAACACCCAGAATAAAGTCCTTTAATTGAAATAAACACACAATTCTTTATTGTTCTAAATTAAACCATACTTACCATCACGCCCATTCCAGTTGAAGCAACGATCTCCTGGAATAAAAGAAAAATAATAAACCAACATCATCCTTACCTTTCCATGGTTCCCAGGACAGCTCCAGCTCTGCTACATCGAGATGACAGGCTGGATCGCAGCAGAAAGCTGCCATCTAGCCTGTCATCCCGCAGACACTGAGAAGCGCAGGCATGCTTGCGCTCCTCAGTGTCAGGCTGTGACGGCATCCAGATGAGCCGAGTCTCTCACGCTCACCGCATGCACTGGAGAATTCTCCCACGCTGTCAGTGACGTACATGAGGTGAGCTGAGTTCATTGTCAGCTCATCTGGATGCCGTCACAGCCAGACACTGAGGAGTATAAGCATGCCTGCGCTTCTCAGTGTCTGTGGGATGACAGGCTGGATGGCAGCTTTCTGCTGCGATCAAGCCTGTCATCTCGATGTAGCAGAGCTGAAGCTGTCCTGGGAACCATGGAAAGGTAAGGATGATGTTGCTTTATTATTTTACTTTTATTGCAGGAGATCGTTGGCTTCAGCTGGAATGGGCGTGACGGTAAGTAGAGTTTAATTTAGAACAATAAAGAATTGTGTGTTTATTTCGATTAATGGACTTTATTGTGGGTGTTTGTGTTTTTTTTAAATACTTTACTATAAATTCATGGCGGTCATGTCTAATATTGGCGTGACCCCATGAATTTCGGGCTTAGGGCCAGCTGATAATACAAAGCTGGCCCTAACCCCTTTATTACCCAGTGAGCCACCGCACCAGGGCCCTGGATGAGCTGGATACAGCGCCAGAAGATGGCGCTTCTATGAACGCAACATTTTCTGGGATGGCTGCGGACTGCAGTTCGCAACAGGGGGGGGCCCACAAAGCTTGGGCCACCCTGCACTGTGGATTCCAGCCCCCAGCTGCTTAGTTGTACCTGGCTGGACACAAAAATAGGGTGAAGCCCCACGTATTTTTTTTTTTTTACTAATTTCATGAAATTCATGAAATAATTAAAAAAAAGGGCTTCCCTATATTGTTGTGTTCGGCCAGGTACAAATAGGCAGCTGAGAGTTGGGGGCAGCCCGTTCCTGGATGCTGTACCTGTCTGGCATACAAAAATATGGCAAAGCCCACGTCAAAATTTTTGGGAAAAATGAATTAAAAAATAAATAATAATTTAGGGACTGCATCTTTATTAACCCCTCAAGTGTCACTTAGTGTTAAAATAAAGGATTTATTAAAAAAAAATTGGCGTGGGATCCCCCATAATTTTAGTCTCTAGCGGAGGTTAAGCAGACGGCTGGGGCAGATGTTTGAAGCCTGGGAAGGGGGTAATACCCACGGAGCTTCCCAGGCTACTAATATCAGCCCCCAGCTGAATACCTAGCCTTTACTAGCTATTAAAATGGGGAGACGGCCCAAAAAAATTGACGTGGGGTCCCCCCTATTTTAATAGCTAGCAAAGGCTAGGCAGACAGCTGGGGGCTGATATTAATAGCCCAGGAAGGGTGCCATGAATATTGGCCCCCTCCCAGGCTAGAAACACCAGTCCTCAGCCGCCCCAGAAAAGGCGCATCCATAGGATGCGCCAATTCTGGCACTTAGCCTCGCTCTTCCACGCTGCCCTGGTGCGGTGGCAGGGGGTAATAGTGGTGGGGTTCATGTCAGCGCCAGCTGCCGTGAAGTCCAGGTTAGTAAGGATGGGCGTCTATAAGACACCCCCATTACTAACCTACAAAGTGTTAAAAAGAAAAAACACACACTACACCCAGAAAAAAATAATTTATTTGAAATAAAACACACCATTTTATTTAATTCTTAGTTTACTAAAAAAAAATAGTTACCTGTCCACGTTCCTGCGCTGATCTCCCATGCACAGCTGTCACATCTGGAGATGGTGACAGCTGTGCATGGCTGCTGTAAGCTCACACTGGCGGGAACATGTCCGCTCCCGGCAGCGGGAGCCACTGACTGAGGTCACCGGAGTGCATTCAGTCAGCGCAGCTCCGGAGACCTCCTTTACGGTACTGCTGTACCGTGGGAATTTCTCATGGCACAGCAGGGCCGTAAAGGAGCTGACCGGAGCAGCGCTGCCTGAACTCCGGCGAACCCGCTTATGCAATGACGGGGCTGCTTTACGGCCCCGTTATTGTAGCGGCGGCAGCGGTTTAGAGCGGTCACATTTTATGTGGCTGCTCTAAACTGGAGATCTTCGTGGGACACCTGTGGACTACTACGGAGGGGTAAGGATAAGGTTGTGGTTTATCATTTTATATTTTATTACAGGAGATCAATGGCTTCGGGGAATTAGGTGTCTAGGTGAGTATAGGTGTAGTTTTTTATTTTTTACTTTATTTTAGGTGGCGATCGGCGGGGACAGGTAATGTATAAACTAATTTATTTTAGGTAACCACTGGCCACCAATGAAATGTATTTAAAATTTATTGGGGACCAACAACCCCCCCAAAAAAATATGGGGGCCTAAATAAAACATGTATAGGGGCAAAAATAGAAAACTATGGGGGACAAAATAACATATGGGCCAGTTTAAAGGGCAATTTAAATAGCAGGATCAGGCTGATGGGAACTACTGCTCCCATCAAGCTGATCCTGCTGGCACGAGTGGACGGGGGACAGACATAGGCCGATGGGAGTAGTAGTGTCACATCGGCCTATGTCTGCCTGCGCACACAAATCGCGCACACATCACGCACACATCGCGCACTCATCGTGCACACATCGTGCAGACACCGCGCAGACACCAATCATGACCGGTCTGATGGTCTGGGAGGTGAGGCTGACCTGTGCGGCCGTGGGAAAGTTCATGTGAGTTCATGCAATGCAGTCAAGGATGAACTCACACGAACACTCTGAGGGCACCGCGGCTACTTCAAATGAACAGCCGATCAGCATCACCTGACACCTCAGCTGTTCACTTGAAATAACCGGCGGGAGAGCGCTGCACAGACCGGGAAAGCCGGCGGTGAAGTCTTTTCACTGCCGACTTCCCGGCCCGGATCCTTCGCTCCCCGATCCCTGGTGCTGCGCTCCCCGCCCGGTCCTAACTTACGATCGGGATGGGAGGTGGCGAGGGGAGCGGAGGATCGGGGTGGTAGGCTGCGGGGAAGCAGTATGGGGCTGTGTGATTGTTTAAAAGCCGGCGGCTATTTACCGCCCGCCGGCTTTTAAACAATCAGGAGAAATCTGGGATGGCATTCTGATGACAGGCTGGATCGCAGCTGAGCGCTGATATCCGGCTTGTCATCCTTCAGAGACAATGCAGAGCGCAGGCATTATGGATAGTTCCGATTCTGGTATTCGATATTGTAAAAATATCGGAACTCAGTATCGGAACTCCGATACCGCGAATATCGGCCGATAACCGATATTACAGTATCGGAAAGCTCAACACTATCCAAAACTCTTCCAAGGGACATTGATATTGTCTTTTTATTCCACTGTAACCTTCACCACTTTTCCAACAGGCATTAAAACCGTCTTGTTAAGCTACTGTGACCTCCACGTCTCTTCCACGGGGCATTGATATTGACTTTTCATTCCACTGCGACCTCCACCACTCTTCCAAGGGGCATTGATATGGTCTTTTTAATTCTCTGCGACCTCCACCACTCTTCCAAGGGGAGTTAAAACGTCTTGATAACCTACTGTGACCTCGACGGCTCTTTCACGGGGCATTGATATTATGTTTTTATTCCACTGCGACCTCCACCACTCTTCCAAAGGGCATTGATATTGTCTTTTTTAATCCACTGCGACCTCCACCACTCTACCAAGGGGCATCAAAACCATCTTGTTAAGCTGCTGTGACCTCCACGTCTCTTCCAAGGGACATTAAAACCGTCTGGTTAAACCACTCTAAACTCCACTGCTCTTCCAAGGGGCATTGATATTGTCTTTTTATTCCACTATAACCTCCACCACTCTTCCAAGGGGCATTGATATTGTCTTTTTATTCCACTGCAACCTCCACCACTCTTCCAAGGGGCATTAAAACAGTCTTGTTAAGCTACTGTGACCACCACGTCTCTTCCACGGGGCATTGATATTGTCTTTTTAATTCACTGTAACCTCCACCACTCTTCCACGGGGCATTGATATTGTCTTTGTAATCCACTGCGACCTCCACCACTCTTCCAAGGGGCATTAAAACCATCTTGTTAAGTATTGTGACCTCCACGTCTCTTCTACAGGGCATTGATATTGTCTTTTTATTCCACTGTAACCTCCACCACTCTTCCAAGTGGCATTGATATTGCCTTTTTATTAAAATGTAACCTCCACCACTCTTCCAAGGGGCAATAAAACCATCTTGTTAAGCTACTATGACCTCCACGTCTCTTCCAAGCGGCATTAAAACCGTCTGGTAAAACCACTCTGAACTTCACAGCTCTTCCAAGGGGCATTGATATTGTCTTTTTATTCAACAGCGAACTCCACCACTCTTCCAAGGGGCATTGATATTGTCTTTTTATTCCACTATAACCTCCACCACTCTTCCAAGGGGCATTGATATTGTCTTTTTATTCCACTGCAACCTCCACCACTCTTCCAAGGGGCATTAAAACAGTCTTGTTAAGCTACTGTGACCACCACGTCTCTTCAACGGGGCATTGATATTGTCTTTTTAATTCACTGTAACCTCCACCACTCTTCCACGGGGCATTGATATTGTCTTTGTAATCCACTGCGACCTCCACCACTCTTCCAAGGGGCATTAAAACCATCTTGTTAAGCTATTGTGACCTCCACGTCTCTTCTACAGGGCATTGATATTGTCTTTTTATTCCACTGTAACCTCCACCACTCTTCCAAGGGGCATTGATATTGCCTTTTTATTAAAATGTAACCTCCACCACTCTTCCAAGGGGCAATAAAACCATCTTGTTAAGCTACTATGACCTCCACGTCTCTTCCAAGCGGCATTAAAACCGTCTGGTAAAACCACTCTGAACTTCACAGCTCTTCCAAGGGGCATTGATATTGTCTTTTTATTCAACAGCGAACTCCACCACTCTTCCAAGGGGCATTGATATTGTCTTTTTATTTCACTGTAACTTCCACCACTCTTTCAAGGGGAATTGATAGTATCTTTTTTAATCCACTGCGACCTCCACCTCTCTTCCAAGGGGTATTAAAACCATCTTGTTAAGCTACTGTGACCTCCAAGTCTCTTCCACGAGGCACTGATATTGTCTTTTTATTCCACTGCGACCTCCACATCTCTTTCAAGTGGAATTGATATTGTCTTTTTATTCCACTGCGACCTCCACCACTCTTCTAAGGGGCATTGATATTGTCTTTTTAATCCACTGCGACCTCCACCACTCTTCCAAGGGGCATTAAAACAGTCTTGTTAAGCTACTGTGACCTCCTCGTCTCTTACAAGGGGCATTAAAACAGTCTGGTTAAACACTCTGAACTCCACAGCTCTTACAAGAGGCATTTATATTGTCTTTTTATTCGACTGTAACATCCACCACTCTTCCAAGCGGCATTGATATTGTCTTTTTATTCCACAGCGACCTCCACCACTCTTCCAAGGGGCATTGATATTGTCTTTTTAATTAACTGCGACCTCCACCTCTCCTCCAAGGGTCATTAAAACCATCTTGTGAAGCTACTGTGACCTCCACGTCCCTTCCACGGGGCATTGATATTGTCTTTTTATTCCACTGCGACCTCCACCACTCTTATAAGGGGCATTGATATTGTCTTTTGAATCCACTGCGTCCTCCACCACTCTTCCAAGGGGCATTGATATTGTCTTTTTAATCCACTGTGACCTCCACGTCTCTTGCAAGGGGCATTAAAACCGTCAATTTAAACCACTCTGAAATCCACAGATCTTCCAAGGAGCACTGGCATTTTCTTTTTATTCCACTCTAACCTCCACCACTCTTCCAAGGGGCATTGACATTGACTATTTATTCCACTGCGACCTCCACCACTCTTCCAAGGGGCGTTAAGACCACCTTGTTAAACTACAGTGACCTCCACAACTCTTCATTGGGGCATTGATATTGTCTTTTTATTCCACTGTAACCTCTACCACTCTTCCAAGGGGCATTGATTTTGTGTTTTAATTCCACTGCGACCTCTACCACTCTTCCAATGGGCATTGATATTGTCTTTTTAATCCACTGAAACCTCCACCACTCTTCCAAGGGGCATTAAAGCGGTCTTGTTAAGCTACTGTCACGTTCATGTCTTTTCCACGGGGCATTGATATTGTATTTTTATTCCACTGTAACCTCCACCACTCTTCCAAGTGGCATTGACAATGTCTTTTTATTCCACTGCGACTTCCACCTCTCTTCTAAGGGGCATTGATATTGTCTATTTAATAGAGATGAGCGTTGTTCGACTCGAACTGTTCGCCAATCTCAAATTCGAGCTGTTTTGGGCGATGTTCGAGCCGTTCGGCGAACACGAACGATTTGAGAAAAATTCGGCTGTTCGAGGGTATGTTCGATAACTGTTCGTGCACCAAAATCATAACTGGATTTTTTCTCAGTAATGATGAAAATTAAAGTTAATACGCAGTTTGAGTGTACAGCGGGGTGGGGGGAGGGGCAGGGATGGATCTCTGCAGGAATATTGAAGATCTCCATTTTTTTTTCTCTTTCCCGCATTTGCAGTGGGGAGGTGCAGTCTGTCAGCCTATCAGCAGCGCACACACGGAGCGAACTGCTGTTTTTCACACAAGCAAGGGCATGTGTCATTGGCAGTGTATGTCACATGTCCTTGCCCTATAAGACCAAGCCAATTTCCCCGTCGCCACCATTTTCTCACTGCTGCAGCTGCGTGTTAGACGGCACCGCTGTTGCTGTGTGCGCTATACCTTGTTAATTTCAAGCCAATTTTCGCACAAATCTACAGATAGCTTGGGAGTAGGGAATAGTTGTGATTGCAGTCCTTTTAAGGACTAGGTTACAGCATTTCCTACGACTTTTATCAGGCAGGTCTGTGCTCTTAAATAGATAGGTTGTGGGAGTAAAGACTAATTGTAATTGCAGTCCTTTTCAGGACTAGGTTACATCAGTTCCTATCAGTTTTTGCCAGGCAGGTCTGTGCCAGTACTGTGCAAGTTTTTTTCACAGCATTTGGCTGAATCTAGCAAAGCTAATCCTTTTTGGCCTATTGCAGAGTGTGTTAGTCAGTGGAGTAGCCTATCTGTGTTGCAAGATATACTACCTGTGTGTAGAATACCAATTTTTTTACTGCAGCTAGTGAAGTAAAATCTTTTGGGCATAGCATCATTCTATTAGTCCATCTATACTGACCTCCATCAGGTTGCAAATTGAATATAATTTTTTTCTGCATCTAGCTCTGAAAAAATATTTGGCCTTCTAGAAGTGTGTGGGACTTTCTCTATTAGTCCATCTATACTGACCTCCATCAGGTTGCAAATTCAAAATAATTTTTTGTCTGCATCTAGCTCTGAAAAAATATTTGGCCTTCTAGCAGTGTGTGGGACTTTCTCTATTAGTCCATCTATACTGACCTCCATCAGGTTGCAAATTAAAAATAATTTATATCTGCATCTAGCTCTGAAAAAAATATTTGGCCTTCTAGCAGTGTGTGGGACTTTCTCTATTAGTCCATCTATACTGACCTCCATCAGGTTGCAAATTAAAAATAATTTTTTGTCTGCATCTAGCTCTGAAAAAATATTTGGCCTTCTAGCAGTGTGTGGGACTTTCTCTATTAGTCCATCTATACTGACCTCCATCAGGTTGCAAATTAAAAATAATTTATATCTGCATCTAGCTCTGAAAATATATTGGCCTTCTAGCTGTGTGTGGGACTTTCTCTATTAGTCCATCTATACTGACCTCCATCAGGTTGCAAACTGAATATATTTTTTTTCTGCATCTACCTCTGAAAAAATATTGGGCTTCTAGCTGTGTGTGGGTCTTGTTCTATTAATCCATCTATACTGACCTCCATCAGGTTGCAAACTGAATATAATTTTTTTCTGCATCTACCTCTGAAAAAATATTTGGGCTTCTAGATGTGTGTGGGACTTGTTATATTAGTCCATCTATACTGACCTCCATCGGGTTGCAAACTGAATATAATTTTTTTCTGCATCTAGCTCTGAAAAAATATTTGGCCTTCTAGCTGTGTGTGGGACTTTCTCTATTAGTCCAGCTATACTGACCTCCATCAGGTTGCAAATTCAAAATAATTTTTTGTCTGCATCTAGCTCTGAAAAAATATTTGGCCTTCTAGCAGTGTGTGGGACTTTCTCTATTAGTCCATCTATACTGACCTCCATCAGGCTGCAAATTAAAAATAATTTTTATCTGCATCTACCTCTGAAAAAATATTTGGCCTTCTAGCTGTGTGTGGGACTTGTTCTATTAGTCCATCTATACTGACCTCCATCAGGTTGCAAACTGAATATAATTTTTTTCTGCATCTAGCTCTGAATCGCTACAAATTCCAGATGAGGCACAAAAACAGCAGGTGCTTCAACGGATATCAAGTGCTCCTTTAAGTGGGCTCTCCTCCACATCAACTTCAACATCACAAATACTCCAGTCCTCAAAGGTGTCACCCCAATCGCACTTGCTTCCTCACAGCTCCCAAATCTCCAGCTGCCCGTCTGAGTATGAGGTAGAACAGATGGTTGAGTCTGCAGAGCTGTTTACTCATACTATAGCCTGGGAATCAGAGGTCGACTCCAGCGCTTCTGTGAATCCAGACGAGGAAATGATCTGCACTGATGCCCAGAATCTTTATGAGTCGGATCCAGGACCAGACTCAGAAGGTTCTGACCATAATGTAGACCCTCATTCCCAAACTGTAACTCCTGTTGGTGGAGACAATGAGGAAGACGATGATGAGACTCAAATACCTGATTGGAGCGACAACTTTAGTTTTTTGTCAGGGCAGGAACAGGTTGGCTCTGAGGACGACGGGTGTGATAACGCACAGGGTGATGATGATGAGGTTGGAGATCCCACTTACTGTCAACCCACAGTCAGCCAAGAGATGAGGTCAGCAGAGGAGGTGGAGGAAGATGCTAGTGACGACGAGGTCAGGTTGCGCCTTCCTGGACAGAGACGTAGTACTGGAAGCACGTCAACAACTGCATCCTCAAACACAACTCTGCCTCTCACCACAAGTCGTGGTGGCTCTTCAGGTCGCATGGGTGCTAAGCCTTGCATAGCCTGGGCATTTTTTCAGATCGATAAAGATGACCCAACTCGTGTTATCTGTAACATTTGTCAGCAAAAGCTAAGTAGAGGCCAAAAAATACATAGTTTGAGTACTTCATGCATGAACCGGCACATGGACATGAAGCATAAGTTGCAGTGGGAAGCTCAGTGTGCTACAATGCGGCCTAGCCGGCCGGGCCAACCGCTGTCTGCCATATCTTGTGCATCCGCGGCCTCTTCATCCTCTGTGACTGGGGGGACAGCAGTCACACCTGTTTTGGGGCGCAGACCTGCCACCTCTTTACCCGCAACAGCCAGCGTGATTGGCAGGTCATCATTTTCTTTGGAGGTGGTAACACCAGCTGGTGTTGAGCGCTGTCCGACATCGATAGCACCATCTTTGGATCAAGGCAACCTAACATGTCTGCCTGCATCTTCCTCACAGACCGGCAGTTTGCCGGGGACACCCTTATCAACCCCGTCTAAGCACAACAGCCAGCCCTCGGTCCCTCAGATGTGGACAAGTAAAAGACCATTTCCTCCTAGCCATGAGAAAGCTTGGAGGTTGAATTTCACCATCTGCAAGCTCTTGGCTACAGAAATGCTGCCTTTCCGCCTGGTGGACACAGAGGATTTTCGAGACCTTATGTCCGTCGCAGTGCCCCAGTACCAGATGCCCAGTCGTCACTACTTCTCAAAGAAAGGTGTGCCTGCGCTCCACCAGCATGTCGCACACAACATCACCGCTTCTTTGAGAAACTCTGTGTGTGACAGGGTGCATTTCACTACAGACACTTGGACGAGTAGGCATGGACAGGGGCGTTACATGTCGCTGACTGGGCACTGGGTAACTATGGTGACAGCAGGACAAGGGGCTGCTGTCCAAGTCTTGCCGTCCCCACGAGTTTTGCGTCAATCCTCTTTATGTCAAAGTTCCTCCACTGCTTCTGCCTCCTCAACCTCCTCTCGGTCTTCCACCTGCACCCAAAGCCTGTCTGGTCATGCCACAAGCTTTCTAACTGCGCAGAAGGGATCCTGCACACCTCCTTACTATGCTGGCAGTAGGGCTCAACGTCATCAGGCGGTTTTTACTTTGAAATGTCTGGGAAATGTGAGTCACACAGCTGAGGAGTTGTGGTCAGCTCTGGGGAACCAATTTCATGAATGGTTGTCTCCACTGGACCTGAAACCAGGGAAGGCCGTGTGCGACAATGCTGCAAACCTGGGTGCGGCCCATCGCCGGGGCTATGTCACACACGTGCCTTGTATGGCTCACGTGTTGAACCTGGTTGTCCAGCAATTTTTAGCCCACTATCCCAGACTAGATGGCCTTCTGCAGAGGGCACGGTCGCTGTGTGCTCACTTCCGCCGTTCGCATCCCGCAGCTCAGCGACTTACATCTCTACAGAAGTCGTCTGGCCTGCCACTTCACCGGCTAAAATGCGACGTGCCTACCCGGTGGAATTCAACTCTGCACATGTTGCAGCGACTGTGGCAGCACCGAAAAGCCCTGGTGCAATACGTTCTGACATATAGCCTGGGCCAACGAGATCCAGAGGTGGGGCAAATCACGCTGGAGGAGTGGTCTCAGATCAGGGACCTATGCACCCTTCTGCACAGTTTTGAAATGGCGGCGAAGATGTTTAGTGCTGACGATGCCATTATCAGCATGACTATTCCGGTGATTTACATGCTGGAGCACATGTTAAACAGAATTCGGAGTCAGGTGGTGGCACAAGAGGAGGTGGAGGAAGTAGAGGAGGAGGAGTTGTATGCGGAAGGGCTAACATCTGCAAGGTCCAGACGGTCGGCAGCACCAAGGAGGCAGGCATGTGAGGGTGGGGGAGATGGTTTTACCAGGGCGCATGGTAGCAGCCAAACTAGTGAGGAAGGTGCAGGAGCCCAGAAAGGAGTGGAGGACGAACTGATGGAAGACTCATCAGACGAGGGAGACCTTGATCACATTTCTGTTGTGCGAGGTTGGGGGGAGAGGACAGAGGAAGGAAGCATGATTGTTACCTCGCCACCAACACAACAGGGACTTGGTGCTCCTGGATGCGCAACACACTTGAGTGCCTTCTTGCTGCACTACCTGCAACATGACCCTCGAATTGTGAGAATTAGAAATAATCCCGACTACTGGGTTGCCACACTGTTAGATCCCCGGTACAAAAGTAAATTTGCAGAAATTATTCCTGCCATAGAAAGGGATGCACGCATGCAGGAGTATCAGCAGAGACTGTTGCAGAATCTTACATGTGCTTTTCCACAAAACACCAGTGGTGCACGTAGTGAATCTCACAGTTCCAACTTGCCAACCGTGGGACCGTCAAGTGTTCAGCACTCAAACCGTAACAGAACCACAGTATCTGCTGGTAACATCAATTTTGCGGAATCATTTCACCACTTTTTTAGCCCATCCTTTGCAAGGCCACAGGAGACAAGAAGTCTGACACATAGTCAACGCCTAGAGACGATGGTACAGGAGTATCTCCAAGTAAACATTGAAGCCATGACTGTGTCACTGGACCCTTGCTCTTTTTGGGCTTCCAATCTGGATAAATGGCCGGAGCTAGCCACTTACGCCTTGGAGATCTTGTCATGCCCCGCAGCCAGCGTTCTGTCTGAACGTGTGTTCAGCGCTGCTGGTGGTGTGCTGACAGATAAGCGCACGCGGCTCTCCACTGATAATGTAGACAGACTCACGTTCATAAAGATGAACAAATCATGGATCCGAAATGACTTTTCTACCCCTGTGTCATCCTGGGGAGAGTAAAAGCTTGATGATTGGTTAAAATCACCCTACCAACCGTTTTAAGCTTTCAAATTACTAATCATGTTTATCTGTATCTTGGCTGGAAAATAATTTGGGCTTTGTAGCAGTGTGCAGCACTGATTCTATTAGGCCATCTATAATAAGCTCCACCAGATTTAAAATTACTAATCATGTTTATCTGTATCTTGACTGGAAAATAATTTGGGCTTTGTAGCAGTGTGCAGCACTGATCCTATTAGGCCATCTATACTAAGCTCCACCAGATTTAAAATTAATAATAATTTTTAGCTGCATCTAGCCCGGAAAATAATTTTGGGGCTCCGAGATGCGCAAGACACATAAGTGCCTTCTTGCTGCACTACCTGCAACATGACCCTCATATTGTCAGAATTTGAAGTAATCATGACTACTGGGTTGCCACACTCTTAGATCCCCCAAACTTTTCGATCAACCTTTTCATTTTAATAAAGAGCAAAAAAATGGTCATTTTTGAAATTATAAGCATTAGCAGGTTATTAGAAACTGAAATCAAACAGTTTTCAACTCAAAACTTTATTCTAGGTGATGTTACATTTTCACATAGGACCCCTTGTTCAAAAGGAGCTTCTGAACTCTCTCGTCCATTGAATTTGTCAGGTTTTGGATGGTTTCTGCTTCAATTGTTTTGCATGAGGACAGAATACCCTCCCAGAGCTGTTGCTTAGATGTGAACTGCCTCTCGTCATCATAGACACTCCTTTTGATGATGCTCCAGAGGTTCTGAATGGGGTAGAGGTCAGGGGAGCATGGGGGTCACACCACAAGTTTGTCCCCTTTTATGCCCATATCAGCCAGAGATGCAGATGTTTTATGTGCAGCATGAGATGGTGCATTATCATGCAAAAAAATGATCTTGCTGTGAAATACACGGTTCTTCTTCTTGAACCATGGCAGGAAGTGCTGTTTGAGAAAATCCACATACATTATGGAGTTCATCTTTAGCGCCTTCAGGGATCCTAAAGGGGCCGACAATCTCTCTCCCCATGATTCCAGCCCAAAACATTACTCCACCTCCTCCTTGTTGGCGCTGTAGCCGTGTTTGCGTGGGGTGTCCATCAACCAGCCATCCTCCACTCCATCCATCTGGACCATCGAGCGCTGCACGGCACTCATCCGTGAACAAAACAGTTTTGAAATCAGTCTTCATGTAATGTTTGGCCCACTGGAGCCGTTTCTGCTTGTGTGAAGTGGATAGAGGAGGTCGACAGGATGGCGTATGCACAGCTGCAAACCTCTGAAGGACCCTGCATCTTGTTGTTCGGGGGACGTTGGAGGCACCAGCAGCTTCAAAAACTTGTCTGCTGCTATGACAAGGCTTTTTTGCCGCTGCTCTTTTAACCTGACGTAATTGCCTGTAGGAAAGAGTCCTCAATTTGCCCTTATCAGCACGCACACGTGTGTACTGTGAATCAGCTACATACTTCTTGATTGCCAAGACACTTCATCCTGATCATCGCACAATGTTGATTGTAGTCATGCCTTGACCTAAACACTCCACAATTTGTTGCTTCTCAGCAGCCGACACATCCTTTTTCTTTCCCATTTTGGCAGAAAATGTAGGCTGCTTAATAATGTGAGACAGCCTTCTTAAGTAGTCTTGCCTTTCATTGGACACACCTGCCAAACTAATTAGCACAGGTGTCTGCAATTGCTTACAGTGATATAAAGAGCCCTGACACACATCACCATCAATGAGTTTAACTGACAAACAAACAAATTCTTCCCTTATCACTCCTAAACACTTTTTGCATAATAATTTGGAACACAGTGTACATGTGCTTTTCCACAAAACACCAGTGGTTCACATAGTGAATCTTACAGTTCTAACTTGCCAACCGTGGTCTGTATGGAGTTGTTCAATAAAGGGCCCAAAATTAAGATAACATAGATGGGAGAGGTCTCTATGAATAGGAATTCCTAAGTATTTGATACCCTGTGAGGGCCAGGCAAAGGGAAAGTTGGACTGGATGGAATCCTATATGGATTTGGGGAGGGAGACATCGAGGGCCTCAGACTTGATTGATTTTAAAATTTGACCATGTAACAAAGTGATCTATTTCAGCCATAACAGCATGGATGGATATATGTGATTGAGTGATATATACTAGGACATCATCAGCAAATAGAGAGCACTTGTACTCGGTGCCTCCCACCTCAATCCACCTAATATTGGGGTTATGGCGAATTGATGAGAGCAGGTGCTCCGTCACTAGGATGTATAAGAGAGGGGGCAGAGGACATCCCTGCCTTGTCCCATTGGTGATTGTGAAAGGTGATGAAAATGTTCTGACACACCCCCTGGGCCTTGGGACACCCGGAGCCGGACCCTTTTTGGTGGATGCTGGTGGTTGTAGTCTTCGTGGCGGCGACCCGGTTCCATGGCTCAGGGTGGTCAAACCAGTGGCGGAACTATTTATGTGGTTTTGATGTTTAAATGTCCGACTACGCCACCCGTGGATTGCGGTCAGAGTGAACCGCCGCTGCAGGGCAGACCGCTGAGGCTGGTGTTGTGGGTGCAGCAGAGCGTAGCATAAGGAGGAGTATAGCCTCAGGGCAGTGTATGCGGAGGATGGGGGTGATGGTGCAGGGCAGCAGCAGTAACGACACGGAGTCAGTGATGCAGTCCAGGACCTTTACTCACAGTTCTTATTATCCAGACCACGTCTGCAGGTAATGGCTGCCCACGTCGTACTGTGCTCACCAGGTGAGGGGCTCAGACAACTCCCAGATAACTTTGGAGCGCTTCACAGGACCCCCTTTGTGTGTCCTTTGTCTGGCCTTTCTTACCAACGCTTCTGTCCGGCTGCCTCGGGCCTCCTCTTGGTAAACTTGGCACCAGTTTCCCTGACCATATGTGGTGCCTTCCTAGCGGGTGTAAATGTCACAGCCTCCGGTTTCTAGCTGAGGGTCGTTTCCCGCCTCCACTAGTTTCAGGGACCGGTCCCCCCCTTTGGCCTGACCCCTCTACGCAGGTGGATTCGGGCGTGCGGTGGCGACTCACCCGTCCGCAACCCTGGGATCCCTTCGTTCCTCGTTCCTGGAGCCTTCTCCGCTCCTCTTCCTTCCTTCTCCCTCTTCCAGGCCTGGGCCTGTGTTACTAGGCCCGCCTCCGGAGCAGAGCTCATGCAGAGCCCCTGCTCCCTGTCACTTCTGCTCAGACTTCTCTGCTCTGTACTAATATGGTGCCCACCTTTTATACTCCCTTATCAATGCACCCAGGAACTGCTTCCTCCCTGCTCCTGCACTACAGGGTTCCCCTTCCTCAGTGTTCCCTCCCCCCACTCCAGCCAGGGTCAGTGACTGTCGTGCCCATCTCAGGGGCATATTGGTCTCATTGCCCCACGGCAATGTGGTGTAATGCATGCAGGTGTCGGGGTCCTGATCCACACTCCATCCTTACCTGAGAGTGAGATATCACACCTCTGGGTGAGGTGCAATACCTCTGTAGCAAACGAGCCCTCAGGGTGCTACAGTTCCATTTATCTTCAGCCTAGGTGACGTATTGTGATACAGGGCCGTGATTTTGGCTATAAAAGGGTCCCCTAGACCCCTACCCCAAGCTTTTTAAGAGAATCATATATGGCATGCCAGGAGACTCTATGGAATGCTTTCTCAGCATCCAACGAGAGTATATAATTACAAATTTTTAACTGCATCTAGCCCAGGAAATACTTTGTGCCTAGTAGCAGTGTCTGCTAGTCAGCGGATTATCCCGGCTGTTAAGCAAGCTACACCACCTGTAGTTTGGACACTTAATTTTTTCAAAGGAAATGCTTCGGGACCACGGGATACTCAGTGAAGAGCATCAGGAGGCACCCCAAGGCATAGGGGCTGCGACTGGCAGTAGGATGCCTTGCGGTGGACAGCCGAGCTCGATCCTTATAAAAGCTTTTTAACTGCAGCAGCTTTAGTGGACGCTACTAGAGCTGGAATTACGCGGCTGCTGGCATGAGACTTGCCTTCCAATAGATCCTTGTAAATGGATTTAAAGTGTATTCATTCAAATTAGAGAGACAATTTAAATTAAAAAGCTTAGAGCTGCCTCCACCACAGGGGGGCTCGCTCGACCCACCAGCGGACAGGCACCAGTATTGGGAGAGGGGGGCTGGCCGTCAGGGTTCACCATGGCTCTGGCACAAACCCGGCGACACGGAGGTGGCACGGGCAGGAGCGGACTGAACGTGTCGGCTTCTCACTTTTTGGATTTTAGAAGCGCATGACATGCCTATATCTGTGTCTCCCCCTCCTTTTACTCCTCCACCTCTTTTCTTTTCGCATGACTATATGTACTTGTCACTTTTCCATGTGTTAGTTGTGTCTTCTGAGCAGTTTGTCAGCTTTTGGACACCTTTGAAGGTGTTTTCTATGTGTTTCTATGTGTTTTTGTTTGCCTGCCATTGGTTTTAACGGTGTTCGAAGGTGTTCGACGAACAGTTCGATGAACAGTTCGGCGAACCGAACCGAACTCGAACACTGCGGGGGTGGCTCAACACTACTATTTAATCCACTGCGACCTCCACCACTCTTCCAAGGGGCTTTAAAACAGTCTTGTTAAGCTACTGTGACCTCCACTTCTCTTCCAAAGGGTATTAAAACCGTCTGGTTAAACCACTCTGAACTCCACAGTTCAGAGAAGAGCGACCAGAATGGTGACTGGTCTGCAAACCATGTCCTATGAGGAACGGTTGCAGGATTTGGGAATATTTAGCTTGCAAAAAAGAAGACTGAGAGGAGACTTAATAGCTGTATACAAATATGTCAAGGGCTGTCACATTGTAGAAGGATCATCTTTATTCTCATTTGCACAAGGAAAGACTAGGAGCAATGGGATGAAACTAAATGGGAGGAGACACAGATTAGATATTAGAAAAAACTTTTTGACAGTTAGGGTGATTAATGAGTGGAACAGGCTGCCACGAGAGGTGGTGAGTTCCCCTTCAATGGACGTCTTCAAACAGAGGCTGGACAGACATCTGTCTGAGATGATTTAGTGAATCCTGCTTTGAGCAGGGGGTTGGACCAGATGACCCAGGAGGTCCCTTCCAGCTCTACCATTCTATGATTCTATGATTCTATTATTCTTCCAAGGGGCATTGATAGTGTCTTTTTATTCCACTACGACTTTCACCACTCTGCCAAGGGGCATTAAACCGTCTTGTTAAGCTACTGTGATGTCCACGTCTCTTACACGGGGCATTGATATTGTCTTTTTATTCCAATGTAACCTCCACCACTCTTCCAAGAGGCATTGATATTGTCTTTTAATTCCACTGTAACCTCCACCATTCTACCAAGGGGCATTGATATTGTCTTTTTATTCCACTGCGACCTCCACCACTCTTCCAAGGTTCATTGATATTGTCTTTTTATTCAACTGTAACCTCCACCACTCTTCCAAGAAGCATTTATACCGTCTTGTTAAGCTACTGTGACCTCCACGTCTATTCCACGATGCATTAAAAACTTTCTGGATAAACCACTGTGAACTCCACAGCTCTTCCAAGAGGCATTGATATTGTCTTTTTATTTGACTGTAACCTCCACCAGTCTTCCAAGGGGCATTGATTTTGTCTTTTTAATCCACTGCGACCTCAATCACTCTTCCAAGAAGCATTAATACCATCTTGTTTAGCTACTGTAAACTCCACATCTATTTCACGGTGTCTTAAAACCTTCTGGTTAAACCACTGTGAACTCCACAGATCTTCCAAGGGGCATTGATATTGTCTTTTTATTCCACTGTAACCTCCACCACTCTTCCAAGGGGCATTGATATTGTCTTTTTATTTTACTGCGACCTCCACCACTCTTCCAAGGGGCATTAATATTGTCTTTTTTTTCCACTGCGACCTCCACCACTGTTCCAAGGGGCTTTGATATTGTCTTTTTATTCCACTGCGACCTCCACCACTCTTCCAAGGGGCATTGATATTGTCTTTTTAATCAACTGCAACCTTCACCTCTCTTCCAAGGGGCATTAAAACCGTCTTGTGAAGCTACTGTGACCTCCACGTCCCTTCCACGGGGCATTGATATTGTCTTTTTATTCCACTGCGACCTCCACCATTCTTCCAAGGGGCATTGATATTGTCTTTTTAATCCACTGCGACCTCCACCACTCTTTCAAGGGGCATTGATATTGTCTTTTTAATCCACTGTGACCTCCACGTCTCTTCCAAGGGGCATTATAAACGTCAATTTAAACCACTCTGAACTCCACAGCTCTTCCAAGGAGCACTGGTATTGTCTTTTTATTCCACTCTAACCTCCACCAATCTTCCAAGGGGCATTGACATTGTATATTTATTCCACTGCGACCTCCACCACTCTTCCAAAGGGCATTAAGACAATCTTGTTAAGCTACAGTGAACTCCACAACTCTTCCATGGGGCATTGATATTGTCTTTTTATTCCACTGTAACCTCCACCACTCTTCCAAGGGGCATTGATTTTGTCTTTTTATTCCACTGCAACCTCTCCCACTCTTCCAATGGGCATTGATACTGTCTTTTTAATCCACTGCAACCTCCACCACTCTTCCAAGGGGCATTAAAGCCGTCTTGTTAAGCTACTGTCACGTCCATGTCTATTCCACGTGGCATTGATATTGTCTTTTTATTCCACTGTAACCTACACCACTCTTCCAAGTGGCATTGACATTGCCTTTTTATTCCACTGCGACTTCCACCTCTCTTCTAAGGGGCATTGATATTGTCTTTTAAATCCACAACTATCTCCACCACTCTTCCAAGGTGCATTAAAACAGTCTCGTTAAGCTACTGTGACCTCCTCGTCTCTTCCAAGGGGCATTAAAACCGTTTGGTTAAACACTCTGAGCTCCACAGCTCTTACAAGAGGCATTGATATTGTCTTTTTATTCGACTGTAACATCCACCACTCTTCCAAGCGGCATTGATATTGTCTTTTTATTCCCTGTGACCTCCGACACTCTTCCAAGGGGCATTGATATTGTCTTTTTAATCAACTGCGACCTCCACCTCTCTTCCAAGGGGCATTAAAACCATCTTGTGAAGCTACTGTGACCTACACGTCCCTTCCATGGGGCATTGATATTGTCTTTTTATTCCACTGCGACCTCCACCACTCTTCCAAGGGGCATTGATATTGTCTTTTTAATCCACTGCGACCTCCACCACTCTTCCAAGGGGCATTAAAACAGTCTTGTTAAGCTACTGTGACCTCCAAGTCTCTTCCAAGGGGCATTGATATTTTCTTTTTATTCCACTGTAACCTCCACCACTCTTCCAAGGGGCATTGATTTTGTCTTTTTATTCCACTGCGACCTCCACCACTCTTCCAATGGGCATTGTTATTGTCTTTTTAATCCCCTGCAACCTCCACCACTTTTCCAAGGGGCATTAAAACCGTCTTGTTAAGCTATTGTGACCTCCACGTCCCTTCCACGGGGCATTGATATTTTCTTTTTATTCCACTGCGACCTCCACCACTCTTCCAAGGGTCATTGATATTGTCTTTTTAATCCACTGCGAACTCCACCACTCTTCCAAGGGTCATTAAAACCGTCTTGTTATGCTACTGTGACGTCGACATCTCTTCCAAGGGGCATTAAAACCATCTGTTTAAACCACTCTGAACTCCACAGCTCTTCCAAGGGGCATTTGTATTGTCTTTTTATTCCACTCTAACATCCAACACTCTTGCAAGGGGCATTGCCATTGTCTTTTTATTCCACTGCAACTTCCACCTCTCTTCCAAGGGGAATTAAAAGCTACTGTGACCTCCACGTCTCTTTCACGGGGCATTGATATTGTCTTTTTATTCCACTGTAACCTCCACCACTCTTCCAAGGGGCATTAATATTGTCTTTTTATTCCACTGGGACCTTCACCACTCTTCCAAGTGGCATTGATATTGTCTTTTTAATTCACTGCGACCTCCACCACTCTTCCAAGGGGCATTAATACTGTATTGTTAAGCTACTGTGACCTCCACGTCTCTTCCAAGGTGCATTAAAACCGTCAATTTAAACTACTCTGAACTCCACAGCTCTTGCAAGAGGCATTGATATTTTCTTTTTACTCCACTGTAACCTTCATCACTCTTCCAAGAAGCATTAAAACCGTCTTGTTTAGCTACTGTGACCTCCATGTCTATTCCTCGGTGCCTTTAAACCTTCTGGTTAAACCACTGTGAACTCCACAGCTCTTCCAAGGGGCATTGATATTGTCTTTTTATTCCACTGTAACCTCCACCACTCTTCCAATGGGCATTGATATTGTCTTTTTATTTTACTGCGACCTCCACCACTCTACCAAGGGGCATTAAAATTGTCTTTTTATTCCACTGCGACCTCCACCACTCTTCCAAGGGTCATTGATATTGTCTTTTTATTCCACTGTAACCTCCACCACTCTTACAAGGGGCATTGATATTGTCTTTTTATTCCACTGCGACCTCCACCTCAATTCCAAGGGGCATTGATATTGTCTCTGTTTTCCACTGCGACCTCCACCACTCTTCCAAGGGGCTTTGATATTGTCTTTTTATTCCACTGCGACCTCCACATCTCTTCCAAGTAGAATTGATATTGTCTTTTTATTCCACTGCGACCTCCACCACTCTTCTAAGGGGCATTGATATTGTCTTTTTAATACACTGCGACCTCCACCACTCTTCCAAGTGGCATTAAAACAGTCTTGATAAGCTACTGTGACCTCCACGTCTCTTCCAAGGGGCATTAAACTGTCTGATAAGACCACTCTGTACACCACAGCTCATCAAAGGGGCATTGATATTGTATTTTTATTCCACTGTAACCTCCACCACTTTTCCTATGGGAATTGATATTGTCTTTTTATTTTTATTATTATTATTTATTATTATAGCGCCATTTATTCCATGGCGCTTTACATGTGATAGGGATATACATAACAAAAGCATTTACATAATCTTAACAAAACGAGTCAGCGACTGGTACAGGAGGAGTGAGGACCCTGCCCGCGAGGGCTCACATTCTAAAAGGGATGGGTGAGGATACATTAGGTGAGGGTAGAGCTGGTCGTGCAGCGGTGGTTACTGCAGGTTGTAGGCTTGTCGGAAGAGGTTGGTCTTCAGGTTTCTTTTGAAGGTTTCCACTGTCGGCGAGAGTCTGATGTGTTGGGGTAGAGAGTTCCAGAGTAGAGGTGATGCACGGGAGAAATCTTGTATACGATTGTGGGAGCAGGAGATAAGAGGGGAGTAGAGAAGGAGATCTTGTGAGGATCGGAGGTTGCGTGCAGGTATGTACCGGGAGACTAGGTCACAGATGTATGGGGGAGACAGGTTGTGGATGGCTTTGTATGCCATGGTTAAAGTTTTGAACTGGATTCTCTGGGCAATGGGGAGCTAGTGAAGAGATTGAAAGAGAGGAGAGGCCGGGGAATAGCTAAGGGAAAGGTGAATTAGTCGAGCAGCAGAGTTTAGGATAGATTGGAGAGGCGCAAGAGTGTTGTAAGGGAGGCCACGGAGCAGGAGGTTGCAGTAGTCGAGGCGGGATATGATGAGGTCATGCACTAGTGTTTTTGCAGTCTTTGCTGAGGAATGCACGGATCCGGGAGATGTTTTTGAGTTGGAGTCAGCAGGAAGTGGAAAGGGCTTTTGATATGTGGCTTGAAGGAGAGATCAGAGTTCAGGGTTACTCCAAGGCAGCGAGCTTGTGGGACTGGGGAGAGTGAAAAGCCATTGACGTTGATGGCTAGGTCAGATGGAGGATGTGAATGAGAGGGTGGAAATATGATGAACTCTGTTTTATCCATGTTGAGTTTTAGAAATCTGTCAGAGAAGAAGGATGACATGGCGGACAGACATTGTGGGATTTGGGTTAGTAGGGAGGAGATATCGGGTCCAGAGAGGTAGATCTGTGTGTCGTCAGCATAGAGGTGAAAGTGAAAACCGTGAGACTCTATGAGCTGTCCCAGGCCAAACGTGTAGATGGAGAAGAGCAGAGGTCCTAGAACTGAACCTTGGGGACACCGACAGATAGGGGGCGAGATGAGGAGGTGGTGCGTGAGTGGGAGACGCTGAATGTCCTGTCTGTTAAGTATGAAGAGATCCAAGATAGAGCCAAGTCCGTGATGCCAAGAGATGAGAGAATCTGGAGTAAGAGGGAATGGTCCACTGTGTCAAAAGCAGATGACAGGTCCAGAAGGAGGAGGATGGAGTAGTGTCGCTTGGATTTGGCATTTAGTAGGTCGTTGGTGACTTTGGTCAGGGCAGTTTCAGTCGAGTGATGCGGTTGGAAGCCAGATTTCAGGCGGTCGAAGAGGGAGCAGGAGGAGAGGTGGGAGGACAGTTCAAGGTGGACATGTTGTTCTAGTAGTTTTGAGGCAAAGGGGAGGAGTGAAATGGGGCGGTAGCTAGTCAGAGAGTAAGGGTCAAGGGAGGGCTTTTTGAGGATGGGTGTGATTGCGGCATGTTTGAAACATGAGGGGAAGACACCGGTTGTTAGTGACAGATTGAAGAGGTGGGTAAGGGTTGGGATGAAGACTGTGGTGAGGTTAATGATGAGGTGGGATGGGATTGGGTCAAGTGCGCAGGTGGTGAGGTGTGATTTGGAGAGTAAAGAGGAGACTTGACCTTTTGTAATGGTGGAGAAGTGGGGTTTGGAGGATGAGGGTTGAATAGATATGAGAAGGGGTTGTGTGGACTTTAGGCAAAAGTTTTGTCTGATGGTGTCAATCTTCTGTTTGAAGAATGAGGCAAAGTCGTCGGCTGAGATGAGAGAAGAGGGAGGAGGTGCTGGGGGACGAAGGAGAGAGTTGAAAGTGTTAAATAGCTGTTTAGGGTTGTGAGATAGGGAGGATATGAGAGATGAGAAGTAGGTTTGTTTTGCTGTAGTGAGTGCGGACTTGAAATTAGTGAGGGATTGCTTGAATGCGATGAAGTGCTCGATGGAGTGAGACCTTTTCCATCTCCGCTCCACAACCCTGGAGGCCCGGCGCAGTTCTTTAGTAAGTTTAGTGTGCCAGGGTTGCCTGTTGAATGTGCGAGATGTGGTGTGTGTGAGAGGGGCGATTGAGTCTAGAGCTGCAGCTATTGTGGTGTTATATGAAGCAGCAGCAACGTCTGCATCGTGTAAGGAATTTATGTCTGTAATAGGGAGGAGAGATTCAGAGAGTGATTGTAAGTCAAGGTATTTGAGATTTCTGTGAGGGTATGCAAGTTTGTGGAGTGGGGATTGTTGCCCCGGGGAGGAGAGAGAAGAGAATGTAAGTAGGCTGTGATCAGAGAGAGGGAGAGGTGAGTTAGAGAGGTTAGATAGGGAACAGAGGCGGGTGAAGATGAGGTCCAGTGTGTGGCCATCTTTGTGGGTGGGTGTGGAAGACCATTGAGTGAGTCCGAAGGAGGAAGTGAGAGACAGGAACTTAGAGACAGACAAGTGGGAAGTGTTAATGGGGATGTTGAAGTCACCCATTATGATAGTGGGGATGTCAGTGGAGAGGAAGTGAAGCAGCCAGGTGGTGAAGTGGTCTAAGAAGGTGGTGGCTTGCCCTGGGGGTCGGTAAACGACGGCGAGTTGGAGGTTGGAGGGGGAATAGATGCGCACACAGTGCACCTCAAAAGATGGGAGTGTAACGGAGGGTGGCAGTAGGATTTGGGTGAAAGCACAGTGTTCTGATTGGAGAAAACCTACGCCTCCGCCATGTTTGCCGTTGGGGGGGCGGTGTGGGAAAGGTGGAATCCGCCATATGAAAGTGCAGCTGGGGAGGCTGTGTCAGAGGGGGTGAGCCAGGTTTCAGTGATGGCGAGGAAGGAAAGTTTGTTTGTAATGAAAAGATCGTGGATGAAGGAAAGTTTGTTGCAGACAGAGCAAGCGTTAACATAGTTAAAAGAGAGTAAGTGGTCAAAGTGTTGGTTACCTGACTCCTGCCCTGACTTACTGCCTCTGAAATAATTGCCACTTATCTCAGAAGCCACTTTGCACAAGAAGACGCGTGCACACCCCAGCACAAGTGCACCCCTTACAGAGCTTCTAAATATATAGGGCACATTAAACTATCAGGTGAAGGGCATTGTGGGAGCTGCATATGGCTAAATTAGCAGTGGGTCGTCTCAACAGGAGATGGCTGGGTGATCAAACACAGAGCTAGGACTCTAGTCTCTGCAGTTTAGCACCTCTAAAAATCAGATAAGATCTATAGTGGGGAAGGAACAGACATATGTGGGTATTGAATGGATTGGGACAGATAAAGCAGAAAAGTTATGCAGAGAATGTACCAATGAGGTGAATCAGCAAAGCAGAGCATTAGATTACAGCAGACACAGCAAGCAGAGAAGTTATGCAGAGCATGTACAAGTGAGGTGAATCAGCAAAGCAGAGCATTAGATTACAGCAGACACAGCAAGCAGAGAAGTTATGCAGAGCATGTTCCAGTGAGGTGAATCAGCAAAGCAGAGCATTAGATTACTGTGACCTCCACGTCTCTTCCAAGGGGCACTAAAACCGTTTGGTTAAACCGCTCTGAGCTCCACAGTTCTTTCAAGGGGCACTGACAATGTCTTTTTATTCCATTGTAAACTTCTACACTCTTCCAAGTGCATTGATACTGTCTTTTTATTCCTCTGCGACGTTCACGACTCTACCAAGGGGCATTAAAACCGTCTTGTTAAGCTACTGTGACCTCCAAGTTTCTTACACAGGGCATTGATATTGTCTTTTTATTCCACTGTAACCTCCAAGGGGCATTGATATTGTCTTTTAAATACACTGCGACCTCCAACACTCTTTCAAGAAGCATTGAAACCGTCTTGTTAAGCTACTGTGACCTCCACGTCTATTCCATGGTGCATTAAAACTTTCTGGTTAAACCACTGTGAACACCACAACTCTTCCAAGGGGCATTGATATTGTCTTTTTATTCAACTCTAACCTCCACAACTCTTCCAAGGGGCATAGATATTGTCTTTTTATTTTACTGCGACCTCCACTGCTCTTCCAAGTGGCATTACTATTGTCTTTTTATTCCACTGTGATCTCCACGTCTCTTCCAAGGGGTATTGACATTGTCTTTTTATTTAATTGGAAACTCCACCACTCTTCCAAGGGGCATTGATATTGTCTTTTTATTCCACTGTAACCTCCACCATTCTTCCAAGGGACATTGATATTGTCTTTTAATTCCACTGTAACCTCCACCACTCTTCCAAGGGGCATTGATATTGTCTTTTTATTCCACTGCGACCTCTACCACTCCTCCAAGGGGCTTTAAAACAGTCTTGATAAGCTTCTGTGACCTCCACGTCTCTTCCAAGGGGCATTAAAACCGCATGGTTAAACCACTCTGAACTCCACAGCTCTTCCAAGAGGCATTGATATTGTCTTTTTATTCAACTGTAACCTCCACCGCTCTTCCAAGGGGCATTAAAACCGTCTTGTTAAGTTGCAGTGACCTCCACGTCCCTTACACGGGGCATTGATATTGTCTTTTTATTCCACTGCGACCTCCACCACTATTCCAAGGGGCATTGATATTGTCTTTTTAATCCACTGCAACCTCCATGACTCTTCCAAGGGACATTGATATTGTCTTTTTATTCCACTGCGACCTTCACCCCTCTTCCAAGGAATATTGATATTGTCTTTTTTTTCCACAGTAACCTCCACCACTCTTCTAAGGGGCATTGATATTGTCTTTTTATTCCACTGCGACCTCCACCACTCTTCGAAGGGGCATCGATAATGTCTTTTTAATACACTGCAACCTCCACCACTCTTCCAAGGGGCATTAAAACCATCTTGTTAAGCTACTGTGACCTCTTCCAAGGGGCATTAAAACCGTCAATTTAAACCACTCTGACCTCCACAGCTCTTGCAAGAGGCATTGATATTGTCTTTTTATTCCACTGTAACTTCCACCACTCTTCCAAGGGGCATTGATTTTGTCTTTTTAATCCACTGCGACCTCCATCTCTTTTTAGCTACCGTGACCTCCACGTCTATTCCACGGTGCCTTAAAATCTTATGGTGAAACCACTGTGAACTCCACAGCTCTTCCAAGGAGCATTGATATTGTCTTTTTATTCCACTGTAACCTCCACCACTCTTCCAAGGGGCATTGATATTGTCTTTTTATTTTACTGCAACCTCCACCGCTCTTCCAAGGGGCATTAATATTGTCTTTTTATTCCACTGCGACCTTCACCACTCGTCCAAGGGTCATTGATATTGTCTTTTTATTCCACTGTAACCACCACTCTTCCGAGGGGCATTGATATTGTCTTTTTATTCCATTGTAACCTTCTGCACTCTTCCAAGTGCATTAATGTTGTCTTTTTATTCCTCTGCGACGTCCACAGCTCTTCCAAGGGGATTAAAACCGTCTTGTTAAGCTACTGTGACCTCCAAGTTTCTTACACAGGGCATTGATATTGTCTTTTTATTCCACTGTAACCTCCACCACTCTTCCAAGGGGCATTGATATTGTCTTTTTATTCCACTGTAACCTCCACAAATATTCCAAGGGGCATTGATGTTGTCTTTTTATTCCACTGCGACCTCCAGCACACTTCTAAGGGGCATTGATATTGTCTTTTAAATCCACAACGATCTCCACCACTCTTCCAAGGGGCATCGATAATGTCTTTTTAATCCACTGCGACCTCCAAAACTCTTCCAATGGGCATTAAAACCATCTTGTTAAGCAACTGTGACCTCCACGTCTCTTCCACGGGGCATTGAAATTGTCTTTTTATTCCACTGTAACCTCCACCACTCGTCCAAGGGGCATTGATAATGTCTTTTTATTCCACTGCGACCTCCACCACTCTTCAAAGGCTCATTGATATTGTCTTTTTAATCCACTGCGACCTCCACCACTCTTCCAAGGGGCATTAAAACTGTCTTGTTAAGATATTGTGACCTCCACATCTCTTCCACGGGGCATTGATATTTTCTTTTTATTTAACTGTAACCTCCACCACTGTTCCAAGGGGCATTGATATTGTCTTTTTATTCCACTGTAACCTCCATCACTCTTCCAAGGGGCATTGATATTTTGTCTTTTTATTCAACTGTAACCTCCACTACTCTTCCAAGGGGCATTGATATTGTCTTTTTATTCCACTGCGACCTCCACCACTCTTCCAAGGGGCATTCATATTGCCTTTTTAATTCACTGCGACCTCCACCAAACTTCCAAGGGTCATTAAAACTGTCTTGTTAAGCTACTTTCACCTCCACATCCCTTCCAAGGGGCATTAAAACCGTTAATTTAAACCACTCTGAACTCCACAGCTCTTGCAAGGGGCATTGATATTGTCTTTTTATTCCAATGTAACCTCCAGCGCTCTACCAAGGGGCATTGATATTGTCTTTTTATTCCACTGCAACTCCCACCTCTCTTCCAAGGGGCATTAAAACCGTCTTGTTAAGCTACTGTGACCTCCACGTCTCTTTCACGGGGCATTGATATTGTTTTTTTATTCCACTGTAACCTCCACCACTCTTCCAAGGGGCCTTGATATTGTCTTTTTATTCCACTGGGACCTTCACCACTCTTCCAAGTGGCATTGATATTGTCTTTTTAATCCACTGCGACCTCCACCTCTCTTCCAAGGGGCATTAAAACCGTATTGTTAAGCTACTGTGACCTCCACGTCTCTTCCAAGGTGCATTAAAACCGTCAATTTAAACCACTGTGAACTCCTCAGCTCTTGCAAGAGGCATTGATATTGTCTTTTTACTCCACTGTAACCTACAGCACTCTTTCAAGGGGCATTGATATTGTCTTTTTATTACAATACGACTTCCACCACTCTCCCAAGGTGCACTAAAAACTTCTTGTTTAGCTACTGTAACGTCCATGTCTATTCCACGGGCCATTGATATTGTCTTTTTATTCCACTGTATCCTCCACCACTCTTCCAAGGGGTATTGATATTGTCTTTTTATTCCACTGCGACTTCCACCTCTCTTCTAAGGGGCATTGATATTGTCTTTTTAATCCACTGTGTCCTCCACCATTCTTCCAAGAGGCATTAAAACAGTCTTGTTAAGCTACTGTGACCTCCACATCTCTTCCACGGGTCAATAAAACCGTCTGGTAAACCACTCTGAATTCCATAGCTCTTTCAAGAGGCATTGATATTGTCTTTTTATTTCACTGTAACCTCCTCCACTCTTTCAAGGGGCATTGATATTGTCTTTTTATTCCACTGCGACCTCCACCACTCTTCCAAGGGGCATTAAACCTGTCTTGTTAAGCTACTGTGACCTCCACGTGTTTTCCACGGGGCATTGATATTGTCTTTTTAATCCAAGGTGACCTCCACCACTTTTCCAAGGGGCATTAAAACCATCTTGTTAATCTTCTGTGACCTCCACATCTCTTCCAAGGGACAATAAAACCATCTGGTTAAACCACTCTGAACTCCACAGCTCTTCCAAGGGGCATTGACATTGTCTTTTTATTCCACTGCGACCTCCATCATTCTTCCAAGGGGCATTGATATTTACTTTTTTTTCCACTGCCACCTCCACCACTCTTCCAAGGGGCATTGATATTGTCTTTTTAACATCCTGCGACCTCCACCACTTTTCCAAGGGGCATTAAAAACGTCTTTTTAAGCTACTGTGATCTCCACGTCACTTCCAGTGGCAATTAAAACCGACTGATTAAACCACTCTGAACTCCACAGCTCTTCCAAGGTGCATTGGTATTGTCTTTTAATTCCACTCTAACCTCCACCACTCTTCCAAGGGGCATTGACATTGTCTTTTTATTCCACTGCGACCTCCACCACTCTTCCAAGGGGAATTAAAACCGTCTTGTTAAGCTACTGTGACCTCCACGTCTCTTCCAAGGGGCACTAAAACCTTTTGGTTAAACGACTCTGTACTCCACAGCTCTTCCAAGGGGCATTGATATTGTCTTTTTATTTCACTGTAACTTCCACCACTGTTTCAAGGGGCATTGATATTGTCTTTTTAATCCACTGTGACCTCCACCACTCTTCCAAGGGGCATTAAAACCGTCTTGTTAAGCTACTGTGACCTCCAAGTCTCTTCCAAGGGGCATTAAAACCGTCTTGTTAAACCACTCTGAGCTCCACAGCTCTTCCAAGGGGCAATGACAATGTCTTTTTATTCCATTGTAACCTTCTGCACTATTCCAAGTGCATTGATTTTGTCTTTTTAATCCTTTGTGACGTCCACGACTCTTCCAAGGGGCATTAAAACTGTCATGTTAAGCTACTGTGACCTCCAAGTTTCTTACACAGGGCATTGATATTGTCTTTTTATTCCACTGTAACCTCCACCCTTCTTCCAAGGGGCATTGATATGGTCTTTTTAATCCACTGCGACCTCCATCACTCTTCCAAGAAGCATTGAAACCGTCTTGTTAAGTGACTGTGACCTCCACTTCTATTCCACGGTGCATTAAAACTTTCTGGTTAAACCACTGTGAACTCCAGAGCTCTTCCAAGGGGCATTGATATTGTCTTTTTATTCCACTCTAACCTCCACCACTCTTCCAAGGGGCATTGATATTGTCTTTTTATTTTACTGCGACCTCCACCATTCTTCCAAGGGGCATCAATATTGTCTTTTTATTCCACTGTGACCTCCACGTCTCTTCCAAGGGGCATTTACATTGTCTTTTTATTTACTTGGAACCTCCACCACTCTTCCAAGGGGCAATGATATTGTCTTTTTATTCCACTGCGTCCTCTACCACTCCTCCAAGGGGCTTTAAAACAGTCTTGATAAGCTTCTGTGACCTCCACGTCTCTACCATTGGGCATTAAAACCGCATGGTTAAACCACTCTGAACTCCACAGCTCTTCCAAGAGGCATTGATATTGTCTTTTTATTCAACTGTAATCTCCACCACTCTTCCAAGGGGCATTGATATTGTCTTTTTTTTCCATTGCGACCTCCACCACTCTTCCAAGTGGATTTGATAGTCTTTTTAATCCACTGCAACCTCCACCACTCTTCCAAGAGGCATTAAAACTGTCTTGTTAAGCTACTGTGACCTCCACTTCCCTTCCACGGGGCTTTGATATTGTCTTTTTATTCCACTGCGACCTCCACCACTCTTCCAAGGTGCATTGATATTGTCTTTTTAATCCACTGCGACTTCCACCACTCTTCCAAGGGACATTGATATTGTTTTTTTATTCCACTGCGACCTTCACCCCTCTTCCAAGGAACATTGATATTGTCTTTTTTTTCCACTGTAACCTCCACCACTCTTCTAAGGGGCACTGATATTTTCTTTTTATTTCACTGCGACCTCCACCACCCTTCCAAGGGGCATTAAAACCGTCTTGTTAAGCTACTGTGACCTCCACGTCTCTTCCAAGGGGCATTAAAACCGTCAATTTAAACGACTTTGAACTCCACAGCTCTTGCAAGAGGCATTCATATTGTCTTTTTATTCCACTGTAACCTCCACCACTCTTCCAAGGGGCATTGATTTTGTCTTTTTAATCCACTGCCACCTCCATCTCTCTTCCAAGAAGCATTAAAACCATCTTGTTTAGCTGCTGTGACCTCCATGTCTATTCCACGGTGCCTTAAAACCTTCTGATTAAATCATTGTGAACTCCACAGCTCTTCTAAGGGGCATTGATATTGTCTTTTTATTCCACTGTAATCTTCACCACTCTTCCAAGGGGCATAGATATTGTCTTTTTATTTTACTGCGACCTCCTCCACTCTTTCAAGGGGCATTAATATTGTATTTTTATTCAACTGTGACCTCCACCACTCTTCCAAGGGTCATGGATATTGTTTTTTTATTCCACTGTAACCTCCACCACTCTTCCATGGGTCATAGATATTGTCTTTTTAATCCGATGTGACCTCCACCACTTTTCCAAGGGGCATTAAAACCGTCTTGTTAATCTACTGTGACCTCCACGTCTCTTCCAAGGGGCAATAAAACCATCTGGTTAAACCACTCTGAACTCCACAGCTCTTCCAAGGGGCATTGGTATTGTAATTTTATTCCACTCTAAACTCCACCACTCTTCCAAGGGGCTTTGACATTGTCTTATTATTCCACTGCGACCTCCATCATTCTTCCAAGGGGCATTGATATTGTCTTTTTATTCCACTGCCATATCCACCACTCTTCCAAATGGCATTGACATTGTCTTTTTATTCCACTGCGACTTCCACCTCTCTTCTAAGGGGTAATTGATATTGTCTTTTTAATCCACTGTAACCTCCACCACTTTTCCTATGGGAATTGATATTGTCTTTTTATTATTATTGTTATTATTTATTATTATAGCGCCATTTATTCCTTGGCGCTTTACATGTGGTAGGGATATACATAACAAAAGCATTTACATATCTTAACAAAACGAGTCAGTGACTGGTACAGGAGTAGCGAGGACCCTGTCCGCGACGGCTCACATTCTAGAAGGGATGGGTGAGGATACATGAGGTGAGGGAAGAGCTGGTCGTGCAGCGGTGGTTACTGCAGGTTGTAGGCTTGTCGGAAGAGGTGAGTCTTCAGGTTTATTTTGAAGGTTTCCACGGTCGGCGAGAGTCTGATGTTTTTGAGTTGGAGTCAGCAGGAAGTGGAAAGGGCTTGGATATGTGGCTTGAAGGAGAGATCAGAGTCCAGGGTTACTCCAAGGCAGCGAGCTTGTGGGACTGGGGAGAGTGAACAGCCATTGACGTTGATGGCTAGGTCAGATGGGGGATGTGAATGAGAGGGTGGAAAGATGATGAACTCTGTTTTATCCCTGTTGAGTTTTAGAAATCAGTCAGAAAAGAAGGATGACATGGCGGACAGACATTGTGGGATTTTGGTTAGTAGGGAGGAGATATCGGGTCCTGAGAGGTAGATCTGTGTGTCGTCAGCATAGAAGTGATACTGAAAACCGTGAGACTCTATGAGCTGTCCCAGGCCAAAGGTGTAGATGGAGAAGAGCAGAGGTCCTACAACTGAACCTTGGGGAACACCGAGAGATACGGGGCAAGATAAGGAGGTGGTGCGTGAGTGGGAGACTCTGAATGTCCTGTCTGTTCAGTATGAGAAGATCCAAGATAGAGCCAAGTCAGTGATGCCAAGAGATGAGAGAATCTGGAGTAAGAGGGAATGGTCCACTGTGTCAAAGGCAGATGACAGGTCCAGAAGGAGGAGGATGGAGTAGTGTCGCTTGGATTTGGCATTTAGTAGGTCGTTGGTGACTTTGGTCAGGGCAGTTTCAGTCGAGTGATGCGGTCGGAAGGCAGATTGCAGGCGGTCGAAGAGGGAGCAGGAGGAGAGGTGGGAGGACAGTTCAAGGTGGACATGTTGTTCTAATAGTTTTGAGGCAAAGGGGAGGAGTGATATGGGGCGGTAGCTAGTCAGAGAGGAAGAGTCAAGGGAGGGCTTTTTGAGGATGGGTGTGATTGCGGCATGTTTGAAACATGAGGGGAAGACACCGGTTGTTAGTGACAGATTGAAGAGGTGGGTAAGGGTTGGGCTGAAGACTGTGGTAAGGTTAGTGATGAGGTGGGATGGGATTGGGTCAAGTTCGCAGGTGGTGAGGTGTGATTTGGAGAGTAAAGAGGAGACTTGACCTTCTGTAATGGTGGAGAAGTAGGGTTTGGAGGAGGAGGGTTGAATAGATATGAGGAGGGGTTGTATGGACTTTAGGCAAAAATTTTGTCTGATGGTGTCAATCTTCTGTTTGAAGAATGAGGCAAAGTCGGAGGCTGAGATGAGAGAAGAGGGAGGAGGTGCTGGGGGACGAAGGAGAGAGTTAAAAGTGCTAAATAGCTGTTTAGGGTTCTGAGATAGGGAGGATATGAGAGATGAGAAGTAGGTTTGTTTTGCTGTAGTGAGTGCGGACTTGAAATTAGTGAGGGATTGCTTGAATGCGATGAAGTGCTCAATGGAGTGAGACATTTTCCATCTCCGCTCCGCAACCCTGGAGGCCCGGCGCAGTTATTTAGTAAGTTTAGTGTGCCAGGGTTGCCTGTTGAATGTGCGAGATGTGGTGTGTGTAAGAGGAGCGATCGAGTCTAGAGCTGCACTTATTGTGGTGTTATATGAAGCAGCAGCAACGTCTGCATCGTGTAAGGAATTTATGTCTGTAAGAGGGAGGAGGGATTCAGAGAGTGAGTGTAAGTCAAGGTGTTTGAGATTTCTGCGAGGGTATGCAAGTTTGTGGAGTGGAGAATGGTTGCCCGGGGAGGAGAGAGAAGAGAATGTAAGTAGGCTGTGATCAGAGAGAGGTAGAGGTGAGTTAGAGAGGTTAGATAGGGAACAGAGGCGGGTGAAGATGAGGTCCAGTGTGTGGCCATCTTTGTGGGTGGGTGTGGAAGACCATTGAGTGAGTCCGAAGGAGGAAGTGAGAGATAGGAACTTAGAGACAGATGAGTGGAAAGTGTTAATGGGGATGTTGAAGTCACCCATTATGATAGTGGGGATGTCAGTGGAGAGGAAGTGAAGCAGCCAGGTGGTGAAGTGGTCTAAGAAGGTGGTGGCTTGCCCTGGGGGTCAGTAAACGACGGCCAGTTGGAGATTGGAGGGGGAATAGATGCGCACACAGTGCGCATCAAAAGAGGGGAGTGTAACGGAGGGTGGCAGTGGGATTTGGGTGAAAGCGCAGTGTTCTGATAGGAGAAAACCTACGCCTCCGCCATGTTTGCCGTTGGGGCGGGGTGTGTGGGAAAGGTGGAATCCGCCATATGAAAGTGCAGCTGGGGAGGCTGTGTCAGAGGGGGTGAGCCAGGTTTCAGTGATGGCGAGGAAGGAAAGTTTGTTTGTAATGAAAAGATCGTGGATGAAGGAAAGTTTGTTGCAGACAGAGCGAGCGTTCCATAGAGCTCCTGTTAGAGCAACTAAGGGAGTGGGGATTGGTTGGATGGGTATGAGGTTAGAAGGGTTGCGACAGTTTGTTGAAGGTCGTGGATAGGAGGAAGAAGTAACTGTGGGGATATGGCGAGGAGGACCAGGATTTGGAGAGATATCTCCAGCAGTGAGGAGGAGCAGAGAAAGTGTTAGCAGGTGGGAGCAAGAGAGAGCATGAGGTGGCTGTCTGTGTTTGGAGATCCAGGATTGAATGTTTAGGAATAATTTGGAGGAGGAGGTGAGATGAATGGGGAGGATGGAGGGAGAGATGAAGAGTTTCTTACTAGGTGTAGGGATTTCAGGGGTTACTAGAAAGTGGAGGACTATAGAGGAAAAAGTGAGAGCTAACAGAAACATAGTTAAAAGAGAGTTAGTGGTCAAAGTGTTGGTTACCTGACTCCTGCCCTGACTAACTGCCTCTGAAATAACTGCCACTTATCTCCGAAGCCACTTTGCACAAGAAGACCCGTGCACCCCTTACAGAGCTTCTAAATATATAGGGCACATTAAACTATCAGGTGAAGGGCATTGTGGGAGCTGCATATGGCTAAATTAGCAGCGGGTCGTCTCATCAGGAGATGGCTAGGTGATCATACACAGACAGAGGACTCTAGTCTCTGCAGTTTAGCACCTCTAAAAATCAGATAAGATCTATAGTGGGGAAGGGACAGACATATGTGGGTATTGAATGGAGTGGGACAGATAAAGCAGAGACGTTATGCAGAGCATGTACCAGTGAGGTGAATCAGTAAAGCAGAGCATTAGATTACAGCAGACACAGCAAGCAGAGAAGTTATGCAGAGCATGTACCAGTGAGGTGAATCAGCAAAGCAGAGCATTAGATTACAGCAGACACAGCAAGCAGAGAAGTTATGCAGAACATGTACCAGTGAGGTGAATCAGCAAAGCAGAGCATTAGATTACAGCAGACACTGCAAGCATAGAATTTATGCAGAGCATGTACCAGTGAGGTTATTCCACTGCGACCTCCACCACTCTTCCAAGGGGCATTGATATTGTCTTTTTATTCCACTGCGACCTCCGCCACTCTTCCAAAGGGCATTGATATTGTCTTTTATTCCACTGTAACCTCCACCACTGTTCTAAGGGGCATTAAAACCGTCTTGTTAAGCTACTGTGACCTCCACGTCTCTTCCACAGGGCAATGTTATTGCCTTTTTATTCCACTGCGACCTCCACCACTCTGCCAAGGGGCATTAAAACCGTCTTGTTAAGCTTCTGTGATGTCCACGTCTCTTCCACGGGGCACTGATATTGTCTTTTTTTTCCACTGTAACCTCCACCTCTCTTCCAAGAGGCATTGATATTGTCTTTTTATTCCACTGTAACCTCCACCATTCTTCCAAGGGACATTGATATTGTCTTTTTATTCCACTGTAACCTCCAACACTCTTCCAAGGGGCATCGATATTGTCTTTTTATTCCACTGTAACCTCCACCACTCTTCCAAGGTGCATTGGTATTGTCTTTTTAATCCACTGCGACCTCTACCACTCCTCCAAGGGGCTTTAAAACAGTCTTGATAAGCTTCTGTGTCCTCCACGTCTCTTCCAAGGGGCATTAAAACCGCATGGTTAAACATCTCTGAACTCCACAGCTCTTTCAAGAGGCATTTATATTGTCTTTTTATTCAACTGTAACCTCCACCACTCTTCCAAGGGGCATTGATATTGTCTTTTTATTCCACTGCGACCTCCACCTCTCTTCCAAGGGGCATTAAAACCGTCTTGTTAAGCTACTGTGACTTCCACGTCCCTTCCACGGGGCATTGATATTGTCTTTTTATTCCACTGCGACCTCCACCACTCTTCCAAGGGGCATTGATATTGTCTTTTTATTCCACTGCGACCTCCACCACTCTTACAAGGGACATTGATATTGTCTTTTTATTCCACTGCGACCTTCACCCTCTTCCAAGGAACATTAATATTGTCTTTTTTTCCACTGTAACCTCCACCACTCTTCTAAGGGGCATTGATATTTTCTTTTTATTCCACTGCGACCTCCACCACTCTTCCAAGGGGCATCAATAATGTATTTTTTATCCACTGCGATCTCCACCACTCTCCCAAGGGGCATTAAAACCATCTTGTTAAGCTACTGTGACCTCCACGTCTCATCCAAGGGGCATTAAAACCGTCAATTTAAACCACTCTGAACTCCACAGCTCTTGCAAGAGGCATTGATATTGTCTATTTATTCCACTGTAACCTCCACCACTCTTCCAGGGGGCATTGATTTTGTCTTTTTAATCCACTGCGACCTCCATCTCTTTTCCAAGAAGCATTAAAACAATCTTGTTTAGCTACTGTGACCTCCACGTCTATTCCACGGTGCATTAAAACCTTCTGGTTAAACCACTGTGAACTCCACAGCTCTTCCAAGGGGCATTAATATTGTCTTTTTATTCCACTGTAACCTCCACCACTCTCCCAAGGGGCATTGATATTGTCTTTTTATTCCACTGCGACCTCCACCTCTCTTCCAAGGGGCATTAAAACCATTTTGCTAAGCTACTGTGACCTCCAATTCTCTTCCCAATGGCATTGATATTTTCTTTTTATTCCACTGCGACCTCCACATCTCTTAAAAGTGGAATTGATATTGTCTTTTTTTTCCACTGCGACCTCCACCACTCTTCTAAGGGGCATTAATATTGTCTTTTTAATCCACTGCGACATCCACCACTCTATTAAGGGGCATTAAAACAGTTTTGATAAGCTACTGTGACCTCCACGTCTCTTCCAAGGGGCATTAAAACCATCTGGTTAAACCACTCTGAACTCCACAGCTCTACCAAGAGGCATTGATATTGTCTTTTTATTCGACTGTAACATCCACCACTCTTCCAAGGGGCATTAAAAACGTCTTGATAAGCTACTGTGACCTCCACGTCTCTTCCAAGTGGCATTAAAACCGTCAATTTAAACCACTCTGAACTCCACAGCTCTTGCAAGAGGCATTGATATTTTCTTTTTATTCCACTGTAACCTCCACCACTCTTCCAAGGGGCATTGATTTTGTCTTTTTAATCCACTACGACCTCCATCTCTCTTCCAAGAAGCATTAAAACAATCTTGTTTAGCTACTGTGACCTCCATGTCTATTCCACGGTGCATTAAAACCTTCTGGTTAAACCACTGTGAACTCCACAGCTCTTCCAAGGGGCATTAATATTGTCTTTTTATTCCACTGTAACCTCCACCACCCTCCCCAGGGGCATTGATATTGTCTTTTTATTCCACTGCGACCTCCACCTCTCTTCCAAGGGGCATTAAAACCATCTTGTTAAGCTACTGTGATCTCCAAGTCTCTTACCCGTGGCATTGATATTGTCTTTTTATTCCACTGCGACCTCCACATCTCTTAAAAGTGGAATTGATATTGTCTTTTTTTTCCACTGCGACCTCCACCACTCTTCTAAGGGGCATTGATATTGTCTTTTTAATCCACTACGACATCCACCACTCTTTCAAGGGGCATTAAAACAGTTTTGATAAGCTACTGTGACCTCCACGTCTCTTCCAAGGGGCATTAAAACCATCTGGTTAAACCACTCTGAACTCCACAGCTCTACCAAGAGGCATTGATATTGTCTTTTTATTCGACTGTAACATCCACCACTCTTCCAAGGGGCATTAAAAACGTCTTGATAAGCTACTGTGACCTCCACGTCTCTTCCAAGTGGCATTAAAACCATCAATTTAAACCACTCTGAACTCCACAGCTCTTGCAAGAGGCATTGATATTGTCTTTTTATTCCACTGTAACCTCCACCACTCTTCCAAGGGGCATTGATTTTGTCTTTTTAATCCACTGTGACCTCCATCACTATTCCAAGAAGCATTAAAACGGTCTTGTTAAGCTACTGTGACCTACATGTCTATTCCACGGTGCCTTAAAACCTTCTGGTCAAACCACTGTGAACTCCACAGCTCTTCCAAGGGTCATTAATATTGTTTTTTCTTCCACTGTAACCTCCACAACTCTTCCAAGGAGCATTGATATTGTCTTTTTATTTTACTGCGACCTCCATCACTCTTCCAAGGGGCATTAATATTGTCTTTTTATTTCACTGCGACCTCCACCACTCTTCCAAGGGTCATTGATATTGTCCTTTTATTCCACTGTAACCTCCACCACTCTTCCAAGGGGCATTGATATTGTCTTTTTATTCCACTGCGACATCCACATCTCTTCCAAGGGGCATTAAGACCATCTTGTTAGGCTACTGTGACCTCCACGTCTCTTCCACGAGGCATTGATTTAGTCTTTTTATTCCACTGCGACCGCCACATCTCTTCCAAGGGGAATTGATATTGTCTTTTTATTCCACTGCGACCTCCACCTCTTTTCCAAAGGGCATTAAAACAGTATTCATAAGCTATTGTGACCTCCACGTCTCTTCTAAGGGGCATTAAACCGTCTGGTTTAACCACTCTGTACTCCACAGCTCTTCCAAGAGGCATTGATATTGTCTTTTTATTCGACTGTAACCTCCACCACTCTTCCAAGGGGCATTGATATTGTCTCGGTTTTCCACTGCGACCTCCACCACTCTTCCAAGGGGCTTTGATATTGTCTTTTTTATCCACTGCGACCTCCACCACTCTTCCAATGGGCATTAAAACCATCTTGTTTTGCTACTGTGACCTCCACGTCACTTCCACGGGGCATTGATTTTGTCTTTTTATTCCATTGCGACCTCCATTACTCTTCCAAGTGGCATTAAAACCGTCTTGTTAAGCTACTGTGACCTCCAAGTCTCTTCCATGGGGCATTAAAACCGTCTGGTTAAACCGCTCTGAGCTCCACAGCTCTTCCAAGGGGCATTGACAATGTCTTTTTATTCCATTGTAACCTTCTCTACTCTTCCAAGTGCACTGATATTGTCTTTTTATTCAACTGCTACCTCCACCAGTCTTCCAAGGGGCATTGATATTGTCTTTAATTTCCACTGTGACCTAAGCCACTCCTCCATTGGGATTTGATAGTCTTTTTAATCCACTGCGACCTCCACCACTATTCCAAGGGGCATTAAAAGCATCTTGTTAAGCTACAGTGACCTCCACCTCCCTTCCCCGGGGCATTTATATTGTCTTTTTATTCCACTGCGACCTCCACCACTCTACCAAGGGGCATTGATATTGTCTTTTTAATCCACTGCGACCTCCACCACTCTTCCAAGGGACATTGATATTGTCTTTTTATTCCACTGCGACAATTACCCCTCTTTCAAAGAACATTGATATTGTCTTTTTTTTCCACTGTAACCTCCACCACTCTTCCAAGAGGCATCGATACTGTCTTTTTAATCCACTGCGACCTCCACCACTCTTCGAAGGGGCATTAAAACCGTCTTGTTTAGCTACTGTGACCTCCACGTCTCTTCCAAGGGGCATTAAAACCGTCAATTTAAACCACTTTGAACTCCACAGCTCTTGCAAGAGGAATTGATATTGTCTTTTTATTCCACTGTAACCTCCACCACTCTTCCAAACGGCATTGATTTTGTCTTTTTATACCACTGTGACCTCCACCACTCTTCCAAGGGGCATTGATATTGTATTTTTAATCAACTGCGACCTCCAACTCTCTTCCAAGGGGCATTAAAACCATCTTGTGAAGCTATTGTGACCTCCACGTCCCTTCCACGGGGCATTGATATTGTCTTTTTAATGCAATGCGACCTCCACCACTCTTTCAAGGGGCATTGATATTGTCTTTTTAATCCACTGTGACCTCCACGTCTTTTCCAAGGGTCATTAAAACCGTCAATTTAAACCACTCTGAACTCCACAGTGTTATGCACACGCCCGGACTGACTGGCGTGTGCGGGTGTTGTGGTTCCAGTGGACCATGGACCGGAGAGTGCCTGGAGGGGCGTGACTAAGTATCTGGCCGATCCGACCAAGGTGGCACGACGGCATACGACGCCAGTGCACCAGGGAGAAACCGGGCAGAGGGACCAGGTGCTACTCCAGGTCAAACTCCGGACACGGGGGTTGACCCACACTGGGATTACTGGAACAGGCAGGTTAGGCTGGCACAGACTGGTGGATGTAAGCAAACACGGCAGGTATGCAGATGGGTGGATACAGGCGGGTATGCAGGCAGGGAGGTACTGGCCAAAAGGACGGGCTGGAGCACAGAGAGGTTAAGACCCAGTACAGACTGGGTCACAGAACCGCAGATGCGGTAGACAACCACAGCAGAGAGGGAACGCCCGAAGCGGTGGGCAAGAACAGAGCAGGACAGGACTGCTGGAGCAGCGGGCAGAAGCAGGGCAGGGCGGAAACCGCAGAAGCAGTAAGCAAGATAAGAGCAGAGCAGAAACCGCAAGAGCGGCAAGCAAGGCAAGAGCAGAGTGAAAACCGCAAGAGCGGCAAGCTAAGCAGGAGCAGAGCGGACACCGCAGAGCGGTAAACAAGGCAGGAGCAGAGCAGAAACCGCAAGAGCGGCAAGCTAAGCAGGAGCAGAGCGGACACCGCAGAGCGGTAAACAAGGCAGGAGATAGGACTCTGTTCACAAAGAACAGACGTAGAAGGAAAGGCAGAGCCAGAAGCACGCACAGTACTTACATAGAAGTAGCGAGCGTACACTAAATTCACAACAGAGGTACAGAGACGACGAGAAGGAATTTAGGAGCGGGTTCAGACTCTGCAGAAAGACGCAGAAAACAGACATAGAGGGAAAAGGGAGACAAGGTTAAAGTAGAAACGAGGCACAGACAACAGGGAACAGAGGAACGGGAACAGAGACAGCAAGGCAGGAACACAAACAGGACTCTGTTCAGACGGGAACAGATACCGCAAGGCAGGAACACAAACAGGACTCTGTTCAGACGGGAACATATACCGCAAGGCAGGGACACAAACAGGACTCTGTTCAGACGGGAACAGATACCGCAAGGCAGAGACACAAACAGGACTCTGTTCAGACGGGAACAGATACCGCAAGGCACAGACAGGCAGATCTAGGAATACGGCCCCTAGAAGGCGAAAGAACAGGCAAGAAGCGTGTTCACAAGAACAGACCACAGTTCAGACACAGAACTGGAAAACAGGCAGGAAAACAGGATAGGACCTGGCATGTCAGAGACAAAACGCCAACTGACAAGAAACAATGCTCAGGCGCCATCTTGAGGAAGAAGGTGGTATAAATACTCAAAGATGGACAGCAATAGGCTGAAGGTGCAACAGGGGCGTGTCCGCAGCAGGTACAAGAAACAGGAAGTTCAGCGGGCGTCGTCCTATGCAGCCAAAACAGACAAACAGACAGCAAGGAGGGAAGCCAGAGAGACATTCTGGACTGGAGATCAAGTGCGCGCTCTTGCACAGAGGGAGATGGACCACCATGCAAGGACGCTGCCAGGTATGTTACACACAGCTCTTTCAAGGAACACTGGTATTGTCATTTTAATCCACTCTAACCTCCACCACTCTTCCAAGGGTCATTGACATTGTCTATTTATTCCACTGCGACCTCCAGCACTCTTCCACGGGGCATTTAGACCATCTTGTTAAGCTTCAGTGACCTCCACAACTCTTCGAATGGGCATTGATATTGTCTTTTTAATCTACTGCAACCTCCACCACTCTTCCAAGGGGCATTAAAACAGTTTTGTTAAGCTACTGTGACCTCCACGTCTCTTCTAAGGGGCATTAAATCCATCTGTTAAACCACTCTGAACTCCACAGCTCTTCCAATCGGCATTGATATTGTCTTTTTATTCCACTGTAACCTCCACCACTCTTCCAAAGGGCATTGACTCTGTCTTTTTATTCCACTGCGACCTCCACCACTCTTCCAGTGGGCATTGTTATTGTCTTTTTAATCCCCTGTAACCTCCACCACTCTTCCAAGGGGCATGAAAACCGTCTTGTTAAGCTACTGTGACCTCCACGTCCCTTCCACGAGGCATTGATATTGTCTTTTTCTTCCACTGCGACCTCCATCACTCTTCCAAGGGGCATTGATATTGTCTTTTTAATCCACTGCGAACACCACCACTCTTCCAAGGGGTATTAAAACCATCTTGTAATGCTACTGTGACGTCGACTTCTCTTCCAAGGGGCATTAAAACCGTCTGGTTAAACCACTCTGAACTCCACAGCTCTTCCAAGGGGCATTTGTATTGTCTTTTTATTCCACTCTAACCTCCACCACTCTTCCAAGGGGCATTGACATTGTCTTTTTATTCCACTGCGACCTCCACCACTCTTCCAAGGGCCATTAAAATCATATTGTTAAGCTACAGTGACCTCCACAACTCTTCCACCGGGCATTGATATTGTTTTTTTGTTCCACTTTAACCTCCACCAATCTTCCAAGGGGCATTGATATTGTTTTTTTATTCCACTGCGACCTCCACCACTCTTCCAAGGGGCATTAAAACTGTCTTGTTAAGTTACTGTGACCTCCACGTCTCTTCCAAGGAGCGTTAAAACTGTCTGATTATACCATTCTGAACTCCACAGCTCTTCCAAGGGGCATTATTATTGTCTTTTTATACCACTGTAACCTCCACAACTCTTCCAAGGGGCATTGATATTGTCTTTTTATTCCACTGCGACCTCCACCAGTCCTCCAACAGGCATTAAAACCGTCTGGTTAAGCTACTTTGACCTCCACATCTCTTCCACGGGGCATTGAAATTGTCTTTTATTCCACTATAACCTCCACTACTCGTCCAAGGGGCATTGATATTGTCTTTTTATTCCACTGCGACCTCCACCACTCTTCCAAGGGGCATTGATAATGTCTTTTTATTCCACTGCGACCTCCACCACTCTTCCAAGGCTCATTGATATTGTCTTTTTATTCCACAGTAACCTTCATCACTCTTCCAAGGGGCATTGATATTGTCTTTTTATTCAACTGTAACCTCCACCACTCTTCCAAGGGGCACTCAAATTGTCTTTTTAATCCACTGCGACCTCCACCACTCTTCCAAGGGGCATTAAGACCATCTTGCTAAGCTACTGTCACCTCTGCGTCCCTACCAAGGGGCATTAAAACCGTCAATTTAAACCACTCTGAACTCCACAGCTCTTGCATGGGGCTTTGATATTGTCTTTTTATTCCAATGTAACCTCCAGCACTCCTCGAAGGGGCATTGATATTATCTTTTTATTCCACTGCAACTTCCACCTCTCTTCCAAGGGGCATTAAAACCGTCTTGTTAAGCTACTGTGACCTCCACGTCTCTTTCACGGGGCATTGATATTGTCTTTTTATTCCACTGTAACCTCCACCACTCTTACAAGGGGCATTGATATTGTCTTTTTATTTCACTGGGACCTTCACCACTCTTCCAAGTGGCATTGATATTGTATCTTTAATCCACTGCGACCTCCACCTCTCTTCCAATGGGAATTAAAACAGTTTTGATAAGCTACTGTGACCTCAACGTCTCTTCCAAGGGGAATTAAAACCGTCTGGTTAAACCAAACTGAACTCCACAGGTCTTCCAAGAGGCATTGATATTGTCTTTTTATTCGACTGTAACCTCCACCACTCTTCCAAGGGGTATTAAAACCGTCTTGTTAACCTGCTGTGACCTCCACATCTCTTCCATGGGGCATTAAAACCGTCAATTTAAACCACTTTTAACTCCACAGCTCTTGCAAGAGGCATTGATATTGTATTTTTATTCCACTGTAACCTCCACCACTCTTCCAAGGGGCATTGATTTTGTCTTTTTAATCCTCTACGACCTCCATCACTCTTCCAAGAAGCATTAAAACTGTCTTGTTTAGCTACTGTGACCTCCACGTCCCTTCCACGGGGCATGGATATTGTCTTTTTATTCCACTGCGACCTCCACCACTCTTCCAATGGGCATTGATATTGTCTTTTTAATCCACTGCGACCTCCACGTCTCTTCCAAGGGGCATTGAAACCGTGAATTTAAACCACTCTGAACTCCACAGCTCTTCCAAGGGGCATTTGTATTGTCTTTTTATTTCCCTCTAACCTCCACCACTCTTCCAAGGGGCATTGACATTGTCTTTTTATTCCACTGCGATCTCCACCACTCTTCCAAGGGGCATTAAAACCGTCTTATTAAGTTACTGTGACGTCCATGTCTATTCCACGGGGCACTGATATTGTCATTTTATTCCACTGTAACCTCCACCACTCTTCCAAGGGGCATTGATATTGTCTTTTTATTCCACTGCGACTTCAACCTATCTTCTAAGGGGCATTGATATTGTCTTTTTAATCCACTGCGATCTCCACCACTCTTCCAAGGGGCATTAAAACCGTCTTATTAAGTTACTGTGACGTCCATGTCTATTCCACGGGGCACTGATATTGTCATTTTATTCCACTGTAACCTCCACCACTCTTCCAAGGGGCATTGATATTGTCTTTTTATTCCACTGCGACTTCAACCTATCTTCTAAGGGGCATTGATATTGTCTTTTTAATCCTCTCCGACCTCCACCACTCTTCCATGGGGCATTAAAACAGTCTTGTTAAGCTACTGTGACCTCCACGTCTCTTCCAAGGGGCATTAAAACCGTCTGGTTAAACCACTCTGAGCTGCACAGCTCTTCCGAGGAGCATTGATATTGTCTTTTTATTCCACTGTAACCTCCACCACTCTTCCAAGAGGCATTGATTTTGTCTTTTTATTCCAGTGCGACCTTCACTACTCTGCCAAGGGGCATTGATATTGTCTTTTTAATCCACTGCGACCTCCACCACTCTTAAAAGGGGCATTAAAACCGTCTTGTTAAGCTACTGTGACGTCGAAGTCTCTTCCAAGGGCATTAAAACCATCTGGTTAAACCACTCTGAATTCCACAGCTCTTCCAAGGGGCATTTGTATTGTCTTTTTATTTCCCTCTAACCTCCACCACTCTTCCAAGGGGCATTGACATTGTCTTTTTATTCCACTGCAACCTCCACCAGTCTTCCAAGCGGCATTAAGACCATCTTGTTAAGCTACAGTGACCTCCACAACTCTTCCACGGGGCATTGATATTGTCTTTTATTCCACTGTAACCTCCACAACTCTTCCAAAGTGCATTGATATTGTCTTTTTATTCCAATGCGACTTCAACCAATCTTCTATCGGGCATTGATATTGTCTTTTTAATCCACTGCGATCTCCACCACTCTTCCAAGGGGCATTAAAACCGTCTTATTAAGCTACTGTGACGTCCATGTCTATTCCACGGGGCACTGATATTGTCATTTTATTCCACTGTAACCTCCACCACTCTTCCAAGGGGCATTGACATTGTCTTTTTATTCCACTGCGACTTCAACCTATCTTCTAAGGGGCATTGATATTGTCTTTTTAATCCTCTCCGACCTCCACCACTCTTCCATGGGGCATTAAAACAGTCTTGTTAAGCTACTGTGACCTCCACGTCTCTTCCAAGGGGAATTAAAACCGTCTGGTTAAACCACTCTGAATTCCACAGCTCTTCCGAGGAGCATTGATATTGCCTTTTTATTCCACTGTAACCTCCACCACTCTTCCAAGGGGCATTGATTTTGTCTTTTTATTCCACTGCGACCTTCACCACTCTGCCAAGGGGCATTGATATTGTCTTTTTAATCCACTGCGACCTCCACCACTCTTCCAAGGGGCATTAAAACCGTCTTGTTAAGCTACTGTGACGTCGAAGTCTCTTCCAAGGGCATTAAAACCATCTGGTTAAACCACTCTGAACTCCACAGCTCTTCCAAGGGGCATTTGCATTGTCTTTTTATTCCACTCTAACCTCCAGCACTCTTCCAAGGGGCATTGACATTGTCTTTTTATTCCACTGCGACCTCCACCTCTCTTCCAAGCGGCATTATGACCATCTTGTTGAGCTACAGTGACTTCCACAACTCTTCCACGGTGCATTGATATTGTCTTTTATTCCACTGTAACCTCCACCACTCTTCCAAAGAGCATTGATTTTGTCTTTTTAATCCACTGCGACCTCCACCACTCTTCCAAGGGGCATTAAAACGGTCTTGTTAAGCTACTGTGACCTCCACGTGTCTTCGAAGGGGCATTATTATTGTCTTTTTATTCAATTGTAACCTCCACCAATCTTCCAAGGGGCATTTATATTGTTTTTTTACTCCACTGCGACCTCCACCACTCCTCCAAGGGGCATTAATATTGTCTTTTTAATCCACTGCGACCTCCACCACTCTACCAGGGGACAATAAAGCTGTCTTGATAAGTTACTGTGACCACAACGTCTCTTCCAAGGGGCGTTAAAACCGTCTGGTTATTGCACTCTGAACTCCGCAGCTCTTCTAAGGGGCATTATTATTGTATTTTTATTCCACTGCGACCTTCACCATTAAAACCATCTTGTCAAGCTACTGTGACCTCCACGTCTCTTCCACGGGGCATTGGTATTGTCTTTTAATTCCACTGTAACATCCACCACTCGTTCAAGGGGCATTAAAACCGTGTTGTTAAGCTACTTTGACCTCCACGTCAATTCGACGGGGCAATAAAACCGTCAATTTAAACCACTCTGAACTCCACAGCTCTTGCAAGGGGCATTGATATTGCCTTTTTATTCCAATGCACCCTCCAGCACTCTTCCAAGGGGCATTGATATTGTCTTTTTATTCCACTGCAACTTCCACCTCTCTTCCAAGGGGCATTAAAGTCGTCTTGTTAAGCTACTGTGACCTCCACGTCTCTTTCACGGGGCATTGATACTGTCTTTTTATTCCACTGTAACCTCCACCACTCTTCCAAGGAGCATTGATATTGTCTTTTTATTCCACTGGGACCTTCACCACACTTCCAAGTGGCATTGTTATTGTCTTTCTAATCCACTGCGACCTCCACCACTCTTCCAAAGGGCATTAAAACCGTCTTGTTAAGCTACTGTGACCTCCACGTCTCTTCCAAGGGGCACTAAAACCGTTTGGTTAAACCACTCTGTACTCCACAGCTCTTCCAAGGGGCATTGATATTGTCTTTTTATTTCACTGTAACTTCCACCACTCTTTCAAGGCGCATTGATATAGTATTTTTATTCCACTGTGACTACCACCACTCTTCCAAGGGGCATTAAAACCGTCTTGCTAAGCTACTGTGACCTCCAAGTCTCTCCCAAGCGGCATTAAAACCGTCTGGTTAAACCGCTCTGAGCTCCACAGCTCTTCCAAGGGGCATTGACAATGTCTTTTTATTCCATTGTAACCATCTGCACTCTTCCAAGGGCATTGATATTGTCTTCTTATTCCTCTGCGACGTCCACGACTCTTCCAAGGGGCCTTAAAACCGTATTGTTAAGCTACTGTGACCTCCAAGTTTCTTACACAGGTCATTGATATTGTCTCTTTATTCCAATGAAACCTCCACCACTCTTCCAAGAAGCATTGAAACCGTCTTGTTAATCTACTGTGACATCCACGTCTATTCCACGGTGCAATAAAACTTTCTGGCTAAACCACTGTGAACTCCACAGCTCTTCCAAGGTGCATTCATATTGTCTTTTTATTCCACTGTGACCTCCATCACTCTTCCAAGAGGCATTGATATTGTCTTTTTATTCCACTGTAACCTCCACCATTCTTCCAAGGGACATTGATATTGTCTTTTTATTCCACTGTAACCCCCACCACTTTTCCAAGGGGCATTGATATTGTCTTTTTATTCCACTGTAGCCTCCACCTTTATTCCAAGGGACATTGATATTGTCTTTTTATTCCACTGTAACCTCCACCACTTTTCCAAGGGGCATTGATATTGTCTTTTTATTCCACTGTAACCTCCACCTTTCTTCCAAGGGGCATTAAAACCATCTGGTTAAACCACTCTGAACTCCATAGCTCTTTCACGGGGCATTGATATTGTCTTTTTAATCCACTGTGACCTCCACCACTTTTCCAAGGGGCATTAAAACCATCTTGTTAATCTACTGTGAGCTCCACGTCTCTTCCAAGGGGCAATAAAACCATCTGGTTGAACCACTCTGAATTGTACAGCTCTTCCAAGGGGCATTGGTATTGTCTTTTTATTCCACTCTAACCTCCACCACTCTTCCAAGGGGCATTGACATTGTCTTTTTATTCCACTTAGACCTCCATCATTCTTCCAAGGTGCATTGATATTGTGTTTTTAATCCATTGCGACCTCCACCACTTTTCCAAGGGGCATTAAAAACGTCTCTTTAAGCTACTGTGACCTCCACGTCACTTCCAATGGGCATTAAAACCGTCTGGTTAAACCACTCTGAACTCCACAGCTCTTCCAAGGGGCATTAAAACTGTCTTGTTAAGCTGCTGAAACCTCCACGTCTATTCCACGGGGCATTGATATTGTCTTTTTATTCCAATGTAACCTCCACCACTCTTCTAAGGGGCAGTGATATTGTCTTTTTAAACCACTGCGAACTCCACCACTCTTCCAAGAGGCATTAAAAACATCTTATTAAGCTACTATGACCTCCACGTCTCTTCCAAGGAGCATTAAAACCATCTGGTTAAACCACTCTGAATTCCACAGCTCATCAAAGGGGCATTGATATTGTCTTTTTATTCCACTGTAACCTCCACCACTTTTCCTATGGGAATTGATATTGTCTTTTTATTATTAATATTATTTTTATTATTATTATTATTTATTATTATAGCGCCATTTATTCCATGGCACTTTACATGTGATAGGGATATACATAACAAAAGCATTTACATAATCTTAACAAAACGAGTCAGCGACTGGTACATGAGGAGCGAGTACCCTGCCAGCGAGGGCTCACATTCTAAAAGGGATGGGTGAGGATACATTATATGAGGGTAGAGCTGGTCGTGCAGCGGTGGTTACTGCAGGTTGAAGGCTTGTCGGAAGAGGTGGGTCTTCATGTTTCTTTGGAAGTTTTCCACTGTCAGCGAGAGTCTGATGTGTTGGGGTAGAGAGTTCCAGAGTAGGGGGGATGCACGGGAGAAATCTTGTATACGATTGTGGGAGGAGGAGATAAGAGGGGAGTAGAGAAGGAGATCTTGTGAGGATCGGAGGTTGTGTGCAGGTATGTACCGGGAGACTAGGTCACAGATGTATGGGGGAGACAGGTTGTGGATGGCTTTGTATGCCATGGTTAAAGTTTTGAACTGGATTCTCTGGGCAATGGGGAGCTAGTGAAGAGATTGAAAGAGAGGAGAGGCCGGGGAATAGCTAAGGGAAAGGTGAATTAGTCGAGCAGCAGAGTTTAGGATAGATTGGAGAGGCGCAAGAGTGTTGTAAGGGAGGCCACGGAGCAGGATGTTGCAGTAGTCGAGGCGGGATATGATGAGGGTATGCACTAGGGTTTTTGCAGAGTCTTTGCTGAGGAATGCACGGATCCGGGAGATGTTTTTGAGTTGGATACGGCAGGAAGTGGAAAGGGCTTGGATATGTGGCTTGAAGGAGAGATCAGAGTACAGGGTTACTTCAAGGCAGCGAGCTTGTGGGACTCGGGAGAGTGAACAGCCATTGACGTTGATGGCTAGGTCAGATGGGGGATGTGAATGAGAGGGTGGAAAGATGATGAACTCTGTTTTATCCATGTTGAGTTTTAGAAATCTGTCAGAGAAGAAGGATGACATGGCGGACAGACATTGTGGGATTTTGGTTAGTAGGGAGGAGATATCGGGTACAGATAGGAAGATCTGTGTGTCGTCAGCATAGAGGTGATACTGAAAACCGTGAGACTCTATGAGCTGTCCCAGGCCAAAGGTGTAGATGGAGAAGAGCAGAGGTCCTAGAACTGAACCTTGGGGGACACCGACAGATAGGGGGCGAGATGAGGAGGTGGTGCGTGAGTGAGAGACGCTGAATGTCCTGTCTATTAAGTATGAGGAGATCCAAGATCGTGCCAAGTCCGTGATGCCAAGAGATGAGAGAATATGGAGTAAGAGGGAATGGTCCACTGTGTCAAAGGCAGATGACAGGTCCAGAAGGAGGAGGATGGAGTAGTGTCGCTTGGATTTGGCATTTAGTAGGTCGTTGGTGACTTTGGTCAGGGCAGTTTCAGTCGAGTGATGCGGTTGGAAGCCAGATTTCAGGCGGTCGAAGAGGGAGCAGGAGGAGAGGTGGGAGGACAGTTCAAGGTGGACATGTTGTTCTAGTAGTTTTGAGGCAAAGGGGAGGAGTGATATGGGGCGGTAGCTAGTCAGAGAGTAAGGGTCAAGGGAGGGCTTTTTGAGGATGGGTGTGATTGCGGCATGTTTGAAACATGCGGGGAAGACACCGGTTGTTAGTGACAGATTGAAGAGTTGGGTTAGGGTTGGGATGAAGACTGTGGTAAGGTTAGTGATGAGGTGGGATGGGATTGGGTCCAGTTCGCAGGTGGTGAGGTGTGATTTGGAGAGCAAAGAGGAGACTTGACCTTCTGTAATGGTGGAGAAGTGGGGTTTGGAGGAGGAGGGTTGAATAGATATGAGGAGGGGTTGTGTGGACTTTAGGCAAAAGTTTTGTCTGATGGTGTCAATCTTCTGTTTGAAGAATGAGGCAAAGTCCTCGGCTGAGATGAGAGAAGAGGGAGGAGGTGCTGGGGGACGAAGGAGAGAGTTGAAAGTGTTAAATAGCTGTTTAGGGTTGTGAGATAGGGAGGATATGAGAGATGAGAAGTAGGTTTGTTTTGCTGTAGTGAGTGCGGACTTGAAATTAGTGAGGGATTGATTGAATGCGATGAAGTGCTTGATGGAGTGAGACCTTTTCCATCTCCGCTCTGCAACCCTGGAGACCCGGCGCAGTTCTTTAGTAAGTTTAGTGTGCCAGGGTTGCCTGTTGAATGTGCGAGATGTGGTGTGTGTGAGAGGGGCGATTGAGTATAGAGCTGCAGCTATTGTGGTGTTATATAAAGCAGCAGCAACGTCTGCATCGTGTAAGGAATTTATGTCTGTAAGAGGGAGGAGGGATTCAGAGAGTGAGTGTAAGTCAAGGTGTTTGAAATTTCTGTGAGGGTATGCAAGTTTGTAGAGTGGAGATTGTTGCCCGGGGAGGAGAGAGAAGAGAATGTAAGTAGGCTGTGATCAGAGAGAGGGAGAGGTGAGTTAGAGAGGTTAGATAGGGAACAGAGGCGGGTGAAGACGAGGTCCAGTGTGTGGCCATCTTTGTGGGTGGGTGTGGAAGACCATTGAGTGAGTCCGAAGGAGGAAGTGAGAGATAGGAACTTAGAGACAGACGAGTGGGAAGTGTTAATGGGGATGTTGAAGTCACCCATTATGATAGTGGGGATGTCAGTAGAGAGGAAGTGAAGCAGCCAGGTGGTGAAGTGGTCTAAGAAGGTGGTGGCTTGCCATTGGGGCGGGGGGTGTGGGAAAGGTGGAATCCGCCATATGAAAGTGCAGCTGGGGAGGCTGTGTCAGAGGGGGTGAGCCAGGTTTCAGTGATGGCGAGGAAGGAAAGTTTGTTTGTGATGAAAAGATCGTGGATGAAAGAAAGTTTGTTGCAGACAGAGCGAGCGTTCCATAGAGCTCCTGTTAGAGAAACTAAGGGAGTGGGGATTGGTTGGATGGGTATGAGGTTAGAAGGGTTGTGACAGTTTGTGGAAGATCGTGGATAGGAGGAAGAAGTAACTGTGGGGATATGGCGAGGAGGACCAGTATTTGGAGAGATATCTTCAGCAGTGAGGAGGAGCAGAGAAAGTATTAGCAGGTGGGAGCAAGAGAGAGCATGAGGTGAATGTCTGTGTTTGGAGATCCAGGATTGAATGTTTAGGAATAATTTGGAGGAGGAGGTGATATGAATGCCGAGGATGGAGGGGGAGATGAAGAGTTTCTTGCTAGGTGTACGGATTTGAGGGGTTAGTAGAAAGTCGAGCACTATAGAGGAAAAAGTGAGAGCTAACAGAAACATAGTTAAAAGAGAGTAAGTGGTCAAAGTGTTGGTTACCTGACTCCTGCCCTGACTAACTGCCCTGACTAACTGCCTCTGAAATAACTGCCACTTTTCTCAGAAGCCACTTTGCACAAGAAGACGCGTGCACCCCTTACAGAGCTTCTAAATATATAGGGCACATTAAACTATCAGTTGAAGGGCATTGTGGGAGCTGCATATGGCTAAATTAGCAGCGGGTCGTTACATAAGGAGATGGCTGGGTGATCAAACACAGAGCTAGGACTCTAGTCTCTGCAGTTTAGCACCTCTAAAAATCAGATAAGATCTATAGTGGGGAAGGGACAGACATATGTGGGTATTTAATGGAGTGGGAAAGATAAAGCAGAGAAGTTATGCAGAGCATGTACCAGTGAGGTGAATCAGCAAAGCAGAGCATTAGATTACAGCAGACACAGCAAGCAGAGAAGTTATGCAGAGCATGTACCAGTGAGGTGAATCAGCAAAGCAGAGCATTAGATTACAGCAGACACAGCAAGCAGAGAAGTTATGCAGAGCATGTACCAGTGAGGTGAATCAGCAAAGCAGAGCATTAGATTACAGCAGACACAGCAAGCAGAGAAGTTATGCAGAGCATGTACCAGTGAGGTTATTCCACTGCGACCTCCACCACTCTTCCAAGGGGCATTGATATTGTCTTTTTATTCCATTGCGACCTCCGCCACTCTTCCAAAGGGCATTCATATTGTCTTTTATTCCACTGTAACCTCTACCACTGTTTTAAGGGGCATTAAAACCATCTTGTTAAGCTACTGTCACCTCCACGTCTCTTCCACAGGGCATTGTTATTGTCTTTTAATTCCACTGCCACCTCCACCACTCTGCCAAGTGGCATTAAAACCGTCTTGTTAAGCTACTGTAATGTCCACGTCTCTTCCACGGGGCATTGATATTGTCTTTTTATTCCACTGTAACCTCCACCACCCTTCCAAGATGCATTGATATTGTCTTTTTATTCCACTGCAACCTCCACCACTCTTTCAAGGGTCATTGATATTGTCTTTTTATTCCACTGCGACCTCCACCACTCTTCCAAGGTTCATTGATATTGTATTTTTAATCCACTGCGACCTCCTCCACTCTTCCAAGGGGCATTAAAACCGTCTTGTTAAGCTACTGTGACCTCCACGTCTCTTCCAAGGGGCACTAAAACCGTTTAGTTAAACAACTCTGTACTCCACAGCTCTTCCAAGGGGCATTGATATTGTCTTTTTATTTCACTGTAACTTCCACCACTTTTTCAAGGGGCATTGATATTGTACTTTTATTCCACTGTGACCTCCACCACTCTTCCAAGGGGCATTAAAACCGTCTTGTTAAGCTACTGTGACCTCCAAGTCTCTTCCAAGGGGCATTAAAACCGTCTGGTTAGACCGCTCTGAGCTCCACAGCTCTTCCAATGGGCATTGACAATGTCTTTCATTCAATTGTAACCTTCTGCACTCTTCCAAGTCCATTGAAATTGTCTTTTTATTCCTCTGCGACGTCCACAACTCTTCCATGGGGCATTAAAACCGTATTGTTAAGCTACTGTGACCAGCAAGTTTCTTACACAGGGCATTGATATTGTCTTTTTATTCCACTGTAACCTCCACCACTCTTCCAAGGGGCATTGATATTGTCTTTTTCATCCACTGCGACCTCCATCACTCTTCCAAGAAGCATTGCAACCATCTTGTTAAGGTACTGTGACCTCCACGTCTATTCCACGGTGCATTAAAACTTTCTGGTTAAACCACTGTTAACTCCACAGCTCTTCCAAGGGGCATTGATATTGTCTTTTTATTCCACTCTAACCTCCACCACTCTTCCAAGGGGCATTGATATTGTCTTTTTATTTTACTGTGACCTCCACCACTCTTCCAAGGGGCATTAATATTGTCTTTTTATTCCACTGTGACCTCCACGTGTCTTACAAGGGGCATTGATATTGTCTTTTTATTTAATTGGAACCTCCACCACTATTCCAAGGGGCATTGATGTTGTCTTTTTATTCCACTGTAACCTCCACCATTCTTCCAAGGGACATTGATATTGTCTTTTCATTCCACTGTAACCTCCACCACTCTTCCAAGGGGCATTGATATTGTCTTTTTATTCCACTCTAACCTCCAACACTCTTCCAAAAGGCATTGATATTGTCTTTTTAATCCACTGCGACCTCTACCACTCCTCCAAGGGGCTTTAAAACAGTCTTGACAAGCTTCTGTGACCTCCACGTCTCTTCCAAGGGGCATTAAAACCGCATGGTTAAACCACTCTGAACTCCACAGCTCTTCCAAGATGCATTGATATTGTCTTTTTATTCAACTGTAACCTCCACCACTCTTCCAAGGGGCATAGATATTGTATTTTTTTTCCACTGTGAGCTCCACCACTCTTCCAAGGGGATTTGATAGTCTTTTTAATCCACTGCGACCTCCACCACTCTTCCAAGGGGCAATAAAACCGTCTTGATAAGCTACTGCGACCTCCACGTCCCTTCCACGGGACATTGATATTGTCTTTTTATTCCACTGCGACCTCCACCATTCTTCCAAGGGGCATTGATATTGTCTTTTTAATCCACTGCGACCTCCACCACTCTTCCAAGGGACATTGATATTGTCTTTTTAATCCACTGCGACCTTAACCCCTCTTCCAAGGAACTTTGATATTGTCTTTTTTTTCCACTGTAACCTCCACAAACTGTTCTAAGGGGCATGTATATTTTCTTTGTATTCCACTGCGACCTCCACCACTCTTCCAAGGGGCAACGATAATGTCTTTTTAATCTACTGTGACCTCCACCCCTCTTCCAAGGGGCATTAAAACCATCGTGTTAAGCTACTGTGACCTCCACGTCTCTTCCAAGGGGCATTAAAACCGTCAATTTAAACCAATCTGAACTCCACAGCTCTTGCAAGAGGCATTGATATTGACTTTTTATTACACTCTAACCTCCACCACTCTTCCAAGGGGCATTGATTTTGTCTTTTTAATCCACTGCGACCTCCATCACACTTCCAAGAAGCAATAAAACAGTCTTGTTTAGCTACTGTGACCTGCACGTCTATTCCACGGTGCCTTAAACCTTCTGGTTAAACCACTGTGAACTCCACAGCTCTTCCAAGTTGCATTGATATTGTCTTATTTTTCCACTGTAACCTCCACCACTCTTCCAAGGGGCATTGATATTGTCTTTTTATTTTACTTCGATCTCCACCACTCTTCCAAGGGGCATTAATATTGTCTTTTTATTCCACTGCGACCTCCACCACTCTTCCAAGGGTCATTGATATTGTCTTTTTATTCCACTGTAACCTCCATCACTCTTCCAAGGGGCATTGATATTGTCTTTTTATTCCACTTCGACCTCCACCACTCTTCCAAGGGCCATTCATATTGTCTTTTTAATCCACTGCGACCTCCACCACTCTTCCAAGGGAAATAAAAACCATCTTGTTAAGCTACTGTCACCTCCACGTCCCTTCCAAGGGGCATTAAATCCGTCAATTTAAACCACTCTGAGCTTCACAGCTCTTGCAAGGGGCATTGATATTGTCTTTTCATTCCACTGTAACCTCCACCACTCTTCCAAGGGGCATTGATATTGTCTTTTAATCCACTGCGACCTCTAACACTCCTCCAAGGGGCTTTAAAACAGTCTTGATAAGCTTCTGTGACCTCCATGTCTCTTCCAAGGGGCATTAAAACCGCATGGTAAAACCGCTCTGAACTCCACAGCTCTTCTAAGATGCATTGATATTGTCTTTTTATTCAACTGTAACCTCCACCACTCTTCCAAGGGGCATTGATATTGTCTTTTTTTTCCACTGCAAGCTCCACCACTCTTCCAAGGGAATTTGATAGTCTTTTTAATCCTCTGCGACCTCCACCACTCTTCCAAGGGTCATTGATATTGTCTTTTTATTCCACTGTAACTTCCATCACTCTTCCAAGGGGCATTGATATTGTCTTTTATTCCCCTGCGACCTCCACCTCTCTTCCAAGGGGAATTAAAACCATCTTGTTAAGCTACTGTGACCTCCAAGTCTTTTCCACGAGGCATTGATATTGTCTTTATATTCCACTGCGACCTCCACATCTCTTCCAAGTGGAATTGATATTGTATTTTTATTCCACTGCGACCTCCACCACTCTTCTAAGGGGCATTGATATTGTCTTTTTAATCCACTGCGACCTCCACCACTCTTCCAAGGGGCATTAAAACAGTTTTGATAAGCTACTGTGACCTCGACATCTCTTCCAAGGGGCATTAAAACCGTCTGGTTAAACCACTCTGAACTCTACAGCTCTTCCAAGAGGCATTGATATTGTCTTTTTATTCGACTGTAACCTCCACCACTCTTCCAAGGGGCATTAAAACCGTCTTGTTCAGCTACTGTGACCTCCACGTCTCTTCCAAGGGGCATTAAAACTGTCAATTTAAACTACTCTGAACTCCACAGCTCTTGCAAGAGTCATTGATATTGTCTTTTTATTCCACTGTAACCTCCACCACTCTTCCAAGGGGCATTGATTTTGTCTTTTTAATCCACTGCGACCTCCATCACTCTTCCAAGAAGCATTAAAACCGTCTTGTTTAGCTACTGTGACCTCCACGTCTATTCCACGGTGCCTTAAAAACTTCTGGTTAAACCACTGTGAACTCCACAGCTCTTCCAAGCAACATTGATATTGTCTTTTTTTCCACTGTAACATCCACGACTCTTCCAAGTGGCATTGAAATTGTCTTTTTATTTTACTGCGACCTCCACCACTCTTCCAAGGGGCATTAATATTGTCTTTTTATTCCACTACGACCTCCACCACTCTTCCAAGGGGCATTAAAACAGTCTTGGTAAGCTACTGTGACCTCCACTTCTCTTCCAAGGGGCATTAAACCATCTGGCTAAACCACTCTGTACTCCACAGCTCTAATATTGTCTCTGTTTTCCCCTGCCACCTCCACCACTCTTCCAAGGGGCTTTGATATTGTCTTTTTTATCCACTGCGACCTCCACCACTCTTCCAATGGGCATTAAAACCGTCTTGTTATGCTACTGTGACCTCCACGTCCCTTCCACGGGGCATTGATGTTGTCTTTTTATTCCATTGCAACCTCCACCACTCTTCCAAGGGGCATTAAAACTGTCTTGTTAAGCCACTGTGACCTCCAAGTCTCTTCCAAGGGGCATTAAAACCGTCTGGTTAAACCGCTCTTAGCTCCACAGCTCTTCCAAGGGGCATTGATATTGTCTTTTTTATTCCACTGTGACCTCCACGTCTCTTCCAAGGGGCATTGATATTGTCCTTTTATTTAATTGGAACCTCCACCACTCTTCCAAGGGGCATTGGTATTGTCTTTTTATTCCACCGTAAACACCCACCACTCTTCCAAGGGGCATTGATATTGTCTTTTTATTCCACTCTAACCTCCACCACTCTTCCAAGGGGCATTGATATTGTCTTTTTAATCCACTGCGACCTCCATCACTCTTCCTAGAAGCATTCCAACCGTCTTGTTAAGGTACTGTGACCTCCACGTCTATTCCACGGTGCATTAAAACTTTCTGGTTAAACCACTGTGAACTCCACAGCTCTTCCAAGGGGCATTGATATTGTCTTTTTATTCCACTCTAACCTCCTCCACTCTTCCAAGGGGCATTGATATTGTCTTTTATTTTACTGTGACCTCCACCACTCTTCCAAGGGGCATTAATATTGTCTTTTTATTCCACTGTGACCTCCACGTCTCTTCCAAGGGGCATTGATATTGTCTTTTTATTTAATTGGAACCTCCACCACTCTTCCAAGGGGCATTGATATTGTCTTTTTATTCCACTGCAACCTCCACCATTCTTCCAAGGGACATTGATATTGTCTTTTTATTCCACAGTAACCTCCACCACTCTTCCAAGGGGCATTGATATTGTCTTTTTATTCCACTCTAACCTCCACCACTCTTCCAAGGGGCATTGATATTGTCTTTTTAATCCACTGCGACCTCTACCACTCCTCCAAGGGGCTTTAAAACAGTCTTGATAATCTTCTGTGACCTCCACGTCTCTTCCAAGAGGCATTAAAACCGCATGGTTAAACCACTCTGAACTCCACAGCTCTTCCAAGATGTATTGATATTGTCTTTTTATTCAACTGTAACCTCCACCACTCTTCCAAAGGGCATTGATATTGTCTTTTTTTTCCACTGCAAGCTCCACCACTCTTCCAAGGGGATTTGATAGTCTTTTTAATCCACTGCGACCTCCACCACTCTTCCAAGGGGCAATAAAACCGTCTTGTTAAGCTACTGTGACCTCCACGTCCCTTCCACGGGGCATTGATATTGTGTTTTTATTCCACTGTGACCTCCACCATTCTTCCAAGGGGCATTGATATTGTCTTTTTAATCCACTGCGACCTCCACCACTCTTCCAAGGGACATTGATATTGTCTTTTTAATCCACTGTGACCTTCACCCCTCTTCCAAGGAAGATTGATATTGTCTTTTTTTTTCACTGTAACCTTCACAAACTCTTCTAAGGGGCACTGATATTTTCTTTTTATTCCACTGCGACCACCACCACTCTTCCAAGGGGCAACGATAATGTCTTTTTAATCTACTGCGACCTTCACCACTCTTCCAAGGGGCATTAAAACCGTGTTGTTAAGTTACTGTGACCTCCACGTCTCTTTGAAAAGGGGTATTAAAACCGTCAATTTAAACCACTGTGAACTCCACAGCTCTTCCAAGGGGCATTGATATTGTCTTTTTTTCCACTGTAACCTCCACCACTCTTCCAATGGGCATTGATATTGTCTTTTTATTTTACTGCGACCTCCACCACTCTTCCAAGGGGCATTAATATTGTCTTTTTATTCCACTGCGACCTCCACCACTCTTCCAAGGGGCATTAAGACAGTCTTGATAAGCTACTGTGAACTCCACGTCTCTTCCAAGGGGCATTAAACCGTCTGGTTAAACCACTCTGTACTCCACAGCTCTTCCAAGAGGCATTGATATTGTCTTTTTATTCGACTGTAACCTCAACCACTCTTCCAAGGGGCATTAATATTGTCTCTGTTTTCCCCTGCGACCTCCACCACTCTTCCAAGGGGCTTTGATATTGTCTTTTTTATCCACTGCGACCTCCACCACTCTTCCAATGGGCATTAAAACCGTCTTGTTATTCTACTGTGACCTCCACGTCCCTTCCACGGGGCATTGATGTTGTCTTTTTATTCCATTGCGACCTCCACCACACTTCCAAGGGGCATTAAAACTGTCTTGTTAAGCTACTGTGACCTCCAAGTCACTTCTAAGGGGTATTAAAACCATCTGGTTTAACTGCTCTTAGATCCACAGCTCTTCCAAGGGGCATTGATATTGTCTTTTTATTCCACTCTAACCTACACCACTCTTCCAAGGGGCATTGATATTGTCTTTTTATTTTACTGTGATCTCCACCACTCTTCCAAGGGGCATTAATTTTGTCTTTTTATTCCACTGTGACCTCCACGTCTCTTCCAAGGGACATTGATATTGTCTTTTCATTCCACTGTAACCTCCACCACTCTTCCAAGGGGCATTGATATTGTCTTTTTATTCCACTCTAACCTCCACCACACTTCCAAGGGGCATTGATATTGTCTTTTTAATCCACTGCGACCTCCATCACTCTTCCAAGAAGCATTGCAACCGTCTTGTTAAGGTACTGTGACCTCCACGTCTATTCCACGGTGCATTAAAAATTTCTGGTTAAACCACTGTGAACTCCACAGCTCTTCCAAGGGGCATTGATATTGTCTTTTTATTCCACTCTAACCTCCACCACTCTTCCAAGGGGCATTGATATTGTCTTTTTATTTTACTGTGACCTCCACCACTCTTCCAAGGGGCATTAATATTGTCTTTTTATTCCACTGTGACCTCCACGTCTCTTCCAAGGGGCATTGATATTGTCTTTTTATTTAATTGGAACCTCCACCACTCTTCCAAGGGGCATTGATATTGTCTTTTTATTCCACTGCAACCTCCACCATTCTTCAGAGGGACATTGATATTGTCTTTTCATTCCACTGTAACCTCCACCACTCTTCCAAGGGGCATTGATATTGTCTTTTTATTCCACTCTAACCTCCACCACTCTTCCAAGGGGCATTGATATTGTCATTTTAATCCATTGCGACCTCTACCACTCCTCCAAGGGGCTTGAAAACAGTCTTGATAAGCTTCTGTGACCTCCACGTCTCTTCCAAGGGGCATTAAAACCGCATGGTTAAACCACTCTGAACTCCATAGCCCTTCCAAGATGTATTGATATTGTCTTTTTATTCAACTGTAACCTTCACCACTCTTCCAAAGGGCATTGATATTGTCTTTTTTTTCCACTGCAAGCTCCACCACTCTTCCAAGCGGATTTGATAGTCTTTTTAATCCACTGCGATCTCCAGCACTCTTCCAAGGGGCAATAAAACCGTCTTGTTAAGCTACTGTGACCTCCACGTCCCTTCCACGGGGCATTGATATTGTGTTTTTATTCCACTGCGACCTCCACCATTCTTCCAAGGGGCATTGATATTGTCTTTTTAATCCACTGCGACCTCCACCACTCTTCCAAGGGACATTGATATTGTCTTTTTAATCCACTGCGACCTTCACCCCTCTTCCAAGGAAGATTGATATTGTCTTTTTTTTCCACTGTAACCTCCATAAACTCTTCTAAGGGGCATTGATATTTTCTTTTTATTCCACTGCGACCTCCACCACTCTTCCAAGGGGCAACGATAATGTCTTTTTAATCTACTGCGACCTCCACCACTCTTCCAAGGGGCATTAAAACCGTGTGGTTAAGCTACTGTGACCTCCACGTCTCTTCCAAGGTGTATTAAAATAGTGAATTTAAACCATTGTGAACTCCACAGCTCTTCCAAGGGGCATTGATATTGTTTTCTTTTCCACTGCTAACTCCACCACTCTTCCAAGGGGCATTAAGACAGTCTTGATAAGCTACTGTGACCTCCACGTCTCTTCCAAGGGGCATTAAACCGTCTGGTTAAACCACTCTGTACTCCACAGCTCTTCCAAGGTGCATTGATATTGTCTCTGTTTTCCCCTGCGACCTCCACCACTCTTCCAAGGGGCTTTGATATTGTCTTTTTTATCCACTGCGACCTCCACCACTCTTCCAATGGGCATTAAAACCGTCTTGTTATGCTACTGTGTCCTCCACGTCCCTTCCACAGGGCATTGATGTTGTCTTTTTATTCCATGTGACCTCCACCACTCTTCCAAAGGGCATTAAAACCATCTTGTTAAGCTACTGTGACCTCCAAGTCTCTACCAAGGTGCATTAAAACCATCTGGTTAAACCGCTCTGAGCTCCACAGCTCTTCCAAGGGGCATTGACAATGTCTTTTTATTCCATTGTAACCTTCTGCACTCTTCCAAGTGCATTGATATTGTCTTTTTATTCCTCTGTGACATCCTCGACTCTTCCAAGAGGCATTAAAACCATCTTGTTAAGCTACTCTGACCTCCAAGTTTCTTACACAGGGCATTGATATTGTCTTTTTATTCCACTGTAACCTCCACAACTCTTCCAAGGGGGATTGATATTGTCTTTTTATTCCACTCTAACCTCCACCAATCTTCCAAGAGGCATGGATATTGTCTTTTTATTCCACTTCGACCTCCACCACTCTTCCAAGGGGTATTAAAACAGTGTTGTTAAGCTACTGTGACCTCCACGTCTATTCCAAGGGGCATTAAAACCGCATGGTTAAACCACTCTGAACTCCACAGCTCTTCCAAGATGTATTGATATTGTCTTTTTATTCAACTGTGTCCTCCACGTCTCTTCCAAGGGGCAATGATATTGTGTTTTTATTTAATTGGAACCTCCACCACTCTTCCAAGGGGCATTGATATTGCCTTTTTATTCCACTGTAACCTCCACCATTCTTCCAAGGGACATTAATATTGTCTTTTTATTCCACTCTAACCTCCACCACTCTTCCAAGGGGTATTGACATTGTCTTTTTATTCCACTGCGACCTCCACCACTCCTCCAAGCGGCATTAAGACCATCTTGTTAAGCTACAGTGATCTCCACAACTCTTCCACGGTTCATTGATATTGTCTTTTTATTCCACTGCGACCTTCACCACTCTTCCAAATGGCATTGATATTGTCTTCTTAATCCACTGCGACCTCCACCACTCTACCAAGGTCATTGATATTGTCTTTTTATTCCACTGCGACCTCCACCACTCTTCCAAGGGGCATTGATATTGTCTTTTTAATCAACTGCGACCTCCACCTCTCTTCCAAGGTGCATTAAAACCTTCTTGCGAAGCTACTGTGACCTCCACGTCCCTTCCACGGGGCATTGATATTGTCTTTTTATTCCACTGCGACCTCCACCACTCTTCCAAGGGACATTGATATTGTCTTTTTAATCCACTGCGACCTACACCACTCCTACAAGGGGTATTGATATTGTCTTTTTAATCCACTGTGACCTCCTCGTCTCTTCCAAGGGGCATTAAAACCCTCAATTTAAACCACTCTGAACTCCACAGCTCTTCCAAGGAGCACTGATATTGTCTATTTATTCCACTCTAACCTCCACCACTCTTCCAAGGGGTATTGACATAGTCTTTTTATTCCACTGCGACCTCCACCACTCTTCCAAGCGGCATTAAGACCATCTTGTTAAGCTACAGTGACCTCCACAACTCTTCCACGGGGCATTGATATTTTCTTTTATTCCTCTGCAACCTCCACCACTCTTTCAAGCGGCATTGATATTGTCTTTTTAATCCACTGCGACCTCCACCACTCTTCCAAAGGGCATTGATATTGTCTTTTTAATCCACTGCGACCTGCACCACTCTTCCAATGGCATTAAAACAGTCTTGTTAAGCTACTGTGACCGCCACGTCTCTTCCAAAGGGCTTTAAAACCGTGTGGTAAAACCACTCTGAATTCCACATCTCTTCCAAGGGGCATTGATCTTGTTTTTTTTTTCCACTGCAACCTCCAAAACTCTTCCACTCTTCCAAGGGGCATTGATTTTGTCTTTTCATTCTACTGCGACCTTAACCCTTCTTCCAATGGGCATTGATATTGTCTTTTTAATCCACTGCGACCTCCACCACTCTTCCAAGGGGCAATAAAACCGTCTTGTTAAGCTACTGTCACGTCAATGTCTATTCCACGGGGCATTGATATTGTCTTCTTATTCCACTGTAACCTCCACCACTCTTCCAAGGGGCATTGATATTGTGTTTTTAATCCACTGCGACCTCCATCACTCTTCCAAGAAGCATTGAATCCGTCTTGTTAAGCTACTGTGACTTCCATGTCTATTCCACTTTGCATTAAAACTTTCTGGTTAAACCACTGTGAACTCCACAGCTCTTCCAAGGGGCATTGATATTGTCTTTTTATTCCACTCTAACCTCCACCACTCTTCCAAGGGGCATTGATATTGTCTTTTTACTTTACTGCGACCTCCACCACTCTTAAAAGGGGCATTAATATTGTCTTTTTATTCCACTGTGACCTCCACGTCTCTTCCAAGGGGCAATGATATTGTCTTTTTATTTAATTGGAATCTCCACCACTCTTCCAAGGGGCATTGATATTGCCTTTTTATTCCACTGTAACCTCCACCATTCTTCCAAGGGACATTAATATTGTCTTTTTATTCCACTGTAACCTCCACCACTCTTCCAAGGGGCATTGATATTGTCTTTTTATTCCTCTGTAACCTCCACCACTCTTCCAAGGGGCATTGATATTGTCTTTTTAATCCACTGCGACCTCAACCACTCCTCCAAGGGGCTTTAAAACAGTCTTGATAAGCTTCTGTGACATCCATGTCTCTTCCAAGGGGCATTAAAACCGCATGGTTAAACCACTCTGAACTCCACAGCTCTTCCAAGAGGCACTGATATTGTCTTTTTATTCAACTGTAACCTCCACCACTCTTCCAAGGGGCATTGATATTGTCTTTTTTTTCCACTGCAAGCTCCACCACTCTTCCAAGAGGCATTAGAACCGTCTTGTTAAGCTACTGTGATCTCCACGTCCCTTCCACGGGCATTGATATTGTCTTTTTATTCCACTGCGACCTCCACTACTCTTCCAAAGGGCAGTGATATTGTCTTTTTAATCCACTGCGACCTCCACCACTCTTCCAAGGGACATTGATATTGTCTTTTTTTTCCACTGCGACCTTCACCCGTCTTCCAAGGAACATTGATATTGTCTTTTTTTTCCACTGTAACCTCCACCACTCTTCTATGGGACGTTGATATTTTCTTTTTATTCCACTGCGACCTCCACCACTCTTCCAAGGGGAATCGATAATGTCTTTTTAATCCACTGCAAACTCCACCACTCTTCCAAGGGGCATTAAAACCATCTTTTTAAGCTACTGTGACCTCCACGTCTCTTCCAAGGGGCATTAAAACCGTCAATTTAAACCACTCTGAACTCCACAGCTCTTGCAAGAGGCATTGATATTGTCTTTTTATTCCACTCTAACCTCCACCACTCTTCCAAGGGGCATTGATTTTGACTTTTTAATCCACTGCGACCTCCATCTCTGTTCCAAGAAGCATTAAAACCGTCTTGTTTAGCTACTGTGACCTCCACGTCTATTCCACGGAGCCTTAAAACCTTCTGGTTCAACCACTGTGAACTCCACAGCTCATCCAAGGGCCATTGATATTGTCTTTTTATTCCACTGTAACCTGCACCACTCTTCCAAGGGGCATTGATATTGTCTTTTTAATTTACTGCGACCTCCACCAATCTTCCAAGGGGCATTAATATTGTCTTTTTATTCCACTGCGACCTCCACCACTCTTCCAAGGGTCATTGATATTGTCTTTTTATTCCACTGTAACCTCCACTACTCTTCCAATGGGCATTGATATTGTCTTTTTATTCCACTGCGACCTCCACCTCTCTTCCAAGGGGCATTAAAACCATATTGTTAAGCTACTGTGACCTCCACGTCTCTTCCACTAGGCATTGATATTGTCTTTTTATTCCACTGTGACCTCCACATCTCTTCCAAGTGGAATTGATATTGTCTTTATATTCCACTGCGACCTCCACCACTCTTCCAAGGGGCATTAAAATAGTTTTGATAAACTACTGTGGCCTCCACGTCTCTTCCAAGAGGCATTAAAACCTTCTGGTTAAACCACTCTGAACTCCACAGCTCTTCCAAGAGGCATTGATATTGTCTTTTTATTCGACTGTAACCTCCACCACTCTTCCAAGGGGCATTAAACCATCTGGTTAACCCACTCTGTACTCCATAGCTCTTCCAAGAGGCGTTGATATTGTCTTTTTATTCGACTGTAACCTCCACCACTCTTCCAAGGGGCATTGAAATTGTCTCTGTTTTCCACTGCGACCCCCACCACTCTTCCAAGGGGCTTTGATATTGTCTTTTTTATCCACTGTGACCTCCACCACTCTTCCGATGGGCATTAAAACCGTCTTGTTATGCTACTGGGACCTCCACGTCTCTTCCAAGGGGCATTAAAACCGTCAATTTAAACCACTCTGAACTCCACAGCTCTTGCAAGAGGCATTGATATTTTCTTTTTATTCCACTGTGACGTCCACGTCTCTTCCAAGGGGCATTAAAACCGTCAATTTAAACCAATCTGAACTCCACAGCTCTTGCAAGAGGCATTGATATTTTCTTTTTATTCCACTGTAACCTCCACCACTCTTCCAAGGGGCATTGATTTTGTCTTTTTAATCCACTGCGACCTCCACCACTCTTCCAAGGGGCATTGATATTGCCTTTTTAATCAACTGCGACCTCCACCTCTCTTCCAAGGGGCATTTAAACCGTCTTGTGAAGCTACTGTGACCTTCACATCCTTTCCACGGTGCATTGATATTGTCTTTTTATAACACTGCGACCTCCACCACTCTTCCAAGGGGCATTGATATTGTCTTTTTAATCCACTGCGACCTCCACCACTCTTCCAAGGGGCATTGATATTGTCTTTTTAATCCACTGTGACCTCCACGTCTCTTCCAAGGGGCATTAAAACCGTCAATTGAAACCACTCTGTACTCCACAGCTCTTCCAAGGAGCACTGGTATTGTCTTTTTATTCCACTCTAACTTCCACCACTCTTCCAAGGGGCATTGACATTGTCTATTTATTCCACTGCGTCCTCCACCTCTCTTCCAAGGGGCATTACGACCATCTTGTTAAGCTACAGTGACCTCCACAACTCTTCCATGGGGCATTGATATTGTCTTTTTTTTCCACTGTAACCTCCACCACTCTTCCAAAGGGCATTGATTTTGTCTTCTTATTCCATTGCGACCTCTACCACTCTTCCAATGGGCATTGATATTGTCTTTTTAATCCACTGCAACCTCCACCACTCTTCCAAGGGGCATTAAAACAGTCTTGTTAAGCTACTGTGACCTCCACGCCTCTTCCAAGGGGCATTAAAACCATCTGGTTAAACCACTCTGAACTCCACATCTCTTCCAAGGGGCATTGATATTGTCTTATAATTCCACTGCGAACTTCACCACTCTTCCAATGGGCATTGATATTGTCTTTTTTATCCCCTGCAACCTCCACCACTCTTCCAAGGGGCATTAAAACCGCCTTGTTAAGCTACTGTGACCTCCACCTGAATTCTACGGGGCATTGATATTGTCTTTTTATTCCACTGCGACCTCCACCACTCTTCCAAGGGGCATTGATATTTTCTTTTTAATCCACTGCGAACTCCACCACTCTTCCAACGGGCAATAAAACCGTCTTGTTATGCTACTGTGACGTCGACTTCTCCTCCAAGGGGCATTAAAACCATCTGATTAAACAACTCTGAACTCCACCACTCTTCCAAGGGGCATTGACATTGTCTTTTTATTCCACTGCGACCTCCACCACTCTTCCAAGGGGCATTAAAACCATATTGTTAAGCTACAGTGACCTCCACATTTCTTCCCCGGGGCATTGATATTGTCGTTTTATTCCACTGTAACCTCCACCAATCTTCCAAGGGGCATTGATATTGTTTTTTTATTCCACTGCGACCTCCTCCACTCTTCCAAGGGGCATTAAAACAGTCTTGTTAAGTTACTGTGACCTCCACATCTCTTCCAAGGAGCGTTAAAACCGTCTGGTTATACCACTCTGAACTCCACAGCTCTTCCAAGGGGCACTATTATTGTCTTTTTATTCCACTGTAACCTCCACCACTCTTCCAAGGGGCATTGATATTGTCTTTTTATTCCACTGCGACCTCCACCAGTCCTCCAAGAGGCATTAAAACCATCTTGTTAAGCTACTGTGACCTCCACATCTCTTCCACGGGGCATTGAAATTGTCTTTTTATTCCACTGTAACCTCCACCACTCGTCCAAGGGGCATTGATATTGTCTTTTTATTCCACTGCGACCTCCACCACTCTTCCAAGGGGCATTGATAATGTCTTTTTATTCCACTGCGACCTCCACCACTCTTCCAAGGCTCATTGATATTGTCATTTTAATCCACTGCGACCTCCACCACTCTTCCAAGGGGCATTAAAACCGTCTTTTTAAGCTATTGTGACGTCCACATCTCTTCCATGGGGCATTGATATTGTCTTTTTATATAACTGTAACCTCCACCACTGTTCCAAAGGGCATTGATATTGTCTTTTTATTCCACTGTAACCTCCATCACTCTTCCAAGGGGCATTGATATTGTCTTTTTATTCAACTGTAACCTCCACCACTCTTCTAAGGGGCATTGATATTGTCTATTTATTCCACTGTGGCCTCCACCACTCTTCCAAGGGGCATTCATATTGTCTTTTTAATCCACTGCGACCTCCAAAACTCTTCCAAGTGGAATTGATATTGTCTTTTTATTCCACTGCGACCTCCACCACTCTTCCAAGGGGCATTAAAACAGTTTTGATAAGCTACTGTGACCTCCTCGTCTCTTCCAAGGGGCATTAAAACCATCTGGTTAAACCACTCTGAACTCCACAGCTCTTCCAAGAGGCATTGATATTGTCTTTTTATTCAACTGTAACCTCCACCACTCTTCCAAGGGGCATTAAACCATCTGTTTAATCCACTCTGTACTACACAGCTCTCCAAGAGGCTTAGATATTGTCTTTTTATTCGACTGTAACCTCCACCACTCTTCCAAGGGGCATTGAAGTTGTCTCTGTTTTCCACTGCGACCTCCACCACTCTTCCAAGGGGCATTGATATTGTCTTTTTTATCCACTGTGACCTCCACCACTCTTCCGATGGGCATTAAAACCGTCTTGTTATGCTACTGTGACCTCCACGTCCCTTCCACGGGGCATTGATATTGTCTTTTTATTCCATTGCGACCTCCACCACTCTTCCAAGGGGCATTAAAACCATCTTGTTAAGCTACTGTGACCTCCAAGTCTCTTTCAAGGGGCATTAAAACTGTCTGGTTAAACCGCTCTGAGCTCCACAGCTCTTCCAAGGGGCATTGACAATGTCTTTTTATTCCATTGTAACCTTCTGCACTCTTCCAAGTGCATTGATATTGCCTTTTTATTCCTCTGCGACGTTCACGACTCTTCCAAGGGGCATTAAAACCGTCTTGTTAAGCTACTGTGACCTCCAAGTTTAGTACACAGGGCATTGATATTGTCTTTTTAATCCACTGTAACCTCCACCACTCTTCCAAGGGGGATTGATATTGTCTTTTTATTCCACTGTAACTTCCACCAATCTTCCAAGGGGCATGGATATTGTCTTTTTATTCCACTGCGACCTCCACCACTCTTGTAAGGTGCATTGATATTGTCTTTTAAATCCACAACGATCTCCACCACTCTTCCAAGGGGTATTAAAACATTTTTGTTAAGCTACTGTGACCTCCACGTCTATTCTATGGTACATTAAAACTTTCTGGTTAAACCACTGTGAACTCCCCAGCTCTTCCAAGGGGCATTGATATTGTCTTTTTATTCCACTCTAACCTCCACCACTCTTCCGAGGGGCATTAATAATGTTTTTTTATTCCACTGTGACCTCCACGTCTCTTCCAAGGGGTACTGATATTGTATTTTTATTTAATTGGAACCTCCACCACTCTTTCAAGGGGCATTAAAATTGTCTTTTTATTCCACTGTAACCTCCACCATTCTTCCAAGGGACATTGATATTGTCTCTTTATTCCACTGTAACCTCCACCACTCTTCCAAGGGGCATTGATATTGTCTTTTTATTCCACTGTAACCTCCACCACTCTTCCAAGGTCATTGATATTGTCTTTTTAATTCACTGGGACCTCTACCACTCCTCCAAGGGGCTCTAAAACAGTCTTGATAAGTTTCTGTGACCTCCACTTCTCTTCCAAGGGGCATTAAAACCGCATTGTTAAACCACTCTGAACTACACAGCTCTTCCAAGAGGCATTGATATTGTCTTTTTTTTCAATTGTAACCTTCAACGCTCTTCCAAGGGGCATTGATATTGTCTTTTTTTTCCACTGCGACCTCCACCACTCTTCCAAGGGGATTTGATAGTCTTTTTAATCCACTGCGACCTCCACCACTCTTCCAAGGGGCATTAAAATGGTCTTGTTAAGCTACAGTGACCTCCACAACCCTTCCACGGGGCATTGATATTGTCTTTGTATTCCACTGCGACCTCTACCACTCTTCCAAGGGGCATTGATATTGTCTTTTTAATCCACTGCGACCTCCACCACTCTTCTAAGGGAAATTGATATAGTCCTTTTTTTCCACTTTAACCTCCACCACTCTTCTAAGGGGCATTGATATTTTCTTTTTATTCCACTGCGACCTCCACCACTCTTCCAAGGGGCATTGATAATGACTTTTTAATCCACTGCGACCTCCACCACTCTTCCAAGGGGCATTAACACCGTCTTGCTAAGCTACTGTGACCTCCACGTCTCTTCTAAGTGGCATTAAAACCGTCAATTTAAACCACTCTGAACTCCACAGCTCTTGCAAGAGGCATTGATATTGTCTTTTTATTCCACTGTAACCTCCACCACTCTTCCAAGGGGCATTGATTTTGTCTTTTTAATCCACTGCGACCTCCATCTCTCTACAAAGAAGCATTAAAACAGTCTTGTTAAGCTACTGTGACCTCCTCGTCTCTTCCAAGGGCCATTAAAACCGTCTGGTTAAACACTCTGAACTCCACAGCTCTTACAAGAGCATTGATATTGTCTTTTTATTCGCCCATAACATCCACCACTATTCCAAGCGGCATTGATATTGTCTTTTTATTCCACTGCGACCTCCACCACTCTTCCAAGGGTCATTGATATTGTCTTTTTAGTCAACTGCGACCTCCACCTCTTTTCCAAGGGGTATTAAAACTGTCTTGTGAAACTACTGTGATCTTCACATCCCTTCCACGGGGCATTGATATTGTCTTTTTATAACACTGCGACCTCCACCACTCTTCCAAGGGGCATTGATATTGTCTTTTTAATCCACTGCGACCTCCACCACTCTTCCAAGGAGCATTGATATTGTCTTTTTAATCCACTGTGACCTCCACGTCTCTTCAAAGGGGCATTAGAACCGTCAATTGAAACCACTCTGAGCTCAACAGCTCTTCCAAGGAGCACTGGTATTGTCTTTTTATTCCACTCTAACTTCCACCACTCTTCCAAGGGGCATTGACATTGTCTATTTATTCCACTGCGACCTCCACAACTCTTCCAAGGGGCATTAAGACCATCTTGTTAAGCTACAGTGACCTCCACAACTCTTCCATGGGGCATTGATATTGTCTTTTTATTCCACTGTAACCTCCACCACTCTTCCAAGGGGCATTGATTTTGTCTTTTTATTCCATTGCGACCTCTACCACTCTTCCAATGGGCATTGATATTGTCTTATTAATCCACTGCAACCTCCACCACTCTTCCAAGGGGCATTAAAACAGTCTTGTTAAGCTACTGTGACCTCCACGTCAATTCCACGGGGCATTGATATTGTCTTTTTATTCCACTGCGACCTCCACCACTCTTCCAAGGGGCATTGATATTGTCTTTTTAATCCACTGCGAACTCCACCACTCTTTCAAGGGGCATTAAAACCGTCTTGTTATGCTACTCTGACGTCGACTTCTCCTCCAAGGGGCATTAAAACCATCTGGTTAAACAACTCTGAACTCCACAGCTCTTCCAAGGGGCATTTGTATTGTCTTTTTATTCCACTCTAGCCTCCACCACTCTTCCAAGGGGCATTGACATTGTCTTTTTATTCCACTGTGACCTCCACCACTCTTCCAAGGGGCATTAAAACCATATTGTTAAGATACAGTGACCTCCACATTTCTTCCACGGGGCATTGATATTGTCTTTTTATTCCACTGTAACCTCCACCAATCTTCCAAGGGGCATTGATATTGTTTTTTTATTCCACTGCGACCTCCACCACTCTTCCAAGGGGCATTAAAACAGTCTTGCTAAGTTACTGTGACCTCCACGTCTCTTCCAAGCAGCGTTAAAATCGTCTGGTTTTACCACTCTGAACTCTACAGCTCTTCCAAGGGGCACTATTATTGTCTTTTTATTTTACTGTAACCTCCACCACTCTTCCAAGGGGCATTGATATTGTGTTTTTATTCCACTGCGACCTCCTCCAGTCCTCCAAGACGCATTAAAACCGTCTTGTTAAGCTACTGTGACCTCCACGTCTCTTCCACGGGGCATTGAAATTGTCTTTTTATTCCACTGTAACCTCCACCACTCGTCCAAGGGGCATTGATATTGTCTTTTTATTCCACTGCGACCTCCACCACTCTTCCAAGGGGCATTGATAATGTATTTTTATTCCACTGCGAGCTCCACCACTCTTCCAAGGCTCATTGATATTGTCTTTTTAATCCACTGTAACCTCCGCCACTCTTCTAAGGGGCATTGATATTTTCTTTTTATTCCACTGCGACCTCCACCACTCTTCCATGGGGCATCGATAATGTTTTTTTAATCCACTGCGACCTCCACCACTCTTCCAAGGGGTATTAAAACAGTGTTGTTAAGCTACTGTGACCTCCACGTCTATTCCAAGGGGCATTAAAACCGCATGGTTAAACCACTCTGAACTCCACAGCTCTTCCAAGATGTATTGATATTGTCTTTTTATTCAACTGTGTCCTCCACGTCTCTTCCAAGGGGCAATGATATTGTGTTTTTATTTAATTGGAACCTCCACCACTCTTCCAAGGGGCATTGATATTGCCTTTTTATTCCACTGTAACCTCCACCATTCTTCCAAGGGACATTAATATTGTCTTTTTATTCCACTCTAACCTCCACCACTTTTCCAAGGGGTATTGACATTGTCTTTTTATTCCACTGCGACCTCCACCACTCCTCCAAGCGGCATTAAGACCATCTTGTTAAGCTACAGTGACCTCCACAACTCTTCCACGGTTCATTGATATTGTCTTTTTATTCCACTGCGACCTTCACCACTCTTCCAAATGGCATTGATATTGTCTTCTTAATCCACTGCGACCTCCACCACTCTACCAAGGTCATTGATATTGTCTTTTTATTCCACTGCGACCTCCACCACTCTTCCAAGGGGCATTGATATTGTCTTTTTAATCAACTGCGACCTCCACCTCTCTTCCAAGGTGCATTAAAACCTTCTTGCGAAGCTACTGTGACCTCCACGTCCCTTCCACGGGGCATTGATATTGTCTTTTTATTCCACTGCGACCTCCACCACTCTTCCAAGGGGCATTGATATTGTCTTTTTAATCCACTGCGACCTACACCACTCCTCCAAGGGGTATTGATATTGTCTTTTTAATCCACTGTGACGTCCTCGTCTCTTCCAAGGGGCATTAAAACCCTCAATTTAAACCACTCTGAACTCCACAGCTCTTCCAAGGAGCACTGATATTGTCTATTTATTCCACTCTAACCTCCACCACTCTTCCAAGGGGTATTGACATAGTCTTTTTATTCCACTGCGACCTCCACCACTCTTCCAAGCGGCATTAAGACCATCTTGTTAAGCTACAGTGACCTCCACAACTCTTCCACGGGGCATTGATATTTTCTTTTATTCCTCTGCAACCTCCACCACTCTTCCAAGCGGCATTGATATTGTCTTTTTAATCCACTGCGACCTCCACCACTCTTCCAAAGGGCATTGATATTGTCTTTTTAATCCACTGCGACCTCCACCACTCTTCCAAGGGGCATTAAAACAGTCTTGTTAAGCTACTGTGACCGCCACGTCTCTTCCAAGGGGCTTTAAAACCGTGTGGTAAAACCACTCTGAATTCCACATCTCTTCCAAGGGGCATTGATCTTGTTTTTTTTTTCCACTGCAACCTCCAAAACTCTTCCACTCTTCCAAGGGGCATTGATTTTGTCTTTTCATTCTACTGCGACCTTAACCCTTCTTCCAATGGGCATTGATATTGTCTTTTTAATCCACTGCGACCTCCACCACTCTTCCAAGGGGCAATAAAACCGTCTTGTTAAGCTACTGTCACGTCAATGTCTATTCCATGGGGCATTGATATTGTCTTCTTATTCCACTGTAACCTCCACCACTCTTCCAAGGGGCATTGATATTGTGTTTTTAATCCACTGCGACCTCCATCACTCTTCCAAGAAGCATTGAATCCATCTTGTTAAGCTACTGTGACTTCCATGTCTATTCCACTTTGCATTAAAACTTTCTGGTTAAACCACTGTGAACTCCACAGCTCTTCCAAGGGGCATTGATATTGTCTTTTTATTCCACTCTAACCTCCACCACTCTTCCAAGGGGCATTGATATTGTCTTTTTACTTTACTGCGACCTCCACCACTCTTCCAAGGGGCATTAATATTGTCTTTTTATTCCACTGTGACCTCCACGTCTCTTCCAAGGGGCAATGATATTGTCTTTTTATTTAATTGGAATCTCCACCACTCTTCCAAGGGGCATTGATATTGCCTTTTTATTCCACTGTAACCTCCACCATTCTTCCAAGGGACATTAATATTGTCTTTTTATTCCACTGTAACCTCCACCACTCTTCCAAGGGGCATTGATATTGTCTTTTTATTCCACTGTAACCTCCACCACTCTTCCAAGGGGCATTGATATTGTCTTTTTAATCCACTGCGACCTCAACCACTCCTCCAAGGGGCTTTAAAATAGTCTTGATAAGCTTCTGTGACCTCCATGTCTCTTCCAAGGGGCATTAAAACCGCATGGTTAAACCACTCTGAACTCCACAGCTCTTCCAAGAGGCACTGATATTGTCTTTTTTTTCAACTGTAACCTCCACCACTCTTCCAAGGGGCATTGATATTGTCTTTTTTTTCCACTGCAAGCTCCACCACTCTTCCAAGAGGCATTAGAACCGTCTTGTTAAGCTACTGTGATCTCCACGTCCCTTCCACGGGCATTGATATTGTCTTTTTATTCCACTGCGACCTCCACTACTCTTCCAAAGGGCAGTGATATTGTCTTTTTAATCCACTGCGACCTCCACCACTCTTCCAAGGGACATTGATATTGTCTTTTTTTTCCACTGCGACCTTCACCCCTCTTCCAAGGAACATTGATATTGTCTTTTTTTTCCACTGTAACCTCCACCACTCTTCTAAGGGACGTTGATATTTTCTTTTTATTCCACTGCGACCTCCACCACTCTTCCAAGGGGAATCGATAATGTCTTTTTAATCCACTGCAAACTCATCCACTCTTCCAAGGGGCATTAAAACCATCTTTTTAAGCTACTGTGACCTCCACGTCTCTTCCAAGGGGCATTAAAACCGTCAATTTAAACCACTCTGAACTCCACAGCTCTTGCAAGAGGCATTGATATTGTCTTTTTATTCCACTCTAACCTCCACCACTCTTCCAAGGGGCATTGATTTTGACTTTTTAATCCACTGCGACCTCCATCTCTGTTCCAAGAAGCATTAAAACCGTCTTGTTTAGCTACTGTAACCTCCACGTCTATTCCACGGAGCCTTAAAACCTTCTGGTTCAACCACTGTGAACTCCACAGCTCATCCAAGGGCCATTGATATTGTCTTTTTATTCCACTGTAACCTGCACCACTCTTCCAAGGGGCATTGATATTGTCTTTTTAATTTACTGCGACCTCCACCAATCTTCCAAGGGGCATTAATATTGTCTTTTTATTCCACTGCGACCTCCACCACTCTTCCAAGGGTCATTGATATTGTCTTTTTATTCCACTGTAACCTCCACTACTCTTCCAAGGGGCATTGATATTGTCTTTTTATTCCACTGCGACCTCCACCTATCTTCCAAGGGGCATTAAAACCATATTGTTAAGCTACTGTGACCTCCACGTCTCTTCCACTAGGCATTGATATTGTCTTTTTATTCCACTGTGACCTCCACATCTCTTCCAAGTGGAATTGATATTGTCTTTATATTCCACTGCGACCTCCACCACTCTTCCAAGGAGCATTAAAACAGTTTTGATAAACTACTGTGGCCTCCACGTCTCTTCCAAGAGGCATTAAAACCTTCTGGTTAAACCACTCTGAACTCCGCAGCTCTTCCAAGAGGCATTGATATTGTCTTTTTATTCGACTGTAACCTCCACCACTCTTCCAAGGGGCATTAAACCATCTGGTTAACCCACTCTGTACTCCATAGCTCTTCCAAGAGGCGTTGATATTGTCTTTTTATTCGACTGTAACCTCCACCACTCTTCCAAGGGGCATTGAAATTGTCTCTGTTTTCCACTGCGACCCCCACCACTCTTTCAAGGGGCTTTGATATTGTCTTTTTTATCCACTGTGACCTCCACCACTCTTCCGATGGGCATTAAAACCGTCTTGTTATGCTACTGTGACCTCCACGTCTCTTCCAAGGGGCATTAAAACCGTCAATTTAAACCACTCTGAACTCCACAGCTCTTGCAAGAGGCATTGATATTTTCTTTTTATTCCACTGTGACCTCCACGTCTCTTCCAAGGGGCATTAAAACCGTCAATTTAAACCACTCTGAACTCCACAGCTCTTGCAAGAGGCATTGATATTTTCTTTTTATTCCACTGTAACCTCCACCACTCTTCCAAGGTGCATTGATTTTGTCTTTTTAATCCACTGCGACCTCCACCACTCTTCCAAGGGGCATTGATATTGCCTTTTTAATCAACTGCGACCTCCACCTCTCTTCCAAGGGGCATTTAAACCGTCTTGTGAAGCTACTGTTACCTTCACATCCTTTCCACGGTGCATTGATATTGTCTTTTTATAACACTGCGACCTCCACCACTCTTCCAAGGGGCATTGATATTGTCTTTTTAATCCACTGCGACCTCCACCACTCTTCCAAGGGGCATTGATATTGTCTTTTTAATCCACTGTGACCTCCACGTCTCTTCCAAGGGGCATTAAAACCGTCAATTGAAACCACTCTGAACTCCACAGCTCTTCCAAGGAGCACTGGTATTGTCTTTTTATTCCACTCTAACTTCCACCACTCTTCCAAGGGGCATTGACATTGTCTATTTATTCCACTGCGTCCTCCACAACTCTTCCAAGGGGCATTAAGACCATCTTCTTAAGCTACAGTGACCTCCACAACTCTTCCATGGGGCATTGATATTGTCTTTTTATTCCACTGTAACCTCCACCACTCTTCCAAGGGGCATTGATTTTGTCTTTTTATTCCATTGCGACCTCTACCACTCTTCCAATGGGCATTGATATTGTCTTATTAATCCACTGCAACCTCCACCACTCTTCCAAGGGGCATTAAAACAGTCTTGTTAAGCTACTGTGACCTCCACGTCAATTCCACGGGGCATTGATATTGTCTTTTTATTCCACTGCGACCTCCACCACTCTTCCAAGGGGCATTGATATTGTCTTTTTAATCCACTGCGAACTCCACCACTCTTTCAAGGGGCATTAAAACCGTCTTGTTATGCTACTCTGACGTCGACTTCTCCTCCAAGGGGCATTAAAACCATCTGGTTAAACAACTCTGAACTCCACAGCTCTTCCAAGGGGCATTTGTATTGTCTTTTTATTCCACTCTAGCCTCCACCACTCTTCCAAGGGGCATTGACATTGTCTTTTTATTCCACTGTGACCTCCACCACTCTTCCAAGGGGCATTAAAACCATATTGTTAAGATACAGTGACCTCCACATTTCTTCCACGGGGCATTGATATTGTCTTTTTATTCCACTGTAACCTCCACCAATCTTCCAAGGGGCATTGATATTGTTTTTTTATTCCACTGCGACCTCCACCACTCTTCCAAGGGGCATTAAAACCGTCTTGCTAAGTTACTGTGACCTCCACGTCTCTTCCAAGCAGCGTTAAAATCGTCTGGTTTTACCACTCTGAACTCTACAGCTCTTCCAAGGGGCACTATTATTGTCTTTTTATTCCACTGTAACCTCCACCACTCTTCCAAGGGGCATTGATATTGTGTTTTTATTCCACTGCGACCTCCTCCAGTCCTCCAAGACGCATTAAAACCGTCTTGTTAAGCTACTGTGACCTCCACGTCTCTTCCACGGGGCATTGAAATTGTCTTTTTATTCCACTGTAACCTCCACCACTCGTCCAAGGGGCATTGATATTGTCTTTTTATTCCACTGCGACCTCCACCACTCTTCCAAGGGGCATTGATAATGTATTTTTATTCCACTGCGAGCTCCACCACTCTTCCAAGGCTCATTGATATTGTCTTTTTAATCCACTGTAACCTCCACCACTCTTCTAAGGGGCATTGATATTTTCTTTTTATTCCACTGCGACCTCCACCACTCTTCCATGGGGCATCGATAATGTTTTTTTAATCCACTGCGACCTCCACCACTCTTCCAAGGGGCATTAAAACCGTCTTGTTTAGCTACTGTGACCTCCAAGTTTCTTCCAAGGGGCAATAAAAACGTCTGGTTAAACCGCTCTGAGCTCCACAGCTCTTCCAAGGGGTATTGACAAGGTCTTTTTATTCCATTGTAACCTCCACCACTCTTCCAAGGGGCATTGATATTGTCTTTTTATTCCACTGTGACCTCCACCTCTCTTCCAAGGGGCATTAAAACCATCTTGTTAAGCTACTGTGACCTCCAAGTCTCTTCCACGAGGCATTGATATTGTCTTTTTATTCCACTGCGACCTCCACATCTCTTCCAAGTGGAATTGATATTGTCTTTTTATTCCACTGCAACCTCCACCACTCTTCTAAGGGGCATTGATATTGTCTTTTTAATCCACTACGACCTCCACCACTCTTCCAAGGGGCATTAAAACAGTTTTGATAAGCTACTGTGACCTCCACGTCTCTTCCAAGGAGCATTAAAACCGTCTGGTTAAATCACTCTGAACTCCACAGCTCTTGCAAGAGCCATTGATATTGTCTTTTTATTCCACTGTAACGTCCACCACCCTTCCAAGGGGCATTGATTTTGTCTTTTTAATCCACTGCGACCTCCATCACTCTTCCAAGAAGCATTAAAACCGTTTTTTTTAGCTGCTGTGACCTCCACGTCTATTCCACGGTGCCTTAAAACCTTCTAGTTAAACCACTGTGAACTCCACAGCTCTTCCAAGGGGCATTGATATTGTCTTTTTATTCCACTGTAACCTCCACCACTCTTCCAAGGGGCATTGATATTGTCTTTTTATTTTACTGCGACCTCCACCACTCTTCCAAGGGGCATTAATATTGTCTTTTTATTCCACTGCGACCTCCACCACTCTTCCAAGGGGCATTAAGACCGTCTTGATAAGCTGCTGTGAACTCCACGTCTCTTCCAAGGGGCATTAAACCGTCTGGTTAAACCACTCTGTACTCCACAGCTCTTCCAAGAGGCATTGATATTGTCTTTTTATTCGACTGTAACCTCAACCACTCTTCCAAGGGGCATTAATATTGTCTCTGTTTTCCCCTGCGACCTCCACCACTCTTCCAAGGGGCTTTGATATTGTCTTTTTTATCCACTGCGACCTCCACCACTCTTCCAAGGGGCATTGAAACCATCTTGTTAAGCTACTGTGACCTCCAAGTCTGTTCCACGAAGCATTGATATTGTGTTTTTATTCCACTGCGACCTCCACATCTCTTCCAATGGGAATTGATATTGTCTTTTTATTCCACTGCGACCTCCACCACTCTTCGAAGGGGCATTAAAACAGTCTTGATAAGCTACTGTGACCTCCACGTCTCTTCCAAGGGGCATTACACCGTCTGGTTAAACCACTCTGTACTCCACAGCTCTTCCAAGAGGCAATGATATTGTCTTTTTTATCCACTGCGACCTCCACCACTCTTCCAATGGGCATTAAAACCGTCTTGTTATGCTACTGTGACCTCCACGTCCCTTTCACGGTGCACTGATATTGTCTTTTTATTCCATTGCGACCTCCACCACTCTTCCAAGGGGCATTAAACCAGTCTTGTTAAACCGCTCTGAGCTCCACAGCTCTTCCAAGGGGCATTGACAATGTCTTTTTATTCCATTGTAAGCTTCTGCACTCTTCCAAGTGCATTGATATTGTCTTTTTATTCCTCTGCGACCTCCACGACTCTTCCAAGGGGCATTAAAACCATCTTGTTAAGCTACTGTGACCTCCAAGTTTCTTACACAGGGCATTGATATTGTCTTTTTATTCCACTGTAGCCTCCACCACTCTTCCAAGGGGCATTGATATTGTTTTTCATTCCACTGTAACCTCCACCAATCTTCCAAGGGGCATTGATATTGTCTTTTTATTCCACTGCGACCTCCACCACTCATCTAAGGTGCTTTGATATTGTCTTTTAAATCCACAACGATCTCCACCACTCTACCAAGGGGCATTAAAACAGTCTTGTTAAGCTACTGTGACCTCCTTGTCTCTACCAAGGGGCATTAAAACCGTCGGGTTAAATACTCTGAACTCCACAGCTCTTACAAGAGGCATTGATATTGTCTTTTTATTCCACTGTAACCTCCACCACTCTTCCAAGGGGCATTGATTTTGTCTTTTTATTCCACTGTGAACTCCACCACTCTTCCAATGGGCATTGTTATTGTCTTTTTAATCCCCTGCAACCTCCACCACTCTTCCAAGGGGCATTAAAACCACCTTGTTAAGCTACTGTGGCCTCCACGTCAATTCACGGGGAATTGATATTGTCTTTTTATTCCACTGCGACCTCCACCACTCTTCCAAGGGGCATTGATATTGTCTTTTTAATCCACTGCGAACTCCACCACTCTTCAAAGGGGCATTAAAACTGTCTTGTTATGCTACTGTGACGTCGACTTCTCCTCCAAGGGGCATTAAAACCATCTGGTTAAACAACTCTGAACTCCACAGCTCTTGTCTTTTTATTCCACTCTAACGTCCACCACTCTTCCAAGGGGCATTGACATTGTCTTTTTATTCCACTGCGACCTCCACCACTCTTCCAAGGGGCATTGAAACCATATTGTTAAGCTACAGTGACCTCCACATTGCTTCCACAGGGCATTGATATTGTCTTTTTATTCCAGTGTAACCTCCACCAATCTTCCAAGGTGCATTGATATTGTTTTTTTATTCCACTGCGACCTCCACCACTCTTCCAAGGGGCATTAAAACCGTCTTGTTAAGTTACTTTGACCTCCACGTCTCTTCCAAGGAGCATTAAAACCATCTGGTTATACCACTCTGAACTCCACAGTTCTTCCAAGGGGCACTATTATTGTCTTTTTATTCCACTGTAACCTCAACCACTCTTCCAAGGGGCATTGATATTGTCTTTTTATTCCACTGCGACCTCCACCAGTCCTCCAAAATGCATTAAAACCGTCTTGTTAAGCTACTGTGACCTCCACGTCTCTTCCACGGGCATGGAAATTGTCTTTTTATTCCACTGTAACCTCCACCACTCGTCCAAGGGGCATTGATATTGTCTTTTTATTCCACTGCGACCTCCACCACTCTTCCTTGGGGCATTGATAATGTCGTTTTATTCCACTGCGACCTCCACCACTTTGGAAGTGCATTGAGGTGAAGGGTACATTGCTGGAAAAGGAAAAAAAAAAAAAAACTCTTTAAATCTTAGTTTACGATTGTGAACGAGCTGCGTATGTCCGGAGCTTAAGTGCGAACGAAAGTAAGTGTGTGACTTGTTTTTCAGTGAAGAGGTATTGTGAATCCTGCAGAAAATACCTGTGTGAATTGCGGTGAGTGCTGCATTGTGACCTGCTGAGTGCTTTTCTACCTGTTTAGATTTATTGGGCTTTTTAACACCTATTTTCTCACTACAGTTTTAGTTTCTTAGTTTACTACCTGTGTATTTAAGGGTTAACTACATTGCACTAAAATCCTGAGGTGTAGATTTACTCACAAGGGGTTAATTAAGGGGAAGGGGTCATAATTAGGGTTTATAAGGGGCAGCTTGTTGGGCATCAAGTCCTTTGGAAGTGCATTGAGGTGAAGGGTACATTGCTGGAAAAGGAAAAAAAAAAAAAACTCTTTAAATCTCTTAGTTTGCGAGTGTGAACGAGCTGCGTGTGTCCAGAGCGTAAGTGCGAACGAAAGTAAGTGTGTGACTTGTTTTTCAGTGACTTTGGATTCAGGGAGTTTGGAAGGGAGGACTTAGGACTGAATTGCTGACTTTATTTCATTCTTTCTTTACTTTACTTTTTACTTAATTAATCCACCTGACCTACTTAGCTGATTCCCCCGTCCATACTTGATAATTAATTGATCCCCCGTCCATACTTAACTGATCCCCCGTCGATATCTAATTGATACACTTGCACATCCCTAATTGATCCCCGTCCATACACCTATATATAAATAATTGCGTTTTGTACTTGTATATATATACTGACTGTATCCCCATATTTAGAATGACGTCCATGTTGGCCGGAGCCGTGCAGTGTACATCTTGCGCAATGTATGCATTCTGTGAGCAACCGCTCGAGGATCCATACTGCTGCGAGAGATGTGAGCATACCATGCACTTGGAAGCCCAAATTCTGGATCTAAGTGCTCAGATAGCGATACTGAGGAGCATCGACAACATGGAACGGAGTTTGCTGCTCACCGAGCAGACACTCAATGGGTCAATACTAGGGGTGGAGCATAGAGGGGAAGTGCAGGCTGAACAGGCAGGGAGCTGGATAACAGTTAGGAGGGATAGAGGGAAGAAGTATAGGAAGGCTGGTTCAGAACCGGCATTATTGGAGCACGACAGATCCTCTGACCGCCGGGGAGTGTATGCTCCAGTAATGAGGGGGAGGGGGGAAGTGTAGGGCAGGCAAGACAGGTTCTGGTAGTGGGTGACTCTATTATTAGGGGGACAGACAGGGCAATCTGTCACAAAGACCGGGATCGCCGAACGGTGTGCTGCCTCCCTGGCGCTCGAGTCCGGCACATCGTGGATCGGGTTGACAGGTTACTGGGTGGGGCTGGCAAAGACCCAGCGGTCATGGTCCACATCGGCACCAATGACAAAGTGAGTGGTAGATGGAGGGTCCTTAAAAATGATTTCAGGGACCTAGGTAGGAAGCTTAGGGCAAGGACCTCCAAGGTAGTTTTCTCAGAAATACTACCAATCCCGCGAGCCACACAGGAGCGCCAATGGGAAGTTAGGGAGGTGAATAAGTGGCTAAAGAGTTGGTGCAAGGCAGAAGGGTTTGGGTTCATGGAGAACTGGGCCGACTTCGCGGTCGGCTACAAGCTCTACCGTAGGGACGGGCTGCACCTCAATGGGGAGGGTGCAGCGGTGCTGGGGAAGAAGATGGCTAATAGGTTGGAGGAGTTTTTAAACTAGAGACGGGGGGGGGAAACCAAGGAAATAGGTGGGATGTGAGGCAAGCAAGGGGGAAGGGGAGAAGTGAATATAATGAGGGTGGAGAGGGGGGTGGGGATAGTACAGTTAGATCGTTAGAGAAGAATAGGATGCTAAATAACCCCAAAGTTTTATCTTGCATGCTGACCAACGCAAGAGGCCTGACCAATAAGGCGGATGAGCTGCGGGCGCTTATATCGGAGGAGAGGTATGACATCGTAGGTATAACAGAGACTTGGCTAGATGATAGCTACGACTGGGCGGTAAATTTATTAGATTATAGTTTATTTAGAAGGGACCGGAAACAGGGGAAAGGCGGAGGAGTCTGCTTATATGTGTAGCGCTGGCGTCCCTGCCCTCTGCTAGGCAGGGACGCTGCTCCCCTCACCGCTCTGCTCCGTGCCCGGCGTCCTCTCCCCGCTCTGCTGTCAGCGCGCGCTCCGTCCCGGCGTCCTCCTCCTGCTCTGCTCTCAGCGCGCGCTCCTTCCCGGCCCCTGTGCTTAGGGCGCGCGCGCGCGCGCTCCCCTCCTCTTAAAGGGGCCGCGCGCACCGCCCTAAAGTGTCCCCGGCCAATGGCCGGAGGACCTCATCATATATAAGGCACCTCCTCCAAAATGGAGGTGCCCGAGCAATGTTGTTTGCACCTGTGTCTCACCTGTGCTTCAGCCCTCAGGTCCCGTTGCTAGTTACCTGCCAGTTACCTGCCAGCTACCTGCCTGATTCCTGCCTGAATACCTGTTACCTGCCTGCCAGTCTGAGGTCCGACGGTCTGCCTTACTACTCCTGTCAGTCTGTCTAAGGACCAGCCTGCCCGCTCACCTGGGAGCGCATACCAGCTACCTGCCTGCTTGCCTGAGGTCCGACGGTCTGCCTTACTACTCCGGTCAGTCTGTCTATGGACCAGCTTGCCCGCTCACCTGGGAGCGCTTCTCCATTACCTGCCTGCTTGCCAGCCCGGAGGCTCCGCTGTCACGTGCTGTGACCACCAGCTAATCCAGAGACTCTTGCCCGCTCACCTGGGAGCGCATCTCCGTTACCTGCCTGCTTGCCAGCCCGGAGGCTCCGCTGTCACGTGCTGTGACCACCAGCTATCTCAGAGACTCTTGCCCGCTCACCTGGGAGCGCATCTCCGTTACCTGCCTGCCTGCCAGCCCGGAGGCTCCGCCATCACAGGTCGTACCTACCCCTTACCCAGAGACTGCCCTGATCACTTGCCGTAACTCCCTGTCCGTTCACCCAGAGACTGCCACCCGCTCCCTTACAAGGGCTGCCCCCTTGTATAGTAGCTCAGAGGTTCCGCCTCCCGGACCCGTTACAGTTTGCTCGGGCCATGGAACCCGGTGGCACCCAAGCTCCCTCGCTCACGGACCTGTGTCATGAACTGTCCCGTCAAAGGTCCCAACAGGAGTCCATCCTGGGTCACCTGCGGAATGTCAATACTCGCCTGGACACTCTGACTGCACCACCTGCAACTACCGCCAGTACCATGACTCGCAACCCGGCAGCTCCGCTACCCACTAATACCGTGGTAACCTATCCCGGCCCCCGGCTGTCTGCACCTCCTCGCTTCGGAGGCGACTCCGCTCAGGCTCGGGGCTTCATTAATCAGTGCACCCTGCACTTTGAACTTTTGTCCCATCAGTTTAATTCCGACCGGGCCAAAATTGCCTTTGTCATGTCCCATCTCACCGGGGAGGCCCTGGCCTGGCTAAATCCTCTATGGGAGAGAGGAGACCCCCTGGTGTCCAACTTGCCTGATTTTCTCTCGGCTTTCCGGAAAGTCTTCGACGAACCCGGACGGAAGACCTCATCCGCATCCTCTCTGCTACGCCTCCGTCAGGGGGGCCTCACCGTGGGCCAATATGCCATACGGTTCCGCACCCTTGCCTCGGAGCTGGCCTGGGATAACGACGCTTTGGTATCCGTCTTCTGGGAGGGTCTGTCCGGTCGTATTAAAGATGAACTTGCTGGTCGGGACATTCCAACCTCTCTCGATGATCTGATAACTCTTGCCACCCGGATTGACCTACGGTTCCAGGAGCGTGCCAAAGAGGTCACCCGTGAGAGGAGGATTCCACGTTTAGCTCCTACTTTCCAGAGACCCGTCATTCCCTCCGTCCCTTCCCAGGTACACTCTCCTGAGCCTATGCAGGTCGACCAGACCAAGATGGTCAAAACCCGTCAGGACTCACGCCGTGCCGAGGGGAGCTGCTTCTACTGTGGCAGTAAGGAGCACCGGATCCGTGTCTGCCCGGAGAGGTCGGGAAACGCCTGTGTCTAGGTTCGCTCAGAGAGGTCCACCTAGACAAGAATAAATCCTCTCCATCCCTGCTGTTGTCAGTTTCGATCATCCACGGGGAGAACCGTTATTTCGAACTAGCCCAACTTGACTCTGGAGCAGCCGGGAACCTTATTTCACAGTCCCTGGTTGAGAAATACCGCATCCCCACCAAACCTCTGGCTGTACCCTTGTCTGTCGCTGCCGTGGATGGGGGCCTCTTACCTCGCCCCATTCAACTCATCACCGAATCCATTACCCTGCAGGTAGGAATGCTGCATTCTGAAAGTATCTCCTTTCATGTTCTGCCTGGACTCTCTCACGCCCTCTTGCTAGGTCTGCCCTGGCTCCAGAGACATGCACCCGTGCTAGACTGGCAAACCGGAGAGGTCCTTCGCTGGGGACAAGACTGTCATAAAACCTGCCTGGTTCCCGTCCATCCCGTCCGTCCCTCTCCTACCCCAGCTAATCTACCTGGACTTCCGATTCCTTATTGGTCTTATGCAGATGTCTTTAATAAAAAGGAGGCAGAGACATTACCACCACATAGACCATATGACTGTCCCATCGATCTGCTACCCGGTACTACTCCTCCCCGTGGGCGTATCTATCCTTAATCCGCTGCTGAGACCCGGTCTATGTCCGAATATATTGAAGAGAATCTGGCCAGAGGATTCATCCGGAAATCTACCTCCCCGGCGGGAGCAGGCTTCTTTTTCGTCAAAAAGAAGGACGGCTCTCTCCGTCCCTGTATAGACTATAGAGGCCTAAACCTGATCACGGTGAAGAATAAGTACCCCCTTCCGCTCATTCCAGAATTATTTGATCGTCTAAGGGGGGCTAGGATCTTCACCAAACTAGACCTTCGTGGGGCGTACAACCTGGTTCGTATTCGTCAGGGGGATGAATGGAAGACGGCATTCAACACCCGGGACGGCCACTATGAATACCTGGTAATGCCCTTTGGTCTCTGTAACGCTCCTGCCGTCTTTCAAGAGTTGGTCAATGACATCTTCCGGGACCTTCTCTACTCCTGCGTAGTGGTGTACCTGGACGACATCTTGGTCTTCTCTCCGGATCTCCAGACTCACCGGAGGGACGTTCGTCAGGTCCTACTCAGGCTCAGACAAAACCATCTCTACGCTAAATTTGAGAAGTGCCTCTTTGAGCAGACCTCGCTTCCGTTTCTGGGCTACATTATCTCTCAGACCGGCCTACAAATGGATCCTGAGAAGCTGTCTGCCATCGAGAAATGGCCTCGACCGGAGGGGTTGAAGGCCATTCAGCGATTCCTGGGCTTCGCCAACTACTACCGCCTCTTCATACCACACTTCTCTTCCCGGACGGCCCCAATTTCTGCGCTCACCCGCAAAGGTACTAATCCCAAAGAGTGGCCACCCGAAGCAGAGGAGGCCTTTCTTTCCCTTAAACAGGCCTTCTCTTCCGCCCCGGTGCTGCATCGCCCAGATGGCAACAAGCAGTTCTTCCTGGAAGTTGACGCCTCCTCCTCTGGAGCCGGAGCGGTACTTACTCAAAAATCATCTTCCGGGAGGATGGTAACTTGTGGCTTCTTCTCTAAACTCTTCTCCTCCTCTGAGCGCAACTATTCCATAGGAGACCGAGAGTTATTGGCCATCAAACTGGCATTGGAGGAGTGGCGTTACCTGCTCGAGGGGGCTCTTCACCCGGTAATAATTTACACTGACCACAAGAACTTGGCTTACCTCCAGCATGCCCAGAGACTAAACCCGCGCCAAGCCCGGTGGTCCTTGTTTTTTGCTCGTTTTGATTTTGTCCTTCATTTTCGCCCGGCTGACAAAAACGTCAAGGCGGACGCCTTGTCTCGATCCTTTCTGGTGTCTGATCTCGAGGAGGATCCGAAACACATCATCGACCCCGCCAGAGTGATGCAGGTGGCTCCCGTGAGTCTAAATCGTCTCCCTCCCGGTAAGACGTTCATACCAGTACCTGATCGGGAGAAAATCCTACACTGGGGCCATTCGTCTAAACTAGCTGGCCACGCCGGTCAGAAAAAGACCCTCCAGCTTATTACCCGGCACTACTGGTGGCCTAACCTGCACAAGGATGTAATAGACTTTGTTTCTGCCTGTGTGTCCTGCGCCCGCAACAAAGTTCCGAGACACCTGCCGGCCGGCCGCCTCCTACCTCTGCCTGTACCTGCTGCCCCCTGGCAGCATATAGCGATGGACTTCATTACTGATCTGCCCGTTTCTGCCGGTTGTACGGTCATTTGGGTGGTCGCTGACCGCTTTTCCAAGATGGCTCACTTCATTCCTCTGCCAGGTCTCCCGTCTGCACCCGAGCTGGCTAAAGACTTTATCCGCCACATCTTCCGTCTTCATGGCCTGCCCCGTCACATCGTGTCGGATCGAGGAGTACAGTTCACTTCCCGTTTCTGGAGAGCCACTTGTAAATTGCTGGACGTCACCCTGGACTTCTCCTCCGCTTACCACCCGCAGTCTAATGGTCAAGTGGAGCGGATCAATCAGAACCTGACCAGTTACCTCCGGCACTTCGTTAATGCCCACCATTCTGACTGGGTGGATCTTCTGCCATGGGCCGAATTCTCGTACAACAATCACGAGAGCGAGTCTTCCTCCAAATCCCCGTTTTTTGTAGTCTTCGGTCAGCATCCTCGGATCCCGTTTCCCGTCTCCACCTCGGTGGACAATCCGGCTGCGGAGTCTCTTGTTAACAAATTTTCCTCCATATGGGAGAGTACCCGGTCCGCACTCCTTCTGTCATCCGAGCGTATGAAAAGACACGCTGACAAAAAACGTCTGGACCCTCCTCAATTCCGTCCTGGGGATAAAGTCTGGCTCTCGTCCAAATATGTCCGGCTCAAGATCCCTTCCTTTAAGTTAGGGCCCCGGTTCATCGGCCCACTAGAGGTCATCAGTCAGATCAACCCGGTGGCCTATAAATTGAAACTCCCGGCCAACTTACGGATCCCTAACTCCTTCCATGTATCTCTCCTCAAACCTGTGGTGCTTAACTCTTTTTCTAAGTCTACAGGTACGCCTCCTGCTCCGGTTTCTGCTGAGGACGAGTTTGAGGTAGAGAACATTCTTGCCACCAAAAGGGTAAGAGGAAAGACCTTTTTCCTGGTAGATTGGAAGGGGTTTGGTCCTGAGGAGAGAACGTGGGAGCCCCGGGAGAACATCCATGCCCCTCTCATCCTAGCTAAATTTCTGTCTGGCCTAAAAAAGGGGGGGCCTAAAGGGGGGGGTACTGTAGCGCTGGCGTCCCTGCCCTCTGCTAGGCAGGGACGCTGCTCCCCTCACCGCTCTGCTCCGTGCCCGGCGTCCTCTCCCCGCTCTGCTGTCAGCGCGCGCTCCGTCCCGGCGTCCTCCTCCTGCTCTGCTCTCAGCGCGCGCTCCTTCCCGGCCCCTGTGCTTAGGGCGCGCGCGCGCGCGCTCCCCTCCTCTTAAAGGGGCCGCGCGCGCCGCCCTAAAGTGTCCCCGGCCAATGGCCGGAGGACCTCATCATATATAAGGCACCTCCTCCAAAATGGAGGTGCCCGAGCAATGTTGTTTGCACCTGTGTCTCACCTGTGCTTCAGCCCTCAGGTCCCGTTGCTAGTTACCTGCCAGTTACCTGCCAGCTACCTGCCTGATTCCTGCCTGAATACCTGTTACCTGCCTGCCAGTCTGAGGTCCGACGGTCTGCCTTACTACTCCTGTCAGTCTGTCTAAGGACCAGCCTGCCCGCTCACCTGGGAGCGCATACCAGCTACCTGCCTGCTTGCCTGAGGTCCGACGGTCTGCCTTACTACTCCGGTCAGTCTGTCTATGGACCAGCTTGCCCGCTCACCTGGGAGCGCTTCTCCATTACCTGCCTGCTTGCCAGCCCGGAGGCTCCGCTGTCACGTGCTGTGACCACCAGCTAATCCAGAGACTCTTGCCCGCTCACCTGGGAGCGCATCTCCGTTACCTGCCTGCTTGCCAGCCCGGAGGCTCCGCTGTCACGTGCTGTGACCACCAGCTATCTCAGAGACTCTTGCCCGCTCACCTGGGAGCGCATCTCCGTTACCTGCCTGCCTGCCAGCCCGGAGGCTCCGCCATCACAGGTCGTACCTACCCCTTACCCAGAGACTGCCCTGATCACTTGCCGTAACTCCCTGTCCGTTCACCCAGAGACTGCCACCCGCTCCCTTACAAGGGCTGCCCCCTTGTATAGTAGCTCAGAGGTTCCGCCTCCCGGACCCGTTACAATATGTAAAGTCATGTCTAAAACCCAGACTAAGGGAAGATATAGGAGAGGGAGAAGAGGGGGTCGAGTCCATGTGGGTAGAGATAAAGGGGGCAAAAAATAATAATAAAATATTACTGGGGGTCTGCTATAAGCCACCAAATATAACAGAGGAGAATGAGAAACTGCTATTAGGACAAATAGACAAAGTAGCAAAAAATAATGAAGTGATTGTAATGGGGGATTTCAACTACCCGGATATTGACTGGGAAACTGAAACCTGTAGATCTCAGAAAGGAAAAAGGTTCTTGACAAATATTAAGGATAATTATCTCTCCCAACTAGTGCAGGAACCAACGAGAGGGAAGGCCGTGTTGGACTTAATATTGACTAATAGGCCTGATAGAATAACTGAGGTACAGATAGGGGGGCACCTAGGTAATAGCGATCATAATATTATCAATTTCAAAATGCCCTTCAGTAGGGTTATCAATAAGGGAACAACTAAAACATTAAACTTTAGGAGGGCGAAGTTTGATCAGCTGATAGAAAACCTTCAACTTATTGACTGGGACAAAGTACTTAATCAATGGAATACGAATAGTAAATGGGAAACCTTCAAAAGAATTCTGAATACTCAGTGCGAGAGGTATATACCGTATGGGAATAAAAGGGCCCGAAATAAGAGGAAACCAATATGGTTGAACAAGAACTTAAAAGGGGCGTTAAATAGCAAAAAAGAGGCATTCAAGAGATTAAAACAGGAAAACAGTAAGGAGGCACTAATGTGTTACAAGGAAAAAACGAGAACCTGTAAAAAACAAATAAAAATAGCGAAGGAGGAAACAGAGAAACGTATTGCTAGGGAAAGTAGATCAAATCCCAAACTGTTCTTTACGTATATAAATAGTAAAAGGATTAAATCGGATAATATTGGACCGATAAAAAGTGATGAAGGCAAAATCATAGAGAAAGATGAGGATAAAGCTAATCTATTAAATCATTTTTTTTCGACAACATTCACAAAGGAAATAGAACTAACAGGAGAAATGAGAAGTGACAAGCTTAATCCTCCACTAAGTATGACAAATCTAACCCAAGTTGAGGTACAGAAACGCCTCAGTAACATTAAAATAAACAAATCACCAGGACCTGATGGCATACACCCACGGGTACTAAGGGAACTAAGTAATGTGATAGACAGACCGTTATATCTTATATTTAAGGACTCTGTTGAGACTGGGTCTGTGCCACTTGATTGGCGACAGGCGAATGTAGTGCCAATGTTCAAAAAGGGAGCGAAAAGTGACACCGGAAACTATCGGCCGGTGAGTCTGACGTCCGTTGTGGGCAAAATTTTTGAAAGCTTCATTAAAGAGGCAATTACGGAGCATCTTGATGCTAATAATCTTTTAATCCCGAACCAACATGGATTCATGAGGAATCGCTCCTGCCAAACAAACCTGATTGACTTCTACGAGGAGGTTAGCTCTCGAGTAGATCAGGGGGAACCAGTGGATGTCGTGTATCTCGACTTCTCAAAAGCGTTCGATAGCGTGCCACATAATAGGTTGGTATACAAAATAAGAATGATGGGGCTGGGGGAAAATGTCTGCAAGTGGGTAGCTAACTGGCTAAAGGATAGAAGGCAGAGGGTGGTTATAAATGGAATATTCTCAGAATGGGTAAGCGTCACTAGTGGGGTACCACAGGAGTCTGTACTAGGCCCAATGTTATTTAATATCTTTATTAACGACATAGTCAACGGGATAAATAGTAAAATATCAATATTTGCAGATGACACAAAGTTATGTAAAACAATTAATACAAAAGAGGACAGTGCAGACCTACAGAGTGATTTGGATAAGCTGGGTAGGTGGAGCATTAAATGGCAAATGAGGTTTAACGAGGAGAAATGTAAGGTCATACATATGGGAAGGAAAAATGGAAGTCACCAGTACTCACTGAATGGGAAATCATTGGGGAATTCAGAGATGGAGAAGGACTTGGGCATCTTGATTGATAGCAAACTAAATTGGAGTGAGCAAAGTCAGGCCGCTGCTGTAAGGGCAAACAGGGTAATGGGATGTATCAGAAGAGGTATAGCTGCAAAGGATGAGAACATTGTTCTTCCACTGTACAAAGCACTGGTCAGACCACACTTGGAATACTGTGCTCAGTTATGGGCCCCAATATATAGAAAGGATATAAATGAGCTTGAAAAGGTACAAAGGAGGGCAACAAAATTAATAAAGGGAATGGAGGGACTGCAATACCTAGAGAGGTTGGCAAAACTAGGACTATTCAGCCTGGAAAAGAGAAGGTTGAGGGGGGACATAATAAATGTGTACAAATATGTTAGGGGACAGTATAGAGATCTTTCCCGGGATTTGTTCAAAAGGAGGGATATTACGGTAACAAGAGGGCACTCACTAAGACTGGAAGAGAAAAGGTTTCAGCACCAGCATAGGAAGGGGTTCTTTACGGTAAGAGCAGTGAGAATATGGAATTCACTGAGTGAGGAGACGGTAATGTCGGATTCACTACACCAGTTCAAGCGGGGACTGGATGCATTTCTAGATACCAGGCAGATTTCAGCATATACTTATAAATAAAATAAAATAGTAGGTTGATACAGGGATTTATTCTGACTGCTGGTTTCAGAGTCGGGAGGGAATTTTTCCTCAGGTGAAGATTGGCTAAATCATTTGGGGTTTTTGCCCTCCTCTGGATCAACTTTAGCAATTACAGAACTAACAGGTCGAACTTGATGGACGCAAGTCTTTATTCGGCTTTACAAACTATGTTACTATGTTACTATGTAACTATATAAAACCTTCTGGTTAAACCACTGTGAACTCCACAGCTCTTCCAAGGGGCAATGATATTGTCTTTTTATTTTACTGCGACCTCCACCACTCTTCCAAGGGGCATTGATATTGTCTTTTTATTCCATTGCGACCTCTACCACTCTTCCAAGGGGCATCAAAACCATCTTGCTATGCTACTGTGACGTCGACTTCTCTTCCAATGGGCATTAAAACCATCTGGTTAAACCACTCTGAACTCCACAGCTCTTCCAAGGGGCATTTGTAGTCTTTTTATTCCACTCTAACCTCCACCACTCTTCCAAGGGGCATTGACATTGTCTTTTTATTTCACTGCGACCTACACCACTCTTCCAAGGGGCATTAAAACCATATTGTTAAGCTACAGTGACCTCCACATCTCTTCCACGGGGCATAGATATTGTCTTTTTATTCCAATGCGACCTCCACCACTCTTCCAAGAGGCATTAAAACCGTCTTGTTAAGTTACTGAGACCTCCACGTCTCTTCCAAGGAGCGTTAAAACCGTCTGGTTTTACCACTCTGAACTCCACAGCTCTTCCAAGGGGCATTGTTATTGTCTTTTTATTCCACTGTTACCTCCACCACTCTTCCAAGGGGCATTGATATTGTCTTTTTATTCTACAACGACCTCCACCAGTCCTCCAAGAGGCATTAAAAACGTCTTGTTAAGCTACTGTGACCTCCACGTCTCTTCCACGGGGCATTGAAATTGTCTTTTTATTCCACTGTAACCTCCACCTCTCGTCCAAGGGGCATTGATATTGTCTTTTTATTCCACTGCGACCTCTACCACTCTTCCAAGGTGCATTGATAATATCTTTTTATTCCACTGCTACCTCCACCACTCTTTCAAGGCTCATTGATATTGTCTTTTTAATCCACTGCGACCTCCACCACTCTTCCAAGGGGCATTAAAACCGTCAATTTAAACAACTCTCAACTCCACAGCTCTTGTAAGGGGCTTTGATATTGTTTTTTATTCCACTGTAACCTCCAGCACTCTTCCTAGGGGCATTGATAGTACCTTTTTAATCCACTGCGACCTCCACCACTCTTCCAAGGGACATTGATATTGTCTTTTTATTCCACTGCAACCTTCACCCCTCTTCCAAGGATCATTGATACTGTCCTTTTTTTCCACTGTAACCTACACCACTCTTCTAAGGGGCATTGGTATTTTCTTTTTATTCCACTGCGACGTCCAACACTCTTCCATGGGGCATCGATAATGTTTTTTTAATCCACTGCGACCTCCACCACTCTTAAAAGGGGCATTAAAACCGTCTTGTTTAGCTACTGTGACCTCCAAGTTTTTTCCAAGGGGCAATAAAACCGTCTGGTTAAACCGCTCTTAGCTCCACAGCTCTTCCAAGGGGTATTGACAAGGTCTTTTTATTCCACTGCGACCTCCACCACTCTTCCAAGGGTCATTGATATTGTCTTTTTATTCCACTCTAACCTCCACCACTCTTCCAAGTGGCATTGATATTGTCTTTTTATTCCACTGCGACCTCCACCTCTCTTCCAAGGGGCATTAAAACCATCTTATTAAGCTACTGTGACCTCCAAGTCTCTTCCACGAGGCATTGATATTGTCTTTTTATTCCACTGCGACCTCCACCACTCTTCCAAGGGGCATTAAAACAGCCTTGATAAGCTACTGTGACCTCCACGTCTCTTCCAAGGGGCATTAAACCGTCTGGTTAAACCACTATGTACTCCACAGCTCTTCCAAGAGGCAATGATATTGTCCTTTTATTCGACTGCAACCTCCACCACTCTTACAAAGGGCATTGATATTGTTTCTGTTTTCCACTGCGACCTCCACCACTCTTCCAAGGGGCATAAAAATCGTCTTGTTATGCTACTGTGACCTCCACGTCCCTTCCACGGGGCATTGTTATTGTTTTTTTATTCCGTTGCGACCTCCACCACTCTTCCAAGGGGCATTAAACCCTCTTGTTATGGTACGGTGACCTCCAAGTCTCTTCCAAGGGGCATTAAAACCATCTGGTAAAACCGCTCTGAGCTCCACAGCTCTTCCAAGGGGCATTGACAATGTCTTTTTTTCCATTGTAACCTTCTGCACTCTTCCATGTGCATTGATATTGTCTTTTTATTCCTCTGCGATGTCCACGACTCTTCCAAGGGGCATTTAAACCATCTTGTTAACTACTGTGACCTCCAAGTTTCTTACACAGGGCATTGATATTGTCTTTTTATTCCACTGTAACCTCCACCACTCTTCCAAGGGGTCATTGATATTGTTTTTTCATTCCACTGTAACCTCCACCAATCTTCCAAGGGGCATTGATATTGTCTTTTTATTCCACTGCGACCTCCACCACTCATCTAAGGGGCTTTGATATTGTCTTTTAAATCCACAACGATCTCCACCACTCTTCCAAGGGGCATTAAAACAGTCTTGTTAAGCTACTGTGACCTCCTCGTCTCTACCAAGGGGCATTAAAACCGTCTGGTTAAATACTCTGAACTCCACAGCTCTTACAAGAGGCATTGATATTGTCTTTTTAATTCACTGCGACCTCCACCTCTCTTCCAAGTGCCATTAAAACCATCTTGTGAAGCTACTATGACCTCCACGTCCCTTCCACGGGGCATTCATATTGTCTTTTAATTCCACTGCGACCTCCACCACTCTTCCAAAGGGCATTGATATTGTCTTTTTAATCCACTGCGACATCCACCACTCTTCCAAGGGGCATTGATATTGTCTTTTTAATCCACTATGACCTCCACGTCTCTTCCAAGGGCATTAAAACCGTCAATTTAAACCACTCTGAACTCCACAGCTCTTCCAAGGAGCACTGGTATTCTCTTTTTTTCCACTCTAACCTCCACCACTCTTCCAAGGGGCATTGACGTTGTCTATTTATTCCACTGCGACCTCCACCACTCTTCCAAGGTTCATTAAGACCATCTTGTTAAGCTACAGTGACCTCCACAACTCTTCCATGGGGCACTGATAATGTCTTTTTATTCCACTGTAACCTCCACCACTCTTCCAGGGGGCATTGATTTTGTCCTTTTATTCCACTGCGACCTCTACCACTCTTCCAATGGGCATTGATATTGTCTTTTTAATCCACTGCAACCTCCACCACTCTTCCAAGGGGCATTAAAGCCGTCTTGTTAAGCTACCGTCACGTCCATGTTTATTCCACGGGGCATTGATTTTATCTTTTTATTCTACTGTAACCTCCACCACTCTTCCAAGTGGCATTGACATTGTCTTCTTATTCCACTGCGACTTCCACCTTTCTTCTAAGGGGCATTGATATTGTCTTTTTAATCCACGGCGACCTCCACCACTCTTCAAAGTGGCATTAAAACAGTCTTGTTAAGCTACTGTGACCTCCTTGTCTCTTCCAAGGGGCATTAAAACCGTCTGGTTAAACCACTCTGAACTCCACAGCTCTTCCAAGGGGCATTGATATTGTCTTTTTATTCCATTTTAACCTCCACCACTCTTCCAAGGGGCATAGATTTTGTCTTTTTATTCCACTGCGACCTCCACCACTCTTCCAGTGGGCATTGTTATTGTCTTTTTAATCCCCTGCAACCTCCACCACTCTTCCAAGGGGCATTAAAAACGTCTTGTTAAGCTACTGTTACCTCAACGTCCCTTACACGAGGCATTGATATTGTCTTTTTATTCCACTGCGACCTCCACCACTCTTCCAAGGGGCATTGATATTGTCTTTTTAATCCACTGCGAACTCAACCACTCTTCCAAGGGGCATTAAAACCGTCTTGTTATGCTACTGTGACGTCGACTTCTCTTCCAAGGGGCATTAAAACCATCTGGTTAAACCACTTCTCTTCCAAGGGGCATTTGTATTGTCTTTTTATTCCACTCTAACCTCCACCACACTTCCAAGGGGCATTGACCTTGTCTTTTTATTCCATTGCGACCTCCACCACTCTTCCAAGGGGCATTAAAATCATATTGTTAAGCTACAGTGATCTCCAAATCTCTTCCACGGGGCATTGATATTGTCTTTTTATTCCACTGTTACCTCCACAAATCTTCCAAGGGGCATTGATATTGTTTTTTTATTCCACTGTGACCTCCACCACTCTTCCAAGGGGCATTAAAACCGTCTTGTGAAGTTACTGTGACCTTCACGTCTCTTCCAAGGGGCAATAAAACCATCTGGTTAAACCACTCTGAACTCCACAGCTCTTCCAAGGGGCATTGGTATTGTCTTTTTATTCCACTCTAACCTCCACCACTCTTCCAAGGGGCATTGACATTGTCTTTTCATTCCAGTGCGACCTCCATCATTCTTTCAAGGGGCATTGATATTGTCTTTTTATTCCACTGCCACCTCCACCACTCTTCCAAGCGGCATTGATATTGTCTTTTTAATCCACTTCGACCTCCACCACTTTTCCAAGGGGCATTAAAAACGTCTTTTTAAGCTACAGTGACCCCACCTCACTTCCAATTTGCATTAAAACCATCTGGTTAAAACACTCTGAACTCCACAGCTCTTCCAAGGGGCATTGATATTGTCTTTTTATTCCACTCTATCTTCCACCACTCTTCCAAGGGTCATTGACATTGTCTTTTTATTAAACTGCGACCTCAACCATTTTTCCAAGGGGCATTAAAACTGTCTTGTTAAGCTACAGTGATCTCCACATCTCTTCCATGGGGCATTGATATTGTCTTTAAATTCCACTGTAACCTCCACCACTCTACCAAGGGGCATTGATATTTTATTTTTATTCCACTACGACCTCCACCACTCTTCCAAAGGGCATTGATATTGTCTTTTTAATCCACTGCGACCTCTGCCACTCTTCCAAAGGTCATTAAAACCTTCTTGTTAAGCTACTGTGACCTCCTCATCTCTTCCACAGGGCATTGATATTGTCTTTTCATTCCACTGCAACCTCCACCACTCTTCCATGTGGCATTAAAACTGTCTTGTTAAGCTACTGTGACCTCCATGTCTCTTTCACAGGGCATTGATATTGTCTTTTTATTCCACTTGAACCTCCAACATTCTTCCAAGGGGCATTGATATTGTCTTTTTATTCCACTGAGACTTCAACCACTACTTCAAGGAGCATTGACATTGTCGTTTTAATCCACTTCGACCTCCACCACTCTTCCAAGGGGCATTAAAACAGTCTTGTTAATCTTCTGTGACCTCCACGTCTCTTCCAAGGGGCATTAAAACCGTCAATTTAAACCACTCTCAACCCCACAGCTCTGGCAAGGCGCTTTCATATTGCTTTTTATTCCACTGTAACCTCCAGCACTCTTCCAAGGGGCATTAATATTGTCTTTTTATTCCACTGCGACTTTCACCACTCTTCCAAGGGACATTAAAACCGTCTTGTTAAGCTACGGTGACATCCACATCTCTTTCACGGTTCATTTATATTGTCTTTTTATTCCACTGTAAACTTCACCACTCTTCCAAGGGGCATTGATATTGTCTTTTTATTCCACTGCCACCTCCACCACTCTTCCAAGGGGCATTGATATTGTCTTTTTAATCCACTGCGACCTCCACCAATTTTCCAAGGGGCATTAAAAACGTCTTTTTAAGCTACTGTGACCTCCACGTCACTTCCAATGGGCATTGATATCGTCTTTTTATTCCACTCTAACCTCCACCACTCTTCCAAGGGGCATTGATATTGTCTTTTTATTTTACTGCGACCTCCACCACTCTTCCAAGGGGCATTAATATTGTCTTTTTATTCCACTGTGACCTCCACGTCTCTTCAAGGGGCATTGATATTGTATTTTTATTCAACTGTAACCTCCACCACTCTTCCAAGGGGCATTGATATTTTGTTTTTATTTTACTGCGACCTCCACCACTCTTCCAAGGGGCATTAATATTGTCTTTTTATTCCACTGCGACCTCCACCACTCTTCCAAGGGTCATTGATATTGTCTTTTTATTCCACTGTAGCCTCCACCACTCTTACCAGGGGCATTGATATTGTCTTTTTAATCCACGGCGACCTCTACCACTCCTCCAAGGGGCTTTAAAACAGTCTTGATAAGCTTCTGTGACCTCCACGTCTCTTCCAAATGGCATTAAAACAGCATGGTTAAACCACTCTGAACTCCACAGGTCTTCCAAGGGGCTTTGATATTGTCTTTTTATTCCACTGTAACCTCCACCACTCTTCCAAGGGGCATTGATATTGTCTTTTTATTTTACTGCGACCTCCACCACTCTTCCAAGGGGCATTAATATTGTCTTTTTACACCACTGCGACCTCCACCACTCTTCCAAGGGTCATTGATATTCTCTTTTTATTCCACTGTAACCTCCACCACTCTTCTAAGGGTCATTGATATTGTCTTTTTAATCCACTGCGACCTCCACCACTCTTCCAAGGGCCATTAAAACCGTCTTGTTAAGCTACTGTGACCTCCACGTCCCTTCCACGGGGCATTGATATTGTCTTTTCATTCCACTGCGACTTCCACCACTTATCCAATGGGCATTGATATTGTCTTTTTAATCCACTGCGACCTCCACAACTCTTCCAAGGGACATTGATATTGTCTTTTTATTCTACTGCGACCTTCACCCCTCTTCCAAGGAACATTGATATTGTCTTTTTTTTCCACTGTAACCTCCACCACTTTTCTAAGGGGGCATTGATATTTTCTTTTTATTCCACTGCGACCTCCACCACTCTTCCAAGGGACATCCATAATGTCTTTTTAATCCACTGCGACCTCCGCCACTCTTCCAAGGGGCATTAAAACCATCTTGTTAAGCTACTGTGACCTAGACGTCTCTTCCAAGGGGCATTAAAACCTAATCCACTGCGACCTCCGCCACTCTTCCAAGGGGCATTAAAACCATCTTGTTAAGCTACTGTGACCTAGACGTCTCTTCCAAGGGGCATTAAAACCGTCAATTTAAACCACTCTGAACTACACAGCTCTTGCAACAGGCACTGATATTGTCTTTTTATTCCACTGTAACCTCCACCACTCTTCCAAGGGGCATGGATTTTGTCTTTTTAATCCACTGCGACCTCCATCTCTCTTCCAAGAAGCATTAAAACCATCTTGTTTAGCTACTGTGACCTCTACGTCTATTCCACGGTGCCTTAAAACCATCTGGTTAAACCACTGTGAACTCCACAGCTCTTCCAAGGGGCATTGATATTGTATTTTTATTCCACTCTAACCTCCTCCACTCTTCCAAGGGGCATTGATATTGTCTTTTTATTTTACTGCGACCTCCACCACTCTTCCAAGGGCATTAATATTATCTTTTTATTCCACCGCGACCTCCACCACTCTTCCAAGGGTCATTGATATTGTCTTTTTATTCCACTGTAACCTGCACCACTCTTCCAGGGGCATTGATATTGTCTTTTTATTCCACCTGCGACCTTTACCTCTCTTCCAAGGGGCATTAAAACCATCTTGTTAAGCTACTGTGTCCTCCAAGTCTCTTCCACGAGGCATTGATATTGTCTTTTTAATCCACTGCGACCTCCACCACTCTTCCAAGGGGCATTAAAACAGTTTTGATAAGCTACTGTGACATCCAGGTCTCTTCCAAGGGGCATTAAAACCGTCTGGTTAAACCACTCTGAACTCCACAGCTCTTCTAAGAGGCATTGATATTGTCTTTTTATTCGACTGTAACCTCCACCACTCTTCCAAGGGGCATTAAAACCATCTTGTTAAGCTACAGTTACCTCCAAGTCTCTTCCACGAGGCATTGATATTGTCTTTTTATTCCAGTGCGACCTCCACCACTCTTCTAAGGGACATTGATATTGTCTTTTTAATCCACTGCGACCACCACCACTTTTCCAAGGGGCATTAAAACAGTCTTGATAAGCTACTGTGACCTCCACGTCTCTTCCAAGGGGCATTAAACCATCCAGTTAAACCACTCTGTACTCCACAGCTCTTCCAAGAGGCATAGATATTGTCTTTTTATTCGACTGTAACCTCCACCACTTTTCCAAGGGGCATTGATTTTGTCTCTGTTTTCCACTGCGACCTCCACTACTCTTCCAAGGGGCTTTGATATTGTCTTTTTATTCCACTCTAACCTCCACCACTCTTCCAAGGGGCATTGACATTGTTTATTTATTCCACTGCGACCTCCACCACTCTGCCAAGGGGCATTAAGACTATCTTGTTAAGCTACAGTGACCTCCACAACTCTTCCATGGGGCATTGATATTGTCTTTTTATTCCACTGTAACCTCCACCATTCTACCAAGGGGCATTGATTTTGTCTTTTTATTCCACTGCGACCTCTACCACTCTTCCAATGGGCATTGATATTGTCTTTTTAATCCACTGCAACCTCCACCACTCTTCCAAGGGGCATTAAAACAGTCTTGTTAAGCTACTGTGACCTCCACGTCTCTTCCAAGGGGCATTAAAACAGTCTGGCTAAACTACTCTGAACTCCACAGCTCTTCCAAGGGGCATTGATTTTGTCTTTTTATTCCACTGTAACCTCAACCACTCTTCCAAGGGGCATTGATTTTGTCTTTTTATTCCACTGCAACCTCCACCACTCTTCAAATGGGCATTGTTATTGTCTTTTTAATCCCCTGCAACCTCCACCACTCTTCCAAGGGGCATTAAAACCATCTTTTTAAGCTACTGTGAATTTCACGTCCCTTCCACGGGGCATTGATATTGTCTTTTTATTAAACTGCGACCTCCACCACTTTTCCAAGGGGCATTGATATTGTCTTTTTAATCCACTGCGAACTCCACCACTCTTCCAAAGGGCATTATAACCGTCTTGTTATGCTACTGTGACGGTGACCGTGACTTCTCTTCCAAGGGGCATTAAAACATCTGGCTAAACCACTCTGAACTCCACAGCTCTTCCAAGGGGCATTTGTATTGTCTTGTTATTCCACTCTAAACTCCACCACTCTTCCAAGGGGCATAGACATTGTCTTTTTATTCCACTGCGACCTCCACCACTCTTCCAAGGGGCAATAAAACCATATTGTTAAGCTACAGTGACCTCCACATCTCTTCCACGGGGCATTGATATTGTCATTTATTCCACTGTAACCTCCACCAATCTTCCAAGGGGCATTGATATTGTTTTTTTATTCCACTCCGACCTCCACCATTAAAACCGTCTTCTTAAGTTACTGTGACCTCCACGTCTCTTCCAAGGAGCGTTAAAACCGTCTGGTTATACCACTCTGAACTCCACAGCTCTTCCAAGGGGCATTATTATTGTCTTTTTATTCCACTGCGACCACCACCACTCTTCCAAGGCGCATTGATATTGTCTTTTTATTTTACTGCGACCTCCACCACTCTTCCATGGGGCATTAATATTGTATTTTTATTCCACTGCGACCTCCACCACTCTTCCAAGGGTCATTGATATTGTCTTTTTATTCCACTGCAACCTTCACCACTCTTCCAAGGGGCATTGATATTGGTTTTTTATTCCACTGCAACCTCCACCTCTCTTCCAAGGGGCATTAAAACCATCTTGTTAAGCTACTGTGACCTCCAAGTCTCTTCCAGGAGGCATTGATATTGTCTTTTTATTCCACTGCGACCTCCACATCTCTTCCATGTGGAATTGATATTGTCTTTTTATTCCACTGCGACCTCCACCACTCTTCTAAGGGGCATTGATATTGTCTTTTTAATCCACTGCGACCTCCACCACTCTTCCAAGGCTCGTTAAAATAGTTTTGATAAACTACTGTGACCTCCACGTCTCTTCCAAGGGGCATTAAAACCGTCTGGTTAAACCACTCTGAACTCCACAGCTCTTCCAAGATGCGTTGATATTGTCTTTTTATTCGATTGTAACCTCCACCACTCTTCCAAGGGGCATTAAAACCGTCTTGTTAAGCTACTGTGACCTCCACGTCTCTTCCAAGGGGCATTAAAACCATCAATTTAAACCACTCTGAACTCCACAGCTTTTGCAAGAGGCATTGATATTGTCTTTTTATTTCACTGTAACCTCCACCACTCTTCCAAGGGGCATTGATATTGTCTTTTTATTCTACTGTAACCTCCACCAATCGTCCAAGGGGCATTGATATTGTCTTTTTATTCCACTGTAACCTCCATCACACTTCCAAGGGTCATTGATTTTGTCTTTTTAATCCACTGCGACCTCCAACACTCTTCCAAGAAGCATTAAAACCGCCTTGTTAAGCTACTGAGACCTTCACGTCTATTCCACGGTGCCTTAAAACCTTCTGGCTAAACCACTGTGAACTTCACAGCTCTTCCAAGGGGCATTGATATTGTCTTTTTATTCCACTGTAACCTCCACCACTCTTCCAAGAGGCATTGATATTGTCTTTTTATTTTACTGCGACATTCACCACTCTTCCAAGGGGCATTGATATTGTCTTTTTATTTTACTGCGACATTCACCACTCTTCCAAGGAGCATTGATATTGTTTTTTTATTCCACTCCGACCTCCACCACTCTTCCAAGGGGCATTAAAACCGTCTTGTTAAGTTACTGTGACCTCCACGTCTCTTCCAAGGAGCGTTAAAACCGTCTGGTTATACCACTCTGAACTCCACAGCTCTTCCAAGGGGTATTATTATTGTCTTTTTATTCCACTGCGACCACCACCACTCTTCCAAGGGGCATGGATATTGTCTTTTTATTTTACTGCGACCTCCACCACTCTTCCAAGGGGCATTAATATTGTCTTTTTATTCCACTGCGACCTCCACCACTCTTCCAAGGGTCATTGATATTGTCTTTTTATTCCACTGCAACCTCCACCACTCTTCCAAGGGGCATTGATATTGTCTTTTTATTCCCCTGCGACCTCCACCTCTCTTCCAAGGGGCATTAAAACCATCTTGTTAAGCTACTGTGACCTCCAAGTCTCTTCCAGGAGGCATTGATATTGTCTTTTTATTCCACTGCGACCTCCACATCTCTTCCAAGTGGAATTGATATTGTCTTTTTATTCCACTGCGACCTCCACCACTCTTCTAAGGGGCATTGATATTGTCTTTTTAATCCACTTCGACCTCCACCACTCTTCCAAGGCGCAATAAAATAGTTTTGATAAACTACAGTGACCTCCACGTCTCTTCCAAGGGGCATGAAAACTGTCTGGTTAAACCACTCTGAACTCCACAGCTCTTCCAAGATGCATTGATATTGTCTTTTTATTCGACTGTAACCTCCACCACTCTTCCAAGGGGCATTAAAACCGTCTTGTTAAGCTACTGAGACCTCCACGTCTCTTCCAAGGGGCATTAAAACCGTCAATCTAAACCACTCTGAACTCCACAGCTCTTGCAAGAGGCATTGATATTGTCTTTTTATTCCACTGTAACCTCCACCACTCTTCCAAGAGGCATTGATATTGTCTTTTTATTTTACTGCGACATTCACCACTCTTCCAAGGGGCATTAATATCGTCTTTTTATTCCACTGCGACCTCCACCACTCTTCCAAGGGTCATTGATATTGTCCTTAAATTCCACTGTAACCTCCACATCTCTTCCAAGGGGAATTGATAATGTCTTTTTATACCACTGCGACCTCCACCACTCTTCTAAGGGTCACTGATATTGTCTTTTTAATGCACTGCGACCTCCACCACTCTTCCAAGGGGCATTAAAACCGTCTTGTTAAGCTACTGTGACCTCCACGTCCCTTCCACGGGGCATTGATATTGTCTTTTTATTCCACTGCGACCTCCACCACTCTTCCAAAGGGCATTGATATTGTCTTTTTAATCCACTGCGACCTCCACCACTCTTCCATGAGACATTGATATTGTCTTTTTATTCCACTGCGACCTTCACCCCTCTTCCAAGGAACATTGATATTGTCTTTTTTTTCCACTGTAACCTCCACCACTCTTCTAAGGGGCATTGATATTTTCTTTTTATTCCACTGCGACCTCCATCACTCTTCCAAGGGGCATCGATAATGTGTTTTTAATCCACTGCGACCTCCACACTCTTCCAAGGGGCATAAAAGCCATCTTGTTAAGCTGCTGTGACCTCCACGTCTCTTCCAAGGGGCATTAAAACCGTCAATTTAAACCACTCTCAACTCCACAGCTCTTGCAAGAGGCATTGATATTGTCTTTTTATTCCACTGTAACCTCCACCACTCTTCCAAGGGGCATTGATATTTTCTTTTATTTTACTGCGACCTCCACCACTCTTCCAAGGGGCATTAATATTGTCTTTTTATTCCACTGCGACCTCCACCACTCTTCCAAGGGTCATTGATATTGTCTTTTTATTCCACTGCAACCTCCAGAACTCTTCCAAGGGGCATTGATATTGTCTTTTTATTCCACTGCGACTTTCACCTCTCTACCAAGGGACATTAAAACAGTCTTGTTAAGCTACTGAGACCTCCACGTCTATTCCACGGTGCATTAAAACCTTCTGGCTAAACCACTGTGAACTCCACAGCTCTTCCAAGGGGCATTGATATTGTATTTTTATTCCACTGTAACATCCACCACTCTTCCAAGAGGCATTGATATTGTCTTTTTATTCCACTGCGACCTCCACCACTCTTCCAAGGGGCATTGATATTGTCTTTTTATTCCACTGTAACCTCCACCACTCTTCCAAGGGGCATTGATATTGTCTTTTTATTCCACTGCGACCTCCACCTCTCTTCCAAGGGGCATTAAAACCATCTTGTTAAGCTACTGTGACTTCCAAGTCCATTCCACGAGGCATTGATATTGTCTTTTTATTCCACTGCGACCTCCACATCTCTTCCAAGGGGAATTGATATTGTATTTTTATACCACTGCGACCTCCACCACTCTTCTAAGGGGCATTGATATTGTCTTTTTAATCCACTGCGACCTCCACCACTCTTCCAAGGGGCATTAAAACAGTCTTGATAAGCTACTGTGACCTCCACGTCTGTTCCAAGGGGCATTAAACCGTCTGGTTAAACCACTCTGTACTCCACAGCTCTTCCAAGAGACATTGATGTTGTCTTTTTATTCGACTGTAACCTCCACCACTATTCCAAGGGGCATTGATATTGTCTCTGTTTTCCACTGCGACCTCCATCACTCTTCCACGGGACTTTGATGTTGTCTTTTTTTTCCACTGCGACCTCCACATCTCTTCCAAGGGAAATTGATATTGTCTTTTTAATCCACTGCGACCTCCACCACCCTTCTAAGGGGCATTGATATTGTCTTTTTAATCCACTGCGACCTCCACCACTCTTCCAAGGGGCATTAAAACAGTCTTGATAAGCTACTGTGACCTCCACGTCTCTTCCAAGTGGCATTAAACCATCTTGTTAAACCACTCAGTACACCACAGCTCATCAAAGGGGCATTGATATTGTCTTTTAATTCCACTGTAACCTGCACCACTTTTCCTATGAGAACTGATATTGTCTTTTTATTATTATTATTATTATTTATTATTATAGCGCCATTTATTCCATGGCGCTTTACATGTGATAGGGATATACATAACATAAGCTGTTACATAATCTGAACAAAACGAGTCAGCGACTGGTACAGGAGGAGCGAGAACCCTGCCCGCGAGGGCTCACATTCTAGAAGGGATGGGTGAGGATACAATAGGTGAGGTTAGAGCTGGTCGTGCAGCAGTGGTTACTGCAGGTTGTAGGCTTGTTGGAAGAGGTGGGTCTTTAGGTTTCTTTTGAAGGTTTCCACGGTCGGCGAGAGTCTGATGTGTTGGAGTAGAGAGTTCCAGAGTAGGGGGGATGCACGGGAGAAATCTTGTATACGATTGTGGGAGGAGGAGATAAGAGGGAAGTAGAGAAGGAGATCTTGTGAGGATCGGAGGTTGCATGCAGGTAAGTACCGGGACTCTAGGTCACAGATGTATGGGGGAGACAGGTTGTGGATGGCTTTGTATGCCATGGCTAGAGTTTTGAACTGGATTCTCTGGGCAATGGGGAGCCAGTGAAGAGATTGACAGAGAGGAGAGGCCGGGGAATAGCGGGGGGACAGGTGAATTAGTCGAGCAGCAGAGTTTAGGATAGATTGGAGAGGCGCAAGACTGTTGTAAGGGAGGCCACGGAGCAGGAGGTTGCAGCAGTCGAGGCTGGATATGATGAGGGCATGCACTAGTGTTTTTGCAGAGTCTTTGCTGAGGAATGCACGGATCCGGGAGATGTTTTTGAGTTGGAGTCGGCAGGAAGTGGAAAGGGCTTGGATATGTGGCTTGAAGGAGAGATCAGAGTCCAGGGTTACTCCAAGTCAGCGAGCTTGTGGGAGTGGGGAGAGTGAACAGCCATTGACATTGATGGCTAGGTCAGATGGTAGATGTGAATGAGAGGGTGGAAAGATGATGAACTCTGTTTTATCCATGTTGAGTTTTAGAAATCTGTCAGAGAAGAAGGATGACATGGCGGACAGACATTGTGGGATTTTGGTTAGTAGGGAGAAGATATCGGGTCCAGAGAGGTAGATCTGTGTGTCGTCAGCATAGAGGTGATACTGAAAACCGTGAGACTCTATGAGCTGTCCCAGGCCTAAGGTGTAGATGGAGAAGAGCAGAGGTCCTAGAGCTGAACCTTGGGGGACACCGACAGATAGGGGGCGAGATGAGGAGGTGGTGCGTGAGTTGGAGACTCTGAATGTCCTGTCTGTTAAGTATGAGGAGATCCAAGATAGAGCCAAGTCCGTGATGCCAAGAGATGAGAGAATCTGGAGTAAGAGGGAATGGTCCACTGTGTCAAAGGCAGATGACAGGTCCAGAAGGAGGAGGATGGAGTAGTGTTGCTTGGATTTGGCATTTAGTAGGTCGTTGGTGACTTTGGTCAGGGCAGTTTCAGTCGAGTGATGCGGTCGGAATCCAGATTGCAGGTGGTCGAAGAGGGAGCAGGAGGAGAGGTGGGAGGGCAGTTCAAGGTGGACATGTTGTTCTACTAGTTTTGAGGCAAAGGGGAGGAGCGATATGGGGCGGTAGCTAGTCAGAGAGGAAGGGTCAAGGGAGGGCTTTTTGAGGATGGGTGTGATTGCGGCATGTTTGAAACATGAGGGGAAGACACCGGTTGTTAGTGACAGATTGAAGAGGTGGGTTAGGGTTGGGATGAAGACTGTGGTAAGGTTAGTGATGAGGTGGGATGGGATTGGGTCAAGTTCGCTGGTGGTGAGGTGTGATTTGGAGAGTAAAGAGGAGACTTGACCTTCTGTAATGGTGGAGAAGTGGGGTTTGGAGGAGGAGGGTTGAATAGATATGAGGAGGGGTTGTGCGGACTTTAGGCAAAATTTTTGTCTGATGGTGTCAATCTTCTGTTTGAAGAATGAGGCAAAGTTGTCGGCTGAGATGAGAGAAGAGGGAGGAGGTGCTGGGGGACGAAGGAGAGAGTTGAAAGTGTTAAATAGCTGTTTAGGGTTGTGAGATAGGGAGGATATGAGAGATGAGAAGTAGGTTTGTTTTGCTGTAGTGAGTGCGGACTTGAAATTAGTGAGGGATTGCTTGAATGCGATGAAGTGCTCGATGGAGTGAGACCTTTTCCATCTCCGCTCCGCAACCCTGGAGGCCCAGCGCAGTTCTTTAGAAAGTTTAGTGTGCCAGGGTTGCCTCTTGAATGTGCGAGATGTGGTGTGCGTGAGAGGGGCGATCGAGTCTAGAGCTGCAGCTATTGTTGTTTTATATGAAGCAGCAGCAACATCTGCATCGTGTAAGGTATTTATGTCTGTAAGAGGGAGGAGGGATTCAGAGAGTGAGTGTAAGTCAAGGTGTTTGAGATTTCTGCGAGGGTATGCAAGTTTGTGGAGTGGGGATTGTTGCCCCGGGGAGGAGAGAGAAGAGAATGTAAGTAGGCTGTGATCAGAGAGAGGGAGAGGTGAGTTAGAGAGGTTAGATAGGGAAGAGATGCGGGTGAAGATGAGGTCCAGTGTGTGGCCATCTTTGTGGGTGGGTGTGGAAGACCATTGAGTGAGTCCGAAGGAGGAAGTGAGAGATAGGAACTTAGAGACAGACGAGTGGGAAGTGTTAATGGGGATGTTGAAGTCACCCATTATGATAGTGGGGATCTCAGTGGAGAGGAAGTGAAGCAGCCAGGTGGGGAAGTGGTCTAAGAAGGTGGTGGCTTGACCTGGGGGTCGGTAATCGACGGCCAGTTGGAGGTTGGAGGGGGAATAGATGCGCACACAGTGCACCTCAAAAAAGGGGAGTGTAACGGAGGGTGGCAGTGGGATTTGGATGAAAACGCAGTGTTCTGATAGGAGAATACCTACGCCTCCGCCATGTTTGCCGTTGGGGCGGGGGGTGTGGGAAAGGTGGAATCCGCCATATGAAAGTGCAGCTGGGGAGGCTGTGTCAGAGGGTGTGAGCCTGGTTTCAGTGATGGCGAGGAAGGAAAGTTTGTTTGTAATGAAAAGATCGTGGATGAAGGAAAGTTTGTTGCAGACAGAGCGAGCGTTACATATAGCTCCTGTTAGAGCAACTAAGTTAGTGGGGATTGGTTGGATGGGTATGAGGTTAGAAGGGTTGCGACAGTTTGTGGAAGGTCGTGGATAGGAGGAAGAAGTAACTGTGGGGATATGGCAAGGAGGACCAGGATTTGGAGAGATATCTCCAGCAGTGAGGAGGAGCAGAGAAAGTGTTAGCAGGTGGGAGCAAGAGAGAGCATGAGGTGGCTGCCTGTGTTTGGAGATCCAGGATTGAATGTTTAGGAATAATTTGGAGGAGGAGGTGAGATGAATGGGGAGGATGGAGGGAGAGATGAAGAGTTTCTTACTAGGTGTAGGGATTTGAGGGGTTACTAGAAAGTGGAGGACTATAGAGGAAAAAGTGAGAGCTAACAGAAACATAGTTAAAAGAGAGTAAGAGGTCTAATTGTTGGTGACCTGACTCCTGCCCTGAATAACTGCCTCTGAAATAACTGCCACTTATCTCCGAATCCACTTTGCACAAGAAGATGCGTGCACCCCTTACAGAGCTTCTAAATATATAGGGCACATTAAACTATCAGGTGAAGGGCATTGTGGGAGCTGCATATGGCTAAATTAGCAGCTGGTCGTCTCACCAGGAGATGGCTGGGTGATCAAACACAGAGCTAGGACTCTAGTCTCTGCAGTTTAGCACCTCTAAAAATCAGATAAGATCTATAGTGGGGAAGGGACAGACATGTGTGGGTATTGAATGGAGTGGGACAGATAAAGCAGAGAAGTTATGCAGAGCATGTACCAGTGAGGTGAATCAGCAAAGCAGAGCATTAGATTACATTAGACACAGCAAGCAGAGAAGCTATGCAGAGCATGTTCCAGTGAGTTGAATCAGCAAAGCAGAGCATTAGATTACAGCAGACACAGCAAGCAGATAAGTTATGAAGAGCATGTACCAGTGAGGTGAATCAGCAAAGCAGAGCATTAGATTACAGCAGACACAGCAAGCAGAGAAGTTATGCAGAGCATGTACCAGTGAGGTTATTCCACTGCGACCTCCAACAATCTTCCAAGTGGCATTAAAACCATCTTGTTAAGCTACTGTGACCTCCACGTCCCTTCCACGGGGCATTAATATTGTCTTTATATTCCACTGTAACCTCCACTACTCTTCCAAGGTTCATTGATATTGTCTTTTTAATCCACTGCGACCTCCACCACTCTTCCAAGGGGCATTAAAACCGTCTTGTTAAGCTACTGTGACCTCCATGTCTCTTCCAAGGGGCACTAAAACCATTTGTTTAAACCACTCTGTACTCCACAGCTCTTCCGAGGGGCATTGATATTGTCTTTTCATTTCACTGTAACTTCCACCACTCTGCCAAGGGGCATTAAAACCATCTTGTTAAGCTACTGTGATGTCCTCGTCTCTTGCACGGGGCATTGATATTGTCTTTTTATTCCACTGTAACCTCCACCACTGTTCCAAGAGGAATTGATATTGTCTTTTTATTCCACTGCGACCTCCACCACTCTGCCAAGGGGCATTAAAACCGTCTTGTTAAGCTACTGTGACCTCCAAGTCTCTTCCAAGGGGCATTAAAACCGTCTGGTTAAACCGCTCTGAGCTCCACAGCTCCTCCAAGGGACATTGACAATGTATTTTTATTCAATTGTAACCTTCTACACTCTTCCAAGTGCATTGATATTGTCTTTTTATTCCTCTGCGACGTCCACGACTCTTCCAAGGGGCATTAAAACTGTCTTGTTAAGCTAATGTGACCTCCAAGTTTCTTACACAGGGCATTGATATTGTCTTTTTATTCCACTGTAACCTCCACCACTCTTCCAAGTGGGATTGATATTGTCTTTTTATTTTAATGCGAACTCCACCACTCTTCCAAGGGGCATTAATATTGTCTTTTTATTCCACTGCAACCTCCACCACTCTTCCAAGGGTCATTGATATTGTCTTTTTATTCCACTGTAACCTCCACCACTGTTCCAAGGGGCATTGATTTTGTCTTTTTAATCCACTGCGACCTCCATCTCTCTTTCAAGAAGCATTAAAACCATCTTGCTTAGCTGCTGTGACCTCCACGTACCATCCACAGGGCATTGTTATTGTCTTTTTATTTCACTGCGACCTCCACCACTCTGCCAAGGGGCATTAAAACCATCTTGTTAAGCTACTGTGATGTCCTCGTCTCTTCAACGGGGCATTGATATTGTCTTTTTATTCCACTGTAACCTCCCCCACTCTTCCAAGAGGAATTGATATTGTCTTTTTATTAAACTGTAACCTCCACTACTCTTCCAAGGTTCATTGATATTGTCTTTTTAATCCACTGCGACCTCCACCACTCTTCCAAGGGGCATTAAAACCGTCTTGTTAAGCTACTGTGACCTCCATGTCTCTTCCAAGGGGCACTAAAACCATTTGGTTAAACCACTCTGTACTCCACAGCTCTTCCGAGGGGCATTGATATTGTCTTTTCATTTCACTGTAACTTCCACCATTCTGCCGAGGGGCATTAAAACCATCTTGTTAAGCTACTGTGATGTCCTCGTCTCTTCAACGGGGCATTGATATTGTCTTTTTATTCCACTGTAACCTCCCCCACTCTTCCAAGAGGAATTGATATTGTCTTTTTATTAAACTGTAACCTCCACTACTCTTCCAAGGTTCATTGATATTGTCTTTTTAATCCACTGCGACCTCCACCACTCTTCCAAGGGGCATTAAAACCGTCTTGTTAAGCTACTGTGACCTCCATGTCTCTTCCAAGGGGCACTAAAACCATTTGGTTAAACCACTCTGTACTCCACAGCTCTTCCGAGGGGCATTGATATTGTCTTTTCATTTCACTGTAACTTCCACCATTCTGCCGAGGGGCATTAAAACCATCTTGTTAAGCTACTGTGATGTCCTCGTCTCTTCCACGGGGCATTGATATTGTCTTTTTATTCCACTGTAACCTCCACCACTGTTCCAAGAGGAATTGATATTGTCTTTTTATTCCACGGTAACCTCCACTACTCTTCCAAGGTTCATTGATATTGTCTTTTTAATCCACTGCGACCTCCACCACTCTGCCAAGGGGCATTGAAACCGTCTTGTTAAGCTACTGTGACCTCCAAGTCTCTTCCAAGGTTCATTAAAACCGTCTGGTTAAACCGCTCTGAGCGCCACAGCTCCTCCAAGGGGCATTGACAATGTCTTTTTATTCAAATGTAACCTTCTGCACTCTTCCAAGTGCATTGATATTGTCTTTTTATTCCTCTGCGACGTCCACGACTCTTCCAAGGGGCATTAAAACTGTCTTGTTAAGCTAATGTGACCTCCAAGTTTCTTACACAGGGCATTGATATTGTCTTTTTAGTCCACTGTAACCTCCACCACTCTTCCAAGTGGCATTGATATTGTCTTTTTATTTTAATGCGACCTCCACCACTCTTCCAAGGGGCATTAATATTGTCTTTTTATTCCACTGCAACCTCCACCACTCTTCCAAGGGTCATTGATATTGTCTTTTTATTCCACTGTAACCTCCACCACTCTTCCAAGGGGCATTGATATTGTCTTTTTATTTTACTGCGACCTCCACCACTCTTCCAAGGGGCATTAATATTGTCTTTTTATTCCACTGCAACCTCCACCACTCTTCCAAGGGTCATTGATATTGTCTTTTTAATCCACTGCGACCTCCATCACTCTTCCAAGAAGCATTGAAACCGTCTTGTTAAGCTGCTGTGACCTCCACGTCTATTCCATAGTGCATTAAAACTTTCTGGTTAAACCACTGTGATCTCCACAGCTCTTCCAAGGGGCATTGATATTGTCTTTTTATTCCACTGTAACCTCCACCACTCTTCCAAGGGGCATTGATATTGTCTTTTTATTTTACTGCGACCTCCACCACTCTTCCAAGGGGCATTAATATTGTCTTTTTATTCCACTGCGACCTCCACCACTCTTCCAAGTGTCATTGATATTGTCTTTTTATTCCACTCTAACTTCCACCACTCTTCCAAGGGGCATTGATATTGTCTTTTTATTCCACTGCGACCTCCACCTCTCTTCCAAGGGGCATTAAAACCATCTTGATATGCTACTGTGACCTCCAAGTCTATTCCACGAGGCATTGATATTGTCTTTTTATTCCACTGCGACCTCCACATCTCTTCCAAGTGGAATTCATATTGTCTTTTTATTCCACTGCGAACTCCACCACTCTTCTAAGGGGCATTGATATTGTCTTTTTAATCCACTGCGACCTCCACCACTCTTCCAAGGGGCATTAAAACCGTCTTGTTAAGCTACTGTGACCTCCATGTCTCTTCCAAGGGGCACTAAAACCATTTGGTTAAACCACTCTGTACTCCACAGCTCTTCCAAGAGGCATTGATATTGTCTTTTTATTCGACTGTAACCTCCACCACTCTTCCAAGGGGCATTAAAACCGTCTTGTTAAGCTACTGTGCCCTCCACGTCTCTTCCAAGGGGCATTAAAACCGTCAATTTAAACCACTCTGAACTCCACAGCTCTTCCAAGAGGCATTGATATTGTCCTTTTATTCCACTGTAACCTCCACCACTCTTCCAAGTTGCATTGATTTTGTCTTTTTAATCCACTGCGAGCTCCAACACTCTTCCAAGAAGCATTAAAACCGTCTTGTTCAGCTACTGTGACCTCCACGTCTATTCCACGGTGCCTTAAAACCTTCTGGTTAAACCACTGTGAACTCCACAGCTCTTCCAAGGGGCATTGATATTGTCTTTTTATTCCACTGTAACCTCCACCACTCTTCCAAGTGGCATTGATATTGTCTTTTTATTTTAATGGGACCTCCACCACTCTTCCAAGGGGCATTAATATTGTCTTTTTATTCCACTGCAACCTCCACCACTCTTCCAACGGTCATTGATATTGTCTTTTTATTCCACTGTAACCTCCACCACTCTTCCAAGGGGCATTGATATTGTATTTTTATTTTACTGCAACCTCCACCACTCTTCCAAGGGGCATTAATATTGTCTTTTTATTTCACTGCAACCTCCACCACTCTTCCAAGGGTCATTGATATTGTCTTTTTAATCCACTGCGACCTCCATCACTCTTCCAAGAAGCATTGAAACCGTCTTGTTAAGCTACTGTGACCTACACGTCTATTCCACAGTGCATTAAAACTTTCTGGTTAAACCCCTTTGATCTCCACAGCTCTTCCAAGGGGCATTGATATTGTCTTTTTATTCCACTCTAACCTCCACCACTCTTCCAAGGGTCATTGATATTGTCTTTTTATTTTACTGCGACCTCCACCACTCTTCCAAGGGTCATTAATATTGTCTTTTTATTCCACTGTGACCTTCACGTCTCTTCCAAGGGGCATTGATATTGTCTTTTTATTTAATTGGTACCTCCACCACTCTTCCAAGGGGCATTGATATTGTCTTTTTATTCCACTGTAACCTCCACCATTCTTCCAAGGGACTTTGATATTGTCTTTTTATTCCACTGTAACCTCCACCACTCTTCCAAGGTGCATTGATATTGTCTTTTTATTTTACTGCAACCTCCACCACTCTTCCAAGGGGCATTAATATTGTCTTTTTATTCCACTGCAACCTCCACCACTCTTCCAAGGGTCATTGATATTGTCTTTTTAATCCACTGCGACCTCCATCACTCTTCCAAGAAGCATTGAAACCGTCTTGTTAAGCTACTGTGACCTCCACGTCTATTCCACAGTGCATTAAAACTTTCTGGTTAAACCACTGTGATCTCCACAGCTCTTCCAATGGGCATTGATATTGTCTTTTTATTCCACTCTAACCTCCACCACTCTTCCAAGGGTCATTGATATTGTCTTTTTATTTTACTGCGACCTCCACCACTTTTCCAAGGGGCATTAATATTGTCTTTTTATTCCACTGTGACCTTCACGTCTCTTCCAAGGGGCATTGATATTGTCTTTTTATTTAATTGGTACCTCCACCACTCTTCCAAGGGGCATTGATATTGTCTTTTTATTCCACTGTAACCTCCACCATTCTTCCAAGGGACTTTGATATTGTCTTTTTATTCCACTGTAACCTCCACCACTCTTCCAAGGGGATTTGATAGTCTTTTTATTCCACTGCGATCTCCACCACACTTCCAAGGGGCATGAAAACCGTCTTGATAAGCTACTGTGACCTCCACGTCCCTTCCACGGGGCATTGATATTGTCTTTTTATTCCACTGCGACCTCCACCACACTTCCAAGGGACATTGATATTGTATTTTGAATCCACTGCGACCTCCACCACTCTTCCAAGGGACATTGATATTGTCTTTTTATTCCACTGCGACCTTCACCCCTCTACCAAGGAACATTGATATTGTCTTTTTTTTCCACTGTAAACTCCACCACTCTTCTAAGGGTCATTGATATTTTCTTTTTATTCCACTGCGACCTCCACCACTCTTCCAAGGGGCATCGATAATGTCTTTTTAATCCACTGCGAACTTCACCACTCTTCCAAGGGGCATTAAAACCGTCTTGTTAAGCTACTGTGACCTCCACGTCTATTATAAGGGGCATTAAAAACGTCAATTTAAACCACTCTGAACTCCACAGCTCTGGGAAGAGGCATTGATATTGTCTTTTTATTCCACTGTAACCTCCACCACTCTTCCAAGGGCCATTGATTTTGTCTTTTTAATCCACTGCGACCTCCATCTCTCTTCCAAGAAGCATTAAAACCATCTTGTTTATCTACTGTGAACTCCACGTCTATTCCATGGTGCCTTAAAACCTTCTGGTTAAACCACTGTGAACTCCACAGCTCTTCCAAGGGGCATTGATATTGTCTTTTTATTCCACTGTAACCTCCACCACTCTTCCAAGGGGCATTGATATTGTCTTTTTATTTTACTGCGACCTCCACCACTCTTCCAAGGGGCATTAATATTGTCTTTTTATTCCACTGCGACCTCCACCACTCTTCCAAGTGTCATTGATATTGTCTTTTTATTCCACTCTAACTTCCACCACTCTTCCAAGGGTCATTGATATTGTCTTTTTATTCCACTGCGACCTCCACGTCTCTTCCAAGGGGCATTAAAATCATCTTGTTATGCTACTGTGACCTCCAAGTCTATTCCACGAGGCATTGATATTGTCTTTTTATTCCACTGCGACCTCCACATCTCTTCCAAGTGGAATTCATATTGTCTTTTTCTTCCACTGCGACCTCCACCACTCTTCTAAGGGGCATTGATATTGTCTTTTTAATCCACTGCGACCTCCACCACTCTTCTAAGGGGCATTAAAACAGTTTTGATAAGCTACTGTGACCTCCACGTCTCTTCCAAGGGGCATTAAAACTGTCTGGTTAAACCACTCTGAACTCCACAGCTCTTCCAAGAGGCATTGATATTGTGTTTTTATTTGACTGTAACCTCCACCACTCTTCCAAAGGCCATTAAAACCGTCTTTTTAAGCTACTGTGACCTCAACGTCTCTTCCAAGGGGCATTAAAACCGTCAATTTAAACCACTCTGAACTCCACAGCTCTTCCAAGAGGCATTGATATTGTCTTTTTATTCCACTGTAACCTCCACCACTCTTCCAAGTTGGATTGATTTTGTCTTTTTAATCCACTGCGACCTCCATCACTCTTCCAAGAAGCATTAAAACCATCTTGTTCAGCTACTGTGACCTCCACGTCTATTCCACGGTGCCTTAAAACCTTCTGGTTAAACCACTGTGAACTCCACAGCTCTTCCAAGGGGCATTGATATTGTCTTTTTATTCCACTGTAACCTCCACCACTCTTCCAAGTGGCATTGATATTGTCTTTTTATTTTAATGCGACCTCCACCACTCTTCCAAGGGGCATTAATATTGTCTTTTTATTCCACTGCAACCTCCACAACTCTTCCAAGGGTCATTGATATTGTCTTTTTATTCCACTGTAACCTCCACCACTCTTCCAAGGGGCATTGATATTGTCTTTTTATTTTACTGCGACCTCCACCACTCTTCCAAGGGGCATTAATATTGTCTTTTTATTCCACTGCGACCTCCACCACTCTTCCAAGGGTCATTGAAATTGTCTTTTTATTCCACTGTAACCTCCACCACTCTCCCAAGGGGCATTGATATTGTCTTTTTATTTTACTGCGACCTCCACCACTCTTCCAAGGGGCATTAATATTGTCTTTTTATTTTACTGCGACCTCCACTTCTCTTCCAAGGGGCATTAAAGCCATCTTGTTAAGCTACTGTGACCTCCAAGTCTCTTCCACGAGGCATTGATATTGTCTTTTTATTCCACTGCGACCTCCACATCTCTACCAACGGGAATTGATATTGTCTTTTTATTCCACTGCGACCTCCACCATTCTTCCAAGGGGCATTAAATTTATCTTGTTAAGCTACAGTGACCTCCCCATCTCTTCCACTGGGCATTGATATTGTCTTTAAATTCCACTGTAACCTCCACCACTCTACCAAGGGGCATTGATATTGTCTTTTTATTCCACTGCGACCTCCACTACTCTTCCAAGTGGCATTGATATTGTCTTTTTTTCCACTGCGACCTCCACCACTCTTCCAAGGGGCATTTAGATTGTCTTCTTAATCAACTGCGACCTCCACCACTCTTAAAAGTGGCATTAAAACCGTGTTGTTAACCTACATTGACATCCACGTCAATTCCACGGGGCATTGATATTGTCTTTTTTTTCCACTGCGACCTCCACCACTCTTCCTCGGGGCTTTGAAATTGTCTTTTTAATCCACTGCAACCTCCACCACTCTTCTATGTGGCATTAAAACCGTCTTGTTAAGCTAATGTGACCTCCACATCTCTTTCACGGGGCATTGATATTGTCTTTTTATTCCACTGTAACCTCCACTACTCTTCCAAGGGGCATTGATATTGTCTTTTTTTTCCACTGGGACCTTCACCACTCTTCCAAGTGGCATTGATATTGTCTTTTTAATCCACTGCGATCTCCACCACTCTTCCAAGGGGCATTAAAACCATATTTTTAAGCTACTGTGACCTCCACGTCTCTTCCAAGGTGCATTAAAACCGTCAATTTAAACCACTCTGAAATCCTCAGCTCTTGCAAGAGGCATTGATATTGTCTTTTTATTCCACTGTAAACTACAGCACTCTTTCAAGGGGCATTGATATTGTCTTTTTATTCAACTACGACTTCCACCACTCTCCCAAGGTGCATTAAAAACTTCTTGTTTAGCTACTGTAACGTCTATGTCTGTGCCACGGGGCATTGATATTGTCTTTTTATTTAACTGTATCCTCCACCACTCTTCCAAGGGGTATTGATATTGTCTTTTTATTCCACTGCGACTTCCACCTCTCTTCTAAGGGGCATTGATATTGTCTTTCTAATCCACTGTGACCTCCACCACTCTTCCAAGAGGCATTGAAACAGTCTTGTTAAGCTACTGTGACCTCCAAGTCTCTTCCACGAGGCATTGATATTGTCTTTTTATTCCACTGTGACCTTCACGTCTCTTCCAAGGGGCATTGATATTGTCTTTTTATTTAATTGGTACCTCCACCACTCTTCCAAGGGGCATTGATATTGTCTTTTTATTCCACTGTAACCTCCACCATTCTTCCAAGGGACTTTGATATTGTCTTTTTATTCCACTGTAACCTCCACCACTCTTCCAAGGTGCATTGATATTGTCTTTTTATTTTACTGCAACCTCCACCACTCTTCCAAGGGGCATTAATATTGTCTTTTTATTCCACTGCAACCTCCACCACTCTTCCAAGGGTCATTGATATTGTCTTTTTAATCCACTGCGACCTCCATCACTCTTCCAAGAAGCATTGAAACCGTCTTGTTAAGCTACTGTGACCTCCACGTCTATTCCACAGTGCATTAAAACTTTCTGGTTAAACCACTGTGATCTCCACAGCTCTTCCAAGGGGCATTGATATTGTCTTTTTATTCCACTCTAACCTCCACCACTCTTCCAAGGGTCATTGATATTGTCTTTTTATTTTACTGCGACCTCCACCACTTTTCCAAGGGGCATTAATATTGTCTTTTTATTCCACTGTGACCTTCACGTCTCTTCCAAGGGGCATTGATATTGTCTTTTTATTTAATTGGTACCTCCACCACTCTTCCAAGGGGCATTGATATTGTCTTTTTATTCCACTGTAACCTCCACCATTCTTCCAAGGGACTTTGATATTGTCTTTTTATTCCACTGTAACCTCCACCACTCTTCCAAGGGGATTTGATAGTCTTTTTATTCCACTGCGATCTCCACCACACTTCCAAGGGGCATGAAAACCGTCTTGATAAGCTACTGTGACCTCCACGTCCCTTCCACGGGGCATTGATATTGTCTTTTTATTCCACTGCGACCTCCACCACACTTCCAAGGGACATTGATATTGTATTTTGAATCCACTGCGACCTCCACCACTCTTCCAAGGGACATTGATATTGTCTTTTTATTCCACTGCGACCTTCACCCCTCTACCAAGGAACATTGATATTGTCTTTTTTTTCCACTGTAAACTCCACCACTCTTCTAAGGGTCATTGATATTTTCTTTTTATTCCACTGCGACCTCCACCACTCTTCCAAGGGGCATCGATAATGTCTTTTTAATCCACTGCGAACTTCACCACTCTTCCAAGGGGCATTAAAACCGTCTTGTTAAGCTACTGTGACCTCCACGTCTATTATAAGGGGCATTAAAAACGTCAATTTAAACCACTCTGAACTCCACAGCTCTGGGAAGAGGCATTGATATTGTCTTTTTATTCCACTGTAACCTCCACCACTCTTCCAAGGGCCATTGATTTTGTCTTTTTAATCCACTGCGACCTCCATCTCTCTTCCAAGAAGCATTAAAACCATCTTGTTTATCTACTGTGAACTCCACGTCTATTCCATGGTGCCTTAAAACCTTCTGGTTAAACCACTGTGAACTCCACAGCTCTTCCAAGGGGCATTGATATTGTCTTTTTATTCCACTGTAACCTCCACCACTCTTCCAAGGGGCATTGATATTGTCTTTTTATTTTACTGCGACCTCCACCACTCTTCCAAGGGGCATTAATATTGTCTTTTTATTCCACTGCGACCTCCACCACTCTTCCAAGTGTCATTGATATTGTCTTTTTATTCCACTCTAACTTCCACCACTCTTCCAAGGGTCATTGATATTGTCTTTTTATTCCACTGCGACCTCCACGTCTCTTCCAAGGGGCATTAAAATCATCTTGTTATGCTACTGTGACCTCCAAGTCTATTCCACGAGGCATTGATATTGTCTTTTTATTCCACTGCGACCTCCACATCTCTTCCAAGTGGAATTCATATTGTCTTTTTCTTCCACTGCGACCTCCACCACTCTTCTAAGGGGCATTGATATTGTCTTTTTAATCCACTGCGACCTCCACCACTCTTCTAAGGGGCATTAAAACAGTTTTGATAAGCTACTGTGACCTCCACGTCTCTTCCAAGGGGCATTAAAACTGTCTGGTTAAACCACTCTGAACTCCACAGCTCTTCCAAGAGGCATTGATATTGTGTTTTTATTTGACTGTAACCTCCACCACTCTTCCAAAGGCCATTAAAACCGTCTTTTTAAGCTACTGTGACCTCAACGTCTCTTCCAAGGGGCATTAAAACCGTCAATTTAAACCACTCTGAACTCCACAGCTCTTCCAAGAGGCATTGATATTGTCTTTTTATTCCACTGTAACCTCCACCACTCTTCCAAGTTGGATTGATTTTGTCTTTTTAATCCACTGCGACCTCCATCACTCTTCCAAGAAGCATTAAAACCATCTTGTTCAGCTACTGTGACCTCCACGTCTATTCCACGGTGCCTTAAAACCTTCTGGTTAAACCACTGTGAACTCCACAGCTCTTCCAAGGGGCATTGATATTGTCTTTTTATTCCACTGTAACCTCCACCACTCTTCCAAGTGGCATTGATATTGTCTTTTTATTTTAATGCGACCTCCACCACTCTTCCAAGGGGCATTAATATTGTCTTTTTATTCCACTGCAACCTCCACAACTCTTCCAAGGGTCATTGATATTGTCTTTTTATTCCACTGTAACCTCCACCACTCTTCCAAGGGGCATTGATATTGTCTTTTTATTTTACTGCGACCTCCACCACTCTTCCAAGGGGCATTAATATTGTCTTTTTATTCCACTGCGACCTCCACCACTCTTCCAAGGGTCATTGAAATTGTCTTTTTATTCCACTGTAACCTCCACCACTCTCCCAAGGGGCATTGATATTGTCTTTTTATTTTACTGCGACCTCCACCACTCTTCCAAGGGGCATTAATATTGTCTTTTTATTTTACTGCGACCTCCACTTCTCTTCCAAGGGGCATTAAAGCCATCTTGTTAAGCTACTGTGACCTCCAAGTCTCTTCCACGAGGCATTGATATTGTCTTTTTATTCCACTGCGACCTCCACATCTCTACCAACGGGAATTGATATTGTCTTTTTATTCCACTGCGACCTCCACCATTCTTCCAAGGGGCATTAAATTTATCTTGTTAAGCTACAGTGACCTCCCCATCTCTTCCACTGGGCATTGATATTGTCTTTAAATTCCACTGTAACCTCCACCACTCTACCAAGGGGCATTGATATTGTCTTTTTATTCCACTGCGACCTCCACTACTCTTCCAAGTGGCATTGATATTGTCTTTTTTTCCACTGCGACCTCCACCACTCTTCCAAGGGGCATTTAGATTGTCTTCTTAATCAACTGCGACCTCCACCACTCTTAAAAGTGGCATTAAAACCGTGTTGTTAACCTACATTGACATCCACGTCAATTCCACGGGGCATTGATATTGTCTTTTTTTTCCACTGCGACCTCCACCACTCTTCCTCGGGGCTTTGAAATTGTCTTTTTAATCCACTGCAACCTCCACCACTCTTCTATGTGGCATTAAAACCGTCTTGTTAAGCTAATGTGACCTCCACATCTCTTTCACGGGGCATTGATATTGTCTTTTTATTCCACTGTAACCTCCACTACTCTTCCAAGGGGCATTGATATTGTCTTTTTTTTCCACTGGGACCTTCACCACTCTTCCAAGTGGCATTGATATTGTCTTTTTAATCCACTGCGATCTCCACCACTCTTCCAAGGGGCATTAAAACCATATTTTTAAGCTACTGTGACCTCCACGTCTCTTCCAAGGTGCATTAAAACCGTCAATTTAAACCACTCTGAAATCCTCAGCTCTTGCAAGAGGCATTGATATTGTCTTTTTATTCCACTGTAAACTACAGCACTCTTTCAAGGGGCATTGATATTGTCTTTTTATTCAACTACGACTTCCACCACTCTCCCAAGGTGCATTAAAAACTTCTTGTTTAGCTACTGTAACGTCTATGTCTGTGCCACGGGGCATTGATATTGTCTTTTTATTTAACTGTATCCTCCACCACTCTTCCAAGGGGTATTGATATTGTCTTTTTATTCCACTGCGACTTCCACCTCTCTTCTAAGGGGCATTGATATTGTCTTTCTAATCCACTGTGACCTCCACCACTCTTCCAAGAGGCATTGAAACAGTCTTGTTAAGCTACTGTGACCTCCAAGTCTCTTCCACGAGGCATTGATATTGTCTTTTTATTCCACTGCGACCTCCACATCTCTTCCAAGTGGAATTGATATTGTCTTTTTATTCCATTGCGACCTCCACCACTCTTCTAAGGGGCATTGATATTGTCTTTTTATTCCACTGTGACTTCCACGTCTCTTCCAAGGGGCATTAAAACCGTCAGGTTAAACTACTCTGCACTCCACAGCTCTTCCAAGAGGCATTGATATTGTCTTTTTATTCGACTGTAACCTCCACCACTCTTCCATGGTTCATTAAAACATTCTTGTTAAGCTGCTGTGACCTCCACGTCTCTTCCAAGGGGCATTAAAACCGTCAATTTAAACCACTCTGAACTCCACAGCTCTTGAAAGAGGCATTGATATTGTCTTTTTATTCCACTGTAACCTCCACCACTCGTCCGAGGGGCATTGATTTTGTCTTTTTAATCCACTGCGACCTCCATCACTCTTCCAAGAAGCATTAAAACCATCTTGTTTAGCTACTGTGACCTCCACGTCTATTCCACGGTGCCTTAAAACCTTCTGGTTAAATCACTGTGAACTCCACAGCTCTTCCAAGGGGCATTGATATTGTCTTTTTATTCCCCTGTAACCTCCACCACTCTTCCAAGGGGCACTGATATTGTCTTTTCATTCCACTGCGACCTCCAACACTCTTCCAATGGGCATTGATATTCTCTTTTTAATCCACTGTGATCTCCACCACTCTTCCAAGGGGCATTAAAACAGTCTTGTTAACCTACATTGACATCCTTGTCAATTCCACGGGGCATTGATATTGTCTTTTTTTTCCACTGCGACCTCCACCACTCTTCTTCGGGGCTTTGAAATTGTCTTTTTAATCCACTGAAACCTCCACCACTCTTCCATGTGGCATTAAAACTGTCTTGTTAAGCTTCTGTGACCTCCACGTCTCTTCCAAGGGGCATTAAAACCGTATGGTTAAACCAATCTGAACTCCACAGATCTTTCAAGGGGCATTGATATTGTCTTTTTATTCCACTGTGACCTCCACCACTCTTCCAAGGGGCATTTAAACCGTCTTGTTAAGCTCCTCTGACCTCCATGTCTCTTCCACAGGGCATTGATATTGTCTTTTTATTCCACTGGAACCTCCAACACTCTTCCAAGGTGCATTGATATTGTCTTTTTATTCCACTGAGACTTCAACCACTTCTTCAAGGAGCATTGACATTGTCTTTTTAATCCACCTAGACCTCCACCACTCTTCCAAGGGGCATTAAAACAGTCTTGTTAATCTACTGTGACCTCCACGTCTCTTCCAAGGGGCATTAAAAACATCATTTTTAACCACTCTCAACTCCACAGCTCTTGCAAAGGGCTTTGATATTGTTATTTATTCCACTGTAACCTCCAGCACTCTTCCAAGGGGCATTGATATTGTCTTTTTATTCCACTGCGACTTTCACCTCTCTTCCAAGGGACATTAAAACCGTCTTGTTAAGCTACTGTGACATCCACGTCTCTTTCACGGGGAATTGATATTGTCTTTTTATTCCACTGTAAACTCCACTACTCTTCCAAGGGGCATTGATATTGTTTTTTTATTCCACAGCCACCTCCACCACTCTTCCAAGGGGCATTGATATTGTCTTTTTAATCCACTGCGACCTCCACCACTTTTCCAAAGAGCATTAAAAACGTCTTTTTAAGCTACTGACCTCCATGTCACTTCCAATGGGCATTAAAACCGTCTGGTTTAACTACTCTGAACTCCACTGCTCTTCCAAGGGGCATTGATATTGTCTTTTTCATCCACTGTGACCTCCACCACTCTTCCAAGGGGCATTGATATTATCTTTTTAATCCACTTCGACCTCCACCACTCTTCCAAGGGGCATTAAAACAGTCTTGTTAATCTACTGTGACCTCCACGTCTCTTCCAAGGGGCATTAAAACCGTCAATTTATACCACTCTCACCTCCACAGCTCTTGCAAGGGGCTTTGATATTGTTTTTTATTCCACTGTAACCTCCAGCACTCTTCCAAAGGGCATTGATATTGTCTTTTTATTCCACTGCGACTGTCATCTTTCTTCCAAGGGACATTAAAACCGTCTTGTTAAGCTACTGTGACATCAACATCTCTTTCACGGGGCATTGATGTTGTCTTTTTATTCCACTGCAAACTCCACCTCTCTTCCAAGGGGCATTGATATTGTCTTTTTATTCCACTGCCACCTCCACCACTCTTCCAAGGGGCATTGATATTGTCTTTTTAATCCACTGCGACCTCCACCACTTTTACAAGGAGCATTTTTTTAAGCTACTGTGACCTAAATGTCACTTCCAATGGGCATTAAAACCGTCTGGTTTAACCACTCTGAACTCCACTGCTCTTCCAAGGGGCATTGATATTGTTTTTTTAATCCACTGTTACCTCCACCAATCTTCCAAGGGGCATTGATATTGTTTTTTTATTCTACTGCGACCTCCACTACTCTTCCAAGGGGCATTGATATTGTCTTTTTATTCCTCTGTGACCTCCACCACTCTTCTAAGGCGCATTTATATTGTCTTTTTAATCAACTGCGACCTCCACTACTCTTCCAAGGGCCATTAAAACCATGTTGTTAAGCTACTTTGACCTCCACGTCAATTTCACGGGGCATTAAAACCGTCAATTTAAACCACTCTGAACTCCACAGCTCTTGCAAGGGGCATTGATATTGTCTTTTTATTCTAATGTAACCTCCAGCACTTTACCAAGGGGCATTGATATTGTCTTTTTATTCCACTGCAACTACCACCTCTCTTCCAAGGGGCATTAAAACCGTCTTGTTAAGCTAATGTGACCTCCGCGTCTCTTTCACGGGGCATTGATATTGTCTTTTTATTCCACTGTAACCTCCACCACTCTGCCAAGGGGCATTGATATTGTCTTTTTTTTCCACTGGGACCTTCACCACTCTTCCAAGTGGCATTGATATTGTCTTTTTAATCCACTGCGACCTCCACCACTCTTCCAAGGGGCATTAAAACCGTATTGTTAAGCTACAGTGACCTCCACGTCTCTTCCAAGGTGCATTAAAACCGTCAATTTAAACCACTCTGAAATCCACAGCTCTTGCAAGAGGCATTGATATTGTCTTTTTATTCCACTGCAACCTAGAGCACTCTTTCAAGAGGCATTGATATTGTCTTTTAAATCCACTGCGACCTCCACCACTCTTCCAAGAGTCATTAAAACAGTCTTGTTAAGCTACTGTGACCTCCAAGTCTCTTCCACGAGGCATTGATATTGTCTTTTTATTCCACTGCAACCTCCACATCTCTTCCAAGTAGAATTGATATTGTCTTTTTATTCCACTGCGACCTCCACCTCTCTTCTAAGGGGCATTGATATTGTCTTTTTACTCCACTGCGACCTCCACCACTCTTCCAAGGGGCATTAAAACCGTATTGTTAAGCTACAGTGACCTCCACGTCTCTTCCAAGGTGCATTAAAACCGTCAATTTAAACCACTCTGAAATCCACAGCTCTTGCAAGAGGCATTGATATTGTCTTTTTATTCCACTGCAACCTAGAGCACTCTTTCAAGAGGCATTGATATTGTCTTTTTAATCCACTGCGACCTCCACCACTCTTCCAAGAGTCATTAAAACAGTCTTGTTAAGCTACTGTGACCTCCAAGTCTCTTCCACGAGGCATTGATATTGTCTTTTTATTCCACTGCAACCTCCACATCTCTTCCAAGTAGAATTGATATTGTCTTTTTATTCCACTGCGACCTCCACCTCTCTTCTAAGGGGCATTGATATTGTCTTTTTACTCCACTGCGACCTCCACCACTCTTCCAAGGGGCATTAAAACATTATTGATAAGCTACTGTGACCTCCACGTCTCTTCCAAGGGGCATTAAAACCGTCAGGTTAAACTACTCTGCACTCCACAGCTCTTCCAAGAGGCATTGATGTTGTCTTTTTATTCGACTGTAACCTCCACCACTCTTCCAAGGGGCATTGATTTTGTCTTTTTAATCCACTGCGACCTCCATCACTCTTCCAAGAAGCCTTAAAACCGTCTTGTTTAGCTACTGTGACCTCCACGTCTATTCCACGGTGCCTTAAAACCTTCTCGTTAAACCACTGTGAACTCCATAGCCCTTCGAAGGGGCATTGATATTGTCTTTTTATTTTATTGCGACTTCCACCACTGTTCCAAGGGGCATTAATATTGTCTTTTTATTCCACTGCGACCTCCACCACTCTTCCAAGGGTCATTGATATTGTCTTTTTATTCCACTGTAACCTCCACCACTCTTCCAAGGGGCATTGATATTGTTGTTTTATTCCACTGCGACCTCCACCTCTCTTCCAAGGTGCATTAAAACCATCTTGTTAAGCTACTGTGACCTCCAAGTCTCTTCCACCAGGCATTGATATTGTCTTTTTATTCCACTTCGACCTCCACCATTCTTCCAAGGGGCATTAAATTTGTCTTGTTAAGCTACAGTGACCTCCACATCTCTTCCACTGGGCATTGATATTGTTTTTAAATTCCACTGTAACCTCCACCACTCTACCAAGGGGCAATGATATTGTCTTTTTAATCCACTTCGACCTTCACCACTCTTGCAAAGGGCATTAAAACCATCTTGTTAAGCTACTGTGACCTCCACGTCTCTACCACGGGGCATTAATATTGTCTTTTTATTCCACTGCGACCTTCACTACTCTTCCAAGGGGCATTGATATTGTCTTTTTTTCCACTGCGACCTCCACCACTCTTCCAAGGGGCATTTTTATTGTCTTCTTAATCAACTGCGACCTCCACCACTCTTAAAAGTGGCATTAAAACCGTCGTGTTAAACTACTTTGACATCCACGTCAATTCCACGGGTCATTGTTATTGTCTTTTTATTCCACTGCGACCTCCACCACTCTACCAAGGGGCATTGATATTGTCTTTTTATTCCACTGTAACCTTCACCACTCTTCCAAGGGGCATTGATTTTGTCTTATTATTCCACTGTGACCTACACCACTCTTCCAAGGGGCATTGATATTGTCTTTTTAATTAACTGTGACCTCCAACTCTCTTCCAAGGGGCATTAAAACCGTCTGGTTAAACAACTCTGAACTCCACAGCTCTTCCAAGGGGCAATGATATTGTCTTTTTTTTCCACTTTAACCTCCACCACTCTTCCAAGGGGTATTGATTTTGTCTTTTTATTCCACTGCGATCTTAACAACTCTTCCAATGGGCATTGTTATTGTCTTTTTAATCCACTGCGACCTCCACCACTCTTCCAAGGGGCATTAAAACTGTATTGTTAAGCTACTGTGACCTCCACGTATCTTCCAAGGGGCATTAAAACAGTCAATTTAAACCACTCTAAACTACACAGCTCTTGCAAGAGGCATTGATATTGTCTTTTTATTCCACTGTAACCTCCAACACTCTTCCAAGGGGTATTGATTTTGTCTTTTTATTCCACTGCGAACTCTACCACTCTTCCAATGGGCATTGATATTGTCTTTTTAATCCACTGCAACCTCCACCACTCTTCCAAGGGGCATTGATTTTATCTTTTTATTCCACTGCGACCTCTACCACTCTTCCAATGGTCATTGATTTTGTCTTTTTAATCCACTGCAACCTCCACCACTCTTCCAAGGGGCATTAAATCCGTCTTGTTAAGCTACTGTCACGCCCATGTCTATTCCACGGGGCATTGATATTGTCTTTTTATACCACTGTAACCTCCACCACTCTTCCAAGTGGCATTGACATTGTCTTTTTATTCCACTGCGACTTCCACCTCTCTTCTAAGGGGCATTGATATTGTCTTTTTAATCCACTGCTACCTCCACCACTCTTCCAAGGTGCTTTAAAACAGTCTTGTTAAGATGCTGTGACCTCCACGTCTCTTCCAAGGGGCATTAAAACCATCTGGCTAAACCACTCTGAACTCCACAGCTCTTCCAAGGGCCATTGATATTGTCTTTTTATTCCAGTGTAACCTCCACCACTCTTCCAAGGGGCATTGATTTTGTCTTTTTATTCCACTGCGACCTCTACCACTCTTCCAATGGGCATTGTTATTGTCTTTTTAATCACCTGCAACCTCAACCACTCTTCCAAAGGGCATTAAAACCGTCTTGTTAAGCTACTGTTACCTCCACGTCCCTTCCACGGGGCATTGATATTGTCTTTTTATTCCACTGCGACTTCCACCACTCTTCCAAGGGGCATTGATATTGTTTTTTTAATCCACTGCAAACTCCACCACTCTTCCAAGGGGCATTAAAACCGTCTTGTTATGCTACTGTAATGTCGACTTCTCTTCCAAGGGGCCTTAAAACCATCTGGTTAAACCACTCTGAACTCCACAGCTCTTCCAAGGGGCATTTGTATTGTCTTTTTATTCCACTCTAACCTCCACCACTCTTCCAAGGGGCATTGACATTGTCTTTTTATTCCACTGCAACTTCCAACTCTCTTCCAAGGAGCATTAAAACCGTATTGTTAAGCTACTGTGACCTCCACGTCTCTTTCACAGGGCATTGATATTATCTTTTTATTCACCTGTAACCTCCATCACTCTGCCAAGGGGCATTGATATTGTCTTTTTTTTCCACTGGGACCTTCACCACTCTTCCAAGTGGCATTGATATTGTCTTTTTAATCCACTGCGACCTCCACCACTCTTCCAAGGGGCATTAAAACCGTATTGTTAAGCTACAGTGACCTCCACGTCTCTTCCAAGGTGCATTAAAACCGTCAATTTAAACCACTCTGAAATCCACAGCTCTTGCAAGAGGCATTGATATTGTCTTTTTATTCCACTGCAACCTACAGCACTCTTTCAAGAGGCATTGATATTGTCTTTTTATTCCACTACGACTTCCACCACTCTCCCAAGGTGCATTAAAAACATCTTGATTAGCTAATGTAACGTCCATGTCTATTCCACGAGGCATTGATATTGTCTTTTTATTCCACTGTATCCTCCACCACTCTTCCATTGGGTATTGATATTGTCTTTTAATTCCACTGCAACTTCCACCTCTCTTCTAAGGGGCATTGATATTGTCTTTTTAATCCACTGCGACCTCCACCACTCTTCCAAGAGGCATTAAAACAGTCTTGTTAAGCTACTGTGACCTCCAAGTCTCTTCCACGAGGCATTGATATTGTCTTTTTATTCCACTGCAACCTCCACATCTCTTCCAAGTGGAATTGATATTGTGTTTTTATTCCACTGCGACCTCCATCACTCTTCCAAGAAGCATTAAAACCGTCTTGTTTAGCTACTGTGACCTCCACGTCTATTCCACGGTGCCTTAAAACCTTCTTGTTAAACCACTGTGAACTCCATAGCCCTTCGAAGGGGCATTGATATTGTCTTTTTATTTTATTGTGACTTCCACCACTGTTCCAAGGGGCATTAATATTGTCTTTTTATTCCACTGCGACCTCCACCACTCTTCCAAGGGTCATTGATATTGTCTTTTTATTCCACTGTAACCTCCACCACTCTTCCAAGGGGCATTGATATTGTTGTTTTATTCCACTGCGACCTCCACCTCTCTTCCAAGGTGCATTAAAACCATCTTGTTAAGCTACTGTGACCTCCAAGTCTCTTCCACGAGGCATTGATATTGTCTTTTTATTCCACTGCAACCTCCACATCTCTTCCAAGTGGAATTGATATTGTCTTTTTATTCCACTGCGACCTCCACCTCTCTTCTAAGGGGCATTGATATTGTCTTTTTACTCCACTGCGACCTCCACCACTCTTCCAAGGGGCATTAAAACATTATTGATAAGCTCCTGTGACCTCCACGTCTCTTCCAAGGGGCATTAAAACCGTCAGGTTAAACTACTCTGCACTCCACAGCTCTTCCAAGAGGCATTGATGTTGTCTTTTTATTCGACTGTAACCTCCACCACTCTTCCAAGGGGCATTGATTTTGTCTTTTTAATCCACTGCGACCTCCATCACTCTTCCAAGAAGCATTAAAACTGTCTTGTTTAGCTACTGTGACCTCCACGTCTATTCCACGGTGCCTTAAAACCTTCTCGTTAAACCACTGTGAACTCCATAGCCCTTCGAAGGGGCATTGATATTGTCTTTTTATTTTATTGTGACTTCCACCACTCTTCCAAGGGGCATTGATTTTGTCTTTTTATTCCACTGTGACCTACACCACTCTTCCAAGGGGCATTGATATTGTCTTTTTAATTAACTGTGACCTCCAACTCTCTTCCAAGGGGCATTAAAACCGTCTAGTTAAACAACTCTGAACTCCACAGCTCTTCCAAGGGGCAATGATATTGTCTTTTTTTTCCACTGTAACCTCCACCACTCTTCCAAGGGGTATTGATTTTGTCTTTTTATTCCACTGCGATCTTAACAACTCTTCCAATGGGCATTGATATTGTCTTTTTAATCCACTGCGACCTCCACCACTCTTCCAAGGGGCATTAAAACCGTATTGTTAAGCTACTGTGACCTCCACGTATCTTCCAAGGGGCATTAAAACAGTCAATTTAAACCACTCTAAACTACACAGCTCTTGCAAGAGGCATTGATATTGTCTTTTTATTCCACTGTAACCTCCAACACTCTTCCAAGGGGTATTGATTTTGTCTTTTTATTCCACTGCGACCTCTACCACTCTTCCAATGGGCATTGATATTGTCTTTTTAATCCACTGTAACCTCCACCACTCTTCCAAGTGGCATTGACATTGTCTTTTTATTCCACTGCGACTTCCACCTCTCTTCTAAGGGGCATTGATATTGTCTTTTTAATCCACTGCTACCTCCACCACTCTTCCAAGGTGCTTTAAAACAGTCTTGTTAAGATGCTGTGACCTCCACGTCTCTTCCAAGGGGCATTAAAACCATCTGGCTAAGCCACTCTGAACTCCACAGCTCTTCCAAGGGCCATTGATATTGTCTTTTTATTCCACTGTAACCTCCACCACTCTTCCAAGGGGCATTGATTTTGTCTTTTTATTCCACTGCGACCTCTACCACTCTTCCAATGGGCATTGTTATTGTCTTTTTAATCACCTGCAACCTCAAACACTCTTCCAAAGGGCATTAAAACCGTCTTGTTAAGCTACTGTTACCTCCACGTCCCTTCCACGGGACATTGATATTGTCTTTTTATTCCACTGAGACCTCCACTACTCTTCCAAGGGGCATTGATATTGTTTTTTTAATCCACTGCAAACTCCAGCACTCTTCCAAGGGGCATTAAAACCGTCTTGTTATGCTACTGTAATGTCGACTTCTCTTCCAAGGGGCCTTAAAACCATCTGGTTAAACCACTCTGAACTCCACAGCTCTTCCAAGGGGCATTTGTATTGTCTTTTTATTCCACTGCAACTTCCAACTCTCTTCCAAGGGGCATTAAAACCGTATTGTTAAGCTACTGTGACCTCCACGTCTCTTTCACAGGGCATTGATATTATCTTTTTATTCCACTGTAACCTCCACCACTCTTCCAAGGGGCATTGATATTGTCTTTTTTTTCCACTGGGACATTCACCACTCTTCCAAGTGGTATTGATATTGTCTTTTTAATCCACTGCGACCTCCACCACTCTTCCAAGGGGCATTAAAACCGTATTGTTAAGCTACTGTAACCTCCACGTCTCTTCCAAGGTGCATTAAAACCATCAATTTAAACCACTCTGAACTCCACAGCTCTTGCAAGAGGCATTGATATTGTCTTTTTACTCCACTGTAACCTGCAGCACTCTTTCAAGAGGCATTGATATTGTCTTTTTATTCCACTATGACTTCCACCACTCTCCCAAGGTGCATTAAAAACATCTTGTTTAACTATTGTAACGTCCATGTCTCTTCCAAGGGGCCTTAAAACCATCTGGTTAAGCCATTCTGAACTCCACAGCTCTTCCAAGGGGCATTTGTATAGTCTTTTTATTCCACTCTAACCTCCAACACTCTTCCAAGGGGCATTAAAACCGTATTGTTAAGCTACTGTGACCTCCACGTCTCTTTCACAGGGCATTGATATTATCTTTTTATTCCACTGTAACCTTCACCACTCTTCCAAGGGGCATTGACATTGTCTTTTTATTCCACTGCAACTTCCAACTCTCTTCCAAGGGGCATTAAAACCGTATTGTTAAGCTACTGTGACCTCCACGTCTCTTTCACAGGGCATTGATATTATCTTTTTATTCCACTGTAACCTTCACCACTCTTCCAAGGGGCATTGATATTGTCTTTTTTTTCCACTGGGACCTTCACCACTCTTCCAAGTGGCATTGATATTGTCTTTTTAATCCACTGCGACCTCCACCACTCTTCCAAGGGGCATTAAAACCGTATTGTTAAGCTACTGTGACCTCTACGTCCCTTCCAAGGGGCATTAAACCCGTCTGGTTAAACCACTCTGAACTCCACAGCTCTTCCAAGGGGCATTGATATTGTCTTTTTATTCCACTGTAACCTCCACCACTCTTCCAAGTGGCATTTATTTTGTATTTTTATTCCACTGGGACCTCCACCACTCTTCCAATGGGCATTGTTATTGTCTTTTTAATCACCTGTAACCTCCACCACTCTTCCAAGGGGCAATAAAACCATCTTGATAAGCTACTGTGACCTCCACGTCCCTTCCACGGGGCATTGGTGTTGTCTTTTTATTCCACTGCGACCTCCACCACTCTTCCAGGGGCATTGATATTGTCTTATTAATCCACTGCGAACTCCACCACTCTTCCAAGGGGCATTAAAGCCATCTTGTTATGCTACTGTGACGTCGACTTCTCTTCCAAGGGGCATTAAAACCATCTGGTTAAACCACTCTGAACTCCACAGCTTTTCCAAGGGGCATTTGTATTGTCTTTTTATTCCACTCTAACCTCCATCACTCTTCCAAGGGGCATTGACATTGTCTTTTTATTCCACTGCGACCTCCACCACTCTTCCAAGTGGCATTAAAACCATATTGTTAAGCTACAGTGACCTCCACATCTCTTCCACGGGGCATTGATATTGTCTTTTTATTCCACTGTAACCTCCACTAATCTTCCAAGGGGCATTGATATTGTTTTTTTATTCCACTGCGACCTCCACCACTCTTCCAAGGGGCATTAAAACCATCTTGTTAAATTACAGTGACCTCCACGTCTCTTCCAAGGAGCGTTAAAACCGTCCGGTTATACCACTCTGAACTCTACAGCTCTTCCAAGGGGCATTATTATTGTCTTTTTATTCCACTGTAACCTCCACCACTCTTCCAAGGGGCATTGATATTGTCTTTTTATTCCACTGCAACCTCCACCACTTTTCCAAGGGGCATTAAAACAGTATTGTTAAGATACTGTAACCTCCACCTCTCTTCCAAGGTGCATTAAAACCGTCAATTTAAACGACTCTGAACTCCACAACTCTTGCAAAAGGCATTGATATTGTCTTTTTACTCCACTGTATCCTACAGCACTCTTTCAAGGGGCATTGATATTGTCTTTTTATTCCACTATGACTTCCACCACTCTCCCAAGGTGCATTAAAAACATCTTGTTTAGCTGCTGTAACGTCCATGTCTATTCCACGGGGCATTGATTTTGTCTTTTTATTCCACTGTATCCTCCACCACTTTTCCAAGGGGTATTGATATTGTCTTTTAATTCCACTGCGACTTCCACCTCTCTGCTAAGGGGCATTGATATTGTCTTTTTAATCCACTGCGACCTCCACCACTCTTCCAAGAGGCATTAAAACAGTCTTGTTAAGCTGCTGTGACATACACATCTCTTCCAAGGGGCATTAAAACCATTTGGTTAAACCACTCTGAACTCCACAGCTTTTCCAAGGGGCATTGATATTGTCTTTTTATTCCACTGTAACCTTCACCATTATTCCAAGGGGTATTGATATTGTCTTTTTAAAGCACTGTGACCTCCACCACTCTTCCAAGGGGCATTAAAACCATCTGGTTAAACCACTCTGAACTCCATAACTCTTTCAAGATGCATTGATATTGTCTTTTTATTTCACTGTAACCTCCACCACTCTTTCAAGGGGCATTGATATTGTCTTTTTATTCCACTGCGACCTCCACCACTCTTCCAAGGGGCATTAAAACTGTCTTGTTAAGCTACTGTGACCTCCACTTGTCTTCCACGGGTCATTGATATTGTCATTTTATTCTACTGTAACCTCCACCACTCTTCCAAGGGGCATTGATATTGTCTTTTTATTTCACTGCGACCTCTGCCACTCTTCCAAAGGGCATTGATATTGTCTTTTATTCCACTGTAACCTCCACCACTGTTCTAAGGGGCATTAAAACCGTCTTGTTAAGCTACTGTGACCTCCACGTCTCTTCCACAGGGCATTGTTATTGTCTTTTTATTCCACTGCGATCTCCACCACTCTGCCAAGGGGCATTGATATTGTCTTTTTAATCCACTGCGACCTCCACCTCTCTTCCAGGGGGCATTAAAACCTTCTTGTTAAGCTAATGTGACCTCCACGTCTCTTTCACGGGGCATTGATATTATCTTTTTATTCCACTGTAACCTCCACCACTCTTCCAAGGGGCATTGATATTGTCTTTTTTTTCCACTGGGACATTCACCACTCTTCCAAGTGGTATTGATATTGTCTTTTTAATCCACTGCGACCTCCACCACTCTTCCAAGGGGCATTAAAACCGTATTGTTAAGCTACTGTAACCTCCACGTCTCTTCCAAGGTGCATTAAAACCATCAATTTAAACCACTCTGAACTCCACAGCTCTTGCAAGAGGCATTGATATTGTCTTTTTACTCCACTGTAACCTGCAGCACTCTTTCAAGAGGCATTGATATTGTCTTTTTATTCCACTATGACTTCCACCACTCTCCCAAGGTGCATTAAAAACATCTTGTTTAACTATTGTAACGTCCATGTCTCTTCCAAGGGGCCTTAAAACCATCTGGTTAAGCCATTCTGAACTCCACAGCTCTTCCAAGGGGCATTTGTATAGTCTTTTTATTCCACTCTAACCTCCAACACTCTTCCAAGGGGCATTAAAACCGTATTGTTAAGCTACTGTGACCTCCACGTCTCTTTCACAGGGCATTGATATTATCTTTTTATTCCACTGTAACCTTCACCACTCTTCCAAGGGGCATTGACATTGTCTTTTTATTCCACTGCAACTTCCAACTCTCTTCCAAGGGGCATTAAAACCGTATTGTTAAGCTACTGTGACCTCCACGTCTCTTTCACAGGGCATTGATATTATCTTTTTATTCCACTGTAACCTTCACCACTCTTCCAAGGGGCATTGATATTGTCTTTTTTTTCCACTGGGACCTTCACCACTCTTCCAAGTGGCATTGATATTGTCTTTTTAATCCACTGCGACCTCCACCACTCTTCCAAGGGGCATTAAAACCGTATTGTTAAGCTACTGTGACCTCTACGTCCCTTCCAAGGGGCATTAAACCCGTCTGGTTAAACCACTCTGAACTCCACAGCTCTTCCAAGGGGCATTGATATTGTCTTTTTATTCCACTGTAACCTCCACCACTCTTCCAAGTGGCATTTATTTTGTATTTTTATTCCACTGGGACCTCCACCACTCTTCCAATGGGCATTGTTATTGTCTTTTTAATCACCTGTAACCTCCACCACTCTTCCAAGGGGCAATAAAACCATCTTGATAAGCTACTGTGACCTCCACGTCCCTTCCACGGGGCATTGGTGTTGTCTTTTTATTCCACTGCGACCTCCACCACTCTTCCAGGGGCATTGATATTGTCTTATTAATCCACTGCGAACTCCACCACTCTTCCAAGGGGCATTAAAGCCATCTTGTTATGCTACTGTGACGTCGACTTCTCTTCCAAGGGGCATTAAAACCATCTGGTTAAACCACTCTGAACTCCACAGCTTTTCCAAGGGGCATTTGTATTGTCTTTTTATTCCACTCTAACCTCCATCACTCTTCCAAGGGGCATTGACATTGTCTTTTTATTCCACTGCGACCTCCACCACTCTTCCAAGTGGCATTAAAACCATATTGTTAAGCTACAGTGACCTCCACATCTCTTCCACGGGGCATTGATATTGTCTTTTTATTCCACTGTAACCTCCACTAATCTTCCAAGGGGCATTGATATTGTTTTTTTATTCCACTGCGACCTCCACCACTCTTCCAAGGGGCATTAAAACCATCTTGTTAAATTACAGTGACCTCCACGTCTCTTCCAAGGAGCGTTAAAACCGTCCGGTTATACCACTCTGAACTCTACAGCTCTTCCAAGGGGCATTATTATTGTCTTTTTATTCCACTGTAACCTCCACCACTCTTCCAAGGGGCATTGATATTGTCTTTTTATTCCACTGCAACCTCCACCACTTTTCCAAGGGGCATTAAAACAGTATTGTTAAGATACTGTAACCTCCACCTCTCTTCCAAGGTGCATTAAAACCGTCAATTTAAACGACTCTGAACTCCACAACTCTTGCAAAAGGCATTGATATTGTCTTTTTACTCCACTGTATCCTACAGCACTCTTTCAAGGGGCATTGATATTGTCTTTTTATTCCACTATGACTTCCACCACTCTCCCAAGGTGCATTAAAAACATCTTGTTTAGCTGCTGTAACGTCCATGTCTATTCCACGGGGCATTGATTTTGTCTTTTTATTCCACTGTATCCTCCACCACTTTTCCAAGGGGTATTGATATTGTCTTTTAATTCCACTGCGACTTCCACCTCTCTGCTAAGGGGCATTGATATTGTCTTTTTAATCCACTGCGACCTCCACCACTCTTCCAAGAGGCATTAAAACAGTCTTGTTAAGCTGCTGTGACATACACATCTCTTCCAAGGGGCATTAAAACCATTTGGTTAAACCACTCTGAACTCCACAGCTTTTCCAAGGGGCATTGATATTGTCTTTTTATTCCACTGTAACCTTCACCATTATTCCAAGGGGTATTGATATTGTCTTTTTAAAGCACTGTGACCTCCACCACTCTTCCAAGGGGCATTAAAACCATCTGGTTAAACCACTCTGAACTCCATAACTCTTTCAAGATGCATTGATATTGTCTTTTTATTTCACTGTAACCTCCACCACTCTTTCAAGGGGCATTGATATTGTCTTTTTATTCCACTGCGACCTCCACCACTCTTCCAAGGGGCATTAAAACTGTCTTGTTAAGCTACTGTGACCTCCACTTGTCTTCCACGGGTCATTGATATTGTCATTTTATTCTACTGTAACCTCCACCACTCTTCCAAGGGGCATTGATATTGTCTTTTTATTTCACTGCGACCTCTGCCACTCTTCCAAAGGGCATTGATATTGTCTTTTATTCCACTGTAACCTCCACCACTGTTCTAAGGGGCATTAAAACCGTCTTGTTAAGCTACTGTGACCTCCACGTCTCTTCCACAGGGCATTGTTATTGTCTTTTTATTCCACTGCGATCTCCACCACTCTGCCAAGGGGCATTGATATTGTCTTTTTAATCCACTGCGACCTCCACCTCTCTTCCAGGGGGCATTAAAACCTTCTTGTTAAGCTAATGTGACCTCCACGTCTCTTTCACGGGGCATTGATATTATCTTTTTATTCCACTGTAACCTCCACCACTCTTCCAAGGGGCATTGATATTGTCTTTTTATTCCACTGGGACCTTCACCACTCTTCCAAGTGGCATTGATATTGTCTTTTTAATCCACTGCGACCTCCACCACTCTTCCAAGGGGCATTATAACAGTATTGTTAAGCTACTGTGACCTCCACGTCTCTTCCAAGGTGCATTAAAACCATCAGTTTAAACCACTCTGAACTCCACAGCTCTTGCAAGAGGCATTGATATTTTTTTTTTACTCCACTGTAACCTACAGCACTCTTTCAAGGGGCATTGATATTGTCTTTTTATTCCACTACGACTTCCACCACTCTCCCAAGGTGCATTAAAAACATCTTGTTTAGCTACTGTAACGTCCATGTCTATTCCAAGGGGCATTGATATTGTCTTTTTATTCCACTGTATCCACCACCACTCTTCCAAGGGGTATTGATATTGTCTATTTATTCCACTGCGACTTCCACCTCTCTTCTAAGGGGCATTGATATTGTCTTTTTAATCCACTGCGACCTCCACCACTCTTCCAAGAGGCATTAAAACAGTCTTGTTAAGCTACTGTGACCTCCACATCTCTTCCAAGGGGCATTAAAACCGTCTGGTTAAACCACTCTGATCTCCACAGCTCTACCAAGAGGCATTGATATTGTCTTTTTATTCCACTACAACATCCACCATTCTTCCAAGAGGTATTGATATTGTCTTTTTAATGCACTGTGACCTCCACCACTCTTCCAAGGGGCATTAAAACCATCTGGTTAAACCACTCTGAACTCGATAGCTCTTTCAAGAGGCATTGATATTGTCTCTGTTTTCCACTGCGACCTCCACCACTCTTACAAGGGGCTTTGATATTGTCTTTTTATCCATTGCGACCTCCACCACTCTTCCAATGGGCATTAAAACCGTCTTGTTATGCTACTGTGACCTCCATGTCCCTTCCACGGGGCATTGGTATTGTCTTTTTATTCCATTGCGACCTCCAACACTCTTCCAAGGGGCATTAAAACCGTCTTGTTAAGCTACTGTGACCTCCAAGTCTCTTCCAAGTTGCATAAAAACCGTCTGGTTAAACCGCTCTGAGCTCCACAGCTCTTCCAAGGGGCATTGACAATGTCTTTTTATTCCATTATAACCTTCTGCACTCTTCCAAGTGCATTGATATTGTCTTTTTATTCCTCTGCGACGTCTACGACTCTTCCAAGGGGCATTAAAACCGTCTTGTTAAGCTACTGTGACCTCCAAGTTTCTTACACTTGGCATTGATATTGTCTTTTTATTCCACTGTAACCTCCACCACTCTTCCAAGGGGCATTAAAACCGTCTTGTTAAGCTACTGTGACCTCCACGTCTCTTCCAAGGGGCATTAAAACCGTCAATTTAAACCACTCTGACCTCCACAGCTCTTGCAAGAGTCATTGATATTGTCTTTTTATTCCACTGTGACCTCCACCTATCTTCCAAGGGGCATGGATATTGTCTTTTTATTCCAATGCGACCTCCACCACTCTCCTAAGGGGCATTGATATTGTCTTTTAAATCCACAACGATCTCCACCACTCTTTCAAGGGGCATTAAATCTGTCTCGTTAAGCTACTGTGACCTCCTCGTCTCTTCCAAGGGGCATTAAAACCGTCTGGTTAAACACTCTGAACTCCACAGCTCTTACAAGAGGCATTGATATTGTCGTTTTATTCGACTGTAACATCCACCACTCTACCAAGCGGCATTGATATTGTCTTTTTATTCTACTGTCACCTCCACGTCCCTTCCAAGGGGCATTAAAACCGTCAATTTAAACCACTCTGAACTCCACAGCTCTTACAAGGGGCATTGATATTGTCTTTTTATTCCACTGCAACTTTCACCTCTCTTCCAAGGGGCATTAAAAACGTCTTGTTAAGCTACTGTGACCTCCACGTCTCTTTCACGGGGCATTGATATTGTCTTTTTATTCCACTGGGACCTTCACCACTCTTCCAAATGGCATTGATATTGTCTTTTTAATCCACTGCGACCTCCACCACTCTTCCAAGGGGCATTATAACCGTATTTGTTAAGCTACTGTGACCTCCACGTCTCTACCAAGGTGCATTAAAACCGTCAATTTAATCCACTCTGTACTCCACATCTCTTGCAAGAGGCATTGATATTTTCTTTTTACTCCACTGTAAACTACAGCACTCTTTCAAGGGGCATTGATATTGTCTTTTTATTCCACTACGACTTCCACCACTCTCCCAAGGAAAATTTAAAACATCTTGTTTAGCTACTGTAACGTCCATGTCTATTCCAAGGGGCATTGATATTGTCTTTTTATTCCACTGTATCCTCCACCACTCTTCCAAGGGGTATTGATATTGTCTTTTTATTCCACTGCGACTTCCACCTCTCTTCTAAGGGGCATTGATATAGTCTTTTTAATCCACTGCGACCTCCACCACTCTTCCAAGAGGCATTAAAACAGTCTTGTAAAGCTACTGTAACCTCCACATCTCTTCCAAGGGGCATTAAAACCGTCTGGTTAAACCAATCTGAACTCCACAGCTCTACCAAGGGGCATTGATATTGTCTTTTTATTCCACTATATCCTCCACCATTCTTCCAAGGGGTATTGATATTGTCTTTTTAATGCACTGTGACCTCCACCACTCTTCCAAGGGGCATGGAAACCATCTGGTTAAACCACTCTGAACTCCATAGCTCTTTCAAGAGGCATTGATATTGTCTTTTTATTTCACTGTAACCTCCACCACTCTTTCAAAGGGCATTTATATTGTCTTTTTATTCCACTGCGACCTCCACCACTCCTCCAAGGGGCATTAAAACTGTCTTGTTAAGCTACTGTGACCTCCACGTGTTTTTCACGGGGCATTGATATTGTCTTTTTAACTACTGTGACCTCCACCACTTTTCCAAGGGGCATTAAAACTGTCTTGTTAATCTACTGTGACATCCTCGTCTCTTCCAAGGGGCAATAAAACCATCTATTTAAACCACTCTGAACTCCACAGCTCTTCCAAGGGGCATTGGTATTTTTTTTTTTTTTAACTCTAACCTCCACCACTCTTCCAAGGGGCATTGACATTGTCTTTTTATTCCACTGCGACTTCCATCATTCTTCCAAGGGGCATTGATATTGTCTTTTTATTCCACTGCACCTCCACCACTCTTCCAAGGGGCATTGATATTGTCTTTTTAATCCACTGCGACCTCCACCACTTTTCCAAGGGGCATTTAAAGCGTCTTTTTAAGCTACTGTGACCTCCACGTCACTTCCAATGGGCATTAAAACCATTTGGTTAAACCACTCTGAACTCCACAGCTCTTCCAAGGGGCATTGGTATTGTCTTTTTATTCCACTCTAACCTCCACCACTCTTCCAATGGGCATTGACATTGTCTTTTTATTCCACTGCGACCTCCACTATTCTTCCAAGGGGCATTAAAACTGTCTTGTTAAGCTACAGTAACCTCCACATCTCTTCCACGGGGCATTGATATTGTATTTTTATTCCACTGCAACCTCCACCACTCTTCCAAAGGGCATTGATATTGTCTTTTATTCCACTGCGACCTCCACCACTCTTCCAAGGGGCATTAAAACCGTCTTGTTAAGCTACTGTGACCTCCACGTCCCTTCCACTGGGCATTGATATTGTCTTTTTATTCCACTGCGACCTCCACCACTCTTCCAAGGGGCATTGATATTGTCTTTTTAATCCACTGCGACCTCCACCACTCTTCCAAGGGACATTGATATTGTCTTTTTATTCCACTGCGACCTTCACCCCTCTTCCAAGGAACATTGATATTGTCTTTTTATTCCACTGCGACCTCCACTACTGTTCTAAGGGGCATTAAAACTGTCTTGTTAAGCTACTGTGACCTCCATGTCTCTTCCACAGGGCATTGTTATTGTCTTTTTATTCCACTGCGACCCCCAACACTCTGCCAAGGGACATTAAAACCGTCTTGTTAAGCTACTGTGATGTCCACGTCTCTTCCACGGGGCATTGATATTGTCTTTTTATTCCACTGTAACCTCCACCACTCTTCCAAGGGGCAATGATATTTTCTTTTCATTCCACTGCGACCTCCAACACTCTGCCAAGGGACATTAAAACCGTCTTGTTAAGCTACTGTGATGTCCACGTCTCTTCCACGGGGAATTGATATTGTCTTTTTATTCCACTGTAACCTCCACCACTCTTCCAAGGGGCATTGATATTGTCTTTTTATTCCACTGTGACCTCCACCTATCTTCCAAGGGGCATGGATATTGTCTTTTTATTCCACTGCGACCTCCACCACTCTCCTAAGGGGCATTGATATTGTCTTTTAAATCCACAACGATCTCAACCACTCTTTCAAGGGGCATTAAAACTGTCTTATTAAGCTACTGTGACCTCCTCGTCTCTTCCAAGGGGCATTAAAACCGTCTGGTTAAACACTCTGAACTCCACAGCTCTTACAAGAGGCATTGATATTGTCGTTTTATTCGACTGTAACATCCACCACTCTACCAAGCGGCATTGATATTGTCTTTTTATTCTACTGCAACCTCCACCACTCTTCCAAGGGGCATTGATATAGTCTTTTTAATCAACTACGACCTCCACCTCTCTTCCAAGGGGCATTAAAACCGTCTTGTGAAGCTACTGTGACCTCCACGTCCCTTCCACAGGGCATTGATATCCTCTTTTTATTCCACTGCTACCTCCACCACTCTTCCAAGGGGCATTGATATTGTCTTTTTAATCCACTGCGACCTCCACCACTCTTCCAAGGGGCATTGATATTGTCTTTTTAATCCACGCTGACCTCCATGTCTCTTCCAAGTGGCATTAAAACCGTCAATTTAAACCACTCTGAACTCCACAGCTCTTCCAAGGAGCACTGGTATTGTCTTTTTATTCCACTCTAACCTCCACCACTCTTCCAAGGGGCATTGACATTGTCTATTTATTCCACTGCGACCTCCACCACTCTTCCAAGGGGCATAAAGACCATCTTGTTAAGCAACAGTGACCTCCACAACTCTTCCATGGGGCATTGATACTGTCTTTTTATTCCACTGTAACCTCCACCACTCTTCCAAGGGGCATTGATTTTGTCTTTTTATTCCACTGCGACCTCCACCACTCTTCCAAGGGGCATTAAAGCCGTCTTGTTAAGCTACTGTCACGTCCATGTCTATTCCACGGGGCACTGATATTGTCTTTTTATTCCACTGTATCTCCACCACTCTACCAAGTGGCAATGACATTGTCTTTTTATTCCACTGCGACTTCCACCTCTCTTCTAAGGGGCATTGATATTGTCTTTTTAATCCACTGCGACCTCCACCACTCTACCAAGGGTCATTAAAACAGTCTTATTAAGCTACTGTGACCTCCTCGTCTCTTCCAAGGGGCATTAAAACCATCTGGTTAAACCACTCTGAACTCCACAGCTCTTCCAAGGGGCATTGATATTGTCTTTTTATTCCACTGTAACCTCCACCACTCTTCCAAGGGGCTTGATTTTGTCTTTTTATTCCACTGCGACCTCCACCACTCTTTCAATGGGCATTGTTGTTGTCTTTTTAATCCACTGCAACCTCCACCACTCTTCCAAGGGGAATTAAAACCGTCTTGTTAACCTACCGTGTCCTCCTCATCCCTTCCATGGGGCATTGATATTGTCGTTTTATTCTACTGCGACCTCCACCACTCTTCCAAGGGGCATTGATATTGTCTTTTTAATCCACTGCGAACTCCACCACTCTTCCAAGGGGCATTAAAACCATATTGTTATGCTACTGTGACTTCGACTCCTCTTCCAAGGGGCATTAACATCATCTGGTTAAACCACTCTGAACTCCACAGCTCTTCCAAGGGGCATTTGTATTGTCTTTTTATTCCACTCTAACCTCCACCACTCTTCCAAGGGGCATTGACATTTTTCTTTTTATTCCACTGCGACCTCCTCCACTCTTCCAAGAGGCATTAAAACCATCTTGTTAAGCTACTGTGACCTCCACGTCTCTTCCACGGGGCACTGAAATTGTCTTTTTATTCCACTGTAACCTCCACCACTCGTCCAAGAGGCATTGATATTGTATTTTTATTCCAATGCGACCTCCACCACTCTACCAAGGGGCATTGATAATGTCTTTTTATTCCACTGCGACCTCCACCACTCTTCCAATGGGCATTGTTGTTGTCTTTTTAATCCACTGCAACCTCCACCACTCTTCCAAGGGGAATTAAAACCGTCTTGTTAAGCTACCGTGTCCTCCTCATCCCTTCCACGGGGCATTGATATTGTCGTTTTATTCTACTGCCACCTCCACCACTCTTCCAAGGGGCATTGATATTGTCTTTTTAATCCACTGCGAACTCCACCACTCTTCCAAGGGGCATTAAAACCGTATTGTTATGCTACTGTGACGTCGACTTCTCTTCCAAGGGGCATTAACATCATCTGGTTAAACCACTCTGAACTCCACAGCTCTTCCAAGGGGCATTTGTATTGTCTTTTTATTTCACTGTAACCTCCACCACTCTTTCAAAGGGCATTTATATTGTCTTTTTATTCCACTGCGACCTCCACCACTCTTCCAAGGGGCATTAAAACTGTCTTATTTAGCTACTGTGACCTCCACGTGTTTTCCACGGGGCATTGATATTGTCTTTTTAACTACTGTGACCTCCACCACTTTTCCAAGGGGCATTAAAACTGTCTTGTTAATATACTGTGACCTCCTCGTCTCTTCCAAGGGGCAATAAAACCATCTATTTAAACCACTCTGAACTCCACAGCTCTTCCAAGGGGCATTGGTATTTTTTTTTTTTTAACTCTAACCTCCACCACTCTACCAAGGGGCATTGACATTGTCTTTTTATTCCACTGCGACTTCCATCATTCTTCCAAGGGGCATTGATATTGTCTTTTTATTCCACTGCCACCTCCACCACCCTTCCAAGGGGCATTGATATTGTCTTTTTAATCCACTGCGACCTCCACCACTTTTCCAAGGGGCATTTAAAGCGTCTTTTTAAGCTACTGTGACCTCCACGTCACTTCCAATTGGCATTAAAACCATTTGGTTAAACCACTCTGAACTCCACAGTTCTTCCAAGGGGCATTGGTATTGTCTTTTTATTCCACTCTAACCTCCACCACTCTTCCAATGGGCATTGACATTGTCTTTTTATTCCACTGCGACCTCCACTATTCTTCCAAGGGGCATTAAAACTGTCTTGTTAAGCTACAGTAACCTCCACATCTCTTCCAGGGGGCATTGATATTGTCTTTAACTTCCACTGTAACCTCCACCACTCTACCAAGGGGCATTGATATTGTATTTTTATTCCACTGCGACCTCCACCACTCTTCCAAAGGGCATTGATATTGTCTTTTATTCCACTGCGACCTCCACCACTCTTCCAAGGGGCATTAAAACCGTCTTGTTAAGCTACTGTGACCTCCACGTCCCTTCCACGGGGCATTGATATTGTCTTTTTATTCCACTGCGACCTCCACCACTCTTTCAAGGGGCATTGATATTGTCTTTTTAATCCACTGCGACCTCCACCACTCTTACAAGGGACATTGATATTGTCTTTTTATTCCACTGCGACTTTCACCCCTCTTCCAAGGAACATTGATATTGTCTTTTTATTCCACTGCGACCTCCACTACTGTTCTAAGGGGCATTAAAACCGTCTTGTTAAGCTACTGTGACCTCCATGTCTCTTCCACAGGGCATTGTTATTGTCTTTTTATTCCACTGCGACCTCCAACACTCTGCCAAGGGACATTAAAACCGTCTTGTTAAGCTACTGTGATGTCCACGTCTCTTCCACGGTGCATTGATATTGTCTTTTTATTCCACTGTAACCTCCACCACTCTTCCAAGGGGCAATAATATTTTCTCTTTATTCCACTGCGACCTCCACCACTCTTCCAAGGTTCATTGATATTGTCTTTTAAATCCACTGCGGCCTCCATCACTCTTCCAAGGTGCATTAAAACCGTCTTGTTAAGCTACTGTGATCTCGACGTCTCTTCCAAGGGGCACTAAAACCGTTTGGTTAAACCAATCTGTACTCCACAGCTCTTCCAAGGGGCATTGATATTGTCTTTTTATTTCACTGTAACTTCCACCACTCTTTCAAGGGGCATTGATATTGTATTTTTATTCCACTGTGACCTCCACCACTCTTCCATGGAGCATTAAAACCGTCTTGTTAAGCTACTGTGACCTCGACGTCTCTTCCAAGGGGCACTAAAACCGTCTGGTTAAACCACTCTGAGCTCCACAGCTCTTCCACGGGGCATTGACAATGTCTTTTTATTCCATTGTAACCTTCTGCACTCTTCCAAGTGCATTGATATTGTCTTTTTATTCCTCTGTGATGCCCACGACTCTTCCAAGGGGCATTAAAACCGTCTTGTTAAGCTACTGTGACCTCCAAGTTTCTTACACAGGGCATTGATATTGTCTTTTTATTCCACTGTAACTTCGATCACTCTTCCAAGAAGCATTGAAACCGTCTTGTTAAGCTACTGTGGCCTCCACGTCTATTCCACGGTGCATTAAAACTTTCTGGTTAAACCACTGTGAACTCCACAGCTCTTCCAAGGGGCACTGATATTGTCTTTTTATTCAACTGTAGCCTCCACCACTCTTCCAAGGGGCATTGATATTGTCTTTTTTTTTTCACTGCGACCTCCACCACTCTTCCAAGGGGATTTGATAGTCTTTTTAATCCACTGCGACCTCTACCACTCTTTCAAGTGGCATTAAAACCGTATTCTTAAGCTACTGTGACCTCCTCGTCCCTTCCACATGGCATTGATATTGTCTTTTTATTCCACTGCGACCTCCACCACTCTTCCAAGGGACATTGATATTGTCTTTTTATTCCACTGCGACCTTCACCACTCTTCCAAGGAACATTGATATTGTCTATTTCTTCCACTGTAACCTCCACCACTCTTCTAAGGGGCAATGATATTTTCTTTTTATTCCACTGCGACCTCCACCACTCTTCCAAGGGGCATCGATAATGTCTTTTTCATCCACTGCGACCTCCACCATTCTTCCAAGGGGCATAAAAACTGTCTTGTTAAGCTACTGTGACCTCCACGTCTCTTCCAAGGGGCATTAAAACCGTCAATTTAAACCACTCTGAACTCCACAGCTCTTGCAAGAGGCATTGATATTGTTTTTTTATTCCACTGTAACCTCCACCACTCTTTCAAGGGGCATTGATTTTGTCTTTTTAATCAACTGCGACCTCCATCTCTCTTCCAAGAAGCATTAAAACCGTCTTGTTTAGCTACTGTGACCTCCACGTCTATTCCACGGTGCCTTAAAACCTTCTGGTTAAACCACTGTGAACTCCACAGCTCTTCCAAGGGGCATTGACATGGTCTTTTTTTTCACTCTAACCTCCACCACTCTTCCAAGGGGCATTGATATTGTCTTTTTATTTTACTGCGCCCTCCACCACTCTTCCAAGTGGCATTAATATTGTCTTTTAATTCCACTGCGACCTCCACCACTCTTCCAAGGGGCATTGATATTGTCTTTTTATTTAATTGTAACCTCCACCACTCTTCCAAGCGGCATTGATATTGTCTTTTTATTCCACTGTAACCTCCACCATTCTTCCAAGGGACATTGATATTGTCTTTTTATTCCACTGTAACCTCCACCACTCTTCCAAGGGGCATTGATAGCGTCTTTTTATTCCACTGTAACCTCGACCACTCTTCCAAGGGGCATTGATATTGTCTTTTTAATCGACTGCGACCTCTACCACTCCTCCAAGGGGCTTTAAAACAGTCTTGAAAAGCTTCTGTGACCTACACGTCTCTTCCAAGGGGCATTAAAACTGCATGGTTAAACCACTCTGAACTCCACTGCTCTTCCAAGAGGCATTGATATTGTCTTTTTATTCAACTGTAGCCTCCACCACTCTTCCAAGGGGCATTGATATTGTCTTTTTTTTTTCACTGCGACCTCCACCACTCTTCCAAGGGGATTTGATAGTCTTTTTAATCCACTGCGACCTCCACCACTCTTCCAAATTGCATTAAAACCGTATTCTTAAGATACTGTGACCTCCTCGTCCCTTCCACATGGCATTGATATTGTCTTTTTATTCCACTGCGACATCCACCACTCTTCCAAGGGGCATTAATTTTGTCTTTTTAATCCACTGCGACCTCCACCACTATTCCAAGGGACATTGATATTGTCTTTTTATTCCACTGCGACCTTCACCACTCTTCCAAGGAACATTGATATTGTCTATTTCTTCCACTGTAACCTCCACCACTCTTCTAAGGGGCAATGATATTTTCTTTTTATTCCACTGCGACCTCCACCACTCTTCCAAGGGGCATCAATAATGTCTTTTTAATCCACTGCGACCTCCACGACTCTTCCAAGGGGCTTAAAAACTGTCTTGTTAAGCTACTGTGACCTCCACGTCTCTTCCAAGGGGCATTAAAACCGTCAATTTAAACCACTCTGAACTCCACAACTCTTGCAAGAGGCTTTGTCATTGTCATTTTATTCCGCTGTAACCTCCACCACTCTTTCAAGGGGCATTGATTTTGTCTTTTTAATCAACTGCGACCTCCTTCTCTCTTCCAAGAAGCATTAAAACCGACTTGTTTAGCTACTGTGACCTCCACGTCTATTCCACGGTGCCTTAAAACCTTCTGGTTAAACCACTGTGAACTCCACAGCTCTTCCAAGGGGCATTGATATGGTCTTTTTTTTCCACTCTAACCTCCACCACTCTTCCAAGGGGCATTGATATTGTCTTTTTATTTTACTGTGCCCTTCACCACTCTTCCAAGTGGCATTAATATTGTCTTTTAATTCCACTGCAACCTCCACCACTCTTCCAAGAGTCATTGGTATTGTCTTTTTATTCCACTGTAAACTCCACCACTCTTCCAAGGGGCATTGATATTGTCTTTTTATTCCACTGCGACCTCCAACTCTCTTCCAAGGGGCATTAAAACCATCTTATTAAACTACTGTGACCTCCAAGTCTCTTCCACGAGGCATTGATATTGTCTTTTTATTCCACTGCCACCTCCACATCCCTTCCAAGTGGAATTGATATTGTCTTTTTATTCCACTGCGACCTCCACCACTCTTCCAAGGGGCATTAAAACTGTTTTGATAATCTACTGTGGCCTCCACGTCTCTTCCAAGGGGCATTAAAACCGTCTGGTTAAACCACTCTGAACTCCACAGCTCTTCCAAGAGGCATTGATATTGTCTTTTTATTCGACTGTAACCTCCACCACTCTTCCAACGGGCATTAAAACCATCTTGCTAAGCTACTGTGTCCTCCACGTCTCTTCCAAGGCTCATTAAAACCGTCAATTCAAACCACTATGAACTCCACAGCTCTTGCAAGAGGCATTGATATTGTCTTTTTATTCCACCGTAACCTCCACCACTCTTCCAAGGGGCATTGATTTTGTCTTTTTAATTCACTGCGACCTCCATCACTCTTCCAAGGGGCATTAAAACCGTCTTGTTAAGCTACTGTGACCTCCAAGTTTCTTTCACAGGGCATTGATATTGTCTTTTTATTCCACTGTAACCTCCACCACTCTTCCAAGGGGCATTGATATTGTCTTTTTATTCCACTGTAACCTCCACCAATATTCAAAGGTGCATTGATATTGTCTTTTTATTCCACTGCGACCTCCACCACTCTTCTAAGGGGCATTGATATTGTCTTTTAAATTCACAACGATCTCCACCACTCTTCCAAGGGGCATTAAAACAGTCTTGTTAAGCTACTGTGACCTCTTCGTCTCTTCCAAGGGGCATTAAAACCGTCATGTTAAACACACCGAACTCCAAAGCTCTTACAAGAGGCATTGATATTGTCTTTTTATTTGACTGTAACATCCACCACTCTTCCAAGCTGCATTGATATTGTCCTTTTATTCCACTGCGACCTCCACCACTCTTCCAAGGGGCATTGATATTGTCTTTTTAATCAGCTGCGACCTCCACCTCTCTTCCAAGGGGCTTTGATATTGTCTTTTTAATCCACTGTGACCTCCACCACTCTTCCGAGGGGCATTGATATTGTCTTTTTAATCCACTGTGACCTCCACGTCTCTTCCAAGGGGCATTAAAACCGTCAATTTAAACCACTCTGAACTCCACAGCTCTTCCAAGGAGCACTGGTATTATCTTTTTTTCCCACGTCTAGTGCAGCTACTGTGACCTCCACGTCCCTTCCACGGGGCTTTGGTGTTGTCTTTTTAATCCACTGTGACCTCCACCACTCTTCCTAGGTGCATTGATATTGTCTTTTTAATCCACTGTGACCTCCACGTCTCTTCCAAGGGGCATTAAAACCGTCAATTTAAACCACTCTAAACTCCACAGCTCTTCCAAGGAGCACTGGTATTATCTTTTTTTCCCACTCTAACCTCTACCACTCTTCCAAGGGGCATTGACATTGTCTATTTATTCCACTGCGACCTCCACCACTCTTCAAAGGTGTATTAAGACCATCTTGTTAAGCTACAGTGACCTCCACAACTCTTCCATGGGGCATTGATATTGTCTTTTTATTCCACTGTACCCTCCACCACTCTTCCAAGGGGCATTGATTTTGTCTTTTTATTACAATGTGACCTCTACCACTCTTCCAATGGGCATTGATATTGTCTTTTTAATCCAGTGCAACCTCCACCACTCTTCCAAGGGGCATTAAAGCCATCTTGAAAAGCTACTGTGACGTCCATGTCTATTCCACGGGGAATTGATATTGTCTTTTTATTCCACTGTAACCTCCACCACTCTTACAAGTGGCATTGACATTGTCTTTTTATTCCACTGCGACTTCCACCTCTCCTCTAAGGGGCATTGAAAGTGTCTTTTTAATCCACTGCGACCTACACCACTCTTCCAAGGGGCATTAAAACAGTCTTGTTAAGCTACTGTGACCTCCACGTCTCTTCCATTGGGCATTAAAACCTTTTGGTTAAACCACTCTGAACTCCACAGCTCTTCCAAGGGGCATTGATATTGTCTTTTTATTCCACTGTAACCTCCACCAATCTTCCAAGATGCATTGATTGTGTCTTTTTATTCCACTGCTATCTCCACCACTCTTCCAATGGGCATTGTTTTTGTGTTTTTAATCCCCTCCAACCTCCACCACTCTTCCAAGGGTCATTAAAACCATCTTGTTAAGCTACTGTGACCTCCACGTCCCTTCCACGGGGCATTGATATTGTCTTTTTATTCCACTGCGACCTCCACCACTCTTCCAAGGGGCATTGATAGTGTCTTTTTATTCCACTCTAACCTCCACCACTCTTCCAAGGGGCATTGACATTGTCTTTTTATTCCACTGCCACTACCACCTCTCTTCCAAAGGGCATTAAAACCATATTGTTAAGCTACAGTGACCTCCACATCTCTTCCACGGGGCATTGATATTGTCTTTTTATTCCACTGTAACCTCCACCAATCTTCCAAGGGGCATTGATATTGTTTTTTTATTCCACTGCGACCTCCACCACTCTTCCAAGGGGCATTAAAACCGTCTTGTTAAGTTACTGTGACCTCCACATCTCTTCCACGGGGCATTGGTATTGTCTTTTTATTCCACTGTAATCTCCACCCATCTTCAAAGGGGCATTGATAATGTATTTTTATTCCACTGCGACCTCCACCACTCTTCCAAGGCTCATTGATATTGTCTTTTTAATCCACTGCGACCTCCACCACTCTTCCAAGGGACATTAAAACCGTCTTGTTAAGCTATTGTGACCTCCACATCTCTTCCACGGGGCATTGATATTGTCTTTTTATTTAACTGTAACCTCCTCCACTGTTCCAAGGGGCATTGATATTGTCTTTTTATTCCACTGTAACCTCCATCACTCTTCCAATGGGCATTGATATTGTCTTTTTATTCAACTGTAAGCTCCACCACTCTTCCAAGGGACATTCATATTGTCTTTTTATTCCACTTCGACCTCCACTACTCTTCAAAGGGGCATTCATATTGTCTTTTTAGTCCACTGCGACCTCCACCACTCTTCAAAGGGGCATTAAAACCATCTTGTTAAGCTACTGTCACCACCATGTCCCTTCCAAGGGGCATTAAAACCGTCAATTTAAACCACTCTGAACTCCACAGCTCTTGCAAGAAGCATTGATATTGTCTTTTTACTCCACTGTAACCTACAGCTCTCTTTCAAGGGTCATTGATATTGTCTTTTTATTCCACTACGACTTCCACCACTCTCCCAAGGTGCATTAAAAACAAATTGTTTTGCTACTGTAACGTCCATGTCTATTCCATGGGCATTGATATTGTCTTTTTATAACACTGTATCCTCCACCACTCTTACAAGGGGTATTGATATTGTCTTTTTATTCCACTGCGACTTCCACCTCTCTTCTAAGGGGCATTGATATTGTCTTTTTAATCCACTGCAACCTCCACCATTCTTCCAAGAGGCATTAAAACAGTCTTGTTCAGCTACTGTGACCTCCACATCTTTTCCAAGGGGCAATAAAACCGTCTGGTTAAACCACTCTGAACTCCACAGCTCTTCCAAGGGGCATTGATATTGTCTTTTTATTCCACTGTAACCTCCACCATTCTTCCAAGGGGTACTGATATTGTCTTTTTAATGCACTGCGACCTCCACTACTCTTACAAGGGGCATTAAAACCATCTGGTAAAACCACTCTGAACTCCATAGCTCTTTCAAGAGGCATTGATATTGTCTTTTTATTTCTCTGTAACCTCCACCACTCTTTCAAGGGGCATTGATATTGTCTTTTTATTCCACTGCGACCTCCACCTCTCTTCCAAGTGGCATTAAAACCATCTTGTTAAGCTACTGTGACCTCCAAGTCTCTTCCACGAGGCATTGATATTGTCTTTTTATTCCACTGCAACCTCCACATCTCTTCCAAGTGGAATTGATATTGTCTTTTTATTCCACTGCGACCTCCACCACTCTTCCACGAGGCATTGATATTGTCTTTTTATTCCACTGCGACCTCCACATCTCTTCCAAGTGGAATTGATATTGTCTTTTTATTCCACTGCGACCTCCAGCACTCTTCTAAGGGGCATTGATATTGTCTTTTTAATCCACATCTCTTCCAAGTGGAATTGATATTGTCTTTTTATTCCACTGCGACCTCCACCACTCTTCTAAGGGGCATTGATATTGTCTTTTTATTCCACTGCGACCTCAACCACTCTTCCAAGGGGCATTAAAACAGTTTTGATAAGCTACTGTGACCTCCAGGTCTCTTCCAAGGGGTATTAAAACCAACTGGTTAAACCACTCTGAACTCCACAGCTCTTCCAAGAGGCATTGATATTATCTTTTTATTCGACAGTAACCTCCACCACTCTTCCAAGGGGCATTAAAACCGTCTTGTTAAGCTACTGTGATTTCCACGTCTCTTGCAAGGCGCATTAAAACCGTCAATTTAAACGACTCTGAACTCCACAGCTCTTGCAAGAGGCATTGATGTTCTCTTTTTATTCCACTGTAACATGCAACACTCTTCCAATGGGCATTGATTTTGTCTCTTTAATCCACTGCGACCTCCACCACTCTTCAAAGGGGCATTAAAACCATCTTGTTAAGCTACTGTCACCACCATGTCCCTTCCAAGGGGCATTAAAACCGTCAATTTAAACCACTCTGAACTCCACAGCTCTTGCAAGAAGCATTGATATTGTCTTTTTACTCCATTGTAACCTACAGCTCTCTTTCAAGGGTCATTGATATTGTCTTTTTATTCCACTACGACTTCCACCACTCTCCCAAGGTGCATTAAAAACAAATTGTTTTGCTACTGTAACGTCCATGTCTATTCCATGGGCATTGATATTGTCTTTTTATTACACTGTATCCTCCACCACTCTTCCAAGGGGTATTGATATTGTCTTTTTATTCCACTGCGACTTCCACCTCTCTTCTAAGGGGCATTGATATTGTCTTTTTAATCCACTGCAACCTCCACCATTCTTCCAAGAGGCATTAAAACAGTCTTGTTCAGCTACTGTGACCTCCACATCTTTTCCAAGGGGCAATAAAACCGTCTGGTTAAACCACTCTGAACTCCACAGCTCTTCCAAGGGGCATTGATATTGTCTTTTTATTCCACTGTAACCTCCACCATTCTTCCAAGGGGTACTGATATTGTCTTTTTAATGCACTGCGACCTCCACTACTCTTACAAGGGGCATTAAAACCATCTGGTAAAACCACTCTGAACTCCATAGCTCTTTCAAGAGGCATTGATATTGTCTTTTTATTTCTCTGTAACCTCCACCACTCTTTCAAGGGGCATTGATATTGTCTTTTTATTCCACTGCGACCTCCACCTCTCTTCCAAGTGGCATTAAAACCATCTTGTTAAGCTACTGTGACCTCCAAGTCTCTTCCACGAGGCATTGATATTGTCTTTTTATTCCACTGCAACCTCCACATCTCTTCCAAGTGGAATTGATATTGTCTTTTTATTCCACTGCGACCTCCACCACTCTTCCACGAGGCATTGATATTGTCTTTTTATTCCACTGCGACCTCCACATCTCTTCCAAGTGGAATTGATATTGTCTTTTTATTCCACTGCGACCTCCAGCACTCTTCTAAGGGGCATTGATATTGTCTTTTTAATCCACATCTCTTCCAAGTGGAATTGATATTGTCTTTTTATTCCACTGCGACCTCCACCACTCTTCTAAGGGGCATTGATATTGTCTTTTTATTCCACTGCGACCTCAACCACTCTTCCAAGCGGCATTAAAACAGTTTTGATAAGCTACTGTGACCTCCAGGTCTCTTCCAAGGGGTATTAAAACCAACTGGTTAAACCACTCTGAACTCCACAGCTCTTCCAAGAGGCATTGATATTATCTTTTTATTCGACAGTAACCTCCACCACTCTTCCAAGGGGCATTAAAACCGTCTTGTTAAGCTACTGTGATTTCCACGTCTCTTGCAAGGCGCATTAAAACCGTCAATTTAAACGACTCTGAACTCCACAGCTCTTGCAAGAGGCATTGATGTTCTCTTTTTATTCCACTGTAACATGCAACACTCTTCCAATGGGCATTGATTTTGTCTCTTTAATCCACTGCGACCTCCACCACTCTTCCAAGAAGCATTAAACCGTCTTGTTTAGCTACTGCGACCTCCACGTCTATTCCACGGTGCCTTAAAAACTTCTGGTTAAACCACTGTGAACTCCACAGCTCTTCCAAGGGGCATTGATATTGTCTTTTTATTCGCCTGTAACCTCCACCACTCTTCCAAGGGGCATTGATATTGTCTCTGTTTTCCACTGCGACTTCCACAACTCTTCCAAGGGGCTTTGATATTGTCCTTTTTATCCACTGCGACCTCCACCACTCTTCCAATGGGCATTAAAACCAACTTGTTATGCTACTGTGACCTCCACGTCCCTTCCACGGGGCATTGATATTGTCTTTTTATTCCATTGCAACCTCCACCACTCTTCCAAGGGGTCATTAAAACCGTCTTGTTAAGCTACTGTGACCTCCAAGTCTCTTCCAAGGGGCATTAAAACCGACTGGTTATACCGCTCTGAGCTCCACAACTCTTCCAAGGGGCATTGACAATGTCTTCTTATTCCATTGTAACCTTCTGCACTCTTCCAAGTGCATTGATATTGTCTTTTTATTCAACTGTAACCTCCACCACTCTTCCAAGGGGCAATGATATTGTCTTTTTATTCCACTGCGACCTCCACCACTCTTCCCATGGGATTTGATAGCTTTTTTAATCCACTGCGACCTCCACCACTCCTCCCAGGGGCATTAAAACCTTCTTGTTAAGCTACTGTGACCTCCACCACTCTTCCAAGGGACATTGATATTGTGTTTTTATTACTCTGCGACCTTCACCCCTCTTACAAGGAACACTGATATTGTCTTTTTTTTCCACTGTAACCTCCACCACTCTTCTAAGGGGCATCGATATTTTCTTTTCATTCCTCTGCGACCTCCACCACTCTTCCAAGGGGCATCGATAATGTCTTTTTAATCCACTGCGACCTCCACCACTCTTCCAAGGGGCATTAAAACCGTCTTGTTAAGCTACTGTGACCTCCACGTCTCTTCCAAGGGGCATTAAAACCGTCAATTTAAACCACTCTGAACTCCACAGCTCTTGCAAGAGGCATTGATATTGTCTTTTTATTCCACTGTAACCTCCGCCAGTCTTCCAAAGGCATTGATTTTGTCTTTTTATTCCACTGCGACCTCCATCTCTCTTCCAAGAAGCATTAAAACTGTCTTGTTTAGCTACTGTGACCTCCACGTCTATTCCACGTTGCCTTAAAACCTTCTGTTTAAACCACTGTGAACTCCACAGCTCTTCCATGGGGCATTGATATTGTCTTTTTATTCCACTGTAACCTCCACCACTCTTCTAAGGGGCATTGATATTGTCTTTTTAATCCAATGCGACCTACACCACTCTTCCAAGGGGCATTAAAACAGTGTTGTTAAGCGAATGTGACCTCAAAGTCTCTTCCAAGGGGCATTAAAACAGTCTGGCTAAACCGCTCTGAGATCCACAGCTCTCCCAAGGGGCATTGACAATCTCTTTTTATTCCATTGTAACCTTCTGCACTCTTCCAAGTGCATTGATATTGTCTTTTTATTCCTTTGCGACGTCCACGACTCTTCCAAGGGGTATTAAAACCGTATTGTTAAGCTACTGTGACCTCCACGTTTCTTACACAGGGCATTGATATTGTCTTTTTATTCCACTGTAACCTCCACCACTCTTCCAAGGGGCATTGATATTGTCTTTTTATTCCACTGTAACCTCTACCAATCCTCCAAGGGGCATTAATATTGTCTTTTTATTCGACTGCGACCTCCACCACTCTTCCAAGGGGCATTAAAACAGTCTTGTTAAACTACTGTGACCTCCTTGTCTCTTCCAAGGGGCATTAAAACCATCTGGTTAAACACTCTTAACTCCACAGCTCTTACAAGAGGCATTGATATTGTCTTTTTTTTCGACTGTAACATCCACCACTCTACCAAGCGCATTGATATTGTCTTTTTATTCCACTGCGACCTCCACCACTCTTCCAAGGGGCACTGATATTGTCTTTTTAATCAACTGCGACCTCCACGTCTCTTCCAAGGGGCATTAAAACTGTCTTGTGAAGCTACTGTGACCTCCACGTCCCTTCCACGGGGCATTGATATTGTCTTTTTATTCCACTGCGACCTCCACCACTCTTCCAAGGGGCATTGATATTGTCTTTTTAATCCACTGCGTCCTTCACCACTCTTGAAGGGGCATTGATATTGTATTTTTATTCCACTGTGACCTCCACGTCTCTTCCAAGGGGCATTAAAACCGTCAATTTAAACCTCTCTGAACTCCACAGCTCTGCCAAGGAGCATTGGTATTGTCATTTTATTCCACTCTAACCTCCAGCACTCTTCCAAGGGGCATTGACATTGTCTATTTATTCCATTGTGACCTACACCACTCTTCCAAGGGGCATTAAGATCATCTTGTTAAGCTACAGTGACCTCCACAACTCTTCCATGGGGCATTGATATTGTCTTTTTATTCCACTGTAACCTCCACCACTCTACCAAGGGGCATTGATTTTGTCTTTTTATTCCACTGCGACCTCTACCACTCTTCCAATGGGCATTGATATTGTCTTTTTAATCCACTGCAACCTCCACCACTCTTCCAAGGGGCATTAAAGCCGTCTTGTTAAGATACTGTCACGTCCATGTCTATTCCACGGGGCATTGGTATTGTCTTTTTATTCCACTTTAACCTCCACTACTCTTCCAAGTGGCATTGTCGTTGTCTTTTTATTCCACTGTAACCTCCACCACTTTTCCTAGTGGCATTGACGTTGTCATTTTATTCCACTCTTATAAGGGTCATTGATATTGTCTTTTTAATCCACTGTGACCTCCACCACTCTTCCAAGGGTCATTAAAACAGTCTTGTTAAGCTACTGTGACCTCCACATCTCTTCCAAGTGGCATTAAAACCGTCTGGTTAAACTCCTCTGAATTCCACCGCTCTTCCAAGGGGCATTGATATTGTCTTTTTATTCCACTGCCACCTCTCCAGTCTTCCAAGAGACATTTATATTGTCTTTTTAATCCACTGCGACCTCCACCACTTTTCCATGGGGCATTAAAAACATCTTTTTAAGCTACTGTGAACTCCATGTCACTTCCAACGGGCATTAAAACCATCTGGTTTAACTACTCTAAACTCCACTGCTCTTCCTCGGGGCATTGATATTGTCTATTTAATCCACTGTTACCTCCACCACTCTTCCAAGGGGCATTGATATTGTTTTTTTATTCCTCTGCGACCTCCATTACTCTTCCAAGGGGCATTGATATTGTCTTTTTATTCCACTACGACCTCCACCACTCTTCTAAGGGGCATTTATATTTTCTTTTTAATCAACTGCGACCTCCACCACTCTTCCAAGGGCCATTAAAACCGTGTTGTTAGGCTACTTTGACCACCACGTCAATTCCACGGGGCATTGATATTGCCTTTTTATTCCACTGCAACCTCCACCACTCTTCCAAGGGGCATTGATATTGTCTTTTTAATCAACTGTGACCTTCACCACTCTTCCAAGGGGCATTAAAACCGTCTTGATAAGCTACTGTGACCTCCACGTCTCTTCCACGGGGCATTGATGTTAACTTTTTTTTCCACTGTAACCTCCACCCCTCTTCCAATGGGCATTGATATTTACTTTTTATTCCACTGCGACCTCCACCACTCTTCCTCGGGGCATTGACATTGTCTTTTTAATCCACTGCGACCTCCACCACTTTTCCATGTGGCATTAATACCGTCTTATTAAGCTACTGTGACCTCCACTTCTCTTCCAAGGGGCATTAAAGCCGTCAATTTAAATGACTCTGAACTCCACAACTCTTGCAAGAGGCATTGATATTGTCTTTTTATTCCATTGTAATCTCCAGCACTCTTCCAAGGGGCATTGATATTGTATTTTTATTCCACTGCGACCTCCACCACTCTTCCAAGAGGCATTAAAAACATCTTATTAAGCAACTTTGAACTCCACGTCTCTTCCACGGGGCATTAAAACCGTCTGGTTAAAGCACTCTGAATTCCACAGCTCATCAAAGGGGCATTGATATTGTCTTTTTATTCCACTGTAACCTCCACCACTTTTCCTATGGGAATTGATATTGTCTTTTTAGTCCACTGGGACCTTCACCACTCTTCCAAATGGCATTGATATTGTCTTTTTAATCCACTGCGACCTCCACCACTCTTCCAAGGGGCATTAAAACCATATTGTTAAGCTACTGTCACCTCCCCGTCTCTTCCAAGGTGAATTAAAACCGTCAATTTAAAACACTCTGAACTCCACAGCTCTTGCAAGAGGCATTGATATTGTCTTTTTACTCCACTGTAACCTACAGCACTCTTTCAAGGGGCATTGATATTGTCTTTTTATTCCTCTACGACTTCCATCACTCTCCCAAGGTGCATTAAAAACATCTTGTCTAGCTACTGTAACGTCCATGTTTATTCCACGGGGCATTGATATTGTCTTTTTATTCCACTGTATCCTCCACCACTCTTCCAATGGGTAATGATATTGTCTTTTTATTTCACTGCGACTTCCACCTCTCTTCTAGGGGGCATTGATCTTGTCTTTTTAATCCACTGCGATCTCCACCACTCTTCCAAGAGGCATTGAAACAGTCTTGCTAAGCTACTGTGACCTCCAAATCTCTTCCAAGGGGCATTAAAACCGTCTGGTTAAACAACTCTGAACTCCACTGCTCTTCCAAGGGGCATTGATATTGTCTTTTAATTCCACTGTAACCTCCACCATTCTTCCAAGGGGTATTGATATTGTCTTTTTAATGCACTGCGACCTCCACCACTCTTCCAAGGGGCATTAAAACCATCTGGTTAAACCACTCTGAACTCCATAGCTCTTTCAAGAGGCATTGATATTGTCTTTTTTTTTCACTGTAACCTCCACCACTCTTTCAATGGGCATTGATATTGTCTTTTTATTCCACTGTGACCTCCACCACTCTTCCAAGGGGCATTAAAACTGTCTTGTTAAGCTACTGTGAACTCCTCGTGTCTTCCACGGGGCATTGATATTGTCTTTTTAATCCACTGTGACCTCCACCACTTTTTCAAGGGGCATTAAAACCGTCTTGTTAATCTACTGTGACCTCCACAGCTCTTCCAAGGGGCATTGATATTGTCTTTTTATTCCACTGTAACCTCCACCACTCTTCCAAGGGGCATTGATATTGTCTTTTTACTTAACTACGACCTCCACCACTCTTCCAAAGGGCATTAATATTGTCTTTTTATTCCACTGCAACCTCCACCAGTCTTTCAATGGTCATTGATATTGTCTTTTTATTCCACTGTAACCTCCACCACTCTTCCAAGGGGCATTGATATTGTATTTTTATTCCACTGCGACCTCCACCTTTCTTTCAAGGGGCATTAAAACCATCTTGTTAAGCTACTGTGACATCTAAGTTTCTTCCACAAGGCATTGATATAGTCTTTTTATTCCACTGCGACCTCCACATCTCTTTCAAGGGGAACTGATATTGTCTTTTTATTCCACTGCGACCTCCACCACTCTTCTAAGTGGCATTTATATTGTCTTTTTAATCCATTGCGACCTCCACCACTCTTCCAAGGGGCATTAAAGAAGTCTTGATAAGCTACTGTGACCTCCACGTCTCTTCTAAGGGGCATTAAACCATCTGGTTAAACCACTCTATACTTCACAGCTCTACCAAGAGGCATTGATATTGTCTTTTTATTCGACTGTAACCTCCACCACTCTTCCAAGGGGCTTTGATATTGTCTCTGTTTTCCACTTCGACCTCCACCACTCTTCCAAGGGACTTTGATATTGTCTTTTTTATCAACTGCGACCTCCACCGCTCTTCCAAGGGGCATTAAAACCGTCTTGCTATGCTACTGAGACCTCCACGTCCTTTCCACGGTGCATTGATATTGTCTTTTTATTTCATTGCGACCTCCACCACTCTTCCAAGGAGCATTAAAACCATCTTGTTAAGCTACTGTGACCTCCAAGTCTCTTCCAAGGGGCATTAAAACCGTCTGGTTAAACCGCTCTGATATCCACAGCATTTCCAAGGGGTATTTACAATGTCTTTTTATTCCATTGTTACCTTCTGCACTCCTCCAAGTGCATTGATATTGTCTTTTTATTCCTTTGCGATGTCCACGACTCTTCCAAGTGGCATTAAAACCGTCTTGTTAAGCTACTGTGACCTCCAAGTTTCTTACACAGGGCATTGATATTGTCTTTTTATTCCACTGTAACCTCAACCAATCTTCCAAGGGGCATTGATATTGTCTTCTTATTCCACTGCGTCCTCCACCATTCTTTTAAGGGGCATTGATATTGTCTTTTAAATCCACAGCGATCTCCAACACTCTTCCAAGGGGCATTAAAACAGTCTTGTTAAGCTACTGTGACCTCCTTGTCTCTTCCAAGGGGCATTAAAACAGTCTGGTTAAACACTCTGAACTCCACAGCTCTTACAAGAGGCATTGATATTGTCTTTTTTTATTCGACTGTAACATCCACCACTCTTTCAAGCGGCATTGATATTGTCTTTTTATTCCACTGCGACCTCCACCACTCTTCCAAGGGGCACTGATATTGTCTTTTTAATCAACTGCAACTTCCACCTCTCTTCCAAGGGGCATTAAAACCATCTTGTGAAGCCACTGTGACCTCCACGTCCCTTACACGCGGCATTGATATTGTCTTTTTATTCCACTGCGACCTCCACCACTCTTCCAAGGGGCATTGATATTGTCTTTTATTCCACTCTAACCTCCACCACTCTTCCAAGGGGCATTAATATTGTCTTTTTAATCCACTGCGACCTCTACCACTCCTCCAAGGGGCTTTAAAACAGTCTTGATAAGCTTCTGTGACCTTCACGTCTCTTTCAAGGGGCATTAAAACTGCATGTTTAAACCACTCTGAACGCCACAGCTCTTCCAAGAGGCATTGATATTGTCTTTTTATTCAACTGTAACCTCCACCACTCTTCCAAGGGGCATTGATATTGTCTTTTTTTTCCACTGCGAGCTCCACCACTCTTCCAAGGGGATTTGATAGTCTTTTTAATCCACTGCGACCTCCACCACTCTTCCAAGGGGCAATAAAACCGTCTTGTTAAGCTACTGTGACCTCCATGTCCCTTACACGGGGCATTGATATTGTATTTTTATTCCCCTGCGACCTCCACCATTCTTCCAAGGGGCATTTGTATTGTCTTTTTAATCCACTGCGAAATCCACCACTCTTCCAAGGGACATTGATATTGTCTTTTTAATCCACTGCGACCTTCACCCCTCTTCCATGGAGCATTGATATTGTCTTTTTTTTCCACTGTAACCTCCAAAAACTCTTCTAAGGGGCAATAAAACCGTCAATTTAAACCACTCTGAACTCCACAGCTCTTGCAAGAGGCATTGATATTGTCTTTTTATTCCACTGTAACCTCCACCACTCTTCCAAGGGGCATTGATTTTGTCTTTTTAATCCACTGCGACCTCCACCACTCGTCCAAGAAACAATAAAACCGTCTTGTTTAGCTACTTTGACCACCACGTCTATTCCAGGGTGCCTTAAAACCTTCTGGTTAAACCACTGTGAACTCCACAGCTCTTCAAAGTTGCATTGATATTGTCTTTTTTTTCCTCTGTAACCTCCACCACTTTTCCAAGGGGCATTGATATTGTCTTTTTATTATACTTCGATCTCCACTACTCTTCCAAGGCTCATTGATATTGTCTTTTTATTCCACTGTAACCTCCACCACTCTTCCAAGGGGCATTGATATTGTCTTTTTATTCCACTGTGACCTCCACCTCTCTTCCAAGGGGCATTAAAACCATCTTGTTAAGCTACTGTGACCTCCAAGCCTTTTCCACGAGGCATTGGTATGGTCTTTTTATTCCACTGCGACCTCCACATCTCTTCCAAGTGGAATTGATATTGTCTTTTTATTCCACTGCGACCTCCACCACTCTTCTAAGGGGCATTGATATTGTCTTTTTAATCCACTGCGACCTCCACCACTCTTCCAAGGGGCATTAAAACAGTTTTGATAAGCTACTGTGACCTCCACGTATCTTCCAAGGGGCATTAAAACCGTCTGGTTAAACCACTCTGAACTCTACAGCTCTTCCAAGAGGCATTGATATTGTCTTTTTATTCGACTGTAACCTCCACCACTCTTCCAAGGGGTATTAAAACGTCTTGTTAAGCTACTGTGACCTCCACGTCTCTTCCAAGGGGCAATAAAACCATCTTGTTAAACCACTCTGAACTCCACAGCTCTTGCAAGAGTTATTGATATTGTCTTTTTAATCCACTGCGACCTCCATCACTCTTCCAAGAAGCATAAAAAAACGTCTTGTTTAGCTACTGTGACCTCCACGTCTATTCCACGGTTCCTTAAAACCTTCTAGTTAAACCACTGTGAACTCCACAGCTCTTCCAAGGGGCATTGATATTGTCTTTTTTTCCACTGTAACCTCCACCACTCTTCCAAGGGGCATTGATATTGTCTTTTTATTTTACTGCTACCTCCACCACTCTTCCAATGGGCATTAATATTGTCTTTTTATTCCACTGCGACCTCCTCCACTCTTCCAAGGGTCATAGATATTATCTTTTTATTCAACTGTAACCTCCACCACTCTTCCAAGGGGCATTGATATTGTCTTTTTATTCCACTGCGACCTCCACCTTTCTTCCAAGGGGCATTAAAGACATCTTGTTAAGCTGCTGTGACTTCCAAGTCTCTTCCACGAGGCATTGATATAGTCTTTTTATTCCACCTCGATCTCCACATCTCTTCCAAGGGGAATTGATATTGTCTTTTTATTCCACTGCGACCTTCACCACTCTTTTAAGGGGCATTGATATTGTCTTTTTAATCCACTGCGACCTCCACCACTCTTCCAAGGGGCATTAAAACAGTCTTGATAAGCTACTGTGACCTCCACGTCTCTTCCAATGGCCATTAAACCATCGGGTTAAACCATTCTGTACTCCACAGCTCTTCCAAGAGTCATTGATATTGTCTTTTTATTCGACTGTAACCTCAACTACTCTTCCAAGGGGCATTGATATTGTCTCTGTTTTCCACTGCGATCTCCACCACTCTTCCAAGGGGCTTTGATATTGTCTTTTTTATCCCCTGCGACCTCCACCACTCTTCCAATGGACATTAAAACCATCTTGTTATGCTACTGTGACCTCCACGTCCCTTCCACGGGGCATAGATATTGTCTTTTTATTCCATAGCGACCTCCAACACTCTTCCAAGGGGCATTAAAACCATCTTGTTAAGCTACTGTGACCTCCATGTCTCTTCCAAGGGGCATTAAAACCGTATGGTTAAACAACTCTGAACTCCACTGCTCTTCCAAGGGGCATTGATATTGTCTTTTAATTCCACTGTAACCTCCACCATTCTTCCAAGGGGTATTGATATTGTCTTTTTAATGCACTGCGACCTCCACCACTCTTCCAAGGGGCATTAAAACCATCTGGTTAAACCACTCAGAACTCCATAGCTCTTTCAAGAGGCATTGATATTGTCTTTTTTTTTCACTGTAACCTCCACCACTCTTTCAATGGGCATTGATATTGTCTTTTTATTCCACTGTGACCTCCACCACTCTTCCAAGGGGCATTAAAACTGTCTTGGTAAGCTACTGTGAACTCCTCGTGTCTTCCACGGGGCATTGATATTGTCTTTTTAATCCACTGTGACCTCCACCACTTTTTCAAGGGGCATTAAAACCGTCTTGTTAATCTACTGTGACCTCCACAGCTCTTCCAAGGGGCATTGATATTGTCTTTTTACTTAACTACAACCTCCACCACTCTTCCAAAGGGCATTAATATTGTCTTTTTATTCCACTGCAACCTCCACCAGTCTTTCAATGGTCATTGATATTGTCTTTTTATTCCACTGTAACCTCCACCACTCTTCCAAGGGGCATTGATATTGTCTTTTTATTCCACTGCGACCTCCACCTTTCTTCCAAGGGGCATTAAAACCATCTTGTTAAGCTACTGTGACATCTAAGTTTCTTCCACAAGGCATTGATATAGTCTTTTTATTCCACTGCGACCTCCACATCTCTTTCAAGGGGAACTGATATTGTCTTTTTATTCCACTGCGACCTCCACCACTCTTCTAAGTGGCATTTATATTGTCTTTTTAATCCATTGCGACCTCCACCACTCTTCCAAGGGGCATTAAAGAAGTCTTGATAAGCTACTGTGACCTCCACGTCTCTTCTAAGGGGCATTAAACCATCTGGTTAAACCACTCTATACTTCACAGCTCTACCAAGAGGCATTGATATTGTCTTTTTATTCGACTGTAACCTCCACCACTCTTCCAAGGGGCTTTGATATTGTCTCTGTTTTCCACTTCGACCTCCACCACTCTTCCAAGGGGCTTTGATATTGTCTTTTTTATCAACTGCGACCTCCACTGCTCTTCCAAGGGGCATTAAAACCGTCTTGCTATGCTACTGAGACCTCCACGTCCTTTCCACGGTGCATTGATATTGTCTTTTTATTTCATTGCGACCTCCACCACTCTTCCAAGGAGCATTAAAACCATCTTGTTAAGCTACTGTGACCTCCAAGTCTCTTCCAAGGGGCATTAAAACCGTCTGGTTAAACCGCTCTGATATCCACAGCATTTCCAAGGGGTATTTACAATGTCTTTTTATTCCATTGTTACCTTCTGCACTCTTCCAAGTGCATTGATATTGTCTTTTTATTCCTTTGCGATGTCCACGACTCTTCCAAGTGGCATTAAAACCGTCTTGTTAAGCTACTGTGACCTCCAAGTTTCTTACACAGGGCATTGATATTGTCTTTTTATTCCACTGTAACCTCAACCAATCTTCCAAGGGGCATTGATATTGTCTTCTTATTCCACTGCGTCCTCCACCATTCTTCTAAGGGGCATTGATATTGTCTTTTAAATCCACAGCGATCTCCAACACTCTTCCAAGGGGCATTAAAACAGTCTTGTTAAGCTACTGTGACCTCCTTGTCTCTTCCAAGGGGCATTAAAACAGTCTGGTTAAACACTCTGAACTCCACAGCTCTTACAAGAGGCATTGATATTGTCTTTTTTTATTCGACTGTAACATCCACCACTCTTTCAAGCGGCATTGATATTGTCTTTTTATTCCACTGCGACCTCCACCACTCTTCCAAGGGGCACTGATATTGTCTTTTTAATCAACTGCAACTTCCACCTCTCTTCCAAGGGGCATTAAAACCATCTTGTGAAGCCACTGTGACCTCCACGTCCCTTACACGCGGCATTGATATTGTCTTTTTATTCCACTGCGACCTCCACCACTCTTCCAAGGGGCATTGATATTGTCTTTTTAATCAACTGTAACCTCCACGTCTCTTCCAAGGGGCATTAAAACCGTCAATTTAAACCACTCTGAACTCCACAGCTCTGCCAAGGAGCACTGGTATTGTCTTTTTATTCCACTCTAACCTTCACCACTCAACCAAGGGGCATTGCCATTGTCTATTTATTCCACTGCGACCTCCATCACTCTTCCAAGGGGCATTAAGACCATCTTGTTAAGCTTCAGTGACCTCCACAACTCTTCCATGGGGCATTGATATTGTCTTTTTATTCCACTGTAACCTCCACCACTCTTCCAAGGGGCATTGATTTTGTCTTTTTATTCCACTGCGACCTCTACCACTCTTCTAATGGGCATTGATATTGTCTTTTTAAACCACTGCGACCTCCACCACTCTTCCAAGGGGCTTTCAAGCCGTCTTTTTAAGCTACTCTCACGTCCATGTCTATTCCACGGGGCATTGATATTGTCTTTTTATTCCAATGCGACTTCCATCTCTCTTCTAAGGGGCATTGATATTGTCTTTTTAAACCACTGCGACCTCCACCACTCTTCCAAGGGGCATTAAAACAGTCTTGTTAAGCTACTATGACCTCCACGTCTCTTCCAAGGGGCATTAAAAGCGTCTGGTTAAACCACTCTGTACTCCACCGCTCTTCCAATGGGCATTGATATTGTCTTTTTATTCCACTGCCACCTCCACCACTCTTCCAAGGGGCATTGATATTGTCTTTTTAATCCACTGCGACCTCCAACACTTTTCCAAGGGGCATTAAAACATAGTATTAAGCTACTGTGACCTCCACGTCACTTCCAATGGGCATTAAAACCATCTGGTTTAACTACTTTAAACTCCACTGCTCTTCCAAGGGGCATTGATATTGTCTTTTTAATCCCCTGTTACCTCCACCACTCTTCAAAGGGGCATTGAAATAGTTTTTTTATTCCACTGCGACCTCCACTACTCTTCCAAGGGGCATTGATATTGTCTTTTATTCCACTCTAACCTCCACCACTCTTCCAAGGGGCATTAATATTGTCTTTTTAATCCACTGCGACCTCTACCACTCCTCCAAGGGGCTTTAAAACAGTCTTGATAAGCTTCTGTGACCTTCACGTCTCTTCCAAGGGGCATTAAAACTGCATGTTTAAACCACTCTGAACGCCACAGCTCTTCCAAGAGGCATTGATATTGTCTTTTTATTCAACTGTAACCTCCACCACTCTTCCAAGGGGCATTGATATTGTCTTTTTTTTCCACTGCGAGCTCCACCACTCTTCCAAGGGGATTTGATAGTCTTTTTAATCCACTGCGACCTCCACCACTCTTCCAAGGGGCAATAAAACCGTCTTGTTAAGCTACTGTGACCTCCATGTCCCTTCCACGGGGCATTGATATTGTCTTTTTATTCCCCTGCGACCTCCACCATTCTTCCAAGGGGCATTTGTATTGTCTTTTTAATCCACTGCGAAATCCACCACTCTTCCAAGGGACATTGATATTGTCTTTTTAATCCACTGCGACCTTCACCCCTCTTCCATGGAGCATTGATATTGTCTTTTTTTTCCACTGTAACCTCCAAAAACTCTTCTAAGGGGCAATAAAACCGTCAATTTAAACCACTCTGAACTCCACAGCTCTTGCAAGAGGCATTGATATTGTCTTTTTATTCCACTGTAACCTCCACCACTCTTCCAAGGGGCATTGATTTTGTCTTTTTAATCCACTGCGACCTCCACCACTCTTCCAAGAAACAATAAAACCGTCTTGTTTAGCTACTTTGACCTCCACGTCTATTCCAGGGTGCCTTAAAACCTTCTGGTTAAACCACTGTGAACTCCACAGCTCTTCAAAGTTGCATTGATATTGTCTTTTTTTTCCTCTGTAACCTCCACCACTTTTCCAAGGGGCATTGATATTGTCTTTTTATTATACTTCGATCTCCACTACTCTTCCAAGGGGCATTAATATTGTATTTTTATTCCACTGCGACCTCCACCACTCTTCCAAGGCTCATTGATATTGTCTTTTTATTCCACTGTAACCTCCACCACTCTTCCAAGGGGCATTGATATTGTCTTTTTATTCCACTGTGACCTCCACCTCTCTTCCAAGGGGCATTAAAACCATCTTGTTAAGCTACTGTGACCTCCAAGTCTTTTCCACGAGGCATTGTTATGGTCTTTTTATTCCACTGCGACCTCCATATCTCTTCCAAGTGGAATTGATATTGTCTTTTTATTCCACTGCGACCTCCACCACTCTTCTAAGGGGCATTGATATTGTCTTTTTAATCCACTGCGACCTCCACCACTCTTCCAAGGGGCATTAAAACTGTCTTGTTAAGCTACTGTGACCTCCACGTCTCTTCCAAGGGGCAATAAAACCATCTTGTTAAACCACTCTGAACTCCACAGCTCTTGCAAGAGTTATTGATATTGTCTTTTTAATCCACTGCGACCTCCATCACTCTTCCAAGAAGCATAAAAAAACGTCTTGTTTAGCTACTGTGACCTCCACGTCTATTCCACGGTGCCTTAAAACCTTCTGGTTAAACCACTGTGAACTCCACAGCTCTTCCAAGGGGCATTGATATTGTCTTCTTTTCCACTGTAACCTCCACCACTCTTCCAAGGGGCATTGATATTGTCTTTTTATTTTACTGCTACCTCCACCACTCTTCCAATGGGCATTAATATTGTCTTTTTATTCCACTGCGACCTCCTCCACTCTTCCAAGGGTCATTGATATTATCTTTTTATTCCACTGTAACCTCCACCACTCTTCCAAGGGGCATTGATATTGTCTTTTTATTCCACTGCGACCTCCACCTTTCTTCCAAGGGGCATTAAATCCATCTTGTTAAGCTGCTGTGACTTCCAAGTCTCTTCCACGAGGCATTGATATAGTCTTTTTATTCCACCTCGATCTCCACATCTCTTCCAAGGGGAATTGATATTGTCTTTTTATTCCACTGCGACCTTCACCACTCTTTTAAGGGGCATTTATATTGTCTTTTTAATCCACTGCGACCTCCACCACTCTTCCAAGGGGCATTAAAACAGTCTTGATAAGCTACTGTGACCTCCACGTCTCTTCCAATGGCCATTAAACCATCGGGTTAAACCATTCTGTACTCCACAGCTCTTCCAAGAGTCATTGATATTGTCTTTTTATTCGACTGTAACCTCAACTACTCTTCCAATGGGCATTGATATTGTCTCTGTTTTCCACTGCGACCTCCACCACTCTTCCAAGGGGCTTTGATATTGTCTTTTTTATCCCCTGCGACCTCCACCACTCTTCCAATGGACATTAAAACCATCTTGTTATGCTACTGTGACCTCCACGTCCCTTCCACGGGGCATAGATATTGTCTTTTTATTCCATAGCGACCTCCACCACTCTTCCAAGGGGCATTAAAACCATCTTGTTAAGCTACTGTGACCTCCATGTCTCTTCCAAGGGGCATTAAAACCGTATGGTTAAACTGCTCTGAGCTCCACAGCTCTTCCAAGAGGCATTGACAATGTCTTATTATTCCATTGTAACATTCTGCACTCTTTCAAGTGCATTGATATTGTCTTTTTATTCCTCTGTGACATCCTCGACTCTTCCAAGGGGCATTAAAACCATCTTGTTAAGCTACTGTGACCTCCAAGTTTTTTACACAGGGCATTGATATTATCTTTTTATTCCTCTGTAACCTCCAACACTCTTCCAAGGGGCATTGATATTATCTTTTTATTCCACTGTAACCTCCACCAATCTTCTAAGGGGCATTGATATTGTCTTTTAAATCCACAACGATCTCCACCACTCTACCAACGGGCATTAAAACAGTCTTGTTAAGCTACTGTGACCACCTCGTCTCTTCCAAGGGGCATTAAAACCGTCTGGTTAAACCACTCTGAACTCTACAGCTCTTACAAGAGGCATTGATATTGTCTTTTTATTCGACTGTAACATCCACCAGTCTTCCAAGCGGCATTGATGTTGTCTTTTTATTCCACTGGGACCTTCACCACTCTTCCAAGGGGCATTGATATTGTCTTTTTAATCAACTGCGACCTCCACCTCTCTTCCAAGTTGCATTAAAACCGTCTTGTGAAGCTTCTGTGACCTCCACGTTCCTTCCACGGGGCATTGATATTGTCTTTTTATTCCACTGCGACCTCCACCAGTCTTCCAAGCGGCATTAAAACCATCTTGTTAAACTACAGTGACCTCCACAACTCTTCCACGGGGCATTGATATTGTCTTTTATTGCTCTGCAACCTCCACCACTCTTCCAAGGGGCATTGATATTGTCTTTTTATTCCACTGCGACCTCCACCACTCTTCCAAAGGGCATTGATATTGTCTTTTTAATCCACTGCGACTTCCACCACTCTTCCAAGGGCATTGATATTGTCTTTTTATTCCACTGCGACCTCCACCACTCTTCCATGGGGCATTGATATTGTCTTTTTATTCAACTGCGACCTCCACCTCTCTTCCAAGGTGCATTAAAACCGTCTTGTGAAGCTACTGTGACCTCCACGTCCCTTCCACGGGGCATTGATATTGTCTTTTTATTCCACTGCGACCTCCAGCACTCTTCCAAGGGGCATTGATATTGTCTTTTTAATACACTGTGACCTCCTCATCTCTTCCAAATGGCATTAATAGCCTCAATTTAAACCACTCTGAACTCCACAGCTCTTCCAAGGAGCACTGGTATTGTCTCTTTATTCCACCTTAACCTCCACCACTCTTCCAAGGGGTATTGACATTGTCTTTTTATTCCACTGCGACCTCCATCACTCTTCCAAGTGGCATTAAGACCATCTTGTTAAGCTACAGTGACCTCCACAACTCTTCCACGAGGCATTGATATTGTCTTTTTATTCCACTGCGACCTCCAGCACTCTTCCAAAGGGCATTGATATTGTCTTTTTAATCTACTGCGACCTCCACCACTCTTCCAAGGGCATTAAAACAGTCTTGATAAGCTATTGTGACCTCCACGTCTCTTCCAATGGCCATTAAACCATCTGGTTAAACCACTCTGTACTCCACAGCTCTTCCAAGAGGCATTGATATTGTCTTTTTATTCGACTGTAACCTCAACCACTCTTCCAAGGTGCATTGATATTGTCTCTGTTTTCCACTGCGACCTCCACCACTCTTCCAAGGGGCTTTGATATTGTCTTTTTTATCCCCTGCGACCTCCACCACTCTTCCAATGGGCATTAAAACCGTCTTGGTATGCTACTATGACCTCCACGTCCCTTCCACGGGGCATTGATATTGTCTTTTTATTCCTTTGCGACCTCCACCACTCTTCCAAAGGGCATTGATATTGTCTTTTTAATCCACTGCGACTTCCACCACTCTTCCAAGGGCATTGATATTGTCTTTTTATTCCACTGCGACCTCCACCACTCTTCCATGGGGCATTGATATTGTCTTTTTAATCAACTGCGACCTCCACCTCTCTTCCAAGGTGCATTAAAACCGTCTTGTGAAGCTACTGTGACCTCCACGTCCCTTCCACGGGGCATTGATATTGTCTTTTTATTCCACTGCGACCTCCAGCACTCTTCCAAGGGGCATTGATATTGTCTTTTTAATACACTGTGACCTCCTCATCTCTTCCAAATGGCATTAATAGCCTCAATTTAAACCACTCTGAACTCCACAGCTCTTCCAAGGAGCACTGGTATTGTCTCTTTATTCCACTCTAACCTCCACCACTCTTCCAAGGGGTATTGACATTGTCTTTTTATTCCACTGCGACCTCCATCACTCTTCCAAGTGGCATTAAGACCATCTTGTTAAGCTACAGTGACCTCCACAACTCTTCCACGAGGCATTGATATTGTCTTTTTATTCCACTGCGACCTCCAGCACTCTTCCAAAGGGCATTGATATTGTCTTTTTAATCTACTGCGACCTCCACCACTCTTCCAAGGGCATTAAAACAGTCTTGATAAGCTATTGTGACCTCCACGTCTCTTCCAATGGCCATTAAACCATCTGGTTAAACCACTCTGTACTCCACAGCTCTTCCAAGAGGCATTGATATTGTCTTTTTATTCGACTGTAACCTCAACCTCTCTTCCAAGGTGCATTGATATTGTCTCTGTTTTCCACTGCGACCTCCACCACTCTTCCAAGGGGCTTTGATATTGTCTTTTTTATCCCCTGCGACCTCCACCACTCTTCCAATGGGCATTAAAACCGTCTTGGTATGCTACTATGACCTCCACGTCCCTTCCACGGGGCATTGATATTGTCTTTTTATTCCTTTGCGACCTCCACCACTCTTCCAAGGGGCATTAAAACCGTCTTGTTAAGCTACTGTGACCTCCAAGTCTCTTCCAAGGGGCATTAAAACCGTATGGTTAAACTGCTCTGAGATCCACAACTCTTCCAAGGGGCATTGACAATATCTTTTTATTACATTTTAACCTTCTGTACTCTTCCAAGTGCATTGATATTGTCTTTTTATTCCTCTGTGACATCCTCGACTCTTCCAAGGGGCATTAAAACCATCTTGTTAAGCTACTGTGACCTCCAAGTTTCTTACACAGAGCATTGATATTGTCTTTTTATTCCACTGTAACCTCCACCACTCTTCCAAGGGGCATTTATATTGTCTTTTTATTCCACTGTAACCTCCACCAATCTTCCAAGGGGCATTGATATTGTCTTTTTATTCCACTGTGACCTCCACCACTCTTCTAAGGGGCATTGATATTGTCTTTTAAATCCACAAGGATCTCCACCACTTTACCAACGGGCATTAAAACAGTCTTGTTAAGCTACTGTGACCTCCTCGTCTCTTCCAAGGGGCATTAAAACCGTCTGGCTAAACCACTCTGAACTCTACAGCTCTTCCACGAGGCATTGATATTGTCTTTTTATTCCACTGCAACCTCCACATCTCTTCCAAATGGAATTGATATTGTCTTTTTATTCCACTGCGACCTCCACCACTCTTCCAAGGGGCATTAAAACAGTTTTGACAAGCTACTGTGACCTCCTCGTCTCTTCCAAGGGGCATTAAAATCATCTGGTTAAACCACTCTGAACTCCACAGCTCTTCAAAGAGGCATTGATATTGTCTTTTTATTCGACTGTAACCTCCACCACTCTTCCAAGGGGCATTAAACCATCTGGTTAAACGACTCTGTACTCCACAGCTCTTCCAATAGGCGTTGATATTGTCTTTTTATTCGACTGTAACCTCCACCACTCTTCCAAGGGGCATTGAAATTGTCTCAGTTTTCCAATGCGACCTCCACCACTCATCCAAGGGGCTTTGATATTGTCTTTTTTATCCACTGTGACCTCCACCACTCTTCCGATGGGCATTAAAACCGTCTTGTTATGCTACTGTGACCTCCACGTCCCTTCCACGGGGCATTGATATTGTCTTTTTATTCCATTGCGACCTCCACCACTCTTCCAAGGTTCATTAAAACCGTCTTGTTAAGCTACTGTGACCTCCAAGTCTCTTTCAAGGGGCATTAAAACCGTCTGGTTAAACCACTCTGAGCTCCACAGCTCTTCCAAGGGGCATTGATATTGTCTATTTATTCCACTGCGACCTCCACCACTCTTCCAAGGGGCATTAAAACCGTATTGTTAAGCTATTGTGACCTCCACGTCTCTTCCATGGTGCATTAAAACTGTCAATTTAAACCACTCTGATCTCCACAACTCTTGCAAGAGGCATTGATATTGTCTTTTTACTCCACTGTAACCTACAGCACTCTTTCAAGGGGCATTGATATTGTCTTTTTATTCCACTAAGACTTCCACCACTCTCCCAAGGTGCATTAAAAACATCTTGTTTAGCTACTGTAAAGTCCATGTCTATTCCACGGGGCTTTGATATTGTCTTTTGATTCCACTGTATCCTCCACCACTCTTCCAAGGGGTATTGATTTTGTCTTTTTATTCCACTGCGACTTCCACCTCTCTTCTATGGTGCATTGATATTGTCTTTTTAATCCACTGCAAAATCCACCACTCTTCCGAGAGCCATTAAAACAGTCTTGTTAAGCTACTGTGACCTCCACATCTCTTCCAAGGGGCATTAAAACCGTCTGGTTAAACCACTCTGAACTCCACTACTCTTCCAAGGGGCATTGAGATTGTCTTTTTAATCCACTGCGACCTCCACCACTTTGCCAAGGGGCAAAAAAAATGTCTTTTTAAGCTACTGTGACCTCCACGTCACTTCCAATGGGCATTAAAACCGTCTGGTTAAACCTCTCTGAACTCCACAGCTCTTCCAAGGGGCATTGGTATTGTCTTTTTATTCCACTCTAACCTCCACCACTCTTCCAAGGGGCATTGACATTGTCTTTTTATTCCACTGCGACCTCCACCATTCTTCCAAGTGGCATTAAAACTGTCTTGTTACGCTACAGTGACCTCCACATCTCTTCCACGGGGCATTGATATTGTCTTAAAATTCCACTGTAACCTCCACCACTCTACCAAGGGGCATTGATATTGTATTTTTATTCCATTGCGACCTCCACCACTCTTCCAAAGGGCATTGATATTGTCTTTTTAGTCCACTGCTTCCTTCACCACTCTTCCAAGGGGCATTAAAACCATCTTGTTAAGCTACTGTGACCTCCACGTCTCTTCCACTGGGCATTGATATTGTCTTTTTATTCCACTGCGACCTCCATCACTCTTCCTCGGGGCATTGATATTGTCTTTTTAATCCACTGCAACCTCCACCACTCTTCCATGTGGCATTAAAACCGTCTTGTTAAGCTACTGTGACCTCCACCTCTCTTCCAAGGGGCATTAAGGCCGTCTTGTTAAGCTACTGTCACGTCCATGTCTATTCCACGGGGCATTGATATTGTCTTTTTATTCCACTGTAACCTCCACCACTCTTCCAAGTGGCATTGACATTGTCTTTTTATTCCACTGCGACTTCCACCTCTCTTCTAAGGGGCATTGATATTGTCTTTTTAATCCACTGCGACCTCCACCACTCTTCCATGGGGCATTAAAACAGTCTTGTTAAGCTACTGTGACCTCCATGTCTCTTCCAAGGGGCATTAAAACCATCTGGTTAATACACTCTGAACTCCACAGTTCTTCCAAGGGGCATTGATATTGTCTTTTTATTCAACTGTAACCTCCACCACTCTTCCAAGGGGTATTGATTTTGTCTTTGTATTCCACTGCGACCTCCACCACTCTTCCAATGGTCATTGTTATTCTCTTTTTAATCCCCTGCAACCTCCACCACACTTCCAAGGGGCATTAAAACCGTCTTGTTAAGCTACTATGACCTCCGTGTCCCTTCCACGGGGCATTGATATTGTCTTTTTATTCCACTGCGACCTCCACCACTCTTCAAAGGGATATTGATATTGTCTTTTTAATCCACTGCGACCACCACCAATCTACCAAGCGGCATTAAAACCGTCTTTCTATGCTACTGTGACGTCGACTTCTCTTCCAATTCCACGGTGCCTTAAAACCTTCTGGTTAAACCACTATGAACTCCACAGCTCTTCCAAGGGGCATTGATATTGTCTTTTTATTCCACTCTAACCTCCACCACTCTTCCAAGGGGCATTGACAATGTCTTTTTATTTCACTGCGACCTTCACCACTCTTCCAAGGGGCATTAAAACCATATTGTTAAGCTACAGTGACCTCCACATCTCTTCCATGGGTCATTGATATTGTCTTTTTATTCCACTGTAACCTCCACCAATCTTCCAAGTGGTATTGATATTGTTTTTTTATTCCACTGCGACCTCCACTACTCTTCCAAGAGGCATTAAAACCGACTTGTTAAGTTACTGTGACCTCCACGTCTCTTCCAAGGAGCGTTAAAACCGTCTGGTTATACCACTCTGAACTCTACAGCTCTTCCAAGGGGCATTGATATTGTCTTTTTATTCCACTGCGACCTCCGCCAGTCCTCCTAGAGGCATTAAAACTGTCTTGTTAAGCTACTGTGACCTCCACGTCTCTTCCACGGGGCATTGAAATTGTCTTTTTATTCCACTGTAACCTCCACCTCTCGTCCAAGTGGCCTTGATATTGTATTTTTATTCCACTGCGACCTCTACCATTCTTCCAAGGGGCATTGATAATATCTTTTTATTCCACTGCTACCTCCACCACTCTTCCAAGGTTCATTGATATTGTCTTTTTAATCCACTGCGACCTCCACCACTCCTCCAAGGGGCATTAAAACCGTCAATTTAAACCACTCTCATCTCCACAGCTCTTGCAAGGGGCTTTGATATTGTTTTTTATTCCACTTTAACCTCCAGCACTCTTCCAAGGGGCATTGATATTATCTTTTTAATCCACTGCGACCTCCACCACTCTTCCAAGGGACATTGATATTGTCTTTTTATTCCACTGCAACCTTCACCCCTCGTCCAAGGATCATGGATATTGTCATTTTTTTCCACTGTAATCTCCACCAGTCTTCTAAGGGGCATTAATATTTTCTTTTTATTCCACTGCGACCTCCACCACTCTTCCATGGGGCATCGATAATGTTTTTTTAATCCACTGCGACCTCCACCACTCTTCCAAGGGGCATTGGAACCGTCTTGTTTAGCTACTGTGACCTCCAAGTCTCTTCCAAGGGGCAATAAAACCGTCTGGCTAAACCGCTCTGAGCTCCACAGCTCTTCCAAGGGTTATTGACAATGTCTTTTTATTCCATTGTAACCTCCACCACTCTTCCAAGGGGCATTGATATTGTCTGTTTATTCCACTGTGTCCTTCACCTCTCTTCCAAGGGGCATTAAAACCATCTTGTTAAGCTACTGTGACCTCCAAGTCTCTTCCACGAGGCATTGATATTGTCTTTTTATTCCACTGCGACCTCCAGATCTCTTCCAAGTTGAATTGATATTGTCTTTTTGTTTCATTGTGACCTTCACCTCTCTTCCAACGGGCATTAAAACCATCTTGTTAAGCTACTGTTAGCTCCACGTCCCTTCCACGAGGCATTGATATTGTCTTTTTATTCCACTGCGACCTCCACCACTCTTCCAAGGGGCATTGATATTGTTTTTTTAATCCACTGTGAACTCCCCCACTCTTCCAAGGGGCATTAAAACCGTCTTGTTATGCTACTGTGACGTCGACTTCTCTTCCAAGGGGCATTAAAACCATCTGGTTAAACCACTCTGAACTCCAGAGCTCTTCCAAGGGGCATTTGTATTGTCTTTTTATTCCACTCTAACCTCCACCACACTTCCAAGGGGCATTGACATTGTCTTTTTATTCCAGTGCGACCTCCACCACTCTTCCAAGGGGCATTAAAACCATATTGTTAAGCTACAGTGACCTCCATATCTCTTCCACGGGTCATTGATATTGTCTTTTTATTCCACTGTTACCTCAACCAATCTTCATAGGGGCATTGATATTGTTTTTTTATTCCACTGTGACCTCCACCACTCTTCCAAGGTGCATTAAAACCGTCTTGTGAAGTTACTGTGACCTCCACGCCTCTTCCAAGAAGCGTTAAAACCATCTGGTTATACCACTCTGAACTCCACAGATCTTCCAAAGGGCATTATTATTGTCTTTTTATTCCACTGTAACCTCCACCACTCTTCCAAGGGGCATTTATATTGTCTTTTTATTCCACTGCGACCTCCACCAGTTCTCCAAGAGGCATTAAAACCGTCTTGTTAAACTACTGTGACCTCCACGTCTCTTCCACGCGGCATTGAAATTGTCTTTTTATTCCACTGTAACCTCCACCACTCGTCCAAGGGGCATTGATAATGTCTTTTTTTTCCACTGCGACCTCCACCACTCTTCCAAGGGGCATTGATATTGTCTTTTTATTCCAATGCGACCTCCAGCACTCTTCCAAGGCTCATTGATATTGTCTTTTTAATCCCCTGCAACCTCCACCACACTTCCAAGGGGCATTAAAACCGTCTTGTTAAGCTACTATGACCTCCGTGTCCCTTCCACGGGGCATTGATATTGTCTTTTTATTCCACTGCGACCTCCACCACTCTTCAAAGGGATATTGGTATTGTCTTTTTAATCCACTGCGACCACCACCAATCTACCAAGCGGCATTAAAACCGTCTTTCTATGCTACTGTGACGTCGACTTCTCTTCCAATTCCACGGTGCCTTAAAACCTTCTGGTTAAACCACTATGAACTCCACAGCTCTTCCAAGGGGCATTGATATTGTCTTTTTATTCCACTCTAACCTCCACCACTCTTCCAAGGGGCATTGACAATGTCTTTTTATTTCACTGCGACCTTCACCACTCTTCCAAGGGGCATTAAAACCATATTGTTAAGCTACAGTGACCTCCACATCTCTTCCATGGGTCATTGATATTGTCTTTTTATTCCACTGTAACCTCCACCAATCTTCCAAGTGGTATTGATATTGTTTTTTTATTCCACTGCGACCTCCACTACTCTTCCAAGAGGCATTAAAACCGACTTGTTAAGTTACTGTGACCTCCACGTCTCTTCCAAGGAGCGTTAAAACCGTCTGGTTATACCACTCTGAACTCTACAGCTCTTCCAAGGGGCATTGATATTGTCTTTTTATTCCACTGCGACCTCCGCCAGTCCTCCTAGAGGCATTAAAACTGTCTTGTTAAGCTACTGTGACCTCCACGTCTCTTCCACGGGGCATTGAAATTGTCTTTTTATTCCACTGTAACCTCCACCTCTCGTCCAAGTGGCCTTGATATTGTATTTTTATTCCACTGCGACCTCTACCATTCTTCCAAGGGGCATTGATAATATCTTTTTATTCCACTGCTACCTCCACCACTCTTCCAAGGTTCATTGATATTGTCTTTTTAATCCACTGCGACCTCCACCACTCCTCCAAGGGGCATTAAAACCGTCAATTTAAACCACTCTCATCTCCACAGCTCTTGCAAGGGGCTTTGATATTGTTTTTTATTCCACTTTAACCTCCAGCACTCTTCCAAGGGGCATTGATATTATCTTTTTAATCCACTGCGACCTCCACCACTCTTCCAAGGGACATTGATATTGTCTTTTTATTCCACTGCAACCTTCACCCCTCGTCCAAGGATCATGGATATTGTCATTTTTTTGCACTGTAATCTCCACCAGTCTTCTAAGGGGCATTAATATTTTCTTTTTATTCCACTGCGACCTCCACCACTCTTCCATGGGGCATCGATAATGTTTTTTTAATCCACTGCGACCTCCACCACTCTTCCAAGGGGCATTAGAACCGTCTTGTTTAGCTACTGTGACCTCCAAGTCTCTTCCAAGGGGCAATAAAACCGTCTGGCTAAACCGCTCTGAGCTCCACAGCTCTTCCAAGGGTTATTGACAATGTCTTTTTATTCCATTGTAACCTCCACCACTCTTCCAAGGGGCATTGATATTGTCTGTTTATTCCACTGTGTCCTTCACCTCTCTTCCAAGGGGCATTAAAACCATCTTGTTAAGCTACTGTGACCTCCAAGTCTCTTCCACGAGGCATTGATATTGTCTTTTTATTCCACTGCGACCTCCAGATCTCTTCCAAGTTGAATTGATATTGTCTTTTTGTTTCATTGTGACCTTCACCTCTCTTCCAACGGGCATTAAAACCATCTTGTTAAGCTACTGTTAGCTCCACGTCCCTTCCACGAGGCATTGATATTGTCTTTTTATTCCACTGCGACCTCCACCACTCTTCCAAGGGGCATTGATATTGTTTTTTTAATCCACTGTGAACTCCCCCACTCTTCCAAGGGGCATTAAAACCGTCTTGTTATGCTACTGTGACGTCGACTTCTCTTCCAAGGGGCATTAAAACCATCTGGTTAAACCACTCTGAACTCCAGAGCTCTTCCAAGGGGCATTTGTATTGTCTTTTTATTCCACTCTAACCTCCACCACACTTCCAAGGGGCATTGACATTGTCTTTTTATTCCAGTGCGACCTCCACCACTCTTCCAAGGGGCATTAAAACCATATTGTTAAGCTACAGTGACCTCCATATCTCTTCCACGGGTCATTGATATTGTCTTTTTATTCCACTGTTACCTCAACCAATCTTCATAGGGTCATTGATATTGTTTTTTTATTCCACTGTGACCTCCACCACTCTTCCAAGGTGCATTAAAACCGTCTTGTGAAGTTACTGTGACCTCCACGCCTCTTCCAAGAAGCGTTAAAACCATCTGGTTATACCACTCTGAACTCCACAGATCTTCCAAAGGGCATTATTATTGTCTTTTTATTCCACTGTAACCTCCACCACTCTTCCAAGGGGCATTTATATTGTCTTTTTATTCCACTGCGACCTCCACCAGTTCTCCAAGAGGCATTAAAACCGTCTTGTTAAACTACTGTGACCTCCACGTCTCTTCCACGCGGCATTGAAATTGTCTTTTTATTCCACTGTAACCTCCACCACTCGTCCAAGGGGCATTGATAATGTCTTTTTTTTCCACTGCGACCTCCACCACTCTTCCAAGGGGCATTGATATTGTCTTTTTATTCCAATGCGACCTCCAGCACTCTTCCAAGGCTCATTGATATTGTCTTTTTAATCCACTGCGACCTCCACCACTCTACCAAGGGGATTAAAACCGTCTTGTTAAGGTATTGTGACCTCCACATCTCTTCCACGGGGCATTGATATTGTCTTGTTATTTAACTGTAACCTCCACCACTGTTCCAAGGGTCATTGATAATGTCTTTTTATTCCACTGGGACTTTCACCACTCTTCCAAGTGGCAATGATATTGTCTTTTTAATCCACTGCGACCTCCACCACTCTTCCAAGGGGCATTAAAAACGTCTTGTTAAGCTACTGTGACCTCCACGTCTCTTCCAAGGTGCATTAAAACCGTCAATTTCAACCACTCTGAACTCCACAGCTGTTGCAAGAGGCATTGATATTGTCTTTTTACTCCACTGTAACCTACAGCACTCTTTCAAGGGGCATTGATATTGTCTTTTTATTCCACTACGACTTCCACCACTCTCCCAAGGTGCATTAAAAACATCTTGTTTAGCTACTGTAACGTCCATGTCTATTCCACGGGGCAATGATATTGTCTTTTTATTCCACTGTATCCTCCACCACTCTTCCAAGGGGTATTGATATTGTCTTTTTATTCCAATGCAACTTCCACCTCTCTTCTAAGGGGCATTGATATTGTCTTTTTAATCCACTGCTACCTCCACCACTTTTCCAAGGGGCATTAAAAATGTCTTTTTAAGCTTCTGTGACCTCCACGTCACTTCCAGTGGGCATTAAAACCGTCTGGTTTAACTACTCTGAACTCCACTGCTCTTCCAAGGGGTATTGATATTGTCTTTTTCATCCACTGTTCCCTCCACCACTCTTCCAAGGGGCATTGATATTGTTTTTTTATTCCACTGCGACCTCCACTACTCTTCCAAGGGGCATTGATGTTGTCTTTTTATTCCACTGCGACCTCCACCACTCTTCTAAGGGGCATTTATATTGTCTTTTTAATGAAATGCGACCTCCACCACTTTTCCAAGGGCCATTAAAACCGTGTTGTTAAGCTACTTTGACCTCCACGTCAATTCCACGGGGCATTAAAACCGTCGATTTAAACCACTCTGAACTCCAAAGCTCTTGCAAGGGGCAATGATATTGTCTTCTTATACCAATGTAACCTCCAGCACTCTTCCAAGGGGCACTAATATTGTCTTTTTATTCCACTGCAACTTCCACCTCTCTTCCAAGGGGCATTAAAACCGTTTTGTTAAGCTACTGTGACCTCCACGTCTCTTTCACGGGGCATTGATATTGTCTTTTTATTCCACTGTAACCTCCACCACTCTTCCAAGGGGCATTGATATTGACTTTTTATTCCACTGGGACCATTACCACTCTTCCAAATGGCATTGATATTGTCTTTTTAATCCACTGCGACCTCCAACACTCTTCCAAGGGGCATGAAAACCGTATTGTTAAGCTACTGTGACCTCCACTTCTCTTCCAAGGTGCATTAAAACCATAAATTTAAACCACTCTGAACTCCACAGCTTTTACAAGAGGCATTGATATTGTCTTTCTATTCCACTGTAACCTACAGCACTCTTTCAAGGGGCATTGATATTGTCTTTTTATTCCACTACGACTTTCACCACTCTCCCAAGGTGCATTAAAAACATCTTGTTTAGCTACTGTAACGTCCATGTCTATTCCACTGGGCATTGATATTGTCTTTTTATTCCACTGTATACTCCACCACTCTTCCAAGGAGTATTGATATTGTCTCTTTATTCCACTGCGACTTCAACCTCTCTTCTAAGGGGCATTGATATTGTCTTTTTAATCCACTGCGACCTCCACCACTCTTCCAAGAGGCATTAAAACAGTCTTGTTAAGCTACTGTGACCTCCACATCTCTTCAAAGCGGCATTAAAACCGTCTGGATAAACCACTCGGAACTCCACAGCTATTCAAAGGGGCATTGATATTGTCTTTTTATTCCACTGTAACCTCCTCCATTCTACCAAGGGGTATTGATATTGCCTTTTTAATGCACTGCGACCTCCACCACTCTTCCAAGGGGCATTAGAACCATCTGGTTAAACCACTCTGAACTACATAGCTCTTTCAAGAGGCATTGATAATGTCTTTTTATTTCACTGTAACCTCCAACACTCTTTCAATGGGCATTGATATTGTCTTTTTATTTCACTGCGACCTCCACCACTCTTCCAAGGGGCATTAAAACCGTCTTGTTAAGCTACTATCACCTTCACGTCCCTTCCAAGGGGCATTAAAACCGTCAATTTAAACCACTCTGAACTCCACAGCTCTTGCAAGGGGCATTGATATTGTCATCTTATTCCAATGTAATCTCCAGCACTCTTCCAAGGGGCATTGATATTGTCTTTTTATTACACTGCAACTTACACCTCTCTTCCAAGGGGCATTAAAACCGTCTTGTTAAGCTACTGTGACCTCCACGTCTCTTTCACGGGGTATTGAAATTGTCTTTTTAATCCACTGTAACCTCCACCACTCTTCCAAGGGGCATTGATATTGTCTTTTTAATCCACTGCGACCTCCACCACTATTCCAAGGGGCATTAAAACCGTCTTGTTAAGCTACTGTTACCTCCAAGTCTCTTGCAAGGTGCATTAAAACCGTCAATTTAAACCACTCTGAACTCCACAGCTCTTGCATGAGGCATTGATATTGTCTTTTTATTCCACTGTAACCTACAGCACTCTTTCAAGGGGCATTGATATTGTCTTTTAATTCCACTACGACTTTCACCACTCTCCAAAGGTGCATTAAAAACATCTTGTTTAGCTACTGTAACGTCCATGTCTATTCCACGGGGCATTGATATTGTCTTTTTATTCCACTGTATACTCCACCACTCTTCCAAGGAGTATTGATATTGTCTTTTTATTCCACTGCGACTTCAACCTCTCTTCTAAGGGGCATTGATATTGTCTTTTTAATCCACTGCGACCTCCACCACTCTTCCAAGAGGCATTAAAACAGTCTTCTTAAGCTACTGTGACCTCCACATCTCTTCCAAGCGGCATTAAAACAGTCTGGATAAACCACTCGGAACTCCACAGCTCTTCAAAGGGGCATTGATATTGTCTTTTTATTCCACTGTAAACTCCTCCATTCTACCAAGGGGCATTGATATTGTCTTTTTATTCCACTGCAACTTCCACCTCTCTTCCAAGGGGCATTAAAACCATCTTGTTAAGCTACTGTGACCTCCACGTCTCTTTCACGGGGCATTGATATTGTCTTTTTATTCCACTGTAACCTCCACCACTCTTCCAAGGGGCATTGATATTGTCTTTTTATTCCACTGGGACCTTCACCACTCTTCCACGTGGCATTGATATTGTGTTTTTAATCCTCTGTGACCTCCACCACTCTTCCAAGGGGCATTAAAACCGTCTTGTTAAGCTACTGTGACCTCCAAGTCTCTTACAAGGTGCATTAAAACCGTCAATTTAAACCACTCTGAACTCCACAGCTCTTGCATGAGGCATTGATATTGTCTTTTTATTCCACTGTAACCTACAGCACTCTTTCAAGGGGCATTGATATTGTCTTTTAATTCCACTACGACTTTCACCACTCTCCAAAGGTGCATTAAAAACATCTTGTTTAGCTACTGTAACGTCCATGTCTATTCCACGGGGCATTGATATTGTCTTTTTATTCCACTGTATACTCCACCACTCTTCCAAGGAGTATTGATATTGTCTTTTTATTCCACTGCGACTTCAAACTCTCTTCTAAGGGGCATTGATATTGTCTTTTTAATCCACTGCGACCTCCACCACTCTTCCAAGAGGCATTAAAACAGTCTTCTTAAGCTACTGTGACCTCCACATCTCTTCCAAGCGGCATTAAAACAGTCTGGATAAACCACTCGGAACTCCACAGCTCTTCAAAGGGGCATTGATATTGTCTTTTTATTCCACTGTAAACTCCTCCATTCTACCAAGGGGCATTGATATTGTCTTTTTATTCCACTGCAACTTCCACCTCTCTTCCAAGGGGCATTAAAACCATCTTGTTAAGCTACTGTGACCTCCACGTCTCTTTCACGGGGCATTGATATTGTCTTTTTATTTCACTGTAACCTCCACCACTCTTCCAAGGGGCATTGATATTGTCTTTTTATTCCACTGGGACCTTCACCACTCTTCCAAGTGGCATTGATATTGTGTTTTTAATCCTCTGTGACCTCCACCACTCTTCCAAGGGGCATTAAAACCGTCTTGTTAAGCTACTGTGACCTCCAAGTCTCTTACAAGGTGCATTAAAACCGTCAATTTAAACCACTCTGAATTCCACAGCTCTTGCAAGAGGCATTGATATTGTCTTTTTATTCCACTGTAACCTACAGCACTCTTTCAAGGGGCATTGATATTGTCTTTTTATTCCACTACGACTTTCACCACTCTCCCAAGGTGCATTAAAAACATCTTGTTTAGCTACTGTAACGTCCATGTCTATTCCACGGGGCATTGATATTGTCTTTTTATTCCACTGTATACTCCACCACTCTTCCAAGGAGTATTGATATTGTCTTTTTATTCCACTGCGACTTCAACCTCTCTTCTAAGGGGCATTGATATTATCTTTTTAATCCACTGCGACCTCCACCATTCTTCCAAGAGGCATTAAAACAGTCTTGTTAAGCTACTGTGACCTCCACATCTCTTCCAAGCGGCATTAAAACTGTCTGGATAAACCACTCGGAACTCCACAGCTCTTCAAAGGGGCATTGATATTGTCTTTTTATTCCACTGTAACCTCCTCCATTCTACCAAGGGGTATTGATATTGTCTTTTTAATGCACTGCCACCTCCACCACTCTTCCAAGGGGCATTAGAAACATCTGGTTAAACCACTCTGAACTCCATAGCTCTTTCAAGAGGCATTGATATTGTCTTTTTATTTCACTGTAACCTCCACCACTCTTTCAAGGGGCATTGATATTGTCTTTTTATTCCACTGCGACCTCCACCACTCTTCCAATGGGCATTAAAACCGTCTTGTTAAGCTACTGTCACCTTCACGTCCCTTCCAAGGGGCATTAAAACTGTCAATTTAAACCACTCTGAACTCCACAGCTCTTGCAAGGGGCATTGATATTGTCTTTTTATTCCAATGTAACCTCCAGCACTCTTCCAAGGGGCATTGATATTGTCTTTTTATTCCACTGCAACTTACACCTCTCTTCCAAGGGGCATTAAAACCGTCTTGTTAAGCTACTGTGACCTCCACGTCTCTTTCACGGGGCATTGATATTGTCTTTTTAATCCACTGTAACCTCCACCACTCTTCCAAGGGGCATTGATAATGTCTTTTTATTCCACTGGGACCTTCACCACTCTTCCAAGTGGCATTGATGTTGTCTTTTTAATCCACTGCGACCTCCACCACTATTCCAAGGGGCATTAAAACCGTCTTGTTAAGCTACTGTCACCTCAACTTCTCTTCCAAGGTGCATTAAAACCATCAATTTAAGCCACAATGAACTCCACAGCTCTTGCAAGAGTCATTGATATTGTCTTTTTACTCCACTGTAACCTACAGCACTCTTTCAAGGGTCATTGATATTGTCTTTTTATTCCACTACGACTTCCACCTCTCTTCCAAGGGGCATTAAAACCATCTTGTTAAGCTACTGTGACCTCCACGTCTCTTTCACTGGGCATTGATATTGTCTTTTTATTCCACTGTAACCTCCACCACTCTTCCAAGGGGCATTGATATTGTCTTTTTATTCCACTGGGACCTTCACCACTCTTCCAAGTGGCATTGATATTGTCTTTTTAATCCTCTGTGACCTCCAACACTCTTCCAAGGGGCATTAAAACCGTCTTGTTAAGCTACTGTGACCTCCAAGTCTCTTACAAGGTGCATTAAAACCGTCAATTTAAACCACTCTGAACTCCACAGCTCTTGCAAGAGGCATTGATATTGTCTTTTTATTCCAATGTAACCTACAGCACTCTTTCAAGGGGCATTGATATTCTCTTTTTATTCCACTACGACTTTCACCACTCTCCCAAGGTGCATTAAAAACATCTTGTTTAGCTACTGTAACGTCCATGTCTATTCCACGGGGCATTGATATTGTCTTTTTATTCCACTGTATACTCCACCACTCTTCCAAGGAGTATTGATATTGTCTTTTTATTCCACTGCGACTTCAACCCTCTTCTAAGGGGCTTTGATATTGTCTTTTTAATCCACTGCGACCTCCACCACTATTCCAAGAAGCATTAAAACAGTCTTGTTAAGCTACTGTGACCTCCACATCTCTTCCAAGCGGCATTAAAACCGTCTGGATAAACCACTCCGAACTCCACAGCTCTTCAAAGGGGCATTGATATTGTCGTTTTATTCCACTGTAACCTCCTCCATTCTACCAAGGGGTATTGATATTGTCTTTTTAATGCTCTGCGACCTCCACCACTCTTCCAAGGGGCATTAGAACCATCTGGTTAAACCACTCTGAACTCCATAGCTCTTTCAAGAAGCATTGATATTGTCTTTTTATTTCACTGTAACTTCCACCACTCTTTCAAGGGGCATTGATATTGTCTTTTTATTCCACTGCGACCTCCACCACTCTTCCAAGGGGCATTAAAACCGTCTTGTTAAGCTACTGTCACCTTCACGTCTCTTCCAAGGGGCATTAAAACCGTCAATTTAAACCACTCTGAACTCCACAGCTCTTGCAAGGGGCATTGATATTGTCTTTTTATTCCAATGTAACCTCCAGCACTCTTCCAAGGGGCATTAATATTGTCTTTTTATTCCACTGCAACTTACATCTCTCTTCCAAGGGGCATTAAAATCGTCTTGTTAAGCTACTGTGACCTCCACGTCTCTTTCATGGGGCATTGATATTGTCTTTTTAATCCACTGTAACCTCCACCACTCTTCCAAGGGGCATTGATAATGTCTTTTTATTCCACTGGGACCTTGACCACTCTTCCAAGTGGCATTGATATTGTCTTTTTTATCCACTGCGACCTCCACCACTATTCCAAGGGGCATTAAAACCGTCTTGTTAAGCTATTGTGACCTCCACTTCTCTTCCAAGGTGCATTAAAACCGTCAATTTAAGCCACAATGAAATCCACAGCTCTTGCAAGAGTCATTGATATTGTCTTTTTATTCCACTACGACTTCCACCACTCTCCCAAGGTGCATTAAAAGCATCTTGTTTAGCTACTGTAACGTCCATGTCTATTCCACGGGGCATTGATATTGTCTTCCTATTCCACTGTATACTCCACCACTCTTCCAAGGGGTATTGATACTGTCTTTTTATTCCACTGCGACTTCCACCTCTCTTCTAAGGGGCATTGATATTGTCTTTTTAATCCACTGCGACCTCCACCACTCTTCCAAGAGGCATTAAAATAGTCTTGTTAAGCTACTGTGACCTCCACATCTCTTCCAAGCGGCATTAATACCGTCTGGATAAGCCACTCTGAACTCCACAGCTCTTCCAAGGGGCATTGATATTGTCTTTTTATTACACTGTAACCTCCACCATTCTTCCAAGGGGTATTGATATTGTCTTTTTAATCCACTGCGACCTCCACCACCCTTCCAAGGGGCATTAAAACCATCTGGTTAAACCACTCTGAACTCCATAGCTCTTTCAAGAGGCATTGATATTGTTTTTTAATTTCACTGTAACCTCCACCACTCTTTCAAGGGGCCTTGATATTGTCTTTTTATTCCACTGCGACCTCCACCACTCTTTCAAGGGGCATTAAAACCGTATTGTTAAGCTACTGTCACCTTCACGTCCCTTCCAAGGGGCATTAAAACCGTCAATTTAAACCACTCTGATCTCCACAGCTCTTGCAAGGTTCATTGATATTGTCTTTTTATTCCAATGTAACCTCCAGCACTCTTCCAAGGGGCATTGATATTGTCTTTTTTTTCCACTTCAACTTCCACCTCTCTTCCAAGGGGCATTAAAACCATCTTGTTAAGCTACTGTGACCTCCACGTCTCTTTCACGGGGCATTGATATTGTCTTTTTATTCCACTGTAACCTCCACCACTCTTCCAAGGGGCATTGATATTGTCTTTTTATTCCACTGGGACCTTCACCACTCTTCCAAGTGGCATTGATATTGTCTTTTTAATCCTCTGTGACCTCCACCACTCTTCCAAGGGGCATTAAAACCGTCTTGTTAAGCTACTGTGACCTCCAAGTCTCTTACAAGGTGCATTAAAACCGCCAATTTAAACCACTCTGAACTCCACAGCTCTTGCAAGAGGCATTGATATTGTCTTTTTACTCCACTGTAACCTACAGCACTCTTTCAAGGGGTATTGATATTGTCTTTTTATTCCACTACGACTTCCAACACTCTCCCAAGGTGCATTAAAAACATCTTGTTTAGCTACTGTACCGTCCATGTCTATTCCACTGGGCATTGATATTGTCTTTTTATCACACTGTATCCTCCATCACTCTTCCAAGGGGTATTGATATTGTCTTTTTATTCCACTGCGACTACCACCTCTCTTCTAAGGGGCATTGATATTGTCTTTTTAATCCACTGAGACCTCCACCACTCTTCCAAGAGGCATTAAAACAGTCTTGTTAAGCTACTGTGAGCTCCACATCTCTTCCAAGCGGCATTAAAGCCGTCTGGATAAACCACTCGGAAGTCCACAGCTCTTCCAAGGGGCATTGATATTGTCTTTTTATTCCACTGTAACCGCCACCATTCTTCCAAGGGGTATTGATATTGTCTTTTTAATGCACTGCGACCTGCACCACCCTTCCAAGGGGCATTAAGACCATCTGGTTAAAAGACTCTGAACTCCATAGCTCTTTCAAGAGGCATTGATATTGTCTATTTATTTCACTGTAACCTCCACCACTCTATCAAGGGTCATTGATATCGGCTTTTTATTCCACTGCGACCTCCACCACTCTTCCAAGGGACATTAAAACCGTCTTGTTAAGCTACTGTCAGCTTCACGTCCCTTCCAAGGGGCATTAAAACCGTCAATTTAAACCACTCTGAACTCCACAGCTCTTGCAAGGGGCATTGATATTGTCTTTTTATTCCAATGTAACCTCCAGCACTCTTCCAAGGGGCATTGATATTGTCTTTTTATTCCACTGCAACTTCCACCTCTCTTCCAAGGGGCATTAAAACCGTCTTGTTAAGCTACTGTGACCTCCATGTCTCTTCCACAGGACATTGATATTGTCTTTTTATTCCACTAGAACCGCCAACATTCTTCCAATGGGCATTGATATTGTCTTTTTATTCCACTGAGACTTCAACCACTACTTCAAGGAGCATTGACATTGTCTTTTTAATCCACTTCGATATCCAATACTCTTCCAACGGGCATTAAAACAGTCTTGTTAATCTTCCGTGACCTACACGTCTCTTCCAAGGGGCATTAAAACCGTCAATTTAAACCACTCTCAACCCCACAGCTCTGGCAATGGGCTTTGATATTGTTTTTTATTCCAATTTAACCTCCAGCACTCTTCCAAGGTGCATTGATATTGTCTTTTTATTCCACTGCGACTTTCACCTCTCTTCCAATGGACATTAAAACCGTCTTGTTAAGCTACTGTGACATCCACGTCTCTTTAACAGGGCATTTATATTGTCTTTTTATTCCACTGTAAACTCCACAACTCTTCCAATGGGCATTGATATTCTCTTTTTATTCCACTGCCACCTCCACCACTCTTCCAAGGGGCATTGATATTGTCTTTTTAATCCACTACGACCTCCACCACTTTTCCAAGGGGCATTAAAAACGTCTTTTTAAGCTACTGTGACCTCCACGTCACTTCCAATGGGCATTAAAACCATCTGGTTTTACTGCTCTAAACTCCACTGCTCTTCCAAGGGGCATTGATATTGTCTTTTTAATCCACTGTTACCTCCACCACTCTTGCAAGGGGCAATGATATTGTTTTTTTATTCCACTGCGACCTCCACTACTCTTCCAAGGGGCATTGATATTGTTTTTTTATTCCACTGCGACCTCCACCACTCTTCTAAGGGGCATTTATATGGTCTTTTTAATCAACTGCGACCTCCACCACTCTTCCAAGGGGCATTAAAACTGTCTTGTTAAGCTGCTGTAACCTCCATGTCTATTCCACGGGGCATTGATATTGTCTTTTTATTCCAATGTAACCTCCACCTCTCTTCTAAGGGGCAGTGATATTGTCTTTTTAAACCACTGCGACCTCCACCACTCTTCCAAGCGGCATTAATACCGTCTGGATAAGACACTCTGAACTCCACAGCTCTTCCAAGGGGCATTGATATTGTCTTTTTATTACACTGTAACCTCCACCATTCTTCCAAGGGGTATTGATATTGTCTTTTTAATCCACTGCGACCTCCACCACCCTTCCAAGGGGCATTAAAACCATCTGGTTAAACCACTCTGAACTCCATAGCTCTTTCAAGAGGCATTGATATTGTTTTTTTATTTCACTGTAACCTCCACCACTCTTTCAAGGGGCCTTGATATTGTCTTTTTATTCCACTGCGACCTCCACCACTCTTTCAAGGGGCATTAAAACCGTATTGTTAAGCTACTGTCACCTTCACGTCCCTTCCAAGGGGCATTAAAACCGTCAATTTAAACCACTCTGATCTCCACAGCTGTTGCAAGGTTCATTGATATTGTCTTTTTATTCCAATGTAACCTCCAGCACTCTTCCAAGGGGCATTGATATTGTCTTTTTATTCCACTTCAACTTCCACCTCTCTTCCAAGGGGCATTAAAACCATCTTGTTAAGCTACTGTGACCTCCACGTCTCTTTCACGGGGCATTGATATTGTCTTTTTATTCCACTGTAACCTCCACCACTCTTCCAAGGGGCATTGATATTGTCTTTTTATTCCACTGGGACCTTCACCACTCTTCCAAGTGGCATTGATATTGTCTTTTTAATCCTCTGTGACCTCCACCACTCTTCCAAGGGGCATTAAAACCGTCTTGTTAAGCTACTGTGACCTCCAAGTCTCTTACAAGGTGCATTAAAACCGCCAATTTAAACCACTCTGAACTCCACAGCTCTTGCAAGAGGCATTGATATTGTCTTTTTACTCCACTGTAACCTACAGCACTCTTTCAAGGGGTATTGATATTGTCTTTTTATTCCACTACGACTTCCAACACTCTCCCAAGGTGCATTAAAAACATCTTGTTTAGCTACTGTACCGTCCATGTCTATTCCACTGGGCATTGATATTGTCTTTTTATCACACTGTATCCTCCATCACTCTTCCAAGGGGTATTGATATTGTCTTTTTATTCCACTGCGACTACCACCTCTCTTCTAAGGGGCATTGATATTGTCTTTTTAATCCACTGAGACCTCCACCACTCTTCCAAGAGGCATTAAAACAGTCTTGTTAAGCTACTGTGAGCTCCACATCTCTTCCAAGCGGCATTAAAACCGTCTGGATAAACCACTCGGAAGTCCACAGCTCTTCCAAGGGGCATTGATATTGTCTTTTTATTCCACTGTAACCGCCACCATTCTTCCAAGGGGTATTGATATTGTCTTTTTAATGCACTGCGACCTGCACCACCCTTCCAAGGGGCATTAAGACCATCTGGTTAAAAGTCTCTGAACTCCATAGCTCTTTCAAGAGGCATTGATATTGTCTATTTATTTCACTGTAACCTCCACCACTCTATCAAGGGTCGTTGATATCGGCTTTTTATTCCACTGCGACCTCCACCACTCTTCCAAGGGACATTAAAACCGTCTTGTTAAGCTACTGTCAGCTTCACGTCCCTTCCAAGGGGCATTAAAACCGTCAATTTAAACCACTCTGAACTCCACAGCTCTTGCAAGGGGCATTGATATTGTCTTTTTATTCCAATGTAACCTCCAGCACTCTTCCAAGGGGCATTGATATTGTCTTTTTATTCCACTGCAACTTCCACCTCTCTTCCAAGGGGCATTAAAACCGTCTTGTTAAGCTACTGTGACCTCCATGTCTCTTCCACAGGACATTGATATTGTCTTTTTATTCCACTAGAACCGCCAACATTCTTCCAATGGGCATTGATATTGTCTTTTTATTCCACTGAGACTTCAACCACTACTTCAAGGAGCATTGACATTGTCTTTTTAATCCACTTCGACATCCAATACTCTTCCAACGGGCATTAAAACAGTCTTGTTAATCTTCCGTGACCTACACGTCTCTTCCAAGGGGCATTAAAACCGTCAATTTAAACCACTCTCAACCCCACAGCTCTGGCAATGGGCTTTGATATTGTTTTTTATTCCAATTTAACCTCCAGCACTCTTCCAAGGTGCATTGATATTGTCTTTTTATTCCACTGCGACTTTCACCTCTCTTCCAATGGACATTAAAACCGTCTTGTTAAGCTACTGTGACATCCACGTCTCTTTAACAGGGCATTTATATTGTCTTTTTATTCCACTGTAAACTCCACAACTCTTCCAATGGGCATTGATATTCTCTTTTTATTCCACTGCCACCTCCACCACTCTTCCAAGGGGCATTGATATTGTCTTTTTAATCCACTACGACCTCCACCACTTTTCCAAGGGGCATTAAAAACGTCTTTTTAAGCTACTGTGACCTCCACGTCACTTCCAATGGGCATTAAAACCATCTGGTTTTACTGCTCTAAACTCCACTGCTCTTCCAAGGGGCATTGATATTGTCTTTTTATTCCACTGGGACCTTCACCACTCTTCCAAGTGGCATTGATATTGTCTTTTTAATCCTCTGTGACCTCCAACACTCTTCCAAGGGGCATTAAAACCGTCTTGTTAAGCTACTGTGACCTCCAAGTCTCTTACAAGGTGCATTAAAACCGTCAATTTAAACCACTCTGAACTCCACAGCTCTTGCAAGAGGCATTGATATTGTCTTTTTATTCCAATGTAACCTACAGCACTCTTTCAAGGGGCATTGATATTCTCTTTTTATTCCACTACGACTTTCACCACTCTCCCAAGGTGCATTAAAAACATCTTGTTTAGCTACTGTAACGTCCATGTCTATTCCACGGGGCATTGATATTGTCTTTTTATTCCACTGTATACTCCACCACTCTTCCAAGGAGTATTGATATTGTCTTTTTATTCCACTGCGACTTCAACCTCTCTTCTAAGGGGCTTTGATATTGTCTTTTTAATCCACTGCGACCTCCACCACTATTCCAAGAAGCATTAAAACAGTCTTGTTAAGCTACTGTGACCTCCACATCTCTTCCAAGCGGCATTAAAACCGTCTGGATAAACCACTCCGAACTCCACAGCTCTTCAAAGGGGCATTGATATTGTCGTTTTATTCCACTGTAACCTCCTCCATTCTACCAAGGGGTATTGATATTGTCTTTTTAATGCTCTGCGACCTCCACCACTCTTCCAAGGGGCATTAGAACCATCTGGTTAAACCACTCTGAACTCCATAGCTCTTTCAAGAAGCATTGATATTGTCTTTTTATTTCACTGTAACTTCCACCACTCTTTCAAGGGGCATTGATATTGTCTTTTTATTCCACTGCGACCTCCACCACTCTTCCAAGGGGCATTAAAACCGTCTTGTTAAGCTACTGTCACCTTCACGTCTCTTCCAAGGGGCATTAAAACCGTCAATTTAAACCACTCTGAACTCCACAGCTCTTGCAAGGGGCATTGATATTGTCTTTTTATTCCAATGTAACCTCCAGCACTCTTCCAAGGGGCATTAATATTGTCTTTTTATTCCACTGCAACTTACATCTCTCTTCCAAGGGGCATTAAAATCGTCTTGTTAAGCTACTGTGACCTCCACGTCTCTTTCATGGGGCATTGATATTGTCTTTTTAATCCACTGTAACCTCCACCACTCTTCCAAGGGGCATTGATAATGTCTTTTTATTCCACTGGGACCTTGACCACTCTTCCAAGTGGCATTGATATTGTCTTTTTTATCCACTGCGACCTCCACCACTATTCCAAGGGGCATTAAAACCGTCTTGTTAAGCTATTGTGACCTCCACTTCTCTTCCAAGGTGCATTAAAACCGTCAATTTAAGCCACAATGAAATCCACAGCTCTTGCAAGAGTCATTGATATTGTCTTTTTATTCCACTACGACTTCCACCACTCTCCCAAGGTGCATTAAAAGCATCTTGTTTAGCTACTGTAACGTCCATGTCTATTCCACGGGGCATTGATATTGTCTTCCTATTCCACTGTATACTCCACCACTCTTCCAAGGGGTATTGATACTGTCTTTTTATTCCACTGCGACTTCCACCTCTCTTCTAAGGGGCATTGATATTGTCTTTTTAATCCACTGCGACCTCCACCACTCTTCCAAGAGGCATTAAAATAGTCTTGTTAAGCTACTGTGACCTCCACATCTCTTCCAAGCGGCATTAATACCGTCTGGATAAGCCACTCTGAACTCCACAGCTCTTCCAAGGGGCATTGATATTGTCTTTTTATTACACTGTAACCTCCACCATTCTTCCAAGGGGTATTGATATTGTCTTTTTAATCCACTGCGACCTCCACCACCCTTCCAAGGGGCATTAAAACCATCTGGTTAAACCACTCTGAACTCCATAGCTCTTTCAAGAGGCATTGATATTGTTTTTTAATTTCACTGTAACCTCCACCACTCTTTCAAGGGGCCTTGATATTGTCTTTTTATTCCACTGCGACCTCCACCACTCTTTCAAGGGGCATTAAAACCGTATTGTTAAGCTACTGTCACCTTCACGTCCCTTCCAAGGGGCATTAAAACCGTCAATTTAAACCACTCTGATCTCCACAGCTCTTGCAAGGTTCATTGATATTGTCTTTTTATTCCAATGTAACCTCCAGCACTCTTCCAAGGGGCATTGATATTGTCTTTTTTTTCCACTTCAACTTCCACCTCTCTTCCAAGGGGCATTAAAACCATCTTGTTAAGCTACTGTGACCTCCACGTCTCTTTCACGGGGCATTGATATTGTCTTTTTATTCCACTGTAACCTCCACCACTCTTCCAAGGGGCATTGATATTGTCTTTTTATTCCACTGGGACCTTCACCACTCTTCCAAGTGGCATTGATATTGTCTTTTTAATCCTCTGTGACCTCCACCACTCTTCCAAGGGGCATTAAAACCGTCTTGTTAAGCTACTGTGACCTCCAAGTCTCTTACAAGGTGCATTAAAACCGCCAATTTAAACCACTCTGAACTCCACAGCTCTTGCAAGAGGCATTGATATTGTCTTTTTACTCCACTGTAACCTACAGCACTCTTTCAAGGGGTATTGATATTGTCTTTTTATTCCACTACGACTTCCAACACTCTCCCAAGGTGCATTAAAAACATCTTGTTTAGCTACTGTACCGTCCATGTCTATTCCACTGGGCATTGATATTGTCTTTTTATCACACTGTATCCTCCATCACTCTTCCAAGGGGTATTGATATTGTCTTTTTATTCCACTGCGACTACCACCTCTCTTCTAAGGGGCATTGATATTGTCTTTTTAATCCACTGAGACCTCCACCACTCTTCCAAGAGGCATTAAAACAGTCTTGTTAAGCTACTGTGAGCTCCACATCTCTTCCAAGCGGCATTAAAGCCGTCTGGATAAACCACTCGGAAGTCCACAGCTCTTCCAAGGGGCATTGATATTGTCTTTTTATTCCACTGTAACCGCCACCATTCTTCCAAGGGGTATTGATATTGTCTTTTTAATGCACTGCGACCTGCACCACCCTTCCAAGGGGCATTAAGACCATCTGGTTAAAAGACTCTGAACTCCATAGCTCTTTCAAGAGGCATTGATATTGTCTATTTATTTCACTGTAACCTCCACCACTCTATCAAGGGTCATTGATATCGGCTTTTTATTCCACTGCGACCTCCACCACTCTTCCAAGGGACATTAAAACCGTCTTGTTAAGCTACTGTCAGCTTCACGTCCCTTCCAAGGGGCATTAAAACCGTCAATTTAAACCACTCTGAACTCCACAGCTCTTGCAAGGGGCATTGATATTGTCTTTTTATTCCAATGTAACCTCCAGCACTCTTCCAAGGGGCATTGATATTGTCTTTTTATTCCACTGCAACTTCCACCTCTCTTCCAAGGGGCATTAAAACCGTCTTGTTAAGCTACTGTGACCTCCATGTCTCTTCCACAGGACATTGATATTGTCTTTTTATTCCACTAGAACCGCCAACATTCTTCCAATGGGCATTGATATTGTCTTTTTATTCCACTGAGACTTCAACCACTACTTCAAGGAGCATTGACATTGTCTTTTTAATCCACTTCGATATCCAATACTCTTCCAACGGGCATTAAAACAGTCTTGTTAATCTTCCGTGACCTACACGTCTCTTCCAAGGGGCATTAAAACCGTCAATTTAAACCACTCTCAACCCCACAGCTCTGGCAATGGGCTTTGATATTGTTTTTTATTCCAATTTAACCTCCAGCACTCTTCCAAGGTGCATTGATATTGTCTTTTTATTCCACTGCGACTTTCACCTCTCTTCCAATGGACATTAAAACCGTCTTGTTAAGCTACTGTGACATCCACGTCTCTTTAACAGGGCATTTATATTGTCTTTTTATTCCACTGTAAACTCCACAACTCTTCCAATGGGCATTGATATTCTCTTTTTATTCCACTGCCACCTCCACCACTCTTCCAAGGGGCACTGATATTGTCTTTTTAATCCACTACGACCTCCACCACTTTTCCAAGGGGCATTAAAAACGTCTTTTTAAGCTACTGTGACCTCCACGTCACTTCCAATGGGCATTAAAACCATCTGGTTTTACTGCTCTAAACTCCACTGCTCTTCCAAGGGGCATTGATATTGTCTTTTTAATCCACTGTTACCTCCACCACTCTTGCAAGGGGCAATGATATTGTTTTTTTATTCCACTGCGACCTCCACTACTCTTCCAAGGGGCATTGATATTGTTTTTTTATTCCACTGCGACCTCCACCACTCTTCTAAGGGGCATTTATATGGTCTTTTTAATCAACTGCGACCTCCACCACTCTTCCAAGGGGCATTAAAACTGTCTTGTTAAGCTGCTGTAACCTCCATGTCTATTCCACGGGGCATTGATATTGTCTTTTTATTCCAATGTAACCTCCACCTCTCTTCTAAGGGGCAGTGATATTGTCTTTTTAAACCACTGCGACCTCCACCACTCTTCCAAGCGGCATTAATACCGTCTGGATAAGACACTCTGAACTCCACAGCTCTTCCAAGGGGCATTGATATTGTCTTTTTATTACACTGTAACCTCCACCATTCTTCCAAGGGGTATTGATATTGTCTTTTTAATCCACTGCGACCTCCACCACCCTTCCAAGGGGCATTAAAACCATCTGGTTAAACCACTCTGAACTCCATAGCTCTTTCAAGAGGCATTGATATTGTTTTTTTATTTCACTGTAACCTCCACCACTCTTTCAAGGGGCCTTGATATTGTCTTTTTATTCCACTGCGACCTCCACCACTCTTTCAAGGGGCATTAAAACCGTATTGTTAAGCTACTGTCACCTTCACGTCCCTTCCAAGGGGCATTAAAACCGTCAATTTAAACCACTCTGATCTCCACAGCTGTTGCAAGGTTCATTGATATTGTCTTTTTATTCCAATGTAACCTCCAGCACTCTTCCAAGGGGCATTGATATTGTCTTTTTATTCCACTTCAACTTCCACCTCTCTTCCAAGGGGCATTAAAACCATCTTGTTAAGCTACTGTGACCTCCACGTCTCTTTCACGGGGCATTGATATTGTCTTTTTATTCCACTGTAACCTCCACCACTCTTCCAAGGGGCATTGATATTGTCTTTTTATTCCACTGGGACCTTCACCACTCTTCCAAGTGGCATTGATATTGTCTTTTTAATCCTCTGTGACCTCCACCACTCTTCCAAGGGGCATTAAAACCGTCTTGTTAAGCTACTGTGACCTCCAAGTCTCTTACAAGGTGCATTAAAACCGCCAATTTAAACCACTCTGAACTCCACAGCTCTTGCAAGAGGCATTGATATTGTCTTTTTACTCCACTGTAACCTACAGCACTCTTTCAAGGGGTATTGATATTGTCTTTTTATTCCACTACGACTTCCAACACTCTCCCAAGGTGCATTAAAAACATCTTGTTTAGCTACTGTACCGTCCATGTCTATTCCACTGGGCATTGATATTGTCTTTTTATCACACTGTATCCTCCATCACTCTTCCAAGGGGTATTGATATTGTCTTTTTATTCCACTGCGACTACCACCTCTCTTCTAAGGGGCATTGATATTGTCTTTTTAATCCACTGAGACCTCCACCACTCTTCCAAGAGGCATTAAAACAGTCTTGTTAAGCTACTGTGAGCTCCACATCTCTTCCAAGCGGCATTAAAACCGTCTGGATAAACCACTCGGAAGTCCACAGCTCTTCCAAGGGGCATTGATATTGTCTTTTTATTCCACTGTAACCGCCACCATTCTTCCAAGGGGTATTGATATTGTCTTTTTAATGCACTGCGACCTGCACCACCCTTCCAAGGGGCATTAAGACCATCTGGTTAAAAGTCTCTGAACTCCATAGCTCTTTCAAGAGGCATTGATATTGTCTATTTATTTCACTGTAACCTCCACCACTCTATCAAGGGTCGTTGATATCGGCTTTTTATTCCACTGCGACCTCCACCACTCTTCCAAGGGACATTAAAACCGTCTTGTTAAGCTACTGTCAGCTTCACGTCCCTTCCAAGGGGCATTAAAACCGTCAATTTAAACCACTCTGAACTCCACAGCTCTTGCAAGGGGCATTGATATTGTCTTTTTATTCCAATGTAACCTCCAGCACTCTTCCAAGGGGCATTGATATTGTCTTTTTATTCCACTGCAACTTCCACCTCTCTTCCAAGGGGCATTAAAACCGTCTTGTTAAGCTACTGTGACCTCCATGTCTCTTCCACAGGACATTGATATTGTCTTTTTATTCCACTAGAACCGCCAACATTCTTCCAATGGGCATTGATATTGTCTTTTTATTCCACTGAGACTTCAACCACTACTTCAAGGAGCATTGACATTGTCTTTTTAATCCACTTCGACATCCAATACTCTTCCAACGGGCATTAAAACAGTCTTGTTAATCTTCCGTGACCTACACGTCTCTTCCAAGGGGCATTAAAACCGTCAATTTAAACCACTCTCAACCCCACAGCTCTGGCAATGGGCTTTGATATTGTTTTTTATTCCAATTTAACCTCCAGCACTCTTCCAAGGTGCATTGATATTGTCTTTTTATTCCACTGCGACTTTCACCTCTCTTCCAATGGACATTAAAACCGTCTTGTTAAGCTACTGTGACATCCACGTCTCTTTAACAGGGCATTTATATTGTCTTTTTATTCCACTGTAAACTCCACAACTCTTCCAATGGGCATTGATATTCTCTTTTTATTCCACTGCCACCTCCACCACTCTTCCAAGGGGCATTGATATTGTCTTTTTAATCCACTACGACCTCCACCACTTTTCCAAGGGGCATTAAAAACGTCTTTTTAAGCTACTGTGACCTCCACGTCACTTCCAATGGGCATTAAAACCATCTGGTTTTACTGCTCTAAACTCCACTGCTCTTCCAAGGGGCATTGATATTGTCTTTTTAATCCACTGTTACCTCCACCACTCTTGCAAGGGGCAATGATATTGCTTTTTTATTCCACTGCGACCTCCACTACTCTTCCAAGGGGCATTGATATTGTTTTTTTATTCCACTGCGACCTCCACCACTCTTCTAAGGGGCATTTATATGGTCTTTTTAATCAACTGCGACCTCCACCACTCTTCCAAGGGGCATTAAAACTGTCTTGTTAAGCTGCTGTAACCTCCATGTCTATTCCACGGGGCATTGATATTGTCTTTTTATTCCAATGTAACCTCCACCTCTCTTCTAAGGGGCAGTGATATTGTCTTTTTAAACCACTGCGACCTCCACCACTCTTCCAAGAGGCATTAAAAACATCTTATTAAGCTACTATGACCTCCACGTCTCTTCCAATGGGCATTAAAACCGTCTTGTTAAACCACTCTGAATTCCACAGCTCATCAAAGGGGCATTGATATTGTCTTTTTATTCCACTGTAACCTCCACCACTTTTCCTATGGGAATTGATATTGTCTTTTTATTATTATTATTATTATTATTTATTATTATAGCGACATTTATTCCATGGCGCTTTACATGATAGGGATATACATTACAAAAGCATTTACATAATCTTAACAAAACGAGTCAGCGACTGGTACAGGAGGAGCGAGGACCCTGCCCACGAGGGCTCACGTTCTAGAAGGGATGGGTGGGGATACATTAGGTGAGGGTAGAGCTGGTCGTGCAGCGGTGGTTACTGCAGGTTGTAGGCTTGTCGGAAGAGGAGGGTCTTCAGGTTTCTTTTGAAGGTTTCCACGGTCGGCGAGAGTCTGTTGTGTTGGGGTAGAGAGTTCCAGAGTAGGGGGGATGCACGGGAGAAATCTTGTATACGATTGTGGGAGGAGGAGATAAGAGGGGAGTAGAGAAGGAGTTCTTGTGAGGATCGGAGGTTGCGTGCAGGTAAGTACCGGGAGACTAGGTCACAGATGTATAGGGGAGACACGTTGTGGATGGCTTTGTATGCCATGGTTAGAGTTTTGAACTGGAATCTCTGGGCAATGGGGAGCCAGTGAAGACATTGACAGAGAGGAGAGGCCGAGGAATAGTGGGGGGACAGGTGAATTAGTCGAGCAGCAGAGCTTAGGATAGATTGGAGAGGCGCCAGAGTGTTGTAAGGGAGGCCACAGAGCAGGAGGTTGCAGTAGTCGAGGCGGGATATGATGAGGGCATGCACTAGTGTTTTTGCAGAGTCTTTGCTGAGAAATGCACGGATCCGGGAGAAGTTTTTGATTTGGAGTCGGCAGGAAGTGGAAAGGGCTTGGATATGTGGCTTGAAGGAGAGATCAGAGTCCAGGGTTACTCCAAGGCAGCGAGCTTGTGGGACTGGGGAGAGTGAACAGCCATTGACGTTGATGGCTAGGTCAGATGATGGATGTGAATGAGAGGGTGGAAAGATGATGAACTCTGTTTTATCCATGTTGAGTTTTAGAAATCTGTCAGAGAAGAATGATGACATGGCGGACAGACATTGTGAAATTTTGATTAGTAGGGAGGAGATATCGGGTCCAGAGAGGTAGATCTGTGTGTCGTCAGTATAGGGGTGATACTGAAAACTGTGAGACTCTATGAGCTGTCCCAGGCCAAAGGTGTAGATGGAGAAGAGCAGAGGTCCTAGAACTGAACCTTGGGGGACACCGACAGATAGGGGTCGAGTTGAGGAGGTGGTGCGTGAGTGGGAGACTCTGAATGTCCTGTCTGTAAAGTATGAGAAGATCCAAGATAGAGCCAAGTCCGTGATGCCAAGAGATGAGAGAATCTGGAGTAAGAGGGAATGGTCCACTGTGTCAAAGGCAGATGACAGGTCCAGAAGGAGGAGGATGGAGTGGATCTGGCATTTAGTAGGTCGTTGGTGACTTTGGTCAGGGCAGTTTCAGTCGAGTGATGCGGTCGGAAGCCAGATTTCAGACGGTCGAAGAGGGAGCAGGAGGAGAGGTGGGAGGACAGTTCAAGGTGGACATGTTGTTCTAGTAGTTTTGAGGCAAAGGCGAGGAGTGATATGGGGCGGTAGCTAGTCAGAGAGGAAGGGTCAAGGGAGGGCTTTTTGAGGATGGGTGTGATTGCGGCATGTTTGAAACATGAGGGGAAGACATCGGTTGTTAGTGACAGATTGAAGAGGTGGGTTAGGGTTGGGATGAAGACTGTGGTAAGGTTAGTGATGAGGTGGGATGGGATTGGGTCAAGTTCGCAGGTGGTGAGGTATGATTTGGAGAGTAAAGAGGAGACATGACCTTCTGTAATGGTGGAGAATTGGGGTTTGGAGGAGGAAGGTTGAATAGATATGAGGAGGGGTTGTGTGGACTTTAGGCAAAAGTTTTGTCTGATGGTGTCAATCTTCTGTTTAAAGAATGAGGCAAAGTCGTCGGCTGAGATGAGAGAAGAGGGAGGAGGTGCTGCGGGACGAAGGAGAGAGTTTGAAAGTGTTAAATATCTGTTTAGGGTTGTGAGATAGGGAGGATATGAGCGATGAGAAGTAGGTTTGTTTTGCTGTAGTGAGTGCGGACTTGAAATTAGTGAGGGATTGCTTGAATGCAATGAAGTGCTCGATGGAGTGAGACCTTTTCCATCTCTGCTCCGCAACCCTGGAGACCCGGCGCAGTTCTTTAGTAAGTTTAGTGTGCCAAGGTTGCCTGTTGAATGTGCGAGATGTGGTGTGAGTGAGAGGGGCGATCGAGTCTAGAGCTGCAGCCATTGTGGTGTTATATGAAGCAGCAGCAACATCTGCATCGTGTAAGGAATTTATGTCTGTAAGAGGGAAGAGGGATTAAGAGAGGGAGTGTAAGTCAAGGTGTTTGAGATTTCTGCGAGGGTATGCAAGTTTGTGGAGTGGGGATTGTTGCCCCGGGGAGGAGAGAGAAGAGAATGTAAGTAGGCTGTGATCAGAGAGAGGGAGAGGTGAGTTAGAGAGGTTAGATAGGGAATAAGAGGCGGGTGAAGATGAGGTCCAGTGTGTGGCCATCTTTGTGGGTGGGTGTGGAAGACCATTGAGTGAGTCCGAAGGAGGAAGGGAGAGATAGGAACTTAGAGACAGACGAGTGGGAAGTGTTAATGGGGATGTTGAAGTCACCCATTATGATAGTGGGGATGTCAGTGGAGAGGAAGTGAAGCAGCCAGGTGGTGAAGTGGTCTAAGAAGGTGGTGGCTTGCCCTGGGGGTCGGTAAATGACGGCCAGTTGGAGGTTGGAGGGGGAATAGATGCGCACACAGTGCACCTCAAAAGAGGGGAGTGTAACGGAGGGTGGCAGTGGGATTTGGGTGAAAGCGCAGTGTTCTGATAGGAGAAAACCTACGCCTCAGCCATGTTTGCCGTTGGGGCGGGGGGTGTGGGAAAGGTGTAATCCGCCATATGAAAGTGCAGCTGGGGAGGCTGTGTCAGAGGGGGTGAGCCAGGTTTCAATAATGGCGAGGAAGGAAAGTTTGTTTGTAATGAAAAGATCGTGGATGAATGAAAGTTTGTTGCAGACAGAGAGAGCTTTCCATAGAGCTCCTGTTAGAGCTACTAAGGGAGTGGGGATTGGTTGGATGGGTATGAGGTTAGAAGGGTTGCGACAGATTGTGGAAGGACGTGAATAGGAGGAAGAAGTAACTGTGGGGATATGGCGAGGAGGACCAGGATTTGTAGAGATATCTCCAGCAGTGAGGAGGAGCAGAGAAAGTGTTAGCAGGTGGGAGCAAGAGAGAGCATGAGGTGGCTGTCTGTGTTTGGAGATCCAGGATTGAATGTTTAGGAATAATTTGGAGGAGGAGGTGAGATGAATGGGGAGGATGGAGGGAGAGATGAAGAGTTTCTTACTAGGTGTAGGGATTTGAGGGGTTACTAGAAAGTGGAGGACTATAGAGGAAAAAGTGAGAGCTAACAGAAACATAGTTAAAAGAGAGTAAGTGGTCAAAGTGTTGGATACTTGACTCCTGCCCTGACTAACTGCCTCTGAAATAACTGCCACTTATCTCCAAAGCCTCTTTGCACAAGAAGACGCGTGCACACCCCAGCACAAGTGCACTCCTTACAGAGCTTCTAAATATATAGGGCACATTAAACTATCAGGTGAAGGGCATTGTGGGAGCAGCATATGGCTAAATTAGCAGCTGGTCATCTCACCAGCAGATGGCTGGGTGATCAAACACAGAGCTAGGATTCTAGTCTCTGCAGTTTAGCACCTCTAAAAATCAGATAAGATCTATAGTGGGGAAGGGCCAGACATATGGGTGTTGAGTGGAGTGGGACAGATAAAGCAGAGAAGTTATGCAGAGCAAGTACCAGTGAGGTGAATCAGCAAAGCAGAGCATTAGATTACAGCGGACACAGCAAGCAGAGAAGTTATGCAGAGCATGTACCAGTGAGGTGAATCAGCAAAGCAGAGCATTAGATTACAGCAGACACAGCAAGCAGAGAAGTTATGCAGAGCATGTACCAGTGAGGTGAATCAGCAAAGCAGAGCATTAGATTACAGCAGACACAGCAAGCAGAGAAGTTATGCAGAGCATGGACCAGTGAGGTGAATCAGCAAAGCAGAGCATTAGATTACAGCAGACACAGCAAGCAGAGAAGTTATGCAGAGCATGTACCAGTGAGGTTATTCCACTGCGACCTCCACCACTGTTCTTAGGGGCATTAAAACCGTCTTGTTAAGCTACTGTGACCTACACGTCTCTTCCACAGTGTATTGTTATTGTCTTTTTATTCCACTGCGACCTCCACCACTCTGCCAAGGGCCATTAAAACCGTCTTGTTAAGCTACTGTGATGTCCACGTCTCTTCCATGGGGCATTGATATTGTCTTTTTATTCCACTGTAACCTCCACCACTCTTCCAAGAGGCATTGATATTGTCTTTTAATTCCACTGTAACCTCCACCACTCTTCCAAGGGGCATTGATATTGTCTTTTTATTCTACTGCGACCTCCACCACTCTTCCAAGGTTCATTGATCTTGTCTTTTTAATCCACTGCGACCTCCACCACTCTTCCAAGGGGCATTAAAACCGTCTTGTTAAGCTACTGTCACCTCCACGTCCCTTCCAAGGGGCATTAAAACAGTCAATATAAACCACTCTGAACACCACAGCTCTTGCTAGGGGCATTGATATTGTCTTTTTATTCCAATGTATCCTCCAGCACTCTTCCAAGGGGCATTGATATTGTCTTTTTATTCCACTGCCACTTCCACCTCTCTTCCAAGGGCCATTAAAACCGTCTTATTAAGCTACTGTGACCTCCACGTCTCTTTCACGGGGTATTGATATTGTCTTTTTATTCCACTGGGACCTTCACCACTCTTCCAAGTGGCATTGATATTGTCTTTTTAATGCACTGCGACCTCCACCACTCTTCCAAGAGGCATTAAAACCGTATTGTTAAGCTACTGTGACCTCCACGTCTCTTCCAAGGTGCATTAAAACTGTAAATTTAAACCACGCTGAACTCCACAGCTCTTGCAAGAGGCATTGATATTGCCTTTTTACTCCACTGTAACCTACAGCACTCTTTCAAGGGGCATTGATATTGTCTTTTTATTCCACTATGACTTCCACCACTCTCCCAAGGTGCATTAAAAACATCTTGTTTAGCTACTGTAATGTCCATGTCTATTCCACGGGGCATTCATATTGTCTTTTTATTCCACTGTATCCTCCACCAGTCTTCCAAGGGGTATTGATATTGTCTTTTTATTACACTGCGACTTCCACCTCTCTTCTAAGGGGCATTGATATTGTCTTTTTAATCCACTGCGACCTCCACGACTCTTCCAATAGGTATTCAAAAAGTCTTGTTAAGCTACTGTGACCTCCACATCTCTTCCAAGGGGCATTAAAACCGTCTGGTTAAACCACTCTGAACTCCACAGCTCTTCCAAGGGCATTGATATTGTCTTTTTATTCCACTGTAACCTCCACCATTCTTCCAAGGGGTATTGATATTGTCTTTTTAATGCACTGCGACCTCCACCACTCTTTCACGGGGCATTAAAACCATCTGGTTAAACCACTTTGAACTCCATAGCTCTTTCAAGAGGCATTGATATTGTCTTATTATTTCACTGTAACCTCCTCCACTCTTTCAACGTGCATTGATATTGTCTTTTTATTCCACTGCAACCTCCACCATTCTTCCAAGGGGCGTTAAAACTGTCTTGTTAAGCTACTGCGACCTCCACGTGTCTTCCACGGGGCATTGATATTGTCTTTTTAATCCACTGTGACCTCCACCACTTTTCCAAGGGGTATTAAAACCGTCTTGTTAATCTATCCACGTCTCTTTCAAGGGGCAATAAAACCATCTGGTTAAACCACTTTGAACTCCACAGCTCTTCCAAGGGGCATTGGTATTGTCTTTTTATTCCACTCTAACCTCCACCACACTTCCAAGGGGCATTGACATTGTCTTTTTATTCCACTGCGACCACCATCATTCTTCCAAGGGGCATTGATATTGTCTTTTTATTCCGCTGCCACCTCCACCACTCTTCCAAGGGGCATTGATATTGTCTTTTTAATCCACTGCGACCTCCACCACTTTTCCAAGGGGCATTAAAAACGTCTTTTTAAGCTACTGTGACCTCCACGTCACTTCCGATCGGCATTAAAACCATCTGGTTAAACCACTCTGAACTCCACAGCTCTTCCAAGGGGTATTGGTATTGTCTTTTTATTCCACTCTAACCCACACCACTCTTCCAAGGGGCATTGGCATTGTATTTTTATTCCACTCCGACCTCCACCATTCTTCCTAGGGGCATTAAAACTGTCTTGTTAAGCTACAGTGACCTCCACATCTCTTCCACGGGGCATTGATATTGTCTTTTTATTCCACTGCGACCTCCGCCACTCTTCCAAAGGGCATTGATATTGTCTTTTATTCCACTGTAACCTCCACCACTGTTCTAAGGGGCATTAAAACCATCTTTTTAAGCTACTGTGACCTCCACGTCTCTTCCACAGGGCATTGCTATCGTCTTTTTATTCCACTGCGACCTACACCACTCTGCCAAAGGGCATTAAAACCGTCTTGTTAAGCTACTGTGACCTCCACGTCTCTACCACGGGGCATTGATATTGTCTTTTTATTCCACTGTAACCTCCACCACGCTTCCAAGGTTCATTGATATTGTATTTTTAATCCACTGCAACCTCCACCACTCTTCCAAGGGGCATTAAAACCGTCTTGTTAAGCTACTGTGACCTCCACGTCTCTTCCAAGGGGCACTAAAACCGTTTGGTTAAACTCTGTACTCCACAGCTCTTCCAAGGCGCATTGATATTGTCTTTTTATTCCACTGTAACCTCCACCACTCTTCCAATAGGCATTGATATTGTCTTTTTATTTCACTGCGAACTCCGCCACTCTTCCAAAGGGCATTGATATTGTCTTTTTAATCCACTGCGACCTCCACCACTCTTCCAAGGGGCATTGATATTGTCTTTTTAATCCACTGTGACCTCCACGTCTCTTCCAAGGGGCATTAAATCCGTAAATTTAAACCACTCTGAACTCCACAGCTCTTCCAAGGAGCACTGGTATTGTCTTTTTATTCCACTCTAACCTCCAACACTCTTCCAAGAGGCATTGACATTGTCTATTTATTCCACTGCGACCTCCACCAATCTTCAAAGGGGCATTAAAGCCGTCTTGTTAAGCTACAGCCACGTCCATGTCTATTCCACGGGGCATTGATATTGGCTTTTTATTCCACTGTAACCTCCACCACTCTTCCAAGTGGCATTGACATTGTCTTTTTATTCCACTGCGACTTCCACCTCGCTTCTAAGGGGCATTGATATTGTCTTTTTAATCCACTGCAACCTCCACCACTCTTCCAAGGGGCATTAAGACAGCCTTGTTAAGCTACTGTGACCTACAGGTCTCTTCCAAGGGGCATTAAAACCGTCTGGTTAAACCACTCTGAACTCCACAGCTCTTCCATGGGGCATTGATATTGTCTTTTTATTCCACTGTAACCTCCACCACTCTTCCAAAGGGCATTGATTTTGTCTTTTTATTCCACTGCGACCTCCACCACTCTTCCAATGGGCATTCCTATTGTCTTTTTAATCCCCTGCAACGTCCACCACTCTTCCAAGCGGCATTAAAACCGTCTTGTTAAGCTACTGTGACCTCCACGTCCCTTCCACGGGGCATTGATATTGTCTTTTTATTCCACGGCGACCTCCACTACTCTTCCAAGGGTCATTGATATTGTCTTTTTAATCCACTGCGAACTCCACCACTCTTCCAAGTGGCATTAAAACCGTCTTGTTATGCTACTGTGACGTCGTCTTCTCTTCCAAGGGGCATTAAAACCATCTGGTTAAACCACTCTGAACTCCACCACTCTTCCAAGGGGCATTACAACTGTCTTGTTAAGCTACTGTGACCTCAACGTGTCTTCCACTGGGCATTGATATTGTCTTTTTAATCCACTGTGACCTCCATCACTTTTCCAAGGGGCATTAAAACCATCTTGTTAATCTACTGTGACCTCCATGTCTCTTCCAAGGGGTATTAAAACCATATTGTTAAGCTACAGTGACCTCCACATCTCTTCCACGGGGCATTGATATTGTCTTTTTATTCCACTGTAACCTCCACCAATCTTCCAAGGGGCATTGATATTGTTTTTTTATTCCACTGCGACCTCCACCACTCTTCCAAGGGGCATAAAAACAGTCTTGTTAATCTACTGTTACCTCCACGTCTCTTCCAAGGGGCATTAAAACCGTCAATTTAAACCACTCTCAACTCAGCAGCTCTTGCAAGGGGTTTGATATTGATTTTTATTCCTCTGTAATCTCCAGCACTCTTCCAAGGGGCATTGATATTGTATTTTTATTCCACTGTAACCCCCACCATTCTTCCAAGGGGTATTGATATTGTCTTTTTAATGCACTGCGACCTCCACCACTCTTTCAAGAGGCATTAAAACCATCTGGTTAAACAACCCTGAACTCCATAGCTCTTTCAAAAGGCATTGATATTGTCTTTTTATTTCACTGTAACCTCCACCACTCTTTCAAGGGGCATTGATATTGTCTTTTTAATCTACTGTGACCTCCACCACTTTTCCAAGGGGCATTAAAACTGTCTTGTTAATCTACTGTGATATCCACGTCTCTTCCAAGGGGCAATAAAACCATCTGGTTAAACCACTCTGAACTCCACAGCTCTTCCAAGGGGCATTGGTATTGCCTTTTTATTCCACTCTAACCTCCACCACTCTTCCAAGGGGCATTGACATTGTCTTTTTATTCCACTGCGACCTCCACAATTCTTCCAAGGGGCATTAAAACTGTCTTGTTAAGCTACAGTGACCTCCACATCTCTTCACAAGGGGAATTGATATTGTCTTTAAATTCCACTGTAACCTCCGCCACTATACCAAGGGGCATTAGTATTGTATTTTTATTCCACTGCGACCTCCACCACTCTTCCAAAGGGCATTGATATTGTCTTTTTAATTCACTGCGACCTCCACCACTCTTCCAAAGGTCATTAAAACCATCTTGTTAAGCTACTGTGACATCCATGTCTCTTCTACGGGGCATTGATATTGTCTTTTTATTCCACTGCGAACTCCACCACTTTTCCTAGGGGCATTGATATTGTCTTTTTTTTTTACGGCGACATCCACCACTCTTCCAAGGGGTATTGGTATTGTCTTTTTAATGCACTGTGACCTCCACCACTCTTCCAAAGGGCATTAAAACCATCTGGTTAAACCACTCTGAACTCCATAGCTTTCAAGAGGCATTGATATTGTGTTTTTATTCCACTGTAACCTCCGCCATTCTTCCAAGGGGCATTGATATTGTCTTTTTAATCCACTGCGACCTCCACCACTCTTCCATGGGGCATTAAAACAGTCTTGAAAAGCTACTGTGACCTCCACGTCTCTTCCAAGGGGCATTAAACCGTCTGGTTAAACCACACTGTACTCCACAGCTCTTCCAAGAGGCATTGATATTGTCTTTTTTTTTTAATGTAACCTCCACCACTCTTCCATGGGGCATTGATATTGTCTCTGTTTTCCACTGCGACCTCCACCACTCTTCCAAGGGGTTTTGATATTGTCTTTTTTATCCACTGCAACCTCCACCACTCTTTCAATGGGCATTAAAACCGTCTTGTTATGCTACTGTGACCTCCACATCCCTTCCACGGGGCATTGATATTGTCTTTTTATTCCATTGCGACCTCCACCACTCTTCCAAGGGCATTAAAACCATCTTGTTAAGCTACTGTGACCTCCAAGTCTCTTCCAAGGGGCATTAAAACCGTCTTGTTAAACCGTTCTGAGCTCCACAACTCTTCCAAGGGGCATTGACAATGTCTTTTTATTCTATTGTAACCTTCTTCACTCTTCCAAGAGCATTGATATTGTCTTTTTACTCCTCTGCGACGTCCACGACTATTCCAAGGGGCATTAAAACCATCTTGTTAAGCTAGTGTGACCTCCAAGTTTCTTACACAGGGCATTGATATTGTCTTTTTATTCCACTGTAACCTCCACCACTCTTCCTAGGGGCACTGATATTGTCTTTTTATTCCGCTGTAACCTCCACCACTCTTCTAAGGGGCATTGATATTGTCTTTTAAATCCACAACGATCTCCACCACTGTTCCAAGGGGCATTAAAACCGTCTTGTTAAGCTACTGTCACCTCCACGTCCCTTCCAAGGGGCATTAAAACAGTCAATTTAAACCACTCTGAACACCACAGCTCTTGCTAGGGGCATTGATATTGTCTTTTTATTCCAATGTATCCTCCAGCACTCTTCCAAGGGGCATTGATATTGTCTTTTTATTCCACTGCCACTTCCACCTCTCTTCCAAGGGCCATTAAAACCGTCTTATTAAGCTACTGTGACCTCCACGTCTCTTTCACGGGGTATTGATATTGTCTTTTTATTCCACTGGGACCTTCACCACTCTTCCAAGTGGCATTGATATTGTCTTTTTAATGCACTGCGACCTCCACCACTCTTCCAAGAGGCATTAAAACCGTATTGTTAAGCTACTGTGACCTCCACGTCTCTTCCAAGGTGCATTAAAACTGTAAATTTAAACCACGCTGAACTCCACAGCTCTTGCAAGAGGCATTGATATTGTCTTTTTACTCCACTGTAACCTACAGCACTCTTTCAAGGGGCATTGATATTGTCTTTTTATTCCACTATGACTTCCACCACTCTCCCAAGGTGCATTAAAAACATCTTGTTTAGCTACTGTAATGTCCATGTCTATTCCAAGGGGCATTCATATTGTCTTTTTATTCCACTGTATCCTCCACCACTCTTCCAAGGGGTATTGATATTGTCTTTTTATTACACTGTGACTTCCACCTCTCTTCTAAGGGGCATTGATATTGTCTTTTTAATCCACTGCGACCTCCACGACTCTTCCAATAGGTATTAAAAAAGTCTTGTTAAGCTACTGTGACCTCCACATCTCTTCCAAGGGGCATTAAAACCGTCTGGTTAAACCACTCTGAACTCCACAGCTCTTCCAAGGGCATTGATATTGTCTTTTTATTCCACTGTAACCTCCACCATTCTTCCAAGGGGTATTGATATTGTCTTTTTAATGCACTGCGACCTCCACCACTCTTTCAAGGGGCATTAAAACCATCTGGTTAAACCACTTTGAACTCCATAGCTCTTTCAAGAGGCATTGATATTGTCTTATTATTTCACTGTAACCTCCTCCACTCTTTCAACGTGCATTGATATTGTCTTTTTATTCCACTGCAACCTCCACCATTCTTCCAAGGGGCGTTAAAACTGTCTTGTTAAGCTACTGTGACCTCCACGTGTCTTCCAAGGGGCATTGGTATTGTCTTTTTATTCCACTCTAACCTCCACCACACTTCCAAGGGGCATTGACATTGTCTTTTTATTCCACTGCGACCACCATCATTCTTCCAAGGGGCATTGATATTGTCTTTTTATTCCGCTGCTACCTCCACCACTCTTCCAAGGGGCATTGATATTGTCTTTTTAATCCACTGCGACCTCCACCACTTTTCCAAGGGGCATTAAAAACGTCTTTTTAAGCTACTGTGACCTCCACGTCACTTCCGATCGGCATTAAAACCATCTGGTTAAACCACTCTGAACTCCACAGCTCTTCCAAGGGGTATTGGTATTGTCTTTTTATTCCACTCTAACCCACACCACTCTTCCAAGGGGCATTGACATTGTATTTCTATTCCACTGCGACCCCCACCATTCTTCCTAGGGGCATTAAAACTGTCTTGTTAAGCTACAGTGACCTCCACATCTCTTCCAAGGGGCACTAAAACCGTTTGGTAAAAACACTCTGTACTCCACAGCTCTTCCAAGGCGCATTGATATTGTCTTTTTATTTCACTGTAACCTCCACCACTGTTCTAAAGGGCATTAAAACCATCTTTTTAAGCTACTGTGACCTCCACGTCTCTTCCACAGGGCATTGCTATCGTCTTTTTATTCCACTGCGACCTACACCACTCTGCCAAAGGGCATTAAAACCGTCTTGTTAAGCTACTGTGACCTCCACGTCTCTACCACGGGGCATTGATATTGTCTTTTTATTCCACTGTAACCTCCACCACTCTTCCAAGGTTCATTGATATTGTATTTTTAATCCACTGCAACCTCCACCACTCTTCCAAGGGGCATTAAAACCGTCTTGTTAAGCTACTGTGACCTCCACGTCTCTTCCAAGGGGCACTAAAACCGTTTGGTTAAAACACTCTGTACTCCACAGCTCTTCCAAGGCGCATTGATATTGTCTTTTTATTTCACTGTAACCTCCACCACTCTTCCAAGAGGCATTGATATTGTCTTTTTATTCCACTGCGAACTCCGCCACTCTTCCAAAGGGCATTGATATTGTCTTTTTAATCCACTGCGACCTCCACCACTCTTCCAAGGGGCATTGATATTGTATTTTTAATCCACTGTGACTTCCACGTCTCTTCCAAGGGGCATTAAATCCGTAAATTTAAACCACTCTGAACTCCACAGCTCTTCCAAGGAGCACTGGTATTGTCTTTTTATTCCACTCTAACCTCCAACACTCTTCCAAGAGGCATTGACATTGTCTATTTATTCCACTGCGACCTCCACCAATCTTCAAAGGGGCATTAAAGCCGTCTTGTTAAGCTACAGCCACGTCCATGTCTATTCCACGGGGCATTGATATTGGCTTTTTATTCCACTGTAACCTCCACCACTCTTCCAAGTGGCATTGACATTGTCTTTTTATTCCACTGCGACTTCTACCTCGCTTCTAAGGGGCATTGATATTGTCTTTTTAATCCACTGCGACCTCCACCACTCTTCCAAGGGGCATTAAGACAGCCTTGTTAAGCTACTGTGACCTACAGGTCTCTTCCAAGGGGCATTAAAACCGTCTGGTTAAACCACTCTGAACTCCACAGCTCTTCCATGGGGCATTGATATTGTCTTTTTATTCCACTGTAACCTCCACCACTCTTCCAAAGGGCATTGATTTTGTCTTTTTATTCCACTGCGACCTCCACCACTCTTCCAATGGGCATTGCTATTGTCTTTTTAATCCCCTGCAACGTCCACCACTCTTCCAAGCGGCATTAAAACCGTCTTGTTAAGCTACTGTGACCTCCACGTCCCTTCCACGGGGCATTGATATTGTCTTTTTATTCCACGGCGACCTCCACTACTCTTCCAAGGGTCATTGATATTGTCTTTTTAATCCACTGCGAACTCCACCACTCTTCCAAGTGGCATTAAAACCGTCTTGTTATGCTACTGTGATGTCGTCTCCTCTTCCAAGGGGCATTAAAACTGTCTTGTTAAGCTACTGTGACCTCAACGTGTCTTCCACTGGGCATTGATATTGTCTTTTTAATCCACTGTGACCTCCATCACTTTTCCAAGGGGCATTAAAACCATCTTGTTAATCTACTGTGACCTCCATGTCTCTTCCAAGGGGTATTAAAACCATATTGTTAAGCTACAGTGACCTCCACATCTCTTCCACGGGGCATTGATATTGTCTTTTTATTCCACTGTAACCTCCACCAATCTTCCAAGGGGCATTGATATTGTTTTTTTATTCCACTGCGACCTCCACCACTCTTCCAAGGGGCATTAAAACAGTCTTGAAAAGCTACTGTGACCTCCACGTCTCTTCCAAGGGGCATTAAACCGTCTGGTTAAACCACACTGTACTCCACAGCTCTTCCAATAGGCATTGATATTGTCTTTTTTTTTTAATGTAACCTCCACCACTCTTCCATGGGGCATTGATATTGTCTCTGTTTTCCACTGCGACCTCCACCACTCTTCCAAGGGGTTTTGATATTGTCTTTTTTATCCACTGCAACCTCCACCACTCTTTCAATGGGCATTAAAACCGTCTTGTTATGCTACTGTGACCTCCACATCCCTTCCACGGGGCATTGATATTGTCTTTTTATTCCATTGCGACCTCCACCACTCTTCCAAGGGCATTAAAACCATCTTGTTAAGCTACTGTGACCTCCAAGTCTCTTCCAAGGGGCATTAAAACCGTCTGGTTAAACCGTTCTGAGCTCCACAACTCTTCCAAGGGGCATTGACAATGTCTTTTTATTCTATTGTAACCTTCTTCACTCTTCCAAGAGCATTGATATTGTCTTTTTACTCCTCTGCGACGTCCACGGCTATTCCAAGGGGCATTAAAACCGTCTTGTTAAGCTAGTGTGACCTCCAAGTTTCTTACACAGGGCATTGATATTGTCTTTTTATTCCACTGTAACCTCCACCACTCTTCCTAGGGGCATTGATATTGTCTTTTTATTCCGCTGTAACCTCCACCACTCTTCCAAGGGGCATTGATATTGTCTTTTAAATCCACAACGATCTCCACCACTCTTTCAAGGAGCATTAAAACAGTCTTGTTAAGCTACTGTGACCTCCTTGTCTCTTCCAATGGGTATTAAAACAGTCTGGTTAAACACTCTGAACTCCACAGCTCGGACAAGAGGCATTGATATTGTCTTTTTAATCGACTATAACATCCACCACTCTTCCAAGCGGCATTGATATTGTCTTTTTATTCCACTGCGACCCCCACCACTCTTCCAAGGGGCATTGATATTGTCTTTTTAATCAACTGCGACCTCCACCTCTCTTCCAAGGGGCATTAAAACCGTCTTGTGAAGCTACTGTGACCTCCACTACCCTTCCACTGGGCATTGATATTGTATTTTTAATCCACTGCGACCTCCACCACTCTTCCAAGGGGCATTGATATTTTCTTTTTAATCCACTGTGACCTCCACGACTCTTCCAACGGGCATTAAAACCGTTAATTTAAACCACTCTGAACTCCACAGCTCTTCCAATTAGCACTGGTATTGTCTTTTTATTCCACTCTAACCTCCACCATTCTTCCAAGGGGCATTGACATTGTCTATTTATTCCACTGCAACCTCCACCACTCTTCCAAGGGGCATTAAGACGATCTTGTTAAGCTACAGTGACCTCCACAACTCTTCCATGGGGCATTAATATTGTCTTTTTATTCCACTGTAACCTCCACCATTCTTCCAAGGGGCATTGATATTGCCTTTTTAATCCACTGCAACCTCCACCACTCTTCCAAGGAGCATTAAAGCCGTCTTGTTAAGCTTCTGTCACGTCCATGTCTATTCCACGGGGCATTGATATTGTCTTTTTATTCCCCTGCAACCTCCACCACTCTTCCTATTGGCATTGACATTGTCTTTTTATTCCACTGCGACTTCCACCTCTCTTCTAAGGGGCATTGATATTGTCTTTTTAATCCACTGCTACCTCCACCACTCTTCCAAGGGGCATTAAAACAGTCGTGTTAAGCTACTGTGACCTCCATGTCTCTACCAAGGGGCAATAAAACCGTCTGGTTAAACCACTCTGAACTCCACAGCTCTTCCAAGGGGCATTGATATTGTCTTTTTATTCCACTGTAACCTCCACCACTCTTCCAAGGGGCATTAATTTTGTCTTTTTATTCCACTGCCACCTCCACCACTCTTCCAATGGGCATTGTTATTGTCTTTTTAATCCCCTGCAACCTACACCACTCTTCCAAGGGGTATTAAAACCGTCTTGTTAAGCTACTGTGACCTCCACGTTTCTTCCACGGGGCATTGATATTGTCTTTTTATTCCACTGTGACCTCCACCACTCTTCCAAGGGTCATTGATATTGTCTTTTTAATCCACTGCGAACTCCACCTCTCTTCCAAGGGGCATTAAAACTGTCTTGTTATGCTACTGTGACGTCGACTTCTCTTCCAAGGGGCATTAAAACCATCTGGTTAAACCACTCTGAACTCCACAGCTCTACCAATTAGCACTGGTATTGTCTTTTTATTTGACTCTAACCTCCACCACTCTTACAAGGGGCATTGACATTGTCTTTTTATTCCACTGCGACCTCCACCACTCTTCCAATGGGCATTAAAACCATATTGTTAAGCTACAGTGACCTCCACATCTCTTCCACGTGGCATTGATATTGTCTTTTTATTCCACTGTAACCTCCACCAATCTTCCAAGGGGCATTGATATTGTTTCTTTATTCCACTGCAACCTCCACCACTCTTCCAAGGGGCATTACAACCGTCTTGTTAAGTTACTGTGACCTCCACATCTCTTCCAAGGAGCGTTAAAACCATCTGTTTATTCCACTCTGAACTCCACAGCTCTTCCAAGGGGCATTATTATTGTCTTTTTAATTCCACTGTAACCTCCACCACTCTTCCAAGGGGCATTGATACTGTCTTTTTATTCCACTGCGACCTCCACCAGTCCTCCAAGAGGCATTAAAACCGCCTTGTTAAGCTACTGTGACCTCCACGTCTCTTCCACGGGGCAATGAAATTGTCTTTTTATTCCACTGTAACCTCGACCACTCGTCCAAGGAGCATTGATATTGTCTTTTTATTCCACTGCGACCTCCACCACTCTAACAAGGGGCATTAATAATGTCTTTTTATTCCACTGCGACCTCCCACACTCTTCCAAGGCTCATTGATATTGTCTTTTTAAACCACTGCGACCTCCACCACTCTTCCAATGGGCATTAAAACAGTCTTGTTAAGTTATTGTGACCTCCACATCTCTTCCACGGGGCATTGATATTGTCTTTTTATTTAACTGTAACCTCCACCACTGTTCCAAGTGGCATTGATATTGTCTTTTTATTCCACTGTTACCTCCTTCACTCTTCCAAGGGGCATTCATATTGTCTTTTTATTCCACTGCGACCTCCACCACTCTTCCAAGGGGCATTCATATTGTCATTTTAATCCACTGCGACCTCCACCACTTTTCCAAGGGGCATTAAAACCGTCTTGTTAAGCTGCTGTCACCTCCACGTTCCTTCGAAGGGGCATTAAAACCGTCAATTTAAACCACTCTGAACTCCACATCTCTTGCAAGGGGCCATGTCTCTTCCACAGGGCATTGATATTGTCTTTTTACTCCACTGGAACCTCCAACACTCTTCCAAGGTGCATTAATATTGTCTTTTTATTCCACTGAGACTTCAACCACTCCTTCACGCCCCCTGACGAAGGGAACAGCCGAAACGCACGTAGGGGCGTCTCTCTCGACATGTGCCTCCCCATTATGGACCCCTAACAGTGTTATTGCCCCCTGGTGATTAGATTTGGACACTGGAGAGTTGCGGTAAGCATTCTATGGGGACTCCTATGTTCCCTCTATTCATCTAGTGCACCGCACATGACAATAATAGTAGATAATAGGAGGGTGATATGGTAAATGACTTCTACTGGTTTCCACTATACAGCAGTGAGGGTAATCAGCATATATAGTATCCATTTCAATGCTTATACGTGTTATATATACAGCAGATATGATATAATAAAAGTAAATACATAGGATCTAGGTCTGCTATGGATTACCTATATTATGGGTCCCTGTGTGGAGCCACATGTGGAGAGGGCTGTTATTGATTTTATTGTCCTTTTTTATAATATTGTACTGACCTTTGTATATGTCTGATCTTTGTATCATAATAAATATTGACCATTTTTTGCTATAGAATTGTTGATTCGGTCTTCGCTTTTTTCGCTTTTTTCTCTGGTAGTTCTATATTTGGCGATGGAGTCGCATTTAGTCCATATAGGGTAGTAATTAATATAAGGTACATATCATACCTATATCTACACACATGGTGTGATTTATACTACCCATTTATGATTGGTGTTCTTTATAACCACTCCTTCAAGTAGCATTGACATTGTCTTTTTAATCCACTTCGACCTCCACCACTCTTCCAAGGGGCATTAAAACGGACTTGTTAATCTACTGTGACCTCCACGTGTCTTCCAAGTGGCATTAAAACCGTCAATTTAAACCACTCTCAACTCCAAAGCTCTTGGAAGTGGCTTTGATATTGTCTTTTTATTCCACTCTAAACTCCACCACTCTTCCAAGGGGCATTGATATTGTCTTTTAATCCACTGCCACCTCCACCTATCTTCCAAGGGGCATTGATATTGTCTTTTTAATCCACTGCGACCTCCACCACTTTTCCAATGGGCATTAAAAACATCTTTATAAGCTACTTTGACCTCCAAGTCAATTCCACGGGGCATTAAAACCGTCATTTTAAACCACTCTGAACTCCACAGCTCTTGCAAGGGGCATTGATATTGTCTTTTTATTCCAATGTAACCTCCAGCACTCTACCAAGGGGTATTGATATTGTCTTTTTATTCCACTGCAACTTCCACCTCTCTTCCAAGGGGCATTAAACCGTCTTGTTAAGCTACTGTGACCTCCACGTCTCTTTCACGGGGCATTGATATTGTCTTTTTATTCCACTGTAACCTCCACCACTCTTTCAAGGGGCATTGATATTGTGTTTTTATTCCACTGGGACCTTTACCACTCTTCCAAGTGGCATTGATATTGTCTTTTTAATCCACTGCGACCTCCACCACTCTTCCAAGGGGCATTAAGACCATATTGTTAAGCTACTGTGAACTCCACGTCTCTTCCAAGGTGCATTAAAACCGTCAATTTAAGCCACTCTGAACTCCACAGCTCTTGCAAGAGGCATTGATATTGTCTTTTTATTCCACTGCAACCTACAGCACTCTTTCAAGGGGAATTGATATTTTCTTTTTATTCCACTACGACTTCCACCACTCTCCCAAGGTGCATTAAAAACATCTTCTTTAGCTACTGTAACGTCCATGTCTATTCCACGGGGCATTGATATTGTCTTTTCATTCCACTGTATCCTCCACCACTCTTCCAAGGGGTATTGATATTGTCTTTTTATTCCCCTGTGACTTCCACCTCTCTTCTAAGGGGCATTGATATTGTCCTGTAAATCCACTGCGACCTCCACCACTCTTCCAAGGGGCATTAAGACCATATTGTTAAGCTACTGTGACCTCCACATCTCTTCCAAGGGGCATTAAAACCGTCTGGTTAAACCACTCTGAACTCCACAGCTCTTCCAATGGGCATTGATAATGTCTTTTTATTCCACTGTAACCTCCACCATTCTTCCAAGGGGTATTGATATTGTCTTCTTAACGCATTGTGACCTCCACCACTCTTCCAAGGGGCATTAAAACCATCTGGTTAAACTACTCTATACTCCATAGCTCTTTCAAGAGGCATTGATATTGTCTTTTTATTTCACTGTAACCTCCACCACTCTTTCAATGGGCATTGATAATATCTTTTTAATCCACTGTGACCTCCAACACTCTTCCAAGGGGCTTTAAAACTGTCTTGTTAAGCTACTGTGACCTCCACGTGTCTTCCACGGGGCATTGATATTGACTTTTTAATCCACTGTGACCTCCACCACTTTTACAAGGGGCATTAAAACCATCTTGTTAATCTATTGTGACCTCCTCGTCCCTTCCAAGGGGCAATAAAACCATCTGGTTAAACCACAATGAACTCCACTGCTCTTCCAAGGGGCACTGGTATTGTCTTTTTATTCCACTCTAACCTCCACCACTCTTCCAAGGGGCATTGACATTATCTTTTTATTCCACTGCGACCTCCATCATTCTTCCAAGGGGCATTGATATTGTCTTTTTATTCCACTCTAACCTCCACCACTCTTCCAAGGGGCATTGACATTGTCTTTTTACTCCACTGCGACCTCCACCATTCTTCCAAGGGGCATGAAAACTGTCTTGTTAAGCTTCAGTGACCTCCACATCTCTTCCACGGGGCATTGATATTGTCTTTAAATTCCACTGTAACCTCCACCACTCTACCAAGGGGCATTGATATTGTAATTTTATTCCACTGCGACCTCCACCACTCTTCCAAAGGGCATTGATATTGTCTTTTTAATCCACTGCGACCTCCACCACTCTTCCAAAGGTCATTATAACCATCTTCTTAAGCTACTATGACCTCCACGTCTCTTCCAAGGGGCATTGATATTGGCTTTTTATTCCACTGTAACCTCCACCACTCTTCCAAGTGGCATTGACATTGTCTTTTTATTCCACTGCGACTTCCACCTCGCTTCTAAGGGGCATTGATATTGTCTTTTTAATCCACTGCGACCTCCACCACTCTTCCAAGGGGCATTAAGACAGCCTTGTTAAGCTACTGTGACCTACAGGTCTCTTCCAAGGGGCATTAAAACCGTCTGGTTAAACCACTCTGAACTCCACAGCTCTTCCATGGGGCATTGATATTGTCTTTTTATTCCACTGTAACCTCCACCACTCTTCCAAAGGGCATTGATTTTGTCTTTTTATTCCACTGCGACCTCCACCACTCTTCCAATGGGCATTGCTATTGTCTTTTTAATCCCCTGCAACGTCCACCACTCTTCCAAGCGGCATTAAAACCGTCTTGTTAAGCTACTGTGACCTCCACGTCCCTTCCACGGGGCATTGATATTGTCTTTTTATTCCACGGCGACCTCCACTACTCTTCCAAGGGTCATTGATATTGTCTTTTTAATCCACTGCGAACTCCACCACTCTTCCAAGTGGCATTAAAACCGTCTTGTTATGCTACTGTGACGTCGTCTTCTCTTCCAAGGGGCATTAAAACCATCTGGTTAAACCACTCTGAACTCCACCACTCTTCCAAGGGGCATTACAACTGTCTTGTTAAGCTACTGTGACCTCAACGTGTCTTCCACTGGGCATTGATATTGTCTTTTTAATCCACTGTGACCTCCATCACTTTTCCAAGGGGCATTAAAACCATCTTGTTAATCTACTGTGACCTCCATGTCTCTTCCAAGGGGTATTAAAACCATATTGTTAAGCTACAGTGACCTCCACATCTCTTCCACGGGGCATTGATATTGTCTTTTTATTCCACTGTAACCTCCACCAATCTTCCAAGGGGCATTGATATTGTTTTTTTATTCCACTGCGACCTCCACCACTCTTCCAAGGGGCATAAAAACAGTCTTGTTAATCTACTGTTACCTCCACGTCTCTTCCAAGGGGCATTAAAACCGTCAATTTAAACCACTCTCAACTCAGCAGCTCTTGCAAGGGGTTTGATATTGATTTTTATTCCTCTGTAATCTCCAGCACTCTTCCAAGGGGCATTGATATTGTATTTTTATTCCACTGTAACCCCCAGCATTCTTCCAAGGGGTATTGATATTGTCTTTTTAATGCACTGCGACCTCCACCACTCTTTCAAGAGGCATTAAAACCATCTGGTTAAACAACCCTGAACTCCATAGCTCTTTCAAAAGGCATTGATATTGTCTTTTTATTTCACTGTAACCTCCACCACTCTTTCAAGGGGCATTGATATTGTCTTTTTAATCTACTGTGACCTCCACCACTTTTCCAAGGGGCATTAAAACTGTCTTGTTAATCTACTGTGATATCCACGTCTCTTCCAAGGGGCAATAAAACCATCTGGTTAAACCACTCTGAACTCCACAGCTCTTCCAAGGGGCATTGGTATTGCCTTTTTATTCCACTCTAACCTCCACCACTCTTCCAAGGGGCATTGACATTGTCTTTTTATTCCACTGCGACCTCCACAATTCTTCCAAGGGGCATTAAAACTGTCTTGTTAAGCTACAGTGACCTCCACATCTCTTCACAAGGGGCATTGATATTGTCTTTAAATTCCACTGTAACCTCCGCCACTATACCAAGGGGCATTAGTATTGTATTTTTATTCCACTGCGACCTCCACCACTCTTCCAAAGGGCATTGATATTGTCTTTTTAATTCATTGCGACCTCCACCACTCTTCCAAAGGTCATTAAAACCATCTTGTTAAGCTACTGTGACATCCATGTCTCTTCTACGGGGCATTGATATTGTCTTTTTATTCCACTGCGAACTCCACCACTTTTCCTAGGGGCATTGATATTGTCTTTTTTTTTTACGGCGACATCCACCACTCTTCCAAGGGGTATTGGTATTGTCTTTTTAATGCACTGTGACCTCCACCACTCTTCCAAGGGGCATTAAAACCATCTGGTTAAACCACTCTGAACTCCATAGCTTTCAAGAGGCATTGATATTGTGTTTTTATTCCACTGTAACCTCCGCCATTCTTCCAAGGGGCATTGATATTGTCTTTTTAATCCACTGCGACCTCCACCACTCTTCCATGGGGCATTAAAACAGTCTTGAAAAGCTACTGTGACCTCCACGTCTCTTCCAAGGGGCATTAAACCGTCTGGTTAAACCACACTGTACTCCACAGCTCTTCCAAGAGGCATTGATATTGTCTTTTTTTTTTAATGTAACCTCCACCACTCTTCCATGGGGCATTGATATTGTCTCTGTTTTCCACTGCGACCTCCACCACTCTTCCAAGGGGTTTTGATATTGTCTTTTTTATCCACTGCAACCTCCACCACTCTTTCAATGGGCATTAAAACCGTCTTGTTATGCTACTGTGACCTCCACATCCCTTCCACGGGGCATTGATATTGTCTTTTTATTCCATTGCGACCTCCACCACTCTTCCAAGGGCATTAAAACCATCTTGTTAAGCTACTGTGACCTCCAAGTCTCTTCCAAGGGGCATTAAAACCGTCTTGTTAAACCGTTCTGAGCTCCACAACTCTTCCAAGGGGCATTGACAATGTCTTTTTATTCTATTGTAACCTTCTTCACTCTTCCAAGAGCATTGATATTGTCTTTTTACTCCTCTGCGACGTCCACGACTATTCCAAGGGGCATTAAAACCATCTTGTTAAGCTAGTGTGACCTCCAAGTTTCTTACACAGGGCATTGATATTGTCTTTTTATTCCACTGTAACCTCCACCACTCTTCCTAGGGGCACTGATATTGTCTTTTTATTCCGCTGTAACCTCCACCACTCTTCTAAGGGGCATTGATATTGTCTTTTAAATCCACAACGATCTCCACCACTGTTCCAAGGGGCATTAAAACCGTCTTGTTAAGCTACTGTCACCTCCACGTCCCTTCCAAGGGGCATTAAAACAGTCAATTTAATCCACTCTGAACACCACAGCTCTTGCTAGGGGCATTGATATTGTCTTTTTATTCCAATGTATCCTCCAGCACTCTTCCAAGGGGCATTGATATTGTCTTTTTATTCCACTGCCACTTCCACCTCTCTTCCAAGGGCCATTAAAACCGTCTTATTAAGCTACTGTGACCTCCACGTCTCTTTCACGGGGTATTGATATTGTCTTTTTATTCCACTGGGACCTTCACCACTCTTCCAAGTGGCATTGATATTGTCTTTTTAATGCACTGCGACCTCCACCACTCTTCCAAGAGGCATTAAAACCGTATTGTTAAGCTACTGTGACCTCCACGTCTCTTCCAAGGTGCATTAAAACTGTAAATTTAAACCACGCTGAACTCCACAGCTCTTGCAAGAGGCATTGATATTGTCTTTTTACTCCACTGTAACCTACAGCACTCTTTCAAGGGGCATTGATATTGTCTTTTTATTCCACTATGACTTCCACCACTCTCCCAAGGTGCATTAAAAACATCTTGTTTAGCTACTGTAATGTCCATGTCTATTCCAAGGGGCATTCATATTGTCTTTTTATTCCACTGTATCCTCCACCACTCTTCCAAGGGGTATTGATATTGTCTTTTTATTACACTGTGACTTCCACCTCTCTTCTAAGGGGCATTGATATTGTCTTTTTAATCCACTGCGACCTCCACGACTCTTCCAATAGGTATTAAAAAAGTCTTGTTAAGCTACTGTGACCTCCACATCTCTTCCAAGGGGCATTAAAACCGTCTGGTTAAACCACTCTGAACTCCACAGCTCTTCCAAGGGCATTGATATTGTCTTTTTATTCCACTGTAACCTCCACCATTCTTCCAAGGGGTATTGATATTGTCTTTTTAATGCACTGCGACCTCCACCACTCTTTCAAGGGGCATTAAAACCATCTGATTAAACCACTTTGAACTCCATAGCTCTTTCAAGAGGCATTGATATTTTCTTATTATTTCACTGTAACCTCCTCCACTCTTTCAACGTGCATTGATATTGTCTTTTTATTCCACTGCAACCTCCACCATTCTTCCAAGGGGCGTTAAAACTGTCTTGTTAAGCTACTGTGACCTCCACGTGTCTTCCACGGGGCATTGATATTGTCTTTTTAATCCACTGTGACCTCCACCACTTTTCCAAGGGTTATTAAAACCGTCTTGTTAATCTACTGTGACCTCCACGTCTCTTTCAAGGGGCAATAAAACCATCTGGTTAAACCACTTTGAACTCCACAGCTCTTCCAAGGGGCATTGGTATTGTCTTTTTATTCCACTCTAACCTCCACCACACTTCCAAGGGGCATTGACATTGTCTTTTTATTCCACTGCGACCACCATCATTCTTCCAAGGGGCATTGATATTGTCTTTTTATTCCGCTGCTACCTCCACCACTCTTCCAAGGGGCATTGATATTGTCTTTTTAATCCACTGCGACCTCCACCACTTTTCCAAGGGGCATTAAAAACGTCTTTTTAAGCTACTGTGACCTCCACGTCACTTCCGATCGGCATTAAAACCATCTGGTTAAACCACTCTGAACTCCACAGCTCTTCCAAGGGGTATTGGTATTGTCTTTTTATTCCACTCTAACCCACACCACTCTTCCAAGGGGCATTGACATTGTATTTCTATTCCACTGCGACCCCCACCATTCTTCCTAGGGGCATTAAAACTGTCTTGTTAAGCTACAGTGACCTCCACATCTCTTCCAAGGGGCACTAAAACCGTTTGGTTAAAACACTCTGTACTCCACAGCTCTTCCAAGGCGCATTGATATTGTCTTTTTATTTCACTGTAACCTCCACCACTGTTCTAAAGGGCATTAAAACCATCTTTTTAAGCTACTGTGACCTCCATGTCTCTTCCACAGGGCATTGCTATCGTCTTTTTATTCCACTGCGACCTACACCACTCTGCCAAAGGGCATTAAAACCGTCTTGTTAAGCTACTGTGACCTCCACGTCTCTACCACGGGGCATTGATATTGTCTTTTTATTCCACTGTAACCTCCACCACTCTTCCAAGGTTCATTGATATTGTATTTTTAATCCACTGCAACCTCCACCACTCTTCCAAGGGGCATTAAAACCGTCTTGTTAAGCTACTGTGACCTCCACGTCTCTTCCAAGGGGCACTAAAACCGTTTGGTTAAAACACTCTGTACTCCACAGCTCTTCCAAGGCGCATTGATATTGTCTTTTTATTTCACTGTAACCTCCACCACTCTTCCAAGAGGCATTGATATTGTCTTTTTATTCCACTGCGAACTCCGCCACTCTTCCAAAGGGCATTGATATTGTCTTTTTAATCCACTGCGACCTCCACCACTCTTCCAAGGGGCATTGATATTGTATTTTTAATCCACTGTGACTTCCACGTCTCTTCCAAGGGGCATTAAATCCGTAAATTTAAACCACTCTGAACTCCACAGCTCTTCCAAGGAGCACTGGTATTGTCTTTTTATTCCACTCTAACCTCCAACACTCTTCCAAGAGGCATTGACATTGTCTATTTATTCCACTGCGACCTCCACCAATCTTCAAAGGGGCATTAAAGCCGTCTTGTTAAGCTACAGCCACGTCCATGTCTATTCCACGGGGCATTGATATTGGCTTTTTATTCCACTGTAACCTCCACCACTCTTCCAAGTGGCATTGACATTGTCTTTTTATTCCACTGCGACTTCTACCTCGCTTCTAAGGGGCATTGATATTGTCTTTTTAATCCACTGCGACCTCCACCACTCTTCCAAGGGGCATTAAGACAGCCTTGTTAAGCTACTGTGACCTACAGGTCTCTTCCAAGGGGCATTAAAACCGTCTGGTTAAACCACTATGAACTCCACAGCTCTTCCATGGGGCATTGATATTGTCTTTTTATTCCACTGTAACCTCCACCACTCTTCCAAAGGGCATTGATTTTGTCTTTTTATTCCACTGCGACCTCCACCACTCTTCCAATGGGCATTGCTATTGTCTTTTTAATCCCCTGCAACGTCCACCACTCTTCCAAGCGGCATTAAAACCGTCTTGTTAAGCTACTGTGACCTCCACGTCCCTTCCACGGGGCATTGATATTGTCTTTTTATTCCACGGCGACCTCTACTACTCTTCCAAGGGTCATTGATATTGTCTTTTTAATCCACTGCGAACTCCACCACTCTTCCAAGTGGCATTAAAACCGTCTTGTTATGCTACTGTGACGTCGTCTCCTCTTCCAAGGGGCATTAAAACCATCTGGTTAAACCACTCTGAACTCCACCACTCTTCCAAGGGGCATTACAACTGTCTTGTTAAGCTACTGTGACCTCAACGTGTCTTCCACTGGGCATTGATATTGTCTTTTTAATCCACTGTGACCTCCATCACTTTTCCAAGGGGCATTAAAACCATCTTGTTAATTTACTGTGACCTCCATGTCTCTTCCAAGGGGTATTAAAACCATATTATTAAGCTACAGTGACCTCCACATCTCTTCCACGGGGCATTGATATTGTCTTTTTATTCCACTGTAACCTCCACCAATCTTCCAAGGGGCATTGATATTGTTTTTTTATTCCACTGCGACCTCCACCACTCTTCCAAGGGGCATTAAAACAGTCTTGAAAAGCTACTGTGACCTCCACGTCTCTTCCAAGGGGCATTAAACCGTCTGGTTAAACCACACTGTACTCCACAGCTCTTCCAATAGGCATTGATATTGTCTTTTTTTTTTAATGTAACCTCCACCACTCTTCCATGGGGCATTGATATTGTCTCTGTTTTCCACTGCGACCTCCACCACTCTTCCAAGGGGTTTTGATATTGTCTTTTTTATCCACTGCAACCTCCACCACTCTTTCAATGGGCATTAAAACCGTCTTGTTATGCTACTGTGACCTCCACAACCCTTCCACGGGGCATTGATATTGTCTTTTTATTCCATTGCGACCTCCACCACTCTTCCAAGGGCATTAAAACCATCTTGTTAAGCTACTGTGACCTCCAAGTCTCTTCCAAGGGGCATTAAAACCGTCTGGTTAAACCGTTCTGAGCTCCACAACTCTTCCAAGGGGCATTGACAATGTCTTTTTATTCTATTGTAACCTTCTTCACTCTTCCAAGAGCATTGATATTGTCTTTTTACTCCTCTGCGACGTCCACGACTATTCCAAGGGGCATTAAAACCGTCTTGTTAAGCTAGTGTGACCTCCAAGTTTCTTACACAGGGCATTGATATTGTCTTTTTATTCCACTGTAACCTCCACCACTCTTCCTAGGGGCATTGATATTGTCTTTTTATTCCGCTGTAACCTCCACCACTCTTCCAAGGGGCATTGATATTGTCTTTTAAATCCACAACGATCTCCACCACTCTTTCAAGGAGCATTAAAACAGTCTTGTTAAGCTACTGTGACCTCCTTGTCTCTTCCAATGGGTATTAAAACAGTCTGGTTAAACACTCTGAACTCCACAGCTCGGACAAGAGGCATTGATATTGTCTTTTTAATCGACTATAACATCCACCACTCTTCCAAGCGGCATTGATATTGTCTTTTTATTCCACTGCGACCCCCACCACTCTTCCAAGGGGCATTGATATTGTCTTTTTAATCAACTGCGACCTCCACCTCTCTTCCAAGGGGCATTAAAACCGTCTTGTGAAGCTACTGTGACCTCCACTACCCTTCCACTGGGCATTGATATTGTCTTCTTATTCCACTGCAACCTCCACCACTATTCCAAAGGGCATTGATATTGTATTTTTAATCCACTGCGACCTCCACCACTCTTCCAAGGGGCATTGATATTTTCTTTTTAATCCACTGTGACCTCCACGACTCTTCCAACGGGCATTAAAACCGTTAATTTAAACCACTCTGAACTCCACAGCTCTTCCAATTAGCACTGGTATTGTCTTTTTATTCCACTCTAACCTCCACCATTCTTCCAAGGGGCATTGACATTGTCTATTTATTCCACTGCAACCTCCACCACTCTTCCAAGGGGCATTAAGACGATCTTGTTAAGCTACAGTGACCTCCACAACTCTTCCATGGGGCATTAATATTGTCTTTTTATTCCACTGTAACCTCCACCATTCTTCCAAGGGGCATTGATATTGCCTTTTTAATCCACTGCAACCTCCACCACTCTTCCAAGGAGCATTAAAGCCGTCTTGTTAAGCTTCTGTCACGTCCATGTCTATTCCACGGGGCATTGATATTGTCTTTTTATTCCCCTGCAACCTCCACCACTCTTCCTATTGGCATTGACATTGTCTTTTTATTCCACTGCGACTTCCACCTCTCTTCTAAGGGGCATTGATATTGTCTTTTTAATCCACTGCTACCTCCACCACTCTTCCAAGGGGCATTAAAACAGTCGTGTTAAGCTACTGTGACCTCCATGTCTCTACCAAGGGGCAATAAAACCGTCTGGTTAAACCACTCTGAACTCCACAGCTCTTCCAAGGGGCATTGATATTGTCTTTTTATTCCACTGTAACCTCCACCACTCTTCCAAGGGGCATTAATTTTGTCTTTTTATTCCACTGCCACCTCCACCACTCTTCCAATGGGCATTGTTATTGTCTTTTTAATCCCCTGCAACCTACACCACTCTTCCAAGGTGTATTAAAACCGTCTTGTTAAGCTACTGTGACCTCCACGTTTCTTCCACGGGGCATTGATATTGTCTTTTTATTCCACTGTACCTCCACCACTCTTCCAAGGGTCATTGATATTGTCTTTTTAATCCACTGCGAACTCCACCTCTCTTCCAAGGGGCATTAAAACTGTCTTGTTATGCTACTGTGACGTCGACTTCTCTTCCAAGGGGCATTAAAACCATCTGGTTAAACCACTCTGAACTCCACAGCTCTACCAATTAGCACTGGTATTGTCTTTTTATTTGACTCTAACCTCCACCACTCTTACAAGGGGCATTGACATTGTCTTTTTATTCCACTGCAACCTCCACCACTCTTCCAATGGGCATTAAAACCATATTGTTAAGCTACAGTGACCTCCACATCTCTTCCACGTGGCATTGATATTGTCTTTTTATTCCACTGTAACCTCCACCAATCTTCCAAGGGGCATTGATATTGTTTCTTTATTCCACTGCGACCTCCACCACTCTTCCAAGGGGCATTACAACCGTCTTGTTAAGTTACTGTGACCTCCACGTCTCTTCCAAGGAGCGTTAAAACCATCTGTTTATTCCACTCTGAACTCCACAGCTCTTCCAAGGGGCATTATTATTGTCTTTTTAATTCCACTGTAACCTCCACCACTCTTCCAAGGGGCATTGATATTGTCTTTTTATTCCACTGCGACCTCCACCAGTCCTCCAAGAGGCATTAAAACCGCCTTGTTAAGCTACTGTGACCTCCACGTCTCTTCCACGGGGCAATGAAATTGTCTTTTTATTCCACTGTAACCTCGACCACTCGTCCAAGGAGCATTGATATTGTCTTTTTATTCCACTGCGACCTCCAACACTCTAACAAGGGGCATTAATAATGTCTTTTTATTCCACTGCGACCTCCCACACTCTTCCAAGGCTCATTGATATTGTCTTTTTAAACCACTGCGACCTCCACCACTCTTCCAATGGGCATTAAAACAGTCTTGTTAAGTTATTGTGACCTCCACATCTCTTCCACGGGCATTGATATTGTCTTTTTATTTAACTGTAACCTCCACCACTGTTCCAAGTGGCATTGATATTGTCTTTTTATTCCACTGTTACCTCCTTCACTCTTCCAAGGGGCATTCATATTGTCTTTTTATTCCACTGCGACCTCCACCACTCTTCCAAGGGGCATTCATATTGTCATTTTAATCCACTGCGACCTCCACCACTTTTCCAAGGGGCATTAAAACCGTCTTGTTAAGCTGCTGTCACCTCCACGTTCCTTCGAAGGGGCATTAAAACCGTCAATTTAAACCACTCTGAACTCCACATCTCTTGCAAGGGGCCATGTCTCTTCCACAGGGCATTGATATTGTCTTTTTACTCCACTGGAACCTCCAACACTCTTCCAAGGTGCATTGATATTGTCTTTTTATTCCACTGAGACTTCAACCACTCCTTCAAGTAGCATTGACATTGTCTTTTTAATCCACTTCGACCTCCACCACTCTTCCAAGGGGCATTAAAACGGATTTGTTAATCTACTGTGACCTCCACGTGTCTTCCAAGTGGCATTAAAACCGTCAATTTAAACCACTCTCAACTCCAAAGCTCTTGGAAGTGGCTTTGATATTGTCTTTTTATTCCACTCTAAACTCCACCACTCTTCCAAGGGGCATTGATATTGTCTTTTAATCCACTGCCACCTCCACCTATCTTCCAAGGGGCATTGATATTGTCTTTTTAATCCACTGCGACCTCCACCACTTTTCCAATGGGCATTAAAAACATCTTTATAAGCTACTTTGACCTCCAAGTCAATTCCACGGGGCATTAAAACCGTCATTTTAAACCACTCTGAACTCCACAGCTCTTGCAAGGGGCATTGATATTGTCTTTTTATTCCAATGTAACCTCCAGCACTCTACCAAGGGGTATTGATATTGTCTTTTTATTCCACTGCAACTTCCACCTCTCTTCCAAGGGGCATTAAACCGTCTTGTTAAGCTACTGTGACCTCCACGTCTCTTTCACGGGGCATTGATATTGTCTTTTTATTCCACTGTAACCTCCACCACTCTTTCAAGGGGCATTGATATTGTGTTTTTATTCCACTGGGACCTTTACCACTCTTCCAAGTGGCATTGATATTGTCTTTTTAATCCACTGCGACCTCCACCACTCTTCCAAGGGGCATTAAGACCATATTGTTAAGCTACTGTGAACTCCACGTCTCTTCCAAGGTGCATTAAAACCGTCAATTTAAACCACTCTGAACTCCACAGCTCTTGCAAGAGGCATTGATATTGTCTTTTTATTCCACTGCAACCTACAGCACTCTTTCAAGGGGAATTGATATTTTCTTTTTATTCCACTACGACTTCCACCACTCTCCCAAGGTGCATTAAAAACATCTTCTTTAGCTACTGTAACGTCCATGTCTATTCCACGGGGCATTGATATTGTCTTTTCATTCCACTGTATCCTCCACCACTCTTCCAAGGGGTATTGATATTGTCTTTTTATTCCCCTGTGACTTCCACCTCTCTTCTATGGGGCATTGATATTGTCCTGTAAATCCACTGCGACCTCCTCCACTCTTCCAAGAGGCATTAAAACAGTCTTGTTAAGCTACTGTGACCTCCACATCTCTTCCAAGGGGCATTAAAACCGTCTGGTTAAACCACTCTGAACTCCACAGCTCTTCCAATGGGCATTGATAATGTCTTTTTATTCCACTGTAACCTCCACCATTCTTCCAAGGGGTATTGATATTGTCTTCTTAACGCATTGTGACCTCCACCACTCTTCCAAGGGGCATTAAAACCATCTGGTTAAACTACTCTATACTCCATAGCTCTTTCAAGAGGCATTGATATTGTCTTTTTATTTCACTGTAACCTCCACCACTCTTTCAATGGGCATTGATAATATCTTTTTAATCCACTGTGACCTCCAACACTCTTCCAAGGGGCTTTAAAACTGTCTTGTTAAGCTACTGTGACCTCCACGTGTCTTCCACGGGGCATTGATATTGACTTTTTAATCCACTGTGACCTCCACCACTTTTACAAGGGGCATTAAAACCATCTTGTTAATCTATTGTGACCTCCTCGTCCCTTCCAAGGGGCAATAAAACCATCTGGTTAAACCACAATGAACTCCACTGCTCTTCCAAGGGGCACTGGTATTGTCTTTTTATTCCACTCTAACCTCCACCACTCTTCCAAGGGGCATTGACATTATCTTTTTATTCCACTGCGACCTCCATCATTCTTCCAAGGGGCATTGATATTGTCTTTTTATTCCACTCTAACCTCCACCACTCTTCCAAGGGGCATTGACATTGTCTTTTTACTCCACTGCGACCTCCACCATTCTTCCAAGGGGCATGAAAACTGTCTTGTTAAGCTTCAGTGACCTCCACATCTCTTCCACGGGGCATTGATATTGTCTTTAAATTCCACTGTAACCTCCACCACTCTACCAAGGGGCATTGATATTGTAATTTTATTCCACTGCGACCTCCACCACTCTTCCAAAGGGCATTGATATTGTCTTTTTAATCCACTGCGACCTCCACCACTCTTCCAAAGGTCATTATAACCATCTTCTTAAGCTACTATGACCTCCACGTCTCTTCCAAGGGGCATTGATATTGTCTTTTTATTCCACTGTATCCTCCACCACTCTTCCAAGGGGCATTGACAGTGTCTTTTCAATCCACTGCGACCTCCAACACTCTTCCAAGGGGCATTAAAACCATCTTGTTATGCTACTGTGACATCGACTTCTCTTCCAAGGGGCATTAAAACCATCTGGTTAAACCACTCTGAACTCCACAGCTCTTCCAAGGGGCATTTGTATTGTCTTTTTATTCCACTCTAAAATCCACCACTCTTCCAAGGGGCATTGACATTGTTTTTTTATTCCACTGCGACCTCCACAACTCTTCCAAGGGGCATTAAAACCATATTTTCAAGCTACAGTGACCTCCACATCTCTTCCACGGGGCATTGATATTGTCTTTTTATTCCACTGTAACCTCCACCAATCTTCCAAGGGGCATTGATATTGTTTTTTTATTCCACTGCGACCTCCACCACTCTTCCAAGGGGCATTAAAACCATCTTGTTTAGTTACTGTGACCTCCACGTCTCTACCAAGGAGCGTTAAAACCATCTGGTTATACCACTTGATCTCCACATCTCTTCCCAGGGACATTATTATTGGCTGTTTATTCCACTGTAAACTCCATCACTCTTCCAAGGGGCATTGATATTGTCTTTTTATTCCACTGCTACCTCCACCAGTCCTCCAAGAGGCATTAAAACCGTCTTGTTAAGCTACTGTGACCTCCACGTCTCTTCCACGTGGCATCGAAATTGTCTTTTTATTCCACTGTAACCTCCACCACTCGTCCAAGGGGCATTGATATTGTCTTTTTATTCCACTGCGACCTCCACCACTCTTCCAAGGGGCATTGATAATGTCTTTTTATTCCACTGCGACCTCCACCACTCTTCCAAGGCTTATTGATATTGTCTTTTTAACTACTGCGACCTCCACCACTCTTCCAAGGAGCATTAAAACTGTCTTGTTAAGCTATTGTGAGCTCCACATCTCTTCCACGGGGCATTGATATTGTCTTTTTATTTAACAATATCCTCCACCACTGTTCCAAGGGGCATTGATATTGTCTTTTTATTCCACTGTAACCTCCATCACTCTTGCAAGGGGCATTGATATTGTCTTTTTATTCAACTGTAACCTCCACAACTCTTCCAAGGGGCATTCCTATTGTCTTTTTAATCCACTGCGACCTCCACCACTCTTCCAAGGGGCATTAAAACCGTCTTGTTAAGCTACTGTCACCTCCACGCTGTTATGCACACGCCCGGACTGACTGGCGTGTGCGGGAGAAGTAGTTCCACTGGACCATGAACCGGAGAGTGCCTGGAGGGGTGTGACTAAGTATCTGGCCGATCCGACCAAGGTGGCACGACGGCATACGACGCCAGTGCACCAGGGAGAAACCGGGCAGAGGGACCAGGTGCTACTCCAGGTCAAACTCCGGACACGGGGGTTGACCCACACAGGGATTACTGGAACTGGCAGGTTAGGCTGGCTCAGACTGATGGATATAAGCGAACACGGCAGGTATGCAGACGGGTGGATACAGGCGAGTATGCAGGCAGGGAGGTACTGGCAGAAAGGACGGGCTGGAGCTCAGAGAGGACAAGGCCCAGTACAGACTGGGACACAGAAACAGAACCGCAGATGCGGTAGCCAAACACAGCAGAGAGGGAACGCCCGAAGCGGTGGGCAAGAGCAGAGCAGGACGGGACTGCCGGAGCAGCGAGCACAAGCAGAGCAGGACAGGACTGCCGGAGCAGCGAGCAGATGCAGAGCCGGACGGGGCTGCCGGAGCAGCGAGCAGAAGCAGAGCAGAAACCGCAGGAGCGGCAAGCAAGGCAAGAACAGAGTGGAAACCGCAAGAGCGGTAAACAAGGCAGGAGCAGAGCGGAAACCGCAGAGTGGCTAAGAAGGCCGCAGCAGAGCGGAAACCGCAGAGCGGCAAACAAGGCAGGAGCAGAGCGGAAACCGCAGAGCGGTAAACAAGGCAGGAGCAGAGCGGAAACCGCAGAGCGGAAAACAAGGCAGGAGCAGAGCGGAAACCGCAGAGCGGCAAACAAGGCAGGAGCAGAGCGGAAACCGCAGAGCAGCAAACAAGGCAGGAGCAGAGTGGAAACCGCAGGAGCGGCAAGCAAGGCAAGAGCAGAGCAGAAACCGCAAGAGCGGCAAGCTAAGCAGGAGCAGAGGGGAAACCGCAGAGCGGTAAACAAGGCAGGAGCAGAGCGGAAACCGCAGAGCGGCAAACAAGGCAGGAGCAGAGCGGCAAACAAGGCAGGAGCAGAGCGGGAACCGCAGAGCGGCAAACAAGGCAGGAGCAGAGCGGGAACCGCAGAGCGGCAAACGAGACAAGGCAAGGAGATAGGACTCTGTTCACAAAGAACAGACAGAGAAGGAAAGGCAGAACCAGAAGCACACAAAGTACTTGCAAAGAAGTAGCGAGCGTACACTAAATTCACAACAGAGGTACAGAGACGACGAGAAGGAATTTAGGAGCAAGTTCAGACTCTGTAGAAAGGCGCAGAAAACAGACATAGAGGGAAAAGGGAGAAAAGGCTAAAGTAGAAACGAGGCACAGACAACTGGGAACAGAGGAACGGGAACAAATACAGCAAGGCTGGGACACAAACAGGACTCTGTTCAGACGGGAACAGATACCGCAAGGCACAGACAACTGGAAACAGAGGAACGGGAACAAATACAGCAAGGCTGGGACACAAACAGGACTCTGTTCAGACGGGAACAGATACCGCAAGGCACAGACAGGCAGATCTAGGAATACAGCCCCTAGAAGGCGAAAGAACAGGCTAGAAGCGTGTTCACAAGAACAGACCACAGTTCAGAAACAGAACTGGAGAACAGGCAGGAAAACAGGATAGGACCTGGCACGTCAGAGACAAAAAGCCAACTGACAGGACACAATGCTCAGGCGCCATCTTGAGGAAGAAGGTGGTATAAATACCCAAAGATGGACAGCAATAGGCTGAAGGTGCAACAGGGGCATGTCCGCAGCAGGTACAAGAAACAGGAAGTTCAGCGGGTGTCGCCCTATGCAGCCAAAACAGACAAACAGACAGCAAGGAGGGAAGCCAGAGAGACATTCTGGACTGAAGATCAAGTGCGCGCTCTTGCACAGTGGGAGATGGACCACCATGCAAGGAGGCCGCCAGGTATGTTACACACGTCCTTTCCAAGGGGCATTAAAACCCTCAATTTAAACCACTCTGAACTCCAGAGCTCTTGCAAGGGGCATTGCTATTGTCTTTTTATTCCAATGTAACCTCCTGCACTCTTCCAAGGGGCATTGATATTGTCTTTTTATTCCACTGCAACTTCCACCTTTCTTCCAAAGGGCATTAAAACCGTCTTGTTAAGCTACTGTGACCTCCACGTCTCTTTCACGGGGCATTGATATTGTCTTTTTATTCCACTGTAACCTCCACCACTCTTCCAAGGGGCATTGATATTGTCTTTTTATTCCACTGGGACCTTCACCAATCTTCCAAGTGGCATTGATATTGTCTTTTTAATACACTGCGACCTCCACCACTCTTCCAAGGGGCATTAAAACCACATTGTTAAGCTACTGTGACCTCCACGTCTCTTCCAAGGTGTAGTAAAATAGTCAATTTAAACCGCTCTGAACTCCACAGCTCTTGCAAGAGACATTGATATTGTCTTTTTACGCACTCTTTCAAGGGGCATTGATATTGTCTTTTTATTCCACTACGACTTCCACCACTCTCCCAAGGTGCATTAAAAACATCTTGTTTAGCTACTGTAACATCCATGTCTATTCCACGGGGCACTGATATAGTCTTTTTATTCCACGGTATCCTCCACCACTCTTCCAAGGGGCATTGACATTGTCTTTTTATTCCACTGCGACCTCCACCATTCTTCCAAGGGACATTAAAACTGTCTTGTTAAGCTACAGTAACCTCCACATCTCTTCCACGGGACATTGACGTTGTCTTTAAATTCCACTGTAACCTCCATCACTCTTCCAAAGGGCATTGATATTGTCTTTTTATTCCACTGCGACTTCCACTACTCTTCCAAGGGGCATTAAAACCGTCTTGTTAAGCTACTGTGACCTCAATGTCTCTTCCACAGGGCATTGATATTGCCTTTTTATTCCACTGGAAACTCCAACACTCTTCCAAGAGGCATTAATATTGTCTTTTTATTTCACTGAGACTTCAACCACTCCATCAAGGAGCATTGACATTGTCTTTTTAATCCACTTCGACCTCCACCACTCTTCCAAGGGGCATTAAAACAATCTTGTTAATCTACTGTGACCTCCACGTCTCTTCCAAGGGACATTAAAACCGTCAATTTAAACCACTCTCAACTCCACAGCTCGTGCAAGGGGCTTTGATATTGTTTTTTATTCCACTGTGACCTCCAGCACTCTTCCAAGGTGCATTGATATTGTCTTTTTATTCCACTGCGACTTTCACCTCTCTTCCAAGGGACATTAAAACCGTCTTCTTAAGCTACTGTGACCTCCACGTCACTTCCAATGGGCATTAAAACCGTCTGGTTTAACTACTATAAACTCCACTGCTCTTCCAAGGGGCATTGACATTGTCTTTTTAATCCACTGTTACCTCCACCACTCTTCCAAGGGGCATTGATATTGTTTTTTTATTCCACTGCAACCTCCACTACTCTTCCAAGGGGCATTGATATTGTCTTTTTATTCCACTGCGACCTCCACCACTCTTCTAAGGGGCATTGATATTGTCTTTCTAATCAACTGCGACCTCCACCACTCTTCCAAGGGCCACTAAAACCGTGTTGTTAAGCTACTTTGACCTCCACGTGAATTCCACTGGGCATTGATAGTGCCTTTTTATTCCACTGTATCCTTCACCACTCTTCCAAGGGGCATTGATATTGTCTTTTTAATCAACTGTGACCTTCACCACTCTTCCAAAGGGCATTAAAACCGTATTGTTAAGCTACTGTGACCTCCACGTCTCTTCCACTGGGCATTGATATTGTCTTTATTTTCCACTGTAACCTTCACCACTCTTCCTCGGGGCATTGATATTGCCTTTTTAATCCACTTCGACCTCCATCACTTTTCCATGTGGCATTAAAACCGTCTTATTAAGCTACTGTGACCTCCACTTATCTTTCAAGGGGCATTAAAGCCGTCAATTTAAACCACTTTGAACTCCACAGCTCTTGCAAGAGGCATTGATATTGTCTTTTTAATCCATTGTAATCTCCTGCACTCTTCCAAGGGGCATTGATATTGTCTTTTCATTCCACTGCGACTTCCACCACTCTTCCAAGGGGCATTAAAACCGTCTTGTTAAGCTCCTGTGACCTCCACGTCTCTTCCATGGGGCATTAAAAACGTCAATTTAAACCACTCTGAACTCCACAGCTCTTGCAAGAGGCATTGATATTGTCTTTTTATTCCACTGTCACCTCCACCACTCTTCCAAGGGGCATTGATTTTGTCTTTTTAATCCACTGCGACCTCCATCACTCTTCCAAGAAGCATTAAAACCATCTTGTTTAGCTACTGTGACCTCTACGTCTATTCCACAGTGCCTTAAAACCTTCTGGTTAAACCACTGTGAACTCCACAGCTCTTCCAAGGGGCTTTGATATTGTCTTTTTATTCCACTGTAACCTCCACCACTCTTCCAAGGGGCATTGATATTGTCTTTTTATTTTACTGCGACCTCCACCACTCTGCCAGGGGGCATTAATATTGTCTTTTTATTCCACTGTTACCTCCACCACTCTTCCAAGGGGCATTGATATTGTTTTTTTATTCTACTGCGACCTCCACCTCTCTTCCAAGGGGCATTAAAACCATCTTGTTAAGCTACTGTGACCTCCAAGTCTCTTCCACGAGGCATTGATATTGTCTTTTTATTCCACTGCGACCTCCACATCTCTTCCAAGGGGAATTGATATTGTCTTTTTTTTCCACTGCGACCTCCACCACTCATCTAAGGGGCATTGTTATTGTCTTTTTATTCCACTGCGACCTCCACCACTCTGCCAAGGAGCATTAAAACCGTCTTGTTAAGCTACTGTGATGTCCACGTCTCTTCCACGGGGCATTGATATTGTCTTTTTATTCCACTGTAACCTCCACCACTCTTCCAAGAGGCATTGATATTGTCTTTTTATTCCACTGTAACCTCCACCACTCTTCCAAGGGGCATTGATATTGTGTTTTTATTCCACTGCGACCTCCACCACTCTTCCCAGGTTCAATGTTATTGTCTTTTAATCCACTGCGACCTCCACCACTCTTCCAAGGGGCATTATAACCATCTTGTTAAGCTACGGTGACCTCCACGTCTCTTCCAAGGGGCACTAAAACCGTTTGGTTAAACAACTCTGTACTCCACAGCTCTTCCAAGGGGCATTGATATTGTCTTTTTATTTCACTGTAACTTCCACCACTCTTTCAAGGGGCATTGATATTGTATTTTTATTCCACTGTGACCTCCACCAATCTTCCAAGGGGCATTTAAACCGTCTTCTTAAGCTACTGTGACCTCCAAGTCTCTTCCATGGGGCATTAAAACCGTCTGATTAAACCGCTCTGAGCTCCACAGCTCTTTCAAGGGGCATTGACAATGTCTTTTTATTCCATTGTAACCTTCTGCACTCTTCCAAGTGCATTGATATTGTCTTTTTAATCAATTGCAACCTCCACCTCTCTTCCAAGGGGCATTAAAACCGTCTTGTGAAGCTACTGTGACCTCCACGTCCCTTTCACGGGGCATTGATATTTTCTTTTTATTCCACTGCGACCTCCACCACTCTTCCAAGGGACATTAATATTGTCTTTTTATTCCACTGTGTTCTCCACGTCTCTTCCAAGGGGCATTGATATTGTCTTTTTATTTAATTGGAACCTCCACCACTCTTCCAAGGGGCATTGATATTGTCTTTTTCTTCCACTGTAATCTCCACCATTCTTCCAAGGGACATTGATATTGTCTTTTTATTCCACTGTAACCTCCACCACTCTTCCAAGGGGCATTGATATTGTCTTTTTATTCCACTGTAACCTCCACCACTCTTCCAAGGGGCATTGATATTGTCTTTTTTATCCACTGCGACCTCTACCACTCCTCCAAAGGGCTTTAAAACAGTCTTGATATGCTTCTGTGACCTCAACGTCTGTTCCAAGGGGCATTAAATACGCATGGTTAAACCACTCTGAACTCCACAGCTCTTCCAAGAGGCATTGATATTGTCTTTTTGTTCAACTGTAACCTCCACCACTCTTCCAAGTGGCATTGATATTGTCTTTTTTTTCCACTGCGACCTCCACCACTCTTCCAAGGTGATTTGATAGTCTTTTTAATCCACTGCGACCTCCACCACTCTTCCAAGGGGCATTAAAACTGTCTTGTTAAGCTACTGTGACCTCTACGTCCCTTCCACGGGGCATTGATATTGTCTTATTATTCCAATGCGTCCTCCACCACTCTTCCAAGGGGCATTGATATTGTCTTTTTAATCCACTGCGACCTCCACCACTCTTCCAAGGGATATTGATATTGTCTTTTTATTCCACTGTAACCTACAGCACTCTTTCAAGGGGCATTGATATTGTCTTTTTATTCCACTATGACTTCCACCACTCTCCCAAGGTGCATTAAAAACATCTTGTTTAGCTACTGTAATGTCCATGTCTATTCCAATTGGCATTCATATTGTCTTTTTATTCCACTGTATCCTCCACCACTCTTCCAAGGGGTATTGATATTGTCTTTTTATTACACTGTGACTTCCACCTCTCTTCTAAGGGGCATTGATATTGTCTTTTTAATCCACTGCGACCTCCACGACTCTTCCAATAGGTATTAAAAAAGTCTTGTTAAGCTACTGTGACCTCCACATCTCTTCCAAGGGGCATTAAAACCGTCTGGTTAAACCACTCTGAACTCCACAGCTCTTCCAAGCGCATTGATATTGTCTTTTTATTCCACTGTAACCTCCACCATTCTTCCAAGGGGTATTGATATTGTCTTTTTAATGCGCTGCGACCTCCACCACTCTTTCAAGGGGCATTAAAACCATCTGGTTAAACCACTTTGAACTCCATAGCTCTTTCAAGAGGCATTGATATTGTCTTATTATTTCACTGTAACCTCCTCCACTCTTTCAACGTGCATTGATATTGTCTTTTTATTCCACTGCAACCTCCACCATTCTTCCAAGGGGCGTTAAAACTGTCTTGTTAAGCTACTGTGACCTCCACGTGTCTTCCACGGGGCATTGATATTGTCTTTTTAATCCACTGTGACCTCCACCACTTTTCCAAGGGGTATTAAAACCGTCTTGTTAATCTACTGTGACCTCCACGTCTCTTTCAAGGGGCAATAAAACCATCTGGTTAAACCACTTTGAACTCCACAGCTCTTCCAAGGGGCATTGGTATTGTCTTTTTATTCCACTCTAACCTCCACCACACTTCCAAGGGGCATTGACATTGTCTTTTTATTCCACTGCGACCACCATCATTCTTCCAAGGGGCATTGATATTGTCTTTTTATTCCGCTGCTACCTCCACCACTCTTCCAAGGGGCATTGATATTGTCTTTTTAATCCACTGCGACCTCCACCACTTTTCCAAGGGGCATTAAAAACGTCTTTTTAAGCTACTGTGACCTCCACGTCACTTCCGATCGGCATTAAAACCATCTGGTTAAACCACTCTGAACTCCACAGCTCTTCCAAGGGGTATTGGTATTGTCTTTTTATTCCACTCTAACCCACACCACTCTTCCAAGGGGCATTGACATTGTATTTCTATTCCACTGCGACCCCCACCATTCTTCCTAGGGGCATTAAAACTGTCTTGTTAAGCTACAGTGACCTCCACATCTCTTCCAAGGGGCACTAAAACCGTTTGGTAAAAACACTCTGTACTCCACAGCTCTTCCAAGGCGCATTGATATTGTCTTTTTATTTCACTGTAACCTCCACCACTGTTCTAAAGGGCATTAAAACCATCTTTTTAAGCTACTGTGACCTCCACGTCTCTTCCACAGGGCATTGCTATCGTCTTTTTATTCCACTGCGACCTACACCACTCTGCCAAAGGGCATTAAAACCGTCTTGTTAAGCTACTGTGACCTCCACGTCTCTACCACGGGGCATTGATATTGTCTTTTTATTCCACTGTAACCTCCACCACTCTTCCAAGGTTCATTGATATTGTATTTTTAATCCACTGCAACCTCCACCACTCTTCCAAGGGGCATTAAAACCGTCTTGTTAAGCTACTGTGACCTCCACGTCTCTTCCAAGGGGCACTAAAACCGTTTGGTTAAAACACTCTGTACTCCACAGCTCTTCCAAGGCGCATTGATATTGTCTTTTTATTTCACTGTAACCTCCACCACTCTTCCAAGAGGCATTGATATTGTCTTTTTATTCCACTGCGAACTCCGCCACTCTTCCAAAGGGCATTGATATTGTCTTTTTAATCCACTGCGACCTCCACCACTCTTCCAAGGGGCATTGATATTGTATTTTTAATCCACTGTGACTTCCACGTCTCTTCCAAGGGGCATTAAATCCGTAAATTTAAACCACTCTGAACTCCACAGCTCTTCCAAGGAGCACTGGTATTGTCTTTTTATTCCACTCTAACCTCCAACACTCTTCCAAGAGGCATTGACATTGTCTATTTATTCCACTGCGACCTCCACCAATCTTCAAAGGGGCATTAAAGCCGTCTTGTTAAGCTACAGCCACGTCCATGTCTATTCCACGGGGCATTGATATTGGCTTTTTATTCCACTGTAACCTCCACCACTCTTCCAAGTGGCATTGACATTGTCTTTTTATTCCACTGCGACTTCTACCTCGCTTCTAAGGGGCATTGATATTGTCTTTTTAATCCACTGCGACCTCCACCACTCTTCCAAGGGGCATTAAGACAGCCTTGTTAAGCTACTGTGACCTACAGGTCTCTTCCAAGGGGCATTAAAACCGTCTGGTTAAACCACTCTGAACTCCACAGCTCTTCCATGGGGCATTGATATTGTCTTTTTATTCCACTGTAACCTCCACCACTCTTCCAAAGGGCATTGATTTTGTCTTTTTATTCCACTGCGACCTCCACCACTCTTCCAATGGGCATTGCTATTGTCTTTTTAATCCCCTGCAACGTCCACCACTCTTCCAAGCGGCATTAAAACCGTCTTGTTAAGCTACTGTGACCTCCACGTCCCTTCCACGGGGCATTGATATTGTCTTTTTATTCCACGGCGACCTCCACTACTCTTCCAAGGGTCATTGATATTGTCTTTTTAATCCACTGCGAACTCCACCACTCTTCCAAGTGGCATTAAAACCGTCTTGTTATGCTACTGTGATGTCGTCTCCTCTTCCAAGGGGCATTAAAACTGTCTTGTTAAGCTACTGTGACCTCAACGTGTCTTCCACTGGGCATTGATATTGTCTTTTTAATCCACTGTGACCTCCATCACTTTTCCAAGGGGCATTAAAACCATCTTGTTAATCTACTGTGACCTCCATGTCTCTTCCAAGGGGTATTAAAACCATATTGTTAAGCTACAGTGACCTCCACATCTCTTCCACGGGGCATTGATATTGTCTTTTTATTCCACTGTAACCTCCACCAATCTTCCAAGGGGCATTGATATTGTTTTTTTATTCCACTGCGACCTCCACCACTCTTCCAAGGGGCATTAAAACAGTCTTGAAAAGCTACTGTGACCTCCACGTCTCTTCCAAGGGGCATTAAACCGTCTGGTTAAACCACACTGTACTCCACAGCTCTTCCAATAGGCATTGATATTGTCTTTTTTTTTTAATGTAACCTCCACCACTCTTCCATGGGGCATTGATATTGTCTCTGTTTTCCACTGCGACCTCCACCACTCTTCCAAGGGGTTTTGATATTGTCTTTTTTATCCACTGCAACCTCCACCACTCTTTCAATGGGCATTAAAACCATCTTGTTATGCTACTGTGACCTCCACATCCCTTCCACGGGGCATTGATATTGTCTTTTTATTCCATTGCGACCTCCACCACTCTTCCAAGGGCATTAAAACCATCTTGTTAAGCTACTGTGACCTCCAAGTCTCTTCCAAGGGGCATTAAAACCGTCTGGTTAAACCGTTCTGAGCTCCACAACTCTTCCAAGGGGCATTGACAATGTCTTTTTATTCTATTGTAACCTTCTTCACTCTTCCAAGAGCATTGATATTGTCTTTTTACTCCTCTGCGACGTCCACGGCTATTCCAAGGGGCATTAAAACCGTCTTGTTAAGCTAGTGTGACCTCCAAGTTTCTTACACAGGGCATTGATATTGTCTTTTTATTCCACTGTAACCTCCACCACTCTTCCTAGGGGCATTGATATTGTCTTTTTATTCCGCTGTAACCTCCACCACTCTTCCAAGGGGCATTGATATTGTCTTTTAAATCCACAACGATCTCCACCACTCTTTCAAGGAGCATTAAAACAGTCTTGTTAAGCTACTGTGACCTCCTTGTCTCTTCCAATGGGTATTAAAACAGTCTGGTTAAACACTCTGAACTCCACAGCTCGGACAAGAGGCATTGATATTGTCTTTTTAATCGACTATAACATCCACCACTCTTCCAAGCGGCATTGATATTGTCTTTTTATTCCACTGCGACCCCCACCACTCTTCCAAGGGGCATTGATATTGTCTTTTTAATCAACTGCGACCTCCACCTCTCTTCCAAGGGGCATTAAAACCGTCTTGTGAAGCTACTGTGACCTCCACTACCCTTCCACTGGGCATTGATATTGTCTTCTTATTCCACTGCAACCTCCACCACTATTCCAAAGGGCATTGATATTGTATTTTTAATCCACTGCGACCTCCACCACTCTTCCAAGGGGCATTGATATTTTCTTTTTAATCCACTGTGACCTCCACGACTCTTCCAACGGGCATTAAAACCGTTAATTTAAACCACTCTGAACTCCACAGCTCTTCCAATTAGCACTGGTATTGTCTTTTTATTCCACTCTAACCTCCACCATTCTTCCAAGGGGCATTGACATTGTCTATTTATTCCACTGCAACCTCCACCACTCTTCCAAGGGGCATTAAGACGATCTTGTTAAGCTACAGTGACCTCCACAACTCTTCCATGGGGCATTAATATTGTCTTTTTATTCCACTGTAACCTCCACCATTCTTCCAAGGGGCATTGATATTGCCTTTTTAATCCACTGCAACCTCCACCACTCTTCCAAGGAGCATTAAAGCCGTCTTGTTAAGCTTCTGTCACGTCCATGTCTATTCCACGGGGCATTGATATTGTCTTTTTATTCCCCTGCAACCTCCACCACTCTTCCTATTGGCATTGACATTGTCTTTTTATTCCACTGCGACTTCCACCTCTCTTCTAAGGGGCATTGATATTGTCTTTTTAATCCACTGCTACCTCCACCACTCTTCCAAGGGGCATTAAAACAGTCGTGTTAAGCTACTGTGACCTCCATGTCTCTACCAAGGGGCAATAAAACCGTCTGGTTAAACCACTCTGAACTCCACAGCTCTTCCAAGGGGCATTGATATTGTCTTTTTATTCCACTGTAACCTCCACCACTCTTCCAAGGGGCATTAATTTTGTCTTTTTATTCCACTGCCACCTCCACCACTCTTCCAATGGGCATTGTTATTGTCTTTTTAATCCCCTGCAACCTACACCACTCTTCCAAGGGGTATTAAAACCGTCTTGTTAAGCTACTGTGACCTCCACGTTTCTTCCACGGGGCATTGATATTGTCTTTTTATTCCACTGTGACCTCCACCACTCTTCCAAGGGTCATTGATATTGTCTTTTTAATCCACTGCGAACTCCACCTCTCTTCCAAGGGGCATTAAAACTGTCTTGTTATGCTACTGTGACGTCGACTTCTCTTCCAAGGGGCATTAAAACCATCTGGTTAAACCACTCTGAACTCCACAGCTCTACCAATTAGCACTGGTATTGTCTTTTTATTTGACTCTAACCTCCACCACTCTTACAAGGGGCATTGACATTGTCTTTTTATTCCACTGCGACCTCCACCACTCTTCCAATGGGCATTAAAACCATATTGTTAAGCTACAGTGACCTCCACATCTCTTCCACGTGGCATTGATATTGTCTTTTTATTCCACTGTAACCTCCACCAATCTTCCAAGGGGCATTGATATTGTTTCTTTATTCCACTGCAACCTCCACCACTCTTCCAAGGGGCATTACAACCGTCTTGTTAAGTTACTGTGACCTCCACGTCTCTTCCAAGGAGCGTTAAAACCATCTGTTTATTCCACTCTGAACTCCACAGCTCTTCCAAGGGGCATTATTATTGTCTTTTTAATTCCACTGTAACCTCCACCACTCTTCCAAGGGGCATTGATACTGTCTTTTTATTCCACTGCGACCTCCACCAGTCCTCCAAGAGGCATTAAAACCGCCTTGTTAAGCTACTGTGACCTCCACGTCTCTTCCACGGGGCAATGAAATTGTCTTTTTATTCCACTGTAACCTCGACCACTCGTCCAAGGAGCATTGATATTGTCTTTTTATTCCACTGCGACCTCCACCACTCTAACAAGGGGCATTAATAATGTCTTTTTATTCCACTGCGACCTCCCACACTCTTCCAAGGCTCATTGATATTGTCTTTTTAAACCACTGCGACCTCCACCACTCTTCCAATGGGCATTAAAACAGTCTTGTTAAGTTATTGTGACCTCCACATCTCTTCCACGGGGCATTGATATTGTCTTTTTATTTAACTGTAACCTCCACCACTGTTCCAAGTGGCATTGATATTGTCTTTTTATTCCACTGTTACCTCCTTCACTCTTCCAAGGGGCATTCATATTGTCTTTTTATTCCACTGCGACCTCCACCACTCTTCCAAGGGGCATTCATATTGTCATTTTAATCCACTGCGACCTCCACCACTTTTCCAAGGGGCATTAAAACCGTCTTGTTAAGCTGCTGTCACCTCCACGTTCCTTCGAAGGGGCATTAAAACCGTCAATTTAAACCACTCTGAACTCCACATCTCTTGCAAGGGGCCATGTCTCTTCCACAGGGCATTGATATTGTCTTTTTACTCCACTGGAACCTCCAACACTCTTCCAAGGTGCATTAATATTGTCTTTTTATTCCACTGAGACTTCAACCACTCCTTCACGCCCCCTGACGAAGGGAACAGCCGAAACGCACGTAGGGGCGTCTCTCTCGACATGTGCCTCCCCATTATGGACCCCTAACAGTGTTATTGCCCCCTGGTGATTAGATTTGGACACTGGAGAGTTGCGGTAAGCATTCTATGGGGACTCCTATGTTCCCTCTATTCATCTAGTGCACCGCACATGACAATAATAGTAGATAATAGGAGGGTGATATGGTAAATGACTTCTACTGGTTTCCACTATACAGCAGTGAGGGTAATCAGCATATATAGTATGCATTTCAATGCTTATACGTGTTATATATACAGCAGATATGATATAATAAAAGTAAATACATAGGATCTAGGTCTGCTATGGATTACCTATATTATGGGTCCCTGTGTGGAGCCACATGTGGAGAGGGCTGTTATTGATTTTATTGTCCTTTTTTATAATATTGTACTGACCTTTGTATATGTCTGATCTTTGTATCATAATAAATATTGACCATTTTTTGCTATAGAATTGTTGATTCGGTCTTCGCTTTTTTCGCTTTTTTCTCTGGTAGTTCTATATTTGGCGATGGAGTCGCATTTAGTCCATATAGGGTAGTAATTAATATAAGGTACATATCATACCTATATCTACACACATGGTGTGATTTATACTACCCATTTATGATTGGTGTTCTTTATAACCACTCCTTCAAGTAGCATTGACATTGTCTTTTTAATCCACTTCGACCTCCACCACTCTTCCAAGGGGCATTAAAACGGACTTGTTAATCTACTGTGACCTCCACGTGTCTTCCAAGTGGCATTAAAACCGTCAATTTAAACCACTCTCAACTCCAAAGCTCTTGGAAGTGGCTTTGATATTGTCTTTTTATTCCACTCTAAACTCCACCACTCTTCCAAGGGGCATTGATATTGTCTTTTAATCCACTGCCACCTCCACCTATCTTCCAAGGGGCATTGATATTGTCTTTTTAATCCACTGCGACCTCCACCACTTTTCCAATGGGCATTAAAAACATCTTTATAAGCTACTTTGACCTCCAAGTCAATTCCACGGGGCATTAAAACCGTCATTTTAAACCACTCTGAACTCCACAGCTCTTGCAAGGGGCATTGATATTGTCTTTTTATTCCAATGTAACCTCCAGCACTCTACCAAGGGGTATTGATATTGTCTTTTTATTCCACTGCAACTTCCACCTCTCTTCCAAGGGGCATTAAACCGTCTTGTTAAGCTACTGTGACCTCCACGTCTCTTTCACGGGGCATTGATATTGTCTTTTTATTCCACTGTAACCTCCACCACTCTTTCAAGGGGCATTGATATTGTGTTTTTATTCCACTGGGACCTTTACCACTCTTCCAAGTGGCATTGATATTGTCTTTTTAATCCACTGCGACCTCCACCACTCTTCCAAGGGGCATTAAGACCATATTGTTAAGCTACTGTGAACTCCACGTCTCTTCCAAGGTGCATTAAAACCGTCAATTTAAACCACTCTGAACTCCACAGCTCTTGCAAGAGGCATTGATATTGTCTTTTTATTCCACTGCAACCTACAGCACTCTTTCAAGGGGAATTGATATTTTCTTTTTATTCCACTACGACTTCCACCACTCTCCCAAGGTGCATTAAAAACATCTTCTTTAGCTACTGTAACGTCCATGTCTATTCCACGGGGCATTGATATTGTCTTTTCATTCCACTGTATCCTCCACCACTCTTCCAAGGGGTATTGATATTGTCTTTTTATTCCCCTGTGACTTCCACCTCTCTTCTATGGGGCATTGATATTGTCCTGTAAATCCACTGCGACCTCCTCCACTCTTCCAAGAGGCATTAAAACAGTCTTGTTAAGCTACTGTGACCTCCACATCTCTTCCAAGGGGCATTAAAACCGTCTGGTTAAACCACTCTGAACTCCACAGCTCTTCCAATGGGCATTGATAATGTCTTTTTATTCCACTGTAACCTCCACCATTCTTCCAAGGGGTATTGATATTGTCTTCTTAACGCATTGTGACCTCCACCACTCTTCCAAGGGGCATTAAAACCATCTGGTTAAACTACTCTATACTCCATAGCTCTTTCAAGAGGCATTGATATTGTCTTTTTATTTCACTGTAACCTCCACCACTCTTTCAATGGGCATTGATAATATCTTTTTAATCCACTGTGACCTCCAACACTCTTCCAAGGGGCTTTAAAACTGTCTTGTTAAGCTACTGTGACCTCCACGTGTCTTCCACGGGGCATTGATATTGACTTTTTAATCCACTGTGACCTCCACCACTTTTACAAGGGGCATTAAAACCATCTTGTTAATCTATTGTGACCTCCTCGTCCCTTCCAAGGGGCAATAAAACCATCTGGTTAAACCACAATGAACTCCACTGCTCTTCCAAGGGGCACTGGTATTGTCTTTTTATTCCACTCTAACCTCCACCACTCTTCCAAGGGGCATTGACATTATCTTTTTATTCCACTGCGACCTCCATCATTCTTCCAAGGGGCATTGATATTGTCTTTTTATTCCACTCTAACCTCCACCACTCTTCCAAGGGGCATTGACATTGTCTTTTTACTCCACTGCGACCTCCACCATTCTTCCAAGGGGCATGAAAACTGTCTTGTTAAGCTTCAGTGACCTCCACATCTCTTCCACGGGGCATTGATATTGTCTTTAAATTCCACTGTAACCTCCACCACTCTACCAAGGGGCATTGATATTGTAATTTTATTCCACTGCGACCTCCACCACTCTTCCAAAGGGCATTGATATTGTCTTTTTAATCCACTGCGACCTCCACCACTCTTCCAAAGGTCATTATAACCATCTTCTTAAGCTACTATGACCTCCACGTCTCTTCCAAGGGGCATTGATATTGTCTTTTTATTCCACTGCAACCTCCACCACTCTTCCAAGGGGCATTAAAACCGGATGGTTAAACCAATCTGAACTCCACAGCTCTTCCAATGGGCATTGATATTGTCTTTTTATTCCACTGTATCCTCCACCACTCTTCCAAGGGGCATTGACAGTGTCTTTTCAATCCACTGCGACCTCCAACACTCTTCCAAGGGGCATTAAAACCGGATGGTTAAACCAATCTGAACTCCACAGCTCTTCCAATGGGCATTGATATTGTCTTTTTATTCCACTGTATCCTCCACCACTCTTCCAAGGGGCATTGACAGTGTCTTTTCAATCCACTGCGACCTCCAACACTCTTCCAAGGGGCATTAAAACCGTCTTGTTAACCTACTGTGACCTCCATGTCTCTTCCACAGGACATTGATATTGTCTTTTTACTCCATTGGAACCTCCAACACTCTTCCAAGGTGCATTGATAATGTCTTTTTATTCCACTGAGACTTCAACCACTCCTTCAAGGAGCATTGACATCGTCTTTTTAATCCACTTCGACCTCCACCACTCTTCCAAGGGCCATTGATATTGTCTTTTTAATCCACTGCGACCTCCACCACTCTTCCAAGGGGCATTGATATTGTCTTTTTAAGCCACTGTGACCTCCACGTCCCTTCCAAGGGGCATTAAAACCGTCAATTTAAACCACTCTGAACTCCACAGCTCTTCCAAGGAGCACTGGTATTGTCTTTTTATTCCACTCTAACCTCCACCACCCTTTCAAGGGGCATTGACATTGTCTATTTATTCCACTGCGACCTCCACCACTCTTCCAAGTGGCATTAAGACCATCTTGTTAAGCTACAGTGACATCCACAACTCTTCCATGGGGCATTGATATTATCTTTTTATTCCACTGTAACCTCCACCACTCTTGCAAGTGGCATTGATATTGTCTTTTTATTCCACTGCGACTTCCACCTCTCTTCTAAGGGGCATTGATATTGTCTTTTTAATCCACTGCGACCTCCACCACTCTTCCAAGGGGCATTAAAACAGTCTTGTTAAGCTACTCTGACCTCCACGTCTCATCCAAGGGGCATTAAAACCGTCTGGTTAAACCACTCTGAACTCCACAGCTCTTCCAAGGGGCATTGATATCGTCTATTTATTCTACTGTAACCTCCACCACTCTTCCAAGGGGCATTGATTTTGTCTTTTTATTCCACTGCGACCTCCACCACTCTGCCAATGGGCATTGTTATTGTCTTTTATTCCTCTGCAACCTCCACCACTCTTCCAAGGGGCATTAAAACCGTCTTGTTAAGCTACTGTGACCTCCACGTCCCTTCCACGGGGCATTGATATTGTCTATTTATTCGACTGCGACCTCCACCACTCTTCCAAGGGGCATTGATATTGTCTTTTTAATCCACAGCGAATTCCACCACTCTTCCAAGGGGCATTAAAACCATCTTGTTATGCTACTGTGACATCGACTTCTCTTCCAAGGGGCATTAAAACCATCTGGTTAAACCACTCTGAACTCCACAGCTCTTCCAAGGGGCATTTGTATTGTCTTTTTATTCCACTCTAAAATCCACCACTCTTCCAAGGGGCATTGACATTGTTTTTTTATTCCACTGCGACCTCCACAACTCTTCCAAGGGGCATTAAAACCATATTTTCAAGCTACAGTGACCTCCACATCTCTTCCACGGGGCATTGATATTGTCTTTTTATTCCACTGTAACCTCCACCAATCTTCCAAGGGGCATTGATATTGTTTTTTTATTCCACTGCGACCTCCACCACTCTTCCAAGGGGCATTAAAACCATCTTGTTTAGTTACTGTGACCTCCACGTCTCTACCAAGGAGCGTTAAAACCATCTGGTTATACCACTTGATCTCCACATCTCTTCCCAGGGACATTATTATTGGCTGTTTATTCCACTGTAAACTCCATCACTCTTCCAAGGGGCATTGATATTGTCTTTTTATTCCACTGCTACCTCCACCAGTCCTCCAAGAGGCATTAAAACCGTCTTGTTAAGCTACTGTGACCTCCACGTCTCTTCCACGTGGCATCGAAATTGTCTTTTTATTCCACTGTAACCTCCACCACTCGTCCAAGGGGCATTGATATTGTCTTTTTATTCCACTGCGACCTCCACCACTCTTCCAAGGGGCATTGATAATGTCTTTTTATTCCACTGCGACCTCCACCACTCTTCCAAGGCTTATTGATATTGTCTTTTTAACTACTGCGACCTCCACCACTCTTCCAAGGAGCATTAAAACTGTCTTGTTAAGCTATTGTGAGCTCCACATCTCTTCCACGGGGCATTGATATTGTCTTTTTATTTAACAATATCCTCCACCACTGTTCCAAGGGGCATTGATATTGTCTTTTTATTCCACTGTAACCTCCATCACTCTTGCAAGGGGCATTGATATTGTCTTTTTATTCAACTGTAACCTCCACAACTCTTCCAAGGGGCATTCCTATTGTCTTTTTAATCCACTGCGACCTCCACCACTCTTCCAAGGGGCATTAAAACCGTCTTGTTAAGCTACTGTCACCTCCACGCTGTTATGCACACGCCCGGACTGACTGGCGTGTGCGGGAGAAGTAGTTCCACTGGACCATGAACCGGAGAGTGCCTGGAGGGGTGTGACTAAGTATCTGGCCGATCCGACCAAGGTGGCACGACGGCATACGACGCCAGTGCACCAGGGAGAAACCGGGCAGAGGGACCAGGTGCTACTCCAGGTCAAACTCCGGACACGGGGGTTGACCCACACAGGGATTACTGGAACTGGCAGGTTAGGCTGGCTCAGACTGATGGATATAAGCGAACACGGCAGGTATGCAGACGGGTGGATACAGGCGAGTATGCAGGCAGGGAGGTACTGGCAGAAAGGACGGGCTGGAGCTCAGAGAGGACAAGGCCCAGTACAGACTGGGACACAGAAACAGAACCGCAGATGCGGTAGCCAAACACAGCAGAGAGGGAACGCCCGAAGCGGTGGGCAAGAGCAGAGCAGGACGGGACTGCCGGAGCAGCGAGCACAAGCAGAGCAGGACAGGACTGCCGGAGCAGCGAGCAGATGCAGAGCCGGACGGGGCTGCCGGAGCAGCGAGCAGAAGCAGAGCAGAAACCGCAGGAGCGGCAAGCAAGGCAAGAACAGAGTGGAAACCGCAAGAGCGGTAAACAAGGCAGGAGCAGAGCGGAAACCGCAGAGTGGCTAAGAAGGCCGCAGCAGAGCGGAAACCGCAGAGCGGCAAACAAGGCAGGAGCAGAGCGGAAACCGCAGAGCGGTAAACAAGGCAGGAGCAGAGCGGAAACCGCAGAGCGGAAAACAAGGCAGGAGCAGAGCGGAAACCGCAGAGCGGCAAACAAGGCAGGAGCAGAGCGGAAACCGCAGAGCAGCAAACAAGGCAGGAGCAGAGTGGAAACCGCAGGAGCGGCAAGCAAGGCAAGAGCAGAGCAGAAACCGCAAGAGCGGCAAGCTAAGCAGGAGCAGAGGGGAAACCGCAGAGCGGTAAACAAGGCAGGAGCAGAGCGGAAACCGCAGAGCGGCAAACAAGGCAGGAGCAGAGCGGCAAACAAGGCAGGAGCAGAGCGGGAACCGCAGAGCGGCAAACAAGGCAGGAGCAGAGCGGGAACCGCAGAGCGGCAAACGAGACAAGGCAAGGAGATAGGACTCTGTTCACAAAGAACAGACAGAGAAGGAAAGGCAGAACCAGAAGCACACAAAGTACTTGCAAAGAAGTAGCGAGCGTACACTAAATTCACAACAGAGGTACAGAGACGACGAGAAGGAATTTAGGAGCAAGTTCAGACTCTGTAGAAAGGCGCAGAAAACAGACATAGAGGGAAAAGGGAGAAAAGGCTAAAGTAGAAACGAGGCACAGACAACTGGGAACAGAGGAACGGGAACAAATACAGCAAGGCTGGGACACAAACAGGACTCTGTTCAGACGGGAACAGATACCGCAAGGCACAGACAACTGGAAACAGAGGAACGGGAACAAATACAGCAAGGCTGGGACACAAACAGGACTCTGTTCAGACGGGAACAGATACCGCAAGGCACAGACAGGCAGATCTAAGAATACAGCCCCTAGAAGGCGAAAGAACAGGCTAGAAGCGTGTTCACAAGAACAGACCACAGTTCAGAAACAGAACTGGAGAACAGGCAGGAAAACAGGATAGGACCTGGCACGTCAGAGACAAAAAGCCAACTGACAGGACACAATGCTCAGGCGCCATCTTGAGGAAGAAGGTGGTATAAATACCCAAAGATGGACAGCAATAGGCTGAAGGTGCAACAGGGGCATGTCCGCAGCAGGTACAAGAAACAGGAAGTTCAGCGGGTGTCGCCCTATGCAGCCAAAACAGACAAACAGACAGCAAGGAGGGAAGCCAGAGAGACATTCTGGACTGAAGATCAAGTGCGCGCTCTTGCACAGTGGGAGATGGACCACCATGCAAGGAGGCCGCCAGGTATGTTACACACGTCCTTTCCAAGGGGCATTAAAACCCTCAATTTAAACCACTCTGAACTCCAGAGCTCTTGCAAGGGGCATTGCTATTGTCTTTTTATTCCAATGTAACCTCCTGCACTCTTCCAAGGGGCATTGATATTGTCTTTTTATTCCACTGCAACTTCCACCTTTCTTCCAAAGGGCATTAAAACCGTCTTGTTAAGCTACTGTGACCTCCACGTCTCTTTCACGGGGCATTGATATTGTCTTTTTATTCCACTGTAACCTCCACCACTCTTCCAAGGGGCATTGATATTGTCTTTTTATTCCACTGGGACCTTCACCAATCTTCCAAGTGGCATTGATATTGTCTTTTTAATACACTGCGACCTCCACCACTCTTCCAAGGGGCATTAAAACCACATTGTTAAGCTACTGTGACCTCCACGTCTCTTCCAAGGTGTAGTAAAATAGTCAATTTAAACCGCTCTGAACTCCACAGCTCTTGCAAGAGACATTGATATTGTCTTTTTACGCACTCTTTCAAGGGGCATTGATATTGTCTTTTTATTCCACTACGACTTCCACCACTCTCCCAAGGTGCATTAAAAACATCTTGTTTAGCTACTGTAACATCCATGTCTATTCCACGGGGCACTGATATAGTCTTTTTATTCCACGGTATCCTCCACCACTCTTCCAAGGGGCATTGACATTGTCTTTTTATTCCACTGCGACCTCCACCATTCTTCCAAGGGACATTAAAACTGTCTTGTTAAGCTACAGTAACCTCCACATCTCTTCCACGGGACATTGACGTTGTCTTTAAATTCCACTGTAACCTCCATCACTCTTCCAAAGGGCATTGATATTGTCTTTTTATTCCACTGCGACTTCCACTACTCTTCCAAGGGGCATTAAAACCGTCTTGTTAAGCTACTGTGACCTCAATGTCTCTTCCACAGGGCATTGATATTGCCTTTTTATTCCACTGGAAACTCCAACACTCTTCCAAGAGGCATTAATATTGTCTTTTTATTTCACTGAGACTTCAACCACTCCATCAAGGAGCATTGACATTGTCTTTTTAATCCACTTCGACCTCCACCACTCTTCCAAGGGGCATTAAAACAATCTTGTTAATCTACTGTGACCTCCACGTCTCTTCCAAGGGACATTAAAACCGTCAATTTAAACCACTCTCAACTCCACAGCTCGTGCAAGGGGCTTTGATATTGTTTTTTATTCCACTGTGACCTCCAGCACTCTTCCAAGGTGCATTGATATTGTCTTTTTATTCCACTGCGACTTTCACCTCTCTTCCAAGGGACATTAAAACCGTCTTGTTAAGCTACTGTGACATCCACGTCTCTTTCACGGGGCATTGATATTGTCTTTTTATTCCACTGTAAACTCCACTACTCTTCCAAGGGGCATTGATATTGTCTTTTTATTCCACTGCCACCTCCACCACACTTCCAAGGGGCATTGATATTGTCTTTTTAATCAACTCCGACCTCCACCATTTTTCCAAGGGGCATTAAAAACGTCTTTTTAAGCTACTGTGACCTCCACGTCACTTCCAATGGGCATTAAAACCGTCTGGTTTAACTACTATAAACTCCACTGCTCTTCCAAGGGGCATTGACATTGTCTTTTTAATCCACTGTTACCTCCACCACTCTTCCAAGGGGCATTGATATTGTTTTTTTATTCCACTGCAACCTCCACTACTCTTCCAAGGGGCATTGATATTGTCTTTTTATTCCACTGCGACCTCCACCACTCTTCTAAGGGGCATTGATATTGTCTTTCTAATCAACTGCGACCTCCACCACTCTTCCAAGGGCCACTAAAACCGTGTTGTTAAGCTACTTTGACCTCCACGTGAATTCCACTGGGCATTGATAGTGCCTTTTTATTCCACTGTATCCTTCACCACTCTTCCAAGGGGCATTGATATTGTCTTTTTAATCAACTGTGACCTTCACCACTCTTCCAAAGGGCATTAAAACCGTATTGTTAAGCTACTGTGACCTCCACGTCTCTTCCACTGGGCATTGATATTGTCTTTATTTTCCACTGTAACCTTCACCACTCTTCCTCGGGGCATTGATATTGTCTTTTTAATCCACTTCGACCTCCATCACTTTTCCATGTGGCATTAAAACCGTCTTATTAAGCTACTGTGACCTCCACTTATGTTTCAAGGGGCATTAAAGCCGTCAATTTAAACCACTTTGAACTCCACAGCTCTTGCAAGAGGCATTGATATTGTCTTTTTAATCCATTGTAATCTCCTGCACTCTTCCAAGGGGCATTGATATTGTCTTTTCATTCCACTGCGACTTCCACCACTCTTCCAAGGGGCATTAAAACCGTCTTGTTAAGCTCCTGTGACCTCCACGTCTCTTCCATGGGGCATTAAAAACGTCAATTTAAACCACTCTGAACTCCACAGCTCTTGCAAGAGGCATTGATATTGTCTTTTTATTCCACTGTCACCTCCACCACTCTTCCAAGGGGCATTGATTTTGTCTTTTTAATCCACTGCGACCTCCATCACTCTTCCAAGAAGCATTAAAACCATCTTGTTTAGCTACTGTGACCTCTACGTCTATTCCACAGTGCTTTAAAACCTTCTGGTTAAACCACTGTGAACTCCACAGCTCTTCCAAGGGGCTTTGATATTGTCTTTTTATTCCACTGTAACCTCCACCACTCTTCCAAGGGGCATTGATATTGTCTTTTTATTTTACTGCGACCTCCACCACTCTGCCAGGGGGCATTAATATTGTCTTTTTATTCCACTGTTACCTCCACCACTCTTCCAAGGGGCATTGATATTGTTTTTTTATTCTACTGCGACCTCCACCTCTCTTCCAAGGGGCATTAAAACCATCTTGTTAAGCTACTGTGACCTCCAAGTCTCTTCCACGAGGCATTGATATTGTCTTTTTATTCCACTGCGACCTCCACATCTCTTCCAAGGGGAATTGATATTGTCTTTTTTTTCCACTGCGACCTCCACCACTCATCTAAGGGGCATTGTTATTGTCTTTTTATTCCACTGCGACCTCCACCACTCTGCCAAGGAGCATTAAAACCGTCTTGTTAAGCTACTGTGATGTCCACGTCTCTTCCACGGGGCATTGATATTGTCTTTTTATTCCACTGTAACCTCCACCACTCTTCCAAGAGGCATTGATATTGTCTTTTTATTCCACTGTAACCTCCACCACTCTTCCAAGGGGCATTGATATTGTGTTTTTATTCCACTGCGACCTCCACCACTCTTCCCAGGTTCAATGTTATTGTCTTTTAATCCACTGCGACCTCCACCACTCTTCCAAGGGGCATTATAACCATCTTGTTAAGCTACGGTGACCTCCACGTCTCTTCCAAGGGGCACTAAAACCGTTTGGTTAAACAACTCTGTACTCCACAGCTCTTCCAAGGGGCATTGATATTGTCTTTTTATTTCACTGTAACTTCCACCACTCTTTCAAGGGGCATTGATATTGTATTTTTATTCCACTGTGACCTCCACCAATCTTCCAAGGGGCATTTAAACCGTCTTCTTAAGCTACTGTGACCTCCAAGTCTCTTCCATGGGGCATTAAAACCGTCTGATTAAACCGCTCTGAGCTCCACAGCTCTTTCAAGGGGCATTGACAATGTCTTTTTATTCCATTGTAACCTTCTGCACTCTTCCAAGTGCATTGATATTGTCTTTTTAATCAATTGCAACCTCCACCTCTCTTCCAAGGGGCATTAAAACCGTCTTGTGAAGCTACTGTGACCTCCACGTCCCTTTCACGGGGCATTGATATTTTCTTTTTATTCCACTGCGACCTCCACCACTCTTCCAAGGGACATTAATATTGTCTTTTTATTCCACTGTGTTCTCCACGTCTCTTCCAAGGGGCATTGATATTGTCTTTTTATTTAATTGGAACCTCCACCACTCTTCCAAGGGGCATTGATATTGTCTTTTTCTTCCACTGTAATCTCCACCATTCTTCCAAGGGACATTGATATTGTCTTTTTATTCCACTGTAACCTCCACCACTCTTCCAAGGGGCATTGATATTGTCTTTTTATTCCACTGTAACCTCCACCACTCTTCCAAGGGGCATTGATATTGTCTTTTTTATCCACTGCGACCTCTACCACTCCTCCAAAGGGCTTTAAAACAGTCTTGATATGCTTCTGTGACCTCAACGTCTGTTCCAAGGGGCATTAAATACGCATGGTTAAACCACTCTGAACTCCACAGCTCTTCCAAGAGGCATTGATATTGTCTTTTTGTTCAACTGTAACCTCCACCACTCTTCCAAGTGGCATTGATATTGTCTTTTTTTTCCACTGCGACCTCCACCACTCTTCCAAGGTGATTTGATAGTCTTTTTAATCCACTGCGACCTCCACCACTCTTCCAAGGGGCATTAAAACTGTCTTGTTAAGCTACTGTGACCTCTACGTCCCTTCCACGGGGCATTGATATTGTCTTATTATTCCAATGCGTCCTCCACCACTCTTCCAAGGGGCATTGATATTGTCTTTTTAATCCACTGCGACCTCCACCACTCTTCCAAGGGATATTGATATTGTCTTTTTATTCCACTGCAACCTTCACCCTTCTTCCAAGGAACATTGATATTGTATTTTTTTTCCACTGTAACCTCCACCACTCTTCTAAGGGGCATTGAAATATTCTTTTTATTCCACTGCGACCTCCAACACTCTCCAAGGGGCATCGATAATGTCTTTTTAATCCACTGCGACCTCCACCACTCTTCCAAGGGGCATTAAAACCGTCTTGCTAAGCTACTGTGACCTCCACGTCTCTTCCAAGGGGAGTTAAAATCGTCAATTTAAATCACTCTGGACACCACAGCTCTTGCAAGAGGCATTGATGTTGTCTCTTTATTGCACTGTCACCTCCACCACTCTTCCAAGGGGCACTGATTTTGTCTTTTTAATCCACTGCGACCTCCATCTCTCTTCCAAGAAGCATTAAAACCATCTATTCCACGGTGCATTAAAACCTTCTGGTTAAACCACTGTGAACTCCACAGCTCTTCTAAGGGGCATTGATATTGTCATTTTATTCCACTGTAACCTCCACCACTCTTCCAAGGGGCATTGATATTGTCTTTTTATTTTACTGCGACCTCCACCACTCTACCAAGGGGTATTAATAATGTCTTTTTATTCCACTGCGACCTCCACCACTCTTCCAAGGGTCATTGATATTGTCTTTTTATTCCACTGTAACCACCACCAATCTTCCAATGGGCATTGATATTGTCTTTTTATTCCACTGCGACCTCCACCTCTCTTCCAAGGGACATTAAAACCATCTTGTTAAGCTACTGTGACCTCCAAGTCTCTTCCACGAAGTATTGATATTGTCTTTTTATTTCACTGCGACCTCCACATCTCTTCCAAGTGGAATTGATATTGTCTTTTTTTTCCACTGCGACCTCCACCACTCTTTGAAGGGGCATTGATATTGTCTTTTTAATCCACTGTGCCCTCCACCACTCTTCCAAGGGGCATTAAAACAGTTTTGATAAGCTACTGTGACCTCCACGTCTCTTCCAAGGGGCATTAAAACCGTCTGGTTAAACAATTCTGAACTCCACAGCTCTTCCAAGAGGCATTGATATTGTCTTTTTATTCGACTGTAACCTCCACCACTCTTCCAATGTGCATTAAAACCGTCTTGTTAAGCTACTGTGACCTCCACGTCTCTTCCAAGGGGCATTAAAACTGTCTGGTTAAACCATTCTGAACTCCACAGCTCTTCCAAGAGGCATCGATATTGTCTTTTTATTCCACTATAGCCTCCACCACTCTTCCAAGGGGCATTGATTTTGACTTTTTAATCCACTGCTACCTCCATCACTCTTCCAAGAAGCATTAATACCGTCTTGTTTGGCTACTGTGACCTCCACGTCTATTCCACAGTGCCTTAAAACCTTCTGGTTAAACCACTGTGAACTCCACAGCTCTTCCAAGGGGCTTTGATATTGTCTTTTTATTCCACTGTAACCTCCACCACTCTTCCAAGGGGCATTGATATTGTCTTTTTATTCTACTGTAACCTCCACCACTCTTCCAAGGGGCATTGATATTATCTTTTTATTCCACTGGGACCTTCACCACTCTTCCAAGTGGCATTGATATTGTCTTTTTAATCCACTGCGACCTCCACCACTTTTCCAAGAGGCATTAACACCGTATTTTTAAGCCACTGTGAACTCCACGTCTCTTCCAAGGTGCATTAAAACCGTCAATTTAAACCACTTTGAACTTCATAACTCTTGCAAGAGGCATTGATATTGTCTTTTTACTCCACTGTAACCTACAGCACTCTTCCAAGTGCATTGATATTGTCTTTTTAATCAACTGCAACCTCCACCTCTCTTCCAAGGGGCATTAAAACCGTCTTGTGAAGCTACTGTGACCTCCACGTCCCTTTCACGGGGCATTGATATTGTCTTTTTATTCCACTGCGACCTCCACCACTCTTCCAAGGGGCATTGATATCGTCTTTTTAATCCACTGCGACCTCCACCACTCTTCCAAAGGTCATTGATATTGTCTTTTTAATCCACTGTGACCTCCACGTCTCTTCCAAGGGGCATTAAAACCGTCAATTTAAACCACTCTGAACTCCACAGCTCTTCCAAGGAGCACTGGTATTGTCTTTTTATTCCACTCTAACCTCCATCACTCTTCCAAGGGGCATTGACATTGTCTATTTATTCCACTGCGACCTCCACCACTCTTCCAAGGGGCATTAAGACCATCTTGTTAAGCTACAGTGACCTCCACAACTCTTCCATGGGGCATTGATATTGTCTTTTTTTTCCACTGTAACCTCCACCACTCTTCCAAGGGGCAGTGATATTGTCTTTCTAATCCGCTGCAACCTACACCACTCTTCCAAGGGGCATTAAAGCCGTCTTGTTAAGCTACTGTCACGTCCATGTCTATTCCACGGGGCATTGATATTGTCTTTTTTTCCACTATAACCTCCGCCACTCTTCCTAGTGGCATTGACATTGTCTTTTTATTCCACTGCGAATTCCACCTCTCTTCTAAGGGGCATTTATATTGTCTTTTTAATCTACTGCGACCTCCACCACTCTTCCAAGGGGCATTAAAACAGTCTTGTTAAGATACTGTGACCTCCACGTCTCATCCAAGGGGCATTAAAACCCTCTGGTTAAACCACTCTGAACTCCACCACTTTTCCAAGGGGCATTGATGTTGTCTTTTTATTCCACTGCCAACTCCACCACTCTTCCAAGGGGCATTGATATTGTCTTTTTAATCCACTTCGACCTCTACCACTTTTCCAAGGGGCATTAAAAACATCTTTTTAAGCTACTGTGACCTCCACGTCACTTCCAATGGGCATTAAAACCGTCTGGTTTAACTACTGTAAACTCCACTGCTCTTCCAATGGGCATTGATATTGTCTTTTTAATCCACTGTTACCTCCACCACTCTTCCAAGTGGCATTGATATTGTTTTTTATTCCACTGCGACCTCCACTACTCTTCCAAGGGGCATTGATATTTTCTTTTTATTCCACTGCGACCTCCACCACTCTTCCAAGGGCCATTAAAACCGTGTTGTTAAGCTACTGTGACCTCCACGTCTCTTCCACGGGGCATTGATATTGCCTTTTTATTCCACTGCAACCTCCACCTCTCTTCCAAGGGGCATTGATATTGTCTTTTTAATCAACTGTGACCTTCACCACTCTTCCAAGGGGCATTAAAACAGTCTTGTTAAGCTACTGTGACCTACATGTCTCTTCCACGGGGCATTGATATTGTCTTTTTTTTCTACTGTAACCTCCACCACTCTTCCAAGGGGCATTGATATTGTCTTTTTATTCCACTGCGACATCCACCGCTCTTCTTCGGGGCATTGATATTATCTTTTTAATCCACTGCAACCTCCACCACGTTTCCATGTGGTATTAAAACCGCCTTATTAAGCTACTGTGACCTCCACTTCTCTTCCAAGGGGCATTAAAGCCGTCTATTTAAACCACTCTGAACTCCACAGCTCTTGCAAGAGGCATTGATATTGTCTTTTTATTCCATTGTAATCTCCAGCACTCTTCCAAGGGGCATCGATATTGTCTTTTCATTCCACTTCGACTTCCACCACTTTCCAAAGGGGCATTAAGACCGTCTTGTTAAGCTGCTGTAACCTCCATGACTATTCCACGGGGCATTGATATTGTCTTTTTATTCCTGTGTAACTGTCACCACTTTTCTAAGGGGCAGTGATATTGTCTTTTTAAACCACTGCGACCTTCACCACTCTTCCAAGAGGCATTAAAACAGTCTTGATAAGCTACTGTGACCTCTACGTCTCAAACAAGGGGCAATAAAACCGTCTGGTTAAACCATTCAGTACTCCACAGTTCTTCCAAGGAGCATTGATATTGTCTTTTTATTCGACTGTATCCTTCACCACTCTTCCAAGGGGCATTGATATTGACTTTTTAATCCACTGCGACCTCCACGACACTTCCAAGTGGCATTGATATTGTCTTTTTAATCAACTGCACCTCCACCTCTCTTCCAAGGTGCATTAAAACCAACTTGTTAAGCTACTGTGACCTCCACGTCCCTTCCACGTGGCATTGATATTGTCTTGTTAATCCACTGTGACCTCCACCACTCTTCTAAAGGTTATTGATATTGTCTTTTTAATCCACTGCGACCTCCACCACTCTTCCAAGGGCATTAAAATAGTCTTGTTAAGCTACTGTGACCTTCACGTCTCTTCCAAGTGGTATTAAAACCGTCTCGTTAAACCACTCTGAACTCTACAGTTCTTCCAAGGAGCATTGGTATTGTCTATTTATTCCACTCTAACCTCCACCACTCTTCCAAGGGGCATTGACATTGTCTTTTTATTCCACTGCGACCTCCACCACTCTTCCAAGAGGCATTAAGACCATCTTGTTAAGCTACAGTGACCTCCACAACTCTTCCACGGGGCATTGATATTGTCTTTTATTCCACTGTAACATCCACCACTCTTCTAAAGGTTATTGATATTGTATTTTTAATCCACTGCGACCTCCACCACTCTTCCAAGGGCATTAAAATAGTCTTGTTAAGCTACTGTGACCTTCACGTCTCTTCCAAGGGGCATTAAAACCGTCTGGTTAAACCACTCTGAACTCCAAAGCTCTTCCAAGGGGCAATGATATTGTCTTTTTTTCCACTGTAACCTCCTAGACTCTGCCAAGGGGCATTGATTTTGTCTTTTTATTCCACTGCGACCTTAACCACTCTTCTAATGGGCATTGATATTGTTTTTTTAATCCACTGTGACCTCCACCACTCTTCCAAGGGGCATTAAAACCGTCTCGTTAAGCTACTGTCACGTCCATGTCTATTCCACGGGGCATTGATTTTGCCTTTTTATTCTACTGTAACCTCCACCACTCTTCCACGGGGCATTGATATTGTCTTTTATTCCACTGTAACCTCCACCACTCTTCTAAAGGTTATTGATATTGTATTTTTAATCCACTGCGACCTCCACCACTCTTCCAAGGGCATTAAAATAGTCTTGTTAAGCTACTGTGACCTTCACGTCTCTTCCAAGGGGCATTAAAACCGTCTGGTTAAACCACTCTGAACTCCAAAGCTCTTCCAAGGGGCAATGATATTGTCTTTTTTTCCACTGGAACCTCCTAGACTCTGCCAAGGGGCATTGATTTTGTCTTTTTATTCCACTGCGACCTTAACCACACTTCTAATGGGCATTGATATTGTTTTTTTAATCCAATGTGACCTCCACCACTCTTCCAAGGGGCATTAAAACCGTCTCGTTAAGCTACTGTCACGTCCATGTCTATTCCACGGGGCATTGATATTGTCTTTTTATTCTACTGTAACCTCCACCACTCTTCCAAGGGGCATTGATATTGTCTTTTTATTCCACTGCTACTTCAACCTCTCTTCTAAGGTGCGTTGCTATTGTCTTTTTAATCAACTGCGACCTCCACAATTCTTCCAAGAGGCAATAAAACAGTCTTGTTAAGCTACTGTGACCTCCACATCTCTTCCAAGGGGCATTAAAACCGTCTGGTTAAACCACTCTGAACTCCTCAGCTCTTCCAGGGGGCATTGATATTGTCTTTTTATTCCACTGTAACCTCCACCATTCTTCCAAGGGGTATTGATATTGTCTTTTTAATGCACTGTTACCTCCACCACTCTTCCAAGGGGAATTAAAAACATCTGGTTAAACCACTCTGAACTCCATAACTCTTTCAAGAGGTATTGATATTGTCTTTTTATTTCACTGTAACCTCCACCACTATTCCAAGGGGTATTGATATTGTCTTTTTAATCCACTGTTACCTCCACCACTCTTCCAAGTGGCATTGATATTGTTTTTTATTCCACTGCGACCTCCACTACTCTTCCAAGGGGCATTGATATTGTCTTTTTATTCCACTGCGATCTCCACCACTCTTCTAAGGGGCATTTATATTGTCTTTTTAATCAACTGCGACCTCCACCACTCTTCCAAGGGGCATTAAAACTGTCTTGTTAAGCTGCTGTAACCTCCATGTCTATTCCACGGGGCATTGATATTGTCTTTTTATTCCAATGTAACCTCCACCACTCTTCTAAGGGGCAGTGATATTGTCTTTTTAAACCACTGCGACCTCCACCACTCTTCCAAGTTTCATTAAAAACATCTTATTAAGCTACTATGACCTCCACGTCTCTTCCAAGGGGCATTAAAACCGTCTAGTTAAACCACTCTGAATTCCACAGCTCATCAAAGGTCATTGATATTGTCTTTTTATTCCACTATAACCTCCACCACTTTTCCTATGGGAATTGATATTGTCTTTTTATTATTATTATTATTATTTATTATTATAGCGCCATTTATTCCATGGCGCTTTACATGTAATAGGGATATAAATAACAAAAGCATTTACATAATCTTAACAAAACGAGTCAGCGACTGGTACAGGAGGAGCGAGGACCCTGCCCGCGAGGGCTCACATTCTAGAAGGGATGGGTGAGGATACATTAGGTGAGGGTAGAGCTGGTCGTGCAGCGGTGGTTACAGCAGGTTGTAGGCTTGTCGGAAGAGTTAGGTCTTCAGGTTTCTTTTGAAGGTTTCCAGGGTCGGCGAGAGTCTGATGTGTTGGGGTAGAGAGTTCCAGAGTAGGGGGGATGCATGGGAGAAATCTTGTATACGATTGTGGGAGGAGGAGATAAGAGGGGAGTAGAGAAGGAGATCTTGTGAGGATCGGAGGTTGCGTGCAGGTAAGTGCCGATAGACTAGGTCACAGATGTATGGGGGAGACAGGTTGTGGATGACTTTGTATGCCATGGTTAGAGTTTTGAACTGGATTCTCTGGGCAACAGGGAGCCAGTGAAGAGATTGACAGAGAGGAGAGGCCGGGGAATAGCGCGGGGACAGGTGAATTAGTCGAGCAGCAGAGTTTAGGATTGATTGGAGAGGTGCAAGAGTGTTGTAAGGGAGGCCACGGACCAGGAGGTTGCAGTAGTCGAGGCGGTATATGATGAGGGCATGCACTAGTGTTTTTGCAGAGTCTTTGCTGAGGAATACACGGATCCGGGAGATGTTTTTGAGTTGGAGTCGGCAGGAAGTGGAAAGGGCTTGGATATGTGGCTTGAAGGAGAGATCAGAGTCCAGGGTTACTCCAAGGCAGCGAGCTTGTGGGACTGGGAAGCGTGAACAGCCATTGATGTTGATGGCTAGGTCAGATGGGGGATGTGAATGAGAGGGTGGAAAGATGATGAACTCTGTTTTATCCATGTTGAGTTTTAGAAATCAGTCAGAGAAGAAGGATGACATGGCGACCAGACATTGTGGGATTTTGGTTAGTAGGGAGGAGATATCGGGTCCAGAGAGGTAGATCTTTGTGTCGTCAGCATAGAGGTGATACTGAAAACCGTGAGACTCTATGAGCTTTCCCAGGCCAAAGGTGTAGATGGAGAAGAGCAGAGGTCCTAGAACTGAACCTTGGGGGACACCGACAGATAGGGGGCGAGATGAGGAGGTGGTGCGTGAGTGGGAGTCGCTGAATGTCCTGTCTGTTAAGTATGAGAAGATCCAAAATAGAGCCAAGTCCGTGATGCCAAGAGATGAGAGAATCTGGAGTCAGAGGGAATGGTCCACTGTGTCAAAGGCAGATGACAGGTCCAGAAGGAGATGGATGGAGTAGTATCACTTGGATTTGGCATTTAGTAGGTCGTTGGTGAGTTTGGTCAGGGCAGTTTCAGTCGAGTGATGCAGTCGGAAGCCAGATTGCAGGCGGTCGAAGAGGGAGCAGGAGGAGAGGTGGGAGGACAGTTCAAGGTGGACATGTTGTTCTAGTAGTTTTGAGGCAAACTGGAGGAGTGATATGGAGCGGTAGCTAGTCAGAGAGTAAAGGTCAAGGGAGTGCTTTTTGAGGATGGGTGTGATTGCGGCATGTTTGAAACATGAGGGGAAGACACCGGTTGTTAGTGACAGATTGAAGAGGTGGGTTAGGGTTGGGATGAAGGCTATGGTAAGGTTAGTGATGAGGTGGGATGGGATTGGGTCAAGTTCGCAGGTGATGCGGTGTAACTTGGAGAATAAAGAGGAGACTTGACCTTCTGTAATGGTGGAGAAGTGGGATTTGGAGGAGGAGGGTTGAATAGATATGAGGAGGGGTTGTGTGGACTTTAAGCAAAAGTTTTGTCTGATGGTGTCAATCTTCTGTTTTAAGAATGAGGCAAAGTCGTCGGCTGAGATGAGAGAAGAGGGAGGAGGTGCTGGGGGACGAAGGAGAGAGTTGAAAGTGTTAAATAGCTGTTTAGGGATGTGAGATAGGGAGGATATGAGAGATGAGAAGTAGGTTTGTTTTGCTGTAGTGAGTGCGGACTTGAAATTAGTGAGGGATTGCTTGAATGCGATGAAATGCTCAATGGAGTGAGACCTTTTCATCTCCGCTCCGCAACCCTGGAGGCCCGGCGCAGTTCTTTAGTAAGTTTAGTGTGCCAGGGTTGCCTGTTGAATATGCGAGATGTGGTGTGTGTGAGAGGGGCGATCAAGTCTAGAGCTGCAGCTATTGTGGTGTTATATGAAGCAGCAGCAACGTCTGCATCGTGTAAGGAATTTATGTCTGTAAGAGGGAGGAGGGATTCAGAGAGTGAGTGTAAGTCAAGGTGTTTGAGATTTCTGCGAGGGTATGCAAGTTTGTGGAGTGGGGATTGTGGCCACGGGGAGAAGAGAGACGAGAATGTAAGTAGACTGTGATCAGAGAGAGGGAGAGGTGAGATAGAGAGGTTAGATAGGGAACAGAGGTGGGTGAAGATGAGGTCCAGTGTGTGGCCATCTTTGTGGGTGGGTGTGGAAGACCATTGAGTGAGTCCGAAGGAGGAAGTGAGAGATAGGAACTTAGAGACAGACGAGTGGGAAGTGTTAATGGGGATGTTGAAGTCACCCATTATGATAATGGGGATGTCAGTGGAGAGGAAGTGAAGCAGCCAGGTGGTGAAGTGGTCTAAGAAGGTGGTGGCTTGCCCTGGGGGTCGGTACACGACGGCCAGTTGGAGGTTGGAGGGGGAATAGATGCGCACACAGTGCACCTCAAAAGAGGGGAGTGTAACAGAGGGTGGCAGTGGGATTTGGGTGAAAGCGCAGTGTTCTGATAGGAGAAAACCTCCGCCATGTTTACCGTTGGGGCGGGGGGTGCGGGAAAGGTGGAATCCGCCATATGAAAGTGCAGCTGGGGAGGCTGTGTCAGAGGGGGTGAGCCAGGTTTCAGTGATGGCGATGAAGTTTGTTTGTAATGAAAAGATCGTGGATGAAGGAAAGTTTGTTGCAGACAGAGCGAGCGTTCCATAGAGCACCTGTTAGAGCAACTAAGGGAGTGGGGATAGGTTGGATGGGTATGAGGTTAGAAGGGTTGCGACAGTTTGTGGAAGGTCGTGGATAGGAGGAAGAAGTAACTGTGGGGATATGGCGAGGAGGACCAGGATTTGGAGAGATATCTCCAGCAGTGAGGAGGAGCAGAGAAAGTGTTAGCAGGTGGGAGCAAGAGAGAGCATGAGGTGGCTGTCTGTGTTTGGAGATCCAGGATTGAATGTTTAGGAATAATTTGGAGGAGGAGGTGAGATGAATGGAGAGAATGGAGGGAGAGATGAAGAGTTTCTTATTAGGTGTAGGGATTTGAGGGGTTAATAGAAAGTGGAGGACTATAGAGGAAAAAGGGAGAGCTAACAGAAACATAGTTAAAAGAGAGTAAGTGGTCAAAGTGTTGGTTACCTGACTCCTGCCCTGACTAACTGCCTCTGAAATAACTGCCACTTATCTCCGAAGCAACTTTGCACAAGAAGACTCGTGCACACCCCAGCACAAGTGCACCCCTTACAGAGCTTCTAAATATATAGGGCACATTAAACTATCAGGTGAAGGGCATTGTGGGAGCTGCATATGGCTAAATTAGCAGCTGGTCGTCTCACCAGGAGATGGCTGGGTGATCAAACACAGAGCTAGGACTCTAGTCTCTGCAGTTTAGCACCTCTAAAAATCAGATAAGATCTATAGTGGGGAAGGGACAGACATATGTGGGTATTGAATGGAGTGGGACAGATAAAGCAGAGAAGTTATGCAGAGCATGAACCAGTGAGGTGAATCAGCAAAGCAGAGCATTAGATTACAGCAGACACAGCAAGCAGAGAAGTTATGCAGAGCATGTACCAGTGAGGTGAATCAGCAAAGCAGAGCATTAGATTACAGCAGACACAGCAAGCAGAGAAGTTATGCTGAGCATGTACCAGTGAGGTGAATCAGCAAAGGAGAGCATTAGATTACAGCAGACACAGCAAGCAGAGAAGTTATGCAGAGCATGTACCAATGAGGTTATTCCACGGCGACCTCCACCACTGTTCTAAGGGGCATTAAAACCGTCTTGTTAAGCTACTGTGACCTCCACGTCTCTTCAACAGGGCATTGTTATTGTCTTTTTATTCCACTGAGACCTCCACGACTCTGACAAGGGGCATTAAAACCGTCTTGTTAAGCTTCTGTGATGTCCACGTCTCTTCCACGGGGGATTGATATTGTCTTTTTATTCGACTGTAACCTCCACCACTCATCCAAAAGGCATTGATATTGTCTTTTTATTCCACTGTAACCTCCACCACTCTTTCAAGGGGCATTGATATTGTCTTTTTATTCTATTGCGACCTCCACCAATGTTCCAAGGGGCATTTAAACCGTCTTGTTAAGCTACTGTGACCTCCAAGTCTCTTCCAAGGGGCATTAAAACCGTCTGGTTAAACCGCTCTGAGCTCCACAGCTCTTCCAAGGGGCATTGACAATGTCTTTTTATTCCATTGTAACCTTCTGCGCTCTTCCAAGTGCATTGATATTGTCTTTTTATTCCTCTGCGACGTCCACGACTCTTCCAAGGGGCATTAAAACCGTCTTGTTAAGCTACTGTGACCTCCAAGTTTCTTACACAGGGCATTGATATTGTCTTTTTATTCCACTGTAACCTCCACCACTCTTCCAAGGGGCATTGATATTGTCTTTTTATTTTACTGCGACCTCCACCACTCTTCCAAGGGGCATTAATATTGTATTTTTATTCCACTATGACCTCCATGTCTCTTCCAAGGGGCAATGATATTGTCTTTTTATTTAATTGGTACCTCCACCACTCTTCCAAGGGGCATTGATATTGTCTTTTTATTCCACTGTAACCTCCACCACTCTTCCAAGGGGCATTGATATTGTCTTTTTATTTTACTGCAACCTCCACCACTCTTCCAAGGGGCATTAATATTGTCTTTTTATTATACTATGACCTCCATGTCTCTTCCAAGGGGCAATGATATTGTCTTTTTATTTAATTGGTACCTCCACCACTCTTCCAAGGGGCATTGATATTGTCTTTTTATTCCACTGTAACCTCCACCACTCTTCCAAGGGGCATTAATATTGTTTTTTATTCCACTATGACCTCCATCTCTCTTCCAAGAAGTATTAAAACCGTCTTGTTTAGCTACTGTGACCTCCACGTCTATTCCACAGTGTCTTAAAACCTTCTGGTTAAACCACTGTGAACTCCACAGCTCTTCCAATGGGCATTACAACAGTCTAGATAAGCTACTGTGACCTCCACGTCTCTTCCAAGGGGCAATAAACGGTCTGGTTAAACCACTCTGTACTCCACAGCTCTTCCAAGAGGCATCGATATTGTCTTTTTATTCGACTGTAACCTCCACCACTATTCCAAGGGGCTTTGATATTGTCTTTTTACCCACTGCGACCTCCACCACTCTTCCAATGGGCATAAACACCGTCTTGTTATGCTACTGTGACCTCCACGTCCCTTCCACGGGGCATTGATATTGCCTTTTTATTCAATTGTGACCTCCACCACTCATCCAAGGGGCATTAAAACCGTCTTGTTAAGCTACTGTGACCTCCACGTCCCTTCCACGGGGCATTGATATTGCCTTTTTATTCAATTGCGACCTCCACCACTCATCCAAGGGGCATTAAAACCGTCTTGTTAAGCTACTGTGACCTCCAAGTCTCTTCCAAGGGGCATTAAAAATGTCTGGTTAAACCGCTCTGAGCTCCACAGCTCTTCCAAGGGGCATTGACAATGTCTTTTTTTTCCATTGTAACCTTCTGCACTCTTCCAAGTGCATTGATATTGTCTTTTTATTCCTCTGCGACGTCCACGACTCTTCCAAGGGGCATTAAAACCGTCTTGTTAAGCTACTGTGACCTCCAAGTTTCTTACACAGGGCATTGATATTGTCTTTTTATTCCACTGTAACCTCCACCACTCTTCCAAGGGGCATTGATATTGTCTTTTTATTCCACTGTAACCTCCGCCAATCTTCCAAGGGGCATTGATATTGTCTTTTCATTCCACTGCGACCTCCACCACTCTCTTAAGCGGCATTGATATTGTCTTTTAAATCCACAACGATCTCCACCACTCTTCCACGGGCCATTAAAACCGTCTTGTTAAGCTACTGTCACCTTCACGTCCCTTCCAAGGGGCATTAAAACCGTCAGTTTAAACCTCTCTGAACTCCACAGCTCTTGCAAGGGGCATTGATATTGTCTTTTTATTCCACTCTAACCTCCATCACTCTTCCAAGGGGCATTAATATTGTCTTTTTATTCCACTGTGACCTCCACATCTCTTCCAAGGGGCATTGAAATTGTCTTTTTATTTAATTGGAACCTCCACCACTCTTCCAAGAGGCATTGATATTGTCTTTTTATTCCACTGTCACATCCACCATTCTTCCAAGGGACATTGATATTGTCTTTTTATTCTACTGTAACCTCCACCACTCTTCCAAGGGGCATTGATATTGTCTTTTTAATCCACTGCGACCTCTACCACTCCTCCAAGGGTCTTTAAAACAGTCTTGATAAGATTCTGTGACCTCCACGTCTCTTCCAAGGGGCATTAAAACTGAATGGTTAAACCACTCTGAACTCCACAGCTCTTCCAAGAGGCATTGATATTGTCTTTTTATTCAACTGTAACCTCCACCACTCTTCCAAGGGGCATTGATATTGTCTTTTTTTTCCACTGCGACCTCCACCACTCTTCCAATGTGATTTGATAGTCTTTTTAATCCACTGCGACCTCCACCACTCTTCCAAGGGGCATTAAAACCGTCTTCTTAAGCTACTGTGACCTCCACGTCCATTCCACCTGGCATTGATATTGTCTTTTTATTTCACTGCGACCTCCACCACTCTTCCAAGGGGCATTAATAGTGTATTTTTAATCCACTGCGACCTCCACCACTCTTCCAAGGGACATTGATATTGTCTTTTTATTCCACTGCGACCTTCACCCCTCTTCCAAGGAACATTGATTTTGTCTTTTTTTTCCACTGTAACCTCCACCACTCTTCTAAGGGGCATTGATATTTTCTTTTTATTCCACTGTGACCTTCATCACTCTTCCAAGGGGCATCGATAATGTATTTTTAATCCACTGCGACCTCCACCACTCTTCCAAGGGGCATTGATATTGTCTTATAAATCCACTCTTACCTCCACGTCTCTACCAAGGGGCATTAAAACCGTCAATTTAAACCACTCTCAACTCCACAGCTCTTGGAAGGGGCTTTGATATTGTTTTTTATTCCACTGTAACCTCCAGCACTCTAACAAGGGGCATTGATATTGTCTTTTTATACCACTGCGACTTTCACCTCTCTTCCAAGGGACATTAAAACCCTCTTGTTAAGCTACTGTGACATCCACGTCCCTTTCACCGGGCATTGATATTGTCTTTTTATTCCACTGCCACCTCCACCACTCTTCCAAGGGGCATTGGTATTGTCTTTTTAATCCACTGCGACTTCACCACTTTTCCAAGGGGCATTAAAAACGTCTTTTTAAGCTACTGTGACCTCCACGTCACTTCCAAAGGGTATTAAAACCGTCTGGTTTAACTACTCTGAACTCCACAGCTCTTCCAAGGGGCATTGATATTGTCATTTTAATCTGCTCTTACCTCCACTACTCTTCCAAGGGGCATTGACATGGTCTTTTTATTCCACTGCGACCTCCACCACTCTTCTAAGGGGCATTTATATTGTCTTTTTAATCAAATGCGACCTCCACCATTCTTCCAAGGGCCATTAAAACCGTGTTGTTAAGCTACTTTGACCTTCACGTCAATTCCTCGTGTCATTAATACCGTCAATTTAATCCACTCTGAACTCCATAGCTCTTGCAAGGCGCATTGATATTGTCTTTTTATTCCAATGTAGCCTCCAGCACTCTTCAAAGAGGCATTGATATTGTCTTTTTATTCCACTGCAACTTCCACCTCTCTTCCAAGGGACATTAAAATCGTCTTGTTAAGCTGCTGTGACCTCCACGTCTCTTTCACGAGGCATTGATATTGTCTTTTTATTCCACTGTAACCTCCACCACTCTTCTAAGGGGCATTGATATTGTCTTTTTATTCCACTGGGACCTTCACCACTCTTCCAGGTGGCATTGATATTGTCTTTTTAATCCACTGCGACCTCCACCACTCTTCCAAGGGGCATTAAAACCGTATTGTTAAGCTACTGTGAACTCCACGTCTCTTCCAAGGTGCATTAAAACCGTCAATTTAAACCACGCTGAACTCCACAGCTCTTGCAAGAGGCATTGAAATTGTCTTTTTATTCCACTGTTACCTACAGCACTCTTTCAAGGGGCATTGATATAGTATTTTTATTCCACTACGACTTCCACCACTCTCTCAAGGTGCTTTGAAAGCATCTTTTTTAGCTACTGTAACGTCCATGTCTATTCCACGGAGCATTGATATTGTCTTTTTATTCCACTGTATCCTCCACCACTCTTCCAAGGGGTATTGTTATTGTTTTTTTATTCCACTGCGACTTCCACCTCTCTTCTAAGGGGCATTGATATTGTCTTTTTAATCCACTGCGACCTCCACCACTCTTCCAAGGGGCATTAAAACTGTCTTGTTAAGCTACTGTGACCTCCACATCTCTTCCAAGGGGCATTAAAACCGGCTGGTTAAACCACTCTGAACTAGACAGCTCTTCCAAGGGGCATTGATATTGTCTTTTTATTCCACTGTAACCTCCACCATTCTTCCAAGGGGTATTGATATTGTCTTTTTAATGCACTGCTACCTCCACCACTCTTCCAAGGGCCATTAAAACCATCTGGTTAAACCATCCTGAACTCCTTAGCTCTTTCAACAGGCATTGATATTGTCTTTTTATTTCACTGCGACCTCCACCACTCTTTCAAGGGGCATTGATATTGTCTTTTTATTCCACTGCGACCTCCACCACTCTTCCAAGGGGCATTAAAACTGTCTTGTTAAGCTACTGTGACCTCCAAGTGTCTTCCACGGGGCATTGATATTGTCTTTTTAATCCACTATGACCTCCACCACTTTTCCAAGGGGCAATAAAACCATCTGGCAAAACCACTCTGAACTCCACAGCTCTTCCAAGGGGCATTGGTACTGTCTTTTTATTCCACTCTAACCTCCACCACTCTTCCAAGGGGCACTGACATTGTCTTTTTATTCCACTGCGACCTCCACCACTCTTCCAAGGGGCATTAAAACCATATTGTTATGCTACAGTGACCTCCACAACTCTTCCACGGGGCATTGATATTGTCTTTTTATTCCAATGTAACCTCCAGCACTCTACCAAGGGGCAATGATATTGTCTTTTTATTCCACTGCAACTTCCACCTCTCTTCCAAGGGGCATTAAAACCGTCTTGTTAAGCTACTGTGACCTCCTCGTATCTTTCACGGGGCATTGATATTGTCTTTTTATTCCACTGTAACCTCCACCACTCTTCCAAAGGGCATTGATATTGTCTTTTTATTCCACTGGGACCTTCACCACTCTTCCAAGTGGCATTGATATTGTCTTTTTAATCCACTGCGAGCTCCACAACTCTTCCAAGGTGCATTAAAACCACATTGTTAAGCTACTGTGACCTCCACTTCTCTTCCAAGGTGCATTAAAACCGTCAATTTAAACCACTCTGAACTCCACAGCTCTTGCAAGAGGCATTGATATTGTCTTTTTACTCCACTGTAACCTACAGCACTCTTTCAAGTGGCATTGATACTGTCTTATTATTCCACTACGACTTCCACCACTCTCCCAAGGTGCATTAAAAACATCTTGTTTAGCTACTGTAACATCTATGTCTATTCCACGGGGCATTGATATTGTCTTTTTATTCCACTGTATCCTCCACCACTCTTCCAAGGGGTATTGATATTGTCTTTTTATTCCACTGCGACTACCACCTCTCTTCTAAGGGGCATTGATATTGTCTTTTTATTCTACTACGACCTCCACCACTCTTCCAAGAGGCATTAAAACAGTCTTGTTAAGCTACTGTGACCTCCACCACTCTTCCAAGGGGCATTAAAACCATATTGTTATGCTACAGTGACCTCCACAACTCTTCCACGGGGCATAGATATTGTCTTTTTATTCCACTGTAACCTCCATCATTCTTCCAAGGGGCATTGATATTGTCTTTTTAATGCACTGCGACCTCCATCACTCTTCCAAGGGGCATTAAAACCATCTTGTTAAAACACTCTGAACTCCATAGCTCTTTCAAGAGGCATTGATATTGTCTTTTTATTTCACTGTAACCTCCACCACTCTTTCAAAGGGCATTGATATTGTCTTTTTATTCCACTGCGACTTCCACCACTCTTCCAAGGGGCATTAAAACTGTCTTGATAAGCTACTGTGACCTCCACGTGTCTTCCACGAGGCAATGATATTGTATTTTTAATCCACTGTAACCTCCACCACTTTTCCAAGGGGCATTAAAACGGTCTTGTTAATCTACTGTGACCTCCACGTCTCTTCCAAAGGGTAATAAAACCATCTGGTTAAACCACTCTGAACTCCACAGCTCTTCTAAGGGGCATTGGTATTGTCTTTTCATTCCACTCTAACCTCCACCACTCTTCCAAGGGGCACTGACATTGTCTTTTTATTCCACTGCGACCTCCACCACTCTTCTAAGGGGCATTAAAACCATTTTGTTATGCTACAGTGACCTCCACAACTCTTCAACGGGGCATTGATATTGTCTTTTTATTCCACTGCGACCTCCATCATTCTTCCAAGGGGCATTGATATTGTCTTTTTATTCCACTGCCACCTCCACCACTCTTCCAAGGGGCATTGATATTGTCTTTTTAATCCATTGCGACCTCCACCACTTTTCCAAGGGTCATTAAAAACGTCTTTTTAAGCTACTGTGACCTCCACGTCACTTTCAATGGGCATTAAAACCGTCTGGTTAAACCACTCTGAACTCCACAGCTCTTCCAAGGGGCATTGGTATTGGCTTTTTATTCCACTCTGACCTCCACCACTCTTTCAAGGGCATTGACATTGTTTTTTTATTCCACAGCGACCTCCACCATTCTTCCAAGGGGCATTAAAACCATATTGTTAAGCTATAGTGACCTCCACATCTCTTCCACGGGGCATTGATATTGTCTTTTTATTCCACTGTAACCTCCACCAATATTCCAAGGGGCATTGATATTGTCTTTTTAATCCACTGCGACCTCCACCACTCTACCAAGGGGCGTTAAAACAGTCTTGTTAAGCTACTGCGACCTCCACGTCTCTTCCAAGGGGCATTAAAACTGTCTGTTTAAACCACTCTGAACTCCACAGCTCTTCCAAGGGGCATTGATATTGTCTTTTTATTCCACTGTAACCTCCACTACTCTTCCAAGGGGCATTGATTTTGTCTTTTTATTCCACTGCGACCACCACTACTCTTCCAATGGGCATTGTTATTGTCTTTTTAATCCCCCGCAACCTCCACCACTCTTCCAAGGTGAATTAAAACCGTCTTGTTAAGCTACTGTGACCTCCACGTCCCTTGCACAGGCCATTGATATTGTCTTTTTACTCCACTGCGACCTCCACCACTCTTCCAAGGGGCTTTAAAACCATATTGTTAAGCTATAGTGACCTCCACATCTCTTCCACGGGGCATTGATATTGTCTTTTTATTCCACTGTAACTTCCACCAATCTTCCAAGGGGCATTGATATTGTTTTTTTAATTCCACCGCGACCTCTACCACTCTTCCAATGGGCATTAAAATCGTCTTGTAAAGTTACTGTGATCTCCACGTCTCTTCCAAGGAGCGTTAAAATCGTCTGGTTATACCACTCTGAACTCCACAGCTCTTCCAAGGGGCATTATTATTGTCTTTTTATTCCACTGTAACCTCCACCACTCGTCCAAGGGGCATTGATATTGTCTTTTTATTCCACTGCGTCCTCCACCACTCTTCCAAGGGGCATTAAGACCATCTTGTTAAGCTACAGTGACCTCCACAACTCTTCCATGGGGCATTGATATTGTTTTTTTATTCCACTGTAACCTCCACCACTCTTCCAAGGGGCATTGATTTTGTCTTTTTATTCCTCTGCGACCTCTACCACTCTTCCAATGGGCATTGATATTGTCTTATTAATCCACTGCAACCTCCACCACTCTTCAAAGGTGCATTAAAGCCGTCTTGTTAAGCTACTGTCATATCCATGTCTATTCCACGGGGCATTGATATTGTCTTTTTATTCCACTCTAACCTCCACCACTCTTCCAAGTGGCATTGACATTGTCTTTTTATTCCACTGCGACTTCCACCTTTCTTTTAAGGGACATTGATATTGTCTTTTTAATCCACTGCGACCTCTATCACTCTTCCAAGGGGCATTAAAACAGTTTTGTTAAGCTACTGTGACCTCCACGTCTCTTCCAAGGGGAATTAAAACCGTCTGGTTAAACCACTCTGAACTCCACAGCTATTCCAAGGGGCATTGATATTGTCTTTTTATTCCACTGTAACCTCCACCATTCTTCCAAGGGGTATTGATATTGTCTTTTTAATGCACTGCTACCTCCACCACTCTTCCAAGGGCCATTAAAATCATCTGGTTAAACCACTCTGAACTCCATAGCTCTTTCAAAAGGCATTGATATTGTCTTTTTATTTCACTGCGACCTCCACCACTCTTTCAAGGGGCATTGATATTGTCTTTTTATTCCACTGCGACCTCCACCACTCTTCCAAGGGGCATTAAAACTGTCTTGTTAAGCTACTGTGACCTCCACTTGTCTTCCAAGGGGCATTTATATTGTCTTTTTAATCCACTGTGACCTCCACCACTTTTCCAAGGGGCATTAAAACCGTCTTGTTAATCTACTGTGACCTCCACGTCTCTTCCAAGGGGCAATAAAACCATCTGGCAAAACCACTCTGAACTCCACAGCTCTTCCAAGGGGCATTGGTATTGTCTTTTTATTCCACTCTAACCTCCACCACTCTTCCAAGGGGCACTGACATTGTCTTTTTATTCCACTGCGACCTCCACCACTCTTCCAAGGAGCATTAAAACCATATTGTTAAGCTACAGTGACCTCCACAACTCTTCCACGGGGCATTGATATTGTCTTTTTATTCAACTGTAACCTCCACCAATATTCCAATGGGCATTGATATTGTTTTTTTATTCCACTGCGACCTCCACCACTCTTCCAAGGGGCATTAAAACCGTCTTGTTAAGTTACTGTGACCTCCACGTCTCTTCCAAGGAGCGTTAAAACCGTCTGGTTATACCACTCTGAACTCCGCAGCTCTTCCAAGGGGCATTATTATTGTCTTTTTATTCCACTGTAACCTCCACCACTCTTCCAAGGGGTATTGATATTGTCTTTTTATTCCACTGCGTCCTCCACCAGTCCTCCAGGAGGCATTAAAACCGTCTTGTTAAGCTACTGTGACTTCCACGTCTCTTCCACGGGGCATTGAAATTGTCCTTTCATTCCACTGTAACCTCCACCACTCGTCCAAGGCGCATTGATATTGTCTTTTTATTCCACTGCGACCTCCACCACTCTTCCAAGGGGCATTGATATTGTCTTTTTAATCCACTGCCACCTCCACCTCTCTTCCAAGGGGCATTAAAACCGTCTTGTTAAGCTATTGTGACCTCCACATCTCTTCCACTGGGCATTGATATTGTCTTTTTATTTAACTGTAACCTCCACCACTGTTCCAAGGGGCATTGATATTGTCTTTTTTTTCCACTGTAACCTACATCACTCTTCCAAGGGGTATTAATATTGTCTTTTTATTCAACTGTAATCTCCACCACTCTTCCAAGGGGCTTTGATATTGTCTTTTTAATCCACTGCGACCTCCACCACTCTTCCAAGGGGCATTAAAACCATCTTGTTAAGCTACTGTCACCTCCACGTCCCATCCAAGGGGCATTAACACCGCCAATATAAACCACTCTGAACTCCACAGCTCTTGCAAGGGGCATTGATATTGTCTTTTTATTCCAATGTAACCTCCAGCACTCTATCAAGGGGTATTGATATTGTCTTTTTATTCCACTGCAACTTCCACCTCTCTTCCAAGGGGCATTAAACCCGTCTTGCTAAGCTACTGTGACCTCCTCGTATCTTTCACTGGGCATTGATATTGTCTTTTTATTCCACTGTAACCTCCACCACTCTTCCAAGGGGCATTGTTATTGTCTTTTTATTCCACTGGGACCTTCACCACTCTTCCAAGTGGCATTGATATTGTCTTTTTAATCCACTGCGACCTCCACAACTCTTCCAAGGGGCATTAAAACCGTATTGTTAAGCTACTGTGACCTCCACTTCTCTTCCAAGGTGCATTAAAACCGCCAATTTAAACCACTCTGAACTCCACAGCTCTTGAAAGAGCCATTGATATTGTCTTTTTACTCCACTGTAACCTACAGCACTCTTTCAAGTGGCATTGATACTGTCTTATTATTCCACTACGACTTACACCACTCTCCCAAGGTGCATTAAAAACATCTTGTTTAGCTACTGTAACATCAATGTCTATTCCACGGGGCATTGATATTGTCTTTTTATTCCACTGTATCCTCCACCACTCTTCCAAGGGGTATTGATATTGTCATTTTATTCCACTGCGACTACCACCTCTCTTCTAAGGGGCATTGATATTGTCTTTTTATTCCACTGTGACCGCCACCACTCTTCCAAGAGGCATTAAAAAAGTCTTGTTAAGCTACTGTGACCTCCACATCTCTTCCAAGGGGCATTAAAACCGTCTGGTTAAACCACTCTGAACTCCACAGCTCTTCCAAGGGGCATAGATATTGTCTTTTTATTCCACTGTAACCTCCACCATTCTTCCAAGGGGTATTGATATTGTCTTTTTAATGCACTGCGACCTCCACCACTCTTCCAAGGGGCATTAAAACCATCTGGTTAAAAGACTCTGAACTCCATAGCTCTTTCAAGAGGCATTGATATTGTCTTTTTATTTCACTGTAACCTCCACCACTCTTTCAAAGGGCAATGATATTGTCTTTTTATTCTACTGCGACTTCCACCACTCTTCCAAGGGGCATTGAAACTGCCTTGATAAGCTACTGTGACCTCCACGTGTCTTCCACGAGGCATTGATATTGTATTTTTAATCCACTGTAACCTCCACCTCTTTTCCAAGGGGCATTAAAAACGTCTTGTTAATCTACTGTGACCTCCACGTCTCTTCCAAAGGGCAATAAAACCATCTGGTTAAACCACTCTGAACTCCACAGCTCTTCTAAGGGGCATTGGTATTGTCTTTTCATTCCACTCTAACCTCCACCTCTCTTCCAATGGGCATTGACATTGTCTTTTTATTCCACTGCGACCTCCATCATTCTTCCAAGGGGCATTGATACTGTCTTTTTATTCCACTGCCACCTCCACCACTCTTCCAAGGGGCATTGATATTGTCTTTTTAATCCATTGCGACCTCCACCACTTTTCCAAGGGTCATTAAAAACGTCTTTTTAAGCTACTGAGACCTCCACGTCACTTTCAATGGGCATTAAAACTCTCTAGTTAAACCACTCTGAACTCCACAGCTCTTCCAAGGGGCATTGGTATTGTCTTTTTATTCCACTCTGACCTCCACCACTCTTTCAAGGGGCATTGACATTGTTTTTTTATTCCACTGCGGCCTCCACCATTCTTCCAAGGGACATTAAAACTGTCTTGTTAAGCTACAGTGACCTCCACATCTCTTCCACGGGGCATTGATATTGTCTTTAAATTCCACTGTAACCTCCACCACTCTACCAAGGGGCATTGATATTGTATTTTTATTCCACTGCGACCTCCACCACTCTTCCAAAGGACATTGATATTGTCTTTTTAATCCACTGCGACCTCCACCACTCTTCCAAAGGGCATTAAAACCATCTTGTCAAGCTACTGTGACCTCCACGTCTCTTCCAAGAGGCATTAAAACCATATGGTTAAACCAATCTGAACTCCACAGATCTTCCAAGGGGCATTGATAATGTCTTTTTATTCCACTGTATCCTCCACCCCTCTTCCAAGGGGCATTGTTGTTGTCTTTTTATTCCACTGCGACCTCCACCACTCTTCCAAGGGGCATTAAAACCGTCTTGTTAAGCTACTGTGACCTCCATGTCTCTTCCACAGGGCATTGATATTGTCTTTTTATTCCACTGGAACCTCCAACACTCTTCCAAGGTGCATTGATTTTGTCTTTTTATTTCACTGAGACTTCAACTACTCCTTCAAGGAGCATTGACATTGTCTTTTTAATCCACTTCGACCTCCACCACTCTTCAAAGGGGCATTAAAACAGTCTTGTTAATATACTGTGACCTCCACGTCTCTTCCAAGGGGCATTAAAACCGTCAATTTAAACCACTCTCAACTCCACAGCTCTTGCAAAGGGCTTTGATATTGTTTTTTATTCCACAGTAACCTCCAGCACTCTTCCAAGGGGCACTGATATTGTCTTGTTATTACACTGCGACTTTCACCTCTCTTCCAAGGGACATTAAAACCGTCTTGTTAAGCTACTGTGACATCCACATATCTTTCCCGGGGCATTAATATTTTTTTTTATTCCACTGTAAACTCCACCACTCTTCAAAGGGGCAATGATATTGTCCTTTTATTCGACTGCCACCTCCACCACTCTTCCAAGGGGCATTGATATTGTCTTTTTAATCCACTGCAACCTCCACCACTTTTCCAAGGGGCATTAAAAACATCTTTTTAAGCTACTGTGACCTCCAGGTCACTTCCAATGGGCATTAAAACCGTCTGGTTTAACTACTCTGAACTCCACTGCTCTTCCAAGGGGCATTGATATTGTCTTTTTAATACACTGTTACCTCCACCACTCTTCCAAGGGGCATTGGTATTGTTTTTTTATTCCACTGCGACCTCCACTACTCTTCCAAGGGGAATTGATATTGTCTTTTTATTCCACTGCGACCTCCACCACTCTTCCAAGGGGCATTGATATTTTCTTTTTATTCCACTGCGACCTCCACAACTCTTCCAAGGGTCATCGATAATGTCTTTTTAACCCACTGCGACCTCCACCTCTCTTCCAAGGGGCATTAAAACCGTCTTCTTAAGCTACTGCGACCTCAACGTCGCTTCCAAGGGGCATTATAACCTTCAATTTAAACCACTCTGAACTCCACAGCTCTTGCAAGAGGCATTGATATTGTCTTTTTATTCCAGTGTAACCTCCACCACTCTTCCAAGGGGCATTGATTTTGTCTTTTTAATCCACTGCAACCTTCATCTCTCTTCCAAGAAGCATTTAAACCGTCTTGTTTAGCTACTGTGACCTCCACGTCTATTCCACGGTGCCTTAAAACCTTCTGGTTAAACCACTGTGAACTCCAGAGCTCTTCCAAGGGGCATTGATATTGTCTTTTTATTCCACTGTAACCTCCACCACTCTTCTAAGGGTCATTGATATTGTCTTTTTATTCCACTGTAACCTCCACCACTCTTCCAAGGGGCATTGATATTGTCTTTTTATTTCACTGCGACCTCCACCTCTCTTCCAAGGGGCATTAAAACCATCTTGTTAAGCTACTGTGACCTCCAAGTCTCTTCCACGAGGCATTGATATTGTCTTTTTATTCCACTGCGACCTCCACATCTCTTTCAAGGGGAATTGATATTGTCTTTTTATTCCACTGCGACCTCCACCACTCTTCTAACGGGCATTGATATTGTCTTTTTAATCCACTGCGACCTCCACCACTCTTCCAAGGGGTCATTAAAACAGTTTTGTTAAGCTACTGTGGCCTCCACGTCTCTTCCAAGGGGCATTAAAACCGTCTGGTTAAACCACTCTGAACTCCACAGCTCTTCCAAGAGGCATTGATATTGTCTTTTTATTCGTCTGTCACCTCCACCACTCTTCCAAGGGGCATTAAAACCGTCTTGTTAAGCTACTGTGACCTTCACGTCTCTTCCAAGGGGCATTAAAACCGTAAATTTAAACCACTCTGAACTCCACAGCTCTTGCAAGAGGCATTGATATTGTCTTTTTATTCCACTGTAACCTCCACAACTCTTCCAAGGGGCATTGATTTTGTCTTTTTAATCCACTGCGACCTCCATCACTCTTCCAAGAAGCATTGAAAACGTCTTGTTTAGCTACTGTGACCTCCACGTCTATTTCAGGGTGCCTTAAAACCTTCTGGTTAAACCACTGTGAACTCCACAGCTCTTCCAAGGGGTATTGATATTGTCTTTTTATTCCACTGTAACCTCCACCACTCTTCCCAGGGGCATTGATATTGTCTTTTTATTTTACTGCGACCTCCACCACTCTTCCAATGGGCATTAATATTGTCTTTTTATTCCACCTCGACCTCCACCACTCTTCCATGGGTCATTGATATTGTCTTTTTATTCCACTGTAACCTCCAGCACTCTTCCAAGGGGCATTGATATTGTCTTTTTATTCCACTGCAAATTCCAACTCTCTTCCAAGGTGCATTAAAACCGTCTTGTTAAGCTTCTGTGACTTCCACGTCTCTTTCACGGGGCATTTATATTGTCTTTTTATTCCACTGTAACCTCCACCACTCTTCCAAGGGGCAATGATATTGTCTTTTTATTCCCCTGGGACATTCACCACTCTTCCAAGTGGCATTGATATTGTCTTTTTAATCCACTGCGACCTCCACCACTCCTCCAAGGGGCATTAAAACCCTATTGTAAAGCTACTGTGACCTCCACGTCTCTTCCCAGGTGCATTAAAACAGTCAATTTAAACCACTCTGAACTCCATAGCTCTTGCAAGAGGCATTGATATTGTATTTTTACTCCACTCTAACCTCCACCACACTTCCAAAGGGCATTGAGATTGTCTTTTTATTCCACTGCAATCTCCATCATTTTTTCAAGGGGCATTGATATTGTCTTTTTATTCCACTGCCACCTCCACCACTCTTCCAAGTGGCATTGACATTGTCTTTTTATTCCACTGCGACTTCCACCTCTCTTCTAAAGGGCATTGATATTGTCTTTTTAATCCACTGTAACCTCCACCACTTTTCCTATGGGAATTGATATTTTCTTTTTTTTATTATTATTATTATTATTTATTATTATTATAGCGCCATTTATTCCATGGCGCTTTACATGTGATAGGGATATACATAACAAAAGCATTTACATAATCATAACAAAACGAGTCAGCGACTGGTACAGAAGGAGCGAGGACCCTGCCCGCGAGGGCTCACATTCTAGAAGGGATGGGTGAGGATACATTAGGTGAGGGTAGAGCTGGTCGTGCAGCGGTGGTTGCTGCAGGTTGTAGGCTTGTCGGAATAGGTGGGTCTTCAGATTTCTTTTGAAGGTTTCCACGGTCGGAGAGAGTCTGATATGTTGGGTTAGAGAGTTCCAGAGTAGGGGGGATGCACGGGAAAAATCTTGTATACGATTGTGGGAGGAGGAGATAAGAGGGGAGTAGAGAAGGAGATCTTTTGAGGATCGGAGGTTGCGTGCAGGTAAGTACCGGGAGACTAGGTCACAGATGTATGGGGGAGACAGGTTGTGGATGGCTTTGTATGCCATGGTTAGAGTTTTGAACTGGATTCTCTGGGCAATGGGGAGCCAGTGAAGAGATTGACAGAAAGGAGAGGCCGGGGAATAGCGGGGGGACAGGTGAATTAGTCGAGCAGCAGAGTTTAGGATAGATTGGAGAGGCGCAAGAGTGTTGTAAGGGAGGCCACGGAGCAGGAGGTTGCAGTAGTCGAGGCGGGATATGATGAGGGCATGCACTAGTGTTTTTGCAGAGTCTTTGCTGAGGAATGCACGGATTCGGAAGATGTTTTTGAGTTCGAGTTGGCAGGAAGTGGAAAGGGCTTGGATATGTGGCTTGAAGGAGAGATCAGAGTCCAGGGTTACTCCAAGGCAGCGTGCTTGTGGGACTGGGGAGAGTGAACAGCCAGTGACGTTGATGGCTAGGTCAGATGGGGGATGTGTAAGAGAGGGTGGAAAGATGATGAACTCTGTTTTTTCCATGTTGAGTTTTAGAAATCTGTCAGAGAAGAAGGATGACATGGCGGACAGACATTGTGGGATTTTGGTTAGTAGGGAGGAGATATCGGGTCCAGAGAGGTAGATCTGTGTTTCGTCAGCATAGAGTTGATACTGAAAACAGTGAGACTCTATGAGCTGTCCCAGGCCAAAGGTGTAGATGGAGAAGAGCAGAGGTCCTAGAACTGAGCCTTGGGGGACACCGACAGATAGGGGGCGAGATGAGGAGGTGGTGCGTGAGTGGGAGACACTGAAAGTCCTGTCTGTTAAGTATGAGGAGATTAAAAATAGAGCCAAGTCCGTGATGCCAAGAGATGAGAGAATCTGGAGTAAGAGGGAATGGTCCACTGTGTCAAAGGCAGATGACAGGTCCAGAAGAAGGAGGATGGAGTAGTGTCGCTTGGATTTGGCATTTAGTAGGTCGTTGGTGACTTTGGTCAGGGCAGTTTCAGTCGAGTGATGCGGTCGGAAGCCAGATTGCAGGCGGTCGAAGAGGGAGCAGGAGGAGAGGTGGGAGGACAGTTCAAGGTGGACATGTTGTTCTAGTAGTTTTGAGGCAAAGGCGAGGAGTGATATGGGGCGGTAGTTAGTCAGAGAGGAAGCGTCAAGGGAGGGCTTTTTGAGGATGGGTGTGATTGCGGCATGTTTGAAACATGAGGGGAAGACACCGGTTGTTAGTGACAGATTGAAGAGGTGGGTTAGGGTTGGGATGAAGACTGTGGTAAGGTTAGTAATGAGGTGGGATGGGATTGGGTCAAGTTCGCAGGTGGTCAGGTGTGAAGTAGGTTTGTTTTGCTGTAGTGAGTGCGGACTTGAAATTAGTGAGGGATTTCTTGAATGCGATGAAGTGCTCGATGGAGTGAGACCTTTTCCATCTCCGCTACGCAACTCTGGAGGCCCGGCGCAGTTCTTTAGTAAGTTTAGTGTGCCAGGGTTGCCTGTTTTATGTGCGAGATGTGGTGTGTGTGAGAGGGGCGATCGAGTCTAGAGCTGCAGCTATTGTGGTGTTATATGAAGCAGCAGCAACGTCTGCATCGTGTAAGGAATTTATGTCTGTAAGAGGGAGGAGGGATTCAGAGAGTGAGTGTAAGTCAAGGTGTTTGAGATTTCTGCGAGGGTATGCTAGTTTGTGGAGTGGGGATTGTTGCCCCGGGGAGGAGAGAGAAGAGAATGTAAGTAGGCTATGATCAGAGAGAGGAAGAGGTGAGTTAGAGAGGTTAGATAGGGAACAGAGGCGGGTGAAGATGAGGTCCAGTGTGTGGCCATCTTTGTGGGTGGGTGTGGAAGACCTTTGAGTGAGTCCGAAGGAGGAAGTGAGAGATAGGAACTTAGAGACACACGAGTGGGAAGTGTTAATTGGGATGTTGAAGTCACCCATTATGATAGTGGGGATGTCAGTGGAGAGGAAGTGAAGCAGCCAGGTGGTGAAGTGGTCTAAGAAGGTGGTGGCTTGCCCAGGGGGTCGGTAAATGACGGCCAGTTTGAGGTTGGAGGGGGAATAGATGCGCACACAGTGCACCTCAAAGGAGGGGAGTGTAACGGAGGGTGGCAGTGGGATTTGGGTGAAAGCGCAGTGTTCTGATAGGAGAAAACCTACGCCTCTGCCATGTTTGCTGTTGGGGCGGGGGGTGTGGGAAAGGTGGAATCCGCCATATGAAAGTGCAGCTGGGGAGGCTGTGTCAGAGGGGGTGAGCCAGGTTTCAGTGATGGCGAGGAAGGAAAGTTTGTTTGTAATGAAAAGATCGTGGATGAAGGAAAGTTTGTTGCAGACAGAGCGAGCGTTCCATAGAGCTCCTGTTAGAGCAACTAAGGCAGTGGGGATTGGTTGGATGGGTATGAGGATAGAAGGGTTGCGACAGATTGTGGAAGGTCGTGGATAGGAGGAAGAAGTAACTGTGGGGATATGGCGAGGAGGACCAGGATTTGGAGAGATATCTCCATCAGTGAGGAGGAGCTGAGAAAGTGTTAGCAGGTGGGAGCAAGAGAGAGCATGAGGTGGCTGTCTGTGTTTGGAGATCCAGGATTGAATGTTTAGGAATAATTTGGAGGAGGAGGTGAGATGAATGGGGAGGATGGAGGGAGAGATGAAGAGTTTCTTATTAGGTGTAGGGATTTGAGGGGTTACTAGAAAGTGGAGGACTATAGAGGAAAAAGTGAGAGCTAACAGAAACATACTTAAAAGAGAGTAAGTAGTCAAAGTGTTGGTTACCTGACTCCTGCCCTGACTAACTGCCTCTGAAATAACTGCCACTTATCTCCGAAGCCACTTTGCACAAGAAGACGCGTGCACACCCCAGCACCAGTGCACCCCTTACCGAGCTTCTAAATATATAGGGCACATTAAACTATCAGGTGAAGGGCATTGTGGGAGCTGCATATGGCTAAATTAGCAGCTGGTCGTCTCACCAGGAGATGGCTGGGTGATCAAACACAGAGCTAGGACTCTAGTCTCTGCAGTTTAGCACCTCTAAAAATCAGATAAGATCTATAGTGGGGAAGGGACAGACATATGTGGGTATTGAATGGAGTGGGACAGATAAACAGAGAAGTTATGCAGAGCATGTACCAGTGAGGTGAATCAGCAAAGCAGAGCATTAGATTACATCAGACACAGCAAGCAGAGAAGTTATGCAGAGCATGTACCAGTGAGGTGAATCAGCAAAGCAGAGCATTAGATTACAGCAGACACAGCAAGAAGAGAAGTTATGCAGAGCATGTACCAGTGAAGTTATTCCTCTGCGACCTCCACCACTCTTCCAAGGGGCATTGATATTGTCTTTTTAATCCACTGCGACCTCCGCCACTCTTCCAAAGGGCATTGATATTGTCTTTTATTCCACTGTAACCTCCACCACTGTTCTAAGGGGCATTAAAACCATCTTGTTAAGCTACTGTGACCTCCACGTCTCTTCCACAGGGCATTGTTATTGTCTTTTTATTCCACTGCGACATCCACCACTCTGCCAAGGGGCATTAATACCGTCTTGTTAAGCTACTGTGATGTCCACGTCTCTTCCACGGGGCATTGATATTGTTTTTTTATTCCACTGTAACCTCCACCACTCTTCCAAGAGGCATTGATATTGTCTTTTTATTCCACTGTAACCTCCACCACTCTTCCAAGGGACATTGATATTGACTTTTTATTCCACTGCGACCTCCACCACTCTTCCAAAGTTCATTGATATTGTCTTTTAATCCACTGCGACCTCCACCACTCTTCCAAGGGGTATTAAAACCGTCTTGTTAAGCTACTTTGACCTCCACATCTCTTCCAAGGGGCGCTAAAACCATTTGGTTAAACCACTCTGTACTCCACAGCTCTTCCAAGGGGCATTGAGATTGTCTTTTTATTTCACTGTTACTTCCACCACTCTTTCAAGGGGCATTGATATTGTATTTTTATTCCACTGTGACCTCCACCAGTCTTCCATGGGGCATTAAAATGGTCTTGTTAAGCTACTATGACCTCCAAGTCTCTTCCAAGGGGCATTAAAACCATCTGGTTAAACAACTCTGAGCACCACAGCTCTTCCAAGGGGCATTGACAATGTCTTTTTATTCCATTGTAATCTTCTGCACTCTTCCAAGTGTATTGATAATGTATTTTTATTCCTCTGCAACGTCCACGACTCTTCCAAGGGGCATTATAAAAGTCTTATTAAGCTACTCTGACCTCCAAGATTCTTACACAGGGCATTGATATTGTCTTTTTATTCCACTGTAACCTCCACCACTCTTCCAAGGGGCATTGATATTGTCTTTTTATTCCACTGTAACCTCCACTGCTCTTCCAAGGGGCATTGATATTGTCGTTTTAATCCACTGCGACCTCCACCACTCTTCCAACAGACATTGATATTGTCTTTTTTTTCCTCTGCGACCTTCACCCCTCTTCCAAGGAACATTGATATTGTCTTTTTTTCCATTGTAACCTCCACCACTCTTCTAAGGGGCATTGATATTTTCTTTTTATTCCACTGCGACCTCCACAACTCTTCCAAGGGGCATCGATAATGTCTTTTTAACCCACTGCGACCTCCACCACTCTTCCAAGGGGCATTGATATTGTCTTTTTATTCCACTGAGACCTCACCACTCTTCCAAGGTTCATTGATATTGTCTTTTTAATCCACTGCGACCTCCACCACTCTTCCAAGGGGCATTTAAACCATCTTGTTAACCTACTGTGACCTCCACGTCTCTTCCAAGGGGCACTAAAACCATTTGGTTAAACCACTCTGTACTCCACAGCTCTTCCAAGGGGCATTGATATTGTCTTTTTATTTCACTGTAACTTCCACCACTCTTTCAAGGGGCATTGATATTGTATTTTTATTCCACTGTGACCTCCACCACTCTTCCAAGGGGCATTAAAACCATCTTGTTAAGCTACTGTGACGTACAAGTCTCTTCCAAGGGGCATTAAAACCGTCTGGTTAAACCGCTCTGAGCTCCACAGCTCTTCCAAGGGGCATTTACATTGTATTTTTATTCCACTGTAACCTTCTGCACTCTTCCAAGTGCATTGATATTGTCTTTTTATTCCTCTGTGACGTCCACGACTCTTCCAAGGGGCATTAAAACCGCCTTGTTAAGCTACTGTGACCTCCAAGTTTCTTACACAGGGCATTGATATTGTCTTTTTAATCCACTGCGACCTCCATCACTCTTCCAAGAAGCATTGAAACCGTCTTGTTAAGCTACTGTGACCTCCACCTCTATTCCACGGTGCATTAAAACTTTCTGGTTAAACCACTGTGAACTCCACAGCTCTTCCAAGGGGCATTGATATTGTCTTTTTATTCCACTCTAACCTTCACCACTATTCCAAGGGGCATTGATATTGTCTTTTTATTTTACTGCGACCTCCACCATTCTTCCAAGGGGCATTAATATTGTCTTTTTATTCCACTGTGATCTCCACGTCTCTTCCGAGGGGCTTTGATATTGTCTTTTTATTTAATTGGAACCTCCACCACTCTTCTAAGGGTCATTGTTATTGTCTTTTTATTCCACTGTAACCTCCACCATTCTTCCAAGGGACATTGATATTGTCTTTTTATTCCACTGTAACCTCCACCACTCTTCCAAGAGGCATTGATATTGTCTTTTTATTCCACTGTAACCTCCACCACTCTTCCAAGGGGCATTGATATTGTCTTTTTAATCCACTGCGACCTCTACCACTCCTCCAAGGTGCTTTAAAACAGTCGTAATAAGCTTCTGTGACCTCCACGTCTCTTCCAAGGGGCATTAAAACCGCATGGTTAAACCAATCTGAACTCCACAGCTCTTCCAAGATGCATTGATATTGTCTTTTTATTCAACTGTAACCTCCACCACTCTTCCAAGGGGCATTGATATTGTCTTTTTTTTCCACTCCGACCTCCACCACTCTTCCAAGGGGATTTGATAGTCTTTTTAATCCACTGCGACCTCCACCACTCTTCCAAGGGGCATTAGAACCGTCTTGTTAAGCTACTGTGACCTCCACGTCCCTTCCACGGGCATTGATATTGTCTTTTTATTCCACTGCGACCTCCACCACTCTTCCAAGGGGCATTGATATTGTCTTTTTAATCCACTGCAACCTAGACCACTCTTCCAAGGAACATTGATATTGTCTTTTTTTTCCACTGTAACCTTCACCACTCTTCTAAAGGGCATTGATATTTTCTTTTTATTCCACTGCGACCTCCACCTCTCTTCCAAGGGGCATCGATAATGTCTTTTTAATCCACTGCGACCTCCACCACTCTTCCAAGGGGCATTAAACCGTCAATTTAAACCACTCTGAACTCCACAGCTCTTGCAAGAGGCATTGATATTGTCTTTTTATTCCACAGTAACCTCCACCACTCTTCCAAGGGGCATTGATTTTGTCTTTTTAATCCACTGCGACCTCCAAGTCTCCTCCAAGAAGCATTAAAAACGTCTTGTTTAGCTACTGTGACCTCCACGTCTATTCCATGGTGCCTTAAAACCTTCTGGTTAAACTATTGTGAACTCCACAGCTCTTCCAAGGGGCATTGATATTGTCTTTTTAATCCACTGCGACCGCTACCACTCCTCCAAGGGTCTTTAAAACAGTCTTGATAAGCTTCTGTGACCTTCACGTCTCTTCTAACGGGCATTAAAACCGTCTTGTTAAGTTACTGTGACCTCCATGTCTCTTCCAAGGAGCGTTAAAACCATCTGGTTATACCACTCTGAACTCCACAGCTCTTCCAAGGGGCATTATTATTGTCTTTTTATTCCACTGAAACCTCCACCACTCTTCCAAGGGGCATTGATATTGTCTTTTCATTCCACTGCGACCTCCACCAGTCCTCCAAGATGCATTAAAACCGTCTTGTTAAGCTACTGTGACCTCCACGTCTCTTCCAAGGGGCATTGAAATTGTCTTTTTATTCCACTGTAACCTCCACCCCTCGTCCTAGGGGCATTTATATTGTCTTTTTATTCCACTGCGACCTCCACCACTCTTCCAAGGGGCAATGATAATGTCTTTTTATTCCACTGCGACCTCCATCACTCTTCCAAGGCTCATTGATATTGTCTTTTTAATCCACTGCGACCTCCACCACTCTTCCAAGGGGCATTAAAACTGTCTTGTTAAGCTATTGTTACATCCACATCTCTTCCACGGGGCATTGATATTGTCTTTTTATTTAACTGTAACCTCCACCACTGTTCCAAGGGGCATTGACATTGTCTTTTTATTCCACTGTAACCTCCATCACTCTTCCAAGGGACATTGATATTGTCTTTTTATTCAACTGTAACCTCCACCACTCTTCCAACGGGCATTGATATTGTCTTTTTATTCCACTGCGACCTCCACCACTCTTTCAGGGGCATTCATATTGTCTTTTTAATCCACTGCGACCTCCACCACTCTTACAAGCAGCATTAAAACCGTCTTGTTAAGCTACTGTCACCTCCACGTCCTTTCGAAGGGGCATTAAAACCGTCAATTTAAACCACTCTGAACTCCACAGCTCTTGCAAGGGGCATTGATATTGTCTTTTTATTCCAATGTAACCTCCAGCACTCTTCCAAGGGGCATTGATATTGTCTTTTTATTCCACTGCAACTTCCACCTCTCTTCCAAGGGGCATTAAAACCGTCTTGTTAAGCTACTGTGACCTCCACGTCTCTTTCACGGGGCATTGATATTGTCTTTTTATTCCATCGTAACCTCCACCACTCTTCCAAGGGGCATTGATATTGTCTTTTTATTCCACTGGGACCTTCACCACTCTTCCAAGTGGCATTGATATTGTCTTTTTAATCCACTGCGACCTCCACCACTTTTCCAAGGGGCATTAAAACCGTATTATTAAGCTACTGTGACCTCCACGTCTCTTCCAAGGTGCATTAAAACCGTCAATTTAATCCACACTGAACTACACAGCTCTTGCAAGAGGCATTGATATTGTCTTTTTACTCCACTGTAACCTACAGCACTCTTTCAAGGGGCATTGATATTGTCTTTTTATTCCACTACGACTTCCAAAACTCTCCCAAGGTGCATTAAAAACATCTTGTTTAGCTACTGTAACGTCCATGTCTATACCACGGGGCATTGATATTGTCTTTTTATTAAACTGTATCCTCCACCACTCTTCCAAGGGGCAAGGATATTGTCTTTTAATTCCATTGCAACTTCCACCTCTCTTCTAAGGGGCATTGATATTGTCTTTTTAATCCACTGCGACCTCCACCACTCTTCCAAGAAGCCTTAAAACCGTCATGCTAAGCTACTGTGACCTCCACGTCTCTTCCACGGGGCATTGAAATTGTCTTTTTATTCCACTGTAACCTCCACCACTCCTCCAAGGGGCATTTATATTGGCTTTTTATTCCACTGCGCCCTCCACCACTCTTGCAAGAGTAATTGATAATGTCTTTTTATTCCTCTGCGACCTCCACCACTCTTACAAGGGCCATTAAAAGCGTCTTGTTAAGCTATTGTGACCTCCACATCTCTTCCACGGGGCATTGATATTGTCTTTTTATTTAACTGTAACCTCCACCACTGTTCCAAGGGGCAATGACATTGTCTTTTTATTTAACTGTAACCTCCACCACTCTTCCAGGGGCCATTGATATTGTCTTTTTATTCCACTGCGACCTCCACCACTCTTCCAAGGGGCATTCATATTGTCTTTTTAATCCACTGCGACCTCCACCACTCTTCCAAGTGGCATTAAAACCGTATTGTTAAGCTACTGTGACCTCCTCGTCTCTTCCAAGGTGCATTAAAATCGTCAATTTAAACCACTCTGAGCCCCACAGCTCTTGCAAGAGGCATTGATATTGTCTTTTTACTCCACTGTAACCTACAGCACTCTTTCAAGGGGCATTGATATTGTCTTTTAATTCCACTACGACTTCCACCACTCTTCCAAGGTGCATTAAAAACATCTTGTTTAGCTACTGTAACCTCCATGTCTATTCCACTGGGCATTGATATTGTCTTTTTAATCCACTGCGACCTCCACCACTCTTCCAAGAGGCCTTAAAACAGTCTTGTTAAGCTACTGTGACCTCCACATCTCTTCCAAGGGGCATTAAAACCGTCTGGTTAAACCACTCTGAACTCCACAGTTCTTCCAAGGGGCATTGATATTGTCTTTTTATTCCACTGTAACCTCCACCATTCTTCCAATGGGTATTGATATTGTCTTTTTAATGCACTGCGACCTCCACCACTCTTCCAAGGGGCATTAAAACCGTCTTGTTAATCTACTGTGACATCAACGTCTCTTCCAAGGGTCAAGAAAACCATCTGGTTAAACCACTCTGAACTCCACAGCTCTTCCAAGGGGCATTGACAATGTCTTTTTATTCCATTGTAACCTTCAGCACTCTTCCAAGTGCATTGATATTGTCTTTTTATTCCTCTGCAACGTCCACGACTCTTCCAAGGGGCATTAAAACAGTCTTGTTAAGCTACTCTGACCTCCTAGTTTCTTACACAGGGCATTGATATTGTCTTTTTATTCCACTGTAAACTCCACCACTCTTCCAAGGGGCATTGATATTGTCTTTTTATTCCACTGTAACCTCCACCAATCTTCCAAGGGGCATTGATATTGTCTTTTTATTCCACTGCAACCGCCACCACTCTTCTAAGGGGTCATTGATATTGTCTTTTAAATCCACAACGATCTCCACCACTCTTCCAAGGGGCAATAAAACAGTCTTGTTAAGCTACTGTGACCTCCTCGTCTCTTCCAAAGGGCATTAAAACCGTCTGGTTAAACACTCTGAACTCCACAGCTCTTACAAGAGGCATTGATATTGTCTTTTTCTTCGACTGCAACATCCACTACTCTTCCAGGCAGCATTGATATTGTCTTTTTACTCCACTGCGACCTCCACCACTCTTCCAAGGGGCATTGATATTGTCTTTTTAATCAACTGCGACCTCCACCTCTCTTAAAAAGGGGCATTAAAACCGTCTTGTGAAGCTACTGTGACCTCCACGTCCCTTCCACGGGGCATTAATATTGTCTTTTTATTCCACTGCGAACTCCACCACTCTTCCAAGTGGCATTGATATTGTATTTTGAATCCACTGCGACCTCCACCACTCTTCCAAGGGGCTTTAAAACCGTCAATTTAATTCACTCTGAAATCCACAGCTCTTCCAAGGAGCACTGGTATTGTCTTTTTATTCCACCGTAACCACCACCACTCTTCCAATGGGCATTGATATTGTCTTTTTAATCCACTGCAACCTCCACCAATCTTCCAAGGGGCATTGATATTGTTTTTTTATTCCACTGCGACCTCCACCACTCTTCCAAGGGCATTATAACCGTCTTGTTAAGTTACTGTGACCTCCACGTCACTTCCAAGGAGCGTTAAACCGTCTGGTTATACCTCTCTGAACTCAACAGCTCTTCCAAGGGGCATTAATATTATCTTTTTATTCCACTGTGACCTCCACCACTCTTCCAACGGTCATTGATATTGTCTTTTTATTCCACTGTAACAACGACCACTCTTCCAAGGGGCATTGATATTGTCTTTTTATTCCACTGCGACCTCCACATCTCTTCCAAGGGGCATTAAAACAGTCTTGATAAGCTACTGTGACCTCCACGTCTCTTCCAAGGGGCATTAAACCGTCTGGTTAAACCACTCTGTACTCCACAGCTCTTCCAAGAGGCATTGATATTGTCTTTTTTTTCGACTGTAACATCCACCTCTCTTCCAAGGGGCATTGATATTGTCTCTGTTTTAAACTGCGACCTCCACCACTCTTCCAAGGGGCTTTGATATTCTCTTTTTTATCCACTGCGACCTCCACCACTCTTCCAATGGGCATTAAAACCTTCTTGTTATTCTTCTGTGACCTCCACGTCCCTTCCACGGGGCATTGATATTGTCTTTTTATTCCATTGCAACCTCCACCACTGTTCCAAGGGGCATTAAAACCGTCTTGTTAAGCTTTGTGACCTCCAAGTCTCTTCCAAGGGGCATTAAAACCGTATGGTTAAACTGCTCTGAGCTCCACAGCTCTTCCTAGGGTCATTAACAATGTCTTTTTATTCCATTGTAACCTTCTGCACTCTTCCAAGTGCATTGATATTGTCTTTTTATTCCTCTGCGACGTCCACCACTCTTCCAAGGGGCATTAAAACCGTCTTGTTAAGCTACTGTGACCTCCAAGTTTCTTACACAGGGTATTGATATTGTTTTTTTATTCCAATGTAACCTCCACCTCTCTTCCAAGGGGCATTGATATTGTCTTTTTATTCCACTGTAACCTCCACCAATTTTCTAAGGGGAATTGATATTGTCTTTTTATTCCACTGCGACCTCCAAAACACTTCTAAGGGGCATTGATATTGTCTTTTAAATCCACAACGATCTCCACCACTCTTCCAAGGGGCATTAAAACAGTCTGGTTAAACACTCTGATCTCCACAGCTCTTACAAAAGTCATTGATATTGTCTTTTTATTCGACTGTAACATCCACCACTCTTCCAAGCGGCATTGATATTGTCTTTTTATTCCACTGCAACCTCCACCACTCTTCCAAGGGGCATTGATATTGTCTTTTTAATCAACTGCGACCTCCACTTCTCTTCCAAGGGGCATTAAAACCGTCTTGTGAAGCTACTGTGACCTCCATGTCCCTTCCTCGGGGCATTGATATTGTCTTTTTATTCCACTGCGACCTCCACCACTCTTCCAAGGGGCATTGATGTTGTCTTTTTAATCCACTGCGACCTCCACCACTCTTCCAAGGGCCATTGATATTGTCTTTTTAATCCACTGTGACCTCAACGTCTCTTCCAAGGGGCATTAAAACCGTCAATTTAAACCACTCTGAACTCCACAGCTCTTCCAAGGAGCACTGGTATTGTCTTTTTATTCCACTCTAACCTCCACCACTCTTCCAAGGGGCATTGACACTGTCTATTTATTCCACTGCGACCTCCACCACTCTTCCAAGGGGCATTAAGACCATCTTGTTAAGCTACAGTGACCTCCACAACTCTTCCATTGGGCATTGATATTGTCTTTTTATTCCACTGTAACCTCCACCACTCTTCCAAGGGGCATTGATGTTGTCTCTGTTTTCCACTGCGACCTCCACCACTCTTCCAAGGGGCTTTGATATTGTCTTTTTTATCCACTGCGACCTCCACCACTCTTCCAATGGGCATTAAAACCGTCTTGTTATGCTACTGTGACCTCCACGTCCCTTCCACAGGGCATTGATAATGTCTTTTTATTCCATTGTAACCTTCTGCACTCTTCCAAGTGCATTGATATTGTCTTTTTATTCCTCTGCGACGTCCACGACTCTTCCAAGGGGCATTAAAACCGTCATGTTAAGCTACTGTGACCTCCAAGTTTCTTACACAGGGCATTGATATTGACTTCTTATTCCACTGTAACCTCCACCACTCTTCCAAGGGGCATTGATATTGTCTTTTTAATCCACTGCGACCTCCACTACTCTTCTAAGGAACATTGATATTGTCTTTTTTTCCACTGTAACCTCCACCACTCATCTAAGTGGCATTGATATTTTCTTTTTATTCCACTGCGACCTCCACCACTCTTCCAAGGGGCATCGATAATGTCTTTTTAATCCACTTCGACCTCCACCATTCTTCCAAGGGGCATTAAAACCGTCTTGTTAAGCTAATGTGACCTCCACGTCTCTTCCAAGGCGCATTGAAACCGTCAATCTAAACCACTCTGAACTCCACAGCTCTTGCAAGAGGCATTGATATTGTCTTTTTATTTCACTGTAACCTCGACCACTCTTCCAAGGGGCATTGATTTTGTCTTTTTAATCCACTGCGACCTCCATCTCTCTTCCAAGAAGCATTAAGACCGTCTTGTTAAGCTACTGTGACCTCCAGGTCTATTCCACGGTGCCTTAAAACCTTCTGGTTAAACCACAGTGAACTCCACAACTCTTCTAAGGGCCATTGATATTGTCTTTTTATTCCACTATAACCTCCACCACTCTTCCAAGGGGCATTGGTATTGTCTTTTTATTTTACTGCGACCTCCACCACTCTTCCAAGGGGCATTAAAACAGTTTTGATAAGCTACTGTGACCTCCACGTCTCTTCCAAGGGGCATTAAAACCGTCTGGTTAAACCACTCTGAACTCCACAGCTCTTCCAAGAGTCATTGATATTGTCTTTTTATTCGTCTTTAACCTCCACCACTCTTCCAAGGGGCATTAATATTGTCTTTTTGTTCCACTGCGACCTCCACCACTCTTCCAAGAGTCATAGGTATTGTCTTTTTATTCCACTGTAACATCCACCACTCTTCCAAGGGGCACTGATATTGTCTTTTTATTCCACTGCGACCTCCACCTCTCTTCCAAGGGGCATTGATATTGTCTTTTTAATCCACTGTGACCTCCACCACTCTTCCAAGGGGCATTGATATTGTCTTTTTAATCCACTGTGACCTCCACGTCTCTTCCAAGGGGCATTAAAACCGTCAATTTAAACCACTCTGAACTCCACAGCTATTCCAAGGAGCACTGGTATTGTCTTTTTATCCCACTCTAACCTCCACCACTCTTCCAAGGGGCATTGACACTGTCTATTTATTCCACTGCGACATCCACCACTCTTCCAAGGGGCATTAAGACCATCTTGTTAAGCTACAGTGACCTCCACAACTCTTCCATGGGGCATTGATATTGTCTTCTTATTCCACAGTAACCTCCACCACTCTTCCAATGGGCATTAAAACCGTCTTGTTATGCTACTGTGACCTCCACGTCCCTTCCACAGGGCATTGATATTGTCTTTTTATTCCATTGTAACCTTCTGCACTATTCCAAGTGCATTGATATTGTCTTTCTATTCCTCTGCGACGTCCACGACTCTTCCAAGGGGCATTAAAACCGTCATGTTAAGCTACGGTGACCTCCAAGTTTCTTACACAGGGCTTTGATATTGACTTCTTATTCCTCTGTAACCTCCACCACTCTTCCAAGGGGCCTTGATATTGTCTTTTTAATCCACTGTGACCTCCACCACTCTTCCAAGGGACATTGATATTGTCCTTTTATTCCACTGCGACCTTCAATCCTCTTCTAAGGAACATTGATATTGTCTTTTTTTTCCACTGTAACCTCCACCACTCATCTAAGGGGCACTGATATTTTCTTTTTATTCCACTGCGACCTCCACCACTCTTCCAAGGGGCATCGATAATGTCTTTTTAATCCACTGCGACCTCCACCATTCTTCCAAGGGGCATTAAAACCGTCTTGTTAAGCTACTGTGACCTCCACGTCTCTTCCAAGGGGCATTAAAACCGTCAATCTAAACCACTCTGAACTCCACAGCTCTTGCAAGAGGCATTGATATTGTCTTTTTGTTCCACTGTAACCTCGACCACACTTCCAAGGGGCATTGATTTTGTCTTTTTAATCCACTGCGACCTCCATCTCTCTTCCAAGAAGCATTAAGACCGTCTTGTTAAGCTACTGTGACCTCCAGGTCTATTCCGCGGTGCCTTAAAACCTTCTGGTTAAACCACTGTGAACTCCACAGTTCTTCCAAGGGGCATTGATATTGTCTTTTTTTTCCACTGTAACCTCCACCACTCTTCCAAGGGGCATTGGTATTGTCATTTTATTTTACTGCGACCTCCACCACTCTTCCAAGGGGCATTAAAACAGTTTTGATAAGCTACTGTGACCTCCACATCTCTTCCAAGGGGCATTATAACCATCTGGTTAAACCACTCTGAACTCCACAGCTCTTCCAAGAGGCATTGATATTGTCTTTTTATTCGACTTTAACCTCCACCACTCTTCCAAGGGGCATTAATATTGTCTTTTTATTCCACTGCGACCTCCACCACTCTTCCAAGAGTCATTGATATTGTCTTTTTATTCCACTGTAACCTCCACCACTCTTCCAAGGGGCACTGATATTGTCTTTTTATTCCACTGCGACCTCCACCTCTCTTTCAAGGGGCATTAAAACCAATTTGTTAAGCTACTCTGACCTCCAAGTCTCTTCCACGAGGCATTGATATTGTCTTTTTATTGCACTACGACCACCACATCTCTTCCAAGGGGAATTGATATTGTCTTTTTATTCCACTGCGACCTCCACCACTCTTCTAAGGGGAATTGATATTGTCTTTTTAATCCACTGCGACCTCCAGCACTCTTCCAAGGGGTAATAAAACAGTCTTGATAAGCTACTGTGACCTCCACGTCTCTTCCAAGGGGCATTAAACCGTCTGGTTAAACCACTCTGTACTCCACAGCTCTTCCAAGAGGCATTGATATTGTCTATTTAATCGACTGTAACCTCCACCACTCTTCCAAGGGGCATTGATATTGTCTCTGTTTTCCACTGCGACCTCCACCACTCTTCCACAGGGCATTGATATTGTCTTTTTATTCCATTGCGACCACCACCACTCTTCCAAGGGGCATTAAAACCGTCTTGTTAAGCTACTGTGACCTCCAAGTCTCTTTCAAGGGGCATTAAAACCGTCTGGTTAAACCGCTCTGAGTTCCACAGCTCTTCCAAGGGGCATTGACAATGTCTTTTTATTCCATTGTAACCTCCTGCACTCTTCCAAGTTCATTGATATTGTCTTTTTATTCCTCTGCGACGTCCACGACTCATCCAAGGGGCATTGATATTGTCTTTTTAATCAACTGCGACCTCCACCTCTCTTCCAAGAAGCATTAAAACCGTCTTGTGAAGCTCTGATCTCCACGTCTCTTCCACGGGGCGTTGATATTGTCTTTTTATCCACTGCGATCTCCACCATTCTTCCAAGGGGCATTGATAGTGTCTTTTTAATCCACTGCGAACTCCACCACTCTTCCAAGCGACATTGATATTGTCTTTTTAATCACCTGCGACCTCCACCTCTCTTTCAAGGAGCATTAAAACCGTCTTGTTAAGCTACTGTGACCTCCACGTCTCTTCCACGGGGCGTTGATATTGTCTTTTTATTCCACTGCGACCTCCACCACTCTTCCAAGGGGCATTGATATTGTCTTTTTAATCTACTGTTACCTTCACCACTCTTCCAAGGGGCACTGATATTGTCTTTTTATTCCACTGCGACCTCCACCTCTCTTTCAAGGGGCATTAAAACCAACTTGTTAAGCTACTCTGACCTCCAAGTCTCTTCCACGAGGCATTGATATTGTCTTTTTATTGCACTGCGACCACCACATCTCTTCCAAGGGGAATTGATATTGTCTTTTTATTCCACTGCGACCTCCACCACTCTTCTAAGGGAAATTGATATTGTCTTTTTAATCCACTGCGACCTCCACCACTCTTCCAAGGGGTATTAAAACAGTCTTGATAAGCTACTGTGACCTCCATGTCTCTTCCAAAGGGCATTAAACCGTCTGGTTAAACCACTCTGTACTCCACAGCTCTTCCAAGAGGCATTGATATTGTCTATTTAATCGACTGTAACCTCCACCACTCTTCCAAGGGCCATTGATATTGTCTCTGTTTTCCACTGCAACCTCCACCACTCTTCCACAGGGCATTGATATTGTCTTTTTATTCCATTGCGACCACCACCACTCTTCCAAGGGGCATTAAAACCGTGTTGTTAAGCTACTGTGACCTCCAAGTCTCTTCCAAGGGGCATTAAAACCGTCTGGTTAAACCGCTCTGAGTTCCACAGCTCTTCCAAGGGGCATTGACAATGTCTTTTTATTCCATTGTAACCTCCTGCACTCTTCCAAGTGCATTGATATTGTCTTTTTATTCCTCTGCGACGTCCACGACTCATCCAAGGGGCATTGATATTGTCTTTTTAATCAACTGCGACCTCCACCTCTCTTCCAAGAAGCATTAAAACCGTCTTGTGAAGCTCTGATCTCCACGTCTCTTCCACGGGGCGTTGATATTGTCTTTTTATCCACTGCGATCTCCACCACTCTTCCAAGGGGCATTGATAGTGTATTTTTAATCCACTGCGAACTCCACCACTCTTCCAAGCGACATTGATATTGTCTTTTTAATCAACTGCGACCTCCACCTCTCTTTCAAGGAGCATTAAAACCGTCTTGTTAAGCTACTGTGACCTCCACGTCTCTTCCACGGGGCGTTGATATTGTCTTTTTATTCCACTGCGACCTCCACCACCAGGGCCGGCGTCAGCACCCGGCGCACCCGGGCAAATGCCGGGGCCCTGAGCAGGCGGAGGGGCCCACTGGCGGTCGCGCACCCTGCTGGGCTATGGGCGGAGGAGAGCGGTGTCAGCGCCCGCCCTTCTCCGCTGCTTGCTCAGGGCCCCGGCAGCCCGATACTTACCTCTCCCCGTGCCTCCGCAGATCAGCTGTCTTCCTGCTCTGCGCTCCCTGTGACGTCTCAGGTCAGAGGGCGCGGTGACGTCTTTACACCGCGCCCTCCCCTGAGCCGTCACAGGGAGCGCTGAGCGGGAAGACGCTGACAACGCTGGAGTTCGGAGCCGAGCGGCGAGCGGCGGGCAGCAGGCAGCAGGCAGCAGGCAGCAGGCAGCAGGCAGCGGGCAGCAGGTAGCAGGTGAGGAGAAGAGAGGTGAGTATTTGATTTTTTTTTTTTTTTTTTAATGTATGGAGGCATGGGGCATTATAAAGAGGGGAGGGGGGGCATTATAAAGAGGGGAGGGGGGGCATCCTCCATGGAGCATTATAAAGAGGAGGGGTGACTGCCTGCATGGGGCATTATAAGGTGGGGAACAGCCTGCATGGGGCATTATAAAGAGGGGGGGATTCCTGCTTGGGGCATTATAATGAGGAGGGGTGACAGCCTGCATGGGGCATTATAAGGTGGGGACCAGCCTGCATGGGGCATTATAAGGTGGGGAACAGCCTGCACGGGGCATTATAAAGAGAGGGGGGGACATCCTGCATGGGGCATTATAAAGAGGAGGGGTGACAACCTGCATGGGGCAGTATAAAGAGGAGGGGTGACAGCCTGCATGGAGCATTATAAAGAGGAGGGGTGACAGCCTGCATGGGGCATTATAAAGAGGGGGGGCAGCCTGTATGGGGCATTATGTGGGGGGTAACAGCCTGCATGGAGCATTAAAAGGGGGGGCCTGTATGGGGCATTATGTGGGGGGGAACAGCCTGCGTGGAGCATTATAAGGGGGGGGCAGCCTGTATGGGGCATTATGTGGGGGGTAACAGCCTGCATGGAGCATTAAAAGGGAGGGGCCTGTATGGGGCATTATGTGGGGGGTAACAGCCTGCATGGAGCATTATAAGGGGGGGACAGCCTGTATGGGGCATTATGTGGGGGGTAACAGCCTGCATGCAGCATTATATGGGGACCGGTATCCTGTATGGAGCGTTATATGGGGGCCAGTATCCTGTATGGAGCGTTATATGGGGGCCAGTATTCTGTATGGAGCCTTATATGGGGGCCAGTATTCCGTATGGAGCCTTATATGGTAGCCAGTATTCCGTATGGAGCCTTATATGGGGGCCAGTATTCCATATGGGGGCCAGTATTCCGAATGGAGCCTTATATGGGGGCCAGTATTCCGTATGGAGCCTTATATGGGGGCCAGTATTCCTCATGGAGCCTTATATGGGGGCCAGTATTCCATATGGAGCCTTATATAGGGGCCAGTATTCCATATGGGGCCTTATATGGGGGCCAGTATTCCGTATGGAGCCTTATATGGGGGCCAGTATTCCGCATGGAGCCTTATATGGGGGTCAGTATTCCGCATGGAGCCTTATATGGGGGTCAGTATTCCGCATGGAGCCTTATATGGGGGTCAGTATTCCGCATGGAGCCTTATATGGGGGTCAGTATTCCGCATGGAGCCTTATATGGGGGTCAGTATTCCGTATGGGGCCTTATATGGGGGCCAGTATTCCGTATGGGGCCTTATATGGGGGCCAGTATTCCGTATGGGGTCTTATATGGGGGCCAGTATTCCGTATGGGGTCTTATATGGGGGCCAGTATTCCGTATGGGGCCTTATATGGGGGCCAGTATTCCGTATGGGGCCTTATATGGGGGCCAGTATTCCGTATGGGGCCTTATATGGGGGACAGTATTCCGTATGGGGCCTTATATGGGGGCAAGTATTCCGTATGGGGCCTTATATGGGGGCCAGTATTCCGTATGAAGCGTTATATGGGGGCCAGTATTCCGTATGGGCGTTATATGGGGACCAGTATTCCGTATGGAGCCTTATATGGGGGCCACTATTCTGTGTGGAGCGATTCACCGGTTTCTGAGCTATTGTGGAATTTACAATAGATATCACTCATGAAGTGGAATCTTTGCATTGTACTATATATATATATTTCTCCGCCGTATCTCTGCATCATGAATCGTGGTATGTGTTAAAGGGGCCCACTGAGACGCTTTCGCCCGGGGCCCAGAAAAACCTGGAGCCGGCCCTGTCCACCACTCTTCCAAAGGGCATTGATATTGTCTATTTAATCCACTGTAACCTTCACCACTCTTCCAAGGGGCACTGATATTGACTTTTTATTCCACTGCGACCTCCACCTCTCTTTCAAGGGGCATTAAAACCAACTTGTTAAGCTACTCTGACCTCCAAGTCTCTTCCACGAGGCATTGATATTGTCTTTTTATTGCACTGCGACCACCACATCTCTTCCAAGGGGAATTGATATTGTCTTTTTATTCCACTGCGACCTCCACCACTCTTCTAAGGGGAATTGATATTGTCTTTTTAATCCACTGCGACCTCCACCACTCTTCCAAGGGGTATTAAAACAGTCTTGATAAGCTACTGTGACCTCCACGTCTCTTCCAAGGGGCATTAAACCGTCTGGTTAAACCACTCTGTACTCCACAGCTCTTCCAAGAGGCAGTGATATTGTCTATTTAATCGACTGTAACCTCCACCACTCTTCCAAGGGGCATTGATATTGTCTCTGTTTTCCACTGCGACCTCCACCACTCTTCCACAGGGCATTGATATTGTCTTTTTATTCCATTGCGACCACCACCACTCTTCCAAGGGGCATTAAAACCATCTTGTTAAGCTACTGTGACCTCCAATTCTCTTCCAAGGGGCATTAAAACCGTCTGGTTAAACCGCTCTGAGTTCCACAGCTCTTCCAAGGGGCATTGGCAATGTCTTTTTATTCCATTGTAACCTCCTGCACTCTTCCAAGTGCATTGATATTGTCTTTTTATTCCTCTGCGACGTCCACGACTCATCCAAGGGGCATTGATATTGTCTTTTTAATCAACTGCGAACTCCACCTCTCTTCCAAGAAGCATGAAAACCGTCTTGTGAAACTCTGATCTCCACGTCTCTTCCACGGGGCGTTGATATTGCCTTTTTATCCACTGTGATCTCCACCACTCTTCCAAGGGGCATTGATAGTGTCTTTATAATCCACTGCGAACTCCACCACTCTTCCAAGGGACATTGATATTGTCTTTTTAATCAACTGCGACCTCCACCTCTCTTTCAAGGAGCATTAAAACCGTCTTGTGAAGCTACTGTGACCTCCACGTCTCTTCCACGGGGCGTTGATATTGTCTTTTTATTCTACTGCGACCTCTACCACTCTTCCAAGGGGCATAGATATTGTCTTTTTAATCCACTGCGACCTCCACCACTCTTCCAAGGGGCATTGATATTGTCTTTTTATTCCACTGTAACCTCCACCACTCTTCCAAGGGGCACTGATATTGTCTTTTTATTCCACTGCGACCTCCACCTCTCTTCCAAGGGGCATTAAAACCAACTTGTTAAGCTACTCTGCCCTCCATGTCCCTTCCAAGGGGCATTAAAACCGTCTGGTTAAACCACTCTGAACTCCACCACTCTTCCAAGGGGCATTGATTTTGTCTTTTTATTCCACTGCAACCTCCACCACTCTTCCAAGGGGCAATAAAAGTGTCTTGTTAAGCTACTGTGACCGCCACGACCCTTCCACGGGGCATTGATATTGTCTTTTTATTCGACTGCGACCTCCACCACTCTTCCAAGGGGCATTGATATTGTCTTTTTAATCCACTGCGAACTCCACCACTCTTCCAAGGGGCATTAAAACCGTCTTGTTATGGTACTGTGACGTCGACTTCTCTTCCAAGGGGCATTAAAACCATCTGGATAAACCACTCTGAACTCCACAGCTCTTCCAAGGGGCATTTATATTGTCTTTTTATTCCACTCTATACTCCACCGCTCTTCCAAGGGGCATTGACATTGTCTTTTTATTCCACTGCGACCTCCACCACTCTTCCAAGGGGCATTAAAACCATATTGTTAAGCTACAGTGACCTCCACATCTCTTCCACGGGGCATTGATATTGTCTTTTTATTCCACTGCGACCTCCACCAATCTTCCAAGGCGCATTGATATTGTTCTTGTATTCCACTGCGACCTCCACCACTCTTCCAAGGGGCATTAAAACCGTCTTGTTAAGTTACTGTGACCTCCACGTCTCTTCCACGGGGCATTGAAATTGTCTTTTTATTCCACTGTAACCTCCACCACTCGTCCAAGAGGCATTGATATTGTCTTTTTATTCCACTGCGACCTCCATCAGTCCTCCAAGAGGCATTAAAACAGTCTTGTTAAGCTACTGTGACCTCCACGTCTCTTCCACGGGGCATTGAAATTGTCTTTTTATTCCACTGTAACCTCCACCACTCTTCCAAGGGGCATTGATAATGTCTTTTTATTCCTCTGCGACCTGCACCACTCTCCCAAGGTGCATTAAAACCGTCTTGTTAAGCTATTGTGACCTCCACATCTCTTCCACGGGGCATTGATATTGTCTTTTTATTTAACTGTAACCTCCACCACTGTTCAAAGGGACATTGATATTGTCTTTTTATTCCACTGTATCCTCCATTACTCTTCCAAGGGGCATTGATATTGTCTTTTTATTCAGCTGTAACCTACACCACTCTTCCAAGGGGCATTGATATTGTCTTTTTATTCCACTGCGACCTCCACCGCTCTTACAAGGGGCATTCATATTGTCTTTTTAATCCACTGCAACCTCCACCTCTCTTCCAAGGGCCATTAAAACCGTCTTGTTAAGCTACTGTCACCTCCACCTCACTTCCAAGGTGCATTAAAACCGTCAATTTAAACCACTCTGAACTTCACAGCTCTTGCAAGGGGCATTGATATTGTCTTTTTATTCCACTGTAACCTCCACCACTCTTCCAAGGGGCATTGATATTGTCTTTTTATTCCACTGGGACCTTCACCACTCTTCCAAGTGGCACTGATATTGTCTTTTTAATCCACTGCGACCTCCACCACTCTCCAAGGGGCATTAAAACCGTATTGTTAAGCTACTGTGACCTCCACATCTCTTCCAAGGTGCATTAAAATTGTCAATTTAAACCACTCTGAACTCCACAGCTCTTGCAAGAGGCATTGATATTGTCATTTTACTCCACTTTAACCTACAACACTCTTTCAAGGGGCATTGATATTGTCTTTTAATTCTACTACGACTTCCACCGCTATCCCAAGGTGCATTAAAAACATCTTGTTTAGCTACTGTACCGTCCATGTCTATTCCACGGGGCATTGTTACTGTCTTTTTATTCCACTGTATCCTCCACCACTCTTCCAAGGGGTATTGATATTATCTTTTTATTCCACTGCGATATCCACCTCATTTCTAAGGGGCATTGATATTGTCTTTTTAATCCACTGCGACCTCCACCACTCTTCCAAGAGGCATTAAAACAGTCTTGTTAAGCAACTGTGACCTCCACATCTCTTCCAAGGGGCATTAAAACCGTCTGGTTAAACCACTCTGAACTCCACAGCTCTTCCAAGGGGCATTGATATTGTCTTTTTATTCCACTGTAACCTCCACCATTCTTCCAAGGGGTATTGATATTGTCTTTTTAATGCACTGCGACCTCCACCACTCTTCCAAGGGGCATTAAAACCGTCTTGTTAAGCTACTGTCACCTCCACGTCCCTTCCAAGGGGCATTAAAACCGTCAATTTAAAACACTCTGAACTCCACAGCTCTTGCAAGGGACATTGATATTGTCTTTTTATTCCAATGTAACCTCCAGCACTCTTCCAAGTGGCATTCATATTGTCTTTTTAATCCACTGCGACCTCCACCACTCTTCCAAGGGGCATTAAAACCGTCTTGTTAAGCTACTGTCACCTCCACGTCCCTTCCAAGGGGCATTAAAACCGTCAATTTAAACCTCTCTGAACTCCACAGCTCCTGCAAGGGGTATTGATATTGTCTTTTTATTCCACTGTAATCTCCACCACTCTTCCAAGGGGCATTGATATTGTCTTTTTTTCCACTGCCACCTCCACCACTCTTCCAAGGGGCATTGATATTGTCTTTTTAATCCACTGCGAACTCCACCACTTTTCCAAGGGGCATTAAAAATGTCTTTTTAAGCTACTGTGACCTCCACGTCACTTCCAATGGGCATTAAAACTGTCTGGTTTAACTACTCTGAACTCCACTGCTCTTCCAAGGGGCAGTGAGATTGTCTTTTTAATCCACTGTTATCTCCACCACTCTTCCAAGGGGCATTGATATTGTTTTTTTCTTCCACTGCGACCTCCACTACTCTTCCAAGGGTCATTGATATTGTCTTTTAATTCCACTGCGACCTCTACCACTCTTCTAAGGGGCATTTATATTGTCTTTTTAATCAACGGCGACCTCCACCACTCTTCCAAGGGCCATTAAAACCGTGTTGCTAAGCTACCTTGACCTTCACGTCAATTCCACGGGGCATTAAAACCGTCAATTTAAACCACTCTGAACTCCACAGCTCTTGCAAGGGGCATTGATATTGTCTTTTTATTCCAATGTAACCTCCAGCACTCTTCCAAGGGGCATTGATATTGTCTTTTTATTCCACTGCACCTTCCACCTCTCTTCCAAGGGGCATTAAAACCGTCTTGTTAAGCTGCTGTGACCTCCACGTTTCTTTCATGGGGCATTGATATTGTCTTTTTATTCCACTGTAACCTCCACCACTCTTCCAAGGGGCATTGATATTGTCTTGTTATTCCACTGGTACCTTCACAACTCTTCCAAGTGGCATTGATATTGTCTTTTTAATCCACTGCGACCTCCACCACTCTTCCAAGGGGCATTAAAACCGTATTGTTAAGCTTCTTTGACCTCCACGTCTCTTCCAAGGTGCATTAAAACCATCAATTTAAACCACTCGGAACTTCACAGCTCTTGCAAGAGGCATTGATATTGTCTTTTTATTCCAATGTAACCTCCAGCACTCTTCAAAGAGGCATTAATATTGTCTATTTAATCCACTGCGACCTCCACCACTCTTCCAAGGGGCATTAAAACCGTCTTGTTAAGCTACTGTCACCTCCACGTCCCTTCAAGGGGGCATTAAAACTGTCAATTTAAACAACTCTGAACTCCACAGCTCTTGCAAGGGGCATTGATATTGTCTTTTTACTCCACTGTAACCTACAACACTCTTTCAAGGGGCATTGATATTGTCTTTTAATTCCAATACGACTTTCACCGCTATCCCAAGGTGCATTAAAAACATCCTGTTTAGCTACTGTACCGTCGATGTCTATTCCATGGGGCATTGTTTCTGTCTTTTTATTCCACTGTATCCTCCACCACTCTTTCAAGGGGCAATGATATTGTCTTTTTATTCCACCGCGACTTCCGACTCTTTTCTAAGGGGCATTGATATTGTCTTTTTAATCCACTGCGACCTCCACCACTCTTCCAAGAGGCATTATAACAGTCTTGTTAAGCAACTGTGACCTCCACATCTCTTCCAAGGGGCATTAAAACCGTCTGGTTAAACCACTCTGAACTCCACAGCTCTTCCAAGGGGCATTGATATTGTCTTTTTATTCCACTGAAACCTCCACCATTCTTCCAAGGGGTATTGATATTGTCTTTTTAATGCACTGCGACCTCCACCACTCTTCCAAGGGGAATTAAAACCGTCTTGTTAAGCTACTGTCACCTCCACGTCCCTTCCAAGGGGCATTAAAACCGTCAATTTAAAACACTCTGAACTCCACAGCTCTTGCAAGGGACATTGATATTGTCTTTTTATTCCAATGTAACCTCCAGCACTCTTCCAAGTGGCATTCATAATGTCTTTTTAATCCACTGCGACCTCCACCACTCTTCAAGGGGCATTAAAACCGTCTTATTAAGCTACTGTCACCTCCACGTCCCTTCCAAGGGGCATTAAAACCGTCAATTTAAACCACTCTGAACTCCACAGCTCTTGCAAGGGGTATTGATATTGTCTTTTTATTCCAATGTAACCTCCAGCACTCTTCCAAGGGGCATTGAGATTGTATTTTTTTTCCTCTGTAACCTCCACCACTCTTCCAAGGGGCAATGATATTGTCTTTTTATTCCACTGGGACCTTCACCACTCTTCAAAGTGGCATTGATATTGTCTTTTTAATCCACTGCGACCTCCACCACTCTTCCAAGGGGTATTAAAACCGTATTGTTAAGCTACTGTGACCTCCACGTCCCTTCCAAGGTGCATTAAAACCATCAATTTAAACCAATCTGAACTCCACAGCTCTTGCAAGAGGCATTGATATTGTCATTTTACTCCACTGTAACCTACAACACTCTTTCAAGGGGCATTAATATTGTCTTTTTATTCAACTACGACTTCCACCACTCTCCCAAGGTGCATTAAAAACATCTTGTTTAGCTACTATAATGTCCATGTCTATTCCACGGGGCATTGATACTGTCTTTTTATTCCACTGTATCCTCCACCACTCTTCCAAGGGGTATTGATATTGTCTTTTTATTCCACTGCGACTTCCACCTCTCTTCTAAGGGGCATTGATATTGTCTTTTTAATCCACTGCGAACTCCACCACTCTTCCAAGAGGCATTAAAACAGTCTTGTTAAGCTACTGTGACCTCCACGTCTCTTCCAAGGGGCATTAAAACTGTCTGGTTAAACCACTCTGAAATCCACAGCTCTTCCAAGTGGCATTGATATTGTCTTTTTATTCCACTGCGACCTCCACCACTCTTCCAAGGGGCATTAAAACTGTCTTGTTAATCTACTGTGTCCTCCACATGTCTTCCACGGGGCATTGATATTGTCTTTTTAATCCACTGTGACCTCCACCACTTTTCCAAGGGGCATTAAAACCATCTTGTTAATCTACTGTGACCTCCACGTCTCTTCCAAGGGGCAAAAAAACTGTCTGGTTAAACTACTCTGAACTCCACAGCTCTTCCAAGGGGCATTGATATTGTCTTTTTTTTCCACTGCGACCTCCACCACTCTTCCAAGGGGCATTAAAACTGTCTTGTTAATTTACTGTGTCCTCCACATGTCTTCCAAGGGGCATTGGTATTGTCTTTTCATTCCACTCCACCCTCCACCACTCTTCCAAGGGGCATTGACATTGTCTTTTTATTCCACTGCGACCTCCATCATTCTTCCAAGGGGCATTGATATTGTCTTTTTATTCCACTGCCACCTCCACCACTCTTCCAAGGGGCATTGATATTGTCTTTTTAATTCACTGCGACTTCCACCACTTTTCGAAGGGGCATTAAAAACGTCTTTTTAAGCTACTGTGACCTCCACGTCACTTCCAATGGCCATTAAAACCGTTTTATTAAACCACTCTGAACTCCACAGCTCTTCCAAGGGGCATTGGTATTGTCTTTTTATTCCACTCTAACCTCCACCACTCTTCCAAGGGGCATTGACATTGTCTTTTTATTCCACTGCGACCTCCACCATTCTTCCAAGGGGCATTAAAACTGTCCTGTTAAGCTACAGTGACCTCCACATCTCTTCCACGGGGCATTGATATTGTCTTTAAATTCCACTGTAACCTCCACCACTCTACAAAGGGGCATTGATATTGTATTTTTATTCCAGTGTGACCTCCACCACTCTTCCAAAGGGCATTGATATTGTCTTTTTAATCCACTACGACCTCCACCACTCTTCCAAAGGGCATTAAAACCATCTTGTTAAGCTACTGTTACCTCCACGTCTCTTGCGAGGGGCATTAAAACCGTCTGGTTAAACCACTCTGAACTCCACAGCTCTTCCAAGGGGCATTGACATTGTCTTTTAATTCCACTGCGACCTCCATCATTCTTCCAAGGGGCATTGATATTGTCTTTTTATTCCACTGCCACCTCCACCACTCTTCCAAGGGGCATTGATATTGTCTTTTTAATCCACTGCGACCTTCACCACTTTTCCAAGCGGCATTAAAAACGTCTTTTTAAGCTACTGTGACCTCCACGTCACTTCCAATGGCCATTAAAACCGTTTTATTAAACCACTCTGAACTCCACAGCTCTTCCAAGGGGCATTGGTATTGTCTTTTTATTCCACTCTAACATCCACCACTCTTCCAAGGGGCATTGACATTGTCTTTTTATTCCACTGCGACCTCCACCATTCTTCCAAGGGGCATTAAAACTGTCCTGTTAAGCTACAGTGACCTCCACATCTCTTCCACGGGGCATTGATATTGTCTTTAAATTCCACTGTAACCTCCACCACTCTACAAAGGGGCATTGATATTGTATTTTTATTCCAGGGCGACCTCCACCACTCTTCCAAAGGGCATTGATATTGTCTTTTTAATCCACTACGACCTCCACCACTCTTCCAAAGGGCATTAAAACCATCTTGTTAAGCTACTGTTACCTCCACGTCTCTTCCGAGGAGCATTAAAACCGTCTGGTTAAACCACTCTGAACTCCACAGCTCTTCCAAGGGGCATTGATATTGTCTTTTTATTCCACTGCAACCTCCACCACTCTTCCAAGGGGGATTGATTTTGTCTTTTTATGCCACTGCGACCTCCACCACTCTTCCTCGGGGCATTGATATTGTCTTTTTAATCCACTGCAAGCTCCACCACTCTTCCATGTGGCATTAAAACCGTCTTGTTAAGCTACTGCGACCTCCACGTCTCTTCCATGGGGCATTAAAACCGTATGGTTAAACCAATCTGAACTCCACAGGTCTTCCAAGGGGCATTGATATTGTCTTTTTATTCCACTGTATTCTCCACCACTCTTCCAAGGGGCATTGATATTGACTTTTTAATTCACTGCGACCTCCACCACTCTTCCAAGGGGTATTAAAACCATCTTGTTAAGCTACTGTGACCTCCATGTCTCTTCCACAGGGCACTGATATTGTCTTTTTATTCCACTTCGACCTCCACGACTCTTCCAAGGGGCATTAAAAAATTCTTGTTAATCTACTGTGACCTCCAAGTCTCTTCCAAGGGGCATTAAAACCGTTAATTTAAACCACTCTCAGCTCCACAGCTCTTGCAAGGGTTTTGATATTGTTTTTTATTCCACTGTAACCTCCAGCACTTTTCCAAGGGGCATTGATATTGTCTTTTTATTCCACTGAGACTTTCACCTCTCTTCAAAGGGATATTAAAACCGTCTTGTTAAGCTTCTGTGACATCCACGTCTTTTTCACGGGGCATTGATATTGTCTTTTTATTCCACTGTAATCTCCACCACTCTTCCAAGGGGCATTGTATTGTCTTTTTATTCCACTGCCACCTCCACCACTCTTCCAAGGGGCATTGATATTGTCTTTTTAATCCACTGCGAACTACACCACTTTTCCAAGTGGCATTAAAAATGTCTTTTTAAGCTACTGTGACCTCCACGTCACTTCCATTGGGCATTAAAACTGTCTGGTTTAACTACTCTGAACTCCACTGCTCTTCCAAGGGGCATTGAGATTGTCTTTTTAATCCACTGTTATCTCCACCACTCTTCCAAGGGGCATTGATATTGTTTTTTTCTTCCACTGCGACCTCCACTTCTGTTCCAAGGGTCATTGATATTGTCTTTTAATTCCACTTCGACCTCTACCACTCTTCTAAGGGGCATTTATATTGTCTTTTTAATCAACCGCGACCTCCACCACTCTTCCAAGGGCCATTAAAACCGTGTTGCTAAGCAACCTTGACCTCCACGTCAATTCCACGGGGCATTAAAACCGTCAATTTAAACCACTCTGAACTCCACAGCTCTTGCAAGGGGCATTGATATTGTCTTTTTATTCCAATGTTACCTCCAACACTCTTCCAAGGTGCATTGATATTGTCTTTTTATTCCACTGCAGCTTCCACCTCTCTTCCAAGGGGCATTAAAACCGTCTTGTTAAGCTACTGTGACCTCCACGTTTCTTTCACGGGGCATTGATATTGTCTTTTTATTCCACTGTAACCTCCACCACTCCTCCAAGGGGCATTGATATTGTCTTTTTATTCCACTGGGACCTTCACCACTCTTCCAAGTGGCATTGATATTGTCTTTTTAATCCACTGCGACCTCTACCACTCTTCCAAGGGGCATTAAAGCCGTCTTGTTAAGCTACTGTCACGTCCATGTCTATTCCACCATTTCTTTCACGGGGCATTGATATTGTCTTTTTATTCCACTGTAACCTCCACCACTCTTCCAAGGGGCATTGATCTTGTCTTTTTATTCCACTGCGACTTCTGCCTCTCTTCTAACGGGCATTTATATTGTCTTTTAAATCCACTGCGACCTCGACTACTCTTCCAAGAGCATTAAAACAGACGTGTTAAGCTACTGTGACCTCCACGTCTCTTCCAAGGGGCATTAAAATCGTCTGGTTAAAACACTCTGAACGCCACAGCTCTTTCACGGGGCATTGATAGTGTCTTTTTATTCCAGTGTAACCTTCACCACTCTTAGAAGGGGCATTGATATTGTCTTTTTATTCCACTGCGACATGCACCACTCTTCCAAGGGGCATTGATATTGTCTTTATATTCCACTGCGAACTCCACCACTCTTCCAAGAGGCATTGATATTGTCTTTTTAATCCACTGCGACCTCCACCACTTTTCCAAGGGGCATTAAAATCGTTTTGTTAAGCTACTGTGACCTCCACGTCACTTCCAAGGGGCATTAAAACTGTCTGGTTTAACTTCTCTGAACTCCACAGCTCTTCCAAGGGGCATTGATATTGTATTTTTATTCCACTGTAACCTCCACCACTCTTCCAAGCGAAATTGATATTATCTTTTTATTCCACTGTGACCTCCACTACTCTTCCAAGGGGTCATTGATATTGTCTTTTTATTCCACTGCGACCTCCACCACTTTTCCAAGGGGCATTAAAACCGTCTTGTTAAGCTACTGTGACCTCCACGTCTCTTCCAAGGGGCATTAAAACCATCAATTTAAACCACTCTGAACTCCACAGCTCTTGCAAGAGGCATTGATATTGTCTTTTTATTCCACTGCAACCTCCACCATTTTTCCAAGGGGCTTTAAAACTGTCTTGTTAAGCTACAGTGACCTTTACATCTCTTCCACTGGGCATTGATATTGTCTTTTTATTCCAGTGTAACCTCCACCACTCTACCAGGGGGCATTGATATTGTATTTTTATTCCACTGCGACCTCCATCACTCTTCCAAGGGTATTGATATTGTCTTTTTAATCCACTGCGACCTCCACCACTATTCCAAGGGGCATTAAAACCATCTTGTTAAACTATTATGACCTCGATGTCTCTTCCACTGGGCATTGTTATTGTCTTTTTATTCCACTGTAACCTCCACCACTCTTCCAAGGGGCATTGAAATTGTCTTTTTATTCCACTGCTACCTCCACCACTCTTCCAAGGGGCATTAATATTGTCTTTTTAATCCACTGTGACCGCCACCATTCTTCCTTGTGGCATTAAAACAGTCTTTTTAAGCTACTGTGACCTCCACGTCTCTTCCAAGGGGCAATAAAACCGTATGGTTAAACCACTCTGAACTCCAAAGTTCTTCCAAGGGGCATTGATATTGTCTTTTTATTCCACTGTAACCTACAACACTCTTCCATGGGGCATTGATATTGTCTTTTTATTCAACTGAGACTTCCACCACTCCTTCAAGGAGCATTGACATTGTCTTTTTAATCCACTTTGACCTCCACCACTTTTCCAAGGGGCATTAAAACAGTCTTGTTAATCTACTGTGAACTCCACGTCTCTTCAAAGAGGCATTTAAACCATCAATGTAAACGACTTCCAACTCCGCAGCTCTTGCAAGGGGCATTGATATTGTCTTTTTATTCCACTGTAACCTCCACCACTCTTACAAGGGGCATTGATATTGTCTTTTTATTCCACTGCGACCTCCACCACTCTTCCAAGGGGCATTGATATTGTCTTTTTTATCCACTTCGACCTCCACCACTTTTCCAAGGGGCATTAAAAAAGTCTTGTTAATCTACTGTAACCTCCACTTCTCTTCCAAGGGGCATTAAAACCGTCAATTTAAACTACTCTCAGCTCCACAGCTCTTGCAAGGGGCTTTGATATTGTTTTTTATTCCACTGTAACCTCCAGCACTCTTCCAATGGGCATTGATATTGTCTTTTTATTCCACTGCGACTTTCACCTCTCTTCCAAGGGACATTAAAACCATCTTGTTAAGCTACTGTGACATCCACATCTCTTTCATCGGGCATTGATATTGTCTCTTATTCCACTGTAACCTCCACCACTCTTCCAAGGGACATTGATATTGTCTTTTTATTGTACTGCTACCTCCACCACTGTTCCATGGGACATTAAAACCATCTTGTTAAGCTACTGTGACCTCCATGTCTCTTCCACAGGGCATTGATATTGTCTTTTTCTTCCACTGTAACCTCCAACACTTTTCCAAGGGACATTGATATTTTCTTTTTATTCAACTGAGACTTCCACCACTTCTTCAAGGAGCATTGACATTGTCTTTTTAATCCACTTTGACCTCCACCACTCTTCTAAGGGGCTTTAAAACAGTCTTGTTAATATACTGTGAACTCTACGTCTCTTCCAAGGGGCATTAAAACGGTCAATTTATACCACTCTCAACTCCACAACTCTTGCAAAGGGCATTGATATTATCTTTTTATTCCACTGTAACCTCCAGCACTCTTCCAAGGGGCATTGATATTGTCTTTTTATTCCACTGCGACTTCCACCTCTCTTCCAAGGGGCATTAAAACCGTCTTCTTAAACTACTGTGACATCCACGTCTCTTTCACTGAGCATTGATATTGTCTTTTTATTCCACTGTAACCTTCACCACTCTTAGAAGGGGCATTGATATTGTCTTTTTATTCCACTGCGACCTCCACCACTCTTCCAAGGGGCATTGATATTGTCTTTTTATTCCACTGCGACCTCCACCACTCTTCCAAGAGGCATTGATATTGTCTTTTTAATCCACTGCGACCTCCACCACTTTTCCAAGGGGCATTAAAATCATTTTGTTAAGCTACTGTGACCTCCACGTCACTTCCAAGGGGCATTAAAACCGCCTGGTTTAACATCTCTGAACTCCATAGCTCTTTCAAGGGGCATTGATATAGTCTTTTTATTCCACTGGGACCTCCACCACTCTTCCAAGGGGCATTTATATTGTCTTTTTAATCCACTTCGATCTCCACCACTTTTCCAAGGGGCATTAAAACCGTCTTGTTAAGCTACTGTGACCTCCACGTCTCTTCCAAGGGGCATTAAAACCATCAATTTAAACTACTCTGAACTCAACAGCTCTTGCAAGAGGCATTGATATTGTCTTTTTATTCCACTGCGACCTCCATCTCTCTTCCAAGAAGCATTGAAACCGTCTTGTTTAGCTACTGTGACCTCCACGTCTATTCCACGGTGCCTTAAAACCTTCTGGTAAAACCACTGTCAACTCCACAGCTCTTCCAAGGGGCATTGATATTGTCTTGTTATTCCACTGTAACCTCCACCACTCTTCAAAGGGGCATTGATATTGTCTTTTTATTTTACTGCGACCTCCACCACTCTTCCAAGGGGCATTAATATTGTCTTTTTTTTCCACTGCGACCTCCATCACTCTTCCAAGAGTCTTTGATATTGTCTTTTTATTCCACTGCGACCTCCACCTCTCTTCCAAGGGGCATTAAAACCATCTTGTTAAGCTACTGTGACCTCCAAGTCTCTTCCACGAGGCATTGATATTGTCTTTTTATTCCACTGCCACCTCCACATCTCTTCCAAGGGGAATTGATATTGTCTTTTTAATCCACTGCGACCTCCACCACTCTTCCAAGGGGCATTAAAACAGTTTTGATAAGCTACTGTGACCTCCACGTCTCTTCCAAGGGGCATTAAAACAGTCTGGTTAAACCACTCTGAACTCCACAGCTCTTCCAAGAGGCATTGATATTGTCTTTTTATTTGACTGTAACCTCCACCACTCTGCCAAGGGGCATTAAAACCGTCTTGTTAAGCTACTGTGACCTCCACTTCTCTTCCAAGGTGCATTAAAACGTCAATTTAAACCACTCTGAACTCCACAGCTCTTGCAAGAGGCATTGATATGGTCTTTTTATTCCACTGTAACCTCCACCACTATTCCAAGGGGCGTTGATTTTGTCTTTTTAATCCACTGCGACCTCCATCACTCTTCCAAGAAGCATTAGAACCGTCTTGTTTAGCTACTGTGACCACCATGTCTATTCCACGGTGCCTTAAAACCTTCTGGTTAAACCACTGTGAACTCCACAGCTCTTCCAAGGTGCATTGATATTGTCATTTTATTCCACTGTAACCTCCACCACTCTTCCAGGGGGCACTGATACTGTCTTTTTATTTTACTGCGACCTCCACCACTCTTCCAAGGGGTATTAATATTGTCTTTTTATTCCACTGCGACCTCCACCACTCTTCCAAGGGTCATTGATATTGTCATTTTATTCCACTGTAACCTCCACCACTCTTCCAAGGGGCATTGATATTTTCTTTTTATTCCACTGCGACCTCCACCTCTCTTCCAAGGGGCATTAAAACCATCTTGTTAAGCTACTGTGACCTCCAAGTCTCTTCCACGAGACATTGATATTGTCTTTTTATTCCACTGCGACCTCAACATCTCTTCCAAGGGGAATTGATATTGTCTATTTATTCCACTGCGACCTCCACCTCTCTTCTAAGGGGCATTGATATTCTCTTTTTAATTCACTGTGACCTCCACCACTTTTCCAAGGGGCATTAAAACCGTCTTGTTAAGCTACTGTGACCTCCACGTCTCTTCCAAGGGGCTTTAAAACCATCAATTTAAACCACTCTGAACTCCACAGCTCTTGCAAGAGGCATTGATATTGTCTTTTTAATCCACTGCGACCTCCATCTCTCTTCCAAGAAGCATTAAAACCGTCTTGTTTAGCTACTGTGACCTCCACGTCTATTCCACAGTGCCTTAAAACCTTCTGGTAAAACCACTGTCAACTCCACAGCTCTTCCAAGGGGCATTGATATTGTCTTTTTATTCCACTGTAACCTCCACCACTCTTCACAGGGGCATTGATATTGTCTTTTTATTTTACTGCAACCTCCACCACTCTTCCAAGGGGCATTAATATTGTCTTTTTTTTCCACTGCGACCTCCACCACTCTTCCAAGGGTCATTGATATTGTCTTTTTATTCCACTGCGACCTCCACCTCTCTTCCAAGGGGCATTAAAACCATCTTGTTAAGCTACTGTGACCTCCAAGTCTCTTCCACGAGGCATTGATATTGTCTTTTTATTCCACTGCCACCTCCACATCTCTTCCAAGGGGAATTGATATTGTCTTTTTAATCAACTGCGACCTCCACCACTCTTCCAAGGGGCATTAAAACAGTTTTGATAAGCTACTGTGACCTCCACGTCTCTTCCAAGGGGCATTAAACCCGTCTGGTTAAACCACTCTGAACTCCACAGCTCTTCCAAGAGGCATTGATATTGTCTTTTTATTTGACTGTAACCTCCACCACTATTCCAAGGGGCGTTGATTTTGTCTTTTTAATCCACTGCGACCTCCATCACTCTTCCAAGAAGCATTAAAACCGTCTTGTTTAGATACTGTGACCACCACGTCTATTCCACGGTGCCTTAAAACCTTCTGGTTAAACCACTGTGAACTCCACAGCTTTTCCAAGGTGCATTGATATTGTCATTTTATTCCACTGTAACCTCCACCACTCTTCCAGGGGGCATTGATATTGTCTTTTTATTTTACTGCGACCTCCACCACTCTTCCAAGGGGCATTAATATTGTCGTTTTATTCCACTGCGACCTCCACCACTCTTCCAAGGGTCATTGATATTGTCATTTTATTCCACTGTGACCTCCACCACTCTTCCAAGGGGCATTGATATTGTCTTTTTATTCCACTGCGACCTCCACCTCTCTTCCAAGGGGCATTCATATTGTCTTTTTAATCAACTGCGAACTCCACCACTTTTCCAAGGGGCATTAAAACCGTCAATTTAAACCACTCTGAACTTCACAGCTCTTCCAAGTGGCATTGATATTGTTTTTTTATTCCACTGTAACCTCCACCATTCTTCCAAGGGGTATTGATATTGTCTTTTTAATGCACTGCAACATTCACCACTCTTCCAAGGGGCATTAAAACCATCTGGTTAAACAACTCTGAACTCCATAGCTCTTTCAAGAGGCATTGATATTGTCTCTTTATTTCACTATAACCTCCACCACTCTTTCAAGGGGCATTGATATTGTCTTTTTATTTCACTGCGACCTCCACCACTCTTCCAAGGGGCATTAAAACTGTCTTGTTAAGCTACTGTGACCTCCACGTGTCTTCCACGGGGCATTGATATTGTCTTTTTAATCCTCTGTGACCTCCACCACTTTTCCAAGGGGCATTAAAACCGTCTTGTTAATCTACTATGATCTCCACGTCTCTTCCAAGGGGCAATAAAACCATCTGGTTAAACCACTCTGAACTCCACAGCTCTTCCAAGGGGCATTGGTATTGTCTTTTTATTCCACTCTTACCTCCACCACTCTTCCAAGGGGCATTGACATTGTCATTTTATTCCTCTGCGACCTCCATCATTCTACCAAGGGGCATTGATATTGTCTTTTTATTTCACTGCCACCTCCACCACTCTTCCAAGGGACATTGATATTGTCTTTTTAATCCACTGCGACCTCCACCACTTTTCCAAGGGGCATTAAAAATGTCTTTTTAAGCTACTGTGACCTCCACGTTACTTCCAATGGGCATTAAAACCATATGGTTAAACCACTCTGAACTCCACAGCTCTTCCAAGGGGCATTGGTATTGTATTTTTATTCCACTCTAACCTCCACCACTCTTCCAAAGGGCATTGACATTGTCTTTTTATTCCACTGCGACCTCCACCATTCTTCCAAGGGGCATTAAAACTGTCTTGTTAAGCTACAGTGACCTCCACATCTCTTCCACGGGGCATTGATATTGTATTTTTATTCCACTGCGACCTCCACCACTCTTCCAAAGGGCATTGATATTGTCTTTTTAATCCACTGCGACCTACACCATTTTTCCAAAGGGCATTAAAACCATCTTGTTAAGCTACTGTGACCTCCACGTCTCTTCCACGGGGCATTGATATTGTCTTTTTATTCCACTGCGACCTCCACCACTCTTCCAAGGGGCATTGATATTGTCTTTTTAATCCACTGCAACCTCCACCACTCTTCCATGTGGCATTAATACCATCTTGTTAAGCTACTGTGACCTCCACGTCTCTTCCAAGGGGCATTAAAACCGTATGGTTAAACCACTCTGAACTCCACAGCTCTTCCAAGGGGCATTTGTATTGTTTTTTTATTCCAGTCTAACCTCCACCACTCTTCCAAGGGGCATTGACATTGTCTTTTTATTCCACTGCGACCTCCACCACTCTTCCAAGGGGCATTAAAACCATATTGTTAATCTACAGTGACCTCCACATCTCTTCCACGGGGCATTGATATTGTCTTTTTATTCCACTGCAACCTCCACCAATCTTCCAAGGGACATTGATATTGTCTTTTTAATCCACAACGATCTCCAACACTCTTCCAAGGGGCATTAAAACCGTCTTGTTAAGTTACTGTGACCTTCAGGTCTCTTCCAAGGAGCGCTAAAAACTGTGTGTTTATACCACTCTGAACTCCACAGCTCTTCCAAGGGGCATGATTATTGTCTTTTTATTCCACTGTAACCTCCACCACTCTTCCAAGGGGCATCGATGTTGTCATTTTATTCCACTGCGACTTCCACCAGTCCTCCAAGAGGCATTAAAACCGTCTTGTTAAGCTACTGTGACCTCCACGTCTCTTCAACAGGGCATTGAAACTGTCTTTTTATTCCACTGTAAGCTCCACCACTCGTCTAAGGGGCATTGATATTGTCTTTTTATTCCACTGCGACCTCCACCACTCTTCCAAGGCTCATTTATAATGTCTTTTTATTCCACTGCGACCGCCACCACTCTTTCAAGGCTCATTGATATTGTCTTTTTAATCCACTGCGACCTCCACCACTCTTCCAAGGGGCATTAAAACAGTCTTGTTAAGCTATTGTGACCTCCACATCTCTTCCACGGGGCATTGATATTGTCTTTCTTTTAACTGTAACCTCCACCACTGTTCCAAGGGGCATTGATATTGTCTTTTTATTCAACTGTAACCTTCACCACTCTTCCAAGGGGCATTGATATTGTCTTTATATTCCACTGTAACCTCCACCACTCTTCCAAGGGGCATTCATATTGTCTTTTTATTCCACTGCGACCTCCACCACTTTTCCAAGGGGCATTGTTATTGTCTTTTTAATCGCCTGCAACCTCCATCACTCTTCAAAGGGGCATTAAAACCATATTGTTAAGGTACAGTGACCTCCACATCTCTTCCACGGGGCATTGATATTGTCTTTTTATTCCACTGTAACCTCCACCAATCTTCCAAGGGGCATTGATATTGTTTTTTTATTCCACTGCGACCTCCACCACTCTTCCAAGGGGCATTAAAACCATCTTGTTAAGTTACTGTGACCTCCACGTCTCTTCCAAGGAGCGTTAAAACCGCATGGTTATACCACTCTGAACTCCACAGCTCTTCCAAGGGGCATTAATATTGTCTTTTTATTCCACTGTAACCTCCACCACTCTTCCAAGGGGCATTGATATTGTCTTTTTATTCCACTGCGACCTCCACCACTCTTCCAAGTGGCATTTATAATGTCTTTTTATTCCACTGCGACCTCCACCCCTCTTCCAAGGCTCATTGATATTGTCCTTTTAATTCACTGCGACCTCCACCACTCTTCCAAGGGGTATTAAAACCGTATTGTTAAGCTTATTTGACCTCCACATCTCTTCCACGGGGCATTGATATTGTCTTTCTTTTAACTGTAACCTCCACCACTGTTCCAAGGGGCATTGATATTGTCTTTTTATTCCACTCTAACCTCCATCACACTTCCAAGCAGCATTGATATTGTCTTTTTATTCAACTGTAACCTTCACCACTCTTCCAAGGGGCATTGATATTGTCTTTTTATTCCACTCTAACCTCCACCACTCTTCCAAGGGGCATTCATATTGTCTTTTTAATCCACTGCGACCTCCACTACTTTTCCAAGCGGCATTAAAACCGTCTTGTTAAGCCACTGTCACCTCCACGTACCTTCCAAGGGGCATTAAAACCATCAATTTAAACCACTCTGAACTCCACAGCTCTTGCAAGAGGCATTGATATTGTCTTTTTACTCCACTGTAACCTACAGCACTCTTTCAAGGGGCAATAATATTGTCTTTTTATTCCACTACGACTTCCACCACTCTCCCAAGGTGCATTAAAAACATCTTGTTTAGCTACTGTAACGTCCATGTCTATTCCACGGGGCATTGATATTGTCTTTTTATTCCATTGTGACTTCCACCTCTCTTCTAAGGTGCATTGATATTGTCTTTTTAATCCACTGCGACCTCCACCACTCTTCCAAGAGGCAATAAAACAGTCTTGTTAAGCTACTGTGACCTCCACGTCTCTTCCAATTAAAACCATCTGGTTAAACACTCTGAACTCCACAGCTCTTCCAAGAGGCATTATTATTATCTTTTTAATCCACTGTAACCTCCACCACTCTTCCAAGGGGCATTGACATTGTCATTTTATTCCACTGAGACCTCCACCAGTCCTCCAAGAGGCATTAAAACCGTCTTGGTAAACTACTGTGACCTCCACGTCTCTTCCACGGTGCATTGAAATTGTCTTTTTATTCCACTGTAACCTCCACCACTCGTCCAAGGGGCATTGATATTGTCTTTTTATTCCACTGCGACCTCCACCACTCTTCCAAGGGGCATTTATAATGTCTTTTTAATCCACTGCGACCTCCACCACTCTTCCAAGGGGCATTAAAATCTTCTTGTTAAGCTATTGTGACCTCCACATCTCTTCCACGGGGCATTGATATTGTCTTTATTTTATCTGTAACCTCCAAAGCTGTTCCAAGGGGCATTGATATTGTCTTTTTATTCCACTGTAACCTCCATCACTCTTCCAAGGGGCATTGATATTGTCTTTTTATTCAACTGTAACCTTCACCACTCTTCCAAGGGGCATTGATATTGTCTTTGTATTCCACTGCAACCTCCACCACTCTTCCAAGGAGCATTCATATTGTCTTTTTAATCAACTGGGACCTCCACCACTTTTCCAAGGGGCATTAAAACCATCTTGTTAAGCTACTGTCACCACCACGTCCCTTCCAAGGGGTATTAAAACCATCAATTTAAACCACTCTGAGCTCCACAGCTATTGCAAGGGGCATTGATATTGTCTTTTTTTTCCAATGTATCCTCCAGCACTATTCCAAGGGCATTGATATTGTCTTTTTATTCCACTGCAACTTCCACCTCTCTTCCAAGGGGCATTAAAAAAGTCTTGTTAAGCTACTGTGACCTCCACGTCTCTTTCACTGGGCTTTGATATTGTCTTTTTATTCCACTGGGACCTTCACCACTCTTCCAAGTGGCATTGTTATTGTCTTCTTAATCCACTGCGACCTCCACCACTCTTCCAAGGGGCATTAAAACCGTATTGTTAAACTACTGTGACCTCCATGTCTCTTCCAAGGTGCATTAAAACCGTCAATTTAAACCACTCTGAACTCCACAGCTCTTCCAAGTGGCATTGATATTGTCTTTTTATTCCACTGTAACCTCCACCATTCTTCCAAGGGGTATTGATATTGTCTTTTTAATGCACTGCGACATTCACCACTCTTCCAAGGGGCATTAAAACCATCTGGTTAAACAACTCTGAACTCCATAGCTCTTTCAAGAGGCATTGATATTGTCTTTTTATTTCACTGTAACCTCCACCACGCTTTCAAGGGGCATTGATATTGTCTTTTTATTCCACTGCGACCTCCACCACTCTTCCAAGGGGCATTAAATCTGTCTTGTTAAGCTACTGTGACCTCCACGTGTCTTCCACGGGGCATTGATATTGTCTTTTTAATCCTCTGTGACCTCCACCACTTTTCCAAGGGGCATTAAAACCGTCTTGTTAATCTACTGTGACCTCCACGTCTCTTCCAAGGGGCAATAAAACCATCTGGTTAAACCACTCTGAACTCCACAGCTCATCCAAGGGGCATTGGTATTGTCTTTTTATTCCACTCTAACCTCCACCACTCTTCCAAGGGGCATTGACATTGTCATTTTATTCCTCTGCGACCTCCATCATTCTACCAAGGGGCATTTATATTGTCTTTTTATTCCACTGCCCCCTCGACCAGTCTTCCAAGGGACATTGATATTGTCTTTTTAATCCACTGCGACCTCCACCACTCTTCCAAGGGGCATTAAGAATGTCTTTTTAAGCTACTGTGACCTCCACGTCACTTCCAATGGGCATTAAAACTGTCTGGTTAAACCACTCTGAACTCCACAGCTCTTCCAAGGGGCATTGGTTTTGTCTTTTTATTCCACTCTAACCTCCACCACTCTTCCAAGGGGCATTGACATTGTCTTTTTATTCCACTGCGTCCTCCACCATTCTTCCAAGGGGCATTAAAACTGTCTTGTTAAGCTACAGTGACCTCTACATCTCTTCCACGGGGCAATGATATTGTATTTCAATTCTACTGTAATCTTCACCACTCTACCAAGGAGCATTGATATTGTCTTTTTATTCCACTGCGACCTCCATAATTCTTCCAAGGGGCATTGATATTGTCTTTTCATTCCACTGCCACCTCCACCACTCTTCCAAGGGGCATTGATATTTTCTTTTTAATCCACTGCGACCTCCACCACTTTTCCAGGGGGCATTAAAAAAGTCTTTTTAAGCTACTGTGACCTCCACGTCACTTCCAATGGGCATTAAAACCGTCTGGTTAAACCACTCTGAACTCCACAGCTCTTCCAAGGGGCATTGGTATTGTCTTTTTATTCCACTCTAACCTCCACCACTCTTCCAAGTGGCATTGACATTGTCTTTTTATTCCACTGCGAGCTCCACCATTCTTCCAAGGGGCATTAAAACTGTCTTGTTAAGCTACAGTGACTTCCACATCTCTTCCATGGGGCATTGATATTGTATTTAAATTCCACTGTAACCTCCACCACTCTACCAAGGGGCATTGATATTTTATTTTTATTCTACTGCGACCTCCACCACTCTTCCAAAGGGCATTGATATTGTCTTTTTAATCCACTGCGACCTCCACCAATCTTCCATGTAGCATTAAAACCATCTTGTTAAGCTACTGTAACCTCCACGTCTCTTCCAAGGGGCATTAAAACAGTATGGTTAAACCAATCTGAACTCCACAGATCTTCCAAGGGGCATTGATATTGTCTTTTTATTCCACTGTATCCTCCACCACCCTTCCAAGGGGCATTGATATTGTCTTTTTATTCCAGTGCGACCTCCACCACTCTTCAAAGGTGCATTAAAACCGTCTTGTTAAGCTACTGTGACCTCCGTGTCTCTTCCACAGGGCATTGATATTGTCTTTTTATTCCACTGGAACCTCCAACACTCTTCCAAGGTGCATTGATATTGTCTTTTTATTCCACTGAGACTTCAATCACTCCTTCAATTAGCATTGACATTGTCTTTTTAATCCACTTTGACCTCCACCACTCTTCCAAGGGGCATTAAAATAGTCTTGTTAATCTACTGTGACCTCAACGTCTCTTCCAAGGGGAATTAAAACCGTCAATTTAAACCACTCCCAACTCCACAGCTCTTGCAAGGGGCTTTGATATTGTTTTTTATTCCACTGTAACCTCCAGAACTCTTCCAAGGGGCATTGATATTGTCTTTTTATTCCACTGCGACTTTCACCTCTCTACCAAGGGACATTAAAACCGTCTTTTTAAGCTACTGTGACATCCAAGTCTCTTTCACGGGGCATTGATATTGTCTTTTTATTCCACTGCCACCTCCATTAAAAACGTCTTTTTAAGCTACTGTGACCTCCACGTCACTTCCAATGGGCATTAAAACCGTCTGGTTTAACTACTCTGAACTCCACTGCTCTTCCAAGGGGCATTGATATTGTCTTTTTAATCCACTGTTACCTCCACCACTCTTAAAAGGGGCATTGATATTGTATTTTTATTCCACTGCGACCTAAACTACTCTTCCAAGGGGCATTGATATTGTCTTTTTATTCCACTGCGACCTCCACCACTCTTCTAACGGGCATTTATATTGTCTTTTTAATCAACTGCGACCTCCACCACTCTTCCAAGGGCCATTAAAACCATGTTGTTAAGCTGCTTTGACCTCCACGTCAATTCCACGGCGCATTAAAACCATCAATATAAACCACTCTGAACTCCACAGCTCTTGCAAGGGGCATTGATATTGTCTTTTTATTCCAATGTAACCTCCAGCAATCTTCCAAGGGGCATTGAAGCCATCTTGTTAAGCTACTGTCAAGTCCATGTCTATTCCACAGGGCATTTATATTGTCTTTTTATTCCACTGTAACCTCCACCACTCTTCCAAGTTTCATTGACATTGTCTTTTTTTCCACTGCGACTTCCACCTCTCTTCTAATGGGCATTGATATAGTCTTTTTAATCCACTGCGACCTCCACCACTCTTCGAAGGGGCATTAAAACAGTCTTGTTAAGCTACTGTGACCTCCATGTCTCTTCCAAAGGGCATTAAAACCATCTGGTTAAACCACTGTGAACTCCACAGCTCTTCGAAGGGGCATTGAAATTTTCTATTTCTTCCACTGTAACCTCCACCACTATTCCAAGGGGCATTGATTTTGTCTTTTTATTCAACTGCGACCTCCACCACTCTTCCAATGGGCATTGTTATTGTCTTTTTAATCCCCTGCAACCTCCACCTCTCTTCCAAGGGGCATTAAAACCGTCTTGTTAAGCTACTGTGAGCTCCACGTCCCTTCCACGGGCATTGATATTGTCTTTTTATTCCTCTGCGACCTCCACCACTCTTCCAAGGGACATTGATATTGTCTTTTTAATCCACTGCGAACTCCACCACTCTTCCAAGGGGCATTAAAACCGTCTTGTTATGCTACTGTGACGTCGACTTCTCTTCTAAGGGGCGTTAAAACCATCTTGTTAAACCACACTGAACTCCACAGTTCTTCCAAGGGGTATTTGTATTGTCTTTTTATTCCACCCTAACCTCCACCACTCTTCCAAGGGGCATTGACATTGCCTTTTTAAGCTACTGTGACCTCCACGTCACTTCCAATGGGCATTAAAACCGTCTGGTTTAACTACCCTAAACTCCTCTGCTCTTCCAAGGGGCATTGATATTGTCTTTTTATTCCACTGCAACCTCCACCACTCTTCTAAGGGGCATTTATACTGTCTTTTTAATCAAATGCGACCTCTACCACTCTTCCAAGGGCCATTAAAACCGTGTTGTTAAGCTACTTTGACCTCCACGTCATTTCCACGGGGCATTAAAACATTCAATTTAAACCACTCTGAACTCCACAGCTCTTGCAAGAGGCATTGATATTGTCTTTTTATTCCAATGTAACCTCCAGCACTATTCCAAGGGGCATTGATATTGTCTTTTAATTCCACTGCAACTTCCACCTCTCTTCCAAGAGGCATTAAAACCGTCTTGTTAAGCTACTGTGACCTCCACGTCTCTTTCACTGGGCATTGATATGGTCTTTTTATTCCACTGTAACCTCCACCACTCTTCCAAGGGGCATTGATATTGTCTTTTAATTCCACTGTAACCTCCACCACTCTTCCAAGGGTCATTGATATTGTCTTTTTATTCGACTGCGACCTCCACCTCTCTTCCAAGGGGCATTAAAACCATCTTGTTAAGCTACTGTGACCTCCAAGTCTCTTCCACGAGGCATTGATATTGTCTTTTTATTCCACTGCGACCTCCACATCTCTTCCAAGGGGATTTGATATTGTCTTTTTATTCCACTGCGATCTCCACCATTCTTCCAAGGGGCATTAAAACTGTCTTGTTAAGCTACAGTGACCTCCACATCTCTTCCACGGGGCATTGATATTGTCTTTAAATTCCACTATAACCTCCACCACTCAACCAAGGGGCATTGATATTGTATTTTTATTCCACTGCGACCTCCACCACTCTTCCAAAGGGCATTGATATTGTCTTTTTAATCCACTGCGACCTCCACCACTCTTCCAAAGGGCATTAAAACCATCTTGTTAAGCTACTGTGACCTCCACTTCTCTTCCACGGAGCATTGATATTGTCTTTTTATTCCACTGCGACCTCCGCTACTCTTCCAAGGGGCATTGATATTGTCTTTTTTTCCACTGCGACCTCCACCAATCTTACAAGGGGCATTTATATTGTCTTCTTAATCAACTGCGACCTCCAGCACTCTTCAAAGGGGCATGAAAACCATCTTGTTAACCTACTTTGACATCCACTTCAATTCCACGGTGCATTGATATTGTCTTTTTATTCCACTGCGACCTCCACCACTCTACCAAGGGGCATTGATATTGTCTTTTTATTCCACTGTAACCTACACCACTCTTCCAAGGGGCATTGATTTTGTCTTTTTATTCCACTGCGACCTCCGCTACTCTTCCAAGGGGCATTGATATTGTCTTTTTTTCCACTGCGACCTCCACCAATCTTACAAGGGGCATTTATATTGTCTTCTTAATCAACTGCGACCTCCAGCACTCTTCAAATGGGCATGAAAACCGTCTTGTTAACCTACTTTGACATCCACGTCAATTCCACGGTGCATTGATATTGTCGTTTTATTCCACTGCGACCTCCACCACTCTACCAAGGGGCATTGATATTGTCTTTTTATTCCACTGTAACCTACACCACTCTTCCAAGGGGCATTGATTTTATCTTTTTATTCCACTGCGACCTCCGCTACTCTTCCAAGGGGCATTGATATTGTCTTTTTTTCCACTGCGACTCCCACCAATCTTACAAGGGGCATTTATATTGTCTTCTTAATCAACTGCGACCTCCAGCACTCTTCAAAGGGGCATGAAAACCGTCTTGTTAACCTATTTTGACATCCACGTCAATTCCACGGTGCATTGATATTGTCTTTTTATTAACTGTGACCTCCACCACTCTTCCAAGGGGCTTTAAAACTGTCTGGTTAAACCACTCTGAACTCCACAGCTCTTCCAAGGGGCATTGATATTGTCGTTCTTTTCCACTGTAACCTCCACCACTCTTCCAAGGGGCATTGATTTTGTCTATTTATTCCACTGCGACCTTAACCACTCTTCCAAAGGGCATTGATATTGTCTTTTTAATCCACTGCGACCTCCACCACTGTTCCAAGGGGCATTAAAACCGTATTGTTAACTTACTGTGACCTCCACGTCTCTTCCAAGGTGCATTAAAACCGTCAATTTAAACCACTCTGAACTCCACAGGTCTTGCAAGAGGCATTGATATTGTCTTTTTACTCCACTGTAACATACAGCACTCTTTCAACGGGCATTGCTATTGTCTTTTTATTCCACTACGACTTCCACCACTCTCCCAAGGTGCATTAAAAACATCTTGTTTAGCTACTGTAACGTCCATGTCTATTCCACCGGGCATTGATATTGTCTTTTTATTCCACTGTATCCTCCACAACTCTTCCAAGGGTATTGATATTGTCTTTTTTTTCCACGGTGACTTCCACCTCTCTTCTAAGGGGCATTGATATTGTCTTTTTAATCCACTGAGACCTCCACCACTCTTCCAAGGGGCATTGAAACAGTCTTGTTAATCTACTGTGACCTCCACGTCTCATCCAATGGGCATTGAAACCGTCAATTTAAACCACTCTCAACTCCACAGCTCTTGCAAGGGGCTTTGATATTGTTTTTTATTCCACTGTAACCTCCACCACTCTTCTAAGGGGCATTGATATTGTCTTTTTAATTCACTGCGACCTCCACCACTCTTCCAATGGTCATTAAAATAGTCTTGTTATGCTACTGTGACCTCAACGTTCCTTCCACGGGGCATTGATATTGTCTTTTTATTCCTCTGATACATCCACGACTCTTCCAAGGGGCATTAAAACCATCTTGTTAAGCTACTGTGACATTCAAGTTTCTTACACAGTGCATTGATATTGTCTTTTTATTCCACTGTAACCTCCACCACTATTCCAAGGGGCATTGATATTGTCTTTTTATTCCACTGCGACCTCCACCACTCTTCTAAGGGGTATTGATATTGTCTTTTAAATCCACAATGATCTCCACCACTCTTCCAAGGAGCATTAAAACAGTCTTGTTAAGCTACTGCTACCTCCTCGTCTCTTCCAAGGGGCATTAAAACCGTCTGGTTAAACACTCTGAACTCCACGCCTCTTACAAGAGGCATTGATATTGTCTTTTTATTCGACTGCAACATCCACCACTCTTCCAAGGGGCATTGATATTGTCTTTTTAATCAACTGCGACCTCCAACACTCTTTCAAGGGGCATTAAATCCGTCTTGTGAAGCTACTGTGACATCCACGTCCCTTCCACGGGGCATTGATATTGTCTTTTTATTCCACTGCAACCTCCACCACTCTTCCAAGGGTCATTGGTATTGTCTTTTTAATCCACTGCGACCTCCACCACTCTTCCAAGGGGCATTGATATTGTCTTTTTAATCCACTGTGACCTCCACGTCTCTTCCAAAGGGCATTAAAACCGTCAATTTAAACCACTCTGTACTCCACAACTCTTCCAAGGAGCACTGGTATTGTCTTTTTATTCCACTGTAACCTCCACCACTCTTCCAAGGGGCATTGACATTGTCTATTTTTTCCACTGCGACATCCACCACTCTTCCAAGGGGCATTAAAACTGTCTTGTTATGCTACTGTCACGTCGACTTCTCTTCCAAGGGGCATTAAAACCATCTGGTTAAACCACTCTGAACTCCACAGCTCTTCCAAGGCGCATTTGTATTGTCTTTTATTCCACTCTAACCTCCACCACTCTTCCAAGGTGCATTGACATTGTCTTTTTATTCCACTGCGACCTCCACCACTCTTCCAAGGGGCATTAAAACCATATTGTTAAGCTACAGTGACCTCAACATCTCTTCGACGGGGCATTGATATTGTCTTTTAATTCCACTGCGACCTCCAAAACTCTTCCAAGGGGCATTGATATTGTCTTTTTAATCCACTGCGAACCCCACCACTCTTCCAAGGGGCATTAAAACCGTCTTGTTATGCTACTGTGACGTCGACTTCTCTTCCAAGGGGCATTAATACCATCTGGTTAAACCACTCTGAACTCCACAGCTCTTCCAAGGGGCATTATTATTGTCTTTTTATTCCACTGTAACCTCCACCACTCTTCCAAGGGGCATTGATATTGTCTTTTCATTCCACTGCGACCTCCACCAGTCCTCCAAGAGGCATTAAAACCATCTTGTTAAGCTACTGTGACCTCCACGTCTCTTCCACGGGGCATTTAAATTGTCTTTTTATTCCACTGTAACCTCCATCACTCGTCCAAGGGGCATTGATATTGTCTTTTTATTCCACTGCGACCCCCACCACTCTTCCAAGGGGCATTGATAATGTCTTTTTATTCCACTGCGACCACCACCACTCTTCCAAGGCTCATTGATATTGTCTTTTTAATCCACTGCGACCTCCACCACTCTTCCAAAGGGCATTAAAACCGTCTTGTTAAGCTATTGTGACCTCCACATCTCTACCACGGGGCATTGATATTGTCTTTTTATTTAACTGTAACCTCCACCACTGTTCCAAGGGGCATTGATATTGTCTTTTTATTCCACTGTAACCTCCATCACTCTTCCAAGGGGTATTTAAATTGTCTCTTTATTCCACTGTAACCTCCACCAATCTTCCAAGGAGCATTGATATTGTCTTTTTATTTCACTGCGACCTCCACCACTCTTCCAAGGGGCATTAAAACAGTCTTGTTAAGCTACTGTGACCTCCTCGTCTATTCCAAGGGGCATTAAAACAGTCTGGTTAAACACTCTGAACTCCACAGCTCATACAAGAGTCATTGATATTGTCTTTTTATTCGATAGTAACATCCACCACTCTTCCAAGCGGCATTGATATTGTCTTTTTATTCCACTGCGACCCCCACCACTCTTCCAAGGGGCATTGATAATGTCTTTTTATTCCACTGCGACCTCCACCACTCTTCCAAAGGGCATTAAAACCGTCTTGTTAAGCTATTGTGACCTCCACATCTCTACCACGGGGCATTGATATTGTCTTTTTATTTAACTGTAACCTCCACCACTGTTCCAAGGGGCATTGATATTGTCTTTTTATTCCACTGTAACCTCCATCACTCTTCCAAGGGGTATTTATATTGTCTCTTTATTCCACTGTAACCTCCACCAATCTTCCAAGGAGCATTGATATTGTCTTTTTATTTCACTGCGACCTCCACCACTCTTCCAAGGGGCATTAAAACAGTCTTGTTAAGCTATTGTGACCTCCTCGTCTATTCCAAGGGGCATTAAAACAGTCTGGTTAAACACTCTGAACTCCACAGCTCATACAACAGTCATTGATATTGTCTTTTTATTCGATAGTAACATCCACCACTCTTCCAAGCGGCATTGATATTGTCTTTTTATTACACTGCGACCTCCACCACTCTTCCAAGGGGCATTGATATTGTCTTTTTAATCAACTGCGACCTCCACCTCTCTTCCAAGGGGCATTAAAACCGTCTGGTGAAGCTACTGTGATCTCCAAGTGCCTTCCACGGGGCATTGATATTGTCTTTTTATTCCACTGCGACCTCCACCACTCTTTGAAGGGGCATTGATATTGTCTTTTTAATCCACTGCGACCTCCACCACTCTTCCACGGGGCATTGATATTGTCTTTTTAATCCACTGTGACCTCCACGTCTCTTTCAAGGGGCAATAAAACCGTAAATTTAAACTACTCTGAACTCCACAGCTCTTCCAAGGAGCACTGGTATTGTCTTTTTATTCCACTCTAACCTCCACCACTCTTGCAAGGGGCATTGACATTGTCTATTTATTCCACTGCGACCTCCACCACTCTTCCAAGGGGCATTAAGATCATCTTGTTAAGCTACAGTGACCTCCACAACTCTTCAATGGGGCATTGATATTGTCTTTTTATTCCACTGCAACCCTCACCACTCATCCAAGGGGCATTGATCTTGTCTTTTTATTCCACTGCGACCTCTACCACTCTTCCAATGGGCATTGATATTGTCTTTTTAATCCACTGCAACCTCCACCACTCTTCTAAGGGGCATTAAAGCCGTCTTGTTAAGCTACTGTCACGTCCATGTCTATTCCACGGGGCCTTGATATTGTGTTTTTATTCCACTGTAACCTTCACCACTCTTCCAAGTGGAATTGACATTGTCTTTTTATTCCACTGTGACTTCCACCACTCCTCCAAGGGGCTTTAAAACAGTCTTGATAAGCTTCTGTGACATCCACGCCTCTTCCAAGGGGTATTAAAGCCGCATGGTTAAACCACTCTGAACTCCACAGCTCTTCCAAGAGGCATTGATATTGTCTTTTTATACAACTGTAACCTCCACCAATTTTCCAATGGGCATTGATATTGTTTTTTTTTTCCACTGCGACCTCCACCACTCTTCTAAGGGGATTTGATAGTCTTTTTAATCCACTGTGACCTCCACCACTCTTCCAAGGGACATTGATATTGTCTTTTTATTCCACTGCGACCTTCACCCCTCTTCCAAGGAACATTGATATTGTCTTTTTTTTCCACTGTAACCTCCACCACTCTTCTAAGGGACATTGATATTGTCATTTTATTCCACTGTAAACTCCACCACTCTTCCATGGGGCATTGATATTGTCTTTTTATTCCACTGCAACCTCCACCACTCTTCCAATGGGCATTGATATTGTCTTTTTAATCCACTGCGACCTCTACCACTCCTCCAAGGGGCTTTAAAACAGTTTGATAAGCTTCTGTGACCTCCACGTCTCTTCCAAGGGGCATTAAAACCGCATGGTTTAACCACTCTGAACTCCACAGCTCTTCCAAGAGGCATTGATTTTGTCTTTTTATTCAACTGTAACCTCCACCAATCTTCCAATGGGCATTGATATTGGTTTTTTTTCCACTGCGACCTCCACCACTCTTCTAAGGGGATTTGATAGTCTTTTTAATCCACTGCGACCTCCACCACTCTTCCAAGGGGCAACGATAATGTCTTTTTAATCCACTGCGACCTCCACCACTCTTACAAGGGGCATTAAAACTGTCTTTTTAAGCTACTGTGACCTCCACGTCTCTTCCAAGGGGCATTAAAACCGTCAATTTAAACCACTCTGAAATCCACAGCTCTTGCAAGAGGCATTGATATTGTCTTTTTATTCCACTGTAATCTCCACCACTCTTCCAAGGGTCATTGATTTTGTCTTTTTAATCCACTGCGACCTCCATCTCTCTTCCAAGAAGCATTAAAACCGTCTTGTTTAGCTACTGTTACCTCCGATTCTATTCCACGGTGCCTTAAAACCTTCTGGTTAAACCACTGTAAACTCCACAGCTCTTACAAGGGGCAATGATATTGTCTTTTTATTCCACTGTAACCTCCACCACTCTTCCAAGGGTCATTGATATTGTCTTTTTATTCCACTGTAACCTCCACCACTCTTCCAAGGGGCATTGATATTGTCTTTTTGTTCCACTGCGACATCCACCTCTCTTCCAAGGGGCATTAAAACAATCTTGTTAAGCTACTGTGACCTCCAAGTTTCTTCCACGAGGCACTGATATTGTGTTTTTATTCCACTGCGACCTCCACATCTCTTCCAAGTGGAATTGATATTGTCTTTTTATTCCACTGCGACCTCCACCACTCTTCTACGGGGCATTGATGTTGTCTTTTTAATCCACTGCGACCTCCACCACTCTTCCAAGGGGCATTAAAACAGCTTTGTTAAGCTATTGTGACCTCCACGTCTCTTACAAGGGGCATTAAAACCGTCTGGTTAAACCACTCTGAACTCCACAGCTCTTCCAAGAGGCATTGATATTGTCTTTTTATTCGACTGTAACCTCCACGACTCTTCCAAGGGGCATTAAAACCAGCTTGTTAATCTTCTGTGACCTCCACGTCTTTTCCAAGTGGCATTAAAACCGTCAACTTAAACCACTCTGAACTCCACAGCTCTTGCAAGAGGCATTGATATTGTCTTTTTATTCCACTGTAACCTCCACCACTCTTCCAAGGGGCATTGATTTTGTCTTTTTAATCCACTGCGACCTCTATCACTCTTCCAAGAAGCATTAAAACCGTCTTGTTTAGCTACTGTGACCTCCACGTCTATTCCATGGTGTCTTAAAACCTTCTGGTTAAACCACTGTGAACTCCACAGCTCTTCCAAGGGGCATTGATATAGTCTTTTTATGCCACTGTAACCTCCACCACTCTTCCAAGGGGCATTGATATTGTCTTTTTATTTTACTGCGACCTCCAACACTCTTCCAAGGGGCATTAATATTGTCTTTTTATTCCACTGCGACCTCCACCACTCTTCCAAGGGTCATTGATATTGTCTTTTTATTCCACTGTAACCTTCACCACTCTTCCAAAGGGAATTGATATTGTCTTTTTATTCCACTGTAACCTCCACCTCTCTTCCAAGGGGCATTAAAACCATCTTGTTAAGCTACTGTGACCTCCAAGTCTCTTCCACGAGGCATTGATATTGTCTTTTTATTCCACTGCGACCTCGACCACTCTTCTAAGGGGCATTGATATTGTCCTTTTAATCCACTGCGACCTCCACCACTCTTCCAAGGGGCATTAAAACAGTCTTGATAAGCTACTGTGACCTCCACGTCTCTTCCAAGGGGCATTAAACCGTCTGGTTCAACCACTCTGTACTCCACAGCTCTTCCAAGAGGCATTGATATTGTCTTTTTATTAAACTGTAACCTCCACCACTCTTCCTAGGAGCATTGATATTGTCTGTGTTTTCCACTGCGACCTCCACCACTCTTCCAAGGGGCTATGATATTGTCTTTTTTATCCACTGCGACCTACACCAATCTTCCAAGGGGCATTAAAACCGTCTTGTTATGCTACTGTGACCTCCATGTCCCTTCCACGGGGCATTGTTATTGTCTTTTTATTCTATTGCGACCTCCACCACTCTTCCAAGGGGCATTAAAACTGTCTTGTTAAACTACTGTGACCTGCAAGCATCTTCCAAGGGGCAAAAAAACCGTCTGGTTAAACCGCTCTGAGCTCCACAGCTCTTCCAAGGGGCATTGACAATGTCTTTTTATTCCTTTGTATCCTTCTTCACTCTTCCAAGTGCATTGATATTGTCTTTTTATTCCTCTGCGATGTACACGACTCTTCCAAGGGGCATTAAAACCGTCTTGTTAAGCTGCTGTGACATCCAAGTTTCTTACACAGGGCATTGATATTGTCTTTTTATTCCACTGTAACCTCCACCACTCTTCCAAGGGGCAGTGATATTGTCTTTTTATTCCACTGTAACCTCCACCAATCTTCCAAGGGGCATTGATATTGTCTTTTTATTCCACTGCGACCTCCACCACTTTTCTAAGGGGCATTGATATTGTCTTTTAAATCCACAACGATCTCCACCACTCTTGCAAGGGGCATTAAAACAGTCTTGTTAAGCTACTGTGACCTCCTCGTCTCTTCCAAGGGGCATTAAAACCATCTGGTTAAACACTCTGAACTCCACAGCTCTTACAAGAGGCATTGATATTGTCTTTTTATTCGACTGTAACATCCACCACTCTTCCAAGCGGCTTTGATATTGTCTGTTTATTCCACTGCGACCTCCACCACTCTTGCAAGGGGTATTGATATTGTCTTTTTAATCAACTGCGACCTCCACCTCTCTTCCAAGGGGTCATTAAAACCGTCTTGTGAAGCTACTGTGATCTCCACGTCCCTTCCAGGGGGCATTGATATTGCATTTTATTCCACTGCGACCTCCACCACTCTTCCAAGGGGCATTGATATTGTCTTTTTAATCCACTGCGACCTCCACCACTCTTCGAAGGGGCATTGATATTGTCTTTTTAATCCACTGTGACCCCCACGTCTCTTCAAAGGGGCATTAAAACCGTCAATTTAAACCACTCTGAACTCCACAGCTCTTCCAAGGAGCACTGGTAATGTCTTTTTATTCCACTCTAACCTCCACCACTCTTCTAAGGTGCATTTACATTGTCTATTTATTCCATTGCAACCTCCACCACTTTTCCAAGGGGCATTAAGACCATCTTGTTAAGCTACAGGTACCTCCACAACTCTTCCATGGGGCATTGATATTGTCTTTTTATTCCACTGTAACCTCCACCACTCTTCCAGGGGGCATTGATTTTGTCTTTTTATTCCACTGCGACCTTTACCACTCTTCCAATGGGCATTGATATTGTCTTTTTAATCCACTGCAACCTCCACCACTCGTCCAAGGGCATTAAGCCGTCTTGTTAAGCTACTGTCACGTCCGTGTCTATTCCACGGGGCATTGATATTGTCTTTTTATTCCACTGTAAACTCCACCACTCTTCCAAGTGGCATTGACATTTTCTTTTTATTCCACTGCGACTTCCATCTCTCTTCTAAGGGGCATTGATATTGTCTTTTTAATCCACTGCGTCCTCCACCACTCTTCCAAGGGGCATTAAAACAGTCTTGTTAAGCTATTGTGACCTCCACGTCTCTTCCAAGGGGCATTAAAATCATCTGGTTAAACCACTCTGAAATCCACAGCTATTCCAAGGGGCATTGATATTGTCTTTTTATTCCACTGTAACCTCCACCACTCTTCCAAGGGGCATTAATTTTGTCTTTTCATTCCACTGCGACCTCCACCACTCTTCCAATGGGCATTGTTATTGTCTGTTTAATCCCCTGCAACCTCCGCCACTCTTCCAAGGTGCATTTAAACCGTCTTGTTATGCTACTGTGACCTCCACGTCCCTTCCACGGGGCATTGATATTGTCTTTTTATTCCACTGCTACCTCCACCACTCTTCCAAGGGGCATTGATATTGTCTTTTTATTCCACCACGAACTCCACCACTCTTCCAAGAGGCATTAAAACCGTCTTGTTATGCTACTGTGACGTTGACTTCTCTTCCAAGGGGCATTAAAAACATCTGGTTAAACCACTCTGAACTCCACAGCTCTTCCAAGGGGCATTTGTATTGTCTTTTTATTCCACTCTATCCTCCACCACTCTTCCAAGGGGCATTGACATTGTCTTTTTATTCCACTGCGACCTCCACCACTCTTCCAAGGGGCATTAAAACCATATTGTTAAGCTACAGTGACCTCCACATCTATTCCAAGGGGCATTATTATTGTATTTTTATTCCTCTGTAACCTCCACCACTCTTCCAGGGGACATTGATATTGTCTTTTTATTCCACTGTAACCTCCACCAGTCCTCCAAGAGGCATTAAAACCGTCTTGTTAAGCTACTGTGACCTGCAAGTCTCTTCCACAGGGCATTGAAATTGTCTTTTTATTCCACTGTAACCTCCACCACTCGTTCAAGGGGCATTGATATTATCTTTTTATTCCACTGCCACCTCTGCCACTCTTCCAAGGGGCATTGATAATGTCTTTTTATTCCACTCCGACCTCCACCACTCTTCCAAGGGGCATTAAAACCGTCTTGTTAAGCTATTGTGACCTCCACATCTCTTCCACGGGGCATTGATATTGTCTTTTTATTTAACTGTAACCTTCACCACTGTTCGAAGGGGAATTGATATTGTCTTTTTATTCCACTGTAACCTCCATCACTCTTCCAAGGGTCAATGATATTGTCTTTTTATTCAACTGTAACCTCCACCCCTCTTCCAAGGGGCATTTATATTGTCTTTTTATTCCACTGGGACCTCCACCACTCTTCCAAGGGGCATTCATATTGTCTTTTTTATCCACTGAGACCTCCACCACTCTTCCAAGGGGCATTAAAACCGTTTTGTTAAGCTACTGTCACCTCCACGTCCCTTCCAAAGGGCATTAAATCCGTCAATTTAAACGACTCTGAACTCCACAACTCTTGCAAGGGGCAGTGATATTGTCTTTTTATTCCAATGTAACCTCAAGCACTCTTCCAAGGGGCATTGATATTGTCTTTTTATTCCACTGCAACTTCCACCTCTCTTCCAAGGGGCATTAAAACCGTCTTGTTAAGCTATTGTGACCTCCACGTCCCTTCCAAGGTGCATTTAAACCGTCAATATAACCACTCTGAATTCCACAGCTCTTGCAAGAGGCATTGATATTGTCTTCTTACTCCACTGTAACCTACAGCACTCTTTCAAGGGGCATTGATATTGTCTTTTTATTCCACTATGACTTCCACCACTCTCCCAAGGTGCATTAAAATCATCTTGTTTAGCTACTGTAACGTCCATGTCTATTCCACGGGGCATTGATATTGTCTTTTTATTTCACTGTATCCTCCACCACTGTTCCAAGGGATATTGATATTGTCTTTTTATTCCACTGAAACTTCCACCTCTCTTCTAAGGGGTATTGATATTGTCTTTTTAATCCACTGCGACCTCCACCACACTTCCAAGGGGCATTAAACAGTCTTGTTAATCTAATATGACCTCCACGTCTAATCCAAGGGGCATTAAAACCGTCAATTTAATCCACTCTCAACTCCACAGCTCTTGCAAGGGGCTTTGATATTGTTTTTATTGCACTGTAACCTGCACCACTCTTCTATGGGGCATTGATATTGTCTTTTTAATCCACTGCGACCTCCACCACTCTTCCAAGGACCATTAAAAAAGTCTTGATAAGCTACTGTGACCTCCACGTCTCTTCCAAGGTGCATTAAACCGTCTGGTTAAACCACTCTGTACTCCACAGCTCTTCCAATAGGCATTGATATTGTCTTTTTATTCGACTGTAACCTCCACCACTCTTCCAAGGGGCACTGATATTGTCTCTGTTTTTCACTGCGACCTCCACCACTCTTCCAAAGGTCTTTGATATTGTCTTTTTTATCCACTGCGACCTCCACCACTCTTACAATGGGCATTAAAATAGTCTTGTTATGCTGCTGTGACCTCCACGATCCTTCCACGGGGCATTGATATTGTCTTTTAATTCCATTGCGACCTCCACCACTCTTCCAAGGGGCATTAAAGCCGTCTTGTTAAGCTGCTTTGACCTCCAAGTCTCTTCCAAGGGGCATTAAAACCGTCTGGTTAAACCGGTCTGAGCTCCACAGCTCTTCCAAGGGGCATTAACAATATCTTTTTATTCCATTGTAACCTTCTGCACTCTTCCAAGTGCATTGATATCGTCTTTTTATTCCTCTGCGACGTCCACGACTCTTCCAAGGGGCATTAAAACCGTCTTATTAAACTACTGTGACCTTCAAGTTTCTTACACAGGGCATTGATATTGTCTTTTTATTCCACTGTAACCTCCACCAATCTTCCAAGGGGCATTGATATTGTCTATTTATTCCACTGCGACCTCCACCACTCTTCTAAGGGGCATTGATATTGTCTTTTAAATCCACAATGATCTCCACCACTCTCCCAAGGAGCATTAAAACAGTCTTGTTAAGCTACTGCTACCTCCTCCTCTCTTCCAAGGGTCATTAAAACCGTCTGGTTAAACACTCTGAACTCCACGGCTCTTACAAGAGGCCCTGATATTGTCTTTTTTTTCGACTGTATCATCCACCACTCTTCCAAGGGGCATTGATATTGTCTTTTTAATCAACTGCGACCTCCAACACTCTTCCAAGGGGCATTAAAACTGTCTTGTGAAGCTACTCTGACAACCACGTCCCTTCCACGGAGCATTGATATTGTCTTTTTAATCCACTGTGACCTCCACGTCTCTTCCAAGGGGCATTAAAACCGTCAATTTAAACCACTCTGTACTCCACAGCTCTTCCAAGGAGCACTGGTATTGTCTTTTTTTTCCACTCTAACCTCCATCACTCTTCCAAGGGGCATTGACATTGTCTATTTATTCCACTGCGACCTCCACCACTCTTCCAAGGGGCATTAAGACCATCTTGTTAAGCTACAGTGACCTCCACAACTCTTCTATGGGGCATTGATATTGTCTTTTTATTCCTCTGTACATTCCACCACTCATCCAAGGGGCATTGATTATGTTTTTTTATTCCACTGCGACCTCTACCACTCTTCCAATGTGCATTGCTATTGTCTTTTTAATCCACTGCAACCTCCACGACTCTTCCAAGGGGCATTAAAGCCGTCTTGTTAAGCTACTGTCACGTCCATGTCTATTCTACCGGGCAGTGATATTGTCTTTTTATTCCACTGTAACCTCCACCACTCTTCCAAGTGGCATTGACATTGTCTTTTTATGCCACTGCGACTTCCACCTCTCTTCTAAGGGGCATTGATATTGTCTTTTTAATCCACTGTGACCTCCACCACTCTTCCAAGGGGCATTAAAACTGTCTTGTTAAGCTACTGTGACCTCCACGTCTCTTCCAACGGGGATTAAAACCGTCTGGTTAAACCACTCTGAACTCCACAGCTCTTCCAAGGGGCATTGATATTGTCTTTTTATTACACTGTAACATCCACCACTCTTCCAAGGGGCATTGATTTTGTCTTTTTATTCCACTGCGACCTCCACCACTCTTCCAATGGGCATTGTTATTGACTTTTTAATCCCCTGCAACCTCCACCACTCTTCTAAGGGGCCTTAAAACCGCCTTGTTAAGCTACTGTGACCTCCACGTCCCTTCCACGGGGCATTAATATTGTCTTTTTATTCCACTGCGACCTCCACCACTCTTCCAAGGGGCATTGATATTGTCTTTTAAATCCACTGCAACCTCCACCACTCTTCCAAGGGGCATTAAAACCGTCTTGTTAAGCTACTGTGACCTCCACTTCCCATCCACGGGGCATTGATATTGTCTTTTCATTCCACTGCGACCTCCATATTCTTCCAAGGGGCATTGATACTGTCTTTTTAATCCACTGTGAACTCCACCACTCTTCCAAGGGGCATTAAAACCATCTGGTTAAACCACTCTGAACTCCACAGGTCTTCCAAGGGGCATTTGTATTGTCTTTTTATTCCACTCTAACCTCCACCACTCTTCCAAGGGGCATTGACATTGTCTTTTTATTCCACTGCGACCTCCACCACTCTTCCAAGGGGCATTAAGACCATCTTGTTAAGCTACAGTGACCTCCACAACTCTTCTATGGGGCATTGATATTGTCTTTTTATTCCTCTGTACATTCCACCACTCATCCAAGGGGCATTGATTATGTTTTTTTATTCCACTGCGACCTCTACCACTCTTCCAATGTGCATTGCTATTGTCTTTTTAATCCACTGCAACCTCCACAACTCTTCCAAGGGGCATTAAAGCCGTCTTGTTAAGCTACTGTCACGTCCATGTCTATTCTACCGGGCAGTGATATTGTCTTTTTATTCCACTGTAACCTCCACCACTCTTCCAAGTGGCATTGACATTGTCTTTTTATGCCACTGCGACTTCCACCTCTCTTCTAAGGGGCATTGATATTGTCTTTTTAATCCACTGTGACCTCCACCACTCTTCCAAGGGGCATTAAAACTGTCTTGTTAAGCTACTGTGACCTCCACGTCTCTTCCAACGGGGATTAAAACCGTCTGGTTAAACCACTCTGAACTCCACAGCTCTTCCAAGGGGCATTGATATTGTCTTTTTATTACACTGTAACATCCACCACTCTTCCAAGGGGCATTGATTTTGTCTTTTTATTCCACTGCGACCTCCACCACTCTTCCAATGGGCATTGTTATTGACTTTTTAATCCCCTGCAACCTCCACCACTCTTCTAAGGGGCCTTAAAACCGCCTTGTTAAGCTACTGTGACCTCCACGTCCCTTCCACGGGGCATTAATATTGTCTTTTTATTCCACTGCGACCTCCACCACTCTTCCAAGGGGCATTGATATTGTCTTTTAAATCCACTGCAACCTCCACCACTCTTCCAAGGGGCATTAAAACCGTCTTGTTAAGCTACTGTGACCTCCACTTCCCATCCACGGGGCATTGATATTGTCTTTTCATTCCACTGCGACCTCCATATTCTTCCAAGGGGCATTGATACTGTCTTTTTAATCCACTGTGAACTCCACCACTCTTCCAAGGGGCATTAAAACCATCTGGTTAAACCACTCTGAACTCCACAGGTCTTCCAAGGGGCATTTGTATTGTCTTTTTATTCCACTCTAACCTCCACCACTCTTCCAAGGGGCATTGACATTGTCTTTTTATTCCACTGCGACCTCCACCACTCTTCCAAGGGGCATTAAAACCATATGGTTAAGATACAATGACCTCCACATCTCTTCCATGGGACATTGATATTGTCTTTTTATTCCACTGTAACCTCCACCATTCTTCCAAGGGGCATTGATATTGTTTTTTTATTCCACTGCGACCTCCACCACTCTTCCAAGGGGCATTGATATTGTCTTTTTATTCAACTGTAACCTCCACCACTCTTCCAAGGGGCATTAAAACCGTCTTGTTAAGTTACTGTGACCTCCACGTCTCTTCCAAGGAGCGTTAAAACCGTCTGGTTATTACACTCTGAACTCCACAGCTCTTCCAAGGGGCATTATTATTGTCTTTTTATTCCACTGTAACCTCCACCACTCTTCCAAGGGGCATTGATATTGTCTTTTTATTCCACTGCGACCTCCAACAGTCCTCCAAGAGGCATTAAAACCGTATTGTTAAGCTACTGTGACCTCCACATCTCTTCCACGGGGCATTGAAATTGTCTTTTTATTCCACTGTAACCTCCACCACTCGTCCAAGGGGCATTGATATTGTCTTTTTATTCCACTGCGATCTCCACCACTCTTCCAAGGCCCATTGATATTGTCTTTTTAATCCACTGCGTCCTCCACCACTCTTCCAAGGGGCATTAAAACCATCTTGTTAAGCTATTGTGACCCCTACATCTCTTCCACTGGGTATTGATTTTGTCTTTTTATTTAACTGTAACCTCCACCACTGTTCCAAGGGGCATTGTTATTGTCTTTTTATTCCACTGTAACCTCCATCACTCTTCCAAGGGGCATTGATATTGTCTTTTTATTCAACTGTAACGTCCACCACTCTTCCAAGGGGCATTGATATTGTCTTTTTATTCCACTGCGACCTCCACCACTCTTCCAAGGGGCATTCATATTGTCTTTTTAATCCTCTGAGACCTCCACCACTCTTCCAAGGGGCATTAAAACCATCTTGTTAAGCTATTGTGACCTCCACATCTCTTCCACTGGGTATTCATTTTGTCTTTTTATTTAACAGTAACCTCCACCACTGTTCCAAGGGGCATTGATATTGTCTTTTTATTCCACTGTAACCTCCATCACTCTTCCAAGGGGCATTGATATTGTCTTTTTATTCCACTGCGACCTCCACCACTCTTCCAAGGGGGATGCATATTGTCTTTTTAATCCACTGCGACCTCCACCACTCTTCCAAGGGGCATTAAAACTGTCTTGTTAAGCTACTGTCACCTCCACTTCCCTTCCAAGGGGCATTAAATCCATCAATTTAAACCACTCTGAACTCCACAGCTCTTGCAAGGGGCATTTATATTGTCTTTTTATTCCACTGCAACTTCCACCTCTCTTCCAAGGGACATTAAAACCGTCTTGTTAAGCTACTGTTACCTCCACGTCACTTCCAATGGGCATTAAAACTGTCTGGTTTAACTACTCTGAACTTCACTGCTCTTCCAATGGGCATTGATATTGTTTTTTTTAATCCACTGTTACCTCCACCACTCTTCCAAGGGGCATTGATATTGTTTTTTTATTACAATGCGACCTCCACTACTCTTCCAAGGGGCATTGATATTGTCTTTTTATTCCACTGCAAACTCCACCACTCTTCTAAGGGGCATTGATATTGTCTTTTTAATCAACTGCGACCTCCACCACTCTTCCAAGGGGCATTGATATTGTCTTTTTAATCCACTGTGACCTCCACGTCTCTTCCAATGGGCATTAAAACCATAAATTTAAACCACTCTGAACTCCACAGCTCTTCCAAGGAGCACTTGAATTGTCTTTTTATTCCACTCTAACCTCCACCACTCTCTCAAGGGGCATTGACATTGTCCTTTTATTCCACTGCGACCTTCATCATTCTTCCAAGGGGCATTGATATTGTCTTTTTAATCCACTGCGACCTCCACCACTTTTCCAAGGGGCATTAAAAACATGTTTTTAAGCTACTGTGACCTCCACTTTACTTCCAATGGGCATTAAAACCGTGTGGTTTAACTACTCTGAACTCCACTGCTCTTCCAAGGGGCATTGATATTGTCTTTTTAATCCACTGTTACCTCCACCACTCTTCCAAGGGGCATTGATATTGTTTTTTTATTCCACTGCGACCTCCACTACTCTTCCAAGGGGCATTGATATTGTTTTTTATTCCACTGCGACCTCCACCACTCTTCTAAGGGGCATTGATATTGTCTTTTTTATCCACTGCGACCTCCACCACTCTTCCAAGGGCCATTAAAACCGTGTTGTTAAGCTACTTTGACCTCCACGTCAATTCCACGGGGCTTTAAAACAGTCAATTTAAACCACTCTGAACTCCACAGCTCTTGCAAGGGGCATTGATATTGTCTTTTTATTCCAATGTAACCTCCAGCACTCTTCCAAGGGGCATTGATATTGTCTTTTTATTCCACTGCAACTTCCACCTCTCTTCCAAGGGTATTAAAACCGTCTTGTTAAGCTACTGTGACCTCCACGTCTCTTTCACGGGGCATTGATATTGTCTTTTTATTCCACTGTAACCTCCACCACTCTTCCAAGGGTCATTGATAATGTCTTTTTATTCCACTGGGACCTTCACCACTCTTCCAAGTGGCATTGATATTGTCTTTTTAATACACTGCAACCTCCACCACTCTTCCAAGGGGCATTAAAACCTTCTTGTTAAGCTACTGTGACCTCCACGTCTCTTCCAAGGTGCATTAAAACCGTCAATTAAAACCACTCTGAACTCCACAGCTCTTGCAAGAGGCATTGATATTGTCTTTTTACTCCACTGTAACCTAGAGCACTCTTTCAAGGGGCATTGATATTGTCTTTTTATTCCACTACGACTTCCACCACTCTCCCAAGGTGCATTAAAAACATCTTGTTTAGCTACTGTAACGTCCATGTCTATTCCACGGGGCATTGATATTGTCTTCATATTCCACTGTATCCTCCACCACTCTTCCAAGGGGTATTGATATTGTCTTTTTATTCCACTGCGACTTTCACCTCTCTTCTAAGGGGCATTGATATTGTCTTTTTAATCCACTGCGACCTACACCACTCTTCCAAGAGGCATTAAAACAGTCTTGTTAAGCTACTGTGACCTCCACATCTCTTCCAAGGGTCATTAAAACCGTCTGGTTAAACCACTCTGAACTCCACAGCTCTTCCAAGGGGCATTGATATTGTCTTTTTATTCCACTGTAACCTCCACAATTCTTCCAAGGGGTTTTGATATTGTCTTTTTAATGCAATGTGACCTCCACCACTCTTCCAAGGGGCATTAAAACGATCTTGTTAAACCACTCTGAACTCCATAGCTCTTTCGAGAGGCATTGATATTGTCTTTTTATTTCACTGTAACCTCCACCACTCTTTCAAGGGGCATTGATATTGTCTTTTTATTCCACTGCGACATCCACCACTCTTCCAAGGGGCATTAAAGCTGTCTTTTTAAGCTACTGTGACCTCCACGTGTCTTCCACGGGGTATTGATATTGTCTTTTTAATCCATTGTGACCTCCACCACTATTCCAAGGGGCATTAAAACCGTCTTGTTAATCTACTGTGACCTCCACGTCACTTCCAAGGGGCAATAAAACCATCTTGTTAAACCACTCTGAACTCCACAGCTCTTCCAAGTGGCATTGGTATTGTCTTTTTATTCCACTCTAACCTCCACCACTATTCCAAGGGGCATTGACATTGTCTTTTTATTCCACTGCGACCTCCATCATTCTTCCAAGGGGCATTGATATTGTCTTTTTATTCCAATGCCACCTCCACCACTCTTCCAAGGGGCATTGATATTGTCTTTTTAATCCTCTGCAACCTCCACCACTTTTCCAAGGGGCATTAAAAACGTCTTTTTAAGCTACTGTGACCTCCACGTCAATTCGAATGGGTATTAAAACTGTCTGGTTAAACCACTCTGAACTCCACAGCTCTTCCAAGGGGCATTGGTATTGTCTTTTTATTCCACTCTAACCTCCACCACTCTTCCAAGGGGCATTAAAACTGTCTTGTAAAGCTGCTGTAACCTCCATGTCTTGTCCACGGGGTATTGATATTGTCTTTTTATTCCAATGTAACCTCCATCACTCTTCTAAGGGGCAGTGATGTTGTCTTTTTAAACCACTGCGACCTCCACCACTCTTCCAAGAGGCATTAAAAACATCTTATTAAGCTACTATGATCTCCACGTCTCTTCCAAGGGGCATTAAAACCGTCTGGTTAAACCACTCTGAATTCCACAGCTCATCTAAGGGGCATTGATATTGTCTTTTTATTCCACTGTAACCTCCACCACTTTTCCTATTGGAATTGATATTGTCTTTCTATTATTATTATTATTATTATTATTATTTATTTTTCTAGCTCCATTTATTCCATGTCAGTGACTGGTACAGGGGGAGCGAGGACCCTGCCCGCGAGTGCTCACATTCTTGATGGGATGGGTGAGGATACATTAGGTGAGGGTTGAGCTGGTCGTGCAGCGGTGGTTTCTGCAGGTTGTAGACTTGTCGAAAGAGGTGGGTCTTCAGGTTTCTTTTGAAGGTTTCCACGGTCGGCGAGAGTCTGATGTGTTGGGGTAGAGAGTTCCAGAGTAGGGGGGATGCACGGGAGAAATCTTGTATACGATTGTGGGAGGAGGAGATAAGAGGGGAGTAGAGAAGGAGATCTTGTGAGGATCGGAGGCTGCGTGCAGGTAAGTACCGGGAGACTAGGTCACAGATGTATGGGGGAGACAGGTTGTGGATGGCTTTGTATGCCATGGTTAGAGTTTTGAACTGGATTCTCTGGGCAATGGGAAGCCAGTGAAGAGATTGACAGAGAGGAGAGGACGGGGAATAGCGGGGGGACAGGTGAATTAGTCGAGCAGCAGAGTTTAGGATAGATTGGAGAGGAGCAAGAGTGTTGTAAGGGAGGCCACGGAGCAGGAGGTTGCAGTACTCGAGGCGGGATATGATGAGGGCATGCACTAGTGAATTTGCAGAGTCTTTGCTGAGGAATGCACGGATCTGGGAGATGTTTTTGAGTTGGAGTCGGCAGGAAGTGGAAAGGGCTTGGATATGTGGCTTGAAGGAGAGATCAGAGTCCAGGGTTACTCCAAGGCAGCGAGCTTGTGGGACTGGGGAGAGTGAACAGCCATTGACGTTGATGGCTAGGTCAGATGGGGGATGTGATTGAGAGGGTGGAAAGATGATGAACTCTGTTTTATCCATTCTGAGTTTTAGAAATCTGTCAGAGAAGAAGGATGACATGGCGGACAGATATTTTTTGATTTTGGTTAGTAGGGAGGAGATATCGGGTCCAGAGAGGTAGATCTGTGTGTTGTCAGCATAGAGGTGATACTGAAAACCGTGAGACTCTCTGAGCTGTCCCAGGCCAAAGGTGTAGATGGAGAAGAGCAGAGGTCCTAGAATTGAACCTTGGGGGACACCGACAGATAGGGGGCGAGATGAGGAGGTGGTGCGTGAGTGGGAGACGCTGAATGTCCTGTCTGTTAAGTATGAGGAGATCCAAGATAGAGCCAAGTCCGTGATGCCAAGAGATGAGAGAATCTGGAGTAAGAGGGAATGGTCCACTGTGTCAAAGGCAGATGACAGGTCCAGAAGGAGGAGGATGGAGTAGTGTCGCTTGGATTTGGCATTTAGTAAGTCGTTTGTGAGTTTGGTCAGGGCAGTTTCAGTCGAGTGATGCGGTCGGAAGCCAGATTGCAGGCAGTCGAAGAGGGAGCAGGAGGAGAGGTGGGAGGACAGTTCAAGGTGGACATGTTGTTCTAGTAGTTTTGAGGCAAAGGGGAGGAGTGATATGGGGCGGTAGCTAGTCAGAGAGGAAGGGTCAAGGGAGGGCTTTTTGAGGATGGGTGTGATTGCGGCATGTTTGAAACATGAGGGTAAGACACCGGTTGTTAGTGACAGATTGAAGAGGTGGGTTAGAGTTGGGATGAAGAGTGTGGTAAGGTTAGTGATGAGGTGGGATGGGATTGGGTCAAGTTTGCAGGTGGTGAGGTGTGATTTGGAGAGAAAAGAGGAGACTTGACCTTCTGTAATGGTGGAGAATTGGGGTTTGGAGGAGGAGGGTTGAATAGATATGAGGAGGGGTTGTGTGGACTTTAGGCAAAAGTTTTGTCTGATGGTGTCAATCTTCTGTTTGAAGAATGAGGCAAAGTCGTCGGCTGAGATGAGAGAAGAGGGAGGAGGTGCTGGGGGACGGAGGAGAGAGTTGAAAGTGTTAAATAGCTGTTTAGGGTTGTGAGATAGAGAGGATATGAGAGATGAGAAGTAGGTTTGTTTTGCTGTAGTGAGTGCGGACTTTAAATTAGTGAGGAATTGCTTGAATGCGATGAAGTGCTCGATGGAGTGAGACCTTTTCCATCTCCGCTCCGCAACCCTGGAGGCCCGGCGCAGTTATTTAGTAAGTTTAGTGTGCCAGGGTTGCCTGTTGAATGTGCGAGATGTGTGTGTGAGAGGGGCGATCGAGTCTACAGCTGCAACTATTGTGGTGTTATATGAAGCAGCAGCAAGGTCTGCATCGTGTAAGGAATTTAAGAGGGAGGAGGGATTCAGAGAGTGAGTGTAAGTCAAGGTGTTTGAGATTTCTGCGAGGGTATGCAAGTTTGTTGAGTGGGGATTGTGGCCTCGGGGAGGAGAGAGAAGAGAATGTAAGTAGGCTGTGATCAGAGAGAGGGAGAGGTGAGTTAGAGAGGTTAGATAGGGAATAAGAGGCGGGTGAAGATGAGGTCCAGTGTGTGGCCATCTTTGTGGGTGGGTGTGGAAGACCATTGAGTGAGTCCGAAGGAGGAAGGGAGAGATAGGAACTTAGAGACAGACGAGTGGGAAGTGTTAATGGGGATGTTGAAGTCACCCATTATGATAGTGGGGATGTCAGTGGAGAGGAAGTGAAGCAGCCAGGTGGTGAAGTGGTCTAAGAAGGTGGTGGCTTACCCTGGGTGTGGGTAAACGACTGCCAGTTGGAGGTTGGAGGAGGAATAGATGCGCACACAATGCACCTCAAAAGAGGGGAGTGTAATGGAGGGTGGCAGTGGGATTTGGGTGAAAGCGCAGTGTTCTGATAGGAGAAAACCTACGCCTCCTCCATGTTTGCAATTGGGGCGGGGGGTGTGGGAAAGGTGGAATCCGCCATATGAAAGTGCAGCTGGGGAGGCTGTGTCAGAGGAGGTGAGCCAGGGTTCAGTGATGGCGAGGAAGGAAAGTTTGTTTGTAATGAAAAGATCGTGGATGAAGGAAAGTTTGTTGCAGACAGAGCAAGCGTTCCATAGAGCTCCTGTTAGATCAACTAAGGGAGTGGGGATTGGTTGGATGGGTATGAGGTTAGAAGGGTTGCGACAGTTTGTGGAAGGTCGTGGATAGGAGGAAGAAGTAACTGCGGGGATATGGCGAGGAGGACCAGGACTTGGAGAGAGATCTCCAGCAGTAAGGAGGAGCAGAGAAAGTGTTAGCAGGTGGGAGCAAGAGAGAGCATGAGGTGGCTGTCTGTGTTTGGAGATCCAGGATTGAATGTTTAGGAATAATTTGGAGTAGGAGGTGAGATGAATGGGGAGGATGGAGGGAGAGATGAAGAGTTTCTTACTAGGTGTAGGGATTTGAGGAGTTACTAGAAAGTGGAGGACTATAGAGGAAAAAGTGAAAGCTAACAGAAACATAGTTAAAAGAGAATAAGTGGTCAAAGTGTTGGTTACCTGACTCCTGCCCTGACTAACTGCCTCTGAAATAACTGCCACTTATCTCCGAAGCCACTTTGCACAAGAAGACGCGTGCACACCCCAGCACGAGTGCACCCCTTACAGAGCTTCTAAATATATAGGGCACATTAAACTATCAGGTGAAGGGCATTGTGGGAGCTGCATATGGCTAAATTAGCAGCTGGTCGTATCACCAGGAGATGGCTGGGTGATCAAACACAGAGCTAGGACTCTAGTCACTGCAATTTAGCACCTCTAAAAATCAGATAAGATCTATAGTGGGGAAGGGACAGACATATGTGGGTATTGAATGGAGTGGGACAGATAAAGCAGAGAAGTTATGCAGAGCATGTACCAGTGAGGTGAATCAGCAAAGCAGAGCATTAGATTACAGCAGACACAGCAAGCAGAGAAGTTATGCAGAGCATGTATCAGTGAGGTGAATCAGCAAAGCAGAGCATTAGATTACAGCTGACGCAGCAAGCAGAGAAGGTATGCAGAGCATGTACCAGTGAGGTTAATCCACTGCGACCTCCACCACTCTTCCAAGGGGCATTGATATTGTCTATTTATTCCACTGCGACCTCCGCCTCTCTTACAAAGGGCATTGATATTGTTCTTTATTCCACTGTAACCTCCACCACTGTTCTAAGGGGCATTAAAATCGTCTTGTTAAGCTACTGTGACCTCCACGTCTCTTCCACAGGGCATTGTTGTTGTCTTTTATTCCACTGCGACTTCCACCACTCTGCCAAGGGGCATTAAAACAGTCTTGTTAAGCTACTGTGATGTCCACGTCTCTTCCACGGGGCATTGATGTTGTCTTTTTATTCCGCTGTAACCTCCACCACTCTTCCAAGAGGCATTGATATTGTCTTTTTATTCCATTGTAACCTCCACCACTCTTCCAAGGGGCATTGATATTGTCTTTTTATTCCACTGCGACCTCCACCACTCTTAAAAAGGGGCATTTATATTGTCTTTTTATTCCACTGCGACCTCCACCACTCTTCCAATGGGCATTAAAACCGTCTTGTTAAGCTACTATGACCTCCAAGTTTCTTACACAGGGCATGGATATTGTCTTTTTATTCCACTGCGACCTCCACCACTCTGCCAAGGGGCATTTAAACCGTCTTGTTAAGCTACTGTGATGTCCACTTCTCTTCCACGGGGCATTGATATTGTCTTTTTATTCCACTGTAACCTCCACCACTCTTCCAAGAGGCATTGATATTGTCTTTTTATTCCACTGTAACCTCCACCACTCTTCCTAGGGTCATTGATATTGTCTTTTTATTCCACTGCGACCTCCACCACTCTTCCAAGGTTCATTGATCTTGTCTTTTTAATCCACTGCGACCTTCACCACTCTTCCAAGGGGCATTAAAACTGTCTTGTTAACCTACTGTGACCTCCACGTCTCTTCCAAGGGGCACTAAAACCGTTTGGTTAATCCACTCTGTACTCCACAGCTCTTCCAATGGGCATTGATATTGTCTTTTTATTTCACTGTAACTTCCACCACTCTTTCAAGGGGCATTTATATTGTAATTTTATTCCACTGTGACCTCCACCACTCTTCCAAGGGGCATTAAAACCATCTTGTTAAGCTACTGTGACCTCCAAGTCTCTTCCAAGGGGCATTAAAACCGTCTGGTTAAACAGCTCTGAGCTCCACAGCTCTTCCAATCGGCATTTACAATGTCTTTTTATTCCACTGTAACCTTCTGCACACTTCCAAATGCAGTGATATTGTCTTTTTATTCCTCTGCGACGTCCACGACTCTTCCAAGGGGCATTAAAACCGCCTTGTTAAGCTACTATGACCTCCAAGCTTCTTACACAGGGCATTGATATTGTCTTTCTATTCCACTGTAACCTCCACCACTCTTCCAAAGGGCATTGATATTGTCTTTTTAATCCACTGCGACCTCCATCACTCTTCCAAGAAGCATTGAAACCGTCTTGTTATGCTACTGTGACCTCCACGTCTATTCCACGGTGCATTAAAACTTTGTGGTTAAACTACTGTGAACTCCACAGCTCTTCCAAGGGGCATTGATATTGTCTTTTTATTCCACTCTAACCTCCACCACTCTTCCAAGGGGTATTGATATTGTCTTTTTATTTTACTGCGACCTCCACCACTCTTCCAAGGGGCATTAATATTGTCTTTTTATTCCACTGTGACCTCCACGTCTCTTCCAAGGGGCATTGATATTGTCTTTTTATTTAATTGGAACCTCCACCACTCTTCCAAGGGGCATTGTTATTGTCTTTTTTTTCCACTGTAACCTCCACTATTCTTCCAAGGGATATTGATATTGTCTTTTTATTCCACTGTAACCTCCACCACTCTTCCAAGGGGCATTGATATTGTCTTTTTATTCCACTGTAACCTCCACCACTCTTCCAAGGGGCATTGATATTGTCTTTTTAATCCACTGCGACCTCTACCACTCCTCCAAGGGGCTTTAAAACAGTCTTAATAAGCTTCTATGACCTCCACGTCTCTTCCAAGGGGCATTAAAACCGCATGGTTAAACCACTCTGAACTCCACAGCTCTTCCAAGAGGCATTGATATTGTCTTTTTATTCAACTGTAACCTCCACCACTCTTCCAAGGGGCATTGATATTGTCTTTTTTTTCCCCTGCGACCTCCACCACTCTTCCAAGTGGATTTGATAGTCTTTTTAATCCAGTGCGACCTCCACCACTCTTCCAAGGGGCATTAAAACAATCTTGTTAAGCTACTGTGACCTCCACGTCCCTTCCACGGGTATTGATATTGTCATTTTATTCCACTGCGACCTCCACCACTCTTCCAAGGGGCATTGATATTGTCTTTTTAATCCACTGCGACCTCCACCACTCTTCCAATGGACATTGATATTGTCTTTTTAATCCACTGCGACCTTCACCCCTCTTCCAAGGAACATTGATATTGTCTTTTTTTTCCACTGTAACCTTCACCACTCTTCTAAAGGGCATTGATATTTTCTTTTTATTCCACTGCGACCTCCACCTCTCTTCCAAGGGGCATCGATAATGTCTTTTTAATCCACAGCGACCTCCACCACTCTTCCAAGGGGCATTAAAACAGTCTTGTTAAGCTACTGTGACCTCCACGTATCTTCCAAGGGGCATTAAAACCGTCAATTTAAACCACTCTGAACTCCACAGCTCTTGCAAGAGGCATTGATATTGTCTTTTTATTCCACTGTAACCTCCACCACTCTTCCAAGGGGCATTAAAACCGTCTTGTTAAGCTACTGTGAACTCCACGTCCCTTCCACGGGGCATTGATATTGTCTTTTTATTCCATTGTGACCTCCACCACTCTTCCAAGGGGCATTGATATTGTCTTTTTATTCCACTGCGACCTTCACCCCTCTTCCACGGAACATTGATACTGTCTTTTTTTTCCACTGTAACCTCCACCACTCTTCTAAGGGGCATTGATATTTTCTTTTTATTCCACTGCGACCTCCTCCACTCTTCCAAGGGGCATCGATAATGTCTTTTTAATCCACTGCGACCTCCACCACTCTTCCAAGGTGCAATTAAACCGTATTGTTAAGCTACTGTGACCTCCACGTCTCTTCCAAGGGGCATTAAAACTATTAATTTAGTACACTCTGAACTCCTCAGCACTTGCAAGACTCATTGATATTGTCTTTTTATTCCACTGCAACCTCCACCACTCATCCAAGGGGCATTGATTTTGTCTTTTTAATCCACTGCGACCTCCATCTCTCTTCCAAGAAGCATTAAAACCGTCTTGTTTAGCTACTGTGACCTCCAGGTCTTTTCCACGGTGCCTTAAAACCTTCTGGTTAAACCACTGTGAACTCCACAGCTCTTCCAAGGGGCATTGATATTATCTTTTTATTCTACTGTAACCTCCACCACTCTTCCAAGGGGCATTGATATTGTCTTCTTATTTTACTGCGACCTCCACCACTCTTCCAAGGGGCATTAATATTGTCTTTTTATTCCACTGCGACCTCCACCACTCTTCCAAGGGTCATTGATATTGTCTTTTTATTCCACTGTAACCTCCACCACTCTTCCAAGGGGCATTGATATTGTCTTTTTATTCCACTGTGACCTCCACCTCTCTTCCAAGGGGCATTAAAACCATCTTGTTAAGCTACTGTGACCTCCAAGTCTCTTCCACGAGGCATTTATATTGTCTTTTTATTCTACTGCGACCTCCACATCTCTTCCAAGTCGAATTGATATTGTCTTTTTATTCCACTGCGACCTCCACCACTCTTCTAAGGGGCATTGATATTGTCTTTTTAATCCACTGCGACCTCCACCAATCATCCAAAGGGCATTAAAACATTTTTGATAAGCTACTGTGACCTCCACGTCTCTTCCGAGGGGCATTAAAACCGTCTGGTTAAACCACTCTGAAATCCACAGCTCTTCCAAGAGGCATTGATATTGTCCTTTTATTCGACTATAACCTCCACACTCTTCCAAGGGGCATTAAAACCGTCTTGTTAAGCTACTGTGACCTCCACGTCTCTTCCAAGGGACATTAAAACCGTCAATTTAAACCACCCTGAACTCCACAGCTCTTGCAAGAGGCATTGATATTGACTTTTTATTTCACTGTAACCTCCACCTCTCTTCCAAGGGGCATTGATTTTGTTTTTTTAATCCACTGCGACTTCCATTTCTCTTCCAAGAAGCATTAAAACCATCTTGTTTAGCTACGTGACCTCCACGTCTATTCCACGGTGCCTTAAAACCTTCTGGTTAAACCACTGTGAACTCCACAGCTCATCCAAGGGGCATTGAAATTGTCTTTTCATTCCACTGTAACCTCCACCACTCTTCCAAGGGGCATTAATATTGTCTTTTTATTCCACTGCGACCTCCACCACTCTTCCAAGGGTCATTGATATTGTCTTTTTATTCCACTGTAACCTCCACCACTCTTCCAAGGGGCATTGATATTTTCTTTTTATTCCACTGCGACATCCACATCTCTTCCAAGGGAAATTGATATTGTCTTTCTATTCCACTGCGACCTCCAACACTCTTCTAAGGGGCATTGATATTGTCTTTTTAATCCACTGCGACCTCCATCACTCTTCCAAGGGGCATTAAAACAGACTTGATAAGCTACTGTGACCTCCACGTCTCTTCCAAGGGGCATTAAAGCATCTGGTTAAACCACTGTGTACTCCACAGCTCTTCCAAGAGCCATTGATATTGTCTTTTTATTTGACTGTAACCTCCACCACTCTTCCAAGGGGCATTAAAACCGTCTTGTTATGCTACTGTGACCTCCAAGTCCCTTCCACGGGGCATTGATATTGTCTTTTCATTCCATTGCAAACTCCACAGCTCTTCCAAGGGGCATTGATATTGTCTTTTAATTCCACTGTAACCTCCACCACTCTTCCAAGGGGCATTGATTTTGTCTTTTTACTCTACTGCGACCTCCACCACTCATCCAATGGGCATGGTTATTGTCTTTTTAATCCCCTGCAACCTCCACCAATCTTCCAAGGGGCATTAAAACAATCTTGTTAAGCTACTGTGACCTCCGCGTCCCTTCCTCGGGGCATTGATATTGTCTTTTTATTCCACTGCGACCTCCACCACTCTTCCAAGGGGCATAGATATTGTCTTTTTAATCCACTGCGAACTCCACCACTCTTCCAAGGGGCATTAAAACCGTCTTGTTATGCTACTGTGACGTCGACTTCTCTTCCAAGGGGCATTAAAACCATCTGGTTAAACCACTCTGAACTCCACAGCTCTTCCAAGGGGCATTTGTATTGTCTTATTATTCCACTCTAACCTCCACCACTCTTTCAAGGGGCATTGACATTGTCTTTTTATTCCACTGCGACCTCCACCACTCATCCAAGGGGCATTAAAGCCATATTGTTAAGTTACAGTGACCTCCACATCTCTTCCACGGGGCATTGATATTGTCTTTTTATTCCACTGCGACCTCCACCAATCTTCCAAGGGGCATTGATATTGTTTTTTTATTCCACTGCGACCTCCACCACTCTTCCAAGGGGCATTAAAACCGTCTTGTTAAGTTAATGTGACCTCCACGTCACTACCAAGGAGAGTTAAAACCGTCTGGTTATACCACTCTGAACTCAACAGCTCTTCCAAGGGGCATTATTATTGTCTTTTTATTCCACTGTAACCTCCACTACTCTTCCAAGGGGCATTGATATTGTCTCTGTTTTCCACTGCGACCTCCACCACTCTTCCAAGTGGCTTTGATATTGTCTTTTTTATCCACTGCGACCTCCACCACTCTTCCAAGGGGCATTAAAACCGTCTTGTTATGCTATTGTGACCTCCACGTCCCTGCCACGGGGCATTGATATTGTCTTTTCATTCCATTGCAAACTCCAACACTCTTCCAAGGGGCATTAAAACCGTCTTGTGAAGCTACTGTAACCTCCAAGTCTCTTCCAAGGGGCATTAAAACCGTCTTGTGAAGCTACTGTGACCTCCACATACCTTCCACGGGGCATTGATATTGTCTTTTTATTCCACTGCGACCTCCACCACTCTTCCAAGGGGCATTGATATTGTCTTTTTAATCCACTGCGACCTCCACCACTCTTCCAAGGGGCATTGATATTGTCTTTTTAATCCACTGTGACCTCCAAGTCTCTTCCAAGGGGCATTAAAACCGTCTTGTTAATCTCCTGTGACATCAACGTCTCTTCCAAGCGGCAATAAACCGTCTGGTTAAACCACTCTGAACTCCACAGCTCTACCAAAGGGCATTGACAATGTCTGTTTATTCCACTGTAACCTCCACCACTGTTCCAAGGGGCATTGACATTGTCTTTTTATTCCACTGTAAACTCCACCACTCTTCCAAGGGGCATTGATATTGTCTTTTTAATCCACTGTAACCTCCACCAATCTTCCAGGGGCCATTGATATTGTCTTTTTATTCCACTGCAACCGCCACCACTCTTCTAAGGGGCATTGATATTGTCTTTTAAATCCACAACGATCTCCACCACTCTTCCAAGGGGCAATAAAACTGTCTTGTTAAGCTACTGTGACCTCCTCTTCTCATCCAACCGGCATTAAAACCGTCTGGTTAAACACTCTGAACTACTCAGCTCTTACAAGAGGCATTGATATTGTCGTTTTCTTCGACTGTAACATCCACCACTCTTCCAGGCGGCATTGATATTCTCTTTTTATTCCACTGTGACCTCCACCTCTCTTCCAAGGGGCATTAAAACCGTCTTGTGAAGCTACTGTGACCTCCACGTCCCTTCCACGGGGCATTGATATTGTCTTTTTATTCCTCTGCGACCTCCACCACTCTTCCAAGTGGCATTGAAATTGTATTTTTAATCCACTGCGACCTCCACCACTCTTCCAAGGGGCATTGATATTGTCTTTTTAATCCACTGTGACCTCCACGTCTCTTCCAAGGGGCATTAAAGCGTCTGGTTAAACCACTCTGTACTCCACAGCTCTTCCAAGAGCCATTGATATTGTCTTTTTATTCGACTGTAACCTCCACCACTCTTCCAAGGGGCATTGATATTGTCTCTGTTTTCCACTGCGACCTCCACCACTCTTCCAAGGGGCTTAGATATTGTCTTTTTTATCCACTGCGACCTCCACCATTCTTCCAAGGGGCATTAAAACCGTCTTGTTATGCTACTGTGACCTCCACGTCCCTTCCACGGGGCATTGATATTGTCTTTTCATTCCATTGCAAACTCCACAGCTCTTCCAAGGGGCATTGATATTGTCTTTTTATTCCACTGTAACCTCCACCACTCTTCCAAGGGGCATTGATTTTGTCTTTTTACTCTACTGCGACCTCCACCACTCATCCAATGGGCATTGTTATTGTCTTTTTAATCCCTTGCAACCTCCACCAATCTTCCAAGGGGCATTAAAACCATCTTGTTAAGCTACTGTGACCTCCGCGTCCCTTCCTCGGGGCATTGATATTGTCTTTTTATTCCACTGCGACCTCCACCACTCTTCCAAGGGGCATAGATATTGTCTTTTTAATCCACTGCGAACTCCACCACTCTTCCAAGGGGCATTAAAACCGTCTTGTTATGCTACTGTGACGTCGACTTCTCTTCCAAGGGGCATTAAAACCATTTGGTTAAACCACTCTGAACTCCACAGCTCTTTCAAGGGGCATTTGTATTGTCTTTTTATTCGACTCTAACCTCCACCACTCTTTCAAGGGGCATTGGCATTGTCTTTTTATTCCACTGCGACCTCCACCACTCTTCCAAGGGGCATTAAAGCCATATTGTTAAGCTACAGTGACCTCCACATCTCTTCCACGGGGCATTGATATTGTCTTTTTATTCCACTGCGACCTCCACCAATCTTCCTAGGGGCATTGATATTGTTTTTTTATTCCACTGCGACCTCCACCACTCTTCCAAGGGGCATTAAAACCGTCTTGTTAAGTTAATGTGACCTCCACGTCACTTCCAAGGAGAGTTAAAACCGTCTGGTTATACCACTCTGAACTCAACAGCTCTTCCAAGGGGCATTATTATTGTCTTTTTATTCCACTGTAACCTCCACCACTCTTCCAAGGGGCATTGATATTGTCTCTGTTTTCCACTGCGACCTCCACCACTCTTCCAAGGGGCTTTGATATTGTCTTTTTTATCCACTGCGACCTCCACCACTCTTCCAAGGGGCATTAAAACCGTCTTGTTATGCTACTGTGACCTCCACGTCCCTTCCACGGGGCATTGATATTGTCTTTTCATTCCATTGCAAACTCCACAGCTCTTCCAAGGGGCATTGATATTGTCTTTTTATTCCACTGTAACCTCCACCACTCTTCCAAGGGGCATTGATTTTGTCTTTTTACTCTACTGCGACCTCCACCACTCATCCAATGGGCATGGTTATTGTCTTTTTAATCCCCTGCAACCTCCACCAATCTTCCAAGGGGCATTAAAACCACCTTGTTAAGCTACTGTGACCTCCGCGTCCCTTCCTCGGGGCATTGATATTGTCTTTTTATTCCACTGCGACCTCCACCACTCTTCCAAGGGGCATTGATATTGTCTTTTTATTCCACTGTAACCTCCACCACTCTTCCAAGGGGCATTGATATTGTCTTTTTATTTTACTGCGACCTCCACCACTCTTCCAAGGGGCATTAATGTTGTCTTTTTATTGCACTGCGACCTCCACCACTCTTCCAAGGGGCATTGATATTGTCTTTTTATTCCACTGTAACCTCCACCACTCTTCCAAGGGGCATTGATATTGTCTTTTCATTCCACTGCGACCTCCACCTCTCTTCCAAGGGGCATTATAACCATCTTGTTAAGCTACTGTGACCTCCAAGTCTCTTCCACGAGGCATTTATATTGTCTTTTTATTCTACTGCGACCTCCACATCTCTTCCAAGTGGAATTGATATTGTCTTTTTATTCCACTGTGACCTCCACCACTCTTCTAAGGGGCATTGATATTGTCTTTTTAATCCATTTCGACCTCCACCAATCATCCAAAGGGCATTAAAACATTTTTGATAAGCTACTGTGACCTCCACGTCTCTTCTGAGGGGCATTAAAACCATCTGGTTAAACCACTCTGAAATCCACAGCGCTTCCAAGAGGCATTGATATTGTCCTTTTATTCGACTATAACCTCCACACTCTTCCAAGGGGCATTAAAACCGTCTTGTTAAGCTACTGTGACCTCCACGTCTCTTCCAAGGGACATTAAAACCATCAATTTAAACCACTCTGAACTCCACAGCTGTTGCAAGAGGCATTGATATTGACTTTTTATTTCACTGTAACCTCCACCTCTCTTCCAAGGGGCATTGATTTTGTTTTTTTAATCCACTGCGACTTCCATCTCTCTTCCAAGAAGCAATAAAACCATCTTGTTTAGCTACGTGACCTCCACCACTCTTCCAAGGGGCATTAAAGCCATATTGTTAAGCTACAGTGACCTCCACATCTCTTCCACGGGGCATTGATATTGTCTTTTTATTCCACTGCAACCTCCACCAATCTTCCAAGGGGCATTGATATTGTTTTTTTATTCCACTGCGACCTCTACCACTCTTCCAAGAAGCATTAAAACCGTCTTGTTAAGTTAATGTGACCTCCACGTCACTTCCAAGGATAGTTAAAACCGTCTGGTTATACCACTCTGAACTCAACAGCTCTTCCAAGGGGCATTATTATTGTCTTTTTATTCCACTGTAACCTCCACCACTCTTCCAAGGGGCATTGATATTGTCTTTGTTTTCCACTGCGACCTCCACCACTCTTCCAAGGGGCATTAAAACCGTCTTGTTATGCTATTGTGACCTCCACGTCCCTGCCACGGGGCATTGATATTGTCTTTTTATTTCACTGCAAACTCCACCACTCTTCCAAGGGGCATTAAAACCGTCTTGTTAAGCTACTGTGACCTCCAAGTCTCTTCCAAGGGGCATTAAAACCGTCTTGTGAAGCTACTGTGACCTCCACATACCTTCCACGGGGCATTGATATTGTCTTTTTATTCCACTGCGACCTCCACCACTCTTCCAAGGGGCATTGATATTGTCTTTTTAATCCACTGCGACCTCCACCACTCTTCCAAGGGGCATTGATATTGTCTTTTTAATCCACTGTGACCTCCAAGTCTCTTCCAAGGGGCATTAAAACCGTCTTGTTAATCTCCTGTGACATCAACGTCTCTTCCAAGCGGCAGTAAAGCATCTGGTTAAACCACTCTGAACTCCACAGCTCTACCAAAGGGCATTGACAATGTCTTTTTATTCCACTGTAACCTCCACCACTGTTCCAAGGGGCATTGACATTGTCTTTTTATTCCTCTGTAAACTCCACCACTCTTCCAAGGGGCATTGATATTATCTTTTTATTCCACTGTAACCTCCACCAATCTTCCAGGGGGCATTGATATTGTCTTTTTATTCCACTGCAACCGCCACCACTCTTCTAAGGGGCATTGATATTGTCTTTTAAATCCACAACGATCTCCACCACTCTTCCAAGGGGCAATAAAACAGTCTTGTTAAGCTACTGTGACCTCCTCTTCTCATCCAACGGGCATTAAAACCGTCTGGTTAAACACTCTGAACTACAGAGCTCTTACAAGAGGCATTGATATTGTCTTTTTCTTCGACTGTAACATCCACCACTCTTCCAGGCGGCATTGATATTCTCTTTTTATTCCACTGTGACCTCTACCACTCTTCCAAGGGGCATTGATATTGTCTTTTTATTCAACTGCGACCTCCACCTCTCTTCCAAGGGGCATTAAAACCGTCTTGTGAAGCTACTGTGACCTCCACGTCCCTTCCACGGGGCATTGATATTGTCTTTTTATTCCTCTGCGACCTCCACCACTCTTCCAAGTGGCATTGATATTGTATTTTTAATCCACTGCGACCTCCACCACTCTTCCAAGGGGCATTGATATTGTCTTTTTAATCCACTGTGACCTCCACGTCTCTTCCAAGGGGCATTAAAACCGTCAATTTAATCCACTATGAACTCTACAGCTCTTCCAAGGAGCACTGGAATTGTCTTTTTATTCCACTCTAACCTCCACCACTCTTCCAAGGGGCATTGACATTGTCTGTTTATTCCACTGCGACCTCCACGTCTCTTCCAAGAGGCATTAAGACCATCTTGTTAAGCTACAGTGACCTCCACAACTCTTCTCTGGGGCATTGATATTGTCTTTTTATTCCACTGTAACCTCCAACACTCTTCCAAGGGGCAATGATATTGTCTTTTTATTCCACTGCGACCTCTACCACTCTTCCAATGGGCATTGATATTGTCTTTTTAATCCACTGCAACCTCCACCACTCTTCCAATGGGCATTAAAGCCGTCTTGTTAAGCTACAGTCACGTCCATGTCTATTCCACTGGGAATTGATATTGTCTTTTTATTCCACTGCAACCTCCACCACTCTTCCAAGGGGCATTGATATTGTCTTTTTATTCCACTGCGACTTCAACCTCTCTTCTAAGGGTCATTGATATTGTCTTTTTAATCCACTGCGACCTCCACCACTCTTCCAAGGGGCATTAAAACAGTCCTGTTAAGCTACTGTGACCTCCATATCTCTTCCAAGGTGCATTAAAACCGTCTGGTTAAACCACTCTGAACTCCACAGCTCTTCCAAGGGGCATTGATATTGTCTTTTTATTCCACTGTAACCTCCACCACTCTTCCAAGGGGCAATGATATTGTCTTTTTATTCCACTGTAATGTCCACCACTCTTCCAAGGGGCACTGATATTGTCTTTTTATTCCACTGTAACCTCCAACACTCTTCCAATGGCATTGATATTGTCTTTTTAATCCCCTGCAACCTCCACCACTCTTCCAAGGGGCATTAAAACCATCTTGTTAAGCTACTGTGATCTCCACGTCCCATCCTCGGGGCATTGATATTGTCTTTTTATTCCACTGCGACCTCCACCACTCTTCCAAGGGGCATTGATATTGTCTTTTTAATCCACTGCGAACTCCACCACTCTTCCAAGGGGCATTAAAACCGTCTTGTTATGCTACTGTGACGTCGACTTCTCTTCCAAGGGGCATTAAAACCATCTGGTTAAACCACTCTGAACTCCACAGCTCTTCCAAGGGGCATTTGTATTGTCTTTTTATTCCACTCTAACCTCCACCACTCTTCCAAGGGGCATTGACATTGTCTTTTTATTCCACTGCGACCTCCACCACTCTTCCAAGGGGCATTAAAACCATATTGTTAAGCTACAGTGACCTCCACATCTCTTCCACGGGGCATTGATATTGTCTTTTTATTCCACTGCGACCTCCACCAATCTTCCAAGGGGCATTGATATTGTTTTTTTATTCCACTGCGACCTCCACCACTCTTCCAAGGGGCATTAAAACCGTCTTGTTAAGTTAATGTGACCTCCACGTCACTTCCAAGGAGAGTTAAAACCGTCTGGTTATACCACTCTGAACTCAATAGCTCTTCCAAAGGGCATTATTATTGTCTTTTTATTCCACTGTAAACTCCACCACTCTTCCAAGGGGAATTGATATTGTCTTTTTATTCCACTGCGACCTCCACCAGTCCTCCAAGAGGCATTAAAACCATCTTGTTAAGCTACTGTGACCTCCACGTCTCTTCCACGGTGCAATGAAATTGTCTTTTTATTCCACTGTAAACTCCACCACTCGTCCAAGGGGCATTTATATTGTTTTTTTATTCCACTGCGACCTCCACCACTCTTCCAAGGGACATTGATAATGTCTTTTTATTCAACTGCTACCTCCACCACTCTTCCAAGGCTCATTGATATTGTCTTTTTAATCCACTGCGACCTCCACCACTCTTGCAAGGGGCATTAAAAAAGTCTTGTTAGCTATTGTGACCTCCACATCTCTTCCACGGGGCATTGATATTGTCTTTTTATTTCACTGTAACCTCCATCACTATTCCAAGGGGAATTGATATTGTCTTTTTATTCCACTGCGACCTCCACCACTCTTCCAAGGGGCATTAAAACCATCTTGTTAAGCTACTGTGACCTCCATGTCTCTTCCACAGGGCATTGATATTGTCTTTTTATTCCACTGGAACCTCCAACACTCTTCCAAGGTGCATTGATATTGTCTTTTTATTCCACTGAGACTTCAACCACTCCTTCAAGGAGCATTGACATTGTCTTTTTAATCCACTTTGACCTCTGCCACTCTTCCAAGGGGCATTAAAACAGTCTTGTTAATCTACTGTGACCTCCACATCTCTTCCAAGGAGCATTAAAACCATCAATTTAAACCACTTTCAACTCCACAGCTCTTGCAAGGGGCTTTGATATTGTTTTTTATTCCACTGTAACCTCCAGCACTCTTCCAAGGGGCATTGATATTTTCTTTTTAACCCACTGCGACTTTCACCTCTCTTCCAAGGGACATTAAAACCATCTTGTTAAGCTACTGTGACCTCCAAGTCTCTTCCAAGGGGCATTAAAACCGTCTTGTGAAGCTACTGTGACCTCCACATACCTTCCAAGGGGCATTGATACTGTCTTTTTATTCCACTGCGACCTCCACCACTCTTCCAAGGGCATTGATTTTGTCTTTTTAATCCACTGCGACCTCCACCACTCTTCCAAGGGGCATTGACATTGTCTTTTTAATCCACTGTGACCTCCAAGTCTCTTCCATGGGGCATTAAAATCGTCTTGTTAATCTCCTGTGACATCAACGTCTCTTCCAAGGGGCAATAAACCATCTGGTTAAACCACTCTGAACTCCACAACTCTACCAAAAGGCATTGACAATGTCTTTTTATTCCACTGTAACCTCCACCACTGTTCCAAGGGGCATTGACATTGTCTTTTTATTCCACTGTAAACTCCACCACTCTTCCAAGGGGCATTGATATTGTCTTTTTATTCCACTGTAACCTCCACCAATCTTCCAAGGGGCATTGATATTGTCTTTTTATTCCACTGCAACCGCCACCACTCTTCTAAGGGGCATTGATATTGTCTTTTAAATCCACAACGATCTCCACCACTCTTCCAAGGGGCAATAAAACAGTCTTGTTAAGCTACTGTGACCTCCTCTTCTCATCCAAGGGGCATTAAAACCGTCTGGTTAAACACTCTGAACTCCACAGCTCTTACAAGAGGCATTGATATTGTCTTTTTCTTCGACTGTAACATCCACCACTCTTCCAGGCCGCATTGATATTCTCTTTTTATTCCACTGCGACCTCCACCACTCTTCCAAGGGGCATTGATATTGTCTTTTTATTCAACTGCGACCTCCACCTCTCTTCCAAGGGGCATTAAAACCGTCTTGTGAAGCTACTGTGACCTCCATGTCCCTTCCACGGGGCATTGATATTGTCTTTTTATTCCTCTGCGACCTCCACCCCTCTTCCAAGTGGCATTGATATTGTATTTTTAATCCACTGCGACCTCCACCACTCTTCCAAGGGGCATTGATATTGTCTTTTTAATCCACTGTGACCTCCACGTCTCTTCCAAGGGGCATTAAAAACGTCAATTTAATCCACTCTGAACTCAACAGCTCTTCCAAGGAGCACTGGAATTGTCTTTTTATTCCACTCTAACCTCCACCACTCTTCCAAGGGGCATTGACATTGTCTATTTATTCCACTGCGACCTCCACCTCTCTTCCAAGAGTCATTAAGACCATCTTGTTAAGCTACAGTGACCTCCACAACTCTTCCATGGGGCATTGATATTGTCTTTTTATTCCACTGTAACCTCAACCATTCTTCCAAGGGGCAATGATATTGTCTTTTTATTCTACTGCGACCTCTACCACTCTTCCAATGGGCATTGATATTGTCTTTATAATCCACTGCAACATCCACCATTCTTCCAAGGGGCATTAAAGCCGTCTTGTTAAGCTACTGTCACGTCCATGTCTATTCCACGGGGCATTGATATTGTATTTTTATTCCACTGTAACCTCCACCACTCTTCCAAGTGGTATTGACATTGTCTTTTTATTCCACTGCGACTTCCAGCTCTCTTCTAAGGGGCATTGATATTGTCTTTTTAATCCACTGCGACCTCCACCACTCTTCCAAGGGGCATTAAAACAGTCCTGTTAAGCTACTGTAACCTCCACATCTCTTCCAAGGGGCATTAAAACCGTCTGGTTAAACCACTCTGAACTCCACAGCTCTTCCAAGGGGCATTGATATTGTCTTTTTAATCCCCTGCAACCTCCACCACTCTTCCAAGGGGCATTAAAACCATCTTGTTAAGCTACTGTGACCTCCACGTCCCTTCCTCGGGGTATTGATATTGTCTTTTTATTCCACTGCGACCTCCACCACTCTTCCAAGGGGCATTGATATTGTCTTTTTAATCCACTGCGAACTCCACCACTCTTCCAAGGGGCATTAAAACCGTCTTGTTATGCTACTGTGACGTCGACTTCTCTTCCAAGGGGCATTAAAACCATTTGGTTAAACCACTCTGAACTCCACAGCTCTTCCAAGGGGCATTTGTATTGTCTTTTTATTCCACTCTAACCTCCACCACTCTTCCAAGGGGCATTGACATTGTCTTTTTATTCCACTGCGACCTACACCACTCTTCCAAGGGGCATTAAAACCATCTTATTAAGCTACAGTGACCTCCACATCTCTTCCACGGGGCATTGATATTGTCTTTTTATTCCACTGCGACCTCCACCAATCTTCCAAGGGGCATTGATATTGTTTTTTTATTCCACTGCGACCTCCACCACTCTTCCAAGGGGCATTAAAACCGTCTTGTTAAGTTAATGTGACCTCCACGTCACTTCCAAGGAGAGTTAAAACCGTCTGGTTATACCACTCTGAACTCAACAGCTCTTCCAAGGGGCATTATTATTGTCTTTTTATTCCACTGCGACTTCCACCAGTCCTCCAAGATTCATTAAAACCGTCTTGTTAAGCTACTGTGACCTCCACGTCTCTTCCACGGGGCAATGAAATTGCCTTTTTATTCCACTGTAAACTACACCACTCGTCCAAGGGGCACTTATATTGTTTTTTTATTCCACTGCGACCTCCACCACTCTTCCAAGGGACATTGATAATGTCTTTTTATTCCACTGCTACCTCCACCACTCTTCCAAGGCTCACTGATATTGTTTTTTTAATCCACTGCGACCTCCACCACTCTTCCAAGGGGCATTAAAAAAGTCTTGTTAAGCTATTGTGACCTCCACATCTCTTCCACGGGGCATTGATATTGTCTTTTTATTTCACTGTAACCTCCATCACTATTCCAAGGGGCATTGATATTGTCTTTTTATTCCACTGCGACCTCCACCACTCTTCCAAGGGGCATTAAAACCATCTTGTTAAGCTACTGTGACCTCCATGTCTCTTCCACATGGCATTGATATTGTCTTTTTATTCCACTGGAACCTCCAACACTCTTCCAAGGTGCATTGATATTGTCTTTTTATTCCACTGAGACTTCAACCACTCCTTCAAGGAGCATTGACATTGTCTTTTTAATCCACTTTGACCTTCACCACTCTTCCAAGGGGCATTAAAACAGTCTTGTTAATCTACTGTGACCTCCACATCTCTTCCAAGGAGCATTAAAACCATCAATTTAAACCACTCTCAACTCGACAGCTCTTGCAAGGGGCTTTGATATTGTTTTTTATTAAACTGTAACCTCCAGCACTCTTCCAAGGGGCATTGATATTTTCTTTTTAATCCACTGCGACTTTCACCTCTCTTCCAAGGGAGATTAAAACCGTCTTGTTAAGCTACTGTGACATCCACCTCTCTTTCACGGGGCATTGATATTGTCTTTTCATTCCTCTGTAAACTCCACCACTCTTCCAAGGGGCCTTGATCTTGTCTTTTTATTCCACTGCCAAATCCACAACTCTTCCAAGGGGCATTGATATTGTCTTTTTAATCCACTGCGACCTCCACCACTCTTTCAAGGGGCATTAAAACAGTTTTGTTAAGCTACTGTGACTTCCACGTCTCTTCCAAGGGGCATTGAAAACGTCAATTTAATCCACTCTCAACTCCACATCTCTTGCAAGGGGCTTTGATATTGTTTTTTATTCCACTGTAACCTCCACAGCTCTTCCAAGGGGCATTGATATTGTCTTTTTAATCCACTGCGACCTCCACCTATTTTCCAAGGGGCATTAAAAATGTCTTTTTAAGCTACTGTGACCTCCACGTCACTTCCAATGGGCATTAAAACCGCCTAGTTTAACTACTCTGAACTCCACTGCTCTTCCAAGGAGCATTGATATTGTCTTTTTAATCCACTGTTACCTTCACCACTCTTCCAAGGGGCATTGATATTGTTTTTTTATTCCACTGTGACCTCCACTACTCTTTCAAGGGGCATTGATATTGTCTTTTTATTTCACTGCGACCTCCACCACTCTTCTAAGGGGCATTTAAATTGTCTTTTAAATCATGTGCGACCTCCACCACTCTTCCAAGGGCCATTGAAACCGTGTTGTTAAGCTACTTTGACCTCCACGTCAATTCCACTGGACATTAAAACCGTCAATTTAAACCACTCTGAACTCCACAGCTCTTGCAAGGGGCATTGATATTGTCTTTTTATTCCAATGTAACCTACACCACTCTTCCAAGGGGCATTGATATTGTCTTTTCATTCCACTGCAACTACCTCTTCTCTTCCAAGGAGCATTAAAACCATCTTGTTAAGCTACTGTGACCTCCAAGTCTCTTTCACGGGGCATTGATATTGTCTTTTTATTCCACTGTAACCTCCACCACTCTTCCAAGGGGCATTGATATTGTCTTTTTATTCCACTGGGACCTTCACCACTCTGCCAAGTGGCATTGATATTGTCTTTTTAATCCACTGCGACCTCCACCACTCTTCCAAGGGGCATTAAAACTGTATAGTTAAGCTACTGTGACCTCCACGTCTCTTCCAAGGTGCATTAAAACCGTCAGTTTAAACCACTCTGAACTCCACAGCTCTTGCAAGAGGCATTGATATTGTCTTTTTATTCCACTGTAACCTACAGCACTCTTTCAAGGGTCATTGATATTGTCTTTTCATTCCACTACGACTTCCACCACTCTCCCAAGGTGCATTAAAAACATCTTGTTTAGCTACTGTAACGTCCATGTCTGTTCCACGTGGCATTGGTATTGTCTTTTTATTCCACTGTATCCTCCACCACTCTTCCAAGGGGTATTGATATTGTCTTTTTATTCCACTGCGACTTCCACCTCTATTCTAAGGGGCATTGATATTGTCTTTTTAATCCACTGCGACCTCCACCACTCTTCCAAGAGGCATTAAAACCGTCCTGTTAAGCTACTGTGACCTCCTCATCTATTCCAAGGGGCATTAAAACCGTTTGGATAAACCACTCTGAACACCACAGCTCTTCCACGGGGCATTGATATTGTCTTTTTAATCCACTGTGACCTCCACCACTTTTCCAAGGGGCATTAAAACCATCTTGTTAATCTATTGTGACCTCCACGTCTCTTCCAAGGGGCAATAAAACCATCTGGTTAAACCACGCGGAACTCCCCAGCTCTTCCAAGGGGCATTGGTGTTGTCTTTTTATTCCACACTACCCTCCACCACTCTTCCAAGGGGCATTAACATTGTCTTTTTATTCCACTGCGACATCCATCATTCTTCCAAGGGGCATTGATATTGTCTTTTTATTCCACTGCCACCTCCACCACTCTTCCAAGGGGCATTGATATTGTCTTTTTAATCCTCTGCGACCTCCACCACTCTTCCAAGGAGCTTTAAAACCATATTGTTAAGCTTCTGTGACATCCACGTCTCTTCCAAGGTGCATTAAAACCGTCAATTTAAACCACTCTGAACTCCACAACTCTTCCAAGGGGCATTAAAACTGTCTTGTTAAGCTACTTTGACCTCCACGTGTCTTCCACGGGGCATTGATATTGTCTTTTTAATCCACTGTGACCTCCACCACTTTTCCAAGGGGCATTAAAAACTTCTTTTTAAGCTACTGTGATCTCCACGTCACTTCCAATGGGCATTAAAACCATCTGGTTAAACCACGCTGAACTCCACAGCTCTTCCAAGGGGCATTGGTATTGTCTTTTTATTCCACTCTAACCTCCACCACTCTTCCAAGGGGCATTGACATTGTCTTTTTATTCCACTGCGACCCACACCATTCTTCCAAGGGGCATTAAAACTGTCTTGTTAAACTACAGTGACCTCCATATCTCTTCCACGGGGCATTGATATTGTCTTTAAATTCCACTGTAACCCCCACCACTCTACCAAGGGGCATTGATATTGTGTTTTTATTCCACTGCGACCTCCACCACTCTTCCAAAGGGCATTGATATTCTCTTTTTAATCCACTGCGACCTCCACAACTCTTCCTTCGGGCATTGATATTGTCTTTTTATTCCACTGCGACCTCCACCACTCTTACTCGGGGCATTGATATTGTCTTTTTATTCCACTGCGACCTCCACCACTCTTCCTCGGGGCATTGATATTGTCTTTTTATTCCACTGCGACCTCCACCACTCTTTCAAGGGGCATTGATATTGTCTTTTTATTCCACTGCGACCTCCACCACTCTTCCTCGGGGCATTGATATTGTCTTTTTAATACACTGCAACCTCAACCATTCTTCCAAGGGGCATTAAAACCGTCTGGTTAAACCACTCTGAATTCCACAGCTCATCAAAGGGGTATTGATATTGTCTTTTTATTCCACTGTAACCTCCACCACTTTTCCTATGGGAATTGATATTGTCTTTTTATTATTATTATTATTATTATTATTATTCATTATTATAGCGCCATTTATACCATGGCGCTTTACATGTGATAGGGATATACATAACAAAAGCATTTACATAATCTTAACAATACAAGTCAGCGACTGGTACAGGAGGAGCGAGGACACTGTCCGTGAGGGCTCACATTCTAGAAGGGATGGGTGAGGATACATTAGGTGAGGGTAGAGCTGGTCGTGCAGTGGTGGTTACTGCAGGTTGTATGCTTGTCGGAAGAGGTGGGTCTTCAGGTTTCTTTTGAAGGTTTCCACGGTCGGCGAGAGTCTGATGTGTTGGGGTAGAGAGTTCCAGAGTAGGGGGGATGCACGGGAGAAATCTTGTATACGATTGTGGGAGGAGGAGATAAGAGGGGAGTAGAGAAGGAAATCTTGTGAGGATCAGAGGTTGCGTGCACTTAAGTACCGGGAGACTAGGTCACAGATGTATGGGGGAGACGGCTTTGGCTGTGGATGGGGATGGATGGATTTGTATGCCATGGTTAGAGTTTTGAACTGGATTCTCTGGGCAAAGGGGAGCCAGTGAAGAGATTGACAGAGAGGAGAGGCCGGGGAATAGCGGGGGGACAGGTGAATTAGTCGAGCAGCAGAGTTTAGGATAGATTGGAGAGGCGCAAGAGTGTTGTAAGGGAGGCCACGGAGCAGGAGGTTGCAGTAGTCGAGGCGGGATATGATGAGGGCATGCGCTAGTGTTTTTGCAGAGTCTTTGCTGAGGAATGCACGGATCCGGGAGATGTCTTTGAGTTGGAGTCTGCAGGAAGTGGAAAGGGCTTGGATATGTGGCTTGAAGGAGAGATCAGAGTCCAGGGTTACTCCAAGGCAGCGAGCTTGTGGGACTGGGGAGAGTGAACAGCCATTGACGTTGATGGCTAGGTCAGATGGGGGATGTGAAGGAGTGGGTGGAAAGAGGTGAACTCTGTTTTATCCATGTTGAGTTTTAGAAATATGTCAGAGAAGAAGGATGACATGGAGGACAGATATTGTGGGATTTTGGTTAGTAGGGAGGAGATATCGGGTCCAGAGAGGTAGAGCTGTGTGTCATCAGCATAGAGGTGATACTGAAAACCGTGAGACTCTATGAGCTGTCCCAGGCCAAAGGTGTAGATGGAGAAGAGCAGAGGTCCTAGAACTGAACCTTGGGGGACACCGACAGATAGGGGGCGAGATGAGGAGGTTGTGCGTGAGTGGGAGACGCTGAATGTCCTGTTTGTTAAGTATGAGGAGATCCAAGATAGAGCCAAGTCCGTGATGCCAAGAGATGAGAGAATCTGGAGTAAGAGGGAATGGTCCGCTGTGTCAAAGGCAGATGACAGTTCCAGAAGGAGGAGGATGGAGTAGTGTCGCTTGGATTTGGCATTTAGTAGGTCGCTGGTGACTTTGGTCAGGGCAGTTTCAGTCGAGTGATGCGGTCGGAAGCCAGATTGCAGGCGGTCGAAGAGGGAGCAGGAGGAGAGGTGGGAGGACAGTTCAAGGTGGACATGTTGTTCTAGTGGTTTGGAGGCAAAGGGGAGGAGTGATATGGTGCGGTAGCTAGTCAGAGAGGAAGGGTCAAGGGAGGGCTTTTTGAGGATGGGTGTGATTGCGGCATGTTTGAAATATGAGGGGAAGACACCGGTTGTTAGTGACAGATTGAAGAGGTGGGTTAGGGTTGGGATGAAGACTGTGGTAAGGTTAGTGATGAGGTGGTATGGGATTGGGTCAAGTTCGCTGGTGGTGACGTGTGATTTTGAGAGTAAAGAGCAGACTTGACCTTCTGTAATGGTGGAGAAGTGGGTGTTTGGAGGAGGAGGGTTGAACAGATATGAGGAGGGGTTGTGAGGACTTTAGGCAAAAGTTTTGTCTGATGGTGTCAATCTTCTGTTTGAAGAATGAGGCAAAGTCGTCGGCTGAGATGAGAGAAGAGGGAGGAGGTGCTGGGGGACGAAGGAGAGAGTTGAAAGTGTTAAATAGCTGTTTAGGGTTGTGAGATAGGGAGGATATGAGAGATGAGAAGTAGGTTTGTTTTGCTGTAGTGAGTGCGGACTTTAAATTAGTGAGGGATTGCTTGAATGCGATGAAGTGCTCGATGGAGTGAGACCTTTTCCATCTCCGCTCCGCAACCCTGGAGGCCCGTCGCAGTTCTTTAGTAAGTTTAGTGTGCCAGGGTTGCCTGTTGAATGTGCAAGATGTGGTGTGTGTGAGAGGGGCGATCGAGTCTAGAGCTGCAGCAATTGTGGTGTTATATGAAGCAGCAGCAACGTCTGCATCGTGTAAGGAATTTATGTCTGTAAGAGGGAGGAGGGATTCAGAGAGTGAGTGTAAGTCAAGGTGTTTGAGATTTCTGCGAGGGTATGCAAGTTTGTGGAGTGGGGATTGTTGCCCCGGGGAGGAGAGAGAAGAGAATGTAAGTAGGCTGTGATCAGAGAGAGGGAGAGGTGAGTTAGAGAGGTTAGATAGGGAACAGAGGCGGGTAAAGATGAGGTCCAGTGTGGGGCCTTATTTGTGGTTGGGTGTGGAAGACCATCGAGTGAGTCCGAAGGAGGAAGGGAGAGATAGGAACTTAGAGACAGACGAGTGGGAAGTGTTAATGGGGATGTTGAAGTCACCCATTATGATAGTGGGGATGTCAGTGGAGAGGAAGTGAAGCAGCCAGGTGGTGAAGTGGTCTAAGAAGGTGGTGGCTTGCCCTGGGGGTCGGTAAACGACGGCCAGTTGGAGGCTGGAGGGGGAATAGATGCGCACACAGGGCACCTCCAAAGAGGGAAGTGTAACGGAGGGTGGCAGTGGGATTTGGGTGAAAGCGCAGTGTTCTGATAGGAGAAAACCTACGTCTCCGCCATGTTTGCCGTTGGGGCGGGGGGTGTGGGAAAGGTGGAATCCGCCATATGAAAGTGCAGCTGGGGAGGCTGTGTCAGAGGGGGTGAGCCAGGTTTCAGTGATGGCGAGGAAGGAAAGTTTGTTTGTAATGAAAAGATCGTGGATGAAGGAAAGTTTGTTGCAGACAGAGCGAGGGTTCCATAGAGCTCCTGTTAGAGCAACTAAGGGAGTGGGGATTGTTTGGATGGGTATGAGGTTAGAAGGGTTGCGACAGTTTGTGGAAGGTCGCGGATAGGAGGAAGAAGTAGCTGTGGGGATATGGCGAGGAGGACCAGGATTTGGAGAGATATCTCCAGCAGTGAGGAGGAGCAGAGAAAGTGTTAGCAGGTGGGAGCAAGAGAGAGCATGAGGTGGCTGTCTGTGTTTGAAGATCCATGATTGAATGTTTAGGAATAATTTGGAGGAGGAGGTGAGATGAATGGGGAGGATGGAGGGAGAGATGAAGAGTTTCTTATTTGGTGTAGGGATTTAAGGGGTTAATAGAAAGTGGAGGACTATAGAGAAAAAAGTGAGAGCTAACAGAAACATAGTTAAAAGAGAGTAAGTGGTCAAAGTGTTGGTTACCTGACTCCTGCCCTGACTAACTACCTCTGAAATAACTGCCACTTATTTCCGAAGCCACTTTGCACAAGAAGACGCGTGCACACCCCAGCACAAGTGCACCCCTTACAGAGCTTCTAAATGTATAGGGCACATTAAACTATCAGGTGAAGGGCATTGTGGGAGCTGCAAATGGCTAAATTAGCAGCTGGTCGTCTCACCAGGAGATGGCTGGGTGATCAAACACAGAGCTAGGACTCTAGTCTCTGCAGTTTAGCACCTCTAAAAGTCAGATAAGATCTATAGTGGGGAAGGGACAGACATATGTGGGTATTGAATGGAGTGGGACAGATAAAGCAGAGAAGTTATGCAGAGCATGTACCAGTGAGGTGAATCAGCAAAGCAGAGCATTAGATTACAGCAGACACAGCAAGCAGAGAAGTTATGCAGAGCATGTACCAGTGAGGTGAATCAGCAAAGAAGAGCATTAGATTACAGCAGACACAGCAAGCAGAGAAGTTATGCAGAGCATGTACCAGTGAGGTGAATCAGCAAAGCAGAGCATTAGATAACAGCAGACACAGCAAGCAGAGAAGTTATGCAGAGCATGTACCAGTGAGGTGAATCTGCAAAGCACAGCATTAGATTACAGCAGACACAGCAAGCAGAGAAGTTATGCAGAGCATGTACCAGTGAGGTTATTCCACTGCGACCTCCACCACTCTTCCAAGGGGCATTGATATTGTCTTTTTATTCCACTGTGACCTCCGTCACTCTTCCAAAGGGCATTGATATTGTCTTTTATTCCACTGTAACCTCCACCACTGTCCTAAGGGGCATTTAAACCATCTTGTTAAGCTACTGTGACCTCCACGTCTCTTCCACAGGGCATTGTTATTGTCTTTTTATTCCACTGCGACCTCCACCACTCTGCCAAGGTGCATTAAAACCATCTTGTTAAGCTATTGTGATGTCCACTTTTCATTCACGGGGCATTGATATTGTCGTTTTATTCCACTGTAAGCTCCACCACTCTTCCTAGAGGCATTGATATTGTCTTATTATTCCACTGTAACCGCCACCACTCTTCCAAGGTGCATTGATATTGTCTTTTTATTCCACTGCGACCTCCACCACTCTTCCAAGGTTCATTGATATTGTCTTTTTAATCCACTGCGACCTCCACCACTCTTCTAAGGGGCATTAAAACCATCTTGTTAAGCTACTGTGACCTCCACGTCTCTTCCAAGGGGCACTAAAACCGTTTGGTAAAACCACTCTGAGCGCCACAGCTCTTCCAAGGGGCATTGACAATGTCTTTTTATTTCCCTGTAACTTCCACCACTCTTTCAATTGGCATTGATATTGTATTTTTATTCCACTGTGACCTCCACCCCTTTTCCAAAGGGCATTAAAACCGTCTTGTTAAGCTACTGTGACCTCCAAGTCTCTTCCAAAAGGCATTAAAACCGTGTGGTTAAACCACTCTGAGCTCCACAGCTCTTCCAAGGGGCATTGACAATGTCTTTTTATTCCATTGTAACCTTCTGCACTCTTCCAAGTGCATTGATATTGTCTTTTTATTCCTCTGCGACGTCCACGACTCTTCCAAAGAGCATTAAAACCGTCTTGTTAAGCTACTGTGACCTCCAAGTTTCTTATACAGGGCATTGATATTGTCTTTTTATTCCACTGTAACCTCCACCACTCTTCCAAGGGGCATTAATATTGTCTTTTTAATCCACTGCGACCTCCACCACTCTTCCAAGGGGCATTAATATTGTCTTTTTATTCCACTGTGACCCCACGTCTCTTCCAAGGGGCATTGATATTGTCTTTTTATTTAATTGGAACCTCCACCACTCTTCCAAAGGGCATTGATATTGTCTTTTTATTCCACTGTAACCTCCACCATTCTTCCAAGGGACATTGATATTGTCTTTTTATTCCACTGTAACCTCCACCACTGTTCCAAGGGGCATTGATATTGTCTTTTTATTCCACTGTAACCTCCAACACTCTTCCAAGGGGCATTGATATTGTATTTTTATTCCACTGTAACCTCCACCACTCTTCCAAAGGGCATTGATATTGTCTTTTTAATCCACTGCGACCCCTACCACTCCTCCAAGGGGCTTTAAAACAGTCTTGATAAGCTTCTGTGACCTCCACGTCTCTTCCAAGGAGAATTAAAACCGCATGGTTAAAGCACTCTGAACTCCACTGCTCTTCCAAGAGGCATTGATATTGTCTTTTTATTCAACTCTGACCTCCACCACTCTTCCAAGCGGTATTGATATTGTCTTTTTTTCCACTGCGACCTCCACAACTCTTCCAAGGGGATTTGATAGTCTTTTTAATCCACTGCGACCTGCACCACTCTTCCAAGGGGCATTAAAACCGTCTTGCTAAGCTACTGTGACCTCCACGTCTCTTTCACGGGGCATTGATATTGTCATTTTATTCCACTACGACTTCCACCACTCTCCCAAGGTGCATTAAAAACTTCTTGTTTAGCTACTACAATGTCCATGTCTATTCCACGGGGCATTGATAATGTCTTTTTAATCCACTGTATCCTCCACCACTCTTCCAAGGGGTATTCATATTGTCTTTTTATTTCACTGCGACTTCCACCTCTCTTCTAAGGGGCATTGATATTGTCTTTTTAATCCACTGCGACCTCCACCACTCTTCCAAGAGGCATTAAAACAGTCTTGTTAATCTACTGTGACCTCCACATCTCTTCCAAAGGGCATTAAAACTGGTTAAACCACTCTGAACTCCACAGCTCTTCCAAGGGGCATTGATATTGTCTTTTTATTCCACTGTAACCTCCACCATTCTTCCAAGTGGTATTGATATTGTCTTTTTAATGCACTGCGACCTCCAGCACTCTTCCAAGGGGCATTTAAACCATCTGGTTAAACGACTCTGAACTCCATAGCTCTTTCAAGAGGCTTTGATATTGTCTTTTTATTTCACTGTCACCTCCACCACTCTATCAAGGGGCATTGATATTGTCTTTTTAATCCACTGTGACCTCCACCACTTTTCCAAGGGGCATTAAAACCATCTTGTTAATCTACTGTGACCTACACGTCTCTTCCAAGGGGCAATAAAACCATCTGGTTAAACCACTCTGAACTCCACAGCTCTTCCAAGGGGCATTGATATTGTCTTTTTATTCCACTGCCACCTCCACCACTCTTCCAAGGGGCATTGATATTGTCTTTTTAATCCACTGCGACCTCCACCACTTTTCCAAGGGGCAATAAAACGTCTTTTTAAGCTACTGTGACCTCCACGTCACTTCCAATGGCCATTAAAACCGTTTCGTTAAACCACTCTGATCTCCACAGCTCTTCTAAGGGGCATTGGTATTGTCTTTTTATTCCACTCTAACCTCCACCACTCTTCCAAGGGGCATTGACATTGTCTTTTTATTCCACTGTGACCTCCACCATTCTTCCAAGGGGCATTAAAACTGTCTTGTTAAGCTACAGTGACCTCCACATCTCTTCCACGGGGCATTGATATTGTCTTTAAATTCGACTGTAACCTCCACCACTCTTCCAAGGGGCATTGATATTGTATTTTTATTCCACTGCTACCTCCACCACTCTTCCAAAGTGCATTGATATTGTCATGTTAATCCACTGCGACGACCACCACTCTTCCAAAGGGCATTAAAACCATCTTGTTAAGATACTCTGACCTCCACGTCTCTTCCACGGGGCATTGATATTGTCTTTTTATTACACTGCCACCTCCACCACTCTTCCATGTGGCGTTAAAACCGTCTTGTTAAGCTAGTGTGACTTCCACGTCTCTTCCAAGGGGCATTAAAACCGTTTGGTTAAACCAATCTGAACTCCATAGATAATCCAAGGGGCATTGATATTGTCTTTTTATTCCACTGTATCCTCCACCACTCTTCCAAGGGGCATTGATATTGTCTTTTTATACCACTGCGACCTCCACCACTCTTCCAAGGGGCATTAAAACCGTCTTGTTAAGCTACTGTGACCTCCATGTCTCTTCCACAGGGCATTGATATTGTCTTTTTATTCCACTGGAACCTCCAACACTCTTCCAACGGGTGCTGATATTGTCTTTTTATTCCACTGAGACTGCAACCACTCCTTCAAGGAGCATTGATATTGTCTTTTTAATCCATTTCGACCTCCACCACTCTTCCAAGGGGCATTAAAACAGTCTTGTTAATCAACTGTGACCTTCACCACACTACCAATGGGCATTAAAACCGTCTTGTTAAGCTACTGTGACCTCCACATCTCTTCCACGGTGCATTAATATTGTCTTTTTTTTCCACTGTAACCTCCACTACTCTTCCAAGGGGCATTGATATTGTCTTTTTATTCCACTGAGACCTCCACCACTCTTCTATTGGGCATTGATATTTTCTTTTTAATCTACTGCGACCTCCACCACTTTTCCATGTGGCATTAAAACCGTCTTATTAATCTACTGTGACCTCCACTTCTCTTCCAAGGGGCATTAAAGCCGTCAATTTAAACCACTCTGAACTCCACAGCTCTTGCAAGAGGCATTAATATTGTCTTTTTATTCCATTGTAATCTCCAGCACTCTTCGAAGGGGCATTGATATTGTCTTTTCATTCCACTGCGACTTCCACCACTCTCCCAAGGGGCATTAAAACCGTCTTGTTAAGCTGCTGTAACCTCAATGTCTATTCCACGGGGCATTGATATTGTCTTTTTATTCCAGTGTAACCGTCACCACTCTTCCAAGGGGCATTAGAACAGTCTTGATAAGCTACTGTGACCTCTATGTCTCTTACAAGGGGCAATAAAACCGTCTGGTTAAACCATTCTGTACTCCACAGTTCTTCCAAGGAGCATTGATATTGTCTTTTTATTCAACTGTAACCTCCACCACTCTTCCAAGGGGCATTGATATTGACTTTTTATTCCACTGCGACCTCTACCACTCTTCCAAGTGGCATTCATATTGTCTTTTTAATCCACTGTGACCTCCAATTATCTTCCAAGGGGCTTAAAACCGTCAATTTAAACCACTCTGAACTCTACAGCTCTTCCAAGGAGCATTGGTATTGTCCTTTTATTCCACTTTAACCTCCACCACTCTTCCAAGGGGCATTGACATTGTCTTTTTATTCCACTGCGACCTCCACCACTCTTCCAAGCGGCATTAAGACCATCTTGTTAAGCTACAGTGACCTCCACAACTCTTCCACGGTGCATTGATATTGTCTTTTATTCTACTGTAACCTCCACCACTCTTCCAAGGGGCATTGATTTTGTCTTTTTATTCCATGGCGACCTCCACCACTCTTCCAAGGGGCATTGATATTGTCTTTTTAATTCACTGCGACCTCCACCACTCTTCCAAGGGGCATTAAAACAGTCTTGTTAAGCTACTGTGACATCGAAGTCTCTTCCAAGGGGCATTAAAACCATCTGGTTAAAACATTTTGAACTCCACAGCTCTTCCAAGGGGCATTTGTTTTGTCTTTTTTTTCCACTCTAACCTCCACCACTCTTCCAGAGGGCATTGACATTGTCTTTTTATTCCACTGCGACCTCCACCACTCTTCAAAGCGGCATTAAGACCATCTTGTTAAGCTACAGTGACCTCCACAAATCTTCCACTGGACATTGATATTGTCTTTTACTCCACTGTAACCTCCACCACTCTTCCAAGGGGCATTGATATTGTGTTTTTATTCCACTGCGACCTCCACCACTCTTCCAAAGGGCATTGATATTGTCTTTTTAATCAACTGCGACCTCCACCACTCTTCCAAGGGCATTAAAACAGTCTTGTTAAACCACTTTGAACTCCACAGCTCTTCCAAGGGGCATTGATATTGTCTTATTTTTCCTCTGTAACCTCCAAAACTCTTCCAAGGGGCATTGATTTTGTCTTTTTATTCCACTGCGACCTTAACCACTCTTCCAATGGGCATTGATATTGTCTTTTTAAACCACTGCGACCTACAGCACTCTTCCAAGGGGCATTAAAACCGTCTTGTTAAGCTACTGTGACCTCCAGGTCTCTTTCAAGGGGCATTAAAACCGTCTGGATAAACCAATCTGAACTCCACATCTCTTCCGAGGGGCATTGTTTTTGTCTTCTTATTCCACTGCAACCTAGACCACTCTTACAAGGGGCATTGATATTGTCTTATTTTTCCTCTGTAACCTCCAAAACTCTTCCAAGGGGCATTGAGCTTGTCTTTTTATTCCACTGCGAATTCTACCTCTCTTCTAAGGGGCATTTATATTGTTTTTTTAATCCACTGCGACCTCCACCACTCTACCAGGGGGCAATAAAACCGTCTTGATAAGTTACTGTGACCTCCAGGTCTCTTTCAAGGGGCATTAAAACCGTCTGGATAAACCAATCTGAACTCCACATCTCTTCCGAGGGGCATTGTTTTTGTCTTCTTATTCCACTGCAACCTCCACCACTCTTACAAGGGGCATTGATATTGTCTTTTTAATCCACTTCGACCGCCACCACTCTTCCAAGGGGCATTAAAATGGTCTTGTTAAGCTACAGTGACGTCGAAGTCTCTTCCAAGGGGCATTAAAACCATCTGGTTAAACCACTCTGAACTCCACAGCTCTTCTAAGGGGCATTATTATTGTCTTTTTATTCCACTGTAACCTCCACCACTCTTCCAAGGGGCATTGATATTGTCTTCTTATTCCACTGGGACCTTCACCAGTCCTCCAAGGGGCATTAAAACCATCATGTTAAGCTACTGTGACCTCCACGTCTCTTACACGGGGCATTGGTATTGTCTTTTAATTCCACTGTAACATCCACCACTCTTCCAAGGGGCATTGATATTGTCTTTTTATTCCACTGTGACCTCCACCACTCTTCCAAGGGGCATTAAAACCGTCTTGCTAAACTACTGTGACCTCAACGTCTCTTCCACGGGTAATTGATATTGTCTTTTTATTCCACTGAAACCTCCACCACTCATCCAAGGGGAATTGATATTGTCTTTTTATTCCAATGTAACCTCCACCACTCTTCCAAGGGGCATTGATATTGTCTTTTTATTCCACTGTAATGTCCACCCCACTTCCAAGGGTCACTGATATTGTCTTTTTATTCCACTGCGACCTCAAACACTCTTCCAATGGGCATTGATATTCTCTTTTTAATCCACTGTGACCTCCACCACTCTTCCAAGGGGCATTAAAATAGTCTTGTTAAGCAACTGTGACCTCCACTCTCTTCCACGGGGCATTGATATTGTCTTTTTATTCCACTGAGACCTCCACCACTCTTACAAGGGGCATTGATATTGTCTTTTTATTCCACTGCGTCATCCACCACTCTCCCAAGGGGCATTAAAACTGTCTTGTTAATCTGCTGTAACCTCCTTGTCTATTAAACGGGGCATAGATATTGTCTTTTTATTCCAATGTAACCTCCACCACTCTACTAAGGGGCAGTGATATTGTCTTTTTAAACCAATGCGACCTCCACCACTCTTCTAAGGGCCATTAAAACAGTCTTGATAAGCTACTGTGACCTCTACATCTCTTCCAAGGGTCAATAAAACCATCTGGTTAAACCATTCTGTACTCCACAGTTCTTCCAAGGAGCATTGATATTGTCTTTTTATTCGACTGTAACCTTCACCACTCTTCCAAGGGGCATTGATATTGACTTTTTATTCCACTGCAACCTACACCACTCTTCCAAGGGGCATTTATATTGTCTTTTTAATCCACTGCGACCTCCACCACACTTCCAAGTGGCATTAAAACCGTCTTGTTAGCTACTGTGACCTCCACGTCCCTTCCACGGGGCATTGATATTGTATTTTAATTCCACTGCGACCTCCACAACTCTTCCAAGGGGCATTGATATTGTCTTTTTAATACACTGCGACCTCCACCACTTTTCCAAAGGGGAATTAAAACCATCTTGTTAAGCTACTGTGACCTCCACGTCTCTTCCAAGGGACAATAAAACCGTCTGGTTAAACCACTTTGAACTCCACAGCTCTTCCAAGGGGCATTGATATTGTCTTTTTATTCCACTCTAACCATTACCACTCTTCCAAGGGGCATTGACATTGTACTTTTATTCCACTGCGACCTCCACCATTCTTCCAAGTGGCATTAAAATTGTCTTGTTAAGCTACATTGACCTCCACATCTCTTCCACTGGGCATTGATATTGTCTTTTTATTCCAGTGTAACCTCCACCACTCTACCAAGGGGCATTGATATTGTATTTTTATTCAACTGCGACCTCCACCACTCTTCCAAGGGGCATTGATATTGTCTTTTTAATCCACTGCGACCTCCACCACTTTTCCAAGGGGCATTAAAACCATCTTGTTAAGCTATTGTGACCTCGACGTCTCTTCGACGGGGCATTGATATTGTCTTTTTATTCCACTGTAACCTCCACCACTCTTCCAAGGGGAATTAATATTGTCTTTTTATTCCACTGCTACATCCACCACTCTTCCAAGGGGCATTGATATTGTCTTTTTAATCCACTGTGACCGCCACCACTCTTCCTTGTGGCATTAAAACCGTCTTTCTAAGCTACTGTGACCTCCACGTCTCTTTCAACGGGCATTAACACCGTATCGTTAAACCACTCTGAAATCCAAAGATCTTCCAAGGGGCATTAATATTGTCTTTTTATTCCACTGTAACCTCCAACACTCTTCCATGGGGAATTGATATTGTATTTTTATTCAACTGAGACTTCCACCACTCCTTCAAGGAGCATTGACATTGTCTTTTTAATCCACTTCAACCTCCACCACTCTTCCAAGGGGCATTAAAACAGTCTTGTTAATCTACTGTGAACTCCAAGTCTCTTCAAAGGGGCATTAAAACCATCAATTTAAACCACTCTCAACTCCGCAGCTCTTACACGGGGCATTGATATTGTCTTTTTATTCCACTGCGACCTCCACCACTCTTCCAAGGGGCATTGATATTGTCTTTTTAATCCACTTAGACCTCAACCACTTTTCCAAGGGGCATTAAAAAAGTCTTGTCAATCTACTGTAACCTCCATGTCTCTTCCAAGGGGCATTAAAACCGTCAATTTAAACCACTCTCAGCTCCACAGCTCTTGCAAGCGGATTTGATATTGTTTTTTATTCCACTGTAACCTCCAGCACTCTTCCAAGGGGCATTGATATTGTCTTGTTATTCCACTGCGACTTTCACCTCTCTTCCAAGGGACATTAAAACCATCTTGTTAAGCTACTGTGACAACCACGTCTCTTTCACGGGGCATTGATATTGTCTTTTATTCCACTGTAACCTCCACCACTCTTCCAAGGGGCATTGATATTGTCTTTTTATTCCACTGCGACCTCCACCACTCTTCCATGGGACATTAAAAATATCTTGTTAAGCTACTTTGACCTCCATGTCTCTTCCACAGGGCATTGATATTGTCTTTTTATTTAACTGTAACCTCCAACACTCTTCCAAGGGGCATTGATATTGTCTTTTTATTCAACTGAGACTTCCACATCTCCTTCAAGGAGCATTGACATTGTCTTTTTAATCCACTTCGACCTCCACCACTCTTCCAAAGAGCATTAAAACAGTCTTGTTAATCTACTGTGAACTCCACGTCTCTTCCAAGGGGCATTAAAACCGTCACTTTAAACCACTCTCAACTCCGCAGCTCTTGCAAGGGGCATTGATATTGTCTTTTTATTCCACTGTAACCTCCACCACTCTTACAAGGTTCATTGATATTGTCTTTTTATTCCACTGCGACCTCCACCACTCTTCCAAGGGGCATTGATATTGTCTTTTTAACCACTTAGACCTCCATCACTTTTCCAAGGGGCATTAAAAAAGTCTTGTCAATCTACTGTAACCTCCATATCTCTTCCAAGGGGCATTAAAACCGTCAATTTAAACCACTCTCAGCTCCACAGCTCTTGCAAGGAGCTTTGATACTGTTTTTTATTCCACTGTAACCTGCAGCACTCTTCCAAGGGGCACTGATATTGTCTTTTTATTCCACTGCGACTTTCACCTCTCTTCCAAGGGACATTAAAACCATCTTGTTAAGCTGCTGTGACAACCACGTCTCTTTCACGGGGCATTGATATTGTTTTTTATTCCACTGTAACCTCCACCACTCTTCCAAGGGGCATTGATATTGTCTTTTTATTCCACTGCGACCTCCACCACTCTTCCATGGGACATTAAAACCATCCAGTTAAGCTACGGTGACCTCCATGTCTCTTCCACAGGGCATTGATATTGTCTTTTTATTCCACTGTAACCTCCAACACTCTTCCAAGGGGCATTGATATTGTCTTTCTATTCAACTGAGACTTCCACCACTCCTTCAAGGAGCATTGACATTGTCTTTATAATCCACTTCGACCTCCACCACTCTTCCAAGGGGCATTAAAACAGTCTTGTTAATCTACTGTGAACTCCACGTCTCTTCCAAGGGGCATTAAAACCGTCTGCTTAAGCTACTGTGACATCCACGTCTCTTTCACGGAGCATTGATAGTGTCTTTTTATTCCACTGTAACCTTCACCCCTCTTAGAAGGGGCATTGATATTGTCTTTTTATTCCTCTGCGACATCCACCACTCTTCCAAGGGGCATTGATATTTTCTTTATATTCCACTGCGACCTCCACCACTCTTCCAGGAGGCATTGATATTGTCTTTTTAATCCACTGCGACCTCCACCACTTTTCCAAGGGGCATTAAAATCGTTTTGTTAAGCTAATGTGACCTCCACGTCACTTCCAAGGGGCATTGAAACCGTCTGGTTTAACTTCTCTGAACTCCACAGCTCTTCCAAGAGACATTGATATTGTCTTTTTATTCCACTGTAACCTCCACCACTCTTCCAAGGGAAATTGATATTATCTTTTTATTCCACTGCGACCTCCACTACTCTTCCAAGGGGTCATTGATATTGTCTTTTTATTCCACTGTGACCTCCACCACTCTTCCAAGGGGCATTTATATTGTCTTTTTAATCCACTTTGACCTCCACCACTTTTCCAAGGGGCATTAAAACCGTCTTGTTAAGCTACTGTGACCTCCACGTCTCTTCCAAGGGGCATTAAAACCATCAATTTAAACCACTCTGAACTCCACAGCTCTTGCAAGAGGTCTTGATATTGTCTTTTTATTCCACTGTAACCTCCACCACTCTTCCATGGGGCATTGATTTTGTCTTTTTAATCCACTGAGACCTCCATGTCTCTTCCAAGAAGCATTAAAACCATCTTGTTTAGCTACTGTGACCTCCACGTCTATTCCGCGGTGCCTTAAAACCTTCTGGTTAAACCACTGTGAACTCCACAGCTCTTCCAAGGGGCATTGATATAGTCTTTTTATGCCACTGTAACCTCCACCACTCTTCCAAGGGGCATTAAAACAGTCTAGATAAGCTACTGTGACCTCTATGTCTCGTCCAAGGGGCAATAAAACCGTCTGGTTAAACCATTCTGTACTCCACAGCTCTTGCAAGAGGCATTGATATTGTCTTTTTATTCCACTGTGACATCCAACACTCTTCCAAGGGGCATTGATATTGTCTTTTTATTCAACTGAGACATCCACCACTCCTTCAAGGAGTATTAACATTGTCTTTTTAATCCACTTCGACCTCCACCACTCTTCCAAGGGGCATTAAAACAGTCTTGTTAATCTACTGTGAACTCCACGTCTCTTCCAATGGGCATTAAAACCGTCAATTGAAATCACTCTCAACTCCGCAGCTCTTGCAAAGGGCATTGATATTATCTTTTTGTTCCACTGTAACCTCCAGCACTCTTCCAAGGGGCATTGATATTGTCTTTTTATTACACTGCGACTTCCACCTCTCTTACAAGGGGCATTAAAACCGTTTTCTTAAGCTACTGTGACATCCACATCTCTTTCTCGGGGCATTGATATTGTCTTTTTATTCCATTGTAACCTTCACCACTATTAGAAGGGGCATTGATATTGTCTTTTTATTCCACTGCGACCTCCACCACTCTTCCAAGGGGCATTGATATTGTCTTTTTATTCCACTGCGACCTCCACCACTCTTCCAAGAGGCATTGATATTGTCTGTTTAATCCACTGCGACCTCCACCACTTTTCCAAGGGGCATTAAAATCGTTTTGTTAAGCTACTGTGACCTCCATGTCACTTCCAAGGGGCATTAAAACAGTCTGGTTTAACTTCTCTGAACTCCACAGCTCTTCTAAGGGGCATTCATATTGTCTTTTTATTCCACTGTAACCTCCACCACTCTTCCAAGGGAAATTGATATTATCTTTTTATTCCACTGCGACCTCCACTACTCTTCCAAGGGGCATTGATATTGTCTTTTTATTCCACTGTGACCTCCACCACTCTTCCAAGGGGCATTTATATTGTCTTTTTAATCCACTTTGACCTCCACCACTTTTCCAAGGGGCATTAAAACCGTCTTGTTAAGCTACTATGACCTCCACGTCTCTTCCAAGGGGCATTAAAACCATCAATTTAAACCACTCTGAACTCCACAGCTCTTGCAAGAGGCATTGATATTGTCTTTTTATTCCACTGTAACCTCCACCACTCTTCCAAGGGTCATTGATTTTGTCTTTTTACTCCACAGCGACCTCCATCTCTCTTCCAAGAAGCATTAAACCGTCTTGTTTAGCTACTGTGACCTCCACGTCTATTCCACGGTGCCTTAAAACCTTCTGGTAAAACCACTGTCAACTCCACAGCTCTTCCAAGGGGCATTGATATTGTCTTTTTATTCCACTGTAACCTCCACCAATCTTCAAAGGGGCATTGATATTGTCTTTTTATTTTACTGCGACCTCCACCACTCTTCCAAGGGGCATTGATATTGTCTTTTTATTCCACTGCCACCTCCACATCTCTTCCAAGTGGAATTGATATTGTCCTTTTATTCCATTGCAACCTCCACCACTCTTCTAAGGGGCATTGATATTGTCTTTTTAATCCACTGCGACTTCCACCACTCTTCCAAGGGGCATTAAAACAGTTTTGATAAGGTACTGTGACCTCCACGTCACTTCCAAGGGGCATTAAAACCGTCTGGTTAAACCACTCTGAACTCCACAGCTCTTCCAAGAGGCATTGATTTTGTCTTTTTATTCGACTGTAACCTCCACCACTCTTCCAAGCGGCTTTGATATTGGCTCTGTTTTCCACTGTGACATCCACCACTCTTCCAAGGGGCTTTGATATTGTCTTTTTTATCCACTACGACCTCCACCACTCTTCCAATGGACATTAAAACCGTCTTGTTAAGCTACTGTGAACTCCAAGTCTCTTCCAAGGGGCATTAAAACCTTCTGGTTAAACCGCTCTGAGCTCCACAGCTCTTCCAAGGGACATTGACAATGTCTTTTTATTCCATTGTAACCTTCTGCACTCTTCCAAGTGCATTGATATTGTCTTTTTATTCCTCATGCGACGTCCACGACTCTTCCAAAGGGCATTAAAACCGTCTTGTTAAGCTACTGTGACCTCCAAGTTTCTTACACAGGGCATTGATATTGTGTTTTTATTCCACTGTAACCTCCACCACTCTTTCAAGGGCCATTGATATTGTCTTTTTATTCCTCTGTAACCTCCACCAATCTTCCAAGGGGCATTGATATAGTCTTTTTATTCCTCTGCAAGCCTCCACCACTCATCCAAGGGGATTGATATTGTCTTTTTAATCCACTGCCACCTCCACCACTCTTCCAAGGGGCATTGATATTGTCTTTTTAATCCACTGTGACCTCCACGTCTCTTCCAAGGGAGCATTAAAACCGTCAATTTAAACCACTCTGAACTCCACAGTTCTTCCAATGAGCACTGGTATTGTCTTTTTATTCCACTCTAACCTCCACCACTCTTCCAAAGGGCATTGACATTGTCTATTTATTCCACTGCGACCTTCACCACTTTTCCAAGGGGAATTAAGACCATCTTGTTAAGCTACAGTGACCTCCACAACTCTTTCATGGGGCATTGATATTGTCTTTTTATTCCACTGTAACCTCCACCACTCTTCCAAGGGGCATTGATTTGGTCTTTTTATTCCACTGCGACCTCTACTACTCTTCCAATGGGCATTGATATTGTCTTTTTAATCCACTGCAACCTCCACCACTCTTCCAAGGGGCAATAAAGCCGTCTTGTTAAGCTACAGTCACGTCCATGTCTATTCCAAGGGGCATTAAAACCGTCTGGTTAAACCACTCTGAACTCATCAGCTCTACCAAGCGGCATTTATATTGTCTTTTTATTTGACTGTAACCTCCACCACTCTTCCAAGGGGCATTAAAACCGTCTTGTTAAGCTACTGTGACCTCAATTTCTCTTCCAAGGTGCATTAAAACCGGCAATTTAAACCACTCTGAACTCCACAGGTCTTGCAAGAGGCATTGATATGGTCTTTTTATTCCACTGTAACCTCCACCACTCTTCCAACGGGCATTGATTTTGTCTTTTTAATCCACTGCGACCTCCATCACTCTTCAAAGAAGCATTAAAACCGTCTTGTTTAGCTACAGTGAACTCCACGTCTATTCCACGGTGCCTTAAAACCTTCTGTTTAAACCACTGTGAACTCCACAGCTCTTCCAAGGGGCATTGATATTGTCATTTTATTCCACTGTAACCTCCACCACTCTTCCAGGGGGCATTGATATTGTCTTTTTATTTTACTGCGACCTCCACCACTCTTCCAAGGGGCATTAATATTGTCTTTTTATTCCACTGCGACCTCCACCACTCTTCCAAGGGTCATTGATATTGTCTTTTTATTCCACTGTAACCTCCACCACTCTTCCAAAGGGCATTGATATTGTCTTTTTATTCCACTGCGACCTCCACCTCTCTTCCAAGGGGCATTATAACCATCTTGTTAAGCTACTGTGACCTCCAAGTCTCTTCCACGAGGCATTGATATTGTCTTTTTATTCCACTGTGACCTCCACATCTTTTGCAAGGGTAATTGATATTGTCTGTTTATTCCACTGCGACCTCCACCTCTCTTCTAAGGGGCATTGATATTGTCTTTTTAATCCACTGTGACCTCCACCATTCTTCCAAGGGGCATTAAAACAGTCTTGTTAAGCTACTGTGACCTCCATGTCTCTTCCAAGGGGCATTAAAACCGTCTGGTTAAACCACTCTGAACTCCACAGCTCTACCAAGGGGCATTTATATTGTCTTTTTATTCCACTGTAACCTCCACCACTCTTCCAAGGGGCATAGATTTTGTCTTTTTATTCCACTGCCACCTCCACCACTCTTCCAAGGGGCATTGATATTGTCTTTTTAATCCACTGCGAACTCCACCACTCTTCCAAGGGTCATTAAAATCGTCTTGTTATGCTACTGTGACGTCGACTTCTCTTCCAAGCGGCATTAAAACCATGTGGTTAAACCACTCTGAACTCCACAGCTCTTCCAAGGGGCATTTGTATTATCTTTTTATTCCACTCTAACCTCCACCACTCTTCCAAGGGGCATTGACATTGTCTTTTTATTCCACTGCGACCTCCACCACTCTTCCAAGGGGCACTAAAACCATATTGTTAAGCTACAGTGACCTCCACATCTCTTCCACGGGGCATTGATATTGTTTTTTTATTCCACTGCGACCTCCACCACTCTTCCAAGGGGCATTAAAACCATCTTGTTAAGCTACTGTGACCTCCAAGTCACCGTAACCGTATGGTTATACCACTCTGAACTCCACAGCTCTTCCAAGGGACATTATTATTGTCTTTTTATTCTACTGTAGCCTCCACCACTCTTCCAAGCGGGATTGATATTGTCATTTTATTCCACTGCGACCTCCACCAGTCCTCCAAGAGGCATTAAAACGGTCTTGTTAAGCTACTGTGACCTCCACATCTCTTCCACAGGGCATTGATATTGTCTTTCCTTTAACTGTAACCTCCACCACTGTTCCAAGGGGCATTGATATTGTCTTTTTATTCCACTGTAACCTCCATCACTCTTCCAAGTGGTATTGATATTGTCTTTTTATTCAACTGTAACCTTCATCACTCTTCCAAGGGGCATTAAAACCGTCTTGTTAATCTATTGTGACCTCCAAATCTCTTCCACGGGGCATTGATATTGTCTTTCCTTTAACTGTAACCTCCACCACTGTTCCAAGGGGCATTGATATTGTCTTTTTATTCCACTGTAACCTCCATCACTCTTCCAAGTGGCATTGATATTGTCTTTTTATTCAACTGTAACCTTCACCACTCTTCCAAAGGGCATTGATATTGTCTTTTTATTCCACTGTAACCTCCACCACTCTTCCAAGGGGCATTCATATTTTCTTTTTACTCCACTGCGACCTCCACTACTTTTCCAAGGGGCATTAAAACCGTCTTGTTAAGCTACTGTCACCTCCACGTACCTTCCAAGGGGCATTAAAACAGTCAATTTAAACCACTCTGAACTCCACAGCTCTTGCAAGGGGCATTGATAATGTCTTTTTTTTCCAATGTAACCTCCAGCACTCTTCCAAGGGGCATTGATATTGTCTTTTTATTCCACTGCAACTTCCAACTCTCTTCCAAGGGGCATTAAAACCGTCTTGTTAAGCTATTGTGACATCCATGTCTCTTTCACGGGGCATTGATATTGTCTTTTTATTCCACTGTAACCTCCACCACTCTTCCAAGAGGCATTCATATTGTCTTTTTAATCCACTGGGACCTTCACCACTCTTCCAAGTGGCATTGTTATTGACTTTTTAATCCACTGTGACCTCCACCACTCTTCCAAAGGGCATTAAAACCGTATTGTTAAACTACTGTGACCTCCACTTCTCTTCCAAGGTGCATTAAAACCGTTAATTTAAACCACTCTGAACTCCACAGCTCTTGCAAGAGGCCTTGATATTGTCTTTTTACTCCACTGTAACCTACAGCAGTCTTTTAAGGGGCATTAATATTCTTTTTATTCCACTACGACTTCCACCACTCTCCCAAGGTGCATTAAAAACATCTCGTTTAGCCACTGTAACGTCAATGTCTATTCCACGGGGCATTGATATTGTCTTTTTATTCCACTGTATCCTCCACCACTCTTCCAAGGGGTATTGATATTGTCTTTTTAATCCACTGCGTCCTCCACCACTCTTCCAAGAGGCAATAAAACAGTCTTGTTAAGCTACTGTGACCTCCACGTGTCTTCCACGGGGCATTGATATTGTCTTTTTAATCCACTGCGACCTCCACCACTCTTCCAAGAGGCAATAAAACAGTCTTGTTAAGCTACTGTGACCTCCACGTCTCTTCCAAGGGGCATTAAAACCATCTGGTTGAACTACTCTGACCTCCAGAGCTCTTTCAAGGGGCATTGGTATTGTCTTTTTATTCCACTCTAACCTCCATCATTCTTCCAAGGGGCATTGATATTGTCTTTTAATTCCACTGCCACCTCCACCACTCTTCCAAGGGGCATTGATATTGTCTTTTTAATCCACTGCGACCTTCACCATTCTTCCAAGGGGCATTAAAACTGTCTTCTTAAGCTACAGTGACCTCCTCATCTCTTCCACGGGGCATTGATATTGTATTTAAATTCCACTGTAACCTCCACCACTCTACCAAGGGGCATTGATATTGTCTTTTTATTCCACTGCGACCTCCATCATTCTTCCAAGGGGCATTGATATTGTCTTTTTATTCCACTGCCACCTCCACCCCTCTTCCAAGGGGCATTGATATTGTCTATTTAATCCACTGCGACCTCCACCACTTTTCCAAGTGGCATTAAAAACGTCTTTTTAAGCAACTGTGACCTCCACGTCACTTCCAATGGGCATTAAAACCTTCTGGTTAAACCACTCTGAACTCCACAGCTCTTCCAAGGGGCATTGGTATTGTCTTTTTATTCCACTCTAACCTCCACCACTCTTCCAAGGGGCATTGACATTTTATTCCACTGCGACCTCCACCATTCTTCCAAGGGACTTTAAAACTGTCTTGTTAAGCTACAGTGACCTCCACATTTCTTCCATGGGGCATTGATATTGTATTTAAATTCCACTGTAACCTCCACCACTCTACCAAGGGGCATTGATATTGCATTTTTATACCACAGCGACCTCCACCACTTTCCAATGGGCATTGATATTGTCTTTTTAATCCACTGCGACCTCCACCACTCTTCCAAAGGGCATTAAAACCATCTTTTTAAGCTACTGTGACCTCCACGTCTCTTCCACGGGGCATTGATATTGTCTTTTTATTCCACTGCGACCTCCACCACTCTTCCTCGGGGCATTGATATTGTCTTTTTAATCCACTGCAACCTCAACCACTCTTCCATGTGGCATTAAAAATATCTTGTTAAGCTACTGTGACCTCCACGTCTCATCCAAGGGTCATTAAAACCGTATGGTTAAACCAATCTGAACTCCACAGAACTTCCAAGGGGCATTGATATTATCTTTTTATTCCACTGTAACCTCCACCACTCTTCCAAGGGACATTGATATTGTCTTTTTATTCCACTGCGACCTCCACCACTCTTCAAAGGTGCATTAAAACCGTCTTGTTAAGCTACTGTGACCTCCATGTCTCTTCCACAGGGCATTGATATTGTCTTTTTATTCCACTGGAACCTCCAACACTCTTCCAAGGTGCATTGATATTGTCTTTTTATTCCACTGAGACTTCAACCACTCCTTCAAGGAGCATTGACATTGTCTTTTTAATCCACTTCGACCTCCACCACTCTTCCAAGGGGCATTAAAACCGTCTTGTTAAGTTACTGCGACCTCCACGTCTCTTCCAAGGATCGTTAAAACCGTGGGGTTATACCACTCTGAACTCCACAGCTCTTCCAAGGGGAATTATTATTGTCTTTTTATTCCACTGTAACCTCCACCACTCTTCCAAGGGGCATTGATATTGTCATTTTATTTCACTGAGACCTTCACCTGTCCTCCAAGAGGCATTAAAACCGTCTTGATAAGCTACTGTGACCTCCACGTCTCTTCCATGGGACATTGAAATTGTCTTTTTATTCCACTGTAACCTCCACCACTCGTCCAAGGGGCATTGATATTGTCTTTTTATTCCACTGCGACCTCCACCACTCTTCCAAGGGGCATTGATATTGTCTTTTTAATCCAGTGCGACCTCCTCCACTCTTCCAAGGGGCACTGATATTGTCTTTTTAATCCACTGTGACCTCCACGTCTCTTAAAATGGAGCATTAAAACCGGCAATTTAAACCACTCTGAACTCCACAGTTCTTCCAAGGAGCACTGGTATTGTCTTTTTATTCCACTCTAACCTCCACCACTCTTCCAAGGGGCATTGACTTGTCTATTTATTCCACTGCGACCTCCACCACTCTTTCAAGGGGAATTAAGACCTTCTTTTTAATCCACTGTGACCTCCACGTTTCTTCAAAGGGGCATTAAAATCGTCAATTTAAACCACTCTGAACTCTACAGTTCTTCCAAGGAGCACTGGTATTGTCTTTTTATTCCACTCTAACCTCCACCACTCTTCCATGGGGCATTGATATTGTCTTTTTATTCCACTGTAACCTCCACCACTCTTCCAAGGGGCATTGATTGGTCTTTTTATTACACTGCGACCTCTACCACTCTTCCAATGGGTATTGATATTGTCTTTTTAATCCACTGCAACCTCCACCACTCTTCCAAGGGGCAATAAAGCCGTCTTGTTAAGCTACTGTCACGTCCATGTCTATTCCGCGGGGCATTGATATTGTTTTTTTATTCCACTGTAACCTCCACCACTCTTCCAAGTGGCATTGACATTCTATTTTTATTCCACTGCGACTTCTACCTCTCTTCTAAGGGGCATTGATATTGTCTTTTTAATCCACTGCAACCTCCACCACTCTTCCAAGGGGCATTAAAACAGTCTTGTTAAGCTATTGTGACCTCCACGTCTCTTCCAAGGGGCATTAAAACCGTCTTGTTAAACCACTCTGAACTCCACAGCTCTAACAAGGGGCATTTATATTGTCTTTTTATTCCACTGTAACCTCCACCACTCTTCCAAGTGGCATTGATTTTGTCTTTTTATTCCACTGCGACCTCCACCACTCTTCCAATTGGCATTGTTATTGTCTTTTTAATCGCCTGCATCCTCCACCACTCTTCCAAGGGGCATTAAAACTGTCTTGTTAAGCTACTGTGACCTCCACGTCCCTTCCACGGGGAATTGATATTGTCTTTTTATTCCACTGCCACCTCCACCACTCTTCCAAGGGGCATTGATATTGTCATTTTAACGCACTGCGAACTCCAACACTCTTCCAAGGGTCATTAAAACCGTCTTGTTATGCTACTGTGACGTCGACTTCTCTTCCAAGGGGCATTAAAACCATCTGGTTAAACCACTATGAACTCAACAGCACTTCCAAGGGGCATTTGTATTGTCTTTTTATTCCACTCTAACCTCCACCACTCTTCCAAGGGGCATTGACATTGTCTTTTTATTCCACTGCGACCTCCACCACTCTTCCAAGGGGCATTAAAACCATATTATTAAGCTACAGTGACCTCCACATCTCTTCCACGGGGCATTAATATTGTCTTTTTATTCCACTGTAACCTCCACCAATCTTCCAAGGGGCAATGATATTGTTTTTTTATTCCATTGCGACCTCCACCACTCTTCCAAGTGGCATTAAAACCGTCTTGTTAAGTTACTGTGACCTCCACGTCTCTTCCATGGAGCGTTAAAACCGTATGGTTATACCACTCTGAACTCCACAGCTCTTCCAAGGGGCATTATTATTGTCTTTTTATTCCACTGTAACCTCCACCACTCATCCAATGGGCATTGATATTGTCATTTTATTCCACTGCGACCTCCACCAGTCCTCCAAGAGGCATTAAAACCGCCTTGTTAAGCTATTGTGACCTCCACTTTTCTTCAACAGGGCATTGAAACTGTCTCTTTATTCCACTGTAACCTCCACAAGTCGTCCAAGGGGCATTGATATTGTCTTTTTATTCCACTGCGACCTCCACCACTCTTCCAAGGCTCATTGATATTGTCTTTTTAATCCACTGCGACCTCCACCACTCTTTCAAGGGGCAATAAAACCGTCTTGTTAAGCTATTGTGACCTCCACATCTCTTCCACGGGGCATAAATATTGTCTTTCTTTTAATTGTAACCTCCACCACTGTTCCAAGGGGCATTGATATTGTCTTTTTATTCCACTGTAACCTCCATCACTCTTCCAAGCGGCATTGATATTGTCTTTTTATTCAACTGTAACCTCCACCACTCTTCCAAGGGGCATTGATATTGTCTTTTTATTCCACTGTAACCTCCACCACTCTTCCAAGGGGCATTCATATTGTCTTTTTAATCCACTGCGACCTCCACCACTTTTCCAAGGGGCATGAATAACGTCTTGTTAAGCTACTGTCACCTCCACTTACATTCCAAGGGGCATTAAAACCGTCAATTTAAACCACTCTGAACTCCACAGGTCTTGCAAGGGGCATTGATAATGTTTTTTTTTTTTCCAATGTAACCTCCAGCACTCTTCCAAGGGGCATTGATATTGTCTTTTTATTCCACTGCGACCTCCACCACTGTTCCAAGGGGCATTAAAACCGTCTTGTTAAGCTATTGTGACCTCCACGTCCCTTCCACGGGCATTGATATTGTCTTTTTATTCCACTGCCACCTCCACCACTCTTCCAAGGGGCATTGATATTGTCTTTTTAATCCACGGCGAACTCCACCACTCTTCCAAGGGTCATTAAAACCATCTTGTTATGCTACTGTGATGTCGACTTCTCTTCCAAGGGGCATTAAAACCATCTGGTTAAACCACTCTGAACTCCACAGCTCTTCAAAGGGGTATTTGTATTGTCTTTTTATTCCACTCTAACCTCCACCACTCTTCCAAGGGGCATTGACATTGTCTTTTTATTCCACTGCGACCTCCACCACTCTTCCAAGGGGCATTAAAACCGTATTGTTAAGCTACATTGACCTCCACATCTCTTCCACGGGGCATTGATATCGCCTTTTTATTCCACCGTAACCTCCACCTATCTTCCAAGGGGCATTGATATTGTTTTTTTATTCCACTGCGACCTCCACCACTCTTCCAAGGGGCATTAAAACCGTCTTGTTAAGTTACTTTGACCTCCACATCTCTTCCAAGGAGCGTTAAAACCGTATGGTTATACCACTATGAACTCCACAGCTCTTCCAAGGGGCATTATTATTGTCTTTTTATTCCACTGTAACCTCCACCACTCTTCCAAGGGGCAATGATATTGTCATTTTATTCCACTGCGACCTCTGCCAGTCCTCCAAGAGGCATTAAAGCCGTCTTGTTAGGCTACTGTGACCTCCACGTCTCTTCAACGGGGCATTGAAACTGTCTTTTATTCCACTGTAACCTCCACCACTCGTCCAAGGGGCATTGATATTGTCTTTTTATTCCACTGCGACCTCCACCACTCTTCCAAGGCTCATTGATATTGTCTTTTTAATCCACTGCGACCTCCACCACTCTTTCAAGGGCCATTAAAACCGTCTTGTTAAGCTATTGTGACCTCCACATCTCTTCCACGGGGCATAAATATTGTCTTTCTTTTAATTGTAACCTCCACCACTGTTCCAAGGGGCATTGATATTGTCTTTTTATTCCACTGTAACCTCCATCACTCTTCCAAGCGGCATTGATATTGTCTTTTTATTCAACTGTAACCTTCACCACTCTTCCAAGGGGCATTGATATTGTCTTTTTATTCCACTGTAACCTCCACCACTCTTCCAAGGGGCATTCATATTGTCTTTTTAATCCACTGCGACCTCCACCACTTTTCCAAGGGGCATGAATAACGTCTTGTTAAGCTACTGTCACCTCCACTTACCTTCCAAGGGGCATTAAAACCGTCAATTTAAACCACTCTGAACTCCACAGGTCTTGCAAGGGGCATTGATAATGTTTTTTTTTTTTTCCAATGTAACCTCCAGCACTCTTCCAAGGGGCATTGATATTGTCTTTTTATTCCACTGCGACCTCCACCACTCTTCCAAGGGGCATTAAAACCGTCTTGTTAAGCTATTGTGACCTCCACGTCCCTTCCACGGGGCATTGATATTGTCTTTTTATTCCACTGCCACCTCCACCACTCTTCCAAGGGGCATTGATATTGTCTTTTTAATCCACGGCGAACTCCACCACTCTTCCAAGGGTCATTAAAACCATCTTGTTATGCTACTGTGATGTCGACTTCTCTTCCAAGGGGCATTAAAACCATCTGGTTAAACCACTCTGAACTCCACAGCTCTTCAAAGGGGAATTTGTATTGTCTTTTTATTCCACTCTAACCTCCACCACTCTTCCAAGGGGCATTGACATTGTCTTTTTATTCCACTGCGACCTCCACCACTCTTCCAAGGGGCATTAAAACCGTATTGTTAAGCTACATTGACCTCCACATCTCTTCCACGGGGCATTGATATCGCCTTTTTATTCCACCGTAACCTCCACCTATCTTCCAAGGGGCATTGATATTGTTTTTTTATTCCACTGCGACCTCCACCACTCTTCCAAGGGGCATTAAAACCATCTTGTTAAGTTACTGTGACCTCCACATCTCTTCCAAGGAGCGTTAAAACCGTATGGTTATACCACTATGAACTCCACAGCTCTTCCAAGGGGCATTATTATTGTCTTTTTATTCCACTGTAACCTCCACCACTCTTCCAAGGGGCAATGATATTGTCATTTTATTCCACTGCGACCTCTAGCAGTCCTCCAAGAGTCATTAAAGCCGTCTTGTTAGGCTACTGTGACCTCCACGTCTCTTCAACGGGGCATTGAAACTGTCTTTTATTCCACTGTAACCTCCACCACTCGTCCAAGGGGCATTGATATTGTCTTTTTATTCCACTGCGACCTCCACCACTCTTCCAAGGCTCATAGATATTGTCTTTTTAATCCACTGCGACCTCCACCACTCTTTCAAGGGGCATTAAAACCGTCTTATTAAGCTATTGTGACCTCCACATCTCTTCCACGGGGCATAAATATTGTCTTTCTTTTAATTGTAACCTCCACCACTGTTCCAAGGGGCATTGATATTGTCTTTTTATTCCACTGTAACCTCCATCACTCTTCCAAGCGGCATTGATATTGTCTTTTTATTCAACTGTAACCTTCACCACTCTTCCAAGGGGCATTGATATTGTCTTTTTATTCCACTGTAACCTCCACCACTCTTCCAAGGGGCATTCATATTGTCTTTTTAATCCACTGCGACCTCCACCACTTTTCCAAGGGGCATGAATAACGTCTTGTTAAGCTACTGTCACCTCCACTTACCTTCCAAGGGGCATTAAAACCGTCAATTTAAACCACTCTGAACTCCACAGGTCTTGCAAGGGGCATTGATAATGTTTTTTTTTTTTTCCAATGTAACCTCCAGCACTCTTCCAAGGGGCATTGATATTGTCTTTTTATTCCACTGCGACCTCCACCACTCTTCCAAGGGGCATTAAAACCGTCTTGTTAAGCTATTGTGACCACCACGTCCCTTCCACGGGGCATTGATATTGTCTTTTTATTCCACTGCCACCTCCACCACTCTTCCAAGGGGCATTGATATTGTCTTTTTAATCCACGGCGAACTCCACCACTCTTCCAACGGTCATTAAAACCATCTTGTTATGCTACTGTGATGTCGACTTCTCTTCCAAGGGGCATTAAAACCATCTGGTTAAACCACTCTGAACTCCACAGCTCTTCAAAGGGGAATTTGTATTGTCTTTTTATTCCACTCTAACCTCCACCACTCTTCCAAGGGGCATTGACATTGTCTTTTTATTCCACTGCGACCTCCACCACTCTTCCAAGGGGCATTAAAACCGTATTGTTAAGCTACATTGACCTCCACATCTCTTCCACGGGGCATTGATATCGCCTTTTTATTCCACTGTAACCTCCACCTATCTTCCAAGGGGCATTGATATTGTTTTTTTATTCCACTGCGACCTCCACCACTCTTCCAAGGGGCATTAAAACCGTCTTGTTAAGTTACTGTGACCTCCACATCTCTTCCAAGGAGCGTTAAAACCGTATGGTTATACCACTATGAACTCCACAGCTCTTCCAAGGGGCATTATTATTGTCTTTTTATTCCACTGTAACCTCCACCACTCTTCCAAGGGGCAATGATATTGTCATTTTATTCCACTGCGACCTCTACCAGTCCTCCAAGAGGCATTAAAGCCGTCTTGTTAGGCTACTGTGACCTCCACGTCTCTTCAACGGGGCATTGAAACTGTCTTTTTATTCCACTGTAACCTCCACCACTCGTCCAAGGGGCATTGATATTGTCTTTTTATTCCACTGCGACCTCCACCACTATTCTAAGGGGCATTTATAATGTCTTTTTATTCCACTGCGACCTCCACCACTGTTCCAAGGCTCATTGATATTGTCTTTTTAATCCACTGCGACCTCCACCACTCTTCCAAGGGGCATTAAAACCGTCTTGTTAAGCTATTTTGACCTCCACATCTCTTCCACGGGGCATTGATATTGTATTTAAATTCCACTGTAACCTCCACCACTCTACCAAGGGGCATTGATATTGTATTTTTATTCCACTGCGACCTCCACCACTCTTCTAAGGGGCATTTATAATGTCTTTTTATTCCACTGCGACCTCCACCCTGTTCCAAGGCTCATTGATATTGTCTTTTTAATTTACTGCGACCTCCACCACTCTTCCAAGGGGCATTAAAACCGTCTAGTTAAGCTATTGTGACCTCCACATCTCTTCCATGGGGTATTGATATTGTATTTAAATTCCACTGTAACCTACACCACTCTACCAAGGGGCATTGATATTCTATTTTTATTCCACTGCGACCTCCACCACTTTCCAATGGGCATTGATATTGTCTTTTTAATCCACTGCGACCTCTACCACTCTTCCAAAGGGCATTAAAACCATCTTCTTAAGCTACTGTGACCTCCACGTCTCCTCCACGTTGCATTGATATTGTCTTTTTATTCCACTGCGACCTCCACCACTCTTCCTCGGGGCATTGATATTGTCTTTTTAATCCACTGCAACCTCCACCACTCTTCCATGTGGCATTAAAACCATCTATTTAAGCTACTGTGACCTCCACGTCACTTCCAATGGGCATTAAAACCGTCTGGTTAAACCACTCTGAACTCCACAGCTCTTCCAAGGGGCATTGGTATTGTCTTTTTATTCCACTCTAACCTCCACCACTCTTGAAAGGGGCATTGACATTTTATTCCACTGCGACCTCCACCATTCTTCCAAGGGACTTTAAAACTGTCTTGTTAAGCTACAGTGACCTCCACATTTCTTCCATGGGGCATTGATATTGTATTTAAATTCCACTGTAACCTCCACCACTCTACCAAGGGGCATTGATATTGTATTTTTATACCACTGCGACCTCCACCACTTTCCAATGGGCATTGATATTGTCTTTTTAATCCACTGCGACCTCCACCACTCTTCCAAAGGGCATTAAAACCATCTTTTTAAGCTACTGTGACCTCCACGTCTCTTCCACGGGGCATTGATATTGTCTTTTTATTCCACTGCGACCTCCACCACTCTTCCTCGGGGCATTGATATTGTCTTTTTAATCCACTGCAACCTCAACCACTCTTCCATGTGGCATTAAAAATATCTTGTTAAGCTACTGTGACCTCCACGTCTCATCCAAGGGTCATTAAAACCGTATGGTTAAACCAATCTGAACTCCACAGAACTTTCAAGGGGCATTGATATTGTCTTTTTATTCCACTGTAACCTCCATCACTCTTCCAAGGGGCATTGATATTGTCTTTTTATTCCACTGCGACCTCCACCACTCTTCAAAGGTGCATTAAAACCATCTTGTTAAGCTACTGTGACCTCCATGTCTCTTCCACAGGGCATTGATATTGTCTTTTTATTCCACTGGAAAGTCCAACACTCTTCCAAGGTGCATTGATATTGTCCTTTTATTCCACTGAGACTTCAACCACTCCTTCAAGGAGCATTGACATTGTCTTTTTAATCCACTTCGACCTCCACCACTCTTCCAAGGGGCATTAAAACCGTCTTGTTAAGTTACTGTGACCTCCACGTCTCTTCCAAGGATCGTTAAAACCGTGGGGTTATACCACTCTGAACTCCACAGCTCTTCCAAGGGGCATTATTATTGTCTTTTTATTCCACTGTAACCTCCACCACTCTTCCAAGGGGCATTGATATTGTCATTTTATTTCACTGAGACCTCCACCAGTCCTCCAAGAGGCATTAAAACCGTCTTGAAAAGCTAATGTGACCTCCACGTCTCTTCCATGGGACATTGAAATTGTCTTTTTATTCCACTGTAACCTCCACCACTCGTCCAAGGGGCATTGATATTGTCTTTTTATTCCACTGCGACCTCCACCACTCTTCCAAGAGGCATTGATATTGTCTTTTTAATCCAGTGCGACCTCCTCCACTCTTCCAAGGGGCATTGATATTGTCTTTTTAATCCACTGTGACCTCCACGTCTCTTCCAATGGAGCATTAAAACCGGCAATTTAAACCACTCTGAACTCCACAGTTCTTCCAAGGAGCACTGGTATTGTCTTTTTATTCCACTCTAACCTCCACCACTCTTCCAAGGGGCATTGACTTGTCTATTTATTCCACTGCGACCTCCACCACTCTTCCAAGGGGAATTAAGACCTTCTTTTTAATCCACTGTGAGCTCCACGTCTCTTCAAAGGGGCATTAAAATCGTCAATTTAAACCACTCTGAACTCTACAGTTCTTCCAAGGAGCACTGGTATTGTCTTTTTATTCCACTCTAACCTCCACCACTCTTCCATGGGGCATTGATATTGTCTTTTTATTCCACTGTAACCTCCACCACTCTTACAAGGGGCATTGATTGGTCTTTTTATTACACTGCGACCTCTACCACTCTTCCAATGGGTATTGATATTGTCTTTTTAATCCACTGCAACCTCCACCACTCTTCCAAGGGGCAATAAAGCCGTCTTGTTAAGCTACTGTCACGTCCATGTCTATTCCGCGGGGCATTGATATTGTCTTTTTATTCCACTGTAACCTCCACCACTCTTCCAAGTGGCATTGACATTCTATTTTTATTCCACTGCGACTTCTACCTCTCTTCTAAGGGGCATTGATATTGTCTTTTTAATCCACTGCAAGCTCCACCACTCTTCCAAGGGGCATTAAAACAGTCTTGTTAAGCTATTGTGACCTCCACGTCTCTTCCAAGGGGCATTAAAACCGTCTGGTTAAACCACTCTGAACTCCACAGCTCTAACAAGGGGCATTTATATTGTCTTTTTATTCCACTGTAACCTCCACCACTCTTCCAAGTGGCATTGATTTTGTCTTTTTATTCCACTGCGACCTCCACCACTCTTCCAATGGGCATTGTTATTGTCTTTTTAATCGCCTGCAACCTCCACCACTCTTCAAAGGGGCATTAAAACTGTCTTGTTAAGCTACTGTGACCTCCACGTCCCTTCCACGGGGAATTGATATTGTCTTTTTATTCCACTGCCACCTCCACCACTCTTCCAAGGGGCATTGATATTGTCTTTTTAACTCACTGTGAACTCCAACACTCTTCCAAGGGTCATTAAAACCGTCTTGTTATGCTACTGTGACGTCGACTTCTCTTCCAAGGGGCATTAAAACCATCTGGTTAAACCACTATGAACTCAACAGCACTTCCAAGGGGCATTTGTATTGTCTTTTTATTCCACTCTAACCTCCACCACTCTTCCAAGGGGCATTGACATTGTCTTTTTATTCCACTGCGACCTCCACCACTCTTCCAAGGGTCATTAAAACCATATTGTTAAGCTACAGTGACCTCCACATCTCTTCCACGGGGTATTGATATTGTCTTTTTATTCCACTGTAACTTCCACCAATCTTGCAAGGGGCATTGATATTGTTTTTTTATTCCACTGCGACCTCCACCACTCTTCCAAGTTGCATTAAAACCGTCTTGTTAAGTTACTGTGACCTCCACGTCTCTTCCATGGAGCGTTAAAACCGTATGGTTATACCACTCTGAACTCCACAGCTCTTCCAAGGGGCATTATTATTGTCTTTTTATTCCACTGTAACCTCCACCACTCATCCAAGGGGCATTGATATTGTCATTTTATTCCACTGCAACCTCCACCAGTCCTCCAAGAGGCATTAAAACCGCCTTGTTAAGCTATTGTGACCTCCACGTTTCTTCAACAGGGCATTGAAACTGTCTTTTTATTCCACTGTAACCTCCACAAGTCGTCCAAGGGGCATTGATATTGTCTTTTTATTCCACTGCGACCTCCACCACTCTTCCAAGGCGCATTTATAATGTCTTTTTATTCTACTGCGACCTCCACCACTCTTCCAAGGCTCATAGATATTGTCTTTTTAATCCACTGCGACCTCCACCACTCTTTCAAGGGGCATTAAAACCGTCTTGTTAAGCTATTGTGACCTCCACATCTCTTCCACGGGGCATAAATATTGGCTTTCTTTTAATTGTAACCTCCACCACTGTTCCAAGGGGCATTGATATTGTCTTTTTATTCCACTGTAACCTCCATCACTCTTCCAAGCGGCATTGATATTGTCTTTTTATTCAACTGTAACCTTCACCACTCTTCCAAGGGGCATTGATATTGTCTTTTTATTCCACTGTAACCTCCACCACTCTTCCAAGGGGCATTCATATTGTCTTTTTAATCCACTGCGACCTCCACCACTTTTCCAAGGGGCATGAATAACGTCTTGTTAAGCTACTGTCACCTCCACTTACCTTCCAAGGGGCATTAAAACCGTCAATTTAAACCACTCTGAACTCCACAGGTCTTGCAAGGGGCATTGATAATGTTGTTTTTTTTCCAATGTAACCTCCAGCACTCTTCCAAGGGGCATTGATATTGTCTTTTTATTCCACTGCGACCTCCACCACTCTTCCAAGGGGCATTAAAACTGTCTTGTTAAGCTATTGTGACCTCCACGTCCCTTCCACGGGGCATTGATATTGTCTTTTTATTCCACTGCCACCTCCACCACTCTTCCAAGGGGCATTGATATTGTCCTTTTAATCCACTGCGAACTCCACCACTCTTCCAAGGGTCATTAAAACCATCTTGTTATGCTACTGTGATGTCGACTTCTCTTCCAAGGGGCATTAAAACCATCTGGTTAAACCACTCTGAACTCCACAGCTCTTCAAAGGGGAATTTGTATTGTCTTTTTATTCCACTCTAACCTCCACCACTCTTCCAAGGGGCATTGACATTGTCTTTTTATTCCACTGCGACCTCCACCACTCTTCCAAGGGGCATTAAAACCGTATTTTTAAGCTACAGTGACCTCCACATCTCTTCCACGGGGCATTGATATCGACTTTTTATTCCACTGTAACCTCCACCTATCTTCCAAGGGGCATTGTTATTGTTTTTTTATTCCACTGCGACCTCCACCACTCTTCCAAGGGGCATTAAAACCATCTTGTTAAGTTACTGTGACCTCCACATCTCTTCCAAGGAGCGTTAAAACCGTATGGTTATACCACTATGAACTCCACAGCTCTTCCAAGGGGCATTATTATTGTCTTTTTATTCCACTGTAACCTCCACCACTCTTCCAAGGGGCAATGATATTGTCATTTTATTCCACTGCGACCTCTACCAGTCCTCCAAGAGGCATTAAAGCCGTCTTGTTAGGCTACTGTGACCTCCACGTCTCTTCAACGGGGCATTGAAACTTTCTTTTTATTCCACTGTAACCTCCACCACTCGTCCAAGGGGCATTGATATTGTCTTTTTATTCCACTGCGACCTCCACCACTTTTCTAAAGGGCATTTATAATGTCTTTTTATTCCACTGCGACCTCCACCACTGTTCCAAGGCTCATTGATATTGTCTTTTTAATCCACTGCGACCTCCACCACTCTTCCAAGGGGCATTAAAACCGTCTTGTTAAGCTATTGTGACCTCCACATCTCTTCCACGGGGCATTGATATTGTATTTAAATTCCACTGTAACCTCCACCACTCTACCAAGGGGCATTGATATTGTATTTTTATTCCACTGCGACCTCCACCACTCTTCTAAGGGGCATTTATAATGTCTTTTTATTCCACTGCGACCTCCACCACTGTTCCAAGGCTCACTGATATTGTCTTTTTAATTCACTGCGACCTCCACCACTCTTCCAAGGGGCATTAAAACCGTCTTGTTAAGCTATTGTGACCTCCACATCTCTTCCATGGGGTATTGATATTGTATTTAAATTCCACTGTAACCTCCACCACTCTACCAAGGGGCATTGATATTGTATTTTTATTCCACTGCGACCTCCACCACTTTCCAATGGGCATTGATATTGTCTTTTTAATCCACTGCGACCTCTACCACTCTTCCAAAGGGCATTAAAACCATCTTCTTAAGCTACTGTGACCTCCACGTCTCCTCCACGTTGCATTGATATTGTCTTTTTATTCCACTGCGACCTCCACCACTCTTCCTCGGGGCATTGATATTGTCTTTTTAATCCACTGCAACCTCCACCACTCTTCCATGTGGCATTAAAACCATCTATTTAAGCTACTGTGACCTCCATGTCTCTTCCAAGGGGCATTAAAACCGTATGGTTAAATCAATCTGAACTCCACAGAACTTCCAAGGGGCATTGATATTGTCTTTTTATTCCACTGTAACCTCCACCACTCTTCCAAGGGGCATTGATATTGTATTTTTATTCCACTGCGACCTCCACCACTCTTCAAAGGTGCATTAAAACTGTCTTGTTAAGCTACTGTGACCTCCACTTGTCTTCCGTGGGGCATTGAAATTGTATTTTTAATCCACTGTGACCTCCACCACTTTTCCAAGGGGCATTAAAACCGTCTTGTTAATCTACTGTGACCTCCAAGTCTCTTCCAAGGGGCAATAAAACCATCTGGTTAAACCACTCTGAACTCCACAGCTCTTTCAAGGGCATTGGTATTGTCTTTTTATTCCACTCTATCCTCCTCTTCCAAGGGGCATTGACATTGTATTTAAATTCCACTGTATCCTCCACCACTCTACCAAGGGGCATTGATATTGTCTTTTTATTGCACTGCGACCTCCATCATTCTTCCAAGGGGCATTGATATTGTCTTTTTATTCCACTGCCACCTACACCCCTCTTCCAAGGGGCATTGATATTGTCTTTTTAATCAACTGCGACCTCCACCACTTTTACAAGGGGGCATTAAAACCGTCTTGTTAAGCTACTGTCACCTCCACGTCCCTTCCAAGGGGCATTAAAACCGTCAATTTAAACCACTCTGAGCTCCACAGCTCTTGCAAGGGGCATTGATATTGTCTTTTTTTCCAATGTAACCTCCAGCACTATTCCAAGGGGCATTGATATTGTCTTTTTATTCCACTTCAACTTCCACCTCTCTTCCAAGGGGCATTAAAACCGTCTTGTTAAGCTACTGTGACCTTCACGTCTCTTTCACGGGGCATTGATATTGTCTTTTTATTCCACTGTAACCTCCACCACTCTTCCAAGGGGCATTGATATTGTCTTTTTATTCCACTGGGACCTTCACCACTCTTCCAAGTGGCATTGTTATTGTCTTTTTAATCCACTGCGACCTCCACCACTTTTCCAACGGGCATTAAAACCGTATTGCTAAACTACTGTGACCTCCACGTCTCTTCCAAGGTGCATTAAAACCGTCAATTTAAACCACTCTGAACTCCAGAGCTCTTGCAAGAGGCATTGTTATTGTCTTTTTACTCCACTGTAACATACAGCACTCTTTCAAGGGGCATTGATATTGTCTTTTTATTCCACTACGACTTCCACCACTCTCCCAAGGTGCATTAAAAACATCTTGTTTAGCTACTGTAACGTCCATGTCTATTCCACGAGGCATTGATATTGTCTTTTTATTCCACTGTATCCTCCACCACTCTTCCAAGGGATATTGATATTGTCTTTTTATTCCAATGCGACTTCCATCTCTCTTCTAAGGGGCATTGATATTGTCTTTTTAATCCACTGCGACCTCCACCACTCTTCCAAGAGGCATTAAAACAGTCTTGTTAAGCTACTGTGACCTCCATGTCTCTTCCAAGGGGCATTAAAACCGTCTGGTTAAACCACTTTGAACTCCACAGCTCTTCCAAGTGGCATTGATATTGTCTTTTTATTCCACTGTAACCTCCACCACTCTTCCAAGGGGCATTGATATTGTCTTTTTATTCCACTGCGACCTCCACCACTCTTCAAAGGTGCATTAAAACTGTCTTGTTAAGCTACCGTGACCTCCACTTGTCTTCCATGGGGCATTGAAATTGTATTTTTAATCCACTGTGACCTCCACCACTTTTCCAAGGGGCATTAAAACCGTCTTGTTAATCTACTGTGACCTCCAAGTCTCTTCCAAGGGGCAATAAAACCATCTGGTTAAACCACTCTGAACTCCACAGCTCTTTCAAGGGCATTGGTATTGTCTTTTTTTCCACTCTATCCTCCACCACTCTTCCAAGGGGCATTGACATTGTATTTAAATTGCACTGTATCCTCCACCACTCTACCAAGGGGCATTGATATTGTCTTTTTATCGCACTGCGACCTCCATCATTCTTCCAAGGGGCATTGATATTGTCTTTTTATTCCACTGCCACCTACACCCCTCTTCCAAGGGGCATTGATATTGTCTTTTTAATCCACTGCGACCTCCACCACTCTTCAAAGGTGCATTAAAACAGTCTTCTTAAGCTACTGTGACCTCCATGTCTCTTCCACAGGGCATTGATATTGTCTTTTTATTCCACTGGAACCTCCAACACTCTTCCAAGGTGCATTGATATTGTTTTTTTATTCCACTGAGACTTCAACCACTCCTTCAAGGAGCATTGACATTTTCTTTTTAATCCACTTCGACCTCCACCACTCTTCCAAGGGGCATTAAAACCATCTTGTTAAGTTACTGTGACCTCCACGTCTCTTCCGAGGATCATTAAAACCGTCTGGTTATAACACTCTGAGCTCCACAGCTCTTCCAAGGGGCATTATTATTGTCTTTTTATTCCACTGTAACCTCCACCACTCTTCCAAGGGGCATTGATATTGTCATTTTATTCCACTGAGACCTCCACCAGTAATCCAAGAGGCATTAAAACCGTCTTGATAAGCTACTGTGACCTCCACGTCTCTTCCACGGGGCATTGAAATTGTCTTTTTAGTCCACTGTAACCTCCATCACTCGTCCAAGGGGCATTTATATTGTCTTTTTATCCCACTGCGACCTCCACCACTCTTCCAAGGGGCATTTATAATGTCTTTTTATTCCACTGCGACCTCCACCACTCTTCCAAGGCACATTGATATTGTCTTTTTAATCCACTGCGACCTCCACCACTCTTCCAAGGGCCATTAAAAACTTCTTGTTAAGCTATTGTGATCTCCACATCTCTTCCACGGGGCATTGATATTGTCTTTCTTTTAACTGTAACCTCCACTATTGTTCCAAGGGGCATTGATATTGTCTTTTTATTCCACTGTAACCTCCATCACTCTTCCAAGGGGCATTGATATTGTCTTTTTATTCAACTGTAACCTTCACCACTCTTCCAAGGGGCATTGATATTGTCTTTTTATTCCACTGCAACCTCCACCACTCTTCCAAGGGGCATTCATATTGTCTTTTTAATCAACTGCGACCTCCACCACTTTTACAAGGGGGCATTAAAACCGTTTTGTTAAGCTACTGTCACCTCCACGTCCCTTCCAAGGGGCATTAAAACCATCAATTTAAACCACTCTGAGCTCCACAGCTCTTGCAAGGGGCATTGATATTGTCTTTTTTTCCAATGTAACCTCCAGCACTATTCCAAGGGGCATTGATATTGTCTTTTTATTCCACTTCAACTTCCACCTCTCTTCCAAGGGGCATTAAAACCGTCTTGTTAAGCTACTGTGACCTTCACGTCTCTTTCACGGGGCATTGATATTGTCTTTTTATTCCACTGTAACCTCCACCACTCTTCCAAGGGGCATTCATATTGTCTTTTTATTCCACTGGGACCTTCACCACTCTTCCAAGTGGCATTGTTATTGTCTTTTTAATCCACTGCGACCTCCACCACTCTTCCAACGGGCATTAAAACCGTCTTGTGAAGCTACTGTGACCTCCACGTCCCTTCCACGTGGCATTGATATTGTCTTTTTATTCCACTGCGACCTCCACCACTCTTCCAAGTGGCATTGATGTTGTATTTTTAATCCACTGCGACCTCCACCACTCTTGCAAGGGGCATTGATATTGCCTTTTTAATCCACTGTGACCTCCACGTCTCTTCCAAGGGGCATTAAAACCGTCAATTTAAACCACTCTGAACTACACAGCTCTTCCAAGGAGCACTGGTATTGTCTTTTTATTCCACTCTAAACTCTACCACTATTCCAAGAGGCATTGACATTGTCTATTAATTCCACTGCGACCTCCACCACTCTTCCAAGGGGCATTAAGACCTTCTCGTTAAGCTACAGAGACCTCCACAACTCTTCCATGGGCCATTGATATTGTCTTTTTACTCAACTGTAACCTCCACCACTCTTCCAAGGGGCATTGATTTTGTCTTTTCAATCCACTGCAACCTCCACCACTCTTCCAAGGGGCATTAAAGCCGTCTTGTTAAGCTACTGTCAAGTCCATATCTATTCCACGGGGCATTGATATTGTCTTTTTATTCAACTGTAACCTCCACCACTCTTCCAAGTGGCATTGACATTGTCTTTTTTTTCCACTGCGACTTCCACCTCTCTTCTAAGGGGCATTGATATTGTCTTTTTAATCCACTGCGACCTCCACCACTCTTCCAAGGGGCATTAAAACAGTCTTGTTAAGCTACTGTGATCTCCACGTCTCTTCCAATGGGCAATAAAACCATCTGGTTAAACCACTGTGAACTCCACAGCTCTTCGAAGGGGCATTGAAATTTTCTTTTTATTCCACTGTAACCTCCACCACTATTCCAAGGGGCACTGATTTTGTCTTTTTATTCCACTGCGAACTCCACCACTCTTCCAAGGGGCATTAAAACCGTCTTGTTATGCTACTGTGACGCCGACTTCTCTTTCGAGGGGCATTAAAACCATCTTGTTAAACCACTCTGAACTCCACAGCTCTTTCAATGGGCATTTGTATTGTCTGTTTATTCCACCCTAACCTCCACCACTCTTCCAAGGGGCATTGACATTGTCTTTTTATTCCACTGCGACCTCCACCACTCATCCAAGGGGCATTAAAACCATATTGTTAATGCTACAGTGACCTCCACATCTCTTCCACGGGACATTGATATTGTCTTTTTATTCCACTGTAACCTCCACCAATCTTCCAAGGGGCATTGATATTGTTTTTTTATTCCACTGCAACGTCAACCACTCTTCAAAGGTGCATTAAAACAGTCTTCTTAAGCTACTGTGACCTCCATGTCTCTTCCACAGGGCATTGATATTGTCTTTTTATTCCACTGGAACCTCCAACACTCTTCCAAGGTGCATTGATATTGTTTTTTTATTCCACTGAGACTTCAACCACTCCTTCAAGGAGCATTGACATTTTCTTTTTAATCCACTTCGACCTCCACCACTCTTCCAAGGGGCATTAAAACCATCTTGTTAAGTTACTGTGACCTCCACGTCTCTTCCGAGGATCATTAAAACCGTCTGGTTATAACACTCTGAGCTCCACAGCTCTTCCAAGGGGCATTATTATTGTCTTTTTATTCCACTGTAACCTCCACCACTCTTCCAAGGGGCATTGATATTGTCATTTTATTCCACTGAGACCTCCACCAGTAATCCAAGATGCATTAAAACCGTCTTGATAAGCTACTGTGACCTCCACGTCTCTTCCACGGGGCATTGAAATTGTCTTTTTAGTCCACTGTAACCTCCATCACTCGTCCAAGGGGCATTTATATTGTCTTTTTATCCCACTGCGACCTCCACCACTCTTCCAAGGGGCATTTATAATGTCTTTTTATTCCACTGCGACCTCCACCACTCTTCCAAGGCACATTGATATTGTCTTTTTAATCCACTGCGACCTCCACCACTCTTCCAAGGGCCATTAAAAACTTCTTGTTAAGCTATTGTGATCTCCACATCTCTTCCACGGGGCATTGATATTGTCTTTCTTTTAACTGTAACCTCCACTATTGTTCCAAGGGGCATTGATATTGTCTTTTTATTCCACTATAACCTCCATCACTCTTCCAAGGGGCATTGATATTGTCTTTTTATTCAAGTGTAACCTTCACCACTCTTCCAAGGGGCATTGATATTGTCTTTTTATTCCACTGCAACCTCCAACACTCTTCCAAGGGGCATTCATATTGTCTTTTTAATCAACTGCGACCTCCACCACTTTTACAAGGGGGCATTAAAACCGTCTTGTTAAGCTACTGTCACCTCCACGTCCCTTCCAAGGGGCATTAAAACCGTCAATTTAAACCACTCTGAGCTCCACAGCTCTTGCAAGGGGCATTGATATTGTCTTTTTTTCCAATGTAACCTCCAGCACTATTCCAAGGGGCATTGATATTGTCTTTTTATTCCACTTCAACTTCCACCTCTCTTCCAAGGGGCATTAAAACCGTCTTGTTAAGCTACTGTGACCTTCACGTCTCTTTCACGGGGCATTGATATTGTCTTTTTATTCCACTGTAACCTCCACCACTCTTCCAAGGGGCATTCATATTGTCTTTTTATTCCACTGGGACCTTCACCACTCTTCCAAGTGGCATTGTTATTGTCTTTTTAATCCACTGCGACCTCCACCACTCTTCCAACGGGCATTAAAACCGTCTTGTGAAGCTACTGTGACCTCCACGTCCCTTCCACGTGGCATTGATATTGTCTTTTTATTCCACTGCGACCTCCACCACTCTTCCAAGTGGCATTGATGTTGCATTTTTAATCCACTGCGACCTCCACCACTCTTGCAAGGGGCATTGATATTGCCTTTTTAATCCACTGTGACCTCCACGTCTCTTCCAAGGGGCATTAAAACCGTCAATTTAAACCACTCTGAACTACACAGCTCTTCCAAGGAGCACTGGTATTGTCTTTTTATTCCACTCTAACCTCTACCACTATTCCAAGAGGCATTGACATTGTCTATTAATTCCACTGCGACCTCCACCACTCTTCCAAGGGGCATTAAGACCTTCTCGTTAAGCTACAGAGACCTCCACAACTCTTCCATGGGCCATTGATATTGTCTTTTTACTCAACTGTAACCTCCACCACTCTTCCAAGGGGCATTGATTTTGTCTTTTTATTCCACTGCGACCTCTACCACTCTTCCAGTGGGCATTGATATTGTCTTTTCAATCCACTGCAACCTCCACCACTCTTCCAAGGGGCATTAAAGCTGTCTTGTTAAGCTACTGTCAAGTCCATATCTATTCCACGGGGCATTGATATTGTCTTTTTATTCAACTGTAACCTCCACCACTCTTCCAAGTGGCATTGACATTGTCTTTTTTTTCCACTGTGACTTCCACCTCTCTTCTAAGGGGCATTGATATTGTCTTTTTAATCCACTGCGACCTCCACCACTCTTCCAAGGGGCATTAAAACAGTCTTGTTAAGCTACTGTGATCTCCACGTCTCTTCCAATGGGCAATAAAACCATCTGGTTAAACCACTGTGAACTCCACAGCTCTTCGAAGGGGCATTGAAATTTTCTTTTTATTCCACTGTAACCTCCACCACTATTACAAGGGGCACTGATTTTGTCTTTTTATTCCACTGCGAACTCCACCACTCTTCCAAGGGGCATTAAAACCGTCTTGTTATGCTACTGTGACGCCGACTTCTCTTTCAAGGGGCATTAAAACCATCTTGTTAAACCACTCTGAACTCCACAGCTCTTTCAATGGGCATTTGTATTGTCTGTTTATTCCACCCTAACCTCCACCACTCTTCCAAGGGGCATTGACATTGTCTTTTTATTCCACTGCGACCTCCACCACTCATCCAAGGGGCATTAAAACCATATTGTTAAGCGACAGTGACCTCCACATCTCTTCCACGGGACATTGATATTGTCTTTTTATTCCACTGTAACCTCCACCAATCTTCCAAGGGGCATTGATATTGTTTTTTTATTCCACTGCAACGTCAACCACTCTTCCAAGGGGCATTAAAACCGTGCTGTTAAGTTACTGTGACCTCCACGTCTCTTCCAAGGAGCGTTAAAACCATCTCGTTATACCTCTCTGAACTCCACAGCTCTTCCAAGTGGCATTATTATTGTCTTTTTATTCCACTGTAACCTCCCCCACTCTTCCAAGGGGCTTTGCTACTGTCTTTTTATTCCACTGTGACCTCCTCCACCAGTCCTCCAAGAGGCATTAAAACCGTCTTCTTAGGCTACTGTGACCTCCACGTCTCTTTCACGGGGCATTGAAATTGTCTTTTTATTCCACTCTAACCTCCACCACTCGTCCAAGGGGCATTGATATTGTTTTTTTATTCCACTGCGACCTCCACCACTCTTCCAAGGAGCATTGATAATGTCTTTTTATTCCACTGCGACCTCCACCAGTCTTCCAAGAAACATTGATATTGTCTTTTTAATCCACTGCGACCTCCACCACTGTTCCAAGGGGCATTAAAACCATCTTGTTAAGCCATTGTGACTTCCACATCTTTTCCACGGGGCATTGATATTGTCTTTTTATTTAACTGTAACCTCCACCACTGTTCCAAGGGGCATTGATATTGTCTTTTTATTCCACTGTAACCTCCATCACTCTTCCAAAGGGCATTGATATTGTCTTTTTATTCAACTGTAACCTCCATCACTCTTCCAAGGGGCATTGATATTGTCTTTTTATTCCACTGCGACCTCCACCACTCTTCCAAGGGGCATTCATATTGTGCTTTTAATCCACTGCGACCTCCACCACTCTTCCAAGGGGCATTAAAACCGTCTTGTTAAGCTACAGTCACCTCCACGTCCCTTCCAAGGAGTATTAAAATCGTTAATTTAAACCACTCTGAACTCCACAGCTCTTGCAAGGGGCATTAATATTGTCATTTTTTTCCAATGTAACCTCCAGCACTCTTCCAAGGGGCATTGATATTGTCTTTTTATTCTACTGCAACATCCACCTCTCTTCCAAGGGGCTTTAAAACCGTCTTGTTAAGCTACTGTGACCTCCAAGTCTCTTCCAAGGGGCATTGATATTGTCTTTTTATTCCACTGCGACCTTCACCACTCTTCCAAGTGGCATTGATATTGTCTTTTTAATCCACTGTGACCTCCATCACTCTTCCAAGGGGCATTAAAACCGTATTGTTAAGCTACTGTGACCTCCACGTCTCTTCCAAGGTACATTAAAACCGTCAATTTAAGCCACTCTGAACTCCACAGCTCTTGCAAGAGGAATTGATATTGTCTTTTTACTCCACTGTAACCTACAGCACTCTTTCAAGGGGCATTGATATTGTATTTTTATTCCACTACGACTTCCACCTCTCTTCCAAGGGGCATTAAAACCGTCTTGTTAAGCTACTGTGACCTCCACGTCTCTTTCACGGGGCATTAATATTGTCTTTTTATTCCACTGTATCCTCCACCTCTCTTCCAAGGGGCATTAATATTGTCTTTTTATTCCACTTAGACCTTCACCACTCTACCAAGTGGTATTGATATTGTCTTTTTAATCCACTGCGACCTCCACCATTTTTCCAAGGGGCATTAAAACCGTCTTGTTAATATACTGTGACCTCCACGTCTCTTCCAAGGGGCAATAAAACCATCTGGCTAAACCACTCTGAACTCCACAGCTCTTCCAAGGGGCATTGGTATTGTCTTTTTATTCCACTCTAACCTCCACCACTCTTCAAAGGGGCATTGACATTTTCTTTTTATTCCACTGCAACCTCCATCATTCTTCCAAGGGGCATTGATATTGTCTTTTTATTACACTGCCACCTCCACCACTCTTTCAAGTGGCATTGATATTGTCTTTTTAATCCACTGCGACCTCCACCACTTTTCCAAGGGGCATTAAAAATGTCTTTTTAAGCTACTGTGACCTTCACGTCACTTGCAATGGGCATTAAAACCGTCTGGTTAAACCACTCTGAACTCCACAGCTCTTCCAAGGGGCATTGGTATTGTCTTTTTATTCCACTCTAACCTCCACCACTCTTCCAAGGGGCATTGCCACTGTGTTTTTATTACACTGCAACCTCCACCATTCTTCCAAGGGGCATTAACACTGTCTTGTTAAGCTACAGTGACCTACACATCTCTTCCACGGGGCATTGATATTGTCTTTAAATTCCACTGTAACCTCCACCATTCTAACAAGGGGCATTGATATTGTATTTTTATTCCACTGCAACCTCCACCACTCTTCAAAAGGGCATTGATATTGTCTTTTGAATCCACTGTGAACTCCACCACTCTTCCAAAGAGCAATAAAACCATCTTGATAAGCTACTGTGACCTCCACGTTTCTTCCACGAGGCATTGATATTGTCTTTTTATTCCACTGCAACCTCCACCACTCTTCCTCGGGGCATTGATATTGTCTTTTTAATCCACTGCAACCTCCAACACTCTTCCATGTGGCATTAAAACCGTCTTGTTAAGCTACTGTGACCTCCACATCTCCTCCAAGAGGCTTTAAAACCGTATGCTTAAACCAATCTGATCTCCACAGATCTTCCAAGGGGCATTGATATTGTCTTTTTATTCCACTGTATCCTCCACCGCTCTTCCAAGGGGCATTGATATTGTCTTTTTATTCCACTGCGACCTCCACCACTCTTCCAACGGGCATTTAAATCGTCTTATTAAGCTACTGTGACCTCCATGTCTCTTCCACAGGGCATTGATATTGTCTTTTTATTCCACTGGAACGTCCAACACTCTTCCAAGGTGCATTGATATTGCCTTTTTATTCCACTGAGACTTCAACCACTCCTTCAAGGAGCATTGACATTGTCTTTTTAATCCACTTCGACCTCCACCACTCTTCCAAGGGGCATTAAAATAGTCTTGTTAATCTACTGTGACCTCCACATCATTTCCAAGGGGCATTATAAACATCAATATAAACCACTCTCAGCTCCACAGCTCTTGCAAGGGGCTTTGATATTGTTTTTTATTCCACTGTAACGTCCAGCACTCTTCCAAGGGGCATTGATATTGTCTTTTTATTCCACTGTGACTTTCACCTCTCTTCCAAGGGACATTAAAACCGTCTTGTTAAGCCACTGTGACATCCACGACTCTTTCACGGGGCATTGATATTGTCTTTTTATTCCACTGTAAACTCCACCATGCTTCCAAGGGGCTTTGATATTGTCTTTTTATTCCACTTCCACCTCCACCACTCTTCCAAGGGGCATTGATATTGTCTTTTTAATCCACTGCGACCTCCACCACTTTTCCAAGGGGCATTAAAAACGTATTTTTAGGCTACTGTGACCTCCACGTCACTTCCAATGGGCATTAAAACCGTCTGGTTTAACTACTCTGAACTCCACTGCTCTTCCAAGGTGCATTGATATTGTCTTTTTAATCCACTGTTACCTCCACCACTCTTCCAAGGGCATTGATATTGTTTTTTTATTCCACTGCGACCTCCACTACTCTTCCAAGGGGCATTGATATTGTCTTTTTAATCAACTGCGACCTCCACCACTCTTCCAAGAGCCATTAAAACCGTGTTGTTAAGCTACTTTGACCTCCACGTCTATTCCACGGGGCATTAAAACCGTCAATTTAAACCTCTCTGAACTCCACAGCTCTTGCAAGGGGCATTGATATTGTCTTTTTATTCCAATGTAACCTCCAGCACTCTTCCAAGGGGCATTGATATTGTCTTTTTATTCCACTGTATCCTCCATTACTCTTCCAAGGAGTATTGATATTGTCTTTTTATTCCACTGCGACTTCCACCTCTCTTCTAAGGGGCATTGATATAGTCTTTTTAATCCACTGCAACCTCCACCACTTTTCCAAGAGGCATTAAAACAGACTTTTTAAGCTACTGTGACCTCCACATCTCTTCTAAGGGGTATTAAAACCGTCTGGTTAAACCACTCTGAACTCCACAGATCTTCCAAAGGGCATTGATATTGTCTTTATATTCCACTGCAACCTCCACCATTCTTCCAAGGGGTATTGGTTTTGTCTTTTTAATGCACTGCGACCTCCACCACTCTTCCAAGGGGCATTAAAACTATCTGGTTAAACCACTCTGAACTCCATAGCTCTTTCAAGAGTCATTGATATTGTCTTTTTATTTCACTGTAACCTCCACCACTCTTTCAATGGGCATTGATATTGTCTTTTCATTCCACTGCGACCTCCACCACTCTTCCAAGGGGCATTAAAACTGTCTTGTTAAGCTACTGTGACCTCCACGTGTCTTCCACGGGGCATTGATATTGTCTTTTTAATCCACTGTGACCTCCACCACTTTTCCAAGGGGCAATAAAACCATCTGGTTAAACCACTCTGAACTCCACAGCTCTTCCAAGGGGCATTGGTATTGTCTTTTTATTCCACTCTAACCTCCACCACTCTTCCAAGGGGTATTGACATTGTCTTTTTATTCCAATGCGACCTCCATCATTCTTCCAAGGGGCATTGATATTGTCTTTTTATTCCACTACCACCTCCACCACTCTTCCGAGGGGCATTGATATTGTCTTTTCAATCCACTGCGACCTCCACTACTTTTCTAAGGAGCATTAAAAACGTCTTTTTAAGCTACTGTGACCTCCACGTCTCTTACAATGGGCATTAAAACAGTCTGGTTAAACCACTCTGAACTCCACAGCTCTTCCAAGGGGCATTGGTATTGTCTTTTTATTCCACTCTAACCTCCACCACTCTTCAAAGGGGCATTAAAACAGTCTTGTTAATCTACTGTGACCTCCACGTCTCTTCCAAGGGGCATTAAAACCATCAATTTAAACCACTCTCAACTCCACAGCTCTTGTAAGGGGCTTTGATATTGTTTTTTATTCCACTGTAACCTCTAGCACTCTTCCAAGGGGCATTGATATTGTCTTTTTATTCCACTGCGACCTCCACCATTCTTCCAAGGGGCATTAAAACTGTCTTGTTAAGCTACAGTGATTTCCACATCTTTTCACGGGGCATTGATATTGTCTTTAAATTCCACTGTAACCTCCACCACTCTACCAAGGTGCATTGATATTGTATTTTTATTCCACTGCGACCTCCACCACTCTTCCAAAGGGCATTGATATTGTCTTTTTAATCCACTGAGACCTCCACCATTCTTCCAAAGGGCATTAAAAACATCTTGCTAAGCTACTGTGACCTCCACGTCTCTTCCACGGGGCGTTGATATTGTCTTTTTATTCCACTGCAACCTCCACCACTCTTCCATGTGGCATTAAAACAGTCTTGTTAAGCTACTGTGACCTCCACGTCTCTTCCAAGGGGCATTAAAACCGTATGGTTAAACCAATCTGATCTCCACAGATCTTCCAAGGGGCATTGATATTGTCTTTTTATTCCACTGTATCCTCCACCACTTTTCCAAGGGGCATTGATATTGTCTTTTTATTCCACTGCGACCTACACCACTCTTTCAAGGGGCATTCAAACCGTCTTGTTAAGCTACTGTGACCTCCATGTCTCTTCCACAGGGCAGTGATATTGTCTTTTTATTCCACTGGAACCTCCAACACACTTCCAAGGGGCATTGATATTGTCTTTTTATTCCACTGAGACTTCAACCACTTCTTCTAGGAGCATTGACATTGTCTTTTTAATCCACTTCAACCTCCACCACTCTTCCAAGGGGCATTAAAACAGTCTTGTTAAGCTACTGTGACCTTCACTTCTCTTCCAATGGGCATTAAAATTGTCTGGTTAAACCACTCTGAGCTCCACAGCTCTTCCAAGGGGCATTGATATATTTTTTTTTCCACTGTAACCTCCAAAACTCTTCCAAGGGGCATTGATTTTGTCTTTTTATTCCACTGCGACCTTAACCACTCTTCTAATGGGCATTGATATTGTCTTTTTAATCCACTGCGACTTCCACCACTCTTCCAAGGGGCATTAAAACGGTCTTGTTAAGCTACTGTGACATCGAAGTCTCTTCCAAGCATTAAAACCATCTGGTTAAACCACTCTGAACTCCACAGCTCTTCCAAGGGGCATTTGTATTGTCTTTTTGTTCCACTCTAACCTCCACCACTCTTCCAAGGTGTTAGAACTCTCTTGTTAGGTTTTTTCTATCTTGCTGGTCACATGACCTTGTTTGCCTATTTAATCCTGCTCCGCCCTCCTGGCCTTGCTGGACTTCATTGTAATTTCTACTCTTAAGTTAGCCTGGTGCTTAGTTACCTTTTTCAGTCAGTTTTGCTAGGTCTTCGGACCTTTATGTTCTATGTTGTGTGTTTGTCTTTTACTGCTACAATTTCTGCTAGAAGGTGCCCAACTTTATCCCAGTCCCTAGTTCTTGTAGGGATCCCTCCCTTGCATCTATAGGTCTTCGTACAGACAAGCCGAGGACTTTAGCGGGTCTGATCGCTGGATCAGGTTCCCCGTTACATCGTAGGGATCTAGCTTAGTTCTATTGTAGGGACAGGTATCCTTTCTTTCCTTAGTGCTTGTAGCAGATCATAACAGTAAGTCCAGCCCAAAAATATCTCTAAGGAAAGACTTCCAGTTTCCATCATGGTGTCGGTTCAGGATTTGGCTCAACGCCTGCAGGGGCTCTCTCTGGAGGTTGCCGAGCTCCAACAACACGTGAGTAGCTGTTCTGGAGCACATTTTGTGGAGCCTAAGGTACGTTTGCCTGATTTATTCTTTGGTGATCAACAGCAATTTTTTCCTTTAAAAATGCTTTTATTGTATTTTCGTTTGAGACCCAGATCCTCTGGTGATGAATCACAGTGCATAGGGTTCATAATGTCACTTTTGCGCAAAGAACCTCAGGGATGGGCCTTTTCTCTCCAACCTAGTGATCCATGTTTTAGATCAGTGGATAGTTTTTTTTATGCTTTGGGTTTGTTGTATGATGATCCTGATCGTGTCTCATCAGCTGAGACTGAATTAAGACATTTGGGGCAGGGATCAGGTAATGTGGAAAAATATTGTTCTCACTTCCGTCGGTGGTCTGCCCAGGTGGGGTGGAACGATTCAGCTTTGAAAAGTTTGTTTCTTGCAGGGCTAGGTGAAAGGGTTAAGGATTTGCTGATTGCTTATCCCACACCTGGAAACTTGCAGGAGGCTATGCAATTAGCTATACGGGTGGACAGGAGACTGCGTGCAAGGGTTAATGAAAGTAAATCCTCTGCCATGTCAGCTCGAGTTTTGAGAGGGTCTGTACTGACATTGGAGAGCCGATGGAGATTGGGGCGATGGCACCCCGCTCTCAGGAAAAAGACCGCAGATCTTCTGAAGGTTTGTGCTTTTATTGCGGGAAATCTGACCATTTTATTAAGAACTGTGTGCTTCGTATGAACAAAGAAAAAAAAAAAGGTCAGTTACGCCCGTATTGCCTGTTTAAATTCTAAGGGGGTATTTCTTTCTGCTACTACTGCTGCTCAGGAAGAATTAATTGAATTTCGGATATTTGTGGATTGTGGTTCTACTCTGAATGTGATTGATGGGGGATTCTTGGAAAAACTTAAATTAAAACCCAAACCTTTGTCATCCCCTATTGCTGTGGTTTCTGTCGATGGCTCCCCCTTGAAGAGTGTTACTCACAAGGTCTGTGAATTTCCCCTCACTATTAATGGCATTTACAAAGAAAATTTGGATTTGGTGGTATTAAATAATTTGCTTTCTCCAGTAATTTTGGGGTTACCCTGGTTAAAATTGCACAATCCTGTACTGGATTGGTCTACCAATGAAATTAAGTTCTGGAGTCCTAAGTGTTATGACAAGTGTTGTAACGGGCGTATTGCTGCGGTGAAAAAAGGGGAATTACCTGTACCTATTCAGGATTTTTGGAGAGTTTTTTCTGAGGAGGAGTCACAAATATTGCCTCCCCATAGAGACTATGATTGTACCATTGAATTTGTCCCTGGAGCCACTCTTCCTAAAAGTCGCTTATTTAATCTTACTATTCCTGAGAGAAAGGCTTTGGAGGAATACATACAGACAAGCTTGGCCGCCGGTCACATTAGGCCTTCCAAGTCTCCTGTGGCTGTTGGATTTTTTTTTGTTAAAAAAAAATTGGGTCCCAAGTTTGTAGGGCCCTTTAAGGTGCTTCAGGTAGTTAACCAATCTGCTGTTAGGTTGGAGGTTCCTACCTCCTGGAAGATTAATCCGGTGTTTCATGTTTCTCTGTTGAAAAGAGCTTATGTGTCGGATGGAGACGTCTCTGCCACTGTTCCTCCGTTGGTGGAGGACGGGGAATACGAAATTTTCCGCATCCTAAATTCTAGACGGTATAGAGGGAGTTTGCAGTATCTCGTCACTTGGAAAGGTTTCGGACCCGAGGATAACTCATGGGTGAGGGCGGATGATATTTCTGCTTCCAGACTTGTCAGAGCGTTTCACAAGAGGTTTCCTGATAAGCCTGGGCCTAGGGGATCCGGAGGATCCTCATAGAAGAGGGGGTACTGTTAGAACTCTCCTGTTAGGTTTTTTCTATCTTGTTGGTCACATGACCTTGTTTGCCTATTTAATCCTGCTCCGCCCTCCTGGCCTTGCTGGACTTCATTGTAATTTCTACTCTTAAGTTAGCCTGGTGCTTAGTTACCTATCTCAGTCAGTTTAGCTAGGTGTTCGGACCTTTATGTTCTATGTTGTGTGTTTGTCTTTTACTGCTACAATTTCTGCTAGGAGGTGCCCAACTTTATCCCAGTCCCTAGTTCTTGTAGGGATCCCTCCCTTGCATCTATAGGTCTTCGTACAGACAAGCCGAGGAATTTAGCGGGTCTGATCGCAGGATCAGGTTCCGCGTTACATCGTAGGGATCTAGCTTAGTTCTATTGTAGGGACAGATATCCTTTCTTTCCTTAGTGCTTATAGCAGATCATAACACAAGGGGCATTGACATTGTCTTTTTATTCCACTGCGACCTCCACCACTCTTACAAGGGGCATTGATATTGTCTTTTTAGTCCACTGCGAACTCCACCCCTCTCCAAGGGGCATTAAAACCATCTTGTTAAGCTACTCTGACCTCTACGTGCCTTCGAAGGGGCATTGATATTGTCTTTTTATTCAACTGTAACCTCCACCAATCTTCCAAGGGGCATTGATATTGTTTTTTTACTCCTCTGCGACCTCCACCACTCTGCCAGGGGGCAATAAAACTGTCTTGATAAGTTACTGTGACCACCACGTCTCATCCAAGGGGCGTTAAAACCGTCTGGTTATTCCACTCTGAAATCCACAGCTCTTCTAAGGGGCATTATTATTGTCTTTTTATTCCACTGTAACCTCCACCACTCTTCCAAGGAGCATTGATATTGTCTTTTTATTCCACTGCGACCTTCACCAGTCCTCCAAGGGGCATTAAAACCATCTTATTAAGCTACTTTGACCTCCACGTCTCTTCCACAGGGCATTGGTATTGTCTTTTAATTCCACTGGAACATCCACCACTCTTAAAAGAAGCATTGATATTGTCTTTTTAATCCACTGCGACCTCCACCACACTTCCAAGGGGCATTAAAACCGTATTGTTAAGGTACTGTGACCTCCACGTCTCTTCCAAGGTGCATTAAAATCGTAAATTGAAACCACTTTGAACTCCACAGCTCTTGCAAGGGGCATTGATATTGTCTTTTTATTCCACTACGACTTCCACAACTCTCCCAAGGTGCATTAAAAACATCTTGTTTAGCTACTGTAACGTCCATGTCTATTCCACGGTGCATTGATATTGTCTTTTTATACCACTGAATCCTCCACCACTCTTCCAAGGGGTATTGATAATTTCTTTTTATTCCACTGCGACTTCCACCTCTCTTCCAAGAGGCATTAAAACCATCTTGTTAAGCGACTGTGATGTCGAAGTCTCTTCCAAGGGGCATTAAAACCATCTGGTTAAACCACTCTGAACTCCACAGCTCTTCCAAGGGGCATTTGTATTGTCTCTTTATTCCACTATAACCTCCAGCACTCTTCTAAGGGGCATTGACATTGTCTTTTTATTCCACTGCGACCTCCACCACTCTTCCAAGCGGCATTAAGACCATCTTGTTAAGCTACAGTGACCTCCACAACTCTTCCACGGGGCATTGATATTGTCTTTTATTCCACTGTAACCTACACCACTCTTCCAAGGGGCATTGATTTTGTCTTTTTTTTCCACTGTGACCTTAACCACTCTTCCAATGGGCATTGATATTGTCTTTTTAATCCACTGCGACCTCCACCAATCTTCCAAGGGGCATTAAAACGGTCTTGTTAAGCTACTGTGACATCGAAGTCTCTTCCAAGGGGCATTAAAACCATCTGGTTAAACCACTCTGAACTCCACAGCTCTTCCAAGGGGCATTTGTATTGTCTTTTTATTCCACTCTAACCTCCACCACTCTTCCAAGGTGTTAGAACTCTCTTGTTAGGTTTTTTCTATCTTGCTGGTCACATGACCTTGTTTGCCTATTTAATCCTGCTCCGCCCTTCTGGCCTTGCTGGACTTCATTGTAATTTCTACTCTTAAGTTAGCCTGGTGCTTAGTTACCTTTCTCAGTCAGTTTTGCTAGGTCTTCGGACCTTTATGTTGTATGTTGTGTGTTTGTGTTTTACTGCTACAATTTCTGCTAGGAGGTGCCCAACTTTATCCCAGTCCCTAGTTCTTGTAGGGATCCCTCCTTTGCATCTATAGGTCTTCGTACAAACAAGCCGAGGACTTTAGCGGGTCTGATCGCAGGATCAGGTTCCCCGTTACATCGTAGGGATCTAGCTTAGTTCTATTGTAGGGACAGATCTCCTTTCTTTCCTTAGTGCTTGTAGCAGATCATAACAGTAAGTCCAGCCCAAAAATATCTCTAAGGAAAGACTTCCAGTTTCCATCATGGTGTTGGTTCAGGATTTGGCTCAACGCCTGCAGGGGCTCTCTCTGGAGGTTGCCGAGCTCCAACAACACGTGAGTAGCTGTTCTGGAGCACATTTTGTGGAGCCTAAGGTACGTTTGCCTGATTTATTCTTTGGTGATCAACAGCAATTTTTTCCTTTAAAAATGCTTTTATTGTATTTTCGTTTGAGACCCAGATCCTCTGGTGATGAATCACAGCGCATAGGGTTCATAATGTCACTTTTGCGCAAAGAACCTCAGGGATGGGCCTTTTCTCTCCAACCTAGTGATCCATGCTTTAGATCAGTGGATAGTTTTTTTTATGCTTTGGGTTTGTTGTATGATGATCCTGATCATGTCTCATCAGCTGAGACTGAATTAAGACATTTGGGGCAGGGATCAGGTAATGTGGAAAAATATTGTTCTCACTTCCGTCGGTGGTCTGCCCAGGTGGGGTGGAACGATTCAGCTTTGAAAAGTTTGTTTCTTGCAGGGCTAGGTGAAAGGGTTAAGGATTTGCTGATTGCTTATCCCACACCTGGAAACTTGCAGGAGGCTATGCAATTAGCTATACGGGTGGACAGGAGACTGCGTGCAAGGGTTAATGAAAGTAAATCCTCTGCCATGTCAGCTCGAGTTTTGAGAGGGTCTGTACTGACATTGGAGAGCCGATGGAGATTGGGGCGATGGCACCCCGCTCTCAGGAAAAAGACCGCAGATCTTCTGAAGGTTTGTGTTTTTATTGCGGGAAATCTGACCATTTTATTATGAATTGTGTGCTTCGTATGAACAAAGAAAAAAAAAAGGTCAGTTACGCCCGTATTGCCTGTTTAAATTCTAAGGGGGTATTTCTTTCTACTACTACTGCTGCTCAGGAAGAATTAATTGAATTTCGGATATTTGTGGATTGTGGTTCTACTCTGAATGTGATTGATGGGGGATTCTTGGAAAAACTTAAATTAAAACCCAAATCTTTGTCATCCCCTATTGCTGTGGTTTCTGTCGATGGCTCCCCCTTGAAGAGTGTTACTCACAAGGTCTGTGAATTTCCCCTCACTATTAATGGCATTTACAAAGAAAATTTGGATTTGGTGGTATTAAATAATTTGCTTTCTCCAGTAATTTTGGGGTTACCCTGGTTAAAATTGCACAATCCTGTACTGGTTTGGTCTACCAATGAAATTAAGTTCTGGAGTCCTAAGTGTTATGACAAGTGTTGTAACGGGTGTATTGCTGCGGTGAAAAAAGGGGAATTACCTGTACCTATTCAGGATTTTTGGAGAGTTTTTTCTGAGGAGGAGTCACAAATATTGCCTCCCCATAGAGACTATGATTGTACCATTGAATTTGTCCCTGGAGCCACTCTTCCTAAAAGTCGTTCATTTAATCTTACTATTCCTGAGAGAAAGGCTTTGGAGGAATACATACAGACAAGCTTGGGCGCCGGTCACATTAGGCTTTCCAAGTCTCCTGTGGCTGTTGGATTTTTTTTTGTTAAAAAAAAGGACGGCGGTTTACGTCCTTGTCTGGATTTTCGTGAGATTAATAAAATTACTGTACGCAATCCTTACCCACTGCCATTGATTCCTGATTTGTTTAACCAGTTAGTGGGGGCCAAGTGGTTCTCTAAAATTGATCTCCGGGGGGCATACAATTTGTTGTGCATGAAGGAGGGTGATGAATGGAAGACTGCTTTTAACACTCCTGTGGGTCATTTTGAGAACCTGGTTATGCCTTTTGGTTTTACCAATGCTCCAGCATTTTTTCAGAATCTTATTAATGACATCCTTAGACCTTTGATCGGCAAAAATGTGGTTGTGTATTTGGATGACATTTTGATTTATTCGCCTGATCTGGAGTCTCATTGGCGGAGCGTACGTGAGGTATTACAGTTATTAATTGACAATTCGCTTTTTGCTAAGCTGGAGAAATGTGAGTTTGCTGTACAGAGAATTAGTTTTTTGGGCTACATTATCTCCAGCGAGGGCTTTGAGATGGACCCTGTGAAGGTTCAGGCAGTTCAGGAATGGCCTAGGCCTATTGGTTTGAAATCGATGCAGAGGTTTTTGGGTTTCGCCAATTATTACAGAAAATTCTTTAAAAATTTTTCTATTATTGTCAAACCACTGACCGATCTCACCAGGAAAGGTGCTAATGCGGTTCAGTGGACTACTGAGGCCATTGAAGCTTTTGTGTTTCTAAAGGAGAGGTTCAGCTCTGCTCCCATCCTTATGCAGCCTGATGTGACTAAGCCGTTTTTGGTTGAGGTTGATGTTTCTTCGGTGGGGGTCGGTGCGGTGTTGTCTCAGAAAAACAAGGATGGAGTACATCCCTGTGCTTTTTTTTCAAAAAAATTTTCTGAGACTGAACTTAATTATGATATTGGTAATCGGGAATTGCTGGCTATTAAACTCGCATTTGAACACTGGCGTCATTTCTTGGAAGGTGCTGAATTTCACATTCACGTTTTCACTGATCATAAAAATCTGATCTATCTTGATGCTACCAAGAGCTTGAATGCCCGTCAGGCTAGGTGGGCACTTTTTTTCTCGCGGTTTAATTTTTCCGTTACTTACATCCCGGGTACCAAGAATGTTAAAGCTGATGCTTTGTCTCGCAGCTTTTCTCCCATGGTCGGTGCTGAGGAGGAGGGGAGCATTTTACAAGAAGGTGTTGTGATTGCTGCATTGGACTCCGTTTTGGAAGATGAGATTCTTAAAGCACAGGAGAATGCCCCATCTAACACTCCCCATGGGAGGTTGTTTGTGCCTAGGACCTTTAGGAGAGATTTGTTTGTTGAGTGTCATGAGTCTCGGTTGGCAGGTCATCCAGGAATTTCTGAGACCAAGAGACTTGTGGGTCGCAGTTTTTGGTGGCCTGGATGGCAGAAGGAAGTCATTAAGTGGGTGCGTCAATGTACGGTGTGTGCTAGATCAAAGTCTTCACATACTCCTGCAGCGGGGTTACTTTGCCCTCTGGAGGTTCCTAGTGCACCTTGGACACATCTGGCTATGGACTTTATTACTGACCTTCCCCCCTCTGAGGGTTTCACAGTCATCTGGGTGGTCGTGGACCGTTTTAGCAAGATGTGTCACTTGGTTCCTTTCATCAAACTGCCCTGCGCTAAGACACTCGCTAAGGCCTTTGTCAAGGAAATTGTCAGACTACATGACGTTCCTACTGACATTGTTTCGGATAGGGGACCTCAGTTAGTGGCTCGTTTTTGGCGTGCTTTTTGTGACAGGTTGGGAGTTCATTTGTCTTTTTCATCCGGATATCATCCTGAGTCTAATGGCCAGACAGAAAGGAAGAATCAGGATGTTGAGCAGTTCTTGAGTTGTTTTGTGGCAGATAATCAGGAGGGGTGGTCTGAGTTTCTGCCACTTGCTGAGTTTGCTCTTAACAACCATACATCCTCTTCTGCTGGTTGTTCGCCTTTTTTTGGTTGTTCTGGGAGACATCCGTCTTTTGGGTCATTCTCCAAATTGGTATCGGCTGTGCCTGAGGAGGAGAGTTTTTCCGGTGACTTGGAGAGAGTTTGGACGGATGTGCGTGGTAATCTTCAGGAGGCTAACAAAAAATCTAAGAGGTACTTTGATAGGAAACGGCAAGAGGTTTTGTTTGCTAATGGTGACATGGTTTGGTTGTCCTCTAAGAATCTGCGGTTGAGGATTCCTTCAAAAAAATTGGGTCCCAAGTTTGTAGGGCCCTTTAAGGTGCTTCAGGTAGTTAACCAATCTGCTGTTAGGTTGGAGGTTCCTACCTCCTGGAAGATTAATCCGGTGTTTCATGTTTCTCTGTTGAAAAGAGCTTATGTGTCAGATGGAGACGTCTCTGCCACTGTTCCTCCGGTGGTGGAGGACGGGGAATACGAAATTTCCCGCATCCTAAATTCTAGACGGTATAGAGGGAGTTTGCAGTATCTCGTCACTTGGAAAGGTTTCGGACCCGAGGATAACTCATGGGTGAGGGCGGATGATATTTCTGCTTCCAGACTTGTCAGAGCGTTTCACAAGAGGTTTCCTGATAAGCCTGGGCCTAGGGGATCCGGAGGATCCTCATAGAAGAGGGGGTACTGTTAGAACTCTCCTGTTAGGTTTTTTCTATCTTGCTGGTCACATGACCTTGTTTGTCTATTTAATCCTGCTCCGCCCTCCTGGCCTTGCTGGACTTCATTGTAATTTCTGCTCTTAAGTTAGCCTGGTGCTTAGTTACCTATCTCAGTCAGTTTAGCTAGGTGTTCGGACCTTTATGTTCTATGTTGTGTGTTTGTCTTTTACTGCTATAATTTCTGCTAGGAGGTGCCCAACTTTATCCCAGTCCCTAGTTCTTGTAGGGATCCCTCCCTTGCATCTATAGGTCTTCGTACAGACAAGCCGAGGACTTTAGCGGGTCTGATCGCAGGATCAGGTTCCGCGTTACATCGTAGGGATCTAGCTTAGTTCTATTGTAGGGACAGATATCCTTTCTTTCCTTAGTGCTTATAGCAGATCATAACACAAGGGGCATTGACATTGTCTTTTTATTCCACTGCGACCTCCACCACTCTTACAAGGGGCATTGATATTGTCTTTTTAGTCCACTGCGAACTCCACCCCTCTCCAAGGGGCATTAAAACCATCTTGTTAAGCTACTCTGACCTCTACGTGCCTTCGAAGGGGCATTGATATTGTCTTTTTATTCAACTGTAACCTCCATCAATCTACCAAGGGGCATTTATATTGTTTTTTTACTCCTCTGCGACCTCCACCACTCTGCCAGGGGGCAATAAAACCGTCTTGATAAGTTACTGTGACCACCACGTCTCATCCAAGGGGCGTTAAAACCGTCTGGTTATTCCACTCTGAACTCCACAGCTCTTCTAAGGGGCATTATTATTGTCTTTTTATTCCACTGTAACCTCCACCACTCTTCCAAGGGGCATTGATATTGTCTTTTTATTCCACTGCGACCTTCACCAGTCCTCCAAGGGGCATTAAAACCATCTTGTTAAGCTACTGTGACCTCCACGTCTCTTCCACAGGGCATTGGTATTGTCTTTTAAATCCACTGGAACATCCACCACTCTTAAAAGAAGCATTGATATTGTCTTTTTAATCCACTGCGACCTCCACCACTCTTCCAAGGGGCATTAAAACCGTACTGTTAAGGTATTGTGACCTCCACGTCTCTTCCAAGGTGCATTAAAATCGTAAATTTAAACCACTTTGAACTCCACAGCTCTTGCAAGGGGCATTGATATTGTCTTTTTATTCCACTACGACTTCCACAACTCTCCCAAGGTGCATTAAAAACATTTTGTTTAGCTACTGTAACGTCCATGTCTATTCCACGGTGCATTGATATTGTCTTTTTATACCACTGAATCCTCCACCACTCTTCCAAGGGGTATTGATAATTTCTTTTTATTCCACTGCGACTTCCACCTCTCTTCTAAGGGGCATTGATATTGTCTTTTTAATCCACTGCGACCTCCACCACTCTTCCAAGAGGCATTAAAACGGTCTTGTTAAGCTACTGTGACCTCCACATCTTTTACAAGGGGCATTAAAACCATCTGGTTAAACCACTCTGAACTCCACAGCTCTTCCAAGGGGCATTGATATTGTCTTTTTTATTCCACTGTAACCTCCACCATTCTTCCAAGGGGTATTGATATTGTCTTTTTAATGCACTGCGATCTCCACCACTCTTCCAAGGGGCATTAAAACCATCTGGTTAAAACACTCTAAACTCCATAGCTCTTTCAAGAGGCATTGATATTGTCTTTTTATTCCACTGTAACGTCCACCACTTTTCCTATGGGAATTGATATTGTCTTTTTATTAATATTATTATTATTATTATTATTATTTATTATTTTAGCGCCATTTATTCCATGGCGCTTTACATGTGATAGGGATATACATAACAAAAGCATTTACATAATCTTAACAAAACGAGTCAGCGACTGGTACAGGAGGAGCGAGGACCCTGCCCGCGAGGGCTCACATTCTAGAAGGGATGGGTGAGGATACATTAGGTGAGGGTAGAGCTGGTCGTGCGGCAGTGGTTACTGCAGATTGTAGGCTTGTCAGAAGAGGTAGGTCTTCAGGTTTCGTTTGAAGGTTTCCATGGACGGGAAGAGTCTGATGTGTTGGGGTAAAGAGTTTCAGAGTAGGGGGGATGCACGGGAGAAATCTTGTATATGATTGTGGGAGGAGGAGATAAGAGGGAAGTAGAGAAGGAGATCTTGTGAGGATCGGAGGTTGCGTGCAGGTAAGTACTGGGAGACTAGGTCACAGATGTATGGGGAAGACATGTTGTGGATGGCTTTGTATGCCATGGTTAGAGTTTTGTACTGGATTCTCTGGGCAATGGGGAGCCAGTGAAGAGATTGACAGAGAGGAGAGGCCGGGGAATAGAGGGGGGACAGGTGAATTAGTAGAGCAGCAGAGTTTAGGATAGATTGGAGAGGCGCAAGAGTGTTGTAAGGGAGGCCACGGAGCAAGAGGTTGCAGTAGTCGAGGCGGGATATGATGAGGGCATGCACTAGTGTCTTTGCAGAGTCTTTGCTGAGGAATGCACGGATCCGGGAGATGTTTATGAGTTGGAGTCGGCAGGAAGTGGAAACGGCTTGGATATGTGGCTTGAAGGAGAGATCAGAGTCCAGGGTTACTCCAAGACAGCGAGCTTGTGGGACTGGGGAGAGTGAACAGCCATTGACGTTGATGGCTAGGTCAGATTGGGGATGTGAATGAGAGGGTGGAAAGATGATGAACTCTGTTTTATCCATGTTGAGCTTTAGAAATCTGTCAGAGAAGAAGGATGACATGGCGGACAGACATTGTGGGATTTTGGTTAGTAGGGAGGAGATATCGGGTCCAGAGAGGTAGATCTGTGTGTCGTCAGCATAGAGGTGATACTGAAAACCTATGAGATGTCCCAGGCCAAAGGTGTAGATGGAGAAGAGCAGAGGTCCTAGAACTGAACCTTGGGGGACACCGACAGATAGGAGGCGAGATGAGGAGGTGGTGCGTGAGTGGGAGACGCTGAATGTCCTGTCTGTTAAATATGAGGAGATCCAAGATAGAGCCAAGTCCGTGATGCAAAGAGATGAGAGAATCTGGAGTAAAAGTTAATGGTCCACTGTGTCAAAGGCGGATGACAGGCTCAGAAGGAGGAGGATGGAGTAGTGTCGCTTGGATTTGGCATTTAGTAGGTCATTGGTGACTTTGGTCAGGGCAGTTTCAGTCGAGTGATGCGGTCGGAAGCCAGATTGCAGGCGGTCGAAGAGGGAGCAGGAGGAGAGGTGGGAGGACAGTTCAAAGTGGACATGTTGTTCTAGTAGTTTTGAGGCAAAGGGGAGGAGTGATATGGGGCGGTAGCTAGTCAGAGAGGAAGGGTGAATGGAGGGCTTTTTGAGGATGGGTGTGATTGCGGCATGTTTGAAACATGAGGGGAAGACACCGGTTGTTAGTGACAGATTGACGAGGTGGGTTAGGGTTGGGATGAAGACTGTGGTAAGGTTAGTGATGATGTGGGATGGGATTGGGTCAAGTTCGCAGGTGGTGAGGTGTGATTTGGAGAATAAAGAGGAGACTTGACCTTCTGTAATGGTGGAGAAGTGGGGTTTGGAAGAGGAGGGTTGAATAGATATGAGGAGGGGTTGTGTGGACTTTAGGCAAAAGTTTTGTCTGATGGTGTCAATCTTCTGTTTGAAGAATGAGGCAAAGTAGTCGGCTGAGATGAGAGAAGAGGGAGGAGGTGCTGGGGGACGAAGGAGAGAGTTTAAAGTGTTAAATAGATGTTTAGGGTTGTGAGATACGGAGGATATGAGAGATGAGAAGTAGGTTTGTTTTGCTGTAGTGAGTGCGGACTTGAAATTAGTGAGGGATTGCTTGAATGCGATGAAGTGCTCGATGGAGTGAGACCTTTTCCATCTCCGCTCCGCAACCCTGGAGGCCCGGCACAGTTCTTTAGTAAGTTTAGTGTGCCAGGGTTGCCTGTTGAATGTGCGAGATGTGGTGTGTGTGAGAGGGGCGATCGCGTCTAGAGCTGCAGCTATTGTGGTGTTTTATGAAGCAGCAGCAACGTCTGCATCGTGTATGGAATTTATGTCTGTAAGAGGGAGGAGGGATTCAGAGAGTGAGTGTAAGTCAAGGTGTTTGAGATTTCTGCGAGGGTAAGCAAGTTTGTGGAGTGGGGATTGTTGCCCTGGGGAGGGGAGAGAAGAGAATGTAAGTAGGCTGTGATCAGAGAGAGGGAGAGGTGAGTTAGAGAGGTTAGATAGGGAACAGAGGCGGGTGAAGATGAGGTCCAGTGTGTGGCTATCTTTGTGGGTGGGTGTGGAAGACCATTGAGTGAGTCCGAAGGAGGAAGTGAGAGATAGGAACTTAGAGACAGACGAGTGGGAAGTGTTAATGGGGATGTTGAAGTCACCCATTATGATAGTGGGGATGTCAGTGGAGAGGAAGTTGAGCAGCCAGGTGGTGAAGTGGTCTAAGAAGGTGGTGGCTTGCCCTGGGGGTCAGTAAACGACTGCCAGTTGGAGGTAGGAGGGGGAATAGATGCGCACTCAGTGCACCTCAAAAGAGGGGAGTGTAACAGAGGGTGGCAGTGGGATTTGGGTGAAAGCGCAGTGTTCTGATAGGAAAAACCTACGCCTCCGCCATGTTTGCCTTTGGGGCGGGGGGTGTGGGAAAGGTGGAATCCGCCATATGAAAGTGCAGCTGGGGAGGCTGTGTCAGAGGGGGTGAGCCAGGTTTCAGTGATGGCGAGGAAGGAAAGTTTGTTTGTAATGAAAAGATCGTGGATGAAGGAAAGTTTGTTGCAGACAGAGCGAGCGTTCCATAGAGCTCCTGTTAGAGCAACTAAGGGAGTGGGGAATGGTTGGATGGGTATGAGCTTAGAAAGGTTGCGACAGTTTGTGGAAGGTCGTGGATAGGAGGAAGAAGTAACTGTGGGGATATGGTGTGGAGGACCAGGATTTGGAGTGATATCTCCAGCAGTGAGGAGGAGCAGAGAAAGTGTTAGCAGGTGGGAGCAAGAGAGAGCATGAGGTGGCTGTCTGTGTTTGGAGATCCAGAATTGAATGTTTAGGAATAATTTGGAGGAGGAGGTGAGATGAATGGGGAGGATGGAGGGAGAGATGAAGAGTTTCTTACTAGGTGTAGGTTTTGAGGGGTTACTAGAGAGTGGAGGACTATAGAGGAAAAAGTGAGAGCTAACAGAAACATAGTTAAAAGAGAGTAAGTGGTCAAAGTGTTGGTTACCTGACTCCTGCCCTGACTAACTGCCTCTGAAATAACTGCCACTTATCTCCGAAGCCACTTTGCACAAAAAGACAAGTGCACACCCCAGCACAAGTGCACCCCTTACAGAGCTTCTAAATATATAGGGCACATTAAACTATCAGATGAAGGGCATTGTGGGAGCTGCATATGCCTAAATTAGCAGCTGGTCGTCTCACCAGGAGATGGCTGGGTGATCAAACACAGAGCTAGGACTCTAGTCTCTGCAGTTTAGCACCTCTAAAAATCAGATAAGATCTATAGTGGGGAAGGGACAGACATATGTGGGTATTGAATGGAGTGGGACACATAAAGCAGAGAAGTTATGCAAAGCATGTACCAGTGAGGTGAATCAGCAAAGCAGAGCATTAGATTACAGCAGACACAGCAAGCAGAGAAGTTATGCAGAGCATGAACCAGTGAGGTGAATCAGCAAAGCAGAGCATTAGATTACAGCAGACACAGCAAGCAGAGAAGTTATGCAGAGCATGAACCAGTGAGGATATTCCACTGCGACCTCCACCACTCTTCCAAGGGGCATTGATATTGTCTTTTTATTCCACTGCGACCTCCGACACTCTTCTAAAGGGCATTGATATTGTCTTTTATTCCACTGCGACCTCCACCACTCTGCCAAGGGGCATTAAAACCGTCTTGTTAAGCTACTGTGATGGCCACGTCTCTTCCACGGGGCATTGATATTGTCTTTTTATTCCACTGTAACCTCCACCACTCTTCCAAGAGGCAATGATATTGTCTTTTTATTCCACTGTAACCTTCCCCACTCTTCGAAGGGCATTGATATCGTCTTTTTATTCGACTGCGACCTCCACCACTCTTCCAAGGCTCATTGATATTGTCTTTTTAATCCACTGCGACCTCCACCACTCTTCCAAGGGGCATTAAAACCGTCTTGTTAAGCTACTGTGACCTCCACGTCTCTTCCAAGGGGCACTAAAACCTTTTGGTTAAACCACTCTGTACTCCACAGCTCTTCCAAGGGGCATTGATATTGTCTTTTTATTTCACTGTAATTCCACCACTCTTTTAAGGGGTATTGATATTGTATTTTTATTCCACTGTGACCTCCACCACTCTTCCAAGGGGCATTAAAAACCGTCTGGTTAAACCGCTCTGAGCTCCACAGCTCTTCCAAGGGGCATTGACATTGTCTTTTTATTCCATTGTAACCTTCTGCACTCTTCCAAGTGCATTGATATTGTCTTTTTATTCCACTGTAACCTCCACCACTCTTCCAAGGGGCATTGATATTGTCTTTTTAATCCACTGCGACCTCCATCACTCTTCCAAGAAGCATTGAAACCGTCTTCTTAAGCTACTGTGACCTCCATGTCTATTCCACGGTGCATTAAAACTTTCTGGTTAATCCACTGTAAACTCCACAGCTCTTCCAAGGGGCATTGATATTGTCTTTTTATTTTACTGCGACCTCCACCACTCTTCCAAGGGGCATTGATATTGTCTTTTTATTTAATTGGAACCTCCACCACTCTTCCAAGGGGCATTGATATTGTCTTTTTATTCCACTGTAACCTCCACCATTCTTCCAAGGGACATTGATATTGTCTTTTTATTCCACTGTAAACTCCACCACTCTTCCAAGGGGCATTGATATTGTCTTTTTATTCCACTGTATCCTCCACCACTCTTCCAAGGGGCATTGATATTGTCTTTTTATTCCACTGCGACCTCTAAAACTCCTCCAAGGGGCTTTAAAACAGTCTTGATAAGCTTCTGTGACCTCCACGTCTCTTCCAAGGGGCATTAAAACCGCATGGTTAAACCACTCTCAACTCCACAGCTCTTCCAAGAGGCATTGATATTGTCTTTTTATTCAACTGTAACCTCCACCACTCTTCCAAGGGGATTTGATAGTCTTTTTAATCCACTGCGACCCCCACCACTCTTCCAAGGGGCATTAAAACCATCTTGTTAAGCCGCTGTGACCTCCACGTCCCTTCCACGGGTCATTGATATTGTCTTTTTTTTCCACTGCGACCTCCACCACTCTTCCAAGGGGATTTGATAGTCTTTTGATTCCACTGCGACCTCCAGCACTCTTCCAATTGGCATTAAAACCGTATTGTTAAGCTACTGTGACCTCCACGTCCCTTCCACGGGGCATTGATATTGTCTTTTTATTCTGCTCCAACCTCCACCACTCTTCCAAGGGGCATTGATATTGTCTTTTTAATCCACTGCGACCTCCACCACTCTTCCAAGAGGCATTAAAACAGTCTTGATAAGCTACTGTGACCTCCACGTCTCTTCCAAGGGGCATTGATATTCTATTTTTATTCCACTGCGACCTTCACCCCTCTTCCAAGGAACATTGATATTGTCTTTTTTTTCCACTGTAACCTCCACCACTCTTCCAAGGGGCATTGATTTTGTCTTTTTAATCCACTGTGACCTCCATCACTCTTCCAAGAAGCATTAAAACGATCTTGTTTAGCTACTGTGACCTCCACGTCTATTCCACGGTGCCTTAAAACCTTCTGGTTAAACCTCTGTGAACTCCACATCTCTTCCAAGTGGAATTGATATTGTCTTTTTATTCCACTGCGACCTCCACCACTCTTCTAAAGGGCATTGATATTGTCTTTTTAATCCACTGCGACCTCCACCACTCTTCCAAGGGGCATTAAAACAGTCTTGATAAGCTACTGTGACCTCCACGTCTCTTCCAAGGGGATTAAAATCGTCTGGTTAAACCACTCTGAACTCCCCAGCTCTTCCAAGAGGCATTGACATTTTCTTTTTATTCGACTGCAACCTCCATCACTCTTCGAAGGGGCATTAAAACCGTCTTCTTAAGATTATGTGACCTCCACGTCTCTTCCAAGGGGCATTAAAGCCGTCAATTTAAGCCACTCTGAACTCCACAGCTCTTGAAAGAGGTATTGATATTGTCTTTTTATTCCACTGTCACCTCCACCACTCTTCCAAGGGGCTTTGATTTTGTCTTTTTAATCCACTGCGACCTTCATCAGTCTTCCAAGAAGCATTAAAACCATCTTGTTTAGCTACTCTGACCTCCACGTCTATTCCACGGCGCCTTAAAACCTTCTGGTTAAACCACTGTGTACTCCACAGCTCTTCCAAGGGGCATTGATAATGTCTTTTTATTCCACTGTAACCTCCAACACTCTTCCAAGGGGCATTGATTATGTCCTTTTATTTTACTGCGACCTCCACCAGTCTTCCAAGGGGCATTAATATTGTTTTTTTACTCCACTGCGACCTCCGCCACTCTTCCAAGGGTCATTGATATTGTCTTTTTATTCCACTGTAACCTCCACCACTTTTCCAAGGGGCATTGATATTGTCTTTTTATTCCACAGCGACCTCCACCTCTCTTCCAAGGGGCATTAAAACCATCTTGTTAAGCTACTGTGACCTCCAAGTCTCTTCCACGAGACACTGATATTGTCTTTTTATTCCACTGCGACCTACACATCTCTTCCAAGGGGAATTGATATTGTCTTTTTATTCCACTGCGACCTCCACCACTTTTCTAAGGGGCATTGATATTGTCTTTTTAATCCACTGCGACCTCCACCACTCTTCCAAGGGGCATTAAAACAGTCTTGATAAGCTACTGTGATCTCCACGTCTCTTCCAAGGGGCATTAAACCGTCTGGTTCAACCACTCTGTACTCCACAGCTCTTCCAAGAGGCATTGACATTTTCTTTTTATTCGACTGTAACCTCCATCACTCTTCCAAAGGGATTAAAACCGTCTTCTTAAGATACTGTGACCTCCAAGTCTCTTCCAAGCAGCATTAAAACCGTCAATTTAAACCACTCTGAACTCCACAGGTCTTGCAAGAGGCATTGATATTGTCTTTTTATTCCACTGTAACCTCCACCACTCTTCCATTGGCCATTGATTTTGTCTTTTTAATCCACTGCGACCTCCATCACTCTTCCAAGAAGCATTAAAACCATCTTGTTTAGCTACTGTGACCTCCACGTCTATTCCACGGCGCCTTAAAACCTTCTGGTTAAACCACTGTGTACTCCACAGCTCTTCCAAGGGGCATTGATAATGTCTTTTTATTCCACTGTAACCTCCAACACTCTTCCAAGGGGCATTGATTATGTCTATTTATTTTACTGCGACCTCCACCACTCTTCCAAGGGGCATTAATATTGTCTTTTTATTCCACTGCGACCTCCACCACTCTTCCAAGGGTCATTGATATTGTCTTTTTATTCCACTGTAACCTCCACCACTCTTCCAAGGGGCATTGATATTGTCTTTTTATTCCACAGCGACCTCCTCCTCTCTTCCAAGGGGCATTAAAACCATCTTGTTAAGCTACTGTGACCACCAAGTCTCTTCCACGAGGCACTGATATTGTCTTTTTATTCCACTGCGACCTACACATCTCTTCCAAGGTGAATTGATATTGTCTTTTTATTCCACTGCGACCTCCACCACTTTTCTAAGGGTCATTGATATTGTCTTTTTAATCCACTGCGACCTCCACCACTCTTCCAAGGGGCATTAAAACAGTTTTGATAAGCTATTGTGACCTCCACGTCTCTTCCAAGGGGCATTAAACCGTCTGGTTCAACCACTCTGTACTCCACAGCTCTTCCAAGAGGCATTGATATTGTCTTTTTATTCGACTGTAACCTCCACCACTCTTCCAAGGGGCATTGATATTGTCTCTGTTTTCCACTGCGACCTCCACCACTCTTTCAAGGGGCTTTGATATTGTCTTTTTTATCCACTGCGACCTCCATCACTCTTCCAATGGGCATTAAAACCGTCTTGTTATGCTACTGTGACCTCCACGTCCCTTCCACAGGTCATTGATATTGCCTTTCTATTCCATTGCGACCTCCACCACTCTTCCAAGGGGCATTAAAACCGTCTTATTAAGCTACTGTGACCTCCAAGTCTCTTCCAAGGGGAATTAAAACAGTCTGGTTAAACCGCTCTGAGCTCCACTGCTCTTCCAAGGGGCATTGGCAATGTCTTTTTACTCCATTGTAACCTTCTGCACTCTTCCAAGTGCATTGATATTGTCTTTTTATTCCTCTGCAACGTCCACAACTCTTCCAAGGGGCATTAAAACCATCTTGTTAAGCTACTGTGACCTCCAACTTTCTTACACAGGGCATTGATATTGTCTTTTATTCCACTGTAACCTCCACCACTCTTCCAAGGGGCATTGATATTGTCTTTTTATTCCACTGTAACCTCCACCAATCTTCCAAGGGGCATTGATATTGTCTTTTAATTCCACTGCGACCTCCACCAATCTTCTAAGGGGCATTGATATTGTCTTTTAAATCCACAACGATCTACACCACTCTTCCAAGGGGCATTAAAACAGTCTTGTTAAGCTACTGTGACCTCCTCGTCTCTTCCAAGGGGCATTAAAAGCGTCTGGTTAAACACTCTGAACTCCACAGCTCTTACAAGAGGCATTGATATTGTCTTTTTATTCGACTGTAACATCCACCACTCTTCCAAGCGGCATTGATATTGTCTTTTTATTCCAATGTAACCTCCACCACTCTTCCAAGGGGCATTGATTTTGTCTTTTTAATCCACTGCAACCTCCATCTCTCTTCCAAGAAGCATTAAAACCATCTTATTTAGCTACTGTGACCTCCACGTCTATTCCACGGTGCCTTAAAATCTTCTGGTTAAACCACTGTGAACTCCACAGCTCTTCCAAAGGGCATTGATATTGTCTTTTTATTCCACTGTAACCTCCACCACTCTTCCAAGAGGCACTGATATTGTATTTTTGTTTTACTGTGACCTCCACCACTCTTCCAAGGGGCATTAATATTGTCTTTTTATTCCACTGCGACCTCCACCACTCTTCCAAGGGTCATTGATATTGTCTTTTTATTCCACTGTAACCTCCACCAATTTTCCAAGGGGCATTGATATTGTCTTTTTATTCCACTGTAACCTCCACCACTCTTCCAAGGGGCATTAAAACCATCTTGTTAAGCTACTGTGACCTCCACGTCTCTTCCAAGGGGCATTAAAACCGTCAATTTAAAAAACTCTGAACTCCACAGCTCTTGCAAGAGGCATTGATATTGACTTTTTATTCCACTGTAACCTCCACCACTCTTCCAAGGGGCATTGATTTTGTCTTTTTAATCCACTGCTACCTCCATCACTCTTCCAAGAAGCATTAAAACCATTTTGTTTAGCTACTGCGACCTCCATGTCTCTTCCAAGGGGCATTAAAACAGTCTGGTTAAACACTCTGAACTCCACAGCTCTTACAAGAGGCATTGATATTGTCATTTTATTCGACTGTAACATCCACCACTCTTCCAAGCGGCATTGATATTGTCTTTTTATTCAACTTCGACCTCCACCACTCTTCCAAGGGGCATTGATATTGTCTATTTAATCAACTGCGACCTCCACCTCTCTTCCAAGGGGCATTAAAACCGTCTTGAGAAGCTACTGTGACCTCCACGTCCCTTCCACGTGGCATTGATATTGTCTTTTTATTCCACTGCGACCTTCACCACTCTTCCAAGGGGCATTGATATTGTCTTTTTAATCCACTGCGACCTCCACCAATCTACAAAGGGGCATTGATATTGTCTTTTTAACCCACTGTGACCTCCACGTCTCTTCAAAGTGGCATTAAAACCGTCAATTTAAACCACTCTGAACTCCACAGCTCTTCCAAGTAGCACTGGTATTGTCTTTTTATTCCACTCTAACCCCCACCCCTCTTCCAATGGGCATTGACATTGTCTATTTATTACACTGCGAACTCCACCACTCTTCCAAGGGGCATTAAAACCATCTTGTTAAGCTACAGTGACCTCCACAACTCTTCCATGGGTCATTGATATTGTCTTTTTATTACACTCTAACCTCCACCACTCTTCCAAGGGACATTGATTTTGTCTTTTTATTCCACTGCGACTTCTACCACTCTTCCAATGGGCATTGATATTGTCTTTTTAATCCACTGCAACCTCCACCACTCTTCCAAGGGGCATTAAAGCAGTCTAGTTAAGCTACTGTCACGTCCATGTCTATTCCACAGGGCATTGATATTGTCTTTTTATTCCTCTGTAACCTCCACCACTCTTCCAAGTGGCATTGACATTGTCTTTTTATTCCACTGCGACTTCCAGCTCTCTTCTAAGGGGCATTGATTTTGTCTTTTTAATCCACTTCGACCTCCACCACTCTTCCGAGGGGCATTAAACCAGTCTTGTTAAGCTACTGTGACCTCCACGTCTCTTCCAAGGGGCATTAAAACCGTCTGGTTAAACTGCTCTGAACTCCACAGCTCTTCCAAGGGGCATTGATATTGTCTTTTTCTTCCACTGTAACCTCCACCTCTCTTCCAAGGGGCATTGATTTTGTCTTTTTATTCCACTGCGACCTCCACCACTCTTCCAGTGGGCATTGTTATTGTCTTTTTAATCCGCTGCAACCTCCACCACTCTTACCAGGGGCATTAAAACCGTCTTGTTATGCTACTGTGACGTCGACTTCTCTTCCAAGGGGCATTAAATCCATCTGGTTAAACCACTTTGAACTCCACAGCTCTTCCAAGGGGCATTTGCATTGTCTTTTTTTTCCACTCTAACCTCCACCAATCTTCCAAGGGGCATTAAAACCATCTTGTTAAGCTACTGTGACCTCCACGTCCCTTCCACGGGGCATTGATATTGTCTTTTTATTCCACTGCGACCTCCACCACTATTCCAAGGTGCATTGATATTGTCTTTTTAATCCACTGCGAGCTCCACCACTCTTACCAGGGGCATTAAAACCGTCTTGTTATGCTACTGTGACGTCGACTTCTCTTCCAAGGGGCATTAAATCCATCTGGTTAAACCACTTTGAACTCCACAGCTCTTCCAAGGGGCATTTGCATTGTCTTTTTTTTCCACTCTAACCTCCACCAATCTTCCAAGAGGCATTAAAACCATCTTGTTAAGTTAATGTGACCTCCACGTCTCTTCCAAGGAGCATTAAAACCGTTTGGTTTTACCACTCTGAACTCCACAGCTCTTCCAAGGGGCAATATTATTGTCTTTTTATTCCACTGTAACCTCCACCATTCTTCCAAGGGGCATTGATATTGTCTTTTTATTCCACTGCGACCTCCACCAGTCTTCCAAGGGGCATTCATATTGTCTTTTTAATCCACTGCGACCTCCACCACTCTTCCAAGAGGCATTAAAACCATCTTGTTAAGCTACTGTGACCTCCACGTCTCTTCCACTTGGCATTGATATTGTCTTTTTATTATACTGTAACCTCCACCACTGTTCCAAGGGGCATTGATATTGTCTTTTTATTCCACTGTAACCTCAATCACTCTTCCAAGGGGCATTGATATTGTCTTTTCATTCAATTGTATCCTCCACCACTCTTCCAAGGGGCATTGATATTGTCTTTTTATTCCACTGCGACCACCACCACTCTTCCAAGGGGCATTCATATTGTCTTTTTAATCCATTGCGACCTCCACCACTCTTCCAAGGGGCATTAAAACAGTTTTGTTAAGCTACTGTCACCTCCACGTCCCTTCCAAGGGGCATTAAAACCGTCAATTTAAACCACTCTGAACTCCACAGCTCTTGCAAGGGGCATTGATATTGTCTTTTTATTCCAATGTAACCTCCAGCACTCTTCCAAGGGGCATTGATATTGTCTTTTTATTACACTCCAACTTCCAACCCTCTTCCAAGGGGCATTAAAACCGTCTTGTTAAGCTTCTGTGACCTCCACGTCTCTTTCACGGGGCATTGATATTGTCTTTTCATTCCACTACGACTTCCACCACTCTCCCAAGGTGCATTAAAAACATCTTGTTTAGCTACTGTAACGTCCATGTCTATTCCACTGGGCATTGATATTGTCTTTTTATTCCACTGTATCCTCCACCACTCTTCCAAGGGGTATTGATATTGTCTTTTTATTCCACTGCGACTTCCACCTCTCTTCTAAGGGGCATTTATATTGTCTTTTTAATCCACTGCGACCTTCACCACTCTTCCAAGAGGCATTAAAATAGTCTTGTTAAGCTACTGTGACCTCCACATCTCTTCCAAGGGGCATTAAAACCATCTGGTTAAACCACTCTGAACTCCACAGCTCTTCCAAGGGGCATTGATATTGTCTTTTTTATTCCACTGTAGCCTCCACCATTCTTCCAAGGGGTATTGATATTGTCTTTTTAATGCACTGCGACCTCCACCACTCTTCCAAGAGGAATTAAAACCATGTGGTTAAACCACTCTGAACTCCATAGCTCTTTCAAGAGGCGTTGATATTGTCTTTTTATTTCAATGTAACCTCCACCATTCTTTCAAGGGGGATTGATATTGTCTTTTTATTCCAATGCGACCGCCACCACTCTTCCAAGGGGCATTAACACTGTCTTGTTAAGCTACTGTGACCTCCACGTGTCTTCCACGGGTCATTGATATTGTCTTTTTAATCCACTGTGACCTCCACACCTTTTCCAAGGGGCATTAAAACCGTCTTGTTAATCTACTGTGACCTCCACGTCTCTTCCAAGGGGCAATAAAACCATCTGGTTAAACCACTCTGAACTCCGCAACTTTTCCAAGGGGCATTGATATTGTCTTTTTATTCCACTGTAACCTCTACCACACTTCCAAGGGGCATTGACATTGTCTTTTTATTCCACTGCGACCTCCATCATTCTTCCAAGGGGCATTGATATCGTCTTTTTATTCCACTGCCACCTCCACCCCTCTTCCAAGGGGCATTGATATTGTCTTTTTAATCCACTGCGACCTCCACCACTTTTCCAAGGGTCATTAAAAACGTCTTTTTAAGCTACTGTGACCTCCACATCACTTCCAATGGGCATTAAAACCGTCTGGTTAAACAACTCTGAACTCCACAGCTCTTCCAAGGGGCATTGGTATTGTCTTTTTATTGCACTCTAACCTCCACCACTCTTCCAAAGGGCAATGACAGTGTTTTTTTATTCCACTGCGACCTCCACCACTCTTGCAAAGGGCATTCATATTGTCTTTTTAATACACTGCGACCTCCACCACTCTTCCAAAGGGCATTAAAACCATCTTGTTAAGCCACTGTGACCTCCAGGTCTCTTCCTCCGTGCACTGATATTGTCTTTTTATTCCACTGCGACCTCCACCACTCTTCCTCATGGCATTCATATTGTCTTTTTAATCCATTGCAACCTCCACCACTCTTCCATGTGGCATTAAAACCGTCTTGTTAAGCTACTGTGACCTCCACGTCTCTTCCAAGGGGCATTAAAACCGTATGGTTAAACCAATCTGAACTCCACAGATCTTCCAAGGGGCATTGATATTGTCTTTTTATTCCACTGTATCCTCCACCACTCTTCCAAGGGGCATTGATATTGTCTTTTTATTCCACTGCGACCTCCACCACTTTTCCAAGGGGCATTAAAACCGTTTGGTTAAACAACTCTGAACTCCACAGCTCTTCCAAGGGGCATTGGTATTGTCTTTTTATTCCACTCTAACCTCCACCACTCTTCCAAGGGGCAATGACAGTGTTTTTTTATTCCACTGCGACCTCCACCATTCTTCCAAGGGGCATTAAAACTGTCTTGTTATGCTACAGTGACCTGCACATCTCTTCCACGGGGCATTGATATTGTCTTTGAATTCCACTGTAACCTCCACCACGCTACCAAGGGGCATTGATATTGTATTTTTATTCCACTGCGACCTCCACCACTCTTGCAAAGGGCATTGATATTGTCTTTTTAATACACTGCGACCTCCACCACTCTTCCAAAGGGCATTAAAACCATCTTGTTAAGCCACTGTGACCTCCAGGTCTCTTCCTCCGTGCACTGATATTGTCTTTTTATTCCACTGCGACCTCCACCACTCTTCCTCATGGCATTCATATTGTCTTTTTAATCCATTGCAACCTCCACCACTCTTCCATGTGGCATTAAAACCGTCTTGTTAAGCTACTGTGACCTCCACGTCTCTTCCAAGGGGCATTAAAACCGTATGGTTAAACCAATCTGAACTCCACAGATCTTCCAAGGGGCATTGATATTGTCTTTTTATTCCACTGTATCCTCCACCACTCTTCCAAGGGGCATTGATATTGTCTTTTTATTCCACTGCGACCTCCACCACTTTCCCAAGGGGCATTAAAACCGTCTTGTTAAGCTACCGTGACCTCCATTTCTCTTCCACAGGGCATTGATATTGTCTTTTTATTCCACTGGAACCTCCAACACTCTTCCAAGGTGCATTGATATTGTCTTTTTATTCCACTGAGACTTCAATCACTCCTTCAAGGAGCATAGAGATTGTCTTTTTAATCCACTTCGACCTCCACCACTCTTCCAAGGGGCATTAAAGCAGTCTTGTTAATCTACTGTGACCTCCACGTCTCTTCCAAGGGGCATTAAGACCGTCAATTTAAACCACTCTCAACTCCACAGCTCTTGCAAGGGACTTTGATATTGTTTTTTATTCCACTGTAACCTCCAGCACTCTTCATAGGGGCATTGACATTGTCTTTTTATTCCACTGCGACTTTCACCTCTCTTAGAAAGGACATTAAAACCGTCGTGTTAAGTTACTGTGACATCCACGTCTCTTTCACGGGGCATTGATATTGTCTTTTTATTCCACTGTAAACTACACCACTCTTTCAAGGGGCATTGATATTGTCTTTTTAATCCACTGCGACCTCCACCACTCTTCCAAGAGGCATTAAAACAGTCTTGCTAAGCTACTGTGACCTCCACATCTCTTCCAAGGGGCATTAAAACCGTCTGGTTAAACCACTCTGAACTCCACAGCTCTTCCAATGTGCATTGATATTGTCTTTTTATTCCACTGTAACCTCCACCATTCTTCCAAGGGGTATTGATATTGTCTTTTTAATGCACTGCGACCTCTACAACTCTTCCAAGGGGCATTAAAACCATCTGGTTAAACCACTCCGAACTCCATAGCTTTTTCAAGAGGCATTGATATTGTCTTTTTATTTCACTGTAACCACCACCACTCTTTCAAGGGGCATTGATATTGTCTTTTTATTCCACTGCGACCTCCACCACTCTTCCAAGGGGCATTAAAACTGTCTTGATAAGCTACTGTGACCTCCACGTGTCTTCCACGTGGCATTGATATTGTCTTTTTAATCCTCTATGACCTCCACCACTTTTCCAAGGGGCATTAAATCCGTCTTTTAATCTTCTGTGACCTCCACAGCTCTTTCAAGTGGCATTGGTGCTGTCTTTTTATTCCACTCTAACCTCCACCACTCTTCCAAAGGGCATTGACATTGTCTTTTTATTCCACTGCGACCTCCACCTCTCTTCTAAGGGGCATTGATATTGTCTTTTTAATCCACTATAACCTCCACCACATTTCCTATGGGAATTGAAATTGTCTTTTTATTATTATTATTATAATTTATTATTATAGCTCCATTTATTCCATGGCGCTTTACATGTGATAGGGATATACATAACAAAAGCATTTACATAATCTTAACAAAACGAGTCAGCGACTGGTACAGGAGGAGCAAGGACCCTGCCCGCGAGGGCTCACATTCTAGAAGGGATGGGAGAGAATACATTAGGTGAGGGTAGAGCTGGTTGTGCAGCGGTGGTTACTGCAGGTCGTAGGCTTGTCGGAAGAGGTGGGTCTTAAGGTTTCGTTTGAAGGTTTCCACGGTCGGCGAGAGTCTGATTTGTTGGGGTAGAGAGTACCAGAGTAGGGGGGATGCACGGTAGAAATCTTGTATACGATTGTGGGAGGAGGAGAAAAAAGGGGAGTAGAGAAGGAGATCTTGTGAGGATCGGAAGATGCGTGCAGGTAAGTACCGGGAGACTAGGTCATAGATGTATGGGGGAGACAGGTTGTGGATGGCTTTGTATGCCATGGTTAGAGTTTTGAACTGGATTCTCTGGGCAATGGGGAGCCAGTGAAGAGATTGACAGAGAGGAGAGGCCGGGGAATAGCGAGGGGACAGGTGAATTAGTCGAGCGGCACAGTTTAGGATAGATTGGAGAGGCACAAGAGTGTTGTAAGGGAGGCCACGGAGCAGGAGGTTGCAGTAGTCGAGGCGGGATATGATGAGGGCATGCACTAGTGTCTTTGCAGAGTCTTTGCTGAGGAATGCACGGATCCGGGAGATGTTTTTGAGTTGGAGTCGGCAGGAAGTGGAAAGGGCTTGGATATGTGGCTTGAAGGAGAGATCAGAGTCCAGGGTTACTCAAAGGCAGCGAGCTTGTGGGACTGGGGAGAGTGAACAGCCATTGACGTTGATGGCTAGGTCAGATGGGGGATGTGAATGAAAGGGTGGAAAGATGATGAACTCTGTTTTATCCATGTTGAGTTTTAGAAATCTGTCAGAGAAGAAGGATGACATGGCGGACAGACATTGTGGGATTTTGGTTAGTAGGGAGGAGATATCGGGTCCAGAGAGGTAGATCTGTGTGTCGTCAGCTTAGAGGTGATACTGAAAACCGTGAGAATCTATGAGCTGTCCCAGGCCAAAGGTGTAGATGGAGAAGAGCAGAGGTCCTAGAACTGAACCTTGGGGGACACCGACAGATAGAGGGCGAGATGAGGAGGTGGTTCGTGAGTGGGAGACGCTGAATGTCCTGTCTGTTAAGTATGAGGAGATCCAAGATAGAGCCAAGTCCGTGATGACAAGAGATGAGACAATCTGGAGTAAGAGGGAATGGTCCAATGTGTCAAAGGCAGATGACAGGTCCAGAAGGAGGAGGATGTAGTAGTGTCGCTTGGATTTGGCATTTAGTAGGTCGTTGGTGACTTTGGTCAGGGCAGTTTCAGTCGAGTGATGCGGTCGGAAGCCAGATTGCAGGCAGTCGAAGAGGGAGCAGGAGGAGAGGTGGGAGGACAGTTCAAGGTGGACATGTTGTTCTAGTAGTTTTGAGGCAAAGGGGAGGAGTGATATGGGGCGGTAGCTAGTCAGAGAGGAAGGGTCAAGGGAGTGCTTTTTGAGGATGGGTGTGATTGCGGCATGTTTGAAACATGATGGGAAGACACCGGTTGTTAGTGACAGATTGAAGAGGTGGGTTAGGGATGGGATGAAGACTGTGGTAAGGTTAGTGATAAGGTGGGATGGGATTGGGTCAAGTTCGCAGGTGGTGAGGTGTGATTTGGAGAGTAAAGAGCAGACTTGACCTTCTGTAATGGTGGAGAAGTGGGGTTTGGAGGAGGAGGGTTGAATAGATATGAGGAGGGGTTGTGTGGACTTTAGGCAAAAGTTTTGTTTGATGGTGTCAATCTTCTGTTTGAAGAATGAGGCAAAGTCGTCGGCTGAGATGAAAGAAGAGGGAGGAGGTGCTGGGGGACGAAGGAGAGAGTTGAAAGTGTTAAATAGCTGTTTAGGGTTGTGAGATAGGGAGGATATGAGAGATGAGAAGTAGGTTTGTTTTGCTGTAGTGAGTGCGGACTTGAAATTAGTGAGAGATTGCTTGAATGCGATGAAGTGCTCGATGGAGTGAGACCTTTTCCATCTCCGCTCCGCAACCCTGGAGGCCCGGCGCAGTTCTTTAGTAAGTTTAGTGTGCCAGGGTTGCCTGTTGAATGTGCGAGATGTGGTGTGTGTGAGACGGGCGATCGAGTCTAGAGCTGCAGCTATTGTGGTGTTATATAAAGCAGCAGCAATGTCTGCGTCGTGTAAGGAATTTATGTCTGTAAGAGGGAGGAGGGATTCAGAGAGTGAGTGTAAGTCAAGGTGTTTGAGATTTCTGCGAGGGTGTGCAAGTTTGTGGAGTGGGGATTGTTTCCCCGGGGAGGAGAGAGAAGAGAATGTAAGTAGGCTGTGATCAGAGAGAGGGAGAGGTGAGTTAGAGAGGTTAGATAGGGAACAGAGGCGGGTGAAGATGAGGTCCAGCGTGTGGCTATCTTTGTGGGTGGGTGTGGAAGACCATTGAGTGAGTCCAAAGGAGGAAGTGAGAGATAGGAACTTAGAGACAGATGAGTGGGAAGTGTTAATGGGGATGTTGAAGTCACCCATTATGATAGTGGGGATGTCAGTGGAGAGGAAGTGAAGCAGCCAGGTGGTGAAGTGGTCTAAGAAGGTGGTGGCTTGCCCTGGGGGTCGGTAAACGACGGCCAGTTGGAGGCTGGAGGGGGAATAGATGCGCACACAGTGCACCTCCAAAGAGGGAAGTGTAACGGAGGGTGGCAGTGGGATTTGGGTAAAAGCGCAGTGTTCTGATAGGAGAAAACCTACGCCTCCGCCATGTTTGCCATTGGGGTGGGGGGTGAGGTAAAGGTGGAATCCGCCATATGAAAGTGCAGCTGGGGAGGCTGTGTCAGAGGGGGTGAGCCAGGTTTCAGTGATGGCGAGGAAGGAAAGTTTGTTTGTAATGAAAAGATCGTGGATGAAGGAAAGTTTGTTGCAGACAGAGCGAGCGTTCCATAGAGCTCCTGTTAGAGCAACTAAGGGAGTGGGGATTGGTTGGATGGGTATGAGGTTAGAAGGGTTGCGACAGTATGTGGAAGGTCGTGGATAGGAGGAAGAAGTAACTGTGGGGATATGGCGAGGAGGACCAGGATTTGGAGAGATTTCTCCAGCAGTGAGGAGGAGCAGAGAAAGTGTTAGCAGGTGGGAGCAAGAGAGAGCATGAGGTGGCTGTCTGTGTTTGGAGATCCAGGATTGAAAGTTTAGGAATAATTTGGAGGAGGAGGTGAGATGAATGGGGAGGATGGAGGGAGAGATGAAGAGTTTCTTACTAGGTGTAGGGATTTGAGGGGTTACTAGAAAGTTGAGGACTATAGAGGAAAAAGTGAGAGCTAACAGAAACATAGTTAAAAGAGAGTAAGTGGTCAAAGTGTTGGTTACCTGACTTCTGCCCTGACTAACTGCCTCTGAAATAACTGCCACTTATCTCCGAAGCCACTTTGCACAAGAAGACGCGTGCACACCCCAGCGCAAGTGAACCCCTTACAGAGCTTCTAAATATATAGGGCACATATTGTCTTTTTAATCCACTGCGACCTCCACCAATCTTCGAACGGGCATTAAAACAGTATTGATAAGCTACTGTGACCGCCACGTCTCTTCCAAGGGGCATTAAAACCGTCTGGTTAAAACACTCTGAACTCCACAACTCTTCCACGCGGTATTGATATTGTCTTTTCATTCCACTGTAACCTCCACCAATCTTCCAAGGGGCATTAAAACAGTCTTGTTAAGCTACTGTGACCTCCACGTCTCTTCCAAGGGGCATTAAAACCGTCTGGCTAAACCACCCTGAACTCCAGAGCTCTTCCAAGGGGCATTGATATTGTCTTTTTATTCCCCTGCAACCTCCACCACTCTTCCAAGGGGCATTAAAACCATCTTGTTAAGTTACTGTGACCTCCACGTCTCTTCCAAGGAGCGTTAAAACCGTCTGGTTATACCACTCTGAACTCCACAGCTATTTCAAGGGGCATTATTATTGTCTTTTTATTCCACTGTAACCTCCACCACTCTTCCAAGGGGCATTGATATTATCTTTTTATTCCACTGTTACCTCCACCAGTCCTCCAAGAGGCATTAAAACCGTCTTGTTAAGCTACTGTGACCTCCACGTCTCTTCCACAGGTCATTGAAATTGTCTTTTTATTCCACTGTAACCTCCACCACTCGTCCAAGGGGCATTGATATTGTGTTTTTATTCCACTGCGACCTCCAACACTCTTTCAAGGGGCATTCATATTGTCTTTTTAATCCACTGCGACCTCAACCACTCTTCCAAGGGGCATTAAAACCGTCTTGTTAAGCTACTGTCACCTCCACGTCGCTTCCAAGGGGCATTAAAACCATCAATTTAAACCACTCTGAACTCCACAGCTCTTGCAAGGGGCATTGATATTGTCTTTTTATTCCAATGTAATCTCCAGCACTCTTCCAAGGGGCATTGATATTGTCTTTTTATTCCACTGCACCTTCCACCTCTCTTCCAAGGGGCATTAAAACCGTCTTGTTAAGCTATTGTGACCTCCAAGTCTCTTTCACGGGGCATTGATATTGTCTTTATATTCCTCTGTAACCTCCACCACTCTTCCAAGGGGCATTGATATTGTCTTTTTATTCCGCTGGGACATTCACCACTCTTCCAAGTGGCATTGATATTGTCTTTTTAATCCACTGCGACCTCCACCAATCTTCCAAGGGGCATTTTAACCGTCTTGTTAAGCTACTGTGACCTCCAAGTCTCTTCCAAGGGGCATTAAAACCGTCTGGTTAATCCGCTCTGAGCTCCACAGCTCTTCCAAGGGGCATTGACAATGTCTTTTTATTCCATTGTAACCTTCTGCACTCTTCCAAGTGCATTGATATTGTCATTTTATTCCTCTGCGACGTCCACGACTCTTCCAAGGGGCATTAAAACCATCTTGTTAAGCTACTGTGACCTCCAAGTTTCTTACACACAGGGCATTGATATTGTCTTTTTATTCCACTGTACCCTCCACCACTCTTCCAAGGGGCATTGATATTGTCTTTTTAATCCACTGCGACCTCCATCACTCTTCCAAGAAGCATTGAAACCGTCTTTTTAAGCTACTGTGACTTCCACATCTATTCCATGGTGCATTAAAACTTTCTGGTTAAACCACTGTAAACTCCACAGCTCTTCCAAGGGGCCTTGATATTGTCTTTTTATTCCACAATAACCTCCACCACTCTTCCAAGGGCATTGATATTGTCTTTTTATTTTACTGCGAACTCCACCACTCTTCCAAGGGGCATTAATATTGTCTTTTTATTCCACTTTGACCTCCACCACTCTTCCAAGGGGCATTGACATTGTCTTTTTATTCCACTGCGACCTCCACCTCTCTTGCAAGGGGCATTAAAACCGTCTTTTTAAGCTACATTGACCTCCACATCTCTTCCACGGGGCATTGATATTGTCTTTTTATTCCACTGTAATCTCCACCAATCTTCCAAGGGGCATTGATATTGTTTTTTTATTCCCCTGCGACCTCCACCACTCTTCCAAGGGGCATTAAAACCGTCTTGTTATGTTACTGTGACCTTCACGTCTCTTCAAAGGAGCGTTAAAACCGTCTGTTTATACCACTCTGAACTCCACAGCTCTTCCAAGGGGCATTATTATTGTCTTTTTATTCCACTGTAACCTCCACCACTCTTCCAAGGGTCATTGATATTGTCTTCTTATTCCACTGCGACCTCCACAAGTGCTTCAAGAGGCATTAAAACAGTCTTGTTAAGCTACTGTGACCTCCACTTCTCTTCCACGCGGCATTGAAATTGTCTTTTTATTCCACTGTAACCTCCACCACTCGTCCAAGGGGCATTGATATTGTCTTTTTATTCCACTGCGACCTCCACCACTCTTCCAAGGCTCATTGATATTGTCTTTTTAATCAAGTGCGACCTCCACCACTCTTCCAAGGGGCATTAAAACAGTCTTGTTAAGCTTTTGTGACCTCCACATCTCTTCCACAGGGCATTGATATTGTTTTTTTATTTAACTGTAACCTCCACCTGTAACGGGTCCGGGAGGCGGAACCTCTGAGCTACTATACAAGGGGGCAGCCCTTGTAAGGGAGCGGGTGGCAGTCTCTGGGTGAACGGACAGGGAGTTACGGCAAGTGATCAGGGCAGTCTCTGGGTAAGGGGTAGGTACGACCTGTGATGGCGGAGCCTCCGGGCTGGCAGGCAGGCAGGTAACGGAGATGCGCTCCCAGGTGAGCGGGCAAGAGTCTCTGAGATAGCTGGTGGTCACAGCACGTGACAGCGGAGCCTCCGGGCTGGCAAGCAGGCAGGTAACGGAGATGCGCTCCCAGGTGAGCGGGCAAGAGTCTCTGGATTAGCTGGTGGTCACAGCACGTGACAGCGGAGCCTCCGGGCTGGCAAGCAGGCAGGTAATGGAGAAGCGCTCCCAGGTGAGCGGGCAAGCTGGTCCATAGACAGACTGACCGGAGTAGTAAGGCAGACCGTCGGACCTCAGGCAAGCAGGCAGGTAGCTGGTATGCGCTCCCAGGTGAGCGGGCAGGCTGGTCCTTAGACAGACTGACAGGAGTAGTAAGGCAGACCGTCGGACCTCAGACTGGCAGGCAGGTAACAGGTATTCAGGCAGGAATCAGGCAGGTAGCTGGCAGGTAACTGGCAGGTAACTAGCAACGGGACCTGAGGGCTGAAGCACAGGTGAGACACAGGTGCAAAAAACATTGCTCGGGCACCTCCATTTTGGAGGAGGTGCCTTATATATGATGAGGTCCTCCGGCCATTGGCCGGGGACACTTTAGGGCGGCGCGCGCGGCCCCTTTAAGAGGAGGGGAGCGCGCGCGCGCGCGCCCTAAGCACAGGGGCCGGGAAGGAGCGCGCGCTGAGAGCAGAGCAGGAGGAGGACGCCGGGACGGAGCGCGCGCTGACAGCAGAGCGGGGAGAGGACGCCGGGCACGGAGCAGAGCGGTGAGGGGAGCAGCGTCCCTGCCTAGCAGAGGGCAGGGACGCCAGCGCTACAGTACCCCCCCCTTTAGGCCCGCCCTTTTTTAGGCCAGACAGAAATTTAGCTAGGATGAGAGGGGCATGGATGTTCTCCCGGGGCTCCCACGTTCTCTCCTCAGGACCAAACCCCTTCCAATCTACCAGGAAAAAGGTCTTTCCTCTTACCCTTTTGGTGGCAAGAATGTTCTCTACCTCAAACTCGTCCTCAGCAGAAACCGGAGCAGGAGGCGTACCTGTAGACTTAGAAAAAGAGTTAAGCACCACAGGTTTGAGGAGAGATACATGGAAGGAGTTAGGGATCCGTAAGTTGGCCGGGAGTTTCAATTTATAGGCCACCGGGTTGATCTGACTGATGACCTCTAGTGGGCCGATGAACCGGGGCCCTAACTTATAGGAAGGGATCTTGAGCCGGACATATTTGGACGAGAGCCAGACTTTATCCCCAGGACGGAATTGAGGAGGGTCCAGACGTTTTTTGTCAGCGTGTCTTTTCATACGCTCGGATGACAGAAGGAGTGCGGACCGGGTACTCTCCCATATGGAGGAAAATTTGTTAACAAGAGACTCCGCAGCCGGATTGTCCACCGAGGTGGAGACGGGAAACGGGATCCGAGGATGCTGACCGAAGACTACAAAAAACGGGGATTTGGAGGAAGACTCGCTCTCGTGATTGTTGTACGAGAATTCGGCCCATGGCAGAAGATCCACCCAGTCAGAATGGTGGGCATTAACGAAGTGCCGGAGGTAACTGGTCAGGTTCTGATTGATCCGCTCCACTTGACCATTAGACTGCGGGTGGTAAGCGGAGGAGAAGTCCAGGGTGACGTCCAGCAATTTACAAGTGGCTCTCCAGAAACGGGAAGTGAACTGTACTCGATCCGACACGATGTGACGGGGCAGGCCATGAAGACGGAAGATGTGGCGGATAAAGTCTTTAGCCAGCTCGGGTGCAGACGGGAGACCTGGCAGAGGAATGAAGTGAGCCATCTTGGAAAAGCGGTCAGCGACCACCCAAATGACCGTACAACCGGCAGAAACGGGCAGATCAGTAATGAAGTCCATCGCTATATGCTGCCAGGGGGCAGCAGGTACAGGCAGAGGTAGGAGGCGGCCGGCCGGCAGGTGTCTCGGAACTTTGTTGCGGGCGCAGGACACACAGGCAGAAACAAAGTCTATTACATCCTTGTGCAGGTTAGGCCACCAGTAGTGCCGGGTAATAAGCTGGAGGGTCTTTTTCTGACCGGCGTGGCCAGCTAGTTTAGACGAATGGCCCCAGTGTAGGATTTTCTCCCGATCAGGTACTGGTATGAACGTCTTACCGGGAGGGAGACGATTTAGACTCACGGGAGCCACCTGCATCACTCTGGCGGGGTCGATGATGTGTTTCGGATCCTCCTCGAGATCAGACACCAGAAAGGATCGAGACAAGGCGTCCGCCTTGACGTTTTTGTCAGCCGGGCGAAAATGAAGGACAAAATCAAAACGAGCAAAAAACAAGGACCACCGGGCTTGGCGCGGGTTTAGTCTCTGGGCATGCTGGAGGTAAGCCAAGTTCTTGTGGTCAGTGTAAATTATTACCGGGTGAAGAGCCCCCTCGAGCAGGTAACGCCACTCCTCCAATGCCAGTTTGATGGCCAATAACTCTCGGTCTCCTATGGAATAGTTGCACTCAGAGGAGGAGAAGAGTTTAGAGAAGAAGCCACAAGTTACCATCCTCCCGGAAGATGATTTTTGAGTAAGTACCGCTCCGGCTCCAGAGGAGGAGGCGTCAACTTCCAGGAAGAACTGCTTGTTGCCATCTGGGCGATGCAGCACCGGGGCGGAAGAGAAGGCCTGTTTAAGGGAAAGAAAGGCCTCCTCTGCTTCGGGTGGCCACTCTTTGGGATTAGTACCTTTGCGGGTGAGCGCAGAAATTGGGGCCGTCCGGGAAGAGAAGTGTGGTATGAAGAGGCGGTAGTAGTTGGCGAAGCCCAGGAATCGCTGAATGGCCTTCAACCCCTCCGGTCGAGGCCATTTCTCGATGGCAGACAGCTTCTCAGGATCCATTTGTAGGCCGGTCTGAGAGATAATGTAGCCCAGAAACGGAAGCGAGGTCTGCTCAAAGAGGCACTTCTCAAATTTAGCGTAGAGATGGTTTTGTCTGAGCCTGAGTAGGACCTGACGAACGTCCCTCCGGTGAGTCTGGAGATCCGGAGAGAAGACCAAGATGTCGTCCAGGTACACCACTACGCAGGAGTAGAGAAGGTCCCGGAAGATGTCATTGACCAACTCTTGAAAGACGGCAGGAGCGTTACAGAGACCAAAGGGCATTACCAGGTATTCATAGTGGCCGTCCCGGGTGTTGAATGCCGTCTTCCATTCATCCCCCTGACGAATACGAACCAGGTTGTACGCCCCACGAAGGTCTAGTTTGGTGAAGATCCTAGCCCCCCTTAGACGATCAAATAATTCTGGAATGAGCGGAAGGGGGTACTTATTCTTCACCGTGATCAGGTTTAGGCCTCTATAGTCTATACAGGGACGGAGAGAGCCGTCCTTCTTTTTGACGAAAAAGAAGCCTGCTCCCGCCGGGGAGGTAGATTTCCGGATGAATCCTCTGGCCAGATTCTCTTCAATATATTCGGACATAGACCGGGTCTCAGCAGCGGATAAAGGATAGATACGCCCACGGGGAGGAGTAGTACCGGGTAGCAGATCGATGGGACAGTCATATGGTCTATGTGGTGGTAATGTCTCTGCCTCCTTTTTATTAAAGACATCTGCATAAGACCAATAAGGAATCGGAAGTCCAGGTAGATTAGCTGGGGTAGGAGAGGGACGGACGGGATGGACGGGAACCAGGCAGGTTTTATGACAGTCTTGTCCCCAGCGAAGGACCTCTCCGGTTTGCCAGTCTAGCACGGGTGCATGTCTCTGGAGCCAGGGCAGACCTAGCAAGAGGGCGTGAGAGAGTCCAGGCAGAACATGAAAGGAGATACTTTCAGAATGCAGCATTCCTACCTGCAGGGTAATGGATTCGGTGATGAGTTGAATGGGGCGAGGTAAGAGGCCCCCATCCACGGCAGCGACAGACAAGGGTACAGCCAGAGGTTTGGTGGGGATGCGGTATTTCTCAACCAGGGACTGTGAAATAAGGTTCCCGGCTGCTCCAGAGTCAAGTTGGGCTAGTTCGAAATAACGGTTCTCCCCGTGGATGATCGAAACTGACAACAGCAGGGATGGAGAGGATTTATTCTTGTCTAGGTGGACCTCTCTGAGCGAACCTAGACACAGGCGTTTCCCGACCTCTCCGGGCAGACACGGATCCGGTGCTCCTTACTGCCACAGTAGAAGCAGCTCCCCTCGGCACGGCGTGAGTCCTGACGGGTTTTGACCATCTTGGTCTGGTCGACCTGCATAGGCTCAGGAGAGTGTACCTGGGAAGGGACGGAGGGAATGACGGGTCTCTGGAAAGTAGGAGCTAAACGTGGAATCCTCCTCTCACGGGTGACCTCTTTGGCACGCTCCTGGAACCGTAGGTCAATCCGGGTGGCAAGAGTTATCAGATCATCGAGAGAGGTTGGAATGTCCCGACCAGCAAGTTCATCTTTAATACGACCGGACAGACCCTCCCAGAAGACGGATACCAAAGCGTCGTTATCCCAGGCCAGCTCCGAGGCAAGGGTGTGGAACCGTATGGCATATTGGCCCACGGTGAGGCCCCCCTGACGGAGGCGTAGCAGAGAGGATGCGGATGAGGTCTTCCGTCCGGGTTCGTCGAAGACTTTCCGGAAAGCCGAGAGAAAATCAGGCAAGTTGGACACCAGGGGGTCTCCTCTCTCCCATAGAGGATTTAGCCAGGCCAGGGCCTCCCCGGTGAGATGGGACATGACAAAGGCAATTTTGGCCCGGTCGGAATTAAACTGATGGGACAAAAGTTCAAAGTGCAGGGTGCACTGATTAATGAAGCCCCGAGCCTGAGCGGAGTCGCCTCCGAAGCGAGGAGGTGCAGACAGCCGGGGGCCGGGATAGGTTACCACGGTATTAGTGGGTAGCGGAGCTGCCGGGTTGCGAGTCATGGTACTGGCGGTAGTTGCAGGTGGTGCAGTCAGAGTGTCCAGGCGAGTATTGACATTCCGCAGGTGACCCAGGATGGACTCCTGTTGGGACCTTTGACGGGACAGTTCATGACACAGGTCCGTGAGCGAGGGAGCTTGGGTGCCACCGGGTTCCATGGCCCGAGCAAACTGTAACGGGTCCGGGAGGCGGAACCTCTGAGCTACTATACAAGGGGGCAGCCCTTGTAAGGGAGCGGGTGGCAGTCTCTGGGTGAACGGACAGGGAGTTACGGCAAGTGATCAGGGCAGTCTCTGGGTAAGGGGTAGGTACGACCTGTGATGGCGGAGCCTCCGGGCTGGCAGGCAGGCAGGTAACGGAGATGCGCTCCCAGGTGAGCGGGCAAGAGTCTCTGAGATAGCTGGTGGTCACAGCACGTGACAGCGGAGCCTCCGGGCTGGCAAGCAGGCAGGTAACGGAGATGCGCTCCCAGGTGAGCGGGCAAGAGTCTCTGGATTAGCTGGTGGTCACAGCACGTGACAGCGGAGCCTCCGGGCTGGCAAGCAGGCAGGTAATGGAGAAGCGCTCCCAGGTGAGCGGGCAAGCTGGTCCATAGACAGACTGACCGGAGTAGTAAGGCAGACCGTCGGACCTCAGGCAAGCAGGCAGGTAGCTGGTATGCGCTCCCAGGTGAGCGGGCAGGCTGGTCCTTAGACAGACTGACAGGAGTAGTAAGGCAGACCGTCGGACCTCAGACTGGCAGGCAGGTAACAGGTATTCAGGCAGGAATCAGGCAGGTAGCTGGCAGGTAACTGGCAGGTAACTAGCAACGGGACCTGAGGGCTGAAGCACAGGTGAGACACAGGTGCAAACAACATTGCTCGGGCACCTCCATTTTGGAGGAGGTGCCTTATATATGATGAGGTCCTCCGGCCATTGGCCGGGGACACTTTAGGGCGGCGCGCGCGGCCCCTTTAAGAGGAGGGGAGCGCGCGCGCGCGCGCCCTAAGCACAGGGGCCGAGAAGGAGCGCGCGCTGAGAGCAGAGCAGGAGGAGGACGCCGGGACGGAGCGCGCGCTGACAGCAGAGCGGGGAGAGGACGCCGGGCACGGAGCAGAGCGGTGAGGGGAGCAGCGTCCCTGCCTAGCAGAGGGCAGGGACGCCAGCGCTACACCACCACTGTTCCAAGGTGCACTGATATTGTCTTTTTATTCCACTGTAACCTCCATCACTCTTCCAAGGGGCATTGATATTGTCTTTTTATTCAACTGTAACCTCCACCACTCTTCCAAGGGGCTTTGATATTGTCTTTTTATTCCACTGCGACCTCCACCACTCTTCCAAGGGGCAATCATATTGTCTTTTTAATCCACTGCGACCTCCACCACTCTTCCAAGGGGCATTAAAGCCATCTTGTTAAGCTACTGTCACATCCACGTCCTTTCCAAGTGGCATTAAAACCGTCAATTTAAACCACTCTGAACTCCACAGCTCTAGCAAGTGGCATTGATATTGTCTTTTTACTCCACTGTAACCAACAGCACCCTTTCAAGGGACATTGATATGGTTTTTTATTCCACTACAACTTCCACCACTCTCCCAAGGTGCATTAAAAACATATTGTTTAGCTACTGTAACGTCCATGTCTATTCCACAGGGCATTTATAGTGTCTTTTTATTCCACTGTATCCTCCACACTCTTCCAAGGGGTATTGATATTGTCTTTTTATTCCACTGCGACTTCCACCTCTCTTCTAAGGGGCATTGATATTGTCTTATTAATCCACTGCGATCTCCACCACTCTTGCAAGAGGCATTAAAACCATCTTGTTAAGCTACTGTGACCTCCACATCTCTTCTAAGGGGCATTAAAACCATCTTGTTAAGCTATTGTGACCTCCACATCTCTTCCACGGGGCATTGATATTGTCTTTTTATTTAACTGTAACCTCCACCACTGTTCCAAGGGGCATTGATATTGTCTTTTTATTCAACTGTAACCTCCACCACTCTTCCAAGGGGCATTGATATTGTCTTTTTATTCCACTGGGACCTCCACCACTCTTCCAAGGGCCATTCATATTGTCTTTTTAACCCTCTGCGACCTCCACTACTCTTCCAAGGGGCATTAAAACCGTCTTGTTAAGCTACTGTCACTTCCACGTCCCTTCCAAGGGGCATTAAAACCGTCAATTTAAACCACTCTGAACTCCACAGCTCTTGCAAGGGGCATTGATATTGTCTTTTTATTCCAATGTAAACTCCAGCACTCTTCCAAGGGGCATTGATATTGTATTTTTATTCCACTGCAACTTCCACCTTTCTTCCAAGGGGCATTAAAACTGTCTTGTTTAGCTACTGTGACCTCCACGTCTCTTTCACGGGGCATTGATATTGTCTTTTTATTCCACTGTTACCTCCACCACTCTTCCAAGGAGCATTGATATTGTCTTTTTATTCCACTGGGACCTTCACCACTCTTCCAAGTGGCATTGATATTGTTTTTTTAATCCACTGCGACCTCCACCACTCTTCCAAGGGGCATTTAAACCGTCTTGTTAAGCTACTGTGACCTCCAAGTCTCTTCCAAGGGGCATTAAAACCGTCTGGTTAAACCGCTCTGAGCTCCACAGCTCTTCCAAGGGGCATTGACAATGTCTTTTTATTCCATTATAACCTTCTGCACGCTTCCAAGTACATTGATATTGTCTTTTTATTCCTCTGCGACGTCCACGACTCTTCCAAGGGGCATTAAAACCATCTTGTTAAGCTACTGTGACCTCCAAGTTTCTTACACAGGGCATTGATATTGTCTTGTTATTCCACTGTAACCTCGACCACTCTTCCAAGGGGCATTGATATTGTCTTTTTAATCCACTGCGACCTCCATCACTCTTCCAAGAAGCATTGAAACCGTCTTTTTAAGCTACTGTGACCTCCACGTCTATTCCATGGTGCATTAAAACTGTCTGGTTAAACCACTGTGAACGCCACTGCTCTTCCAAGGGGCATTGATATTGTCTTTTCTTTCCACAATAACCTCCACCACTCTTCCAAGGGGCATTGATATTGTCTTTTTTTTTTACTGCGACCTCCACCACTCTTCCAAGGGGCATTAATATTGTCTTTTTATTCCACTGTGACCTCCACCACTCTTCCAAGGGGCATTGACATTGTCTTTTTATTCCACTGCGACCTCCACTACTCTTGCAAGTGGCATTAAAACCATATTGTTAAGCTACTGTGACCTCCACGTGTCTTCCACGGGGCATTGATATTGTCTTTTTAATCCACTGTGACCTCCACCACTTTTCCAAGGGGCATTAAAACCATCTTGTTAATCTACTGTGACCTTCACGTCTCTTCCAAGGGGCAATAAAACCATCTGGTTAAACCACTCTAAACTCCACAGCTCTTCCAATGGGCATTGGTATTGTCTTTTTATTCCACTCTAACCTCCACCACTCTTCCAAGGGGCATTGACATTGTCTTTTTATTCCACTGCGACCTCCATCATTCTTCCAAGGGGCATTGATATTGTCTTTTTATTCCACTGCCACCTCCACCACTTTTCCAAGGGCATTGATATTGTCTTTTTAATCCACTGCGACTTCCACCACTTTTCCATGGTGCATTAAAAATGTCTTTTTAAGCTACTGTGACATCCACATCACTTCCAATGGGCATTAAAACAGTCTGGTTAAACCACTCTGAACTCCACAGCTCTTCCAAGGGGCATTGGTATTGTCTTTTTATTCCACTCCAACCTCCACCACTCTTCCAAGGGGCATTGACATTGTCTTTTTATTCCACTGCGACCTCCACTACTCTTGCAAGTGGCATTAAAACCATATTGTTAAGCTACAGTGACCTCCACATCTCTTCCACGGGGCATTGATATTGTCTTTTTATTCCACTGTAACCTCCACCCATCTTCCAAGGGGAATTGATATTGTTTTTTTATTCCACTGCGACCTCCACCACTCTTCCAAGGGGCATTAAAACCATCTTGTTATGTTACTGTGACCTTCACGTCTCTTCAATGGAGCGTTAAAACAGTCTGGTTATACCACTCTGAACTCCACAGCTCTTCCAAGGGGCACTATTATTGTCTTTTTATTCCACTGTAACCTCCACCACTCTTCCAAGGGGCATTGATATTGTCTTTTTATTCCACTGCGACCTCCACTAGTCCTCCAGGAGGCATTAAAACCGTCTTGTTAATCTACTGTGACCTCCACGTCTCTTCTAAGGGGCATTGAAATTGTCTTTTTATTCCACTGTTACCTCCACCAATCTTCCAAGGGGCATTGATATTGTTTTTTTATTCCACTATGACCTCCTAAACTCTACTAAGGGGCATTGATATTGTCTTTTAAATCCACAACGATGTCCACCACTCTTCCAAGGGGCATTAAAACAGTCTTGTTAAGCTACTGTGACCTCCTCGTCTCTACCAAGGGGCATTAAAATCGTCTGGTTAAACACTCTGAACTCCACAGCTCTTACAAGAGGCATTGATATTGTCTTTTTATTCGACTGTAACATCCACCACTCTTCCAAGGGCATTAATGTTGCCTTTTTAATCCACTGCAAACTCCACCACTCTCCCAAGGGGCATTAAAGCCGTCTTTTTAAGCTACTGTCATGTCCATGTCTGTTCCACGGGGCATTGATATTGTCTTTTTATTCCACTATAACCTCCACCCCTCTTCCAAGTGGCATTGACATTGTCTTTTTATTCCACTGCGACTTCCACCTCTCTTCTAAGGGGCATTCTAACAGTCTTGTTAAGCTACTGTCACCTCCACGTCTCTTTAAAGGGGCATTAAAACCATCTGGTTAAATCACTCTGAACTCCACACTCTTCCAAGGGGCATTGATATTGTCTTTTTTTTCCACTGTAACCTCCACCACTCTTCCAATGGGCATTGTTATTGTCTTTTTAATCCTCTGCAACCTCCACCACTCTTCCAAGGGGCATTAAAACCGTCTTGTTAAGCTATTGTGACCTCCACCTCCCTTCCACGGTGCATTGATATTGTCTTTTTCTTCCATTGTGACCTCCACCACTATTCCAAGGGGCATTGATATTGTCTTTTTAATCCACTGCGAACTCCACCACTCTTCCAAGGGGCATTAAAACCACCTTGTTATGCTACTGTGACATCGACTTCTCTTCCAAGGGGCATTAAAACCATATGGTTAAACCACTCTGAACTCCACAGCTCTTCCAAGGGGCATTTGTATTGTTTTTTTATTCCACTCTAACCTCCATCACTCTTCCAAGGGGCATTGACATTGTCTTTTTATTCCACTGCGACCTCCAACACTCTTCTAACGGGCATTGATATTGTTTTTTTATTCCACTGCGACCTCCACCACTCTTCCAAGGGGCATTAAAACCATCTTGTTAAGTTACTGTGACCTCCACTTCTCTTCCAAGGAGCGTTAAAACCGTCTGGTTATACCACTCTGAACTCCACAGCTTTTCCAAGGGACATTATTATTGTCTTTTTATTCCACTGTAACCTCCACCACTCTTCCAAGCGGCATTGATATTGTCTTTTTATTCCACTGCAACCACCACCAGTCCTCCAAGAGGCATTAAAACCATCTTGTTAAGCTACTGTGACCTCCAAGTCTCTTCCAAGGGGCAATGATATTGTCTTTTTATTCCACTGCGACCTCGACCACTCTTCCAAGGGGCATTGATAATGTCTTTTTATTCCACTGCGACCTCCACCACTCTTCCAAGGCTCATTGATATTGTCTTTTTAATCCACTGCGACCTCCACCACTCTTCCAAGGGGCATTAAAACAGTCTTGTTAAGCTATATTGACCTCCACATCTCTTCCACGGGGCATTCATATTGTCTTTTTATTTAACTGTAACCTTCACCACTGTTCCAAGGGGCATTGATATTGTCTTTTTATTCCACTGTAACCTCCATCACCCTTCCAAGGGGCATTGACATTGTCTTTTTATTCAACTGTAACCTCCACCACTCTTCCAAGGGGCATTGATATTGTCTTTTTATTCCACTGAGACCTCCACCACTTTTCCAAGGGGCATTCATATTGTCTTTTTAATCCAATGCGACCTCCACCACTCTTCCAAGGGGCATTAAAACCATCTTGTTAAGCTACTGTCATCTTCACATCCATTCCAAGGGGCATTAAAACCGTCAATTAAAACCACTCTGAACTCCACAGCTCATGCAAGGGGCATTGATATTGTTTTTTTATTCCACTGTAACCTCCATCACCCTTCCAAGGGGCATTGACATTGTCTTTTTATTCAACTGTAACCTCCACCACTCTTCCAAGGGGCATTGATATTGTCTTTTTATTCCACTGAGACCTCCACCACTTTTCCAAGGGGCATTCATATTGTTTTTTAATCCAATGCGACCTCCACCACTCTTCCAAGGTGCATTAAAACCATCTTGTTAAGCTACTGTCATCTCCATATCCATTCCAAGGGGCATTAAAACCGTCAATTAAAACCACTCTGAACTCCACAGCTCATGCAAGGGGCATTGATATTGTCTTTTTATTCCACTGTAACCTCCACCACCCTTCCAAGGGGCATTGACATTGTCTTTTTATTCAACTGTAAATTCCACCAATCTTCCAAGGGGCATTGATATTGTCTTTTTATTCCACTGAGACCTCCACCACTTTTCCAAGGGGCATTCATATTGTTTTTTAATCCAATGCGACCTCCACCACTCTTCCAAGGTGCATTAAAACCATCTTGTTAAGCTACTGTCCTCTCCACAACCATTCCAAGGGGCATTAAAACCGTCAATTTAAACCACTCTGAACTCCACAGCTCATGCAAGGGGCATTGATATTGTCTTTTTATTCCACTGTAACCTCCACCACTTTTCCAAGGGGCATTGATATTGTCTTTTTATTCCACTGCGACCTCCACCAGTCCTCCAAGAGGCATTAAAACCATCTTGTTAAGCTACTGTGACCTCCACGTCTTTTCCACGGGGCATTGAAATTGTCTGTTTATTCCACTGTAACCTGCACCACTCATCCAAGGTGCATTGATATTGTCTTTTTTTTCCAATGCGACCTCCACCACTCTTCCAAGGGGCATTGATATTGTCTTTTTATTCCACTGCGACCTCCACCACTCTTCCAAGGCTCATTGATATTGTCTTTTTAATCCACTGCGACCTCCACCACTCTACCAAGGGCCATTAAAACCGTCTTTTTAAGCTATTGTGACCTCCCCATCTCTTCCACGGGGCATTGATATTGCCTTTTTATTCAACTGTAACCTCCACCACTGTTCCAAGGGGCATTGATATTGTCTTTTTATTCCACTGTAACCTCCATCACTCTTCCAAGGTGCATTGATATTGTCTTTTTATTCTACTGTAACCTCCACAACTCTTCCAAGGGGCATTGATATTGTCTTTTTATTCCACTGCGACCTTCACCAGTCCTACAAGAGGCATTAAAACCGTCTTGTTAAGCTACTGTGACCTCCACGTCTCTTCCACGGGGTATTGTAATTGTCTTTTTATTCCACTGTAACCTCCACCACTCGTCCAAGGGGCATTGATATTGTCTTTTTATTCCACTACGACCTTCACCACTATTCCAAGGGGCATTGATAATGTCTTTTTACTCCACTGCGACCTCCACCACTCTTCCAAGGCTCATTGATATTGTCTTTTTAATCCACTGCGACCTCCACCACCCTTCCAAGGGGCATTAAAACCGTCTTGTTAAGCTATTGTTACCTCCACATCTCTTCCACGGGGTATTGATATTGTCTTTTTATTTAACTGTAACCTCCACCACTGTTCCAAGGGGCATTGATATTGTCTTTTTATTCCACTGTAACCTCCATCACTCTTCCAAGGGGCATTGATATTGTCTTTTATTCCACTGTAACCTCCACAACTCTCCAAGGGGCATTGATATTGTCTTTTTATTCCACTGCGACCTCCACCACTCTTCCAAGGGGCATTCATATCGTCTTTTTAATCCGCTGCGACCTCCACCACTCTTCCAAGGGGCATTAAAACCGTCTTGTTAATCTTCTGTCACCTCCACGTCCCTTCCAAGCGGCATTAAATCCGTCAATTTAAAATACTCTGAACTCCGCAGCTCTTGCAAGGGGCATTGATATTGTCTTTTTATTCCAACGTAACCTCCAGCACTCTTCCAAGGGGCATTTATATTGACTTTTTATTCCACTGCAACTTTCACCTCTCTTCCAAGGCGAATTAAAACCGTCTTGTTAAGCTACTGTGACCTGCACGTCACTTTCACGGCGCATTGATATTGTCTTTTTATTCCACTTTTAGCTCCACCACTCTTCCAAGGGGTATTTATATTATCTTTTTATTCCTCTGGGACCTTCACCACTCTTCCAAGTGGCATTGATATTGTCATTTTCATCCGCTGCGACCTCCACCACTCTTCCAAGGGGCATTAAAACTGTATTGTTAGCTACTGTCACCTCCACGTCTCTTCCAAGGTGCAATAAAACCGTCAATTTAAACCACTCTGAACTCCACAGCTCTTGCAAGAGGCATTGATATTGTCTTTTTAATCCACTGTAACCTACAGCACTCTTTCAAGGGGCATTGATATTGTCTTTTTATTCCACTACGACTTCCACCACTCTCCCAAGGTGCATTAAAAACATCTTGTTTAGCTACTGTAACGTCCATGTCTATTCCACGGGACATTGATTTTGTCTTTTTATTCCACTGTATCCTCCACCACTCTTCCAAGGGGTATTTATATTGTCTTTTTATTCCACTGCGACTTCCACCTCTCTTCTAAGGGGCATTGATATTGTCTTTTTAATCCACTGCAACCTCCACCACTCTTCCAATAGGCATTAAAACAGTCTTGTTAAGCTATTGTGACCTCCACAGCTCTTCCAAGGGGCATTAAAACCGTCTGGTTAAACCACTCTGAACTCCACAGCTCTTCCAAGGGGCATTGAAATTGTCTTTTTATTCCACTGTAACCTCCACCATTGTTCCAAGGGGTATTGATATTGTCTTTTTAATGCACTGCGACCTCCACCACTCTTCCAAGGGGCATTAAAACCATCTGGTTAAACCACTCTGAACTCCATAGCTCTTTCAAGAGTCATTGATATTGTCTTTTTATTTCACAGTAACCTCCACCACTCTTTCAAGGGGCATTGATATTGTCTTTTTATTCCACTGTGACCTCCACCACTCTTCCAATGAGCATTAAAACTTTCTTGTTAAGCTTCTGAGACATCCACGTGTCTTCCACGGGGCATTGATATTGTGTTTTTAATCCACTGTGACCTCCACCACTTTTCCAAGGGGCATTAAAACCGTCTTGTTAATCTACTATGACCTCCACGTTTTTTCCAAGGGGCAATAAAATCATGTGCTTAAACCACTCTGAACTCCACAGCCCTTCCAAGGGGCATTGGTATTGTCTTTTTATTCCACTCTAACCTTCACCACTCTTGCTAGGGGCAATTACATTGTCTTTTTATTTCACTGCGACCTCCATCATTCTTCCGAGGGGCATTGATATTGTCTATTTATTCGACTGCCACCTCCACAACTCTTCCAAGGGGCATTGATATTGTCTTTTTAATCCACTGCGACCTCCACAACTTTTCCAAGGGGCATTAAAAACACCTTTTTAAGCTACTGTGACCTCCACGTCACTTCCAATGGGCATTAAAACCGTCTGGTTAAACCATTCAGAACTCCACAGCTCTACCAAGGGGCATTGGTATTGTATTTCTATTCCACTCTACCCTCCACCACTCTTCCAAGGGGCATTGACATTGTCTTTTTATTCCACTGCGACCTTCACCATTCTTCGAAGGGGCATTAAAACTGTCTTGTTAAGCTACACTGACCACCACATCTCTTCCACGGGGCATTGATATTGTCTTTAAATTCCACTGTAACCTCCACCACTCTACCAAGGGGCATTGATATTGTATTTTTATTCCACAGCGACCTCCAACACTCTTCCTAAGGGCATTGATATTGTCTTTTTAATCCACTGCGACCTCCACCACTCTTCCAAAGGGCATTAAAACCATCTTGTTAAGCTACTGTGACCTCCACGTCTCTTCCACGGGGCATTGGTATTGTCTTTTTATTCCACTGCAACCTCCAACACTCTTCCATGTGGCATTAAAACCGTCTTGTTAAGCTACTGTGATCTCCACGTCTCTTCCAAGGGGCATTAAAACAGTATGGTTAAACCAATCTGAACTCCACAGATCTTCCAAGTGGCATTGATAATGTCTTTTTATTCCACTGTATCCTCCGCCACTCTTCCAAGGGGCATTGATATTGTCTTTTTATTCCACTGCGACCTCCAACACTCTTCCAAGGGGCATTAAAACCATCTTGTTAAGCTACTGTGACCTCCATGTCTCTTCCACAGGGCATTGGTATTGTCTTTTTATTCCACTGGAACCTCCAACACTCTTCCAAGGGGCATTGATATTGTCTTTTTATTCCACTGCGACCTCCAACACTCTTCCAAGGGGCATTAAAACAGTTTTGTTTAGCTACTGTGACCTCCACGTCTCTTCCAAGGGACATTAAAACCGCATGGTTAAACCAATCTGAACTCCACAGATCTTCCAAGGGGCATTGATATTGTCTTTTTATTTCGCTGCGACCTCCACCACTCTTCTAAGGGGCATTTATATTGTCTTTTTAATCAACTGCGACCTCCACCACTCTTCCAAGGGGCATTAAACTGTCTTGTTAAGCTGCTGTAACCTCCATGTCTATTCCACGGGGCATTGATATTGTCTTTTTATTCCAATGTAACCTCCACCACTCGTCCAAGGGTCAGTGATATTGTCTTTTTAATCCACTGCGACCTCCACCACTCTTCCAAAACGCATTAAAAACATCTTATTAAGCTACTATGACCTCCACGTCTCTTCCAAGGAACATTAAAACCGTCAGGTTAAATCACTCTGAATTCCACAGCTCATCAAAGGGGCATTGATACTGTCTTTTTATTCCACTGTAACCTCCACCACTTTTCCTGTGGGAATTGATATTGTCTTTTATTATTATTATTTATTATTATAGCGCCATTTATTCCATGGCGCTTTACATGTGATAGGGATATGCATAACAAAAGCATTTACATAATCTTAACAAAACAAGTCAGCGACTGGTACAGGAGGAGCGAGGACCCTGCCCGTGAGGGCTCACATTCTAGAAGGGATGGGTGAGGATACATTAGGTGAGGGTAGAGTTGGTCGTGCAGCGGTGGTTACTGCAGGTAGTAGGCTTGTCAGAAGAGGTGGGTCTTCAGGTTTCTTTTGAAGGTTTCCACGGTCGGGGAGAGTCTGATGTGTTGGGGTAGAGAGTTCCAGAATAGGGGGGATGCACGGGAGAAATCTTGTATACGATTGTGGGAGGAGGAGATAAGAGGGGAGTAGAGAAGGAGATCTTGTGAGGATCGGAGGTTACGTGCAGGTAAGTACCGGGAGACTAGGTCACAGATGTGTGGGAGAGACAGGTTGTGGATTGCTTTGTATGCCATGGTTAGAGTTTTGAACTGGATTCTCTGGGCAATGGGGAGCCAGTGAAGAGATTGACAGAGAGGCGAGGCCGGAGAATAGCTGGGGGACAGGTGAATTAGTCGAGCAGCAGAGTTTAGGATAGATTGGAGAGGCGCAAGAGTGTTGTAAGGGAGGCCAAGGAGCAGGAAGTTGCAGTAGTTGAGGCGGGATATGATGAGGGCATGCACTAGTGTTTTTGCAGAGTCTTTGCTGAGGAATGCACGGATCCGGGAGATGTTTTTGAGTTGGAGTTGGCAGGAAGTGGAAAGGGCTTGGATATGTGGCTTGAGGAGAGATCAGAGTCCAGGGTTACTCCAAGGCAGCGAGCTTGTGGGACTGGGGAGAGTGAACAGCCATTGACTTTGATGGCTATGTCAGATGGGGGATGTGAATGAGAGGGTGAAAAGATGATGAACTCTGTTTTATCCATGTTGAGTTTTAGAAATCTGTCAGAGAAGAAGGATGACATGGCGGACAGACATTGTGGGATTTTGGTTAGTAGGGAGGAGATATCGGGTCCAGAGAGGTAGATCTGTGTGTCGTCAGCATAGAGGTGATACTGAAAACCGTGAGACTCTATGAGCTGTCCCAGGCCAAAGGTGTAGATGGAGAAGAACAGAGGTCCTAGAACTGAACCTTGGGGGACACCAAGAGATAGGGGGTGAGAAGAGGAGGTGGTGCATGAGTGGGAGGCGCTGAATGTCCTGTCTGTTAAGTATGAGGAGATCGAAGATAGAGCAAAGTCCGTGATGCCAAGAGATGAGAGAATCTGGAGTAAGAGGGTATGGTCCACTGTGTCAAAGGCAGATGACAGGTCCAGAAGAAGGAGGATGGAGTAGTGTCGCTTGAATTTGGCATTTAGTAGGTCGTTGGTGACTTTGGTCAGGGCAGTTTCAGTCGAGTGATGCGGTCGGAAGCCAGATTGCAGGCGGTCGAAGAGGGAGCAGGAGGAGAGGTGGGAGGACAGATCAAGGTGGACATGTTGTTCTAGTAGTTTTGAGGCAAAGGGGAGGAGTGATATGGGGCGGTAGCTAGTCAGAGAGGAAGGGTCAAGGGAGGTCTTTTTGAGGATGGGTGTGATTGCGGCATGTTTGAAACATGAGGGGAAGACATCGGTTGTTAGTGACAGATTGAAGAGGTGGGTTAGGGATGGGATGAAGACTGTGGAAAGGTTAGTGATGAGGTGGGATGGGATTGGGTCAAGTTCGCAGGTGGTGAGGTGTGATTTGGAGAGTAAAGAGGAGACTTGACCTTCTGTAATGGTGGAGAAGTGGGGTTTGGAGGAGGAGGGTTGAATAGATATGAGGAGGGGTTGTGTGGACATTAGGCAAAAGTTTTGTCTGATGGTGTCAATCTTCTGTTTGAAGAATGAGGCAAAGTCATCGGCTGAGATGAGAGAAGAGGGAGGAGGTGCTGGGGGACGAAGGAGAGAGTTGAAAGTGTTAAATAGCTGTTTAGGTTTGTGAGATAGGGAGGATATGAGAGATGAGAAGTAGGTTTGTTTTGCTGTAGTGAGTGCGGACTTGAAATTAGTGAGGGATTGCTTGAATGCAATGAAGTGCTCGATGGAGTGAGACCTTTTCCATCTCCGCTCCGCAACCCTGGAGGCCCGGCGCAGTTCTTTAGTAAGTTTAGTGTGCCAGGGTTGCCTGTTGAATGTGCGAGATGTGGTGTGTATGAGAGAGGCGATCGAGTCTAGAGCTGCAGCTATTGTGGTGTTATATGAAGCAGCAGCAACGTCTGCATCGTGTAAGGAATTTATGTCTGTAAGAGGGAGGAGGGATTCAGAGAGTGAGTGTAAGTCAAGGTGTTTGAGGTTTCTGCAAGGGTATGCAAGTTTGTGGAGTGGGGATTGTTGCCCCGGGGAGGAGAGAGAAGAGTATGTAAGTAGGCTGTGATCAGAGAGAGGGAGAGGTGAGTTAGAGAGGTTAGATAGGGAACAGAGGCGGGTGAAGATGAGGTCCAGTGTGTGTCCATCTTTGTGGGTGGGTGTGGAAGACCATTGAGTGAGTCCGAAGGAGGAAGTGAGAGATAGGAACTTAGAGACAGACGAGTGGGAAGTGTTAATGGGGATGTTGAAGTCACCCATTATGATAGTGGGGATGTCAGTGGAGAGGAAGTGAAGCAGCCAGGTTGTGAAGTGGTCTAAGAAGGTGGTGGCTTGCCCTGGGGGTCGGTAAACGACGGCCAGTTGGAGGTTGGAGGGGGAATAAATGCGCACACAGTGCATCTCAAAAGAGGGGAGTGTAACAGAGGGTGGCAGTGGGATTTGGGTGAAAGCGCAGTGTTCTGATAGGAGAAAACCTACGCCTCTGCCATGTTTGCCGTTGGGGCGGGGGGTTGGGAAAGGTGGAATATGCCATATGAAAGTGCTGCTGGGGAGTCTGTGTCAGAGGGGGTGAGCCAGGTTTCAGTGATGGCGAGGAAGGAAAGTTTGTTTGCAATGAAAAGATCGTGGAAGAAGGAAAGTTTGTTGCAGACAGAGCGAGCGTTCCATAGAGCTCCTGTTAGAGCAACTAAGGAAGTGGGAATTGGTTGGAAGGGTATGAGGTTAGAAGGGTTGCGACCATTTGTGGAAGTCGCGGATAGGAGGAAGAAGTAACTGTGGGGATATGGCGAGGAGGACCAGGATTTGGAGAGATATCTCCAGCAGTGAAGAGGAGCAGAGAAAGTGTTAGCAGGTGGGAGCAAGATAGAGGAAAAATTGAGAGCTAACAGAAACATAGTTAAAAGAGAGTAAGTGGTCAAAGTGTTGGTTAACCTGACTCCTGCCCTGACTAACTGCCTCTGAAATAACTGCCACTTATCTCCGAAGCCACTTTGCACAAGAAGACGCGTGCACCCCTTACAGAGTTTCTAAATATATAGGGCACATTAAACTATCAGGTGAAGGGCATTGTGGGAGCTGCATATGGCTAAATTAGCAGCTGGTCGTCTCACCAGGAGATGGCTGGGTGATCAAACACAGAGCTAGGACTCTAGTCTGTGCAGTTTAGCACCTCTAAAAATCAGATAAGATCTATAGTGGGGAAGGGACAGACATATGTGGGTATTGAATGGAGTGGGACAGATAACGCAGAGAAGTTATGCAGAGCATGTAACAGTGAGGTGAATCAGCAAAGCAGAGCATTAGATTACAGCAGACACAGCAAGCAGAGAAGTTATGCAGAGCATGTACCAGTGAGGTGAATCAGCAAAGCAGAGCATTAGATCAGAGCAGACACAGCAAGCAGAGAAGTTATGCAGAGCATGTACCAGTGAGGTGAATCAGCAAAGCAGAGCATTAGATTACAGCAGACACAGCAAGCAGAGAAGTTATACAGAGCATGTACCAGTGAGGTGAATCAGCAAAGCAGAGCATTACATTACAGCAGACACGGCAAGCAGAGAAGTTATACAGAGCATGTACCAGTGAGGTTATTCCACTGCGACCTCCACCACTCTTCCAAGGGGCATTGATATTGTCTTTTTATTCCACTGCGACATCCACCACTCTTCCAAGGGGCATTGATATTGTCTTTTTATTCCACTGCGACCTCCGCCACTCTTCCAAAGGGCATTGATATTGTATTTTTATTCCACTGTAAAATCCACTACTGTTCTAAGGGGCATTAAAACCGTCTTGCTAAGCTACTGTGACCTCCACGTCTCTTCCACAGGGCATTGTTATTGTCTTTTTATTCCACTGCGACCTCCACCACTCTGCCAAGGGGCATTAAAACTGTCTTGTTAAGCTACTGTGATGTCCACGTCTCTTCCACAGGGCATTGTAATTGTCTTTTCATTCCACTGTAACCTCCACCACTCTTCCAAGGGGCATTGATATTGTCTTTTTAATTCACTGCGACCTCCATCACTCTTCAAAGAAGCATTGAAACCGTCTTGTTAAGCTACTGTGACCTCCACGTCTATTCCACGGTGCATTAAAACTTTCTGGTTAAACCACTGTGAACTCCACAGCTTTTCCAAGGGTCATTGATATTGTCTTTTTATTCCACTCTAACCTCCACCACTCTTCCAAGGGGCAATGATATTGTCTTTTTATTTTACTGCTACCTCCACCACTCTTCCAAGGGGCATTAATATTGTCTTTTTATTCCACTGTGACCTCCACGTCTCTTCCAAGGGGCATTGATATTGTCTTTTTATTTAATTGGAACCTCCACCACTTTTCCAATGGGCATTGATATTGTCTTTTTATTCCACTGCGACCTCCACCACTCTTCCAAAGGGCATTGATATTGTATTTTTATTCCACTGTAAAATCCACCACTGTTCTAAGGGGCATTAAAACTGTCTTGCTAAGCTACTGTGACCTCCACGTCTCTTCCACAGGGCATTGTTATTGTCTTTTTATTCCACTGCGACCTCCACCACTCCGCCAAGGGGCATTAAAACTGTCTTGTTAAGCTACTGTGATGTCCACCTTTCTTCCACAGGGCATTGCAATTGTCTTTTCATTCCACTGTAACCTCCACCACTCTTCCAAGGGGCATTGATATTGTCTTTTTATTTCACTGCGACCTCCATCACTCTTCAAAGAAGCATTGAAACCGTCTTGTTAAGCTACTGTGACCTCCACGTCTATTCCACGGTGCATTAAAACTTTCTGGTTAAACCACTGTGAACTCCACAGCTTTTCCAAGGGTCATTGATATTGTCTTTTTATTCCATTCTAACCTCCACCACTCTTCCAAGGGGCAATGATATTGTCTTTTTATTTTACTGCTACCTCCACCACTCTTCCAAGGGGCATTAATATTGTCTTTTTATTCCACTGTGACCTCCACGTCTCTTCCAAGGGGCATTGATATTGTCTTTTTATTTAATTGGAACCTCCACCACTTTTCCAAGGGGCATTGATTTTGTCTTTTCATTCCACTGTAACCTCCACCATTCTTCCAAGGGACATTGATATTGTCTTTTTATTCCACTGTAACCTCCACCACTCTTCCAAGGGGCATTGATATTGTCTTTTTATTCTACTGTAACCTCCACCACTCTTCCAAGGGGCATTGATATTGCCTTTTTAAACCACTGCGACCTCTACCACTCCTCCAAGGGGCTTTAAAACAGTCTTGATAAGCTTCTGTGACCTCCACGTCTCTTCCAAGGGGCATTAAAACAGCATGGTTAAACCACTCTGAACTCCACAGCTCTTCCAAGAGGCATTGATATTGTCTTTTTATTCAACTGTAACCTCCACAAATCTTCCAATGGGCATTGATATTGTTTTTTTTTCCACTGCGACCTCCACAACTCTTCGAAGGGGATTTGGTAGTCTTTTTAATCCACTGCGACCTCCACCACTCTTCCAAGGGGCATTAAAACCTTCTTGTTAAGCTACTGTGACCTCCACTTCCCTTCCACGGGGCATTGATATTGTCTTTTTATTCCACTGCGACCACCACCACTCTTCCAAGGGGCATTGATATTGTCTTTTTAATCCACTGTGACCTCCACCACTCTTCCAAGGGACTTTGATATTGTCTTTTTATTCCACTGCGACCTTCACCCCTCATCCAAGGAACATTGATATTGTCTTTTTTTCCACTGTAACCTCCACCACTCTTCTAAGGGACATTGATATTTTCTTTTTATTCCACTGCGACCTCCACCACTCTTCCAAGGGGCATCTATAATGTCTTTTTAATCCACTGCGACCTCCACCACTCGTCCAAGGGGCATTAAAACCGTCTTGTTAAGCTACTGTGACCTCCACGTCTCTTCCAAGGGGCATTAAAACCGTCAATTTAAACCACTCTGAACTCCACAGCTCTTGCAAGAGGCATTGATATTGTCTTTTTATTCCTCTGTAACTTCCACCATTCTTCCAAGGGGCATTGATTTTGTCTTTTTTATCCACTGCGACCTCCATCTCTCTTCCAAGAAGCATTAAAGCCATCTTGTTTATCTACAGAGAATTCCACGTCTATTCCACGATGCATTAAAACCTTCTGGTTAAACCACTTTAAACTCCACAGCTCTTCCAAGGGGCAATGATATTGTCTTTTTATTCCACTGTAACTTCCACCACTCTTCCAAGGGGAATTGATATTGTCTTTTTATTTTACTGCGACCTCCACCACTCTTCCAAGTGGCATTAATATTGTCTTTTTATTCCACTGCGACCTCCACCACTCTTCCAAGGGTCATTGATATTGTCTTTTTATTCCACTGTAACCTCCACCACTCTTCCAAGGGGCATTGATATTGTCTTTTTATTCAACTGCGACCTCCACCTCTCTTCCAAGGGGCATTAAAACAATCTTGTTAAGCTACTGTGACCTCCAATTCTCTTCCATGAGGCATTGACATTGTCTTTTTATTCCACTGCGACCTCCACATCTCTTCCAAGTGGAATTGATATTGTCTTTTTTTTCCACTGCGACCTCCACCACTTTTCTAAGGGGCATTGATATTGTCTTTTTAATCCTCTGCGACCTCCACCACTCTTCCAAGGGTCATTAAAACAGTTTTGTTAAGCTACTGTGACCTCCACGTCTCTTCCAAGGGGCATTAAAACCGTCTGGTTAAACGACTCTGTACTCCACAGCTCTTCCAAGAGGCATTGATATTGTCTTTTTATTCGACTGTAACCTCCACCACTCTTCCAAGGGGCATTGATATTGTCTCTGTTTTCCACTGCGACCTCCACCACTCTTCCAAGGGGCTTTGATATTGTCTTTTTTATCCACTGTGACCTCCACGTCTCTTCCAAGGGGCATTAAAACCGTCTTGTTATGCTACTGTGACCTCCACGTCTCTTCCACGGTGCATTGTTATTGTCTTTTTATTCCATTGCGACCTCCACCACTCTTCCAAGGGGCATTAAAACCGTCTTGTTAAGCTACTGTGACCTCCAAGTCTCTTCCAAGGGGCAAAAAAAACGTCTGGTTAAACCGCTCTGAGCTCCACAGCTCTTCCAAGGGGTATTGACAATGTCTTTTTATTCCTTTGTAACCTTCTGCAACCTCTGCGACGTCCACGACTCTTCCAAGGGGCATTAAAACCATCTTGTTAAGCTACTGTGACCTCCAAATTTCTTACACAGGGCATTGATATTGTCTTTTTATTCCACTGTAACCTCCACCACTCTTCCAAGGGGCATTGATATTGTCTTTTTATTCCACTGTAACCTCCACCAATCTTCTAAGGGGCATTGTTATTGTCTTTTTATTTCACTGCGACCTCCACAACTTTTCTAAGGGGCATTGATATTGTCTTTTTAATCCACTGCTACCTCTACCACTCCTCCAAGAGGCTTTAAAACAGTCTTGATTAGTGTTGAGCCACCCCCGTAGTGTTCGAGTTCGGTTCGGTTCGTCGAACACCCGTGTGTTCGCCGAACTGTTCGTCGAACTGTTCGTCGAACACCTTCGAACACCGTTAAAACCAATGGCAGGCAAACAAAAACACATAGAAACACATAGAAAACACCTTCAAAGGTGTCCAAAAGCTGACAAACTGCTCAGAAGACATAACTAACACATGGAAAAGTGTCAAGTACATATAGTCATGTGAAAATAAATGAGGTGGAGGAGTAAAAGGAGGGGGAGACACAGATATAGGCATGTCATGCCCTTCTAAAATCCAAAAAGTGAGAAGCCGACACGGCCAGTCCGCTCCTGCCCGTGCCACCTCCGTGTCGCCGGGTTTGTGCCAGAGCCGCGGTGAACCCTGATGGCCAGCCCCCCTCTCCCAATACTGGTGCCTGTCCGCTGGTGGGTCGAGCGAGCCCCCCTGTGGTGGAGGCAGCTCTAAGCTTTTTAATTTAAATTTTCTCTCTAATTTGAATGAATACACTTTAAATCCATTTACAAGGATCTATTGGAGGGCAAGTCTCATGCCAGCAGCCGCGTAATTCCAGCTCCAGTAGCGTCCACTAAAGCTGCTGCAGTTAAAAAGCTTTTATAAGGATCGAGCTCGGCTGTCGACAGCAAGGCATCCTACTGCCAGTCCCAGCCCCTATGCCTTGGGGTGCCTCCTGATGCTCTTCACTGAGTATCCCGTGGTCCCGAAGCATTTCCTTTGAAAAAATTAAGTGTCCAAACTACAGGTGGTGTAGCTTGCTTAACAGCCGGGATAATCCGCTGACTAGCAGACACTGCTACTAGGCACAAAGTATTTCCTGGGCTAGATGCAGTTAAAAATTTGTAATTAGATACTCTCGTTGGATGCTGAGAAAGCATTCCATAGAGTCTCCTGGCACGCCATATATGATTCTCTTAAAAAGCTTGGGGTAGGGGTCTAGGGGACCCTTTTATAGCCAAAATCACGGCCCTGTATCACAATACGTCACCTAGGCTGAAGATAAATGGAACTGTAGCACCCTGAGGGCTCAGTTGCTACAGACGTATTGCACCTCACCCAGAGGTGTGATATCTCTCTCTCAGGTAAGGATGGAGTGTGGATCAGGACCCGACACCTGCATGCATTACACCACATTGCCGTGGGGCAGGGCGACCAATATGCCCCTGAGATGGGCACGACAGTCCCTGTCCCTGGCTGGAGTGGGGGGAGGGAACACTGAGGAAGGGGAACCCTGTAGTGCAGGAGCAGGGAGGAAGCAGTTCCTGGGTGCATTGAGAAGGGAGTATAAAAGGTGGGCACCATCTTAGTTCAGTGCAGAGAAGTCTGAGCAGAAGTGGCAGGGAGCAGGGGCTCTGCATGAGCTCTGCTCCGGAGGCGGGCCTAGTAACAGAGGCCCAGGCCTGGAAGAGGGAGAAGGAAGGAAGAGGAGCGGAGAAGGCTCCAGGAACGAGGAATGAAGGGATCCCAGGGGTGCGGACGGGCGAGTCGCCACCGCACGCCCGAATCCACCTGCGTGGAGGGGTCAGGCCAAATGGGGAGACCGGTCCCCGAACTAGTGGAGGCAGGAAACGACCCTCAGCTAGAAACCGGAGGCTCTGACATTTTATGTGGCGCAGCCCCTCGCTACACCCGCTAGGAAGGCACCACATAGGGTCAGGGAAACTGGCGCCAAGTTTACCAAGAGGAGGCCCGAGGCAGCCAGACAGAAGTGTTGGTAAGAAAGGCCAGACAAAGGACACACAAAGGGGGTCCTGTGAAGCACTCCAAAGTTATCTGGGAGTTGTCTGAGCCCCTCACCTGGTGAGCACAGTACGACGTGGGCAGCCGTTACCTGCAGATGGGGTCTGGATAATAAGAACTGTGAGTAAAGGCCCTGAACTGCATCACTGACTCCGTGTCGTTACTGCTGCTGCCCTGCACCATCACCCCCATCCTCCGCATACACTGCCCTGAGGCTATACTCCTCCCGTGGGGAGTTATGCTACGCTCTGCTGCACCCACAACACCAGCCTCAGCGGTCTGCCCTGTAGCGGCGGTTCACTCTGACCGCAATCCACGGGTGGCGTAGTCGGACATTTAAACATCAAAACCACATAAATAGTTCCGCCACTGGTTTGACCACCCTGAGCCACGGAACCGGGTCGCCGCCACGAAGACTACAACCACCAGCATCCACCAAAAAGGGTCCGGCTCCGGGTGTCCCAAGGCCCAGGGGGTGCATCAGAACATTTTCATCACCTTTCACAATCACCAATGGGACAAGGCAGGGATGTCCTCTGTCCCCTCTCTTATACATCCTAGTGACGGAGCACCTGCTCTCATCAATTCGCCATAACCCCAATATTAGGTGGATTGAGGTGGGAGGCACCGAGTACAAGTGCTCTCAATTTGCTGATGATGTCCTAGTATATATCACTCAATCACATATATCCATCCATGCTGTTATGGCTGAAATAGATCACTTTGTTACATGGTCAAATTTTAAAATCAATCAAGTCTGAGGCCCTCCATGTCTCCCTCCCCAAATCCATATAGGATTCCATCCAGTCCAACTTTCCCTTTGCCTGGCCCTCACAGGGTATCAAATACTTAGGAATTCCTATTCATAGAGACCTCTCCCATCTATGTTATCTTAATTTTTGGCCCTTTATTGAACAACTCCATACAGACCACGGTTGGCAAGTTAGAACTGTAAGATTCACTACGTGAACCACTGGTGTTTTGTGGAAAAGCACATGTACACTGTGCTCCAAATTATTATGCAAAAAGTGTTTAGGAGTGATAAGGGAAGAATTTGTTTGTTTGTCAGTTAAACTCATTGATGGTGATGTGTGTCAGGGCTCTTTATATCACTGTAAGCAATTGCAGACACCTGTGCTAATTAGTTTGGCAGGTGTGTCCAATGAAAGGCAAGACTACTTAAGAAGGCTGTCTCACATTATTAAGCAGCCTACATTTTCTGCCAAAATGGGAAAGAAAAAGGATGTGTCGGCTGCTGAGAAGCAACAAATTGTGGAGTGTTTAGGTCAAGGCATGACTACAATCAACATTGTACGATGATCAGGATGAAGTATCTTGGCAATCAAGAAGTATGTAGCTGATTCACAGTACACACGTGTGCGTGCTGATAAGGGCAAATTGAGGACTCTTTCCTACAGGCAATTACGTCAGGTTGAAAGAGCAGCGGCAAAAAAGCCATAGCAGCAGACAAGTTTTTGAAGCTGCTGGTGCCTCCAACGTCCCCCGAACAACAAGATGCAGGGTCCTTCAGAGGTTTGCAGCTGTGCATACGCCATCCTGTCGACCTCCTCTATCCACTTCACACAAGCAGAAATGGCTCCAGTGGGCCAAACATTACATGAAGACTGATTTCAAAACTGTTTTGTTCACGCATGAGTGCCGTGCAACGCTCGATTGTCCAGATGGATGGAGTGGAGGATGGCTGGTTGATGGACACCCCACGCAAACACGGCTACAGCGCCATCAAGGAGGAGGTGGAGTAATGTTTTGGGCTGGAATCATGGGGAGAGAGATTGTCGGCCCCTTTAGGATCCCTGAAGGCGCTAAAGATGAACTCCATAATGTATGTGGATTTTCTCAAACAGCACTTCCTGCCATGGTTCAAGAAGAAGAACCGTGTATTTCACAGCAAGATCATTTTTTTGCATGATAATGCACCATCTCATGCTGCACATAAAACATCTGCATCTCTGGCTGATATGGGCATAAAAGGGGACAAACTTATGGTGTGACCCCCATGCTCCCCTGACCTCTACCCCATTCAGAACCTCTGGAGCATCATCAAAAGGAGTGTCTATGATGGCGGGAGGCAGTTCACATCTAAGCAACAGCTCTGGGAGGGTATTCTGTCCTCATGCAAAACAATTGAAGCAGAAACCATCCAAAACCTGACAAATTCAATGGACGAGAGAGTTCAGAAGCTCCTTTCGAACAAGGGGTCCTATGTGAAAATGTAACATCACCTAGAATAAAGTTTTGAGTTGAAAACTGTTTGATTTCAGTTTCTAACAACCTGCTAATGCTTATAATTTCAAAAATGACCATTTTTTTGGTCTTTATTAAAATGAAAAGGTTGATCGAAAAGTTTGGGGGATCTAAGAGTGTGGCAACCCAGTAGTCATGATTACTTCGAATTCTGACAATATGAGGGTCATGCTGCAGGTAGTGCAGCAAGAAGGCACTTATGTGTCTTGCGCATCTCGGAGCCCCAAAATTATTTTCCGGGCTAGATGCAGCTAAAAATTATTATTAATTTGAAATCTGGTGAAGCTTTAGTATAGATGGCCTAATAGGATCAGTGCTGCACACTGCTACAAAGCCCAAATTATTTTCCAGTCAAGATACAGATAAACATGATTAGTAATTTTAAATCTGGTGGAGCTTATTATAGATGGCCTAATAGAATCAGTGCTGCACACTGCTACAAAGCCCAAATTATTTTCCAGCCAAGATACAGATAAACATGATTAGTAATTTGAAAGCTTAAAACGGTTGGTAGGGTGATTTTAACCAATCATCCATCTTTTACTCTCCCCAGGATGACACAGGGGTAGAAAAGTCGTTTCGGATCCATGATTTGTTCATCTTTATGAACGTGAGTCTGTCTACATTATCAGTGGAGAGCTGCGTGCGCTTATCTGTCAACACACCACCAGCAGCGCTGAACACACGTTCAGACAGAACGCTGGCTGCGGGGCATGACAAGATCTCCAAGGCGTAAGTGGCTAGCTCCGGCCATTTATCCAGATTGGAAGCCCAAAAAGAGCAAGGGTCCAGTGACACAGTCATGGCTTCAATGTTTACTTGGAGATACTCCTGTACCATCGTCTCTAGGCGTTGACTATGTGTCAGACTTCTTGTCTCCTGTGGCCTTGCAAAGGATGGGCTAAAAAAGTGGTGAAATGATTCCGCAAAATTGATGTTACCAGCAGATACTGTGGTTCTGTTACGGTTTGAGTGCTGAACACTTGACGGTCCTACGGTTGGCAAGTTGGAACTGTGAGATTCACTACGTGCACCACTGGTATTTTGTGGAAAAGCACATGTAAGATTCTGCAACAGTCTCTGCTGATACTCCTGCATGCGTGCATCCCTTTCTATGGCAGGAATAAATTCTGCAAATTTACTTTTGTACCGGGGATCTAACAGTGTGGCAACCCAGTAGTCAGGATTATTTCTAATTCTCACAATTCGAGGGTCATGTTGCAGGTAGTGCAGCAAGAAGGCACTCATGTGTGTTGCGCATCCAGGAGCACCAAGTCCCTGTTGTGTTGGTGGCGAGGTAACAATCATGCTTCCTTCCTCTGTCCTCTCCCCCCAACCTCGCACAACAGAAATGTGATCAAGGTCTCCCTCATCTGATGAGTCTTCCATCAGTTCGTCCTCCACTTCTTCCTGGGCTCCTGCACCTTCCTCACTAGTTTGGCTGCTACCATGCGCCCTGGTAAAACCATCTCCCCCACCCTCACATGCCTGCCACCTTGGTGCTGCCGACCGTCTGGACCTTGCAGATGTTAGCCCTTCCGCATACAACTCCTCCTCGTCTACTTCCTCCACCTCCTCTTGTGCCACCACCTGACTCCGAATTCTGTTTAACATGTGCTCCAGCATGTAAATCACCGGAATAGTCATGCTGATAATGGCATCGTCAGCACTAAACATCTTCGTCGCCATTTCAAAACTGTGCAGAAGGGTGCATAGGTCCCTGATCTGAGACCACTGCTCCAGCGTGATTTGCCCCACCTCTGAATCTCGTTGGCCCAGGCTATACGTCAGAACGTATTGCACCAGGGCTTGTCTGTGCTGCCACAGTCGCTGCAACATGTGCAGAGTTGAATTCCACCGGGTAGGCACATCGCATTTTAGCCGGTGAAGTGGCAGGACCAACGACTTCTGTAGAGATGTAAGTCGCTGAGCTGCGGGATGCGAACGGCGGAAGTGAGCACACAGCGACCGTGCCCTCTGCAGAAGGCCATCTAGTCTGGGATAGTGGGCTAAAAATTGCTGGACAACCAGGTTCAACACGTGAGCCATACAAGGCACGTGTGTGACATTGCCCCGGCGAAGGGCCGCACCCAGGTTTGCAGCATTGTCGCACACGGCCTTCCCTGGTTTCAGGTCCAGTGGAGACAACCATTCATGAAATTGGTTCTCCAGAGCTGACCACAACTCCTCAGCTGTGTGACTCACATTTCCCAGACATTTCAATGTAAAAACCGCCTGATGACGTTGAGCCCTACTGCCAGCATAGTAAGGAGGTGTGCAGGATCCCTTCTGCGCAGTTAGAAAGCTTGTGGCATGACCAGACAGGCTTTGGGTGCAGGTGGAAGACCGAGAGGAGGTTGAGGAGGCAGAAGCAGTGGAGGAACTTTGACATAAAGAGAATTGACGCACAACTCGTGGGGACGGCAAGACTTGGACAGCAGCCCCTTGTCCTGCTGTCACCATAGTTACCCAGTGCCCAGTCAGCGACATGTAACGCCCCTGTCCATGCCTACTCGTCCAAGTGTCTGTGGTGAAATGCACCCTGTCACACACAGAGTTTCTCAAAGAAGCGGTGATGTTGTGTGCGACATGCTGGTGGAGCGCAGGCACACCTTTCTTTGAGAAGTAGTGCCGACTGGGCATCTGGTACTGGGGCACTGCGACGGACATAAGGTCTCGAAAATCCTCTGTGTCCACCAGGCGGAAAGGCAGCATTTCTGTAGCCAAGAGCTTACAGATGGTGAAATTCAACCTCTTAGCTTTCTCATGGCTAGGAGGAAATGGTCCTTTACTTGTCCACATCTGAGGGACCGAGGGCTGGCTATTGTGCTTAGACGGGGTTGATAAGGGTGTCCCCGGCAAACTGCCGGTCTGTGAGGAAGATGCAGGCGGACATGTTAGGTTGCCTTGATCCAAAGGTGGTGCTATCGATGTCGGGCAGCGCTCAACACCAGCTGGTGTTACCACCTCCAAAGAAAATGATGACCTGCCAATCACGCTGGCTGTTGCGGGTAAAGAGGTGGCAGGTCTGCGCCCCAAAACAGGTGTGACTGCTGTCCCCCCAGTCACAGAGGATGAAGAGGCCGCGGATGCACAAGATATGGCAGACGGTGGTTGGCCCGGCCGGCTAGGCCGCATTGTAGCACACTGAGCTTCCCACTGCAACTTATGCTTCATGTCCACGTGCCGGTTCATACATGAAGTACTCAAACTATGTATTTTTTGGCCTCTACTTAGCTTTTGCTGACAAATGTTACAGATAACACGAGTTGGGTCATCTTTATCGATCTGAAAAAATGCCCAGGCTATGCAAGGCTTAGCACCCATGCGACCTGAAGAGCCACCACGACTTGTGGTGAGAGGCAGAGTTGTGTTTGAGGATGCAGTTGTTGACGTGCTTCCAGTACTACGTCTCTGTCCAGGAAGGCGCAACCTGACCTCGTCGTCACTAGCATCTTCCTCCACCTCCTCTGCTGACCTCATCTCTTGGCTGAATGTGGGTTGACAGTAAGTGGGATCTCCAACCTCGTCATCATCACCTTGTGCGTTATCACACCCGTCGTCCTCAGAGCCAACCTGTTCCTGCCCTGACAAAAAACTAAAGTTGTCGCTCCAATCAGGTATTTGAGTCTTATCATCGTCTTCCTCATTGTCTCCACCAACAGGAGTTACAGTTTGGGAATGAGGGTCTACATTATAGTCAGAACCTTCTGCGTCTGGTCCTGGATCCGACTCATAAAGATTCTGGGCATCAGTGCAGATCATTTCCTCGTCTGGATTCACAGAAGCGCTGGAGTCGACCTCTGATTCCCAGGCTATAGTATGAGTAAACAGCTCTGCAGACTCAACCATCTGTTCTACCTCATACTCAGACGGGCAGCTGGAGATTTGGGAGCTGTGAGGAAGCAAGTGTGATTGGGGTGACACCTTTGAGGACTGGAGTATTTGTGATGTTGAAGTTGATGTGGAGGAGAGCCCACTTAAAGGAGCACTTGATATCCGTTGAAGCACCTGCTGTTTTTGTGCCTCATCTGGAATTTGTAGCGATTGGCGTGGCCGTAGGAAAGGGATCTTATCACATTGTCCGCTAAAAGAAGTAGACATTTTAGTTTGGCTGGAAGATTGTCTTTCTTCTGCAGATGTTACTGTTGCTTTAACACCTACCCCACGGACACAACCTTTTTTCCCCTTCCCAACACGCCTATTCCCCTTTCCACCAGCAGCAGGCCTTTTTCCACTCATTTTGGTGGTTAACTAATTCACAACTCTGGAGTTGTTTGCACAAAAAAACAATGGATGGGAACCGAGCAGAGCTGAGTGGCCAAACTGTGGTATTAGGCCAAAACTATTGGCTGGGTTAGATGCAGAAAAAAATTATATTCAATTTGCAACCTGATGGAGGTCTGTATAGATGGATTAATAGAACAAGTCCCACACACAGCTAGAAGCCCAATATTTTTTCAGAGGTAGATGCAGAAAAAAATATATTCAGTTTGCAACCTGATGGAGGTCAGTATAGATGGACTAATACAACAAGTCCCACACACAGCTAGAAGCCCAATATTTTTTCAGAGGTAGATGCAGAAAAAAATATATTCAGTTTGCAACCTGATGGAGGTCTGTATAGATGGATTAATAGAACAAGTCCCACACACAGCTAGAAGCCCAATATTTTTTCAGAGGTAGATGCAGAAAAAAAAATATTCAGTTTGCAACCTGATGGAGGTCAGTATAGATGGACTAATACAACAAGTCCCACACACAGCTAGAAGCCAAATATTTTTTCAGAGGTAGATGCAGAAAAAAATATATTCAGTTTGCAACCTGATGGAGGTCTGTATAGATAGATTAATAGAACAAGTCCCACACACAGCTAGAAGCCCAATATTTTTTCAGAGGTAGATGCAGAAAAAAATATATTCAGTTTGCAACCTGATGGAGGTCAGTATAGATGGACTAATACAACAAGTCCCACACACAGCTAGAAGCCCAATATTTTTTCAGAGGTAGATGCAGAAAAAAATATATTCAGTTTGCAACCTGATGGAGGTCAGTATAGATGGACTAATACAACAAGTCCCACACACAGCTAGAAGCCCAATATTTTTTCAGAGGTAGATGCAGAAAAAAATATATTCAGTTTGCAACCTGATGGAGGTCAGTATAGATGGACTAATACAACAAGTCCCACACACAGCTAGAAGCCCAATATTTTTTCAGAGGTAGATGCAGAAAAAAATATATTCAGTTTGCAACCTGATGGAGGTCTGTATAGATGGATTAATAGAACAAGTCCCACACACAGCTAGAAGCCCAATATTTTTTCAGAGGTAGATGCAGAAAAAAATATATTCAGTTTGCAACCTGATGGAGGTCTGTATAGATGGATTAGTAGAACAAGTCCCACACACAGCTAGAAGCTCAATATTTTTTCAGAGGTAGATGCAGAAAAAAATATATTCAGTTTGCAACCTGATGGAGGTCTGTATAGATGGGTTAATAGAACAAGTCCCACACACAGCTAGAAGCCCAATATTTTTTCAGAGGTAGATGCAGAAAAAAATATATTCAGTTTGCAACCTGATGGAGGTCAGTATAGATGGACTAATACAACAAGTCCCACACACAGCTAGAAGCCCAATATTTTTTCAGAGGTAGATGCAGAAAAAAATATATTCAGTTTGCAACCTGATGGAGGTCTGTATAGATGGATTAATAGAACAAGTCCCACACACAGCTAGAAGCCCAATATTTTTTCAGAGGTAGATGCAGAAAAAAATATATTCAGTTTGCAACCTGATGGAGGTCTGTATAGATGGATTAATAGAACAAGTCCCACACACAGCTAGAAGCCCAATATTTTTTCAGAGGTAGATGCAGAAAAAAATATATTCAGTTTGCAACCTGATGGAGGTCTGTATAGATGGATTAATAGAACAAGTCCCACACACAGCTAGAAGCCCAATATTTTTTCAGAGGTAGATGCAGAAAAAAATATATTCAGTTTGCAACCTGATGGAGGTCAGTATAGATGGACTAATACAACAAGTCCCACACACAGCTAGAAGCCCAATATTTTTTCAGAGGTAGATGCAGAAAAAAATATATTCAGATTGCAACCTGATGGAGGTCTGTATAGATGGATTAATAGAACAAGTCCCACACACAGCTAGAAGCCCAATATTTTTCAGAGGTAGATGCAGAAAAAAATATATTCAGTTTGCAACCTGATGGAGGTCTGTATAGATGGATTAATAGAACAAGTCCCACACACAGCTAGAAGCCCAATATTTTTTCAGAGGTAGATGCAGAAAAAAATATATTCAGTTTGCAACCTGATGGAGGTCTGTATAGATGGATTAATAGAACAAGTCCCACACACAGCTAGAAGCCCAATATTTTTTCAGAGGTAGATGCAGAAAAAAATATATTCAGTTTGCAACCTGATGGAGGTCTGTATAGATGGATTAATAGAACAAGTCCCACACACAGCTAGAAGCCCAATATTTTTTCAGAGGTAGATGCAGAAAAAAATATATTCAGTTTGCAACCTGATGGAGGTCTGTATAGATGGATTAATAGAACAAGTCCCACACACAGCTAGAAGCCCAATATTTTTTCAGAGGTAGATGCAGAAAAAAATATATTCAGTTTGAAACCTGATGGAGGTCAGTATAGATGGACTAATACAACAAGTCCCACACACAGCTAGAAGCCCAATATTTTTTCAGAGGTAGATGCAGAAAAAAATATATTCAGTTTGCAACCTGATGGAGGTCTGTATAGATGGATTAATAGAACAAGTCCCACACACAGCTAGAAGCCCAATATTTTTTCAGAGCTAGATGCAGAAAAAAATATATTCAGTTTGCAACCTGATGGAGGTCTGTATAGATGGATTAATAGAACAAGTCCCACACACAGCTAGAAGCCCAATATTTTTTCAGAGGTAGATGCAGAAAAAAATATATTCAGTTTGCAACCTGATGGAGGTCTGTATAGATGGATTAATAGAACAAGTCCCACACACAGCTAGAAGCCCAATATTTTTTCAGAGGTAGATGCAGAAAAAAATATATTCAGTTTGCAACCTGATGGAGGTCTGTATAGATGGATTAATAGAACAAGTCCCACATACAGCTAGAAGCCCAATATTTTTTCAGAGCTAGATGCAGAAAAAAATTATATTCAATTTGCAACCTGATGGAGGTCAGTATAGATGGACTAATAGAATGATGCTATGCCCAAAAGATTTTACTTCACTAGGTGCAGTAAAAAAATTGGTATTCTATACACAGGTGGTATATCTTGCAACACAGATAGGCTACTCCACTGACTAACACACTCTGCAATAGGCCAAAAAGGATTAGCTTTGCTAGATTCAGCCAAATGCTGTGAAAAAAACTTGCACAGCACTGGCACAGACCTGCCTGGCAAAAACTGATAGGAACTGATGTAACCTAGTCCTGAAAAGGACTCCAATTACAATTAGTCTTTACTCCCACAATCTATCTATTTAAGAGCACAGACCTGCCTGATAAAAGTCGTAGGAAATGCTGTAACCTAGTCCTTAAAAGGACTGCAATCACAACTATTCCCTACTCCCAAGCTATCTGTAGATTTGTGCGAAAATTGGCTTGAAATTAACAAGGTATAGCGCACACAGCAACAGCGGTGCCGTCTAACACGCAGCTGCAGCAGTGAGAAAATGGTGGCGACGGGGAAAATGGCTTGGTCTTATAGGGCAAGGACATGTGACATACACTGCCAATGACACATGCCCTTGCTTGTGTGAAAAAAAGCACTTCGCTCCGTGTGTGCGCTGCTGATAGGCTGACAGATTGCACCTCCCCACTGCAAATGCGGGAAAGAGAAAAAAAAATGGAGATCTTCATTGTTCCTGCAGAGATCCATCCCCTGCCCCTCCCCCCCCCCCCGCTGTACACTCAAACTGCGTATTAACATTAATTTTCATCATTACTGAGAAAAAATCCAGTTATGATTTTGGTACACGAACAGTTATCGAACATAACCTCGAACAGCCGAATTTTACTCAAATTGTTCGTGTTCGCCGAACGGCTCGAACACCGCCCAAAACAGTTCGAATTTGAGATTGGCGAACAGTTCGAGTAGAACAACGCTCATCTCTAGTCTTGATAAGCTTCTGTGACCTCCACGTCTCTTCCAAGGGGCATTAAAACCGCATGGTTAAACCACTCTGAACTCCACAGCTCTTCCAAGAGGCATTGATATTGTCTTTTTATTCAACTGTTACCTCCACCAATCTTCCAATGTGCATTGATTATGTTTTTTTTTCCAATGCGACCTCCACCACTCTTCGAAGGGGATTTGAAAGTCTTTTTAATCCACTGCGACCTCCACCACTCTTCCAAGGGGCATTAAAAAAATCTTGTTAAGCTACTCAGACCTCCATGTCCCTTCCACGGGGCATTGATATTGTCTTTTTATTCCACTGCGACCTCCACCACTCTTCCAAGGGGCATTGATATTGTCTTTTTAATCCACTGTGACCTCCACCACTCTTCCAAGGGACATTGATATTGTCTTTTTATTCCACTGCGACCTCCACCACTCTTCCAAGGGGCATCGATATTGACTTTTTAATCCACTTCGACCTCCACCACTTTTCCAAGGGGCATTAAAACCGTCTTGTTATGCCACTGTGACCTCCACGTCTCTTCCAAGGGGCATTAAAACCGTCAATTTAAACCACTCTGAACTCCACAGCTCTTGCAAGAGGCATTGATATTGTCTTTTTATTCCACTGTAACCTACACCACTCTTCCAAGGGGCATTGATTTTGTCTTTTTAATCCACTGCGACCTCCATCTCTCTTCCAAGAAGCATTAAAACAGTCTTGTTTAGCTACTGTGACCTCCACCTCTATTCCACGGTGCCTTAAAACCTTCTGGTTAAACCACTGTAAACTCCACAGCTCTTCCAAGGGGCAATGATATTGTCTTTTTATTCCACTGTAACCTCCACAACTCTTCCAAGGGGCATTGATATTGTCTTTTTATTCCACTGCGACCTCCACCTCTCTTCCAAGGGGCATTAAAACAATATTGTTAAGCTACTGTGACCTCCAAGTCTCTTCCACGAGGCACTGATATTGTCTTTTTATTCCACTGCGACCTCCACATCTCTTCCAAGTGGAATTGATATTGTCTTTTCTTTCCACTGCGACCTCCACCACTCTTCCACGGGGCATTGATATTGTCTTTTTAATCCACTGCGACCTTCACCACTCTTCCAGGGGGCATTAAAACAGTTTTGTTAAGCTCCTGTGACCTCCACGTCTCTTCCAAGGGGCATTAAAACCATCTGGTTAAACCACTCTGAACTCCACAGCTCTTCCAAGAGGCATTGATATTGTCTTTTCATTCGACTGTAACCTCCACCACTCTCCAAGGGGCATTAAAACCATCTTGTTAAGCTACTGTGACCTCCACTTCTTTTCCAAGGGGCATTAAAACCGTCAATTTAAACCACTCTGAACTCCTCAGCTCTTTCAAAAGGCATTAATATTGTCTTTTTATTCCACTGTAACCTCCACCACTCTTCCAAGGGGCATTGATTTTGTCTTTTTAATCCACTGCAACCCCCATTACTCTTCCAAGAAGCATTAAAACCGTCTTGTTTAGCTACTGTGACCTCCATGTCTATTCCACGGTGCCTTAAAACCTTCTGGTTAAACCACTGTGAACTCCACTGCTATTCCAAGGGGCATTGATATAGTCTTTTTATTCCACTGTAACTTCCACCACTCTTCCAAGGGGCATTGATATTGTCTTTTTATTTTACTGCGACCTCCAACACTCTTCCATGAGGCATTAATATTGTCTTTTTATTCCACTGAAACCTCCACCACTCTTCCAAGGGTCATTGATATTGTCTTTTTATTCCACTGTAACCTCCACCACTCTTCCAAGGGGCATTGATATTGTCTTTTTATTCCACTGTGACCTCCACCTCTCTTCCAAGGGGCATTAAAACAATCTTGTTAAGCTACTGTGACCTCCAAGTCTCTTCCACGAGGCATTGATATTGTCTTTTTATTTCATTGCGACCCCCACATCTTTTCCAAGGGGAATTGATATTGTCTATTTATTCCACTGCGACCTCCACCACTCTTCTAAGGGGCATTGCTATTGTCTTTTTATTCCACTGTGACCTCCACCTCTCTTCCAAGGGGCATTAAAACAATCTTGTTAAGCTACTGTGACCTCCAAGTCTCTTCCACGAGGCATTGATATTGTCTTTTTATTCCACTGCGACCCCCACATCTTTTCCAAGGGGAATTAATATTGTCTATTTATTCCACTGCGACCTCCACCACTCTTCCAAGGGGCATTAAAACAGTCTTGATAAGCTACTGTGACCTTCCCGTCTCTTCCAAGGGGCATTAAACCGTCTGGTTAAACCACTCTGTACTCCACAGCTCTTCCAAGAGGCATTGATATTGTCTTTTTATTCGACTGTAACCTCCATCACTCTTCCAAGGGGCATTGATATTGTCTCTGTTTTCCACTGCGACCTCCACCACTCTACCAAGGGGCTTTGATATTGTCTTTTTTATCCACTGCGACCTCCACGTCTCTTCCAAGGGGCATTAAAACCGTCTTGTTATGCTACTGTGACCTCCACGTCCCTTCCACTGGGCATTGTTATTTTCTTTTTATTCCATTGCGACCTCCACCACTCTTCCAAGGGGCATTTAAACCGTCTTGTTAAGCTTCTGTGACCTCAAAGTCTCTTCCAAGGGACAAAAAAAACGTCTGGTTAAACCGTTCTGAGCTCCACAGCTCTTCCAAGGGGTATTGACAATGTCTTTTTATTCCTTTGTAACCTTCTGCACTCTTCCAAGTGCATTGATATTGTCTTTTCATTCCTCTGCGACGTCCACGACTCTTCCAAGGGGCATTAAAACCATCTTGTTAAGTTACTGTGACCTCCAAGTTTCTTACACAGGGCATTGATATTGTCTTTTTATTCCACTGTAACCTCCACCACTCTTCCAAGGGGCATTGATATTGTCTTTTTATTCCACTGTAACCTCCACCAATCTTCCAAGGGGCATTGTTATTGTCTTTTTATTTCACTGCGACCTCCACAACTTTTCTAAGGGGCATTGAAACTGCTTTTAAATCCACAACGATCTCCACCACTCTTACAAGGGGCATTAAAACAGTCTTGTTAAGCTACTGTGACCTCCTCGTCTCTTCCAAGGGGCATTAAAACAGTCTGGTTAAACACTCTGAACTCCACAGCTCTTCCAAGAGGCATTAATATTGTCTTTTTATTCCACTGTGACCTCCACGTTTCTTGCAAGGGTCATTGATATTTTCTTTTTATTTAATTGGAACCTCCACCACTTTTCCAAGGGGCATTGATTTTGTCTTTTTATTCCACTGTAACCTCCACCATTCTTCCAAGGGACATTGATATTGTCTTTTTTTCCACTGTAACCTCCACCACTCTTCCAAGGGGCATTGCTATTGTCTTTTTAATCCACTGCGACCTCTACCACTCCTCCACGGGGCTTTAAAACAGTCTTGATAAGCTTCTGTGACCTCCATGTCTCTTCCAAGGGGCATTAAAACCGCATGGTTAAACCACTCTGAACCCCACAGCTCTTCCAAGAGGCACTGATATTGTCTATTTATTCAACTGTTACCTCCACCAATCTTCCAATGGGCATTGATATTGTTTTTTTTTCCAATGCGACCTCCACCACTCTTCGAAGGGGATTTGATAGTCTTTTTAATCCACTGCGACCTCCACCACTCTTCCAAGGGGCATTAAAACCGTCTTGTTAAGCTACTCAGACCTCCACGTCCCTTCCACGGGGCATTGATATTGTCTTTTTATTCCACTGCGACCTCCACCACTCTTCCAAGGGGCATTGATATTGTCTTTTCATTCCACTGCGACCTCCACCACTCTTCCAAGGGGCATCGATATTGTCTTTTTAATCCACTTCGACCTCCACCACTTTTCCAAGGGGCATTAAAACCGTCTTGTTATGCTACTGTGACCTCCACGTCTCTTCCAAGGGGCATTAAAACCGTCAATTTAAACCACTCTGAACTCCACAGCTCTTGCAAGAGGCATTGATATAGTCTTTTTATTCCACTGTAACCTCCACCACTCTTCCAAGGGGCATTCATTTTGTCTTTTTAATCCACTGCGACCTCCATCTCTCTTCCAAGAAGCATTAAAACAGTCTTGTTTAGCTACTGTGACCTCCACCTCTATTCCACTGTGCCTTAAAACCTTCTGGTTAAACCACTGTAAACTCCACAGCTCTTCCAAGGGGCAATGATATTGTTTTTTATTCCACTGTAACCTCCACCACTCTTCCAAGGTGCATTGATATTGTCTTTTTATTTTACTGCGACCTCCACCACTCTTCCAATTGGCATTAATATTGTCTTTTTATTCCACTGCGACCTCCACCACTCTTCCAAGGGTCATTGATATTGTCTTTTTATTCCACTGTAACCTCCACCACTCTTCCAAGGGGCATTGATATTTTCTTTTTATTTAATTGGAACCTCCACCACTTTTCCAAGGGGCATTGATTTCGTCTTTTTATTCCACTGTAACCTCCACCATTCTTCCAAGGGACATTGATATTGTCTTTTTCTTCCACTGTAACCTCCACCACTCTTCCAAGGGGCATTGATATTGTCTTTTTAATCCACTGCGACCTCTACCACTCCTCCAAGGGGCTTTAAAACAGTCTTGATAAGCTTCTGTGACCTCCACGTCTCTTCCAAGGGGCATTAAAACCGCATGGTTAAACCACTCTGAACTCCACAGCTCTTCCAAGAGGCACTGATATTGTCTATTTATTCAACTGTTACCTCCACCAATCTTCCAATGGGCATTGATATTGTTTTTTTTTCCAATGCGACCTCCACCACTCTTCGAAGGGGATTTGATAGTCTTTTTAATCCACTGCGACCTCCACCACTCTTCCAAGGGGCATTAAAACCGTCTTGTTATGCTACTGTGACCTCCACGTCTCTTCCAAGGGGCATTAAAACTGTCAATTTAAACCACTCTGAACTCCACAGCTCTTGCAAGAGGCATTGATATTGTCTTTTTATTCCACTGTAACCTCCACCACTCTTCCAAGGGGCATTGATTTTGTCTTTTTAATCCACTGCGACCTCCATCTCTCTTCCAAGAAGCAATAAAACAGTCTTGTTTAGCTACTGTGACCTCCACCTCTATTCCACTGTGCCTTAAAACCTTCTGGTTAAACCACTGTAAACTCCACAGCTCTTCCAAGGGGCAATGATATTGTCTTTTTATTCCACTGTAACCTCCACCACTCTTCCAAGGGTCATTGATATTGTCTTTTTATTCCACTGTAACCTCCACCACTCTTCCAAGGGACATTGATATTGGTTCTGTTTTCCACTGCGACCTCCACCACTCTTCCAAGGAGCTTTGATATTGTCTTTTTTATCCACTGCAACCTACACCACTCTTCCAAGGGGCATTAAAACCGTCTTGTTATGATACTGTGACCTCCACGTCCCTTCCACGGGGCATTGTTATTGTTTTTTATTCCATTGCGACCTCCACCACTATTCCAAGGGGCATTAAAACCGTCTTGTTAAGCTACTGTGACCTCCAAGCCTCTTCCAAGGGGCAAAAAAAACGGCTGGTTAAACCGCTCTGAGCTCCACAGCTCTTCCAAGGGGCATTGACAATGTCTTTTTATTTCTTTGTATCCTTCTGCACTCTTCCAATTGCATTGATATTGTCTTTTTATTCCTCTGCGACGTCCACGACTCTTCCAAGGGGCATTAAAACCGTCTTGTTAAGCTACTGTGACCTCCAAGTTTCTTACACAGGGCATTGATATTGTCTTTTTTTCCACTGTATCCTCCACCACTCTTCCAAGGGGCATTGATATTGTCTTTTTATTACACTGTAACCTCCACCAATCTTTCAAGGGGCATTGATATTGTCTTTTTTTCCACTGTAACCTCCACCACTCTTCCAAGGGGCATTGATATTGTCTTTTTATTACACTGTAACCTCCACCAATCTTTCAAGGGGCATTGATATTGTCTTTTAAATCCACAACGATCTCCACCACTCTTGCAAGGGGCATTAAAACAGTCTTGTTAAGCTACTGTGACCACCTCGTCTCTTCCAAGGGGCATTAAAACCGTCTGGTTAAGCACTCTGAACTCCAAGGCTCTTACAAGAGGCATTGATATTGTCTTTTTATTCGACTGTAACATCCACCACTCTTCCAAGCGGCATTGATATTGTCTGTTTATTCCACTGCGACCTCCCCCACTCTTGCAAGGGACATTGATATTGTCTTTTTAATCAACTGCGACCTCCACCTCTCTTCCAAGGGGTCATTAAAACCGTCTTGTGAAGCTACTGTGACCTCCACGTCCCTTCCAGGGGGCATTGATATTGTCTTTTTATTCCACTGCGACCTCCACCACTCTTCCAAGGGGCATTGATATTGTCTTTTTAATCCACTGCGACATCCACCACTCTTCGAAGGGGCATTGATATTGTATTTTTAATCCACTGCGACCTCCACCACTCTTCCAAGCGGCATTAAAACCGTCTTGTTAAGCTACTGTCATCTCCACGTCCCTTCCAATGGGCATTAAATCCGTCAATTTAAGCCACTCTGAACTCCACAGCTCTTGCAAGGGGCATTGATATTGTCTTTTTATTCCAATGTAACCTCAAGCACTCTTCCAAGGGCCATTGATATTGTCTTTTTAATCCACTTCGACCTCCACCACTTTTCCAAGGGGCATTAAAACCGTCTTGTTATGCTACTGTGACCTCCACGTCTCTTCCAAGGGGCATTAAAACCGTCAATTTAAACCACTCTGAACTCCACAGCTCTTGCAAGAGGCATTGATATTGTCTTTTTATTCCACTGTAACCTCCACCACTCTTCCAAGGGGCATTGATTTTGTCTTTTTAATCCACTGCGACCTCCATCTCTCTTCCAAGAAGCATTAAAACAGTCTTGTTTAGCTATTGTGACCTCCACCTCTATTCCACTGTGCCTTAAAACCTTCTGGTTAAACTACTGTAAACTCCACAGCTCTTCCAAGGGGCAATGATATTGTCTTTTTATTCCACTGTAACCTCCACCACTCTTCCAAGGGGCATTGATATTGTCTTTTTATTTTACTACGACCTCCACCACTCTTCCAATTGGCATTAATATTGTCTTTTTATTCCACTGCGACCTCCACCACTCTTCCAAGGGTCATTGATATTGTCTTTTTATTCCACTGTAACCTCCACCACTCTTCCAAGGGGCATTGATATTATCTTTGTATTCCACTGCGACCTCCACCTCTCTTCCAAGGGGCATTAAAACAATCTTTTAAGCTACTGTGACCTCCAAGTCTCTTCCACGACGCACTGATATTGTTTTTTTATTCCACTGCGATCTCCACATCTCTTCCAAGTGGAATTGATATTGTCTTTTTTTTCCACTGCGACCTCCAGCACTCTTCCACTGGGCACTGATATTGTCTTTTTAATCCACTGCGACCTCCACCACTCTTCCAAGGGGCATTAAAACAGTTTTGTTAAGCTACTGTGACCTCCACGTCTCTTCCAAGGGGCATTAAAACCATCTGGTTAAACCACTCTGAACTCCACAGCTCTTCCAAGAGGCATTGATATTGTCTTTTCATTCGACTGTAACCTCCACGACTCTTCCAAGGGGCATTTAAACCGTCTTGTTAAGCTACTGTGACCTCCAAGTTTCTTACACAGGGCATTGATATTGTCTTTTTTTCCACTGTAACCTCCACCACTCTTCCAAGGGGCATTGATATTGTCTTTTTATTACACTGTAACCTCCACAAATCTTTCAAGGGGCATTGATATTGTCTTTTTATTCCACTGCGACCTCCACCACTTTTCTAAGGGGCATTGATATTGTCTTTTAAATCCACAACGATCTCCACCACTCTTGCAAGGGGCATTAAAACAGTCTTGTTAAGCTACTGTGACCTCCTCGTCTCTTCCAAGGGGCATTAAAACCGTCTGGTTAAACACTCTGAACTCCACAGCTCTTACAAGAGGCATTGATATTGTCTTTTTATTCGACTGTAACATCCACCACTCTTCCAAGCAGCATTGATATTGTCTGTTTATTCCACTGCGACCTCCACCACTCTTGCAAGGGACATTGATATTGTCTTTTTAATCAACTGCGACCTCCACCTCTCTTCCAAGGGGTCATAAAACCGTCTTGTGAAGCTACTGTGACCTCCACGTCCCTTCCAGGGGGCATTGATATTGTCTTTTTATTCCACTGCGACCTCCACCACTCTTCCACGGGGCATTGATATTGTCTTTTTACTCCACTGCGACCTCCACCACTCTTCCAAGGGGCATTAAAACAGTTTTGTTAAGCTACTGTGACCTCCACGTCTCTTCCAAGGGGCATTAAAACCATCTGGTTAAACCACTCTGAACTCCACAGCTCTTCCAAAAGGCATTGATATTGTCATTTCATTCGACTGTAACCTCCACCACTCTTCCAAGGGGCATTAAAACCATCCTGTTAAGCTACTGTGACCTCCACTTCTTTTCCAAGGGGCATTAAAACCGTCAATTTAAACCACTCTGAACTCCTCAGCTCTTGCAAAAGGCATTGATATTGTCTTTTTATTCCACTGTAACCTCCACCACTCTTGCAAGGGGCATTGATTTTGTCTTTTTAATCCACTGCGACCTCCATCACTCTTCCAAGAAGCATTAAAAACCGTCTTGTTTAGCTAATGTGACCTCCACGTCTATTACACGGTGCCTTAAAACCTTCTGGTTAAACCACTGTGAACTCCACAGCTATTCCAAGGGGCATTGATATAGTCTTTTTATTCCACTGTAACTTCCACCACTCTTCCAAGGGGCATTGATATTGTCTTTTTATTTTACTGCGACCTCCAACACTCTTCCATGAGGCATTAATATTTTCTTTTTATTCCACTGAAACCTCCTCCACTCTTCCAATGGTCATTGATATTGTCTTTTTATTCCACTGTAACCTCCACCACTCTTCCAAGGGGCATTGATATTTTCTTTTTATTCCACTGCGACCTCCACCTCTCTTCCAAGGGGCATTAAAACCATCTTGTTAAGCTACTGTGACCTCCAAGTCTCTTCCACGAGGCATTGATATTGTCTTTTTATTCCACTGCGACCTCCACATCTTTTCCAAGGGGAATTGATATTGTCCTTTTATTCCACTGCGACCTCCACTACTCTTCTAAGGGGCATTGATATTGTCTTTTTAATCCACTGCGACCTCCACCACTCTTCCAAGGGGCATTAAAACAGTCTGGATAAGCTACTGTGACCTCCACGTCTCTTCCAAGGGGCATTTAACCATCTGGTTAAACCACTCTGTACTTCCCAGCTCTTCCAAGAGGCATTGATATTGTCTTTTTATTCGACTGTAACCTCCACCACTCTTCCAACGGGCATTGATATTGTTTCTGTTTTCCACTGAGACCTCCACCACTCTTCCAAGGGGCTTTGATATTGTCTTTTTTATCCACTGCGACCTACACCACTCTTCCAAGGGGCATTAAAACCGTCTTGTTATGATACTGTGACCTCCACGTCCCTTCCACGGGGCATTGTTATTGTCTTTTTATTCCATTGCGACCTCCACCACTCTTCCAAGGGGCATTAAAACCGTCTTGTTAAGCTACTGTGACCTCCAAGCCTCTTCCAAGGGGGAAAAAAAACGGCTGGTTAAACCGCTCTGAGCTCCACAGCTCTTCCAAGGGGCATTGACAATGTCTTTTTATTTCTTTGTATCCTTCTGCACTCTTCCAAGTGCATTGATATTGTCTTTTTATTCCTCTGCGACGTCCACGACTCTTCCAAGGGGCATTAAAACCGTCTTGTTAAGCTACTGTGACCTCCAAGTTTCTTACACAGGGCATTGATATTGTCTTTTTTTCCACTTTAACCTCCACCACTCTTCCAAGGGGCATTGATATTGTCTTTTTATTACACTGTAACCTCCACCAATCTTTCAAGGGGCATTGATATTGTCTTTTTATTCCACTGCGACCTCCACCACTTTTCTAAGGGGCATTGATATTGTCTTTTAAATCCACAACGATCTCCACCACTCTTGCAAGGGGCATTAAAACAGTCTTGTTAAGCTACTGTGACCTCCTCGTCTCTTCCACGGGGCATTAAAACCGTCTGGTTAAACACTCTGAACTCCACAGCTCTTACAAGAGGCATTGATATTGTCTTTTTATTCGACTGTAACATCCACCACTCTTCCAAGCGGCATTGATATTGTCTGTTTATTCCACTGCGACCTCCACCACTCTTGCAAGGGACATTGATATTGTCTTTTTAATCAACTGCGACCTCCACCTCTCTTCCAAGGGGTCATTAAAACTGTCTTGTGAAGCTACTGTGACCTCCACGTCCCTTCCAGGGGGCATTGATATTGTCTTTTTATTCCACTGCGACCTCCACCACTCTTCCAAGGGGCATTGATATTGTCTTTTTAATCCACTGCGACATCCACCACTCTTCGAAGGGGCATTGATATTGTCTTTTTAATCCACTGTGACCCCCACATCTCTTCAAAGGGGCATTAAAACGGTCAATTTAAACCACTCTGAACTCCACAGCTCTTCCAAGGAGCACTGTTAATGTCTTTTTATTCCACTCTAACCTCCACCACTCTTCCAAGGGGCATTGACATTGTCTATTTATTCCACTGCGACCTCCACCACTCCTCCAAGGGGCATTAAGACCATCTTGTTAAGCTACAGGTACCTCCACAACTCTTCTATGGGGCATTGATATTGTCTTTTTATTCCACTGTAACCTCCACCACTCTTCCAAGGGGCATTGATTTTGTATTTTTTTTCCACTGCGACCTCTAATACTCTTCCAACGGGCATTGATATCGTCTTTTTAATCCACTGCAACCTCCACCACTCTTCCAAGGGGCATTAAAGCCGTCTTGTTAAGCTACTGTCACGTCCATGTCTATTCCAATGGGCATTTTTATTGTCTGTTTAATCCCCTGTAACCTCCGCCACTCTTCCAAGGTGCATTTAAACCGTCTTGTTAAGCTACTGTGACCTCCACGTCCCTTCCACGGGGCATTGATATTGTCTTTTTATTCCACTGCGACCTCCACCACTCTTCCAAGGGTCATTGATATTGTCTTTTTAATCCACTACGAACTCCACCACTCTTCCAAGGGGCATTAAAACCGACTTGTTATGCTACTGTGACGTCGACTTCTCTTCCAAGGGGCATTAAAACCATCTGGTTAAACCACTCTGAACTCCACAGCTCTTCCAAAGGGCATTATTATTGTTTTTTATTCCTCTATAACCTCCACCACTCTTCCAGGGGGCATTGATATTGTCTTTTTGTTCCATTGCGACCTCCACCACTCCTCCAAGAGGCATTAAAACCGTCTTGTTAAGCTACTGTGACCTCCACGTCTCTTCCACAGGGCATTGAAATTGTCTTTTTATTCCACTGTAACCTCCACCACTCGTTCAATGGGCATTGATATTGTCTTTTTATTCCACTGCGACCTCCACCACTCTTCCAAGGGGCATTGATAATGTCTTTTTATTCCACTGCGACCTCCACCACTCTTCCAAGGCTCATTGATATTGTCTTTTTAATCCACTGCGACCTCCACCACTCTTCCAAGGGGCATTAAAACCATCTTGTTAAGCTATTGTGACCTCCACATCTCTTCCACGGGGCATTGATATTGTCTTTTTATTTAACTGTAACCTCCACCACTGTTCGAAGAAGCATTGATATTGTCTTTTTATTCCACTGTAACCTCCATCACTCTTCCAAGGGGCATTGATATTGTCTTTTTATTCAACTGTAACCTCCACCACTCTTCCAAGGGGCATTGATATTGTCTTTTTATTCCACTACGAACTCCACCACTCTTCCAAGGGGAATTAAAACGGTCTTGTTATGCTACGGTGACGTCGACTTTTCTTCCAAGGGGCATTAAAACCATCTGGTTAAACCACTCTGAACTTCACAGCTCTTCCAAGGGGCATTTGTATTGTCTTTTTATTCCACTCTAACCTCCACCACTCTTCCAAGGGGCATTGACATTGTCTTTTTTTTCCACTGCGACCTCCACCACTCTTCCAAGGGGCATTAAAACCATATTGTTAAGATACAGTGACCTCCACATCTATTCCACGGGGCATTGATATTGTCTTTTTATTTCACTGTAACCTCCACCAATCTTCCAAGGGGCATTGATATTGTTTTTTTATTCCACTGCGACCTCCACCACTCTTCCAAGGGGCATTAAAACCGTCTTGTTAAGTTACTGCTACCTCTATGTCTCTTCCAAGGAGCGTTAAAACAGTCTGGTTATACCACTCTGAACTCCACAGCTCTTCCAAGGGGCATTATTATTGTCTTTTTATTCCTCTGTAACCTCCACCACTCTTCCAGGGGACTTTGATATTGTCTTTTTATTCCACTGCGACCTCCACCAGTCCTCCAAGGGGCATTAAAACCGTCTTGTTAAGCTAGTGTGACCTCCACGTCTCTTCCACAGGGCATTGAAATTGTCTTTTTATTCCACTCTAACCTCCACCACTCTTCCAAGGGGCATTGATAATGTCTTCTTATTCCACTGCGACCTCCACCACTCTTCCAAGGCTCATTGATATTGTCTTTTTAATCCACTCCGACCTCCACCACTCTTCCAAGGGGCATTAAAACCATCTTGCTAAGCTATTGTGACCTCCACATCTCTTCCACGTGGCATTGATATTGTCTTTTTATTTAACTGTAACCTCCACCACTATTCCAAGGGGCATTGATATTGTCTTTTTATACCACGGTAACCTCCATCACTCTTCCAAGGGTCATTGATATTGTCTTTTTATTCAACTGTAACCTCTACCACTCTTCCAAGGGGCATTGATATTGTCTTTTTATTCTACTGCGACCTCCACCACTCTTCCAAGGGGCATTCATATTGTCTTTTTAATCCACTGCGACCTCCACCACTCTTCCAAGGGGCATTAAAACCGTCTTGTTAAGCTACTGTCACCTCCACGTCCCTTCCAATGGGCATTAAATCCGTCAATTTAAACCACTCTGAACTCCACATCTCTTGCAAGGGGCATTGATATTGTCTTTTTATTCCAATGTAACCTCAAGCAGTCTTCCAAGGGCCATTGATATTGTCTTTTTATTCCACTGCACTTCCACCTCTCTACCAAGGGGCATTAAAACTGTCTTGTTAAGCTATTGTGACCTACACGTCCCTTCCAAGGTGCATTAAAACCGTCAATATAACCACTCTGAACTCCACAGCTCTTGCAAGAGGCATTGATATTGTCTTTTTACTCCACTGTAACCTACAGCAATCTTTCAAGGTGCATTGATATTGTCTTTTTATTCCACTACAACTTCCACCACTCTCCCAAGGTGCATTAAAAACAGTTTGTTTAGCTACTGTAACGTCCATGTCTATTCCACGGGACATTGATATAGTCTTTTTATTCCACTGTATCCTTCACCACTCTTCCAAGGGATATTGATATTGTCTTTTTATTTCACTGAGACTTCCACCTCTCTTCTAAGGGGCATTGATATTGTCTATTTAATCCACTGCGACCTCCACCACTCTACCAAGAGGCATTAAAACAGTCTTGTTAAGCTACTGTGACCTCCACATCTCTTCCAAAGGGCATTAAAACCGTCTGGTTAAACCACTCTGAACTCCACAGCTCTTCCAAGGGTCATTGATATTGTCTTTTTATTCCACTGTAACCTCCACCATTCTTTCAAGGGGTATTGATATTGACTTTTTAATGTACTGCGACCTCCACAACTCTTCCAAGGGGCATTAGGACCATCTGGTTAAAACACTCTGAACTCCATAGCTCTTTCAAGAGGCATTGATATTGTCTTTTTATTTCACTGTAACCTTCACCACTCTTTCAAGGAGCATTGATATTGTCTTTTTATTCCACTGCGACGTCCACCACTCTTCCAAGGTGCATTAAAACTGTCTTGTTAAGCTACTGTGACCTCCACGTGTCTTCTACTTGGCATTGATATTGTCTTTTTATTCAACTGTGACCTCCACCACTTTTCCAAGGGGCATTAAAACCATCTTGTTAATCTACTGTGACCTCCACGTCTCTTCCAATGGGCAATAAAACAATCTGTTTAATCCACTCTGAACTCCACAGCTCTTCCAAGGGGCATTGGTATTGTCTTTTTATTCCACTCTAAGCTCCACCACTCTTCCAAGGGTCATTGACATTGTCATTTTATTCCACTGCGACCTCCATCATTCTTCCAAGGGGCATTGATATTGTCTTTTTATTCCACTGCCATCTCCACCACTCTTCCAAGGGGCATTGATATTGTCTTTTTAATCCACTGTGACTTCCACCACTTTTCCAAGGGGCATTAAAAACGTCTTTTAAGCTACTGTGACCTCCACGTCACTTCCAATGGGCATTAAAACCGTCTGGTTAAACCACTCTGAACTCCACAGCTCTTCCAAGGGGCATTGGTATTGTCTTTTTATTCCACTCTAACCTACACCACTCTTGCAAGGGGCATTTACATTGTATTTTATTCCACTGCGACCTCCACCATTCTTCCAAGCGGCATTAAAACTGTCTTGTTAAGCTACAGTGACCTCCACATCTCTTCCACGGGGCATTGATATTGTCTTTAAATTCCACTGTAACATCCACCACTCTACCAAGGGGCATTGATATTGTATTTTTATTCCACTGCGACCTCCACCACTCTTCCAAAGGGCATTGATATTGTCTTTTTAATCCACTGCGACCTCCACCACTCTTCCAAAGGGCATTAAAACCATCTTCTTAAGCTACTGTGACCTCCACATCTCTTCCACGGGGCATTGATATTGTCTTTTTATTCCACTGCGACCTCAACCACTCTTCCTCGGGGCATTGATATTGTCTTTTTAATCCACTGCAGCCTCCACCACTCTTCCATGTCTCATTAAAACAGTCTTGTTAAGCTACTGTGACCTCCAGGTCTCTCCCAAGGGGTATTAAAACCGTATGGTTAAACCAATCTGAACTCCACAGATCTTCCAAGGGGCATTGATATTGTCTTTTTATTCCACTGTATCCTCCACCACTCTTCCAAGGGGAATTGATATTGTCTTTTTATTCCACTGCGATCTCCACCACTCTTCCAAGGGGCATTAAAACCGTCTTGTTAAGCTATTGTGACCTCCATGTCTCTTCCACAGGGCATTGATATTGTCTTTTTATTCCACTGGAACCTCCAACACTCTTCCAAGGTGCATTGATATTGTCTTTTTATTCCACTGAGACTTCAACCACTCCTTCAAGGAAAATTGACATTGTCTTTTTAATCCACTTCGACGTCCACCACTCTTCCAAGGGGCATTAAAACAGTCTTGTTAATCTACTGAGACCTCCAAGTCTCTTCCAAGGGGCATTAAAACCGTCAATTTAAACCACTCTCAACTCCACAGCTCTTGCTAGGGGCTTTGATATTGTTTTTTATTCCACTGTAACCTCCAGCACTCTTCCAAGGGTCATTGATATTGTCTTTTTATTCCACTGCGACTTTCACCTCTCTTCCAAGGGACATTAAAACCGCCTTGTTAAGCTACTGTGACATCCACGTCCCTTTCACGGGGCATTGATATTGTCTTTTTATTCCACTGTAAACTCCACCACTCTTCCAAGGGTCATTGATATTGTCTTTTTATTCCACTGCGAACTCCAACACTTTTCCAAGGGGCATTAAAAACGTCTTTTTAAGCTACTGTGATCTCCACGTCACTTCCAATTGGCATTAAAACCGTCTCGTTTAACTACTCTTAACTCCACTGCTCTTCTAAGGGGCATTGATATTGTTTTTTTATTCCACTGCGACCTCCAATACTCTTCCAAGGGGCATTGATATTGTCTTTTTATTCCACTGCGACCTCCACCACTCTTCTAATGGGCATTTATATTGTCTTTTTAATCAACTGCGACCTCCACCACTTGTCCAAGGGCCATTGAAACCATGTTGTTAAGCTACTTTGACCTCCACGTCAATTCCACGGGGCATTAAAACCGTCAATTTAAACCACTCTCAACTCCACAGCTCTTGCAAGCGGCTTTGATATTGTTTTTTATGCCACTGTAACCTCCAGCACTCTTCCAAGGGGCATTGATATTGTCTTTTTATTCCACTGCGACTTTCACCTCTCTTCCAAGGGGCATTGATATTGTCTTTTTATTTCCCTGCCACCTCCACCACTCTTCCAAGGGTCATTGATATTGTCTGTTTAATCCACTGCAACCTCCACCACTTTTCCAAGGGGCATTAAAAACGTCTTTTTAAGCTACTGTGACCTCCACGTCACTTCCAAAGGGCATTAAAACCGTCTAGTTTAACAACTCTAAACTCCACTACTCTTCCAAGGGGCATTGATATTGTCTTTTCAATCCACTGTTACCTCCACCACTCTTCCAAGGGGCATTGATATTGTCTTTTTATTCCACTGCGACCTCCACCACTCTCCTGAGGGGCATTGATATTGTCTTTTTAATCAACTGCGACCTCCACCACTCTTCCAAGGGCCATTAAAACCTTGTTGTTAAGCTACTTTGACCTCCACGTCAATTTCACAGTGCATAGATATTGCCTTTTTATTCCACTGCAACCTCCACCACTCTTCCAAGGGGCATTGATATTGTCTTTTTAATCAACTGTTACCTTTCCACTCTTCCAAGGGGCATTAAAACCGTCTTGTTAAGCTACTGTGACCTCCACGTCTCTTCCACTGGGCATTGATATTTTCTTTTTTTTCCACTGTAACCTCCACCACTCTTCCAAAGGGCTTTGACATTGTCTTTTTATTCCACTGCGATCTTCACCACTCTTCTAAGGGGCATTGATATTGTTTTTTTAATCCACTGCGACCTCCACCACTCTTCCAAGGGCCATTAAAACCTTGTTGTTAAGCTACTTTGACCTCCACGTCAATTTCACAGGGCATAGATATTGCCTTTTTATTCCACTGCAACCTCCACCACTCTTCCAAGGGGCATTGATATTGTCTTTTTAATCAACTGTTACCTTTCCACTCTTCCAAGGGGCATTAAAACCGTCTTGTTAAGCTACTGTGACCTCCACGTCTCTTCCACTGGGCATTGATATTTTCTTTTTTTTCCACTGTAACCTCCACCACTCTTCCAAAGGGCTTTGATATTGTCTTTTTATTCCACTGCGATCTCCACCACTCTTCTAAGGGGCATTGATATTGTCTTTTTAATCCACTGCGACCTCCACCACTTTTCCATGTGGCATTAAAACCGTCTTATTAAACTACTGTGACCTCCACTTCTCTTCCAAGGGGCATTAAAGCCGTCAATTTAAACCACTCTGAACTCCACAGCTCTTGCAAAAGCCATTGATATTGTCTTTTTATTCCATTGTAATCTCCAGCACTCTTCCACGGGGCATTGATATTGTCTTTTTATTCCACTGCGACCTCCACATCCCTTCCAAGGGGAATTGATATTGTCTTTTTATTCCACTGTGACCTCCACCACTCTTCAAAGGTGCATTGATATTGTCTTTTTAATCCACTTCGACCTCCACCACTCTTCCAAGGGGCATTAAAACAGTCTTGATAAGCTACTGTGACCTCCACGTCTCTTCCAAGGGGCATTACACCGTTTGGTTAAACCACTCTGTACACCACAGCTCATCAAAGGGGCATTGATATTGTCTTTTTATTCCACTGCGACTTCCACCTCTCTTCTAAGGGGCATTGATATTGTCTTTTTAATCCACTGTAACCTCCATCACTTTTCCTATGGGAATTGATATTGTCTTTTTATTATCATTATTATTATTATTATTATTATTTATTATTATAGGGCCATTTGTTCCATGGCGCTTTACATGTGATAGGGATATACATAACAAAAGCATTTACATAATCTTAACAAAACGAGTCAGCGACTGGTACAGTAGGAGCGAGGACCCTGCCCGCGAGGGCTCACATTCTAGAAGGGATGGGTGAGGATTAGTGTTGAGCGAGCACTAAAATGCTCGGGTGCTCGAAGCTCGGACCGAGCTCACCGTGATACTCGAGTGCTCGACCCGAGCAACGAGCCCAATGTTAGTCTATGGGAGACTCGAGCATTTTTGCGGTGTCACCCCCGGCAGTCTTTTAAAAGCCTAACAAGTGCCCAAAACGATAGTGACAGTGCTCAAATGACATGGGGACAGCATGGGTATCGCCCCAGGAAGCATTTCTGACCCCCAGGTCACTGCTGTCAACAACGTGGTCAGAGGTATTAAGCCACTTTTACGGGCTGACAATAAAACGTTCAAAAACGAAAGTGAAACTTTTTTCCTGTGAAATATGTTAAGGAACATCGTTTCCAGAGTAAAGACTTGTGTATAAGTTAAAATAAATGACCAAAAACAAAAATACTCCTCCACACCTTCGGCTATGTTCACAAGTAGCATTTTTTATGCGTTTTTGCACTTTTGTATTGCTTTCAACTATGACAAATGCATTCACCGTGAAATGTCATTTTAACATTTTACAACCTTATCTGGCCATGTGCTGTGTGACACATGCATAAAGTGCTGAAAAGACATTGGAACAGCATGGGGAAGACCCCTGGAAGCATCTCTGACTCCCAGGTCACTGTCTAAAAGTGTGCCCATCATAAGTGATCCTTACCGCATCAGAAGATGTAGACTTGCAACTATCCCCATGCAAGTTCTAGTCCCAGGGCAGTGTTCAATTGTGCCTCCCCCATTCCTTGCAATACAAGCTCAAGTATGCAGCCTGCCACCCACCCACCCCCAGGCTGCAATACCATACTGCTTGCTTGCTTGAACTTGAAATTGGGCCTTTTAGGCATGTGGAGGTGGAATCTGGCCACCACGTCATGGCTGTGTTGGCGGCCTGGTATCCATACTCAGTCCACAGCCGCCTGGTGGCCGGGTGTCCCCGCTTGCTCCCCAGCCTCCAGGGGGTGGCCGGGTGTCCATACTCGGTCCCCAGCCACCCCTATTTGTCCCGGTAACCTTTCCCACACTTTTCTTAGCCTGGCCTGCTTTAGGGCAGCATTGGCCGAGCCCACCGGACTATCAGACTCCTCCCGTGGGCCCTGGCTTCTCCATCAGGGGAGTTGAGAGTGCCAAGGTGAGGAGCATGATGAGGATGATAGAAGTTAGCATCTGCTTTGTTTTGTTGTAATGCAAGCGCATGTATGTAGTAGCGGCTAGGCCTGAGGTGGTCAGCGTTTTGGCGCATATCCTACCTCCTCCGAGGATTGCTGGATGTTTTCCTGCTACTGTCCAAGTTCTATGACTCCCGTTAAAACAAAGCTTCAGGTGATAAATGATGGATGAGGTAGTGGCAAAGGAGAAAGAGCAGGAGGAACAGGGACCATTCACATCAATATCAGGCCAGTCCACCAGATATGTCTTGTAGGATATGTTTCTGTAACAAAAGGAGCAGTTCGGCTACACAGTTAGAGGGCATACAGTGAGTGCAATGCCTACCAAAATTTTCGAACCACTCCAATGCCCCTTGGAAATGACATGGAGGTCAGAGGGCGTTAACTAAACCTTTTTTTCCATTTATAGCAACTGGGTCTCCCGTGCACTGTTGGCCTAAACAGTGAATGGAAGGCTTTCCAAAAATTATGAGGAACTGCAATGCCCCTTACAAGAGCCATGTGTGGCACCCCAAGGGCCTGGTCACCACAGTAATAGAGATATTACGTCGGAGAGCAAGTGGGAGGTTTCCTGGTCAGGATCCCTTAAACATGCAACATCCTCCTGCCCCAATCCTGGGAGGGGAGAATTCTGCCCTTATAAACTGGATCTGGGGCGGGGTTGAGTGAGTCAGAGAACAGTCAGAGTCAGAGTGAGAGCAAGGGAAAGTAACAGCAAGGAGCTCTGTAGGAGCTAGGAGCTAAAGACCTGGGGCTGGAAGCTGAGCAGAGCTCGCCCTGGCAGAAGACAATAGGAACCAGACACAGGAGTCCGAAGCTGTGAGGACTTATATATCCAGCAGCAGAAACCAGTCAGCAGGGGATTTCAGGTACTCTGGCCATAGAAGCCCGGAGGCTCAGTCACAAGCAAGGGACCAGCACCGCCGTCGTGGAGCGGAGGCTAACAGAAGGCCCCAAGTCACCAGCCATACGGGTGAGCACTACACGGTACACTCAGGGACGTGGGCTACTTCTACCCGCTTACAGCAAGGTAGCCAGGAAGAGTGCAGACAGACGGGGAGGCCTACAACTCCACCTGGCCAGGGGAACTCCTGCTTGCTCACAGACTGACCAGGCCTCTTATGCTAGCCAGTACTCCAGGGAGGGTCTACCTTATAATCATCAGTAAAGACCCTGAACTGCACTGCAAAGACTCTGAGTCACTCCTGCTGAGCTCGTGCACCATCACCCCCATCATCCACATTCACTGCCCTGAGGCTATACTCCTCCCGAGGGGAGTTATCCCATTCTATGCTGCGCACACAACACCAGCCTCAGCGGTCTGCCTCGCAGCGGTGGTACTCCCTGACCGCAATCCATGGGTGGCACAGTCGGACAATTAACTTCAAAACCAAAGAAAGACTGCCACTGGTTTGACCAGCCTGAGCTACGGGACCGGGTCAACGTCACGGAGACTACAGACCCCAGAGACCCGGGTATCCCACACACGTGTACACACGGCCCAGGGGGCGCGTCACATGCAGTACAGCATATTACAAACATAAGTCCCATTATTGGGGAGTGGGTGTCCCATGGTATTTGCTTATGCTTTCCAAGCAAAAGCTGCCAAAAATTAGGACGGAGCAACTTGCAATGCCCCTTACAAGAGCCATGCAGTACAGCATATTACAAACATAAGTCCCATTATTGGGGAGTAGGTGTCCCATAGTATTTGCTTATGCTTTCCCAGTAAAAGCTGACAAAAATTAGGATGGAGCAACTTGCAATGCCCCTTACAAGAGCCATGCAGTACAGCATATTACAAACATAAGTCCCATTATTGATGAGTGGGTGTCCCATAGTATTTGCTTATGCTTTCCAAGCAAAAGCTGCCAAAAATTAGGACGGAGCAACTTGCAATGCCCCTTACAAGAGCCATGCAGTACAGCATATTACAAACATAAGTCCCATTATTGGGGAGTGGGTGTCCCATAGTATTTGCTTATGCTTTCCAAGCAAAAGCTGCCAAAAATTAGGACGGAGCAACTTGCAATGCCCCTTACAAGAGCCATGCAGTACAGCATAATACAAACATAAGTCCCATTATTGGGGAGTGGGTGTCCCATAGTATTTGCTTATGCTTTCCCAGCAAGAGCTGCCAAAAAATAGGACGGAGCAACTTGCAATGCCCCTTACAAGAGCCATGCAGTACAGCATATTACAAACATAAGTCCCATTATTGGAGAGTGGGTGTCCCAGAGTTTTTGCTTATGCTTTCCCAGAAAAAGCTGCCAAAAATTAGGACGGAGCAACTTGCAATGCCCCTTACAAGAGCCATGCAGTACAGCATATTACAAACATAAGTCCCATTATTGGGGAGTGGGTGTCCCATAGTATTTGCTTATGCTTTCCCAGCAAAAGCTGCCAAAAATTAGGACGGAGCAACTTGCAATGCCCCTTACAAGAGCCATGCAGTACAGCATATTACAAACATAAGTCCCATTATTGGGGAGTGGGTGTCCCATAGTATTTGCTTATGCTTTCCAATCAAAAGCTGCCAAAAATTAGGACAGAGCAACGTGCAATGCCCCTTACAAGAGCCATGCAGTACAGCATATTACAATCATAAGTCCCATTATTGGGGAGTGGGTGTCCCATAGTATTTTCTTATGCATTCCCAGCAAAAGCTGCCAAAAATTAGGGCGGAGCAACTTGCAATGCCCCTTACAAGAGCCATGCAGAACAGCATATTACAAACATAAGTCCCATTATTGGGGAGTGGGTGTCCCATAGTATTTGCTTATGCTTTCCCAGCAAAAGCTGCCAAAAATTAGGACGGAGCAACTTGCAATGCCCATTACAAGAGCCATGCAGTACAGCATATTACAAACATAAGTCCCATTATTGTTGATTGGGTGTCCCATAGTATTTGCTTATGCTTTCCAAGCAAAAGCTGCCAAAAAATAGGACGGAGCAACTTGCAATGCCCCTTACAAGAGCTATGCAGTACAGCATAGTACAAACATAAGTCCCATTATTGGGGAGTGGGTGTCCCATAGTATTTGCTTATGCTTTCCCAGCAAAAGCTGCCAAAAATTAGGACGGAGCAACTTGCAATGCCCCTTACAAGAGCCATGCAGTACAGCATATTACAAACATAAGTCCCATTATTGGGGAGTGGGTGTCCCATAGTATTTGCTTATGCTTTCCCAGTAAAAGCTGCCAAATATTAGGACAGAGCAACTTGCAATGCCCCTTACAAGAGCCATGCAGCACAGCATATTACAAACATAAGTCCCATTATTGGGGAGTGGGTGTCCCATAGTATTTGCTTATGCTTTCCCAGCAAAAGCTGCCAAAAATTAGGACGTAGCAACTTGCAATGCCCCTTACAAGAGCCATGCAGTACAGCATATTACAAACATAAGTCCCATTATTGGGGAGTGGGTGTCCCATAGTATTTGCTTATGCTTTCCAAGCAAAAGCTGCCAAATATTAGGACGGAGCAACTTGCAATGCCCCTTACAAGAGCCATGCAGTACAGCATATTACAAACATAAGTCCCATTATTGGGGAGTGGGTGTCCCATAGTATTTGCTTATGCTTTCCCAGCAAAAGCTGCCAAAAATTAGGACGGAGCAACTTGCAATGCCCCTTACAAGAGCCATGCAGTACAGCATATTACAAACATAAGTCCCATTATTGGGGAGTGGGTGTCCCATAGTATTTGCTTATGCTTTCCCAGCAAAAGCTGCCAAAAATTAGGACGGAGCAACTTGCAATGCCCCTTACAAGAGCCATGCAGTACAGCATATTACAAACATAAGTCCCATTATTCGGGAGTGGGTGTCCCATAGTATTTGCTTATGCTTTCCCAGCAAAAGCTGCCAAAAATTAGGACGGAGCAACTTGCAATGCCCCTTAAAAGAGCCATGCAGTACAGCATATTACAAACATAAGTCCCATTATTGGGGAGTGGGTGTCCCATAGTATTTGCTTATGCTTTCCAATCAAAAGCTGCCAAAAATTAGGACAGAGCAACTTGCAATGCCCCTTACAAGAGCCATGCAGTACAGCATATTACAATCATAAGTCCCATTATTGGGGAGTGGCTGTCCCATAGTATTTTCTTATGCATTCCCAGCAAAAGCTGCCAAAAATTAGGACGGAGCAACTTGCAATGCCCCTTACAAGAGCCATGCAGTACAGCATATTACAAACATAAGTCCCATTATTGGGGAGTGGGTGTCCCATAGTATTTGCTTATGCTTCCCAAGCAAAAGCTGCCAGAAATTAGGACGGAGCAACTTGCAATGCCCCTTACAAGAGCCATGCAGTACAGCATATTACGAACATAAGTCCCATTATTGGGGAGTGGGTGTCCCACAGTATTTGCTTATGCTTTCCCAGCAAAAGCTGCCAAAAATTAGGACGGAGCAATTTGCAATGCCCCTTACAAGAGCCATGCAGTACAGCATATTACAGACATAAGTCCCATTATTGGGGAGTGGGTGTCCCATAGTATTTGCTTATGCTTTCCCAGCAAAAGCTGCCAAAAATTAGGACGGAGCAACTTGCAATGCCCCTTACAAGAGCCATGCAGTACAGCATATTACAAACATAAGTCCCATTATTGGGGAGTGGGTGTCCCATAGTATTTGCTCATGCTTTCCCAGCAAAAGCTGCCAAAAATTTGGACCGAGCAAATTGCAATGCCCCTTACAAGAGCCATGCAGTACAGCATATTACAAACATAAGTCCCATTATTGGGGAGTGGGTGTCCCATAGTATTTGCTTATGCTTTCCCAGTAAAAGCTGCCAAATATTAGGACAGAGCAACTTGCAATGCCCCTTACAAGAGCCATGCAGCACAGCATATTACAAACATAAGTCCCATTATTGGGGAGTGGGTGTCCCATAGTATTTGCTTATGCTTTCCCAGCAAAAGCTGCCAAAAATTAGGACGTAGCAACTTGCAATGCCCCTTACAAGAGCCATGCAGTACAGCATATTACAAACATAAGTCCCATTATTGGGGAGTGGGTGTCCCATAGTATTTGCTTATGCTTTCCAAGCAAAAGCTGCCAAATATTAGGACGGAGCAACTTGCAATGCCCCTTACAAGAGCCATGCAGTACAGCATATTACAAACATAAGTCCCATTATTGGGGAGTGGGTGTCCCATAGTATTTGCTTATGCTTTCCCAGCAAAAGCTGCCAAAAATTAGGACGGAGCAACTTGCAATGCCCCTTACAAGAGCCATGCAGTACAGCATATTACAAACATAAGTCCCATTATTGGGGAGTGGGTGTCCCATAGTATTTGCTTATGCTTTCCCAGCAAAAGCTGCCAAAAATTAGGACGGAGCAACTTGCAATGCCCCTTACAAGAGCCATGCAGTACAGCATATTACAAACATAAGTCCCATTATTCGGGAGTGGGTGTCCCATAGTATTTGCTTATGCTTTCCCAGCAAAAGCTGCCAAAAATTAGGACGGAGCAACTTGCAATGCCCCTTACAAGAGCCATGCAGTACAGCATATTACAAACATAAGTCCCATTATTGGGGAGTGGGTGTCCCATAGTATTTGCTTATGCTTTCCAATCAAAAGCTGCCAAAAATTAGGACAGAGCAACTTGCAATGCCCCTTACAAGAGCCATGCAGTACAGCATATTACAATCATAAGTCCCATTATTGGGGAGTGGCTGTCCCATAGTATTTTCTTATGCATTCCCAGCAAAAGCTGCCAAAAATTAGGACGGAGCAACTTGCAATGCCCCTTACAAGAGCCATGCAGTACAGCATATTACAAACATAAGTCCCATTATTGGGGAGTGGGTGTCCCATAGTATTTGCTTATGCTTCCCAAGCAAAAGCTGCCAGAAATTAGGACGGAGCAACTTGCAATGCCCCTTACAAGAGCCATGCAGTACAGCATATTACGAACATAAGTCCCATTATTGGGGAGTGGGTGTCCCACAGTATTTGCTTATGCTTTCCCAGCAAAAGCTGCCAAAAATTAGGACGGAGCAATTTGCAATGCCCCTTACAAGAGCCATGCAGTACAGCATATTACAAACATAAGTCTCATTATTGGGGAGTGGGTGTCCCATAGTATTTGCTTATGCTTTCCCAGCAAAAGCTGCCAAAAATTAGGACGGAGCAATTTGCAATGCCCCTTACAAGAGCCATGCAGTACAGCATATTACAGACATAAGTCCCATTATTGGGGAGTGGGTGTCCCATAGTATTTGCTTATGCTTTCCCAGCAAAAGCTGCCAAAAATTAGGACGGAGCAACTTGCAATGCCCCTTACAAGAGCCATGCAGTACAGCATATTACAAACATAAGTCCCATTATTGGGGAGTGGGTGTCCCATAGTATTTGCTTATGCTTTCCCAGCAAAAGCTGCCAAAAATTTGGACCGAGCAAATTGCAATGCCCCTTACAAGAGCCATGCAGTACAGCATATTACAAACATAAGTCCCATTATTGCGGAGTGGGTGTCCCATAGTATTTGCTTATGCTTTCCCAGCAAAAGCTGCCAAAAATTAGGACGTAGCAACTTGCAATGCCCCTTACAAGAGCCATGCAGTACAGCATATTACAAACATAAGTCCCATTATTGGAGAGTGGGTGTCCCATAGAATTTGCTTATGCTTTCCAATCAAAAGCTGCCAAAAATTAGGACGGAGCAACTTGCAATGCCCCTTACAAGAGCCATGCAGTACAGCATATTACAAACATAAGTCCCATTATTGGGGAGTGGGTGTCCCATAGTATTTGCTTATGCTTTCCCAGCAAAAGCTGCCAAAAATTAGGACGGAGCAACTTGCAATGCCCCTTACAAGAGCCATGCAGTACAGCATAATACAAACATGAGTCCCATTATTGGGGAGTGGGTGTCCCATAGTATTTGCTTATGCTTTCCCAGCAAAAGCTGCCAAAAATTAGGACGGAGCAACTTGCAATGCCCCTTACAAGAGCCATACAGTACAGCATATTACAAACATAAGTCCCATTATTGGGGAGTGGGTGTCCCATAGTATTTGCTTATGCTTTCCCAGCAAAAGCTGCCAAAAATTAGGACGGAGCAACTTGCAATGCCCCTTACAAGAGCCATGCAGTACAGCATATTACAAACATAAGTCCCATTATTGGGGAGTGGGTGTCCCATAGTATTTGCTTATGCTTTCCCAGCAAAAGCTGCCAAAAATTAGGACGGAGCAACTTGCAATGCCCCTTTCAAGAGCCATGCAGTACAGCATATTACAGACATAAGTCCCATTATTGGGGAGTGGGTGTCCCATAGTATTTGCTTATGCTTTCCCAGCAAAAGCTGCCAAAAATTAGGACGGGTCAACTTGCAATGCCCCTTACAAGAGCCATGCAGTACAGCATATTACAAACATAAGTCCCATTATTGGGGAGTGGGTGTCCCATAGTATTTGCTTATGCTTTCCCAGCAAAAGCTGCCAAAAATTAGGACGGAGCAACTTGCAATGCCCCTTACAAGAGCCATGCAGTACAGCATATTACAAACATAAGTCCCATTATTGGAGAGTGGGTGTCCCATAGAATTTGCTTATGCTTTCCAAGCAAAAGCTGCCAAAAATTAGGACGGAGCAACTTGCAATGCCCCTTACAAGAGCCATGCAGTACAGCATATTACAAACATAAGTCCCATTATTGGGGAGTGGGTGTCCCATAGTATTTGCTTATGCTTTCCCAGCAAAAGCTGCCAAAAATTAGGTCGGAGCAACTTGCAATGCCCCTTACAAGAGCCATGCAGTACAGCATATTACAAACATAAGTCCCATTATTGCGGAGTGGGTGTCCCATAGTATTTGCTTATGCTTTCCCAGCAAAAGCTGCAAAAATTAGGATGGAGCAACTTGCAATGCCCCTTACAAGTGCCATGCAGTACAGCATATTACAAACATAAGTCCCATTATTGGGGAGTAGGTGTCCCATAGTATTTGCTTATGCTTTCCCAGTAAAAGCTGCCAAAAATTAGGACGGAGCAAATTGCAATGCCCCTTACAAGAGCCATGCAGTACAGCATAATACAAACATAAGTCCCATTATTGGGGAGTGGGTGTCCCATAGTATTTGCTTATGCTTTCCCAGCAAAAGCTGCCAAAAATTAGGATGGAGCAATTTGCAATGCCCCTTACAAGAGCCATGCAGTACAGCATATTACAAACATAAGTCCCATTATTGGGGAGTGGGTGTCCCATAGTATTTGCTTATGCTTTCCTAGCAAAAGCTGCCAAAAATTAGGATGGAGCAACTTGCAATGCCCCTTACAAGAGCCATGCAGTACAGCATATTACAAACATAAGTCCCATTATTGGGGAGTGGGTGTCCCATAGTATTTGCTTATGCTTTCCAAGCAAAAGCTGCCAAAAATTAGGACGGAGCAACTTGCAATGCCCCCTACAAGAGCCATGCAGTACAGCATATTACAAACATAAGTCCCATTATTGGGGAGTGGGTGTCCCATAGTAGTTGCTTATGCTTTCCCAGCAAAAGCTGCCAGAAATTAGGACAGAGCAACTTGCAATGCCCCTTACATGAGCCATGCAGTACAGCATATTACAAACATAAGTCCCATTATTGGGGAGTGGGTGTCCCATAGTATTTGCTTATGCTTTCCCAGCAAAAGCTGCCAAAAATTAGGACGGAGCAACTTGCAATGCCCCTTACAAGAGCCATGCAGTACAGCATATTACAAACATAAGTCCCATTATTGGAGAGTGGCTGTCCCATAGTATTTGCTTATGATTTCCCAGCAAAAGCTGCCAAAAATTAGGACGGAGCAACTTGCAATGCCCCTTACAAGAGCCATGCAGTACAGCATATTACAAACATAAGTCCCATTATTGGGGAGTGGGTGTCCCATAGTTTTTGCTTATGCTTTCCCAGAAAAAGCTGCCAAAAATTAGGACGGAGCAACTTGCAATGCCCCTTACAAGAGCCATGCAGTACAGCATATTACAAACATAAGTCCCATTATTAGGGGGTATGTGTCCCATAGTATTTGCTTATGCTTTCCCAGTAAAAGCTGACAAAAATTAGGATGGAGCAACTTGCAATGCCCCTTACAAGAGCCATGCAGTATACAGCATATTACAAACATAAGTCCCATTATTGTTGAGTGGGTGTCCCATAGTATTTGCTTATGCTTTCCAAACAAAAGCTGCCAAAAATTAGGACGGAGCAACTTGCAATGCCCCTTACAAGAGCCATGCAGTACAGCATATTACAAACATAAGTCCCATTATTGGGGAGTGGGTGTCCCATAGTATTTGCTTATGCTTTCCCAGTAAAAGCTGCCAAATATTATTACAGAGCAACTTGCAATGCCCCTTACAAGAGCCATGCAGTACAGCATATTACAAACATAAGTCCCATTATTTTGGAGTGGGTGTCCCATAGTAGTTGCTTATGCTTTCCCAGCAAAAGCTGCCAGAAATTAGGACGGAGCAACTTGCAATGCCCCTTACATGAGCCATGCAGTACAGCATATTACAAACATAAGTCCCATTATTGGGGAGTGGGTGTCCCATAGTATTTGCTTATGGTTTCCCAGCAAAAGCTGCCAAAAATTAGGACGGAGCAACTTGCAATGCCCCTTACAAGAGCCATGCAGTACAGCATATTACAAACATAAGTCCCATTATTGGGGAGTGGGTGTCCCATAGTTTTTGCTTATGCTTTCCCAGAAAAAGCTGCCAAAAATTAGGACGGAGCAACTTGCAATGCCCCTTACAAGAGCCATGCAGTACAGCATATTACAAACATAAGTCCCATTATTAGGGAGTATGTGTCCCATAGTATTTGCTTATGCTTTCCCAGTAAAAGCTGACAAAAATTAGGATGGAGCAACTTGCAATGCCCCTTACAAGAGCCATGCAGTACAGCATATTACAAACATAAGTCCCATTATTGTTGAGTGGGTGTCCCATAGTATTTGCTTATGCTTTCCAAGCAAAAGCTGCCAAAAATTAGGACGGAGCAACTTGCAATGCCCCTTACAAGAGCCATGCAGTTCAGCATATTACAAACATAATTCCCATTATTGGGGAGTGGGTGTCCCATAGTATTTGCTTATGCTTTCCCAGGAAAAGTTGCCAAAAATTAGGACGGAGCAACTTGCAATGCCCCTTACAAGAGCCATACAGTACAGCATATTACAAACATAAGTCCCATTATTGGGGAGTGGGTGTCCCATAGTATTTGCTTATGCTTTCCAAGCAAAAGCTGCCAAAAATTAGGACGGAGCAACTTGCAATGCCCCTTACAAGAGCTATGCAGTACAGCATAGTACAAACATAAGTCCCATTATTGGGGAGTGGGTGTACCATAGTATTTGCTTATGCTTTCCAAGCAAAAGCTGCCAAAAATTAGGACGGAGCAACTTGCAATGCCCCTTACAAGAGCCATGCAGTACAGCATATTACAAACATAAGTCCCATTATTGGGGAGTGGGTGTCCCATAGTATTTGCTTATGCTTTCCCAGTAAAAGCTGCCAAATATTATTACAGAGCAACTTGCAATGCCCCTTACAAGAGCCATGCAGTACAGCATATTACAAACATAAGTCCCATTATTGGGGAGTGGGTGTCCCATAGTATTTGCTTATGCTTTCCCAGCAAAAGCTGCCAAAAATTAGGACGTAGCAACTAGCAATGCCCCTTACAAGAGCAATGCAGTACAGCATATTACAAACATAAGTCCCATTATTGTGGAGTGGGTGTTCCATAGTATTTGCTTATGCTTTCCCAGCAAAAGCTGCCAAAAATTAGGACGTTGCAACTTGCAATGCCCCTTACAAGAGCCATGCAGTACAGCATATTACAAACATAAGTCCCATTATTGGGGAGTGGGTGTCCCATAGTATTTGCTTATGCTTTCCAAGCAAAAGCTGCCAAAAATTAGGACGGAGCAACTTGCAATGCCCCTTACAAGAGCCATGCTGTACAGCATATTACAAACATAAGTCCGATTATTGGGGAGTGGGTGTCCCATAGTATTTGCTTATGCTTTCCCAGCAAAAGCTGCCAAAAATTAGGACGGAGCAACTTGCAATGCCCCTTACAAGAGCCATGTAGTACAGCATATTACAGACATAAGTCCCATTATTGGGGAGTGGGTGTCCCATAGTATTTGCTTATGCTTTCCCAGCAAAAGCTGCCAAAAATTAGGATGGAGCAACTTGCAATGCCCCTTACAAGAGCCATGCAGTACAGCATATTACAAACATAAGTCCCATTATTGGAGAGTGGGTGTCCCATAGAATTTGCTTATGCTTTCCAAGCAAAAGCTGCCAAAAATTAGGACGGAGCAACTTGCAATGCCCCTTACAAGATCCATGCAGTACAGCATATTACAAACATAAGTCCCATTATTGGGGAGTGGGTGTCCCATAGTATTTGCTTATGCTTTCCCAGCAAAAGCTGCCAAAAATTAGGACGGAGCAACTTGCAATGCCCCTTACAAGAGCCATGCAGTACAGCATATTACAAACATAAGTCCCATTATTGCGGAGTGGGTGTCCCATAGTATTTGCTTATGCTTTCCCAGCAAAAGCTGCCATAAATTAGGATGGAGCAACTTGCAATGCCCCTTACAATTGCCATGCAGTACAGCATATTACAAACATAAGTACCATTATTGGGGAGTAGGTGTCCCATAGTATTTGCTTATGCTTTCCCAGTAAAAGCTGCCAAAAATTAGGACGGAGCAACTTGCAATGCCCCTTACAAGAGCCATGCAGTACAGCATAATACAAACATAAGTCCCATTATTGGGGAGTGGGTGTCCCATAGTATTTGCTTATGCTTTCCCAGCAAAAGCTGCCAAAAATTAGTATGGAGCAACTTGCAATGCCCCTTACAAGAGCCATGCAGTACAGCATATTACAAACATAAGTCCCATTATTGCGGAGTGGGTGTCCCATAGTATTTGCTTATGCTTTCCCAGCAAAAGCTGCCAAAAATTAGGACGGAGCAACTTGCAATGCCCCTTACAAGAGCCATGCAGTACAGCATATTACAAACATAAGTCCCATTATTGGGGAGTGGGTGTCCCATAGTATTTGCTTATGCTTTCCCAGCAAAAGCTGCCAGAAATTAGGACGGAGCAACTTGCAATGCCCCTTACAAGAGCCATGCAGTACAGCATATTACAAACATAAGTCCCATTATTGGGGAGTGGGTGTCCCATAGTATTTGCTTATGCTTTCCCAGCAAAAGCTGCCAAAAATTAGGATGGAGCAACTTGCAATGCCCCTTACAAGAGCCATGCAGTACAGCATATTACAAACATAAGTCCCATTATTGGGGAGTGGATGTCCCATAGTATTTGCTTATGCTTTCCCAGCAAAAGCTGCCAGAAATTAGGATGGAGCAACTTGCAATGCCCCTTACAAGAGCCATGCAGTACAGCATATTACAAACATAAGTCCCATTATTGGGGAGTGGGTGTCCCATAGTATTTGCTTATGCTTTCCCAGCAAAAGCTGCAAGAAATTAGGACGGAGCAACTTGCAATGCCCCTTACAAGAGCCATGCAGTACAGCATATTAAAAACATAAGTCCCATTATTGGGGAGTGGGTGTCCCATAGTATTTGCTTATGCTTTCCCAGCAAAAGCTGCCAAAAATTAGGACGGAGCAACTTGCAATGCCCCTTACAAGAGCCATGCAGTACAGCATATTACAAACATAAGTCCCATTATTGGGGAGTGGGTGTCCCATAGTATTTGCTTATGCTTTCCCAGCAAAAGCTGCCAAAAATTAGGATGGAGCAATTTGCAATGCCCCTTACAAGAGCCATGCAGTACAGCATATTACAAACATAAGTCCCATTATTGGGGAGTGGGTGTCCCAGAGTATTTGCTTATGCTTTCCCAGCAAAAGCTGCCAAAAATTAGGATGGAGCAACTTGCAATGCCCCTTACAAGAGCCATGCAGTACAGCATATTACAATCATAAGTCCCATTATTGGGGAGTGGATGTCCCATAGTATTTGCTTATGCTTTCCCAGCAAAAGCTGCCAGAAATTAGGATGGAGCAACTTGCAATGCCCCTTACAAGAGCCATGCAGTACAGCATATTACAAACATAAGTCCCATTATTGGGGAGTGGGTGTCCCATAGTATTTGCTTATGCTTTCCCAGCAAAAGCTGCCTGAAATTAGGACGGAGCAACTTGCAATGCCCCTTACAAGAGCCATGCAGTACAGCATATTAAAAACATAAGTCCCATTATTGGGGAGTGGGTGTCCCATTGTATTTGCTTATGCTTTCCCAGCAAAAGCTGCCAAAAATTAGGACGGAGCAACTTGCAATGCCCCTTACAAGAGCCATGCAGTACAGCATATTACAAACATAAGTTCCATTATTGGGGAGTGGGTGTCCCATAGTATTTGCTTATGCTTTCCCAGCAAAAGCTGCCAAAAATTAGGATGGAGCAATTTGCAATGCCCCTTACAAGAGCCATGCAGTACAGCATATTACAAACATAAGTCCCATTATTGGGGAGTGGGTGTCCCATAGTATTTGCTTATGCTTTCCCAGCAAAAGCTGCCAAAAATTAGGATGGAGCAACTTGCAATGCCCCTTACAAGAGCCATGCAGTACAGCATATTACAAACATAAGTCCCATTATTGGGGAGTGGATGTCCCATAGTATTTGCTTATGCTTTCCCAGCAAAAGCTGCCAGAAATTAGGACGGAGCAACTTGCAATGCCCCTTACAAGAGCCATGCAGTACAGCATATTACAAACATAAGTCCCATTATTGGGGAGTGGATGTCCCATAGTATTTGCTTATGCTTTCCCAGCAAAAGCTGCCAGAAATTAGGACGGAGCAACTTGCAATGCCCCTTACAAGAGCCATGCAGTACAGCATATTACAAACATAAGTCCCATTATTGGGGAGTGGGTGTCCCATAGTATTTGCTTATGCTTTCCCAGCAAAAGCTGCCAAAAATTAGGACGGAGCAACTTGCAATGCCCCTTACAAGAGCCATGCAGTACAGCATATTACAAACATAAGTCTCAATATTGGGGAGTGGGTGTCCCATAGTATTTGCTTATGCTTTCCCAGCAAAAGCTGCCAAAAATTAGGACGGAGCAACTTGCAATGCCCCTTACAAGAGCCATGCAGTACAGCATATTACAAGCATAAGTCCCATTATTGGGGACTGGGTGTCCCTTAGTATTTGCTTATGCTTTCCAAGCAAAAGCTGCCAAAAATTAGGATGGAGCAACTTGCAATGCCCCTTACAAGAGCCATGCAGTACAGCATATTACAAACATAAGTCCCATTATTGGGGAGTGGGTGTCCCATAGTATTTGCTTATGCTTTCCATTCAAAAGCTGCCAAAAATTAGGACAGAGCAACTTGCAATGCCCCTTACAAGAGCCATGCAGTACAGCATATTACAAACATAAGTCCCATTATTGGGGAGTGGGTGTCCCATAGTATTTGCTTATGCTTTCCATTCAAAAGCTGCCAAAAATTAGGACAGAGCAACTTGCAATGCCCCTTACAAGAGCCATGCAGTTCAGCATATTACAATCATAAGTCCCATTATTGGGGAGTGGGTATCCCATAGTATTTGCTTATGCATTCCCAGCAAAAGCTGCCAAAAATTAGGATGGAGCAACTTGCAATGCCCCTTACAAGAGCCATGCAGTACAGCATATTACAATCATAAGTCCCATTATTGGGGAGTGGGTGTCCCATAGTATTTGCTTATGCATTCCCAGCAAAAGCTGCCAAAAATTAGGACGGAGCAACTTGCAATGCCCCTTACAAGAGCCATGCAGTACAGCATATTACAAACATAAGTCCCATTATTGGGGAGTGGGTGTCCCATAGTATTTGCTTATGCTTTCCAAGCAAAAGCTGACAAAAATTAGGATGGAGCAACTTGCAATGCCCCTTACAAGAGCCATGCAGTACAGCATATTACAAACATAAGTCCCATTATTGGGGAGTGGGTGTCCCATAGTATTTGCTTATGCTTTCCATTCAAAAGCTGCCAAAAATTAGGACACAGCAACTTGCAATGCCCCTTACAAGAGCCATGCAGTACAGCATATTACAATCATAAGTCCCATTATTGGGGAGTGGGTGTCCCATAGTATTTGCTTATGCATTCCCAGCAAAAGCTGCCAAAAATTAGGACGGAGCAACTTGCAATGCCCCTTACAAGAGCCATGCAGTACAGCATATTAAAAACATAAGTCCCATTATTGGGGAGTGGGTGTCCCATAGTATTTGCTTATGCTTTCCCAGCAAAAGCTGCCAAAAATTAGGACGGAGCAACTTGCAATGCCCCTTACAAGAGCCATGCAGTACAGCATATTACAAACATAAGTCCCATTATTGGGGAGTGGGTGTCCCATAGTATTTGCTTATGCATTCCCAGCAAAAGCTGAAAAAAATTAGGACGGAGCAACTTGCAATGCCCCTTACAAGAGCCATGCAGTACAGCATATTACAAACATAAGTCCCATTATTGGGGAGTGGGTGTCCCATAGTATTTGCTTATGCTTTCCCAGCAAAAGCTGCCAGAAATTAGGACGGAGCAACTTGCAATGCCCCTTACAAGAGCCATGCAGTACAGCATATTACAAACATAAGTCCCATTATTGGGGAGTGGGTGTTCCATAGTATTTGCTTATGCTTTCCCAGCAAAAGCTGCCAAAAATTAGGACGGAGCAACTTGCAATGCCCCTTACAAGAGCCATGCAGTACAGCATATTACAAACATAAGTCTCATTATTGGGGAGTGGGTGTCCCATAGTATTTGCTTATGCTTTCCCAGCAAAAGCTGCCAAAAATTAGGATGGAGCAACTTGCAATGCCCCTTACAAGAGCCATGCAGTACAGCATATTAAAAACATAAGTCCCATTATTGGGGAGTGGGTGTCCCATAGTATTTCCTTATGCATTCCCAGCAAAAGCTGCCAAAAATTAGGACGGAGCAACTTGCAATGCCCCTTACAAGAGCCATGCAGTACAGCATATTAAAAACATAAGTCCCATTATTGGGGAGTGGGTGTCCCATAGTATTTGCTTATGCTTTCCCAGCAAAAGCTGCCAAAAATTAGGACGGAGCAACTTGCAATGCCCCTTACAAGAGCCATGCAGTACAGCATATTACAATCATAAGTCCCATTATTGGGGAGTGGGTGTCCCATAGTATTTGCTTATGCATTCCCAGCAAAAGCTGAAAAAAATTAGGACGGAGCAACTTGCAATGCCCCTTACAAGAGCCATGCAGTACAGCATATTACAAACATAAGTCCCATTATTGGGGAGTGGGTGTCCCATAGTATTTGCTTATGCTTTCCCAGCAAAAGCTGCCAGAAATTAGGACGGAGCAACTTGCAATGCCCCTTACAAGAGCCATGCAGTACAGCATATTACAAACATAAGTCTCATTATTGGGGAGTGGGTGTCCCATAGTATTTGCTTATGCTTTCCCAGCAAAAGCTGCCAAAAATTAGGATGGAGCAACTTGCAATGCCCCTTACAAGAGCCATGCAGTACAGCATATTACAAACATAAGTCCCATTATTGGGGAGTGGGTATCCCATAGTATTTGCTTATGCTTTCCCAGCAAAAGCTGCCAAAAATTAGGACGGAGCAACTTGCAATGCCCCTTACAAGAGCCATGCAGTACAGCATATTACAAACATAAGTCCCATTATTGGGGAGTGGGTGTCCCATAGTATTTGCTTATGATTTCCCAGCAAAAGCTGCCAAAAATTAGGACGGAGCAACTTGCAATGCCCCTTACAAGAGCCATGCAGTACAGCATATTACAAACATAAGTCCCATTATTGGGGAGTGGGTGTCCCATAGTATTTGCTTATGCTTTCCAAGCAAAAGCTGCCAAAAATTAGGACAGAGCAACTTGCAATGCCCCTTACAAGAGCCATGCAGTACAGCATATTACAATCATAAGTCTCATTATTGGGGAGTGGGTGTCCCATAGTATTTGCTTATGCATTCCCAGCAAATGCTGCCAAAAATTAGGACGGAGCTACTTGCAATGCCCCTTACAAGAGCCATGCAGTACAGCATATTACAAACATAAGTCCCATTATTGGGGAGTGGGTGTCCCATAGTATTTGCTTATGCTTTCCCAGCAAAAGCTGCCAGAAATTAGGACGGAGCAACTTGCAATGCCCCTTACAAGAGCCATGCAGTACAGCATATTAAAAACATAAGTCCCATTATTGGGGAGTAGGTGTCCCATAGTATTTGCTTATGCTTTCCCAGCAAAAGCTGCCAAAAATTAGGACGGAGCAACTTGCAATGCCCCTTACAAGAGCCATGCAGTACAGCATATTACAAACATAAGTCCCATTATTGGGGAGTGGGTGTCCCATAGTATTTGCTTATGCTTTCCCAGCAAAAGCTGCCAAAAATTAGGATGGAGCAATTTGCAATGCCCCTTACAAGAGCCATGCAGTACAGCATATTACAAACATAAGTCCCATTATTGGGGAGTGGGTGTCCCATAGTATTTGCTTATGCTTTCCCAGCAAAAGCTGCCAAAAATTAGGATGGAGCAACTTGCAATGCCCCTTACAAGAGCCATGCAGTACAGCATATTACAAACATAAGTCCCATTATTGGGGAGTGGGTGTCCCATAGTATTTGCTTATGCTTTCCCAGCAAAAGCTGCCAAAAATTAGGACGGAGCAACTTGCAATGCCCCTTACAAGAGCCATGCAGTACAGCATATTACAAACATAAGTCCCATTATTGGGGAGTGGGTGTCCCATAGTATTTGCTTATGATTTCCCAGCAAAAGCTGCGAAAAATTAGGACGGAGCAACTTGCAATGCCCCTTACAAGAGCCATGCAGTACAGCATATTACAAACATAAGTCCCATTATTGGGGAGTGGGTGTCCCATAGTATTTGCTTATGCTTTCCAAGCAAAAGCTGCCAAAAATTAGGATGGAGCAACTTGCAATGCCCCTTACAAGAGCCATGCAGTACAGCATATTACAAACATAAGTCCCATTATTGGGGAGTGGGTGTCCCATAGTATTTGCTTATGCTTTCCCAGCAAAAGCTGCCAAAAATTAGGACGGAGCAATTTGCAATGCCCCTTACAAGAGCCATGCAGTGCAGCATATTACAAACATAAGTCCCATTATTGGGGAGTGGGTGTCCCATAGTATTTGCTTATGCTTTCCCAACAAAAGCTGCCAAAAATTAGGATGGAGCAACTTGCAATGCCCCTTACAAGAGCCATGCAGTACAGCATATTACAAACATAAGTCCCATTATTGGGGAGTGGATGTCCCATAGTATTTGCTTATGCTTTCCCAGCAAAAGCTGCCAGAAATTAGGACAGAGCAACTTGCAATGCCCCTTACAAGAGCCATGCAGTACAGCATATTACAAACATAAGTCCCATTATTGGGGAGTGGGTGTCCCATAGTATTTGCTTATGCTTTCCCAGCAAAAGCTGCCAAAAATTAGGACGGAGCAACTTGCAATGCCCCTTACAAGAGCCATGCAGTACAGCATATTACAAACATAAGTCCCATTATTGGGGAGTGGGTGTCCCATAGTATTTGCTTATGCTTTCCCAGCAAAAGCTGCCAAAAATTAGGACGGAGCAACTTGCAATGCCCCTTACAAGAGCCATGCAGTACAGCATATTACAATCATAAGTCCCATTATTGGGGAGTGGGTGTCCCATAGTATTTGCTTATGATTTCCCAGCAAAAGCTGCGAAAAATTAGGACGGAGCAACTTGCAATGCCCCTTACAAGAGCCATGCAGTACAGCATATTACAAACATAAGTCCCATTATTGGGGAGTGGGTGTCCCATAGTATTTGCTTATGCTTTCCAAGCAAAAGCTGCCAAAAATTAGGATGGAGCAACTTGCAATGCCCCTTACAAGAGCCATGCAGTACAGCATATTACAAACATAAGTCCCATTATTGGGGAGTGGGTGTCCCATAGTATTTGCTTATGCTTTCCCAGCAAAAGCTGCCAAAAATTAGGACGGAGCAACTTGCAATGCCCCTTACAAGAGCCATGCAGTACAGCATATTACAAACATAAGTTCCATTATTGGGGAGTGGGTGTCCCATAGTATTTGCTTATGCTTTCCCAGCAAAAGCTGCCAAAAATTAGGATGGAGCAATTTGCAATGCCCCTTACAAGAGCCATGCAGTACAGCATATTACAAACATAAGTCCCATTATTGGGGAGTGGGTGTCCCATAGTATTTGCTTATGCTTTCCCAGCAAAAGCTGCCAAAAATTAGGACGGAGCAATTTGCAATGCCCCTTACAAGAGACATGCAGTACAGCATATTACAAACATAAGTCCCATTATTGGGGAGTGGGTGTCCCATAGTATTTGCTTATGCTTTCCCAACAAAAGCTGCCAAAAATTAGGAAGGAGCAACTTGCAATGCCCCTTACAAGAGCCATGCAGTACAGCATATTACAAACATAAGTCCCATTATTGGGGAGTGGATGTCCCATAGTATTTGCTTATGCTTTCCCAGCAAAAGCTGCCAGAAATTAGGACAGAGCAACTTGCAATGCCCCTTACAAGAGCCATGCAGTACAGCATATTACAAACATAAGTCCCATTATTGGGGAGTGGGTGTCCCATAGTATTTGCTTATGCTTTCCCAGCAAAAGCTGCCAAAAATTAGGACGGAGCAACTTGCAATGCCCCTTACAAGAGCCATGCAGTACAGCATATTACAAACATAAGTCCCATTATTGGGGAGTGGGTGTCCCATAGTATTTGCTTATGCTTTCCCAGCAAAAGCTGCCAAAAATTAGGACGGAGCAACTTGCAATGCCCCTTACAAGAGCCATGCAGTACAGCATATTAAAAACATAAGTCCCATTATTGGGGAGTGGGTGTCCCATAGTATTTGCTTATACTTTCCCAGCAAAAGCTGCCAAAAATTAGGACGGAGCAACTTGCAATGCCCCTTACAAGAGCCATGCAGTACAGCATATTACAAACATAAGTCCCATTATTGGGGAGTGGGTGTCCCATAGTATTTGCTTATGCTTTCCCAGCAAAAGCTGCCGAAAATTAGGATGGAGCAATTTGCAATGCCCCTTACAAGAGCCATGCAGTACAGCATATTACAAACATAAGTCCCATTATTGGGGAGTGGGTGTCCCATAGTATTTGCTTATGCTTTCCCAGCAAAAGCTGCCAAAAATTAGGATGGAGCAACTTGCAATGCCCCTTACAAGAGCTATGCAGTACAGTATATTACAAACATAAGTCCCATTATTGGGGAGTTGATGTCCCATAGTATTTGCTTATGCTTTCCCAGCAAAAGCTGCCAAAATTTAGGACGGAGCAACTTGCAATGCCCCTTACAAGAGTCATGCAGTACAGCATATTACAAACATAAGTCCCATTATTGGGGAGTGGGTGTCCCATAGTATTTGCTTATGCTTTCCCAGCAAAAGCTGCCAAAAATTAGGACGGAGCAACTTGCAATGCCCCTTACAAGAGCCATGCAGTACAGCATATTACAAACATAAGTCCCATTATTGGGGAGTGGGTGTCCCATAGTATTTGCTTATGATTTCCCAGCAAAAGCTGCCAAAAATTAGGACGGAGCAACTTGCAATGCCCCTTACAAGAGCCATGCAGTACAGCATATTACAAACATAAGTCCCATTATTGGGGAGTGGGGGTCCCATAGTATTTGCTTATGCTTTCCAAGCAAAAGCTGCCAAAAATTAGGATGGAGCAACTTGCAATGCCCCTTACAAGAGCCATGCAGTACAGCATATTACAAACATAAGTCCCATTATTGGGGAGTGGGTGTCCCATAGTATTTGCTTATGCTTTCCCAGCAAAAGCTGCCAAAAATTAGGATGGAGCAATTTGCAATGCCCCTTACAAGAGCCATGCAGTACAGCATATTACAAACATAAGTCCCATTATTGGGGAGTGGGTGTCCCATAGTATTTGCTTATGCTTTCCCAGCAAAAGCTGCCAAAAATTAGGATGGAGCAACTTGCAATGCCCCTTACAAGAGCCATGCAGTACAGCATATTACAAACATAAGTCCCATTATTGGGGAGTGGATGTCCCATAGTATTTGCTTATGCTTTCCCAGAAAAAGCTGCCAGAAATTAGGACGGAGCAACTTGCAATGCCCCTTACAAGAGCCATGCAGTACAGCATATTACAAACATAAGTCCCATTATTGGGGAGTGGGTGTCCCATAGTATTTGCTTATGCTTTCCCAGCAAAAGCTGCCAAAAATTAGGACGGAGCAACTTGCAATGCCCCTTACAAGAGCCATGCAGTACAGCATATTACAAACATAAGTCCCATTATTGGGGAGTGGGTGTCCCATAGTATTTGCTTATGCTTTCCCAGCAAAAGCTGCCAAAAATTAGGACGGAGCAAGTTGCAATGCCCCTTACAAGAGCCATGCAGTACAGCATATTACAAACATAAGTCCCATTATTGGGGAGTGGGTGTCCCATAGTATTTGCTTATACGTTCCATTCAAAAGCTGCCAAAAATTAGGACAGAGCAACTTGCAATGCCACTTACAAGAGCCATGCAGTACAGCATATTACAATCATAAGTCCCATTATTGGGGAGTGGGTGTCCCATAGTATTTGCTTATGCATTCCCAGCAAAAGCTGCCAAAAATTAGGACGGAGCAATTTGCAATGCCCCTTACAAGAGCCATGCAGTACAGCATATTACAAACATAAGTCCCATTATTGGGGAGTGGGTGTCCCATAGTATTTGCTTATGATTTCCCAGCAAAAGCTGCCAAAAATTAGGACGGAGCAACTTGCAATGCCCCTTACAAGAGCCATGCAGTACAGCATATTACAAACATAAGTCCCATTATTGGGGAGTGGGGGTCCCATAGTATTTGCTTATGCTTTCCAAGCAAAAGCTGCCAAAAATTAGGATGGAGCAACTTGCAATGCCCCTTACAAGAGCCATGCAGTACAGCATATTACAAACATAAGTCCCATTATTGGGGATTGGGTGTCCCATAGTATTTGCTTATGCTTTCCCAGCAAAAGCTGCCAAAAATTAGGATGGAGCAATTTGCAATGCCCCTTACAAGAGCCATGCAGTACAGCATATTACAAACATAAGTCCCATTATTGGGGAGTGGGTGTCCCATAGTATTTGTTTATGCTTTCCCAGCAAAAGCTGCCAAAAATTAGGATGGAGCAACTTGCAATGCCCCTTACAAGAGCCATGCAGTACAGCATATTACAAACATAAGTCCCATTATTGGGGAGTGGATGTCCCATAGTATTTGCTTATGCTTTCCCAGCAAAAGCTGCCAGAAATTAGGACGGAGCAACTTGCAATGCCCCTTACAAGAGCCATGCAGTACAGCATATTACAAACATAAGTCCCATTATTGGGGAGTGGGTGTCCCATAGTATTTGCTTATGCTTTCCCAGCAAAAGCTGCCAAAAATTAGGACGGAGCAACTTGCAATGCCCCTTACAAGAGCCATGCAGTACAGCATATTACAAACATAAGTCCCATTATTGGGGAGTGGGTGTCCCATAGTATTTGCTTATGCTTTCCCAGCAAAAGCTGCCAAAAATTAGGACGGAGCAACTTGCAATGCCCCTTACAAGAGCCATGCAGTACAGCATATTACAAACATAAGTCCCATTATTGGGGAGTGGGTGTCCCATAGTATTTGCTTATGATTTCCCAGCAAAAGCTGCCAAAAATTAGGACGGAGCAACTTGCAATGCCCCTTACAAGAGCCATGCAGTACAGCATATTACAAACATAAGTCCCATTATTGGGGAGTGGGTGTCCCATAGTATTTGCTTATGCTTTCCAAGCAAAAGCTGCCAAAAATTAGGATGGAGCAACTTGCAATGCCCCTTACAAGAGCCATGCAGTACAGCATATTACAAACATAAGTCCCATTATTGGGGAGTGGGTGTCCCATAGTATTTGCTTATGCTTTCCCAGCAAAAGCTGCCAAAAATTAGGACGGAGCAACTTGCAATGCCCCTTACAAGAGCCATGCAGTACAGCATATTACAAACATAAGTCCCATTATTGGGAGTGGGTGTCCCATAGTATTTGGTTATGCTTTCCCAGCAAAAGCTGCCAAAAATTAGGATGGAGCAACTTGCAATGCCCCTTACAAGAGCCATGCAGTACAGCATATTACAAACATAAGTCCCATTATTGGGGAGTGGGTGTCCCATAGTATTTGCTTATGCTTTCCCAGCAAAAGCTGCCAAAAATTAGGATGGAGCAACTTGCAATGCCCCTTACAAGAGCCATGCAGTACAGCATATTACAAACATAAGTCCCATTATTGGGGAGTGGATGTCCCATAGTATTTGCTTATGCTTTCCCAGCAAAAGCTGCCAGAAATTAGGACAGAGCAACTTGCAATGCCCCTTACAAGAGCCATGCAGTACAGCATATTACAAACATAAGTCCCATTATTGGGGAGTGGGTGTCCCATAGTATTTGCTTATGCTTTCCCAGCAAAAGCTGCCAAAATTTAGGACGGAGCAACTTGCAATGCCCCTTACAAGAGCCATGCAGTACAGCATATTACAAACATAAGTCCCATTATTGGGGAGTGGGTGTCCCATAGTATTTGCTTATGATTTCCCAGCAAAAGCTGCCAAAAATTAGGACGGAGCAACTTGCAATGCCCCTTACAAGAGCCATGCAGTACAGCATATTACAAACATAAGTCCCATTATTGGGGAGTGGGTGTCCCATAGTATTTGCTTATGCTTTCCCAGCAAAAGCTGCCAAAAATTAGGATGGAGCAATTTGCAATGCCCCTTACAAGAGCCATGCAGTACAGCATATTACAAACATAAGTCCCATTATTGGGGAGTGGGTGTCCCATAGTATTTGCTTATGCTTTCCCAGCAAAAGCTGCCAAAAATTAGGATGGAGCAACTTGCAATGCCCCTTACAAGAGCCATGCAGTACAGCATATTACAAACATAAGTCCCATTATTGGGGAGTGGGTGTCCCATAGTATTTGCTTATGCTTTCCCAGCAAAAGCTGCCAAAAATTAGGACGGAGCAACTTGCAATGCCCCTTACAAGAGCCATGCAGTACAGCATATTACAAACATAAGTCCCATTATTGGGGAGTGGGTGTCCCATAGTATTTGCTTATGATTTCCCAGCAAAAGCTGCGAAAAATTAGGACGGAGCAACTTGCAATGCCCCTTACAAGAGCCATGCAGTACAGCATATTACAAACATAAGTCCCATTATTGGGGAGTGGGTGTCCCATAGTATTTGCTTATGCTTTCCAAGCAAAAGCTGCCAAAAATTAGGATGGAGCAACTTGCAATGCCCCTTACAAGAGCCATGCAGTACAGCATATTACAAACATAAGTCCCATTATTGGGGAGTGGGTGTCCCATAGTATTTGCTTATGCTTTCCCAGCAAAAGCTGCCAAAAATTAGGACGGAGCAACTTGCAATGCCCCTTACAAGAGCCATGCAGTACAGCATATTACAAACATAAGTCCCATTATTGGGAGTGGGTGTCCCATAGTATTTGCTTATGCTTTCCCAGCAAAAGCTGCCAAAAATTAGGATGGAGCAACTTGCAATGCCCCTTACAAGAGCCATGCAGTACAGCATATTACAAACATAAGTCCCATTATTGGGGAGTGGGTGTCCCATAGTATTTGCTTATGCTTTCCCAGCAAAAGCTGCCAAAAATTAGGATGGAGCAACTTGCAATGCCCCTTACAAGAGCCATGCAGTACAGCATATTACAAACATAAGTCCCATTATTGGGGAGTGGGTGTCCCATAGTATTTGCTTATGCTTTCCCAGCAAAAGCTGCCAAAATTTAGGACGGAGCAACTTGCAATGCCCCTTACAAGAGCCATGCAGTACAGCATATTACAAACATAAGTCCCATTATTGGGGAGTGGGTGTCCCATAGTATTTGCTTATGCTTTCCCAGCAAAAGCTGCCAGAAATTAGGACAGAGCAACTTGCAATGCCCCTTACAAGAGCCATGCAGTACAGCATATTACAAACATAAGTCCCATTATTGGGGAGTGGGTGTCCCATAGTATTTGCTTATGCTTTCCCAGCAAAAGCTGCCAAAATTTAGGACGGAGCAACTTGCAATGCCCCTTACAAGAGCCATGCAGTACAGCATATTACAAACATAAGTCCCATTATTGGGGAGTGGGTGTCCCATAGTATTTGCTTATTTTTTCCCAGCAAAAGCTGCCAAAAATTAGGACGGAGCAACTTGCAATGCCCCTTACAAGAGCCATGCAGTACAGCATATTACAAACATAAGTCCCATTATTGGGGAGTGGGTGTCCCATAGTATTTGCTTATGCTTTCCCAGCAAAAGCTGCCAAAAATTAGGATGGAGCAATTTGCAATGCCCCTTACAAGAGCCATGCAGTACAGCATATTACAAACATAAGTCCCATTATTGGGGAGTGGGTGTCCCATAGTATTTGCTTATGCTTTCCCAGCAAAAGCTGCCAAAAATTAGGATGGAGCAACTTGCAATGCCCCTTACAAGAGCCATGCAGTACAGCATATTACAAACATAAGTCCCATTATTGGGGAGTGGATGTCCCATAGTATTTGCTTATGCTTTCCCATCAAAAGCTGCCAGAAATTAGGACGGAGCAACTTGCAATGCCCCTTACAAGAGCCATGCAGTACAGCATATTACAAACATAAGTCCCATTATTGGGGAGTGGGTGTCCCATAGTATTTGCTTATGCTTTCCCAGCAAAAGCTGCCAAAAATTAGGACGGAGCAACTTGCAATGCCCCTTACAAGAGCCATGCAGTACAGCATATTACAAACATAAGTCCCATTATTGGGGAGTGGGTGTCCCATAGTATTTGCTTATGCTTTCCCAGCAAAAGCTGCCAAAAATTAGGACGGAGCAACTTGCAATGCCCCTTACAAGAGCCATGCAGTACAGCATATTACAAACATAAGTCCCATTATTGGGGAGTGGGTGTCCCATAGTATTTGCTTATGATTTCCCAGCAAAAGCTGCCAAAAATTAGGACGGAGCAACTTGCAATGCCCCTTACAAGAGCCATGCAGTACAGCATATTACAAACATAAGTCCCATTATTGGGGAGTGGGTGTCCCATAGTATTTGCTTATGCTTTCCAAGCAAAAGCTGCCAAAAATTAGGATGGAGCAACTTGCAATGCCCCTTACAAGAGCCATGCAGTACAGCATATTACAAACATAAGTCCCATTATTGGGGAGTGGGTGTCCCATAGTATTTGCTTATGCTTTCCCAGCAAAAGCTGCCAAAAATTAGGACGGAGCAACTTGCAATGCCCCTTACAAGAGCTATGCAGTACAGCATATTACAAACATAAGTCCCATTATTGGGGAGTGGGTGTCCCATAGTATTTGCTTATGCTTTCCCAGCAAAAGCTGCCAAAAATTAGGACCGAGCAACTTGCAATGCCCCTTACAAGAGCCATGCAGTACAGCATATTACAAACATAAGTCCCATTATTGGAGAGTGGGTGTCCCATAGAATTTGCTTATGCTTTCCAAGCAAAAGCTGCCAAAAATTAGGATGGAGCAACTTGCAATGCCCCTTACAAGAGCCATGCAGTACAGCATATTACAAACATAAGTCCCATTATTGGGGAGTGGGTGTCCCATAGTATTTGCTTATGCTTTCCAAGCAAAAGCTGCCAAAAATTAGGATGGAGCAACTTGCAATGCCCCTTACAAGAGCCATGCAGTACAGCATATTACAAACATAAGTCCCATTATTGGGGAATGGGTGTCCCATAGTATTTGCTTATGCTTTCCCAGCAAAAGCTGCCAAAAATTAGGACGGAGCAACTTGCAATGCCCCTTACAAGAGCTATGCAGTACAGCATATTACAAACATAAGTCCCATTATTGGGGAGTGGGTGTCCCATAGTATTTGCTTATGCTTTCCCAGCAAAAGCTGCCAAAAATTAGGACCGAGCAACTTGCAATGCCCCTTACAAGAGCCATGCAGTACAGCATATTACAAACATAAGTCCCATTATTGGAGAGTGGGTGTCCCATAGAATTTGCTTATGCTTTCCAAGCAAAAGCTGCCAAAAATTAGGACGGAGCAACTTGCAATGCCCCTTACAAGAGCCATGCAGTACAGCATATTACAAACATAAGTCCCATTATTGGGGAGTGGGTGTCCCATAGTATTTGCTTATGCTTTCCCAGCAAAAGCTGCCAAAAATTAGGACGGAGCAACTTGCAATGCCCTTTACAAGAGCCATGCAGTACAGCATATTACAGACATAAGTCCCATTATTGGGGAGGGGGTGTCCCATAGTATTTGCTTATGCTTTCCCAGCAAAAGCTGCCAAAAATTAGGACGGAGCAACTTGCAATGCCCCTTACAAGAGCCAAGCAGTACAGCATATTACAAACATAAGTCCCATTATTGGGGAGTGGGTGTCCCATAGTATTTGCTTATGCTTTCCCAGCAAAAGCTGCCAAAAATTAGGACCGAGCAACTTGCAATGCCCCTTACAAGAGCCATGCAGTACAGCATATTACAAACATAAGTCCCATTATTGGGGAGTGGGTGTCCCATAGAATTTGCTTATGCTTTCCAAGCAAAAGCTGCCAAAAATTAGGACGGAGCAACTTGCAATGCCCCTTACAAGAGCCATGCAGTACAGCATATTACAAACATAAGTCCCATTATTGCGGAGTGGGTGTCCCATAGTATTTGCTTATGCTTTCCCAGCAAAAGCTTCCAAAAATTAGGACGGAGCAACTTGCAATGCCCCTTACAAGAGCCATGCAGTACAGCTTATTACAAACATAAGTCCCATTATTGGGGAGTGGGTATCCCATAGTATTTGCTTATGATTTCCCAGCAAAAGCTGCCAAAAATTAGGACGGAGCAACTTGCAATGCCCCTTACAAGAGCCATGCAGTACAGCATATTACAAACATAAGTCCCATTATTGGGGAGTGGGTGTCCCATAGTATTTGCTTATGCTTTCCAAGCAAAAGCTGCCAAAAATTAGGATGGAGCAACTTGCAATGCCCCTTACAAGAGCCATGCAGTACAGCATATTACAAACATAAGTCCCATTATTGGGGAGTGGGTGTCCCATAGTATTTGCTTATGCTTTCCCAGCAAAAGCTGCCAGAAATTAGGACGGAGCAACTTGCAATGCCCCTTACAAGAGCCATGCAGTACAGCATACTACAAACATAAAGGCCCCATCACACATAACGAGATCGCTGATGAGTCACGTTTTGGTGACGCAATAGCGATCTCGCTAGCGATCTCGTTATGTCTGACAGGTAGCAACGATCAGGCCCCTGCTGTGAGATCACTGATCGTTACAAAGGTTCCTGGACCATTCCTGGGTCATTGCGCTCCCGCTGGGCAGTGTGCATCGCTGTATTTGACACCTTGTCAAATAAATGAATTTAAAATGGAAACTCATTTGAGACCCCAAACAATACCTACTTCGCTAAAGATGTCTGATTTGTTCAAAGTGGAGTCACAGCCGGAGAATGCTGGTGGGATCTGAAAAAACAAGGACGCAGTAGCGACCACCAATCGGGGACGGTGAACGCAGAAAAGTCCAATTTATGCACCTCTACGTGTCTCAGTTCTGAATCGCTATCGAGGTCGTTGACAAGGTGTCAAATACAGCGATGCACACTGCCCAGCGGGAGCGCAACGACCCAGGAATGGTCCAGGAAGCTTTGTAACGATCAGCGATCTCACAGCAGGGGCCTGATCGTTGCTACCTGTCAGACATAACGAGATCGCTAGCGAGATCGCTATTGCGTCACCAAAACGTGACTCATCAGCGATCTTGCTAGCGATCTCGTTATGTGTGAAGGGGCCTTAAGTCCCATTATTGGGGAGTGGGTGTCCCATAGTATTTGCTTATGCTTTCCCAGCAAGAGCTGCCAAAAATTAGGACGGAGCAACTTGCAATGCCCCTTACAAGAGAAAGGCAGTACAGCATATTACAAACATAAGTCCCATTATTGGGGAGTGGGTGTCCCATAGTATTTGCTTATGCTTTCCCAGCAAAAGCTGCCAAAAATTAGGACCGTGCAACTTGCAATGCCCCTTACAAGAGCCATGCAGTACAGCATATTACAAATATAAGTCCAATTATTGGGGAGTGGGTGTCCCATAGTATTTGCTTATGCTTTCCCAGCAATAGCTGCAAAAAATTAGGATGGAGCAACTTGCAATGCCCCTTACAAGAGCCATGCAGTACAGCATATTACAAATATAAGTCCCATTATTGGGGAGTGGGTGTCCCATAGTATTTGCTTATGCCTTGCATGCAAAAGCTGCCAAAAATAAGGACGGAGGAACTTGCAATGCTGGCACCCTGGTGGTATAGTGGTGGTGGAGGCTGAGGATAAGGAGAAGAAGATTAAACAGCCGAAACGAGGAAGCGTATACCCATGTGTGGGTGTGAAGCGGTGCATGTGAATACACCTCCCGACGTAACACAGTGGATTTGACTTTATGTTACTCTGCTGTCATTTGGTGGTGATGAGAAGTCTGGCCCAATCCAGCCCTTGTTCATTTTGATAAGGGTCAGCTTGTCAGCATTGTCAGTTGACAGGCGAGTGCGCTTATCAGTTATAATTCCCCCAGCGGCACTAAAAACACACTCCGATAACACGCTAGCGGCAGGGCAGGCCAGGACCTCCAAGGCGTACAGAGCCAGTTCATTCCAAGTGTCCAGCTTGGATACCCAATAATTAAAAGGCACAGAGGAATCACGGAGGACGCTGGTACGATCGGCAAGGTACTCCCTCACCATCTTTTGAAACTTTCCACTCCTTGTGAGAGTACCCCGCGCCTCAGGGCCTGTAAGCTGGGCGGGTGTCAGAAAACTGTCCCAGAACGTTGACAGTGTTCCCCTGCCTCTGCTGGATTGGAGTTGATTCTCTCTCGCCTGTACGCCTTGGTTGGGCAACGAACTGTGACCTCTGCCGCTAGCGTGTTCAGATGGGAATTTTTTTTAAGAGTTCTGCAGCAAGGGCCTTCTGGTATTGCCCCATTTTTGTAAACCTCTCCACCTCAGGAATAAGAGAGTGAAAGTTCTCCTTGTAGCGGGGGTCTACAAGTGTCACCAACCAGTAATGACTGACAACCAACATTTTGACAACGCGAGGGTCACGGTTAAGGCAGCGTAACATAAAGTCAGCCATGCGTGCCAGACTGGTAACGGGCAAGATTTCCGTGTCCTCACCAAGATGACGACTGACCATGCTCTCCTCCTCCTCCTCCTCTTCCTCCTCCCCCCTGTCCTCAGGCCACCCACGCTGAACCGACGGTATGACACTTGTACAGGTACTACCGTTTACAACGCATGATAGCAGCTCCTGTTCTTCCTCCTCCTCCTCCTCTCCCTCATTGTCCCCCAATGCACGTTGGGATGAGATGAGGCTGGGCTGTGTGTAATCGCCCGCTATGGCTTCTTGATCCATCTCATCATACTCTGACTGCAATGCCTCCTCTTTAATTCTCTGCAGAGAGCGTTGCAAAAGACAGACAAGTGGGATGCTGACACTAATGATGGCGTCATCGCCACTCACCATCTTGGTGGCCTCCTCAAAGTTTGTCAGGATGGTACATGTGTCAGACATCCAGGTCCACTCCTGAGGTCTTATGTGTGGAGTCTGAACTGAACATCGACGGCCTTGTTGCAGCTGGTACTCCACAACTGCTCTCTTCTGCTCACAAATCCTTTGCAACATGTGGAGGGTAGAGTTCCAACGTGTGGGGACATCACACACCAGTCGGTGTGCCAGAAGCTGCAAACGCTGCTGCAACACAGCAAGGGTGGCGGAAGCTGTAGCCGACTTGCGAAAATGAGCTGACAGGCGGCGTACTTTCACGAGCAGATCTGGCAACTCGGGGTACGATTTAAGAAACCGCTGAACCACGAGGTTAGGCACATGAGCCAGGCATGGTACGTGTGTGATCTCACCTCGCCTCAGAGCCGCCACCAGGTTACGGCCATTGTCACACACGACCATGCCGGGATGTAGGTTCAGCGGTCTCAGCCACAGATCTGCCTGCTCTTTCACAGCTGTCCACAACTCACAAGCAGTGTGAGGTTTATCACCTAAGCTTATGAGTTTCAGTACAGCCTGTTGCCGCTTGGCGGAGGCAGTACTGCAATGCTTCCAGCTTGTAACTGATGTGGTGATATCTGAGATGGAGGCTGAACATGAGGAGGAGGAGGAGGAGGATGCGCAGGAGCTGTACACTGTGGGGGCAACTCTGACTGACATAGGGCCCGCAATCCTCGGTGTGGGGAGGATGTGTTCCATCCCAAGGTCCGACTGGGTCCCGGCTTCCACTATGTTTACCCAGTGTGCCGTCAGAGAGATGTACCATCCCTGGCCACAAGCACTTGTCCACGTGTCCGTTGTCAGGTGGACTCTCCCAGTAACTGCGTTGTTGAGGGCACGGCAGATGATTTGGGACACGTGCTTGTGTAGTGCGGGGATGGCACACCGGGCAAAATAGTGTCGGCTGGGGACCGAGTACCGAGGGACAGCCACCGCCATAAGATTGCGGAAGGATTCCGTCTCCACCAGCCTAAAAGGCAGCATTTCCAATGCAAGCAGTCGTGAAATGTGCGAATTTAGGAATGTGGCCTGTGGGGCGTTAGCTGCGAATTTCCGCTTTCGTTCAAAGGTCTGGGATATGGACAATTGAACGCTGCGGTGGGACGTGGACGTGGACGTTGATGCTGTTTCTTGAGAAACTGCCATAACAAGTGAAAACTGAGAGGAGGGGGCATCTTTACATGCAGTATGGACAGGGGATTGCCTTGCACACACAACAGGGGGTTCTATTGCACGCACAACAGTGGAAGAAGCAGTGGTGACACCCGCTGACACTGGTCGTGGACCCTGGGTTTCGCTCCACAAAGTCGGGTGCTTTGCTGCACATAGCAGTCGGGTGCTTTGCTGCTATGTGCCTGATCATGCTGGTGGTGGTCAGGCTGGTAGTTTTGTCACCTCTGCTGATGCTGGCATGGCAGGTGGAACATATAGCCTTTTTGGGGTTATCAGCAGAGTCTTTAAAAAAATTCCAGACTCTGGAAGACCTACCGCTTGTACTGGCAACGTCCCTCGTGTTGGTGTTACGGGGAAGGTTGCCTGCCTTCTGTCTGCGGCCACCACACTGCTTCTTCCTGCCTGTTGGGGTACTCTGCCTCCCTCCCCCTGTGTGCTGCTGGCCTCACTCTGCATGTCCTCCTTCCACGTTGGGTCAGTTACTAGATCATCCACCACCTCCTCCTCTTCCACTTGCGCACCACGATCCTCCTCCTCACTTCCTGGCAATTGTGTCTCGTCATCGTCCACCTCTTGTGACAGATTGCCAACGTCGACTTCCTGTGGCAGTGGCTGTTCAAATATTTGGGCATCGCAACATGGGATCTCCTCTTCCACCACTTCAAGCGTATCAGGCGAGGGGCCCAAATATGGAAATGGACTAGTGAACAGCTCTACAGAGTGTCCAAGTGTGGGATCACTTGCTGTCTGACGACACTCGGCATGGTGGGAGTAAGGAGCATCAGGGTGAGGAGGAGTATGCGGTCGAGACTCACGGCTACTAAGAGTTGACCGTGTGGAAGACAGACCGGAGGTGGTGGTGCCCAGGTAACTTAAAGTATTAACTGCTATCCAATTAATAACCTGTTCAAACTGATCAGTTCTCAATACTGGTGTTGTTCTGTGCTTCCCTAGTAATTCGGTCAAGAAGTGGGAGCGAGAAGATGTGGCTGTTGGTTGTGGCACATTTTCACCTTGGCCACGGCCCCATCCTCTGCACGAACCATCACCAGAACGTCCACTTCCACGTCCCTTGCCACGCGCCTTGCCCATTGTAAATGAAGTAAAATAGCTTACACTTGCACTATCAATGGAAAGAGGGTAATAAAGAGTAGATTAGAACCGTGGAAGAGGAAAACCACAGTTATTGTTTACTGGGGTATACCACACTTTTTTAAATAGAGATATTTGCGGCTGAACAGTGAGCGACACACTCAAACTGCTTTTTTTAGATACCAAAGGCCCAAAACTGGATAGTACAGCGATTTGACCCGTGGAACTGTGAAACCACACTGGGATGTCGGGCCTACACAAGACTATTTTCAACAGATATATTTTTGTGTCACAACAGTCAGAAGACAATACAGTTTTTCTTTACGGAAAAAACTACCAAAAGCTGAATAATAGAGATTTTTTACCGTGGGATGGCAAAATCACAGTTATTGTTTACTGTGGTATACCACACTTTTTTAAATAGAGATATTTGCAGCTGAACAGTGAGCGACACACTCAAACTTCTTTTTTTTTTAGATACCAAAGGCCCAAAACTGGATAGTACAGCGATTTGACCTGTGGAACTGCGAAACCACACTGGGATGTCGGGCCTACACAAGATTATTTTCAACAGATATATTTTTGTGTCACAACAGTCAGGAGACACTACTGTTTTTCTTTACGGAAAAAACTACCAAAAGCTGAATAATAGAGATTTTTTACCGTGGGATGGAAAAACCACAGTTATTGTTTACTGGGGTATACCACACTTTTTTAAATAGAGATATTTGCTGCTGAACAGTGAGCGACACACTCAAACTGCTTTTTTTTTAGATACCAATGGCACAAAACTGGATAGTACAGCGATTTGACCGTGGAACTGCGAAACCACACTGGGATGTCGGGCCTACACAAGACTATTTTCAACAGATATATTTTTGTGTCACAACAGTCAGGAGACACTACTGTTTTTCTTTACGGAAAAAACTACCAAAAGCTGAATAATAGAGATTTTTTACCGTGGGATGGCAAAACCACAGTTATTTGGGTATACCACACTTTTTTAAATAGAGATATTTGCGGCTGAACAGTGAGCGACACACTCAAACTGCTTTTTTTTTAGATACCAATGGCCCAAAACTGGATAGTACAGCGATTTGACCTGTGAAACTACGAAACCACACTGGGATGTCGGGCCTACACAAGACTATTTTCAACAAATATATTTTTGTGTCACAACAGTCAGGAGACACTACTGTTTTTCTTTACGGAAAAAACTACCAAAAGCTGAATAATAGAGATTTTTTACCGTGGGATGGCAAAACCACAGTTATTGTTTACTGGGGTATACCACACTTTTTTAAATAGAGATATTTGCGGCTGAACAGTGAGCGACACACTCAAACTGCTTTTTTTTTAGATACCAAAGGCCCAAAACTGGATAGTACAGCGATTTGACCGTGGAACTGCGAAACCACACTGGGATGTCGGGCCTACACAAGACTATTTTCAACAGATATATTTTTGTGTCACAACACTCAGGAGACACTACTGTTTTTCTTTACGGAAAAAACTACCAAAAGCTGAATAATAGAGATTTTTTACCGTGGGATGGCAAAACCACAGTTATTTGGGTATACCACACTTTTTTAAATAGAGATATTTGCGGCTGAACAGTGAGCGACACACTCAAACTGCTTTTTTTTTAGATACCAAAGGCCCAAAACTGGATAGTACAGCGATTTGACCGTGGAACTGCGAAACCACACTGGGATGTCGGGCCTACACAAGACTATTTTCAACAGATATATTTTTGTGTCACAACAGTCAGGAGACACTACTGTTTTTCTTTACGGAAAAAACTACCAAAAGCTGAATAATAGAGATTTTTTACCGTGGGATGGCAAAACCACAGTTATTGTTTACTGGGGTATACCACACTTTTTTAAATAGAGATATTTGCGGCTGAACAGTGAGCGACACACTCAAACTGCTTTTTTTTTAGATACCAAAGGCCCAAAACTGGATAGTACAGCGATTTGACCCGTGGAGCTGCGAAACCACACTGGGATGTTGGGCCTACACAAGACTATTTTCAACAGATATATTTTTGTGTCGCAACAGTCAGGAGACACTACTGTTTTTCTTTACGGAAAAAACTACCAAAACCTGAATAATAGAGATTTTTTACCGTGGGATGGCAAAACCACAGTTATTGTTTACTGGGGTATACCACGCTTTTTTAAATAGAGATATTTGCGGCTGAACAGTGAGCGACACACTCAAACAGTTTTTTTTTAGATACAAATGGCCCAAAACGGATAATACAGAGGTTTGAACCGTGGAAGTGCAAAACAACATTTCTGTTTCTCTAGCCTACACCAGACTATTTTCAACAGTTATATTTGTGTCTGAAAAATCAGAGACACGCTTTTTTTGGGGGGGGGGGGGGGGACACACCAAAAGGTTAATAAGACGAGTATTTGTACAGTGTGAAGGAGGAAAAAAAAAGGAGGATTTAGATGAAAAAAAAAGGATTTTTCCTGGCCCCCGACGCCTGGTGCTAAGTCCAGCAATTTCAGCAACAGGAGCACCCAGGACTGTAATGCAGCGTTTGCTGGTATAACCACTGTGTCTCCTATACAGCCTGCCTGCCTGGTATCTGGGATGAATATTAGTCCTGAAAAGGACTGTTTGTTTGTTCTGGCAGCCTTTACAGACCCTACACTAACTATTTCGCAGTTTACATCTCTCCCTAAATCAGCAGCGCTGTCCCTACACTGTCTAATCCGGAGTGACTGAGTCCAAGATGGCGGCGCCCCGTTTTAAATACTCGAGGTGACGCTGTGCGGCCAGCCAATCACTGTAATGCTCACAACCAACATGGCTGCAGCATTACAGTGACTGGCTGGCAATCCCTGCATGTTCATTGGCTCTGTAAAGAGCGCCAAACATGCAGGGCGGAGACCCGAGCTCCCGCCCGAGTAACCCGGAAATGCTCGGTGCTTCCCGAACATCCCGAGTAGCGTGATGCTCGGGAGAGTACCGAGCAGTGTCGAGCATGTTCGCTCAACACTAGTGAGGATACATTAGGTGAGGGTAGAGCTGGTCGTGCAGCGGTGGTTACTGCAGTTTGTAGGCTTGTCGGAAGAGGTGAGTCTTCAGGTTTCTTTTGTAGGTTTCCTCGGTCGGCGAGAGTCTGATGTGTTGGGGTAGAGAGTTCCAGAGTAGTGGGGATGCACGGGAGAAATCTTGTATACGATTGTGGGAGGAGGAGATAAGAGGGGAGTAGAGAAGGAGATCTTGTGAGGATCGGAGGTTGCGTGCAGGTAAGTACCAGGAGACTAGGTCACAGATGTATGGGGGAGACAGGTTGTGGATGGCTTTGTATGCCATGGTTAGAGTTTTGAACTGGATTCTCTGGGCAATGGGGAGCCAGTGAAGAGATTGACAGAGAGGAGAGGCCGGGGAATAGCGGGGGTACAGGTGAATTAGTCGAGCAGCAGAGTTTAGGATAGATTGGAGAGGCGTAAGAGTGTTCTAAGGGAGGCCACGGAGCAGGAGGTTGCAGCAGTCGAGGCGGGATATGATGAGGGCATGCACTAGTGTTTTTGCAGAGTCTTTGCTGAGGAATGCAAGGATCCAGGAGATGTTTTTGAGTTGGAGTCGGCAGGAAGTGGAAAGGGCTTGGATATGTGGCTTGAAGGAGAGATCAGAGTCCAGGGTTACTCCAAGGCAGCGAGCTTGTGGGACTGGGGAGAGTGAACAGCCATTGACGTTGATGGCTAGGTCAGATTGGGGATGTGAATGAGAGGGTGGAAAGATGATGAACTATGTTTTATCCATGTTGAGTTTTAGAAATCTGTCAGAGAAGAAGGATGACATGGCGGACAGACATTGTGGGATTTTGGTTAGTAGGGAGGAGATATCGGATCCAGAGAGGTAGATCTGTGTGTCGTCAGCATAGAGGTGATACTGAAAACAGTGAGACTTTATGAGCTGTCCCAGGCCAAAGGTGTAGATGGAGAAGAGCAGAGATCCTAGAACTGAACCTTGGGGGACACCGACAGATAGGGGGCGAGATGAGGAGGTGGTGCGTGAGTGGGAGACGCTGAATGTCCTGTCTGTTAAGTATGAGAAGATCCAAGATAGAGCCAAGTCCGTGATGCCAAGAGATGAGAGAATCTGGAGTAAGAGGGAATGGTCCACTGTGTCAAAGGCAGATGACAGGTCCAGAAGGAGGAGGATGGAGTAGTGTCGCTTGGATTTGGCATTTAGTAGGTCATTGGTGACTTTGGTCAGGGCAGTTTCAGTCGAGTGATGTGGTCGGAAGCCAGATTGCTGGCGGTCGAAGAGGGAGCAGGAGGAGAGGTGGGAGGACAGTTCAAGGTGGACATGTTGTTCTAGTAGTTTTGAGGCAAAGGGGAGGAGTGATATGGGGCGGTAGCTAGTCAGAGAGGAAGGGTCAAGGGAGGGCTTTTTGAGGATGGGTGTGATTGCGGCATGTTTGAAACCTGAGGGGAAGACACCGGTTGTTATTGACAGATTGAAGAGGTGGGTTAGGGTTGGGATGAAGACTGTGGTAAGGTTAATGATGAGGTGGGATGGATTGGTTCAAGTTCGCAGGTGGTGAGGTGTGATTTGGAGAGTAAAGAGGAGACTTGACCTTCTGTAATGGTGGAGAAGTGGGGTTTGGAGGAGGAGGGTTGAATAGATATGAGGAGGGGTTGTGTGGACGTTAGGCAAAAGTTTTGTCTAATGGAGTCAATCTTCTGTTTGAAGAATGAGGCAAAGTCGTCGGCTGAGATGAGAGAAGAGGGAGGAGGTGCTGGGGGATGAAGGAGAGAGTTGAAAGTGTTAAATAGCTGTTTAGGGTTGTGAGATAGGGAGGATATGAGAGATGAGAAGTAGGTTTATTTTGCTGTAGTGAGTGCGGACTTGAAATTAGTGAGGGATTGCTTGAATGCGATGAAGTGCTCGATGGAGTGAGACCTTTTCCATCTCCGCTCCGCAACCCTGGAGGCCCGGCGCAGTTCTTTAGTAAGTTTAGTGTGCCAGGGTTGCCTGTTGAATGTGCGAGATGTGGTGTGTGTGAGAGGGGCGATCGAGTCTAGAGCTGCAGCTATTGTGGTGTTATATGAAGCAGCAGCAACGTCTGCATCGTGTAAGGAATTTATGTCTGTAAGAGAGAGGAGGGATTCAGAGAGTGAGTGTAAGTCAAGGTGTTTGAGATTTCTGCGAGGGTATGCAAGTTTGTGGAGTGGGGATTGTTGCCCCGGGGAGGAGAGAGAAGAGAATGTAAGTAGGCTGTGATCAGAGAGAGGGAGAGGTGAGTTAGAGAGGTTAGATAGGGAACAGAGGTGGGTGAAGATGAGGTCCAATGTGTGGCCATCTTTGTGGGTGGATGTGGAAGACCATTGTGTGAGTCCGAAGGAGGAAGTGAGGGATAGGAACTTAGAGACAGACGAGTGGGAAGTGTTAATGGGGATGTTGAAGTCACCCATTATGATAGTGGGGATGTCAGTGGAGAGGAAGTGAAGCAGCCAGGTGGTGAAGTGGTCTAAGAAGGTGGTGGCTTGCCCTGGGGGTTGGTAAACGACGGCCAGTTGGAAGTTGGAGGGGGAATAGATGCGCACACAGTGCACCTCAAAAGAGGGGAGTGTAACGGAGGGTGGCAGTGGGATTTGGGTGAAAGCGCAATGTTCTGATAGGAGAAAACCTACGCCTCCGCCATGATTGCCGTTGGGGCGGGGGGTGTGGGAAAGATGGAATCCGCCATATGAAAGTGCAGCTGGGGAGGCTGTGTCAGAGGGGGTGAGCCAGGTTTCAGTGATGGCGAGGAAGGAAAGTTTGTTTGTAATGAAAAGATCGTGGATGAAGGAAAGTTTGTTGCAGACAGAGCGAGCGTTCCATAGAGCTCCTGTTAGAGCAACTAAGGGAGTGGGGATTGGTTGGATGGGTATGACGTTAGAAGGGTTGCGACAGTTTGTGGAAGGTCGTGGATAGGAGGAAGAAGTAACTGTGGGGATATGGCGAGGAGGACCAGGATTTGGAGAGATATCTCAAGCAGTGAGGAGGAGCAGAGAAAGTGTTAGCAGGTGGGAGCAAGAGAGAGCATGAGGTGGCTGTCTGTGTTTGGAGATCCAGGATTGAATTATTAGGAATAGTTTGGAGGAGGAGGTGAGATGAATGGGGAGGATGGAGGGAGAGATGAATAGATTCTTACTAGGTGTAGGGATTTGAGGGGTTACTAGAAAGTGGAGGACTATAGAGGAAAAAGTGAGAGCTAACAGAAACATAGTTAAAAGAGAGTAAGTGGTCAAAGTGTTGGTTACCTGACTCCTGCCCTGACTAACTGCCTCTGAAATAACTGCCACTTTTCTCCGAAGCCACTTTGCACAAGAAGACACGTGCACCCCTTACAGAGCTTCTAAATATATAGGGCACATTAAACTATCAGGTGAAGGGCATTGTGGGAGCTGAATATGGCTAAATTAGCAGCTGGTAGTCTCACCAAGAGATGGCTGGGTGATCAAACACAGAGCTAGGACTCTAGTCACTGCAGTTTAGCACCTCTAAAAATCAGATAAGATCTATAGTGGGGAAGGGACAGACATATGTGGGTATTGAATGGAGTGGGACAGATAAAGCAGAGAAGTTATGCAGAGCATGTACCATTGAGGTGAATCAGCAAACCAGAGCATTAGATTACAGCAGACACAGCAAGCAGAGAAGTTATGCAGAGCATGTACCAGTGAGGTGAACCAGCAAAGCAGAGCATTAGATTACAGCAGACACAGCAAGCAGAGAAGTTATGCAGAGCATGTACCAGTGAAGTGAATCAGCAAAGCAGAGCATAAGATTACAGCAGACACAGCAAGCAGAGAAGTTATGCAGAGCATGTACCAGTAAGGTTATTCCACTGCGACCTCCACCACTCTTCCAAGGGGCATAGATATTGTCTTTTTATTTTACTGCGACCTCCACCACTCTTAAAAGGGGCATTAATATTGTCTTTTTATTCCACTGTGACCTGCACGTCTCTTCAAAGGGGCATTGATATTGTCTTTTTATTTAATTGGAACCTCCACCACTCTTCCAAGGGGCATTGATATTGTCTTTTTATTCCACTGTAACCTCCACCATTCTTCCAAGGGGCATTGATATTGTCTTTTTATTCCACTGCGACCTCCGCCACTCTTCCAAAGGGCATTAATATTGTCTTTTTTTCCACTGTAACCTCCACCACTGTTCTAAGAGGCATTAAAACAGTCTTGTTAAGCTAATGTGACCTCCACGTCTCTTCCAAGGGGCATTAAAACAGTATGGTGAACCAATGTGTACTCCACAGCTCTTCCAACACGCATTGATATTGTCTTTTTATTTCACTGTAACTTCCACCACTCTTTCAAGGGGCATTGATATTGTTTTTTTATCCCACTGTGACCTCCACCACTCTTACAAGGGGCATTAAAACCGTCTTGTTAAGCTACTGTGACCTCCAAGTCTCTTCCACAGCGCATTAAAACCGTCTGGTTAAACCGCTCTGAGCTCCACAGCTCTTCCAAGGGGCACTGACAATGTCTTTTTATTCCATTGTAACCTTCTGCACTCTTCCAAGTGCATTGATATTGTCTTTTTATTCCTCTGCGACGTCCACGACTTTTCCAAGGGGCTATAAAACCGTCTTGTTAAGCTACTGTGACCTCCAAGTTTCTTACACAGGGCATTGATATTGTCTTTTTATTCCAATGTAACCTCCACCACTCTTCCAAGGGGCATTGATATTGTCTTTTTAATCCACTGCGACCTCCATCACTATTCCAAGAAGCATTGAAACCGTCTTGTTAAGCTACTGTGACCTCCACGTCTATTCCACGGTGCATTAAAACTTTCTGTTTAAACCACTGTGAACTCCACCACTCTTCCAAGGGGCATTGATATTGCCTTTTTATTTTACTGCGACCTCCACCACTCTTCCAAGGGACATTAATATTGTCTTTTTATTCCACTGTAACCAACACGTCTCTTACAAGGGGCATTGATATTGTCTTTTTATTTAATTGGAACCTTCACCACTCTTCCAAGGGGCATTAATATTGTCTTTTTATTACACTGTAACCTCCACCATTCTTCCAAGGGACATTGATATTGTGTTTTTATTCCACTGTAATCTCCACCACTCTTCCAAGGGGCATTGATATTATCTTTTTATTCCACTGTAACCTCCACCACTCTTCCAAGGGTCATTGATATTGTTTTTTTAATACACTGCGACCGATACCTCTCCTCCAAGGGGGTTTAAAACAGTCTTGATAAGCTTCTGTGACCTCCACATCTCTTCCAAGGGACATTAAAACCGCATGGTTAAACCACTCTGAACTCCACAGCTCTTCCAAGAGGCATTGATATTGTCTTTTTATTCCACTCTAACCTCCACCACTCTTCCAAGGGGCATTGATATTGTCTCTTTTTTCCACTGCGACCTCCAACACTCCTCTAAGGTGATTTGACAGTCTTTTTAATCCACTGTGACCTCCACCACTCTTCCAAGGGGCATTAAAACCGTCTTGTTAAGCTACTGTGACCTCCACGTACCTTCCACGGGGCATTGATATTGTCGTTTTATTCCACTGCGACCTCCACCACTCTTCCAAGGGGCGTTGATATTGTCTTTTTAATCCACTGTGACCTCCACCACTCTTCCAAGACACATTGATATTGTCTTTTTATTCCACTGCGACTTTCACCACTCTTCCAAGGAACATTGATATTGTCTTTTTTTTCCACTGTGACCTCCACCACTCTTCTAAGGGGCATTGATATTTTCTTTATATTTCACTACGACCTCCACCACTATTTCAAGTGGCATCGATAATGTCTTTTTAATCCACTGCGACCTCCACCACTCTTCCAAGGGGCATTAAAACCGTCTTGTTAAGCTACTGTCACCTCCACGTCTCTTCCAAGGGGCATTAAAACAGTCAAATTAAACCACTCTGAACTCCACAGCTCTTGCAAGAGGCATTGATATTGTCTTTTTATTCCACTGTAACCACCACCACTCTTCCAAGGGGCATTGATTTTGTCTTTTTAATCCACTGCGACCTCCATCTCTCTTCCAAGAAGCATTAAAACCGTCTTGTTTAGCTACTGTAACTTCCACGTCTATTCCACGGTGCCTTAAAACAATCTGGTTAAACCACTGAGAACTCCTCAGCTCTTCCAAAGGGCATTGATATTGTCTTTTTATTCCACTGTAACCTCCACCACTCTTCCAAGGGGCATTGATATTGTCTTTTTATTTTAATGCGACCTCCACCACTCTTCCAAGGGGCATTAATATTGTCTTTTTATTCCACTGAGACCTTCACCAGTCTTCCAAGGGTCATTGATATTGTCTTTTTATTCCACTGTAACCTCCACCATTCTTCCAAGGGGCATTGATATTGTCATTTTATTCCACAGCAACCTCCATCTCTCTTCCAAGGGGCATTAAAACAGTCTGGTTAAACCACTCTGAACTCCACAGCTCTTCCAAGAGGCATTGATATTGTCTTTTTATTCGACTGTAACCTTCACCACTGTTCCAAGGGGCATTAAAACCGTCTTGTTAAGCTACTGTGACCTCCACGTCTCTTCCAAGGGGCATTAAAACCGTCAATTTAAAACACTCTGAACTCCACAGCTCTTGCAAGAGGCATTGATATTGTCTTTTTATTCCTCTGTAACCTCCACCACTCTTCCAAGGGGCATTGATTTTGTCTTTTTAATCCACTGCGACCTTCATCACTCTTCCAAGAAGCATTAAAACCGTCTTGTTTAGCTACTGTGACCTCCACCACTCTTCCAAGGGGCATTAAAACCGTCTTGTTAAGCTACTGTGACCTCCACGTACCTTCCACGGGGCATTGATATTGTCGTTTTATTCCACTGCGACCTCCACCACTCTTCCAAGGGGCGTTGATATTGTCTTTTTAATCCACTGTGACCTCCACCACTCTTCCAAGACACATTGATATTGTCTTTTTATTCCACTGCGACTTTCACCACTCTTCCAAGGAACATTGATATTGTCTTTTTTTTCCACTGTGACCTCCACCACTCTTCTAAGGGGCATTGATATTTTCTTTATATTTCACTGCGACCTCCACCACTATTACAAGTGGCATCGATAATGTCTTTTTAATCCACTGCAACCTCCACCACTCTTCCAAGGGGCATTAAAACCGTCTTGTTAAGCTACTGTCACCTCCACGTCTCTTCCAAGGGGCATTAAAACAGTCAAATTAAACCACTCTGAACTCCACAGCTCTTGCAAGAGGCATTGATATTGTCTTTTTATTCCACTGTAACCACCACCACTCTTCCAAGGGGCATTGATTTTGTCTTTTTAATCCACTGCGACCTCCATCTCTCTTCCAAGAAGCATTAAAACCGTCTTGTTTAGCTACTGTGACTTCCACGTCTATTCCACGGTGCCTTAAAACAATCTGGTTAAACCACTGAGAACTCCTCAGCTCTTCCAAAGGGCATTGATATTGTCTTTTTATTCCACTGTAACCTCCACCACTCTTCCAAGGGGCATTGATATTGTCTTTTTATTTTAATGCGACCTCCACCACTCTTCCAAGGGGCATTAATATTGTCTTTTTATTCCACTGAGACCTCCACCAGTCTTCCAAGGGTCATTGATATTGTCTTTTTATTCCACTGTAACCTCCACCATTCTTCCAAGGGGCATTGATATTGTCTTTTTATTCCACAGCAACCTCCATCTCTCTTCCAAGGGGCATTAAAACAGTCTGGTTAAACCACTCTGAACTCCACAGCTCTTCCAAGAGGCATTGATATTGTCTTTTTATTCGACTGTAAAATTCACCACTCTTCCAAGGGGCATTAAAACCGTCTTGTTAAGCTACTGTGACCTCCACGTCTCTTCCAAGGGGCATTAAAACCGTCAATTTAAAACACTCTGAACTCCACAGCTCTTGCAAGAGGCATTGATATTGTCTTTTTATTCCTCTGTAACCTCCACATCCCTTCCACGGGGCATTGATATTGTCTTTTTATTCCATTGCGACCTCCACCACTCTTCCAAGGGGCATTAAAACCATCTTGTTAAGCTACTGTGACCACCAAGACTCTTCCAAGGGGCATTAAAACCGTCTGGTTAAACCGCTCTGAGCTCCACAGCTTTTCCAAGGGGCATTGACAATGTCTTTTTATTCCACTGTAACCTTCTGCACTCTTCCAAGTGCATTGATATTGTCTTTTTATTCCTCTGCGACGTCCACGTGTCTTCCAAGGGGCATTAAAACAGTCTTGTTAAGCTACAGTGACCTTCAAGTTTCTTACACAGGGCATTGTATTGTCTTTTTATTCCACTGTAACCACCACCACTCTTCCAAGGGGCATTGATATTGTCTTTTTATTCCGCTGTAACCTCCACCAATCTTCCAAGGGGCATTGATATTGTCTTTTTATTCCACTGCGACCTCCACCACTCTTCTAAGGGGCATTGATATTGTCTTTTAAATCCACAACGATCTCCACCTCTTTTCCAAGGGGCATTAAAACAGTCTTGTTAAGCTATTGTGACCTCCACGTCCCTTCCACGGGGCATTGATATTGTCTTTTTATTCCACTGCGACCTCCACCACTCTTCCAAGGGGCATTGATATTGTCTTTTTAATCCACTGAGACCTCCACGTCTTTTCCAAGGGGCATTAAAACCGTCAATTTAAACCACTCTGTACTCTACAGCTCTTCCAAGGAGTATTGGTATTGTCTTTTTATTCCACTCTAACCTCCACCACTCTACCAAGGGGCATTGACATTGTCTATTTATTCCACTGCGACCTCCACCACTCTTCCAAGGGGCATTAAAACCATCTTGTTATGCTACAGTGACCTTCACAACTGTTCCATGGGGCATTGATATTGTCTTTTTATTCCACTGTAACCTCAACCACTCTTCCAAGGGGCATTGATTTTGTCTTTTTATTCCACTGCGACCTCTACCACTCTTCCAATGGGCATTGATATTGTCTTTGTAATCCACTGCAACCTCCACCACTCTTCCTAGGGGCATTAAAGCCGTCTTGTTAAGCTACTGTCACATCCATGTCTATTCCACGGGGTATTGATATTGTCTTTTTATTCCATTGTAACCTCCACCACTCTTTCAAGTGGCAATGACATTGTCTTTTTATTCCACTGCGACTTCCACCTCTCTCCTAAGGGGCATTTATATTGTCTTTTTAATCCACTGCGACCTCCATTACTCTTCCAAGGGGCATTAAAACAGTCTTGTTAAGCTACTGTGACCTCCACGTCTCTTCCAAGGGGCATTAAAGCCGTCAATTTAAACCACTCTGAACTCCACAGCTCTTCCAAGGAGCACTGGTATTGTCTTTTTATTCCACTGTAACCTCCACCACTCTTCCAAGGGGCATTGATATCGTCTTTTTATTCCACTGCGACCTCCACCAGTCCCCCAAGAGGCATTAAAACCTTCTTGTTAAGCTACTGTGACCTACACGTCTCTTCCACGGGGCATTGATATTGTCTTTTTATTTAACTGTAACCTCCACCACTGTTCCAAGGGGCATTGATATTGTCTTTTTATTCCACTGTAACCTCCATCACTCTTCCAAGGGCATTGGTATTGTCTTTTTATTCAACTGTAACCTCCACCACTCTTCCAAGGGCCATTGATATTGTCTTTTTATTCCACTGCGACCTCCACCACTCTTCCAAGGGGCATTCGTATTGTCTTTTTAATCCACTGCGACCTCCACCACTCTTCCAAGGGGTATTAAAACCGTCTTTTTAAGCTACTGTCACCTCCATTTCCCTTCCAAGGGGCATTAAAACCGTCAATTTAAACCACTCTGAACTCCACAGCTCTTGCAAAGGGCATTGATATTGTCTTTTTATTCCAATGTAACCTCCAGCACTCTTCCAAGGAGCATTGATATTGTCTTTTTATTCCACTGCAACTTCCACCTCTCTTCCAACGGGCATTGAAACCGTCTTGTTAAGCTACTGTGACCTCCACTTCTCTTTCACGGGGCATTGATATTGTCTTTTTATTCCACTGTAACCTCCACCACTCTTCCAAGGGGCATTGATATTGTCTTTCTATTCCACTGGGAACTTCACCACTCTTCCAAGTTGCATTGATATTGTCTTTTTAATCCACTGCGACCTCCACCACTCTTCCAAGGGGCATTAAAACAGTATTGTTAAGCTACTGTGACCTCCACGTCTCTTCCAAGGTGCATTAAAACCGTCAATTTAAACCACTCTAAACTCCACAGCTCTTGCAAGAGGCATTGATATTGTCTTTTTACTCCACTGTAACCTACAGCACTCTTTCAAGGGGCATTGATATTGTCTTTTTACTCCAGTGTAACCTACAGCACTCTTTCAAGGGGCATTGATATTGTCTTTTTATTCCACTACGACTTCCACCAATCTCCCAAGGTGCATTAAAAACATCTTGTTTAGCTGCTGTAACGTCCATGTCTATTCCACGGGGCATTGATATTGTCTTGTTATTCCACTGTATCCTCCACCACTCTTCCAAGGGGTATTGATATTGTCTTTTTATGCCACCGCGACTTCCACCTCTCTTCTAAGGGACATTGATATTGTCTTTTTAATCCTCTGCGACCTCCACCACTCTTCCAAGAGGCATTAAAATAGTCTTGTTAAGCTACTGTGACCTCCATATCTCTTCCAAGGGGCATTAAAACAGTCTGGTTAAACCACTCTGAACTCCACAGCTCTTCCAAGGAGCATTCATATTGTCTTTTTATTCCACTGCAACCTCCACCATTCTTAAAAGGGGTATTGATATTGTCTTTTTAATGCACTGCGACCTCCACCACACTTCCAAGGGGCATTAAAACCATCTGGTTAAACGACGCTGAACTCCATAGCTCTTTCAAGAGGCATTGATATTGTCTTTTTATTTCACTGTAACCTCCACCACTCTTTCAAGGGTCATTGATATTGTCTTTTTATTCCACTGCGACCTCTACCACTCTTCCAAGGGGCATTAAAACTGTCTTGTTAAGCTACTGAGACCTCCATGTGTCTTCCACGGGGCATTGATATTGTCTTTTTAATCCACTGTGACTTCCACCACTTTTCCAAGGGGCATTAAAACTGTCTTGTTAATCTACTGTGACCTCCACGTCTCTTCCAAGGGGCAATAAAACCATCTGGTTAAACCACTCTGAACTCCACAGCTCTTTCAAGGGGCATTGGTATTGTCTTTTTATTCCACTCTAACCTCCCCCACTTTTCCAAGGGGCATTGACATTGTTTTTTTATTCCACTACGACCTCCAAATTTCTTCCAAGGGGCATTGATATTGTCTTTTTATTCCACTGCCACCTCCACCATTCTTCCAAGGGGCATTGATATTGTCTTTTTAATCCACTGCGACCTCCACCACTTTTCCAAGGTTCATTAAAAACGTCTTTTTAAGCTACTGTGACCTCCACATCACTTCCAATGGGCATTAAAACTGTCTGGTTAAACCACTCGAAACTCCACAGCTCTTCCAAGGGGCGTTGGTATTGTCTTTTTATTCCACTCTAACCTCCACCACTCTTCCAATGGGCATTGACATTGTCTTTTTATTCCACTGCGACCTCCACCATTCTTCCAATGGGCATTAAAACTTGTTAAGCTTTAGTGACATCCACATCTCTTCCTCGGGGCATTGATATTGTCTTTAAATCCCACTGTAACCTCCACCACTCTACAAAGGGGCATTGATATTGCATTTTTAGTCGTCTGCGACATCCACCACTCTTCCAAATCGCATTGATATTGTCTTTTAAATCCACTGTGACCTCCACCACTCTTCCAAAGGGCATTAAAACCATCTTGTTAAGCTACTGTGACCTCCACGTCTCTTCCACGGGGCATTGATATTGTCTTTTTATTCCACAGTGACCTCCACCACTCTTCCTCGGGGCATTGATATTTTCTTTTTAATCCACTGCAACCTCCACCACTCTTTCATGTGGCATTAAAACCGTCTTGTTAAGCTTCTGTGAACTCCACGTCTTTTGCAACTGGCATTAAAACCGTATGGTTAAACCAATCTGAACTCCACAGATCTTCCAAGGGGCATTGATATTGTCTTTTTATTCCACTGTATCCTCCATCTCTCTTCCAAGGGGCATTGATATTGATTTTTTTTCCACTGCGACCTCCACCACTCCTCCAAGGGGCATTAAAACCGTCTTGTTAAGCTACTGTGACCTCCATGTCTTTTCCACAAGGCATTGATATTGTCTTTTTATTCCACTGGAACCTCCAACACTCTTCCAAGATGCATTGATATTGTCTTTTTATTCCTCTGAGACTTCAACAACTCCTTCAAGGAGCATTGACATTGTCTTTTTAATACATTTTGACCTCCACCACTCTTCCAAGGGGCATTAAAACAGTCTTGTTAATCTACTGTGACCTCCATGTCTCTTCCAAGGGGCATTAAAACCGTCAATTTAAACCACTCTCAACTCCACAGCTCTTGCAAGGGGCTTTGATATTGTTTTTTGTTCCACTGTAACCTCCAGCACTCTTCTAAGGGGCATTGATATTTTCTTTTTATTCCACTGCGACTTTCACCTCTCTTCCAAGGGACATTAAAACCGTCTTGTTAAGCTCCTGTGACATCCACGTCTCTTTCACGGGGCATTGATATTGTCTTTTTATTCCACTGTAAACTCCACCACTCTCGCAAGGGGCATTGATATTTTCTTTTTAATCCACTGCGACCTCCACCACTCTTCCAAGGAACATTGATATTGTCTTTTTTTTCCACTGTAACCTCCACCAATCTTCTAAAGGGCATTGATATTTTCTTTTTATTCCACTGCGACCTCCACCACTCCTCCAAGGGGCATCGATAATGTCTTTTTAATCCACTGCGACCTCCACCACTCTTCCAAGGCGCATTAAAACAGTCTTGTTTAGCTACTGTGACCTCCATGTCTATTCCACGGTGCCTTAAAACCTTCTGGTTAAACGACTGTGAACTCCACAGCTCTTCCAAAGGGCATTGATATTGTCTTTTTATTCCACTGTAACCTCCACCACTCTTCCAAGGGGCATTGATATTGTCTTTTTATTTTATTGCGACCTCCACAACTCTTCCAAGGGGCATTAAAATTGTCTTTTTATTCCACTGCGACCTCCACCACTCTTCCAAGGGGCATTGATATTTTCTTTTTATTCCACTGCGACCTCCACCTCTCTTCCAAGGGGCATTAAAACCATCTTGTTAAGCTACTGTGACCTCCAAGTCTCTTCCACGAGGCATTGATATTGTCTTTTTATTCCACTGCGACCTCCACATCTCTTCCAAGTGGAATTGATGTTGTCTTTTTATTCCACTGCGACCTCCACCACTCTTCTAAGGGGCATTGATATTGTCTTTTTAATCCACTGCGACCTCCACCACTCTTCCAAGGGGCATTAAAACAGTTTTGATAAGCTACTGTGACCTCCACGTCTCTTCCAATGGGCATTAAAACTGTCAATTTAAACCACTCTGAACTCCACAGCTCTTCCAAGAGGCATTGATATTGTCTTTTTATTCGACTGTAACCTCCACCACTCTTCCAAGGGGCATTAAAACAGTTTTGATAAGCTACTGTGACCTCCACGTCTCTTCCAATGGGCAGTAAAACCGTCAATTTAAACCACTCTGAACTCCACAGCTCTTGCAAGAGGCATTGATATTGTCTTTTTATTCCACTGTAACCTCCACCACTCTTCCAAGGGGCATTGATTTTGTCTTTTTAATCCACTGCGACCTCCATCTCTCTTCCAAGAAGCATTAAAACCGTCTTGTTTAGCTACTGTGACCTCCATGTCTATTCCACGGTGCCTTAAAACCTTCTGGTTAAACCACTGTGAACTCCACAGCTCTTCCAAAGGGCATTGATATTGTCTTTTTATTCCACTGTAACCTCCACCACTCTTCCAAGGGGCATTGATATTGTCTTTTTATTTTATTGCGACCTCCACCACTCTTCCAAGGGGCATTAATATTGTGTTTTTATTCCACTGCAACCTTCACCACTCTTCCAAGGGTCATTGATATTGTGTTTTTATGCGACTGTAACCTCCACCACTCTTCCAAGGGGCATTAAAACCGTCTTGTTAAGCTACTGTGACCTCCAAGTCTCTTCCAAGGGACATTAAAACCGTCAATTTAAACCATTTTGAACTCCACAGCTCTAGCAAGAGGCATTGATATTGTCTTTTTATTCCACTGTAACCTCCACCACTCTTCCAAGGGGCATTGATTTTGTGTTTTTAATCCACTGAGACCTCCACCACTCTTCCAAGAGGCATTAAAACAGTCTTGTTAAGTTACTGTGACCTCCACATCTCTTCCAAGGGGCATTAAAACCGTCTGGTTAAACCACTCTGAACTCCACAGCTCTTCCAAGGGGCATTGATATTGTCTTTTTATTCCACTGTAACCTCCACCACTCTTCCAAGGGGCATTGATTTTGTCTTTTTAATCCACTCGACCTCCATCACTCTTCCAAGAAGCATTAAAACCGTCTTGTTTTGCTACTGTGACCTCCACGTCCCTTCCACGGGCCATTGATAATGTATTTTTCTTCCATTGCGACCTCCACCACTCTTCCAAGGGGCATTAAAACAGTATGGTGTACCAATGTGTACTCCACAGCTCTTCCAAGGCGCATTGATATTGTCTTTTTATTTCACTGTAACTTCCACCACTCTTTCAAGGGGCATTGATATTGTTTTTTTATCCCACTGTGACCTCCACCACTCTTACAAGGGGCATTAAATCCGTCTTGTTAAGCTACTGTGACCTCCAAGTCACTTCCACAGGGCATTAAAACCGTCTGGTTAAACCGCTCTGAGCTCCACAGCTCTTGCAAGGGGCATTGATATGGTCTTTTTATTCCTCTGTAACCTCCACCACTCTTCCAAGGGGCATTGATATTGTCTTTTTAATCCACTGAGACCTTCATCACTCTTCCAAGGGGCAATAAAACTGTCTTGTTAAGCTACTGTGACCTCCAACTCGCTTCCAAGGGGCATTAAAACCGTCTGGTTAATCCGCTCTGAGCTCCACAGCTCTTCCAAAGGGCATTGACAATGTGTTTTTATTCCATTGTAACCTTCTGCACTCTTCCAAGTGCATTGATATTTTCTTTTTATTCCTCTGCGACTTCCACGACTCTTCCAAGGGGCATTAAAACCGTCTTGTTAAGCTACTGTGACCTCCAAGTTTCTTACACAGGGCATTGATATTGTCTTTTTATTCCACTGTAACCTCCACCACTCTTCCAAGGGGCATTTATATTTTCTTTTTAATCCACTGCGACCTCCATCACTCTTCCAAGAAGCATTGAAACCGTCTTGTTAAGCTACTGTGACCTCCACGTCTATCCCACGGTGCATTAAAACTTTCTGGTCAAACCACTGTGAACTCCACAGCTCTTCCAAGGGGCATTGATATTGTCTTTTAATTCCTCTCTAACCTCCACCACTTTTCCAAGGGGCATTGAAATTTTTTTTTATTTTACTGCGACCTCCACCTCTCTTCCAAGGGGTATTAATATTGTCTTTTTATTCCACTGTGACCTCCACCACTCTTACAAGGGGCATTGACATTGTTTTTTTATTCCACTGCCACCTCCACCACTCTTCCAAGGGGCATTAAAACCGTCTTGTTAAGTTACTGTGACCTCCACGTCTCTTCCAAGGAGCGTTAAAACCGTCTGGTTATACCACTCTGAACTCCACAGCTCTTCCAAGGGGCATTATTATTGTCTTTTTATTCACCTGTAACCTCCACCACTCTTCCAAGGGGCATTGATATTGTCTTTTATTCCAGTGTGACCTCCACCAGTCCTCCAAGAGACGTTAAAACCGCCTTGTTAAGCTTCTGTGACCTCCACGTCTCTTCCACGGGCATTGAAATTGTCTTTTTATTCCACTGTAACCTCCACCACTCATCCAAGGGGCATTGATATTGTCTTTTTATTCCACTGCGACCTCCACCACTCTTCCAAGGTGCACTGATAATGTCTTTTTATTCCACTGCGACCTCCACCACTCTTCCAAGGCTAATTGATATTGTCTTTTTAATCCACTGCGACCTCCACCACTCTTCCAAGGGGCATTAAAACCGTCTTGTTAAGCTATTGTGACCTCCACATCTCTTCCACGGGGCATTGATATTGTATTTTTATTTAACTGTAACCTCCACCACTGTTCCAAGGGGCATTGATATTGTCTTTTTATTCAACTGTAACCTCCACCACTCTTCCAAGGGGCATTGATATTGTCTTTTTATTCCACTGCGACCTCCACCACTCTTCCAAGGGGCATTCCTATTGTCTTTTTAATCCACTACGACCTCCACCTCTCTTTCAAGGGGCATTAAAACCATCTTGTTAAGCTACTGTCACCTCCACGTCCCTTCCAAGGGGCATTAAAACCGTCAATTTAAACCTCTCTGAACTCCACAGCTCTTGCAAGGGGCATTGATATTTTTTTTTTATTCCAATGTAACCTCTAGCACTCTTCCAAGGGCCATTGATATTGTCTTTTTATTCCACTGCCACTTCCACCTCTTTTCCAAGAGGCATTAAAACCGTCTTGTTAAGCAACTGTGACCTCCACGTCTCTTTCACGGGGGATTGATATTGTCTTTTTATTCCACTGTAACCTCCACCACTCTTCCAAGGGGCATTGGTATTGTCTTTTTATTCCACTTGGACCTTCACCACTCTTCCAAGTGGCATTGATATTGTCTTTTTAATCCACTGCGACCTCCACCACTCTTCCAAGGGGCATTAAAACCTTATTGTTAAGCTACTGTGACCTCCATGTCTCTTCCAAGATGCATTAAAACAGTCAATTTAAACCACTCTGAACTCCACAGCTCTTGCAAGAGGCATTAATATTGTCTTTTTACTCCACTGTAACCTACAGCACTCTTTCAAGGGGCATTGATATTGTCTTTTTATTCCACTACGACTTCCATCACTCTCCCAAGGTGCATTAAAAACTTCTTGTTTAGCTACTGTAACGTCCATGTCTATTCCATGGGGCATTGATATTGTCTTTTTATTCCAATGTATCCTCCACCATTCTTACAAGGGGCATTAAAACAGTCTTGTTAATCTACTGTGACCTCCACGTCTCTTCCAGGGGGCATTAAAACCGTCAATTTAAAGCACTCTCAACTCCACAGCTCTTGCAAGTGGCATTGATATTGTTTTTTATTCCACTGTAACCTCCAGCACTCTTCCAAGGGGCATTAAAACCGTCTTGTTATGCTACTGTGACATCCACGTCTCTTTCACGGGGCATTGATATTTTCTTTTTATTCCAGTGTAAACTCCACCACTCTTCCAAGTGGCATTGATATTGTCTTTTTAATCCACTGCGACCTCCACCACTTTTCCAAGGGGCATTAAAAACGTCTTTTTAAGCTACTGTGACCTCCACGTCACTTCCAATGGGCAATAAAACCGTCTGGTTTAACTGCTCTGAACTCCACTGCTCTTCCAAGTTGCATTGATATTGTCTTTTTAATCCACTGTTACCTCCACCACTCTTCCAAGGGGAATTGATATTGTTTTTTTATTCCACTGCGACCTCCACTACTCTTCCAAGTGGCATTGATATTGTCTTTTTATTCCACTGCGACCTCCACCACTCTTCTAAGGGGCATTTATATTGTGTTTTTAATCAACTGCGACCTCCACCACTCTTACAAGGGCCATTAAAACCATGTTGTTAAGCTACTTTGACCTCCACGTCAATACCACGGGGTATTGAAACCATCAATTTAAACCACTCTGAACTCCACAGCTCTTGCAAGGGGCATTGATATTGTCTTTTTATTCCACTGCAACTTCCACCTTTCTTCCTAGGGGCATTAAAATCGTCTTGTTAAGCTACTGTGACCTACACGTCTCTTTCACGGGGCATTGATATTGTCTTTTTATTCCACTGTAACCTCCACCACTCTTCCCAGGGGCATTGATATTGTCTTTTTATTCCACTGATACCTTCACCACTCTTCCAAGGGGCATTAAAACCGTCTTGTTAAGCTACTGTGACCTCCAAGTCTCTTCCAAGGGGCATTAAAACCGTCTGGTTAAACTGCTCTGAACTCCACAGCTCTTCCAAGGGGCATTGACAATGTCTTTTTATTCCATTGTAACCTTCTGCACTCTTCCAAGTGCATTGATATTGTCTTTTTATTCCTCTGCGACGTCCACGACTCTTCCAAGGGGCATTAAAACCGTCTTGTTAAGCTACTGTGACCTCCTAGTTTCTTACACAGGGCATTGATATTGTCTTTTTATTCCACTGTAACCTAAACCACTCTTCCAAGGGGCATTGATATTGTCTTTTTAATCCACTGCGACCTCCATCACTCTTCCAAGAAGCATTGAAACCATCTTGTTAAGCTACTGTGACCTCCACGTCTATTCCACGGTGCATTAAAACTTTCTGGTTAAACCACTGTGAACTCCACAGCTGTTCCAAGGGGCATTGATATTGTCTTTTTATTCTACTCTAACCTCCACCTCTCTTCCAAGGGGCATTGATATTTATTTTTTATTTTTCTGCGACCTCCACCACTCTTCCAAGGGGCATTAATATTGTCTTTTTATTCCACTATGACCTCCACCACTCTTCCAAGGGGCATTAAAACCATCTTGTTAATTACTGTGACCTCCACATCTCTTCCACGGGCATTGAAATTGTCTTTTTATTCCACTGTAACCTCCACCACTCGTCCAAGGGGCATTGATATTGTCTTTTTATTCCACTGAGACCTCCACCACTCTTCCAAGAGGTCATTGATAATGTCTTTTTATTCCACTGCGACCTCCACCACTCTTCCAAGGCTAATTGATATTGACTTTTTATTCCACTGCGACCTCCACCACTCTTCCAAGGGGTATTAAAACCGTCTTGTTAAGCTATTGTGACCTCCACATCTCTTCCACGGGGCATTGATATTGTCTTTTTATTTAACTGTAACCTCCACCACTGTTCCAAGGAGCATTGATATTGTCTTTTTATTCCACTGTAACCTCCATCTCTCTTCCAAGGGGCATTGATATTGTCTTTTTATTCAACTGTAACCTCCACCACTCTTCCAAGGGGCATTGATATTGTCTTTTTATTCCTCTGCGACCTCCACCACTCTTCCAAGGGGCATTCATAATGTCTTTTTAATCCACTCCGACCTCCACCACTCTTCCAAGGGGCATTAAAACCGTCATGTTAAGCTATTGTCACCTCCACGTCCCTTCCAAGGGGCATTAAAACCGTCTTGTTAAGCTTCTGTGACCTCCACGTCTCTTTCACGGGGCAGTGATATTGTCTTTTTATTCCACTGTAACCTCCACCACTCTTCCAAGGGGCATTGATATAGTCTTTTTATTCCACTAGGACCTTCACCACTCTTCCAAGTTGCATTGATATTGTCTTTTTAATCCACTGCGACCTCCACCACTCTTCCAAGGGGCATTAAAACCGTATTGTTAAGCTACTGTGACCTCCACGTCTCTTCCAAGATGCATTAAAACCGTCAATTTAAATCACTCTGAACTCCACAGCTCTTGCACGAGGCATTAATATTGTCTTTTTACTTCACTGTAACCTACAGCACTCTTTCAAGTGGCATTGATATTGTCTTTTTATTCCACTACGACTTCCATCACTCTCCCAAGGTGCCTTAAAAACATCTTGTTTAGCTACTGTAACGTCCATGTCAATTCCACGGGGCATTGATATTGTCTTTTTATTCCACTGTATCCTCCACCACTCTTCCAAGGGGCATTGATATTGTCTTTTATTCCACTGCGACCTACACCAGTCCTCCAAGAGACATTAAAACTGTATTGTTAAGCTTCTGTGACCTCCACGTCTCTTCCACGGGCATTGAAATTGTCTTTTTATTCCACTGTAACCTCCACCACTCGTTCAAGGGGCATTGATATTGTCTGTTTATTCCACTGTGACCTCCACCACTATTACAAGGGGCATTGATAATGTCTTTTTATTCCACTGCGACCTCCACCACTCTTCCAAGGCTAATTGATATTGTCTTTTTAATCCACTGTGACCTCCACCAGTCTTCCAAGGGGCATTAAAACGGTCTTGTTAAGCTATTGTGACCTCCACATCTCTTTCACGGGGCATTAATATTGTCTTTTTATTTAACTGTAACCTCCACCACTGTTCCAAGGTGCATTGATATTGTCTTTTTATTCCACTGTAACCTCCATCACTCTTCCAAGGGGCATTGATATTGTCTTTTTATTCAACTGTAACCTCCACCACTCTTCCAAGGGGCATTGATATTGTCTTTTTATTCCACTGCGACCTCCACCACATTTCCAAGGGGCATTCATATTTTCTTTTTAATCCACTCCGACCTCCACCATTCTTCCTAGGGGCATTAAAACCGTCATGTTAAGCTACTGTCACCTCCACGTCCCTTCCAAGGGGCATTAAAACCGTCAATTTAAACCTCTCTGAACTCCACAGCTCTTGCAAGGGGCATTGATATTTTTTTTTTATTCTAATGTAACCTCCAGCACTCTTCCAAGGGCCATTGATATGGTCTTTTCATTCCACTGCCACCTCCACCTCTCTTCCAAGGGGCATTAAAACCGTCTTGTTAAGCTTCTGTGACCTCCATGTCTCTTTCACGGGGCAGTGATATTGTCTTTTTATTCCACTGTAACCTCCACCACTCTTACAAGGGGCATTGATATTGTCTTTTTATTCCACTAGGACCTTCACCACTCTTCCAAGTGGCATTGATATTGTCTTTTTAATCCACTGCGACCTCCACCACTCTTCCAAGGGGCATTAAAACCGTATTGTTAAGCTACTGTGACCTCCACGTCTCTTCCAAGATGCATTAAAACCGTCAATTTAATCCACTCTGAACTCCACAGCTCTTGCAACAGGCATTAATATTGTCTTTTTACTCCACTGTAACCTACAGCACTCTTTCAAGGGGCATTGATATTGTCTTTTTATTCCACTAGGACCTTCACCACTCTTCCAAGTGGCATTGATATTGTCTTTTTAATCCACTGCGACCTCCACCACTCTTCCAAGGGGCATTAAAACCGTATTGTTAAGCTCCTGTGACCTCCACGTCTCTTCCAAGATGCATTAAAACCGTCAATTTAATCCACTCTGAACTCCACAGCTCTTGCAACAGGCATTAATATTGTCTTTTTACTCCACTGTAACCTACAGCACTCTTTCAAGGGGCATTGATATTGTCTTTTTATTCCACTACGACTTCCATCACTCTCCCAAGGTGCATTAAAAACATCTTGTTTAGCTACTGTAACGTCCCTGTCTATTCCACGGGGCAGTGATTTTGTCTTTTTATTCCACTGTATCCTCCACCACTCTTCCAAGGGGTATTGATATTGTCTTTTTATTCCACTGTAACCTCCACCACTCTTCCAAGGGGCATTGATATTGTCGTTTTATTTCACTGTAACTTCCACCACTCTTTCAAGAGGCATTGATATTGTTTTTTTATTCCACTCTATCCTCCACCACTCTTCCAAGGGGTATTGATATTGTCTTTTTATTCCACTGCGACTTCCACCTCTCTTCTAAGGGGCATTGATATTGTCTTTTTAATCCACTGCGACCTCCACCACTCTTCCAAGAGGCATTAAAACGGTCTTGTTAAGCTACTGTGACCTCCACATCTCTTCCAAGGGGCATTAAAACCGTCTGGTTAAACCACTCTGTACTCCACAGCTCTTCCAAGGGGCATTAATATTGTCTTTTTATTCCACTGTAACCTCCACCATTCTTCCAAGGGGTAGTGATATTGTCTTTTTAATGCACTGCGACCTCCACCACTCTTCCAAGGGGCATTAAAACCTTCTGGTTAAACCACTCTGTACTCCATAGCTCTTTCAAGACGCATTGATATTGTCTTTTTATTTCACGGTAACCTCCAACACTCTTTCAAGGGGCATTAATATTGTCTTTTTATTCCACTGCGACCTCCACCACTCTTCCAAGGGGCATTAAAACTGTCTTGTTAAGCTACTGTGATCCCCACGTGTCTTCCACGGGGCATAGATATTGTCTTTTTAATCCACTGTGACCTCCACCAATTTCCATGGGGCATTAAAACTTTCTTGTTAATCTACTGTGACCTCTATGTCTCTTCAAAGGGGCAATAAAACCATCTGGTTAAACCACTCTGAACTCCACAGCTCTTCCAAGGCGCATTGGTATTGTCTTTTTATTCCACTCTAACCTCCACCACTCTTCCAAGGGGCATTGACATTTTCTTTTTATTCCACTGCGACGTCCATCATTCTTCCAAGGGGCATTGATATTGTCTTTTAATTCCACTGTCACCTCCACCACTCTTCCAAGGGGCATTGATATTGTCTTTTTAATCCACTGCGACCTCCACCACTTTTCCAAGGGGCATTTAAAACATCTTTTTAAGCTGCTATGACCTCCACGTCACTTCCAATGGGCATTAAAACAGTCTGGTTAAACCACTTTGAACTACACAGCTCTTCCAAAGGGCATCATTATTGTCTTTTTATTCCACTCTAACCTCCACCACTCTTCCAAGGGGCATTAAAACTGTCTTGTTAAGCTGCTGTTACCTCCATGTCTATTCCAGGGGGCATTGATATTGTCTTTTTATTCCAATGTAACCTCCACCACTCTTCTAAGGGGCAGTGATATTGTCTTTTTAAACCACTGCGACCTCCAAGGGCCATTAAAACCAAGTTGTTAAGCTACTTTGACCTCCACATCTATTCCACGGGGCATTAAAACCATCAATTTAAACCACTCTGAACTCCACAGCTCTTGCAAGGGGCATTGATATGGTCTTTTTATTCCTCTGTAACCTCCACCACTCTTCCAAGGGGCATTGATATTGTCTTTTTAATCCGCTGAGACCTTCATCACTCTTCCAAGGGGCATTAAAACTGTCTTGTTAAGCTACTGTGACCTCCAACTCTCTTCCAAGGGGCATTAAAACCGTCTGGTTAATCCGCTCTGAGCTCCACAGCTCTTCCAAAGGGCATTGACAATGTCTTTTTATTCCATTGTAACCTTCTGCACTCTTCCAAGTGCATTGATATTTTCTTTTTATTTCTCTGCGACGTCCACGACTCTTCCAAGGGGCATTAAAACCGTCTTGTTAAGCTACTGTGACCTCCAAGTTTCTTACACAGGGCATTGATATTGTCTTTTTATTCCACTGTAACCTCCACCACTCTTCCAAGGGGCATTTATATTTTCTTTTTAATCCACTGCGACCTCCATCACTCTTCCAAGAAGCATTGAAACCGTCTTGTTAAGCTACTGTGACCTCCACGTCTATCCCACGGTGCATTAAAACTTTCTGATTAAACCACTGTGAACTCCACAGCTCTTCCAAGGGGCATTGATATTGTCTTTTAATTCCTCTCTAACCTCCACCACTTTTCCAAGGGGCATTGAAATTTTTTTTTATTTTACTGCGACCTCCACCACTCTTCCAAGGGGTATTAATATTGTCTTTTTATTCCACTGTGACCTCCACCACTCTTACAAGGGGCATTGACATTGTTTTTTTATTCCACTGCGACCTCCACCACTCTTCCAAGGGGCATTAAAACCGTCTTGTTAAGTTACTGTGACCTCCACGTCTCTTCCAAGGAGCGTTAAAACCGTCTGGTTATACCACACTGAACTCCACAGCTCTTCCAAGGGGCATTATTATTGTCTTTTTATTCCACTGTAACCTCCACCACTCTTCCAAGGGGCATTGATATTGTCTTTTATTCCAGTGCGACCTCCACCAGTCCTCCAAGAGACATTAAAACCGCCTTGTTAAGCTTCTGTGACCTCCACGTCTCTTCCACGGGCATTGAAATTGTCTTTTTATTCCACTTTAACCTCCATCACTCTTCCAAGGGGCATTGATATTGTCTTTTTATTCAACTGTAACCTCCACCACTCTTCCAAGGGGCATTGATATTGTCTTTTTATTCCACTTCGACCTCCACCACATTTCCAAGGGGCATTCATATTTTCTTTTTAATCCACTACGACCTCCACCACTCTTCCTAGGGGCATTAAAACCGTCATGTTAAGCTACTGTCACCTCCACGTCCCTTCCAAGGGGCATTAAAACCGTCAATTTAAACCTCTCTGAACTCCACAGCTCTTGCAAGGGGCATTGATATATTTTTTTTATTCCAATGTAACCTCCAGCACTCTTCCAAGGGCCATTGATATTGTCTTTTCATTCCACTGCCACTTCCACCTCTTTTCCAAGAGGCATTAAAACCGTCTTGTTAAGCAACTGTGACCTCCACGTTTCTTTCACGGGGCATTGATATTGTCTTTTTATTCCACTGTAACCTCCACCACTCTTCCAAGGGGCATTGGTATTGTCTTTTTATTCCACTTGGACCTTCACCACTCTTCCAAGTGGCATTGATATTGTCTTTTTAATCCACTGCGACCTCCACCACTCTTCCAAGGGGCATTAAAACCGTATTGTTAAGCTACTGTGACCTCCATGTCTCTTCCAAGATGCATTAAAACAGTCAATTTAAACCACTCTGAACTTCACAGCTCTTGCAAGAGGCATTAATATTGTCTTTTTACTCCACTGTAACCTACAGCACTCTTTCAAGGGGCATTGATATTGTCTTTTTATTCCACTATGACTTCCATCACTCTCCCAAGGTGCATTAAAAACATCTTGTTTAGCTACTGTAACGTCCATGTCTATTCCATGGGGCATTGATATTGTCTTTTTATTCCAATGTATCCTCCACCATTCTTCCAAGGGGCATTAAAACAGTCTTGTTAATCTACTGTGACCTCCACGTCTCTTCCAGGGGGCATTAAAACCGTCAATTTAAAGCACTCTTAACTCCACAGCTCTTGCAAGTGGCATTGATATTGTTTTTTATTCCACTGTAACCTCCAGCACTCTTCCAAGGGGCATTGATATTGTCTTTTTATTCCACTGCGACTTTCACCTCTCTTCCAAGGGATATTAAAACCGTCTTGTTATGCTACTGTGACATCCACGTCTCTTTCACGGGGCATTGATATTGTCTTTTTATTCCACTGTAAACTCCACCACTCTTCCAAGTGGCATTGATATTGTCTTTTTAATCCACTGCGACCTCCACCGCTTTTCCAAGGGGCATTAAAAACGTCTTTTTAAGCTACTGTGACCTCCACGTCACTTCCAATGGGCAATAAAACCGTCTGGTTTAACTGCTCTGAACTCCACTGCTCTTCCAAGTTGCATTGATATTGTCTTTTTAATCCACTGTTACCTCCACCACTCTTCCAAGGGGAATTGATATTGTTTTTTTATTCCACTGCGACCTCCACTACTCTTCCAAGTGGCATTGATATTGTCTTTTTATTCCACTGCGACCTCCACCACTCTTCCAAGAACCATTAAAACCATGTTGTTAAGCTGCTTTGACCTCCACGTCAATACCACGGGGTATTGAAACCATCATTTTAAACCACTCTGAACTCCACAGCTCTTGCAAGGGGCATTGATATTGTCTTTTTATTCCACTGCAACTTCCACCACTCTTCCCAGGGGCATTGATATTGTCTTTTTATTCCACTGAGACCTTCACCACTCTTCCAAGGGGTATTAAAACGGTCTTGTTAAGCTACTGTGACCTCCAAGTCTCTTCCAAGGGGCATTAAAACCGTCTGGTTAAACCGCGCTGAACTCCACAGCTCTTCCAAGGGGCATTGACAATGTCTTTTTATTCCATTGTAACCTTCTGCACTCTTCCAAGTGCATTGATATTGTCTTTTTATTCCTCTGCGACGTCCACGACTCTTCCAAGGGGCATTAAAACCGTCTTGTTAAGTTACTGTGACCTCCACGTCTCTTCCACGGGCATTGAAATTGTCTTTTTATTCCACTGTAACCTCCACCACTCGTCCAAGGGGCATTGATATTGTCTTTTTATTCCACTCAGACCTCCACCACTCTTCCAAGAGGTCATTGATAATGTCTTTTTATTCCACTGCGACCTCCACCACTCTTCCAAGGCTAATTGATATTGTCTTTTTATTCCACTGCGACCTCCACCACTCTTCCAAGGGGCATTAAAACCGTCTTGTTAAGCTATTGTGACCTCCACATCTCTTCCACGGGGCATTGATATTGTCTTTTTATTTAACTGTAACCTCCACCACTGTTCCAAGGAGCATTGATATTGTCTTTTTATTCCACTGTAACCTCCATCACTCTTCCAAGGGGCATTGATATGGTCTTTTTATTCAACTGTAACCTCCACCACTCTTCCAAGGGGCATTGATATTGTCTTTTTATTCCTCTGCGACCTCCACCACTCTTCCAAGGGGCATTCATATGGTCTTTTTAATCCACTCCAACCTCCACCACTCTTCCAAGGGGCATTAAAACCGTCATGTTAAGCTACTGTCACCTCCACGTCCCTTCCAAGGGGCATTAAAACCGTCAATTTAAACCTCTCTGAACTCCACAGCTCTTGCAAGGGGCATTGATATTTTTTTTTTTATTCCAATGTAACCTCCAGCACTCTTCCAAGGGCCATTGATATTGTCTTTTTATTCCACTGCCACTTCCACCTCTCTTCCAAGGGGCATTAAAACCGTCTTGTTAAGCTTCTGTGACCTCCACGTCTCTTTCACGGGGCAGTGATATTGTCTTTTTATTCCACTGTAACCTCCACACTCTTCCAAGGGGCATTGATATAGTCTTTTTATTCCACTAGGACCTTCACCACTCTTCCAAGTGGCATTGATATTGTCTTTTTAATCCACTGCGACCTCCACCACTCTTCCAAGGGGCATTAAAACCGTATTGTTAAGCTACTGTGACCTCCACGTCTCTTCCAAGATGCATTAAAACCGTCAATTTAAACCACTCTGAACTCCACAGCTCTTGCAAGAGGCATTAATATTGTCTTTTTACTCCACTGTAACCTACAGCACTCTTTCAAGGGGCATTGATATTGTCTTTTTATTCCACTACGACTTCCATCACTCTCCCAAGGTGCCTTAAAAACATCTTGTTTAGCTACTGTAGCATCCATGTCTATTCCACTGGGCATTGATATTGTCTATTTATTCCACTGTATCCTCCACTACTCTTCCAAGGGGTATTGATATTGTCTTTTTAATCCACTGCGACCTCCACCACTCTTCCAAGAGGCATTAAAACAGTCTGGTCAAGCTACTGTGACCTCCACATCTCTTCCAAGGGGCATTAAAACCGTCCGGTTAAACCACTCTTAACTCCATAGCTCTTTCAAGAGTCATTGATATTGTCTTTTTATTTCACTGTAACCTCCACCACTCTTTCAAGGGGCATTGATATTGTCTTTTTATTCCATTGCGACCTCCACCACTCTTCCAAGGGGCATTAAAACTGTCTTGTTAAGCTACTGTGACCTCCACTTGTCTTCCATGGGGCATTGAAATTGTATTTTTAATCCACTGTGACCTCCACCACTTTTCCAAGGGGCATTAAAACCATCTTGTTAATTTACTGTGACCTCCACGTCTCTTCCAAGGGGCAATAAAAACATCTGGTTAAACCACTCTAAACTCCACAGCTCTTCCAAGGGGCATTGGTATTGTCTTTTTATTCCACTCTAACCTCCACCACTCTTCCAAGGGGCATTGACATTGTCTTTTTATTCCACTGCGACCTCCATCATTCTTCCAAGGGGCATTGATATTGTCTTTTTATTCCACTGCCACCACGATCACTCTACCAAGGGGCATTGATATTGTCTTTTTATTCCACTGCGACCTCCACCATTCTTCCAAGGGGCATTAAAACTGTCTTGTTAAGCTCCAGTAACCTCCACATCTCTTCCACGGGGCATTGATATTGTCATTAAATTCCACTGTAACCTCCACCACTCTACCAAGGGGCATTGATATAGTATTTTTATTCCACTGCGTCCTCCATCACTCTTCCAAAGGCCATTGATTTTGTCTTTTTAATCCACTGCGACCTCCACCACTCCTCCAAAGGGCATTAAAACCATCTTGTTAAACTACTGTGACCTCCACGTCTCTTCCACGGGGCATTGATATTGTATTTTTATTCCTCTGCGACCTCCACCACTCTTACTCGGGGCATTGATATTGTCTTTTTAATCCACTGCAACCTCCACCACTCTTCCATGTGGCATTAAAACAGTCTTGTTAAGCTACTGTGACCTCCACGTCTCTTCCAATGGGCATTAAAACCGTATGGTTAAACCAATCTGAACTCCACAGATCTTCCAAGGTGCATTAATATTGTCTTTTTATTCCACTGTATACTCCACCACTCTTCCAAGGGGCATTGATATTGTCTTTTTATTCCACTGCGACCTCCACCACTCTTCCAAGGGGCATTAAAACAGTCTTGTTAATCTACTGTGACCTCCACGTCTCTTCCAAGGGGCATTAAAACCGTCAATTTAAACCACTCTCAACTCCACAGGTCTAGCAAGGGGCTTTGATATTGTTTTTTATTCCACTGTAACCTCCAGCACTCTTCCAAGGGGCATTGATATTTTCTTTTTATTCCACTGCGACTTTCACCTCTCTTCCAAGGGACTTTAAAACTGTCTTGTTAAGCTACTGTGACATGCACGTCTCTTTCACGGGGCATTGATATTGTCTTTTTATTCCACGGTAAACTCCACCACTCTTCCAAGTGGCATTGATATTGTCTTTTTATTCCACTGCCACCTCCACCACTCTTCCAAGGAGCATTGATATTGTCTTTTTAATCCACTGTGACCTCCACCACTTTTCCAAGGGACATTAAAAACGTCTTTTTAAGCTACTGTGACCTCCACGTCACTTCCAATGGGCATTAAAACCGCCTGGTTTAACTACTCTGAACTCCACTGCTCTTCCAAGGGGCATTGATATTGTCTTTTTAATCCACTGTTACCTCCACCACTCTTCCAAGGGCCATTGATATTGTTTTTTTATTCCACTGCGACCTCCACTACTCTTCCAAGGGGCATTGATATTGTCTTTTTATTCCACTGTAACCTCCAACACTCTTCCAAGGGGAATTGATGTTGTCTTTTTATTCCACTGCGACCTCCACCTCTCTTCCAAGGGCCATTAAAACCATCTTGTTAAGCTACTGTGACCTCCAAGTCTCTTCCACGAGGCATTGATATTGACTTTTATTCCACTGCGACCTTCACATCTCTTCCAAGGGGAATTGATATTGTCTTTTTATTCCACTGCGACCTCCACCACTCTTCTAAGGGGCATTGATATTGTCTTTTTAATCCATTGCGACCTCCACCACTCTTCCAAGGGGCATTAAAACAGTCTTGATAAGCTACTGTGACCTCCACTTCTCTTCCAAGGGGCATTAAACCGTCTGGTTAAACCTCTCTGTACTCCACAGCTCTTCCAATATGCATTGATATTGTCTTTTTATTCGACTGTAACCTCCACCACTCTTCCAAGGGGCATTGATATTGTCTCTGTTTTCCACTGCGACCTCCACCACTCTTCTAAGTGGCTTTGATATTGTCTTTTTTATCCACTGCTACCTCCACCACTCTTCCAATGGTCATTAAAACCGTCTTGTTATGCTACTGTGACCTCCACGTCCCTTCCAAGGTGCATTCATATTGTCTTTTTATTCCATTGTGACCTCCACCACTCTTCCAAGGGGCATTAAAGCTATCTTGTTAAGCTACTGTGACCTCCAAGTCTCTTCCAAGGGGCATTAAAACCGTCTGGTTAAACCGCTCTGAGCTCCACAGCTCTTTCAAGGGGCATTGACAATGTCTATTTATTCCATTGTAACTAGTGTTGAGCCACCCCCGTAGTGTTCGAGTTCGGTTCGGTTCGTCGAACACCCGTGTGTTCGCCGAACTGTTCGTCGAACTGTTCGTCGAACACCTTCGAACACCGTTAAAACCAATGGCAGGCAAACAAAAACACATAGAAACACATAGAAAACACCTTCAAAGGTGTCCAAAAGCTGACAAACTGCTCAGAAGACACAACTAACACATGGAAAAGTGACAAGTACATATAGTCATGCGAAAAGAAAAGAGGTGGAGGAGTAAAAGGAGGGGGAGACACAGATATAGGCATGTCATGCCCTTCTAAAATCCAAAAAGTGAGAAGCCGACACGGCCAGTCCGTTGCCTGTGCCACCTCTGTGTCTCCGGGTTTGTGCCAGAGCCGCGGTGGACCCTGACGGTCAGCCCCCCTATCCCAATACTGGTGCCTGTCCGCCGGTGGGTCGAGGCCCCCCACGGTGGGGGGGGGGAGTAACATCTGCAGAAGAAAGACCATCTTCCAGCCAAACTAAGATGTCGACTTCTTTTCGTGGACAATGTGATACGATCCCATTGTTACGGACACGCCCATCGCTACAAATTCTAGATGAGGCACAAAAACAGCAGGTGCTTCAACGGATATCAAGTGCTCCTTCAAGTGGGCTCTCCATCACCTCAATTTCAACATCACAAATACTCCAGTCCTCAGAGGTGTCACCCCAATCGCACTTGCTTCCTCACAGCTCCCAAGTCTCCAGCTGCCCGTCTGAGTATGGGGTAACACAGATGGCTGAGTCTGCCCAGCTGTTTACTCATACTATAGCCTGGGAAACGGAGGTCTGCTCCAGAGCTTCTGTTAATCCAGATGAGGAAATGATCTGATCCGATGCCCAGAATCTTTATAAGTTGGATCCAGGACCAGATGAAGAAGGTTCTGAGCATAATGTAGACCCTTGTTCCCAAACTGTAACTCCTGTTGGTGGAGACAATGATGAAGACGATGATGAGACTCAAATACCTGATTGGAGCGACAACTTGACTTTTCGGTCAGGGCAGGAAGAGGTTGGCTCTGAGGGCGACGGGTGTGATAACACACAGGGTGATGATGACGAGGTTGGAGATCCCATTTACTGTCAACCCACAGTCAGACAGTCGATGAGGTCAGCAGAGGAGGTGGAGGAGAATGTGACTAGCCCTGGGGATGGGGATGACTCGGTACCCGGGCATTTGCCTGGCCTTGGGGATGTCGCGGTGGTCGGCTCCCTGGCCCGTACCCTGGGGTCTCTCTTTAAAAGGGTGGATAATTGTTAATTTTATAAGAGTTCATGACGCCACCTGTGGTATCTGGTGACAAGCAGCAGCGCTGCAGCAGTCCACTGAGGCCGGTGATAAGGCAGCTCGATGGTATAGCTCCCAACAGGTGGAGCTAGGTCTCAGGGCAGCGTATGCAGGGGGAATGCAGGACAGGCGAGACCCAGCTGGGTCAGAGCAAGAACGGGAACGGACACGGTAGTCACTTCAGTACCTTTTACTGGTGGAAATTCAGGCACATCCCGGAGCACTGTAGGGTGAAGGGTGCATATCAGGATCCTCCCCAATGAGCGGGTGTAGGGCCTCCTGTTTCTTGCCTCTGCGTAGTAAGTTTCGGACCTGCCTGGAGCTAGGCCTAACTTTGCCTCTGTCCTGCGCTGGCTGACCTTGTGGTAGGGCCTTCTCTTGGAGTTCACGCTCCCAGTATGCGGGGCCTAAGCGTCTCCTGGCTCTGTTACATATCAGCACCTTAGCGATCCTGGGACTTGTAGTTCTCCAGGGATTCCGGTTATGCCTTACTGGGTCATAGAGATACCGGTAAGCTCGGATCCTGTGTCCGGTAAATGCTTCGGGGTGAGCTGGATAAGCTCCTCTGCCCCTTATGTACTAACTCGCCACTCGCCTTCGGCCTACTCGGGCCCTCACTAGGCTATACACACTAACGGCAGCTTGCCGCGCTTCACTGATCTTACGGCACCGGCACACCTTAAGCTCTATCTGGACTCCCTGAATCTAGCAAGCAGGAGCCTCGTGCTCCACTGCTGAACTATTAACTGCGTTCTCTAGACTAGACTGAGCTCCACTGCAGACTGACCTCTCTTAGGCTTCTCTACTGCAGGAACTCTTCAGAGGAACTGAACTGCCTAGCTCCACCTTCCCTATTTATATCCCTAACGGGCTCCCTCTGCTGGTCTGAGGTGGAAGGTGGAGATGTGTGAATGTTTATGGGGGCCTCTTCTGGAGGATTCCATCAATGCACTCTTGTAGGATCTGTGATACCAAGCGCAGCGGGGCATCACAGATGCTATTGACGACGAGGTTAGGTTGCGCCTTCCTGAACAGAGACGGAGTACTGGAAGCACGTCAACAACTGCATCCTCAACCACAACTCTGCCTCTGACCACATGTCGTAGTGGCTCTTCAGGTCACATGGGCTCTAAGCCTTGCACAGCCTGGGCATTTATTCAGATCGATAAGGATGACCCAACTCGTGTTATCTGTAATATTTGTCAGCAAAAGCTAAGTAGAGGCCAAAAAATACATAGTTTGAGTACTTCATGCATGTACCATCACATGGATATGAAGCATAAGTTGCAGTGGGAAGCTCACTGTGCTACAATGCGGCCTAGCCGACTGGGCCAACCACCGTCTGCCCCATCTTGTGCATCCGCAGCCTCTTCATCCTCTGTGACTGGGGGGACAGCAGTCACACATGTTTTTGGACGCAGACCTGCCACCTCTTTACCCGCAACAGCCAGTGTGATTGGCAGGTCGTCAGTTCATTGGGAAGTGGAAACACCTGCTAGTGTTGAGCGCTCTCCGACATCGAGAGCACCACCTTTGGATCAAGGCAACCTAACATATCCGCCTGCATCTTCCTCACAGACCGGCAGTTGCCGGGGACACCCTACTCAACACCGTCTAAGCACAACAGCCAGCCCTCGGTCCCTCAGATGTGGAAAAGTAAAAGACCATTTCCTCCTAGCCATGAGAAAGCTAAGAGGTTGAATTTCACCATCTGCAAGCTGTTGGCTACAGAAATGCTGCCTTTCCACCTGGAGGACACAGAGGATTTTCAAGACCTTATGTCCGTCACAGTGCCCCAGTACCAGATGCCCAGTCGGCACTACTTCTCAAAGAAAGGTGTGCCTGCGCTCCACTAGCATGTCGCACACAACATCACCGCTTCTTTGAGAAACTCTGTGTGTGACAGGGTGCACTTCACCACAGACACTTGGACGAGAAGGCATGGACAGGGGCGTTACATGTCGCTGACTGGGCACTGCGTAACTATGGTGACAGCAGGACAAGGGGCTGCTGTCCAAGTCTTACCGTCCCCACGAGTTGTGTGTTAATCCTCTTTATCTCGAACTTCCTCCACTGCTTCTGCCTCCTCAACCTCCTCTCGGTCCTCCACCTGCACCAAAAGCCTGTCTGGTAATGCCACCTGCTTTCTAACTGCGCAGAAGGAATCCTGCACACCTCCTTACTATGCTGGCAGCAGGGCTCAATGCATCAGTGTTTACTTTGAAATGTCTGGGAAATGTGAGTCACACAGCTGAGGAGTTTTGGTCAGCTCTGGAGACCCAGTTTCATGAAAGGTTGTCTCCACTGGACCTGCAACCAGGGAAGGCCATGTGCGACAATGCTGCAAACCTGGGTGCGGCACTTCGCCGGGGCAATGTCACACACGTGCCTTGTATGGCTCACGTGTTGAACCTGGTTGTCCAGCAGTTTTTAGCCCACTATCCCGGACTAGATGGCCTTCTGCAGAGTGCACGGTCGCTGTGTGCTCACTTCCGCCGTTCGCATCCCGCAGTTTAACAACTTACATCTCTACAGAAGTCGTTGGGCCTGCCAGTTCACCGGTTGAAATGCGATGTGCCGACACGGTGGAATTCAACTCTGCACATGTTGCAGCGACTGTGGCAGCACCGACAAGCCCTGGTGCAATACGTTCTGACGTATAGCCTGGGACAACGAGATCCAGAGGTGGGGCAAATCACGCTGGAGGAGTGGTCTCAGATCAGGGACCTATGCACCCTTCTGCACAGTCTTGAAATGGCGACGAACATGTTTAGTGCTGACGATGCCATTATCAGCATGACTATTACGGTGATTTACATGCTGGAGCACATGTTAAACAGAATTCGGAGTCAGGTGGTGGGACAAGAGGAGGTGGAGGAAGAAGAGGAGGAGTCGTATGCGGAAGGGATAACATCTCCAAGGTCCAGACGGTTGGCAGCACCAAGGCGGCAGGCATGGGAGGGTGGGGGAGAGGGATTAACCAGGGCGCATGGTAGCAGAGAAACTGTTGAGGAAGGTGCAGGAGCCGAGGAAGAAGTGGAGGACGAACTGGCAATGGGCATGGAAGACTCATCAGATGAGGGAGACCTTGATCACATTTCTGTTGTGCGAGGTTGGAGGGAGAGGGCAGAGGAAGGAAGCATGATTCTTACCTCGCTACCAACACAACAAGGACTTGGTCCTTCTGGATGCGCAAGACAAGTCCTTCTGGATGCGCAAGTGCCTTCTTGCTGCACTACCTGCAACATGACCTCCGGATTGTCAGAATTCGAAGTAATCCCGACTACTGGGTTGCCACGCTCTTAGATCCCCGGTACAAAAGTATATTTGCCGAAATAATTCCTGCCATAAAAAGGTATTGACGAATGCAGGAGTATCTGTTGCAGAATCTTACATGTGCTTTTCCACAAAACACCAGTGGTGCACGTAGTGAATCTCACAGTTCTAACTTGCCAACGGTGGGACTGTTGAGTCTTCATCACTCAAACAGTAACAGTAACACAGTATCTGCTGGTAACAGCAATTTTGTGGAATCGTTTCACCACTTTTTTAGACCATCCTTTGCAAGGCCACAGGAGACAAGAAGTCTGACACATAGTCAATGCCTAGAGAGGATGGTACAGGAGAATCTCCAAGTGAACATCGAAGCCATGACTGTGTCACTGGACCCTTGCTCATTTTGGTATTCCAATCTTGAAAAATCGCCGGAGCTCGCCACTCACGCCTTGGAGATCTTGTCATGCCATGCAGCCAGCGTTCTCTCTGAACGTGTGTTCAGCGCTGCTGGTGGTGTGCTGACAGATAAGCGCACGCGGCTGTCCACTGAGAATGTAGACAGACTCACGTTCATAAAGATGATGAAATCATGGATTCGCAAGGACATTTCTACCCCTGTGTCATCCTTGGGAGACTAAAAGCTTGGGGATTTGGTAAAATCACCTCACCAACCGTTTTAAGCAACAGTGGGGCAATTGATGCCACTTAACCCTAGAACGCATGACCATAAAAATCTACACTTTCACATACCTGGGGCCCTTTAGGCCCGTGTGCAAATAACATGGAATAACTCAAACTCAAATGACAAACAACTATATACATGAAGAATACCTAGAGTTTCAAAATTCTAACTAAAGCAATCTTGCAGAAAATAGAAAACAATTAACTGGGCGGGCCTGCAAGGCCACAGGTATGCGTTCTAGGGTTAAGTGGTGTCTGTGCCACAATTTTGGGAGTCCCCTTGCTGTGTCTTACGTGACGTTGGCATCGTCAATTCCAGGTGGGTTGGGTCGCACCCCCCCCTTTTAACTGTAAGAAACTACATACACTATGGCTTGGGGTAACACAGATGGTTGAGTCTGAAGAGCTGTTTACTCAGAGGTCTGCTCCAAATCTTCAGTGTCTGCTAGTCAGCGTAGAATTTTTAACTGCATCTAGCCTAGGCAATACTTTGGGCGTAGTAGCCCAGCTGCGAAGCAAGCTGCACCGCCTGTGTATCTAATAAGAATTTTTAAATTAATCTAGCCTAGGCAGACTGTGGGGACCCCCAACCAAACCCACATGCTCAGCCCCCCTACCGCTCCCCTTTCATGGACAACCCAATAATGTAACTCTTACAACTGGATGGGTGAGGATCGGTCACAGCTTTATTAACTCTTTATACTCATTCCATTAGAAAGGCATTTTATTTCTAAAATAATTCAGCTTGTTGCAGCATGCCCTGGGTCCCCACTCCGGCAAGTTGGCCAACAAGTGTAACTCTCCAACATGTCCTTTCTATTTCCAGGCCACGGAGGATCCAGCGTACTCGTATGCAGGACTCTGACCCCCACCTATCACTCTTAACGCTTGTTCCACTCCGTCCTGGAGTCCTGACAGGAATATGTCCAGTCCAATATCTATTAAGTGAACACCGTCGGGCCGTATGAGGCCTGCTTTATCTCCTTCCAGTTGTCGGTGTCGTATCACTACACCGCCTCTGTCTCTTCTAAATTTTGCCATCCGAATATTTATTACCCTCCTTGTCCATTCGATGGCCGTGATGTCTCGCGCACCTTGCCATACCGCTATCAGCACAATCTCTGACCATACTATAGCTAATTTTGTAAAAAATTCTCTGAAGCGCTCAGTGTCTAGTTTCATTATTGCCATTAGTTATGCGCTCTTGTGATGACCTAGGTTGTTTCCCCCGGCCTGTATAACTAAGATGACCGGACCTCTTGCCTCTCTCCCTACCTTGATTACCTCCATTAGTACCTGTGGCCATAGCAGGCCTCTAATACCTCTAAAGTTGAAATATGTGTTATGAAACTCTAATTTCCTCCCGCCTGGGCGGACTTTCGCCCTTTTTTGTGCCCAATATATATACGAGTGGCCTATCACTCACACTGTTGGCTTAGCGTCACCTGTAAAAGAAACAAACCACGTTAGGATAACAAGTCCGGTCTTATGTATCTCGCCAAACACGTGGATCGCCATCTCCCTATCCTCTGAACTTCCGTTTCTGACAGTCCTGCTCTTGCTGCTTCCGTGGCCGCACCTATGCGGAATGAGTGTGTCCCGTAATCTTTGGGGTGGTTCCCTGCCGATGTTATGCATTTATTAAATATAGCTTGGAACAGGTATCTTGATAATGGCGTTCCATCAATGTGTGATACGAAGAAATTACTTTGTGATCTGATGGTTAGATATGTTTTTACTATTGTTACCAGACTCAGTGTACCGTTTGTGGGTTGTAGAAGTACCCAAGTACCCCTGCCCGCTGGAACCGTTTTCGATTGGTGTATGCGTACACGTATTGCATTATTGGCTATGACTACTTCCTGGTGTAATAAGCGTCCACTGGTGGTAATTTTGGATTGAGGGACTAATTCGCTTATACATAGCGCCCCGAAGAAGGCGATCACAAATGCAGTAGACATTAGTGTTGCTTCAAATTGTGAGTGTCATGTTAATGGTGTTAGGGATAAGATGTGAGAAATCAGTTTTAGTGACACGGGACGGGACGTCTACATTCCTGAGTTGGCTGACCCCTTTTCCACCCTTTTATGGATTGTCTGATGATGAATCTTTGTCACATCTCCCCAATTCAGTAGTTGGAAGTGAAATGCTACTCCGGTCAGACACCGCTGCGCTGACACCCCTGATATGCCCCTCATCATTAGCTGGTGGAGAAATTCTATGGTGACTTGTGATCTGGCTTGTTCACATTGGTCAACCCGTCTGCCTGCTACTAGTCGTGTCCACTCTTCCCATGCCTTACCGTATGCTTGCCACGTTGACGGGGCAACTGACGCTCTGATTAATGGCATCAACTATTCGCCACTAGATCCCATAGGGAGGGTGGGCAACTGTTCCCCGATGGGTGGGCGTTGTGGAAGAGCTCTGTGAAAATCTGCCAATTGAATTGTTATAAAGCGTTAGCAGCAGCTTTATACCCCTCAGCATAGTGGCTAGCGCGGACCCATACATTGTGTTTTAGGCACAGGAATACTAGCCTGCGTAGTAGGCCTAGCACTGGGAGAGACGATGATGCCATCTTATTAATGCAGTGCGCTAGGCTGGTGTTTTGTGTTATGAAGCGTATATTTTTGTTAGCCAGGCGCGCGCCCCATATTTCTATTGCTACCACTATTGGGAAAAATTATTTTCAGGGCTAGATGCAGCTAAAAATTATTATTAATTTCAAAGCTGGTGGAGCTTGGTATAGATGGCCTAATACAATGAGTCCCACACACTGCTAGAAGCCCAAATATTTTTTCAGAGCTAGATGCAGATAAAAATTATTTTTAATTTGCAACCTGATGGAGGTCAGTATAGATGGACTAATACAACAAGTCCCACACACAGCTAGAAGCCGAAATATTTTTTCAGAGGTAGATGCAGAAAAAAATATATTCAGTTTGCAACCTGATGGAGGTCAGTATAGATGGACTAATACAACAAGTCCCACACACAGCTAGAAGCCCAATCTTTTTTCAGAGGTAGATGCAGAAAAAAATATATTCAGTTTGCAACCTGATGGAGGTCTGTATAGATGGATTAATAGAACAAGTCCCACACACAGCTAGAAGCCCAATATTTTTTCAGAGGTAGATGCAGAAAAAAATATATTCAGTTTGCAACCTGATGGAGGTCAGTATAGATGGACTAATACAACAAGTCCCACACACAGCTAGAAGCCCAATATTTTTTCAGAGGTAGATGCAGAAAAAAATATATTCAGTTTGCAACCTGATGGAGGTCAGTATAGATGGATTAATAGAACAAGTCCCACACACAGCTAGAAGCCCAATATTTTTTCAGAGGTAGATGCAGAAAAAAATATATTCAGTTTGCAACCTGATGGAGGTCTGTATAGATGGATTAATAGAACAAGTCCCACACACAGCTAGAAGCCCAATATTTTTTCAGAGGTAGATGCAGAAAAAAATATATTCAGTTTGCAACCTGATGGAGGTCAGTATAGATGGACTAATGCAACAAGTCCCACACACAGCTAGAAGCCCAATATTTTTTCAGAGGTAGATGCAGAAAAAAATATATTCAGTTTGCAACCTGATGGAGGTCTGTATAGATGGATTAATAGAACAAGTCCCACACACAGCTAGAAGCCCAATATTTTTTCAGAGCTAGATGCAGAAAAAAATATATTCAGTTTGCAACCTGATGGAGGTCAGTATAGATGGACTAATACAACAAGTCCCACACACAGCTAGAAGCCCAATATTTTTTCAGAGGTAGATGCAGAAAAAAATATATTCAGTTTGCAACCTGATGGAGGTCTGTATAGATGGATTAATAGAACAAGTCCCACACACAGCTAGAAGCCCAATATTTTTTCAGAGGTAGATGCAGAAAAAAATATATTCAGTTTGCAACCTGATGGAGGTCTGTATAGATGGATTAATAGAACAAGTCCCACACACAGCTAGAAGCCCAATATTTTTTCAGAGGTAGATGCAGAAAAAAATATATTCAGTTTGCAACCTGATGGAGGTCTGTATAGATGGATTAATAGAACAAGTCCCACACACAGCTAGAAGCCCAATATTTTTTCAGAGGTAGATGATGAAAAAAATATATGCAGTTTGCAACCTGATGGAGGTCAGTATAGATGGACTAATACAACAAGTCCCACACACAGCTAGAAGCCCAATATTTTTTCAGAGCTAGATGCAGAAAAAAATTATATTCAATTTGCAACCTGATGGAGGTCAGTATAGATGGACTAATAGAATGATGCTATGCCCAAAAGATTTTACTTCACTAGGTGCAGTAAAAAAATTGGTATTCTATACACAGGTGGTATATCTTGCAACACAGATAGGCTACTCCACTGACTAACACACTCTGCAATAGGCCAAAAAGGATTAGCTTTGCTAGATTCAGCCAAATGCTGTGAAAAAAACTTGCACAGCACTGGCACAGACCTGCCTGGCAAAAACTGATAGGAACTGATGTAACCTAGTCCTGAAAAGGACTCCAATTACAATTAGTCTTTACTCCCACAATCTATCTATTTAAGAGCACAGACCTGCCTGATAAAAGTCGTAGGAAATGCTGTAACCTAGTCCTTAAAAGGACTGCAATCACAACTATTCCCTACTCCCAAGCTATCTGTAGATTTGTGCGAAAATTGGCTTGAAATTAACAAGGTATAGCGCACACAGCAACAGCGGTGCCGTCTAACACGCAGCTGCAGCAGTGAGAAAATGGTGGCGACGGGGAAAATGGCTTGGTCTTATAGGGCAAGGACATGTGACATACACTGCCAATGACACATGCCCTTGCTTGTGTGAAAAAAAGCACTTCGCTCCGTGTGTGCGCTGCTGATAGGCTGACAGATTGCACCTCCCCACTGTAAATGCGGGAAAGAGAAAGAAAAATGGAGATCTTCATTGCTCCTGCAGAGATCCATCCCCTGCCCCTCCCCCCACCCCGCTGTACACTCAAACTGCGTATTAACATTAATTTTCATCATTACTGAGAAAAAATCCAGTTATGATTTTGGTGCACGAACAGTTATCGAACATAACCTCGAACAGCCGAATTTTTCTCAAATTGTTCGTGTTCGCCTAACGGCTCGAACACCGCCCAAAACAGCTCGAATTTGAGATTGGCGAACAGTTCGAGTAGAACAACGCTCATCTCTAATTGTAACCTTCTGCACTCTTCCAAGTGCATTGATATTGTCTTTTTATTCCTCTGCGACGTCCACGACTCTTCCAAGGGGCATTAAAAACGTCCTGTTAAGCTACTGTGACCTCTAAGTTTCTTACACAGGGCATTGATATTGTCTTTTTATTCCTCTGTAACCTCCACCACTCTTCCAAGGGGCATTAAGACCATCTTGTTAAGCTACAGTGACCTCCACAACTCTTCCATGGGGCATTGATATTGTCTTTTTATTCCTCTGTAACCTCCACCACTCTTCCAAGCGGTAATGATTTTGTCTTTTTATTCCACTGCGACTTACACCTCTCTTTTAAGGGGCATTGATATTGTCTTTTTAATCCACTGCGACCTCCACCACTCTTCCAAGGGGCATTAAAACAGTCTTGTTAAGCTACTGTGACCTCCACGTCTCTTCCAAGGGGCATTAAAACTGTCTCTTTAAACCACTCTGAACTCCACAGCTCTTCCAAGGGGCATTGATATTGTCTTTTTATTCCACTGTAACCTCCACCACTCTTCCAAAGGGCATTGATTTTGTCTTTTTATTCCACTGCGACCTCCACCACTCTTCCAATGGGCATTGATATTGTCTACTTAATCCCCTGCAACCTCCACCACTCTTCCAAGGGGCATTAAAACCGTCTTGTTAAGCTACTGTGACCTCCACGTCCCTTCCTCGGGGCATTGATATTGTCTTTTTATTCCAATGCGACCTCCACCACTCTTCCAAGGGACATTGATATTGTCTTTTTAATCCCCTGCGAACTCCACCACTCTCCAAGGTGCATTAAAACCGTCTTGTTATGCTACTGTGACGTCGACTTCTCTTCCAAGGGGCATTAAAACCATCTTGTTAAACAAATCTGAACTCCACAGCTCTTCCAAGGGGCATTTGCATTGTCTTTTTATTCCACTCTAACCTCCACAACTCTTCCAAGGGGCATTGACATTGTCTTTTTATTCCACTGCGACCTTCACCACTCTTCCAAGGGGCATTAAAACCGTCTTGTTAAGTTACTGTGACATCCACGTCTCTTCCAAGGAGCGTAAAAACCGTCTGCTTATACCACTATGAACTCCACAGCTCTTCCAAGGGGCATTATTATTGTCTTTTCATTCCACTGTAACCTCCACCACTCTTCCAAGGGGCATTGATATTGTCTTTTTATTCCACTGCGACCTCTACGAGTTCTCCAAGAGGCATTAAAACCGTCTTGTTAAGCTACTGTGACCTCCATGTCTCTTCCACGGGGCATTGAAATTGTCTTTTTATTCCAATGTAAACTCCACCACTCGTCCAAGGGGCATTGATAATGTCTTTTTATTCCACTGCGAACTCCATCACTCTTCCAAGAGGCATTGAATATGTCTTTTTATTCCACTGCGACCTCCACCACTCTTCCAAGGCTCATTGATATTGTCTTTTTAATCCACTGTGACCTCCACCACTCATCCAAGGGGCATTAAAACCGTCTTGTTAAGCCATTGTGACCTCCACATCTCTTTGATGGGGCATTGATATTGCCTTTTTATTTAACTGTAACCTCCACCACTGTTCCAAGGGGCATTGATATCTTCTTTTTATTCCACTGTAACCTCCATCACTCTTCCAAGGGGCATTGGTATTGTCTTTTTATTCAACTGTAACCTCCACCCCTCTTCCAAGGGGCATTAAAACCGTCTTGTTAAGCTACTGTCACCTCCACATCCCTTCCAAGGGGCATTAAAACCGTCAATTTAAACCACTTTGAACTCCACAGCTCTTGCAAGGGGCATTGATATTGTCTTTTTATTCCAATGTAACCTCCAGCACTCTTCCAAGGGGCATTGATATTGTGTTTTTATTCCACTGCAACTTCCACCTCTCTTCCAAGGGGCATTAAAATCATCTTGTTAAGCTACTGTGACCTCCACGTCTCTTTCACGGGGCATTGATATTGTCTTTTTTTTCCACTGTAACCTCCACCACTCTTCCAAGGGGCATTGATACTGTCTTTTTATTCCACTGGGACCTTCACCACTCTTCCAAGTGGCATTAATATTGTCTTTTTAAACCACTTCGACCTCCACCACTCTTCCAAGGAGCATTAAAACCGTATAGTTAAGCTACTGTGACCTCCATGTCTCTTCCAAGGTGCATTAAAACTGTCAATTTAAACCACTCTGAACTCCACAGCTCTTGCAATAGGCATTGATATTGTCTTTTTACTCCACTGTAACCTACAGCACTCTTTCAAGGGTCATTGATATTGTCTTTTTATTCCACTACGACTTCCACCACTCTCCCTAGGTGCATTAAAAACATCTTGTTTAGCTACTGTAACGTCCATATCTAAACCACTAGGCATTGATATTGTCTTTTTATTCCACTGTATCCTCCACCACTCTTCCAAGGGGTATTGATATTGTCTTTTTATTCCACTGCGACTTCCACCTCTCTTCTAAGGGTCATTGATATTGTCTTTTTAATCCACTGAGACCTCCATCACTCTTCCAAGAGGCATTAAAACAGTCTTGTTAAGCTACTGTGACCTCCACATCTCTTCCAAGGGTCATTGATATTGTCTTTTTATTCCACTGTAACCTCCACCATTCTTCCAAGGGGTATTGATATTGTCTTTTTAATGCACTGCGACCTCCACCACTCTTCCAAGGGGCATTGATATTGTCTTTTTAATCAACTGCGACCTTCACCTCTCTTCCAAGGGGCATTAAAACAGTCTTGTTAAGCTACTGTGACCTCCTCATCTCTTCCAAGAGGCATTAAAACCGTCTGGTTAAACACTCTGAACTCCACAGCTCTTACAAGAGGCATTGATATTGTCTTTTTATTCGACTGTAACATCCACCACTCTTCCAAGCGGCATTGAAATTGTCTTTTTATTCCACTGCGACCTCCACCACTCTTCCAAGGGGCATTGATATTGTCTTTTTAATCAACTGCGACCTCAACCTCTCTTCCAAGGGGCATTAAAACCGTCTTGTGAAGCTACTGTGACCTCCACGTCACTTCCACGGGGCATAGATATTGTCTTTTTATTCCACTGCGACCTCCACCACTCTTCCAAGGGCCATTGATATTGTCTTTTTAATCCAATGCGACCTCCACCACTCTTCCAAGGGGCATTGATATTGTCTTTTTAATCCACTGTGACCTCCACGTCTCATCCAAGGGGCATTAAAACCATCAATTTAAACCACTCTGAACTCCCCAGCTCTCCCAAGGTGCACTGGTATTGTCGTTTTATTCCAATCTATCCTCCACCACTCTTCCAAGGGGCATTGACATTGTCTATTTATTCCACTGCGACCTTCCCCACTCTTGCAAGGGGCATTAAGACCATCTTGTTAAGCTACAGTGACCTCCACAACTCTTCCATGGGGCATTGATATTGTCTTTTTATTCCACTGTAACCTCCACCACTCTTCCAAGGAGCATTGATTTTGTCTTTTTATTCCACTGTGACCTCTACCACCCTTCCAATGGGCATTGATATTGTTTTTTTAATCCACTGCAACCTCCACCTCTCTTCCAAGGGCCATTAAAGCCGTCTTGTTAAGCTACTGTCACGTCCATGTCTCTTCCACGGGGCATTGATATTGTCTTTTTATTCCACTGTAACCTCCACCACTCTTCCAAGTGGCACTGACATTGTCTTTTTATTCTACTGCGACTTCCACCTCTCTTCTAAGGGGCATTGAGATTGTCTTTTTAATCCACTTCGACCTCCACCACTCTTCCAAGGGGCATTAAAACAGTCTTGTTAAGCTACTGTGACCTCCATGTCTCTTCCAAGGGGCATTAAAACCGTCTGGTAAAACCACTCTGAACTCCACAGCTCTTCCAAGGGGCATTGATATTGTCTTTTTATTCCACTGTAACCTCCACCACTCTTCCAAGGGCATTGATTTTGTCTTTTTATTCCACTGCGACCTCCACCACTCTTCCAATGGGCATTGTTATTGTCTTTTTAATCCCCTGCAACCTCCACCACTCTTCCAAGGTGCATTAAAACCATCTTGTTAAGCTACTGTGACCTCCACGTCCCTTCCACGGGTCATTGATATTGTCTTTTTATTCCACTGCGACCTCCTCCACTCTTCCAAGGGGCATTGATATTGTCTTTTTAATCCACTGCGAACTCCACCACTCTTCCAAGGGGCATTAAAACCATCTTGTTATGCTACTGTGAAGTCGACTTCTCTTCCAAGGGGCATTAAAACCATCTGGTTAAACCACTCTGAACTCCACAGCTCTAACAAGGGGCATTTGTGTTGTCTTTTTATTCCACTCTAACCTCCACCACTCTTCCCAGATTCATTGACATTGTCTTTTTATTCCACTGCGACCTCCACCACTCTTCCAAGGGGCATTAAAACCATATTTTTAAGCTACAATGACTTCCACATCTCTTCCACGGGGAATTGATATTGTCTTTTTATTCACCTGTAAACTCCACCACTCTTCCAAGGTTCATAGATATTGTTTTTTTATTCCACTGCGACCTCCACCACTCTTCCAAGGGGCATTAAAACCATCTTGTTATGCTACTGTGAAGTCGATTTCTCTTCCAAGGGGCATTAAAACCATCTGGTTAAACCACTCTGAACTCCACAGCTCTTCCAAGGGGCATTTGTGTTGTCTTTTTATTCCACTCTAACCTCCACCACTCTTCCCAGATTCATTGACATTGTCTTTTTATTCCACTGCGACCTCAACCACTCTTCCAAGGGGCATTAAAACCATATTTTTAAGCTACAATGACTTCCACATCTCTTCCACGGGGAATTGATATTGTCTTTTTATTCACCTGTAAACTCCACCACTCTTCCAAGGTTCATAGATATTGTTTTTTTATTCCACTGCGACCTCCACCACTCTTCCAAGGGGCATTAAAACCATCTTGTTGAGTTACTGTGAACTCCACGTCTCTTCCAAGGAGCTTTAAAACCGTCTGGTTATACCACTCTGAACTCCACAGCTCTTCCAAGGGGCATTATTATTGTGTTTTTATTCCTCTGTAACCTCCACCACTCTTCCAAGGGGCATTGATATTGTCTTTTTATTCCACTGCGACCTCCACCAGTCCTCCAAGAGGCATTAAAACCATCTTGATAAGCTACTGTGACCTCCACGTCTCTTCCACGGGGCATTGAAATTGTCTTTTTATTCCACTGTAACCTCCACCACTCGTCCAAGGGGCATTGATATTGTTTTTTTATTCCACTGCGACCTCCACCACTCTTCCAAGGGGCATTAAAACCATCTTGTTATGCTACTGTGAAGTCGATTTCTCTTCCAAGGGGCATTAAAACCATCTGGTTAAACCACTCTGAACTCCACAGCTCTTCCAAGGGGCATTTGTGTTGTCTTTTTATTCCACTCTAACCTCCACCACTCTTCCCAGATTCATTGACATTGTCTTTTTATTCCACTGCGACCTCAACCACTCTTCCAAGGGGCATTAAAACCATATTTTTAAGCTACAATGACTTCCACATCTCTTCCACGTGGAATTGATATTGTCTTTTTATTCACCTGTAAACTCCACCACTCTTCCAAGGTTCATAGATATTGTTTTTTTATTCCACTGCGACCTCCACCACTCTTCCAAGGGGCATTAAAACCATCTTGTTGAGTTACTGTGAACTCCACGTCTCTTCCAAGGAGCTTTAAAACCGTCTGGTTATACCACTCTGAACTCCACAGCTCTTCCAAGGGGCATTATTATTGTGTTTTTATTCCTCTGTAACCTCCACCACTCTTCCAAGGGGCATTGATATTGTCTTTTTATTCCACTGCGACCTCCACCAGTCCTCCAAGAGGCATTAAAACCATCTTGATAAGCTACTGTGACCTCCACGTCTCTTCCACGGGGCATTGAAATTGTCTTTTTATTCCACTGTAACCTCCACCACTCGTCCAAGGGGCATTGATATTGTCTTTTTATTCCACTGCGACGTCCACAACTCTTCCAAGGGGCATTGATAATGTCTTTTTATTCCACTGCGACGTCCACCACTCTTCCAAGGGGCATTGATAATGTCTTTTTAATCCACTGCGACCTCCACCACTCTTCCAAGGGGCATTAAAATCGTCTTGTTAAGCTATTGTGACCTCCACATCCCTTCCACGGGGCATTAATATTGTCTTTTTATTTAACTGTAACCTCCACCACTGTTCCAAGAGGCATTGATTTTGTCTTTTTATTCCACTGTAACCTCCACCACTCTTCCAAGGGGCATTGAGATTGTCTTTTTATTCCACAGCGATCTCCACCACTTTTCCAAGGGGCATTCATATTGTCTTTTTAATCTACAGCTACCTCCACCACTCTTCCAAGGGGCATTAAAACCGTCTTGTTAAGCTACTGTCACCTCCACGTCACTTCCAAGGGGCATTAAAACCGTCAATTTAAACCACTCTGAACTCCAAAGCTCTTGCAAGGGGTATTGATATTGTCTTTTTATTCCAATGTAACCTCCAGCACTCTTTCAAGGGGCATTGATATTGTCTTTTTATTCCACTGCAACTTTTGTGTCTCTTCCAAGGGGTATTAAAACCGTCTTGTTAAGCTACTGTGACCTCCACGTCTCTTTCACGGGGCCTTGATATTGTCTTTTTATTCCACTGTAACCTCCATCACTATTCCAAGGGGCATTGATATTGTCTTTTTATTCCACTGGGACCTTCACCACTCTTCCAAGTGGTATTGATATTGTCTTTTTAATCCACTGCGACCTCCAACACTCTTCCAAGGGATATTAAAACCGTATTGTTACGCTACTGTGACCTCCATGTCTCTTCCAAAGTGCATTAAAACCGTCAATTTAAACCACTCTGAACTCCACAGCTCTTGCAAGAGGCATTGATATTGTCTTTTTACTCCACTGTAACCTACAGCACTCTTTCAAGGGGCATTGATATTGTCTTTTTATTCCACTACGACTTCCACCACTCTCCCAAGGTGCATTAAAACATCTTGTTTAGCTTCTGTAACGTCCATGTCTATTCCACGGGGCATTGATATTGTCTTTTTATTCCACTGTATCCTCCACCACTCTTCCAAGGGGTATTGATATTGTCTTTTTATTCCACTGCGACCTCCACCTCTCTTCTAAGGGTCATTGATATTGTCTTTTTAATCCACTGCGACCTCCACCACTCTTCCAAGAGGCATTAAAACAGTCTTGTTAAGCTACTGTGACCTCCACATCTCTTCCAAGGGGCATTAAAACTGTCAATTTAAACCACTCTGAACTCCACAGCTCTTACAAGAGGCATTGATATTGTCTTTTTATTCGACTGTAACCTACAGCACTCTTTCAAGGGGCATTGATATTGTCCTTTTATTCCACTATGACTTCCACCACTCTCCCAAGGTGCTTTAAAAACATCTTGTTTAGCTACTGTAACGTCCATGTCTATTCCACTTGGCATTGATATTGTCTTTTTATTCCACTGTATCCTCCACCATTCTTCCAAGGGGTATTGATATTGTCTTTTTATTCCACTGCGGCTTCCACCTCTCTTCTAAGGGGCATTGATATTGTCTTTTTATTCCACTGTAACCTCCACCATTCTACCAAGGGGTATTGATATTGTCTTTTTAATGCACTTCGACCTCCACCACTCTTCCAATGGTCATTAAAACCATCTGGTTAAACCACTCTGAACTCCATAGCTCTTTCAAGAGGCATTGATATTGTCTTTTTATTTCACTGTAACCTCCACCACTCTTTCAAGGGGCATTGATATTGTCTTTTTATTCCACTGCGACCTCCACCACTCTTCCAAGGGGCATTAAAACTGTCTTATTAAGCTACTGTGACCTCCACGTGTCTTCCTCGGGGCATTGATATTGTCTTTTTAATCCACTGTGACCTCCACCACTTTTCCAAGTGGTATTAAAACCGTCTTGTTAATCTACTGTGACCTCCACGTCTCTTCCAAGGGGCAATAAAACCATCTGGTTAAACCACTCTGAACTCCACAGCTCTTCCAAGGGGCATTGGTATTGTCTTTTTATTCCACTCTAACCTCCACCACTCTTCCAAGGGGCATTGACATTGTCTTTTTATTCCACAACGACCTCCATCATTCGTCCAAGGGGCATTGATATTGTCTTTTTATTCCACTGCCAACTCCACCACTCTTCCAAGGGGCATTGACATTGTCTTTTTATTCCACTCCGACTACCATCTCTCTTCTAAGGGGCATTGATATTGTCTTTTTAATCCACTGTAACCTCCACCACTTTTCCTATGGGAATTGATATTGTCTTTTTATTATTATTATTATTATTATTTATTATTATAGCGCCATTTATTCCATGGCGCTTTTGCATGTGATAGGGATATACCTAATAAAAGCATTTACATAATCTTAACAAAACGAGTCAGCGACTGGTACAGGAGGAGCAAGGACCCTGCCCGCGAGGGCTCACATTCTAGAAGGGATGGGTGAGGATACATTAGGTGAGGGTAAAGTTGGTCGTGCTGCGGTGGTTACTGCAGGTTGTAGGCTTGTCGGAAGAGGTGGGTCTTCAGGTTTGTTTTGAAGGTTTCCACGGTCGGCGAGAGTCTGATGTGTTGGGGTAGAGAGTTCCAGAGTAGGGGGGATGCACGGGAGAAATCTTGTATACGATTGTGGGAGGAGGAGATAAGAGGGGAGTAGAGAAGGAGATCTTGTGAGGATCGGAGGTTGCGTGCAGGTAAGTACCGGGAGACTAGGCCACAGATGTAGGGGGGAGACAAGTTGTGGATGGCTTTGTATGCCATGGCTAGAGTTTTGAACTGGTTCTCTGTGCAATGGGGAGCCAGTGAAGAGATTGACAGAGAGGAGAGGCCGGGGAATAGCGGAGGAACAGGTGAATTAGTCGAGTAGCAGGGTTTAGGATAGATTGGAGAGGCGCAAGAATGTTCTAAGGGAGGTCTCGATGCAGGAGGTTGCAGTAGTCGAGGCGGGATATGATGAGGGCATGAACTAGTGTATTGGCAGAGTCTTTGCTGAGGAATGCACGGATCCGGGAGATGTTTTTGAGTTGGAGTTGGCAGGAAGTGGAAATGGCTTGGATATGTGGCTTGAAGGAGAGATCAGAGTCCAGGGTTACTCCAAGGCAGTGAGCTTGTGGGACTGGGGAGAGTGAACAGCCATTGACTTTGATGGCTAGGTCAGATGGGGGATGTGAATGAGAGGGTGGAAAGATGATGAACTCTGTTTTATCCATGTTGAGTTTTAGAAATCTGTCAGAGAAGAAGAATGACATGGCGGACAGACATTGTGGGATTTTGGTTAGTAGGGAGGAGATATCGGGTCCAGAGATGTAGATCTGTGTGTCGTCAGCATAGAGGAGATACTGAAAACCGTGAGACTCTATGAGCTGTCCCAGGCCAAAAGTGTAGATGAAGAAGAGCAGAGGTCCTAGAATTGAACCTTTGGGGACACCGACAGATAGGGGGCGAGATGAGGAGGTGGTGCGTGAGTGGGAGACGCTGAATGTCCTGTCTGTTAAGTATGAGGAGATCCAAGATAGAGCCAAGTCCGTGATGCCAAGAGATTAGAGAATCTGGAGTAAGAGGGAATGGTCCACTGTGTCAAAGGCAGATAACAGGTCGAGAAGGAGGAGGATGGAGTAGTGTCACTTGGATTTGGCATTTAGTAGGTCGTTGGTGACTTTGGTCAGGGCAGTTTCAGTCGAGTGATGCGGTCGGAAGCCAGATTTCAGGCGGTCGAAGAGGGTGCAGGAGGAAAGGTGGGAGGACAGTTCAAGGTGGACATGTTGTTCTAGTAGTTTTGAGGCAAATGGGAGGAGTGATATGGGGCGGTAGCTAGTCAGAGAGGAAGGGTCAAGGGAGTGCTTTTTGAGGATGGGTGTGATTGCGGCATGTTTGAAACATGAGGGGAAGACACCGGTTGTTAGTGACAGATTGAAGAGGTGGGTTAGGGTTGGGATGAAGACTGTGATAAGGTTAGTGATGAGGTGGGATGGGACTGGGTCAAGTTCGCAGGTGGTGAGGTGTGATTTGGAGAGTAAAGAGGAGACTTGACCTTCTGTAATGGTGGAGAAGTGGGGTTTGGAGGAGGAGGGTTGAATAGATATGAGGAGGGCTTGTGTGGACTTTAGGCAAAAATTTTGTCTGATGGTGTCAATCTTCTGCTTGAAGAATGAGGCACAGTCGTCGGCTGAGATGAGAGCAGAGGGAGGAGGTGCTGGGGGACGAAGGAGAGAGTTGAAAGTGTTAAATAGCTGTTTAGGGTTGTGAGATAGGGAGGATATGAGAGATAAGAAGTAGGTTTGTTTTGCTGTAGTGAGTGCGGACTTGAAATTAGTGAGGGATTGCTTGAATGCGATGAAGTGCTCGATGGAGTGAGACCTTTTCCATCTCGGCTCCGCAACCCTGGAAGCCCGGCGCAGTTCTTTAGTAAGTTTAGTGTGCCAGGGTTGCCTGTTGAATGTGCCAGATGTGGTGTGTGTGAGAGGGGCGATCGAGTCAAGAGCTGCAGCTATTGTGGTGTTATATGAAGCAGCAGCAACGTCTGCATCGTGTAAGGAATTTATGTCTGTAAGAGGGAGGAAGGATTCAGAGAGTGAGTGTAAGTCAAGGTGTTTGAGATTTCTGCGAGGGTATGCAAGTTTATGGAGTGGGGATTGTTGCCCCCGGGGAGGACAGAGAAGAGAATGTAAGTAGGCTGTGATCAGAGAGAGGGAGAGGTGAGTTAGAGAGGTTAGATAGGGAACAGAGGCGGGTGAAGATGAGGTCCAGTGTGTGGCCATCTTTGTGGGTGGGTGTGGAAGACCATTGAGTGAGTCCGAAGGAGGAAGTGAGAGATATGAACTTAGAGACAGACGAGTGGTAAGTGTTAATGGGGATGTTGAAGTCACTCATTATGATAGTGGGGATGTCAGTGGAGAGGAAGTGAAGCAGCTAGGTGGTGAAGTGGTTTAAGAAGGTGGTGGCTTGCCCTGGGGGTCGGTAAACGACGGGCAGTTGGAGGTTGGAGGGGGAATAGATGCGCACACAGTGCACCTCAAAAGAGGGGAGTGTAACGGAGGGTGGCAGTGGGATTTGGGTGAAAGCGCAGTGTTCTGATAGGAGAAAACCTACGCCTCCACCTTGTTTGCCGTTGGGGCGGGGGGTGTGGGAAAGGTGGAATCCACCATATGAAAGTGCAGCTGGGGAGGCTGTGTCAGAGGGGGTGAGCCAGGTTTCAGTGATGGCGAGGAAGGAAAGTTTATTTGTAATGAAAAGATCGTGGATGAACGAAAGTTTGTTGCAGACAGAGAGAGCGTTCCATATAGCTCCTGTTAGAGCAACTAAGGGAGTGGGGATTGGTTGGATGGGTATGAGGTTAGAAGGGTTGTGAAAGTTTGTGGAAGGTCGTGGATAGGAGGAAGAAGTAACTGTGGGGATATGGCGAGGAGGACCAGGATTTGGAGAGATATCTCCAGCATTGAGGAGGAGCAGAGAAAGTGTTAGCAGGTGGGAGCAAGAGAGAGCATGAGGTGGCTGTCTGTATTTGGAGATCCAAGATTGAATGTTTAGGAATAATTTGGAGGAGGAGGTGAGATGAATGGTGAGGATGGAGGGAGAGATGAATAGATTCTTACTAGGTGTAGGGATTTGAGGGGTTACTAGAAAGTGGAGGACTATAGAGGAAAAAGTGAGAGCTAACAGAAACATAGTTAAAAGAGAGTAAGTGGTTAAAGTTTTCGTTACCTGACTCCTGCCCTGACTAACTGCCTCTGAAATAATTGCCACTTATCTCCGAAGCTACTTTGCACAAGAAGATGCGTGCACATCCCTTCACGCGTGCACCCCTTACAGAGCTTCTAAATATATAGGGCACATTAAACTATCAGGTGAAGGGCATTGTGGGAGCTGCATAAGGCTAAATTAGCAGCAGTTCGTCTCACCAGGAGATGGCTGGGTGATCAAACACAGAGCTAGGACTCTAGTCTCTGCAGTTTAGCACCTCTAAAAATCAGATAAGATCTATAGTGGGGAAGGGACAGACATATGTGGGTATTGAATGGAGTGGGACAGATAAAGCAGAGAAGTTATGCAGAGCATGTACCAGTGAGGTGAATCAGCAAAGCAGAGCATTAGATTACAGCAGACACAGCAAGCAGAGAAGTTATGCAGAGCATGTACCAGTGAGGTGAATCAGCAAAGCAGAGCATTAGATTACAGCAGACACAGCAAGCAGAGCAGTTATGCAGAGCATGTACCAGTTAGGTTATTCCACTGCGACCTCCACCACTCTTCCAAGGGGCATTGATAATGTCTTTTTATTCCACTGAGACCTCCGTCACTCTTCCAAAGGGCATTGATATTGTCTTTTATTCCACTGTAACCTCCAACACTGTTCTAAGGGGCATTAAAACCGTCTTGTTAAGCTACTGTGACCTCCACGTCTCTTCCACAGGGCATTGTTATTGTCTTTTTATTCCACTGCGACCTCCACCACTCTGCCAAGGGGCATTAAAACCGTCTTGTTAAGCTACTGTGATGTCCACGTCTCTTCCACGGGGCATTGATATTGTCTTTTTATTCCACTGTAACCTCCACCACTCTTCCAAGAGGCATTGATATTGTCTTTTTATTCCACTGTAACCTCCATCACTCTTCCAAGGGGCATTGATATTGTCTTTTTATTCCACTGCGACCTCCACCACTCTTCCAAGGTTCATTGATATTGTCTTTTTAATCCACTGCGACCTCCACCACTCTTCCAAGGGGCATTAAAACCGTCTTGTTAAGCTACTGTGACCTCCTTGTCTCTTCCAAGGGGCACTAAAACCGTTTGGTTAAACCACTCTGTACTCCACAGCTCTTCCAAGGTGCATTAATATTGTCTTTTTATTTCACTGTAACTTCCACCACTCTTTCAAGGGGCATTGATATTGTCTCTGTTTTCCACTGCGACCTCCACCAATCTTCCAATGGGCTTTGATGTTGTCTTTCTAATCCACTGCGACCTCCACCACTCTTCCAATGGGCATTTAAACCATCTTGTTATGCTACTGTGACCTCCACGTCCCTTCCACGGGGCATTGATATTGTCTTTTTATTTCATTGCGACCTCCACCTCTCTTCCAAGGGGCATTAAAACCGTCTTGTTAAGCTACTGTGACCTACAAGTCTCTTCCAAGGGGCATTAAAACCGTCTGGTTAAACCGCTCTGAGCTCCACGGCTCTTCCAAGGGGCATTGACAATGTCTTTTTATTCCATTGTAACCTTCTGCACTCTACCAAGTGCATTGATATTGTCTTTTTATTTCTCTGCGACGTCCACGACTCTTCCAAGGGGCATTAAAACCATCTTGTTAAGCTTCTGTGACCTCCAAGTTTCTTACACAGGGCATTGATATTGTCTTTTTATTCCACTGTAACCTCCACCACTCTTCCAAGGGGCATTGATATTGTCTTTTTATTCCACTGTAACCTCCACCAATCTTCCAAGGGTCATTGATATTGTCTTTTTATTCCACTGCGACCTCCACCACTCTTCTAAAGGGCATTGATATTGTCTTTTAAATCCACAACGATTTCCACCACTCTTCCAAGGGGCATTAAAACAGTCTTGTTAAGCTACTGTGACCTCCTCTTCTCTTCCAAGGGGCATTAAAACCATCTGGCTAAACACTCTGAACTCCACAGCTCTTACAAGAGGCATTGATATGTCTTTTTATTCGACTGTAACATCCACCACTCTTCCAAGCGGCATTGATATTGTCTTTTGATTCAACTGCCACCTCCACCACTCTTCCAAGGGGCATTGATATTGTCTTTTTAATCAACTGCGACCTCCACCTCTCTTCCAAGGTGCATTAAAACCGTCTTGTGAAGCTACTGTGTCCTCCACGTCCCTTCCACGGGGCATTGATATTGTCTTTTTATTCCACTGCGTCCTCCACCACTATTCCAAGGGGTACTGATATTGTCTTTTTAATCCACTGCGAACTCCACCTCTCTTCCAAGGGGCATTAAAACTGTCTTGTTATGCTACTGTGACGTCGACTTCTCTTCCAAGGGGCATTAAAACCATCTGGTTAAACCACTCTGAACTCCACAGCTCTTCCAAGGGGCATTTGCATTGTCTTTTTATTCCACTCTTACCTCCACCTCTTTTCCAAGGCGCATTGACATTGTCTTTTTATTCCACTGTGACCTCCACCATTCTTCCAAGGGGCATTAAAACCATATTGTTAAGCTACAGTGACCTCCACATCTCTTCCATGGGGCATTGATATTGTCTTTTTATTCTACTGTAACCTCCACCAATCTTCCAAGGGTCATTGATATTGTTTTTTTATTCCACTGCGACCTCCACCTCTCTTCCAAGGGGCATTAAAACCGTCTAGTTAAGTTACTGTGACCTCCACGTCTCTTCCAAGGAGCGTTAAAACCTTCGGGTTATACCACTCTGTACTCCACAGCTCTTCCAAGGGGCATTATTATTGTCTTTTTATTCCACTATAACCTCCACCACTCTTCCAAGGGGCATTGATATTGTCTTTTTATTCCACTGCGACCTCCACCAGTCCTCCAAGAGGCATTAAGACGGTCTTGTTAAGCTACTGTGACCTCCACGTCTCTTCCACGGGGCATTGAATTTGTCTTTTTATTCCACTGTAACCTCCACCACTCGTCCAAGGGGCATTGATATTGTCTTTTTATTCCACTGCAACCTCCACCAGTCTTCCAAGGGGCATTGATAATGTCTTTTTTAGTGTTGAGCCACCCCCGTAGTGTTCGAGTTCGGTTCGTCGAACACCTTCGAACACCGTTAAAACCAATGGCAGGCAAACAAAAACACATAGAAACACATAGAAAACACCTTCAAAGTTGTCCAAAAGCTGACAAACTGCTCAGAAGACATACAGTGCCTACAAATAGTATTCAACCCCCTGCAGATTTAGCTGGTTGACACATGCGGAATTAACTTGGCATTGTGACATTTGTACTGTTGATCAGCCTGGAAGTATTAAGAAGTAGTTCAGGCACCAAGAATAATGAGCTTCACATGTGTGGATTAAAGATCTCTTTTGCCAGCCTTTTCTGACAATTTAAGACCCTCCCCAAACTTGTGAACAGCACTCAGACATGGTCAACATGGGAAAGACAAAGGAGCATTCCAAGGCCATCAGAGACAAGATCGTGGAAGGTCACAAGGCTGGCAAGGGGTACAAAACCCTTTCCAAGGAGTTGGGCCTACCTGTCTCCACTGTTGGGAGCATCATCCGTAAGTGGAAGGCTTATGGAACTACTGTTAGCCTTCCACGGCCTGGACAGCCTTTGAAAGTGTCCTCCCGTGCCGAGGCCAGGCTTGTCCGAAGAGTCAATTCTAACCCAAGGCCAACAAGGAAGGAGCTCCGGGAAGATCTCATGGCAGTGGGGACATTGGTTTCAGTCAATACCATAAGTAACGTACTCCACCGCAATGGTCTCCGTTCCAGACGAGCCTGTATGGTACCTTTACTTTCAAAGCGTCATGTCAAGGCTCGTCTACAGTTTGCTCATGATCACTTGGAGGACTCTGAGACAGACTGGTTCAAGGTTCTATGATCTGATGAGACCAAGATCGAGATCTTTGGTGCCAACCACACACGTGACGTTTGGAGACTGGATGGCACTGCATACGACCCCAAGAATACCATCCCTACAGTCAAGCATGGTGGTGGCAGCATCATGCTGTGGGGCTGTTTCTCAGCCAAGGGGCCTGGCCATCTGGTCCGCATCCATGGGAAGATGGATAGCACAGCCTACCTGGAGATTTTGGCCAAGAACCTCCGCTCCTCCATCAAGGATCTTAAGATGGGTCGTAATTTCATCTTCCAACAAGACAACGACCCAAAGCACACAGCCAAGAAAACCAAGGCCTGGTTCAAGAGGGAAAAAGTCAAGGTGTTGGAGTGGCCTAGTCAGTCTCCTGACCTTAACCCAATTGAAAACTTGTGGAAGGAGCTCAAGAATAAAGTCCACATGAGACACCCAAAGAACCTAGATAACTTGGAGAAGATCTGCATGGAGGAGTGGGCCAAGATAACTCCACAGACCTGTGCCGGCCTGATCAGGTCTTATAAAAGACGATTATCAGCTGTAATTGCAAACAAGGGTTATTCCACAAAATATTAAACATAGGGGTTGTATAATAATTGACCCACACTTTTATGTTTAAAATTTAATAAAATTCAACTGAGCAGCATAACTTTTTGGTTTGTAAGATTTATGCTTCTGTTCATAAAACCTACTCTCGTTTGCAGTTTGAAGGCTCTAACTTATTTGCATCTTATCAAACCAGCTAAATCTGCAGGGGGTTGAATACTACTTGTAGGCACTGTAACTAACACATGGAAAAGTGACAAGTACATATAGTCATGCGGAAAGAAAAGAGGTGGAGTAGTAAAAGGAGGGGGAGACACAGATATAGGCATGTCATGCCCTTCTAAAATCCAAAAAGTGATAAGCCGACACGGCCAGTCCATTCCTGCCGTGCCACCTCCGTGTCGCCGGGTTTGTGCCAGAGCCGCGGTGGACCCTGACGGCCAGCTCCCCTCTCCCAATACTGGTGCCTGTCATCTGGTTGGTCGACCCCCCCCGCGGTGGGGGGGAGTAACATCTGAAGAAGAAAGACCATCTTCCAGCCAAACTTACATGTCAATTTCTTTTCGTGGACAATGTGATACGATCCCTTTGTTACGGACACGCCCATTGCTACAAATTCCAGATGAGGCACAAAAACAGCAGGTTCTTCACCGGATATCAAGTGCTCCTTCAAGTGGGCTCTCCTCCACCTCAATTTCAACATCACAAATACTCCAGTCCTCAGAGGTGTCACCCCAATCGCACTTGCTTGCTCACAGCTCCCAAGTCTCCAGCTGCCCGTCTGAGTATGGGGTAACACAGATGGTTGAGTCTGCAGAGCTGTTTACTCATGCTATAGCCTCGGAAACGGAGGTCTGCTCCAGAGCTTCTGTTAATCCAGATGAGGAAATGATCTGCACTGATGCCCAGAATCTTTATAAGTCGGATCCAGGACCAGATGAAGAAGGTTCTGAGCATAATGTAGACCCTCGTTCCCAAACTGTAGCTCCTGTTGGTGGAGACAATGATGAAGACGATGATGAGACTCAAATACCTGATTGGAGCGACAACTTGACTTTTCGGTCAGGGCAGGAAGAGGTTGGCTTTGAGGACGACGGGTGTGATAACACACAGGGTGATGATGACAAGGTTGGAGATCCCACTTACTGTCAACCCACAGTCAGCCAGTCGATGAGGTCACCCGGGCCTTTGCATGGCCTTGGGGATGTCGCGGTGGTCGGCTCCCTGGCCCGTACCCTGGGGTCACTCTTTAAAAGGGTGGATAATTGTTAATTTTATAAGAGTTCGTGACGCCACCTGTGGTATCTGGTGAGAAGCACCAGCGCTGCAGCAGTCCACTGAGGCCCGTGATAAGGCAGCTCGATGGTATAGCTCCCCACAGGTGGAGCTAGGTCTCAGGGCAGCGTATGCAGGGGGAATGCAGGACAGGCGAGACCCAGCTGGGTCAGAGCAAGAACGGGAACGGACACGGTAGTCACTTCAGTACCTTTTACTGGAGGAAATTCAGGCACATCCCGGAGCACTGTAGGGTGAAGGGTGCATATCAGGATCCTCCCCAATGAGCGGGTGTAGGGCCTCCTGTTTCCTTCCTCTGCGTAGTAAGTTTCTGACCTGCCTGGAGCTAGGCCTAACTTTGTCTCTGTCCTGCGCTGGCTGACCTTGTGGTAGGGCCTTCTCTTGGAGTTCACGCTCCCAGTATGCGGGGCCTAAGCGTCTCCTGGCTCTGTTACGTATCAGCACCTTAGCGATCCTGGGACTTGTAGTTCTCCAGGGATTCCGGTTATTCCTTACTGGGTCATAGAGATCCCGGTAAGCTCGGATCCGGTGTCCGGTAAATGCTTCGGGGTGAGCAGGTTAAGCTCCTCTGCCCCCTATGTACTAACTCGCCACTCGCCTTCGGCCTACTCGGGCCCTCACTAGGCTATACACACTAACGGCAGCTTGCCGCGCTTCACCGATCTTATGGCGCCGGCACACCTTAAGCTCTATCTGGGCTCCCTGAATCTAGCTAGCAGGAGCCTCGTGCTCCACTGCTGAACTATTAACTGAGTTCTCTAGACTAGACTGAGCTCCACTGCAGACTGAGCTCTCTTAGGCTTCTCTACTGCAGGAACTCTTCAGAGGAACTGAACTGCCTAGCTCCACCTTCCCTATTTATATCCCTAACGGGCTCCCTCTGCTGGTCTGAGGTGGAAGGTGGAGATGTGTGAATGTTTATGGGGGCCTCTTGTGGAGGATTCCATCAATACACTCTTCTAGGATCTGTGATACCAAGCGCAACGGGGCGTCACAGATGCTATTGACGACGAGGTTAGGTTGCGCCTTCCTGGACAGAGATGGAGTACTGGCAGCACGTCAACAACTGCATCCTCAACCACAACTCTGCCTCTGACCACAAGTCGTAGTGGCTCTTCAGGTCGCATGGGCTCTAAGCCTTGCATAGCCTGGCCATTTATTCAGATCGATAAGGATGACCCAACTCGTGTTATCTGTAATATTTGTCACCAAAAGCTAAATAGAGGCCAAAAAATCCATAGTTTGAGTACTTCATGCATGTACCGTCACATGGATATGAAGCATAAGTTGCAGTGGGAAGCTCACTGTGCTACAATGCGGCCTAGCAGGCTGGGCCAACCACCGTCTGCCCCATCTTGTGCATCTGTGGCCTCTTCATCCTCTGTGACTGGGGGGACAGCAGTCACACATGTTTTTGGACGCAGACCTGCCACCTCTTTACCTGCAACAGCCAGTGTGATTGGCAGGTCGTCAGTTCATTGGGAAGTGGAAACACCTGCTGGTGTTGAGCGCTCTCTGACATCGAGAGCACCACCTTTGGATCAAGGCAACCTAACATGTCCGCCTGCATCTTCCTCACAGACCGGCAGTTTGCCGGGGACACCCTACTCAACCCCGTCAAAGCACAACAGCCAGCCCTCGGTCCCTCAGATGTGGAAAAGTAAAAGACCATTTTCTCCTAGCCATGAGAAAGCTAAGAGGTTGAATTTCACCATCTGCAAGCTGTTGGCTACAGAAATGCTGCCTTTCCGCCTGGAGGACACAGTGGATTTTCGAGACCTTATGTCCGTCGCAGTGCCCCAGTACCAGATGCCCAGTCGGCACTACTTCTCCAAGAAAGGTGTGCCTGCGCTCCACCAGCATGTCGCACACAACATCACCGCTTCTTTGAGAAACTCTGTGTGTGACAGGGTGCATTTCACCACAGACACTTGGACGAGTAGGCATGGACAGGGGAGTTACATGTTGCTGACTGGGCACTGGGTAACTATGGTGACAGCAGGACAAGGGGCTGCTGTCCAAGTCTTACCGTCCCCACGAGTTTTGCGTCAATCCTCTTTATCTCGAAGTTGCTCCACTGCTTCTGCCTCCTCAACCTCCTCTCGGTCCTCCACCTGCACCCAAAGCCTGTCTGGTAATGCCACCTTCTTTCTAACTGCACAGAAGGAATCCTGCACACCTCCTTACTATGCTGGCAGCAAGGCTCAACGGCATCAGTGTTTACTTTGAAATGTCTGGGAAATGTGAGTCACACAGCTGAGGACTTGTGGTCAGCTCTGGAGACCCAGTTTCATGAATGGTTGTCTCCACTGGACCTGCAACCAGGGAAGGCCGTGTGCGACAATGCTGCAAACCTGGGTGCGGCCCTTCGCCGGGGCATTGTCACACACGTGCCTTGTATGGCTCACGTGTTGAACCTGGTTGTCCATAAATTTTTAGCCCACTATCCCAGACTAGATGGCCTTCTGCAGAGGGCACAGTCGCTGTGTGCTCACTTCCGCCGTTCGCATCCCACAGCTCAACGACTTACATCTCTACAGAAGTCGTTGGGCCTGACAGTTCACTGGCTGAAATGCGATGTGCCGACATGGTGGAATTCAACTCTGCACATGTTGCAGCGACTGTGGCAGCACCGACAAGCCCTGGTGCAATACATTCTGACGTATAGCCTGGGCCAACGAGATCCAGAGGTGGGGCAAATCACGCTGCCGGAGTGTTCTCAGATCAGGGACCTATGAAGTTGACGCGCCCCCTAGGCCGTGGGGTACCCTGAGCCGGGCCGGTAGACGCTGGGGGTTGTAGTCACTGTGGCGGTGACCCGGTCCGTGACCCAGGGCGGTCAATCCAACGGTAATTTGTATATATGGATTTTATAATGTCCGACTACGCCACCTGTGGAGTGCGGCCAAAGGGGCCGCCGCTGCGGAACAGTCCTCTGAAGCTGGTGGTTTTGCAGCAATGGTATTATTACTCACCACAGGAAGAGTGTAGCTTCAGGGCAGTGTGGGTGGATGATGGTGGTTGTAGTGCAGGGAGTCAGTAATGAACACAGAGTCCGTGTGATGCAGTCCCAAGATCTTTACTCACAGTTGTTGCAGCCCAGATTACAGGTACCAGAGAAATCTCACCCGTCGTGCTGTGCGTACTCAGTGAGGGGCTCAGTCCACCCCCAGATAGCTCCGGAGTACTTAGCAGGACCCCCTTCTGTGTGTCCTTTCTCTGGCCTTCTCCCTGCACCTCACACCCAGTGACACTTCTATCCGGTATCCTCGGGCCTTGGCGGGCGACTTGTGTTCCGTCCCCTGGGTCCTATGTGGCTACCTTCTTAGTGAGACTGGTGTGGACTTTTGCCTGCAGTACATGAAATGCTGCAGCCTCCGGTTTCTAGTTGAGCCTTGCTGTTTCTCCTCTAGTTGAGGGACCGGTTCCCCTTATCTGGCCTGACCCCTCTACCTCCTGGTAGCAGCGGGAGTACGGGTGGCCTTCTGCACGGCCCGTAGCCTTAGGGTCCCTTCGGTTCCTGGAGCCTCCCTGCTCCCACTCCTCTCTTCTCTCCTTCAGTCCTGGGCCTCCCAGGCTAGGCCCGCCTTCGGAGCAGAGCTCATGCCGAGCCTCTGCTCCTGTCACTTTTCCTCCTCTGACTGGCTTGCTCTTTCTAAGATGGCTTCCTATTTATACTCTCCCTGTCATGTGCTCCCTTAAGCTGCTCCCCTTAGCACCCACTACATAGGACCCTCCCTACTAGGGACCTGGGACTGTGCTCTCCCTTAGGAGCAATCTCGCCCTACCCCCAGTGCGGGTATGTGTTGGATGCAGGTGTTAGGGTCCCGAGCCATACGCCTTCCTTACCTGAGGGTGAGATACCACACCTCTGGGTGAGATGCAGTAACTCTGTGGCGACTGAACCCTCAGAGGAGCCACACACCCTTCTGCACAGTTTTGAAAAGGCGACGAAGATGTTTAGTGCTGACGATGATGCCATTATCAGCATGACTATTCCGGTGATTTACGTGCTGGAGCACACATTAAACAGAATTCAGAGTCAGGTGGTGGGACAAGAGAAGGTGGAGGAAGTAGAGGAGGAGTTGTATGCGGAAGGGATAACATCTCCAAGGTCCAGACGGTTGGCAGCACCAAGGCGGCAGGCATGGGAGGGTGGGGGAGAGGGAATAACCAGGGCGCACGGTAGCAGCCAAACTGTTGAGGAAGGTGCAGGAGCCGATGAAGAAGTGGAGGATGAACTGGGCATGGAAGACTCATCATATGAGGGAGACCTTGATCACATTTCTGTTGTGCGAGGTTGGGGGGAGAGGGCAGAGGAAGGAAGCATGATTCTTACCTCGCTACCAACACAACAAGGACTTGGTCCTCCTGGATGCGCAAGACACATGAGTGCCTTCTTGCTGCACTACCTGCAACATGACCCTCAGATTGCAGAATTCGAAGTAATCCCGACTAATGGGTTGCCACACTCTTAGATCCCCGGTACAAAAGTAAATTTGTCGAAATAATTCCTGCCATAAAAAGGGATTGACGCATGCAGGAGTATCTGCAGACGCTGTTGCAGAATCTTATATGTGCTTTTCCACAAAACACCAGTGGTGCACGAAGTGAATCTCACAGTTCTAACTTGCCAACCGTGGGACTGTCGAGTCTTCATCACTCAAACCGTAACAGTAACACAGTATCTGCTGGTAACAGCAATTTTGTGTAATCGTTTCACCACTTTTTTAGACCATCCTTTGCAAGGCCACAGGAGACAAGAAGTCTGACACATAGTCAATGCCTAGAGAGGATGGTGCAGGAGTATCTCCAAGTGAACATCGAAGCCATGACTGTGTCACTGGACCCTTGCTCATTTTGGTATTCCAATCTGGAAAAATGGCCGGAGCTCGCCACTCACGCCTTGGAGATCTTGTCATGCCCTGCAGCCAGTGTTCTCTCTGAACGTGTGTTCAGCGCTGCAGATGGTGTGCTGACAGATAAGCGCACGCGGCTCTCCACTGATAATGTAGACAGACTCACGTTCATAAAGATGAACAAATCATGGATTCGCAAGGACTTTTCTAACCCTGTGCTATCCTTGGGAGACTAAAAGCTTGAGGATTTGGTAATATCACATCACCAACCGTTTTAAGCAACTGTGGGGCAATTGATGCCACTTAACCCTAGAACGCATGACCATAAAAATCTACACTTTCATATACCTGGGGCCTTTTAGGCCCGTGTGCAAATAACATGGAATAACTCAAACTCAAATGACAAACAACTATATACATGAAGAATACCTAGAGTTTCAAAATTCTAACTAAAGTAGTCTTGCAGAAAATAGAAAACAATTACTGCGAGGCCCCAGGTATGCGTTCTAGGGTTAAGTGGTGTCTGTGCCACAATTTTGGGAAAAAATGGAGACTCTTTTTGGAGTCCCCTTGCTGTGTCTTACGTGACGTTGGCATCGTCAATTCCAGGTGGGTTGGGTCGCCCCCCCCCCCCTTTTAACTGTAAGAAACTACATACACTATGGCTTGGGGTAACACAGATGGTTGAGTCTGAAGAGCTGTTTACTCAGAGGTCTGCTCCAAATCTTCAGTGTCTGCTAGTCAGCATAGAATTTTTAACTGCATCTAGCCTAGGCAATACTTTGTGCGTAGCAGCCCAGCTGCGAAGCAAGCTACACAGCCTGTGTATCTAATAAGAATTTTTAAATGCATCTAGCCTAGGCAGACTGTGGTGACCCCCAACCAAACCCAGACTCTCAGCCCCCCTACCGCCCCCCTTTCCTTGACAATACAATAATGTAACTCTTACAACTGGATGGGTGAGGATCGGTCACAGGTTTATTAACTCTTTATACTCATTCCATTAGAAAGGCATCTTATTTCTAATTAATTCAGCTTGTTGCAGCATGCCCTGGGTCTCCACTCCGGCAACTTGGCCAACAAGTGTAACTCTCCGACATGTCCCTTCTATTTCCAGGCCACGGAGGATCCTGCGTACTCGTATGCAGGACTCTGACCTCCACCCATCAGTCTTAACGCTTGTTCCACTCCGTCCTGGAGTCCTAACTGGAATATGTCCAGTCCAATATCCATTAAGTGAACACCGTCGGGCCGTATGAGGCCTGCTTTATCTCCTTCCAGTTGTCGGTGTCGTACCACTACACCGCCTCTGTCTCTTCTAAATTTTGCCATCCGAATATTTATTACCCGCCTTGTCCGTTCGCTGGCCGTGATGTCTCGCGCACCTTGCCATACCACTATCGGCACAATCTCTGACCATACTATAGCTAGTTTTGTGAAAAATTCTCTGAAGCGCTCAGTGTCTAGTTTCATTATTGCCATTAGTTATGAGCTCTTGTGATGACCTAGGTTGTTTCCCCAGGCCTGTATAACTAAGATGACCGGACATCTTGCCTCTCTCCCTACCTTGATTACCTCCATTAGTACCTGTGGCCATAGCAGGCCTCTAATACCTCTCCAGTTGAAATATGTGTTATGAAACTCTAATTTCCTCCCGCCTGGGGGGACTTTCGCCCTTTTTTCTGCCCAATATATATACGAGTGGCCTATCACCCACACTGTTGGCTTAGCGTCACCTGTAAAAGAAGCAAACCACGTTAGGATAACAAGTCCGGTCTTATGTATCTTGCCAAACACGTGGATCGCCATCTCCCTATCCTCTGAACTTCCGTTTCTGACAGTCCTGCTCTTGCTGCTTCCGTGGCCGTGCCTATGCGGAATGAGTGTGTCCCGTAATCTTTGGGGTGGTTCCCTGCCGATGTTATGCATTTATTAAATATAGCTTGGAACTGGTATCTTGATAATGGGTTCCATCTATGTGTGATAGGAAGAAATTACTGTGTGATCTGATGGTTAGATATGTTTTTACTATTGTTGCCCGACTCAGTGTACCGTTTGTGGGTTGTAGAAGTACCCAAGTGCCCCTGCCCGCTGGAACCGTTTTCGATTTGTGTATGCGTAGACGTATTGCATTATTGGCTATGACTACGTCCTGGTGTAATAAGCCTCCACTTGTGGTAATTTTGGATTGAGGGACTAATTCGCTTATGCATAGCGCCCCGAAGAAGGCGATCACAAATGCAGTAGACAGTAGTGTTGCTTCAAATTGTGAGTGTCATGTTAATGGTGTTAGGGATATGATGTGAGAAATCAGTTTTAGTGACACGGGACGGGACGTCTACACTCCTGACTTGGCTGACCCCTTTTCCACCCTTTTATGGATTGTCTGATGATGAATCTTTGTCACATCTCCCCAATTCAGTAGTTGGAAGTGAAATGCTACTCCGGTCAGACACCGCTGCGCTGACGCCCCTGATATGCCCCTCATCATTAGCTGGTGGAGAAATTCTATGGTGACTTGTGATCTGGCTTGTTCACATTGGTCAACCCGTCTGCCTGCTACTAGTCGTGTCCACTCTTCCCATGCCTTACCGTATGCTTGCCACGTCGACGGGGCAACTGACGCTCTGATTAATGGCATCAACTATTCGCCACTAGATCCCATAGGGAAGGTGGGCAACTGTTGCCTGATGGGTGGGCGTTGTGGAAGAGCTCTGTGAAAATCTGCCAATTGAATTGTTATAAAGCGTTAGCAGCAGCTTTAGACCCCTCAGCATAGTGGCTAGCGCGGACCCATACATTGTGTTTTAGGCACAGGAATGCTAGCCTGGGTAGTAGGCCTAACACTGGGAGAGACGATGAAGCCATCTTATTAATGCAGTGCGCTAGGCTGGTGTTTTTTGCTATGAAGAGTATATTTTTGTAAGCCAGGAGCGCGACCCATATTTCTATTGCTACCACTATTGGGAAGAAAAATTATTTTCAGGGCTAGATGCAGCGAAAAATTATTATTAATTTAAAAGCTGGTGGAGCTTGGTATAGATGGCCTAATACAATGAGTCCCACACACTGCTAGAAGGCCAAATATTTTTTCAGAGGTAGATGCAGAAAAAAATTATATTCAGTTTGCAACCTGATGGAGGTCAGTATAGATGGACTAATAAAACAAGTCCCACACACTGATAGAAGGCCAAATATTTTTTCAGAGCTAGATGCAGAAAAAAAATATAATGAATTTGCAACCTGATGGAGGTCAGTATAGATGGACTAATAGAACAAGTCCCACACACTGCTAGAAGCCGAAATATTTTTTCAGAGCTAGATGCAGAAAAAAATTATATTGAATTTGCAACCTGATGGAGGTCAGTATAGATGGACTAATAGAAAAAGTCCCACACACAGCTAGAAGCCGAAATATTTTTTCAGAGCTAGATGCAGAAAAAAATTATATTCAATTTGCAACCTGATGGAGGTCAGTATAGATGGACTAATAGAACAAGCCCCACACACTGCTACAAGCTGAAATATTTTTTCAGAGCTAGATGCAGAAAAAAATTATATTGAATTTGCAACCTGATGGAGGTCAGAATAGATGGACTAATAGAACAAGTCCCGAACACTGCTAGAAGGCCAAATATTTTTTCAGAGCTAGATGCAGAAAAAAATTATATTCAGTTTGCAACCTGATGGAGGTCAGTATAGATGGACTAATAGAACAAGTCCCACACACTGCTAGAAGGCCAAATATTTTTTCAGAGCTAGATGCAGAAAAATATTATATTCAATTTTCAACCTGATGGAGGTCAGTATAGATGGACTAATAGAACAAGTTCCACACACAGCTAGAAGCCCAAATATTTTTTCAGAGGTAGATGCAGAAAAAAATTATATTCAGTTTGCAACCTGATGGAGGTCAGTATAGATGGACTAATAGAACAAGTCCCACACACTGCTAGAAGGCCAAATATTTTTTCAGAGCTAGATGCAGATAAAAATTATTTTGAATTTGCAACCTGATGGAGGTCAGTATAGATGGACTAATAGAACAAGTCCCACACACTGCTAGAAGGCCAAATATTTTTCCAGAGCTAGATGCAGAAAAAAATTATATTCAATTTGCAACCTGATGGAGGTCAGTATAGATAGACTAATAGAACAAGTCCCACACACTGCTAGAAGCCCAAATATTTTTTCAGAGGTAGATGCAGAAAAAAATTATATTCAGTTTGCAACCTGATGGAGGTCAGCATAGATGGACTAATAGAGCAAGTCCCACACACTGCTAGAAGCCCAAATATTTTTTCAGAGGTAGATGCAGAAAAAAATTATATTCAGTTTGCAACCTGATGGAGGTCAGTATAGATGGACTAATAGAACAAGTCCCACACACTGCTAGAAGGCCAAATATTTTTCCAGAGCTAGATGCAGAAAAAAATTATATTCAATTTGCAACCTGATGGAGGTCAGTATAGATAGACTAATAGAACAAGTCCCACACACTGCTAGAAGCCCAAATATTTTTTCAGAGGTAGATGCAGAAAAAAATTATATTCAGTTTGCAACCTGATGGAGGTCAGCATAGATGGACTAATAGAGCAAGTCCCACACACTGCTAGAAGCCCAAATATTTTTTCAGAGGTAGATGCAGAAAAAAATTATATTCAGTTTGCAACCTGATGGAGGTCAGTATAGATGGACTAATAGAACAAGTCCCACACACTGCTAGAAGGCCAAATATTTTTTCAGAACTAGATGCAGAAAATTATTATATTCAATTTGCAATCTGATGGAGGTCAGTATAGATGGACTAATAGAACAAGTCCCACACACAGCTAGAAGCCCAAATATTTTTTCAGAGGTAGATGCAGAAAAAAATTATATTCAGTTTGCAACCTGATGGAGGTCAGTATAGATGGACTAATAGAACAAGTCCCACACACTGCTAGAAGGCCAAATATTTTTTCAGAGCTAGATGCAGATAAAAATTATTTTTAATTTGCAACCTGATGGAGGTCAGTATAGATGGACTAATAGAACAAGTCCCATACACTGCTAGAAGGCCAAATATTTTTTCAGAGCTAGATGCAGAAAAATATTATATTCAATTTGCAACCTGATGGAGGTCAGTATAGATGGACTAATAGAACAAGTCCCACACACAGCTAGAAGCCCAAATATTTTTTCAGAGGTAGATGCAGAAAAAAATATATTCAGTTTGCAACCTGATGGAGGTCTGTATAGATGGATTAATAGAACAAGTCCCACACACAGCTAGAAGGCCAAATAATTTTTCAGAGGTAGATGCAGAAAAAAATTATATTGAATTTGCAACCTGATGGAGGTCAGTATAGATGGACTAATAGAACAAGTCCCACACACTGCTAGAAGGCCAAATATTTTTTCAGAGCTAGATGCAGATAAAAATTATTTTTAATTTGCAACCTGATGGAGGTCAGTATAGATGGACTAATAGAACAAGTCCCACACACTGCTAGAAGGCCAAATATTTTTTCAGAGCTAGATGCAGATAAAAATTATTTTTAATTTGCAACCTGATGGAGGTCAGTATAGCTGGACTAATAGAACAAGTCCCACACACAGCTATAAGCCCAAATATTTTTTCAGAGCTAGATGCAGAAAAAAATTATATTGAATTTGCAACCTGATGGAGGTCAGTATAGATGGACTAATAGAACAAGTCCCACACACTGCTAGAAGGCCAAATATTTTTTCAGAGGTAGATGCAGAAAAAAATTATATTCGGTTTGCAACCTGATGGAGGTCAGTATAGATGGATTAATAGAACAAGTCCCACACACTGCTAGAAGGCCAAATATTTTTTCAGAGCTAGATGCAGAAAAAATTATATTCAATTTGCAACCTGATGGAGGTCAGTATAGATGGACTAATAGAACAAGTCCCACACACTGCTAGAAGGCCAAATATTTTTTCAGAGCTAGATGCAGAAAAAATTATATTCAATTTGCAACCTGATGGAGGTCAGTATAGATGGACTAATAGAATGATGCTATGCCGAAAAGGTTTTACTTCACTAGGTGCAGTAAAAAAATTGGTATTCTATACACAGGTGGTGTAGCTTGCAACACAGATAGGCTACTCCACTGACTAACACACTCTGCAATAGGCCAAAAAGGATTAGCTTTGCTAGATTCAGCCAAATGCTGTGAAAAAAAACTTGCATAGCACTGGCATAGACCTGCCTGGCAAAAACTGATAGGAACTGATGTAACTTTGTCCTGAAAAGGACTGCAATTACAATTAGTCTTTACTCCCACAACCTATCTATTTAAGAGCACAGACCTGCCTGATAAAAGTCGTAGGAAATGCTGTAACCTAGTCCTTTAAAGGACTGCAGTCACACTCTTCCCTACTCCCAAGATATCTGTAGATTTGTGCGAAAATTGGCTTGAAATTAACAAGGTATGGCACACACAGCAACAGCGGTGCCGTCTAACACGCAGCTGCAGCAGTGAGAAAATGGTGGCGACGGGGAAAATGGCTGGGTCTTATAGGGCAAGGACATGTGACATACACTGCCAATGACGCATGCCCTTGCTTGTGTGAAAAAAAGCACTTCGCTCCGTGTGTGCGCTGCTGATAGTCTGACAGATTGCACCTCCCCACTGTAAATGCGGGAAAGAGAAAAAAAATGGAGATCTTCATTATTCCTGCAGAGATCCATCCCCTGCCCCTCCCCCCGCCCCGCTGTACACTGAAACTGCGTATTAACTTTAATTTTCATCATTACTGAGAAAAAATCCAGTTATGATTTCGGTGCACGAACAGTTATCGAACATAACCTCGAACAGCCAAATTTTTTTCAAATCGTTCGTATTCACCGAACGGCTCGAACACAGCCCAAAACAGTTCGAATTTGAGATTGGCGGACAGTTTGAGTCGAACAACGCTCATCTCTAGTCTTTTTATTACACTGCGACTTCCACCACTCTTCCAAGGCTCATTGATATTGTCTTTTTTATCCACTGAGACCTCCACCACTCTTCCAAGGGGCATTAAAACCGTCTTGTTAAGCTATTGTGACCTCCACCACTCTTCCAAGGGGCATTAAAACCATCAATTTAAACCACTGTGAACTCCACAGCTCTAGCAAGGGGCATTGATATTGTCTTTTTATTCCAATGTAACCTCAAGCACTCTTCCAAGGGGCATTGATATTTTCTTTTTATTCCACTGCAACTTGCACCTCTCTTCCAGGGGCATTAAAACCGTCTTGTTAAGCTACTGTGACCTCCACGACTCTTTCACGGGGCATTGATATTGTCTTTTTATTCCACTGTAACCTCCACCACTCTTCCAAGGGGCATTGATATTGTCTTTTTATTCCACTGGGACCTTCACCACTCTTCCAAGTGGCATTGATATTGTTTTTTTAATCCACTGCGACCTCCACCACTCTTCCAAGGGGCATTAAAACCGTATTGTTAAGCTACTGTGACCTCCACGTCTCTTCCAAGCTGCATTAAAACCGTCAATTGAAACCACTCTGAACTCCACAGCTCTTGCAAGCGGCATTGATAATGACTTTTTACTCCACTGTAACCTACAGCTCTCTTTCAAGGAGCATTGATATTGTCTTTTTAATCCACTGTGGCCTCCACCACTCTTCCAAGAGGCATTAAAAACATCTTATTAAGCTACTATGACCTCCACGTCTCTTCCAAGACTCATTAAAACCATCTTGTTAAGCTACTGTGACCTCCACGTCTCTTCCAAGGGGCATTAAAACCGTCAATTTAAACCACTCTGAACTCCACAGCTCTTGCAAGAGGCATTGATATTGTCTTTTTTTTCCACTGTAACCTCCACCACTCTTCCAAGGGGCATTGATTTTGTCTTTTTAATCCACTGCGACCTCCATCACTCTTCCAAGAAGCATTAAAACCATTTTGTTTAGCTACTGTGACCTCCACGTCTATTCCACGGTGCCTTAAAACCTTCTGGTTAAACCACTGTGAACTCCACAGCTCTTCCAAGGGGCATTGATATTGTCTTTTTATTCCTCTGTAAACTCCACCACTCTTCCAAGGGGCATTGATATTGTGTTTTTATTTTACTGCGACCTCCACCACTGTTCCAAGGGGAATTAATATAGTCTTTTTATTCCACTGCGACCTCCATCACTCTTCCAAGGGTCATTGATATTGTCTTTTTATTCCACTGTAACCTCCACCACTCTTCCAAGGGGCATTGAAATTGTCTTTTTATTCCAATGCGACCTCCACATCTCTTCCAAGGGGAATTGATATTGTCTTTTTATTCCACTGCGACCTCCACTACTCTTCTAAGGGGCATTGATATTGTCTTTTTAATCCACTGCGAACTCCACCACTCTTCCAAGGGGCATTAAAACAGTCTTGATAAGCTACTGTGATCTCCACGTCTCTTCCAAGGGGCATTAAACAGTCTGGTTAAACCACTCTGTTCTCCACAGCTCTTCCAAGAGGCATTGATATTGTCTTTTTATTCGACTGTAACCTCCACCACTCTTCCAAGGGGCATTGATATTGTCTGTGTTTTCTACTGCGACCTCCACCACTCTTCCAAGGGGCATTGATATTGTCTTTTTATTCCACTGCGACCTCCACGTCTCTTCCACAGGGCATTGTTATTGTCTTTTTATTCCACTGCGACCTCCACCACTCTGCTAAGAGGCATTAAAACAGTCTTGTTAACCTACTGTGACCTCCACGTCTCTTTCACAGGGCATTGTTATTGTCCTTTTATTCCACTGCGACCTTCACCACTCTTCCAAGGGACATTGATATTGTCTTTTTATTCCAATGCGACCTCCACCACCCTTCCAAGGTTCATTGATATTGTCTTTTTAATTCATTGCGACCTCCACCACTCTTCCAAGGGTCATTAAAACCGTGTTGTTTACCTACTGTGACCTCCACGGCTTTTCCACAGGGCATTGTTATTGTCTTTTTATTCCACTGCGACCTCCATCACTCTGCTAAGAGGCATTAAAACAGTCTTGTTAACCTACTGTGACCTCCACGTCTCTTTCACAGGGCATTGTTATTGTCTTTTTATTCCACTGCGACCTTCACCACTCTTCCAAGGGGCATTGATATTGTCTTTTTATTCCAATGCGACTTCCACCACCCTTCCAAGGTTCATTGATATTGTCTTTTTAATTCATTGCGACCTCCACCACTCTTCCAAGGGGCATTAAAACCGTCTAGTTAAGTCACTGTGACCTCCATGTCTCTTCCAAGGGGCACTAAAACCATTTGGTTAAACCACTCTGTACTCCACAGCTCTTCCAAGGGGCATTAAAACCGTCTAGTTAAACCGCTCTGAGCTCCACAGCTCTTCCAAGGGGCATTGTCAATGTCTTTTTATTCCATTGTAACCTTCTGCACTCTTCCAAGTGCATTGATTTTGTCTTTTTATTCCTCTTCGACGTCCACGACTCTTCCAAGGGGCATTTAAACCGTCTTGTTAAGCTACTGTGACCTCCAAGTTTCTTACACAGGGCATTGATATTGTCTTTTTATTCCACTGTAACCTCTACCACTCTTCCAAGGGGCATTGATATTGTCTTTTTATTCCACTGCGACCTCCACCACTCTGCCGAGGGGCATTAAAACCGTCTTGTTAAGCTACTGTGATGTCCACATCTATTCCACGGGGCATTGATATTGTCTTTTTATTCCACTGTAACCTCTACCACTCTTCCAAGAGGCATTGATATTGTCTTTTTATTCCACTGCGACCTCCACCACTTTGCCGAGGGGCATTAAAACAGTCTTGTTAAGCCACTGTGAACTCCACTTCTCTTCCAAGGGGCATTAAAACCGTCAATTTAAACCACTCTCAACTCCACAGCACTTGTAAGGGCTTTGATATTGTTTTTTATTCCACTGTAACCTCCAGCACTTTTCCAAGGGGCTTTGATAGTGCCTTTTTATTCCACTGCGACTTTCACCTCTCTTCCAAGGGACATTAAAACCGTCTTGTTAAACTACTGTGACATCCACGTCTCTTTCACGGGGCATTGATATTGTCTTTTTATTCCACTGTAAACTCCACCACTCATCCAAAGGGCATTGATATTGTCTTTTTATTGCACTGCCACCTCCACCACTCTTCCAAGGGGCATTGATATTGTATTTTTAATCCACTGCGACCTCCACCACTTTTCCAAGGGGCATTAAAAACGTCTTTTTAAGCTACTGTGACCTCCACGTCACTTCCAATGGGCATTAAAACCGTCTGGTTTAACTACTCTGAACTCCACTGCTCTTCCAAGGGGCATTGATATTGACTTTTTAATACACTGTTACCTCCACCACTCTTCCAAGAGGCATTGATATTGTTTTTTTATTGCACTGCGACCTCCACTACTCTTCCAAGGGGCATTGATATTGTCTTTTTATTCCACTGCGACCTCCACCACTCATCTAAGGGGCATTTATATAGTCTTTTTAATCAACTGCAACCTCCACCACTCTTCCAAGGGCCATTAAAACCGTGTTGTTAAGCTACTTTGACCTCCACGTCAATTCCATGGGGCATTAAAACCGTCAATTTAAACCACTCTGAACTCCACAGCTCTTCCAAGGGGCATTGGTATTGTCTTTTTATTCCACTATAACCTCCACCACTCTTCCAAGGGGCATTAAAACTGTCTTGTTAAACTGCTGTAACCTCCATGTCTATTCCACGGGGCATTGATATTGTCTTTTTATTCCAATGTAAACTCCACCACTCTTCTAAGGGGCAGTGATATTGTCTTTTTAAACCACTGTGACCTCCACCACTCTTCCAAGAGGCATTAAAAACATCTTATTAAGCTACTATGACCTCCACGTCTCTTCGAAGGCTCATTAAATCCGTCTTGTTAAGCTACTGTGACCTCCACGTCTCTTCCAAGGGGCATTAAAACCGTCAATTTAAACCACTTTGAACTCCACAGCTCTTGCAAGAGGCATTGATATTGTCTTTTTATTCCACTGTAACCTCCACCACTCTTCCAAGGGGCATTGATTTTTTCTTTTTAAGCCACTGCGACCTCCATCACTCTTCCAAGAAGCATTAAAACCGTTTTGTTTAGCTACTGTGACCTCCACGTCTATGCCACGGTGCCTTAAAACCTTCTGCTTAAACCACTGTGAACTCCACAGCTCTTCCAAGGGGCATTGATATTGTCTTTTTATTCCTCTGTAAACTCCACCACTCTTCCAAGGGGCATTGATATTGTCTTTTTATTCCAATGTAACCTCCACCACTCTTCTAAGGGGCAGTGATATTGTCTTTTTAAACCACTGTGACCTCCACCACTCTTCCAAGAGGCATTAAAAACATCTTATTAAGCTACTATGACCTCCACGTCTCTTCCAAGGTTCATTAAATCCGTCTTGTTAAGCTACTGTGACCTCCACGTCTCTTCCAAGGGGCATTAAAACCGTCAATTTAAACCACTCTGAACTCCACAGCTCTTGCAAGAGGCATTGATATTGTCTTTTTATTCCACTGTAACCTCCACCACTCTTCCAAGGGGCATTGATTTTGTCTTTTTAATCCACTGCGACCTCCATCACTCTTCCAAGAAGCATTAAAACCGTTTTGTTTAGCTACTGTGACCTTCACGTCTATTCCACGGTGCCTTAAAACCTTCTGGTTAAACCACTGTGAACTCCACAGCTCTTCCAAGGGGCATTGATATTGTCTTTTTATTCCTCTGTAAACTCCACCACTCTTCCAAGGGGCATTGATATTGTCTTTTTATTTTACTGCGACCTCCACCGCTCTTCCAAGGGGCATTAATATTGTCTTTTAATTCCACTGCGACCTCCATCACTCTTCCAAGGGTCATTGATATTGTCTTTTTATTCCACTGTAACCTCCACCACTCTTCCAAGGGGCATTGATATTGTTTTTCTATTCCAATGCGCCCTCCACATCTCTTTCAAGGGGAATTGATATTGTCTTTCTATTCCACTGCGACCTCCACCACTCTTCTAAGGGGCATTGATATTGTCTTTTTAATCCACTGCGACCTCCACCACTCTTCCAAGGGGCATTAAAACAGTCTTGATAAGCTACTGTGACCTCCACGTCTCTTCCAAGGGGCATTAAACCGTCTGGTTAAACCACTCTGTACTCCACAGCTCTTCCAAGAGGCATTGATATTGTTTTTTTATTCGACTGTAACCTCCACCACTCTTCCAAGGGGCATTGATATTGTCTCTGTTTTCCACTTCGACCTCCACCACTATTCCAAGGGGCATTGATATTGTCTTTTTATTCCACTGCGACCTCCACGTCTCTTCCACAGGGCATTGTTATTGTCTTTTTATTCCACTGCGACCTCCACCACTCTCCCAAGGGGCATTAAAACCGTCTTGTTTAGCTACTGTGACTTCCACATCTTTTGCACAGGGCATTGTTATTGTCTTTTTATTCCACTGCGACCTCCACCACTCTGCCAAGGGGCATTAAAACAGTCTTGTTAACCTACTGTGACTTCCATTTCTCTACCAAGGGGCACTAAAACAATTTGGTTAAACCACTCTGTACTCCACAGCTCTTCCAAGGGAAATTAAAACCGTCTAGTTAGACCGCTCTGAGCTCCACAGCACTTCCAAAGGGCATTGACAATGTCTTTTTATTTTACTGTAACTTCCACCATTTTTTCAAGGGGCATTGATATCGTCTTGTTAAGCTACTGTGACCTCCAAGTCTCTTCCAAGGGGCATTAAAACCGTCTGGTTAAACCGCTCTGAGCTCCACAGCACTTCCAAGGGGCATTGACAATGTCTTTTTATTCCATTGTAACCTTCTGCACTCTTCCAAGTGCATTGATATTGTCTTTTCATTCCTCTGCAACGTCCACGACTCTTCCAAGGGGCATTAAAACCATCTTGTTAAGCTACTGTGACCTCCAAGTTTCTTACACAGGGCATTGATATTGTCTTTTTATTCCACTGAAACCTCCACCACTCTTCCAAGGGGCATTGATATTGTCTTTTTAATCCACTGCGACCTCCCTCACTCTTCCAAGAAGCATTGAAACCGTCTTGTTAAGCTACTGTGACCTCCATGTCTCTTCCACAGGGCATTGTTATTGTCTTTTTATTCCACTGCGACCTCCACCACTCTGCCAAGTGGCATTAAAACCGACTTGTTAAGCTACTGTGATGTCCACGTCTCTTCCACGGGGCATTGATATTGTCTTTTAATTCCACTGTAACCTCCACCACTCTTCCAAGAGGCATTGATATTGTCTTTTTATTCCACTGAGACCTCCACCACTCTTCCAAGGCTCAATGATATTGTCTTTTTAATCCACTGCGACCTCCACCACTCTTCCAAGGGGCATTAAAACCGTCTTGTTAAGCTACTGTGACCACCATGTCTATTCCAAGGGGCATTAAAACCGTTTGGTTAAACCACTCTGTACTCCACAGCTCTTCCAAGGGGCATTGAAATTGTCTTTTTATTTCACTGTAACTTCCACCACTCCTTCAAGGGGCATTGATATTGTATTTTTATTCCACTGTGACCTCCACCACTCTTCCAAGGGGCATTAAAACCATCTTGTTAAGCTACTGTGACCTCCAAGTCTCTTCCAAGGTGCATTAAAACCGTCTGGTTAAAGCGCTCTGAGCTACACAGTTCTTTCAACGGGCGTTGACAATGTCTTTTTATTCCATTGTAACCTTCTGCACTCTTCCAAGTGCATTGATATTGTCGTTTTACTCCTCTGCGACGTCCACGACTCTTCCAAGGGGCATTAAAACCGTCTTGTTAAGCTACTATGACCTCCAAGTTTCTTACACAGGTCATTGATATTGTCTTTTTATTCCACTGTAACCTCCACCACTCTTCCAAGGGGCATTGATATTGTCTTTTAAATCCACTGCGACCTCCATCACTCTTCCAAGAAGCATTGAAACCGTCTTGTTAATCTACTGTGACCTCCACGTCTATTCCACGGTGCATTAAAACTTTCTGGTTAAACCACTGTGAACTCCACAGCTCTTCCAAGCGGCATTGATATTGTCTTTTTATTCCACTCTAACCTCCACCACTCTTCCAAGGGGCATTGATATTGTCTATTTATTTTACTGCGACCTCCACCACTCTTCCAAGGGGCATTAATATTGTCTTTTTGTTCCACTGCGACCTCCACGTCTCTTTCAAGGGGCATTGATATTGTCTTTTTATTTAAATGGAACCTCCACCACTCTTCCAAGGGGCATTGATATTGTCTTTTTTTTCCACTGTAACCTCCACCATTCTTCCAAGGGACATTGATATTGTGTTTTTATTCCACTGTAACCTCCACCACTCTTCCAAGGGGCATTGATATTGTCTTTTTATTCCACTGTAACCTCCACCACTCTTCCAAGGGGCATTGATATTGTCTTTTTATTCCACTGTAACCTCTACCACTCCTCCAAGGGGCATTAAAACAGTCTTGATAAGCTTCTGTGACCTTCACGTCTCTTCCAATGGGCATTAAAACCGCATGGTTAAACCACTCTGAACTCCACAGCTCTTCTAAGAGGCATTGATGTTGTCTTTTTTTTCAACTGTAACCTCCACCACTCTTCCAAGGGGCATTGATATTGTCTTTTTTTCCACTGCGACCTCCACCACTTTTACAAGAGGATTTGATAGTCTTTTTAATCCACTGCGACCTCCACCACTCTTCCAAGGGGCATTAAAACCATCTTGTTAAGCTACTGTGACCTCCATGTCCCTTCCACGGGGCATTGATATTGTCTTTTTATTCCACTGCGACCTCCATCACTCTTCCAAGGGGCATTGATATTGTCTTTTTAATCCTCTGCGAACTCCACCACTGTTCCAAGGGACATTGATATTGTCTTTTTATTCCACTGCAACCTTCACCCCTCTTCCAAGGAACATTGATATTGTCTTTTTTTTCCACTGTAACCTCCACCACTCTTCTAAGGGGCATTGATATTTTCTTTTTATTCCACTGCGACCTCCACCACTCTTCCAAGGGGCATCGATAATGTCTTTTTAATCCACTGTGACCTCCACCACTCTTCCAAGGTGCATTAAAACCGTCTTGATAAGCTACTGTGACCTCCACGTCTCTTCCAAGGGGCATTAAAACCGTCAATTTAAACCACTTTGAACTCCACAGCTCTTGCAAAAGGCATTGATATTGTCTTTTTATTCCACTGTAACCTCCACCACTCTTCCAAGGGGCATTGATTTTGTCTTTTTAATCCACTGCGACCTCCATCTCTCTTCCAAGAAGCATTAAAACCATCTTGTTTAGCTACTGTGACCTCCACGTCTATTCCACGGTGCCTTAAAACCTTCTGGTTAAACCACTGTGAACTCCACAGCTCTTCCAAGGGGCATTGATGTTGTCTTTTTATTCCATTGTATCCTCCACCACTCTTCCAAGGGGCATTTATATTGTCTTTTTGTTTTACTGCGACCTCCACCACTCTTCCAAGGGGCATTAAAACCATCTTTTTAAGCTACTGTGACCTCCAAGTCTCTTCCACGACGCATTGATATTGTCTTTTTATTCCACTGCGACCTCCACAACTCTTCCAAGTGGAATTGATATTGTTTTATTATTCCACTGCGACCTCCACCACTCTTCTAAGGGGCATTGATATTGTCTTTTTAATCCACTGCGACCTCTACCACTCTTCCAAGGGGCATTAAAACAGTTTTGATAAGCTACTGTGACCTCCACATCTCTTCCAAGGGGCATTAAAACAGTCTGGTTAAAAAACTCTGAACTCCACAGCTCTTCCAAGAGGCATTGATATCGTCTTTTTATTCCACTGTAACCTCCACCACTCTTCCAAGGGGCATTGATTTTGTCTTTTTAATCCACTGCGACCTCCATCACCCTTCCAAGAATCATTAAAACCGTCTTGTTTAGCTACTGTGACCTCCACGTCTATTTCATGGTGCCTTAAAACCTTCTGGTTAAACCACTGTGAACTCCTGAGCTCTTCCAAGGGGCTTGGATATTGTATTTTTATTCGATTGTAACCTCTACCACTCATCCTAGGGGCATTGATATTGTCTTTTTATTTTACTGCGACCTCCACCACTCTTCCACGGGGCATTAATATTGTCTTTTTATTCCACTGCGACCTCCACCACTCTTCCAAGGGTCATTGATATTGTCTTTTTATTCCACTGTAACCACCACTACTCTTCCAAGGGGCATTGATATTGTCTTTTAATTCCACTGTAACCTCCACCACTCTTCCAAGGGGCATCGATTTTGTCTTTTTATTCCACTGCGACCTCCACCACTCTTCCAAGGGTCATTGATATTGTCTTTTTGTTCTACTGTAACCTCCACTACTCTTCCAAGGGGCATTGATATTGTCTTTTTATTCCACTGCGACCTCCACCTCTCTGCCAAGGGGCATTAAAACCGTCTTGTTAAGGTAATGTGACCTCCAAGTCTCTTCCACGATGCATTGATATTGTCTTTTTATTCCACTGCGACCTCCACCACTCTACTAAGGGGCATTGATATTGTCTTTTTAATCCACTGTGACCTCCACGTCTCTTCCAAGGGGCATTAAACCGTCTTGTTAAACCACTCTGTACTCCACAGCTCTTCCAAGAGGAATTGATATTGTCTTTTTATTCCACTGTAGCCTTCACCACTCTTCCAAGGGGCATTGATATTGTCTTTTTATTCCACTGTAACCTCCACCAATATTCCTAGGGGCATTGATATTGTCTTCTTATTCCTCTGCGACCTCCACCACTCTTCTAAGGGGCATTGACATTGTCTTTTAAATCCACAACGATCTCCACCACTCTTCCAAGGGTCATTAAAACAGACTTGATAAGCTACTCTGACCTCCACATCTCTTCCAAGGGGCATTAAACCGTCTGGTTAAACCACTCTGTACTCCACAGCTCTTCCAAGAGTCATTGATATTGTCTTTTCATTCGACTGTAAACTCAACCACTCTTCCAAGGGGTATTGATATTGTCTCTGTTTTCCACTGCGACCTCCACCACTCTTCCAAAGGGCATTGATATTGTCTTTTTATTCCACTGCGACCTCCACGTCTCTTCCACAGGGCATTGTTATTGTCTTTTAATTCCACTGCGACCTCCACCACTCTGCCAAGGGGCATTAAAACAGTCTTGTTAACCTACTGTGACCTCCACGTCTCTTTCACAGGGCATTGTTATAGTATTCTATTCCACTGTGACCTCCACCACTCTTCCAAGGGGCATTAAAACAGTCTTGTTAAGCTACTGTGACCTCCACGTCTCTTCCAAGGGGCAATAAAACCGTTTGGTTAAACCACTCTGTAATCCACAGCTCTTCCAAGGGGCATTGATATTGTCTTTTTATTTCACTGTAACTTCCACCACTCTTTCAAGGGGCATTGATATTGTATTTTTATTCCACTGTGACCTCCACCACTCTTCCAAGGGGCATTAAAACCTGTCTGTTAAGCTACTGTGACCTCCAAGTCTCTTCCAATGGGCATTAAGACCGTCTGGTTAAACCGGTCTGAGCTCCACAGCACTTCCAAGGGGCATTCACAATGTCTTTTTATTCAATTGTAACCTTCTGCACTCTTCCAAGTGCATTGATATTGTCTTTTTATTCCTCTGCGACATCCACGACTCTTCCAAGGGGCATTAAAACCGTCTTGTTAAGCTACTGTGACCTCCAAGTTTCTTACACAGGGCATTGATATTGTCTTTTTATTCCACTGTAACCTCCACCACTCTTCCAAGTGGCATTGATATTGTCTTTTTAATCCACTGCGACCTCCCTCACTCTTCCAAGAAGCATTGAAACAGTCTTGTTAAGCTACTGTGACCCCCAATTCTCTTCCACAGGGCATTGTTATTGTCTTTTTATTCCACTGTGACCCCCACCACTCTGCCAAGCGGCTTTAAAACCGTCTTGTTAAGCTACTGTGATGTCCACGTCTCTTCCACGGGGCATTGATATTGTCTTTTTATTCCACTGCAACCTCCACCACTCTTCCAAGAGGCATTGATGTTGTCTTTTTATTCCACTGCGACCTCCACCACTCTTCCAAGGTTCATTGATATTGTCTTTTTAATCCACTGCAACCTCCACCACTCTTCCAAGGGGCATTAAAACCGTCTTGTTAAGCTACTGTGACCTCGACGTCTCTTCCAAGGGGCACGAAAACCGTTTGGTTAAACCACTCTGTACTCCACAGCTCTTCCAGGGGGCATTGATATTGTCTTTTTATTTCACTGTAACTTCCACCACTCTTTCAAGGGGCATTGATATTGTATTTTTATTCCACTGTGACCTCCACTACTCTTCCAAGGGGCATTAAAACCGTCTTGTTAAGCTACTGTGACCTCCAAGTCTCTTCCAATGGGCATTAAAACCACCTTGTTTAGCTACTGTGACCTCCACGTCTATTCCACGGTGCCTTAAAACCTTCTGGTTAAACCACTGTGAACTCCACAGCTCTTCCAAGGAGCATTGATATTGTCTTTTTATTCCACTGTGACATTCACCACTCTTCCAAGGGGCACTAATATTGTCTTTTTATTCCACTGCGACCTCCACCACTCTTCCAAGGGTCATTGATATTGTCTTTTTATTCCACTGTAACCTCCACCACTCTTCCAAGGGGCATTGATATTGTCTTTTTATTCCACTGTGACCTCCACCTCTCTTCCACGGGGCATTAAAACCATCTTGTTAAGCTACTGTGACCTGCAAGTCTCTTCCACGAGGCATTGATATTGTCTTTTTATTCCACTGCGACCTCCACATCTCTTCCAAGGGGATTTGATATTGTGTTTTTATTCCACTGCGACCTCCACCACTCTTCTAAGGGGCATTGATATTGTCTTTTAAATCCACTGCGACCTCCACCACTCTTCCAAGGGGCATTAATACAGTCTTGATAAGCTACTGTGACCTCCACGTCTCTTCCAAGGGGCATTAAACCGTCTGGTTAAACCACTCCACAGCTCTTCCAAGAGGCATTGATATTGTCTTTTTATTCGACTGTAACCTCCAGTACTCTTCCAAGGGGCATTGATATTGTCTCTGTTTTCCACTGCGACATCTACCACTCTTCAAAGGGGATTTGATATTGTCTTTTTTATCCACTGCGACCTCCACCACTGTTCCAATGGGCATTAAAACCATCTTGTTATGCTACTGTGACCTCCATGTCCCTTCCACGGAGCATTGATATTGTCTTTTTATTCCATTGCGACCTCCACCACTCTTCCAAGGGGCATTAAAACCGTCTTGTTAAGCTACTGTGACCTCCAAGTCTCTTCCAAGGGGCATTAAAACCGTCTGGTTAAACCTCTCTGAGCTCCACAGCTCTTCCAAGGGGCATTGACAATGTCTTTTTATTCCATTGTAACCTTCTGCACTCTTCCAAGTGCATTTATATTGTCTTTTTATTCCTCTGCGATGTCCCCGACTCTTCCAAGAGGCATTAAAACCGTCTAGTTAAGCTACTGTGACCTCCAAGTTACTTACACAGGGCATTGATATTGTCTTTTTATTCCACTGTAACCTCCACCACTCTTCCAAGGGGCATTGTTATTGTCTTTTTTTCCACTGTAACCTCCACCAATCTTCCAAGGGGCATTGATATTGTCTTTTTATTCCATTGCGAACTCCATCACTCTTCTAAGGGGCATTAAAACCGTCTTGTGAAGCTACTGTGACCTCATCGTCTCTTCCAAGCCGCATTAAAACCGTCTGGTTAAACACTCTGAACTCCACAGCTCTTACAAAAGGCATTGATATTGTCATTTTATTCGACTGTAACATCCACCACTCTTCCAAGCGGCATTGATATTGTCTTTTTATTCCACTGCGACCTCAACCACTCTTCCAAGGGGCATTGATATTGTTTTTTCAATCAACTGCGACCTCCACCTCTCTTCCAAGGGACATTAAACCGTCTTGTGAAGCTACTGTGACCTCCACGTCCCTTTCACGGGGCATTGATATTTTCTTTTTATTCCACTGCGACCTCTACCACACTTCCAAGGGGCATTGATATTGTCTTTTTAATCCACTGCGACCTCCACCAGTCTTCCAAGGGGCATTGATATTGTCTTTTTAATCCACTGCCTTCTCCACCACTCTTCCAAGGGGTATTAAAACCGTCTTGTTATGCTACTGTGACATCGACTTCTCTTCCAAGGGGCATTAAAACCATATGGTTAAACCACTCTGAACTCCACAGCTCTTCCAAGGGGCATTTGTATTGTCTTTTTATTCCACTCTAACCTCCACCACTCTTCCAAGGGGCATTGACATTGTCTTTTTATTCCACTGCGACCTCTACCACTCTTCCAAGTGGCATTAAAACCATATTGTTAAGCTACAGTGACCTTCACATCTCTTCCACGGGGCATTGATATTGTCTTTTTATTTTACTGTAACTTCCACCAATCTTCCAAGGGGCATTGATATTTTTTTTTTTATTCCACTGCGACCTCCACCACTCTTCCAAGGGGCCTTAAAACCATCTTGTTAAGTTACTGTGACCTCCACGTCTCTTCCAAGGAGCGTTAAAGCCGTCTGGTTATAACACTCTGATCTCCACTCCTCTTCCAAGGGACATTATTATTGTCTTTTTATTCCACTGTAACCTCCACCACTCTTCCAAGGGGCATTGATATTGTCCTTTTATTCCACTGCGACCTCCACCAGTCCTCCAAGAGGCATTAAAACCGTCTTGTTAAGCTACTGTGACCTCCACGTCTCTTCCACGGGGCATTGAATTGTCTTTTTATTCCACTGTAACCTCCACCACTTGTCCAAGGAGAATTGATAGTGTCTTTTTATTCCACTGCAACCTCCACCACACTTCCAAGGGTCATTGATATTGTCTTTTCAATTCACTGCGATCTCCACCACTCTTCCAAGAGGCATTAAAACCGTCTTTTTAAGCAACTGTCACCTTCACGTCCCTTACAACGGGCATTAAAACCGTCAATTTAAACCACTCTGAAATCCACAGCTCGTGCAAGGGGCGTTGATATTGTCTTTTTATTCCAATGTAACCTCCAGCACTCTTCCAAGGTGCGTTGATATTGTCTTTTTATTCCACTGCAACTTCCACCTCTCTTCCAAGGGGCATTAAAACCATCTTGTTAAGCTATTGTGACCTCCACATCTCTTCCACGGGGCATTGATATTGTCTTTTTATTCCACTGTAACCTTCTCCACTCTTCCAAGGGGCATTGATATTGTCTTTTTATTCCACTGGGACCTTCACCACTCTTCCAAGTGGCATTGATATTGTCTTTTTATTCCACTGGGACCTTCACCACTCTTCCAGGTGGCATTGATATTGTCTTTTTAATCCACTGCGACCTCCACCACTCTTCCAAGGGGCATTAAAACCATATTGTTAAGCTTCTGTGACCTCCACGTCTCTTCCAAGGTGCATTAAAACCGTCAATTTAAAGCACTCTGAACTCCACAGCTCTTGCAAGAGGCTTTGATATTGTCTTTTTACTTCACTGTAACCTACAGCCCTCTTTCAAGGGGCATTGATATTGTCTTTTTATTCCACTACGACTTCCACCACTCTCCCAAGGTGCATTAAAAACATCTTGTTTAGCTACTGTAACGTCCATGTCTATTCCACGGGGCATTGATATTGTCTTTTTATTCCGCTGTATCCTCCACCACTCTTCCAAGGGGTATTGATATTGTCTTTTTATTCCACTGCGCCTTCCACCTCTCTTCTAAGGGGCATTGATATTGTCTTTTTAATCCACTGCAACCTCCACCACTCTTCCAAGAGGCATTAAAACAGTCTTGTTAAGCTACTGTGACCTCCACATCCCTTCCAAAGCGCATTAAAACCGTCTGGTTAAACCACTCTGAACTCCACAGCTCTTCCAAGGGGCATTGATATTGTCTTTTTATTCCACTGTAACCTCCACCATTTTTCCAAGGGGTATTGATATTGTCTTTTTAATGCACTGCGACCTCCACCAGTCTTCCAAGGGGAATTTAAACCATCTGGTTAATCCACTCTGAACTCCACAGCTCTTTCAAGAGGCATTGATATTGTCTTTTTATTTCACTGTAACCTCCACCACTCTTTCAAGGGGCATTAAAACTGTCTTGTTAAGCTACTGTGACCTCCACGTGTCTTCCACGGGGCATTGATATTGTCTTTTTAATCCACTGTTTCCTCCACCACTTTTCCAAGGGGCATTAAAACCGTCTTGTTAATGTACTGTAACCTCCACGTCGCTTCCAAGGGGCAATAAAACCATCTGGTTAAACCACTCTGAACTCCACAGCTCTTCCAAGGGGCATTGGTACTGTCTTTTTATTCCACTCTAACCTTCACCACTCTTCCAAAGGGCATTGACATTGCCTATTTATTCCACTGCGACCTCCATCATTCTTCCAACAGGCATTGATATTGTCTTTTTATTTCACAGCCACCTCCACCACTCTTCCAAGGGGCATTGATATTGTCTTCTTAATCAACTGCGACTTCCACCACTTTTCAAAGGGGCATTAAAAACGTCTTTTTAAGCTACTGTGACCGCCACGTCACTTCCAATGGGCATAAAAATCGTCTGGTTAAACCACTCTGAACTCCACAGCTCCTCCAAGGTTCATTGGTATTGTCTTTTTATTCCACTCTAACTTCCACCACTCTTCCAAGGGGCATTGACATTGTCTTTTTATTCCACTGCGACCTCCACCATTCTTCCAAGGGGCATTAAAACTGTCTTGTTAAGCTACAGTTACCTCCACGTCTGTTCCACGGGGCATTGATATTGTCTTTAAATTCCACTGTAACCTCCACCACTCTATCAAGGGGCATTGATACTGTATTTTTATTCCACTGCGACCTCCACCACTCTTCCAAAGGGCATTGATATTGTCTTTTTAATCCACTGCGACCTCCACCACTCTTCCAAAGGGCATTAAAACCATCTTGTTAAGCTACTGTGACCTCCACGTCTCTTCCACCGTGCATTGATATTGTCTTTTTATTCCACTGCGACCTCCACCACTCTTCCTCGGGGCATTGATATTGTCTTTTTAATCCACTGCAACCTCCACCACTCTAACATGTGGCATTAAAACCGTCTTGTTAAGCTACTGTGACCTCCACGTCTTTTCCAAGGGGCATTAAAACCGTATGGTTAAATCAATCTGAACTCCACAGATCTTCCAAGGGGCATTGATATTGTCTTTTTATTCCACTTAATCCTCCACCACTCTTCCAAGGGGCATTGATATTGTCTTTTTATTCCACTGCGACCTCCAACACTCTTCCAAGGGCCATTAAAACCTTGTTGTTAAGCTACTTTGACCTCCACGTCAATTCCACGGGGCATTAAAACCATCAATTTAAACCACTCTGTACTCCACTGCTCTTGCAAGGGGCATTGATATTGTCATTTTATTCCAATGTAACCTCCAGCACTCTTCCAATGGGCAATGATATTGTCTTTTTATTCCACTGCAACTACCACCTCTCTTCCAAGGGGCATTAAAACCGTCTTGTTAAGCTACTGTGACCTCCACGTCTCTTTCACGGGGCATTGATATTGTCTTTTTATTCCACTGTAACCTCCACCACTCTTCCAAGGGGCATTGATATTTTCTTTTTATTCCACTGGGGCCTTCACCACTCTTCCAAGTGGCATTGATATTGTATTTTTAATCCACTGTGACCTCCACCACTCTTCCAAGGGGCATTAAAACCGTATTGTTAAGCTACTGTGACCTCCACGTCTCTTCCAAACTGCATTAAAACCGTCAATTTAAACCACTCTGAACTCCACAACTCTTGAAAGAGGCATTGATATTGTCTTTTTATTCCACTACGACTTCCACCACTCTCCCAAGGTACATTAAAAACATCTTGTTTAGCTACTGTAACGTCCATGTCTATTCCACGGGGCATTGATATTGTCTTTTTATTCCACTGTGACCTCCACCACTCTTCCAAGGGGCATTAAAACCGTCTTTTTAAGCTTCTGTGACCTCCACGTCTCCTCCAAGGGGCATTAAAACCGCATGTTTAAACCACTCTGAACGCCACAGCTCTTCCAAGAGGCATTGATATTGTCTATTTATTCAACTGTAACCTCCACCACTCTACCAAGGGGCATTGATATTGTCTTTTTTTTCCACTGCGACCTCCACCACTCTTCCAAGGGGATTTGATAGTCTTTTTAATCCACTGCGACCTCCACCACTCTTCCAAGGGGCATTAAAACCGTCTTGTTAAGCTTCTGTGACCTCCACGTCCCTTCCACGGGGCATTGATATTGTCTTTTTATTCCACTGCGACCTCCACCACTCTTCCAAGGGACATTGATATTGTCTTTTTAATCCACTGCGACCTCCACCACTCTTCCAAGGGGCATTAAAACTGTTTTGATAAGCTACTGTGACCTCCACGTCTTTTCCAAGGGGCATTAAAACCGTCATTTTAAACCACTCTGAACTCCACATCTCTTGCAAGAAGCATTGATATTGTCTTTTTATTCCACTGTAACCTCCACCACTCTTCCAGGGGGCATTAATTTTATCTTTTTAATCCATTGCGACCTCCATCACTCTTCCAAGAAACATTAAAACAGTCTTGTTTAGCTATTGTGACCTCCACGTCTATTCCACGGTGCCTTAAAACCTTCTGGTTAAACTACTGTGAACTCCACAGCTCTTACAAGGGGCATTGATATTGTCTTTTTATTTCCCTGTAACCTCCACCACTCTTCCAAGGGGCATTGATATTGTCTTTTTATTTTACTGCGACCTCCACCACTCTTTCAAGGGGCATTAATATTGTCTTTTTATTCCACTGCGACCTCCACCACTCTTAAAAGGGTCATTGATATTGTCTTTTTATTCCACTGTAACCTCCACCACTCTTCCAAGGGGTATTGATATTGTCTTTTTATTCCACTGCGACCTCCACCTCTCTTCCAAGGGGCATTAAAACCATCTTGTTAAGCTACTGTGACCTCCAAGTCTCTTCCACGAGGCATTGATATTGTCTTTTTATTCCACTGCGACCTCCACATCATTACCAAGGGGAATTGATATTGTCTTTTCATACCACTGTGACCTCCACCACTCTTCTAAGGGGCATTGATATTGTCTTTTTATTGCACTGCTACCTACACCACTCTTCCAAAGGGCATAAAAACAGTCTTGATAAGCTTCTGTGACCTCCACGTCTCTTCCAAGGGGCATTAAACCATCTGGTTAAACCACTCTGAACTCCACAGCTCTTCCAAGAGGCATTGATATTGTCGTTTTATTTGACTGTAACGTCCACCCCTCTTCCAAGGGGCATTACAACTGTCTTGTTAAGCTACTGTGACCTCCACGTCTCTTCCAAGGGGCATTAAAACCGTCAATTTAAAACACTCTGAACTCCACAGCTCTTGCAAGAGGCATTGATATTGTCTTTTTATTCCACTGTAAACTCCACCATTCTTCCAAGGGGCATTGATTTTGTCTTTTTAATCCACTGTGACCTCCATCACTCTTTCAAGAAGCATTAAAACCGACTTGTTTAGCTACTGTGACCTCCACGTCTATTCCACGTTGCCTAAAAACCTTCTGGTTAAACCACTGTGAACTCCACAGCTCTTCCATGGGGCTTGATGTTGTCTTTTTATTCCACTGTAACCTCCACCACTCTTCCAAGGGTCATTGATATTGTCTTTTTATTTTACTGCGACCTCCACCACTCTTCCAAGGGGCATTAATATTGTCTTTTTATTCCACTGCGACCTCCACCACTCTTCCAAGGGTCATTGATATTGTCTTTTTATTCCACTGTAACCTCCACCACTCTTCCAAGGGGCATTGATATTGTCTTTTTATTCCACTGCGACCTCCACCTCTCTTCCAAGGGGCATTAAAACCATCTTGTTAAGCTACTGTGGCCTCCAAGTCTCTTCCACGAGGCATTGACATTGTCTTTTTATTCCACTGCGACCTCCACATCTCTTCCAAGGGAAATTGATATTGTCTTTTTATTCCACTGTGACCTCCACCACACTTCTAAGGGGCATTGATATTGTCTTTTTAATCGACTGCGAACTCCACCAAGGGACATTAAAACACTCTTGATAAGCTACTGTGACCTCCACGTCACTTCCAATGGGCATTAAAACCGTCTGGTTTAACTACTCTGAACTCCACTGCTCTTTCAAGAGGCATTGATATTGTCTTTTTATTTCACTGTAATCTCCACCACTCTTTCAAGGGGCATTGATATTGTCTTTTTATTCCACTGCAACCTCTACCACTCTTCCAAGGGGCATTAAAACTGTCTTGTTAAACTACTGTGACCTCCACGTGTCTTCCAGGGGGCATTAAAACCATATGGTTAAACCACTCTGAACTCCACAGCTCTTCCAAGGGACATTATTAATGTCTTTTTATTCCACTGTAACCTCCACCACTCTTCCAAGGGGCATTGATATTGTCCTTTTATTCCACTGCGACCTCCACCAGTCCTCCAAGAGGCATTAAAACCGTCTTGTTAAGCTACTGTGACCTCCACGTCTCTTCCACGGGGCATTGAATTGTCTTTTTATTCCACTGTAACCTCCACCACTTGTCCAAGGGGCATTGACATTGTCTTTTTATTCCACTGCGACCTCTACCACTCTTCCAAGGGGCATTAAAACCATATTGTTAAGCTACAGTGACCTTCACATCTCTTCCACGGGGCATTGATATTGTCTTTTTATTTTACTGTAACTTCCACCAATCTTCCAAGGGGCATTGATATTTTTTTTTTTATTCCACTGCGACCTCCACCACTCTTCCAAGGGGCCTTAAAACCATCTTGTTAAGTTACTGTGACCTCCACGTCTCTTCCAAGGAGCGTTAAAACCGTCTGGTTGTAACACTCTGATCTCCACTCCTCTTCCAAGGGACATTATTATTGTCTTTTTATTCCACTGTAACCTCCACCACTCTTCCAAGGGGCATTGATATTGTCCTTTTATTCCACTGCGACCTCCACCAGTCCTCCAAGAGGCATTAAAACCGTCTTGTTAAGCTACTGTGACCTCCACGTCTCTTCCACGGGGCATTGAATTGTCTTTTTATTCCACTGTAACCTCCACCACTTGTCCAAGGGGAATTGATATTGTCTTTTTATTCCACTGCAACCTCCACCACACTTCCAAGGATCATTGATATTGTCTTTTTAATTCACTGCGATCTCCACCACTCTTCCAAGAGGCATTAAAACCGTCTTGTTAAGCAACTGTCACCTTCACGTCCCTTACAACGGGCATTAAAACCGTCAATTTAAACCACTCTGAAATCCACAGATCTTGCAAGGGGCGTTGATATTGTCTTTTTATTCCAATGTAACCTCCAGCACTCTTCCAAGGTGCGTTGATATTGTCTTTTTATTCCACTGCAACTTCCACCTCTCTTCCAAGGGGCATTAAAACCATCTTGTTAAGCTATTGTGACCTCCACATCTCTTCCATGGGGCATTGATATTGTCTTTTTATTCCACTGGGACCTTCACCACTCTTCCAAGTGGCATTGATATTGTCTTTTTATTCCACTGGGACCTTCACCACTCTTCCAGGTGGCATTGATATTGTCTTTTTAATCCACTGCGACCTCCACCACTCTTCCAAGGGGCATTAAAACCATATTGTTAAGCTACTGTGACCTCCACGTCTCTTCCAAGGTGCATTAAAACAGTCAATTTAAACCACTCTGAACTCCACAGCCCTTGCAAGAGGCTTTGATATTGTCTTTTTACTTCACTGTAACCTACAGCCCTCTTTCAAGGGGCATTGATATTGTCTTTTTATTCCACTACGACTTCCACCACTCTCCCAAGGTGCATTGAAAACATCTTGTTTAGCTACTGTAACGTCCATGTCTATTCCACGGGGCATTGATATTGTCTTTTTATTCCGCTGTATCCTCCACCACTCTTCCAAGGGGTATTGATATTGTCTTTTTATTCCACTGCGCCTTCCACCTCTCTTCTAAGGGGCATTGATATTGTCTTTTTAATCCACTGCAACCTCCACCACTCTTCCAAGAGGCATTAAAACAGTCTTGTTAAGCTACTGTGACCTCCACATCCCTTCCAAAGGGCATTAAAACCGTCTGGTTAAACCACTCTGAACTCCACAGCTCTTCCAAGGGGCATTGATATTGTCTTTTTATTCCACTGTAACCTCCACCATTTTTCCAAGGGGTATTGATATTGTCTTTTTAATGCACTGCGACCTCCACCACTCTTCCAAGGGGAATTTAAACCATCTGGTTAATCCACTCTGAACTCCACAGCTCTTTCAAGAGGCATTGATATTGTCTTTTTATTTCACTGTAACCTCCACCACTCTTTCAAGGGGCATTAAAACTGTCTTGTTAAGCTACTGTGACCTCCACGTGTCTTCCACGGGGCATTGATATTGTCTTTTTAATCCACTGTTTCCTCCACCACTTTTCCAAGGGGCATTAAAACCGTCTTGTTAATGTACTGTAACCTCCACGTCGCTTCCAAGGGGCAATAAAACCATCTGGTTAAATCACTCTGAACTCCACAGCTCTTCCAAGGGGCATTGGTACTGTCTTTTTATTCCACTCTAACCTTCACCACTCTTCCAAAGGGCATTGACATTGCCTTTTTATTCCACTGCGACCTCCATCATTCTTCCAAGGGGCATTGATATTGTCTTTTTATTTCACAGCCACCTCCACCACTCTTCCAAGGGGCATTGATATTGTCTTCTTAATCAACTGCAACTTCCACCACTTTTCAAAGGGGCATTAAAAACGTCTTTTTAAGCTACTGTGACCGCCACGTCACTTCCAATTGGCATAAAAATCGTCTGGTTAAACATCTCTGAACTCCACAGCTCCTCCAAGGTTCATTGGTATTGTCTTTTTATTCCACTCTAACCTCCACCACTCTTCCAAGGGGCATTGACATTGTCTTTTTATTCCACTGCGACCTCCACCATTCTTCCAAGGGGCATTAAAACTGTCTTGTTAAGCTACAGTTACCTCCACGTCTGTTCCACGGGGCATTGATATTGTCTTTAAATTCCACTGTAACCTCCACCACTCTACCAAGGGGCATTGATACTGTATTTTTATTCCACTGCGACCTCCACCACTCTTCCGAAGGGCATTGATATTGTCTTTTTAATCCACTGCGACCTCCACCACTCTTCCAAAGGGCATTAAAACCATCTTGTTAAGCTACTGTGACCTCCTCGTCTCTTCCACGGGGCATTGATATTGTCTTTTTATTCCACTGCGACCTCCACCACTCTTCCTCGGGGCATTGATATTGTCTTTTTAATCCACTGCAACCTCCACCACTCTAACATGTGGCATTAAAACCGTCTTGCTAAGCTACTGTGACCTCCACGTCTTTTCCCAGGGGCATTAAAACCGTATGGTTAAATCAATCTGAACTCCACAGATCTTCCAAGGGGCATTGATATTGTCTTTTTATTCCACTGAATCCTCCACCACTCTTCCAAGGGGCATTGATATTGTCTTTTTATTCCACTGCGACCTCCAACACTCTTCCAAGGGCCATTAAAACCTTGTTGTTAAGCTACTTTGACCTCCACGTCAATTCCACGGGGCATTAAAACCATCAATTTAAACCACTCTGTACTCCACAGCTCTTGCAAGGGGCATTGATATTGTCATTTTATTCCAATGTAACCTCCAGCACTCTTCCAATGGGCATTGATATTGTCTTTTTATTCCACTGCAACTACCACCTCTCTTCCAAGGGGCATTAAAACCGTCTTGCTAAGCTACTGTGACCTCCACGTCTCTTTCACGGGGCATTGATATTGTCTTTTTATTCCACTGTAACCTCCACCACTCTTCCAAGGGGCATTGATATTTTCTTTTTATTCCACTGGGGCCTTCACCACTCTTCCAAGTGGCATTGATATTGTATTTTTAATCCACTGTGACCTCCACCACTCTTCCAAGGGGCATTAAAACCGTATTGTTAAGCTACTGTGACCTCCACGTCTCTTCCAAACTGCATTAAAACCGTCAATTTAAACCACTCTGAACTCCACAACTCTTGAAAGAGGCATTGATATTGTCTTTTTATTCCACTACGACTTCCACCACTCTCCCAAGGTACATTAAAAACATCTTGTTTAGCTACTGTAACGTCCATGTCTATTCCACGGGGCATTGATATTGTCTTTTTATTCCACTGTGACCTCTACCACTCTTCCAAAGGGCATTAAAACCGTCTTTTTAAGCTTCTGTGACCTCCACGTCTCTTCCAAGGGGCATTAAAACCGCATGTTTAAACCACTCTGAACTCCACAGCTCTTCCAAGAGGCATTGATATTGTCTATTTATTCAACTGTAACCTCCACCACTCTACCAAGGGGCATTGATATTGTCTTTTTTTTCCACTGCGACCTCCACCACTCTTCCAAGGGGATTTGATAGTCTTTTTAATCCACTGCGACCTCCACCACTCTTCCAAGGGGCATTAAAACCGTCTTGTTAAGCTACTGTGACCTCCACGTCCCTTCCACGGGGCATTGATATTGTCTTTTTATTCCACTGCGACCTCCACCACTCTTCCAAGGGACATTGATATTGTCTTTTTAATCCACTGCGACCTCCACCACTCTTCCAAGGGGCATTAAAACTGTTTTGATAAGCTACTGTGACCTCCACGTCTTTTCCAAGGGGCATTAAAACCGTCATTTTAAACCACTCTGAACTCCACAGCTCTTGCAAGAAGCATTGATATTGTCTTTTTATTCCACTGTAACCTCCACCACTCTTCCAGGGGGCATTAATTTTATCTTTTTAATCCATTGCGACCTCCATCACTCTTCCAAGAAACATTAAAACAGTCTTGTTTAGCTATTGTGACCTCCACGTCTATTCCACGGTGCCTTAAAACCTTCTGGTTAAACTACTGTGAACTCCACAGCTCTTACAAGGGGCATTGATATTGTCTTTTTATTTCCCTGTAACCTCCACCACTCTTCCAAGGGGCATTGATATTGTCTTTTTATTTTACTGCGACCTCCACCACTCTTTCAAGGGGCATTAATATTGTCTTTTTATTCCACTGCGACCTCCACCACTCTTAAAAGGGTCATTGATATTGTCTTTTTATTCCACTGTAACCTCCACCACTCTTCCAAGGGGCATTGATATTGTCTTTTTATTCCACTGCGACCTCCACCTCTCTTCCAAGGGGCATTAAAACCATCTTGTTAAGCTACTGTGACCTCCAAGTCTCTTCCACGAGGCATTGATATTGTCTTTTTATTCCACTGCGACCTCCACATCATTACCAAGGGGAATTGATATTGTCTTTTCATACCACTGTGACCTCCACCACTCTTCTAATGGGCATTGATATTGTCTTTTTATTCCACTGCTACCTACACCACTCTTCCAAAGGGCATAAAAACAGTCTTGATAAGCTTCTGTGACCTCCACGTCTCTTCCAAGGGGCATTAAACCATCTGGTTAAACCACTCTGAACTCCACAGCTCTTCCAAGAGGCATTGATATTGTCGTTTTATTTGACTGTAACGTCCAACCCTCTTCCAAGGGGCATTAAAACCGTCTTGTTAAGCTACTGTGACCTCCACGTCTCTTCCAAGGGGCATTAAAACCGTCAATTTAAAACACTCTGAACTCCACAGCTCTTGCAAGAGGCATTTATATTGTCTTTTTATTCCACTGTAACCTCCACCATTCTTCCAAGGGGCATTGATTTTGTCTTTTTAATCCACTGTGACCTCAATGACTCTTTCAAGAAGCATTAAAACCGACTTGTTTAGCTACTGTGACCTCCACGTCTATTCCACGGTGCCTAAAAACCTTCTGGTTAAACCACTGTGAACTCCACAGCTCTTCCATGGGGCTTGATGTTGTCTTTTTATTCCACTGTAACCTCCACCACTCTTCCAAGGGTCATTGATATTGTCTTTTTATTTTACTGCGACCTCCACCACTCTTCCAAGGGGCATTAATATTGTCTTTTTATTCCACTGCGACCTCCACCACTCTTCCAAGGGTCATTGATATTGTCTTTTTATTCCACTGTAACCTCCACCACTCTTCCAAGGGGCATTGATATTGTCTTTTTATTCCACTGCGACCTCCACCTCTCTTCCAAGGGGCATTAAAACCATCTTGTTAAGCTACTGTGGCCTCCAAGTCTCTTCCACGAGGCATTGACATTGTCTTTTTATTCCACTTCGACCTCCACATCTCTTCCAAGGGAAATTGATATTGTCTTTTTATTCCACTGTGACCTCCACCACACTTCTAAGGGGCATTGATATTGTCTTTTTAATGGACTGCGAACTCCACCACTCTTCCAAGGGACATTAAAACACTCTTGATAAGCTACTGTGACCTCCACGTCACTTCCAAGGGACATTAAAACCATCTGGTTAAACAACTCTGAGCTCCATAGCTCTTTCAAGAGGCATTGATATTGTCTTTTTATTTCACTGTAATCTCCACCACTCTTTCAAGGGGCATTGATATTGTCTTTTTATTCCACTGCAACCTCTACCACTCTTCCAAGGGGCATTAAAACTGTCTTGTTAAACTACTGTTACCTCCATGTGTCTTCCACGGGGCATTAAAACCATATGGTTAAACCACTCTGAACTTCACAGCTCTTCCAAGGGGCATTGGTAATGTCTTTTTATTCTACTGCGACCTCCATCATTCTTCCAAGGGGCATTAATATTGTCTTTTTATTGCACTGTCACCTCCACCACTCTTCCAAGGGGCATTGATATTGTCTTTTTAATCCACTGCGACCTCCACCACTCTTCCAAGGGACATTGATATTGTCTTTTTATTTCACTGCGACCTCCACCACTCTTCCAAGGGACATTGATATTGTCTTTTTATTCCACTGAGACCTCCACCACTCTTCCAAGGAGCATTAAAACTGTCTTGTTAAGCTACTGTGACCTCCACGTGTCTTCCACGGGGCACTGATATTGTCTTTTTAATCCACTGTGACCTCCACCACTCTTCCAAGGGGCATTGACATTGTCTTTTTATTCCACTGCGACCTCCATCATTCTTCCAAGGGGCATTGATATTGTCTTTTTATTCCACTGCCACCTCCACCACTCTTCCAAGGGGCATTGGTATTGTCTTTTTATTCCACTGCGACCTCCACCACTTTTCCAAGGGGCATTAAAAACGTCTTTTTAAGCTACTATATCCTCCACGTCTCTTCCAATGGGCATTAAAACCGTCTGATTAAACCACTCTGAACTCCACAGCTCTTCCAAGAGGCATTGATATTGTCTTTTTATTCCACTCTAACCTCCACCACTCTTCCAAGGGTCATTGACATTGTCTTTTTATTCCACTGCGACCTCCACCATTCTGTCAAGGGGCATTAAAACTGTCTTGTTAAGCTACAGTGACCTCCACATCTCTTCCACAGGGCTTTGATATTGTCTTTAAATTCCACTGTAACCTCCACCACTCTTCCAAGGGGCATTGATATTGTATTTTTATTCCACTGCGACCTCCACCACTCTTCCAAACTGCATTGATATTGTCTTTTTAATCCACTGCGACCTCCATCACTCTTCTAAAGGGCATTAAAACCGTCTTGCTAAGCTACTGTGACCTCCAAGTTTCTTACACAGGGCATTGATATTGTCTTTTTATTCCACTCTAACCTCCACCACTCTTCCAAGGGGCACTGATATTGTCTTTTTTATCCACTGTGACTTCCACCACTTTTCCAATGGGCATTAAAACCATCTTTTTAATCTACTGTGACCTCCACGTCTCTTCCAAGGGGCAATAAAACCATCTGGTTAAACCACTCTGAACTCCACAGCTCTTCCAAGGGGCATTGGTATTGTCTTTTTATTCCACTCTAACCTCCACCACTCTTCCAAGGGGCATTGACATTGTCTTTTTATTCCACTGCGACCTCCATCATTCTTCCAAGGGGCATTGATATTGTCTTTTTATTCCACTGCCACCTCCACCACTCTTCCAAGGGGCATTGGTATTGTCTTTTTATTCCACTGCGACCTCCACCACTTTTCCAAGGGGCATTAAAAACGTCTTTTTAAGCTACTATGTCCTCCACGTCTCTTCCAGTGGGCATTAAAACCGTCTGGTTAAACCACGCTGAACTCCACAGCTCTTCCAAGAGGCATTGATATTGTCTTTTTATTCCACTCTAACCTCCACCACTCTTCCAAGGGGCATTGACATTGTCTTTTTATTCCACTGCGACCTCCACCATTCTGTCAAGGGGCATTAAAACTGTCTTGTTAAGCTACAGTGACCTCCACATCTCTTCCACAGGGCTTTGATATTGTCTATAAATTCCACTGTAACCTCCACCACTCTTCCAAGGGGCATTGATATTGTATTTTTATTCCACTGCGACCTCCACCACTCTTCCAAACTGCATTGATATTGTCTTTTTAATCCACTGCGACCTCCATCACTCTTCTAAGGGGCATTAAAACCGTCTTGTTAAGCTACTGTGACCTCCAAGTTTCTTACACAGTGCATTGATATTGTCTTTTTATTCCACTCTAACCTCCACCACTCTTCCAAGGGGCATTGATATTGTCTTTTTAATCCACTGCAACCTCCATCACTCTTCCAAGATGCATTGAAACAGTCTTGTTAAGCTACTGTGACCTCCACGTCTATTCCACGGTGCATTAAAACTTTCTGGTTAAACCACTGTGAACTCCACAGCTCTTCCAAGGGGCATTGATATTGTCTTTTTATTCCACTCTAACCTCCACCACTCTTCCAAGGGGCATTGATATTATCTTTTTATTTTACTGTGTCCTCCACCACTCTACCAAGGGGCATTAATATTGTCTTTTTATTCCACTGTGACCTCCACGTCTCTTCCAATGGGCATTGATATTGTCTTTTTATTTAATTGGAACCTCCACCACTCTTCCAAGGGGCGTTGATATTGTCCTTTTATTCCACTGTAACCTCCACCACTCTTCCAAGGGACATTGATATTGTCTTTTTATTCTTCTGTAACCACCACCACTCTTCCAAGGGGCATTGATATTGTCTTTTTATTCCACTGTAACCTCCACCACTCTACCAAGGGGCATTGATATTGTCTTTTTAATCCACTGCGACCTCTACCACTCCTCCAAGGGGCTTTTAAAGAGTCTTGATAAGCTACTTTGACCTCCACGTCTCTTCCAAGGGGCATTAAAACCGCATGGTTAAACAACTCTGAACTCCACAGTTCTTCCAAGAGGCATTGATATTGTCTTTTTGTTCAACTGTAACCTCCACCACTCTTCCAAGGGGCATTGATATTGTCTTTTTTTTCCACTGCGACCTCCACTGCTCTTCCAAGGGGATTTGATAGTCTTTTTAATCCACTGCGACCTCCACAACTCTTCCAATGGGCATTAAAACCGTCTTGTTAAGCTACTGTGACCTCCACGTCCCTTCCACGGGGCATTGATATTGTCTTTTTATTCCACTGCGACCTCCACCACTCTTCCAAGGGGCATTGATATTGTCTTTTTAATCCACTGCGACCTCCACCACTCTTCCAAGGGACATTGATATTGTCTTTTTATTCCACTGCGACCTTCACCCCTCTTCCAAGGAACATTTATATTGTCTTTTTTTTCCACTGTATCCTCCACCACTCTTCTAAGGGACATTGATATTTTCTTTCCATTCCACTGAGACCTTCACCACTCTTCCAAGGGGCATCGATAATGTCTTTTTAATCCACTGCGACCTCCACCACTCTTCCAAGGGGCATGAAAACCGTCTTGTTAAGCTACTGTGACCTCCACGTCTCTTCCAAGGGGCATTAAACCCGTCAATTTAAACCACTCTGAACTCCACAGCTCTTGCAAGAGGCATTGATATTGTCTTTTTATTCCACTGTAACCTCCACCACTCTTCCAAGGGGCATTGATTTTGTCTTTTTAATCCACTGCGACCTCCATCTCTCTTCCAAGTAGCATTAAAACCGTCCTGTTTAGCTACTGTGACCTCCATGTCTCTTCCACGTTGCCTTAAAACCTTCTGGTTAAACCACTGTGAACTCCACAGCTTTTCCAAGGGGCATTGATATTGTCGTTTTATTCCACTGTAACCTCCACCACTCTTCCAAGGGGCATTGATATTGTCTTTTTATTTTACTGCGACCTCCACCACTCTTCCAAGGGACATTGATATTGTCTTTTTATTCCACTGCGACCTCCACCTCTCTTCCAAGGGGCATTAAAACCATCTTGTTAAGATACTGTGACCTCCACGTCTCTTCCAAGGGGCATTAAACCCGTCAATTTAAACCACTCTGAACTCCACAGCTCTTGCAAGAGGCATTGATGTTGTCTTTTTTTTCCACTGTAACCTCCACTACTCTTCCAAGGGGCATTAAAACCATCTTGTTAAGCTACTGTGAACTCCAAGTCTCTTCCACGAGGCATTGATATTGTCTTTTTATTCCGCTGCGACCTCCACATCTCTTCCAAGGGGAATTGATATTGTCTTTTTATTCCACTGCGACCTCCACCACTCTTCTACGGGGCATTGATATTGTCTTTTTAATCCACTGCGACCTCCACAACTCTTCCAAGGGGCATTAAAACAGTTTTGATAAGCTACTGTGACCTCCACGTCTCTTCCAAGGGGCATTAAAACCGTCTGGTTAAAACACTCTGAACTCCACAGCTCTTCCAAGAGGCTTTGATATTGTCTTTTTATTCGACTGTAACCTCCACCACTCTTCCAAGGGGCATTAAATCCGTCTTGTTAAGCTACTGTTTCCTCCACCTGTTTTCCAAGGGGCATTAAAACTGTCAATTAAACCACTCTGAACTCCACAGCTCTTGCAAGAGGCATTGATATTGTCTTTTTATTCCACTGTAACCTCCACCATTCTTCCAAGGAGCATTGATTTTGTCTTTTTAATCCACTGTGACCTCCATCACTCTTCCAAGAAGCATTAAAACCGTCTTGTTTAGCTACTGTGACCTCCACGTCTATTCTACGGTGCCTTAAAACCTTCTGGTTAAACCACTGTGAACTCCACAGCTCTTCCAAGGGGCATTGATATTATCTTTTTATTCCACTGTAACCTCCACCACTCTTCCAAGGGGCATTGATATTGTCTTTTTATTCCACTGCGACCTCCACCTCTCTTCGAAGGGGCATTAAAACCATCTTGTTAAGCTACTGTGAACTCCAAGTCTCTTCCACGAGGCATTTATATTGTCTTTTTATTCCACTGCGACCTCCACATCTCTTCCAAGGGGAATTGATATTGTCTTTTTATTCCACTGCGACCTCCACCACTCTTCCAAGGGGCATTAAAACAGTCTTGATAAGCTACTGTGACCTCCACGCCTCTTCCAAGGGGCATTAAACCATCTGGTTAAACCACTCTGTACTCCACAGCTCTTCCAAGAGGCATTGATATTGTCTTTTTATTCAACTGTAACCTCCACCACTCTTCCAAAGGGCATTGATATTGTCTCTGTTTTCCACTGCGACCTCCACCACTCTTCCAAGGGGCTTTTATTTTGTCTTTTTTATCCACTGCTAACTCCACCACTCTTCCAATGGGCATTAAAACCATCTTGTTATGCTACTGCGACCTCCACGTCCCTTCCACGGGGCATTGAAATTGTCTTTTTATTCCATTGCGACCTCCACCACTCTTCCAAGGGGCATTAAAACCGTCTTGTTAAGCTACTGTGACCTCCAAGTCTCTTCCAAGGGGCATTAAAACCGTCTGGTTAAACCGCTCTGAGCTCCACAGCTCTTCCAAGGGGCATTGACAATGTCTTTTTATTCCATTGTAACCTTCTGCACTCTTCCAAGTGCATTGATATTGTCTTTTTATTCCTCTGCGACATCCACGACTCTTCCAAGGGGCATTAAAACCGTCTTGTTAAGCTACTGTGACCTCCCCGTCCCTTCCACGGGGCATTGATATTGTTTTTTTATTCCACTGCGACCTCCACCACTCTTCCAAGGGGCATTGATATTGTCTTTTTAATCCACTGCGACGTCCATCACTCTTCCAAGGGACATTGATATGGTCTTTTTATTCCACTGCGACCTTCACCCCTGTTCCAAGGAACATTGATATTGTCTTTTTTTCCCACTGTAACCTCCAACACTCTTCTAAGGGACATTGATATTTTCTTTTTATTCCACTGCGACCTTCACTACTCTTCCAAGGGGCATCGATAATGTCCTTTTAATTCACTGCGACCTCCACCACTCTTCCAAGGGGCATTAAAACCGTCTTGTTAAGCTGCTGTGAACTCCACGTCTCTTCCAAGGGGCATTAAACCGGTCAATTTAAACCACTCTGAACTCCACAGCTCTTGCAAGAGGCATTGATATTGTCTTTTTATTCTACTGTAACCTCCACCACTCTCCCAAGGGGCATTGATTTTGTCTTTTTAATCCACTGCGACCTCCATCTCTCTTCCAAGAAGCATTAAAACAGTCTTGTTTAGCTACTGTGACCTCCCCGTATATTCCACGGTGCCTTAAAACCTTCTGTTTAAACCACTGTGAACTCCACAGCTCTTCCAAGGGGCATTGATATTGTCATTTTATTCCACTGTAACCTCCACCACTCTTCCAAGGGGCATTGATATTGTCTTTTTATTTTACTGCGACCTCCACCTCTCTTCCAAGTGGCATTAATATTGTCCTTTTATTCCACTGCGACCTCCACCACTCTTCCAAGGGGTATTGATATTGTCTTTTTATTCCACTGCGCCTTCCACCTCTCTTCTAAGGGGCATTGATATTGTCTTTTTAATCCACTGCAACCTCCACCACTCTTCCAAGAGGCATTAAAACAGTCTTGTTAAGCTACTGTGACCTCCACATCCCTTCCAAAGGGCATTAAAACCGTCTGGTTAAACCACTCTGAACTCCACAGCTCTTCCAAGGGGCATTGATATTGTCTTTTTATTCCACTGTAACCTCCACCATTTTTCCAAGGGGTATTGATATTGTCTTTTTAATGCACTGCGACCTCCACCACTCTTCCAAGGGGAATTTAAACCATCTGGTTAATCCACTCTGAACTCCACAGCTCTTTCAAGAGGCATTGATATTGTCTTTTTATTTCACTGTAACCTCCACCACTCTTTCAAGGGGCATTAAAACTGTCTTGTTAAGCTACTGTGACCTCCACGTGTCTTCCACGGGGCATTGATATTGTCTTTTTAATCCACTGTTTCCTCCACCACTTTTCCAAGGGGCATTAAAACCGTCTTGTTAATGTACTGTAACCTCCACGTCGCTTCCAAGGGGCAATAAAACCATCTGGTTAAACCACTCTGAACTCCACAGCTCTTCCAAGGGGCATTGGTACTGTCTTTTTATTCCACTCTAACCTTCACCACTCTTCCAAAGGGCATTGACATTGCCTTTTTATTCCACTGCGACCTCCATCATTCTTCCAAGGGGCATTGATATTGTCTTTTTATTTCACAGCCACCTCCACCACTCTTCCAAGGGGCATTGATATTGTCTTCTTAATCAACTGCAACTTCCACCACTTTTCAAAGGGGCATTAAAAACGTCTTTTTAAGCTACTGTGACCGCCACGTCACTTCCAATGTGCATAAAAATCGTCTGGTTAAACATCTCTGAACTCCACAGCTCCTCCAAGGTTCATTGGTATTGTCTTTTTATTCCACTCTAACCTCCACCACTCTTCCAAGGGGCATTGACATTGTCTTTTTATTCCACTGCGACCTCCACCATTCTTCCAAGGGGCATTAAAACTGTCTTGTTAAGCTACAGTTACCTCCACGTCATTTCCACGGGGCATTGATATTGTCTTTAAATTCCACTGTAACCTCCACCACTCTACCAAGGGGCATTGATACTGTATTTTTATTCCACTGCGACTTCCACCACTCTTCCAAAGGGCATTGATATTGTCTTTTTAATCCACTGCGACCTCCACCACTCTTCCAAAGGGCATTAAAACCATCTTGTTAAGCTACTGTGACCTCCACGTCTCTTCCACGGGGCATTGATATTGTCTTTTTATTCCACTGCGACCTCCACCACTCTTCCTCTGGGCATTGATATTGTCTTTTTAATCCACTGCAACCTCCACCACTCTAACATGTGGCATTAAAACCGTCTTGTTAAGCTAATGTGACCTCCACGTCTTTTCCCAGGGGCATTAAAACCGTATGGTTAAATCAATCTGAACTCCACAGATCTTCCAAGGGGCATTGATATTGTCTTTTTATTCCACTGAATCCTCCACCACTCTTCCAAGGGGCATTGATATTGTCTTTTTATTCCACTGCGACCTCCAACACTCTTCCAAGGGCCATTAAAACCTTGTTGATAAGCTACTTTGACCTCCACGTCAATTCCACGGGGCATTAAAACCATCAATTTAAACCACTCTGTACTCCACAGCTCTTGCAAGGGGCATTGATATTGTCATTTTATTCCAATGTAACCTCCAGCACTCTTCCAATGGGCATTGATATTGTCTTTTTATTCCACTGCAACTACCACCTCTCTTCCAAGGGGCATTAAAACCGTCTTGCTAAGCTACTGTGACCTCCACGTCTCTTTCACGGGGCATTGATATTGTCTTTTTATTCCACTGTAACCTCCACCACTCTTCCAAGGGGCATTGATATTTTCTTTTTATTCCACTGGGGCCTTCACTACTCTTCCAAGTGGCATTGATATTGTATTTTTAATCCACTGTGACCTCCACCACTCTTCCAAGGGGCATTAAAACCGTATTGTTAAGCTACTGTGACCTCCACGTCTCTTCCAAACTGCATTAAAACCGTCAATTTAATCCACTCTGAACTCCACAACTCTTGAAAGAGGCATTGATATTGTCTTTTTATTCCACTACGACTTCCACCACTCTCCCAAGGTACATTAAAAACATCTTGTTTAGCTACTGTAACGTCCATGTCTATTCCACGGGGCATTGATATTGTCTTTTTATTCCACTGTGACCTCCACCACTCTTCCAAAGGGCATTAAAACCGTCTTTTTAAGCTTCTGTGACCTCCACGTCTCTTCCAAGGGGCATTAAAACCGCATGTTTAAACCACTCTGAACTCCACAGCTCTTCCAAGAGGCATTGATATTGTCTATTTACTCAACTGTAACCTCCACCACTCTACCAAGGGGCATTGATATTGTCTTTTTTTTCCACTGCGACCTCCACCACTCTTCCAAGGGGATTTGATAGTCTTTTTAATCCACTGCGACCTCCACCACTCTTCCAAGGGGCATTAAAACCGTCTTGTTAAGCTACTGTGACCTTCACGTCCCTTCCACGGGGCATTGATATTGTCTTTTTATTCCACTGCGACCTCCACCACTCTTCCAAGGGACATTGATATTGTCTTTTTAATCCACCGCGACCTCCACCACTCTTCCAAGGGGCATTAAAACTGTTTTGATAAGCTACTGTGACCTCCACGTCTTTTCCAAGGGGCATTAAAACCGTCATTTTAAACCACTCTGAACTCCACAGCTCTTGCAAGAAGCATTGATATTGTCTTTTTATTCCACTGTAACCTCCACCACTCTTCCAGGGGGCATTAATTTTATCTTTTTAATCCATTGCGACCTCCATCACTCTTCCAAGAAACATTAAAACAGTCTTGTTTAGCTATTGTGACCTCCACGTCTATTCCACGGTGCCTTAAAACCTTCTGGTTAAACTACTGTGAACTCCACAGCTCTTACAAGGGGCATTGATATTGCCTTTTTATATCCCTGTAACCTCCACCACTCTTCCAAGGGGCATTGATATTGTCTTTTTATTTTACTGCGACCTCCACCACTCTTTCAAGGGGCATTAATATTGTCTTTTTATTCCACTGCGACCTCCACCACTCTTAAAAGGGTCATTGATATTGTCTTTTTATTCCACTGTAACCTCCACCACTCTTCCAAGGGGCATTGATATTGTCTTTTTATTCCACTGCGACCTCCACCTCTCTTCCAAGGGGCATTAAAACCATCTTGTTAAGCTACTGTGACCTCCAAGTCTCTTCCACGAGGCATTGATATTGTCTTTTTATTCCACTGCGACCTCCACATCATTACCAAGGGGAATTGATATTGTCTTTTCATACCACTGTGACCTCCACCACTCTTCTAAGGGGCATTGATATTGTCTTTTTATTCCACTGCTACCTACACCACTCTTCCAAAGGGCATAAAAACAGTCTTGATAAGCTTCTGTGACCTCCACGTCTCTTCCAAGGGGCATTAAACCATCTGGTTAAACAACTCTGAACTCCACAGCTCTTCCAAGAGGCATTGATATTGTCGTTTTATTTGACTGTGACGTCCAACCCTCTTCCAAGGGGCATTAAAACCGTCTTGTTAAGCTACTGTGACCTCCACGTCTCTTCCAAGGGGCATTAAAACCGTCAATTTAAAACACTCTGAACTCCACAGCTCTTGCAAGAGGCATTGATATTGTCTTTTTATTCCACTGTAACCTCCACCATTCTTCCAAGGGGCATTGATTTTGTCTTTTTAATCCACTGTGACCTCCATCACTCTTTCAAGAAGCATTAAAACCGACTTGTTTAGCTACTGTGACCTCCACGTCTATTCCACGGTGCCTAAAAACCTTCTGGTTAAACCACTGTGAACTCCACAGCTCTTCCATGGGGCTTGATGTTGTCTTTTTATTCCACTGTAACCTCCACCACTCTTCCAAGGGTCATTGATATTGTCTTTTTATTTTACTGCGACCTCCACCACTCTTCCAAGGGGCATTAATATTGTCTTTTTATTCCACTGCGACCTCCACCACTCTTCCAAGGGTCATTGATATTGTCTTTTTATTCCACTGTAACCTCCACCACTCTTCCAAGGGGCATTGATATTGTCTTTTTATTCCACTGCGACCTCCACCTCTCTTCCAAGGGGCATTAAAACCATCTTGTTAAGCTACTGTGGCCTCCAAGTCTCTTCCACGAGGCATTGACATTGTCTTTTTATTCCACTGCGACCTCCACATCTCTTCCAAGGGAAATTGATATTGTCTTTTTATTCCACTGTGACCTCCACCACACTTCTAAGGGGCATTGATATTGTCTTTTTAATGGACTGCGAACTCCACCACTCTTCCAAGGGACATTAAAACACTCTTGATAAGCTACTGTGACCTCCACGTCACTTCCAAGGGACATTAAAACCATCTGGTTAAACAACTCTGAGCTCCATAGCTCTTTCAAGAGGCATTGATATTGTCTTTTTATTTCACTGTAATCTCCACCACTCTTTCAAGGGGCATTGATATTGTCTTTTTATTCCACTGCAACCTCTACCACTATTTCAAGGGGCATTAAAACTGTCTTGTTAAACTACTGTGACCTCCACGTGTCTTCCACGGGGCATTAAAACCATATGGTTAAACCACTCTGAACTTCACAGCTCTTCCAAGGGGCATTGGTATTGTCTTTTTATTCTACTGCGACCTCCATCATTCTTCCAAGGGGCATTAATATTGTCTTTTTATTGCACTGTCACCTCCACCACTCTTCCAAGGGGCATTGATATTTTCTTTTTAATCCACTGCGACCTCCACCACTTTTCCAAGGGGCATTAAAAATGTCTTTTTAAGCTACTGTGACCTCCACATCCCTTCCACGGTGCATTGATATTGTCTTTTTATTCCACTGCGACCTCCACCATTCTTACAAGGGGCATTAAAACAGTCTTGTTAAGCTACTGTGACCTCCACGTCTCTTCCACGGGGCATTAAAACCGTCTGGTGAAACCACTCTGAACTCCACAGCTCTTCCGAGGGGTCATTGATATTGTCTTTTTATTCCACTGTCACCTCCACCACTCTTCCAAGGGGCATTGATATTTTCTTTTTAATCCACTGCGACCTCCACCACTTTTCCAAGGGGCATTAAAAATGTCTTTTTAAGCTACTGTGACCTCCACATTCCTTCCACGGTGCATTGATATTGTCTTTTTATTCCACTGCGACCTCCACCATTCTTACAAGGGGCATTAAAACAGTCTTGTTAAGCTACTGTGACCTCTACGTCTCTTCCACGGGGCATTAAAACCGTCTGGTGAAACCACTCTGAACTCCACAGCTCTTCCGAGGGGTCATTGATATTGTCTTTTTATTCCACTGTAACCTCCACCACTCTTCCAAGGGGCATTGATTTTGTCTTTTTATTCCACTGCGACCTCCACCACTCTCCAAGGGGCATTGATATTATCTTTTTAACCCACTGCGACCTCCACCACTCTTCCAAGGGGCATTAAAACGGTCTTGTTAAGCTTCTGTGACGTCGAAGTCTCTTCCAAGGGGCATTAAAACCATCTGGTTAAAGCACTCTGAACTCCACAGCTCTTCCAAGGGGCATTTGTATTGTCTTTTTATTCCACTCTAACATCCACCACTCTTCCAAGGGGCATTGACATGGACTTTTTAATCCACTACGACCTCCACCACTCTTCCAAGGGGCATTGATATTGTCTTTTTAGTCTACTGCGAACTCCACCCCTCTCCAAGGGGCATTAAAACCGCCTTGTTAAGCTACTGTGACATCCACGTGTCTAAGAAGGGGCATTGATATTGTCTTTTTATTCAACTGGGCCAAGGGGCATTAATATTGTCTTTTTAATCCACTGCAACCTCCACGACTCTACCTGGGGCAATAGAATCGTCGTGATAAGTTACTGTGACCTCCACGTCTCTTCCAAGGGGCATTAAAACATCTGGTTATTCCACTCTGAACTCCACAGCTCTTCTAAGGGGCATTATTATTGTCTTTTTATTCCACTGTAACCTCCACAACTCTTCCAAGGGGCATTGATATTGTCTTTTTATTCCACTGCGACCTTCACCAGTCCTCCAAGGGGCATTTAAACCATATTGTTAAGCTACTGTGACCTCCACGTCTTTTCCACGGGGCATTGGCATTGTCTTTTAATTCCACTGTAACATCCACAACCCGTCCAAGGGGCATTAAAACCGTGTTGTTAAGCTACTTTGATCTCCACGTCAATTCCACGGGGCATTAAAACCGTCAATTTAAACCACTCTGAACTCCACAGCTCTTGCAAGGGGCATCGATATTGTCTTTTTATTACAATGTAACCTCCAGCAATCTTCCAAGGGGCATTGATATTGTCTTTTTATTCCACTGCAACTTCCACCTCTCTTCCAAGGGGCATTAAAACAGTCTTGATAAGCTACTGTGACCTCCACGTCTCTTTCACGGTGCATTGATATTGTCTTTTTATTCCACTGTAACCTCCACCACTCTTCCAAGTGGCATTGATATTGTCTTTTTATTCCACTGGGACCTTCACCACTCTTCCAAGTGGCATTGATATTGTCTTTTTAATCCACTGCGACCTCCACCACTCTTCCAAGGGGCATTAAAACCGTATTGTTAAGCTTCTGTGACCTCTACGTCTCTTCCAAGGTGCATTAAAACCGTCAATTTAAACCACTCTGAACTCCACAGCTCTTGCAAGAGGTATTGATATTGTATTTTTATTCCACTGTAACCTACAGCACTCTTTCAAGGGGCATTGATATTGTCTTTTTATTCCACTACGACTTCCACCACTCTCCCAATGTGCATTAAAAACATCTTGTTTAGCTACTGTAATGTCAATGTCTGTTCCACGGGGCACTGATATTGTCTTTTTATTCCGCTGTATCCTCCACCACTCTTCCAAGGGGTATTGATATTGTCTTTTTATTCCACTGCGACTTCCACCTCTCTTCTAAGGGGCATTGATATTGTCTTTTTAATCCACTGCGACCTCCACCACTCTTCCAAGGGGCATTAAAACCGTCTTGTTAAGCTACTGTGACCTCCACGTCTCTTCCAAGGGGCATTAAAACAGTCAAATTAAACCACTCTGAACTCCACAGCTTTTGCAAGAGGCATTGATATTGTCTTTTTATTCCACTGTAACCTCCACCACTCTTCCAAGGGGCATTGATTTTATCTTTTTAATCCACTGCGACCTCCATCTCTCTTCCAAGAAGCATTAAAACCGTCTTGTTTAGCTACTGTGACCTCCACGTCTATTCCACGGTGCCTTAAAACAATCTGGTTAAACCACTGTGAACTCCTCAGCTCTTCCAAAGGGCATTGATATTGTCATTTTATTCCACTGTAACCTACAGCACTCTTCCAAGGGGCATTGATATTGTCTTTTTATTTTCCTGCGACCTCCACCGCTCTTCCAAGGGGCATTAATATTGTCTTTTTATTCCACTGAGACCTCCACCAGTCTTCCAAGGGTCATTTATATTGTCTTTTTATTCCATAATAACCTCCACCACTCTCCCAAGGGGCATTGATATTGACTTTTTATTTTACTGCGACCTCCACCACTCTTTCAAGGGGCATTGATATTGTCTTTTTATTCCACTGTGACCTCCAACACTCTCCAAGGGGCATTGATATTGTCTTTTTTATCCACTGCGATCTCCACAACTCTTCCAAGCGGCGTTAAACCGGTCTTGTTAAGCTACTGTGACCTCCACGTCTTTTCCAAGGGGCATTAAAACCGTCAATTTAAACCACTCTGAACTCCACAGCTCTTGCAAGAGGCATTAATATTGTCTTTTTATTCCACTGTAACCTCCACCACTCTTCCAATGGGCATTGATTTTGTCTTTTTAATCCACTGCGACCTCCATCTCTCTTCCAAGAAGCATTAAAACCGTCTTGTTTAGCTACTGTGACCTCCACATCTATTCCACCGTGCCTTAAAACCTTCTGGTTAAACCACTGTGAACTCCACAGCTCTTTCAAGGGGCATTGATATTGTCTTTTTATTTCATTGTAACTTCCACCACTCTTCCAAGGGGCATTGATATTGTCTTTTTATTCCACTGTAACCTCCACCACTCTTCCAAGGGGCATTGATATTGTCTTTTTATTCCACTGCGACCTCCACCTCTCTTCCAAGGGGCATTAAAACCATCTTGTTAAGTTACTGTGACCTCCAAGTCTCTTCCACGAGGCATTGATATTGTCTTTTTATTTCACTGCGACCTCCACATCTCTTCCAAGTGGAATTGATATTGTCTTTTTATTTCACTGCGACCTCCACCGCTCTTCTAAGGGGCATTGATATTGTTTTTTTAATCCACTGCGACCTCCACCACTCTTCCAAGGGGCATTAAAACTGTTTTGATAAGCTACTGTGACCTCCACGTCTTTTCCAAGGGGCATTAAAACCGTCATTTTAAACCACTCTGAACTCCACAGCTCTTGCAAGAGGCATTGATATTGTCTTTTTATTCCACTGTAACCTCCACCACTCTTCCAAGGGGCATTGATTTTATCTTTTTAATCCATTGCGACCTCCATCACTCTTCCAAGAAACATTAAAACCGTCTTGTTTAGCTATTGTGACCTCCACGTCAAATCCACGGTGCCTTAAAACCTTCTGGTTAAACCACTGTGAACTCCACAGCTCTTACAAGGGGCATTGATATTGTCTTTTTATTTCCCTGTAACCTCCACCACTCTTCCAAGGGGCATTGATATTGTCTTTTTATTTTACTGCGACGTCCACCACTTTTCCAAGGGGCATTAATATTGTCTTTTTATTCCACTGCGACCTCCACCACTCTTAAAAGGGTCATTGATATTGTCTTTTTATTCCACTGTAACCTCCACCACTCTTCCAAGGTGCATTGATATTGTCTTTTTATTCCACTGCGACCTCCACCTCTCTTCCAAGGGGCATTAAAACCATCTTGTTAAGCTACTGTGACCTCCAAGTCTATTCCACGAGGCATTGATATTGTCTTTTTATTCCACTGCGACCTCCACATCATTACCAAGGGGAATTGAGATTGTCTTTTCATACCACTGCGACCTCCACCACTCTTCTAAGGGGCATTGATATTGTCTTTTTAATCCACTGCTACCTACACCACTCTTCCAAAGGGCATAAAAACAGTCTTCATAAGCTACTTTGACCTCAAAGTCTCTTCCAAGGGGCATTAAAATATGTGGTTAAACCACTCTGAACTCCACAGCTCTTCCAAGAGGCATTGATATTGTCGTTTTATTCGAGTGTAACCTCCACCCCTCTTCCAAGGGGCATTAAAACCGTCTTGTTAAGCTACTGTGACCTCCACGTCTCTTCCAAGGGGCATTAAAACCGTCAATTTAAAACACTCTGAACTCCACAGCTCTTGCAAGAGGCATTGATATTGTCTTTTTATTCCACTGTAACCTCCACCACTCTTCCAAGTTGCATTGATTTTGTCTTTTTAATCCACTGTGACCTCCATCATTCTTTCAAGAAGCATTAAAACCGACTTGTTTAGCTACTGTGACCTCCACGTCTATTCCACGGTGCCTAAAAACTTCTGGTTAAACCACTGTGAACTCCACAGCACTTCCATGGGGCTTGATGTTGTCTTTTTATTTCACTGTAACCTCCACCACTCTTCCAAGGGGCATTGATATTGTCTTTTTATTTTACTGCGACCTCCACCACTCTTCCAAGGGGCATTAATATTGTCTTTTTATTCCACTGCGAACTCCACCACTCTTCCAAGGGTCATTGATATTGTCTTTTTATTCCACTGTAACCTCCACCACTCTTCCAAGGGGCATTGATATTGTCTTTTTATTCCACTGCGACCTCCACCTCTCTTCCAAGGGGCATTAAAACCATCTTGTTAAGCTACTGTGGCCTCCAAGTCTCTTCCACGAGGCATTGATATTGTCTTTTTATTCCACTGCGACCTCCACATCTCTTCCAAGGTTAATTGATATTGTCTTTTTATTCCACTGTGACCTCCACCACACTTCTAAGGGGCATTGATATTGTCTTTTTAATCGACTGCGAACTCCACCACTCTTCCAAGGGACATTAAAACACTCTTGATAAGCTACTGTGACCTCCACGTCACTTCCAATGGGCATTAAAACCGTCTGGTTTAACTACTCTGAACTCCACTGCTCTTCCAATGGGCATAGATATTGTCTTTTTAATGCACTGCGACCTCCACCACTCTTCCAAGGGACATTAAAACCATCTGGTTAAACAACTCTGAGCTCCATAGCTCTTTCAAGAGGCATTGATATTGTCTTTTTATTTCACTGTAATCTCCACCACTCTTTCAAGGGTCATTGATATTGTCTTTTTATTGCACTGCGACCTCTACCACACTTCCAAGGGGCATTAAAACTGTCTTGTTAAACTACTGTGACCTCCACGTGTCTTCCACGGGGCATTGATATTGCCTTTTTAATGCACTGTGCCCTCCACCACTTCTCCAAGGGGCATTAAAACCGTATTGATAAGCTACTGTGACCTCCACGTCTCTTCCAAGGTGCATTAAAACCGTCAATTTAAACCACTCTGAACTACACAGCTCTTGCAAGAGGCATTGATATTGTCTTTTTATTCCACTGTAACCTACAGCACTCTTTCAAGGGGCATTGATATTGTCTTTTTATTCCACTATGACTTCCACCACTCTCCCAAGGTGCATTAAAAACATCTTGTTTAGCTACTGTAACGTCCATGTCTATTCCACAGGGCATTGATATTGTCTTTTAATTGCACTGTATCCTCCACCACTCTTCCAAAGGGCATTGATATTGTCTTTTTAATCCACTGCAACCTCCATCTCTCTTCCAAGAAGCATTGAAACCGTCTTGTTAAGCTACTGTGACCTCAACGTCTATTCCACGGTGCATTAAAACTTTCTGGTTAAACCACTGTGAACTCCACAGCTATTCCAAGGGGCATTGATAGAGTCTTTTTATTCCACTCTAACCTCCACCACTCTTCCAAGGGGCATTGATATTATCTTTTTATTTTACTGCTTCCTCCACTACTCTTCCAAGGGGCATTAATATTGTCTTTTTATTCCACTGTGACCTCCACGTCTCTTCCAAGGGGCATTGATATTGTCTTTTAATTTAACTGGAACCTCCACCACTCTTCCAAGGGGCAATGATATTGTCTTTTTATTCCACTGTAACCTCCACCATTCTTCCAAGGGACATTGATATTGTCTTTTTATTCCACTGTAACCACCACCACTCTTCAAGGGGCATTGATATTGTCTTTTTATTCCACTGTAACCTCCACCACTCTTCCAAGGGGCATTGATATTGTCTTTTTAATCCACTGCGACCTCTACCACTCCTCCAAGGGGCTTTAAAAGAGTCTTGATAAGCTTCTGTGACCTCGACGTCTCTTCCAAGGGGCATTAAAACCGCATGGTTAAACAACTCTGAACTCCACAGCTTTTCCAAGAGGCACTGATATTGTCTTTTTATTCAACTGTAACCTCCACCACTCTTCCAAGGGGCATTGATATTGTCTTTTTTTCCACTGCGACATCCACCGCTCTTCCAAGGGGATTTGATAGTCTTTTTAATCCAATGCGACCTCCACAACTCTACCAATGGGCATTAAAACCGTCTTGTTAAGCTACTGTGACCTCCACGTCCCTTCCACGGGGCATTGATATTGTCTTTTTATTCCACTGCGACCTCCACCACTCTTCCAAGGGGCATTGATATTGTCTTTTTAATCCACTGAGACCTCCACCACTCTTCCAAGGGACATTGATATTGTCTTTTTATTTCACTGCGACCTCCACCACTCTTCCAAGGGACATTGATATTGTCTTTTTATTCCACTGAGACCTCCACAACTCTTCCAAGGAGCATTAAAACTGTCTTGTTAAGCTACTGTGACCTCCACGTGTCTTCCACGGGGCACTGATATTGTCTTTTTAATCCACTGTGACCTCCACCACTCTTCCAAGGGGCATTGACATTGTCTTTTTATTCCACTGCGACCTCCATCATTCTTCCAAGGGGCATTGATATTGTCTTTTTATTCCACTGCCACCTCCACCACTCTTCCAAGGGGCATTGGTATTGTCTTTTTATTCCACTGCGACCTCCACCACTTTTCCAAGGGGCATTAAAAACGTCTTTTTAAGCTACTATATCCTCCACGTCTCTTCCAATGGGCATTAAAACCGTCTGGTTAAACCACTCTGAACTCCACAGCTCTTCCAAGAGGCATTGATATTGTCTTTTTATTCCACTCTAACCTCCACCACTCTTCCAAGGGGCATTGACATTGTCTTTTTATTCCACTGCGACCTCCACCATTCTGACAAGGGGCATTAAAACTGTCTTGTTAAGCTACAGTGACCTCCACATCTCTTCCACAGGGCTTTGATATTGTCTTTAAATTCCACTGTAACCTCCACCACTCTTCCAAGGGGCATTGATATTGTATTTTTATTCCACTGCGACCTCCACCACTCTTCCAAACTGCATTGATATTGTCTTTTTAATCCACTGCGACCTCCATCACTCTTCTAAAGGGCATTAAAACCGTCTTGCTAAGCTACTGTGACCTCCAAGTTTCTTACACAGGGCATTGATATTGTCTTTTTATTCCACTCTAACCTCCACCACTCTTCCAAGGGGCACTGATATTGTCTTTTTTATCCACTGTGACTTCCACCACTTTTCCAAGGGGCATTAAAACCATCTTTTTAATCTACTGTGACCTCCACGTCTCTTCCAAGGGGCAATAAAACCATCTGGTTAAACCACTCTGAACTCCACAGCTCTTCCAAGGGGCATTGGTATTGTCTTTTTATTCCACTCTAACCTCCACCACTCTTCCAAGGGGCATTGACATTGTCTTTTTATTCCACTGCGACCTCCATCATTCTTCCAAGGGGCATTGATATTGTCTTTTTATTCCACTGCCAACTCCACCACTCTTCCAAGGGGCATTGGTATTGTCTTTTTATTCCACTGCGACCTCCACCACTTTTCCAAGGGGCATTAAAAACGTCTTTTTAAGCTACTATGTCCTCCACGTCTCTTCCAGTGGGCATTAAAACCGTCTGGTTAAACCACGCTGAACTCCACAGCTCTTCCAAGAGGCATTGATATTGTCTTTTTATTCCACTCTAACCTCCACCACTCTTCCAAGGGGCATTGACATTGTCTTTTTATTCCACTGCGACCTCCACCATTCTGTCAAGGGGCATTAAAACTGTCTGGTTAAGCTACAGTGACCTCCACATCTCTTCCACAGGGCTTTGATATTGTCTATAAATTCCACTGTAACCTCCACCACTCTTCCAAGGGGCATTGATATTGTATTTTTATTCCACTGCGACCTCCACCACTCTTCCAAACTGCATTGATATTGTCTTTTTAATCCACTGCGACCTCCATCACTCTTCTAAGGGGCATTAAAACAGTCTTGTTAAGCTACTGTGACCTCCAAGTTTCTTACACAGTGCATTGATATTGTCTTTTTATTCCACTCTAACCTCCACCACTCTTCCAAGGGGCATTGATATTGTCTTTTTAATCCACTGCAACCTCCATCACTCTTCCAAGATGCATTGAAACAGTCTTGTTAAGCTACTGTGACCTCCACGTCTATTCCACGGTGCATTAAAACTTTCTGGTTAAACCACTGTGAACTCCACAGCTCTTCCAAGGGGCATTGATATTGTCTTTTTATTCCACTCTAACCTCCACCACTCTTCCAAGGGGCATTGATATTATCTTTTTATTTTACTGTGTCCTCCACCACTCTACCAAGGGGCATTAATATTGTCTTTTTATTCCACTGTGACCTCCACGTCTCTTCCAAGGGGCATTGATATTGTCTTTTTATTTAATTGGAACCTCCACCACTCTTCCAAGGGGCGGTGATATTGTCTTTTTATTCCACTGTAACCTCCACCACTCTTCCAAGGGACATTGATATTGTCTTTTTATTCTGCTGTAACCACCACCACTCTTCCAAGGGGCATTGATATTGTCTTTTTATTCCACTGTAACCTCCACCACTCTTCCAAGGGGCATTGATATTGTCTTTTTAATCCACTGCGACCTCTACCACTCCTCCAAGGGGCTTTTAAAGAGTCTTGATAAGCTACTTTGACCTCCACGTCTCTTCCAAGGGGCATTAAAACCGCATGGTTAAACAACTCTGAACTCCACAGCTCTTCCAAGAGGCATTGATATTGTCTTTTTGTTCAACTGTAACCTCCACCACTCTTCCAAGGGGCATTGATATTGTCTTTTTTTTCCACTGCGACCTCCACTGCTCTTCCAAGGGGATTTGATAGTCTTTTTAATCCACTGCGACCTCCACAACTCTTCCAATGGGCATTAAAACCGTCTTGTTAAGCTACTGTGACCTCCACGTCCCTTCCACGGGGCATTGATATTGTCTTTTTATTCCACTGCGACCTCCACCACTCTTCCAAGGGACATTGATATTGTCTTTTTATTCCACTGCGACCTTCACCCCTCTTCCAAGGAACATTTATATTGTCTTTTTTTTCCACTGTATCCTCCACCACTCTTCTAAGGGACATTGATATTTTCTTTCCATTCCACTGAGACCTCCACCACTCTTCCAAGGGGCATCGATAATGTCTTTTTAATCCACTGCGACCTCCACCACTCTTCCAAGGGGCATTAAAACCGTCTTGTTAAGCTACTGTGACCTCCACGTCTCTTCCAAGGGGCATTAATCCCGTCAATTTAAACCACTCTGAACTCCACAGCTCTTGCAAGAGGCATTGATATTGTCTTTTTATTCCACTGTAACCTTCACCACTCTTCCAAGGGGCATTGATTTTGTCTTTTTAATCCACTGCGACCTCTATCTCTCTTCCAAGTAGCATTAAAACCGTCCTGTTTAGCTACTGTGACCTCCATGTCTCTTCCACGTTGCCTTAAAACCTTCTGGTTAAACCACTGTGAACTCCACAGCTTTTCCAAGGGGCATTGATATTGTCGTTTTATTCCACTGTAACCTCCACCACTCTTCCAAGGGGCATTGATATTGTCTTTTTATTTTACTGCGACCTCCACCACTCTTCCAAGGGACATTGATATTGTCTTTTTATTCCACTGCGACCTCCACCTCTCTTCCAAGGGGCATTAAAACCATCTTGTTAAGATACTGTGACCTCCACGTCTCTTCCAAGGGGCATTAAACCCGTCAATTTAAATCACTCTGAACTCCACAGCTCTTGCAAGAGGCATTGATGTTGTCTTTTTTTTCCACTGTAACCTCCACTACTCTTCCAAGGGGCATTAAAACCATCTTGTTAAGCTACTGTGAACTCCAAGTCTCTTCCACGAGGCATTGATATTGTCTTTTTATTCCGCTGCGACCTCCACATCTCTTCCAAGGGGAATTGATATTGTCTTTTTATTCCACTGCGATCTCCACCACTCTTCTACGGGGCATTGATATTGTCTTTTTAATCCACTGCGACCTCCACAACTCTTCCAAGGGGCATTAAAACAGTTTTGATAAGCTACTGTGACCTCCACGTCTCTTCTAAGGGGCATTAAAACCGTCTGGTTAAAACACTCTGAACTCCACAGCTCTTCCAAGAGGCTTTGATATTGTCTTTTTATTCGACTGTAACCTCCACCACTCTTCCAAGGGGCATTAAATCCGTCTTGTTAAGCTACTGTTTCCTCCACCTGTTTTCCAAGGGGCATTAAAACTGTCAATTAAACCACTCTGAACTCCACAGCTCTTGCAAGAGGCATTGATATTGTCTTTTTATTCCACTGTAACCTCCACCATTCTTCCAAGGGGCATTGATTTTGTCTTTTTAATCCACTGTGACCTCCATCACTCTTCCAAGAAGCATTAAAACCGTCTTGTTTAGCTACTGTGACCTCCACGTCTATTCTACGGTGCCTTAAAACCTTCTGGTTAAACCACTGTGAATTCCACAGCTCTTCCAAGGGGCATTGATATTGTCTTTTTATTCCACTGTAACCTCCACCACTCTTCCAAGGGGCATTGATATTGTCTTTTTATTCCACTGCGACCTCCACCTCTCTTCGAAGGGGCATTAAAACCATCTTGTTAAGCTACTGTGAACTCCAAGTCTCTTCCACGAGGCATTTATATTGTCTTTTTATTCCACTGCGACCTCCACATCTCTTCCAAGGGGAATTGATATTGTCTTTTTATTCCACTGCGACCTCCACCACTCTTCTAAGGGGCATTGATATTGTCTTTTTACTCCACTGCGACCTCCACCACTCTTCCAAGGGGCATTAAAACAGTCTTGATAAGCTACTGTGACCTCCACGCCTCTTCCAAGGGGCATTAAACCATCTGGTTAAACCACTCTGTACTCCACAGCTCTTCCAAGAGGCATTGATATTGTCTTTTTATTCAACTGTAACCTCCACCACTCTTCCAAAGGGCATTGATATTTCTCTGTTTTCCACTGCGACCTCCACCACTCTTCCAAGGGGCTTTGATCTTGTCTTTTTTATCCACTGCTAACTCCACCACTCTTCCAATGGGCATTAAAACCATCTTGTTATGCTACTGTGACCTCCACGTCCCTTCCACGGGGCATTGAAATTGTCTTTTTATTCCATTGCGACCTCCACCACTCTTCCAAGGGGCATTAAAACCGTCTTGTTAAGCTACTGTGACCTCCAAGTCTCTTCCAAGGGGCATTAAAACCGTCTGGTTAAACCGCTCTGAGCTCCACAGCTCTTCCAAGGGGCATTGACAATGTCTTTTTATTCCATTGTAACCTTCTGCACTCTTCCAAGTGCATTGATATTGTCTTTTTATTCCTCTGCGACATCCACGACTCTTCCAAGGGGCATTAAAACCGTCTTGTTAAGCTACTGTGACCTCCCCGTCCCTTCCACGGGGCATTGATATTGTTTTTTTATTCCACTGCGACCTCCACCACTCTTCCAAGGGGCATTGATATTGTCTTTTTAATCCACTGCGACGTCCATCACTCTTCCAAGGGACATTGATATGGTCTTTTTATTCCACTGCGACCTTCACCCCTGTTCCAAGGAACATTGATATTGTCTTTTTTTCCCACTGTAACCTCCAACAGTCTTCTAAGGGACATTGATATTTTCTTTTTATTCCACTGCGACCTTCACTACTCTTCCAAGGGGCATCGATAATGTCCTTTTAATTCACTGCGACCTCCACCACTCTTCCAAGGGGCATTAAAACCATCTTGTTAAGCTGCTGTGAACTCCACGTCTCTTCCAAGGGGCATTAAACCCGTCAATTTAAACCACTCTGAACTCCACAGCTCTTGCAAGAGGCATTGATATTGTCCTTTTATTCTACTGTAACCTCCACCACTCTCCCAAGGGGCATTGATTTTGTCTTTTTAATCCACTGCGACCTCCATCTCTCTTCCAAGAAGCATTAAAACAGTCTTGTTTAGCTACTGTGACCTCCCCGTATATTCCACGGTGCCTTAAAACCTTCTGTTTAAACCACTGTGAACTCCACAGCTCTTCCAAGGGGCATTGATATTGTCATTTTATTCCACTGTAACCTCCACCACTCTTCCAAGGGGCATTGATATTGTCTTTTTATTTTACTGCGACCTAAACCTCTCTTCCAAGTGGCATTAATATTGTCCTTTTATTCCACTGCGACCTCCACCACTCTTCCAAGGGTCATTGATATTGTCTTTTTATTCCACTGCGACCTCCACCTCTCTTCCAAGGGGCATTGATATTGTCTTTTTAATCAACTGCGACCTCCAACTCTCTTCCAAGGGGCATTAAAACCGTCTTGTGAAGCTACTGTGACCTCCACGTCCCTTCCAATGGGCATTGATATTGTCTTTTTATTCCACTGCGACCTTCACCACTCTTTCAAGGGGCATTGATATTGTCTTTTTAATCCACTGCGACCTCCACCACTCTTCCAAGGGGCATTGATATTGTCTTTTTATTCCACTGCGACCTCCACCTCTCTTCCAAGGGGCATTAAAACCATCTTGTTAAGCTACTGTGACCTCCAAGTCTCTTCCACGAGGCATTGATATTGTCTTATTATTCCACTGCGACCTCCACATCTCTTCCAAGAGGCATTGATATTGTCTTTTTATTCGACTGTAACCTCCACCACTCTTCCAAGGGGCATTAAAACCGTCTTGTTAAGCTACTGTGACCTCTACCTGTCTTCCAAGGGGCATTAAAACCTTCAATTTAAACCACTCTGAACTCCACAGCTCTTGCAAGAGGTATTGATATTGTCTTTTTATTCCACAGTAACCGCCACCATTCTTCCAAGTGGCATTGATTTTGTCTTTTTAATCCACTGTGACCTCCATCACTCTTCCAAGAAGCATTAAAACTGTCTTGTTTAGATACTGTGACCTCCACGTCTATTCCATGGTGCCTTAAAACCTTCTGGTTAAACCACTGTGAACTCCACAGCTCTTCCAAGGGGCATTGATATTGTCTTTTTATTCCACTGTAACCTCCACCACTCTTCCAAGGGGCATTGATATTGTCTTTTTATTTTACTGCGACCTCCACCACTCTTCCAAGGGACATTAATATTGTCTTTTTATTCCACTGCGACCTCCACCACTCTTCCAAGGGTCATTGATATTGTCTTTTTATTCCACTGTAACCTCCACCACTCTTCAAAGGGGCATTGATATTGTCTTTTTATTCCACTGCAACCTCCAAATCTCTTCCAAGGGGCATTAAAACCGTCTTGTTAAGCTACTGTGAACTCCAAGTCTCTTCCACGAGGCATTTATATTGTCTTTTTATTCCACTGCGACCTCCACATCTCTTCCAAGCCGAATTGATATTGTCTTTTTATTCCACTGCGACCTCCACCACTCTTCTAAGGGGCATTGATATTGTCTTTTTAATCCACTGCGACCTCCACCACTCTTCCAAGGGGCATTAAAACAGTCTTGATAAGCTACTGTAACCTCCACGTCTCTTCCAAGGGGCATTAAACCGTCTGGTTAAACCACTCTGTACTCCACAGCTCTTCCAAGAGGCATTGATATTGTCTTTTTATTCCACTGCGATCCTCACCTCTCTTCCAAGGGGCATTAAAACCATCTTGTTAAGCTACTGTGAACTCCAAGTCTCTTCCACGAGGCATTGATATTGTCTTTTTATTCCACTGCGACCTCCACATCTCTTCCAAGGGGAATTAATATTGTCTTTTTATTCCACTGCGACCTCCACCACTCTTCCAAGGGGCTTTGATATTGTCTTTATTATCCACTGTGAACTCCACCACTCTTCCAATGGGCATTAAAACCGTCTGGTTAAACCGCTCTGAGCTCCACAGCTCTTCCAAGGGGCTTTGATATTGTCTTTATTATCCACTGCGAACTCCACCACTCTTCCAATGGGCATTAAAAACGTCTTTTTATGCTACTGTGACCTCCACGTCCCTTCCTCGGCGCATTGATATTGTCTTTTTATTCCACTGCGACCTCCACCACTCTTCCAAGGGGCATTGATATTGTCTTTTTAATCCACTGCGACCTCCATCACTCTTCCAAAGGACATTGATATGGTCTTTTTATTCCACTGCGACCTTCACCCCTCTTCCAAGGAACATTGATATTGTCTTTCTTTCCCACTGTAACCTCCAACACTCTTCTAAGGGGCATTGATATTTTCTTTATATTCCAATGCGACCTCCACCACTCTTCCAAGGGGCATTGATAATGTCTTTTTAATCCACTGCGACCTCCACCACTCTTCCAAGGGGCATTAAAACCGTTTTGTTAAGCTGCTGTGACCTCCACGTCTCTTCCAAGGGGCATTAAACCCGTCAATTTAAACCACTCTGAACTCCACAGCTCTTGCAAGAGGCATTGATATTGTCTTTTTATTCCACTGTAACCTCCACCGCTCTCCCAAGGGGCATTGATTTTGTCTTTTTAATCCACTGCGACCTCCATCTCTCTTCCAAGAAGCATTAAAACAGTCTTGTTTAGCTACTGTGACCTCCCCGTATATTCCACGGTGCCTTAAAACCTTCTGTTTAAACCACTGTGAACTCCACAGCTCTTCCAAGGGGCATTGATATTGTCATTTTATTCCACTGTAACCTCCACCACTCTTCCAAGGGGCATTGATATTGTCTTTTTATTTTACTGCGACCTCCACCTCTCTTCCAAGCGGCATTAATATTGTCCTTTTATTCCACTGCGACCTCCACCACTCTTCCAAGGGTCATTGATATTGTCTTTTTATTCCACTGCGACCTCCACCTCTCTTCCAAGGGGCATTGATATTGTCTTTTTAATCAACTGCGACCTCCAACTCTCTTCCAAGGGGCATTAAAACCATCTTGTGAAGCTACTCTGACCTCCACGTCCCTTCCAATGGGCATTGATATTGTCTTTTTATTCCACTGCGACCTTCACCACTCTTTCAAGGGGCATTGATATTGTCTTTTTAATCCACTGCGACCTCCACCACTCTTGCAAGGTGCATTGACATTGTCTTTTTATTCCACTGCGACCTCCACCTCTCTTCCAAGGGGCATTAAAACCATCTTGTTAAGCTACTGTGGCCTCCAAGTCTCTTCCACGAGGCATTGATATTGTCTTATTATTCCACTGCGACCTCCACATCTCTTCCAAGAGGCATTGATATTGTCTTTTTATTCGACTGTAACCTCCACCACTCTTCCAAGGGGCATTAAAACCGTCTTGTTAAGCTACTGTGACCTCCAAATGTCTTCCAAGGGGCATTAAAACCGTCAATTTAAACCACTCTGAACTCCACAGCTCTTGCAAGAGGCATTGATATTGTCTTTTTATTCCACAGTAACCTCCACCATTCTTCCAAGGGGCATTGATTTTGTCTTTTTAATCCACTGTGACCTCCATCACTCTTCCAAGAAGCATTAAAACCGTCTTGTTTAGATACTGTGACCTCCACGTCTATTCCATGGTGCCTTAAAACCTTCTGGTTAAACCACTGTGAACTCCACAGCTCTTCCAAGGGGCATTGATATTGTCTTTTTATTCCACTGTAACCTCCACCACTCTTCCAAGGGGCATTGATATTGTCTTTTTATTTTACTGCGACCTCCACCACTCTTCCAAGGGACATTAATATTGTCTTTTTATTCCACTGTAACCTCCACCACTCTTCTAAGGGGCATTGATATTGTCTTTTTATTCCACTGCAACCTCCACCTCTCTTCCAAGGGGCATTAAAACCATCTTGTTAAGCTACTGTGAACTCCAAGTCTCTTCCACGAGGCATTTATATTGTCTTTTTATTCCACTGCGACCTCCACATCTCTTCCAAGCCGAATTGATATTGTCTTTTTATTCCACTGCGACCTCCACCACTCTTCTAAGGGGCATTGATATTGTCTTTTTAATTCACTGCGACCTCCACCACTCTTCCAAGGGGCATTAAAACAGTCTTAATAAGCTACTGTGACCTCCACGTCTCTTCCAAGGGGCATTAAACCGTCTGGTTAAACCACTCTGTACTCCACAGCTCTTCCAAGAGGCATTGATATTGTCTTTTCATTCCACTGCGATCCCCACCTCTCTTCCAAGGGGCATTAAAACCATCTTGTTAAGCTACTGTGAACTCCAAGTCTCTTCCACGAGGCATTGATATTGTCTTTTTATTCCACTGCGACCTCCACATCTCTTCCAAGGGGAATTGATATTGTCTTTTTATTCCACTGCGACCTCCACCACTCATCCAAGGGGCTTTGATATTGTCTTTATTATCCACTGCGAACTCCACCACTCTTCCAATGGGCATTAAAACCGTCTTGTTATGCTACTGTGACCTCCACGTCCCTTCCACGGGGCATTGATATTGTCTTTTGATTCCATTGCGACCTCCACCACTCTTCCAAGGGGCATTAATACCGTCTTGTTAAGCTACTGTGACCTCCAAGTCTCTTCCAAGGGGCATTAAAACCGTCTGGTTAAACCGCTCTGAGCTCCACAGCTCTTCCAAGGGGCTTTGATATTGTCTTTATTATCCACTGCGAACTCCACCACTCTTCCAATGGACATCAAAACCGTCTTGTTATGCTACTGTGACCTCCACGTCCCTTCCACGGGGCATTGATATTGTCTTTTGATTCCATTGCGACCTCCACCACTCTTCCAAGGGGCATTAATACCATCTTGTTAAGCTACTGCGACCTCCAAGTCTCTTCCAAGGGGCATTAAAACCGTCTGGTTAAACCCCTCTGAGCTCCACAGCTCTTCCAAGGGGCATTGACAATGTCTTTTTATTCCATTGTAATCTTCTGCACTCTTCCAAGTGCATTGATATTGTCCTTTTATTCCTCTGCGACATCCACGACTCTTCCAAGGGGCATTAAAACCGTCTTGTTAAGCTACTGTGACCTCCAAGTTTCTTACACAGAGCATTGTTATTGTCTTTTTATTCCACTGTAACCTCCACCACTTTTCAAAGGGGCATTGATATTGTCTGTTTATTCCACTGTAAGATCCACCAATCTTCCAAGGGGCATTGATATTGTCTTTTTAATCCACTGCGACCTCCACCACTCTTCTAAGGGGCATTGATATTGTCTTTTAAATCCACAATGATCTCCACCACTCTTCCAAGGGGCATTAAAACAGTCTTGTTAAGCTACTGTGACCTCCTTGTCTCTTCCAAGGGGCATTAAAACTGTCTGGTTAAACACTCTGAACTCCACAGCTCTTACAAGAGGCAATGATATTGTCTTTTTATTCAAAAGCAACATCCATCACTCTTCCAAGCGGCATTGATATTGTCTTTTTATTCCACTGCGACCTCCATCTCTCTTCTAAGGGACATTGATATTGTCTTTTTAATCAACTGCGACCTCCAACTCTCTTCCAAGGGGCATTAAAACCGTCTTGTGAAGCTACTGTGACCTCCACGTCCCTTCCAATGGGCATTGATATTGTCTTTTTATTCCACTGCGACCTTCACCACTCTTTCAAGGGGCATTGATATTGTCTTTTTAATCCACTGCGACCTCCACCACTCTTCCAAGGGGCATTGATATTGTCTTTTTATTCCACTGCGACCTCCACCTCTCTTCCAAGGGGCATTAAAACCATCTTGTTAAGCTACTGTGACCTCCAAGTCTCTTCCACGAGGCATTGATATTGTCTTATTATTCCACTGCGACCTCCACAACTCTTCCAAGAGGCATTGATATTGTCTTTTTATTCGACTGTAGCCTCCACCACTCTTCCAAGGGGCATTAAAACCGTCTTGTTAAGCTACTGTGACCTCCACCTGTCTTCCAAGGGGCATTAAAACCGTCAATTTAAACCACTCTGAACTCCACAGCTCTTGCAAGAGGTATTGATATTGTCTTTTTATTCCACAGTAACCTCCACCATTCTTCCAAGGGGCATTGATTTTGTCTTTTTAATCCACTGTGACCTATATCACTCTTCCAAGAAGCATTAAAACCGTCTTGTTTAGATACTGTGACCTCCACGTCTATTCCATGGTGCCTTAAAACCTTCTGGTTAAACCACTGTGAACTCCACAGCTCTTCCAAGGGGCATTGATATTGTCTTTTTATTCCACTGTAACCTCCACCACTCTTCCAAGGGGCATTGATATTGTCTTTTTATTTTACTGCGACCTCCACCACTCTTCCAAGGGACATTAATATTGTCTTTTTATTCCACTGCGACCTCCACCACTCTTCCAAGGGTCATTGATATTGTCTTTTTATTCCACTGTAACCTCCACCACTCTTCTAAGGGGCATTGATATTGTCTTTTTATTCCACTGCAACCTCCACCTCTCTTCCAAGGGGCATTAAAACCATCTTGTTAAGCTACTGTGAACTCCAAGTCTCTTCCACGAGGCATTTATATTGTCTTTTTATTCTACTGTGACCTCCACATCTCTTCCAAGGGGAATTGATATTGTCTTTTTATTCCACTGCGACCTCCACCACTCTTCCAAGGGGCTTTGATATTGTCTTTATTATCCACTGCGAACTCCACCACTCTTCCAATGGGCATTAAAACCGTCTTGTTATGCTACTGTGACCTCCACGTCCCTTCCACGGGGCATTGATATTGTCTTTTGATTCCATTGTGACCTCCACCACTCTTCCAAGGGGCATTAATACCGTCTTGTTAAGCTACTGTGACCTCCAAGTCTCTTCCAAGGGGCATTAAAACCATCTGGTTAAACCGCTCTGAGCTCCACAGCTCTTCCAAGGGGTTTTGATATTGTCTTTATTATCCACTGCGAACTCCACCACTCTTCCAATGGGCATTAAAACCGTCTTGTTATGCTACTGTGACCTCCACGTCCCTTCCACGGCGCATTGATATTGTCTTTTTATTCCACTGCGACCTCCACCACTCTTCCAAGGAGCATTGATATTGTCTTTTTAATCCACTGCGACCTCCATCACTCTTCCAAGGGACATTGATATGGTCTTTTTATTCCACTGCGACCTTCACCCCTCTTCCAAGGATCATTGATATTGTCTTTTTTTCCCACTGTAACCTCCAACACTCTTCTAAGGGGCATTGATATTTTCTTTTTATTCCAATGCGACCTCCACCACTCTTCCAAGGGGCATCGATAATGTCTTTTTAATCCACTGCGACATCCACCACTCTTCCAAGGGGCATTAAAACCGTCTTGTTAAGCTGATGTGACCTCCACGTCTCTTCCAAGGGGCATTAAACCCGTCAATTTAAACCACTCTGAACTCCACAGCTCTTGCAAGAGGCATTGATATTGTCTTTTTATTCCACTGTAACCTCCAACACTCTCCCAAGGGGCATTGATTTTGTCTTTTTAATCCACTGCGACCTCCATCTCTCTTCCAAGAAGCATTAAAACAGTCTTGTTTAGCTACTGTGACCTCCCCGTATATTCCACGGTGCCTTAAAACCTTCTGTTTAAACCACTGTGAACTCCACAGCTCTTCCAAGGGGCCTTGATATTGTCATTTAATTCCACTGTAACCTCCACCACTCTTCCAACGGGCATTGATATTGTCTTTTTATTTTACTGCGACCTCCACCTCTCTTCCAAGCGGCATTAATATTGTCCTTTTATTCCACTGCGACCTCCACCACTCTTCCAAGGGTCATTGATATTGTCTTTTTATTCCACTGCGACCTCCACCTCTCTTCCAAGGGGCATTGATATTGTCTTTTTAATCAACTGCGACCTCCAACTCTCTTCCAAGGGGCATTAAAACCATCTTGTGAAGCTACTGTGACCTCCACGTCCCTTCCAATGGGCATTGATATTGTCTTTTTATTCCACTGCGACCTTCACCACTCTTCCAAGGGGCATTGATATTGTCTTTTTATTCCACTGCGACCTCCACCTCTCTTCCAAGGGGCATTAAAACCATCTTGTTAAGCTACTGTTGCCTCCAAGTCTCTTCCACGAGGCATTGATATTATCTTATTATTCCACTGCGACCTCCACATCTCTTCCAAGAGGCATTGATATTGTCTTTTTATTCGACTGTAACCTCCACCACTCTTCCAAGGGGCATTAAAACCGTCTTGTTAAGCTACTGTGACCTCCACCTGTCTTCCAAGGGGCATTAAAACCGTCAATTTAAACCACTCTGAACTCCACAGCTCTTGCAAGAGGTATTGATATTGTCTTTTTATTCCACAGTAACCTCCACCATTCTTCCAAGGGGCATTGATTTTGTCTTTTTAATCCACTGTGACCTCCATCACTCTTCCAAGAAGCATTAAAACCGTCTTGTTTAGATACTGTGACCTCCACGTCTATTCCATGGTGCCTTAAAACCTTCTGGTTAAACCACTGTGAACTCCACAGCTCTTCCAAGGGGCATTGATATTGTCTTTTTATTCCACTGTAACCTCCACCACTCTTCCAAGGGGCATTGATATTGTCTTTTTATTTTACTGCGACCTCCACCACTCTTCCAAGGGACATTAATATTGTCTTTTTATTCCACTGAGACCTCCACCACTCTTCCAAGGGTCATTGATATTGTCTTTTTATTCCACTGTAACCTCCACCACTCTTCTAAGGGGCATTGATATTGTCTTTTTATTCCACTGCAACCTCCACCTCTCTTCCAAGGGGCATTAAAACCATCTTGTTAAGCTACTGTGAACTCCAAGTCTCTTCCACGAGGCATTTATATTGTCTTTTTATTTCACTGCGACCTCCACATCTCTTCCAAGCCGAATTGATATTGTCTTTTTATTTCACTGCGACCTCAACCCCTCTGAGCTCCACAGCTCTTCCAAGGGGCATTGACAATGTCTTTTTATTCCATTGTAATCTTCTGCACTCTTCCAAGTGCATTGATATTGTCCTTTTATTCCTCTGCGACATCCACGACTCTTCCAAGGGGCATTAAAACCGTCTTGTTAAGCTACTGTGACCTCCAAGTTTCTTACACAGGGCATTGTTATTGTCTTTTTATTCCACTGTAACCTCCACCACTTTTCAAAGGGGCATTGATATTGTCTGTTTATTCCACTGTAACCTCCACCAATCTTGCAAGGGGCATTGATATTGTCTTTTTAATCCACTGCGACATCCACCACTCTTCTAAGGGGCATTGATATTGTCTTTTAAATCCACAATGATCTCCACCACTCTTCCAAGGGGCATTAAAACAGTCTTGTTAAGCTACTGTGACCTCCTTGTCTCTTCCAAGGGACATTAAAACTGTCTGGTTAAACACTCTGAACTCCACAGCTCTTACAAGAGGCAATGATATTGTCTTTTTATTCAAAAGCAACATCCATCACTCTTCCAAGTGGATTTGATATTGTCTTTTTATTCCACTGCGACCTCCACCTCTCTTCTAAGGGGCATTGATATTGTCTTTTTAATCAACTGCGACCTCCAACTCTCTTCCAAGGGGCATTAAAACCGTCTTGTGAAGCTACTGTGACCTCCACGTCCCTTCCACTGGGCATTGATATTGTCTTTTTATTCCACTGCGACCTTCACCACTCTTCCAAGGGGCATTGATATTGTCTTTTTAATCCACTGCGACCTCCACCACTCTTCCAAGGGGCATTGATATTGTCTTTTTATTCCACTGCGACCTCCACCTCTCTTCCAAGGGGCATTAAAACCATCTTGTTAAGCTACTGTGACTTCCAAGTCTCTTCCACGTGGCATTGATATTGTCTTTTTATTCCACTGCGACCTCCACATCTCTTCCAAGGGGAATTGATATTGTCTTTTTATTCCACTGTGACCTCTACCACTCTTCTAAGGGGCATTGATATTGTCTTTTTAATCCACTCCGACCTCCTCCACTCTTCCAAGGGGCATTAAAACAGTCTTGATAAGCTACAGTGACCTCCACATTTCTTCCAAGGGGCATTAAACCATCTGGTTAAACCACTCTGTACACCACAGCTCTTCCAAGAGGCAATGATATTGTCTTTTTATTCGACAGTAACCTCCACCACTCTTCCAAGGGGCATTGATTTTGTCTCTGTTTTCCACTGCGACCTCCACCACTCTTCTAAGGGGCATTAAAACCGTCAATTTAAACCACTCTGAACTCCACAGCTCTTACAAGGAGCACTGGTATTGTCTTTTTATTCCACTCTAACCTCCACCACTCTTCCAAGGAGCATTGACATTGTCTATTTATTCCACTGCGACCTCCACCACTCTTCCAAGGGGCATTAAGACCATATTGTTAAGCTACAGTGACCTCCACAACTCTTCCTTGGGGCATTGATATTGTCTTTTTAATCCCCTGCAACCTCCACCACTCTTCCAAGGGGCATTAAGACCGTCTTTTTAAGCTACTGTGACCTCCACTTCCCTTCCACGGGGCATTGATATTGTCTTTTTATTCCACTGCGACCTCCACCACTCTTCCAAGGGGCATTGGTTTTGTCTTTTTAATCCACTATGACCTCCATCACTCTTCCAAGAAGCATTAAAACCGTCTTGTTTCGCTACTGTGACCTCCACGTCTATTCCACGGTGCCTTAAAACCTTATTGTTAAACCACTGTAAACTCCACCACTCTTCCAAGGGGCATTGATATTGTCTTTTTATTTTACTGCGACCTCCACCACTCTTCCAAGGGGCATTAATATTGTCTTTTTATTCCAGTGCGACCTCCACCACTCTTCCAAGGGTCATTGATATTGTCTTTTTATTCCACTGTAACTTCCATCACTCTTCCAAGGGGCATTGATATTGTCTTTTTATTCCACTACGACCTCCACCTCTCTTCCAAGGGGCATTGAAACCATCTTTTTAAGCTACTGTGACCTCCAAGTCTATTCCACGTGGCATTGATATTGTCTTTTTATTCCACTGCGACCTCCACATCTCTTCCAAGGGGAATTGATATTGTCTTTTTATTCCACTGCGACCTCTACCACTCTTCTAAGGGGCATTGATATTGTCTTTTTAATCCACTCCGACCTCCACCACTCTTCCAAGGGGCTTTAAAACAGTCTTGATAAGCTACTGTGACCTCCACATTTCTTCCAAGGGGCATTAAACCATCTGGTTAAACCACTCTGTACTCCACAGCTCTTCCAAGAGGCAATGATATTGTCTTTTTATTCGACAGTAACCTCCACCACTCTTCCAAGGGGCATTGATATTGTCTCTGTTTTCCACTGTGACCTCCACCACTCTTCCAAGGGGCATTAAAACCGTCAATTTAAACCACTCTGAACTCCACAGCTCTTACAAGGAGCACTGGTATTGTCTTTTTATTCCACTCTAACCTCCACCACTCTTCCAAGGATCATTGACATTGTCTATTTATTCCACTGCGACCTCCACCACTCTTCCAAGGGGCATTAAGACCATCTTGTTAAGCTACAGTGACCTCCACAACTCTTCCTTGGGGCATTGATATTGTCTTTTTATTCCACTGTAACCTCCACCACTCTTCCACGGGGTCATTGATTTTGTCTTTTTATTCCACTGCGACCTCTACCACTCCTCCAATGGGCATTGATATTGTCTTTTTAATCCACTGCAACATCCACCACTCTTCCAAGGGGCATTAAAACCGTCTTTTTAAGCTACTGTGACCTCCACTTCCCTTCCACGGGGCATTGATATTGTCTTTTTATTCCACTGCGACCTCAACCACTCTTCCAAGGGGCATTGATATAGTCTTTTTAATCCACTGCGAACTCCACAAGTCTTCCAAGGGGCATTAAAACCGTCTTGTTAAGGTGCTGTGACCTCCACGTCTCTTCCAAGGAGCGTTAAAACCGTCTGGTTATACCACTCGGAACTCCACAGCTCTTCCAAGGGGCATTATTATTGCCTTTTTATTCCACTGCGAACTCCACCACTGTTCCAAGGGGCATTAAAACAGTCTTGTTATGCTACTGTGACGTCGACTTCTCTTCCAAGGGGCATCAAAACCATCAGGTTAAACCACTCTGAACTCCACAGCTCTTCCAAGGGTCATTGATATTGTCTTTTTATTCCACTCTAACCTCCACCACTTTTCCAAGGGACATTGACATTGTCTTTTTATTCCACTGCGACCTCCACCACTCTTCCAAGGGGCATTAAAACCATATTGTTAAGCTACAGTGACCTCCACATCTCTTCCACGGGGCATTGATATTGTCTTTTTTTTCCACTGTAACCTCCTCCACTCTTCCAAGGGGCATTGATATTGTCTTTTTATTCCACTGCGAGCTCCACCACTCATCCTCGGGGCATTGGTATTGTCTTTTTAATCCACTGCGACCTCCACCACTTTTCCATGTGGCATTAAAACCATCTTATTAAGCTACTGTGACCTCCACTTCTCTTCCAAGGGGCATTAAAGCTGACAATTTAAACCACTCTGAACTCCACAGCTCCTGCAAGAGGCTTTGATATTGTCTTTTTAATCCAATGTAACCGTCACCACTCTTCTGACGGGCAGTGATATTGTCTTTTTAAACCACTACGACCTTCACCACTCTTCCAAGGGGCATTAAAACAGTCTTGATAAGCTACTGTGACCTCTACGTCTCTTACAAGGGGCAATAAAAACGTCTGGTTAACCCATTCTGTACTACACAGTTCTTCCAAGGAGCATTGAAATTGTCTTTTTATTCAACTGTAACCTCCACCACTCTTCCAATGGGCATTGATTTGGACTTTTTAGTCCACTGCTTCCTCAACCTCTCTTCCAAGTGGCATTGATATTGTCTTTTTAAACAACTGCGACCTCCACCTCTCTTCCAAGGGGCATTAAAACCGTCTTGTTAAGCTACTGTGACCTCCACATCCTTTCCACGGGGCACTGATATTGTCTTTTTATTCCACTGCGAACTCCACCACTCTTCCAAGGGGCATTGATATTGTCTTTTTAATCCACTGTGACCTCCTCGTCTCTTCCAAGGGGCATTAAAACGGTAAATTAAACCACTCTGATCTCTACAGCTCTTCCAAGGAGCATTGGTATTGTCTTACCTCTAACCTCCACCACTCTTCCAAGGGGCATTGACACTGTCTTTTTATTACACTGCGGCCTCCACCACTCTTCCAAGCGGCATTAAGACCATCTTGTTAAACTACAGTGACCTCCACAACTCTTCCAAGGGGCACAAAACCGTTTGCTTAATCCACTCTGTACTCCACAGCTCTTCCAAGGGGCATTGATATTGTCTTTTTATTTCACTGTAATTTCCACAACTCTTTCAAGGGGCATTGATATTGTATTTTTATTCCACTGTGACCTCCACCTCTCTTCCAAGGGGCATTAAAACCGTCTTGTTAAGCTACTGTGACCTCCAAGTCTCTTTTAAGGGGCATTAAAACCATCTGGTTAAACCGCTCTGAGCTCCACAGCTCTTCCAAGGGGCACTGACAATGTCTTTTTATTCCATTGTAACCTTCTGCACTCTTCCAAGTGCATTGATATTGTCTTTTTATTTTACTGCGCCCTCCATCACACTTCCAAGGGGCATTAATACCGTCTTGTTAAACTACTGTGACCTCCAAGATTCTTACACAGGGCATTGATATTGTCTTTTTATTCCACTGTAACCTCCACCACTCTTCCAAGGGGCATTGATATTGTCTTTTTAATCCACTGCGACCTCCATCACTCTTCCAAGAAGCATTGAAACCATCTTGTTAAGCTACTGTGACCTCCACGTCTTTTCCAAGGTGCATTAAAACTTTCTGGTTAAACCACTGTGAACTCCACAGCTCTTCCAAGGGGCATTGATATTGTCTTTGTATTCCACTCTAACCTCCATCACTCTTCCAAGGGGCATTGATATTGTCTTTTTATTTTACTTCGACCTCCACCACTCTTTCAAGGGGCATTAATATTGTCTTTTTATTTCACTGTGACCTCCACGTCTCTTCCAAGGGGCATTGATATTGTCTTTTTAATTTATTGGAACCTCCACCACTCTTCCAAGGGGCATTGATATTGTCTTTTTATTCAACTGCGACCTCCACCATTCTTCCAAGGGACATTGATATTGTCTTTTTATTCCACTGTATCCTCCACCACTCTTCCAAGGGGCATTGATATTGTCATTTTATTCCACTGTAACCTCCACCACTCTTCCAAGGGGCATTGATATTGTCTTTTTAATCCACTGCGACCTCTGCCACTCCTCCAAGGGGCTTTAAAACAGTCTTGATAATCTTCTATGACCTCCACGTCTCTTCCAAGGGGCATTTAAACCGCATGGTTAAACCACTCTGAACTCCACAGCTCTTCCAAGAGGCATTGATATTGTCTTTTTATTCAACTGTAACCTCCAGCACTCTTCCAAGGGGCATTGATATTGTCTTTTTTTTCCTCTGCGACCTCCACCACTCTTCCAAGGGGATTTGATAGTCTTTTTAATCCACTGCGACCTCCACCACTCTTCCAAGGGCCATTAAAACCGTCTTGTTAAGCTAGTGTGACCTCCACGTCCCTTCCACGGGGCATTGATATTGTCTTTTTATTCCACTGCGACCTCCACCACTCTTCCAAGGGGCATTGATATTGTCTTTTTAATCCACTGCGACCTCCTCTACTCTTCCAAGGGTCATTGATATTGTCTTTTTTTCCACTGCGACCTTCACCCCTCTTCCAAGGAATATTGATATTGTCTTTTTTTTCCACTGTAACCTCCACCACTCTTCTAAGGGGCATCGATAAAGTCTCTTTAATCCACTGCGACCTCCACCACTCTTCCAAGGGGCATTAAAACCGTCTTGTTAAGCTACTGTGACCTCCACGTCTCTTCCAAGGGGCATTAAAACCGTCAATTTAAACCACTCTGAACTCCACAGCTCTTGCAAGAGGCATTGATATTGTCTTTTTATTCCACTTTAACCTCCACCACTCTTCCAAGGGGCATTGATTTTGTCTTTTTAATCCACTGCGAACTCCATCTCTCTTCTAAGAAGCATTAAAACCGTCTTGTTTAGCTACTGTGAACTCCACGTCTATTCCACAGTGACTTAAAACCTTTTGGTTAAACCACAGTGAACTTCACAGCTCTTCCAAGGGGCATTGATATTGTCTTTTTATTCCACTGTAACCTCCACCACTCTTCCAAGGGGCATTGATATTGTCTTTTTATTTGTCTGCGACCTCCACCACTCTTCCAAGGGGCATTAATATTGTCTTTTTATTCCACTACGACCTCCACCACTCTTCCAAGGGTCATTGATATTGTCTTTTTATTCCACTGTAACCTCCACCACTCTTTCAAGGGGCATTGATATTGTCTTTTTATTCCACTGCGACCTCCACCTCTCTTCCAAGGGGCATTAAAACCAACATGTTAATATACTGTGACCTCCAAGTCTCTTCCACGAGGCATTGATATTGTCTTTTTATTCCACTGCTACCTCCACATCTCTTTCAAGGGGCATTGATATTGTCTTTTTATTCCACTGCGACCTCCACCTCTCTTCCAAGGGGCATTAAAACCATCTTGTTAATATACTGTGACCTCCAAGTCTCTTCCACGAGGCATTGATATTGTCTTTTTATTCCACTGCGACCTCCACCTCTCTTCCAAGGGGCATTAAAACCAACTTGTTAATATACTGTGACCTCCAAGTCTCTTCCACGAGGCATTGATATTGTCTTTTTATTCCATTGCTACCTCCACATCTCTTCCAGGTGGAATTTATATTGTCTTTTTATTCCACTGCGACCTCCACCACTCTTCTAAGGGGTATTGATATTGTATTTTTAATCCACTGCGACCTCCAACACTCTTCCAAGGGGCATTAAAACAGTTTTGATAAGCTACTGTGACCTCCACGTCTCTTCCAAGGGGCAATAAAACCGTCTGGTTAAACCACTCTGAGCTCCACAGCTCTTCCAAGAGGCATTGATATTGTCTTTTTATTCCACTGCGACCTCCACCACTCTTCCAAGGTTCATTGATATTGTCTTTTTAATCCACTGCGACCTCCACCACTCTTCCAAGGGGCATTAAAACCATCTTGTTAAGCTTCTGTCACCTCCACGTCTCTTCCAACGGGCACTAAAACCGTTTGGTACAACCACTCTGTACTCCACAGACCTTCCAAGGGGCATTGATATTGTCTTTTTATTTCACTGTAACTTCCACCACTCTTTCAAGGGTGCATTGATATTGTATTTTTATTCTACTGTGACCTCCACCACTCTTCCAAGGGGCAATTAAAACCATCTTGTTAAGCTACTGTGACCTCCAAGTCGCTTCCAAGGGGCATTAAAACCATCTGGTTAAACCGCTCTGAGCTCCACAGCTCTTCCAAGGGGCATTGACAATGTCTTTTTATTCCATTGTAACCTTCTGCACTCTTCCAAGTGCATTGATATTGTCTTTTTATTTTACTGCGACCTCCATCACTCTTCCAAGGGGCATTAAAACCGTCTTGTTAAGCTACTGTGACCTCCAAGTTTCTTACACAGGGCATTGATATTGTCTTTTTATTCAACTGTAACCTCCACCACTCTTCCAAGGGGCATTGATATTGTATTTTTAATCCACTGCGACCTCCATCACTCTTCCAAGAAGCATTGAAACCGTCTTGTTAAGCTACTGTGACTTCCAAGTCTATTCCACGGTGCATTAAAACATTCTGGTTAAACCACCGTGAACTCCACAGGTCTTCCAAGGGGCATTGATATTGTCTTTTTATTCCACTCTAACCTCCACCACTCTTCCAAGGGGCACTGATATTGTCTTTTTATTTTACTGCGACCTCCATCACTCTTCCAAGGGCCATTAATATTGTGTTTTTATTCCACTGTGACCTCCACGTCTCTTCCAAAGGGCATTGATATTGTCTTTTTAATTAATTGGAACCTCCACCACTCTTCCAAGGGGCATTGATATTGTCTTTTTATTCCACTGTAACCTCCACCATTCTTCCAAGGGACATTGATATTGTCTTTTTATTCCGCTGTAAGCTCCACCACTCTTCCAAGGGGCATTGATATTGTCTTTTTATTCCACTGTAACCTCCACCACTCTTCCAAGGGGCATTGATATTGTCTTTTTAATCCACTGCGACCTCTACCACTCCTTCAAGGGGCTATAAAACAGTCTTTATAAGCTTCTGTGACCTACACCTCACCGCCAAGGGGCATTTAAATCGCATGGTTAAACCACTCTGAACTCCACAACTCTTCCAAGAGGCATTGATATTGTCTTTTCATTCAACTGTAACCTCCACCACTCTTCCAAGGGGCATTGATATTGTCTTTTTTTTCCACTGCGTACTCCACCACTCTTCCAAGGGGATTTGATAGTCTTTTTAATCCACTGCGACCTCCACCACTCTTCCAAGGTGCATTAAAACCATCTTGTTAAGCTACTGTGACCTCCACGTACCTTCCATGGGGCATTGATATTGTCTTTTTATTCCACTGCGACCTCCACCACTCTTCCAAGGGGCACTGATATTGTCTTTTTAATCCACTGCGACCTCCACCACTCTTCCAAGTGACATTGATATTGTCTTTTTATTCCACTGCGACATTCACCCCTCTTCCAAGGAACATTAATATTGTCTTTTTTTTCCACTGAACCCTCCACCACTCTTGTAAGGGGCATTGATATTTTCTTTATATTCTACTGCGACCTCCACCACTTTTCCAAGGGGCATCGATAATGTCTTTTTATTCCACTGTAACCTCCACCACTCTTCCAAGGGGCATTGATATTGTCTTTTTATTCCACTGAGACTTCAACCACTCTTCCACAAGGCATTGATATTGTCTTTTTATTCCACTGTGACCTCCACGTCTCTTCCAAGGGGAATTAAAACCGTTAATTTAAACCACTCTGAACTCTACAGCTCTTCCAAGGAGCATTGGTAATGTCTTTTTTTTCCACTCTAACCTCCACCACTCTTCCAAGGGGGCATTAACATTGTCTTTTTATTCCACTGCGACCTCCACCACTCTTCCAAGCGGCATTAAGACCATCTTGTTAAGCTACAGTGACCTCCACAACTCTTCCACGGGGCATTGATATTGTCTTTTATTCCACTGTAACCTCCACCTCTCTTCAAAGGGGCATTAAAATGGTCTTGTTAAGCTACTGTGACGTCGAATTCTCTTCCAAGGGGCATTAAAACCATCTGGTTAAACCACTCTGAACTCCACAGCTTTTCCAGGGGGCAATTGTTTTGTCTTGTAATTTCACTCTAACCTCCACCACTCTTCCAAGGGGCTTTGACATTGTCTTTTTATTCCACTGCGACCTCCACCACTCTTCCAAGGGGCATTGATATTGTCTTTTTAGTCCAATGCGCACTCCACACCTCTCCAGGGGGCATTAAAACCGTCTTGTTAAGCTACTGTGACCTCCACGTGTCTTCGAAGGGGCATTGATATTGTCTTTTTATTCCACTGAAACCTCCACCACTCTTCCAAGGGGCATTGATATTGTCTTTTTAATCCACTGCGACCTCTGCCACTCCTCCAAGGGGCTTTAAAACAGTCTTCATAAGCTTCTGTGAACTCCACGTCTCTTCCAAGGGGCATTTAAACCGCATGGTTAAACCACTCTGAACTCTACAGCTCTTCCAAGAGGCATTGATATTGTCTTTTTATTCAACTGTAACCTCCACAACTCTTCCAAGGGGCATTGACATTGTGTTTTTATTCCACTGCGACCTCCATCATTCTTTCAAGGGGCATTGATATTGTCTTTTTATTCCACTGCAACCTCCACCACTCTTCCAAAGGGCATTGATATTGTCTTTTTAATCCACTGCGACCTCCACCACTTTTCCAAGGGGCATTAAAAACGTCTTTTTAAGCTACTGTGACCTCCACGTCACTTCCAAGGGGCATTGAAACCATCAATTTCAACCACACTGGACTCCACAGCTCTTGCAAGAGGCATTGATATTGCCTTTTTATTCCATTGTAATCTCCAGCACTCTTGCACAGGGCATTGATATTGTCTTTTTATTCCACTGCGTCTTCCACCACTCTCCCAAGGGGCATTAAAACTGTCTTGTTAAGCTGCTGTAACCTCCATGTCTATTTCACGGGGCATTGATATTGTCTTTTTATTCCACTGCAACCTCCACCACTCCTCCAAAGGGCATTGATATAGTCTTTTTAATCCACTGCAACCTCCACCACTTTTCCAAGTGGCATTAAAAACGTCTTTTTAAGCTACTGTGACTTCCACTTCACTTCCAATGGGCATTAAAACCGTCTGATTAAACCACTCTGAACTCCACAGCTCTTCCAAGGGGCATTGGTATTGTCTTTTTATTCCACTCTAACCTCCACCACTCTTCCAAGGGACATTGATATTGTCTTTTTAATCCACTGCGACCTCCACCACTCTTCCAAGTGGCATTAAAACCGTCTTGTTTAGCTACTGTCACCTCCACGTCCCTTCCACGGGGCATTGATATTGTTTTTTAATTCCACTGCGACCTCCACAACTCTTCCAAGGGGCATTGATATTCTCTTTTTAATCCAATGCGAACTCCACCACTCTTCCAAGGCCATTAAAACAGTCTTGTTAACTACTGTGACCTCCAAGTCTCTTCAAAGGGGCATTAAAACCGTCTGGTTAAACCACTCTGAACTCCACAGCTCTTCCAAGGGGCATTGATATTGTCTTATTTTTCCACTGCGACCTCCACCACTCTTCCAAGGGGCATTAAAACCATCTTGTTAAGCTACTGTGACCTCCACGTGTCTTCCACGGGGCATTGATATTGTCTTTTTAATCCACTGTGACCTCCACCACTTTTCCAAGGGGCATTAAAACCGACTTGTTAATCTACTTTGACCTCCACATCTCTTCCAAGGGGCAATAAAACCATCTGGTTAAACCACTCTGAACTCCACAGCTCTTCCAAGGGGCATTTGTATTGTCTTTTTATTCCACTCTAACCTCCACCACTCTTCCAAGGGGCATTGACATTGTCTTTTTATTCCACTGCGACCTCCATCATTCTTTCAAGGGGCATTGATTTTGTCTTTTTATTCCACTGCAACCTCCACCACTCTTCCAAAGGGCATTGATATTGTCTTTTTAATCCACTGCGACCTCCACCACTTTTCCAAGAGGCATTAAAAACGCCTTTTTAAGCTACTGTGACCTCCACGTCACTTCCAAGGGGCATTGAAACCGTCAATTTCAACCACACTGAACTCCACAGCTCTTGCAAGAGGCATTGATATTGCCTTTTTATTCCATTGTAATCTCCAGCACTCTTCCACAGGGCATTGATATTGTCTTTTTATTCCACTGCGTCTTCCACCACTCTCCCAAGGGGCATTAAAACTGTCTTGTTAAGCTGCTGTAACCTCCATGTCTATTTCACGGGGCATTGATATTGTCTTTTTATTCCACTGCAACCTCCACCACTCCTCCAAAGGGCATTGATATAGTCTTTTTAATCCACTGCGACCTCCACCACTTTTCCAAGTGGCATTAAAAACGTCTTTTTAAGCTACTGTGACTTCCACGTCACTTCCAATGGGCATTAAAACCGTCTGATTAAACCACTCTGAACTCCACAGCTCTTCCAAGGGGCATTGGTATTGTCTTTTTATTCCACTCTAACCTCCACCTCTCTTCCAAGGGGCATTGACATTGTCTTTTTATTCCACTGCGACCTCCACCACTCTTTCAAGGGGCATTAAAACTGTCTTGCTAAGCTACAGTGACCTCCACATCTCTTCCACTGGGCATTGATATTGTCTTTAAATTCCACTCTAACCTCCACCACTCTTCCAAGGGGCATTGACATTGTCTTTTTATTCCACTGCGACCTCCACCATTCTTCCAATGTGCATTAAAACTGTCTTGTTAAGCTACTGTGACCTCCACTTCTCTTCCAAGGGGCATTGAAACCGTCAATTTCAACCACACTGAACTCCACAGCTCTTCAAGAGGCATTGATATTGTCTTTTTATTCCATTGTAATCTCTAGCACTCTTCCACAGGGCATTGATATTGTCTTTTTATTCCACTGCGTCTTCCACCACTCTCCCAAGGGGCATTAAAACTGTCTTGTTAAGCTGCTGTAACCTCCATGTCTATTTCACAGGGCATTGATATTGTCTTTTTATTCAAATGTAACCTCCACCACTCTTCTAAGGGGCAGTGATATTGTCTTTTTAAACCACTGCGACATCCACCACTCTTCCAAGGGGCATTAAACAGTCTTGATAAGCTACTGTGACCTCTACGTCTCTTCTAAGGGGCAATAAAACCTTCTGGTTAAACCATTCTGTACTCCACCGTTCTTCCAAGGAGCATTGATATAGTCTTTTTATGCGACTGTAACCTCCACCACTCTTCCAAGGGGCATTGATATTGACTTTTTATTCCACTGCGACCTCCAACACTCTTCCAAGGGGCATTGATATTGTCTTTTTAATCCACTGCGACCTCCACCACTCTTCCAAGTGGCATTAAAACCGTCTTGTTTAGCTACTGTGACCTCCACGTCCCTTCCACGGGGCATTGATATTGTTTTTTAATTCCACTGCGACCTCCACAACTCTTCCAAGGGGCATTGATATTGTCTTTTTAATCCAATGCGACCTCCACCACTTTTCCAAGGGGCATTAAAACCGTCTTGTTAAGCTACTGTGACCTCCACGTCTCTTCCAAGGGGCAATAAAACCGTCTGGTTATACAACTCTTAACTCCACAGCTCTTCCAAGGGGCATTGACATTGTTTTTTTATTCCACTGCGACCTCCACCACTCTTCCAAGGGGCATTAAAACTGTTTTGTTAAGCTACAGTGACCTCCACATCTCTTCCACTGGGCATTGATATTGTCTTTTTATTCCACTGTAACGTCTACCACTATTCCAAGGGGCATTGATATTGTTTTTTTATTCCACTGTGACCTCCACCACTCTTCCAAGGGGCATTAATATTTTCTTTTTAATCCAGTGCGACCGCCACCACTCTTCCTTGTGGAATAAAACCGTCATTTTAAGCTACTGTGACCTCCACTTCTCTTCCAAGGGGCATTGAAACCGTCAATTTCAACCACTCTGAACTCCACAGCTCTTGCAAGAGGCATTGATATTGTCTATTTATTCCATTGTAATCTCCAGCACTCTTCCACAGGGCATTGATATTGTCTTTTTATTCCACTGCGTCTTCCACCAATCTCCCAAGGGGCATTAAAAATGTCTTGTTAAGCTGCTGTAACCTCCATGTCTATTTCACGTGGCATTGATATTGTCTTTTTATTCCAATGTAACCTCCACCACTCTTCTAAGGGGCAGTGATATTGTCTTTTTAAACCACTGCGACCTCGACCACTCTTCCAAGGGGCATTAAAACAGTCTTGATAAGCTACTGTGACCTCTACGTCTCTTCTATGGGGCAATAAAACCATATGGTTAAACCATTCTGTACTCCACAGTTCTTCCAAGGAGCATTGATAATGTCTTTTTATTCGACAGTAACCTCCACCACTCTTCAAGGGGCATTGATATTGACTTTTTATTCCACTGCGACCTCCACCACTCTTCCAAGGGGCATTGATATTGTCTTTTTAATCCACTGCGACCTCCACCACTCTTCCGAGTGGCATTAAAACCGTCTTGTTTAGCTACTGTGAACTCTACGTCCCTTCCATGGGGCATTGATATTGTTTTTTAATTCCACTGCGACCTCCACAAATCTTCCAAGGGGCATTGATATTGTCTTTTTAATCCAATGCAACCTCCACCACTTTTCCAAGGGGCATTAAAACCGTCTTGTTAAGCTACTATGACCTCCTCGTCTCTTCCAAGGGGCAATAAAACCGTCTGGTTAAACCACTCTTAACTCCACAGCTCTTCCAAGGGGCATTGGTATTGTCTTTTTCTTCCAATCTAACCTCCACCACTTTTCCAAAGGGCATTGACATTGTTTTTTTATTCCACTGCGACCTCCACCACTCTTCCAAGGGGCATTAAAACTGTCTTGTTAAGCTACACTGACCTCCACATCTCTTCCACTGGGCATTGATATTGTCTTTTTATTCCACTGTAACCTCCACCACTCTTCCAAGGGGCATTGATATTGTTTTTTTATTCCACTGTGACCTCCACCACTCTTCCACTGGGCATTAATATTGTCTTTTTAATACAGTGCGACAGCCACCACTCTTCCTTGTGGCATAAAACCGTCATTTTAAGCTACTGTGACCTCCACGTCTCTTGCAAGGGGCATTAAAACCGTATTGTTAAACCACTCTGAACTCCAAAGATCTTCAAAGGGGCATTGATATTGTCTTTTTATTCCACTGAAACCTCCAACACTCTTCCAAGGGGCATTGATATTGTCTTTTTATTCAACTGAGACTTCCACCACTCCTTCAAGAAGCATTGACATTGTCTTTTTAATCCACTTCGACCTCCACCACTCTTCCAAGGGCATTAAAACAGTCTTGTTAATCTACTGTTAACTCCACGTCTCTTCAAAGGGGCATAAAAGCGGTCAATTTAAACCACTCTCAACTCCGCAGCTCTTGCAAGGGGCATTGATATTGTCTTTTTATTCCACTTTAACCTCCATCACTCTTCCAAGGGGCATTGATATTGTGTTTTTATTCGACTGCGACTTCAACCTCTCTTCTAAGGGGCATTGATATTGTCTTTTTAATCCACTGCGACCTCCACCACTCTTCCAAGAGGCATTAAAACAGTCTTGTTCAGCTTCTGTGACCTCCACGTCTCTTCCAAGGGGCATTAAAACCGTCTGGTTAAACCACTCTAAACTCCACAGCTCTTCCGAGGGGTATTGATATTGTCTTTTTATTCCACTGTAACCTCCACCACTCTTCCAAGGGGCATTGATTTTGTCTTTTTATTCCACAGTGACCTCCACCACTCTTCAAAGGGGCATTGATAATGTCTTTTTAATCCACTGCGACCTCCACCACTCTTCCAAGGGGCTTTAAAACGGTCTTGTTAAGCTACTGTGACGTCGAAGTCTCTTCAAAGGGGCATTAAAAACATCTGGTTAAACCACTCTGAACTCCACAGCTCTTCCAAGGGGCATTTGTATTGTCTTTTTATTCAACTCTAACCTCCACCACTCTTCCATGGGGCATTGACATTGTCTTTTTATTCCACTGCGACCTCCACCACTCTCCAAGGGGCATTAAAACCGTCTTGTTAAGCTACTGTGACATCCACGTGTCTTCAAAGGGGCATTGATAATGTCTTTTTATTCCACTGTAACCTCCACCAATCTTCCAAGGGGCATTGATATTGTTTTTTTACTCCACTGCGACCTCCACCACTCTACCAGGGGGCAATTAAACCGTCTTGATAAGTTACTGTGACCACCACGTCTCTTCCAAGGGGCGTTAAAACCGTCTGGTTATTCCACTCTGAACTCCACAGCTCTTCTAAGGGGCATTATTATTGTCTTTTTATTCCACTGTAAACTCCACCACTCTTCCAAGGGGCATTGATATTGTCTTTTTATTCCACTGCGAGCTTCACCAGTCCTCCAAGGGGCATTAAACCATCTTTTTAAGCTCCTGTGACCTCCACGTCTATTCCACAGGGCATTTTTATTGTCTTTTAATTCCACTGTAACACCCACCACTCGTCCAAGGGGCATTGATATTGTCTTTTTTTTCCACTGCAACTTACACCACTCTTCCAAGAGGCATTGATATTGTCTTTTTAATCCACTGTGACCTCCAGCACTCTTCCAAGGGGCATTAAAACCGTCTTGCTAATCTACTGTGACCTCAACGTCTCTTCCACGGGCCATTGATATTGTCTTTTTAATCCACTGAAACCTCCACCACTCATTCAAGGGGCATTGATATTGTCTTTTTATTCCAAGGTAACCTCCACCACTCTACCAAGGGGCATTGATATTGTCTTTTTATTCCACTGTAATGTCCACCACTCTTCCAAGGGGCACTGATATTGTCTTTTTATTCCACTGCGACCTCCAGCACTCTTCCAATGGGCATTGATATTGTCTTTTTAATCCACTGCGACCTCCACCACTCTTCCAATTGGCATTAAAACAGCCTTGTTAAGCTATTGTGACCTCCATGTCTTTTCCAAGGGGCATTAAAACCGTCTGGATAAACCACTCTGAACTCCACAGCTCTTCCAAGGGGCATTGGTATTGTCTTTTTCTTCCACTCTAACCTCCACCACTCTTCCAAAGGGCATTGACATTGTTTTTTTATTCCACTGCGACCTCCACCACTCTTCCAAGGGGCATTAAAACTGTCTTGTTAAGCTACAGTGACCTCCACATCTCTTCCACTGGGCATTGATATTGTCTTTTTATTCCACTGTAACCTCCACCACTCTTCCAAGGGGCATTGATATTGTCTTTTAATTCCACTGTAACATCCACCACTCATCCCAGGTGCATTGATATTGTCTTTTTATTCCACTGCAACTTACACCACTTTTCCAAGGGGCATTGATATTGTCTTTTTAATCCACTGTGATCTCCAGCACTCTTCCAAGGGGCATTAAAACCGTCTTGCTAAGCTGCTGTGACCTCAACGTATCTTCCATGGGCCATTGATATTGTCTTTTTAATCCACTGAAACTTCCACCACTCATCCAAGGGGCATTGATATTGTCTTTTTATTCCAAGGTAACCTCCACCACTCTTCCAAGGGGCATTGATATTGTCTTTTTATTCCACTGCAATGTCCACCACTCTTCCAAGGGGCACTGATATTGTCTTTTTATTCCACTGCGACCTCCAACACTCTTCCAATGGGCATTGATATTGTCTTTTTAATCCACTGCGACCTCCACAAGTCTTCCAATTGGCATTAAAACAGTCTTGTTAAGCTATTGTGACCTCCACGTCTTTTCCAAGGGGCATTAAAACCGTTTGGATAAACCACTCTGAACTCCACAGCTCTTCCAAGGGGCATTGGTATTGTCTTTTTCTTCCACTCTAACCTCCACCACTCTTCCAGAGGCCATTTACATTGTTTTTTTATTCCACTGCGACCTCCACCACTCTTCCAAGGGGCATTAAACCTGTCTTGTTAAGCTACACTGACCTCCACATCTCTTCCACTGGGCATTGATATTGTCTTTTTATTCCACTGTAACCTCCACCACTCTTCCAAGGGGCATTGATATTGTCTTTTTATTCCACTGTGACCTCCACCACTCTTCCAAGGGGCATTTATATTGTCTTTTTAATCCAGTGCGACCGCAACCACTCTTCCTTGTGGCATAAAACCGTCATTTTAAGCTACTGTGACCTCCACGTCTCTTCCAAGGTGCATTAAAACCGTATTGTTAAACCACTGTGAACTCCACAGTTCTTCCAAGGTTCAATGATATTGTCTTTTTATTCCACTGTAACCTCCAACACTCTTCCAAGGGGCATTGATATTGTCTTTTTATTCAACTGAGACTTCCACCACTCCTTCAAGGAGCATTGACTTTGTCTTTTTAATCCACTTCGACATCCACCACTCTTCCAAGGGGCATTAAAACAGTCTTGTTAATCTACTGTAAACTCCACTTCTCTTCAAAGGGGCATTAAAGCCGTCAATTTAAACCACTCTCAACTCCGCAGCTCTTGCAAGGGGCATTGATATTGTCTTTTTATTCCACTTTAACCTCCACCACTCTTCCAAGGGGCATTGATATTGTCTTTTTATTCCACTGCGACATCAACCTCTCTTCTAAGGGGCATTGATATTGTCTTTTTAATCCACTGCGACCTCCACCACTCTTCCAAGGGGCATTAAAACCGTCTGGTTAAACCACGCTGAACTCCACAGCTCTTCCGAGGGGCATTGATATTGTCTTTTTATTCCACTGTAACCTCCACCACTCTTCCAAGGGGCATTGATTTTGTCTTTTTATTCCACTGCGACCTCCACCACTTTTCAAAGTGGCATTGATATTGTCTTTTTAATCCACTGCGACCTCCACCACTCTTCCAAGGGGCTTTAAAACGGTCTTGTTAAGATACTGTGACGTCGAAGTCTCTTCCAAGGGGCATTAAAACCATCTGGTTAAACCACTCTGAACTCCACAGCTCTTGCAAGGGGCATTTGTATTCTCTTTGTATTCCACTCTAACCTCCACCACTCTTCCAAGGGTCATTGACATTGTCTTTTTATTCCACTGCGACCTCCACCACTCTTCCGAGGTGCATTGATATTGTCTTTTTATTCCACTGTAACCTCCACCAGTATTCCAAGGGGCATTGATATTGTCTTTTTATTCCACTGCGACCTTCACCAGTCCTCCAAGGGGCATTAAAACCATCTTGTTAGCTACTGTGACCTCCACATCTATTCCACGGGGCATTGGTATTGTCTTTTAATTCCACTGTAACATCCACCACTCGTCCAAGGGGCATTGATATTGTCTTTTTTTTCCACTGCAACTTACACCACTCTTGCAAGGGGCATTGATATTGTCTTTTTAATCCACTGTGACCTCCAGCAATCTTCCAAGGGGCATTGAAACCGTCTTGCTAAACTACTGTGACCTCAACGTCTCTTCCACGGGCCATTGATATTGTCTTTTTAATCCACTGAAACCTCCACCACTCATCCAAGGGGCATTGATACTGTCTTTTTATTCCAATGTAACCTCCACCACTCTTCCAAGGGGCATTGATATTGTATTTTTCTTCCTCTGTAATGTCCACCACTCTTCCAAGGGGCACTGATATTGTCTTTTTATTCCACTGCGACCTCCAACACTCTTCCAATGGGCATTGATATTGTCTTTTTAATCCACTGCGACCTCCACCACTCTTCCAAGGGGCATTAAAACTGTCTTGTTAAGCTACAGTGACCCCCACGTCTCTTCCAAGGGGCATTAAAACCGTCTGGATAAACCACTCTGAACTCCACAGCTCTTCCAAGGGGCATTGGTATTGTCTTTTTCTTCCACTCTAACCTCCACCACTCTTCCAAAGGGCATTGACATTGTTTTTTTATTCCACTGCGACCTCCACCACTCTTCCAAGGGGCATTAAAACTGTCTTGTTAAGCTACAGTGACCTCCAAATCTCTTCCACTGGGCATTGATATTGTCTTTTTATTCCACTGTAACCTCCACCACTCTTCCAAGGGGCATTGATATTGTCTTTTTATTCCACTGTGACCTCCACCACTCTTCCAAGGGGCATTGATATTGACTTTTTAATACAGTGCGACCGCAACCACTCTTCCTTGTGGCATAAAACCGTCATTTTAAGCTACTGTGACCTCCACGTCTCTTCCAAGGTGCATTAAAACCGTATTGTTAAACCACTGTGACCTCCACAGTTCTTCCAAGGTTCATTGATATTGTCTTTTTATTCCACTGTAACCTCCAACACTCTTCCAAGGGGCATTGATATTGTCTTTTTATTCAACTGAGACTTCCACCACTCCTTCAAGGAGCATTGACATTGTCTTTTTAATCCACTTCGACCTCCACGACTCTTCCAAGGGGCATTAAAACAGTCTTGTTAATCTACTGTAAACTCCACGTCTCTTCAAAGGGGCATTAAAGCCGTCAATTTAAACCACTCTCAACTCCGCAGCTCTTGGAAGGGGCATTGATATTGTCTTTTTATTCCACTTTAACCTCCACCACTCTTCCAAGGGGCATTGATATTGTCTTTTTATTCCACTGCGACTTCAACCTCTCTTCTAAGGGGCATTGATATTGTCTTTTTAATCCACTGCGAACTCCACCACTCTTCCAAGGGGCATTAAAACTGTCTGGTTAAACCACTCTGAACTCCACAGCTCTTCCGAGGGGCATTGATATTGTCTTTTTATTCCACTGTAACCTCCACCACTCTTCCAAGGGGCATTGATTTTGTTTTTTTATTCCACTGCGACTTCCACCACTCTTCAAAGGGGCGTTGAGATTGTTTTTTAATTCTACTGCGACCTCCACCACTCTTCCAAGGGGCATTGATATTGTCTTTTTTTTCCGCTGCGACCTCCAACACTCTTCCAAGAGGCATTGATATTGTCTTTTTAATCCACTGCAACCTCCACCACTTTTCCAAGGGGCATTAAAACCATTTTGTTAAGCTACTGTGACCTCCACGTCCCTTCCAAGGGGCTTTAAAACCGTCTGGTTTAACTTCTCTGAACTCCACAGCTCTTCCAAGAGGCATTGATATTGTCTTTTTATTCCACTGTCACCTCCACCACTCTTCCAAGGGGCAGTGATATTATCTTTTTATTCCACTGTGACCTCCACTACCCTTCCAAGGGGCATTGATATTGTCTTTTTATTCCACTGTGACCTCCACCACTCTTCCAAGGGGCATTTATATTGTCTTTTTAATCAACTGCGACCTCCACCACTCTTCCAAGGGGCATTAAAACCTTGATGTTAAGCTACTTTGAACACCACTTCAATTCCATGGGGCATTGATATTGTCTTTTTATTCCACTGCGACCTCCACCACTCTACCAAGGGGCATTGATATTGTCTTTTTAATCCACTGCGACCTCCACCACTCTTCCAAGGGGCATTAAAACCGTCTAGTTAAGCTACTGTGACCTCCACGTCTCTTCCAAGGGGCATTAAAACCATCAAGTTAAACCACTCTGAACTCCAAAGCTCTTCCAAGGGGCATTGATATTGTCTTTTTATTCCACTGCGACCTCCACCACTCTTTAAAGTGGCATTGATATTGTCTTTTTAATCAACTGCGACCTCCACCTCTCTTCCAAGGGGCAATAAAACCATCTTGTTAAGCTACTGTGACCTCCACGTCCCTTCCACGGGGCATTGATATTGTCTTTTATTCCACTGCGACCTCCACTACTCTTCCATGGGGCATTAATATTGTCTTTTTAATCCATTGTTACCTCCACGTCTCTTCCAAGGTGCATTAAAACCGTCAATTTAAACTACTCTAAACTCTACAGCTCTTCCAAGGAGCATTGGTATTGTCTTTTTTTTCCACTCTAACTTCCACCACTCTTCCAAGGGGCATTGACATTGTCTTTTTATTCCGCTGCGACCTCCACCACTCTTCCAAGCGGCATTAAGACCATCTTGTTAAGCTACAGTGACCTCCACAACTCTTCCACTGGGCATTGATATTGTCTTTTTATTCCAATGTAACCTCCACCACTCTTCCAAGTGGCATTGATATTGTCTTTTTATTCCACTGCGACCTCCACCACTCTTCCAAAGGGCATTGATTTTGTCTTTTTAATCCACTGCGACCTCCACCACTCTTCCAAGGTCATTAAAACAGTCTTGTTAAGCTACTGTGACCTTCACCTCTCTTCCAAATGGCATTAAAACCGTCTGGTTAAACCACTCTGTACTCCACAGCTCTTCCAAGGGGCATTGATTTTGTCTTTTTATTCCACTGCGACCTTAACCACTCTTCCAATGGGCATTGATATTGTCTTTTTAATTCACTGCGACCTTAACCACTCTTCCACTGGGCATTGATATTGTCTTTTTATTCCACTGTAACCTCCACCACTCTTCCAATTGGCATTGATATTGTCTTTTAATTCCACTGTAACATCCACCACTCGTCCAAGGGGCATTGATATTGTCTTTTTATTCCACTACGACCTACTCCACTCTTCCAAGGGGCATTGATATTGTCTTTTTAATCCACTGTGACCTCCACCACTCTTCCAAAGGGCATTGACATTGTTTTTTTATTCCACTGCGACCTCCACCACTCTTCCAAGGGGCATTAAAACTGTCTTGTTAAGCTACAGTGACCTCCACATCTCTTCCACTGGGCATTGATATTGTCTTTTTATTCCACTGTAACCTCCACCACTCTTCCAAGGGGCAATAATATTGTCTTTTTATTCCACTGTAATGTCCACCACTCTTCCAAGGGGCACTGATATTGTCTTTTTATTCCACTGTAACCTCCAACACTCTTCCAATGGACATTGATATTGTCTTTTTAATCCACTGCGACCTCCACCACTCTTCCAAGGGGCATTAAAACTGTCTTGTTAAGCTACTGTGACCTCCACGTCTCTTCCAAGGGGCAGTAAAACCGTCTGGATAAACCACTCTGAACTCCACAGCTCTTCCAAGGGGCATTGGTATTGTCTTTTTCTTCCACTCTAAACTCCACCACTCTTCCAAAGGGCATTGACATTGTTTTTTTATTCCACTGCGACCTCCACCACTCTTCCAAGGGGCATTAAAACTGTCTTGTTAAGCTACAGTGACCTCCACATCTCTTCCACTGGGCATTGATATTTTCTTTTTATTCCACTGTAACCTCCACCACTCTTCCAAGGGGCATTGATATTGTCTTTTTAATACAGTGCGACCGCAACCACTCTTCCTTGTGGCATAAAACCGTCATTTTTAGCTACAGTGACCTCCACGTCTCTTCCAAGGTGCATTAAAACCGTATTGTTAAACCACTGTGAACTCCACAGTTCTTCCAAGGTTCATTGATATTGTCTTTTTATTCCACTGTAACCTCCAACACTCTTCCAAGGGGTATTGATATTGTCTTTTTATTCAACTGAGACTTCCACCACTCCTTCAAGGAGCATTGACATTGTCTTTTTATTCCACTGCGACCTCCACCACTCTTCCAAGGGGCATTAAAACTGTCTTGTTAAGCTACAGTGACCTCCACATCTCTTCCACTGGGCATTGATATTGTCTTTTTATTCCACTGTAACCTCCACCACTCTTCCAAGGGGCATTGATATTGTCTTTTTAATACAGTGCGACCGCAACCACTCTTCCTTGTGGCATAAAACCGTCATTTTAAGCTACAGTGACCTCCACGTCTCTTCCAAGGTGCATTAAAACCGTATTTTTAAACCACTGTGAACTCCACAGTTCTTCCAAGGTTCATTGATATTGTCTTTTTATTCCACTGTAACCTCCAACACTCTTCCAAGGGGCATTGATATTGTCTTTTTATTCAACTGAGACTTCCACCACTCCTTCAAGGAGCATTGACATTGTCTTTTTAATCCACTTCGACCTCCACCACTCTTCCAAGGGGCATTAAAACAGTCTTGTTAATCTGCTGTAAACTTCACGTCTCTTCAAAGGGGCATTAAAGCCGTCAATTTAAACCACTCTCAACTCCGCAGCTCTTGGAAGGGGCATTGATATTGTCTTTTTATTCCACTTTATCCTCCACCACTCTTCCAAGGGGCATTGATATTGTCTTTTTATTCCACTGCGACTTCAACCTCTCTTCTAAGGGTCATTGATATTGTCTTTTTAATCCACTGCGACCTCCACCACTCTTCCAAGGGGCATTAAAACTGTCTGGTTAACAACTCTGAACTCCACTAGAGATGAGCGTTGTTCTACTCGAACTGTTCGCCAATCTCAAATTCGAGCTGTTTTGTGCGGTGTTCGACCCGTTCGGCGAACACGAACAATTTGAGAAAAATTCGGCTGTTCGAGGTTATGTTCGATAACTGTTCGTGCACCAAAATTATAACTGGATTTTTTCTCAGTAATGATGAAAATTAATGTTAATACGCAGTTTGAGTGTACAGCGAGGTGGGGGGAGGGGCAGGGGATGGATCTCTGCAGGAACAATGAAGATCTCCATTTTTATTTCTCTTTCCCGCATTTACAGTGGGGAGGTGCAATCTGTCAGCCTATCAGCAGCGCACACACGGAGCGAAGTGCTTTTTTTCACACAAGCAAGGGCATGTGTCATTGGCAGTGTATGTCACATGTCCTTGCCCTATAAGACCAAGCCATTTTCCCCGTCGCCACCATTTTCTCACTGCTGCAGCTGCGTGTTAGACGGCACCGCTGTTGCTGTGTGCGCTGTACCTTGTTAATTTCAAGCCAATTTTCGCACAAATCTACAGATAGCTTGGGAGTAGGGAATAGTTGTGATTGCAGTCCTTTTAAGGACTAGGTTACAGCATTTCCTACGACTTTTATCAGGCAGGTCTGTGCTCTTAAATAGATAGATTGTGGGAGTAAAGACTAATTGTAATTGGAGTCCTTTTCAGGACTAGGTTACATCAGTTCCTATCAGTTTTTGCCAGGCAGGTCTGTGCCAGTGCTGTGCAAGTTTTTTTCACAGCATTTGGCTGAATCTAGCAAAGCTAATCCTTTTTGGCCTATTGCAGAGTGTGTTAGTCAGTGGAGTAGCCTATCTGTGTTGCAAGATATACCACCTGTGTATAGAATACCAATTTTTTTACTGCACCTAGTGAAGTAAAATCTTTTGGGCATAGCATCATTCTATTAGTCCATCTATACTGACCTCCATCAGGTTGCAAATTGAATATAATTTTTTTCTGCATCTAGCTCTGAAAAAATATTGGGCTTCTAGCTGTGTGTGGGACTTGTTGTATTAGTCCATCTATACTGACCTCCATCAGGTTGCAAACTGCATATATTTTTTTCTTCATCTACCTCTGAAAAAATTTGGGCTTCTAGCTGTGTGTGGGACTTGTTCTATTAATCCATCTATACAGACCTCCATCAGGTTGCAAACTGAATATATTTTTTTCTGCATCTACCTCTGAAAAAATATTTGGCCTTCTAGCAGTGTGTGGGACTTTCTCTATTAGTCCATCTATACTGACCTCCATCAGGTTGCAAATTAAAAATATTTTTTATCTGCATCTAGCTCTGAAAAAATATTTGGCCTTCTAGCAGTGTGTGGGACTTTCTCTATTAGTCCATCTATACTGACCTCCATCAGGTTGCAAATTAAAAATAATTTTTATCTGCATCTAGCTCTGAAAAAATATTTGGGCTTCTAGCTGTGTGTGGGACTTGTTCTATTAGTCCATCTATACTGACCTCCATCAGGTTGCAAATTGAATATAATTTTTTTCTGCATCTAACCCAGCCAATAGTTTTGGCCTAATACCACAGTTTGGCCACTCAGCTCTGCTCGGTTCCCATCCATTGTTTTTTTGTGCAAACAACTCCAGAGTTGTGAATTAGTTAACCACCAAAATGAGTGGAAAAAGGCCTGCTGCTGGTGGAAAGGGGAATAGGCGTGTTGGGAAGGGGAAAAAAGGTTGTGTCCGTGGGGTAGGTGTTAAAGCAACAGTAACATCTGCAGAAGAAAGACCATCTTCCAGCCAAACTAAAATGTCTACTTCTTTTAGCGGACAATGTGATAAGATCCCTTTCTTACGGCCACGCCAATCGCTACAAATTCCAGATGAGGCACAAAAACAGCAGGTGCTTCAACGGATATCAAGTGCCCCTTTAAGTGGGCTCTCCTCCACATCAACTTCAACATCACAAATACTCCAGTCCTCAAAGGTGTCACCCCAATCGCACTTGCTTCCTCACAGCTCCCAAATCTCCAGCTGCCCGTCTGAGTATGAGGTAGAACAGATGGTTGAGTCTGCAGAGCTGTTTACTCATACTATAGCCTGGGAATCAGAGGTCGACTCCAGCGCTTCTGTGAATCCAGACGAGGAAATGATCTGCACTGATGCCCAGAATCTTTATGAGTCGGATCCAGGACCAGACGCAGAAGGTTCTGACCATAATGTAGACCCTCATTCCCAAACTGTAACTCCTGTTGGTGGAGACAATGAGGAAGACGATGATAAGACTCAAATACCTGATTGGAGCGACAACTTTATTTTTTTCTCAGGGCAGGAACAGGTTGGCTCTGAGGACGACGGGTGTGATAACGCACAGGGTGATGATGATGAGGTTGGAGATCCCACTTACTGTCAACCCACAGTCAGCCAAGAGATGAGGTCAGCAGAGGAGGTGGAGGAAGATGCTAGTGACGACGAGGTCAGGTTGCGCCTTCCTGGACAGAGACGTAGTACTGGAAGCACGTCAACAACTGCATCCTCAAACACAACTCTGCCTCTCACCACAAGTCGTGGTGGCTCTTCAGGTCGCATGGGTGCTAAGCCTTGCATAGCCTGGGCATTTTTTCAGATCGATAAAGATGACCCAACTCGTGTTATCTGTAACATTTGTCAGCAAAAGCTAAGTAGAGGCCAAAAAATACATAGTTTGAGTACTTCATGCATGAACCGGCACATGGACATGAAGCATAAGTTGCAGTGGGAAGCTCAGTGTGCTACAATGCGGCCTAGCCGGCCGGGCCAACCACCGTCTGCCATATCTTGTGCATCCGCGGCCTCTTCATCCTCTGTGACTGGGGGGACAGCAATCACACCTGTTTTGGGGCGCAGACCTGCCACCTCTTTACCCGCAACAGCCAGCGTGATTGGCAGGTCATCATTTTCTTTGGAGGTGGTAACACCAGCTGGTGTTGAGCGCTGTCCGACATCGATAGCACCACCTTTGGATCAAGGCAACCTAACTTGTCCGCCTGCATCTTCCTCACAGACCGGCAGTTTGCCGGGGACACCCTTATCAACCCCGTCTAAGCACAATAGCCAGCCCTCGGTCCCTCAGATGTGGACAAGTAAAAGACCATTTCCTCCTAGCCATGAGAAAGCTAAGAGGTTGAATTTCACCATCTGCAAGCTCTTGGCTACAGAAATGCTGCCTTTCTGCCTGGTGGACACAGAGGATTTTCGAGACCTTATGTCCGTCGCAGTGCCCCAGTACCAGATGCCCAGTCGGCACTACTTCTCAAAGAAAGGTGTGCCTGCGCTCCACCAGCATGTCGCACACAACATCACCGCTTCTTTGAGAAACTCTGTGTGTGACAGGGTGCATTTCACCACAGACACTTGGATGAGTAGGCATGGACAGGGGCGTTACATGTCGCTGACTGGGCACTGGGTAACTATGGTGACAGCAGGACAAGGGGCTGCTGTCCAAGTCTTGCCGTCCCCACGAGTTGTGCGTCAATCCTCTTTATGTCAAAGTTCCTCCACTGCTTCTGCCTCCTCAACCTCCTCTCGGTCTTCCACCTGCACCCAAAGCCTGTCTGGTCATGCCACAAGCTTTCTAACTGCGCAGAAGGGATCCTGCACACCTCCTTACTATGCTGGCAGTAGGGCTCAACGTCATCAGGCGGTTTTTACATTGAAATGTCTGGGAAATGTGAGTCATACAGCTGAGGAGTTGTGGTCAGCTCTGGAGAACGAATTTCATGAATGGTTGTCTCCACTGGACCTGAAACCAGGGAAGGCCGTGTGCGACAATGCTGCAAACCTGGGTGCGGCCCTTCGCCGGGGCAATGTCACACACGTGCCTTGTATGGCTCACGTGTTGAACCTGGTTGTCCAGCAATTTTTAGCCCACTATCCCAGACTAAATGGCCTTCTGCATAGGGCACGGTCGCTGTGTGCTCACTTCCGCCGTTCGCATCCCGCAGCTCAGCGACTTACATCTCTACAGAAGTCGTTGGGCCTGCCACTTCACCGGCTAAAATGCGATGTGCCTACCCGGTGGAATTCAACTCTGCACATGTTGCAGTGACTGTGGCAGCACCGACAAGCCCTGGTGCAATACGTTCTGACGTATAGCCTGGGCCAACGAGATCCAGAGGTGGGGCAAATCACGCTGGAGGAGTGGTCTCAGATCAGGGACCTATGCACCCTTCTGCACAGTTATGAAATGGCGACGAAGATGTTTAGTGCTGACGATGCCATTATCAGCATGACTATTCCGGTGATTTACATGCTGGAGCACATGTTAAACAGAATTCGGAGTCAGGTGGTGGCACAAGAGGAGGTGGAGGAAGTAGAGGAGGAGGAGTTGCATGCGGAAGGGCTAACATCTGCAAGGTCCAGACGGTCGGCAGCACCAATGCGGCAGGCATGTGAGGGTGGGGGAGATGGTTTTACCAGGGCGCATGGTAGCAGCCAAACTAGTGAGGAAGGTGCAGGAGCCCAGGAAGAAGTGGAGGACGAACTGATGGAAGACTCATCAGATGAGGGAGACCTTGATCACATTTCTGTTGTGTGAGGTTGGGGGGAGAGGACAGAGGAAGGAAGCATGATTGTTACCTCGCCACCAACACAACAGGGACTTGGTGCTCCTGGATGCGCAACACACATGAGTGCCTTCTTGCTGCACTACCTGCAACATGACCCTCGAATTGTGAGAATTAGAAATAATCCTGACTACTGGGTTGCCACACTGTTAGATCCCCGGTACAAAAGTAAATTTGCAGAAATTATTCCTGCCATAGAAAGGGATGCACGCATGCAGGAGTATCAGCAGAGACTGTTGCAGAATCTTACATGTGCTTTTCCACAAAATACCAGTGGTGCACGTAGTGAATCTCACAGTTCCAACTTGCCAACCGTGGGACCGTCAAGTGTTCAGCACTCAAACCGTAACAGAACCACAGTATCTGCTGGTAACATCAATTTTGCGGAATCATTTCACCACTTTTTTAGCCCACCCTTTGCCAAGCCACAGGAGACAAGAAGTCTGACACATAGTCAACGCCTAGAGACGATGGTACAGGAGTATCTCCAAGTAAACATTGAAGCCATGACTGTGTCACTGGACCCTTGCTCTTTTTGGGCTTCCAATCTGGATAAATGGCCGGAGCTAGCCACTTACGCCTTGGAGATCTTGTCATGCCCCGCAGCCAGCGTTCTGTCTGAACGTGTGTTCAGCGCTGCTGGTGGTGTGCTGACAGATAAGCGCACGCGGCTCTCCACTGATAATGTAGACAGACTAAAGATGAACAAATCATGGATCCGAAACGACTTTTCTACCCCTGTGTCATCCTGGGGAGAGTAAAAGCTTGATGATTGGTTAAAATCACCCTACCAACCGTTTTAAGCTTTAAAATTACTAATCATGTTTATCTGTATCTTGGCTGGAAAATAATTTGGGCTTTGTAGCAGTGTGCAGCACTGATTCTATTAGGTCATCTATAATAAGCTTCACCAGATTTAAAATTACTAATCATGTTTATCTGTATCTTGACTGGAAAATAATTTGGGCTTTGTAGCAGTGTGCAGCACTGATCCTATTAGGCCATCTATACTAAAGCTTCACCAGATTTAAAATTAATAATCATTTTTAGCTGCATCTAGCCCGGAAAACAATTTTGGGGCTCCGAGATGCGCAAGACACATAAGTGCCTTCTTGCTGCACTACCTGCAGCATGACCCTCATATTGTCAGAATTCGAAGTATTCATGACTACTGGGTTGCCACACTCTTAGATCCCCCAAACTTTTCGATCAACCTATTCATTTTAATAAAGACGAAAAAAATGGTCATTTTTGAAATTATAAGCATTAGCAGGTTGTTAGAAACTGAAATCAAACAGTTTTCAACTCAAAACTTTATTCTAGGTGATGTTACATTTTCACATAGGACCCCTTGTTCGAAAGGAGCTTCTGAACTCTCTCGTCCATTGAATTTGTCAGGTTTTGGATGGTTTCTGCTTCAATTGTTTTGCATGAGGACAGAATACCCTCCCAGAGCTGTTGCTTAGATGTGAACTGCCTCCCGCCATCATAGACACTCCTTTTAATGATGCTCCAAAGGTTCTGAATGGGGTAGAGGTCAGGGGAGCATGGGGGTCACACCATAAGTTTGTCCCATTTTATGCCCATATCAGCCAGAGATGCAGATGTTTTATGTGCAGCATGAGATGGTGCATTATCATGCAAAAAAATTATCTTGCTGTGAAATACACGGTTCTTCTTCTTGAACCATGGCAGGAAGTGCTGTTTGAGAAAATCCACATACATTATGGAGTTCATCTTTAGCGCCTTCAGGGATCCTAAAGGGGCCGACAATCTCTCTCCCCATGATTCCAGCCCAAAACATTACTCCACCTCCTCCTTGTTGGCGCTGTAGCCGTGTTTGCGTGGGGTGTCCATCAACCAGCCATCCTCCACTCCATCCATCTGGACCATCGAGCGTTGCACGGCACTCATCCGTGAACAAAACAGTTTTGAAATCAGTCTTCATGTAATGTTTGGCCCACTGGAGCCATTTCTTCTTGTGTGAAGTGGATAGAGGAGGTCGACAAGATGGCGTATGCACAGCTGCAAACCTCTGAAGGACCCTGCATCTTGTTGTTCGGGGGACGTTGGAGGCACCAGCAGCTTCAAAAACTTGTCTGCTGCTATGGCTTTTTTGCCGCTGCTCTTTCAACCTGACGTAATTGCCTGTAGGAAAGAGTCCTCAATTTGCCCTTATCAGCACGCACACGTGTGTACTGTGAATCAGCTACATACTTCTTGATTGCCAAGATACTTCATCCTGATCATCGTACAATGTTGATTGTAGTCATGCCTTGACCTAAACACTCCACAATTTGTTGCTTCTCAGCAGCCGACACATCCTTTTTCTTTCCCATTTTGGCAGAAAATGTAGGCTGCTTAATAATGTGAGACAGCCTTCTTAAGTAGTCTTGCCTTTCATTGGACACACCTGCCAAACTAATTAGCACAGGTGTCTGCAATTGCTTACAGTGATATAAAGAGCCCTGACACACATCACCATCAATGAGTTTAACTGACAAATAAACAAATTCTTCCCTTATCACTCCTAAACACTTTTTGCATAATAATTTGGAACACAGTGTACATGTGCTTTTCCACAAAACACCAGTGGTTCACGTAGTGAATCTTACAGTTCTAACTTGCCAACCGTGGTCTGTATGGAGTTGTTCAATAAAGGGCCCAAAATTAAGATAACATAGATGGGAGAGGTCTCTATGAATAGGAATTCCTAAGTATTTGATACCCTGTGAGGGCCAGGCAAAGGGAAAGTTGGACTGGATGGAATCCTATATGGATTTGGGGAGGGAGACATCGAGGGCCTCAGACTTCGCTGCATTGATTTTAAAATTTGACCATGTAACAAAGTGATCTATTTCAGCCATAACAGCATGGATGGATATATGTGATTGAGTGATATATACTAGGACATCATCAGCAAATAGAGAGCACTTGTACTCGGTGCCTCCTACCTCAATCCACCTAATATTGGGGTTATGGCGAATTGATGAGAGCAGGTGCTCCGTCACAGGATGTATAAGAGAGGGGACAGAGAACATCCCTGCCTTGTCCCATTGGTGATTGTGAAAGGTGATGAAAATGTTCTGACGCGACCCCTGGGCCTTGGGACACCCGGAGCCGGACCCTTTTTGGTGGATGCTGGTGGTTGTAGTCTCCGTGGCGGCAACCCGGTTCCGTGGCTCAGGGCAGTCAAACCAGTGGCGGAACTATTTATGTGGTTTTGATGTTTAAATGTCCGACTACGTCACCCGTGGATTGCGGTCAGAGTGAACCGCCGCTCCAGGGCAGACCGCTGAGGCTGGTGTTGTGGGTGCAGCAGAGCGTAGCATAACTCCCCACGGGAGGAGTATAGCCTCAGGGCAGTGTATGCGGAGGATGGGGGTGATGGTGCAGGGCAGCAGCAGTAATGACACGGAGTCAGTGATGCAGTCCAGGGCCTTTACTCACAGTTCTTATTATCCAGACCACGTCTGCAGGTAATGGCTGCCCACGTCGTACTGTGCTCACCAGGTGAGGGGCTCAGACAACTCCCAGATAACTTTGGAGTGCTTCACAGGACCCCCTTTGTGTGTCCTTTGTCTGGCCTTTCTTACCAACCCTTCTGTCCGGCTGCCTCGGGCCTCCTCTTGGTAAACTTGGCGCCAGTTTCCCTGACCCTATGTGGTGCCTTCCTAGCGGGTGTAGCGAGGGGCTGCGCCACATAAAATGTCACAGCCTCCTGTTTCTAGCTGAGGGTCGTTTCCTGCCTCCACTAGTTTCGGGGACTGGTCTCCCCCTTTGGCCTGACCCCTCCACGCAGGTGGATTCGGGCGTGCGGTGGCGACTCGCCCGTCCGCACCCCTGAGATCCCTTTGTTCCTCGTTCCTGGAGCCTTCTCCGCTCCTCTTCCTTCCTTCTCCCTCTTCCAGGCCTGGGCCTCTGTTACTAGGCCCGCCTCCGGAGCAGAGCTCATGCAGAGCCCCTGCTCCCTGCCACTTCTGCTCAGACTTCTCTGCACTGAACTAAGATGGTGCCCACCTTTTATACTCCCTTCTCAATGCACCCAGGAACTGCTTCCTCCCTGCTCCTGCACTACAGGGTTCCCCTTCCTCAGTGTTCCCTCCCCCCACTCCAGCCAGGGACAGGGACTGTCGTGCCCATCTCAGGGGCATATTGGTCGCCCTGCCCCACGGCAATGTGGTGTAATGCATGCAGGTGTCGGGTCCCGATCCACACTACATCCTTACCTGAGAGTTAGATATCACACCTCTGGGTGAGGTGCAATACCTCTGTAGCAACCGAGCCCTCAGGGTGCTACAGTTCCATTTATCTTCAGCCTAGGTGACGTATTGCGATACAGGGCCGTGATTTTGGCTATAAAAGGGTCCCCTAGACCCCTACCCCAAGCTTTTTAAGAGAATCATATATGGCGTGCCAGGAGACTCTATGGAATGCTTTCTCAGCATCCAACGAGAGTATCTAATTACAAATTTTTAACTGCATCTAGCCCAGGAAATACTTTGTGCCTAGTAGCAGTGTCTGCTAGTCAGCGGATTATCCCGGCTGTTAACCAAGCTACACCACCTGTAGTTTGGACACTTAATTATTTCAAAGGAAATGCTTCGGGACCACGGGATACTCAGTGAAGAGCATCAGGAGGCACCCCAAGGCATAGGGGCTGGGACTGGCAGTAGGATGCCTTGCGGTGGACAGCCGAGCTCGATCCTTATAAAAGCTTTTTAACTGCAGCAGCTTTAGTGGACGCTACTGGAGCTGGAATTACGCGGCTGCTGGCATGAGACTTGCCCTCCAATAGATCCTTGTAAATGGATTTAAAGTGTATTCATTCAAATTAGAGAGACAATTTAAATTAAAAAGCTTAGAGCTGCCTCCACCACAGGGGGGGCTCGCTCGACCCACCAGCGGACAGGCACCAGTATTGGGAGATGGGGGCTGGCCGTCAGGGTTCACCGTGGCTCTGGCACAAACCCGGCGACGCGGAGGTGGCACGGGCAGGAGCGGACTGAACGTGTCGGCTTCTCACTTTTTGGATTTTAGAAGGGCATGACATGCCTATATCTGTGTCTCCCCCTCCTTTTACTCCTCCACCTCTTTTCTTTTCGCATGACTATATGTACTTGTCACTTTTCCATGTGTTAGTTGTGTCTTCTGAGCAGTTTGTCAGCTTTTGGACACCTTTGAAGGTGTTTTCTATGTGTTTCTATGTGTTTTTGTTTGCCTGCCATTGGTTTTAACGGTGTTCGAAGGTGTTCGACGAACAGTTCGACGAACAGTTCGGCGAACACACGGGTGTTCGACGAACCGAACCGAACTCGAACACTACGGGGGTGGCTCAACACTAAACTCCACAGCTCTTCCGAGGGGCATTGATATTGTCTTTTTATTCCACTGTAACCTCCACCACTCTTCCAAGGGGCATTGATTTTGTCTTTTTATTGCACTGTGACTTCCACCACTCTTCAAAGGGGCATTGAGATTGTTTTTTAATTCTACTGCGACCTCCACCACTCTTCCAAGGGGCATTGATATTGTCTTTTTTTTCCGCTGCGACCTCCCCCACTCTTCCAAGGGGCGTTAAAACTGTCTTGTTAAGCTACACTGACCTCCACATCTCTTCCACTGGGCATTGATATTGTCTTTTTATTCCACTGTAACCTCCACCACTCTTCCAAGGGGCATTGATATTGTCTTTTTATTCCACTGTGACCTCCACCACTCTTCCAAGGGGCATTGATATTGTCTTTTTAATCCAGTGCGACCGCAACCACTCTTCCTTGTGGCATAAAACCGTCATTTTAAGCTACTGTGACCTCCACGTCTCTTCCAAGGTGCAATAAAACCGTATTGTTAAACCACTGTGAACTCCACAGTTCTTCCAAGGTTCAATGATATTGTCTTTTTATTCCACTGTAACCTCCAACACTCTTCCAAGGGGCATTGATATTGTCTTTTTATTCAACTGAGACTTCCACCACTCCTTCAAGGAGCATTGACATTGTCTTTTTAATCCACTTCGACCTCCACCACTCTTCCAAGGGGCATTAAAACAGTCTTGTTAATCTACTGTAAACTCCACTTCTCTTCAAAGGGGCATTAAAGCCGTCAATTTAAACCACTCTCAACTCCGCAGCGCTTGCAAGGGGCATTGATATTGTCTTTTTATTCCACTTTAACCTCCACCACTCTTCCAAGGGGCATTGATATTGTCTTTTTATTCCACTGCGACATCAACCTCTCTTCTAAGGGGCATTGATATTGTCTTTTTAATCCACTGCGACCTCCTTCACTCTTCCAAGGGGCATTAAAACCGTCTGGTTAAACCACGCTGAACTCCACAGCTCTTCCGAGGGGCATTGGTATTGTCTTTTTATTCCACTGTAGCCTCCACCACTCTTCCAAGGGGCATTGATTTTGTCTTTTTATTCCACTGCGACCTCCACCACTCTTCAAAGGGGCATTGATATTGTCTTTTTAATCCACTGAGACCTCCACCACTCTTCCAAGGGGCTTTAAAACGGTCTTGTTAAGATACTGTGACGTCGAAGTTTCTTCCAAGGGGCATTAAAACCATCTGGTTAAACCACTCTGAACTCCACAGCTCTTCCAAGGGGCATTTGTATTGTCTTTTTATTTTTTATTCCACTCTAACCTCCACCACTCTTCCAAGGGGCATTGACATTGTCTTTTTATTCCACTGCGACCTCCACCACTCTTCCAAGGGGCATTGATATTGTCTTTTTATTCCACTGTAACCTCCACCAGTATTCCAAGGGGCATTGATATTGTCTTTTTATTCCGCTGCGACCTTCACCAGTCCTCCAAGGGGCATTAAAACCATCTTGTTAAGCTACTGTGACCTCCACATCTATTCCACGGGGCATTGGTATTGTCTTTTAATTCCACTGTAACATCCAGCACTCGTCCAAGGGGCATTGATATTGTCTTTTTTTTCCACTGCAACTTACACCACTCTTGCAAGGGGCATTGATATTGTCTTTTTAATCCACTGTGACCTCCAGCAATCTTCCAAGGGGCATTGAAACCGTCTTGCTAAACTACTATGACCTCGACGTCTCTTCCACGGGCCATTGATATTGTCTTTTTAATCCACTGAAACCTCCACCACTCATCCAAGGGGCATTGATACTGTCTTTTTATTCCAATGTAACCTCCACCACTCTTCCAAGGGGCATTGATATTGTCTTTTTATTCCACTGTAATGTCCACCACTCTTCCAAGGGGCACTGATATTGTCTTTTTATTCCACTGCGACCTCCAACACTCTTCCAATGGGCATTGATATTGTCTTTTTAATCCACTGCGACCTCCACCACTCTTCCAAGGGGCATTAAAACAGTCTTGTTAATCTGCTGTAAACTCCACGTCTCTTCAAAGGGGCATTAAAGCCGTCAATTTAAACCATTCTCAACTCCGCAGCTCTTGGAAGGGGCATTGATATTGTCTTTTTATACCACTTTAACCTCCACCACTCTTCCAAGGGGCATTGATATTGTCTTTTTATTCCACTGCGACTTCAACCTCTCTTCTAAGGTTCATTGATATTGTCTTTTTAATCCACTGCGACCTTCACCACTCTTCCAAGGGGCATTAAAACTGTCTGGTTAACCACTCTGAACTCCACAGCTCTTCCGAGGGGCATTGATATTGTCTTTTTATTCCACTGTAAACTCCACCACTCTTCCAAGGGGCATTGATTTTGTCTTTTTATTCCACTGTGACTTCCACCACTCTTCAAAGGGGCATTGAGATTGTTTTTTAATTCTACTGCGACCTCCACCACTCTTCCAAGGGGCATTGATATTGTCTTTTTTTTCCGCTGCGACCTCCCCCACTCTTCCAAGGGGCATTAAAACTGTCTTGTTAAGCTACACTGACCTCCACATCTCTTCCACTGGGCATTGATATTGTCTTTTTATTCCACTGTAACCTCCACCACTCTTCCAAGGGGCATTGATATTGTCTTTTTATTCCACTGTGACCTCCACCACTCTTCCAAGGGGCATTGATATTGTCTTTTTAATCCAGTGCGACCGCAACCATTCTTCCTTGTGGCATAAAACCGTCATTTTAAGCTACTGTGACCTCCACGTCTCTTGCAAGGTGCATTAAAACCGTATTGTTAAACCACTGTGAACTCCACAGTTCTTCCAAGGTTCAATGATATTGTCTTTTAATTCCACTGTAACCTCCAACACTCTTCCAAGGGGCATTGATATTGTCTTTTTATTCAACTGAGACTTCCACCACTCCTTCAAGGAGCATTGACATTGTCTTTTTAATCCACTTCGACCTCCACCACTCTTCCAAGGGGCATTAAAACAGTCTTGTTAATCTACTGTAAACTCCACTTCTCTTCAAAGGGGCATTAAAGCCGTCAATTTAAACCACTCTCAACTCCGCAGCGCTTGCAAGGGGCATTGATATTGTCTTTTTATTCCACTTTAACCTCCACCACTCTTCCAAGGGGCATTGATATTGTCTTTTTATTCCACTGCGACATCAACCTCTCTTCTAAGGGTCATTGATATTGTCTTTTTAATCCACTGAAACCTCCACCACTCATCCAAGGGGCATTGATACTGTCTTTTTATTCCAATGTAACCTCCACCACTCTTCCAAGGGGCATTGATATTGTCTTTTTATTCCACTGTAATGTCCACCACTCTTCCAAGGGGCACTGATATTGTCTTTTTATTCCACTGCGACCTCCAACACTCTTCCAATGGGCATTGATATTGTCTTTTTAATCCACTGCGACCTCCACCACTCTTCCAAGGGGCATTAAAACAGTCTTGTTAATCTGCTGTAAACTCCACGTCTCTTCAAAGGGGCATTAAAGCCGTCAATTTAAACCACTCTCAACTCCGCAGCTCTTGGAAGGGGCATTGATATTGTCTTTTTATTCCACTTTAACCTCCACCACTCTTCCAATGGGCAGTGATATTGTCTTTTTATTCCACTGCGACTTCAACCTCTCTTCTAAGGGTCATTGATATTGTCTTTTTAATCCACTGCGACCTCCACCACTCTTCCAAGGGGCATTAAAACTGTCTGGTTAACCACTCTGAACTCCACAGCTCTTCCGAGGGGCATTGATATTGTCTTTTTATTCCACTGTAAACTCCACCACTCTTCCAAGGGGCATTGATTTTGTCTTTTTATTCCACTGTGACTTCCACCACTCTTCAAAGGGGCATTGAGATTGTTTTTTAATTCTACTGCGACCTCCACCACTCTTCCAAGGGGCATTGATATTGTCTTTTTTTTCCGCTGCGACCTCCCCCACTCTTCCAAGGGGCATTAAAACTGTCTTGTTAAGCTACACTGACCTCCACATCTCTTCCACTGGGCATTGATATTGTCTTTTTATTCCACTGTAACCTCCAACACTCTTCCAAGGGGCATTGATATTGTCTTTTTATTACACTGTGACCTCCACCACTCTTCCAAGGGGCATTGATATTGTCTTTTTAATCCAGTGCGACCGCAACCACTCTTCCTTGTGGCATAAAACCGTCATTTTAAGCTACTGTGACCTCCACGTCTCTTCCAAGGTGCATTAAAACCGTATTGTTAAACCACTGTGAACTCCACAGTTCTTCCAAGGTTCAATGCTATTTTCTTTTTATTCCACTGTAACCTCCAACACTCTTCCAAGGGGCATTGATATTGTCTTTTTATTCAACTGAGACTTCCACCACTCCTTCAAGGAGCATTGACATTGTCTTTTTAATCCACTTCGACCTCCACCACTCTTCCAAGGGGCATTAAAACAGTCTTGTTAATCTACTGTAAACTCCACTTCTCTTCAAAGGGGCATTAAAGCCGTCAATTTAAACCACTCTTAACTCCGCAGCTCTTGCAAGGGGCATTGATATTGTCTTTTTATTCCACTTTAACCTCCACCACTCTTCCAAGGGGCATTGATATTGTCTTTTTATTCCACTGCGACATCAACCTCTCTTCTAAGGGGCATTGATATTGTCTTTTTAATCCACTGCGACCTCCTTCACTCTTCCAAGGGGCATGAAAACCGTCTGGTTAAACCACGCTGAACTCCACAGCTCTTCCGAGGGGCATTGATATTGTCTTTTTATTCCACTGTAACCTCCACCACTCTTCCAAGGGGCATTGATTTTGTCTTTTTATTCCACTGCGACCTCCACCACTCTTCAAAGGGGCATTGATATTGTCTTTTTAATCCACTGCGACCTCCACCACTCTTCCAAGGGGCTTTAAAACGGTCTTGTTAAGATACTGTGACGTCGAAGTCTCTTCCAAGGGGCATTAAAACCATGTGGTTAAACCACTCTGAACTCCACAGCTCTTCCAAGGGGCATTTGTATTGTCTTTTTATTCCACTCTAACCTCCACCACTCTTCCAAGGGGCATTGACATTGTCTTTTTATTCCACTGCGACCTCCACCACTCTTCCAAGGGGCATTGATATTGTCTTTTTATTCCACTGTAACCTCCACCAGTATTCCAAGGGGCATTGATATTGTCTTTTTATTCCGCTGCGACCTTCACCAGTCCTCCAAGGGGCATTAAAACCATCTTGTTAAGCTACTGTGACCTCCACATCTATTCCACGGGGCATTGGTATTGTCTTTTAATTCCACTGTAACATCCACCACTCGTCCAAGGGGCATTGATATTTTTTTTTTTTTCCACTGCAACTTACACCACTCTTCCAAGGGGCATTGATATTGTCTTTTTAATCCACTGTGACCTCCAGCAATCTTCCAAGGGGCATTAAAACCATCTTGCTAATCTACTGTGACCTCAACGTCTCTTCCACGGGCCATTGATATTGTCTTTTTAATCCACTGAAACCTCCACCACTCATCCAAGGGGCATTGATACTGTCTTTTTATTCCCATGTAACCTCCACCACTCTTCCAAGGGGCATTGATATTGTCTTTTTATTCCACTGCGACCTCCACCACTCTTCCAAGGGGCATTAAAACTGTCTTGTTAAGCTACAGTGACCTCCACGTCTCTTCCAAGGGGCATTAAAACCGTCTGGATAAACCACTCTGAACTCCACAGCTCTTCCAAGGGGCATTGGTATTGTCTTTTTCTTCCACTCTAACCTCCACCACTCTTCCAAAGGGCATTGACATTGTTTTTTTATTCCACTGCGACCTCCACCACTCTTCCAAGGGGCATTAAAACTGTCTTGTTAAGCTACAGTGAACTCCACATCTCTTCCACTGGGCATTGATATTGTCTTTTTATTCCATTGTAACATCCACCACTCTTCCAAGGGGCATTGATATTGTCTTTTAATTCCACTGTAACATCCACAACTCATCCAAGGTGCATTGATATTGTCTTTTTATTCCACTGCAACTTACACCACTCTTCCAAGGGGCATTGATATTGTCTTTTTAATCCACTGTGACCTCCAGCACTCTTCCAAGGGGCATTAAAACCGTCTTGCTAAGCTGCTGTGACCTCAACATCTCTTCCACGGGCCATTGATATTGTCTTTTTAATCTACTGAAACCTCCACCACTCATCCAAGGGGCATTGATATTGTCTTTTTATTCCAAGGTAACCTCCACCACTCTTCCAAGGGGCATTGATATTGTCTTTTTATTCCACTGTAATGTCCACCACTCTTCCAAGGGGCACTGATATTGTCTTTTTATTCCACTGCGACCTCCAACACTCTTCCAATGGGCATTGATATTGACTTTTAATCCACTGCGACCTCCACCACTCTTCCAATTGCCATTAAAACAGTCTTGTTAAGCTATTGTGACCTACACGTCTTTTCCAAGGGGCATTAAAACCGTTTGGATAAACCACTCTGAACTCCACAGCTCTTCCAAGGGGCATTGGTATTGTCTTTTTCTTCCACTCTAACCTCCACCACTCTTCCAGATGGCATTGACATTGTTTTTTTATTCCACTGCGACCTCCACCACTCTTGAAAGGGGCATTAAAACTGTCTTGTTAAGCTACACTGACCTCCACATCTCTTCCACTGGGCATTGATATTGTCTTTTTATTCCACTGTAACCTCCACCACTCTTCCAAGGGGCATTAATATTGTCTTTTTATTCCACTGTGACCTCCACCACTTTTCCAAGGGGCATTGATATTGTCATTTTTTTCCACTGCAACTTACACCACTCTTGCAAGGGGCATTGGTATTGTCTTTTTAATCCACTGTGACCTCCAGCAATCTTCCAAGGGGCATTGAAACCGTCTTGCTAACCTACTGTGACCTCGACGTCTCTTCTACGGGCCATTGATATTGTCTTTTTAATCCACTGAAACCTCCACCAGTCATCCAAGGGGCATTGATACTGTCTTTTTATTCCAATGTAACCTCCACCACTCTTCCAAGGGGCATTGATATTGTCTTTTTATTCCACTGTAATGTCCACCACTCTTCCAAGGGGCACTGATATTGTCTTTTTATTCCACTGCGACCTCCACCACTCTTCCAAAGGGCATTGACATTGTTTTTTTATTCCACTGCGACCTCCACCACTCTTCCAAGGGGCATTAAAACTGTCTTGTTAAGCTACAGTGACCTCCACATCTCTTCCACTGGGCATTGATATTGTCTTTTTATTCCACTGTAACCTCCACCACTCTTCCAAGGGGCATTGATATTGTCTTTTTATTCCACTGTAATGTCCACCACTCTTTCAAGGGGCACTGATATTGTCTTTTTATTCCACTGTAACCTCCAACACTCTTCCAATGGGCATTGATATTGTCTTTTTAATCCACTGCGACCTCCACCACTCTTCCAAGGGGCATTAAAACTGGCTTGTTAAGCTACTGTGACCTCCACGTCTCTTCCAAGGGGCAGTAAAACCGTCTGGATAAACCACTCTGAACTCCACAGCTCTTCCAAGGGGCATTGGTATTGTCTTTTTCTTCCACTCTAACCTCCACCACTCTTCCAAAGGGCATTGACATTGTTTTTTTATTCCACTGCGACCTCAACCACTCTTCCAAGGGGCATTAAAACTGTCTTGTTAAGCTACAGTGACCTCCACATCTCTTCCACTGGGCATTGATATTGTCTTTTTATTCCACTGTAACCTCCACCACTCTTCCAAGGGGCATTGATATTGTCTTTTTAATACAGTGCGACCGCAACCACTCTTCCTTGTGGCATAAAACCGTCATTTTAAGCTACAGTGACCTCCACGTCTCTTCCAAGTTGCATTAAAACCGTATTGTTAAACCACTGTGACCTCCACAGTTCTTCCAAGGTTCATTGATATTGTCTTTTTATTCCACTGTAACCTCCAACACTCTTCCAAGGGGCATTGATATTGTCTTTTTATTCAACTGAGACTTCCACCACTCCTTCAAGGAGCATTGACATTGTCTTTTTAATCCACTTCGACCTCCACCACTCTTCCAAGGGGCATTAAAACTGTCTTGTTAATCTACTGTAAACTCCACGTCTCTTCAAAGGGGCATTAAAGCCGTCAATTTAAACCACTCTCAAATCCGCAGCTCTTGGAAGGGGCATTGATATTGTCTTTTTATTCCACTTTAACCTCCACCACTCTTCCAAGGGGCATTGATATTGTCTTTTTATTCCACTGCGACTTCAACCTCTCTTCTAAGGGGCATTGATATTGTCTTTTTAATCCACTGCGACCTCCACCACTCTTCCAAGGGGCATTAAAACTGTGTGGTTAAACCACTCTGAACTCCACAGCTCTTCCGAGGGGCATTGATATTGTCTTTTTATTCCACTGTAACCTCCACCACTCTTCCAAGGGGCATTGATTTTGTCTTTTTATTCCACTGCGACTTCCACCACTCTTCAAAGGGGAATTGAGATTGTTTTTTAATTCTACTGCGACCTCCACCACTCTTCCAAGGGGCATTGATATTGTCTTTTTTTTCCGCTGCGACCTCCAACACTCTTCCAAGAGGCATTGATATTGTCTTTTTAATCCACTGCGACCTCCACCACTTTTCCAAGGGGCATTAAAACCGTTTTGTTAATCTACTGTGACCTCCACGTACCTTCCAAGGGGCTTTAAAACCATCTGGTTTAACTTCTCTGAACTCCACAGCTCTTCCAAGAGGCATTGATATTGTCTTTTTATTCCACTGTCACCGCCACCACTCTTCCAAGGGGCAGAGATATTATCTTTTTATTCCACTGCCACCTCCACTACCCTTCCAAGGGGCATTGATATTGTCTTTTTATTCCACTGTGACCTCCACCACTCTTCCAAGGGGCATTTACATTGTCTTTTTAATCAACTGCGACCTCCACCACTCTTCCAAGGGGCATTAAAACCTTGATGTTAAGCTACTTTGAACACCACGTCAATTCCATGGGGCATTGAAATTGTCTTTTTATTCCACTGCGACCTCCACCACTCTACCAAGGGGCATTGATATTGTCTTTTTAATCCACTGCGACCTCCACCACTCTTCCAAGTCGCATTAAAACCGTCTAGTTAAGCTACTGTGACCTCCACGTCTCTTCCAAGGGGCATTAAAACCATCAAGTTAAACCACTCTGAACTCCAAAGCTCTTCCAAGGGGCATTGATATTGTCTTTTTATTCCACTGCGACCTCCACCACTCTTTAAAGTGGCATTGATATTGTCTTTTTAATCAACTGCGACCTCCACCTCTCTTCCAAGGGGCAATAAAACCATCTTGTTAAGCTACTGTGACCTCCACGTCCCTTCCACGGGGCATTGATATTGTCTTTTATTCCACTGCGACCTCCACTACTCTTCCAAGGGGCATTGATATTGTCTTTTTAATCCATTATTACCTCCACGTCTCTTCCAAGGGGCATTAAAACCGTCAATTTAAACTACTCTAAACTCTACAGCTCTTCCAAAGAGCATTGGTATTGTCTTTTTTTTCAACTCTAACTTCCACCACTCTTCCAAGGGGCATTGACATTGTCTTTTTATTCCACTGCGACCTCCACCACTCTTCCAAGCGGCATTAAGACCATCTTGTTAAGCTACAGTGACCTCCACAACTCTTCCACGGGGCATTGATATTGTCTTTTTATTCCAATGTAACCTCCACCACTCTTCCAAGGGGCATTGATATTGTCTTTTTATTCCACTGCAACCTCCACCACTCTACCAAAGGGCATTGATTTTGTCTTTTTAATCCACTGCGACCTCCACCACTCTTTCAAGGTCATTAAAACAGTCTTGTTAAGCTACTGTGACCTTCACTTCTCTTCCAAGGGGAATTAAAACCGTCTGGTTAAACCACTCTGTACTCCACAGCTCTTCCAAGGGGCATTGATTTTGTCTTTTTATTCCACTGCGACCTTAACCACTCTTCCAATGGGCATTGATATTGTCTTTTTAATTCACTGTGACCTTAACCACTCTTCCACTGGGCATTGATATTGTCTTTTTATTCCACTAGAACCTCCACCACTCTTCCAAGGGGCATTGATATTGTCTTTTAATTCAACTGTAACATCCACCACTCGTCCAAGGGGCATTGATATTGTCTTTTTGTTCCACTATGACCTACACCACTCTTCCAAGGGGCATTGATATTGTCTTTTTAATCCACTGTGACCTCCACCACTCTTCCAAAGTTCATTGACATTGTTTTTTTATTCCACTGCGACCTCCACCACTCTTCCAAGGGGCATTAAAACTGTCTTGTTAAGCTACAGTGACCTCCACATCTCTTCCACTGGGCATTGATATTGTCTTTTTATTCCACTGTAACCTCCACAACTCTTCCAAGGGGCATTGATATTGTCTTTTTATTCCACTGTAATGTCCACCACTCTTCCAAGGGGCACTGATATTGTCATTCTATTCCACTGTAACCTCCAACACTCTTCCAATGGGCATTGATATTGTCTTTTTAATCCACTGCGACCTCCACCACTCTTCCAAGGGGCATTAAAACTGTCTTGTTAAGCTACTGTGACCTCCACGTCTCTTCCAAGGGGCAGTAAAACCGTCTGGATAAACCACTCTGAACTCCACAGCTCTTCCAAGGGGCATTGGTATTGTCTTTTTCTTCCACTCTAACATCCACCACTCTTCCAAAGGGCATTGATATTGTATTTTATTCCACTGCGACCTCCACCACTCTTCCAAGGGGCATTAAAACTGTCTTGTTAAGCTACAGTGACCTCCACATCTCTTCCACTGGGCATTGATATTGTCTATTTATTCCACTGTAACCTCCACCACTCTTCCAAGGGGCATTGATATTGTCTTTTTAATACAGTGCGACCGCAACCACTCTTCCTTGTGGCATAAAACCGTCATTTTAAGCTACAGTGACCTACACGTCTCTTCCAAGGTGCATTAAAACCGTATTGTTAAACCACTGTGAACTCCACAGTTCTTAAAAGGTTCATTGATATTGTCTTTTTAATCCACTGTAACCTCCAACACTCTTCCAAGGGGCATTGATATTGTCTTTTTATTCAACTGAGACTTCCACCACTCCTTCAAGGAGCATTGACATTGTCTTTTTAATCCACTTCGACCTCCACCACTATTCCAAGGGGCATTAAAACAGTCTTGTTAATCCGCTGTAAACTCCACGTCTCTTCAAAGGGGCATTAAAGCCGTCAATTTAAACCACTCTCAACTCCGCAGCTCTTGGAAGGGGCATTGATATTGTCTTTTTATTCCACTTTAACCTCCACCACTCTTCCAAGGGGCATTGATATTGTCTTTTTGTTCCACTGCGACTTCAACCTCTCTTCTAAGGGTCATTGATATTGTCTTTTTAATCCACTGCGACCTCCACCACTCTTCCAAGGGGCATTAAAACTGTCTGGTTAACCACTCTGAACTCCACAGCTCTTCCGAGGGGCATGGATATTGTCTTTTTATTCCACTGTAAACTCCACCACTCTTCCAAGGGGCATTGATTTTGTCTTTTTATTCCACTGCGACTTCCACCACTCTTCAAAGGGGCATTGAGATTGTTTTTTAATTCTACTGCAACCTCCACCACTCTTCCAAGGGGCATTGATATTGTCTTTTTTTTCCGCTGCGAACTCCAACACTCTTCCAAGAGGCATTGATATTGTCTTTTTAATCCACTGCGACCTCCACCACTTTTCCACTTTTCCAAGGGGCATTAAAACCGTTTTGTTAAGCTACTGTGACCTCCACGTCCCTTCCAAGGGGCTTTAAAACCGTCTGGTTTAACTTCTCTGAACTCCACAGCTCTTCCACGGGGCATTGATATTGTCTTTTTATTCCAATGTAACCTCCACCACTCTTCCAAGGGGCATTGATATTGTCTTTTTATTCCACTGCGACCTCCACCACTCTTCCAAAGGGCATTGATTTTGTCTTTTTAATCCACTGCGACCTCCACCACTCTTCCAATGGGCATTAAAACCGTCTTGCTAAACTACTGTGACCTCAATGTCTCTTCCACGGGCCATTGATATTGTCTTTTTATTCATCTGAAACCTCCACCACTTATCCAAGGGGCATTGATATTGTCTTTTTATTCCAATGTAACCTCCATCACTCTTCCAAGTGGCATTAAAACAGTCTTGTTAAACTACTGTGACCTTGACCTCTCTTCCAAGGGGCATTAAAACTGTCTGGTTAAACCACTCTGTACTCCACAGCTCTTCCAAGGGGCATTGATTTTGTCTTTTTATTCCACTGCGACCTTAACCACTCTACCACTGGGCATTGATATTGTCTTTTTATTCCACTGTAACCTCCACCACTCTTTCAAGGGGCATTGATATTGTCTTTTAATTCCACTGTAACATCCACCACTTGTCCAAGGGGCATTGATATTGTCTTTTTATTCCACTACGACCTACACCACTCTTCCAAGGGGCATTGATATTGTCTTTTTAATCCACTGTGACCTCCACCACTCTTCCAATGGTCATTATTACCGTCTTGCTAAACTACTGTGACCTCAATGTCTCTTCCACGGGCCATTGATATTGTCTTTTTATTCAACTGAAACCTCCACCACTCATCCAAGGGGCATTGATATTGTCTTTTTATTCCAATGTAACCTCCAGCACTCTTCCAAGTGGCATTGATATTGTCTTTTTAATTCACTGCGACCTCCACGTCTCTTCCAAGGGGCATTAAAACCGTCTGGTTAAACCACTCTGAAGATCACAGCTCTTCCAAGGGGCATTGATAATGTCTTTTTATACCACTGTAACCTCCACCTCTCATCAAAGGGGCATTGATATTGTCTTTTTATTCCAATTTAACCTCCACCACTCTTCCAAGGGGCATTGATATTGACAATTTATTCCACTGTAATGTCCACCACTCTACCAAGGGGCACTGATATTGTCTTTTTATTCCACTGCGACCTCCAACACTCTTCCAAGGGGCATTGATATTCTCTTTTTAATCCACTGCCACCTCCACCACTCTTCCAAGGGGCATTAAAACAGTCTTGTTAAGCTACTGTGACCTCCACTCTCTTCCACGGGGCATTGATATTGTCTATTTATTCCAGTGACCTCCACCACTCTTCCAAGGGGCATTGATATAGTCTTTTTAATCAACTGTGACCTTCACCACTCTTCCAAGGTGCATTAAAACCGTCTTGTTAAGCTACTGTGACCTCCACGTCTCTTCCAAGGGGCACTAAAACCGTCTGGTTAAAACTCTCTGAACTCCACAGCTCTTCCAAGGGGCATTGGTATTGTCTTTTTATTCCACTCTAACATCCATCACTCCTCCAAGGGGCAATGACATTTTCTTTTTATTCCACTGCGACCTCCACCATTCTGCCAAGGGGCATTAAAACTGTCTTGTTAAGCTACAGTGACCTCCACATCTCTTCCACTGGGCATTGATATTGTCTTTTTATTCCAGTGTAACGTCCACCACTCTACCAAGGGGCATTGATATTGTATTTTTATTCCACTACGACCTCCACCACTCTTCCAAGGGGCATTGATATTGTCTTTTTAATCCACTGCGACCTCCACCACTATTCCAAGGGGCATTAAAACCATCTTGATAAGCTACTGTGACCTCCACGTCTCTTCCACGGGGCATTGATATTGTCTTTTTATTCCACAGTAACCTCCACCACTCTTCCAAGGGGCATTGATATTGTCTTTTTATTCCATTGCGACCTCCACCACTCTTCCAAGGGGCATTGATATTGTCTTTTTAATCCACTGCGACCTCCACCACTCTTCCAAGGGGCATTAAAATCGTATGCTTAAACCACTCTGAACTCCACAGATCTTACAAGGGGCATTGATATTGTCTTTTTATTCCACTGTAACCTCCAACACTCTTCCAAGGGGCATTGATATGGTCTTTTCATTCAACTGAGTATTCCACCACTCCTTCAAGGAGCATTGACATTGTCTTTTTAATTCACTTCGACCTCCACCACTCTTCTAAGGGGCATTAAAACAGTCTTGTTAATCTACTGTGAACTCCACGTCTCTTCCAAGGGGCATTAAAACCGTCAATTTAAACCACTCTCAACTCCGCATCTCTTGCAAGGGGCATTGATATTGTCTTTATATTCCACTGTAACCTCCACCAATCTTCCAAGGGGCATTGATATTGTCTTTTTATTCCACTGCGACCTTCACCACTCTTCCAAGGGGCATTGATATTGTCTTTTTAATCCACTGCGACCTCCACCACTCTTCCATGTAACTTTAAAACCGTCTATTTAAGCTACTGTGACCTCCACGTTTCTTCCAAGGGGCATTAAAACCATATGGTTAAACCACTCTGAACTCAACAGATCTTCCAATGGGCATTGATATTGTCTTTTTATTCCACTGTAACCTCCACCACTCTTCCAAGGGGCATTGATATTGTCTTTTTGTTCCACTGCGACCTCCACCACTCTTCCATGGTACATTAAAAAGATCTTGTTAAGTTACTGTGACCTTCATGTCTCTTCCACAGGGCATTGATTTTGTCTTTTTATTCCACTGTAACCTCCAATACTCTTCCAAGGGGCATTGATATTGTCTTTTTATTCAACTGAGACTTCCACCACTCCTACAAGGAGCATTGACATTGTCTTTTTAATCCACTTCGACCTCCACCACTCTTCCAAGGGGCATTAAAACAGTCTTGTTTATCTACTGTGAACTCCACGTCTCTTCCAAGGGGCATTAAAACCGTCAATTTAAAACACTCTCAACTCCGCAGCTCTTGCAAGGGGCATTGATATTGTCTTTTTATTCCACTGTAACCTGCACCACCCTTCCAAGGGGCATTGATATTGTCTTTTTATTCCACTGCTACCTTCACCACTCTTCCAAGGGGCATTGATATTGTCTTTCTAATCCACTGCGACCTCCACCACTCTTCCATGTAACTTTAAAATCGTCTATTTAAGCTACTGTGACCTCCACGTCTCTTCCAAGGGGCATTAAAACCATATGGTTAAACCACTCTGAACTCAACAGATCTTCCAATGGGCATTGATATTGTCTTTTTATTCCACTGTGACCTCCACCACTTTTCCAAGGGGCATTGATATTGCCTTTTTATTCCACAGCGACCTCCAACACTCTTCCATGCTACATTAAAAAGATCTTGTTAAGCTACTGTGACCTCCATGTCTCTTCCACAGGGCATTGATATTGTATTTTTATTCCACTGTAACCTCCAATACTTTTCCAAGGGGCATTGATATTGTCTTTTTATTCAACTGAGACTTCCACCACTCCTACAAGGAGCATTGCCATTGTCTTTTTAATCCACTTTGACCTCCACCACTCTTCCAAGGGGCATTAAAACAGTCTTGTTAATCTACTATAAACTCCAAGTCTCTTCCAAGGGTCATTAAAACCATCAATTTAAACCACTCTCAACTCCGCAGCTCTTGCAAGGGGCATTGATATTGTCTTTTTATTCCACTGTAACCTCCAGCACTCTTCCAAGGGGCATTGATATTGTCTTTTTATTCCACTGCGACTTCCACCTCTCTTCCAAGGGGCATTAAAACAGTCTTGTTAAGCTATTGTGATATCCACGTCTCTTCCACAGGGCATTGATATTGTCTTTTTATTCCACTGCAACCTACACTACTCTTCCAAGGGGCATTGATATTGTCTTTTTAATCCAGTGCGACCTCCACCACCCTTCCATGTGGCATTAAAACCGTCTTGTTAAGCTACTGTGACCTCCACTTCTCTTTCAAGGAGCATTAACATCATCAATTTAAACCACTCTGAAATCCACAGCTCTTGCAATGGGCATTGATATTGTCTTTTTATTCCACTGCGACTTCGACCACTCTCCCAAGGGGCATTAAAACCATCTTGTTAAGCTACTGTAACCTCCATGTCTATTCCACGTCGCATTGATATTGTCTTTTTATTCCACTGTAACCTCCACCACTCTTCCAATGGGCATTGATGTTGTCTTTTTAATCCACTCAGACCTCCACCACTTTTCCAAGGGGCATTAAAACAGACTTGATAAACTACTGTGACCTACACGTATCTTCCAAGGGGCATTAAAACCATCTGGTTAAACCACTCTTTACTCCACAGCTCTTCCAAGCGGCATTGATATTATCTTTTTATTCGACTATAACCTCCACCACTCTTCCAAGCGGTCATTGATATTGACTTTTTACTCCACTGCGACCTCCACCACTTTTCCAATGGGCATTGATATTGTCTTTTTAATCCTCTGCGAACTCCACCACTCTTCCAAGATGCATTAAAACCGTCTTCTTTAGCTACTGTGACCTTCATGTCTCTTCCACAGGGCATTGATATTGTCTTTTTATTCCACTGCGACTTCCACCTCTCTTCCAAGGGGCATTAAAACAGTCTTGTTAAGCTACTGTGATATCCACGTCTCTTCCACAGGGCATTGATATTGTCTATTTATTCCACTGCAACCTCCACTACTCTTCCAAGGGGCATTGATATTGTTTTTTTAATCCAGTGCGACCTCCACTGCTCTTCCATGTGGCATTAAAACCGTCTTGTTAAGCTACTGTGACCTCCACTTCTCTTCCAAGGAGCATTAAAATCATCAATTTAAACCACTCTGAAATCCACAGCTCTTGCAAGGGGCATTGATATTGTCTTTTTATTCCACTGCGACTTCCACCACTCTCCCAAGGGGCATTAAAACCATCTTGTTAAGCTACTGTAACCTCCATGTCTATTCCACGTCGCATTGATATTGTCTTTTTATTCCACTGTAACCTCCACCACTCTTCCAATGGGCATTGATGTTGTCTTTTTAATCTACTCAGACCTCCACCACTCTTCCAAGGGGCATTAAAACAGACTTGATAAACTACTGTGACCTACACGTATCTTGCAAGGGGCATTAAAACCGTCTGGTTACACCACTCTTTACTCCACAGCTCTTCCAAGGGGCATTGATATTATCTTTTTATTCGACTATAACCTCCACCACTCTTCCAAGCGGTCATTGATATTGACTTTTTACTCCACTGCGACCTCCACCACTTTTCCAATGGGCATTGATATTGTCTTTTTAATCCACTGCGAACTCCACCACTCTTCCAAGTGGCATTAAAACCGTCTTCTTTAGCTACTGTGACCTCCACGTCCCTTCCACGGGGCATTGATATTGTATTTATATTCCACTTCGACCTACACCACTCTTCCAAGGGGCATTGATATTGTCATTTTAATCCACTGCGACCTCCCCACTTTTCCAAGGGGCATTAAAACCGTCTTGTTAAGCTACTGTGACCTCCACGTCTCATTCAAGTGGCAATAAAACTGTCTGGTTAAACCACTCTCAACTCCACAGCTCTTCTAAGGGGCATTGGTATTGTCTTTTTATTCCACTGTGACCTCCACCATTCTTCCAAGGGGCATTAAAACTGTCTTGTTAAGCTAGAGTGACCTCCACATCTCTTCCACGGGGCATTGATAATGTCTTTTTATTCCACTGCGACCTCCACCACTCTTCCAAGAGGCATTGATATTGTCTTTTTATTCCACTGCGATCTCCACCACTCTTCCAAGGGGCATTGATACTGTATTTTTAGTCTACTGCGGCCTCCGACACTCTTCCAAGGGGACTTAAAATCGTCTTGTTAAACCGCTCTGAACTCCACAGCTCTTCCAAGGGGCATTGATATTGTCTTTTTATTCCACTGTAACCTCCACAACTCATCCAAGGGTATTGATATTGTCTTTTTATTCCACTGCGACCTCCACCACTCTTCCAAGGGGCATTGATATAGTCTTTTTAATCCACTGCAACCTCCACCACTCTTCCAAAGAGCATTAAAACCATCTTATTAAGCCACTGTGACCTCCACGTCTCTTCCAAGTAGCATTAAAACTTTCTGGTTAAACCACAGTGAACTCCACATCGCTTCCAATTGGTATTGATATTGTCTTTTTATTCCACTGTAACCTCCACCACTCTTCCAAGGGGGAATTGAAATTGTCTTTTTATTCCACTGCGACCTCCACCACTCTTCCAAGGAACAGTGATATTGTCTTTTTATTCCACTGCGACCTCCACTACTAGTCCAAGTGTCATTGATATTGTCTTTTTATTCCCCTGTAGCCTCCACCATTCTTCCAAGGGGCATTGATATTGTCTTTTTAATCCACTGCGACCTCCACCACTCTTCCAATGGCATTAAAACCATCTGGTTTAACCACTCTGAACTCCACAGCTCTTCCAAAGGGCAATGATATTGTCTTTTTATTCCACTGCGACCTCCACCACTCTTCCAAGGGGCATTAAAACCATCTTGTTAAGCTACTGTGACCTCCACACCTCTTCCACGGGGCATTGATATTGTCTTTTTAATACACTGTAACCTCCACCACTCTTTCGATGGGCATTGATATTGTCTTTTTATTCCACTGCGACCTCCACCATTGTTCCAAGGGGCATTAATATTGTCTTTTTAATCCACTGCGACCTCCACCACTCTTCCAAGGGGCATTAAAACCATCTTTTTAAGCTATTGTGACCACCACATCTCTTCCCCGGGGCATTGATATTCTCTTTTTATTCCACTGTAACCTGAAACACTCTTCCAAGGGGCATGGATATTGTCTTTTTATTCAACTGCGACCTCCACCACTCTTCCAAGGGGCATTGATATTGTCTTTTTATTCCACTGCGACCTCCACCACTCGTCCAAGGGTCATTGATATTGTCTTTTTATTCCACTGTAGCCTCCACCACTCTTCCAAGGGGCATTGATATAGTCTTTTTAATCCACTGCGACCTCCACCACTCTTCCAAGGGGCATTAAAACCAACTTGTTAAGCTACTGTGACCTCCACATCTCTTACACGGGGCATTGATATTGTCTTTTTATTCCACTGAAACCTCCACCACTCTTTCAATGGGCATTGATATTGTCTTTTTATTCCACTGTGACCTCCACTATTGTTCCAAGGGACATTGATATTGTCTTTTTAATCCACTGCGACCGCCACCACTCTTCCAAGGGGCATTAAAACCGTCTTTTTAAGCTATTGTGACCTCCACATCTCTTCCACGGGGCATTGATATTGTCTTTTTATTCCACTGTAACCTCCACCACTCTTCCATGGTACATTGATATTGTCTTTTTATTCCACTGCGACCTCCACCACTCTTCCAAGTGTCATTGATATTGTCTTTTTAATCCTCAGCGACCTCCACCACTCTTCCAAGGGGCATTAAAACCATTTTGTTAAGATAGTGTGCCCTCCAGGTCTCTTTCTAAGGGCATTAAAACCGTCAATTTAAAACACTCTGAACTCCACAGCTCTTGCAAGGGGCATTGATATTGTCTTTTTATTCCACTGTAACCTCCACCACTCTTCCAAGGGGCATTGATATTGTCTTTTTAATCCACTGAGACCTCCACCACCCTTCCAAGGGGCATTAAAATCGTCTTGTTAAGATATTGTGATCTCCACATCTCTTCCACGGGCATTGATATTGTCTTTTTATTTAACTGTATCCTCCACCACTATTCCAAGGGGCATTGATATTGTCTTTTTATTCCACTGTAAACTCCACCACTCTTCCAAGGGGCATTGATACTGTCATTTTATTCCACTGTAACGTCCACCACTCTTTCAAGGGGCATTGATATTGTGTTTTTATTCCACTGCAACCTCCACCACTCTTTTAAGGGGCATTGATATTGTCTTTTTAATCCACTGCAACCTCCACCACTCTTCCAAGGGTTATTAAAACCATCTTGTTAAGCTACTGTGACCTCCAAGTCTTTTCCATGAGGCATTGATATTGTCTTTTTATTCCACTGCGACCTCCACCACTCTTCCAAGTGGCATTGATGTTGTCTTTTTAATCCACTGTGACCTCCATCACTCTTACAAGGGTCATTAAAACAGTCTTGTTAAGCCACTGTGACCTCCACGTCTCTTCCAAGGGGCATTAAAACCGTCTGGTTAATCCACTCTGAACTCCACAGCTCTTCCAAAGGGCATTGATATTGTCTTTTTATTCCATTGCGACCTCCACCACTCTTCCAAGGGGCATTAATATTGTCTTTTTAACACATTGTGACCTTAACCACTCTTTAAAGGGGCATTAAAACCGTCTTGTTAAGCTATTGTGACCTCCACATCTCTTCCATGGGGCATTGCTATTGTCTTTTTATTCCACTGTAACCTCCACCACAAGTCCAAGGGTCACTGATATTGTCTTTTTTATTCCACTACGACTTCCACCTCTCTTCCACGGGGCATTTAAACCGTCTTGTTAAGCTACTGTGACCTCCACGTCTCTTTCACTGGGCATTGATATTGTCATTTTTCTCCACTGTAACCTCCACCACTTTTCCAAGGGGCATTGATATTGTCTTTTTATTCCACTGCGATCTCCACCACTGTTCCAAGGGACATTAAAACTGTCTTGTTAAGCTACAGTGACCTCCAATTCTTTTCCACTGGGCACTGATATTGTCTTTTTATTCCACACCGACCTCCACCACTCTTCCAAGGGGCATTGATATTGTCTTTTTAATCCACTGTGACCTCCAACACTCCTCCAAGGGGCATTAAAACCGTCTTGTTAAGTTATTCTAACCTCCACATCTCTTACACGGGGCATTGATATTGTCTTTTTATTCCACTGCGACCTCCACCACTGTTCCAAGGGACATTAAAACTGTCTTGTTAAGCTACAGTAACCTCCAGTTCTCTTCCACTGGTCATTGATATTGTCTTTTTATTCCACACCGACCTCCACCACTCTTCCAAGGGGCATTGATATTGTCTTTTTATTCCACTGTAACCTCCACCACTCTTCTACGGGGCATTGATATTGTCTTTTTATTCCACTGCGACCTCCACCACTCTTCCAAGGGGCATTGATATTGTCTTTTTAATCCACTGCGACCTCCAGCACTCTTCCAAGGGGCAATAAAACCGTCTTGTTACGCTATTGTGACCTCCACATCTCTTCCACAGGGCATTGATATTGTCTTTTTATTCCACTGTAACCTCCACCACTCTTCCACGGGGCATTGATATTGTCTTTTTATTCCACTGCGACCTCCACCACTCTTCAAAGGGGCATTGATATTGTCTTTTTAATCCACTGCGACCTCCAGCACTCTTCCAAGGGGCATTAATACCATCTTGTTAAGCTATTGTGACCTCCACACCTCTTCCACGGGGCATTGATATTGTCTTTTTATTCCACTGTAACCTCCACCACTCTTCTAAGGGTCATTGATATTGTGTTTTTATTCCACTGTGACCTCCACCACCCTTCCAAGGGGCATTGCTATTGTCTTTTTAATACACTGTGACCTCCACCACTCTTCCAAGGGGCATTAAAACCGTCTTTTTAAGCTATTGTGACCTCCACATCTCTTCCAAGGGGCAATAAAACCGTCTGGTTAAACCTCTTTGAAATCCACAGTTCTTCCAAGTGGCATTGATATTGTCTTTTTATTCCAATGTAACCTGCACCACTCTTCCAAGGGTCACTGATATTATCTTTTTATTCCACTGAGACCTCCAACACTTTTCCTAGAGGCATTGATATTGTCTTTTTAAACCTCTGCGACCTCCACCACTCTACCAAAGGGCATTTAAACCGTCTTGTTAAGCTACTTTGACCTCCACGTCTCTTCCTAGGGGCATTAAAACCGTCAATTTAAACCACTTCGAACTCCACAGCTCTTGCAAGGGGCATTGATATTGTCGTTTCATTCCACTGTAACCTCCAGCACTAGTCCAAGGGGCATTGATATTTTCTTTTTATTCCACTACGACTTCCACCTATCTTACAAGGGGCATTTAAACCGTCTTGTTAAGCTACTGTGACCTCCACGTCTCTTTCAAGGGTCATTAATATTGTCTTTTATTTCCACTGTAACCTCCACCACTCTTTCAAGGGGCATTGATATTGGCTTTTTATTCCACTGGGACCTCCACCACTTTTCCAAGGGGCATTGATATTGTTTTTTTAATCCACTGCGACCTCCACCACTCTTCCAAGGGGCATTAAAACCATGTTGTGAAGCTACTGTGACCTCCACATCAATTCAACAGGGCATTGATATTGTCTTTTTATTCCTCTGTGACCTCCACCACTCTTCCAACGGGCATTGATATTGTCTTTTTATTCCACTGCGAACTCCACCACTGTTCCAAGAGACATTAAAACTGTCTTGTTAAGCTACAGTGACCTCCAATTCTCTTCCTCGGGGCATTGATATTGTCTTTTTATTCCACTGCAACCTCCACCACTCTACCAAGGGGCATTGATATTGTCTTTTTAATCCACTGTGACCTCCACCACTCTTCCAAGGGGCATTAAAACAGTCTTGTAAAGCTACTGTGACCTCCACGTCTCTTCAATGGGCATTAAAACCGTCTGGTTTAACCTCTCTGAACTCCACAGCTCTTCCAAGGGGCATTGATATTGTCTTTTTATTCCACTGCAACCTCCACCACTCTTCCAAGGGGCATTAAAACTGTCTTGTTAAGCTACTGTGATCTCCACATCTCTTCCACGGGGCATTGATATTGCCTTTTTATTCAACTGTAACCTACACCACTCTTCCAAGGGGCATTGATTTTGTCTTTTTATTTCACTGCGACCTCCATTACTCTTCCAGGGGGCATTAAAACTGTCTTGTTAAGCTACTGTGACGTCCACATCTCTTCCAAGGGGCATTGAAACTGTATGGTTAAACCATTCTGAACTCCACAGATCTTCCAAGGGGCATTGATATTATTTTTTTATTCCACAGAGACCTCCACCACTCTTCCAAGGGGCATTGATATTGTCTTTTTATTCCATTGCGTCTTCCACCACCCTCCCAAGGGGCATTAAAACCGTCTTGTTAAGCTGCTGAAACCTCCATGTATATTCCACGGGGCATTGATGTTGTCTTTTTATTCCAATGTAACCTCCACCACTCTTCTAAGGGGCATTAAAACAGTCTTGATAAGCTACTGTAACCTCTACGTCTCTTCCAAGGGGCAATAAAACCGTCTGGTTAAACCATTCTGTACTCCACAGTTCTTCCAAGGAGCATTGATATTGTCTTTTTATTCGACTGTATCCTCCACCACTCTTCCAAGTGGCATTAAAACCATCTTGTTTAGCTACTGAGACCTCCACGTCCCTTCCTCGGGTCATTGATAGTGTATTTTAATTCCACTGCGACCTCCACAACTCTTCAAAGGGGCATAGATATTGTCTTTTTAATCCACTGCGACCGCCGCCACTTTTCCAAGGGGCATTAAAACCGTCATGTTAAGCTACTGTGACCTCCACGTCTCTTCCAAGGGGCAATAAAACAGTCTGGTTAAAACACTCTGAACTCCACAGCTCTTCCAAGGGGCATTGGTATTGTCTTTTTATTCCACTGTAACCTCCACCACTCTTCCAAGGGGCAATGACTTTGTCTTTTTATTCCACTGCGACCTCCACCACTCTTCCAAGGGGCATTGATGTTGTCTTTTTAATCCACTGTGACCTCCATCACTCTTACAAGGGTCATTAAAACAGTCTTGTTAAGCCACTGTGACCTCCACGTCTCTTCCAAGGGGCATTAAAACCGTCTGGTTAATCCACTCTGAACTCCACAGCTCTTCCAAAGGGCATTGATATTGTCTTTTTATTCCATTGCGACCTCCACCACTCTTCCAAGGGGCATTAATATTGTCTTTTTAACACATTGTGACCTTAACCACTCTTTAAAGGGGCATTAAAACCGTCTTGTTAAGCTATTGTGACCTCCACATCTCTTCCATGGGGCATTGCTATTGTCTTTTTATTCCACTGTAACCTCCACCACAAGTCCAAGGGTCACTGATATTGTCTTTTTTATTCCACTACGACTTCCACCTCTCTTCCACGGGGCATTTAAACCGTCTTGTTAAGCTACTGTGACCTCCACGTCTCTTTCACTGGGCATTGATATTGTCATTTTTCTCCACTGTAACCTCCACCACTTTTCCAAGGGGCATTGATATTGTCTTTTTATTCCACTGCGATCTCCACCACTGTTCCAAGGGACATTAAAACTGTCTTGTTAAGCTACAGTGACCTCCAATTCTTTTCCACTGGGCACTGATATTGTCTTTTTATTCCACACCGACCTCCACCACTCTTCCAAGGGGCATTGATATTGTCTTTTTAATCCACTGTGACCTCCAACACTCCTCCAAGGGGCATTAAAACCGTCTTGTTAAGTTATTCTAACCTCCACATCTCTTACACGGGGCATTGATATTGTCTTTTTATTCCACTGCGACCTCCACCACTGTTCCAAGGGACATTAAAACTGTCTTGTTAAGCTACAGTAACCTCCAGTTCTCTTCCACTGGTCATTGATATTGTCTTTTTATTCCACACCGACCTCCACCACTCTTCCAAGGGGCATTGATATTGTCTTTTTATTCCACTGTAACCTCCACCACTCTTCTACGGGGCATTGATATTGTCTTTTTATTCCACTGCGACCTCCACCACTCTTCCAAGGGGCATTGATATTGTCTTTTTAATCCACTGCGACCTCCAGCACTCTTCCAAGGGGCAATAAAACCGTCTTGTTACGCTATTGTGACCTCCACATCTCTTCCACAGGGCATTGATATTGTCTTTTTATTCCACTGTAACCTCCACCACTCTTCCACGGGGCATTGATATTGTCTTTTTATTCCACTGCGACCTCCACCACTCTTCAAAGGGGCATTGCTATTGTCTTTTTAATCCACTGCGACCTCCAGCACTCTTCCAAGGGGCATTAATACCATCTTGTTAAGCTATTGTGACCTCCACACCTCTTCCACGGGGCATTGATATTGTCTTTTTATTCCACTGTAACCTCCACCACTCTTCTAAGGGTCATTGATATTGTGTTTTTATTCCACTGTGACCTCCACCACCCTTCCAAGGGGCATTGCTATTGTCTTTTTAATACACTGTGACCTCCACCACTCTTCCAAGGGGCATTAAAACCGTCTTTTTAAGCTATTGTGACCTCCACATCTCTTCCAAGGGGCAATAAAACCGTCTGGTTAAACCTCTTTGAAATCCACAGTTCTTCCAAGTGGCATTGATATTGTCTTTTTATTCCAATGTAACCTGCACCACTCTTCCAAGGGTCACTGATATTATCTTTTTATTCCACTGAGACCTCCAACACTTTTCCTAGAGGCATTGATATTGTCTTTTTAAACCTCTGCGACCTCCACCACTCTACCAAAGGGCATTTAAACCGTCTTGTTAAGCTACTTTGACCTCCACGTCTCTTCCTAGGGGCATTAAAACCGTCAATTTAAACCACTTCGAACTCCACAGCTCTTGCAAGGGGCATTGATGTTGTCTTTTTATTCCAATGTAACCTCCACCACTCTTCTAAGGGGCATTAAAACAGTCTTGATAAGCTACTGTAACCTCTACGTCTCTTCCAAGGGGCAATAAAACCGTCTGGTTAAACCATTCTGTACTCCACAGTTCTTCCAAGGAGCATTGATATTGTCTTTTTATTCGACTGTATCCTCCACCACTCTTCCAAGTGGCATTAAAACCATCTTGTTTAGCTACTGAGACCTCCACGTCCCTTCCTCGGGTCATTGATAGTGTATTTTAATTCCACTGCGACCTCCACAACTCTTCAAAGGGGCATAGATATTGTCTTTTTAATCCACTGCGACCGCCGCCACTTTTCCAAGGGGCATTAAAACCGTCATGTTAAGCTACTGTGACCTCCACGTCTCTTCCAAGGGGCAATAAAACAGTCTGGTTAAAACACTCTGAACTCCACAGCTCTTCCAAGGGGCATTGGTATTGTCTTTTTATTCCACTGTAACCTCCACCACTCTTCCAAGGGGCAATGACTTTGTCTTTTTATTCCACTGCGACCTCCACCACTCTTCCAAGGGGCATTGATGTTGTCTTTTTAATCCACTGTGACCTCCATCACTCTTACAAGGGTCATTAAAACAGTCTTGTTAAGCCACTGTGACCTCCACGTCTCTTCCAAGGGGCATTAAAACCGTCTGGTTAATCCACTCTGAACTCCACAGCTCTTCCAAAGGGCATTGATATTGTCTTTTTATTCCATTGCGACCTCCACCACTCTTCCAAGGGGCATTAATATTGTCTTTTTAACACATTGTGACCTTAACCACTCTTTAAAGGGGCATTAAAACCGTCTTGTTAAGCTATTGTGACCTCCACATCTCTTCCATGGGGCATTGCTATTGTCTTTTTATTCCACTGTAACCTCCACCACAAGTCCAAGGGTCACTGATATTGTCTTTTTTATTCCACTACGACTTCCACCTCTCTTCCACGGGGCATTTAAACCGTCTTGTTAAGCTACTGTGACCTCCACGTCTCTTTCACTGGGCATTGATATTGTCATTTTTCTCCACTGTAACCTCCACCACTTTTCCAAGGGGCATTGATATTGTCTTTTTATTCCACTGCGATCTCCACCACTGTTCCAAGGGACATTAAAACTGTCTTGTTAAGCTACAGTGACCTCCAATTCTTTTCCACTGGGCACTGATATTGTCTTTTTATTCCACACCGACCTCCACCACTCTTCCAAGGGGCATTGATATTGTCTTTTTAATCCACTGTGACCTCCAACACTCCTCCAAGGGGCATTAAAACCGTCTTGTTAAGTTATTCTAACCTCCACATCTCTTACACGGGGCATTGATATTGTCTTTTTATTCCACTGCGACCTCCACCACTGTTCCAAGGGACATTAAAACTGTCTTGTTAAGCTACAGTAACCTCCAGTTCTCTTCCACTGGTCATTGATATTGTCTTTTTATTCCACACCGACCTCCACCACTCTTCCAAGGGGCATTGATATTGTCTTTTTATTCCACTGTAACCTCCACCACTCTTCTACGGGGCATTGATATTGTCTTTTTATTCCACTGCGACCTCCACCACTCTTCCAAGGGGCATTGATATTGTCTTTTTAATCCACTGCGACCTCCAGCACTCTTCCAAGGGGCAATAAAACCGTCTTGTTACGCTATTGTGACCTCCACATCTCTTCCACAGGGCATTGATATTGTCTTTTTATTCCACTGTAACCTCCACCACTCTTCCACGGGGCATTGATATTGTCTTTTTATTCCACTGCGACCTCCACCACTCTTCAAAGGGGCATTGCTATTGTCTTTTTAATCCACTGCGACCTCCAGCACTCTTCCAAGGGGCATTAATACCATCTTGTTAAGCTATTGTGACCTCCACACCTCTTCCACGGGGCATTGATATTGTCTTTTTATTCCACTGTAACCTCCACCACTCTTCTAAGGGTCATTGATATTGTGTTTTTATTCCACTGTGACCTCCACCACCCTTCCAAGGGGCATTGCTATTGTCTTTTTAATACACTGTGACCTCCACCACTCTTCCAAGGGGCATTAAAACCGTCTTTTTAAGCTATTGTGACCTCCACATCTCTTCCAAGGGGCAATAAAACCGTCTGGTTAAACCTCTTTGAAATCCACAGTTCTTCCAAGTGGCATTGATATTGTCTTTTTATTCCAATGTAACCTGCACCACTCTTCCAAGGGTCACTGATATTATCTTTTTATTCCACTGAGACCTCCAACACTTTTCCTAGAGGCATTGATATTGTCTTTTTAAACCTCTGCGACCTCCACCACTCTACCAAAGGGCATTTAAACCGTCTTGTTAAGCTACTTTGACCTCCACGTCTCTTCCTAGGGGCATTAAAACCGTCAATTTAAACCACTTCGAACTCCACAGCTCTTGCAAGGGGCATTGATATTGTCGTTTTATTCCACTGTAACCTCCAGCACTAGTCCAAGGGGCATTGATATTTTTTTTTTATTCCACTACGACTTCCACCTATCTTACAAGGGGCATTTAAACCGTCTTGTTAAGCTACTGTGACCTCCACGTCTCTTTCAAGGGTCATTAATATTGTCTTTTATTTCCACTGTAACCTCCACCACTCTTTCAAGGGGCATTGATATTGGCTTTTTATTCCACTGGGACCTCCACCACTTTTCCAAGGGGCATTGATATTGTTTTTTTAATCCACTGCGACCTCCACCACTCTTCCAAGGGGCATTAAAACCATGTTGTGAAGCTACTGTGACCTCCACATCAATTCAACAGGGCATTGATATTGTCTTTTTATTCCTCTGTGACCTCCACCACTCTTCCAACGGGCATTGATATTGTCTTTTTATTCCACTGCGAACTCCACCACTGTTCCAAGAGACATTAAAACTGTCTTGTTAAGCTACAGTGACCTCCAATTCTCTTCCTCGGGGCATTGATATTGTCTTTTTATTCCACTGCAACCTCCACCACTCTACCAAGGGGCATTGATATTGTCTTTTTAATCCACTGTGACCTCCACCACTCTTCCAAGGGGCATTAAAACAGTCTTGTAAAGCTACTGTGACCTCCACGTCTCTTCAATGGGCATTAAAACCGTCTGGTTTAACCTCTCTGAACTCCACAGCTCTTCCAAGGGGCATTGATATTGTCTTTTTATTCCACTGCAACCTCCACCACTCTTCCAAGGGGCATTAAAACTGTCTTGTTAAGCTACTGTGATCTCCACATCTCTTCCACGGGGCATTGATATTGCCTTTTTATTCAACTGTAACCTACACCACTCTTCCAAGGGGCATTGATTTTGTCTTTTTATTTCACTGCGACCTCCATTACTCTTCCAGGGGGCATTAAAACTGTCTTGTTAAGCTACTGTGACCTCCACATCTCTTCCAAGGGGCATTGAAACTGTATGGTTAAACCATTCTGAACTCCACAGATCTTCCAAAGGGCATTGATATTATTTTTTTATTCCACAGAGACCTCCACCACTCTTCCAAGGGGCATTGATATTGTCTTTTTATTCCATTGCGTCTTCCACCACCCTCCCAAGGGGCATTAAAACCGTCTTGTTAAGCTGCTGAAACCTCCATGTATATTCCACGGGGCATTGATATTGTCTTTTTATTCCAATGTAACCTCCACCACTCTTCTAAGGGGCATTAAAACAGTCTTGATAAGCTACTGTAACCTCTACGTCTCTTCCAAGGGGCAATAAAACCGTCTGGTTAAACCATTCTGTACTCCACAGTTCTTCCAAGGAGCATTGATATTGTCTTTTTATTCGACTGTATCCTCCACCACTCTTCCAAGTGGCATTAAAACCATCTTGTTTAGCTACTGAGACCTCCACGTCCCTTCCTCGGGTCATTGATAGTGTATTTTAATTCCACTGCGACCTCCACAACTCTTCAAAGGGGCATAGATATTGTCTTTTTAATCCACTGCGACCGCCGCCACTTTTCCAAGGGGCATTAAAACCGTCATGTTAAGCTACTGTGACCTCCACGTCTCTTCCAAGGGGCAATAAAACAGTCTGGTTAAAACACTCTGAACTCCACAGCTCTTCCAAGGGGCATTGGTATTGTCTTTTTATTCCACTGTAACCTCCACCACTCTTCCAAGGGGCAATGACTTTGTCTTTTTATTCCACTGTGAACTCCACCATTCTTACAAGGGGCATTAAAACTGTCTTGTTAACCTACAGTGACCTCCATATCTCTTACACTGGGCATTGATATTGTCTTTTTATTCCACTGTAACCTCCACCACTCTACCAAGGGGCATTGATATTGTATTTTTGTTCCACTACGACCTCCACCACTCTTCCAAGGGGCATTGATATTGTCTTTTTAATGTACTGCGACCTCCACCACTATTCCAAGGGGCATTAAAACCATCTTGTTAAACTACTGTGAGCTCCACGTCTCTTCCACGGGGCATTGATATTGTCTTTTCATTCCACAGTAACCTCCACCTCTCTTCCAAGGGGCATTGATATTGTCTTTTTATTCCACTGCAACCTCCACCTCTCTTCTAATGGGCATTGATATTGTCTTTTTAATCCACTGCGACCTCCACCACTCTTCCTTGTGGCATTAAAACCGTCTTTTTAAGCTACTGTGACCTCCACGTCTCTTCCAAGGGGCATTAAAATCGTCAATTTAAACCACTCTCAACTCCGCAGCTCTTTCAAGGGGCATTGATATTGTCTTTTTATTCCACTGTAACTTCCACCACTCTTCCAAGAGGCATTGATATTGACTTTTTATTCCACTGCGACCTCCACCACTCTTCCAAGGGGCATTGATATTGTCTTTTTAATCCACTGCGACCTCAACAACTCTTCCATGTAACTTTAAAACTGTCTTTTTAAGCTACTGTGACCTCCACGTCTCTTCCATAAAAACCATATGGTTAAACCACTCTGAACTCAACAAATCTTCCAATGGGCATTGATATTGTCTTTTTATTCCACTGTAACCTCCACCACTCTTCCAAGGGGCATATAATATTGTCTTTTTATTCCACTGCGACCTCCACTACTCTTCCATGGTACATTAAAAAGATCTTGTTCAGCTACTGTGACCTCCATGTCTCTTCCACAGGGCATTGATATTCTCTTTTTATTCCACTGTAACCTCCAATACTCTTCCAAGGGGCATTGATATTGTCTTTTTATTCAACTGAGACTTCCACCACTCCTTCAAGGAGCATTGACATTGTCTTTTTAATCCACTTCGACCTCCACCACTCTTCAAAGGGGCATTAAAACAGTCTTGTTAATCTACTATGAACTCCAAGTCTCTTCCAAGAGGCATTAAAACTGTCAATTTAAACCACTCTCAACTCCGCAACTCTAGCAAGGGGCATTGATATTGTTTTTTTATTCCACTGTAACAACCAGCACTCTTCCAAGCGGCATTTATATTGTCTTTTTAATCAACTGCGACCTCCACCACTCTTGCAAGGGCCATTAAAACAGTGTTGTTAAGCTACTTTGACCTCCACGTAAATTACTCAGGGCACTAAAACAGTCAATTTAATCCACTCTGATCTCCATAGCTCTTGCAAGGGGCATTGATATTGTCTTTTTATTCCAATGTAACCTCAAGCACTCTTCCAAGGGGCATTGATATTGTCTTTTTATTCCACTGCAACTTCCACCTCTCTTACAAGGGGCATTAAAACCGTCTTGTTAAGCTTCTGTGACCTCCACGTCTCTTTCACGAGGTATTGATATTGTCTTTTTATTCCAATGTAACCTCCACCACTCTTCCAATGGGCATTGATATTGTCTTTTTATTCCTCTGGGACCTTCACCACTCTTCCAGGTGGCATTGATATTGTCTTTTTAATCCACTGCGACCTCCACCACTCTTCAAAGGGGCATTTAAACCGTACTGTTAAGCTACTGTGACCTCCACGTCTTTGCCAAGGAGCATTAAAACCGTCAATTTAAACAAATCTGAACTCCACAGCTCTTGCAAAAGGAATTGATATTGTCTTTTTATTCCACTGTAACCTACAGCACTCTTTCAAGGGGCATTGATATAGTATTTTTATTCCACTACGACTTCCACCACTCTCCCAAGGTGCATTAAAAACACCTTGTTTAGCTACTGTAACGTCTATGTCTATTCCACGGGGCATTGATATTGTCTTTTTATTCCACTGTATCCTCTGCAACTCTTCCAAGGTGTATTGATATTGTCTTTTTATTCCACTGCGACCTCCACCTCTCTTCTAAGGGGCATTGATATTGTCTTTTTAATCCACTGCGACCTCCACCACTCTTCCAAGAGGCATTAAAACAGTCTTGTTAAGCTACTGTGACCTCCACATCTCTTCCATGGGGCATTAAAACCGTCTGGTTAAACCACTCTGAACTCCACAACTCTTCCAAGGGGCATTGATATTGTCTTTTTATTCCTCTGTAACCTCCACCACTCTTCCAAGGGGCATTAAAGCCAAATGGTTAAACCACTCTGAACTCCATAGCTCTTTCAAGAGGCATTGATATTGTATTTTTATTTCACTGTAACCACCGCCACTCTTTCATGGGGCATTGATATTGTCTTTTTATTCCACTGCGACCTCCACCACTCTTCCAAGGGGCATTAAAACTGCCTTGTTAAGCTACTGTGACCTCCACCAATCTTCCAAGGGGCAATAAAACCATCTGGTTAAACCACTCTGAACTCCACAGCTCTTCCAAGGGGCATTGGTATTGTCTTTTTATTCAACTCTAACCTCCACCACTCATCCAAGGGGCATTGATAAAGTGTTTTTATACCACTGTAACCTCCACCACTCTTCCAAGGGGCATTGACATTGTATTTTTATTCCACTGTAATCTCCACCAATCTTCCAAGGGGCATTGATATTGTCTTTTCAATCCACAGCGATCTCCACCACTCTTCCAAGGGGCATTAAAACAGTCTTGTTAAGCTACTGTGACCTCCTCGTCTCTTCCAAGGGGCACTAAAACTGTCTGGTTAAACACTCTGAACTCCACAGCTCTTACAAGAGGCATTGATATTGTCTTTTTATTCGACTGTAACATCCACCACTCTTCCAAGCGGCATTGATATTGTCTTTATATTCCACTGCGACCTTCACCACTCTTCCAAAGGCCATTGATATTGTCTTTTTAATCAACTGCGACCTCCACCTCTCTTCCAAGGGGCATTAAAACAGTCTTTTGAAGCTACTGTGACCTCCACGTCCCTTCCACGGGGCATTGATATTGTCTTTTTAATCCACTGCGACCTCCACAGCTCTTCCAAGGGGCATTGATATTGTCTTTTTAATCCACTGTGACCTCCACGTCTCTTCCAAGGGGAATTAAAACCGTCAATTTAAACCACTCTGAACTCCACAGCTCTTCCAAGGAGCACTGGTATTGTCTTTTTATTCCACTCTAACCTCCACCACTTTTCCAATGGGCATAGTTATTGTCTTTTTAATCCCCTGCAACCTCCACCACTCTTCCAAGGGGCATTAAAACAGTCTTCTTAAGCTACTGTGACCTCCACGTCCCTTAAACGGGGTCATTGCTATTGTCTTTTTATTCCACTGCGACCTCCACCACTCTTCCAAGGGGCATTAAAACCATCTGGTTAAGTTACTGTGACCTCCACATCTCTTCCAAGGAGTGTTAAAACCGTCTGGTTATACAACTCTGATTTCCACAGCTCTTCCAAGGGGCATTGGTATTGTCTTTTTATTCCACTCTAACCTCCACCACTCTTCTAGAGGGCATTAAAACTGTCTTGTTAAGCTGCTGTAACCTCCATGTCTATTCCACGAGGCATTGATATTGTCTTTTTAATCCAATGTAACCTCCACCACTCTACTAAGGGGCAGTAATATTGTCTTTTTAAACCACTGCGACCTCCAAGTCTCTTCCAAGAGGCATTAAAACCATCTGGTTAAACCGCTCTGAGCTCCACAGCTCTTCCAAGGGGCATTGACCATGTCTTTTTTTCCATTGTAACCTTCTGCACTCTTCCAAGTGCATTGATATTGTCTTTTAATTCCTCTGCGATGTCCACGACTCGTCCAAGGGGCATTAAAACCGTCTTGTTAAGCTTCTATGACCTCCAAGTTTCTTACACAGGGCATTGATATTGTCTTTTTATTCCACTGTAACCTCACCACTTTTCTAAGGGGCATTGATATTGTCTTTTTATTCCACTGTAACTCCACCAATCTTCCAAGGGGCATTGATATTGTCTTTTTATTCCACTGCGACCTCCACCACTCTTCTAAGGGGCATTGATACTGTCTTTTAAATCCACAACGATCTCCAACACTCTTCCAAGGGGCATTTAAACAGTCTTGTTAAGCTACTGTGATCTCCTCGTCTCTTCCAAGGGGCATTAAAACCGTCTGGTTAAACACGCTGGACTCCACAGCTCTTCCAAGGGGCATTGATATTGTCTTTTTATTCCACTGTAACCTCCACCATTCTTCCAAGGGGAAATGATATTGTCTTTTTAATGCACTGCGACCTCCACCACTCTTCCAAGGGGCATTAAAACCATCTGGTTAAACCACTCTGAACTCCATAGCTCTTTCAAGAGGCATTGATATTGTCTTTTTATTTCACTGTAACCTCCACCACTCTTTCAAGGGGCATTGATATTGTCTTTTTATTCCACTGCGACCTCCACTACTCTTCCAAGGGGCATTAAAACTGTCTTGTTAAGCTACGGTGGCCTCTACGTCTCTTCCTCGGGGCATTGATATTGTCTTTTTAATCCACTGTGACCTCCACCACTTTTCCAAGGTGCATTAAAACTGTCTTGTTAATCTACTGTGACCTCCACGTCTCTTCCAAGGGGCAATAAAACCATCTGGTTAAACCACTCTGAATTCCACAGCTCTTCCAAGGGGCATTGGTATTGTCTTTTTTTTTCCACTCTAACCTCCACCACTCTTCCAAGGGGCATTGACATTGTCTTTTTATTCCACTGCGACCTCCATCATTCTTCCAAGGGGCATTGATATTGTCTTTTTATTCCACTGCCACCTCCACCACTCTTCCAAGGGGTATTGATATTGTCTTTTTAATCCACTGCGACCTCCACCACTTTTCCAAGGGGCATTAAAACTGTCTTGTTAAGCTACAGTGACCTCCACAGCTCTTCCACGGTGCATTGATATTGTCATTAAATTCCACTGTAACCTGCACCACTCTTCCAAAGGGCATTGATATTGTCTTTTTAATCCAATGCGTCCTCCACCACTCTTCCAAAGGGCATTAAAACCATATTGTTAAGCTACTGTGACCTCCAGGTCTCTTTCACGGGGCATTGATAATGTCTTTTTATTCCACTGCCACCTCCACTACTCTTCCAAGGGGCATTGATATTGTCTTTTTTTCCTCTGCGACCTCCACCACTCTTCCAAGGGGCATTTATGTTGTCTTCTTAATCAACTTCGACCTCCACCACTCTTCAAAGGGGCATTAAAACCGTCTTGTTAACCTACTTTGACATCCACGTCAATTCCACGGGGCATTGATTGTCTTTTTATTCCACTGCGACCTCCACCACTCTACCAAGGGGCATTGATATTGTCTTTTTATTCCACTGTAACCTTCACCACTCTTCCAAGAGGCTTTGATTTTTTCTTTTTATTCCACTGCGACCTACACCACTCTTCCAAGCGGCATTGATATTGTCTTTTTAATTAACTGTGACCTCCACCACTCTTCCAAGGGGCATTAAAACCATCAGGTTAAACCACTCTGAACTCCACAGCTCTTCCAAGGGGCATTGATATTGTCTTTTTTTTCCACTGTAACCTCCACCACTCTTCCAAGGGGCATTGATTTTGTGTTTTCATTCCACTGCGACCTTAACCACTCTTCCAATGTGCATTGATATTGTCTTTTTAATCCACTGCGACCTCCACCACTCTTCCAAGGGGCATTTAAACCGTATTGTTAAGCTACTGTGACCTCCACGCCTCTTCCAAGGTGCATTAAAACCGTCAATTTAAACCACTCTGAACTCCACAGCTCTTACAAGAGGCATTGATGTTGTCTTTTTACTCCACTGTAACCTCCACCACTCTTCCAATGGGCCATTAAAACCGTGTTGTTAATCTACTTTGACCTCCACATCAATTCCTCAGGGCATTAAAACAGTCAATTTAATCCACTCTGAACTCCATAGCTCTTGCAAGGGGCATTGATATTGTCTTTTTATTGCAATGTAGCCTCCACCACTCTTCTAAGGGGCATTGATATTGTCTTTTTAAACCACTGCGACCTCCACCACTCTTCCAAGAGGCATTAAAAACATCTTATTATGCTACTATGACCTCCACGTCTCTTCTAAGGGGCATTAAAACCGTCTGGTTAAACCACTCTGAATTCCACAGCTCATCAAAGGGGCATTGATATTGTCTTTTTATTCCACTGTAACCTCCACCACTTTTCCTATAGGAATTGATATTGTCTTTTTATTATTATTATTATTATTATTTATTATTATAGCGCCATTTATTCCATGGCGCTTTACATGTGATAGGGATATACATAACAAAAGCATTTACATAATCTAAACAAAACGAGTCAGCGACTGGTACAGGAGGAGCGAGGACCCTGCCAGCGAGGGCTCACATTCTAGAAGGGATGGGTGAGGATACATTAGTTGATGGTAGAGCTGGTCATGCAGCGGTGGTTACTGCAGGTTGTAGGCTTGTCAGAAGAGGTGGGTCTTCAGGTTTCTTTTGAAGGTTTCCACGGTCGGCAAGAGTCTGATGTGTTGGGGTAGAGAGTTCCAGAGTAGGGCGGATGCACGGGAGAAATCTTGTATAGAATTGTGGGAGGAGGAGATAAAAGGGTAGTAGAGAAGGAGATCTTGTGAGGATCTGAGGTTGCGTGCAGGTAAGTACCGGGAGACTAGGTCACAGATGTATGGGGAAGACAGGTTGTGGATGGCTTTGTATGCCATGGTTAGAGTTTTGAACTGGATTCTCTGGGCAATGGGGAGCCAGTGAAGAGATTGACAGAGAGTAGAGGCCGGGGAATAGCGGGGGCACAGGTGAATTAGTCGAGCAGCAGAGTTTAGGATAGATTGGAGAGGCGCAAGAGTGTTGTAAGGGAAGCCACTGAGCAGGAGGTTGCAGTAGTCAAGGCGGGATATGATGAGGGCATGCACTAGTGTTTTTGCAGAGTCTTTGCTGAGGAATGCACGGATCCGGGAGATGCTTTTGAGTTGGAGTCGGCAGGAAGTGGAAAGGGCTTGGATATGTGGCTTGAAGAAGAGATCATAGTCCAGGGTTACTCCAAGGCAGCGAGCTTGTGGGACTGGGGAGAGTGAACAGCCATTGACGTTGATGGCTAGGTCAGATGGGGGATGTGAATGAGAGGATGGAAAGATGATGAACTCTGTTTTATGCATGTTGAGTTTTAGAAATCTGTCAGAGAAGATGGATGACATGGTGGACAGACATTGTGGGATTTTGGTTAGTAGGGAGGAGATATCGGGTCCAGAGAGGTAGATCTGTGTGTCGTCAGCATAGTGGTGATACTGAAAACCGTGAGACTCTATGAGGCCAAAGGTGTAGATGGAGAAGAGCAGAGGTCCTAGAACTGAACCTTGGGGGACACCGTCAGATAGGGGGCGAGATGAGGAGGTGGTGCGTGAGTGGGAGACGCTGAATGTCCTGTCTGTTAAGTATGAGGAGATCCAAGATAGAGCCAAGTTTGTGATGCCAAGAGATGAGAGAATCTGGAGTAAGAGGGAATGGTCCACTGTGTCAAAGGCAGATGACAGGTCCAGAAGGAGGAGGATGGAGTAGTGTCGCTTGGATTTAGCATTTAGTAGGTCGTTGGTGACTTTGGTCAGGGCAGTTTCAGTCGAGTGATGCGGTCGGAAGCCAGATTGCAGGCGGTTGAAGAGGGAGCAGGAGGAGAGGTGGGAGGACAGTTCAAGGTGGACATGTTGTTCTAGTAGTTTTGAGGCAAAGGGGAGGAGTGATATGGGGCAGTAGCTAGTCAGAGAGGAAGGGTCAATGGAGGGCTTTTGGAGGATAGGTGTGATTGCGGCATGTTTGAAACATGAGGGGAAGACACCGGTTGTTAGTGACAGATTGAAGAGGTGGGTTAGGGTTGGGATGAAGACTGTGGTAAGGTTAGTGATGAGGTGGGATGGGATTGGGTCAAGTTCGCAGGTGGTGAGGTGTGATTTGGAGAGTAAAGAGGAGACTTGACCTTCTGTAATGGTGGAGAAGTGGGGTTTGGAGGAGGAGGGTTGAATAGATATGAGGAGGAGTTGTGTGGACTTTAGGCAAAAGTTTGTCTGATGGTGTCAATCTTCTGTTTGAAGAATGAGGCAAAGTCGTCGGCTGAGATGAGAGAAGAGGGAGGAGGTGCTGGGGGACGAAGGAGAGAGTTGAAAGTGTTAAATAGCTGTTTAGGGTAGTGAGATAGGGAGGATATGAGAGATGAGAAGTAGGTTTGTTTTGCTGTAGTGAGTGCGTACTTGAAATTAGTGAGGGATTGCTTGAATGCGATGAAGTGCTCGATGGAGTGAGACCTTTTCCATCTCCGCTCCGCAACTTTGGAGGCCCGGCGCAGTTCTTTAGTAAGTTTAGTGTGCCAGGGTTGCCTGTTGTATGTGCGAGATGTGATGTGTGTGAGAGGGGCGATCGAGTCTAGAGCTGCAGGTATTGTGGTGTTATATGAAGCAGCAGCAACGTCTGCATCGTGTAAGGAATTTATGTCTGTAAGAGGAAGGAGGGATTCAGAGAGTGAGTGTAAGTCAAGGTGTTTGAGATTTCTGCGAGGGTAAGCAAGTTTGTGGAGTGGGGATTGTTGCCCCGGGGAGGAGAGAGAAGAGAATGTAAGTAGGCTGTGATCAGAGAGAGGGAGAGGTGAGTTAGTGAGGTTAGATAGGGAACAGAGGCGGGTGAAGATGAGGTCCAGTGTGTGGCCATCTTTGTGGGTGGGTGTGGAAGACCATTGAGTGAGTCCGAAGGAGGAAGTGAGAGATAGGAACTTAGAGACAGACGAGTGGGAAGTGTTAATGGGGATGTTGAAGTCACCCATTATGATAGTGGGGATGTCAGTGGAGAAGAAGTGAAGCAGCCAGGTCGTGAAGTGGTCTAAGAAGGTGGTGGCTTGCCCTGGGGGTCGGTAAACGACGGCCAGTTGGAGGTTGGAGGGGAAATAGATGCGCACACAGTGCACCTCAAAAGAGGGGAGTGTAACGGAGGGTGGCAGTGGGATTTGGGTGAAAGCACAGTGTTCTGATAGGATAAAACGTACGCCTTCGCCATGTTTGCCGTTGTGGCGGGGGGTGTGGGAAAGGTGGAATCCGCCATATGAAAGTGCAGCTGGGGAGGCTGTGTCAGAGGGGGTGAGCCAGGTTTCAGTGATGGCGAGGAAGGAAAGTTTGTTTGTAATGAAAAGATTGTGGATGAAGGAAAGTTTGTTGCAGACAGAGCGAGAGTTCCATAGAGCTCCTGTTAGAGCAACTAAGGGAGTGGGGATTGGTTGGATGGGTATGAGGTTAGAAGGGTTGCGACAGTTTGTGGAAGGTCGTGGATAGGAGGAAGAAGTAACTGTGGGGATATGGCGAGGAGGACCAGGATTTGGAGAGATATCTCCAGCAGTGAGGAGGAGCAGAGAAAGTGTTAGCAGGTGGGAGCAAGAGAGAGCATGAGGTGGCTGTCTGTGTTTGGAGATCCTGGATTGAATGTTTAGGAATAATTTGGAGGAGGAGGTGAGATGAATGGGGAGGATGGAGGGAGAGATGAAGAGTTTCTTACTAGGTGTAGGGATTTGAGGGGTTACTAGAAAGTGGAGGACTATAGAGGAAAAAGTGAGAGCTAACAGAAACATAGTTAAAAGAGAGTAAGTGGTCAAAGTGTTGGTTACCTGACTCCTGCCCTGACTATCTGCCTCTGAAATAACTGCCACTTATCTCCGAAACCACTTTGCACAAGAAGACGCGTGCACACCCTAGCACAAGTGCACCCCTTACAGAGCTTCTAAATATATAGTGCACATTAAACTATCAGGTGAAGGGCATTGTGGGAGCTGAATATGGCTAAATTAGCAGCTGGTCTTCTCACCAGGAGATAGCTGGGTGATCAAACACAGATCTAGGACTCTAGTCTCTGCAGTTTAGCACCTCTAAAAATCAGATAAGATCTATAGTGGGGAAGGGACAAACATATGTGGGTACTAAATGGTGTGGGACAGATAAAGCAGAGACGTTATATAGAGCATGTACCAGTGAGGTGAATCAGCAAAGCAGAGCATTAGATTACAGCAGATACAGCAAGCAGAGAAGTTATGCAGAGCATGTACCACTGAGGTGAATCAGCAAAGCAGAGCATTAGATTACAGCAGACACAGCAAGCAGAGAAGTTATGCAGAGCATGTACCAGTGAGGTGAATCAGCAAAGCAGAGCATTAGATTACAGCAGACTTTGCAAGCAGAGAAGTTATGCAGAGCATGTAACAGTGAGGTTACTCCACTGCGACCTCCACCACTCTTCCAAGGGGCATTGATATTGTCTTTTTATTCCACTGCGACCTCCATCACTCTTCCAAAGGGCATTGATATTGTCTTTTATTCCACTGTAACCTCCACCACTGTTCTAAGGGGCATTAAAACAGTCTTGTTAAGCTACTGTGACCTCCACGTCTCTTCCACAGGGCACTGTTATAGTCTTTTTATTCCACTGCGACCTCCACCACTCTGCCAAGGGGCATTAAAATCGTCTTGTTAAGCTACTGTGATATCCACGTCTCTTCCACGGGGCATTGATGTTGTCTTTTTATTCCACTGTAACTTCCACCACTCTTCCAAGAGGCATTGATATTGTCAATTTATTCCACTGTAACCTCCACCACTCTTCTAAGGGGCATTGATGTTGTCTTTTTATTCCACTGCGACCTCCACCACTCTTCCAAGGTTCATTGATATTGTCTTTTTAATCCACTGCGACCTCCACGACTCTTTCAAGGGGCATTAAAACCGTCTTGTTAAGCTACTGTGACCTCCACGTCTCTTCCAAGGGGCACTAAAACCGTTTGGTTAAACCACTCTGTACTCCACAGCTCTTCCAAGTGGCATTGATATTGTCATTTTATTTCACTGTAACTTCCACCACTCTTTCAAGGGGCATTGATATTGTATTTTTATTCCACTGTGACCTCCACCACTCTTCCAGTGTGCATTAAAACCGTCTTGTTAAGCTACTGTGACCTCCAAGTCTCTTCCAAGGGGCATTAAAACCGTCGGTTTAAACCGCTCTGAGCTCCACAGCTCTTCCAAGGGGCATTGACAATGTCTTTTTATTCCATTGTAACCTTCTGCACTCTTCCAAGTGCATTGATATTGTCTTTTTATTCCTCTGCGACGTCCACGACTCTTCCAAGGGGCATTAAAACCGTCTTGCTAAGCTACTGTGACCTCCAAGTTTCTTACACAGGGTATTGATATTGTCTTTTTATACCACTGTAACCTCCACCACTCTTACAAGGGGCATTGATATTGTCTTTTAATCCCCTGCGACCTCCATCACTCTTCCAAGAAGCATTGAAACCGTCATGTTAAGCTACTGTGACCTCCACGTCTATTCCACGGTGCATTAAAACTTTCTGGTTAAACCACTGTGAACTCCACAGCTCTTCCAAGGGGCATTGATATTGTCTTTTTATTCCACTCTAACCTCCACCACTTTTCCAAGGGGCATTGATATTGTCTTTTTATTTTACTGCGACCTCCACCACTCTTCCAAAGGGCATTAATATTGTCCATTTATTCCACTGTAACCTCCACGTCTCTTCAAAGGGGCATTGATATTGTCTTTTTATTTAATTGGAACCTCCACAACTCTTCCAAGGGGCATTGATATTGTCTTTTTAATCCACTGTAACCTCCACCATTCTTCCAAGGGACATTGATATTGTCTTTATATTCCACTATAACCTCCACCACTCTTCCAAGGGGCATTGATATTGTCTTTTTATTCCACTGTAATCACCACCACTCTTCCAAGGGGCATTGATATTGTCTTTTTAATCCACAGCGACCTCTACCACTTCTCCAAGGGGCTTTAAAACAGTCTTGATAAGCTTCTGTGACCTCCACGTCTCTTCCAAGGGGCATTAAAAATGCATGGTTAAACCACTCTGATCTCCACAGCTCTTCCAAAAGGCATAGATATTGTCTTTTTATTCAACTTTAACCTCCACCACTCTTCCAAGGGGCATTAATATTGTCTTTTTTTTCCACTGCGACCTCCACCACTCTTCCAAGGGGATTTGATAATCTTTTTAATCCACTGCGACCTCCACCACTCTTCCAAGGGACATTGATATTGTCTTTTTATTCCACTGCGACCTTCACCCCTCTTCCAAGGAACATTGATATTGTCTTTTTTTTCTACTGTAACCTCCACCACTCTTCTAAGGGGCATTGATATTTTCTTTTTATTCCACTGCGACCTCCACCACTCTTCCAAGGGGCATCGATAATGTATTTTTAATCCACTGCGACCTCCACCACTCTTCTAAAGGGCATTAAAAGCGTCTTGTTAAGCTACTGTGACCTCCACGTCTCTTCCAAGGCGTAATAAAACCGTCAATTTAAAACACTCTGAACTCCACAGCTCTTGCAATAGGCATTGATATTGTCTTTTTATTCCACTGTAACCTCCACCACTCTTCCAAGGGGCATTGATTTTGTCTTTTTAATCCACTGCGACCTCCATCTTTCTTCCAAGAAGCATTAAAACCGTTTGTTTAGCTACTGTGACCTCCACGTCTATTCCACGGAGCCTTAAAACCTTATGGTTAAACCACTGTGTACTCCACAGCTCATCCAAGGGGCATTGATATTGTCTTTTTATTCCACTGTAACCTCCACCACTCTTCCAAGGGGCATTGATATTGTCTTTTTAATCCACTGCGACCTCTACCACTTCTCCAAGGGGCTTTAAAACAGTCTTGATAAGCTTCTGTGACCTCCACGTCTCTTCCAAGGGGCATTAAAACCGCATGGTTAAACGACTCTGAACTCCACAGCTCTTCCAAGAGGCATTGATATTGTCTTTTTATTCAACTGTAACCTCCACCACTCTTCCAAGTGGCATTGATATTGTCTTTTTTTTCCACTGCGACCTCCACCACTCTTCCAAGGGGATTTAATAATCTTTTTAATCCACTGCAACCTCCAAGACTCTTCCAAGGGACATTGATATTGTCTTTCTATTCCACTGCGACCTACACCCCTCTTCCAAGGAACATTGATATTGTCTTTTTTTTCTACGGTAACCTCCACCACTCTTCTAAGGGGCATTAATATTTTCTTTTTATTCCACTGCGACCTCCACCACTCTTCCAAGGGGCATCGATAATGTATTTTTAATCCACTGCGACCTCCACCACTCTTCTAAGGGGCATTAAAATCGTCTTGCTAAGCTACTGTGACCACCACGACTCTTCCAAGGGGTATTAAAACCATCAATTTATACCACTCTGAACTCCACAGCTCTTGCAATAGGCATTGATATTGTCTTTTTATTCCACTGTAACCTCCACCACTCTTCCAAGGGGCATCGATTTTGTCTTTTTAATCCACTGCGACCTCCATCTCTCTTCCAAGAAGCATTAAAACCGTCTGGTTTAGCTACTGTGACCTCCACGTCTATTCCACGGTGCCTTAAAACCTTATGATTAAACCACTGTGAACTCCACAGCTCTTCCAAGGGGCATTGATATTGTCATTTTATTCCACAGTAACCTCGACCACTCTTCCAAGGGGCATTGATATTGTCTTTTTATTTTACTGCGAACTCCACCACTCTTCCAAGGGGCATTAATATTGTCTTTTTATTCCACTGCGACTTCCACCACTCTTCCAAGGGTCATTGATATTGTCTTTTTATTCCACTGTAACTTCCACCACTTTTCCAAGGGGCATTGATATTGTCTTTTAATCCCCTGCGACCTCCATCACTCTTCCCAGAAGCATTGAAACCGTCATGTTAAGCTACTGTGACCTCCACGTCTATTCCACGGTGCATTAAAACTTTCTGGTTAAACCACTGTGAACTCCACAGCTCTTCCAAGGGGCATTGATATTGTCTTTTTATTCCACTCTAACCTCCACCACTTTTCCAAGGGGCATTGATATTGTCTTTTTATTTTACTGCGACCTCCACCACTCTTCCAAAGGGCATTAATATTGTCCATTTATTCCACTGTAACCTCCACGTCTCTTCAAAGGGGCATTGATATTGTCTTTTTATTTAATTGGAACCTCCACCACTCTTCCAAGGGGCATTGATATTGTCTTTTTAATCCACAGCGACCTCTACCACTTCTCCAAGGGGCTTTAAAACAGTCTTGATAAGCTTCTGTGACCTCCACGTCTCTTCCAAGGGGCATTAAAAACGCATGGTTAAACCACTCTGATCTCCACAGCTCTTCCAAAAGGCATAGATATTGTCTTTTTATTCAACTTTAACCTCCACCACTCTTCCAAGGGGCATTAATATTGTCTTTTTTTTCCACTGCGACCTCCACCACTCTTCCAAGGGGATTTGATAATCTTTTTAATCCACTGCGACCTCCACCACTCTTCCAAGGGACATTGATATTGTCTTTTTATTCCACTGCGACCTTCACCCCTCTTCCAAGGAACATTGATATTGTCTTTTTTTTCTACTGTAACCTCCACCACTCTTCTACGGGGCATTGATATTTTCTTTTTATTCCACTGCGACCTCCACCACTCTTCCAAGGGGCATCGATAATGTATTTTTAATCCACTGCGACCTCCACCACTCTTCTAAAGGGCATTAAAAGCGTCTTGTTAAGCTACTGTGACCTCCACGTCTCTTCCAAGGCGTAATAAAACCGTCAATTTAAAACACTCTGAACTCCACAGCTCTTGCAATAGGCATTGATATTGTCTTTTTATTCCACTGTAACCTCCACCACTCTTCCAAGGGGCATTGATTTTGTGTTTTTAATCCACTGCGACCTCCATCTTTCTTCCAAGAAGCATTAAAACCGTCTTGTTTAGGTACTGTCACCTCCACGTCTATTCCACGGAGCATTAAAACCTTATGGTTAAACCACTGTGTACTCCACAGCTCATCCAAGGGGCATTGATATTGTCTTTTTATTCCACTGTAACCTCCACCACTCTTCCAAGGGGCATTGATATTGTCTTATTAATCCACTGCGACCTCTACCACTTCTTCAAGGGGCTTTAAAACAGTCTTGATAAGCTTCTGTGACCTCCACGTCTCTTCCAAGGGGCATTAAAACCGCATGGTTAAACGACTCTGAACTCCACAGCTCTTCCAAGAGGCATTGATATTGTCTTTTTATTCAACTGTAACCTCCACCACTCTTCCAAGTGGCATTGATATTGTCTTTTTTTTCCACTGCGACCTCCACCACTCTTCCGAGGGGATTTGATAAAATTTTTAATCCACTACACCTCCACCACTCTTCCAAGGGACATTGATATTGTCTTTCTATTCCACTGCGACCTACACCCCTCTTCCAAGGAACATTGATATTGTCTTTTTTTTCTACGGTAACCTCCACCACTCTTCTAAGGGGCATTAATATTTTCTTTTTATTCCACTGCGACCTCCACCACTCTTCCAAGGGGCATCGATAATGTATTTTTAATCCACTGCGACCTCCACCACTCTTCTAAGGGGTATTGATTTTGTCTTTTTAATCCACTGCGACCTCCATCTCTCTTCCAAGAAGCATTAAAACCGTCTTGTTTAGCTACTGTGACCTCCACGTCTATTCCACGGTGCCTTAAAACCTTATGGTTAAACCACTGTGAACTCCACAGCTCTTCCAAGGGGCATTGATATTGTCATTTTATTCCACAGTAACCTCGACCACTCTTCCAAGGGGCATTGATATTGTCTTTTTATTTTACTGCGACCTCCACCACTCTTCCAAGGGGCATTAATATTGTCTTTTTATTCCACTGCGACTTCCACCACTCTTCCACGAGGCATTGATATTGTCTTTTTATTCCACTGCGACCTCCACGAGTTTTCTAAGGGGCATTGATATTATCTTTTTAATCCACTGCGACCTCCACCACTCTGCCAAGGGGCATTAAAGCTGTCTGGTTAAACCACTCTGAACTCCACAGCTCTTCCAAGAGGCATTGATATTGTCTTTTTATTCGACTGTAACCTCCACCACTCTTCCAAGGGGCATTGATTTTGTCTTTTTATTCCACTGCGACCTCTACCACTCTTCCAATGGGCATTGATATTGTCTTTTTAATCCACTACAACCTCCACCTCTCTTCCAAGGGGCCTTAAAGCCTTCTTGTTAAGCTACTGTCACGTCCATGTCTATTCCATGTGGCATTGATATTGTCTTTTTATTCCACTGTAACCTCCACAATTCTTCCAAGTGGCATTGACATTATCTTTTTATTCCACTGTGACTTGCACCTCTCTTCTAAGGGGCATTGATATTGTCTTTTTAATCCACTGTGACCTCCACGTCTCTTCCAAGGGGCATTAAAACCGTCTGTTTAAACCACTCTGAACTTCACAGCTCTTCCAAGGGGCATTGATATTGTCTTTTTATTCCACTGTAATCTCCACCACTCTTCCAAGGGGCATTGATTTTGTCTTTTTATTCCATTGTGACCTCCACCACTCTTCCAAAGGACATTAAAACTGTCTTGTTATGCTACTGTGACGTCGACTTCTCTTCCAAGGGGCATTAAAACCGTCTTGTAAATCTACTGTGACCTCCACGTCCCTTCCACGGGGCATTAATATTGTCTTTTATACCACTCCGACCTCCACCACTCTTCCAAGGGGCATTGATATTGTCTGTTTAATCCACTGCGAACTCCACCACTCTTCCAAGGGGCATTAAAACCGTCCTGTTATGCTACTGTGACGACGACTTCTCTTCCAAGGGGCATTAAAACCATCTGGTTAAACCACTCTGAACTCCACAGCTCTTCCAAGGGGCATTTGTATTGTCTTTTTATTCCACTGTAACCTCCACCAATCTTCCAAGGGGCATTGATATTGTCTTTTTATTCCACTGCGACCTCCACCACACTTCCAAGGGGCATTAAAACCGTCGAATTAAGTTACTGTGACCTCCACGTCTATTCCAAGGAGCGTTAAAACCGTCTGGTTATACCACTCTGAACTCCACAGGTCTTCCAAGGGGAATTATTATTGTCTTTTTATTCCACTGTTAATTCAACCACTCTTCCAAGGTGCATTGATATTGTCTTTTTATTCCACTGCGACCTCCACCAGTCCTCCAAGAGGCATTAAAACCGTCTTGTTAAGCTACTGTGACCTCCACGTCTCTTCCACGGGGCATTGAAATTGTCATTTTATTCCACTGTAACCTCAATCACTCATCCAAGGGGCATTGATATTGTCTTTTTTTTCCACTGCGACCTCCACCACTCTTCCAAGGGGCATTGATAATGTCTTTTTATTCCAATGCGACCTCCACCACTCTTCCAAGGCTCATTGATATTGTCTTTTTAATCCACTGCGACCTCCACCACTCTTCCAAGGGGCATTAAAACCGTCTTGTTAAGCTATTGTGACCTCCACATCTCTTCTACGGGGAATTTATATTGTCTTTTTATTTAACTGTAACCTACACCACTGTTCCAAGGGGCATTGATATTGTCTTTTTATTCCACTGTAATCTCCACCACTCTTCCAAGGGGCATTGATGTTGTCTTTTTATTCCACTGCGACCTCCACCACTCTTACAAGGGGCATTCATATTGTCTTTTTAATCCACTGCGACCTCCACCACTCTTCCAAGGGACATTAAAACCGCCTTTTTAAGCTACTGTCACCTCCACGTCCCTTCCAAGGGGCATTAAAACCGTCAATTTAAACCACTCTCAACTCCACAGCTCTTGATATTGTTTTTTATTCCAATGTAACCTCCAGCACTCTTCCAAGGGGCACTGATATTGTCTTTTTATTCCACTGTGACTTTCACCTCTCTTCCAAGGGACATTAAATCTGTCTTGTTAAGCTACTGTGACATCCACGACTTTTTCACGGGGCATTGATATTGTCTTTTTATTCCAATGTAAACTCCACCACTCTTCCAAGGGGCATTGATATTGTGTTTTTAATCCACTGCCACCTCCACCCCTCTTCCAAGGGGCATTAAAACAGTCTTGTTAAGCTACTGTGACCTCCAAGTCTCTTCCAAGGGGCATTAAAACCGTATGGTTAAACCACTCTGAACTCCACAGCTCTTCCGAGGGGCATTGATATTTTCTTTTTATTCCACTGTAACATCCACCACTCTTCCAAGGGGCATTGATTTTGTCTTTTTATTCCACTGCGACCTCCACCACTCTTCCAAGGGGCATTGATATTGTCTTTTTAATCCACTGCGACCTCCACCACTCTTCCAAGGGGCATTAAAACCGTCTTGTTAAGCGACTGTGATGTCGAAGTCTCTTCCAACGGGCATTAAAACCATCTGGTTAAACCACTCTGAACTCCACAGCTCTTCCAAGGGGCATTTGTATTGTCTTTTTATTCCACTATAACCTCCACCACTCTTCCAAGGGGCATTGACATTGTCTTTTTAATCTACTGCGACCTCCAGCACTCTTCTAAGGGGCATTAAAACCGTCTTGTTAAGCTACTGTCACGTCCATGTCTATTCCACTGGGCATTGATATTGTCTTTTTTTTCCACTGTAACCTCCACCATTCTTCCAAGGGGCATTGATATTGTTATTTTATTCCACTGCGACTTCAACCTCTCTTTCAAGGGGCATTGATATTGTCTTTTTATTCCACTGTAACCTTCACCACTCTTCCAAGTGGCATTGATATTGTCTTTTTATTCCACTGCGACCTCCACCACTCTTCCAAGTGGCATTAAAACCGTATTGTTAAGCTTCTGTGACCTCCAGGTCTCTTCCAATGTGCATTAAAACCGTCAATTTAAACCACTCTGAATTCCACAACTCTTGCAAGAGGCATTGATATTGTCTTTTTACTCCACTGTAACCTACATCACTCTTTCAAGGGGCATTGATATTGTCTTTTTATTCCACTACGACTTCCACCACTCTCCCAAGGTGCATAAAAAACATCTTGTTTAGCTACTGTAAGGTCCATGTCTATTCCACGGGGCATTGATATTGTCTTTTGATTCCACTGTATCCTCCACCACTCTTCCAAGGGGTATTGATATTGTCTTTTTATTCCACTGCGACTTCCACCTCTCTTCTAAGGGGCATTGATATTGTCTTTTTAATCCACTGCGACCTCCACCACTCTCCCAAGAGGCATTAAAACAGTCTTGTTAAGCTACTGTGACCTCCACATCTCTTCCAAGGGGCATTAAAACCGTCTGGTTAAACCATTCTGAACTCCACAGCTCTTCCAAGGGGCATTAAAACCGTCTGGTTAAACCATTCTGAACTCCACAGCTCTTCCAAGGGGCATTGATATTGTCTTTTTATTCCACTGTAACCTCCACCATTCTTCCAAGGGGTATTGATATTGTCTTTTTAATGCATTGCGACCCCCAGCACTCTTCCAAGGGGCATTAAAACCAGTTTGTTATACCACTCTGAACTCCATAGCTCTTTCAAGAGGCATTGATATTGTCTTTTTATTTCGCTGTAAACTCCACCACTCTTTCAAGGGGCATTGATATTGTCTTTTTATTCCACTGCGACCTCCACCACTATTCCCAGGGGCATTAAAACTGTCTTGTTAAGCTACTGTGACCTCCACGTGTCTTCCACGGGGAATTGATATTGTCTTTTTAATCCACTGTGACCTTCACCACTTTTCCAAGGGGCATTAAAACCGTCTTGTTAATCTACTGTGACCTCCAAGTCTCTTCCAAGGGGCAATAAAACCATCTGGTTAGACCACTCTGAACTCCACAGCTCTTCCAAGGGGCATTGGTATTGTCTTTTTATTCTCCTCTAACCTCCACCACTCTTCCAAGGGGCATTGACATTGTCTTTTTATTCCACTTCGACCTCCATCATTCTTCCAAGGGGCATTGACATTGTCTTTTTATTCCTACCTCGACCTCCATCATTCTTCCAAGGGGCATTGATATTGTCTTTTTATTCCACTGCCACCTCCACCACTCTTCCATGGGGCATTGATATTGTCTTTTTATTCCACTGTATCCTCCACCATTCTTCCAAGGGGCATTAAAACTGTCTTGTTAAGCTACAGTGACCTCCACATCTCTTCCACGGGGCATTGAAATTGTCTTAAAAATTACTCTGTAACCTCCACCACTCAACAAAGGGGCATTGATATTGTATTTTTATTCCACTGCGACCTCCACCACTCCTTCGAAGGGCATTGATATTGTCTTTTTAATCCACTGCGACCTCCACCACTCTTTCAAAGGGCATTAAAATCATCTTGTTAAGCTACTGTGACCTCCATGTCTCTTCCACGGGGCATTGATATTGTCTTTTATTCCACTGCCACCTCCACCACTCTTCCAAGGGGCATTGATATTGTCTTTTTAATCCACTGCGACCTCCACCACTTTTCCAAGGGGCATTAAAAACGTCTTTTTAAGCTACTGTGACCTCCATGTCACTTCCAATGGGCATTAAAACCGTCTGGTTTAACTACTCTGAACTCCACTGCTTTTCCAAGGGGCATTGATATTGTCTTTTTAATCCACTGTTACCACCACCACTCTTCCAAGGGGCATTGATATTATTTTTTTATTCCACTGCGACCTCCACTACTTTTCCAAAGGGCAATGATATTGTCTTTTTATTCCACTGCGACCTCCACCACTCTTCCAAGGGCCATTAAAACCATTTTGTTAAGCTACTTTGACCTCCACGTCAATTCCACGGGGCATTAAAACCGTCAATTTAAACCACTCTGAACTCCACAGCTCTTGCAAGGGGCATTGATGTTGTCTTTTCTTTGCAATGTAACCTCCAGCACTCTTACAAGGGGCATTGATATTGCCTTTTTATTCCTCTGCGACTTCAACTTCTCTTCTAAGGTGCATTGATATTGTCATTTTAATCCACTGCGACCTCCACCACTCTTCCAAGGGGCATTGAAACAGTCTTGTTAAGCTACTGTGACCTCCACGTCTCTTCCAAGGGGCATTAAAATCGTCTGGTTAAACCGCTCTAAACTCCACAGCTCTTCCGAGGGGCATTGATATTGTCTTTTTATTCCACTGTAACATCCACCACTCTTCCAAGGGGCATTGATTTTGTCTTTTTATTCCACTGCGACCTCCACCACTCTTCCAAGGGGCATTGATATTGTCTTTTTAATCCACTGCGACCTCCACCACTCTTCCAAGGGGCATTAAAGCCGTCTTGTTAAGCGACTGTGATGTCAAAGTCTCTTCCAAAGGGCATTAAAATCATCTGGTTAAACCACTCTGAACTCCACAGCTCTTCCAAGGGGCATTTGTATTGTTTTTTTATTCAACTATAACCTCCACCACTCTTCCAAGGGGCATTGATTTTGTCTTTTTATTCCACTGCGACCTCTACCACTCTTCCAATGGGCATTGATATTGTCTTTTTAATCCACTACAACCTCCACCTCTCTTCCAAGGGGCCTTAAAGCCTTCTTGTTAAGCTACTGTCACGTCCATGTCTATTCCATGTGGCATTGATATTGTCTTTTTATTCCACTGTAACCTCCACAATTCTTCCAAGTGGCATTGACATTATCTTTTTATTCCACTGTGACTTGCACCTCTCTTCTAAGGGGCATTGATATTGTCTTTTTAATCCACTGTGACCTCCACCACTCTTCCAAGGGGCATTAAAACAGTCTTGCTAAGCTACTGTGACCTCCACGTCTCTTCCAAGGGGCATTAAAACCGTCTGTTTAAACCACTCTGAACTTCACAGCTCTTCCAAGGGGCATTGATATTGTCTTTTTATTCCACTGTAATCTCCACCACTCTTCCAAGGGGCATTGATTTTGTCTTTTTATTCCATTGTGACCTCCACCACTCTTCCAAAGGACATTAAAACTGTCTTGTTATGCTACTGTGACGTCGACTTCTCTTCCAAGGGGCATTAAAACCGTCTTGTAAATCTACTGTGACCTCCACGTCCCTTCCACGGGGCATTAATATTGTCTTTTATACCACTCCGACCTCCACCACTCTTCCAAGGGGCATTGATATTGTCTGTTTAATCCACTGCGAACTCCACCACTCTTCCAAGGGGCATTAAAACCGTCCTGTTATGCTACTGTGACGACGACTTCTCTTCCAAGGGGCATTAAAACCATCTGGTTAAACCACTCTGAACTCCACAGCTCTTCCAAGGGGCATTTGTATTGTCTTTTTATTCCACTGTAACCTCCACCAATCTTCCAAGGGGCATTGATATTGTCTTTTTATTCCACTGCGACCTCCACCACACTTCCAAGGGGCATTAAAACCGTCGAATTAAGTTACTGTGACCTCCACGTCTATTCCAAGGAGCGTTAAAACCGTCTGGTTATACCACTCTGAACTCCACAGGTCTTCCAAGGGGAATTATTATTGTCTTTTTATTCCACTGTTAATTCAACCACTCTTCCAAGGTGCATTGATATTGTCTTTTTATTCCACTGCGACCTCCACCAGTCCTCCAAGAGGCATTAAAACCGTCTTGTTAAGCTACTGTGACCTCCACGTCTCTTCCACGGGGCATTGAAATTGTCATTTTATTCCACTGTAACCTCAATCACTCATCCAAGGGGCATTGATATTGTCTTTTTTTTCCACTGCGACCTCCACCACTCTTCCAAGGGGCATTGATAATGTCTTTTTATTCCAATGCGACCTCCACCACTCTTCCAAGGCTCATTGATATTGTCTTTTTAATCCACTGCGACCTCCACCACTCTTCCAAGGGGCATTAAAACCGTCTTGTTAAGCTATTGTGACCTCCACATCTCTTCTACGGGGAATTTATATTGTCTTTTTATTTAACTGTAACCTACACCACTGTTCCAAGGGGCATTGATATTGTCTTTTTATTCCACTGTAATCTCCACCACTCTTCCAAGGGGCATTGATGTTGTCTTTTTATTCCACTGCGACCTCCACCACTCTTACAAGGGGCATTCATATTGTCTTTTTAATCCACTGCGACCTCCACCACTCTTCCAAGGGACATTAAAACCGCCTTTTTAAGCTACTGTCACCTCCACGTCCCTTCCAAGGGGCATTAAAACCGTCAATTTAAACCACTCTCAACTCCACAGCTCTTGATATTGTTTTTTATTCCAATGTAACCTCCAGCACTCTTCCAAGGGGCACTGATATTGTCTTTTTATTCCACTGTGACTTTCACCTCTCTTCCAAGGGACATTAAATCTGTCTTGTTAAGCTACTGTGACATCCACGACTTTTTCACGGGGCATTGATATTGTCTTTTTATTCCAATGTAAACTCCACCACTCTTCCAAGGGGCATTGATATTGTGTTTTTAATCCACTGCCACCTCCACCCCTCTTCCAAGGGGCATTAAAACAGTCTTGTTAAGCTACTGTGACCTCCAAGTCTCTTCCAAGGGGCATTAAAACCGTATGGTTAAACCACTCTGAACTCCACAGCTCTTCCGAGGGGCATTGATATTTTCTTTTTATTCCACTGTAACATCCACCACTCTTCCAAGGGGCATTGATTTTGTCTTTTTATTCCACTGCGACCTCCACCACTCTTCCAAGGGGCATTGATATTGTCTTTTTAATCCACTGCGACCTCCACCACTCTTCCAAGGGGCATTAAAACCGTCTTGTTAAGCGACTGTGATGTCGAAGTCTCTTCCAACGGGCATTAAAACCATCTGGTTAAACCACTCTGAACTCCACAGCTCTTCCAAGGGGCATTTGTATTGTCTTTTTATTCCACTATAACCTCCACCACTCTTCCAAGGGGCATTGACATTGTCTTTTTAATCTACTGCGACCTCCAGCACTCTTCTAAGGGGCATTAAAACCGTCTTGTTAAGCTACTGTCACGTCCATGTCTATTCCACTGGGCATTGATATTGTCTTTTTTTTCCACTGTAACCTCCACCATTCTTCCAAGGGGCATTGATATTGTTATTTTATTCCACTGCGACTTCAACCTCTCTTTCAAGGGGCATTGATATTGTCTTTTTATTCCACTGTAACCTTCACCACTCTTCCAAGTGGTATTGATATTGTCTTTTTATTCCACTGCGACCTCCACCACTCTTCCAAGTGGCATTAAAACCGTATTGTTAAGCTTCTGTGACCTCCAGGTCTCTTCCAATGTGCATTAAAACCGTCAATTTAAACCACTCTGAATTCCACAACTCTTGCAAGAGGCATTGATATTGTCTTTTTACTCCACTGTAACCTACATCACTCTTTCAAGGGGCATTGATATTGTCTTTTTATTCCACTACGACTTCCACCACTCTCCCAAGGTGCATAAAAAACATCTTGTTTAGCTACTGTAAGGTCCATGTCTATTCCACGGGGCATTGATATTGTCTTTTGATTCCACTGTATCCTCCACCACTCTTCCAAGGGGTATTGATATTGTCTTTTTATTCCACTGCGACTTCCACCTCTCTTCTAAGGGGCATTGATATTGTCTTTTTAATCCACTGCGACCTCCACCACTCTTCCAAGAGGCATTAAAACAGTCTTGTTAAGCTACTGTGACCTCCACATCTCTTCCAAGGGGCATTAAAACCGTCTGGTTAAACCATTCTGAACTCCACAGCTCTTCCAAGGGGCATTAAAACCGTCTGGTTAAACCATTCTGAACTCCACAGCTCTTCCAAGGGGCATTGATATTGTCTTTTTATTCCACTGTAACCTCCACCATTCTTCCAAGGGGTATTGATATTGTCTTTTTAATGCATTGCGACCCCCAGCACTCTTCCAAGGGGCATTAAAACCAGTTTGTTATACCACTCTGAACTCCATAGCTCTTTCAAGAGGCATTGATATTGTCTTTTTATTTCGCTGTAAACTCCACCACTCTTTCAAGGGGCATTGATATTGTCTTTTTATTCCACTGCGACCTCCACCACTATTCCCAGGGGCATTAAAACTGTCTTGTTAAGCTACTGTGACCTCCACGTGTCTTCCACGGGGAATTGATATTGTCTTTTTAATCCACTGTGACCTTCACCACTTTTCCAAGGGGCATTAAAACCGTCTTGTTAATCTACTGTGACCTCCAAGTCTCTTCCAAGGGGCAATAAAACCATCTGGTTAGACCACTCTGAACTCCACAGCTCTTCCAAGGGGCATTGGTATTGTCTTTTTATTCTCCTCTAACCTCCACCACTCTTCCAAGGGGCATTGACATTGTCTTTTTATTCCACTTCGACCTCCATCATTCTTCCAAGGGGCATTGACATTGTCTTTTTATTCCTACCTCGACCTCCATCATTCTTCCAAGGGGCATTGATATTGTCTTTTTATTCCACTGCCACCTCCACCACTCTTCCATGGGGCATTGATATTGTCTTTTTATTCCACTGTATCCTCCACCATTCTTCCAAGGGGCATTAAAACTGTCTTGTTAAGCTACAGTGACCTCCACATCTCTTCCACGGGGCATTGAAATTGTCTTAAAAATTACTCTGTAACCTCCACCACTCAACAAAGGGGCATTGATATTGTATTTTTATTCCACTGCGACCTCCACCACTCCTTCGAAGGGCATTGATATTGTCTTATTAATCCACTGCGACCTCCACCACTCTTTCAAAGGGCATTAAAATCATCTTGTTAAGCTACTGTGACCTCCATGTCTCTTCCACGGGGCATTGATATTGTCTTTTATTCCACTGCCACCTCCACCACTCTTCCAAGGGGCATTGATATTGTCTTTTTAATCCACTGCGACCTCCACCACTTTTCCAAGGGGCATTAAAAACGTCTTTTTAAGCTACTGTGACCTCCATGTCACTTCCAATGGGCATTAAAACCGTCTGGTTTAACTACTCTGAACTCCACTGCTTTTCCAAGGGGCATTGATATTGTCTTTTTAATCCACTGTTACCACCACCACTCTTCCAAGGGGCATTGATATTATTTTTTTATTCCACTGCGACCTCCACTACTTTTCCAAAGGGCAATGATATTGTCTTTTTATTCCACTGCGACCTCCACCACTCTTCCAAGGGCCATTAAAACCATTTTGTTAAGCTACTTTGACCTCCACGTCAATTCCACGGGGCATTAAAACCGTCAATTTAAACCACTCTGAACTCCACAGCTCTTGCAAGGGGCATTGATGTTGTCTTTTCTTTGCAATGTAACCTCCAGCACTCTTACAAGGGGCATTGATATTGCCTTTTTATTCCTCTGCGACTTCAACTTCTCTTCTAAGGTGCATTGATATTGTCTTTTTAATCCACTGCGACCTCCACCACTCTTCCAAGGGGCATTGAAACAGTCTTGTTAAGCTACTGTGACCTCCACGTCTCTTCCAAGGGGCATTAAAATCGTCTGGTTAAACCGCTCTAAACTCCACAGCTCTTCCGAGGGGCATTGATATTGTCTTTTTATTCCACTGTAACATCCACCACTCTTCCAAGGGGCATTGATTTTGTCTTTTTATTCCACTGCGACCTCCACCACTCTTCCAAGGGGCATTGATATTGTCTTTTTAATCCACTGCGACCTCCACCACTCTTCCAAGGGGCATTAAAGCCGTCTTGTTAAGCGACTGTGATGTCAAAGTCTCTTCCAAAGGGCATTAAAATCATCTGGTTAAACCACTCTGAACTCCACAGCTCTTCCAAGGGGCATTTGTATTGTTTTTTTATTCAACTATAACCTCCACCACTCTTCCAAGGGGCATTGACATTGTCTTTTTATTCCACTGCGACCTCCACCACTCTTCCAAGCGGCATTAAGACCATCTTGTTAAGCTACAGTGACCTCCACAACTCTTCCACGGGGCATTGATATTGTCTTTTATTCCACTGTAACCTCCACCACTCTTCCAAGGGACATTGATATGGTCTTTTTATTCCACTGTGACCTCCACCACTTTTCCAAAGGGAATTGATATTGTCTTTTTAATCCACTGCGACCTCCTCCACTCTTCCAAGGGCATTAAAACAGTCTTGTTAAGCTACTGTGACCTCCACTTCTCTTCCAAGGGGCATTAAAACCGTCTGGTTAAACCACTCTGAACTCCACAGCTCTTCCAAGGGGCATTGATATATATATTTTTTCCACTGTAACCTCCAAAACTCTTCCAAGGGGCATTGAATTTGTCTTTTTTTTCCACTGCGACCTTAACCACTCTTCCAATGGGCATTGATATTGTCTTTTTAATCCACTGCGACCTCCACCACTCTTCCAAGGGGCATTAAAACCGTCTTGTTAAGCTACTGTCACGTCCATGCCTATTCCACTGGGCATTGGTATTGTCTTTTTATTCCACTGTAACCTCCACCATTCTTCCAAGGGGCATTGATATTGTTTTTTTATTCCACTGCGACTTCAACCTCTCTTTCAAGGGGCATTGATATTGTCTTTTTATTCCAATGTAACCTCCAGCACTCTTCCAAGTGGCATTGATATTGTCTTTTTATTCCACTGCAACTTCCACCTCTCTTCCAAGGGGCATTAAAACTGTCTTGTTAAGCTACTGTGACCTCCACGTCTCTTTCACTGGGCATTGATATTGTCTTTTTATACCACTGTAACCTTCACCACTCTTCCAAGTGGCATTGATATTGTCTTTTTATTCCACTGCGACCTCCACCACTCTTCCAAGGGGCATTAAAACCGTCTTGTTAAGCTAATGTGACCTCCATGTCTCTTCCACTGGGCATTGATATTGTCTTTTATTCCACTGCGACCTCCACCACTCTTCCTCGTGGCATTGATATTGTCTTTTTAATCCACTGCAACCTCCGCCACTCTTCCATGTGGCATTAAAATCGTCTTGTTAAGCTACTGTGACCTCCACGTCTCTTCCAAGGGGCATTAAAACTGTATGGTTAAACCAATCTGAACTCCACAGATCTTCCAAGGGGCATTGATATTGTCTTTTTATTCCACAGTATCCTCCACCACTCTTCCAAGGGGCATTGATATTGTCTTTTTATTCCACTGCGACGTCCAACACTCTTCCAAGGGGCATTAAAACCGTCATGCTAAGCTACTGTGACCTCCATGTCTCTTCTACAGGGCATTGATATTGTTTTTTTATTCCACTGGAACCTCCAACAATTTTCCAAGGTGCATTGATATTGTCTTTTTATTCCACTGAGACTTCAACCACTCCTTCATGGAGCATTGACATTGTCTTTTTAATCCACTTCGACCTCCACCACTCTTCCAAGGGGCATTAAAGCAGTCTTGTTAATCTACTGTGACCTCCACGTCTCTTCCAAGGGGCATTAAAACCGTCAATTTTAACAACTCTCAACTCCACAGCTCTTGCAAGGGGCTTTGATATTGTTTTTTTTTCCACTGTAACCTCCAGCACTCTTCTAAGGGGCATTGATATTGTCTTTTTATTCCACTGCGACTTTCACCTCTCTTCCAAGGGACATTAAATCCGTCTTGTTAAGCTACTGTGACATCCACGACTTTTTCACGGGGCATTGATATTGTCTTTTTATTCCAATGTAAACTCCACCACGCTTCCAAGGGGCATTGATATTGTCTTTTTATTCCACTGTGACCTCCTCCACTCTTCCAAGGGCATTAAAACAGTCTTGTTAAGCTACTGTGACCTCCACTTCTCTTCCAAGGGGCATTAAAACCGTCTGGTTAAACCACTCTGAACTCCACAGCTCTTCCAAGGGGCATTGATATATATATTTTTTCCACTGTAACCTCCAAAACTCTTCCAAGGGGCATTGAATTTGTCTTTTTTTTCCACTACGACCATAACCACTCTTCCATTGGGCATTGATATTGTCTTTTTAATCCACTGCGACCTCCACCACTCTTCCAAGGGGAATTAAAACCGTCTTGTTAAGCTACTGTCCCGTCCATGTCTATTCCACTGGGCATTGATATTGTCTTTTTACTCCACTGTAACCTCCACCATTCTTCCAAGGGGTATTGATATTGTTTTTTTATTCCACTGCGACTTCAACCTCTCTTTCAAGGGGCATTGATATTGTCTTTTTATTCCAATGTAACCTCCAGCACTCTTCCAAGTGGCATTGATATTGTCTTTTTATTCCACTGCAACTTCCACCTCTCTTCCAAGGGGCATTAAAACTGTCTTGTTAAGCTACTGTGACCTCCACGTCTCTTTCACTGTGCATTGATATTGTCTTTTTATTCCACTGTAACCTTCACCACTCTTCCAAGTGGCATTGATATTGTCTTTTTATTCCACTGCGACCTCCACCACTCTTCCAAGGGGCATTAAAACCGTCTTGTTAAGCTACTGTGACCTCCATCTCTCTTCCACTGGGCATTGATATTGTCTTTTATTCCACTGCGACCTCCACCACTCTTCCTCGTGGCATTGATATTGTCTTTTTAATCCACTGCAATATCCGCCACTCTTCCATGTGGCATTAAAATCGTCTTGTTAAGCTACTGTGACCTCCACGTCTCTTCCAAGGGGCATTAAAACCGTATGGTTAAACCAATCTGAACTCCACAGATCTTCCAAGGGGCATTGATATTGTCTTTTTATTCCACTGTATCCTCCACCACTCTTCCAAGGGGCATTGATATTGTCTTTTTATTCCACTGCGACGTCCAACACTCTTCCAAGGGGCATTAAAGCAGTCTTGTTGATCTACTGTAACCTCCACGTCTCTTCCAAGGGGCATTAAAACCGTCAATTTTAACATCTCTCAACTCCACAGCTCTTGCAAGGGGCTTTGATATTGTTTTTTATTCCACTGTAACCTCCAGCACTCTTCCAAGGGGCATTGATATTGTCTTTTTATTCCACTGCGACATTCACCTCTCTTCCAAGGGACATTAAATCTGTCTTGTTAAGCTACTGTGACATCCACGACTTTTTCACGGGGCATTGATATTGTCTTTTTATTCCAATGTAAACTCCACCACTCTTCCAAGGGGTATTGATATTGTCTTTTTATTCCACTGCCACCTCCACCACTCTTCCAAGGGGCATTGATATTGTCTTTTTAATCCACTGCGACCTCCACCACTTTACCAAGGGGCATTAAAAACGTCTTTTTAAGCTACTGTGACCTCCACGTCACTTCCAATGGGCATTAAAACCGTCTGGTTTAACTACTCTGAACTCCACTGCTTTTCCAAGGGGCATTGATATTGTCTTTTTAATCCACTGTTACCTCCACCACTCTTCCAAGGGGCATTGATATTGTTTTTTTATTCCACTGCGACCTCCACTACTTTTCCAAAGGGCAATGATATTGTCTTTTTATTCCACTGCGACCTCCACCACTCTTCCAAGGGCCATTAAAACAGTGTTGTTAAGCTACTTTGATCTCCACGTCAATTCCACGGGGCATTAAAACCGTCAATTTAAACCACTCTGAACTCCACAGCTCTTGCAAGGGGCATTGATGTTGTCTTTTTTTTGCAATGTAACCTCCAGCACTCTTACAAGGGGCATTGATATTGTCTTTTTATTCCTCTGCGACTTCAACTTCTCTTCTAAGGTGCATTGTTATTGTCTTTTTAATCCACTGCGACCTCCACCACTCTTCCAAGGGGCATTAAAACAGTCTTGTTAAGCTACTGTGACCTCCACGTCTCTTCCAAGGGGCATTAAAACCATATGGTTAAACCAATCTGAACTCCACAGATCTTCCAAGGGGCATTGATATTGTCTTTTTATTACACTGTAACATCCAATGTGTATTGATTTTGTCTTTTTATTCCACTGCGACCTCCACCACTCTTCCAAGGGGCATTGATATTGTCTTTTTAATCGACTGCGACCTCCACCACTCTTCCAAGGGGTATTAAAACGGTCTTGTTAAGCGACTGTGATGTCAAAGTCTCTTCCAAGGGGCATTAAAACCATCTGGTTAAACCACTCTGAACTCCACAGCTCTTCCAAGGGGCATTTGTATTGTCTTTTTATTACACTATAACCACCATCACTCTTCCAAGGGGCATTGACATTGTCTTTTTATTCCAGTCCGACCTCCACCACTCTTCCAAGCGGCATTAAGACCATCTTGTTAAGCTACAGTGACCTCCACAACTCTTCCACGGGGCATTGATATTGTCTTTTATTCCACTGTAACCTCCACCACTTTTCCAAAGGGAATTGATATTGTCTTTTTAATCCACTGCGACCTCCTCCACTCTTCTAAGGGCATTAAAACAGTCTTGTTAAGCTACTGTGACCTCCACTTCTCTTCCAAGGGGCATTAAAACCGTCTGGTTAAACCACTCTGAACTCCACAGCTCTTCCAAGGGGCATTGATATATATTTTTTTTCCACTGTAACCTCCAAAACTCTTCCAAGGGGCATTGAATTTGTCTTTTTTTTCCACTGCGACCTTAACCACTCTTCCAATGGGCATTGATATTGTCTTTTTAATCCACTGCGACCTCCACCACTCTTCCAAGGGGCATTAAAACCGTCTTGTTAAGCTACTGTCACGTCCATGTTTATTCCACTGGGCATTGATATTGTCTTTTTATTCCACTGTAACCTCCACCATTCTTCCAAGAGGCATTGATATTGTCTTTTTATTCCACTGCGACTTCAACCTCTCTTTCAAGGGCATTGATATTGTCTTTTTATTCCAATGTAACCTCCAGCACTCTTCCAAGGGGCATTGATATTGTCTTTTTATTCCACTGCAACTTCCACCTCTCTTCCAAGGGGCATTAAAACTGTCTTGTTAAGCTACTGTGACCTCCACGTCTCTTCCAATGTGCATTAAAACCGTCAATTTAAACCACTCTGAACTCCACAACTCTTGCAAGAGGCATTGATATTGTTTTTTTACTCCACTGTAACCTACATCACTCTTTCAAGGGGCATTGATATTGTCTTTTTATTCCACTACGACTTCCACCACTCTCCCAAGGTGCATAAAAAACATCTTGTTTAGCTACTGTAAGGTCCATGTCTATTCCACGGGGCATTGATATTGTCTTTTGATTCCACTGTATCCTCCACCACTCTTCCAAGGGGTAGTGATATTGTCTTTTTATTCCACTGCGACTTCCACCTCTCTTCTAAGGGGCACTGATATTGTCTTTTTAATCCACTGCGACCTCCACCACTCTTCCAAGAGGCATTAAAACAGTCTTGTTAAGCTATTGTGACCTCCACATCTCTTCCAAGGGGCATTAAAACCGTCAGGTTAAACCATACTGAACTCCACAGCTCTTCCAAGGGGCATTGATATTGTCTTTTTCTTCCACTGTAACCTCCACCATTCTTCCAAGGGGTATTGATATTGTCTTTTTAATGCACTGCGACCCCCAGCACTCTTCCAAGGGGCATTAAAACCATTTGGTTAAACCACTCTGAACTCCATAGCTCTTTCAAGAGGCATTGATATTGTCTTTTTATTCCACTGCGACCTCCACCACTATTCCAAGGGGCATTAAAACTGTCTTGTTAAGCTACTGTGACCTCCACGTGTCTTCCACGGGGCATTGATATTGTCTTTTTAATCCACTGTGACCTTCACCACTTTTCCAAGGGGCATTAAAACTGTCTTGTTAATCTACTGTGACCTCCAAATCTCTTCCAAGGGGCAATAAAACCATCTGGTTAAACCACTCTGAACTCCACAGCTCTTCCAAGGGGCATTGGTATTGTCTTTTTATTCCCCTCTAACCTCCACCACTCTTCCAAGGGGCATTGACATTGTCTTTTTATTCCACTTCGACCTCCATCATTCTTCCAAGGGGCATTGATATTGTCTTTTTATTCCACTGCCACCTCCACCACTCTTCCATTGGGCATTGATATTGTCTTTTTATTCCACTGTATCCTCCACCACTCTTCCAAGGGGCATTGACATTGTCTTTTTATTCCACTGCGACCTCAACTATTCTTCCAAGGGGCATTAAAACTGTCTTGTTAAGCTACAGTGACCTCCACATCTCTTCCACGGGGCATTGATATTGTCTTTAAATTCCACTGTAACCTCCACCACGCTACCAAGGGGCATTGATATTGTATTTTTATTCCACTGCGAACTCCACCACTCCTTCAAAGGGCATTGATATTGACTTTTTAATCCACTGCGACCTCCACCACTCTTCCAAGAGGCATTAAAACAGTCTTGTTAAGCTACTGTGACCTCCACATCTCTTCCAAGGGGCATTAAAACCGTCTGGTTAAACCATTCTGAACTCCACAGCTCTTCCAAGGGGCATTGATATTGTCTTTTTATTCCACTGTAACCTCCAACATTCTTCCAAGGGGTATTGATATTGTCTTTTTAATGCACTGCGACCACCAGCACTCTTCCAAGGGGCAATAAAACCATTTGGTTAAAGCACTCTGAACTCCATAGCTGTTTCAAGAGGCATTGATATTGTCTTTTTATTTTGCTGTAAACTCCACCACTCTTTCAAGGGGCATTGATATTGTCTTTTTATTCCACTGCGACCTCCACCACTATTCCAAGGGCATTAAAATTGTCTTGTTAAGCTACTGTGACCTCCACGTATCTTCCACGGGGCATTAATATTGTCTTTTTAATCCACTGTGACCTTCACCACTTTTCCAAGGGGCATTAAAACCGTATTTTTAATCGACTGTGACCTCCACGTCTCTTCCAAGGGGCAATAAAACCATCTGGTTAGAGCACTCTGAACTCCACAGCTCTTCCAAGCGTCATTGGTATTGTCTTTTTATTCTCCTCTAACCTCCACCACTCTTCAAAGGGGCATTGACATTGTCTTTTTATTCCACTTCGACCTCCATCATTCTTCCAAGGGGCATTGATATTGTCTTTTTATTCCACTGCCACCTCCACCACTCTTCCATTGGGCATTGATATTGTCTTTTTATTCCACTGTATCCTCCACCACTCTTCCAATGGGCATTGACATTGTCTTTTTATTCCACTGCGACCTCAACCATTCTTCCAAGGGGCATTGAAACTGTCTTGTTAAGCTACAGTGACCTCCACATCTCTTCCACGGGGCATTGATATTGTCTTTTTAATCGACTGCGACCTCCACCACTCTTCCAAGGGGTATTAAAACGGTCTTGTTAAGCGACTGTGATGTCAAAGTCTCTTCCAAGGGGCATTAAAACCATCTGGTTAAACCACTCTGAACTCCACAGCTCTTCCAAGGGGCATTTGTATTGTCTTTTTATTCCACTATAACCACCATCACTCTTCCAAGGGGCATTGACATTGTCTTTTTATTCCAGTCCGACCTCCACCACTCTTCCAAGCGGCATTAAGACCATCTTGTTAAGCTACAGTGACCTCCACAACTCTTCCACGGGGCATTGATATTGTCTTTTATTCCACTGTAACCTCCACCACTTTTCCAAAGGGAATTGATATTGTCTTTTTAATCCACTGCGACCTCCTCCACTCTTCTAAGGGCATTAAAACAGTCTTGTTAAGCTACTGTGACCTCCACTTCTCTTCCAAGGGGCATTAAAACCGTCTGGTTAAACCACTCTGAACTCCACAGCTCTTCCAAGGGGCATTGATATATATTTTTTTTCCACTGTAACCTCCAAAACTCTTCCAAGGGGCATTTAATTTGTCTTTTTTTTCCACTGCGACCTTAACCACTCTTTCAATGGGCATTGATATTGTCTTTTTAATCCACTGCGACCTCCACCACTCTTCCAAGGGGCATTAAAACCGTCTTGTTAAGCTACTGTCACGTCCATGTCTATTCCACTGGGCATTGATATTGTCTTTTTATTCCACTGTAACCTCCACCATTCTTCCAAGAGGCATTGATATTGTCTTTTTATTCCACTGCAACTTCAACCTCTCTTTCAAGGGCATTGATATTGTCTTTTTATTCCAATGTAACCTCCAGCACTCTTCCAAGGGGCATTGATATTGTCTTTTTATTCCACTGCAACTTCCACCTCTCTTCCAAGGGGCATTAAAACTGTCTTGTTAAGCTACTGTGACCTCCACGTCTCTTCCAATGTGCATTAAAACCGTCAATTTAAACCACTCTGAACTCCACATCTCTTGCAAGAGGCATTGATATTGTTTTTTTACTCCACTGTAACCTACATCACTCTTTCAAGGGGCATTGATATTGTCTTTTTATTCCACTACGACTTCCACCACTCTCCCAAGGTGCATAAAAAACATCTTGTTTAGCTACTGTAAGGTCCATGTCTATTCCATGGGGCATTGATATTGTCTTTTGATTCCACTGTATCCTCCACCACTCTTCCAAGGGGTAGTGATATTGTCTTTTTATTCCACTGCGACTACCACCTCTCTTCTAAGGGGCACTGATATTGTCTTTTTAATCCACTGCGACCTCCACCACTCTTACAAGAGGCATTAAAACAGTCTTGTTAAGCTATTGTGACCTCCACATCTCTTCCAAGGGGCATTAAAACCGTCAGGTTAAACCATACTGAACTCCACAGCTCTTCCAAGGGGCATTGATATTGTCTTTTTATTCCACTGTAACCTCCACCATTCTTCCAAGGGGTATTGATATTGTCTTTTTAATGCACTGCGACCCCCAGCACTCTTCCAAGGGGCATTAAAACCATTTGGTTAAACCACTCTGAACTCCATAGCTCTTTCAAGAGGCATTGATATTGTCTTTTTATTTCGCTGTAAACTCCACCACTCTTTCAAGGGGCATTGATATTGTGTTTTAATTCCACTGTGACCTCCACCACTATTCCAAGGGGCATTAAAACTGTCTTGTTAAGCTACTGTGACCTCCACGTGTCTTCCATGGGGCATTGATATTGTCTTTTTAATCCACTGTGACCTTCACCACTTTTCCAAGGGGCATTAAAACTGTCTTGTTAATCTACTGTGACCTCCAAGTCTCTTCCAAGGGGCAATAAAACCATCTGGTTAAACCACTCTGAACTCCACAGCTCTTCCAAGGGGCATTGGTATTGTCTTTTTATTCCCCTCTAACCTCCACCACTCTTCCAAGGGGCATTGACATTGTCTTTTTATTCCACTTCGACCTCCATCATTCTTCCAAGGGGCATTGATATTGTCTTTTTATTCCACTGCCACCTCCACCACTCTTCCATTGGGCATTGATATTGTCTTTTTATTCCACTGTATCCTCCACCACTCTTCCAAGGGGCATTGACATTGTCTTTTTATTCCACTGCGACCTCAACTATTCTTCCAAGGGGCATTAAAACTGTCTTGTTAAGCTACAGTGACCTCCACATCTCTTCCACGGGGCATTGATATTGTCTTTAAATTCCACTGTAACCTCCACCACGCTACCAAGGGGCATTGATATTGTATTTTTATTCCACTGCGACCTCCACCACTCCTTCAAAGGGCATTGATATTGACTTTTTAATCCACTGCGACCTCCACCACTCTTCCAAGAGGCATTAAAACAGTCTTGTTAAGCTACTGTGACCTCCACATCTCTTCCAAGGGGCATTAAAACCGTCTGGTTAAACCATTCTGAACTCCACAGCTCTTCCAAGGGGCATTGATATTGTCTTTTTATTCCACTGTAACCTCCAACATTCTTCCAAGGGGTATTGATATTGTCTTTTTAATGCACTGCGACCACCAGCACTCTTCCAAGGGGCAATAAAACCATTTGGTTAAAGCACTCTGAACTCCATAGCTGTTTCAAGAGGCATTGATATTGTCTTTTTATTTTGCTGTAAACTCCACCACTCTTTCAAGGGGCATTGATATTGTCTTTTTATTCCACTGCGACCTCCACCACTATTCCAAGGGCATTAAAATTGTCTTGTTAAGCTACTGTGACCTCCACGTATCTTCCACGGGGCATTAATATTGTCTTTTTAATCCACTGTGACCTTCACCACTTTTCCAAGGGGCATTAAAACCGTGTTTTTAATCGACTGTGACCTCCACGTCTCTTCCAAGGGGCAATAAAACCATCTGGTTAGAGCACTCTGAACTCCACAGCTCTTCCAAGCGTCATTGGTATTGTCTTTTTATTCTCCTCTAACCTCCACCACTCTTCCAAGGGGCATTGACATTGTCTTTTTATTCCACTTCGACCTCCATCATTCTTCCAAGGGGCATTGATATTGTCTTTTTATTCCACTGCCACCTCCACCACTCTTCCATTGGGCATTGATATTGTCTTTTTATTCCACTCTATCCTCCACCACTCTTCCAATGGGCATTGACATTGTCTTTTTATTCCACTGCGACCTCAACCATTCTTCCAAGGGGCATTAAAACTGTCTTGTTAAGCTACAGTGACCTCCACATCTCTTCCACGGGGCATTGATATTGTCTTTAAATTCCACTGTAACCTCCACCACTCTACCAAGGGGCATTGATATTGTATTTTTATTCCACTGCGACCTCCACCACTCCTTCAAAGGGCATTGATATTGACTTTTTAATCCACTGCGACCTCCACCACTCTTCCAAAGGGCATTAACACCATCTTGTTAAGCTGCTGTGACCTCCACTTCTCTTCCACTGGGCATTGATATTGTCTTTTATTCCACTGCGACCTCCACCACTCTTCCTCTGGGCATTGATATTGTCTTTTTAATCCACTGCAACCTCCACCACTCTTCCATGTGGCATTAAAACCGTCTTGTTAAGCTACTGTGACCTCCACGTCTCTTCCAAGGGGCATTAAAACTGTATGGTTAAACCAATCTGAACTCCACAGATCTTCCAAGGGGCATTGATATTGTCTTTTTATTCCATTGTTTCCTCCACCACTTTTCCAAGGGGCATTGATATTGTCTTTTTATACCACTGCGACCTCCAACACTCTTCCAAGGGGCATTGAATTTGTCTTTTTTTTCCACTGCGACCTTAACCACTCTTCCATTGGGCATTGATATTGTCTTTTTAATCCACTGCGACCTCCACCACTCTTCCAAGGGGAATTAAAACCGTCTTTTTAAGCTACTGTCCCGTCCATGTCTATTCCACTGGGCATTGATATTGTCTTTTTATTCCACTGTAACCTCCACCATTCTTCCAAGGGGCATTGATATTGTTTTTTTATTCCACTGCGACTTCAACCTCTCTTTCAAGGGGCATTGATATTGTCTTTTTATTCCAATGTAACCTCCAGCACTCTTCCAAGTGGCATTGATATTGTCTTTTTATTCCACTGCAACTTCCACCTCTCTTCCAAGGGGCATTAAAACTGTCTTGTTAAGCTACTGTGACCTTCACGTCTCTTTCACTGGGCATTGATATTGTCTTTTTATTCCACTGTAACCTTCACCACTCTTCCAAGTGGCATTGATATTGTCTTTTTATTCCACTGCGAACTCCACCACTCTTCCAAGGGGCATTAAAACCGTCTTGTTAAGCTACTGTGACCTCCATGTCTCTTCCAAGGGGCATTGATATTGTCTTTTAATCCACTGCGACCTCCACCACTCTTCCTCGTGGCATTGATATTGTCTTTTTAATCCACTGCAACCTCCGCCACTCTTCCATGTGGCATTTAAATCGTCTTGTTAAGCTACTGTGACCTCCACGTCTCTTCCAAGGGGCATTAAAACGATATGGTTAAACCAATCTGAACTCCACAGATCTTCCAAGGGGCATTGATATTGTCTTTTTATTCCACTGTATCCTCCACCACTCTTCCAAAGGGCATTGATATTGTCTTTTTATTCCACTGCGACGTCCAACACTCTTCCAAGGGGCATTAAAGCAGTCTCGTTAATCTACTGTGACTTCCACGTCTCTTCCAAGGGGCATTAAAACCGTCAATTTTAACAACTCTTAACTCCACAGCTCTTGCAAGGGGCTTTGATATTGTTTTTTATTCCACTGTAACCTCCAGCAATCTTCCAAGGGGCATTGATATTGTCTTTTTATTCCACTGCGACTTTCACCTCTCTTCCAAGGGACATTAAATCCGTCTTGTTAAGCTACTGTGACATCCACGACTTTTTCACGGGGCATTGATATTGTCTTTTTATTCCAATGTAAACTCTACCACTCTTCCCAGGGGTATTGATATTGTCTTTTTATTCCACTGCCACCTCCACCACTCTTCCAAGGGGCATTGATATTGTCTTTTTAATCCACTGCGACCTCCACCACTTTTCCAAGGGGCATTAAAAACGTCTTTTTAAGCTACTGTGACCTCCACGTCACTTCCAATGGGCAATAAAACCGTCTGGTTTAACTACTCTGAACTCCACTGCTTTTCCAAGGGGCATTGATATTGTCTTTTTAATCCACTGTTACCTCCACCACTCTTCCAAGGGGCATTCATATTGTTTTTTTATTCCACTGCGACCTCCACTACTTTTCCAAAGGGCAATGATATTGTCTTTTTATTCCACTGCGACCTCCACCACTCTTCCAAGGGCCATTAAAACTGTGTTGTTAAGCTACTTTGATCTCCACGTCAATTCCACGGGGCATTAAAACCGTCAATTTAAACCATTCTGAACTCCACAGCTCTTGCAAGGGGCATTGATGTTGTCTTTTTTTTGCAATGTAACCTCCAGCACTCTTCCAAGGGGCATTGATATTGTCTTTTTAATCCTCTGCGACTTCAACTTCTCTTCTAAGGTGCATTGATATTGTCTTTTTAATCCACTGCGACCTCCACCACTCTTCCAAGGGGCATTAAAACAGTCTTGTTAAGCTACTGTGACCTCCACGTCTCTTCCAAGGGGCATTAAAACCGTCTGGTTAAACCACTCTGAACTCCACAGCTCTTCCGAGGGGCATTGATATTGTCTTTTTATTCCACTGTAACATCCAATGGGTATTGATTTTGTCTTTTTATTCCACTGCGACCTCCACCACTCTTCCAAGGGGCATTGATATTGTCTTTTTAATCGACTGCGACCTCCAACACTCTTCCAAGGGGTATTAAAACGGTCTTGTTAAGCGACTGTGATGTCGAAGTCTCTTCCAAGGGGCATTAAAACCATCTGGTTAAACCACTCTGAACTCCACAGCTCTTCCAAGGGGCATTTGAATTGTCTTTTTATTCCACTATAACCACCATCACTGTTCCAAGGGGCATTGACATTGTCTTTTTATTCCAGTCCGACCTCCACCACTCTTCCAAGCGGCATTAAGACCATCTTGTTAAGCTACAGTGACCTCCACAACTCTTCCACGGGGCATTGATATTGTCTTTTATTCCACTGTAACCTCCACCACTTTTCCAAAGGGAATTGATATTGTCTTTTTAATCCACTGCGACCTCCTCAACTCTTCTAAGGGAATTAAAACAGTCTTGTTAAGCTACTGTGACCTCCACTTCTCTTCCAAGGGGCATTAAAACCGTCTGGTTAAACCACTCTGAACTCCACAGCTCTTCCAAGGGGCATTGATATATATTTTTTTTACACTGTAACCTCCAAAACTCTTCCAAGGGGCATTGAATTTGTATTTTTTTCCACTGTGACCTTAACCACTCTTCCAATGGGCATTGATATTGTCTTTTTAATCCACTGCGACCTCCACCACTCTTCCAAGGGGCATTAAAACCGTCTTGTTAAGCTACTGTCACGTCCATGTCTATTCCACTGGGCATTGATATTGTCTTTTTATTCCACTGTAACCTCCACCATTCTTCCAAGAGGCATTGATATTGTCTTTTTATTCCACTGCGACTTCAACCTCTCTTTCAAGGGCATTGATATTGTCTTTTTATTCCAATGTAACCTCCAGCACTCTTCCAAGGGGCATTGATATTGTCTTTTTATTCCACTGCAACTTCCACCTCTCTTCCAAGGGGCATTAAAACTGTCTTGTTAAGCTACTGTGACCTCCAAGTCTCTTCCAATGTGCATTAAAACCGTCAATTTAAACCACTCTGAACTCCACAACTCTTGCAAGAGGCATTGATATTGTTTTTTTACTCCACTGTAACCTACATCACTCTTTCAAGGGGCATTGATATTGTCTTTTTATTCCACTACGACTTCCACCACTCTCCCAAGGTGCCTAAAAAACATCTTGTTTAGCTACTGTAAGGTCTATGTCTATTCCACGGGGCATTGATATTGTCTTTTGATTCCCCTGTATCCTCCACCACTCTTCCAATGGGTAGTGATATTGTCTTTTTATTCCACTGCGACTTCCACCTCTCTTCTAAGGGGCACTGATATTGTCTTTTTAATCCACTGCGACCTCCACCACTCTTACAAGAGGCATTAAAACAGTCTTGTTAAGCTACTGTGACCTCCACATCTCTTCCAAGGGGCATTAAAACCGTCAGGTTAAACCATTCTGAACTCCAGAGCTCTTCCAAGGGGCATTGATATTGTCTTTTTATTCCACTGTAACCTCCACCATTCTTCCAAGGGGTATTGATATTGTCTTTTTAATGCACTGCGACCCCCAGCACTCTTCCAAGGGGTATTAAAACCATCTGGTTAAACCACTCTGAACTCCACAGCTCTTCCAAGGGGCATTGGTATTGTCTTTTTATTCCCCTCTAACCTCCACCACTCTTCCAAGGGGCATTGACATTGTCTTTTTATTCCACTTCGACCACCATCATTCTTCCAAGGGGCATTGATATTGTCTTTTTATTCCACTGCCACCTCCACCACTCGTCCATTGGGCATTGATATTGTCTTTTTATTCCACTGTATCCTCCACCACTCTTCCAAGGGGCATTGACATTGTCTTTTTATTCCACTGCGACCTCATCCATTCTTCCAAGGGGCATTAAAACTGTCTTGTTAAGCTACAGTGACCTCCACATCTCTTCCACGGGGCATTGATATTGTCTTTAAATTCCACTGTAACCTCCACCACGCTACCAAGGGGCATTGATATTGTATTTTTATTCCACTGCGACCTCCACCACTCCTTCAAAGGGCATTGATATTGACTTTTTAATCCACAGCGACCTCCACCACTCTTCCAAGAGGCATTAAAACAGTCTTGTTAAGCTACTGTGACCTCCACATCTCTTCCAAGGGGCATTAAAACCGTCTGGTTAAACCATTCTGAACTCCACAGCTCTTCCAAGGGGCATTGATATTGTCTTTTTATTCCACTGTAACCTCCAACATTCTTCCAAGGGGTATTGATATTGTCTTTTTAATGCACTGCGACCACCAGCACTCTTCCAAGGGGCAATAAAACCATTTGGTTAAAGCACTCTGAACTCCATAGCTGTTTCAAGAGGCATTGATATTGTCTTTTTATTTTGCTGTAAACTCCACCACTTTTTCAAGGGGCATTGATATTGTCTTTTTATTCCACTGCGACCTCCACCACTATTCCAAGGGGCATTAAAATTGTCTTGTTAAGCTACTGTGACCTCCACGTATCTTCCACGGGGCATTGATATTGTCTTTTTAATCCACTGTGACCTTCACCACTTTTCCAAGGGGCATTAAAACCGTGTTTTTAATCTACTGTGACCTCCACGTCTCTTCCAAGGGGCAATAAAACCATCTGGTTAGACCACTCTGAACTCCACAGCTCTTCCAACGGGCATTGGTATTGTCTTTTTATTCTCCTCTAACCTCCACCACTCTTCCAAGGGGCATTGACATTGTCTTTTCATTCCACTTCGACCTCCATCATTCTTCCAAGGGGCATTGATATTGTCTTTTTATTCCACTGCCACCTCCACCACTCTTCCATTGGGCATTGATATTGTCTTTTTATTCCACTGTATCCTCCACCACTCTTCCAATGGGCATTGACATTGTCTTTTTAATCCACTGCGACCTCAACCATTCTTCCAAGGGGCATTAAAACTGTCTTGTTAAGCTACAGTGACCTCCACATCTCTTCCACGGGGCATTGATATTGTCTTTAAATTCCACTGTAACCTCCACCACTCTACCAAGGGGCATTGATATTGTATTTTTATTCCACTGCGACCTCCACCACTCCTTCAAAGGGCATTGATATTGACTTTTTAATCCACTGCGACCTCCACCACTCTTCCAAAGGGCATTAATACCATCTTGTTAAGCTACTGTGACCTCCACTTCTCTTCCACGGGGCATTGATATTGTCTTTTATTCCACTGCGACCTCCACCACTCTTCCTCTGGGCATTGATATTGTCTTTTTAATCCACTGCAACCTCCACCACTCTTCCATGTGGCATTAAAACCGTCTTGTTAAGCTACTGTGACCTCCACGTCTCTTCCAAGGGGCATTAAAAACGTATGGTTAAACCAATCTGAACTCCACAGATCTTCCAAGGGGCATTGATATTGTCTTTTTATTCCACTGTTTCCTCCACCACTTTTCCAAGGGGCATTGATATTGTCTTTTTATACCACTGCGACCTCCAACACTCTTCCAAGGGACATTAAAACCGTCATGTTAAGCTACTGTGACCTCCATGTCTCTTCCACAGGGCATTGATATTGTCTTTTTATTCCACTGGAACCTCCAACACTCTTCCAATGTGCATTGATATTGTCTTTTTATTCCACTGAGACTTCAACCACTCCTTCAAGGAGCATTGACATTGTCTTTTGAATGCACTTCGACCTCCACCACTCTTCCAAGGGGCATTAAAGCAGTCTTGTTAATCTACTGTGACCTCCACGTCTCTTCCAATAGGCGTTAAAACCGTCAATTTAAACCACTCTCAACTCCACAGCTCTTGCAAGGTGCTTTGATATTGTTTTTTATTCAACTGTAACCTCCAGCACTCTTCCAAGGGGCATTAATATTGTCTTTTTATTACACTTCGACTTTCACCTCTCTTCCAAGGGACATTTAATCCATCTTGTTAAGCTACTGTGACATCCACGTCTCTTTCACGGGGCATTGATATTGTCTTTTAATTCCAATGTAAACTCCACCACTCTTCCAAGGGGCATTGATATTGTCTTTTTATTCCACTTCCACCTCCACCACACTTCCAAGGGGCATTTATATTGTCTTTTTAATCCACTGCGACCTCCACCACTTTTCCAAGGGGCATTAAAAACGTCTTTTTAAGCTACTGTGACCTCCAAGTCACTTCCAATGGGCATTAAAACCGTCTGGTTTAACTACTCTGAACTCCACTGCTTTTTCAAGGGGCATTGATATTGTCTTTTTAATCCACTGTTACCTCCACGAATCTTCCAAGGGGCATTGATATTGTTTTTTTATTCCACTGCGACCTCCACTACTCTTCCAAGGGTCATTGATATTGTCTTTTTATTCCACTGCGACCTCCATCATTCTTCCAAGGGCCTTTAAAACCGTGATGTTAAGCTACTTTGACCTCCACGTCAATTCCACGGGGCATTAAAACCGTCAATTTAAACCACTCTGAACTCCACAGCTCTTGCAAGGGGCATTGATATTGTCTTTTTTTTGCAATGTAACCACCAGCACTCTTCCAAGAGGCATTGATATTGTCTTTTTATTCCTTTGTGACTTCAGCCTCTCTTCTAAGGGGCATTGATATTGTCTTTTTAATCCACTGCGACCTCCACCACTCTTCCAAGGGGCATTAAAGCAGTCTTGTTAATCTTCTGTGACCTCCACGTCTCTTCCAAGGGGCATTAAAACCATCTGGTTAAACCACTCTTAACTCCACAGCTCTTCCGAGGGGCATTGATATTGTCTTTTTATTCCACTGTAACATCCACCACTCTTCCAAGGGGCATTGATTTTGTCTTTTTATTCCACTGCGACCTCCACCACTCTTCCAAGGGGCATTGATATTGTCTTTTTAATCCACTGCGACCTCCACCACTCTTCCAAGGGGCATTAAAACCGTCTTGTTAAGCGGCTGTGATGTCGAAGTCTCTTCCAAGGGGCATTAAAACCATCTGGTTAAACCACTCTGAACTCCACAGCTCTTCCAAGGGGCATTTGTATTGTCTTTTTATTCCACTATAAGCTACACCACTCTTCCAAGGGGCATTGACATTGTCTTTTTATTCCACTGCGACCTCCACCACTCTTCCAAGCGGCATTAAGACCATCTTGTTAAGCTACAGTGACCTCCACAACTCTTCCACGGGGCATTGATATTGTCTTTTATTCCACTGTAACCTCCACCACTCTTCCAAGGGGCATTGATATTGTCCTTTTATTCCACTGCGACCTCCACCACTTTTCCAAAGGGAAATGATATTGTCTTTTTAATCCACTGCGACCTCCTCCACTCTTCTAAGGGCATTAAAACAGTCTTGTTAAGACTTCAACCACTCCTTCATGGAGAATTGACATTGTCTTTTTAATCCACTTCGACCTCCACCACTCTTCCAAGGGGCATTAAAGCAGTCTTGTTAATCTACTGTGACCTCCACGTCTCTTCCAAGGGGCATTAAAACCGTCAATTTTAACCACTATTAACTCCACAGCTCTTGCAAGGGGCTTTGATATTGTTTTTTATTCCACTGTAACCTCCAGCACTCTTCCAAGGGGCATTGATATTGTCTTTTTATTCCACTGCGACTTTCACCTCTCTTCCAAGGGACATTAAATCCGTCTTGTTAAGCTACTGTGACATCCACGTCTTTTTCACGGGGCATTGATATTGTCTTTTTATTCCAATGTAAACTCCACCACTCTTCCAAGGGGCATTGATATTGTCCTTTTATTCCACTGCCATCTCCACCACTCTTCCAAGGGGCATTGATATTGTCTTTTTAATCCACTGCGACCTCCACCATTTTGCATTAAAAATGTCTTTTTAAGCTACTGTGACCTCCACGTCACTTCCAATGGGCATTAAAACAGTCTGGTTTAACTACTCTGAACTCCACTGCTTTTCCAAGGGGCATTGATATTGTCTTTTTAATCCACTGTTACCTCCACCACTCTTCCAAGGGGCATTGATATTGTTTTTTTATTCCACTGCGACCTCCACTACTTTTCCAAAGGGCAATGATATTGTCTTTTTATTCCACTGCGACCTCCACCACTCTTCCAAGGGCCATTAAAACCGTGTTGTTAAGCTACTTTGACCTCCACGTCAATTCCACGGGGCATTAAAACCGTCAATTTAAACCACTCTGAACTCCACAGCTCTTTCAAGGGGCATTGATGTTGTCTTTTTTTTGCAATGTAACCTCCAGCACTCTTCCAATGGGCATTGATATTGTCTTTTTATTCCTCTGCGACTTCAACTTCTCTTCTAAGGTGCATTGATATTGTCTTTTTAATCCACTGCGACCTCCACCAATCTTCCAAGGGGCATTAAAGCAGTCTTGTTAAGCTACTGTGACCTCCACGTCTCTTCCAAGGGGCATTAAAACCGTCTGGTTAAACCACTCTGAACTCCACAGCTCTTCCAAGGGGCATTGATTTTGTCTTTTTATTCCACTGCGACCTCCACCACTCATCCAAGCGGCATAAAGACCATCTTGTTAAGCTACAGTGACCTCCACAACTCTTCCAAGGGGCATTGATATTGTCTTTTTAATCCACTGCGACCTCCACCACTCTTCCAAGGGGCATTAAAACCGTCTTGTTAAGCGACTGTGATGTCGAAGTCTCTTCCAAGGGGCATTAAAACCATCTGGTTAAACCACTCTGAACTCCACAGCTCTTCCAAAGGGCATTTGCATTGTCTTTTTATTCCACTATAACCTCCACCACTCTTCCAAGGGGCATTGACATTGTCTTTTTATTCCACTCTGACCTCCACCACTCATCCAAGCGGCATAAAGACCATCTTGTTAAGCTACAGTGACCTCCACAACTCTTCCACGGGGCATTGATATTGTCTTTTATTCCACTGTAACCTCCACCACTCTTCCAAGGGGCATTAATATTGTCTTTTTATTCCACTGTGACCTCCACCACTCTTCCAAGTGGCATTGATTTTGTCTTTTTATTCCACTGCGACCTCCACTACTCTTCCAAGGGGCATTGATATTGTCTTTTTAATCCACTGCGACCTCCACCACTCTTCCAAGGGGCATTAAAACGGTCTTGTTAAGCTACTGTGATGTCGAAGTCTCTTCCAAGGGGCATTAAAACCATCTGGTTAAACCACTCTGAACTCCACAGCTCTTCCAAGGGGCATTTGTATTGTCTTTTTATTCCACTCTAACCTCCACCACTCTTCCAAGGTGTTAGAACTCTCTTGTTAGGTTTTTTCTATCTTGCTGGTCACATGACCTTGTTTGCCTATTTAATCCTGCTCCGCCCTCCTGGCCTTGCTGGACTTCATTGTAATTTCTACTCTTAAGTTAGCCTGGTGCTTAGTTACCTTTCTCAGTCAGTTTAGCTAGGTCTTCGGACCTTTATGTTCTATGTTGTGTGTTTGTCTTTTACTGCTACAATTTCTGCTAGGAGGTGCCCAACTTTATCCCAGTCCCTAGTTCTTGTAGGGATCCCTCCCTTGCATGTATAGGTCTTCATACAGACTAGCCGAGGACTTTAGCGGGTCTGATCGCAGGATCAGGTTCCCCGTTACATTGTAGGGATCTAGCTTAGTTCTATTGTAGGGACAGATATCCTTTCTTTCCTTAGTGCTTGTAGCAGATCATAACACAAGGGGCATTGACATTGTCTTTTTATTCCACTGTGACCTCCACCACTCTTACAAGGGGCATTGACATTGTCTTTTTAGTCCACTGCGAACTCCACCCCACTCCAAGGGGCATTAAACCCGTCTTGTTAAGCTACTGTGACCTCCACGTGTCTTCGAAGGGGCATTGATATTGTCTTTTTATTCAACTGTAACCTCCACCAATCTTCCACGGGGCATTGATATTGTCTTTTTAATCCACTGCGACCTCCACCACTCTACCAGGGGGCAATAAAACCGTCTTGATAAGTTACTGTGACCACCACGTCCCTTCCAAGGGGCGTTAAAACCATCTGGTTATTCCACTCTGAACTCCACAGCTCTTCTAAGGGGCATTATTATTGTCTTTTTATTCCACTGTAACCTCCACCACTCTTCCAAGGGGCATTGATATTGTCTTTTTATTCCACTGCGACCTTCACCAGTCCTCCAAGGGGCATTAAAACCATCTTGTTAAGCTACTGTGACCTCCATGTCTCTTCCACGGGGCATTGGTATTGTCTTTTAATTCCACTGGAACATCCACCACTCTTCCAAGTGGCATTGATATTGTCTTTTTAATCCAGTGCGACCTCCACCACTCTTCCAAGGGGCATTAAAACCGTATTGTTAAGCTACTGTGACCTCCACGTCTCTTCCAAGGCGCATTAAAATCGTCAATTTAAACCACTTTGAACTCCACAGCTCTTGCAAGAGGCATTGATTTTGTCTTTTTATTCCACTGTAACCTACAGCACTCTTTCAAGGGGCATTGATATTGTCTTTTTATTCCACTACGACTTCCACAACTCTCCCAAGGTGCATTAAAAACATCTTGTTTAGCTACTGTAACGTCCATGTCTATTCCACAGTGCATTGATATTGTCTTTTTATGCCACTGAATCCTACACCACTCTTCCAAGGGGTATTGATAATTTCTTTTTATTCTACTGTGACTTCCACCTCTCTTCTAAGGGGCATTGATATTGTCTTTTTAATCCACTGCGACCTCCACCACTCTTCCAAGAGGCATTAAAACAGTCTTGTTAAGCTACTGTGACCTCCACATCTCTTCCAAGGTGCATTAAAGCCATCTGGTTAAACCACTCTGAACTCCAAAGCTCTTCCAAGGGGCATTGATATTGTCTTTTCATTCCACTGTAACCTCCACCATTCTTCCAAGGGGTATTGATATTGTCTTTTTAATGCACTGCGACCTCCACCACTCTTCCAAGGGGCATTAAAACCATCTGGTTAAACCACTCTGAACTCCATAGCTCTTTCAAGAGGCATTGATATTGTCTTTTTATTTCACTGTAACCTCCACCATTCTTTCAAGGGGCATTGATATTGTCTTTTTATTCCACTGCGACCTCCACCACTCTTCCAAGAGGCATTATAAACATCTTATTAAGCTACTATGACCTCCAAGTCTCTTCCAAGGGGCATTGAAACCTTCTGGTTAAACCACTCTGCATTCCACAGCTCATCAAAGGGGCATTGATATTGTCTTTTTATTCCACTGTAACCTCCACGACTTTTCCTATGGGAATTGATATTGTCTTTTTAATAATATTATTATTATTATTTATTATTATAGCGCCATTTATTCCATGGCGCTTTACATGTGATAGGGATATACATAACAAAAGCATTTACATAATCTTAACAAAACGAGTCAGTGACTGGTACAGGAGGAGCGAGGACCCTGCCCGCGAGGGCTCACATTCTAGAAGGGATGGGTGAGGTTACATTAGGTGAGGGTAGAGCTGGTCATGCAGCGGTGGTTACTGCAGGTTGTAGGCTTGTCGGAAGAGGTGGGTCTTCAGGTTTCTTTTGAAGGTTTCCACGGACGGCGAGAGTCTGATGTGTTGGGGTAGAGAGTTCCAGAGTAGGGTGGATGCACGGGAGAAATCTTGTATACGATTGTGGGAGGAGGAGATAAGAGGGGAGTAGAGAAGGAGATCTTGTGAGGATCGGAGGTTGCGTGCAGGTAAGTACCGGGAGACTAGGTCACAGATGTATGGGGGAGAAATGTCGTGGATGGCTTTGTATGGCCATGGTTTGAGTTTTGAACTGGATTCTCTGGGCAATGGGGAGCCAGTGAAGAGATTGACAGAAAGGAGAGGCCGGGGAATAACCGGGGGACAGGTGAATTAGTCGAGCAGCAGAGTTTATGATAGATTGGAGAGGCGCAAGAGTGTTGTAAGGGAGGCCACGGAGCAAGAGGTTGCAGTAGTCGAGACGGGATATGATGAGGGCATGCACTAGTGTTTTTGCAGAGTCTTTGCTGAGGAATGCACGGATCCGGGACATGTTTTTGAGTTGAAGTCGGCAGGAAGTGGAAAGGGCTTGGATATGTGGCTTGAAGGAGAGATCAGAGTCCAGGGTTACTCCAAGGCAGCGAGCTTGTGGGACTGGGGAGAGTGAACAGCCATTGACGTTGATGGCTAGGTCAGATTGGGGATGTGAATGAGAGGGTGTAAAGTTGATGAACTCTGTTTTATCCATGATGAGCTTTAGAAATCTGTCAGAGAAGAAGGATGACATGGTGGACAGACATTGTGGGATTTTGGTTAGTAGGGAGGAGATATCGGGTCCAGAGAGGTAGATCTGTGTGTCGTCAGCTTAGAGGTGATACTGAAAACCGTGAGAATCTATGAGCTGTCCCAGGCCAAAGGTGTAGATGGAGAAGAGCAGAGGTCCTAGAACTGAACCTTGGGGGACACCGACAGATAGGGGGCGAGATGAGGAGGTGGTTCGTGAGTGGGAGACGCTGAATGTCCTGTCTGTTAAGTATGAGGAGATCCAAGATAGAGCCAAGTCCGTGATGACAAGAGATGAGACAATCTGGAGTAAGAGGGAATGGTCCAATGTGTCAAAGGCAGATGACAGGTCCAGAAGGAGGAGGATGTAGTAGTGTCGCTTGGATTTGGCATTTAGTAGGTCGTTGGTGACTTTGGTCAGGGCAGTTTCAGTCGAGTGATGCGGTCGGAAGCCAGATTGCAGGCAGTCGAAGAGGGAGCAGGAGGAGAGGTGGGAGGACAGTTCAAGGTGGACATGTTGTTCTAGTAGTTTTGAGGCAAAGGGGAGGAGTGATATGGGGCGGTAGCTAGTCAGAGAGGAAGGGTCAAGGGAGTGCTTTTTGAGGATGGGTGTGATTGCGGCATGTTTGAAACATGATGGGAAGACACCGGTTGTTAGTGACAGATTGAAGAGGTGGGTTAGGGTTGGGATGAAGACTGTGGTAAGGTTAGTGATGAGGTGGTATGGGATTGGGTCAAGTTCGCAGGTGGTGATGTGTGATTTGGAGAGTAAAGAGCAGACTTGACCTTCTGTAATGGTGGAGAAGTGGGTGTTTGGAGGAGGAGGGTTTAACAGATATGAGGAGGGGTTGTGAGGACTTTAGGCAAAAGTTTTGTCTGATGGTGTCAATCTTCTGTTTGAAGAATGAGGCAAAGTCGTCGGCTGAGATGAGAGAAGAGGGAGGAGGTGCTGGGGGACGAAGGAGAGAGTTGAAAGTGTTAAATAGCTGTTTAGGGTTGTGAGATAGGGAGGATATGAGAGATGAGAAGTAGGTTTGTTTTGCTGTAGTGAGTGCGGACTTGAAATTAGTGAGGGATTGCTTGAATGCGATGAAGTGCTCGATGGAATAAGACCTTTTCCATCTCCGCTCCGCAACCCTGGAGGCCCGGCGCAGTTCTTTAGTAAGTTTAGTGTGCCAGGGTTGCCTGTTGAATGTGCAAGATGTGGTGTGTGTGAGAGGGGCGATCGAGTCTAGAGCTGCAGCAATTGTGGTGTTATATGAAGCAGCAGCAACGTCTGCATCGTGTAAGGAATTTATGTCTGTAAGAGGGAGGAGGGATTCAGAGAGTGAGTGTAAGTCAAGGTGTTTGAGATTTCTGCGAGGGTATGCAAGTTTGTGGAGTGGGGATTGTTGCCCCGGGGAGGAGAGAGAAGAGAATGTAAGTAGGCTGTGATTAGAGAGAGGGAGAGGTGAGTTAGAGAGGTTAGATAGGGAACAGAGGCGGGTAAAGATGAGGTCCAGTGTGGGGCCTTATTTGTGGTTGGGTGTGGAAGACCATCGAGTGAGTCCGAAGGAGGAAGTGAGAGATAGGAACTTAGAGACAGATGAGTGGAAAGTGTTAATGGGGATGTTGAAGTCACCCATTATGATAGTGGGGATGTCAGTGGAGAGGAAGTGAAGCAGCCAGGTGGTGAAGTGGTCTAAGAAGGTGGTGGCTTGCCCTGGGGGTCAGTAAACGACGGCCAGTTGGAGATTGGAGGGGGAATAGATGCGCACACAGTGCACATCAAAAGAGGGGAGTGTAACGGAGGGTGGCAGTGGGATTTGGGTGAAAGCGCAGTGTTCTGATAGGAGAAAACCTACGCCTCCGCCATGTTTGCCGTTGGGGCGGGGTGTGTGGGAAAGGTGGAATCCGCCATATGAAAGTGCAGCTGGGGAGGCTGTGTCAGAGGGGGTGAGCCAGGTTTCAGTGATGGTGAGGAAGGAAAGTTTTTTTGTAATGAAAAGATCGTTGATGAAGGAAAGTTTGTTGCAGACAGAGCGAGCGTTCCATAGAGCTCCTGTTAGAGCAACTAAGGGAGTGGGGATTGGTTGGATGGATATGAGGTTAGAAGGGTTGCGACAGTTTGCGGAAGGGTGTGGATAGGAGGAAGAAGTAACTGTGGGGTTATGGCGAGGAGGACCAGGATTTGGAGAGATATCTCCAGCAGTGAGGAGGAGCAGAGAAAGTGTTAGCAGGTGGGAGCAAGAGAGAGCATGAGGTGGCTCTCTGTGTTTGGAGATCCAGGATTGAATGTTTAGGAATAATTTGGAGGAGGAGGTGAGATGAATGGGGAGGATGGAGGGAGAGATGAAGAGTTTCTTACTAGGTGTAGGGATTTGAGGGGTTACTAGAAAGTGGAGGACTATAGAGGAAAAAGTGAGAACTAACAGAAACATAGTTAAAAGAGAGTAAGTGGTCAAAGTGTTGGTTACCTGACTCCTGCCCTGACTAACTGCCTCTGAAATAACTGCCACTTATCTCCGAAGCCACTTTGCACAAGAAGACGTGTGCACCCCTTACAGAGCTTCTAAATATATAGGGCACATTAAACTATCAGGTGAAGGGCATTGTGGGAGCTGCATATGGCTAAATTAGCAGCTGGTCGTCTCACCAGGAGATGGCTGGGTGATCAAACACAGAGCTAGGACTCTAGTCTCTGCAGTTTAGCACCTCTAAAAATCAGATAAGATCTATAGTGGGGAAGGGACAGACATATGTGGGTATTGAATGGAGTGGGACAGATAAAGCAGAGAAGTTATGCAGAGCATGTACCAGTGAGGTGAATCAGCAAAGCAGAGCATTAGATTACAGCAGACACAGCAAGCATAGTAGTTATGCAGAGCATGTACCAGTGAGGTTATTCCACTGCGACCTCCACCACTCTTCCAAGGGGCATTGATATTGTCTTTTTATTCCACTGCGACCTCCGCCACTCTTCCAAAGGGCATTGATATTATCTTTTATTCCACTGTAACCTCCACCACTGTTCTAAGGGGCATTAAAACCGTCTTGTTCAGCTACTGTGACCTCCACGTCTCTTCCACAGGGCATTGTTATTGTCTTTTTATTCCACTGCGACCTCCACCACTATGACAAGGTGCATTAAAATCATCTTGTTAAGCTACTGTGATGTCCACGTCTCTTCCACGGGGCATTGATATTGTGTTTTTATTCCACTGTAACCTCCACCACTCTTCCAAGGGACATTGATATTGTCTTTTTATTCCACTGCGACCTCCACCACTCTTCCAAGGGGCATTAAAACCGTCTTGTTAAGCTACTGTGACCTCCAAGTCTCTTACACAGGGCATTGATATTGTCTTTTTATTCCTCTGTAACCTCCACCACTCTTCCAAGGGGCATTGATATTGTCTTTTTAATGCACTGCGACCTCCAACACTCTTCCAAGAAGCATTGAAACCATCTTGTTAAGCTACTGTGACCTCCACATCTATTCCACGGTGCATTAAAACTTTCTGGTTATCCGTTTCCCGACCGCCCACTGTAGATAAATGTCCGAGCTGCCTGGGCTCTGTGCAGCGCGGACGTTTAAAAACGGTGGGTGGTCCCGCACCGCTCAGGACCCTCAGGGTCTTGCAAGCGCTGCGGGAGCGGTGCAGAGCGATAGCTCTGACAGGGAACATCATCGGGACCTGATTGGATCAGGTCCCAGTGATGTTAACCCTTTGCTGTCTTCTATATGCCGCGATCTATAGTGATCGCGTCATATAGAAGACAACAGGAGGAGAGGAGGTCGTCCACTTACCTCTCCGACGGCCCCCTTATACCTTCCAGGACCTGACGTTGCTATGGCAGCTGGAGGTCACATGACTGCCTCTAGATCTGCCATATATGGTGTCCTGCCTGGCTCAGCCTGCAGCTGAAGCCAGGCAGGAGACTGACTGTGAAACAGTCTGGGAAGATCTCATGTAATGTAATACATGTCTATTACATTACATGAGATCAGTGATCAGAAAAATAAAAATTAATGTCCCATACAGGGACTAAGTAAAAATGTAAAAAAAAGTAAAAAAAAATGTTTTTAAACTGTTAAAAAAAAATTACAAAATAAATAAAAATAAATGAATAAAATATTAAACCGATAAATCCGTATATTCATGCAAAAATGAAAAAAGTACACATATTTGGTATCACCGCGTCCAAAACAACCCGAGCTATAAAACTGTCACACTAATTAACTCCTTCTGTGCACACCGTAATAAAAATAAATAAAAAACGGAGCAAAAAACTATGCTTTTTCCTCATATCGCCAAACAAAAAGTGGAAAAAAATGCGATCATAAAGCAAAATGGAAATAAAAATGGTACCACTGAAAATGTCATCTTGTTCCGCATAAAACAAGCCACCATACAGCTCCATCAGCCGAAAAATAAAAAAGTTATACCTCTCAGAATAAAGCAATGCAAAAAAAATATTTTTTCTATAAAATGGTTTTATTGTGTAAAAGCGCCAAAACATTAAAAAATATACAGTAAGTGTAGTATCGCTGTAAACGTACTAACCCGAAGAATAACGCTGCCTGATCACTTTTACCACACGCAGAACGGCATAAAAAAACCCCACAAAAAACAATTCCTGAATTGTTGGTTTTTGTTAATTTTACCTCCCAAAAAACGGAATAGAAAGTGATCAAAAAATGTCACGTACCCAAAAATGGTACTAATAAAAATGTCAACTCGTCCCGCAAAAAACAAGCCATCACATGACTCTGTCGGCCAAAATCTGGAAAAATTATAGCTCTCAAAATATGGCGATGCAAAAACTAGATTTTGCAAAAAAAAGCGTCTTTTAGTGTGTGACAGATGTCAGTCATAAAAACCCGATATAAATCTGGTATCTCTGTAATCGCACCGACCCGAAGAATAAAGTAATCTAATCAGTTATATCACACTAGGAATGGCGTAAAAAATAAATAAAACCAATTCTTCACCTGCTACTGATTAGTTTATTATGTCTCCCAAAGATCGCAGTAAGGCGCAGAGCCTTACATTTATCCTGCGCTCTGCACTGAGCACTTACCCCAGAGTTTCTGTGTAAATCTCTGAAATATGTGATTCAGACGGAACCCATGACGGAACATTCCCTGTAATGAGGCAGATATAGGCACTGTGGATGCCGTCTGGCCAGGGATCCCACGGTGTCAGTTTTTTTAGGTGTGCATAAAAGTGCGGTTGGCCACAGTTTTGTGCACTTCTGAAAAAAAGGACACCGCTAAACAGAGGCCAGATGGAGTCCAGAGTAACTCTGCTGCCTCATTACAGTGAATGGATCCCGCAGGGGTTTCATCTGAATTACATCACTTGGAAATTCAGATGGAAACCCCGATGTAAGTGCTCAGCCTAGAGCGCCGGATAAATGTTACGTAAAATGTTCCCAATAAAAGCTTCAACTCAGTCCTCAAAAAAAGCTAGTCCCCACTCAGGTCCGTCATCTGTTAAAAAAATAAGGGACTTCCAAGTTACTGGTAGCAGAAAGGCTCTGGAAAAGCGAAATTGCCCTTGCCCCCCAAAAGAAATTCAGAAAATTTTGTGCTCCCAAATCCAAATGCCTATTCTACAATAATTTGTTCTCCAATTGTCAAATAGCACTCCGTCCCCCCCAGATCTCGCCGTATGGCTGAGCAGTACGATACAGCCACATATGTGGTATTGACACTTTTAGAAGAAATTGTGTGACACATTTCGGCACCATTTTTACCCATTGCCCTGTGTGAAAATGTAAAATCTGAGGGTAAAACATTTTTTTGTGGTAAAAATATAATTATGCTTTTTTCACTGCCCAATGGTTTAAATTTAAAAATTAAAAAATACTCACTACTTCCCTAGATGAATTCCTTGAGAGGTGTAGTTTACAAAATGGGGTCACTTGTGGGGGTTTCTGCTGTTTCGGCATGTCAGCGACTCTTCAAATGTGACATGGTGTCTGCAACCTATCCCAGCCAACATAGCGCTGCTTTCTCTTCCGAACCCTGCCGTACACCAAAGCAGTGGTTGTCCCCCACATATGGGGTATCGGCGTACTCAGGAGAAATTGCACAGCAAATTTCATGGTGCAATTTATCCTGTTACCCTTATGATAAGGCAAAATTAGGGAATGAAAAACATTTTTTGTGGGAAAAATGTGAAAATTTTATTTTTACGGCTCAATATTATAAACTTCTGTGAAGCGGCTGAGGGTGCAAGGTGCTCACCACACATCTAGATAAGTTCACTAAGGGGTCTAGTTTCCAAAATGGTGTCACTTGTGGGGGGTTTCCACTGTTTAGGCACATCAGGGGCTCCCCAAATGCAACATGGCATCCGCTAATTATCCAAACAAATTTTACATTCAAAAAGTGAAATGGCGCTCCTTCCCTTCCAAACCCTGCCGTGCGCCAAAACAGTGGTTTGCCTCCACATATGGGGTATCGGCGTGTTCAGGAGAAATTGCACAACAAATTTCATGGTGCAATTTTTCCTATTACCCTTATGATAATGCAAACTTAAGGGATGAAAAACGTTTTTGTGGGAAAAATGTGAAAATTTTATTTTTACAGCTCAATATTATAAACTTTTGTGAAGCACCTGGGGGTTCAAGGTGCTCACCACACATCTGGATAAGTTCCCTAAGGGGTCTAGTTTCCAAAATGGTGTCACTTATGGGGGGGTTTACACTGTTTAGGTACATCAGGAGCTCTCCAAACGCAACATGGTGTCTGTTAATTATTCAGACAAATTTTACATTCAAAAAGTCTAATGGCGCTCCTTCCCTTCCGAACCCTGCAGTGCGCCCAAACAGTGGTTTTCCCTCACATATGGGGTATCAGCGCGCTCAAGAGAAATTGCACAAAAAATTTTGGGTTCCAATTTTTCCTGTTACACCTGTGAAAATAAAAAAATTGGGTCTAAAGTAACATTTTTGTGAAAAAAGTTAAATGTCAATTTTTTTCTTCCACATTCCAAAAATTCCTGTGAAGCACCTGAAGGGTTAATAAAGTTCTTGAATGTGGTTTTGAGCACCTTGAGGGGTGCAGTTTTTAGAATGGTGTCACTTTTGGGTATTTTCTGTCATAAAGACCCCTCAAAGTGACTTCAAATATGATGTGGTCCCTAAAAAAATGTTTTTGTAAATTTTGTTGGAAAAATGAGAAAACGCTGGTCAACTTTTAACCCTTATAGCTTCCTAACAAAAAAATTTTAGTTCCAAAATTGTGCTGATGTAAAGTAGACATGTGGGAAATGTTATTTATTAACTATATTGTGTGACATATCTCTCTGATTTAAGGGCATGAAAATTCAAAGTTTGAAAATTGCAAAATTTTCAAAATTTTCGCCAAATTTCCGATTTTTTCACAAATAAACGCAAGGGATATCGAAGAAATTTTACGACTATCATGAAGTACAATATGTCACGAAAAAAAAATCTCAGAATCAGGGGGATCCGTTGAAGCGTTCCAGAGTAATTACTTCATAAACTGACAGTGGTCAGAATTGAAAAAATTGGCCCGGTCACGAAGGCAAAAACAGGCTCTGGTGCGAAGTGGTTAAACCACTGTGTACTCCACAGCTCTTCCATGGGGCATTGATATTGTCTTTTTATTCCACTCTAACCTCCACCACTCTTCCAAGGGGCATTGATATTGTCTTTTTATTTTACTGCGACCTCCTCCACTCTTCCAAGGGGCATTAATATTGTCTTTTTATTCCACTGTGACCTCCACGTCTCTTCCAAGGGGCATTGATACTGTCTTTTTATTTAATTGGAACCTCCACCACTCTTCCAAGGGGCATTGATATTGTCTTTTTATTCCACTGGAACCTCCACCATTCTTCCAAGGGACATTGTGTAACGGGTCTGGGAGGTGGAACCTCTGTGCAGCTATACAAGGGGGCAGTCCATGTAAGGAAGCGGGTGGCTCCCAGGGAAGACGGGCAGGTAGTCACGGCAAGTGACAGGGACAGTCTCTGGGTAGAGGGGCAGGTAGTCACGGCAAGTGACAGGGACAGTCTCGGGGTAAAAGGACGGGTACTCACGGCAAGTGACAGGGACAGTCTCTGGGTAGAAGGACAGCAGGCAGGTGGCTGGTGAGCGCTCCCAGGTGAGCGGGCGAGAGTGTCTGGTGGGCAGGTGGTCACGGCAAGTGACGGCAGAGCCTCCAGGTAGGCTAGCAGACAGGTAGCAGGTGAGCGCTCCCAGGTGAGCAGGCAAGAGTCTCTGGACAGGCAGGTGGTCACGGCAAGTGACGGCAGAGCCTCCAGGTAGGCTAGCAGACAGGTAGCAGATGAGCGCTCCCAGGTGAGCAGGCGAGAGTCTCTGGACAGGCAGGTGGTCACGGCAAGTGACGGCGGAGCCTCCAGGTAGGCTAGCAGGCAGGTAGCAGATGAGCGCTCCCAGGTGAGCGAGCAGGCTGGTCCATAGACAGACTGACAGGTGTAGGAAAGCAGACTGTCGGACCGCAGGCTTGCAAGCAGGTAAACGGATATCAGGCAGGTATGAAGCAGGAATCAGGCAGGTAACAGGCAGGAATCCGGCAGGTGACTGGCAGGTAACAAGCAGGAATCTGGCAGGTGACTGGCTGGTAACTGGTAACGGGACCTGAGGGCTGAAGCAGAGTGAAGGCTTTGCAACAACATTGCTCGGGCACCTCCATTTTGGAGGAGGTGCCTTAAATATGGGAGGTCCTCCGGCAATTGGCCGGGGACTCCTTAGGACGGCGCGCGCGGTCCCTTTAAGAGAGGGGGAGCGCGCGCGCGCGCGCCCTAAGTACACTGCCGGGGAAGGAGCGCGTGCCGGAAGCAGCGGGGAGAGAAGCGCTGGAGGACGCCGCGCCAGGAGCGGGGAGGTGAGAGGGACGGCGTCTCTGCCTAGTACGGGGCAGAGACGCCGATGCTACAGTACCCCCCCTTTAGGCCCCCTCTTTTTTTGGCCAGAAAGAAATTTTTCAAGGAGAAGCGGGGCGTTGATGTTCTCCCTGGGTTCCCAAGTTCTCTCCTCAGGACCAAACCCCTTCCAATCTACCAGAAAAAAGGTCTTTCCTCTTACCCTCTTGGAGGCCAGAATACTCTCTACCTCAAAGACGTCATCAGCGGAAACCGGAGCAGGAGGGGCACCTGGATTATTGGAAAAAGAGTTAAAGACAACGGGTTTGAGGAGAGATACGTGGAAGGAGTTGGGAATCCGAAGGGTGGCCGGGAGATTTAATTTGTAGGCCACAGGGTTAATTTGCCTGAGGACTTCGAAGGGACCGATGAATCGAGGGCCCAACTTGAAGGAGGGTACTTTGAGCCGCACATGTTTGGACGAGAGCCAAACCTTGTCTCCCGGACGGAATTGAGGCGGATCCAGACGTCTCTTATCAGCATATCTCTTCATCCGCTCAGAGGACAGAAGAAGAGCGGACCTGGTACTCTCCCAAAAAGTAGAAAATTCGCTGACAAGAGACTCCGCAGCAGGGTTGTCCACAGAAACGGAGACAGGGAGCGTAATCCGGAGGTGCTGGCCATAGACAATAAAGAACGGGGACTTGGAAGAGGATTCGCTCTCGTGGTTATTATAATAGAACTCGGCCCAAGGAAGGATGTCCACCCAATCAGAATGGTGGGCATTAACAAAGTGCCGGAGATAGCTGGTAAGGATCTGATTGATCCGCTCCACTTGACCATTGGACTGAGGGTGGTAAGCGGAGGAGAAGTCCAGGGTGACGTCCAGCAGTTTACATGTGGCTCTCCAGAAGCGTGAGGTAAAATGAACCCCTCGATCCGACACGATGTGGAGGGGTAGGCCATGGAGACGGAAGATATGGCGAATAAAGTCCTTAGCCAGCTCAGGTGCAGACGGAAGACCAGGCAGGGGAATGAAGTGGGCCATTTTAGAGAAGCGGTCCGCAACCACCCAAATGACAGTACACCCGGCAGAGACAGGAAGATCGGTAATGAAGTCCATAGCGATGTGTTGCCACGAGGCAACAGGTATGGGAAGCGGCAGGAGATGACCAGCTGGTAAGTGTCTGGGAATTTTGTTGCGGCCACAAGATGAACAGGCAGAGACGAAGTCTACCACATCCTTACGCAGGGTAGACCACCAGTAATGCCGGGAAATGAGTAGGAAGGTCTTCTTTTGGCTGGCATGGCCAGCTAGTTTAGAAGAATGACCCCAGCGAAGAACCCTCTCACGGTCTGGAGGCGCCACGAACGTCTTGCCGGGTGCAAGACGAGTCAAATCCAAGGGGGCCACATTCATCACCTTGGAGGGGTCGATAATGTGCATAGGCTCCTCCTCTTGGTCGGAGGACAGGAAGGATCGGGACAAGGCATCAGCTTTGACATTTTTGTCCGCCGGGCGGAAATGAAGGATGAAATCGAAGCGGGCAAAGAACAAAGACCACCGGGCTTGACGTGGATTAAGTCTCTGGGCATTTTGGAGATATGCCAGGTTCTTGTGATCCGTATAGATGATCACCGGGTATAGAGCCCCTTCAAGCAGGTAACGCCACTCCTCCAGCGCCAATTTAACGGCAAGCAGTTCTCGGTCTCCTATGGAGTAATTGCGCTCAGAGGAGGAGAAGATTTTAGAGAAAAAGCCGCAGGTTACCATTCTCCCTGAGGAAGACTTCTGGGTGAGCACCGCTCCGGCTCCAGAGGAGGAGGCATCGACCTCCAGGTAGAACTGTTTGTTGCAGTCCGGACGGTGCAGCACAGGGGCAGAGGAGAAGGCTTGTTTCAGGGAAAGGAAGGCCTCCTCAGCTTCGGATGACCATACCTTGGGATTTGCTCCCTTACGGGTGAGCGCAGATATGGGCGCAGTCCGTGACGAGAATTGAGGAATGAAGAGACGATAGTAATTAGCGAAGCCCAGGAATCGCTGTATCGCCTTCAAGCCCTCCGGACGGGGCCACTTTAGGACAGCAGAGAGCTTCTCGGGATCCATTCGCAAGCCTGTCTGGGAGATAACATAGCCCAAGAAAGGAAGAGAGGTCTGCTCAAAAAGGCACTTCTCGTATTTAGCATAGAGATGGTTCTGCCTGAGCCTAAGCAGGACCTGACGAACATCCCTCCGGTGTGTGGGAAGATCCGGAGAGAAGACCAAGATGTCGTCCAGGTATACCACCACGCAGGAGTAAAGAAGGTCACGGAAGATGTCGTTGACCAGTTCTTGGAAGACGGCGGGAGCATTGCAGAGACCGAAGGGCATCACACGGTACTCATAGTGTCCGTCCCGGGTATTAAATGCTGTTTTCCACTCGTCTCCCTGACGGATACGGACCAGGTTATAAGCTCCACGTAGATCCAGCTTGGAGAAGATCCTGGCGCCTTTAAGACGATCAAATAACTCAGAGATGAGCGGAAGGGGGTATTTATTTTTAACCGTGATCTGATTGAGTCCTCTATAGTCAATACAGGGGCGTAGCGAGCCGTCTTTCTTTTTGACAAAGAAGAATCCGGCTTCAGCCGGGGAGGTAGATTTTCGGATAAATCCCCTAGCCAGATTCTCTTCAATGTACTCAGACATGGCCCGGGTCTCGGCTGCAGACAACGGGTAGATACGCCCACGGGGAGGAGTGGTGCCAGGTACCAGGTCGATCGGGCAGTCATATGGCCTATGGGGTGGCAACGTCTCTGCTTCCTTCTTACCGAAGACGTCCGCATAGGGCCAGTAAGGAGCCGGGAGACCTGGTAAATTAGCTGGAGTAGGCGGAGGGCGAACTGGGCGGACCGGAACCAGGCAGGTCCTATGGCAGTCTGGACCCCATCGGAGTACTTCACCGGATCGCCAGTTCAATACGGGTTCGTGTGTCTGGAGCCAAGGTAGACCTAGCAACAGGGAGTGAGAAAGTCCGGACAACACATGGAATGAGATTTCCTCAGAGTGCAGCATTCCCACCTGCAGGGTTATGGGTTCAGTGACGAGCAGGATGGTCTCCGAGAGAAGTCTTCCATCCACGGAGGCGACTGATAATGGTTCAGCCAGGGACTTGGTGGGAATATGGTATCTCTCTACCAGAGACTGGGAGATGAGGTTTCCAGCAGCTCCAGAATCCAGGTGGGCAAGTTCAAAGTGACGGTTTTCTCCTCAAGCAATAGAGACCGGTAAAGTCAGAGATGGAGAGGGCTTACTTTTGTCTAGGACGACCTCTCTGAGCGGTCCTAGACACTGGCGTTTCTCGGCTTCTCTGGGCAGGAACGGATGAAGTGCTCCATACTGCCACAATAGAAACAGCTTCCCTCGGCTCGGCGAGATTCTTGGCAAGATTTGACCATCTTGGTCTGGTCGATCTGCATAAGTTCAGGCGAGGGCGCCCGCGGAGTGACTGATTGAGAGGCAGGTCTCAGGGAAGTAGGAGCAGAGCAAGAAAAGTCTTTCTCCCAGGTAGTCTCTTTGGCACGTTCTTGTAACCGGATGCCAATCCGGGTAGCTAGTGACACCAGGTCATCCAGAGTGGTAGGAATGTCCCGACCAGCTAACTCGTCTTTAATCCGACCGGAAAGACCCTCCCAGAAGACGGACACCAGAGCCTCATTTTCCCAGGCAAGCTCAGAAGCGAGGGTGCGGAACCGTATGGCATATTGGCCCACGGTGAGACTCCCTTGGCGGAGACGTAGCAGTGAGGAGGCAGAAGAGGTTTTCCGTACAGGTTCATCGAAGACTTTCCGGAAAGCAGCGAGGAAAGACGGCAGGTCGGACACCAGGGGATCCCCTCTCTCCCACAGGGGATTTAGCCATGCCAGTGCCTCCTCAGTAAGATGGGACATGATGAAGGCCACCTTGGCTCAGTCGGAGATGAACTGGTATGCCAATAGCTCAAAGTGCAGGGTGCACTGGTTTATGAAACCCCGAGCTAAAGTAGGTTCGCCGGCAAAGCGTGGAGGTGCCAGAAGCCGAGGTCCATAGTCGGGTACCATGAAGGGACTGGATTGCGGTACCGCAGGAATGGGCACGGCTGGACCAGAGGTAGACATAGACAAGTCACACAATGTGCCTAGACGAGAGTTAACGGACCGTAGATAGGACAGTACCACCTCCTGCTGAGTTTTCTGACGTAAGACTTCCTGGTGCAGATCGGAGATCTGGGGGCCACCGGGTTCCATGGCCCGAGCAAACTGTAACGGGTCTGGGAGGTGGAACCTCTGTGCAACTATACAAGGGGGCAGTCCATGTAAGGAAGCGGGTGGCTCCCAGGGAAGACGGGCAGGTAGTCACGGCAAGTGACAGGGACAGTCTCTGGGTAGAGGGGCAGGTAGTCACGGCAAGTGACAGGGACAGTCTCTGGGTAAAAGGACGGGTACTCACGGCAAGTGACAGGGACAGTCTCTGGGTAGAAGGACAGCAGGCAGGTGGCTTGTGAGCGCTCCCAGGTGAGCGGGCGAGAGTCTCTGGACGGGCAGGTGGTCACGGCAAGTGACGGCAGAGCCTCCAGGTAGGCTAGCAGACAGGTAGTAGGTGAGCGCTCCCAGGTGAGCAGGCAAGAGTCTCTGGACAGGCAGGTGGTCACGGCAAGTGACGGCAGAGCCTCCAGGTAGGCTAGCAGACAGGTAGCAGATGAGCGCTCCCAGGTGAGCAGGCGAGAGTCTCTGGACAGGCAGGTGGTCACGGCAAGTGACGGCGGAGCCTCCAAGTAGGCTAGCAGGCAGGTAGCAGATGAGCGCTCCCAGGTGAGCGAGCAGGCTGGTCCATAGACAGACTGACAGGTGTAGGAAAGCAGACCGTCGGACCGCAGGTAAACGGATATCAGGCAGGTATCAAGCAGGAATCAGGCAGGTAACTGGCAGGTAACAGGCAGGAATCCGGCAGGTGACTGGCAGGTAACAAGCAGGAATCTGGCAGGTGACTGGCTGGTAACTGGTAACGGGACCTGAGGGCTGAAGCAGAGTGAAGGCTTTGCAACAACATTGCTCGGGCACCTCCATTTTGGAGGAGGTGCCTTAAATATGGGAGGTCCTCCGGCAATTGGCCGGGGACTCCTTAGGACGGCGCGCGCGGTCCCTTTAAGAGAGGGGGAGCACGCGCGCGCGCCCTAAGCACACTACCGGGGAAGGAGCGCGTGCCGGAAGCAGCGGGGAGAGAAGCGCTGGAGGACGCCGCGCCAGGAGCGGGGAGGTGAGAGGGACGGCGTCTCTGCCTAGTACGGAGCAGAGACGCCGATGCTACACATTGATATTGTCTTTTTATTCCACTGTAACCTCCACCACTCTTCCAAGGGGCATTCATATTGTCTTTTTATTTCACTGTAACCTCCACCACTCTTCCAAGGGGCATTGATGTTGTCTTTTTAATCCACTGCGACCTCTACCACTCCTCCAAGGGGCTTTAAAACAGTCTTGATAAGCTTCTGTGACCTCCACGTCTCTTCCAAGGGGCATTAAAACCCCATAGTTAAACCACTCTGAACTCCACAGCTCTTCCAAGAGGCATTGATATTGTCTTTTTATTCAACTGTAGCCTCCACCACTCTTCCAAGGGGCATTGATATTGTCTTTTTTTTCCACTGCGACCTCCACCACTCTTCCAAGGGGCATTAAAACTGTCTTGTTAAGTTACTGTGACCTCCACGTCCCTTCCGCGGGGCAATGAAATTGTCTTTTTATTCCACTGCGACCTCCACCACTCTTCCAAGGGGCATTGATATTGTCTTTTTAATCCACTGCGACCTCCACCACTCTTCCAAGGGACATTGATATTGTATTTTTATTCCACTGCGACCTTCACTCTTCTTCCAAGGAACATTGATATTGTCTTTTTTTTCCACTGTTTCCTCCACCACTCTTCTAAGGGGCATTGATATTTTCTTTTTATTCCACTGCGACCTCCACCACTCTTCCAAAGGGCATCGATAATGTCTTTTTAATCCACTGCGACCTCCACCACTCTTCCAAGGGGCATTAAAACCGTCTTGTTAAGCTACTGTGACCTCCACGTCTCTTCCAAGGGGCATTAAAACCGTCAATTTAAACCACTCTGAACTCCACAGCTCTTGCAAGAGGCATTGAGATTGTCTTTTTATTCCACTGTAACCTCCACCACTCTTCCAAGGGGCATTGATTTTGTCTTTTTAATCCACTGCGACCTCCATCTCTCTTCCAAGAAGCATTAAAACCATCTTGTTTAGCTACACGTCTATTCCACGGAGCCTTAAAACCTACTGGTTAAAACACTGTGAACTCCACAGCTCTTCCAAGGGGCATTGATATTGTATTTTTATTCCACTGTAACCTCCACGACTTTTCCAAGGGGCATTGATATTGTCTTTTTATTTTTCTGCGACCTCCACCACTTTTCCAAGGGGCATTAATATTGTATTTTTATTCCACTGCGACCTCCATCACTCTTCCAAGGGGCATTGATATTGTCTTTTTATTCCACTGTAATCTCCACCACTCTTCCAAGGGGCATTGATATTGTCTTTTTATTTTACTGCGACCTCCACCACTTTTCCAAGGGGCATTAATATTGTCTCTTTATTCCACTGTGACCTCAACCTCTCTTCCAAGGGGCATTTAAACCATCTTGTTAAGCTACTGTGACCTCCAAGTCTCTTCCACAAGGCATTGATATTGTCTTTTTATTCCACTGCGACCTCCATATCTCTTCCAAGTGGAATTGATATTGTCTTTTTATTCCACTGCGACCTCCACCACTCTTCTAAGGGGCATTGATATTGTCTTTTTAATCTACTGTGACCACCACCACTCTTCCAAGGGGCATTAAAACAGTTTTGATAAGCTACTGTGACCTCCACGTCTCTTCCAAGCGGCATTAAAACCGTCTGGTTAAGCTGTTGTGACCTCCACATCTCTTCCACGGGGCATTGATATTGTCTTTTTATTTAACTGTTTCCTCCACCACTATTCCAAGGGGCATTGATATTGTCTTTTTATTCCACTGTAACCTCCATCACTCTGCCAAGGGGCATTGATATTGTCTTTTTATTCAACTGTAACCTCCACCATTCTTCCAAGGGGCATTGATATTGTCTTTTTATTCCACTGCGACCTCCACCACTCTTCCAAGGAGCATTCATATTATCTTTTTAATCCACTGCGACCTCCACCACTCTTCCAAGGGGCATTAAAACCTTCTTGTTAAGCTACTGTCACCTCCACGTCCCATCCAAGGGGCATTAAAACCGTCAATTTAAACCACTTTGAACTTCACAGCTCTTGCAAGGGGCATTGATATTGTCTTTTTATTCCAATATAACTTCCACCTCTCTTCCAAGGGGCATTAAAACCGTCTTGTTAAGCTACTGTGACATCCACGTCTCTTTCACGGGGCATTGATATTGTCTTTTTATTCCTCTGTAACCTCCACCTCTCTTCCAAGGGGCATTGATATTGTCTTTTTAATCCACTGCGACCTCCACCACTCTTCCAAGGGGCATTAAAACCGTCAATTTAAACCACTCTGAACTCCACAGCTCTTGCAAGAGGCATTGATATTGTCTTTTTACTCCACTGTAACCTACAGCACTCTTTCAAGGGGCATTAATATTGTCTTTTTATTCCACTACGACTTCCACCACTCTTCCAAGGTGCATTAAAAACACCTTGTTTAGCTACTGTAACGTCCATGTCTTTTCCACGGGGCATTGATATTGTCTTTTTATTCCACTGTATCCTCCACCACTCTTCCAAGGGGCATTGATATTGTCTTTTTAATCCACTGCGACCTCCACCACTCTTCCAAGAGGCATTAAAACAGTCTTGTTAAGCTAATGTGACCTCCACATCTCTTCCAAGGGGCATTAAAACCGTCTGGTTAAACCACTCTGAACTCCACAGCTCTTCCAAGGGGCATTGATATTGTCTTTTTATTCTACTGTAACCTCCACCATTCTTCCAAGGGGTATTGTTATTGTCTTTTTGATGCACTGCGACCACCACCACTCTTCCAATGGGCATTAATATTGTCTTTTTATTCTACTGCGACCTCCACCACTCTTCCAAGGGTCAGTGATATTGTCTTTTTATTCCACTGTAACCTCCACCACTCTTCCAAGGGGCATTGATATTGTCTTTTTATTCCACTGTGACCAACACCACTCTTCTAAGGGGCATTGATATTGTATTTTTAAACCACTGCGACATCCACCACTCTTCCAAGGGGCATTAAAACAGTATTGATAAGCTACTGTGACCACCACGTCTCTTCCAAGGGGCATTAAACCGTCTGGTTAAACCACTCTGTACTCCACAGCTCTTCCAAGGGGCATTGATATTGTCTTTTTATTCTACTGTGACCTCCAAGTTTCTTACCCAGGGCGTTGATATTGTCTTTTTATTCCACTGTAACCTCCACCACTCTTCCAAGTGGCATTGATATTGTCTTTTTATTCCACTGTAACCTCCACCAATCTTCCAAGGGGCATTGATAATGTCTTTTTATTCCACTGCGACCTCCACCACTCTTCTAAGGGGCATTGATATTGTCTTTTAAATCCACAACGATCTCCACCACTCTTCCAAGGGCCATTAAAACAGTCTTGTTAAGCTACTGTGTCCTCCTCATTTCTTCCAAAGGGCATTAAAACCGTCAATTTAAACCACTCTGAACTCCACAGCTCTTACAAGAGGCATTGATATTGTCTTTTTATTCGACTGTATCATTCACCACTCTTCCAAGCGGCAATGATATTGTCTTTTTAATCAACTGCGACCTCCACCTCTCTTCCAAGGGGCATTAAAACCGTCTTGTGAAGCTACTTTGAAATCCACATCCCTTCCACGGGGCATTGATATTGTCTTTTTATTCCACTGCGAGCTCCACCACTCTTCCAAGGGACATTGATATTGTATTTTTATTCCACTGCGACCTTCACTCTTCTTCCAAGGAACATTGATATTGTCTTTTTTTTCCACTGTAACCTCCACCACTCTTCTAAGGGGCATTGATATTTTCTTTTTTTTCCACTGCGACCTCCACCACTCTTCCAAGGGGCATCGATAATGTTTTTTTAATCCACTGCGACCTCCACCACTCTTCCAAGGGGGATTAAAACCGTATTGTTAAGCTACTGTGACCTCCACGTCTCTTCCAAGGGGCATTAAAACCGTCAATTTAAACCACTCTGAACTCCACAGCTCTTGCAAGAGGCATTGAGATTGTCTTTTTATTCCACTGTAACCTCCACCACTCTTCCAAGGGGCATTGATTTTGTCTTTTTAATCCACTGCGACCTCCATCTCTCTTCCAAGAAGCATTAAAACCATCTTGTTTAGCTACACGTCTATTCCACGGTGCCTTAAAACCTTCTGGTTAAACCACTGTGAACTCCACAGCTCTTCCAAGGGGCATTGATATTGTATTTTTATTCCACTGTAACCTCCACGACTTTTCCAAGGGGCATTGATATTGTCTTTTTATTTTACTGCGACCTCCACCACTTTTCCAACGGGCATTAATATTGTATTTTTATTCCACTGCGACCTCCATCACTCTTCCAAGGGGCATTGATATTGTCTTTTTATTCCACTGTAATCTCCACCACTCTTCCAAGGGGCATTGATATTGTCTTTTTATTTTACTGCGACCTCCACCACTTTTCCAAGGGGCATTAATATTGTCTCTTTATTCCACTGTGACCTCAACCTCTCTTCCAAGGGGCATTTAAACCATCTTGTTAAGCTACTGTGACCTCCATATCTCTTCCAAGTGGAATTGATATTGTCTTTTTATTCCACTGCGACCTCCACCACTCTTCTAAGGGGCATTGATATTGTCTTTTTAATCCACTGTGACCACCACCACTCTTCCAAGGGGAATTAAAACAGTTTTGATAAGCTACTGTGACCTCCACGTCTCTTCCAAGCGGCATTAAAACAGTCTGGTTAAGCTGTTGTGACCTCCACATCTCTTCCACGGGGCATTGATATTGTCTTTTTATTTAACTGTTTCCTCCACCACTGTTCCAAGGGGCATTGATATTGTCTTTTTATTCCACTGTAACCTCCATCACTCTGCCAAAGGGCATTGATATTGTCTTTTTCTTCAACTGTAACCTCCACCATTCTTCCAAGGGGCATTGATATTGTCTTTTTATTCCACTGCGACCTCCACCACTCTTCCAAGGAGCATTCATATTATCTTTTTAATCCACTGCGACCTCCACCACTCTTCCAAGGGGCATTAAAACCTTCTTGTTAAGCTACTGTCACCTCCACGTCCCATCCAAGGGGCATTAAAACCGTCAGTTTAAACCACTTTGAACTTCACAGCTCTTGCAAGGGGCATTGATATTGTCTTTTTATTCCAATATAACCTCCAGCACTCTTCCAAGGGGCATTGATATTGTCTTTTTATTCCACTGCAACTTCCACCTCTCTTCCAAGGGGCATTAAAACCATCTTGTTAAGCTACTGTGACATCCACGTCTCTTTCACGGGGCATTGATATTGTCTTTTTATTCCTCTGTAACCTCCACCACTCTTCCAAGGGGCATTGATATTGTCTTTTTAATCCACTGCGACCTCCACCACTCTTCCAAGGGGCATTAAAACCGTCAATTTAAACCACTCTGAACTCCACAGCTCTTGCAAGAGGCATTGATATTGTCTTTTTACTCCACTGTAACCTACAGCACTCTTTCAAGGGGCATTGTTATGGTCTTTTTATTCCACTATGACTTCCACCACTCTCCCAAGGTGCATTAAAAACACCTTGTTTAGCTACTGTAACGTCCATGTCTTTTCCACGGGGCATTGATATTGTCTTTTTATTCCACTGTATCTTCCACCATTCTTCCAAGGGGTATTGTTATTGTCTTTTTGATGCACTGCGACCACCACCACTCTTACAAGGGGCATTAATATTGTCTTTTTATTCTACTGCGACCTCCACCACTCTTCCAAGGGTCTGTCATATTGTCTTTTTATTCCACTGTAACCTCCACCACTCTTCCAAGCGGCATTGATATTGTCTTTTTATTCCACTGTGACCAACACCACTCTTCTAAGGGGCATTGATATTGTATTTTTAAACCACTGCGACATCCACCACTCTTCCAAGGGGCATTAAAACAGTATTGATAAGCTACTGTGACCACCACGTCTCTTCCAAGGGGCATTAAACCGTCTGGTTAAACCACTCTGTACTCCACAGCTCTTCCAAGGGGCATTGATATTGTCTTTTTATTCTACTGTGACCTCCAAGTTTCTTACCCAGGGCGTTGATATTGTCTTTTATTCCACTGAAATCTCCACCACTCTTCCAAGTGGCATTGATATTGTCTTTTTATTCCACTGTAACCTCCACCAATCTTCCAAGGGGCATTGATAATGTCTTTTTATTCCACTGCGACCTCCACCACTCTTCTAAGGGGCATTGATATTGTCTTTTAAATCCACAACGATCTCCACCACTCTTCCAAGGGCCATTAAAACAGTCTTGTTAAGCTACTGTGTCCTCCTCGTTTCTTCCAAAGGGCATTAAAACCGTCAATTTAAACCACTCTGAACTCCACAGCTCTTACAAGAGGCATTGATATTGTCTTTTTATTCGACTGTATCATTCACCACTCTTCCAAGCGGCAATGATGATGTCTTTTTAATCAACTGCGACCTCCACCTCTCTTCCAAGGGGCATTAAAACCGTCTTGTGAAGCTACTTTGAAATCCACGTCCCTTCCACGGGGCATTGATATTGTCTTTTTATTCCACTGCGAGCTCCACCACTCTTCCAAGGGACATTGATATTGTATTTTTATTCCACTGCGACCTTCACTCTTCTTCCAAGGAACATTGATATTGTCTTTTTTTTCCACTGTAACCTCCACCACTCTTCTAAGGGGCATTGATATTTTCTTTTTTTTCCACTGCGACCTCCACCACTCTTCCAAGGGGCATCGATAATGTTTTTTTAATCCACTGCGACCTCCACCACTCTTCCAAGGGGCATTAAAACAGTCTTGTTAAGCTACTGTGACCTCCACGTCTCTTCCAAGGGGCATTAAAACCGTCAATTTAAACCACTCTGAACTCCACAGCTCTTGCAAGAGGCATTGAGATTGTCTTTTTATTCCACTGTAACCTCCACCACTCTTCCAAGGGGCATTGATTTTGTCTTTTTAATCCACTGTGACCAACACCACTCTTCTAAGGGGCATTGATATTGTATTTTTAAACCACTGCGACATCCACCACTCTTCCAAGGGGCATTAAAACAGTATTGATAAGCTACTGTGACCACCACGTCTCTTCCAAGGGGCATTAAACCGTCTGGTTAAACCACTCTGTACTCCACAGCTCTTCCAAGGGGCATTGATATTGTCTTTTTATTCTACTGTGACCTCCAAGTTTCTTACCCAGGGCGTTGATATTGTCTTTTTATTCCACTGTAACCTCCACCACTCTTCCAAGTGGCATTGATATTGTCTTTTTATTCCACTGTAACCTCCACCAATCTTCCAAGGGGCATTGATAATGTCTTTTTATTCCACTGCGACCTCCACCACTCTTCTAAGGGGCATTGATATTGTCTTTTAAATCCACAACGATCTCCACCACTCTTCCAAGGGCCATTAAAACAGTCTTGTTAAGCTCCTGTGTCCTCCTCATTTCTTCCAAAGGGCATTAAAACCGTCAATTTAAACCACTCTGAACTCCACAGCTCTTACAAGAGGCATTGATATTGTCTTTTTATTCGACTGTATCATTCACCACTCTTCCAAGCGGCAATGATATTGTCTTTTTAATCAACTGCGACCTCCACCTCTCTTCCAAGGGGCATTAAAACCGTCTTGTGAAGCTACTTTGAAATCCACATCCCTTCCACGGGGCATTGATATTGTCTTTTTATTCCACTGCGAGCTCCACCACTCTTCCAAGGGACATTGATATTGTATTTTTATTCCACTGCGACCTTCACTCTACTTCCAAGGAACATTGATATTGTCTTTTTTTTCCACTGTAACCTCCACCACTCTTCTAAGGGGCATTGATATTTTCTTTTTTTTCCACTGCGACCTCCACCACTCTTCCAAGGGGCATCGATAATGTTTTTTTAATCCACTGCGACCTCCACCACTCTTCCAAGGGGCATTAAAACCGTATTGTTAAGCTACTGTGACCTCCACGTCTCTTCCAAGGGGCATTAAAACCGTCAATTTAAACCACTCTGAACTCCACAGCTCTTGCAAGAGGCATTGAGATTGTCTTTTTATTCCACTGTAACCTCCACCACTCTTCCAAGGGGCATTGATTTTGTCTTTTTAATCCACTGCGACCTCCATCTCTCTTCCAAGAAGCATTAAAACCATCTTGTTTAGCTACACGTCTATTCCACGGTGCCTTAAAACCTTCTGGTTAAACCACTGTGAACTCCACAGCTCTTCCAAGGGGCATTGATATTGTATTTTTATTCCACTGTAACCTCCACGACTTTTCCAAGGGGCATTGATATTGTCTTTTTATTTTACTGCGACCTCCACCACTTTTCCAACGGGCATTAATATTGTATTTTTATTCCACTGCGACCTCCATCACTCTTCCAAGGGGCATTGATATTGTCTTTTTATTCCACTGTAATCTCCACCACTCTTCCAAGGGGCATTGATATTGTCTTTTTATTTTACTGCGACCTCCACCACTTTTCCAAGGGGCATTAATATTGTCTCTTTATTCCACTGTGACCTCAACCTCTCTTCCAAGGGGCATTTAAACCATCTTGTTAAGCTACTGTGACCTCCATATCTCTTCCAAGTGGAATTGATATTGTCTTTTTATTCCACTGCGACCTCCACCACTCTTCTAAGGGGCATTGATATTGTCTTTTTAATCCACTGTGACCACCACCACTCTTCCAAGGGGAATTAAAACAGTTTTGATAAGCTACTGTGACCTCCACGTCTCTTCCAAGCGGCATTAAAACAGTCTGGTTAAGCTGTTGTGACCTCCACATCTCTTCCACGGGGCATTGATATTGTCTTTTTATTTAACTGTTTCCTCCACCACTGTTCCAAGGGGCATTGATATTGTCTTTTTATTCCACTGTAACCTCCATCACTCTGCCAAAGGGCATTGATATTGTCTTTTTCTTCAACTGTAACCTCCACCATTCTTCCAAGGGGCATTGATATTGTCTTTTTATTCCACTGCGACCTCCACCACTCTTCCAAGGAGCATTCATATTATCTTTTTAATCCACTGCGACCTCCACCACTCTTCCAAGGGGCATTAAAACCTTCTTGTTAAGCTACTGTCACCTCCACGTCCCATCCAAGGGGCATTAAAACCGTCAGTTTAAACCACTTTGAACTTCACAGCTCTTGCAAGGGGCATTGATATTGTCTTTTTATTCCAATATAACCTCCAGCACTCTTCCAAGGGGCATTGATATTGTCTTTTTATTCCACTGCAACTTCCACCTCTCTTCCAAGGGGCATTAAAACCATCTTGTTAAGCTACTGTGACATCCACGTCTCTTTCACGGGGCATTGATATTGTCTTTTTATTCCTCTGTAACCTCCACCACTCTTCCAAGGGGCATTGATATTGTCTTTTTAATCCACTGCGACCTCCACCACTCTTCCAAGGGGCATTAAAACCGTCAATTTAAACCACTCTGAACTCCACAGCTCTTGCAAGAGGCATTGATATTGTCTTTTTACTCCACTGTAACCTACAGCACTCTTTCAAGGGGCATTGTTATGGTCTTTTTATTCCACTATGACTTCCACCACTCTCCCAAGGTGCATTAAAAACACCTTGTTTAGCTACTGTAACGTCCATGTCTTTTCCACGGGGCATTGATATTGTCTTTTTATTCCACTGTATCTTCCACCATTCTTCCAAGGGGTATTGTTATTGTCTTTTTGATGCACTGCGACCACCACCACTCTTACAAGGGGCATTAATATTGTCTTTTTATTCTACTGCGACCTCCACCACTCTTCCAAGGGTCTGTCATATTGTCTTTTTATTCCACTGTAACCTCCACCACTCTTCCAAGCGGCATTGATATTGTCTTTTTATTCCACTGTGACCAACACCACTCTTCTAAGGGGCATTGATATTGTATTTTTAAACCACTGCGACATCCACCACTCTTCCAAGGGGCATTAAAACAGTATTGATAAGCTACTGTGACCACCACGTCTCTTCCAAGGGGCATTAAACCGTCTGGTTAAACCACTCTGTACTCCACAGCTCTTCCAAGGGGCATTGATATTGTCTTTTTATTCTACTGTGACCTCCAAGTTTCTTACCCAGGGCGTTGATATTGTCTTTTATTCCACTGAAATCTCCACCACTCTTCCAAGTGGCATTGATATTGTCTTTTTATTCCACTGTAACCTCCACCAATCTTCCAAGGGGCATTGATAATGTCTTTTTATTCCACTGCGACCTCCACCACTCTTCTAAGGGGCATTGATATTGTCTTTTAAATCCACAACGATCTCCACCACTCTTCCAAGGGCCATTAAAACAGTCTTGTTAAGCTACTGTGTCCTCCTCGTTTCTTCCAAAGGGCATTAAAACCGTCAATTTAAACCACTCTGAACTCCACAGCTCTTACAAGAGGCATTGATATTGTCTTTTTATTCGACTGTATCATTCACCACTCTTCCAAGCGGCAATGATGATGTCTTTTTAATCAACTGCGACCTCCACCTCTCTTCCAAGGGGCATTAAAACCGTCTTGTGAAGCTACTTTGAAATCCACGTCCCTTCCACGGGGCATTGATATTGTCTTTTTATTCCACTGCGAGCTCCACCACTCTTCCAAGGGACATTGATATTGTATTTTTATTCCACTGCGACCTTCACTCTTCTTCCAAGGAACATTGATATTGTATTTTTTTTCCACTGTAACCTCCACCACTCTTCTAAGGGGCATTGATATTTTCTTTTTTTTCCACTGCGACCTCCACCACTCTTCCAAGGGGCATCGATAATGTTTTTTTAATCCACTGCGACCTCCACCACTCTTCCAAGGGGCATTAAAACAGTCTTGTTAAGCTACTGTGACCTCCACGTCTCTTCCAAGGGGCATTAAAACCGTCAATTTAAACCACTCTGAACTCCACAGCTCTTGCAAGAGGCATTGAGATTGTCTTTTTATTCCACTGTAACCTCCACCACTCTTCCAAGGGGCATTGATTTTGTCTTCTTAATCCACTGTGACCAACACCACTCTTCTAAGGGGCATTGATATTGTATTTTTAAACCACTGCGACATCCACCACTCTTCCAAGGGGCATTAAAACAGTATTGATAAGCTACTGTGACCACCACGTCTCTTCGAAGGGGCATTAAACCGTCTGGTTAAACCACTCTGTACTCCACAGCTCTTCCAAGGGGCATTGATATTGTCTTTTTATTCTACTGTGACCTCCAAGTTTCTTACCCAGGGCGTTGATATTGTCTTTTTATTCCACTGTAACCTCCACCACTCTTCCAAGTGGCATTGATATTGTCTTTTTATTCCACTGTAACCTCCACCAATCTTCCAAGGGGCATTGATAATGTCTTTTTATTCCACTGCGACCTCCACCACTCTTCTAAGGGGCATTGATATTGTCTTTTAAATCCACAACGATCTCCACCACTCTTCCAAGGGCCATTAAAACAGTCTTGTTAAGCTACTGTGTCCTCCTCATTTCTTCCAAAGGGCATTAAAACCGTCAATTTAAACCACTCTGAACTCCACAGCTCTTACAAGAGGCATTGATATTGTCTTTTTATTCGACTGTATCATTCACCACTCTTCCAAGCGGCAATGATATTGTCTTTTTAATCAACTGCGACCTCCACCTCTCTTCCAAGGGGCATTAAAACCGTCTTGTGAAGCTACTTTGAAATCCACATCCCTTCCACGGGGCATTGATATTGTCTTTTTATTCCACTGCGAGCTCCACCACTCTTCCAAGGGACATTGATATTGTATTTTTATTCCACTGCGACCTTCACTCTTCTTCCAAGGAACATTGATATTGTCTTTTTTTTCCACTGTAACCTCCACCACTCTTCTAAGGGGCATTGATATTTTCTTTTTTTTCCACTGCGACCTCCACCACTCTTCCAAGGGGCATCGATAATGTTTTTTAAATCCACTGCGACCTCCACCACTCTTCCAAGGGGCATTAAAACCGTATTGTTAAGCTACTGTGACCTCCACGTCTCTTCCAAGGGGCATTAAAACCGTCAATTTAAACCACTCTGAACTCCACAGCTCTTGCAAGAGGCATTGAGATTGTCTTTTTATTCCACTGTAACCTCCACCACTCTTCCAAGGGGCATTGATTTTGTCTTTTTAATCCACTGCGACCTCCATCTCTCTTCCAAGAAGCATTAAAACCATCTTGTTTAGCTACACGTCTATTCCACGGTGCCTTAAAACCTTCTGGTTAAACCACTGTGAACTCCACAGCTCTTCCAAGGGGCATTGATATTGTATTTTTATTCCACTGTAACCTCCACGACTTTTCCAAGGGGCATTGATATTGTCTTTTTATTTTACTGCGACCTCCACCACTTTTCCAACGGGCATTAATATTGTATTTTTATTCCACTGCGACCTCCATCACTCTTCCAAGGGGCATTGATATTGTCTTTTTATTCCACTGTAATCTCCACCACTCTTCCAAGGGGCATTGATATTGTCTTTTTATTTTACTGCGACCTCCACCACTTTTCCAAGGGGCATTAATATTGTCTCTTTATTCCACTGTGACCTCAACCTCTCTTCCAAGGGGCATTTAAACCATCTTGTTAAGCTACTGTGACCTCCATATCTCTTCCAAGTGGAATTGATATTGTCTTTTTATTCCACTGCGACCTCCACCACTCTTCTAAGGGGCATTGATATTGTCTTTTTAATCCACTGTGACCACCACCACTCTTCCAAGGGGAATTAAAACAGTTTTGATAAGCTACTGTGACCTCCACGTCTCTTCCAAGCGGCATTAAAACAGTCTGGTTAAGCTGTTGTGACCTCCACATCTCTTCCACGGGGCATTGATATTGTCTTTTTATTTAACTGTTTCCTCCACCACTGTTCCAAGGGGCATTGATATTGTCTTTTTATTCCACTGTAACCTCCATCACTCTGCCAAAGGGCATTGATATTGTCTTTTTATTCAACTGTAACCTCCACCATTCTTCCAAGGGGCATTGATATTGTCTTTTTATTCCACTGCGACCTCCACCACTCTTCCAAGGAGCATTCATATTATCTTTTTAATCCACTGCGACCTCCACCACTCTTCCAAGGGGCATTAAAACCTTCTTGTTAAGCTACTGTCACCTCCACGTCCCATCCAAGGGGCATTAAAACCGTCAATTTAAACCACTTTGAACTTCACAGCTCTTGCAAGGGGCATTGATATTGTCTTTTTATTCCAATATAACCTCCAGCACTCTTCCAAGGGGCATTGATATTGTCTTTTTATTCCACTGCAACTTCCACCTCTCTTCCAAGGGGCATTAAAACCATCTTGTTAAGCTACTGTGACATCCACGTCTCTTTCACGGGGCATTGATATTGTCTTTTTATTCCTCTGTAACCTCCACCACTCTTCCAAGGGGCATTGATATTGTCTTTTTAATCCACTGCGACCTCCACCACTCTTCCAAGGGGCATTAAAACCGTCAATTTAAACCACTCTGAACTCCACAGCTCTTGCAAGAGGCATTGATATTGTCTTTTTACTCCACTGTAACCTACAGCACTCTTTCAAGGGGCATTGTTATGGTCTTTTTATTCCACTATGACTTCCACCACTCTCCCAAGGTGCATTAAAAACACCTTGTTTAGCTACTGTAACGTCCATGTCTTTTCCACGGGGCATTGATATTGTCTTTTTATTCCACTGTATCTTCCACCATTCTTCCAAGGGGTATTGTTATTGTCTTTTTGATGCACTGCGACCACCACCACTCTTACAAGGGGCATTAATATTGTCTTTTTATTCTACTGCGACCTCCACCACTCTTCCAAGGGTCTGTCATATTGTCTTTTTATTCCACTGTAACCTCCACCACTCTTCCAAGCGGCATTGATATTGTCTTTTTATTCCACTGTGACCAACACCACTCTTCTAAGGGGCATTGATATTGTATTTTTAAACCACTGCGACATCCACCACTCTTCCAAGGGGCATTAAAACAGTATTGATAAGCTACTGTGACCACCACGTCTCTTCCAAGGGGCATTAAACCGTCTGGTTAAACCACTCTGTACTCCACAGCTCTTCCAAGGGGCATTGATATTGTCTTTTTATTCTACTGTGACCTCCAAGTTTCTTACCCAGGGCGTTGATATTGTCTTTTATTCCACTGAAATCTCCACCACTCTTCCAAGTGGCATTGATATTGTCTTTTTATTCCACTGTAACCTCCACCAATCTTCCAAGGGGCATTGATAATGTCTTTTTATTCCACTGCGACCTCCACCACTCTTCTAAGGGGCATTGATATTGTCTTTTAAATCCACAACGATCTCCACCACTCTTCCAAGGGCCATTAAAACAGTCTTGTTAAGCTACTGTGTCCTCCTCGTTTCTTCCAAAGGGCATTAAAACCGTCAATTTAAACCACTCTGAACTCCACAGCTCTTACAAGAGGCATTGATATTGTCTTTTTATTCGACTGTATCATTCACCACTCTTCCAAGCGGCAATGATGATGTCTTTTTAATCAACTGCGACCTCCACCTCTCTTCCAAGGGGCATTAAAACCGTCTTGTGAAGCTACTTTGAAATCCACGTCCCTTCCACGGGGCATTGATATTGTCTTTTTATTCCACTGCGAGCTCCACCACTCTTCCAAGGGACATTGATATTGTATTTTTATTCCACTGCGACCTTCACTGTTCTTCCAAGGAACATTGATATTGTCTTTTTTTTCCACTGTAACCTCCACCACTCTTCTAAGGGGCATTGATATTTTCTTTTTTTTCCACTGCGACCTCCACCACTCTTCCAAGGGGCATCGATAATGTTTTTTTAATCCACTGCGACCTCCACCACTCTTCCAAGGGGCATTAAAACAGTCTTGTTAAGCTACTGTGACCTCCACGTCTCTTCCAAGGGGCATTAAAACCGTCAATTTAAACCACTCTGAACTCCACAGCTCTTGCAAGAGGCATTGAGATTGTCTTTTTATTCCACTGTAACCTCCACCACTCTTCCAAGGGGCATTGATTTTGTCTTTTTAATCCACTGCGACCTCCATCTCTCTTCCAAGAAGCATTAAAACCATCTTGTTTAGCTACACGTCTATTCCACGGTGCCTTAAAACCTTCTGGTTAAACCACTGTGAACTCCACAGCTCTTCCAAGGGGCATTGATATTGTATTTTTATTCCACTGTAACCTCCACTACTTTTCCAAGGGGCATTGATATTGTCTTTTTATTTTACTGCGACCTCCACCACTTTTCCAAGGGGCATTAATATTGTATTTTTATTCCACTGTGACCTCCATCACTCTTCCAAGGGGCATTGATATTGTCTTTTTATTCCACTGTAATCTCCACCACTCTTCCAAGGGGCATTGATATTGTCTTTTTATTTTACTGCGACCTCCACCACTTTTCCAAGGGGCATTAATATTGTCTCTTTATTCCACTGTGAACTCAACCTCTCTTCCAAGGGGCATTTAAACCATCTTGTTAAGCTACTGTGACCTCCATATCTCTTCCAAGTGGAATTGATATTGTCTTTTTATTCTACTGCGACCTCCACCACTCTTCTAAGGGGCATTGATATTGTCTTTTTAATCCACTGTGACCACCACCACTCTTCCAAGGGGAATTAAAACAGTTTTGATAAGCTACTGTGACCTCCACGTCTCTTCCAAGCGGCATTAAAACAGTCTGGTTAAGCTGTTGTGACCTCCACATCTCTTCCACGGGGCATTGATATTGTCTTTTTATTTAACTGTTTCCTCCACCACTGTTCCAAGGGGCATTGATATTGTCTTTTTATTCCACTGTAACCTCCATCACTCTGCCAAGGGGCATTGATATTGTCTTTTTATTCAACTGTAACCTCCACCATTCTTCCAAGGGGCATTGATATTGTCTTTTTATTCCACTGCGACCTCCACCACTCTTCCAACGAGCATTCATATTATCTTTTTAATCCACTGCGACCTCCACCACTCTTCCAAGGGGCAATAAAACCTTCTTGTTAAGCTACTGTCACCTCCACGTCCCATCCAAGGGGCATTAAAACCGTCAATTTAAACCACTTTGAACTTCACAGCTCTTGCAAGGGGCATTGATATTGTCTTTTTATTACAATATAACCTCCAGCACTCTTCCAAGGGGCATTGATATTGTCTTTTTATACCACTGCAACTTCCACCTCTCTTCCAAGGGGCATTAAAACCGTCTTGTTAAGCTACTGTGACATCCACGTCTCTTTCACGGGGCATTGATATTGTCTTTTTATTCCTCTGTAACCTCCACCACTCTTCCAAGGGGCATTGATATTGTCTTTTTAATCCACTGCGACCTCCACCACTCTTCCAAGGGGCATTAAAACCGTCAATTTATACCACTCTGAACTCCACAGCTCTTGCAAGAGGCATTGATATTGTCTTTTTACTCCACTGTAACCTACAGCACTCTTTCAAGGGGCATTGATATTGTCTTTTTATTCCACTACGACTTCCACCACTCTCCCAAGGTGCATTAAAAACACCTTGTTTAGCTACTGTAACGTCCATGTCTTTTCCACGGGGCATTGATATTGTCTTTTTATTCCACTGTATCCTCCACCACTCTTCCAAGGGGCATTGATATTGTCTTTTTAATCCACTGCGACCTCCACCACTCTTCCAAGAGGCATTAAAACAGTCTTGTTTAGCTAATGTGACCTCCACATCTCTTCCAAGGGGCATTAAAACCGTCAGGTTAAACCACTCTGAACTCCACAGCTCTTCCAATGGGCATTGATATTGTCTTTTTACTCTACTGTAACCTCCACCATTCTTCCAAGGGGTATTGTTATTGTCTTTTTGATACACTGCGACCACCACCACTCTTCCAAGGGGCATTAATATTGTCTTTTTATTCTACTGCGACCTCCACCACTCTTCCAAGGGTCAATGATATTGTCTTTTTATTCCACTGTAACCTCCACCACTCTTCCAAGGGGCATTGATATTGTCTTTTTATTCCACTGTGACCAAAACCACTCTGCTAAGGGGCATTGATATTGTATTTTTAAACCACTGCGACATCCACCCCTCTTCCAAGGGGCATTAAAACAGTATTGATAAGCTACTGTGACCACCACGTCTCTTCCAAGGGGCATTAAACCGTCTGGTTAAACCACTCTGTACTCCACAGCTCTTCCAAGAGGCATTGATATTGTCATTTTATTCGATTGTATCCTTCACCACTCTTCCAAGTGCATTGATATTGTCTTTTTATTCCTCTGCGATGTCCACGACTCATCCAAGGGGCTTTAAAACCATCTTGTTAAGCTACTGTGACCTCCAAGTTTTTTACCCAGGGCGTTGATATTGTCTTTTTATTCCACTGTAACCTCCACCACTCTTCCAAATGGTATTGATATTGTCTTTTTAGTCCACTGTAACCTCCACCAATCTTCCAAGGGGCATTGATAATGTCTTTTTATTCCACTGCGACCTCCATCACTCTTCCAAGGGCCATTAAAACAGTCTTGTTAAGCTACTGTGTCCTCCTCGTTTCTTCCAAAGAGCATTAAAACCGTCAATTTAAACCACTCTGAACTCCACAGCTCTTACAAGAGGCATTGATATTGTCTTTTTATTCGACTGTAACATTCACCACTCTTCCAAGCGGCAATGATATTGTCTTTTTAATCAACTGCGACCTCCACCTCTCTTCCAAGGGGCATTAAAACCGTCTTGTGAAGCTACTTTGAAATCCACGTCCCTTCCACGGGGCATTGATATTGTCTTTTTATTCCACTGCGAGCTCCACCACTCTTCCAAGGGACATTGATATTGTATTTTTATTCCACTGCGACCTTCACTCTTCTTCCAAGGAACATTGATATTGTCTTTTTTTTCCACTGTAACCTCCACCACTCTTCTAAGGGGCATTGATATTTTCTTTTTTTTCCACTGCGACCTCCACCACTCTTCCAAGGGGCATCGATAATGTTTTTTTAATCCACTGCGACCTCCACCACTCTTCCAAGGGGCATTAAAACCGTCTTTTAAGCTACTGTGACCTCCACGTCTCTTCCAAGGGGCATTAAAACCGTCAATTTAAACCACTCTGAACTCCACATCTCTTGCAAGAGGCATTGAGATTGTCTTTTTATTCCACTGCAGCCTCCACCACTCTTCCATGGGGCATTGGTTTTGTCTTTTTAATCCACTGCGACCTCCATCTCTCTTTGAAGAAGCATTAAAACCGTCTTGTTTAGCTACTGTGACCTCCACGTCTATTCCACTGTGCCTTAAAACCTTCTGGTTAAACCACTGTGAACTACACAGCTCTTCCAAGGGGTATTGATATTGTCTTTTTATTCCACTGTAACCTCCACCACTCTTCCAAGGGGCATTGATATTGTCTTTTTATTTTACTGCGACCTCCACCACTTTTCCAAGGGGCATTAATATTGTCTTTTTATTCCACTGCGACCTCCACCACTCTACCAAGGGTCATTGATATTGTCTTTTTATTCCACTGTGACCTCCACCTCTCTTCCAAGGGGCATTAAAACCATCTTGTTAAGCTACTGTGACCTCCAAGTCTCTTCCATGAGGCATTGATATTGTCTTTTTATTCCACTGCGACCTCCACCACTCTTCTAAGGGGCATTGATATTGTCTTTTTAATCCACTGTGACCTCCACCACTCTTCCAAGGGGCATTAAAACAGTTTTGATAAGCTACTATGACCTCCACGTCTCTTCCAAGGGGCATTAAAATCGTCTGGGTAAATCACTTTGAACTCCACAGCTTTTCCAAGAGGCATTGATATTGTCTTTTTATTCGACTGTAACCTCCACCCCTCTTTCAAGGGGCATTAAAACCATCTTGTTAAGCTACTATCTTCTCCACGTCTCTTCCAAGGGGCATTAAAACCGGCAATTTAAACCACTCTGAACTCCACAGCTCTTGCAAGAGGCATTGATATTGTCTTTTTATTCCACTGTGACCTCCACCACTCTTCCAAGGGGCATTGATTTTGTCGTTTTAATCCACTGTAACCTCCACCAATCTTCCAAGGGGCATTGATATTGTCTTTTTATTCCACTGCGACCTCCACCACTCTTCTAAGGGGCATTGATATTGTCTTTTAAATCCACAACGATCTCCACCACTCTTCCAAGGGCCATTAAAACAGTCTTGTTAAGCTACTGTGACCTCCTTGTTTCTTCCAAGGGGCATTAAAACCGTCTGTTTAAACACCCTGAACTCCACAGCTCTTACAAGAGGCATTGATATTGTCTTTTTACTCGACTGTAACATCCACCACTCTTCCAAGCGGCATTGATATTGTCTTTTTATTCCACTGTGACCTCCACCACTCTTCCAAGGGGTATTGATATTGTCTTTTTAATCAACTGCGACCTCCACCTCTCTTCCAAGGGGCATTAAACCGTCTTGTGAAGCTACTTTGACCTCCACGTCCCTTCCACGGAGCATTGATATTGTCTTTTTATTCTACTGCGACCTCCACCACTCTTCCAAGGGGCATTAATATTGTCTTTTTAATCCACTGCTACCTCCACCACTCTTCCAAGGGACATTGATATTGTCTTTTTATTCTACTGCGACCTTCACTCTTCTTCCAAGGAACATTGATATTGTCTTTTTTTTCCATTGTAACCTCCACCACTCTTCTAAGGGGCATTGATATTTTCTTTTTATTCCACTGCGACCTCCACCACTCTTCCAAGGGGCATCGATAATGTTTTTTTAATCCACTGCGACCTCCACCACTCTTCCAAGGGGCATTGATATTGTCTTTTTATTTTACTGAGACCTCCGCCACTTTTCCAAGGAGCATTAATATTGTCTTTTTATTCCACTGCGACCTCCACCACTCTTCCAAGGGTCTTTGATAATGTCTTTTTTTTCCACTGCGACCTCCATATCTCTTCCAAGTGGAATTGATATCGTCTTTTTATTCCACTGCGATCTCCACCACTCTTCTAAGGGGCATTGATTTTGTCTTTTTAATCCACTGTGACCTCCACCACTCTTCCAAGGGACATTAAAACAGTTTTGATAAGCTACTGTGACCTCCACGTCTCTTCCAAGGCGCATTTAAACCGTCTGGTTAAACCACTCTGAACTCCACAGCTCTTCCAAGAGGCATTGATATTGTCTTTTTATTCGACTGTAAGCTCCACCCCTCTTCCAAGGGGCATTAAAACCGTCTTGTTAAGCTACTGTGTCCTCCACGTCTCTTCCAAGTGGCATTAAAACCGTCAATTTAAACCACTCTGAACTCCACAGCTCTTGCAAGAGGCATTGATATTGTCTTTTTATTCCACTGTAACCTCCACCACTCTTCCAAGGGGCATTGATTTTGTCTTTTTAATCCACTGCGACCTCCACCACTCTTCCAAGGTGCATTAAAACCGTCTTGTTAAGCTATTGTGACCTCCACATCTCTTCCACGGGTCATTGATATGGTCTTTTTATTTAACTGTAACCTCTACCACTCTTCCAAGGGCCATTGATATTGTCTTTTTATTCAACTGTAACCTCCACCATTCTTCCAAGGGGCATTGATATTATCTTTTTATTCTACTGCGACCTCCACCACTATTCCAAGGGGCATTCATATTGTCTTTTTAATCCACTGCGACCTCCACCACTCTCCAAAGGGGCATTAAAACCGTTTTGTTAAGCTACTGTCACCTCCACGTCCCTTCCAAGGGGCATTAAAACCGTCAATTTCAACCACTCTGAACTTCACAGCTCTTGCAAGGGGCAATGATATTGTCTTTTTATTCCAATATAACCTCCAGCACTCTTCCAAGGGGCATTGATATTGTCTTTTTATTCAACTGCAACTTCCAGCTCTCTTCCAAGGGGCATTAAAACCGTCTTGTTAAGCTACTGTGACATCCACGTCTCTTTCACGGGGCATTGATATTGTCTTTTTATTCTACTGTAACCTCCACCACTCTTCCAAGGGGCATTGATATTGTCTTTTTGATCCACTGGGACCTTTACCACTCTTCCAAGTGGCATTGATATTGTCTTTTTAATCCACTGCAACCTCCACCACTCTTCCAAGCTGCATTAAAACAGTATTGTTAAGCTACTGTGACCTCCACGTCTCTTCCAAGGTGCATTAAAACCGTCAATTTAAACCACTCTGAACTCCACAGCTCTTGCAAGAGGCATTGATATTGTCTTTTTACTCCACTGTAACCAACAGCACTCTTTCAAGGGGCATTGATATTGTCTTTTTATTCCACTACGACTTCCACCACTCTCCCAAGGAGCATTAAAAACATCTTGTTTAGCTACTGTAACGTCCATGTCTATTCCACGGGGCATTGATATTGTCTTTTTATTTCATTGTATCCTCCACCACTCTTCCAAGGGGTATTGATATTGTCTTTTTATTCCACTGCGCTTACCACCTCTTTTCTAAGGGGCCTTGATATTGTCTTTTTAATCTACTGCGACCTCCACCACTCTTCCAAGAGGCATTAAAACAGTCTTGTTAAGCTAATGTGACCTCCACATCTCTTCCAAGGGGCATTAAAACCGTCTGGGTAAACCACTCTGAACTCCACAGCTCTTCCAAGGGGCATTGATATTGTCTTTTTAATCCACTGTGACCTCCACCACTCTTCCCACGGGCATTAAGACCATCTTTTTAAGCTACAGTGACCTCCACAACTCTTCCATGGGTCATTGATACTGTCTTTTTATTCCACTGTAACCTCCACCACTCTTCCAAGTGGCATTGACATTGTCTTTTTATTCCACTGCGACTTCCACCTCTCTTCTATGGGGCATTGATATTCTATTTTTATTCCACTGCGACCTCCACCACTCTTCCAAGGGGCATTAAAACCGTCTGGTTAAACCACTCTGAACACCACAGCTCTTCCGAGGGGCATTGATATTGTCTTTTTATTCCACTGTAACCTCCACCACTCTTCCAAGGGGCATTGATTTTGTCTTTTTATTCCACTGCGACCTCCACCACTCTTCCAAGGGGCATTAAAACCATATTGTTAAGCTACAGTGACCTCCACATCTCTTCCATGGGGCATTGATATTGTCTTTTTATTCCACTGTAACCTCCACCAATCTTCCAAGGGGCATTGATATTGTTTTTTTATTCCACTGCGACCTCCACCACTCTTCAAAGGGGCATTAAAACCGTCTTGTTAAGTTACTGTGACCTCCACGTCTCTTCCAAGGAGCGTTAAAACCGTCTGGTTATACCACTCTGAACTCCACAGTTCTTCCAATGGACATTATTATTGTCTTTTTATTCCACTTTTACCTCCACCACTCTTCCAAGGGGCATTGATATTGTCTTTTTATTCCACTGCGACCTCCACCACTCTTCCAAGGTTCATTGATATTGTCTTTTTAATCCACTGCGACCTCCACCACTCTTCCAAGGGGCATTAAAACCGTCTTGTTAAGCTACTGTGACCTCCACGTCTCTTCCAAGGGGCACTAAAACCGTTTGGTTAAACCACTCTGTACTCCACAGCTCTTCCAAAGGTCATTGATATTGTCTTTTTATTTCACTGTGACCTCCATCTCTCTTCCAAGGGGCATTAGAACCATCTTGTTAAGCTACTGTGACCTCCAAGTCTCTTCCAAGGGGCATTAAGACCGTCTGGTTAAACGGCTCTGAGCTCCACAGCTCTTCCAAAGGGCATTGACAATGTCTTTTTATTCCATTGTAACCTTCTGCACTCTTCCAAGTGCATTGATATTGTCTTTTTATTCATCTTCGACATCCACCACTCTTGCAAGGGGCATTAAAACCGTCTTGTTAAGCTACTGTGACCTCCAAGTTTCTTACACAGGGCATTGATATTGTCTTTTTATTCCACTGTAACCTCCACCACTCTTCCAAGGGGCATTGATATTGTCTTTTTAATCCACTGCGACCTCCATCACTCTTCCAAGAAGCATTGAATCTGTCTTGTTAAGCTACTGTGACCTCCACGTCTATTCCACGGTGCATTAAAACTTTCTGGTTAAATCACTGTGACCTCCACAGCTCTTCCAAGCGGCATTGATATTGTCTTTTTGTTCCACTCTAACCTCCAACACTCTTCCAAGGGGCATTGATATTTTCTTTTTATTTTACTGCGACCTCCACCTCTCTTCCATGGGGCATTAATATTGTCTTTTTATTCCACTGTGACCTCCACGTCTCTTCCAAGGGGCATTGATATTGTCTTTTTATTTAATTGGAACCTCCACCACTCTTCCAAGGGGCATTGATATTGTCTTTTTATTCCACTGTAACCTCCACCATTCTTCCAAGGGACATTGATATTGTCTTTTTATTCCACTGTAACCTCCACCACTCTTCCAAGGGGCATTGATATTGTCTTTTTATTCCACTGTAACCTCCACCACTCTTCCAAGGGGCATTGATATTGTCTATTTATTCCACTGTAACCTCCACCACTCTTCCAAGGGGCATTGAAATTGTCTTTTTAATCCACTGCAACCTCTACCACTACTCCAAGGTGCTTTAAAACAGTCTTGATAAGCTTCTTTGACCTCCACGTCTCTTCCAAGGGGCATTAAAACAGCATGGTTAAACCACTCTGACCTCCACAGCTCTTCCAAGAGGCATTGATGTTGTCTTTTTATTCAACTGTAATCTCCACCGCTCTTCCAAGGGGCATTGATATTGTCTTTTTTTTCCACTGTGACCTCCACCACTCTTCCAAGGGGATTTGATAGTCTTTTTAATCCACTGCGACCTCCACCACTCTTCCAAGGGGCATTAAAACTGTCTTGTTAAGCTACTGTTACCTCCACGTCCCTTCCACGGGGCATTGATATTGTCTTTTTATTCCACTGCGACCTCCACCACTCTTCCAAGGGGCATTGATGTTGTCTATTTAATCCACTGCGACCTTCACCCCTCTTCCAAGGGACATTGATATTGTCTTTTTATTCCACTGCGACCTTCACCCCTCTTCCAAGGAACATTGCTATTGTCTTTTTTTTCCACTGTAACCTCCACCACTCTTCTAAGGGGCGTTGATATTTTCTTTTTATTCCACTGCGACATCCACCACTCTTCCAAGGGGCATTGATAATGTATTTTTAATCCACTGCGACCTCCACCACTCTTCCAAGGGGCATTAAAACCGTCTTGTTAAGCTACTGTGACCTCCACATCTCTTCCAAGGGGCATTAAAACCGTCAATTTAAACCACTCTGAAGTCCACAGCTCTTGCAAGAGGCATTGATATTGTCTTTTTATTCCACTGTAACCTCCACCACTCCTCCAAGAGGCATAGATTTTGTCTTTTTAATCCATTGCGACCTCCATCTCTCTTCCAAGAAGCATTAAAACCGTCTTGTTTAGCTTCTGTGACCTCCACGTCTATTCCACGGTGCCTTAAAACCTTCTGGTTAAACCACTGTGAACTCCACAACTCTTCCAAGGGGCATTGACATTGTCTTTTTATTCCCTTGTAACCTCCACCACTCTTCCAAGGGGCATTGATATTGTCTTTTTATTTTACTGCGACCTCCACCACTCTTCCAAGAGGCATTAATACTGTCTTTTCATTCCACTGTAACCTCCACCACTCTTCCAAGGGGCATTGATATTGTCTTTTTATTCCACTGCGACCTCCACCTCTCTTCCAAGGGGCATTAAAACCATCTTCTTAAGCTACTGTGACCTCCAAGTCTTTTTCACGAGGCATTGATATTGTCTTTTTATTCCACTGCGACCTCCACGTCTCTTCCAAGTGGTATTGATATTGTCTTTTTATTCCACTGCGACCTCCACCACTCTTCTAAGGGGCATTGTTATTGTCTTTTTAATCCACTGCGACCTCCACCGCTCTTCCAAGGGTCATTAAAACAGTTTTGATAAGCTACTGTGACCTCCACTTCTCTTCCAAGGGGTATTAAAACCGTCTGGTTAAACAACTCTGAACTCCACAGCTCTTCCAAGAGGCATTGACATTGTCTTTTTATTCGACTGTAACCTCCACCACTCTTCCAAGGGGCATTAAAACCGTCAATTTAAACCACTCTGAACTCCACAACTCTTGCAAGAGCCATTGATATTGTCTTTTTATTCCACTGTAACCTCCACCACTCTTCCAAGGGACATTGATATTGTCTTTTTATTCCACTGTAACCTCCATCACTCTTCCAAGGGGCATTAATATTGTCTTTTTATTCCACTGCTACCTCCACCACTCTCCCAAGGGTCATTGATATTGTCTTTTTATTCCACTGTAACCTCCACCACTCTTCCAAGGGGCATTGATATTGTCTTTTTATTCTACTGCGATCTCCACCTCTCTTCCAAGGGCCATTAAAACCATCTTGTTAAGCTACGGTGACCTCCAAGTCTCTTCCACGAGGCAATGATATTGTCTTTTTATTCCACTGCGACCTCCACATCTCTTCCAAGGGTAATTGGTATTCTCTTTTTATTCCAGTGCGACCTCCACCACTCTTCTAAGGGGCATTAAAACAGTCTTGTTAAGCAACTGTGACCTCCATGTCTCTTCCACGGGGCATTAAACCGTCTGGTTTAACCACTCTGTACTCCACAGCTCTTCAGAGAGGCATTGATATTGTCTTTTTATTCGACTGTAACCTCCACCACTCTTCCAAGGGGCATTGATATTGTCTCTGTATTCCACTGCGATCTCCACCACTCTTACAAAGTGCATTGATATTGTCTTTTTAATCCACTTCGAACTCCACCACTCTTCCAAGGCGCATTAAAACCGTCTTGTTATGCTACTGTGACGTCGACTTCTCTTCCAAGGGGCATTAAAACCATCTGATTAAACCACTCTGAACTCCACAGCTCTTCCAAGGGGCATTTGTATTGTCAGTTTTTTCCACTCAAACCTCCACCACTCTTCCAAGGGGCATTGACATTGTCTTTTTATTCCACTGCGAACTCCACCACTCTTCCAAGGGGCATTAAAACCATATTGTTAAGATACAGTGACCTCCACATCTCTTCCACGGGGCATTGATATTGTCTTTTTATTCCACTGTAACCTCCACCAATCTTCCAAGGGGCAGTGATACTGTTTTTTTATTCCACTGTGACCCCCACCACTCTTCCAAGGGGCATTAAAACCGTCTTCTTAAGTTACTGTGACCTCCACGTCTTTTCCAAGGACCGTTAAAACTGTCTGGTTATGCCACTCTGAACTCCACAGCTCTTCCAAGGGGCATTATTAATGTCTTTTTATTCCACTGTATCCTCCACCACTCTTCCAAGGGGCATTGATATTGTTTTTTTATTCCACTGCGACCTCCACCAGTCCTCCAAGAGGCATTAAAACCATCTTGTTAAGCTGCTGTGACCTCCACGTCTCTTCCACGGGGCATTGAAATTGTCTTTTTATTCCACTGTAACCTCCACCACTCGTCCAAGGGGCATTGATATTGTCTTTTTATTCCAATGCGACCTCCACCACTCTTCCAAGGGGCATTGATAATGTCTTTTTATTCCACTGCGACCTCCACCACTCTTTCAAGGCTCACTGATATTGTCTTTTTAATTCACTGCTACCTCCACCACTCTACCAAGGGCAATTAAAACCGTCTTGTTAAGCTATTGTGACCTCCACATCTCTTCTACGGGGTATTGATATTGTCTTTGTATTTAACTGTAACCTCCACCACTGTTCCAAGGGGCATTTATATTGTCTTTTTATTCCACTGTAACCTCCATCACTCTTCCAAGGGTCATTGATATTGTCTTTTTATTCCACTGTAACCTCCACAACTCTTTCAATGGGCATTGATATTGTCTTTTTATTCCACTGCGACCTCCACCACTCTTCCAAGGGGCATTCATATTGTCTTTTTAATCAACTGCAACCTCCACCACTCTTCCAAGGGGCATTAAAACCGTGTTGTTAAGCTTCTGTCACCTCCACGTCCCTTCCAGAGGGCACTAATACCGTCAATTTAAAACACTCTGAACTCCACAGCTCTTGCAAGGGGCATTGATATTGTCTTTTTATTCCAATGTAACCTCCAGCACTCTTCCAAGGGGCATTGATATTGTCTTTTATTCCACAGCAACTTCCACCTCTCTTCCAAGTGGCATTAAAACCGTCTTGTTAAGCTACTGTGACCTACACGTCTCTTTCGCGGGGCATTGATATTGTCTTTTTATTCCACTTTTAGCTCCACCACTCTTCCAAGGGGTATTTATATTGTCTTTTTATTCCACTGGGACCTTCACCACTCTTCCAAGTGGCATTGATATTGTCTTTTTAATCCACAGCGACCTCCACCACTCTTCCAAGGGGCATTAAAACCGTATTGTTAGCTACTGTGACCTCCACGTCTCTTCCAAGGTGCATTAAAACCGTCAATTTAAACCACTCTGAACTCCACAGCTATTGCAAGAGGCATTGATATTGTCTTTTTATTCCACTGTAACCTCCACCACTCGTCCAAGGGGCATTGATATTGTCTTTTTATTCCAATGCGACCTCCACCACTCTTCCAAGGGGCATTGATAATGTCTTTTTATTCCACTGCGACCTCCACCACTCTTTCAAGGCTCACTGATATTGTCTTTTTAATTCACTGCTACCTCCACCACTCTACCAAGGGCAATTAAAACCGTCTTGTTAAGCTATTGTGACCTCCACATCTCTTCTACGGGGTATTGATATTGTCTTTGTATTTAACTGTAACCTCCACCACTGTTCCAAGGGGCATTTATATTGTCTTTTTATTCCACTGTAACCTCCATCACTCTTCCAAGGGTCATTGATATTGTCTTTTTATTCCACTGTAACCTCCACAACTCTTTCAATGGGCATTGATATTGTCTTTTTATTCCACTGCGACCTCCACCACTCTTCCAAGGGGCATTCATATTGTCTTTTTAATCCACTGCAACCTCCACCACTCTTCCAAGGGGCATTAAAACCGTCTTGTTAAGCTTCTGTCACCTCCACGTCCCTTCCAGAGGGCACTAATACCGTCAATTTAAAACACTCTGAACTCCACAGCTCTTGCAAGGGGCATTGATATTGTCTTTTTATTCCAATGTAACCTCCAGCACTCTTCCAAGGGGCATTGATATTGTCTTTTATTCCACAGCAACTTCCACCTCTCTTCCAAGTGGCATTAAAACCGTCTTGTTAAGCTACTGTGACCTACACGTCTCTTTCGCGGGGCATTGATATTGTCTTTTTATTCCACTTTTAGCTCCACCACTCTTCCAAGGGGTATTTATATTGTCTTTTTATTCCACTGGGACCTTCACCACTCTTCCAAGTGGCATTGATATTGTCTTTTTAATCCACTGCGACCTCCACCACTCTTCCAAGGGGCATTAAAACCGTATTGTTAGCTACTGTGACCTCCACGTCTCTTCCAAGGTGCATTAAAACCGTCAATTTTAACCACTCTGAACTCCACAGCTATTGCAAGAGGCATTGATATTGTCTTTTTACTCCACTGTGACCTACAGCACTCTTTCAAGGGGCATTGATATTGTCTTTTTATTCCACTACGACTTCCACCACTCTCCCAAGGTGCATTAAAAACATCTTGTTTAGCTACTGTAACGTCCATGTCTATTCCACGGGACATAGATATTGTCTCTTTATTCCACTGTATCCTCCACCACTCTTTCAAGGGGTATTTATATTGTCTTTTTATTCCACTGCGACTTCCACCTCTCTTCTAACGGGCATTGATAATGTCTTTTTAATCCACTGCAACTTCCACCACTCTTCCAATAGGCATTAAAACAGTCTTGTTAAGCTACTGTGACCTCCACATCTCTTCCAAGTGGCATTAAAACCGTCTGGTTAAACGACTCTGAACTCCACAGCTCTTCCAAGGGGCATTGATATTGTCTTTTTATTCCACTGTAACCTCCACCATTCTTCCAAGGGGTATTGATATTGTCTTTTTAATGCACTGCTACCTCCACCACTCTTTCAAGGGGCATTAAAACCATCTGGTTAAACCACTCTGAACTCCATAGCTCTTTCAAGAGGCATTGATATTGTCTTTTTATTTCACTGCAACCTCCACCACTCTTTCAAGGGGCATTGATATTGTCTTTTTTTTCCACTGCGACCTGCACCTCTCTTCCAAGGGGCATTAAAACCGTCTTCATAATCTACTGTGACCTCTACGTCTCTTACAAGGGGCAATAAAACTATCTGGTTAAACCTCTCGGAACTCCACAGCTCTTCCAAGTGGCATTGGTATTGTCTTTTTATTCCAATCTAACCTCCAACACTCTTCCAAGGTGCATTGACATTGTCATTTTAATCCACTGCGACCTCCATCATTCTTCCAAGTATCATTGATATTGTTTTTTCATTCCACTGCCACCTCCACCACTCTTCCAAGGGGCATTGATATTGTCTTATTAATCCACTGCTACCTCCACTTCTTTTCCAAGGGGCATTAAAAACATCTTTTTAAGCTACTGTGACATCCACGTCACTTCCAATGGGCATTAAAACCATCTGGTTAAACCACTCTGAACTCCACAGCTCTTCCAAGGGGCATTGGTATTGTCTTTTTATTCCACTCTAACCTCCACCACTCTTCCAAGGGGCATTGACATTGTCTTTTTATTCCACTGCGACCTCCACCATTCTTCCAAGGGTCATGTAAACTGTCTTGTTAAGCTACAGTGACCTCCACATCTCTTCCATGTGGCATTGATATTGTCTTTTAATTCCACTTTAACCTCCACCACTCTACCAAGGGGCATTGATATTGTCTTTTTAATCCACTGCGACCTCCACCACTCTTCCAAAGGGCATTAAAACCATCTTGTTAAGCTACTGTGACCTCCACATCTCTTCCATGGGCCATTTATTTTGTCTTTTTATTCCACTGCGACCTCCACCACTCTTCCTCGGGGCATTGGTATTGTCTTTTTAATCCACTGCAACCTCCAACACTCTTCCATGTGGCATTAAAACCGTCTTATTAAGCTACTGTGAACTCCATGTCTCTTCCAAGGGGCATTAAAACAGTATGGTTAAACCAATCTGAACTCCACAGATCTTCCAAGGGGCATTGATATTGTCTTTTTATTTCACTACGACTTCCAACACTCTCCCAAGGTGCATTAAAAACATCTTGTTTAGCTACTGTAACGTCCATGTCTATTCCACGGGACATAGATATTGTCTTTTTATTCCACTGTATCCTCCACCACTCTTCCAAGGGGCATTGATATTGTCTTTTTATTCCACTGCGACCTCCACCACTCTTCCAAGGGGCGTTAAAACCGTCTTGTTAAGCAACTGTGAGCTCCATGTCTCTTCCACAGGGCATTGATATTGTCCTTTTATTTCACAGGAACCTCCAACACTCTTCCATGGTGCATTGAAATTGTATTTTTATTCCACTGAGACTTCAGCCACTCCTTCAAGTAGCATTGACATTGTCTTTTTAATCCACTTCGACTTCCACCACTCATCCAAGGGGCATTAAAACAGTCTTGATAATCTGCTGTGACCTCCACGTCTCTTCCAAGCGGCATTAAAACCATCAATATAAACCACTCTCAACTCCACAGCTCTTGCAAGTGGCTTTGATATTGTTTTTTATTCCACTGAAACCTCCAGCACTCTTCCAAGGGTCATTGATATTTTCTTTTTATTCCACTGCAACTTCCACCTCTCTTCCAAGGGGCATTAAAACAGTCTTGTTAAGATACTTTGACCTCCACGTCTCTTTCACGGGGCATTGATATTGTCTTTTTATTCCACTGGGACCTTCACCACTCTTCCAAGGGGCATTAAAACCGTATTGCTAAGCTCCTGTGACCTCCACGTCTCTTCCAAGGTGCATTAAAACTTTAATTTAAACCACTCTGAGCTTCATAGATCTTGCAAGGAGCATGGATATTGTCTTGTTTAGCTACTGTGACCTCCACGTCTCTTCCAAGGGGCATTAAAACCGTATGGTTAAACCAATCTGAACTCCACAGATCTTCCAAGGGGCATTGATATTGTCTTTTTATTCACTGCGACCTCCACCACTCTTCTAAGGGGCATTTATTTTGTCTTTTTAATCAACTGCGACCTACACCACTCTTCCAAGGGGCATTAAAACTGTCTTTTTAAGCTGCTGTAACCTCCATGTCTATTCCACGGGGCATTGATATTGTCTTTTTATTCCAATGTAACCTCCACCACTCTTCTAAGGGTCAGTGATATTGTCTTTTTAATCCACTGCGACCTCCACCACTCTTCCAAGACCCATTAAAACCATCTTATTAAGCTACTATGACCTCCACGTCTCTTCCAAGGGACATTAAAATAGTCTGGTTAAACCACTCTGAATTCCACAGCTCATCAAAGGGGCATTGATATTGTCTTTTTATTCCACTGTAACCTCCACCACTTTTCCTATGGGAATTGATATTGTCTTTTATTATTATTATTATTATTATTTATTATTATAGCGCTATTTATTCCATGGCGCTTTACATGTGATAGGAATATGCATAACAAAAGCATTTACATAATCTTAACAAAACAAGTCAGCGACTGGTACAGGAGGAGCGAGGACCCTGCCCGCGAGGGCTCACATTCTAGAAGGGATGGGTGAGGATATATTAGGTGAGGGTAGAGTTGGTCGTGCAGCGGTGGTTACTGCAGGTTGTAGGCTTGTCGGAAGAGGTGGGTCTTCAGGTTTCTTTTGAAGGTTTCCACGGTCGGCGAGAGTCTGATGTGTTGGGGTAGAGAGATCCAGAATAGGGGGGATGCACGGGAGAAATCTTGTATACGATTGTGGGAGGAGGAGATAAGAGGGGAGTAGAGAAGGAGATCTTGTGAGGATCGGAGGTTGCGTGCAGGTAAGTACCGGGAGACTAGGTCACAGATGTATGGGGGAGACAGGTTGTGGATGGCTTTGTATGCCATGGTTAGAGTTTTGAACTGGATTCTCTGGGCAATGGGGAGCCAGTGAAGAGATTGACAGAGAGGAGAGGCCGGGGAACAGTGGGGGGACAGGTGAATTAGTCGAGCAGCAGAGTTTAGGATAGATTGGAGAGGTGCAAGAGTGTTGTAAGGGAGGCCAAGGAGCAGGAGGTTGCAGTAGTCGAGGCGGGATATGATGAGGGCATGCACTAGTGTTTTTGCAGAGTCTTTGCTGAGGAATGCACGGATCCTGGAGATGTTTTTGAGTTGGAGTTGGCAGGAAGTGGAAAGGGCTTGGATATGTGGCTTGAAGGAGAGATCAGAATCCAGGGTTACTCCAAGGCAGTGAGCTTGTGGGACTGGGGAGAGTGAACTGCCATTGACGTTGATGGCTATGTCAGATGGGGGATGTGAATGAGAGGGTGGAAAGATGATGAACTCTGTTTTATCCATGTTGAGTTTTAGAAATCTGTCAGAGAAGAAGAATAACATGGCGGACAGACTTTGTGGGATTTTGGTTAGTAGGGAGGAGATATCGGGTCCAGAGAGGTAGATCTGTGTGTCGTCAGCATAGAGGTGATACTGAAAACCGTGAGACTCTATAAGCTGTTCCAGGCCAAAGGTGTAGATGGAGAAGAACAGAGGTCCAAGAACTGAACCTTGGGACACCGACAGATAGGGGGTGAGATGAGGAGGTGGTGCGTGAGTGGGAGGCGCTGAATGTCCTGTCTGTTAAGTATGAGGAGATCCAAGATAGAGCCAAGTCCGTGATGCCAAGAGATGAGAGAATCTGGAGTAAGAGGGAATGGTCCACTGTGTCAAAGCCAGATGACAGGTCCAAAAGGAGGAGGATGGAGTAGTGTCGCTTGGATTTGGCATTTAGTAGGTCATTGGTGACTTTGGTCAGGCCAGTTTCAGTCGAGTGATGCGGTCGGAAGCCAGATTGCTGGTGGTCGAAGAGGGAGCAGGAGGAGAGGTGGGAGGACAGTTCAAGGTGGACATGTTGTTCTAGTAGTTTTGAGGCAAAGGCGAGAAGTGATATGGGGCGGTAGCTAGTCAGAGAGGAAGGGTCAAGGGAGGGCTTTTTGAGGATGGGTGTGATTGCGGCATGTTTGAAACATGAGGGGAAGACACCGGCTGTTAGTGACAGATTGAAGAGGTGGATTAGGGTTGGGATGAAGACTGTGGTAAGGTTAGTGATGAGGTGGGATGGGATTGGGTCAAGTTCGCAGGTGGTGAGGTGTGATTTGGAGAGTAAAGAGGAGACTTGACCTTCTGTAATGGTGGAGAAGTGGGGTTTGGAGGAGGAGGGTTGAATAGATATGAGGAGGGGTTGTGTGGTCTTTAGGCAAAAGTTTTGTCTGATGGTGTCAATCTTCTGTTTGAAGAATGAGGCAAAGTCATCGGCTGAGATGAGAGAAGAGTGAGGAGGCGCTGGGGGACGAAGGAGAGAGTTGAAAGTGTTAAATAGCTGTTTAGGGTTGTGAGATAGGGAGGATATGAGAGATGAGAAGTAGGTTTGTTTTGCTGTAGTGAGTGCGGAATTGAAATTAGTGAGGGATTGCTTGAATGCAATGAAGTGCTCGATGGAGTGAGACCTTTTCCATCTCCGCTCCGCAACCCTGGAGGCCCGGCGCAGTTCTTTAGTAAGTTTAGTGTGCCAGTTGCCTGTTGAATGTGCGAGATGTGGTGTGTGTGAGAGGGGCGATCGAGTCTAGAGCTGCAGCTATTGTGGTGTTATATGAAGCAGCAGCAACGTCTGCATCGTGTAAGGAATTTATGACTGTAAGAGGGAGGAGGGATTCAGAGAGCGAGTGTAAGTCAAGGTGTTTGAGATTTCTGCGAGGGTATGCAAGTTTGTGGAGTGCGGATTGTTGCCCCGGGGAGGAGAGAGAAGAGAATTTAAGTAGGCTGTGATCAGAGAGAGGGAGAGGTGAGTTAGAGAGGATAGATAGGGAACAGATGCGGGTGAAGATGAGGTCCAGTGTGTGGCCATCTTTGTGGGTGAGTGTGGAAGACCATTGAGTGAGTCCGAAGGAGGAAGTGAGAGATAGGAACTTAGAGACAGACGAGTGGGATGATAGTGGGGATGTCAGTGGAGAGGAAGTGAAGCAGCCAGGTGGTGAAGTGGTCTAAGAAGGTGGTGGCTTGCCCTGTGTGTCGGTAAACGATGGCCAGTTGGAGGTTGGAGGGGGAATAGATGAGCACACAGTGCACCTCAAAAGAGGGGAGTGTAACAGAGGGTGGCAGTGGGATTTGGGTGAAAGCGCAGTGTTCTGATAGGAGAAAACCTACGCCTCTGCCATGTTTGCCGTTGGGGCGGGGGGGGGGTGGGAAAGGTGGAATCCGCCATATGAAAGTTCAGCTGGAGAGGCTGTGTCAGAGGGGGTGAGCCAGGTTTCAGTGATGGCGAGGAAGGAAAGTTTGTAATGAAAAGATGTGGATGAAGGAAAGTTTGTTGCAGACAGTTCCATAGAGCTTCTGTTAGAGAAACTAAGGGAGTTGGGATTGGTTGGAAGGGTATGAGGTTAGAAGGGTTGCGATCATTTGTGGAAGTCGTGGATAGGAGGAAGAAGTAACTGTGGGGATATGGCGAGGAGGACCAGGATTTGGAGAGATATCTCCAGCAGTGAGGAGGAGCAGAGAAAGTGTTAGCAGGTGGGAGCAAGAGAGAGCATGAGGTAGCTGTCTGCATTTGGAGTTCCAGGATTGAATGTTTAGGAATAATTTGGAGGAGGAGGTGAGATGAATGGGGAGGATGGAGGGAGAGATGAAGATTTTCTTACTAAATGTAGGGATATGAGGGGTTACTAGAAATTGGAGGACTATAGAGGAAAAAGTGAGAGCTAACAGAAACATAGTTAAAAGAGAGTAAGTGGTCAAAATGTTGGTCACCTGACTCCTGCCCTGACTAACTGCCTCTGAAATAACTGCCACTTATCTCCGAAGCCACTTTGCACAAGAAGACGCGTGCACCCCTTACAGAGCTTCTAAGTATATAGGGCACATTAAACTATCAGTTGAAGGGCATTGTGGGAGCTGCATATGGCTAAATTAGCAGCTAGTCATCCACCAGGAGATGGCTGGGTGATCAAACACAGAGCTAGGACTCTAATCTGTGCAGTTTAGCACCTCTAAAAATCAGATAAGATCTATAGTGGGGAATGGACAGAAATATGTGGGTATTGAATGGAGTGGGACAGATAAAGCAGAGAAGTTATGCAGAGCATGTACCAGTGAGGTGAATCAGCAAAGCAGAGCATTAGATTACAGCAGACACAGCAAGCAGAGAAGTTATGCAGAGCATGTACCAGTGAGGTGAATCAGCAAAGCAGAGCATTAGATCACAGCAGACACAGCAAGCAGAGAAGTTAGGAAGAGCATGTTCAAGTGAGGTGAATCAGCAAAGCAGAGCATTCGATTACAGCAGACACAGCAAGCAGAGAAGTTATGCAGAGCATGTACCAGTGAGGTGAATCAGCAAAGCAGAGCATTAGATTACAGCTAACACAGCAAGCAGAGAAGTTATGCAGAGCATGTACCAGTAAGCTTACTCCACTGCCACCTCCACCACTCTTCCAACGGGCATTGATATTGTCTTTTTATTCCACTGTAACCTCCTCCACTCTTCCAAGGGGCATTGATATTGTCTTTTTAATCCACTGCGACCTCCACCACTCTTCCAAGGGACATTGATATTGTCTTTTTATTCCACTGCGACCTTCAACCCTCTTCCAAGGAACATTGATATTGTCTTTTTTTTCCTCTGTAACCTCCACCACTCTTCTAAGGGGCATTAATATTTTCTTTTTATTCCACTGTGACCTCCACCACCCTTGCAAGGGGCATCGATAATGTCTTTTTAATCCACTGCGACCTCCACCACTCATCCAAGGGGCATTAAAACCGTCTTGTTAAGCTACTGTGACCTCCACGTCTCTTCCAAGGGGTATTAAAACCGACAATTTAAACCACTCTGAACTCCACAGCTCTTGCAAGAGGCATTGATATTGCCTTTTTATTCCACTGTAACCTCCACCACTCTTCCAAGGGGCATTGTTATTGTCTTTTTAATCCACTGCGACCTCCACCACTCTTCCAACGGGCATTAATATTGTCTTTTTATTCCACTGTAACCTCCACCACTCTTCCAAGGGGCATTGATATTGTCTTTTTAATCCCCTGCAACCTCCACCACTCTTCCAAGGGGCATTAAAACCATCTTGTTAAGCTACTGTGACCTCCACGTCCCTTCCACGGGGCATTGATATTGTCTTTTTATTCCACTGTAACCTCCACCACTCTTCCAAGGGGCATTGATATTGTCTTTTTAATCCACTGCGACCTCCATCACCAAGAAGCTTTAAAACCCTCTTGTTTAGCTACTGTGACCTCCACTTCTATTCCACAGTGCCTTAAAACCTTCTGGTTAAACCACTGTGAACTCCACAGCTCTTCCAAGGAGCATTGATATTGTCTTTTTATTCCACTCTAACCTCCACCACTCTTCCAAGGGGCATTGATATTGTCTTTTTATTTTACTGCGACCTCCACCACTCTTCCAAGGGGCATTAATATTGTCTTTTTATTCCACTGTGACCTCCACGTCCCTTCCAAGGGGCATTGATATTGTCTTTTTATTTAATTGGAACCTCCACCACTCTTCCAAGTGGCATTGATATTGCCTTTTTAATCCACTGCGACCTCTACCACTATTAGGACAAATAGACAAAGTAGCAAAACATAATGAAGTGATTGTAATGGGGGATTTCAACTACCCGGATATTGACTGGGAAACAGAAACCTGTAGATCTCAGAAAGGAAGAAGGTTCTTGACAAATATTAAGGATAATTATCTCTCCCAATTAGTGCAGGAACCAACGAGAGGGAAGGCCGTGTTGGACTTAATATTGACTAATAGGCCTGATAGAATAACTGAGGTACAGATAGGGGGGCACCTAGGTAATAGCGACCATAATATTATCGATTTCAAAATGCCCTTCAGTAGGGTTATCAATAAGGGAACAACAAAAACATTAAACTTTAGGAGGGCGAAGTTTGATCAGCTGAAAGAAAGCCTTCAACTTATTGACTGGGACAAAGTACTTAATCAATGGAATACGAATAGTAAATGGGAAACCTTCAAAAGAATTCTGAATACTCAGTGCGAGAAGTATATACCGTATGGGAATAAAAGGGCCCGAAATAAGAGGAAACCAATATGGTTGAACAAGAACGTAAAAGGGGCGTTAAATAGCAAAAAAGAGGCATTCAAGAGATTAAAACAGGAAAACAGTAAGGAGGCACTAATGTGTTACAAGGAAAAAACGAGAACCTGTAAAAAACAAATAAAAATAGCGAAGGAGGAAACAGAGAGACGTATTGCTAGGGAAAGTAGATCAAATCCCAAACTGTTCTTTACGTATATAAATAGTAAAAGGATTAAATCGGATAATATTGGACCGATAAAAAGTGAGGAAGGCAAAATCATAGAGAAAGATGAGGATAAAGCTAATCTATTAAATCATTTTTTTTCGACAACTTTCACAAAGGAAAGAGAACTAACAGGAGAAATGAGAAGTGACAAACTTAATCCTCCACTAAGTATGACTAATCTAACCCAAGCTGGGGTACAGAAACGCCTCAGTAACATTAAAATAAACAAATCACCAGGACCTGATGGCATACACCCACGGGTACTAAGGGAACTAAGTAATGTGATAGACAGACCGTTATATCTTATATTTAAGGACTCTGTTGAGACTGGGTCTGTGCCACTTGATTGGCGACAGGCGAATGTAGTGCCAATATTCAAAAAGGGAGCGAAAAGTGACGCCGGAAACTATCGGCCAGTGAGTCTGACGTCCGTTGTGGGCAAAATTTTTGAAAGCTTCATTAAAGAGGCAATTACGGAGCATCTTGATGCTAATAATCTTTTAATCCCGAACCAACATGGATTCATGAGGAATCGCTCCTGCCAAACAAACCTGATTGACTTCTACGAGGAGGTTAGCTCTCGAGCAGATCAGGGGGAACCAGTGGATGTCGTGTATCTCGACTTCTCAAAAGCGTTCGATAGCGTGCCACATAATAGGTTGGTATACAAAATGAGAATGATGGGGCTGGGGGAAAATGTCTGCAAGTGGGTAGCTAACTGGCTAAGGGATAGAAGGCAGAGGGTGGTTATAAATGGAATATACTCAGATTGGGTAAGCGTCACTGGTAGGGTACCACAGGGGTCTGTACTAGGCCCAATGTTATTTAATATCTTTATTAACGACATAGTCAACGGGATAAATAGTAAAATATCAATATTTGCAGATGACACAAAGTTATGTAAAACAATTAATACAAAAGAGGACAGTGCAGACCTACAGAGGGATTTGGATAAGCTGGGTAGGTGGAGCATTAAATGGCAAGTGAGGTTTAACAAGGAGAAATGTAAGGTCATACATATGGGAAGGAAAAATGGAAGTCACCAGTACTCACTGAATGGGAAATCATTGGGGAATTCAGAGATGGAGAAGGACTTGGGCATCTTGATTGACAGCAAACTAAATTGGAGTGCCCAAAGTCAGGCCGCTGCTGTAAGGGCAAACAGGGTAATGGGATGTATCAGAAGAGGTATAGCTGCAAAGGATGAGAACATTGTTCTTCCACTGTACAAAGCACTGGTCAGACCACACTTGGAATACTGTGCTCAGTTATGGGCCCCAATATATAGAAAGGATATAAATGAGCTTGAAAAGGTACAAAGGAGGGCAACAAAATTAATAAAGGGAATGGAGGGACTGCAATACCCAGAGAGGTTGGCAAAACTAGGACTATTCAGCCTGGAAAAGAGAAGGTTGAGGGGGGACATAATAAATGTGTACAAATATGTTAGGGGACAGTATAGAGATCTTGCCCGGGATTTGTTCAAAAGGAGGGATATTACGGTAACAAGAGGGCACTCACTAAGACTGGAAGAGAAAAGGTTTCAGCACCAGCATAGGAAGGGGTTCTTTACGGTAAGAGCAGTGAGAATATGGAATTCATTGAGTGAGGAGACGGTAATGTCGGATTCACTACACCAGTTCAAGCGGGGACTGGATGCATTTCTAGATACCAGGCAGATTTCAGCATATACTTAAAAATAAAATAAAATAGTAGGTTGATACAGGGATTTATTCTGACTGCTGCTTTCAGAGTCGGGAGGAAATTTTTCCTCAGGTGAAGATTGGCCAAATCATTTGGGGTTTTTGCCCTCCTCTGGATCAACTTTAGCAATTACAGAACTAACAGGTCGAACTTGATGGACGCAAGTCTTTATTCGGCTTTACAAACTATGTTACTATGTTACTATGTTACTCCTCCAAGGGGCTTTAAAACAGTATTGATAAGCTTCTGTGACCTCCACGTCTCTTCCAAGGGGCATTAAAACCGCATGGTTAAACCACTCTGAACTCCACAGCTCTACCAAGAGGCATTGATATTGTCTTTTTATTCAACTCTAACCTCCACCACTCTTCCAAGAGACATTGATATTGTCTTTTTTCTCCACTGCGACCTCCACCACTCTTCCAAGGGGATTTGATAGTCTTTTAAATCCACTGCTACCTCCATCACTCTTCCAAGGGGCATTAAAATGGTCTTGTTAAGCTACTGTGACCTCCATGTCCCTTCCACGGGGCATTAATATTGTCTTTTTATTCCACTGCGACCTCCACCACTCTTCCAAGGGGCATTGATATTGTCTTTTTAATCCACTGCAACATCCACCACTCTTCCAAGGGACATTGATATTGTCTTTTTATTCCACTGCGACCTTCACCCCTCTTCCAAGGAACATTGATATTGTCTTTTTTTTCCACTGTAACCACCAACACTCTTCTAAGGGGCATTGATATTTTCTTTTTATTCCACTGCGACCTCCACCACTCTTCCAAGGGGCATCGATAATGTCTTTTTATTCCACTGTAACCTCCTCCAATCTTCCAAGGGGCATTGATTTTGTCTTTTTAATCCACTGCAACCTCCATCACTCTTCCAAGAAGCTTTAAAACCGTCTTGTTTAGCTACTGTGACCTCCACTTCTATTCCACGGTGCTTTAAAACCTTCTGGTTAAACCACTGTGAACTCCACAGCTCTTCCAAGGGGCATTGATATTGTATTTTTATTCCACTGTAACATCCACCACTCTTCCAAGGGGCATTGATATTGTCTTTTTATTTTACTGCGACCTCCACAACTCTTCCAAGGGGCATTAAAATTGTCTTTTTATTCCACTGCGACCTCCGCCACTCCTCCTAGGGTCATTGATATTGTCTTTTTAATCCACTGCGACCTCCACCACTCTTCCAAGGAGCATTAAAACCGTCTTGTTAAGCTACTGTGACCTCCACGTCTCTTACAAGTGGCACTAAAACCATTTGGTTAAACCACTCTGTACTCAACAGTTCTTCCAAGGGGCATTGATATTGTCTTTTTATTTCACTGTAACTTCCACCACTCTTTCAAGGGGCATTGATATTGTATTTTTATTCCACTGTGACCTCCACCACTCTTCCAAGGGGCATTAAAACCGTCTTGTTAAGCTACTGTGACCTCCAAGTCTCTTCCAAGGGGCATTAAAACCATCTGGTTAAACCGCTCTGAGCTCCACAGCTCTTCCAAGGGGCATTGACAATGTCTTTTTATTCCATTGTAACCTTCTGTACTCTTCCAAGTGCATTGATATTGTATTTTTATTCCTCTGCGACGACCACGACTCTTCCAAGGGGCATTAAAACCGTCTTGTTAAGCTACTGTGACCTCCAAGTTTCTTACACAAGGCATTGATATTGTCTTTTTATTCCACTGTAACGTCCACCACTCTTCCAAGGGGCATTGATATTGTCTTTTTATTCCATTGCGACCTCCGCCACTTTTCCAAAGGGCAATGATATTGTGTTTTTAATCCACTGCGACCTACACCACTCTTCCAAGCGGCATTGATATTGTCTTTTTTTTCCACTCTAACCTCCACCACTCTTCCAAGGGGCATTGACATTGTCTATTTATTCCACTGCGACCTCCACAACTCTTCCAAGGGGCATTAAAGCCATCTTGTTAAGCTACTGTCACTTCCATGTCTATTCCACGGGGCATTGATATTGTCTTTTTATTCCACTGTAACCTCCACCACTCTTCCAAATGGCATTGACATTGTCTTTTTATTCCACTGCGACTTCCACCTCTCTACTAAGGGGCATTGATATTGTCTTTTTAATCCACTGCGACCTCCACCACTCTTCCAAGGGGCATTAAAACAGTCTTGTTAAGCTACTGTGACCTCCTCGTCTCTTCCAAGGGGCATTAAAACCGTCTGGTTAAACCATTCTGAACTCCACATTCTCTTCCAAGGGGCATTGATATTGTCTTTTTATTCCACTGTAACCTCAAAAACTCTTCCAAGGGGCATTGATTTTGTCTTTTTATTCCACTGCGACCTCCACCACTCTTCCAATGGGCATTGTTATTGTCTTTTTAATCCCCTGCATTCTCCAACACTCTTCCAAGGGGCATTAAAACCGTCTTGTTAAGCTACTGTGACCTTCACGTCCCTTCCACGGGGCATTGATATAGTCTTTTTATTCCACTGTAACCTCCACCACTCTTCCAACAGGCATTGATATTGTCTTTTTAATCCACTGCAACCTCCATCACTCTTCCAAGAAGCATTGTAACCGTCTTGTTAAGCTACTGTGACCTCCACGTCTGTTTCACGGTGCATTAAAACTTTCTGGTTAAACCACTGTGAACTCCACAGCTCTTACAAGGGGCATTGATATTGTCTTTTTATTCCACTCTAACCTCCACCACTCTTCCAAGGGGCATGAATATTGTCTTTTTATTCCACTGTGACTTCCACTTCTCTTCCAAGGGGCAATGATATTGTCTTTTTATTCCACTGTAACCTCCACCATTCTTCCAAAGGACACTGATATTGTCTTTTTATTCCACAATAACCTCCACCACTCTTCCAAGGGGCATTGATATTGTCTTTTTAATCCACTGCGACCTCTACCACTCCTCCAAGGGGCTTTAAAACAGTCTTGATAAGCTTCTGTGACCTCCACGTCTCTTCGAAGGGGCATTAAAACTGCATGGTTAAACCACTCTGAACTCCACAGCTCTACCAAGAGGCATTGATATTGTCTTTTTATTCAACTCTAACCTCCACCACTCTTCCAAGGGGCATTGATATTGTCTTTTTTCTCCACTGCGACCTCCACCACTCTTCCAAGGGGATTTGATAGTCTTTTTAATCCACTGCTACCTCCACCACTCTTCCAAGGGGCATTAAAACCGTGTTGTTAAGTTACTGTGACCTCCATGTCCTTTCCACGGGGCATTGATATCGTCTTTTTATTCCACTGCGACCTCCACCACTCTTCCAAGGGGCATTGATATTGTCTTTTTAATCCACTGCGACATCCACCATTCTTCCAAGGGACATTGATATTGTCTTTTTATTCCACTGCGACCTTCACCCCTCTTCCAAGGAACATTGATATTGTCTTTTTTTTCCACTGTAACCACCAACACTCTTCTAAGGGGCATTGATATTTTCTTTTTATTCCACTGCGACCTCCACCACTCTTCCAAGGGGCATCGATAATGTCTTTTTAATCCACTGCGACCTCCACCACTCTTCCAAGGGGCATTAAAACAGTTTTGATAAGCTACTGTGACCTCCAAGTCTCTTCCAAGGGGAATTAAAACCGTCTGGTTAAACCACTCTGAACTCCACAGCTCTTCCAAGAGGCATTGATATAGTCTTTTTATTTGACTGTAACCTCAACCAATCTTCCAAGGGGCATTAAAAGCGTCTTGTTAAGCTACTGTGACCTCCACGTCTCTTCCAAGGGGCATTAAAACCGTCAATTTAAACCACTCTGAACTCCACAGCTCTTGCAAGAGACATTGATATTGTCTTTTTATTCCACTGTAACCTCCACCACTCTTCCAAGGGGCATTGATATTGTCTCTGTTTTCCACTGCGACCTCCACCACTCTTCCAAGGGGTCTTTGATATTGTCTTTTTGATCCACTGCGACCTCCACCACTATTCCAATGGGCCATCTTGTTATGCTACTGTGACCTCCACGTCCCTTCCACGGGGCATTGATATTGTATTTTTATTCCATTGCGACCTCCACCACTCTTCCAAAAGGAATTGATATTGTATTTTTATTCCACTGTAACCTCCACATATCTTCCAAGGGGCATTGATATTGTCTTTTTATTCCACTGCGACCTCCACCACTCTTATGAGGGGCATTGATATTATCTTTTAAATTCACAACGATCTCCACCACTCTTCCAAGGGGCATTAAAACAGTCTTGTTAAGCTACGGTGACCTTCTCATCTCTTCCAAGGAGAATTAAAACCATCTGGTTAAACACGCTGAACTCCACAGCTCTTACAAGAGGCATTGATATTGTCTTTTTATTCAACTATAACATCCACCACTCTTCCAAGCGGCATTGATATTGTATTTTTATTTCAGTGCGACCTCCACCACTCGTCCAAGGGGCATTGATATTGTCTTTTTAATCCACTGCGACCTCCACCACTCTTCCAAGGGGCATTGATATTGTCTCTTTAATCCACTGTGACCTCCACGTCTCTTCCAAGGGGCATTAAAACCGTCAATTTAAACCACTCTGAACTCCACAGCTCTTCCAAGGAGCACTGGTATTATCTTTTTATTCCACTCTAACCTGCAACACTCTTCCAAGGGGCATTGACATTGTCTATTTATTCCACTGCGACCTCCACCTCTCTTCCAATTGTCATTGATATTGTCTTTTTAATCCACTGTAACATCCAGCACTCTTCCAAGGGGCATTGATTTTGTCTTTTTATTCCACTGCAACCTCCATCACTCTTCCAAGAAGCTTTAAAACCGTCTTGTTTAGCTACTGTGACCTCCACTTCTATTCCACGGTGCTTTAAAACCTTCTGGTTAAACCACTGTGAACTCCACAGCTCTTCCAAGGGGCATTGATATTGTATTTTTATTCCACTGTAACATCCACCACTCTTCCAAGGGGCATTGATATTGTCTTTTTATTTTACTGCGACCTCCACAACTCTTCCAAGGGGCATTAAAATTGTCTTTTTATTCCACTGCGACCTCCGCCACTCCTCCTAGGGTCATTGATATTGTCTTTTTAATCCACTGCGACCTCCACCACTCTTCCAAGGAGCATTAAAACCGTCTTGTTAAGCTACTGTGACCTCCACGTCTCTTACAAGTGGCACTAAAACCATTTGGTTAAACCACTCTGTACTCAACAGTTCTTCCAAGGGGCATTGATATTGTCTTTTTATTTCACTGTAACTTCCACCACTCTTTCAAGGGGCATTGATATTGTATTTTTATTCCACTGTGACCTCCACCACTCTTCCAAGGGGCATTAAAACCGTCTTGTTAAGCTACTGTGACCTCCAAGTCTCTTCCAAGGGGCATTAAAACCATCTGGTTAAACCGCTCTGAGCTCCACAGCTCTTCCAAGGGGCATTGACAATGTCTTTTTATTCCATTGTAACCTTCTGTACTCTTCCAAGTGCATTGATATTGTATTTTTATTCCTCTGCGACGACCACGACTCTTCCAAGGGGCATTAAAACCGTCTTGTTAAGCTACTGTGACCTCCAAGTTTCTTACACAAGGCATTGATATTGTCTTTTTATTCCACTGTAACGTCCACCACTCTTCCAAGGGGCATTGATATTGTCTTTTTATTCCATTGCGACCTCCGCCACTTTTCCAAAGGGCAATGATATTGTGTTTTTAATCCACTGCGACCTACACCACTCTTCCAAGCGGCATTGATATTGTCTTTTTTTTCCACTCTAACCTCCACCACTCTTCCAAGGGGCATTGACATTGTCTATTTATTCCACTGCGACCTCCACAACTCTTCCAAGGGGCATTAAAGCCATCTTGTTAAGCTACTGTCACTTCCATGTCTATTCCACGGGGCATTGATATTGTCTTTTTATTCCACTGTAACCTCCACCACTCTTCCAAATGGCATTGACATTGTCTTTTTATTCCACTGCGACTTCCACCTCTCTACTAAGGGGCATTGATATTGTCTTTTTAATCCACTGCGACCTCCACCACTCTTCCAAGGGGCATTAAAACAGTCTTGTTAAGCTACTGTGACCTCCTCGTCTCTTCCAAGGGGCATTAAAACCGTCTGGTTAAACCATTCTGAACTCCACATTCTCTTCCAAGGGGCATTGATATTGTCTTTTTATTCCACTGTAACCTCAAAAACTCTTCCAAGGGGCATTGATTTTGTCTTTTTATTCCACTGCGACCTCCACCACTCTTCCAATGGGCATTGTTATTGTCTTTTTAATCCCCTGCATTCTCCAACACTCTTCCAAGGGGCATTAAAACCGTCTTGTTAAGCTACTGTGACCTTCACGTCCCTTCCACGGGGCATTGATATAGTCTTTTTATTCCACTGTAACCTCCACCACTCTTCCAACAGGCATTGATATTGTCTTTTTAATCCACTGCAACCTCCATCACTCTTCCAAGAAGCATTGTAACCGTCTTGTTAAGCTACTGTGACCTCCACGTCTGTTTCACGGTGCATTAAAACTTTCTGGTTAAACCACTGTGAACTCCACAGCTCTTACAAGGGGCATTGATATTGTCTTTTTATTCCACTCTAACCTCCACCACTCTTCCAAGGGGCATGAATATTGTCTTTTTATTCCACTGTGACTTCCACTTCTCTTCCAAGGGGCAATGATATTGTCTTTTTATTCCACTGTAACCTCCACCATTCTTCCAAAGGACACTGATATTGTCTTTTTATTCCACAATAACCTCCACCACTCTTCCAAGGGGCATTGATATTGTCTTTTTAATCCACTGCGACCTCTACCACTCCTCCAAGGGGCTTTAAAACAGTCTTGATAAGCTTCTGTGACCTCCACGTCTCTTCGAAGGGGCATTAAAACTGCATGGTTAAACCACTCTGAACTCCACAGCTCTACCAAGAGGCATTGATATTGTCTTTTTATTCAACTCTAACCTCCACCACTCTTCCAAGGGGCATTGATATTGTCTTTTTTCTCCACTGCGACCTCCACCACTCTTCCAAGGGGATTTGATAGTCTTTTTAATCCACTGCTACCTCCACCACTCTTCCAAGGGGCATTAAAACCGTGTTGTTAAGTTACTGTGACCTCCATGTCCTTTCCACGGGGCATTGATATCGTCTTTATATTCCACTGCGACCTCCACCACTCTTCCAAGGGGCATTGATATTGTCTTTTTAATCCACTGCGACATCCACCATTCTTCCAAGGGACATTGATATTGTCTTTTTATTCCACTGCGACCTTCACCCCTCTTCCAAGGAACATTGATATTGTCTTTTTTTTCCACTGTAACCACCAACACTCTTCTAAGGGGCATTGATATTTTCTTTTTATTCCACTGCGACCTCCACCACTCTTCCAAGGGGCATCGATAATGTCTTTTTAATCCACTGCGACCTCCACCACTCTTCCAAGGGGCATTAAAACAGTTTTGATAAGCTACTGTGACCTCCAAGTCTCTTCCAAGGGGAATTAAAACCGTCTGGTTAAACCACTCTGAACTCCACAGCTCTTCCAAGAGGCATTGATATAGTCTTTTTATTTGACTGTAACCTCAACCAATCTTCCAAGGGGCATTAAAAGCGTCTTGTTAAGCTACTGTGACCTCCACGTCTCTTCCAAGGGGCATTAAAACCGTCAATTTAAACCACTCTGAACTCCACAGCTCTTGCAAGAGACATTGATATTGTCTTTTTATTCCACTGTAACCTCCACCACTCTTCCAAGGGGCATTGATATTGTCTCTGTTTTCCACTGCGACCTCCACCACTCTTCCAAGGGGTCTTTGATATTGTCTTTTTGATCCACTGCGACCTCCACCACTATTCCAATGGGCCATCTTGTTATGCTACTGTGACCTCCACGTCCCTTCCACGGGGCATTGATATTGTATTTTTATTCCATTGCGACCTCCACCACTCTTCCAAAAGGAATTGATATTGTATTTTTATTCCACTGTAACCTCCACATATCTTCCAAGGGGCATTGATATTGTCTTTTTATTCCACTGCGACCTCCACCACTCTTATGAGGGGCATTGATATTATCTTTTAAATTCACAACGATCTCCACCACTCTTCCAAGGGGCATTAAAACAGTCTTGTTAAGCTACGGTGACCTTCTCATCTCTTCCAAGGAGAATTAAAACCATCTGGTTAAACACGCTGAACTCCACAGCTCTTACAAGAGGCATTGATATTGTCTTTTTATTCAACTATAACATCCACCACTCTTCCAAGCGGCATTGATATTGTATTTTTATTCCAGTGCGACCTCCACCACTCGTCCAAGGGGCATTGATATTGTCTTTTTAATCCACTGCGACCTCCACCACTCTTCCAAGGGGCATTGATATTGTCTCTTTAATCCACTGTGACCTCCACGTCTCTTCCAAGGGGCATTAAAACCGTCAATTTAAACCACTCTGAACTCCACAGCTCTTCCAAGGAGCACTGGTATTATCTTTTTATTCCACTCTAACCTGCAACACTCTTCCAAGGGGCATTGACATTGTCTATTTATTCCACTGCGACCTCCACCTCTCTTCCAATTGTCATTGATATTGTCTTTTTAATCCACTGTAACATCCAGCACTCTTCCAAGGGGCATTGATTTTGTCTTTTTATTCCACTACGAACTCTACCACTCTTCCAAGTGTCATTGATATTGTCTTTTTAATCCACTGCAACCTCCACCACTCTTCCAAGGGGCATTAAAGCCGTCTTGTTAAGCTACTGTCACGTCCATGTCTATTCCACGGGGCATTGATATTGTCTTTTTATTCCACTGTAACCTCCACCACTCTTCCAAGTGGCATTGACATTGTTTTCTTATTCCGCTACTACTTCCACCTCTCTTCTAAGGGGCATTGATATTGTCTTTTTAATCCACTGCGACCTCCACCACTCTTCCAAGGGGCATTAAAACAGTCTTGTTAAGCTACTGTGACCTCCACGTCTCATCCAAGGGGAATTAAAACCGTCTGGTTAAACCACTCTGAACTCCACAGCTCTTCCAAGGAGGATTGATATTGTCTTTTCATTCCACTGTAACCTCCACCACTCTTCCAAGGGGCATTGATTTTGTCTTTTTATTCCACTGCGACCTCCACCACTCTTCCAATGGGCATTGTTATTGTCTTTTTAATCCCCTGCAACCTCCACCACTCTTCTAAGGGGCATTAAAACCGTCTTGTTAAGCTACTGTGACCTATACGTCCCTTCCACGGGGCATTGATAGTGTCTTTTTATTCCACTGCGACCTCCACCACTCTTCCAAGGGGCATTGATATTGTCTTTTTAATCCACTGCGAACTCCAACAGTCTTCCAAGGGGAATTAAAACCATCTTGTTATGCTACTGTGACGTCGACTTAGCTTCCAAGGGGCATTAAAACCATCTGGTTAATCCACTCTGAACTCCACAGCTCTTGCAAGGGACATTTGTATTGTCTTTTTAGTCCACTCTAACCTCCACCACTCTTCCAAGAGGCATTGACATTGTCTTTTTATTCCACTGCGACCTCCACCACTCTTCCAAGGGGCATTAAAACCATATTGTTAAGCTACAGTGACCTCCACATCTCTTCCACGGGGCATTGAAATTGTCTTTTTATTCCACTGTAACCTCCACCACTCGTCCAAGGGGCATTGATATTGTCTTTTTATTCCACTCCAACCTCCACCACTCTTCCAAGGGGCATTAAAGCGGTCTTGTTAAGTTACTGTCACGTCCATGTCTATTCCACGGGGCATTGATATTGTCTTTTTATTTCACTGTATCCTCCACCACTCTTCCAAGTGGCGTTGACATTGTTTTTTTATTACGCTGCTACTTCCACCTCTCTTCTAAGGGGAATTGATATTGTCTTTTTAATCCACTGCGACCTCCATCACTCTTCCAATTGGCATTAAAACAGTCTTGTTAAGCTACTGTGACCTCCACGTCTCATCCAAGGGGAATTAAAACTGTTTGGTTAAACCACTCTGAACTCCACAGCTCTTCCAAGGAGGATTGATATTGTCTTTTCATTCCACTGTAACCTCCACCACTCTTCCAAGGGGCATTGATTTTGTCTTTTTATTCCACTGCGACCTCCATCACTCTTCCAATAGGCAATGTTATTGTCTTTTTAATCCCCTGCAACCTCCACCACTCTTCCAAGGGGCATTAAAACCATCTTGCTAAGCTACTGTGACCTCCACGTCCCTTCCACGGGGCATTGATAGTGTCATTTTATTCCACTTCGACCTCCACCACTCTTCCAAGGGGCATTGATATTGTCTTTTTAATCCACTGCGAACTCCACCACTCTTCCAAGGGGAATTAAAACCATCTTGTTATGCTACTGTGACATCGACTTCGCTTCCAAGGAGCATTAAAATCATCTGGTTAAACCACTCTGAAATCCACAGCTCTTCCAGAGGACATTTGTATTGTCTTTTTAGTCCACTCTAACCTCCACCACTCTTCCAAGGGGCATTGACATTGTCTTTTTATTCATCTGCCACCTCCACCACTCTTCCAAGGGGCAATAAATCCATATTATTAAGCTACAGTGACCTCCACATCTCTTCCACGGGGCATTGAAATTGTCTTTTTATTCCACTGTAACCTCCACCACTCATCCAAGGGATATTGATATTGTCTTTTTAATCCACTGTGACCTCCACTACTCTTCCAAGGGGCATTGATAATGTCTTTTTATTCCACTGCGACCTCCACCACTCTTCCAAGTCTCATTGGTATTGTCTTTTTAATCCACTGCGACCTACACCACTCTTCGAAGGGGCATTAAAACCGTCTTGTTAAGCGATTGTGACCTCCACATCTCTTCCACGGGGCATTGATATTGTCTTTTTATTTAACTGTAACCTCGATCACTCTTCCAAGGGGCATTGATATTGTCTTTTTTGTTCAACTGTAACCTCCACCAATCTTCCAAGGGGCATTGATATTGTTTTTTTATTCCAATGCGACATCCACCACTCTTCCAAGAGGCATTCATATTGTCTTTTTAATCCACTGCGACCTCCACCACTCTTCCATGGGGCATTAAAACCGTCTTGTTAAGCTACTGTCACCTCAAAGTCCCTTCCAAGGGACATTAAAACCGTCAATTTAAACCACTCTGAACTCCATAGCTCTTGGAAGGGGCATTGATATTGTCTTTTTATTCCAATGTATCCTCCCGCACTCTTCCAAGGGGCATTGATATTTTCTTTTTATTCCACTGCAACTTCCACCTCTCTTCCAAGGGGCATTAAAACCGTCTTGATAAGCTACTGTGACCTCCACGTCTCTTTCACGGGGCAATGATATTGTCTTTTTATTCCACTGTAACCTCCACCACTCTTCCAAGTGGCATTGATATTGTCTTATTAATCCACTGCGACCTCCACCACTCCTCCATGGGGCATTAAAACCGTCTTATTAAGCTACTGTCACCTCCAAGTCCCTTCCAAGGGACATTAAAACCGTCAATTTAAACCACTCTGAACTCCACAGCTCTTGGAAGGGGCATTGATATTGTCTTTTTATTCCAATGTATCCTCCCGCACTCTTCCAATGTTCATTGATATTGTCTTTTTAATCCACTGCGACCTCCACCACTCTTCCAAGGGGCATTAAAACCGTCTTGTTAAGCTACTGTGACCTCCACGTCTCTTCCACAGGGCATTGTAATTGTCTTTTTATTCCTCTGTAACCTCCAACACTCTTCCAAGGGGCATTGATATTGTCTTTTTAATCCACTGCGACCTCCATCACTCTTCAAAGAAGCATTGAAACCGTCTTGTTAAGCTACTGTGACCTCCAAGTTTCTTACACAGGGCATTGATATTGTCTTTTTATTCCACTGTAACCTCCACCACTCTTCCAAGGGGCATTGATATTGTCTTTTGATTCCACTGTAACCTCCACCAATCTTGCAAGGGGCATTGATATTGTCTTTTTATTTCACTGCGACCTCCACCATTTTTCTAAGGGGCATTGATATTGTCTTTTAAATCCACAACGTTCTCCACCACTCTTGCAAGGGGCATTAAAACGGTCTTGTTAAGCTACTGTGACCTCCTCGTCTCTTCCAAGGGGCATTAAAACCGTCTGGTTAAACACTCTGAACTCCACAGCTCTTCCAAGGGGCATTAATATTGTCTTTTAATTCCACTGTGACCTCCACGTCTCTTCCAAGTGGCATTGATATTGTCTTTTTATTTAACTGGAACCTCCAACACTTTTCCAAGGGGCATTGATTTTTGTCTTTTTATTCCACTGTAACCTCCACCATTCTTCCAAGGGACATTGATATTGTATTTTTATTCCACTGTAACCTCCACCACTCTTCCAAGGGGCATTGATATTGTCTTTTTGTTCCACTGTAACCTCCACCACTCTTCCAAGGGGCATTGATATTGTCTTTTTAATCCACTGCGACTTCTACCACTCCTCCAAGGGGCTTTAAATAAGTCTTGATAAGCTTCTGTGACCTCCACGTCTCTTCCAAGGGGCAATAAAACCGCATGGTTAAACCACTCTGAAGTCCACAGCTTTTCCAAGAGGCATTTATATTTTCTTTTTATTCAACTGTAACCTCCACCAATCTTCCAATGGGCATTGATATTGTTTTTTTTTCCACTGCGACCTCCACCACTCTTCGAAGTGGATTTGATAGTCTTTTTAATCCACTGCGACCTCCACCACTCTTCCAAGGGCAATTAAAACCATCTTGTTAAGCTACTGTGACCTCCACGTCCCTTCCACGCGGCATTGATATTGTCTTTTTATTCCACTGTGACCTCCACCACTCTTCCAAGGGGCATTTATATTGCCTTGTTAATCCACTGTGACCTCCACCACGCTTCCAAGGGACATTGATATTGTCTTTTTATTCCACTGCGACCTTCACCCCTCTTCCAAGGAACATTGATATTGTCTTTTTTTTCCACTGTAACCTCCACAACTCTTCTAAGGGACATTGATATTTTCTTTTTATTCCACTGCGACCTCCACCACACTTCCAAGGGGCATCGATAATGTCTTTTTAATCCACTGCGACCTCCACCACTCTTCCAAGGGGCATTAAAACCGTCTTGTTAAGCTACTGCGACCTCCACGTCTCTTCCAATGGGCATTAAAACCGTCAATTTAAACCACTCTGAGCTCCACAGCTCTTGCAAGAGGCATTGATATTGTCTTTTTATTCCACTGTATCCTCCACCACTCTTCCAAGGGGCATTGATTTTGTCTTTTTAATCAAATGCGACCTCCATCTCGCTTCCAAGAAGCATTAAAACTGTCTTGTTTAGCTACTGTGACCTCCACGTCTATTCCACGGTGCCTTAAAACCTTCTGGTTAAACCACTGTAAACTCCACAGCTCTTCCAAGGGGCAATGATATTGTCTTTTTATTCCACTGTAACCTCCACCTCTCTTCCAAGGGTCATTGATATTGTCTTTTTATTTTACTGCGACCTCCACCACTCTTCCAAGGGGCATTAATATTGTCTTTTATTCCACTGCGACCTCCACCACTCTTCCAAGGGTCATTGATATTGTCTTTTTATTCCACTGTAACCTCCACCACTCTTCCAAGGGGCATTGATATTGTCTTTTTATTCCACTGCGACCTCCACCTTTCTTCCAAGGGGCATTAAAACAATCTTGTTAAGCTACTGTGACCTCCAACTCTCTTCCACGAGGCCCTGATATTGTCTTTTTATTCCACTGCGACCTCCACATCTCTTCCAAGTGGAATTGATATTGTCTTTTTATTCCACTGCGACCTCCACCACTCTTCTAAGGGGCATTGATATTGTCTTTTTAATCCACTGCGACCTCCACCACTCTTCCAAGGGGCATTAAAACAGTTTTGTTAAGCTACTGTGACCTCCACATCTCTTCCAATGGGCATTAAAACCGTCTGCTTAAACCACTCTGAACTCCACAGCTCTTCCAAGAGGCATTGATATTGTCTTTTTATTCGACTGTAACCTCCACCACTCTTCCAAGGGGCATTAAAACCGTCTTGTTAAGCTATTGTGACCTCCACGTCTTTTCCAAGGGGCGTTAAAACCGTCAATTTAAACCACTCTGAACTCCACAGCTCTTGCAAGAGGCATTGATATTGTATTTTTATTCCACTGTAACCTCCAGCACTCTTCCAAGGTGCATTAAAACCGTCTTATTTAGCTACTGTGACCTCCACGTCTATTCCACGGTGCCTTAAAACCTTCTGGTTAAACCACTGGGAACTCCACAGCTCTTCCAAGGGGCATTGATATTGTCTTTTTATTCCACTGTAACCTCCACCACTCTTCCAAGGGGCATTGATATTGTCTTTTTATTTAACTGCGACCTCCAACACACTTCCAAGGGGCATTATTATTGTCTTTTTACTCCACTGCGACCTCCACCACTCTTCCAAGGGTCATTGATATTGTCTTTTTATTCCACTGTAACCTCCACCACTCTTCCAAGGGGCATTGATATTGTCTTTTTATTCCACTGCGACCTCCACCTCTCTTCCAAGGGGCATTAAAACCATCTTGCTAAGCTTCTGTGACCTCCAAGTCTCTTCGACGAGGCATTGATATTGTCTTTTTATTCCACTGCGACCTCCACATCTCTTCCAAGAGAAATTGATATTGTCTTTTTCGACCTCCACCACTCATCTAAGGGGCATTGATATTGTCTTTTTAATCCACTGCGACCTCCACCACTCTTCCAAGGGGCATTAAAACAGTCTTGATAAGCTACTGTGACCTCCACGTCTCTTCCAAGTGCATTAAACCATCTGGTTAAACCACTCTGTACTCCACAGCTCTTCCAAGAGGCATTGATATTGTCTTTTTATTCGACTGTCACCTCCACCACTCTTCCAAGGGGCATTGATATTGTCTCTGTTTACCACTGCGACCTCCACCACTCTTCCAAGGGGCTTTGATATTGTCTTTTTTATCCACTGCGACCTCCACCACTTTTCCAAGGGGCATTAAAACCGTCTTGTTATGCTACTGTGACCTCCACGTCCCTTCCACGGGGCATTGTTATTGTGTTTTTATTCCATTGCGACCTCCACCACTCTTCCAAGGGGCTTTAAAACCATCTTGTTAAGCTACTGTGACCTCCAAGTCTCTTCCAAGGGGCAAAAAAAACGTCTGGTTAAACCGCTCTGAGCTCCACAGCTCTTCCAAGGGTTATTGACAATGTCCTTTTATTCCTTTGTAACCTTCTGAACTCTTAAAAGTGCATTGATATTGTCTTTTCATTTTTCTGCGACGTCCACGACTCTTCCAAGGTGTATTAAAACCGTCTTGTTAAGGTACTGTGACCTCCAAGTTTCTTACACAGGCCATTGATATTGTCTTTTAATTCCACTGTAACCTCCACCACTCTTCCAAGGGGCATTGATATTGTCTTTTTATTCCACTGTAACCTCCACCAATCTTCCAAGGGGCATTGATATTGTCTTTTTATTTCACTGCGAAATCCACCACTTTTCTAAGGGGCATTGATATTGTCTTTTAAATCCACAACGATCTCCACCCCTCTTGCAAGGGGCATTAAAACAGTCTTGCTAAGCTACTGTGACCTCCTCGTCTCTTCCAAGGGGCATTAAAACCGTCTGATTAAACACTCTGAACTCCACAGCTCTTCCAAGGGGCATTAATATTGTCTTTTTATTTCACTGTGACCTCCACGTCTCTTCCAAGGGGCATTGATATTGTCTTTTTATTTAATTGAAACCTCCACCACTTTTCCAAGGGGCATTGATTTTGTCTATTTATTCCACTGTAACCTCCACCATTCTTCCCAGGGGGCATTAAAACCGTCTTGTTAAGCTATTGTGACCTCCACGTCTTTTCCAAGGGGCGTTAAAACCGTCAATTTAAACCACTCTGAACTCCACAGCTCTTGCAAGAGGCATTGATATTGTCTTTTTAATCCACTGCGACCTCAATCACTCTTCCAAGAAGCATTAAAACCGTCTTGTTTAGCTACTGTGACCTCCACGTCTATTCCACGGTGCCTTAAAACCTTCTGGTTAAACCACTGTGAACTCCACAGCTCTTCCAAGGGGCATTGATATAGTCTTTTTATTCCACTGTAATCTCCACCACTCTTCCAAGTGGCATTGATATTGTCTTTTTATTTTACTGCGACCTCAAACACTCTTCCAAGGGGCATTAATATTGTCTTTTTATTCCACTGCGAACTCCACCACTCTTCCAAGGGTCATTGATATTGTCTTTTTATTCCATTGTAACCTCCACCACTCTACCAAGGGGCATTGATATTGTCTTTTTCTTCCACTGCGACCTCCACCTCTCTTCCAAGGGGCATTAAAACTATCTTGTTAAGCTACTGTGTCCTCCAAGTCTCTTCCACGAGGCATTGATATTGTCTTTTTATTCCACTGCGACCTCCACATCTTTTCCAAGGGGAATTGATATTGTCTTTTTAATCCACTGCGACCTCCACCACTCTTCTAAGGGGCATTGATATTGTCTTTTAATTCCACTGCGACCTCCACCACTCTTCCAAGGGGCATTTAAACAGTCTTGTTAAGCTACTGTGACCTCCAGGTCCCTTCCACGGGGCATTGATATTGTCTTTTTATTCCACTGCGACCTGCACCACTCTTCCAAGGGGCATTGATATTGTCTTTTTATTCCACTACGAACTCCACCACTCTTCCAAGGGGCATTAAAACCGTCTTGTTATGCTACTGTGACGTCGACTTCTCTTCCAAGGGGATTTAAAACCTTCTGGTTAAACGAATCTGAACTCCACAGCTCTTCCAAGGGGCATTAATATTGTCTTTTTATTTCACTGTGACCTCCACGTCTCTTCCAAGGGGCATTGATATTGTCTGTGTTTTCCACTGCGACCTCCACCACTCTTCCAAGGGGCTTTGATATTGTCTTTTTAATCCACTGCGACCTCCACCACTCTTCTAAGGGGCATTGATATTGTCTTTTAATTCCACTGCGACCTCCACCACTCTTCCAAGGGGCATTGATATTGTCTGTGTTTTCCACTGCGACCTCCACCACTCTTCCAAGGGGCTTTGATATTGTCGTTTTTATCCACTGCGACCTACACCAATCTTCCAAGGAGCATTAAAACTGTCTTGTTATGCTACTGTGACCTCCACGTTCCTTCCACGGTGTATTGTTATTGTCTTTTTATTCCATTGCGACCTCCACCACTCTTCCAAGGGGCATTAAAACCATCTTGTTAAGCTACTGTGACCTCCAAGCCTCTTCCAAGGGGCAAAAAAAACGTCTGGTTAAACCTCTCTGAGCTCCACAGCTCTTCCAAGGGGCATTGACAATGTCTTTTTATTCCTTTGCATCCTTCTGCACTCTTCCAAGTGCATTGATATTGTCTTTTTATTCCTCTGCGACGTACACGACTCTTCCAAGGGGCTTTAAAACCGTCTTGTTAAGCTACTGTGACCTCCAAGTTTCTAACATAGGGCATTGATATTGTCTTTTTATTCCACTGTAACCTCCACCACTCTTCCAAGGGGCATTGATATTGTCTTTTTATTACACTGTAACCTCCACCAATCTTCCAAGGGGCATTGTTATTGTCTTTTTATTCCACTGCGACCTCCACCACTTTTCTAAGGGGCATTGATATTGTCTTTTAAATCCACAACGATCTCCACCACTCTTGCAGGGGGCATTAAAACAGTCTTGTTAAGCTACTGTGACCTCCTCGTCTCTTCCAAGGGGCATTAAAACCGTCTGGTTAAACACTCTGAACTCCACAGCTCTTACAAGAGGCATTGATATTGTCTTTTTATTCGACTGTAACATCCACCACTCTTCCAAGCGGCATTGACATTGTCTTTTTATTCCACTGCGACTTCCATCTCTCTTCTAAGGGGCATTGATATTTTCTTTTTAATCCACTGCGACCTCCACCACTCTTCCAAGGGGCATTAAAACAGTCTTGTTAAGCTACTGTGACCTCCACGTCTCTTCCAAGAGACATTAAAACCTTCTGGTTAAACCACTCTGAACTCCACAGCTCTTCCAAGGGGCATTGATATTGTCTTTTTATTCCACTGTAACCTCCACCACTCTTCCAAGGGGCATTGATTTTGTCTTTTTATTCCACTGCGACCTCCACAACTCTTCCAATGTACATTGTTATTGTATGTTTAATCCCCTGCAACCTCCGCCACTCTTCCAAGGTGCATTTAAACAGTCTTGTTAAGCTACTGTGACCTCCAGGTCCCTTCCACGGGGCATTGATATTGTCTTTTTATTCCACTGCGACCTGCACCACTCTTCCAAGGGGCATTGATATTGTCTTTTTATTCCACTACGAACTCCACCACTCTTCCAAGGGGCATTAAAACCGTCTTGTTATGCTACTGTGACGTCGACTTCTCTTCCAAGGGGATTTAAAACCTTCTGGTTAAACGAATCTGAACTCCACAGCTCTTCCAAGGGGCATTAATATTGTCTTTTTATTTCACTGTGACCTCCACGTCTCTTCCAAGGGGCATTGATATTGTCTGTGTTTTCCACTGCGACCTCCACCACTCTTCCAAGGGGCTTTGATATTGTCTTTTTAATCCACTGCGACCTCCACCACTCTTCTAAGGGGCATTGATATTGTCTTTTAATTCCACTGCGACCTCCACCACTCTTCCAAGGGGCATTGATATTGTCTGTGTTTTCCACTGCGACCTCCACCACTCTTCCAAGGGGCTTTGATATTGTCGTTTTTATCCACTGCCACCTACACCAATCTTCCAAGGAGCATTAAAACCGTCTTGTTATGCTACTGTGACCTCCACGTTCCTTCCACGGTGTATTGTTATTGTCTTTTTATTCCATTGCGACCTCCACCACTCTTCCAAGGGGCATTAAAACCATCTTGTTAAGCTACTGTGACCTCCAAGCCTCTTCCAAGGGGCAAAAAAAACGTCTGGTTAAACCTCTCTGAGCTCCACAGCTCTTCCAAGGGGCATTGACAATGTCTTTTTATTCCTTTGCATCCTTCTGCACTCTTCCAAGTGCATTGATATTGTCTTTTTATTCCTCTGCGACGTACACGACTCTTCCAAGGGGCTTTAAAACCGTCTTGTTAAGCTACTGTGACCTCCAAGTTTCTAACATAGGGCATTGATATTGTCTTTTTATTCCACTGTAACCTCCACCACTCTTCCAAGGGGCATTGATATTGTCTTTTTATTACACTGTAACCTCCACCAATCTTCCAAGGGGCATTGTTATTGTCTTTTTATTCCACTGCGACCTCCACCACTTTTCTAAGGGGCATTGATATTGTCTTTTAAATCCACAACGATCTCCACCACTCTTGCAGGGGGCATTAAAACAGTCTTGTTAAGCTACTGTGACCTCCTCGTCTCTTCCAAGGGGCATTAAAACCGTCTGGTTAAACACTCTGAACTCCACAGCTCTTACAAGAGGCATTGATATTGTCTTTTTATTCGACTGTAACATCCACCACTCTTCCAAGCGGCATTGACATTGTCTTTTTATTCCACTGCGACTTCCATCTCTCTTCTAAGGGGCATTGATATTTTCTTTTTAATCCACTGCGACCTCCACCACTCTTCCAAGGGGCATTAAAACAGTCTTGTTAAGCTACTGTGACCTCCACGTCTCTTCCAAGAGACATTAAAACCTTCTGGTTAAACCACTCTGAACTCCACAGCTCTTCCAAGGGGCATTGATATTGTCTTTTTATTCCACTGTAACCTCCACCACTCTTCCAAGGGGCATTGATTTTGTCTTTTTATTCCACTGCGACCTCCACAACTCTTCCAATGGACATTGTTATTGTATGTTTAATCCCCTGCAACCTCCGCCACTCTTCCAAGGTGCATTTAAACAGTCTTGTTAAGCTACTGTGACCTCCAGGTCCCTTCCACGGGGCATTGATATTGTCTTTTTATTCCACTGCGACCTGCACCACTCTTCCAAGGGGCATTGATATTGTCTTTTTATTCCACTACGAACTCCACCACTCTTCCAAGGGGCATTAAAACCGTCTTGTTATGCTACTGTGACGTCGACTTCTCTTCCAAGGGGATTTAAAACCTTCTGGTTAAACGAATCTGAACTCCACAGCTCTTCCAAGGGGCATTAATATTGTCTTTTTATTTCACTGTGACCTCCACGTCTCTTCCAAGGGGCATTGATATTGTCTGTGTTTTCCACTGCGACCTCCACCACTCTTCCAAGGGGCTTTGATATTGTCTTTTTAATCCACTGCGACCTCCACCACTCTTCTAAGGGGCATTGATATTGTCTTTTAATTCCACTGCGACCTCCACCACTCTTCCAAGGGGCATTGATATTGTCTGTGTTTTCCACTGCGACCTCCACCACTCTTCCAAGGGGCTTTGATATTGTCGTTTTTATCCACTGCCACCTACACCAATCTTCCAAGGGGCATTAAAACCGTCTTGTTATGCTACTGTGACCTCCACGTTCCTTCCACGGTGTATTGTTATTGTCTTTTTATTCCATTGCGACCTCCACCACTCTTCCAAGGGGCATTAAAACCATCTTGTTAAGCTACTGTGACCTCCAAGCCTCTTCCAAGGGGCAAAAAAAACGTCTGGTTAAACCTCTCTGAGCTCCACAGCTCTTCCAAGGGGCATTGACAATGTCTTTTTATTCCTTTGCATCCTTCTGCACTCTTCCAAGTGCATTGATATTGTCTTTTTATTCCTCTGCGACGTACACGACTCTTCCAAGGGGCTTTAAAACCGTCTTGTTAAGCTACTGTGACCTCCAAGTTTCTAACATAGGGCATTGATATTGTCTTTTTATTCCACTGTAACCTCCACCACTCTTCCAAGGGGCATTGATATTGTCTTTTTATTACACTGTAACCTCCACCAATCTTCCAAGGGGCATTGTTATTGTCTTTTTATTCCACTGCGACCTCCACCACTTTTCTAAGGGGCATTGATATTGTCTTTTAAATCCACAACGATCTCCACCACTCTTGCAGGGGGCATTAAAACAGTCTTGTTAAGCTACTGTGACCTCCTCGTCTCTTCCAAGGGGCATTAAAACCGTCTGGTTAAACACTCTGAACTCCACAGCTCTTACAAGAGGCATTGATATTGTCTTTTTATTCGACTGTAACATCCACCACTCTTCCAAGCGGCATTGACATTGTCTTTTTATTCCACTGCGACTTCCATCTCTCTTCTAAGGGGCATTGATATTTTCTTTTTAATCCACTGCGACCTCCACCACTCTTCCAAGGGGCATTAAAACAGTCTTGTTAAGCTACTGTGACCTCCACGTCTCTTCCAAGAGACATTAAAACCTTCTGGTTAAACCACTCTGAACTCCACAGCTCTTCCAAGGGGCATTGATATTGTCTTTTTATTCCACTGTAACCTCCACCACTCTTCCAAGGGGCATTGATTTTGTCTTTTTATTCCACTGCGACCTCCACACCTCTTCCAATGGGCATTGTTATTGTATGTTTAATCCCCTGCAACCTCCGCCACTCTTCCAAGGTGCATTTAAACAGTCTTGTTAAGCTACTGTGACCTCCAGGTCCCTTCCACGGGGCATTCATATTGTCTTTTTATTCCACTGCGACCTGCACCACTCTTCCAAGGGGCATTGATATTGTCTTTTTATTCCACTACGAACTCCACCACTCTTCCAAGGGGCATTAAAACCGTCTTGTTATGCTACTGTGACGTCGACTTCTCTTCCAAGGGGATTTAAAACCTTCTGGTTAAACGACTCTGAACTCCACAGCTCTTCCAAGGGGCATTAATATTGTCTTTTTATTTCACTGTGACCTCCACGTCTCTTCCAAGGGGCATTGATATTGTCTTTTTATTTAATTGAAACCTCCACCACTTTTCCAAGGGGCATTGATTTTGTCTATTTATTCCACAGTAACCTCCACCATTCTTCCAAGTGGCATTAAAACCGTCTTGTTAAGCTATTGTGACCTCCACGTCTTTTCCAAGGGGCGTTAAAACCGTCAATTTAAACCACTCTGAACTCCACAGCTCTTGCAAGAGGCATTGATATTGTCTTTTTAATCCACTGCGACCTCAATCACTCTTCCAAGAAGCATTAAAACCGTCTTGTTTAGCTACTGTGACCTCCACGTCTATTCCACGGTGCCTTAAAACCTTCTGGTTAAACCACTGTGAACTCCACAGCTCTTTCAAGGGGCATTGATATAGTCTTTTTATTCCACTGTAATCTCCACCACTCTTCCAAGGGGCATTGATATTGTCTTTTTATTTTACTGCGACCTCAAACACTCTTCCAAGGGGCATTAATATTTTCTTTTTATTCCACTGCGAACTCCACCACTCTTCCAAGGGTCATTGATATTGTCTTTATATTCCACTGTAACCTCCACCACTCTACCAAGGGGCATTGATATTGTCTTTTTCTTCCACTGCGACCTCCACCTCTCTTCCAAGGGGCATTAAAACTATCTGGTTAAGCTACTGTGACCTCCAAGTCTCTTCCACGAGGCATTCATATTTTCTTTTTATTCCACTGCGACCTGCACCACTCTTCCAAGGGGCATTGATATTGTCTTTTTATTCCACTACGAACTCCACCACTCTTCCAAGGAGCATTAAAACCGTCTTGTTATGCTACTGTGACGTCGACTTCTCTTCCAAGGGGATTTAAAACCTTCTGGTTAAACGACTCTGAACTCCACAGCTCTTCCAAGGGGCATTAATATTGTCTTTTTATTTCACTGTGACCTCCACGTCTCTTCCAAGGGGCATTGATATTGTCTTTTTATTTAATTGAAACCTCCACCACTTTTCCAAGGGGCATTGATTTTGTCTATTTATTCCACTGTAACCTCCACCATTCTTCCAAGGGGCGTTAAAACCGTCAATTTAAACCACTCTGAACTCCACAGCTCTTGCAAGAGGCATTGATATTGTCTTTTTAATCCACTGCGACCTCAATCACTCTTCCAAGAAGCATTAAAACCGTCTTGTTTAGCTACTGTGACCTCCACGTCTATTCCACGGTGCCTTAAAACCTTCTGGTTAAACCACTGTGAACTCCACAGCTCTTTCAAGGGGCATTGATATTGTCTTTTTATTCCACTGCGAACTCCACCACTCTTCCAAGGGTCATTGATATTGTCTTTTTATTCCACTGTAACCTCCACCACTCTACCAAGGGGCATTGATATTGTCTTTTTCTTCCACTGCGACCTCCACCTCTCTTCCAAGGGGCATTAAAACTATCTTGTTAAGCTACTGTGACCTCCAAGTCTCTTCCACGAGGCATTGATATTGTCTTTTTATTCCACTGCGACCTCCACATCTTTTCCAAGGGGAATTGATATTGTCTTTTTATTCCACTGCGACCTCCACCACTCTTCTAAGGGGCATTGATATTGTCTTTTTATTCCACTGCGACCTCCACCACTCTTCCAAGGTGCATTGATATTGTCTGTGTTTTCCACTGCGACCTCCACCACTCTTCCAAGGGGCTTTGATATTGTCGTTTTTATCCACTGCGACCTACACCAATCTTCCAAGGGGCATTAAAACCGTCTTGTTATGCTACTGTAACCTCCACGTTCCTTCCACGGTGTATTGTTATTGTCTTTTTATTCCATTGCGACCTCCACCACTCTTCCAAGGGGCATTAAAACCATCTTGTTAAGCTACTGTGAACTCCAAGCCTCTTCCAAGGGGCAAAAAAAACATCTGGTTAAACCTCTCTGAGCTCCACAGCTCTTCCAAGGGGCATTGACAATGTCTTTTTATTCCTTTGCATCCTTCTGCACTCTTCCAAGTGCATTGATATTGTCTTTTTATTCCTCTGCGACGTACACGACTCTTCCAAGGGGCTTTAAAACCGTCTTGTTAAGCTACTGTGACCTCCAAGTTTCTAACACAGGGCATTGATATTGTCTTTTTATTCCACTGTAACCTCCACCACTCTTCCAAGGGGCATTGATATTGTCTTTTTATTACACTGTAACCTCCACCAATCATCCAAGGGGCATTGTTATTGTCTTTTTATTTCACTGCGACCTCCACCACTTTTCTAAGGATCATTGATATTTTCTTTTAAATCCACAACGATCTCCACCAGTCTTGCAGGGGGCATTAAAACAGTCTTGTTAAGCTACTGTGACCTCCTCGTCTCTTCCAAGGGGCATTAAAACCGTCTGGTTAAACACTCTGAACTCCATAGCTCTTACAAGAGGCATTGATATTGTCTTTTTATTCGACTGTAACATCCACCACTCTTCCAAGCGGCATTGACATTGTCTTTTTATTCCACTGCGACTTCCATCTCTCTTCTAAGGGGCATTGATATTTTCTTTTTAATCCACTGCGACCTCCACCACTCTTCCAAGGGGCATTAAAACAGTCTTGTTAAGCTACTGTGACCTCCACGTCTCTTCCAAGAGACATTAAAACCTTCTGGTTAAACCATTCTGAACTCCACAGCTCTTCCAAGGGGCATTGATATTGTCTTTTTATTCCACTGTAACCTCCACCACTCTTCCAAGGGGCATTGATTTTGTCTTTTTATTCCACTGCGACCTCCACAACTCTTCCAATGGGCATTGTTATTGTATGTTTAATCCCCTGCAACCTCCGCCACTCTTCCAAGGTGCATTTAAACAGTCTTGTTAAGCTACTGTGACCTCCAGGTCCCTTCCACGGGGCATTGATATTGTCTTTTTATTCCACTGCGACCTGCACCACTCTTCCAAGGGGCATTGATATTGTCTTTTTATTCCACTACGAACTCCACCACTCTTCCAAGGGGCATTAAAACCGTCTTGTTATGCTACTGTGACGTCGACTTCTCTTCCAAGGGGATTTAAAACCTTCTGGTTAAACGAATCTGAACTCCACAGCTCTTCCAAGGGGCATTAATATTGTCTTTTTATTTCACTGTGACCTCCACGTCTCTTCCAAGGGGCATTGATATTGTCTGTGTTTTCCACTGCGACCTCCACCACTCTTCCAAGGGGCTTTGATATTGTCTTTTTAATCCACTGCGACCTCCACCACTCTTCTAAGGGGCATTGATATTGTCTTTTAATTCCACTGCGACCTCCACCACTCTTCCAAGGGGCATTGATATTGTCTGTGTTTTCCACTGCGACCTCCACCACTCTTCCAAGGGGCTTTGATATTGTCGTTTTTATCCACTGCGACCTACACCAATCTTCCAAGGGGCATTAAAACCGTCTTGTTATGCTACTGTGACCTTCACTTTCCTTCCACGGTGTATTGTTATTGTCTTTTTATTCCATTGCGACCTCCACCACTCTTCCAAGGGGCATTAAAACCATCTTGTTAAGCTACTGTGACCTCCAAACCTCTTCCAAGGGGCAAAAAAAACGTCTGGTTAAACCTCTCTGAGCTCCACAGCTCTTCCAAGGGGCATTGACATTGTCTTTTTATTCATTTGCATCCTTCTGCACTCTTCCAAGTGCATTGATATTGTCTTTTTATTCCTCTGCGACGTACACGACTCTTCCAAGGGGCTTTAAAACCGTCTTGTTAAGCTACTGTGACCTCCAAGTTTCTAACATAGGGCATTGATATTGTCTTTTTATTACACTGTAACCTCCACCAATCTTCCAAGAGGCATTGTTATTGTCTCTTTATTCCACTGCGACCTCCACCACTTTTCTAAGGGGCATTGATATTGTCTTTTAAATCCACAACGATCTCCATCACTCTTGCAGGGGGCATTAAAACAGTCTTGTTAAGCTACTGTGACCTCCTCGTCTCTTCCAAGGGGCATTAAAACCGTCTGGTTAAACACTCTGAACTCCACAGCTCTTACAAGAGGCATTGATATTGTCTTTTTATTCGACTGTAACATCCACCACTCTTCCAAGCGGCATTGACATTGTCTTTTTATTCCACTGCGACTTCCATCTCTCTTCTAAGGGGCATTGATATTTTCTTTTTAATCCACTGCGACCTCCACCACTCTTCCAAGGGGCATTAAAACAGTCTTGTTAAGCTACTGTGACCTCCACGTCTCTTCCAAGAGACATTAAAACCTTCTGGTTAAACCACTCTGAACTCCACAGCTCTTCCAAGGGGCATTGATATTGTCTTTTTATTCCACTGTAACCTCCACCACTCTTCCAAGGGGCATTGATTTTGTCTTTTTATTCCACTGCGACCTCCACACCTCTTCCAATGGGCATTGTTATTGTATGTTTAATCCCCTGCAACCTCCGCCACTCTTCCAAGGTGCATTTAAACAGTCTTGTTAAGCTACTGTGACCTCCAGGTCCCTTCCACGGGGCATTCATATTGTCTTTTTATTCCACTGCGACCTGCACCACTCTTCCAAGGGGCATTGATATTGTCTTTTTATTCCACTACGAACTCCACCACTCTTCCAAGGGGCATTAAAACCGTCTTGTTATGCTACTGTGACGTCGACTTCTCTTCCAAGGGGATTTAAAACCTTCTGGTTAAACGACTCTGAACTCCACAGCTCTTCCAAGGGGCATTAATATTGTCTTTTTATTTCACTGTGACCTCCACGTCTCTTCCAAGGGGCATTGATATTGTCTTTTTATTTAATTGAAACCTCCACCACTTTTCCAAGGGGCATTGATTTTGTCTATTTATTCCACTGTAACCTCCACCATTCTTCCAAGTGGCATTAAAACCGTCTTGTTAAGCTATTGTGACCTCCACGTCTTTTCCAAGGGGGCGTTAAAACCGTCAATTTAAACCACTCTGAACTCCACAGCTCTTGCAAGAGGCATTGATATTGTCTTTTTAATCCACTGCGACCTCAATCACTCTTCCAAGAAGCATTAAAACCGTCTTGTTTAGCTACTGTGACCTCCACGTCTATTCCACGGTCCCTTAAAACCTTCTGGTTAAACCACTGTGAACTCCACAGCTCTTTCAAGGGGCATTGATATAGTCTTTTTATTCCACTGTAATCTCCACCACTCTTCCAAGGGGCATTGATATTGTCTTTTTATTTTACTGCGACCTCAAACACTCTTCCAAGGGGCATTAATATTGTCTTTTTATTCCACTGCGAACTCCACCACTCTTCCAAGGGTCATTGATATTGTCTTTTTATTCCACTGTAACCTCCACCACTCTACCAAGGGGCATTGATATTGACTTTTTCTTCCACTGCGACCTCCACCTCTCTTCCAAGGGGCATTAAAACTATCTTGTTAAGCTACTGTGACCTCCAAGTCTCTTCCACGAGGCATTGATATTGTCTTTTTATTCCACTGCGACCTCCACATCTTTTCCAAGGGGAATTGATATTGTCTTTTTATTCCACTGCGACCTCCACCACTCTTCTAAGGGGCATTGATATTGTCTTTTTATTCCACTGCGACCTCCACCACTCTTCCAAGGGGCATTGATATTGTCTGTGTTTTCCACTGCGACCTCCACCACTCTTCCAAGGGGCTTTGATATTGTCGTTTTTATCCACTGCGACCTACACCAATCTTCCAAGGGGCATTAAAACCGTCTTGTTATGCTACTGTAACCTCCACGTTCCTTCCACGGTGTATTGTTATTGTCTTTTTATTCCATTGCGACCTCCACCACTCTTCCAAGGGGCATTAAAACCATCTTGTTAAGCTACTGTGAACTCCAAGCCTCTTCCAAGGGGCAAAAAAAACGTCTGGTTAAACCTCTCTGAGCTCCACAGCTCTTCCAAGGGGCATTGATAATGTCTTTTTATTCCTTTGCATCCTTCTGCACTCTTCCAAGTGCATTGATATTGTCTTTTTATTCCTCTGCGACGTACACGACTCTTCCAAGGGGCTTTAAAACCGTCTTGTTAAGCTACTGTGACCTCCAAGTTTCTAACACAGGGCATTGATATTGTCTTTTTATTCCACTGTAACCTCCACCACTCTTCCAAGGGGCATTGATATTGTCTTTTTATTACACTGTAACCTCCACCAATCATCCAAGGGGCATTGTTATTGTCTTTTTATTTCACTGCGACCTCCACCACTTTTCTAAGGATCATTGATATTGTCTTTTAAATCCACAACGATCTCCACCAGTCTTGCAGGGGGCACTAAAACAGTCTTGTTAAGCTACTGTGACCTCCTCGTCTCTTCCAAGGGGCATTAAAACCGTCTGGTTAAACACTCTGAACTCCACAGCTCTTACAAGAGGCATTGATATTGTCTTTTTATTCGACTGTAACATCCACCACTCTTCCAAGCGGCATTGACATTGTCTTTTTATTCCACTGCGACTTCCATCTCTCTTCTAAGGGGCATTGATATTTTCTTTTTAATCCACTGCGACCTCCACCACTCTTCCAAGGGGCATTAAAACAGTCTTGTTAAGCTACTGTGACCTCCACGTCTCTTCCAAGAGACATTAAAACCTTCTGGTTAAACCACTCTGAACTCCACAGCTCTTCCAAGGGGCATTGATATTGTCTTTTTATTCCACTGTAAATTCCACCACTCTTCCAAGGGGCATTGATTTTGTCTTTTTATTCCACTGCGACCTCCACACCTCTTCCAATGGGCATTGTTATTGTATGTTTAATCCCCTGCAACCTCCGCCACTCTTCCAAGGTGCATTTAAACAGTCTTGTTAAGCTACTGTGACCTCCAGGTCCCTTCCACGGGGCATTGATATTGTCTTTTTATTCCACTGCGACCTGCACCACTCTTCCAAGGGGCATTGATATTGTCTTTTTATTCCACTACGAACTCCACCACTCTTCCAAGGGGCATTAAAACCGTCTTGTTATGCTACTGTGACGTCGACTTCTCTTCCAAGGGGCATTAAAACAATCTTGTTAAGCTACTGTGATCTCCAAGTCTCTTCCACGAGACACTGATATTGTCTTTTTACTCCACTGCGACCTCCACATCTCTTCCAAGTGGAATTGATATTGTCTTTTTATTCCACTGCGACCTCCACCACTCTTCTACGGGGCATTGATATTGTCTTTTTAATCCACTCCGACCTCCACCACTCTTCCAAGGGGCATTAAAACAGTTTTGCTAAGCTACTGTGACCTCCACGTCTCTTCCAATGGGCATTAAAACCGTCTGGTTAAACCACTCTGAACTCCACAGCTCTTCCAAGAGGCATTGTTATTGTCTTTTTATTCGACTGTAACCTCCACCACTCTTCCAAGGGGCATTAAAACCATCTTGTTAAGCTACTGTGACCTCCACGTCTTTTCCAATGGGCATTAAAACTGTCAATTTAAACCACTCTGAACTCCACAGCTCTTGCAAGAGGCATTGATATTGTCTTTTTATTCCACAGTAACCTCCACCACTCTTCCAAGGGGCATTGATTTTGTCTTTTTAATCCACTGCGACCTCAATCACTCTTCCAAGAAGCATTACAACCGTCTTGTTTAGCTACTGTGACCTCCACGTCTATTCCACGGTGCCTTAAAACTTTCTGGTTAAACAACTGTGAACTCCACAGCTCTTCCAAGGGGCATTGATATAGTCTTTTTATTCCACTGTAACCTCCACCACTCTTCCAAGGGGCATTGATATTGTCTTTTTATTTTCTGCGACCTCAAACACTCTTCCAAGGGGCATTAATATTGTATTTTTATTCCACTGCGAACTCCACCACTCTTCCAAGGGTCATTGATATTGTCTTTTTATTCCACTGTAACCTCCTCCTCTCTTCCAAGGGGCATTAAAACTATCTTGTTAAGCTACTGTGACCTCCAAGTCTCTTCCACGATGCATTGATATTGTCTTTTTATTCCACTGCGACCTCCATATCTTTTCCAAGTGGAATTGATATTGTCTTTTTATTCCACTGCGACCTCCACCACTCTTCTAAGGGGCATTGATATTGTCTTTTTATTCCACTGCGACCTCCACCACTCTTCCAAGGGGCATTGATATTGTCTGTGTTTTCCACTGCGACCTCCACCACTCTTCCAAGGGTCTTTGATATTGTCGTTTTTATACACTGCGACCTACACAAATCTTCCAAGGGGCATTAAAACCGTCTTGTTATGCTACTGTGACCTCCACCTTCCTTCCACGGTGCATTGTTATTGTCTTTTTATTCCATTGCGACCTCCACCACTCTTCCAAGGGGCATTAAAACCATCTTGTTAAGCTACTGTGACCTCCAAGCCTCTTCCAAGGGGCAAAAAAAACGCCTGATTAATCCGCTCTGAGCTCCACAGCTCTTCCAAGGTGCATTGATATTGTCTTTTTATTCCTCTGCCAATTACACGACTCTTCCAAGGGGCTTTAAAACCATCTTGTTAAGCTACTGTGATCTCCAAGTTTCTAACACAGGGCATTGATATTGTCTTTTTATTCCACTGTAACCTCCACCACTCTTCCAAGGGGCATTGATATTGTCTTTTTATTACACTGTAACCTCCACCAATCTTCCAAGGAGCATTGATATTGACTTTTTATTCCACTGCGACCTCCACCACTTTTCTAAGGGGCATTGATATTGTCTTTTAAATCCACAACGATCTCCACCACTCTTGCAAGGGGCATTAAAACAGTCTTGTTAAGCTACTGTGACCTCCTCGTCTCTTCCAAGGGGCATTAAAACCGTCTGGTTAAACACTCTGAACTCCACAGCTCTTACAAGAGGCATTGATATTGTCTTTTTATTCGACTGTAACATCCACCACTCTTCCAAGGGGCATTGACATTGTCTTTTTATCCACTGCGACTTCCATCTCTCTTCTAAGTGGCATTGATATTGTCTTTTTAATCCACTGCGACCTCCACCACTCTTCCAAGGGGCATTAAAACAGTCTTGTTAAGCTACTGTGACCTCCACGTCTCTTCCAAGAGACATTAAAACCTTCTGGTTAAACCACTCTGAACTCCACAGCTCTTCCAAGGGGCATTGATATTGTCTTTTTATTCCACTGTAACCTCCACCACTCTTCCAAGGGGCATTGATTTTGTCTTTTTATTCCACTGCGACCTCCACCACTCTTCCAATGGGCATTGTTATTGTATGTTTAATCCCCTGCAACCTCCGCCACTCTTCCAAGGTGCATTTAAACAGTCTTGTTAAGCTACTGTGACCTCCAGGTCCCTTCCACGGGGCATTGATATTGTCTTTTTATTCCACTGCGACCTGCACCACTCTTCCAAGGGGCATTGATATTTTCTTTTTATTCCACTTCGAACTCAACCACTCTTCCAAGGGGCATTAAAACCGTCTTCTTATGCTACTGTGACGTCGAGTTCTCTTCCAACGGGCATTAAAACCTTCTGGTTAAACCACTCTGAACTCCACAGCTCTTCCAAAGGGCATATGTATTGTCTTTTTATTCCACTCTAACCTCTGTCACTCTTCCAAGGGGCATTAAAACCATATTGTTAAGCTACAGTGACCTCCGCATCTCTTCCACGGGGCATTGATATTGTCTTTTCATTTCACTGTAACCTCCACCAATCTTCCAAGGGGCATTGATATTGTTTTTTTATTCCACTGCGACCTCCACCACTCTTCCAAGGGGCATTAAAACCGTCTTGTTAAGTTACTGTTACCTCCATGTCTCTTCCAAGGAGCGTTAAAACACGCTGGTTATACCGCTCTGAACTCCACAGCTCTTCCAAGGGGCATTGATATTGTCTTTTTATTCATCTCTAACCTTCAACACTCTTCCAGGGGGCTTTGATATTGTCTTTTTATTCCACTGCGACCTCCACCAGTCCTCCAAGAGGCATTAAAACCGTCTTGCTAAGCTACTGTGACCTCCACGTCTCTTCCACAGGGCATTGAAATTGTCTTTTTATTCCACTGTAACCTCCACCACTCGTTCAAGGGGCATTGATATTGTCTTTTTATTCCACTGCGACCTCCACCACTCTTCCAAGGGGCATTGATAATGTCTTTTTAATCCACTCCGACCTCTACCACTCTTCCAAGGGGCATTAAAACCGCCTTGTTAAGCTATTGTGGCCTCCACATCTCTTCCACGGGGCATTGATATTGTCTTTTTATTTAACTGTAACCTCCACCACTGTTCCAAGGGGCATTGATATTGTCTTTTTATTCCACTGTAACCTCCATCACTCTTCCAAGGGTCATTGATATTGTCTTTTTATTCAACTGTAACCTCCACCACTCTTCCAAGGGGCATTGATATTGTCTTTTTATTCCACTGCGACCTCCACCACTCTTTCAAGGGGCATTCATATTGTCTTTTTAATCCACTGCGACCTCCTCCACTCTTCCAAGGGGCATTAAAACCGTCTTGTTAAGCTACTGTCACCTCCACGTCCCTTCCAAGGGGCATTAAATCCGTCAATTTACACCACTCTGAACTCCACAGCTCTTGCAAGGGGCATTGATATTGTCTTTTTATTCCAATGTAACCTCAAGCACTCTTCTAAGGGGCATTGATATTGTCTTTTTATTCCACTGCAACTTCCACCTCTCTTCCAAGGGGCATTAAAACCGTCTTGTTAAGCTATTGTGACCTCCACATCCCTTCCAAGGTGCATTAAAACCGTCAATATAACCACTCTGAACTCCACAGCTCTTGAAAGAGGCATTGATATTGTCTTTTTACTCCACTGCAACTTACAGCACTCTTTCAATGGGCATTGATATTGTCTTTTTATTCCACTACGACTTCCACCACTCTCCCAAGGTGCATTAAAAACATCTTGTTAAGCTACTGTAACGTCCATGTCTATTCCAAGCGGCATTGATATTGTCTTTTTATTCCACTGTAACCTCCATCACTCTTCCAAGGGTCATTGATATTGTCTTTTTATTCAACTGTAACCTCCACCACTCTTCCAAGGGGCATTGATATTGTCTTTTTATTCCACTGCGACCTCCACCACTCTTTCAAGGGGCATTCATATTGTCTTTTTATTCCACTGCGACCTCCTCCACTCTTCCAAGGGGCATAAAAACCGTCTTCTTAAGATACTGTCACCTCCATGTCCCTTCCAAGGGGCATTAAAACCGTTAACTTAAACCACTCTGAACTCCACAGCTCTTGCAAGGGGCATAGATATTGTCTTTTTATTCCAATGTAACCTCAAGCACTCTTCCAAGGGGCATTGATATTGTCTTTTTATTCCACTGCAACTTCCACCTCTCTTCCAAAAGGCATTACAACCGTCTTGTTAAGCTATTGTGACCTCCACATCCCTTCCAAGGTGCATTAAAACCGTCAATATAACCACTCTGAACTCCACAGCTCTTGCAAGAGGCATTGATATTGTCTTTTTACTCCACTGTAACCTACAGCACTCTTTCAAGGGGCATTGATATTGTCATTTTATTCCACTACGACTTCCACCACTCTTCCAAGGTGCATTAAAAACATCTTGTTAAGCTACTGTAACGTCCATGTCTATTCCACGGGGCATTGATATTGTCTTTTTATTCCACTATATCCTCCACCACTCTTCCAAGGGATATTGATATTGTCTTTTTATTCCAATGTAACCTCAAGCACTCTTACAAGGGGCATTGATATGGTCTTTTTATTCCTCTGTAACCTACACCATCCTTCCAAGGGGTATTGATATTGTCTTTTTAATGTACTGCGACCTCCACCACTCTTCCAAGGGGCATTAGGACAATCTGGTTAAACCACTCTGAACTCCATAGCTCTTTCAAGAGGCATTGATATTGTCTTTTTATTTCACTGTAACCTCCATCACTCTTTCAATGGGCAGTGATATTGTCTTTTTATTCCACTGCGACGTCCACTACTCTTCCAAGGTGCATTAAAACTGTCTTGTTAAGCTACTGTGACCTCCACGTGTCTTCCAAGGGGTATTAAAACCATCTGTTTAATCCACTCTGAACTTCACATCTCTACCAAGGGGCATTGGTATTGTCTTTTTATTCCACTCTAACCTCCCAAACTCTTCCAAGGGGCATTGACATTGTCTTTTTATTCCACTGCGACCTCCATCATTATTCCAAGAGGCATTGATATTGTCTTTTTATTCCACTGCCATCTCCACAACTCTTCCAAGGGGCATTGATATTGTCTTTTTAATCCACTGCGACCTCCACCACTTTTCCAAGGGGCATTAAAAACGTCTTTTTAAGCTACTGTGACCTCCACGTCACTTCCAATGGGCATTAAAACCGTCTGGTTAAACCACTCTGAACTCCACAGCTCTTCCAAAGGGCATTGGTATTGTCTTTTTATTCCACTCTAACCTACACCACTCTTGCAAGGGGCATTAAAACTGTCTTGTTAAGCTACAGTGACCTCCACATCTCTTCCACGTGGCATTGATATTGTCTTTAAATTCCACTGTAACCTCCACCACTCTTCCACGGGGCATTGATATTGTCTTTTTAATCCACTGCGACCTCCACCACTCTTCCAAAGGGCATTAAAACCATCTTGTTAAGCTACTGTGACCCCCACGTCTCTTCCACGGGGCATTGATATTGTCTTTTTATTCCACTGCGACCTCCACCACTCTTCCTCGGGGCATTGATATTGTCTTTTTAATCCACTGCAACCTCCAACACTCTTCCATGTGTCATTAAAACCATCTTGTTAAGCTACTGTGACCTCCAGTTCTCTTCCATGGGGCATTAAAACCGTATGGTTAAACCAATCTGAACTCCACAGATCTTCCAAGGGGCATTGATATTGTCTTTTTATTCCACTGTATCCTCCACCACTCTTCCAAGGGGAATTGATATTGTCTTTTTATTCCACTGCGACCTCCACCACTCTTCTAAGGGGCATTGATATTGTCTTTTTAATCCACTGCGACCTCCACCACTCTTCGAAGGGGCATTGATATTGTCTTTTTAATCCACTGTGACCCCCACGTCTCTTCAAAAGGGCATTAAAACCGTCAATTTGAACCACTCTGAACTCCACAGCTCTTCCAAGGAGAACTGGTAATGTCTCTTTATTCCACTCTAACCTCCACCACTCTTCCAAGGGGCATTGACATTGTCTATTTATTCCACTGCGACCTCCACCACTCTTCCAAGGGGCATTAAAACCATCTTGTTAAGCTACAGGTACCTCCACAACTCTTCCATGGGGCATTGATATTGTCTTTTTATTCAACTGCAACCTCCACCACTCTTTCAAGGGGCATTGATTTTGTCTTTTTATTCCACTGCAACCTCCATCACTCTTCCATGTGTCATTAAAACCATCTTGTTAAGCTACAGGTACCTCCACAACTCTTCCATGGGGCATTGATATTGTCTTTTTATTCAACTGCAACCTCCACCACTCTTTCAAGGGGCATTGATTTTGTCTTTTTATTCCACTGCAACCTCCATCACTCTTCCATGTGTCATTAAAACCATCTTGTTAAGCTACTGTGACCTCCAGTTCTCTTCCATGGGGCATTAAAAACATATGGTTAAACCAATCTGAACTCCACAGATCTTCCAAGGGGCATTGATATTGTTTTTTTATTCCACTGTATCCTCCACCACTCTTCCAAGGGGAATTGATATTGTCTTTTTATTCCACTGCGACCTCCACCACTCTTCAAAGGGGCATTAAAACCGTCTTGTTAAGCTACTGTGACCTCCATGTCTCTTCCACAGTGCATTGATATTGTCTTTTTATTCCACTGGAACCTCCAACACTCTTCCAAGGTGAATTGATATTGTCTTTTTATTCCACTGAGACTTCAACCACTCCTTCAAGAAAAATTGACATTGTCAATCCACTTCGACCTCCACCACTCTTCCAAGGGGCATTAAAACAGTCTTGTTAATCTACTGTGACCTCCAAGTCTCTTCCAAGGGCATTAAAACCGTCAATTTAAACCACTCTCAACTCCACAGCTCTTGCAAGGGGCTTTGATATTGTTTTTTATTCCACTGTAACCTCCAGCACTCTTCCAAGGGGCATTGATATTGTCTTTTTATTCCACTGCGACTTTCACCACTCTTTTAATGGGCATTAATATTGTCTTTTTAATCAACTGCGACCTCCACCACTTGTCCAAGGGCCATTGAAACCGTGTTGTTAAGCTACTTTGATCTCCACGTCAATTCCACGGGGCATTAAAACCGTCAATTTAAACCACTCTGAACTCCACAGCTCTTGCAAGGGGCATTGATATTGTCTTTTTATTCCAATGTAACCTCCAGTACTCTTCCAAGGGGCATTGATATTGTCTTTTTATTCCACTGCTAATTCCACCTCTCTTCCTAGGGGCATTAAAACCGTCTTGTTAAGCTACTGTGACCTCCACATCTCTGTCACGGGGCATTGATATTGTCTTTTTCTTCCACTGTGACCTCCACCACTCTTCCAAGGGGCATTGATATTGTCTTTTTATTCCACTGGGACCTTCACCACTCTTCCAAGTGGCATTGATTTTGTCTTTTTAATCCACTGCGACCTCCACCACTCTTCCAAGGGGCATTAAAACCGTATTGTTAAGCTACTATGACCTCCCTGTCTCTTCCAAGGTGCATTAAAACCGTCAATTTAAACCACTCTGAACTCCACAGCTCTTGCAAGAGGCATTGATAATGTCTTTTTATTCCACTGTAACCTACAGCTCTCTTTCAAGGGGCATTGATATTGTCTTTTTATTCCACTACGACTTCCACCACTCTCACAAGTTGCATTAAAAACATCTTGTTTAGCAACTGTAACGTCCATGTCTATTCCACGTTGCATTGATATTATCTTTTTATTCCACTGTATCCTCCACCACTCTTCCAAGGGGTATTGATATTGTCTTTTTAATCCACTGCGACCTCCACCACTCTTCCAATAGGCATAAAAACAGTCTTGTTAAGCTACTGTGACCTCCACTTCTCTTCCAAGGGGCATTAAAACCATATTGTTAAGCTACTGTGACCTCCACGTCTCTTCCACGGGGCATTGATGTTGTCTTTTTATTCCACTGCAACATCCACAACTCTTACATGTGGCATTAAAACCGTCTTGTTAAGCTACTGTGACATCCACGTCTCTTCCAAGGGGCATTAAAACCGTATTGTTAAACCAATCTGAACTCCACAGATCTTCCAAGTGGCATTGATATTGTCTTTTTATTCCACTGTATCCTCCACCACTCTTCCAAGGGGCATTGATATTGTCTTTTTATTCCACTGCGACCTCCACCACTCTTCCAAGGGGCATTAAAACAGTCTTTTTAAGCTACTGTGACCTCCATGTCTCTTCCACAGGGCATTGATATTGTCTTTTTATTCCACTGGAACCTCCAACACTCTTCCAAGTGGCATTGATATTGTCTTTTTATTCCACTGCGACCTCCACCACTCTTTCAAGGGGCATTCACATTGTCTTTTTAATCCACTGCGATCTCCTCCACTCTTCCAAGGGGCATTAAAACCGTCTTCTTAAGCTACTGTCACCTCCACGTCCCTTCCAAGGGGCATTAAATCCTTCAATTTCAACCACTCTGAACTCCACAGCTCTTGCAAGGGGCATTGATATTGTCTTTTTATTCCAATGTAACCTCAAGCACTCTTCCAAGGGGCATTGATATTGTCTTTTTATTCCACTGCAACTTCCACCTCTCTTCCAAGGGGCATTAAAACCATCTTGTTAAGCTATTGTGACCTCCACATCCCTTCCAAGGGGCATTAAAACCGTCAATATAACCACTCTGAACTCCACAGCTCTTGCAAGAGGCATTGATATTGTCTTTTTACTCCACTGTAACCTACAGCACTCTTTCAAGGGGCATTGATATTGTCTTTTTATTCCACTACGACTTCCACCACTCTCACAAGGTGCATTAAAACATCTTGTTTAGCAACTGTAACGTCCATGTCTATTCCACGTTGCATTGATATTATCTTTTTATTCCACTGTATCCTCCACCACTCTTCCAAGGGGTATTGCTATTGTCTTTTTATTCCACTGCGACTTCTACCTCTCTTCTAAGGGGCATTGATATTGTCTTTTTAATCCACTGCGACCTCCACCACTCTTCCAATAGGTATAAAAACAGTCTTGTTAAGCTACTGTGACCTCCACTTCTCTTCCAAGGGGCATTAAAACCATGTTGTTAAGTTACTGTGACCTCCACGTCTCTTCCACGGGGCATTGATGTTGTCTTTTTATTCCACTTCAACATCCACAACTCTTACATGTGGCATTAAAAGCGTCTTGTTAAGCTACTGTGACATCCACGTCTCTTCCAAGGGGCATTAAAACCGCATGGTTAAACCAATCTGAACTCCACAGATCTACCAAGGGGCATTGATATTGTCTTTTTATTCCACTCTATCCTCCACCACTCTTCCAATGGGCATTGATATTGCCTTTTTATTCCACTGCGACCTCCACCACTCTTCCAAGGGGCATTAAAACAGTCTTTTTAAGCTACTGTGATCTCCATGTCTCTTCCACAGGGCATTGATATTGTCTTTTTATTCCACTGGAACCTCCAACACTCTTCCAAGGGGCATTCATAATGTCTTTTTATTCCTCTGCGACCTCCACCACTCTTTCAAGGGGCATTCATATTATCTTTTTAATCCACTGCGACCTCCTCCACTCTTCCAAGGGGCATTAAAACCGTCTTGTTAAGCTACTGTCACCTCCACTTCCCTTCCAAGGGGCATTAAATCCTTCAATTTCAACCACTCTGAACTCCACAGCTCTTGCAAGGGGCATTGACATTGTCTTTTTATTCCAATGTAACCTCAAGCACTCTTCCAAGGGGCATTGATATTGTCTTTTTATTCCACTGCAACTTCCACCTCTCTTCCAAGGGGCATTAAAACCGTCTTGTTAAGCTATTGTGACCTCCACATCCCTTCCAAGGTGCATTAAAACCGTCAATATAACCACTCTGAACTCCACAGCTCTTGCAATAGGCATTGATATTGTCTTTTTACTCCACTGTAACCTACAGCACTCTTTCAAGGGGCATTGATACTGTCTTTTTATTCCACTACGACTTCGACCACTCTCCCAAGGTGCATTAAAAACATCTTGTTAAGCTACTGTGACGTCCATGTCTATTCCACGGGGCATTGATATTGTCTTTTTATTCCACTGTTACCTCCACCACTCTTCCAAGGGATATTGATATTGTCTTTTTATTCCACTGCGACTTCCACCTCTCTTCTAAGGGGCATTGATATTGTCTATTTAATCCACTGCGACCTCCACCACTTTTCCAAGAGGCATTAAAACAGTCTTGTTAAGCTACTGTGACCTCCACATCTCTTCCAAGGGGCATTAAAACCGTCTTGTTAAACCACTCTGAACTCCACAGCTCCTCCAAGGGGCATTGATATTGTCTTTTTATTCCGCTGTAACCTCCACCATCCACCCAAGGGGTATTGATATTGTCTTTTTAATGTACTGCGACCTCCAACACTCTTCCAAGGGGCATTAGGACAATCTGGTTAAACCACTCTGAACTCCATAGCTCTTTCAAGAGGCATTGATATTGTCTTTTTATTTCACTGTAACCTCCATCACTCTTTCAATGGGCATTGATATTGTCTTTTTATTCCACTGCGACGTCCACCACTCTTCCAAGGTGCATTAAAACTGTCTTGTTAAGCTACTGTGACCTCCACGTGTCTTCCAAGGGGCAATAAAACCATCTGTTTAATCCACTCTGAACTTCACATCTCTTCCAAGAGGCATTGGTATTGTCTTTTTTTCCACTCTAACCTCCACCACTCTTCCAAGGGGCATTGACATTGTCTTTTTATTCCACTGCAACCTCCATCATTCTTCCAAGGGGCATTGATATTGTCTTTTCATTCCACTGCCATCTCCACCACTCTTCCAAGGGGCATTGATATTGTCTTTTTAATCCACTGCGACCACCACCACTTTTCCAAGGGGCATTAAAAACGTCTTTTTAAGCTACTGTGACCTCCACGTCACTTCCAATGGGCATTAAAACGGTCTGGTTAAACCACTCTGAACTCCACAGCTCTTCCAAGGGGTATTGGTATTGTCTTTTTATTCCACTCTAATCTACACCACTCTTGCAAGGGGCATTAAAACTGTCTTGTTAAGCTACAGTGACCTCCACATCTCTTCCACGGGGCATTGATATTGTCTTTAAATTCCACTGCAACCTCCACCACTCTTCCTCGGGGCATTAATATTGTCTTTTTAATCCACTGCGACCTCCACCACTCTTCCATGTGTCATTAAAACCATCTTGTTAAGCTACTGTGACCTCCAGGTCTCTTCCATGGGGCATTAAAACCGTATGGTTAAACCAATCTGAACTCCACAGATCTTCCAAGGGGCATTGATATTGTCTTTTTATTCCACTGTATCCTCCACCACTCTTCCAAGGGGAATTGATATTTTCTTTTTATTCCACTGCGACCCCCACCACTCTTCAAAGGGGCATTAAAACCGTCTTGTTAAGCTACTGTGACCTCCATGTCTCTTCCATAGGGCATTGGTATTGTCTTTTTATTCCACTGGAACCTCCAACACTCTTCCAAGGTGCATTGATATTGTCTTTTTATTCCACTGAGACTTCAACCACTCCTTCAAGAAAAATTGACATTGTCTTTTTAATCCACTTCGACCTCCACCACTCTTCCAATGGGCATTAAAAGAGTCTTGTTAATCTACTGTGACCTCCAAGTCTCTTCGAAGGGGCATTAAAACCGTCAATTTAAACCACTCTCAACTCCACAGCTCTTGCAAGGGGCTTTGATATTGTTTTTTATTCCACTGTAAAATCCAGCACTCTTCCAAGGGGCATTGATATTGTCTTTTTATTCCACTGCGACTTTCACCTCTCTTCCATGGGACATTAAAACCGCATTGTTAAGCTACTGTGAAATCCACGTCTCTTTCACGGGGCATTGATATTGTCTTTTTTTTCCACTGTAAACTCCACCACTCTTTCAATGTGCATTGATATTGTCTTTTTATTCCACAGCCACCTCCACCACTCTTCCAAGGAGCATTGATATTGCCTTTTTAATCCACTGCGACCTCCACAACTTTTCCAAGGGGCATTAAAAACGTCTTTTTAAGCTACTGTGACCTCCTCGTCACTTCCAATTCGCATTAAAACCATCTGGTTTAACTACTCTGAACTCCACTGCTCTTCCAAGGGGCATTGATATTGTTCTTTTATTCCACTGCGACCTCCAATACCCTTCCAAGGGGCATTGATATTGTTTTTTTATTCCACTGCGACCTCCACCACTCTTTTAATGGGCATTTATATTGTCTTTTTAAACAACTGCGACCTCCACCACTTGTCCAAGGGCCATTGAAACCGTGTTGTTAAGCTACTTTGACCTCCACGTCAATTCCACGGGGCATTAAAACCGTCAATTTAAACCACTCTGAACTCCACAGCTCTCGCAAGGGGCATTGATATTGTCTTTTTATTCCAATGTAACCTCCAGTACTCTTCCAAGGGGCATTGATATTGTCTTTTTTTTCCACTGCTAATTCCACCTCTCTTCCTAGGGGCATTAAAACCGTCTTGCTAAGCTACTGTGACCTCCACGTCTCTGTCACGGGGCATTGATATTGTCTTTTTCTTCCACTGTGACCTCCACCACTCTTCCAAGGGGCATTGATATTGTCTTTTTATTCCACTGGGAACTTCACCACTCTTCCAAGTGGCATTGATATTGTCTTTTTAATCCACTGCGACCTCCACCACTCTTCCAAGGGGCATTAAAACCGTATTGTTAAGCCACTATGACCTCCATGTCTCTTCCAAGGTGCATTAAAACCGTCAATTTAAACCACTCTGAACTCCACAGCTCTTGCAATAGGCATTGATATTGTCTTTTTATTCCACTGTAACCTACAGCTCTCTTTCAAGGGGCATTGATATTGTCTTTCTATTCCACTACGACTTCCACCACTCTCACAAGTTGCATTAAAAACATCTTGTTTAGCAACTGTAACGTCCATGTCTATTCCACGTTGCATTGATATTATTTTTTTATTCCACTGTATCCTCCACCACTCTTCCAAGGGGTATTGCTATTGTCTTTTTATTCCACTGCGACTTCCACCTCTCTTCTAAGGGGCATTGATATTGTCTTTTTAATCCACTGCGACCTCCACCACTCTTCCAATAGGCATAAAAACAGTCTTGTTAAGCTACTGTGACCTCCACTTCTCTTCCAAGGGGCATTAAAACCATATTGTTAAGCTACTGTGACCTCCACGTCTCTACCACGGGGCATTGATATTGTCTTTTTATTCCACTGCAACATCCACAACTCTTACATGTGGCATTAAAACCGTCTTGTTAAGCTACTGTGACATCCACGTCTCTTCCAAGGGGCATTAAAACCATATGGTTAAACCAATCTGAACTCCACAGATCTTCCAAGGGGCATTGATATTGTCTTTTTATTCCACTGTATCCTCCACCACTCTTCCAAGGGGCATTGATATTGTGTTTTTATTCCACTGCAACCTCCACCACTCTTCCAAGGGGCATTAAAACAGTCTTTTTAAGCTACTGTGACCTCCATGTCTCTTCCACAGGGCATTGATATTGTCTTTTTATTCCACTGGAACCTCCAACACTCTTCCAAGGGGCATTGATATTGTCTTTTTATTCCAATGAGACTTCCACCACTCCTTCAAGGAGCATTGACATTGTCTTTTTAATCCACTTCGACCTCCACCACTCTTCCAAGGGGCATTAAAACAGTCTTGCTAATCCACTGTGACCTCCACGTCTCTTCCAAGGGGCATTAAAACCGTCAATTTAAACCACTCTCAACTCCACAGCTCTTGCAAGCCGCTTTGATATTGTTTTTTATGCCACTGTAACATCCAGCACTCTTCCAAGGGGCATTGATATTGTCTTTTTATTCCACTGCGACTTTCACCTCTTTTCCAAGGGACATTAAAACCGTCTTGTTAAGCTACTGTGACATCCACGTCTCTTTCACGGGGCATTGATATTGTCTTTTTATTCCACTGTAAACTCCACAGATCTTCCAAGGGGCATTAATATTGCCTTTTTATTCCCCTGCCACCTCCACCACTCTTCCAAGGGGCATTGATATTGTCTATTTAATCCACTGCGATCTTCACCACTTTTCCAAAGGGCATTAAAAACGTCTTTTTAAGCTACTGTGACCTCCACGTCAATTACACGGGGCATTAAAACCGTCAATTTAAACCACTCTGAACTCCACAGCTCTGGCAAGGGGAATTGATATTGTCTTTTTATTCCAATGTAACCTCCAGTACTCTTCCAAGGGGCATTGATATTGTCTTTTTATTCCACTACTAATTCCACCTCTCTTCCTAGGGGCATTAAAACCGTCTTGTTAAGCTTCTGTGACCTCCACGTCTCTGTCACGGGGCATTGATATTGTCTTTTTCTTCCACTGTGACCTCCACCACTCTTCCAAGGGGCATTGATATTGTCTTTTTAAACCACTTCGACCTCCACCACTCTTCCAAGGGGCATTAAAACCGTTTTGTTAAGCTACTGTGACCTCCACGTCTCTTCCAAGGTGCATTAAAACAGTCAATTTAAACCACTCTGAACTCCACAGCTCTTGCAAGAGGCATTGATATTGTCTTTTTACTCCACTGTAACCTACAGCACTCTTTCAAGGCTCATTGATATTGTCTTTTTATTCCACTACGACTTCCACCACTCTCCCAAGGTGCATTAAAAACATCTTGTTTAGCTACTGTAACGTCCATATCTATACCACCGGGCATTGATATTGTCTTTTTATTCCACTGTGTCCTCCACCACTCTTCCAAGGGGTATTGATATTGTCTTTTTATTCCACTGCGACTTCCACCTCTCTTCTAAGGGTCATTGATATTGTCTTTTTAATCCATTGCGACCTCCACCACTCTTCCAAGATGCATTAAAACAGTCTTGTTAAGCTACTATGACCTCCACATCTCTTCCTAGGGGCTTTAAAACCGTCTGGTTAAACCACTCTGAACTCCACAGCTCTTCCAAGGGGCATTGATATGATCTTTTTATTCCAGTGTAACCTCCACCATTCTTCCACGGGGTACTGATATTGTCTTTTTAATGCACTGCGACCTCCACCACTCTTCCAAGGGGCATTGATATTGTCTTTTTAAACAACTGCGACCTCCACCTCTCTTACAAGGGGCATTAAAACAGTCTTGTTAAGCTACTGTGACCTCCTCGTCTCTTCTAAGAGGCATGAAAACCGTCTGGTTAAACACTCTGAATTCCACAGCTCTTCCAAGGGGCATTAATATTGTCTTTTTATTCGACTGTAACTTCCACCACTCTTCCAAGCGGCATTGATATTGTCATTTTATTCCACTGTGACCTCCACCACTCTTCCAAGGAGCATTGGTATTGTCTTTTTAATCAAATGCGACCTCCACCTCTCTTCCAAGGCGCATTAAAACCGTCTTGTGAAGCTACTGTGACCTCCACGTCCCTTCCACGGGGCATTGATTTTGTCTTTTTATTCCACTACGACCTCCACCACTCTTCCAAGGGGCATTGATATTGTCTTTTTAATCCAATGCGACCTCCACCACTCTTCCAAGGGGCATTGATATTGTCTTTTCATTCCACTGCGACCTCCACCACTCTTCCAAGGTTCATTGATATTGTCTTTTTAATCCACTGCGACCTCCACCACTCCTCCAAGGGGCATTAAAACAGTCTTGTTAAGCTACTGTGACCTCCTCGTCTCTTCCAAGGGGCTCTAAAACCGATTGGTTAAACCACTCTGTACTCCACAGCTCTTCCAAGGGGCATTGATATTGTCTTTTTATTTCACTGTAACTTCCACCACTCTTTCAAGGGGCATTGATATTGAATTTTTATTCCACTGTGACCTCCACCACTCTTCCAAGGGGCATTAAAACTGTCTTGTTAAGCTACTGTGACCTCCAAGTCTCTTCCAAGGGGCATTAAAACCGTCTGGTTAAACCGATCTGAGCTCCACAGCTCTTCCAAGGGGCATAGATATTGTCTTTTTATTCGACTGTAACCTCCACCACTCTTCCAAGGCTCATTCTAACCGTCTTGTTAAGCTACTGTGATCTCCACGACTCTTCCAAGGGGCATTAAAACCGTCAATTTAAACCACTCTGAACTCCACAGCTCTTGCAAGAGGCATTGATTTTGTCTTTTTAATCCACTGCGACCTCCATCACTCTTCCAAGAAGCATTAAAACCATCTTGTTTAGCTACTGTGACCTCCACGTCTATTCCACTGTGCCTTAAAGCCTTCTGGTTAAACCACTGTGAACTCCACAGCTCTTCCAAGAGGCAATTTTATTGTCTTTTTATTCCACCGTAACCTCCACCACTCTTCCAAGGGGCATTGATATTGTCTTTTTATGTTACTGCGACCTCCACCACTCTTCCAAGGGGACAACAACATTGTCTTTTTATTCCACTGCGACCTCCACCACTCTTACAAGGGTCATTGATATTGTCTTTTTATTCCACTGTAACCTCCACCACTCTTCCAAGGGGCATTGATATTGTCTTTTTATTCCACTGCGACCTCCACCTCTCTTCCAAGTGGCATCAAAACCATCTTGTTAAGCTACTGTGACCTCCAAGTCTCTTCCACGAGGCATTGATATTGTCTTTTTATTCCACTACGACCTCCAAATCTCTTCCAAGGGGAATTGATATTGTCTTTTTATTCCACTGCGACCTCCACCACTCTTCTAAGGGACATTGATATTGTCTTTTTAGTCCACTGCGACCTCCACCACTCTTCCAAGGGGAATTAAAACAGTCTTGATAAGCTACGGAGAACTCCTGGTTTCTTTCAAGGGGCATTAAACCGTCTGGTTAAACCACTCTGTAGTCCACAGCTCTTCCAAGAGGCATTGATATTGTCTTTTTATTCGACTGTAACCTCCACCACTCTTCCAAGGGGAATTGACATTGTCTCTGTTTTCCACTGCGACCTGCACCACTCTTCCAAGGGGCATTGATATTGTCTTTTTATTCCACTGCAACCTCCGCCACTCTTCCAAAGGGCATTAATATTGTCTTTTATTCCACTGTAACCTCCACCACTGTTCTAAGGGCATTAAATCTGTCTTGCTAAGCTACTGTGATGTCCACGTCTCTTCCACAGGGCATTGATATTGTCTTTTTATTCCACTGTAACCTAAACAACTCTTCCAAGGGGCATTGATATTTTCTTTTTATTCCACTGCGACCTCCACCACTCTTCCAAGGTTCATTGATATCGTCTTTTTAATCCATTGCGACCTCCATCTCTCTTCCAAGAAGCATTGAAACCGGCTTGTTAAGCTACTGTGACCTACAAGTCTATTCCACGGTGCATTAAAACTTTCTGGTTAAACCACTGTGAACTTCACAGCTCTTCCAAGGGGCATTAAAACGGTCAATTTAAACCACTCTGAACTCCACAGCTCTTGCAAGAGGCATTGATATTGTCTTTTTATTCCACTGTAACCTCCACCACTCTTCCAAGGGGCATTGATTTTGTCTTTTTAATCCAACTGCGACCTCCATCACTCTTCCAAGAAGCATTAAAACCATCTTGTTTAGCTACTGTGACCTCCACGTCTATTCCACGGTACCTTAAAACCTTCTGGTTAAACCACTGTGAACTCCACAGCTCTTCCAAGGGGCATTGATATTGTCTTTTTATTCCACTGTAACCTCCACCACTATTCCAAGGGGCATTAATATTGTCTTTTTATTTTACTGCGACCTCCACAACTCTTACAAGCGGCATTAATATTGTCCTTTTATTCCACTGCGACCTCCACCACTCTTCAAGGGTCATTGATATTGTCTTTTTATTCCACTGTAACCTCCAGCACTCTTCCAAGGGGCATTGATATTGTCTTTTTATTACACTGCGACCTCCACCTCTCTTCCAAGGGGCATTAAAACTATCTTGTTAAGCTACTGTGACCACCAAGTCTCTTCCACGAGGCACTGATATTGTCCTTTTATTCCACTGTGAACTCCACCACTCTTGCAAGGGGCATTGACATTGTCTATTTATTCAACTGCGACCTCCACCACTCTTCCAATGGGCATTGATATTGTCTTTTTAATCCACCTCAACCTCCACCACTCTTCCAAGGGGCATTAAAGCTGTCTTGTTAAGCTACTGTCACGTACATGTCTATTCCATGGGGCATTGATATTGTCTTTTTATTCCACTGTAACCTCCACCACTCTTCCAAGTGGCATTGACATTGTCTTTTTATTCCACTGCGACTTCCACCTCTCTTCTAAGGGGCATAGATATTGTCTTTTTAATCCACTGCCACCTCCACCACTCTTCCAAGGGGCATTAAAACAGTCTTCTTAAGCTACTGTGACCTCCACGTCTCTTTCAAGGGGCTTTGATATTGTCTTTTTTATCAACTGCGACCTCCACCGCTCTTCCAAGGGGCATTAAAACCGTCTTGCTATGCTACTGAGACCTCCACGTCCTTTCCACGGTGCATTGATATTGTCTTTTTATTTCATTGCGACCTCCACCACTCTTCCAAGGAGCATTAAAACCATCTTGTTAAGCTACTGTGACCTCCAAGTCTCTTCCAAGGGGCATTAAAACCGTCTGGTTAAACCGCTCTGATATCCACAGCATTTCCAAGGGGTATTTACAATGTCTTTTTATTCCATTGTTACCTTCTGCACTCCTCCAAGTGCATTGATATTGTCTTTTTATTCCTTTGCGATGTCCACGACTCTTCCAAGTGGCATTAAAACCGTCTTGTTAAGCTACTGTGACCTCCAAGTTTCTTACACAGGGCATTGATATTGTCTTTTTATTCCACTGTAACCTCAACCAATCTTCCAAGGGGCATTGATATTGTCTTCTTATTCCACTGCGTCCTCCACCATTCTTCTAAGGGGCATTGATATTGTCTTTTAAATCCACAGCGATCTCCAACACTCTTCCAAGGGGCATTAAAACAGTCTTGTTAAGCTACTGTGACCTCCTTGTCTCTTCCAAGGGGCATTAAAACAGTCTGGTTAAACACTCTGAACTCCACAGCTCTTACAAGAGGCATTGATATTGTCTTTTTTTATTCGACTGTAACATCCACCACTCTTTCAAGCGGCATTGATATTGTCTTTTTATTCCACTGTAACCTCCAGCACTCTTCCAAGGGGCATTGATATTGTCTTTTTATTACACTGCGACCTCCACCTCTCTTCCAAGGGGCATTAAAACTATCTTGTTAAGCTACTGTGACCACCAAGTCTCTTCCACGAGGCACTGATATTGTCCTTTTATTCCACTGTGAACTCCACCACTTGCAAGGGGCATTGACATTGTCTATTTATTCAACTGCGACCTCCACCACTCTTCCAATGGGCATTGATATTGTCTTTTTAATCCACCTCAACCTCCACCACTCTTCCAAGGGGCATTAAAGCTGTCTTGTTAAGCTACTGTCACGTACATGTCTATTCCATGGGGCATTGATATTGTCTTTTTATTCCACTGTAACCTCCACCACTCTTCCAAGTGGCATTGACATTGTCTTTTTATTCCACTGCGACTTCCACCTCTCTTCTAAGGGGCATAGATATTGTCTTTTTAATCCACTGCCACCTCCACCACTCTTCCAAGGGGCATTAAAACAGTCTTCTTAAGCTACTGTGACCTCCACGTCTCTTTCAAGGGGCATTAAAACCGTCATGTTAAACCACTCTGAACTCCACAGCTCTTCCAAGTGCCATTGATATTGTCTTTTTATTCCACTGTAATCTTCGCCACTCTTCCATGGGGCATTGATTTTGTCTTTTTATTCCACTGCGACCTCCACCACTCTTCCAATGGGCATTGTTATTGTCTTTTTAGTCCCCTGCAACCTCCACCACTCTTCCAAGGGGCATTAAAACCGTCTTGTTAAGCTACTGTGACCTCCACGTCCCTTCCACAGGGCATTGATATTGTCTTTTTATTCCACTGCGACCTCCACCACTCTTCCAAGGGGCATTGATTTTGTCTTTTTAATCCACTGCGAACTTCACCACTCTTCCAAGGGGAAATAAAACCGTCTTGTTATGCTACTGTGACGTCGACTTCTCTTCCAAGGGGCATTAAAACCATCTGGTTAAACCACTCTGAACTCCACAGCTCTTCCAAGGGGCATTTGTATTGTCTTTTTATTCCACTCTAACCTCCACCACTCTTCCAAGGGACATTGACATTGTCTTTTTATTTCACTGCGACCTCCAACACTCTTCCAAGGGGCATTAAAACCATATTGTTAAGCTACAGTGAACTCCACATCTCTTCCACGGGGCATTGATATTGTCTTTTTATTCCACTGTAACCTCCACCAATCTTCCAAGGGGCATTGATATTGTTTTTTTATTCCAGTGCGACCTCCACCACTCTTCCAAGGGGCATTAAAACCGTCTTGTTAAGTTACTTTGACCTCCACGTCAATTCCAGGGAGCGTTAAAACCGTCTGGTTATACCACTCTGAACTCCACAGCTCTTCCAAGGGGCATTATTATTGTCTTTTTATTCCACTGTAACCTCCACCACTCGTCCAAGGGGCATTGATATTCTCTTTTTATTCCACTGCGACCTCCACCACTCTTCCAAGGGGCATTAAAACCGTCTTGTTAAGCTATTGTGACCTCCACATCTCTTACACGGGGCATTAATATTGTCTTTTTATTTAATTGTAACCTCCACCACTGTTCCAAGGGGCATTGCTATTGTCTTTTTGTTCACTGTAAACTCCATCACTCTTCCAAGGGGCATTGATATTGTCTTTTTATTCAACTGTAACCTCCACCACTCTTCCAAGGGGCATTCATATTGTCTTTTTAATCCACTGCGACCTCCACAACTCTTCCAAAGGACATTAAAACCGTCTTGTTAAGCTACTGTCACCTTCACGTCCCTTCCAAGGGGCATTAAAACCCTCAATTTAAACCACTCTGTGCTCCACAGCTCTTGCAAGGGGCATTAATATTGTCTTTCTATTCCACTGTAACCTCCACCACTCTTCCAAGGGGCATTGATGTTGTCTTTTTATTTTACTGCGACCTCCACCACTCTTCCAAGGGGTATTAATATTGTCTTTTTATTCCACTGTGACCTCCACGTCTCTTCCAAGGGGTATTGATATTGTCTTTTTATTTAATTGGAACCTCCACCACTCTTCCAAGGGGCTTTGATATTGTCTTTTTGTTCCACTGTAACCTCCACCATTCTTCCAAGGGACATTGATATTGTCTTTTTATTCCACTGTAACCTCCACCACTCTTCCAAGGGGCATTGATATTGTCTTTTTCTTCCTCCGTAACCTCCACCACTCTTCCAAGGGGCATTAATATTGTCTTTTTAATCCACTGCGACCTCTACCACTCCTCCAAGGGGCTTTAAAACTGTCTTGATAAGCTTCTGTGATCTCCACGTCTCTTCCAAGGGGCATTAAAACAACATGGTTAAACCACTGTAAATTCCACAGCTTTTCCAAGAGGCATTGATATTGTCTTTTTATTCAACTGTAACCTCCACCACTCTTCCAAGGGGCAATGATATTGTCTTTTTTTTCCACTGCGACCTCCACCACTCTTCCCAGGGGATTTGATTGTCTTTTTAATCCACTGCGACCTCCACCACTCTTCCAAGGGGCATTAAAACCATCTTGTTAAACTACTGTGACCTCCACGTCCCTACCACGGGGCATTGATATTGTCTTTTTATTGCACTGCGACCTCCACCACTCTTCCAAGGGGCATTGATATTGTCTTTTAATCCACTGCGACATTCACCACTCTTCCAAGGAACATTGATATTGTCTTTTTTTTCCACTGTAACCACCACCACTCTTCTAAGGGGCATTGATATTTTCTTCTTATTCCACTGCGACCTCCACCACTCTTCCAAGGGGCATTAAAACCGTCTTGTTAAGCAACTGTGACCTCCACGTCTCTTCCAAGGGGCATTAAAACCGTCAATTTAAACGACTCTGAACTCCACAGCTCTTCCATGGGGCATTGATTTTGTCTTTTTAATCCACTGCGACCTTCATCTCTCTTCCAAGAAGCATTAAAACTGTGCTGTTTAGCTACTGTGACCTCCACTTCTATTCCACGGTGCCTTAAAACCTTCTGGTTAAACCACTGTGAACTTCACAGCTCTTCCATGGAGCAGTGATATTGTCTTTTTTATTCCACTGTAACCTCCACCACTCTTCCAAGGGGCATTGATGTTTTTTTTATTTTACTTCGACCTCCACCACTCTTTCAAGAGGCATTAATATTGTCTATTTATTCCACTCCGACCTCCACCACTCTTCCAAGGGTCATTGATATTGTCTTTTTATTCCTCTGTAACCTCCACCACTCTTCCAAGGGGCATTGATATTGTCTTTTTATTCCACTGCGACCTCCAACTCTCTTCCAAGGGGCATTAAAACCATCTTGTTAAGCTACTGTGACCTCCAAGTCTCTTCCACGAGGCATTGATATTGTCTTTTTATTCCACTGCGACCTCCACATCTCTTCCAAGTGGAATTGATACTGTCTTTTTATTCCACTACGACCTCCACCACTCTTCTAAGGGGCATTGATATTGTCTTTTTAATTCACTGCTACCTCCACCACTCTACCAAGGGGCATTAAAACAGTTTTGATAAGCTACTGTGACCTCCACATCTCTTCCAAGGGGCATTAAAACCGTCTGGTTAAACCACTCTGAACTCCACAGCTCTTCCAAGAGGCATTGATATTGTCTTTTTATTCCACTGTAACCACCACCACTCTTCCAAGGGGCATTGATTTTGTCTTTTTAATCCACTGCGACCTCCATCACTCTTCCAATAATCATTGATATTGTCTTTTTATTTTTCTGCGACCTCCACCACTCTTCCAAGGGGCATTAATATTGTCTTTTTATTCCACGGTGCCTTAAAACCTTCTGGTTAAACCATTGTGAACTCCACAGCTCTTCCAAGGGGCATTGATAATGTCTTTTTATTCCACTCTAACCTCCACCACTCTTCCAAGGGGCGTTGATATTGTCTTTTTATTTTACTGCGACCTCCACCACTCTTCCAAGGGGCATTGATATTGTCTCTCTTTTCCACTGCGATCTCCACCAGTCTTCCAAGGGGCATTAAAACCGTATTGTTAAGCTACTGAGACCTCCTAGTATCTTCCAAGGGGCATTAAAACCGTCTGGTTAAACCGCTCTGCGCTCCACAGCTCTTCCAAGGGGCATTGACAATGTCTTTTTATTCCATTGTAACCTTCTGCACTCTTTCAAGTGCATTGATATTGTCTTTTTATTCCTCTGCGACGTTCACGACTCTTCCAAGGGGCATTAAAGCCGTCTTGTTAAGCTACTGTGACCTCCAAGTTTCTTACACAGGGCATTGATATTGTCTTTTTATTCCACTGTAACCTCCATCACTCTTCCAAGGGGCATTGATATTGTCTTTTTATTCCCCTGTAACCTCCACCAATCTTCCAAGGGGCATTGATATTGTCTTTTTATTCCACTGCGACCTCCACCACTCTTCTAAGGGGCATTGATATTGTCTTTTAAATCCACAACGATCTCCACCACTCTTCCAAGGGGCATTAAAACAGTCTTGTTAAGCTGCTGTGACTTCCTCGTCTCTTCCAAGGGGCATTAAAACCGTCTGGTTAAACACTCTGAAATCCACAGCTCTTACAAGAGGCATTGATATTGTCTTTTTATTCGACTGTAACACCCACCACTCTTCCAAGCGGCATTGATATTGTCTATTTATTCCACTGCGACCTCCACCACTCTTCCAAGGGGTATTGATATTGTCTTTTTAATCCACTGCGACCTCTACCACTCCTCCAAGGGGCTTTAAAACTGTCTTGATAAGCTTTTGTGACCTCCACGTCTCTTCCAATGGGCATTAAAACAGCATGGTTAAACCACTGTAAACTCCACAGCTTTTCCAAGAGGCATTGATATTGTCTTTTTATTCAACTGTAACCTCCACCTCTCTTCCAAGGGGCATTGATATAGTCTTTTTAATCCACTGCGACCTCCAACACTCTTCCAAGGGGCATTAAAACCGTCTTGTTAAACTACTGTGACCTCCACGTCCCTACCAGGGGGCACTGATATTGTCTTTTTATTACACTGCGACCTCCACCACTCTTCCAAGGGGCATTGACATTGTCTTTTAATCCACTGCGACCTCCACCACTCTTCCAAGGGACTTTAATATTGTCTTTTTTTTCCACTACGACATTCACCCCTCTTCCAGGAACATTGATATTGTCTTTTTTTTCCACTGTAACCACCACCACTCTTCTAAGGGGCATTGATATTTTCTTCTTATTCCACTGCGACCTCCACCATTCTTCCAAGGGGCATCGATAATGTCTTTTTAATACACTGCCACCTCCACCACTCTTCCAAGGGGCATTAAAACCGTCTTGTTAAGCAACTGTGACCTCCACGTCTCTTCCAAGGGGCAGTAAAACCGTCAATTTAAACCACTCTGAACTCCACAGCTCTTCCATGGGGCATTGATATTGTCTTTTTAATCCACTGCGACCTCCATCTCTCTTCCAAGAAGCATTAAAACTGTGTTGTTTAGCTACTGTGACCTCCACGTCTATTCCACGGTGCCTTAAAACCTTCTGGTTAAACCACTGTGAACTCCACAGCTCTTCCATGGGGCATTGATATTGTCTTTTTATTCCACTGTAACCTCCACCACTCTTCCAAGGGGCATTGATATTTTTTTTTATTTTACTTCGACCTCCACCACTCTTTCAAGGGGCATTAATATTGTCTTTTTATTCCACTCCGACCTCCACCACTCTTCCAAGGGTCATTGATATTGTCTTTTTATTCCACTGTAACCTCCACCACTCTTCCAAGGGGCATTTATTTTGTCTTTTTATTCCACTGCGACCTCCAACTCTCTTCCAAGGGGCATTAAAACCATCTTGTTAAGCTACTGTGACCTCCAAGTCTCTTCCACGAGGCATTGATATTGTCTTTTTATTCCACTGCAACCTCCACATCTCTTCCAAGTGGAATTGATACGGTCTTTTTATTCCACTACGACCTCCACCACTCTTCTAAGGGGCATTGATATTGTCTTTTTAATCCACTGCTACCTCCACCACACTACCAAGGGGCATTAAAACAGTTTTGATAAGCTACTGTGACCTCCACATCTCTTCCAAGGGGCATTAAAACCGTCTGGTTAAACCACTCTGAACTCCACAGCTCTTCCAAGAGGCATTGATATTGTATTTTTACTCGACTGTAACCTCCACCTCTCTTCCAAGGGGCATTAAATCCGTCTTGTTAAGCCACTGTGACCTCCACGTCTCTTCCATGGGGCATTAAAACCGTCAATTTAAACCACTCTGAACTCCACAGCTCTTGCAAGAGGCATTGATATTGTCTTTTTATTCCACTGTAACCTCCACCACTCTTCCAAGGGGCATTGATTTTGTCTTTTTAATCCACTGCGACCTCCATCACTCTTCCAATAATCATTGATATTGTCTTTTTATTTTTCTGCGACCTCCACCACTCTTCCAAGGGGCATTAATATTGTCTTTTTATTCCACGGTGCCTTAAAACCTTCTGGTTAAACCATTGTGAACTTCACAGCTCTTCCAAGGGGCATTGATAATGTCTTTTTATTCCACTCTAACCTCCACCACTCTTCCAAGGGGCGTTGATATTGTCTTTTTATTTTACTGCGACCTCCACCACTCTTCCAAGGGGCATTGATATTGTCTCTCTTTTCCACTGCGATCTCCACCAGTCTTCCAAGGGGCATTAAAACCGTATTGTTAAGCTACTGAGACCTCCTAGTCTCTTCCAAGGGGCATTAAAACCGTCTGGTTAAACCGCTCTGCGCTCCACAGCTCTTCCAAGGGGCATTGACAATGTCTTTTTATTCCATTGTAACCTTCTGCACTCTTTCAAGTGCATTGATATTGTCTTTTTATTCCTCTGCGACGTTCACGACTCTTCCAAGGGGCATTAAAGCCGTCTTGTTAAGCTACTGTGACCTCCAAGTTTCTTACACAGGGCATTGATATTGTCTTTTTATTCCACTGTAACCTCCATCACTCTTCCAAGGGGCATTGATATTGTCTTTTTATTCCGCTGTAACCTCCACCAATCTTCCAAGGGGCATTGATATTGTCTTTTTATTCCACTGCGACCTCCACCACTCTTCTAAGGGGCATTGATATTGTCTTTTAAATCCACAACGATCTCCACCACTCTTCCAAGGGGCATTAAAACAGTCTTGTTAAGCTGCTGTGACTTCCTCGGCTCTTCCAAGGGGCATTAAAACCGTCTGGTTAAACACTCTGAAATCCACAGCTCTTACAAGAGGCATTGATATTGTCTTTTTATTCGACTGTAACATCCACCACTCTTCCAAGCAGCATTGATATTGTCTATTTATTCCACTGCGACCTCCACCACTCTTCCAAGGGGTATTGATATTGTCTTTTTAATCCACTGCGACCTCTACCACTCCTCCAAGGGGCTTTAAAACTGTCTTGATAAGCTTTTGTGACCTCCACGTCTCTTCCAATGGGCATTAAAACAGCATGGTTAAACCACTGTAAACTCCACAGCTTTTCCAAGAGGCATTGATATTGTCTTTTTATTCAACTGTAACCTCCACCACTCTTCCAAGGGGCATTGATATAGTCTTTTTAATCCACTGCGACCTCCACCACTCTTCCAAGGGGCATTAAAACCGTCTTGTTAAACTACTGTGACCTCCACGTCCCTACCAGGGGGCACTGATATTGTCTTTTTATTACACTGCGACCTCCACCACTCTTCCAAGGGGCATTGATATTGTCTTTTTATTCCACTGTAACCTCCACCACTCTTCCAAGGGGCATTGATTTTGTCTCTCTTTTCCACTGCGATCTCCACCAGTCTTCCAAGGGGCATTAAAACCGTATTGTTAAGCTACTGAGACCTCCTAGTCTCTTCCAAGGGGAATTAAAACCGTCTGGTTAAACCGCTCTGCGCTCCACAGCTCTTCCAAGGGGCATTGACAATGTCTTTTTATTCCATTGTAGCCTTCTGCACTCTTCCAAGTGCATTGATATTGTCTTTTTATTCCTCTGCAACGTTCATGACTTTTCCAAGGGGCATTAAAGCCGTCTTGTTAAGCTACTGTGACCTCCAAGTTTCTTACACAGGGCATTGATATTGTCTTTTTATTCCACTGTAACCTCCATCACTCTTCCAAGAGGCATTGATATTGTCTTTTTATTCCACTGTAACCTCCACCAATCTTCCAAGGGGCATTGATATTGTCTTTAAAATCCACTGCGACCTCCACCACTCTTCTAAGGGGCATTGATATTGTCTTTTAAATCCAAAACGATCTCCACCACTCTTCCAAGGGGCATTAAAACAGTCTTGTTAAGCTACTGTGACCTCCTCGTCTCTTCCAAGGGGTATTAAAACCGTCTGGTTAAACACTCTGAACTCCACAACTCTTACAAGAGGCATTGATATTGTCTTTTTATTCGACTGTAACATCCACCACTCTTCCAAGCGGCATTGATATTGTCTATTTATTCCACTGCGACCTCCACCACTCTTCCAAGGGGCATTGATATTGTCTTTTTAATCAACTGCGACCTCCACCTATCTTCCAAGGGGCATTAAAACCGTCTTGTGAAGCTACTGTGACCTCCAAATCCCTTCAACGGGGCATTGATATTGTCTTTTTATTCCACTGCGACCTCCAACACTCTTCCAAGGGGCTTTGATATTGTCTTTTTTATCCACTGCGACCTCCACCACTCTTCCAATGGGCATTAAAACAGTCTTGTTATGCTACTGTGACCTCCACGTCCCTTCCACGGTGCATTAATATTGTCTTTTTATTCCATTGCGACCTCCACCTCTCTTAGAAGGGGCATTAAAACCGTATTGTTAAGCTACTGTGACCTTCAAGTCTCTTCCAAGGGGCATTAAAATCGTCTGGTTAAACTGCTCTTAGCTCCACCACTCTTCCAAGGGGCATTAAAACCGTCTTGTTAAGCTACTGTGACCCCCAAGTTTCTTACACAGGGCATTGATATTGTCTTTTTATTCCACTGTAACCTCCATCACTCTTCTAAGGGGCATTGATATTGTCTTTTAAATCCACAGCGATCTCCACCACTCTTCCAAGAGGCATTAAAAAAGTCTTGTTAAGCTACTATGACCTCCTCGTCTGTTCCAAGGGGCATTAAAACCGTCTGGTTAAACACTCTGAACTCCACCGCTCTTACAAGAGGCATTGATATTGTCTTTTTATTCGACTGTAACATTCACCACTCTTCCAAGGGGCATTGATATTGTCTATTTATTCCACTGCGACCTCCACCACTCTTCCAAGGGGCATTGATATTGTCTTTTTAATCAACTGCGACCTCCACCTCTCTTCCAGGAGGCATTAAAACCGTCTTGTGAAGCTACTGTGACCTCCACGTCCCTTCCACGGGGCATTGATATTGTCTTTTTATTCCATTGCGACCTCCACCACTCTTCCAAGGGGCATTGATATTGTCTTTTTAATCCACTGTGACCTCCACGTCTCTTCCAAGGGGCATTAGAAACGTCAATTTAAACCACTCTGAACTCCATAGCTCTTCCAAGGAGCACTGGTATTGTCTTTTTATTCCACTCTAACCTCCACCACTCTTCCAAGGGGCATTGACATTGTCTATTTATGCCACTGTGACCTCCATCACTCTTCCAAGGGGCATTAAGACCATCTTGTTAAGCTACAGTGACCTACATAACTCTTCCAGGGGGCATTGATATTGACTTTTTATTCCACTGTAACCTCCACCACTCTTCCAAGGGGCATTGATTTTGTCTTTTTATTCCACTGCGACCTCTACCACTCTTCCAATGGGCATTGATATTGTCTTTTTAATCCACTGCAACCTCCATCACTCTTCCAAGGGGCATTAAAGCCGTCTTGTTAAGCTACTGTCACGTCCATGTTTATTCCACGGGGCATTGATATTGTCTTTTTATTCCACTGTATCCTCCACCACTCTTCCAAGTGGCATTGCAATTGACTTTTTATTCCACTGCGACTTCCATCTCTCTTCCAAGGGGCATTAAAACAGTCTTGTTAAGCTACTGTGACCTCCACGTCTCTTCCAAGGGGCATTAACACCATCTGGTTAAACCACTCTGAACTCAACAGCTTTTCAAGGGGCATTGATATTGTCTTTTTATTCCACTCTAACCTCCACCAATCTTCCAAGGGGCATTGATTTTGTCTTTTTATTCCACTGCGACGCGACCTCCACCACTCTTCCAATGGGCATTGTTATTGTCTTTTTAATCCCCTGCAACCTCCACCACTCTACCAAGGCGTATTAAAGCCGTCTTGTTAAGCTAATGTGACCTCCCCGTCCCATCCACAGGGCATTGATATTGTCTTTTTATTCCACTGCGACCTCCACCACTTTTCCAAGGGGCATTCATATTGTCTTTTTAATCCACTGCAAACTCCACCACTCTTCCAAGGGACATTAAAACCGTCTTGTTTAGCTACTGTGACCTCCATGTCTATTCCACGGTGCCTTAAAACCTTCTGGTTAAACCACTGTGAACTCCACAGCTCTTCCAAGGGGCATTGATATTGTCTTTTTATTCCACTGTAACCTCTACCACTCTTCCAAGGGGCATTGATATTGTCTTTTTATTCCACTGCGACCTCCACCTCTCTTCCAAGGGGCATTAAAACCATCTTGTTAAGCTACTGTGACCTCCAAGTCTCTTCCACGAGGCATTGATATTGTCTTTTTATTCTACTGCGACCTCCACATCTCTTCCAAGTGGAATTGATATTGTTTTTTTATTCCACTGCGACCTCCACCACTCTTCTAAGGGGCATTGATATTGTCTTTTTAATCCACTGCGACCTCCACCACACTTCCAAGGGGCATTAAAACAGTTTTCATAAGCTACTGTGACCTCCACGTCTCTTCCAAGGGGTATTAAAACCGTCTGGTTAAACCACTCTGAACGCCACAGCTCTTCCAAGAGGCATTGATATTGTCTTTTTATTCAACTATAACCTCCACCACTCTTCCAAGGGGCATTAATACCGTCTTGTTAAGCTACGGTGACCTCCACGTCTCTTCCAAGGGGCATTAAAACCGTCAATTTAAAACACTCTGAACTCCACAGCTCTTGTAAGATGCATTTATATTGTCTTTTTATTCCACTGTAACCTCCACCACTCTTCCAAGTGGCATTGACATTGACTTTTTATTCCACTGCGTCTTCCACCTCTCTTCCAAGGGGCATTAAAACAGTCATGTTAAGCTACTGTGACCTCTTCCAAGGGGCATTAAAACCATCTGGTTAAACCACTCTGAACTCCACAGCTCTTCGAAGGTGCATTGTTATTGTCTTTTTATTCCAGTGTAACCTCCACCACTCTTCCAAGGGGCATTGATTTTGTCTTTTTATTCCACTGCGACCTCCACCACTCTTCCAATGGGCATTGTTATTGCCTTTTTAATCCCCTGCAACCTCCACCACTCTACCAAGGCTCATTAAAACCATCTTGTTAAGCTACTGTGACCTCCACGTCCCATCCACGGGGCATTGATATTGTCATTTTATTCCACTGCGACCTCCAGCACTCTTCCAAGGGACATTCATATTGTCTTTTTAATCCACTACAAACTCCACCACTCTTCCAAGGGACATTAAAACCGTCTTGTTTAGCTACTGTGACCTCCATGTCTATTCCACGTTGCCTTAAAACCTTCTGGTTAAACCACTGTGAACTCCACAGCTCTTCCAAGTGGCATTGATATTGTCTTTTTATTCCACTGTAACCTCCACCACTCTTCTAAGAGGCATTGATATTGTCTTTTTATTTTACTGCCACCTCCACCACTCTTCCAAGGGGCATTAAAACCGTCTGGTTAAACCACTCTGAACGCCACAGCTCTTCCAAGAGGCATTGATATTGTCTTTTTATTCGACTGTAACCTCCACCACTCTTCCAAGGGGCATTAAAACCGTCAATTTAAACCACTCTGAACTCCACAGCTCTAGTAAGATGCATTGATATTGTCTTTTTATTCCACTGTAACCTCCACCACTCTTCCAAGGGGCATTGATTTTGTCTTTTTAATCCACTGCGACCTCGATCACTCTTCCAAGAAGCATTGAAACCGTCTTGTTTAGCTACTGTGACCTCCACGTCTATTCCACGGTGCCTTAAAATCTTCTGGTTAAACCACTGTGAACTCCACAGCTCTTCCAAGAGGCATTGATATTGTCTTTTATTCCACTGTAACCTCCACCACTCTTCAAAGGGGCATTGATATTGTCTTTTTATTTTACTGCTACCTCCACCACTCTTACAAGGGGCATTAATATTGTCTTTTATTCCACTGCGACCTCCACCACTCTTCCAAGGGTCATTGATATTGTCTTTTTATTCCACTGTAACCTCCACCTCTCTTCCAAGGGGCATTAAAACCATCTTGTTGAGCTACTGTGACCTCCAAGTCTCTAACATGAGGCATTGATATTGTCTTTGTATTCCACTGCGACCTCCACATCTCTTCCAAGGGGAATTGATATTGTCTTTTTATTCCACTGCGACCTCCACCACTCTTCTAAGGGGCATTGAAATTGTCTTTTTAATCCACTGCGACCTCCACAACTCTTCCAAGGGGCATTTAAACAGTCTTGATAAGCTACTGTGACCTCCAAGTCTCTTCCAAGGGGCATTAAACCGTCTGGTTAAACCACTCTGTACACCACAGCTCATCAAAGGGGCATTGATATTGTCTTTTTATTCCACTATAACCTCCACTACTTTTCCTATGGGAATTGATATTGTCTTTTTATTATTATTATTATTTATTATTATAGCGCCATTTATTCCATGGCGCTTTACATGTGATAGGGATATACATAACAAAAGCATTTACATAATCTTAACAAAACGAGTCAGCGACTGGTACTGGAGGAGCGAGGACCCTGCCCGCGAGGGCTCACATTCTAGAAGGGATGGGTGAGGATGCATTAGGTGAGGGTAGAGCTGGTTGCACAGCGGTGGTTACTGCAGGTTGTAGGCTTGTCGGAAGAGGTGGGTCTTCAGGTTTCTTTTGAAGGTTTCCGCGGTCGGCAAGAGTCTGATGTGTTGGGATAGAGAGTTCCAGTGTATGGGGGATGCATGGGAGAAATCTTGTATGCGATTGTGGGAGGAGGAGATAAGAGGGAAGTAGAGAAGGAGGTCTTGTGAGGATCGGAGGTTGCATGCAGGTAAGTACCGGGAGACTAGGTCACAGATGTATGGGGGAGACAGGTTGTGGATGGCTTTGTATGCCATTGTTAGAGTTTTGAACTTTATTCTCTGGGCAATGGGGGGCCAGTGAAGAGATTGACAGAGAGGAGAGGCCGGGAATAGCGGGGGGACAGGTGAATTAGTCGAGCAGCAGAGTTTAGGATAGATTGGAGAGGCGCAAGAGTGCTGTAAGGGAAGCCACTGAGCAGGAGGTTGCAGTAGTCGAGGCGGGATATGATAAGGGCATGCACTAGTGTTTTTGCAGAGTCTTTGCTGAGGAATGCACGGATCTGGGAGATGTTTTTGAGTTGGAGTCAGCAGGAAGTGGAAATGGCTTGGATATGTGGCTTGAAGGAGAGATCAGAGTCCAAGGTTACTCCAAGGCAGCGAGCTTTTGGGACTGGGGAGAGTGAACAGCCATTGATGTTGATGGCTAGGTCAGATGAGGGGTGTGAATGAGAGGGTGGAAAGATGATGAACTCTGTTTTATCCATGTTGAGTCTTAGAAATCTGTCAGAGAAGAAGGATGACATGGCGGACAGACATTGTGGGATTTTGGTTAGTATGGAGGAGATTTTGGGTCCAGAGAGGTAGATCTGTGTGTCGTCAGCATAGAGGTGATACTGAAAACCGTGAGACTCTATGAGATGTCTCAGGCCAAAGGTGTAGATGGAGAAGAGCAGAGGTCCTAGAACTGAACCTTGGGGGACACCGACAGATAGGGGGCGAGATGAGGAGGTGGTGCGTGAGTGGGAGACGCTGAATGTCCTGTCTGTTAAGTATGAGGAGAACCAAGATAGAGCCAAGTCCGTGATTTCAAGAGATGAAAGAATCTGGAGTAAGAGGGAATGGTCCACTGTGTCAAAGGCAGATGACAGGTCCAGAAGGAGGAGGATGGAGTAGTGTCGCTTGGATTTGGCATTTAGTAGGTCGTTGGTGACTTTGGTCAGGGCAGTTTCAGTCGAGTGATGCGGTCGGAAGCCAGATTGTAGGCGGTCGAAGAGGGAGGAGGAGAGGTGGGAGGACAGTTCAAGGTGGACATGTTGTTCTAGTAGTTTTGGGGCAAAGGGGAAGAGTGATATGGGGTGGTAGCTAGTCAGAGAGGAAGGGTCAAGGGAGGGCTTTTTGAGGATGGGTGTGATTGCGGCATGTTTGAAACATGAGGGGAAGACACTGGTTGTTAGTGACAGATTGAAGAGGTGGGTTAGGGTTGGGATGAAGACTGTGGTAAGGTTAGTGATGAAGTGGGATGGGATTGGGTCAAGTTCGCAGGTGGTGAGGTGTGATTTGGAGAGTAAAGAGGAGATTTGACCTTCTGTAATGGTGGAGAAGTGGGGTTTGGAGGAGGAGGGTTGAATAGATATGAGGACTTTATGTGTGGACTTTAGGCAAAAGTTTTGTCTGATGGTGTCAATCTTCTGTTTGAAGAATGAGGCAAAGTCGTCGGCTGAGATGAGAGAAGAGGGAGGAGGTGCTGGGGGATGAAGGAGAGAGTTGAAAGTTTTAAATAGCTGTTTAGGGTTGTGAGATAGGGAGGATATGAGAGATGAGAAGTAGGTTTGTTTTGCTGTAGTGAGTGCGGACTTGAAATTAGTGAAGGATTGCTTGAATTCGATGAAGTGCTCGATGGAGTGAGACCTTTTCCATCTCCTCTCCGCAACCATGGAGGCCCGGCGCAGTTCTTTAGTAAGTTTAATGTGCATGGGTTGCCTGTTGAATGTGCGAGATGTGGTGTGTGTGAGAGGGGCGATCGAGTCTAGAGCTGCAGCTATTGTGGTGTTATATGAAGCAGCAGCAACGTCTGCATCGTGTAAGGAATTTATGTCTGTAAGAGGGAGGAGGGATTCAGAGAGTGAGTGTAAGTCAAGGTGTTTGAGATTTCTGCGAGGGTATGCAAATTTGTGGAGTGGGGATTGTTGTCCCGGGGAGGAGAGAGAAGAGAATGTAAGTAGGCTGTGATCAGAGAGAGGGAGAGGTGAGTTAGAGAGGTTAGATAGGGAACAGAGGCGGGTGAAGATGAGATCCAGTGTGTGGCCATCTTTGTGGGTGGGTGTGGAAGACCATTGAGTGAGTCCGAAGGAGGAAGAGAGAGATATGAACTTAGAGACAGACGAGTGGGAAGTGTTAATGGGGATGTTGAAGTCACCCATTATGATAGTGGGGATGTCAGTGGAGAGAAAGTGAAGCAGCCAGGTGGTGAAGTGGTCTAAGAAGGTGGTGGCTTGCCCTGGGGGTCGGTAAATGACAGCCAGTTGGAGGTTGGAGGGGGAATAGATGCGCACACAGTGCACCTCAAAAGAGGGGAGTGTAACGGAGGGTGGCAGTGGGATTTGGGTGAAAGCGCAGTGTTCTGATAGGAGAAAAGCTACGCCTCCGCCATGTTTGCTATTGGGGCGGGGGGGTGTGGGAAAGGTGGAATCCGCCATATGAAAGTGCAGCTGGGGAGGCTGTGTCAGAGGGGGTAAGCCAGGTTTCAGTGATGGCGAGGAAGGAAAGTTTGTTTGTAATGAAAAGATTGTGGATGAAGGAAAGTTTGTTGCAGACAGAGCGAGCGTTACATAGAGTTCCTGTTAGAGCAACTAAGGGAGTGGGGATTGGTGGATGGGTATGAGGTTAGAAGGGTTGCGATAGTTTGTGGAAGGTCGTGGATAGTAGGAAGAAGCAACTGTGCGGATATGGCGAGGAGGACCAGGATTTGGAGAGATATCTCCAGCAGTGAGGAGGAGCAGAGAAAGTGTTAGCAGGTGGGAGCAAGAGAGAGCATGAGGTGGCTGTCTGTGTTTGGAGATCCAGGATTGAATGTTTAGGAATAATTTGGAGGAGGAGGTGAGATGAATGGGGAGGATGGAGGGAGAGATGAAGAGTTTCTTACTAGGTGGAGGGATTTGAGGGGTTACTAGAAAGTGGAGAACTATACAGGAAAAAGTGAGAGCTAACAGAAGCATAGTTAAAAGAGAGTAAGTGGTCAAAGTGTTGGTTACCTGACTCCAGCCCTGACTAACTGCCTCTGAAATAATTGCCACTTATCTCCGAAGCCACTTTGCACAAGAAGATGCGTGCACACCCCTTCACGCGTGCACCCCTTGCAGAGCTTCTAAATATATAGGGCACATTAAACTATCAGGTGAAGGGCATTGTGGGAGCTGCATATGGCTAAATTAGCAGTGGGTTGTCTCACCAGGAGATGGCTGGGTGATCAAACACAGAGCTAGGACTCTAGTCTCTGCAGTTTAGCACCTCTAAAAATCAGATAAGATCTATAGTGGGGAAGGGACAGACATATGTGGGTATTGAATGGAGTGGGACAGATAAAGCAGAGAAGTTATGCAGAGCATGTACCAGTGAGGTGAATCAGCAAAGCAGAGCATTAGATTACAGCAGACACAGCAAGAAGAGAAGTTATGTAGAGCATGTACCAGTGAGATGAATCAGCAAAGCAGAGCATTAGATTACAGCAGACACAGCAAGCAGAGAAGTTATGCAGAGCATGTACCAGTGAGGTTATTCCACTGCGACCTCCACCACTCTTCCAAGGGGCATTGATATTGTCTTTTATTCCACTGTAACCTCCACCACTGTTCTAAGGGGCATTAAAAGCGTCTTGTTAAGCTACTGTGACCTTCACGTCTCTTCCACAGGGCATTGTTATTGTCTTTTTATTCCACTGCGACCTCCACCACTCTGCCAAGGGGCATTGATATTGTCTTTTTATTCCACTGCAACCTCCACCACTCTTCCAAGGGGCATTGATATTGTCTTTTTATTCCACTGCGACCTCCACCACTCTTCCAAGGGGCATTAAAACCGTCTTGTTAAGCTACTGTGACCTCCACGTCTCTTCCAAGGGGCACTAAAACCGTTTGGTTTAACCACTCTGTACTCCACAGCTCTTCCAAGGGGCACTGATATTGTCTTTTTATTTCACTGTAACTTCCACCACTCTTTCAATGGGCATTGATATTGTCTCTGTTTTCCACTGCGACCTCCACCACTCTTCAAATGGTCTTTGATATTGACTTTTTTATCCACTGCGACCTCCACCACTCTTCCAATGGGCATTTAAACCATCTTGTTATGCTACTGTGACCCCCACGTCCCTTCCACTGGGCATTGATATTGTCTTTTTATTCCATTGCGACCTCCACCACTCTTCCAAGGGGCATTAAAACCGTCTTGTTAAGCTACTGTGACCTACAAGTCTCTTCCAAGGGGCATTAAAAACGTCTGGTTAAACCGCACTGAGCTCCACAGCTCTTCCAAGGGGCATTGACAATGTCTTTTTATTCCATTGTAACCTTCTGCACTCTACCAAGTGCATTGATATTGTCTTTTTATTTCTCTGCGACGTCCACAACTCTTCCAAGGGGCATTAAAACCGTCTTGTTAAGCTACTGTGACCTCCAAGTTTCTTACACAAGGCATTGATATTGTCTTTTTATTCCACTGTAACCTCCACCACTCTTCCAAGGGGCATTGATATTGTCTTTTTATTCCACTGTAACCTCTACCAATCTTCCAAGGCGCATTGATATTGTCTTTTTATTCCACTGCGACCTCCACCACTCTTCTAAGGGGCATTGAAATTGTCTTTTAAATCCACAACGATCTCCACCACTCTTCCAAGTGGCATTAAAACAGTCTTGTTAAGCTACTGTGACCTCCTCGTCTCTTCCAAGGGGCATTAAAACCGTCTGGTTAAACACTCTGAACTCCACAGCTCTTACAAGAGGCATTGATATTGTCTTTTTATTCGACTGTAACATCCACAACTCTTGCAAGCGGCATTGATATTGTCTTTTGATTCCACTGCGACCTCCACCACTCTTCCAAGGGGCATTGATATTGTCTTTTTAATCAACTGCGACCTCCACCTCTCTTCCAAGGTGCATTAAAACCGTCTTGTGAAGCTACTGTGTCCTCCACGTCCCTTCCACGGGGCATTGATATTGTCTTTTTATTCCACTGCGACCTCCACCACTCTTCCAAGGGGTATTGATATTGTCTTTTTAATCCACTGTGACCTCCACCACTCTTCCAAGGGGCATTGATATTGTCTTTTTAATCCACTGTGACCTCCACGTCTCTTCCAAGGGGCATTAAAACCGTCAATTTAAACCACTCTGAACTCCACAGCTCTTCCAAGGAGCACTGGTATTTTCTTTTTATTCCACTCTAACCTCCACCACTCTTCCAAGGGGCATTGACATTGTTTATCTATTCCACTGCGACCACCACCACTCTTCCATGGGGCATTAAGACCACCTTGAAAGCTCCAGTGACCTCCACAACTCTGCCATGGGGCATTGATTTTGTCTTTTTATTCCACTGTAACCTCCACCACTCTTCCAAGGGGCATTGATTTTGTATTTTTATTCCACTGTGACCTCTACCACTCTTCCAATGGGCATTGATATTCTATTTTTAATCCACTGCAACCTCCACCACTCTTCCAAGGGGCATTAAAGCCGTCTTGTTAAGCTACTGTCACGTTCATGTCTATTCCACGGAGCATTGATATTTTCTTTTTATTCCACTGTAACCTCCACCACTCTTCCAAGTGCCATTGCCATTGTCTTTTTATTCCACTGCGACCTCCACCACTCTTCCAAGGGGCATTAAACAGTCTTGTTAAGCTATTGTGACCACCACGTCTCTTCCAAGGGGCATTAAAACCGTCTGGTTAAACCACTCTGAACTCCACAGCTCTTCCAAGGGGCATTGATATTGTCTTTTTATTCCACTGTAACCTCCACCACTCTTCCAAGGGGCATTGATTTTGTCTTTTTATTCCACTGCGACCTCCACCACTCTTCCAATGGGCATTGTCATTGTCTTTTGAATCCAATGCAACCTCCACCACTCATCCAAGGGGCATTAAAACCATGTTGTTAAGCTACTGTGACCACCACGTCCCTTCCACGGGGCATTGATATTGTCTTTTTATTCCACTGCGTCCTCCACCACTATTCCAAGGGGCACTGATATTGTCTTTTTAATCCACTGCGAACTCCACCAATCTTCCAAGGGGCATTAAAACTGTCTTGTTATGCTACTGTGACGTCGACTTCTCTTCCAAGGGGCATTAAAACAATCTGGTTAAACCACTCTGAACTCCACAGCTTTTCCGAGTGGCATTTGCATTGTCTTTTTATTCCACTCTAACCTCCACCACTTTTCCAAGGGGCATTGACATTGCTTTTTATTCCACTGCGACCTCCACCACTCTTCCAAGGGGTATTAAAACCATATTGTTAAGCTACAGTGACCTCCACATCTCTTCCAAGGGTCATTAATATTGTCTTTTTATTCCACTGTAACCTCCACCACTCTTCCAAGGGGCATTCATATTGTCTTTTTATTCCACTGCGACCTCCACCAGTCCTCCAAGAGGCATTAAGACCGTCTTGTTAAGCTACTGTGACCTCCACGTCTCTTCCACGGGGCATTGAAATTGTCTTTTTATTCCACTGTATCCTCCTCCACTCGTCCAAGGGGCATTTATATTGTCTTTTTATTCCACTGCGACCTCCACCACTCTTCCAAGGGGCATTGATAATGTCTTTTTTAGTGTTGAGCCACCCCCGTAGTGTTCGAGTTCGGTTCGGTTCGTTGAACACCCGTGTGTTCGCCAAACTGTTCGTCGAACTGTTCGTCGAACACCTTCGAACACCGTTAAAACCAATGGCAGGCAAACAAAAACACATAGAAACACATAGAAAACACCTTCAAAGGTATCCAAAAGCTGACAAACTGCTCAGAAGACATAACTAACACATGGAAAAGTGACAAGTACATATAGTCATGCGAAAAGAAAAGAGGTGGAGGAGTAAAAGGAGGGGGAGACACAGATATAGGCATGTCATGCCCTTCTAAAATCCAAAAAGTGAGTAGCCGACACGGCCTGTCCTTTCCTGCCCGTGCCACCTCCGTGTCGCCGGGTTTTTGCCAGAGCCGCGGTGGACCTTGATGGCCAGCCCCCCTCTCCAAATACTGGTGCCTGTCCGCTGGTGGGTCGAGCCCCCCCGCGGTGGGGGGGAGTAACATCTGAAGAAGAAAGACCATCTTCCAGCCAAACTAACATGTCGACTTCTTTTCGTGGACAATGTGATACGATCCCTTTGTTACGGACACGCCCATCGCTACAAATTCCAGATGAGGCACAAAAAACAGCAGTTGCATCAGCGGATATCAAGTGCTCCTTCAAGTGGGCTCTCCTCCACCTCAATTACAACATCACAAATACTCCAGTCCTCAGAGGTGTCACCCCAATTGCACTTGCTTCCTCACAGCTCCCAAGTCTCCAGCTGCTCGTCTGAGTATGGGGTAACACAGATGGTTGAGTCTGCAGAGCTGTTTACTCATACTATAGCCTGGGAAACGGAGGTCTGCTCCAGAGCTTCTGTTAATCCAGATGAGGAAATGATCTGCACTGATGCCCAGAATCTTTATAAGTCGGATCCAGGACCAGATGAAGAAGGTTCTGAGCATAATGTAGACCCTCGTTCCCAAACTGTAGCTCCTGTTGGTGGAGACAATGATGAAGACGATGATGAGACTCAAATACCTGATTGGAGCGACAACTTGACTTTTCGGTCAGGGCAGGAAGAGGCTGGCTTTGAGGACGACAGGTGTGATAACACACAGGGTGATGATGACAAGGTTGGAGATCCCACTTACTGTCAACCCACAGTCATCCAGTCGATGAGGTCATCCGGGCCTTTGCCTGGCCTTGGGGATGTCGCGGTGGTCGGCTTCCTGGCCCGTACCCTGGGGTCACTCTTTAAAAGGGTGGATAATTGTTAATTTTATAAGAGTTCGTGACGCCACCTGTGGTATCTGGTGAGAAGCACCAGCGCTGCAGCAGTCCACTGAGGCCCGTGATAAGGCAGCTCGATGGTATAGCTCCCCACAGGTGGAGCTAGGTCTCAGGGCAGCGTATGCAGGGGTAATGCAGGACAGGCGAGACTCAGCAGGGTCAGAGCAAGAACGGGAACGGACACAGTAGTCACTTCAGTACCTTTTACTGGAGGAAATTCAGACACATTCCGGAGCACTGTAGGGTGAAGGGTGCATATCAGGATCCTCCCCAATGAGCGGGTGTAGGGCCTCCTGTTTCTTGCCTCTGCGTAGTACGTTTCTGACCTGCCTGGAGCTAGGCCTAACTTTGTCTCTGTCCTGCGCTGGCTGACCTTGTGGTAGGGCCTTCTCTTAGAGTTCATTCTCCCAGTATGCGGGGCCTAAGCGTCTCCTGGCTCTGTTACGTATCAGCATCTTAGCGATCCTGGGACTTGTAGTTCTCCAGGGATTCCGGTTATGCCTTACTGGCTCATAGAGATCCCGGTAAGCTCGGATCCGGTGTCCGGTAAATGCTTCGGGGTGAGCTGGTTAAGCTCCTCTGCCCCTTATGTACTAACTCGCCACTCGCCTTCGGCATACTCGGGCCCTCACTAGGCTATACACACTAACGGCAGCTTGCCGCGCTTCACCGATCTTATGGCGCCGGCACACCTTCAGCTCTATCTGGGCTCCCTGAATCTAGCTAGCAGGAGCCTCGTGCTCCACTGCTGAACTATTAACTGAGTTCTCTAGACTAGACTGAGCTCCACTGCAGACTGAGCTCTCTTAGTCTTCTCTACTGCAGGAACTCTTCAGAGGAACTGAACTGCCTAGCTCCACCTTCCCTATTTATATCCCTAACGGGCTCCCTCTGCTGGTCTGAGGTGGAAGGTGGAGATGTATGAATGTTTATGGGGGCCTCTTGTGGAGGATTCCATCAATACACTCTTCTAGGATCTGTGATACCAAGCGCAGGGGGCATCACAGATGCTATTGACGACGAAGTTAGGTTGCGCCTTCCTGGACAGAGACGGAGTATTGGAAGCACATCAACAACTGCATCCTCAACCACAACTCTGCCTCTGACCACAAGTCGTAGTGGCTCTTCAGCCTTGCATAGCCTGGGCATTTATTCAGATTGATAAGGATGACCCAACTCGTGTTATCTGTAATATTTGTCACCAAAAGCTAAGTAGAGGCCAAAAGATCCATAGTTTGAGTACTTCATGCATGTACCGTCACATGGATATGAAGCATAAGTTGCAGTGGGAAGCTCACTGTGCTACAATGCGGCCTAGCAGGCTGGGCCAACCACCGTCTGCCCCATCTTGTGCATCCACGGCCTCTTCATCCTCTGTGACTGGGGGGACCGCAGTCACACATGTTTTTGGACGCAGACCTGCCACCTCTTTACCTGCAACAGCCAGTGTGATTGGCAGGTCGTCAGTTCATTTGTAAGTGGAAACACCTGCTGGTGTTGAGCGCTCTCTGACATCGAGAGCACCACCATTGGATCAAGGCAACCTAACATGTCCGCCTGCATCTTCCTCACAGACCGGCAGTTTGCCGGGGACACCCTACTCAACCCCGTCAAAGCACAACAGCCAGCCCTCGGTCCCTCAAATGTGGAAAAGTAAAAGACCATTTCCTCCTAGCCATGAGAAAGCTAAGAGGTTGAATTTCACCATCTGCAAGCTGTTGGCTACAGAAATACTGCCTTTCCGCCTGGAGGACACAGTGGATTTTTGAGACCTTATGTCTGTCGTAGTGCCCCAGTACCAGATGCCCAGTCGGCACTACTTCTCCAAGAAAGGTGTGCCTGCGCTCCACCAGCATGTCGCACACAACATCACCGCTTCTTTGAGAAACTCTGTGTGTGACAGGGTGCATTTCACCACAGACACTTGGACGAGTAGGCATGGACAGGGGCGTTACATGTTGCTGACTGGGCACTGGGTAACTATGGTGACAGCAGGACAAGGGGCTGCTGTCCAAGTCTTACCGTCCCCACGAGTTTTACGTCAATCCTCTTTATCTCGAAGTTACTCCACTGCTTCTGCCTCCTCAACCTCCTCTCGGTCCTCCACCTGCACCCAAAGCCTGTCTGGTAATGCCACCTTCTTTCTAACTGCGCAGAAGGAATCCTGCACACCTCCTTACTATGCTGGCAGCAGGGCTCAACGGCATCAGTGTTTACTTTGAAATGTCTGGGAAATGTGAGTCACACAGCTGAGGACTTGTGGTCAGCTCTGGAGACCCAGTTTCATGAATGGTTGTCTCCACTGGACCTGCAACCAGGGAAGGCCGTGTGCGACAATGCTGCAAACCTTGGTGCGGCCCTTCGCCGGGGCAATGTCACACACGTGCCTTGTATGGCTCACGTGTTGAACCTGGTTGTCCATAAATTTTTAGCCCACTATCCCGGACTAGATGGCCTTCTGCAGAGGGCACGGTCGCTGTGTGCTCACTTCCGCCGTTCGCATCCCGCAGCTCAACGACTTACATCTCTACAGAAGTCCTTGGGCCTGCCAGTTCACTGGCTGAAATGCGATGTGCCGACACGGTGGAATTCAGCTCTGCACATGTTGCAGCGACTGTGGCAGCACCGACAAGCCCTGGTGCAATACGTTCTGACGTATAGCCTGGGCCAACGAGATCCAGAGGTGGGGCAAATCACGCTGCAGGAGTGGTCTCAGATCAGGGATCTATGAAGTTGACGCGCCCCCTGGGCCGTGGGGTACTCTGAGCCGGGCTGGTAGACGCTGGGGGTTGTAGTCACTGTGGCGGTGACCCGGTCCGTGACCCAGGGCGGTCAATCCAACGGTAATTTGTATATATAGATTTTATAATGTCCGACTACGCCACCTGTGGAGTGCGGCCAAAGGGGCCACCGCTGCGGAACAGTCCTCTGAAGCTGGTGGTTTTGCAGCAATGGTATTATTACTCACCACAGGAAGAGTGTAGCTTCAGGGCAGTGTGGGTGGATGATGGTGGTTGCAGTGCAGGGAGTCAGTAATGAACACAGAGTCCGTGTGATGCAGTCCCAAGATCTTTACTCACAGTTGTTGCAGTCCAGATTACAGGTACCAGAGCAATCTCACCCGTCGTGCTGTGCGTACTCAGTGAGGGGCTCAGTCCACCCCCAGATAGCTCCGGAGTACTTAGCAGGACCCCCTTCTGTGTGTCCTTTCTCTGGCCTTCTCCCTGCACCTCACACCCAGTGACACTTCTATCCGGTATCCTCGGGCCTTGGTGGGCGACTTGTGTTCCGTCCCCTGGGTCCTATGTGGCTACCTTCTTAGTGAGACTGGTGTGGACTTTTGCCTGCAGTACATGAAATGCTGCAGCCTCCGGTTTCTAGTTGAGCCTTGCTGTTTCTCCTCTAGTTGAGGGACCGGTTCCCCTTATCTGGCCTGACCCCTCTACCTCCTGGTAGCAGCGGGAGTACGGGTGGACTTCTGCATGGCCCGTAGCCCTAGGGTCCCTTCGGTTCCTGGAGCCTTCCTGCTCCCACTCCTCTCTTCTATCCTTCAGTCCTGGGCCTCCCAGGCTAGGCCCGCCTCCGGAGCAGAGCTCATGCCGAGCCTCTGCTCCTGTCACTTTTCCTCCTCTGACTGGCTTGCTCTTTCTAAGATGGCTTCCTATTTATTCTCTCCCTGTCATGTGCTCCCCTAAGCTGCTCCCCTAAGCACCCACTACATAGGACCCTCCCACCAGCTAAGGACCTGGGACTGTGCTCTCCCTTAGGAGCAATCTCGCCCTACCCCCACTGCGGGTATGTGTTGGATGCAGGTGTAAGGGTCCCGAGCCATACGCCTTCCTTACCTGAGGGTGAGATACCACACCTTTGGGTGAGATGCAGTAACTCTGTGGTGACTGAACCCTCAGGGGCGCCACACACCCTTCTGCACAGTTTTGAAATGGCGACGAAGATGTTTAGTGCTGACAACGACGCCATTATCAGCATGACTATTCCGGTGATTTACATGCTGGAGCACACATTAAACAGAATTCAGAGTCAGGTGGTGGGACAAGTGGAGGTGGAGGAAGTAGAGGAGGAGTCGTATGCGGAAGGGATAACATCTCCAAGGTCCAGACGGTTGGCAGCACCAAGGCGGCAGGCATGGGAGGGTGGGGGAGAGGGATTAACCAGGGCGCATGGTAGCAGCCAAACTGTTGAGGAAGGTGCAGGAGCCGAGGAAGAAGTGGAGGATGAACTGGCGATGGGCATGGAAGACTCATCAGATGAGGGAGACCTTGATCACATTTCTGTTGTGCGAGGTTGGGGGGAGAGGGCAGAGGAAGGAAGCATTTTTCTTACTTCGCTACCAACACAACAAGGACTTGGTCCTCCTGGATGCGCAAGACACATGAGTGCCTTCTTGCTGCACTACCTGCAACATGACCCTCAGATTGCAGAATTTGAAGTAATCCCGACTACTGGGTTGCCACACTCTTAGATCCCCAGTACAAAATTAAATTTGCCGAAATAATTCCTGCCGTAAAAAGGGATTGACGCATGCAGGAGTATCTGCAGACGCTGTTGCAGAATCTTACATGTGCTTTTCCACAAAACACCAGTGGTGCACGAAGTGAATCTCACAGTTCTAACTTGCCAACCGTGGGACTGTCGAGTCTTCATCACTCAAACCGTAACAGTAACACAGTATCTGCTGGTAACAGCAATTTTGTGGAATCGTTTCACCATCCTTTGCAAGGCCACAGGAGACAAGAAGTCTGACACATAGTCAGTGCCTTGAGAGGATGGTGCAGGAGTATCTCCAAGTGAACATCGAAGCCATGACTGTGTCACTGGACCCTTGCTCATTTTGGTATTCCAATCTGGAAAAATGGCCGGAGCTCGCCACTCACGCCTTGGAGATCTTGTCATGCCCTGCAGCCAGTGTTCTCTCTGAACGTGTGTTCAGCGCTGCAGATGGTGTGCTGACAGATAAGCGCATGCGGCTGTCCACTGAGAATGCAGACAGACTCACGTTCATAAAGATGAACAAATCATGGATTCGCAAGGACTTTTCTAACCCTGTGTTATCCTTGGGAGACTAAAAGCTTGAGGATTTGGTAATATTACCTCACCAACCGTTTTAAGCAACTGTGGGGCAATTGATGCCACTTAACCCTAGAACGCATGACCATAAAAATCCACACTTTCATATACCTGGGGCCTTTTAGGCCCGTGTGCAAATAACATGGAATAACTCAAACTCAAATGACAAACAACTATATACATGAAGAATACCTAGAGTTTCAAAATTCTAACTAAAGTAATCTTGCAGAAAATAGAAAACAATTAACAGGGCGGGACTGCGAGGCCCCAGGTATGCGTTCCAGGGTTAAGTGGTGTCTGTGCCACAATTTCGGGAAAAAATGGAGACTCTTTTTGGAGTCCCCTTGCTGTGTCTTACGTGACGTTGGCATCATCAATTCCAGGTGGGTTGGGTCGCCCCCCCCCCCTTTTAACTGTAAGAAACTACATACACTATGGCTTGGGGTAACACAGATGGTTGAGTCTGAAGAGCTGTTTACTCAGAGGTCTGCTCCAAATCTTCAGTGTCTGCTAGTCAGCGTAGAATTTTTAACTGCATCTAGCCTAGGCAATACTTTGGGCGTAGTAGCCCAGCTGCGAAGCAAGCTGCACCGCCTGTGTATCTAATAAGAATTTTTAAATGCATCTAGCCTAGGCAGACTGTGGGGACCCCCAACCAAACCAAGACGCTCAGCCCCCCTACCGCCCCCCTTTCCTTGACAATACAATAATGTAACTCTTACAACTGGATGGGTGAGGATCGGTCACAGCTTTATTAACTCTTTATACTCATTCCATTAGAAAGGCATTTTATTTCTAAAATAATTCAGCTTGTTGCAGCATGCCCTGGGTCTCCACTCCGGCAACTTGGCCAACAAGTGTAACTCTCCAACATGTCCTTTCTATTTCCAGGCCACGGAGGATCCTGCGTACTCGTATGCAGGACTCTGACCCCCACCCATCACTCTTAATGCTTGTTCCACTCCGTCCTGGAGTCCTGACAGGAATATGTCCAGTCCAATATCCATTAAGTGAACACCGTCGGGCTGTATGAGGCCTGCTTTATCTCCTTCCAGTTGTCGGTGTCGTACCACTACACCGCCTCTGTCTCTTCTAAATTTTGCCATCCGAATATTTATTACCCGCCTTGTCCGTTCGATGGCCGAGATGTCTCGCGAACCTTGCCATACCGCTATCGGCACAATCTCTGATCATACTATAGCTAGTTTTGTGAAAAATTCTCTGAAGCGCACAGTGTCTAGTTTTATTATTGCCATTAGTTATGCGCTCTTGTGATGACCTAGGTTGTTTCCCCTGGCCTGTATAACTAAGATGACAGGACATCTTGCCTTTCTGCCTACCTTGATTGCCTCCATTAGTACCTGTGGCCATAGCAGGCCTCTAATACCTCTCCAGTTGAAATATGTGTTATGAAACTCTAATTTCCTCCCGCCTGGGGGGACTTTCGCCCTTTTTTCTGCCCAATTTATATACGAGTGGCCTATCACCCACACTGTTGGCTTAGCGTCACCTGTAAAAGAAACAAACCACGTTAGGATAACAAGTTCGGTCTTATGTATCTTGCCAAACACGTGGATCGCCATCTCCCTATCCTCTGAACTTCCGTTTCTGACAGTCCTGCTCTTGCTGCTTCCGTGGCCGCGCCTATGCGGAATGAGTGTGTCCCGTAATCTTTGGGGTGGTTCCCTGCCGATGTTATGCATTTATTAAATATAGCTTGGAACCGGTATCTTGATAATGGCGTTCCATCAATGTGTGATAGGAAGAAATTACTGTGTGATCTGATGGTTAGATACGGTTTTACTATTGTTACCCGACTCAGTGTACCGTTTGTGGGTTGTAGAAGTACCCAAGTGCCCCTGCCCGCTGGAACCGTTTTCGATTTGTGTATGCGTAGAAGTATTGCATTATTGGCTATGACTACGTCCTGGTGTAATAAGCCTCCACTGGTGGTAATTTTGGTTTGAGGGACTAATTCGCTTATGCATAGCGCCCCGAAGAAGGCGATCACAAATGCAGTAGACAGTAGTGTTGTTTCAAATTGTGAGTGTCATGTTAATGGTGTTAGGGATATGATGTGAGAAATCAGTTTTAGTGACACGGGACGGGACGTCTACACTCCTGACTTGGCTGACCCCTTTTGCACCCTTTTATGGATTGTCTAATGATGAATCTTTGTCACATCTCCCCAATTCAGTAGTTGGAAGTGAAATGCTACTCCGGTCAGACACCGCTGCGCTGATACCCCTGATAGGCCACTCATCATTAGCTGGTGGAGAAATTCTATGGTGACTTGTGATCTGGCTTGTTCACATTGGTCAACCCGTCTGCCTGCTACTAGTCGTGTCCACTCTTCCCATGCCTTACCGTATGCTTGCCACATCGACGGGGCAACTGACGCTCTGATTAATGGCATCAACTATTCGCCACTAGATCCCATAGGGAAGGTGGGCAACTGTTACCTGATGGGTGGGCGTTGTGGAAGAGCTCTGTGAAAATCTGCCAATTGAATTGTTATAAAGCGTTAGCAGCAGCTTTAGACCCCTCAGCATAGTGGCTAGCGCGGACCCATACATTGTGTTTTAGGCACAGGAATGCTAGCCGGCGTAGTAGGCCTAGCACTGGGAGAGACGATGATGCCATCTTATTAATGCAGTGCGCTAGGCTGGTGTTTTTTGGTATGAAGCGTATATTTTTGTAAGCCAGGAGCGCGCCCCATATTTCTATTGCTACCACTATTGGGAAGAAAAATTATTTTCAGGGCTAGATGCAGCTAAAAATTATTGTTAATTTAAAAGCTGGTGGAGCTTGGTATAGATGGCCTAATACAATGAGTCCCACACACTGCTAGAAGGCCAAATATTTTTTCAGAGCTAGATGCAGAAAAAAATTATATTCAGTTTGCAACCTGATGGAGGTCAGTATAGATGGACTAATAGAACAAGTCCCACACACTGCTAGAAGGCCAAAGATTTTTTCAGAGCTAGATGCAGATAAAAATAATTTTTAATTTGCAACCTGATGGAGGTCAGTATAGATGGACTAATAGAACAAGTCCCACACACTGCTAGAAGGCCAAATATTTTTTCAGAGCTAGATGCCGAAAAAAATTCTATTCAATTTGCAACCTGATGGAGGTCAGTATAGATGGACTAATAGAACAAGTCCCACACACAGCTAGAAGCCCAAATATTTTTTCAGAGGTAGATGCAGATAAAAATTATATTCAGTTTGCAACCTGATGGAGGTCAGTATAGATGGACTAATAGAACAAGTCCCACACACAGCTAGAAGCCCAAATATTTTTTCAGAGGTAGATGCAGAAAAAAATTATATTCAGTTTGCAACCTGATGGAGGTCAGTATAGATGGACTAATAGAACAAGTCCCACACACTGCTAGAAGGCCAAATATTTTTTCAGAGCTAGATGCAGATAAAAATAATTTTTAGTTTGCAACCTGATGGAGGTCAGTATAGATGGACTAATAGAACAAGTCCCACACACAGCTAGAAGCCCAAATATTTTTTCAGAGGTAGATGCAGAAAAAAATTATATTCAGTTTGCAACCTGATGGAGGTCAGTATAGATGGACTAATAGAACAAGTCCCACACACTGCTAGAAGGCCAAATATTTTTTCAGAGCTAGATGCAGATAAAAATTATTTTTAATTTGCAGCCTGATGGAGGTCAGTATAGATGGACTAAAAGAACAAGTCCCACACACTGCTAGAAGGCCAAATATTTTTTCAGAGCTAGATGCAGAAAAAATTATATTCAGTTTGCAACCTGATGGAGGTCAGTATAGATGGACTAATAGAACAAGTCCCACACACAGCTACAAGGCCAAATATTTTTTCAGAGCTAGATGCAGAAAAAATTATATTCAATTTGCAACCTTATGGAGGTCAGTATAGATGGACTAATAGAGAAAGTCCCACACACTGCTAGAAGGCCAAATATTTTTTCAGAGCTAGATGCAGATAAAAATTATATTAAATTTGCAACCTGATGGAGGTCAGTATAGATGGACTAATAGAACAAGTCCCACACACTGCTAGAAGGCCAAATATTTTTTCAGAGCTAGATGCAGAAAAAAATTATATTTAGTTTGCAACCTGGTGGAGGTCAGTATAGATGGACTAATAGAACAAGCCCCACACACTGCTAGAAGGCCAAATATTTTTCCAGAGCTAGATGCAGAAAAAAATTATATTAAATTTGCAACCTTATTGAGGTCAGTATAGATGGACTAATAGAATGATGCTATGCCCAAAAGGTTTTACTTCACTAGGTGCAGTAAAAAAAAATTTATTCTATACACAGGTGGTGTATCTTGCAACACAGATAGGCTACTCCACTGACTAACACACTCTGCAATAGGCCAAAAAGGATTGAAAAAAACTTGCACAGCACTGGCACAGACCTGCCTGGCAAAAACTGATAGGAACTGATGTAACTTAGGCTTGAAAATGACTGCAATTACAATTAGTCTTTACTCCCACAACCTATCTATTTAAGAGCTCAGACCTGCCTGATAAAAGTCGTAGGAAATGCTGTAACCTAGTCCTTAAAAGGACTGCAATCACAACTATTCCCTACTCCCAAGCTATCTGTAGATTTGTGCGAAAATTGGCTTGAAATTAACAAGGTATAGCGCACACAGCAACAGCGGTGCCGTCTAACACGCAGCTGCAGCAGTGAGAAAATGGTGGCGACGGGGAAAATGGCTGGGTCTTATAGGGCAAGGACATGTGACATACACTGCCAATGACACATTCCCTTGCTTGTGTGAAAAAAAGCAGTTCGCTCCGTGTGTGCGCTGCTGATAGGCTGACAGATTGCACCTCCCCACTGTAAATGCGGGAAAGAGAAAAAAAAAATGGAGATCTTCATTATTCCTGCAGAGATCCATCCCCTGCCCCTCCCCCCACCCCGCTGTACACTCAAACTGCGTATTAACATTAATTTTCCTCATTACTGAGAAAAAATCCAGTTATGATTTTGGTGCACGAACAGTTATCGAACATAACCTCGAACAGCCGAATTTTTTTCAAATCGTTCGTGTTCGCCGAACGGCTCGAACACCGCCCAAAACAGCTCGAATTTGAGATTGGCGAACAGTTCGAGTTGAACAACGCTCATCTCTAGTCTTCTTATTACACTGCGACCTCCACCACTCTTTCAAGGCTCATTGATATTGTCTATTTAATCCACTGAGACCTCCACCACTCTTCGAAGGGGCATTTAAACCGTCTTGTTAAGCTATTGTGACCTCCACATCTCTTCCACGGGGCATTGATATTGTCTTTTTATTTAACTGTAACCTCCACCACTGTTCAAAGGGGCATTGATATTGTCTTTTTATTCCACTGTAACCTCCATCACTCTTCCAAGGGGCATTGATATTGTCTTTTTATTCCACTGTAACCTCCATCACTCTTCCAAGGGGCATTGATATTGTCTTTTTATTCCACTGCGACCTCCACCACTCTTCCAAGGGGCATTGATATTGGCTTTTTATTCCACTGCGACCTCCACCACTCTTCCAAGGGGCAATCATATTGTCTTTTTAATCCACTGTGACCTCCACCACTCTTCCAAGGGGCATTAAAACCGTCTTGCTAAGCTACTGTCAGCTCCACGTCCCATCCAAAGGGCATTAAAACAGTCAATTTAAACCACTGTGAACTCCACAGCTCTTGCAAGGGGCATTGATATTGTCTTTTTATTCCAATGTAACCTCCAGCACTCTTCCAAGGGGCATTGATATTTTCTTTTTATTCCACTGCAACTTGCACCTATCTTCCAAGGGGCATTAAAACCGTCTTGTTAAGCTACTTTGACCTCCACGTCAATTCCACGGGGCATTAAAACAGTCAATTTAAACCACTCTGAACGCCACAGCTCTTTCAAGGGGCATTGGTATTGTCTTTTTATTCCACTTTAACCTCCACCACTTTTCCAAGGGGCATTAAAACTGTCTTGTTATGCTGCTGTAACCTCCATGTATATTCCACGAGGCATTGATATTGTATTTTTATTCCACTGTAACCTCCACCACTCTTCCAAGGGGCATTGATTTTGTCTTTTTAATCCACTGCGACCTCCATCACTCTTCCAAGAAGCATTAAAACCGTTTTGTTTACTACTGTGACCTCCACGTCTATTCCACGGTGCGTTAAAACCTTCTGGTTAAACCACTGTGAACTCCACAGCTCTTCCAAGGCGCATTGATATTGTCTTTTTATTCCTCTGTAAACTCCACCACTCTTCCAAGGGGCATTGATATTGTCTTTTTATTTTACTGCGACCTCCACCACTCTTCCAAGGGGCATTAATATTGTCTTTTTATACCACTGCGACCTCCATCACTCTTCCAAGCGTCATTGATATTGTCTATTTATTCCACTGTAACCTCCACCACTCTTCCAAGGGACATTGATATTGTCTTTTTTTTCCACTGCAACCTCCACATCTCTTCCAAGGGGAATTGATATTGTCTTTTTATTCCACTGTGACCTCCACCACTCTTCTAAGGGGCATTGATATTGTCTTTTTAATCAACTGCGACCTCCACCACTCTTCCAAGGGGCATTAAAACAGTCTTGATAAGCTACTGTGACCTCCACGTCTCTTCCAAGGGGCATTAAAGCGTCTGGTTAAATCATTCTGTACTCCACAGCTCTTCCAAGAGGCATTGATATTGTCTTTTTATTCGACTGTAACCTCCACCACTCTTCCAAGGGGCATTGATATTGTCTCTGTTTTTCACTCCGACCTCCAACACTCTTCCAAGGGGCATTGATATTGTCTTCTTATTCCACTGCGACCTCCACCAGTCTGCCAAGGGGCATTAAAATCGTCTTGTTTAGCTGCTGTGACCTCCACGTCTTTTCCACAGGGCATTGTTATTGTCTTTTTATTCCACTGCGACCTCCACCACTCTGCCAAGGGGCATTAAAACAGTCTTGTTAACCTACTGTGACCTCCACGTCTCTTTCACAGGGTATTGTTATTGTCTTTTTATTCCACTGTGACCTGCACCACTCTTCCAAGGGGCATTGATATTGTCTTTTTATTCCACTGCGACCTCCACCACCCTTCCAAGGTTCATTGATATTGTCTTTTTAATCCACTGCGACCTCCACAACTCTTCCAAGGGGCATTAAAACCGTCTTGTTAAGCTACTGTGACCTCCACGTCTCTTCCAAGGGGCACTAAAACCATTTGGTTAAACCACTCTGTACTCCACAGCTCTTCCAAGGGGCATTAAAACCGTCTAGTTAAACCGCTCTGAGCTCCACAGCTCTTCCAAGGGGCATTGACAATGTCTTTTTATTCCATTGTAACCTTCTGCACTCTTCCAAGTGGATTGATATTGTCTTTTTATTCCTCTGCGACGTCCACGACTCTTCCAAGTGGCACTAGAACCGTCTTGTTAAGCTACTGTGACCTCCAAGTTTCTTGCACAGGGCATTGATATTGTCTTTTTATTCCACTCTAACCTCCACCACTCTTCCAAGGAGCATTGATATTGTCTTTTATCCCACTGTAACCTCCACCACTGTTCTAAGGGGCATTAAAACCGACTTGTTAAGCTACTGTGACCTCCACGTCTCTTCCACAGGGCATTGTTATTGTCTTTTTATTCCACTGCGACCTCCACCACTATGCCGAGGGGCATTAAAACCGTCTTGTTAAGCTACTGTGATGTCCACATCTCTTCCACGGGGCATTGATATTGTCTTTTTATTCCACTGTAAACTCCACCACTCTTCCAAGGGGCATTGATATTGTCTTTTTATTCCACTGTAACCTCCACCACTCTTCCAAGGGGCATTGATATTGTCTTTTTATTCCATTGCGACCTCCACCACTCTTCCAAGGTTCATTGATATTGTCTTTTTAATCCACTGCGACCTCCACCACTCTTCCAAGGGGCATTAAAACCGTCTTGTTAAGCTACTGTGACCTCCACGTCTTTTCCAAGGTGCACTAAAACCGTTTGGTTAAACCAATCTGTACTCCACAGCTCTTCCAAGGGGAATTGATATTGTCTTTTTACTTCACTGTAACTTCCACCACTCTTCCAAGGGGCATTAAAACCGTCTTGTTAAGCTTCTGTGACCTCCAAGTCTCTTCCAAGGGACATTAAAACCGTCTGGTTAAACCGCTCTGAGATCCACAGCACTTCCAAGGGGCATTGACAATTTCTTTTTATTCCATTGTAACCTTCTGCACTCTTCCAAGTTCATTGATATTGTCCTTTTATTCCTCTGCAACGTCCATGACTCTTCCAAGGGGCATTAAAACCATCTTGTTAAGCTACTGTGACCTCCAAGTTTCTTACACAGGGCATTGATATTGTCTTTTTATTCCACTGTAACCTCCACCACTCTTCCAAGGGGCATTGATATTGTCTTTTTAATCCACTGCGACCTCCCTCACTCTTCCAAGAAGAATTGAAACCATCTTGTTAAGCTACTGTGACCTCCACGTCTCTTCCACAGGGCATTGTTATTCTCTTTTTATTCCACTGCGACCTCCACCACTCTGCCAAGCGGCATTAAAACCGTCTTGTTAAGCTACTGTGATGTCCACGTCTCTTCCACGGGGCATTGATATTGTCCTTTTATTCCACTGTAACCTCCACCACTCTTCCAAGAGGCATTGATATTGTCTTTTTATTCCACTGCGACCTCCACCACTCTTCCAAGGTTCATTGATATTGTCTTTTTAATCCACTGCGACCTCCACCACTCTTCCAAGGGGCATTAAAACCGACTTGTTAAGCTACTGTGACCTCCAGGTCTCTTCCAAGGGGCACTAAAACCGTTTGGTTAAACCACTCTGTACTCCACAGCTCTTCCAAGGGGCATTGATATTGTCTTTTTATTTCACTGTAACTTCCACCACTCCTTCAAGGGGCATTGATATTGTATTTTTATTCCACTGTGACCTCCACCACTCTTCCAAGGGGGATTAAAACCGTCTGGTTAAACCGCTCTGAGCTCCACAGCTCTTCCAAGGGGCATTGACAATGTCTTTTTATTCCATTGTAACCTTCTGCACTCTTTCAAGTGCATTGATATTGTCTTTTTACTCCTCTGCGACGTCCACGACTCTTCCAAGGGGCATTAAAACCATCTTGTTAAGCTACTGTGACCTCCAAGTTTCTTACACAGGGCATTGATATTGTGTTTTTATTCCACTGTAACCTCCACCACTCTTCCAAGGGGCATTGATACTGTCTTTTTAATCCACTGCGACCTCCATCACTCTTCTAAAAAGCATTGAAACCGTCTTGTTAAGCTACTGTGACCTCCACGTCTATTCCACGGTGCATTAAAACTTTCTGGTTAAACCACTGTGAACTCTTCAGCTCTTCCAAATAGCATTGATATTGTATTTTTATTCCACTCTAACCTCCACCACTCTACCAAGGGGCATTGATATTGTCTCTTTAGTTTACTGCGTCCTCCACCACTCTTCCAAGGGGCATTAATATTGTCTTTTTGTTCCACTGTGACCTCCACGTCTCTTCCAAGGGGCATTGATATTGTCTTTTTATTTAATTGGAACCTCCACCACTCTTCCAAGGGACATTGATATTGTTTTTTTATTCCACTGTAACCTCCACAATTCTTCCAAGGGACATTGATATTATATTTTTATTCCACTGTAACCTCCACCACTCTTCCAAGGGGCATTGATATTGTCTTTTTATTCCACTGTAACCTGCACCACTCTTCCAAGGGGCATTGATATTGTCTTTTTAATCCACTGTGACCTCTACCACTCTTCCAAGGGGCTTTAAAAGAGTCTTGATAAGCTTCTGTGACCTTCACGTCTCTTCCAAGGCGCATTAAAACCGCATGGTTAAACCACTCTGTACTCCACAGCTCTTCCAAGAGGCATTGATATTGTCTTTTTATTCAACTGTAACCTCCACCACTCTTCCAAGGGGCATTGATATAGTCTTTTTTTTTCCACTGCGACCTAGACCACTCTTCCAAGAGGATTTGATAGTCTTTTTAATCCACTGCGACCTCCACCACTCTTCCATGGTTCATTAAAACCGTCTTGTTAAACTACTGTGACCTCTACGTCCCTTCCACGGGGCATTGATATTGTCTTTTTATTCCACTGCGACCTCCACCACTCTTCCAAGGGGCATTGATATTGTCTTTTTAATCCACTGCGAACTCCACCACTGTTCCATGGGACATAGATATTGTCTTTTTATTCCACTGCGACCTTCACCCCTCTTCCAAGGAACATTGATATTGTCTTTTTTTTCCACTGTAACCTCCACCACTCATCTAAGGGGCATTGATATTTTCTTTTTATTCCACTTTGACCTCCACCACTTTTCCAAGGGGCATTAAAACCGTCTTGTTAAGCTACTGTGACCTCCACGTCTCTTCCAAGGGGCATTAAAACCGTCAATTTAAACCACTCTGAACTCCACAGTTCTTGCAAAAGGCATTGATATTGTCTTTTTATTCTATTGTAACCTCCACCACTCTTCCAAGGGGCATTGATTTTGTCTTTTTAATCCACTGCGACCTCCATCTCTCTTCCAAGAAACATTAAAACCGTCTTGTTTAGCTACTGTGACATCCACGTCTATTCCACGGTGCCTTAAAACCTTGTGGTTGAACCACTGTGAACTCCACAGCTCTTCCAAGGGGCATTGATATTGTCTTTTTATTCCACTGTGACATCCACCACTCTTCCAAGGGGCATTTATATTGTCTTTTTATTTTACTGTGACCTCCACCACTCTTCCAAGGGGCATTAATATTGTCTTTTTATTCCACTGCGACCTCCACCACTCTTCCAAGGGTCATTGATATTGTCTTTTTATTCCACTGAAACCTCCACCACTCTTCCAAGGGGCATTGATATTGTCTTTTTATTCCGCTGCGAACTCCACCTCTCTTCCAAGGGGCATTAAAACCATCTTGCTAAGCTACTGTGATCTCCAAGTCTCTTTCACGAGGCATTGATATTGTCTTTTTATTCCACTGCCACCTCCACAACTCTTCCAAGTGGAATTGATATTGTCTTATTATTCCACTGCGACCTCCACCACTCTTCTAAGGGGCATTGATATTGTCTTTTTAATCCACTGCGACCTCCATCACTCTTCCAAGGGGCATTAAAACAGTTTTGATAAGCTACTGTGACCTCCACATCTCTTCCAAGGGGCATTAAAACAGTCTGGTTAAAACACTCTGAACGCCACAGCTCTTCCAAGAGGCATTGATATTGTATTTTTATTCCACTGTAACCTCCACCACTCTTCCAAGGGGCATTGATTTTGTCTTTTTAATCCACTGCGACCTCCATCACTCTTCCAAGAATCATTAAAACCGTCTTGTTTAGCTACTGTGACCTCCACGTCTATTCCATGGTGCCTTAAAACCTTCTGGTTAAACCACTGTGAACGCCTCAGCTCTTCCAAGGGGCATGGATATTGTCTTTTTATTCCACTGTAACCTCCACCACTCATCCTAGGGGCATTGATATTGTATTTTATTTTGCTGCGACCTCCACCACTCTTCCAAGGGTCATTGATATTGTCTTTTTCTTCCACTGTAACCTCCACTACTCTTCCAAGGGGCATGGATATTGTCTTTTTATTCCACTGTAACCTCCACCACTCTTCCAAGGGGCATTGATTTTGTCTTTTTAATCCACTGCGACCTCCATCACTCTTCCAAGAATCATTAAAACCGTCTTGTTTAGCTGCTGTGACCTTCCCGTCTATTCCACGGTGCCTTAAAACCTTCTGGTTAAACCACTGTGAACTCCTCAGCTCTTCCAATGGGCATGGATATTGTCTTTTTATTCCACTGTAACCTCCACCACTCATCCTAGGGGCATTGATATTGTCTTTTCATTTTACTGCGACCTCCAGCACACTTCCAAGGGGCATTAAGATTGTCTTTTTATTCCACTGCGACCTCCACCACTCTTCCAAGGGTCATTGATATTGTCTTTTTATTCCACTGTAACCTCCACTACTCTTCCAAGGGGCATTGATATTGTCTTTTTATTCCACTGCGACCTCCACCTCTCTGCCAAGGGGCATTAAAACCATCTTGTTAAGGTACTGTGACCTCCAAGTCTCTTCCACGAGGCATTGATGTTGTCTTTTTATTCCATTGCGACCTCCACATCTCTTCCAAGGGGAATTGATATTGTCTTTTTATTCCACTGCGACCTCCACCACTCTACTAAGGGGCATTGATATTGTCTTTTTAATCCACTGTGACCTCCACGTCTCTTCCAAGGGGCATTAAACCGTCTTGTTAAACCACTCTGTACTCCACAGCTCTTCCAAGAGGCATTGATATTGTCTTTTTATTCGACTGTAACCTCCACCACTCTTCCAAGGGGCATTGATATTGTCTCTGTTTTCCACTGCGAACTCCACCACTCTTCCAATGGGCATTAAAACCGTCTTGTTATGCTACTGTGACCTCCACTTCCCTTCCACAGGGCATTGATATTGTCTTTTTATTCCATTGCGACCTCCACCACTCTTCCAAGGGGCATTACAACTGTCTTCTTAAGCTGCTGTGACCTCCAAGTCTCTTCCAAGGGACATTAAAACCATCTGGTTAAACCGCTCTGAGCTCCACAGCTCTTCCAAGGAGCATTGACTATGTCTTTTTATTCCATTGTAACCTTCTGCACTCTTCCAAGTGCATTGATATTGTCTTTTTATTCCTCTGCGATGTCCACAACTCTTCCAAGGGGCATTAAAACCGTCTTGTTAAGCTACTGTGACCTCCAAGTTTCTTACACAGGGCATTGATATTGTCTTTTTAATCCACTGTAACCTCGACCACTCTTCCAAGGGGCATTGATATTGTCTTTTTATTTCACTGTAACCTCCACCAATATTCCAAGGGGCATTGATATTGTCTTTTTATTCCACTGCAACCTCCACCACTCTTCTAAGGGGCATTGATATTGTCTTTTAAATCCACAACGATCTCCACCACTCTTCCAAGGGGCATTAAAACAGTCTTGATAAGCTACTGTGACCTCCACGTCTCTTCCAAGGGGAATTAAACCGTCTGGTTAAACCACTCTGTACTCCACAGCTCTTCCAAGAGGCACTGATATTGTCTTTTTATTCCACTGCGACCTCCACCACTCTGCCAAGGGGCATTAAAACCGTCTTGTTTAGCTACTGTGACCTCCACGTCTTTTCCACAGGGCATTGTTTTTGTCTTTTTATTCCACTGCGACCTCCACCACTCTGCCAAGGGGCATTAAAACAGTCTTGTTAACCTACTGTGACCTCCACGTCTCTTTCACAGGACATTGTTATTGTCTTTTTATTCCACTGCGACCTCCACCACTCTTCCAAGGGGCATTGATATTGTCTTTTTATTCCACTTCGACCTCCACCACCCTTCCAAGGTTCATTGATATTTTCTTTTTAATCCCCTGCGACCTCCACCACTCTTCCAAGGGGCATTAAGATTGTCTTGTTAAGCTACTGTGACCTCCACGTCTCTTCCAAGGGGCACTAAAACCATTTGGTTAAACCACTCTGTACTCCACAGTTATTCCAAGGTACATTGATTTTTTCTTTTTATTTCACTGTAACTTCCACCACTCTTTCAAGAGGCATTAATATTGTATTTTTATTCCACTGTGACCTCCACCACTCTTCCATGGGGCATTAAAACAGTCTTGTTAAGCTACTGTGACCTCCAAGTCTCTTCCAAGGGCATTAAAACCGTCTGGTTAAACCGCTCTGAGCTCCACAGCTCTTCCAAGGGGCATTGACAATGTCTTTTTATTCCATTGTAACCTTCTGCACTCTTCCAAGTGCATTGATATTGTCTTTTTATTCCTCTGCGACGTCCACGACTCTTCCAAGGGGCATTAAAACCGTCTTGTTAAGCTACTGTGACCTCCAAGTTTCTTACACAGGGCATTGATATTGTCTTTTTATTCCACTGTAACCTCCACCACTCTTCCAAGGGGCATTGATATTGTCCTTTATTCCACTGCAACCTCCACCACTGTTCTAAGGGGCATTGTTATTGTCTTTTTATTCCACTGCGACCTCCACCACTCTGCCGAGGGCATTAAAACGGTCTTCTTAAGCTACTGTGATGTCCACATCTCTTCCACGGGGCATTGATATTGTCTTTTTATTCCACTGCGACCTTCACCCCTCTTCCAAGGAGCATTGATATTGTCTTTTTTTTGCACTGTAACCTCCACCACTATTCAAAGGGGCATTGATATTTTCTTTTTATTCCACTGCGACCTCCACCACTCTTCCAAGGGGCATTGATAATGTCTTTTTAATCCACTGTGACCTCCACCACTCTTCCAAGGGGCATTAAAACCGTCTTGTTAAGCTACTGTGACCTCCACGTCTCTTCCAAGGGGCATTAAAACCGTCAATTTAAACCACTCTGAACTCCACAGCTCTTGCAAAAGGCATTGATATTGTCTTTTTATTCTATTTTAACCTCCACCACTCTTCCAAGGGGCATTGATTTTGTCTTTTTAATCCACTGCGACCTCCATCTCTCTTCCAAGAAACATTAAAACCGTCTTGTTTAGCTACTGTGACATCCAGGTCTATTCCACGGTGCCTTAAAACCTTGTGGTTAAACCACTGTGAACTCCACAGCTCTTCCAAGGGGCATTGATATTTTCTTTTTATTCCACTGTAACCTCCACCACTCTTCCAAGGGGCATTTATATTGTCTTTTTATTTTACTGCGACCTCCACCACTCTTCCAAGGGGCATTAATATTGTCTTTTTATTTCACTGCGACCTCCACCACTCTTCCAAGGGTCATTGATATTGTCTTTTTATTCCACTGTAACCTCCACCACTCTTCCAAGGGGCATTGATATTGTCTTTTTATTCCGCTGCGACCTCCACCTCTCTTCCAAGGGGCATTAAAACCATCTTGTTAAGCTACTGTGACCTCCAAGTCTCTTTCACGAGGCATTGATATTGTCTTTTTATTCCACTGCGACCTCCACAACTCTTCCAAGTGGAATTGATATTGTCTTATTATTCCACTGCGACCTCCACCATTCTTCTAAGGGGCATTGATATTGTCTTTTTACTCCACTGCGACCTCCATCACTCTTCCAAGGGGCATTAAAACAGTTTTGATAAGCTACTTTGACCTCCACATCTCTTCCAAGGGGCATTAAAACAGTAAACAGTCTGGTTAAAACACTCTGAACTCCACAGCTCTTCCAAGAGGCATTGATATTGTCTTTTTATTCCACTGTAACCTCCACCACTCTTCCAAGGGGCATTGATGTTGTCTTTTTATTTTACTGCGACCTCCACCACTCTTCTAAGGGGCATTAATATTGTCTTTCTATTCCACTGCGACCTCCACCACTCTTCCAAGGGTCATTGATATTGTCTTTTTATTCCACTGTAACCTCCACCACTCTTCCAAGGGGCATTAATATTGTCTTTTTATTAAACTGCGACCTCCACCTCTCTTCCAAGGGGCATTAATCCATCTTGTTAAGCTACTGTAACCTCCAAGTCTCTTCCACGAGGCATTGATATTGTCTTTTTATTCCACTGCGACCTCCACATGTCTTCCAATGGGAATTGATATTGTCTTTTTATTCCACTGCGACCTCTACCACTCTTCCAAGGGGCATTAAAACAGTCTTGATAAGCTACTGTGACCTCCACGTCTCTTCCAAGGGGCATTAAACCATCTGGTTAAACCACTCTGTACTCCACAGCTCTTCCAAGAGGCATTGATATTGTCTTTTTATTCGACTGTAACCTCCACCACTCTTCCAATGGGCATTGATATTGTCTCTGTTTTCCACTGCGACCTCCACCACTCTTCCAAGGGGCTTTGATATTGTCTTTTTTATCCACTGCGACCTCCACCACACTTCCAATGGGCATTAAAACCGTCTTGTTATGCTACTGTGACCTCCACGTCCCTTACATGGGGCATTGATATTTTCTTTTTATTCCATTGCGACCTCCACCACTCTTCCAAGGGGCATTAAAACCGACTTGTTAAGCTACTGTGACCTCCAAGTCTCTTCCAAGGGGAATTAAAACCGTCTGGTTAAACCGCTCTGAGCTCCACATCTCTTCCAAGGGGCATTGACAGTGTCTTTTTATTCCATTGTTACCTTCTGCATTCTTCCAAGTGCATTGATATTGTCTTTTTATTCCTCTGCGACCTCCACCACTCTTCCAAGGGGCATCGATATTTTCTTTTTATTCCACTGCGACCTCCACCACTCTTCCAAGGGGCATCGATAATGTCTTTTTAATCCACTGCGACCTCCACCACTGTTCCATGGGGCATTAAAACCGTGTTGTTAAGCTACTGTGACCTCCAAGTTTCTTACAAAGGGCATTGATATTGTCTTTTTATTCCACTGTAACCTCCACCACTCTTCCAAGGGGCATTGATATTGTTTTTTTATTCCAGTGTAACCTCCACCAATCTTCCAAGGGGCATTGATATTGTCTTTTTATTCCACTGCGACCTCCACCACTCTTCTAAGTGGCATTGATATTGTCTTTTAAATCCACAACGATCTCTACCACTCTTCCAAGGGGCATTAAAACAGTCTTGTTAAGCTTCTGTGACCTCCTCGTCTCTTCCAAGGGGCATTAAAACCATCTGGTTAAAGACTCTGAACTCCACAGCTCTTACAAGAGGCATTGATATTGTCTTTTTATTCGACTGTAACATCCACCACTCTTCCAAGGGGCATTGATATTGTCTTTGTAATCCACTGTGACCTCCTCGTCTCTTCCAAGGGGCATTAAAACCGTCTTGTGAAGCTACTGTGACCTCCACGGCCGTTCCACGGGGCATTGATATTGTCGTTTTATTCCACTGCGACCTCCACCACTCTTCCAAGAGGCATTGATATTGTCTTTTTAATCCACTGCGACCTCCACCACTCTTCCAAAGGGCATTGATATTGTCTTTTTAATCCAATGCGACCTCCACCACTTTTCCAAGGGGCATTGATATTGTCTTTGTAATCCACTGTGACCTCCTCGTCTCTTCCAAGGGGCATTAAAACCGTCAATTTAAACCCCTCTGAACTCCACAGCTCTTCCAAGGAGCACTGGTATTATCTTTTTATTCCACTCTAATCTCCACCACTCTTCCAATGGGCATTGACATTGTCTATTTATTCCACTGCGACCTCCACCACTCTTCTAAAGGGCATTAAGACAATCTTGTTAAGCTACAGTGACCTCCACAACTCTTCCATGGGGCATTGATATTGTCTTTTTATTCCACTGTAACCTCCACCACTCTTCCAAGGGGCATTGATTTTGTCTTTTTATTCCACTGCGACCTCTACCACTCTTCCAATGGGCATTGATATTGTCTTTTGTAATCCACTGCAACCTGCACCACTCTTCCAAGGGGCATTAAAGCCGTCTTGTTAAGCTACTGTCACGTCCATGTCTATTCCACGGGGGAATTGATATTGTCTTTTTATTCCACTGTAACCTTCACCACTCTTCCAAGTGGCAATGACATTGTCTTTTTATTCCACTGCGACTTCCACCTCTCTTCTAAGGGGCACTGATATTGTCTTTTTAATCCACTGCGACCTCCACCACTCTTCCAAGGGGCATTAAAACAGTCTTGTTAAGCTACTGTGACCTCCACGTCTCTTCCAAGTGGCATTAAAACCGTCTGGTTAAACCACTCTGAACTCCACAGCTCTTCGAAGGGGCATTGATATTGTCTTTTTATTCCACTGTAACCTCCACCACTCTCCCAAGGGGCATTGATTTTGTCTTTTTATTCCACTGCGACCTCCACCACTCTTCCAATGGGCATTGTTATTGTCTTTTTAATCCCCTGCAACCTCCACCACTCTTCCAAGGGGCATTAAAACCGTCTTGTTAAGCTGCTGTGACTTCCACGTCCCTTCCACGGGGCATTGATATTGTCTTTTTATTCCACTGCGACCTTCACCACTCTTCCAAGGGGGATTGATATTGTCTTTTTAATCCACTGCGACCTCCACCACTATTCCAAGGGACATTGATATTGTCTTTTTATTCCTCTGCGATCTTCACCCCTCTTCCAAGGAACTTTGATATTGTCTTATTTTTCCACTGTAACCTCCACCACTCTTCTAAGGGGCATTGATATTTTCTTTTTATTCCACTGCGACCTCCACCACTCTTCCAAGGGGCATCGATAATGTCTTTTTAATCCAATGCGACCTCCACCACTCTTCCATGGGGCATTAAAACCGTCTTGTTAAGCTACTGTGACCTCCACGTCTCTTCCAAGGGCCATTAAAACCGTCAATTTAAACCCCTCTGAACTCCACAGCTCTTCCAAGGAGCACTGGTATTATCTTTTTATTCCACTCTAACCTCCACCACTCTTCCAATGGGCATTGACATTGTCTATTTATTCCACTGCGACCTCCACCACTCTTCCAAGGGGCATTAAGACAATCTTGTTAAGCTACAGTGACCTCCACAACTCTTCCATGGGGCATTGATATTGTCTTTTTATTCCACTGTAACCTCCACCACTCTTCCAAGGGGCATTGATTTTGTCATTTTATTCCACTGCGACCTCTACCACTCTTCCAATGGGCATTGATATTGTCTTTTGTAATCCACTGCAACCTGCACCACTCTTCCAAGGGGCATTAAAGCCGTCTTGTTAAGCTACTGTCACGTCCATGTCTATTCCACGGGGCATTGATATTGTCTTTTTATTCCACTGTAACCTCCACCACTCTTCCAAGTGGCAATGACTTTGTCTTTTTATTCCACTGCGACTTCCACCTCTCTTCTAAGGGGCATTGATATTGTCTTTTTAATCCACTGCGACCTCCACCACTCTTCCAAGGGGCATTAAAACAGTCTTGTTAAGCTGCTGTGACCTCCACGTCTCTGCCAAGTGGCATTAAACCACTCTGAACTCCACAGCTCTTCCAAGGGGCATTGATATTGTCTTTTTATTCCACTGTAACCTCCGCCACTCTCCCAAGGGGCATTGATTTTGTCTTTTTATTCCACTGCGACCTCCACCACTCTTCCAATGGGCATTGTTATTGTCTTTTTAATCCCCTGCAACCTCCACCACTCTCCCAAGGGGCATTAAAACCGTCTTGTTAAGCTGCTGTGACTTCCACGTCCCTTCCACGGGGCATTGATATTGTCTTTTTATTTAACTGTAACCTCCACCACTCTTCCAACTGGCATTAATATTGTCTTTTTATTAAGCTGCGACCTCCACCTCTATTCCAAGTGGCATTAAAACCATCTTGTTAAGCTACTGTGACCTGCAAGTCTCTTCCACGAGGCATTGATATTGTCTTTTTATTCCACTGCGACCTCCACATCTCTTCCAAGGGGAATTGATATTGTCTTTTTATTCCACTGCGACCTCTACCACTCTTCTAAGGGGCATTAAAACAGTCTTGATAAGCTACTGTGAACTCCACGTCTCTTCCAAGGGGCATTAAACCATCTGGTTAAACCACTCTGTACTCCATAGCTCTTCCAAGAGACATTGATATTGTCTTTTTATTCGACTGTAACCTCCACCACTCTTCCAAGGGGCATTGATATTGTCTCTGTTTTCCGCTGTGATCTCCACCACTCTGAACTCCACAGCTCTTCCTAGGGGATTTTTGTATTGTCTTTTTATTCCACTCTAACCTCCACCACTCTTCCAAGGGGCATTAAAACAGTCTTTTTAATCTACTGTAACCTCCACCACTCTTCCAAGGGGCATTGATTTTGTCTTTTTATTCCACTGCGACCTCTACCACTCTTCCAATGGGCATTGATATTGTCTTTTGTAATCCACTGCAACCTGCACCACTCTTCCAAGGGGCATTAAAGCAGTCTTGTTAAGCTACTGTCACGTCCTTGTCTATTCCACGGGGCATTGATATTGTCTTTTTATTCCACTGTAACCTCCACCACTCTTCCAAGTGGCAATGACATTGTCTTTTTATTCCACAGCGACTTCCACCTCTCTTCTAAGGGGCATTGATATTGTCTTTTTAATCCACTGCGACCTCCACCACTCTTCCAAGGGGCATTAAAACAGTCTTGTTAAGCTGCTGTGACTTCCACGTCCCTTCCACGGGGCATTGATATTGTCTTTTTATTCCACTGCGACCTTCACCACTCTTCCAAGGGGCATTGATATTGTCTTTTTAATCCACTGCGACCTCCACCACTGTTCCAAGGGACATTGATATTGTCTTTTTATTCCTCTGCGACCTTCACCCCTCTTCCAGGGAACATTGATATTGTCTTATTTTTCCACTGTAACCTCCACCACTCTTCTAAGGGGCATTGATATTTTCTTTTTATTCCACTGCGACCTCCACCACTCTTCCAAGGGGCATCGATAATGTCTTTTTAATCCACTGCGACCTCCACCACTCTTCCATGGGGCATTAAAACCGTCTTGTTAAGTTACTGTGACCTCCACGTCTCTTCCAAGGGGCATTAAAACCGTCAATTTAAACCACTCTGAACTCCACAGCTCTTGCAAAAGGTATTGATATTGTGTTTTTATTCCACTGTAACCTCCACCAATCTTCCAAGGGGCATTTATATTGTCTTTTTATTTTACTGCGACCTCCACCACTCTTCTAAGGGGCATTAATATTGTCTTTTTATTCCACTGCGACCTCCACCACTCTTCGAAGGGTCATTGATATTGTTTTTTATTCCACTGTAACCTCCACCACTCTTCCACGGGGCATTGATATTGTCTTTTTATTCCACTGCGAACACCACCTCTCTTCCAAGGGGCATTAAAACCATCTTGTTAAGCTACTGTGACCTCCACGTCCCTTCCACGGGGCATTGATATTGTCTTTTTAATCCACTGGCACCTCCACTACTCTTCAAAGGGGCACTAAAACAGTATTGATAAGCTACTGTGACCTCCACGTCTCTTCCAAAGGGCCTTAAAACCGTCTGGTTGAACCACTCTGATCTCCACAGCTCTTCCAAGAGGCATTGATATTGTCTTTTTATTCGATTGTAGCCTCCAACACTCTTCCAAAGGGCATTAAAACCGTCTTGATAAGCTACTGTGACCTCCATGTCTCTTCCAAGGGTCATTAAAACCGTCAATTTAAACCACACTGAACTCCAAAGCTCTTGCAAGAGGCATTGATATTGTCTTTTTATTCAACTGTAACCTCCACCACTCTTCCAAGGGGCATTGATTTTGTCTTTTTAATCCACTGCGACCTCCATCACTCTTCCAAGAAGCATTAAAACCGTCTTGTTTAGCTACTGTGACCTCCACGTCTATTCCACGGTGCCTTAAAAACTTCTGGTTAAACCACTGTGAACGCCACAGCTCTTCCAAGGGGCATTGATATTGTCTTTTTATTCCACTGTAACCTCCACCATTCTTCCAAGGGGCATTGATATGGTCTTTTTATTTTACTGCGACCTCCACCACTCTTCCAAGGGGCATTAATATTGTCTTTCTATTCCACTGCGACCTCCACCACTCTTCCAAGGGTCATTGATATTGTCGTTTTATTCCACTGTTACCTCCACCACTCTTCCAAGGGGCATTAATATTGTCTTTTTATTAAACTGCGACCTTCACCTCTCTTCCAAGTGGCATTAAAACCATCTTGTTAAGCTACTGTGACCTGCAAGTCTCTTCCACGAGGCATTGATATTGTCTTTTTATTCCACTGCGACCTCCACATCTCTTCCAAGGGGAATTGATATTGTCTTTTTATTCCACTGCGACCTCTACCACTCTTCCAAGGGGCATTAAAACAGTCTTCATAAGCTACTGTGACCTCCACGTCTCTTCCAAGGGGCATGAAACCATCTGCTTAAACCACTCTGTACTCCATAGCTCTTCCAAGAGACATTGATATTGTCTTTTTATTCGACTGTATCCTCCACCACTCTTCCAAGGGGCATTGATATTGTCTCTGTTTTCCACTGCGATCTCCACCACTCTGAACTCCACAGCTCTTCCTAGGGGATTTTTGTATTGTCTTTTTATTCCACTCTAACCTCCACCACTCTTCCAAGGGGCATTAAAACAGTCTTGTTAATCTACTGTGACCTCCACGTCTCTTCCAAGGGGCATTAAAACCGTCAATTTAAACCACTCTCAACTCCACAGCTCTTGCAAGGGGCTTTGATATTGTTGTTTATTCCACTGTAACCTACAGCACTCTTCCAAGGGGCATTGATATTGTCTTTTTATTCTACTGCGTCTTCCACGACTCTCCCAAGGGGCATTAAAACTGTCTTGTTAAGCTGGTGTAATCTCCATGTCTATTCCACGGGGCATTGATATTGTCTTTTTATTCCAATGTAACCTCCACAACTCTTCTAAGGGGCAGTGATATTGTCTTTTTAAACCACCTCCACCAGTATTCCAAGAGGCATTAAAAGCATCTTATTAAGCTACTATGACCTCCACGTCTCTTGCAAGGGGCATTAAAACCATCTGGTTAAACCACTCTGAATTCCAAAGCTCATCAAAGGGGCATTGATATTGTCTTTTTATTCCACTGTAACCTCCACCACTTTTCCTATGGGAATTGATATTGTCTTTTCATTATTATTATTATTATTATCTATTATTATGGCGCCATTTATTCCATGACGCTTTACATGTGATAGGGATATACATAACAAAAGCATTTACATAATCTTAACAAAACGAGTCAGCGACTGGTACAGGACGAGAGAGGACCCTGCCCGCGAGGGCTCACATTCTAGAGGGGATGGGTGAGGATACATTAGGTGAGGGTAGAGCTGGTCATGCTGCGGTGGTTACTGCAGGTTGTAGGCTTGACGGAAGAGGTGGGTCTTCAGGTTTCTTTTGAAGGTTTCCACGGTCGGCGAGAATCTGATGTGTTGGGGTAGAGAGTTCCAGAGTAGGGGGGATGCACGGGAGAAATCTTGTATACGATTGTGGGAGGAGGAGATAAAAGGGGAGTAGAGAAGGAGATCTTGTGAGGATCGGAGGTTGCGTGCAGGTAAGTACCGGGAGACTAGGTCACAGATGTATGGGGGAGACAGGTTGTGGATGGCTTTGTATGCCATGGTTAGAGTTTTGAACTGGATTCTCTGGGCAATGGGGAGCCAGTGAAGAGATTGACAGAGAGGAGAGGCCGGGGAATAATTGGGGGACAGGTGAATTAGTCGAGCAGCAGAGTATAGGATAAAACAGTCTTGTTAAGCTACTGTGACCTCCAAGTCTCTTCCAAGGGGCATTAAAACCGTCTGGTTAAACCTCTCTAAGCTCCACAGCTATTTCAAGGGGCATTAACAATGTCTTTTTATTCCATAGTAACCTTCTGCACTCTTCCAAGTGCATTGATATTGTCTTTTTATTCCTCTGCGACGTCCACGACTCTTCCAAGGGGCATTAAAACCGTCTTGTTAAGCTACTGTGACCTCCAAGTTTCTTACACAGGGCATTGATATTGTCTTTTCATTCCACTGTAACCTCCACCACTCTTCCAAGGGGCATTGATATTGTCTTTTTATTCCACTGTAACCTCCACCAATCTTCCAAGGGGCATTGATATTGTCTTTTTTTTTCCACTGCGACCTCCACCACTCTTCTAAGGGGCATTGATATTGTCTTTTAAATCCACAACTATCTCCACCACTCTTCCAAGGGGCATTAAAACAGTCTTGTTAATCTACTGTAACCTCCACCACTCTTCCAAGGGGCATTGATTTTGTCTTTTTATTCCACTGCGACCTCTACCACTCTTCCAATGGGCATTGATATTGTCTTTTGTAATCTACTGCAACCTGCACCACTCTTCCAAGGGGCATTAAAGCAGTCTTGTTAAGCTACTGTCACGTCCTTGTCTATTCCACGGGGCATTGATATTGTCTTTTTATTCCACTGTAACCTCCACCACTCTTCCAAGTGGCAATGACATTGTCTTTTTATTCCACTGTGACTTCCACCTCTCTTCTAAGGGGCATTGATATTGTCTTTTTATTCCACTGCGACCTTCACCACTCTTCCAAGGGGCATTGATATTGTCTTTTTAATCCACTGCGACCTCCACCACTGTTCCAAGGGACATTGATATTGTCTTTTTATTCCTCTGCGACCTTCACCCCTCTTCCAAGGAACATTGATATTGTCTTATTTTTCCACTGTAACCTCCACCACTCTTCTAAGGGGCATTGATATTTTCTTTTTATTCCACTGCGACCTCCACCACTCTTCCAAGGGGCATCGATAATGTCTTTTTAATCCACTGCGACCTCCACCACTCTTCCATGGGGCATTAAAACCGTCTTGTTTAACTACTGTGACCTCCACGTCTCTTCCAAGGGGCATTAAAACCGTCAATTTAAACCACTCTGAACTCCACAGCTCTTGCAAAAGGCATTGATATTGTGTTTTTATTCCACTGTAACCTCCACCAGTCTTCCAAGGGGCATTTATATTGTCTTTTTATTTTACTGCGACCTCCACCACTCTTCTAAGGGGCATTAATATTGTCTTTTTATTCCACTGCGACCTCCACCACTCTTCGAAGGGTCATTGATATTGTCTTTTTATTCCACTGTAACCTCCACCACTCTTCCAAGGGGCTTTGATATTGTCTTTTTATTCCACTGCGAACACCACCTCTCTTCCAAGGGGCATTAAAACCATCTTGTTAAGCTACTGTGACCTCCACGTCCCTTCCACGGGGCATTGATATTGTCTTTTTAATCCACTGGCACCTCCACTACTCTTCAAAGGGGCACTAAAACAGTATTGATAAGCTACTGTGACCTCCACGTCTCTTCCAAAGGGCCTTAAAACCGTCTGGTTGAACCACTCTGATCTCCACAGCTCTTCCAAGAGGCATTGATATTGTCTTTTTATTCGATTGTAGCCTCCAACACTCTTCCAAAGGGCATTAAAACCGTCTTGATAAGCTACTGTGACCTCCACGTCTCTTCCAAGGGGCATTAAAACCGTCAATTTAAACCACACTGAACTCCAAAGCTCTTGCAAGAGGCATTGATATTGTCTTTTTATTCAACTGTAACCTCCACCACTCTTCCAAGGGGCATTGATTTTGTCTTTTTAATCCACTGCGACCTCCATCACTCTTCCAAAAAGCATTAAAACCGTCTTGTTTAGCTACTGTGACCTCCACGTCTATTCCACGGTGCCTTAAAACCTTCTGATTAAACCACTGTGAACTCCACAGCTCTTCCAAGGGGCATTGATATTGTCTTTTTATTCCACTGTAACCTCCACCACTCTTCCAAAGGGCATTGATATGGTCTTTTTATTCCACTGCGACCTCTACCACTCTTCCAAGGGGCATTAAAACAGTCTTGATAAGCTACTGTGACCTCCACGTCTCTTCCAAGGGGCATGAAACCATCTGGTTAAACCACTCTGTACTCCACAGCTCTTCCAAGAGACATTGATATTGTCTTTTTATTCGACTGTATCCTCCACCACTCTTCCAAGGGGCATTGATATTGTCTCTGTTTTCCACTGCGATCTCCACCACTCTGAACTCCACAGCTCTTCCTAGGGGATTTTTGTATTGTCTTTTTATTCCACTCTAACCTCCACCACTCTTCCAAGGGGCATTAAAACAGTCTTGTTAATCTACTGTGACCTCCACGTCTCTTCCAAGGGGCATTAAAACCGTCAATTTAAACCACTCTCAACTCCACAGCTCTTGCAAGGGGCTTTGATATTGTTGTTTATTCCACTGTAACCTCCAGCACTCTTCCAAGGGGCATTGATATTGTCTTTTTATTCTACTGCGTCTTCCACGACTCTCCCAAGGGGCATTAAAACTGTCTTGTTAAGCTGCTGTAATCTCCATGTCTATTTCACGGGGCATTGATATTGTCTTTTTATTCCAATGTAACCTCCACAACTCTTCTAAGGGGCAGTGATATTGTCTTTTTAAACCACCTCCACCAGTATTCCAAGAGGCATTAAAAGCATCTTATTAAGCTACTATGACCTCCACGTCTCTTGCAAGGGGCATTAAAACCATCTGGTTAAACCACTCTGAATTCCAAAGCTCATCAAAGGGGCATTGATATTGTCTTTTTATTCCACTGTAACCTCCACCACTTTTCCTATGGGAATTGATATTGTCTTTTCATTATTACTATTATTATTATTATTATCTATTATTATGGCGCCATTTATTCCATGGCGCTTTACATGTGATAGGGATATACATAACAAAAGCATTTACATAATCTTAACAAAACGAGTCAGCGACTGGTACAGGACGAGAGAGGACCCTGCCCGCGAGGGCTCACATTCTAGAAGGGATGGGTGAGGATACATTAGGTGAGGGTAGAGCTGGTCATGCTGCGATGGTTACTGCAGGTTGTAGGCTTGACGGAAGAGGTGGGTCTTCAGGTTTCTTTTGAAGGTTTCCACGGTCGGCGAGAATCTGATGTGTTGGGGTAGAGAGTTCCAGAGTAGGGGGGATGCACGGGAGAAATCTTGTATACGATTGTGGGAGGAGGAGATAAAAGGGGAGTAGAGAAGGAGATCTTGTGAGGATCGGAGGTTGCGTGCAGGTAAGTACCGGGAGACTAGGTCACAGATGTATGGGGGAGACAGGTTGTGGATGGCTTTGTATGCCATGGTTAGAGTTTTGAACTGGATTCTCTGGGCAATGGGGAGCCAGTGAAGAGATTGACAGAGAGGAGAGGCCGGGGAATATTTGGGGGACAGGTGAATTAGTCGAGCAGCAGAGTATAGGATAAAACCGTCTTGTTAAGCTACTGTGACCTCCAAGTCTCTTCCAAGGGGCATTAAAACCGTCTGGTTAAACCTCTCTAAGCTCCACAGCTATTTCAAGGGGCATTGACAATGTCTTTTTATTCCATAGTAACCTTCTGCACTCTTCCAAGTGCATTGATATTGTCTTTTTATTCCTCTGCGACGTCCACGACTCTTCCAAGGGGCATTAAAACAGTCTTGTTAAGCTACTGTGACCTTCTCGTCTCTTCCAAGGGGCATTAAAACAGTCTGGTTAAACCACTCTGAACACCACAGCTCAGACAAGAGGCATTGATATTGTCTTTTTATTCGACCGTAACATCCTCCACTCTTCCAAGCGGCATTGATATTGTCTTTTTATTCCACTGCGACCTCCACCACTCTTCCAAGGGGCATTGATATTGTCTTTTTAATCAACTGCGACCTCCACCTCTCTTCCAAGGGCCTCTAAAACCGTATTGTGAAGCTACTGTGACCTCAACGTCCCTTCCAAGGGGCATTGATATTGTCTTTTTAATCCACTGCAACCTCCACCACTCTTCCAAGGGGCATTGATATTGTCTTTTTATTCCACTGTGACCTCCAAGTCTCTTCCAAAGGGCATTAAAACAGTCAATTTAAACCACTCTGAACTCCACAGCTCTTCCAAGGAGCACTGGTATTGTCTTTTTATTTCACTCTAACCTCCACCACTCTTCCAAGGGGCATTGACATTGTCTATTTATTCCACTGCGACCTCCACCACTCTTCCAAGGGGAATTAAGACCATATTGTTAAGCTACAGTGACCTCCACAACTCTTCCATGGGGCATTGATATTGTCTTTTTATTCCACTGTAACCTCCACCACTCTTCCAAGGGGCATTGATTTTGTCTTTTTATTCCACTGCGTCCTCTACCACTCTTCCAATGGGCTTTGATATTGTCTTTTTAATCCACTGCAACCTCCACCACTCTTCCAAGGGGCATTGATTTTGTCTTTTTATTCCACTGCGACCTCTACCACTCTTCCAATGGGCATTGATATTGTCTTTTTAATCCACTGCAACCTCCACCACTCTTCCAAGAGGCATTAAAGCCGTCTTGCTAAGCTGCTGTCACGTCCATGTCTATTCCATGGGGCATTGATATTGTCTTTTTTTTCCACTGTAACCTCCACCACTCTTCCCAGTGGCATTGACACTGTCTTTTTATTCCACTGCGACTTCCACCTCTCTTCTAAGGGGCATTGATATTGTCTTTTTAATCCACTGCGACCTCCACCACTCTTCCAAGGGGCATTAAAACAGTCTTGTTAAGCTACTGTGACCTCCACGTCTCTTCCAAGGGGCATTAAAACCGTCTGGTTAAACCACTCTGAACTCCACAGCTCTACCAAGGGGCATTGATATTGTCTTTTTATTATACTGTAACCTCCACCACTCTTCCAAGGGGCATTGATATGGTCTTTTTATTTTACTGCGACCTCCACCACTCTTCCAAGGGGCATTAATATTGTCTTTCTATTCCACTGCGACCTCCACCACTCTTCCAAGGGTCATTGATATTGTCTTTTTATTCCACTGTTACCTCCACCACTCTTCCAAGGGGCATTAATATTGTCTTTTTATTAAACTGCGACCTTCACCTCTCTTCCAAGTGGCATTAAAACCATCTTGTTAAGCTACTGTGACCTGCAAGTCTCTTCCACGAGGCATTGATATTGTCTTTTTATTCCACTGCGACCTCCACATCTCTTCCAAGGGGAATTGATATTGTCTTTTTATTCCACTGCGACCTCTACCACTCTTCCAAGGGGCATTAAAACAGTCTTCATAAGCTACTGTGACCTCCACGTCTCTTCCAAGGGGCATGAAACCATCTGCTTAAACCACTCTGTACTCCATAGCTCTTCCAAGAGACATTGATATTGTCTTTTTATTAGACTGTATCCTCCACCACTCTTCCAAGGGGCGTTGATATTGTCTCTGTTTTCCACTGCGATCTCCACCACTCTGAACTCCACAGCTCTTCCTAGGGAATTTTTGTATTGTCTTTTTATTCCACTCTAACCTCCACCACTCTTCCAAGGGGCATTAAAACAGTCTTGTTAATCTACTGTGACCTCCACGTCTCTTCCAAGGGGCATTAAAACCGTCAATTTAAACCACTCTCAACTCCACAGCTCTTGCAAGGGGCTTTGATATTGTTGTTTATTCCACTGTAACCTACAGCACTCTTCCAAGGGGCATTAATATTGTCTTTTTATTCTACTGCGTCTTCCACGACTCTCCCAAGGGGCATTAAAACTGTCTTGTTAAGCTGCTGTAATCTCCATGTCTATTCCACGGGGCATTGATATTGTCTTTTTATTCCAATGTAACCTCCACAACTCTTCTAAGGGGCAGTGATATTGTCTTTTTAAACCACCTCCACCAGTATTCCAAGAGGCATTAAAAGCATCTTATTAAGCTACTATGACCTCCACGTCTCTTGCAAGGGGCATTAAAATCATCTGGTTAAACCAATCTGAATTCCAAAGCTCATCAAAGGGGCATTGATATTGTCTTTTTATTCCACTGTAACCTCCACCACTTTTCCTATGGGAATTGATATTGTCTTTTCATTATTATTATTATTATTATTATTATTATCTATTATTATGGCGCCATTTATTCCATGACGCTTTACATGTGATAGGGATATACATAACAAAAGCATTTACATAATCTTAACAAAACGAGTCAGCGACTGGTACAGGACGAGAGAGGACCCTGCCCGCGAGGGCTCACATTCTAGAAGGGATGGGTGAGGATACATTAGGTGAGGGTAGAGCTGGTCATGCTGCGGTGGTTACTGCAGGTTGTAGGCTTGACGGAAGAGGTGGGTCTTCAGGTTTCTTTTGAAGGTTTCCACGGTCGGCGAGAATCTGATGTGTTGGGGTAGAGAGTTCCAGAGTAGGGGGGATGCACGGGAGAAATCTTGTATACGATTGTGGGAGGAGGAGATAAAAGGGGAGTAGAGAAGGAGATCTTGTGAGGATCGGAGGTTGCGTGCAGGTAAGTACCGGGAGACTAGGTCACAGATGTATGGGGGAGACAGGTTGTGGATGGCTTTGCATGCCATGGTTAGAGTTTTGAACTGGATTCTCTGGGCAATGGGGAGCCAGTGAAGAGATTGACAGAGAGGAGAGGCCGGGGAATAATTGGGGGACAGGTGAATTAGTCGAGCAGCGGAGTATAGGATAAAACAGTCTTGTTAAGCTACTGTGAGCTCCAAGTCTCTTCCAAGGGGCATTAAAACCGTCTGGTTAAACCTCTCTAAGCTCCACAGCTATTTCAAGGGGCATTGACAATGTCTTTTTATTCCATAGTAACCTTCTGCACTCTTCCAAGTGCATTGATATTGTCTTTTTATTCCTCTGCGACGTCCACGACTCTTCCAAGGGGCATTAAAACCGTCTTGTTAAGCTACTGTGACCTCCAAGTTTCTTACACAGGGCATTGATATTGTCTATTCATTCCACTGTAACCTCCACCACTCTTCCAAGGGGCATTGATATTTTCTTTTTATTCCACTGTAACCTCTACCAATCTTCCAAGGGGTATTGATATTGTCTTTTTTTTTCCACTGCGACCTCCACCACTCTTCTAAGGGGCATTGATATTGTCTTTTAAATCCACAACTATCTCCACCACTCTTCCAAGGGGCATTAAAACAGTCTTGTTAATCTACTGTAACCTCCACCACTCTTCCAAGGGGCATTGATTTTGTCTTTTTATTCCACTGCGACCTCTACCACTCTTCCAATGGGCATTGATATTGTCTTTTGTAATCCACTGCAACCTGCACCACTCTTCCAAGGGGCATTAAAGCAGTCTTGTTAAGCTACTGTCACGTCCTTGTCTATTCCACGGGGCATTGATATTGTCTTTTTATTCCACTGTAACCTCCACCACTCTTCCAAGTGGCAATGACATTGTCTTTTTATTCCACTGCGACTTCCACCTCTCTTCTAAGGGGCATTGATATTGTCTTTTTAATCCACTGCGACCTCCACCACTCTTCCAAGGGGCATTAAAACAGTCTTGTTAAGCTGCTGTGACTTCCACGTCCCTTCCAAGGGGCATTGATATTGTCTTTTTAATCCACTGCGACCTCCACCACTGTTCCAAGGGACATTGATATTGTCTTTTTATTCCTCTGCGACCTTCACCCCTCTTCCAAGGAACATTGATTTTGTCTTATTTTTCCACTGTAACCTCCACCACTCTTCTAAGGGGCATTGATATTTTCTTTTTATTCCACTGCGACCTCCACCACTCTTCCAAGGGGCATCGATAATGTCTTTTTAATCCACTGCGACCTCCACCACTCTTCCATGGGGCATTAAAAGCGTCTTGTTTAACTACTGTGACCTCCACGTCTCTTCCAAGGGGCATTAAAACCGTCAATTTAAACCACTCTGAACTCCACAGCTCTTGCAAAAGGCATTGATATTGTGTTTTTATTCCACTGTAACCTCCACCAGTCTTCCAAGGGGCATTTATATTGTCTTTTTATTTTACTGCGACCTCCACCACTCTTCTAATTGGCATTAATATTGTCTTTTTATTCCACTGCGACCTCCACCACTCTTCGAAGGGTCATTGATATTGTCTTTTTATTCCACTGTAACCTCCACCACTCTTCCAAGGGGCTTTGATATTGTCTTTTTATTCCACTGCGAACACCACCTCTCTTCCAAGGGGCATTAAAACCATCTTGTTAAGCTACTGTGACCTCCACGTCCCTTCCACGGGGCATTGATATTGTCTTTTTAATCCACTGGCACCTCCACTACTCTTCAAAGGGGCACTAAAACAGTATTGATAAGCTACTGTGACCTCCACGTCTCTTCCAAAGGGCCTTAAAACCGTCTGGTTGAACCACTCTGATCTCCACAGCTCTTACAAGAGGCATTGATATTGTCTTTTTATTCGATTGTAGCCTCCAACACTCTTCCAAAGGGCATTAAAACCGTCTTGATAAGCTACTGTGACCTCCACGTCTCTTCCAAGGGGCATTAAAACCGTCAATTTAAACCACACTGAACTCCAAAGCTCTTGCAAGAGGCATTGATATTGTCTTTTTATTCAACTGTAACCTCCACCACTCTTCCAAGGGGCATTGATTTTGTCTTTTTAATCCACTGCGACCTCCATCACTCTTCCAAAAAGCATTAAAACCGTCTTGTTTAGCTACTGTGACCTCCACGTCTATTCCACGGTGCCTTAAAACCTTCTGATTAAACCACTGTGAACTCCACAGCTCTTCCAAGGGGCATTGATATGGTCTTTTTATTCCACTGCGACCTCTACCACTCTTCCAAGGGGCATTAAAACAGTCTTGATAAGCTACTGTGACCTCCACGTCTCTTCCAAGGGGCATGAAACCATCTGGTTAAACCACTCTGTACTCCACAGCTCTTCCAAGAGACATTGATATTGTCTTTTTATTCGACTGTATCCTCCACCACTCTTCCAAGGGGCATTGATATTGTCTCTGTTTTCCACTGCGATCTCCACCACTCTGAACTCCACAGCTCTTCCTAGGGGATTTTTGTATTGTCTTTTTATTCCACTCTAACCTCCACCACTCTTCCAAGGGGCATTAAAACAGTCTTGTTAATCTACTGTGACCTCCACGTCTCTTCCAAGGGGCATTAAAACCGTCAATTTAAACCACTCTCAACTCCACAGCTCTTGCAAGGGGCTTTGATATTGTTGTTTATTCCACTGTAACCTCCAGCACTCTTCCAAGGGGCATTGATATTGTCTTTTTATTCTACTGCGTCTTCCACGACTCTCCCAAGGGGCATTAAAACTGTCTTGTTAAGCTGCTGTAATCTCCATGTCTATTCCACGGGGCAATGATATTGTCTTTTTATTCCAATGTAACCTCCACAACTCTTCTAAGGGGCAGTGATATTGTCTTTTTAAACCACCTCCACCAGTATTCCAAGAGGCATTAAAAGCATCTTATTAAGCTACTATGACCTCCACGTCTCTTGCAAGGGGCATTAAAACCATCTGGTTAAACCACTCTGAATTCCAAAGCTCATCAAAGGGGCATTGATATTGTCTTTTTATTCCACTGTAACCTCCACCACTTTTCCTATGGGAATTGATATTGTCTTTTCATTATTACTATTATTATTATTATTATCTATTATTATGGCGCCTTTTATTCCATGGCGCTTTACATGTGATAGGGATATACATAACAAAAGCATTTACATAATCTTAACAAAACGAGTCAGCGACTGGTACAGGACGAGAGAGGACCCTGCCCGCGAGGGCTCACATTCTAGAAGGGATGGGTGAGGATACATTAGGTGAGGGTAGAGCTGGTCATGCTGCGATGGTTACTGCAGGTTGTAGGCTTGACGGAAGAGGTGGGTCTTCAGGTTTCTTTTGAAGGTTTCCACGGTCGGCGAGAATCTGATGTGTTGGGGTAGAGAGTTCCAGAGTAGGGAGGATGCACGGGAGAAATCTTGTATACGATTGTGGGAGGAGGAGATAAAAGGGGAGTAGAGAAGGAGATCTTGTGAGGATCGGAGGTTGCGTGCAGGTAAGTACCGGGAGACTAGGTCACAGATGTATGGGGGAGACAGGTTGTGGATGGCTTTGTATGCCATGGTTAGAGTTTTGAACTGGATTCTCTGGGCAATGGGGAGCCAGTGAAGAGATTGACAGAGAGGAGAGGCCGGGGAATATTTGGGGGACAGGTGAATTAGTCGAGCAGCAGAGTATAGGATAAAACCGTCTTGTTAAGCTCCTGTGACCTCCAAGTCTCTTCCAAGGGGCATTAAAACCGTCTGGTTAAACCTCTCTAAGCTCCACAGCTATTTCAAGGGGCATTGACAATGTCTTTTTATTCCATAGTAACCTTCTGCACTCTTCCAAGTGCATTGATATTGTCTTTTTATTCCTCTGCGACGTCCACGACTCTTCCAAGGGGCATTAAAACAGTCTTGTTAAGCTACTGTGACCTTCTCGTCTCTTCCAAGGGGCATTAAAACAGTCTGGTTAAACCACTCTGAACACCACAGCTCAGACAAGAGGCATTGATATTGTCTTTTTATTCGACTGTAACATCCTCCACTCTTCCAAGCGGCATTGATATTGTCTTTTTACTCCACTGCGACCTCCACCACTCTTCCAAGGGGCATTGATATTGTCTTTTTAATCAACTGCGACCTCCACCTCTCTTCCAAGGGCCTCTAAAACCGTATTGTGAAGCTACTGTGACCTCAACGTCCCTTCCAAGGGGCATTGATATTGTCTTTTTAATCCACTGCAACCTCCACCACTCTTCCAAGGGGCATTGATATTGTCTTTTTATTCCACTGTGACCTCCAAGTCTCTTCCAAAGGGCATTAAAACAGTCAATTTAAACCACTCTGAACTCCACAGCTCTTCCAAGTAGCACTGGTATTGTCTTTTTATTTCACTCTAACCTCCACCACTCTTCCAAGGGGCATTGACATTGTCTATTTATTCCACTGCGACCTCCACCACTCTTCCAAGGGGCATTAAGACCATATTGTTAAGCTACAGTGACCTCCACAACCCTTCCATGGGGCATTGATATTGTCTTTTTATTCCACTGTAACCTCCACCACTCTTCCAAGGGGCATTGATTTTGTCTTTTTATTCCACTGCGTCCTCTACCACTCTTCCAATGGGCTTTGATATTGTCTTTTTAATCCACTGCAACCTCCACCACTCTTCCAAGGGGCATTGATTTTGTCTTTTTATTCCACTGCGACCTCTACCACTCTTCCAATGGGCATTGATATTGTCTTTTTAATCCACTGCAACCTTCACCACTCTTCCAAGAGGCATTAAAGCCGTCTTGCTAAGCTACTGTCACGTCCATGTCTATTCCATGGGGCATTGATATTGTCTTTTTTTTCCACTGTAACCTCCACCACTCTTCCCAGTGGCATTGACACTGTCTTTTTATTCCACTGCGACTTCCACCTCTCTTCTAAGGGGCATTGATATTGTCTTTTTAATCCACTGCGACCTCCACCACTCTTCCAAGGGGCATTAAAACAGTCTTGTTAAGCTACTGTGACCTCCACGTCTCTTCCAAGGGGCATTAAAACCGTCTGGTTAAACCACTCTGAACTCCACAGCTCTACCAAGGGGCATTGATATTGTCTTTTTATTCTACTGTAACCTCCACCACTCTTCCAATGGGCATTGATTTTGTATTTTTATTCCACTGCGACCTCCACCACTCTTCCAATGGGCATTGTTATTGTCTTTTTAATCCCCTGCAACCTCCACCACTCTTCCAAGGGGCATTAAAACCGTCTTGTTAAGCTACTGTGACCTCCGCGTCCCTTCCACGGGTCATTGATATTGTCTTTTTATTCCACTGCGACCTCCACCACTCTTCCAAGGGGCATTGATTTTGTCTTTTTAATCCACTGCGAACTCCACCACTCTTCCAAGGGGCATTAAAACCGTCTTGTTATGCTACTGTGACGTCGACTTCTCTTCCAAGGGACATTAAAACCATCTGGTTAAGCCACTCTGAACTCCACAGCTCTTCCTAGGGGAATTTGTATTGTCTTTTTATTCCACTCTAACCTCCACCACTCTTCCTAGGGGCATTGACATTCTCTTTTTATTCCACTGCAACCTCCTCCACTCTTCCAAGGGGCATTAAGACCAAATTGTTAAGCTACAGTGACCTCCACATCTCTTCCACTGGCATTCATATTGTCTTTTTATTCCACTGTAACCTCCACCAATCTTCCAAGTGGCATTGATATTGTTTTTTTATTCCACTGCGACCTCCGCCACTCTTCCAAGGGGCATTAAAACAGTCTTGTTAATCTACTGTGACCTCCACCTCTCTTCCAAGGGGCAATAACACCGTCAATTTAAACCACTCTCAACTCCACAGCTCTTGCAAGGGGCTTTGATATTGTTTTTTATTCCACTGTAGCCTCCAGCACTCTTCCAGGGGGCATTGATATTGTCTTTTTATTCCACTGCGTCTACCAGCACTCTCCCAAGGGGCATTAAAACTGTCTTGTTAAGCTGCTGTAACCTCCATGTCTATTCCACGGGGCATTGATATTGTCTTTTTATTCCAATGTAACCTTCCCCACTCATCTAAGGGGCAGTGATATTGTCTTTTTAAACCACTGCCACCTCCACCACTCTTCCAAGAGGCATTAAAAACATCTTATTAAGCTACTATGAACTGCACGTCTCTTCCAAGGGGCATTAAAACCATCTGGTTAAACCACTCTGAATTCCAAAGCTCATCAAAGGGGCATTGATATTGTCTTTTTATTCCACTGTAACCTCCACCACTTTTTCTATGGGAATTGATATTGTCTTTTTATTATTATTATTATTATTATTATCTATTATTATAGCGCCATTTATTCCATGGCGCTTTACATGTGATAGGGATATACATAACAAAAGCATTTACATAATCTTAACAAAACGAGTCAGCGTCTGGTACAGGACGAGCGAGGACCCTGCCCGCGAGGGCTCACATTCTAGAAGGGATGGGTGAGGATACATTAGGTGAGGGTAGAGCTGGTCATGCTGCGGTGGTTACTGCAGGTTGTAGGCTTGACGGAAGAGGTGGGTCTTCAGGTTTCTTTTGAAGGTTTCCACGGTCGGCGAGAATCTGATGTGTTGGGGTAGAGAGTTCCAGAGTAGGGGGGATGCACGGGAGAAATCTTGTATACGATTGTGGGAGGAGGAGATAAAAGGGGAGTAGAGAAGGAGATCTTGTGAGGATCGGAGGTTGCGTGCAGGTAAGTACCGGGAGACTAGGTCACAGATGTATGGGGGAGACAGGTTGTGGATGGCTTTGTATGCCATGGTTAGAGTTTTGAACTGGATTCTCTGGGCAATGGGGAGCCAGTGAAGAGATTGACAGAGAGGAGAGGCCGGGGAATAATGGGGGGGACAGGTGAATTTGTCGAGCAGCAGAGTTTAGGATAAAACCGTCTTGTTAAGCTACTGCAACCTCCAAGTCTCTTCCAAGGGGCATTAAAACCGTCTGGTTAAACCTCTCTAAGCTCCACAGCTATTCCAAGGGGCATTGACAATGTATTTTTATTCCATTGTAACCTTCTGCACTCTTCCAAGTGCATTGATATTGTCTTTTTATTCCTCTGCGACGTACATGACTCTTCCAAGGGGCATTAAAACCGTCTTTTTAAGCTACTGTGACCTCCAAGTTTCTTACACAGGGCATTGATATTGTCTTTTTATTCCACTGTGACCTCCACCACTCTTCCAAGGGGCATTGATATTGTCTTTTTATTCCACTGTAACCTCCACCAATCTTCCAAGGGGCATTGATATTGTCTTTTAAATTGACAACGATCTCCACCAATCTTCCAAGGGGCATTAAAACCGTCTGATTAAACACTCTGAACTCCACAGCTCTTACAAGAGGCATTGATATTGTCTTTTTATTCGACTGTAACATCCTCCACTCTTCCAAGCGGCATTGATATTGTCTTTTTACTCCACTGCGACCTCCACCACTCTTCCAAGGGGCATTGATATTGTCTTTTTAATCAACTGCGACCTCCACCTCTCTTCCAAGGGCCTTTAAAACCGTATTGTGAAGCTACTGTGACCTCAACGTCCCTTCCAAGGGGCATTGATATTGTCTTTTTAATCCACTGTAACCTCCACCACTCTTCCAAGGGGCATTGATATTGTCTTTTTATTCCACTGTGACCTCCACGTCTCTTCCAAGGGGCATTAAAACCGTCAATTTAAACCACTCTGAACTCCACAGCTCTTCCAGGGAGCACTGGTATTGTCTTTTTATTCCACTCTAACCTCCACCACTCTTCCAAGGGGCATTGACATTGTCTATTTATTCCACTGCGACCTCCACCACTCTTCCGAGGGGCATTAAGACCATATTGTTAAGCTACAGTGACCTCCGCAACTGTTCCATGGGGCATTGATATTGTCTTTTTAATCCACTGTAACCTCCACCACTCTTCCAAGGGGCATTGATTTTGTCTTTTTATTCCACTGCAACCTCTACCACTCTTCCAATGGGCTTTGATATTGTGTTTTGAATCCACTACAACCTCCACCACTCTTCCAAGGGGCATTGATTTTGTCTTTTTATTCCACTGCGACCACTACCACTCTTCCAATGGGCATTGTTATTGTCTTTTTAATCCACTGCAAACTCCACCACTCTTCCAAGGGGCATTAAAGCCGTCGTGTTAAGCTACTTTCACGTCCATGTCTATTCCACGGGGCATTGATATTGTCTTTTTATTCCACTGTAACCTCCACCACTCTTCCTAGTGGCATTGACACTGTCTTTTTATTCCACTGCGACTTCCACCTCTCTTCTAAGGGGCATTGATATTGTCTTTTTAATCCACTGCGACCTCCACGACTCTTCCAAGGGGCATTAAAACAGTCTTGTTAAGCTACTGTGACCTCCACGTCTCTTCCAAGGGGCATTAAAACCGTCTGGTTAAACCACTCTGAACTCCACAGCTCTACCAAGGGGCATTGATATTATCTTTTTATTCCACTGTAACCTCCACCACTCGTCCAATGGGCATTGATTTTGTCTTTTTATTCCACTGAGACCTCCACCACTCTTCCAATGGGCATTGTTATTGTCTTTTTAATCCCCTGCAACCTCCACCACTCTTCCAAGGGGCATTAAAACCATCTTGTTAAGCTACTGTGACCTCCACGTCCCTTCCACGGGTCATTGATATTGTCTTTTTATTCCACTGCGACCTCCACCACTCTTCCAAGGGGCATTGATATTGTCTTTTTAATCCACTGCGAACTCCACCACTCTTCCAAGGGGCATTAAAACCGTCTTGTTATGCTACTGTGACGTCGACTTCTCTTCCAAGGGGCATTAAAACCATCTGGTTAAACCACTCTGAACTCCACAGCTCTTCCTAGGGGAATTTGTATTGTCTTTTTATTCCACTCTAACCTCCACCAATCTTCCAAGGGGCATTGATATTGTCTTTTTATTCCACTGCGTCTTCCACCACTCTCCCAAGGGGCATTAAAACTGTCTTCTTAAGCTGCTGTAACCTCCATGTCTATTCCACGGGGCATTGATATTGTCTTTTTATTCCAATGTAACCTCCACCACTCTTCTAAGGGGCAGTGATATTGTCTTTTTAAACCACTGCGACCTCCACCACTCTTCCAAGAGGCATTATAAACATCTTATTAAGCTACTATGAACTCCACGTCTCTTCCAAGGGGCATTAAAACCATCTGGTTAAACCACTCTGAATTCCAAAGCTCATCAAAGGGGCATTGATATTGTCTTTTTATTCCACTGTAACCTCCACCACTTTTCCTATGGGAATTGGTATTGTCTTTTTATTATTATTATTATCTATTATTATAGCGCCATTTATTCCATGGCGCTTTACATGTGATAGGGATATACATAACAAAAGCATTTACATAATCTTAACAAAACGAGTCAGCCTCTGGTACAGGACGAGCGAGGACCCTGCCCGCGAGGGCTCACATTCTAGAAGGGATGGGTGAGGATACATTAGGTGAGGGTAGAGCTGGTCATGCTGCGGTGGTTACTACAGGTTGTAGGCTTGACAAAAGAGGTGGGTCTTCAGGTTTCTTTTGAAGGTTTACACGGTCGGCGAGAATCTGATGTGTTGGGGCAGAGAGTTCCAGAGTAGGGGGGATGCACGGGAGAAATCTTGTATACGATTGTGGGAGGAGGAGATAAAAGGGGAGTAGAGAAGGAGATCTTGTGAGGATCGGAGGTTGCGTGCAGGTAAGTACCGGGAGACTAGGTCACAGATGTATGGGGGGGACAGGTTGTGAATGGCTTTGTATGCCATGTTTAGAGTTTTGAACTGGATTCTCTGGGCAATGGGGAGCCAGTGAAGAGATTGACAGAGAGGAGAGGCCGGGGAATAATGGGGGGGGGACAGGTGAATTAGTCGAGCAGCAGAGTTTAGGATAAAACCGTCTTGTTAAGCTACTGCGACCTCCTAGTCTCTTCCAAGGGGCATTAAAACCTTCTGGTTAAACCTCTCTAAGCTCCACAGCTATTCCAAGGGCATTGACAATGTCTTTTTATTCCATTGTAACCTTTTGCACTCTTCCAAGTGCATTGATATTGTCTTTTTATTCCTCTGCGACGTCCATGACTCTTCCAAGGGGCAATAAAACCGTCTTTTTAAGCTACTGTGACCTCCAAGTTTCTTACACAGGGCATTGATATTGTCTTTTTATTCAACTGTAACCTCCACCACTCTTCCAAGGGGCATTGATATTGTCTTTTTATTCCACTGTAACCTCCACCAATCTTCCAAGGGGCATTTATATTGTCTTTTTATTCTACTGCGACCTCCACCACTCTTCTAAGGGGCATTGATATTGTCTTTTAAATTGACAACGATCTCCACCAATCTTCCAAGGGGCATTAAAACCGTCTGGTTAAACACTCTGAACTCCACAGCTCTTACAAGAGGCATTGATATTGTCTTTTTATTCGACTGTAACATCCTCCATTCTTCCAAGCGGCATTGATATTGTCTTTTTATTCCACTGCGACCTCCACCACTCTTCCAAGGGGCATTGATATTGTCTTTTTAATCAACTGCGACCTCCACCTCTCTTCCAAGGGCCTTTAAAACCGTATTGTGAAGCTACTGTGACCTCAACGTCCCTTCCAAGGGGCATTGATATTGTCTTTTTAATCCACTGCAACCTCCACCACTCTTCCAAGGGGCATTGATATTGTCTTTTTATTCCACTGTGACCTCCACCACTCTTCTGAGGGGCATTAAGACCATATTGTTAAGCTACAGTGACCTCCACAACTCTTCCATGGGGCATTAAAACCGTCAATTTAAACCACTCTGAACTCCACAGCTCTTCCAGGGAGCACTGGTATTGTCTTTTTATTCCACTCTAACCTCCACCACTCTTCCAAGGGGCATTGACATTGTCTATTTATTCCACTGCGACCTCCACCACTCTTCCAAGGGGCATTAAGACCATATTGTTAAGCTACAGTGACCTCCACAACTCTTCCATGGGGCATTGATGTTGTCTTTTTAATCCACTGTAACCTTCACCACTCTTCCAAGGGTCATTGATTTTGTCTTTTTATTCCACTGCGACCTCTACCACTCTTCCAATGGGCTTTGATATTGTGTTTTGAATCCACTGCAACCTCCACCACTCTTCCAAGGGGCATTGATTTTGTCTTTTTATTCCACTGCAACCACTACCACTCTTCCAATGGGCATTGTTATTGTCTTTTTAATCCACTGCAACCTCCACCACTCTTCCAAGGGGCATTAAAGCTGTCTTGTTAAGCTACTGTCACGTCCATGTCTATTCCACGGGGCAATGATATTGTCTTTTCATTCCACTGTAATCTCTACCACTCTTCCCAGTGGCATTGACACTGTCTTTTTATTCCACTGCGACTTCCACCTCTCTTCTAAGGGGCATTGATATTGTCTTTTTAATCCACTGCGACCTCCACCACTCTTCCAAGGGGCATTAAAACCGTCTTGTTAAGCTACTGTGACCTCCACGTCCCTTCCACGGGTCATTGATATTGTCTTTTTATTCCACTGCGACCTCCACCACTCTTCCAAGGGGCATTAAAACCGTCTTGTTATGCTACTCTGACGTCGACTTCTCTTCCAAGGGGCATTAAAACCATCTGGTTAAACCACTCTAAACTCCATAGCTCTTCCTATGGGAATTTGTATTGTTTTTTTATACCACTCTAACCTCCACCACTCTTCCTAGGGGCATTGACATTGTCTTTTTATTCCACTGCGACCTCCACCACTCTTCAAAGGGGCATTAAGACCAAATTGTTAAGCTACAGTGACCTCCACATCTCTTACACGGGCATTCATATTGTCTTTTTATTCCACTGTAAGCTCCACAAATTTTCCAAGGGGCATTGATATTGTTTTTTTATTCCACTGCGACCTCCACCACTATTCCAAGGGGCATTAAAACAGTCTTGTTAATCTACTGTGACCTCCACGTCTCTTCCAAGGGGCATTAAAACCGTCAATTTAAACCACTCTCAACTCCACAGCTCTTGCAAGGGGCTTTGATATTGTTTTTTATTCCTCTGTAACCTCCAGCACTCTTCCAAGGGGCATTGATATTGTCTTTTTATTCCACTGCGTCTTCCAGCACTCTCCCAAGGGGCATTAAAACTGTCTTGTTAAGCTGCTGTAACCTCCATGTCTTTTCCACGGGGCATTGATATTGTCTTTTTATTCCAATGTAACCTCCACCACTCATCTAAGGGGCAGTGATATTGTCTTTTTAAACCACTGCGACCTCCACCACTCTTCCAAGAGGCATTAAAAACATCTTATTAAGCTATTATGAACTCCACGTCTCTTCCAAGGGGCATTAAAACCATCTGGTTAAACCAGTCTGATTTAAAAAGCTCATCAAAGGGGCATTGATATTGTCTTTTTATTCCACTGTAACCTCCACCACTTTTCCTATGGGAATTGATATTGTCTTTTTATTATTATTATTATTATTACTATTATTATCTATTATTATAGCGCCATTTATTCCATGGCGCTTTACATGTGATAGGGATATACATAACAAAAGCATTTACATAATCTTAACAAAACGAGTCAGCGTCTGGTACAGGACGAGCGAGAACCCTGCCCGCGAGGGCTCACATTCTAGAAGGGATGGGTGAGGATACATTAGGTGAGGGTAGAGCTAGGTCATGCTGCGGTGGTTACTGCAGGTTGTAGGCTTGACGGAAGAAGTGGGTCTTCAGGTTTCTTTTGAAGGTTTCCACGGTCAGCGAGAATCTGATGTGTTGGGGTAGAGAGTTCCAGAGTAGGGGGGATGCACGGGAGAAATCTTGTATACGATTGTGGGAGGAGGAGATAAAAGGGGAGTAGAGAAGGAGATCCTGTGAGGATCGGAGGTTGCGTGCAGGTAAGTACCGGGAGACTACGTCACAGATGTATGGGGGAGACAGGTTGTGGATGGCTTTGTATGCCATGGTTAGAGTTTTGAACTGGATTCTCTGGGCAATGGGGAGCCAGTGAAGAGATTGACAGAGAGGAGAGGCCGGGGAATAGCGGGGGGACAGGTGAATTAGTCAAGCAGCAGAGTTTAGGATAGATTGGATAGGCGCAAGAGTGTTGTAAGGGAGGCCACGGAGCAGGAGGTTGCAGTAGTCGAGGCGGGATATGATGAGGGCATGCACCAGTGTTTTTGCAGAGTCTTTGCTGAGGAATGCACGGATCCAGGAGATGTTTTTGAGCTGGAGTCGGCAGGAAGTGGAAAGGGCTTGGATATGTGGCTTGAAGGAGAGATCAGAGTCCAGGGTTACTCCCAGGCAGCGAGCTTGTGGGACTGGGGAGAGTGAACAGCCATTGGCGTTGATGACTAGGTCAGGTGGGGGATGTGATTGAGAGGGTGGAAAGATGATGAACTCTGTTTTATCCATGTTGAGTTTTAGAAATCTGACAGAGAAGAAGGATGACATGGCGGACAGACATTGTGGGATTTTGGTTACTAGGGAGGAGATATAGGGTCCAGAGAGGTAGATCTGTGTGTCGTCAGCATAGAGGTGATACTGAAAACCGTGAGACTCTATGAGCTGGCCCAGGCCAAAGGTGTAGATGGAGAAGAGCAGAGGTACTAGAACTGAACCTTGGGAGACAGCGACAGATAGGGGGCGAGATGAGGAGGTGGTGCGTGAGTGGGAGACGCTGAATGTCCTGTCTGTTAAGTATGAGGAGATCCAAGATAGAGCCAAGTCCGTGATGCCAAGAGATGAGAGAATCTGGAGTAAGAGGGAATGGTCCACTGTGTCAAAGGTAGATGACAGGCCCAGAAGGAGGAGGATGGAGCAGTGTCGCTTGGATTTGGCATTTAGTAGGTCGTTGGTGACTTTAGTCAGGGCAGTTTCAGTCAAGTGATGCGGTCGGAAGCCAGATTGCAGGCAGTCGAAGAGGGAGCAGGAGGATAGGTGGGAGGACAGTTCAAGGTGGACATGTTGTTCTAGTAGTTTTGAGGCAAAGGGAAGGAGTGATATGGGTCAGTAGCTAGTTAGAGAGGAAGGGTCAAGGGAGGGCTTTTTGAGGATGGGTGTGAATGCGGCATGTTTGAAACATGAGGGGAAGACACCGGTTGTTAGTGACAGATTTAAGAGGTGGGTTAGGGTTGGAATGAAGACTGTGGTAAGGTTAGTGATGAGGTGGGATGGGATTGGGTCAAGTTCGCAGGTGTTGAGGTGTGATTTGGAGAGTAAAGAGGAGACTTGACCTTCTGTAATGGTGGAGAAGTGGGGTTTGGAGGAGGAGGGTTGAATAGATATGAGGAGGGGTTGTGTGGACTTTAGGCAAAAGTTTTGTCTGGTGGTGTCAATCTTCTGTTTGAAGAATGAGGCAAAGTCGTCGGCTGAGATGAGAGAAGAGGGAGGAGGTGCTGGGGGACGAAAGAGAGAGTTGAAAGTGTTAAATAGCTGTTTAGGATTGTGAGATAGGGAGGATATGAGAGATGAGAAGTAGGTTTGTTTTGCTGTAGTGAGTGCGGACTTGAAATTAGTGAGGGATTTCTTGAATGCGATGAAGTGCTCGATGGAGTGAGACCTTTTCCATCTCCGCTCCGCAACCCTGGAGGCCCGGCGCAGTTCTTTAGTAAGTTTAGTGTGCCAGGGTGGCCTGTTGAATGTGCGAGATGTGATGTGTGTGAGAGGGGCGATCGAGTCTAGAGCTGCAGCTATTGTGGTGTTAAATGAAGCAGCAGCAACGTCTGCATCGTTTAAGGAATTTATGTCTGTAAGAGGGAGGAGGGATTCAGAGAGTGAGAGTAAGTCAAGGTGTTTGAGATTTCTCCGAGGGTATGCAAGTTTGTGGAGTGGGGCTTGTTGCCCCGGGGAGGAGAGAGAAGAGAATGTAAGTAGGCTGTGATCAGAGAGAGGGAGAGGTGAGTTAGAGAGGTTAGATAGGGAACAAAGGCGGGTGAAGATGAGGTCCAGTGTGTGGCCATCTTTGTGGGTGGGTGTGGAAGACCATTGAGTGAGTCCGAAGGAGGAAGTGAGAGTTAGGAACTTAGAGACAGACGAGTGGGAAGTGTTAATGGGGATGTTGAAGTCACCCATTATGATAGTGGGGATGTCAGTGGAGAGGAAGTGAAGCAGCCAGGTGGTGAAGTGGTCTAAGATGGTGGTGGCTTGCCCTGGGGGTCGGTAAACGATGGCCAGTTGGAGGTTGGAGGGGGAATGGATGTGCACACAGTGCACCTCAAAAGAGGGGAGTGTAACGGAGGGTGGCAGTGGGATTTGGGTGAAAGCGCAGTCTTCTGATAGGAGAAAACCTAAGCCTCCGCGATGTTTGCCGTTGCAGCGGGGGGTATGGAGAAGATGGAATCCGCCATATGAAAGTGCAGCTGGGGAGGCTGTGTCAGAGGGGGTGAGCCAGGTTTCAGTGATGGCGAGGAAGGAAAGTTTGTTTGTAATGAAAAGATCGTGGATGAAGGAAAGTTTGTTGCAGACAGAGCGAGCGTTCCATAGAGCTCCTGTTAGTCCAACTAAGGGAGTGGGGATTGGTTGGATGGGTATGAGGTTAGAAGGGTTGCCACAGTTTGTGGAAGGTCGTGGATAGGAGGAAGAAGTAACTGTTGGGATATGACGAGGAGGACCAGGATTTGGAGAGATATCTCCATCAGTGAGGAGGAGCAGAGAAAGTGTTAGCAGGTGGGAGCAAGAGAGAGCATGAGGTGGCTGTCTGTGTTTGGAGATCCAGGATTGAATGTTTAGGAATAATTTGGAGGAAGAGGTGAGATGAATGGGGAGGATGGAGGGAGAGATGAAGAGTTTCTTACTAGGTGTAGGGATTTGAGGGGTTACTAGAAAGTGGAGGACTATAGAGGAAAAAGTGAGAGCTAACAGAAACATAGTTAAAAGAGAGTAAGTGGTCAAAGTGTTGGTTACCTGACTCCTGCCCTGACTAACTGCCTCTGAAATAACTGCCACTTATCTCCAAAGCCACATTGCACAAGAAGACGCGTGCACACCCCAGCACAAGTGCACCCCTTACAGAGCTTCTAAATATATAGGGCACATTAAACTATCAGGTGAAGGGCATTGTGGGAGCTAGATTAGCAGCTGGTCGTCTCACCAGGAGATGGCTGGGTGATCAAACACAGAGCTCGGACTCTAGTCTCTGCAGTTTAGCACCTCTAAAAATCAGATAAGATCTATAGTGGGGAAGGGACAGACATATGTGGGTATTGAATGGAGTGGGACAGATAAAGCAGAGAAGTTATGCAGAGCATGTACCAGTGAGGTGAATCAGCAAAGCAGAGCATTGGATTACAGCAGACACAGCAAGCAGAGAAGTTATGCAGAGCATGTACCAGTGAGGTGAATCAGCAAAGCAGAGCATCAGATTACAGCAGACACAGCAAGCAGAGAATTTTTGCAGAGCATGTACCAGTGAGGTGAATCAGCAAAGCAGAGCATTAGATTACAGCAGACACAGCAAGCAGAGAAGTTTTGCAGAGCATGTACCAGTGAGGTTATTTCACTGTGACCTCCACCACTCTTCCAAGGGGCATTAAAACAATCTTGTTAAGCTTCTGTGACCTCCACGTCCCTTCCACAGGGCATTGATATTGTCTTTTTATTCCACTGCAACCTCCACCACTCTTCCAAGGGACATTGATATTGTCTTTTTATTCCACTGCGACCTTCACCCCTCTTCCAAGGAACATTGATATTGTCTTTTTTTTCCACTGTAACCTCCACCACTCTTCTAAGGGACATTGATATTTTCTTTTTATTCCGTTGCGACCTCCACCACTCTTCCAAGGTGCATCGATTTTTAATCCACTGCGACCTCCACCACTCTTCCAAGGGGCATTAAAACCGTCTTGTTAAGCTACTGTGACTTCCACGTCTCTTCCACGGGGCATTGATATTGTCTTTTTATTCCACTGTAACCTCCACCACTCTTTCAAGGGGCATTGATATTGTCTTTTTATTCCACTGCGACCTCCACTACTCTTCCATGGTTCATTGATATTGTCTTTTTAATCCACTGCGACCTCCACTACTCTTCCAAGGGGCATTAATACCGTCTTGTTAAGCTACTGTGATGTCCACGTCTCTTCCACGGGGCATTGATATTGTCTTTTTATTCCACTGTAACCTCCACCACTCTTCCAAGAGGCATTGATATTGTCTTTTTATTCCACTGTAACCTCCACCACTCTTCAAAGGTTCATTGATATTGTCTTTTTAATCCACTGCGACCTCCACTACTCTTCCAAGGGGCATTAATACCGTCTTGTTAAGCTACTGTGACCTCCACGTCTCTTCCAAGGGGCACTAAAACTGTTTGGTTAAACCACTCTGTACTCCACAGCTCTTCCAAGGGGCATTGACAATGTATTTTTATTCCATTGTTACCTTCTGCACTCATTCAAGTGCATTGATATTGTCTTTTTATTCCTCTGCGACGTCCACGACTCTTCCAAGGGGCATTAAAACCGTCTTGTTAAGCTACTGTGATCTCCAAGTTTCTTACACAGTGCATATATATTATCTTTTTATTCCACTTTAACTTCCACCACTCTTCCAAGGGGCATTGATATTGTCTTTTTAATCCACTGCGACCTCCATCGCTCTTCCAAGAAGCATTGAAACCGTCTTGTTAAGCTACTGTGACCTCCACGTCTATTCCACGGTGCATTAAAACTTTCTGGTTAAACCACTGTGAACTCCTCAGCTCTTCCATGGGGCATTGATATTGTCTTTTTATTCCACTCTAACCTTAACCACTCTTCCAACGGGCATTGATATTGTCTTTTTATTTAACTACGACCTCCACCACTCTTCCAAGGGGCATTAATATTGTCTTTTTATTCCACTGTGACCTCCACATCTCTTCCAAGGGGCATTGATATTGTCTTTTTATTTAATTGGAACCTCCACCACTCTTCCAAGGGGCATTGATATTGTCTTTTTATTCCACTGTAACCTCCACCACTCTTCCAAGGTTCATTGATATTGTCTTTTTAATCCACTGCGACCTCCACTACTCTTCCAAGGGGCATTAATACCGTCTTGTTAAGCTACTGTGATGTCCACGTCTCTTCCACGGGGCATTGATATTGTCTTTTTATTCCACTGTAACCTCCACCACTCTTCCAAGAGGCATTGATATTGTTTTTTTATTCCACTGTAACCTCCACCACTCTTCAAAGGTTCTTTGATTTTGTCTTTTTAATCCACTGCGACCTCCACTACTCTTCCAAGGGGCATTAATACCGTCTTGTTAAGCTACTGTGACCTCCACGTCTCTTCCAAGGGGCACTAAAACTGTTTGGTTAAACCACTCTGTACTCCACAGCTCTTCAAAGGGGCATTGATATTGTCTTTTTATTTCACTGTAACTTCCACCACTCTTTCAAGGGGCATTTATATTGTATTTTTATTCCACTGTGACTTCCACCACTCTTCCAAGGGGCATTAAAACTGTCTTGTTAAGCTACTATGACCTCCAAGTCTCTTCCAAGGGGCATTAAAACCATCTGGTTAAATAGCTCTGAGCTCCACAGTTCTTCCAAGGGTCATTGACAATGTCTTTTTATTCCATTTTTACCTTCTGCACTCATCCAAGTGCATTGATATTGTCTTTTTATTCCTCTGCGACGTCCACGACTCTTCCAAGGTGCATTGATATTGTCTTTTTATTCCACTGCGACCTCCACCACTCTTCCAAGGTGCATTGATATTGTCTTTTTAATCCACTGCGACCTCCACCACTCTTCCAATGGACATTGATATTGTCTTTTTATTCCACTGCGATCTCCGCCACTCTTCCAAAGGGCATTGATATTGTCTTTTATTCCACTGTAACCTCCAACACAGTTCTAAGGGGCATTAAAACCATCTTGTTAAGCTACTGTGATCTCCACTTCTCTTCCACAGGGCATTGATATTGTCTTTTATTCCACTGCGACCTCCACCACTCTTCCAAGGGGCATTAAAACCGTCTTGTTAAGCTACTGTGACCTCCACGTCTCTTCCAAGGGGCATTAAAACCGCATTGTTAAACCACTCTGAACTCCACAGCTCTTCCAAGAGGCATTGATATTGTCTTTTTATTCAACTGTAACCTCCACCACTCTTCCAAGGTGCATTGATATTGTATTTTTAATCCACTGCGACTTCCACCACTCTTCCAAGGGGCATTAAAACCGTCTTGTTAAGCTACTGTGACCTCAACGTCCCTTTCACGGGGCATTGATATTGTCTTTTTGTTCGACTGCGACCTCCACCACTCTTCCAAGGGGCATTGATATTGTCTTTTTAATCCACTGCGACCTCCACCACTCTTCCAAGGGACATTGATATTGTCTTTTTATTCCACTGCGACCTTCACCCCTCTTCCAAGGAACATTGATATTGTCTTTTTTTTCCACTGTAACCTCCACCACTCTTCTAAGGGGCATTGATATTTTCTTTTTATTCCACTGCGATCTCCACCACTCTTCCAAGGGGCATCGATAATGTATTTTTAATCCCCTGCGACCTCCAACAATCTTCCAAGGGGCATTAAAACCGTCTTGTTAAGCTACTGTGACCTCCACGTCTATTCCAAGGGGCATTAAAACCGTCAATTTAAACCACTCTGCACTCCACAGCTCTTGCAATAGTCATTGAGTTTGTCTTTTTATTCCACTGTAACCTCCACCACTCTTCCAAGGGGCATTGATTTTGTCTTTTTAATCCACTGCGAGCTCCATCACTCTTCCAAGTAGCATTAAAACAATCTTGTTTAGCTACTGTGACCTCCACGTCTATTCCTCGGGTGCCTTAAAACCTTCTGGTTAAACCACTGTGAACTCCACAGCTCTTCCAAGGGGCATTAATATTGTCTTTTTATTCCACTGCGACCTCCACCACTCTTCCAAGGGTCATTTATATTGTCTTTTTATTCCACTGTAACCTCCAACACTCTTCCAAGGGGCATTGATATTGTCTTTTTATTCCACTGCGACCTCCACCTCTCTTCAAAGTAGCATTAAAACCAACTTGTTAAGCTACTGTGACCTCCAAGTCTTTTCCACGAGGCATTGATATTGACTTTTTATTCCACTACCACCTCCACATCTCTTCCAAGGGGCATTGATAGTGTGTTTTTATTCCACTGGAACCTTCACCACTCTTCAAAGGGGCATTGATATTGTCTTTTTAATCCACTGCGACCTCCACCACTCTTGCAAGGGGCATTAAACCGTCTGGTTAAACCACTCTGTACTCCACAGCTCTTCCAAGAGGCATTGATATTGTCTTTTTATTCGACTGTAACCTCCACCACTCTTCCAAGGGGCATTGATATTGTCTCTGTTTTCCACTGCGACCTCCACCACTCTTCCAAGGGGCTTTGATATTGTCTTTTTTTTCCACTGCGACCTCCACCACTTTTCCAATGGACATGAAAATCATCTTGTGAAGCTACTGTGACCTCCAGGTCTCTTCCAAGGGGCAATAAAACCGTCTGGTTAAACCGATCTGAGCTCCACAGCTTTTCCAAGGGGCATTGACAATGTCTTTTTATTCCATTGTAATCTTCTGCACTCTTCCAAGTGCATTGATATTGTCTTTTTATTCCTCTGCGACGTCCACGACTCTACCAAGGGGCATTATAACCGTCTTGTTAAGCTACTGTGACTTCCAAATTTCTTAGACAGGGCATTGATATTGTCTTTTTATTCCACTGTAACCTCCACCACTCTTCCAAGGGGCATTGATATTGTCTTTTTATTCCATTGTAACCTCCACCACTCTTCCAAGGGGCATTGATATTGTCTTTTAAATCCACTACGATCTCCAACACTTTTCCAACCGGCATTAAAACAGTCTTCTTAAGCTACTGTGACCTCCTCGTCTCTTCCAAGGGGCATTAAAACCTTCTGGTTAAACAATCTGAACTCCACAGCTCTTACAAGAGGCATTGATATTGTCTTTTTATTCGACTGTAACATCCACCACTCTTCCAAGCGGCATTGATATTGTCTTTTTATTAGACTGCGACCTTCACCACTCTTACAAGGGGCATTAAGGCCATCTTGTTAAGCTACAGTGACCTCCACAACTCTTCCATGGGGCATTGATTTTGTCTTTTTATTCCACTGTAACCTCCACCACTCTTCCAAGGGGCATTGAAATTGTCTTTTTAGTCCACTGTAACCTACAGCACTCTTTCAAGGGGCATTGATATTGTCTTTTTATTCCACTACGACTTCCACCACTCACCCAAGGTGCATTGAAAACATCTTGTTTAGCTACTGTAACGTCCATGTCTATTCCACGGGGCATTGATATTGTCTTTTTATTCCACTACGACTTCCACCTCTCTTCTAAGGGGCATTGATATTGTCTTTTTAATCCACTGTGACCTCCACCACTCTTCCAAGAGGCATTAAAACAGTCTTGTTTAGCTACTGTGACCTCCATGTCTATTCCACGGTGCCTTAAAACCTTCTGGTTAAACCACTGTGAACTCCACAGCTCTTCCATGGGGCATTGATATTGTCTTTTTATTCCACTGTAACCTCCACCACTCTTCCAAGAGGCATTGATATTGTCTTTTTATTCCACTGTAACCTCCACCACTCTTCAAAGGTTCTTTGATATTATCTTTTTAATCCACTGCGACCTCCACTACTCTTCCAAGGGGCATTAATACCGTCTTGTTAAGCTACTCTGACATCCACGTCTCTTCCAAGGGGCACTAAAACTGTTTGGTTAAACCACTCTGTACTCCATAGCTCTTCCAAGGGGCATTGATATTGTCTTTTTATTTCACTGTAACTTCCACCACTCTTTCAAGGGGCATTTGTATTGTATTTTTATTCCACTGTGACCTCCACCACTCTTCCAAGGGGCATTAAAACTGTCTTGTTAAGCTACTATGAGCTCCAAGTCTCTTCCAAGGGGCATTAAAACCATCTGGTTAAATAGCTCTGAGCTCCACAGCTCTTCCAAGGATCATTGACAATGTCTTTTTATTCCATTGTTACCTTCTGCACTCATCCAAGTGCATTGATATTGTCTTTTTATTCCTCTGCGACGTCCACGACTCTTCCAAGGTGCATTGATATTGTCTTTTTATTCCACTGCGACCTCCACCACTCTTCCAAGGTGCATTGATATTGTCTTTTTAATCCACTGCGACCTCCACCACTCTTCCAATGGACATTGATATTGTCTTTTTATTCGACTGCGATCTCCGCCACTCTTCCAAAGGGCATTGATATTGTCTTTTATTCCACTGCAACCTCCAACACAGTTCTAAGGGGCATTAAAACCATCTTGTTAAGCTACTGTGATCTCCACTTCTCTTCCACAGGGCATTGATATTGTCTTTTATTCCACTGTAACCTCTACCAGTCTTCCAAAGGGCATTGATATTGTCTTTTTATTCCACTGCGACCTCCACCACTCTTCCAAGGGGCATTAAAACCGTCTTGTTAAGCTACTGTGACCTCCACGTCTCTTCCAAGGGGCACTAAAACCGTTTGGTTAAACCACTCTGTACTCCACAGCTCTTCCAAGGTGCATTGATATTGTCTTTTTAATCCACTGCGACCTCCACCACTCTTCCAATGGACATTGATATTGTCTTTTTATTCGACTGCGATCTCCGCCACTCTTCCAAAGGGCATTGATATTGTCTTTTATTCCACTGTAACCTCCAGCACAGTTCTAAGGGGCATTAATACCATCTTGTTAAGCTACTGTGATCTCCACTTCTCTTCCACAGGGCATTGATATTGTCTTTTATTCCACTGTAACCTCTACCACTCTTCCAAAGGGCATTGATATTGTCTTTTTATTCCACTGTGACCTCCACCACTCTTCCAAGGGGCATTTAAACCGTCTTGTTAAGCTACTGTGACCTCCAAGTCTCTTCCAAGGGGCACTAAAACCGTTTGGTTAAACCACTCTGTACTCCACAGCTCTTCCAAGGTGCATTGATATTGTCTTTTTAATCCACTGCGACCTCCACCACTCTTCCAATGGACATTGATATTGTCTTTTTATTCGACTACGATCTCCGCCACTCTTCCAAAGGGCATTGATATTGTCTTTTATTCCACTGTAACCTCCAACACAGTTCTAAGGGGCATTAAAACCATCTTGTTAAGCTACTGTGATCTCCACTTCTCTTCCACAGGGCATTGATATTGTCTTTTATTCCACTGTAACCTCTACCACTCTTCCAAAGGGCATTGATATTGTCTTTTTATTCCACTGTGACCTCCACCACTCTTCCAAGGGGCATTTAAACCGTCTTGTTAAGCTACTGTGACCTCCAAGTCTCTTCCAAGGGGCATTAAAACCGTCTGGTTAAACCGCTCTGAGCTTCACAGCTCTTCCAAGGGGCATTGACAATGTCTTTTTATTCCATTGTGACCTTCTGCACTCTTCCAAGTGCATTGATATTGTCTTTTTATTCCTCTGCGACGTCCACGACTCTTTCATGGGGCATTAAAACAGTCTTGTGACTTTCAAGTTTCTTACACAGGGCATTGATATTGTCTTTTTATTCCACTGTAACCTCCACCACTCTTCCAAGGGGCATTGATATTGTCTTTTTAATCCACTGTGACCTCCATCACTCTTCCAAGAAGCATTGAAACCGTCTTGATAAGCTACTGTGACCTCCACGTCTATTCCACGGTGCTTTAAAACTTTCTGGTTAAACCTCTGTGAACTCCACATCTCTTCCAATGGGCATAGATATTGTCTTTGTATTCCACTCTAACTTCCAACACTCTTCCAAGGGGCATTGATAATGTCTTTTTATTTTACTGCGACCTCCACCACTCTTCCAAGGGGCATTAATATTGTCTTTTTATTCCACTGTGACCTCTACTCTCTTCCAAGGGGCATTAATATTGTCTTTTTATTCCACTGTAACCTCCACCATTCTTCCAAGGGACATTGATATTGTCTATTTATTCCACTATAACCACCACCACTCTTCCAAGGGGCATTGATATTGTCTTTTTATTCCACTGTAACCTCCACCATTCTTCCAAGGGACATTGATATTGTCTATTTATTCCACTGTAACCTCCACCACTCTTCCAAGGGGCATTGATATTGTCTTTTTATTCCACTCTAACCTCCACCCCTCTTCCAAGGGGCATTGATATTGTCTTTTTAATCCACTGTGACCTCTACAACTCCTCCAAGGGGCTTTAAAACAGTCTTGATAAGCTTCTGTGACCTCCACGTCTCTTCCAAGGGGCATTAAAACCGCATTGTTAAACCACTCTGAACTCCACAGCTCTTCCAAGAGGCATTGATATTGTCTTTTTATTCAACTGTAACCTTCACCACTCTTCCAAGGGGCATTGATATTGTATTTTTAATCCACTGCGACTTCCACCACTCTTCCAAGGGGCATTAAAACCGTCTTGTTAAGCTACTGTGACCTCAACGTCCCTTTCACCGGGCATTGATATTGTCTTTTTATTCGACTGCGACCTCCACCACTCTTCCAAGGGGCATTGATATTGTCTTTTTAATCCACTGCGACCTCCACCACTCTTCCAAGGGACATTGATATTGTCTTTTTATTCCACTGCGTCCTTCACCCCTCTTCCAAGGAACATTGATATTGTCTTTTTTTTCCACTGTAACCTCCACCACTCTTCTAAGGGGCATTGATATTTTCTTTTTATTCCACTGCGATCTCCACCACTCTTCCAAGGGGCATCGATAATGTATTTTTAATCCCCTGCGACCTCCAACACTCTTCCAAGGGGCATTAAAACTGTCTTGTTAAGCTACTGTGACCTCCACGCCTATTCCAAGGGGCATTAAAACCGTCAATTTAAACCACTCTGCACTCCACAGCTCTTGCAATAGTCATTGAGTTTGTCTTTTTATTCCACTGTAACCTCCACCACTCTTCCAAGGGGCATTTATTTTGTCTTTTTAATCCACTGCGAGCTCCATCACTCTTCCAAGTAGCATTAAAACAATCTTATTTAGCTACTGTGACCTCCACGTCTATTCCTCGGTGCCTTAAAACCTTCTGGTTAAACCACTGTGAACTCCACAGCTCTTCCAAGGGGCATTAAAATTGTCTTTTATTCCACTGCGACCTCCACCACTCTCCCAAGGGTCATTTATATTTTCTTTTTATTCCACTGTAACCTCCAACACTCTTCCAAGGGGCATTGATATTGTCTTTTTATTCCACTGCGACCTCCACCTCTCTTCAAAGTAGCATTAAAACCATCTTGTTAAGCTACTGTAACCTCCAAGTCTTTTCCACGAGGCATTGATATTGACTTTTTATTCCACTACCACCTCCACATCTCTTCCAAGGGGCATTGATAGTGTCTTTTTATTCCACTGGAACCTTCACCACTCTTCTAAGGGGCATTGATATTGTCTTTTTAATCCACTGCGACCTCCACCACTCTTGCAAGGGGCATTAAACCGTCTGGTTAAACCACTCTGTACTCCACAGCTCTTCCTAGAGGCATTGATATTGTCTTTTTATTCGACTGTAACCTCCACCACTCTTCCAAGGGGCATTGATATTGTCTCTGTTTTCCACTGCGACCTCCACCACTCTTCCAAGGGGCTTTGATATTGTCTTTTTTTTCCACTGCGACCTCCACCACTTTTCCAATGGGCATGAAAATCATCTTGTGAAGCTACTGTGACCTCCAGGTCTCTTCCAAGGGGCATTAAAACCATCTGGTTAAACCGATCTGAGCTCCACAGCTTTTCCAAGGGGCATTGACAATGTCTTTTTATTCCATTGTAACCTTCTGCACTCTTCCAAGTGCATTGATATTGTCTTTTTATTCCTCTGCGACGTCCACGACTCTACCAAGGGGCATTATAACCGTCTTGTTAAGCTACTGTGACTTCCAAATTTCTTAGACAGGGCATTGATATTGTCTTTTTATTCCACTGTAACCTCCACCACTCTTCCAAGGGGCATTGATATTGTCTTTTTATTCCATTGTAACCTCCACCAATCTTCAAAGGGGCATTGATATTGTCTTTTTATTCCACTGCGACCTCCACCACTTTTCTAAGGGGCATTGATATTGTCTTTTAAATCCACTACGATCTCCACCACTCTTCCAAGCGGCATTAAAACAGTCTTGTTAAGCTACTGTGACCTCCTAGTCTCTTCCAAGGGGCATTAAAACCTTCTGGTTAAACACTCTGAACTCCACAGCTCTTACAAGAGGCATTGATATTGTCTTTTTATTCGACTGTAACATCCACCACTCTTCCAAGCGGCATTGATATTGTCTTTTTATTAGACTGCGACCTTCACCACTCTTCCAAGGGGCATTAAGGCCATCTTGTTAAGCTACAGTGACCTCCACAACTCTTCCATGGGGCATTTATTTTGTCTTTTTATTCCACTGTAACCTCCACCACTCTTCCAAGGGGCATTGATATTGTCTTTTTAGTCCACTGTAACCTACAGCACTCTTTCAAGGGGCATTGATATTGTCTTTTTAATCCACTGCGATCTCCACCACTCTTCCAAGAGGCATTAAAACAGTCTTGTTAAGCTACTGTGACCTCCACATCTTTTCCAAGGGGCATTAAAACCGTCTGGTTAAACCACTCTGAACTCCACAGCTCTTCCAAGGAGCATTGATATTGTCTTTTTATTCCACTGTAACCTCCACCATTCTTCCAAGGGGCATTGATATTGTCTTTTTAATGCACTGCGACCTCCACCACTCTTCCAAGGGGCATTAAAACCATCTGGTTAATCCACTCTGAACTCCATAGCTCTTTCAAGAGGCATTAATATTGTCTTTTTATTTCACTGTAACCTCCACCACTCTTTCAAGGGGCATTGTTATTGTCTTTTTACTCCACTGCAACCTCCACCACTCTTCCAAGGGGCATCAAAACTGTCTTGTTAAGCTACTGTGCCCTCCACGTGTCTACCACCGGGCATTGATATTGTCTTTTTAATCCACTGTGACCTCCACCACTTTCCCAAGGGGCATTAAAACCGTCTTGTTTATCTACTGTGACCTCCACGTCTCGTCCAAGGGGCAATAAAACCATCTGGTTAAACCTCTCTAAACTCCACAGCTCTTCCAAGGGGCATTTGTATTGTCTATTTATTCCACTCTAACCTCCACCACTCTTCCAAGGGGCATTGACATTGTCTTTTTATTCCACTGCCACCTCCACCACTCTTCCAAGGGGCATTGATATTGTCTTTTTAATCAACTGCGACCTCCACCACTTTTCCAAGGGGCATTAAAAACGTCTTTTTAAGCTACTGTGACTTCCACATCACTTTCAATGGGCATTATAACCATCTGGTTAAACCATTCTGAACTCCACAGCTCTTCCAAGGGGCATTGGTATTTTCGTTTTATTCCACTCAAACCTCCACCACTCTTCCAAGGGGCATTGACATTGTCTTTTTATTCCACTGCGACCTCCACCATTCTTCCAAGGTGCATTGAAACTGTTTAGTTAAGCTACAGTGACCTCCACATCTCTTCCCCGGGGCATTAATATTGTCTTTAAATTCCACTGTAACCTCCACTACTCTACCAAGGGGCATTGATATTGTATTTTTATTCCACTGTGACCTCCACCACTCTTCCAAAGGGCATTGATATTGTCTTTTTAATCCACTGTGACCTCCACCACTCTTCCAAAGCGCATTAAAACCATCTTGTTAAGCTACTGTGACCTCCACGTTTCTTCCACCGGGCATTGATCTTGTCTTTTTATTCCACTGCGACCTCCACCACTCTTCCTCGGGGCATTGATATTGTCTTTTTATTCCACTGCGACCACCACCACTCTTCTAAGGGGCATTGATATTGTCTTTTAAATCCACAACGATCTCCACCACTCTTCCAAGGGGCATTAGAACAGTCTTGTTAAGCTACTGTGACCTCCTCGTCTCTTCCAAGGGGCATTAAAACCATCTGGTGAAACTACTCTGAACTCCACAGCTCTTCCAAGAGGCATTGGTATTGTCTTATTATTCAACTGTAACCTCCACCACTCTTCCAATGGGCATTGATATTGTCTTTTTTTTCCACTGCGACCTCCACCTCTCTTCCAAGGGGATTTGATAGTCTTTTTAATCCACTGCGACCTCCACCACTTTTCCAAGGGGCATTAAAACCATCTTGTTAAGCTACTGTCACCTCCATGTCCCTTCCACGTGGCATTGATATTGTCTTTTTATTCCACTGTAACCTCCACCACTCTTCCAAGGGGCATTGATATTGTCTTTTTAGTCCACTGCGACCTCCACCACTCTTCCAAGGGACATTGATATTGTCTTTTTATTCCACTGCGACCTTCATCCCTCTTCCAAGGAACATTGATGTTGTCTTTTTTTGCCACTGTAACCTCCACCACTCTTCTAAGGGGCATTGATATTTTCTTTTTATTCCACTGCGACCTCCACATCTCTTCCAAGTGGAATTGATATTGTCATTTTATTCCACTGCAACCTCCACCACTCTTCTAAGGGGCATTGATATTGTCTTTTTAATCCACTGCGACCTCCACCACTCTTCCAAGGGGCATTAAAACAGTTTTTATAAGCTACTGTGACCTCCTCGTCTCTTCCAAGGGTCATTAAAACCGTCTGGTTAAACCACTCTGTACTCCACAGCTCTTCCAAGAGGCATTGATATTGTCTTTTTATTCAACTGTAACCTCCACTACTCTTCCAAGGAGCATTAAAACCGTCTTGTTAAGCTACTGTGACCTCCACGTCTCTTCCAAGGGGCATTAAAACCGTCAATTTAAACGACTCTGAACTCCACAGCTCTTGCAAGAGGCATTGATATTGTCTTTTTATTCCACTGTAACCTCCACCACTTTTCCAAGGGGCATTGATTTTGTCTTTTTAATCCACTGCGACCCCCATCACTCTTCCAAGAAGCATTAAAACCATCTTGTTTAGCTACTGTGACCTCCACGTCTATTCCACGGTGACTTAAAACCTTCTGGTTAAACCACTGTGAACTCCACAGCTCTTCCAAGGGGCAATGATATTGTCTTTTTATTCCACTGTAACCTCCACCACTCTTGCAAGGGGCATTGATATTGTCTTTTTATTCCACTGCGACCTCCACCACTCTTCCAAGGGTCATTGATATTGTCTTTTATTCCACTGTAACCTCCAGCGCTCTTCCAAGGGGCATTGATATTGTCTTTTTATTGCACTGCGACCTCCACCTCTCTTCCACGGGGCATTAAAACCATCTTGTTAAGCTACTGTGACCTCCAGGTTTCTTCCACGAGGCATTGATATTGTCTTTTTATTCCACTGCGACCTCCACATCTCTTCCAAGGGGAATTGATATTGTCTTTTTATTCCACTGCGACCTCCACCACTCTTCTAAGGGGCATTGATATTGTCTTTTTAATCCACTGCGACCTCCACCACTCTTCCAAGGGGCATTAAAACAGTCTTGATAAGCTACTGTGACCTCCACGTCTCTTCCAAAGGGCATTAAACCGTCTGGTAAAACCACTCTGTACTCCACAGCTCTTCCAATAGGCATTGATATTGTCTTTTTATTCGACTGTAACCTCCACCACTTTTCCAAGGGGCATTGATATTGTCTCTGTTTTCCACTGCGACCTCGACCACTCTTACAAGGGGCTTTGATATTGTCTTTTTTATCCACTGCGACCTCCACCACTCTTCCATTGGGCATTAAAACCGTCTTGTTATGCTACTGTGACCTCCACGTCCCTTCCACGGGGCATTGATATTGTCTTTTTATTCCATTGCGACCTTCACCACTCTTCCAAGAGGCATTAAGACTGTCTTGTTAAGCTACTGTGACCTCCAAGTCTCTTCCAAGGGGCATTAAAACCGTCTGGTTAAAACGCTCTGAGCTCCACAGCTCTTCCAAGGGGCATTGACAATGTCTTTTTATTCCATTGTAACCTTCTGCACTCGTCCAAGTGCATTGATATTGTCTTTTTATTCCTCTGCGACATCCACGACTCTTCCAAGGGGCATTAAAACTGTCTTGTTAAGCTACTGTGACCTCCAAGTTTCTTACACAGGGCATTGATATTGCCTTTTTATTCCACTGTAACCTCCACCACTCTTCCAAGGGGCATTGATATTATCTATTTATTCCACTGTAACCTCCGCCGATCTTCTAAGGGGCATTGATATTGTCTTTTTATTCCAATGCGACCTCCACCACTCTTCTAAGGGGCATTGATATTGTCTTTTAAATCCACAATGATCTCCACCACTCTTCCAAGTGGCATTAAAACAGTCTTGTTAAGCTACTGTGACCTTCTCGTCACTTCCAAGGGGCATTAAAACCGTCTGGTTAAACACTCTGAACTCCACAGCTCTTACAAGAGACATTGATATTGTCTTTTTATTCGACTGTAACATCCACCACTCTTCCAAGCGGCATTGATATTGTCTTTTTATTCCACTGCGACCTCCACCTCTCTTCCAAGGGGCATTAAAACAGTCTTGTGAAGCTACTGTGACCTCCACGTCCCTTCCACGTGGCATTGATATTGTCTTTTTATTCCAATGTGACCTCCACCACTCTTCCAAGGGGCATTGATATAGTCTTTTTAATCCAATGCGACCTCCACCACTATTCCAAGGGGCATTGATATTGTCTTTTTAATCCACTGTGACCTCCACGTCTCTTCCCAGGCGCATTAAAACTGTCAATTTAATCAACTCTGAACTCCACAGCTCTTCCAAGGAGCACTGGTATTGTCTTTTTATTCCACTCTAACCTCCACCACTCTTCCAAGGGGCATTGACATTGTCTATTTATTCTACTGCGACCTCCACCACTCTTCCAAGGGGCATTAAGACCATCTTTTTAAGCTACAGTGACCTACACAACTCTTCCATGGGGCATTGATATAGTCTTTTAATTCCACTGTAACCTCCACCACTCTTCCAAGGGGCATTGATTTTGTCTTTTTATTCCACTGCGACCTCTACCACTCTTCCAATGGACATTGATATTGTCTTTTTAATCCACTGCAACCTCCACCACTCTTCCAAGGGGCAATAAAGCCGTCTTGTTAAGCTACTTTCACGTCCATGTCTATTCGACGGGGCATTGATATTGTCTTTTTTTTAAACTGTAACCTCCACCACTTTTCCAAGTGGCATTGACATTGTCTATTTATTCCACTGCGACTTCCACCTCTCTTCTAGGGGGCACTAAAACAGTCATGTTAAGCTACTGTGACCTCCACCACTCTTCCAAGGGGCATTAAAACCGTCTGGTTAAACCACTCTGTAATCCACAGCTCTTCCAAGGGGCATTGATATTGTCTTTTTATTCCACTGCGACCTCCACATCTCTTCCAAGGGGAATTGATATTGTCTTTTTATTCCACTGCGACCTCCACCACTCTTCTAAGGGGCATTGATATTGTCTTTTTAATCCACTGCGACCTCCACCACTCTTCCAAGGGGAATTAAAACAGTCTTGATAAGCTACTGTGACCTCCACGTCTCTTCCAAGGGGCATTAAACCATCTGGTAAAACCACTCTGTACTCCACAGCTCTTCTAATAGGCATTGATATTGTCTCTGTTTTCCACTGCGACCTCGACCACTCTTACAAGGGCCTTTGATATTGTCTTTTTTATCCACTGCGACCTCCACCACTCTTCCAATGGGCATTAAAACCGTGTTGTTATGCTACTGTGACCTCCACGTCCCTTCCACGGGGCATTGATATTGTCTTTTTATTCCATTGCGACCTTCACCACTCTTCCAAGGGGCATTAAGACTGTCTTGTTAAGCTACTGTGACCTCCAAGTTTCTTCCAAGGGGCATTAAAACCGTCTGGTTAAAACACTCTGAGCTCCACAGCTCTTCCAAGGGGCATTGACAATGTTTTTTTATTCCATTGTAACCTTCTGCACTCGTCCAAGTGCATTGATATTGTCTTTTTATTCCTCTGCGACATCCACAACTCTTCCTAGGGGCATTAAAACCGTCTTGTTAAGCTACTGTGACCTCCAAGTTTCTTACACAGGGCATTGATATTGTCTTTTTATTCCACTGTAACCTCCACCACTCTTCCAAGGGGCATTGATATTATCTTTTTATTCCACTGTAACCTCCGCCGATCTTCTAAGGGGCATTGATATTGTCTTTTTATTCCAATGCGACCTCCACCACTCTTCTAAGGGGCATTGATATTGTCTTTTTATTCCACTGCGACCTCCACCACTCTACCAAGGGGCATTGTTTATGTCTTTTTAATCCACTGCGACCTTCACCACTCTTCCAAGGGGCATTAAAACCGTCTGGTTAAACACTCTGAACTCCACAGCTCTTCCAAGGGGCATTTGTGTTGTCTTTTAATCCACTCTAACCTCCACCACTTTTCCAAGGGGCATTGACATTGTCTTTTTATTCCACTGCGACCTCCACCACTCTACCAAGGGGCATTGTTTATGTCTTTTTAATCCACTGCGACCTCCACCACTCTTCCAAGTGGCATTAAAACCGTCTTGTTAAGCTACTGTCACCTCCACGTCCCTTCCAAGGGGCATTAAATCCATCAATTTAAACCACTCTGAACTCCACAGCTCTTGCAAGGGGCATTGATATTGTCTTTTTATTCCAATGTAACCTCCAGCACTCTTCCAAGGGGCATTGATATTGTCTTTTTATTCCACTGCAACTTCCACCTCTCTTCCAAGGGAATTAAAACCGTCTTGTTAAGCTACTGTGACCTCCACGTCTCTTTCACGGGGCATTGATATTGTCTTTTTATTTCACTGTAACCTTCACCACTCTTCCAAGGGGCATTGATATTGTCTTTTTATTCCACTGTGACCTCCACGTGTCTTCCAAGGTGCATTAAAACCGTCAATTTAAACCACTCTGAATTCCACAGCTCTTGCAAGAGGCATTGATATTGTCTTTTTACTCCACTGTAACCTACAGCACTCTTTCAAGTGGCATTGATATTGTATTTTTATTCCATTACGACTTCCACCACTCTTCCAAGAGGCATTAAAACAGTCTTGTTAAGCTACTGTAACCTTCACATCTCTTTCAAAGGGCATTAAAACCGTCTGGTTAAACCACTCTGAACTCCACAGCTCTTCCAAGGGGCATTGATATTGTCTTTTTATTCCACTGTAACCTCCACCATTCTTCCAAGGGGTATTGATATTGTATTTTTAATGCAATGTGACCTCCCCCACTCTTCCAAGGGGCATTAAAACCATCTGGTTAAACTACTCTGAACTCCATAGCTCTTTCATGAGGCATTTATATTGTCTTTTTATTTCACTGTAACCTCCACCACTCTTTCAAGGGGCATTGATATTGTCTTTTTATTCCACTGCGACCTCCACCACACTTCCAAGGGGCATTGATATTGTCTTTTTAATCCATTGTGACCTCCACCACTATTCCAAGGGGCATTAAAACCGTCTTGTTAATCTACTGTGACCTCCACGTCTCTTCCAAGGGGCAATAAAACCATCTGGTTAAACCACTCTGAACTCCACAGCTCTTCCAAGGGGCATTGGTATTGTCTTTTTTTCCACTCTAACCTCTACCAATATTCCAAGGGGCTTTGACATTGTCTTTTTATTCCACTGCGACCTTCATCATTCTTCAGAGGGGCATTGATATTGTCTTTTTATTCCACTGCCACCTCCACCACTCTTCCAAGGGGCATCGATATTGTCTTTTTAATCCTCTGCGACCTCCACCACTTTTCCAAGGGGCATTAAAAACGTCTTTTTAAGCTACTGTGACCTCCACGTCCCTTTGAATGGGCATTAAAACTGTCTGGTTAAACCACTCTGAACTCCACAGCTCTTCCAAGGGGCATTGGTATTGTCTTTTTATTCCACTCTAACCTCAACCACTCTTCCAAGGGGCATTAAAACTGTCTAGTTAAGCTGCTGAAACCTCCATGTCTTTTCCACAGGGCATTGATATAGTCTTTTTATTCCAATGTAACCTCAACCACTCTTCTAAGGGGCAGTGAAATTGTCTTTTTAAACCACTGCGACCTCCACCACTCTTCCAAGAGGCATTAAAAACATCTTATTAAGCTACTATGACCTCCACGTCTCTTCCAAGGGGCATTAAAACTGTCTGATTAAACCACTCTGAATTCCACAGCTCATCAAAGGGGCATTGATATTGTCTTTTTATTCCACTGTAACCTCCACCACTTTTCCTATGGGAATTGATATTGTATTTTTATTCCACTGTGACCTCCACCACTCTTCCAAGGGGCATTAAAACCGTCTTGTTAAGCTACTGTGACCTCCAAGTCTCTTCCAAGGGGCATTAAAAAAGTCTTGTTAAGCCGCTCTGAGATCCACAGCTCTTCTAAGGGACATTGACAATGTCTTTTTATTCCATTGTAACCTTCTGCACTCTTCCAAGTGCATTGATATTGTCTTTTTATTCCTCTGCAACGTCCACGACTCTTCCAAGGGGCATTAAAACCGTCTTGTTAAGCTACTGTGACCTCCAAGTTTCTTACACAGGTCATTGATATTGTCTTTTTATTCCACTGTAATCTCCACCGCTCTTCAAAGGGGCATGGATATTGTCTTCTTAATCCACTGCGACCTCCATCACTCTTCCAAGAAGCATTGAAACAGTCTTGTTAAGCTACTGTGACCTCCACGTCTATTCCACGGTGCATTAAAACTTTCTGGTTAAACCACTGTGAACTCCACAGCTCTTCCAAGAGGCATTGATATTGTCTTTTAATTCCACTCTAACCTCCACCACTCTTCCAAGGGGCATTGATATTGTCTTTTTATTTTACTGCGACCTCCACCACTCTTCCAAGGGGCATTAATATTGTTTTTTTATTACACTGTGACCTCCACGTCTCTTCCAAGGGGCATTAAAACCGCATGTTTAAACCACTCTGAACTCCACAGCTCTTCCAAGAGGCAATGATATTGTCTTTTTATTCAACTGTAACCTCCACCACTCTTCCAAGGGGCATTGATATTGTCTCTTTTTTCCACTGCGACATCCACCACTCTTCCAAGGGGATTTGATAGTCTTTTTAATCCACTGCGACCTCCACCACTCTTTCAAGGGGCATCAAAACCGTCTTGTTAAGCTACTGTGACCTCCACGTCCCTTCCAAGGGGCATTGATATTGTCTTTTTATTCCACTGCGACCTCCACCACTCTTCCAAGTGGCATTGATATTGTCTTTTTAATTCACTGCGACCTCCACCACTCTTCCAAGGGACATTGATATTGTCTTTTTATTCCACTGCGACCTTCACCCTTCTTCCAAGGAACAATGATATTGTCTTTTTTTTCCTCTGTAACCTCCACCACTCTTCTAAGGGGCAATGATATTTTCTTTTTATTCCACTGCCACCTCCACCACTCTTCCAAGGGGCATCGATAATGACTTTTTAATCCACTGCGACCTCCACCACTCTTCCAAGGGGCATTATAACCGTCTTTTTAAGCTACTGTGACCTCCATGTCTCTTCCAAGGGGCATTAAAACCGTCAATTTAAACCACTCTGAACTCCACAGCTCTTGCAAGAGGCACTGATATTGTTTTTTTTTCCACTGTAACCTCCACCACTCTTCCAAGGGGCATTGATTTTGGCTTTTTATTCCACTGCGACCTTCACCCCTCTTCCAATGGGCATTGTTATTGTCTTTTTAATCCCCTGCAACCTCCACCACTCTTCCAAGGGGCATTAAAACCGTCTTGTTAAGCTACTGTGACCTCCATGTCCCTTCCACGGGGCATTGATATTGTCTTTTTATTCCACTGCGACCTCCACCACTCTTCCAAGGGGCATTGATATTGTATTTTTAATCCACTACGAACTCCACCACTCTTGCAAAGGGGCATTAAAACTGTCTTGTTATGCTACTGTGATGTAGACTTTACTTCCAAGGGGCATTAAAACCATCTGGTTAAACCCGTCTGAACTCCACATTTCTTCCAAGGTGCATTTGTATTGTCTTTTTATTCCACTCTAACCTCCACCACTCTTCCAAGGGGCATTGACATTGTCATTTTATTCCACTGCGACCTCCAAAACTCTTCCAAGGGGCATTGATATTGACTTTTTATTCCACTGAGACATCCACCAGTCCTCCAAGAGGCATTAAAACCATCTTGTTAAGCTACTGTGACCTCCACGTCTCTTCCACGGGGCATTGAAATTGTCTTTATATTCCACTGTAACCTCCACCACTCGTCCTAGGGGCATTGATATTGTCTTTTTATTCCACTGCGACCTCCACCACTCTTCCAAGGGGCATTGATATTGTATTTTTACTCCACTGCGACCTCCACCACTCTACCAAGGCTCATTGATATTGTCTTTTTTATCCACTGCCACCTCCACCCCTCTTCCAAGGGGCATTAAAACCGTCTTGTTAAGCTATTGTGACCTCCACATCTCTACCACGGGGCACTGATGTTGTCTTTTTATTTAGCTGTTATCTTCATCACTCTTCCAAGGAGCATTGATATTGTCTTTTTATTCCACTGTAACCTCCACCACTTTTCCTATGGGAATTGATATTGTCTTTTTATTATTATTATTATTATTATTTATTATTATAGCTCCATTTATTCCATGGCGCTTTACATGTGATAGGGATATACATAACAAAAGCATTTACATAATCTTAACAAAACGAGTCAGCGACAGGTACAGGAGGAGCGAGGACCCTGTTTGCGAGGGCTCACTTTCTAGAAGGGATGGGTGAGGATACATTAGGTGAGGGTAGAGCTGGTTGTGCAGTGGTGGTTAATGCAGGTTGTAGGCTTGTCGAAAGAGGTGGGTCTTCAGGTTTCTTTTGAAGGTTTCCAAGGTCGGCGAGAGTCTGATGTGTTGGGGTAGAGAGTTCCAGAGTAGGGGGGATGCACGGGAGAAATCTTGTATACGATTGTGGGAGGAGGAGATAAGAGGGGAGTAGAGAAGGAGATCTTGTGAGGATCGGAGGTTGCGTGCAGGTATGTACCGGAAGACTAGGTCACAGATGTATGGGGGAGACAGGTTGTGGATGGCTTTGTATGCCATGGTTAGAGTTTTGAACTGGATTCTCTGGGCAATGGGGAGCAAGTGAAGTGATTGACAGAGAAGAGAGGCTGGGGAATAGCGGGTGGACAGGTTAATTAGTCGAGCAGCAGAGTTTAGGATAGATTGGAGAGGCGCAAGAGTGTTGTAAGGGAGGCCACGTAGCAGGAGGTTGCAGTAGTCGAGGCGGGATATGATGAGGGCATGCACTAGTGTTTTTGCAGAGTCTTTGCTGAGGAATGCACGGATCCGGGAGATGTTTTTGAGTTGGAGTCAGCAGGAAGTGGAAAGGGCTTGGATATGTGGCTTGAAGGAGAGATCAGAGTCCAGGGTTACTTCAAGGCAACGAGTTTGTGGGACTGGGGAGAGTGAACAGCCATTGACGTTGATGGCTAGGTCAGATGGGAGATGTGAATGAGAGGGTGGAAAGATGATGAACTCTGTTTTATCCATGTTGAGTTTTCGAAATCTGTCAGAGAAGAAGGATGACATGGCGGACAGACATTATGGCATTTTGGTTAGTAGGGAGGAGATATCGGGTCCAGAGAGGTAGATCTGTGTGTTGTCAGCATAGAGGTGATACTGAAAACTGTGAGACTCTATGAGCTGTCCCAGGCCAAAGGTGTGGATGGAAAAGAGCAGAGGTCCTTGAACTGAACCTTGGGGGACACCGACAGATAGGGGGCGAGATGAGGAGGTGGTGCGTGAGTGGGAGACGCTGAATGTCCTGTCTGTTAAGTATGAGGAGATCCAAGATAGAGCCAAGTCCGTGATTCCAAGAGATGAGAGAATCTGGAGTAAGAGGGAATGGTCCACTGTGTCAAAGGCAGATGACAGGTCCAGAAGGAGGAGGATGGAGTAGTGTCGCTTGGATTTGACATTTAGTAGGTCGTTGGTGACTTTGGTCAGGGCAGTTTCAGTCGAGTGATGCGGTCGGAAGCCTGATTGCAGGCGGTCGAACAGGGAGCAGGAGGAGAGGTGGGAGCACAGTTCAAGGTGGACATGTTGATCTAGTAGTTTTGAGGCAAAGGGGAGGAGTGAAATGGGGTGGTAGCTAGTCAGAGAGGAAGGGTCAAGTTAGGGCTTTTGAGGATGGGTGTGATTGCAGCATGTTTGAAACATGAGGGGAAGACCCAGGTTGTTAGTGACAGATTGAAGAGGTGTTGGGATGAAGACTGTGGTAAGGTTAGTGATGAGGTGGGATGGGATTGGGTCAAGTTCGCAGGTGGTGAGGTGTGATTTGGAGAGTAAAGAGGAGACTTGACCTTCTGTAATAGTGGAGAAGTGGGGTTTGGAGGAGGCTGGTTGAATAGATATGAGGAGGGGTTGTGTGGACTTTAGGCAAAAGTTTTGTCTGATGGTGTCAATCTTCTGTTTGAAGAATGAAGCAAAGTCGTCGGCTGAGATGAGAGAAGAGGGAGGAGGTGCTGGGGGACGAAGGAGAGAGTTGAAAGTGTTAAATAGCTGTTTAGGGTTGTGAGATAGGGAGGATATGAGAGATGAGAAGTAGGTTTGTTTTGCTGTAGTGAGTGCGGACTTGAAATTAGTGAGGGATTGCTTGAATGCGATGAAGTGCTCGATGGAGTGAGACCTTTTCCATCTCCGCTCCACAACCCTGGAGGCCCGGCGCAGTTCTTTAGTAAGATTAGTGTGCCAGGGTTGCCTGTTGAATGTGCGAGATGTGGTGTGTGTGAGGGGCGATCGAGTCTAGAGCTGCAGCTATTGTGGTGTTATATGAAGCAGCAGCAACATCTGCATCGTGTAAGGAGGAGGGATTCAGAGAGTGAGTGTAAGTCAAGGTGTTTGAGATTTCTGCGAGGGTATGCAAGGTTGTGGAGTGGGGATTGTTGCCCCGGGGAGGAGAGAGAAGAGAATGCAAGTAGGCTGTCATCAGAGAGAGGGAGAGGTGAGTTAGAGAGGATAGATAGGGAACAGAGGCGAGTGAAGATGAGGTCCAGTGTGTGGCCATCTTTGTGGGTGGGTGTGGAAGACCATTGAGTGAGTCCGAAGGAGGAAGTGAGAGATAGGAACTTAGAGACAGACGAGTGGGAAGTGTTAATGGGGATGTTGAAGTCACCCATTATGATAGTGGGAATGTCCGTGGAGAGGAAGTGAAGCAGCCAGGTGGTGAAGTGGTCTAAGAAGGTGGTGGCTTGCCCTGGGGGTCGGTAAACAAAGGCCAGTTGGAGGTTGGAGGGGGAATAGATGCGCGCACGGTGCACCTCAAAAGAGGGGAGTGTAACGGAGGGTGGCAGTGGGATTTGGGTGAAAGCGCAGTGTTCTGATAGGAGAAAACCTACGCCTCCACCATGTTTGCCGTTAGAGCGGGGTGTGTGGGAAAGGTGGAATCCGCCATATGAAAGTGCAGCTGGGGAGGCTGTGTCAGAGGGGGTGAGCCAGGTTTCAGTGATGGCGAGGAAGGAAAGTTTGTTTGTAATGAAAAGATCGTGGATGAAGGAAAGTTTGTTGCATAGAGAGCGAGCGTTCCATAGAGCTCCTGTTAGAGCAACTAAGGGAGTGGGGATTGGTTGGATGGGTATGAGGTTAGAAGGGTTGCGACAGTTTGTGGAAGGTCGTGAATGAGAGGAAGAAGTAACTGTGGGGATATGGTGAGGAGGACCAGGATTTGGAGAGATATCTCCAGCAGTGAGGAGGAGCAGAGAAAGTGTTAGCAGGTGGGAGCAAGAGAGAGCATGAGGTGGCTGTCTGTGTTTGGAGATCCAGGATTGAATGTTTAGGAATAATTTGGAGGAGGAGGTGAGATGAATGGGGAGGATGGAGGGAGAGATGAAGAGTTTCTTACTAGGTGTTGGGATTTGAGGGGTTACTAGAAAATGGAGGACTATAGAGGAAAAAGTGAGAGCTAACAGAAACATAGTTAAAAGAGAGTAAGTGGTCAAAGTGTTGGTTACCTGACTCCTGCCCTGACTAACTGCCTCTGAAATAACTGCCACTTATCTCCGAAGCCACTTTGCACAGGAAGACACGTGCACACCCCAGCACAAGTGCACCCCTTACAGAGCTTCTAAATATATAGGGCAAATTAAACTATCAGGTGAAGGGCATTGTGGGAGCTGCATATGGCTAAATTAACAGCTGGTCGTCTCACCAGGAGATGGCTGGGTGATCAAACACAGAGCTAGGACTCTAGACTCTGCAGTTTAGCACCTCTAAAAATCAGATAAGATCTATAGTGGGGAAGGCACAGACATATGTGGGTATTGAATGGAGTGGGACAGATAAAGCAGAGAAGTTATGCAGAGCATGTACCAGTGAGGTGAATCAGCAAAGCAGAGCATTAGATTACAGCAGACACAGCAAGCAGAGAAGTTATGCAGAGCATGTACCAGTGAGGTGAATCAGCAAAGCAGAGCATTAGATTACAGCAGACACAGCAAGCAGTGAAGTTATGCAGAGCATGTACCAGTGAGGTTATTCTGTTGCGACCTCCACCACTATTCCAAGGGCATTGATATTGTCTTTTTATTCCACTCCGACCTCCGCCACTCTTCCAAAGGTCATTGATATTGTCTTTTATTCCACTCTAACCTCCACCACTCTGTCAAGGGGCATTAAAACCATCTTGTTAAGCTACTGTGATGTCCACGTCTCTTCCACGGGGCATTGATTCTGTTTTTTCATTCCACTGTAACCTCCACCACTCTTCCAAGAGGCATTGATATTGTCTTTTTATTCCACTGTAACCTCCACCACTCTTCCAAGGGGCATTGATATTGTCTTTTTATTCCACTGCGACCTCCACCACTTTTCTAAGTGGCATTAAAACCATCTTGTTAAGCTACTGTGACCTCCACGTCTCTTCCAAGGGGCACTAAAACCGTTTGGTTAAACCACTCTGTACTCCACTGCTCTTCCAAGGGGCATTGATATTGTCTTTTTATTTCACTGTAACTTCCACCACTCTTTCAATGGGCATTGATATTGTATTTTTATTCCACTGTGACCTGCACCACTCTTCCAAGGGACATTAAAACCGTCTTGTTAAGCGACTGTGACCTCCAAGTCTCTTCCAAGGGGCATTAAAACCGTTTAGTTAAACCACTCTGAGCTCCACAGCTCTTCCAAGGGGCATTGACAATGTCTTTTTATTCCATTGTAACCTTCTGCACTCTTCCAAATGCATTGATATTGTCTTTTTATTCCTCTGCGACGTCCACGACTCTTCCAAGGGCCATTAAAACCGTCTTCTTAAGCTACTGTGACCTCCAAGTTTCTTACACAGGGCTTTGATATTGTCTTTTTATTTCACTGTAACCTCCACCACTCTTCCAAGGGGCATTGATATTATCTTTTTAATCCTCTGCGACCTACGTCACACTTCCAACAAGCATTGAAACCGTCTTGTTAAGCTACTGTGACCTCCACGTCTATTCCACGGTGCATTAAAACTTTCTGGTTAAACCAGTGTGAACTCCACAGCTCTTCCAAGGGGCATTGATATTGTGTTTTTATTCCACTCTAACCTCCACCACTCTTCCAATGGGCATTGATATTGTCTTTTTACTTTACTGCGACCTCCACCACTCTTCCAAGAGGCATTAATATTGTCTTTTTATTCCACTGTGACCTCCACGTCTCTTCCAAGGGGCATTGATATTGTCTTTTTATTTCATTGGAACCTGTGACGCGAGTCACTACAGAAATAACAGTCTCAGAAGAGGAGAGAAAAGACTAATATTACTGAAAGAAATATAACATTAGAGCTACTTACTAGAAAAAAATAGGGAGGTCAAACAATCCAAAGTCAAGTCCAGGAAGATGGCGCAGTACAAAGGGAGCAGACCAAAGAGTAGTCAGATAACATGCAAATGGTCAAAATCCAGGTAAGGGAAAATAGTCAGGCTGGGTCAGGCACAGAGCACAGAGAGATCAGTCCTACACAGGTAATACCAAGTGTACAATTGACACTGGGTGAAGGAGCTAGCATGCTTAAGTAGAAGACTAATCAAGGGAAGTGAACACAGATGATTGCAGAAACAACCCAGCAAACCAAAAACAGACTGACAGCCTCCACACAATAGTAACCTAGCAGACAAGGAAAGTGTGGAGACCATGACAGTACCCCCTCTTCAAGGGGGGGGCCACCGGACCCCCAGGTCTCCAAGGAAACCGCCGATAAAAGGCCCCGACCAACCGATCAGCCCTCACAGAATGAGCCGGAACCCAGGAACGTTCCTCGGGTCCATACCCCTTCCAATGTACAAGATATTGAAGGGAATTCCGGACCATACGGGAATCAATGATCTTTTGTACCTCATATTCTAAGCTTCCATCAATAGACACCGGAGGAGGCGGGGGCGAGGGAGACAGAACAGGGGGAATAAATTCCTTCAACAAAGACTTGTGGAACACATTAGGAATACGGAAAGACTGAGGGAGTCGTAATCAGAAGGAAACCGGATTGACCACCTCCAGAATCTCATATGGACCAATGAATCTAGGACCCAACTTCAGCGAGGGTATCTTCAATCTAATATTCTTAGAGGATAGCCATACCTTATCCCCCACCTTGAAGGCGGCACCTGACGAGCGTTTCCAATCGGCCTTTTGTTTCTGCCGATGCTGAGCCACCCCTATATTCTTTTTAACCTCCCTCCAGACATCCCCCAACTCTTGAATAGTTACATCTACCCCAGGACACCCAGAGCTTATCCTGGAGAACTCACCAAAATGAGGATGAAACCCATAATTACAGAAAAACGGAGAGGTTCCTGTGGACTGATTAACCCGACTGTTAAAGGCAAACTCAGCCAGAGGAAGAAAGGATGACCAATTCTCCTGCTGATCAGTGACAAAACATCTTAAAATTTGTTCCAAAGACTGATTTGTCCTTTCGGTCTGACCGTTAGTTTCAGGATGATAAGCAGAAGAAAAGGACAAATCAATCCCCAACCTTCTGCAGAAAGCCCTCCAAAATCTAGAGACGAATTGTACTACCCTATCAGATACAATATTAAGAGGAATCCCATGCAATCGTACCACATGAGTAATAAACAGTTTGGAGAGCGTCTCTGAATTGGGTAACCCGGATAATGGAACGAAGTGAGCCTGTTTGCTGAATCGATCGACTACCACCCAAATAGCCGTCATCCCACCAGACAGAGGTAAATCGGAAATGAAATCCATGGACAAATGAGTCCATGGTCTTTCTGGAATGGGCAAAGGAGCCAATTCCCCAGCGGGCCGGCAATGTTGCACTTTAGCGCGTGCACAAGTTTCACAAGCAGACACAAAATTTTTAATGTCCCTACGCATAGCAGACCACCAAAAGAGTCTAGCAACTGCCTTCTGGGTGGCAGTAACTCCAGGATGACCACTCAAGACAGAATCATGGAATTCTTGCAAAAGGCGTAATCTGAGATACACAGGGACAAACAACTTGCATTCAGGAATATTGGATGGAGCCAAGGACTGAGCAGTACGAATTTCTGCTTCCAGCTCAGAGGAAACCATGGCCACAACTATACCCTGAGGAAGAATGGAGGAAGGAGGCTCCGGAGGGGACACAGAATCAAGGCTACGAGACAGGGCATCCGCCCTCACGTTCTTAGACCCAGGCCTGAACGTAATAGAAAAATTAAATCTTGAAAAAAATAAAGACCATCTGGCCTGTCTAGGTGTCAACCGCTTAGCAGATTCGATATACGCTACATTCTTGTGATCTGTCACCACGGTGACCAGATGAATGGCTCCCTCCAAAAAATGCCTCCATTCTTCAAAAGCCAATTTGACAGCAAGTAACTCTCGATTACAAACATCATAGTTTCTTTCAGCAGGAGAAAATGTATTAGAGAAAAAGGCTCATGGTCGCAGATTAGTTAAAGTTTTAGGACCTTGAGACAATACAGCCCCCACCACAACCTCGGAAGCATCCACCTCCACAATGAACGGCCTCTGGAGATCTGGTTGACCAAGTACAGGAGCAGACATAAAACATTTCTTCAAGTTTTCAAAAGCCCCGACTGCTTCTGACGACCAAACCTTTAGCTCCGCCCCTTTGCGAGTGAGGTCCGTAAGAGGCTTAACGATCTGAGAAAAACCTTTAATAAATTTTCTGTAATAATTTGCGAACCCTAAAAAGCGCTGCAGAGCCTTAAGGTCGCTGGGTTGAACCCAATCAATGATGGCCTGAACCTTCCCAGGATCCATCTTAAACTCGGAGGCTGACACAATGAAGCCCAAGAATGATATTTCTTGAACAGAAAAGGTACATTTTTCAATCTTGGCAAACAAACAATTATCTCTTAACCTTTGCAGAACCAAACGGACATGTTTATAATGAATATCCAGATCAGGTGAAAAAATTAGAATATCATCTAAATAAACCACAATGAATCTCCCAATATAATCAGAGAGAATATCATTCATAAAATTCTGAACGACCGCGGGTGCATTTGTTAGCCCAAAAGGCATGACGAGATTTTCAAAAAGACCTTCAGAGGTTAAAAATGCTGTCTTCCACTCATCACCCTCTCGAATACGTATCAGGTTATATGCCCCTCTAAGATCCAGTTTGGAAAACCATTTGGCCCCCGAAAGTTGATTATATAGATCGGGGATAAGTGGAAGCGGATAAGTATTTTTAACAGTTATCTTGTTTAATTCTCGGAAATCGAGGCAGGGACGGAGACCTCCATCTTTTTTTTTTAACAAAAAAGAATCGGCTGCAGCCGGCGATGAGGAAGGACGAATATGACCTTTCCGTAAACTTTCATTAATATAAGCTTTCATGGATGCCCGCTCAGGGCCAGACAAGTTATACAAGCGAGCTTTGGGTAATTTGGCATTAGGAATGAGATTAATAGCACAGTCATAGGGACGGTGAGGAGGTGAGATCTCAGACTCTACTTCCGAAAAAACATCTCCGAAGTCCTTCAGGTATTCCGGAAGACCCTCCAGACTAACGGAGCCAGCATGCACAGATTTAAGACATTTTTCAATACAATGAGGGTCCCATTTGACAATATTTTTATGATACCAGTCAATGATCGGATTATGTATGCGCAGCCAAGGAAGACCCAACACAATCCCAGCAGGTAAATTGTCCAGGACATAACAGGAGATTAATTCTGTATGCAGTGACCCCACCTTGAGTGTGAACTCCACTGTAACTAACTGAACCAGATTTTTTAGCAACGGTGTTCTATCAATAGCCACAATTTGAATAGGGTCTTCTAACTTAACTGTCCCTAATCCTAATTTCTGAACAAGTCCCGAATCAATGAAATTAGCCGCAACTCCACAGTCAATAAAGGCAAATGTTGATAGACACTGTTTTTGAAACAGAAGTTCAGCATTCAACAACACTTTATCAGAGGAGTAAAAGGGTACCTATAAGTCTGGGTGACCTCCTCGACAATCACCCAGACCTAGGCGTTTCCCGACGGCTTATTCATTGCAGGTCGTGCTGGGCAATCCTTTAAGAGATGTCCAGATAGGCCACAATACAGACAAAGTCCAAATTCCAGGCGGCGTCTCCTCTCCTTAACCCTTGAGCTGGCAGCTCCAACCTCCATAGGTTCTACCTCTGGTAAACGACCCGGGCCCGGTGGACAAAATGGAACCTCGTGTTGAACCTTGCGTCTCTCCCGCATCCTCCGATCCATGCGGATAGCCTGAGTCATGGCCTCCCCCAAACAACCAGGTGGAGCATGCAGAGCCAGAGCATCCTTTAGAGGCTCTGAAAGACCACTGAGGAATTGGCACCTGAGAGTCGCGTCATTCCAGAGAACCTCAGTAGACCACTGACGAAATTCAGAACAGTAGTCTTCTGCTGTGTGGTTACCCTGTGTCAGGTTCATGATTCTTGTCTCTGCCACCTTGACCCTGTCAGGTTCATCATAGATCTGTCCTAAAGCATCAAAAATAGCGTCCACAGAAAGACGTTCAGGAGAAAAAGGGGGTAAAGAAAATGCCCAAGTCTGGGGACCCCCGCGCAGAAGTGACATTATAATTCCCACCCGCTGTGACTCATTCCCTGATGACCGAGGACGCAAGGTAAACAATAATTTACAACTTTCTTTGAAAGTTCTGAACTGATCTTTCTCCCCCGAAAATTTGTCAGGGAGTGCTATAGCCGGTTCAGGGGGGCTCAAAGATACTTCAGATGGTTCAGAAGTCATGACAGTGGTCGGAGAGGAAAGATTCTGAGGGACTGTAAACGTACCCGAAATCTGGTCTTGTAACTGAGCCTGTGAGGACGCCAGTTTGTGTTGTTCCAAGGCCAGATCCTGAACTAACTGGGTCAGATTCGCCACCTGATCACACAAAGTACGTAACGGATCCATAGGTGGGAAAAAAGAAAAAAAAAAGTGAACGATCAATTGTAATGTGACGCGAGTCACTGCAGAAATAACAGTCTCAGAAGAGGAGAGAAAAGACTAATATTACTGAAAGAAATATAATATTAGAGCTACTTACTAGATAAAAATAGGGAGGTCAAACAATCCAAAGTCAAGTCCAGGAAGATGGCGCAGTACAAAGGGAGCAGACAAAAGAGTAGTCAGATAACAAGCAAATGGTCAAAATCCAGGTAAGGGAAAATAGTCAGGCTGGGTCAGGCACAGAGCACAGAGAGATCAGTCCTACACAGGTAATACCAAGTGTACAATTGACACTGGGTGAAGGAGCTAGCATGCTTAAGTAGAAGACTAATCAAGGGAAGTGAACACAGATGATTGCAGAAACAACCCAGCAAACCAAAAACAGACTGACAGCCTCCACACAATAGTAACCTAGCAGACAAGGAAAGTGTGGAGACCGTGACAGAACCTCCACCACTCTTCCAAGGGGCATTGATATTGTATTTTTAATCCAATTCGATCTCTACCACTCCTCCAAGGGGCTTTAAAACAGTCCTGATAAGCGTCTGTGACCTCCACGTCTCTTCCAAGGGGCATTAAAACCGCATGGTTAAACCACTCTGAACTCCACGGCTCTTCCAAGAGGCATTGATATTGTCTTTTTATTCAACTGTAACCTCCACCACTCTTCCAAGGGGCATTGATATTGTCTTTTTTTTCCACTGCGACCTCCACCACTCTTCCAAGTGGATTTGATTGTCTTTTTAATCCACTGCGACCTCCACAACTCTTCCAAGGGGCAGTAAAACCGTCTTGTTAAGCTACTGTGACCTCTACGTCCCTTCCACGGGGCATTGATATTGTCTTTTTATTCCACTGCGACCTCCACCACTATTCCAAAGGGCATTGAAATTGTCTTTTTAATCCACTGCAACCTCCACCACTCTTCCAAGGGACATTGATATTGTCTTTTTATTCCACTGCGACCTTCACCTCTCTTCCAAGGAACATTAATATTGCCTTTTTTTTCCACTGTAACCTCCACCAATCTTCTAAAGGGCATTGATATTTTCTTTTTATTCGACTGCAACCTCCACTATTCTTTCAAGGGTCATCGATAATGTCTTTTTAATCCACTGTGACCTCCACCACTCTTCCAAGGGGCATTAAAACCGTCTTGTTAAGCTACTGTGACCTCCACGTCTCTTCCAAGGGGCATTAAAACCGTCAATTTAAACCACTCTGAACTCCACAGCTCTTGCAAGAGGCATTGATATTGTCTTTTTATTCCACTGTAACCTCCACCACTCTTCCAAGGGGCATTGATTTTGTCTTTTTAATCCACTGCAACCTCCATCTCTCTTCCAAGAAGCATTAAAACCGCCTTGTTTAGCTGCTGTGACCTCCACGTCTATTCCACGGTGCCTTAAAACCTTCTGGTTAAACCACTGTGAACTCCACAGCTCTTCCAAGGGGCACTGATATTGTCTTTTTATTCCACTGTAACCTCCACCACTCTTCCAAGGGGCATTGATATTGTCTTTTTATTTTAATGCGACCTCCACCACTCTTCCAAGGGGCATTATTATTGTCTTTTTATTCCACTGCGACCTCCACCACTCTTCCAAGGCTCATTGATATTGTCTTTTTACTCCACTGTAACCTCCACCACTCTTACAAGGGGCATTGATATTGTCTTTTTATTCCACTACGACCTCCACCTCTCTACCAAGGGGCATTAAAACCATCTTGTTAAGCTACTGTGACCTCCAAGTCTCTTCCAAGCGGCATTGATGTTGACTTTTTAATCCACTGCGACCTCCACCACTCTTCCAAGGTTCATTGATATTGCCTTTTGATCCACTGCGACCTACTCCACTCTTCCAAGGGGCATTAAAACCGTTTTGTTAAGCTACTGTGACCTCCAAGTATCTTCCAAGGGGCAATAAAACCGTTTGGTTAAACCACTCTGTACTCCACAGCTCTTCCAAGGGGCATTGATATTGTCTTTTTATTTCACTGTAACTTCCACCACTCTTTCAAGGGGCATTGATATTGTATTTTTATTCCACTGTGACCTCCACCATTCTTCCAAGGGGCATTACAACCGTCTTGTTAAGCTACTGTGACCTCCTAGTCTCTTCCAAGGGGCATTAAAACCATCTGGTTAAACCGCGCTGAGCTCCACAGCTCTTCCAAGGGGCATTGACAATGTCTTTTTATTCCATTGTAACCTTCTGCACTCTTCCAAGTGCATTGATATTGTCTTTTTATTCCTCTGCGACGTCCACGACTCTTCCAAGGGCCATTAAAACCGTCTTGTTAAGCTACTGTGACCTCCAAGTTTCTTTCACAGGTCATTGATATTGTCTTTTTATTCCACTGTAACCTCCACCACTCTTCCAAGGGGCATTGATATTGTCTTTTTAATCCACTGCGACCTCCATCACACTTCCAAGAAGCATTGAAACCGTCTTGTTAAGCTACTGTGACCTCCACGTCTATTCCACGGTGCATTAAAACTTTCTGGTTAAACCAGTGTGAACTCCACAGCTCTTCCAAGGGGCATTGATATTGTCTTTTTATTCCACTCTAACCGCCACCACTCTTCCAACGGGCATTGATATTGTCTTTTTATTTTACTGCGACCTCCACCACTCTTCCAAGGGGCATTAATATTGTCTTTTTATTCCACTGTGACCTCCACGTCTCTTCCAAGGGGCATTGATATTTTATTTTTATTTAATTGGAACCTCCACCACTCTTCCAAGGGTCATTGATATTGTCTTTTTATTCCACTGTAACCTCCATCATTCTTCCAAGGGACATTGATATTGTCTTTTTATTCCACTGTAACCTCCACCACTCTTCCAAGGTGCATTGATATTGTCTTGTTATTCCAATACAACCTCCACCACTCTTCCAAGGGGAATTGATATTGTTTTTTTAATCCACTGCGTCCTCTACCTCTCCTCCAAGGGGCTTTAAAACAGTCTTGATAAGCTTCTGTGACCTCCACGTCTCTTCCAAGGGGCATTAAAACCGCATGGTTAAACCAATCTGTACTCCACAGCTCTTGCAAGAGGCATTGATATTGTCTTTTTATTCCACTGTAACGTCCACCACTCTTCCAAGGGGCATTGATTTTGTCTTTTTAATACACTGCGACCTCCATCTCTCTTCCAAGAAGCATTAAAACCATCTTGTTTAGCTACTGTGACCTCAAACGTCTATTCCACGGTGCCTTAAAACCTTCTGGTTAAACCACTGTGAACTCCACAGCTCTTCCAAGGGGCATTGATATTGTCTTTTAATTTTACTGCGACCTCCACAACTCTTCCAAGGGGCATTAATATTGTCTTTTTACTCCACTGCGACCTCCACCACTCTTCCAAAGAGCATTAAAACCATCTTGTTAAGCTACTGTGACCTCCAAGTCTCTTCCACGAGGCATTGATATTGTCTTTTTATTCCACTGCGACCTCCACATTTCTTCCAAGTGGAATTGATATTGTCTTTTTATTCCACTGCGACCTCCACCACTCTTCTAAGGGGCATTGATATTGTCTTTTTAAACCACTGCGACCTCCACCACTCTTCCATGGGGCATTAAAACAGTTTTGATAAGCTACTGTGACCTCCACGTCTTTTCCATGGGGCAATAAAACCGTCTGGTTAAACCACTCAGATCTCCACAGCTCTTCCAAGAGGCATTGATATTGTCTTTTTGTTCGACTGCAACCTCCACCACTCTTACAAGGGGCATTAACACCATCTTGTTAAGCTACTGTGACCTCCACGTCTCTTCCATGGGGCATTAAAACCGTCAATTTAAACCACTCTGAACTCCACAGCTCTTGCAAGAGGCATTGATATTGTCTTTTTATTCCACTGTAACCTCCACCACTCTTCCAAGGGGCATTGATTATGTCTTTTTAATCCACTGCGACCTCCATCACTCTTCCAAGAAGCATAAAAAACGTCTTGTTTAGCTACTGTGACCTCTAGGTCTATTCCACGGTGCCTTAAATCCTTCTGGTTAAACCACTGTGAACTCCACAGCTCTTCCAAGGGGCATTGATATTGTCTTTTTATTCCACTGTAACCTCCACCACTCTTCCAAGGGGCATTGATATTGTCTTTTTATTTTACTGCGACCTCCACCACTCTTCCAAGGGGCATTAATATTGTCTTTTTATTCCACTGCGACCTCCACCACTCTTCCAAGGGTCATTGATATTGTCTTTTTATACCTCTGTAACCTCCACAAATCTTCCAAGGGGCATTGATATTGTCTTTTTATTCCACTGCGACCTCCACTTCTCTTCCAAGGGGCATTAAAACCATCTTGTTAAGCAACTGTGACATCCAAGTCTCTTCCACGAGACATTGATATTGTCTTTTTATTCCACTGCGACCTCCACATCTCTTCCAAGTGGAATTGATATTGTCTTTTTATTCCACTGCGACCTCCACCACTCTTCTAAGGGGCATTGATATTGTCTTTTTAATCCACTGCGACCTCCACCACTCTTTCAAGGGGCATTAAAACAGTCTTGATAAGCTACTGTGACCTCCATGTCTCTTCCAAGGGGCATTAAACCGTCTGGTTAAACCACTCTGTACTCCACAGCTCTTCCAAGAGGCATTGATATTGTCTTTTTATTCGACTGTAACCTCCACCACTCTTCCAAGGGGCATTGATATTGTCTCTGTTTTCCACTGCGACCTCCACCACTCTGCCAAGGGGCATTGATTTTGTCTTTTTAATCCACTGTGACCTCCACGTCTCGTCCAAGGGGCATTAAAACTGTCAATTTAAACCACTCTGAACTCCACAGCTCTTCCAAGGAGCACTGGTATTGTCTTTTTATTCCACTCTAACCTCCACCACTCTTCCAAGGGGCATTGACATTGTCTATTTATTCCACTGCGACCTCCACCACTCTTTCAAGGGGCATTAAGACCATCTTGTTAAGCTACAGTGACCTCCACAACTCTTCCATGGGGCATTGATATTTTCTTTTTATTCCACAGTAACCTCCACCACTCTTCCAAGGGGCATTGATTTTGTCTTTTTATTCCACTGCGACCTCTATCACTCCTCCAATGTGCATTGATTTTTATTGTCTTTTTTATCCACTGCAACCTCCACCACTCTTCCTAGGGGCATTAAAGCCATCATTTTAAGCTACTGTTATGTACATGTCTATTCCACGGGGCATTGATATTGTCTTTTTCTTCCACTGTAACCTCCACCACTCTTCCAAGTGTCATTGACATTGTCTTTTTATTCCACTGCGACTTCCACCTCTCTTCTAAGGGGCATTGAAATTGACTTTTTAATCAACTGCGACCTCCAACACTCTTCCAAGGGGCATTAAAACAGTCTTGTTAAGCTACTGTGACCTCCACGTCTCTTCCAAGGGGCATTAAATACATCTGGTTAAACCACTCTGAACTCCACAGCTCTTGCAAGGGGCATTGATATTGTCTTTTTATTCCACTGTAACCTCCACCACTCTTCCAAGGGGCATTGATTTTGTCTTTTTATTGCACTGAGACCTCCACCACTCTTCCAATGGGAATTGTTATTGTCTTTTAAATCCCCTGCAACCTCCGACCTCTCTTCCAAGGGGCATTAATACTGTCTTGTTAAGCTACTGTCACGTCCACTTCCCTTCCACGGGGCATTGATATTGTCTTTTTATTCCACTGCGACCTTCACCTCTCTTCCAAGGGGCATTTAAACCATATTGTTACGCTAAAGTTACCTCCACATCTCATCCACGGGGCATTGATATTGTCTTTTTATTCCACTGTAACCTCCATCATTCTTCCAAGGGACATTGATATTGTCTTTTTATTCCACTGTAACCTCCACCACTCTTCCAAGGTGCATTGATATTGTCTTGTTATTCCAATACAACCTCCACCACTCTTCCAAGGGGAATTGATATTGTTTTTTTAATCCACTGCGTCCTCTACCTCTCCTCCAAGGGGCTTTAAAACAGTCTTGATAAGCTTCTGTGACCTCCACGTCTCTTCCAAGGGGCATTAAAACCGCATGGTTAAACCAATCTGTACTCCACAGCTCTTGCAAGAGGCATTGATATTGTCTTTTTATTCCACTGTAACGTCCACCACTCTTCCAAGGGGCATTGATTTTGTCTTTTTAATACACTGCGACCTCCATCTCTCTTCCAAGAAGCATTAAAACCATCTTGTTTAGCTACTGTGACCTCAAACGTCTATTCCACGGTGCCTTAAAACCTTCTGGTTAAACCACTGTGAACTCCACAGCTCTTCCAAGGGGCATTGATATTGTCTTTTAATTTTACTGCGACCTCCACAACTCTTCCAAGGGGCATTAATATTGTCTTTTTACTCCACTGCGACCTCCACCACTCTTCCAAAGAGCATTAAAACCATCTTGTTAAGCTACTGTGACCTCCAAGTCTCTTCCACGAGGCATTGATATTGTCTTTTTATTCCACTGCGACCTCCACATTTCTTCCAAGTGGAATTGATATTGTCTTTTTATTCCACTGCGACCTCCACCACTCTTCTAAGGGGCATTGATATTGTCTTTTTAAACCACTGCGACCTCCACCACTCTTCCATGGGGCATTAAAACAGTTTTGATAAGCTACTGTGACCTCCACGTCTCTTCCATGGGGCAATAAAACCGTCTGGTTAAACCACTCAGATCTCCACAGCTCTTCCAAGAGGCATTGATATTGTCTTTTTGTTCGACTGCAACCTCCACCACTCTTCCAAGGGGCATTGATTATGTCTTTTTAATCCACTGCGACCTCCATCACTCTTCCAAGAAGCATAAAAAACGTCTTGTTTAGCTACTGTGACCTCTAGGTCTATTCCACGGTGCCTTAAATCCTTCTGGTTAAACCACTGTGAACTCCACAGCTCTTCCAAGGGGCATTGATATTGTCTTTTTATTCCACTGTAACCTCCACCACTCTTCCAATGGGCATTGATATTGTCTTTTTAATCCACTGAAACCTCCACCACTCTTCCAAGGGGCATTAAAGCGGTCTTGTTAAGCTACTGTCACGTTCATGTCTTTTCCACGGGGCATTGATATTGTATTTTTATTCCACTGTAACCTCCACCACTCTTCCAAGTGGCATTGACAATGTCTTTTTATTCCACTGCGGCTTCCACCTCTCTTCTAAGGGGCATTGATATTGTCTATTTAATAGAGATGAGCGTTGTTCGACTCGAACTGTTCGCCAATCTCAAATTCGAGCTGTTTTGGGCGATGTTCGAGCCGTTCGGCGAACACGAACGATTTGAGAAAAATTCGGCTGTTCGAGGGTATGTTCGATAACTGTTCGTGCACCAAAATCATAACTGGATTTTTTCTCAGTAATGATGAAAATTAAAGTTAATACGCAGTTTGAGTGTACAGCGGGGTGGGGGGAGGGGCAGGGATGGATCTCTGCAGGAATAATGAAGATCTCCATTTTTTTTTCTCTTTCCTGCATTTGCAGTGGGGAGGTGCAGTCTGTCAGCCTATCAGCAGCGCACACACGGAGCGAACTGCTGTTTTTCACACAAGCAAGGGCATGTGTCATTGGCAGTGTATGTCACATGTCCTTGCCCTATAAGACCAAGCCATTTTCCCCGTCGCCACCATTTTCTCACTGCTGCAGCTGCGTGTTAGACGGCACCGCTGTTGCTGTGTGCGCTATACCTTGTTAATTTCAAGCCAATTTTCGCACAAATCTACAGATAGCTTGGGAGTAGGGAATAGTTGTGATTGCAGTCCTTTTAAGGACGAGGTTACAGCATTTCCTACGACTTTTATCAGGCAGGTCTGTGCTCTTAAATAGATAGGTTGTGGGAGTAAAGACTAATTGTAATTGCAGTCCTTTTCAGGACTAGGTTACATCAGTTCCTATCAGTTTTTGCCAGGCAGGTCTGTGCCAGTGCTGTGCAAGTTTTTTTCACAGCATTTGGCTGAATCTAGCAAAGCTAATCCTTTTTGGCCTATTGCAGAGTGTGTTAGTCAGTGGAGTAGCCTATCTGTGTTGCAAGATATAAGACCCGTGTATAGAATACCAGTTCTTTACTGCACCTAGTGAAGTAAAATCTTTTGGGCATAGCATCATTCTATTAGTCCATCTATACTGACCTCCATCAGGTTGCAAATTGAATATAATTTTTTTCTGCATCTAGCTCTGAAAAAATATTTGGCCTTCTAGAAGTGTGTGGGACTTTCTCTATTAGTCCATCTATACTGACCTCCATCAGGTTGCAAATTCAAAATAATTTTTTGTCTGCATCTAGCTCTGAAAAAATATTTGGCCTTCTAGCAGTGTGTGGGACTTTCTCTATTAGTCCATCTATACTGACCTCCATCAGGTTGCAAATTAAAAATAATTTATATCTGCATCTAGCTCTGAAAAAAATATTTGGCCTTCTAGCAGTGTGTGGGACTTTCTCTATTAGTCCATCTACACTGACCTCCATCAGGTTGCAAATTAAAAATAATTTTTTGTCTGCATCTAGCTCTGAAAAAATATTTGGCCTTCTAGCAGTGTGTGGGACTTTCTATATTAGTCCATCTATACTGACCTCCATCAGGTTGCAAATTAAAAATAATTTATATCTGCATCTAGCTCTGAAAAAATATTGGCCTTCTAGCTGTGTGTGGGACTTTCTCTATTAGTCCATCTATACTGACCTCCATCAGGTTGCAAACTGAATATATTTTTTTTCTGCATCTACCTCTGAAAAAATATTGGGCTTCTAGCTGTGTGTGGGTCTTGTTCTATTAATCCATCTATACTGACCTCCATCAGGTTGCAAACTGAATATAATTTTTTTCTGCATCTACCTCTGAAAAAATATTTGGGCTTCTAGATGTGTGTGGGACTTGTTATATTAGTCCATCTATACTGACCTCCATCAGGTTGCAAACTGAATATAATTTTTTTCTGCATCTAGCTCTGAAAAAATATTTGGCCTTCTAGCTGTGTGTGGGACTTTCTCTATTAGTCCATCTATACTGACCTCCATCAGGTTGCAAATTCAAAATAATTTTTTATCTGCATCTAGCTCTGAAAAAATATTTGGCCTTCTAGCAGTGTGTGGGACTTTCTCTATTAGTCCATCTATACTGACCTCCATCAGGCTGCAAATTAAAAATAATTTTTATCTGCATCTACCTCTGAAAAAATATTTGGCCTTCTAGCTGTGTGTGGGACTTGTTCTATTAGTCCATCTATACTGACCTCCATCAGGTTGCAAACTGAATATAATTTTTTTCTGCATCTAGCTCTGAATCGCTACAAATTCCAGATGAGGCACAAAAACAGCAGGTGCTTCAACGGATATCAAGTGCTCCTTTAAGTGGGCTCTCCTCCACATCAACTTCAACATCACAAATACTCCAGTCCTCAAAGGTGTCACCCCAATCGCACTTGCTTCCTCACAGCTCCTAAATCTCCAGCTGCCCGTCTGAGTATGAGGTAGAACAGATGGTTGAGTCTGCAGAGCTGTTTACTCATACTATAGCCTGGGAATCAGAGGTCGACTCCAGCGCTTCTGTGAATCCAGACGAGGAAATGATCTGCACTGATGCCCAGAATCTTTATGAGTCGGATCCAGGACCAGACTCAGAAGGTTCTGACCATAATGTAGACCCTCATTCCCAAACTGTAACTCCTGTTGGTGGAGACAATGAGGAAGACGATGATGAGACTCAAATACCTGATTGGAGCGACAACTTTAGTTTTTTGTCAGGGCAGGAACAGGTTGGCTCTGAGGACGACGGGTGTGATAACGCACAGGGTGATGATGATGAGGTTGGAGATCCCACTTACTGTCAACCCACAGTCAGCCAAGAGATGAGGTCAGCAGAGGAGGTGGAGGAAGATGCTAGTGACGACGAGGTCAGGTTGCGCCTTCCTGGACAGAGACGTAGTACTGGAAGCACGTCAACAACTGCATCCTCAAACACAACTCTGCCTCTCACCACAAGTCGTGGTGGCTCTTCAGGTCGCATGGGTGCTAAGCCTTGCATAGCCTGGGCATTTTTTCAGATCGATAAAGATGACCCAACTCGTGTTATCTGTAACATTTGTCAGCAAAAGCTAAGTAGAGGCCAAAAAATACATAGTTTGAGTACTTCATGCATGAACCGACACATGGACATGAAGCATAAGTTGCAGTGGGAAGCTCAGTGTGCTACAATGCGGCCTAGCCGGCCGGGCCAACCGCTGTCTGCCATATCTTGTGCATCCGCGGCCTCTTCATCCTCTGTGACTGGGGGGACAGCAGTCACACCTGTTTTGGGGCGCAGACCTGCCACCTCTTTACCCGCAACAGCCAGCGTGATTGGCAGGTCATCATTTTCTTTGGAGGTGGTAACACCAGCTGGTGTTGAGCGCTGTCCGACATCGATAGCACCATCTTTGGATCAAGGCAACCTAACATGTCCGCCTGCATCTTCCTCACAGACCGGCAGTTTGCCGGGGACACCCTTATCAACCCCGTCTAAGCACAACAGCCAGCCCTCGGTCCCTCAGATGTGGACAAGTAAAAGACCATTTCCTCCTAGCCATGAGAAAGCTTGGAGGTTGAATTTCACCATCTGCAAGCTCTTGGCTACAGAAATGCTGCCTTTCCGCCTGGTGGACACAGAGGATTTTCGAGACCTTATGTCCGTCGCAGTGCCCCAGTACCAGATGCCCAGTCGTCACTACTTCTCAAAGAAAGGTGTGCCTGCGCTCCACCAGCATGTCGCACACAACATCACCGCTTCTTTGAGAAACTCTGTGTGTGACAGGGTGCATTTCACTACAGACACTTGGACGAGTAGGCATGGACAGGGGCGTTACATGTCGCTGACTGGGCACTGGGTAACTATGGTGACAGCAGGACAAGGGGCTGCCGTCCCCACGAGTTTTGCGTCAATCCTCTTTATGTCAAAGTTCCTCCACTGCTTCTGCCTCCTCAACCTCCTCTCGGTCTTCCACCTGCACCCAAAGCCTGTCTGGTCATGCCACAAGCTTTCTAACTGCGCAGAAGGGATCCTGCACACCTCCTTACTATGCTGGCAGTAGGGCTCAACGTCATCAGGCGGTTTTTACTTTGAAATGTCTGGGAAATGTGAGTCACACAGCTGAGGAGTTGTGGTCAGCTCTGGGGAGCCAATTTCATGAATGGTTGTCTCCACTGGACCTGAAACCAGGGAAGGCCGTGTGCGACAATGCTGCAAACCTGGGTGTGGCCCATCGCCGGGGCTATGTCACACACGTGCCTTGTATGGCTCACGTGTTGAACCTGGTTGTCCAGCAATTTTTAGCCCACTATCCCAGACTAGATGGCCTTCTGCAGAGGGCACGGTCGCTGTGTGCTCACTTCCGCCGTTCGCATCCCGCAGCTCAGCGACTTACATCTCTACAGAAGTCGTTGGGCCTGCCACTTCACCGGCTAAAATGCGACGTGCCTACCCGGTGGAATTCAACTCTGCACATGTTGCAGCGACTGTGGCAGCACCGAAAAGCCCTGGTGCAATACGTTCTGACGTATAGCCTGGGCCAACGAGATCCAGAGGTGGGGCAAATCACGCTGGAGGAGTGGTCTCAGAACAGGGACCTATGCACCCTTCTGCACAGTTTTGAAATGGCGGCGAAGATGTTTAGTGCTGACGATGCCATTATCAGCATGACTATTCCGGTGATTTACATGCTGGAGCACATGTTAAACAGAATTCGGAGTCAGGTGGTGGCACAAGAGGAGGTGGAGGAAGTAGAGGAGGAGGAGGAGTTGTATGCGGAAGGGCTAACATCTGCAAGGTCCAGACGGTCGGCAGCACCAAGGAGGCAGGCATGTGAGGGTGGGGGAGATGGTTTTACCAGGGCGCATGGTAGCAGCCAAACTAGTGAGGAAGGTGCAGGAGCCCAGGAAGGAGTGGAGGACGAACTGATGGAAGACTCATCAGACGAGGGAGACCTTGATCACATTTCTGTTGTGCGAGGTTGGGGGGAGAGGACAGAGGAAGGAAGCATGATTGTTACCTCGCCACCAACACAACAGGGACTTGGTGCTCCTGGATGCGCAACACACTTGAGTGCCTTCTTGCTGCACTACCTGCAACATGACCCTCGAATTGTGAGAATTAGAAATAATCCCGACTACTGGGTTGCCACACTGTTAGATCCCCGGTACAAAAGTAAATTTGCAGAAATTATTCCTGCCATAGAAAGGGATGCACGCATGCAGGAGTATCAGCAGAGACTGTTGCAGAATCTTACATGTGCTTTTCCACAAAACACCAGTGGTGCACGTAGTGAATCTCACAGTTCCAACTTGCCAACCGTGGGACCGTCAAGTGTTCAGCACTCAAACCGTAACAGAACCACAGTATCTGCTGGTAACATCAATTTTGCGGAATCATTTCACCACTTTTTTAGCCCATCCTTTGCAAGGCCACAGGAGACAAGAAGTCTGACACATAGTCAACGCCTAGAGACGATGGTACAGGAGTATCTCCAAGTAAACATTGAAGCCATGACTGTGTCACTGGACCCTTGCTCTTTTTGGGCTTCCAATCTGGATAAATGGCCGGAGCTAGCCACTTACGCCTTGGAGATCTTGTCATGCCCCGCAGCCAGCGTTCTGTCTGAACGTGTGTTCAGCGCTGCTGGTGGTGTGCTGACAGATAAGCGCACGCGGCTCTCCACTGATAATGTAGACAGACTCACGTTCATAAAGATGAACAAATCATGGATCCGAAATGACTTTTCTACCCCTGTGTCATCCTGGGGAGAGTAAAAGCTTGATGATTGGTTAAAATCACCCTACCAACCGTTTTAAGCTTTCAAATTACTAATCATGTTTATCTGTATCTTGGCTGGAAAATAATTTGGGCTTTGTAGCAGTGTGCAGCACTGATTCTATTAGGCCATCTATAATAAGCTCCACCAGATTTAAAATTACTAATCATGTTTATCTGTATCTTGACTGGAAAATAATTTGGGCTTTGTAGCAGTGTGCAGCACTGATCCTATTAGGCCATCTATACTAAGCTCCACCAGATTTAAAATTAATAATAATTTTTAGCTGCATCTAACCCGGAAAATAATTTTGGGGCTCCGAGATGCGCAAGACACATAAGTGCCTTCTTGCTGCACTACCTGCAACATGACCCTCATATTGTCAGAATTTGAAGTAATCATGACTACTGGGTTGCCACACTCTTAGATCCCCCAAACTTTTCGATCAACCTTTTCATTTTAATAAAGACCAAAAAATGGTCATTTTTGAAATTATAAGCATTAGCAGGTTATTAGAAACTGAAATCAAACAGTTTTCAACTCAAAACTTTATTCTAGGTGATGTTACATTTTCACATAGGACCCCTTGTTCAAAAGGAGCTTCTGAACTCTCTCGTCCATTGAATTTGTCAGGTTTTGGATGGTTTCTGCTTCAATTGTTTTGCATGAGGACAGAATACCCTCCCAGAGCTGTTGCTTAGATGTGAACTGCCTCTCGTCATCATAGACACTCCTTTTGATGATGCTCCAGAGGTTCTGAATGGGGTAGAGGTCAGGGGAGCATGGGGGTCACACCATAAGTTTGTCCCCTTTTATGCCCATATCAGCCAGAGATGCAGATGTTTTATGTGCAGCATGAGATGGTGAATTATCATGCAAAAAAATGATCTTGCTGTGAAATACACGGTTCTTCTTCTTGAACCATGGCAGGAAGTGCTGTTTGAGAAAATCCACATACATTATGGAGTTCATCTTTAGCGCCTTCAGGGATCCTAAAGGGGCCGACAATCTCTCTCCCCATGATTCCAGCCCAAAACATTACTCCACCTCCTCCTTGTTGGCGCTGTAGCCGTGTTTGCGTGGGGTGTCCATCAACCAGCCATCCTCCACTCCATCCATCTGGACCATCGAGCGCTGCACGGCACTCATCCGTGAACAAAACAGTTTTGAAATCAGTCTTCATGTAATGTTTGGCCCACTGGAGCCGTTTCTGCTTGTGTGAAGTGGATAGAGGAGGTCGACAGGATGGCGTATGCACAGCTGCAAACCTCTGAAGGACCCTGCATCTTGTTGTTCGGGGGACGTTGGAGGCACCAGCAGCTTCAAAAACTTGTCTGCTGCTATGACAAGGCTTTTTTGCCGCTGCTCTTTTAACCTGACGTAATTGCCTGTAGGAAAGAGTCCTCAATTTGCCCTTATCAGCACGCACACGTGTGTACTGTGAATCAGCTACATACTTCTTGATTGCCAAGACACTTCATCCTGATCATCGCACAATGTTGATTGTAGTCATGCCTTGACCTAAACACTCCACAATTTGTTGCTTCTCAGCAGCCGACACATCCTTTTTCTTTCCCATTTTGGCAGAAAATGTAGGCTGCTTAATAATGTGAGACAGCCTTCTTAAGTAGTCTTGCCTTTCATTGGACACACCTGCCAAACTAATTAGCACAGGTGTCTGCAATTGCTTACAGTGATATAAAGAGCCCTGACACACATCACCATCAATGAGTTTAACTGACAAACAAACAAATTCTTCCCTTATCACTCCTAAACACTTTTTGCATAATAATTTGGAACACAGTGTATATGTGCTTTTCCACAAAACACCAGTGGTTCACGTAGTGAATCTTACAGTTCTAACTTGCCAACCGTGGTCTGTATGGAGTTGATCAATAAAGGGCCCAAAATTAAGATAACATAGATGGGAGAGGTCTCTATGAATAGGAATTCCTAAGTATTTGATACCCTGTGAGGGCCAGGCAAAGGGAAAGTTGGACTGGATGGAATCCTATATGGATTTGGGGAGGGAGACATCGAGGGCCTCAGACTTGATTGATTTTAAAATTTGACCATGTAACAAAGTGATCTATTTCAGCCATAACAGCATGGATGGATATATGTGATTGAGTGATATATACTAGGACATCATCAGCAAATAGAGAGCACTTGTACTCGGTGCCTCCCACCTCAATCCACCTAATATTGGGGTTATGGCGAATTGATGAGAGCAGGTGCTCCGTCACTAGGATGTATAAGAGAGGGGACAGAGGACATCCCTGCCTTGTCCCATTGGTGATTGTGAAAGGTGATGAAAATGTTCTGACACACCCCCTGGGCCTTGGGACACCCGGAGCCGGACCCTTTTTGGTGGATGCTGGTGGTTGTAGTCTTCGTGGCGGCGACCCGGTTCCGTGGCTCAGGGTGGTCAAACCAGTGGCGGAACTATTTATGTGGTTTTGATGTTTAAATGTCCGACTATGCCACCCGTGGATTGCGGTCAGAGTGAACCGCCGCTGCAGGGCAGACCGCTGAGGCTGGTGTTGTGGGTGCAGCAGAGCGTAGCATAAGGAGGAGTATAGTCTCAGGGCAGTGTATGCGGAGGATGGGGGTGATGGTGCAGGGCAGCAGCAGTAACGACACGGAGTCAGTGATGCAGTCCAGGACCTTTACTCACAGTTCTTATTATCCAGACCACGTCTGCAGGTAATGGCTGCCCACGTCGTACTGTGCTCACCAGGTGAGGGGCTCAGACAACTCCCAGATAACTTTGGAGCGCTTCACAGGACCCCCTTTGTGTGTCCTTTGTCTGGCCTTTCTTACCAACGCTTCTGTCCGGCTGCCTCGGGCCTCCTCTTGGTAAACTTGGCACCAGTTTCCCTGACCCTATGTGGTGCCTTCCTAGCGGGTGTAAATGTCACAGCCTCCGGTTTCTAGCTGAGGGTCGTTTCCCGCCTCCACTAGTTTCAGGGACCGGTCTCCCCCTTTGGCCTGACCCCTCTACGCAGGTGGATTCGGGCGTGCGGTGGCGACTCGCCCGTCCGCAACCCTGGGATCCCTTCGTTCCTCGTTCCTGGAGCCTTCTCCGCTCCTCTTCCTTCCTTCTCCCTCTTCCAGGCCTGGGCCTGTGTTACTAGGCCCGCCTCCGGAGCAGAGCTCATGCAGAGCCCCTGCTCCCTGTCACTTCTGCTCAGACTTCTCTGCTCTGAACTAATATGGTGCCCACCTTTTATACTCCCTTATCAATGCACCCAGGAACTGCTTCCTCCCTGCTCCTGCACTACAGGGTTCCCCTTCCTCAGTGTTCCCTCCCCCCACTCCAGCCAGGGTCAGTGACTGTCGTGCCCATCTCAGGGGCATATTGGTCTCCCTGCCCCACGGCAATGTGGTGTAATGCATGCAGGTGTCGGGGTCCTGATCCACACTCCATCCTTACCTGAGAGTGAGATATCACACCTCTGGGTGAGGTGCAATACCTCTGTAGCAAACGAGCCCTCAGGGTGCTACAGTTCCATTTATCTTCAGCCTAGGTGACGTATTGTGATACAGGGCCGTGATTTTGGCTATAAAAGGGTCCCCTAGACCCCTACCCCAAGCTTTTTAAGAGAATCATATATGGCGTGCCAGGAGACTCTATGGAATGCTTTCTCAGCATCCAACGAGAGTATATAATTACAAATTTTTAACTGCATCTAGCCCAGGAAATACTTTGTGCCTAGTAGCAGTGTCTGCTAGTCAGCGGATTATCCCGGCTGTTAAGCAAGCTACACCACCTGTAGTTTGGACACTTAATTTTTTCAAAGGAAATGCTTCGGGACCACGGGATACTCAGTGAAGAGCATCAGGAGGCACCCCAAGGCATAGGGGCTGCGACTGGCAGTAGGATGCCTTGCGGTGGACAGCCGAGCTCGATCCTTATAAAAGCTTTTTAACTGCAGCAGCTTTAGTGGACGCTACTGGAGCTGGAATTACGCAGCTGCTGGCATGAGACTTGCCTTCCAATAGATCCTTGTAAATGGATTTAAAGTGTATTCATTCAAATTAGAGAGACAATTTAAATTAAAAAGCTTAGAGCTGCCTCCACCACAGGGGGGCTCGCTCGACCCACCAGCGGACAGGCACCAGTATTGGGAGAGGGGGGCTGGCCGTCAGGGTTCACCACGGCTCTGGCACAAACCCGGCGACACGGAGGTGGCACGGGCAGGAGCGGACTGAACGTGTCGGCTTCTCACTTTTTGGATTTTAGAAGCGCATGACATGCCTATATCTGTGTCTCCCCCTCCTTTTACTCCTCCACCTCTTTTCTTTTCGCATGACTATATGTACTTGTCACTTTTCCATGTGTTAGTTGTGTCTTCTGAGCAGTTTGTCAGCTTTTGGACACCTTTGAAGGTGTTTTCTATGTGTTTCTATGTGTTTTTGTTTGCCTGCCATTGGTTTTAACGGTGTTCGAAGGTGTTCGACGAACAGTTCGATGAACAGTTCGGCGAACCGAACCGAACTCGAACACTACGGGGGTGGCTCAACACTACTATTTAATCCACTGCGACCTCCACCACTCTTCCAAGGGGCTTTAAAACAGTCTTGTTAAGCTACTGTGACCTCCACTTCTCTTCCAAGGGGTATTAAAACCGTCTGGTTAAACCACTCTGAACTCCACAGTTCAGAGAAGAGCGACCAGAATGGTGACTGGTCTGCAAACCATGTCCTATGAGGAACGGTTGCAGGATTTGGGAATGTTTAGCTTGCAAAAAAGAAGACTGAGAGGAGACTTAATAGCTGTATACAAATATGTCAAGGGCTGTCACATTGTAGAAGGATCATCTTTATTCTCATTTGCACAAGGAAAGACTAGGAGCAATGGGATGAAACTAAATGGGAGGAGACACAGATTAGATATTAGAAAAAACTTTTTGACAGTTAGGGTGATTAATGAGTGGAACAGGCTGCCACGAGAGGTGGTGAGTTCCCCTTCAATGGACGTCTTCAAACAGAGGCTGGACAGACATCTGTCTGAGATGATTTAGTGAATCCTGCTTTGAGCAGGGGGTTGGACCAGATGACCCAGGAGGTCCCTTCCAGCTCTACCATTCTATGATTCTATGATTCTATGATTCTTCCAAGGGGCATTGATAGTGTCTTTTTATTCCACTACGACCTTCACCACTCTGCCAAGGGGCATTAAACCGTCTTGTTAAGCTACTGTGATGTCCACGTCTCTTACACGGGGCATTGATATTGTCTTTTTATTCCAATGTAACCTCCACCACTCTTCCAAGAGGCATTGATATTGTCTTTTAATTCCACTGTAACCTCCACCATTCTACCAAGGGGCATTGATATTGTCTTTTTATTCCACTGCGACCTCCACCACTCTTCCAAGGTTCATTGATATTGTCTTTTTATTCAACTGTAACCTCCACCACTCTTCCAAGAAGCATTTATACCGTCTTGTTAAGCTACTGTGACCTCCACGTCTATTCCACGATGCATTAAAAACTTTCTGGTTAAACCACTGTGAACTCCACAGCTCTTCCAAGAGGCATTGATATTGTCTTTTTATTTGACTGTAACCTCCACCAGTCTTCCAAGGGGCATTGATTTTGTCTTTTTAATCCACTGCGACCTCCATCACTCTTCCAAGAAGCATTAATACCATCTTGTTTAACTACTGTAAACTCCACATCTATTTCACGGTGTCTTAAAACCTTCTGGTTAAACCACTGTGAACTCCACAGATCTTCCAAGGGGCATTGATATTGTCTTTTTATTCCACTGTAACCTCCACCACTCTTCCAAGGGGCATTGATATTGTCTTTTTCTTTTACTGCGACCTCCACCACTCTTCCAAGGGGCATTAATATTGTCTTTTTATTCCACTGCGGCCTCCACCACTCTTCCAAGGGTCATTGATATTGTCTTTTTATTCCACTGTAACCTCCACCACTCTTCCAAGGGGCATTGATATTGTCTTTTTATTCCACTGCGACCTCCACCTCTCTTCCAAGGGTCATTAAAACCATCTTGTTAAGCTACTGTGACCTCCAAGTCTGTTCCACGAGGCATTGATATTGTCTTTTTATTCCACTGCGACCTCCACATCTCTTCCAAGGGGAATTTATATTGTCTTTTTATTCCACTGCGACTTCCACCACTCTTCTAAGGGGCATTGATATTGTCTTTTTAATCCACTGCGACCTCCACAACTCTTTCAATGGGCATTAAAACAGTCTTGATAAGCTACTGTGACCTCCACGTCTCTACCAAGGGGCATTAAACCGTCTGATTAAACCACTCTGTACTCCACAGCTCTTCCAAGAGACATTGATATTGTCTTTTTATTCGAGTGTAACCTCTACCACTCTTCCATGTGCATTGATATTGTCTCTGTTTTCCACTGCGACCTCCACCACTCTTGCAAGGGGCTTTGATATTGTCTTTTTTATCCACTGCGACCTCAACCACTCTTCCAAGGGGCATTAAAACCATCTTGTTAAGCCACTGTGACCTTCAAGTCTCTTCCAAGGGGCATTAAAACAGTCTGGTTAAACCGCTCTGAGCTCCACAGCTCTTCCAAGGGGCATTGACAATGTCTTTTTATTCCATTGTAACCTTCTGCACTCTTTCAAGTGCATTGTTATTGTCTTTTTATTCCTCTGCGACGTCCACTACTCTTCCAAGGTGCATTAAAACCGTCTTGTTAAGCTACTGTGACCTCCAAGTTTCTTACACAGGGCATTGATATTGTCTTTTTATTCCAGTGTAACCTCCACCCCTCTTACAAGGGGCATTGATATTGTCTTTTTATTCCACTGTAACCTCCACCAATCTTCCAAGGGGCATTGATATTGTCTTTTTATTCCACTGCGACGTCCACCACTTTTCTAAGGGGCATTGATATTGTCTTTTAAATCCACAACTATCTCCACCACTCCTCCAAGGGGCATTAAAACAGTCTCGTTAAGCTACTGTGACCTCCTCGTCTCTTCCAAGGGGCATTAAAACCGTCTGGTTAAACACTCTGAACTCCACAGCTCTTACAAGAGGCATTGATATTGTCTTTTTATTCAACTGTAACATCCACCACTCTTCCAAGCGGCATTGGTATTGTCTTTTTATTCCACTGCGACCTCCACCACTCTTCCAAGGGGCATTGATATTGTCTTTTTAATCAACTGCAACCTTCACCTCTCTTCCAAGGGGCATTAAAACCGTCTTGTGAAGCTACTGTGACCTCCACGTCCCTTCCACGGGGCATTGATATTGTCTTTTTATTCCACTGCGACCTCCACCATTCTTCCAAGGGGCATTGATATTGTCTTTTTAATCCACTGCGACCTCCACCACTCTTTCAAGGGGCATTGATATTGTCTTTTTAATCCACTGTGACCTCCACGTCTCTTCCAAGGGGCATTATAAACTTCAATTTAAACCACTCTGAACTCCACAGCTCTTCCAAGGAGCACTGGTATTGTCTTTTTATTCCACTCTAACCTCCACCAATCTTCCAAGGGGCATTGACATTGTATATTTATTCCACTGCGACCTCCACCACTCTTCCAAGGGGCATTAAGACAATCTTGTTAAGCTACAGTGAACTCCACAACTCTTCCATGGGACACTGATATTGTCTTTTTATAACACTGTAACCTCCACCACTCTTCCAAGGGGCATTGATTTTGTCTTTTTATTCCACTGCAACCTCTCCCACTCTTCCAATGGGCATTGATACTGTCTTTTTAATCCACTGCAACCTCCACCACTCTTCCAAGGGGCATTAAAGCCGTCTTGTTAAGCTACTGTCACGTCCATGTCTATTCCACGTGGCATTGATATTGTCTTTTTATTCCACTGTAACCTACACCACTCTTCCAAGTGGCATTGACATTGCCGTTTTATTCCACTGCGACTTCCACCTCTCTTCTAAGGGGCATTGATATTGTCTTTTAAATCCACAACTATCTCCACCACTCTTCCAAGGTGCATTAAAACAGTCTCGTTAAGCTACTGTGACCTCCTCGTCTCTTCCAAGGGGCATTAAAACCGTTTGGTTAAACACTCTGAGCTCCACAGCTCTTACAAGAGGCATTGATATTGTCTTTTTATTCGACTGTAACATCCACCACTCTTCCAAGCGGCATTGACATTGTCTTTTTATTCCCTGCGACCTCTGACACTCTTCCAAGGGGCATTGATATTGTCTTTTTAATCAACTGCGACCTCCACCGCTCTTCGAAGGGGCATTAAAACCATCTTGTGAAGCTACTGTGACCTACACGTCCCTTCCATGGGGCATTGATATTGTCTTTTTATTCCACTGCGACCTCCACCACTCTTCCAAGGGGCATTGATATTGTCTTTTTAATCCACTGCGACCTCCACCACTCTTCCAAGGGGCATTAAAACAGTCTTGTTAAGCTACTGTGACCTCCAAGTCTCTTCCAAGGGGCATTGATATTTTCTTTTTATTCCACTGTAACCGCCACCACTCTTCCAAGGGGCATTGATTTTGTCTTTTTATTCCACTGCGACCTCCACCACTCTTCCAATGGGCATTGTTATTGTCTTTTTAATCCCCTGCAACCTCCACCACTTTTCCAAGGGGCATTAAAACCGTCTTGTTAAGCTATTGTGACCTCCACGTCCCTTCCACGGGGCATTGATATTGTCTTTTTATTCCACTGCGACCTCCACCACTCTTCCAAGGGTCATTGATATTGTCTTTTTAATCCACTGCGAACTCCACCACTCTTCCAAGGGTCATTAGAACCGTCTTGTTATGCTACTGTGACGTCGACATCTCTTCCAAGGGGCATTAAAACCATCTGTTTAAACCACTCTGAACTCCACAGCTCTTCCAAGGGGCATTTGTATTGTCTTTTTATTCCACTCTAACATCCAACACTCTTGCAAGGGGCATTGCCATTGTCTTTTTATTCCACTGCAACTTCCACCTCTCTTCCAAGGGGAATTAAAAGCTACTGTGACCTCCACGTCTCTTTCACGGGGCATTGATATTGTCTTTTTATTCCACTGTAACCTCCACCACTCTTCCAAGGGGCATTAATATTGTCTTTTTATTCCACTGGGACCTTCACCACTCTTCCAAGTGGCATTGATATTGTCTTTTTAATTCACTGCGACCTCCACCACTCTTCCAAGGGGCATTAATACTGTATTGTTAAGCTACTGTGACCTCCACGTCTCTTCCAAGGTGCATTAAAACCGTCAATTTAAACTACTCTGAACTCCACAGCTCTTGCAAGAGGCATTGATATTTTCTTTTTACTCCACTGTAACCTTCATCACTCTTCCAAGAAGCATTAAAACCGTCTTGTTTAGCTACTGTGACCTCCATGTCTATTCCTCGGTGCCTTTAAACCTTCTGGTTAAACCACTGTGAACTCCACAGCTCTTCCAAGGGGCATTGATATTGTCTTTTTATTCCACTGTAACCTCCACCACTCTTCCAATGGGCATTGATATTGTCTTTTTATTTTACTGCGACCTCCACCACTCTACCAAGGGGCATTAAAATTGTCTTTTTATTCCACTGTGACCTCCACCACTCTTCCAAGGGTCATTGATATTGTCTTTTTATTCCACTGTAACCTCCACCACTCTTCCAAGGGGCATTGATATTGTCTTTTTATTCCACTGCGACCTCCACCTCAATTCCAAGGGGCATTGATATTGTCTCTGTTTTCCACTGCGACCTCCACCACTCTTCCAAGGGGCTTTGATATTGTCTTTTTATTCCACTGCGACCTCCACCACTCTTCTAAGGGGCATTGATATTGTCTTTTTAATACACTGCGACCTCCACCACTCTTCCAAGTGGCATTAAAACAGTCTTGATAAGCTACTGTGACCTCCACGTCTCTTCCAAGGGGCATTAAACTGTCTGATAAGACCACTCTGTACACCACAGCTCATCAAAGGGGCATTGATATTGTATTTTTATTCCACTGTAACCTCCACCACTTTTCCTATGGGAATTGATATTGTCTTTTTATTTTTATTATTATTATTTATTATTATAGCGCCATTTATTCCATGGCGCTTTACATGTGATAGGGATATACATAACAAAAGCATTTACATAATCTTAACAAAACGAGTCAGCGACTGGTACAGGAGGAGTGAGGACCCTGCCCGCGAGGGCTCACATTCTAAAAGGGATGGGTGAGGATACATTAGGTGAGGGTAGAGCTGGTCGTGCAGCGGTGGTTACTGCAGGTTGTAGGCTTGTCGGAAGAGGTTGGTCTTCAGGTTTCTTTTGAAGGTTTCCACTGTCGGCGAGAGTCTGATGTGTTGGGGTAGAGAGTTCCAGAGTAGAGGTGATGCGCGGGAGAAATCTTGTATGCGATTGTGGGAGCAGGAGATAAGAGGGGAGTAGAGAAGGAGATCTTGTGAGGATCGGAGGTTGCGTGCAGGTTAGTACCGGGAGACTAGGTCACAGATGTATGGGGGAGACAGGTTGTGGATGGTTTTGTATGCCATGGTTAGAGTTTTGAACTGGATTCTGTGGTCAATGGGGAGCCAGTGAAGAGATTGACAGAGAGGAGTGGCCGGGGAATAGCGGGGGGACAGGTGAATTAGTCGAGCAGCAGAGTTTAGGATAGATTGGAGAGGCGCAAGAGTGTTGTAAGGGAGGCCACGGAGCAGGAGGTTGCAGTAGTCGAGGCGGGATATGATGAGGTCATGCACTAGTGTTTTTGCAGAGTCTTTGCTGAGGAATGCACGGATCCGGGAGATGTTTTTGAGTTGGAGTCAGCAGGAAGTGGAAAGGGCTTTTGATATGTGGCTTGAAGGAGAGATCAGAGTTCAGGGTTACTCCAAGTCAGCGAGCTTGTGGGACTGGGGAGAGTGAACAGCCATTGACGTTGATGGCTAGGTCAGATGGAGGATGTGAATGAGAGGGCAGAAATATGATGAACTCTGTTTTATCCATGTTGAGTTTTAGAAATCTGTCAGAGAAGAAGGATGACATGGCGGACAGACATTGTGGGATTTGGGTTAGTAGGGAGGAGATATTGGGTCCAGACAGGTAGATCTGTGTGTCGTCAGCATAGAGGTGAAAGTGAAAACCGTGAGACTCTATGAGCTGTCCCAGGCCAAAGGTGTAGATGGAGAAGAGCAGAGGTCCTAGAACTGAACCTTGGGGACACCGACAGATAGGGGGCGAGATGAGGAGGTGGTGCGTGAGTGGGAGACGCTGAATGTCCTGTCTGTTAAGTATGAAGAGATCCAAGATAGAGCCAAGTCCGTGATGCCAAGAGATGAGAGAATCTGGAGTAAGAGGGAATGGTCCACTGTGTCAAAAGCAGATGACAGGTCCAGAAGGAGGAGGATGGAGTAGTGTCGCTTGGATTTGGCATTTAGTAGGTCGTTGGTGACTTTGGTCAGGGCAGTTTCAGTCGAGTGATGCGGTTGGAAGCCAGATTTCAGGCGGTCAAAGAGGGAGCAGGAGGAGAGGTGGGAGGACAGTTCAAGGTGGACATGTTGTTCTAGTAGTTTTGAGGCAAAGGGGAGGAGTGATATGGGGCGGTAGCTAGTCAGAGAGTAAGGGTCAAGGGAGGGCTTTTTGAGGATGGGTGTGATTGCGGCATGTTTGAAACATGAGGGGAAGACACCGGTTGTTAGTGACAGATTGAAGAGGTGGGTAAGGGTTGGGATGAAGACTGTGGTGAGGTTAGTGATGAGGTGGGATGGGATTGGGTCAAGTGCGCAGGTGGTGAGGTGTGATTTGGAGAGTACAGAGGAGACTTGACCTTTTGTAATGGTGGAGAAGTGGGGTTTGGAGGATGAGGGTTGAATAGATATGAGGAGGGGTTGTGAGGACTTTAGGCAAAAGTTTTGTCTGATGGTGTCAATCTTCTGTTTGAAGAATGAGGCAAAGTCGTCGGCTGAGATGAGAGAAGAGGGAGGAGGTGCTGGGGGACGAAGGAGAGAGTTGAAAGTGTTAAATAGCTGTTTAGGGTTGTGAGATAGGGAGGATATGAGAGATGAGAAGTAGGTTTGTTTTGCTGTAGTGAGTGCGGACTTGAAATTAGTGAGGGATTGCTTGAATGCGATGAAGTGCTCGATGGAGTGAGACCTTTTCCATCTCCGCTCCACAACCCTGGAGGCCCGGCGCAGTTATTTAGTAAGTTTAGTGTGCCAGGGTTGCCTGTTGAATGTGCGAGATGTGGTGTGTGTGAGAGGGGCGATTGAGTCTAGAGCTGCAGCTATTGTGGTGTTATATGAAGCAGCAGCAACGTCTGCATCGTGTAAGGAATTTATGTCTGTAATAGGGAGGAGAGATTCAGAGAGTGATTGTAAGTCAAGGTATTTGAGATTTCTGTGAGGGTATGCAAGTTTGTGGAGTGGGGATTGTTGCCCCGGGGAGGAGAGAGAAGAGAATGTAAGTAGGCTGTGATCAGAGAGAGGGAGAGGTGAGTTAGAGAGGTTAGATAGGGAACAGAGGCGGGTGAAGATGAGGTCCAGTGTGTGGCCATCTTTGTGGGTGGGTGTGGAAGACCATTGAGTGAGTCCGAAGGAGGAAGTGAGAGATAGGAACTTAGAGACAGACGAGTGGGAAGTGTTAATGGGGATGTTGAAGTCACCCATTATGATAGTGGGGATGTCAGTGGAGAGGAAGTGAAGCAGCCAGGTGGTGAAGTGGTCTAAGAAGGTGGTGGCTTGCCCTGGGGGTCGGTAAACGACGGCGAGTTGGAGGTTGGAGGGGGAATAGATGCGCACACAGTGCACCTCAAAAGATGGGAGTGTAACGGAGGGTGGCAGTAGGATTTGGGTGAAAGCACAGTGTTCTGATTGGAGAAAACCTACGCCTCCGCCATGTTTGCCGTTGGGGAGGCGGTGTGGGAAAGGTGGAATCTGCCATATGAAAGTGCAGCTGGGGAGGCTGTGTCAGAGGGGGTGAGCCAGGTTTCAGTGATGGCGAGGAAGGAAAGTTTGTTTGTAATGAAAAGATCGTGGATGAAGGAAAGTTTGTTGCAGACAGAGCAAGCGTTAACATAGTTAAAAGAGAGTAAGTGGTCAAAGTGTTGGTTACCTGACTCCTGCCCTGACTTACTGCCTCTGAAATAATTGCCACTTATCTCAGAAGCCACTTTGCACAAGAAGACGCGTGCACACCCCAGCACAAGTGCACCCCTTACAGAGCTTCTAAATATATAGGGCACATTAAACTATCAGGTGAAGGGCATTGTGGGAGCTGCATATGGCTAAATTAGCAGTGGGTCGTCTCACCAGGAGATGGCTGGGTGATCAAACACAGAGCTAGGACTCTAGTCTCTGCAGTTTAGCACCTCTAAAAATCAGATAAGATCTATAGTGGGGAAGGGACAGACATATGTGGGTATTGAATGGAGTGGGACAGATAAAGCAGAGAAGTTATGCAGAGCATGTACCAATGAGGTGAATCAGCAAAGCAGAGCATTAGATTACAGCAGACACAGCAAGCAGAGAAGTTATGCAGAGCATGTACCAGTGAGGTGAATCAGCAAAGCAGAGCATTAGATTACAGCAGACACAGCAAGCAGAGAAGTTATGCAGAGCATGTTCCAGTGAGGTGAATCAGCAAAGCAGAGCATTAGATTACAGCAGACACAGCAAGCAGAGAAGTTATGCAGAGCATGTACCAGTGAGGTGAATCAGCCAAGCAGAGCATTAGATTACAGCAGACACGGCAAGCAGATAAGTTATGCAGAGCATGTACGAGTGAGGTTATTTCACTGCGACCTCTACCACTCTTCCAAAGGTATTGATATTGTCTTTTATTCCACTGTAACCTCCACCACAGTTCTAAGGGGCATTAAAACCGTCTTGTTAAGCTACTGTGATGTCCACGTCTCTTCCACGGGGCATTGATATTGTCTTTTTATTCCACTGTAACCTCCATCACTCTTCCAAGAGGCATTGATATTGTCTTTTTGTTCCACTGTAACCTCCAACACTCTTCCAAGGGGCATTGATATTGTCTTTTTATTCCACTGCGACCTCCATCACTCTTCCAAGGTTCATTGATATTGTCTTTTTAATTCACTGCGAACTCCACCACTCTTCCAAGGGGCATTAAAACCGTCTTGTTAAGCTACTGTGACCTCCACGTCTCTTCCAAGGGGCACTAAAACCGTTTGGTTAAACCGCTCTGAGCTCCACAGTTCTTCCAAGGGGCATTGACAATGTCTTTTTATTCCATTGTAACCTTCTACACTCTTCCAAGTGCATTGATATTGTCTTTTTATTCCTCTGCGACGTTCACGACTCTACCAAGGGGCATTAAAACCGTCTTGTTAAGCTACTGTGACCTCCAAGTTTCTTACACAGGGCATTGATATTGTCTTTTTATTCCACTGTAACCTCCAAGGGGCATTGATATTGTCTTTTAAATACACTGCGATCTCCAACACTCTTTCAAGAAGCATTGAAACCGTCTTGTTAAGCTACTGTGACCTCCACGTCTATTCCATGGTGCATTAAAACTTTCTGGTTAAACCACTGTGAACACCACAACTCTTCCAAGGGGCATTGATATTGTCTTTTTATTCAACTCTAACCTCCACAACTCTTCCAAGGGGCATAGATATAGTCTTTTTATTTTACTGCGACCTCCACCGCTCTTCCAAGTGGCATTACTATTGTCTTTTTATTCCACTGTGATCTCCACGTCTCTTCCAAGGGGTATTGACATTGTCTTTTTATTTAATTGGAAACTCCACCACTCTTCCAAGGGGCATTGATATTGTCTTTTTATTCCACTGTAACCTCCACCATTCTTCCAAGGGACATTGATATTGTCTTTTAATTCCACTGTAACCTCCACCACTCTTCCAAGGGGCATTGATATTGTCTTTTTATTCCACTGCGACGTCTACCACTCCTCCAAGGGGCTTTAAAACAGTCTTGATAAGCTTCTGTGACCTCCACGTCTCTTCCAAGGGGCATTAAAACCGCATGGTTAAACCACTCTGAACTCCACAGCTCTTCCAAGAGGCATTGATATTGTCTTTTTATTCAACTGTAACATCCACCGCTCTTCCAAGGGGAATTAAAACCGTCTTGTTAAGTTGCTGTGACCTCCACGTCCCTTACACGGGGCATTGATATTGTCTTTTTATTCCACTGCGACCTCCACCACTCTTCCAAGGGGCATTGATATTGTCTTTTTAATCCACTGCAACCTCCACCACTCTTCCAAGGGACATTGATATTGTCTTTTTATTCCACTGCGACCTTCACCCCTCTTCCAAGGAATATTGATATTGTCTTTTTTTTCCACAGTAACCTCCACCACTCTTCTAAGGGGCATTGATATTGTCTTTTTATTCCACTGCGACCTCCACCACTCTTCCAAGGGGCATCGATAATGTCTTTTTAATACACTGCAACCTCCACCACTCTTCCAAGGGGCATTAAAACCATCTTGTTAAGCTACTGTGACCTCTTCCAAGGGGCATTAAAACCGTCAATTTAAACCACTCTGACCTCCACAGCTCTTGCAAGAGGCATTGATATTGTCTTTTTATTCCACTGTAACTTCCACCACTCTTCCAAGGGGCATTGATTTTGTCTTTTTAATCCACTGCGACCTCCATCTCTTTTAGCTACCGTGACCTCCACGTCTATTCCACGTTGCCTTAAAACCTTATGGTGAAACCACTGTGAACTCCACAGCTCTTCCAAGGAGCATTGATATTGTCTTTTTATTCCACTGTAACCTCCACCACTCTTCCAAGGGGCATTGATATTGTCTATTTATTTTACTGCAACCTCCACCGCTCTTCCAAGGGGCATTAATATTGTCTTTTTATTCCACTGCGACCTTCACCACTCGTCCAAGGGTCATTGATATTGTCTTTTTATTCCACTGTAACCACCACTCTTCCGAGGGGCATTGATATTGTCTTTTTATTCCATTGTAACCTTCTGCACTCTTCCAAGTGCATTAATAATTTCTTTTTATTCCTCTGCGACGTCCACAACTCTTCCAAGGGGCATTAAAACCGTCTTGTTAACCTACTGTGACCTCCAAGTTTCTTACACAGGGCATTGATATTGTCTTTTTATTCCACTGTAACCTCCACCACTCTTCCAAGGGGCATTGATATTGTCTTTTTATTCCACTGTAACCTCCACAAATATTTCATGTGGCATTGATATTGTCTTTTTAGTCCACTGCGACCTCCAGCACACTTCTAAGGGGCATTGATATTGTCTTTTAAATCCACAACGATCTCCACCACTCTTCCAAGGGGCATCGATAATGTCTTTTTAATCCACTGCGACCTCCACCACTCTTCCAAGGGGCATTAAAACCATCTTGTTAAGCTACTGTGACCTCCACGTCTCTTCCACGGGGCATTGAAATTGTCTTTTTATTCCACTGTAACCTCCACCACTCGTCCAAGGGGCATTGATAATGTCTTTTTATTCCACTGCGACCTCCACCACTCTTCAAAGGCTCATTGATATTGTCTTTTTAATCCACTGCGACCTCCACCACTCTTCCAAGGGGCATTAAAACTGTCTTGTTAAGATATTGTGACCTCCACATCTCTTCCACGGGGCATTGATATTTTCTTTTTATTTAACTGTAACCTCCACCACTGTTCCAAGGGGCATTGATATTGTCTTTTTATTCCACTGTAACCTCCATCACTCTTCCAAGGGGCATTGATATTTTGTCTTTTTATTCAACTGTAACCTCCACTACTCTTCCAAGGGGCATTGATATTGTCTTTTTATTCCACTGCGACCTCCACCACTCTTCCAAGGGGCATTCATATTGCCTTTTTAATTCACTGCGACCTCCACCACACTTCCAAGGGTCATTAAAACTGTCTTGTTAAGCTACTTTCACCTCCACGTCCCTTCCAAGGGGCATTAAAACCGTTAATTTAAACCACTCTGAACTCCACAGCTCTTGCAAGGGGCATTGATATTGTCTTTTTATTCCAATGTAACCTCCAGCGCTCTACCAAGGGGCATTGATATTGTCTTTTTATTCCACTGCAACTCCCACCTCTCTTCCAAGGGGCATTAAAACCGTCTTGTTAAGCTACTGTGACCTCCACGTCTCTTTCACGGGGCATTGATATTGTTTTTTTATTCCACTGTAACCTCCACCACTCTTCCAAGGGGCCTTGATATTGCCTTTTTATTCCACTGGGACCTTCACCACTCTTCCAAGTGGCATTGATATTGTCTTTTTAATCCACTGCGACCTCCACCTCTCTTCCAAGGGGCATTAAAACCGTATTGTTAAGCTACTGTGACCTCCACGTCTCTTCCAAGGTGCATTAAAACCGTCAATTTAAAACACTGTGAACTCCTCAGCTCTTGCAAGAGGCATTGATATTGTCTTTTTACTCCACTGTAACCTACAGCACTCTTTCAAGGGGCATTGATATTGTCTTTTTATTACAATACGACTTCCACCACTCTCCCAAGGTGCACTAAAAACTTCTTGTTTAGCTACTGTAACGTCCATGTCTATTCCACGGGCCATTGATATTGTCTTTTTATTCCACTGTATCCTCCACCACTCTTCCAAGGGGTATTGATATTGTCTTTTTATTCCACTGCGACTTCCACCTCTCTTCTAAGGGGCATTGATATTGTCTTTTTAATCCACTGTGTCCTCCACCATTCTTCCAAGAGGCATTAAAACAGTCTTGTTAAGCTACTGTGACCTCCACATCTCTTCCACGGGTCAATAAAACCGTCTGGTAAACCACTCTGAATTCCATAGCTCTTTCAAGAGGCATTGATATTGTCTTTTTATTTCACTGTAACCTCCACCACTCTTTCAAGGGGCATTGATATTGTCTTTTTATTCCACTGCGACCTCCACCACTCTTCCAAGGGGCATTAAACCTGCCTTGTTAAGCTACTGTGACCTCCACGTGTTTTCCACGGGGCATTGATATTGTCTTTTTAATCCAAGGTGACCTCCACCACTTTTCCAAGGGGCATTAAAACCATCTTGTTAATCTTCTGTGACCTCCACATCTCTTCCAAGGGACAATAAAACCATTTGGTTAAACCACTCTGAACTCCACAGCTCTTCCAAGGGGCATTGGTATTGTCTTTTTTTTCCACTCTATCCTCCACCACTCTTCCAAGGGGCATTGACATTGTCTTTTTATTCCACTGCGACCTCCATCATTCTTCCAAGGGGCATTGATATTGACTTTTTTTTCCACTGCCACCTCCACCACTCTTCCAAGGGGCATTGATATTGTCTTTTTAACATCCTGCGACCTCCACCACTTTTCCAAGGGGCATTAAAAACGTCTTTTTAAGCTACTGTGATCTCCACGTCACTTCCAGTGGCAATTAAAACCGACTGATTAAACCACTCTGAACTCCACAGCTCTTCCAAGGTGCATTGGTATTGTCTTTTAATTCCACTCTAACCTCCACCACTCTTCCAAGGGGCATTGACATTGTCTTTTTATTCCACTGCGACCTCCACCACTCTTCCAAGGTTCATTGATATTGTCTTTTTAATTCACTGCGACCTCCACCACTCTTCCAAGGGGAATTAAAACCGTCTTGTTAAGCTACTGTGACCTCCACGTCTCTTCCAAGGGGCACTAAAATCTTTTGGTTAAACGACTCTGTACTCCACAGCTCTTCCAAGGGGCATTGATATTGTCTTTTTATTTCACTGTAACTTCCACCACTCTTTCAAGGGGCATTGATATTGTCTTTTTAATCCACTGTGACCTCCACCACTCTTCCAAGGGGCATTAAAACCGTCTTGTTAAGCTACTGTGACCTCCAAGTCTCTTCCAAGGGGCATTAAAACCGTCTTGTTAAACCACTCTGAGCTCCACAGCTCTTCCAAGGGGCAATGACAATGTCTTTTTATTCCATTGTAACCTTCTGCACTATTCCAAGTGCATTGATTTTGTCTTTTTAATCCTTTGTGACGTCCACGACTCTTCCAAGGGCCATTAAAACTGTCATGTTAAGCTACTGTGACCTCCAAGTTTCTTACACAGGGCATTGATATTGTCTTTTTATTCCACTGTAACCTCCACCCTTCTTCCAAGGGGCATTGATATGGTCTTTTTAATCCACTGCGACCTCCATCACTCTTCCAAGAAGCATTGAAACCGTCTTGTTAAGCGACTGTGACCTCCACTTCTATTCCACGGTGCATTAAAACTTTCTGGTTAAACCACTGTGAACTCCAGAGCTCTTCCAAGGGGCATTGATATTGTCTTTTTATTCCACTCTAACCTCCACCACTCTTCCAAGGGGCATTGATATTGTCTTTTTATTTTACTGCGACCTCCACCATTCTTCCAAGGGGCATCAATATTGTGTTTTTATTCCACTGTGACCTCCACGTCTCTTCCAAGGGGCATTTACATTGTCTTTTTATTTACTTGGAACCTCCACCACTCTTCCAAGGGGCAATGATATTGTCTTTTTATTCCACTGCGTCCTCTACCACTCCTCCAAGGGGCTTTAAAACAGTCTTGATAAGCTTCTGTGACCTCCACGTCTCTACCATTGGGCATTAAAACCGCATGGTTAAACCACTCTGAACTCCACAGCTCTTCCAAGAGGCATTGATATTGTCTTTTTATTCAACTGTAATCTCCACCACTCTTCCAAGGGGCATTGATATTGTCTTTTTTTCCCATTGCGACCTCCACCACTCTTCCAAGCGGATTTGATAGTCTTTTTAATCCACTGCAACCTCCACCACTCTTCCAAGAGGCATTAAAACTGTCTTGTTAAGCTACTGTGACCTCCACTTCCCTTCCACGGGGCTTTGATATTGTCTTTTTATTCCACTGCGACCTCCACCACTCTTCCAAGGTGCATTGATATTGTCTTTTTAATCCACTGCGACTTCCACCACTCTTCCAAGGGACATTGATATTGTCTTTTTATTCCACTGCGACCTTCACCCCTCTTCCAAGGAACATTGATATTGTCTTTTTTTTCCACTGTAACCTCCACCACTCTTCTAAGGGGCACTGATATTTTCTTTTTATTTCACTGCGACCTCCACCACCCTTCCAAGGGGCATTAAAACCGTCTTGTTAAGCTACTGTGACCTCCACGTCTCTTCCAAGGGGCATTAAAACCGTCAATTTAAACGACTTTGAACTCCACAGCTCTTGCAAGAGGCATTGATATTGTCTTTTTATTCCACTGTAACCTCCACCACTCTTCCAAGGGGCATTGATTTTGTCTTTTTAATCCACTGCGACCTCCATCTCTCTTCCAAGAAGCATTAAAACCATCTTGTTTAGCTACTGTGACCTCCATGTCTATTCCACCGTGCCTTAAAACCTTCTGATTAAATCATTGTGAACTCCACAGCTCTTCCAAGGGGCATTGATATTGTTTTTTTATTCCACTGTAATCTTCACCACTCTTCCAAGGGGCATTGATATTGTCTTTTTATTTTACTGCGACCTCCTCCACTCTTTCAAGGGGCATTAATATTGTATTTTTATTCCACTGCGACCTCCACCACTCTTCCAAGGGTCATGGATATTGTCTTTTTATTCCACTGTAACCTCCACCACTCTTCCATGGGGCATAGATATTGTCTTTTTAATCCGATGTGACCTCCATCACTTTTCCAAGGGGCATTAAAACCGTCTTGCTAATCTACTGTGACCTCCACGTCTCTTCCAAGGGGCAATAAAACCATCTGGTTAAACCACTCTGAACTCCACAGCTCTTCCAAGGGGCATTGGTATTGTAATTTTATTCCACTCTAAACTCCACCACTCTTCCAAGGGGCATTGACATTGTCTTATTATTCCACTGCGACCTCCATCATTCTTCCAAGGGGCATTGATATTGTCTTTTTATTCCACTGCCATATCCACCACTCTTCCAAGTGGCATTGACATTGTCTTTTTATTCCACTGCGACTTCCACCTCTCTTCTAAGGGGCATTGATATTGTCTTTTTAATCCACTGTAACCTCCACCACTTTTCCTATGGGAATTGATATTGTCTTTTTATTATTATTATTATTATTATTTATTATTATAGCGCCATTTATTCCTTGGCGCTTTACATGTGGTAGGGATATACATAACAAAAGCATTTACATATCTTAAAAAACGAGTCAGTGACTGGTACAGGAGTAGCGAGGACCCTGCCCGCGACGGCTCACATTCTAGAAGGGATGGGTGAGGATACATGAGGTGAGGGAAGAGCTGGTCGTGCAGCGGTGGTTACTGCAGGTTGTAGGCTTGTCGGAAGAGGTGAGTCTTCAGGTTTATTTTGAAGGTTTCCACGGTCGGCGAGAGTCTGATGTTTTTGAGTTGGAGTCAGCAGGAAGTGGAAAGGGCTTGGATATGTGGCTTGAAGGAGAGATCAGAGTCCAGGGTTACTCCAAGGCAGCGAGCTTGTGGGACTGGGGAGAGTGAACAGCCATTGACGTTGATGGCTAGGTCAGATGGGGGATGTGAATGAGAGGGTGGAAAGATGATGAACTCTGTTTTATCCCTGTTGAGTTTTAGAAATCAGTCAGAAAAGAAGGATGACATGGCGGACAGACATTGTGGGATTTTGGTTAGTAGGGAGGAGATATCGGGTCCTGAGAGGTAGATCTGTGTGTCGTCAGCATAGAGGTGATACTGAAAACCGTGAGACTCTATGAGCTGTCCCAGGCCAAAGGTGTAGATGGAGAAGAGCAGAGGTCCTACAACTGAACCTTGGGGAACACCGAGAGATACGGGGCAAGATGAGGAGGTGGTGCGTGAGTGGGAGACTCTGAATGTCCTGTCTGTTCAGTATGAGAAGATCCAAGATAGAGCCAAGTCAGTGATGCCAAGAGATGAGAGAATCTGGAGTAAGAGGGAATGGTCCACTGTGTCAAAGGCAGATGACAGGTCCAGAAGGAGGAGGATGGAGTAGTGTCGCTTGGATTTGGCATTTAGTAGGTCGTTGGTGACTTTGGTCAGGGCAGTTTCAGTCGAGTGATGCGGTCGGAAGGCAGATTGCAGGCGGTCGAAGAGGGAGCAGGAGGAGAGGTGGGAGGACAGTTCAAGGTGGACATGTTGTTCTAATAGTTTTGAGGCAAAGGGGAGGAGTGATATGGGGCGGTAGCTAGTCAGAGAGGAAGAGTCAAGGGAGGGCTTTTTGAGGATGGGTGTGATTGCGGCATGTTTGAAACATGAGGGGAAGACACCGGTTGTTAGTGACAGATTGAAGAGGTGGGTAAGGGTTGGACTGAAGACTGTGGTAAGGTTAGTGATGAGGTGGGATGGGATTGGGTCAAGTTCGCAGGTGGTGAGGTATGATTTGGAGAGTAAAGAGGAGACTTGACCTTCTGTAATGGTGGAGAAGTGGGGTTTGGAGGAGGAGGGTTGAATAGATATGAGGAGGGGTTGTATGGACTTTAGGCAAAAATTTTGTCTGATGGGGTCAATCTTCTGTTTGAAGAATGAGGCAAAGTCGGAGGCTGAGATGAGAGAAGAGGGAGGAGGTGCTGGGGGACGAAGGAGAGAGTTAAAAGTGCTAAATAGCTGTTTAGGGTTGTGAGATACGGAGGATATGAGAGATGAGAAGTAGGTTTGTTTTGCTGTAGTGAGTGCGGACTTGAAATTAGTGAGGGATTGCTTGAATGCGATGAAGTGCTCAATGGAGTGAGACATTTTCCATCTCCGCTCCGCAACCCTGGAGGCCCGGCGCAGTTATTTAGTAAGTTTAGTGTGCCAGGGTTGCCTGTTGAATGTGCGAGATGTGGTGTGTGTAAGAGGAGCGATCGAGTCTAGAGCTGCAGCTATTGTGGTGTTATATGAAGCAGCAGCAACGTCTGCATCGTGTAAGGAATTTATGTCTGTAAGAGGGAGGAGGGATTCAGAGAGTGAGTGTAAGTCAAGGTGTTTGAGATTTCTGCGAGGGTATGCAAGTTTGTGGAGTGGAGAATGGTTGCCCGGGGAGGAGAGAGAAGAGAATGTAAGTAGGCTGTGATCAGAGAGAGGTAGAGGTGAGTTAGAGAGGTTAGATAGGGAACAGAGGCGGGTGAAGATGAGGTCCAGTGTGTGGCCATCTTTGTGGGTGGGTGTGGAAGACCATTGAGTGAGTCCGAAGGAGGAAGTGAGAGATAGGAACTTAGAGACAGATGAGTGGAAAGTGTTAATGGGGATGTTGAAGTCACCCATTATGATAGTGGGGATGTCAGTGGAGAGGAAGTGAAGCAGCCAGGTGGTGAAGTGGTCTAAGAAGGTGGTGGCTTGCCCTGGGGGTCAGTAAACGACGGCCAGTTGGAGATTGGAGGGGGAATAGATGCGCACACAGTGCACATCAAAAGAGGGGAGTGTAACGGAGGGTGGCAGTGGGATTTGGGTGAAAGCGCAGTGTTCTGATAGGAGAAAACCTACGCCTCCGCCATGTTTGCCGTTGGGGCGGGGTGTGTGGGAAAGGTGGAATCCGCCATATGAAAGTGCAGCTGGGGAGGCTGTGTCAGAGGGGGTGAGCCAGGTTTCAGTGATGGCGAGGAAGGAAAGTTTGTTTGTAATGAAAAGATCGTGGATGAAGGAAAGTTTGTTGCAGACAGAGCGAGCGTTCCATAGAGCTCCTGTTAGAGCAACTAAGGGAGTGGGGATTGGTTGGATGGGTATGAGGTTAGAAGGGTTGCGACAGTTTGTTGAAGGTCGTGGATAGGAGGAAGAAGTAACTGTGGGGATATGGCGAGGAGGACCAGGATTTGGAGAGATATCTCCAGCAGTGAGGAGGAGCAGAGAAAGTGTTAGCAGGTGGGAGCAAGAGAGAGCATGAGGTGGCTGTCTGTGTTTGGAGATCCAGGATTGAATGTTTAGGAATAATTTGGAGGAGGAGGTGAGATGAATGGGGAGGATGGAGGGAGAGATGAAGAGTTTCTTACTAGGTGTAGGGATTTCAGGGGTTACTAGAAAGTGGAGGACTATAGAGGAAAAAGTGAGAGCTAACAGAAACATAGTTAAAAGAGAGTTAGTGGTCAAAGTGTTGGTTACCTGACTCCTGCCCTGACTAACTGCCTCTGAAATAACTGCCACTTATCTCCGAAGCCACTTTGCACAAGAAGACCCGTGCACCCCTTACAGAGCTTCTAAATATATAGGGCACATTAAACTATCAGGTGAAGGGCATTGTGGGAGCTGCATATGGCTAAATTAGCAGCGGGTCGTCTCATCAGGAGATGGCTAGGTGATCATACACAGACAGAGGACTCTAGTCTCTGCAGTTTAGCACCTCTAAAAATCAGATAAGATCTATAGTGGGGAAGGGACAGACATATGTGGGTATTGAATGGAGTGGGACAGATAAAGCAGAGACGTTATGCAGAGCATGTACCAGTGAGGTGAATCAGTAAAGCAGAGCATTAGATTACAGCAGACACAGCAAGCAGAGAAGTTATGCAGAGCATGTACCATTGAGGTGAATCAGCAAAGCAGAGCATTAGATTACAGCAGACACAGCAAGCAGAGAAGTTATGCAGAACATGTACCAGTGAGGTGAATCAGCAAAGCAGAGCATTAGATTACAGCAGACACAGCAAGCAGAGAATTTATGCAGAGCATGTACCAGTGAGGTTATTCCACTGCGACCTCCACCACTCTTCCAAGGGGCATTGATATTGTCTTTTTATTCCACTGCGACCTCCGCCACTCTTCCAAAGGGCATTGATATTGTCTTTTATTCCACTGTAACCTCCACCACTGTTCTAAGGGGCATTAAAACCGTCTTGTTAAGCTACTGTGACCTCCACGTCTCTTCCACAGGGCAATGTTATTGCCTTTTTATTCCACTGCGACCTCCACCACTCTGCCAAGGGGCATTAAAACCGTCTTGTTAAGCTTCTGTGATGTCCACGTCTCTACCACGGGGCACTGATATTGTCTTTTTTTTCCACTGTAACCTCCACCTCTCTTCCAAGAGGCATTGATATTGTCTTTTTATTCCACTGTAACCTCCACCATTCTTCCAAGGGACATTGATATTGTCTTTTTATTCCACTGTAACCTCCAACACTCTTCCAAGGGGCATCGATATTGTCTTTTTATTCCACTGTAACCTCCACCACTCTTCCAAGGTGCATTGGTATTGTCTTTTTAATCCACTGCGACCTCTACCACTCCTCCAAGGGGCTTTAAAACAGTCTTGATAAGCTTCTGTGTCCTCCACGTCTCTTCCAAGGGGCATTAAAACCGCATGGTTAAACATCTCTGAACTCCACAGCTCTTTCAAGAGGCATTTATATTGTCTTTTTATTCAACTGTAACCTCCACCACTCTTCCAAGGGGCATTGATATTGTCTTTTTATTCCACTGCGACCTCCACCTCTCTTTCAAGGGGCATTAAAACCGTCTTGTTAAGCTACTGTGACTTCCACGTCCCTTCCACGGGGCATTGATATTGTCTTTTTATTCCACTGCGACCTCCACCACTCTTCCAAGGGGCATTGATATTGTCTTTTTAATCCACTGCGACCTCCACCACTCTTACAAGGGACATTGATATTGTCTTTTTATTCCACTGCGACCTTCACCCTCTTCCAAGGAACATTAATATTGTCTTTTTTTCCACTGTAACCTCCACCACTCTTCTAAGGGACATTGATATTTTCTTTTTATTCCCCTGCGACCTCCACCACTCTTCCAAGGGGCATCAATAATGTATTTTTTATCCACTGCGATCTCCACCACTCTCCCAAGGGGCATTAAAACCATCTTGTTAAGCTACTGTGACCTCCACGTCTCATCCAAGGGGCATTAAAACCGTCAATTTAAACCACTCTGAACTCCACAGCTCTTGCAAGAGGCATTGATATTGTCTATTTATTCCACTGTAACCTCCACCACTCTTCCAGGGGGCATTAATTTTGCCTTTTTAATCCACTGCGACCTCCATCTCTTTTCCAAGAAGCATTAAAACAATCTTGTTTAGCTACTGTGACCTCCACGTCTATTCCACGGTGCATTAAAACCTTCTGGTTAAACCACTGTGAACTCCACAGCTCTTCCAAGGGGCATTAATATTGTCTTTTTATTCCACTGTAACCTCCACCACTCTCCCAAGGGGCATTGATATTGTCTTTTTATTCCACTGCGACCTCCACCTCTCTTCCAAGGGGCATTAAAACCATTTTGCTAAGCTACTGTGACCTCCAAGTCTCTTCCCCGTGGCATTGATATTGTCTTTTTATTCCACTGCGACCTCCACATCTCTTAAAAGTGGAATTGATATTGTCTTTTTTTTCCACTGAGACCTCCACCACTCTTCTAAGGGGCATTAATATTGTCTTTTTAATCCACTGCGACATCCACCACTCTATCAAGGGGCATTAAAACAGTTTTGATAAGCTACTGTGACCTCCACGTCTCTTCCAAGGGGCATTAAAACCATCTGGTTAAACCACTCTGAACTCCACAGCTCTACCAAGAGGCATTGATATTGTCTTTTTATTCGACTGTAACATCCACCACTCTTCCAAGGGGCATTAAAAACGTCTTGATAAGCTACTGTGACCTCCACGTCTCTTCCAAGTGGCATTAAAACCGTCAATTTAAACCACTCTGAACTCCACAGCTCTTGCAAGAGGCATTGATATTGTCTTTTTATTCCACTGTAACCTCCACCACTCTTCCAAGGGGCATTGATTTTGTCTTTTTAATCCACTGCGACCTCCATCTCTTTTCCAAGAAGCATTAAAACAATCTTGTTTAGCTACTGTGACCTCCACGTCTATTCCAGGGTGCATTAAAACCTTCTGGTTAAACCACTGTGAACTCCACAGCTCTTCCAAGGGGCATTAATATTGTCTTTTTATTCCACTGTAACCTCCACCACTCTCCCAAGGGGCATTGATATTGTCTTTTTATTCCACTGCGACCTCCACCTCTCTTCCAAGGGGCATTAAAACCATTTTGCTAAGCTACTGTGACCTCCAAGTCTCTTCCCCGTGGCATTGATATTGTCTTTTTATTCCACTGCGACCTCCACATCTCTTAAAAGTGGAATTGATATTGTCTTTTTTTTCCACTGCGACCTCCACCACTCTTCTAAGGGGCATTAATATTGTCTTTTTAATCCACTGCGACATCCACCACTCTATCAAGGGGCATTAAAACAGTTTTGATAAGCTACTGTGACCTCCACGTCTCTTCCAAGGGGCATTAAAACCATCTGGTTAAACCACTCTGAACTCCACAGCTCTACCAAGAGGCATTGATATTGTCTTTTTATTCGACTGTAACATCCACCACTCTTCCAAGGGGCATTAAAAACGTCTTGATAAGCTACTGTGACCTCCACGTCTCTTCCAAGTGGCATTAAAACCGTCAATTTAAACCACTCTGAACTCCACAGCTCTTGCAAGAGGCATTGATATTGTCTTTTTATTCCACTGTAACCTCCACCACTCTTCCAAGGGGCATTGATTTTGTCTTTTTAATCCACTGCGACCTCCATCTCTCTTCCAAGAAGCATTAAAACAATCTTGTTTAGCTACTGTGACCTCCACGTCTATTCCACGGTGCATTAAAACCTTCTGGTTAAACCACTGTGAACTCCACAGCTCTTCCAAGGGGCATTAATATTGTCTTTTTATTCCACTGTAACCTCTACCACCCTCCCCAGGGGCATTGATATTGTCTTTTTATTCCACTGCGACCTCCACCTATCTTCCAAGGGGCATTAAAACCATCTTGTTAAGCTACTGTGATCTCCAAGTCTCTTCCCCGTGGCATTGATATTGTCTTTTTATTCCACTGCGACCTCCACATCGCTTAAAAGTGGAATTGATATTGTCCTTTTTTTCCACTGCGACCTCCACCACTCTTCTAAGGGGCATTGATATTGTCTTTTTAATCCACTACGACATCCACCACTCTTTCAAGGGGCATTAAAACAGTTTTGATAAGCTACTGTGACCTCCACGTCTCTTCCAAGGGGCATTAGAACCATCTGGTTAAACCACTCTGAACTCCACAGCTCTACCAAGAGGCATTGATATTGTCTTTTTATTCGACTGTAACATCCACCACTCTTCCAAGGGGCATTAAAAACATCTTGATAAGCTACTGTGACCTCCACGTCTCTTCCAAGTGGCATTAAAACCATCAATTTAAACCACTCTGAACTCCACAGCTCTTGCAAGAGGCATTGATATTGTCTTTTTATTCCACTGTAACCTCCACCACTCTTCCAAGGGGCATTGATTTTGTCTTTTTAATCCACTGTGACCTCCATCACTATTCCAAGAAGCATTAGAACGGTCTTGTTAAGCTACTGTGACCTACATGTCTATTCCACGGTGCCTTAAAACCTTCTGGTCAAACCACTGTGAACTCCACAGCTCTTCCAAGGGTCATTAATATTGTTTTTTCTTCCACTGTAACCTCCACAACTCTTCCAAGGAGCATTGATATTGTCTTTTTATTTTACTGCAACCTCCATCACTCTTCCAAGGGGCATTAATATTGTCTTTTTATTTCACTGCGACCTCCACCACTCTTCCAAGGGTCATTGATATTGTCTTTTTATTCCACTGTAACCTCCACCACTCTTCCAAGGGGCATTGATATTGTCTTTTTATTCTACTGCGACATCCACATCTCTTCCAAGGGGCATTAAGACCATCTTGTTAGGCTACTGTGACCTCCAAGTCTCTTCCACGAGGCATTGATTTAGTCTTTTTATTCCACTGCGACCGCCACATCTCTTCCAAGGGGAATTGATATTGTCTTTTTATTCCACTGCGACCTCCACCTCTTTTCCAAGGGGCATTAAAACAGTATTCATAAGCTATTGTGACCTCCACGTCTCTTCTAAGGGGCATTAAACCGTCTGGTTTAACCACTCTGTACTCCACAGCTCTTCCAAGAGGCATTGATATTGTCTTTTTATTCGACTGTAACCTCCACCACTCTTCCAAGGGGCATTGATATTGTCTCGGTTTTCCACTGCGACCTCCACCACTCTTCCAAGGGGCTTTGATATTGTCTTTTTTATCCACTGCGACCTCCACCACTCTTCCAATGGGCATTAAAACCATCTTGTTTTGCTACTGTGACCTCCACGTCACTTCCACGGGGCATTGATTTTGTCTTTTTATTCCATTGCGACCTCCATTACTCTTCCAAGGGGCATTAAAACCGTCTTGTTAAGCTACTGTGACCTCCAAGTCTCTTCCATGGGGCATTAAAACCGTCTGGTTAAACCGCTCTGAGCTCCACAGCTCTTCCAAGGGGCATTGACAATGTCTTTTTATTCCATTGTAACCTTCTGTACTCTTCCAAGTGCACTGATATTGTCTTTTTATTCAACTGCAACCTCCACCAGTCTTCCAAGGGGCATTGATATTGTCTTTAATTTCCACTGTGACCTAAGCCACTCCTCCATTGGGATTTGATAGTCTTTTTAATCCACTGCGACCTCCACCACTATTCCAAGGGGCATTAAAAGCATCTTGTTAAGCTACTGTGACCTCCACCTCCCTTCCCCGGGGCATTTATATTGTCTTTTTATTCCACTGCGACCTCCACCACTCTACCAAGGGGCATTGTTATTGTCTTTTTAATCCACTGCGACCTCCACCACTCTTCCAAGGGACATTGATATTGTCTTTTTATTCCACTGCGACAATTACCCCTCTTTCAAAGAACATTGATATTGTCTTTTTTTTCCACTGTAACCTCCACCACTCTTCCAAGGGGCATCGATACTGTCTTTTTAATCCACTGCGACCTCCACCACTCTTCGAAGGGGCATTAAAACTGTCTTGTTTAGCTACTGTGACCTCCACGTCTCTTCCAAGGGGCATTAAAACCGTCAATTTAAACCACTTTGAACTCCACAGCTCTTGCAAGAGGAATTGATATTGTCTTTTTATTCCACTGTAACCTCCACCACTCTTCCAAACGGCATTGATTTTGTCTTTTTATACCACTGTGACCTCCACCACTCTTCCAAGGGGCATTGATATTGTATTTTTAATCAACTGCGACCTCCAACTCTCTTCCAAGGGGCATTAAAACCATCTTGTGAAGCTATTGTGACCTCCACGTCCCTTCCACGGGGCATTGATATTGTCTTTTTAATGCAATGCGACCTCCACCACTCTTTCAAGGGGCATTGATATTGTCTTTTTAATCCACTGTGACCTCCACGTCTTTTCCAAGGGTCATTAAAACCGTCAATTTAAACCACTCTGAACTCCACAGTGTTATGCACACGCCCGGACTGACTGGCGTGTGCGGGTGTTGTGGTTCCAGTGGACCATGGACCGGAGAGTGCCTGGAGGGGCGTGACTAAGTATCTGGCCGATCCGACCAAGGTGGCACGACGGCATACGACGCCAGTGCACCAGGGAGAAACCGGGCAGAGGGACCAGGTGCTACTCCAGGTCAAACTCCGGACACGGGGGTTGACCCACACTGGGATTACTGGAACAGGCAGGTTAGGCTGGCACAGACTGGTGGATGTAAGCAAACACGGCAGGTATGCAGATGGGTGGATACAGGCGAGTATGCAGGCAGGGAGGTACTGGCCAAAAGGACGGGCTGGAGCACAGAGAGGTTAAGACCCAGTACAGACTGGGTCACAGAACCGCAGATGCGGTAGACAACCACAGCAGAGAGGGAACGCCCGAAGCGGTGGGCAAGAACAGAGCAGGACAGGACTGCCGGAGCAGCGGGCAGAAGCAGGGCAGGGCGGAAACCGCAGAAGCAGTAAGCAAGATAAGAGCAGAGCAGAAACCGCAAGAGCGGCAAGCAAGGCAAGAGCAGAGTGAAAACCGCAAGAGCGGCAAGCTAAGCAGGAGCAGAGCGGACACCGCAGAGAGGTAAACAAGGCAGGAGCAGAGCAGAAACCGCAAGAGCGGCAAGCTAAGCAGGAGCAGAGCGGACACCGCAGAGCGGTAAACAAGGCAGGAGATAGGACTCTGTTCACAAAGAACAGACGGAGAAGGAAAGGCAGAGCCAGAAGCACGCACAGTACTTACATAGAAGTAGCGAGCGTACACTAAATTCACAACAGAGGTACAGAGACGACGAGAAGGAATTTAGGAGCGGGTTCAGACTCTGCAGAAAGACGCAGAAAACAGACATAGAGGGAAAAGGGAGACAAGGTTAAAGTAGAAACGAGGCACAGACAACAGGGAACAGAGGAACGGGAACAGAGACAGCAAGGCAGGAACACAAACAGGGCTCTGTTCAGACGGGAACAGATACCGCAAGGCAGGAACACAAACAGGACTCTGTTCAGACGGGAACATATACCGCAAGGCAGGGACACAAACAGGACTCTGTTCAGACGGGAACAGATACCGCAAGGCAGAGACACAAACAGGACTCTGTTCAGACGGGAACAGATACCGCAAGGCACAGACAGGCAGATCTAGGAATACGGCCCCTAGAAGGCGAAAGAACAGGCAAGAAGCATGTTCACAAGAACAGACCACAGTTCAGACACAGAACTGGAAAACAGGCAGGAAAACAGGATAGGACCTGGCATGTCAGAGACAAAACGCCAACTGACAAGAAACAATGCTCAGGCGCCATCTTGAGGAAGAAGGTGGTATAAATACTCAAAGATGGACAGCAATAGGCTGAAGGTGCAACAGGGGCGTGTCCGCAGCAGGTACAAGAAACAGGAAGTTCAGCGGGCGTCGCCCTATGCAGCCAAAACAGACAAACAGACAGCAAGGAGGGAAGCCAGAGAGACATTCTGGACTGGAGATCAAGTGCGCGCTCTTGCACAGTGGGAGATGGACCACCATGCAAGGACGCCGCCAGGTATGTTACACACAGCTCTTTCAAGGAACACTGGTATTGTCATTTTAATCCACTCTAACCTCCACCACTCTTCCAAGGGTCATTGACATTGTCTATTTATTCCACTGCGACCTCCAGCACTCTTCCACGGGGCATTTAGACCATCTTGTTAAGCTTCAGTGACCTCCACAACTCTTCGAATGGGCATTGATATTGTCTTTTTAATCTACTGCAACCTCCACCACTCTTCCAAGGGGCATTAAAACAGTTTTGTTAAGCTACTGTGACCTCCACATCTCTTCTAAGGGGCATTAAATCCATCTGTTAAACCACTCTGAACTCCACAGCTCTTCCAATCGGCATTGATATTGTCTTTTTATTCCAATGTAACCTCCACCACTCTTCCAAAGGGCATTGACTCTGTCTTTTTATTCCACTGCGACCTCCACCACTCTTCCAGTGGGCATTGTTATTGTCTTTTTAATCCCCTGTAACCTCCACCACTCTTCCAAGGGGCATGAAAACCGTCTTGTTAAGCTACTGTGACCTCCACGTCCCTTCCACGAGGCATTGATATTGTCTTTTTCTTCCACTGCGACCTCCATCACTCTTCCAAGGGGCATTGATATTGTCTTTTTAATCCACTGCGAACACCACCACTCTTCCAAGGGGTATTAAAACCATCTTGTTATGCTACTGTGACGTCGACTTCTCTTCCAAGGGGCATTAAAACCGTCTGGTTAAACCACTCTGAACTCCACAGCTCTTCCAAGGGGCATTTGTATTGTCTTTTTATTCCACTCTAACCTCCACCACTCTTCCAAGGGGCATTGACATTGTCTTTTTATTCCACTGCGACCTCCACCACTCTTCCAAGGGCCATTAAAATCATATTGTTAAGCTACAGTGACCTCCACAACTCTTCCACGGGGCATTGATATTGTTTTTTTGTTCCACTTTAACCTCCACCAATCTTCCAAGGGGCATTGATATTGTTTTTTTATTCCATTGCGACCTCCACCACTCTTCCAAGGGGCATTAAAACCGTCTTGTTAAGTTACTGTGACCTCCACGTCTCTTCCAAGGAGCGTTAAAACTGTCTGATTATACCATTCTGAACTCCACAGCTCTTCCAAGGGGCATTATTATTGTCTTTTTATACCACTGTAACCTCCACAACTCTTCCAAGGGGCATTGATATTGTCTTTTTATTCCACTGCGACCTCCACCAGACCTCCAACAGGCATTAAAACCGTCTGGTTAAGCTACTTTGACCTCCACATCTCTTCCACGGGGCATTGAAATTGTCTTTTATTCCACTATAACCTCCACTACTCGTCCAAGGGGCATTGATATTGTCTTTTTATTCCACTGCGACCTCCACCACTCTTCCAAGGGGCATTGATAATGTCTTTTTATTCCACTGCAACCTCCACCACTCTTCCAAGGCTCATTGATATTGTCTTTTTATTCCACAGTAACCTTCATCACTCTTCCAAGGGGCATTGATATTGTCTTTTTATTCAACTGTAACCTCCACCACTCTTCCAAGGGGCATTGATATTGTCTTTTTATTCCACTGCGACCTCCACCACTCTTCCAAGGGGCATTCAAATTGTCTTTTTAATCCACTGCGACCTCCACCACTCTTCCAAGGGGCATTAAGACCGTCTTGCTAAGCTACTGTCACCTCCGCGTCCTTACCAAGGGGCATTAAAACCGTCAATTTAAACCACTCTGAACTCCACAGCTCTTGCATGGGGTTTTGATATTGTCTTTTTATTCCAATGTAACCTCCAGCACTCCTCGAAGGGGCATTGATATTATCTTTTTATTCCACTGCAACTTCCACCTCTCTTCCAAGGGGCATTAAAACCGTCTTGTTAAGCTACTGTGACCTCCACGTCTCTTTCACGGGGCATTGATATTGTCTTTTTATTCCACTGTAACCTCCACCACTCTTACAAGGGGCATTGATATTGTCTTTTTATTTCACTGGGACCTTCACAACTCTTCCAAGTGGCATTGATATTGTATCTTTAATCCACTGCGACCTCCACCTCTCTTCCAAGGGGAATTAAAACAGTTTTGATAAGCTACTGTGACCTCAACGTCTCTTCCAAGGGGAATTAAAACCGTCTGGTTAAACCAAACTGAACTCCACAGGTCTTCCAAGAGGCATTGATATTGTCTTTTTATTCCACTGTAACCTCCACCACTCTTCCAAGGGGCATTGATATTGTCTTTTTATTTTACAGCGACCTCCACTACTCTTCCAAGGGGCATTAATATTGTCTTTTTATTCCACTGCGACCTCCAACTCTCTTCCAAGGGGCATTAAAACCATGTTCTTACGCTACTGTGACCTCCAAGTCTCTTCCAAGGGGCATTAAACCGTCTGGTTAAACCACTCTGTACTCCACAGCTCTTCCAAGAGGCATTGATATTGTCTTTTTATTCGACTGTAACCTCCACCACTCTTCCAAGGGGCATTGATATTGTCTGTTTTCCACTGCGACCTCCACCACTCTTCCAATGTTCTTTGATATTGTCTTTTTTATCCACTGCGACCTCCACCACTCTTCCAATGGGCATTAAAAACGTCTTGTTATGCTACTGTCACCTCTATGTCCCGTCCACGGGGCATTGATATTGTCTTTTTATTCCATTGCGACCTCCACCACTCTTCCAAGGGGCATTAAATCGGTCTTGTTAAGCTAATGTGACCTCCAAGTCTTTTCCAAGGTGCATTAAAACCGTCTGGTTAAACCGCTCTGAGCTCCACAGCTCTTCCAAGGAACTTTGACAATGTCTTTTTATTCCACTGTAACCTCCACCACTCTTCCAAGGGGCATTGATTTTGTCTTTTTAATCCTCTACGACCTCCATCACTCTTCCAAGAAGCATTAAAACTGTCTTGTTTAGCTACTGTGACCTCCACGTCTATTCCACGGTGCCTTAAAAACTTCTGGTCAAACCATTGTGAACTCCACAGCTCTTCCAAGGGGCTTTGATATTGTCTTTTTATTCCATTGCGACCGCCACCACTCTTCTAATGGACATTTATATTGTCTTTTTAATCAACTGCGACCTCCACCATTCTTCCAAGGGCCATTAAAACCGTGTTGTTAAGCTACTTTGACCTCCACGTCAATTCCACGGGGCATTGATATTGCCTTTTTATTCCACTGCATCCTCCACCACTCTTCCAAGGGGCATTAATATTGTCTTTTTAATCAACTGTGACCTTCACCACTCTTCCTAGGGGCATTAAAACCATCTTGTTAAGCTCCTGTGACTTCCACGTCTCTTCCACATGGAATTGATATCGTCTTTTTTTTCCACTGTAACCTCCACCACTCTTCCAAGGGGCATTGATATTGTCATTTTATTCCACTGCGACCTCGTCCACTCTTCCTCGGGGCATTGATATTGTCTTTTTAATCCACTGCGACCTCCACCACTTTTCCATGTGGCATTAAAACCGTCTTAGTAAGCTACTGTGACCTCCACTTCTCTTCCAAGGGGCATTAAAGCCCTCAATTTAAACCACTCTGAACTCCACAGCTCTTGCAAGAGGCATTGATATTGTCTTTTTATTCCATTGTAATCTCCAGCACTCTTCCAAGGGGCAGTGATTTTGTCTTTTTAAACCACTGCGACCTTCACCACTCTTCCAAGGGGCATTAAAACAGTCTTGATAAGCTACTGTGACCTTTACGTCTCTTACAAGGGGCAATAAAACCGTGTGGTTAAACCATTCTGTACTCCACAGGTCTTCCAAGGAGCACTGATATTGTCTTATTATTCGACTGTAACCTCCACCACTCTTCCAATGGGCATTGATATTGACTTTTTATTCCACTGCAACCTCCACCACTCTTCCAAGTGGCATTGATATTGTCTTTTTAATCAACTGCGACCTCCACTTCTCTACCAAAGGGATTAAAACTGTCTTGTTAAGCTACTGTGACCTCCACGTCCCTTCCACGGGGCATTGATATTGTCTTTTTATTCCACTGCGACCTCCCCCACTCTTCCAATGGGCATTGATATTGTCTTTTTAATCCACTGCGACCTCCACGTCTCTTCCAAGGGGCATTGAAAACGTGAATTTAAACCACTCTGAACTCCACAGCTCTTAAAAGGGGCATTTGTATTGTCTTTCTATTTCCCTCTAACCTCCACCACTCTTCCAAGGGGCATTGACATTGTATTTTTATTCCACTGCGACCTCCACCACTCTTCCAAGCGGCATTAAGACCATCTTGTTAAGCTACAGTGACCTCCACAACTCTTCCAAGGGGCATTGATATTGTCTTTTATTCCACTGTAACCTCCACCACTCTTCCAAAGGGCATTGATATTGTCTTTTTATTCCACTGCGACTTCAACCTATCTTCTAAGGGGCATTGATATTGTCTTTTTAATCCACTGCGATCTCCACCACTCTTCCAAGGGGCATTAAAACCGTCTTGTTATGCTACTGTGACGTCGACTTCTCTTCCAAGGGGCATTAAAACCGTCTGGTTAAACCACTCTGAACTCCACAGCTCTTCCAAGGGGCATTAAAACCGTCTTGTTAACCTGCTGTGACCTCCACATCTCTTCCATGGGGCATTAAAACCGTCAATTTAAACCACTTTAAACTCCACAGCTCTTGCAAGAGGCATTGATATTGTATTTTTATTCCACTGTAACCTCCACCACTCTTCCAAGGGGCATTGATTTTGTCTTTTTAATCCTCTACGACCTCCATCACTCTTCCAAGAAGCATTAAAACTGTCTTGTTTAGCTACTGTGACCTCCACGTCCCTTCCACGGGGCATTGATATTGTCTTTTTATTCCACTGCGACCTCCACCACTCTTCCAATGGGCATTGATATTGTCTTTTTAATCCACTGCGACCTCCACGTCTCTTCCAAGGGGCATTGAAACCGTGAATTTAAACCACTCTGAACTCCACAGCTCTTCCAAGGGGCATTTGTATTGTTTTTTTATTTCCCTCTAACCTCCACCACTCTTCCAAGGGGCATTGACATTGTCTTTTTATTCCACTGCGACCTCCACCACTCTTCCAAGCGGCATTAAGACCATCTTGTTAAGCTACAGTGACCTCCACAACTCTTCCAAGGGGCATTGATATTGTCTTTTATTCCACTGTAACCTCCACCACTCTTCCAAAGGGCATTGTTATTGTCTTTTTATTCCACTGCGACTTCAACCTATCTTCTAAGGGGCATTGATATTGTCTTTTTAATCCACTGCGATCTCCACCACTCTTCCAAGGGGCATTAAAACCGTCTTATTAAGTTACTGTGACGTCCATGTCTATTCCACGGGGCACTGATATTGTCATTTTATTCCACTGTAACCTCCACCACTCTTCCAAGGGGCATTGATATTGTCTTTTTATTCCACTGCGACTTCAACCTATCTTCTAAGGGGCATTGATATTGTCTTTTTAACCCTCTCCGACCTCCACCACTCTTCCATGGGGCATTAAAACAGTCTTGTTAAGCTACTGTGACCTCCACGTCTCTTCCAAGGGGCATTAAAACCGTCTGGTTAAACCACTCTGAGCTGCACAGCTCTTCCGAGGAGCATTGATATTGTCTTTTTATTCCACTGTAACCTCCACCACTCTTCCAAGAGGCATTGATTTTGTCTTTTTATTCCAGTGCGACCTTCACTACTCTGCCAAGGGGCATTGATATTGTCTTTTTAATCCACTGCGACCTCCACCACTCTTAAAAGGGGCATTAAAACCGTCTTGTTAAGCTACTGCGACGTCGAAGTCTCTTCCAAGGGCATTAAAACCATCTGGTTAAACCACTCTGAATTCCACAGCTCTTCCAAGGGGCATTTGTATTGTCTTTTTATTTCCCTCTAACCTCCACCACTCTTCCAAGGGGCATTGACATTGTCTTTTTATTCCACTGCAACCTCCACCAGTCTTCCAAGCGGCATTAAGACCATCTTGTTAAGCTACAGTGACCTCCACAACTCTTCCACGGGGCATTGATATTGTCTTTTATTCCACTGTAACCTCCACCACTCTTCCAAAGGGCATTGATATTGTCTTTTTATTCCACTGCGACTTCAACCAATCTTCTAAGGGGCATTGATATTGTCTTTTTAATCCACTGCGATCTCCACCACTCTTCCAAGGGGCATTAAAACCGTCTTATTAAGCTACTGTGACGTCCATGTCTATTCCACGGGGCACTGATATTGTCATTTTTTTCCACTGTAACCTCCACCACTCTTCCAAGGGGCATTGATATTGTCTTTTTATTCCACTGCGACTTCAACCTATCTTCTAAGGGGCATTGATATTGTCTTTTTAATCCTCTCCGACCTCCACCACTCTTCCATGGGGCATTAAAACAGTCTTGTTAAGCTACTATGACCTCCACGTCTCTTCCAAGGGGCATTAAAACCGTCTGGTTAAACCACTCTGAATTCCACAGCTCTTCCGAGGAGCATTGATATTGCCTTTTTATTCCACTGTAACCTCCACCACTCTTCCAAGGGGCATTGATTTTGTCTTTTTATTCCACTGCGACCTTCACCACTCTGCCAAGGGGCATTGATATTGTCTTTTTAATCCACTGCGACCTCTACCACTCTTCCAAGGGGCATTAAAACCGTCTTGTTAAGCTACTGTGACGTCGAAGTCTCTTCCTAGGGCATTAAAACCATCTGGTTAAACCACTCTGAACTCCACAGCTCTTCCAAGGGGCATTTGCATTGTCTTTTTATTCCACTCTAACCTCCAGCACTCTTCCAAGGGGCATTGACATTGTCTTTTTATTCCACTGCGACCTCCACCTCTCTTCCAAGCGGCATTATGACCATCTTGTTGAGCTACAGTGACTTCCACAACTCTTCCACGGGGCATTGATATTGTCTTTTATTCCACTGTAACCTCCACCACTCTTCCAAAGAGCATTGATTTTGTCTTTTTAATCCACTGCGACCTCCACCACTCTTCCAAGGGGCATTAAAACGGTCTTGTTAAGCTACTGTGACCTCCACGTGTCTTCGAAGGGGCATTATTATTGTCTTTTTATTCAATTGTAACCTCCACCAATCTTCCAAGGGGCATTTATATTTTTTTTTTACTCCACTGCGACCTCCACCACTCCTCCAAGGGGCATTAATATTGTCTTTTTAATCCACTGCGACCTCCACCACTCTACCAGGGGACAATAAAGCCGTCTTGATAAGTTACTGTGACCACAACGTCTCTTCCAAGGGGCATTAAAACCGTCTGGTTATTCCACTCTGAACTCCGCAGCTCTTCTAAGGGGCATTATTATTGTTTTTTTATTCCACTGCGACCTTCACCATTAAAACCATCTTGTCAAGCTACTGTGACCTCCACGTCTCTTCCACGGGGCATTGGTATTGTCTTTTAATTCCACTGTAACATCCACCACTCGTTCAAGGGGCATTAAAACCGTGTTGTTAAGCTACTTTGACCTCCACGTCAATTCGACGGGGCAATAAAACCGTCAATTTAAACCACTCTGAACTCCACAGCTCTTGCAAGGGGCATTGATATTGTCTTTTTATTCCAATGCACCCTCCAGCACTCTTCCAAGGGGCATTGATATTGTCTTTTTATTCCACTGCAACTTCCATCTCTCTTCCAAGGGGCATTAAAGTCGTCTTGTTAAGCTACTGTGACCTCCACGTCTCTTTCACGGGGCATTGATACTGTCTTTTTATTCCACTGTAACCTCCACCACTCTTCCAAGGAGCATTGATATTGTCTTTTTATTCCACTGGGACCTTCACCACTCTTCCAAGTGGCATTGATATTGTCTTTCTAATCCACTGCGACCTCCACCACTCTTCCAAGGGGCATTAAAACCGTCTTGTTAAGCTACTGTGACCTCCACGTCTCTTCCAAGGGGCACTAAAACCGTTTGGTTAAACCACTCTGTACTCCACAGCTCTTCCAAGGGGCATTGATATTGTCTTTTTATTTCACTGTAACTTCCACCACTCTTTCAAGGCGCATTGATATAGTATTTTTATTCCACTGTGACTACCACCACTCTTCCAAGGGGCATTAAAACCATCTTGCTAAGCTACTGTGACCTCCAAGTCTCTCCCAAGCGGCATTAAAACCGTCTGGTTAAACCGCTCTGAGCTCCACAGCTCTTCCAAGGGGCATTGACAATGTCTTTTTATTCCATTGTAACCATCTGCACTCTTCCAAGGGCATTGATATTGTCTTCTTATTCCTCTGCGACGTCCACGACTCTTCCAAGGGGCCTTAAAACCGTATTGTTAAGCTACTGTGACCTCCAAGTTTCTTACACAGGTCATTGATATTGTCTCTTTATTCCAATGAAACCTCCACCACTCTTCCAAGAAGCATTGAAACCGTCTTGTTAATCTACTGTGACATCCACGTCTATTCCACGGTGCAATAAAACTTTCTGGCTAAACCACTGTGAACTCCACAGCTCTTCCAAGGTGCATTCATATTGTCTTTTTATTCCACTGTGACCTCCACCACTCTTCCAAGAGGCATTGATATTGTCTTTTTATTCCACTGTAACCTCCACCATTCTTCCAAGGGACATTGATATTGTCTTTTTATTCCACTGTAACCCCCACCACTTTTCCAAGGGGCATTGATATTGTCTTTTTATTCCACTGTAACCTCCACCTTTCTTCCAAGGGACATTGATATTGTCTTTTTATTCCACTGTAACCTCCACCACTTTTCCAAGGGGCATTGATATTGTCTTTTTATTCCACTGTAACCTCCACCTTTCTTCCAAGGGGCATTAAAACCATCTGGTTCAACCACTCTGAACTCCATAGCTCTTTCAAGAGGCATTGATATTGCCTTTTTATTTCACTGTAACCTCCACCACTCTTTCACGGGGCATTGATATTGTCTTTTTAATCCACTGTGACCTCCACCACTTTTCCAACGGGCATTAAAACCATCTTGTTAATCTACTGTGAGCTCCACGTCTCTTCCAAGGGGCAATAAAACCATCTGGTTGAACCACTCTGAATTGTACAGCTCTTCCAAGGGGCATTGGTATTGTCTTTTTATTCCACTCTAACCTCCACCACTCTTCCAAGGGGCATTGACATTGTCTTTTTATTCCACTTAGACCTCCATCATTCTTCCAAGGTGCATTGATATTGTGTTTTTAATCCATTGCGACCTCCACCACTTTTCCAAGGGGCATTAAAAACGTCTCTTTAAGCTACTGTGACCTCCACGTCACTTCCAATGGGCATTAAAACCGTCTGGTTAAACCACTCTGAACTTCACAGCTCTTCCAAGGGGCATTAAAACTGTCTTGATAAGCTGCTGAAACCTCCATGTCTATTCCACGGGGCATTGATATTGTCTTTTTATTCCAATGTAACCTCCACCACTCTTCTAAGGGGCAGTGATATTGTCTTTTTAAACCACTGCAAACTCCACCACTCTTCCAAGAGGCATTAAAAACATCTTATTAAGCTACTATGACCTCCACGTCTCTTCCAAGGAGCATTAAAACCATCTGGTTAAACCACTCTGAATTCCACAGCTCATCAAAGGGGCATTGATATTGTCTTTTTATTCCACTGTAACCTCCACCACTTTTCCTATGGGAATTGATATTGTCTTTTTATTATTAATATTATTTTTATTATTATTATTATTTATTATTATAGCGCCATTTATTCCATGGCACTTTACATGTGATAGGGATATACATAACAAAAGCATTTACATAATCTTAACAAAACGAGTCAGCGACTGGTACATGAGGAGCGAGTACCCTGCCCGCGAGGGCTCACATTCTCGAAGGGATGGGTGAGGATACATTATATGAGGGTAGAGCTGGTCGTGCAGCGGTGGTTACTGCAGGTTGAAGGCTTGTCGGAAGAGGTGGGTCTTCATGTTTCTTTGGAAGTTTTCCACTGTCAGCGAGAGTCTGATGTGTTGGGGTAGAGAGTTCCAGAGTAGGGGGGATGCACGGGAGAAATCTTGTATACGATTGTGGGAGGAGGAGATAAGAGGGGAGTAGAGAAGGAGTACTTGTGAGGATCGGAGGTTGTGTGCAGGTATGTACCGGGAGACTAGGTCACAGATGTATGGGGGAGACAGGTTGTGGATGGCTTTGTATGCCATGGTTAAAGTTTTGAACTGGATTCTCTGGGCAATGGGGAGCTAGTGAAGAGATTGAAAGAGAGGAGAGGCCGGGGAATAGCTAAGGGAAAGGTGAATTAGTCGAGCAGCAGAGTTTAGGATAGATTGGAGAGGCGCAAGAGTGTTGTAAGGGAGGCCACGGAGCAGGATGTTGCAGTAGTCGAGGCGGGATATGATGAGGGTATGCACTAGGGTTTTTGCAGAGTCTTTGCTGAGGAATGCACGGATCCGGGAGATGTTTTTGAGTTGGATACGGCAGGAAGTGGAAAGGGCTTGGATATGTGGCTTGAAGGAGAGATCAGAGTACAGGGTTACTTCAAGGCAGCGAGCTTGTGGGACTCGGGAGAGTGAACAGCCATTGACGTTGATGGCTAGGTCAGATGGGGGATGTGAATGAGAGGGTGGAAAGATGATGAACTCTGTTTTATCCATGTTGAGTTTTAGAAATCTGTCAGAGAAGAAGGATGACATGGCGGACAGACATTGTGGAATTTTGGTTAGTAGGGAGGAGATATCGGGTACAGATAGGAAGATCTGTGTGTCGTCAGCATAGAGGTGATACTGAAAACCGTGAGACTCTATGAGCTGTCCCAGGCCAAAGGTGTAGATGGAGAAGAGCAGAGGTCCTAGAACTGAACCTTGGGGGACACCGACAGATAGGGGGCGAGATGAGGAGGTGGTGCGTGAGTGAGAGACGCTGAATGTCCTGTCTGTTAAGTATGAGGAGATCCAAGATCGTGCCAAGTCCGTGATGCCAAGAGATGAGAGAATATGGAGTAAGAGGGAATGGTCCACTGTGTCAAAGGCAGATGACAGGTCCAGAAGGAGGAGGATGGAGTAGTGTCGCTTGGATTTGGCATTTAGTAGGTCGTTGGTGACTTTGGTCAGGGCAGTTTCAGTCGAGTGATGCGGTTGGAAGCCAGATTTCAGGCGGTCAAAGAGGGAGCAGGAGGAGAGGTGGGAGGACAGTTCAAGGTGGACATGTTGTTCTAGTAGTTTTGAGGCAAAGGGGAGGAGTGATATGGGGCGGTAGCTAGTCAGAGAGTAAGGGTCAAGGGAGGGCTTTTTGAGGATGGGTGTGATTGCGGCATGTTTGAAACATGCGGGGAAGACACCGGTTGTTAGTGACAGATTGAAGAGTTGGGTTAGGGTTGGGATGAAGACTGTGGTAAGGTTAGTGATGAGGTGGGATGGGATTGGGTCCAGTTCGCAGGTGGTGAGGTGTGATTTGGAGAGCAAAGAGGAGACTTGACCTTCTGTAATGGTGGAGAAGTGGGGTTTGGAGGAGGAGGGTTGAATAGATATGAGGAGGGGTTGTGTGGACTTTAGGCAAAAGTTTTGTCTGATGGTGTCAATCTTCTGTTTGAAGAATGAGGCAAAGTCCTCGGCTGAGATGAGAGATGAGGGAGGAGGTGCTGGGGGACGAAGGAGAGAGTTGAAAGTGTTAAATAGCTGTTTAGGGTTGTGAGATAGGGAGGATATGAGAGATGAGAAGTAGGTTTGTTTTGCTGTAGTGAGTGCGGACTTGAAATTAGTGAGGGATTGATTGAATGCGATGAAGTGCTCGATGGAGTGAGACCTTTTCCATCTCCGCTCTGCAACCCTGGAGGCCCGGCGCAGTTCTTTAGTAAGTTTAGTGTGCCAGGGTTGCCTGTTGAATGTGCGAGATGTGGTGTGTGTGAGAGGGGCGATTGAGTATAGAGCTGCAGCTATTGTGGTGTTATATAAAGCAGCAGCAACGTCTGCATCGTGTAAGGAATTTATGTCTGTAAGAGGGAGGAGGGATTCAGAGAGTGAGTGTAAGTCAAGGTGTTTGAGATTTCTGTGAGGGTATGCAAGTTTGTAGAGTGGGGATTGTTGCCCGGGGAGGAGAGAGAAGAGAATGTAAGTAGGCTGTGATCAGAGAGAGGGAGAGGTGAGTTAGAGAGGTTAGATAGGGAACAGAGGCGGGTGAAGACGAGGTCCAGTGTGTGGCCATCTTTCTGGGTGGGTGTGGAAGACCATTGAGTGAGTCCGAAGGAGGAAGTGAGAGATAGGAACTTAGAGACAGACGAGTGGGAAGTGTTAATGGGGATGTTGAAGTCACCCATTATGATAGTGGGGATGTCAGTGGAGAGGAAGTGAAGCAGCCAGGTGGTGAAGTGGTCTAAGAAGGTGGTGGCTTGCCCTGGGGTCGGTAAACGACGGCCAGTTGGAGGTTGGAGGGGGAATAGATGCACTCACAGTGCACCTCAAAAGAGGGGAGTGTAACGGATGGTGGCAGTGAGATTTGATTGAAAGCGCAGTGTTCTGATAGGAGAAAACCTACGCCTCCACCATGTTTGCCATTGGGGCGGGGGGTGTGGGAAAGGTGGAATCCGCCATATGAAAGTGCAGCTGGGGAGGATGTCAGAGGGGGTGAGCCAGGTTTCAGTGATGGCGAGGAAGGAAAGTTTGTTTGTGATGAAAAGATCGTGGATGAAAGAAAGTTTGTTGCAGACAGAGCGAGCGTTCCATAGAGCTCCTGTTAGAGAAACTAAGGGAGTGGGGATTGGTTGGATGGGTATGAGGTTAGAAGGGTTGTGACAGTTTGTGGAAGGTCGTGGATAGGAGGAAGAAGTAACTGTGGAGATATGGCGAGGAGGACCAGTATTTGGAGAGATATCTTCAGCAGTGAGGAGGAGCAGAGAAAGTATTAGCAGGTGGGAGCAAGAGAGAGCATGAGGTGAATGTCTGTGTTTGGAGATCCAGGATTGAATGTTTAGGAATAATTTGGAGGAGGAGGTGATATGAATCCCGAGGATGGAGGGGGAGATGAAGAGTTTCTTGCTAGGTGTACGGATTTGAGGGGTTAGTAGAAAGTCGAGCACTATAGAGGAAAAAGTGAGAGCTAACAGAAACATAGTTAAAAGAGACTAAGTGGTCAAAGTGTTGGTTACCTGACTCCTGCCCTGACTAACTGTCTCTGAAATAACTGCCACTTTTCTCAGAAGCCACTTTGCACAAGAAGACGCGTGCACCCATTACAGAGCTTCTAAATATATAGGGCACATTAAACTATCAGTTGAAGGGCATTGTGGGAGCTGCATATGGCTAAATTAGCAGCGGGTCGTTACATAAGGAGATGGCTGGGTGATCAAACACAGAGCTAGGACTCTAGTCTCTGCAGTTTAGCACCTCTAAAAATCAGATAAGATCTATAGTGGGGAAGGGACAGACATATGTGGGTATTGAATGGAGTGGGAAAGATAAAGCAGAGAAGTTATGCAGAGCATGTACCAGTGAGGTGAATCAGCAAAGCAGAGCATTAGATTACAGCAGACACAGCAAGCAGAGAAGTTATGCAGAGCATGTACCAGTGAGGTTATTCCACTGCGACCTCCACCACTCTTCCAAGGGGCATTGATATTGTCTTTTTACTCCAATGCGACCTCCGCCACTCTTCCAAAGGGCATTCATATTTTCTTTTATTCCACTGTAACCTCTACCACTGTTTTAAGGGGCATTAAAACCATCTTGTTAAGCTACTGTCACCTCCACGTCTCTTCCACAGGGCATTGTTATTGTCTTTTTATTCCACTGCCACCTCCACCACTCTGCCAAGTGGCATTAAAACCGTCTTGTTAAGCTACTGTAATGTCCACGTCTCTTCCACGGGGCATTGATATTGTCTTTTTATTCCACTGTAACCTCCACCACCCTTCCAAGATGCATTGATATTGTCTTTTTATTCCACTGCAACCTCCACCACTCTTTCAAGGGTCATTGATATTGTCTTTTTATTCCACTGCGACCTCCACCACTCTTCCAAGGTTCATTGATATTGTATTTTTAATCCACTGCGACCTCCTCCACTCTTCCAAGGGGCATTAAAACCGTCTTGTTAAGCTACTGTGACCTCCACGTCTCTTCCAAGGGGCACTAAAACCGTTTAGTTAAACAACTCTGTACTCCACAGCTCTTCCAAGGGGCATTGATATTGTCTTTTTATTTCACTGTAACTTCCACCACTTTTTCAAGGGGCATTGATATTGTACTTTTATTCCACTGTGACCTCCACCACTCTTCCAAGGGGCATTAAAACCGTCTTGTTAAGCTACTGTGACCTCCAAGTCTCTTCCAAGGGGCATTAAAACCGTCTGGTTAGACCGCTCTGAGCTCCACAGCTCTTCCAATGGGCATTGACAATGTCTTTCATTCAATTGTTACCTTCTGCACTCTTCCAAGTCCATTGAAATTGTCTTTTTATTCCTCTGCGACGTCCACAACTCTTCCATGGGGCATTAAAACCGTATTGTTAAGCTACTGTGACCAGCAAGTTTCTTACACAGGGCATTGATATTGTCTTTTTATTCCACTGTAACCTCCACCACTCTTCCAAGGGGCATTGATATTGTCTTTTTCATCCACTGCGACCTCCATCACTCTTCCAAGAAGCATTGCAACCATCTTGTTAAGGTACTGTGACCTCCACGTCTATTCCACGGTGCATTAAAACTTTCTGGTTAAACCACTGTTAACTCCACAGCTCTTCCAAGGGGCATTGATATTGTCTTTTTATTCCACTCTAACCTCCACCACTCTTCCAAGGGGCATTGATATTGGCTTTTTATTTTACTGTGAACTCCACCACTCTTCCAAGGGGCATTAATATTGTCTTTTTATTCCACTGTGACCTCCACGTGTCTTACAAGGGGCATTGATATTGTCTTTTTATTTAATTGGAACCTCCACCACTATTCCAAGGGGCATTGATATTGTCTTTTTATTCCACTGTAACCTCGACCATTCTTCCAAGGGACATTGATATTGTCTTTTCATTCCACTGTAACCTCCACCACTCTTCCAAGGGGCATTGATATTGTCTTTTTATTCCACTCTAACCTCCAACACTCTTCCAAAAGGCATTGATATTGTCTTTTTAATCCACTGCGACCTCTACCACTCCTCCAAGGGGCATTAAAACAGTCTTGACAAGCTTCTGTGACCTCCACGTCTCTTCCAAGGGGCATTAAAACCGCATGCTTAAACCACTCTGAACTCCACAGCTCTTCCAAGATGCATTGATATTGTCTTTTTATTCAACTGTAACCTCCACCACTCTTCCAAGGGGCATTGATATTGTATTTTTTTTCCACTGTGAGCTCCACCACTCTTCCAAGGGGATTTGATAGTCTTTTTAATCCACTGCGACCTCCACCACTCTTCCAAGGGGCAATAAAACCGTCTTGATAAGCTACTGTGACCTCCACGTCCCTTCCACGGGGCATTGATATTGTCTTTTTATTCCACTGCGACCTCCACCATTCTTCCAAGGGGCATTGATATTGTCTTTTTAATCCACTGTGACCTCCACCACTCTTCCAAGGGACATTGATATTGTCTTTTTAATCCACTGCGACCTTCACCCCTCTTCCAAGGAACTTTGATATTGTCTTTTTTTTCCACTGTAACCTCCACAAACTGTTCTAAGGGGCATGTATATTTTCTTTGTATTCCACTGCGACCTCCACCACTCTTCCAAGGGGCAACGATAATGTCTTTTTAATCTACTGTGACCTCCACCCCTCTTCCAAGGGGCATTAAAACCATCGTGTTAAGCTACTGTGACCTCCACGTCTCTTCCAAGGGGCATTAAAACCGTCAATTTAAACCACTCTGAACTCCACAGCTCTTGCAAGAGGCATTGATATTGACTTTTTATTACACTCTAACCTCCACCACTCTTCCAAGGGGCATTGATTTTGTCTTTCTAATCCACTGCGACCTCCATCACACTTCCAAGAAGCAATAAAACAGTCTTGTTTAGCTACTGTGACCTGCACGTCTATTCCACGGTGCCTTAAACCTTCTGGTTAAACCACTGTGAACTCCACAGCTCTTCCAAGTTGCATTGATATTGTCTTATTTTTCCACTGTAACCTCCACCACTCTTCCAAGGGGCATAGATATAGTCTTTTTATTTTACTTCGATCTCCACCACTCTTCCAAGGGGCATTAATATTGTCTTTTTATTCCACTGCGACCTCCACCACTCTTCCAAGGGTCATTGATATTGTCTTTTTATTCCACTGTAACCTCCATCACTCTTCCAAGGGGCATTGATATTGTCTTTTTATTCCACTTCGACCTCCACCACTCTTCCAAGGGCCATTCATATTGTCTTTTTAATCCACTGCGACCTCCACCACTCTTCCAAGGGACATAAAAACCATCTTGTTAAGCTACTGTCACCTCCACGTCCCTTACAAGGGGCATTAAATCCGTCAATTTAAACCACTCTGAGCTCCACAGCTCTTGCAAGGGGCATTGATATTGTCTTTTCATTCCACTGTAACCTCCACCACTCTTCCAAGGGGCATTGATATTGTCTTTTAATCCACTGCGACCTCTAACACTCCTCCAAGGGGCTTTAAAACAGTCTTGATAAGCTTCTGTGACCTCCATGTCTCTTCCAAGGGGCATTAAAACCGCATGGTTAAACCACTCTGAACTCCACAGCTCTTCTAAGATGCATTGATATTGTCTTTTTATTCAACTGTAACCTCCACCACTCTTCCAAGGGGCATTGATATTGTCTTTTTTTTCCACTGCGAGCTCCACCACTCTTCCAAGGGAATTTGATAGTCTTTTTAATCCTCTGCGACCTCCACCACTCTTCCAAGGGTCATTGATATTGTCTTTTTATTCCACTGTAACCTCCATCACTCTTCCAAGGGGCATTGATATTGTCTTTTTATTCCCCTGCGACCTCCACCTCTCTTCCAAGGGGAATTAAAACCATCTTGTTAAGCTACTGTGACCTCCAAGTCTTTTCCACGAGGCATTGATATTGTCTTTTTATTCCACTGCGACCTCCACATCTCTTCCAAGTGGAATTGATATTGTATTTTTATTCCACTGCGACCTCCACCACTCTTCTAAGGGGCATTGATATTGTCTTTTTAATCCACTGCGACCTCCACCACTCTTCCAAGGGGCATTAAAACAGTTTTGATAAGCTACTGTGACCTCCACATCTCTTCCAAGGGGCATTAAAACCGTCTGGTTAAACCACTCTGAACTCTACAGCTCTTCCAAGAGGCATTGATATTGTCTTTTTATTCGACTGTAACCTCCACCACTCTTCCAAGGGGCATTAAAACCGTCTTGTTCAGCTACTGTGACCTCCACGTCTCTTCCAAGGGGCATTAAAACTGTCAATTTAAACTACTCTGAACTCCACAGCTCTTGCAAGAGTCATTGATATTGTCTTTTTATTCCACTGTAACCTCCACCACTCTTCCAAGGGGCATTGATTTTGTCTTTTTAATCCACTGCGACCTCCATCACTCTTCCAAGAAGCATTAAAACCGTCTTGTTTAGCTACTGTGACCTCCACGTCTATTCCACGGTGCCTTAAAACCTTCTGCTTAAACCACTGTGAACTCCACAGCTCTTCCAAGGAACATTGATATTGTCTTTTTTTCCACTGTAACATCCACGACTCTTCCAAGGGGCATTGATATTGTCTTTTTATTTACTGCGACCTCCACCACTCTACCAAGGGGCATTAATATTGTCTTTTTATTCCACTACGACCTCCACCACTCTTCCAAGGGGCATTAAAACAGTCTTGGTAAGCTACTGTGACCTCCACTTCTCTCCCAAGGGGCATTAAACCATCTGGCTAAACCACTCTGTACTCCACAGCTCTAATATTGTCTCTGTTTTCCCCTGCCACCTCCACCACTCTTCCAAGGGGCTTTGATATTGTCTTTTTTATCCACTGCGACCTCCACCACTCTTCCAATGGGCATTAAAACCGTCTTGTTATGCTACTGTGACCTCCACGTCCCTTCCACGGGGCATTGATGTTGTCTTTTTATTCCATTGCAACCTCCACCACTCTTCCAAGGGGCATTAAAACTGTCTTGTTAAGCCACTGTGACCTCCAAGTCTCTTCCAAGGGGCATTAAAACCGTCTGGTTAAACCGCTCTTAGCTCCACAGCTCTTCCAAGGGGCATTGATATTGTCTTTTTAATCCTCTCTAACCTCCACCACTCTTCCAAGGGGCATTGATATTGTCTTTTTATTTTACTGTCACCTCCACCACTCTTCCAAGGGACATTGATATTGTCTTTTTAATCCACTGCGACCTTCACCCCTCTTCCAAGGAACTTTGATATTGTCTTTTTTTTCCACTGTAACCTCCACAAACTGTTCTAAGGGGCATGTATATTTTCTTTGTATTCCACTGCGACCTCCACCACTCTTCCAAGGGGCAACGATAATGTCTTTTTAATCTACTGTGACCTCCACCCCTCTTCCAAGGGGCATTAAAACCATCGTGTTAAGCTACTGTGACCTCCATGTCTCTTCCAAGGGGCATTAAAACCGTCAATTTAAACCACTCTGAACTCCACAGCTCTTGCAAGAGGCATTGATATTGTCTTTTTATTACACTCTAACCTCCACAACTCTTCCAAGGGGCTTTGATTTTGTCTTTCTAATCCACTGCGACCTCCATCACACTTCCAAGAAGCAATCTTGTTTAGCTACTGTGACCTGCACGTCTGTTCCACAGTGCCTTAAACCTTCTGGTTAGACCACTGTGACCTCCACCACTCTTCCAAGGGGCATTAATATTGTCTTTTTTATTCCACTGTGACCTCCACGTCTCTTCCAAGGGGCATTGATATTGTCCTTTTATTTAATTGGAACCTCCACCACTCTTCCAAGGGGCATTGATATTGTCTTTTTATTCCACCGTAAACTCCACCACTCTTCCAAGGGGCATTGATATTGTCTTTTTATTCCACTCTAACCTCCACCACTCTTCCAAGGGGCATTGATATTGTCTTTTTAATCCACTGCGACCTCCATCACTCTTCCTAGAAGCATTCCAACCGTCTTGTTAAGGTACTGTGACCTCCACGTCTATTCCACGGTGCATTAAAACTTTCTGGTTAAACCACTGTGAACTCCACAGCTCTTCCAAGGGGCATTGATATTGTCTTTTTATTCCACTCTAACCTCCTCCACTCTTCCAAGGGGCATTGATATTGTCTTTTATTTTACTGTGACCTCCACCACTCTTCCAAGGGGCATTAATATTGTCTTTTTATTCCACTGTGACCTCCACGTCTCTTCCAAGGGGCATTGATATTGTCTTTTTATTTAATTGGAACCTCCACCACTCTTCCAAGGGGCATTGATATTGTCTTTTTATTCCACTGCAACCTCCACCATTCTTCCAAGGGACATTGATATTGTCTTTTTATTCCACAGTAACCTCCACCACTCTTCCAAGGGGCATTGATATTGTCTTTTTATTCCACTCTAACCTCCACCACTCTTCCAAGGGGCATTGATATTGTCTTTTTAATCCACTGCGACCTCTACCACTCCTCCAAGGGGCTTTAAAACAGTCTTGATAATCTTCTGTGACCTCCACGTCTCTTCCAAGAGGCATTAAAACCGCATGGTTAAACCACTCTGAACTCCACAGCTCTTCCAAGATGTATTGATATTGTCTTTTTATTCAACTGTAACCTCCACCACTCTTCCAAAGGGCATTGATATTGTCTTTTTTTCCACTGCAAGCTCCACCACTCTTCCAAGGGTATTTGATAGTCTTTTTAATCCACTGCGATCTCCACCACTCTTCCAAGGGGCAATAAAACCGTCTTGTTAAGCTACTGTGACCTCCACGTCCCGTCCACGGGGCATTGATATTGTGTTTTTATTCCACTGCGACCTCCACCATTCTTCCAAGGGGCATTGATATTGTCTTTTTAATCCACTGCGACCTCCACCACTCTTCCAAGGGACATTGATATTATCTTTTTAATCCACTGTGACCTTCACCCCTCTTCCAAGGAAGATTGATATTGTCTTTTTTTTCCACTGTAACCTCCACAAACTCTTCTAAGGGGCACTGATATTTTCTTTTTATTCCACTGCGACCTCCACCACTCTTCCAAGGGGCAACGATAATGTCTTTTTAATCTACTGCGACCTTCACCACTCTTCCAAGGGGCATTAAAACCGTGTTGTTAAGTTACTGTGACCTCCACGTCTATTTAAAAAGGGGTATTAAAACCGTCAATTTAAACCACTGTGAACTCCACAGCTCTTCCAAGGGGCATTGATATTGTCTTTTTTTCCACTGTAACCTCCACCACTCTTCCAATGGGCATTGATATTGTCTTTTTATTTTACTGCGACCTCCACCACTCTTCCAAGGGGCATTAATATTGTCTTTTTATTCCACTGCGACCTCCACCACTCTTCCAAGGGGCATTAAGACAGTCTTGATAAGCTACTGTGAACTCCACGTCTCTTCCAAGGGGCATTAAACCGTCTGGTTAAACCACTCTGTAATCCACAGCTCTTCCAAGAGGCATTGATATTGTCTTTTTATTCGACTGTAACCTCAACCACTCTTCCAAGGGGCACTAATATTGTCTCTGTTTTCCCCTGCGACCTCCACCACTCTTCCAAGGGGCTTTGATATTGTCTTTTTTATCCACTGCGACCTCCACCACTCTTCCAATGGGCATTAAAACCGTCTTGTTATTCTACTGTGACCTCCACGTCCCTTCCACGGGGCATTGATGTCTTTTTATTCCATTGCGACCACCACCACACTTACAAGGGGCATTAAAACTGTCTTGTTAAGCTACTGTGACCTCCAAGTCTCTTCTAAGGGGTATTAAAACCATCTGGTTTAACTGCTCTTAGCTCCACAGCTCTTCCAAGGGGCATTGATATTGTCTTTTTATTCCACTCTAACCTCCACCACTCTTCCAAGGGGCATTGATATTGTCTTTTTATTTTACTGTGACCTCCACCACTCTTCCAAGGGGCATTAATATTGTCTTTTTATTCCACTGTGACCTCCACGTCTCTTCCAAGGGACATTGATATTGTCTTTTCATTCCACTGTAACCTCCACTACTCTTCCAAGGGGCATTGATATTGTCTTTTTATTCCACTCTAACCTCCACCACTCTTCCAAGGGGCATTGATATTGTCTTTTTAATCCACTGCGACCTCCATCACTCTTCCAAGAAGCATTGCAACCGTCTTGTTAAGGTACTGTGACCTCCACGTCTATTCCACGGTGCATTAAAAATTTCTGGTTAAACCACTGTGAACTCCACAGCTCTTCCAAGGGGCATTGATATTGTCTTTTTATTCCACTCTAACCTCCAACACTCTTCCAAGGGGCATTGATATTGTCTTTTTATTTTACTGTGACCTCCACCACTCTTCCAAGGGGCATTAATATTGTCTTTTTATTCCACTGTAACCTCCACGTCTCTTCCAAGGGGCATTGATATTTTCTTTTTATTTAATTGGAACCTCCACCACTCTTCCAAGGGGCATTGATATTGTCTTTTTATTCCACTGCAACCTCCACCATTCTTCAGAGGGACATTGATATTGTCTTTTCATTCCACTGTAACCTCCACCACTCTTCCAAGGGGCATTGATATTGTCTTTTTATTCCACTCTAACCTCCACCACTCTTCCAAGGGGCATTGATATTGTCTTTTTATTCCACTCTAACCTCCAAAACTCTTCCAAGGGGCATTGATATTGTCTTTTTAATCCACTGCGACCTCCATCACTCTTCCAAGAAGCATTGCAACCGTCTTGTTAAGGTACTGTGACCTCCACGTCTATTCCACGGTGCATTAAAAATTTCTGGTTAAACCACTGTGAACTCCACAGCTCTTCCAAGGGGCATTGATATTGTCTTTTTATTCCACTCTAACCTCCACCACTCTTCCAAGGGGCATTGATATTGTCTTTTTATTTTACTGTGACCTCCACCACTCTTCCAAGGGGCATTAATATTGTCTTTTTATTCCACTGTGACCTCCACGTCTCTTCCAAGGGGCATTGATATTGTCTTTTTATTTAATTGGAACCTCCACCACTCTTCCAAGGGGCATTGATATTGTCTTTTTATTCCACTGCAACCTCCACCATTCTTCAGAGGGACATTGATATTGTCTTTTCATTCCACTGTAACCTCCACCACTCTTCCAAGGGGCATTGATATTGTCTTTTTATTCCACTCTAACCTCCACCACTCTTCCATGGGGCATTGATATTGTCATTTTAATCCATTGCGACCTCTACCACTCCTCCAAGGGGCTTGAAAACAGTCTTGATAAGCTTCTGTGACCTCCACGTCTCTTCCAAGGGGCATTAAAACCGCATGGTTAAACCACTCTGAACTCCATAGCCCTTCCAAGATGTATTGATATTGTCTTTTTATTCAACTGTAACCTCCACCACTCTTCCAAAGGGCATTGATATTGTCTTTTTTTTCCACTGCAAGCTCCACCACTCTTCCAAGCGGATTTGATAGTCTTTTTAATCCACTGCGACCTCCAGCACTCTTCCAAGGGGCAATAAAACCGTCTTGTTAAGCTACTGTGACCTCCACGTCCCTTCCACGGGGCATTGATATTGTGTTTTTATTCCACTGCGACCTCCACCATTCTTCCAAGGGGCATTGATATTGTCTTTTTAATCCACTGCGACCTCCACCACTCTTCCAAGGGACATTGATACTGTCTTTTTAATCCACTGCGACCTTCACCCCTCTTCCAAGGAAGATTGATATTGTCTTTTTTTTCCACTGTAACCTCCATAAACTCTTCTAAGGGGCATTGATATTTTCTTTTTATTCCACTGCGACCTCCACCACTCTTCCAAGGGGCAACGATAATGTCTTTTTAATCTACTGCGACCTCCACCACTCTTCCAAGGGGCATTAAAACCGTGTGGTTAAGCTACTGTGACCTCCATGTCTCTTCCAAGGGGTATTAAAACAGTGAATTTAAACCGTTGTGAACTCCACAGCTCTTCCAAGGGGCATTGATATTGTTTTCTTTTCCACTGCTAACTCCACCACTCTTCCAAGGGGCATTAAGACAGTCTTGATAAGCTACTGTGACCTCCACGTCTCTTCCAAGGGGCATTAAACCGTCTGGTTAAACCACTCTGTACTCCACAGCTCTTCCAAGGTGCATTGATATTGTCTCTGTTTTCCCCTGCGACCTCCACCACTCTTCCAAGGGGCTTTGATATTGTCTTTTTTATCCACTGCGACCTCCACCACTCTTCCAATGGGCATTAAAACCGTCTTGTTATGCTACTGTGTCCTCCACGTCCCTTGCACAGGGCATTGATGTTGTCTTTTTATTCCATTGTGACCTCCACCACTCTTCCAAAGGGCATTAAAACCATCTTGTTAAGCTACTGTGACCTCCAAGTCTCTACCAAGGTGCATTAAAACCATCTGGTTAAACCGCTCTGAGCTCCACAGCTCTTCCAAGGGGCATTGACAATGTCTTTTTATTCCATTGTAACCTTCTGCACTCTTCCAAGTGCATTGATATTGTCTTTTTATTCCTCTGTGACATCCTCGACTCTTCCAAGAGGCATTAAAACCATCTTGTTAAGCTACTGTGACCTCCAAGTTTCTTACACAGGGCATTGATATTGTCTTTTTATTCCACTGTAACCTCCACAACTCTTCCAAGGGGGATTGATATTGTCTTTTTATTCCACTCTAACCTCCACCAATCTTCCAAGAGGCATGGATATTGTCTTTTTATTCCACTGCAACCTCCACCACTCTTCCAAGGGGTATTAAAACAGTGTTGTTAAGCTACTGTGACCTCCACGTCTATTCCAAGGGGCATTAAAACCGCATGGTTAAACCACTCTGAACGCCACAGCTCTTCCAAGATGTATTGATATTGTCTTTTTATTCAACTGTGTCCTCCACGTCTCTTCCAAGGGGCAATGATATTGTCTTTTTATTTAATTGGAACCTCCACCACTCTTTCAAGGGGCATTGATATTGCCTTTTTATTCCACTGTAACCTCCACCATTCTTCCAAGGGACATTAATATTGTCTTTTTATTCCACTCTAACCTCCACCACTCTTCCAAGGGGTATTGACATTGTCTTTTTATTCCACTGCGACCTCCACCACTCCTCCAAGCGGCATTAAGACCATCTTGTTAAGCTACAGTGACCTCCACAACTCTTCCACGGTTCATTGATATTGTCTTTTTATTCCACTGCGACCTTCACCACTCTTCCAAATGGCATTGATATTGTCTTCTTAATCCACTGCGACCTCCACCACTCTACCAAGGTCATTGATATTGTCTTTTTATTCCACTGCGACCTCCACCACTCTTCCAAGGGGCATTGATATTGTCTTTTTAATCAACTGCGACCTCCACCTCTCTTCCAAGGTGCATTAAAACCTTCTTGCGAAGCTACTGTGACCTCCACGTCCCTTCCACGGGGCATTGATATTGTCTTTTTATTCCACTGCGACCTCCACCACTCTTCCAAGGGGCATTGATATTGTCTTTTTAATCCACTGCGACCTACACCACTCCTCCAAGGGGTATTGATATTGTCTTTTTAATCCACTGTGACCTCCTCGTCTCTTCCAAGGGGCATTAAAACCCTCAATTTAAACCACTCTGAACTCCACAGCTCTTCCAAGGAGCACTGATATTGTCTATTTATTCCACTCTAACCTCCACCACTCTTCCAAGGGGTATTGACATAGTCTTTTTATTCCACTGCGACCTCCACCACTCTTCCAAGCGGCATTAAGACCATCTTGTTAAGCTACAGTGACCTCCACAACTCTTCCACGGGGCATTGATATTTTCTTTTATTCCTCTGGAACCTCCACCACTCTTCCAAGCGGCATTGATATTGTCTTTTTAATCCACTGCGACCTCCACCACTCTTCCAAAGGGCATTGATATTGTCTTTTTAATCCACTGCGACCTCCACCACTCTTCCAATGGCATTAAAACAGTCTTGTTAAGGTACTGTGACCGCCACGTCTCTTCCAAGGGGCTTTAAAACCGTGTGGTAAAACCACTCTGAATTCCACATCTCTTCCAAGGGGCATTGATCTTGTTTTTTTTTTCCACTGCAACCTCCAAAACTCTTCCACTCTTCCAAGGGGCATTGATTTTGTCTTTTCATTCTACTGCGACCTTAACCCTTCTTCCAATGGGCATTGATATTGTCTTTTTAATCCACTGCGACCTCCACCACTCTTCCAAGGGGCAATAAAACCGTCTTGTTAAGCTACTGTCACGTCAATGTCTATTCCACGGGGCATTGATATTGTCTTCTTATTCCACTGTAACCTCCACCACTCTTCCAAGGGGAATCAATAATGTCTTTTTAATCCACTGCAAACTCCACCACTCTTCCAAGGGGCATTAAAACCATCTTTTTAAGCTACTGTGACCTCCACGTCTCTTCCAAGGGGCATTAAAACTTTCTGGTTAAACCACTGTGAACTCCACAGCTCTTCCAAGGGGCATTGATATTGTCTTTTTATTCCACTCTAACCTCCACCACTCTTCCAAGGGGCATTGATATTGTCTTTTTACTTTACTGCGACCTCCACCACTCTTCCAAGGGGCATTAATATTGTCACTGTCTCCACGTCTCTTCCAAGGGGCAATGATATTCTCTTTTTATTTAATTGGAATCTCCAAGGGGCATTGATATTGCCTTTTTATTCCACTGCAACCTCCACCATTCTTCCAAGGGACATTAATATTGTCTTTTTATTCCACTGTAACCTCCACCACTCTTCCAAGGGGCATTGATATTGTCTTTTTATTCCACTGTAACCTCCACCACTCTTCCAAGGGGCATTGATATTGTCTTTTTAATCCACTGCGACCTCAACCACTCCTCCAAGGGGCTTTAAAACAGTCTTGATAAGCTTCTGTGACCTCCATGTCTCTTCCAAGGGGCATTAAAACCGCATGGTTAAACCACTCTGAACTCCACAGCTCTTCCAAGAGGCACTGATATTGTCTTTTTATTCAACTGTAACCTCCACCACTCTTCCAAGGGGCATTGATATTGTCTTTTTTTTCCACTGCAAGCTCCACCACTCTTCCAAGAGGCATTAGAACCGTCTTGTTAAGCTACTGTGATCTCCACGTCTCTTCCACTAGGCATTGATATTGTCTTTTTATTCCACTGTGACCTCCACATCTCTTCCAAGTGGAATTGATATTGTCTTTATATTCCACTGCGACCTCCACCACTCTTCCAAGGGGCATTAAAACAGTTTTGATAAACTACTGTGGCCTCCATGTCTCTTCCAAGAGGCATTAAAACCTTCTGGTTAAACCACTCTGAACTCCGCAGCTCTTCCAAGAGGCATTGATATTGTCTTTTTATTCGACTGTAACCTCCACCACTCTTCCAAGGGGCATTAAACCATCTGGTTAACCTACTCTGTACTCCATAGCTCTTCCAAGAGGCGTTGATATTGTCTTTTTATTCGACTGTAACCTCCACCACTCTTCCAAGGGGCATTGAAATTGTCTCTGTTTTCCACTGCGACCCCCACCACTCTTCCAAGGGGCTTTGATATTGTCTTTTTTATCCACTGTGACCTCCACCACTCTTCCGATGGGCATTAAAACCGTCTTGTTATGCTACTGTGACCTCCACGTCTCTTCCAAGGGGCATTAAAAAAGTCAATTTAAACCACTCTGAACTCCACAGCTCTTGCAAGAGGCATTGATATTTTCTTTTTATTCCACTGTAACCTAGACCACTCTTCCAAGGGGCATTGATTTTGTCTTTTTAATCCACTGCGACCTCCACCACTCTTCCAAGGGGCATTGATATTGCCTTTTTAATCAACTGCGACCTCCACCTCTCTTCCAAGGGGCATTTAAACCGTCTTGTGAAGCTACTGTGACCTTCACATCCTTTCCACGGTGCATTGATATTGTCTTTTTATAACACTGCGACCTCCACCACTCTTCCAAGGGGCATTGATATTGTCTTTTTAATCCACTGCGACCTCCACCACTCTTCCAAGGGGCATTGATATTCTCTTTTTAATCCACTGTGACCTCCACGTCTCTTCCAAGGGGCATTAAAACCGTCAATTGAAACCACTCTGAACTCCACAGCTCTTCCAAGGAGCACTGGTATTGTCTTTTTATTCCACTCTAACTTCCACCACTCTTCCAAGGGGCATTGACATTGTCTATTTATTCCACTGCGTCCTCCACCACTCTTCCAAGCGGCATTACGACCATCTTGTTAAGCTACAGTGACCTCCACAACTCTTCCATGGGGCATTGATATTGTCTTTTTTTTCCACTGTAACCTCCACCACTCTTCCAAAGGGCATTGATTTTGTCTTCTTATTCCATTGCGACCTCTACCACTCTTCCAATGGGCATTGATATTGTCTTTTTAATCCACTGCATCCTTCACCACTCTTCCAAGGGGCATTAAAACAGTCTTGTTAAGCTACTGTGACCTCCACGCCTCTTCCAAGGGGCATTAAACCCATCTGGTTAAACCACTCTGAACTCCACATCTCTTCCAAGGGGCATTGATATTGTCTTATAATTCCACTGCGAACTTCACCACTCTTCCAATGGGCATTGATATTGTCTTTTTAATCCCCTGGAACCTCCACCACTCTTCCAAGGGGCATTAAAACCGCCTTGTTAAGCTACTGTGACCTCCACGTGAATTCTACGGGGCATTGATATTGTCTTTTTATTCCACTGCGACCTCCACCACTCTTCCAAGGGGCATTGATATTTTCTTTTTAATCCACTGCGAACTCCACCACTCTTCCAACGGGCAATAAAACCGTCTTGTTATGCTACTGTGACGTCGACTTCTCCTCCAAGGGGCATTAAAACCATCTGATTAAACAACTCTGAACTCCACCACTCTTCCAAGGGGCATTGACATTGTCTTTTTATTCCACTGCGACCTCCACCACTCTTCCAAGGGGCATTAAAACCATATTGTTAAGCTACAGTGACCTCCACATTTCTTCCCCGGGGCATTGATATTGTCGTTTTATTCCACTGTAACCTCCACCAATCTTCCAAGGGGCATTGATATTGTTTTTTTATTCCACTGCGACCTCCTCCACTCTTCCAAGGGGCATTAAAACCGTCTTGTTAAGTTACTGTGACCTCCACATCTCTTCCAAGGAGCGTTAAAACCGTCTGGTTATACCACTCTGAACTCCACAGCTCTTCCAAGGGGCACTATTATTGTCTTTTTATTCCACTGTAACCTCCACCACTCTTCCAAGGGGCATTGATATTGTCTTTTTATTCCACTGCGACCTCCACGAGTCCTCCAAGAGGCATTAAAACCATCTTGTTAAGCTACTGTGACCTCCACATCTCTTCCACGGGGCATTGAAATTGTCTTTTTATTCCACTGTAACCTCCACCACTCGTCCAAGGGGCATTGATATTGTCTTTTTATTCCACTGCGACCTCCACCACTCTTCCAAGGGGCATTGATAATGTCTTTTTATTCCACTGCGACCTCCACCACTCTTCCAAGGCTCATTGATATTGTCATTTTAATCCACTGCGACCTCCACCACTCTTCCAAGGGGCATTAAAACCGTCTTTTTAAGCTATTGTGACGTCCACATCTCTTCCATGGGGCATTGATATTGTCTTTTTATATAACTGTAACCTCCACCACTGTTCCAAAGGGCATTGATATTGTCTTTTTATTCCACTGTAACCTCCATCACTCTTCCAAGGGGCATTGATATTGTCTTTTTATTCAACTGTAACCTCCACCACTCTTCTAAGGGGCATTGATATTGTCTATTTATTCCACTGTGGCCTCCACCACTCTTCCAAGGGGCATTCATATTGTCTTTTTAATCCACTGCGACCTCCAAAACTCTTCCAAGTGGAATTGATATTGTCTTTTTATTCCACTGCGACCTCCACCACTCTTCCAAGGGGCATTAAAACAGTTTTGATAAGCTACTGTGACCTCCTCGTCTCTTCCAAGGGGCATTAAAACCATCTGGTTAAACCACTCTGAACTCCACAGCTCTTCCAAGAGGCATTGATATTGTCTTTTTATTCAACTGTAACCTCCACCACTCTTCCAAGGGGCATTAAACCATCTGTTTAAACCACTCTGTACTACACAGCTCTCCAAGAGGCTTAGATATTGTCTTTTTATTCGACTGTAACCTCCATCACTCTTCCAAGGGGCATTGAAGTTGTCTCTGTTTTCCACTGCGACCTCCACCACTCTTCCAAGGGGCTTTGATATTGTCTTTTTTATCCACTGTGACCTCCACCACTCTTCCGATGGGCATTAAAACCGTCTTGTTATGCTACTGTGACCTCCACGTCCCTTCCACGGGGCATTGATATTGTCTTTTTATTCCATTGCGACCTCCACCACTCTTCCAAGGGGCATTAAAACCATCTTGTTAAGCTACTGTGACCTCCAAGCCTCTTTCAAGGGGCATTAAAACTGTCTGGTTAAACCGCTCTGAGCTCCACAGCTCTTCCAAGGGGCATTGACAATGTCTTTTTATTCCATTGTAACCTTCTGCACTCTTCCAAGTGCATTGATATTGCCTTTTTATTCCTCTGCGACGTTCACGACTCTTCCAAGGGGCATTAAAACCGTCTTGTTAAGCTACTGTGACCTCCAAGTTTAGTACACAGGGCATTGATATTGTCTTTTTAATCCACTGTAACCTCCACCACTCTTCCAAGGGGGATTGATATTGTCTTTTTATTCCACTGTAACTTCCACCAATCTTCCAAGGGGCATGGATATTGTCTTTTTATTCCACTGCGACCTCCACCACTCTTGTAAGGTGCATTGATATTGTCTTTTAAATCCACAACGATCTCCACCACTCTTCCAAGGGGTATTAAAACATTTTTGTTAAGCTACTGTGACCTCCACGTCTATTCTATGGTACATTAAAACTTTCTGGTTAAACCACTGTGAACTCCCCAGCTCTTCCAAGGGGCATTGATATTGTCTTTTTATTCCACTCTAACCTCCACCACTCTTCCGAGGGGCATTAATAATGTTTTTTTATTCCACTGTGACCTCCACGTCTCTTCCAAGGGGTACTGATATTGTATTTTTATTTAATTGGAACCTCCACCACTCTTTCAAGGGGCATTAAAATTGTCTTTTAATTCCACTGTAACCTCCACCATTCTTCCAAGGGACATTGATATTGTCTCTTTATTCCACTGTAACCTCCACCACTCTTCCAAGGGGCATTGATATTGTCTTTTTATTCCACTGTAACCTCCACCACTCTTCCAAGGTCATTGATATTGTCTTTTTAATTCACTGGGACCTCTACCACTACTCCAAGGGGCTTTAAAACAGTCTTGATAAGTTTCTGTGACCTCCACTTCTCTTCCAAGGGGCATTAAAACCGCATTGTTAAACCACTCTGAACTACACAGCTCTTCCAAGAGGCATTGATATTGTCTTTTTTTTCAATTGTAACCTTCAACACTCTTCCAAGGGGCATTGATATTGTCTTTTTTTTCCACTGCGACCTCCACCACTCTTCCAAGGGGATTTGATAGTCTTTTTAATCCACTGCGACCTCCACCACTCTTCCAAGGGGCATTAAAATGGTCTTGTTAAGCTACAGTGACCTCCACAACCCTTCCACGGGGCATTGATATTGTCTTTTTATTCCACTGCGACCTCTACCACTCTTCAAGGGGCATTGATATTGTCTTTTTAATCCACTGCGACCTCCACCACTCTTCTAAGGGAAATTGATATAGTCCTTTTTTTCCACTTTAACCTCCACCACTCTTCTAAGGGGCATTGATATTTTCTTTTTATTCCACTGCGACCTCCACCACTCTTCCAAGGGGCATTGATAATGACTTTTTAATCCACTGCGACCTCCACCACTCTTCCAAGGGGCATTGATATTTTCTTTTTAATCCACTGCGAACTCCACCACTCTTCCAACGGGCAATAAAACCGTCTTGTTATGCTACTGTGACGTCGACTTCTCCTCCAAGGGGCATTAAAACCATCTGATTAAACAACTCTGAACTCCACCACTCTTCCAAGGGGCATTGACATTGTCTTTTTATTCCACTGCGACCTCCACCACTCTTCCAAGGGGCATTAAAACCATATTGTTAAGCTACAGTGACCTCCACATTTCTTCCCCGGGGCATTGATATTGTCGTTTTATTCCACTGTAACCTCCACCAATCTTCCAAGGGGCATTGATATTGTTTTTTTATTCCACTGCGACCTCCTCCACTCTTCCAATGGGCATTAAAACCGTCTTGTTAAGTTACTGTGACCTCCACATCTCTTCCAAGGAGCGTTAAAACCATCTGGTTATACCACTCTGAACTCCACAGCTCTTCCAAGGGGCACTATTATTGTCTTTTTATTCCACTGTAACCTCCACCACTCTTCCAAGGGGCATTGATATTGTCTTTTTATTCCACTGCGACCTCCACCAGTCCTCCAAGAGGCATTAAAACCATCTTGTTAAGCTACTGTGACCTCCACATCTCTTCCACGGGGCATTGAAATTGTCTTTTTATTCCACTGTAACCTCCACCACTCGTCCAAGGGGCATTGATATTGTCTTTTTATTCCACTGCGACCTCCACCACTCTTCCAAGGGGCATTGATAATGTCTTTTTATTCCACTGCGACCTCCACCACTCTTCCAAGGCTCATTGATATTGTCATTTTAATCCACTGCGACCTCCACCACTCTTCCAAGGGGCATTAAAACCGTCTTTTTAAGCTATTGTGACGTCCACATCTCTTCCATGGGGCATTGATATTGTCTTTTTATATAACTGTAACCTCCACCACTGTTCCAAAGGGCATTGATATTGTCTTTTTATTCCACTGTAACCTCCATCACTCTTCCAAGGGGCATTGATATTGTCTTTTTATTCAACTGTAACCTCCACCACTCTTCTAAGGGGCATTGATTTTGTCTATTTATTCCACTGTGGCCTCCACCACTCTTCCAAGGGGCATTCATATTGTCTTTTTAATCCACTGCGACCTCCAAAACTCTTCCAAGTGGAATTGATATTGTCTTTTTATTCCACTGCGACCTCCACCACTCTTCCAAGGGGCATTAAAACAGTTTTGATAAGCTACTGTGACCTCCTCGTCTCTTCCAAGGGGCATTAAAACCATCTGGTTAAACCACTCTGAACTCCACAGCTCTTCCAAGAGGCATTGATATTGTCTTTTTATTCAACTGTAACCTCCACCACTCTTCCAAGGGGCATTAAACCATCTGTTTAAACCACTCTGTACTACACAGCTCTCCAAGAGGCTTAGATATTGTCTTTTTATTCGACTGTAACCTCCACCACTCTTCCAAGGGGCATTGAAGTTGTCTCTGTTTTCCACTGCGACCTCCACCACTCTTCCAAGGGGCTTTGATATTGTCTTTTTTATCCACTGTGACCTCCACCACTCTTCCGATGGGCATTAAAACCGTCTTGTTATGCTACTGTGACCTCCACGTCCCTTCCACGGGGCATTGATATTGTCTTTTTATTCCATTGCGACCTCCACCACTCTTCCAAGGGGCATTAAAACCATCTTGTTAAGCTACTGTGACCTCCAAGTCTCTTTCAAGGGGCATTAAAACTGTCTGGTTAAACCGCTCTGAGCTCCACAGCTCTTCCAAGGGGCATTGACAATGTCTTTTTATTCCATTGTAACCTTCTGCACTCTTCCAAGTGCATTGATATTGCCTTTTTATTCCTCTGCGACGTTCACGACTCTTCCAAGGGGCATTAAAACCGTCTTGTTAAGCTACTGTGACCTCCAAGTTTAGTACACAGGGCATTGATATTGTCTTTTTTATCCACTGTAACCTCCACCACTCTTCCAAGGGGGATTGATATTGTCTTTTTATTCCACTGTAACTTCCACCAATCTTCCAAGGGGCATGGATATTGTCTTTTTATTCCACTGCGACCTCCACCACTCTTGTAAGGTGCATTGATATTGTCTTTTAAATCCACAACGATCTCCACCACTCTTCCAAGGGGTATTAAAACATTTTTGTTAAGCTACTGTGACCTCCACGTCTATTCTATGGTACATTAAAACTTTCTGGTTAAACCACTGTGAACTCCCCAGCTCTTCCAAGGGGCATTGATATTGTCTTTTTATTCCACTCTAACCTCCACCACTCTTCCGAGGGGCATTAATAATGTTTTTTTATTCCACTGTGACCTCCACGTCTCTTCCAAGGGGTACTGATATTGTATTTTTATTTAATTGGAACCTCCACCACTCTTTCAAGGGCATTAAAATTGTCTTTTTATTCCACTGTAACCTCCATCATTCCTCCAAGGGACATTGATATTGTCTCTTTATTCCACTGTAACCTCCACCACTCTTCCAAGGGGCATTGATATTGTCTTTTTATTCCACTGTAACCTCCACCACTCTTCCAAGGGCATTGATATTGTCTTTTTAATTCACTGGGACCTCTACCACTACTCCAAGGGGCTTTAAAACAGTCTTGATAAGTTTCTGTGACCTCCACTTCTCTTCCAAGGGGCATTAAAACCGCATTGTTAAACCACTCTGAACTACACAGCTCTTCCAAGAGGCATTGATATTGTCTTTTTTTTCAATTGTAACCTTCAACACTCTTCCAAGGGGCATTGATATTGTCTTTTTTTTCCACTGCGACCTCCACCACTCTTCCAAGGGGATTTGATAGTCTTTTTAATCCACTGCGACCTCCACCACTCTTCCAAGGGGCATTAAAATGGTCTTGTTAAGCTACAGTGACCTCCACAACCCTTCCACGGGGCATTGATATTGTCTTTTTATTCCACTGCGACCTCTACCACTCTTCCAAGGGGCATTGATATTGTCTTTTTAATCCACTGCGACCTCCACCACTCTTCTAAGGGAAATTGATATAGTCCTTTTTTTCCACTTTAACCTCCACCACTCTTCTAAGGGGCATTGATATTTTCTTTTTATTCCACTGCGACCTCCACCACTCTTCCAAGGGGCATTGATAATGACTTTTTAATCCACTGCGACCTCCACCACTCTTCCAAGGGGCATTAACACCGTCTTGCTAAGCTACTGTGACCTCCACGTCTCTTCCAAGTGGCATTAAAAGCGTCAATTTAAACCACTCTGAACTCCACAGCTCTTGCAAGAGGCATTGATATTGTCTTTTTATTCCACTGTAACCTCCACCACTCTTCCAAGGGGCATTGATTTTGTCTTTTTAATCCACTGCGACCTCCATCTCTCTACAAAGAAGCATTAAAACAGTCTTGTTAAGCTACTGTGACCTCCTCGTCTCTTCCAAGGGCCATTAAAACCGTCTGGTTAAACACTCTGAACTCCACAGCTCTTACAAGAGCATTGATATTGTCTTTTTATTCGCCCATAACATCCACCACTATTCCAAGCGGCATTGATATTGTCTTTTTATTCCACTGCGACCTCCACCACTCTTCCAAGGGTCATTGATATTGTCTTTTTAGTCAACTGCGACCTCCACCTCTTTTCCAAGGGGTATTAAAACCGTCTTGTGAAACTACTGTGATCTTCACATCCCTTCCACGGGGCATTGATATTGTCTTTTTATAACACTGCGACCTCCACCACTCTTCCAAGGGGCATTGATATTGTCTTTTTAATCCACTGCGACCTCCACCACTCTTCCAAGGAGCATTGATATTGTCTTTTTAATCCACTGTGACCTCCACGTCTCTTCAAAGGGGCATTAGAACCGTCAATTGAAACCACTCTGAGCTCAACAGCTCTTCCAAGGAGCACTGGTATTGTCTTTTTATTCCACTCTAACTTCCACCACTCTTCCAAGGGGCATTGACATTGTCTATTTATTCCACTGCGACCTCCACAACTCTTCCAAGGGGCATTAAAACCATCTTGTTAAGCTACAGTGACCTCCACAACTCTTCCATGGGGCATTGATATTGTCTTTTTATTCCACTGTAACCTCCACCACTCTTCCAAGGGGCATTGATTTTGTCTTTTTATTCCATTGCGACCTCTACCACTCTTCCAATGGGCATTGATATTGTCTTATTAATCCACTGCAACCTCCACCACTCTTCCAAGGGGCATTAAAACAGTCTTGTTAAGCTACTGTGACCTCCACGTCAATTCCACGGGGCATTGATATTGTCTTTTTATTCCACTGCGACCTCCACCACTCTTCCAAGGGGCATTGATATTGTCTTTTTAATCCACTGCGAACTCCACCACTCTTTCAAGGGGCATTAAAACCGTCTTGTTAAGCTACTCTGACGTCGACTTCTCCTCCAAGGGGCATTAAAACCATCTGGTTAAACAACTCTGAACTCCACAGCTCTTCCAAGGGGCATTTGTATTGTCTTTTTATTCCACTCTAGCCTCCACCACTCTTCCAAGGGGCATTGACATTGTCTTTTTATTCCACTGTGACCTCCACCACTCTTCCAAGGGGCATTAAAACCATATTGTTAAGATACAGTGACCTCCACATTTCTTCCACGGGGCATTGATATTGTCTTTTTATTCCACTGTAACCTCCACCAATCTTCCAAGGGGCATTGATATTGTTTTTTTATTCCACTGCGACCTCCACCACTCTTCCAAGGGGCATTAAAACCGTCTTGCTAAGTTACTGTGACCTCCACGTCTCTTCCAAGCAGCGTTAAAATCGTCTGGTTTTACCACTCTGAACTCTACAGCTCTTCCAAGGGGCACTATTATTGTCTTTTTATTCCACTGTAACCTCCACCACTCTTCCAAGGGGCATTGATATTGTGTTTTTATTCCACTGCGACCTCCTCCAGTCCTCCAAGACGCATTAAAACCGTCTTGTTAAGCTACTGTGACCTCCACGTCTCTTCCACGGGGCATTGAAATTGTCTTTTTATTCCACTGTAACCTCCACCACTCGTCCAAGGGGCATTGATATTGTCTTTTTATTCCACTGCGACCTCCACCACTCTTCCAAGGGGCATTGATAATGTATTTTTATTCCACTGCGACCTCCACCACTCTTCCAAGGCTCATTGATATTGTCATTTTAATCCACTGCGACCTCCACCACTCTTCCAAGGGGCATTAAAACCGTCTTTTTAAGCTATTGTGACGTCCACATCTCTTCCATGGGGCATTGATATTGTCTTTTTATATAACTGTAACCTCCACCACTGTTCCAAAGGGCATTGATATTGTCTTTTTATTCCACTGTAACCTCCATCACTCTTCCAAGGGGCATTGATATTGTCTTTTTATTCAACTGTAACCTCCACCACTCTTCTAAGGGGCATTGATATTGTCTATTTATTCCACTGTGGCCTCCACCACTCTTCCAAGGGGCATTCATATTGTCTTTTTAATCCACTGCGACCTCCAAAACTCTTCCAAGTGGAATTGATATTGTCTTTTTATTCCACTGCGACCTCCACCACTCTTCCAAGGGGCATTAAAACAGTTTTGATAAGCTACTGTGACCTCCTCGTCTCTTCCAAGGGGCATTAAAACCATCTGGTTAAACCACTCTGAACTCCACAGCTCTTCCAAGAGGCATTGATATTGTCTTTTTATTCAACTGTAACCTCCACCACTCTTCCAAGGGGCATTAAACCATCTGTTTAAACCACTCTGTACTACACAGCTCTCCAAGAGGCTTAGATATTGTCTTTTTATTCGACTGTAACCTCCACCACTCTTCCAAGGGGCATTGAAGTTGTCTCTGTTTTCCACTGCGACCTCCACCACTCTTCCAAGGGGCTTTGATATTGTCTTTTTTATCCACTGTGACCTCCACCACTCTTCCGATGGGCATTAAAACCGTCTTGTTATGCTACTGTGACCTCCACGTCCCTTCCACGGGGCATTGATATTGTCTTTTTATTCCATTGCGACCTCCACCACTCTTCCAAGGGGCATTAAAACCATCTTGTTAAGCTACTGTGACCTCCAAGTCTCTTTCAAGGGGCATTAAAACTGTCTGGTTAAACCGCTCTGAGCTCCACAGCTCTTCCAAGGGGCATTGACAATGTCTTTTTATTCCATTGTAACCTTCTGCACTCTTCCAAGTGCATTGATATTGCCTTTTTATTCCTCTGCGACGTTCACGACTCTTCCAAGGGGCATTAAAACCGTCTTGTTAAGCTACTGTGACCTCCAAGTTTAGTACACAGGGCATTGATATTGTCTTTTTAATCCACTGTAACCTCCACCACTCTTCCAAGGGGGATTGATATTGTCTTTTTATTCCACTGTAACTTCCACCAATCTTCCAAGGGGCATGGATATTGTCTTTTTATTCCACTGCGACCTCCACCACTCTTGTAAGGTGCATTGATATTGTCTTTTAAATCCACAACGATCTCCACCACTCTTCCAAGGGGTATTAAAACATTTTTGTTAAGCTACTGTGACCTCCACGTCTATTCTATGGTACATTAAAACTTTCTGGTTAAACCACTGTGAACTCCCCAGCTCTTCCAAGGGGCATTGATATTGTCTTTTTATTCCACTCTAACCTCCACCACTCTTCCGAGGGGCATTAATAATGTTTTTTTATTCCACTGTGACCTCCACGTCTCTTCCAAGGGGTACTGATATTGTATTTTTATTTAATTGGAACCTCCACCACTCTTTCAAGGGCATTAAAATTGTCTTTTTATTCCACTGTAACCTCCATCATTCCTCCAAGGGACATTGATATTGTCTCTTTATTCCACTGTAACCTCCACCACTCTTCCAAGGGGCATTGATATTGTCTTTTTTTTCCACTGTAACCTCCACCACTCTTCCAAGGGCATTGATATTGTCTTTTTAATTCACTGGGACCTCTACCACTACTCCAAGGGGCTTTAAAACAGTCTTGATAAGTTTCTGTGACCTCCACTTCTCTTCCAAGGGGCATTAAAACCGCATTGTTAAACCACTCTGAACTACACAGCTCTTCCAAGAGGCATTGATATTGTCTTTTTTTTCAATTGTAACCTTCAACACTCTTCCAAGGGGCATTGATATTGTCTTTTTTTTCCACTGCGACCTCCACCACTCTTCCAAGGGGATTTGATAGTCTTTTTAATCCACTGCGACCTCCACCACTCTTCCAAGGGGCATTAAAATGGTCTTGTTAAGCTACAGTGACCTCCACAACCCTTTCACGGGGCATTGATATTGTCTTTTTATTCCACTGCGACCTCTACCACTCTTCCAAGGGGCATTGATATTGTCTTTTTAATCCACTGCGACCTCCACCACTCTTCTAAGGGAAATTGATATAGTCCTTTTTTTCCACTTTAACCTCCACCACTCTTCTAAGGGGCATTGATATTTTCTTTTTATTCCACTGCGACCTCCACCACTCTTCCAAGGGGCATTGATAATGACTTTTTAATCCACTGCGACCTCCACCACTCTTCCAAGGGGCATTAACACCGTCTTGCTAAGCTACTGTGACCTCCACGTCTCTTCCAAGTGGCATTAAAAGCGTCAATTTAAACCACTCTGAACTCCACAGCTCTTGCAAGAGGCATTGATATTGTCTTTTTATTCCACTGTAACCTCCACCACTCTTCCAAGGGGCATTGATTTTGTCTTTTTAATCCACTGCGACCTCCATCTCTCTACAAAGAAGCATTAAAACAGTCTTGTTAAGCTACTGTGACCTCCTCGTCTCTTCCAAGGGCCATTAAAACCGTCTGGTTAAACACTCTGAACTCCACAGCTCTTACAAGAGCATTGATATTGTCTTTTTATTCGCCCATAACATCCACCACTATTCCAAGCGGCATTGATATTGTCTTTTTATTCCACTGCGACCTCCACCACTCTTCCAAGGGTCATTGATATTGTCTTTTTAGTCAACTGCGACCTCCACCTCTTTTCCAAGGGGTATTAAAACCGTCTTGTGAAACTACTGTGATCTTCACATCCCTTCCACGGGGCATTGATATTGTCTTTTTATAACACTGCGACCTCCACCACTCTTCCAAGGGGCATTGATATTGTCTTTTTAATCCACTGCGACCTCCACCACTCTTCCAAGGAGCATTGATATTGTCTTTTTAATCCACTGTGACCTCCACGTCTCTTCAAAGGGGCATTAGAACCGTCAATTGAAACCACTCTGAGCTCAACAGCTCTTCCAAGGAGCACTGGTATTGTCTTTTTATTCCACTCTAACTTCCACCACTCTTCCAAGGGGCATTGACATTGTCTATTTATTCCACTGCGACCTCCACAACTCTTCCAAGGGGCATTAAAACCATCTTGTTAAGCTACAGTGACCTCCACAACTCTTCCATGGGGCATTGATATTGTCTTTTTATTCCACTGTAACCTCCACCACTCTTCCAAGGGGCATTGATTTTGTCTTTTTATTCCATTGCGACCTCTACCACTCTTCCAATGGGCATTGATATTGTCTTATTAATCCACTGCAACCTCCACCACTCTTCCAAGGGGCATTAAAACAGTCTTGTTAAGCTACTGTGACCTCCACGTCAATTCCACGGGGCATTGATATTGTCTTTTTATTCCACTGCGACCTCCACCACTCTTCCAAGGGGCATTGATATTGTCTTTTTAATCCACTGCGAACTCCACCACTCTTTCAAGGGGCATTAAAACCGTCTTGTTAAGCTACTCTGACGTCGACTTCTCCTCCAAGGGGCATTAAAACCATCTGGTTAAACAACTCTGAACTCCACAGCTCTTCCAAGGGGCATTTGTATTGTCTTTTTATTCCACTCTAGCCTCCACCACTCTTCCAAGGGGCATTGACATTGTCTTTTTATTCCACTGTGACCTCCACCACTCTTCCAAGGGGCATTAAAACCATATTGTTAAGATACAGTGACCTCCACATTTCTTCCACGGGGCATTGATATTGTCTTTTTATTCCACTGTAACCTCCACCAATCTTCCAAGGGGCATTGATATTGTTTTTTTATTCCACTGCGACCTCCACCACTCTTCCAAGGGGCATTAAAACCGTCTTGCTAAGTTACTGTGACCTCCACGTCTCTTCCAAGCAGCGTTAAAATCGTCTGGTTTTACCACTCTGAACTCTACAGCTCTTCCAAGGGGCACTATTATTGTCTTTTTATTCCACTGTAACCTCCACCACTCTTCCAAGGGGCATTGATATTGTGTTTTTATTCCACTGCGACCTCCTCCAGTCCTCCAAGACGCATTAAAACCGTCTTGTTAAGCTACTGTGACCTCCACGTCTCTTCCACGGGGCATTGAAATTGTCTTTTTATTCCACTGTAACCTCCACCACTCGTCCAAGGGGCATTGATATTGTCTTTTTATTCCACTGCGACCTCCACCACTCTTCCAAGGGGCATTGATAATGTATTTTTATTCCACTGCGAGCTCCACCACTCTTCCAAGGCTCATTGATATTGTCTTTTTAATCCACTGTAACCTCCACCACTCTTCTAAGGGGCATTGATATTTTCTTTTTATTCCACTGCGACCTCCACCACTCTTCCATGGGGCATCGATAATGTTTTTTTAATCCACTGCGACCTCCACCACTCTTCCAAGGGGCATTAAAACCGTCTTGTTTAGCTACTGTGACCTCCAAGTTTCTTCCAAGGGGCAATAAAAACGTCTGGTTAAACCGCTCTGAGCTCCACAGCTCTTCCAAGGGGTATTGACAAGGTCTTTTTATTCCATTGTAACCTCCACCACTCTTCCAAGGGGCATTGATATTGTCTTTTTATTCCACTGTGACCTCCACCTCTCTTCCAAGGGGCAATAAAACCATCTTGTTAAGCTACTGTGACCTCCAAGTCTCTTCCACGAGGCATTGATATTGTCTTTTTATTCCACTGCGACCTCCACATCTCTTCCAAGTGGAATTGATATTGTCTTTTTATTCCACTGCGACCTCCACCACTCTTCTAAGGGGCATTGATATTGTCTTTTTAATCCACTACGACCTCCACCACTCTTCCAAGGGGCATTAAAACAGTTTTGATAAGCTACTGTGACCTCCACGTCTCTTCCAAGGAGCATTAAAACCGTCTGGTTAAATCACTCTGAACTCCACAGCTCTTGCAAGAGCCATTGATATTGTCTTTTTATTCCACTGTAACGTCCACCACCCTTCCAAGGGGCATTGATTTTGTCTTTTTAATCCACTGCTACCTCCATCACTCTTCCAAGAAGCATTAAAACCGTCTTTTTTAGCTGCTGTGACCTCCACGTCTATTCCACGGTGCCTTAAAACCTTCTAGTTAAACCACTGTGAACTCCACAGCTCTTCCAAGGGGCATTGATATTGTCTTTTTATTCCACTGTAACCTCCACCACTCTTCCAAGGGGCATTGATATTGTCTTTTTATTTTACTGTGACCTCCACCACTCTTCCAAGGGGCATTAATATTGTTTTTTTATTCCACTGCGACCTCCACCACTCTTCCAAGGGGCATTGATATTGTATTTTTATTCCACAGCGACCTCCACCTCTCTTCCAAGGGGCATTAAAACCATCTTGTTAAGCTACTGTGACCTCCAAGTCTGTTCCACGAAGCATTGATATCGTGTTTTTATTCCACTGCGACCTCCACATCTCTTCCAAGGGGAATTGATATTGTCTTTTTATTCCACTGCGACCTCCACCACTCTTCGAAGGGGCATTAAAACAGTCTTGATAAGCTACTGTGACCTCCACGTCTCTTCCAAGGGGCATTACACCGTCTGGTTAAACCACTCTGTACTCCACAGCTCTTCCAAGAGGCAATGATATTGTCTTTTTTATCCACTGCGACCTCCACCACTCTTCCAATGGGCATTAAAACCGTCTTGTTATGCTACTGTGACCTCCACGTCCCTTTCACGGGGCACTGATATTGTCTTTTTATTCCATTGCGACCTCCACCACTCTTCCAAGGGGCATTAAACCAGTCTTGTTAAACCGCTCTGAGCTCCACAGCTCTTCCAAGGGGCATTGACAATGTCTTTTTATTCCATTGTAACCTTCTGCACTCTTCCAAGTGCATTGATATTGTCTTTTTATTCCTCTGCGACCTCCACGACTCTTCCAAGGGGCATTAAAACCATCTTGTTAAGCTACTGTGACCTCCAAGTTTCTTACACAGGGCATTGATATTGTCTTTTTATTCCACTGTAGCCTCCACCACTCTTCCAAGGGGCATTGATATTGTTTTTCATTCCACTGTAACCTCCACCAATCTTCCAAGGGGCATTGATATTGTCTTTTTATTCCACTGCGACCTCCACCACTCATCTAAGGTGCTTTGATATTGTCTTTTAAATCCACAACGATCTCCACCACTCTACCAAGGGGCATTAAAACAGTCTTGTTAAGCTACTGTGACCTCCTTGTCTCTACCAAGGGGCATTAAAACCGTCTGGTTAAATACTCTGAACTCCACAGCTCTTACAAGAGGCATTGATATTGTCTTTTTATTCCACTGTAACCTCCACCACTCTTCCAAGGGGCATTGATTTTGTCTTTTTATTCCACTGCGAACTCCACCACTCTTCCAATGGGCATTGTTATTGTCTTTTTAATCCCCTGCAACCTCCACCACTCTTCCAAGGGGCATTAAAACCACCTTGTTAAGCTACTGTGGCCTCCACGTCAATTCACGGGGAATTGATATTGTCTTTTTATTCCACTGCGACCTCCACCACTCTTCCAAGGGGCATTGATATTGTCTTTTTAATCCACTGCGAACTCCACCACTCTTCAAAGGGGCATTAAAACTGTCTTGTTATGCTACTGTGACGTCGACTTCTCCTCCAAGGGGCATTAAAACCATCTGGTTAAACAACTCTGAACTCCATAGCTCTTGTCTTTTTATTCCACTCTAACGTCCACCACTCTTCCAAGGGGCATTGACATTGTCTTTTTATTCCACTGCGACCTCCACCACTCTTCCAAGGGGCATTGAAACCATATTGTTAAGCTACAGTGACCTCCACATTGCTTCCACGGGGCATTGATATTGTCTTTTTATTCCACTGTAACCTCCACCAATCTTCCAAGGTGCATTGATATTGTTTTTTTATTCCACTGCGACCTCCACCACTCTTCTAAGGGGCATTAAAACCGTCTTGTTAAGTTACTTTGACCTCCACGTCTCTTCCAAGGAGCATTAAAACCATCTGGTTATACCACTCTGAACTCCACAGTTCTTCCAAGGGGCACTATTATTGTCTTTTTATTCCACTGTAACCTCAACCACTCTTCCAAGGGGCATTGATATTGTCTTTTTATTCCACTGCGACCTCCACCAGTCCTCCAAAATGCATTAAAACCGTCTTGTTAAGCTACTGTGACCTCCACGTCTCTTCCACGGGCATGGAAATTGTCTTTTTATTCCACTGTAACCTCCACCACTCGTCCAAGGGGCATTGATATTGTCTTTTTATTCCACTGCGACCTCCACCACTCTTCCTTGGGGCATTGATAATGTCGTTTTATTCCACTGCGACCTCCACCACTTTGGAAGTGGTACATTGCTGGAAAAGGAAAAAAAAAAAAAAACTCTTTAAATCTTAGTTTACGATTGTGAACGAGCTGCGTATGTCCGGAGCTTAAGTGCGAACGAAAGTAAGTGTGTGACTTGTTTTTCAGTGAAGAGGTATTGGGAATCGTGCAGAAAATACCTGTGTGAATTGCGGTGAGTGCTGCATTGTGACCTGCTGAGTGCTTTTCTACCTGTTTAGATTTATTGGGCTTTTTAACACGTATTTTCTCACTACAGTTTTAGTTTCTTAGTTTACTACCTGTGTATTTAAGGGTTAACTACATTGCACTAAAATCCTGAGGTGTAGATTTACTCACAAGGGGTTAATTAAGGGGAAGGGGTCATAATTAGGGTTTATAAGGGGCAGCTTGTTGGGCATCAAGTCCTTTGGAAGTGCATTGAGGTGAAGGGTACATTGCTGGAAAAGGAAAAAAAAAAAAAAACTCTTTAAATCTCTTAGTTTGCGAGTGTGAACGAGCTGCGTGTGTCCAGAGCGTAAGTGCGAACGAAAGTAAGTGTGTGACTTGTTTTTCAGTGACTTTGGATTCAGGGAGTTTGGAAGGGAGGACTTAGGACTGAATTGCTGACTTTATTTCATTCTTTCTTTACTTTACTTTTTACTTAATTAATCCACCTGACCTACTTAGCTGATTCCCCCGTCCATACTTGATAATTAATTGATCCCCCGTCCATACTTAACTGATCCCCCGTCGATATCTAATTGATACACTTGCACATCCCTAATTGATCCCCGTCCATGCACCTATATATAAATAATTGCGTTTTGTACTTGTATATATATACTGACTGTATCCCCATATTTAGAATGACGTCCATGTTGGCCGGAGCCGTGCAGTGTACATCTTGCGCAATGTATGCATTCTGTGAGCAACCGCTCGAGGATCCATACTGCTGCGAGAGATGTGAGCATACCATGCACTTGGAAGCCCAAATTCTGGATCTAAGTGCTCAGATAGCGATACTGAGGAGCATCGACAACATGGAACGGAGTTTGCTGCTCACCGAGCAGACACTCAATGGGTCAATACTGGGGGTGGAGCATAGAGGGGAAGTGCAGGCTGAACAGGCAGGGAGCTGGATAACAGTTAGGAGGGATAGAGGGAAGAAGTATAGGAAGGCTGGTTCAGAACCGGCATTATTGGAGCACGACAGATCCTCTGACCGCCGGGGGAGTGTTTGCTCCAGTAATGAGGGGGAGGGGGGAAGTGTAGGGCAGGCAAGACAGGTTCTGGTAGTGGGTGACTCTATTATTAGGGGGACAGACAGGGCAATCTGTCACAAAGACCGGGATCGCCGAACGGTGTGCTGCCTCCCTGGCGCTCGAGTCCGGCACATCGTGGATCGGGTTGACAGGTTACTGGGTGGGGCTGGCGAAGACCCAGCGGTCATGGTCCACATCGGCACCAATGACAAAGTGAGTGGTAGATGGAGGGTCCTTAAAAATGATTTCAGGGACCTAGGTAGGAAGCTTAGGGCAAGGACCTCCAAGGTAGTTTTCTCAGAAATACTACCAATCCCGCGAGCCACACAGGAGCGCCAATGGGAAGTTAGGGAGGTGAATAAGTGGCTAAAGAGTTGGTGCAAGGCAGAAGGGTTTGGGTTCATGGAGAACTGGGCCGACTTCGCGGTCGGCTACAAGCTCTACCGTAGGGACGGGCTGCACCTCAATGGGGAGGGTGCAGCGGTGCTGGGGAAGAAGATGGCTAATAGGTTGGAGGAGTTTTTAAACTAGAGACGGGGGGGGGAAACCAAGGAAATAGGTGGGATGTGAGGCAAGCAAGGGGGAAGGGGAGAAGTGAATATAATGAGGGTGGAGAGGGGGGTGGGGATAGTACAGTTAGATCGTTAGAGAAGAATAGGATGCTAAATAACCCCAATGTTTTATCTTGCATGCTGACCAACGCAAGAGGCCTGACCAATAAGGCGGATGAGCTGCGGGCGCTTATATCGGAGGAGAGGTATGACATCGTAGGTATAACAGAGACTTGGCTAGATGATAGCTACGACTGGGCGGTAAATTTATTAGATTATAGTTTATTTAGAAGGGACCGGAAACAGGGGAAAGGCGGAGGAGTCTGCTTATATGTAAAGTCATGTCTAAAACCCAGACTAAGGGAAGATATAGGAGAGGGAGAAGAGGGGGTCGAGTCCATGTGGGTAGAGATAAAGGGGGCAAAAAATAATAATAAAATATTACTGGGGGTCTGCTATAAGCCACCAAATATAACAGAGGAGAATGAGAAACTGCTATTAGGACAAATAGACAAAGTAGCAAAAAATAATGAAGTGATTGTAATGGGGGATTTCAACTACCCGGATATTGACTGGGAAACTGAAACCTGTAGATCTCAGAAAGGAAAAAGGTTCTTGACAAATATTAAGGATAATTATCTCTCCCAACTAGTGCAGGAACCAACGAGAGGGAAGGCCGTGTTGGACTTAATATTGACTAATAGGCCTGATAGAATAACTGAGGTACAGATAGGGGGGCACCTAGGTAATAGCGATCATAATATTATCAATTTCAAAATGCCCTTCAGTAGGGTTATCAATAAGGGAACAACTAAAACATTAAACTTTAGGAGGGCGAAGTTTGATCAGCTGATAGAAAACCTTCAACTTATTGACTGGGACAAAGTTCTTAATCAATGGATACGAATAGTAAATGGGAAACCTTCAAAAGAATTCTGAATACTCAGTGTGAGAGGTATATACCGTATGGGAATAAAAGGGCCCGAAATAAGAGGAAACCAATATGGTTGAACAAGAACGTAAAAGGGGCGTTAAATAGCAAAAAAGAGGCATTCAAGAGATTAAAACAGGAAAACAGTAAGGAGGCACTAATGTGTTACAAGGAAAAAACGAGAACCTGTAAAAAACAAATAAAAATAGCGAAGGAGGAAACAGAGAAACGTATTGCTAGGGAAAGTAGATCAAATCCCAAACTGTTCTTTACGTATATAAATAGTAAAAGGATTAAATCGGATAATATTGGACCGATAAAAAGTGATGAAGGCAAAATCATAGAGAAAGATGAGGATAAAGCTAATCTATTAAATAATTTTTTTTCGACAACATTCACAAAGGAAATAGAACTAACAGGAGAAATGAGAAGTGACAAGCTTAATCCTCCACTAAGTATGACTAATCTAACCCAAGTTGAGGTACAGAAACGCCTCAGTAACATTAAAATAAACAAATCACCAGGACCTGATGGCATACACCCACGGGTACTAAGGGAACTAAGTAATGTGATAGACAGACCGTTATATCTTATATTTAAGGACTCTGTTGAGACTGGGTCTGTGCCACTTGATTGGCGACAGGCGAATGTAGTGCCAATGTTCAAAAAGGGAGCGAAAAGTGACACCGGAAACTATCGGCCGGTGAGTCTGACGTCCGTTGTGGGCAAAATTTTTGAAAGCTTCATTAAAGAGGCAATTACGGAGCATCTTGATGCTAATAATCTTTTAATCCCGAACCAACATGGATTCATGAGGAATCGCTCCTGCCAAACAAACCTGATTGACTTCTACGAGGAGGTTAGCTCTCGAGTAGATCAGGGGGAACCAGTGGATGTCGTGTATCTCGACTTCTCAAAAGCGTTCGATAGCGTGCCACATAATAGGTTGGTATACAAAATAAGAATGATGGGGCTGGGAGAAAATGTCTGCAAGTGGGTAGCTAACTGGCTAAAGGATAGAAGGCAGAGGGTGGTTATAAATGGAATATTCTCAGATTGGGTAAGCGTCACTAGTAGGGTACCACAGGGGTCTGTACTAGGCCCAGTGTTATTTAATATCTTTATTAACGACATAGTCAACGGGATAAATAGTAAAATATCAATATTTGCAGATGACACAAAGTTATGTAAAACAATTAATACAAAAGAGGACAGTGCAGACCTACAGAGTGATTTGGATAAGCTGGGTAGGTGGAGCATTAAATGGCAAATGAGGTTTAACGAGGAGAAATGTAAGGTCATACATATGGGAAGGAAAAATGGAAGTCACCAGTACTCACTGAATGGGAAATCATTGGGGAATTCAGAGATGGAGAAGGACTTGGGCATCTTGATTGATAGCAAACTAAATTGGAGTGAGCAAAGTCAGGCCGCTGCTGTAAGGGCAAACAGGGTAATGGGATGTATCAGAAGAGGTATAGCTGCAAAGGATGAGAACATTGTTCTTCCACTGTACAAAGCACTGGTCAGACCACACTTGGAATACTGTGCTCAGTTATGGGCCCCAATATATAGAAAGGATATAAATGAGCTTGAAAAGGTACAAAGGAGGGCAACAAAATTAATAAAGGGAATGGAGGGACTGCAATACCTAGAGAGGTTGGCAAAACTAGGACTATTCAGCCTGGAAAAGAGAAGGTTGAGGGGGGACATAATAAATGTGTACAAATATGTTAGGGGACAGTATAGAGATCTTTCCCGGGATTTGTTCAAAAGGAGGGATATTACGGTAACAAGAGGGCACTCACTAAGACTGGAAGAGAAAAGGTTTCAGCACCAGCATAGGAAGGGGTTCTTTACGGTAAGAGCAGTGAGAATATGGAATTCACTGAGTGAGGAGACGGTAATGTCGGATTCACTACACCAGTTCAAGCGGGGACTGGATGCATTTCTAGATACCAGGCAGATTTCAGCATATACTTATAAATAAAATAAAATAGTAGGTTGATACAGGGATTTATTCTGACTGCTGGTTTCAGAGTCGGGAGGGAATTTTTCCTCAGGTGAAGATTGGCTAAATCATTTGGGGTTTTTGCCCTCCTCTGGATCAACTTTAGCAATTACAGAACTAACAGGTCGAACTTGATGGACGCAAGTCTTTATTCGGCTTTACTAACTATGTAACTATGTAACTATATAAAACCTTCTGGCTAAACCACTGTGAACTCCACAGCTCTTCCAAGGGGCAATGATATTGTCTTTTTATTTTACTGCGACCTCCACCACTCTTCCAAGGGGCATTGATATTGTCTTTTTATTCCATTGCGACCTCTACCACTCTTCCAAGGGGCATCAAAACCTTTTGCTATGCTACTGTGACGTCGACTTCTCTTCCAATGGGCATTAAAACCATCTGGTTAAACCACTCTGAACTCCACAGCTCTTCCAAGGGGCATTTGTAGTCTTTTTATTCCACTCTAACCTCCACCACTCTTCCAAGGGGCATTGACATTGTCTTTTTATTTCACTGCGACCTCCACCACTCTTCCAAGGGGCATTAAAACCATATTGTTAAGCTACAGTGACCTCCACATCTCTTCCACGGGGCATTGATATTGTCTTTTTATTCCAATGCGACCTCCACCACTCTTCCAAGAGGCATTAAAACCGTCTTGTTAAGTTACTGAGACCTCCACGTCTCTTCCAAGGAGCGTTAAAACCGTCTGGTTTTACCACTCTGAACTCCACAGCTCTTCCAAGGGGCATTGTTATTGTCTTTTTATTCCACTGTAACCTCCACCACTCTTCCAAGGGGCATTGATATTGTCTTTTTATTCCACAACGACCTCCACCAGTCCTCCAAGAGGCATTAAAAACGTCTTGTTAAGCTACTGTGACCTCCACGTCTCTTCCACGGGGCATTGAAATTGTCTTTTTATTCCACTGTAACCTCCACCTCTCGTCCAAGGGGCATTGATATTGTCTTTTTATTCCACTGCGACCTCTACCACTCTTCCAAGGTGCATTGATAATATCTTTTTATTCCACTGCTACCTCCACCACTCTTTCAAGGCTCATTTGATATTGTCTTTTTAATCCACTGCGACCTCCACCACTCTTCCAAGGGGCATTAAAACCGTCAATTTAAACAACTCTCAACTCCACAGCTCTTGCAAGGGGCTTTGATATTGTTTTTTATTCCACTGTAACCTCCAGCACTCTTCCTAGGGGCATTGATAGTACCTTTTTAATCCACTGCGACCTCCACCACTCTTCCAAGGGACATTGATATTGTCTTTTTATTCCACTGCAACCTTCACCCCTCTTCCAAGGATCATTGATATTGTCCTTTTTTTCCACTGTAACCTACACCACTCTTCTAAGGGGCATTGGTATTTTCTTTTTATTCCACTGCGACCTCCAACACTCTTCCATGGGGCATCGATAATGTTTTTTTAATCCACTGCGACCTCCACCACTCTTCCAAGGGGCATTAAAACCGTCTTGTTTAGCTACTGTGACCTCCAAGTTTTTTCCAAGGGGCAATAAAACCGTCTGGTTAAACCGCTCTTAGCTCCACAGCTCTTCCAAGGGGTATTGACAAGGTCTTTTTATTCCACTGCGACCTCCACCACTCTTCCAAGGGTCATTGATATTGTCTTTTTATTCCACTGTAACCTCCACCACTCTTCCAAGTGGCATTGATATTGTCTTTTTATTCCACTGCGACCTCCACCTCTCTTCCAAGGGGCATTAAAACCATCTTATTAAGCTACTGTGACCTCCAAGTCTCTTCCACGAGGCATTGATATTGTCTTTTTATTCCACTGCGACCTCCACCACTCTTCCAAGGGGCATTAAAACAGCCTTGATAAGCTACTGTGACCTCCACGTCTCTTCCAAGGGGCATTAAACCGTCTGGTTAAACCACTATGTACTCCACAGCTCTTCCAAGAGGCAATGATATTGTCCTTTTATTCGACTGCAACCTCCACCACTCTTACAAGGGGCATTGATATTGTTTCTGTTTTCCACTGCGACCTCCACCACTCTTCCAAGGGGCATAAAAATCGTCTTGTTATGCTACTGTGACCTCCACGTCCCTTCCACGGGGCATTGATATTGTCTTTTTATTCCGTTGCGACCTCCACCACTCTTCCAAGGGGCATTAAACCCTCTTGTTATGGTACGGTGACCTCCAAGTCTCTTCCAAGGGGCATTAAAACCATCTGGTAAAACCGCTCTGAGCTCCACAGCTCTTCCAAGGGGCATTGACAATGTCTTTTTTTCCATTGTAACCTTCTGCACTCTTACATGTGCATTGATATTGTCTTTTTATTCCTCTGCGATGTCCACGACTCTTCCAAGGGGAATTCAAACCATCTTGTTAAGCTACTGTGACCTCCAAGTTTCTTACACAGGGCATTGATATTGTCTTTTTATTCCACTGTAACCTCCACCACTCTTCCAAGGGGTCATTGATATTGTTTTTTCATTCCACTGTAACCTCCACCAATCTTCCAAGGGGCATTGATATTGTCTTTTTATTCCACTGCGACCTCCACCACTCATCTAAGGGGCTTTGATATTGTCTTTTAAATCCACAACGATCTCCACCACTCTTCCAAGGGGCATTAAAACAGTCTTGTTAAGCTACTGTGACCTCCTCGTCTCTACCAAGGGGCATTAAAACCGTCTGGTTAAATACTCTGAACTCCACAGCTCTTACAAGAGGCATTGATATTGTCTTTTTAATCCACTGCGACCTCCACCTCTCTTCCAAGTGCCATTAAAACCATCTTGTGAAGCTACTATGACCTCCACGTCCCTTCCACGGGGCATTCATATTGTCTTTTAATTCCACTGCGACCTCCACCACTCTTCCAAGGGGCATTGATATTGTCTTTTTAATCCACTATGACCTCCACGTCTCTTCCAAGGGCATTAAAAATGTCAATTTAAACCACTCTGAACTCCACAGCTCTTCCAAGGAGCACTGGTATTGTCTTTTTTTTCCACTCTAACCTCCACCACTCTTCCAAGGGGCATTGACGTTGTCTATTTATTCCACTGCGACCTCCACCACTCTTCCAAGGTTCATTAAGACCATCTTGTTAAGCTACAGTGACCTCCACAACTCTTCCATGGGGCACTGATAATGTCTTTTTATTCCACTGTAACCTCCACCACTCTTCCAGGGGGCATTGATTTTGTCCTTTTATTCCACTGCGACCTCTACCACTCTTCCAATGGGCATTGATATTGTCTTTTTAATCCACTGCAACCTCCACCACTCTTCCAAGGGGCATTAAAGCCGTCTTGTTAAGCTACCGTCACGTCCATGTTTATTCCACGGGGCATTGATTTTATCTTTTTATTCTACTGTAACCTCCACCAATCTTCCAAGTGGCATTGACATTGTCTTCTTATTGCACTGCGACTTCCACCTTTCTTCTAAGGGGCATTGATATTGTCTTTTTAATCCACTGCGACCTCCACCACTCTTCAAAGTGGCATTAAAACAGTCTTGTTAAGCTACTGTGACCTCCTTGTCTCTTCCAAGGGGCATTAAAACCGTCTGGTTAAACCACTCTGAACTCCACAGCTCTTCCAAGGGGCATTGATATTGTCTTTTTATTCCATTTTAACCTCCACCACTCTTCCAATTGGCATAGATTTTGTCTTTTTATTCCACTGCGACCTCCACCACTCTTCCAGTGGGCATTGTTATTGTCTTTTTAATCCCCTGCAACCTCCACCACTCTTCCAAGGGGCATTAAAAACGTCTTGTTAAGCTACTGTTACCTCAACGTCCCTTACACGAGGCATTGATATTGTCTTTTTATTCCACTGCGACCTCCACCACTCTTCCAAGGGGCATTGATATTGTCTTTTTAATCCACTGCGAACTCCACCACTCTTCCAAGGGGCATTAAAACCGTCTTGTTATGCTACTGTGACGTCGACTTCTCTTCCAAGGGGCATTAAAACCATCTGGTTAAACCACTTCTCTTCCAAGGGGCATTTGTATTGTCTTTTTATTCCACTCTAACCTCCACCACACTTCCAAGGGGCATTGACCTTGTCTTTTTATTCCATTGCGACCTCCACCACTCTTCCAAGGGGCATTAAAATCATATTGTTAACCTACAGTGATCTCCACATCTCTTCCACGGGGCATTGATATTGTCTTTTTATTCCACTGTTACCTCCACCAATCTTCCAAGGGGCATTGATATTGTTTTTTTATTCCACTGTGACCTCCACCACTCTTCCAAGGGTCATTAAAACCGTCTTGTGAAGTTACTGTGACCTCCACGCCTCTTCCAAGAAGCGTTAAAACCATCTGGTTATACCACTCTGAACTCCACAGCTCTTCCAAAGGGCATTATTATTGTCTTTATATTCCACTCTAACCTCCACCACTCTTCCAAGGGGCATTGATAGTGTCTTTTTATTCCACTGCGACCTCCACCAGTCCTCCAAGAGGCATTAAAACCGTCTTGTTAAGCTACTGTGACCTCCACGTCTCTTCCACGCGGCATTGAAATTGTCTTTTTATTCCACTGTAACCTCCACCACTCGTCCAAGGGGCATTGATATTGTCTTTTTATTCCACTGCGACCTCCACCACTCTTCCAAGGGGCATTGATAATGTCTTTTTATTCCACTGCGACCTTCACCACTCTACCAAGGCTCATTGATATTGTCTTTTTAATCCACTGCGACCTCCACCACTCTTCAAAGTGGCATTAAAACAGTCTTGTTAAGCTACTGTGACCTCCTTGTCTCTTCCAAGGGGCATTAAAACCGTCTGGTTAAACCACTCTGAACTCCACAGCTCTTCCAAGGGGCATTGATATTGTCTTTTTATTCCATTTTAACCTCCACCACTCTTCCAAGGGGCATAGATTTTGTCTTTTTATTCCACTGCGACCTCCACCACTCTTCCAGTGGGCATTGTTATTGTCTTTTTAATCCCCTGCAACCTCCACCACTCTTCCAAGGGGCATTAAAAACGTCTTGTTAAGCTACTGTTACCTCAACGTCCCTTACACGAGGCATTGATATTGTCTTTTTATTCCACTGCGACCTCCACCACTCTTCCAAGGGGCATTGATATTGTCTTTTTAATCCACTGCGAACTCCACCACTCTTCCAAGGGGCATTAAAACCGTCTTGTTATGCTACTGTGACGTCGACTTCTCTTCCAAGGGGCATTAAAACCATCTGGTTAAACCACTTCTCTTCCAAGGGGCATTTGTATTGTCTTTTTATTCCACTCTAACCTCCACCACACTTCCAAGGGGCATTGACCTTGTCTTTTTATTCCATTGCGACCTCCACCACTCTTCCAAGGGGCATTAAAATCATATTGTTAAGCTACAGTGATCTCCACATCTCTTCCACGGGGCATTGATATCGTCTTTTTATTCCACTGTTACCTCCACCAATCTTCCAAGGGGCATTGATATTGTTTTTTTATTCCACTGTGACCTCCACCACTCTTCCAAGGGGCATTAAAACCGTCTTGTGAAGTTACTGTGACCTCCACGCCTCTTCCAAGAAGCGTTAAAACCATCTGGTTATACCACTCTGAACTCCACAGCTCTTCCAAAGGGCATTATTATTTTCTTTATATTCCACTCTAACCTCCACCACTCTTCCAAGGGGCATTGATAGTGTCTTTTTATTCCACTGCGACCTCCACCAGTCCTCCAAGAGGCATTAAAACCGTCTTGTTAAGCTACTGTGACCTCCACGTCTCTTCCACGCGGCATTGAAATTGTCTTTTTATTCCACTGTAACCTCCACCACTCGTCCAAGTGGCATTGATATTGTCTTTTTATTCCACTGCGACCTCCACCACTCTTCCAAGGGGCATTGATAATGTCTTTTTATTCCACTGCGACCTTCACCACTCTACCAAGGCTCATTGATATTGTCTTTTTAATCCACTGCGACCTCCACCACTCTTCCAAGGGGCATTAAAACCGTCTTGTTAAGCTATTGTGACCTCCACATCTCTTCCACGGGGCATTGATATTGCCTTTTTATTTAACTGTAACCTCCACCACTGTTCCAAGGGGCATTGATATTGTCTTTTTATTCCACTGTAACCTCCATCACTCTTCCAAGGGGCATTAAAACCGTCAATATAAACCACTCTGAACTCCACAGGTCTTGCAAGGGGCATTGATATTGTCTTTTTATTCCAATGTAACCTCCAGCACTCTTCCAAGGGGCATTGATATTGTCTTTTTATTCCACTGCAACTTCAACCTCTCTTCCAAGGGGCATTAAAACTGTCTTGCTAAGCTATTGTGACCTCCACGTCTATTTCACTGGGCATTGATATTGTCTTTTTATTCCACTGTAACCTCCACCACTCTTCCAAGGGGCATTGATATTGTCTTTTTATTCCAATGTAACCTCCAGCACTCTTCCAAGGGGCATTGATATTGTCTTTTTATTCCACTGCAACTTCAACCTCTCTTCCAAGGGGCATTAAAACTGTCTTGTTAAGCTACTGTGACCTCCACGTCTCTTCCAAGGTGCATTAAAACCGTAAATTTAAACCACTCTGAACTCCACAGCTCTTGCAAGAGGCATTGATATTGTCATTTTATTCCACTGTAACCTACAGCACTCTTTCAAGGGGCATTGATATTGTCTTTTTATTCCACTACGACTTCCACCACTCTCCCAAGGTGCATTAAAAACATCTTGTTTAGCTACTGTAATGTCCATGTCTGTTCCACGGGGCATTGATATTGTCTTTTTATTCCACTGTATCCTCCACCACTCTTCCAAGGGGTATTGATATTGTCTTTTTATTCCAATAAGACTTCCACCTCTCTTCTAAGGGGCATTGATATTGTCTTTTTAATCCACTGCGACCTCCACCACTCTTCCAAGAGGCAATAAAACAGTCTTGTTAAGCTACTGTGACCTCCACATCTCTTCCAAGCGGAATTAAAACCGTCTGGATAAACCACTCTGAACTCCACAGCTCTTCCAAGGAGCATTGATATTGTCTTTTTATTCCACTGTAACCTCCACCATTCTTCCAAGGGGCATTAAAACCATCTGGTTAAACCACTCTGAACTCCATAGCTCTTTCAAGAAGTATTGATATTGTGTTTTTATTTCACTGTAACCTCCACCACTCTTTCAAGGGGCATTGATATTGTCTTTTTATTCCACTGAGACCTCCACCACTCTTCTAAGGGGCATTAAAACTGTATTGTTAAGCTACTGTGACCTCCACGTGTCTTCCACCGGTCATTGATATTGTCTTTTTAATCCACTGTGACCTCCACCACTTTTCCAAGGGGCATTAAAACCATCTTGTTAATCTACGGTGACCTCCACGTCTCTTCCAATGGGCAATAAAACCATCTGGTTAAACCACTCTGAACTCCACAGCTCTTCCAAGGGGCATTGGTATTGTCTTTTTATTCCACTCTAACTTCCACCACTCTTCCAAGGGGCATTGACATTGTCTTTTTATTCCACTGCCACCTCCATCCTTCTTCCAGGGGCATTGATATTGTCTTTTTATTCCACTGCCACCTCCACCACTCTTCCAAGCGGCATTAATATTGTCTTTTTAATCCACTGCAACCTCCACCACATTTCCAAGGGGCATTAAAAACAGTCTTTTTAAGCTACTGTGACCTCCACGCTGTTATGCACACGCCCGGGCTAGAGCGGCGTGTGCATGTGACTGGTAGTGATTCCACTGGACCGTGCCGGAGAGTGAATGCCTGGAGGGGCGTAACTAAGTATCTACCCGATCCGACCAAGGTGGCACGACGGCATACGACGCCAGAGCACCAAGGAGGAACCGAGCAGAGGGACCAGGTGCTACTCCAGGACAGACCCCGGACACGGCTGTTGACCCACACAGGGGAATACAGGAACAGACTGGTAGACTGGCACACAGACTGGTATGCAGGCAGGCGGGTATGCAGGCAGGCGGGTATGCAGGCAGGCGGGTATGCAGGCCGGGGGGTAAAGGTAAGCACAGCTAGAGTGCAGACAGGGAGGCACTAGCAAGTAGGAACACAGGCGGGATAGGACCCAGTACACACCGGGATTCAGGAACAATACAGGCAGAGGGGTACAGGCAAGCACAACTAGAGTGCAGAAGACTGAGCAGAGAGGACAGGGCTCTGTTCACACTGAACAGACAGGAAGGGAAAGGCAGAGCCAGACACCCACAGGGTACTTTCAGTGAAGTAGCGAGTGGACCACAAACTCACAAACGGGAGTACAGAGACAACAGGCAGGAGTTAGGTACGAGTTCAGACTCTGCAGAAAAAGGAAGGGAACGGGCATAGAGGCAAAACAGGTAAAGGATAGGAGAGAGTTCAGACTGGAACTGAGTGTACGGAGGAGACCGACACTGCAGCGGGATACAGGAGCGGGTCTGGGAATACTGCCCCCAGAGAGGCGGAACGAACAGGCAAGGAGCGTGTTCAGACAGGACAGACTAGAGAACACAGAAAGGACTAAGTTCAGACACGGGAGCTGATACCGCAAAGCAGGAAACATACAGGACTTAGTTCAGACACGGGAACTAATACCGTAAAGCAGGAGACATACAGGACACAGTTCAGACACGGGAGCTGACACCGCAAGGCAGGAGAAATACAGGACTTAGTTCAGACACGGGAACTAATACCGTAAAGCAGGAGACATACAGGACACAGTTCAGACACGGGAGCTGACACCGCAAGGCAGGAGAAATACAGGACTTAGTTCAGACAGGCCTGGAAATACAGCCTCCAGGAAAGGCAGACAGGGAAACAGGAACGGACCTGGCACCTTCAGAGTGCAAGCACACACTGAAAGAAACACATATGCACAGGCAGGGATAGAAGGGAGCTGCTGAGCTATATACCAAGAGACAGACAGCGATAGGCTGAGGACGCACAAGGGGTGTGACCCACAGCAGGTACAAAAGGCAGGAAGTGATCGGGCGCCGCCCTTAAGCAGCAGAAACAGACACAGACACAAACAGACAACATGGAGGGAAGCCAGAGAGACATTCTGGACAGGAGATCAAGTGCGCCCTCTTGCACAGTGGGAGATGGACCACCATGCAAGGACGCCGCCAGGTATGTTACAGTACCTCCCCCCTTACGCCCCCTCTTCTTCAGGCCTGCCAGAATCTTCCGCAGGGAATTCGGGGACCAGTCGTTCACTGGGTTGGAGGGGGACAGAGACTTGAGGGTAATCTCTGCTTCGAGGTACATCTTGTCAAGCCCACAGGAAGAAACAGACGGGTTATCAGGTACACAATGAGGAAAAGTCACTGTCTCTTTGTTATCTGGTGGTACCCCGGAGGATTCAGGAAACAACTGGAGGTCCTCCGCCGGGTCAGAAGAGTACTGAGGCTCAGAGAAAACATCTGCTTCAGAGTACACTAGGTCGGACTCACTGGAGGAAGCAGGCAAGGTATCAGGTACAGGAAATAGGAAAGTCTCTGTCCATTCACCACCAGGTGGCACCCCGAAGGGTTCTAAACACAACTGGAGGTCCTCCGCCTGGTCGGAGGGGTGTAGAGACTCGGGAGTAACTTCTGCTTCGGAGAACACTAGGTCGGACTCACTGGAGGAAGCAGGCGAGGTATCAGGTACAGGAAATAGGAAAGTCTCTGTCCATTCACCACCAGGTGGCACCCCGAAGGGTTCTAAACACAACTGGAGGTCCTCCGCCTGGTCGGAGGCGTGTAGAGACTCGGGAGTAACCTCTGCTTCGGAGTACACTAGGTTGGACTCACTGGACGAAGCGAGTGAGGTATCAGATCCAGGATATAGGAAAGTCTCTGTCCATTCACCACCAGGTGGCACCCCGAAGGGTTCAGAACACAACTGGAGGTCCTCCGCCTGGTCGGAGGGGTGTAGAGACTCGGGAGTAACCTCTGCTTCGGAGTACACTAGGTTGGACTCACTGGACGAAGCGAGCGAGGTATCAGGTACAGAGTATAGGAGAGTCTCTGTCCTTTCGCTACCAGGTAGCACCCCGAAGGGTTCAGGAGGTCTCAGGGAGGACAGACCCAGGCGTGACTGCTTGCCTCTAAGTCTAGCACGTCTGGACTGCCTCTTGAGGTTGGGAGAAATATTCCGGAAAGCGTAGTCACCCTGTGAGGATTCTGGGTGGGCAGTAGTCTCATTGGGCTGGAGAACTATTGCGCTACCCACACACATTACCCATTGGGGCTGCTCCGGGATATTGGGAAGTGAAGCTTCAGCAGGAGCCTCCGGGTTAGGATCATCGAAGACCATTAGAAAGGCCACCAGGAAGGCCATTAGGTCCCGGAGGATCGGATCCTGTGTCTCATATAGGGGGTTGATCCATTCCAAGGCATCCCCCGCCAGGTAAGACATAATAAAGGCCACTTTAGCCCAATCGGAAGGAAAATAAAGAGGGTAGGCCTTAAAGTGTAGCATGCATTGCTCCACAAATGCACGACACTGTCTTGGATCCCCATAGTAACGTGGCGGATCCGCAGGAACGAGAGCTGATAGATCCATCTGGACGAGTGAGTAATTCGCCTGGAACTCAGCTAAAGGGGAAAAAAATATATATTTATTTATTTTAATGCATGTATTCGCTGGAAAAACTTCTCAGAGAGCGAAGGCCGTGGGGCTCAACGGGAACCATGGCCTGAGCATGCTGTTTGCACACGCCCGGGCTAGAGCGGCGTGTGCATGTGACTGGTAGTGATTCCACTGGACCGTGCCGGAGAGTGAATGCCTGGAGGGGCGTAACTAAGTATCTACCCGATCCGACCAAGGTGGCACGACGGCATACGACGCCAGAGCACCAAGGAGGAACCGAGCAGAGGGACCAGGTGCTACTCCAGGACAGACCCCGGACACGGCTGTTGACCCACACAGGGGAATACAGGAACAGACTGGTAGACTGGCACACAGACTGGTATGCAGGCAGGCGGGTATGCAGGCAGGCGGGTATGCAGGCAGGCGGGTATGCAGGCCGGGGGGTAAAGGTAAGCACAGCTAGAGTGCAGACAGGGAGGCACTAGCAAGTAGGAACACAGGCGGGATAGGACCCAGTACACACCGGGATTCAGGAACAATACAGGCAGAGGGGTACAGGCAAGCACAACTAGAGTGCAGAAGACTGAGCAGAGAGGACAGGGCTCTGTTCACACTGAACAGACAGGAAGGGAAAGGCAGAGCCAGACACCCACAGGGTACTTTCAGTGAAGTAGCGAGTGGACCACAAACTCACAAACGGGAGTACAGAGACAACAGGCAGGAGTTAGGTACGAGTTCAGACTCTGCAGAAAAAGGAAGGGAACGGGCATAGAGGCAAAACAGGTAAAGGATAGGAGAGAGTTCAGACTGGAACTGAGTGTACGGAGGAGACCGACACTGCAGCGGGATACAGGAGCGGGTCTGGGAATACTGCCCCCAGAGAGGCGGAACGAACAGGCAAGGAGCGTGTTCAGACAGGACAGACTAGAGAACACAGAAAGGACTAAGTTCAGACACGGGAGCTGATACCGCAAAGCAGGAAACATACAGGACTTAGTTCAGACACGGGAACTAATACCGTAAAGCAGGAGACATACAGGACACAGTTCAGACACGGGAGCTGACACCGCAAGGCAGGAGAAATACAGGACTTAGTTCAGACACGGGAACTAATACCGTAAAGCAGGAGACATACAGGACACAGTTCAGACACGGGAGCTGACACCGCAAGGCAGGAGAAATACAGGACTTAGTTCAGACAGGCCTGGAAATACAGCCTCCAGGAAAGGCAGACAGGGAAACAGGAACGGACCTGGCACCTTCAGAGTGCAAGCACACACTGAAAGAAACACATATGCACAGGCAGGGATAGAAGGGAGCTGCTGAGCTATATACCAAGAGACAGACAGCGATAGGCTGAGGACGCACAAGGGGTGTGACCCACAGCAGGTACAAAAGGCAGGAAGTGATCGGGCGCCGCCCTTAAGCAGCAGAAACAGACACAGACACAAACAGACAACATGGAGGGAAGCCAGAGAGACATTCTGGACAGGAGATCAAGTGCGCCCTCTTGCACAGTGGGAGATGGACCACCATGCAAGGACGCCGCCAGGTATGTTACACACGTCACTTCCAATGGGCATTAAAACCGTCTGGTGAAACCTCTCTGAACTCCACAGCTCTTCCAAGGGTCATTGGTATTGTCTTTTTATTCCACTCTAACCTCCATCACTCTTCCAAGGGGCATTGACATTGTCTTTTTATTCCACTGCGACCTCCACCATTTTTCCAATGGGCATTTAAACTGTCTTGTTAAGCTACAGTGACCTCCACATCTCTTCCACCAGGCATTAATATTGTCTTTAAATTCCACTGTAACCTCCACCACTCTACCAAGGGGCATTGATATTGTATTTTTATTCCACTGCGACCTATACCACTCTTCCAAAGGGCATAAAAATCATCTTGTTAAGCTACTGTGACCTCATCTTCTCTTCCACGGGGCATTGATATTGTCTTTTTAATCCTCTGCAACCTCCAACACTCTTCCATGTGGCATTAAAACCATCTTGTTAAGCTACTGTCACCTCCACGTCTCTTCCAAGGGGCATTAAAACCGTATGGTTAAACCAATCTGAACTCCACAGATCTTCCAAGGGGCATTGATATTGTCTTTTTATTCCACTGTATCCTCCACCACTCTTCCAAGGGGCATTGATATTGTCTTTTTATTCCACTGCGACCTCCACCACTCTTCCATGGTGCATTAAAACCGTCTTGTGAATCTACTGTGACCTCCACGTCTCTTTCAAGGGGCATTGATATTGTCTTTTTATTCCTCTGTAAACTCCACCACTCTTCCAAGGGGCATTGATATTGTCTTTTTATTCCACTGCCACCTCCAACACTCTTCCAAGGGGCATTGATATTGTCTTTTTAATCCACTTCGACCTCCACCACTTTTCCAAGGGGCATTAAAAACGTCTTTTTAAGCTACTGTGACCTCCACGTCACTTCCAGTGAGCATTAAAACCGTCTGGTTTAACTACTCTGAACTCCACTGCTCTTCCAAGGGGCATTGATATTGTCTTTTTAATCCACTGTTCCCTCCACCACTCTTCCAAGGGGCATTGATATGTTTTTTTTATTCCACTGCGAACTCCACTACTCTTCCAAGTGGCATTGATATTGTCTTTTTATTCCACTGCGACCTCCACCACTCTTCTAAGGGGCATTTATATTGTCTTTTTAATCAACTGCGACCTCCACCACTCTTTCTTTCAAGGGCCATTAAAACCGTGTTGTTAAGCGACTTTGACCTCCACGTCAATTCCACAGGGCATTAAAAGCGTCAATTTAAACCACTCTGAACTCCACAGCTCTTGCAAGGGGCATTGATATTGTCTTTTTATTCCACTGTAACCTCCAGCACTCTTCCAAGGGGCATTGATATTGTCTTTTTATTCCACTGCAACTTCTACCTCTCTTCCAAGGGGCATTAAAACCATCTTGTTAAGCTACTGTGACCTCCACGTCTCTTTCACGGGGCATTGATATTGTCTTTTTATTCCACTGTAACCTCCACCACTCTTCCAAGGGGCATTGATATTGTCTTTTTATTCCACTGGGACCTTCACCACTCCTTCAAGTGGCATTGATATTGTCTTTTTAATCCACTGCGACCTCCACCACTATTCCAAGTGGCATTAAAACCGTATTGTTAAGCTACTGTAACCTCCAAGTCTCTTCCAAGGTGCATTAAAACCGTCAATTTAAACCACTCTGAACTCCACAGCTCTTGCAAGAGGCATTGATATTGTCATTTTATTCCACTGTTTTCTCCACCACTCTTTCAAGGGGCATTGATATTGTTTATTTATTCCACTGCGACCTCCACCACTCTTCCAAGGTGCATTAAAACTGTCTTGTTAAGCTACTGTGACCTCCACGTGTCTTCCACGTTGCATTGATATTGTCTTTTTAATCCACTGTGACCTCCACCACTTTTCCAAGGGGCATTAAAAACGTCTTGGTAATTTACTGTGACCTTCACGTCTCTTCCAAGGGGCAATAAAACCATCTGGTTAAACCACTCTGAACTCCACAGCTCTTCCAAGGGGCATTGGTAATGTCTTTTTATTCCACTCTAACCTCCACCACTCTTCCAAGGGGCATTGACATTGTCTTTTCATTCCAGTGCGACCTCCATCATTCTTTCAAGGGGCATTGATATTGTCTTTTTATTCCACTGCCACCTCCACCACTCTTCCAAGCGGCATTGATATTGTCTTTTTAATCCACTTCGACCTCCACCACTTTTCCAAGGGGCATTAAAAACGTCTTTTTAAGCTACAGTGACCCCACCTCACTTCCAATTTGCATTAAAACCATCTGGTTAAACCACTCTGAACTCCACAGCTCTTCCAAGGGGCATTGATATTGTCTTTTTATTCCACTCTATCTTCCACCACTCTTCCAAGGGGCAATGACATTGTCTTTTTATTAAACTGCGACCTCCACCATTTTTCCAAGGGGCATTAAAACTGTCTTGTTAAGCTACAGTGATCTCCACATCTCTTCCACGGGGCATTGATATTGTCTTTAAATTCCACTGTAACCTCCACCACTCTACCAAGGGGCATTGATATTGTATTTTTATTCCACTACGACCTCCACCACTCTTCCAAAGGGCATTGATATTGTCTTTTTAATCCACTGCGACCTCTGCCACTCTTCCAAAGGTCATTAAAACCTTCTTGTTAAGCTACTGTGACCTCCTCATCTCTTCCACAGGGCATTGATATTGTCTTTTTATTCCACTGCAACCTCCACCACTCTTCCATGTGGCATTAAAACTGTCTTGTTAAGCTACTGTGACCTCCATGTCTCTTTCACAGGGCATTGATATTGTCTTTTTATTCCACTTGAACCTCCAACATTCTTCCAAGGGGCATTGATATTGTCTTTTTATTCCACTGAGACTTCAACCACTACTTCAAGGAGCATTGACATTGTCGTTTTAATCCACTTCGACCTCCACCACTCTTCCAAGGGGCATTAAAACAGTCTTGTTAATCTTCTGTGACCTCCACGTCTCTTCCAAGGGGCATTAAAACCGTCAATTTAAACCACTCTCAACCCCACAGCTCTGGCAAGGCGCTTTCATATTGCTTTTATTCCACTGTAACCTCCAGCACTCTTCCAAGGGGCATTGATGTTGTCTTTTTATTCCACTGCGACTTTCACCTCTCTTCCAAGGGACATTAAAACCGTCTTGTTAAGCTACGGTGACATCCACATCTCTTTCACGGTTCATTTATATTGTCTTTTTATTCCACTGTAAACTTCACCACTCTTCCAAGGGGCATTGATATTGTCTTTTTATTCCACTGCCACCTCCACCACTCTTCCAAGGGGCGTTGATATTGTCTTTTTAATCCACTGCGACCTCCAACAATTTTCCAAGGGGCATTAAAAACGTCTTTTTAAGCTACTGTGACCTCCACGTCACTTCCAATGGGCACTGATATCGTCTTTTTATTCCACTCTAACCTCCACCACTCTTCCAAGGGGCATTGATATTGTCTTTTTATTTTACTGCGACCTCCACCACTCTTCCAAGGGGCATTAATATTGTCTTTTTATTCCACTGTGACCTCCACGTCTCTTCAAGGGGCATTGATATTGTCTTTTTATTCAACTGTAACCTCCACCACTCTTCCAAGGGGCATTGATATTTTGTTTTTATTTTACTGCGACCTCCACCACTCTTCCAAGGGGCATTAATATTGTCTTTTTATTCCACTGCGACCTCCACCACTCTTCCAAGGGTCATTGATATTGTCTTTTTATTCCACTGTAACCTCCACCACTCTTCCAAGGGGCATTGATATTGTCTTTTTAATCCACGGCGATCTCTACCACTCCTCCAAGGGGCTTTAAAACAGTCTTGATAAGCTTCTGTGACCTCCACGTCTCTTCCAAATGGCATTAAAACAGCATGGTTAAACCACTCTGAACTCCACAGCTCTTCCAAGGGGCTTTGATATTGTCTTTTTATTCCACTGTAACCTCCACCACTCTTCCAAGGGGCATTGATATTGTCTTTTTATTTTACTGCGACCTCCACCACTCTTCCAAGGGGCACTAATATTGTCTTTTTACACCACTGCGACCTCCACCACTCTTCCAAGGGTCATTGATATTCTCTTTTTATTCCACTGTAACCTCCACCACTCTTCTAAGGGTCATTGATATTGTCTTTTTAATCCACTGCGACCTCCACCACTCTTCCAAGGGCCATTAAAACCGTCTTGTTAAGCTACTGTGACCTCCACGTCCCTTCCACGGGGCATTGATATTGTCTTTTCATTCCACTACGACTTCCACCACTTATCCAATGGGCATTGATATTGTCTTTTTAATCCACTGCGACCTCCACAACTCTTCCAAGGGACATTGATATTGTCTTTTTATTCTACTGCGACCTTCACCCCTCTTCCAAGGAACATTGATATTGTCTTTTTTTTCCACTGTAACCTCCACCACTTTTCTAAGGGGGCATTGATATTTTCTTTTTATTCCACTGCGACCTCCACCACTCTTCCAAGGGACATCCATAATGTCTTTTTAATCCACTGCGACCTCCTCCACTCTTCCAAGGGGCATTGATATTGTCTTTTTATTTTACTGCGACCTCCACCACTCTTCCAAGGGCATTAATATTATCTTTTTATTCCACCGCGACCTCCACCACTCTTCCAAGGGTCATTGATATTGTCTTTTTATTCCACTGTAACCTGCACCACTCTTCCAGGGGCATTGATATTGTCTTTTTATTCCACCTGCGACCTTTACCTCTCTTCCAAGGGGCATTAAAACCATCTTGTTAAGCTACTGTGTCCTCCAAGTCTCTTCCACGAGGCATTGATATTGTCTTTTTAATCCAGTGCGACCTCCACCACTCTTCCAAGGGGCATTAAAACAGTTTTGATAAGCTACTGTGACATCCAGGTCTCTTCCAAGGGGCATTAAAACCGTCTGGTTAAACCACTCTGAACTCCACAGCTCTTCTAAGAGGCATTGATATTGTCTTTTTATTTGACTGTAACCTCCACCACTCTTCCAAGGGGCATTAAAACCATCTTGTTAAGCTACAGTTACCTCCAAGTCTCTTACACGAGGCATTGATATTGTCTTTTTATTCCAGTGCGACCTCCACCACTCTTCTAAGGGGCATTGATATTGTCTTTTTAATCCACTGCGACCTCCACCACTCTTCCAAGGGGCATTAAACCATCCAGTTAAACCACTCTGTACTCCACAGCTCTTCCAAGAGGCATAGATATTGTCTTTTTATTCGACTGTAACCTCCACCACTTTTCCAAGGGGCATTGATTTTGTCTCTGTTTTCCACTGCGACCTCCACTACTCTTCCAAGGGGCTTTGATATTGTCTTTTTATTCCACTCTAACCTCCACCACTCTTCCAAGGGGCATTGACATTGTCTATTTATTCCACTGCGACCTCCACCACTCTGCCAAGGGGCATTAAGACTATCTTGTTAAGCTACAGTGACCTCCACAACTCTTCCATGGGGCATTGATATTGTCTTTTTATTCCACTGTAACCTCCACCATTCTACCAAGGGGCATTGATTTTGTCTTTTTATTCCACTGCGACCTCTACCACTCTTCCAATGGGCATTGATATTGTCTTTTTAATCCACTGAAACCTCCACCACTCTTCCAAGGGGCATTAAAACAGTCTTGTTAAGCTACTGTGACCTCCACGTCTCTTCCAAGGGGCATTAAAAAAGTCTGGCTAAACTACTCTGAACTCCACAGCTCTTCCAAGGGGCATTGATTTTGTCTTTTTATTCCACTGTAACCTCCACCACTCTTCCAAGGGGCATTGATTTTGTCTTTTTATTCCACTGCAACCTCCACCACTCTTCAAATGGACATTGTTATTGTCTTTTTAATCCCCTGCAACCTCCACCACTCTTCCAAGGGGCATTATAACCATCTTGTTAAGCTACTGTGAATTTCACGTCCCTTCCACGGGGCATTGATATTGTCTTTTTATTAAACTGCGACCTCCACCACTTTTCCAAGGGGCATTGATATTGTCTTTTTAATCCACTGCGAACTCCACCACTCTTCCAAAGGGCATTATAACCGTCTTGTTATGCTACTGTGACGGTGACCGTGACTTCTCTTCCAAGGGGCATTAAAACATCTGGTTAAACCACTCTGAACTCCACAGCTCTTCCAAGGGGCATTTGTATTGTCTTGTTATTACACTCTAAACTCCACCACTCTTCCAAGGGGCATAGACATTGTCTTTTTATTCCACTGCGACCTCCACCACTCTTCCAAGGGGCAATAAAACCATATTGTTAAGCTACAGTGACCTCCACTTCTCTTCCACGGGGCATTGATATTGTCTTTTATTCCACTGTAACCTCCACCAATCTTCCAAGGGGCATTGATATTGTTTTTTTATTCCACTCCGACCTCCACCATTAAAACCGTCTTCTTAAGTTACTGTGACCTCCACGTCTCTTCCAAGGAGCGTTAAAACCGTCTGGTTATACCACTCTGAACTCCACAGCTCTTCCAAGGGGCATTATTATTGTCTTTTTATTCCACTGCGACCACCACCACTCTTCCAAGGGGCATTGATATTGTCTTTTTATTTTACTGCGACCTCCACCACTCTTCCATGGGGCATTAATATTGTATTTTTATTCCACTGCGACCTCCACCACTCTTCCAAGGGTCATTGATATTGTCTTTTTATTCCACTGCAACCTTCACCACTCTTCCAAGAGGCATTGATATTGGCTTTTTATTCCACTGCAACCTCCACCTCTCTTCCAAGGGGCATTAAAACCATCTTGTTAAGCTACTGTGACCTCCAAGTCTCTTCCAGGAGGCATTGATATTGTCTTTTTATTCCACTGCGACCTCCACATCTCTTCCATGTGGAATTGATATTGTCTTTTTATTCCACTGCGACCTCCACCACTCTTCTAAGGGGCATTGATATTGTCTTTTTAATCCACTGCGACCTCCACCACTCTTCCAAGGCTCGTTAAAATAGTTTTGATAAACTACTGTGACCTCCACGTCTCTTCCAAGGGGCATTAAAACCGTCTGGTTAAACCACTCTGAACTCCACAGCTCTTCCAAGATGCATTGATATTGTCTTTTTATTCGATTTTAACCTCCACCACTCTTCCAAGGGGCATTAAAACCGTCTTGTTAAGCTACTGTGACCTCCACGTCTCTTCCAAGGGGCATTAAAACCGTCTTGTTAAGCTACTGAGACCTTCACGTCTATTCCACGGTGCCTTAAAACCTTCTGGCTAAACCACTGTGAACTTCACAGCTCTTCCAAGGGGCATTGATATTGTCTTTTTATTCCACTGTAACCTCCACCACTCTTCCAAGAGGCATTGATATTGTCTTTTTATTTTACTGCGACATTCACCACTCTTCCAAGGGGCATTGATATTGTCTTTTTATTTTACTGCGACATTCACCACTCTTCCAAGATGCACTGATATTGTCTTTTTATTCGATTGTAACCTCCACCACTCTTCCAAGGGGCATTAAAACCGTCTTGTTAAGCTACTGTGACCTCCACGTCTCTTCCAAGGGGCATTAAAACCATCAATTTAAACCACTCTGAACTCCACAGCTTTTGCAAGAGGCATTGATATTGTCTTTTTATTTCACTGTAACCTCCACCACTCTTCCAAGGGGCATTGATATTGTCTTTTTATTCTACTGTAACCTCCACCAATCGTCAAAGGGGCATTGATATTGTCTTTTTATTCCACTGTAACCTCCATCACACTTCCAAGGGTCATTGATTTTGTCTTTTTAATCCACTGCGACCTCCAACACTCTTCCAAGAAGCATTAAAACCGCCTTGTTAAGCTACTGAGACCTTCACGTCTATTCCACGGTGCCTTAAAACCTTCTGGCTAAAACACTGTGAACTTCACAGCTCTTCCAAGGGGCATTGATATTGTCTTTTTATTCCACTGTAACCTCCACCACTCTTCCAAGAGGCATTGATATTGTCTTTTTATTTTACTGCGACATTCACCACTCTTCCAAGGGGCATTGATATTGTCTTTTTATTTTACTGCGACATTCACCACTCTTCCAAGGAGCATTGATATTGTTTTTTTATTCCACTCCGACCTCCACCACTCTTCCAAGGGGCATTAAAACCGTCTTGTTAAGTTACTGTGACCTCCACGTCTCTTCCAAGGAGCGTTAAAACCATCTGGTTATACCACTCTGAACTCCACAGCTCTTCCAAGGGGTATTATTATTGTCTTTTTATTCCACTGCGACCACCACCACTCTTCCAAGGGGCATGGATATTGTCTTTTTATTTTACTGCGACCTCCACCACTCTTCCAAGGGGCATTAATATTGTCTTTTTATTCCACTGCGACCTCCACCACTCTTCCAAGGGTCATTGATATTGTCTTTTTATTCCACTGCAACCTCCACAACTCTTCCAAGGGGCATTGATATTGTCTTTTTATTCCCCTGCGACCTCCACCTCTCTTCCAAGGGGCATTAAAACCATCTTGTTAAGCTACTGTGACCTCCAAGTCTCTTCCAGGAGGCATTGATATTGTCTTTTTATTCCACTGCGACCTCCACATCTCTTCCAAGTGGAATTGATATTGTCTTTTTATTCCACTGCGACCTCCACCACTCTTCTAAGGGGCATTGATATTGTGTTTTTAATCCACTTCGACCTCCTCCACTCTTCCAAGGCGCAATAAAATAGTTTTGATAAACTACAGTGACCTCCACGTCTCTTCCAAGGGGTATGAAAACTGTCTGGTTAAACCACTCTGAACTCCACAGCTCTTCCAAGATGCATTGATATTGTCTTTTTATTCGACTGTAACCTCCACCACTCTTCCAAGGGGCATTAAAACTGTCTTGTTAAGCTACTGAGACCTCCACGTCTCTTCCAAGGGGCATTACAACCGTCAATCTAAACCACTCTGAACTCCACAGCTCTTGCAAGAGGCATTGATATTGTCTTTTTATTCCACTGTAACCTCCACCACACTTCCAAGGGTCATTGATTTTGTCTTTTTAATCCACTGCGACCTCCATCACTCTTCCAAGAAGCATTAAAACCGTCTTGTTAAGCCACTGAGACCTCCACGTCTATTCCACGGTGCCTTAAAACCTTCTGGCTTAACCACTGTGAACTCCACAGCTCTTCCAAGGGGCATTGATATTGTCTTTTTATTCCACTGTAACCTCCACCACTCTTCCAAGAGGCATTGATATTGTCTTTTTATTTTACTGCGACATTCACCACTCTTCCAAGGGGCATTAATATCGTCTTTTTATTCCACTGCGACCTCCACCACTCTTCCAAGGGTCATTGATATAGTCCTTAAATTCCACTGTAACCTCCACATCTCTTCCAGGGGGAATTGATAATGTCTTTTTATACCACTGCGACCTCCACCACTCTTCTAAGGGTCACTGATATTGTCTTTTTAATGCACTGCGACCTCCACCACTCTTCCAAGGGGCATTAAAACCGTCTTGTTAAGCTACTGTGACCTCCACGTCCCTTCCACGGGGCATTGATATTGTCTTTTTATTCCACTGCGACCTCCACCACTCTTCCAAAGGGCATTGATATTGTCTTTTTAATCCACTGCGACCTCCACCACTCTTCCATGAGACATTGATATTGTCTTTTTATTCCACTGCGACCTTCACCCCTCTTCCAAGGAACATTGATATTGTCTTTTTTTTCCACTGTAACCTCCACCACTCTTCTAAGGGGCATTGATATTTTCTTTTTATTCCACTGCGACCTCCATCACTCTTCCAAGGGGCATCGATAATGTGTTTTTAATCCACTGCGACCTCCACACTCTTCCAAGGGGCATAAAAGCCATCTTGTTAAGCTGCTGTGACCTCCACGTCTCTTCCAAGGGGCATTAAAACCGTCAATTTAAACCACACTCAACTCCACAGCTCTTGCAAGAGGCATTGATATTGTCTTTTTATTCCACTGTAACCTCCACCACTCTTCCAAGGGGCATTGATATTTTCTTTTATTTTACTGCGACCTCCACCACTCTTCCAAGGGGCATTAATATTGTCTTTTTATTCCACTGCGACCTCCACCACTCTTCCAAGGGTCATTGATATTGTCTTTTTATTCCACTGCAACCTCCAGAACTCTTCCAAGGGGCATTGATATTGTCTTTTTATTCCACTGCGACTTTCACCTCTCTACCAAGGGACATTAAAACCGTCTTGTTAAGCTACTGAGACCTCCACGTCTATTCCACGGTGCCTTAAAACCTTCTGGCTAAACCACTGTGAACTCCACAGCTCTTCCAAGGGGCATTGATATTGTATTTTTATTCCACTGTAACATCCACCACTCTTCCAAGAGGCATTGATATTGTCTTTTTATTCCACTGCGACCTCCACCACTCTTCCAAGGGGCATTGATATTGTCTTTTTATTCCACTGTAACCTCCACCACTCTTCCAAGGGGCATTGATGTTGTCTTTTTATTCCACTGCGACCTCCACCTCTCTTCCAAGGGGCATTAAAACCATCTTGTTAAGCTACTGTGACTTCCAAGTCCATTCCACGAGGCATTGATATTGTCTTTTTATTCCACTGCGACCTCCACATCTCTTCCAAGGGGAATTGATATTGTATTCTTATACCACTGCGACCTCCACCACTCTTCTAAGGGGCATTGATATTGTCTTTTTAATCCACTGCGACCTTCACCACTCTTCCAAGGGGCATTAAAACAGTCTTGATAAGCTACTGTGACCTCCACGTCTGTTCCAAGGGGCATTAAACCGTCTGGTTAAACCACTCTGTACTCCACAGCTCTTCCAAGAGACATTGATGTTGTCTTTTTATTCGACTGTAACCTCCACCACTATTCCAAGGGGCATTGATATTGTCTCTGTTTTCCACTGCGACCTCCATCACTCTTCCACGGGGCTTTGATGTTGTCTTTTTTTTCCACTGCGACCTCCACATCTCTTCCAAGGGAAATTGATATTGTCTTTTTAATCCACTGCGACCTCCACCACCCTTCTAAGGGGCATATATATTGTCTTTTTAATCCACTGCGACCTCCACCACTCTTCCAAGGGGCATTAAAACAGTCTTGATAAGCTACTGTGACCTCCACGTCTCTTCCAAGTGGCATTAAACCATCTTGTTAAACCACTCAGTACACCACAGCTCATCAAAGGGGCATTGATATTGTCTTTTAATTCCACTGTAACCTGCACCACTTTTCCTATGAGAACTGATATTGTCTTTTTATTATTATTATTATTATTTATTATTATAGCGCCATTTATTCCATGGCGCTTTACATGTGATAGGGATATACATAACATAAGCTGTTACATAATCTGAACAAAACGAGTCAGCGACTGGTACAGGAGGAGCGAGAACCCTGCCCGCGAGGGCTCACATTCTAGAAGGGATGGGTGAGGATACAATAGGTGAGGTTAGAGCTGGTCGTGCAGCAGTGGTTACTGCAGGTTGTAGGCTTGTTGGAAGAGGTGGGTCTTTAGGTTTCTTTTGAAGGTTTCCACGGTCGGCGAGAGTCTGATGTGTTGGAGTAGAGAGTTCCAGAGTAGGGGGGATGCACGGGAGAAATCTTGTATACGATTGTGGGAGGAGGAGATAAGAGGGAAGTAGAGAAGGAGATCTTGTGAGGATCAGAGGTTGCATGCAGGTAAGTACCGGGACTCTAGGTCACAGATGTATGGGGGAGACAGGTTGTGGATGGCTTTGTATGCCATGGCTAGAATTTTGAACTGGATTCTCTGGGCAATGGGGAGCCAGTGAAGAGATTGACAGAGAGGAGAGGCCGGGGAATAGCGGGGGGACAGGTGAATTAGTCGAGCAGCAGAGTTTAGGATAGATTGGAGAGGCGCAAGACTGTTGTAAGGGAGGCCACGGAGCAGGAGGTTGCAGCAGTCGAGGCGGGATATGATGAGGGCATGCACTAGTGTTTTTGCAGAGTCTTTGCTGAGGAATGCACGGATCCGGGAGATGTTTTTGAGTTGGAGTCGGCAGGAAGTGGAAAGGGCTTGGATATGTGGCTTGAAGGAGAGATCAGAGTCCAGGGTTACTCCAAGTCAGCGAGCTTGTGGGAGTGGGGAGAGTGAACAGCCATTGACATTGATGGCTAGGTCAGATGGTAGATGTGAATGAGAGGGTGGAAAGATGATGAACTCTGTTTTATCCATGTTGAGTTTTAGAAATCTGTCAGAGAAGAAGGATGACATGGCGGACAGACATTGTGGGATTTTGGTTAGTAGGGAGAAGATATCGGGTCCAGAGAGGTAGATCTGTGTGTCGTCAGCATAGAGGTGATACTGAAAACCGTGAGACTCTATGAGCTGTCCCAGGCCTAAGGTGTAGATGGAGAAGAGCAGAGGTCCTAGAGCTGAACCTTGGGGGACACCGACAGATAGGGGGCGAGATGAGGAGGTGGTGCGTGAGTTGGAGACTCTGAATGTCCTGTCTGTTAAGTATGAGGAGATCCAAGATAGAGCCAAGTCCGTGATGCCAAGAGATGAGAGAATCTGGAGTAAGAGGGAATGGTCCACTGTGTCAAAGGCAGATGACAGGTCCAGAAGGAGGAGGATGGAGTAGTGTTGCTTGGATTTGGCATTTAGTAGGTCGTTTGTGACTTTGGTCAGGGCAGTTTCAGTCGAGTGATGCGGTCGGAATCCAGATTGCAGGTGGTCGAAGAGGGAGCAGAAGGAGAGGTGGGAGGGCAGTTCAAGGTGGACATGTTGTTCTACTAGTTTTGAGGCAAAGGGGAGGAGCGATATGGGGCGGTAGCTAGTCAGAGAGGAAGGGTCAAGGGAGGGCTTTTTGAGGATGGGTGTGATTGCGGCATGTTTGAAACATGAGGGGAAGACACCGGTTGTTAGTGACAGATTGTAGAGGTGGGTTAGGGTTGGGATGAAGACTGTGGTAAGTTTAGTGATGAGGTGGGATGGGATTGGGTCAAGTTCGCTGGTGGTGAGGTGTGATTTGGAGAGTAAAGAGGAGACTTGACCTTAATACAATAATAATATTGTATTTTTATTCCACTGCGACCTCCACCACTCTTCCAAGGGTCATTGATATTGTCTTTTTATTCCACTGCAACCTTCACCACTCTTCCAAGGGGCATTGATATTGGCTTTTTATTCCACTGCAACCTCCACCTCTCTTCCAAGGGGCATTAAAACCATCTTGTTAAGCTACTGTGACCTCCAAGTCTCTTCCAGGAGGCATTGATATTGTCTTTTTATTCCACTGCGACCTCCACATCTCTTCCATGTGGAATTGATATTGTCTTTTTATTCCACTGCGACCTCCACCACTCTTCTAAGGGGCATTGATATTGTCTTTTTAATCCACTGCGACCTCCACCACTCTTCCAAGGCTCGTTAAAATAGTTTTGATAAACTACTGTGACCTCCACGTCTCTTCCAAGGGGCATTAAAACCGTCTGGTTAAACCACTCTGAACTCCACAGCTCTTCCAAGATGCATTGATATTGTCTTTTTATTCGATTGTAACCTCCACCACTCTTCCAAGGGGCATTAAAACCGTCTTGTTAAGCTACTGTGACCTCCACGTCTCTTCCAAGGGGCATTAAAACCATCAATTTAAACCACTCTGAACTCCACAGCTTTTGCAAGAGGCATTGATATTGTCTTTTTATTCCACTGTAACCTCCACCACTCTTCCAAGGGGCATTGATATTGTCTTTTTATTCTACTGTAACCTCCACCAATCGTCCAAGGGGCATTGATATTGTCTTTTTATTCCACTGTAACCTCCATCACACTTCCAAGGGTCATTGATTTTGTCTTTTTAATCCACTGCGACCTCCAACACTCTTCCAAGAAGCATTAAAACCGCCTTGTTAAGCTACTGAGACCTTCACGTCTATTCCACGGTGCCTTAAAACCTTCTGGCTAAACCACTGTGAACTTCACAGCTCTTCCAAGGGGCATTGATATTGTCTTTTTATTCCACTGTAACCTCCACCACTCTTCCAAGAGGCATTGATATTGTCTTTTTATTTTACTGCGACATTCACCACTCTTCCAAGGGGCATTGATATTGTCTTTTTATTTTACTGCGACATTCACCACTCTTCCAAGATGCACTGATATTGTCTTTTTATTCGATTGTAACCTCCACCACTCTTCCAAGGGGCATTAAAACCGTCTTGTTAAGCTACTGTGACCTCCACGTCTCTTCCAAGGGGCATTAAAACCATCAATTTAAACCACTCTGAACTCCACAGCTTTTGCAAGAGGCATTGATATTGTCTTTTTATTTCACTGTAACCTCCACCACTCTTCCAAGGGGCATTGATATTGTCTTTTTATTCTACTGTAACCTCCACCAATCGTCAAAGGGGCATTGATATTGTATTTTTATTCCACTGTAACCTCCATCACACTTCCAAGGGTCATTGATTTTGTCTTTTTAATCCACTGCGACCTCCAACACTCTTCCAAGAAGCATTAAAACCGCCTTGTTAAGCTACTGAGACCTTCACGTCTATTCCACGGTGCCTTAAAACCTTCTGGCTAAAACACTGTGAACTTCACAGCTCTTCCAAGGGGCATTGATATTGTCTTTTTATTCCACTGTAACCTCCACCACTCTTCCAAGAGGCATTGATATTGTCTTTTTATTTTACTGCGACATTCACCACTCTTCCAAGGGGCATTGATATTGTCTTTTTATTTTACTGCGACATTCACCACTCTTCCAAGGAGCATTGATATTGTTTTTTTATTCCACTCCGACCTCCACCACTCTTCCAAGGGGCATTAAAACCGTCTTGTTAAGTTACTGTGACCTCCACGTCTCTTCCAAGGAGCGTTAAAACCGTCTGGTTATACCACTCTGAACTCCACAGCTCTTCCAAGGGGTATTATTATTGTCTTTTTATTCCACTGCGACCACCACCACTCTTCCAAGGGGCATGGATATTGTCTTTTTATTTTACTGCGACCTCCACCACTCTTCCAAGGGGCATTAATATTGTCTTTTTATTCCACTGCGACCTCCACCACTCTTCCAAGGGTCATTGATATTGTCTTTTTATTCCACTGCAACCTCCACCACTCTTCCAAGGGGCATTGATATTGTCTTTTTATTCCCCTGCGACCTCCACCTCTCTTCCAAGGGGCATTAAAACCATCTTGTTAAGCTACTGTGACCTCCAAGTCTCTTCCAGGAGGCATTGATATTGTCTTTTTATTCCACTGCGACCTCCACATCTCTTCCAAGTGGAATTGATATTGTCTTTTTATTCCACTGCGACCTCCACCACTCTTCTAAGGGGCATTGATATTGTCTTTTTAATCCACTTCGACCTCCACCACTCTTCCAAGGCGCAATAAAATAGTTTTGATAAACTACAGTGACCTCCACGTCTCTTCCAAGGGGCATGAAAACTGTCTGGTTAAACCACTCTGAACTCCACAGCTCTTCCAAGATGCATTGATATTGTCTTTTTATTCGAATGTAACCTCCACCACTCTTCCAAGGGGCATTAAAACTGTCTTGTTAAGCTACTGAGACCTCCACGTCTCTTCCAAGGGGCATTAAAACCGTCAATCTAAACCACTCTGAACTCCACAGCTCTTGCAAGAGGCATTGATATTGTCTTTTTATTCCACTGTAACCTCCACCACACTTCCAAGGGTCATTGATTTTGTCTTTTTAATCCACTGCGACCTCCATCACTCTTCCAAGAAGCATTAAAACCGTCTTGTTAAGCCACTGAGACCTCCACGTCTATTCCACGGTGCCTTAAAACCTTCTGGCTTAACCACTGTGAACTCCACAGCTCTTCCAAGGGGCATTGATATTGTCTTTTTATTCCACTGTAACCTCCACCACTCTTCCAAGAGGCATTGATATTGTCTTTTTATTTTACTGCGACATTCACCACTCTTCCAAGGGGCATTAATATCGTCTTTTTATTCCACTGCGACCTCCACCACTCTTCCAAGGGTCATTGATATTGTCCTTAAATTCCACTGTAACCTCCACATCTCTTCCAGGGGGAATTGATAATGTCTTTTTATACCACTGCGACCTCCACCACTCTTCTAAGGGTCACTGATATTGTCTTTTTAATGCACTGCGACCTCCACCACTCTTCCAAGGGGCATTAAAACCGTCTTGTTAAGCTACTGTGACCTCCACGTCCCTTCCACGGGGCATTGATATTGTCTTTTTATTCCACTGCGACCTCCACCACTCTTCCAAAGGGCATTGATATTGTCTTTTTAATCCACTGCGACCTCCACCACTCTTCCATGAGACATTGATATTGTCTTTTTATTCCACTGCGACCTTCACCCCTCTTCCAAGGAACATTGATATTGTCTTTTTTTTCCACTGTAACCTCCACCACTCTTCTAAGGGGCATTGATATTTTCTTTTTATTCCACTGCGACCTCCATCACTCTTCCAAGGGGCATCGATAATGTGTTTTTAATCCACTGCGACCTCCACACTCTTCCAAGGGGCATAAAAGCCATCTTGTTAAGCTGCTGTGACCTCCACGTCTCTTCCAAGGGGCATTAAAACCGTCAATTTAAACCACACTCAACTCCACAGCTCTTGCAAGAGGCATTGATATTGTCTTTTTATTCCACTGTAACCTCCACCACTCTTCCAAGGGGCATTGATATTTTCTTTTATTTTACTGCGACCTCCACCACTCTTCCAAGGGGCATTAATATTGTCTTTTTATTCCACTGCGACCTCCACCACTCTTCCAAGGGTCATTGATATTGTCTTTTTATTCCACTGCAACCTCCAGAACTCTTCCAAGGGGCATTGATATTGTCTTTTTATTCCACTGCGACTTTCACCTCTCTACCAAGGGACATTAAAACCGTCTTGTTAAGCTACTGAGACCTCCACGTCTATTCCACGGTGCCTTAAAACCTTCTGGCTAAACCACTGTGAACTCCACAGCTCTTCCAAGGGGCATTGATATTGTATTTTTATTCCACTGTAACATCCACCACTCTTCCAAGAGGCATTGATATTGTCTTTTTATTCCACTGCGACCTCCACCACTCTTCCAAGGGGCATTGATATTGTCTTTTTATTCCACTGTAACCTCCACCACTCTTCCAAGGGGCATTGATGTTGTCTTTTTATTCCTCTGCGACCTCCACCTCTCTTCCAAGGGGCATTAAAACCATCTTGTTAAGCTACTGTGACTTCCAAGTCCATTCCACGAGGCATTGATATTGTCTTTTTATTCCACTGCGACCTCCACATCTCTTCCAAGGGGAATTGATATTGTATTCTTATACCACTGCGACCTCCACCACTCTTCTAAGGGGCATTGATATTGTCTTTTTAATCCACTGCGACCTTCACCACTCTTCCAAGGGGCATTAAAACAGTCTTGATAAGCTACTGTGACCTCCACGTCTGTTCCAAGGGGCATTAAACCGTCTGGTTAAACCACTCTGTACTCCACAGCTCTTCCAAGAGACATTGATGTTGTCTTTTTATTCGACTGTAACCTCCACCACTATTCCAAGGGGCATTGATATTGTCTCTGTTTTCCACTGCGACCTCCATCACTCTTCCACGGGGCTTTGATGTTGTCTTTTTTTTCCACTGCGACCTCCACATCTCTTCCAAGGGAAATTGATATTGTCTTTTTAATCCACTGCGACCTCCACCACCCTTCTAAGGGTCATTGATATTGTCTTTTTAATCCACTGCGACCTCCACCACTCTTCCAAGGGGCATTAAAACAGTCTTGATAAGCTACTGTGACCTCCACGTCTCTTCCAAGTGGCATTAAACCATCTTGTTAAACCACTCAGTACACCACAGCTCATCAAAGGGGCATTGATATTGTCTTTTAATTCCACTGTAACCTGCACCACTTTTCCTATGAGAACTGATATTGTCTTTTTATTATTATTATTATTATTTATTATTATAGCGCCATTTATTCCATGGCGCTTTACATGTGATAGGGATATACATAACATAAGCTGTTACATAATCTGAACAAAACGAGTCAGCGACTGGTACAGGAGGAGCGAGAACCCTGCCCGCGAGGGCTCACATTCTAGAAGGGATGGGTGAGGATACAATAGGTGAGGTTAGAGCTGGTCGTGCAGCAGTGGTTACTGCAGGTTGTAGGCTTGTTGGAAGAGGTGGGTCTTTAGGTTTCTTTTGAAGGTTTCCACGGTCGGCGAGAGTCTGATGTGTTGGAGTAGAGAGTTCCAGAGTAGGGGGGATGCACGGGAGAAATCTTGTATACGATTGTGGGAGGAGGAGATAAGAGGGAAGTAGAGAAGGAGATCTTGTGAGGATCAGAGGTTGCATGCAGGTAAGTACCGGGACTCTAGGTCACAGATGTATGGGGGAGACAGGTTGTGGATGGCTTTGTATGCCATGGCTAGAGTTTTGAACTGGATTCTCTGGGCAATGGGGAGCCAGTGAAGAGATTGACAGAGAGGAGAGGCCGGGGAATAGCGGGGGGACAGGTGAATTAGTCGAGCAGCAGAGTTTAGGATAGATTGGAGAGGCGCAAGACTGTTGTAAGGGAGGCCACGGAGCAGGAGGTTGCAGCAGTCGAGGCGGGATATGATGAGGGCATGCACTAGTGTTTTTGCAGAGTCTTTGCTGAGGAATGCACGGATCCGGGAGATGTTTTTGAGTTGGAGTCGGCAGGAAGTGGAAAGGGCTTGGATATGTGGCTTGAAGGAGAGATCAGAGTCCAGGGTTACTCCAAGTCAGCGAGCTTGTGGGAGTGGGGAGAGTGAACAGCCATTGACATTGATGGCTAGGTCAGATGGTAGATGTGAATGAGAGGGTGGAAAGATGATGAACTCTGTTTTATCCATGTTGAGTTTTAGAAATCTGTCAGAGAAGAAGGATGACATGGCGGACAGACATTGTGGGATTTTGGTTAGTAGGGAGAAGATATCGGGTCCAGAGAGGTAGATCTGTGTGTCGTCAGCATAGAGGTGATACTGAAAACCGTGAGACTCTATGAGCTGTCCCAGGCCTAAGGTGTAGATGGAGAAGAGCAGAGGTCCTAGAGCTGAACCTTGGGGGACACCGACAGATAGGGGGCGAGATGAGGAGGTGGTGCGTGAGTTGGAGACTCTGAATGTCCTGTCTGTTAAGTATGAGGAGATCCAAGATAGAGCCAAGTCCGTGATGCCAAGAGATGAGAGAATCTGGAGTAAGAGGGAATGGTCCACTGTGTCAAAGGCAGATGACAGGTCCAGAAGGAGGAGGATGGAGTAGTGTTGCTTGGATTTGGCATTTAGTAGGTCGTTGGTGACTTTGGTCAGGGCAGTTTCAGTCGAGTGATGCGGTCGGAATCCAGATTGCAGGTGGTCGAAGAGGGAGCAGAAGGAGAGGTGGGAGGGCAGTTCAAGGTGGACATGTTGTTCTACTAGTTTTGAGGCAAAGGGGAGGAGCGATATGGGGCGGTAGCTAGTCAGAGAGGAAGGGTCAAGGGAGGGCTTTTTGAGGATGGGTGTGATTGCGGCATGTTTGAAACATGAGGGGAAGACACCGGTTGTTAGTGACAGATTGTAGAGGTGGGTTAGGGTTGGGATGAAGACTGTGGTAAGTTTAGTGATGAGGTGGGATGGGATTGGGTCAAGTTCGCTGGTGGTGAGGTGTGATTTGGAGAGTAAAGAGGAGACTTGACCTTCTGTAATGGTGGAGAAGTGGGGTTTGGAGGAGGAGGGTTGAATAGATATGAGGAGGGGTTGTGCGGACTTTAGGCAAAATTTTTGTCTGATGGTGTCAATCTTCTGTTTGAAGAATGAGGCAAAGTTGTCGGCTGAGATGAGAGAAGAGGGAGGAGGTGCTGGGGGACGAAGGAGAGAGTTGAAAGTGTTAAATAGCTGTTTAGGGTTGTGAGATAGGGAGGATATGAGAGATGAGAAGTAGGTTTGTTTTGCTGTAGTGAGTGCGGACTTGAAATTAGTGAGGGATTGCTTGAATACGATGAAGTGCTCGATGGAGTGAGACCTTTTCCATCTCCCCTCCGCAACCCTGGAGGCCCAGCGCAGTTCTTTAGAAAGTTTAGTGTGCCAGGGTTGCCTCTTGAATGTGCGAGATGTGGTGTGCGTGAGAGGGGCGATCGAGTCTAGAGCTGCAGCTATTGTTGTGTTATATGAAGCAGCAGCAACGTCTGCATCGTGTAAGGTATTTATGTCTGTAAGAGGGAGGAGGGATTCAGAGAGTGAGTGTAAGTCAAGGTGTTTGAGATTTCTGCGAGGGTATGCAAGTTTGTGGAGTGGGGATTGTTGCCCCGGGGAGGAGAGAGAAGAGAATGTAAGTAGGCTGTGATCAGAGAGAGGGAGAGGTGAGTTAGAGAGGTTAGATAGGGAAGAGATGCGGGTGAAGATGAGGTCCAGTGTGTGGCCATCTTTGTGGGTGGGTGTGGAAGACCATTGAGTGAGTCCGAAGGAGGAAGTGAGAGATAGGAACTTAGAGACAGACGAGTGGGAAGTGTTAATGGGGATGTTGAAGTCACCCATTATGATAGTGGGGATCTCAGTGGAGAGGAAGTGAAGCAGCCAGGTGGGGAAGTGGTCTAAGAAGGTGGTGGCTTGACCTGGGGGTCGGTAATCGACGGCCAGTTGGAGGTTGGAGGGGGAATAGATGCGCACACAGTGCACCTCAAAAAAGGGGAGTGTAACGGAGGGTGGCAGTGGGATTTGGATGAAAACGCAGTGTTCTGATAGGAGAATACCTACGCCTCCGCCATGTTTGCCGTTGGGGCGGGGGGTGTGGGAAAGGTGGAATCCGCCATATGAAAGTGCAGCTGGGGAGGCTGTGTCAGAGGGTGTGAGCCTGGTTTCAGTGATGGCGAGGAAGGAAAGTTTGTTTGTAATGAAAAGATCGTGGATGAAGGAAAGTTTGTTGCAGACAGAGCGAGCGTTACATATAGCTCCTGTTAGAGCAACTAAGTTAGTGGGGATTGTTTGGATGGGTATGAGGTTAGAAGGGTTGCGACAGTTTGTGGAAGGTCGTGGATAGGAGGAAGAAGTAACTGTGGGGATATGGCAAGGAGGACCAGGATTTGGAGAGATATCTCCAGCAGTGAGGAGGAGCAGAGAAAGTGTTAGCAGGTGGGAGCAAGAGAGAGCATGAGGTGGCTGCCTGTGTTTGGAGATCCAGGATTGAATGTTTAAGATAAATTTGGAGGAGGAGGTGAGATGAATGGGGAGGATGGAGGGAGAGATGAAGAGTTTCTTACTAGGTGTAGGGATTTGAGGGGTTACTAGAAAGTGGAGGACTATAGAGGAAAAAGTTAGAGCTAACAGAAACATAGTTAAAAGAGAGTAAGAGGTCTAATTGTTGGTGACCTGACTCCTGCCCTGAATAACTGCCTCTGAAATAACTGCCACTTATCTCCGAAGCCACTTTGCACAAGAAGATGCGTGCACCCCTTACAGAGCTTCTAAATATATAGGGCACATTAAACTATCAGGTGAAGGGCATTGTGGGAGCTGCATATGGCTAAATTAGCAGCTGGTCGTCTCACCAGGTGATGGCTGGGTGATCAAACACAGAGCTAGGACTCTAGTCTCTGCAGTTTAGCACCTCTAAAAATCAGATAAGATCTATAGTGGGGAAGGGACAGACATGTGTGGGTATTGAATGGAGTGGGACAGATAAAGCAGAGAAGTTATGCAGAGCATGTACCAGTGAGGTGAATCAGCAAAGCAGAGCATTAGATTACATTAGACACAGCAAGCAGAGAAGCTATGCAGAGCATGTTCCAGTGAGTTGGATCAGCAAAGCAGAGCATTAGATTACAGCAGACACAGCAAGCAGATAAGTTATGAAGAGCATGTACCAGTGAGGTGAATCAGCAAAGCAGAGCATTAGATTACAGCAGACACAGCAAGCAGAGAAGTTATGCAGAGCATGTACCAGTGAGGTTATTCCACTGCGACCTCCACCAATCTTCCAAGTGGCATTAAAACCATCTTGTTAAGCTACTGTGACCTCCACGTCCCTTCCACGGGGCATTGATATTGTCTTTATATTCCACTGTAACCTCCACTACTCTTCCAAGGTTCATTGATATTGTCTTTTTAATCCACTGCGACCTCCACCACTCTTCCAAGGGGCATTAAAACCGTCTTGTTAAGCTACTGTGACCTCCATGTCTCTTCCAAGGGGCACTAAAACCATTTGTTTAAACCAGTCTGTACTCCACAGCTCTTCCGAGGGGCATTGATATTGTCTTTTCATTTCACTGTAACTTCCACCACTCTGCCAAGGGGCATTAAAACCATCTTGTTAAGCTACTGTGATGTCCTCGTCTCTTGCACGGGGCATTGATATTGTCTTTTTATTCCACTGTAACCTCCACCACTGTTCCAAGAGGAATTGATATTGTCTTTTTATTCCACTGCGACCTCCACCACTCTGCCAAGGGGCATTAAAACCGTCTTGTTAAGCTACTGTGACCTCCAAGTCTCTTCCAAGGGGCATTAAAACCGTCTGGTTAAACCGCTCTGAGCTCCACAGCTCCTCCAAGGGGCATTGACAATGTATTTTTATTCAATTGTAGCCTTCTACACTCTTCCAAGTGCATTGATATTGTCTTTTTATTCCTCTGCGACGTCCACGACTCTTCCAAGGGGCATTAAAACTGTCTTGTTAAGCTAATGTGACCTCCAAGTTTCTTACACAGGGCATTGATATTGTCTTTTTATTACACTGTAACCTCCACCACTCTTCCAAGTGGCATTGATATTGTCTTTTTATTTTAATGCAACCTCCACCACTCTTCCAAGGGGCATTAATATTGTCTTTTTATTCCACTGCAACCTCCACCACTCTTCCAAGGGTCATTGATATTGTCTTTTTATTCCACTGTAACCTCCACCACTGTTCCAAGGGGCATTGATTTTGTCTTTTTAATCCACTGCGACCTCCATCTCTCTTTCAAGAAGCATTAAAACCATCTTGCTTAGCTGCTGTGACCTCCACGTACCATCCACAGGGCATTGTTATTGTCTTTTTATTTCACTGCGACCTCCACCACTCTGCCAAGCGGCATTAAAACCATCTTGTTAAGCTACTGTGATGTCCTCGTCTCTTCAACGGGGCATTGATATTGTCTTTTTATTCCACTGTAACCTCCACCACTCTTCCAAGAGGAATAGATATTGTCTTTTTATTCCACTGTTGCCTCCACTACTCTTCCAAGGTTCATTGATATTGTCTTTTTAATCCACTGCGACCTCCACCACTCTTCCAAGGGGCATTAAAACCGTCTTGTTAAGCTACTGTGACCTCCATGTCTCTTCCAAGGGGCACTAAAACCATTTGGTTAAACCACTCTGTACTCCACAGCTCTTCCGAGGGGCATTGATATTGTCTTTTCATTTCACTGTAACTTCCACCATTCTGCCGAGGGGCATTAAAACCATCTTGTTAAGCTACTGTGATGTCCTCGTCTCTTCCACGGGGCATTGATATTGTCTTTTTATTCCACTGTAACCTCCACCACTGTTCCAAGAGGAATTGATATTGTCTTTTTATTCCACGGTAACCTCCACTACTCTTCCAAGGTTCATTGATATTGTCTTTTTAATCCACTGCGACCTCCACCACTCTGCCAAGGGGCATTAAAACCGTCTTGTTAAGCTACTGTGACCTCCAAGTCTCTTCCAAGGGGCATTAAAACCGTCTGGTTAAACCGCTCTGAGCGCCACAGCTCCTCCAAGGGGCATTGACAATGTCTTTTTATTCAATTGTAACCTTCTGCACTCTTCCAAGTGCATTGATATTGTCTTTTTATTCCTCTGCGACGTCCACGACTCTTCCAAGGGGCATTAAAACTGTCTTGTTAAGCTAATGTGACCTCCAAGTTTCTTACACAGGGCATTGATATTGTCTTTTTAGTCCACTGTAACCTCCACCACTCTTCCAAGTGGCATTGATATTGTCTTTTTATTTTAATGCGACCTCCACCACTCTTCCAAGGGGCATTAATATTGTCTTTTTATTCCACTGCAACCTCCACCACTCTTCCAAGGGTCATTGATATTGTCTTTTATTCCACTGTAACCTCCACCACTCTTCCAAGGGGCATTGATATTGTCTTTTTATTTTACTGCGACCTCCACCACTCTTCCAAGGGGCATTAATATTGTCTTTTTATTCCACTGCAACCTCCACCACTCTTCCAAGGGTCATTGATATTGTCTTTTTAATCCACTGCGACCTCCATCACTCTTCCAAGAAGCATTGAAACCGTCTTGTTAAGCTGCTGTGACCTCCACGTCTATTCCATAGTGCATTAAAACTTTCTGGTTAAACCACTGTGATCTCCACAGCTCTTCCAAAGGGCATTGATATTGTCTTTTTATTCCACTGTAACCTCCACCACTCTTCCAAGGGGCATTGATATTGTCTTTTTATTTTACTGCGACCTCCACCACTCTTCCAAGGGGCATTAATATTGTCTTTTTATTCCACTGCGACCTCCACCACTCTTCCAAGTGTCATTGATATTGTCTTTTTATTCCACTCTAACTTCCACCACTCTTCCAAGGGGCATTGATATTGTCTTTTTATTCCACTGCGACCTCCACCTCTCTTCCAAGGGGCATTAAAACCATCTTGTTATGCTACTGTGACCTCCAAGTCTATTCCACGAGGCATTGATATTGTGTTTTTATTCCACTGCGACCTCCACATCTCTTCCAAGTGGAATTCATATTGTCTTTTTATTCCACTGCGAACTCCACCACTCTTCTAAGGGGCATTGATATTGTCTTTTTAATCCACTGCGACCTCCACCACTCTTCTAAGGGGCATTAAAACAGTTTTGGTAAGCTACTGTGACCTCCACGTCTCTTCCAAGGGGCATTAAAACTGTCTGGTTAAACCACTCTGAACTCCACAGCTCTTCCAAGAGGCATTGATATTGTTTTTTTATTCGACTGTAACCTCCACCACTCTTCCAAGGGGCATTAAAACCGTCTTGTTAAGCTACTGTGACCTCCACGTCTCTTCCAAGGGGCATTAAAACCGTCAATTTAAACCACTCTGAACTCCACAGCTCTTCCAAGAGGCATTGATATTGTCCTTTTATTCCACTGTAACCTCCACCACTCTTCCAAGTTGCATTGATTTTGTCTTTTTAATCCACTGCGAGCTCCAACACTCTTCCAAGAAGCATTAAAACCGTCTTGTTCAGCTACTGTGACCTCCACGTCTATTCCACGGTGCCTTAAAACCTTCTGGTTAAACCACTGTGAACTCCACAGCTCTTCCAAGGGGCATTGATATTGTCTTTTTATTCCACTGTAACCTCCACCACTCTTCCAAGTGGCATTGATATTGTCTTTTTATTTTAATGGGACCTCCACCACTCTTCCAAGGGGCATTAATATTGTCTTTTTATTCCACTGCAACCTCCACCACTCTTCCAAGGGTCATTGATATTGTCTTTTTATTCCACTGTAACCTCCACCACTCTTCCAAGGGGCATTGATATTGTATTTTTATTTTACTGCAACCTCCACCACTCTTCCAAGGGGCATTAATATTGTCTTTTTATTTCACTGCAACCTCCACCACTCTTCCAAGGGTCATTGATATTGTCTTTTTAATCCACTGCGACCTCCATCACTCTTCCAAGAAGCATTGAAACCGTCTTGTTAAGCTACTGTGACCTCCACGTCTATTCCACAGTGCATTAAAACTTTCTGGTTAAACCACTGTGATCTCCACAGCTCTTCCAAGGGGCATTGATATTGTCTTTTTATTCCACTCTAACCTCCACCACTCTTCCAAGGGTCATTGATATTGTCTTTTTATTTTACTGCGACCTCCACCACTCTTCCAAGGGTCATTAATATTGTCTTTTTATTCCACTGTGACCTTCACGTCTCTTCCAAGGGGCATTGATATTGTCTTTTTAATTAATTGGTACCTCCACCACTCTTCCAAGGGGCATTGATATTGTCTTTTTATTCCACTGTAACCTCCACCATTCTTCCAAGGGACTTTGATATTGTCTTTTTATTCCACTGTAATCTCCACCACTCTTCCAAGGTGCATTGATATTGTCTTTTTATTTTACTGCAACCTCCACCACTCTTCCAAGTGGCATTAATATTGTCTTTTTTTATTCCACTGCAACCTCCACCACTCTTCCAAGGGTCATTGATATTGTCTTTTTAATCCACTGCGACCTCCATCACTCTTCCAAGAAGCATTGAAACCGTCTTGTTAAGCTACTGTGACCTCCACGTCTATTCCACAGTGCATTAAAACTTTCTGGTTAAACCACTGTGATCTCCACAGCTCTTCCAAGGGGCATTGATATTGTCTTTTTATTCCACTCTAACCTCCACCACTCTTCCAAGGGTCATTGATATTGTCTTTTTATTTTACTGCGACCTCCACCACTTTTCCAAGGGGCATTAATATTGTCTTTTTATTCCACTGTGACCTTCACGTCTCTTCCAAGGGGCATTGATATTGTCTTTTTATTTAATTGGTACCTCCACCACTCTTCCAAGGGGCATTGATATTGTCTTTTTATTCCACTGTAACCTCCACCATTCTTCCAAGGGACTTTGATATTGTCTTTTTATTCCACTGTAACCTCCACCACTCTTCCAAGGGGCATTGATATTGTCTTTTTATTCCACTGTAACCTCCACCACTCTTCCAAGAGGCATTGATATTGTCTTTTTAATCCACGGCGACCTCTAACACTCCTCCAAGGTGCTTTTAAACAGTCTTGATAAGCTTCTGTGACCTCCACGTCTCTTCCAAGGGGCATTAAAAACCGCATGGTTAAACCACTCTGAACTCACCAGCTCTTCCAAGAGGCATTGATATTGTCTTTTTATTCAACTGTAACCTCCACCACTATTCCAAGGGGCATTGATATTGTCTTTTTTTCCACTGAGACCTCCACCACTCTTCCAAGGGGATTTGATAGTCTTTTTATTCCACTGCGATCTCCACCACACTTCCAAGGGGCATTAAAACCGTCTTGATAAGCTACTGTGACCTCCACGTCCCTTCCACGGGGCATTGATATTGTCTTTTTATTCCACTGCGACCTCCACCACACTTCCAAGGGACATTGATATTGTATTTTGAATCCACTGCGACCTCCACCACTCTTCCAAGGGACATTGATATTGTCTTTTTATTCCACTGCGACCTTCACCCCTCTACCAAGGAACATTGATATTGTCTTTTTTTTCCACTGTAACCTCCAGCACTCTTCTAAGGGTCATTGATATTTTCTTTTTATTCCACTGCGACCTCCACCACTCTTCCAAGGGGCATCGATAATGTCTTTTTAATCCACTGCGAACTTCACCACTCTTCCAAGGGGCATTAAAACCGTCTTGTTAAGCTACTGTGACCTCCACGTCTCTTATAAGGGGCATTAAAAACGTCAATTTAAACCACTCTGAACTCCACAGCTCTGGGAAGAGGCATTGATATTGTCTTTTTATTCCACTGTAACCTCCACCACTCTTCCAAGGGCCATTGATTTTGTCTTTTTAATCCACTGCGACCTCCATCTCTCTTCCAAGAAGCATTAAAACCATCTTGTTTATCTACTGTGAACTCCACGTCTATTCCATGGTGCCTTAAAACCTTCTGGTTAAACCACTGTGAACTCCACAGCTCTTCCAAGGGGCATTGATATTGTCCTTTTATTCCACTGTAACCTCCACCACTCTTCCAAGGGGCATTGATATTGTCTTTTTATTTTACTGCGACCTCCACCACTCTTCCAAGGGGCATTAATATTGTCTTTTTATTCCACTGCGACCTCCACCACTCTTCCAAGTGTCATTGATATTGTCTTTTTATTCCACTCTAACTTCCACCACTCTTCCAAGGGTCATTGATATTGTCTTTTTATTCCACTGCGACCTCCATCTCTCTTCCAAGGGGCATTAAAACCATCTTGTTATGCTACAGTGACCTCCAAGTCTATTCCACGAGGCATTGATATTGTTTTTTTATTCCACTGCGACCTCCACATCTCTTCCAAGTGGAATTCATATTGTCTTTTTCTTCCACTGCGACCTCCACCACTCTTCTAAGGGGCATTGATATTGTCTTTTTAATCCACTGCGACCTCCACCACTCTTCTAAGGGGCATTAAAACAGTTTTGATAAGCTACTGTGACCTCCACGTCTCTTCCAAGGGGCATTAAAACTGTCTGGTTAAACGACTCTGAACTCCACACCTCTTCCAAGAGGCATTGATATTGTCTTTTTATTTGACTGTAACCTCCACCACTCTTCCAAGGGGCATTAAAACCGTCAATTTAAACCACTCTGAACTCCACAGCTCTTCCAAGAGGCATTGATATTGTCTTTTTATTCCACTGTAACCTCCACCACTCTTCCAAGTTGGATTGATTTTGTCTTTTTAATCCACTGCGACCTCCATCACTCTTCCAAGAAGCATTAAAACCATCTTGTTCAGCTACTGTGACCTCCACGTCTATTCCACGGTGCCTTAAAACCTTCTGGTTAAACCACTGTGAACTCCACAGCTCTTCCAAGGGGCATTGATATTGTGTTTTTATTCCACTGTAACCTCCACCACTCTTCTAAGTGGCATTGATATTGTCTTTTTATTTTAATGCGACCTCCACCACTCTTCCAAGGGGCATTAATATTGTCTTTTTATTCCACTGCAACCTCCACAACTCTTCCAAGGGTCATTGATATTGTCTTTTTATTCCACTGTAAACTCCACCACTCTTCCAAGGGGCATTGATATTGTCTTTTTATTTTACTGCGAACTCCACCACTCTTCCAAGGGGCATTAATATTGTCTTTTTATTCCACTGCGACCTCCACCACTCTTCCAAGGGTCATTGAAATTGTCTTTTTATTCCACTGTAAACTCCACCACTCTTCCAAGGGGCATTGATATTGTCTTTTTATTTTACTGCGAACTCCACCACTCTTCCAAGGGGCATTAATATTGTCTTTTTATTTTACTGCGACCTCCACTTCTCTTCCAAGGGGCATTAAAGCCATCTTGTTAAGCTACTGTGACCTCCAAGTCTCTTCCACGAGGCATTGATATTGTCTTTTTATTCCACTGCGACCTCCACATCTCTACCAACGGGAATTGATATTGTCTTTTTATTCCACTGCGACCTCCACCATTCTTCCAAGGGGCATTAAATTTATCTTGTTAAGCTACAGTGACCTCCCCATCTCTTCCACTGGGCATTGATATTGTCTTTAAATTCCACTGTAACCTCCACCACTCTACCAAGGGGCATTGATATTTTCTTTTTATTCCACTGCGACCTCCACTACTCTTCCAAGTGGCATTGATATTGTCTTTTTTTCCACTGCGACCTCCACCACTCTTCCAAGGGGCATTTAGATTGTCTTCTTAATCAACTGCGACCTCCACCACTCTTAAAAGTGGCATTAAAACCGTGTTGTTAACCTACATTGACATCCACGTCAATTCCACGGGGCATTGATATTGTCTTTTTTTTCCACTGCGACCTCCACCACTCTTCCTCGGGGCTTTGAAATTGTCTTTTTAATCCACTGCAACCTCCACCACTCATCCATGTGGCATTAAAACCGTCTTGTTAAGCTACTGTGACCTCCACATCTCTTTCACGGGGCATTGATATTGTCTTTTTATTCCACTGTAACCTCCACTACTCTTCAAGGGGCATTGATATTGTCTATTTTTTCCACTGGGACCTTCACCACTCTTCCAAGTGGCATTGATATTGTCTTTTTAATCCACTGCGACCTCCACCACTCTTCCAAGGGGCATTAAAACCGTATTTTTAAGCTACTGTGACCTCCACGTCTCTTCCAAGGTGCATTAAAACCGTCAATTTAAACCACTCTGAAATCCACAGCTCTTGCAAGAGGCATTGATATTGTCTTTTTATTCCACTGTAAACTACAGCACTCTTTCAAGGGGCATTGATATTGTCTTTTTATTCAACTACGACTTCCACCACTCTCCCAAGGTGCATTAAAAACTTCTTGTTTAGCTACTGTAACGTCTATGTCTATGCCACGGGGCATTGATATTGTCTTTTTATTCCACTGTATCCTCCACCACTCTTCCAAGGGGTATTGATATTGTCTTTTTATTCCACTGCGACTTCCACCTCTCTTCTAAGGGGCATTGATATTGTCTTTCTAATCCACTGTGACCTCCACCACTCTTCCAAGAGGCATTGAAACAGTCTTGTTAAGCTACTGTGACCTCCAAGTCTCTTCCACGAGGCATTGATATTGTCTTTTTATTCCACTGCGACCTCCACATCTCTTCCAAGTGGAATTGATATTGTCTTTTTATTCCATTGCGACCTCCACCACTCTTCTAAGGGGCATTGATATTGTCTTTTTAATCCACTGTGACTTCCACGTCTCTTCCAAGGGGCATTAAAACCGTCAGGTTAAACTACTCTGCACTCCACAGCTCTTCCAAGAGGCATTGATATTGTCTTTTTATTCGACTGTAACCTCCACCACTCTTCCAAGGTTCATTAAAACATTCTTGTTAAGCTGCTGTGACCTCCACGTCTCTTCCAAGGGGCATTAAAACCGTCAATTTAAACCACTCTGAACTCCATAGCTCTTGGAAGAGGCATTGATATTGTCTTTTTATTCCACTGTAACCTCCACCACTCGTCCGAGGGGCATTGATTTTGTCTTTTTAATCCACTGCGACCTCCATCACTCTTCCAAGAAGCATTAAAACCATCTTGTTTAGCTACTGTGACCTCCACGTCTATTCCACGGTGCCTTAAAACCTTCTGGTTAAATCACTGTGAACTCCACAGCTCTTCCAAGGGGCATTGATATTGTCTTTTTATTCCCCTGTAACCTCCACCACTCTTCCAAGGGGCACTGATATTGTCTTTTCATTCCACTGCGACCTCCAACACTCTTCCAATGGGCATTGATATTCTCTTTTTAATCCACTGTGATCTCCTCCACTCTTCCAAGGGGCATTAAAACAGTCTTGTTAACCTACATTGACATCCTTGTCAATTCCACGGGGCATTGATATTGTCTTTTTTTTCCACTGCGACCTCCACCACTCTTCTTCGGGGCTTTGAAATTGTCTTTTTAATCCACTGCAACCTCCACCACTCTTCCATGTGGCATTAAAACTGTCTTGTTAAGCTGCTGTGACCTCCACGTCTCTTCCAAGGGGCATTAAAACCGTATGGTTAAACCAATCTGAACTCCACAGATCTTTCAAGGGGCATTGATATTGTCTTTTTATTCCACTGTGACCTCCACCACTCTTCCAAGGGGCATTTAAACCGTCTTGTTAAGCTCCTGTGACCTCCATGTCTCTTCCACAGGGCATTGATATTGTCTTTTTATTCCACTGGAACCTCCAACACTCTTCCAAGGTGCATTGATATTGTCTTTTTATTCCACTGAGACTTCAACCACTTCTTCAAGGAGCATTGACATTGTCTTTTTAGTCCACCTAGACCTCCACCACTCTTCCAAGGGGCATTAAAACAGTCTTGTTAATCTACTGTGACCTCCACGTCTCTTCCAAGGGGCATTAAAAACATCAATTTTAACGACTCTCAACTCCACAGCTCTTGCAAAGGGCTTTGATATTGTTATTTATTCCACTGTAACCTCCAGCACTCTTCCAAGGGGCATTGATATTGTCTTTTTATTCCACTGTGACTTTCACCTCTCTTCCAAGGGACATTAAAACCGTCTTGTTAAGCTACTGTGACATCCACGTCTCTTTCACGGGGAATTGATATTGTCTTTTTATTCCACTGTAAACTCCACTACTCTTCCAAGGGGCATTGATATTGTTTTTTTATTCCACAGCCACCTCCACCACTCTTCCAAGGGGCATTGATATTGTCTTTTTAATCCACTGCGACCTCCACCACTTTTCCAAAGAGCATTAAAAACGTCTGTTTAAGCTACTGACCTCCATGTCACTTCCAATGGGCATTAAAACCGTCTGGTTTAACTACTCTGAAATCCACTGCTCTTCCAAGGGGCATTGATGTTGTCTTTTTCATCCACTGTGACCTCCACCACTCTTCCAAGGGGCATTGATATTATCTTTTTAATCCACTTCGACCTCCACCACTCTTCCAAGGGGCATTAAAACAGTCTTGTTAATCTACTGTGACCTCCACGTCTCTTCCAAGGGGCATTAAAACCGTCAATTTATACCACTCTCACCTCCACAGCTCTTGCAAGGGGCTTTGATATTGTTTTTTATTCCACTGTAACCTCCAGCACTCTTCCAAAGGGCATTGATATTGTCTTTTTATTCCACTGCGACTGTCATCTATCTTCCAAGGGACATTAAAACCGTCTTGTTAAGCTACTGTGACATCAACATCTCTTTCACGGGGCATTGATGTTGTCTTTTTATTCCACTGCAAACTCCACCTCTCTTCCAAGGGGCATTGATATTGTCTTTTTATTCCACTGCCACCTCCACCACTCTTCCAAGGGGCATTGATATTGTCTTTTTAATCCACTGCGACCTCCACCACTTTTACAAGGAGCATTTTTTTAAGCTACTGTGACCTAAATGTCACTTCCAATGGGCATTAAAACCGTCTGGTTTAACCACTCTGAACTCCACTGCTCTTCCAAGGGGCATTGATATTGTCTTTTTAATCCACTGTTACCTCCACCAATCTTCCAAGGGGCATTGATATTGTTTTTTTATTCTACTGCGACCTCCACTACTCTTCCAAGGGGCATTGATATTGTCTTTTTATTCCTCTGTGACCTCCACCACTCTTCTAAGGCGCATTTATATTGTCTTTTTAATCAACTGCGACCTCCACTACTCTTCCAAGGGCCATTAAAACCATGTTGTTAAGCTACTTTGACCTCCACGTCAATTTCACGGGGCATTAAAACCGTCAATTTAAACCACTCTGAACTCCACAGCTCTTGCAAGGGGCATTGATATTGTCTTTTTATTCTAATGTAACCTCCAGCACTCTACCAAGGGGCATTGATATTGTCTTTTTATTCCACTGCAACTACCACCTCTCTTCCAAGGGGCATTAAAACCGTCTTGTTAAGCTAATGTGACCTCCGCGTCTCTTTCACGGGGCATTGATATTGTCTTTTTATTCCACTGTAACCTCCACCACTCTGCCAAGGGGCATTGATATTGTCTTTTTTTTCCACTGGGACCTTCACCACTCTTCCAAGTGGCATTGATATTGTCTTTTTAATCCACTGCGACCTCCACCACTCTTCCAAGGGGCATTAAAACCGTATTGTTAAGCTACAGTGACCTCCCCGTCTCTTCCAAGGTGCATTAAAACCGTCAATTTAAACCACTCTGAAATCCACAGCTCTTGCAAGAGGCATTGATATTGTCTTTTTATTCCACTGCAACCTAGAGCACTCTTTCAAGAGGCATTGATATTGTCTTTTTACTCCACTGCGACCTCCACCACTCTTCCAAGGGGCATTAAAACATTATTGATAAGCTACTGTGACCTCCACGTCTCTTCCAAGGGGCATTAAAACCGTCAGGTTAAACTACTCTGCACTCCACAGCTCTTCCAAGAGGCATTGATGTTGTCTTTTTATTCGACTGTAACCTCCACCACTCTTCCAAGGGGCATTGATTTTGTCTTTTTAATCCACTGCGACCTCCATCACTCTTCCAAGAAGCATTAAAACCGTCTTGTTTAGCTACTGTGACCTCCACGTCTATTCCACGGTGCCTTAAAACCTTCTCGTTAAACCACTGTGAACTCCATAGCCCTTCGAAGGGGCATTGATATTGTCTTTTTATTTTATTGCGACTTCCACCACTGTTCCAAGGGGCATTAATATTGTCTTTTTATTCCACTGCGACCTCCACCACTCTTCCAAGGGTCATTGATATTGTCTTTTTATTCCACTGTAACCTCCACCACTCTTCCAAGGGGCATTGATATTGTTGTTTTATTCCACTGCAACCTCCACCTCTCTTCCAAGGTGCATTAAAACCATCTTGTTAAGCTACTGTGACCTCCAAGTCTCTTCCACCAGGCATTGATATTGTCTTTTTATTCCACTTCGACCTCCACCATTCTTCCAAGGGGCATTAAATTTGTCTTGTTAAGCTACAGTGACCTCCACATCTCTTCCACTGGGCATTGATATTGTTTTTAAATCCCACTGTAACCTCCACCACTCTACCAAGGGGCAATGATATTGCATTTTTATTCCACTGCGACCTCCACCACTCTTCCAAAGTGCATTGATATTGTCTTTTTAATCCACTTCGACCTTCACCACTCTTGCAAAGGGCATTAAAACCATCTTGTTAAGCTACTGTGACCTCCACGTCTCTACCACGGGGCATTAATATTGTCTTTTTATTCCACTGCGACCTTCACTACTCTTCCAAGGGGCATTGATATTGTCTTTTTTTCCACTGCGACCTCCACCACTCTTCCAAGGGGCATTTTTATTGTCTTCTTAATCAACTGCGACCTCCACCACTCTTAAAAGTGGCATTAAAACCGTCTTGTTAAACTACTTTGACATCCACGTCAATTCCACGGGTCATTGTTATTGTCTTTTTATTCCACTGCGACCTCCACCACTCTACCAAGGGGCATTGATATTGTCTTTTTATTCCACTGTAACCTTCACCACTCTTCCAAGGGGCATTGATTTTGTCTTTTTATTCCACTGTGACCTACACCACTCTTCCAAGGGGCATTGATATTGTCTTTTTAATTAACTGTGACCTCCAACTCTCTTCCAAGGGGCATTAAAACCGTCTGGTTAAACAACTCTGAACTCCACAGCTCTTCCAAGGGGCAATGATATTGTCTTTTTTTTCCACTTTAACCTCCACCACTCTTCCAAGGGGTATTGATTTTGTCTTTTTATTCCACTGCGATCTTAACAACTCTTCCAATGGGCATTGGTATTGTCTTTTTAATCCACTGCGACCTCCACCACTCTTCCAAGGGGCATTAAAACTGTATTGTTAAGCTACTGTGACCTCCACGTATCTTCCAAGGGGCATTAAAACAGTCAATTTAAACCACTCTAAACTACACAGCTCTTGCAAGAGGCATTGATATTGTCTTTTTATTCCACTGTAACCTCCAACACTCTTCCAAGGGGTATTGATTTTGTCTTTTTATTCCACTGCGACCTCTACCACTCTTCCAATGGGCATTGATATTGTCTTTTTAATCCACTGCAACCTCCACCACTCTTCCAAGGGGCATTGATTTTATCTTTTTATTCCACTGCGACCTCTACCACTCTTCCAATGGTCATTGATTTTGTCTTTTTAATCCACTGCAACCTCCACCACTCTTCCAAGGGGCATTAAATCCGTCTTGTTAAGCTACTGTCATGCCCATGTCTATTCCACGGGGCATTGATATTGTCTTTTTATTCCACTGTAACCTCCACCACTCTTCCAAGTGGCATTGACATTGTCTTTTTATTCCACTGCGACTTCCACCTCTCTTCTAAGGGGCATTGATATTGTCTTTTTAATCCACTGCTACCTCCACCACTCTTCCAAGGTGCTTTAAAACAGTCTTGTTAAGATGCTGTGACCTCCACGTCTCTTCCAAGGGGCATTAAAACCATCTGGCTAAACCACTCTGAACTCCACAGCTCTTCCAAGGGCCATTGATATTGTCTTTTTATTCCACTGTAACCTCCACCACTCTTCCAAGGGGCATTGATTTTGTCTTTTTATTCCACTGCGACCTCTACCACTCTTCCAATGGGCATTGTTATTGTCTTTTTAATCACCTGCAACCTCAACCACTCTTCCAAAGGGCATTAAAACCGTCTTGTTAAGCTACTGTTACCTCCACGTCCCTTCCACGGGGCATTGATATTGTCTTTTTATTCCACTGCGACCTCCACCACTCTTCCAAGGGGCATTGATATTGTTATTTTAATCCACTGCAAACTCCACCACTCTTCCAAGGGGCATTAAAACCGTCTTGTTATGCTACTGTAATGTCGACTTCTCTTCCAAGGGGCCTTAAAACCATCTGGTTAAACCACTCTGAACTCCACAGCTCTTCCAAGGGGCATTTGTATTGTCTTTTTATTCCACTCTAACCTCCACCACTCTTCCAAGGGGCATTGACATTGTCTTTTTATTCCACTGCAACTTCCAACTCTCTTCCAAGGAGCATTAAAACCGTATTGTTAAGCTACTGTGACCTCCACGTCTCTTTCACAGGGCATTGATATTATCTTTTTATTCCCCTGTAACCTCCACCACTCTGCCAAGGGGCATTGATATTGTCTTTTTTTTCCACTGGGACCTTCACCACTCTTCCAAGTGGCATTGATATTGTCTTTTTAATCCACTGCGACCTCCACCACTCTTCCAAGGGGCATTAAAACCGTCAATTTAAACCACTCTGAAATCCACAGCTCTTGCAAGAGGCATTGATATTGTCTTTTTATTCCACTGCAACCTACAGCACTCTTTCAAGAGGCATTGATATTGTCTTTTTATTCCACTACGACTTCCACCACTCTCCCAAGGTGCATTAAAAACATCTTGATTAGCTAATGTAACGTCCATGTCTATTCCACGAGGCATTGATATTGTCTTTTTATTCCACTGTATCCTCCACCACTCTTCCATTGGGTATTGATATTGTCTTTTTATTCCACTGCAACTTCCACCTCTCTTCTAAGGGGCATTGATATTGTCTTTTTAATCCACTGCGACCTCCACCACTCTTCCAAGAGGCATTAAAACAGTCTTGTTAAGCTACTGTGACCTCCAAGTCTCTTCCACGAGGCATTGATATTGTCTTTTTATTCCACTGCAACCTCCACATCTCTTCCAAGTGGAATTGATATTGTCTTTTTATTCCACTGCGACCTCCACCTCTCTTCTAAGGGGCATTGATATTGTCTTTTTACTCCACTGCGACCTCCACCACTCTTCCAAGGGGCATTAAAACATTATTGATAAGCTACTGTGACCTCCACGTCTCTTCCAAAGGGCATTAAAACCGTGAGGTTAAACTACTCTGCACTCCACAGCTCTTCCAAGAGGCATTGATGTTGTCTTTTTATTCGACTGTAACCTCCACCACTCTTCCAAGGGGCATTGATTTTGTCTTTTTAATCCACTGCGACCTCCATCACTCTTCCAAGAAGCATTAAAACGTCTTGTTTAGCTACTGTGACCTCCACGTCTATTCCACGGTGCCTTAAAACCTTCTGGTTAAACCACTGTGAACTCCATAGCCCTTCGAAGGGGCATTGATATTGTCTTTTTATTTTATTGTGACTTCCACCACTGTTCCAAGGGGCATTAATATTGTCTTTTTATTCCACTGCGACCTCCACCACTCTTCCAAGGGTCATTGATGTTGTCTTTTTATTCCACTGTAACCTCCACCACTCTTCCAAGGGACATTGATATTGTTGTTTTATTCCACTGCGACCTCCACCTCTCTTCCAAGGTGCATTAAAACCATCTTGTTAAGCTACTGTGACCTCCAAGTCTCTTCCACGAGGCATTGATATTGTCTTTTTATTCCACTGCAACCTCCACATCTCTTCCAAGTGGAATTGATATTGTCTTTTTATTCCACTGCGACCTCCACCTCTCTTCTAAGGGGCATTGATATTGTCTTTTTACTCCACTGCGACCTCCACCACTCTTCCAAGGGGCATTAAAACATTATTGATAAGCTACTGTGACCTCCACGTCTCTTCCAAGGGGCATTAAAACCGTCAGGTTAAACTACTCTGCACTCCACAGCTCTTCCAAGAGGCATTGATGTTGTCTTTTTATTCGACTGTAACCTCCACCACTCTTCCAAGGGGCATTGATTTTGTCTTTTTAATCCACTGCGACCTCCACCACTCTTCCAAGAAGCATTAAAACCGTCTTGTTTAGCTACTGTGACCTCCACGTCTATTCCACGGTGCCTTAAAACCTTCTCGTTAAACCACTGTGAACTCCATAGCCCTTCGAAGGGGCATTGATATTGTCTTTTTATTTTATTGTGACTTCCACCACTGTTCCAAGGGGCATTAATATTGTCTTTTTATTCCACTGCGACCTCCACCACTCTTCCAAGGGTCATTGATATTGTCTTTTTATTCCACTGTAACCTCCACCACTCTTCCAAGGGGCATTGATATTGTTGTTTTATTCCACTGCGACCTCCACCTCTCTTCCAAGGTGCATTAAAACCATCTTGTTAAGCTACTGTGACCTCCAAGTCTCTTCCACCAGGCATTGATATTGTCTTTTTATTCCACTTCGACCTCCACCATTCTTCCAAGGGGCATTAAATTTGTCTTGTTAAGCTACAGTGACCTCCACATCTCTTCCACTGGGCATTGATATTGTTTTTAAATTCCACTGTAACCTCCACCACTCTACCAAGGGGCAATGATATTGCATTTTTATTCCACTGCGACCTCCACCACTCTTCCAAAGTGCATTGATATTGTCTTTATAATCCACTTCGACCTTCACCACTCTTGCAAAGGGCATTAAAACCATCTTGTTAAGCTACTGTGACCTCCACGTCTCTACCACGGGGCATTAATATTGTCTTTTTATTCCACTGCGACCTCCACTACTCTTCCAAGGGGCATTGATATTGTCTTTTTTTCCACTGCGACCTCCACCACTCTTCCAAGGGGCATTTTTATCGTCTTCTTAATCAACTGCGACCTCCACCACTCTTAAAAGTGGCATTAAAATCGTCTTGTTAACCTACTTTGACATCCACGTCAATTCCACGGGTCATTGTTATTGTCTTTTTATTCCACTGCGACCTCCACCACTCTACCAAGGGGCATTGATATTGTCTTTTTATTCCACTGTAACCTTCACCACTCTTCCAAGGGGCATTGATTTTGTCTTTTTATTCCACTGTGACCTACACCACTCTTCCAAGGGGCATTGATATTGTCTTTTTAATTAACTGTGACCTCCAACTCTCTTCCAAGGGGCATTAAAACCGTCTAGTTAAACAACTCTGAACTCCACAGCTCTTCCAAGGGGCAATGATATTGTCTTTTTTTTCCACTGTAACCTCCACCACTCTTCCAAGGGGTATTGATTTTGTCTTTTTATTCCACTGCGATCTTAACAACTCTTCCAATGGGCATTGATATTGTCTTTTTAATCCACTGCGACCTCCACCACTCTTCCAAGGGGCATTAAAACCGTATTGTTAAGCTACTGTGACCTCCACGAATCTTCCAAGGGGCATTAAAACAGTCAATTTAAACCACTCTAAACTACACAGCTCTTGCAAGAGGCATTGATATTGTCTTTTTATTCCACTGTAACCTCCAACACTCTTCCAAGGGGTATTGATTTTGTCTTTTTATTCCACTGCGACCTCTACCACTCTTCCAATGGGCATTGATATTGTCTTTTTAATCCACTGTAACCTCCACCACTCTTCCAAGTGGCATTGACATTGTCTTTTTATTCCACTGCGACTTCCACCTCTCTTCTAAGGGGCATTGATATTGTCTTTTTAATCCACTGCTACCTCCACCACTCTTCCAAGGTGCTTTAAAACAGTCTTGTTAAGATGCTGTGACCTCCACGTCTCTTCCAAGGGGCATTAAAACCATCTGGCTAAGCCATTCTGAACTCCACAGCTCTTCCAAGAGCCATTGATATTGTCTTTTTATTCCACTGTAACCTCCACCACTCTTCCAAGGGGCATTGATTTTGTCTTTTTATTCCACTGCGACCTCTACCACTCTTCCAATGGGCATTGTTATTGTCTTTTTAATCACCTGCAACCTCAAACACTCTTCCAAAGGGCATTAAAACCGTCTTGTTAAGCTACTGTTACCTCCACGTCCCTTCCACGGGGCATTGATATTGTCTTTTTATTCCACTGAGACCTCCACCACTCTTCCAAAGGGCATTGATATTGTTTTTTTAATCCACTGCAAACTCCACCACTCTTCCAAGGGGCATTAAAACCGTCTTGTTATGCTACTGTAATGTCGACTTCTCTTCCAAGGGGCCTTAAAACCATCTGGTTAAACCACTCTGAACTCCACAGCTCTTCCAAGGGGCATTTGTATTGTCTTTTTATTCCACTGCAACTTCCAACTCTCTTCCAAGGGGCATTAAAACCGTATTGTTAAGCTACTGTGACCTCCACGTCTCTTTCACAGGGCATTGATATTATCTTTTTATTCCACTGTAACCTCCACCACTCTTCCAAGGGGCATTGATATTGTCTTTTTTTTCCACTGGGACATTCACCACTCTTCCAAGTGGCATTGATATTGTCTTTTTAATCCACTGTGACCTCCACCACTCTTCCAAGGGGCATTAAAACCGTATTGTTAAGCTACTGTAACCTCCACGTCTCTTCCAAGGTGCATTAAAACCATCAATTTAAACCACTCTGAACTCCACAGCTCTTGCAACAGGCATTGATATTGTCTTTTTACTCCACTGTAACCTGCAGCACTCTTTCAAGGGGCATTGATATTGTCTTTTTATTCCACTATGACTTCCACCACTCTCCCAAGGTGCATTAAAAACATCTTGTTCAACTATTGTAACGTCCATGTCTATTCCACGGGGCATTGAAATTGTCTTTTTATTCCACTTCAACCTCCACCACTCTTCCAAGGGGTATTGACATTGCCTTTTTATTCCACTGCTAATTCCACCTCTCTTTCAAGGGGCCTTAAAACCATCTGGTTAAAGCACTCTGAACTCCACAGCTCTTCCAAGGGGCATTTGTATAGTCTTTTTATTCCACTCTAACCTCCAACACTCTTCCAAGGGGCATTGACATTGTCTTTTTATTCCACTGCAACTTCCAACTCTCTTCCAAGGGGCATTAAAACCGTATTGTTAAGCTACTGTGACCTCCACGTCTCTTTCACAGGGCATTGATATTATCTTTTTATTCCACTGTAACCTCCACCACTCTTCCAAGGGGCATTGATATTGTCTTTTTTTTCCACTGGGACCTTCACCACTCTTCCAAGTGGCATTGATATTGTCTTTTTAATCCACTGCGACCTCCACCACTCTTCCAAGGGGCATTAAAACCGTATTGTTAAGCTACTGTGACCTCTACGTCTCTTCCAAGGGGCATTAAACCCGTCTGGTTAAACCACTCTGAACTCCACAGCTCTTCCAAGGGGCATTGATATTGTCTTTTTATTCCACTGTAACCTCCACCACTCTTCCAAGTGGCATTTATTTTGTATTTTTATTCCACTGGGACCTCCACCACTCTTCCAATGGGCATTGTTATTGTCTTTTTAATCACCTGTAACCTCCACCACTCTTCCAAGGGGCAATAAAACCATCTTGATAAGCTACTGTGACCTCCACGTCCCTTCAACGGGGCATTGGTGTTGTCTTTTTATTCCACTGCGACCTCCACCACTCTTCCAGGGGCATTGATATTGTCTTATTAATCCACTGCGAACTCCACCACTCTTCCAAGGGGCATTAAAGCCATCTTGTTATGCTACTGTGACGTCGACTTCTCTTCCAAGGGGCATTAAAATCATCTGGTTAAACCACTCTGAACTCCACAGCTCTTCCAAGGTGCATTTGTATTGTCTTTTTATTCCACTCTAACCTCCATCACTCTTCCAAGGGGCATTGACATTGTCTTTTTATTCCACTGCGACCTCCACCACTCTTCCAAGTGGCATTAAAACCATATTGTTAAGCTACAGTGACCTCCACATCTCTTCCACGGGGCATTGATATTGTCTTTTTATTCCACTGTAACCTCCACTAATCTTCCAAGGGGCATTGATATTGTTTTTTTATTCCACTGCGACCTCCACCACTCTTCCAAGGGGCATTAAAACCATCTTGTTAAATTACAGTGACCTCCACGTCTCTTCCAAGGAGCGTTAAAACCGTCCGGTTATACCACTCTGAACTCCACAGCTCTTCCAAGGGGCATTATTATTGTCTTTTTATTCCACTGTAACCTCCACCACTCTTCCAAGGGGCATTGATATTGTCTTTTTATTCCACTGCAACCTCCACCACTTTTCCAAGGGGCATTAAAACAGTATTGTTAAGATACTGTAACCTCCACCTCTCTTCCAAGGTGCATTAAAACCGTCAATTTAAACGACTCTGAACTCCACAACTCTTGCAAGAGGCATTGATATTGTCTTTTTACTCCACTGTATCCTACAGCACTCTTTCAAGGGGCATTGATATTGTCTTTTTATTCCACTATGACTTCCACCACTCTCCCAAGGTGCATTAAAAACATCTTGTTTAGCTGCTGTAACGTCCATGTCTATTCCACGGGGCATTGATTTTGTCTTTTTATTCCACTGTATCCTCCACCACTTTTCCAAGGGGTATTGATATTGTCTTTTAATTCCACTGCGACTTCCACCTCTCTGCTAAGGGGCATTGATATTGTCTTTTTAATCCACTGCGACCTCCACCACTCTTCCAAGAGGCATTAAAACAGTCTTGTTAAGCTGCTGTGACATACACATCTCTTTCAAGGGGCATTAAAACCATTTGGTTAAACCACTCTGAACTCCACAGCTTTTCCAAGGGGCATTGATATTGTCTTTTTATTCCACTGTAACCTTCACCATTATTCCAAGGGGTATTGATATTGTCTTTTTAATGCACTGTGACCTCCACCACTCTTCCAAGGGGCATTAAAACCATCTGGTTAAAACACTCTGAACTCCATAACTCTTTCAAGATGCATTGATATTGTCTTTTTATTTCACTGTAACCTCCACCACTCTTTCAAGGGGCATTGATATTGTCTTTTTATTCCACTGCGACCTCCACCACTCTTCCAAGGGGCATTAAAACTGTCTTGTTAAGCTACTGTGACCTCCACTTGTCTTCCACGGGTCATTGATATTGTCATTTTATTCTACTGTAACCTACACCACTCTTCCAAGGGGCATTGATATTGTCTTTTTATTTCACTGCGACCTCTGCCACTCTTCCAAAGGGCATTGATATTGTCTTTTATTCCACTGTAACCTCCACCACTGTTCTAAGGGGCATTAAAACCGTCTTGTTAAGCTACTGTGACCTCCACGTCTCTTCCACAGGGCATTGTTATTGTCTTTTTATTTGACTGCGATCTCCACCACTCTGCCAAGGGGCATTAAAACCGTCTTGTGAAGCTACTGTGATGTCCACTTCTCTTCCAAGGGGCATTGATATTGCTTTTTATTCCACTGTAACCTCCACCACTCTTCCAAGGGGCATTGATATTGTCTTTTTATTCCACTGTGACCTCCACCACTCTTCCAAGGTTCATTGATATTGTCTTTTTAATCCACTGCGACCTCCAACACTCTTCCAAGGGGAATTAAAAACGTCTTGTTAAGCTACTGTGACCTCCACGTCTCTTCCAAGGGGCACTAAAACCGTTTGGTTAAACCAATCTGTACTCCACAGCTCTTCCAAGGGGCATTGATATTGTCTTTTTATTTCACTGTAACTTCCACCACTCTTTCAAGTGGCATTGATATTGTATTTTTATTCCACTGTGACCTCCACGACTCTTCCAAGGGGCATTAAAACCGTCTTGTTAAGCTACTGTGACCTCCAAGTCTCTTCCAAGGGGCATTAAAAAAGTCTGGTTAAGCCTCTCTGAACTCCGCAGCTCTTCCAAGAGGCATTGATATTGTCTTTTTATTCGACTGTAACCTCCACCACTCTTCCAAGGAGCATTAAAACCGTCTTGTTAAGCTACTGTGACCTCCACGTCTCTTCCAAGGGGCATTGATAATGTCATTTTATTCCACTTCGACCTCCACCACTCTTCCAAAGCTCATTGATATAGTCTTTTTAATCCACTCCGACCTCCACCACTCTTCCAAAGGGCATTAAAACCGTCTTGTTAAGCTATTTTGACCTCCACATCTCTTCCACGGGGCACTGACATTGTCTTTTTATTTAACTGTAACTCCACCACTGTTCCAATGGGCATTGATATTGTCTTTTTATTCCACTGTAACCACCATCACTCTTCCAAGGGGCATTGATATTGTCTTTTTATTCAACTGTAACCTCCACCACTCTTCTAAGGGGCATTGATATTGTCTTTTCAATACACTGCGACCTCCACCACTCTTCAAAGGGGCATTAAAACAGTCTTGATAAGCTACTGTGACCTCCACGTCTCTTCCAAGGGGCATTAAACCGTCTGGTTAAACCACTCTGTACTCCACAGCTCTTCAAAGAGGAATTGATATTGACTTTTTATTCGACTGTAACCTCCACCACTCTTCCAAGGGGCATTATAACCGTCTTGTTATGCTACTGTGACCTCCACGTCCCTTCCAAGGGGCATTGATCTTGTCTATTTATTCCACTGTAACTTCCACCACTCTTCCAAGGGGCATTGATATTCTCTTTTTATTCCACTGTAACCTCCACCAATCTTCCAAGGGGTATTGATATTGTCTTTTTATTCCACTGCGACCTCCACCACTCTCCTAAGGGGCATTGATATTGTCTTTTAAATCCACAACAATCTCCACCACTCTTCCAAGGGGCATTAAAACAGTCTTGTAAAGCTACTGTGACCTCCTCGTCTCTTCCCAGGGGCATTAAAACCGTCTGGTTAAACATTCTGAACTCCACAACTCTTCCATGGGGCATTGATATTTTCTTTTTAATTCACTGTAACCTCCACCACTCTTCCAAGGGGCATTGATTTTGTCTTTTTATTCCACTGCGACCTCTACCACTCTTCCAATGGGCATTGATATTGTCTTTTTAATCCACTGCAACCTCCACCACTCTTCCAAGGGGCATTAAAGCCGTCTTGTTAAGCTACTGTCACGTCCATGTCTATTCCATGGGGCATTGATATTGTCTTTTTATTCCACTGTAACCTCCACCACTCTTCCAAGTGGCATTGACATTGTCTTTTTATTCCACTGCGACTTCCACCTCTCTTCTAAGGTGCATTGATATTCTCCTTTTAATGCACTTGACCTCCACCACTCTACCAAGGGGCATTAAAACAGTCTTTTTAAGCTACTGTGACCTCCACGTCTCTTTCAAGAGGCATTAAAACCGTCGGGTTAAAACACTCTGAACTCCACAGCTCTTCCAATGGGCATTGATATTGTCTTATTATTCCACTGTAACCTCCACCACTCTACCAAGGGGCATTGATTTTGTCTTTTTATTCCACTTCGACCTCCACCACTCTTCCAATGGGCATTGTTATTGTCTTTTTAATCCCCTGCAACCTCCACCACTCTTCCAAGGGGCATTAAAACTGTCTTGTTAAGCTACTGTGGCCTCCACGTCCCTTCCACGGGGCATTGATATTATCTTTTTATTCCACTGCGACCTCCACCACTCTTCCAAGGGTCATTGATATTGTCTGTTTAATCCACTGCGAACTACACCACTCTTCCAAGGGGCATTAAAACCATCTTGTTATGCTACTGTGACGTCGACTTCTCCTCCAAGGGGCATTAAAACCATCTGGTTAAACCACTCTTAACTCCACATCTCTTCCAAGGGGCATTTGTATTGTCTTTTTATTCCACTCTATAATCCACCACTCTTCCAAGGGGTATTGACATTGTCTTTTTATTCCACTGCGACCTCCACAACTCTTCCAAGGGGCATTAAAACCGTATTGTTAAGCTACAGTGACCTCCACATTTCTTCCACGGGGCATTGATAATGTCTTTTTATACCACTGTAACCTCCACCAATCTACCAAGGGGCATTGATATTGTCTTTTTATTCCACTGTAACCTCCACCACTCTTCCAAGGGGCATTGATTTTGTCTTTTTAATCCCCTGCAACCTCCACCACTCCTCCAAAGGACATTAAAACCGTCTTGTTAATCTACTGTGACCTCCACGTCCCTTCCACGGTGCATTGATATTGTCTTTTTAATCCACTGCGAACTCCACCACTCTTCCAAGGGGCATTAAAACCATCTGGTTAAACCACTCTGAGCTCCACATCTCTTCCAAGGGGCATTTGTATTGTCTTTTTATTCCACTCTAACCTCCACCACTCTTCCAAGGGGCATTGACATTGTCTTTTTATTCCACTGCGACCTCCACCACTTTTCCAAGGGGCATTAAAACCACATTGTTAAGCTACAGTGACCTCCACACCTCTTCCACGCGGCATTAATATTGTCTTTTTATTCCACTGTAACCTCCACCAATCTTCCAAGGGGCATTGATATTGTTTTTTTATTCCACTGTGACCTCCACAACTCTTCCAAGGGGCATTAAAAACGTCTTGTTAAGTTACTGTGACCTCCACGTCTCTTCCAAGGAGCGTTAAAACCATCTGTTTATACCACTCTGAACTCCACAGCTCTTCCAAGGGGCATTATTATTGTCTTTTTATTCCACTGTAACCTCCACCACTCTTCCAAGGGGCATTGAAATTGTCTTTTTATTTGACTGCGACCTCCACCAGTCCTCCAAGAGGCATTAAAAACATATTGTTAAGCTACTGTGACGTCCACGTCTCTTCAACGGGGCATTGATATTGTCTTTTTATTCCACTGCGACCTCCACCACTCTTCCAAGGTGCATTGATAATGTCTTTTCATTCCACTTCGACCTCCACCACTCTTCCAAGGCTCATTGATATTGTCTTTTTAATCCACTGCGACCTCCACCACTCTTCCAAGGGGCATTAAAACCGTCTTATTAAGCTATTGTGACCTACACATCTCTTCCACGGGGCATTGATATTGTCTTTTTATTTAACTGTAACCTTCACCACTGTTACAAGGGGCATTGATATTGTCCTTAAATTCCACTGTAACCTCCATCGCTCTTCCAAGGGGCATTGATATTGTTTTTTTATTCAACTGTAACCTCCACCACTCTTCCAAGGGGCATTGATATTGTCTTTTTATTCGACTGCGACCTCCACCACTCTTCCAAGGGGCATTCATATTGTCTTCTTAATCCACTGCGACCTCCACCACTCTTCCAAGGGGCATTAAAACCGTCTTGTTAAGCTACTGTCACCTCCACTTCCCTTCCAAGGGGCATTAAAACCGTCAATTTAAACCACTCTGAACTCCACAGCTCTTGCAAGGGGCATTGATATTGTCTTTTTATTCCAATGTAACCTCCAGCACTTTTCCAAGGGGCATTGATATTGTCTTTTTATTCCACTGCAACTTCCACCTCTCTTTCAAGGGGCATTAAAACCATCTTGTTAAGCTACTGTGACCTCCACGTCTCTTTCACGGGGCATTGATATTTTCTTTTTATTCCACTGTAACCTCCACCACTCTTCCAAGGGGCATTGATATCGTCTTTTTATTCCACTGGGACCTTCACCACTCTTCCAAGTGGCATTGATATTGTCTTTTTAATCCACTGCGACCTCCATCACTCTTCCAAGAAGCATTAAAACCGTCTTGTTTAGCTACTGTGACCTCCACGTCTATTCCACGGTGCCTTAAAACCTTCTGGTTAAACCACACTGAACTCCACGGCTCTTCCAAGGGGCAATGATATTGTCTTTTTATTCCACTGTAACCTCCACCACTCTTCCAAGGGGTATTGATATTGTCTTTTTATTTTACTGCGACCTCCACCACTCTTCCAAGGATCATTAATATTGTCTTTTTATTCCACTGCGACCTCCACCACCCTTCCAAGGGTCATTGATATTGTCCTTTTATTCCACTGTAACCTCCACCACTCTTCCAAGGGGCATTGATATTGTCTTTTTATTCCACTGTGACCTCCACCTCTCTTCCAAGGGGCATTAAAACCATCTTGTTAAGCTCCTGTGACCTCCAAGTCTCTTCCACTAGGCATTGATATTGTCTTTTTATTCCACTGCGACCTCCGCATTTTTTCCAATTGGAATTGATATTGTTTTTTTAATCCACTGCGACCACCACCTCTTCCAAGTGGCATTAAAACAGTCTTGATAAGCTACTGTGACCTCCTCGTCTCTACCAAGGGGCATTAAACGGTCTGGTTAAACCACTCTGTACTCCACAGCTCTTCCAAGAGGCATTGATATTGTCTCTGTTATCCACTGCGACCTCCACCCCTCTTCCAAGGGTCTTTGATATTGTCTTTTTATCCATTGCGACCTCCACCACTCTTTCAATGGGCATTAAAACCGTCTTGTTATGCTACTGTGAACTCCACGTCCCTTCCACGGGGCATTGATATTGTCTTTTTATTCCATTGTGACCTCCACCACTCTTCCAAGGGCATTAAAACCGTCTTGTTAAGCTGCTGTGACCACCAAGTCTCTAACAAGGGGCTTAAAAACCGTCTAGTTAAACCGCTCTGAGCTTCACAGCTCTTCCAAGAGGCATTGACAATGTCTTTTTATTCCATTGTAACCTTCTGCACTCTTCCAAGTGCATTGATGTTGTCTTTTTATTCCTCTGCGACGTCCATGACTCTTCCAAGGGGCATTAAAACCGTCTTGTTAAGCTACTGTGACCTCCAAGTTTCTTACACAGGGCATTGATATTGTCTTTTTATTCCACTGTAACCTCCACCACTCTTCCAAGGGGCATTGATATTGTCTTTTTATTCCACTGTGACCTCCACCTATTTTCCAAGGGGCATTGAAATTGTCTTTTTATTCCACTGCGACCTCCACCACTCTATTAAGGGGCATTGATATTGTCTTTTAAATCCACAACGATCAACACCACTCTTCCAAGGGGCATTAAAACTGTCTTGTTAAGCTACTGTGACCTCCTTGTCTCTTCCAAGGGGCATTAAAACCATCTGGTTAAACACTCTGAACTCCACAGCTCTTCCAAGTGGCATTGATATTGTCTTTTTAATCCACTGCGACCTCCACCACTCTTCCAAGGGGCATTGATATTGTCTTTTTAATCCACGGTGACCTCCATGTCTCTTCCAAGGGGCATTAAAACCGTCAATTTAAACCACTCTGAACTCCACAGCTATTCCAAGGAGCACTGGTATTGTCTTTTTATTCCACTCTAACCTCCACCACTCTTCCAAGGGGCATTGAAAATGTCTATTTATTCCACTGCGACCTCCACCACTCTTCCATGGGGCATAAAGACCATCTTATTAAGCTACAGTGACCTCCACAACTCTTCCATGGGGCATTGATATTGTCTTTTTATTCCACTGTAACCTCCACCACTCTTCCAAGGGGCATTGATTTTGTCTTTTTATTCCACTGCGACCTCTACCACTCTTCCAATGGTCATTGATATTGTCTTTTTAATCCACTGCAAGCTCCACCACTCTTCCAAGGGGCATTAAAGCCGTCTTGTTAAGCTACTGTCATGTCCATGTTTATTCCACGGGGCATTGATATTGTCTTTTTATTCCACTGTAACCTCCACCACTCTTCCAAGTGGCATTGACATTGTCGTTTTATTCCACTGCGACTTCCACCTCTCTTCTAAGGGGCATTGATATTGTCTTTTTAATCCACTGCGACCTCCACCAGTCTACCAAGGGGCATTAAAGCAGTCTGGTTAAACCACTCTGAACTCCACAGCTCTTCCAAGGGGCATTGTTGTTGTCTTTTTAATCCCCTGCAACCTCCACCACTCTTCCAAGGGGAATTAAAACCGTCTTGTTATGCTACAGTGTCCTCCACGTTCCTTCCACGGGGCATTGATATTGTCGTTTTATTCCACTGCGACCTCCACCACTCTTCCAAGGGGCATTGATATTGTCTTTTTATTCCACTGCGACCTCCACCACTCTTCCAAGGGGCATTAAAACCACATTGTTAAGCTACAGTGACCTCCACACCTCTTCCACGCGGCATTAATATTGTCTTTTTATTCCACTGTAACCTCCACCAATCTTCCAAGGGGCATTGATATTGTTTTTTTATTCCACTGTGACCTCCACAACTCTTCCAAGGGGCATTAAAAACGTCTTGTTAAGTTACTGTGACCTCCACGTCTCTTCCAAGGAGCGTTAAAACCATCTGTTTATACCACTCTGAACTCCACAGCTCTTCCAAGGGGCATTATTATTGTCTTTTTATTCCACTGTAACCTCCACCACTCTTCCAAGGGGCATTGAAATTGTCTTTTTATTTGACTGCGACCTCCACCAGTCCTCCAAGAGGCATTAAAACCATATTGTTAAGCTACTGTGACGTCCACGTCTCTTCAACGGGGCATTGATATTGTCTTTTTATTCCACTGCGACCTCCACCACTCTTCCAAGGTGCATTGATAATGTCTTTTCATTCCACTTCGACCTCCACCACTCTTCCAAGGCTCATTGATATTGTCTTTTTAATCCACTGCGACCTCCACCACTCTTCCAAGGGGCATTAAAACCGTCTTATTAAGCTATTGTGACCTACACATCTCTTCCACGGGGCATTGATATTGTCTTTTTATTTAACTGTAACCTTCACCACTGTTACAAGGGGCATTGATATTGTCCTTAAATTCCACTGTAACCTCCATCGCTCTTCCAAGGGGCATTGATATTGTTTTTTCATTCAACTGTAACCTCCACCACTGTTCCAAGGGGCATTGATATTGTCTTTTTATTCGACTGCGACCTCCACCACTCTTCCAAGGGGCATTCATATTGTCTTCTTAATCCACTGCGACCTCCACCACTCTTCCAAGGGGCATTAAAACCGTCTTGTTAAGCTACTGTCACCTCCACTTCCCTTCCAAGGGGCATTAAAACCGTCAATTTAAACCACTCTGAACTCCACAGCTCTTGCAAGGGGCATTGATATTGTCTTTTTATTCCAATGTAACCTCCAGCACTTTTCCAAGGGGCATTGATATTGTCTTTTTATTCCACTGCAACTTCCACCTCTCTTTCAAGGGGCATTAAAACCATCTTGTTAAGCTACTGTGACCTCCACGTCTCTTTCACGGGGCATTGATATTGTCTTTTTATTCCACTGTAACCTCCACCACTCTTCCAAGGGGCATTGATATCGTCTTTTTATTCCACTGGGACCTTCACCACTCTTCCAAGTGGCATTGATATTGTCTTTTTAATCCACTGCGACCTCCATCACTCTTCCAAGAAGCATTAAAACCGTCTTGTTTAGCTACTGTGACCTCCACGTCTATTCCACGGTGCCTTAAAACCTTCTGGTTAAACCACACTGAACTCCACGGCTCTTCCAAGGGGCAATGATATTGTCTTTTTATTCCACTGTAACCTCCACCACTCTTCCAAGGGGTATTGATATTGTCTTTTTATTTTACTGCGACCTCCACCACTCTTCCAAGGATCATTAATATTGTCTTTTTATTCCACTGCGACCTTCACCACCCTTCCAAGGGTCATTGATATTGTCCTTTTATTCCACTGTAACCTCCACCACTCTTCCAAGGGGCATTGATATTGTCTTTTTATTCCACTGTGACCTCCACCTCTCTTCCAAGGGGCATTAAAACCATCTTGTTAAGCTCCTGTGACCTCCAAGTCTCTTCCACTAGGCATTGATATTGTCTTTTTATTCCACTGCGACCTCCGCATTTTTTCCAATTGGAATTGATATTGTTTTTTTAATCCACTGCGACCACCACCTCTTCCAAGTGGCATTAAAACAGTCTTGATAAGCTACTGTGACCTCCTCGTCTCTACCAAGGGGCATTAAACGGTCTGGTTAAACCACTCTGTACTCCACAGCTCTTCCAAGAGGCATTGATATTGTCTCTGTTATCCACTGCGACCTCCACCCCTCTTCCAAGGGTCTTTGATATTGTCTTTTTATCCATTGCGACCTCCACCACTCTTTCAATGGGCATTAAAACCGTTTTGTTATGCTACTGTGAACTCCACGTCCCTTCCACGGGGCATTGATATTGTCTTTTTATTCCATTGTGACCTCCACCACTCTTCCAAGGGCATTAAAACCGTCTTGTTAAGCTGCTGTGACCACCAAGTCTCTAACAAGGGGCTTAAAAACCGTCTGGTTAAACCGCTCTGAGCTCCACAGCTCTTCCAAGAGGCATTGACAATGTCTTTTTATTCCATTGTAACCTTCTGCACTCTTCCAAGTGCATTGATGTTGTCTTTTTATTCCTCTGCGACGTCCATGACTCTTCCAAGGGGCATTAAAACCGTCTTGTTAAGCTACTGTGACCTCCAAGTTTCTTACACAGGGCATTGATATTGTCTTTTTATTCCACTGTAACCTCCACCACTCTTCCAAGGGGCATTGATATTGTCTTTTTATTCCACTGTGACCTCCACCTATCTTCCAAGGGGCATTGAAATTGTCTTTTTATTCCACTGCGACCTCCACCACTCTATTAAGGGGCATTGATATTGTCTTTTAAATCCACAACGATCAACACCACTCTTCCAAGGGGCATTAAAACTGTCTTGTTAAGCTACTGTGACCTCCTTGTCTCTTCCAAGGGGCATTAAAACCATCTGGTTAAACACTCTGAACTCCACAGCTCTTCCAAGTGGCATTGATATTGTCTTTTTAATCCACTGCGACCTCCACCACTCTTCCAAAGGGCATTGATATTGTCTTTTTAATCCACGGTGACCTCCATGTCTCTTCCAAGGGGCATTAAAACCGTCAATTTAAACCACTCTGAACTCCACAGCTATTCCAAGGAGCACTGGTATTGTCTTTTTATTCCACTCTAACCTCCACCACTCTTCCAAGGGGCATTGAAAATGTCTATTTATTCCACTGCGACCTCCACCACTCTTCCATGGGGCATAAAGACCATCTTATTAAGCTACAGTGACCTCCACAACTCCATGGGGCATTGATATTGTCTTTTTATTCCACTGTAACCTCCACCACTCTTCCAAGGGGCATTGATTTTGTCTTTTTATTCCACTGCGACCTCTACCACTCTTCCAATGGTCATTGATATTGTCTTTTTAATCCACTGCAAGCTCCACCACTCTTCCAAGGGGCATTAAAGCCGTCTTGTTAAGCTACTGTCATGTCCATGTTTATTCCACGGGGCATTGATATTGTCTTTTTATTCCACTGTAACCTCCACCACTCTTCCAAGTGGCATTGACATTGTCGTTTTATTCCACTGCGACTTCCACCTCTCTTCTAAGGGGCATTGATATTGTCTTTTTAATCCACTGCGACCTCCACCAGTCTACCAAGGGGCATTAAAGCAGTCTGGTTAAACCACTCTGAACTCCACAGCTCTTCCAAGGGGCATTGTTGTTGTCTTTTTAATCCCCTGCAACCTCCACCACTCTTCCAAGGGGAATTAAAACCGTCTTGTTATGCTACAGTGTCCTCCACGTTCCTTCCACGGGGCATTGATATTGTCGTTTTATTCCACTGCGACCTCCACCACTCTTCCAAGGGGCATTGATATTGTCTTTTTAATCCACTGCGATCTCCACCACTCTTCCAAGGGGCATTAAAACCGTCTTGTTATGCTACAGTGACGTCGACTTCTCTTCCAAGGGGCATTAAGATCATCTGGTTAAACCACTCTGAACTCCACAGCTCTTCCAAGGGGCATTTGTATTGTCTTTTTATTCCACTCTAACCTCCACCACTCTTCCAAGGGGCATTGACATTGTCTTTTTATTCCACTGCGACCTCCACAACTCTTCCAAGGGGCATTAAAACCAAATTGCAAAGCTACAGTGACCTCCACATCTCTTCTACTGGGCATTGATATTGTCTTTTTATTCCACTGAAACCTCCACCAATCTTCCAAGGGGCATTGATATTGTCTTTTTATTCCACTGCGACCTCCACCACTCTTCCAAGGGGCATTGATATTGTCTTTTTATTCCACTGCGACCTCCAGCACTCTTCCAAGGCTCATTGATATTGTCTTTTTATTCCACTGCGACCTCCACCACTCTTCAAAGGGGCATTAAAACCGTCTTGTTAAGCTACCTTCACCTCCACTTCCCTTCCAAGGGGCATTAAAACCGTCAATTTAAACCACTCTGAACTCCACAGCTCTTGCAAGGGTCATTGATATTGTCTTTTTATTCCAATGTAACCTCCAGCACTCTTCCATGGGGCATTGATATTGTCTTTTTATTCCACTGCAACTTCCACCTCTCTTCCAAGGGGCATTAAAACCTACTTGTTAAGCTACTGTGACCTCCACGTCTCTTTCACGGGGCATTGATATTATCTTTTTATTCCACTGTATCCTCCACCACTCTTCCAAGGGGCATTGATATTGTCTTTTTATTCCACTGGGACCTTCACCACTCTTCCAAGTGGCATTGATATTGTCTTTTTAATCCACTGCGACCTCCACCACTCTTCCAAGGGGCATTATAACAGTATTGTTAAGCTACTGTGACCTCCACGTCTCTTCCAAGGTGCATTAAAACCGTCAGTTTAAACCACTCTGAACTCCACAGCTCTTGCAAGAGGCATTGATATTTTTTTTTTACTCCACTGTAACCTACAGCACTCTTTCAAGGGGCATTGATATTGTCTTTTTATTCCACTACGACTTCCACCACTCTCCCAAGGTGCATTAAAAACATCTTGTTTAGCTACTGTAACGTCCATGTCTATTCCACGGGGCATTGATATTGTCTTTTTATTCCACTGTATCCTCCACCACTCTTCCAAGGGGTATTGATATTGTCTATTTATTCCACTGCGACTTCCACCTCTCTTCTAAGGGGCATTGATATTGTCTTTTTAATCCACTGCGACCTCCACCACTCTTCCAAGAGGCATTAAAACAGTCTTGTTAAGCTACTGTGACCTCCACATCTCTTCCAAGGGGCATTAAAACCGTCTGGTTAAACCACTCTGATCTCCACAGCTCTACCAAGAGGCATTGATATTGTCTTTTTATTCCACTACAACATCCACCATTCTTCCAAGAGGTATTGATATTGTCTTTTTAATGCACTGTGACCTCCACCACTATTAGAAGGGGCATTAAAACCATCTGGTTAAACCACTCTGAACTCGATAGCTCTTTCAAGAGGCATTGATATTGTCTCTGTTTTCCACTGCGACCTCCACCACTCTTACAAGGGGCTTTGATATTGTCTTTTTATCCATTGCGACCTCCACCACTCTTCCAATGGGCATTAAAACCGTCTTGTTATGCTACTGTGACCTCCATGTCCCTTCCACGGGGCATTGGTATTGTCTTTTTATTCCATTGCGACCTCCAACACTCTTCCAAGGGGCATTAAAACCGTCTTGTTAAGCTACTGTGACCTCCAAGTCTCTTCCAAGTTGCATAAAAACCGTCTGGTTAAACCGCTCTGAGCTCCACAGCTCTTCCAAGGGGCATTGACAATGTCTTTTTATTCCATTATAACCTTCTACACTCTTCCAAGTGCATTGATATTGTCTTTTTATTCCTCTGCGACGTCTACGACTCTTCCAAGGGACATTAAAACCGTCTTGTTAAGCTACTGTGACCTCCAAGTTTCTTACACTTGGCATTGATATTGTCTTTTTATTCCACTGTAACCTCCACCACTCTTCCAAGGGGCATTAAAACCGTCAATTTAAACCACTCTGACCTCCACAGCTCTTGCAAGAGTCATTGATATTGTCTTTTTATTCCACTGTGACCTCCACCTATCTTCCAAGGGGCATGGATATTGTCTTTTTATTCCACTGCGACCTCCACCACTCTCCTAAGGGGCATTGATATTGTCTTTTAAATCCACAACGATCTCCACCACTCTTTCAAGGGGCATTAAATCTGTCTCGTTAAGATACTGTGACCTCCTCGTCTCTTCCAAGGGGCATTAAAACCGTCTGGTTAAACACTCTGAACTCCACAGCTCTTACAAGAGGCATTGATATTGTCGTTTTATTCGACTGTAACATCCACCACTCTACCAAGCGGCATTGATATTGTCTTTTTATTCTACTGTCACCTCCACGTCCCTTCCAAGGGGCATTAAAACCGTCAATTTAAACCACTCTGAACTCCACAGCTCTTACAAGGGGCATTGATATTGTCTTTTTATTCCACTGCAACTTTCACCTCTCTTCCAAGGGGCATTAAAAACGTCTTGTTAAGCTACTGTGACCTCCACGTCTCTTTCACGGGGCATTGATATTGTCTTTTTATTCCACTGGGACCTTCACCACTCTTCCAAATGGCATTGATATTGTCTTTTTAATCCACTGCGACCTCCACCACTCTTCCAAGGGGCATTATAACCGTATTTGTTAAGCTACTGTGACCTCCACGTCTCTACCAAGGTGCATTAAAACCGTCAATTTAATCCACTCTGTACTCCACAGCTCTTGCAAGAGGCATTGATATTTTCTTTTTACTCCACTGTAAACTACAGCAATCTTTCAAGGGGCATTGATATTGTCTTTTTATTCCACTACGACTTCCACCACTCTCCCAAGGAAAATTTAAAACATCTTGTTTAGCTACTGTAACGTCCATGTCTATTCCAAGGGGCATTGATATTGTCTTTTTATTCCACTGTATCCTCCACCACTCTTCCAAGGGGTATTGATATTGTCTTTTTATTCCACTGCGACTTCCACCTCTCTTCTAAGGGGCATTGATATAGTCTTTTTAATCCACTGCGACCTCCACCACTCTTCCAAGAGGCATTAAAACAGTCTTGTTAAGCTACTGTGACCTCCACATCTCTTCCAAGGGGCATTAAAACCGTCTGGTTAAACCAATCTGAACTCCACAGCTCTACCAAGGGGCATTGATATTGTCTTTTTATTCCACTATAACCTCCACCATTCTTCCAAGGGGTATTGATATTGTCTTTTTAATGCACTGTGACCTCCACCACTCTTCCAAGGGGCATGAAAACCATCTGGTTAAACCACTCTGAACTCCATAGCTCTTTCAAGAGGCATTGATATTGTCTTTTTATTTCACTGTAACCTCCACCACTCTTTCAAAGGGCATTTATATTGTCTTTTTATTCCACTGCGACCTCCACCACTCTTCCAAGGGGCATTAAAACTGTCTTGTTAAGCTACTGTGACCTCCACGTGTTTTTCACGGGGCATTGATATTGTCTTTTTAACTACTGTGACCTCCACCACTTTTCCAAGGGGCATTAAAACTGTCTTGTTAATCTACTGTGACGTCCTCGTCTCTTCCAAGGGGCAATAAAACCATCTATTTAAACCACTCTGAACTCCACAGCTCTTCCAAGGGGCATTGGTATTTTTTTTTTTTTAACTCTAACCTCCACCACTCTTCCAAGGGGCATTGACATTGTCTTTTTATTCCACTGCGACTTCCATCATTCTTCCAAGGGGCATTGATATTGTCTTTTTATTCCACTGCCACCTCCACCACTCTTCCAAGGGGCATTGATATTGTCTTTTTAATCCACTGCGACCTCCACCACTTTTCCAAGGGGCATTTAAAGCGTCTTTTTAAGCTACTGTGACCTCCACGTCACTTCCAATGGGCATTAAAACCATTTGGTTAAACCACTCTGAACTCCACAGCTCTTCCAAGGGGCATTGGTATTGTCTTTTTATTCCACTCTAACCTCCACCACTCTTCCAATGGGCATTGACATTGTCTTTTTATTCCACTGCGACCTCCACTATTCTTCCAAGGGGCATTAAAACTGTCTTGTTAAGCTACAGTAACCTCCACATCTCTTCCACGGGGCATTGATATTGTATTTTTATTCCACTGCAACCTCCACCACTCTTCCAAAGGGCATTGATATTGTCTTTTATTCCACTGCGACCTCCACCACTCTTCCAAGGGGCATTAAAACCGTCTTGTTAAGCTACTGTGACCTCCACGTCCCTTCCACTGGGCATTGATATTGTCTTTTATTCCACTGCAACCTCCACCACTCTTCCAAGGGGAATTAAAACTGTCTTGTTAAGCTACCGTGTCCTCCTCATCCCTTCCACGGGGCATTGATATTGTCGTTTTATTCTACTGCGACCTCCACCACTCTTCCAAGGGGCATTGATATTGTCTTTTTAATCCACTGCGAACTCCACCACTCTTCCAAGGGGCATTAAAACCGTATTGTTATGCTACTGTGACGTCGACTTCTCTTCCAAGGGGCATTAACATCATCTGGTTAAACCACTCTGAACTCCACAGCTCTTCCAAGGGGCATTTGTATTGTCTTTTTATTCCACTCTAACCTCCACCACTCTTCCAAGGGGCATTGACATTGTCTTTTTATTCCACTGCGACCTCCTCCACTCTTCCAAGAGGCATTAAAACCATCTTGTTAAGCTACTGTGACCTCCACGTCTCTTCCACGGGGCACTGAAATTGTCTTTTTATTCCACTGTAACCTCCACCACTCGTCCAAGAGGCATTGATATTGTCTTTTTATTCCAATGCGACCTCCACCACTCTACCAAGGGGCATTGATAATGTCTTTTTATTCCACTGCGACCTCCACCACTCTTCCAAGGCTCATTGATATTGTCTTTTTATTCCACTGCGACCTCCACCACTCTTCCAAGGGGCATTCAAATTGTCTTTTTAATCCACTGCGACCTCCACCACTCTTCCAAAGGGCATTAAAACCGTCTTGTTAAGCTACTGTCACCCCCACGTCCCTTCCAAGGGGCATTAAAACCGTCAATTTAAACCACTCTGAACTCCACAGCTCTTACAAGGGGCATTGATATTGTCTTTTTATTCCACTGCAACTTCCACCTCTCTTCCAAGGGGCATTAAAAAGCCTTGTTAAGCTACTGTGACCTCCACGTCTCTTTCACGGGGCATTGATATTGTCTTTTAATTCCACTGGGACCTTCACCACTCTTCCAAATGGCATTGATATTGTCTTTTTAATCCACTGCGACCTCCACCACTCTTCCAAGTGGCATTATAACCGTATTTGTTAAGCTACTGTGACCTCCACGTCTCTACCAAGGTGCATTAAAACCGTCAATTTAATCCACTCTGAACTCCACAGCTCTTGCAAGAGGCATTGATATTTTCTTTTTACTCCACTGTAACCTACAGCACTCTTTCAAGGGGCATTGATATTGTCTTTTTATTCCACTACGACTTCCACCACTCTCCCAAGGAAAATTTAAAACATCTTGTTTAGCTACTGTAACGTCCATGTCTATTCCAAGGGGCATTGATATTGTCTTTTTATTCCACTGTTACCTCCACCACTCTTCCAAGGGGAATTGATATTGTCTTTTTAATCCACTGCGACCTCCACCACTCTTCCAAGGGGCATTGATATTGTCTTTTTAATCCACGGTGACCTCCATGTCTCTTCCAAGGGGCATTAAAACCGTCAATTTAAACCACTCTGAACTCCACAGCTCTTCCAAGGAGCACTGGTATTGTCTTTTTATTCCACTCTAACCTCCACCACTCTTCCAAGGGGCATTGACATTGTCTATTTATTCCACTGCGACCTCCACCACTCTTCCAAGGGGCATAAAGACCATTTTGTTAAGCTACAGTGACCTCCACATCTCTTCCATGGGGCATTGATACTGTCTTTTTATTCCACTGTAACCTCCACCACTCTTCCAAGGGGCATTGATTTTGTCTTTTTATTCCACTGCGACCTCCACCACTCTTCCAAGGGGCATTAAAGCCGTCTTGTTAAGCTACTGTCACGTCCATGTCTATTCCACGGGGCATTGATATTGTCTTTTTATTCCACTGTAACCTCCACCACTCTACCAAGTGACAATGACATTGTCTTTTTATTCCACTGCGACTTCCACCTCTCTTCTAAGGGGCATTGATATTGTCTTTTTAATCCACTGCGACCTCCACCACTCTACCAAGGGGCATTAAAACAGTCTTATTAAGCTACTGTGACCTCCTCGTCTCTTCCAAGGGGCATTAAAACCGTCTGGTTAAACCACTCTGAACTCCACAGCTCTTCCAAGGGGCATTGATATTGTCTTTTTATTCCACTGTAACCTCCACCACCCTTCCAAGGGGCATTGATTTTGTCTTTTTATTCCACTGCGACCTCCACCACTCTTCCAATGGGCATTGTTGTTGTCTTTTTAATCCACTGCAACCTCCACCACTCTTCCAAGGGGAATTAAAACCGTCTTGTTAAGCTAGTGTGTCCTCTTCGTCCCTTCCACGGGGCATTGATATTGTCGTTTTATTCTACTGCGACCTCCACCACTCTTCCAAGGGGCATTGATATTGTCTTTTTAATCCACGGCGAACTCCACCACTCTTCCAAGGGGCATTAAAACCGTATTGTTATGCTACTGTGACGTCGACTTCTCTTCCAAGGGGCATTAACATCATCTGGTTAAACCACTCTGAACTCCCCAGCTCTTCCAAGGGGCATTTGTATTGTCTTTTTATTCCACTCTAACCTCCACCACTCTTCCAAGGGGCATTGACATTGTCTTTTTATTCCACTGCAACCTCCTCCACTCTTCCAAGAGGCATTAAAACCATCTTGTTAAGCTACTGTGACCTCCACGTCTCTTCCACGGGGCACTGAAATTGTCTTTTTATTCCACTGTAACCTCCACCACTCGTCCAAGAGGCATTGATATTGTCTTTTTATTCCAATGCGACCTCCACCACTCTTCCAAGGGGCATTGATAATGTCTTTTTATTCCACTGCGACCTCCACCACTCTTCCAAGGCTCATTGATATTGTCTTTTTATTCCACTGCGACCTCCACCACTCTTCCAAGGGGCATTCAAATTGTCTTTTTAATCTACTGCGACCTCCACCAATCTTCCAAAGGGCATTAAAACCGTCTTGTTAAGCTACTGTCACCTCCACATCCCTTCCAAGGGGCATTAAAACCGTCAATTTAAACCACTCTGAACTCCACAGCTCTTACAAGGGGCATTGATATTGTCTTTTTATTCCACTGCAACTTCCACCTCTCTTCCAAGGGGCATTAAAAACGTCTTGTTAATCTACTGTGACCTCCACGTCTCTTTCAAGGGGCATTGATATTGTCTTTTTATTCCACTGGGACCTTCACCACTCTTCCAAATGGCATTGATATTGTCTTTTTAATCCACTGCGACCTCCACCACTCTTCCAAGGGGCATTATAACCGTATTTGTTAAGCTACTGTGACCTCCACGTCTCTACCAAGGTGCATTAAAACCGTCAATTTAATCCACTCTGAACTCCACAGCTCTTGCAAGAGACATTGATATTTTCTTTTTACTCCACTGTAACCTACAGCACTCTTTCAAGGGGCATTGATATTGTCTCTTTATTCCACTACGACTTCCACCACTCTCCCAAGGAAAATTTAAAACATCTTGTTTAGCTACTGTAACGTCCATGTCTATTCCAAGGGGCATTGATATTGTCTTTTTATTCCAATGTATACTCCACCACTCTTCCAAGGGGTATTGATATTGTCTTTTTATTCCACTGCGACTTCCACCTCTCTTCTAAGGGGCATTGATATAGTCTTTTTAATCCACTGCGACCTCCACCACTCTTCCAAGAGGCATTAAAACAGTCTTGTTAAGCTACTGTGACCTCCACATCTCTTCCAAGGGGCATTAAAACCGTCTGGTTAAACCAATCTGAACTCCACAGCTCTACCAAGGGGCATTGATATTGTCTTTTTATTCCACTATAACCTCCACCATTCTTCCAAGGGGTATTGATATTGTCTTTTTAATGCACTGTGACCTCCACCACTCTTCCAAGGGGCATGAAAACCATCTGGTTAAACCACTCTGAACTCCATAGCTCTTTCAAGAGGCATTGATATTGTCTTTTTATTTCACTGTAACCTCCACCACTCTTTCAAAGGGCATTTATATTGTCTTTTTATTCCACTGCGACCTCCACCACTCTTCCAAGGGGCATTAAAACTGTCTTATTTAGCTACTGTGACCTCCACGTGTTTTCCACGGGGCATTGATATTGTCTTTTTAACTACTGTGACCTCCATCACTTTTCCAAGGGGCATTAAAACTGTCTTGTTAATCTACTGTGACCTCCTCGTCTCTTCCAAGGGGCAATAAAACCATCTATTTAAACCACTCTGAACTCCACAGCTCTTCCAAGGGGCATTGGTATTTTTTTTTTTTTTAACTCTAACCTCCACCACTCTTCCAATGGGCATTGACATTGTCTTTTTATTCCACTGCGACCTCCACTATTCTTCCAAGGGGCATTAAAACTGTCTTGTTAAGCTACAGTAACCTCCACATCTCTTCCACGGGGCATTGATATTGTCTTTAACTTCCACTGTAACCTCCACCACTCTACCAAGGGGCATTGATATTGTATTTTTATTCCACTGCGACCTCCACCACTCTTCCAAAGGGCATTGATATTGTCTTTTATTCCACTGCGACCTCCACCACTCTTCCAAGGGGCATTAAAACCGTCTTGTTAAGCTACTGTGACCTCCACGTCCCTTCCACGGGGCATTGATATTGTCTTTTTATTCCACTGCGACCTCCACCACTCTTTCAAGGGGCATTGATATTGTCTTTTTAATCCACTGCGACCTCCACCACTCTTACAAGGGACATTGATATTGTCTTTTTATTCCACTGCGACTTTCACCCCTCTTCCAAGGAACATTGATATTGTCTTTTTATTCCACTGCGACCTCCACTACTGTTCTAAGGGGCATTAAAACCGTCTTGTTAAGCTACTGTGACCTCCATGTCTCTTCCACAGGGCATTGTTATTGTCTTTTTATTCCACTGCGACCTCCAACACTCTGCCAAGGGACATTAAAACCGTCTTGTTAAGCTACTGTGATGTCCACGTCTCTTCCACGGTGCATTGCTATTGTCTTTTAATTCCACTGTAACCTCCACCACTCTTCCAAGGGGCAATGATATTTTCTCTTTATTCCACTGCGACCTCCACCACTCTTCCAAGGTTCATTGATATTGTCTTTTTAATCCACTGCGGCCTCCATCACTCTTCCAAGGTGCATTAAAACCATCTTGTTAAGCTACTGTGACCTCGACGTCTCTTCCAAGGGGCACTAAAACCGTTTGGTTAAACCACTCTGTACTCCACAGCTCTTCCAAGGGGCATTGATATTGTCTTTTTATTTCACTGTAACTTCCACCACTCTTTCAAGGGGCATTGATATTGTATTTTTATTCCAGTGTGACCTCCACCACTCTTCCATGGAGCATTAAAACCGTCTTGTTAAGCTACTGTGACCTCGACGTCTCTTCCAAGGGGCACTAAAACCGTCTGGTTAAACCACTCTGAGCTCCACAGCTCTTCCACGGGGCATTGACAATGTCTTTTTATTCCATTGTAACCTTCTGCACTCTTCCAAGTGCATTGATATTGTCTTTTTATTCCTCTGTGATGCCCACGACTCTTCCAAGGGGCATTAAAACCGTCTTGTTAAGCTACTGTGACCTCCAAGTTTCTTACACAGGGCATTGATATTGTCTTTTTATTCCACTGTAACTTCGATCACTCTTCCAAGAAGCATTGAAACCGTCTTGTTAAGCTACTGTGACCTCCACGTCTATTCCACGGTGCATTAAAACTTTCTGGTTAAACCACTGTGAACTCCACAGCTCTTCCAAGGGGCACTGATATTGTCTTTTTATTCAACTGTAGCCTCCACCACTCTTCCAAGGGGCATTGATATTGTCTTTTTTTTTTCACTGCGACCTCCACCACTCTTCCAAGGGGATTTGATAGTCTTTTTAATCCACTGCGACCTCCACCACTCTTTCAAGTGGCATTAAAACCGTATTCTTAAGCTACTGTGACCTCCTCGTCCCTTCCACATGACATTGATATTGTCTTTTTATTCCACTGCGACCTCCACCACTCTTCCAAGGGACATTGATATTGTCTTTTTATTCCACTGCGACCTTCACCACTCTTCCAAGGAACATTGATATTGTCTATTTCTTCCACTGTAACCTCCACCACTCTTCTAAGGGGCAATGATATTTTCTTTTTATTCCACTGCGACCTCCACCACTCTTCCAAGGGGCATCGATAATGTCTTTTTCATCCACTGCGACCTCCACCATTCTTCCAAGGGGCATAAAAACTGTCTTGTTAAGCGACTGTGACCTCCACGTCTCTTCCAAGGGGCATTAAAACCGTCAATTTAAACCACTCTGAACTCCACAGCTCTTGCAAGAGGCATTGATATTGTCTTTTTATTCCACTGTAACCTCCACCACTCTTTCAAGGGGCATTGATTTTGTCTTTTTAATCAACTGCGACCTCCATCTCTCTTCCAAGAAGCATTAAAACCGTCTTGTTTAGCTACTGTGACCTCCACGTCTATTCCACGGTGCCTTAAAACCTTCTGGTTAAACCACTCTGAACTCCACAGCTCTTCCAAGGAGCACTGGTATTGTCTTTTTATTCCACTCTAACCTCCACCACTCTTCCAAGGGGCATTGACATTGTCTATTTATTCCACTGCGACCTCCACCACTCTTCCAAGGGGCATAAAGACCATTTTGTTAAGCTACAGTGACCTCCACATCTCTTCCATGGGGCATTGATACTGTCTTTTTATTCCACTGTAACCTCCACCACTCTTCCAAGGGGCATTGATTTTGTCTTTTTATTCCACTGCGACCTCCACCACTCTTCCAAGGGGCATTAAAGCCGTCTTGTTAAGCTACTGTCACGTCCATGTCTATTCCACGGGGCATTGATATTGTCTTTTTATTCCACTGTAACCTCCACCACTCTACCAAGTGACAATGACATTGTCTTTTTATTCCACTGCGACTTCCACCTCTCTTCTAAGGGGCATTGATATTGTCTTTTTAATCCACTGCGACCTCCACCACTCTACCAAGGGGCATTAAAACAGTCTTATTAAGCTACTGTGACCTCCTCGTCTCTTCCAAGGGGCATTAAAACCGTCTGGTTAAACCACTCTGAACTCCACAGCTCTTCCAAGGGGCATTGATATTGTCTTTTTATTCCACTGTAACCTCCACCACTCTTCCAAGGGGCATTGATTTTGTCTTTTTATTCCACTGCGACCTCCACCACTCTTCCAATGGGCATTGTTGTTGTCTTTTTAATCCACTGCAACCTCCACCACTCTTCCAAGGGGAATTAAAACCGTCTTGTTAAGCTAGTGTGTCCTCTTCGTCCCTTCCACGGGGCATTGATATTGTCGTTTTATTCTACTGCGACCTCCACCACTCTTCCAAGGGGCATTGATATTGTCTTTTTAATCCACGGCGAACTCCACCACTCTTCCAAGGGGCATTAAAACCGTATTGTTATGCTACTGTGACGTCGACTTCTCTTCCAAGGGGCATTAACATCATCTGGTTAAACCACTCTGAACTCCCCAGCTCTTCCAAGGGGCATTTGTATTGTCTTTTTATTCCACTCTAACCTCCACCACTCTTCCAAGGGGCATTGACATTGTCTTTTTATTCCACTGCAACCTCCTCCACTCTTCCAAGAGGCATTAAAACCATCTTGTTAAGCTACTGTGACCTCCACGTCTCTTCCACGGGGCACTGAAATTGTCTTTTTATTCCACTGTAACCTCCACCACTCGTCCAAGAGGCATTGATATTGTCTTTTTATTCCAATGCGACCTCCACCACTCTTCCAAGGGGCATTGATAATGTCTTTTTATTCCACTGCGACCTCCACCACTCTTCCAAGGCTCATTGATATTGTCTTTTTATTCCACTGCGACCTCCACCACTCTTCCAAGGGGCATTCAAATTGTCTTTTTAATCTACTGCGACCTCCACCAATCTTCCAAAGGGCATTAAAACCGTCTTGTTAAGCTACTGTCACCTCCACATCCCTTCCAAGGGGCATTAAAACCGTCAATTTAAACCACTCTGAACTCCACAGCTCTTACAAGGGGCATTGATATTGTCTTTTTATTCCACTGCAACTTCCACCTCTCTTCCAAGGGGCATTAAAAACGTCTTGTTAAGCTACTGTGACCTCCACGTCTCTTTCAAGGGGCATTGATATTGTCTTTTTATTCCACTGGGACCTTCACCACTCTTCCAAATGGCATTGATATTGTCTTTTTAATCCACTGCGACCTCCACCACTCTTCCAAGGGGCATTATAACCGTATTTGTTAAGCTACTGTGACCTCCACGTCTCTACCAAGGTGCATTAAAACCGTCAATTTAATCCACTCTGAACTCCACAGCTCTTGCAAGAGACATTGATATTTTCTTTTTACTCCACTGTAACCTACAGCACTCTTTCAAGGGGCATTGATATTGTCTCTTTATTCCACTACGACTTCCACCACTCTCCCAAGGAAAATTTAAAACATCTTGTTTAGCTACTGTAACGTCCATGTCTATTCCAAGGGGCATTGATATTGTCTTTTTATTCCAATGTATACTCCACCACTCTTCCAAGGGGTATTGATATTGTCTTTTTATTCCACTGCGACTTCCACCTCTCTTCTAAGGGGCATTGATATAGTCTTTTTAATCCACTGCGACCTCCACCACTCTTCCAAGAGGCATTAAAACAGTCTTGTTAAGCTACTGTGACCTCCACATCTCTTCCAAGGGGCATTAAAACCGTCTGGTTAAACCAATCTGAACTCCACAGCTCTACCAAGGGGCATTGATATTGTCTTTTTATTCCACTATAACCTCCACCATTCTTCCAAGGGGTATTGATATTGTCTTTTTAATGCACTGTGACCTCCACCACTCTTCCAAGGGGCATGAAAACCATCTGGTTAAACCACTCTGAACTCCATAGCTCTTTCAAGAGGCATTGATATTGTCTTTTTATTTCACTGTAACCTCCACCACTCTTTCAAAGGGCATTTATATTGTCTTTTTATTCCACTGCGACCTCCACCACTCTTCCAAGGGGCATTAAAACTGTCTTATTTAGCTACTGTGACCTCCACGTGTTTTCCACGGGGCATTGATATTGTCTTTTTAACTACTGTGACCTCCATCACTTTTCCAAGGGGCATTAAAACTGTCTTGTTAATCTACTGTGACCTCCTCGTCTCTTCCAAGGGGCAATAAAACCATCTATTTAAACCACTCTGAACTCCACAGCTCTTCCAAGGGGCATTGGTATTTTTTTTTTTTTTAACTCTAACCTCCACCACTCTTCCAATGGGCATTGACATTGTCTTTTTATTCCACTGCGACCTCCACTATTCTTCCAAGGGGCATTAAAACTGTCTTGTTAAGCTACAGTAACCTCCACATCTCTTCCACGGGGCATTGATATTGTCTTTAACTTCCACTGTAACCTCCACCACTCTACCAAGGGGCATTGATATTGTATTTTTATTCCACTGCGACCTCCACCACTCTTCCAAAGGGCATTGATATTGTCTTTTATTCCACTGCGACCTCCACCACTCTTCCAAGGGGCATTAAAACCGTCTTGTTAAGCTACTGTGACCTCCACGTCCCTTCCACGGGGCATTGATATTGTCTTTTTATTCCACTGCGACCTCCACCACTCTTTCAAGGGGCATTGATATTGTCTTTTTAATCCACTGCGACCTCCACCACTCTTACAAGGGACATTGATATTGTCTTTTTATTCCACTGCGACTTTCACCCCTCTTCCAAGGAACATTGATATTGTCTTTTTATTCCACTGCGACCTCCACTACTGTTCTAAGGGGCATTAAAACCGTCTTGTTAAGCTACTGTGACCTCCATGTCTCTTCCACAGGGCATTGTTATTGTCTTTTTATTCCACTGCGACCTCCAACACTCTGCCAAGGGACATTAAAACCGTCTTGTTAAGCTACTGTGATGTCCACGTCTCTTCCACGGTGCATTGATATTGTCTTTTAATTCCACTGTAACCTCCACCACTCTTCCAAGGGGCAATGATATTTTCTCTTTATTCCACTGCGACCTCCACCACTCTTCCAAGGTTCATTGATATTGTCTTTTTAATCCACTGCGGCCTCCATCACTCTTCCAAGGTGCATTAAAACCATCTTGTTAAGCTACTGTGACCTCGACGTCTCTTCCAAGGGGCACTAAAACCGTTTGGTTAAACCACTCTGTACTCCACAGCTCTTCCAAGGGGCATTGATATTGTCTTTTTATTTCACTGTAACTTCCACCACTCTTTCAAGGGGCATTGATATTGTATTTTTATTCCAGTGTGACCTCCACCACTCTTCCATGGAGCATTAAAACCGTCTTGTTAAGCTACTGTGACCTCGACGTCTCTTCCAAGGGGCACTAAAACCGTCTGGTTAAACCACTCTGAGCTCCACAGCTCTTCCACGGGGCATTGACAATGTCTTTTTATTCCATTGTAACCTTCTGCACTCTTCCAAGTGCATTGATATTGTCTTTTTATTCCTCTGTGATGCCCACGACTCTTCCAAGGGGCATTAAAACCGTCTTGTTAAGCTACTGTGACCTCCAAGTTTCTTACACAGGGCATTGATATTGTCTTTTTATTCCACTGTAACTTCGATCACTCTTCCAAGAAGCATTGAAACCGTCTTGTTAAGCTACTGTGACCTCCACGTCTATTCCACGGTGCATTAAAACTTTCTGGTTAAACCACTGTGAACTCCACAGCTCTTCCAAGGGGCACTGATATTGTCTTTTTATTCAACTGTAGCCTCCACCACTCTTCCAAGGGGCATTGATATTGTCTTTTTTTTTTCACTGCGACCTCCACCACTCTTCCAAGGGGATTTGATAGTCTTTTTAATCCACTGCGACCTCCACCACTCTTTCAAGTGGCATTAAAACCGTATTCTTAAGCTACTGTGACCTCCTCGTCCCTTCCACATGACATTGATATTGTCTTTTTATTCCACTGCGACCTCCACCACTCTTCCAAGGGACATTGATATTGTCTTTTTATTCCACTGCGACCTTCACCACTCTTCCAAGGAACATTGATATTGTCTATTTCTTCCACTGTAACCTCCACCACTCTTCTAAGGGGCAATGATATTTTCTTTTTATTCCACTGCGACCTCCACCACTCTTCCAAGGGGCATCGATAATGTCTTTTTCATCCACTGCGACCTCCACCATTCTTCCAAGGGGCATAAAAACTGTCTTGTTAAGCGACTGTGACCTCCACGTCTCTTCCAAGGGGCATTAAAACCGTCAATTTAAACCACTCTGAACTCCACAGCTCTTGCAAGAGGCATTGATATTGTCTTTTTATTCCACTGTAACCTCCACCACTCTTTCAAGGGGCATTGATTTTGTCTTTTTAATCAACTGCGACCTCCATCTCTCTTCCAAGAAGCATTAAAACCGTCTTGTTTAGCTACTGTGACCTCCACGTCTATTCCACGGTGCCTTAAAACCTTCTGGTTAAACCACTGTGAACTCCACAGCTCTTCCAAGGGGCATTGACATGGTCTTTTTTTTCACTCTAACCTCCACCACTCTTCCAAGGGGCATTGATATTGTCTTTTTATTTTACTGCGCCCTCCACCACTCTTCCAAGTGGCATTAATATTGTCTTTTAATTCCACTGCGACCTCCACCACTCTTCCAAGGGGCATTGATATTGTCTTTTTATTTAATTGGAACCTCCACCACTCTTCCAAGGGGCATTGATATTGTCTTTTTATTCCACTGTAACCTCCACCATTCTTCCAAGGGACATTGATATTGTCTTTTTATTCCACTGTAACCTCCACCACTCTTCCAAGGGGCATTGATAGCGTCTTTTTATTCCACTGTAACCTCGACCACTCTTCCAAGGGGCATTGATATTGTCTTTTTAATCGACTGCGACCTCTACCACTCCTCTAAGGGGCTTTAAAACAGTCTTGAAAAGCTTCTGTGACCTACACGTCTCTTCCAATGGGCATTAAAACTGCATGGTTAAACCACTCTGAACTCCACTGCTCTTCCAAGAGGCATTGATATTGTCTTTTTATTCAACTGTAGCCTCCACCACTCTTCCAAGGGGCATTGATATTGTCTTTTTTTTTTCACTGCGACCTCCACCACTCTTCCAAGGGGATTTGATAGTCTTTTTAATCCACTGCGACCTCCACCACTCTTCCAAATGGCATTAAAACCGTATTCTTAAGATACTGTGACCTCCTCGTCCCTTCCACATGGCATTGATATTGTCTTTTTATTCCACTGCGACATCCACCACTCTTCCAAGGGGCATTAATTTTGTCTTTTTAATCCACTGCGACCTCCACCACTATTCCAAGGGACATTGATATTGTCTTTTTATTCCACTGCGACCTTCACCACTCTTCCAAGGAACATTGATATTGTCTATTTCTTCCACTGTAACCTCCACCACTCTTCTAAGGGGCAATGATATTTTCTTTTTATTCCACTGCGACCTCCACCACTCTTCCAAGGGGCATCGATAATGTCTTTTTAATCCACTGCGACCTCCACGACTCTTCCAAGGGGCTTAAAAACTGTCTTGTTAAGCTACTGTGACCTCCACGTCTCTTCCAAGGGGCATTAAAACCGTCAATTTAAACCACTCTGAACTCCACAGCTCTTGCAAGAGGCTTTGTCATTGTCATTTTATTCCGCTGTAACCTCCACCACTCTTTCAAGGGGCATTGATTTTGTCTTTTTAATCAACTGCGACCTCCTTCTCTCTTCCAAGAAGCATTAAAACCGACTTGTTTAGCTACTGTGACCTCCACGTCTATTCCACGGTGCCTTAAAACCTTCTGGTTAAACCACTGTGAACTCCACAGCTCTTCCAAGGGGCATTGATATGGTCTTTTTTTTCCACTCTAACCTCCACCACTCTTCCAAGGGGCATTGATATTGTCTTTTTATTTTACTGCGCCCTTCACCACTCTTCCAAGTGGCATTAATATTGTCTTTTAATTCCACTGCAACCTCCACCACTCTTCCAAGGGTCATTGGTATTGTCTTTTTATTCCACTGTAAACTCCACCACTCTTCCAAGGGGCATTGATATTGTCTTTTTATTCCACTGCGACCTCCAACTCTCTTCCAAGGGGCATTAAAACCATCTTATTAAACTACTGTGACCTCCAAGTCTCTTCCACGAGGCATTGATATTGTCTTTTTATTCCACTGCCACCTCCACATCCCTTCCAAGTGGAATTGATATTGTCTTTTTATTCCACTGCGACCTCCACCACTCTTCCAAGGGGCATTAAAACAGTTTTGATAATCTACTGTGGCCTCCACGTCTCTTCCTAGGGGCATTAAAACCGTCTGGTTAAACCACTCTGAACTCCACAGCTCTTCCAAGAGGCATTGATATTGTCTTTTTATTCGACTGTAACCTCCACCACTCTTCCAACTGGCATTAAAACCATCTTGCTAAGCTACTGTGTCCTCCACGTCTCTTCCAAGGCTCATTAAAACCGTCAATTCAAACCACTATGAACTCCACAGCTCTTGCAAGAGGCATTGATATTGTCTTTTTATTCCACCGTAACCTCCACCACTCTTCCAAGGGGCATTGATTTTGTCTTTTTAATTCACTGCGACCTCCATCACTCTTCCAAGGGGCATTAAAACCGTCTTGTTAAGCTACTGTGACCTCCAAGTTTCTTACACAGGGCATTGATATTGTCTTTTTATTCCACTGTAACCTACACCACTCTTCCAAGGGGCATTGATATTGTCTTTTTATTCCACTGTAACCTCCACCAATATTCAAAGGTGCATTAATATTGTCTTTTTATTCCACTGCGACCTCCACCACTCTTCTAAGGGGCATTGATATTTTCTTTTAAATTCACAACGATCTCCACCACTCTTCCAAGGGGCATTAAAACAGTCTTGTTAAGCTACTGTGACCTCTTCGTCTCTTCCAAGGGGCATTAAAACCGTCATGTTAAACACACCGAACTCCAAAGCTCTTACAAGAGGCATTGATATTGTCTTTTTATTTGACTGTAACATCCACCACTCTTCCAAGCTGCATTGATATTGTCCTTTTATTCCACTGCGACCTCCACCACTCTTCCAAGGGGCATTGATATTGTCTTTTTAATCAGCTGCGACCTCCACCTCTCTTCCAAGGGGCTTTGATATTGTCTTTTTAATCCACTGTGACCTCCACCACTCTTCCTAGGGGCATTGATATTGTCTTTTTAATCCACTGTGACCTCCACGTCTCTTCCAAGGGGCATTAAAACCGTCAATTTAAACCACTCTGAACTCCACAGCTCTTCCAAGGAGCACTGGTATTATCTTTTTTTCCCACGTCTAGTGCAGCTACTGTGACCTCCACGTCCCTTCCACGGGGCTTTGGTATTGTCTTTTTAATCCACTGTGACCTCCACCACTCTTCCTAGGTGCATTGATATTGTCTTTTTAATCCACTGTGACCTCCACGTCTCTTCCAAGGGGCATTAAAACCGTCAATTTAAACCACTCTAAACTCCACAGCTCTTCCAAGGAGCACTGGTATTATCTTTTTTTCCCACTCTAACCTCTACCACTCTTCCAAGGGGCATTGACATTGTCTATTTATTCCACTGCGACCTCCACCACTCTTCAAAGGTGTATTAAGACCATCTTGTTAAGCTACAGTGACCTCCACAACTCTTCCATGGGGCATTGATATTGTCTTTTTATTCCACTGTACCCTCCACCACTCTTCCAAGGGGCATTGATTTTGTCTTTTTATTACAATGTGACCTCTACCACTCTTCCAATGGGCATTGATATTGTCTTTTTAATCCAGTGCAACCTCCACCACTCTTCCAAGGGGCATTAAAGCCATCTTGAAAAGCTACTGTCACGTCCATGTCTATTCCACGGGGAATTGATATTGACTTTTTATTCCACTGTAACCTCCACCACTCTTACAAGTGGCATTGACATTGTCTTTTTATTCCACTGCGACTTCCACCTCTCCTCTAAGGGGCATTGAAAGTGTCTTTTTAATCCACTGCGACCTACACCACTCTTCCAAGGGGCATTAAAACAGTCTTGTTAAGCTACTGTGACCTCCACGTCTCTTCCATTGGGCATTAAAACCTTTTGGTTAAACCACTCTGAACTCCACAGCTCTTCCAAGGGGCATTGATATTGTCTTTTTATTCCACTGTAACCTCCACCAATCTTCCAAGATGCATTGATTGTGTCTTTTTATTCCACTGCTATCTCCACCACTCTTCCAATGGGCATTGTTTTTGTGTTTTTAATCCCCTCCAACCTCCACCACTCTTCCAAGGGTCATTAAAACCATCTTGTTAAGCTACTGTGACCTCCACGTCCCTTCCACGGGGCATTGATACTGTCTTTTTATTCCACTGCGACCTCCACCACTCTTCCAAGGGGCATTGATAGTGTCTTTTTATTCCACTCTAACCTCCACCACTCTTCCAAGGGGCATTGACATTGTCTTTTTATTCCACTGCCACCTCCACCTCTCTTCCAAAGGGCATTAAAACCATATTGTTAAGCTACAGTGACCTCCACATCTCTTCCAGGGGGCATTGATATTGTCTTTTTATTCCACTGTAACCTCCACCAATCTTCCAAGGGGCATTGATATTGTTTTTTTATTCCACTGCGACCTCCACCACTCTTCCAAGGGGCATTAAAACCGTCTTGTTAAGTTACTGTGACCTCCACATCTCTTCCACGGGGCATTGGTATTGTCTTTTTATTCCACTGTAATCTCCACCCATCTTCAAAGGGGCATTGATAATGTATTTTTATTCCACTGCGACCTCCACCACTCTTCCAAGGCTCATTGATATTGTCTTTTTAATCCACTGCGACCTCCACCACTCTTCCAAGGGGCATTAAAACCGTCTTGTTAAGCTATTGTGACCTCCACATCTCTTCCACGGGGCATTGATATTGTCTTTTTATTTAACTGTAACCTCCTCCACTGTTCCAAGGGGCATTGATATTGTCTTTTTATTCCACTGTAACCTCCATCACTCTTCCAATGGGCATAGATATTGTCTTTTTATTCAACTGTAAGCTCCACCACTCTTCCAAGGGACATTCATATTGTCTTTTTATTCCACTTCGACCTCCACTACTCTTCAAAGGGGCATTCATATTGTCTTTTTAGTCCACTGCGACATCCACCACTCTTCAAAGGGGCATTAAAACCGTCTTGTTAAGCTACTGTCACCACCATGTCCCTTCCAAGGGGCATTAAAACCGTCAATTTAAACCACTCTGAACTCCACAGCTCTTGCAAGGGGCATTGATATTGTCTTTTTATTCCACTGGGACCTTCACCACTCTTCCAAGTGGCATTGATATTGTCTTTTTAATCCACTGCGACCTCCACCACTCTTCCAAGGGGCATTAAAACCTTATTGTTAAGCTACTGTGACCTCCATGTCTCTTCTACGGTGCATTAAAACAGTCAATTTAAACCACTCTGAACTCCACAGCTCTTGCAAGAAGCATTGATATTGTCTTTTTACTCCACTGTAACCTACAGCTCTCTTTCAACGGTCATTGATATTGTCTTTTTATTCCACTACGACTTCCACCACTCTCCCAAGGTGCATTAAAAACAAATTGTTTTGCTACTGTAACGTCCACGTCTATTCCATGGGCATTGATATTGTCTTTTTATTACACTGTATCCTCCACCACTCTTCCAAGGGGTATTGATATTGTCTTTTTATTCCACTGCGACTTCCACCTCTCTTCTAAGGGGCATTGATATTGTCTTTTTAATCCACTGCAACCTCCACCATTCTTCAAGAGGCATTAAAACAGTCTTGTTCAGCTACTGTGACCTCCACATCTTTTCCAAGGGGCATTAAAACCGTCTGGTTAAACCACTCTGAACTCCACAACTCTTCCAAGGGGCATTGATATTGTCTTTTTATTCCACTGTAACCTCCACCATTCTTCCAAGGGGTACTGATATTGTCTTTTTAATGCACTGCAACCTCCACTACTCTTACAAGGGGCATTAAAACCATCTGGTAAAACCACTCTGAACTCCATAGCTCTTTCAAGAGGCATTGATATTGTCTTTTTATTTCTCTGTAACCTCCACCACTCTTTCAAGGGGCATTGATATTGTCTTTTTATTCCACTGCGACCTCCACCTCTCTTCCAAGTGGCATTAAAACCATCTTGTTAAGCTACTGTGACCTCCAAGTCTCTTCCACGAGGCATTGATATTGTCTTTTTATTCCACTGCAACCTCCACATCTCTTCCAAGTGGAATTGATATTGTCTTTTTATTCCACTGCGACCTCCACCACTCTTCCACGAGGCATTGATATTGTCTTTTTATTCCACTGCGACCTCCACATCTCTTCCAAGTGGAATTGATATTGTCTTTTTATTCCACTGCGACCTCCAGCACTCTTCTAAGGGGCATTGATATTGTCTTTTTAATCCACATCTCTTCCAAGTGGAATTGATATTGTCTTTTTATTCCACTGCGACCTCCACCACTCTTCTAAGGGGCATTGATATTGTCTTTTTAATCCACTGCGACCTCCACCACTCTTCCAAGGGGCATTAAAACAGTTTTGATAAGCTACTGTGACCTCCAGGTCTCTTCCAAGGGGTATTAAAACCAACTGGTTAAACCACTCTGAACTCCACAGCTCTTCCAAGAGGCATTGATATTATCTTTTTATTCGACAGTAACCTCCACCACTCTTCCAAGGGGCATTAAAACCGTCTTGTTAAGCTACTGTGATTTCCACGTCTCTTGCAAGGCGCATTAAAACCGTCAATTTAAACGACTCTGAACTCCACAGCTCTTGCAAGAGGCATTGATGTTGTCTTTTTATTCCACTGTAACATGCAACACTCTTCCAATGGGCATTGATTTTGTCTCTTTAATCCACTGCGACCTCCACCACTCTTCCAAGAAGCATTAAAACCGTCTTGTTTAGCTACTGCGACCTCCACGTCTATTCCACGGTGCCTTAAAAACTTCTGGTTAAACCACTGTGAACTCCACAGCTCTTCCAAGGGGCATTGATATTGTCTTTTTATTCGCCTGTAACCTCCACCACTCTTCCAAGGGGCATTGATATTGTCTCTGTTTTCCACTGCGACTTCCACAACTCTTCCAAGGGGCTTTGATATTGTCCTTTTTATCCACTGCGACCTCCACCACTCTTCCAATGGGCATTAAAACCAACTTGTTATGCTACTGTGACCTCCACGTCCCTTCCACGGGGCATTGATATTGTCTTTTTATTCCATTGCAACCTCCACCACTCTTCCAAGGGGTCATTAAAACCGTCTTGTTAAGCTACTGTGACCTCCAAGTCTCTTCCAAGGGGCATTAAAACCGACTGGTTATACCGGTCTGAGCTCCACAACTCTTCCAAGGGGCATTGACAATGTCTTCTTATTCCATTGTAATCTTCTGCACTCTTCCAAGTGCATTGATATTGTCTTTTTATTCAACTGTAACCTCCACCACTCTTCCAAGGGGCAATGATATTGTCTTTTTATTCCCCTGCGACCTCCACCACTCTTCCCATGGGATTTGATAGCCTTTTTAATCCACTGCGACCTCCACCACTCCTCCCAGGGGCATTAAAACCTTCTTGTTAAGCTACTGTGACCTCCACCACTCTTCCAAGGGACATTGATATTGTGTTTTTATTACTCTGCGACCTTCACCCCTCTTACAAGGAACACTGATATTGTCTTTTTTTTCCACTGTAACCTCCACCACTCTTCTAAGGGGCATCGATATTTTCTTTTCATTCCTCTGCGACCTCCACCACTCTTCCAAGGGGCATCGATAATGTCTTTTTAATCCACTGCGACCTCCACCACTCTTCCAAGGGGCATTAAAACCGTCTTGTTAAGCTACTGTGACCTCCACGTCTCTTCCAAGGGGCATTAAAACCGTCAATTTAAACCAGTCTGAACTCCACAGCTCTTGCAAGAGGCATTGATATCGTCTTTTTATTCCACTGTAACCTCCGCCAGTCTTCCAAAGGCATTGATTTTGTCTTTTTATTCCACTGCGACCTCCATCTCTCTTCCAAGAAGCATTAAAACTGTCTTGTTTAGCTACTGTGACCTCCACGTCTATTCCACGTTGCCTTAAAACCTTCTGGTTAAACCACTGTGAACTCCACAGCTCTTCCATGGGGCATTGATATTGTCTTTTTATTCCACTGCAACCTCCACCACTCTTCTAAGGGGCATTGATATTGTCTTTTTAATCCACTGCGTCCTTCACCACTCTTCCAAGGGGCATTAAAACAGTGTTGTTAAGCGAATGTGACCTCAAAGTCTCTTCCAAGGGGCATTAAAACAGTCTGGCTAAACCGCTCTGAGATCCACAGCTCTCCCAAGGGGCATTGACAATCTCTTTTTATTCCATTGTAACCTTCTGCACTCTTCCAAGTGCATTGATATTGTCTTTTTATTCCTTTGCGACATCCACGACTCTTCCAAGGGGTATTAAAACCGTATTGTTAAGCTACTGTGACCTCCACGTTTCTTACACAGGGCATTGATATTGTCTTTTTATTCCACTGTAACCTCCACCACTCTTCCAAGGGGCATTGATATTGTCTTTTTATTCCACTGTAACCTCTACCAATCCTCCAAGGGGCATTAATATTGTCTTTTTATTCGACTGCGACCTCCACCACTCTTCCAAGGGGCATTAAAACAGTCTTGTTAAGCTACTGTGACCTCCTTGTCTCTTCCAAGGGGCATTAAAACCATCTGGTTAAACACTCTTAACTCCACAGCTCTTACAAGAGGCATTGATATTGTCTTTTTTTTCGACTGTAACATCCACCACTCTACCAAGCGCATTGATATTGTCTTTTTATTCCACTGCGACCTCCACCACTCTTCCAAGGGGCACTGATATTGTCTTTTTAATCAACTGCGACCTCCACGTCTCTTCCAAGGGGCATTAAAACTGTCTTGTGAAGCTACTGTGACCTCCACGTCCCTTCCACGGGGCATTGATATTGTCTTTTTATTCCACTGTGACCTCCACCACTCTTCCAAGGGGCATTGATATTGTCTTTTTAATCCACTGCGTCCTTCACCACTCTTGAAGGGGCATTGATATTGTCTTTTTATTCCACTGTGACCTCCACGTCTCTTCCAAGGGGCATTAAAACCGTCAATTTAAACCTCTCTGAACTCCACAGCTCTGCCAAGGAGCATTGGTATTGTCATTTTATTCCACTCTAACCTCCAGCACTCTTCCAAGGGGCATTGACATTGTCTATTTATTCCATTGTGACCTACACCACTCTTCCAAGGGGCATTAAGATCATCTTGTTAAGCTACAGTGACCTCCACAACTCTTCCATGGGGCATTGATATTGTCTTTTTATTCCACTGTAACCTCCACCACTCTACCAAGGGGCATTGATTTTGTCTTTTTATTCCACTGCGACCTCTACCACTCTTCCAATGGGCATTGATATTGTCTTTTTAATCCACTGCAACCTCCACCACTCTTCCAAGGGGCATTAAAGCCGTCTTGTTAAGATACTGTCACGTCCATGTCTATTCCACGGGGCATTGGTATTGTCTTTTTATTCCACTTTAACCTCCACTACTCTTCCAAGTGGCATTGTCGTTGTCTTTTTATTCAACTGTAACCTCCACCACTTTTCCTAGTGGCATTGACCTTGTCATTTTATTCCACTCTTATAAGGGTCATTGATATTGTCTTTTTAATCCACTGTGACCTCCACCACTCTTCCAAGGGTCATTAAAACAGTCTTGTTAAGCTGCTGTGACCTCCACATCTCTTCCAAGTGGCATTAAAACCGTCTGGTTAAACTCCTCTGAATTCCACCGCTCTTCCAAGGGGCATTGATATTGTCTTTTTATTCCACTGCCACCTCTCCAGTCTTCCAAGAGACATTTATATTGTCTTTTTAATCCACTGCGACCTCCACCACTTTTCCATGGGGCATTAAAAACATCTTTTTAAGCTACTGTGAACTCCATGTCACTTCCAACGGGCATTAAAACCATCTGGTTTAACTACTCTAAACTCCACTGCTCTTCCTCGGGGCATTGATATTGTCTATTTAATCCACTGTTACCTCCACCACTCTTGCAAGGGGCATTGATATTGTTTTTTTATTCCTCTGCGACCTCCATTACTCTTCCAAGGGGCATTGATATTGTCTTTTTATTCCACTACGACCTCCACCACTCTTCTAAGGGGCATTTATATTTTCTTTTTAATCAACTGTGACCTCCACCACTCTTCCAAGGGCCATTAAAACCGTGTTGTTAGGCTACTTTGACCACCACGTCAATTCCACGGGGCATTGATATTGCCTTTTTATTCCACTGCAACCTCCACCACTCTTCCAAGGGGCATTGATATTGTCTTTTTAATCAACTGTGACCTTCACCACTCTTCCAAGGGGCATTAAAACCGTCTTGATAAGCTACTGTGACCTCCACGTCTCTTCCACGGGGCATTGATGTTAACTTTTTTTTCCACTGTAACCTCCACCACTCTTCCAAGGGGCATTGATATTTACTTTTTATTCCACTGCGACCTCCACCACTCTTCCTCGGGGCATTGACATTGTCTTTTTAATCCACTGCGACCTCCACCACTTTTCCATGTGGCATTAATACCGTCTTATTAAGCTACTGTGACCTCCACTTCTCTTCCAAGGGGCATTAAAGCCGTCAATTTAAATGACTCTGAACTCCACAACTCTTGCAAGAGGCATTGATATTGTCTTTTTATTCCATTGTAATTTCCAGCACTCTTCCAAGGGGCATTGATATTGTATTTTTATTCCACTGCGACCTCCACCACTCTTCCAAGAGGCATTAAAAACATCTTATTAAGCAACTTTGAACTCCACGTCTCTTCCAAGGGGCATTAAAACCGTCGGGTTAAAGCACTCTGAATTCCACAGCTCATCAAAGGGGCATTGATATTGTCTTTTTATTCCACTGTAACCTCCACCACTTTTCCCATGGGAATTGATATTGTCTTTTTAATCCACTGGGACCTTCACCACTCTTCCAAATGGCATTGATATTGTCTTTTTAATCCACTGTGACCTCCACCACTCTTCCAAGGGGCATTAAAACCATATTGTTAAGCTACTGTCACCTCCCCTTCTCTTCCAAGGTGAATTAAAACCGTCAATTTAAAACACTCTGAACTCCACAGCTCTTGCAAGAGGCAGTGATATTGTCTTTTTACTCCACTGTAACCTACAGCACTCTTTAAAGGGGCATTGATATTGTCTTTTTATTCCTCTACGACTTCCATCACTCTCCCAAGGTGCATTAAAAACATCTTGTCTAGCTACTGTAACGTCCATGTTTATTCCACGGGGCATTGATATTGTCTTTTTATTCCACTGTATCCTCCACCACTCTTCCAATGGGTAATGATATTGTCTTTTTATTTCACTGCGACTTCCACCTCTCTTCTAGGGGGCATTGATCTTGTCTTTTTAATCCACTGCGATCTCCACCACTCTTCCAAGAGGCATTGAAACAGTCTTGCTAAGCTACTGTGACTTCCACATCTCTTCCAAGGGGCATTAAAACCGTCTGGTTAAACAACTCTGAACTCCACTGCTCTTCCAAGGGGCATTGATATTGTCTTTTAATTCCACTGTAACCTCCACCATTCTTCCAAGGGGTATTGATATTGTCTTTTTAATGCACTGCGACCTCCACCACTCTTCCAAGGGGCATTAAAACCATCTGGTTAAACCACTCTGAACTCCATAGCTCTTTCAAGAGGCATTGATATTGTCTTTTTTTTTCACTGTAACCTCCACCACTCTTTCAATGGGCATTGATATTGTCTTTTTATTCCACTGTGACCTCCACCACTCTTCCAAGGGGCATTAAAACTGTCTTGTTAAGCTACTGTGAACTCCTCGTGTCTTCCACGGGGCATTGATATTGTCTTTTTAATCCACTGTGATCTCCACCACTTTTTCAAGGGGCATTAAAACCGTCTTGTTAATCTACTGTGACCTCCACAGCTCTTCCAAGGGGCATTGATATTGTCTTTTTATTCCACTGTAACCTCCACCACTCTTCCAAGGGGCATTGATATTGTCTTTTTACTTAACTACGACCTCCACCACTCTTCCAAAGGGCATTAATATTGTCTTTTTATTCCACTGCAACCTCCACCAGTCTTTCAATGGCCATTGATATTGTCTTTTTATTCCACTGTAACCTCCACCACTCTTCCAAGGGGCATTGATATTGTCTTTTTATTCCACTGCGACCTCCACCTTTCTTCCAAGGGGCATTAAAACCATCTTGTTAAGCTACTGTGACATCTAAGTTTCTTCCACAAGGCATTGATATAGTCTTTTTATTCCACTGCGACCTCCACATCTCTTTCAAGGGGAACTGATATTGTCTTTTTATTCCACTGCGACCTCCACCACTCTTCTAAGTGGCATTTATATTGTCTTTTTAATCCATTGCGACCTCCACCACTCTTCCAAGGGGCATTAAAGAAGTCTTGATAAGCTACTGTGACCTCCACGTCTCTTCTAAGGGGCATTAAACCATCCGGTTAAACCACTCTATAGTTCACAGCTCTACCAAGAGGCATTGATATTGTCTTTTTATTCGACTGTAACCTCCACCACTCTTCCAAGGGGCTTTGATATTGTCTCTGTTTTCCACTTCGACCTCCACCACTCTTCCAAGGGGCTTTGATATTGTCTTTTTTATCAACTGCGACCTCCACCGCTCTTCCAAGGGGCATTAAAACCGTCTTGCTATGCTACTGAGACCTCCACGTCCTTTCCACGGTGCATTGATATTGTCTTTTTATTTCATTGCGACCTCCACCACTCTTCCAAGGAGCATTAAAACCATCTTGTTAAGCTACTGTGACCTCCAAGTCTCTTCCAAGGGGCATTAAAACCGTCTGGTTAAACCGCTCTGATATCCACAGCATTTCCAAGGGGTATTTACAATGTCTTTTTATTCCATTGTTACCTTCTGCACTCCTACAAGTGCATTGATATTGTCTATTTATTCCTTTGCGATGTCCACGACTCTTCCAAGTGGCATTAAAACCGTCTTGTTAAGCTACTGTGACCTCCAAGTTTCTTACACAGGGCATTGATATTGTCTTTTTATTCCACTGTAACCTCAACCAATCTTCCAAGGGGCATTGATATTGTCTTCTTATTCCACTGCGTCCTCCACCATTCTTCTAAGGGGCATTGATATTGTCTTTTAAATCCACAGCGATCTCCAACACTCTTCCAAGGGGCATTAAAACAGTCTTGTTAAGCTACTGTGACCTCCTTGTCTCTTGCAAGGGGCATTAAAACAGTCTGGTTAAACACTCTGAACTCCACAGCTCTTACAAGAGGCATTGATATTGTCTTTTTTTATTCGACTGTAACATCCACCACTCTTTCAAGCGGCATTGATATTGTCTTTTTATTCCACTGCGACCTCCACCACTCTTCCAAGGGGCACTGATATTGTCTTTTTAATCAACTGCAACTTCCACCTCTCTTCCAAGGGGCATTAAAACCATCTTGTGAAGCCACTGTGACCTCCACGTCCCTTACACGCGGCATTGATATTGTCTTTTTATTCCACTGCGACCTCCACCACTCTTCCAAGGGGCATTAATATTGTCTTTTTAATCCACTGTAACCTCCACGTCTCTTCCAAGGGGCATTAAAACCGTCAATTTAAACCACTCTGAACTCCACAGCTCTGCCAAGGAGCACTGGTATTGTCTTTTTATTCCACTCTAACCTCCACCACTCAACCAAGGGGCATTGCCATTGTCTATTTATTCCACTGCGACCTCCATCACTCTTCCAAGGGGCATTAAGACCATCTTGTTAAGCTTCAGTGACCTCCACAACTCTTCCATGGGGCATTGATATTGTCTTTTTATTCCACTGTAACCTCCACCACTCTTCCAAGGGGCATTGATTTTGTCTTTTTATTCCACTGCGACCTCTACCACTCTTCTAATGGGCATTGATATTGTCTTTTTAAACCACTGCGACCTCCACCACTCTTCCAAGGGGCTTTCAAGCCGTCTTTTTAAGCTACTCTCACGTCCATGTCTATTCCACGGGGCATTGATATTGTCTTTTTATTCCAATGCGACTTCCATCTCTCTTCTAAGGGGCATTGATATTGTCTTTTTAAACCACTGCGACCTCCACCACTCTTCCAAGGGGCATTAAAACAGTCTTGTTAAGCTACTATGACCTCCACGTCTCTTCCAAGGGGCATTAAAACCGTCTGGTTAAACCACTCTGTACTCCACCGCTCTTCCAATGGGCATTGATATTGTCTTTTTATTCCACTTGCACCTCAACCACTCTTCCAAGGGGCATTGATATTGTCTTCTTATTCCACTGCGTCCTCCACCATTCTTCTAAGGGGCATTGATATTGTCTTTTAAATCCACAGCGATCTCCAACACTCTTCCAAGGGGCATTAAAACAGTCTTGTTAAGCTACTGTGACCTCCTTGTCTCTTCCAAGGGGCATTAAAACAGTCTGGTTAAACACTCTGAACTCCACAGCTCTTACAAGAGGCATTGATATTGTCTTTTTTTATTCGACTGTAACATCCACCACTCTTTCAAGCGGCATTGATATTGTCTTTTTATTCCACTGCGACCTCCACCACTCTTCCAAGGGGCACTGATATTGTCTTTTTAATCCACTGCGACCTCCAACACTTTTCCAAGGGGCATTAAAACAGTCTTGTTAAGCTACTATGACCTCCACGTCTCTTCCAAGGGGCATTAAAACCGTCTGGTTAAACCACTCTGTACTCCACCGCTCTACCAATGGGCATTGATATTGTCTTTTTATTCCACTGCCACCTCCACCACTCTTCCAAGGGGCATTGATATTGTCTTTTTAATCCACTGCGACCTCCAACACTTTTCCAAGGGGCATTAAAAACATAGTTTTAAGCTACTGTGACCTCCACGTCACTTCCAATGGGCATTAAAACCATCTGGTTTAACTACTTTAAACTCCACTGCTCTTCCAAGGGGCATTGATATTGTCTTTTTAATCCCCTGTTACCTCCACCACTCTTCAAAGGGGCATTGAAATAGTTTTTTTATTCCACTGCGACCTCCACTACTCTTCCAAGGGGCATTGATATTGTCTTTTATTCCACTCTAACCTCCACCACTCTTCCAAGGGGCATTAATATTGTCTTTTTAATCCACTGCGACCTCTACCACTCCTCCAAGGGGCTTTAAAACAGTCTTGATAAGCTTCTGTGACCTTCACGTCTCTTCCAAGGGGCATTAAAACTGCATGTTTAAACCACTCTGAACGCCACAGCTCTTCCAAGAGGCATTGATATTGTCTTTTTATTCAACTGTAACCTCCACCACTCTTCCAAGGGGCATTGATATTGTCTTTTTTTTCCACTGCGAGCTCCACCACTCTTCCAAGGGGATTTGATAGTCTTTTTAATCCACTGCGACCTCCACCACTCTTCCAAGGGGCAATAAAACCGTCTTGTTAAGCTACTGTGACCTCCATGTCCCTTCCACGGGGCATTGATATTGTCTTTTTATTCCCCTGCGACCTCCACCATTCTTCCAAGGGGCATTTGTATTGTCTTTTTAATCCACTGCGAAATCCACCACTCTTCCAAGGGACATTGATATTGTCTTTTTAATCCACTGCGACCTTCACCCCTCTTCCATGGAGCATTGATATTGTCTTTTTTTTCCACTGTAACCTCCAAAAACTCTTCTAAGGGGCAATAAAACCGTCAATTTAAACCACTCTGAACTCCACAGCTCTTGCAAGAGGCATTGATATTGTCTTTTTATTCCACTGTAACCTCCACCACTCTTCCAAGGGGCATTGATTTTGTCTTTTTCATCCACTGCGACCTCCACCACTCTTCCAAGAAACAATAAAACCGTCTTGTTTAGCTACTTTGACCTCCACGCCTATTCCAGGGTGCCTTAAAACCTTCTGGTTAAACCACTGTGAACTCCACAGCTCTTCAAAGTTGCATTGATATTGTCTTTTTTTTCCTCTGTAACCTCCACCACTTTTCCAACGGGCATTGATATTGTCTTTTTATTATACTTCGATCTCCACTACTCTTCCAAGGGGCATTAATATTGTATTTTTATTCCACTGCGACCTCCACCACTCTTCCAAGGCTCATTGATATTGTCTTTTTATTCCACTGTAACCTCCACCACTCTTCCAAGGGGCATTGATATTGTCTTTTTATTCGACTGTGACCTCCACCTCTCTTCCAAGGGGCATTAAAACCATCTTGTTAAGCTACTGTGACCTCCAAGTCTTTTCCACGAGGCATTGGTATGGTCTTTTTATTCCACTGCGACCTCCACATCTCTTCCAAGTGGAATTGATATTGTCTTTTTATTCCACTGCGACCTCCACCACTCTTCTAAGGGGCATTGATATTGTCTTTTTAATCCACTGCGACCTCCACCACTCTTCCAAGGGGCATTAAAACAGATTTGATAAGCTACTGTGACCTCCACGTCTCTTCCAAGGGGCATTAAAACCGTCTGGTTAAACCACTCTGAACTCTACAGCTCTTCCAAGAGGCATTGATATTGTCTTTTTATTCGACTGTAACCTCCACCACTCTTCCAAGGGGCATTAAAACGTCTTGTTAAGCTACTGTGACCTCCACGTCTCTTCCAAGGGGCAATAAAACCATCTTGTTAAACCACTTTGAACTCCACAGCTCTTGCAAGAGTTATTGATATTGTCTTTTTAATCCACTGCGACCTCCATCACTCTTCCAAGAAGCATAAAAAAACGTCTTGTTTAGCTACTGTGACCTCCACGTCTATTCCACGGTGCCTTAAAACCTTCTGGTTAAACCACTGTGAACTCCACAGCTCTTCCAAGGGGCATTGATATTGTATTTTTTTCCACTGTAACCTCCACCACTCTTCCAAGGGGCATTGATATTGTCTTTTTATTTTACTGCTACCTCCACCACTCTTCCAATGGGCATTAATATTGTCTTTTTATTCCACTGCGACCTCCTCCACTCTTCCAAGGGTCATTGATATTATCTTTTTATTCCACTGTAACCTCCACCACTCTTCCAACGGGCATTGATATTGTCTTTTTATTCCACTGCGACCTCCACCTTTCTTCCAAGGGGCATTAAATTCATCTTGTTAAGCTGCTGTGACTTCCAAGTCTCTTCCACGAGGCATTGATATAGTCTTTTTATTCCACCTCGATCTCCACATCTCTTCCAAGGGGAATTGATATTGTCTTTTTATTCCACTGCGACCTTCATCACTCTTTTAAGGGGCATTGATATTGTCTTTTTAATCCACTGCGACCTCCACCACTCTTCCAAGGGGCATTAAAACAGTCTTGATAAGCTACTGTGACCTCCACGTCTCTTCCAATGGCCATTAAACCATCGGGTTAAACCATTCTGTACTCCACAGCTCTTTTTATTCGACTGTAACCTCAACTACTCTTCCAAGGGGCATTGATATTGTCTCTGTTTTCCACTGCGACCTCCACCACTCTTCCAAGGGGCTTTGATATTGTCTTTTTTATCCCCTGCGACCTCCACCACTCTTCCAATGGACATTAAAACCATCTTGTTATGCTACTGTGACCTCCACGTCCCTTCCACGGGGCATAGATATTGTCTTTTTATTCCATAGCGACCTCCACCACTCTTCCAAGGGGCATTAAAACCGTCTTGTTAAGCTACTGTGACCTCCAAGTCTCTTCCAAGGGGCATTAAAACCGTATGGTTAAACTGCTCTGAGATCCACAACTCTTCCAAGGGGCATTGACAATGTCTTTTTATTCCATTTTAACCTTCTGTACTCTTCCAAGTGCATTGATATTGTCTTTCTATTCCTCTGTGACATCCTCGACTCTTCCAAGGGGCATTAAAACCATCTTGTTAAGCTACTGTGACCTCAAGTTTTTTACACAGGGCATTGATATTATCTTTTTATTCCTCTGTAACCTCCAACACTCTTCCAAGGGGCATTGATATTGTCTTTTTATTCCACTGTAACCTCCACCAATCTTCTAAGGGGCATTGATATTGTCTTTTAAATCCACAACGATCTCCACCACTCTACCAACGGGCATTAAAACAGTCTTGTTAAGCTACTGTGACCACCTCGTCTCTTCCAAGGGGCATTAAAACCATCTGGTTAAACCACTCTGAACTCTACAGCTCTTACAAGAGGCATTGATATTGTCTTTTTATTCGACTGTAACATCCACCAGTCTTCCAAGCGGCATTGATGTTGTCTTTTTATTCCACTGCGACCTCCACCACTCTTCCAAGGGGCATTGATATTGTCTTTTTAATCAACTGCGACCTCCACCTCTCTTCCAAGTTGCATTAAAACCGTCTTGTGAAGCTTCTGTGACCTCCACGTTCCTTCCACGTGGCATTGATATTGTCTTTTTATTCCACTGCGACCTCCACCAGTCTTCCAAGCGGCATTAAAACCATCTTGTTAAACTACAGTGACCTCCACAACTCTTCCACGGGGCATTGATATTGTCTTTTATTGCTCTGCAACCTCCACCACTCTTCCAAGGGGCATTGATATTGTCTTTTTATTCCACTGCGACCTCCACCACTCTTCCAAAGGGCATTGATATTGTCTTTTTAATCCACTGCGACTTCCACCACTCTTCCAAGGGCATTGATATTGTCTTTTTATTCCACTGCGACCTCCACCACTCTTCCATGGGGCATTGATATTGTCTTTTTAATCAACTGCGACCTCCACCTCTCTTCCAAGGTGCATTAAAACCGTCTTGTGAAGCTACTGTGACCTCCACGTCCCTTCCACGGGGCATTGATATTGTCTTTTTATTCCACTGCGACCTCCAGCACTCTTCCAAGGGGCATTGATATTGTCTTTTTAATCCACTGCGACCTCCAACACTCCTCCAAGGGGTATTGATATTGTCTTTTTAATATACTGTGACCTCCTCGTCTCTTCCAAATGGCATTAATAGCCTCAATTTAAACCACTCTGAACTCCACAGCTCTTCCAAGGAGCACTGGTATTGTCTCTTTATTCCACTCTAACCTCCACCACTCTTCCAAGGGGTATTGACATTGTCTTTTTATTCCACTGCGACCTCCATCACTCTTCCAAGTGGCATTAAGACCATCTTGTTAAGCTACAGTGACCTCCACAACTCTTCCACGGGGCATTGATATTGTCTTTTAATCTTCTGCAACCTCCACCACTCTTCCAAGCGGCATTGATATTGTCTTTTTATTCCACTGCGACCTCCAGCACTCTTCCAAAGGGCATTGATATTGTCTTTTTAATCTACTGCGACCTCCACCACTCTTCCAAGGGCATTAAAACAGTCTTGATAAGCTATTGTGACCTCCACGTCTCTTCCAATGGCCATTAAACCATCTGGTTAAACCACTCTGTACTCCACAGCTCTTCCAAGAGGCATTGATATTGTCTTTTTATTCGACTGTAACCTCAACCACTCTTCCAAGGTGCATTGATATTGTCTCTGTTTTCCACTGCGACCTCCACCACTCTTCCAAGGGGCTTTGATATTGTCTTTTTTATCCCCTGCGACCTCCACCACTCTTCCAATGGGCATTAAAACCGTCTTGGTATGCTACTGTGACCTCCACGTCCCTTCCACGGGGCATTGATATTGTCTTTTCATTCCATTGCGACCTCCACCACTCTTCCAAGGGGCATTAAAACCGTCTTGTTAAGCTACTGTGACCTCCAAGTCTCTTCCAAGGGGCATTAAAACCGTATGGTTAAACTGCTCTGAGATCCACAACTCTTCCAAGGGGCATTGACAATGTCTTTTTATTCCATTTTAACCTTCTGTACTCTTCCAAGTGCATTGATATTGTCTTTTTATTCCTCTGTGACATCCTCGACTCTTCCAAGGGGCATTAAAACCATCTTGTTAAGCTACTGTGTCCTCCAAGTTTCTTACACAGAGCATTGATATTGTCTTTTTATTCCACTGTAACCTCCACCAATCTTCCAAGGGGCATTGATATTGTCTTTTTATTCCACTGTGACCTCCACCACTCTTCTAAGGGGCATTGATATTGTCTTTTAAATCCTCAAGGATCTCCACCACTTTACCAACGGGCATTAAAACAGTCTTGTTAAGCTACTGTGACCTCCTCGTCTCTTCCAAGGGGCATTAAAACCGTCTGGCTAAACCACTCTGAACTCTACAGCTCTTCCACGAGGCATTGATATTGTCTTTTTATTCCACTGCAACCTCCACATCTCTTCCAAATGGAATTGATGTTGTCTTTTTATTCCACTGCGACCTCCACCACTCTTCCAAGGGGCATTAAAACAGTTTTGACAAGCTACTGTGACCTCCTCGTCTCTTCCAAAGGGCATTAAAATCATCTGGTTAAACCACTCTGAACTCCACAGCTCTTCAAAGAGGCATTGATATTGTCTTTTTATTCGACTGTAACCTCCACCACTCTTCCAAGGGGCATTAAACCATCTGGTTAAACGACTCTGTACTCCACAGCTCTTCCAATATACGTTGATATTGTCTTTTTATTCGACTGTAACCTCCACCACTCTTCCAAGGGGCATTGAAATTGTCTCAGTTTTCCAATGCGACCTCCACCACTCATCCAAGGGGCTTTGATATTGTCTTTTTTATCCACTGTGACCTCCACCACTCTTCCGATGGGCATTAAAACCGTCTTGTTATGCTACTGTGACCTCCACGTCCCTTCCACGGGGCATTGATATTGTCTTTTTATTCCATTGCGACCTCCACCACTCTTCCAAGGTTCATTAAAACCGTCTTGTTAAGCTACTGTGACCTCCAAGTCTCTTTCAAGGGGCATTAAAACATTCTGGTTAAACCGCTCTGAGCTCCACAGCTCTTCCAAGGGGCATTGATATTGTCTATTTATTCCACTGCGACCTCCACCACTCTTCCAAGGGGCATTAAAACCGTATTGTTAAGCTATTGTGACCTCCACGTCTCTTCCATGGTGCATTAAAACTGTCAATTTAAACCACTCTGATCTCCACAACTCTTGCAAGAGGCATTGATATTGTCTTTTTACTCCACTGTAACCTACAGCACTCTTTCAAGGGGCATAGATATTGTCTTTTTATTCCACTAAGACTTCCACCACTCTCCCAAGGTGCATTAAAAACATCTTGTTTAGCTACTGTAAAGTCCATGTCTATTCCACGGGGCTTTGATATTGTCTTTTGATTCCACTGTATCCTCCACCACTCTTCCAAGGGGTATTGATTTTGTCTTTTTATTCCACTGCGACTTCCACCTCTCTTCTATGGTGCATTGATATTGTCTTTTTAATCCACTGCAAAATCCACCACTCTTCCGAGAGCCATTAAAACAGTCTTGTTAAGCTACTGTGACCTCCACATCTCTTCCAAGGGGCATTAAAACCGTCTGGTTAAACCACTCTGAACTCCACCACTCTTCCAAGGGGCATTGAGATTGTCTTTTTAATCCACTGCGACCTCCACCACTTTGCCAAGGGGCAAAAAAAATGTCTTTTTAAGCTACTGTGACCTCCACGTCACTTCCAATGGGCATTAAAACCGTCTGGTTAAACCTCTCTGAACTCCACAGCTCTTCCAAGGGGCATTGGTATTGTCTTTTTATTCCACTCTAACCTCCACCACTCTTCCAAGGGGCATTGACATTGTCTTTTTATTCCACTGCGACCTCCACCATTCTTCCAAGTGGCATTAAAACTGTCTTGTTACGCTACAGTGACCTCCACATCTCTTCCACGGGGCATTGATATTGTCTTAAAATTCCACTGTAACCTCCACCACTCTACCAAGGGGCATTGATATTGTATTTTTATTCCATTGCGACCTCCACCACTCTTCCAAAGGGCATTGATATTGTCTTTTTAGTCCACTGCTTCCTTCACCACTCTTCCAAGGGGCATTAAAACCATCTTGTTAAGCTACTGTGACCTCCACGTCTCTTCCACTGGGCATTGATATTGTCTTTTTATTCCACTGCGACCTCCATCACTCTTCCTCGGGGCATTGATATTGTCTTTTTAATCCACTGCAACCTCCACCACTCTTCCATGTGGCATTAAAACCGTCTTGTTAAGCTACTGTGACCTCCACCTCTCTTCCAAGGGGCATTAAGGCCGTCTTGTTAAGCTACTGTCACGTCCATGTCTATTCCACGGGGCATTGATATTGTCTTTTTATTCCACTGTAACCTCCACCACTCTTCCAAGTGGCATTGACATTGTCTTTTTATTCCACTGCGACTTTCACCTCTCTTCTAAGGGGCATTGATATTGTCTTTTTAATCCACTGCGACCTCCACCACTCTTCCATGGGGCATTAAAACAGTCTTGTTAAGCTACTGTGACCTCCATGTCTCTTCCAAGGGGCATTAAAACCATCTGGTTAATACACTCTGAACTCCACAGTTCTTCCAAGGGGCATTGATATTGTCTATTTATTCAACTGTAACCTCCACCACTCTTCCAAGGGGTATTGATTTTGTCTTTGTATTCCACTGCGACCTCCACCACTCTTCCAATGGTCATTGTTATTCTCTTTTTAATCCCCTGCAACCTCCACCACTCTTCCAAGGGGCATTAAAACCGTCTTGTTAAGCTACTATGACCTCCGTGTCCCTTCCACGGGGCATTGATATTGTCTTTTTATTCCACTGCGACCTCCACCACTCTTCAAAGGGATATTGATATTGTCTTTTTAATCCACTGCGACCACCACCAATCTACCAAGCGGCATTAAAACCGTCTTGCTATGCTACTGTGACGTCGACTTCTTTTCCAATTCCACGGTGCCTTAAAACCTTCTGGTTAAACCACTATGAACTCCACAGCTCTTCCAAGGGGCATTGATGTTGTCTTTTTATTCCACTCTAACCTCCACCACTCTTCCAAGGGGCATTGACAATGTCTTTTTATTTCACTGCGACCTTCACCACTCTTCCAAGGGGCATTAAAACCATATTGTTAAGCTACAGTGACCTCCACATCTCTTCCATGGGTCATTGATATTGTCTTTTTATTCCACTGTAACCTCCACCAATCTTCCAAGTGGTATTGATATTGTTTTTTTATTCCACTGCGACCTCCACTACTCTTCCAAGAGGCATTAAAACCGACTTGTTAAGTTACTGTGACCTCCACGTCTCTTCCAAGGAGCGTTAAAACCGTCTGGTTATACCACTCTGAACTCTACAGCTCTTCCAAGGGGCATTGATATTGTCTTTTTATTCCACTGCGACCTCCGCCAGTCCTCCTAGAGGCATTAAAACTGTCTTGTTAAGCTACTGTGACCTCCACGTCTCTTCCACGGGGCATTGAAATTGTCTTTTTATTCCACTGTAACCTCCACCTCTCGTCCAAGTGGCCTTGATATTGTATTTTTATTCCACTGCGACCTCTACCATTCTTCCAAGGGGCATTGATAATATCATTTTATTCCACTGCTACCTCCACCACTCTTCCAAGGCTCATTGATATTGTCTTTTTAATCCACTGCGACCTCCACCACTCCTCCAAGGGGCATTAAAACCGTCAATTTAAACCACTCTCATCTCCACAGCTCTTGCAATGGGCTTTGATATTGTTTTTTATTCCACTTTAACCTCCAGCACTCTTCCAAGGGGCATTGATATTATCTTTTTAATCCACTGCGACCTCCACCACTCTTCCAAGGGACATTGATATTGTCTTTTTATTCCACTGCAACCTTCACCCCTCGTCCAAGGATCATGGATATTGTCTTTTTTTTCCACTGTAACCTCCACCAGTCTTCTAAGGGGCATTAATATTTTCTTTTTATTCCACTGCGACCTCCACCACTCCTCCATGGGGCATCGATAATGTTTTTTTAATCCACTGCGACCTCCACCACTCTTCCAAGGGGAATTAAAACCGTCTTGTTTAGCTACTGTGACCTCCAAGTCTCTTCCAAGGGGCAATAAAACCGTCTGGCTAAACCGCTCTGAGCTCCACAGCTCTTCCAAGGGTTATTGACAATGTCTTTTTATTCCATTGTAACCTCCACCACTCTTCCAAGGGGCATTGATATTGTCTGTTTATTCCACTGTGTCCTTCACCTCTCTTCCAAGGGGCATTAAAACCATCTTGTTAAGCTACTGTGACCTCCAAGTCTCTTCCACGAGGCATTGATATTGTCTTTTTATTCCACTGCGACCTCCACATCTCTTCCAAGTTGAATTGATATTGTCTTTTTGTTTCATTGTGACCTTCACCTCTCTTCCAACGGGCATTAAAACCATCTTGTTAAGCTACTGTTAGCTCCACGTCCCTTCCACGAGGCATTGATATTGTCTTTATATTCCACTGCGACCTCCACCACTCTTCCAAGGGGCATTGATATTGTTTTTTTAATCCACTGTGAACTCCCCCACTCTTCCAAGGGGCATTAAAACCGTCTTGTTATGCTACTGTGACGTCGACTTCTCTTCCAAGGGGCATTAAAACCATCTGGTTAAACCACTCTGAACTCCAGAGCTCTTCCAAGGGGCATTTGTATTGTCTTTTTATTCCACTCTAACCTCCACCACACTTCCAAGGGGCATTGACATTGTCTTTTTATTCGATTGCGACCTCCACCACTCTTCCAAGGGGCATTAAAACCATATTGTTAAGCTACAGTGACCTCCATATCTCTTCCACGGGTCATTGATATTGTCTTTTTATTCCACTGTTACCTCAACCAATCTTCATAGGGGCATTGATATTGTTTTTTTATTCCACTGTGACCTCCACCACTCTTCCAAGGTGCATTAAAACCGTCTTGTGAAGTTACTGTGACCTCCACGCCTCTTCCAAGAAGCGTTAAAACCATCTGGTTATACCACTCTGAACTCCACAGATCTTCCAAAGGGCATTATTATTGTCTTTTTATTCCACTGTAACCTCCACCACTCTTCCAAGGGGCATTTATATTGTCTTTTTATTCCACTGCGACCTCCACCAGTTCTCCAAGAGGCATTAAAACCGTCTTGTTAAACTACTGTGACCTCCACGTCTCTTCCACGCGGCATTGAAATTGTCTTTTTATTCCACTGTAACCTCCACCACTCGTCCAAGGGGCATTGATAATGTCTTTTTTTTCCACTGCGACCTCCACCACTCTTCCAAGGGGCATTGATATTGTCTTTTTATTCCAATGCGACCTCCAGCACTCTTCCAAGGCTCATTGATATTGTCTTTTTAATCCACTGCGACCTCCACCACACTACCAAGGGGATTAAAACCGTCTTGTTAAGGTATTGTGACCTCCACATCTCTTCCACGGGGCATTGATATTGTCTTTTTATTTAACTGTAACCTCCACCACTGTTCCAAGGGTCATTGATAATGTCTTTTTATTCCACTGGGACCTTCACCACTCTTCCAAGTGGCAATGATATTGTCTTTTTAATCCACTGCGACCTCCACCACTCTTCCAAGGGGCATTAAAAACGTCTTGTTAAGCTACTGTGACCTCCACGTCTCTTCCAAGGTGCATTAAAACCGTCATTTTCAACCACTCTGAACTCCACAGCTGTTGCAAGAGGCATTGATATTGTCTTTTTACTCCACTGTAACCTACAGCACTCTTTCAAGGGGCATTGATATTGTCTTTTTATTCCACTACGACTTCCACCACTCTCCCAAGGTGCATTAAAAACATCTTGTTTAGCTACTGTAACGTCCATGTCTATTACACGGGGCAATGATATTGTCTTTTTATTCCACTGTATCCTCCACCACTCTTCCAAGGGGTATTGATATTGTCTTTTTATTCCAATGCAACTTCCACCTCTCTTCTAAGGGGCATTGATATTGTCTTTTTAATCCACTGCTACCTCCACCACTTTTCCAAGGGGCATTAAAAATGTCTTTTTAAGCTTCTGTGACCTCCACGTCACTTCCAGTGGGCATTAAAACCGTCTGGTTTAACTACTCTGAACTCCACTGCTCTTCCAAGAGGTATTGATATTGTCTTTTTCATCCACTGTTCCCTCCACCACTCTTCCAAGGGGCATTGATATTGTTTTTTTATTCCACTGCGACCTCCACTACTCTTCCAAGGGGCATTGATATTGTCTTTTTATTCCACTGCGACCTCCACCACTCTTCTAAGGGGCATTTATATTGTCTTTTTAATCAACTGCGACCTCCACCACTCTTCCAAGGGCCATTAAAACCGTGTTGTTAAGCTACTTTGACCTCCACGTCAATTCCACGGGGCATTAAAACCGTCGATTTAAACCACTCTGAACTCCAAAGCTCTTGCAAGGGGCATTGATATTGTCTTCTTATTCCAATGTAACCTCCAGCACTCTTCCAAGGGGCACTAATATTGTCTTTTTATTCCACTGCAACTTCCACCTCTCTTCCAAGGGGCATTAAAACTGTCTTGTTAAGCTACTGTGACCTCCACGTCTCTTTCACGGGGCATTGATATTGTCTTTTTATTCCACTGTAACCTCCACCACTCTTCCAAGGGGCATTGATATTGTCTTTTTATTCCACTGGGACCTTCACCACTCTTCCAAATGGCATTGATATTGTCTTTTTAATCCACTGCGACCTCCAACACTCTTCCAAGGGGCATGAAAACCGTATTGTTAAGCTACTGTGACCTCCACTTCTCTTCCAAGGTGCATTAAAACCATAAATTTAAACCACTCTGAACTCCACAGCTTTTACAAGAGGCATTGATATTGTCTTTCTATTCCACTGTAACCTGCAGCACTCTTTCAAGGGGCATTGATATTGTCTTTTTATTCCACTACGACTTTCACCACTCTCCCAAGGTGCATTAAAAACATCTTGTTTAGCTACTGTAACGTCCATGTCTATTCCACTGGGCATTGATATTGTCTTTTTATTCCACTGTATACTCCACCACTCTTCCAAGGAGTATTGATATTGTCTCTTTATTCCACTGCGACTTCAACCTCTCTTCTAAGGGGCATTGATATTGTCTTTTTAATCCACTGCGACCTCCACCACTCTTCCAAGAGGCATTAAAACAGTCTTGTTAAGCTACTGTGACCTCCACATCTCTTCCAAGCGGCATTAAAACCGTCTGGATAAACCACTCGGAACTCCACAGCTATTCAAAGGGGCATTGATATTGTCTTTTTATTCCACTGTAACCTCCTCCATTCTACCAAGGGGTATTGATATTGCCTTTTTAATGCACTGCGACCTCCACCACTCTTCCAAGGGGCATTAGAACCATCTGGTTAAACCACTCTGAACTACATATCTCTTTCAAGAGGCATTGATAATGTCTTTTTATTTCACTGTAACCTCCAACACTCTTTCAATGGGCATTGATATTGTCTTTTTATTTCACTGCGACCTCCACCACTCTTCCAAGGGGCATTAAAACCGTCTTGTTAAGCTACTATCACCTTCACGTCCCTTCCAAGGGGCATTAAAACCGTCAATTTAAACCACTCTGAACTCCACAACTCTTGCAAGGGGCATTGATATTGTCATCTTATTCCAATGTAATCTCCAGCACTCTTCCAAGAGGCATTGATATTGTCTTTTTATTCCACTACGACTTCCACCTCTCTTCCAAGGGGCATTAAAACCATCTTGTTAAGCTACTGTGACCTCCACTTCTCTTCCAAGGTGCATTAAAACCGTCAATTTAAACCACAATGAACTCCACAGCTCTTGCAAGAGTCATTGATATTGTCTTTTTACTCCACTGTAACCTACAGCACTCTTTCAAGGGTCATTGATATTGTCTTTTTATTCCACTACGACTTCCACCTCTCTTCCAAGGGGCATTAAAACCATCTTGTTAAGCTACTGTGACCTCCACGTCTCTTTCACGGGGCATTGATATTGTCTTTTTATTCCACTGTAACCTCCACCACTCTTCCAAGGGGCATTGATATTGTCTTTTTATTCCACTGGGACCTTCACCACTCTTCCAAGTGGCATTGATATTGTCTTTTTAATCCTCTGTGACCTCCACCACTCTTCCAAGGGGCATTAAAACCGTCTTGTTAAGCTACTGTGACCTCCAAGTCTCTTGCAAGGTGCATTAAAACCGTCAATTTAAACCACTCTGAACTCCACAGCTCTTGCATGAGGCATTGATATTGTCTTTTTATTCCACTGTAACCTACAGCACTCTTTCAAGGGGCATTGATATTGTCTTTTAATTCCACTACGACTTTCACCACTCTCCAAAGGTGCATTAAAAACATCTTGTTTAGCTACTGTAACGTCCATGTCTATTCCACGGGGCATTGATATTGTCTTTTTATTCCACTGTATACTCCACCACTCTTCCAAGGAGTATTGATATTGTCTTTTTATTCCACTGCGACTTCAACCTCTCTTCCAAGGGGCATTGATATTGTCTTTTTATTCCACTGCAACTTACACCTCTCTTCCAAGGGGCATTAAAACCGTCTTGTTAAGCTACTGTGACCTCCACGTCTCTTTCACGGGGCATTGAAATTGTCTTTTTAATCCACTGTAACCTCCACCACTCTTCCAAGGGGCATTGATATTGTCTTTTTAATCCACTGCGACCTCCACCACTATTCCAAGGGGCATTAAAACCGTCTTGTTAAGCTACTGTGACCTCCACTTCTCTTCCAAGCGGCATTAAAACAGTCTGGATAAACCACTCGGAACTCCACAGCTCTTCAAAGGGGCATTGATATTGTCTTTTTATTCCACTGTAAACTCCTCCATTCTACCAAGGGGCATTGATATTGTCTTTTTATTCCACTGCAACTTCCACCTCTCTTCCAAGGGGCATTAAAACCATCTTGTTAAGCTACTGTGACCTCCACGTCTCTTTCACGGGGCATTGATATTGTCTTTTTATTCCACTGTAACCTCCACCACTCTTCCAAGGGGCATTGATATTGTCTTTTTATTCCACTGGGACCTTCACCACTCTTCCAAGTGGCATTGATATTGTGTTTTTAATCCTCTGTGACCTCCACCACTCTTCAAAGGGGCATTAAAACCGTCTTGTTAAGCTACTGTGACCTCCAAGTCTCTTACAAGGTGCATTAAAACCGTCAATTTAAACCACTCTGAACTCCACAGCTCTTGCATGAGGCATTGATATTGTCTTTTTATTCCACTGTAACCTACAGCACTCTTTCAAGGGGCATTGATATTGTCTTTTAATTCCACTACGACTTTCACCACTCTCCAAAGGTGCATTAAAAACATCTTGTTTAGCTACTGTAACGTCCATGTCTATTCCACGGGGCATTGATATTGTCTTTTTATTCCACTGTATACTCCACCACTCTTCCAAGGAGTATTGATATTGTCTTTTTATTCCACTGCGACTTCAACCTCTCTTCTAAGGGGCATTGATATTGTCTTTTTAATCCACTGCGACCTCCACCACTCTTCCAAGAGGCATTAAAACAGTCTTCTTAAGCTACTGTGACCTCCACATCTCTTCCAAGCGGCATTAAAACAGTCTGGATAAACCACTCGGAACTCCACAGCTCTTCAAAGGGGCATTGATATTGTCTTTTTATTCCACTGTAAACTCCTCCATTCTACCAAGGGGCATTGATATTGTCTTTTTATTCCACTGCAACTTCCACCTCTCTTCCAAGGGGCATTAAAACCATCTTGTTAAGCTACTGTGACCTCCACGTCTCTTTCACGGGGCATTGATATTGTCTTTTTATTTCACTGTAACCTCCACCACTCTTCCAAGGGGCATTGATATTGTCTTTTTATTCCACTGGGACCTTCACCACTCTTCCAAGTGGCATTGATATTGTGTTTTTAATCCTCTGTGACCTCCACCACTCTTCCAAGGGGCATTAAAACCGTCTTGTTAAGCTACTGTGACCTCCAAGTCTCTTACAAGGTGCATTAAAACCGTCAATTTAAACCACTCTGAACTCCACAGCTCTTGCAAGAGGCATTGATATTGTCTTTTTATTCCACTGTAACCTACAGCACTCTTTCAAGGGGCATTGATATTGTCTTTTTATTCCACTACGACTTTCACCACTCTCCCAAGGTGCATTAAAAACATCTTGTTTAGCTACTGTAACGTCCATGTCTATTCCACGGGGCATTGATATTGTCTTTTTATTCCACTGTATACTCCACCACTCTTCCAAGGAGTATTGATATTGTCTTTTTATTCCACTGAAACTTCAACCTCTCTTCTAAGGGGCATTGATATTATCTTTTTAATCCACTGCGACCTCCACCATTCTTCCAAGAGGCATTAAAACAGTCTTGTTAAGCTACTGTGACCTCCACATCTCTTCCAAGCGGCATTAAAACTGTCTGGATAAACCACTCGGAACTCCACAGCTCTTCAAAGGGGCATTGATATTGTCTTTTTATTCCACTGTAACCTCCTCCATTCTACCAAGGGGTATTGATATTGTCTTTTTATTGCACTGCGACCTCCACCACTCTTCCAAGGGGCATTAGAAACATCTGGTTAAACCACTCTGAACTCCATAGCTCTTTCAAGAGGCATTGATATTGTCTTTTTATTTCACTGTAACCTCCACCACTCTTTCAAGGGGCATTGATATTGTCTTTTTATTCCACTGCGACCTCCACCACTCTTCCAATGGGCATTAAAACCGTCTTGTTAAGCTACTGTCACCTTCACGTCCCTTCCAAGGGGCATTAAAACTGTCAATTTAAACCACTCTGAACTCCACAGCTCTTGCAAGGGGCATTGATATTGTCTTTTTATTCCAATGTAACCTCCAGCACTCTTCCAAGGGGCATTGATATTGTCTTTTTATTCCACTGCAACTTACACCTCTCTTCCAAGGGGCATTAAAACCGTCTTGTTAAGCTACTGTGACCTCCACGTCTCTTTCACGGGGCATTGATATTGTCTTTTTAATCCACTGTAACCTCCACCACTCTTCCAAGGGGCATTGATAATGTCTTTTTATTCCACTGGGACCTTCACCACTCTTCCAAGTGGCATTGATATTGTCTTTTTAATCCACTGCGACCTCCACCACTATTCCAAGGGGCATTAAAACCGTCTTGTTAAGCTACTGTGACCTCAACTTCTCTTCCAAGGTGCATTAAAACCATCAATTTAAGCCACAATGAACTCCACAGCTCTTGCAAGAGTCATTGATATTGTCTTTTTACTCCACTGTAACCTACAGCACTCTTTCAAGGGTCATTGATATTGTCTTTTTATTCCACTACGACTTCCACCTCTCTTCCAAGGGGCATTAAAACCATCTTGTTAAGCTACTGTGACCTCCACGTCTCTTTCACTGGGCATTGATATTGTCTTTTTATTCCACTGTAACCTCCACCACTCTTCCAAGGGGCATTGATATTGTCTTTTTATTCCACTGGGACCTTCACCACTCTTCCAAGTGGCATTGATATTGTCTTTTTAATCCTCTGTGACCTCCAACACTCTTCCAAGGGGCATTAAAACCGTCTTGTTAAGCTACTGTGACCTCCAAGTCTCTTACAAGGTGCATTAAAACCGTCAATTTAAACCACTCTGAACTCCACAGCTCTTGCAAGAGGCATTGATATTGTCTTTTTATTCCACTGTAACCTACAGCACTCTTTCAAGGGGCATTGATATTCTCTTTTTATTCCACTACGACTTTCACCACTCTCCCAAGGTGCATTAAAAACATCTTGTTTAGCTACTGTAACTTCCATGTCTATTCCACGGGGCATTGATATTGTCTTTTTATTCCACTGTATACTCCACCACTCTTCCAAGGAGTATTGATATTGTCTTTTTATTCCACTGCGACTTCAACCTCTCTTCTAAGGGGCTTTGATATTGTCTTTTTAATCCACTGCGACCTCCACCACTATTCCAAGAAGCATTAAAACAGTCTTGTTAAGCTACTGTGACCTCCACATCTCTTCCAAGCGGCATTAAAACCGTCTGGATAAACCACTCCGAACTCCACAGCTCTTCAAAGGGGCATTGATATTGTCGTTTTATTCCACTGTAACCTCCTCCATTCTACCAAGGGGTATTGATATTGTCTTTTTAATGCTCTGCGACCTCCACCACTCTTCCAAGGGGCATTAGAACCATCTGGTTAAACCACTCTGAACTCCATAGCTCTTTCAAGAAGCATTGATATTGTCTTTTTATTTCACTGTAACCTCCACCACTCTTTCAAGGGGCATTGATATTGTCTTTTTATTCCACTGCGACCTCCACCACTCTTCCAAGGGGCATTAAAACCGTCTTGTTAAGCTACTGTCACCTTCACGTCTCTTCCAAGGGGCATTAAAACCGTCAATTTAAACCACTCTGAACTCCACAGCTCTTGCAAGGGGCATTGATATTGTCTTTTTATTCCAATGTAACCTCCAGCACTCTTCCAAGGGGCATTGATATTGTCTTTTTATTCCACTGCAACTTACACCTCTCTTCCAAGGAGCATTAAAATCGTCTTGTTAAGCTACTGTGACCTCCACGTCTCTTTCATGGGGCATTGATATTGTCTTTTTAATCCACTGTAACCTCCACCACTCTTCCAAGGGGCATTGATAATGTCTTTTTATTCCACTGGGACCTTGACCACTCTTCCAAGTGGCATTGATATTGTCTTTTTAATCCACTGCGACCTCCACCACTATTCCAAGGGGCATTAAAACCGTCTTGTTAAGCTATTGTGACCTCCACTTCTCTTCCAAGGTGCATTAAAACTGTCAATTTAAGCCACAATGAAATCCACAGCTCTTGCAAGAGTCATTGATATTGTCTTTTTATTCCACTACGACATCCACCACTCTCCCAAGGTGCATTAAAAGCATCTTGTTTAGCTACTGTAACGTCCATGTCTATTCCACGGGGCATTGATATTGTCTTCCTATTCCACTGTATACTCCACCACTCTTCCAAGGGGTATTGATACTGTCTTTTTATTCCACTGCGACTTCCACCTCTCTTCTAAGGGGCATTGATATTGTCTTTTTAATCCACTGCGACCTCCACCACTCTTCCAAGAGGCATTAAAATAGTCTTGTTAAGCTACTGTGACCTCCACATCTCTTCCAAGCGGCATTAATACCGTCTGGATAAGCCACTCTGAACTCCACAGCTCTTCCAAGGGGCATTGATATTGTCTTTTTATTACACTGTAACTTCCACCATTCTTCCAAGGGGTATTGATATTGTCTTTTTAATCCACTGCGACCTCCACCACCCTTCCAAGGGGCATTAAAACCATCTGGTTAAACCACTCTGAACTCCATAGCTCTTTCAAGAGGCATTGATATTGTTTTTTTATTTCACTGTAACCTCCACCACTCTTTCAAGGGGCCTTGATATTGTCTTTTTATTCCTATGCGACCTCCACCACTCTTTCAAGGGGCATTAAAACCGTATTGTTAAGCTACTGTCACCTTCACGTCCCTTCCAAGGGGCATTAAAACCGTCAATTTAAACCACTCTGATCTCCACAGCTCTTGCAAGGTTCATTGATATTGTCTTTTTATTCCAATGTAACCTCCAGCACTCTTCCAAGGGGCATTGATATTGTCTTTTTATTCCACTCCAACTTCCACCTCTCTTCCAAGGGGCATTAAAACCATCTTGTTAAGCTACTGTGACCTCCACGTCTCTTTCACGGGGCATTGATATTGTCTTTTTATTCCACTGTAACCTCCACCACTCTTCCAAGGGGCATTGATATTGTCTTTTTATTCCACTGGGACCTTCACCACTCTTCCAAGTGGCATTGATATTGTCTTTTTAATCCTCTGTGACCTCCACCACTCTTCCAAGGGGCATTAAAACCGTCTTGTTAAGCTACTGTGACCTCCAAGTCTCTTACAAGGTGCATTAAAAACGCCAATTTAAACCACTCTGAACTCCACAGCTCTTGCAAGAGGCATTGATATTGTCTTTTTACTCCACTGTAACCTACAGCACTCTTTCAAGGGGTATTGATATTGTCTTTTTATTCCACTACGACTTCCAACACTCTCCCAAGGTGCATTAAAAACATCTTGTTTAGCTACTGTACCGTCCATGTCTATTCCACTGGGCATTGATATTGTCTTTTTATCACACTGTATCCTCCATCACTCTTCCAAGGGGTATTGATATTGTCTTTTTATTCCACTGCGACTACCACCTCTCTTCTAAGGGGCATTGATATTGTCTTTTTAATCCACTGAGACCTCCACCACTCTTCCAAGAGGCATTAAAACAGTCTTGTTAAGCTACTGTGAGCTCCACATCTCTTCCAAGCGGCATTAAAACCGTCTGGATAAACCACTCGGAACTCCACAGCTCTTCCAAGGGGCATTGATATTGTCTTTTTATTCCACTGTAACCGCCACCATTCTTCCAAGGGGTATTGATATTGTCTTTTTAATGCACTGCGACCTGCACCACCCTTCCAAGGGGCATTAAGACCATCTGGTTAAAAGACTCTGAACTCCATAGCTCTTTCAAGAGGCATTGATATTGTCTTTTTATTTCACTGTAACCTCCACCACTCTATCAAGGGTCGTTGATATCGGCTTTTTATTCCACTGCGACCTCCACCACTCTTCCAAGGGACATTAAAACCGTCTTGTTAAGCTACTGTCAGCTTCACGTCCCTTCCAAGGGGCATTAAAACCGTCAATTTAAACCACTCTGAACTCCACAGCTCTTGCAAGGGGCATTGATATTGTCTTTTTATTCCAATGTAACCTCCAGCACTCTTCCAAGGGGCATTGATATTGTCTTTTTATTCCACTGCAACTTCCACCTCTCTTCCAAGGGGCATTAAAACCGTCTTGTTAAGCTACTGTGACCTCCATGTCTCTTCCACAGGACATTGATATTGTCTTTTTATTCCACTAGAACCGCCAACATTCTTCCAATGGGCATTGATATTGTCTTTTTATTCCACTGAGACTTCAACCACTACTTCAAGGAGCATTGACATTGTCTTTTTAATCCACTTCGACATCCAAAACTCTTCCAACGGGCATTAAAACAGTCTTGTTAATCTTCCGTGACCTACACGTCTCTTCCAAGGGGCATTAAAACCGTCAATTTAAACCACTCTCAACCCCACAGCTCTGGCAATGGGGTTTGATATTGTTTTTTATTCCAATTTAACCTCCAGCATTCTTCCAAGGGGCATTGATATTGTCTTTTTATTCCACTGCGACTTTCACCTCTCTTCCAATGGACATTAAAACCGTCTTGTTAAGCTACTGTGACATCCACGTCTCTTTAACAGGGCATTTATATTGTCTTTTTATTCCACTGTAAACTCCACCACTCTTCCAATGGGCATTGATATTCTCTTTTTATTCCACTGCCACCTCCACCACTCTTCCAAGGGGCATTGATATTGTCTTTTTAATCCACTACGACCTCCACCACTTTTCCAAGGGGCATTAAAAACGTCTTTTTAAGCTACTGTGACCTCCACGTCACTTCCAATGGGCATTAAAACCATCTGGTTTTACTGCTCTAAACTCCACTGCTCTTCCAAGGGGCATTGATATTGTCTTTTTAATCCACTGTTACCTCCACCACTCTTGCAAGGGGCAATGATATTGTTTTTTTATTCCACTGCGACCTCCACTACTCTTCCAAGGGGCATTGATATTGTTTTTTTATTCCACTGCGACCTCCACCACTCTTCTAAGGGGCATTTATATGGTCTTTTTAATCAACTGCGACCTCCACCACTCTTCCAAGGGGCATTAAAACTGTCTTGTTAAGCTGCTGTAACCTCCATGTCTATTCCACGGGGCATTGATATTGTCTTTTTATTCCAATGTAACCTCCACCTCTCTTCTAAGGGGCAGTGATATTGTCTTTTTAAACCACTGCGACCTCCACCACTCTTCCAAGAGGCATTAAAAACATCTTATTAAGCTACTATGACCTCCACGTCTCTTCCAATGGGCATTAAAACCGTCTTGTTAAACCACTCTGAATTCCACAGCTCATCAAAGGGGCATTGATATTGTCTTTTTATTCCACTGTAACCTCCACCACTTTTCCTATGGGAATTGATATTGTCTTTTTATTATTATTATTATTATTATTTATTATTATAGCGACATTTATTCCATGGCGCTTTACATGATAGTGATATACATTACAAAAGCATTTACATAATCTTAACAAAACGAGTCAGCGACTGGTACAGGAGGAGCGAGGACCCTGCCCACGAGGGCTCACGTTCTAGAAGGGATGGGTGGGGATACATTAGGTGAGGGTAGAGCTGGTCGTGCAGCGGTGGTTACTGCAGGTTGTAGGCTTGTCGGAAGAGGAGGGTCTTCAGGTTTCTTTTGAAGGTTTCCACGGTCGGCGAGAGTCTGTTGTGTTGGGGTAGAGAGTGCCAGAGTAGGGGGGATGCACGGGAGAAATCTTGTATACGATTGTGGGAGGAGGAGATAAGAGGGGAGTAGAGAAGGAGTTCTTGTGAGGATCGGAGGTTGCGTGCAGGTAAGTACCGGGAGACTAGGTCACAGATGTATAGGGGAGACACGTTGTGGATGGCTTTGTATGCCATGGTTAGAGTTTTGAACTGGAATCTCTGGGCAATGGGGAGCCAGTGAAGACATTGACAGAGAGGAGAGGCCGAGGAATAGTGGGGGGACAGGTGAATTAGTCGAGCAGCAGAGCTTAGGATAGATTGGAGAGGCGCCAGAGTGTTGTAAGGGAGGCCACAGAGCAGGAGGTTGCAGTAGTCGAGGCGGGATATGATGAGGGCATGCACTAGTGTTTTTGCAGAGTCTTTGCTGAGAAATGCACGGATCCGGGAGAAGTTTTTGATTTGGAGTCGGCAGGAAGTGGAAAGGGCTTGGATATGTGGCTTGAAGGAGAGATCAGAGTCCAGGGTTACTCCAAGGCAGCGAGCTTGTGGGACTGGGGAGAGTGAACAGCCATTGACGTTGATGGCTAGGTCAGATGATGGATGTGAATGAGAGGGTGGAAAGATGGTGAACTCTGTTTTATCCATGTTGAGTTTTAGAAATCTGTCAGAGAAGAATGATGACATGGCGTACAGACATTGTGAAATTTTGAATAGTAGGGAGGAGATATCGGGTCCAGAGAGGTAGATCTGTGTGTCGTCAGTATAGGGGTGATACTGAAAACTGTGAGACTCTATGAGCTGTCCCAGGCCAAAGGTGTAGATGGAGAAGAGCATAGGTCCTAGAACTGAACCTTGGGGGACACCGACAGATAGGGGTCGAGTTGAGGAGGTGGTGCGTTAGTGGGAGACTCTGAATGTCCTGTCTGTAAAGTATGAGAAGATCCAAGATAGAGCCAAGTCCGTGATGCCAAGAGATGAGAGAATCTGGAGTAAGAGGGAATGGTCCACTGTGTCAAAGGCAGATGACAGGTCCAGAAGGAGGAGGATGGAGTGGATCTGGCATTTAGTAGGTCGTTGGTGACTTTGGTCAGGGCAGTTTCAGTCGAGTGATGCGGTCGGAAGCCAGATTTCAGACGGTCGAAGAGGGAGCAGGAGGAGAGGTGGGAGGACAGTTCAAGGTGGACATGTTGTTCTAGTAGTTTTGACGCAAAGGCGAGGAGTGATATGGGGCGGTAGCTAGTCAGAGAGGAAGGGTCAAGGGAGGGCTTTTTGAGGATGGGTGTGATTGCGGCATGTTTGAAACATGAGGGGAAGACATCGGTTGTTAGTGACAGATTGAAGAGGTGGGTTAGGGTTGGGATGAAGACTGTGGTAAGGTTAGTGATGAGGTGGGATGGGATTGGGTCAAGTTCGCAGGTGGTGAGGTATGATTTGGAGAGTAAAGAGGAGACATGACCATCTGTAATGGTGGAGAATTGGGGTTTGGAGGAGGAAGGTTGAATAGATATGAGGAGGGGTTGTGTGGACTTTAGGCAAAAGTTTTGTCTGATGGTGTCAATCTTCTGTTTGAAGAATGAGGCAAAGTCGTCGGCTGAGATGAGAGAAGAGGGAGGAGGTGCTGCGGGACAAAGGAGAGAGTTTGAAAGTGTTAAATATCTGTTTAGGGTTGTGAGATAGGGAGGATATGAGCGATGAGAAGTAGGTTTGTTTTGCTGTAGTGAGTGCGGACTTGAAATTAGTGAGGGATTGCTTGAATGCAATGAAGTGCTCGATGGAGTGAGACCTTTTCCATCTCTGCTCCGCAACCCTGGAGACCCGGCGCAGTTCTTTAGTAAGTTTAGTGTGCCAAGGTTGCCTGTTGAATGTGCGAGATGTGGTGTGAGTGAGAGGGGCGATCGAGTCTAGAGCTGCAGCCATTGTGGTGTTATATGAAGCAGCAGCAACATCTGCATCGTGTAAGGAATTTATGTCTGTAAGAGGGAAGAGGGATTCAGAGAGTGAGTGTAAGTCAAGGTGTTTGAGATTTCTGCGAGGGTATGCAAGTTTGTGGAGTGGGGATTGTTGCCCCGGGGAGGAGAGAGAAGAGAATGTAAGTAGGCTGTGATCAGAGAGAGGGAGAGGTGAGTTAGAGAGGTTAGATAGGGAACAGAGGCGGGTGAAGATGAGGTCAAGTGTGTGGCCATCTTTGTGGGTGGGTGTGGAAGACCATTGAGTGAGTCCGAAGGAGGAAGTGAGAGATAGGAACATAGAGACAGACGAGTGGGAAGTGTTAATGGGGATTTTGAAGTCACCCATTATGATAGTGGGGATGTCAGTGGAGAGGAAGTGAAGCAGCCAGGTGGTGAAGTGGTCTAAGAAGGTGGTGGCTTGCCCTGGGGGTCGGTAAATGACGGCCAGTTGGAGGTTGGAGGGGGAATAGATGCGCACACAGTGCACCTCAAAAGAGGGGAGTGTAACGGAGGGTGGCAGTGGGATTTGGGTGAAAGCGCAGTGTTCTGATAGGAGAAAACCTACGCCTCCGCCATGTTTGCCGTTGGGGCGGGGGGTGTGGGAAAGGTGTAATCCGCCATATGAAAGTGCAGCTGGGGAGGCTGTGTCAGAGGGGGTGAGCCAGGTTTCAGTAATGGCGAGGAAGGAAAGTTTGTTTGTAATGAAAAGATCGTGGATGAATGAAAGTTTGTTGCAGACAGAGAGAGCTTTCCATAGAGCTCCTGTTAGAGCTACTAAGGGAGTGGGGATTGGTTGGATGGGTATGAGGTTAGAAGGGTTGCGACAGATTGTGGAAGGACGTGAATAGGAGGAAGAAGTAACTGTGGGGATATGGCGAGGAGGACCAGGATTTGTAGAGATATCTCCAGCAGTGAGGAGGAGCAGAGAAAGTGTTAGCAGGTGGGAGCAAGAGAGAGCATGAGGTGGCTGTCTGTGTTTGGAGATCCAGGATTGAATGTTTAGGAATAATTTGGAGGAGGAGGTGAGATGAATGGGGAGGATGGAGGGAGAGATGAAGAGTTTCTTACTAGGTGTAGGGATTTGAGGGGTTACTAGAAAGTGGAGGACTATAGAGGAAAAAGTGAGAGCTAACAGAAACATAGTTAAAAGAGAGTAAGTGGTCAAAGTGTTGGATACTTGACTCCTGCCCTGACTAACTGCCTCTGAAATAACTGCCACTTATCTCCAAAGCCTCTTTGCACAAGAAGACGCGTGCACACCCCAGCACAAGTGCACTCCTTACAGAGCTTCTAAATATATAGGGCACATTAAACTATCAGGTGAAGGGCATTGTGGGAGCAGCATATGGCTAAATTAGCAGCTAGTCATCTCACCAGCAGATGGCTGGGTGATCAAACACAGAGCTAGGACTCTAGTCTCTGCAGTTTAGCACCTCTAAAAATCAGATGAGATCTATAGTGGGGAAGGGCCAGACATATGGGTGTTGAGTGGAGTGGGACAGATAAAGCAGAGAAGTTATGCAGAGCAAGTACCAGTGAGGTGAATCAGCAAAGCAGAGCATTAGATTACAGCAGACACAGCAAGCAGAGAAGTTATGCAGAGCATGTACCAGTGAGGTGAATCAGCAAAGCAGAGCATTAGATTACAGCAGACACAGCAAGCAGAGAAGTTATGCAGAGCATGTACCAGTGAGGTGAATCAGCAAAGCAGAGCATTAGATTACAGCAGACACAGCAAGCAGAGAAGTTATGCAGAGCATGGACCAGTGAGGTGAATCAGCAAAGCAGAGCATTAGATTACAGCAGACACAGCAAGCAGAGAAGTTATGCAGAGCATGTACCAGTGAGGTTATTCCACTGCGACCTCCACCACTGTTCTTAGGGGCATTAAAACCGTCTTGTTAAGCTACTGTGACCTACACGTCTCTTCCACAGTGTATTGTTATTGTCTTTTTATTCCACTGCGACCTCCACCACTCTGCCAAGGGGCATTAAAACCGTCTTGTTAAGCTACTGTGATGTCCACGTCTCTTCCATGGGGCATTGATATTGTCTTTTTATTCCACTGTAACCTCCACCACTCTTCCAAGAGGCATTGATATTGTCTTTTAATTCCACTGTAACCTCCACCACTCTTCCAAGGGGCATTGATATTGTCTTTTTATTCTACTGCGACCTCCACCACTCTTCCAAGGTTCATTGATATTGTCTTTTTAATCCACTGCGACCTCCACCACTCTTCCAAGGGGCATTAAAACCGTCTTGTTAAGCTACTGTCACCTCCACGTCCCTTCCAAGGGGCATTAAAACAGTCAATTTAAACCACTCTGAACACCACAGCTCTTGCTAGGGGCATTGATATTGTCTTTTTATTCCAATGTATCCTCCAGCACTCTTCCAAGGGGCATTGATATTGTCTTTTTATTCCACTGCCACTTCCACCTCTCTTCCAAGGGCCATTAAAACCGTCTTATTAAGCTACTGTGACCTCCACGTCTCTTTCACTGGGTATTGATATTGTCTTTTTATTCCACTGGGACCTTCACCACTCTTCCAAGTGGCATTGATATTGTCTTTTTAATGCACTGCGACCTCCACCACTCTTCCAAGAGGCATTAAAACCGTATTGTTAAGCTACTGTGACCTCCACGTCTCTTCCAAGGGGCATTAAAACTGTAAATTTAAACCACGCTGAACTCCACAGCTCTTGCAAGAGGCATTGATATTGTCTTTTTACTCCACTGTAACCTACAGCACTCTTTCAAGGGGCATTGATATTGTCTTTTTATTCCACTATGACTTCTACCACTCTCCCAAGGTGCATTAAAAACATCTTGTTTAGCTACTGTAATGTCCATGTCTATTCCACGGGGCATTCATATTGTCTTTTTATTCCACTGTATCCTCCACCAGTCTTCCAAGGGGTATTGATATTGTCTTTTTATTACACTGCGACTTCCACCTCTCTTCTAAGGGGCATTGATATTGTCTTTTTAATCCACTGCGACCTCCACGACTCTTCCAATAGGTATTCAAAAAGTCTTGTTAAGCTACTGTGACCTCCACATCTCTTCCAAGGGGCATTAAAACCGTCTGGTTAAACCACTTTGAACTCCACAGCTCTTCCAAGGGCATTGATATTGTCTTTTTATTCCACTGTAACCTCCACCATTCTTCCAAGGGGTATTGATATTGTCTTTTTAATGCACTGCGACCTCCACCACTCTTTCACGGGGCATTAAAACCATCTGGTTAAACCACTTTGAACTCCATAGCTCTTTCAAGAGGCATTGATATTGTCTTATTATTTCACTGTAACCTCCTCCACTCTTTCAACGTGCATTGATATTGTCTTTTTATTCCACTGCAACCTCCACCATTCTTCCAAGGGGCGTTAAAACTGTCTTGTTAAGCTACTGCGACCTCCACGTGTCTTCCACGGGGCATTGATATTGTCTTTTTAATCCACTGTGACCTCCACCACTTTTCCAAGGGGTATTAAAACCATCTTGTTAATCTAATGTGACCTCCACGTCTCTTTCAAGGGGCAATAAAACCATCTGGTTAAACCACTTTGAACTCCACAGCTCTTCCAAGGGGCATTGGTATTGTCTTTTTATTCCACTCTAACCTCCACCACACTTCCAAGGGGCATTGACATTGTCTTTTTATTCCACTGCGACCACCATCATTCTTCCAAGGGGCATTGATATTGTCTTTTTATTCCGCTGCTACCTCCACCACTCTTCCAAGGGGCATTGATATTGTCTTTTTAATCCACTGCGACCTCCACCACTTTTCCAAGGGGCATTAAAAACGTCTTTTTAAGCTACTGTGACCTCCACGTCACTTCCGATCGGCATTAAAACCATCTGGTTAAACCACTCTGAACTCCACAGCTCTTCCAAGGGGTATTGGTATTGTCTTTTTATTCCACTCTAACCCACACCACTCTTCCAAGGGGCATTGACATTGTATTTTTATTCCACTGCGACCCCCACCATTCTTCCTAGGGGCATTAAAACTGTCTTGTTAAGCTACAGTGACCTCCACATCTCTTCCACGGGGCATTGATATTGTCTTTTTATTCCACTGCGACCTCCGCCACTCTTCCAAAGGGCATTGATATTGTCTTTTATTCCACTGTAACCTCCACCACTGTTCTAAGGGGCATTAAAACCATCTTTTTAAGCTACTGTGACCTCCACGTCTCTTCCACAGGGCATTGCTATCGTCTTTTTATTCCACTGCGACCTACACCAGTCTGCCAAAGGGCATTAAAACCGTCTTGTTAAGCTACTGTGACCTCCACGTCTCTACCACGGGGCATTGATATTGTCTTTTTATTCCACTGTAACCTCCACCACTCTTCCAAGGTTCATTGATATTGTATTTTTAATCCACTGCAACCTCCACCACTCTTCCAAGGGGCATTGATATTGTCTTTTTATTCCACTGCGAACTCCGCCACTCTTCCAAAGGGCATTGATATTGTCTTTTTAATCCACTGCGACCTCCACCACTCTTCCAAGGGGCATTGATATTGTCTTTTTAATCCACTGTGACCTCCACGTCTCTTCCAAGGGGCATTAAATCCGTAAATTTAAACCACTCTGAACTCCACAGCTCTTTCAAGGAGCACTCGTATTGTCTTTTTATTCCACTCTAACCTCCAACACTCTTCCAAGAGGCATTGACATTGTCTATTTATTCCACTGCGACCTCCACCAATCTTCAAAGGGGCATTAAAGCCGTCTTGTTAAGCTACAGCCACGTCCATGTCTATTCCACGGGGCATTGATATTGGCTTTTTATTCCACTGTAACCTCCACCACTCTTCCAAGTGGCATTGACATTGTCTTTTTATTCCACTGCGACTTCTACCTCGCTTCTAAGGGGCATTGATATTGTCTTTTTAATCCACTGCGACCTCCACCACTCTTCCAAGGGGCATTAAGACAGCCTTGTTAAGCTACTGTGACCTACAGGTCTCTTCCAAGGGGCATTAAAACCGTCTGGTTAAACCACTCTGAACTCCACAGCTCTTCCATGGGGCATTGATATTGTCTTTTTATTCCACTGTAACCTCCACCACTCTTCCAAAGGGCATTGATTTTGTCTTTTTATTCCACTGCGACCTCCACCACTCTTCCAATGGGCATTGCTATTGTCTTTTTAATCCCCTGCAACGTCCACCACTCTTCCAAGCGGCATTAAAACCGTCTTGTTAAGCTACTGTGACCTCCACGTCCTTTCCACGGGGCATTGATATTGTCTTTTTATTCCACGGCGACCTCCACTACTCTACCAAGGGTCATTGATATTGTCTTTTTAATCCACTGCGAACTCCACCACTCTTCCAAGTGGCATTAAAACCGTCTTGTTATGCTACTGTGACGTCGTCTTCTCTTCCAAGGGGCATTAAAACCATCTGGTTAAACCACTCTGAACTCCACCACTCTTCCAAAGGGCATTACAACTGTCTTGTTAAGCTACTGTGACCTCAACGTGTCTTCCACTGGGCATTGATATTGTCTTTTTAATCCACTGTGACCTCCATCACTTTTCCAAGGTGCATTAAAACCATCTTGTTAATCTACTGTGACCTCCATGTCTCTTCCAAGGGGTATTAAAACCATATTGTTAAGCTACAGTGACCTCCACATCTCTTCCACGGGGCATTGATATTGTCTTTTTATTCCACTGTAACCTCCACCAATCTTCCAAGGGGCATTGATATTGTTTTTTTATTCCACTGCGACCTCCACCACTCTTCCAAGGGGCATAAAAACAGTCTTGTTAATCTACTGTTACCTCCACGTCTCTTCCAAGGGGCATTAAAACCGTCAATTTAAACCACTCTCAACTCAGCAGCTCTTGCAAGGGGTTTGATATTGATTTTTATTCCTCTGTAATCTCCAGCACTCTTCCAAGGGGCATTGATATTGTATTTTTATTCCACTGTAACCCCCACCATTCTTCCAAGGGGTATTCATATTGTCTTTTTAATGCACTGCGACCTCCACCACTCTTTCAAGAGGCATTAAAACCATCTGGTTAAACAACCCTGAACTCCATAGCTCTTTCAAAAGGCATTGATATTGTCTTTTTATTTCACTGTAACCTCCACCACTCTTTCAAGGGGCATTGATATTGTCTTTTAAATCTACTGTGACCTCCACCACTTTTCCAAGGGGCATTAAAACCGTCTTGTTAATCTACTGTGATATCCACGTCTCTTCCAAGGGGCAATAAAACCATCTGGTTAAACCACTCTGAACTCCACAGCTCTTCCAAGGGGCATTGGTATTGCCTTTTTATTCCACTCTAACCTCCACCACTCTTCCAAGGGGCATTGACATTGTCTTTTTATTCCACTGCGACCTCCACAATTCTTCCAAGGGGCATTAAAACTGTCTTGTTAAGCTACAGTGACCTCCACATCTCTTCACAAGGGGCATTGATATTGTCTTTAAATTCCACTGTAACCTCCGCCACTATACCAAGGGGCATTAGTATTGTATTTTTATTCCACTGCGACCTCCACCACTCTTCCAAAGGGCATTGATATTGTCTTTTTAATTCACTGCGACCTCCACCACTCTTCCAAAGGTCATTAAAACCATCTTGTTAAGCTACTGTGACATCCATGTCTCTTCTACGGGGCATTGATATTGTCTTTTTATTCCACTGCGAACTCCACCACTTTTCCTAGGGGCATTGATATTGTCTTTTTTTTTTACGGCGACATCCACCACTCTTCCAAGGGGTATTGGTATTGTCTTTTTAATGCACTGTGACCTCCACCACTCTTCCAAGGGGCATTAAAACCATCTGGTTAAACCACTCTGAACTCCATAGCTTTCAAGAGGCATTGATATTGTGTTTTTATTCCACTGTAACCTCCGCCATTCTTCCAAGGGGCATTGATATTGTCTTTTTAATCCACTGCGACCTCCACCACTCTTCCATGGGGCATTAAAACAGTCTTGAAAAGCTACTGTGACCTCCACGTCTCTTCCAAGGGGCATTAAACCGTCTGGTTAAACCACACTGTACTCCACAGCTCTTCCAACAGGCATTGATATTGTCTTTTTTTTTTAATGTAACCTCCACCACTCTTCCATGGGGCATTGATATTGTCTCTGTTTTCCACTGCGACCTCCACCACTCTTCCAAGGGGTTTTGATATTGTCTTTTTTGTCCACTGCAACCTCCACCACTCTTTCAATGGGCATTAAAACCGTCTTGTTATGCTACTGTGACCTCCACATCCCTTCCACGGGGCATTGATATTGTCTTTTTATTCCATTGCGACCTCCACCACTCTTCCAAGGGCATTAAAACCATCTTGTTAAGCTACTGTGACCTCCAAGTCTCTTCCAAGGGGCATTAAAACCGTCTTCTTAAACCGTTCTGAGCTCCACAACTCTTCCAAGGGGCATTGACAATGTCTTTTTATTCTATTGTAACCTTCTTCACTCTTCCAAGAGCATTGATATTGTCTTTTTACTCCTCTGCGACGTCCACGACTATTCCAAGGGGCATTAAAACCATCTTGTTAAGCTAGTGTGACCTCCAAGTTTCTTACACAGGGCATTGATATTGTCTTTTTATTCCACTGTAACCTCCACCACTCTTCCTAGGGGCACTGATATTGTCTTTTTATTCCGCTGTAACCTCCACCACTCTTCTAAGGGGCATTAATATTGTCTTTTAAATCCACAACGATCTCCACCACTGTTCCAAGGGGCATTAAAACCGTCTTGTTAAGCTACTGTCACCTCCACGTCCCTTCCAAGGGGCATTAAAACAGTCAATTTAAACCACTCTGAACACCACAGCTCTTGCTAGGGGCATTGATATTGTCTTTTTATTCCAATGTATCCTCCAGCACTCTTCCAAGGGGCATTGATATTGTCTTTTTATTCCACTGCCACTTCCACCTCTCTTCCAAGGGCCATTAAAACCGTCTTATTAAGCTACTGTGACCTCCACGTCTCTTTCACGGGGTAGTGATATTGTCTTTTTATTCCACTTGGACCTTCACCACTCTTCCAAGTGGCATTGATATTGTCTTTTTAATGCACTGCGACCTCCACCACTCTTCCAAGAGGCATTAAAACCGTATTGTTAAGCTACTGTGACCTCCACGTCTCTTCCAAGGTGCATTAAAACTGTAAATTTAAACCACGCTGAACTCCACAGCTCTTGCAAGAGGCATTGATATTGTCTTTTTACTCCACTGTAACCTACAGCACTCTTTCAAGGGGCATTGATATTGTCTTTTTATTCCACTATAACTTCCACCACTCTCCCAAGGTGCATTAAAAACATCTTGTTTAGCTACTGTAATGTCCATGTCTATTCCACGGGGCATTCATATTGTCTTTTTATTCCACTGTATCCTCCACCACTCTTCCAAGGGGTATTGATATTGTCTTTTTATTACACTGCGACTTCCACCTCTCTTCTAAGGGGCATTGATATTGTCTTTTTAATCCACTGCGACCTCCACGACTCTTCCAATAGGTATTAAAAAAGTCTTGTTAAGCTACTGTGACCTCCACATCTCTTCCAAGGGGCATTAAAACCGTCTGGTTAAACCACTCTGAACTCCACAGCTCTTCCAAGGGCATTGATATTGTCTTTTTATTCCACTGTAACCTCCACCATTCTTCCAAGGGGTATTGATATTGTCTTTTTAATGCACTGCGACCTCCACCACTCTTTCAAGGGGCATTAAAACCATCTGGTTAAACCACTTTGAACTCCATAGCTCTTTCAAGAGGCATTGATATTGTCTTATTATTTCACTGTAACCTCCTCCACTCTTTCAACGTGCATTGATATTGTCTTTTTATTCCACTGCAACCTCCACCATTCTTCCAAGGGGCGTTAAAACTGTCTTGCTAAGCTACTTTGACCTCCACGTGTCTTCCACGGGGCATTGATATTGTCTTTTTAATCCACTGTGACCTCCACCACTTTTCCAAGGGGTATTAAAACCGTCTTGTTAATCTACTGTGACCTCCACGTCTCTTTCAAGGGGCAATAAAACCATCTGGTTAAACCACTTTGAACTCCACAGCTCTTCCAAGGGGCATTGGTATTGTCTTTTTATTCCACTCTAACCTCCACCACACTTCCAAGGGGCATTGACATTGTCTTTTTATTCCACTGCGACCACCATCATTCTTCCAAGGGGCATTGATATTGTCTTTTCATTCCGCTGCTACCTCCACCACTCTTCCAAGGGGCATTGATATTGTCTTTTTAATCCACTGCGACCTCCACCACTTTTCCAAGGGGCATTAAAAACGTCTTTTTAAGCTACTGTGACCTCCACGTCACTTCCAATCGGCATTAAAACCATCTGGTTAAACCACTCTGAACTCCACAGCTCTTCCAAGGGGTATTGGTATTGTCTTTTTATTCCACTCTAACCCACACCACTCTTCCAAGGGGCATTGACATTGTATTTTTATTCCACTGCGACCCCCACCATTCTTCCTAGGGGCATTAAAACTGTCTTGTTAAGCTACAGTGACCTCCACATCTCTTCCACGGGGCATTGATATTGTCTTTTTATTCCACTGCGACCTCCGCCACTCTTCCAAAGGGCATTGATATTGTCTTTTATTCCACTGTAACCTCCACCACTGTTCTAAGGGGCATTAAAACCATCTTTTTAAGCTACTGTGACCTCCACGTCTCTTCCACAGGGCATTGCTATCGTCTTTTTATTCCACTGCGACCTACACCACTCTGCCAAAGGGCATTAAAACCGTCTTGTTAAGCTACTGTGACCTCCACGTCTCTACCACGGGGCATTGATATTGTCTTTTTATTCCACTGTAACCTCCACCACTCTTCCAAGGTTCATTGATATTGTATTTTTAATCCACTGCAACCTCCACCACTCTTCCAAGGGGCATTAAAACCATCTTGTTAAGCTACTGTGACCTCCACGTCTCTTCCAAGGGGCACTAAAACCGTTTGGTTAAAACACTCTGTACTCCACAGCTCTTCCAAGCGCATTGATATTGTCTTTTTATTTCACTGCGACCTCCACCACTCTTCCAAGAGGCATTGATATTGTCTTTTTATTCCACTGCGAACTCCGCCACTCTTCCAAAGGGCATTGATATTGTCTTTTTAATCCACTGCGACCTCCACCACTCTTCCAAGGGGCATTGATATTGTCTTTTTAATCCACTGTGACCTCCACGTCTCTTCCAAGGGGCATTAAATCCGTAAATTTAAACCACTCTGAACTCCACAGCTCAACCAAGGAGCACTGGTATTGTCTTTTTATTCCACTCTAACCTCCAACACTCTTCCAAGAGGCATTGACATTGTCTATTTATTCCACTGCGACCTCCACCAATCTTCAAAGGGGCATTAAAGCCGTCTTGTTAAGCTACAGCCACGTCCATGTCTATTCCACGGGGCATTGATATTGTCTTTTTATTCCACTGTAACCTCCACCACTCTTCCAAGTGGCATTGACATTGTCTTTTTATTCCACTGCGACTTCCACCTCGCTTCTAAGGGGCATTGATATTGTCTTTTTAATCCACTGCGACCTCCACCACTCTTCCAAGGGGCATTAAGACAGCCTTGTTAAGCTACTGTGACCTACAGGTCTCTTCCAAGGGGCATTAAAACCGTCTGGTTAAACCACTCTGAACTCCACAGCTCTTCCATGGGGCATTGATATTGTCTTTTTATTCCACTTTAACCTGCACCACTCTTCCAAGGGGCATTGATTTTGTCTTTTTATTCCACTGCGACCTCCACCACTCTTCCAATGGGCATTGCTATTGTCTTTTTAATCCCCTGCAACGTCCACCACTCATCCAAGCGGCATTAAAACCGTCTTGTTAAGCTACTGTGACCTCCACGTCCCTTCCACGGGGCATTGATATTGTCTTTTTATTCCACGTCGACCTCCACTACTCTTCCAAGGGTCATTGATATTGTCTTTTTAATCCACTGCGAACTCCTCCACTCTTCCAAGTGGCATTAAAACCGTCTTGTTATGCTACTGTGACGTCGTCTTCTCTTCCAAGGGGCATTAAAACCATCTGGTTAAACCACTCTGAACTCCACCACTCTTCCAAGGGGCATTACAACTGTCTTCTTAAGCTACTGTGACCTCAACGTGTCTTCCACTGGGCATTGATATTGTCTTTTTAATCCACTGTGACCTCCATCACTTTTCCAAGGGGCATTAAAACCATCTTGTTAATCTACTGTGACCTCCATGTCTCTTCCAAGGGGTATTAAAACCATATTGTTAAGCTACAGTGGCCTCCACATCTCTTCCACGGGGCATTGATATTGTCTTTTTATTCCACTGTAACCTCCACCAATCTTCAAAGGGGCATTGATATTGTTTTATTATTCCACTGCGACCTCCACCACTCTTCCAAGGGGCATAAAAACAGTCTTGTTAATCTACTGTTACCTCCACGTCTCTTCCAAGGGGCATTAAAACCGTCAATTTAAACCACTCTCAACTTAGCAGCTCTTGCAAGGGGTTTGATATTGATTTTTATTCCTCTGTAATCTCCAGCACTCTTCCAAGGGGCATTGATATTGTATTTTTATTCCACTGTAACCCCCACCATTCTACCAAGGGGTATTCATATTGTCTTTTTAATGCACTGCGACCTCCACCACTCTTTCAAGAGGCATTAAAACCATCTGGTTAAACAACCCTGAACTCCATAGCTCTTTCAAAAGGCATTGATATTGTCTTTTTATTTCACTGTAACCTCCACCACTCTTTCAAGGGGCATTGATATTGTCTTTTTAATCTACTGTGACCTCCACCACTTTTCCAAGGGGCATTAAAACTGTCTTGTTAATCTACTGTGATATCCACGTCTCTTCCAAGGGGCAATAAAACCATCTGGTTAAACCACTCTGAACTCCACAGCTCTTCCAAGGGGCATTGGTATTGCCTTTTTATTCCACTCTAACCTCCACCACTCTTCCAAGGGGCATTGACATTGTCTTTTTATTCCACTGCGACCTCCACAATTCTTCCAAGGGGCATTAAAACTGTCTTGTTAAGCTACAGTGACCTCCACATCTCTTCACAAGGGGCATTGATATTGTCTTTAAATTCCACTGTAACCTCCGCCACTATACCAAGGGGCATTAGTATTGTATTTTTATTCCACTGCGACCTCCACCACTCTTCCAAAGGGCATTGATATTGTCTTTTTAATTCACTGCGACCTCCACCACTCTTCCAAAGGTCATTAAAACCATCTTGTTAAGCTACTGTGACCTCCATGTCTCTTCTACGGGGCATTGATATTGTCTTTTTATTCCACTGCGAACTCCACCACTTTTCCTAGGGGCATTGATATTGTCTTTTTTTTTTACGGCGACATCCACGACTCTTCCAAGGGGTATTGGTATTGTCTTTTTAATGCACTGTGACCTCCACCACTCTTCCAAGGGGCATTAAAACCATCTGGTTAAACCACTCTGAACTCCATAGCTTTCAAGAGGCATTGATATTGTGTTTTTATTCCACTGGAACCTCCGCCATTCTTACAAGGGGCATTGATATTGTCTTTTTAATCCAATGCGACCTCCACCACTCTTCCATGGGGCATTAAAACAGTCTTGAAAAGCTACTGTGACCTCCACGTCTCTTCCAAGGGGCATTAAACCGTCTGGTTAAATCACACTGTACTCCACAGCTCTTCCAATAGGCATTGATATTGTCTTTTTTTTTTAATGTAACCTCCACCACTCTTCCATGGAGCATTGATATTGTCTCTGTTTTCCACTGCGACCTCCACCACTCTTCCAAGGGGTTTTGATATTGTCTTTTTTATCCACTGCAACCTCCACCACTCTTTCAATGGGCATTAAAACCGTCTTGTTATGCTACTGTGACCTCCACATCCCTTCCACGGGGCATTGATATTGTCTTTTTATTCCATTGCGACCTCCACCACTCTTCCAAGGTCATTAAAACCATCTTGTTAAGCTACTGTGACCTCCAAGTCTCTTCCAAGGGGCATTAAAACCGTCTGGTTAAACCGTTCTGAGCTCCACAACTCTTCCAAGGGGCATTGACAATGTCTTTTTATTCTATTGTAACCTTCTTCACTCTTCCAAGAGCATTGATATTGTCTTTTTACTCCTCTGCGACGTCCACGACTATTCCAAGGGGCATTAAAACCGTCTTGTTAAGCTAGTGTGACCTCCAAGTTTCTTACACAGGGCATTGATATTGTCTTTTTATTCCACTGTAACCTCCACCACTCTTCCTAGGGGCATTGATATTGTCTTTTTATTCCGCTGTAACCTCCACCACTCTTCCAAGGGGCATTGATATTGTCTTTTAAATCCACAACGATCTCCACCACTCTTTCAAGGAGCATTAAAACAGTCTTGTTAAGCTACTGTGACCTCCTTGTCTCTTCCAATGGGTATTAAAACAGTCTGGTTAAACACTCTGAACTCCACAGCTCGGACAAGAGGCATTGATATTGTCTTTTTAATCGACTATAACATCCACCACTCTTCCAAGCGGCATTGATATTGTCTTTTTATTCCACTGCGACCCCCACCACTCTTCCAAGGGGCATTGATATTGTCTTTTTAATCAACTGCGACCTCCACCTCTCTTCCAAGGGGCATTAAAACTGTCTTGTGAAGCTACTGTGACCTCCACTACCTTTCCACTGGGCATTGATATTGTCTTCTTATTCCACTGCAACCTCCACCACTATTCCAAAGGGCATTGATATTGTATTTTTAATCCACTGCGACCTCCACCACTCTTCCAAGGGGCATTGATATTTTCTTTTTAATCCACTGTGACCTCCATGACTCTTCCAACGGGCATTAAAACCGTTAATTTAAACCACTCTGAACTCCACAGCTCTTCCAATTAGCACTGGTATTGTCTTTTTATTCCACTCTAACCTCCACCATTCTTCCAAGGGGCATTGACATTGTCTATTTATTCCACTGCAACCTCCACCACTCTTCCAAGGGGCATTAAGACGATCTTGTTAAGCTACAGTGACCTCCACAACTCTTCCATGGGGCATTAATATTGTCTTTTTATTCAACTGTAACCTCCACCATTCTTCCAAGTGGCATTGATATTGCCTTTTTAATCCACTGCAACCTCCACCACTCTTCCAAGGAGCATTAAAGCCGTCTTGTTAAGCTTCTGTCACGTCCATGTCTATTCCACGGGGCATTGATATTGTCTTTTTATTCCACTGCAACCTCCACCACTCTTCCTATTGGCATTGACATTGTCTTTTTATTCCACTGCGACTTCCACCTCTCTTCTAAGGGGCATTGATATTGTCTTTTTAATCCACTGCTACCTCCACCACTCTTCCAAGGGGCATTAAAACAGTCTTGTTAAGCTACTGTGACCTCCATGTCTCTACCAAGGGGCAATAAAACCGTCTGGTTAAACCACTCTGAACTCCACAGCTCTTCCAAGGGGCATTGATACTGTCTTTTTATTCCACTGTAACCTCCACCACTCTTCCAAGAGGCATTAATTTTGTCTTTTTATTCCACTGCCACCTCCACCACTCTTCCAATGGGCATTGTTATTGTCTTTTTAATCCCCTGCAACCTACACCACTCTTCCAAGGGGTATTAAAACCGTCTTGTTAAGCTACTGTGACCTCCACGTTTCTTCCACGGGGCATTGATATTGTCTTTTTATTCCACTGTGACCTCCACCACTCTTACAAGGGTCATTGATATTGTCTTTTTAATCCACTGCGAACTCCACCTCTCTTCCAAGGGGCATTAAAACTGTCTTGTTATGCTACTGTGACGTCGACTTCTCTTCCAAGGGGCATTAAAACCATCTGGTTAAACCACTCTGAACTCCACAGCTCTTCCAATTAGCACTGGTATTGGCTTTTTATTCGACTCTAACCTCCACCACTCTTACAAGGGGCATTGAAATTGTCTTTTTATTCCACTGCGACCTCCACCACTCTTCCAATGGGCATTAAAACCATATTGTTAAGCTACAGTGACCTCCACATCTCTTCCACGGGGCATTGATATTGTCTTTTTATTCCACTGTAACCTCCACCAATCTTCCAAGGGGCTCTGATATTGTTTCTTTATTCCACTGCGACCTCCACCACTCTTCCAAGGGGCATTACAACCGTCTTGTTAAGTTACTGTGACCTCCACGTCTCTTCCAAGGAGCGTTAAAACCATCTGTTTATTCCACTCTGAACTCCACAGCTCTTCCAAGGGGCATTATTATTGTCTTTTTAATTCCACTGTAACCTCCACCACTCTTCCAAGGGGCATTGATATTGTCTTTTTATTCCACTGCGACCTCCACCAGTCCTCCAAGAGGCATTAAAACCGCCTTGTTAAGCTACTGTGACCTCCACGTCTCTTCCACGGGGCAATGAAATTGTCTTTTTATTCCACTGTAACCTCGACCACTCGTCCAAGGGGCATTGATATTGTCTTTTTATTCCACTGCGATCTCCACCACTCTAACAAGGGGCATTAATAATGTCTTTTTATTCCACTGCGACCTCCCACACTCTTCCAAGGCTCATTGATATTGTCTTTTTAAACCACTGCGACCTCCACCACTCTTCCAATGGGCATTAAAACAGTCTTGTTAAGTTATTGTGACCTCCACATCTCTTCCATGGGGCATTGATATTGTCTTTTTGTTTAACTGTAAGCTCCACCACTGTTCCAAGTGGCATTGATATTGTCTTTTTATTCCACTGTTACCTCCTTCACTCTTCCAAGGGGCATTCATATTGTCTTTTTATTCCACTGCGACCTCCACCACTCTTCCAAGGGGCATTCATATTGTCATTTTAATCCACTGCGACCTCCACCACTTTTCCAAGGGGCATTAAAACCGTCTTGTTAAGCTGCTGTCACCTCCACGTTCCTTCGAAGGGACATTAAAACCATCAATTTAAACCACTCTGAACTCCACATCTCTTGCAAGGGGCCATGTCTCTTCCACAGGGCATTGATATTGTCTTTTTACTCCACTGGAACCTCCAACACTCTTCCAAGGTGCATTGATATTGTCTTTTTATTCCACTGAGACTTCAACCACTCCTTCAAGTAGCATTGACATTGTCTTTTTAATCCACTTCGACCTCCACCACTCTTCCAAGGGGCATTAAAACGGATTTGTTAATCTACTGTGACCTCCACGTGTCTTCCAAGTGGCATTAAAACCGTCAATTTAAACCACTCTCAACTCCAAAGCTCTTGGAAGTGGCTTTGATATTGTTTTTTATCCCACTGTAACCTCCAGCACTCTTACAAGGGGCATTGATATTGTCTTTTTATTCCACTGTGACTTTCACCTCTCTTCCAAGGGACATTAAAACCGTCTTGTAAAGCTACTGTGACATCCACATCTCTTTCACAGGGCATTGATATTGTCTTTTTATTCCACTCTAAACTCCACCACTCTTCCAAGGGGCATTGATATTGTCTTTTAATCCACTGCCACCTCCACCAATCTTCCAAGGGGCATTGATATTGTCTTTTTAATCCACTGCGACCTCCACCACTTTTCCAATGGGCATTAAAAACATCTTTATAAGCTACTTTGACCTCCAAGTCAATTCCACGGGGCATTAAAACCGTTATTTTAAACCACTCTGAACTCCACAGCTCTTGCAAGGGGCATTGATATTGTCTTTTTATTCCAATGTAACCTCCAGCACTCTACCAAGGGGTATTGATATTGTCTTTTTATTCCACTGCAACTTCCACCTCTCTTCCAAGGGGCATTAAACCGTCTTGTTAAGCTACTGTGACCTCCACGTCTCTTTCACGGGGCATTGATATTGTCTTTTTATTCCACTGTAACCTCCACCCCTCTTTCAAGGGGCATTGATATTGTCTTTTTATTCCACTGGGACCTTTACCACTCTTCCAAGTGGCATTGATATTGTCTTTTTAATCCACTGCGACCTCCACCACTCTTCCAAGGGGCATTAAGACCATATTGTTAAGCTACTGTGAACTCCACGTCTCTTCCAAGGTGCATTAAAACCGTCAATTTAAACCACTCTGAACTCCACAGCTCTTGCAAGAGGCATTGATATTGTCTTTTTATTCCACTGTAACCTACAGCACTCTTTCAAGGGGAATTGATATTTTCTTTTTATTCCACTACGACTTCCACCACTCTCCCAAGGTGCATTAAAAACATCTTGTTTAGCTACTGTAACGTCCATGTCTATTCCACGGGGCATTGATATTGTCTTTTTATTCCACTGTATCCTCCACCACTCTTCCAAGGGGTATTGATATTGTCTTTTTATTCCCCTGTGACTTCCACCTCTCTTCTAAGGGGCATTGATATTGTCCTGTAAATCCACTGCGACCTCCTCCACTCTTCCAAGAGGCATTAAAACAGTCTTGTTAAGCTACTGTGACCTCCACATCTCTTCCAAGGGGCATTAAAACCGTCTGGTTAAACCACTCTGAACTCCACAGCTCTTCCAAGGGGCATTGATATTGTCTTTTTATTCCACTGTAACCTCCACCATTCTTCCAAGGGGTATTGATATTGTCTTCTTAACGCATTGTGACCTCCACCACTCTTCCAAAGGGCATTAAAACCATCTGGTTAAACTACTCTATACTTCATAGCTCTTTCAAGAGGCATTGATATTGTCTTTTTATTTCACTGTAACCTCCACCACTCTTTCAATGGGCATTGATAATATCTTTTTAATCCACTGTGACCTCCACCACTCTTCCAAGGGGCATTAAAACTGTCTTGTTAAGCTACTGTGACCTCCACGTGTCTTCCACGGGGCATTGATATTGACTTTTTAATCCACTGTGACCTCCACCACTTTTACAAGGGGCATTAAAACCATCTTGTTAATCTATTGTGACCTCCTCGTCTCTTCCAAGGGGCAATAAAACCATCTGGTTAAACCACAATGAACTCCACTGCTCTTCCAAGGGGCACTGGTATTGTCTTTTTATTCCACTCTAACCTCCACCACTCTTCCAAGGGGCATTGACATTGTCTTTTTATTCCACTGCGACCTCCATCATTCTTCCAAGGGGCATTGATATTGTCTTTTTATTCCACTCTAACCTCCACCACTCTTCCAAGGGGCATTGACATTGTCTTTTTACTCCACTGCGACCTCCACCATTCTTCCAAGGGGCATGAAAACTGTCTTGTTAAGCTACAGTGACCTCCACATCTCTTCCACGGGGCATTGATATTGTTTTTAAATTCCACTGTAACCTCCACCACTCTACCAAGGGGCATTGATATTGTAATTTTATTCCACTGCGACCTCCACCACTCTTCCAAAGGGCATTGATATTGTCTTTTTAATCCACTGCGACCTCCACCACTCTTCCAAAGGTCATTATAACCATCTTCTTAAGCTACTATGACCTCCACGTCTCTTCCAAGGGGCATTGATATTGTCTTTTTATTCCACTGCAACCTCCACCACTCTTCCAAGGGGCATTAAAACCGGATGGTTAAACCAATCTGAACTCCACAGCTCTTCCAATGGGCATTGATATTGTCTTTTTATTCCACTGTATCCTCCACCACTCTTCCAAGGGGCATTGACAGTGTCTTTTCAATCCACTGCGACCTCCAACACTCTACCAAGGGGCATTAAAACCGGATGGTTAAACCAATCTGAACTCCACAGCTCTTCCAATGGGCATTGATATTGTCTTTTTATTCCACTGTATCCTCCACCACTCTTCCAAGGGGCATTGACAGTGTCTTTTCAATCCACTGCGACCTCCAACACTCTTCCAAGGGGCATTAAAACCGTCTTGTTAACCTACTGTGACCTCCATGTCTCTTCCACAGGACATTGATATTGTCTTTTTACTCCATTGGAACCTCCAACACTCTTCCAAGGTGCATTGATATTGTCTTTTTATTCCACTGAGACTTCAACCACTCCTTCAAGGAGCATTGACATCGTCTTTTTAATCCACTTCGACCTCCACCACTCTTCCAAGGGCCATTGATATTGTCTTTTTAATCCACTGCGACCTCCACCACTCTTCCAAGGGGCATTGATATTGTCTTTTTAAGCCACTGTGACCTCCATGTCTCTTCCACAGGACATTGATATTGTCTTTTTACTCCATTGGAACCTCCAACACTCTTCCAAGGTGCATTGATATTGTATTTTTATTCCACTGAGACTTCAACCACTCCTTCAAGGAGCATTGACATCGTCTTTTTAATCCACTTCGACCTCCACCACTCTTCCAAGGGCCATTGATATTGTCTTTTTAAGCCACTGTGACCTCCACGTCCCTTCCAAGGGGCATTAAAACCATCAATTTAAACCACTCTGAACTCCACAGCTCTTCCAAGGAGCACTGGTATTGTCTTTTTATTCCACTCTAACCTCCACCACCCTTTCAAGGGGCATTGACATTGTCTATTTATTCCACTGCGACCTCCACCACTCTTCCAAGTGGCATTAAGACCATCTTGTTAAGCTACAGTGACCTCCACAACTCTTCCATGGGGCATTGATATTGTCTTTTTATTCCACTGTAACCTCCACGACTCTTGCAAGTGGCATTGATATTGTCTTTTTATTCCACTGCGACTTCCACCTCTCTTCTAAGGGGCATTGATATTGTCTTTTTAATCCACTGCGACCTCCACCACTCTTCCAAGGGGCATTAAAACAGTCTTGTTAAGCTACTCTGACCTCCACGTCTCATCCAAGGGGCATTAAAACCGTCTGGTTAAACCACTCTGAACTCCACAGCTCTTCCAAGGGGCATTGATATTGTCTATTTATTCTACTGTAACCTCCACCACTCTTCCAAGGGGCATTGATTTTGTCTTTTTATTCCACTGCGACCTCCACCACTCTGCCAATGGGCATTGTTATTGTCTTTTATTCCTCTGCAACCTCCACCACTCTTCCAAGGGGCATTAAAACCGTCTTGTTAAGCTACTGTGACCTCCACGTCCCTTCCACGGGGCATTGATATTGTCTATTTATTCGACTGCGACCTCCACGACTCTTCCAAGGGGCATTGATATTGTCTTTTTAATCCACAGCGAATTCCACCACTCTTCCAAGGGGCATTAAAACCATCTTGTTATGCTACTGTGACATCGACTTCTCTTCCAAGGGGCATTAAAACCATCTGGTTAAACCACTCTGAACTCCACAGCTCTTCCAAGGGGAATTTGTATTGTCTTTTTATTCCACTCTAACCTCCACCACTCTTCCAAGGGGCATTGACATTGTTTTTTTATTCCTCTGCGACCTCCACAACTCTTCCAAGGGGCATTAAAACCATATTTTTAAGCTACAGTGACCTCCACATCTCTTCCACGGGGCATTGATATTGTCTTTTTATTCCACTGTAACCTCCACCAATCTTCCAAGGGGCATTGATATTGTTTTTTTATTCCACTGCGACCTCCACCACTCTTCCAAGGGGCATTAAAACCATCTTGTTTAGTTACTGTGACCTCCACGTCTCTACCAAGGAGCGTTAAAACCATCTGGTTATACCACTTGATCTCCACATCTCTTCCCAGGGACATTATTATTGGCTGTTTATTCCACTGTAAACTCCATCACTCTTCCAAGGGGCATTGATATTGTCTTTTTATTCCACTGCTACCTCCACCAGTCCTCCAAGAGGCATTAAAACCGTCTTGTTAAGCTACTGTGACCTCCACGTCTCTTCCACGTGGCATCGAAATTGTCTTTTTATTCCACTGTAACCTCCACCACTCGTCCAAGGGGCATTGATATTGTCTTTTTATTCCACTGCGACCTCCACCACTCTTCCAAGGGGCATTGATAATGTCTTTTTATTCCACTGCGACCTCCACCACTCTTCCAAGGCTCATTGATATTGTCTTTTTAACTACTGCGACCTCCACCACTCTTCCAAGGAGCATTAAAACTGTCTTGTTAAGCTATTGTGAGCTCCACATCTCTTCCACGGTGCATTGATATTGTCTTTTTATTTAACAATATCCTCCACCACTGTTCCAAGGGGCATTGATATTGTCTTTTTATTCCACTGTAACCTCCATCACTCTTGCAAGGGGCATTGATATTGTCTTTTTATTCAACTGTAACCTCCACAACTCTTCCAAGGGGCAATCCTATTGTCTTTTTAATCCACTGCGACCTCCACCACTCTTCCAAGGGGCATTAAAACCGTCTTGTTAAGCTACTGTCACCTCCACGCTGTTATGCACACGCCCGGACTGACTGGCATGTGCGGGAGAAGTAGTTCCACTGGACCATGAACCGGAGAGTGCCTGGAGGGGTGTGACTAAGTATCTGGCCGATCCGACCAAGGTGGCACGACGGCATACGACGCCAGTGCACCAGGGAGAAACCGGGCAGAGGGACCAGGTGCTACTCCAGGTCAAACTCCGGACACGGGGGTTGACCCACACAGGGATTACTGGAACTGGCAGGTTAGGCTGGCTCAGACTGGTGGATATAAGCGAACACGGCAGGTATGCAGACGGGTGGATACAAGCGAGTATGCAGGCAGGGAGGTACTGGCAGAAAGGACGGGCTGGAGCTCAGAGAGGACAAGGCCCAGTACAGACTGGGACACAGAAACAGAACCGCAGATGCGGTAGCCAAACACAGCAGAGAGGGAACGCCCGAAGCGGTGGGCAAGAGCAGAGCAGGACGGGACTGCCGGAGCAGCGAGCACAAGCAGAGCAGGACAGGACTGCCGGAGCAGCGAGCAGATGCAGAGCCGGACGGGGCTGCCGGAGCAGCGAGCAGAAGCAGAGCAGAAACCGCAGGAGCGGCAAGCAAGGCAAGAACAGAGTGGAAACCGCAAGAGCGGTAAACAAGGCAGGAGCAGAGCGGAAACCGCAGAGTGGCTAAGAAGGCCGCAGCAGAGCGGAAACCGCAGAGCGGCAAACAAGGCAGGAGCAGAGCGGAAACCGCAGAGCGGTAAACAAGGCAGGAGCAGAGCGGAAACCGCAGAGCGGAAAACAAGGCAGGAGCAGAGCGGAAACCGCAGAGCGGCAAACAAGGCAGGAGCAGAGCGGAAAACGCAGAGCAGCAAACAAGGCAGGAGCAGAGTGGAAACCGCAGGAGCGGCAAGCAAGGCAAGAGCAGAGCAGAAACCGCAAGAGCGGCAAGCTAAGCAGGAGCAGAGAGGAAACCGCAGAGCGGCAAACAAGGCAGGAGCAGAGCGGGAACCGCAGAGCGGCAAACAAGGCAGGAGCAGAGCGGGAACCGCAGAGCGGCAAACAAGGCAGGAGCAGAGCGGGAACCGCAGAGCGGCAAATGAGACAAGGCAAGGAGATAGGACTCTGTTCACAAAGAACAGACAGAGAAGGAAAGGCAGAACCAGAAGCACACAAAGTACTTACAAAGAAGTAGCGAGCGTACACTAAATTCACAACAGAGGTACAGAGACGACGAGAAGGAATTTAGGAGCAAGTTCAGACTCTGTAGAAAGGCGCAGAAAACAGACATAGTGGGAAAAGGGAGAAAAGGCTAAAGTAGAAACGAGGCACAGACAACTGGGAACAGAGGAACGGGAACAAATACAGCAAGGCTGGGACACAAACAGGACTCTGTTCAGACGGGAACAGATACCGCAAGGCACAGACAACTGGAAACAGAGGAACGGGAACAAATACAGCAAGGCTGGGACACAAACAGGACTCTGTTCAGACGGGAACAGATACCGCAAGGCACAGACAGGCAGATCTAGGAATACAGCCCCTAGAAGGCGAAAGAACAGGCTAGAAGCGTGTTCACAAGAACAGACCACAGTTCAGAAACAGAACTGGAGAACAGGCAGGAAAACAGGATAGGACCTGGCACGTCAGAGACAAAAAGCCAACTGACAGGACACAATGCTCAGGCGCCATCTTGAGGAAGAAGGTGGTATAAATACCCAAAGATGGACAGCAATAGGCTGAAGGTGCAACAGGGGCATGTCCGCAGCAGGTACAAGAAACAGGAAGTTCAGCGGGTGTCACCCTATGCAGCCAAAACAGACAAACAGACAGCAAGGAGGGAAGCCAGAGAGACATTCTGGACTGAAGATCAAGTGCGCGCTCTTGCACAGTGGGAGATGGACCACCATGCAAGGACGCCGCCAGGTATGTTACACACGTCCTTTCCAAGGGGCATTAAAACCCTCAATTTAAACCACTCTGAACTCCAGAGCTCTTGCAAGGGGCATTGCTATTGTCTTTTTATTCCAATGTAACCTCCTGCACTCTTCCAAGGGGCAATGATATTGTCTTTTTATTCCACTGCAACTTCCACCTTTCTTCCAAAGGGCATTAAAACCGTCTTGTTAAGCTACTGTGACCTCCACGTCTCTTTCACGGGGCATTGATATTGTCTTTTTATTCCACTGTAACCTCCACCACTCTTCCAAGGGGCATTGATATTGTCTTTTTATTCCACTGGGACCTTCACCAATCTTCCAAGTGGCATTGATATTGTCTTTTTAATACACTGCGACCTCCACCACTCTTCCAAGGGGCATTAAAACCACATTGTTAAGCTACTGTGACCTCCACGTCTCTTCCACGGTGTAGTAAAATAGTCAATTTAAACCGCTCTGAACTCCACAGCTCTTGCAAGAGACATTGATATTGTCTTTTTACGCACTATTTCAAGGGGCATTGATATTGTCTTTTTATTCCACTACGACTTCCACCACTCTCCCAAGGTGCATTAAAAACATCTTGTTTAGCTACTGTAACATCCATGTCTATTCCACGGGGCACTGATATTGTCTTTTTATTCCACGGTATCCTCCACCACTCTTCCAAGGGGCATTGACATTGTCTTTTTATTCCACTGCGACCTCCAGCATTCTTCCAAGGGGCATTAAAACTGTCTTGTTAAGCTACAGTAACCTCCACATCTCTTCCACTGGACATTGACGTTGTCTTTAAATTCCACTGTAACCTCCATCACTCTTCCAAAGGGCATTGATATTGTCTTTTTATTCCACTGCGACTTCCACTACTCTTCCAAGGGGCATTAAAACCGTCTTGTTAAGCTACTGTGACCTCAATGTCTCTTCCACAGGGCACTGATATTGCCTTTTTATTCCACTGGAAACTCCAACACTCTTCCAAGAGGCATTAATATTGTCTTTTTATTCCACTGAGACTTCAACCACTCCATCAAGGAGCATTGACATTGTCTTTTTAATCCACTTCGACCTCCACCACTCTTCCAAGGGGCATTAAAACAATCTTGTTAATCTACTGTGACCTCCACGTCTCTTCCAAGGGACATTAAAACCGTCAATTTAAACCACTCTCAACTCCACAGCTCGTGCAAGGGGCTTTGATATTGTTTTTTATTCCACTGTGACCTCCAGCACTCTTCCAAGGTGCATTGATATTGTCTTTTTATTCCACTGCGACTTTCACCTCTCTTCCATGGGACATTAAAACCGTCTTGTTAAGCTACTGTGACATCCACGTCTCTTTCACGGGGCATTGATATTGTCTTTTTATTCCACTGTAAACTCCACTACTCTTCCAAGGGGCATTGATATTGTCTTTTTATTCCACTGCCACCTCCACCACACTTCCAAGGGGCATTGATATTGTCTTTTTAATCAACTCCGACCTCCACCATTTTTCCAAGGGGCATTAAAAACGTATTTTTAAGCTACTGTGACCTCCACGTCACTTCCAATGGGCATTAAAACCGTCTGGTTTAACTACTATAAACTCCACTGCTCTTCCAAGGGGCATTGACATTGTCTTTTTAATCCACTGTTACCTCCACCACTCTTCCAAGGGGCATTGATATTGTTTTTTTATTCCACTGCAACCTCCACTACTCTTCCAAGGGGCATTGATATTGTCTTTTTATTCCACTGCGACCTCCACCACTCTTCTAAGGGGCATTGATATTGTCTTTTTAATCAACTGCGACCTCCACCACTCTTCCAAGGGCCATTAAAACCGTGTTGTTAAGCTACTTTGACCTCCACGTGAATTCCACTGGGCATTGATAGTGCCTTTTTATTCCACTGTATCCTTCACCACTCTTCCAAGGGGCATTGATATTGTCTTTTTAATCAACTGTGACCTTCACCACTCTTCCAAAGGGCATTAAAACCGTATTGTTAAGCTACTGTGACCTCCACGTCTCTTCCACTGGGCATTGATATTGTCTTTATTTTCCACTGTAACCTTCACCACTCTTCCTCGGGGCATTGATATTGTCTTTTTAATCCACTTCGACCTCCATCACTTTTCCATGTGGCATTAAAACCGTCTTATTAAGCTACTGTGACCTCCACTTATCTTCCAAGGGGCATTAAAGCCGTCAATTTAAACCACTTTGAACTCCACAGCTCTTGCAAGAGGCATTGATATTGTCTTTTTAATCCATTGTAATCTCCTGCACTCTTCCAAGGGGCATTGATATTGTCTTTTCATTCCACTGCGACTTCCACCACTCTTCCAAGGGGCATTAAAACCGTCTTGTTAAGCTCCTGTGACCTCCACGTCTCTTCCATGGGGCATTAAAAACGTCAATTTAAACCACTCTGAACTCCACAGCTCTTGCAAGAGGCATTGATATTGTCTTTTTATTCCACTGTCACCTCCACCACTCTTCCAAGGGGCATTGATTTTGTCTTTTTAATCCACTGCGACCTCCATCACTCTTCCAAGAAGCATTAAAACCATCCTGTTTAGCTACTGTGACCTCTACGTCTATTCCACAGTGCCTTAAAACCTTCTGGTTAAACCACTGTGAACTCCACAGCTCTTCCAAGGGGCATTGATATTGTTTTTTTATTCCACTGTAACCTCCACCACTCTTCCAAGGGGCATTGATATTGTCTTTTTATTTTACTGCGACCTCCACCACTCTGCCAGGGGGCATTAATATTGTCTTTTTATTCCACTGCGACCTCCACCACTCTTCCAAGGGTCATTGATATTGTCTTTTTATTCCACTGTTACCTCCACCACTCTTCCAAGGGGCATTGATATTGTCTTTTTATTCTACTGCGACCTCCACCTCTCTTCCAAGGGGCATTAAAACCATCTTGTTAAGCTACTGTGACCTCCAAGTCTCTTCCACGAGGCATTGATATTGTCTTTTTATTCCACTGCGACCTCCACATCTCTTCCAAGGGGAATTGATATTGTCTTTTTTTTCCACTGCGACCTCCACCACTCATCTAAGGGGCATTGTTATTGTCTTTTTATTCCACTGCGACCTCCACCACTCTGCCAAGGAGCATTAAAACCGTCTTGTTAAGCTACTGTGATGTCCACGTCTCTTCCACGGGGCATTGATATTGTCTTTTTATTCCACTGTAACCTCCACCACTCTTCCAAGAGGCATTGATATTGTCTTTTTATTCCACTGTAACCTCCACCACTCTTCCAAGGGGCATTGATATTGTGTTTTTATTCCACTGCGACCTCCACCACTCTTCCCAGGTTCAATGTTATTGTCTTTTAATCCACTGCGACCTCCACCACTCTTCCAAGGGGCATTATAACCATCTTGTTAAGCTACGGTGACCTCCACGTCTCTTCCAAGGGGCACTAAAACCGTTTGGTTAAACAACTCTGTACTCCACAGCTCTTCCAAGGGGCATTGATATTGTCTTTTTGTTTCACTGTAACTTCCACCACTCTTTCAAGGGGCATTGATATTGTATTTTTATTCCACTGTGACCTCCACCAATCTTCCAAGGGGCATTAAAACCGTCTTCTTAAGCTACTGTGACCTCCAAGTCTCTTCCATGGGGCATTAAAACCGTCTGATTAAACCGCTCTGAGCTCCACAGCTCTTTCAAGGGGCATTGACAATGTCTTTTTATTCCATTGTAACCTTCTGCACTCTTCCAAGTGCATTGATATTGTCTTTTTAATCAACTGCAACCTCCACCTCTCTTCCAAGGGGCATTAAAACCATCTTGTTAAGCTACTGTGACCTCCAAGTCTCTTCCACGAGGCATTGATATTGTCTTTTTATTCCACTGCGACCTCCACATCTCTTCCAAGGGGAATTGATATTGTCTTTTTTTTCCACTGCGACCTCCACCACTCATCTAAGGGGCATTGTTATTGTCTTTTTATTCCACTGCGACCTCCACCACTCTGCCAAGGAGCATTAAAACCGTCTTGTTAAGCTACTGTGATGTCCACGTCTCTTCCACGGGGCATTGATATTGTCTTTTTATTCCACTGTAACCTCCACCACTCTTCCAAGAGGCATTGATATTGTCTTTTTATTCCACTGTAACCTCCACCACTCTTCCAAGGGGCATTGATATTATGTTTTTATTCCACTGCGACCTCCACCACTCTTCCCAGGTTCAATGTTATTGTCTTTTAATCCACTGCGACCTCCACCACTCTTCCAAGGGGCATTATAACCATCTTGTTAAGCTACGGTGACCTCCACGTCTCTTTCAAGGGGCACTAAAACCGTTTGGTTAAACAACTCTGTACTCCACAGCTCTTCCAAGGGGCATTGATATTGTCTTTTTATTTCACTGTAACTTCCACCACTCTTTCAAGGGGCATTGATATTGTATTTTTATTCCACTGTGACCTCCACCAATCTTCCAAGGGGCATTAAAACCGTCTTCTTAAGCTACTGTGACCTCCAAGTCTCTTCCATGGGGCATTAAAACCGTCTGATTAAACCGCTCTGAGCTCCACAGCTCTTTCAAGGGGCATTGACAATGTCTTTTTATTCCATTGTAACCTTCTGCACTCTTCCAAGTGCATTGATATTGTCTTTTTAATCAACTGCAACCTCCACCTCTCTTCCAAGGGGCATTAAAACCGTCTTGTGAAGCTACTGTGACCTCCACGTCCCTTTCACGGGGCATTGATATTTTCTTTTTATTCCACTGCGACCTCCACCACTCTTCCAAGGGACATTAATATTGTCTTTTTATTCCACTGTGTTCTCCACGTCTCTTCCAAGGGGCATTGATATTGTCTTTTTATTTAATTGGAACCTCCACCACTCTTCCAAGGGGCATTGATATTGTCTTTTTCTTCCACTGTAATCTCCACCATTCTTCCAAGGGACATTGATATTGTCTTTTTATTCCACTGTAACCTCCACCACTCTTCCAAGTGGCATTGATATTGTCTTTTTATTCCACTGTAACCTCCACCACTCTTCCAAGGGGCATTGATATTGTCTTTTTTATCCACTGCGACCTCTACCACTCCTCCAAGGGGCTTTAAAACAGTCTTGATATGCTTCTGTGACCTCAACGTCTGTTCCAAGGGGCATTAAATACGCATGGTTAAACCACTCTGAACTCCACAGCTCTTCCAAGAGGCATTGATATTGTCTTTTTGTTCATCTGTAACCTCCACCACTCTTCCAAGTGGCATTGATATTGTCTTTTTTTTCCACTGCGACCTCCACCACTCTTCCAAGGGGATTTGATAGTCTTTTTAATCCACTGCGACCTCCACCACTCTTCCAAGGGATATTGATATTGTCTTTTTATTCCACTGCAACCTTCACCCTTCTTCCAAGGAACATTGATATTGTCTTTTTTTTCCACTGTAACCTCCACCACTCTTCTAAGGGGCATTGATATATTCTTTTTATTCCACTGCGACCTCCACCACTCTCCAAGGGGCATCGATAATGTCTTTTTAATCCACTGCGACCTCCACCACTCTTCCAAGGGGCATTAAAACCGTCTTGCTAAGCTACTGTGACCTCCACGTCTCTTCCAAGGGGAGTTAAAATCGTCAATTTAAATGACTCTGGACACCACAGCTCTTGCAAGAGGCATTGATGTTGTCTCTTTATTGCACTGTCACCTCCACCACTCTTCCAAGGGGCACTGATTTTGTCTTTTTAATCCACTGCGACCTCCATCTCTCTTCCAAGAAGCATTAAAACCATCTATTCCACGGTGCCTTAAAACCTTCTGGTTAAACCACTGTGAACTCCACAGCTCTTCTAAGGGGCATTGATATTGTCTTTTTATTCCACTGTAACCTCCACCACTCTTCCAAGGGGCATTGATATTGTCTTTTTATTTTACTGCGACCTCCACCACTCTACCAAGGGTCATTAATAATGTCTTTTTATTCCACTGCGACCTCCACCACTCTTCCAAGGGTCATTGATATTGTCTTTTTATTCCACTGTAACCACCACCACTCTTCCAATGGGCATTGATATTGTCTTTTTATTCCACTGCGACCTCCACCTCTCTTCCAAGGGACATTAAAACCATCTTGTTAAGCTACTGTGACCTCCAAGTCTCTTCCACGAAGTATTGATATTGTCTTTTTATTTCACTGCGACCTCCACATCTCTTCCAAATGGAATTGATATTGTCTTTTTATTCCACTGCGACCTCCACCACTCTTTGAAGGGGCATTGATATTGTCTTTTTAATCCACTGTGCCCTCCACCACTCTTCCAAGGGGCATTAAAACAGTTTTGATAAGCTACTGTGACCTCCACGTGAATTCCAAGGGGCATTAAAACCGTCTGGTTAAACAACTCTGAACTCCACAGCTCTTCCAAGAGGCATTGATATTGTCTTTTTATTCGACTGTAACCTCCACCACTCTTCCAAAGGGCATTAAAACCGTATTGTTAAGCTACTGTGACCTCCACGTCTCTTCCACTGGGCATTGATATTGTCTTTATTTTCCACTGTAACCTTCACCACTCTTCCTCGGGGCATTGATATTGTCTTTTTAATCCACTTCGACCTCCATCACTTTTCCATGTGGCATTAAAACCGTCTTATTAAGCTACTGTGACCTCCACTTATCTTCCAAGGGGCATTAAAGCCGTCAATTTAAACCACTTTGAACTCCAAAGCTCTTGCAAGAGGCATTGATATTGTCTTTTTAATCCATTGTAATCTCCTGCACTCTTCCAAGGGGCATTGATATTGTCTTTTCATTCCACTGCGACTTCCACCACTCTTCCAAGGGGCATTAAAACCGTCTTGTTAAGCTCCTGTGACCTCCACGTCTCTTCCATGGGGCATTAAAAACGTCAATTTAAACCACTCTGAACTCCACAGCTCTTGCAAGAGGCATTGATATTGTCTTTTTATTCCACTGTCACCTCCACCACTCTTCCAAGGGGCATTGATTTTGTCTTTTTAATCCACTGCGACCTTCATCACTCTTCCAAGAAGCATTAAAACCATCCTGTTTAGCTACTGTGACCTCTACGTCTATTCCACAGTGCCTTAAAACCTTCTGGTTAAACCACTGTGAACTCCACAGCTCTTCAAAGGGGCATTGATATTGTCTTTTTATTCCACTGTAACCTCCACCACTCTTCCAAGGGGCATTGATATTGTCTTTTTATTTTACTGCGACCTCCACCACTCTGCCAGGGGGCATTAATATTGTCTTTTTATTCCACTGCGACCTCCACCACTCTTCCAAGGGTCATTGATATTGTCTTTTTATTCCACTGTTACCTCCACCACTCTTCCAAGGGGCATTGATATTGTCTTTTTATTCTACTGCGACCTCCACCTCTCTTCCAAGGGGCATTAAAACCATCTTGTTAAGCTACTGTGACCTCCAAGTCTCTTCCACGAGGCATTGATATTGTCTTTTTATTCCACTGCGACCTCCACATCTCTTCCAAGGGGAATTGATATTGTCTTTTTTTTCCACTGCGACCTCCACCACTCTGCCAAGGAGCATTAAAACCGTCTTGTTAAGCTACTGTGATGTCCACGTCTCTTCCACGGGGCATTGATATTGTCTTTTTATTCCACTGTAACCTCCACCACTCTTCCAAGAGGCATTGATATTGTCTTTTTATTCCACTGTAACCTCCACCACTCTTCCAAGGGGCATTGATATTGTGTTTTTATTCCACTGCGACCTCCACCACTCTTCCCAGGTTCAATGTTATTGTCTTTTAATCCACTGCGACCTCCACCACTCTTCCAAGGGGCATTATAACCATCTTGTTAAGCTACGGTGACCTCCACGTCTCTTCCAAGGGGCACTAAAACCATTTGGTTAAACAACTCTGTACTCCACAGCTCTTCCAAGGGGCATTGATATTGTCTTTTTATTTCACTGTAACTTCCACCACTCTTTCAAGGGGCATTGATATTGTATTTTTATTCCACTGTGACCTCCACCAATCTTCCAAGGGGCATTAAAACCGTCTTCTTAAGCTACTGTGACCTCCAAGTCTCTTCCATGGGGCATTAAAACCGTCTGATTAAACCGCTCTGAGCTCCACAGCTCTTTCAAGGGGCATTGACAATGTCTTTTTATTCCATTGTAACCTTCTGCACTCTTCCAAGTGCATTGATATTGTCTTTTTAATCAACTGCAACCTCCACCTCTCTTCCAAGGGGCATTAAAACCGTCTTGTGAAGCTACTGTGACCTCCACGTCCCTTTCACGGGGCATTGATAATTTCTTTTTATTCCACTGCGACCTCCACCACTCTTCCAAGGGACATTAATATTGTCTTTTTATTCCACTGTGTTCTCCACGTCTCTTCCAAGGGGCATTGATATTGTCTTTTTATTTAATTGGAACCTCCACCACTCTTCCAAGGGGCATTGATATTGTCTTTTTCTTCCACTGTAATCTCCACCATTCTTCCAAGGGACATTGATATTGTCTTTTTATTCCACTGTAACCTCCACCACTCTTCCAAGGGGCATTGATATTGTCTTTTTATTCCACTGTAACCTCCACCACTCTTCCAAGGGGCATTGATATTGTCTTTTTTATCCACTACGACCTCTACCACTCCTCCAAGGGGCTTTAAAACAGTCTTGATATGCTTCTGTGACCTCAACGTCTGTTCCAAGGGGCATTAAATACGCATGGTTAAACCACTCTGAACTCCACAGCTCTTCCAAGAGGCATTGATATTGTCTTTTTGTTCAACTGTAACCTCCACCACTCTTCCAAGTGGCATTGATATTGTCTTTTTTTTCCACTGCTACCTCCACCACTCTTCCAAGGGGATTTGATAGTCTTTTTAATCCACTGCGACCTCCACCACTCTTCCAAGGGGCATTAAAACTGTCTTGTTAAGCTACTGTGACCTCTACGTCCCTTCCACGGGGCATTGATATTGTCTTTTTATTCCAATGCGTCCTCCACCACTCTTCCAAGGGGCATTGATATTGTCTTTTTAATCCAGTGCGACCTCCACCACTCTTCCAAGGGATATTGATATTGTCTTTTTATTCCACTGCAACCTTCACCCTTCTTCCAAGGAACATTGATATTGTCTTTTTTTTCCACTGTAACATCCACCACTCTTCTAAGGGGCATTGATATATTCTTTTTATTCCACTGCGACCTCCACCACTCTCCAAGGGGCATCGATAATGTCTTTTTAATCCACTGCGACCTCCACCACTCTTCCAAGGGGCATTAAAACCGTCTTGCTAAGCTACTGTGACCTCCACGTCTCTTCCAAGGGGAGTTAAAATCGTCAATTTAAATCACTCTGGACACCACAGCTCTTGCAAGAGGCATTGATGTTGTCTCTTTATTGCACTGTCACCTCCACCACTCTTCCAAGGGGCACTGATTTTGTCTTTTTAATCCACTGCGACCTCCATCTCTCTTCCAAGAAGCATTAAAACCATCTATTCCACGGTGCCTTAAAACCTTCTGGTTAAACCACTGTGAACTCCACAGCTCTTCTAAGGGGCATTGATATTGTCTTTTTATTCCACTGTAACCTCCACCACTCTTCTAAGGGGCATTGATATTGTCTTTTTATTTTACTGCGACCTCCACCACTCTACCAAGGGGCATTAATAATGTCTTTTTATTCCACTGCGACCTCCACCACTCTTCCAAGGGTCATTGATATTGTCTTTTTATTCCACTGTAACCACCACCACTCTTCCAATGGGCATTGATATTGTCTTTTTATTCCACTGCGACCTCCACCTCTCTTCCAAGGGACATTAAAACCATCTTGTTAAGCTACTGTGACCTCCAAGTCTCTTCCACGAAGTATTGATATTGTCTTTTTATTTCACTGCGACCTCCACATCTCTTCCAAGTGGAATTGATATTGTCTTTTTATTCCACTGCGACCTCCACCACTCTTTGAAGGGGCATTGATATTGTCTTTTTAATCCACTGTGCCCTCCACCACTCTTCCAAGGGGCATTAAAACAGTTTTGATAAGCTACTGTGACCTCCACGTCTCTTCCAAGGGGCATTAAAACCGTCTGGTTAAACAACTCTGAACTCCACAGCTCTTCCAAGAGGCATTGATATTGTCTTTTTATTCGACTGTAACCTCCACCACTCTTCCAATGTGCATTAAAACCGTCTTGTTAAGCTACTGTGACCTCCACGTCTCTTCCAAGGGGCATTAAAACTGTCTGGTTAAACCATTCTGAACTCCACAGCTCTTCCAAGAGGCATCGATATTGTCTTTTTATTCCACTATAGCCTCCACCACTCTTCCAAGGGGCATTGATATTGACTTTTTAATCCACTGCTACCTCCATCACTCTTCCAAGAAGCATTAATACCGTCTTGTTTGGCTACTGTGACCTCCACGTCTATTCCACAGTGCCTTAAAACCTTCTGGTTAAACCACTGTGAACTCCACAGCTCTTCCAAGGGGCTTTGATATTGTCTTTTTATTCCACTGTAACCTCCACCACTCTTCCAAGGGGCATTGATATTGTCTTTTTATTCTACTGTAACCTCCACCACTCTTCCAAGGGGCATTGATATTATCTTTTTATTCCACTGGGACCTTCACCACTCTTCCAAGTGGCATTGATATTGTCTTTTTAATCCACTGCGACCTCCACCACTCTTCCAAGAGGCATTAACACCGTATTTTTAAGCTACTGTGAACTCCACGTCTCTTCCAAGGTGCATTAAAACCGTCAATTTAAACCACTCTGAACTTCACAACTCTTGCAAGAGGCATTGAAAGTGTCTTTTTACTCCACTGTAACCTACAGCACTATTCCAAGTGCATTGATATTGTCTTTTTAATCAACTGCAACCTCCACCTCTCTTCCAAGGGGCATTAAAACCGTCTTGTGAAGCTACTGTGACCTCCACGTCCCTTTCACGGGGCATTGATATTGTCTTTTTATTCCACTGCGACCTCCACCACTCTTCCAAGGGGCATTGATATTGTCTTTTTAATCCACTGCGACCTCCACCACTCTTCCAAAGGTCATTGATATTGTCTTTTTAATCCACTGTGACCTCCACGTCTCTTCCAAGGGGCATTAAAACCGTCAATTTAAACCACTCTGAACTCCACAGCTCTTCCAAGGAGCACTGGTATTGTCTTTTTATTCCACTCTAACCTCCATCACTCTTCCAAGGGGCATTGACATTGTCTATTTATTCCACTGCGACCTCCACCACTCTTCCAAGGGGTATTAAGACCATCTTGTTAAGCTACAGTGACCTCCACAACTCTTCCATGGGGCATTGATATTGTCTTTTTTTTCCACTGTAACCTCCACCACTCTTCCAAGGGGCAGTGATATTGTCTTTCTAATCCGCTGCAACCTACACCACTCTTCCAAGGGGCATTAAAGCCGTCTTGTTAAGCTACTGTCACGTCCATGTCTATTCAACGGGGCATTGATATTGTCTTTTTTTCCACTATAACCTCCGCCACTCTTCCTAGTGGCATTGACATTGTCTTTTTATTCCACTGCGAATTCCACTTCTCTTCTAAGGGGCATTTATATTGTCTTTTTAATCTACTGCGACCTCCATGACTCTTCCAAGGGGCATTAAAACAGTCTTGTTAAGATACTGTGACCTCCACGTCTCATCCAAGGGGCATTAAAACCGTCTGGTTAAACCACTCTGAACTCCACCACTTTTCCAAGGGGCATTGATGTTGTCTTTTTATTCCACTGCCAACTCCACCACTCTTCCAAGGGGCATTGATATTGTCTTTTTAATCCACTTCGACCTCCACCACTTTTCCAAGGGGCATTAAAAACATCTTTTTAAGCTACTGTGACCTCCACGTCACTTCCAATGGGCATTAAAACCATCTGGTTTAACTACTCTAAACTCCACTGCTCTTCCAATGGGCATTGATATTGTCTTTTTAATCCACTGTTACCTCCACTACTCTTCCAAGGGGCATTGATATTGTTTTTTATTCCACTACGACCTCCACTACTCTTCCAAGGGGCATTGATATTTTCTTTTTATTCCACTGCGACCTCCACCACTCTTCCAAGGGCCATTAAAACCGTGTTGTTAAGCTACTGTGACCTCCACGTCTCTTCCACGGGGCATTGATATTGCCTTTTTATTCCACTGCAACCTCCACCTCTCTTCCAAGGGGCATTGATATTGTCTTTTTAATCAACTGTGACCTTCACCACTCTTCCAAGGGGCATTAAAACAGTCTTGTTAAGCTACTGTGACCTCGATGTCTCTTCCACGGGGCATTGATATTGTCTTTTTTTTCTACTGTAACCTCCACCACTCTTCCAAGGGGCATTGATATTGTCTTTTTATTCCACTGCGACATCCACCACTCTTCTTCGGGGCATTGATATTATCTTTTTAATCCACTGCAACCTCCACCACGTTTCCATGTGGTATTAAAACCGCCTTATTAAGCTACTGTGACCTCCACTTCTCTTCCAAGGGGCATTAAAGCCGTCTATTTAAACCACTCTGAACTCCACAGCTCTTGCAAGAGGCATTGATATTGTCTTTTTATTCCATTGTAATCTCCAGCACTCTTCCAAGGGGCATCGATATTGTCTTTTCATTCCACTTCGACTTCCACCACTTTAAAAAGGGGCATTAAGACCGTCTTGTTAAGCTGCTGTAACCTCCATGACTATTCCACGGGGCATTGATATTGTCTTTTTATTCCTGTGTAACTGTCACCACTTTTCTAAGGGGCAGTGATATTGTCTTTTTAAACCACTGCGACCTTCACCACTCTTCCAAGAGGCATTAAAACAGTCTTGATAAGCTACTGTGACCTCTACGTCTCAAACAAGTGGCAATAAAACCGTCTGGTTAAACCATTCAGTACTCCACAGTTCTTCCAAGGAGCATTGATATTGTCTTTTTATTCGACTGTATCCTCCACCACTCTTCCAAGGGGCATTGATATTGACTTTTTAATCCACTGCGACCTCCACGACACTTCCAAGTGGCATTGATATTGTCTTTTTAATCAACTGCGACCTCCACCTCTCTTCCAAGGTGCATTAAAACCACCTTGTTAAGCTACTGTGACCTCCACGTCCCTTCCACGTGGCATTGATATTGTCTTGTTAATCCACTGTGACCTCCACCACTCTTCTAAAGGTTATTGATATTGTCTTTTTAATCCACTGCGACCTCCACCACTCTTCCAAGGGCATTAAAATAGTCTTGTTAAGCTACTGTGACCTTCACGTCTCTTCCAAGTGGTATTAAAACCGTCTGGTTAAACCACTCTGAACTCTACAGCTCTTCCAAGGAGCATTGGTATTGTCTATTTATTCCACTCTAACCTCCACCACTCTTCCAAGGGGCATTGACATTGTCTTTTTATTCCACTGCGACCTCCACCACTCTTCCAAGAGGCATTAAGACCATCTTGTTAAGCTACAGTGACCTCCACAACTCTTCCACGGGGCATTGATATTGTCTTTTATTCCACTGTAACCTCCACCACTCTTCTAAAGGTTATTGATATTGTATTTTTAATCCACTGCGACCTCCACCACTCTTCCAAGGGCATTAAAATAGTCTTGTTAAGCTACTGTGACCTTCACGTCTCTTCCAAGGGGCATTAAAACCGTCTGGTTAAACCACTCTGAACTCCAAAGCTCTTCCAAGGGGCAATGATATTGTCTTTTTTTCCAATGTAACCTCCTAGACTCTGCCAAGGGGCATTGATTTTGTCTTTTTATTCCACTGCGACCTTAACCACTCTTCTAATGGGCATTGATATTGTTTTTTTAATCCACTGTGACCTCCACCACTCTTCCAAGGGGCATTAAAACCGTCTCGTTAAGCTACTGTCACGTCCATGTCTATTCCACGGGGCTTTGATATTGCCTTTTTATTCTACTGTAACTTCCACCACTCTTCCACGGGGCATTGATATTGTCTTTTATTCCACTGTAACCTCCACCACTCTTCTAAAGGTTATTGATATTGTATTTTTAATCCACTGCGACCTCCACCACTCTTCCAAGGGCATTAAAATAGTCTTGTTAAGCTACTGTGACTTTCACGTCTCTTCCAAGGGGCATTAAAACCGTCTGGTTAAACCACTCTGAACTCCAAAGCTCTTCCAAGGGGCAATGATATTGTCTTTTTTCCACTGTAACCTCCTAGACTCTGCCAAGGGGCATTGATTTTGTCTTTTTATTCCACTGCGACCTTAACCACTCTTCTAATGGGCATTGATATTGTTTTTTTAATCCACTGTGACCTCCACCACTCTTCCAAGGGGCTTTAAAACCGTCTCGTTAAGCTACTGTCACGTCCATGTCTATTCCACGGGGCATTGATATTGTCTTTTTATTCTACTGTAACCTCCACCACTCTTCCAAGGGGCATTGATATTGTCTTTTTATTCCACTGCTACTTCAACCTCTCTTCTAAGGTGCATTGCTATTGTCTTTTTAATCAACTGCGACCTCCACCATTCTTCCAAGAGGCAATAAAACAGTCTTGTTAAGCTACTGTGACCTCCACATCTCTTCCAAGGGGCATTAAAACCGTCTGGTTAAACCACTCTGAACTCCTCAGCTCTTCCAGGGGGCATTGATATTGTCTTTTTATTCCACTGTAACCTCCACCATTCTTCCAAGGGGTATTGATATTGTCTTTTTAATGCACTGTTACCTCCACCACTCTTCCAAGGGGAATTAAAAACATCTGGTTAAACCACTCTGAACTCCATAACTCTTTCAAGAGGCATTGATATTGTCTTTTTATTTCACTGTAACCTCCACCACTATTCCAAGGGGTATTGATATTGTCTTTTTAATCCACTGTTACCTCCACCACTCTTCCAAGTGGCATTGATTTTGTTTTTTATTCCACTGCGACCTCCACTACTCTTCCAAGGGGCATTGATATTGTCTTTTTATTCCACTGCGATCTCCACCACTCTTCTAAGGGGCATTTATATTGTCTTTTTAATCAACTGCGACCTCCACCACTCTTCCAAGGGGCATTAAAACTGTCTTGTTAAGCTGCTGTAACCTCCATGTCTATTCCACGGGGCATTGATATTGTCTTTTTATTCCAATGTAACCTCCACCACTCTTCTAAGGGGCAGTGATATTGTCTTTTTAAACCACTGCGACCTCCACCACTCTTCCAAGAGGCATTAAAAACATCTTATTAAGCTACTATGACCTCCACGTCTCTTCCAAGGGGCATTAAAACCGTCTAGTTAAACCACTCTGAATTCCACAGCTCATCAAAGGGCATTGATATTGTCTTTTTATTCCACTATAACCTCCACCACTTTTCCTATGGGAATTGATATTGTCTTTTTATTATTATTATTATTATTTATTATTATAGCGCCATTTATTCCATGGCGCTTTACATGTAATAGGGATATAAATAACAAAAGCATTTACATAATCTTAACAAAACGAGTCAGCGACTGGTACAGGAGGAGCGAGGACCCTGCCCGCGAGGGCTCACATTCTAGAAGGCATGGGTGAGGATACATTAGGTGAGGGTAGAGCTGGTCGTGCAGCGGTGGTTACAGCAGGTTGTAGGCTTGTCGGAAGAGTTAGGTCTTCAGGTTTCTTTTGAAGGTTTCCAGGGTCGGCGAGAGTCTGATGTGTTGGGGTAGAGAGTTCCAGAGTAGGGGGGATGCACGGGAGAAATCTTGTATACGATTGTGGGAGGAGGAGATAAGAGGGGAGTAGAGAAGGAGATCTTGTGAGGATCGGAGGTTGCGTGCAGGTAAGTGCCGATAGACTAGGTCACAGATGTATGGGGGAGACAGGTTGTGGATGACTTTGTATGCCATGGTTAGAGTTTTGAACTGGATTCTCTGGGCAACGGGGAGCCAGTGAAGAGATTGACAGAGAGGAGAGGCCGGGGAATAGCGCGGGGACAGGTGAATTAGTCGAGCAGCAGAGTTTAGGATTGATTGGAGAGGTGCAAGAGTGTTGTAAGGGAGGCCACGGAGCAGGAGGTTGCAGTAGTCGAGGCGGTATATGATGAGGGCATGCACTAGTGTTTTTGCAGAGTCTTTGCTGAGGAATACACGGATCCGGGAGATGTTTTTGAGTTGGAGTCGGCAGGAAGTGGAAAGGGCTTGGATATGTGGCTTGAAGGAGAGATCAGAGTCCAGGGTTACTCCAAGGCAGCGAGCTTGTGGGACTGGGAAGCGTGAACAGCCATTGATGTTGATGGCTAGGTCAGATGGGGGATGTGAATGAGAGGGTGGAAAGATGATGAACTCTGTTTTATCCATGTTGAGTTTTAGAAATCAGTCAGAGAAGAAGGATGACATGGCGACCAGACATTGTGGGATTTTGGTTAGTAGGGAGGAGATATCGGGTCCAGAGAGGTAGATCTTTGTGTCGTCAGCATAGAGGTGATACTGAAAACCGTGAGACTCTATGAGCTTTCCCAGGCCAAAGGTGTAGATGGAGAAGAGCAGAGGTCCTAGAACTGAACCTTGGGGGACACCGACAGATAGGGGGCGAGATGAGGAGGTGGTGCGTGAGTGGGAGTCGCTGAATGTCCTGTCTGTTAAGTATGAGAAGATCCAAAATAGAGCCAAGTCCGTGATGCCAAGAGATGAGAGAATCTGGAGTCAGAGGGAATGGTCCACTGTGTCAAAGGCAGATGACAGGTCCAGAAGGAGATGGATGGAGTAGTATCACTTGGATTTGGCATTTAGTAGGTCGTTGGTGACTTTGGTCAGGGCAGTTTCAGTCGAGTGATGCAGTCGGAAGCCAGATTGCAGGCGGTCGAAGAGGGAGCAGGAGGAGAGGTGGGAGGACAGTTCAAGGTGGACATGTTGTTCTAGTAGTTTTGAGGCAAACTGGAGGAGTGATATGGAGCGGTAGCTAGTCAGAGAGTAAAGATCAAGGGAGTGCTTTTTGAGGATGGGTGTGATTGCGGCATGTTTGAAACATGAGGGGAAGACACCGGTTGTTAGTGACAGATTGAAGAGGTGGGTTAGGGTTGGGATGAAGGCTATGGTAAGGTTAGTGATGAGGTGGGATGGGATTGGGTCAAGTTCGCAGGTGGTGAGGTGTGACTTGGAGAGTAAAGAGGAGACTTGACCTTCTGTAATGGTGGAGAAGTGGGATTTGGAGGAGGAGGGTTGAATAGATATGAGGAGGGGTTGTGTGGACTTTAAGCAAAAGTTTTGTCTGATGGTGTCAATCTTCTGTTTGAAGAATGAGGCAAAGTCGTCGGCTGAGATGAGAGAAGAGGGAGGAGGTGCTGGGGGACGAAGGAGAGAGTTGAAAGTGTTAAATAGCTGTTTAGGGATGTGAGATAGGGAGGATATGAGAGATGAGAAGTAGGTTTGTTTTGCTGTAGTGAGTGCGGACTTGAAATTAGTGAGGGATTGCTTGAATGCGATGAAGTGCTCAATGGAGTGAGACCTTTTCATCTCCGCTCCGCAACCCTGGAGGCCCGGCGCAGTTCTTTAGTAAGTTTAGTGTGCCAGGGTTGCCTGTTGAATATGCGAGATGTGGTGTGTGTGAGAGGGGCGATCAAGTCTAGAGCTGCAGCTATTGTGGTGTTATATGAAGCAGCAGCAACATCTGCATCGTGTAAGGAATTTATGTCTGTAAGAGGGAGGAGGGATTCAGAGAGTGAGTGTAAGTCAAGGTGTTTGAGATTTCTGCGAGGGTATGCAAGTTTGTGGAGTGGGGATTGTTGCCACGGGGAGAAGAGAGACGAGAATGTAAGTAGACTGTGATCAGAGAGAGGGAGAGGGGAGATAGAGAGGTTAGATAGGGAACAGAGGTGGGTGAAGATGAGGTCCAGTGTGTGGCCATCTTTGTGGGTGGGTGTGGAAGACCATTGAGTGAGTCCGAAGGAGGAAGTGAGAGATAGGAACTTAGAGACAGACGAGTGGGAAGTGTTAATGGGGATGTTGACGTCACCCATTATGATAATGGGGATGTCAGTGGAGAGGAAGTGAAGCAGCCAGGTGGTGAAGTGGTCTAAGAAGGTGGTGGCTTGCCCTGGGGGTCGGTACACGACGGCCAGTTGGAGGTTGGAGGGGGAATAGATGCGCACACAGTGCACCTCAAAAGAGGGGAGTGTAACAGAGGGTGGCAGTGGGATTTGGGTGAAAGCGCAGTGTTCTGATAGGAGAAAACCTACGCCTCCGCCATGTTTACCGTTGGGGCGGGGGGTGTGGGAAAGGTGGAATCCGCCATATGAAAGTGCAGCTGGGGAGGCTGTGTCAGAGGGAGTGAGCCAGGTTTCAGTGATGGCGATGAAGTTTGTTTGTAATGAAAAGATCGTGGATGAAGGAAAGTTTGTTGCAGACAGAGCGAGCGTTCCATAGAGCACCTGTTAGAGCAACTAAGGGAGTGGGGATAGGTTGGATGGGTATGAGGTTAGAAGGGTTGCGACAGTTTGTGGAAGGTCGTGGATAGGAGGAAGAAGTAACTGTGGGGATATGGCGAGGAGGACCAGGATTTGGAGAGATATCTCCAGCAGTGAGGAGGAGCAGAGAAAGTGTTAGCAGGTGGGAGCAAGAGAGAGCATGAGGTGGCTGTCTGTGTTTGGAGATCCAGGATTGAATGTTTAGGAATAATTTGGAGGAGGAGGTGAGATGAATGGAGAGAATGGAGGGAGAGATGAAGAGTTTCTTATTAGGTGTAGAGATTTGAGGGGTTAATAGAAAGTGGAGGACTATAGAGGAAAAAGGGAGAGCTAACAGAAACATAGTTAAAAGAGAGTAAGTGGTCAAAGTGTTGGTTACCTGACTCCTGCCCTGACTAACTGCCTCTGAAATAACTGCCACTTATCTCCGAAGCAACTTTGCACAAGAAGACTCGTGCACACCCCAGCACAAGTGCACCCCTTACAGAGCTTCTAAATATATAGGGCACATTAAACTATCAGGTGAAGGGCATTGTGGGAGCTGCATATGGCTAAATTAGCAGCTGGTCGTCTCACCAGGAGATGGCTGGGTGATCAAACACAGAGCTAGGACTCTAGTCTCTGCAGTTTAGCACCTCTAAAAATCAGATAAGATCTATAGTGGGGAAGGGACAGACATATGTGGGTATTGAATGGAGTGGGACAGATAACGCAGAGAAGTTATGCAGAGCATGAACCAGTGAGGTGAATCAGCAAAGCAGAGCATTAGATTACAGCAGACACAGCAAGCAGAGAAGTTATGCAGAGCATGTACCAGTGAGGTGAATCAGCAAAGCAGAGCATTAGATTACAGTAGACACAGCAAGCAGAGAAGTTATGCTGAGCATGTACCAGTGAGGTGAATCAGCAAAGGAGAGCATTAGATTACAGTAGACACAGCAAGCAGAGAAGTTATGCAGAGCATGTACCAATGAGGTTATTCCACGGCGACCTCCACCACTGTTCTAAGGGGCATTAAAACCGTCTTGTTAAGCTACTGTGACCTCCACGTCTCTTCAACAGGGCATTGTTATTGTCTTTTTATTCCACTGAGACCTCCACCACTCTGACAAGGGGCATTAAAACCGTCTTGTTAAGCTTCTGTGATGTCCACGTCTCTTCCACGGGGGATTGATATTGTCTTTTTATTCCACTGTAACCTCCACCACTCATCCAAAAGGCATTGATATTGTCTTTTTATTCCACTGTAACCTCCACCACTCTTTCAAGGGGCATTGATATTGTCTTTTTATTATATTGCGACCTCCACCAATGTTCCAAGGGGCATTTAAACCGTCTTGTTAAGCTACTGTGACCTCCAAGTCTCTTCCAAGGGGCATTAAAACCGTCTGGTTAAACCGCTCTGAGCTCCACAGCTCTTCCAAGGGGCATTGACAATGTCTTTTTATTCCATTGTAATCTTCTGCGCTCTTCCAAGTGCATTGATATTGTCTTTTTATTCCTCTGCGACGTCCACGACTCTTCCAAGGGGCATTAAAACCGTCTTGTTAAGCTACTGTGACCTCCAAGTTTCTTACACAGGGCATTGATATTGTCTTTTTATTCCACTGTAATCTCCACCACTCTTCCAAGGGGCATTGATATTGTCTTTTTATTTTACTGCGACCTCCACCACTCTTCCAAGGGGCATTAATATTGTATTTTTATTCCACTATGACCTCCATGTCTCTTCCAAGGGGCAATGATATTGTCTTTTTATTTAATTGGTACCTCCACCACTCTTCCAAGGGGCATTGATATTGTCTTTTTATTCCACTGTAACCTCCACCACTCTTCCAAGGGGCATTGATATTGTCTTTTTATTTTACTGCAACCTCCACCACTCTTCCAAGGGGCATTAATATTGTCTTTTTATTATACTATGACCTCCATGTCTCTTCCAAGGGGCAATGATATTGTCTTTTTATTTAATTGGTACCTCCACCACTCTTCCAAGGGGCATTGATATTGTCTTTTTATTCCACTGTAACCTCCACCACTCTTCCAAGGGGCATTAATATTGTTTTTTATTCCACTATGACCTCCATCTCTCTTCCAAGAAGTATTAAAATCGTCTTGTTTAGCTACTGTGACCTCCACGTCTATTCCACAGTGTCTTAAAACCTTCTGGTTAAACCACTGTGAACTCCACAGCTCTTCCAATGGGCATTACAACAGTCTAGATAAGCTACTGTGACCTCCACGTCTCTTCCAAGGGGCAATAAACGGTCTGGTTAAACCACTCTGTACTCCACAGCTCTTCCAAGAGGCATCGATATTGTCTTTTTATTCGACTGTAACCTCCACCACTATTCCAAGGGGCTTTGATATTGTCTTTTTATCCACTGCGACCTCCACCACTCTTCCAATGGGCATTAAAACCCTCTTGTTATGCTACTGTGACCTCCACGTCCCTTCCACGGGGCATTGATATTGCCTTTTTATTCAATTGCGACCTCCACCACTCATCCAAGGGGCATTAAAACCGTCTTGTTAAGCTACTGTGACCTCCAAGTCTCTTCCAAGGGGCATTAAAAATGTCTGGTTAAACCGCTCTGAGCTCCACAGCTCTTCCAAGGGGCATTGACAATGTCTTTTTTTTCCATTGTAACCTTCTGCACTCTTCCAAGTGCATTGATATTGTCTTTTTATTCCTCTGCGACGTCCACGACTCTTCCAAGGGGCATTAAAACCGTCTTGTTAAGCTACTGTGACCTCCAAGTTTCTTACACAGGGCATTGATATTGTCTTTTTATTCCACTGTAACCTCCACCACTCTTCCAAGGGGCATTGATATTGTCTTTTTATTCCACTGTAACCTCCGCCAATCTTCCAAGGGGCATTGATATTGTCTTTTCATTCCACTGCGACCTCCACCACTCTCTTAAGGGGCATTGATATTGTCTTTTAAATCCACAACGATCTCCACCACTCTTCCACGGGCCATTAAAACCGTCTTGTTAAGCTACTGTCACCTTCACGTCCCTTCCAAGGGGCATTAAAACCATCAATTTAAACCTCTCTGAGCTCCACAGCTCTTGCAAGGGGCATTGATATTGTCTTTTTATTCCACTCTAACCTCCATCACTCTTCCAAGGGGCATTAATATTGTCTTTTTATTCCACTGTGACCTCCACATCTCTTCCAAGGGGCATTGAAATTGTCTTTTTATTTAATTGGAACCTCCACCACTCTTCCAAGAGGCATTGATATTGTCTTTTTATTCCACTGTCACATCCACCATTCTTCCAAGGGACATTGATATTGTCTTTTTATTCTACTGTAACCTCCACCACTCTTCCAAGGGGCATTGATATTGTCTTTTTAATCCACTGCGACCTCTACCACTCCTCCAAGGGGCTTTAAAACAGTCTTGATAAGATTCTGTGACCTCCACGTCTCTTCCAAGGGGCATTAAAACTGAATGGTTAAACCACTCTGAACTCCACAGCTCTTCCAAGAGGCATTGATATTGTCTTTTTATTCAACTGTAACCTCCACCACTCTTCCAAGGGGCATTGATATTGTCTTTTTTTTCCACTGCGACCTCCACCACTCTTCCAATGTGATTTGATAGTCTTTTTAATCCACTGCGACCTCCACCACTCTTCCAAGGGGCATTAAAACCGTCTTCTTAAGCTACTGTGACCTCCACGTCCATTCCACCTGGCATTGATATTGTCTTTTTATTTCACTGCGACCTCCACCACTCTTCCAAGGGGCATTGATAGTGTATTTTTAATCCACTGCGACCTCCACCACTCTTCAAAGGGACATTGATATTGTCTTTTTATTCCACTGCGACCTTCACCCCTCTTCCAAGGAACATTGATATTGTCTTTTTTTTCCACTGTAACCTCCACCACTCTTCTAAGGGGCATTGATATTTTCTTTTTATTTCACTGTGACCTTCATCACTCTTCCAAGGGACATCGATAATGTATTTTTAATCCACTGCGACCTCCACCACTCTTCCAAGGGGCATTGATATTGTCTTTTTAATCCACTCTTACCTCCACGTCTCTACCAAGGGGCATTAAAACCGTCAATTTAAACCACTCTCAACTCCACAGCTCTTGGAAGGGGCTTTGATATTGTTTTTTATTCCACTGTAACCTCCAGCACTCTAACAAGGGGCATTGATTTTGTCTTTTTATTCCACTGCGACCTTAACCACTCTTCTAATGGGCATTGATATTGTTTTTTTAATCCACTGTGACCTCCACCACTCTTCCAAGGGGCTTTAAAACCGTCTCGTTAAGCTACTGTCACGTCCATGTCTATTCCACGGGGCATTGATATTGTCTTTTTATTCTACTGTAACCTCCACCACTCTTCCAAGGGGCATTGATATTGTCTTTTTATTCCACTGCTACTTCAACCTCTCTTCTAAGGTGCATTGCTATTGTCTTTTTAATCAACTGCGACCTCCACCATTCTTCCAAGAGGCAATAAAACAGTCTTGTTAAGCTACTGTGACCTCCACATCTCTTCCAAGGGGCATTAAAACCGTCTGGTTAAACCACTCTGAACTCCTCAGCTCTTCCAGGGGGCATTGATATTGTCTTTTTATTCCACTGTAACCTCCACCATTCTTCCAAGGGGTATTGATATTGTCTTTTTAATGCACTGTTACCTCCACCACTCTTCCAAGGGGAATTAAAAACATCTGGTTAAACCACTCTGAACTCCATAACTCTTTCAAGAGGCATTGATATTGTCTTTTTATTTCACTGTAACCTCCACCACTATTCCAAGGGGTATTGATATTGTCTTTTTAATCCACTGTTACCTCCACCACTCTTCCAAGTGGCATTGATTTTGTTTTTTATTCCACTGCGACCTCCACTACTCTTCCAAGGGGCATTGATATTGTCTTTTTATTCCACTGCGATCTCCACCACTCTTCTAAGGGGCATTTATATTGTCTTTTTAATCAACTGCGACCTCCACCACTCTTCCAAGGGGCATTAAAACTGTCTTGTTAAGCTGCTGTAACCTCCATGTCTATTCCACGGGGCATTGATATTGTCTTTTTATTCCAATGTAACCTCCACCACTCTTCTAAGGGGCAGTGATATTGTCTTTTTAAACCACTGCGACCTCCACCACTCTTCCAAGAGGCATTAAAAACATCTTATTAAGCTACTATGACCTCCACGTCTCTTCCAAGGGGCATTAAAACCGTCTAGTTAAACCACTCTGAATTCCACAGCTCATCAAAGGGCATTGATATTGTCTTTTTATTCCACTATAACCTCCACCACTTTTCCTATGGGAATTGATATTGTCTTTTTATTATTATTATTATTATTTATTATTATAGCGCCATTTATTCCATGGCGCTTTACATGTAATAGGGATATAAATAACAAAAGCATTTACATAATCTTAACAAAACGAGTCAGCGACTGGTACAGGAGGAGCGAGGACCCTGCCCGCGAGGGCTCACATTCTAGAAGGCATGGGTGAGGATACATTAGGTGAGGGTAGAGCTGGTCGTGCAGCGGTGGTTACAGCAGGTTGTAGGCTTGTCGGAAGAGTTAGGTCTTCAGGTTTCTTTTGAAGGTTTCCAGGGTCGGCGAGAGTCTGATGTGTTGGGGTAGAGAGTTCCAGAGTAGGGGGGATGCACGGGAGAAATCTTGTATACGATTGTGGGAGGAGGAGATAAGAGGGGAGTAGAGAAGGAGATCTTGTGAGGATCGGAGGTTGCGTGCAGGTAAGTGCCGATAGACTAGGTCACAGATGTATGGGGGAGACAGGTTGTGGATGACTTTGTATGCCATGGTTAGAGTTTTGAACTGGATTCTCTGGGCAACGGGGAGCCAGTGAAGAGATTGACAGAGAGGAGAGGCCGGGGAATAGCGCGGGGACAGGTGAATTAGTCGAGCAGCAGAGTTTAGGATTGATTGGAGAGGTGCAAGAGTGTTGTAAGGGAGGCCACGGAGCAGGAGGTTGCAGTAGTCGAGGCGGTATATGATGAGGGCATGCACTAGTGTTTTTGCAGAGTCTTTGCTGAGGAATACACGGATCCGGGAGATGTTTTTGAGTTGGAGTCGGCAGGAAGTGGAAAGGGCTTGGATATGTGGCTTGAAGGAGAGATCAGAGTCCAGGGTTACTCCAAGGCAGCGAGCTTGTGGGACTGGGAAGCGTGAACAGCCATTGATGTTGATGGCTAGGTCAGATGGGGGATGTGAATGAGAGGGTGGAAAGATGATGAACTCTGTTTTATCCATGTTGAGTTTTAGAAATCAGTCAGAGAAGAAGGATGACATGGCGACCAGACATTGTGGGATTTTGGTTAGTAGGGAGGAGATATCGGGTCCAGAGAGGTAGATCTTTGTGTCGTCAGCATAGAGGTGATACTGAAAACCGTGAGACTCTATGAGCTTTCCCAGGCCAAAGGTGTAGATGGAGAAGAGCAGAGGTCCTAGAACTGAACCTTGGGGGACACCGACAGATAGGGGGCGAGATGAGGAGGTGGTGCGTGAGTGGGAGTCGCTGAATGTCCTGTCTGTTAAGTATGAGAAGATCCAAAATAGAGCCAAGTCCGTGATGCCAAGAGATGAGAGAATCTGGAGTCAGAGGGAATGGTCCACTGTGTCAAAGGCAGATGACAGGTCCAGAAGGAGATGGATGGAGTAGTATCACTTGGATTTGGCATTTAGTAGGTCGTTGGTGACTTTGGTCAGGGCAGTTTCAGTCGAGTGATGCAGTCGGAAGCCAGATTGCAGGCGGTCGAAGAGGGAGCAGGAGGAGAGGTGGGAGGACAGTTCAAGGTGGACATGTTGTTCTAGTAGTTTTGAGGCAAACTGGAGGAGTGATATGGAGCGGTAGCTAGTCAGAGAGTAAAGATCAAGGGAGTGCTTTTTGAGGATGGGTGTGATTGCGGCATGTTTGAAACATGAGGGGAAGACACCGGTTGTTAGTGACAGATTGAAGAGGTGGGTTAGGGTTGGGATGAAGGCTATGGTAAGGTTAGTGATGAGGTGGGATGGGATTGGGTCAAGTTCGCAGGTGGTGAGGTGTGACTTGGAGAGTAAAGAGGAGACTTGACCTTCTGTAATGGTGGAGAAGTGGGATTTGGAGGAGGAGGGTTGAATAGATATGAGGAGGGGTTGTGTGGACTTTAAGCAAAAGTTTTGTCTGATGGTGTCAATCTTCTGTTTGAAGAATGAGGCAAAGTCGTCGGCTGAGATGAGAGAAGAGGGAGGAGGTGCTGGGGGACGAAGGAGAGAGTTGAAAGTGTTAAATAGCTGTTTAGGGATGTGAGATAGGGAGGATATGAGAGATGAGAAGTAGGTTTGTTTTGCTGTAGTGAGTGCGGACTTGAAATTAGTGAGGGATTGCTTGAATGCGATGAAGTGCTCAATGGAGTGAGACCTTTTCATCTCCGCTCCGCAACCCTGGAGGCCCGGCGCAGTTCTTTAGTAAGTTTAGTGTGCCAGGGTTGCCTGTTGAATATGCGAGATGTGGTGTGTGTGAGAGGGGCGATCAAGTCTAGAGCTGCAGCTATTGTGGTGTTATATGAAGCAGCAGCAACATCTGCATCGTGTAAGGAATTTATGTCTGTAAGAGGGAGGAGGGATTCAGAGAGTGAGTGTAAGTCAAGGTGTTTGAGATTTCTGCGAGGGTATGCAAGTTTGTGGAGTGGGGATTGTTGCCACGGGGAGAAGAGAGACGAGAATGTAAGTAGACTGTGATCAGAGAGAGGGAGAGGGGAGATAGAGAGGTTAGATAGGGAACAGAGGTGGGTGAAGATGAGGTCCAGTGTGTGGCCATCTTTGTGGGTGGGTGTGGAAGACCATTGAGTGAGTCCGAAGGAGGAAGTGAGAGATAGGAACTTAGAGACAGACGAGTGGGAAGTGTTAATGGGGATGTTGACGTCACCCATTATGATAATGGGGATGTCAGTGGAGAGGAAGTGAAGCAGCCAGGTGGTGAAGTGGTCTAAGAAGGTGGTGGCTTGCCCTGGGGGTCGGTACACGACGGCCAGTTGGAGGTTGGAGGGGGAATAGATGCGCACACAGTGCACCTCAAAAGAGGGGAGTGTAACAGAGGGTGGCAGTGGGATTTGGGTGAAAGCGCAGTGTTCTGATAGGAGAAAACCTACGCCTCCGCCATGTTTACCGTTGGGGCGGGGGGTGTGGGAAAGGTGGAATCCGCCATATGAAAGTGCAGCTGGGGAGGCTGTGTCAGAGGGAGTGAGCCAGGTTTCAGTGATGGCGATGAAGTTTGTTTGTAATGAAAAGATCGTGGATGAAGGAAAGTTTGTTGCAGACAGAGCGAGCGTTCCATAGAGCACCTGTTAGAGCAACTAAGGGAGTGGGGATAGGTTGGATGGGTATGAGGTTAGAAGGGTTGCGACAGTTTGTGGAAGGTCGTGGATAGGAGGAAGAAGTAACTGTGGGGATATGGCGAGGAGGACCAGGATTTGGAGAGATATCTCCAGCAGTGAGGAGGAGCAGAGAAAGTGTTAGCAGGTGGGAGCAAGAGAGAGCATGAGGTGGCTGTCTGTGTTTGGAGATCCAGGATTGAATGTTTAGGAATAATTTGGAGGAGGAGGTGAGATGAATGGAGAGAATGGAGGGAGAGATGAAGAGTTTCTTATTAGGTGTAGAGATTTGAGGGGTTAATAGAAAGTGGAGGACTATAGAGGAAAAAGGGAGAGCTAACAGAAACATAGTTAAAAGAGAGTAAGTGGTCAAAGTGTTGGTTACCTGACTCCTGCCCTGACTAACTGCCTCTGAAATAACTGCCACTTATCTCCGAAGCAACTTTGCACAAGAAGACTCGTGCACACCCCAGCACAAGTGCACCCCTTACAGAGCTTCTAAATATATAGGGCACATTAAACTATCAGGTGAAGGGCATTGTGGGAGCTGCATATGGCTAAATTAGCAGCTGGTCGTCTCACCAGGAGATGGCTGGGTGATCAAACACAGAGCTAGGACTCTAGTCTCTGCAGTTTAGCACCTCTAAAAATCAGATAAGATCTATAGTGGGGAAGGGACAGACATATGTGGGTATTGAATGGAGTGGGACAGATAACGCAGAGAAGTTATGCAGAGCATGAACCAGTGAGGTGAATCAGCAAAGCAGAGCATTAGATTACAGCAGACACAGCAAGCAGAGAAGTTATGCAGAGCATGTACCAGTGAGGTGAATCAGCAAAGCAGAGCATTAGATTACAGTAGACACAGCAAGCAGAGAAGTTATGCTGAGCATGTACCAGTGAGGTGAATCAGCAAAGGAGAGCATTAGATTACAGTAGACACAGCAAGCAGAGAAGTTATGCAGAGCATGTACCAATGAGGTTATTCCACGGCGACCTCCACCACTGTTCTAAGGGGCATTAAAACCGTCTTGTTAAGCTACTGTGACCTCCACGTCTCTTCAACAGGGCATTGTTATTGTCTTTTTATTCCACTGAGACCTCCACCACTCTGACAAGGGGCATTAAAACCGTCTTGTTAAGCTTCTGTGATGTCCACGTCTCTTCCACGGGGGATTGATATTGTCTTTTTATTCCACTGTAACCTCCACCACTCATCCAAAAGGCATTGATATTGTCTTTTTATTCCACTGTAACCTCCACCACTCTTTCAAGGGGCATTGATATTGTCTTTTTATTCTATTGCGACCTCCACCAATGTTCCAAGGGGCATTTAAACCGTCTTGTTAAGCTACTGTGACCTCCAAGTCTCTTCCAAGGGGCATTAAAACCGTCTGGTTAAACCGCTCTGAGCTCCACAGCTCTTCCAAGGGGCATTGACAATGTCTTTTTATTCCATTGTAATCTTCTGCGCTCTTCCAAGTGCATTGATATTGTCTTTTTATTCCTCTGCGACGTCCACGACTCTTCCAAGGGGCATTAAAACCGTCTTGTTAAGCTACTGTGACCTCCAAGTTTCTTACACAGGGCATTGATATTGTCTTTTTATTCCACTGTAATCTCCACCACTCTTCCAAGGGGCATTGATATTGTCTTTTTATTTTACTGCGACCTCCACCACTCTTCCAAGGGGCATTAATATTGTATTTTTATTCCACTATGACCTCCATGTCTCTTCCAAGGGGCAATGATATTGTCTTTTTATTTAATTGGTACCTCCACCACTCTTCCAAGGGGCATTGATATTGTCTTTTTATTCCACTGTAACCTCCACCACTCTTCCAAGGGGCATTGATATTGTCTTTTTATTTTACTGCAACCTCCACCACTCTTCCAAGGGGCATTAATATTGTCTTTTTATTATACTATGACCTCCATGTCTCTTCCAAGGGGCAATGATATTGTCTTTTTATTTAATTGGTACCTCCACCACTCTTCCAAGGGGCATTGATATTGTCTTTTTATTCCACTGTAACCTCCACCACTCTTCCAAGGGGCATTAATATTGTTTTTTATTCCACTATGACCTCCATCTCTCTTCCAAGAAGTATTAAAATCGTCTTGTTTAGCTACTGTGACCTCCACGTCTATTCCACAGTGTCTTAAAACCTTCTGGTTAAACCACTGTGAACTCCACAGCTCTTCCAATGGGCATTACAACAGTCTAGATAAGCTACTGTGACCTCCACGTCTCTTCCAAGGGGCAATAAACGGTCTGGTTAAACCACTCTGTACTCCACAGCTCTTCCAAGAGGCATCGATATTGTCTTTTTATTCGACTGTAACCTCCACCACTATTCCAAGGGGCTTTGATATTGTCTTTTTATCCACTGCGACCTCCACCACTCTTCCAATGGGCATTAAAACCCTCTTGTTATGCTACTGTGACCTCCACGTCCCTTCCACGGGGCATTGATATTGCCTTTTTATTCAATTGCGACCTCCACCACTCATCCAAGGGGCATTAAAACCGTCTTGTTAAGCTACTGTGACCTCCAAGTCTCTTCCAAGGGGCATTAAAAATGTCTGGTTAAACCGCTCTGAGCTCCACAGCTCTTCCAAGGGGCATTGACAATGTCTTTTTTTTCCATTGTAACCTTCTGCACTCTTCCAAGTGCATTGATATTGTCTTTTTATTCCTCTGCGACGTCCACGACTCTTCCAAGGGGCATTAAAACCGTCTTGTTAAGCTACTGTGACCTCCAAGTTTCTTACACAGGGCATTGATATTGTCTTTTTATTCCACTGTAACCTCCACCACTCTTCCAAGGGGCATTGATATTGTCTTTTTATTCCACTGTAACCTCCGCCAATCTTCCAAGGGGCATTGATATTGTCTTTTCATTCCACTGCGACCTCCACCACTCTCTTAAGGGGCATTGATATTGTCTTTTAAATCCACAACGATCTCCACCACTCTTCCACGGGCCATTAAAACCGTCTTGTTAAGCTACTGTCACCTTCACGTCCCTTCCAAGGGGCATTAAAACCATCAATTTAAACCTCTCTGAGCTCCACAGCTCTTGCAAGGGGCATTGATATTGTCTTTTTATTCCACTCTAACCTCCATCACTCTTCCAAGGGGCATTAATATTGTCTTTTTATTCCACTGTGACCTCCACATCTCTTCCAAGGGGCATTGAAATTGTCTTTTTATTTAATTGGAACCTCCACCACTCTTCCAAGAGGCATTGATATTGTCTTTTTATTCCACTGTCACATCCACCATTCTTCCAAGGGACATTGATATTGTCTTTTTATTCTACTGTAACCTCCACCACTCTTCCAAGGGGCATTGATATTGTCTTTTTAATCCACTGCGACCTCTACCACTCCTCCAAGGGGCTTTAAAACAGTCTTGATAAGATTCTGTGACCTCCACGTCTCTTCCAAGGGGCATTAAAACTGAATGGTTAAACCACTCTGAACTCCACAGCTCTTCCAAGAGGCATTGATATTGTCTTTTTATTCAACTGTAACCTCCACCACTCTTCCAAGGGGCATTGATATTGTCTTTTTTTTCCACTGCGACCTCCACCACTCTTCCAATGTGATTTGATAGTCTTTTAAATCCACTGCGACCTCCACCACTCTTCCAAGGGGCATTAAAACCGTCTTCTTAAGCTACTGTGACCTCCACGTCCATTCCACCTGGCATTGATATTGTCTTTTTATTTCACTGCGACCTCCACCACTCTTCCAAGGGGCATTGATAGTGTATTTTTAATCCACTGCGACCTCCACCACTCTTCAAAGGGACATTGATATTGTCTTTTTATTCCACTGCGACCTTCACCCCTCTTCCAAGGAACATTGATATTGTCTTTTTTTTCCACTGTAACCTCCACCACTCTTCTAAGGGGCATTGATATTTTCTTTTTATTTCACTGTGACCTTCATCACTCTTCCAAGGGACATCGATAATGTATTTTTAATCCACTGCGACCTCCACCACTCTTCCAAGGGGCATTGATATTGTCTTTTTAATCCACTCTTACCTCCACGTCTCTACCAAGGGGCATTAAAACCGTCAATTTAAACCACTCTCAACTCCACAGCTCTTGGAAGGGGCTTTGATATTGTTTTTTATTCCACTGTAACCTCCAGCACTCTAACAAGGGGCATTGATATTGTCTTTTTATTCCACTGCGACTTTCACCTCTCTTCCAAGGGACATTAAAACCCTCTTGTTAAGCTACTGTGACATCCACGTCCCTTTCACCGGGCATTGATATTGTCTTTTTATTCCACTGCCACCTCCACCACTCTTCCAAGGGGCATTGGTATTGTCTTTTTAATCCACTGCGACCTCACCACTTTTCCAAGGGGCATTAAAAACGTCTTTTTAAGCTACTGTGACCTCCACGTCACTTCCAAAGGGCATTAAAACCGTCTGGTTTAACTACTCTGAACTCCACAGCTCTTCCAAGGGGCATTGATATTGTCTTTTTAATCTGCTCTTACCTCCACTACTCTTCCAAGGGGCATTGATATGGTCTTTTTATTCCACTGCGACCTCCACCACTCTTCTAAGGGGCATTTATATTGTCTTTTTAATCAAATGCGACCTCCACCATTCTTCCAAGGGCCATTAAAACCGTGTTGTTAAGCTACTTTGACCTCCACGTCAATTCCTCGTGGCATTAATACCGTCAATTTAATCCACTCTGAACTCCATAGCTCTTGCAAGGCGCATTGATATTGTCTTTTTATTCCAATGTAACCTCCAGCACTCTTCCAAGAGGCATTGATATTGTCTTTTTATTCCACTGCAACTTCCACCTCTCTTCCAATGGACATTAAAATCGTCTTGTTAAGCTGCTGTGACCTCCACGTCTCTTTCACGAGGCATTGATATTGTCTTTTTATTCCACTGTAACCTCCACCACTCTTCTAAGGGGCATTGATATTGTCTTTTTATTCCACTGGGACCTTCACCACTCTTGAGGTGGCATTGATATTGTCTTTTTAATCCACTGCGACCTCCACCACTCTTCCAAGGGGCATTAAAACCGTATTGTTAAGCTACTGTGAACTCCACGTCTCTTCCAAGGTGCATTAAAACCGTCAATTTAAACCACACTGAACTCCACAGCTCTTGCAAGAGGCATTGAAATTGTCTTTTTATTCCACTGTTACCTACAGCACTCTTTCAAGGGGCATTGATATAGTATTTTTATTCCACTACGACTTCCACCACTCTCTCAAGGTGCTTTGAAAGCATCTTTTTTAGCTACTGTAACGTCCATGTCTATTCCACGGGGCATTGATATTGTCTTTTTATTCCACTGTATCCTCCACCACTCTTCCAAGGGGTATTGTTATTGTTTTTTTATTCCACTGCGACTTCCACCTCTCTTCTAAGGGGCATTGATATTGTCTTTTTAATCCACTGCGACCTCCACCACTCTTCCAAGGGGCATTAAAACTGTCTTGTTAAGCTACTGTGACCTCCACATCTCTTCCAAGGGGCATTAAAACCGGCTGGTTAAACCACTCTGAACTCCACAGCTCTTCCAAGGGGCATTGATATTGTCTTTTTATTCCACTGTAACCTCCACCATTCTTCCAAGGGGTATTGATATTGTCTTTTTAATGCACTGCGACCTCCACCACTCTTCCAAGGGGCATTAAAACCAAATGGTTAAACCACTATGAACTCCATAGCTCTTTCAAGAGGCATTGATATTGTATTTTTAGTCCACTGCGAACTCCACCCCTCTCCAAGGGGCATTAAAACCGTCTTGTTAAGCTACTGTGACCTCCACGTGTCTTCGAAGGAGCATTGATATTGTCTTTTTATTCATCTGTAACCTCCACCAATCTTCCAAGGGGCATTGATATTGTTTTTTTACTCCACTGCGACCTCCACCACTCTTCCAAGGGGCATTAATATTGTCTTTTTAATCCACTGCGACCTCCACCACTCTACCAGGGGCAATAAAACCATCTTGATAAGTTACTGTGACCACCACATCTCTTTCAAGGGGAGTTAAAACCATCTGGTTATTCCACTCTGAACTCTACAACTCTTCTAAAGGGCATTATTATTGTCTTTTTATTCCACTGTAACCTCCACCACTCTTCCAAGGGGCATTGATATTGTCTTTTTATTCCACTGCGACCTTCACCAGTCCTCCAAGGGGCATTAAAACCAACTTGTTTAGCTACTGTGAACTCCACGTCTCTTCCACGGGGCATTGGGATTGTCTTTTAATTCCACTGTAACATCCACCACTCGTCCAAGGGGCATTAAAACCGTATTGTTAAGCTACTTTGACCTCCACGTCAATTTCACGGGGCATTAAAACCGTCAATTTAAACCACTCTGAACTCCACAGTTCTTGCAAGGGGCATTGATATTGTCTTTTTATTCCACTGTAACCTCCACCACTGTTCCAAGGGGCATTGATATTGTCCTTTTAATCCACTGCGACCACGACCACTCTACCAAGGGGCATTGATATTGTCTCTTTAATCCACTGTGACCTCCACGACTCTTCCAAGGGGCATTAAAACAGTCTTGTTAAGCTACTGTGACCTCCAGGTCTCTTCCAAGGGGCATTAAAACCGTCCGGTTAAACCACTCTGAACTCCACAGCTCTTCCGAGGGGCATTGAAATTGTCTTTTTATTCCACTGTAACATCCACCACTCTTCCAAGGGGCATTGATTTTGTCTTTTTATTCCACTGTGACCTACACCACTCTTCCAAGGGGCATTGATTTTGTCTTTTTATTCCACTGTGACCTACACCACTCTTCCAAGGGGCATTGATATTGTCTTTTTATTCCACTGTAACCCCCACCACTCTTCCGAGGGGCATTGATATTGTCTTTTTATTTCACTGCGACTTCAACCTCTCTTTTAAGGGGCATTGATATTGTCTTTTTAATTCACTGCGACCTCCACGACTCTTCCAAGGGGCATTAAAACAGTCTTGTTAAGCTACTGTGAACTCCATGTCTCTTCCAAGGGGCATTAAAACCGTCTGGTTAAACCACTCTGAACTCAACAACTCTTCCGAGGGGCATTGATATTGACTTTTTATTCCCCTGCGACCTATACCACTCTTCCAAGTGGCATTGATATTGTCTTTTTAATCAACTGCGACCTCATTTCCAAGGGGCATTAAAACCATCTTGTTAAGCTACTGTGACCTCCATGTCTCTTCCACGGGGCATTGATATTGTCTTTTTTTTCCACTGTATCCTCCACCACTCTTCTAAGGGGCATTGATATTGTCTTTTTATTCCACTGCGAACTCCACCGTTCTTCCTCTTGGCATTGATATTGTCTTTTTAATCCACTGCGACCTCCACCACTTTTTCATGTGGCATTAAAACCGTCTTATTAAGCTACTGTGACCTCCACTTCTCTTCCAAGGGGCATTAAAGCCGTCAATTTAAAACACTCTGAACTCCACAGCTCTTGCAAGAGGCATTGATATTGTTTTTTTATTCCATTGTAATCTCCAGCTCTCTTCCAAGGGGCATTGATATTGTCTTTTCATTCCATTGCGACTTCCACCTCTCTCCCAAGGGACATTAAAACCGTCTTGTTAAGCTGCTGTAACCTCCATGTCTATTCCACCGGGCATTGATATTGTCTTTTTATTCCAATGTGACCGTCACCACTCTTCTAAGGGGCAGTGATATTGTCTTTTTAAACCACTGCGACCTTCACCACTCTTCCAAGGGGCATTAAAACAGTCTTGATAAGCTACTGTGACCTCTACGTCTCTTACAAGAGGCAATAAAACCGTCTGGTTAAACCATTCTGTACTCCACAGTTCTTCCAAGGAGCATTGATATTGTCTTTTTATTCGACTGTAACCTCCACCACTCTTCCAAGGGGCATTGATATTGACTTTTTATTCCACTGTGACCTACACCACTCTTCCAAGTGGCATTGATATTGTCTTTTTAATCAACTGCGACCTCCATCTCTCTTCTAAGGGGCATTAAAACCGTCTTGTTAAGCTACTGTGACCTCCACGTCCCTTCCATTGTTCATTGATATTGTCCTTTTAATCCACTGCGACTACGACCACTCTACCAAGGGGCATTGATATTGTCTCTTTAATCCACTGTGACCTCCACGACTCTTCCAAGGGGCATTAAAACAGTCTTGTTAAGCTACTGTGATCTCCAAGTCTCTTCCAAGGGGCATTAAAACCGTCCGGTTAAACCACTCTGAACTCCACAGCTCTTCCGAGGGGCATTGATATTGTCTTCTTATTCCACTGTAACATCCACCACTCTTCTAAGGGGCATTGATTTTGTCTTTTTATTCCACTGTGACCTACACCACTCTTCCAAGGGGCATTGATATTGTCTTTTTATCCCACTGTAACCCCCCCCACTCTTCCGAGGGATATTGATATTGTCTTTTTATTTCACTGTGACTTCAACCTCTCTTCTAAGGGCATTGATATTGTCTTTTTAATTCACTGCGACCTCCACGACTCTTCCAAGGGGCATTAAAACAGTCTTGTTAAGCTACTGTGAACTCCATATCTCTTCCAAGGGGCATTAAAACCGTCTGGTTAAACCACTCTGAACTCCACAGCTCTTCCGAGGGGCATTGATATTGTCTTTTTATTCCACTGTAACATCCACCACTCTTCCAAGGGGCATTGATTTTGTCTTTTTATTCCACTGTGACCTACACCACTCTTCCAAGGGGCATTGATATTGTCTTTTTAATCCACTGCGACCTCCACCACTCTTCCAAGGGGCATTAAAACCGTCTTGTTAAGCTACTGTGACATCGAAGTCTCTTCCAAGTGGCATTAAAACCATCTATTTAAACCACTCTGAACTCCACAGCTCTTCCAAGGGGCATTTGTATTGTCTTTTTATTCCACTCTAACCTCCACCACTCTTCCAAGGGGCATTGACATTGTCTTTTTATTCCACTGCAACCTCCACCACTCTTCCAAACGGCATTAAGACCATCTTGTTAAGCTACAATGACCTCCACAACTCTTCCACGGGGCATTGATATTGTCTTTTATTCCACTGTAACCTCCACCACTCTTCCAAGGGGCATTGATATTGTCTTTAAATTCCACTGCGACCTCCACCACTCTTACAAAGTGCATTGATATTGTCTTTTTAATCCACTGCGACCTCCACCACTCTTTCAAGGGCATTAAAACAGTCTTGTTAAGCTACTGTGACCTCCACGTCTCTTCCAAGGGGCATTAAAACTGTCTGGTTAAACCACTGTGAACTCCTCAGCTCTTCCAAGGGCCATTGATATTGTCTTTTTTTTCCACTGTAACCTCCAAAACTCTTCCAAGGGTCATTGATTTTGTCTTTTTATTTCACTGCGACCTTAACCACTCTTCCAATGGGCATTGATATTGTCTTTTTAATCCACTGCGACCTCCACCACTCTTCCAAGGGGCATTAAAGCCGTCTTGTTAAGCTACTGTCACGTCCATGTCTATTCCACGGGGAATTGATATTGTCTTTTTATTCCACTGTAACCTCCACCTCTCTTCAAAGGGGCATTGATATTGTCTTTTTATTCCACTGCGACTTCAACCTCTCTTCTAAGGGGCATTGATATTGTTTTATCAATCCACTGCGACCACCACCACTCTTCCAAGGGGCATTAAAACAGTCTTGTTAAGCTACTGTGACCTCCACGTCTCTTCCAAGGGGCATTAAAACCGTCTGGTTAAACCACTCTGAACTCCACACCTCTTCCGAGGGGCATTGATATTGTCTTTTTATTCCACTCTAACCTCCACCACTCTTCCAAGGGGCATTGACATTGTCTTTTTATTCCACTGCGACCTCCACCACTCTTCCAAACGGCATTAAGACCATCTTGTTAAGCTACAGTGACCTCCACAACTCTTCCACGGGGCATTGATATTGTCTTTTATTCCACTGTAACCTCCACCACTCTTCCAAGGGGCATTGATATTGTCTTTAAATTCCACTGCGACCTCCACCACTTTTACAAAGGGCATTAATATTGTCTTTTTAATCAACTGCGACCTTCACCACTCTTTCAAGAACATTAAAACAGTCTTGTTAAGCTACTGTGACCTCCTCGTCTCTTCCAAGTGGCATTAAAACTGTCTGGTTAAACCACTCTGAACTCCTCAGATCTTCCAAGGGGCATTGATGTTGTCTTTTTTTTCCACTGTAACCTCCAAAACTCTTCCAAGGACCATTGATTTTGTATTTTTATTCCGCTGCGACCTTAACCACTCTTCCAATGGGCATTGATATTGTCTTTTTAATCCACTGCGACCTCCATCACTCTTCCAAGGGTCATTAAAACAGTCTTGTTAAGCTACTGTGACCTCCATGTCTCTTCCAAGGGGCATTAAAAACGTCTGGATAAACCACTCTGAACTCCACAGCTCTTCCAAGGGGCATTTGTACTGTCTTTTTATTCCACTCTAACCTCCACCACTCTTCCAAGGGGCATTGACATTGTATTTTTATTCTACAGCGACCTCCACCACTCTTCCAAAGGGCATTGATATTGTCATTTTAATCCACTGCGACCTCCTCCACTCTTCCAAGGGCATTAAAACAGTCTTGTTAAGCTACTGTGACCTCAACGTCTCTTCCAAGGGGCATTAAAACCGTCTGGTTAAACCACTCTGAACTCCACAGCTCTTCCAAGGCACATTGATATTGTCTTTTTATTCCACTGTAACCTCCAAAACTCTTCCAAGGGGCATTGATATTGTCTTTTTAATCCACTGCGAACTCCATCACTTTTCCAAGGGGCATTAAAACCGTCTTGTTAAGCTACTTTCACGTCCATGTCTATTCCACGAGGCATTGATATTGTCTTTTAATTCCATTGTAACCTCCACCACTCTTCCAAGGGGCATTGATATTGTCTTTTTATTCCACTGTGACTTCAACCTCTCTTCTAAGGGGCATTGATATTGTCTTTTTAATCATCTGCGACCTTCACCACTCTTCCAAGGGGCATTAAAACAGTCTTGTTAAACTACTGTGACTTCCACGTCTCTTCCAAGGGGCATTAAAACCGTCTGGTTAAGCCACTCTGAACTCCACAGCTCTTCCGAGGGTATTGATATTGTCTTTTTATTAAACTGTAACCACCACCACTCTTACAAGGGGCATTGATTTTGTCTTTTTATTCCACTGTCACCTCCACCACTCTTCCAAGGGGCATTGATATTGTCTTTATAATCCACTGCGACCTCCACCACTCTTCCAAGGGGCATTAAAACTGTCTTGTTAAGCTACTGTGACGTCGAAGTCTCTTCCAAGGTGCATTAAAACCATCTGGTTAAACCACTCTGAACTCCACAGCTCTTCCAAGGGGCATTTGTATTGTCTTTTTATTCCACTCTAACCTCCACTGCTCTTCTAAGGGGCATTGACATTGTCTTTTTATTCCACTGCGACCTCCACCACACTTCCAAGGGGCATTGATATTGTATTTTTAGTCCACTGCGAACTCCACCCCTCTCCAAGGGGCATTAAAACTGTCTTGTTAAGCTACTGTGCCCTCCACGTGTCTTCGAAGGGGCATTGATATTGTCTTTTTATTCATCTGTAACCTCCACCAATCTTCCAAGGGGCATTGATATTGTTTTTTTACTCCACTGCAAACCTCCACCACTCTTCCAAGAGGCATTAATATTGTCTTTTTAATCCACTGCGACCTCCACCCCTCTACCAGGCGGCAATAAAACCGTCTTGATAAGTTACTGTGACCACCACGTTTCTTCCAAGGGGCGTTAAAACCATCTGGTTATTCCACTCTGAACTACACAGCTCTTCTAAGGGGCATTATTATTGTCTTTTTATTCCACTGTAACCTACACCACTCTTCCAAGGGGCATTGATAATGTCTTTTTATTCCACTGCGACCTTAACCAGTCCTCCAAGTGGCATAAAAACCATCTTGTTAAGCTACTGTGACCGCCACGTCTTTTCCACGGGGCATTGGGATTAGCTTTTAATTCCACTGTAACATCCACCACACGTCCAAAGGGCATTAAAACTTTATTGTTAAGCTACTTTGACCTCCACGTCAATTCCACGGGGCATTAAAACCGTCAATTTAAACCACTCTGAACTCCACAGCTCTTGCAAGGGGCATTGATATTGTCTTTTTATTTATATGTAACCTCCACCACTCTTCCAAGGAGCATTGATATTGTCTTTTTATTCCACTGCGACCTCCACATCTCTTCCAAGGGGCATTAAAACCATCTTGTTAAGCTCCTGTGACCTCCAAGTCTCTTCCACAAGGCATTGATATTGTCTTTTTAATCCACTGCGACCTCCACCTCTCTTCCAAGGATCATTCATATTGTCTTTTTATTCCACTGCGACCTCCACCACTCTTCCAAGGGTCATTGATATTGTCTTTTTATTCCACTGTAACCTCCACCACTCTTCCAAGGGGCATTGATATTGTCTTTTTATTCCACTGCGACCTCCACCTCTCTTCGAAGGGGCATTAAAACCATCTTGTTAAGCTCCTGTGACCTCCAAGTCTCTTCCACGAGGCATTGATATTGTCTTTTTATTCCATTGCGACCTCCACATCTTTTCCAAGGGGAATTTATATTTTCTTTTCATTCCACTGCGACCTCCACCACTCTTCCAAGGGTCATTAATATTGTCTTTTTATTCCACTGAAACCTCCACCACTCTTCCAAGGTGCATTGATATTGTCTTTTTTTTCCACTGCGACCTCCACCTCTCTTCCAAAGGGCATTAAAACCATCTTGTTAAGCTCCTGTGACCTCCAAGTCTCTTCCACGAGGCATTGATATTGTCTTTTTATTCCACTGCGACCTCCACATCTCTTCCAAGGGGAATTGATATTGTCTTTTTATTCCACTGCGACCTCCACCACTCTTCTAAGGGGCATTGATAATGTCTTTTTAATCCACTGCGACTTCCACCACTCTTCCAAGGGGCATTAAAACAGTCTTGATAAGCTACTGTGACCGCCACGTCTCTTCCAAGTTGCATTAAACCGTCTGGTTAAACCACTCTGTACTCCACAGCTCTTCCAAGAGTCATTGATATTGTCTTTTTATTCGACTGTAACATCCACCACTCTTCCAAGGGGCATTAAAACCGTCTTGTTAAGCTACTGTGACCTTCACGTCTCTTCCAAGGGGCATTAAAACCGTAAATTGATATTATCTCTGTTTTCCACTGCGACCTCCACCACTCTTCCAAGGGGCTTTGATATTGTCTTTTTATCCACAGCGACCTCCACCACTCTTCCAATGGGCATTAAAACCGTCTTGTTATGCTACTGTGACGCCCACTTCCCTTCCACGGGGCATTGATATTGTCTTTTTATTCCATTGCGACCTCCACCACTCTTCCAAGGGGCATTAAATCCGTCTTGTTAAGCTACTGTGACCTCCACTTCTCTTCCAAGGGTCATTAAAACTGTCTGTTTAAACCACTCTGAACTCCAAAGCTCTTCCAAGGGGCATTGATATTGTCTTTTTATTCCACTGTAACCTCCACCACTCTTCCAAGGGGCATTGATTTTGTCTTTTTATTCCACTGCGACCTCCACCACTCTTCCAATGGGCATTGTTATTGTCTTTGTAATCCACTGCAAACTCCACCGCTCTTCCAAGGGGCATTAAAACTGTCTTATTAAGCTATTGTGACCTACAGATCTCTTCCACGGGGCATTTATATTGTCTTTTTATTTAATTGCAACCTCCACCACTGTTCCAAGGGGCATTGATATTGTCTCTAAATTCCACTGTAACCTCCATCACTCTTCCAAGGGGCATTGATATTGTTTTTTTATTCAACTGTAACCTCCACCACTCTTCCAAGTTGCATTGATATTGTCTTTTTATTCCACTGCGACCTCCACCACTCTTCCAAGGGGCATTCATATTGTCTTTTTAATTCACTGCGACCTCCACCACTCTTCCAAGGGGCAAAAAAAAACGTCTTGTTAAGCTACTGTCACCTCCACGTCCCTTCCAAGGGGCATTAAAACCGTCGATTTAAACCACTCTGAACTCCACAGCTCTTGCAAGGGGCAATGATATTGTCTTTTTATTCCAATGTAACCTCCAGCACTCTTCCAAGGGGCATTGATATTGTCTTTTTATTCCACTGCAACTTCCACCTCTCTTCCAAGGGGCATTAAAACCGTCTTTTTAAGCTACTGTGACCTCCACGTCTCTTTCACGGGGCATTGATATTGTGTTTTTATTCCACTGTAACCTCCACCACTCTTCCAAGTGGCATTGATATTGTCTTTTTATTCCACTGGGACCTTCACCACTCTTCCAAGTGGCATTGATATTGTCTTTTTAATCCACTGCGACCTCCACCACTATTCCAAGGGGTATTATAACTGTATTGTTAAGCTGCTGTGACCTCTACGTCAATTCCAAGGTGCATTAAAACCATCAATTTAAACCACTTTGAACTCCTCAGCTCTTGCAAGAGGCATTGATATTGTCTTTTTATTCCACTGTAACCTCCACCACTCTTCCAAGGGGCTTTGAATTTGTCTTTTTAATCCACTGCGACATCCATCACTCTTCCAAGAAGCATTAAAACCGTCTTGTTTAGCTACTGTGACCTCCACGTCTTTTCCACTGTGCTTTAAAACCTTCTGGTTAAACCACTGTGAACTCCACAGCTCTTCCTAGGGGCATTGATATTGTCTTTTTATTCCACTGTAACCTCCACCACTCTTACAAGGGGCATTGATATTGTCTTTTTATTTTACTGCGACCTCCACCACTCTTCCAAGGATCATTAATATTGTCATTTTATTCCACTGCGACCTCCTCCACTCTTTCAAGGGTCATTGATATTGTCTTTTTATTCCACTGTAACCTCCACCACTCATCCAAGGTGCATTGATATTGTCTTTTTATTCCACTGCGACCTCCACCTCTCTTCCAAGGGGAATTGATATTATCTTTTTATTCCACTGCGACCTCCACCACTCTTCCAAGGATCATTAATATTGTCATTTTATTCCACTGCGACCTCCTCCACTCTTTCAAGGGTCATTGATATTGTCTTTTTATTCCACTGTAACCTCCACCACTCATCCAAGGTGCATTGATATTGTCTTTTTATTCCACTGCGACCTCCACCTCTCTTCCAAGGGGAATTGATATTGTCTTTTTATTCCACTGCGACCTCCACCACTCTTCCAAGGGGCATTAAAAGAGTCTTATTAAGCTTCTGTGACCTCCACGTCTCTTCCAAGGGGCATTAAACCGTCTGGTTAAACCACTCTGTACTCCACAGCTCATCCAAGAGGAATTGATGTTGTCTTTTTATTCGACTGTAACCTCCACCACTCTTCCAAGGGGCATTGATATTGTCTCTGTTTTCCACTGCGACCTCCACCATAGTGTTGAGCCACCCCCGTAGTGTTCGAGTTCGGTTCGGTTCGTCGAACACCCGTGTGTTCGCCGAACTGTTCATCGAACTGTTCGTCGAACACCTTCGAACACCGTTAAAACCAATTGCAGGCAAACAAAAACACATAGAAACACATAGAAAACACCTTCAAAGGTGTCCAAAAGCTGACAAACTGCTCAGAAGACACAACTAACACATGGAAAAGTGACAAGTACATATAGTCATGCGAAAAGAAAAGAGGTGGAGGAGTAAAAGGAGGGGGAGACACAGATATAGGCATGTCATGCCCTTCTAAAATCCAAAAAGTGAGAAGCCGACACGTTCAGTCCGCTCCTGCCCGTGCCACCTCCGCGTCGCCGGGTTTGTGCCAGAGCCGCGGTGAACCCTGATGGCCAGCCCCTCTCTCCCAATACTGGTGCCTGTCCGCTGGTGGGTCGAGCGAGCCCCCCTGTGGTGGAGGCAGCTCTAAGCTTTTTAATTTAAATTGTCTCTCTAATTTGAATGAATACACTTTAAATCCATTTACAAGGATCTATTGGAGGGCAAGTCTCATGCCAGCAGCCGCGTAATTCCAGCTCCAGTAGCGTCCACTAAAGCTGCTGCAGTTAAAAAGCTTTTATAAGGATCGAGCTCGGCTGTCCACCGCAAGGCATCCTACTGCCAGTCCCAGCCCCTATGCCTTGGGGTGCCTCCTGATGCTCTTCACTGAGTATCCCGTGGTCCCGAAGCATTTCCTTTGAAAAAATTAAGTGTCCAAACTACAGGTGGTGTAGCTTGGTTAACAGCCGGGATAATCCGCTGACTAGCAGACACTGCTACTAGGCACAAAGTATTTCCTGGGCTAGATGCAGTTAAAAATTTGTAATTAGATACTCTCGTTGGATGCTGAGAAAGCATTCCATAGAGTCTCCTGGCACGCCATATATGATTCTCTTAAAAAGCTTGGGGTAGGGGTCTAGGGGACCCTTTTATAGCCAAAATCACGGCCCTGTATCGCAATACGTCACCTAGGCTGAAGATAAATGGAACTGTAGCACCCTGAGGGCTCGGTTGCTACAGAGGTATTGCACCTCACCCAGAGGTGTGATATCTCACTCTCAGGTAAGGTTGTAGTGTGGATCAGGACCCGACACCTGCATGCATTACACCACATTGCCGTGGGGCAGGGCGACCAATATGCCCCTGAGATGGGCACGACAGTCCCTGTCCCTGGCTGGAGTGGGGGGAGGGAACACTGAGGAAGGGGAACCCTGTAGTGCAGGAGCAGGGAGGAAGCAGTTCCTGGGTGCATTGAGAAGGGAGTATAAAAGGTGGGCACCATCTTAGTTCAGTGCAGAGAAGTCTGAGCAGAAGTGGCAGGGAGCAGGGGCTCTGCATGAGCTCTGCTCCGGAGGCGGGCCTAGTAACAGAGGCCCAGGCCTGGAAGAGGGAGAAGGAAGGAAGAGGAGCGGAGAAGGCTCCAGGAACGAGGAACGAAGGGATCTCAGGGGTGTGGACGGGCGAGTCGCCACCGCACGCCCGAATCCACCTGCGTGGAGGGGTCAGGCCAAAGGGGGAGACCGGTCCCCGAAACTAGTGGAGGCAGGAAACGACCCTCAGCTAGAAACAGGAGGCTGTGACATTTTATGTGGCGCAGCCCCTCGCTACACCCGCTAGGAAGGCACCACATAGGGTCAGGGAAACTGGCGCCAAGTTTACCAAGAGGAGGCCCGAGGCAGCCGGACAGAAGGGTTGGTAAGAAAGGCCAGACAAAGGACACACAAAGGGGGTCCTGTGAAGCGCTCCAAAGTTATCTGGGAGTTGTCTGAGCCCCTCACCTGGTGAGCACAGTACGACGTGGGCAGCCGTTACCTGCAGACGTGGTCTGGATAATAAGAAATGTGAGTAAAGGCCCTGAACTGCATCACTGACTCCGTGTCATTACTGCTGCTGCCCTGCACCATCACCCCCATCCTCCGCATACACTGCCCTGAGGCTATACTCCTCCCGTGGGGAGTTATGCTACGCTCTGCTGCACCCACAACACCAGCCTCAGCGGTCTGCCCTGGAGCGGCGGTTCACTCTGACCGCAATCCACGGGTGGCGTAGTCGGACATTTAAACATCAAAACCACATAAATAGTTCCGCCACTGGTTTGACTGCCCTGAGCCACGGAACCGGGTTGCCGCCACGGAGACTACAACCACCAGCATCCACCAAAAAGGGTCCGGCTCCGGGTGTCCCAAGGCCCAGGGGGCACGTCAGAACATTTTCATCACCTTTCACAATCACCAATGGGACAAGGCAGGGATGTTCTCTGTCCCCTCTCTTATACATCCTAGTGACGGAGCACCTGCTCTCATCAATTCGCCATAACCCCAATATTAGGTGGATTGAGGTGGGAGGCACCGAGTACAAGTGCTCTCTATTTGCTGATGATGTCCTAGTATATATCACTCAATCACATATATCCATCCATGCTGTTATGGCTGAAATAGATCACTTTGTTACATGGTCAAATTTTAAAATCAATGCAGCGAAGTCTGAGGCCCTCGATGTCTCCCTCCCCAAATCCATATAGGATTCCATCCAGTCCAACTTTCCCTTTGCCTGGCCTTCACAGGGTATCAAATACTTAGGAATTCCTATTCATAGAGACCTCTCCCATCTATGTTATCTTAATGTTGGGCCCTTTATTGAACAACTCCATACAGACCACGGTTGGCAAGTTAGAACTGTAAGATTCACTACGTGAACCACTGGTGTTTTGTGGAAAAGCACATGTACACTGTGTTCCAAATTATTATGCAAAAAGTGTTTAGGAGTGATAAGGGAAGAATTTGTTTGTTTGTCAGTTAAACTCATTGATGGTGATGTGTGTCAGGGCTCTTTATATCACTGTAAGCAATTGCAGACACCTGTGCTAATTAGTTTGGCAGGTGTGTCCAATGAAAGGCAAGACTACTTAAGAAGGCTGTCTCACATTATTAAGCAGCCTACATTTTCTGCCAAAATGGGAAAGAAAAAGGATGTATCGGCTGCTGAGAAGCAACAAATTGTGGAGTGTTTAGGTCAAGGCATGACTACAATCAACATTGTGCGATGATCAGGATGAAGTGTCTTGGCAATCAAGAAGTATGTAGCTGATTCACAGTACACACGTGTGCGTGCTGATAAGGGCAAATTGAGGACTCTTTCCTACAGGCAATTACGTCAGGTTGAAAGAGCAGCGGCAAAAAAGCCTTGTCATAGCAGCAGACAAGTTTTTGAAGCTGCTTGTGCCTCCAACGTCCCCCGAACAACAAGATGCAGGGTCCTTCAGAGGTTTGCAGCTGTGCATACGCCATCCTGTCGACCTCCTCTATCCACTTCACACAAGCAGAAACTGCTCCAGTGGGCCAAACATTACATGAAGACTGATTTCAAAACTGTTTTGTTCACGGATGAGTGCCGTGCAGCGCTCGATGGTCCAGATGGATGGAGTGGAGGATGGCTGGTTGATGGACACCCCACGCAAACACGGCTACAGCGCCAACAAGGAGGAGGTGGAGTAATGTTTTGGGCTGGAATCATGGGGAGAGAGATTGTCGGCCCCTTTAGGATCCCTGAAGGCGCTAAAGATGAACTCCATAATATATGTGGATTTTCTCAAACAGCACTTCCTGCCATGGTTCAAGAAGAAGAACCGTGTATTTCACAGCAAGATCATTTTTCTGCATGATAATGCACCATCTCATGCTGCACATAAAACATCTGCATCTCTGGCTGATATGGGCATAAAAGGGGACAAACTTATGGTGCGACCCCCATGCTCCCCTGACCTCTACCCCATTCAGAACCTTTGGAGCATCATTAAAAGGAGTGTCTATGATGGCGGGAGGCAGTTCACATCTAAGCAACAGCTCTGGGAGGGTATTCTGTCCTCATGCAAAACAATTGAAGCAGAAACCATCCAAAACCTGACAAATTCAATGGACGAGAGAGTTCAGAAGCTCCTATGTGAAAGGGGTCCTATGTGAAAATGTAACATCACCTAGAATAAAGTTTTGAGTTGAAAACTGTTTGATTTCAGTTTCTAACAACCTGCTAATGCTTATAATTTCAAAAATGACCATTTTTTTGGTCTTTATTAAAATGAAAAGGTTGATCGAAAAGTTTGGGGGATCTAAGAGTGTGGCAACCCAGTAGTCATGATTACTTCGAATTCTGACAATATGAGGGTCATGCTGCAGGTAGTGCAGCAAGAAGGCACTTATGTGTCTTGCGCATCTCGGAGCCCCAAAATTATTTTCCGGGCTAGATGCAGCTAAAAATTATTATTAATTTTAAATCTGGTGAAGCTTTAGTATAGATGGCCTAATAGGATCAGTGCTGTACACTGCTACAAAGCCCAAATTATTTTCCAGTCAAGATACAGATAAACATGATTAGTAATTTTAAATCTGGTGGAGCTTATTATAGATGGCCTAATAGAATCAGTGCTGCACACTGCTACAAAGCCCAAATTATTTTCCAGCCAAGATACAGATAAACATGATTAGTAATTTGAAAGCTTAAAACGGTTGGTAGGGTGATTTTAACCAATCATCAAGCTTTTACTCTCCCCAGGATGACACAGGGGTAGAAAAGTCGTTTCGGATCCATGATTTGTTCATCTTTATGAACGTGAGTCTGTCTACATTATCAGTGGAGAGCCGCGTGCGCTTATCTGTCAGCACACCACCAGCAGCGCTGAACACACGTTCAGACAGAACGCTGGCTGTGGGTCATGACAAGATCTCCAAGGCGTAAGTGGCTAGCTCTGGCCATTTATCCAGATTGGAAGCCCAAAAAGAGCAAGGGTCCAGTGACACAGTCGTGGCTTCAATGTTTACTTGGAGATACTCCTGTACCATCGTCTCTAGGCGTTGACTATGTGTCAGACTTCTTGTCTCCTGTGGCCTTGCAAAGGATGGGCTAAAAAAGTGGTGAAATGATTCCGCAAAATTGATGTTACCAGCAGATACTGTGGTTCTGTTACGGTTTGAGTGCTGAACACTTGACGGTCCCACGGTTGGCAAGTTGGAACTGTGAGATTCACTACGTGCACCACTGGTATTTTGTGGAAAAGCACATGTAAGATTCTGCAACAGTCTCTGCTGATACTCCTGCATGCGTGCATCCCTTTCTATGGCAGGAATAATTTCTGCAAATTTACTTTTGTACCGGGGATCTAACAGTGTGGCAACCCAGTAGTCAGGATTATTTCTAATTCTCACAATTCGAGGGTCATGTTGCAGGTAGTGCAGCAAGAAGGCACTCATGTGTGTTGCGCATCCAGGAGCACCAAGTCCCTGTTGTGTTGGTGGCGAGGTAACAATCATGCTTCCTTCCTCTGTCCTCTCCCCCCAACCTCGCACAACAGAAATGTGATCAAGGTCTCCCTCATCTGATGAGTCTTCCATCAGTTCGTCCTCCACTTCTTCCTGGGCTCCTGCACCTTCCTCACTAGTTTGGCTGCTACCATGCGCCCTGGTAAAACCATCTCCCCCACCCTCACATGCCTGCCGCCTTGGTGCTGCCGACCGTCTGGACCTTGCAGATGTTAGCCCTTCCGCATACAACTCCTCCTCCTCTACTTCCTCCACCTCCTCTTGTGCCACCACCTGACTCCGAATTCTGTTTAACATGTGCTCCAGCATGTAAATCACCGGAATAGTCATGCTGATAATGGCATCGTCAGCACTAAACATCTTCGTCGCCATTTCAAAACTGTGCAGAAGGGTGCATAGGTCCCTGATCTGAGACCACTCCTCCAGCGTGATTTGCCCCACCTCTGGATCTCGTTGGCCCAGGCTATACGTCAGAACGTATTGCACCAGGGCTTGTCGGTGCTGCCACAGTCGCTGCAACATGTGCACAGTTGAATTCCACCGGGTAGGCACATCGCATTTTAGCCGGTGAAGTGGCAGGCCCAACGACTTCTGTAGAGATGTAAGTCGCTGAGCTGCGGGATGCGAACGGCGAAAGTGAGCACACAGCGACCGTGCCCTCTGCAGAAGGCCATCTAGTCTGGGATAGTGGGCTAAAAATTGCTGGACAACCAGGTTCAACACGTGAGCCATACAAGGCACGTGTGTGACATTGCCCCGGCGAAGGGCCGCACCCAGGTTTGCAGCATTGTCGCACACGGCCTTCCCTGGTTTCAGGTCCAGTGGAGACAACCATTCATGAAATTGCTTCTCCAGAGCTGACCACAACTCCTCAGCTGTGTGACTCACATTTCCCAGACATTTCAATGTAAAAACCGCCTGATGACGTTGAGCCCTACTGCCAGCATAGTAAGGAGGTGTGCAGGATCCCTTCTGCGCAGTTAGAAAGCTTGTGGCATGACCAGACAGGCTTTGGGTGCAGGTGGAAGACCGAGAGGAGGTTGAGGAGGCAGAAGCAGTGGAGGAACTTTGACATAAAGAGGATTGACGCACAACTCGTGGGGACGGCAATACTTGGACAGCAGCCCCTTGTCCTGCTGTCACCATAGTTACCCAGTGCCCAGTCAGCGACATGTAACGCCCCTGTCCATGCCTACTCGTCCAAGTGTCTGTGGTGAAATGCACCCTGTCACACACAGAGTTTCTCAAAGAAGCGGTGATGTTGTGTGCGACATGCTGGTGGAGCATGGAAGTAGTGCCGACTGGGCATCTGGTACTGGGGCACTGCGACGGACATAAGGTCTCGAAAATCCTCTGTGTCCACCAGGCGGAAAGGCAGCATTTCTGTAGCCAAGAGCTTGCAGATGGTGAAATTCAACCTCTTAGCTTTCTCATGGCTAGGAGGAAATGGTCTTTTACTTGTCCACATCTGAGGGACCGAGGGCTGGCTATTGTGCTTAGACAGGGTTGATAAGGGTGTCCCCGGCAAATTGCCGGTCTGTGAGGAAGATGCAGGCGGACATGTTAGGTTGCCTTGATCCAAAGGTGGTGCTATCGATGTCGGACAGCGCTCAACACCAGCTGGTGTTACCACCTCCAAAGAAAATGATGACCTGCCAATCACGCTGGCTGTTGCGGGTAAAGAGGTGGCAGGTCTGCGCCCAAAAACAGGTGTGACTGCTGTCCCCCCAGTCACAGAGGATGAAGAGGCCGCGGATGCACAAGATATGGCAGACGGTGGTTGGCCCGGCCGGCTAGGCCGCATTGTAGCACACTGAGCTTCCCACTGCAACTTATGCTTCATGTCCATGTGCCGGTTCATGCATGAAGTACTCAAACTATGTATTTTTTGGCCTCTACTTAGCTTTTGCTGACAAATGTTACAGATAACACGAGTTGGGTCATCTTTATCGATCTGAAAAAATGCCCAGGCTATGCAAGGCTTAGCACCCATGCGACCTGAAGAGCCACCACGACTTGTGGTGAGAGGCAGAGTTGTGTTTGAGGATGCAGTTGTTGACGTGCTTCCAGTACTACGTCTCTGTCCAAGAAGGCGCAACCTGACCTCGTCGTCACTAGCATCTTCCTCCACCTCCTCTGCTGACCTCATCTCTTGGCTGACTGTGGGTTGACAGTAAGTGGGATCTCCAACCTCATCATCATCACCCTGTGCGTTATCACACCCGTCGTCCTCAGAGCCAACCTGTTCCTGCCCTGACAAAAAACTAAAGTTGTCGCTCCAATCAGGTATTTGAGTCTTATCATCGTCTTCCTCATTGTCTCCACCAACAGGAGTTACAGTTTGGGAATGAGGGTCTACATTATGGTCAGAACCTTCTGCGTCTGGTCCTGGATCCGACTCATAAAGATTCTGGGCATCAGTGCAGATCATTTCCTCGTCTGGATTCACAGAAGCGCTGGAGTCGACCTCTGTTTCCCAGGCTATAGTATGAGTAAACAGCTCTGCAGACTCAACCATCTGTTCTACCTCATACTCAGACGGGCAGCTGGAGATTTGGGAGCTGTGAGGAAGCAAGTGCGATTGGGGTGACACCTTTGAGGACTGGAGTATTTGTGATGTTGAAGTTGATGTGGAGGAGAGCCCACTTAAAGGAGCACTTGATATCCGTTGAAGAACCTGCTGTTTTTGTGCCTCATCTGGAATTTGTAGCGATTGGCGTGGCCATAAGAAAGGGATCTTATCACATTGTCCGCTAAAAGAAGTAGACATTTTAGTTTGGCTGGAAGATGGTCTTTCTTCTGCAGATGTTACTGTTGCTTTAACACCTACCCCACGGACACAACCTTTTTTCCCCTTCCCAACACGCCTATTCCCCTTTCCACCAGCAGCAGGCCTTTTTCCACTCATTTTGGTGGTTAACTAATTCACAACTCTGGAGTTGTTTGCACAAAAAAACAATGGATGGGAACCGAGCAGAGCTGAGTAGCCAAACTGTGATATTAGGCCAAAACTATTGGCTGGGTTAGATGCAGAAAAAAATTATATTCAATTTGCAACCTGATGGAGGTCAGTATAGATGGACTAATAGAGAAAGTCCCACACACTGCTAGAAGGCCAAATATTTTTTCAGAGCTAGATGCAGATAAAAATTATTTTTAATTTGCAACCTGATGGAGGTCAGTATAGATGGACTAATAGAGAAAGTCCCACACACTGCTAGAAGGCCAAATATTTTTTCAGAGCTAGATGCAGATAAAAATTATTTTTAATTTGCAACCTGATGGAGGTCAGTATAGATGGACTAATAGAGAAAGTCCCACACACTGCTAGAAGGCCAAATATTTTTTCAGAGCTAGATGCAGATAAAAATTATTTTTAATTTGCAAACTGATGGAGGTCAGTATAGATGGACTAATAGAGAAAGTCCCACACACTGCTAGAAGGCCAAATATTTTTTCAGAGCTAGATGCAGATAAAAATTATTTTTAATTTGCAACCTGATGGAGGTCAGTATAGATGGACTAATAGAGAAAGTCCCACACACTGCTAGAAGGCCAAATATTTTTTCAGAGGTAGATGCAGAATAAAATATATTCAGTTTGCAACCTGATGGAGGTCTGTATAGATGGATTAATAGAACAAGTCCCACACACAGCTAGAAGCCCAATATTTTTTCAGAGGTAGATGCAGAAAAAAATATATTCAGTTTGCAACCTGATGGAGGTCAGTATAGATGGACTAATACAACAAGTCCCACACACAGCTAGAAGCCCAATATTTTTTCAGAGGTAGATGCAGAAAAAAATATATTCAGTTTGCAACCTGATGGAGGTCTGTATAGATGGATTAATAGAACAAGTCCCACACACAGCTAGAAGCCCAATATTTTTTCAGAGGTAGATGCAGAAAAAAATATATTCAGTTTGCAACCTGATGGAGGTCAGTATAGATGGACTAATACAACAAGTCCCACACACAGCTAGAAGCCCAATATTTTTTCAGAGGTAGATGCAGAAAAAAATATATTCAGTTTGCAACCTGATGGAGGTCTGTATAGATGGATTAATAGAACAAGTCCCACACACAGCTAGAAGCCCAATATTTTTTCAGAGGTAGATGCAGAAAAAAATATATTCAGTTTGCAACCTGATGGAGGTCAGTATAGATGGACTAATACAACAAGTCCCACACACAGCTAGAAGCCCAATAGTTTTTCAGAGGTAGATGCAGAAAAAAATATATTCAGTTTGCAACCTGATGGAGGTCTGTATAGATGGATTAATAGAACAAGTCCCACACACAGCTAGAAGCCCAATATTTTTTCAGAGGTAGATGCAGAAAAAAATATATTCAGTTTGCAACCTGATGGAGGTCAGTATAGATGGACTAATACAACAAGTCCCACACACAGCTAGAAGCCCAATAGTTTTTCAGAGGTAGATGCAGAAAAAATATATTCAGTTTGCAACCTGATGGAGGTCTGTATAGATGGATTAATAGAACAAGTCCCACACACAGCTAGAAGCCCAATATTTTTTCAGATGTAGATGCAGAAAAAAATATATTCAGTTTGCAACCTGATGGAGGTCAGTATAGATGGACTAATACAACAAGTCCCACACACAGCTAGAAGCCCAATATTTTTTCAGAGGTAGATGCAGAAAAAAATATATTCAGTTTGCAACCTGATGGAGGTCTGTATAGATGGATTAATACAACAAGTCCCACACACAGCTAGAAGCCCAATATTTTTTCAGAGGTAGATGAAGAAAAAAATATATTCAGTTTGCAACCTGATGGAGGTCAGTATAGATGGACTAATACAACAAGTCCCACACACAGCTAGAAGCCCAATATTTTTTCAGAGCTAGATGCAGAAAAAAATTATATTCAATTTGCAACCTGATGGAGGTCAGTATAGATGGACTAATAGAATGATGCTATGCCCAAAAGATTTTACTTCACTAGGTGCAGTAAAAAACTGGTATTCTATACACGGGTCTTATATCTTGCAACACAGATAGGCTACTCCACTGACTAACACACTCTGCAATAGGCCAAAAAGGATTAGCTTTGCTAGATTCAGCCAAATGCTGTGAAAAAAACTTGCACAGCACTGGCACAGACCTGCCTGGCAAAAACTGATAGGAACTGATGTAACCTAGTCCTGAAAAGGACTCCAATTACAATTAGTCTTTACTCCCACAATCTATCTATTTAAGAGCACAGACCTGCCTGATAAAAGTCGTAGGAAATGCTGTAACCTAGTCCTTAAAAGGACTGCAATCACAACCATTCCCTACTCACAAGCTATCTGTAGATTTGTGCGAAAATTGGCTTGAAATTAACAAGGTATAGCGCACACAGCAACAGCGGTGCCGTCTAACACGCAGCTGCAGCAGTGAGAAAATGGTGGCGACGGGGAAAATGGCTTGGTCTTATAGGGCAAGGACATGTGACATACACTGCCAATGACACATGCCCTTGCTTGTGTGAAAAAAAGCACTTCGCTCCGTGTGTGCGCTGCTGATAGGCTGACAGATTGCACCTCCCCACTGTAAATGCGGGAAAGAGAAAAAAAAAATGGAGATCTTCATTGTTCCTGCAGAGATCCATCCCCTGCCCCTCCCCCCACCCCGCTGTACACTCAAACTGCGTATTAACATTAATTTTCATCATTACTGAGAAAAAATCCAGTTATGATTTTGGTGCACGAACAGTTATCGAACATAATCTCGAACAGCCGAATTTTTCTCAAATTGTTCGTGTTCGCCGAACGGCTCGAACACCCCCCAAAACAGCTCGAATTTGAGATTGGCAAACAGTTCGAGTAGAACAACGCTCATCTCTACTCCACCACTCTTCCTAGGGGCTTTGATATTGTCTTTTTATCCATTGCGACCTCCACCACTCTTCCAATGGGCATTTAAACCGTCTAGTTATGCTACTGTGAGCTCCACGTCCCTTCCACGGGGCATTGATATTGTCTTTTTCTTCCATTGCGACCTCCACCGCTCTTCCAAGGGGCATTAAAACCGTCTTGTTAAGCTACTGTGACCTCCAAGTCTCTTCCAAGGGGCATTAAAACTCTCTGGTTAAACCGCTCTGAGCTCCACAGCTCTTCCAAGGGGCATTGACAATGTCTTTTTATTCCATTGTAAAGTTCTGCACTCTTCCAAGTGCATTGAGTTTGTCTTTTTATTCCACCGCGACTTCCACAACTCTTCCAATGGGCATTGTTATTGTCTTTTTAATCCCCTGCAAACTCCAACACTCTTCCAAGGGGAATTAAAACCGTCTTGTTAAGCTACTGTGACCTCCACGTCCCTTCCACGGGGCATTGATATTGTTTTTAAATTCCACTGCGACCTCCACCACTCTTCCAAGGGGCATTGATATTGTCTTTTTAATCCACTGCGAACACCACCACTCTTCCAAGAGGCATTAAAACCGTCTTGTTATGCTACTGTGACGTCGACTTCTCTTCCACGGGGCATTAAAATCATCTGGTTAAACCTCTCTGAACTCCACATCTCTTCCACGGGGTATTGGTATTGTATTTTTATTCCACTGTAACCTCCACCAATCTTCCAAGGGGCATTGATATTGTTTTTTCATTCCACTGCGACCTCCATCACTCTTCCAAGGGGAATTAAAACCATCTTGTTAAGTTACTGTGACCTCCACGTCCCTTCCACGGGGCATTGATATTGTCTTTTTATTCCACTGCGACCTCCACCACTCTTCCAAGGGGCACTGTTATTGTCTTTTTAATCCCCTGCAACCTCCACCACTCTTTCAAGGGGCATTAAAACCGTGTTGTTAAGCTACTGTGAACTCCACGCCCCTTCCACGGGGAATTGATATTGTCTTTTTATTCCACTGCGACCTCCACCACTCTTCCAAGGGGCATTGATATTGTCTTTGTAATCCACTGCGAACTCCACCGCTCTTCCAAGGGGCATTAAAACCGTCTTATTAAGCTATTGTGACCTACACATCTCTTCCACGGTGCATTGATATTGTCTTTTTATTTAACTGTAACCTCCACCACTGTTCCAAGGGGCATTGATATTGTCTTTAAATTCCACTGTATCCTCCATCACTCTTCCATGGGGCATTGATATTGTTTTTTATTCAACTGTAACCTCCACCACTCTTCCAAGGGGCATTGATATTGTCTTTTTATTCCACTGCGAACTCCACCACTCTTCCAAGGGGCATTCATATTGACTTTTTAATCCACTGCGACCTCCACCACTCTTCCAAGGGGCATTAAAACCGTCTTGTTAAGCTACTGTCACCTCCACGTCCCTTCCAAGGGGCATTAATACCGTCAATTTAAACCACTCTGAACTCAACAGCTCTTGCAAGTGGCATTGATATTGTCTTTTTATTCCAATGTAACCTCCAGCACTCTTCCAAGGGGCATTGATATTGTCTTTTTATTCCACTGTAACCTCCACCACTCTTCAAAGTGGCATTGATATTGTCTTTTTATTCCACTGGGTCCTTCACCACTCTTCCAAGTGGCATTGATATTGTCTTTTTAATCCACTGCAACCTCCACCACTCTTCAAAGGGGCATTAAAACAGTCTTGATAAGCTATTGTGACCTCCACGTCTCTTCCAAGGGGCATTAAAGCATCTGGTTAAACCACTCTGTACTCCACAGCTCTTCCAAGAGGCATTGATATTGTCTTTTTATTCGACTGTAACCTCCACCACTCTTCCAAGGGGCATTGATATTGTCTCTGTTTTCCACTGCGACATCCACCACTCTTCCAAGGGGCTTTGATATTGTATTTTTATTCCACTGTAACCTCCACCACTCTTCCAAGGGGCATTGATATTGTCTTTTTATTTTACTGCGACCTCCACCACTCTTCCAAGGATCATTAATATTGTCTTTTTATTCCACTGCGACCTCCACCACTCTTCCAAGGGTCATTGATATTGTCTTTTTATTCCACTGTAACCTCCACCACTCTTCCAAGGGGCAATGATATTGTCTTTTTATTCCACTGAGACCTCCACCACTCTTTCAAGGGGCATTAAAAGAGTCTTGTTAAGCTACTGTGACCTCCACGTCTCTTCCAAGGGGCATTAAACAGTCTGGTTAAACCACTCTGCACTCCACAGCTCTTCCAAGAGGCATTGATATTGTCTTTTTATTCGACTGTAACCTCCACCACTGTTCCAAGGGGCATTAATATTGTCTCTGTTTTACACTGCGACCTCCACCACTCTTCCAAGGGGCTTTGATATTGTCTTTTTGTCCATTGCGACCTCCACCACTCTTCCAATGGGCATTAAAACCATCTTGTTATGCTACTGTGAGCTCCACATCCCTTCCACGGGGCATTGATATTGTCTTTTTATTCCATTGCGACCTCCACCACTCTTCCAAGGGGCATTAAAACCGTCTTGTTAAGCTACTGTGACCTCCAAGTCTCTTCCAAGGGGCATTAAAACCGTCTGGTTAAACCGCTCTGAGCTCCACAGCTCTTCCAAGGGGCATTGACAATGTCTTTTTATTCCATTGTAACCTTCTGCACTCTTCCAAGTGCATTGATATTGTCTTTTTTTTCCTCTGCGACGTCCACGACTCTTCCAAGTGGCATTAAAATCATCTTGTTAAGCTACTGTGACCTCCAAGTTTCTTACACAGGGCATTGATATTGTCTTTTTATTGCACTGTAACCTCCACCACTCTTCCAGATGGCATTGAAATTGTCTTTTTATTGCACTGTGACCTCCACCTTTCTTCCAAGGGGTATTGATATTGTCTTTTTATTCCACTGCGACCTCCACCACTCTCCTAAGGGGCATTGATATTGTCTTTTAAATCCACAACGATCTCCACCACTCTTCCAAGGGGCATTAAAACAGTCTTGTTAAGCTACTGTGACCTCCTCGTCTCTTCCAAGGGGCATTAAAACCTTCTGGTTAAACACTCTGAACTCCACAGCTCTTACAAGAGGCATTGATATTGTCGTTTTATTCGACTGTAACAACCACCACTCTTCCAAGCAGCATTGATATTGTATTTTTATTCCACTGCGACCTCCATCACTCTTCCAAGGGGCAATAATATTGTCTTTTTAATCCACTGCGACCTCCACCACTCTTCCAAGGGGCATTGATATTGTCTTTTTAATCAACGGTAACCTCCACGTCTCTTCCAAGGGGCATTAAAACAGTCAGTTTAAACCACTCTGAACTCCACAGCTCTTCCAAGGAGCACTGGTATTGTCTTTTTATTGCACTCTAACCTCCACCACTTTTCCAAGGGGCATTGACATTGTCTATTTATTCCACTGCAACCTCCACCACTCTTCCAAGGGGCATAAACACCATCTTGTTAAGCTACAGTGACCTCCACAACTCTTCCATGGGGTATTGATATTGTCTTTTTATTCCACTCTAACCTCCACCACTCTTCCAAGGGGTATTGATTTTGTCTTTTTATTCCACTGCGACCTCTACCACTCTTCCAATGGGCATTGATATTGTCTTTTTAATCCACTGCTACCTCCACCACTCTTCCAAGGGGCATTATAGGTGTCTTGTTTAGCTACTGTCATGTCCATGTCTATTCCACGGGGCATTGATATTGTCTTTTTATTCCACTGTAACCTCCACCACTCTTCCAAGTGGCATTGACATTGTCTTTTTATTCCACTGTGACTTCCACCTCTCTTCTAAAGGGCATTGAAATTGTCTTTTTAATCCACTGCGTCCTCCACCACTCTACCAAGGGGCGTTAAAACAGTCTTGTTAAGGTACTGCGACCTCCACGTCTCTTCAAAGGGGCTTTAAAACCATCTGTTTAAACCACTCTGAACTCCACAGCTCTTCCAAGGGGCATTGATATTGTCTTTTTATTCCACTGTAACCTCCACCACTCTTCCAAGGGGCATTGATTTTGTCTTTTTATTCCACTGCGACCTCCACAACTCTTCCAATGGGCATTGTTATTGTCTTTTTAATCCCCTGCAACCTCCACCACTCTTCCAAGGGGAATTAAAACCGTCTTGTTAAGCTACTGTGACCTCCACCTCCCTTCCACGGGGCATTGATATTGTCTTTTTATTCCACTGCGACCTCGACCCCTCTTCCAAGGGGCATTAAAACCATATTGTTAAGCTCTAGTGAACTCCACATCTCTTCCACAGGGCATTGATATTGTCTTTTCATTCCACTGTAATCTCCACCAATCTTCCAAGGGGCATTGATATTGTTTTTTAATTCCACTGCGACCTCCATTACTCTTCCAAGGGGCATTAAAATAGTCTTGTTAAGTTACTGTGACCTCCATGTCTCTTCAAAGGAGCGTTAAAACAGTCTGGTTATACCACTCTGAACTCCACAGCTCTTCCAAGGGGCATTATTATTGTCTTTTTATTCCACTGTAACCTCCACCATTCTTCCAAGGGGCATTGATATTGTCTTTTTATTCCACTGCTACCTCAACCAGTCCTCCAAGAGGCATTAAAACCGTCTTGTTAAGCTACTGTGACCTCCACGTCTCTTCCACGGGGCATTGAAATTGTCTTTTTATTCCACTGTAACCTCCACCACTCTTCCAAGGGGCATTTATATTGTCTTTTTATTCCTCTGCGACCTCCACCACTGTTCCAAGGGGCATTAAGATGATCTTATTAAGCTACAGTGACCTCCACAACTCTTCCATGGGGCATTGATATTGTTTTTTTATTCCACTGTAAACTCTACCACTCTTCCAAGGGGCATTGATTTTGTCTTTTTATTCCACTGCGACCTCTACCACTCTTCCAATGGGCATTGGTATTGTCTTATTAATCCACTACAACCTCCGCCACTCTTCAAAGGTGCATTAAAGACGTCTTGTTAAGCTACTGTCACATCCATGTCTATTCCACGGGGCATTGATATTGTCTTTTTATTCCACTGTAACCTCCACCACTCTTCCAAGTGGCATTGTCATTGTCTTTTTATTCCTCTGCGACGTCCACGACTCTTCCAAGGGGCATTAAAACCGTCTTGTTAAGCTACTGTGACCTCCAAGTTTCTTAAACAGGACATTGATATTGTCTTTTTATTGCATTGTAACCTACACCACTCTTCCATGGGGCATTGATATTGTCTTTTTATTCCACTGTGACCTCCACATATCTTCCAAGGGGCATTGATATTGTCTTTTTATTCCACTGCGACCTCCACCACTCTCCTAAGGGGCATTGATATTGTCTTTTAAATCCACAACGATCTCCACCACTCTTCCAAGGGGCATTAAAACAGTCTTGCTAAGCTACTGTGACCTCCTCGTCTCTTCCAAGTGGCATTAAAACTTTCTGGTTAAACACTCTGAACTCCACAGCTCTTACAGGAGGCATTGATATTGTCGTTTTATTCGACTGTAACATCCACCACTCTTCCAAGCGCCGTTGATTTTGTCTTTTTATTCCACTGCGACCTCCACTACTCTTCCAAGGGGCATTGATATTGTATTTTTAATCAACTGCGACCTCCACCTCTCTTCCAAGGGGCATTAAAACCGTCTTGTGAAGCTACTGTGATCTCCAAGTCCCTTCCACGGGGCATTGATATTGTCTTTTTATTCCACTGCGACCTCCACCACTCTTCCAAGGGGCATTGATATTGTCTTTTTAATCCACTGCGACCTCCACCACTCTTCCAAGGGGCATTGATATTGTCTTTTTAATCCATGGTGACCTCCACGTCTCTTCCAAGGGGCATTAAAACCGTCAATTTAAACCACTCAGAACTCCACAGCTCTTCCAAGGAGCACTGGTATTGTCTTTTTCTTCAACTCTAACCTCCACCACTTTTCCAAGGGGCATTGACATTGTCTATTTATTCTACTGCGACCTCCACCACTCTTCAAACGGGCATAAACACCATCTTGTTAAGCTACAGTGACCTCCACAACTCTTCCATGGGTCATTGATATTGTCTTTTTATTCCACTCTAACCTCCACTACTCTTCCAAGGGGCATTGATTTTGTCTTTTTATTCCACTGCGACCTCTACCACTCCTAAAATGGGCATTGATAATGTGTTTTTAATCCACTGCTACCTCCACCACTCTTCCACGGGGCATTAAAGCCGTCTTGTTTAGCTACTGTCACGTCCATGTCTATTCCACGGGGCATTGATATTGTCTTTTTATTCCACTGTAACTTCCACCACTCTTCCAAGTGGCATTGACATTGTCTTTTTATTCCACTGTGACTTCCACCTCTCTTCTAAGGGGCATTGATATTGTCTTTTTAATCCACTGCGACCTCCACCACTCTACCAAGGGGCGTTAAAACAGTCTTGTTAAGCTACTGCGACCTCCAAGTCTCTTCCAAAGGGCATTAAAACCGTCTGTTTAAACCACTCTGAACTCCACAGCTCTTCCAAGGGGCATTGATATTGTCTTTTTATTCCACTGTAACCTCCACCACTCTTCCATGGGGCATTGATTTTGTCTTTTTATTCCACTGTGACCTCCACAACTCTTCCAATGGGCATTGTTATTGTCTTTTTAATCCCTTGCAACCTCCACCACTCTTCCAAGGGAAATTAAAACCGTCTTGTTAAGCTACTGTGACCTCCACGTCCCTTCCACGGGTCATTGATATTATCTTTTTATTCCACTGCAACCTCCACCACTCTTCCAAGGGGCATTAAAACCATATTGTTAAGCTATAGTGACCTCCACATCTCTTCCACGGGGCACTGATATTGTCTTTTCATTCCACTGTAACCTCCACCAATCTTCCAAGGGGCATTGATATTGTTTTTTAATTCCGCTGCGACCTCCATTGCTCTTCCAAGGGGCATTAAAATCGTCTTGTTAAGTTACTGTGACCTCCACGTCTCTTCCCAGGAGCGTTAAAACAGTCTGGTTACACCACTCTGAACTCCACAGCTCTTCCAAGGGGCATTATTATTGTCTTTTTATTCCACTGTATCCTCCACCATTCTTCCGAGGAGCATTGATATTGTCTTTTTATTCCACTGCTACCTCCACCAGTCCTCCAAGAGGCATTAAAACCGTCTTGTTAAGCTACTGTGACCTCCACGTCTCTTCCACGGGGCATTGAAATTGTCTTTTTATTCCACTGTAACCTCCACCACTCGTCCAAGGGGCATTGATATTGTCTTTTTATTCCACTGCGACCTCCACCACTCTTCCAAGGGGCATTCAGACCATCTTGTTAAGCTACAGTGACCTCCACAACTCTTCCATGGGGTACTGATATTGTTTTTTTATTCCACTGTAACCTCCACCACTCTTCCAAGGGGCATTGATTTTGTCTTTTTATTCCACTGCGACCTCTACCACTCTTCCAATGGGCATTGATATTGTCTTATTAATCCACTGCAACCTTCACCACTCTTCAAAGGTGCATTAAAGCCGTCTTGTTAAGCTACTGTCACTTCCATGTCTATTCCACGGGGCATTGATATTGTCTTTTTATTCCACTGTAACCTCCACCACTGTTCCAAGTGGCATTGACATTGTCTTTTTATTCCTCTGCGACGTCCACGACTCTTCCAAGGGGCATTAAAACCGTCTTGTTAAGCTACTGTGACCTCCAAGTTTCTTAAACAGGACATTGATATTGTCTTTTTATTGCACTGTAACCTCCACCACTCTTCCAAGGGGCATTGATATTGTCTTTTTATTCCACTGTGACCTCCACCTATCTTCCAAGGGGCATTGATATTGTCTTATTATTCCACTGCGACCTCCACCACTCTCCTAAGGGGCATGGATATTGTCTTTTAAATCCACAACGATCTCCACCACTCTTCCAAGGGGCATTAAAACAGTCTTGTTAAGCTACTGTGACCTCCTCGTCTCTTCCAAGGGGCATTAAAACCGTCTCTTTAAACACTCTGAACTCCACAGCTCTTACAAGAGGCATTGATATTGTCATTTTATTCGACTGTAACATCCACCACTCTTCCAAGCGGCATTGATATTGTCTTTTTATTCCACTGCGACCTCCACCACTCTTCCAAGGGGCATTGATATTGTATTTTTAATCAACTGCGACCTCCACCTCTCTTCCAAGGGGCATTAAAACCGCCTTGTGAAGCTAATGTGACCTCCAACTCCCTTCCACGGGGCATTGATATTGTCTTTTTATTCCACTGCGACCTCCACCACTCTTCCAAGGGGCATTGATATTGTCTTTTTAATCCACTGCGACCTCCACCACTCTTCCAAGGGGCATTGGTATTGTATTTTTAATTCACGGTGACCTCCACGTCTCTTCCAAGGGGCATTGAAACCGTCAATTTAAACCACTCTGAACTCCACAGCTCTTCCAAGGAGCACTGGTATTGTCTTTTTATTCCACTCTAACCTCCACCACTTTTCCAAGGGGCATTGACATTGTCTATTAATTCTACTGCGACCTCCACCACTCTTCAAAGGGGTATAAACAACATCTTGTTAAGCTACAGTGACCTCCACAACTCTTCCATTGGGCATTGATATTGTCTTTTTATTCCACTCTAACCTCCACCACTCTTCCAAGGGGCATTGATTTTGTCTTTTTATTCCACTGCGACCTCTACCACTCCTTCAATGGGCATTGATATTGTCTTTTTAATCTACTGCTACCTCCACCACTCTTCCAAGGGGCATTAAAGCCGTCTTGTTTAGCTACTGACACGTCCATGTCTATTCCACGGGGCATTGATATTGTCTTTTTATTCCACTGTAACCTCCTCCACTCTTCCAAGTGGCATTGACATTGTCTTTTTATTCCACTGTGACTTCCACCTCTCTTCTAAGGGGCATTGATATTATCTTTTTAATCCACTGCGACCTCCACCACTCTACCAAGGGGCGTTAAAACAGTGTTGTTAAGCTACTGCGACCTCCACGTCTCTTCCAAGGGTCATTAAAACCGTCTGTTTAAACCACTCTGAACTCCACAGCTCTTCCAAGGGGCATTGATATTGTCTTTTTATTCCACTGTAACCTCCACCACTCTTCCAAGGGGCATTGATTTTGTCTTTTTATTCCACTGCGACCACCACCACTCTTCCAATGGGCATTGTTATTGTCTTTTTAATCCCCTGCAACCTCCACCACTCTTCCAAGGTGAATTAAAACCGTCTTGTTAAGCTAATGTGACCTCCACGTCCCTTCCAAGGGGCATTGATATTGTTTTTTAATTCCACTGCGACCTCCACCACTCTTCCAAGGGGCATTAAAATCGTCTTGTTAAGTTACTGTGATCTCCACATCTCTTCCAAGGAGCGTTAAAACCGTCTGGTTATACCACTCTGAACTCCACAGCTATTCCTAGGGGCATTATTATTGTCTTTTTATTCCACTGTAACCTCCACCATTCTTCCAAGGGGCATTGATATTGTATTTTTATTCCACTGCTACTTCCACCAGTCCTCCACGAGGCATTAAAACCGTCTTGTTAAGCTACTGTGACCTCCAAGTCTCATCCACGGGGCATTGAAATTGCCTTTTTATTCCACTGAAAACTCCACCACTCGTCCAAGGGGCATTGACATTGTCTATTTATTCCATTGCGACCTCCACCACTCTTCCAATGGGCATTAAGACCATCTTTTTAAGCTACAGTGACCTGCACAACTCTTCCATGGGGCATTGATATTGTATTTTTATTCCACTGTAACCTCCACCACTCTTCCAAGGGGCATTGATTTTGTCTTTTTATTCCTCTGCGACCTCTACCACTCTTCCAATGGGCATTGATATTGTCTTCTTAATCCACTGCAACCTCCACCACTCTTCAAAGGTGCATTAAAGCCGTCTTGTTAAGCTACTGTCACATCCATGTCTATTCCACGGGGCATTGATATTGTCTTTTTATTCCACTGTAACATCCACCACTCTTCCAAGTGGCATTGACATTGTCTTTTTATTCCACTGCGACTTCCACCTCTCTTTTAAGAGGCATTGATATTGTCTTTTTAATCCACTGCGACCTCTATCACTCTTCCAAGGGGCATTAAAACAGTTTTGTTAAGCTACTGTGACCTCCACGTCTCTTCCAAGGGGAATTAAAACCGTCTGGTTAAACCACTCTGAACTAGACAGCTCTTCCAAGGGGCATTGATATTGTCTTTTTATTCCACTGTAACCTCCACCATTCTTCCAAGGGGTATTGATATTGTCTTTTTAATGCACTGCTACCTCGACCACTCTTCCAAGGGCCATTAAAACCATCTGGTTAAACCATCCTGAACTCCTTAGTTCTTTCAACAGGCATTGATATTGTTTTTTTATTTCACTGCGACCTCCACCACTCTTTCAAGGGGCATTGATATTGTCTTTTTATTCCACTGCGACCTCCACCACTCTTCCAAGGGGCATTAAAACTGTCTTGTTAAGCTACTGTGACCTCCAAGTGTCTTCCACGGGGCATTGATATTGTCTTTTTAATCCACTATGACCTCCACCACTTTTCCAAGGGGCAATAAAACCATCTGGCAAAACCACTCTGAACTCCACAGCTCTTCCAAGGGGCATTGGTATTGTCTTTTTATTCCACTCTAACCTCCACCACTCTTCCAAGGGGCACTGACATTGTCTTTTTATTCCACTGCGACCTCCACCACTCTTCCAAGGGGCATTAAAACCATATTGTTATGCTACAGTGACTTCCACAACTCTTCCACGGGGCATTGATATTGTCTTTTTATTCAACTGTAACCTCCACCCATATTCCAATGGGCATTGATATTGTTTTTTTATTCCACTGCGACCTCCGCCACTCTTCCAAGGGGCATTAAAACCTTCTTGATAAGTTACTGTGACCTCCACGTCTCTTCCAAAGAGCGTTAAAACCATCTGGTTATACCACTCTGAACTCCGCAGCTCTTCCAAGGGGCATTATTATTGTCTTTTTATTCCACTGTAACCTCCACCACTCTTCCAAGGGGTATTGATATTGTCTTTTTATTCCACTGCGACCTCCACCAGTCCTCCAGGAGGCATTAAAACCATCTTGTTAAGCTACTGTGACCTCCACGTCTCTTCCATGGGGCATTGAAATTGTCTTTTCATTCCACTGTAACCTCCACCACTCGTCCAAGGGGCATTGATATTGTCTTTTTATTCCACTGCGACCTCCACCACTCTTCCAAGGGGCATTGATATTGTCTTTTTAATCCACTGCGACAACCACCTCTCTTCCAAGGGGCATTAAAACCGTCTTGTTAAGCTATTGTGACCTGCACATCTCTTCCACTGGGCATTGATATTGTCTTTTTATTTAACTGTAACCTCCACCACTGTTCCAAGGGACATTGATATTGTCTTTTTTTTCCACTGTAACCTACATCACTCTTCCAAGGGGCATTGATATTGTCTTTTTATTCAACTGTAACCTCCACCACTCTTCCAAGGGGCTTTGAAATTGTCTTTTTAATCCACTGCGACCTCCACCACTCTTCCAAGGGGCATTAAAACCATCTTGTTCAGCTACTGTCACCTCCATGTCCCATCCAAGGGGCATTAACACCGTCAATATAAACCACTCTGAACTCCACAGCTCTTGCAAGGGGCATTGATATTGTCTTTTTATTCCAATGTAACCTCCAGCACTCTACCAAGGGGCAATGATATTGTCTTTTTATTCCACTGCAACTTCCACCTCTCTTCCAAGGGGCATTAAAACCGTCTTGTTAAGCTACTGTGACCTCCTCGTATCTTTCACGGGGCATTGATATTGTCTTTTTATTCCACTGTAACCTCCACCACTCTTCCAAGGGGCATTGATAATGTCTTTTTATTCCACTGGGACCATCACCACTCTTCCAATTGGCATTGATATTGTCTTTTTAATCCACTGCGAGCTCCACAACTCTTCCAAGGGGCATTAAAACAGTTTTGTTAAGCTACTGTGACCTCCATGTCTCTTCAAAGGGGAATTAAAACCGTCTGGTTAAACCACTCTGAACTAGACAGCTCTTCCAAGGGGCATTGATATTGTCTTTTTATTCCACTGTAACCTCCACCATTCTTCCAAGGGGTATTGATATTGTCTTTTTAATGCACTGCTACCTCCACCTCTCTTCCAAGGGCCATTAAAACCATCTGGTTAAACCATCCTGAACTCCTTAGCTCTTTCAACAGGCATTGATATTGTCTTTTTATTCCACTGCGACCTCCACCACTCTTCCAAGGGGCATTAAAACTGTCTTGTTAAGCTACTGTGACCTCCACGTGTCTTCCACGGGGCATTGATATTGTCTTTTTAATCCACTATGACCTCCACCACTTTTACAAGGGGCAATAAAACCATCTGGCAAAACCACTCTGAACTCCACAGCTCTTCCAAGGGGCATTGGTATTGTCTTTTTATTCCATCCTAACCTCCACCACTCTTCCAAGGGGCACTGACATTGTCTTTTTAATCCACTGCGACCTCCACCACTCTTCCAAGGGGCATTAAAACCATATTGTTATGCTACAGTGACCTACACAACTCTTCCAAGGGGCATTGATATTGTCTTTTTATTCAACTGTAACCTCCACCAATATTCCAATGGGCATTGATATTGTTTTTTTATTCCACTGCGACCTCCGCCACTCTTCCAATGGGCATTAAAACCGTCTTGATAAGTTACTGTGACCTCCACGTCTCTTCCAAGGAGCGTTAAAACCATCTGGTTATACCACTCTGAACTCCGCAGCTCTTCCAAGGGGCATTATTATTGTCTTTTTATTCCACTGTAACCTCCACCACTCTTCCAAGGGGTATTGATATTGTCTTTTCATTCCACTGTAACCTCCACCACTCGTCCAAGGGGCATTGATATTGTCTTTTTATTCCACTGTGACCTCCACCACTCTTCCAAGGGGCATTGATATTGTCTTTTTAATCCACTGCGACCTCCACCTCTCTTCCAAGGGGCATTAAAACCGTCTTGTTAAGCTATTGTGACCTGCACATCTCTTCCACTGGGCATTGATATTGTCTTTTTATTTAAATGTAACCTCCACCACTGTTTCAAGGAACATTGATATTGTCTTTTTTTTCCACTGTAACCTACATCACTCTTCCAAGGGGCATTGATATTGTCTTTTTATTCAACTGTAACCTCCACCACTCTTCCAAGGGGCTTTGAAATTGTCTTTTTAATCCACTGCGACCTCCACCACTCTTCCAAGGGGCATTAAAACCATCTTGTTAAGCTACTGTCACCTCCACGTCCCATCCAAGGGGCATTAACACCGTCAATATAAACCACTCTGAACTCCACAGCTCTTGCAAGGGGCATTGATATTGTCTTTTTATTCCAATGTAACCTCCAGCACTCTACCAAGGGGCAATGATATTGTCTTTTTATTCCACTGCAACTTCCACCTCTCTTCCAAGGGGAATTAAAACCGTCTTGTTAAGCTACTGTGACCTCCTCGTATCTTTCACGGGGCATTGATATTGTCTTTTTATTCCACTGTAACCTCCACCACTCTTCCAAGGGGCATTGATATTGTCTTTTTATTCCACTGGGACCTTCACCACTCTTCCAAGTGGCATTGATATTGTCTTTTTAATCCACTGCGAGCTCCACAACTCTTCCAAGGTGCATTAAAACCACATTGTTAAGCTACTGTGACCTCCACTTCTCTTCCAAGGCGCATTAAAACCGTCAATTTAAGCCACTCTGAACTCCACAGCTCTTGCAAGAGGCATTGATATTGTCTTTTTACTCCACTGTAACCTACAGCACTCTTTCAAGTGGCATTGATACTGTCTTATTATTCCACTACGACTTCCACCACTCTCCCAAGGTGCATTAAAAACATCTTGTTTAGCTACTGTAACATCTATGTCTATTCCACGGGGCATTGATATTGTCTTTTTATTCCACTGTATCCTCCACCACTCTTCCAAGGGGTATTGATATTGTCATTTTATTCCACTGCGACTACCACCTCTCTTCTAAGGGGCATTGATATTGTCTTTTTATTCCACTGTGACCGCCACCACTCTTGCAAGAGGCATTAAAAAAGTCTTGTTAAGCTACTGTGACCTCCACATCTCTTCCAAGGGGCATTAAAACCGTCTGGTTAAACCACTCTGAACTCCACAGCTCTTCCAAGGGGCATAGATATTGTCTTTTTATTCCACTGTAACCTCCACCATTCTTCCAAGGGGTATTGATATTGTCTTTTTAATGCACTGCGACCTCCACCACTCTTCCAAGGGGCATTAAAACCATCTGGTTAAAAGACTCTGAACTCCATAGCTCTTTCAAAAGGCATTGATATTGTCTTTTTATTTCACTGTAACCTCCACCACTCTTTCAAAGGGCATTGATATTGTCTTTTTATTCCACTGCGACTTCCACCACTCTTCCAAGGGGCATTAAAACTGTCTTGATAAGCTACTGTGACCTCCACGTGTCTTCCACGAGGCATTGATATTGTATTTTTAATCCACTGTAACCTCCACCTCTTTTCCAAGGGGCATTAAAAACGTCTTGTTAATCTACTGTGACCTCCACGTCTCTTCCAAAGGGCAATAAAACCATCTGGTTAAACCACTCTGAACTCCACAGCTCTTCTAAGGGGCATTGGTATTGTCTTTTCATTCCACTCTAACCTCCACCTCTCTTCCAATGGGCATTGACATTGTCTTTTTATTCCACTGCGACCTCCATCATTCTTCCAAGGGGCATTGATACTGTCTTTTTATTCCACTGCCACCTCCACCACTCTTCCAAGGGGCATTGATATTGTCTTTTTAATCCATTGCGACCTCCACCACTTTTCCAAGGGTCATTAAAAACGTCTTTTTAAGCTACTGAGACCTCCACGTCACTTTCAATGGGCATTAAAACTCTCTGGTTAAACCACTCTGAACTCCACAGCTCTTCCAAGGGGCATTGGTATTGTCTTTTTAATCCACTCTGACCTCCACCACTCTTACAAGGGGCATTGACATTGTTTTTTTATTCCACTGCGACCTCCACCATTCTTCCAAGGGGCATTAAAACTGTCTTGTTAAGCTACAGTGACCTCCACATCTCTTCCACGGGGCATTGATATTGTCTTTAAATTCCACTGTAACCTCCACCACTCTACCAAGGGGCATTGATATTGTATTTTTATTCCACTGCGACCTCCACCACTCTTCCAAAGGACATTGATATTGTCTTTTTAATCCACTGCGACCTCCACCACTCTTCCAAAGGGCATTAAAACCATCTTGTCAAGCTACTGTGACCTCCACGTCTCTTCCAAGAGGCATTAAAACCATATGGTTAAACCAATCTGAACTCCACAGATCTTCCAAGGGGCATTGATAATGTCTTTTTATTCCACTGTATCCTCCACCCCTCTTCCAAGGGGCATTGTTGTTGTCTTTTTATTCCACTGCGACCTCCACCACTCTTCCAAGGGGCATTAAAACCGTCTTGTTAAGCTACTGTGACCTCCATGTCTCTTCCACAGGGCATTGATATTGTCTTTTTATTCCACTGGAACCTCCAACACTCTTCCAAGGTGCATTGATATTGTCTTTTTATTCCACTGAGACTTCAACTACTCCTTCAAGGAGCATTGACATTGTCTTTTTAATCCACTTCGACCTCCACCACTCTTCAAAGGGGCATTAAAACAGTCTTGTTAATATACTGTGACCTCCACGTCTCTTCCAAGGGGCATTAAAACCGTCAATTTAAACCACTCTCAACTCCACAGCTCTTGCAAAGGGCTTTGATATTGTTTTTTATTCCACTGTAACCTCCAGCACTCTTCCAAGGGGCACTGATATTGTCTTGTTATTACACTGCGACTTTCACCTCTCTTCCAAGGGACATTAAAACCGTCTTGTTAAGCTACTGTGACATCCACATATCTTTCCCGGGGCATTGATATTTTTTTTATTCCACTGTAAACTCCACCACTCTTCAAAGGGGCAATGATATTGTCTTTTTATTCCACTGCCACCTCCACCACTCTTCCAAGGGGCATTGATATTGTCTTTTTAATCCACTGCAACCTCCACCACTTTTCCAAGGGGCATTAAAAACGTCTTTTTAAGCTACTGTGACCTCCACGTCACTTCCAATGGGCATTAAAACCGTCTGGTTTAACTACTCTGAACTCCACTGCTCTTCCAAGGGGCATTGATATTGTCTTTTTAATACACTGTTACCTCCACCACTCTTCCAAGGGGCATTGGTATTGTTTTTTTATTCCACTGCGACCTCCACTACTCTTCCAAGGGGAATTGATATTGTCTTTTTATTCCACTGCGACCTCCACCAGTCTTCCAAGGGGCATTGATATTTTCTTTTTATTCCACTGCGACCTCCACAACTCTTCCAACGGGCATCGATAATGTCTTTTTAACCCACTGCGACCTCCACCACTCTTCCAAGGGGCATTAAAACCGTCTTCTTAAGCTACTGCGACCTCAACGTCGCTTCCAAGGGGCATTGTAATCTTCAATTTAAACCACTCTGAACTCCACAGCTCTTGCAAGAGGCATTGATATTGTCTTTTTATTCCACTGTAACCTCCACCACTCTTCCAAGGGGCATTGATTTTGTCTTTTTAATCCACTGCAACCTTCATCTCTCTTCCAAGAAGCATTTAAACCGTCTTGTTTAGCTACTGTGACCTCCACGTCTATTCCACGGTGCCTTAAAACCTTCTGGTTAAACCACTGTGAACTCCAGAGCTCTTCCAAGGGGCATTGATATTGTCTTTTTATTCCACTGTAACCTCCACCACTCTTCTAAGGGTCATTGATATTGTCTTTTTATTCCACTGTAACCTCCACCACTCTTCCAAGGGGCATTGATATTGTCTTTTTATTTCACTGCGACCTCCACCTCTCTTCCAAGGGGCATTAAAACCATCTTGTTAAGCTACTGTGACCTCCAAGTCTCTTCCACGAGGCATTGATATTGTCTTTTTATTCCACTGCGACCTCCACATCTCTTTCAAGGGGAATTGATATTGTCTTTTTATTCCACTGCGACCTCCACCACTCTTCTAACGGGCATTGATATTGTCTTTTTAATCCACTGCGACCTCCACCACTCTTCCAAGGGGTCATTAAAACAGTTTTGTTAAGCTACTGTGGCCTCCACGTCTCTTCCAAGGGGCATTAAAACCGTCTGGTTAAACCACTCTGAACTCCACAGCTCTTCCAAGAGGCATTGATATTGTCTTTTTATTCGTCTGTCACCTCCACCACTCTTCCAAGGGGCATTAAAACCGTCTTGTTAAGCTACTGTGACCTTCACGTCTCTTCCAAGGGGCATTAAAACCGTAAATTTAAACCACTCTGAACTCCACAGCTCTTGCAAGAGGCATTGATATTGTCTTTTTATTCCACTGTAACCTCCACAACTCTTCCAAGGGGCATTGATTTTGTCTTTTTAATCCACTGCGACCTCCATCACTCTTCCAAGAAGCATTGAAAACGTCTTGTTTAGCTACTGTGACCTCCACGTCTATTTCAGGGTGCCTTAAAACCTTCTGGTTAAACCACTGTGAACTCCACAGCTCTTCCAAGGGGTATTGATATTGTCTTTTTATTCCACTGTAACCTCCACCACTCTTCCCAGGGGCATTGATATTGTCTTTTTATTTTACTGCAACCTCCACCACTCTTCCAATGGGCATTAATATTGTCTTTTTATTCCACCTCGACCTCCACCACTCTTCCATGGGTCATTGATATTGTCTTTTTATTCCACTGTAACCTCCAGCACTCTTCCAAGGGGCATTGATATTGTCTTTTTATTCCACTGCAAATTCCAACTCTCTTCCAAGGTGCATTAAAACCGTCTTGTTAAGCTTCTGTGACTTCCACGTCTCTTTCACGGGGCATTTATATTGTCTTTTTATTCCACTTTAACCTCCACCACTCTTCCAAGGGGCAATGATATTGTCTTTTTATTCCCCTGGGACATTCACCACTCTTCCAAGTGGCATTGATATTGTCTTTTTAATCCACTGCGACCTCCACCAGTCCTCCAAGGGGCATTAAAACCCTATTGTAAAGCTACTGTGACCTCCACGTCTCTTCCCAGGTGCATTAAAACAGTCAATTTAAACCACTCTGAACTCCACAGCTCTTGCAAGAGGCATTGATATTGTATTTTTACTCCACTCTAACCTCCACCACACTTCCAAAGGGCATTGAGATTGTCTTTTTATTCCACTGCAACCTCCATAATTTTTTCAAGGGGCATTGATATTGTCTTTTTATTCCACTGCCACCTCCACCACTCTTCCAAGTGGCATTGACATTGTCTTTTTATTCCACTGCGACTTCCACCTCTCTTCTAAAGGGCATTGATATTGTCTTTTTAATCCACTGTAACCTCCACCACTTTTCCTATGGGAATTGATATTTTCTTTTTTTTATTATTATTATTATTTTTTATTATTATTATAGCGCCATTTATTCCATGGCGCTTTACATGTGATAGGGATATACATAACAAAAGCATTTACATGATCATAACAAAACGAGTCAGCGACTGGTACAGGAGGAGCGAGGACCCTGCCCGCGAGGGCTCACATTCTAGAAGGGATGGGTGAGGATACATTAGGTGAGGGTAGAGCTGGTCGTGCAGCGGTGGTTGCTGCAGGTTGTAGGCTTGTCGGAATAGGTGGGTCTTCAGATTTCTTTTGAAGGTTTCCACGGTCGGAGAGAGTCTGATATGTTGGGTTAGAGAGTTCCAGAGTAGGGGGGATGCACGGGAGAAATCTTGTATACGATTGTGGGAGGAGGAGATAAGAGGGGAGTAGAGAAGGAGATCTTTTGAGGATCGGAGGTTGCGTGCAGGTAAGTACCGGGAGACTAGGTCACAGATGTATGGGGGAGACAGGTTGTGGATGGCTTTGTATGCCATGGTTAGAGTTTTGAACTGGATTCTCTGGGCAATGGGGAGCCAGTGAAGAGATTGACAGAAAGGAGAGGCCGGGGAATAGCGGGGGGACAGGTGAATTAGTCGAGCAGCAGAGTTTAGGATAGATTGGAGAGGCGCAAGAGTGTTGTAAGGGAGGCCACGGAGCAGGAGGTTGCAGTAGTCGAGGCGGGATATGATGAGGGCATGCACTAGTGTTTTTGCAGAGTCTTTGCTGAGGAATGCACGGATTCGGAAGATGTTTTTGAGTTCGAGTCGGCAGGAAGTGGAAAGGGCTTGGATATGTGGCTTGAAGGAGAGATCAGACTCCAGGGTTACTCCAAGGCAGCGTGCTTGTGGGACTGGGGAGAGTGAACAGCCAGTGACGTTGATGGCTAGGTCAGATGGGGGATGTGTAAGAGAGGGTGGAAAGATGATGAACTCTGTTTTTTCCATGTTGAGTTTTAGAAATCTGTCAGAGAAGAAGGATGACATGGCGGACAGACATTGTGGGATTTTGGTTAGTAGGGAGGAGATATCGGGTCCAGAGAGGTAGATCTGTGTTTCGTCAGCATAGAGGTGATACTGAAAACAGTGAGACTCTATGAGCTGTCCCAGGCCAAAGGTGTATATGGAGAAGAGCAGAGGTCCTAGAACTGAGCCTTGGGGGACACCGACAGATAGGGGGCGAGATGAGGAGGTGGTGCGTGAGTGGGAGACACTGAAAGTCCTGTCTGTTAAGTATGAGGAGATTAAAAATAGAGCCAAGTCCGTGATGCCAAGAGATGAGAGAATCTGGAGTAAGAGGGAATGGTCCACTGTGTCAAAGGCAGATGACAGGTCCAGAAGGAGGAGGATGGAGTAGTGTCGCTTGGATTTGGCATTTAGTAGGTCGTTGGTGACTTTGGTCAGGGCAGTTTCAGTCGAGTGATGCGGTCGGAAGCCAGATTGCAGGCGGTCGAAGAGGGAGTAGGAGGAGAGGTGGGAGGACAGTTCAAGGTGGACATGTTGTTCTAGTAGTTTTGAGGCAAAGGCGAGGAGTGATATGGGGCGGTAGTTAGTCAGAGAGGAAGCGTCAAGGGAGGGCTTTTTGAGGATGGGTGTGATTGCGGCATGTTTAGAAGGGACCGGAAACAGGGGAAGGGCGGAGGAGTCTGTTTATATGTAAGGTCACGTCTAAAGCCCAGACTAAGGGAAGATATAGGAGAGGGAGAAGAGGGGGTCGAGTCCATGTGGGTAGAGATAGAGGGGGCAAAAAATAATAATAAAATATTACTGGGGGTCTGCTATAAGCCACCTAATATAACAGAGGAGAATGAGAAACTGCTATTAGGACAAATAGACAAAGTAGCAAAACATAATGAGGTGATTGTAATGGGGGACTTCAACTACCCGGATATTGACTGGGAAACAGAAACCTGTAGATCGCAGAAAGGAAAAAGGTTCTTGACAAATATCAAGGATAATTATCTCTCCCAACTAGTGCAGGAACCAACGAGAGGGAAGGCAGTGTTGGACTTAATATTGACTAATAGGCCTGATAGAATAACTGAGGTACAGATAGGGGGGCACCTAGGTAATAGCGATCATAATATTATCAATTTCAAAATGCCCTTCAGTAGGGTTATCAATAAGGGAACAACTAAAACATTAAACTTTAGGAAGGCGAAGTTTGATCAGCTGAAAGAAAACCTTCAACTTATTGACTGGGACAAAGTTCTTAATCAAGGAAATACGAATAGTAAATGGGAAACCTTCAAAAGAATTCTGAATACTCAGTGCGAGAGGTATATACCGTATGGGAATAAAAGGGCCAGAAATAAGAGGAAACCAATATGGTTGAATAAGAACGTAAAAGGGGCGTTAAATAGCAAAAAAGAGGCATTCAAGAGATTAAAACAGGAAAACAGCAAGGAGGCACTAATGTGTTACAAGGAAAAAACGAGAACCTGCAAAAAACAAATAAAAATAGCAAAGGAGGAAACAGAGAAACGTATTGCTAGGGAAAGTAGATCAAATCCCAAACTGTTCTTTACGTATATAAATAGTAAAAGGATTAAATCGAATAATATTGGACCGATAAAAAGTGATGAAGGCAAAATCATAGAGAAAGATGAGGATAAAGCTAATCTATTAAATAAATTTTTTTCGTCAACTTTCACAAAGGAAAAAGAACTAACAGGCGAAATGAGAAGTGACAAACTTAATCCTCCACTAAGTATGACAAATCTAACCCAAGCTGGGGTACAGAAACGCCTCAGTAACATTAAAATAAACAAATCACCAGGACCTGATGGCATACACCCACGGGTACTAAGGGAACTAAGTAATGTGATAGACAGACCGTTATATCTTATATTTAAGGACTCTGTTGAGACTGGGTCTGTACCACTTGATTGGCGACAGGCGAATGTAGTGCCAATATTCAAAAAGGGAGCGAAAAGTGACGCCGGAAACTATCGGCCGGTGAGTCTGACGTCCGTTGTGGGCAAAATTTTTGAAGGCTTTATTAATGAGGCAATCATGGAGCATCTTGATGCTAATAATCTATTAACCCCGAACCAACATGGATTCATGAGGAATCGCTCCTGCCAAACAAACCTGATTGACTTCTACGAGGAGGTTAGCTCTCGAGTAGATCAGGGGGAACCAGTGGATGTCGTGTATCTCGACTTCTCAAAAGCGTTCGATAGCGTGCCACATAATAGGTTGGTATACAAAATGAGAATGATGGGGCTGGGGGAAAATGTCTGCAAGTGGGTAGCTAACTGGCTAAAGGATAGAAGGCAGAGGGTGGTTATAAATGGAATATACTCAGATTGGGTAAGCGTCACTAGTGGGGTACCACAGGGGTCTGTACTAGGCCCAATGTTATTTAATATCTTTATTAACGACATAGTCAACGGGATAAATAGTAAAATATCAATATTTGCAGATGACACAAAGTTATGTAAAACAATTAATACAAAAGAGGACAGTGCAGACCTGCAGAGGGATTTGGATAAGCTGGGTAGGTGGAGCATTAAATGGCAAATGAGGTTTAACGAGGAGAAATGTAAGTGTGGGGGTCGTGATGACATTCCACTCGTCCTCCAGTCACTCCAAATTCAAACTATGAGCATGGGTCAACCATTCAAAGAATGAGTCAGACAACAAGCTGGTTCAAGCTCAGAGCATGCTCAGAAGACTACTACAGTCAACGTCCTCAGCATTGTTCTGAATTTATTTTTACATGCACAAATCTAAATACACTACATAATGGGGAGGGGATAGGGGTTGTCCGGGGCGGGGTAAACCATGAAATTCCAGTGTCTGGCCACTCCTGATTGGTCCACATCTCCTTATCTCAGTCTCTGGGCAGATATTGCAGCCGTCAGCTTATAATCTTGTTTCGTTTCTCTGAAATGTCTTGGCAACACTGGAAATGTCTTAGTTTAAGTTTCGATTTGAGTAATTACGTAGCAAGGAAAGCTTATTGTTATATGACACAAAATGGTGGTTAGTACATTAGCAAAAAAGCGTATAAAAGTTACAAAAGTATAAAAGTTACAAATATATATATTCTCTTTTACCCCGACATTCCCCCCTAAACACTAAGCTTTCCTTTGCTTCGGGGCCTTTGAGACTGTCCATGTGTGGGGAGAGGGGAGGTGGATTTCTTCACCCAATCATCTTAGAAGCTGCCCCCTTATGGGACGCCCCCAGACAATTGAGCCCTATCCTGGATGACACATGGAGTTCTCCCAACTGACTCTAAACTAAATCTCTCAATTGGACTTTGTCATGGGGGGGCTGGTCAGGCTTGTTCAAAGGAGTGTATTTCTCTATATAAGGGGACTATGCAGCACAGGACCACCAGGCCCAATACTAGTAGACCTCCCATTACTAGACAAACTTGTTGGAGGAATCCCTTGAGCCCTCCCAACCAACTTGAGAAAAAGGAGGTATCTACCCCTGTGTGGTAGCTGTCCACCCTGGGACAGACAGTAAACATATGGAAAGGATATAGAAGAAGGTAGTCATCTTTTATAGGCTCGTTCTGTCTTTCTTGCAGTGGGAGGCGTGAATCCAGGTGCTCTTGCCCTCAAGCTTCAGAGCCGTCGGGGTGGTGAGAAGCACAGTGTACGGTCCCTCGAACCGCGGCTGGAGGCAGTCTTTCCGGACAAACTTCTTCACATACACTAGATCGCCTGGGATGAAATCATGTACTGCATCACCTGTAGATTCTGGGAGAGAAGCAGATACTGGAGAGCGGGTGTTAGTCAATTCTCTAGACAAAGCAATCACAAATTTTACCACTCTATCATGTGTTTCAGACAACTCTTGGGGCCTAATTTCTCCTATCTTGGGTGGGGTCCTAAACAAAATTTTATAGGGAGTTAGCCCATGTTTGGCCTGAGGAGTGTGTGTAATATGATACAATGCTATGGGGAGTAGGTCGGGCCAGGGGAGGGGATGATCTTGGGTCATTTTCAAGAGCTGGGTCTTGAGTGTGGAATTCATCCTTTCCACTTTGCCTGAACTGGCAGGATAGTATGGAGTCTGGAGGCCCAAATCTGTTCCCAACATGTTCCAGAGTTCTTCGTAAATATTTGTTGTGAAAGCTGGTCCTTGATCCGATTCTATGACTTGGGGAAACTCCAAATCTGCAGGCAATTTCAGTGATCAGTTTCTTGGCTGTGACTTTAGCAGTCATGTTGACGACCGGGTAGGCCTCGGGCGAGGCCCAAGAGAACATATCCACGGCTACCAAAACGTACTACTATTTTCTTGCTTTAGACATTTGGATATGGTCGACTTGTATTCTCTGCCAAGGGTAGTCTGGTTTAGCCAGGTGTTGGAGAGGGACCCGTGCCGTACACGTTGGGTTGCAGGTAGCGCAGACAGAGCAGGATTTTGAGTACGCAGTCACAGTGGAAGAGATTCCGGGTGCAAAGTACAGTTTCTTGATACATGCCAAGGCTTGATTCTTTCCTCTGTGTGTAGGCCCGTGAGCCCATGCTGCCACAGCTGAGTACATGCATCTAGGCAAGCAAGGCTTCCCATCTACTTGGTAAAGAGTCGAGTTGACCTTTGAATCTTTGCGACCTGCCAGCACGGCTCCTGCCGCTTTCCATTGCTTGACTTCTTCAGTGGGGGGTCTTCCTTTGTTCCTCACACAATTTTTCTTCAGGCATCCTGACCCCCCTGGATTCCACTCGTGTCTCCGCTGGATTTGTATGGTCTTCCGCCGGCTGTTCTTTGGCTCTTGCTCTAGTGAGCGCCACAGCTACGGTTTGCAGAGTCTCTCCCATCTCTTCTTCCTTTTCCTGCCACTTTGATGACACATTCTCCACTGCTGCAGTCTTGGCTGCTTGGTCAGTTAGGTGGTTGCCCCTGGCTTCTCTGGATTCTAGTCTTCCATGAGCCTTGACCTTCATAACAGCAACCTGAATGGGTAGTTCCAGGGCCTTCATTAGGGCCTTAATCCATGAGACATGTTTCACTGGTGTACCTGCAGCTGTGATGAATTCTCTAGACTTCCACAAAAGTCCAAAATCGTTGCAAATTCCATGTCCATACCTGGAATCGGTATATATATATATTCGCCTTTGTTCCTGCTGCCAGGTGGCAGGCCTCTGTGAGAGCCACAAGTTCAGCTTCTTGTGCAGACATGTATGGTGGTAGAGCTTCAGCCTTCAGAACTGTTAGGTCTGTTGTGACAGCATATCCCGTGTGGAACTTCCCTTGAGGGTCTGCGAAACGGGATCCATCAGTCCATAGGTGCAAGGCAGGGTCTGCGAGCGGATGTGCCACCATATTCTCTGGAGCAGAAGTCTCTTCCTGCAAAATTTTTATACAATCATGAGGTTCCACCAATGGACCTTCACCCTCTTCACCTTCCCCCCTAGAAGGTGGAAGCAAAGTGGCAGGATTGATATTCAGACATCTGGTAAATGTTATATTGGAGGGCAACAATAGGGAACACTGCAGCCGCAGGTGTCTTTGGTTGGTGAGATGTTTCGGAAATGTTTGTTGCAGAACAGCTGAGAGATCATGACCGGCCTATATAAATAGATCATGTCCAAAGACGATATCAGCTGACTTATCAAGGAGAATGTGAGCAGCGTGGACCGCCTTAAGGCACGTGGGGGCAGTTCGGGCGACAGGGTCCAGGCTGGCTGAGTAGTAGCCTAAAGGCCGATACTTATGATCATAGCGTTGTGCTAGAACTCCAGAGGCATGACCTTCCGATTCAGAGACAAAGAGGTGAAATGGCTGAGTATAGTCTGGTAAGCCCAAGGCCGGGGCAGAGACAACAGCCTGTTTAAGGCGGTCAAAACATAGTCTGTGTTGATGAGAAACACGTGGATCTTCAGCATGAAGCCAAACTGAGCCTTCATCCTTGAGACAGTCGTACAGAGGTTGCATGAGCTTTGAGGCATCAGGGATCCATTGCCTGCAGTAAGTGATGAGGCCAAGGAAAGTCTGCATAGCGGAGTAGGTGGTTGGGAAGGTGATATCCATGATGGCTTGCTTTCTTTCTTCAGTCAGATGTTTAGCACTTTATGATATACAATGTCCGAGGAAAATGACCTTGGGCAGACACCATTAGACTTTGCCTTTCGAGACTTTACAGTTAGCTGAGTGAAGAAACCAGAGAAGGGATTCTGACATCTCTGGCAAATTTTCTTCAGTGCCACATAGCAAAAGATCATCCACATACTGTAGAAGGGTGACCTGAGGGTTCTCTTGAACCCATGGCTCCAGAATAGACTTCATAGAATGAGTGAATTGGTTAGGAGAGTTCTGGGCTCTGCGGAGTCCTGGTCCATATAAACTGTGCTCCTTGAAAGGTGAAGGCAAAAAGAAACCACGAATCTTCGTGTAAGGGTATACTGAAGAAGGCGTTGGCCAGATCTAACACCGTAAACAAGGTGGCCGTTGGAGGCAGCTGAGACAAGAGGGTGTTTGAGTTGGGTACCACTGGAGTTTCTAAAATGGTAGCTGCATTGACGGCTCTGAGATCCTGAACCAACCGGTATCTTGGAGACTCTCCCGGAACGGTTTTCTTTTTTACAGGAAAGAGGGGTGTATTGCATGGAGATACACATCTGACAAGGACTCCTGATTCCAGGAGGGAAACGATTTGGGTACCCAAGCTTTGTTCGGGTGCAGCCTTGAGGGGGTATTGTGGCAACCGTGGATACCTGTGTCCAGGCTTGAGGTGTACTCGGACCGGGGGAACCTGCAGGAGGCCGACGTCCTCTGGCCCACTGGACCACAGAGAGTGAGGTTGTATGGTCATCATCATGAGAGGGAAGGCTTTAAGAACATAGCGGTCTTCAGTCCCTTGTTCGGAATGAGGGTCCCGCAAAAGAAGCTCCATACCATGGTTTCCGAAGGTAATTGTTGCCTTCATTCGCTCTAAGAGATCGGCTCCCAACAGATTGACAGGGCAAGTTTCAGAGACCAAGAATCTTGTGAGTACTCCGGTGAACGGTCCTGCAGACACAGGGACTGTGGGTGGAGAGGAAATATGTTGGCCTTCCACCCCAACACAGGTGAGGGTATCCAGTGATAGGGATACAGAAGGAGGGAGCTGTGCAGAGGAAATGACAGATGTGGCCGCCCCAGTGTCCACCAGGAACTCCAGTGGTTGATGGTCCACCTGTAAAATGACAGTCTCTGAGGATGTGGTCAAGGCTACCACACTCCCAACACAACATTCGTCCTTCAGAATCACGAGGTTGTCTTCTGTTTCTAGATGATCCCTTGTCATCTCTTCTGTCTTGTTTTCTATATGTGGGAGGAGTATCATCACCTGTGCCTTTAACCATTACCCACTTGATTCCATGTTGGTTGCCAGGGGTGGGTAGCTTTCATGAGCTTGATATACCATGGCAGGAGCGGTTTTCTTCTTTGGCTTAGTATCCTTTTCCATTTTTAGCATGGCTTTTTGGAAAGCTTTGACAATGTTCACTACGTCGTTGAAGGAAGAAGAACGAATCTCGGGGCGTACCCTCAGAACGTCATCTCTGAGAGCGTCTTCTAGGCCATCTACTAGGGCCTGAACCAACAGGGCGGCCTGCGTCTTGACGTGAGGACTGTATCCAAGATCCTCAAAATGCATGCTGAGTCTTGCAGCATATCTTTCCACAGAGTCATCAGGGTCTTGTTGAACATCTTGTACAGACCCAGCTTGATCTGACAAGCGATCCTGAGCCCAGGCTTTTAACTGTTTCATGTATTCTAGGCCGGATTCATACGTACTAAGGGATCCTGCTTTTGTGGAATCCCTGGCCTTTTGAAAGCTCTCCGTTTTCGGCTAAGTGAGCCTGGCATTCTGCAGCCAGAGTAGAACCAGCAGCAAGGGCAATTTTACGAGCCAATCCTCCAACATGGCTCATACAGGTGTTTGCAGGGTTGGCTATGGCCCCCACCCGATGTGTAAGGATGTCACCATAGCCTATTGACAGAGTGACAGGGTGTCCTGATGGGTCTACTAGATTCTGGGAGCGGCAGGGGTCCCAGACTTCTGAGGGGCTGGGGGGGGGGGTGCTCTTTCAGCAGTTGCTTGGAGCAAGGGCCGGAGTATGGGTAATGGATATGGGGTGGAGGATGCCATAGGAGACTTATGGGGTAAAGGAGGGGGGGGGCTGGAGTATCTTGAGCCCATCCCTCATCTGGCTCCGTACCGTCTTGAGTAACAGTATGTTGGCGGAGGGAGAGCAGTCTGGCCTGAAATTCTGGGGAGTTGAGGAGGATATCCCCAGGGTTGTGGGTGACTCCCATAGGAAACAGGGGAAGCGTCTCAGCATCGTGGACTGGAGCAGAGGGTGTCACATTAGTTTCAGATGGGTGCTCTGGGACTGCGGGCTTTTCCACCTGTGCTGGTGGCTGGTAATATGCACCGGACGGATCTAGTAGTGGATATAGGCCGGATTGGGGCTTTCCGGGCCTCCCACAACAAGTAAGAGGTGTAGCAAGATGGCCGTGGGAGGGAGGAGTTAAAATGGAAGTGGGATTATTCTTGGAGGCAGGAAAAGGTGTAGTAAGATGGCCGTTGGAGGGAGGAGGTGGGAGTGGGGGTGGGATTGTTCTTGGGGGCAGGCTGGGCATCGTGCCATGGGCGGCCCGCCCAGAGTGGGTTTTGCTCTCCACACACCCGACACGTCCACCCCTCCGGTGATTTGTTGTTGGCACCATTATAGGGCGGTGGCTGAAGGCTCGGTGTAGTGACAGGCATTAACGGGGTTACGGCCAATTTAGGGTCACATAACAAATCACATTCTGCAGCTTTCATGTATCCAAACAAAGGCTCGGCATTCTCTGTCCCCCCCCTGCACCATCTACTCTAAGATGTGCTTGCAGAAATCCTCACCCAACTTTCCCAACTTCTGTGTAACACATTCATAAGCTTATCATGTTCTACAAATTCCTAACATTCTTCTTGCCTTCTTGCCTTCCCTTAACTCCACTAATTGGCTTAACCCCTACAGCAGCATTCCGCAACTTACGAAATCTTTCAAATTTGAATATACACAACATTTTCTTATAGAATGCAATGATCTGTCGCGACTCAGATCACTGGTGCAGCCGACAGGTCGCCACTCCTCAGTGTAGAGTACCCCTCAATACACTGATAAGACAGAGAGTACGCCTCAATCTGTCCCTTCCCTAACCTTGAATGGCGACTTTACAGTACGACTCACCACGGCACCCTGACAGCAGAACCCCTCCTTATGAGGTTTCTCTGTATAAGACGAAGAGTACACCTCAATTCGTCACAGACCCTTACAGCAGAACCCCTCCTTATGAGGTTTCTCTGTATAAGACGAAGAGTACACCTCAATTCGTCTTCCTTCCTACTACGGCACCACCCGTCAGTGTAGAGTACACCTCAATACACTGTTTCCTAACCTTGACTTTACAGCAGTCTCTGTATTAGACGAAGAGTACTCCTCAATTCGTCACAGATTCTGACAGCACAACACCTTACACTACAATTCAGGAATGCTTTGAAACTTCGACTATCAGTTACGGGAGGCAGCTATCTAAGAAAAGTACAGTGACCGGGGGAGGAGGAGGTGGTGTGCACACGAGCACGCGCAGGCATGCGACGTCACTCGGTTTAACACTTGCTGGTTCAGGACGTGGTGCGGGACGCCCAAGGTCTCACCACTCGACCGGTCACCCACCCAGATCCAACCTGACAACCCAACAGGAACCGCTGCGGCTGACACACAGGCAAGTGAGACATATAAAATACATCTCAACTTACCGTGTTCGATGGAGGTTGATCAGGCCTCAAATTCAGCCACCGCGGTCACCACCAGGGAAGTCAGCAATATGGGTCCGGGAGGGCGGCGTACCGCTAGCCACGCCCCACGTTGGGCGCCATTTGTGGGGGTCGTGATGACATTCCACTCGTCCTCCAGTCACTCCAAATTCAAACTATGAGCATGGGTCAACCATTCAAAGAATGAGTCAGACAACAAGCTGGTTCAAGCTCAGAGCATGCTCAGAAGACTACTACAGTCAACGTCCTCAGCATTGTTCTGAATTTATTTTTACATGCACAAATCTAAATACACTACATAATGGGGAGGGGATAGGGGTTGTCCGGGGCGGGGTAAACCATGAATTTCCAGTGTCTGGCCACTCCTGATTGGTCCACATCTCCTTATCTCAGTCTCTGGGCAGATATTGCAGCCGTCAGCTTATAATCTTGTTTCGTTTCTCTGAAATGTCTTGGCAACACTGGAAATGTCTTAGTTTAAGTTTCGATTTGAGTAATTACGTAGCAAGGAAAGCTTATTGTTATATGACACAAAATGGTGGTTAGTACATTAGCAAAAAAGCGTATAAAAGTTACAAAAGTATAAAAGTTACAAATATATATATTCTCTTTTACCCCGACATAAGGTCATACATATGGGAAGGAAAAATGGAAGTCACCAGTACTCACTGAATGGGAAACCATTGGGGAATTCAGAGATGGAGAAGGACTTGGGCATCTTGATTGATAGCAAACTAAATTGGAGTGCCCAAAGTCAGGCGGCTGCTGTAAGGGCAAACAGGGTAATGGGATGTATCAGAAGAGGTATAGCTGCAAAGGAGGAGAACATTGTTCTTCCACTGTACAAAGCACTGGTCAGACCACACTTGGAATACTGTGCTCAGTTATGGGCCCCAATATATAGAAAGGATATAAATGAGCTTGAAAAGGTACAAAGGAGGGCAACAAAATTAATAAAGGGAATGGAGGGACTGCAATACCCAGAGAGGTTGGCAAAACTAGAACTATTCAGCCTGGAAAAGAGAAGGTTGAGGGGGGACATAATAAATGTGTACAAATATGTTAGGGGACAGTATAGAGACCTTGCCCGGGATTTGTTCAAAAGGAGGGATATTACGGTAACAAGAGGGCATTCACTAAGACTGGAAGAGAAAAGGTTTCAGCACCAGCATAGGAAGGGGTTCTTTACGGTAAGAGCAGTGAGAATATGGAATTCACTGAGTGAGGAGACGGTAATGTCGGATTCACTAAACCAGTTCAAGCGGGGACTGGATGCTTTTCTAGATACCAGGCAGATTTCAGCATATACTTAAAAATAAAATAAAATAGTAGGTTGATACAGGGATTTATTCTGACTGCTGGTTTCAGAGTCGGGAGGGAATTTTTCCTCAGGTGAAGATTGGCTAAATCATTTGGGGTTTTTGCCCTCCTCTGGATCAACTTTAGCAATTACAGAACTAACAGGTCGAACTTGATGGACGCAAGTCTTTATTCGGCTTTACTAACTATGTAACTATGTTTGAAACATGAGGGGAAGACACCGGTTGTTAGTGACAGATTGAAGAGGTGGGTTAGGGTTGGGATGAAGACTGTGGTAAGGTTAGTAATGAGGTGGGATGGGATTGGGTCAAGTTCGCAGGTGGTCAGGTGTGATTTGTAGAGTAAAGAGTAGACTTGATCTTCTGTAATGGTGGAGAAGTGGGGTTTGGAGGAGGAGGGTTGAATAGATATGAGGAGGGGTTGTGTGGACTTTAGGCAAAAGTTTTGTCTGATGGTGTCAATCTTCTGTTTGAAGAATGAGGCAGAGTCGTCGGCTGAGATGAGAGAAGAGGGAGGAGGTGCTGGGGGACGAAGCAGAGAGTTGAAAGTGTTAAATAGCTGTTTAGGGTTGTGAGATAGGGAGGATATGAGAGATGAGAAGTAGGTTTGTTTTGCTGTAGTGAGTGCGGACTTGAAATTAGTGAGGGATTTCTTGAATGCGATGAAGTGCTCGATGGAGTGAGACCTTTTCCATCTCCGCTACGCAACTCTGGAGGCCCGGCGCAGTTCTTTAGTAAGTTTAGTGTGCCAGGGTTGCCTGTTTTATGTGCGAGATGTGGTGTGTGTGAGAGGGGCGATCGAGTCTAGAGCTGCAGCTATTGTGGTGTTATATGAAGCAGCAGCAACGTCTGCATCGTGTAAGGAATTTATGTCTGTAAGAGGGAGGAGGGATTCAGAGAGTGAGTGTAAGTCAAGGTGTTTGAGATTTCTGCGAGGGTATGCTAGTTTGTGGAGTGGGGATTGTTGCCCCGGGGAGGAGAGAGAAGAGAATGTAAGTAGGCTATGATCAGAGAGAGGAAGAGGTGAGTTAGAGAGGTTAGATAGGGAACAGAGGCGGGTGAAGATGAGGTCCAGTGTGTGGCCATCTTTGTGGGTGGGTGTGGAAGACCTTTGAGTGAGTCCGAAGGAGGAAGTGAGAGATAGGAACTTAGAGACAGACGAGTGGGAAGTGTTAATTGGGATGTTGAAGTCACCCATTATGATAGTGGGGATGTCAGTGGAGAGGAAGTGAAGCAGCCAGGTGGTGAAGTGGTCTAAGAAGGTGGTGGCTTGCCCAGGGGGTAGGTAAATGACGGCCAGTTTGAGGTTGGAGGGGGAATAGATGCGCACACAGTGCACCTCAAAGGAGGGGAGTGTAACGGAGGGTGGCAGTGGGATTTGGGTGAAAGCGCAGTATTCTGATAGGAGAAAACCTACACCTCTGCCATGTTTGCTGTTGGGGCGGGGGGTGTGGGAAAGGTGGAATCCGCCATATGAAAGTGCAGCTGGGGAGGCTGTGTCAGAGGGGGTGAGCCAGGTTTCAGTGATGGCGAGGAAGGAAAGTTTGTTTGTAATGAAAAGATCGTGGATGAAGGAAAGTTTGTTGCAGACAGAGCGAGCGTTCCATAGAGCTCCTGTTAGAGCAACTAAGGGAGTGGGGATTGGTTGGATGGGTATGAGGATAGAAGGGTTGCGACAGTTTGTGAAAGGTCGTGGATAGGAGGAAGAAGTAACTGTGGGGATATGGCGAGGAGGACCAGGATTTGGAGAGATATCTCCATCAGTGAGGAGGAGCTGAGAAAGTGTTAGCAGGTGGGAGCAAGAGAGAGCATGAGGTGGCTGTCTGTGTTTGGAGATCCAGGATTGAATGTTTAGGAATAATTTGGAGGAGGAGGTGAGATGAATGGGGAGGATGGAGGGAGAGATGAAGAGTTTCTTACTAGGTGTAGGGATTTGAGGGGTTACTAGAAAGTGGAGGACTATAGAGGAAAAAGTGAGAGCTAACAGAAACATACTTAAAAGAGAGTAAGTAGTCAAAGTGTTGGTTACCTGACTCCTGCCCTGACTAACTGCCTCTGAAATAACTGCCACTTATCTCCGAAGCCACTTTGCACAAGAAGACGCGTGCACACACCAGCACCAGTGCACCCCTTACCGAGCTTCTAAATATATAGGGCACATTAAACTATCAGGTGAAGGACATTGTGGGAGCTGCATATGGCTAAATTAGCAGCTGGTCGTCTCACCAGGAGATGGCTGGGTGATCAAACACAGAGCTAGGACTCTAGTCTCTGCAGTTTAGCACCTCTAAAAATCAGATAAGATCTATAGTGGGGAAGGGACAGACATATGTGGGTATTGAATGGAGTGGGACAGATAAAGCAGAGAAGTTATGCAGAGCATGTACCAGTGAGGTGAATCAGCAAAGCAGAGCATTAGATTACATCAGACACAGCAAGCAGAGAAGTTATGCAGAGCATGTACCAGTGAGGTGAATCAGCAAAGCAGAGCATTAGATTACAGCAGACACAGCAAGAAGAGAAGTTATGCAGAGCATGTACCAGTGAGGTTATTCCTCTGCGACCTCCACCACTCTTCCAAGGGGCATTGATATTGTCTTTTTAATCCACTGCGACCTCCGCCACTCTTCCAAAGGGCATTGATATTGTCTTTTATTCCACTGTAACCTCCACCACTGTTCTAAGGGGCATTAAAACCATCTTGTTAAGCTACTGTGACCTCCACGTCTCTTCCACAGGGCATTGTTATTGTCTTTTTATTCCACTGCGACCTCCACCACTCTGCCAAGGGGCATTAATACCGTCTTGTTAAGCTACTGTGATGTCCACGTCTCTTCCACGGGGCATTGATATTGTTTTTTTATTCCACTCTAACCTGAACCACTCTTCCAAGAGGCATTGATATTGTCTTTTTATTCCACTGTAACCTCCACCACTCTTCCAAGGGACATTGATATTGACTTTTTATTCCACTGCGACCTCCACCACTCTTCCAAAGTTCATTGATATTGTCTTTTAATCCACTGCGACCTCCACCACTCTTCCAAGGGGTATTAAAACCGTCTTGTTAAGCTACTTTGACCTCCACATCTCTTCCAAGGGGCGCTATAACCATTTGGTTAAACCACTCTGTACTCCACAGCTCTTCCAAGGGGCATTGAGATTGTCTTTTTATTTCACTGTTACTTCCACCACTCTTTCAAGGGGCATTGATGTTGTATTTTTATTCCACTGTGACCTCCACCAGTCTTCCATGGGGCATTAAAACGGTCTTGTTAAGCTACTATGACCTCCAAGTCTCTTCCAAGGGGCATTAAAACCGTCTGGTTAAACAACTCTGAGCACCACAGCTCTTCCAAGGGGCATTGACAATGTCTTTTTATTCCATTGTAATCTTCTGCACTCTTCCAAGTGTATTGATAATGTATTTTTATTCCTCTGCAACGTCCACGACTCTTCCAAGGGGCATTATAAAAGTCTTATTAAGCTACTCTGACCTCCAAGATTCTTACACAGGGCATTGATATTGTCTTTTTATTCCACTGTAACCTCCACCACTCTTCCAAGGGGCATTGATATTGTCTTTTTATTCCACTGTAACCTCCACTGCTCTTCCAAGGGGCATTGATATTGTCGTTTTAATCCACTGCGACCTCCACCACTCTTCCAACAGACATTGATATTGTCTTTTTTTTCCTCTGCGACCTTCACCCCTCTTCCAAGGAACATTGATATTGTCTTTTTTTCCATTGTAACCTCCACCACTCTTCTAAGGGGCATTGATATTTTCTTTTTATTCCACTGCGACCTCCACAACTCTTCCAAGGGGCATCGATAATGTCTTTTTAACCCACTGCGACCTCCACCACTCTTCCAAGGGGCATTAAAACTGTCTTCTTAAGCTACTGCGACCTCAACGTCGCTTCCAAGGGGCATTATAACTTTCAATTTAAACCACTCTGAACTCCACAGCTCTTGCAAGAGGCATTGATATTGTCTTTTTATTCCACTGCAACCTCCACCACTCTTCCAATGGGCATTGATATTGTCTTTTTTTTTTACTGCGACCTCCACCACTCTTCCAAGGGGCATTAAAACAGTCTTGTTTAGCTACTGTGACCTCCACGTCTATTCCACGGTGCCTTAAAACCTTCTGGTTAAACCACTGTGAACTCCAGAGCTCTTCCAAGGGGCATTGATACTGTCTTTTTATTCCACTGTAACCTCCACCACTCTTCCAAGGGGCATTGATATTGTCTTTTTTTTTTACGGCGACCTCCACCACTCTTCCAAGGGGTTTTAATATTGTCTTTTTATTCCACTGCGACCTCCACCACTCTTCCAAGGGTCATTGATATTGTCTTTTTATTCCACTGTAACCTCCACCACTCTTCCAAGTGGCATTGATATTGTCTTTTTATTCCACTGTGACTTCCACCTCTTTTCCAAGGGGCATTAAAACGATCTTGTTAAGCTACTGTGACCTCCAAGTCTCTTCCACGAGGCATTGATATTGTCTTTTTATTCCACTGCAACCTCCACATCTCTTCCAAGGGGAATTGATATTGTCTTTTCATTCCACTGCGACCTCCACAAGTCTTCTAAGGGGCATTGATATTGTCTTTTTAATCCACTGCGACCTCCACCACTCTTCCAGGCGGCATTAAAACAAATTTGTTAAGCTACTGTGACTTCCACGTCTTTCCAAAGGGCATTAAAACCGTCTGGTTAAACCACTCTGAACTCCACAGCTCTTAAAAGAGGCATTGATATTGTCTTTTTATTCGACTGTCACCTCCACCACTCTTCCAAGGGGCATTTAAACCGTCTTGTTAAGCTACTGTGACCTCGAAGTCTCTTCCACGAGGCAATGATATTGACTTTTTATTCCACTGCAACCTCCACATCTCTTCCAAGGGGAATTGATATTGTCTTTTCATTCCACTGCGACCTCCACAACTCTTCTAAGGGGCATTGATATTGTCTTTTTAATCCACTGCGACCTCCACCACTCTTCCAAGGGGCATTAAAACAGATTTGTTAAGCTACTGTGACCTCCACGTCTCTTCCAAGGGGCATTAAAACCGTCAATTTAAACCACTCTGAACTCCACAGCTCTTGCAAGAGGCATTGATATTGTCTTTTTATTCCACTGTAACCTCCACCACTCTTTCAAGGGGCATTGATTTTGTCTTTTTATTCCACTGCGACCTCTACCACTCGTCCACTGGGCATTGATATTGTCTTTTTAATCCACTGCAACCTCCAACACTCTTCCAAGGGGCATTAAAGCCGTCTTGCTAAGCTGCTGTCACGTCCATGTCTATTCCACGGGGCATTGATATTGTCTTTTTATTCCACTGTAACCTCCACCACTCTTCCAAGTGGCATTGACATTGTCTTTTTATTCCACTGAGACTTCCACCTCTCTTCTAAGGGGCATTAAAACAGTTTTGTTAAGCTACTGTGACCTCCACGTCTTTTCCAAGGGGCATTAAAACCGTCTGGTTAAACCACTCTGATCTCCACAGCTCTTCCAAGAGGCATTGATATTGTCCTTTTATTCGACTATCACCTCCACCACTCTTCCAAGGGGCATTAAAACCGTCTTGTTAAGCTACTGTGACTTCCACGTCTCTTCCAAGGGGCATTAAAAACGTCAATTTAAACCTCTCTGAACTCCACAGCTCTTGCAAGAGGCATTAATATTGTCTTTTTATTCCACTGTAACCTCCACCACTCTTCCAAGGGGCATTGATTTTGTCTTTTTAATCCACTGCGACCTCCATCACTCTTCCAAGAAGCATTAAAAACGTCTTGTTTAGCTACTGTGACCTCGACTTCTATTCCACGGTGCCTTAAAACCTTCTGGTTAAACCACTGTGAACTCCACAGCTCTTCCAAGGCGCATTGATATTGTCTTTTTAATCCACTGTAACCTCCACCACTCTTCCCAGGGGCATTGATATTGTCTTTTTATTTTACTGCGACCTCCACCACTCTTCCAATGGGCATTAATATTGTCTTTTTATTCCACTGCGACCTCCACCACTCTTCCAAGGGTCATTGATATTGTCTTTTTATTCCACTGTAACCTCCACCACTATTCCAAGGGGCATTGATATTGTCTTTTTAATCCACTGCGACCTCCACCTCTCTTCCAATGGGCATTAAAACCATCTTGTTAAGCTACTGTGACGTCCAAGTCTCTTCCACGAGGCATTGATATTGTCTTTTTATTCCACTGCGACCTCCACATCTATTCCAAGGGGAATTGATATTGTCTTTTTATACCACTGCGATCTCCACCACTTGTCTAAGTTGCATTGATATTGTCTTTTTAATCCACTGCGACCTCCACCACTCTTCCAAGGGGCATTAAAACAGTCTTGATAAGCTACTGTGACCTCCACGTCTCTTCCAAGGGGCATTAAACAGTCTGGTTAAACAAGTCTGTACTCCACAGCTCTTCCAAGAGGCATTGATGTTGTCTTTTTATTCGACTGTAACCTCCACCACTCTTCCAAGGGGCATTGAGATTGTCTGTTTTCCACTGCGACCTCGCCCACTCTTCCAAGGGGCTTTGATACTGTCTTTTTTATCCACTGCGACCTCCGCCACTTTACCAATGGGCATTAATACCATCTTGTTATGCTACTGTGACCTCCTCGTCCATCCACGGGGCATTGATATTGTCTTTTTATTCCATTGCGACCTCCACCACTCGTCCAAGGGGCATTAAAACTGTCTTGTTATGCTACTGTGACCTCCAATTCTTTTTCAAGGGGCATTAAAACCGTCTGGTTAAACCGCTCTGAGCTCCACAGCTCTTCCAAGGGGCATTGGCAATGTATTTTTCTTCCATTGTAACCTTCTGCACTCTTCCAAGTGCATTGATATTGTCTTTTTATTCCTCTGCGACGTCCACTACTCTCCCAAGGGGCATTAAAACCGTTTTGCTTATCTACTGTGACCTCCAAGTTTCTTACACAGGGCATTGATATTGTCTTTTTATTCCACTGTAACCTCCACCACTCTTCCAAGGGGCATTTATATTGTCTTTTTATTCCACTGTAACCTCCACCAATCTTCCAAGGGGCATTGACATTGTCTTTTTATTCCAATGCGATCTCAACCACTCTTCTAAGGGGCATTGATATTGTCTTTTAAATCCACAAACGATCTCCACCACTCTTCCAAGGGGTTTTAAAACAGTCTTGTTAAGCTACTGTGACCTCCTCGTCTCTTCCAAGGGCCATTAAAACCATCTGGTTAAACGCTCTGAACTCCACATCCCTTCCACTGGGCATTGATATTGTCTTTTTATTCCACTGCGAACTCCACCACTCTACCAAGGGGCATTGATATTGTCTTTTTAATCCAATGCGACCTCCACCTCTCTTCCAATGGGCATTAAAACCATCTTGTTAAGCTACTGTGACGTCCAAGTCTCTTCCACGAGGCATTGATATTGTCTTTTTATTCCACTGCGACCTCCACATCTATTCCAAGGGGAATTGATATTGTCTTTTTATACCACTGCGATCTCCACCACTTGTCTAAGTTGCATTGATATTGTCTTTTTAATCCACTGCGACCTCCACCACTCTTCCAAGTGGCATTAAAACAGTCTTGATAAGCTACTGTGACCTCCACGTCTCTTCCAAGGGGCATTAAACAGTCTGGTTAAACAAGTCTGTACTCCACAGCTCTTCCAAGAGGCATTGATGTTGTCTTTTTATTCGACTGTAACCTCCACCACTCTTCCAAGGGGCATTGAGATTGTCTGTTTTCCACTGCGACCTCGCCCACTCTTCCAAGGGGCTTTGATACTGTCTTTTTTATCCACTGCGACCTCCGCCACTTTACCAATGGGCATTAATACCATCTTGTTATGCTACTGTGACCTCCTCGTCCCTTCCACGGGGCATTGATATTGTCTTTTTATTCCATTGCGACCTCCACCACTCGTCCAAGGGGCATTAAAACCATCTTGTTAAGCTACTGTGACGTCCAAGTCTCTTCCACGAGGCATTGATATTGTCTTTTTATTCCACTGCGACCTCCACATCTATTCCAAGGGGAATTGATATTGTCTTTTTATACCACTGCGATCTCCACCACTTGTCTAAGTTGCATTGATATTGTCTTTTTAATCCACTGCGACCTCCACCACTCTTCCAAGGGGCATTAAAACAGTCTTGATAAGCTACTGTGACCTCCACGTCTCTTCCAAGGGGCATTAAACAGTCTGGTTAAACAAGTCTGTACTCCACAGCTCTTCCAAGAGGCATTGATGTTGTCTTTTTATTCGACTGTAACCTCCACCACTCTTCCAAGGGGCATTGAGATTGTCTGTTTTCCACTGCGACCTCGCCCACTCTTCCAAGGGGCTTTGATACTGTCTTTTTTATCCACTGCGACCTCCACCACTTTACCAATGGGCATTAATACCATCTTGTTATGCTACTGTGACCTCCTCGTCCCTTCCACGGGGCATTGATATTGTCTTTTTATTCCAATGCGACCTCTACCACTCTTCCAATGGGCATTGATATTGTCTTTTAAATCCACTACAACCTCCACCACTCTTCCAAGGGGCATTAAAGTCGTCTTGCTAAGCTACTGTCACGTCCTTGTCTATTCCACGGGGCATTGATATTGTCTTTTTATTCCTCTGTAACCTCCACCACTCTTCCAAGTGGCATTGACATGGTCTTTTTATTCCACTGCGACTTCCACCTCTCTTCTAAGGGGCATTGGTATAGTCTTTTTAATCCACTGCGACCTCCACCACTCTTCCAAGGGGCATTAAAACAGTCTTGTTAAGCTACTGTGACCTCCAGGTCTCTTCCAAGGGGCAATAAAACCATCTGGTTAAACCACTCTGAACCGCACAGCTCTTCCAAGGGGCATTGATATTGTCTTTTTATTCCACTGTAACCTCCACCACTCTTCCAAGGGGAATTGATTTTGTCTTTTTATTCCACTGCGACCTCCACAACTCTTCCAAGGGGCATTAAAACCATCTGGTTAAACCACTCTGAACTCCACAGCTCTTCCAAGGGGCATTTGTATTGTCTTTTTATTCCACTCTAACCTCCACCACTCTTCCAAGGGGCATTGACATTGTCTTTTTATACCACTGCGACCTCCACCACTCTTCCAAGGGGTCATTAAAAAAATATTGTTAAGCTACAGAGACCTCCACATCTCTTCCACGGGGCATTGATATTGTCTTTTTATTCCACTGTAACCTCCACCAATCTTCCAAGGGGCATTGATATTGTTTTTTTATTCCCCTGCGACCTCCACCACTCTTCCAAGGGGCATTAAAACCGTCTTGTTAAGTTACTGTGACCTCCACGTCTCTTCCAAGGAGAGTTAAAACCATCTGGTTATACCACTCTGAACTCCACAGCTCTTCCAAGGGGCATTATTATTGTTTTTTTATTCCACTGTAACCTCCACCACTGTTCCAAGGGGCATTGATATTGTCTTTTTATTCCACTGTAACCTCCATCACTCTTCCAAGTGCATTGATATTGTCTTTTTATTCCTCTGCGACGTCCACGACTCTTCCAAGGGGCACTGTTGTTGTCTTTTTATTCCATTGCGACCTCAACCACTCTTCTAAGGGGCATTGATAATGTCTTTGAAATCCACAACGATCTCCACCACTCTTCCAAGGGGCATTAAAACAGTCTTGTTAAGCTACTGTGATCTCCTTGTCTCTTCCAAGGGGCATTAAAACCGTCTGGTTAAACACTCTGAACTCCACGTCCCTACCATGGGCATTGATATTGTCTTTTTATTCAACTGTGAACTCCACCACTCTTTAAATGGACATTGATGTTGTCTTTTTTTGCCACTGTAACCTCCACCACTCTTCTAAGGGGCATTGAAATTTTCTTTTTATTCCACTGCGACCTCTACATCTCTTCCAAGTGGAATTGATATTGTCATTTTATTCCACTGCAACCTCCACCACTCTTCTAAGGGGCATTGATATTGTCTTTTTAACCCACTGCGACCTCCACCACTCTTCCAAGGGTCATTGATATTGTCTTTTTATTCCACTGTAACCTCCACCACTCTTCCAAGGGGCATTGATTTTTTCTTTTTATTCCGCTGCGACCTCTACCACTCTTCCAATGGGCATTGATATTGTCTTTTTAATCCACTGCTACCTTCAACACTCTTCCACGGGACATTAAAGCCATCTTGTTAAGTTACTGTCACGTCCATGTCTTTTCCACGGGGCATTGATATTGTCTTTTTATTCCACTGTAACCTCCACCACTCTTCCAAGTGGCATTGACATGGTCTTTTTATTCCACTCCGACTTCCACCTCTCTTCTAAGGGGCATTGATATTGTCTTTTTAATCTACTGCGACCTCCACCACTCTTCCAAGGGGCATTAAAACAGTCATGTTACGCTACTGTGACCTCCACGTCTCTTCCAAGTGGCATTAAAACAGTCTGGTTAAACCACTCTGAACTCCACAGCTCTTCCAAGGGGCATTGATATTGTCCTTTTGTTCCATTGTAACCTCCACCACTCTTCCAAGGGGCATTGATTTTGTCTTTTTATTCCACTGCGACCTCCACCACTCTTCCAATGGGCATTGTTATTGTCTTTTTAATACCCTGCAGCCTCCACCACTTTTCCAAGGGGCATTAAGACTGACTTGTTATGCTACTGTGACGTCGACTTCTCTTCCAAGGGGCATTAAAACCATCTGGTTAAACCACTCTGAATTCCACAGCTCTTCCAAGGGGCATTTGTATTGTCTTTTTATTCCACTCTAACCTCCACCACTCTTCCAAGGGGCATTGACATTGTCTTTTTATTCCACTTCGACCTCCACCACTCTTCTAAGGGGCATTAAAACCATCTTGTTAAGCTACTGTGACCTTCACAACTCTTCCATGGAGCATTGATATTGTCTTTTTATTCCACTGTAACCTCCACCACTCTTCCAAGGGGCATTGATTTTGTCTTTTTATTCCACTGCGACCTCTACCACTCTTGCAATGGGCACTGATATTGTCTTTTTAATCCACTACAACCTCCACCACTCTTCCAAGGGGCATTAAAGCCGTCTTGCTAAGCTACTGTCACGTCCATGTCTATTCCACGGGGCATTGATATTGTCTTTTTATTCCACTGTAACCTCCACCACTCTTCCAAGTGGCATTGACATTGTCTTTTTATTCAACTGCGACTTCCACCTCTCTTCTAAGGGGCATTGATATTGTCTTTTTAATCCACTGCGACCTCCACCACTCTTCCAAGGGGCATTAAAACAGTCTTGTTAAGCTACTGTGACCTCCACGTCTCTTCCAAGGGGCATTAAAACCGTCTGGTTAAACCACTCTGAACTCCACAGCTCTTCCAAGGGGCATTGATATTGTCTTTTTATTCCACTGTAACCTCCACCACTCTTCCAAGTGGAATTGATTTTGTCTTTTTATTCCACTGCGACCTCCACGACTCTTCCAAGGGGCATTGTTATTGTCTTTTTAATCCCCTGCTACCTCCACAACTCTTCCAAGGGGCATTGACATTGTCTTTTTATTCCACTTCGACCTCCACCACTCTTCTAAGGGGCGTTAAAACCATCTTGTTAAGCTGCTGTGACCTCCACTTCCCTTCCACGGGGCATTGATATTGTCTTTTTATTCAACTGCGACCTCCAACACTCTTCCAAAGGGCATTGATATTGTCTTTTTAATCCACTGCGAACTCCACCACTCTTCCAAGGGGCTTTAAAACCGTCTTGTTATGCTACTGTGACGTCGACTTCTCTACCAAGGGGCATTAAAACCATCTGGTTAAACCACTCTGAACTCCACAGCTCTTCCAAGGGTCATTTGTATTGTCTTTTTATTCCACTCTAACCTCCACCACTCTTCCAAGGGGCATTGACATTGTCTTTTTATTCCACTGCGACCTCCACCACTCTTCCAAGGGGCATTAAAACCATATTGTTAAGCTACAGAGATCTCCACATCTCTTCCAAGGAGAGGTAAAACCATCTGGTTATACCACTCTGAACTCCACAGCTCTTCCAAGGAGCATTATTATTATCTTTTTATTCCACTGTAACCTCCACCACTGTTCCAAGGGGCATTGATATTGTCTTTTTATTCCACTGTAACCTCCATCACTCTTCCAAGTGCATTGATATTGTCTTTTTATTCCTCTGCGACGTCCACGACTCTTCCAAGGTGCATTAAAACTGTCTTGCTAAGCTACTGTGACCTCCAAGTTTCTTACACAGGGCATTGATATTGTCTTTTTATTCCACTGTAACCTCCACCACTCTTCCAAGTGGCACTGCTATTGTCTTTTTATTCCACTGTAATCTCCATCAATCTTCCAAGGGGCATTGATATTGTCTTTTTATTCCACTGCGACCTCCACCACTCTTCTAAGGGGCATTGATATTGTCTTTTAAATCCACAACGATCTCCACCACTCTTCCAAGGGGCATTAAAACAGTCTTGTTAAGCTACTGTGACCTCCTTGTCTCTTCCAAGGGGCATTAAAACCGTCTGGTTAAACACTCTGAACTCCATGTCCCTACCACGGGCATTGATATTGTCTTTTTATTGCACTGTGAACTCCACCACTCTTCCAATGGGCATTGATATTGTCTTTTTAATCCACTGCGACCTCCACGTCACTTCCAAGGGGCATTAAAACCGTCAATTTAATACTCTCTGAACTCCTCAGCTTTTCCAAGGAGAACTGGTATTGTCTTTCTATTCCACTCTAACCTCCACCACTCTTCCAAGGGGCATTGACATTGTCTATTTATTCCACTGCGACCTCCACCACTCTTCCAAGGGGTATTAAGACCATCTTGTTAATCTACAGTAACCTCCACAACTCTTCCATGGTCCATTGATATTGACTTTTTATTCCACTGTAACCTCCACCACTCTTCCAAGGGGCATTGATTTTGTCTTTTTATTCCACTGCGACCTCTACCACTCTTCCAATGGGCATTGATATTGTCTTTTAAATCCACTGCTACCTCCACCACTCTTCCAAGGGACATTAAAGCCGTCTTGTAAAGCTACTGTCACGTCCATGTCTATTGCACGGGGCATTGATATTGTCTTTTTATTCCACTGTAACCTCCACCACTCTTCCAAGTGGCATTGACATGATCTTTTTATTCCACTGCGACTTCCACCTCTCTTCTAAGGGGCATTGATATTGTCTTTTTAATCTACTGCGACCTCCACCACTCTTCCAAGGGGCATTAAAACAGTCATGTTAAGCTACTGTGACCTCCACGTCTCTTCCAAGGGGCATTAAAACAGTCTGGTTAAACCACTCTGAACTCCACAGCTCTTCCAAGCGGCATTGATATTGTCCTTTTGTTCCATTGTAACCTCCACCACTCTTCCAAGGGGCATTGATTTTGTCTTTTTATTCCAGTGCGACCTTCACCACTCTTCCAATGGGCATTGTTATTGTCTTTTTAATCCCCTGCAACCTCTACCACTTTTCCAAGGGGCATTAAAACTGTCTTGTTAAGCTACTGTGACCTCCACGTCCCTTCCACGGGGCATTGATATTGTCTTTTTATTCCACTGCGACCTCCACTACTCTTCCAAGGGGCATTGATATTGTCTTTTTAATCCACTGCGAACTCCACCACTCTTCCAAGGGGCATTAAAACTGACTTGTTATGCTACTGTGACGTCGACTTCTCTTCCAAGAGGCATTAAAACCATCTGGTTAAACCACTCTGAACTCCACAGCTCTTCCAAGGGGCATTGATATTGTCTTTTTATTCCACTGTAACCTATACCATTCTTCCAAGGGGTATTGATATTGTCTTTTTAATGCACTGCGACCGCCACCACTCTTCCAAGGGGCATTAAAACCATCTGGTTAAACGACTCTGAACTCCATAGCTCTTTTAAGAGGCATTGATATTGTCTTTTTATTTCACTGTAACCTCCACCACTCTTTCAAGGGACATTGATGTTGTCTTTTTATTCCACTGCGACCTCCACCACTCTTCCAAGGGGCATTAATACTGTCTTGTTAAGCTACTGTGACTTCCACGTGTGTTCCACTGGGCATTGATATTGTCTTTTTAATCCACTGTGACCTCCACCACTTTTCCAAGGGGCATTAAAACCGTCTTGTTTATCTACTGTGACCTCCACGTCTCTTCCAAGGGGAATAAAACCATCTGATTAAACTACTCTGAACTCCACAGCTCTTCCAAGGGGCATTGGTATTGTCTATTTATTCCACTCTAACCTCCACCACTCTTCCAAGGGGCATTGACATTGTCTTTTTATTCCTCTGCGAACTCCATCATTCTTCCAAGGGGCATTGATATTGTCTTTTTGTTCCACTGCCACCTCCACCACTCTTCCAACGGGCATTGATATTGTCTTTTCAATACACTGAGACCTCCACCACTTTTCCAAGGGGCATTAAAAACGTTTTTTTAAGCTACTGTGACCTCCACGTCACTTCCAATGGGCATTAAAACCGTCTGGTTAAACCACTCTGAACTCCACAGCTCTTTCAAGGGGCATTGGTATTGTCTTTTTATTTGAATCTAACCTCCACCACTCTTCGAAGGGGCATTAAAACTGTCTTGTTAAGCTGCTGTAACCTCCATGTCTATTCCGCTTGGCATTAATTTTGTCATTTTATTCCACTGCGACCTCCATTATTCTTCCAAGGGGCATTGATATTGTCTTTTTATTCTACTGCCACCTCCACCACTCTTCCAAGGGGCATTGACATTGTCTTTTTATTCCACTGCGACATCCACCTCTCTTCTAAGGGGCATTGATATTGTCTTTTTAATCCACTGTAACCTCCACCACTTTTCCTATGGGAATTGATATTGTCTTTTTATAATTATTATTATTATTATTAATTATTATAGCGCCATTTATTCCATGGCGCTTTACATGTGATAGGGATATACATAACAAAAGCATTTACATAATCTTAACAAAACGAGTCAGCGACTTGTACAGGAGGAGCGAGGACCCTGCCCGTGAGGGCTCACATTCTAGAAGGGATGGGTGAGGATACATTAGGTGAGGGTAGAACTGGTCGTGCAACGGTGGTTACTGCAGGTTGTAGGCTTGTCGGAAGAGGTGGGTCTTCAGGTTTCTTTTGAAGTTTTCCACGGTCAGCGAGGGTCTGTTGTGTTGGGGTAGAGCGTTCCAGAGTAGGGGGGATGCAGGGAGAAATCTTGTATACAATTGTGGGAGGAGGATATAAGAGGGGAGTAGAGAAGGAGATCTTGTGAGGATCGGAGGTTGCGTGCAGGTAAGTACCGGGAGACTAGTTCACAGATGTATGGGCGAGACAGGTTGTGGATGGCTTTGTATGCCATGGTTAGAGTTTTGAACTGGATTCTCTGGACAATGGGGAGCCAGTGAAGAGATTGACAGAGAGGATAGATTGGAGAGGCGCAAGAGTGTTGTAAGGGAGGCCACGGAGCAGGAGGTTTCAGTAGTCGAGGCGGGATATGATGAGGGCATGCACTAGTGTTTTTGCAGAGTCTTTGCTGAGGAATGCACGGGTCCGGGAGATGTTTTTGAGTTGGAGTCGGCAGGAAGTGGAAAGGGCTTGGATATGTGGCTTGAAGGAGAAATCAGAGTCCAGGGTTACTCCAAGGCAGCGAGCTTGTGGGACTGGGGAGAATGAACAGCCATTGACGTTGATGGCTAGGTCAGATGGGGGATGTGAATGAGAGGGTGAAAAGATGATGAACTCTGTTTTATCCATGTTGATTTTTAGAAATCTGTCAGAGAAGAAGGATGACATGGCAGACAGACATTATGGGATTTTGGTTAGTAGGGAGGAGATATTGGGTCCAGAGAGGTAGATCTGTGTGTCGTTAGCATAGAGGTGATACTGAAAACCGTGAGACTCTATGAGCTGTCCCAGGCCAAAGGTGTAGATGGAGAAGAGCAGAGGTCCTAGAACTGAACCTTGGGGGACACCGACAGATAGGGGGCGAGATGAGGAGGTGGTGCATGAGTGCGAGACGCTGAATGTCCTGTCTGTTAAGTATGAGGAGATTCAAGATAGAGCCAAGTCCGTGATGCCAAGAGATGAGAGAATCTGGAGTAAGAGGGAATGGTCCACTGTGTCAAAGGCAGATGACCGGTCCAGAAGGAGGAGGATGGAGTAGTGTCGCTTGGATTTGGCATTTAGTAGGTTGTTGGTGAGTTTGGTCAGGGCAGTTTCAGTCGAGTGATGCGGTCGGAAGCCAGATTGCAGGCAGTCGAAGAGGGAGCAGGAGGAGAGGTATGAGGACAGTTCAAGGTGGACATGTTGTTCTAGTAGTTTTGAGGCAAAGGGGAGGAGTGATATGGGGTGGTAGCTAGTCTGAGAGGAAGGGTCAAGGGAGGGATTTTTGAGGATGGGTGTGATTGCTGCATGTTTGAAACATGAGGGTAAGACACCGGTTGTTAGTGACAGATTGAAGAGGTGGGTTAGGGTTGGGATGAAGACTGTGGTAAGGTTAGTGATGAGGTGGGATGGGATTGGGTCAAGTTCGCAGGTGGTGAGGTGTGATTTGGAGAGTAAAGAGGAGACTTGACCTTCTGTAATGGTGGAGAAGTGGGGTTTGGATGAGGAGGGTTTAATAGATATGAGGAGGGGTTGTGTGGACTTAAGGCAAAAGTTTTGTCTGATGGTGTCAATCTTCTGTTTGAAGAATGAGGCAAAGTCGTCGGTTGAGATGAGAGAAGAGGGAGGAGGTGCTGGGGGACGAAGGAGAGAGTTGAAAGTGTTAAATAGCTGTTTAGGGTTGTGAGATAGGGAGGATATGAGAGATGAGAAGTAGATTTGTTTTGCTGTAGTGAGTGCGGACTGAAATTAGTGAGGGATTGCTTGAATGCGATGAAGTGCTCGATGGAGTGAGACCTTTTCCATCTCCGCTCCGCAACCCTGGAGGCCCGGCGCAGTTATTTAGTAAGTTTAGTGTGCCAGGGTTGCCTGTTGCGTGTGCGAGATGTGGTGTGTGTGAGGGGGGCGATCAAGTCTACAGCTGCAGCTATTGTGGTGTTATATGGAGCAGCAGCAACGTCTGCATCGTGTAAGGAATTTAAGAGGGAGGAGGGATTCAGAGAGTGAGTGTAAGTCAAGGTGTTTGAGATTTCTGCGAGGGTATGCAAGTTTGTGGAGTGGGGATTGTTGCCCCGGGGAGGAGAGAGAAGAGAATGTAAGTAGGCTGTGATCAGAGAGAGGGAGAGGTGAGTTAGAGAGGTTAGATAGGGAACAGAGGCGGGTGAAGATGAGGTCCAGTGTGTGGCCATCTTTGTGGGTGGGTGTGGAAGACCATTGAGTGAGTCCGAAGGAGGAAGTGAGAGATAGGAACTTAGAGACAGACGAGTGGGAAGTGTTAATGGGAATGTTGAAGTCACCCATTATGATAGTGGTGATGTCAGTGGAGTGGAAGTGAAGCAGCCAGGTGGTGAAGTGGTCTAAGAAGGTGTTGGCTTGCCCTGGGGGTCGGTAAAAGACAGCTAGCTGGAGGTTGGAGGGGGAATAGATGCACACACAGTGCACCTCAAAAGAGGGGAGTGTAACGGAGGGTGGCAGTGGGATTTGGGTGAAAGCGCAGTGTTCTGATAGGAGAAAACCTACGCGTCCGCCATGTTTGCTGTTGGGGCGAGGGGTGTGGGAAAGGTGGAATCCGCCATATGAAAGTGCAGCTGGGGAGGCTGTGTCAGAGGGGGTGAGCCAGGTTTCAGTGATGGTGAGGAAGGAAAGTTTTTTTGTAATGAAAAGATCGTTGATGAAGGAAAGTTTGTTGCAGACAGAGCGAGCGTTCCATAGAGCTCCTGTTAGATCAACTAAGGGAGTGGGGATTGGTTGGATGGATATGAGGTTAGAAGGGTTGCGACAGTTTGCGGAAGGGTGTGGATAGGAGGAAGAAGTAACTGTGGGGTTATGGCGAGGAGGACCAGGATTTGGAGAGATATCTCCAGCAGTGAGGAGGAGCAGAGAAAGTGTTAGCAGGTGGGAGCAAGAGAGAGCATGAGGTGGCTGTCTGTGTTTGGAGATCCAGGATTGAGTGTTTAGGAATAATTTGGAGGAGGAGGTGAGATGAATGGGGAGGATGGAGGGAGAGATGAAGAGTTTCTTACTAGGTGTAGGGATTTGAGGGGTTACTAGAAAGTGGAGGACTATAGAGGAAAAAGTGAGAGCTAACAGAAACATAGTTAAAAGAGAGTAAGTGGTCAAAGTGTTGGTTACCTGACTCCTGCCCTGACTAACTGCCTCTGAAATAATTGCCACTAATCTACGAAGCCACTTTGCACAAGAAGACGTGTGCACACCCCAGCACAAGTGCACCCCTTACAGGGCTTCTAAATAAATAGGGCACATTAAACTATCAGGTGAAGGGCATTGTGGGAGCTGCATATGGCTAAATTAGCAGCTGGTGGTCTCACCAGGAGATGGCTGGGTGATCAAACACAGAGCTAGGACTCTAGTCTCTGCAGTATAGCACCTCTAAAAATCAGATAAGATCTATAGTGGGGAAGGGACAGACATATGTGGGTATTGAATGGAGTGGGACAGATAAAGCAGAGAAGTTATGCAGAGCATGTACGAGTGAGGTGAATCAGCAAAGCAGAGCATTAGATTACAGCAGACACAGCAAGCAGAGAAGTTATGCAGAGTATGTACCAGTGAGGTTATTCCACTGCGACCTCCACCACTCTTCCAAGGGGCATTGATATTGTCTTTTTATTCCACTGCGACCTCCGCCACTCTTCCAAAGGGCATTAAAACCGTCTTGTTAAGCAACTGTGACCTCCACGTCTCTACCACAGGGCATTGTTATTGTCTTTTTATTCCACTGCGACCTCCACCACTCTGTCAAGGGCATTAAAACCGTCTTGTTAAGCTACTGTGATGTCCACGTCTCTTCCACGGGGCATTGATATTGTCTTTTTATTCCACTGTAACCTCCACCACTCTTCCAAGAGGCATTGATATTGTCTTTTTATTCCACTGTAACCTCCACCACTCTTCCAAGGGGCATTGATATTGTCTTTTTATTCCACTGCGACCTCACCACTCTTCCAAGGTTCATTGATATTGTCTTTTTAATCCACTGCGACCTCCACCACTCTTCCAAGGGGCATTAAAACCGTCTTGTTAACCTACTGTGACCTCCACGTCTCTTCCAAGGGGCACTAAAACCATTTGGTTAAACCACTCTGTACTCTACAGCTCTTCCAAGGGGCATTGATATTGTCTTTTTATTTCACTGTAACTTCCACCACTCTTTCAAGGGGCATTGATATTGTATTTTTATTCCACTGTGACCTCCACCACTCTTCCAAGGGGCATTAAAACCATCTTGTTAAGCTACTGTGACGTACAAGTCTCTTCCAAGGGGCATTAAAACCGTCTGGTTAAACCGCTCTGAGCTCCACAGTTCTTCCAAGGGGCATTTACATTGTATTTTTATTCCACTGTAACCTTCTGCACTCTTCCAAGTGCATTGATATTGTCTTTTTATTCCTCTTCGACGTCCACGACTCTTCCAAGGGGCATTAAAACCGCCTTGTTAAGCTACTGTGACCTCCAAGTTTCTTACACAGGGCATTGATATTGTCTTTTTAATCCACTGCGACCTCCATCACTCTTCCAAGAAGCATTGAAACCGTCTTGTTAAGCTACTGTGACCTCCACCTCTATTCCACGGTGCATTAAAACTTTCTGGTTAAACCACTGTGAACTCCACAGCTCTTCCAAGGGGCATTGATATTGTCTTTTTATTCCACTCTAACCTTCACCACTATTCCAAGGGGCATTGATATTGTCTTTTTATTTTACTGCGACCTCCACCATTCTTCCAAGGGGCATTAATATTGTCTTTTTATTCCACTGTGATCTCCACGTCTCTTCCGAGGGGCTTTGATATTGTCTTTTTATTTAATTGGAACCTCCACCACTCTTCCACGGGTCATTGTTATTGTCTTTTTATTCCACTGTAACCTCCACCATTCTTCCAAGGGACATTGATATTGTCTTTTTATTCCACTGTAACCTCCACCACTCTTCCAAGAGGCATTGATATTGTCTTTTTATTCCACTGTAACCTCCACCACTCTTCCAAGGGGCATTGATATTGTCTTTTTAATCCACTGCGACCTCTACCACTCCTCCAAGGTGCTTTAAAACAGTCGTAATAAGCTTCTGTGACCTCCACGTCTCTTCCAAGGGGCATTAAAACCGCATGGTTAAACCAATCTGAACTCCACAGCTCTTCCAAGAGGCATTGATATTGTCTTTTTATTCAACTGTAACCTCCACCACTCTTCCAAGGGGCATTGATATTGTCTTTTTTTTCCACTCCGACCTCCACCACTCTTCCAAGGGGATTTGATAGTCTTTTTAATCCACTGCGACCTCCACCACTCTTCCAAGGGGCATTAGAGCCGTCTTGTTAAGCTACTGTGACCTCCACGTCCCTTCCACGGGCATTGATGTTGTCTTTTTATTCCACTGCGACCTCCACCACTCTTCCAAGGGGCATTGATATTGTCTTTTTAATCCACTGCAACCTCCACCACTCTTCCAAGGGACATTGATATTGTCTTTTTAATCCACTGCGACCTTCACCCCTCTTCCAAGGAACATTGATATTGTCTTTTTTTTCCAATGTAACCTTCACCACTCTTCTAAAGGGCATTGATATTTTCTTTTTATTCCACTGCGACCTCCACCTCTCTTCCAAGGGGCATCGATAATGTCTTTTTAATCCACTGCGACCTCCACCACTCTTCCAAGGGGCATTAAACCGTCAATTTAAACCACTCTAAACTCCACAGCTCTTGCAAGAGGCATTGATATTGTCTTTTTATTCCACAGTAACCTCCACCACTCTTCCAAGGGGCATTGATTTTGTCTTTTTAATCCACTGCGACCTCCAACTCTCCTCCAAGAAGCATTAAAAACGTCTTGTTTAGCTACTGTGACCTCCACGTCTATTCCATGGTGCCTTAAAACCTTCTGGTTAAACTATAGTGAACTCCACAGCTCTTCCAAGGGGCATTGATATTGTCTTTTTAATCCACTGCGACCGCTACCACTCCTCCAAGGGTCTTTAAAACAGTCTTGATAAGCTTCTGTGACCTTCACGTCTCTTCCAACGGGCATTAAAACCGTCTTGTTAAGTTACTGTGACCTCCATGTCTCTTCCAAGGAGCGTTAAAACCATCTGGTTATACCACTCTGAACTCCACAGCTCTTCCAAGGGGCATTATTATTGTCTTTTTATTCCACTGAAACCTCCACCACTCTTCCAAGGGGCATTGATATTGTCTTTTCATTCCACTGCGACCTCCACCAGTCCTCCAAGATGCATTAAAACCGTCTTGTTAAGCTATTGTTACATCCACATCTCTTCCACGGGGCATTGATATTGTCTTTTTATTTAACTGTAACCTCCACCACTGTTCCAAGGGGCATTGACATTGTCTTTTTATTCCACTGTAACCTCCATCACTCTTCCAAGGGACATTGATATTGTCTTTTTATTCAACTGTAACCTCCACCACTCTTAAAAGGGGCATTGATATTGTCTTTTTATTCCACTGCGACCTCCACCACTCTTCCAGGGGCATTCATATTGTCTTTTTAATCCACTGCGACCTCCACCACTCTTACAAGCAGCATTAAAACCATCTTGTTAAGCTACTCTCACCTCCACGTCCTTTCGAAGGGGCATTAAAACCGTCAATTTAAACCACTCTGAACTCCACAGCTCTTGCAAGGGGCATTGATATTGTCTTTTTATTCCAATGTAACCTCCAGCACTCTTCCAAGGGGCATTGATATTGTCTTTTTATTCCACTGCAACTTCCACCTCTCTTCCAAGGGGCATTAAAACCGTCTTGTTAAGCTACTGTGACCTCCACGTCTCTTTCACGGGGCATTGATATTGTCTTTTTATTCCATCGTAACCTCCACCACTCTTCCAAGGGGCATTGATATTGTCTTTTTATTCCACTGGGACCTTCACCACTCTTCCAAGTGGCATTGATATTGTCTTTTTAATCCACTGCGACCTACACCACTCTTCCAAGGGCCATTAAAACCGTATTATTAAGCTACTGTGACCTCCACGTCTCTTCCAAGGTGCATTAAAACCGTCAATTTAATCCACTCTGAACTACACAGCTCTTGCAAGAGGCATTGATATTGTCTTTTTACTCCACTGTAACCTACAGCACTCTTTCAAGGGGCATTGATATTGTCTTTTTATTCCACTACTACTTCCAAAACTCTCCCAAGGTGCATTAAAAACATCTTGTTTAGCTACTGTAACGTCCATGTCTATACCACGGGGCATTGATATTGTCTTTTTATTAAACTGTATCCTCCACCACTCTTCCAAGGGGCAAGGATATTGTCTTTTAATTCCATTGCAACTTCCACCTCTCTTCTAAGGGGCATTGATATTGTCTTTTTAATCCACTGCGACCTCCACCACTCTTCCAAGAAGCCTTAAAACCGTCATGCTAAGCTACTGTGACCTCCACGTCTCTCCCACGGGGCATTGAAATTGTCTTTTTATTCCACTGTGACCTCCACCACTCGTCCAAGGGGCATTTATATTGGCTTTTTATTCCACTGCGCCCTCCACCACTCCTGCAAGAGGAATTGATAATGTCTTTTTATTCCTCTGCGACCTCCACCACTCTTACAAGGCTCATTGATATTGTCTTTTTAATCCACTGCGACCTCCACCACTCTTCCAAGGGCCATTAAAAGCGTCTTGTTAAGCTATTGTGACCTCCACATCTCTTCCACGGGGCATTGATATTGTCTTTTTATTTAACTGTAACCTTCACCACTGTTCCAAGGGGCAATGACATTGTCTTTTTATTTAACTGTAACCTCCACCACTCTTCCAGGGGGCATTGATATTGTCTTTTTATTCCACTGCGACCTCCACCACTCTTCCAAGGGGCATTCATATTGTATTTTTAATCCACTGCGACCTCCACCACTCTTCCAAGTGGCATTAAAACCGTATTGTTAAGCGACTGTGACCTCCTCGTCTCTTCCAAGGTGCATTAAAATCGTCAATTTAAACCACTCTGAGCCCCACAGCTCTTGCAAGAGGCATTGATATTGTCTTTTTACTGCACTGTAACCTACAGCACTCTTTCAAGGGGCATTGATATTGTCTTTTTATTCCACTACGACTTCCACCACTCTTCCAAGGTGCATTAAAAACATCTTGTTTAGCTACTGTAACCTCCATGTCTATTCCACTGGGCATTGATATTGTATTTTTATTCCACTGTATCCTCCACCACTCTTCCTAGGGGTATTGATATTGTCTTTTTATTCAACTGGGATTTCCACCTCTCTTCTTTGGGGCATTGATATTGTCTTTTTAATCCACTGCGACCTCCACCACTCTTCCAAGAGGCCTTAAAACAGTCTTGTTAAGCTACTGTGACCTCCACATCTCTTCCAAGGGGCATTAAAACCGTCTGGTTAAACCACTCTGAACTCCACAGTTCTTCCAAGGGGCATTGATATTGTCTTTTTATTCCACTGTAACCTCCACCATTCTTCCAATGGGTATTGATATTGTCTTTTTAATGCACTGCGACCTCCACCACTCTTCCAAGGGTCATTAAAACCGTCTTGTTAATCTACTGTGACATCAACGTCTCTTCCAAGGGTCAAGAAAACCATCTGGTTAAACCACTCTGAACTCCACAGCTCTTCCAAGGGGCATTGACAATGTCTTTTTCTTCCATTGTAACCTTCAGCACTCTTCCAAGTGCATTGATATTGTCTTTTTATTCCTCTTCAACGTCCACGACTCTTCCAAGGGGCATTAAAACAGTCTTGTTAAGCTACTCTGACCTCCAAGTTTCTTACACAGGGCATTGATATTGTCTTTTTATTCCACTGTAATCTCCACCACTCTTCCAAGGGGCATTGATATTGTCTTTTTATTCCACTGTAACCTCCACCAATCTTCCAAGGGGCATTGATATTGTTTTTTTATTCCACTGCAACCGCCACCACTCTTCTAAGGGGTCATTGATATTGTCTTTTAAATCCACAACGATCTCCACCACTCTTCCAAGGGGCAATAAAACAGTCTTGTTAAGCTACTGTGACCTCCTCGTCTCTTCCAAAGGGCATTAAAACCGTCTGGTTAAACACTCTGAACTCCACAGCTCTTACAAGAGGCATTGATATTGTCTTTTTCTTCGACTGCAACATCCACTACTCTTCCAGGCAGCATTGATATTGTCTTTTTACTCCACTGCGACTTCCACCACTCTTCCAAGGGGCATTGATATTGTCTTTTTAATCAACTGCGACCTCCACCTCTCTTAAAAAGGGGCATTAAAACCGTCTTGTGAAGCTACTGTGACCTCCACGTCCCTTCCACGGGGCATTAATATTGTCTTTTTATTCCACTGCGAACTCCACCACTCTTCCAAGTGGCATTGATATTGTATTTTGAATCCACTGCGACCTCCACCACTCTTCCAAGGGGCTTTAAAACCGTCAATTTAATTCACTCTGAACTCCACAGCTCTTCCAAGGAGCACTGGTATTGTCTTTTTATTCCACCGTAACCAAAACCACTCTTCCAATGGGCATTGATATTGTCTTTTTAATCCACTGCAACCTCCACCAATCTTCCAAGGGGCATTGATATTGTTTTTTTATTCCACTGCGACCTCCACCACTCCTCCAAGGGCATTATAACCGTCTTGTTAAGTTACTGTGACCTCCACGTCACTTCCAAGGAGCGTTAAAACCGTCTGGTTATACCTCTCTGAACTCAACAGCTCTTCCAAGGGGCATTAATATTATCTTTTTATTCCACTGTGACCTCCACCACTCTTCCAACAGTCATTGATATTGTCTTTTTATTCCACTGTAACAACGACCACTCTTCCAAGGGGCATTGATATTGTCTTTTTATTCCACTGCGACCTCCACATCTCTTCCAAGGGGCATTAAAACAGTCTTGATAAGCTACTGTGACCTCCACGTCTCTTCCAAGGGGCATTAAACCGTCTGGTTAAACCACTCTGTACTCCACAGCTCTTCCAAGAGGCATTGATATTGTCTTTTTTTTCGACTGTAACATCCACCTCTCTTCCAAGGGGCATTGATATTGTCTCTGTTTTAAACTGCGACCTCCACCACTCTTCCAAGGGGCTTTGATATTCTCTTTTTTATCCACTGCGACCTCCACCACTCTTCCAATGGGCATTAAAACCTTCTTGTTATGCTACTGTGACCTCCACGTCCCTTCCACGGGGCATTGATATTGTCTTTTTATTCCATTGCAACCTCCACCACTGTTCCAAGGGGCATTCAAACCGTCTTGTTAAGCTTTGTGACCTCCAAGTCTCTTCCAAGGGGCATTAAAACCGTCTGGTTAAACTGCTCTGAGCTCCACAGCTCTTCCTAGGGTCATTAACAATGTCTTTTTATTCCATTGTAACCTTCTGCACTCTTCCAAGTGCATTGATATTGTCTTTTTATTCCTCTGCGACGTCCATGACTCTTCCAAGGGGCATTAAAACCGTCTTGTTAAGCTACTGTGACCTCCAAGTTTCTTACACAGGGTATTGATATTGTTTTTTTATTCCAATGTAACCTCCACCTCTCTTCCAAGGGGCATTGATATTGTCTTTTTATTCCACTGTAACCTCCACCAATCTTCTAAGGGGAATTGATATTGTCTTTTTATTCCACTGCGACCTCCAAAACACTTCTAAGGGGCATTGATATTGTCTTTTAAATCCACAACGATCTCCACCACTCTTCCAAGGGGCATTAAAACAGTCTGGTTAAACACTCTGATCTCCACAGCTCTTACAAAAGTCATTGATATTGTCTTTTTATTCGACTGTAACATCCACCACTCTTCCAAGCGGCATTGATATTGTCTTTTTATTCCACTGCGACCTCCACCACTCTTCCAAGGGGCATTGATATTGTCTTTTTAATCAACTGCGACCTCCACTTCCCTTCCAAGGGGCATTAAAACCGTCTTGTGAAGCTACTGTGACCTCCACGTCCCTTCCACGGGGCATTGATATTGTCTTTTTATTCCACTGCGACCTCCACCACTCTTCCAAGGGGCATTGATATTGTCTTTTTTAATCCACTGCGACCTCCACCACTCTTCCAAGGGCCATTGATATTGTCTTTTTAATCCACTGTGACCTCAACGTCTCTTCCAAGGGGCATTAAAACCGTCAATTTAAACCACTCTGAACTCAACAGCTCTTCCAAGGAGCACTGGTATTGTCTTTTTATTCCACTCTAACCTCCACCACTCTTCCAAGGGGCATTGACACTGTCTATTTATTCCACTGCGACCTCCACCACTCTTCCAAGGGGCATTAAGACCATCTTGTTAAGCTACAGTGACCTCCACAACTCTTCCATTGGGCATTGATATTGTCTTTTTATTCCACTGTAACCTCCACCACTCTTCCAAGGGGCATTGATGTTGTCTCTGTTTTCCACTGCGACCTCCACCACTCTTCCAAGGGGCTTTGATATTGTCTTTTTTATCCACTGCGACCTCCACCTCTCTTCCAATGGGCATTAAAACCGTCTTGTTATGCTACTGTGACCTCCACGTCCCTTCCACAGGGCATTGATAATGTCTTTTTATTCCATTGTAACCTTCTGCACTCTTCCAAGTGCATTGATATTGTCTTTTTAATCCTCTGCGACGTCCACGACTCTTCCAAGGGGCATTAAAACCGTCATGTTAAGCTACGGTGACCTCCAAGTTTCTTACACAGGGCATTGATATTGACTTTTTATTCCACTGTAACCTCCACCACTCTTCCAAGGGGCATTGATATTGTCTTTTTAATCCACTGCGACCTCCACTACTCTTCCAAGGGACATTGATATTGTCTTTTTATTCCACTGCGACCTTCACTCCTCTTCTAAGGAACATTGATATTGTCTTTTTTTCCACTGTAACCTCCACCACTCATCTAAGTGGCATTGATATTTTCTTTTTATTCCACTGCGACCTCCACCACTCTTCCAAGGGGCATCGATAATGTCTTTTTAATCCACTGCGACCTCCACCATTCTTCCAAGGGGCATTAAAACCGTCTTGTTAAGCTAATGTGACCTCCACGTCTCTTCCAAGGCGCATTGAAACCGTCAATCTAAACCACTCTGAACTCCACAGCTCTTGCAAGAGGCATTGATATTGTCTTTTTATTCCACTGTAACCTCGACCACTCTTCCAAGGGGCATTGATTTTGTCTTTTTAATCCACTGCGACCTCCATCTCTCTTCCAAGAAGCATTAAGACCGTCTTGTTAAGCTACTGTGACCTCCAGGTCTATTCCACGGTGCCTTAAAACCTTCTGGTTAAACCACAGTGAACTCCACAACTCTTCTAAGGGCCATTGATATTGTCTTTTTATTCCACTATAACCTCCACCACTCTTCCAAGGGGCATTGGTATTGTCTTTTTATTTTACTGCGACCTCCACCACTCTTCCAAGGGGCATTAAAACAGTTTTGATAAGCTACTGTGACCTCCACGTCTCTTCCAAGGGGCATTAAAACCGTCTGGTTAAACCACTCTGAACTCCACAGCTCTTCCAAGAGTCATTGATATTGTCTTTTTATTCGTCTTTAACCTCCACCACTCTTCCAAGGGGCATTAATATTGTCTTTTTGTTCCACTGCGACCTCCACCACTCTTCCAAGAGTCATAGGTATTGTCTTTTTATTCCACTGTAACATCCACCACTCTTCCAAGGGGCACTGATATTGTCTTTTTATTCCACTGCGACCTCCACCTCTCTTCCAAGGGGCATTGATATTGTCTTTTTAATCCACTGTGACCTCCACCACTCTTCCAAGGGGCATTGATATTGTCTTTTTAATCCACTGTGACCTCCACGTCTCTTCCAAGGGGCATTAAAACCGTCAATTTAAACCACTCTGAACTCCACAGCTATTCCAAGGAGCACTGGTATTGTCTTTTTATCCCACTCTAACCTCCACCACTCTTCCAAGGGGCATTGACACTGTCTATTTATTCCACTGCGACATCCACCACTCTTCCAAGGGGCATTAAGACCATCTTGTTAAGCTACAGTGACCTCCACAACTCTTCCATGGGGCATTGATATTGTCTTCTTATTAAACAGTAACCTCCACCACTCTTCCAATGGGCATTAAAACCGTCTTGTTATGCTACTGTGACCTCCACGTCCCTTCCACAGGGCATTGATATTGTCTTTTTATTCCAATGTAACCTTCTGCACTATTCCAAGTGCATTGATATTGTCTTTCTATTCCTCTGCGACGTCCACTACTCTTCCAAGGGGCATTAAAACCGTCATGTTAAGCTACGGTGACCTCCAAGTTTCTTACACAGGGCATTGATATTGACTTCTTATTCCTCTGTAACCTCCACCACTCTTCCAAGGGGCCTTGATATTGTCTTTTTAATCCACTGTGACCTCCACCACTCTTCGAAGGGACATTGATATTGTCCTTTTATTCCACTGCGACCTTCAATCCTCTTCTAAGGAACATTGATATTGTCTTTTTTTTCCACTGTAACCTCCACCACTCATCTAAGGGGCACTGATATTTTCTTTTTATTCCACTGCGACCTCCACCACTCTTCCAAGGGGCATCGATAATGTCTTTTTAATCCACTGCGACCTCCACCATTCTTCCAAGGGGCATTAAAACCGTCTTGTTAAGCTACTGTGACCTCCACGTCTCTTCCAAGGGGCATTAAAACCGTCAATCTAAACCACTCTGAACTCCACAGCTCTTGCAAGAGGCATTGATATTGTCTTTTTGTTCCACTGTAACCTCGACCACACTTCCAAGGGGCATTGATTTTGTCTTTTTAATCCACTGCGACCTCCATCTCTCTTCCAAGAAGCATTAAGACCATCTTGTTAAGCTACTGTGACCTCCAGGTCTATTCCGCGGTGCCTTAAAACCTTCTGGTTAAACCACTGTGAACTCCACAGTTCTTCCAAGGGGCATTGATATTGTCTTTTTTTTCCACTGTAACCTCCACCACTCTTCCAAGGGGCATTGGTATTGTCATTTTATTTTACTGCGACCTCCACCACTCTTCCAAGGGGCATTAAAACAGTTTTGATAAGCTACTGTGACCTCCACATCTCTTCCAAGGGGCATTATAACCATCTGGTTAAACCACTCTGAACTCCACAGCTCTTCCAAGAGGCATTGATATTGTCTTTTTATTCGACTTTAACCTCCACCACTCTTCCAAGGGGCATTAATATTGTCTTTTTATTCCACTGCGACCTCCACCACTCTTCCAAGAGTCATTGATATTGTCTTTTTATTCCACTGTAACCTACACCACTCTTCCAAGGGGCACTGATATTGTCTTTTTATTCCACTGCGACCTCCACCTCTCTTTCAAGGGGCATTAAAACCAACTTGTTAAGCTACTCTGACCTCCAAGTCTCTTCCACGAGGCATTGATATTGTCTTTTTATTGCACTACGACCACCACATCTCTTCCAAGGGGAATTGATATTGTCTTTTTATTCCACTGCGACCTCCACCACTCTTCTAAGGGGAATTGATATTGTCTTTTTAATCCACTGCGACCTCCACCACTCTTCCAAGGGGTAATAAAACAGTCTTGATAAGCTACTGTGACCTCCACGTCTCTTCCAAGGGGCATTAAACCGTCTGGTTAAACCACTCTGTACTCCACAGCTCTTCCAAGAGGCATTGATATTGTCTATTTAATCGACTGTAACTTCCACCACTCTTCCAAGGGGCATTGATATTGTCTCTGTTTTCCACTGCGACCTCCACCACTCTTCCACAGGGCATTGATATTGTCTTTTTATTCCATTGCGACCACCACCACTCTTCCAAGGGGCATTAAAACCGTCTTGTTAAGCTACTGTGACCTCCAAGTCTCTTCCAAGGGGCATTAAAACCGTCTGGTTAAACCGCTCTGAGTTCCACAGCTCTTCCAAGGGGCATTGACAATGTCTTTTTATTCCATTGTAACCTCCTGCACTCTTCCAAGTTCATTGATATTGTCTTTTTATTCCTCTGCGACGTCCACGACTCATCCAAGAGGCATTGATATTGTCTTTTTAATCAACTGCGACCTCCACCTCTCTTCCAAGAAGCATTAAAACCATCTTGTGAAGCTCTGATCTCCACGTCTCTTCCACGGGGCGTTGATATTGTCTTTTTATCCACTGCGATCTCCACCATTCTTCCAAGGGGCATTGATAGTGTCTTTTTAATCCACTGCGAACTCCACCACTCTTCCAAGCGACATTGATATTGTCTTTTTAATCACCTGCGACCTCCACCTCTCTTTCAAGGAGCATTAAAACCGTCTTGTTAAGCTACTGTGACCTCCACGTCTCTTCCACGGGGCGTTGATATTGTCTTTTTATTCCACTGCGACCTCCACCACTCTTCCAAGGGGCATTGATATTGTCTTTTTAATCCACTGTAACCTTCACCACTCTTCCAAGGGGCACTGATATTGTCTTTTTATTCCACTGCGACCTCCACCTCTCTTTCAAGGGGCATTAAAACCAACTTGTTAAGCTACTCTGACCTCCAAGTCTCTTCCACGAGGCATTGATATTGTCTTTTTATTGCACTGCGACCACCACATCTCTTCCAAGGGGAATTGATATTGTCTTTTTATTCCACTGCGACCTCCACCACTCTTCTAAGGGGAATTGATATTGTCTTTTTAATCCACTGCGACCTCCACCACTCTTCCAAGGGGTATTAAAACAGTCTTGATAAGCTACTGTGACCTCCACGTCTCTTCCAAAGGGCATTAAATTGTCTGGTTAAACCACTCTGTACTCCACAGCTCTTCCAAGAGGCATTGATATTGTCTATTTAATCGACTGTAACCTCCACCACTCTTCCAAGGGCCATTGATATTGTCTCTGTTTTCCACTGCGACCTCCACCACTCTTCCACAGGGCATTGATATTGTCTTTTTATTCCATTGCGACCACCACCACTCTTCCAAGGGGCATTAAAACCGTCTTGTTAAGCTACTGTGACCTCCAAGTCTCTTCCAAGGGGCATTAAAACCGTCTGGTTAAACCGCTCTGAGTTCCACAGCTCTTCCAAGGGGCATTGACAATGTCTTTTTATTACATTGTAACCTCCTGCACTCTTCCAAGTGCATTGATATTGTCTTTTTATTCCTCTGCGACGTCCACGACTCATCCAAGGGGCATTGATATTGTCTTTTTAATCAACTGCGACCTCCACCTCTCTTCCAAGAAGCATTAAAACCGTCTTGTGAAGCTCTGATCTCCACGTCTCTTCCACGGGGCGTTGATATTGTCTTTTTATCCACTGCGATCTCCACCACTCTTCCAAGGGGCATTGATAGTGTCTTTTTAATCCACTGCGAACTCCACCACTCTTCCAAGCGACATTGATATTGTCTTTTTAATCAACTGCGACCTCCACCTCTCTTTCAAGGAGCATTAAAACCGTCTTGTTAAGCTACTGTGACCTCCACATCTCTTCCACGGGGCGTTGATATTGTCTTTTTATTCCACTGCGACCTCCACCACTCTTCCAAGGGGCATTGATATTGTCTTTTTAATCCACTGTAACCTTCACCACTCTTCCAAGGGGCACTGATATTGTCTTTTTATTCCACTGCGACCTCCACCTCTCTTTCAAGGGGCATTAAAACCAACTTGTTAAGCTACTCTGACCTCCAAGTCTCTTCCATGAGGCATTGATATTGTCTTTTTATTGCACTGCGACCACCACATCTCTTCCAAGGGGAATTGATATTGTCTTTTTATTCCACTGCGACCTCCACCACTCTTCTAAGGGGAATTGATATTGTCTTTTTAATCCACTGCGACCTCCACCACTCTTCCAAGGGGTATTAAAACAGTCTTGATAAGCTACTGTGACCTCCACGTCTCTTCCAAGGGGCATTAAACCGTCTGGTTAAACCACTCTGTACTCCACAGCTCTTCCAAGAGGCATTGATATTGTCTATTTAATTGACTGTAACCTCCACCACTCTTCCAAGGGGCATTGATATTGTCTCTGTTTTCCACTGCGACCTCCACCACTCTTCCACAGGGCATTGATATTGTCTTTTTATTCCATTGCGACCACCACCACTCTTCCAAGGGGCATTAAAACCATCTTCTTAAGCTACTGTGACCTCCAATTCTCTTCCAAGGGGCATTAAAACCGTCTGGTTAAACCGCTCTGAGTTCCACAGCTCTTCCAAGGGGCATTGGCAATGTCTTTTTATTCCATTGTAACCTCCTGCACTCATCCAAGGGGCATTGATATTGTCTTTTTAATCAACTGCGACCTCCACCTCTCTTCCAAGAAGCATTAAAACCGTCTTGTGAAACTCTGATCTCCACGTCTCTTCCACGGGGCGTTGATATTGTCTTTTTATCCACTGTGATCTCCACCACTCTTCCAAGGGGCATTGATAGTGTCTTTATAATCCACTGCGAACTCCACCACTCTTCCAAGGGACATTGATATTGTCTTTTTAATCAACTGCGACCTCCACCTCTCTTTCAAGGAGCATTAAAACCGTCTTGTGAAGCTACTGTGACCTCCACGTCTCTTCCATGGGGCGTTGATATTGTCTTTTTATTCTACTGCGACCTCTACCACTCTTCCAAGGGGCATTGATATTGTCTTTTTAATACACTGCGACCTCCACCACTCTTCCAAGGGGCATTGATATTGTCTTTTTATTCCACTCTAACCTCCACCACTCTTCCAATGGGCACTGATATTGTCTTTTTATTCCACTGCGACCTCCACCTCTCTTCCAAGGGGCATTAAAACCAACTTGTTAAGCTACTCTGCCCTCCATGTCCCTTCCAAGGGGCATTAAAACCGTCTGGTTAAACCACTCTGAACTCCACCACTCTTCCAAGGGGCATTGATTTTGTCTTTTTATTCCACTGCAACCTCCACCACTCTTCCAAGGGGCAATAAAAGTGTCTTGTTAAGCTACTGTGACCGCCACGTCCCTTCCACGGGGCATTGATATTGTCTTTTTATTCGACTGCGACCTCCACCACTCTTCCAAGGGGCATTGATATTGTCTTTTTAATCCACTGCGAACTCCACCACTCTTCCAAGGGGCATTAAAACCGTCTTGTTATGGTACTGTGACGTCGACTTCTCTTCCAAGGGGCATTAAAACCATCTGGATAAACCACTCTGAACTCCACAGCTCTTCCAAGGGGCATTTATATTGTCTTTTTATTCCACTCTATACTCCACCGCTCTTCCAAGGGGCATTGACATTGTCTTTTTATTCCACTGCGACCTCCACCACTCTTCCAAGGGGCATTAAAACCATATTGTTAAGCTACAGTGACCTCCACATCTCTTCCACGGGGCATTGATATTGTCTTTTTATTCCACTGCGACCTCCACCAATCTTCCAAGGCGCATTGATATTGTTCTTGTATTCCACTGCGACCTCCACCACTCTTCCAAGGGGCATTAAAACCGTCTTGTTAAGTTACTGTGACCTCCACGTCTCTTCCACGGGGCATTGAAATTGTCTTTTTATTCCACTGTAACCTCCACCACTCGTCCAAGGGGCATTGATATTGTCTTTTTATTCCACTGCGACCTCCATCAGTCCTCCAAGAGGCATTAAAACAGTCTTGTTAAGCTACTGTGACCTCCACGTCTCTTCCACGGGGCATTGAAATTGTCTTTTTATTCCACTGTAACCTCCACCACTCTTCTAAGGGGCATTGATAATGTCTTTTTATTCCTCTGCGACCTGCACCACTCTCCCAAGGTGCATTAAAACCATCTTGTTAAGCTATTGTGACCTCCACATCTCTTCCACGGGGCATTGATATTGTCTTTTTATTTAACTGTAACCTCCACCACTGTTCAAAGGGACATTGATATTGTCTTTTTATTCCACTGTATCCTCCATTACTCTTCCAAGGGGCATTGATATTGTCTTTTTATTCAGCTGTAACCTCCACCACTCTTCCAAGGGGCATTGATATTGTCTTTTTATTCCACTGCGACCTCCACCGCTCTTACAAGGGGCATTCATATTGTCTTTTTAATCCACTGCAACCTCCACCTCTCTTCCAAGGGCCATTAAAACCGTCTTGTTAAGCTACTGTCACCTCCACCTCACTTCCAAGGTGCATTAAAACCGTCAATTTAAACCGCTCTGAACTCCACAGCTCTTGCAAGGGGCATTGATATTGTCTTTTTATTCCAATGTAACCTCCAGCACTCTTCAAAGCGGCATTAATATTGTCTATTTAATCCACTGCGACCTCCACCACTCTTCCAAGGGGCATTAAAACCGTCTTGTTAAGCTACTGTCACCTCCACGTCCCTTCTAGGGGGCATTAAAACTGTCATTTTAAACAACTCTGAAGTCCACAGCTCTTGCAAGGGGCATTGATATTGTCTTTTTATTCCAATGTAACCTCCAGCACTCTTCCAAGGGGCATTGATATTGTCTTTTTATTCCACTGTAACCTCCACCACTCTTCCAAGGGGCATTGATATTGTCTTTTTATTCCACTGGGACCTTCACCACTCTTCCAAGTGGCACTGATATTGTCTTTTTAATCCACTGCGACCTCCACCACTCTCCAAGGGGCATTAAAACCGTATTATTAAGCTACTGTGACCTCCACATCTCTTCCAAGGTGCATTAAAATTGTCAATTTAAACCACTCTGAACTCCACAGCTCTTGCAAGAGGCATTGATATTGTCATTTTACTCCACTTTAACCTACAACACTCTTTCAAGGGGCATTGATATTGTCTTTTAATTCTACTACGACTTCCACCGCTATCCCAAGGTGCATTAAAAACATCTTGTTTAGCTACTGTACCGTCCATGTCTATTCCACGGGGCATTGTTACTGTCTTTTTATTCCACTGTATCCTCCACCACTCTTCCAAGGGGTATTGATATTATCTTTTTATTCCACTGCGTCTTCCACCTCTTTTCTAAGGGGCATTGATATTGTCTTTTTAATCCACTGCGACCTCCACCACTCTTCCAAGAGGCATTAAAACAGTCTTGTTAAGCAACTGTGACCTCCACATCTCTTCTAAGGGGCATTAAAACCGTCTGGTTAAGCCACTCTGAACTCCACAGCTCTTCCAAGGGGCATTGATATTGTCTTTTTATTCCACTGTAACCTCCACCATTCTTCCAAGGGGTATTGATATTGTCTTTTTAATGCACTGCGACCTCCACCACTCTTCCAAGGGGCATTAAAACCGTCTTGTTAAGCTACTGTCACCTCCACGTCCCTTCCAAGGGGCATTAAAACCGTCAATTTAAAACACTCTGAACTCCACAGCTCTTGCAAGGGACATTGATATTGTCTTTTTATTCCAATGTAACCTCCAGCACTCTTCCAAGTGGCATTCATATTGTCTTTTTAATCCACTGCGACCTCCACCACTCATCCAAGGGGCATTAAAACCGTCTTGTTAAGCTACTGTCACCTCCACGTCCCTTCCAAGGGGCATTAAAACCGTCAATTTAAACCTCTCTGAACTCCACAGCTCCTGCAAGGGGTATTGATATTGTCTTTTTATTCCACTGTAATCTCCACCACTCTTCCAAGGGGCATTGATATTGTCTTTTTATTCCACTGCCACCTCCACCACTCTTCCAAGGGGCATTGATATTGTCTTTTTAATCCACTGCGAACTCCACCACTTTTCCAAGGGGCATTAAAAATGTCTTTTTAAGCTACTGTGACCTCCACGTCACTTCCAATGGGCATTAAAACTGTCTGGTTTAACTACTCTGAACTCCACTGCTCTTCCAAGGGGCAGTGAGATTGTCTTTTTAATCCACTGTTATCTCCACCACTCTTCCAAGGGGCATTGATATTGTTTTTTTCTTCCACTGCGACCTCCACTACTCTTCCAAGGGTCATTGATATTGTCTTTTAATTCCACTGCGACCTCTACCACTCTTCTAAGGGGCATTTATATTGTCTTTTTAATCAACTGCGACCTCCACCACTTTTCCAAGGGCCATTAAAACCGTGCTGCTAAGCTACCTTGACCTTCACGTCAATTCCACGGGGCATTAAAACCGTCAATTTAAACCACTCTGAACTCCACAGCTCTTGCAAGGGGCATTGATATTGTCTTTTTATTCCAATGTAACCTCCAGCACTCTTCCAAGGGGCATTGATATTGTCTTTTTATTCCACTGCAACTTCCACCTCTCTTCCAAGGGGCATTAAAACCGTCTTGTTAAGCTGCTGTGACCTCCACGTTTCTTTCATGGGGCATTGATATTGTCTTTTTATTCCACTGTAACCTCCACCACTCTTCCAAGGGGCATTGATATTGTCTTGTTATTCCACTGGTACCTTCACAACTCTTCCAAGTGGCATTGATATTGTCTTTTTAATCCACTGCGACCTCCACCACTCTTCCAAGGGGCATTAAAACCGTATTGTTAAGCTTCTTTGACCTCCACGTCTCTTCCAAGGTACATTAAAACCATCAATTTAAACCACTCTGAACTTCACAGCTCTTGCAAGAGGCATTGATATTGTCTTTTTATTCCAATGTAACCTCCAGCACTCTTCAAAGAGGCATTAATATTGTCTATTTAATCCACTGCGACCTCCACCACTCTTCCAAGGGGCATTAAAACCGTCTTGTTAAGCTATTGTCACCTCCACGTCCCTTGAAGGGGGCATTAAAACTGTCAATTTAAACAACTCTTAACTCCACAGCTCTTGCAAGGGGCATTGATATTGTCTTTTTACTCCACTGTAACCTACAACACTCTTTCAAGGGGCATTGATATTGTCTTTTAATTCCAATACGACTTCCACCGCTATCCCAAGGTGCATTAAAAACATCCTGTTTAGCTACTGTACCGTCCATGTCTATTTCACGGGGCATTGTTTCTGTCTTTTTATTCCACTGTATCCTCCACCACTCTTTCAAGGGGCATTGATATTGTCTTTTTATTCCACCGCGACTTCCGACTCTTTTCTAAGGGGCATTGATATTGTCTTTTTAATCCACTGCGACCTCCACCACTCTTCCAAGAGGCATTAAAACAGTCTTGTTAAGCAACTGTGACCTCCACATCTCTTCCAAGGGGCATTAAAACCGTCTGGTTAAACCACTCTGAACTCCACAGCTCTTCCAAGGGGCATTGATATTGTCTTTTTATTCCACTGAAACCTCCACCATTCTTCCAAGGGGTATTGATATTGTCTTTTTAATGCACTGCGACCTCCACCACTCTTCCAAGGGGAATTAAAACCGTCTTGTTAAGCTACTGTCACCTCCACGTCCCTTCCAAGGGGCATTAAAACCGTCAATTTAAAACACTCTGAACTCCACAGCTCTTGCAAGGGACATTGATATTGTCTTTTTATTCCAAGGTAACCTCCAGCACTCTTCCAAGTGGCATTCATAATGTCTTTTTAATCCACTGCGACCTCCACCACTCTTCAAGGGGCATTAAAACCGTCTTATTAAGCTACTGTCACCTCCACGTCCCTTCCAAGGGGCATTAAAACCGTCAATTTAAACCACTCTGAACTCCACAGCTCTTGCAAGGGGTATTGATATTGTCTTTTTATTCCAATGTAACCTCCAGCACTCTTCCAAGGGGCATTGAGATTGTATTTTTTTTCCTCTGTAACCTCCACCACTCTTCCAAGGGGCAATGATATTGTCTTTTTATTCCACTGGGACCTTCACCACTCTTCAAAGTGGCATTGATATTGTCTTTTTAATCCACTGCGACCTCCACCACTCTTCCAAGGGGTATTAAAACCGTATTGTTAAGCTACTGTGACCTCCACGTCCCTTCCAAGGTGCATTAAAACCATCAATTTAAACCAATCTGAACTCCACAGCTCTTGCAAGAGGCATTGATATTGTCATTTTACTCCACTGTAACCTACAACACTCTTTCAAGGGGCATTAATATTGTCTTTTTATTCAACTACGACTTCCACCACTCTCCCAAGGTGAATTAAAAACATCTTGTTTAGCTACTATAATGTCCTTGTCTATTCCACGGGGCATTGATACTGTCTTTTTATTCCACTGTATCCTCCACCACTCTTCCAAGGGGTATTGATATTGTCTTTTTATTCCACTGCGACTTCCACCTCTCTTCTAAGGGGCATTGATATTGTCTTTTTAATCCACTGCGAACTCCACCACTCTTCCAAGAGGCATTAAAACAGTCTTGTTAAGCTACTGTGACCTCCATGTCTCTTCCAAGGGGCATTAAAACTGTCTGGTTAAACCACTCTGAAATCCACAGCTCTTCCAAGTGGCATTGATATTGTCTTTTTATTCCACTGCGACCTCCACCACTCTTCCAAGGGGCATTAAAACTGTCTTGTTAATCTACTGTGTCCTCCACATGTCTTCCACGGGGCATTGATATTGTCTTTTTAATCCACTGTGACCTCCACCACTTTTCCAAGGGGCATTAAAACCATCTTGTTAATCTACTGTGACCTCCACGTCTCTTCCAAGGGGCAAAAAAACTGTCTGGTTAAACTAGTCTGAACTCCACAGCTCTTCCAAGGGGCATTGATATTGTCTTTTTTTTCCACTGCGACCTCCACCACTCTTCCAAGGGGCATTAAAACTGTCTTGTTAATTTACTGTGTCCTCCACATGTCTTCCAAGGGGCATTGGTATTGTCTTTTCATTCCACTCCACCCTCCACCACTCTTCCAAGGGGCATTGACATTGTCTTTTTATTCCACTGCGACCTCCATCATTCTTCCAAGGGGCATTGATATTGTCTTTTTATTCCACTGCCACCTCCACCACTCTTCCAAGGGGCATTGATAATGTCTTTTTAATTCACTGCGACCTCCACCACTTTTCGAAGGGGCATTAAAAACGTCTTTTTAAGCTACTGTGACCTCCATGTCACTTCCAATGGCCATTAAAACCGTTTTATTAAACCACTCTGAACTCCACAGCTCTTCCAAGGGGCATTGGTATTGTCTTTTTATTCCACTCTAACCTCCACCACTCTTCCAAGGGGCATTGACATTGTCTTTTTATTCCACTGCGACCTCCACCATTCTTCCAAGGGGCATTAAAACTGTCCTGTTAAGCTACAGTGACCTCCACATCTCTTCCACGGGGCATTGATATTGTCTTTAAATTCCACTGTAACCTCCACCACTCTACAAAGGGGCATTGATATTGTATTTTTATTCCAGTGTGACCTCCACCACTCTTCCAAAGGGCATTGATATTGTATTTTTAATCCACTACGACCTCCACCACTCTTCCAAAGGGCATTAAAACCATCTTATTAAGCTACTGTTACCTCCACGTCTCTTGCGAGGGGCATTAAAACCGTCTGGTTAAACCACTCTGAACTCCACAGGTCTTCCAAGGGGCATTGACATTGTCTTTTTATTCCACTGCGACCTCCATCATTCTTCCAAGGGGCATTGATATTGTCTTTTTATTCCACTGCCACCTCCACCACTCTTCCAAGGGGCATCGATATTGTCTTTTTAATCCACTGCGACCTTCACCACTTTTCCAAGGGGCATTAAAAACGTCTTTTTAAGCTACTGTGACCTCCACGTCACTTCCAATGGCCATTAAAACCGTTTTATTAAACCACTCTGAACTCCACAGCTCTTCCAAGGGGCATTGGTATTGTCTTTTTATTCCACTCTAACATCCACCACTCTTCCAAGGGGCATTGACATTGTCTTTTTATTCCACTGCGACCTCCACCATTCTTCCAAGGGGCATTAAAACTGTCCTGTTAAGCTACAGTGACCTCCACATCTCTTCCACGGGGCATTGATATTGTCTTTAAATTCCACTGTAACCTGCACCACTCTACAAAGGGGCATTGATATTGTATTTTTATTCCAGGGCGACCTCCACCACTCTTCCAAAGGGCATTGATATTGTCTTTTTAATCCACTACGACCTCCACCACTCTTCCAAAGGGCATTAAAACCATCTTGTTAAGCTACTGTTACCTCCACGTCTCTTCCGAGGAGCATTAAAACCGTCTGGTTAAACCACTCTGAACTCCACAGCTCTTCCAAGGGGCATTGATATTGTCTTTTTATTCCACTGTAACCTCCACCACTCTTCCAAGGGGCATTGATTTTGTCTTTTTGTGCCACTGCGACCTCCACCACTCTTCCTCGGGGCATTGATATTGTCTTTTTAATCCACTGCAAGCTCCACCACTCTTCCATGTGGCATTAAAACCGTCTTGTTAAGCTACTGCGACCTCCACGTCTCTTCCATGGGGCATTAAAACCGTATGGTTAAACCAATCTGAACTCCACAGATCTTCCAAGGGGCATTGATATTGTCTTTTTATTCCACAGTATTCTCCACCACTCTTCCAAGGGGCATTGATATTGACTTTTTAATTCACTGCGACCTCCACCACTCTTCCAAGGGGTATTAAAACCATTTTGTTAAGCTACTGTGACCTCCATGTCTCTTCCACAGGGCACTTATATTGTCTTTTTATTCCACTTCGACCTCCACCACTCTTCCAAGGGGCATTAAAAAATTCTTGTTAATCTACTGTGACCTCCAAGTCTCTTCCAAGGGGCATTAAAACCGTCAATTTAAACCACTCTCAGCTCCACAGCTCTTGCAAGGGGCATTGATATTGTCTTTTTATTCCAATGTAACCTCCAGCACTCTTCCAAGGGGCATTGATATTGTCTTTTTATTCCACTGCAACTTCCACCTCTCTTCCAAGGGGCATTAAAACCGTCTTGTTAAGCTGCTGTGACCTCCACGTTTCTTTCATGGGGCATTGATATTGTCTTTTTATTCCACTGTAACCTCCACCACTCTTCCAAGGGGCATTGATATTGTCTTGTTATTCCACTGGTACCTTCACAACTCTTCCAAGTGGCATTGATATTGTCTTTTTAATCCACTGCGACCTCCACCACTCTTCCAAGGGGCATTAAAACCATATTGTTAAGCTTCTTTGACCTCCACGTCTCTTCCAAGGTGCATTAAAACCATCAATTTAAACCACTCTGAACTTCACAGCTCTTGCAAGAGGCATTGATATTGTCTTTTTATTCCAATGTAACCTCCAGCACTCTTCAAAGAGGCATTAATATTGTCTATTTAATCCACTGCGACCTCCACCACTCTTCCAAGGGGCATTAAAACCGTCTTGTTAAGCTATTGTCACCTCCACGTCCCTTGAAGGGGGCATTAAAACTGTCAATTTAAACAACTCTGAACTCCACAGCTCTTGCAAGGGGCATTGATATTGTCTTTTTACTCCACTGTAACCTACAACACTCTTTCAAGGGGCATTGATATTGTCTTTTAATTCCAATACGACTTCCACCGCTATCCCAAGGTGCATTAAAAACATCCTGTTTAGCTACTGTACCGTCCATGTCTATTCCACGGGGCATTGTTTCTGTCTTTTTATTCCACTGTATCCTCCACCACTCTTTCAAGGGGCATTGATATTGTCTTTTTATTCCACCGCGACTTCCGACTCTTTTCTAAGGGGCATTGATATTGTCTTTTTAATCCACTGCGACCTCCACCACTCTTCCAAGAGGCATTAAAACAGTCTTGTTAAGCAACTGTGACCTCCACATCTCTTCCAAGGGGCATTAAAACCGTCTGGTTAAACCACTCTGAACTCCACAGCTCTTCCAAGGGGCATTGATATTGTCTTTTTATTCCACTGAAACCTCCACCATTCTTCCAAGGGGTATTGATATTGTCTTTTTAATGCACTGCGACCTCCACCACTCTTCCAAGGGGAATTAAAACCGTCTTGTTAAGCTACTGTCACCTCCACGTCCCTTCCAAGGGGCATTAAAACCGTCAATCTAAAACACTCTGAACTCCACACCTCTTGCAAGGGACATTGATATTGTCTTTTTATTCCAAGGTAACCTCCAGCACTCTTCCAAGTGGCATTCATAATGTCTTTTTAATCCACTGCGACCTCCACCACTCTTCAAGGGGCATTAAAACCGTCTTATTAAGCTACTGTCACCTCCACGTCCCTTCCAAGGGGCATTAAAACCGTCAATTTAAACCACTCTGAACTCCACAGCTCTTGCAAGGGGTATTGATATTGTCTTTTTATTCCAATGTAACCTCCAGCACTCTTCCAAGGGGCATTGAGATTGTATTTTTTTTCCTCTGTAACCTCCACCACTCTTCCAAGGGGCAATGATATTGTCTTTTTATTCTACTGGGACCTTCACCACTCTTCAAAGTGGCATTGATATTGTCTTTTTAATCCACTGCGACCTCCACCACTCTTCCAAGGGGTATTAAAACCGTATTGTTAAGCTACTGTGACCTCCACGTCCCTTCCAAGGTGCATTAAAACCATCAATTTAAACCAATCTGAACTCCACAGCTCTTGCAAGAGGCATTGATATTGTCATTTTACTCCACTGTAACCTACAACACTCTTTCAAGGGGCATTAATATTGTCTTTTTATTCAACTACGACTTCCACCACTCTCCCAAGGTGCATTAAAAACATCTTGTTTAGCTACTATAATGTCCATGTCTATTCCACGGGGCATTGATACTGTCTTTTTATTCCACTGTATCCTCCACCACTCTTCCAAGGGGTATTGATATTGTCTTTTTATTCCACTGCGACTTCCACCTCTCTTCTAAGGGGCATTGATATTGTCTTTTTAATCCACTGCGAACTCCACCACTCTTCCAAGAGGCATTAAAACAGTCTTGTTAAGCTACTGTGACCTCCACGTCTCTTCCAAGGGGCATTAAAACTGTCTGGTTAAACCACTCTGAAATCCACAGCTCTTCCAAGTGGCATTGATATTGTCTTTTTATTCCACTGCGACCTCCACCACTCTTCCAAGGGGCATTAAAACTGTCTTGTTAATCTACTGTGTCCTCCACATGTCTTCCACGGGGCATTGATATTGTCTTTTTAATCCACTGTGACCTCCACCACTTTTCCAAGGGGCATTAAAACCATCTTGTTAATCTACTGTGACCTCCACGTCTCTTCCAAGGGGCAAAAAAACTGTCTGGTTAAACTAGTCTGAACTCCACAGCTCTTCCAAGGGGCATTGATATTGTCTTTTTTTTCCACTGCGACCTCCACCACTCTTCCAAGGGGCATTAAAACTGTCTTGTTAATTTACTGTGTCCTCCACATGTCTTCCAAGGGGCATTGGTATTGTCTTTTCATTCCACTCCACCCTCCACCACTCTTCCAAGGGGCATTGACATTGTCTTTTTATTCCAATGCGACCTCCATCATTCTTCCAAGGGGCATTGATATTGTCTTTTTATTCCACTGCCACCTCCACCACTCTTCCAAGGGGCATTGATATTGTCTTTTTAATTCACTGCGACCTCCACCACTTTTCGAAGGGGCATTAAAAACGTCTTTTTAAGCTACTGTGACCTCCACGTCACTTCCAATGGCCATTAAAACCGTTTTATTAAACCACTCTGAACTCCACAGCTCTTCCAAGGGGCATTGGTATTGTCTTTTTATTCCACTCTAACCTCCACCACTCTTCCAAGGGGCATTGACATTGTCTTTTTATTCCACTGCGACCTCCACCATTCTTCCAAGGGGCATTAAAACTGTCCTGTTAAGCTACAGTGACCTCCACATCTCTTCCACGGGGCATTGATATTGTCTTTAAATTCCACTGTAACCTCCACCACTCTACAAAGGGGCATTGATATTGTATTTTTATTCCAGTGTGACCTCCACCACTCTTCCAAAGGGCATTGATATTGTCTTTTTAATCCACTACGACCTCCACCACTCTTCCAAAGGGCATTAAAACCATCTTATTAAGCTACTGTTACCTCCACGTCTCTTGCGAGGGGCATTAAAACCGTCTGGTTAAACCACTCTGAACTCCACAGCTCTTCCAAGGGGCATTGACATTGTCTTTTTATTCCACTGCGACCTCCATCATTCTTCCAAGGGGCATTGATATTGTCTTTTTATTCCACTGCCACCTCCACCACTCTTCCAAGGGGCATCGATATTGTCTTTTTAATCCACTGCGACCTTCACCACTTTTCCAAGGGGCATTAAAAACGTCTTTTTAAGCTACTGTGACCTCCACGTCACTTCCAATGGCCATTAAAACCGTTTTATTAAACCACTCTGAACTCCACAGCTCTTCCAAGGGGCATTGGTATTGTCTTTTTATTCCACTCTAACATCCACCACTCTTCCAAGGGGCATTGACATTGTCTTTTTATTCCACTGCGACCTCCACCATTCTTCCAAGGGGCATTAAAACTGTCCTGTTAAGCTACAGTGACCTCCACATCTCTTCCAAAGGGCATTAAAACCATCTTGTTAAGCTACTGTTACCTCCACGTCTCTTCCGAGGAGCATTAAAACCGTCTGGTTAAACCACTCTGAACTCCACAGCTCTTCCAAGGGGCATTGATATTGTCTTTTTATTCCACTGTAACCTCCACCACTCTTCCAAGGGGCATTGATTTTGTCTTTTTGTGCCACTGCGACCTCCACCACTCTTCCTCGGGGCATTGATATTGTCTTTTTAATCCACTGCAAGCTCCACCACTCTTCCATGTGGCATTAAAACCGTCTTGTTAAGCTACTGCGACCTCCACGTCTCTTCCATGGGGCATTAAAACCGTATGGTTAAACCAATCTGAACTCCACAGATCTTCCAAGGGGCATTGATATTGACTTTTTAATTCACTGCGACCTCCACCACTCTTCCAAGGGGTATTAAAACCATTTTGTTAAGCTACTGTGACCTCCATGTCTCTTCCACAGGGCACTGATATTGTCTTTTTATTCCACTTCGACCTCCACCACTCTTCCAAGGGGCATTAAAAAATTCTTGTTAATCTACTGTGACCTCCAAGTCTCTTCCAAGGGGCATTAAAACCGTCAATTTAAACCACTCTCAGCTCCACAGCTCTTGCAAGGGTTTTGATATTGTTTTTTATTCCACTGTAACCTCCAGCACTTTTCCAAGGGGCATTGATATTGTCTTTTTATTCCACTGAGACTTTCACCTCTCTTCAAAGGGATATTAAAACCGTCTTGTTAAGCTTCTGTGACATCCACGTCTTTTTCACGGGGCATTGATATTGTCTTTTTATTCCACTGTAATCTCCACCACTCTTCCAAGGGGCATTGTATTGTCTTTTTATTCCACTGCCACCTCCACCACTCTTCCAAGGGGCATTGATATTGTCTTTTTAATCCACTGCGAACTACACCACTTTTCCAAGTGGCATTAAAAATGTCTTTTTAAGCTACTGTGACCTCCACGTCACTTCCATTGGGCATTAAAACTGTCTGGTTTAACTACTCTGAACTCCACTGCTCTTCCAAGGGGCATTGAGATTGTCTTTTTAATCCACTGTTATCTCCACCACTCTTCCAAGGGGCATTGATATTGTTTTTTTCTTCCACTGCGACCTCCACTTCTCTTCCAAGGGTCATTGATATTGTCTTTTAATTCCACTTCGACCTCTACCACTCTTCTAAGGGGCATTTATATTGTCTTTTTAATCAACTGCGACCTCCACCACTCTTCCATGGGCCATTAAAACCGTGTTGCTAAGCTACCTTGACCTCCACGTCAATTCCACGGGGCATTAAAACCGTCAATTTAAACCACTCTGAACTCCACAGCTCTTGCAAGGGGCATTGATATTGTCTTTTTATTCCAATGTTACCTCCAGCACTCTTCCAAGGGGCATTGATATTGTCTTTTTATTCCACTGCAGCTTCCACCTCTCTTCCAAGGGGCATTAAAACCGTCTTGTTAAGCTACTGTGACCTCCACGTTTCTTTCACGGGGCATTGATATTGTCTTTTTATTCCACTGTAACCTCCACCACTCTTCCAAGGGGCATTGATATTGTCCTTTTATTCCACTGGGACCTTCACCACTCTTCCAAGTGGCATTGATATTGTCTTTTTAATCCACTGCGTCCTCTACCACTCCTCCAAGGGGCATTAAAACCGTCTTGTTAAGCTACTGTCACGTCCATGTCTATTCCACCGTTTCTTTCACGGGGCATTGATATTGTCTTTTTATTCCACTGTAACCTCCACCACTCTTCCAAGGGGCATTGATCTTGTCTTTTTATTCCACTGCGACTTCTGCCTCTCTTCTAACGGGCATTTATATTGTCTTTTAAATCCACTGCGACCTCGACTACTCTTCCAAGAGCATTAAAACAGACGTGTTAAGCTACTGTGACCTCCACGTCTCTTCCAAGGGGCATTAAAACCGTCTGGTTAAAACACTCTGAACGCCACAGCTCTTTCACGGGGCATTGATAGTGTCTTTTTATTCCAGTGTAACCTTCACCACTCTTAGAAGGGGCATTGATATTGTCTTTTTATTCCACTGCGACATGCACCACTCTTCCAAGGGGCATTGATATTGTCTTTATATTCCACTGCGAACTCCACCACTCTTCCAAGAGGCATTGATATTGTCTTTTTAATCCACTGCGACCTCCACCACTTTTCCAAGGGGCATTAAAATCGTTTTGTTAAGCTACTGTGACCTCCACGTCACTTCCAAGGGGCATTAAAACCGTCTGGTTTAACTTCTCTGAACTCCACAGCTCTTCCAAGGGGCATTGATATTGTATTTTTATTCCACTGTAACCTCCACCACTCTTCCAAGCGAAATTGATATTATCTTTTTATTCCACTGTGACCTCCACTACTCTTCCAAGGGGTCCTTGATATTGTGTTTTTATTCCACTGCGACCTCCACCACTTTTCCAAGGGGCATTAAAACCGTCTTGTTAAGCTACTGTGACCTCCACGTCTCTTCCAAGGGGCATTAAAACCATCAATTTAAACCACTCTGAACTCCACAGCTCTTGCAAGAGGCATTGATATTGTCTTTTTATTCCACTGCAACCTCCACCATTTTTCCAAGGGGCTTTAAAACTGTCTTGTTAAGCTACAGTGACCTTTACATCTCTTCCACTAGGCATTGATATTGTCTTTTTATTCCAGTGTAACCTCCACCACTCTACCAAGGGGCATTGATATTGTATTTTTATTCCACTGCGACCTCCATCACTCTTCCAAGGGCATTGATATTGTCTTTTTAATCCACTGCGACCTCCACCACTATTCCAAGGGGCATTAAAACCATCTTGTTAAACTATTATGACCTCGATGTCTCTTCCACTGGGCATTGTTATTGTCTTTTTATTCCACTGTAACCTCCACCACTCTTCCAAGGGGCATTGAAATTGTCTTTTTATTCCACTGCTACCTCCACCACTCTTCCAAGGGGCATTAATATTGTCTTTTTAATCCACTGTGACCGCCACCATTCTTCCTTGTGGCATTAAAACAGTCTTTTTAAGCTACTGTGACCTCCACGTCTCTTCCAAGGGGCAATAAAACCGTATGGTTAAACCACTCTGAACTCCAAAGTTCTTCCAAGGGGCATTGATATTGTCTTTTTATTCCACTGTAACCTACAACACTCTTCCATGGGGCATTGATATTGTCTTTTTATTCAACTGAGACTTCCACCACTCCTTCAAGGAGCATTGACATTGTCTTTTTAATCCACTTTGACCTCCACCACTTTTCCAAGGGGCATTAAAACAGTCTTGTTAATCTACTGTGAACTCCACGTCTCTTCAAAGAGGCATTTAAACCATCAATGTAAACGACTTCCAACTCCGCAGCTCTTGCAAGGGGCATTGATATTGTCTTTTTATTCCACTGTAACCTCCACCACTCTTCCAAGGGGCATTGATATTGTCTTTTTTATCCACTTCGACCTCCACCACTTTTCCAAGGGGCATTAAAAAAGTCTTGTTAATCTACTGTAACCTCCACTTCTCTTCCAAGGGGCATTAAAACCGTCAATTTAAACTACTCTCAGCTCCACAGCTCTTGCAAGGGGCTTTGATATTGTTTTTTATTCCACTGTAACCTCCAGCACTCTTCCAATGGGCATTGATATTGTCTTTTTATTCCACGGCGACTTTCACCTCTCTTCCAAGGGACATTAAAACCATCTTGTTAAGCTACTGTGACATCCACATCTCTTTCACCGGGCATTGATATTGTCTCTTATTCCACTGTAACCTCCACCACTCTTCCAAGGGACATTGATATTGTCTTTTTATTCTACTGCGACCTCCATCACTGTTCCATGGGACATTAAAAAAATCTTGTTAAGCTACTGTGACCTCCATGTCTCTTCCACAGGGCATTGATATTGTCTTTTTCTTCCACTGTAACCTCCAACACTTTTCCAAGGGACATTGATATTTTCTTTTTATTCAACTGAGACTTCCACCACTTCTTCAAGGAGCATTGACATTGTCTTTTTAATCCACTTTGACCTCCACCACTCTTCTAAGGGGCTTTAAAACAGTCTTGTTAATATACTGTGAACTCTACGGCTCTTCCAAGGGGCATTAAAACCGTCAATTTATACCACTCTCAACTCCACAACTCTTGCAAAGGGCATTGATATTATCTTTTTATTCCACTGTAACCTTCAGCACTCTTCCAAGGGGCATTGATATTGTCTTTTTATTCCACTGCGACTTCCACCTCTCTTCCAAGGGGCATTAAAACCGTCTTCTTAAACTACTGTGACATCCACGTCTCTTTCACTGAGCATTGATATTGTCTTTTTATTCCACTGTAACCTTCACCACTCTTAGAAGGGGCATTGATATTGTCTTTTTATTCCACTGCGACCTCCACCACTCTTCCAAGGGGCATTGATATTGTCTTTTTATTCCACTGCGACCTCCACCACTCTTCCAAGAGGCATTGATATTGTCTTTTTAATCCACTGCGACCTCCACCACTTTTCCAAGGGGCATTAAAATCATTTTGTTAAGCTACTGTGACCTCCACGTCACTTCCAAGGGGCATTAAAACCTCCTGGTTTAACATCTCTGAACTCCATAGCTCTTTCAAGGGGCATTGATATAGTCTTTTTATTCCACTGGGACCTCCACCACTCTTCCAAGGGGCATTTATATTGTCTTTTTAATCCACTTCGATCTCCACCACTTTTCCAAGGGGCATTAAAACCGTCTTGTTAAGCTACTGTGACCTCCACGTCTCTTCCAAGGGGCATTAAAACCATCAATTTAAACTACTCTGAACTCAACAGCTCTTGCAAGAGGCATTGATATTGTCTTTTTATTCCACTACGACCTCCATCTCTCTTCCAAGAAGCATTAAAACCGTCTTGTTTAGCTACTGTGACATCCACGTCTATTCCACGGTGCCTTAAAACCTTCTGGTAAAACCACTGTCAACTCCACAGCTCTTCCAAGGGGCATTGATATTGTCTTGTTATTCCACTGTAACCTCCACCACTCTTCAAAGGGGCATTAATATTGTCTTTTTTTTCCACTGCGACCTCCATCACTCTTCCAAGAGTCTTTGATATTGTCTTTTTATTCCACTGCGACCTCCACCTCTCTTCCAAGGGGCATTAAAACCATCTTGTTAAGCTACTGTGACCTCCAAGTCTCTTCCAAGGGGCATTGATATTGTCTTTTTATTCCACTGCCACCTCCACATCTCTTCCAAGGGGAATTGATATTGTCTTTTTAATCCACTGTGACCTCCACCACTCTTCCAAGGGGCATTAAAACAGTTTTGATAAGCTACTGTGACCTCCACGTCTCTTCCAAGGGGCATTAAAACAGTCTGGTTAAACCACTCTGAACTCCACAGCTCTTCCAAGAGGCATTGATATTGTCTTTTTATTTGACTGTAACCTCCACCACTCTGCCAAGGGGCATTAAAACCGTCTTGTTAAGCTACTGTGACCTCCACTTCTCTTCCAAGGTGCATTAAAACGTCAATTTAAACCACTTTGAACTCCACAGCTCTTGCAAGAGGCATTGATATGGTCTTTTTATTCCACTGTAACCTCCACCACTATTCCAAGGGGCGTTGATTTTGTCTTTTTAATCCACTGCGACCTCCATCACTCTTCCAAGAAGCATTAGAACCGTCTTGTTTAGCTACTGTGACCACCATGTCTATTCCACGGTGCCTTAAAACCTTCTGGTTAAACCACTGTGAACTCCACAGCTCTTCCAAGGTGCATTGATATTGTCATTTTATTCCACTGTAACCTCCACCACTCTTCCAGGGGGCATTGATACTGTCTTTTTATTTTACTGCGACCTCCACCACTCTTCCAAGGGGTATTAATATTGTCTTTTTATTCCACTGCGACCTCCACCACTCTTCCAAGGGTCATTGATATTGTCATTTTATTCCACTGTAACCTCCACCACTCTTCCAAGGGGCATTGATATTTTCTTTTTATTCCACTGCGACCTCCACCTCTCTTCCAAGGGGCATTAAAACCATCTTGTTAAGCTACTGTGACCTCCAAGTCTCTTCCACGAGACATTGATATTGTCTTTTTATTCCACTGCGACCTCAACATCTCTTCCAAGGGGAATTGATATTGTCTATTTATTCCACTGCGACCTCCACCTCTCTTCTAAGGGGCATTGATATTCTCTTTTTAATTCACTGTGACCTCCACCACTTTTCCAAGGGGCATTAAAACCGTCTTGTTAAGCTACTGTGACCTCCACGTCTCTTCCAAGGGGCTTTAAAACCATCAATTTAAACCACTCTGAACTCCACAGCTCTTGCAAGAGGCATTGATATTGTCTTTTTAATCCACTGCGACCTCCATCTCTCTTCCAAGAAGCATTAAAACCGTCTTGTTTAGCTACTGTGACCTCCACGTCTATTCCACGGTGCCTTAAAACCTTCTGGTAAAACCACTGTCAACTCCACAGCTCTTCCAAGGGGCATTGATATTGTCTTTTTATTCCACTGTAACCTCCACCACTCTTCACAGGGGCATTGATATTGTGTTTTTATTTTACTGCGACCTCCACCACTCTTCCAAGGGGCATTAATATTGTCTTTTTTTTCCACTGCGACCTCCACCACTCTTCCAAGGGTCATTGATATTGTCTTTTTATTCCACTGCGACCTCCACCTCTCTTCCAAGGGGCATTAATACCATCTTGTTAAGCTACTGTGACCTCCAAGTCTCTTCCACGAGGCATTGATATTGTCTTTTTATTCCACTGCCACCTCCACATCTCTTCCAAGGGGAATTGATATTGTCTTTTTAATCAACTGCGACCTCCACCACTCTTCCAAGGGGCATTAAAACAGTTTTGATAAGCTACTGTGACCTCCACGTCTCTTCCAAGGGGCATTAAAACCGTCTGGTTAAACCACTCTGAACTCCACAGCTCTTCCAAGAGGCATTGATATTGTCTTTTTATTTGACTGTAACCTCCACCACTCTTCCAAGGGGCATTAAAACCGTCTTGTTAAGCTACTGTGACCTCCACTTCTCTTCCAAGGTGCATTAAAACTGTCAATTTAAACCACTCTGAACTCCACAGCTCTTGCAAGAGGCATTGATATGGTCTTTTTATTCCACTGTATCCTCCACCACTATTCCAAGGGGCGTTGATTTTGTCTTTTTAATCCACTGCGATCTCCATCACTCTTCCAAGAAGCATTAGAACCGTCTTGTTTAGCTACTGTGACCACCACGTCTATTCCACGGTGCCTTAAAACCTTCTGGTTAAACCACTGTGAACTCCACAGCTCTTCCAAGGTGCATTGATATTGTCATTTTATTCCACTGTAACCTCCAACACTCTTCCAGGGGGCATTGATATTGTCTTTTTATTTTACTGCGACCTCCACCACTCTTCCAAGGGGCATTAATATTGTCTTTTTATTCCACTGCGACCTCCACCACTCTTCCAAGGGTCATTGATATTGTCATTTTATTCCACTGTAACCTCCACCACTCTTCCAAGGGGCATTGATATTGTCTTTTTATTCCACTGCGACCTCCACCTCTCTTCCAAGGGGCATTAAAATCATTTTGTTAAGCTACTGTGACCTCCAAGTCTCTTCCACGAGGCATTGATATTGTCTTTTTATTCCACTGCGACCTCCACATCTCTTCCAAGGGGAATTGATATTGTCTATTTATTCCACTGCGACCTCCACCTCTCTTCTAAGGGGCATTGATATTCTCTTTTTAATTCACTGAGACCTCCACCACTTTTCCAAGGGGCATTAAAACCGTCTTGTTAAGCTACTGTGACCTCCACGTCTCTTCCAAGGGGCATTAAAACCATCAATTTAAACCACTCTGAACTCCACAGCTCTTGCAAGAGTCATTGATATTGTCTTTTTAATCCACTGCGACCTCCATCTCTCTTCCAAGAAGCATTAAAACCGTCTTGTTTAGCTATTGTGACCTCCACGTCTATTCCACGGTGCCTTAAAACCTTCTGGTAAAACCACTGTCAACTCCACAGCTCTTCCAAGGGGCATTGATATTGTCTTTTTATTCCACTGTAACCTCCACCACTCTTCAAAGGGGCATTTATATTGTCTTTTTATTTTACTGCAAGCTCCAGAACTCTTCCAAGGGGCATTAATATTGTCTTTTTTTTCCACTGCGACCTCCACCACTCTTCCAAGGGTCATTGATATTGTCTTTTTATTCTACTGCGATCTCCACCTCTCTTCCAAAGGGCATTAAAACCATCTTGTTAAGCTACTGTGACCTCCAAGTCTCTTCCACGAGGCATTGATATTGTCTTTTTATTCCACTGCCACCTCCACATCTCTTCCCAGGGGAATTGATATTGTCTTTTTAATCAACTGCGACCTCCACCACTCTTCCAAGGGGCATTAAAACAGTTTTGATAAGCTACTGTGACCTCCACGTCTCTTCCAAGGGGCATTAAAACCGTCTGGTTAAACCACTCTGAACTCCACAGCTCTTCCAAGAGGCATTGATATTGTCTTTTTATTTGACTGTAACCTCCACCACTCTTCCAAGGGGCATTAAAACCGTCTTGTTAAGCTACTGTGACCTCCACTTCTCTTCCAAGGTGCATTAAAACCGTCAATTTAAACCACTCTGAACTCCACAGCTCTTGCAAGAGGCATTGATATGGTCTTTTTATTCCACTGTATCCTCCACCACTATTCCAAGGGGCGTTGATTTTGTCTTTTTAATCCACTGCGACCTCCATCACTCTTCCAAGAAGCATTAAAACCGTCTTGTTTAGATACTGTGACCACCACGTCTATTCCACGGTGCCTTAAAACCTTCTGGTTAAACCACTGTGAACTCCACAGCTTTTCCAAGGTGCATTGATATTGTCATTTTATTCCACTGTAACCTCCACCACTCTTCCAGGGGGCATTGATATTGTCTTTTTATTTTACTGCGACCTCCACCACTCTTCCAAGGGGCATTAATATTGTCTTTTTATTCCACTGCGACCTCCACCACTCTTCCAAGGGTCATTGATATTGTCATTTTATTCCACTGTGACCTCCACCACTCTTCCAAGGGGCATTGATATTGTCTTTTTATTCCACTGCGACCTCCACCTCTCTTCCAAGGGGCATTCATATTGTCTTTTTAATCAACTGCAAACTCCACCACTTTTCCAAGGGGCATTAAAACCGTCTTGTTAAGCTATTGTCACCTCCACGTCCCTTCCAAGGGGCATTAAAACCGTCAATTTAAACCACTCTGAGCTCCACAGCTCTTGCAAGGGGCATTGATATTTTCTATTTTTTCCAATGTAACCTCCAGCACTATTCCAAGGGGCATTGATATTGTCTTTTTATTCCACTGCAACTTCCACCTCTCTTCCAAGGGGCATTAAAACCGTCTTGTTAAGCTACTGTGACCTCCACATCTCTTTCACAGGGCATTGATATTGTCTTTTTATTCCACTGTAACCTCCACCACTCTTCCAAGGGGCATTGACATTGTCTTTTTATTCCACTGGGACCTTCACCACTCTTCCAAGTGGCATTGTTATTGTCTTTTCAATCCACTGCGACCTCCACCACTCTTCCAAGGGGCATTAAAACCGTATTGTTAAACTACTGTGACCTCCACGTCTCTTCCAAGGTGTATTAAAACCGTCAATTTAAACCACTCTGAACTTCACAGCTCTTCCAAGTGGCATTGATATTGTTTTTTTATTCCACTGTAACCTCCACCATTCTTCCAAGGGGTATTGATATTGTCTTTTTAATGCACTGCAACATTCACCACTCTTCCAAGGGGCATTAAAACCATCTGGTTAAACAACTCTGAACTCCATAGCTCTTTCAAGAGGCATTGATATTGTCTCTTTATTTCACTATAACCTCCACCACTCTTTCAAGGGGCATTGATATTGTCTTTTTATTTCACTGCGACCTCCACCACTCTTCCAAGGGGCATTAAAACTGTCTTGTTAAGCTACTGTGACCTCCACGTGTCTTCCACGGGGCATTGATATTGTCTTTTTAATCCTCTGTGACCTCCACCACTTTTCCAAGGGGCATTAAAACCGTCTTGTTAATCTACTATGATCTCCACGTCTCTTCCAAGGGGCAATAAAACCATCTGGTTAAACCACTCTGAACTCCACAGCTCTTCCAAGGGGCATTGGTATTGTCTTTTTATTCCACTCTAACCTCCACCACTCTTCCAAGGGGCATTGACATTGTCATTTTATTCCTCTGCGACCTCCATCATTCTACCAAGGGGCATTGATATTGTCTTTTTATTTCACTGCCACCTCCACCACTCTTCCAAGGGACATTGATATTGTCTTTTTAATCCACTGCGACCTCCACCACTTTTCCAAGGGGCATTAAAAATGTCTTTTTAAGCTACTGTGACCTCCACGTTACTTCCAATTGGCATTAAAACCATATGGTTAAACCACTCTGAACTCCACAGCTCTTCCAAGGGGCATTGGTATTGTATTTTTATTCCACTCTAACCTCCACCACTCTTCCAAAGGGCATTGACATTGTCTTTTTATTCCACTGCGACCTCCACCATTCTTCCAAGGGGCATTAAAACTGTCTTGTTAAGCTACAGTGACCTCCACATCTCTTCCACGGGGCATTGATATTGTATTTTTATTCCACTGCGACCTCCACCACTCTTCCAAAGGGCATTGATATTGTCTTTTTAATCCACTGCGACCTCCACCATTCTTCCAAAGGGCATTAAAACCATCTTGTTAAGCTACTGTGACCTCCACGTCTCTTCCACGGGGCATTGATATTGTCTTTTTATTCCACTGCGACCTCCACCACTCTTCCAAGGGGCATTGATATTGTCTTTTTAATCCACTGCAACCTCCACCACTCTTCCATGTGGCATTAATACCATCTTGTTAAGCTACTGTGACCTCCACGTCTCTTCCAAGGGGCATTAAAACCGTATGGTTAAACCACTCTGAACTCCACAGCTCTTCCAAGGGGCATTTGTATTGTTTTTTTATTCCAGTCTAACCTCCACCACTCTTCCAAGGGGCATTGACATTGTCTTTTTATTCCACTGCGACCTCCACCACTCTTCCAAGGGGCATTAAAACCATATTGTTAATCTACAGTGACCTCCACATCTCTTCCACGGGGCATTGATATTGTCTTTTTATTCCACTGCAACCTCCACCAATCTTCCAAGGGACATTGATATTGTCTTTTTAATCCACAACGATCTCCAACACTCTTCCAAGGGGCATTAAAACCGTCTTGTTAAGTTACTGTCACCTTCAGGTCTCTTCCAAGGAGCGCTAAAAACTGTATGTTTATACCACTCTGAACTCCACAGCTCTTCCAAGGGGCATGATTATTGTCTTTTTATTCCACTGTAACCTCCACCACTCTTCCAAGGGGCATCGATATTGTCATTTTATTCCACTGCGACTTCCACCAGTCCTCCAAGAGGCATTAAAACCGTCTTGTTAAGCTACTGTGACCTCCACGTCTCTTCAACAGGGCATTGAAACTGTCTTTTTATTCCACTGTAAGCTCCACCACTCGTCTAAGGGGCATTGATATTGTCTTTTTATTCCACTGCGACCTCCACCACTCTTCCAAGGCTCATTTATAATGTCTTTTTATTCCACTGCGACCTCCACCACTCTTTCAAGGCTCATTGATATTGTCTTTTTAATCCACTGCGAACTCCACCACTCTTCCAAGGGGCATTAAAACAGTCTTGTTAAGCTATTGTGACCTCCACATCTCTTCCACGGGGCATTGATATTGTCTTTCTTTTAACTGTAACCTCCACCACTGTTCCAAGGGGCATTGATATTGTCTTTTTATTCAACTGTAACCTTCACCACTCTTCCAAGGGGCATTGATATTGTCTTTTTATTCCACTGTAACCTCCACCACTCTTCCAAGGGGCATTCATATTGTCTTTTTAATCCACTGCGACCTCCACCACTTTTCCAAGGGGCATTGTTATTGTCTTTTTAATCGCCTGCAACCTCCATCACTCTTCCAAGGGGCATTAAAACCATATTGTTAAGGTACAGTGAACTCCACATCTCTTCCACGGGGCATTGATATTGTCTTTTTATTCCACTGTAACCTCCACCAATCTTCCAAGGGGCATTGATATTGTTTTTTATTCCACTGCGACCTCCACCACTCTTCCAAGGGGCATTAAAACCATCTTGTTAAGTTACTGTGACCTCCACGTCTCTTCCAAGGAGCGTTAAAACCGCATGGTTATACCACTCTGAACTCCACAGCTCTTCCAAGGGGCATTAATATTGTCTTTTTATTCCACTGTAACCTCCACCACTCTTCCAAGGGGCATTGATATTGTCTTTTTATTCCACTGCGACCTCCACCACTCTTCCAAGTGGCATTTATAATGTCTTTTTATTCCACTGTGACCTCCACCCCTCTTCCAAGGCTCATTGATATTGTCCTTTTAATTCACTGCGACCTCCACCACTCTTCCAAGGGGTATTAAAACCGTATTGTTAAGCTTATTTGACCTCCACATCTCTTCCACGGGGCATTGATATTGTCTTTATTTTAACTGTAACCTCCACCACTGTTCCAAGGGGCATTGATATTGTCTTTTTATTCCACTCTAACCTCCATCACACTTCCAAGCAGCATTGATATTGTCTTTTTATTCAACTGTAACCTTCACCACTCTTCCAAGGGGCATTGATATTGTCTTTTTATTCCACTGTAACCTCCACCACTCTTCCAAGGGGCATTCATATTGTCTTTTTAATCCACTGCGACCTCCACTACTTTTCCAAGCGGCATTAAAACCGTCTTGTTAAGCTACTGTCACCTCCACGTACCTTCCAAGGGGCATTAAAACCATCAATTTAAACCACTCTGAACTCCACAGCTCTTGCAAGAGGCATTGATATTGTCTTTTTACTCCACTGTAACCTACAGCACTCTTTCAAGGGGCAATAATATTGTCTTTTTATTCCACTACGACTTCCACCACTCTCCCAAGGTGCATTAAAAACATCTTGTTTAGCTACTGTAACGTCCATGTCTATTCCACGGGGCATTGATATTGTCTTTTTATTCCATTGTGACTTCCACCTCTCTTCTAAGGTGCATTGATATTGTCTTTTTAATCCACTGCGACCTCCACCACTCTTCCAAGAGGCAATAAAACAGTCTTGTTAAGCTACTGTGACCTCCACGTCTCTTCCAATTAAAACCATCTGGTTAAACACTCTGAACTCCACAGCTCTTCCAAGGGGCATTGATATGGTCTTTTTATTCCACTGGGACCTTCACCACTCTTCCAAGTGGCATTGATATTGTCTTTTTAATCCACTGCGACCTCCACCACTCTTCCAAGGGGCATTGACATTGTCATTTTATTCCACTGAGACCTCCACCAGTCCTCCAAGAGGCATTAAAACCGTCTTGGTAAGCTACTGTGACCTCCACGTCTCTTCCACGGTGCATTGAAATTGTCTTTTATTCCACTGTAACCTCCACCACTCGTCCAAGGGGCATTGATATTGTCTTTTTATTCCACTGCGACCTCCACCACTCTTCCAAGGGGCATTTATAATGTCTTTTTATTCCACTGCGACCTCCACCACTCTTCCAAGGCTCATTCATATTGTCTTTTTAATCCACTGCGACCTCCACCACTCTTCCAAGGGGCATTAAAATCTTCTTGTTAAGCTATTGTGACCTCCACATCTCTTCCACGGGGCATTGATATTGTCTTTATTTTATCTGTAACCTCCAAAGCTGTTCCAAGGGGCATTGATATTGTCTTTTTATTCCACTGTAACCTCCATCACTCTTCCAAGGGGCATTGATATTGTCTTTTTATTCAACTGTAACCTTCACCACTCTTCCAAGGGGCATTGATATTGTCTTTTTATTCCACTGCAACCTCCACCACTCTTCCAAGGGGCATTCATATTGTCTTTTTAATCAACTGGGACCTCCACCACTTTTCCAAGGGGCATTAAAACCATCTTGTTAAGCTACTGTCACCACCACGTCCCTTCCAAGGGGTATTAAAACCATCAATTTAAACCACTCTGAGCTCCACAGCTATTGCAAGGGGCACTGATATTGTCTTTTTTTTCCAATGTATCCTCCAGCACTATTCCAAGGGCATTGATATTGTCTTTTTATTCCACTGCAACTTCCACCTCTCTTCCAAGGGGCATTAAAAAAGTCTTGTTAAGCTACTGTGACCTCCACGTCTCTTTCACTGGGCTTTGATATTGTCTTTTTATTCCACTGTAACCTCCACCACTCTTCCAAGGGGCATTAATAATGTCTTTTTATTCCACTGGGACCTTCACCACTCTTCCAAGTGGCATTGTTATTGTCTTCTTAATCCACTGCGACCTCCACCACTCTTCCAAGGGGCATTAAAACCGTATTGTTAAACTACTGTGACCTCCATGTCTCTTCCAAGGTGCATTAAAACCGTCAATTTAAACCACTCTGAACTCCACAGCTCTTCCAAGTGGCATTGATATTGTCTTTTTATTCCACTGTAACCTCCACCATTCTTCCAAGGGGTATTGATATTGTCTTTTTAATGCACTGCGACATTCACCACTCTTCCAAGGGGCATTAAAACCATCTGGTTAAACAACTCTGAACTCCATAGCTCTTTCAAGAGGCATTGATATTGTCTTTTTATTTCACTGTAACCTCCACCACGCTTTCAAGGGGCATTGATATTGTCTTTTTATTCCACTGCGACCTCCACCACTCTTCCAAGGGGCATTAAATCTGTCTTGTTAAGCTACTGTGACCTCCACGTGTCTTCCACGGGGCATTGATATTGTCTTTTTAATCCTCTGTGACCTCCACCACTTTTCCAAGGGGCATTAAAACCGTCTTGTTAATCTACTGTGACCTCCACGTCTCTTCCAAGGGGCAATAAAACCATCTGGTTAAACCACTCTGAACTCCACAGCTCTTCCAAGGGGCATTGGTATTGTCTTTTTATTCCACTCTAACCTCCACCACTCTTCCAAGGGGCATTGACATTGTCATTTTATTCCTCTGCGACCTCCATCATTCTACCAAGGTGCAATTATATTGTCTTTTTATTCCACTGCCCCCTCGACCAGTCTTCCAAGGGACATTGATATTGTATTTTAAATCCACTGCGACCTCCACCACTCTTCCAAGGGGCATTAAGAATGTCTTTTTAAGCTACTGTGACCTCCACGTCACTTCCAATGGGCATTAAAACTGTCTGGTTAAACCACTCTGAACTCCACAGCTCTTCCAAGGGGCATTGGTTTTGTCTTTTTATTCCACTCTAACCTCCACCACTCTTCCAAGGGGCATTGACATTGTCTTTTTATTCCACTGCGTCCTCCACCATTCTTCCAAGGGGCATTAAAACTGTCTTGTTAAGCTACAGTGACCTCTACATCTCTTCCACGGGGCAATGATATTGTATTTCAATTCTACTGTAATCTTCACCACTCTACCAAGGGGCATTGATATTGTATTTTTATTCTACTGCGACCTCCACCACTCTTCCAAAGGGCATTGATATTGTCTTTTTAATCCACTGCGACCTCCACCACTCTTCCATGTAGCATTAAAACCATCTTGTTGAGCTACTGTGACCTCCACGTCTCTTCCAAGGGGCATTAAAACAGTATGGTTAAACCAATCTGAACTCCACAGATCTTCCAAGGGGCATTGATATTGTCTTTTTATTCCACTGTATCCTCCACCACCCTTCCAAGGGGCATTGATATTGTCTTTTTATTCCAGTGCGACCTCCACCACTCTTCAAAGGTGCATTAAAACCGTCTTGTTAAGCTACTGTGACCTCCGTGTCTCTTCCACAGGGCATTGATATTGTCTTTTTATTCCACTGGAACCTCCAACACTCTTCCAAGGTGCATTGATATTGTCTTTTTATTCCACTGAGACTTCAATCACTCCTTCAATTAGCATTGACATTGTCTTTTTAATCCACTTTGACCTCCACCACTCTTCCAAGGGGCATTAAAATAGTCTTGTTAATCTACTGTGACCTCAACGTCTCTTCCAAGGGGAATTAAAACCGTCAATTTAAACCACTCTCAACTCCACAGCTCTTGCAAGGGGCTTTGATATTGTTTTTTATTCCACTGTAACCTCCAGAACTCTTCCAAGGGGCATTGATATTGTCTTTTTATTCCACTGCGATTTTCACCTCTCTACCAAGGGACATTAAAACGGTCTTTTTAAGCTACTGTGACATCCAAGTCTCTTTCACGGGGCATTGATATTGTCTTTTTATTCCACTGCCACCTCCATTAAAAACGTCTTTTTAAGCTACTGTGACCTCCACGTCACTTCCAATGGGCATTAAAACCGTCTGGTTTAACTACTCTGAACTCCACTGCTCTTCCAAGGGGCATTGATATTGTCTTTTTAATCCACTGTTACCTCCACCACTCTTAAAAGGGGCATTGATATTGTATTTTTATTCCACTGCGACCTAAACTACTCTTCCAAGGTGCATTGATATTGTCTTTTTATTCCACTGCGACCTCCACCACTCTTCTAACGGGCATTTATATTGTCTTTTTAATCAACTGCGACCTCCACCACTCTTCCAAGGGCCATTAAAACCATGTTGTTAAGCTGCTTTGACCTCCACGTCAATTCCACGGCGCATTAAAACCATCAATATAAACCACTCTGAACTCCACAGCTCTTGCAAGGGGCATTGATATTGTCTTTTTATTCCAATGTAACCTCCAGCAATCTTCCAAGGGGCATTGAAGCCATCTTGTTAAGCTACTGTCAAGTCCATGTCTATTCCACAGGGCATTTATATTGTCTTTTTATTCCACTGTAACCTCCACCACTCTTCCAAGTTTCATTGACATTGTCTTTTTTTCCACTGCGACTTCCACCTCTCTTCTAAGGGGCATTGATATAGTCTTTTTAATCCACTGCGACCTTCACCACTCTTCGAAGGGGCATTAAAACAGTCTTGTTAAGCTACTGTGACCTCCATGTCTCTTCCAAGGGGCATTAAAACCATCTGGTTAAACCACTGTGAACTCCACAGCTCTTCGAAGGGGCATTGAAATTTTCTTTTTCTTCCACTGTAACCTCCACCACTATTCCAAGGGGCATTGATTTTGTCTTTTTATTCAACTGCGACCTCCACCACTCTTCCAATGGACATTGTTATTGTCTTTTTAATCCCCTGCAACCTCCACCTCTCTTCCAAGGGGCATTAAATTCGTCTTGTTAAGCTACTGTGAGCTCCACGTCCCTTCCACGGGCATTGATATTGTCTTTTTATTCCTCTGCGACCTCCACCACTCTTCCAAGGGACATTGATATTGTCTTTTTAATCCACTGCGAACTCCACCACTCTTCCAAGGGGCATTAAAACCGTCTTGTTATGCTACTGTGACGTCGACTTCTCTTCCAAGGGGCGTTAAAACCATCTTGTTAAACCACACTGAACTCCACAGTTCTTCCAAGGGGTATTTGTATTGTCTTTTTATTCCACCCTAACCTCCACCACTCTTCCAAGGGGCATTGACATTGTCTTTTTAAGCTACTGTGACCTCCACGTCACTTCCAATGGGCATTAAAACCGTCTGGTTTAACTACCCTAAACTCCACTGCTCTTCCAAGGGGCATTGATATTGTCTTTTTAATCCACTGTTTCCTCCACCACTCTTCCAAGGGGCATTGATATTGTTTTTTTGTTCCACTGCGACCACCACTACTCTTCCAAGGGGCATTGATATTGTCTTTTTATTCCACTGCAACCTCCACCACTCTTCTAAGGGGCATTTATACTGTCTTTTTAATCAAATGCGACCTCTACCACTCTTCCAAGGGCCATTAAAACCGTGTTGTTAAGCTACTTTGACCTCCACGTCAATTCCACGGGGCATTAAAACAGTCAATTTAAACCACTCTGAACTCCACAGCTCTTGCAAGAGGCATTGATATTGTCTTTTTATTCCAATGTAACCTCCAGCACTCTTCCAAGGGGCATTGATATTGTCTTTTTATTCCACTGCAACTTCCACCTCTCTTCCAAGAGGCATTAAAACCGTCTTGTTAAGCTACTGTGACCTCCACGTCTCTTTCACTGGGCATTGATATGGTCTTTTTATTCCACTGTAACCTCCACCACTCTTCCAAGGGGCATTGATATTGTCTTTTTATTCCACTGTAACCTCCACCACTCTTCCAAGGGTCATTGATATTGTCTTTTTATTCGACTGCGACCTCCACCTCTCTTCCAAGGGGCATTAAAACCATCTTGTTAAGCTACTGTGACCTCCAAGTCTCTTCCACGAGGCATTGATATTGTCTTTTTATTCCACTGCGACCTCCACATCTCTTCCAAGGGGAATTGATATTGTCTTTTTATTCCACTGCGATCTCCACCATTCTTCCAAGGGGCATTAAAACTGTCTTGTTAAGCTACAGTGACCTCCACATCTCTTCCACGGGGCATTGATATTGTCTTTAAATTCCACTATAACCTCCACCACTCAACCAAGGGGCATTGATATTGTATTTTTATTCCACTGCGACCTCCACCACTCTTCCAAAGGGCATTGATATTGTCTTTTTAATCCACTGCGACCTCCACCACTCTTCCAAAGGGCATTAAAACCATCTTGTTAAGCTACTGTGACCTCCACTTCTCTTCCACGGAGCATTGATATTGTCTTTTTATTCCACTGCGACCTCCGCTACTCTTCCAAGGGGCATTGATATTGTCTTTTTTTCCACTGCGACCTCCACCAATCTTACAAGGGGCATTTATATTGTCTTCTTAATCAACTGCGACCTCCAGCACTCTTCAAAGGGGCATGAAAACCGTCTTGTTAACCTACTTTGACATCCACTTCAATTCCACGGTGCATTGATATTGTCTTTTTATTCCACTGCGACCTCCACCACTCTACCAAGGGGCATTGATATTGTCTTTTTATTCCACTGTAACCTACACCACTCTTCCAAGGGGCATTGATTTTGTCTTTTTATTCCACTGCGACCTCCGCTATTCTTCCAAGGGGCATTGATATTGTCTTTTTTTCCACTGCGACCTCCACCAATCTTACAAGGGGCATTTATATTGTCTTCTTAATCAACTGCGACCTCCAGCACTCTTCAAAGGGGCATGAAAACCGTCTTGTTAACCTACTTTGACATCCACGTCAATTCCACGGTGCATTGATATTGTCTTTTTATTAACTGTGACCTCCACCACTCTTCCAAGGGGCTTTAAAACTGTCTGGTTAAACCACTCTGAACTCCACAGCTCTTCCAAGGGGCATTGATATTGTCGTTATTTTCCACTGTAACCTCCACCACTCTTTAAGGGGCATTGATTTTGTCTATTTATTCCACTGCGACCTTAACCACTCTTCCAAAGGGCATTGATATTGTCTTTTTAATCCACTGCGACCTCCACCACTGTTCCAAGGGGCATTAAAACCGTATTGTTAACTTACTGTGACCTCCACGTCTCTTCCAAGGTGCATTAAAACCGTCAATTTAAACCACTCTGAACTCCACAGGTCTTGCAAGAGGCATTGATATTGTCTTTTTACTCCACTGTAACATACAGCACTCTTTCAACGGGCATTGCTATTGTATTTTTATTCCACTACGACTTCCACCACTCTCCCAAGGTGCATTAAAAACATCTTGTTTAGCTACTGTAACGTCCATGTCTATTCCACCGGGCATTGATATTGTCTTTTTATTCCACTGTATCCTCCACAACTCTTCCAAGGGTATTGATATTGTCTTTTTTTTCCACGGTGACTTCCACCTCTCTTCTTAGGGGCATTGGTATTGTCTTTTTAATCCACTGAGACCTCCACCACTCTTCCAAGGGGCATTGAAACAGTCTTGTTAATCTACTGTGACCTCCACGTCTCATCCAATGGGCATTGAAACCGTCAATTTAAACCACTCTCAACTCCACAGCTCTTGCAAGGGGCTTTGATATTGTTTTTTATTCCACTGTAACCTCCACCACTCTTCTAAGGGGCATTGATATTGTCTTTTTAATCCACTGCGACCTCCACCACTCTTCCAATGGTCATTAAAATAGTCTTGTTAAGCTACTGTGACCTCAACGTTCCTTCCACGGGGCATTGATATTGTCTTTTTATTCCTCTGATACATCCACGACTCTTCCAAGGGGCATTAAAACCGTCTTGTTAAGCTACTGTGATATTCAAGTTTCTTACACAGTGCATTGATATTGTCTTTTTATTCCACTGTAACCTCCACCACTCTTCCAAGGGGCATTGATATTGTCTTTTTATTCCACTGCGACCTCCACCACTCTTCTAAGGGGTATTGATATTGTCTTTTAAATCCACAATGATCTCCACCACTCTTCCAAGGAGCATTAAAACAGTCTTGTTAAGCTACTGCTACCTCCTCGTCTCTTCCAAGGGGCATTAAAACCGTCTGGTTAAACACTCTGAACTCCACGCCTCTTACAAGAGGCATTGATATTGTCTTTTTATTCGACTGCAACATCCACCACTCTTCCAAGGGGCATTGATATTGTATTTTTAATCAACTGCGACCTCCAACACTCTTTCAAGGGGCATTAAAACCATCTTGTGAAGCTACTGTGACATCCACGTCCCTTCCACGGGGCATTGATATTGTCTTTTTATTCCACTGCAACCTCCACCACTCTTCCAAGGGTCATTGGTATTGTCTTTTTAATCCACTGCGACCTCCACCACTCTTCCAAGGGGCATTGATATTGTCTTTTTAATCCACTGTGACCTCCACGTCTCTTCCAAGGGGCATTAAAACCGTCAATTTAAACCACTCTGTGCTCCACAGCTCTTCCAAGGAGCACTGGTATTGTCTTTTTATTCCACTGTAACCTCCACCACTCTTCCAAAGGGCATTGACATTGTCTATTTTTTCCACTGCGGCATCCACCACTCTTCCAAGGGGCATTAAAACTGTCTTGTTATGCTACTGTCACGTCGACTTCTCTTCCAAGCGGCATTAAAACCATCTGGTTAAACCACTCTGAACTCCACAGCTCTTCCAAGGCGCATTTGTATTGTCTTTTATTCCACTCTAACCTCCACCACTCTTCCAAGGTGCATTGACATTGTCTTTTTATTCCACTGCGACCTCCACCACTCTTCCAAGGGGCATTAAAACCATATTGTTAAGCTACAGTGACCTCAACATCTCTTCGACGGGGCATTGATATTGTCTTTTAATTCCACTGCGACCTCCAAAACTCTTCCAAGGGGCATTGATATTGTCTTTTTAATCCACTGCGAACCCCACCACTCTTCCAAGGGGCATTAAAACCGTCTTGTTATGCTACTGTGACTTCGACTTCTCTTCCAAGGGGCATTAATACCATCTGGTTAAACCACTCTGAACTCCACAGCTCTTCCAAGGGGCATTATTATTGTCTTTTTATTCCACTGTAACCTCCACCACTCTTCCAAGGGGCATTGATATTGTCTTTTCATTCCACTGCGACCTCCACCAGTCCTCCAAGAGGCATTAAAACCATCTTGTTAAGCTACTGTGACCTCCACGTCTCTTCCACGGGGCATTTAAATTGTCTTTTTATTCCACTGTAACCTCCATCACTCATCCAAGGGGCATTGATATTGTCTTTTTATTCCACTGCGACCCCCACCACTCTTCCAAGGGGCATTGATAATGTCTTTTTATTCCACTGCGACCTCCACCACTCTTCCAAGGCTCATTGATATTGTCTTTTTAATCCACTGCGACCTCCACCACTCTTCCAAAGGGCATTAAAACCGTCTTGTTAAGCTATTGTGACCTCCACATCTCTACCACGGGGCATTGATATTGTCTTTTTATTTAACTGTAACCTCCACCACTGTTCCAAGGGGCATTGATATTGTCTTTTTATTCCACTGTAACCTCCATCACTCTTCCAAGGGGTATTTATATTGTCTCTTTATTCCACTGTAACCTCCACCAATCTTCCAAGGAGCATTGATATTGTCTTTTTATTTCACTGCGACCTCCACCACTCTTCCAAGGGGCATTAAAACAGTCTTGTTAAGCTACTGTGACCTCCTCGTCTATTCCAAGGGGCATTAAAACAGTCTGGTTAAACACTCTGAACTCCACAGCTCATACAACAGTCATTGATATTGTCTTTTTATTCGATAGTAACATCCACCACTCTTCCAAGCGGCATTGATATTGTCTTTTTATTCCACTGCGACCTCCACCACTCTTCCAAGGGGCATTGATATTGTCTTTTTAATCAACTGCGACCTCCACCTCTCTTCCAAGGGGCATTAAAACCGTCTTGTGAAGCTACTGTGATCTCCAAGTGCCTTCCACGGGGCATTGATATTGTCTTTTTATTCCACTGCGACCTCCACCACTCTTCGAAGGGGCATTGATATTGTCTTTTTAATCCACTGCGACCTCCACCACTCTTCCACGGGGCATTGATATTGTCTTTTTAATCCACTGTGACCTCCACGTCTCTTTCAAGGGGCAATAAAACCGTAAATTTAAACCACTCTGAACTCCACAGCTCTTCCAAGGAGCACTGGTATTGTCTTTTTATTCCACTCTAACCTCCACCACTCTTGCAAGGGGCATTGACATTGTCTATTTATTCCACGGCGACCTCCACCACTCTTCCAAGGGGCATTAAGATCATCTTGTTAAGCTACAGTGACCTCCACAACTCTTCAATGGGGCATTGATATTGTCTTTTTATTCCACTGCAACCCTCACCACTCATCCAAGGGGCATTGATCTTGTCTTTTTATTCCACTGCGACCTCTACCACTCTTCCAATGGGCATTGATATTGTCTTTTTAATCCACTGCAACCTCCACCACTCTTCTAAGGGGCATTAAAGCCGTCTTGTTAAGCTACTGTCACGTCCATGTCTATTCCACAGGGCCTTGATATTGTGTTTTTATTCCACTGTAACCTTCACCACTCTTCCAAGTGGAATTGACATTGTCTTTTTATTCCACTGTGACTTCCACCACTCCTCCAAGGGGCTTTAAAACAGTCTTGATAAGCTTCTGTGACATCCACGCCTCTTCCAAGGGGTATTAAAGCCTCATGGTTAAACCACTCTGAACTCCACAGCTCTTCCAAGAGGCATTGATATTGTCTTTTTATACAACTGTAACCTCCACCAATCTTCCAATGGGCATTGATATTGTTTTTTTTTTCCACTGCGACCTCCACCACTCTTCTAAGGGGATTTGATAGTCTTTTTAATCCACTGTGACCTCCACCACTCTTCCAAGGGACATTGATATTGTCTTTTTATTCCACTGCGACCTTCACCCCTCTTCCAAGGAACATTGATATTGTCTTTTTTTTCCACTGTAACCTCCACCACTCTTCTAAGGGACATTGATATTGTCATTTTATTCCACTGTAAACTCCACCACTCTTCCATGGGGCATTGATATTGTCTTTTTATTCCACTGCAACCTCCACCACTCTTCCAATGGGCATTGATATTGTCTTTTTAATCCACTGCGACCTCTACCACTCCTCCAAGGGGCTTTAAAACAGTTTGATAAGCTTCTGTGACCTCCACGTCTCTTCCAAGGGGCATTAAAACCGCATGGTTAAACCACTCTGAACTCCACAGCTCTTCCAAGAGGCATTGATTTTGTCTTTTTATTCAACTGTAACCTCCACCAATCTTCCAATGGGCATTGATATTGTTTTTTTTTCCACTGCGACCTCCACCACTCTTCTAAGGGGATTTGATAGTCTTTTTAATCCACTGCGACCTCCACCACTCTTCCAAGGGGCAACGATAATGTCTTTTTAATCCACTGCGACCTCCACCACTCTTACAAGGGGCATTAAAACTGTCTTTTTAAGCTACTGTGACCTCCACGTCTCTTCCAAGGGGCATTAAAACCGTCAATTTAAACCACTCTGAAATCCACAGCTCTTGCAAGAGGCATTGATATTGTCTTTTTATTCCACTGTAACCTCCACCACTCTTCCAAGGGGCATTGATTTTGTCTTTTTAATCCACTGCGACCTCCATCTCTCTTCCAAGAAGCATTAAAACCGTCTTGTTTAGCTACTGTGACCTCCGCTTCTATTCCACGGTGCCTTAAAACCTTCTGGTTAAACCACTGTAAACTCCACAGCTCTTCCAAGGGGCAATGATATTGTCTTTTTATTCCACTGTAACCTCCACCACTCTTCCAAGGGTCATTGATATTGTCTTTTTATTCCACTGTAACCTCCACCACTCTTCCAAGGGGCATTGATATTGTCTTTTTATTCCACTGCGACCTCCACCTCTCTTCCAAGGGGCATTAAAACAATCTTGTTAAGCTACTGTGACCTCCAAGTTTCTTCCATGAGGCACTGATATTGTGTTTTTATTCCACTGCGACCTCCACATCTCTTCCAAGTGGAATTGATATTGTCTTTTTATTCCACTGCGACCTCCACCACTCTTCTACGGGGCATTGATGTTGTCTTTTTAATCCACTGCGACCTCCACCACTCTTCCAAGGGGCATTAAAACAGCTTTGTTAAGCTATTGTGACCTCCACGTCTCTTACAAGGGGCATTAAAACCGTCTGGTTAAACCACTCTGAACTCCACAGCTCTTCCAAGAGGCATTGATATTGTCTTTTTATTCGACTGTAACCTCCACGACTCTTCCAAGGGGCATTAAAACCATCTTGTTAAGCTTCTGTGACCTCCACGTCTTTTCCAAGTGGCATTAAAACCGTCAACTTAAACCACTCTGAACTCCACAGCTCTTGCAAGAGGCATTGATATTGTCTTTTTATTCCACTGTAACCTCCACCACTCTTCCAAGGGGCATTGATTTTGTCTTTTTAATCCACTGCGACCTCTATCACTCTTCCAAGAAGCATTAAAACCGTCTTGTTTAGCTACTGTGACCTCCACGTCTATTCCATGGTGTCTTAAAACCTTCTGGTTAAACCACTGTGAACTCCACAGCTCTTCCAAGGGGCATTGATATAGTCTTTTTATGCCACTGTAACCTCCACCACTCTTCCAAGGGGCATTGATATTGTCTTTTTATTTTACTGCGACCTCCAACACTCTTCCAAGGGGCATTAATATTGTCTTTTTATTCCACTGCGACCTCCACCACTCTTCCAAGGGTCATTGATATTGTCTTTTTATTCCACTGTAACCTTCACCACTCTTCCAAAGGGAATTGATATTGTCTTTTTATTCCACTGTAACCTCCACCTCTCTTCCAAGGGGCATTAAAACCATCTTGTTAAGCTACTGTGACCTCCAAGTCTCTTCCACGAGGCATTGATATTGTCTTTTTATTCCACTGCGACCTCGACCACTCTTCTAAGGGGCATTGATATTATCCTTTTAATCCACTGCGACCTCCACCACTCTTCCAAGGGGCATTAAAACAGTCTTGATAAGCTACTGTGTCCTCCACGTCTCTTCCAAGGGGCATTAAACCGTCTGGTTCAACCACTCTGTACTCCACAGCTCTTCCAAGAGGCATTGATATTGTCTTTTTATTAAACTGTAACCTCCACCACTCTTCCTAGGAGCATTGATATTGTCTGTGTTTTCCACTGCGACCTCCACCACTCTTCCAAGGGGCTATGATATTGTCTTTTTTATCCACTGCGACCTACACCAATCTTCCAAGGGGCATTAAAACCGTCTTGTTATGCTACTGTGACCTCCATGTCCCTTTCACGGGGCATTGTTATTATTCTATTGCGACCTCCACCACTCTTCCAAGGGGCATTAAAACTGTCTTGTTAAGCTACTGTGACCTGCAAGCATCTTCCAAGGGGCAAAAAAACCGTCTGGTTAAACCGCTCTGAGCTCCACAGCTCTTCCAAGGGGCATTGACAATGTCTTTTTATTCCTTTGTATCCTTCTTCACTCTTCCAAGTGCATTGATATTGTCTTTTTATTCCTCTGCGATGTACACGACTCTTCCAAGGGGCATTAAAACCGTCTTGTTAAGCTGCTGTGACATCCAAGTTTCTTACACAGGGCATTGATATTGTCTTTTTATTCCACTGTAACCTCCACCACTCTTCCAAGGGGCAGTGATATTGTCTTTTTATTCCACTGTAACCTCCACCAATCTTCCAAGGGGCATTGATATTGTCTTTTTATTCCACTGCGACCTCCACCACTTTTCTAAGGGGCATTGATATTGTCTTTTAAATCCACAACGATCTCCACCACTCTTGCAAGGGGCATTAAAACAGTCTTGTTAAGCTACTGTGACCTCCTCGTCTCTTCCAAGGGGCATTAAAACCATCTGGTTAAACACTCTGAACTCCACAGCTCTTACAAGAGGCATTAATATTGTCTTTTTATTCGACTGTAACATCCACCACTCTTCCAAGCGGCTTTGATATTGTCTGTTTATTCCACTGCGACCTCCACCACTCTTGCAAGGGGTATTGATATTGTCTTTTTATTCAACTGCGACCTCCACCTCTCTTCCAAGGGGTCATTAAAACCGTCTTGTGAAGCTACTGTGATCTCCACGTCCCTTCCAGGGGGCATTGATATTGCATTTTATTCCACTGCGACCTCCACCACTCTACCAAGGGGCATTGATATTGTCTTTTTAATCCACTGCGACCTCCACCACTCTTCGAAGGGGCATTGATATTGTCTTTTTAATCCACTGTGACCCCCACGTCTCTTCAAAGGGGCATTAAAACCGTCAATTTAAACCACTCTGAACTCCACAGCTCTTCCAAGGAGCACTGGTAATGTCTTTTTATTCCACTCTAACCTCCACCACTCTTCTAAGGGGCATTGACATTGTCTATTTATTCCATTGCGACCTCCACCACTTTTCCAAGGGGCATTAAGACCATCTTGTTAAGCTACAGGTACCTCCACAACTCTTCCATGGGGCATTGATATTGTCTTTTTATTCCACTGTAACCTCCACCACTCTTCCAGGGGGCATTGATTTTGTCTTTTTATTCCACTGCGACCTTTACCACTCTTCCAATGGGCATTGATATTGTCTTTTTAATCCACTGCAACCTCCACCACTCGTCCAAGGGCATTAAAGCCGTCTTGTTAAGCTACTGTCACGTCCGTGTCTATTCCACGGGGCATTGATATTGTCTTTTTATTCCACTGTAAACTCCACCACTCTTCCAAGTGGCATTGACATTTTCTTTTTATTCCACTGCGACTTCCATCTCTCTTCTAAGGGGCATTGATATTGTCTTTTTAATCCACTGCGACCTCCACCACTCTTCCAAGGGGCATTAAAACAGTCTTGTTAAGCTATTGTGACCTCCACGTCTCTTCCAAGGGGCATTAAAATCATCTGGTTAAACCACTCTGAACTCCACAGCTATTCCAAGGGGCATTGATATTGTCTTTTTATTCCACTGTAACTTCCACCACTCTTCCAAGGGGCATTAATTTTGTCTTTTCATTCCACTGCGACCTCCACCACTCTTCCAATGGGCATTGTTATTGTCTGTTTAATCCCCTGCAACCTCCGCCACTATTACAAGGTGCATTTAAACCGTCTTGTTAAGCTACTGTGACCTCCACGTCCCTTCCACGGGGCATTGATATTGTCTTTTTATTCCACTGCTACCTCCACCACTCTTCCAAGGGGCATTGATATTGTCTTTTTATTCCACCACAAACTCCACCACTCTTCCAAGAGGCATTAAAACCGTCTTGTTATGCTACTGTGACGATGACTACTCTTCCAAGGGGCATTAAAAACATCTGGTTAAACCACTCTGAACTCCACAGCTCTTCCAAGGGGCATTTGTATTGTCTTTTTATTCCACTCTATCCTCCACCACTCTTCCAAGGGGCATTGACATTGTCTTTTTATTCCACTGCGACCTCCACCACTCTTCCAAGGGGCATTAAAACCATATTGTTAAGCTACAGTGACCTCCACATCTATTCCAAGGGGCATTATTATTGTATTTTTATTCCTCTGTAACCTCCACCACTCTTCCAGGGGGCATTGATATTGTCTTTTTATTCCACTGTAACCTCCACCAGTCCTCCAAGAGGCATTAAAACCGTCTTGTTAAGCTACTGTGACCTGCACGTCTCTTCCACAGGGCATTGAAATTGTCTTTTTATTTAACTGTAACCTCCACCACTCGTTCAAGGGGCATTGATATTATCTTTTTATTCCACTGCGACCTCCGCCACTCTTCCAAGGGGCATTGATAATGTCTTTTTATTCCACTCCGACCTCCACCACTCTTCCAAGGGGCATTAAAACAGTCTTGTTAAGCTATTGTGACCTCCACATCTCTTCCACGGGGCATTGATATTGTCTTTTTATTTAACTGTAACCTTCACCACTGTTCGAAGGGGAATTGATATTGTCTTTTTATTCCACTGTAACCTCCATCACTCTTCCAAGGGTCAATGATATTGTCTTTTTATTCAACTGTAACCTCCACCCCTCTTCCAAGGGGCATTTATATTGTCTTTTTATTCCACTGGGACCTCCACCACTCTTCCAAGGGGCATTCATATTGTCTTTTTTATCCACTGCGACCTCCACCACTCTTCCAAGGGGCATTAAAACCGTTTTGTTAAGCTACTGTCACCTCCACGTCCCTTCCAAAGGGCATTAAATCCGTCAATTTAAACGACTCTGAACTCCACAACTCTTGCAAGGGGCAGTGATATTGTCTTTTTATTCCAATGTAACCTCAAGCACTCTTCCAAGGGGCATTGATATTGTCTTTTTATTCCACTGCAACTTCCACCTCTCTTCCAAGGGGCATTAAAACCGTCTTGTTAAGCTATTGTGACCTCCACGTCCCTTCCAAGGTGCATTAAAACCGTCAATATAACCACTCTGAACTCCACAGCTCTTGCAAGAGGCATTGAGATTGTCTTCTTACTCCACTGTAACCTACAGCACTCTTTCAAGGGGCATTGATATTGTCTTTTTATTCCACTATGACTTCCACCACTCTCCCAAGGTGCATTAAAATCATCTTGTTTAGCTACTGTAACGTCCATGTCTATTCCACGGGGCATTGATATTGTCTTTTTATTTCACTGTAACCTCCACCACTCTTCCAAGGGGCATTGATTTTGTCTTTTTACTCTACTGCGACCTCCACCACTCATCCAATGGGCATGGTTATTGTCTTTTTAATCCCCTGCAACCTCCATCAATCTTCCAAGGGGCATTAAAACAATCTTGTTAAGCTACTGTGAATTCCGCGTCCCTTCCTCGGGGCATTGATATTGTCTTTTTATTCCACTGCGACCTCCACCACTCTTCCAAGGGGCATAGATATTGACTTTTTAATCCACTGCGAACTCCACCACTCTTCCAAGGGGCATTAAAACCGTCTTGTTATGCTACTGTGACGTCGACTTCTCTTCCAAGGGGCATTAAAACCATCTGGTTAAACCACTCTGAACTCCACAGCTCTTCCAAGGGGCATTTGTATTGTCTTATTATTCCACTCTAACCTCCACCACTCTTTCAAGGGGCATTGACATTGTCTTTTTATTCCACTGCGACCTCCACCACTCGTCCAAGGGGCATTAAAGCCATATTGTTAAGTTACAGTGACCTCCACATCTCTTCCACGGGGCATTGATATTGTCTTTTTATTCCACTGCGACCTCCACCAATCTTCCAAGGGGCATTGATATTGTTTTTTTATTCCACTGCGACCTCCACCACTCTTCCAAGGGGCATTAAAACCGTCTTGTTAAGTTAATGTGACCTCCACGTCACTTCCAAGGAGAGTTAAAACCGTCTGGTTATACCACTCTGAACTCAACAGCTCTTCCAAGGGGCATTATTATTGTCTTTTTATTCCACTGTAACCTCCACTACTCTGCCAAGGGGCATTGATATTGTCTCTGTTTTCCACTGCGACCTCCACCACTCTTCCAAGTGGCTTTGATATTGTCTTTTTTATCCACTGCGACCTCCACCACTCTTCCAAGGGGCATTTAAACCGTCTTGTTATGCTATTGTGACCTCCACGTCCCTGCCACGGGGCATTGATATTGTCTTTTTATTCCACTGCTACCTCCACCACTCTTCCAAGGGGCATTGATATTGTCTTTTTATTCCACCACAAACTCCACCACTCTTCCAAGAGGCATTAAAACCGTCTTGTTATGCTACTGTGACGATGACTACTCTTCCAAGGGGCATTAAAAACATCTGGTTAAACCACTCTGAACTCCACAGCTCTTCCAAGGGGCATTTGTATTGTCTTTTTATTCCACTCTATCCTCCACCACTCTTCCAAGGGGCATTGACATTGTCTTTTTATTCCACTGCGACCTCCACCACTCTTCCAAGGGGCATTAAAACCATATTGTTAAGCTACAGTGACCTCCACATCTATTCCAAGGGGCATTATTATTGTATTTTTATTCCTCTGTAACCTCCACCACTCTTCCAGGGGGCATTGATATTGTCTTTTTATTCCACTGTAACCTCCACCAGTCCTCCAAGAGGCATTAAAACCGTCTTGTTAAGCTACTGTGACCTGCACGTCTCTTCCACAGGGCATTGAAATTGTCTTTTTATTTAACTGTAACCTCCACCACTCGTTCAAGGGGCATTGATATTATCTTTTTATTCCACTGCGACCTCCGCCACTCTTCCAAGGGGCATTGATAATGTCTTTTTATTCCACTCCGACCTCCACCACTCTTCCAAGGGGCATTAAAACAGTCTTGTTAAGCTATTGTGACCTCCACATCTCTTCCACGGGGCATTGATATTGTCTTTTTATTTAACTGTAACCTTCACCACTGTTCGAAGGGGAATTGATATTGTCTTTTTATTCCACTGTAACCTCCATCACTCTTCCAAGGGTCAATGATATTGTCTTTTTATTCAACTGTAACCTCCACCCCTCTTCCAAGGGGCATTTATATTGTCTTTTTATTCCACTGGGACCTCCACCACTCTTCCAAGGGGCATTCATATTGTCTTTTTTATCCACTGCGACCTCCACCACTCTTCCAAGGGGCATTAAAACCGTTTTGTTAAGCTACTGTCACCTCCACGTCCCTTCCAAAGGGCATTAAATCCGTCAATTTAAACGACTCTGAACTCCACAACTCTTGCAAGGGGCAGTGATATTGTCTTTTTATTCCAATGTAACCTCAAGCACTCTTCCAAGGGGCATTGATATTGTCTTTTTATTCCACTGCAACTTCCACCTCTCTTCCAAGGGGCATTAAAACCGTCTTGTTAAGCTATTGTGACCTCCACGTCCCTTCCAAGGTGCATTAAAACCGTCAATATAACCACTCTGAACTCCACAGCTCTTGCAAGAGGCATTGAGATTGTCTTCTTACTCCACTGTAACCTACAGCACTCTTTCAAGGGGCATTGATATTGTCTTTTTATTCCACTATGACTTCCACCACTCTCCCAAGGTGCATTAAAATCATCTTGTTTAGCTACTGTAACGTCCATGTCTATTCCACGGGGCATTGATATTGTCTTTTTATTTCACTGTAACCTCCACCACTCTTCCAAGGGGCATTGATTTTGTCTTTTTACTCTACTGCGACCTCCACCACTCATCCAATGGGCATGGTTATTGTCTTTTTAATCCCCTGCAACCTCCATCAATCTTCCAAGGGGCATTAAAACAATCTTGTTAAGCTACTGTGAATTCCGCGTCCCTTCCTCGGGGCATTGATATTGTCTTTTTATTCCACTGCGACCTCCACCACTCTTCCAAGGGGCATAGATATTGACTTTTTAATCCACTGCGAACTCCACCACTCTTCCAAGGGGCATTAAAACCGTCTTGTTATGCTACTGTGACGTCGACTTCTCTTCCAAGGGGCATTAAAACCATCTGGTTAAACCACTCTGAACTCCACAGCTCTTCCAAGGGGCATTTGTATTGTCTTATTATTCCACTCTAACCTCCACCACTCTTTCAAGGGGCATTGACATTGTCTTTTTATTCCACTGCGACCTCCACCACTCGTCCAAGGGGCATTAAAGCCATATTGTTAAGTTACAGTGACCTCCACATCTCTTCCACGGGGCATTGATATTGTCTTTTTATTCCACTGCGACCTCCACCAATCTTCCAAGGGGCATTGATATTGTTTTTTTATTCCACTGCGACCTCCACCACTCTTCCAAGGGGCATTAAAACCGTCTTGTTAAGTTAATGTGACCTCCACGTCACTTCCAAGGAGAGTTAAAACCGTCTGGTTATACCACTCTGAACTCAACAGCTCTTCCAAGGGGCATTATTATTGTCTTTTTATTCCACTGTAACCTCCACTACTCTGCCAAGGGGCATTGATATTGTCTCTGTTTTCCACTGCGACCTCCACCACTCTTCCAAGTGGCTTTGATATTGTCTTTTTTATCCACTGCGACCTCCACCACTCTTCCAAGGGGCATTTAAACCGTCTTGTTATGCTATTGTGACCTCCACGTCCCTGCCACGGGGCATTGATATTGTCTTTTTATTCCATTGCAAACTCCACCACTCTTCCAAGGGGCATTAAAACCGTCTTGTTAAGCTACTGTGACCTCCAAGTCTCTTCCAAGGGGCATTAAAACCGTCTTGTGAAGCTACTGTGACCTCCACATACCTTCCACGGGGCATTGATATTGTCTTTTTATTCCACTGCGACCTCCACCACTCTTCCAAGGGGCATTGATATTGTCTTTTTAATCCACTGCGACCTCCACCACTCTTCCAAGGGGCATTGATATTGTCTTTTTAATCCACTGTGACCTCCAAGTCTCTTCCAAGTGGCATTAAAACCGTCTTGTTAATCTCCTGTGACATCAACGTCTCTTCCAAGCGGCAGTAAACCATCTGGTTAAACCACTCTGAACTCCACAGCTCTACCAAAGGGCATTGACAATGTCTTTTTATTCCACTGTAACCTCCACCACTGTTCCAAGGGGCATTGACATTGTCTTTTTATTCCACTGTAAACTCCACCACTCTTCCAAGGGGCATTTATATTATCTTTTTATTCCACTGTAACTTCCACCAATCTTCCAGGGGGCATTGATATTGTCTTTTTATTCCACTGCAACCGCCACCACTCTTCTAAGGGGCATTGATATTGTCTTTTAAATCCACAACGATCTCCACCACTCTTCCAAGGGGCAATAAAACAGTCTTGTTAAGCTACTGTGACCTCTTCTTCTCATCCAACGGGCATTAAAACCGTCTGGTTAAACACTCTGAACTACAGAGCTCTTACAAGAGGCATTGATATTGTCTTTTTCTTCGACTGTAAAATCCACCACTCTTCCAGGCGGCATTGATATTCTCTTTTTATTCCACTGTGACCTCCACCACTCTTCCAAGGTGCATTGATATTGTCTTTTTATTCAACTGCGACCTCCACCTCTCTTCCAAGGGGCATTAAAACCGTCTTGTGAAGCTACTGTGACCTCCACGTCCCTTCCACGGGGCATTGACATTGTCTTTTTATTCCTCTGCGACCTCCACCACTCTTCCAAGTGGCATTGATATTGTATTTTTAATCCACTGCGACCTCCACCACTCTTCCAAGGGGCATTGATATTGTCTTTTTAATCCACTGTGACCTCCACGTCTCTTCCAAGGGGCATTAAAACCGTCAATTTAATCCACTATGAACTCTACAGCTCTTCCAAGGAGCACTGGAATTGTCTTTTTATTCCACTCTAACCTCCACCACTCTTCCAAGGGGCATTGACATTGTCTGTTTATTCCACTGCGACCTCCACGTCTCTTCCAAGAGGCATTAAGACCATCTTGTTAAGCTACAGTGACCTCCACAACTCTTCTCTGGGGCATTGATATTGTCTTTTTATTCCACTGTAACCTCCAACACTCTTCCAAGGGGCAATGATATTGTCTTTTTATTCCACTGCGACCTCTACCACTCTTCCAATGGGCATTGATATTGTCTTTTTAATCCACTGCAACCTCCACCACTCTTCCAAGGGGCATTAAAGCCGTCTTGTTAAGCTACAGTCACGTCCATGTCTATTCCACTGGGAATTGATATTGTCTTTTTATTCCACTGCAACCTCCACCACTCTTCCAAGGGGCATTGATATTGTCTTTTTATTCCACTGCGACTTCAACCTCTCTTCTAAGGGGCATTGATATTGTCTTTTTAATCCACTGCGACCTCCACCACTCTTCCAAGGGGCATTAAAACAGTCCTGTTAAGCTACTGTGACCTCCACATCTCTTCCAAGGTGCATTAAAACCGTCTGGTTAAACCACTCTGAACTCCACAGCTCTTCCAAGGGGCATTGATATTGTCTTTTTATTCCACTGTAACCTCCACCACTCTTCCAAGGGGCATTGATTTTGTCTTTTTATTCTACTGCGACCTCCACCACTCATCCAATGGGCATTGTTATTGTCTTTTTAATCCCCTGCAACCTCCACCACTCTTCCAAGGGGCATTGATATTGTCTTTTTATTCCACTGCGACTTCAACCTCTCTTCTAAGGGGCATTGATATTGTCTTTTTAATCCACTGCGACCTCCACCACTCTTCCAAGGGGCATTAAAACAGTCCTGTTAAGCTACTGTGACCTCCACATCTCTTCCAAGGTGCATTAAAACCGTCTGGTTAAACCACTCTGAACTCCACAGCTCTTCCAAGGGGCATTTGTATTGTCTTTTTATTCCACTCTAACCTCCACCACTCTTCCAAGGGGCATTGACATTGTCTTTTTATTCCACTGCGACCTCCACCACTCTTCCAAGGGGCATTAAAACCATATTGTTAAGCTACAGTGACCTCCACATCTCTTCCACGGGGCATTGATATTGTCTTTTTATTCCACTGCGACCTCCACCAATCTTCCAAGGGGCATTGATATTGTTGTTTTATTCCACTGCGACCTCCACCACTCTTCCAAGGGGCATTAAAACCGTCTTGTTAAGTTAATGTGACCTCCACGTCACTTCCAAGGAGAGTTGAAACCGTCTGGTTATACCACTCTGAACTCAATAGCTCTTCCAAAGGGCATTATTATTGTCTTTTTATTCCACTGTAACCTCCACCACTCTTCCAAGGGGAATTGATATTGTCTTTTTATTCCACTGCGACCTCCACCAGTCCTCCAAGAGGCATTAAAACCATCTTGTTAAGCTACTGTGACCTCCACGTCTCTTCCACGGTGCAATGAAATTGTCTTTTTATTCCACTGTAAACTCCACCACTCGTCCAAGGGGCATTTATATTGTTTTTTTATTCCACTGCGACCTCCACCACTCTTCCAAGGGACATTGATAATGTCTTTTTATTCAACTGCTACCTCCACCACTCTTCCAAGGCTCATTGATATTGTCTTTTTAATCCACTGCGACCTCCACCACTATTCCAAGGGGCATTAAAAAAGTCTTGTTAGCTATTGTGACCTCCACATCTCTTCCACGGGGCATTGATATTGTCTTTTTATTTCACTGTAACCTCCATCACTATTCCAAGGGGAATTGATATTGTCTTTTTATTCCACTGCGACCTCCACCACTCTTCCAAGGGGCATTAAAACCATCTTGTTAAGCTACTGTGATCTCCATGTCTCTTCCACAGGGCATTGATATTGTCTTTTTATTCCACTGGAACCTCCAACACTCTTCCAAGGTGCATTGATATTGTCTTTTTATTCCACTGAGACTTCAACCACTCCTTCAAGGAGCATTGACATTGTCTTTTTAATCCACTTTGACCTCTACCACTCTTCCAAGGGGCATTAAAACAGTCTTGTTAATCTACTGTGACCTCCACATCTCTTCCAAGGAGCATTAAAACCATCAATTTAAACCACTCTCAACTCCACAGCTCTTGCAAGGGGCTTTGATATTGTTTTTTATTCCACTGTAACCTCCAGCACTCTTCCAAGGGGCATTGATATTTTCTTTTTAACCCACTGCGACTTTCACCTCTCTTCCAAGGGACATTAAAACCGTCTTGTTAAGCTACTGTGACCTCCAAGTCTCTTCCAAGGGGCATTAAAACCGTCTTGTGAAGCTACTGTGACCTCCACATACCTTCCAAGGGGCATTGATACTGTCTTTTTATTCCACTGCGACCTCCACCACTCTTCCAAGGGCATTGATATTGTCTTTTTAATCCACTGCGACCTCCACCACTCTTCTGAGGGGCATTGAAACCGTCAATTTAATCCACTCTCAACTCCACATCTCTTGCAAGGGGCTTTGATATTGTTTTTTATTCCACTGTAACCTCCACAGCTCTTCCAAGGGGCATTGATATTGTCTTTTTAATCCACTGCGACCTCCACCTATTTTCCAAGGGGCATTAAAAACGTCTTTTTAAGCTACTGTGACCTCCACGTCACTTCCAATGGGCATTAAAACCGCCTAGTTTAACTACTCTGAACTCCACTGCTCTTCCAAGGAGCATTGATATTGTCTTTTTAATCCTCTCTTACCTTCACTACTCTTCCAAGGGGCATTGATATTGTTTTTTTATTCCACTGTGACCTCCACTACTCTTTCAAGGGGCATTGATATTGTCTTTTTATTTCACTGCGACCTCCACCACTCTTCTAAGGGGCATTCAAATTGTCTTTTTAATCATGTGCGACCTCCACCACTCTTCCAAGGGCCATTGAAACCGTGTTGTTAAGCTACTTTGACCTCCACGTCAATTCCACTGGACATTAAAACCGTCAATTTAAACCACTCTGAACTCCACAGCTCTTGCAAGGGGCATTGATATTGTCTTTTTATTCCAATGTAACCTACACCACTCTTCCAAGGGGCATTGATATTGTCTTTTCATTCCACTGCGACCTCCACCACCCTTCCAAGCGGCATTGATATTGTCTTTTTAATCCACTGCGACCTCCACCACTCTTCCAAGGGGCATTGATATTGTCTTTTTAATCCACTGTGACCTCCAAGTCTCTTCCAAGGGGCATTAAAATCGTCTTGTTAATCTCCTGTGACATCAACGTCTCTTCCAAGGGGCAATAAACCATCTGGTTAAACCACTCTGAACTCCACAACTCTACCAAAAGGCATTGACAATGTCTTTTTATTCCACTGTAACCTCCACCACTGTTCCAAGGGGCATTGACATTGTCTTTTTATTCCACTGTAAACTCCACCACTCTTCCAAGGGGCATTGATATTGTCTTTTTATTCCACTGTAACCTCCACCAATCTTCCAAGGGGCATTGATATTGTCTTTTTATTCCACTGCAACCGCCACCACTCTTCTAAGGGGCATTGATATTGTCTTTTAAATCCACAACGATCTCCACCACTCTTCCAAGGGGCAATAAAACAGTCTTGTTAAGCTACTGTGACCTTCTCTTCTCATCCAAGGGGCATTAAAACCGTCTGGTTAAACACTCTGAACTCCACAGCTCTTACAAGAGGCATTGATATTGTCTTTTTCTTCGACTGTAACATCCACCACTCTTCCAGGCCGCATTGATATTCTCTTTTTATTCCACTGCGACCTCCAACACTCTTCCAAGGGGCATTGATATTGTCTTTTTATTCAACTGCGACCTCCACCTCTCTTCCAAGGGGCATTAAAACCGTCTTGTGAAGCTACTGTGACCTCCATGTCCCTTCCACGGGGCATTGATATTGTCTTTTTATTCCTCTGCGACCTCCACCCCCCTTCCAAGTGGCATTGATATTGTATTTTTAATCCACTGCGACCTCCACCACTCTTCCAAGGGGCATTGATATTGTCTTTTTAATCCACTGTGACCTCCACGTCTCTTCCAAGGGGCATTAAAAACGTCAATTTAATCCACTCTGAACTCAACAGCTCTTCCAAGGAGCACTGGAATTGTCTTTTTATTCCACTCTAACCTCCACCACTCTTCCAAGGGGCATTGACATTGTCTATTTATTCCACTGCGACCTCCACCTCTCTTCCAAGAGTCATTAAGACCATCTTGTTAAGCTACAGTGACCTCCACAACTCTTCCATGGGGCATTGATATTGTCTTTTTATTCCACTGTAATCTCCACCATTCTTCCAAGGGGCAATGATATTGTCTTTTTATTCCACTGCGACCTCTACCACTCTTCCAATGGGCATTGATATTGTCTTTATAATCCACTGCAACCTCCACCACTCTTCCAAGGGGCATTAAAGCCGTCTTGTTAAGCTACTGTCACGTCCATGTCTATTCCACGGGGCATTGATATTGTATTTTTATTCCACTGTAACCTCCACCACTCTTCCAAGTGGTATTGACATTGTCTTTTTATTCCACTGCGACTTCCAGCTCTCTTCTAAGGGGCATTGATATTGTCTTTTTAATCCACTGCGACCTCCACCACTCTTCCAAGGGGCATTAAAACAGTCCTGTTAAGCTACTGTGACCTCCACATCTCTTCCAAGGGGCATTAAAACCGTCTGGTTAAACCACTCTGAACTCCACAGCTCTTCCAAGGGGCATTGATATTGTCTTTTTAATCCCCTGCAACCTCCACCACTCTTCCAAGGGGCATTAAAACCATCTTGTTAAGCTACTGTGACCTCCACGTCCCTTCCTCGGGGTATTGATATTGTCTTTTTATTCCACTGCTACCTCCACCACTCTTCCAAGGGGCATTGATATTGTCTTTTTAATCCACTGCGAACTCCACCACTCTTCCAAGGGGCATTAAAACCGTCTTGTTATGCTACTGTGACGTCGACTTCTCTTCCAAGGGGCATTAAAACCATCTGGTTAAACCACTCTGAACTCCACAGCTCTTCCAAGGGGCATTTGTATTGTCTTTTTATTCCACTCTAACCTCCACCACTCTTCCAAGGGGCATTGACATTGTCTTTTTATTCCACTGCGACCTACACCACTTTTCCAAGGGGCATTAAAACCATCTTGTTAAGCTACAGTGACCTCCACATCTCTTCCACGGGGCATTGATATTGTCTTTTTATTCCACTGCGACCTCCACCAATCTTCCAAGGGGCATTGATATTGTTTTTTTATTCCACTGCGACCTCCACCACTCTTCCAAGGGGCATTAAAACCGTCTTGTTAAGTTAATGTGACCTCCACGTCACTTCCAAGGAGAGTTAAAACCGTCTGGTTATACCACTCTGAACTCAACAGCTCTTCCAAGGGGCATTATTATTGTCTTTTTATTGCACTGCGACCTCCACCAGTCCTCCAAGATTCATTAAAACCGTCTTGTTAAGCTACTGTGACCTCCACGTCTCTTCCACGGGGCAATGAAATTGCCTTTTTATTCCACTGTAAACTCCACCACTCGTCCAAGGGGCACTTATATTGTTTTTTTATTCCACTGCGACCTCCACCACTCTTCCAAGGGACATTGATAATGTCCTTTTATTCCACTGCTACCTCCACCACTCTTCCAAGGCTCACTGATATTGTTTTTTTAATCCACTGCGACCTCCACCACTCTTCCAAGGGGCATTAAAAAAGTCTTGTTAAGCTATTGTGACCTCCACATCTCTTCCACGGGGCATTGATATTGTCTTTTTATTTCACTGTAACCTCCATCACTATTTCAAGGGCCATTGATATTGTCTTTTTATTCCACTGCGACCTCCACCACTCTTCCAAGGGGCATTAAAACCATCTTGTTAAGCTACTGTGACCTCCATGTCTCTTCCACATGGCATTGATATTGTCTTTTTATTCCACTGGAACCTCCAACACTCTTCCAAGGTGCATTGATATTGTCTTTTTATTCCACTGAGACTTCAACCACTCCTTCAAGGAGCATTGACATTGTCTTTTTAATCCACTTTGACCTTCACCACTCTTCCAAGGGGCATTAAAACAGTCTTGTTAATCTACTGTGACCTCCACATCTCTTCCAAGGAGCATTAAAACCATCAATTTAAACCACTCTCAACTCGACAGCTCTTGCAAGGGTCTTTGATATTGTTTTTTATTAAACTGTAACCTCCAGCACTCTTCCAAGGGGCATTGATATTTTCTTTTTAATCCACTGCGACTTTCACCTCTCTTCCAAGGGAGATTAAAACCGTCTTGTAAAGCTACTGTGACATCCACCTCTCTTTCACGGGGCATTGATATTGTCTTTTCATTCCTCTGTAAACTCCACCACTCTTCCAAGGGGCCTTGATCTTGTCTTTTTATTCCACTGCCAAATCCACAACTCTTCCAAGGGGCATTGATATTGTCTTTTTAATCCACTGCGACCTCCACCACTCTTTCAAGGGGCATTAAAACAGTTTTGTTAAGCTACTGTGACTTCCACGTCTCTTCCAAGGGGCATTGAAACCGTCAATTTAATCCACTCTCAACTCCACATCTCTTGCAAGCGGCTTTGATATTGTTTTTTATTCCACTGTAACCTCCACAGCTCTTCCAAGGGGCATTGATATTGTCTTTTTAATCCACTGCGACCTCCACCTATTTTCCAAGGGGCATTAAAAACGTCTTTTTAAGCTACTGTGACCTCCACGTCACTTCCAATGGGCATTAAAACCGCCTAGTTTAACTACTCTGAACTCCACTGCTCTTCCAAGGAGCATTGATATTGTCTTTTTAATCCACTGTTACCTTCACCACTCTTCCAAGGGGCATTGATATTGTTTTTTTATTCCACTGTGACCTCCACTACTCTTTCAAGGGGCATTGATATTGTCTTTTTATTTCACTGCGACCTCCACCACTCTTCTAAGGGGCATTTAAATTGTCTTTTTAATCATGTGCGACCTCCACCACTCTTCCAAGGGCCATTGAAACCGTGTTGTTAAGCTACTTTGACCTCCACGTCAATTCCACTGGACATTAAAACCGTCAATTTAAACCACTCTGAACTCCACAGCTCTTGCAAGGGGCATTGATATTGTCTTTTTATTCCAATGTAACCTACACCACTCTTCCAAGGGGCATTGATATTGTCTTTTCATTCCACTGCAACTACCTCTTCTCTTCCAAGGAGCATTAAAACCATCTTGTTAAGCTACTGTGACCTCCAAGTCTCTTTCACGGGGCATTGATATTGTCTTTTTATTCCACTGTAACCTCCACCACTCTTCCAAGGGGCATTGATATTGTCTTTTTATTCCACTGGGACCTTCACCACTCTGCCAAGTGGCATTGATATTGTCTTTTTAATCCACTGCGACCTCCACCACTCTTCCAAGGGGCATTAAAACCGTATAGTTAAGCTACTGTGACCTCCACGTCTCTTCCAAGGTGCATTAAAACCGTCAGTTTAAACCACTCTGAACTCCACAGCTCTTGCAAGAGGCATTGATATTGTCTTTTTATTCCACTGTAACCTACAGCACTCTTTCAAGGGTCATTGATATTGTCTTTTCATTCCACTACGACTTCCACCACTCTCCCAAGGTGCATTAAAAACATCTTGTTTAGCTACTGTAACGTCCATGTCTGTTCCACGTGGCATTGGTATTGTCTTTTTATTCCACTGTATCCTCCACCACTCTTCCAAGGGGTATTGATATTGTCTTTTTATTCCACTGCGACTTCCACCTCTATTCTAAGGGGCATTGATATTGTCTTTTTAATCCACTGCGACCTCCACCACTCTTCCAAGAGGCATTAAAACCGTCCTGTTAAGCTACTGTGACCTCCTCATCTATTCCAAGGGGCATTAAAACCGTTTGGATAAACCACTCTGAACACCACAGCTCTTCCACGGGGCATTGATATTGTCTTTTTAATCCACTGTGACCTCCACCACTTTTCCAAGGGGCATTAAAACCATCTTGTTAATCTATTGTGACCTCCACGTCTCTTCCAAATGGCAATAAAACCATCTGGTTAAACCACGCGGAACTCCCCAGCTCTTCCAAGGGGCATTGGTGTTGTCTTTTTATTCCACACTACCCTCCACCACTCTTCCAAGGGGCCTTAACATTGTCTTTTTATTCCACTGCGACATCCATCATTCTTCCAAGGGGCATTGATATTGTCTTTTTATTCCACTGCCACCTCCACCACTCTTCCAAGGGGCATTGATATTGTCTTTTTAATCCTCTGCGACCTCCACCACTCTTCCAAGGAGCTTTAAAACCGTATTGTTAAGCTTCTGTGACATCCACGTCTCTTCCAAGGTGCATTAAAACCGTCAATTTAAACCACTCTGAACTCCACAACTCTTCCAAGGGGCATTAAAACTGTCTTGTTAAGCTACTTTGACCTCCACGTGTCTTCCACGGGGCATTGATATTGTCTTTTTAATCCACTGTGACCTCCACCACTTTTCCAAGGGGCATTAAAAACTTCTTTTTAAGCTACTGTGATCTCCACGTCACTTCCAATGGGCATTAAAACCATCTGGCTAAACCACGCTGAACTCCACAGCTCTTCCAAGGGGCATTGGCATTGTCTTTTTATTCCACTCTAACCTCCATCACTCTTCCAAGGGGCATTGACATTGTCTTTTTATTCCACTGCGACCCACACCATTCTTCCAAGGGGCATTAAAACTGTCTTGTTAAACTACAGTGACCTCCATATCTCTTCCACGGGGCATTGATATTGTCTTTAAATTCCACTGTAACCCCCACCACTCTACCAAGGGGCATTGATATTGTGTTTTTATTCCACTGCAACCTCCACCACTCTTCCAAAGGGCATTGATATTGTCTTTTTAATCCACTGCGACCTCCACAACTCTTCCTTCGGGCATTGATATTGTCTTTTTATTCCACTGCGACCTCCATCACTCTTCCTCGGGGCATTGATATTGTCTTTTTATTCCACTGCGACCTCCACCACTCTTCCTCGGGGCATTGATATTGTCTTTTTATTCCACTGCGACCTCCACCACTCTTCCAAGGGGCATTGATATTGTCTTTTTATTCCACTGCGACCTCCACCACTCTTCCTCGGGGCATTGATATTGTCTTTTTAATACACTGCAACCTCGACCATTCTTCCAAGGGGCATTAAAACCGTCTGGTTAAACCACTCTGAATTCCACAGCTCATCAAAGGGGTATTGATATTGTCTTTTTATTCCACTGTAACCTCCACCACTTTTCCTATGGGAATTGATATTGTCTTTTTATTATTATTATTATTATTATTATTATTCATTATTATAGCGCCATTTATACCATGGCGCTTTACATGTGATAGGGATATACATAACAAAAGCATTTACATAATCTTAACAATACAAGTCAGCGACTGGTACAGGAGGAGCGAGGACACTGTCCGTGAGGGCTCACATTCTAGAAGGGATGGGTGAGGATACATTAGGTGAGGGTAGAGCTGGTCGTGCAGTGGTGGTTACTGCAGGTTGTATGCTTGTCGGAAGAGGTGGGTCTTCAGGTTTCTTTTGAAGGTTTCCACGGTCGGCGAGAGTCTGATGTGTTGGGGTAGAGAGTTCCAGAGTAGGGGGGATGCACGGGAGAAATCTTGTATACGATTGTGGGAGGAGGAGATAAGAGGGGAATAGAGTAGGAAATCTTGTGAGGATCAGAGGTTGCGTGCACTTAAGTACCGGGAGACTAGGTCACAGATGTATGGGGGAGACGGCTTTGGCTGTGGATGGGGATGGATGGATTTGTATGCCATGGTTAGAGTTTTGAACTGGATTCTCTGGGCAAAGGGGAGGCAGTGAAGAGATTGACAGAGAGGAGAGGCCGGGGAATAGCGGGGGGACAGGTGAATTAATCGAGCAGCAGAGTTTAGGATAGATTGGAGAGGCGCAAGAGTGTTGTAAGGGAGGCCACGGAGCAGAAGGTTGCAGTAGTCGAGGCGGGATATGATGAGGGCATGCGCTAGTGTTTTTGCAGAGTCTTTGCTGAGGAATGCACGGATCCGGGAGATGTCTTTGAGTTGGAGTCTGCAGGAAGTGGAAAGGGCTTGGATATGTGGCTTGAAGGAGAGATCAGAGTCCAGGGTTACTCCAAGGCAGCGAGCTTGTGGGACTGGGGAGAGTGAACAGCCATTGACGTTGATGGCTAGGTCAGATGGGGGATGTGAAGGAGTGGGTGGAAAGAGGTGAACTCTGTTTTATCCATGTTGAGTTTTAGAAATATGTCAGAGAAGAAGGATGACATGGAGGACAGATATTGTGGGATTTTGGTTAGTAGGGAGGAGATATCGGGTCCAGAGAGGTAGAGCTGTGTGTCATCAGCATAGAGGTGATACTGAAAACCGTGAGACTCTATGAGCTGTCCCAGGCCAAAGGTGTAGATGGAGAAGAGCAGAGGTCCTAGAACTGAACCTTGGGGGACACCGACAGATAGGGGGCGAGATGAGGAGGTTGTGCGTGAGTGGGAGACGCTGAATGTCCTGTTTGTTAAGTATGAGGAGATCCAAGATAGAGCCAAGTCCGTGATGCCAAGAGATGAGAGAATCTGGAGTAAGAGGGAATGGTCCGCTGTGTCAAAGGCAGATGACAGGTCCAGAAGGAGGAGGATGGAGTAGTGTCGCTTGGATTTGGCATTTAGTAGGTCGCTGGTGACTTTGGTCAGGGCAGTTTCAGTCGAGTGATGCGGTCGGAAGCCAGATTGCAGGCGGTCGAAGAGGGAGCAGGAGGAGAGGTGGGAGGACAGTTCAAGGTGGACATGTTGTTCTAGTGGTTTGGAGGCAAAGGGGAGGAGTGATATGGGGCGGTAGCTAGTCAGAGAGGAAGGGTCAAGGGAGGGCTTTTTGAGGATGGGTGTGATTGCGGCATGTTTGAAATATGAGGGGAAGACACCGGTTGTTAGTGACAGATTGAAGAGGTGGGTTAGGGTTGGGATGAAGACTGTGGTAAGGTTAGTGATGAGGTGGTATGGGATTGGGTCAAGTTCTCTGGTGGTGACGTGTGATTTGGAGAGTAAAGAGCAGACTTGACCTTCTGTAATGGTGGAGAAGTGGGTGTTTGGAGGAGGAGGGTTTAACAGATATGAGGAGGGGTTGTGAGGACTTTAGGCAAAAGTTTTGTCTGATGGTGTCAATCTTCTGTTTGAAGAATGAGGCAAAGTCGTCGGCTGAGATGAGAGAAGAGGGAGGAGGTGCTGGGGGACGAAGGAGAGAGTTGAAAGTGTTAAATAGCTGTTTAGGGTTGTGAGATAGGGAGGATATGAGAGATGAGAAGTAGGTTTGTTTTGCTGTAGTGAGTGCGGACTTGAAATTAGTGAGGGATTGCTTGAATGCGATGAAGTGCTCGATGGAATAAGACCTTTTCCATCTCCGCTCCGCAACCCTGGAGGCCCGGCGCAGTTCTTTAGTAAGTTTAGTGTGCCAGGGTTGCCTGTTGAATGTGCAAGATGTGGTGTGTGTGAGAGGGGCGATCGAGTCTAGAGCTGCAGCAATTGTGGTGTTATATGAAGCAGCAGCAACGTCTGCATCGTGTAAGGAATTTATGTCTGTAAGAGGGAGGAGGGATTCAGAGAGTGAGTGTAAGTCAAGGTGTTTGAGATTTCTGCGAGGGTATGCAAGTTTGTGGAGTGGGGATTGTTGCCCCGGGGAGGAGAGAGAAGAGAATGTAAGTAGGCTGTGATCAGAGAGAGGGAGAGGTGAGTTAGAGAGGTTAGATAGGGAACAGAGGCGGGTAAAGATGAGGTCCAGTGTGGGGCCTTATTTGTGGTTGGGTGTGGAAGACCATCGAGTGAGTCCGAAGGAGGAAGTGAGAGATAGGAACTTAGAGACAGACGAGTGGGAAGTGTTAATGGGGATGTTGAAGTCACCCATTATGATAGTGGGGATGTCAGTGGAGAGGAAGTGAAGCAGCCAGGTGGTGAAGTGGTCTAAGAAGGTGGTGGCTTGCCCTGGGGGTCGGTAAACGACGGCCAGTTGGAGGCTGGAAGGGGAATAGATGCGCACACAGTGCACCTCCAAAGAGGGAAGTGTAACGGAGGGTGGCAGTGGGATTTGGGTGAAAGCGCAGTGTTCTGATAGGAGAAAACCTACGTCTCCGCCATGTTTGCCGTTGGGGCAGGGGGTGTGGGAAAGGTGGAATCCGCCATATGAAAGTGCAGCAGGGGAGGCTGTGTCAGAGGGGGTGAGCCAGGTTTCAGTGATGGCGAGGAAGGAAAGTTTGTTTGTAATGAAAAGATCGTGGATGAAGGAAAGTTTGTTGCAGACAGAGCGAGGGTTCCATAGAGCTCCTGTTAGAGCAACTAAGGGAGTGGGGATTGTTTGGATGGGTATGAGGTTAGAAGGGTTGCGACAGTTTGTGGAAGGTCGCGGATAGGAGGAAGAAGTAGCTGTGGGGATATGGCGAGGAGGACCAGGATTTGGAGAGATATCTCCAGCAGTGAGGAGGAGCAGAGAAAGTGTTAGCAGGTGGGAGCAAGAGAGAGCATGAGGTGGCTGTCTGTGTTTGAAGATCCATGATTGAATGTTTAGGAATAATTTGGAGGAGGAGGTGAGATGAATGGGGAGGATGGAGGGAGAGATGAAGAGTTTCTTATTTGGTGTAGGGATTTAAGGGGTTACTAGAAAGTGGAGGACTATAGAGAAAAAAGTGAGAGCTAACAGAAACATAGTTAAAAGAGAGTAAGTGGTCAAAGTGTTGGTTACCTGACTCCTGCCCTGACTAACTACCTCTGAAATAACTGCCACTTATTTCCGAAGCCACTTTGCACAAGAAGACGCGTGCACACCCCAGCACAAGTGCACCCCTTACAGAGCTTCTAAATATATAGGGCACATTAAACTATCAGGTGAAGGGCATTGTGGGAGCTGCAAATGGCTAAATTAGCAGCTGGTCGTCTCACCAGGAGATGGCTGGGTGATCAAACACAGAGCTAGGACTCTAGTCTCTGCAGTTTAGCACCTCTAAAAGTCAGATAAGATCTATAGTGGGGAAGGGACAGACATATGTGGGTATTGAATGGAGTGGGACAGATAAAGCAGAGAAGTTATGCAGAGCATGTACCAGTGAGGTGAATCAGCAAAGCAGAGCATTAGATTACAGCAGACACAGCAAGCAGAGAAGTTATGCAGAGCATGTACCAGTGAGGTGAATCAGCAAAGAAGAGCATTAGATTACAGCAGACACAGCAAGCAGAGAAGTTATGCAGAGCATGTACCAGTGAGGTGAATCAGCAAAGCAGAGCATTAGATAACAGCAGACACAGCAAGCAGAGAAGTTATGCAGAGCATGTACCAGTGAGGTGAATCTGCAAAGCACAGCATTAGATTACAGCAGACACAGCAAGCAGAGAAGTTATGCAGAGCATGTACCAGTGAGGTTATTCCACTGCGACCTCCACCACTCTTCCAAGGGGCATTGATATTGTCTTTTTATTCCACTGTGACCTCCGCCACTCTTCCAAAGGGCATTGATATTGTCTTTTATTCCACTGTAACCTCCACCACTGTCCTAAGGGGCATTTAAACCATCTTGTTAAGCTACTGTGACCTCCACGTCTCTTCCACAGGGCATTGTTATTGTCTTTTTATTCCACTGCGACCTCCACCACTCTGCCAAGGGGCATTAAAACCGTCTTGTTAAGCTATTGTGATGTCCACTTTTCATTCACGGGGCATTGATATTGTCGTTTTATTCCACTGTAAGCTCCACCACTCTTCCTAGAGGCATTGATATTGTCTTATTATTCCACTGTAACCGCCACCACTCTTCCAAGGTGCATTGATATTGTCTTTTTATTCCACTGCGACCTCCACCACTCTTCCAAGGTTCATTGATATTGTCTTTTTAATCCACTGCGACCTCCACCACTCTTCTAAGGGGCATTAAAACCATCTTGTTAAGCTACTGTGACCTCCACGTCTCTTCCAAGGGGCACTAAAACTGTTTGGTAAAACCACTCTGAGCTCCACAGCTCTTCCAAGGGGCATTGACAATGTCTTTTTATTTCCCTGTAACTTCCACCACTCTTTCAATTGGCATTGATATTGTCTTTTTATTCCACTGTGACCTCCACCCCTTTTCCAAGGGGCATTAAAACCGTCTTGTTAAGCTACTGTGACCTCCAAGTCTCTTCCAAAAGGCATTAAAACCGTGTGGTTAAACCACTCTGAGCTCCACAGCTCTTCCAAGGGGCATTGACAATGTCTTTTTATTCCATTGTAACCTTCTGCACTCTTCCAAGTGCATTGATATTGTCTTTTTATTCCTCTGCGACGTCCACGACTCTTCCAAAGAGCATTAAAACCGTCTTGTTAAGCTACTGTGACCTCCAAGTTTCTTATACAGGGCATTGATATTGTCTTTTTCTTCCACTGTAACCTCCACCACTCTTCCAAGGGGCATTAATATTGTCTTTTTAATCCACTGCGACCTCCACCAATCTTCCAAGGGGCATTAATATTGTCTTTTTATTCCACTGTGACCCCACGTCTCTTCCAAGGGGCATTGATATTGTCTTTTTATTTAATTGGAACCTCCACCACTCTTCCAAAGGGCATTGATATTGTCTTTTTATTCCACTGTAAACTCCACCATTCTTCCAAGGGACATTGATATTGTCTTTTTATTCCACTGTAACCTCCACCACTGTTCCAAGGGGCATTGATATTGTCTTTTTATTCCACTGTAACCTCCAACACTCTTCCAAGGGGCATTGATATTGTCTTTTTATTCCACTGTAACCTCCACCACTCTTCCAAAGGGCATTGATATTGTCTTTTTAATCCACTGCGACCTCTACCACTCCTCCAAGGGGCTTTAAAACAGTCTTGATAAGCTTCTGTGACCTCCACGTCTCTTCCAAGGAGAATTAAAACCGCATGGTTAAAGCACTCTGAACTCCACTGCTCTTCCAAGAGGCATTGATATTGTCTTTTTATTCAACTCTGACCTCCACCACTCTTCCAAGCGGTATTGATATTGTCTTTTTTTCCACTGCGACCTCCACAACTCTTCCAAGGGGATTTGATAGTCTTTTTAATCCACTGCGACCTGCACCACTCTTCCAAGGGGCATTAAAACCGTCTTGCTAAGCTACTGTGACCTCCACGTCCCTTCCACGGGGCATTGATATTGTCTTTTTATTCCACTGCGACCTCCACCACTCTTCCAAGGGGCATTGATATTGTCTTTTTATTCGAATGTAACTTCCACCACTCTTCCAAGGGGCATTAAAACCATCTTGTTAAGCTACTGTGACCTCCACCTCTCTTCCAAGTGGTATTACAACCGTCAATTCAAACCACTCTGAACTCCACAGCTCTTGCAAGAGGCATTGATATTGTCTATTTATTCCACTGTAACCTCCACCTCTCTTCCAAGGGGCATTGATTTTGTCTTTTTAATCCACTGCGAACTCCATCACTCTCCCAAGAAGCATTAAAACCTTCCTGTTTAGCTACTGTGACCTCCACGTCTATTCCACGGTGCCTTAAAACCTTCTGGTTAAACCACTGTGAACTCCTCAGCTCTTCCAAGGGGCATTGATATTGTCTTTTTAATTCCACTGTAACCTCCACCGCTCTTCCAAGGGGCATTGATATTGTCTTTTTATTTTACTGCGACCTCCACCACTCTTCCAAGGGGCATTAATATTGTTTTTTTATTCCACTGCGACCTCCACCACTCTTCCAAGGGTCATTGATATTGTCTTTTTATTCCACTGTAACCTCCACCACTCTTCCAAGGGGCATTGATATTATCTTTTTATTCCACTGTGACCTCCACCTCTCTTCCAAGGTGCATTAAAACCATCTTGTTAAGCTACTGTGACCTCCACGTCCCTTCCACCGGGCATTGATATTGTTTTTTTATTCCACTGCGACCTCCAGCACTCTTCCAAGGGGCATTGATATTGTCTTTTTAATCCACTGCGTACTCCACCACTCTTCCAAGGGGTATTAAAACCGTCTTGTTATGCTACTGTGACGTCGACTTCTCTTCCAAGGGGCTTTAAAACCATCTGGTTAAACCACTTTGAACTCCACAGCTCTTCCAAGGGGCATTCATATTGTCTTTTTATTCTACTGTAACCTCCACCTCTCTTCCAAGGGGCATTGACATTGTCTTTTTATTCCACTGTAACCTCCACCAATCTTCGAAGGGGAATTTATATTATTTTTGTATTCCACTGCGACCTCCACCACTTTTCCAAGGGGCATTAAAACCGTCTTGTTAAGTTACTGTGACCTCCACGTCTCTTCCAAGGAGCGTTAAAACCGTCTGGTTATACCACTCTGAACTCCACAGCTCTTCCAAGGGGCATTATTATTGTCTTTTTATTCCACTGTAACCTCCACCACTCTTCCAAGGGGCATTGATATTGTCTTTTTATTCCACTGTGACCTCCACCAGTCCTCCAAGAGGCATTAAAACAGTCTTGTTAAGCTACTGTGACCTCCACGTCTCTTCCACGGGGCATTGAAATTGTCTTTTTATTCCACTGTAACCTCCACCACTCGTCCAAGGGGCATTGATATTGTCTTTTTATTCCACTGCGACCTCCACCACTCTTCCAAGGGGCATTGATAATGTTTTTTTATTCCACTGCGAACTCCACCACTCTTCCAAGGCTCATTGATATTGTCTTTTTAATCCACTGCGACTTCAACCACTCTTCCAAGGGCCATTAAAACCGTCTTATTAAGCTATTGTGACCTCCACATCTCTTCCACGGGGCATTGATATTGTCTTTTTATTCCACTACGACTTCCACCACTCTCCCAAGGTGCATTAAAAACTTCTTGTTTAGCTACTACAATGTCCATGTCTATTCCACGGGGCATTGATAATGTCTTTTTAATCCACTGTATCCTCCACCACTCTTACAAGGGGTATTGATATTGTCTTTTTATTTCACTGCGACTTCCACCTCTCTTCTAAGGGGCATTGATATTGTCTTTTTAATCCACTGCGACCTCCACCACTCTTCCAAGAGGCATTAAAACAGTCTTGTTAAGCTACTGTGACCTCCACATCTCTTCCAAAGGGCATTAAAACAGTCTGGTTAAACCACTCTGAACTCCACAGCTCTTCCAAGGGGCATTGATATTGTCTTTTTATTCCACTGTAACCTCCACCATTCTTCCAAGTGGTATTGATATTGTCTTTTTAATGCACTGCGACCTCCAGCACTCTTCCAAGGGGCATTTAAACCATCTGGGTAAACGACTGTGAACTCCATAGCTCTTTCAAGAGGCTTTGATATTGTCTTTTTATTTCACTGTCACCTCCACCACTCTATCAAGGGGCATTGATATTGTCTTTTTAATCCACTGTGACCTCCACCACTTTTCCAAGGGGCATTAAAACCATCTTGTTAATCTACTGTGACCTCCACGTCTCTTCCAAGGGGCAATAAAACCATCTGGTTAAACCACTCTGTACTCCACAGCTCTTCCAAGGGGCATTGATATTGTCTTTTTATTCCACTGCCACCTCCACCACTCTTCCAAGGGGCATTGATATTGTCTTTTTAATCCACTGCGACCTCCACCACTTTTCCAAGGGGCAATAAAACGTCTTTTTAAGCTACTGTGACCTCCACGTCACTTCCAATGGCCATTAAAACCGTTTCGTTAAAACACTCTGAACTCCACAGCTCTTCTAAGGGGCATTGGTATTGTCTTTTTATTCCACTCTAACCTCCATCACTCTTCCAAGGGGCATTGACATTGTCTTTTTATTCCACTGTGACCTCCACCATTCTTCCAAGGGGCATTAAAACTGTCTTGTTAAGCTACAGTGACCTCCACATCTCTTCCACGGGGCATTGATATTGTCTTTAAATTCCACTGTAACCTCCACCACTCTTCCAAGGGGCATTGATATTGTCATGTTAATCCACTGCGACGTCCACCACTCTTCCAAAGGGCATTAAAACCATCTTGTTAAGCTACTCTGACCTCCACGTCTCTTCCACGGGGCATTGATATTGTCTTTTTATTACACTGCCACCTCCACCACTCTTCCATGTGGCGTTAAAACCGTCTTGTTAAGCTAGTGTGACTTCCACGTCTCTTCCAAGGGGCATTAAAACCGTTTGGTTAAACCAATCTGAACTCCATAGATAATCCAAGGGGCATTGATATTGTCTTTTTATTCCACTGTATCCTCCACCACTCTTCCAAGGGGCATTGATATTGTCTTTTTATTCCACTGCGACCTCCACCACTCTTCCAAGGGTCATTAAAACCGTCTTGTTAAGCTACTGTGACCTCCATGTCTCTTCCACAGGGCATTGATATTGTCTTTTTATTCCACTGGAACCTCCAACACTCTTCCAAGGGGCACTGATATTGTCTTTTTATTCCACTGAGACTGCAACCACTCCTTCAAGGAGCATTGATATTGTCTTTTTAATCCATTTCGACCTCCACCACTCTTCCAAGGGGCATTAAAACAGTCTTGTTAATCAACTGTGACCTTCACCACAATACCAATGGGCATTAAAACCGTCTTGTTAAGCTACTGTGACCTCCACGTCTCTTCCACGGTGCATTAATATTGTCTTTTTTTTCCACTGTAACCTCCACTACTCTTCCAAGGGGCATTGATATTGTCTTTTTATTCCACTGCGACCTCCACCACTCTTCCTTGGGCATTGATATTGTCTTTTTAATCTACTGCGACCTCCACCACTTTTCCATGTGGCATTAAAACCGTCTTATTAATCTACTGTGACCTCCACTTCTCTTCCAAGGGGCATTAAAGCCGTCAATTTAAACCACTCTGAACTCCACAGCTCTTGCAAGAGGCATTAATATTGTCTTTTTATTCCATTGTAATCTCCAGCACTCTTCGAAGGGGCATTGATATTGTCTTTTCATTCCACCGCGACTTCCACCACTCTCCCAAGGGGCATTAAAACCGTCTTGTTAAGCTGCTGTAACCTCAATGTCTATTCCACGGGGCATTGATATTGTCTTTTTATTCCAGTGTAACCGTCACCACTCTTCCAAGGGGCATTAGAACAGTCTTGATAAGCTACTGTGACCTCTATGTCTCTTACAAGGGGCAATAAAACTGTCTGGTTAAACCATTCTGTACTCCACAGTTCTTCCAAGGAGCATTGATATTGTCTTTTTATTCGACTGTAACCTCCACCACTCTTCCAAGGGGCATTGATATTGACTTTTTATTCCACTGCGACCTCTACCACTCTTCCAAGTGGCATTCATATTGTCTTTTTAATCAACTGTGACCTCCACCTCTCTTCCAAGGAGCATTAAAACCGTCTTGTTAAGCTACTGTGACCTCCACCTCTGTTCCAAAGGGCATTGATATTGTCTTTTTAATCAACTGCGACCTCCACCACTCTTCCAAGGGCATTAAAACAGTCTTGTTAAACCACTCTGAACTCCACAGCTCTTCCAAGGGGCATTGATATTGTCTTATTTTTCCTCTGTAACCTCCAAAACTCTTCCAAGGGGCATTGATTTTGTCTTTTTATTCCACTGCGACCTTAACCACTCTTCCAATGGGCATTGATATTGTCTTTTTAAACCACTGCGACCTACAGCACTCTTCCAAGAGGCATTAAAACCGTCTTGATAAGCTACTGTCACGTCCATGTCTATTCCACCGGGCATTGATATTGTCTTTTTATTCCACTGTAACCTCCACCACTCTTCCAAGGGGCATTGATCTTGTCTTTTTATTCCACTGCGAATTCTACCTCTCTTCTAAGGGGCATTTATATTGTTTTTTAAATCCACTGCGACCTCCACCACTCTTCCAGGGGGCATTAAAACAGTCTTGTTAAGCTACTGTGACCTCCAGGTCTCTTCCAAGGTGCATTAAAACCATCTGGTTAAACCAATCTGAACTCCACATCTCTTACGAGGGGCATTGTTATTGTCTTCTTATTCCACTGTGACCTCCACCACTCTTCCAAGGGGCATTGATATTGTCTCTTTAATCCACTTCGACCTCCACCACTCTTCCAAGGGGCATTAAAATGGTCTCGTTAAGCTACAGTGACGTCGAAGTCTCTTCCAAGGGGCATTAAAACCATCTGGTTAAACCACTCTCAACTCCACAGCTCTTTCAAAGAGCGTTTGTATTGTTTTTTTATTCCACTCTAACCTCCACCACTCTTTCAAGGTGCATTCACTTTGTCTTTTTATTCTACTGCGACCTCCACCACTCTTCCAAGGGGCATTGATATTGTTTTTTAGTCCACTGCATACTCCACCCCTCTCCAAGGGGCATTAAAACCGCCTTGTTAAGCTACTGTGACCTCCACGTGTCTTCGAAGGGGCATTGATCTTGTCTTTTTATTCCACTGCGAATTCTACCTCTCTTCTAAGGGGCATTTATATTGTTTTTTTAATCCACTGCGACCTCCACCACTCTACAAGGGGGCAATAAAACCGTCTTGATAAGTTACTGTGACCTCCAGGTCTCTTTCAAGGGGCATTAAAACCGTCTGGATAAACCAATCTGAACTCCACATCTCTTCCGAGGGGCATTGTTTTTGTCTTCTTATTCCACTGCAACCTCCACCACTCTTACAAGGGGCATTGATATTGTCTTTCTAATCCACTTCGACCGCCACCACTCTTCCAAGGGGCATTAAAATGGTCTTGTTAAGATACAGTGACGTCGAAGTCTCTTCCAAGGGGCATTAAAACCATCTGGTTAAACCACTCTGAACTCCACAGCTCTTCTAAGGGGCATTATTATTGTCTTTTTATTCCACTGTAACCTCCACCACTCTTCCAAGGGGCATTGATATTGTCTTCTTATTCCACTGGGACCTTCACCAGTCCTCCAAGGGGCATTAAAACCATCTTGTTAAGCTACTGTGACCTTCACGTCTCTTACACGGGGCATTGGTATTGTCTTTTAATTCCACTGTAACATCCACCACTCTTCCAAGGGGCATTCATATTGTCTTTTTATTCCACTGTGACCTCCACCACTCTTCCAAGGGGCATTAAAACCGTCTTGCTAAACTACTGTGACCTCAAAGTCTCTACCACGGGTAATTGATATTGTCTTTTTATTCCACTGAAACCTCCACCACTCATCCAAGGGGAATTGATATTGTCTTTTTATTCCAATGTAACCTCCACCACTCTTCCAAGGGGCATTGATATTGTCTTTTTATTCCACTGTAATGTCCACCCCACTTCCAAGGGTCACTGATATTGTCTTTTTATTCCACTGCGACCTCAAACACTCTTCCAATGGGCATTGATATTCTCTTTTTAATCCACTGTGACCTCCACCACTCTTCCAAGGGGCATTAAAATAGTCTTGTTAAGCTACTGTGACCTCCACTCTCTTCCACGGGGCATTGATATTGTCTTTTTATTCCACTGAGACCTCCACCACTCTTCCAAGGGGCATTGATATTGTCTTTTTATTCCACTGCGTCATCCACCACTCTCCCAAGGGGCATTAAAACTGTCTTGTTAATCTGCTGTAACCTCCTTGTCTATTCCACGGGGCATAGATATTGTCTTTTTATTCCAATGTAACCTCCACCACTCTACTAAGGGGCAGTGATATTGTCTTTTTAAACCAATGCGACCTCCACCACTCTTCTAAGGGCCATTAAAACAGTCTTGATAAGCTACTGTGACCTCTACGTCTCTTCCAAGGGTCAATAAAACCATCTGGTTAAACCATTCTGTACTCCACAGTTCTTCCAAGGAGCATTGATATTGTCTTTTTATTCGACTGTAACCTTCACCACTCTTCCAAGGGGCATTGATATTGACTTTTTATTCCACTGCAACCTACACCACTCTTCCAAGGGGCATTTATATTGTCTTTTTAATCCACTGCGACCTCCACCACACTTCCAAGTGGCATTAAAACCGTCTTGTTAGCTACTGTGACCTCCACGTCCCTTCCACGGGGCATTGATATTGTATTTTAATTCCACTGCGACCTCCACAACTCTTCCAAGGAGCATTGATATTGTCTTTTTAATACACTGCGACCTCCACCACTTTTCCAAAGGGGAATTAAAACCATCTTGTTAAGCTACTGTGACCTCCACGTCTCTTCCAAGGGACAATAAAACCGTCTGGTTAAACCACTTTGAACTCCACAGCTCTTCCAAGGGGCATTGGTATTGTCTTTTTATTCCACTCTAACCATTACCACTCTTCCAAGGGGCATTGACATTGTACTTTTATTCCACTGCGACCTCCACCATTCTTCCAAGTGGCATTAAAATTGTCTTGTTAAGCTACATTGACCTCCACATCTCTTCCACTGGGCATTGATATTGTCTTTTTATTCCAGTGTAACCTCCACCACTCTACCAAGGGGTATTGATATTGTATTTTTATTCAACTGCGACCTCCACCACTCTTCCAAGGGGCATTGATATTGTCTTTTTAATCCACTGCGACCTCCACCACTTTTCCAAGGGGCATTAAAACCATCTTGTTAAGCTATTGTGACCTCGACGTCTCTTCGACGGGGCATTGATATTGTCTTTTTATTCCACTGTAACCTCCACCACTCTTCCAAGGGGAATTAATATTGTCTTTTTATTCCACTGCTACATCCACCACTCTTCCAAGGGGCATTGATATTGTCTTTTTAATCCACTGTGACCGCCACCACTCTTCCTTGTGGCATTAAAACCGTCTTTCTAAGCTACTGTGACCTCCACGTCTCTTTCAACGGGCATTAACACCGTATCGTTAAACCACTCTGAAGTCCAAAGATCTTCCAAGGGGCATTAATATTGTCTTTTTATTCCACTGTAACCTCCAACACTCTTCCATGGGGAATTGATATTGTATTTTTATTCAACTGAGACTTCCACCACTCCTTCAAGGAGCATTGACATTGTCTTTTTAATCCACTTCGACCTCCACCACTCTTCCAAGGGGCATTAAAACAGTCTTGTTAATCTACTGTGAAGTCCAAGTCTCTTCAAAGGGGCATTAAAACCGTCAATTTAAACCACTCTCAACTCCGCAGCTCTTACACGGGGCATTGATATTGTCTTTTTATTCCACTGCGACCTCCACCACTCTTCCAAGGGGCATTGATATTGTCTTTTTAATCCACTTAGACCTCAACCACTTTTCCAAGGGGCATTAAAAAAGTCTTGTCAATCTACTGTAACCTCCATGTCTCTTCCAAGGGGCATTAAAACCGTCAATTTAAACCACTCTCAGCTCCACAGCTCTTGCAAGGGGCTTTGATATTGTTTTTTATTCCCCTGTAACCTCCAGCACTCTTCCAAGGGGCATTGATATTGTCTTGTTATTCCACTGCGACTTTCACCTCTCTTCCAAGGGACATTAAAACCATCTTGTTAAGCTACTGTGACAACCACGTCTCTTTCACGGGGCATTGATATTGTCTTTTATTCCACTGTAACCTCCACCACTCTTCCAAGGGGCATTGATATTGTCTTTTTATTCCACTGCGACCTCCACCACTCTTCCATGGGACATTAAAAATATCTTGTTAAGTTACTTTGACCTCCATGTCTCTTCCACAGGGCATTGATATTGTCTTTTTATTCCACTGTAACCTCCAACACTCTTCCAAGGGGCATTGATATTGTCTTTTTATTCAACTGAGACTTCCACATCTCCTTCAAGGAGCATTGACATTGTCTTTTTAATCCACTTCGACCTCCACCACTCTTCCAAAGGGCATTAAAACAGTCTTGTTAATCTACTGTGAACTCCACGTCTCTTCCAAGGGGCATTAAAACCGTCTCTTTAAACCACTCTCAACTCCGCAGCTCTTGCAAGGGGCATTGATATTGTCTTTTTATTCCACTGTAACCTCCACCACTCTTACAAGGGGCATTGATATTGTCTTTTTATTCCACTGCGACCTCCACCACTCTTCCAAGGGGCATTGATATTGTCTTTTTAATCCACTTAGACCTCCACCACTTTTCCAAGGGGCATTAAAAAAGTCTTGTCAATCTACTGTAACCTCCATATCTCTTCCAAGGGGCATTAAAACCGTCAATTTAAACCACTCTCAGCTCCACAGCTCTTGCAAGGAGCTTTGATACTGTTTTTTATTCCACTGTAACCTCCAGCACTCTTCCAAGGGGCATTGATATTGTCTTTTTATTCCACTGCGACTTTCACCTCTCTTCCAAGGGACATTAAAACCATCTTGTTAAGCTGCTGTGACAACCACGTCTCTTTCACGGGGCATTGATATTGTTTTTTATTCCACTGTAACCTCCACCACTCTTCCAAGGGGCATTGATATTGTCTTTTTTTTCCACTGAGACCTCCACCACTCTTCCATGGGACATTAAAACCATCCAGTTAAGCTACGGTGACCTCCATGTCTCTTCCACAGGGCATTGATATTGTCTTTTTATTCCACTGTAACCTCCAACACTCTTCCAAGGGGCATTGATATTGTCTTTCTATTCAACTGAGACTTCCACCACTCCTTCAAGGAGCATTGACATTGTCTTTATAATCCACTTCGACCTCCACCACTCTTCCAAGGGGCATTAAAACAGTCTTGTTAATCTACTGTGAACTCCACGTCTCTTCCAAGGGGCATTAAAACCGTCTGCTTAAGCTACTGTGACATCCACGTCTCTTTCACGGAGCATTGATAGTGTCTTTTTATTCCACTGTAACCTTCACCCCTCTTAGAAGGGGCATTGATATTGTCTTTTTATTCCTCTGCGACATCCACCACTCTTCCAAAAGGCATTGATATTTTCTTTATATTCCACTGCGACCTCCACCACTCTTCCAGGAGGCATTGATATTGTCTTTTTAATCCACTGCGACCTCCACCACTTTTCCAAGGGGCATTAAAATCGTTTTGTTAAGCTAATGTGACCTCCACGTCACTTCCAAGGGGCATTGAAACCGTCTGGTTTAACTTCTCTGAACTCCACAGCTCTTCCAAGAGGCATTGATATTGTCTTTTTATTCCACTGTAACCTCCACCACTCTTCCAAGGGAAATTGATATTATCTTTTTATTCCACTGCGACCTCCACTACTCTTCCAAGGGGTCATTGATATTGTCTTTTTATTCCACTGTGACCTCCACCACTCTTCCAAGGGGCATTTATATTGTCTTTTTAATCCACTTTGACCTCCTCCACTTTTCCAAGGGGCATTAAAACTGTCTTGTTAAGCTACTGTGACCTCCACGTCTCTTCCAAGGGGCATTAAAACCATCAATTTAAACCACTCTGAACTCCACAGCTCTTGCAAGAGGCCTTGATTTTGTCTTTTTATTCCACTGTAACCTCCACCACTCTTCCATGGGGCATTGATTTTGTCTTTTTAATCCACTGAGACCTCCATGTCTCTTCCAAGAAGCATTAAAACCATCTTGTTTAGCTACTGTGACCTCCACGTCTATTCCGCGGTGCCTTAAAACCTTCTGGTTAAACCACTGTGAACTCCACAGCTCTTCCAAGGGGCATTGATATAGTCTTTTTATGCCACTGTAACCTCCACCACTCTTCCAAGGGGCATTAAAACAGTCTAGATAAGCTACTGTGACCTCTACGTCTCGTCCAAGGGGCAATAAAACCGTCTGGTTAAACCATTCTGTACTCCACAGCTCTTGCAAGAGGCATTGATATTGTCTTTTTATTCCACTGTGACATCCAACACTCTTCCAAGGGGCATTGATATTGTCTTTTTATTCAACTGAGACATCCACCACTCCTTCAAGGAGCATTAACATTGTCTTTTTAATCCACTTCGACCTCCACCACTCTTCCAAGGGGCATTAAAACAGTCTTGTTAATCTACTGTGAACTCCACGTCTCTTCCAATGGGCATTAAAACCGTCAATTGAAATCACTCTCAACTCCGCAGCTCTTGCAAAGGGCATTGATATTATCTTTTTATTCCACTGTAACCTCCAGCACTCTTCCAAGGGGCATTGATATTGTCTTTTTATTACACTGCGACTTCCACCTCTCTTACAAGGGGCATTAAAACCGTTTTCTTAAGCTACTGTGACATCCACGTCTCTTTCTCGGGGCATTGATATTGTCTTTTTATTCCATTGTAACCTTCACCACTATTAGAAGGGGCATTGATATTGTCTTTTTATTCCACTGCGACCTCCACCACTCTTCCAAGGGGCATTGATATTGTCTTTTTATTCCACTGCGACCTCTACCACTCTTCCAAGAGGCATTGATATTGTCTGTTTAATCCACTGCGACCTCCACCACTTTTCCAAGGGGCATTAAAATCGTTTTGTTAAGCTACTGTGACCTCCACGTCACTTCCAAGGGGCATTAAAACAGTCTGGTTTAACTTCTCTGAACTCCACAGCTCTTCTAAGGGGCATTGATATTGTCTTTTTATTCCACTGTAACCTCCACCACTCTTCCAAGGGAAATTGATATTATCTTTTTATTCCACTGCGACCTCAACTACTCTTCCAAGGGGCATTGATATTGTCTTTTTATTCCACTGTGACCTCCACCACTCTTCCAAGGGGCATTTATATTGTCTTTTTAATCCACTTTGACCTCCACCACTTTTCCAAGGGGCATTAAAACCGTCTTGTTAAGCTACTATGACCTCCACGTCTCTTCCAAGGGGCATTAAAACCATCAATTTAAACCACTCTGAACTCCACAGCTCTTGCAAGAGGCATTGATATTGTCTTTTTATTCCACTGTAACCTCCACCACTCTTCCAAGGGAAATTGATATTATCTTTTTATTCCACTGCGACCTCCACCACTCTTCCAAGGGGCATTGATTTTGTCTTTTTACTCCACAGCGACCTCCATCTCTCTTCCAAGAAGCATTAAACCGTCTTGTTTAGCTACTGTGACCTCCACGTCTATTCCACGGTGCCTTAAAACCTTCTGGTAAAACCACTGTCAACTCCACAGCTCTTCCAAGGGGCATTGATATTGTCTTTTTATTCCACTGTAACCTCCACCAATCTTCAAAGGGGCATTGATATTGTCTTTTTATTTTACTGCGACCTCCACCACTCTTCCAAGCGGCATTGATATTGTCTTTTTATTCCACTGCGACCTCCACCTCTCTTCCAAGGGTCATTAAAACCATCTTGTTAAGCTACTGTGACCTCCAAGTCTCTTCCACGAGGAATTGATATTGTCTTTTTATTCCACTGCCACCTCCACATCTCTTCCAAGTGTAATTGATATTGTCCTTTTATTCCACTGCGACCTCCACCACTCTTCTAAGGGGCATTGATATTGTCTTTTTAATCCACTGCGACTTCCACCACTCTTCCAAGGGGCATTAAAACAGTTTTGATAAGCTACTGTGACCTCCACGTCTCTTCCAAGGGGCATTAAAACCGTCTGGTTAAACCACTCTGAACTCCACAGCTCTTCCAAGAGGCATTGATATTGTCTTTTTATTCGACTGTAACCTCCACCACTCTTCCAAGCGGCTTTGATATTGGCTCTGTTTTCCACTGTGACATCCACCACTCTTCCAAGGGGCTTTGATATTGTCTTTTTTATCCACTACGACCTCCACCACTCTTCCAATGGACATTAAAACCGTCTTGTTAAGCTACTGTGAACTCCAAGTCTCTTCCAAGGGGCATTAAAACCTTCTGGTTAAACCGTTCTGAGCTCCACAGCTCTTCCAAGGGGCATTGACAATGTCTTTTTATTCCATTGTAACCTTCTGCACTCTTCCAAGTGCATTGATATTGTCTTTTTATTCCTCATGCGACGTCCACGACTCTTCCAAAGGGCATTAAAACCGTCTTGTTAAGCTACTGTGACCTCCAAGTTTCTTACACAGGGCATTGATATTGTGTTTTTATTCCACTGTAACCTCCACCACTCTTTCAAGGGCCATTGATATTGTCTTTTTATTCCACTGTAACCTCCACCAATCTTCCAAGGGGCATTGATATAGTCTTTTTATTCCTCTGCAAGCCTCCACCACTCATCCAAGGGGATTGATATTGTCTTTTTAATCCACTGCCACCTCCACCACTCTTCCAAGGGGCATTGATATTGTCTTTTTAATCCACTGTGACCTCAACGTCTCTTCCAAGGGAGCATTAAAACCGTCAATTTAAACCACTCCACAGTTCTTCCAATGAGCACTGGTATTGTCTTTTTATTCCACTCTAACCTCCACCACTCTTCCAAAGGGCATTGACATTGTCTATTTATTCCACTGCGACCTTCACCACTTTTCCAAGGGGAATTAAGACCATCTTGTTAAGCTACAGTGACCTCCACAACTCTTTCATGGGGCATTGATATTGTCTTTTTATTCCACTGTAACCTCCACCACTCTTCCAAGGGGCATTGATTTGGTCTTTTTATTCCACTGCGACCTCTACTACTCTTCCAATGGGCATTGATATTGTCTTTTTAATCCACTGCAACCTCCACCACTCTTCCAAGGGGCAATAAAGCCGTCTTGTTAAGCTACTGTCACGTCCATGTCTATTCCAAGGGGCATTAAAACCGTCTGGTTAAACCACTCTGAACTCATCAGCTCTACCAAGCGGCATTTATATTGTCTTTTTATTTGACTGTAACCTCCACCACTCTTCCAAGGGGCATTAAAACCGTCTTGTTAAGCTACTGTGACCTCAATTTCTCTTCCAAGGTGCATTAAAACCGGCAATTTAAACCACTCTGAACTCCACAGGTCTTGCAAGAGGCATTGATATGGTCTTTTTATTCCAATGTAACCTCCACCACTCTTCCAAAGGGCATTGATTTTGTCTTTTTAATCCACTGCGACCTCCATCACTCTTCAAAGAAGCATTAAAACCGTCTTGTTTAGCTACAGTGAACTCCACGTCTATTCCACGGTGCCTTAAAACCTTCTGTTTAAACCACTGTGAACTCCACAGCTCTTCCAAGGGGCATTGATATTGTCATTTTATTCCACTGTAACCTCCACCACTCTTCCAGGGGGCATTGATATTGTCTTTTTATTTTACTGCGACCTCCACCACTCTTCCAAGGGGCATTAATATTGTCTTTTTATTCCACTGCGACCTCCACCACTCTTCCAAGGGTCATTGATATTGTCTTTTTATTCCACTGTAACCTCCACCACTCTTCCAAAGGGCATTGATATTGTCTTTTTATTCCACTGCGACCTCCACCTCTCTTCCAAGGGGCATTATAACCATCTTGTTAAGCTACTGTGACCTCCAAGTCTCTTCCACGAGGCATTGATATTGTCTTTTTATTCCACTGCGACCTCCACATCTTTTGCAAGGGTAATTGATATTGTCTGTTTATTCCACTGCGACCTCCACCTCTCTTCTAAGGGGCATTGATATTGTCTTTTTAATCCACTGTGACCTCCACCATTCTTCCAAGGGGCATTAAAACAGTCTTGTTAAGCTACTGTGACCTCCATGTCTCTTCCAAGGGGCATTAAAACCGTCTGGTTAAACCACTCTGAACTCCACAGCTCTACCAAGGGGCATTTATATTGTCTTTTTATTCCACTGTAACCTCCACCACTCTTCCAAGGGGCATAGATTTTGTCTTTTTATTCCACTGCCACCTCCACCACTCTTCCAAGGGGCATTGATATTGTTTTTTTATTCCACTGCGACCTCCACCACTCTTCCAAGGGGCATTAAAACCATCTTGTTAAGCTACTGTGACCTCCAAGTCACCGTAACCGTATGGTTATACCACTATGAACTCCACAGCTCTTCCAAGGGACATTATTATTGTCTTTTTATTCTACTGTAGCCTCCACCACTCTTCCAAGCGGCATTGATATTGTCATTTTATTCCACTGCGACCTCCACCAGTCCTCCAAGAGGCATTAAAACGGTCTTGTTAAGCTACTGTGACCTCCACATCTCTTCCACAGGGCATTGATATTGTCTTTCCTTTAACTGTAACCTCCACCACTGTTCCAAGGGGCATTGATATTGTCTTTTTATTCCACTGTAACCTCCATCACTCTTCCAAGTGGCATTGATATTGTCTTTTTATTCAACTGTAACCTTCATCACTCTTCCAAGGGGCATTAAAACCGTCTTGTTAATCTATTGTGACCTCCAAATCTCTTCCACGGGGCATTGATATTGTCTTTCCTTTAACTGTAACCTCCACCACTGTTCCAAGGGGCATTGATATTGTCTTTTTATTCCACTGTAACCTCCATCACTCTTCCAAGTGGCATTGATATTGTCTTTTTATTCAACTGTAACCTTCACCACTCTTCCAAAGGGCATTGATATTGTCTTTTTATTCCACTGTAACCTCCACCACTCTTCCAAGGGGCATTCATATTTTCTTTTTACTCCACTGCGACCTCCACTACTTTTCCAAGGGGCATTAAAACCGTCTTGTTAAGCTACTGTCACCTCCACGTACCTTCCAAGGGGCATTAAAACAGTCAATTTAAACCACTCTGAACTCCACCACTCTTCCAAGGGGCATTGATATTGTCTTTTTAATCCACTGCGACCTTCACCATTCTTCCAAGGGGCATTAAAACTGTCTTCTTAAGCTACAGTGACCTCCACATCTCTTCCACGGGGCATTGATATTGTATTTAAATTCCACTGTAACCTCCACCACTCTACCAAGGGGCATTGATATTGTCTTTTTATTCCACTGCGACCTCCATCATTCTTCCAAGGGGCATTGATATTGTATTTTTATTCCACTGCCACCTCCACCCCTCTTCCAAGGGGCATTGATATTGTCTATTTAATCCACTGCGACCTCCACCACTTTTCCAAGTGGCATTAAAAACGTCTTTTTAAGCAACTGTGACCTCCACGTCACTTCCAATGGGCATTAAAACCTTCTGGTTAAACCACTCTGAACTCCACAGCTCTTCCAAGGGGCATTGGTATTGTCTTTTTATTCCACTCTAACCTCCACCACTCTTCCAAGGGGCATTGACATTTTATTCCACTGCGACCTCCACCATTCTTCCAAGGGACTTTAAAACTGTCTTGTTAAGCTACAGTGACCTCCACATTTCTTCCATGGGGCATTGATATTGTATTTAAATTCCACTGTAACCTCCACCACTCTACCAAGGGCCATTGATATTGTATTTTTATACCACAGCGACCTCCACCACTTTCCAATGGGCATTGATATTGTCTTTTTAATCCACTGCGACCTCCACCACTCTTCCAAAGGGCATTAAAACCATCTTTTTAAGCTACTGTGACCTCCACGTCTCTTCCACGGGGCATTGATATTGTCTTTTTATTCCACTGCGACCTCCACCACTCTTCCTCGGGGCATTGATATTGTCTTTTTAATCCACTGCAACCTCAACCACTCTTCCATGTGGCATTAAAAATATCTTGTTAAGCTACTGTGACCTCCACGTCTCATCTAAGGGTCATTAAAACCGTATGGTTAAACCAATCTGAACTCCACAGAACTTTCAAGGGGCATTGATATTGTCTTTTTATTCCACTGTAACCTCCACCACTCTTCCAAGGTACATTGATATTGTCTTTTTATTCCACTGCGTCCTCCACCACTCTTCAAAGGTGCATTAAAACCGTCTTGTTAAGCTACTGTGACCTCTATGTCTCTTCCACAGGGCATTGATATTGTCTTTTTATTCCACTGGAACCTCCAACACTCTTCCAAGGTGCATTGATATTGTCTTTTTATTCCACTGAGACTTCAACCACTCCTTCAAGGAGCATTGACATTGTCTTTTTAATCCACTTCGACCTCCACCACTCTTCCAAGGGGCATTAAAACCGTCTTGTTAAGTTACTGCGACCTCCACGTCTCTTCCAAGGATCGTTAAAACCGTGGGGTTATACCACTCTGAACTCCACAGCTCTTCCAAGGGGCATTATTATTGTCTTTTTATTCCACTGTAACCTCCACCACTCTTCCAAGGGGCATTGATATTGTCATTTTATTTCACTGAGACCTCCACCAGTCCTCCAAGAGGCATTAAAACCGTCTTGATAAGCTACTGTGACCTCCACGTCTCTTCCATGGGACATTGAAATTGTCTTTTTATTCCACTGTAACCTCCACCACTCGTCCAAGGGGCATTGATATTGTCTTTTTATTCCACTGCGACCTCCACCACTCTTCCAAGGGGCATTGATATTGTCTTTTTAATCCAGTGCGACCTCCTCCACTCTTCCAAGGGGCATTGATATTGTCTTTTTATTCCACTGTAACCTCCACCACTCGTCCAAGGGGCATTGATATTGTCTTTTTATTCCACTGCGACCTCCACCACTCGTCCAAGGGGCATTGATATTGTCTTTTTATTCCACTGCGACCTCCACCACTCTTCCAAGGGGCATTGATATTGTCTTTTTAATCTCCTGCAACCTCCACCACTCTTCCAAGGGGCATTAAAACTGTCTTGTTAAGCTACTGTGACCTCCACGTCGCTTCCACGGGGCATTGATATTGTCTTTTTATTCCACTGCCACCTCCACCACTCTTCCAAGGGGCATTGATATTGTCTTTTTAACGCACTGCGAACTCCAACACTCTTCCAAGGGTCATTAAAACCGTCTTGTTATGCTACTGTGACGTCGACTTCTCTTCCAAGGGGCATTAAAACCATCTGGTTAAACCACTATGAACTCAACAGCACTTCCAAGGGGCATTTGTATTGTCTTTTTATTCCACTCTAACCTCCACCACTCTTCCAAGGGGCATTGACATTGTCTTTTTATTCCACTGCGACCTCCACCACTCTTCCAAGGGGCATTAAAACCATATTATTAAGCTACAGTGACCTCCACATCTCTTCCACGGGGCATTAATATTGTCTTTTTATTCCACTGTAACCTCCACCAATCTTCCAAGGGGCAATGATATTGTTTTTTTATTCCACTGCGACCTCCACCACTCTTCCAAGTGGCATTAAAACCGTCTTGTTAAGTTACTGTGACCTCCACGTCTCTTCCATGGAGCGTTAAAACCGTATGGTTATACCACTCTGAACTCCACAGCTCTTCCAAGGGGCATTATTATTGTCTTTTTATTCCACTGTAACCTCCACCACTCATCCAATGGGCATTGATATTGTCATTTTATTCCACTGCGACCTCCACCAGTCCTCCAAGAGGCATTAAAACCGCCTTGTTAAGCTATTGAGACCTCCACGTTTCTTCAACAGGGCATTGAAACTGTCTTTTTATTCCACTGTAACCTCCACAAGTCGTCCAAGCGGCATTGATATTGTCTTTTTATTCCACTGCGACCTCCACCACTCTTCCAAGTCGCATTTATAATGTCTTTTTATTCCAATGCGACCTCCACCACTCTTCCAAGGCTCATTGATATTGTCTTTTTAATCCACTGCGACCTCCACCACTCTTTCAAGGGGCATTAAAACCGTCTTGTTAAGCTATTGTGACCTCCACATCTCTTCCACGGGGCATAAATATTGTCTTTCTTTTAATTGTAACCTCCACCACTGTTCCAAGGGGCATTGATATTGTCTTTTTATTCCACTGTAACCTCCATCACTCTTCCAAGCGGCATTGATATTGTCTTTTTATTCAACTGTAACCTTCACCACTCTTCCAAGGGGCATTGATATTGTCTTTTTATTCCACTGTAACCTCCACCACTCTTCCAAGGGGCATTCATATTGTCTTTTTAATCCACTGCGACCTCCACCACTTTTCCAAGGGGCATGAATAACGTCTTGTTAAGCTACTGTCACCTCCACTTACCTTCCAAGGGGCATTAAAACCGTCAATTTAAACCACTCTGAACTCCACAGGTCTTGCAAGGGGCATTGATAATGTTTTTTTTTTTTTCCAATTTAACCTCCAGCACTCTTCCAAGGGGCATTGATATTGTCTTTTTATTCCACTGCGACCTCCACCACTCTTCCAAGGGGCATTAAAACCGTCTTGTTAAGCTATTGTGACCTCCATGTCCCTTCCACGGGGCATTGATATTGTCTTTTTATTCCACTGCCACCTCCACCACTCTTCCAAGGGGCATTGATATTGTCTTTTTAATCCACGGCGAACTCCACCACTCTTCCAAGGGTCATTAAAACCATCTTGTTATGCTACTGTGATGTCGACTTCTCTTCCAAGGGGCATTAAAACCATCTGGTTAAACCACTCTGAACTCCACAGTTCTTCAAAGGGGAATTTGTATTGTCTTTTTATTCCACTCTAACCTCCACCACTCTTCCAAGGGGCATTGACATTGTCTTTTTATTCCACTGCGACCTCCACCACTCTTCCAAGGGGCATTAAAACCGTATTGTTAAGCTACATTGACCTCCACATCTCTTCCACGGGGCATTGATATCGCCTTTTTATTCCACTGTAACCTCCACCTATCTTCCAAGGGGCATTGATATTGTTTTTTTATTCCACTGCGACCTCCACCACTCTTCCAAGGGGCATTAAAACCGTCTTGTTAAGTTACTGTGACCTCCACATCTCTTCCAAGGAGCGTTAAAACCGTATGGTTATACCACTATGAACTCCACAGCTCTTCCAAGGGGCATTATTATTGTCTTTTTATTCCACTGTAACCTCCACCACTCTTCCAAGGGGCAATGATATTGTCATTTTATTCCACTGCGACCTCTACCAGTCCTCCAAGAGGCATTAAAGCCGTCTTGTTAGGCTACTGTGACCTCCACGTCTCTTCAACGGGGCATTGAAACTGTCTTTTTATTCCACTGTAACCTCCACCACTCGTCCAAGGGGCATTGATATTGTCTTTTTATTCCACTGCGACCTCCACCACTTTTCTAAGGGGCATTTATAATGTCTTTTTATTCCACTGCGACCTCCACCACTGTTCCAAGGCTCATTGATATTGTCTTTTTAATCCACTGCGACCTCCACCACTCTTCCAAGGGGCATTAAAACCGTCTTGTTAAGCTATTTTGACCTCCACATCTCTTCCACGGGGCATTGATATTGTATTTAAATTCCACTGTAACCTCCACCACTCTACCAAGGGGCATTGATATTGTATTTTTATTCCACTGCGACCTCCACCACTCTTCTAAGGGGCATTTATAATGTCTTTTTATTCCACTGCGACCTCCACCACTGTTCCAAGGCTCATTGATATTATCTTTTTAATCCACTGCGACCTCCACCACTCTTCCAAGGGGCATTAAAACCGTCTAGTTAAGCTATTGTGACCTCCACATCTCTTCCATGGGGTATTGATATTGTATTTAAATTCCACTGTAACCTACACCACTCTACCAAGGGGCATTGATATTGTATTTTTATTCCACTGCTACCTCCACCACTTTCCAATGGGCATTGATATTGTCTTTTTAATCCACTGCGACCTCTACCACTCTTCCAAAGGGCATTAAAACCATCTTCTTAAGCTACTGTGACCTCCACGTCTCCTCCACGTTGCATTGATATTGTCTTTTTATTCCACTGCGACCTCCACCACTCTTCCTCGGGGCATTGATATTGTCTTTTTAATCCACTGCAACCTCCACCACTCTTCCATGTGGCATTAAAACCATCTATTTAAGCTACTGTGACCTCCACGTCACTTCCAATGGGCATTAAAACCGTCTGGTTAAACCACTCTGAACTCCACAGCTCTTTCAAGGGGCATTGGTATTGTCTTTTTATTCCACTCTAACCTCCACCACTCTTCCAAGGGGCATTGACATTTTATTCCACTGCGACCTCCACCATTCTTCCAAGGGACTTTAAAACTGTCTTGTTAAGCTACAGTGACCTCCACATTTCTTCCATGGGGCATTGATATTGTATTTAAATTCCACTGTAACCTCCACCACTCTACCAAGGGGCATTGATATTGTATTTTTATACCACTGCGACCTCCACCACTTTCCAATGGGCATTGATATTGTCTTTTTAATCCACTGCGACCTCCACCACTCTTCCAAAGGGCATTAAAACCATCTTTTTAAGCTACTGTGACCTCCACGTCTCTTCCACGGGGCATTGATATTGTCTTTTTATTCCACTGCGACCTCCACCACTCTTCCTCGGGGCATTGATATTGTCTTTTTAATCCACTGCAACCTCAACCACTCTTCCATGTGGCATTAAAAATATCTTGTTAAGCTACTGTGACCTCCACGTCTCATCCAAGGGTCATTAAAACCGTATGGTTAAACCAATCTGAACTCCACAGAACTTTCAAGGGGCATTGATATTGTCTTTTTATTCCACTGTAACCTCCATCACTCTTCCAAGGGGCATTGATATTGTCTTTTTATTCCACTGCGACCTCCACCACTCTTCAAAGGTGCATTAAAACCATCTTGTTAAGCTACTGTGACCTCCATGTCTCTTCCACAGGGCATTGATATTGTCTTTTTATTCCACTGGAAAGTCCAACACTCTTCCAAGGTGCATTGATATTGTCTTTTTATTCCACTGAGACTTCAACCACTCCTTCAAGGAGCATTGACATTGTCTTTTTAATCCACTTCGACCTCCACCACTCTTCCAAGGGGCATTAAAACCGTCTTGTTAAGTTACTGTGACCTCCACGTCTCTTCCAAGGATCGTTAAAACCGTGGGGTTATACCACTCTGAACTCCACAGCTCTTCCAAGGGGCATTATTATTGTCTTTTTATTCCACTGTAACCTCCACCACTCTTCCAAGGGGCATTGATATTGTCATTTTATTTCACTGAGACCTCCACCAGTCCTCCAAGAGGCATTAAAACCGTCTTGAAAAGCTACTGTGACCTCCACGTCTCTTCCATGGGACATTGAAATTGTCTTTTTATTCCACTGTAACCTCCACCACTCGTCCAAGGGGCATTGATATTGTCTTTTTATTCCACTGCGACCTCCACCACTCTTCCAAGAGGCATTGATATTGTCTTTTTAATCCAGTGCGACCTCCTCCACTCTTCCAAGGGGCATTGATATTGTCTTTTTAATCCACTGTGACCTCCACGTCTCTTCCAATGGAGCATTAAAACCGGCAATTTAAACCACTCTGAACTCCACAGTTCTTCCAAGGAGCACTGGTATTGTCTTTTTATTCCACTCTAACCTCCACCACTCTTCCAAGGGGCATTGACTTGTCTATTTATTCCACTGCGACCTCCATCACTCTTCCAAGGGGAATTAAGACCTTCTTTTTAATCCACTGTGAGCTCCACATCTCTTCAAAGGGGCATTAAAATCGTCAATTTAAACCACTCTGAACTCTACAGTTCTTCCAAGGAGCACTGGTATTGTCTTTTTATTCCACTCTAACCTCCACCACTCTTCCATGGGGCATTGATATTGTCTTTTTATTCCACTGTAACCTCCACCACTCTTACAAGGGGCATTGATTGGTCTTTTTATTACACTGCGACCTCTACCACTCTTCCAATGGGTATTGATATTGTCTTTTTAATCCACTGCAACCTCCACCACTCTTCCAAGGGGCAATAAAGCCGTCTTGTTAAGCTACTGTCACGTCCATGTCTATTCCGCAGGGCATTGATATTGTCTTTTTATTCCACTGTAACCTCCACCACTCTTCCAAGTGGCATTGACATTCTATTTTTATTCCACTGCGACTTCTACCTCTCTTCTAAGGGGCATTGATATTGTCTTTTTAATCCACTGCAAGCTCCACCACTCTTCCAAGGGGCATTAAAACAGTCTTGTTAAGCTATTGTGACCTCCACGTCTCTTCCAAGGGGCATTAAAACCGTCTGGTTAAACCACTCTGAACTCCACAGCTCTAACAAGGGGCATTTATATTGTCTTTTTATTCCACTGTAACCTCCACCACTCTTCCAAGTGGCATTGATTTTGTCTTTTTATTCCACTGCGACCTCCACCACTCTTCCAATGGGCATTGTTATTGTCTTTTTAATCGCCTGCAACCTCCACCACTCTTCCAAGGGGCATTAAAACTGTCTTGTTAAGCTACTGTGACCTCCACGTCCCTTCCACGGGGAATTGATATTGTCTTTTTATTCCACTGCCACCTCCACCACTCTTCCAAGGGGCATTGATATTGTCTTTTTAACTCACTGTGAACTCCAACACTCTTCCAAGGGTCATTAAAACCGTCTTGTTATGCTACTGTGACGTCGACTTCTCTTCCAAGGGGCATTAAAACCATCTGGTTAAACCACTATGAACTCAACAGCACTTCCAAGGGGCATTTGTATTGTCTTTTTATTCCACTCTAACCTCCACCACTCTTCCAAGGGGCATTGACATTGTGTTTTTATTCCACTGCGACCTCCACCACTCTTCCAAGGGTCATTAAAACCATATTGTTAAGCTACAGTGACCTCCACATCTCTTCCACGGGGCATTGATATTGTCTTTTTATTCCACTGTAACCTCCACCAATCTTCCAAGGGGCATTGATATTGTTTTTTTATTCCACTGCGACCTCCACCACTCTTCCAAGTTGCATTAAAACCGTCTTGTTAAGTTACTGTGACCTCCACGTCTCTTCTATGGAGGGTTAAAACCGTATGGTTATACCACTCTGAACTCCACAGCTCTTCCAAGGGGCATTATTATTGTCTTTTTATTCCACTGTAACCTCCACCACTCATCCAAGGGGCATTGATATTGTCATTTTATTCCACTGCGACCTCCACCAGTCCTCCAAGACGCATTAAAACCGCCTTGTTAAGCTATTGTGACCTCCACGTTTCTTCAACAGGGCATTGAAACTGTCTTTTTATTCCACTGTAACCTCCACAAGTCGTCCAAGGGGCATTGATATTGTCTTTTTATTCCACTGCGACCTCCACCACTCTTCCAAGGCGCATTTATAATGTCTTTTTATTCCACTGCGACCTCCACCACTCTTCCAAGGCTCATTGATATTGTCTTTTTAATCCACTGCGACCTCCACCACTCTTTCAAGGGGCATTAAAACCGTCTTGTTAAGCTATTGTGACCTCCACATCTCTTCCACGGGGCATAAATATTGGCTTTCTTTTAATTGTAACCTCCACCACTGTTCCAAGGGGCATTGATATTGTCTTTTTATTCCACTGTAACCTCCATCACTCTTCCAAGCGGCATTGATATTGTCTTTTTATTCAACTGTAACCTTCACCACTCTTCCAAGGGGCATTGATATTGTCTTTTTATTCCACTGTAACCTCCACCACTCTTCCAAGGGGCATTCATATTGTCTTTTTAATCCACTGCGACCTCCACCACTTTTCCAAGGGGCATGAATAACGTCTTGTTAAGCTACTGTCACCTCCACTTACCTTCCAAGGGGCATTAAAACCGTCAATTTAAACCACTCTGAACTCCACAGGTCTTGCAAGGGGCATTGATAATGTTGTTTTTTTTCCAATGTAACCTCCAGCACTCTTCCAAGGGGCATTGATATTGTCTTTTTATTCCACTGCGACCTCCACCACTCTTCCAAGGGGCATTAAAACCGTCTTGTTAAGCTATTGTGACCTCCACGTCCCTTCCACGGGGCATTGATATTGTCTTTTTATTCCACTGCCACCTCCACCACTCTTCCAAGGGGCATTGATATTGTCCTTTTAATCCACTGAGAACTCCACCACTCTTCCAAGGGTCATTAAAACCATCTTGTTATGCTACTGTGATGTCGACTTCTCTTCCAAGGGGCATTAAAACTATCTGGTTAAACCACTCTGAACTCCACAGCTCTTCAAAGGGGAATTTGTATTGTCTTTTTATTCCACTCTAACCTCCACCACTCTTCCAAGGGGCATTGACATTGTCTTTTTATTCCACTGCGACCTCCACCACTCTTCCAAGGGGCATTAAAACCATCTTGTTAAGTTACTGTGACCTCCACATCTCTTCCAAGGAGCGTTAAAACCGTATGGTTATACCACTATGAACTCCACAGCTCTTCCAAGGGGCATTATTATTGTCTTTTTATTCCACTGTAACCTCCACCACTCTTCCAAGGGGCAATGATATTGTCATTTTATTCCACTGCGACCTCTACCAGTCCTCCAAGAGGCATTAAAGCCGTCTTGTTAGGCTACTGTGACCTCCACGTCTCTTCAACGGGGCATTGAAACTGTCTTTTTATTCCACTGTAACCTCCACTACTCGTCCAAGGGGCATTGATATTGTCTTTTTATTCCACTGCGACCTCCACCACTTTTCTAAGGGGCATTTATAATGTCTTTTTATTCCACTGCGACCTCCACCACTGTTCCAAGGCTCATTGATATTGTCTTTTTAATCCACTGCGACCTCCACCACTCTTCCAAGGGGCATTAAAACCGTCTTGTTAAGCTATTGTGACCTCCACATCTCTTCCACGGGGCATTGATATTGTATTTAAATTCCACTGTAACCTCCACCACTCTACCAAGGGGCATTGATATTGTATTTTTATTCCACTGCGACCTCCACCACTTTCCAATGGGCATTGATATTGTCTTTTTAATCCACTGCGACCTCTACCACTCTTCCAAAGGGCGTTAAAACCATCTTCTTAAGCTACTGTGACCTCCACGTCTCCTCCACGTTGCATTGATATTGTCTTTTTATTCCACTGTGACCTCCACCACTCTTCCTCGGGGCATTGATATTGTCTTTTTAATCCACTGCAACCTCCACCACTCTTCCATGTGGCATTAAAACCATCTATTTAAGCTACTGTGACCTCCATGTCTCTTCCAAGGGGCATTAAAACCGTATGGTTAAACCAATCTGAACTCCACAGAACTTCCAAGGGGCATTGATATTGTCTTTTTATTCCACTGTAACCTCCACCACTCTTCCAAGGGGCATTGATATTGTCTTTTTATTCCACTGCGACCTCCACCACTCTTCAAAGGTGCATTAAAACTGTCTTGTTAAGCTACTGTGACCTCCACTTGTCTTCCGTGGGGCATTGAAATTGTATTTTTAATCCACTGTGACCTCCACCACTTTTCCAAGGGGCATTAAAACCGTCTTGTTAATCTACTGTGACCTCCAAGTCTCTTCCAAGGGGCAATAAAACCATCTGGTTAAACCACTCTGAACTCCACAGCTCTTTCAAGGGCATTGGTATTGTCTTTTTATTCCACTCTATCCTCCACCACTCTTCCAAGGGGCATTGACATTGTATTTAAATTCCACTGTATCCTCCACCACTCTACCAAGGGGCATTGATATTGTCTTTTTATTGCACTGCGACCTCCATCATTCTTCCAAGGGGCATTGATATTGTCTTTTTATTCCACTGCCACCTACACCCCTCTTCCAAGGGGCATTAATATTGTCTTTTTAATCCACTGCGACCTCCACCACTCTTCAAAGGTGCATTAAAACAGTCTTGTTAAGCTACTGTGACCTCCATGTCTCTTCCACAGGGCATTGATATTGTCTTTTTATTCCACTGGAACCTCCAACACTCTTCCAAGGTGCATTGATATTGTCTTTTTATTCCACTGAGACTTCAACCACTCCTTCAAGGAGCATTGACATTTTCTTTTTAATCAACTTCGACCTCCACCACTCTTCCAAGGGGCATTAAAACCATCTTGTTAAGTTACTGTGATCTCCACGTCTCTTCCGAGGATCATTAAAACCGTCTGGTTATAACACTCTGAGCTCCACAGCTCTTCCAAGGGGCATTATTATTGTCTTTTTATTCCACTGTAACCTCCACCACTCTTCCAAGGGGCATTGATATTGTCATTTTATTCCACTGAGACCTCCACCAGTAATCCAAGAGGCATTAAAACCGTCTTGATAAGCTACTGTGACCTCCACGTCTCTTCCACGGGGCATTGAAATTCTCTTTTTAGTCCACTGTAACCTCCATCACTCGTCCAAGGGGCATTTATATTGTCTTTTTATCCCACTGCGACCTCCACCACTCTTCCAAGGGGCATTTATAATGTCTTTTTATTCCACTGCGACCTCCACCACTCTTCCAAGGCACATTGATATTGTCTTTTTAATCCACTGCGACCTCCACCACTCTTCCAAGGGCCATTAAAAACGTCTTGTTAAGCTATTGTGATCTCCACATCTCTTCCACGGGGCATTGATATTGTCTTTCTTTTAACTGTAACCTCCACTATTGTTCCAAGGGGCATTGATATTGTCTTTTTATTCCACTGTAACCTCCATCACTCTTCCAAGGGGCATTGATATTGTCTTTTTATTCAACTGTAACCTTCACCACTCTTCCAAGGGGCATTGATATTGTCTTTTTATTCCACTGCAACCTCCACCACTCTTCCAAGGGGCATTCATATTGTCTTTTTAATCAACTGCGACCTCCACCACTTTTACAAGGGGGCATTAAAACCATCTTGTTAAGCTACTGTCACCTCCACGTCCCTTCCAAGGGGCATTAAAACCGTCAATTTAAACCACTCTGAGCTCCACAGCTCTTGCAAGGGGCATTGATATTGTCTTTTTTTCCAATGTAACCTCCAGCACTATTCCAAGGGGCATTGATATTGTCTTTTTATTCCACTTCAACTTCCACCTCTCTTCCAAGGGGCATTAAAACCGTCTTGTTAAGCTACTGTGACCTTCACGTCTCTTTCACGGGGCATTGATATTGTCTTTTTATTCCACTGTAACCTCCACCACTCTTCCAAGGGGCATTCATATTGTCTTTTTATTCCACTGGGACCTTCACCACTCTTCCAAGTGGCATTGTTATTGTCTTTTTAATCCACTGCGACCTCCACCACTCTTCCAACGGGCATTAAAACCGTCTTGTGAAGCTACTGTGACCTCCACGTCCCTTCCACGTGGCATTGATATTGTCTTTTTATTCCACTGCGACCTCCACCACTCTTCCAAGTGGCATTGATATTGTATTTTTAATCCACTGCGACCTCCACCACTCTTGCAAGGGGCATTGATATTGCCTTTTTAATCCACTGTGACCTCCACGTCTCTTCCAAGGGGCATTAAAACCGTCAATTTAAACCACTCTGAACTACACAGCTCTTCCAAGGAGCACTGGTATTGTCTTTTTATTCCACTCTAACCTCTACCACTATTCCAAGAGGCATTGACATTGTCTATTAATTCCACTGCGACCTCCACCACTCTTCCAAGGGGCATTAAGACCTTCTTGTTAAGCTACAGAGACCTCCACATCTCTTCCATGGGCCATTGATATTGTCTTTTTACTCAACTGTAACCTCCACCACTCTTCCAAGGGGCATTGATTTTGTCTTTTTATTCCACTGCGACCTCTACCACTCTTCCAATGGGCATTGATATTGTCTTTTCAATCCACTGCAACCTCCACCACTCTTCCAAGGGGCATTAAAGCCGTCTTGTTAAGCTACTGTCAAGTCCATATCTATTCCACGGGGCATTGATATTGTCTTTTTATTCAACTGTAACCTCCACCACTCTTCCAAGTGGCATTGACATTGTCTTTTTTTTCCACTGCGACTTCCACCTCTCTTCTAAGGGGCATTGATATTGTCTTTTTAATCCACTGCGACATCCACCACTCTTCCAAGGGGCATTAAAACAGTCTTGTTAAGCTACTGTGATCTCCACGTCTCTTCCAATGGGCAATAAAACCATCTGGTTAAACCACTGTGAACTCCACAGCTCTTCGAAGGGGCATTGAAATTTTCTTTTTATTCCACTGTAACCTCCACCACTATTCCAAGGGGCACTGATTTTGTCTTTTTATTCCACTGCGAACTCCACCACTCTTCCAAGGGGCATTAAAACCGTCTTGTTATGCTACTGTGACGCCGACTTCTCTTTCAAGGGGCATTAAAACCATCTTGTTAAACCACTCTGAACTCCACAGCTCTTCCAATGGGCATTTGTATTGTCTGTTTATTCCACCCTAACCTCCACCACTCTTCCAAGGGGCATTGACATTGTCTTTTTATTCCACTGCGACCTCCACCACTCATCCAAGGGGCATTAAAACCATATTGTTAAGCGACAGTGACCTCCACATCTCTTCCACGGGGCATTGATATTGTCTTTTTATTCCACTGTAACCTCCACCAATCTTCCAAGGGGCATTGATATTGCTTTTTTATTCCACTGCAACGTCAACCACTCTTCCAAGGGGCATTAAAACCGTGCTGTTAAGTTACTGTGACCTCCACGTCTCTTCCAAGGAGCGTTAAAACCATCTCGTTATACCTCTCTGAATTCCACAGCTCTTCCAAGGGGCATTATTATTGTCTTTTTATTCCACTGTAACCTCCCCCACTCTTCCAAGGGGCTTTGATATTGTCTTTTTATTCCACTGTGACCTCCTCCTCCAGTCCTCCAAGAGGCATTAAAACGGTCTTCTTAAGCTACTGTGACCTCCACGTCTCTTTCACGGGGCATTGAAATTGTCTTTTTATTCCACTCTAACCTCCACCACTCGTCCAAGGGGCATTGATATTGTTTTTTTATTCCACTGCGACCTCCACCACTCTTCCAAGGAGCATTGATAATGTCTTTTTATTCCACTGCGACCTCCACCAGTCTTCCAAGAAACATTGATATTGTCTTTTTAATCCACTGCGACCTCCACCACTGTTCCAAGGGGCATTAAAACCATCTTGTTAAGCCATTGTGACTTCCACATCTTTTCCACGGGGCATTGATATTGTCTTTTTATTTAACTGTAACCTCCACCACTGTTCCAAGGGGCATTGATATTGTCTTTTTATTCCACTGTAACCTCCATCACTCTTCCAAAGGGCATTGATATTGTCTTTTTATTCAACTGTAACCTCCATCACTCTTCCAAGGGGCATTGATATTGTCCTTTTATTCCACTGCGACCTCCACCACTCTTCCAAGGGGCATTCATATTGTGTTTTTAATCCACTGCGACCTCCACCACTCTTCCAAGGGGCATTAAAACCGTCTTGTTAAGCTACAGTCACCTCCACGTCCCTTCCAAGGAGCATTAAAATCGTTAATTTAAACCACTCTGAACTCCACAGCTCTTGCAAGGGGCATTAATATTGTCATTTTTTTCCAATGTAACCTCCAGCACTCTTCCAAGGGGCATTGATATTGTCTTTTTATTCTACTGCAACATCCACCTCTCTTCCAAGGGGCTTTAAAACCGTCTTGTTAAGCTACTGTGACCTCCAAGTCTCTTCCAAGGGGCATTGATATTGTCTTTTTATTCCACTGCGACCTTCACCACTCTTCCGAGTGGCATTGATATTGTCTTTTTAATCCACTGTGACCTCCATCACTCTTCCAAGGGGCATTAAAACCGTATTGTTAAGCTACTGTGACCTCCACGTCTCTTCCAAGGTACATTAAAACCGTCAATTTAAGCCACTCTGAACTCCACAGCTCTTGCAAGAGGAATTGATATTGTCTTTTTACTCCACTGTAACCTACAGCACTCTTTCAAGGGGCATTGATATTGTATTTTTATTCCACTACGACTTCCACCTCTCTTCCAAGGGGCATTAAAACCGTCTTGTTAAGCTACTGTGACCTCCACGTCTCTTTCACGGGGCATTAATATTGTCTTTTTATTCCACTGTATCCTCCACCTCTCTTCCAAGGGGCATTAATATTGTCTTTTTATTCCACTTAGACCTTCACCACTCTACCAAGTGGTATTGATATTGTCTTTTTAATCCACTGCGACCTCCACCATTTTTCCAAGGGGCATTAAAACCGTCTTGTTAATATACTGTGACCTCCACGTCTCTTCCAAGGGGCAATAAAACCATCTGGCTAAACCACTCTGAACTCCACAGCTCTTCCAAGGGGCATTGGTATTGTCTTTTTATTCCACTCTAACCTCCACCACTCTTCAAAGGGGCATTGACATTTTCTTTTTATTCCACTGCAACCTCCATCATTCTTCCAAGGGGCATTGATATTGTCTTTTTATTACACTGCCACCTCCACCACTCTTTCAAGTGGCATTGATATTGTCTTTTTAATCCACTGCGACCTCCACCACTTTTCCAAGGGGCATTAAAAACGTCTTTTTAAGCTACTCTGACCTTCACGTCACTTCCAATGGGCATTAAAACCGTCTGGTTAAACCCCTCTGAACTCCACAGCTCTTCCAAGGGGCATTGGTATTGTCTTTTTATTCCACTCTAACCTCCACCACTCTTCCAAGGGGCATTGACACTGTGTTTTTATTACACTGCAACCTCCACCATTCTTCCAAGGGGCATTAACACTGTCTTGTTAAGCTACAGTGACCTCCACATCTCTTCCACGGGGCATTGATATTGTCTTTAAATTCCACTGTAACCTCCACCATTCTAACAAGGGGCATTGATATTGTATTTTTATTCCACTGCAACCTCCACCACTCTTCAAAAGGGCATTGATATTGTCTTTTGAATCCACTGTGAACTCCACCACTCTACCAAAGAGCAATAAAACCATCTTGATAAGCTACTGTGACCTCCACGTTTCTTCCACGAGGCATTGATATTGTCTTTTTATTCCACTGCAACCTCCACCACTCTTCCTCGGGGCATTGATATTGTCTTTTTAATCCACTGCAACCTCCAACACTCTTCCATGTGGCATTAAAACCGTCTTGTTAAGCTACTGTGACCTCCACATCTCTTCCAAGAGGCTTTAAAACCGTATGCTTAAACCAATCTGATCTCCACAGATCTTCCAAGGGGCATTGATATTGTCTTTTTATTCCACTCTATCCTCCACCGCTCTTCCAAGGGGCATTGATATTGTCTTTTTATTCCGCTGCGACCTCCACCACTCTTCCAACGGGCATTTAAATCGTCTTATTAAGCTACTGTGACCTCCATGTCTCTTCCACAGGGCATTGATATTGTCTTTTTATTCCACTGGAACGTCCAACACTCTTCCAAGGTGCATTGATATTGCCTTTTTATTCCACTGAGACTTCAACCACTCCTTCAAGGAGCATTGACATTGTCTTTTTAATCCACTTTGACCTCCACCACTCTTCCAAGGGGCATTAAAATAGTCTTGTTAATCTACTGTGACCTCCACATCATTTCCAAGGGGCATTATAACCATCAATATAAACCACTCTCAGCTCCACAGCTCTTGCAAGGGGCTTTGATATTGTTTTTTATTCCACTGTAACGTCCAGCACTCTTCCAAGGGGCATTGATATTGTCTTTTTATTCCACTGTAAACTCCACCATGCTTCCAAGGGGCTTTGATATTGTCTTTTTATTCCACTTCCACCTCCACCACTCTTCCAAGGGGCATTGATATTGTCTTTTTAATCTACTGCGACCTCCACCACTTTTCCAAGGGGCATTAAAAACGTATTTTTAGGCTACTGTGACCTCCACGTCACTTCCAATGGGCATTAAAACCGTCTGGTTTAACTACTCTGAACTCCACTGCTCTTCCAAGGTGCATTGATATTGTCTTTTTAATCCACTGTTACCTCCACCACTCTTCCAAGGGGCATTGATATAGTTTTTTTATTCCACTGCGACCTCCACTACTCTTCCAAGGGGCATTGATATTGTCTTTTTAATCAACTGCGACCTCCACCACTCTTCCAAGAGCCATTAAAACCGTGTTGTTAAGCTACTTTGACCTCCACGTCTATTCCACGGGGCATTAAAACCGTCAATTTAAACCTCTCTGAACTCCACAGCTCTTGCAAGGGGCATTGATATTGTCTTTTTATTCCAATGTAACCTCCACCACTCTTCCTCGGGGCATTGATATTGTCTTTTTAATCCACTGCAACCTCCAACACTCTTCCATGTGGCATTAAAACCGTCTTGTTAAGCTACTGTGACCTCCACATCTCTTCCAAGAGGCTTTAAAACCGTATGCTTAAACCAATCTGATCTCCACAGATCTTCCAAGGGGCATTGATATTGTCTTTTTATTCCACTGTATCCTCCACCGCTCTTCCAAGGGGCATTGATATTGTCTTTTTATTCCACTGCGACCTCCACCACTCTTCCAACGGGCATTTAAATCGTCTTATTAAGCTACTGTGACCTCCATGTCTCTTCCACAGGGCATTGATATTGTCTTTTTATTCCACTGGAACGTCCAACACTCTTCCAAGGTGCATTGATATTGCCTTTTTATTCCACTGAGACTTCAACCACTCCTTCAAGGAGCATTGACATTGTCTTTTTAATCCACTTTGACCTCCACCACTCTTCCAAGGGGCATTAAAATAGTCTTGTTAATCTACTGTGACCTCCACATCATTTCCAAGGGGCATTATAACCATCAATATAAACCACTCTCAGCTCCACAGCTCTTGCAAGGGGCTTTGATATTGTTTTTTATTCCACTGTAACGTCCAGCACTCTTCCAAGGGGCATTGATATTGTCTTTTTATTCCACTGTAAACTCCACCACTCTTCCAAGGGGCATTGATATTGTCTTTTTAATCTACTGCGACCTCCACCACTTTTCCAAGGGGCATTAAAAACGTATTTTTAGGCTACTGTGACCTCCACGTCACTTCCAATGGGCATTAAAACCGTCTGGTTTAACTACTCTGAACTCCACTGCTCTTCCAAGGTGCATTGATATTGTCTTTTTAATCCACTGTTACCTCCACCACTCTTCCAAGGGGCATTGATATAGTTTTTTTATTCCACTGCGACCTCCACTACTCTTCCAAGGGGCATTGATATTGTCTTTTTAATCAACTGCGACCTCCACCACTCTTCCAAGAGCCATTAAAACCGTGTTGTTAAGCTACTTTGACCTCCACGTCTATTCCACGGGGCATTAAAACCGTCAATTTAAACCTCTCTGAACTCCACAGCTCTTGCAAGGGGCATTGATATTGTCTTTTTATTCCAATGTAACCTCCAGCACTCTTCCAAGGGGCATTGATATTGTCTTTTTATTCCACTGTATCCTCCATTACTCTTCCAAGGAGTATTGATATTGTCTTTTTATTCCACTGCGACTTCCACCTCTCTTCTAAGGGGCATTGATATAGTCTTTTTAATCCACTGCAACCTCCACCACTTTTCCAAGAGGCATTAAAACAGACTTTTTAAGCTACTGTGACCTCCACATCTCTTCTAAGGGGTATTAAAACCGTCTGGTTAAACCACTCTGAACTCCACAGCTCTTCCAAAGGGCATTGATATTGTCTTTATATTCCACTGCAACCTCCACCATTCTTCCAAGGGGTATTGGTTTTGTCTTTTTAATGCACTGCGACCTCCACCACTCTTCCAAGGGGCATTAAAACTATCTGGTTAAACCACTCTGAACTCCATAGCTCTTTCAAGAGTCATTGATATTGTCTTTTTATTTCACTGTAACCTCCACCACTCTTTCAATGGGCATTGATATTGTCTTTTCATTCCAATGCGACCTCCACCACTCTTCCAAGGGGCATTAAAACTGTCTTGTTAAGCTACTGTGACCTCCACGTGTCTTCCACGGGGCATTGATATTGTCTTTTTAATCCACTGTGACCTCCACCACTTTTCCAAGGGGCATTAAAACCGCCTTGTTTGTCTACTGTGACCTCCACATCTCTTCCAAGGGGCAATAAAACCATCTGGTTAAACCACTCTGAACTCCACAGCTCTTCCCAGGGGCATTGGTATTGTCTTTTTATTCCACTCTAACCTCCACCACTCTTCCAAGGGGTATTGACATTGTCTTTTTATTCCAATGCGACCTCCATCATTCTTCCAAGGGGCATTGATATTGTCTTTTTATTCCACTACCACCTCCACCACTCTTCCGAGGGGCATTGATATTGTCTTTTTAATCCACTGCGACCTCCACCACTTTTCTAAGGAGCATTAAAAACGTCTTTTTAAGCTACTGTGACCTCCACGTCTCTTACAATGGGCATTAAAACAGTCTGGTTAAACCACTCTGAACTCCACAGCTCTTCCAAGGGGCATTGGTATTGTCTTTTTATTCCACTCTAACCTCCACCACTCTTCAAAGGGGCATTAAAACAGTCTTGTTAATCTACTGTGACCTCCACGTCTCTTCCAAGGGGCATTAAAACCATCAATTTAAACCACTCTCAACTCCACAGCTCTTGTAAGGGGCTTTGATATTGTTTTTTATTCCACTGTAACCTCTAGCACTCTTCCAAGGGGCATTGATACTGTCTTTTTATTCCACTGCGACCTCCACCATTCTTCCAAGGGGCATTAAAACTGTCTTGTTAAGCTACAGTGATTTCCACATCTTTTTCACGGGGCATTGATATTGTCTTTAAATTCCACTGTAACCTCCACCACTCTACCAAGGTGCATTGATATTGTATTTTTATTCCACTGCGACCTCCACCACTCTTCCAAAGGGCATTGATATTGTCTTTTTAATCCACTGAGACCTCCACGATTCTTCCAAAGGGCATTAAAAACATCTTGCTAAGCTACTATGACCTCCACGTCTCTTCCACGGGGCGTTGATATTGTCTTTTTATTCCACTGCAACCTCCACCACTCTGCCATGTGGCATTAAAACAGTCTTGTTAAGCTACTGTGACCTCCACGTCTCTTCCAAGGGGCATTAAAACCGTATGGTTAAACCAATCTGATCTCCACAGATCTTCCAAGGGGCATTGATATTGTCTTTTTATTCCACTGTATCCTCCACCACTTTTCCAAGGGGCATTGATATTGTCTTTTTATTCCACTGCGACCTACACCACTCTTTCAAGGGGCATTCAAACCATCTTGTTAAGCTACTGTGACCTCCATGTCTCTTCCACAGGGCAGTGATATTGTCTTTTTATTCCACTGGAACCTCCAACACACTTCCAAGGGGCATTGATATTGTCTTTTTATTCCACTGAGACTTCAACCACTTCTTCTAGGAGCATTGACATTGTCTTTTTAATCCACTTCAACCTCTACCACTCTTCCAAGGGGCATTAAAACAGTCTTGTTAAGCTACTGTGACCTTCACTTCTCTTCCAATGGGCATTAAAATTGTCTGGTTAAACCACTCTGAGCTCCACAGCTCTTCCAAGGGGCATTGATATATTTTTTTTTCCACTGTAACCTCCAAAACTCTTCCAAGGGGCATTGATTTTGTCTTTTTATTCCACTGCGACCTTAACCACTCTTCCAATGGGCATTGATATTGTCTTTTTAATCCACTGCGACCTCCACCACTCTTCCAAGGGGCATTAAAACGGTCTTGTTAAGCTACTGTGACATCGAAGTCTCTTCCAAGGGGCATTAAAACCATCTGGTTAAACCACTCTGAACTCCACAGCTCTTCCAAGGGGCATTTGTATTGTCTTTTTGTTCCACTCTAACCTCCACCACTCTTCCAAGGTGTTAGAACTCTCTTGTTAGGTTTTTTCTATCTTGCTGGTCACATGACCTTGTTTGCCTATTTAATCCTGCTCCGCCCTCCTGGCCTTGCTGGACTTGATTGTAATTTCTACTCTTAAGTTAGCCTGGTGCTTAGTTACCTTTCTCAGTCAGTTTTTCTAGGTCTTCGGACCTTTATGTTCTATGTTGTGTGTTTGTCTTTTACTGCTACAATTTCTGCTAGGAGGTGCCCAACTTTATCCCAGTCCCTAGTTCTTGTAGGGATCCCTCCCTTGCATCTATAGGTCTTCGTACAGACAAGCCGAGGACTTTAGCGGGTCTGATCGCAGGATCAGGTTCCCCGTTACATCGTAGGGATCTAGCTTAGTTCTATTGTAGGGACAGGTATCCTTTCTTTCCTTAGTGCTTGTAGCAGATCATAACAGTATGTCCAGCCCAAAAATATCTCTAAGGAAAGACTTCCAGTTTCCATCATGGTGTCGGTTCAGGATTTGGCTCAACGCCTGCAGGGGCTCTCTCTGGAGGTTGCCGAGCTCCAACAACACGTGAGTAGCTGTTCTGGAGCACATTTTGTGGAGCCTAAGGTACATTTGCCTGATTTATTCTTTGGTGATCAACAGCAATTTTTTCCTTTAAAAATGCTTTTATTGTATTTTCGTTTGAGACCCAGATCCTCTGGTGATGAATCACAGTGCATAGGGTTCATAATGTCACTTTTGCGCAAAGAACCTCAGGGATGGGCCTTTTCTCTCCAACCTAGTGATCCATGCTTTAGATCAGTGGATAGTTTTTTTTATGCTTTGGGTTTGTTGTATGATGATCCTGATCGTGTCTCATCAGCTGAGACTGAATTAAGACATTTGGGGCAGGCATCAGGTAATGTGGAAAAATATTGTTCTCACTTCCGTCGGTGGTCTGCCCAGGTGGGGTGGAACGATTCAGCTTTGAAAAGTTTGTTTCTTGCAGGGCTAGGTGAAAGGGTTAAGGATTTGCTGATTGCTTATCCCACACCTGGAAACTTGCAGGAGGCTATGCAATTAGCTATACGGGTGGACAGGAGACTGCGTGCAAGGGTTAATGAAAGTAAATCCTCTGCCATGTCAGCTCGAGTTTTGAGAGGGTCTGTACTGACATTGGAGAGCCGATGGAGATTGGGACGATGGCACCCCGCTCTCAGGAAAAAGACCGCAGATCTTCTGAAGGTTTGTGCTTTTATTGCGGGAAATCTGACCATTTTATTAAGAACTGTGTGCTTCGTATGAACAAAGAAAAAAAAAAGGTCAGTTACGCCCGTATTGCCTGTTTAAATTCTAAGGGGGTATTTCTTTCTGCTACTACTGCTGCTCAGGAAGAATTAATTGAATTTTGGATATTTGTGGATTGTGGTTCTACTCTGAATGTGATTGATGGGGGATTCTTGGAAAAACTTAAATTAAAACCCAAACCTTTGTCATCCCCTATTGCTGTGGTTTCTGTCGATGGCTCCCCCTTGAAGAGTGTTACTCACAAGGTCTGTGAATTTCCCCTCACTATTAATGGCATTTACAAAGAAAATTTGGATTTGGTGGTATTAAATAATTTGCTTTCTCCAGTAATTTTGGGGTTACCCTGGTTAAAATTGCACAATCCTGTACTGGATTGGTCTACCAATGAAATTAAGTTCTGGAGTCCTAAGTGTTATGACAAGTGTTGTAACGGGCGTATTGCTGCGGTGAAAAAAGGGGAATTACCTGTACCTATTCAGGATTTTTGGAGAGTTTTTTCTGAGGAGGAGTCACAAATATTGCCTCCCCATAGAGACTATGATTGTACCATTGAATTTGTCCCTGGAGCCACTCTTCCTAAAAGTCGTTTATTTAATCTTACTATTCCTGAGAGAAAGGCTTTGGAGGAATACATACAGACAAGCTTGGTCGCCGGTCACATTAGGCCTTCCAAGTCTCCTGTGGCTGTTGGATTTTTTTTTGTTAAAAAAAAATTGGGTCCCAAGTTTGTAGGGCCCTTTAAGGTGCTTCAGGTAGTTAACCAATCTGCTGTTAGGTTGGAGGTTCCTACCTCCTGGAAGATTAATCCGGTGTTTCATGTTTCTCTGTTGAAAAGAGCTTATGTGTCGGATGGAGACGTCTCTGCCACTGTTCCTCCGTTGGTGTAGGACGGGGAATACGAAATTTCCCGCATCCTAAATTCTAGACGGTATAGAGGGAGTTTGCAGTATCTCGTCACTTGGAAAGGTTTCGGACCCGAGGATAACTCATGGGTGAGGGCGGATGATATTTCTGCTTCCAGACTTGTCAGAGCGTTTCACAAGAGGTTTCCTGATAAGCCTGGGCCTAGGGGATCCGGAGGATCCTCATAGAAGAGGGGGTACTGTTAGAACTCTCCTGTTAGGTTTTTTCTATCTTGCTGGTCACATGACCTTGTTTGCCTATTTAATCCTGCTCTGCCCTCCTGGCCTTGCTGGACTTCATTGTAATTTCTGCTCTTAAGTTAGCCTGGTGCTTAGTTACCTATCTCAGTCAGTTTAGCTAGGTGTTCGGACCTTTATGTTCTATGTTGTGTGTTTGTCTTTTACTGCTACAATTTCTGCTAGGAGGTGCCCAACTTTATCCCAGTCCCTAGTTCTTGTAGGGATCCCTCCCTTGCATCTATAGGTCTTCGTACAGACAAGCCGAGGAATTTAGCGGGTCTGATCGCAGGATCAGGTTCCGCGTTACATCGTAGGGATCTAGCTTAGTTCTATTGTAGGGACAGATATCCTTTCTTTCCTTAGTGCTTATAGCAGATCATAACACAAGGGGCATTGACATTGTCTTTTTATTCCACTGCGACCTCCACCACTCTTACAAGGGGCATTGATATTGTCTTTTTAGTCCACTGCGAACTCCACCCCTCTCCAAGGGGCATTAAAACCATCTTGTTAAGCTACTCTGACCTCTACGTGCCTTCGAAGGGGCATTGATATTGTCTTTTTATTCAACTGTAACCTCCACCAATCTTCCAAGGGGCATTGATATTGTTTTTTTACTCCTCTGCGACCTCCACCACTCTGCCAGGGGGCAATAAAACTGTCTTGATAAGTTACTGTGACCACCACGTCTCATCCAAGGGGCGTTAAAACCGTCTGGTTATTCCACTCTGAAATCCCCAGCTCTTCTAAGGGGCATTATTATTGTCTTTTTATTCCACTGTAACCTCCACCACTCTTCCAAGGAGCATTGATATTGTCTTTTTATTCCACTGCGACCTTCACCAGTCCTCCAAGGGGCATTAAAACCATCTTATTAAGCTACTTTGACCTCCACGTCTCTTCCACAGGGCATTGGTATTGTCTTTTAATTCCACTGGAACATCCACCACTCTTAAAAGAAGCATTGATATTGTCTTTTTAATCCACTGCGACCTCCACCACTCTTCCAAGGGGCATTAAAACCGTATTGTTAAGGTACTGTGACCTCCACGTCTCTTCCAAGGTGCATTAAAATCGTAAATTGAAACCACTTTGAACTCCACAGCTCTTGCAAGGGGCATTGATATTGTCTTTTTATTCCACTACGACTTCCACAACTCTCCCAAGGTGCATTAAAAACATCTTGTTTAGCTACTGTAACGTCAATGTCTATTCCACGGTGCATTGATATTGTCTTTTTATACCACTGAATCCTCCACCACTCTTCCAAGGGGTATTGATAATTTCTTTTTATTCCACTGCGACTTCCACCTCTCTTCCAAGAGGCATTAAAACCATCTTGTTAAGCGACTGTGATGTCGAAGTCTCTTCCAAGGGGCATTAAAACCATCTGGTTAAACCACTCTGAACTCCACAGCTCTTCCAAGGGGCATTTGTATTGTCTCTTTATTCCACTATAACCTCCAGCACTCTTCTAAGGGGCATTGACATTGTCTTTTTATTCCACTGCGACCTCCACCACTCTTCCAAGCGGCATTAAGACCATCTTGTTAAGCTACAGTGACCTCCACAACTCTTCCACGGGGCATTGATATTGTCTTTTATTCCACTGTAACCTACACCACTCTTCCAAGGGGCATTGATATTGTCTTTTTATTCCACTGCGACCTCCACCACTCTTCCAAAGGGAATTGATATTGTCTTTTTAATCCACTGCGACCTCCTCCACTCTTCCAAGCGCATTAAAACAGTCTTGTTAAACTACTGTGACCTCCACTTCTCTTCCAAGGGGCATTAAAATCGTCTGGTTAAACCACTCTGAGCTCCACAGCTCTTCCAAGGGGCATTGATTTTTTTTTTTCCACTGTAACCTCCAAAACTCTTCCAAGGGGCATTGATTTTGTCTTTTTATTCCACTGCGACCTTAACCACTCTTCCAATGGGCATTGATATTGTCTTTTTAATCCACTGCGACCTCCACCAATCTTCCAAGGGGCATTAAAACGGTCTTGTTAAGCTACTGTGACATCGAAGTCTCTTCCAAGGGGCATTAAAACCATCTGGTTAAACCACTCTGAACTCCACAGCTCTTCCAAGGGGCATTTGTATTGTCTTTTTATTCCACTCTAACCTCCACCACTCTTCCAAGGTGTTAGAACTCTCTTGTTAGGTTTTTTCTATCTTGCTGGTCACATGACCTTGTTTGCCTATTTAATCCTGCTCCGCCCTCCTGGCCTTGCTGGACTTCATTGTAATTTCTACTCTTAAGTTAGCCTGTTGCTTAGTTACCTTTCTCAGTCAGTTTTGCTAGGTCTTCGGACCTTTATGTTGTATGTTGTGTGTTTGTGTTTTACTGCTACAATTTCTGCTAGGAGGTGCCCAACTTTATCCCAGTCCCTAGTTCTTGTAGGGATCCCTCCTTTGCATCTATAGGTCTTCGTACAAACAAGCCGAGGACTTTAGCGGGTCTGATCGCAGGATCAGGTTCCCCGTTACATCGTAGGGATCTAGCTTAGTTCTATTGTAGGGACAGATCTCCTTTCTTTCCTTAGTGCTTGTAGCAGATCATAACAGTAAGTCCAGCCCAAAAATTTCTCTAAGGAAAGACTTCCAGTTTCCATCATGGTGTTGGTTCAGGATTTGGCTCAACGCCTGCAGGGGCTCTCTCTGGAGGTTGCCGAGCTCCAACAACACGTGAGTAGCTGTTCTGGAGCACATTTTTTGGAGCCTAAGGTACGTTTGCCTGATTTATTCTTTGGTGATCAACAGCAATTTTTTCCTTTAAAAATGCTTTTATTGTATTTTCGTTTGAGACCCAGATCCTCTGGTGATGAATCACAGCGCATAGGGTTCATAATGTCACTTTTGCGCAAAGAACCTCAGGGATGGGCCTTTTCTCTCCAACCTAGTGATCCATGCTTTAGATCAGTGGATAGTTTTTTTTATGCTTTGGGTTTGTTGTATGATGATCCTGATCATGTCTCATCAGCTGAGACTGAATTAAGACATTTGGGGCAGGGATCAGGTAATGTGGAAAAATATTGTTCTCACTTCCGTCGGTGGTCTGCCCAGGTGGGGTGGAACGATTCAGCTTTGAAAAGTTTGTTTCTTGCAGGGCTAGGTGAAAGGGTTAAGGATTTGCTGATTGCTTATCCCACACCTGGAAACTTGCAGGAGGCTATGCAATTAGCTATACGGGTGGACAGGAGACTGCGTGCAAGGGTTAATGAAAGTAAATCCTCTGCCATATCAGCTCGAGTTTTGAGAGGGTCTGTACTGACATTGGAGAGCCGATGGAGATTGGGGCGATGGCACCCCGCTCTCAGGAAAAAGACCGCAGATCTTCTGAAGGTTTGTGCTTTTATTGCGGGAAATCTGACCATTTTATTAAGAACTGTGTGCTTCGTATGAACAAAGAAAAAAAAAAGGTCAGTTACGCCCATATTGCCTGTTTAAATTCTAAGGGGGTATTTCTTTCTGCTACTACTGCTGCTCAGGAAGAATTAATTGAATTTCGGATATTTGTGGATTGTGGTTCTACTCTGAATGTGATTGATGGGGGATTCTTGGAAAAACTTAAATTAAAACCCAAATCTTTGTCATCCCCTATTGCTGTGGTTTCTGTCGATGGCTCCCCCTTGAAGAGTGTTACTCACAAGGTCTGTGAATTTCCCCTCACTATTAATGGCATTTACAAAGAAAATTTGGATTTGGTGGTATTAAATAATTTGCTTTCTCCAGTAATTTTGGGGTTACCCTGGTTAAAATTGCACAATCCTGTACTGGATTGGTCTACCAATGAAATTAAGTTCTGGAGTCCTAAGTGTTATGACAAGTGTTGTAACGGGCGTATTGCTGCGGTGAAAAAAGGGGAATTACCTGTACCTATTCAGGATTTTTGGAGAGTTTTTTCTGAGGAGGAGTCACAAATATTGCCTCCCCATAGAGACTATGATTGTACCATTGAATTTGTCCCTGGAGCCACTCTTCCTAAAAGTCGTTCATTTAATCTTACTATTCCTGAGAGAAAGGCTTTGGAGGAGTACATACAGACAAGCTTGGCCGCCGGTCACATTAGGCTTTCCAAGTCTCCTGTGGCTGTTGGATTTTTTTTTGTTAAAAAAAAGGACGGCGGTTTACGTCCTTGTCTGGATTTTCGTGAGATTAATAAAATTACTGTACGCAATCCTTACCCACTGCCATTGATTCCTGATTTGTTTAACCAGTTAGTGGGGGCCAAGTGGTTCTCTAAAATTGATCTCCGGGGGGCATACAATTTGTTGTGCATGAAGGAGGGTGATGAATGGAAGACTGCTTTTAACACTCCTGTGGGTCATTTTGAGAACCTGGTTATGCCTTTTGGTTTTACCAATGCTCCAGCATTTTTTCAGAATCTTATTAATGACATCCTTAGACCTTTGATCGGCAAAAATGTGGTTGTGTATTTGGATGACATTTTGATTTATTCGCCTGATCTGGAGTCTCATTGGCGGAGCGTACGTGAGGTATTACAGTTATTAATTGACAATTCGCTTTTTGCTAAGCTGGAGAAATGTGAGTTTGCTGTACAGAGAATTAGTTTTTTGGGCTACATTATCTCCAGCGAGGGCTTTGAGATGGACCCTGTGAAGGTTCAGACAGTTCAGGAATGGCCTAGGCCTATTGGTTTGAAATCGATACAGAGGTTTTTGGGTTTCGCCAATTATTACAGAAAATTCTTTAAAAATTTTTCTATTATTGTCAAACCACTGACCGATCTCACCAGGAAAGGTGCTAATGCGGTTCAGTGGACTACTGAGGCCATTGAAGCTTTTGTGTTTCTAAAGGAGAGGTTCAGCTCTGCTCCCATCCTTATGCAGCCTGATGTGACTAAGCCATTTTTGGTTGAGGTTGATGCTTCTTCGGTGGGGGTCGGTGCGGTGTTGTCTCAGAAAAACAAGGATGGAGTACATCCCTGTGCTTTTTTTTCAAAAAAATTTTCTGAGACTGAACTTAATTATGATATTGGTAATCGGGAATTGCTGGCTATTAAACTCGCATTTGAACACTGGCGTCATTTCTTGGAAGGTGCTGAATTTCCCATTCACGTTTTCACTGATCATAAAAATCTGATCTATCTTGATGCTACCAAGAGCTTGAATGCCCGTCAGGATAGGTGGGCACTTTTTTTCTCGCGGTTTAATTTTTCCGTTACTTACATCCCGGGTACCAAGAATGTTAAAGCTGATGCTTTGTCTCGCAGCTTTTCTCCCATGGTCGGTGCTGAGGAGGAGGGGAGCATTTTACAAGAAGGTGTTGTGATTGCTGCATTGGACTCCGTTTTGGAAGATGAGATTCTTAAAGCACAGGAGAATGCCCCATCTAACACTCCCCATGGGAGGTTGTTTGTGCCTAGGACCTTTAGGAGAGATTTGTTTGTTGAGTGTCATGAGTCTCGGTTGGCAGGTCATCCAGGAATTTCTGAGACCAAGAGACTTGTGGGTCGCAGTTTTTGGTGGCCTGGATAGCAGAAGGAAGTCATTAAGTGGGTGCGTCAATGTACGGTGTGTGCTAGATCAAAGTCTTCACAAACTCCTGCAGCGGGGTTGCTTTGCCCTCTGGAGGTTCCTAGTGCACCTTGGACACATCTGGCTATGGACTTTATTACTGACCTTCCCCCCTCTGAGGGTTTCACAGTCATCTGGGTGGTCGTGGACCGTTTTAGCAAGATGTGTCACTTGGTTCCTTTCATCAAACTGCCCTGCGCTAAGACACTCGCTAAGGCCTTTGTCAAGGAAATTGTCAGACTACATGACGTTCCTACTGACATTGTTTCGGATAGGGGACCTCAGTTAGTGGCTCGTTTTTGGCGTGTTTTTTGTGACAGGTTGGGAGTTCATTTGTCTTTTTCATCCGGATATCATCCTGAGTCTAATGGCCAGACAGAAAGGAAGAATCAGGATGTTGAGCAGTTCTTGAGTTGTTTTGTGGCAGACATTCAGGAGGGGTGGTCTGAGTTTCTGCCACTTGCTGAGTTTGCTATTAACAACCATACATCCTCTTCTGCTGGTTGTTCGCCTTTTTTTGGTTGTTCTGGGAGACATCCGTCTTTTGGGTCATTCTCCAAATTGGTATCGGCTGTGCCTGAGGAGGAGAGTTTTTCCGGTGACTTGGAGAGAGTTTGGACGGATGTGCGTGGTAATCTTCAGGAGGCTAACAAAAAATCTAAGAGGTACTTTGATAGGAAACGGCAAGAGGTTTTGTTTGCTAATGGTGACATGGTTTGGTTGTCCTCTAAGAATCTGCGGTTGAGGATTCCTTCTAAAAAATTGGGTCCCAAGTTTGTAGGGCCCTTTAAGGTGCTTCAGGTAGTTAACCAATCTGCTGTTAGGTTGGAGGTTCCTACCTCCTGGAAGATTAATCCGGTGTTTCATGTTTCTCTGTTGAAAAGAGCTTATGTGTCAGATGGAGACGTCTCTGCCACTGTTCCTCCGGTGGTGGAGGACGGGGAATACGAAATTTCCCGCATCCTAAATTCTAGACGGTATAGAGGGAGTTTGCAGTATCTCGTCACTTGGAAAGGTTTCGGACCCGAGGATAACTCATGGGTGAGGGCGGATGATATTTCTGCTTCCAGACTTGTCAGAGCGTTTCACAAGAGGTTTCCTGATAAGCCTGGGCCTAGGGGATCCGGAGGATCCTCATAGAAGAGGGGGTACTGTTAGAACTCTCCTGTTAGGTTTTTTCTATCTTGCTGGTCACATGACCTTGTTTGCCTATTTAATCCTGCTCCGCCCTCCTGGCCTTGCTGGACTTCATTGTAATTTCTGCTCTTAAGTTAGCCTGGTGCTTAGTTACCTATCTCAGTCAGTTTAGCTAGGTGTTCGGACCTTTATGTTCTATGTTGTGTGTTTGTCTTTTACTGCTACAATTTCTGCTAGGAGGTGCCCAACTTTATCCCAGTCCCTAGTTCTTGTAGGGATCCCTCCCTTGCATCTATAGGTCTTCGTACAGACAAGCCGAGGACTTTAGCGGGTCTGATCGCAGGATCAGGTTCCGCGTTACATTGTAGGGATCTAGCTTAGTTCTATTGTAGGGACAGATATCCTTTCTTTCCTTAGTGCTTATAGCAGATCATAACACAAGGGGCATTGACATTGTCTTTTTATTCCACTGCGACCTCCACCACTCTTACAAGGGGCATTGATATTGTCTTTTTAGTCCACTGCGAACTCCACCCCTCTCCAAGGGGCATTAAAACCATCTTGTTAAGCTACTCTGACCTCTACGTGCCTTCGAAGGGGCATTGATATTGTCTTTTTATTCAACTGTAACCTCCATCAATCTTCCAAGGGGCATTGATATTGTTTTTTTACTCCTCTGCGACCTCCACCACTCTGCCAGGGGGCAATAAAACCGTCTTGATAAGTTACTGTGACCACCACGTCTCATCCAAGGGGCGTTAAAACCGTCTGGTTATTCCACTCTGAACTCCACAGCTCTTCTAAGGGGCATTATTATTGTCTTTTTATTCCACTGTAACCTCCACCACTCTTCCAAGGGGCATTGATATTGTCTTTTTATTCCACTGCGACCTTCACCAGTCCTCCAAGGGGCATTAAAACCATCTTGTTAAGCTACTGTGACCTCCACGTCTCTTCCACAGGGCATTGGTATTGTCTTTTAATTCCACTGGAACATCCACCACTCTTAAAAGAAGCATTGATATTGTCTTTTTAATCCACTGCGACCTCCACCACTCTTCCAAGGGGCATTAAAACCGTACTGTTAAGGTATTGTGACCTCCACGTCTCTTCCAAGGTGCATTAAAATCGTAAATTTAAACCACTTTGAACTCCACAGCTCTTGCAAGGGGCATTGATATTGTCTTTTTATTCCACTACGACTTCCACAAATCTCCCAAGGTGCATTAAAAACATTTTGTTTAGCTACTGTAACGTCCATGTCTATTCCACGGTGCATTGATATTGTCTTTTTATACCACTGAATCCTCCACCACTCTTCCAAGGGGTATTGATAATTTATTTTTATTCCACTGCGACTTCCACCTCTCTTCTAAGGGGCATTGATATTGTCTTTTTAATCCACTGCGACCTCCACCACTCTTCCAAGAGGCATTAAAACGGTCTTGTTAAGCTACTGTGACCTCCACATCTTTTACAAGGGGCATTAAAACCATCTGGTTAAACCACTCTGAACTCCACAGCTCTTCCAAGGGGCATTGATATTGTCTTTTTTATTCCACTGTAACCTCCACCATTCTTCCAAGGGGTATTGATATTGTCTTTTTAATGCACTGCGATCTCCACCACTCTTCCAAGGGGCATTAAAACCATCTGGTTAAAACACTCTAAACTCCATAGCTCTTTCAAGAGGCATTGATATTGTCTTTTTATTCCACTGTAACGTCCACCACTTTTCCTATGGGAATTGATATTGTCTTTTTATTAATATTATTATTATTATTATTATTTATTATTATAGCGCCATTTATTCCATGGCGCTTTACATGTGATAGGGATATACATAACAAAAGCATTTACATAATCTTAACAAAACGAGTCAGCGACTGGTACAGGAGGAGCGAGGACCCTGCCCGCGAGGGCTCACATTCTAGAAGGGATGGGTGAGGATACATTAGGTGAGGGTAGAGCTGGTCGTGCGGCAGTGGTTACTGCAGATTGTAGGCTTGTCGGAAGAGGTGGGTCTTCAGGTTTCGTTTGAAGGTTTCCATGGACGGGAATAGTCTGATGTGTTGGGGTAAAGAGTTTCAGAGTAGGGGGGATGCACGGGAGAAATCTTGTATACGATTGTGGGAGGAGGAGATAAGAGGGGAGTAGAGAAGGAGATCTTGTGAGGATCGGAGGTTGCGTGCAGGTAAGTACTGGGAGACTAGGTCACAGATGTATGGGGAAGACATGTTGTGGATGGCTTTGTATGCCATGGTTAGAGTTTTGTACTGGATTCTCTGGGCAATGGGGAGCCAGTGAAGAGATTGACAGAGAGGAGAGGCCGGGGAATAGAGGGGGGACAGGTGAATTAGTAGAGCAGCAGAGTTTAGGATAGATTGGAGAGGCGCAAGAGTGTTGTAAGGGAGGCCACGGAGCAAGAGGTTGCAGTAGTCGAGGCGGGAAATGATGAGGGCATGCACTAGTGTCTTTGCAGAGTCTTTGCTGAGGAATGCACGGATCCGGGAGATGTTTATGAGTTGGAGTCGGCAGGAAGTGGAAACGGCTTGGATATGTGGCTTGAAGGAGAGATCATACTCCACGGTTACTCCAAGGCAGCGTGCTTGTGGGACTGGGGAGAGTGAACAGCCACTGGCGTTGATGGCTAGGTCAGATTGGGGATGTGAATGAGAGGGTGGAAAGATGATGAACTCTGTTTTATCCATGTTGAGTTTTAGAAATCTGTCAGAGAAGAAGGATGACATGGCGGACAGACATTGTGGGATTTTGGTTAGTAGGGAGGAGATATCGGGTCCAGAGAGGTAGATCTGTGTGTCGTCAGCATAGAGGTGATACTGAAAACCGTGAGACTCTATGAGCTGTCCCAGGCCAAAGGTGTAGATGGAGAAGAGCAGAGGTCCTAGAACTGAACCTTGGGGGACACCGACAGATAGGAGGCGAGATGAGGAGCTGGTGCGTGAGTGGGAGATGCTGAATGTCCTGTCTGTTAAATATGAGGAGATCCAAGATAGAGCCAAGTCCGTGATGCAAAGAGATGAGAGAATCTGGAGTAAAAGTTAATGGTCCACTGTGTCAAAGGCGGATGACAGGCTCAGAAGGAGGAGGATGGAGTAGTGTCGCTTGGATTTGGCATTTAGTAGGTCATTGGTGACTTTGGTCAGGGCAGTTTCAGTCGAGTGATGCGGTCGGAAGCCAGATTGCAGGCGGTCGAAGAGGGAGCAGGAGGAGAGGTGGGAGGACAGTTCAAAGTGGACATGTTGTTCTAGTAGTTTTGAGGCAAAGGGGAGGAGTGATATGGGGCGGTAGCTAGTCAGAGAGGAAGGGTGAAGGGAGGGCTTTTTGAGGATGGGTGTGATTGCGGCATGTTTGAAACATGAAGGGAAGACACCGGTTGTTAGTGACAGATTGACGAGGTGGGTTAGGGTTGGGATGAAGACTGTGGTAAGGTTAGTGATGATGTGGGATGGGATTGGGTCAAGTTCGCAGGTGGTGAGGTGTGATTTGGAGAATAAAGAGGAGACTTGACCTTCTGTAATGGTGGAGAAGTGGGGTTTGGAAGAGGAGGGTTGAATAGATATGAGGAGGGGTTGTGTGGACTTTAGGCAAAAGTTTTGTCTGATGGTGTCAATCTTCTGTTTGAAGAATGAGGCAAAGTAGTCGGCTGAGATGAGAGAAGAGGGAGGAGGTGCTGGGGGACGAAGGAGAGAGTTTAAAGTGTTAAATAGATGTTTAGGGTTGTGAGATACGGAGGATATGAGAGATGAGAAGTAGGTTTGTTTTGCTGTAGTGAGTGCGGACTTGAAATTAGTGAGGGATTGCTTGAATGCGATGAAGTGCTCGATGGAGTGAGACCTTTTCCATCTCCGCTCCGCAACCCTGGAGGCCCGCCACAGTTCTTTAGTAAGTTTAGTGTGCCAGGGTTGCCTGTTGAATGTGCGAGATGTGGTGTGTGTGAGAGGGGCGATCGCGTCTAGAGCTGCAGCTATTGTGGTGTTTTATGAAGCAGCAGCAACGTCTGCATCGTGTATGGAATTTATGTCTGTAAGAGGGAGGAGGGATTCAGAGAGTGAGTGTAAGTCAAGGTGTTTGAGATTTCTGCGAGGGTGTGCAAGTTTGTGGAGTGGGGATTGTTGCCCCGGGGAGGGGAGAGAAGAGAATGTAAGTAGGCTGTGATCAGAGAGAGGGAGAGGTGAGTTAGAGAGGTTAGATAGGGAACAGAGGCGGGTGAAGATGAGGTCCAGTGTGTGGCTATCTTTGTGGGTGGGTGTGGAAGACCATTGAGTGAGTCCGAAGGAGGAAGTGAGAGATAGGAACTTAGAGACAGACGAGTGGGAAGTGTTAATGGGGATGTTGAAGTCACCCATTATGATAGTGGGGATGTCAGTGGAGAGGAAGTTGAGCAGCCAGGTGGTGAAGTGGACTAAGAAGGTGGTGGCTTGCCCTGGGGGTCGGTAAACGACTGCCAGTTGGAGGTTGGAGGGGGAATAGATGCGCACTCAGTGCACCTCAAAAGAGGGGAGTGTAACAGAGGGTGGCAGTGGGATTTGGGTGAAAGCGCAGTGTTCTGATAGGAGAAAACCTACGCCTCCGCCATGTTTGCCTTTGGGGCGGGGGGTGTGGGAAAGGTGGAATCCGCCATATGAAAGTGCAGCTGGGGAGGCTGTGTCAGAGGGGGTGAGCCAGGTTTCAGTGATGGCGAGGAAGGAAAGTTTGTTTGTAATGAAAAGATCGTGGATGAAGGAAAGTTTGTTGCAGACAGAGCGAGCGTTCCTTAGAGCTCCTGTTAGAGCAACTAAGGGAGTGGGGAATGGTTGGATGGGTATGAGCTTAGAAAGGTTGCGACAGTTTGTGGAAGGTCGTGGATAGGAGGAAGAAGTAACTGTGGGGATATGGTGTGGAGGACCAGGATTTGGAGTGATATCTCCAGCAGTGAGGAGGAGCAGAGAAAGTGTTAGCAGGTGGGAGCAAGAGAGAGCATGAGGTGGCTGTCTGTGTTTGGAGATCCAGAATTGAATGTTTAGGAATAATTTGGAGGAGGAGGTGAGATGAATGGGGAGGATGGAGGGAGAGATGAAGAGTTTCTTACTAGGTGTAGGTTTTGAGGGGTTACTAGAGAGTGGAGGACTATAGAGGAAAAAGTGAGAGCTAACAGAAACATAGTTAAAAGAGAGTAAGTGGTCAAAGTGTTGGTTACCTGACTCCTGCCCTGACTAACTGCCTCTGAAATAACTGCCACTTATCTCCGAAGCCACTTTGCACAAAAAGACAAGTGCACACCCCAGCACAAGTGCACCCCTTACAGAGCTTCTAAATATATAGGGCACATTAAACTATCAGATGAAGGGCATTGTGGGAGCTGCATATGCCTAAATTAGCAGCTGGTCGTCTCACCAGGAGATGGCTGGGTGATCAAACACAGAGCTAGGACTCTAGTCTCTGCAGTTTAGCACCTCTAAAAATCAGATAAGATCTATAGTGGGGAAGGGACAGACATATGTGGGTATTGAATGGAGTGGGACACATAAAGCAGAGAAGTTATGCAAAGCATGTACCAGTGAGGTGAATCAGCAAAGCAGAGCATTAGATTACAGCAGACACAGCAAGCAGAGAAGTTATGCAGAGCATGAACCAGTGAGGTGAATCAGCAAAGCAGAGCATTAGATTACAGCAGACACAGCAAGCAGAGAAGTTATGCAGAGCATGAACCAGTGAGGATATTCCACTGCGACCTCCACCACTCTTCCAAGGGGCATTGATATTGTCTTTTTATTCCACTGCGACCTCCGCCACTCTTCTAAAGGGCATTGATATTGTCTTTTATTCCACTGCGACCTCCACCACTCTGCCAAGGGGCATTAAAACCGTCTTGTTAAGCTACTGTGATGGCCACGTCTCTTCCACGGGGCATTGATATTGTCTTTTTATTCCACTGTAACCTCCACCACTCTTCCAAGAGGCAATGATATTGTCTTTTTATTCCACTGTAACCTTCCCCACTCTTCGAGGGGCATTGATATCGTCTTTTTATTCGACTGCGACCTCCACCACTCTTCCAAGGCTCATTGATATTGTCTTTTTAATCCACTGCGACCTCCACCACTCTTCCAAGGGGCATTAAAACCGTCTTGTTAAGCTACTGTGACCTCCACATCTCTTCCAAGGGGCACTAAAACCTTTTGGTTAAACCACTCTGTACTCCACAGCTCTTCCAAGGGGCATTGATATTGTCTTTTTATTTCACTGTAATTCCACCACTCTTTTAAGGGGTATTGATATTGTATTTTTATTCCACTGTGACCTCCACCACTCTTCCAAGGGGCATTAAAACCGTCTGGTTAAACCGCTCTGAGCTCCACAGCTCTTCCAAGGGGCATTGACATTGTCTTTTTATTCCATTGTAACCTTCTGCACTCTTCCAAGTGCATTGATATTGTCTTTTTATTCCACTGTAACCTCCACCACTCTTCCAAGAGGCATTGATATTGTCTTTTTAATCCACTGCGACCTCCATCACTCTTCCAAGAAGCATTGAAACCGTCTTCTTAAGCTACTGTGACCTCCATGTCTATTCCACGGTGCATTAAAACTTTCTGGTTAATCCACTGTAAACTCCACAGCTCTTCCAAGGGGCATTGATATTGTCTTTTTATTTTACTGCGACCTCCACCACTCTTCCAAGGGGCATTGATATTGTCTTTTTATTTAATTGGAACCTCCACCACTCTTCCAAGGGGCATTGATATTGTCTTTTTATTCCACTGTAACCTCCACCATTCTTCCAAGGGACATTGATATTGTCTTTTTATTCCACTGTAAACTCCACCACTCTTCCAAGGGGCATTGATATTGTCTTTTTATTCCACTGTATCCTCCACCACTCTTCCAAGGGGCATTGATATTGTCTTTTTATTCCACTGCGACCTCTAAAACTCCTCCAAGGGGCTTTAAAACAGTCTTGATAAGCTTCTGTGACCTCCACGTCTCTTCCAAGGGGCATTAAACCGCATGGTTAAACCACTCTCAACTCCACAGCTCTTCCAAGAGGCATTAATATTGTCTTTTTATTCAACTGTAACCTCCACCACTCTTCCAAGGGGATTTGATAGTCTTTTTAATCCACTGCGACCCCCACCACTCTTCCAAGGGGCATTAAAACCATCTTGTTAAGCCGCTGTGACCTCCACGTCCCTTCCACGGGTCATTGATATTGTCTTTTTTTTCCACTGCGACCTCCACCACTCTTCCAAGGGGATTTGATAGTCTTTTGATTCCACTGCGACCTCCAGCACTCTTCCAATTGGCATTAAAACCGTATTGTTAAGCTACTGTGACCTCCACGTCCCTTCCACGGGGCATTGATATTGTCTTTTTATTCTGCTCCAACCTCCACCACTCTTCCAAGGGCATTGATATTGTCTTTTTAATCCACTGCGACCTCCACCACTCTTCCAAGAGGCATTAAAACAGTCTTGATAAGCTACTGTGACCTCCACGTCTCTTCCAAGGGGCATTGATATTCTATTTTTATTCCACTGCGACCTTCACCCCTCTTCCAAGGAACATTGATATTGTCTTTTTTTTCCACTGTAACCTCCACCACTCTTCCAAGGGGCATTGATTTTGTCTTTTTAATCCACTGTGACCTCCATCACTCTTCCAAGAAGCATTAAAACGATCTTGTTTAGCTACTGTGACCTCCACATCTATTCAACGGTGCCTTAAAACCTTCTGGTTAAACCTCTGTGAACTCCACATCTCTTCCAAGTGGAATTGATATTGTCTTTTTATTCCACTGCGACCTCCACCACTCTTCTAAAGGGCATTGATATTGTCTTTTTAATCCACTGTGACCTCCACGTCTCTTCCAAGGGGCATTAAAATCGTCTGGTTAAACCACTCTGAACTCCACAGCTCTTCCAAGAGGCATTGACATTTTCTTTTTATTCGACTGCAACCTCCATCACTCTTCGAAGGGGCATTAAAACCGTCTTCTTAAGATTATGTGACCTCCACGTCTCTTCCAAGGGGCATTAAAACCGTCAATTTAAGCCACTCTGAACTCCACAGCTCTTGAAAGAGGCATTGATATTGTCTTTTTATTCCACTGTCACCTCCACCACTCTTCCAAGGGGCTTTGATTTTGTCTTTTTAATCCACTGCGACCTCCATCAGTCTTCCAAGAAGCATTAAAACCATCTTGTTTAGCTACTCTGACCTCCACGTCTATTCCACGGCGCCTTAAAACCTTCTGGTTAAACCACTGTGTACTCCACAGCTCTTCCAAGGGGCATTGATAATGTCTTTTTATTCCACTGTAACCTCCAACACTCTTCCAAGGGGCATTGATTATGTCCTTTTATTTTACTGCGACCTCCACCAGTCTTCCAAGGGGCATTAATATTGTTTTTTTACTCCACTGCGACCTCCGCCACTCTTCCAAGGGTCATTGATATTGTCTTTTTATTCCACTGTAACCTCCACCACTTTTCCAAGGGGCATTGATATTGTCTTTTTATTCCACAGCGACCTCCACCTCTCTTCCAAGGGGCATTAAAACCATCTTGTTAAGCTACTGTGACCTCCAAGTCTCTTCCACGAGGCACTGATATTGTCTTTTTATTCCACTGCGACCTACACATCTCTTCCAAGGGGAATTGATATTGTCTTTTTATTCCACTGCGACCTCCACCACTTTTCTAAGGGGCATTGATATTGTCTTTTTAATCCACTGCGACCTCCACCACTCTTCCAAGGGGCATTAAAACAGTCTTGATAAGCTACTGTGATCTCCAAGTCTCTTCCAAGGGGCAATAAACCGTCTGGTTCAACCACTCTGTACTCCACAGCTCTTCCAAGAGGCATTGACATTTTCTTTTTATTCGACTGTAACCTCCATCACTCTTCCAAAGGGATTAAAACCGTCTTCTTAAGATACTGTGACCTCCAAGTCTCTTCCAAGCAGCATTAAAACGGTCAATTTAAACCACTCTGAACTCCACAGGTCTTGCAAGAGGCATTGATATTGTCTTTTTATTCCACTGTAACCTCCACCACTCTTCCATTGGCCATTGATTTTGTCTTTTTAATCCACTGCGACCTCCATCACTCTTCCAAGAAGCATTAAAACCATCTTGTTTAGCTACTGTGACCTCCACGTCTATTCCACGGCGCCTTAAAACCTTCTGGTTAAACCACTGTGTACTCCACAGCTCTTCCAAGGGGCATTGATAATGTCTTTTTATTCCACTGTAACCTCCAACACTCTTCCAAGGGGCATTGATTATGTCTATTTATTTTACTGCGACCTCCACCACTCTTCCAAGGGGCATTAATATTGTCTTTTTATTCCACTGCGACCTCCACCACTCTTCCAAGGATCATTGATATTGTCTTTTTATTCCACTGTAACCTCCACCACTCTTCCAAGGGGCATTGATATTGTCTTTTTATTCCACAGCGACCTCCTCCTCTCTTCCAAGGGGCATTAAAACCATCTTGTTAAGCTACTGTGACCACCAAGTCTCTTCCACGAGGCACTGATATTGTCTTTTTATTCCACTGCGACCTACACATCTCTTCCAAGGTGAATTGATATTGTCTTTTTATTCCACTGCGACCTCCACCACTTTTCTAAGGGTCATTGATATTGTCTTTTTAATCCACTGCGACCTCCACCACTCTTCCAAGGGGCATTAAAACAGTTTTGATAAGCTATTGTGACCTCCACGTCTCTTCCAAGGGGCATTAAACCGTCTGGTTCAACCACTCTGTACTCCACAGCTCTTCCAAGAGGCATTGATATTGTCTTTTTATTCGACTGTAACCTCCACCACTCTTCCAAGGGGCATTGATATTGTCTTTTTATTTAATTGGAACCTCCACCACTCTTCCAAGGGGCATTGATATTGTCTTTTTATTCCACTGTAACCTCCACCATTCTTCCAAGGGACATTGATATTGTCTTTTTATTCCACTGTAAACTCCACCACTCTTCCAAGGGGCATTGATATTGTCTTTTTATTCCACTGTATCCTCCACCACTCTTCCAAGGGCCATTGATATTGTCTTTTTATTCCACTGCGACCTCTAAAACTCCTCCAAGGGGCTTTAAAACAGTCTTGATAAGCTTCTGTGACCTCCACGTCTCTTCCAAGGGGCATTAAAACCGCATGGTTAAACCACTCTCAACTCCACAGCTCTTCCAAGAGGCATTGATATTGTCTTTTTATTCAACTGTAACCTCCACCACTCTTCCAAGGGGATTTGATAGTCTTTTTAATCCACTGCGACCCCCACCACTCTTCCAAGGGGCATTAAAACCATCTTGTTAAGCCGCTGTGACCTCCACGTCCCTTCCACGGGTCATTGATATTGTCTTTTTTTTCCACTGCGACATCCACCACTCTTCCAAGGGGATTTGATAGTCTTTTGATTCCACTGCGACCTCCAGCACTCTTCCAATTGGCATTAAAACCGTATTGTTAAGCTACTGTGACCTCCACGTCCCTTCCACGGGGCATTGATATTGTCTTTTTATTCTGCTCCAACCTCCACCACTCTTCCAAGGGCATTGATATTGTCTTTTTAATCCACTGCGACCTCCACCACTCTTCCAAGAGGCATTAAAACAGTCTTGATAAGCTACTGTGACCTCCACGTCTCTTCCAAGGGGCATTGATATTCTATTTTTATTCCACTGCGACCTTCACCCCTCTTCCAAGGAACATTGATATTGTCTTTTTTTTCCACTGTAACCTCCACCACTCTTCCAAGGGGCATTGATTTTGTCTTTTTAATCCACTGTGACCTCCATCACTCTTCCAAGAAGCATTAAAGCGATCTTGTTTAGCTACTGTGACCTCCACATCTATTCAACGGTGCCTTAAAACCTTCTGGTTAAACCTCTGTGAACTCCACATCTCTTCCAAGTGGAATTGATATTGTCTTTTTATTCCACTGCGACCTCCACCACTCTTCTAAAGGGCATTGATATTGTCTTTTTAATCCACTGCGACCTCCACCACTCTTCCAAGGGGCATTAAAACAGTCTTGATAAGCTACTGTGACCTCCACGTCTCTTCCAAGGGGCATTAAAATCGTCTGGTTAAACCACTCTGAACTCCACAGCTCTTCCAAGAGGCATTGACATTTTCTTTTTATTCGACTGCAACCTCCATCACTCTTCGAAGGGGCATTAAAACCGTCTTCTTAAGATTATGTGACCTCCACGTCTCTTCCAAGGGGCATTAAAACCGTCAATTTAAGCCACTCTGAACTCCACAGCTCTTGAAAGAGGCATTGATATTGTCTTTTTATTCCACTGTCACCTCCACCACTCTTCCAAGGGGCTTTGATTTTGTCTTTTTAATCCACTGCGACCTCCATCAGTCTTCCAAGAAGCATTAAAACCATCTTGTTTAGCTACTCTGACCTCCACGTCTATTCCACGGCACCTTAAAACCTTCTGGTTAAACCACTGTGTACTCCACAGCTCTTCCAAGGGGCATTGATAATGTCTTTTTATTCCACTGTAACCTCCAACACTCTTCCAAGGGGCATTGATTATGTCCTTTTATTTTACTGCGACCTCCACCAGTCTTCCAAGGGGCATTAATATTGTTTTTTTACTCCACTGCGACCTCCGCCACTCTTCCAAGGGTCATTGATATTGTCTTTTTATTCCACTGTAACCTCCACCACTTTTCCAAGGGGCATTGATATTGTCTTTTTATTCCACAGCGACCTCCACCTCTCTTCCAAGGGGCATTAAAACCATCTTGTTAAGCTACTGTGACCTCCAAGTCTCTTCCACGAGGCACTGATATTGTCTTTTTATTCCACTGCGACCTACACATCTCTTCCAAGGGGAATTGATATTGTCTTTTTATTCCACTGCGACCTCCACCACTTTTCTAAGGGGCATTGATATTGTCTTTTTAATCCACTGCGACCTCCACCACTCTTCCAAGGGGCATTAAAACAGTCTTGATAAGCTACTGTGATCTCCAAGTCTCTTCCAAGGGGCAATAAACCATCTGGTTCAACCACTCTGTACTCCACAGCTCTTCCAAGAGGCATTGACATTTTCTTTTTATTCGACTGTAACCTCCATCACTCTTCCAAAGGGATTAAAACCGTCTTCTTAAGATACTGTGACCTCCAAGTCTCTTCCAAGCAGCATTAAAACCGTCAATTTAAACCACTCTGAACTCCACAGGTCTTGCAAGAGGCATTGATATTGTCTTTTTATTCCACTGTAACCTCCACCACTCTTCCATTGGCCATTGATTTTGTCTTTTTAATCCACTGCGATCTCCATCACTCTTCCAAGAAGCATTAAAACCATCTTGTTTAGCTACTGTGACCTCCACGTCTATTCCACGGCGCCTTAAAACCTTCTGGTTAAACCACTGTGTACTCCACAGCTCTTCCAAGGGGCATTGATAATGTCTTTTTATTCCACTGTAACCTCCAACACTCTTCCAAGGGGCATTGATTATGTCTATTTATTTTACTGCGACCTCCACCACTCTTCCAAGGGGCATTAATATTGTCTTTTTATTCCACTGCGACCTCCACCACTCTTCCAAGGATCATTGATATTGTCTTTTTATTCCACTGTAACCTCCACCACTCTTCCAAGGGGCATTGATATTGTCTTTTTATTCCACAGCGACCTCCTCCTCTCTTCCAAGGGGCATTAAAACCATCTTGTTAAGCTACTGTGACCACCAAGTCTCTTCCACGAGGCACTGATATTGTCTTTTTATTCCACTGCGACCTACACATCTCTTCCAAGGTGAATTGATATTGTCTTTTTATTCCACTGCGACCTTCACCACTTTTCTAAGGGTCATTGATATTGTCTTTTTAATCCACTGCGACCTCCACCACTCTTCCAAGGGGCATTAAAACAGTTTTGATAAGCTATTGTGACCTCCACGTCTCTTCCAAGGGGCATTAAACCGTCTGGTTCAACCACTCTGTACTCCACAGCTCTTCCAAGAGGCATTGATATTGTCTTTTTATTCGACTGTAACCTCCACCACTCTTCCAAGGGGCATTGATATTGTCTCTGTTTTCCACTGCGACCTCCACCACTCTTTCAAGGGGCTTTGATATTGTCTTTTTTATCCACTGCGACCTCCATCACTCTTCCAATGGGCATTAAAACCGTCTTGTTATGCTACTGTGACCTCCACGTCCCTTCCACAGGTCATTGATATTGCCTTTCTATTCCATTGCGACCTCCACCACTCTTCCAAGGGGCATTAAAACCGTCTTATTAAGCTACTGTGACCTCCAAGTCTCTTCCAAGGGGAATTAAAACAGTCTGGTTAAACCGCTCTGAGCTCCACTGCTCTTCCAAGGGGCATTGACAATGTCTTTTTACTCCATTGTAACCTTCTGCACTCTTCCAAGTGCATTGATATTGTCTTTTTATTCCTCTGCAACGTCCACAACTCTTCCAAGGGGCATTAAAACCATCTTGTTAATCTACTGTGACCTCCAACTTTCTTACACAGGGCATTGATATTGTCTTTTATTCCACTGTAACCTCCACCACTCTTCCAAGGGGCATTGATATTGTCTTTTTATTCCACTGTAACCTCCACCAATCTTCCAAGGGGCATTGATATTGTCTTTTAATTCCACTGCGACCTCCACCAATCTTCTAAGGGGCATTGATATTGTCTTTTAAATCCACAACGATCTACACCACTCTTCCAAGGGGCATTAAAACAGTCTTGTTAAGCTACTGTGACCTCCTCGTCTCTTCCAAGGGGCATTAAAAGCGTCTGGTTAAACACTCTGAACTCCACAGCTCTTACAAGAGGCATTGATATTGTCTTTTCATTCGACTGTAACATCCACCACTCTTCCAAGCGGCATTGATATTGTCTTTTTATTCCACTGTAACCTCCACCACTCTTCCAAGGGGCATTGATTTTGTCTTTTTAATCCACTGCAACCTCCATCTCTCTTCCAAGAAGCATTAAAACCGTCTTATTTAGCTACTGTGACCTCCACGTCTATTCCACGGTGCCTTAAAATCTTCTGGTTAAACCACTGTGAACTCCACAGCTCTTCCAAAGGGCATTGATATTGTCTTTTTATTCCACTGTAACCTCCACCACTCTTCCAAGAGGCATTGATATTGTATTTTTGTTTTACTGCGACCTCCACCACTCTTCCAAGGGGCATTAATATTGTCTTTTTATTCCACTGCGACCTCCACCACTCTTCCAAGGGTCATTGATATTGTCTTTTTATTCCACTGTAACCTCCACCAATTTTCCAAGGGGCATTGATATTGTCTTTTTATTCCACTGTAACCTCCACCACTCTTCCAAGGGGCATTAAAACCATCTTGTTAAGCTACTGTGACCTCCACGTCTCTTCCAAGGGGCATTAAAACCGTCAATTTAAACAACTCTGAACTCCACAGCTCTTGCAAGAGGCATTGATATTGACTTTTTATTCCACTGTAACCTCCACCACTCTTCCAAGGGGCATTGATTTTGTCTTTTTAATCCACTGCTACCTCCATCACTCTTCCAAGAAGCATTAAAACCATTTTATTTAGCTACTGCGACCTCCACGTCTCTTCCAAGGGGCATTAAAACAGTCTGGTTAAACACTCTGAACTCCACAGCTCTTACAAGAGGCATTGATATTGTCATTTTATTCGACTGTAACATCCACCACTCTTCCAAGCGGCATTGATATTGTCTTTTTATTCAACTTCGACCTCCACCACTCTTCCAAGGGGCATTGATATTGTCTATTTAATCAACTGCGACCTCCACCTCTCTTCCAAGGGGCATTAAAACCGTCTTGAGAAGCTACTGTGACCTCCACGTCCCTTCCACGGGGCATTGATATTGTCTTTTTATTCCACTGCGACCTTCACCACTCTTCCAAGGGGCATTGATATTGTCTTTTTAATCCACTGCGACCTCCACCACTCTACAAAGGGGCATTGATATTGTCTTTTTAACCCACTGTGACCTCCACGTCTCTTCAAAGTGGCATTAAAACCGTCAATTTAAACCACTCTGAACTCCACAGCTCTTCCAAGTAGCACTGGTATTGTCTTTTTATTCCACTCTAACCCCCACCCCTCTTCCAATGGGCATTGACATTGTCTATTTATTCCACTGCGAACTCCACCACTCTTCCAAGGGGCATTAAAACCATCTTGTTAAGCTACAGTGACCTCCACAACTCTTCCATGGGTCATTGATATTGTCTTTTTATTACACTCTAACCTCCACCACTCTTCCAAGGGACATTGATTTTGTCTTTTTATTCCTCTGCTACTTCTACCACTCTTCCAATGGGCATTGATATTGTCTTTTTAATCCACTGCAACCTCCACCACTCTTCCAAGGGGCATTAATGCAGTCTAGTTAAGCTACTGTCACGTCCATGTCTATTCCACGGGGCATTGATATTGTCTTTTTATTCCTCTGTAACCTCCACCACTCTTCCAAGTGGCATTGACATTGTCTTTTTATTCCACTGCGACTTGCAGCTCTCTTCTAAGGGGCATTGATTTTGTCTTTTTAATCCACTTCGACCTCCACCACTCTTCCGAGGGGCATTAAACCAGTCTTGTTAAGCTACTGTGACCTCCACGTCTCTTCCAAGGGGCATTAAAACCGTCTGGTTAAACTGCTCTGAACTTCACAGCTCTTCCAAGGGGCATTGATATTGTCTTTTTCTTCCACTGTAACCTCCACCTCTCTTCCAAGGGGCATTGATTTTGTCTTTTTATTCCACTGTGACCTCCTCCACTCTTCCAGTGGGCATTGTTATTGTCTTTTTAATCCGCTGCAACCTCCACCACTCTTCCAAGGGGCATTAAAACCATCTTGTTAAGCTACTGTGACCTCCACGTCCCTTCCACGGGGCATTGATATTGTCTTTTTATTCCACTGCGACCTCCACCACTCTTCCAAGGGGCATTGATATTGTCTTTTTAATCCACTGCGAGCTCCAACACTCTTACCAGGGGCATAAAAACCGTCTTGTTATGCTACTGTGACGTCAACTTCTCTTCCAAGGGGCATTAAATCCATCTGGTTAAACCACTCTGAACTCCACAGCTCTTCCAAGGGGCATTTGCATTGTCTTTTTTTTCCACTCTAACCTCCACCAATCTTCCAAGGGGCATTGATATTGTTTTTTTTATTCCACTGCGACCTCCACCACTCTTCCAAGGGGCATTAAAACCATCTTGTTAAGTTACTGTGACCTCCACGTCTCTTCCAAGGAGCATTAAAACCGTTTGGTTTTACCACTCTGAACTCCACAGCTCTTCCAAGGGGCAATATTATTGTCTTTTTATTCCACTGTAACCTCCACCATTCTTCCAAGGGGCATTGATATTGTCTTTTTATTCCACTGCGACCTCCACCAGTCTTCCAAGGGGCATTCATATTGTCTTTTTAATCCACTGCGACCTCCACCACTCTTCCAAGAGGCATTAAAACCATCTTGTTAAGCTACTGTGACCTCCACGTCTCTTCCACTTGGCATTGATATTGTCTTTTTATTATACTGTAACCTCCACCACTGTTCCAAGGGGCATTGATATTGTCTTTTTATTCCACTGTAACCTCAATCACTCTTCCAAGGGGCATTGATATTGTCTTTTCATTCAATTGTATCCCCCACCACTCTTCCAAGGGGCATTGATATTGTCTTTTTATTCCACTGCGACCACCACCACTCTTCCAAGGGGCATTCATATTGTCTTTTTAATCCATTGCGACCTCCACCACTCTTCCAAGGGGCATTAAAACAGTATTGTTAAGCTACTGTCACCTCCACGTCCCTTCCAAGGGGCATTAAAACCGTCAATTTAAACCACTCTGAACTCCACAGCTCTTGCAAGGGGCATTGATATTGTCTTTTTATTCCAATGTAACCTCCAGCACTCTTCCAAGGGGCATTGATATTGTCTTTTTATTACACTCCAACTTCCAACCCTCTTCCAAGGGGCATTAAAACCGTCTTGTTAAGCTTTTGTGACCTCCACGTCTCTTTCACGGGGCATTGATATTGTCTTTTCATTCCACTACGACTTCCACCACTCTCCCAAGGTGCATTAAAAACATCTTGTTTAGCTACTGTAACGTCCATGTCTATTCCACTGGGCATTGATATTGTCTTTTTATTCCACTGTATCCTCCACCACTCTTCCAAGGGGTATTGATATTGTCTTTTTATTCCACTGCGACTTCCACCTCTCTTCTAAGGGGCATTTATATTGTCTTTTTAATCCACTGCGACCTTCACCACTCTTCCAAGAGGCATTAAAATAGTCTTGTTAAGCTACTGTGACCTCCACATCTCTTCCAAGGGGCATTAAAACCATCTGGTTAAACCACTCTGAACTCCACAGCTCTTCCAAGGGGCATTGATATTGTCTTTTTTATTCCACTGTAACCTCCACCATTCTTCCAAGGGGTATTGATATTGTCTTTTTAATGCACTGCGACCTCCACCACTCTTCCAAGGGGAATTAAAACCATGTGGTTAAACCACTCTGAACTCCATAGCTCTTTCAAGAGGCGTTGATATTGTCTTTTTATTTCAATGTAACCTCCACCATTCTTTCAAGGGGGATTGATATTGTCTTTTTATTCCAATGCGACCGCCACCACTCTTCCAAGGGGCATTAAAACTGTCTTGTTAAGCTACTGTGACCTCCACCAGTCTTCCAAGGGGCATTCATATTGTCTTTTTAATCCACTGCGACCTCCACCACTCTTCCAAGAGGCATTAAAACCATCTTGTTAAGCTACTGTGACCTCCACGTCTCTTCCACTTGGCATTGATATTGTCTTTTTATTATACTGTAACCTCCACCACTGTTCCAAGGGGCATTGATATTGTCTTTTTATTCCACTGTAACCTCAATCACTCTTCCAAGGGGCATTGATATTGTCTTTTCATTCAATTGTATCCCCCACCACTCTTCCAAGGGGCATTGATATTGTCTTTTTATTCCACTGCGACCACCACCACTCTTCCAAGGGGCATTCATATTGTCTTTTTAATCCATTGCGACCTCCACCACTCTTCCAAGGGGCATTAAAACAGTATTGTTAAGCTACTGTCACCTCCACGTCCCTTCCAAGGGGCATTAAAACCGTCAATTTAAACCACTCTGAACTCCACAGCTCTTGCAAGGGGCATTGATATTGTCTTTTTATTCCAATGTAACCTCCAGCACTCTTCCAAGGGGCATTGATATTGTCTTTTTATTACACTCCAACTTCCAACCCTCTTCCAAGGGGCATTAAAACCGTCTTGTTAAGCTTTTGTGACCTCCACGTCTCTTTCACGGGGCATTGATATTGTCTTTTCATTCCACTACGACTTCCACCACTCTCCCAAGGTGCATTAAAAACATCTTGTTTAGCTACTGTAACGTCCATGTCTATTCCACTGGGCATTGATATTGTCTTTTTATTCCACTGTATCCTCCACCACTCTTCCAAGGGGTATTGATATTGTCTTTTTATTCCACTGCGACTTCCACCTCTCTTCTAAGGGGCATTTATATTGTCTTTTTAATCCACTGCGACCTTCACCACTCTTCCAAGAGGCATTAAAATAGTCTTGTTAAGCTACTGTGACCTCCACATCTCTTCCAAGGGGCATTAAAACCATCTGGTTAAACCACTCTGAACTCCACAGCTCTTCCAAGGGGCATTGATATTGTCTTTTTTATTCCACTGTAACCTCCACCATTCTTCCAAGGGGTATTGATATTGTCTTTTTAATGCACTGCGACCTCCACCACTCTTCCAAGGGGAATTAAAACCATGTGGTTAAACCACTCTGAACTCCATAGCTCTTTCAAGAGGCGTTGATATTGTCTTTTTATTTCAATGTAACCTCCACCATTCTTTCAAGGGGGATTGATATTGTCTTTTTATTCCAATGCGACCGCCACCACTCTTCCAAGGGGCATTAAAACTGTCTTGTTAAGCTACTGTGACCTCCTTCAGTCTTCCAAGGGGCATTCATATTGTCTTTTTAATCCACTGCGACCTCCACCACTCTTCCAAGAGGCATTAAAACCATCTTGTTAAGCTACTGTGACCTCCACGTCTCTTCCACTTGGCATTGATATTGTCTTTTTATTATACTGTAACCTCCACCACTGTTCCAAGGGGCATTGATATTGTCTTTTTATTCCACTGTAACCTCAATCACTCTTCCAAGGGGCATTGATATTGTCTTTTCATTCAATTGTATGCCCCACCACTCTTCCAAGGGGCATTGATATTGTCTTTTTATTCCACTGCGACCACCACCACTCTTCCAAGGGGCATTCATATTGTCTTTTTAATCCATTGCGACCTCCACCACTCTTCCAAGGGGCATTAAAACAGTATTGTTAAGCTACTGTCACCTCCACGTCCCTTCCAAGGGGCATTAAAACCGTCAATTTAAACCACTCTGAACTCCACAGCTCTTGCAAGGGGCATTGATATTGTCTTTTTATTCCAATGTAACCTCCAGCACTCTTCCAAGGGGCATTGATATTGTCTTTTTATTACACTCCAACTTCCAACCCTCTTCCAAGGGGCATTAAAACCGTCTTGTTAAGCTTTTGTGACCTCCACGTCTCTTTCACGGGGCATTGATATTGTCTTTTCATTCCACTACGACTTCCACCACTCTCCCAAGGTGCATTAAAAACATCTTGTTTAGCTACTGTAACGTCCATGTCTATTCCACTGGGCATTGATATTGTCTTTTTATTCCACTGTATCCTCCACCACTCTTCCAAGGGGTATTGATATTGTCTTTTTATTCCACTGCGACTTCCACCTCTCTTCTAAGGGGCATTTATATTGTCTTTTTAATCCACTGCGACCTTCACCACTCTTCCAAGAGGCATTAAAATAGTCTTGTTAAGCTACTGTGACCTCCACATCTCTTCCAAGGGGCATTAAAACCATCTGGTTAAACCACTCTGAACTCCACAGCTCTTCCAAGGGGCATTGATATTGTCTTTTTTATTCCACTGTAACCTCCACCATTCTTCCAAGGGGTATTGATATTGTCTTTTTAATGCACTGCGACCTCCACCACTCTTCCAAGGGGAATTAAAACCATGTGGTTAAACCACTCTGAACTCCATAGCTCTTTCAAGAGGCGTTGATATTGTCTTTTTATTTCAATGTAACCTCCACCATTCTTTCAAGGGGGATTGATATTGTCTTTTTATTCCAATGCGACCGCCACCACTCTTCCAAGGGGCATTAAAACTGTCTTGTTAAGCTACTGTGACCTCCACGTGTCTTCCACGGGTCATTGATATTGTCTTTTTAATCCACTGTGACCTCCACACCTTTTCCAAGGGGCATTAAAACCGTCTTGTTAATCTACTGTGACCTCCACGTCTCTTCCAAGGGGCAATAAAACCATGTGGTTAAACCACTCTGAACTCCGCAACTTTTCCAAGGGGCATTGATATTGTCTTTTTATTCCACTCTAACCTCCACCACTCTTCCAAGGGGCATTGACATAGTCTTTTTATTCCACTGCGACCTCCATCATTCTTCCAAGGGGCATTGATATCGTCTTTTTATTCCACTGCCACCTCCACCCCTCTTCCAAGGGGCATTGATATTGTCTTTTTAATCCACTGCGACCTCCACCACTTTTCCAAGGGTCATTAAAAACGTCTTTTTAAGCTACTGTGACCTCCACATCACTTCCAATGGGCATTAAAACCGTCTGGTTAAACAACTCTGAACTCCACAGCTCTTCCAAGGGGCATTGGTATTGTCTTTTTATTCCACTCTAACCTCCACCACTCTTCCAAAGGGCAATGACAGTGTTTTTTTATTCCACTGCGACCTCCACCACTCTTGCAAAGGGCATTCATATTGTCTTTTTAATACACTGCGACCTCCACCACTCTTCCAAAGGGCATTAAAACCATCTTGTTAAGCCACTGTGACCTCCAGGTCTCTTCCTCCGTGCACTGATATTGTCTTTTTATTCCACTGCGACCTCCACCACTCTTCCTCATGGCATTCATATTGTCTTTTTAATCCATTGCAACCTCCACCACTCTTCCATGTGGCATTAAAACCGTCTTGTTAAGCTACTGTGACCTCCACGTCTCTTCCAAGAGGCATTAAAACCGTATGGTTAAACCAATCTGAACTCCACAGATCTTCCAAGGGGCATTGATATTGTCTTTTTATTCCACTGTACCCTCCACCACTCTTCCAAGGGGCATTGATATTGTCTTTTTATTCCACTGCGACCTCCACCACTTTTCCAAGGGGCATTAGAACCGTTTGGTTAAACAACTCTGAACTCCACAGCTCTTCCAAGGGGCATTGGTATTGTCTTTTTATTCCACTCTAACCTCCACCACTCTTCCAAGGGGCAATGACAGTGTTTTTTTATTCCACTGCGACCTCCACCATTCTTCCAAGGGGCATTAAAACTGTCTTGTTATGCTACAGTGACCTGCACATCTCTTCCACGGGGCATTGATATTGTTTTTGAATTCCACTGTAACCTCCACCACGCTACCAAGGGGCATTGATATTGTATTTTTATTCCACTGCGACCTCCACCACTCTTGCAAAGGGCATTGATATTGTCTTTTTAATACACTGCGACCTCCACCACTCTTCCAAAGGGCATTAAAACCATCTTGTTAAGCCACTGTGACCTCCAGGTCTCTTCCTCCGTGCACTGATATTGTCTTTTTATTCCACTGCGACCTCCACCACTCTTCCTCATGGCATTCATATTGTCTTTTTAATCCATTGCAACCTCTACCACTCTTCCATGTGGCATTAAAACCGTCTTGTTAAGCTACTGTGACCTCCACGTCTCTTCCAAGGGGCATTAAAACCGTATGGTTAAACCAATCTGAACTCCACAGATCTTCCAAGGGGCATTGATATTGTCTTTTTATTCCACTGTATCCTCCACCACTCTTCCAAAGGGCATTGATATTGTCTTTTTATTCCACTTCGACCTCCACCACTCTTCCAAGGGGCATTAAAGCAGTCTTGTTAATCTACTGTGACCTCCACGTCTCTTCCAAGGGGCATTAAGACCGTCAATTTAAACCACTCTCAACTCCACAGCTCTTGCAAGGGACTTTGATATTGTTTTTTATTCCACTGTAACCTCCAGCACTCTTCATAGCGGCATTGATATTGTCTTTTTATTCCACTGCGACTTTCACCTCTCTTAGAAAGGACATTAAAACCGTCGTGTTAAGTTACTGTGACATCCACGTCTCTTTCACGGGGCATTGATATTGTCTTTTTATTCCACTGTAAACTACACCACTCTTTCAAGGGGCATTGATATTGTCTTTTTAATCCACTGCGACCTCCACCACTCTTCCAAGAGGCATTAAAACAGTCTTGCTAAGCTACTGTGACCTCCACATCTCTTCCAAGGGGCATTAAAACCGTCTGGTTAAACCACTCTGAACTCCACAGCTCTTCCAATGTGCATTGATATTGTCTTTTTATTCCACTGTAACCTCCACCATTCTTCCAAGGGGTATTGATATTGTCTTTTTAATGCACTGCGACCTCTACAACTCTTCCAAGGGGCATTAAAACCATCTGGTTAAACCACTCTGAACTCCATAGCTTTTTCAAGAGGCATTGATATTGTCTTTTTATTTCACTGTAACCACCACCACTCTTTCAAGGGGCATTGATATTGTCTTTTTATTCCACTGCGACCTCCACCACTCTTCCAAGGGGCATTAAAACTGTCTTGATAAGCTACTGTGACCTCCACGTGTCTTCCACGTGGCATTGATATTGTCTTTTTAATCCTCTATGACCTCCACCACTTTTCCAAGGGGCATTAAATCCGTCTTTTAATCTTCTGTGACATCCACAGCTCTTTCAAGTGGCATTGGTGTTGTCTTTTTATTCCACTCTAACCTCCACCACTCTTCCAAAGGGCATTGACATTGTCTTTTTATTCCACTGCGACCTCCACCTCTCTTCTAAGGGGCATTGATATTGTCTTTTTAATCCACTATAACCTCCACCACATTTCCTATGGGAATTGATATTGTCTTTTTATTATTATTATTATAATTTATTATTATAGCTCCATTTATTCCATGGCGCTTTACATGTGATAGGGATATACATAACAAAAGCATTTACATAATCTTAACAAAACGAGTCAGCGACTGGTACAGGAGGAGCAAGGACCCTGCCCGCGAGGGCTCACATTCTAGAAGGGATGGGAGAGGATACATTAGGTGAGGGTAGAGCTGGTCGTGCAGCGGTGGTTACTGCAGGTCGTAGGCTTGTCGGAAGAGGTGGGTCTTAAGGTTTCTTTTGAAGGTTTCCACGGTCGGCGAGAGTCTGATTTGTTGGGGTAGAGAGTACCAGAGTAGGGGGGATGCACGGTAGAAATCTTGTATACGATTGTGGGAGGAGGAGAAAAAAGGGGAGTAGAGAAGGAGATCTTGTGAGGATCGGAAGATGCGTGCAGGTAAGTACCGGGAGACTAGGTCACAGATGTATGGGGGAGACAGGTTGTGGATGGCTTTGTATGCCATGGTTAGAGTTTTGAACTGGATTCTCTGGGCAATGGGGAGCCAGTGAAGAGATTGACAGAGAGGAGAGGCCGGGGAATAGCGAGGGGACAGGTGAATTAGTCGAGAGGCACAGTTTAGGATAGATTGGAGAGGCACAAGAGTGTTGTAAGGGAGGCCACGGAGCAGGAGGTTGCAGTAGTCGAGGCGGGATATGATGAGGGCATGCACTAGTGTCTTTGCAGAGTCTTTGCTGAGGAATGCACGGATCCGGGAGATGTTTTTGAGTTGGAGTCGGCAGGAAGTGGAAAGGGCTTGGATATGTGGCTTGAAGGAGAGATCAGAGTCCAGGGTTACTCAAAGGCAGCGAGCTTGTGGGACTGGGGAGAGTGAACAGCCATTGACGTTGATGGCTAGGTCAGATGGGGGATGTGAATGAAAGGGTGGAAAGATGATGAACTCTGTTTTATCCATGTTGAGTTTTAGAAATCTGTCAGAGAAGAAGGATGACATGGCGGACAGACATTGTGGGATTTTAGTTAGTAGGGAGGAGATATCGGGTCCAGAGAGGTAGATCTGTGTGTCGTCAGCTTAGAGGTGATACTGAAAACCGTGAGAATCTATGAGCTGTCCCAGGCCAAAGGTGTAGATGGAGAAGAGCAGAGGTCCTAGAACTGAACCTTGGGGGACACCGACAGATAGGGGGCGAGATGAGGAGGTGGTTCGTGAGTGGGAGACGCTGAATGTCCTGTCTGTTAAGTATGAGGAGATCCAAGATAGAGCCAAGTCCGTGATGACAAGAGATGAGACAATCTGGAGTAAGAGGGAATGGTCCAATGTGTCAAAGGCAGATGACAGGTCCAGAAGGAGGAGGATGTAGTAGTGTCGCTTGGATTTGGCATTTAGTAGGTCGTTGGTGACTTTGGTCAGGGCAGTTTCAGTCGAGTGATGCGGTCGGAAGCCAGATTGCAGGCAGTCGAAGAGGGAGCAGGAGGAGAGGTGGGAGGACAGTTCAAGGTGGACATGTTGTTCTAGTAGTTTTGAGGCAAAGGGGAGGAGTGATATGGGGCGGTAGCTAGTCAGAGAGGAAGGGTCAAGGGAGTGCTTTTTGAGGATGGGTGTGATTGCGGCATGTTTGAAACATGATGGGAAGACACCGGTTGTTAGTGACAGATTGAAGAGGTGGGTTAGGGATGGGATGAAGACTGTGGTAAGGTTAGTGATAAGGTGGGATGGGATTGGGTCAAGTTCGCAGGTGGTGAGGTGTGATTTGGAGAGTAAAGAGCAGACTTGACCTTCTGTAATGGTGGAGAAGTGGGGTTTGGAGGAGGAGGGTTGAATAGATATGAGGAGGGGTTGTGTGGACTTTAGGCAAAAGTTTTGTTTGATGGTGTCAATCTTCTGTTTGAAGAATGAGGCAAAGTCGTCGGCTGAGATGAAAGAAGAGGGAGGAGGTGCTGGGGGACGAAGGAGAGAGGTGAAAGTGTTAAATAGCTGTTTAGGGTTGTGAGATAGGGAGGATATGAGAGATGAGAAGTAGGTTTGTTTTGCTGTAGTGAGTGCGGACTTGAAATTAGTGAGAGATTGCTTGAATGCGATGAAGTGCTCGATGGAGTGAGACCTTTTCCATCTCCGCTCCGCAACCCTGGAGGCCCGGCGCAGTTCTTTAGTAAGTTTAGTGTGCCAGGGTTGCCTGTTGAATGTGCGAGATGTGGTGTGTGTGAGACGGGCGATCGAGTCTAGAGCTGCAGCTATTGTGGTGTTATATAAAGCAGCAGCAATGTCTGCGTCGTGTAAGGAATTTATGTCTGTAAGAGGGAGGAGGGATTCAGAGAGTGAGTGTAAGTCAAGGTGTTTGAGATTTCTGCGAGGGTGTGCAAGTTTGTGGAGTGGGGATTGTTTCCCCGGGGAGGAGAGAGAAGAGAATGTAAGTAGGCTGTGATCAGAGAGAGGGAGAGGTGAGTTAGAGAGGTTAGATAGGGAACAGAGGCGGGTGAAGATGAGGTCCAGCGTGTGGCTATCTTTGTGGGTGGGTGTGGAAGACCATTGAGTGAGTCCAAAGGAGGAAGTGAGAGATAGGAACTTAGAGACAGACGAGTGGGAAGTGTTAATGGGGATGTTGAAGTCACCCGTTATGATAGTGGGGATGTCAGTGGAGAGGAAGTGAAGCAGCCAGGTGGTGAAGTGGTCTAAGAAGGTGGTGGCTTGCCCTGGGGGTCGGTAAACGACGGCCAGTTGGAGGCTGGAGGGGGAATAGATGCGCACACAGTGCACCTCCAAAGACGGAAGTGTAACGGAGGGTGGCAGTGGGATTTGGGTAAAAGCGCAGTGTTCTGATAGGAGAAAACCTACGCCTCCGCCATGTTTGCCATTGGGGTGGGGGGTGAGGTAAAGGTGGAATCCGCCATATGAAAGTGCAGCTGGGGAGGCTGTGTCAGAGGGGGTGAGCCAGGTTTCAGTGATGGCGAGGAAGGAAAGTTTGTTTGTAATGAAAAGATCGTGGATGAAGGAAAGTTTGTTGCAGACAGAGCGAGCGTTCCATAGAGCTCCTGTTAGAGCAACTAAAGAAGTGGGGATTGGTTGGATGGGTATGAGGTTAGAAGGGTTGCGACAGTTTGTGGAAGGTCGTGGATAGGAGGAAGAAGTAACTGTGGGGATATGGCGAGGAGGACCAGGATTTGGAGAGATTTCTCCAGCAGTGAGGAGGAGCAGAGAAAGTGTTAGCAGGTGGGAGCAAGAGAGAGCATGAGGTGGCTGTCTGTGTTTGGAGATCCAGGATTGAAAGTTTAGGAATAATTTGGAGGAGGAGGTGAGATGAATGGGGAGGATGGAGGGAGAGATGAAGAGTTTCTTACTAGGTGTAGGGATTTGAGGGGTTACTAGAAAGTTGAGGACTATAGAGGAAAAAGTGAGAGCTAACAGAAACATAGTTAAAAGAGAGTAAGTGGTCAAAGTGTTGGTTACCTGACTTCTGCCCTGACTAACTGCCTCTGAAATAACTGCCACTTATCTCCGAAGCCACTTTGCACAAGAAGACGCGTGCACACCCCAGCGCAAGTGAACCCCTTACAGAGCTTCTAAATATATAGGGCACATATTGTCTTTTTAATCCACTGCGACCTCCACCAATCTTCGAAGGGGCATTAAAACAGTTTTGATAAGCTACTGTGACCGCCACGTCTCTTCCAAGGGGCATTAAAACCGTCTGGTTAAAACACTCTGAACTCCACAACTCTTCCACGCGGCATTGATATTGTCTTTTCATTCCACTGTAACCTCCACCAATCTTCCAAGGGGCATTAAAACAGTCTTGTTAAGCTACTGTGACCTCCACGTCTCTTCCAAGGGGCATTAAAACCGTCTGGTTAAACCACCCTGAACTCCAGAGCTCTTCCAAGGGGCATTGATATTGTCTTTTTATTCCCCTGCAACCTCCACCACTCTTCCAAGGGGCATTAAAACCGTCTTGTTAAGTTACTGTGACCTCCACGTCTCTTCCAAGGAGCGTTAAAACCGTCTGGTTATACCACTCTGAACTCCACAGCTATTTCAAGGGGCATTATTATTGTCTTTTTATTCCACTGTAACCTCCACCACTCTTCCAAGGGGCATTGATATTATCTTTTTATTCCACTGTTACCTCCACCAGTCCTCCAAGAGGCATTAAAACCGTCTTGTTAAGCTACTGTGACCTCCACGTCTCTTCCACAGGTCATTGAAATTGTCTTTTTATTCCACTGTAACCTCCACCACTCGTCCAAGGGGCATTGATATTGTGTTTTTATTCCACTGCGACCTCCACCACTCTTTCAAGGGGCATTCATATTGTCTTTTTAATCCACTGCGACCTCAACCACTCTTCCAAGGGGCATTAAAACCGTCTTGTTAAGCTACTGTCACCTCCACGTCCCTTCCAAGGGGCATTAAAGCCATCAATTTAAACCACTCTGAACTCCACAGCTCTTGCAAGGGGCATTGATATTGTCTTTTTATTCCAATGTAACCTCCAGCACTCTTCCAAGGGGCATTGATATTGTCTTTTTATTCCACTGCAACTTCCACCTCTCTTCCAAGGGGCATTAAAACCGTCTTGTTAAGCTATTGTGACCTCCAAGTCTCTTTCACGGGGCATTGATATTGTCTTTTTATTCCTCTGTAACCTCCACCACTCTTCCAAGGGGCATTGATATTGTCTTTTTATTCCGCTGGGACATTCACCACTCTTCCAAGTGGCATTGATATTGTCTTTTTAATCCACTGCGACCTCCACCAATCTTCCAAGGGGCATTTTAACCGTCTTGTTAAGCTACTGTGACCTCCAAGTCTCTTCCAAGGGGCATTAAAACCGTCTGGTTAATCCGCTCTGAGCTCCACAGCTCTTCCAAGGGGCATTGACAATGTCTTTTTATTCCATTGTAACCTTCTGCACTCTTCCAAGTGCATTGATATTGTCATTTTATTCCTCTGCGACGTCCACGACTCTTCCAAGGGGCATTAAAACCATCTTGTTAAGCTACTGTGACCTCCAAGTTTCTTACACACAGGGCATTGATATTGTCTTTTTATTCCACTGTACCCTCCACCACTCTTCCAAGGGGCATTGATATTGTCTTTTTAATCCACTGCGACCTCCATCACTCTTCCAAGAAGCATTGAAACCGTCTTTTTAAGCTACTGTGACTTCCACATCTATTCCATGGTGCATTAAAACTTTCTGGTTAAACCACTGTAAACTCCACAGCTCTTCCAAGGGGCCTTGATATTGTCTTTTTATTCCACAATAACCTCCACCACTCTTCCAAGGGCATTGATATTGTCTTTTTATTTTACTGCGAACTCCACCACTCTTCCAAGGGGCATTAATATTGTCTTTTTATTCCACTTTGACCTCCACCACTCTTCCAAGGGGCATTGACATTGTCTTTTTATTCCACTGCGACCTCCACCTCTCTTGCAAGGGGCATTAAAACCGTCTTTTTAAGCTACATTGACCTCCACATCTCTTCCACGGGGCATTGATATTGTCTTTTTATTCCACTGTAATCTCCACCAATCTTCCAAGGGGCATTGATATTGTTTTTTTATTCCCCTGCGGCCTCCACCACTCTTCCAAGGGGCATTAAAACCGTCTTGTTATGTTACTGTGACCTTCACGTCTCTTCAAAGGAGCGTTAAAACCGTCTGGTTATACCACTCTGAACTCCACAGCTCTTCCAAGGGGCATTATTATTGTCTTTTTATTCCACTGTAACCTCCACCACTCTTCCAAGGGGCATTGATATTGTCTTGTTATTCCACTGCGACCTCCACAAGTGCTTCAAGAGGCATTAAAACAGTCTTGTTAAGCTACTGTGACCTCCACTTCTCTTCCACGGGGCATTGAAATTGTCTTTTTATTCCACTGTAACCTCCACCACTCGTCCAAGGGGCATTGATATTGTCTTTTTATTCCACTGCGACCTCCACCACTCTTCCAAGGCTCATTGATATTGTCTTTTTAATCAAGTGCGACCTCCACCACTCTTCCAAGGGGCATTAAAACAGTCTTGTTAAGCTTTTGTGACCTCCACATCTCTTCCACAGGGCATTGATATTGTTTTTTTATTTAACTGTAACCTCCACCACTGTTCCAAGGTGCACTGATATTGTCTTTTTATTCCACTGTAACCTCCATCACTCTTCCAAGGGGCATTGATATTGTCTTTTTTTTCAACTGTAACCTCCACCACTCTTCCAAGGGGCTTTGATATTGTCTTTTTATTCCACTGCGACCTCCACCACTCTTCCAAGGGGCAATCATATTGTCTTTTTAATCCACTGCGACCTCCACCACTCTTCCAAGGGGCATTAAAGCCATCTTGTTAAGCTACTGTCACATCCACGTCCTTTCCAAGGGGCATTAAAACCGTCAATTTAAACCACTCTGAACTCCACAGCTCTAGCAAGTGGCATTGATATTGTCTTTTTACTCCACTGTAACCAACAGCACCCTTTCAAGGGACATTGATATGGTTTTTTATTCCACTACAACTTCCACCACTCTCCCAAGGTGCATTAAAAACATATTGTTTAGCTACTGTAACGTCCATGTCTATTCCACGGGGCATTTATAGTGTCTTTTTATTCCACTGTATCCTCCACACTCTTCCAAGGGGTATTGATATTGTCTTTTTATTCCACTGCGACTTCCACCTCTCTTCTAAGGGGCATTGATATTGTCTTATTAATCCACTGCGATCTCCACCACTCTTCCAAGAGGCATTAAAACCATCTTGTTAAGCTACTGTGACCTCCACATCTCTTCTAAGGGGCATTAAAACCATCTTGTTAAGCTATTGTGACCTCCACATCTCTTCCACGGGGCATTGATATTGTCTTTTTATTTAACTGTAACCTCCACCACTGTTCCAAGGGGCATTGATATTGTCTTTTTATTCAACTGTAACCTCCACCACTCTTCCAAGGGGCATTGATATTGTCTTTTTATTCCACTGGGACCTCCACCACTCTTCCAAGGGCCATTCATATTGTCTTTTTAACCCTCTGCGACCTCCACCACTCTTCCAAGGGGCATTAAAACCGTCTTGTTAAGCTACTGTCACTTCCACGTCCCTTCCAAGGGGCATTAAAACCGTCAATTTAAACCACTCTGAACTCCACAGCTCTTGCAAGGGGCATTGATATTGTCTTTTTATTCCAATGTAAACTCCAGCACTCTTCCAAGGGGCATTGATATTGTATTTTTATTCCACTGCAACTTCCACCTTTCTTCCAAGGGGCATTAAAACTGTCTTGTTTAGCTACTGTGACCTCCACTTCTCTTTCACGGGGCATTGATATTGTCTTTTTATTCCACTGTTACCTCCACCACTCTTCCAAGGAGCATTGATATTGTCTTTTTATTCCACTGGGACCTTCACCACTCTTCCAAGTGGCATTGATATTGTCTTTTTAATCCACTGCGACCTCCACCACTCTTCCAAGGGGCATTTAAACCGTCTTGTTAAGCTACTGTGACCTCCAAGTCTCTTCCAAGGGGCATTAAAACCGTCTGGTTAAACCGCACTGAGCTCCACAGCTCTTCCAAGGGGCATTGACAATGTCTTTTTATTCCATTATAACCTTCTGCACGCTTCCAAGTGCATTGATATTGTCTTTTTATTCCTCTGCGACGTCCACGACTCTTCCAAGGGGCATTAAAACCATCTTGTTAAGCTACTGTGACCTCCAAGTTTCTTACACAGGGCATTGATATTGTCTTGTTATTCCACTGTAACCTCGACCACTCTTCCAAGGGGCATTGATATTGTCTTTTTAATCCACTGCGACTTCCATCACTCTTCCAAGAAGCATTGAAACCGTCTTTTTAAGCTACTGTGACCTCCACGTCTATTCCATGGTGCATTAAAACTGTCTGGTTAAACCACTGTGAACGCCACTGCTCTTCCAAGGGGCATTGATATTGTCTTTTCATTCCACAATAACCTCCACCACTCTTCCAAGGGGCATTGATATTGTCTTTTTATTTTACTGCGACCTCCACCACTCTTCCAAGGGGCATTAATATTGTCTTTTTATTCCACTGTGACCTCCACCACTCTTCCAAGGGGCATTGACATTGTCTTTTTATTCCACTGCGACCTCCACTACTCTTGCAAGTGGCATTAAAACCATATTGTTAAGCTACTGTGACCTCCACGTGTCTTCCACGGGGCATTGATATTGTCTTTTTAATCCACTGTGACCTCCACCACTTTTCCAAGGGGCATTAAAACCATCTTGTTAATCTACTGTGACCTTCACGTCTCTTCCAAGGGGCAATAAAACCATCTGGTTAAACCACTCTAAACTCCACAGCTCTTCCAATGGGCATTGGTATTGTCTTTTTATTCCACTCTAACCTCCACCACTCTTCCAAGGGGCATTGACATTGTCTTTTTATTCCACTGCGACCTCCATCATTCTTCCAAGGGGCGTTGATATTGTCTTTTTATTCCACTGCCACCTCCAACACTTTTCCAAGGGCATTGATATTGTCTTTTTAATCCACTGCGACTTCCACCACTTTTCCATGGTGCATTAAAAATGTCTTTTTAAGCTACTGTGACATCCACATCACTTCCAATGGGCATTAAAACAGTCTGGTTAAACCACTCTGAACTCCACAGCTCTTCCAAGGGGCATTGGTATTGTCTTTTTATTCCACTCTAACCTCCACCACTCTTCCAAGGGGCATTGACATTGTCTTTTTATTCCACTGCGACCTCCACTACTCTTGCAAGTGGCATTAAAACCATATTGTTAAGCTACAGTGACCTCCACATCTCTTCCACGGGGCATTGATATTGTCTTTTTATTCCACTGTAACCTCCACCCATCTTCCAAGGGGAATTGATATTGTTTTTTTATTCCACTGCGACCTCCACCACTCTTCCAAGGGGCATTAAAACCATCTTGTTATGTTACTGTGACCTTCACGTCTCTTCAAAGGAGCGTTAAAACAGTCTGGTTATACCACTCTGAACTCCACAGCTCTTCCAAGGGGCACTATTATTGTCTTTTTAATCCACTGTAACCTCCACCACTCTTCCAAGGGGCATTGATATTGTCTTTTTATTCCACTGCGACCTCCACTAGTCCTCCAGGAGGCATTAAAACCGTCTTGTTAAGCTACTGTGACCTCCACGTCTCTTCTAAGGGGCATTGAAATTGTCTTTTTATTCCACTGTTACCTCCACCAATCTTCCAAGGGGCATTGATATTGTTTTTTTATTCCACTACGACCTCCTAAACTCTACTAATGGGCATTGATATTGTCTTTTAAATCCACAACGATGTCCACCACTCTTCCAAGGGGCATTAAAACAGTCTTGTTAAGCTACTGTGACCTCCTCGTCTCTACCAAGGGGCATTAAAATTGTCTGGTTAAACACTCTGAACTCCACAGCTCTTACAAGAGGCATTGATATTGTCTTTTTATTCGACTGTAACATCCACCACTCTTCCAAGGGCATTGATGTTGCCTTTTTAATCCACTGCAAACTCCACCACTCTCTGAAGGGGCATTAAAGCCGTCTTTTTAAGCTACTGTCATGTCCATGTCTGTTCCACGGGGCATTGATATTGTCTTTTTATTCCACTGTAACCTCCACCACTCTTCCAAGTGGCATTGACATTGTCTTTTTATTCCACTGCGACTTCCACCTCTCTTCTAAGGGGCATTCTAACAGTCTTGTTAAGCTACTGTCACCTCCACGTCTCTTTAAAGGGGCATTAAAACCATCTGGTTAAATCACTCTGAACTCCACACTCTTCCAAGGGGCATTGATATTGTCTTTTTATTCCACTGTAACCTCCACCACTCTTCCAAGTGGCATTGATTTTGTATTTTTATTTCAGTGAGACCTCCACCACTCTTCCAATGGGCATTGTTATTGTCTTTTTAATCCTCTGCAACCTCCACCACTCTTCCAAGGGGCATTAAAACCGTCTTGTTAAGCTATTGTGACCTCCACCTCCCTTCCACGGTGCATTGATATTGTCTTTTTCTTCCACTGTGACCTCCACCACTATTCCAAGGGGCATTGATATTGTCTTTTTAATCCACTGCGAACTCCACCACTCTTCCAAGGGGCATTAAAACCACCTTGTTATGCTACTGTGACATCGACTTCTCTTCCAAGGGGCATTAAAACCATATGGTTAAACCACTCTGAACTCCACAGCTCTTCCAAGGGGCATTTGTATTGTTTTTTTATTCCACTCTAACCTCCATCACTCTTCCAAGGGGCATTGACATTGTCTTTTTATTCCACTGCGACCTCCAACACTCTTCTAACGGGCATTGATATTGTTTTTTTATTTCACTGCGACCTCCACCACTCTTCCAAGGGGCATTAAAACCATCTTGTTAAGTTACTGTGACCTCCACTTCTCTTCCAAGGAGCGTTAAAACCGTCTGGTTATACCACTCTGAACTCCACAGCTTTTCCAAGGGACATTATTATTGTCTTTTTATTCCACTGTAACCTCCACCACTCTTCCAAGCGGCATTGATATTGTCTTTTTATTCCACTGTAACCAACACCAGTCCTCCAAGAGGCATTAAAACCATCTTGTTAAGCTACTGTGACCTCCAAGTCTCTTCCAAGGGGCATTGATATTGTCTTTTTATTCCACTGCGACCTCGACCACTCTTCCAAGGGGCATTGATAATGTCTTTTTATTCCACTGCGACCTCCACCACTCTTCCAAGGCTCTTTGATATTGTCTTTTTAATCCACTGCGACCTCCACCACTCTTCCAAGGGGCATTAAAACAGTCTTGTTAAGCTATATTGACCTCCACATCTCTTCCAAGGGGCATTGATATTGTCTTTTTATTTAACTGTAACCTTCACCACTGTTCCAAGGGGCATTGATATTGTCTTTTTATTCCACTGTAACCTCCATCACCCTTCCAAGGGGCACTGACATTGTCTTTTTATTCAACTGTAACCTCCACCACTCTTCCAAGGGGCATTGATATTGTCTTTTTATTCCACTGAGACCTCCACCACTTTTCCAAGGGGCATTCATATTGTCTTTTTAATCCAATGCGACCTCCACCACTCTTCCAAGGGGCATTAAAACCATCTTGTTAAGCTACTGTCCTCTCCACAACCATTCCAAGGGGCATTAAAACCGTCAATTTAAACCACTCTGAACTCCACAGCTCATGCAAGGGGCATTGATATTGTCTTTTTATTCCACTGTAACCTCCTTCACTCTTCCAAGGGGCATTGATATTGTCTTTTTATTCAACTGTAACCTCCACCACTCTTCCAAGGGGCATTGATATTGTCTTTTTATTCCACTGCGACCTCCACCACTCTTCCAAGGGGCATTCATATTGTCTTTTTAATCCACTGCGACCTCCACCACTCTTCAAAGGGGCATTAAAACCGTCTTGCTAAGCTACTGTCACCTCCACGTCCCTTCAAAGGGGCATTAAAACCGTCAATTTAAACCGCTCTGAACTCCACAGCTCTTGCAAGGTGCCCTGATATTGTCTTTTTATTCCAATGTAACCTTCAGCACTCTGCCAAGGGGCATTAAAACAGTCTTGTTAAGCTACTGTGACCTCCACGTCTCTTCCAAGGGGCATTAAAAAGATCTGGTTTAAGCACTCTGAACTCCACAGCTCTTCCAAGGGGCATTGATATTGTCTTTTTATTCCACTGCGACCTGCACCACTCTTCCAAGGGGCATTGATTTTGTCTTTTTATTCCGTTGCGACCTCCACCACTCTTCCAATGGGCATTAAAACAGTCTTGTTAAGCTACTGTGACCTCCACTTCCCTTCCACGGGGCATTGATATTGTCTTTTTATTCCACTGCGACCTCCACCACTCTTCCAAGGGGCATTGATATTGTCTTTTTAATCCACTGCGAACTCTACCACTCTTCCAAGGGGCATTAAAACCATCTTGTTATGCTACTGTGATGTCGACTTCTCTTCCAAGGGGCATTAAAACCATCTGGTTAAACCACTCTGAACTCCACAGCTCTTCCAAGGGGCATTTGTATTTTCAGTTTATTCCACTCTAACCTCCACCACTCTTCCAAGGGGCATTGACATTGTCTTTTTATTCCTCTGCGACCTCCACCACTCTTCCAAGGCTCATTGATATTGTCTTTTTAATCCACTGCGACCTCCACAACTCTACCAAGTGTCATTAAAACCGTCTTATTAAGCTATTGTGACATCCCCATCTCTTCCACGGGGCATTGATATTGCCTTTTTCTTCAACTGTAACCTCCACCACTGTTCCAAGGGGCATTGATATTGTCTTTTTATTCCACTGTAACCTCCATCACTCTTCCAAGGGGCATTGATATTGTCTTTTTATTCTACTGTAACCTCCACCACTCTTCCAAGCGGCATTGACATTGTCTTTTTATTCCACTGCAACCTCCACCACTCTTCCAAGGGGCATTAAAACCATATTGTTAAGATACAGTGACCTCCACATCTCTTCCACGGGGCATTGATATTGTCTTTTTATTCCACTGTTACCTCCACCAATCTTCCAAGGGGCATTGATACTGTATTTTTATTCCACTGTGACGCCCACCACTCTTCCAAGGGGCATTAAAACCGTCTTGTTAAGTTACTGTGACCTCCACGTCTCTTCCTAAGACCGTTAAAACTGTCTGGTTATTCCACTCTGAACTCCACAGCTCTTCCAAGGGGCATTATTATTGTCTTTTTATTCCACTGTAACCTCCACCACTTTTCCAAGGGGCATTGATATTGTCTTTTTATTCCACTGCGACCTCCACCAGTCCTCCAAGAGGCATTAAAACCATCTTGTTAAGCTACTGTGACCTCCACGTCTTTTCCACGGGGCATTGAAATTGTCTGTTTATTCCACTGTAACCTGCACCACTCATCCAAGGTGCATTGATATTGTCTTTTTTTTCCAATGCGACCTCCACCACTCTTCCAAGGGGCATTGATATTGTCTTTTTATTCCACTGCGACCTCCACCACTCTTCCAAGGCTCATTGATATTGTCTTTTTAATCCACTGCGACCTCCACCACTCTACCAAGGGCCATTAAAACCGTCTTTTTAAGCTATTGTGACCTCCCCATCTCTTCCACGGGGCATTGATATTGCCTTTTTATTCAACTGTAACCTCCACCACTGTTCCAAGGGGCATTGATATTGTCTTTTTATTCCACTGTAACCTCCATCACTCTTCCAAGGTGCATTGATATTGTCTTTTTATTCTACTGTAACCTCCACAACTCTTCCAAGGGGCATTGATATTGTCTTTTTATTCCACTGCGACCTCCACCAGTCCTACAAGAGGCATTAAAACCGTCTTGTTAAGCTACTGTGACCTCCACGTCTCTTCCACGGGGTATTGTAATTGTCTTTTTATTCCACTGTAACCTCCACCACTCGTCCAAGGGGCATTGATATTGTCTTTTTATTCCACTACGACCTTCACCACTATTCCAAGGGGCATTGATAATGTCTTTTTACTCCACTGCGACCTCCACCACTCTTCCAAGGCTCATTGATATTGTCTTTTTAATCCACTGCGACCTCCACCACCCTTCCAAGGGGCATTAAAACCGTCTTGTTAAGCTATTGTTACCTCCACATCTCTTCCACGGGGTATTGATATTGTCTTTTTATTTAACTGTAACCTCCACCACTGTTCCAAGGGGCATTGATATTGTCTTTTTATTCCACTGTAACCTCCATCACTCTTCCAAGGGGCATTGATATTGTCTTTTATTCCACTGTAACCTCCACAACTCTCCAAGGGGCATTGATATTGTCTTTTTATTCCACTGCGACCTCCACCACTCTTCCAAGGGGCATTCATATCGTCTTTTTAATCCGCTGCGACCTCCACCACTCTTCCAAGGGGCATTAAAACCGTCTTGTTAAGCTTCTGTCACCTCCACGTCCCTTCCAAGCGGCATTAAAACCGTCAATTTAAAACACTCTGAACTCCGCAGCTCTTGCAAGGGGCATTGATATTGTCTTTTTATTCCAACGTAACCTCCAGCACTCTTCCAAGGGGCATTTATATTGACTTTTTATTCCACTGCAACTTTCACCTCTCTTCCAAGGCGAATTAAAACCGTCTTGTTAAGCTACTGTGACCTACACGTCACTTTCACGGCGCATTGATATTGTCTTTTTATTCCACTTTTAGCTCCACCACTCTTCCAAGGGGTATTTATATTATCTTTTTATTCCTCTGGGACCTTCACCACTCTTCCAAGTGGCATTGATATTGTCATTTTCATCCGCTGCGACCTCCACCACTCTTCCAAGGGGCATTAAAACTGTATTGTTAGCTACTGTCACCTCCACGTCTCTTCAAAGGTGCAATAAAACCGTCAATTTAAACCACTCTGAACTCCACAGCTCTTGCAAGAGGCATTGATATTGTCTTTTTAATCCACTGTAACCTACAGCACTCTTTCAAGGGGCATTGATATTGTCTTTTTATTCCACTACGACTTCCACCACTCTCCCAAGGTGCATTAAAAACATCTTGTTTAGCTACTGTAACGTCCATGTCTATTCCACGGGACATTGATATTGTCTTTTTATTCCACTGTATCCTCCACCACTCTTCCAAGGGGTATTTATATTGTCTTTTTATTCCACTGCGACTTCCACCTCTCTTCTAAGGGGCATTGATATTGTCTTTTTAATCCACTGCAACCTCCACCACTCTTCCAATAGGCATTAAAACAGTCTTGTTAAGCTATTGTGACCTCCACAGCTCTTCCAAGGGGCATTAAAACCGTCTGGTTAAACCACTCTGAACTCCACAGCTCTTCCAAGGGGCATTGAAATTGTCTTTTTATTCCACTGTAACCTCCACCATTGTTCCAAGGGGTATTGATATTGTCTTTTTAATGCACTGCGACCTCCACCACTCTTCCAAGGGGCATTAAAACCATCTGGTTAAACCACTCTGAACTCCATAGCTCTTTCAAGAGTCATTGATATTGTCTTTTTATTTCACAGTAACCTCCACCACTCTTTCAAGGGGCATTGATATTGTCTTTTTATTCCACTGTGACCTCCACCACTCTTCCAATGAGCATTAAAACTTTCTTGTTAAGCTTCTGAGACCTCCACGTGTCTTCCACGGGGCATTGATATTGTCTTTTTAATCCACTGTGACCTCCACCACTTTTCCAAGGGGCATTAAAACCGTCTTGTTAATCTACTATGACCTCCACGTTTTTTCCAAGGGGCAATAAAATCATGTGCTTAAACCACTCTGAACTCCACAGCCCTTCCAAGGGGCATTGGTATTGTCTTTTTATTCCACTCTAACCTTCACCACTCTTGCTAGGGGCAATTACATTGTCTTTTTATTTCACTGCGACCTCCATCATTCTTCCGAGGGGCATTGATATTGTCTATTTATTCGACTGCCACCTCCACAACTCTTCCAAGGGGCATTGATATTGTCTTTTTAATCCACTACGACCTCCACAACTTTTCCAAGGGGCATTAAAAACACCTTTTTAAGCTACTGTGACCTCCACGTCACTTCCAATGGGCATTAAAACCGTCTGGTTAAACCATTCAGAACTCCACAGCTATACCAAGGGGCATTGGTATTGTCTTTCTATTCCACTCTAACCTCCACCACTCTTCCAAGGGGCATTGACATTGTCTTTTTATTCCACTGCGACCTTCACCATTCTTCGAAGGGGCATTAAAACTGTCTTGTTAAGCTACACTGACCACCACATCTCTTCCACGGGGCATTGATATTGTCTTTAAATTCCACTGTAACCTCCACCACTCTACCAAGGGGCATTGATATTGTATTTTTATTCCACAGCGACCTCCAACACTCTTCCTAAGGGCATTGATATTGTCTTTTTAATCCACTGCGACCTCCACCACTCTTCCAAAGGGCATTAAAACCATCTTGTTAAGCTACTGTGACCTCCATGTCTCTTCCACGGGGCATTGTTATTGTCTTTTTATTCCACTGCAACCTCCAACACTCTTCCATGTGGCATTAAAACCGTCTTGTTAAGCTACTGTGATCTCCACGTCTCTTCCAAGGGGCATTAAAACAGTATGGTTAAACCAATCTGAACTCTACAGATCTTCCAAGTGGCATTGATAATGTCTTTTTATTCCACTGTATCCTCCACCACTCTTCCAAGGGGCATTGATATTGTCTTTTTATTCCACTGCGACCTCCAACACTCTTCCAAGGGGCATTAAAACAGTCTTGTTTAGCTACTGTGACCTCCACGTCTCTTCCAAGGGACATTAAAACCGCATGGTTAAACCAATCTGAACTCCACAGATCTTCCAAGGGGCATTGATATTGTCTTTTTATTTCGCTGCGACCTCCACCACTCTTCTAAGGGGCATTTATATTGTCTTTTTAATCAACTGCGACCTCCACCACTCTTCCAAGGGGCATTAAACTGTCTTGTTAAGCTGCTGTAACCTCCATGTCTATTCCACGGGGCATTGATATTGTCTTTTTATTCCAATGTAACCTCCACCACTCTTCCAAGGGTCAGTGATATTGTCTTTTTAATCCACTGCGACCTCCAGTGGAGTGATATGGGGCGGTAGCTAGTCAGAGAGGAAGGGTCAAGGGAGGTCTTTTTGAGGATGGGTGTGATTGCGGCATGTTTGAAACATGAGGGGAAGACACCGGTTGTTAGTGACAGATTGAAGAGGTGGGTTAGGGCTGGGATGAAGACTGTGGAAAGGTTAGTGATGAGGTGGGATGGGATTGGGTCAAGTTCGCAGGTGGTGAGGTGTGATTTGGAGAGTAAAGAGGAGACTTGACCTTCTGTAATGGTGGAGAAGTGGGGTTTGGAGGAGGAGGGTTGAATAGATATGAGGAGGGGTTGTGTGGACATTAGGCAAAAGTTTTGTCTGATGGTGTCAATCTTCTGTTTGAAGAATGAGGCAAAGTCATCGGCTGAGATGAGAGAAGAGGGAGGAGGTGCTGGGGGACGAAGGAGAGAGTTGAAAGTGTTAAATAGCTGTTTAGGTTTGTGAGATAGGGAGGATATGAGAGATGAGAAGTAGGTTTGTTTTGCTGTAGTGAGTGCGGACTTGAAATTAGTGAGGGATTGCTTGAATGCAATGAAGTGCTCGATGGAGTGAGACCTTTTCCATCTCCGCTCCGCAACCCTGGAGGCCCGGCGCAGTTCTTTAGTAAGTTTAGTGTGCCAGGGTTGCCTGTTGAATGTGCGAGATGTGGTGTGTATGAGAGACGCGATCGAGTCTAGAGCTGCAGCTATTGTGGTGTTATATGAAGCAGCAGCAACGTCTGCATCGTGTAAGGAATTTATGTCTGTAAGAGGGAGGAGGGATTCAGAGAGTGAGTGTAAGTCAAGGTGTTTGAGGTTTCTGCAAGGGTATGCAAGTTTGTGGAGTGGGGATTGTTGCCCCGGGGAGGAGAGAGAAGAGAATGTAAGTAGGCTGTGATCAGAGAGAGGGAGAGGTGAGTTAGAGAGGTTAGATAGGGAACAGAGGCGGGTGAAGATGAGGTCCAGTGTGTGGCCATCTTTGTGGGTGGGTGTGGAAGACCATTGAGTGAGTCCGAAGGAGGAAGTGAGAGATAGGAACTTAGAGACAGACAAGTGGGAAGTGTTAATGGGGATGTTGAAGTCACCCATTATGATAGTGGGGATGTCAGTGGAGAGGAAGTGAAGCAGCCAGGTTGTGAAGTGGTCTAAGAAGGTGGTGGCTTGCCCTGGGGGTCGGTAAACGACGGCCAGTTGGAGGTTGGAGGGGGAATAAATGCGCACACAGTGCACCTCAAAAGAGGGGAGTGTAACAGAGGGTGGCAGTGGGATTTGGGTGAAAGCGCAGTGTTCTGATAGGAGAAAACCTACGCCTCTGCCATGTTTGCCGTTGGGGCGGGGGGTTGGGAAAGGTGGAATACGCCATATGAAAGTGCTGCTGGGGAGTCTGTGTCAGAGGGGGTGAGCCAGGTTTCAGTGATGGCGAGGAAGGAAAGTTTGTTTGTAGTGAAAAGATCGTGGAAGAAGGAAAGTTTGTTGCAGACAGAGCGAGCGTTCCATAGAGCTCCTGTTAGAGCAACTAAGGAAGTGGGGATTGGTTGGAAGGGTATGAGGTTAGAAGGGTTGCGACCATTTGTGGAAGTCGCGGATAGGAGGAAGAAGTAACTGTGGGGATATGGCGAGGAGGACCAGGATTTGGAGAGATATCTCCAGCAGTGAAGAGGAGCAGAGAAAGTGTTAGCAGGTGGGAGCAAGATAGAGGAAAAATTGAGAGCTAACAGAAACATAGTTAAAAGAGAGTAAGTGGTCAAAGTGTTGGTTAACCTGACTCCTGCCCTGACTAACTGCCTCTGAAATAACTGCCACTTATCTCCGAAGCCACTTTGCACAAGAAGACGCGTGCACCCCTTACAGAGTTTCTAAATATATAGGGCACATTAAACTATCAGGTGAAGGGCATTGTGGGAGCTGCATATGGCTAAATTAGCAGCTGGTCGTCTCACCAGGAGATGGCTGGGTGATCAAACACAGAGCTAGGACTCTAGTCTGTGCAGTTTAGCACCTCTAAAAATCAGATAAGATCTATAGTGGGGAAGGGACAGACATATGTGGGTATTGAATGGAGTGGGACAGATAAAGCAGAGAAGTTATGCAGAGCATGTAACAGTGAGGTGAATCAGCAAAGCAGAGCATTAGATTACAGCAGACACAGCAAGCAGAGAAGTTATGCAGAGCATGTACCAGTGAGGTGAATCAGCAAAGCAGAGCATTAGATTACAGCAGACACAGCAAGCAGAGAAGTTATGCAGAGCATGTACCAGTGAGGTGAATCAGCAAAGCAGAGCATTACATTACAGCAGACACAGCAAGCAGAGAAGTTATGCAGAGCATGTACCAGTGAGGTGAATCAGCAAAGCAGAGCATTACATTACAGCCGACACAGCAAGCAGAGAAGTTATACAGAGCATGTACCAGTGAGGTTATTCCACTGCGACCTCCACCACTCTTCCAAGGGGCATTGATATTGTCTTTTTATTCCACTGCGACATCCACCACTCTTCCAAGGGGCATTGATATTGTCTTTTTATTCCACTGCGACCTCCGCCACTCTTCCAAAGGGCATTGATATTGTATTTTTATTCCACTGTAAAATCCACCACTGTTCTAAGGGGCATTAAAACCGTCTTGCTAAGCTACTGTGACCTCCACGTCTCTTCCACAGGGCATTGTTATTGTCTTTTTATTCCACTGCGACCTCCACCACTCTGCCAAGGGGCATTAAAACTGTCTTGTTAAGCTACTGTGATGTCCACGTCTCTTCCACAGGGCATTGTAATTGTCTTTTCATTCCACTGTAACCTCCACCACTCTTCCAAGGGGCATTGATATTGTCTTTTTAATTCACTGCGACCTCCATCACTCTTCAAAAAAGCATTGAAACCGTCTTGTTAAGCTACTGTGACCTCCACGTCTATTCCACGGTGCATTAAAACTTTCTGGTTAAACCACTGTGAACTCCACAGCTTTTCCAAGGGTCATTGATATTGTCTTTTTATTCCACTCTAACCTCCACCACTCTTCCAAGGGGCAATGATATTGTCTTTTTATTTTACTGCTACCTCCACCACTCTTCCAAGGGGCATTAATATTGTCTTTTTATTCCACTGTGACCTCCACGTCTCTTCCAAGGGGCATTGATATTGTCTTTTTATTTAATTGGAACCTCCACCACTTTTCCAATGGGCATTGATATTGTCTTTTTATTCCACTGCGACCTCCACCACTCTTCCAAAGGGCATTGATATTGTATTTTTATTCCACTGTAAAATCCACCACTGTTCTAAGGGGCATTAAAACTGTCTTGCTAAGCTACTGTGACCTCCACGTCTCTTCCACAGGGCATTGTTATTGTCTTTTTATTCCACTGCGACCTCCACCACTCCGCCAAGGGGCATTAAAACTGTCTTGTTAAGCTACTGTGATGTCCACCTCTCTTCCACAGGGCATTGCAATTGTCTTTTCATTCCACTGTAACCTCCACCACTCTTCCAAGGGGCATTGATATTGTCTTTTTAATTCACTGCGACCTCCATCACTCTTCAAAGAAGCATTGAAACCGTCTTGTTAAGCTACTGTGACCTCCACGTCTATTCCACGGTGCATTAAAACTTTCTGGTTAAACCACTGTGAACTCCACAGCTTTTCCAAGGGTCATTGATATTGTCTTTTTATTCCATTCTAACCTCCACCACTCTTCCAAGGGGCAATGATATTGTCTTTTTATTTTACTGCTACCTCCACCACTCTTCCAAGGGGCATTAATATTGTCTTTTTATTCCACTGTGACCTCCACGTCTCTTCCAAGGGGCATTGATATTGTCTTTTTATTTAATTGGAACCTCCACCACTTTTCCAAGGGGCATTGATTTTGTCTTTTCATTCCACTGTAACCTCCACCATTCTTCCAAGGGACATTGATATTGTCTTTTTATTCCACTGTAACCTCCACCACTCTTCCAAGGGGCATTGATATTGTCTTTTTATTCTACTGTAACCTCCACCACTCTTCCAAGGGGCATTGATATTGCCTTTTTAAACCACTGCGACCTCTACCACTCCTCCAAGGAGCTTTAAAACAGTCTTGATAAGCTTCTGTGACCTCCACGTCTCTTCCAAGGGGCATTAAAACAGCATGGTTAAACCACTCTGAACTCCACAGCTCTTCCAAGAGGCATTGATATTGTCTTTTTATTCAACTGTAACCTCCACAAATCTTCCAATGGGCATTGATATTGTTTTTTTTTCCACTGCGACCTCCACAACTCTTCGAAGGGGATTTGGTAGTCTTTTTAATCCACTGCGACCTCCACCACTCTTCCAAGGGGCATTAAAACCTTCTTGTTAAGCTACTGTGACCTCCACTTCCCTTCCACGGGGCATTGATATTGTCTTTTTATTCCACTGCGACCACCACCACTCTTCCAAGGGGCATTGATATTGTCTTTTTAATCCACTGTGACCTCCACCACTCTTCCAAGGGACTTTGATATTGTCTTTTTATTCCACTGCGACCTTCACCCCTCATCCAAGGAACATTGATATTGTCTTTTTTTCCACTGTAACCTCCACCACTCTTCTAAGGGACATTGATATTTTCTTTTTATTCCACTGCGACCTCCACCACTCTTCCAAGGGGCATCTATAATGTCTTTTTAATCCACTGCGACCTCCACCACTCTTCCAAGGGGCATTAAAACCGTCTTGTTAAGCTACTGTGACCTCCACGTCTCTTCCAAGGGGCATTAAAACCGTCAATTTAAACCACTCTGAACTCCACAGCTCTTGCAAGAGGCATTGATATTGTCTTTTTATTCCACTGTAACTTCCACCATTCTTCCAAGGGGCATTGATTTTGTCTTTTTAATCCACTGCGACCTCCATCTCTCTTCCAAGAAGCATTAAAGCCATCTTGTTTATCTACAGAGACCTCCACGTCTATTCCACGATGCATTAAAACCTTCTGGTTAAACCACTTTAAACTCCACAGCTCTTCCAAGGGGCAATGATATTGTCTTTTTATTCCACTGTAACTTCCACCACTCTTCCAAGGGGAATTGATATTGTCTTTTTATTTTACTGCGACCTCCACCACTCTTCCAAGTGGCATTAATATTGTCTTTTTATTCCACTGCGACCTCCACCACTCTTCCAAGGGTCATTGACATTGTCTTTTTATTCCACTGTAACCTCCACCACTCTTCCAAGGGGCATTGATATTGTCTTTATATTCCACTGCGACCTCCACCTCTCTTCCAAGGGGCATTAAAACAATCTTGTTAAGCTACTGTGACCTCCAAGTCTCTTCCATGAGGCATTGACATTGTCTTTTTATTCCACTGCGACCTCCACATCTCTTCCAAGTGGAATTGATATTGTCTTTTTTTTCCACTGCGACCTCCACCACTTTTCTAAGGGGCATTGATATTGTCTTTTTTATCCTCTGCGACCTCCACCACTCTTCCAAGGGTCATTAAAACAGTTTTGTTAAGCTACAGTGACCTCCACGTCTCTTCCAAGGGGCATTAAAACCGTCTGGTTAAAACACTCTGAACTCCACGGCTCTTCCAAGAGGCATTGATATTGTCTGTTTATTCGACTGTAACCTCCACCACTCTTCCAAGGGGCAATAAAACCGTCTTGTTAAGCCACTGTGACCTCCACGTCTTTTCAAGGGGCATTAAAACCGTCAATTTAAACCACTCTGAACTCCACAGCTCTTGCAAGAGGCATTGATATTGTCTTTTTATTCCACTGTAACCTCCACCACTCTTCCAAGGGGCATTAATTTTGTCTTTTTAATCCACTGCAACCTCCATCACTCTTCCAAGGGGCATTAAAACCTTCTTGTTAAGCTATTGTGACCTCCACTTCCCTTCCACGGGGCATTGATATTGTCTTTTTATTCCACTGCGACCACCACCACTCTTCCAAGGGGCATTGATATTGTCTTTTTAATCCACTGTGACCTCCACCACTCTTCCAAGGGACTTTGATATTGTCTTTTTATTCCACTGCGACCTTCACCCCTCATCCAAGGAACATTGATATTGTCTTTTTTTCCACTGTAACCTCCACCACTCTTCTAAGGGACATTGATATTTTCTTTTTATTCCACTGCGACCTCCACCACTCTTCCAAGGGGCATCGATAATGTCTTTTTAATCCACTGCGACCTCCACCACTCTTCCAAGGGGCATTAAAACCGTCTTGTTAAGCTACTGTGACCTCCACGTCTCTTCCAAGGGGCATTAAAACCGTCAATTTAAACCACTCTGAACTCCACAGCTCTTGCAAGAGGCATTGATATTGTCTTTTTATTCCACTGTAACTTCCACCATTCTTCCAAGGGGCATTGATTTTGTCTTTTTAATCCACTGAGACCTCCATCTCTCTTCCAAGAAGCATTAAAGCCATCTTGTTTATCTACAGTGACCTCCACGTCTATTCCACGATGCATTAAAACCTTCTGGTTAAACCACTTTAAACTCCACAGCTCTTCCAAGGGGCAATGATATTGTCTTTTTATTCCACTGTAACTTCCACCACTCTTCCAAGGGGAATTGATATTGTCTTTTTATTTTACTGCGACCTCCACCACTCTTCCAAGTGGCATTAATATTGTCTTTTTATTCCACTGCGACCTCCACCACTCTTCCAAGGGTCATTGATATTGTCTTTTTATTCCACTGTAACCTCCACCACTCTTCCAAGGGGCATTGATATTGTCTTTTTATTCAACTGCAACCTCCACCTCTCTTCCAAGGGGCATTAAAACAATCTTGTTAAGCTACTGTGACCTCCAAGTCTCTTCCATGAGGCATTGACATTGTCTTTTTATTCCACTGCGACCTCCACATCTCTTCCAAGTGGAATTGATATTGTCTTTTTTTTCCACTGCGACCTCCACCACTTTTCTAAGGGGCATTGATATTGTCTTTTTAATCCTCTGCGACCTCCACCACTCTTCCAAGGGTCATTAAAACAGTTTTGTTAAGCTACTGTGACCTCCACGTCTCTTCCAAGGGGCATTAAAACCGTCTGGTTAAACGACTCTGTACTCCACAGCTCTTCCAAGAGGCATTGATATTGTCTTTTTATTCGACTGTAACCTCCACCACTCTTCCAAGGCGCATTGATATTGTCTCTGTTTTCCACTGCGACCTCCACCACTCTTCCAAGGGGCTTTGATATTGTCTTTTTTATCCACTGCGACCTCCACGTCTCTTCCAAGGGGCATTAAAACCGTCTTGTTATGCTACTGTGACCTCCACGTCCCTTCCACGGTGCATTGTTATTGTCTTTTTATTCCATTGCGACCTCCACCACTCTTCCAAGGGGCATTAAAACCGTCTTGTTAAGCTACTGTGACCTCCAAGTCTCTTTCAAGGGGCAAAAAAAACGTCTGGTTAAACCGCTCTGAGCTCCACAGCTCTTCCAAGGGGTATTGACAATGTCTTTTTATTCCTTTGTAACCTTCTGCAACCTCTGCGACGTCCACGACTCTTCCAAGGGGCATTAAAACCATCTTGTTAAGCTACTGTGACCTCCAAATTTCTTACACAGGGCATTGATATTGTCTTTTTATTCCACTGTAACCTCCACCACTCTTCCAAGGGGCATTGATATTGTCTTTTTATTCCACTGTAACCTCCACCAATCTTCTAAGGGGCATTGTTATTGTCTTTTTATTTCACTGCGACCTCCACAACTTTTCTAAGGGGCATTGATATTGTCTTTTTAATCCACTGCTACCTCTACCACTCCCCCAAGAGGCTTTAAAACAGTCTTGATTAGTGTTGAGCCACCCCCGTAGTGTTCGAGTTCGGTTCGGTTCGTCGAACACCCGTGTGTTCGCCGAACTGTTCGTCGAACTGTTCGTCGAACACCTTCGAACACCGTTAAAACCAATGGCAGGCAAACAAAAACACATAGAAACACATAGAAAACACCTTCAAAGGTGTCCAAAAGCTGACAAACTGCTCAGAAGACATAACTAACACATGGAAAAGTGTCAAGTACATATAGTCATGTGAAAATAAATGAGGTGGAGGAGTAAAAGGAGGGGGAGACACAGATATAGGCATGTCATGCCCTTCTAAAATCCAAAAAGTGAGAAGCCGACACGGCCAGTCCGCTCCTGCCCGTGCCACCTCCGTGTCGCCGGGTTTGTGCCAGAGCCGCGGTGAACCCTGATGGCCAGACCCCCTCTCCCAATACTGGTGCCTGTCCGCTGGTGGGTCGAGCGAGACCCCCTGTGGTGGAGGCAGCTCTAAGCTTTTTAATTTAAATTTTCTCTCTAATTTGAATGAATACACTTTAAATCCATTTACAAGGATCTATTGGAGGGCAAGTCTCATGCCAGCAGCCGCGTAATTCCAGCTCCAGTAGCGTCCACTAAAGCTGCTGCAGTTAAAAAGCTTTTATAAGGATCGAGCTCGGCTGTCCACAGCAAGGCATCCTACTGCCAGTCCCAGCCCCTATGCCTTGGGGTGCCTCCTGATGCTCTTCACTGAGTATCCCGTGGTCCCGAAGCATTTCCTTTGAAAAAATGAAGTGTCCAAACTACAGGTGGTGTAGCTTGCTTAACAGCCGGGATAATCCGCTGACTAGCAGACACTGCTACTAGGCACAAAGTATTTCCTGGGCTAGATGCAGTTAAAAATTTGTAATTAGATACTCTCGTTGGATGCTGAGAAAGCATTCCATAGAGTCTCCTGGCACGCCATATATGATTCTCTTAAAAAGCTTGGGGTAGGGGTCTAGGGGACCCTTTTATAGCCAAAATCACGGCCCTGTATCACAATACGTCACCTAGGCTGAAGATAAATGGAACTGTAGCACCCTGAGGGCTCAGTTGCTACAGACGTATTGCACCTCACCCAGAGGTGTGATATCTCTCTCTCAGGTAAGGATGGAGTGTGGATCAGGACCCGACACCTGCATGCATTACACCACATTGCCGTGGGGCAGGGCGACCAATATGCCCCTGAGATGGGCACGACAGTCCCTGTCCCTGGCTGGAGTGGGGGGAGGGAACACTGAGGAAGGGGAACCCTGTAGTGCAGGAGCAGGGAGGAAGCAGTTCCTGGGTGCATTGAGAAGGGAGTATAAAAGGTGGGCACCATCTTAGTTCAGTGCAGAGAAGTCTGAGCAGAAGTGGCAGGGAGCAGGGGCTCTGCATGAGCTCTGCTCCGGAGGCGGGCCTAGTAACAGAGGCCCAGGCCTGGAAGAGGGAGAAGGAAGGAAGAGGAGCGGAGAAGGCTCCAGGAACGAGGAATGAAGGGATCCCAGGGGTGCGGACGGGCGAGTCGCCACCGCACGCCCGAATCCACCTGCGTGGAGGGGTCAGGCCAAATGGGGAGACCGGTCCCCGAACTAGTGGAGGCAGGAAACGACCCTCAGCTAGAAACCGGAGGCTCTGACATTTTATGTGGCGCAGCCCCTCGCTACACCCGCTAGGAAGGCACCACATAGGGTCAGGGAAACTGGCGCCAAGTTTACCAAGAGGAGGCCTGAGGCAGCCGGACAGAAGTGTTGGTAAGAAAGGCCAGACAAAGGACACACAAAGGGGGTCCTGTGAAGCACTCCAAAGTTATCTGGGAGTTGTCTGAGCCCCTCACCTGGTGAGCACAGTACGACGTGGGCAGCCGTTACCTGCAGACGGGGTCTGGATAATAAGAACTGTGAGTAAAGGCCCTGAACTGCATCACTGACTCCGTGTCGTTACTGCTGCTGCCCTGCACCATCACCCCCATCCTCCGCATACACTGCCCTGAGGCTATACTCCTCCCGTGGGGAGTTATGCTACGCTCTGCTGCACCCACAACACCAGCCTCAGCGGTCTGCCCTGTAGCGGCGGTTCACTCTGACCGCAATCCACGGGTGGCGTAGTCGGACATTTAAACATCAAAACCACATAAATAGTTCCGCCACTGCTTTGACCACCCTGAGCCACGGAACCGGGTCGCCGCCACGAAGACTACAACCACCAGCATCCACCAAAAAGGGTCCGGCTCCGGGTGTCCCAAGGCCCAGGGGGTGCATCAGAACATTTTCATCACCTTTCACAATCACCAATGGGACAAGGCAGGGATGTCCTCTGTCCCCTCTCTTATACATCCTAGTGACGGAGCACCTGCTCTCATCAATTCGCCATAACCCCAATATTAGGTGGATTGAGGTGGGAGGCACCGAGTACAAGTGCTCTCTATTTGCTGATGATGTCCTAGTATATATCACTCAATCACATATATCCATCCATGCTGTTATGGCTGAAATAGATCACTTTGTTACATGGTCAAATTTTAAAATCAATCAAGTCTGAGGCCCTCGATGTCTCCCTCCCCAAATCCATATAGGATTCCATCCAGTCCAACTTTCCCTTTGCCTGGCCCTCACAGGGTATCAAATACTTAGGAATTCCTATTCATAGAGACCTCTCCCATCTATGTTATCTTAATTTTTGGCCCTTTATTGAACAACTCCATACAGACCACGGTTGGCAAGTTAGAACTGTAAGATTCACTACGTGAACCACTGGTGTTTTGTGGAAAAGCACATGTACACTGTGCTCCAAATTATTATGCAAAAAGTGTTTAGGAGTGATAAGGGAAGAATTTGTTTGTTTGTCAGTTAAACTCATTGATGGTGATGTGTGTCAGGGCTCTTTATATCACTGTAAGCAATTGCAGACACCTGTGCTAATTAGTTTGGCAGGTGTGTCCAATGAAAGGCAAGACTACTTAAGAAGGCTGTCTCACATTATTAAGCAGCCTACATTTTCTGCCAAAATGGGAAAGAAAAAGGATGTGTCGGCTGCTGAGAAGCAACAAATTGTGGAGTGTTTAGGTCAAGGCATGACTACAATCAACATTGTACGATGATCAGGATGAAGTATCTTGGCAATCAAGAAGTATGTAGCTGATTCACAGTACACACGTGTGCGTGCTGATAAGGGCAAATTGAGGACTCTTTCCTACAGGCAATTACGTCAGGTTGAAAGAGCAGCGGCAAAAAAGCCATAGCAGCAGACAAGTTTTTGAAGCTGCTGGTGCCACCAACGTCCCCCGAACAACAAGATGCAGGGTCCTTCAGAGGTTTGCAGCTGTGCATACGCCATCCTGTCGACCTCCTCTATCCACTTCACACAAGCAGAAATGGCTCCAGTGGGCCAAACATTACATGAAGACTGATTTCAAAACTGTTTTGTTCACGGATGAGTGCCGTGCAACGCTCGATGGTCCAGATGGATGGAGTGGAGGATGGCTGGTTGATGGACACCCCACGCAAACACGGCTACAGCGCCATCAAGGAGGAGGTGGAGTAATGTTTTGGGCTGGAATCATGGGGAGAGAGATTGTCGGCCCCTTTAGGATCCCTGAAGGCGCTAAAGATGAACTCCATAATGTATGTGGATTTTCTCAAACAGCACTTCCTGCCATGGTTCAAGAAGAAGAACCGTGTATTTCACAGCAAGATCATTTTTTTGCATGATAATGCACCATCTCATGCTGCACATAAAACATCTGCATCTCTGGCTGATATGGGCATAAAAGGGGACAAACTTATGGTGTGACCCCCATGCTCCCCTGACCTCTACCCCATTCAGAACCTCTGGAGCATCATCAAAAGGAGTGTCTATGATGGCGGGAGGCAGTTCACATCTAAGCAACAGCTCTGGGAGGGTATTCTGTCCTCATGCAAAACAATTGAAGCAGAAACCATCCAAAACCTGACAAATTCAATGGACGAGAGAGTTCAGAAGCTCCTTTCGAACAAGGGGTCCTATGTGAAAATGTAACATCACCTAGAATAAAGTTTTGAGTTGAAAACTGTTTGATTTCAGTTTCTAACAACCTGCTAATGCTTATAATTTCAAAAATGACCATTTTTTTGGTCTTTATTAAAATGAAAAGGTTGATCGAAAAGTTTGGGGGATCTAAGAGTGTGGCAACCCAGTAGTCATGATTACTTCGAATTCTGACAATATGAGGGTCATGCTGCAGGTAGTGCAGCAAGAAGGCACTTATGTGTCTTGCGCATCTCGGAGCCCCAAAATTATTTTCCGGGCTAGATGCAGCTAAAAATTATTATTAATTTGAAATCTGGTGAAGCTTTAGTATAGATGGCCTAATAGGATCAGTGCTGCACACTGCTACAAAGCCCAAATTATTTTCCAGTCAAGATACAGATAAACATGATTAGTAATTTTAAATCTGGTGGAGCTTATTATAGATGGCCTAATAGAATCAGTGCTGCACACTGCTACAAAGCCCAAATTATTTTCCAGCCAAGATACAGATAAACATGATTAGTAATTTGAAAGCTTAAAACGGTTGGTAGGGTGATTTTAACCAATCATCCATCTTTTACTCTCCCCAGGATGACACAGGGGTAGAAAAGTCGTTTCGGATCCATGATTTGTTCATCTTTATGAACGTGAGTCTGTCTACATTATCAGTGGAGAGCTGCGTGCGCTTATCTGTCAGCACACCACCAGCAGCGCTGAACACACGTTCAGACAGAACGCTGGCTGCGGGGCATGACAAGATCTCCAAGGCGTAAGTGGCTAGCTCCGGCCATTTATCCAGATTGGAAGCCCAAAAAGAGCAAGGGTCCAGTGACACAGTCATGGCTTCAATGTTTACTTGGAGATACTCCTGTACCATCGTCTCTAGGCGTTGACTATGTGTCAGAATTCTTGTCTCCTGTGGCCTTGCAAAGGATGGGCTAAAAAAGTGGTGAAATGATTCCGCAAAATTGATGTTACCAGCAGATACTGTGGTTCTGTTACGGTTTGAGTGCTGAACACTTGACGGTCCTACGGTTGGCAAGTTGGAACTGTGAGATTCACTACGTGCACCACTGGTATTTTGTGGAAAAGCACATGTAAGATTCTGCAACAGTCTCTGCTGATACTCCTGCATGCGTGCATCCCTTTCTATGGCAGGAATAAATTCTGCAAATTTACTTTTGTACCGGGGATCTAACAGTGTGGCAACCCAGTAGTCAGGATTATTTCTAATTCTCACAATTCGAGGGTCATGTTGCAGGTAGTGCAGCAAGAAGGCACTCATGTGTGTTGCGCATCCAGGAGCACCAAGTCCCTGTTGTGTTGGTGGCGAGGTAACAATCATGCTTCCTTCCTCTGTCCTCTCCCCCCAACCTCGCACAACAGAAATGTGATCAAGGTCTCCCTCATCTGATGAGTCTTCCATCAGTTCGTCCTCCACTTCTTCCTGGGCTCCTGCACCTTCCTCACTAGTTTGGCTGCTACCATGCGCCCTGGTAAAACCATCTCCCCCACCCTCACATGCCTGCCACCTTGGTGCTGCCGACCGTCTGGACCTTGCAGATGTTAGCCCTTCCGCATACAACTCCTCCTCCTCTACTTCCTCCACCTCCTCTTGTGCCACCACCTGACTCCGAATTCTGTTTAACATGTGCTCCAGCATGTAAATCACCGGAATAGTCATGCTGATAATGGCATCGTCAGCACTAAACATCTTCGTCGCCATTTCAAAACTGTGCAGAAGGGTGCATAGGTCCCTGATCTGAGACCACTGCTCCAGCGTGGTTTGCCCCACCTCTGAATCTCGTTGGCCCAGGCTATACGTCAGAACGTATTGCACCAGGGCTTGTCTGTGCTGCCACAGTCGCTGCAACATGTGCAGAGTTGAATTCCACCGGGTAGGCACATCGCATTTTAGCCGGTGAAGTGGCAGGACCAACGACTTCTGTAGAGATGTAAGTCGCTGAGCTGCGGGATGCGAACGGCGGAAGTGAGCACACAGCGACCGTGCCCTCTGCAGAAGGCCATCTAGTCTGGGATAGTGGGCTAAAAATTGCTGGACAACCAGGTTCAACACGTGAGCCATACAAGGCACGTGTGTGACATTGCCCCGGCGAAGGGCCGCACCCAGGTTTGCAGCATTGTCGCACACGGCCTTCCCTGGTTTCAGGTCCAGTGGAGACAACCATTCATGAAATTGGTTCTCCAGAGCTGACCACAACTCCTCAGCTGTGTGACTCACATTTCCCAGACATTTCAATGTAAAAACCGCCTGATGACGTTGAGCCCTACTGCCAGCATAGTAAGGAGGTGTGCAGGATCCCTTCTGCGCAGTTAGAAAGCTTGTGGCATGACCAGACAGGCTTTGGGTGCAGGTGGAAGACCGAGAGGAGGTTGAGGAGGCAGAAGCAGTGGAGGAACTTTGACATAAAGAGAATTGACGCACAACTCGTGGGGACGGCAAGACTTGGACAGCAGCCCCTTGTCCTGCTGTCACCATAGTTACCCAGTGCCCAGTCAGCGACATGTAACGCCCCTGTCCATGCCTACTCGTCCAAGTGTCTGTGGTGAAATGCACCCTGTCACACACAGAGTTTCTCAAAGAAGCGGTGATGTTGTGTGCGACATGCTGGTGGAGCGCAGGCACACCTTTCTTTGAGAAGTAGTGCCGACTGGGCATCTGGTACTGGGGCACTGCGACGGACATAAGGTCTCGAAAATCCTCTGTGTCCACCAGGCGGAAAGGCAGCATTTCTGTAGCCAAGAGCTTGCAGATGGTGAAATTCAACCTCTTAGCTTTCTCATGGCTAGGAGGAAATGGTCTTTTACTTGTCCACATCTGAGGGACCGAGGGCTGGCTATTGTGCTTAGACGGGGTTGATAAGGGTGTCCCCGGCAAACTGCCGGTCTGTGAGGAAGATGCAGGCGGACATGTTAGGTTGCCTTGATCCAAAGGTGGTGCTATCGATGTCGGACAGCGCTCAACACCAGCTGGTGTTACCACCTCCAAAGAAAATGATGACCTGCCAATCACGCTGGCTGTTGCGGGTAAAGAGGTGGCAGGTCTGCGCCCCAAAACAGGTGTGACTGCTGTCCCCCCAATCACAGAGGATGAAGAGGCCGCGGATGCACAAGATATGGCAGACGGTGGTTGGCCCGGCCGGCTAGGCCGCATTGTAGCACACTGAGCTTCCCACTGCAACTTATGCTTCATGTCCACGTGCCGGTTCATGCATGAAGTACTCAAACTATGTATTTTTTGGCCTCTACTTAGCTTTTGCTGACAAATGTTACAGATAACACGAGTTGGGTCATCTTTATCGATCTGAAAAAATGCCCAGGCTATGCAAGGCTTAGCACCCATGCGACCTGAAGAGCCACCACGACTTGTGGTGAGAGGCAGAGTTGTGTTTGAGGATGCAGTTGTTGACGTGCTTCCAGTACTACGTCTCTGTCCAGGAAGGCGCAACCTGACCTCGTCGTCACTAGCATCTTCCTCCACCTCCTCTGCTGACCTCATCTCTTGGCTGAATGTGGGTTGACAGTAAGTGGGATCTCCAACCTCGTCATCATCACCTTGTGCGTTATCACACCCGTCGTCCTCAGAGCCAACCTGTTCCTGCCCTGACAAAAAACTAAAGTTGTCGCTCCAATCAGGTATTTGAGTCTTATCATCGTCTTCCTCATTGTCTCCACCAACAGGAGTTACAGTTTGGGAATGAGGGTCTACATTGTAGTCAGAACCTTCTGCGTCTGGTCCTGGATCCGACTCATAAAGATTCTGGGCATCAGTGCAGATCATTTCCTCGTCTGGATTCACAGAAGCGCTGGAGTCGACCTCTGATTCCCAGGCTATAGTATGAGTAAACAGCTCTGCAGACTCAAACATCTGTTCTACCTCATACTCAGACGGGCAGCTGGAGATTTGGGAGCTGTGAGGAAGCAAGTGTGATTGGGGTGACACCTTTGAGGACTGGAGTATTTGTGATGTTGAAGTTGATGTGGAGGAGAGCCCACTTAAAGGAGCACTTGATATCCGTTGAAGCACCTGCTGTTTTTGTGCCTCATCTGGAATTTGTAGCGATTGGCGTGGCCGTAGGAAAGGGATCTTATCACATTGTACGCTAAAAGAAGTAGACATTTTAGTTTGGCTGGAAGATGGTCTTTCTTCTGCAGATGTTACTGTTGCTTTAACACCTACCCCACGGACACAACCTTTTTTCCCCTTCCCAACACGCCTATTCCCCTTTCCACCAGCAGCAGGCCTTTTTCCACTCATTTTGGTGGTTAACTAATTCACAACTCTGGAGTTGTTTGCACAAAAAAACAATGGATGGGAACCGAGCAGAGCTGAGTGGCCAAACTGTGGTATTATGCCAAAACTATTGGCTGGGTTAGATGCAGAAAAAAATTATATTCAATTTGCAACCTGATGGAGGTCTGTATAGATGGATTAATAGAACAAGTCCCACACACAGCTAGAAGCCCAATATTTTTTCAGAGGTAGATGCAGAAAAAAATATATTCAGTTTGCAACCTGATGGAGGTCAGTATAGATGGACTAATACAACAAGTCCCACACACAGCTAGAAGCCCAATATTTTTTCAAAGGTAGATGCAGAAAAAAATATATTCAGTTTGCAACCTGATGGAGGTCTGTATAAATGGATTAATAGAACAAGTCCCACACACAGCTAGAAGCCCAATATTTTTTCAGAGGTAGATGCAGAAAAAAAAATATTCAGTTTGCAACCTGATGGAGATCAGTATAGATGGACTAATACAACAAGTCCCACACACAGCTAGAAGCCAAATATTTTTTCAGAGCTAGATGCAGAAAAAAATATATTCAGTTTGCAACCTGATGGAGGTCTGTATAGATGGATTAATAGAACAAGTCCCACACACAGCTAGAAGCCCAATATTTTTTCAGAGGTAGATGCAGAAAAAAATATATTCAGTTTGCAACCTGATGGAGGTCAGTATAGATGGACTAATACAACAAGTCCCACACACAGCTAGAAGCCCAATATTTTTTCAGAGGTAGATGCAGAAAAAAATATATTCAGTTTGCAACCTGATGGAGGTCAGTATAGATGGACTAATACAACAAGTCCCACACACAGCTAGAAGCCCAATATTTTTTCAGAGGTAGATGCAGAAAAAAATATATTCAGTTTGCAACCTGATGGAGGTCAGTATAGATGGACTAATACAACAAGTCCCACACACAGCTAGAAGCCCAATATTTTTTCAGAGGTAGATGCAGAAAAAAATATATTCAGTTTGCAACCTGATGGAGGTCTGTATAGATGGATTAATAGAACAAGTCCCACACACAGCTAGAAGCCCAATATTTTTTCAGAGGTAGATGCAGAAAAAAATATATTCAGTTTGCAACCTGATGGAGGTCTGTATAGATGGATTAGTAGAACAAGTCCCACACACAGCTAGAAGCTCAATATTTTTTCAGAGGTAGATGCAGAAAAAAATATATTCAGTTTGCAACCTGATGGAGGTCTGTATAGATGGATTAATAGAACAAGTCCCACACACAGCTAGAAGCCCAATATTTTTTCAGAGGTAGATGCAGAAAAAAATATATTCAGTTTGCAACCTGATGGAGGTCAGTATAGATGGACTAATACAACAAGTCCCACACACAGCTAGAAGCCCAATATTTTTTCAGAGGTAGATGCAGAAAAAAATATATTCAGTTTGCAACCTGATGGAGGTCTGTATAGATGGATTAATAGAACAAGTCCCACACACAGCTAGAAGCCGAATATTTTTTCAGAGGTAGATGCAGAAAAAAATATATTCAGTTTGCAACCTGATGGAGGTCTGTATAGATGGATTAATAGAACAAGTCCCACACACAGCTAGAAGCCCAATATTTTTTCAGAGGTAGATGCAGAAAAAAATATATTCAGTTTGCAACCTGATGGAGGTCAGTATAGATGGACTAATACAACAAGTCCCACACACAGCTAGAAGCCCAATATTTTTTCAGAGGTAGATGCAGAAAAAAATATATTCAGATTGCAACCTGATGGAGGTCTGTATAGATGGATTAATAGAACAAGTCCCACACACAGCTAGAAGCCCAATATTTTTCAGAGGTAGATGCAGAAAAAAATATATTCAGTTTGCAACCTGATGGAGGTCTGTATAGATGGATTAATAGAACAAGTCCCACACACAGCTAGAAGCCCAATATTTTTTCAGAGGTAGATGCAGAAAAAAATATATTCAGTTTGCAACCTGATGGAGGTCTGTATAGATGGATTAATAGAACAAGTCCCACACACAGCTAGAAGCCCAATATTTTTTCAGAGGTAGATGCAGAAAAAAATATATTCAGTTTGCAACCTGATGGAGGTCTGTATAGATGGATTAATAGAACAAGTCCCACACACAGCTAGAAGCCCAATATTTTTTCAGAGGTAGATGCAGAAAAAAATATATTCAGTTTGCAACCTGATGGAGGTCTGTATAGATGGATTAATAGAACAAGTCCCACACACAGCTAGAAGCCCAATATTTTTTCAGAGGTAGATGCAGAAAAAAATATATTCAGTTTGCAACCTGATGGAGGTCAGTATAGATGGACTAATACAACAAGTCCCACACACAGCTAGAAGCCCAATATTTTTTCAGAGGTAGATGCAGAAAAAAATATATTCAGTTTGCAACCTGATGGAGGTCTGTATAAATGGATTAATAGAACAAGTCCCACACACAGCTAGAAGCCCAATATTTTTTCAGAGGTAGATGCAGAAAAAAATATATTCAGTTTGCAACCTGATGGAGGTCTGTATAGATGGATTAATAGAACAAGTCCCACACACAGCTAGAAGCCCAATATTTTTTCAGAGGTAGATGCAGAAAAAAATATATTCAGTTTGCAACCTGATGGAGGTCTGTATAGATGGATTAATAGAACAAGTCCCACACACAGCTAGAAGCCCAATATTTTTTCAGAGGTAGATGCAGAAAAAAATATATTCAGTTTGCAACCTGATGGAGGTCAGTATAGATGGACTAATACAACAAGTCCCACACACAGCTAGAAGCCCAATATTTTTTCAGAGGTAGATGCAGAAAAAAATATATTCAGTTTGCAACCTGATGTAGGTCTGTATAGATGGATTAATAGAACAAGTCCCACACACAGCTAGAAGCCCAATATTTTTTCAGAGCTAGATGCAGAAAAAAATATATTCAGTTTGCAACCTGATGGAGGTCTGTATAGATGGATTAATAGAACAAGTCCCACACACAGCTAGAAGCCCAATATTTTTTCAGAGGTAGATGCAGAAAAAAATATATTCAGTTTGCAACCTGATGGAGGTCTGTATATATGGATTAATAGAACAAGTCCCACACAAAGCTAGAAGCCCAATATTTTTTCAGAGGTAGATGCAGAAAAAAATATATTCAGTTTGCAACCTGATGGAGGTCTGTATAGATGGATTAATAGAACAAGTCCCACACACAGCTAGAAGCCCAATATTTTTTCAGAGCTAGATGCAGAAAAAAATTATATTCAATTTGCAACCTGATGGAGGTCAGTATAGATGGACTAATAGAAGGATGCTATGCCCAAAAGATTTTACTTCACTAGGTGCAGTAAAAAAATTGGTATTCTATACACAGGTGGTATATCTTGCAACACAGATAGGCTACTCCAATGACTAACACACTCTGCAATAGGCCAAAAAGGATTAGCTTTGCTAGATTCAGCCAAATGCTGTGAAAAAAACTTGCACAGCACTGGCACAGACCTGCCTGGCAAAAACTGATAGGAACTGATGTAACCTAGTCCTGAAAAGGACTCCAATTACAATTAGTCTTTACTCCCACAATCTATCTATTTAAGAGCACAGACCTGCCTGATAAAAGTCGTAGGAAATGCTGTAACCTAGTCCTTAAAAGGACTGCAATCACAACTATTCCCTACTCCCAAGCTATCTGTAGATTTGTGCGAAAATTGGCTTGAAATTAACAAGGTATAGCGCACACAGCAACAGCGGTGCCGTCTAACACGCAGCTGCAGCAGTGAGAAAATGGTGGCGACGGGGAAAATGGCTTGGTCTTATAGGGCAAGGACATGTGACATACACTGCCAATGACACATGCCCTTGCTTGTGTGAAAAAAAGCACTTCGCTCCGTGTGTGCGCTGCTGATAGGCTGACAGATTGCACCTCCCCACTGCAAATGCGGGAAAGAGAAAAAAAAATGGAGATCTTCATTGTTCCTGCAGAGATCCATCCCCTGCCCCTCCCCCCACCCCGCTGTACACTCAAACTGCGTATTAACATTAATTTTCATCATTACTGAGAAAAAATCCAGTTATGATTTTGGTACACGAACAGTTATCGAACATAACCTCGAATAGCCGAATTTTACTCAAATTGTTCGTGTTCGCCGAACGGCTCGAACACCGCCCAAAACAGTTCGAATTTGAGATTGGCGAACAGTTCGAGTAGAACAACGCTCATCTCTAGTCTTGATAAGCTTCTGTGACCTCCACGTCTCTTCCAAGGGGCATTAAAACCGCATGGTTAAACCACTCTGAACTCCACAGCTCTTCCAAGAGGCATTGATATTGTCTTTTTATTCAACTGTTACCTCCACCAATCTTCCAATGTGCATTGATATTGTTTTTTTTTCCAATGCGACCTCCACCACTCTTCGAAGGGGATTTGAAAGTCTTTTTAATCCACTGCGACCTCCACCACTCTTCCAAGGGGCATTAAAAAAATCTTGTTAAGCTACTCAGACCTCCATGTCCCTTCCACGGGGCATTGATATTGTCTTTTTATTCCACTGCGACCTCCACCACTCTTCCAAGGGGCATTGATATTGTCTTTTTAATCCACTGTGACCTCCACCACTCTTCCAAGGGACATTGATATTGTCTTTTTATTCCACTGCGACCTCCACCACTCTTCCAAGGGGCATCGATATTGACTTTTTAATCCACTTCGACCTCCACCACTTTTCCAAGGGGCATTAAAACCGTCTTGTTATGCCACTGTGACCTCCACGTCTCTTCCAAGGGGCATTAAAACCGTCAATTTAAACCACTCTGAACTCCACAGCTCTTGCAAGAGGCATTGATATTGTCTTTTTATTCCACTGTAACCTACACCACTCTTCCAAGGGGCATTGATTTTGTCTTTTTAATCCACTGCGACCTCCATCTCTCTTCCAAGAAGCATTAAAACAATCTTGTTTAGCTACTGTGACCTCCACCTCTATTCCACGGTGCCTTAAAACCTTCTGGTTCAACCACTGTAAACTCCACAGCTCTTCCAAGGGGCAATGATATTGTCTTTTTATTCCACTGTAACCTCCACAACTCTTCCAAGGGGCATTGATATTGTCTTTTTATTCCACTGCGACCTCCACCCCTCTTCCAAGTGGCATTAATATTGTCTTTTTATTCCACTGTAACCTCGACCACTCTTCCAAGGGGCATTGATATTGTCTTTTTATTCAACTGCGACCTCCACCTCTCTTCCAAGGGGCATTAAAACAATATTGTTAAGCTACTGTGACCTCCAAGTCTCTTCCACGAGGCACTGATATTGTCTTTTTATTCCACTGCGACCTCCACATCTCTTCCAAGTGGAATTGATATTGTCTTTTCTTTCCACTGCGACCTCCACCACTCTTCCACGGGGCATTGATATTGTCTTTTTAATCCACTGCGACCTTCACCACTCTTCCAGGGGGCATTAAAACAGTTTTGTTAAGCTCCTGTGACCTCCACGTCTCTTCCAAGGGGCATTAAAACCATCTGGTTAAACCACTCTGAACTCCACAGCTCTTCCAAGAGGCATTGATATTGTCTTTTCATTCGACTGTAACCTCCACCACTCTCCAAGGGGCATTAAAACCATCTTGTTAAGCTACTGTGACCTCCACTTCTTTTCCAAGGGGCATTAAAACCGTCAATTTAAACCACTCTGAACTCCTCAGCTCTTTCAAAAGGCATTAATATTGTCTTTTTATTCCACTGTAACCTCCACCACTCTTCCAAGGGGCATTGATTTTGTCTTTTTAATCCACTGCAACCCCCATTACTCTTCCAAGAAGCATTAAAACCGTCTTGTTTAGCTACTGTGACCTCCATGTCTATTCCACGGTGCCTTAAAACCTTCTGGTTAAACCACTGTGAACTCCACTGCTATTCCAAGGGGCATTGATATAGTCTTTTTATTCCACTGTAACTTCCACCACTCTTCCAAGGGGCATTGATATTGTCTTTTTATTTTACTGCGACCTCCAACACTCTTCCATGAGGCATTAATATTGTCTTTTTATTCCACTGAAACCTCCACCACTCTTCCAAGGGTCATTGATATTGTCTTTTTATTCCACTGTAACCTCCACCACTCTTCCAAGGGGCATTGATATTGTCTTTTTATTCCACTGTGACCTCCACCTCTCTTCCAAGGGGCATTAAAACAATCTTGTTAAGCTACTGTGACCTCCAAGTCTCTTCCACGAGGCATTGATATTGTCTTTTTATTTCACTGCGACCCCCACATCTTTTCCAAGGGGAATTGATATTGTCTATTTATTCCACTGCGACCTCCACCACTCTTCTAAGGGGCATTGCTATTGTCTTTTTATTCCACTGTGACCTCCACCTCTCTTCCAAGGGGCATTAAAACAATCTTGTTAAGCTACTGTGACCTCCAAGTCTCTTCCACGAGGCATTGATATTGTCTTTTTATTCCACTGCAACCCCCACATCTTTTCCAAGGGGAATTGATATTGTCTATTTATTCCACTGCGACCTCCACCACTCTTCCAAGGGGCATTAAAACAGTCTTGATAAGCTACTGTGACCTTCCCGTCTCTTCCAAGGGGCATTAAACCGTCTGGTTAAACCACTCTGTACTCCACAGCTCTTCCAAGAGGCATTGATATTGTCTTTTTATTCGACTGTAACCTCCATCACTCTTCCAAGGGGCATTGATATTGTCTCTGTTTTCCACTGCGACCTCCACCACTCTACCAAGGGGCTTTGATATTGTCTTTTTTATCCACTGCGACCTCCACGTCTCTTCCAAGGGGCATTAAAACCGTCTTGTTATGCTACTGTGACCTCCACGTCCCTTCCACTGGGCATTGTTATTGTCTTTTTATTCCATTGCGACCTCCACCACTCTTCCAAGGGGCATTAAAACCGTCTTGTTAAGCTTCTGTGACCTCAAAGTCTCTTCCAAGGGACAAAAAAAACGTCTGGTTAAACCGTTCTGAGCTCCACAGCTCTTCCAAGGGGTATTGACAATGTCTTTTTATTCCTTTGTAACCTTCTGCACTCTTCCAAGTGCATTGATATTGTCTTTTCATTCCTTTGCGACGTCCACGACTCTTCCAAGGGGCATTAAAACCATATTGTTAAGTTACTGTGACCTCCAAGTTTCTTACACAGGGCATTGATATTGTCTTTTTATTCCACTGTAACCTCCACCACTCTTCCAAGGGGCATTGATATTGTCTTTTTATTCCACTGTAACCTCCACCAATCTTCCAAGGGGCATTGTTATTGTCTTTTTATTTCACTGCGACCTCCACAACTTTTCTAAGGGGCATTGAAATTGCTTTTAAATCCACAACAATCTCCACCACTCTTACAAGGGGCATTAAAACAGTCTTGTTAAGCTACTGTGACCTCCTCGTCTCTTCCAAGGGGCATTAAAACAGTCTGGTTAAACACTCTGAACTCCACAGCTCTTCCAAGAGGCATTAATATTGTCTTTTTATTCCACTGTGACCTCCACGTTTCTTCCAAGGGTCATTGATATTTTCTTTTTATTTAATTGGAACCTCCACCACTTTTCCAAGGGGCATTGATTTTGTCTTTTTATTCCACTGTAACCTCCACCATTCTTCCAAGGGACATTGATATTGTCTTTTTATTCCACTGTAACCTCCACCACTCTTCCAAGGGGCATTGCTATTGTCTTTTTAATCCACTGCGACCTCTACCACTCCTCCAAGGGGCTTTAAAACAGTCTTGATAAGCTTCTGTGACCTCCATGTCTCTTCCAAGGGGCATTAAAACCGCATGGTTAAACCACTCTGAACTCCACAGCTCTTCCAAGAGGCACTGATATTGTCTATTTATTCAACTGTTACCTCCACCAATCTTCCAATGGGCATTGATATTGTTTTTTTTTCCAATGCGACCTCCACCACTCTTCGAAGGGGATTTGATAATCTTTTTAATCCACTGCGACCTCCACCACTCTTCCAAGGGGCATTAAAACCGTCTTGTTAAGCTACTCAGACCTCCACGTCCCTTCCAGGGGGCATTGATATTGTCTTTTTATTCCTCTGCGACCTCCACCACTCTTCCAAGGGGCATTGATATTGTCTTTTCATTCCACTGCGACCTCCACCACTCTTCCAAGGGGCATCGATATTGTCTTTTTAATCCACTTCGACCTCCACCACTTTTCCAAGGGGCATTAAAACCGTCTTGTTATGCTACTGTGACCTCCACGTCTCTTCCAAGGGGCATTAAAACCATCAATTTAAACCACTCTGAACTCCACAGCTCTTGCAAGAGGCATTGATATAGTCTTTTTATTCCACTGTAACCTCCACCACTCTTCCAAGGGGCATTCATTTTGTCTTTTTAATCCACTGCGACCTCCATCTCTCTTCCAAGAAGCATTAAAACAGTCTTGTTTAGCTACTGTGACCTCCACCTCTATTCCACTGTGCCTTAAAACCTTCTGGTTAAACCACTGTAAACTCCACAGCTCTTCCAAGGGGCAATGATATTGTCTTTTTATTCCACTGTAACCTCCACCACTCTTCCAAGGGGCATTGATATTGTCTTTTTATTTTACTGCGACCTCCACCACTCTTCCAATTGGCATTAATATTGTCTTTTTATTCCACTGCGACCTCCACCACTCTTCCAAGGGTCATTGATATTGTCTTTTTATTCCACTGTAACCTCCACCACTCTTCCAAGGGGCATTGATATTTTCTTTTTATTTAATTGGAACCTCCACCACTTTTCCAAGGGGCATTGATTTTGTCTTTTTATTCCTCTGTAACCTCCACCATTCTTCCAAGGGACATTGATATTGTCTTTTTATTCCACTGTAACCTCCACCACTCTTCCAAGGGGCATTGATATTGTCTTTTTAATCCACTGCGACCTCTACCACTCCTCCAAGGGGCTTTAAAACAGTCTTGATAAGCTTCTGTGACCTCCACGTCTCTTCCAAGGGGCATTAAAACCGCATGGTTAAACCACTCTGAACTCCACAGCTCTTCCAAGAGGCACTGATATTGTCTATTTATTCAACTGTTACCTCCACCAATCTTCCAATGGGCATTGATATTGTTTTTTTTTCCAATGCGACCTCCACCACTCTTCGAAGGGGATTTGATAGTCTTTTTAATCCACTGCGACCTCCACCACTCTTCCAAGGGGCATTAAAACCGTCTTGTTATGCGCCTGTGACCTCCACGTCTCTTCCAAGGGGCATTAAAACTGTCAATTTAAACCAGTCTGAACTCCACAGCTCTTGCAAGAGGCATTGATATTGTCTTTTTATTCCACTGTAACCTCCACCACTCTTCCAAGGGGCATTGATTTTGTCTTTTTAATCCACTGCGACCTCCATCTCTCTTCCAAGAAGCAATAAAACAGTCTTGTTTAGCTACTGTGACCTCCACCTTTATTCCACTGTGCCTTAAAACCTTCTGGTTAAACCACTGTAAACTCCACAGCTCTTCCAAGGGGCAATGATATTGTATTTTTATTCCACTGTAACCTCCACCACTCTTCCAAGGGTCATTGATATTGTCTTTTTATTCCACTGTAACCTGCACCACTCTTCCAAGGGGCATTGATATTGTCTTTTTATTCCACTGCGACCTCCACCTCTCTTCCAAGGGGCATTAAAACATTCTTTTAAGCTACTGTGACCTCCAAGTCTCTTCCACGAGGCACTGATATTGTCTTTTTATTCCACTGCGACCTCCACATCTCTTCCAAGTGGAATTGATATTGTCTTTTTTTTCCACTGCGACCTCCACCACTCTTCCACGGGGCATTGATATTGTCTTTTTAATGCACTGCGACCTCCACCACTCTTCCAAGGGGCATTAAAACAGTTTTGTTAAGCTACTGTGACCTCCACGTCTCTTCCAAGGGGCATTAAAACCATCTGGTTAAACCACTCTGAACTCCACAGCTCTTCCAAGAGGCATTGATATTGTCTTTTCATTCGACTGCAACCTCCACCACTCTTCCAAGGGGCATTAAAACCATCTTGTTAAGCTACTGTGACCTCCACTTCTTTTCCAAGGGGCATTAAAACAGTCAATTTAAACCACTCTGAACTCCTCAGCTCTTGCATAAGGCATTGATATTGTCTTTTTATTCCACTGTAACCTCCACCACTCTTGCAAGGGTCATTGATTTTGTCTTTTTAATCCACTGCGACCTCCATCACTCTTCCAAGAAGCATTAAAACCGTCTTGTTTAGCTACTGTGACCTCCACGTCTATTCCACGATGAATTAAAACCTTCTGGTTAAACCACTGTGAACTCCACAGCTATTCCAAGGGGCATTGATATAGTCTTTTTATTCCACTCTAACTTCCACCACTCTTCCAAGGGGCATTGATATTGTCTTTTTATTTTACTGCGACCTCCAACACTCTTCCATGAGGCATTAATATTTTCTTTTTATTCCACTGAAACCTCCTCCACTCTTCCAATGGTCATTGATATTGTCTTTTTATTCCACTGTAACCTCCACCACTCTTCCAAGGGGCATTGATATTGTCTTTTTATTCCACTGCGACCTCCACCTCTCTTCCAAGGGGCATTAAAACCATCTTGTTAAGCTACTGTGACCTCCAAGTCTCTTCCACGAGGCATTGATATTGTCTTTTTATTCCACTGCGACCTCCACATCTTTTCCAAGGGGAATTGATATTGTCTTTTTATTCCACTGCGACCTCCACCACTCTTCTAAGGGGCATTGATATTGTCTTTTTAATCCACTGCGACCTCCACCAATCTTCCAAGGGGCATTAAAACAGTCTTGATAAGCTACTGTGACCTCCACGTCTCTTCCAAGGGGCATTAAACCATCTGGTTAAACCACTCTGTACTCCACAGCTCTTCCAAGAGGCATAGATATTGTGTTTTTATTCGACTGTAACCTCCACCACTCTTCCAAGGGACATTGATATTGGTTCTGTTTTCCACTGCGACCTCCACCACTCTTCCAAGGAGCTTTGATATTGTCTTTTTTATCCACTGCAACCTACACCACTCTTCCAAGGGGCATTAAAACCGTCTTGTTATGATACTGTGACCTCCACGTCCCTTCCACGGGGCATTGTTATTGTCTTTTTAATCCATTGCGACCTCCACCACTCTTCCAAGGGGCATTAAAACCGTCTTGTTAAGCTACTGTGACCTCCAAGCCTATTCCAAGGGGCAAAAAAACGGCTGGTTAAACCGCTCTGAGCTCCACAGCTCTTCCAAGGGGCATTGTCAATGTCTTTTTATTTCTTTGTATCCTTCTGCACTCTTCCAAGTGCATTGATATTGTCTTTTTATTCCTCTGCGACGTCCACGACTCTTCCAAGGGGCATTAAAACCGTCTTGTTAAGCTACTGTGACCTCCAAGTTTCTTACACAGGGCATTGATATTGTCTTTTTTTCCACTGTAACCTCCACCACTCTTCCAAGGGGCATTGATATTGTCTTTTTATTACACTGTAACCTCCACCAATCTTTCAAGGGGCATTGATATTGTCTTTTTTTCCACTGTAACCTCCACCACTCTTCCAAGGGGCATTGATATTGTCTTTTTATTACACTGTAACCTCCACCAATCTTTCAAGGGGCATTGATATTGTCTTTTAAATCCACAACGATCTCCACCACTCTTGCAAGGGGCATTAAAACAGTCTTGTTAAGCTACTGTGACCACCTCGTCTCTTCCAAGGGGCATTAAAACCGTCTGGTTAAACACTCTGAACTCCACAGCTCTTACAAGAGGCATTGATATTGTCTTTTTATTCGACTGTAACAACCACCACTCTTCCAAGCGGCATTGATATTGTCTGTTTATTCCACTGCGACCTCCACCACTCTTGCAAGGGACATTGATATTGTCTTTTTAATCAACTGCGACCTCCACCTCTCTTCCAAGGGGTCATTAAAACCGTCTTGTGAAGCTACTGTGACCTCCACGTCCCTTCCAGGGGGCATTGATATTGTCTTTTTATTCCACTGCGACCTCCACCACTCTTCCAAGGGGCATTGATATTGTCTTTTTAATCCACTGCGACATCCACCACTCTTCGAAGGGGCATTGATATTGTATTTTTAATCCACTGCGACCTCCACCACTCTTCCAAGGGGCATTAAAACCGTCTTGTTAAGCTACTGTCATCTCCACGTCCCTTCCATTGGGCATTAAATCCGTCAATTTAAGCCACTCTGAACTCCACAGCTCTTGCAAGGGGCATTGATATTGTCTTTTTATTCCAATGTAACCTCAAGCACTCTTCCAAGGGCCATTGATATTGTCTTTTTAATCCACTTCGACCTCCACCACTTTTCCAAGGGGCATTAAAACCGTCTTGTTATGCTACTGTGACCTCCACGTCTCTTCCAAGGGGCATTAAAACCGTCAATTTAAACCACTCTGAACTCCACAGCTCTTGCAAGAGGCATTGATATTGTCTTTTTATTGCACTGTAACCTCCACCACTCTTCCAAGGGGCATTGATTTTGTCTTTTTAATCCACTGCGACCTCCATCTCTCTTCCAAGAAGCATTAAAACAGTCTTGTTTAGCTATTGTGACCTCCACCTCTATTCCACTGTGCCTTAAAACCTTCTGGTTAAACTACTGTAAACTCCACAGCTCTTCCAAGGGGCAATGATATTGTCTTTTTATTCCACTGTAACCTCCACCACTCTTCCAAGGGGCATTGATATTGTCTTTTTATTTTACTGCGACCTCCACCACTCTTCCAATTGGCATTAATATTGTCTTTTTATTCCACTGCGACCTCCACCACTCTTCCAAGGGTCATTGATATTGTCTTTTTATTCCACTGTAACCTCCACCACTCTTCCAAGGGGCATTGATATTATCTTTGTATTCCACTGCGACCTCCACCTCTCTTCCAAGGGGCATTAAAACAATCTTTTAAGCTACTGTGACCTCCAAGTCTCTTCCACGAGGCACTGATATTGTTTTTTTATTCCACTGCGACGTCCACATCTCTTCCAAGTGGAATTGATATTGTCTTTTTTTTCCACTGCAACCTCCACCACTCTTCCACGGGGCACTGATATTGTCTTTTTAATCCACTGCGACCTCCACCACTCTTCCAAGGGGCATTAAAACAGTTTTGTTAAGCTACTGTGACCTCCACGTCTCTTCCAAGGGGCATTAAAACCATCTGGTTAAACCACTCTGAACTCCACAGCTCTTCCAAGAGGCATTGATATTGTCTTTTCATTCGACTGTAACCTCCACGACTCTTCCAAGGGGCATTAAAACCGTCTTGTTAAGCTACTGTGACCTCCAAGTTTCTTACACAGGGCATTGATATTGTCTTTTTTTCCACTGTAACCTCCACCACTCTTCCAAGGGGCATTGATATTGTCTTTTTATTACACTGTAACCTCCACCAATCTTTCAAGGGGCATTGATATTGTCTTTTTATTCCACTGCGACCTCCACCACTTTTCTAAGGGGCATTGATATTGTCTTTTAAATCCACAACGATCTCCACCACTCTTGCAAGGGGCATTAAAACAGTCTTGTTAAGCTACTGTGACCTCCTCGTCTCTTCCAAGGGGCATTAAAACCGTCTGGTTAAACACTCTGAACTCCACAGCTCTTACAAGAGGCATTGATATTGTCTTTTTATTCGACTGTAACATCCACCACTCTTCCAAGCAGCATTGATATTGTCTGTTTATTCCACTGCGACCTCCACCACTCTTGCAAGGGACATTGATATTGTCTTTTTAATCAACTGCGACCTCCACCTCTCTTCCAAGGGGTCATTAAAACCGTCTTGTTATGCTACTGTGACCTCCACGTCCCTTCCAGGGGGCATTGATATTGTCTTTTTATTCCACTGCGACCTCCACCACTCTTCCACGGGGCATTGATATTGTCTTTTTACTCCACTGCGACCTCCACCACTCTTCCAAGGGGCATTAAAACAGTTTTGTTAAGCTACTGTGACCTCCACGTCTTTTCCAAGGGGCATTAAAACCATCTGGTTAAACCACTCTGAACTCCACAGCTCTTCCAAAAGGCATTGATATTGTCATTTCATTCGACTGTAACCTCCACCACTCTTCCAAGGGGCATTAAAACCATCTTGTTAAGCTACTGTGACCTCCACTTCTTTTCCAAGGGGCATTAAAACCGTCAATTTAAACCACTCTGAACTCCTCAGCTCTTGCAAAAGGCATTGATATTGTCTTTTTATTCCACTGTAACCTCCACCACTCTTGCAAGGGGCATTGATTTTGTCTTTTTAATCCACTGCGACCTCCATCACTCTTCCAAGAAGCATTAAAAACCGTCTTGTTTAGCTAATGTGACCTCCACGTTTATTCCACGGTGCCTTAAAACCTTCTGGTTAAACCACTGTGAACTCCACAGCTATTCCAAGGGGCATTGATATAGTCTTTTTATTCCACTGTAACTTCCACCACTCTTCCAAGGGGCATTGATATTGTCTTTTTATTTTACTGCGACCTCCAACACTCTTCCATGAGGCATTAATATTTTCTTTTTATTCCACTGAAACCTCCTCCACTCTTCCAATGGTCATTGATATTGTCTTTTTATTCCACTGTAACCTCCACCACTCTTCCAAGGGGCATTGATATTGTCTTTTTATTCCACTGCGACCTCCACCTCTCTTCCAAGGGGCATTAAAACCAACTTGTTAAGCTACTGTGACCTCCAAGTCTCTTCCACGAGGCATTGATATTGTCTTTTTATTCCACTGCGACCTCCACATCTTTTCCAAGGGGAATTGATATTGTCCTTTTATTCCACTGCGACCTCCACTACTCTTCTAAGGGGCATTGATATTGTCTTTTTAATCCACTGCGACCTCCACCACTCTTCCAAGGGGCATTAAAACAGTCTGGATAAGCTACTGTGACCTCCACGTCTCTTCCAAGGGGCATTTAACCATCTGGTTAAACCACTCTGTACTTCACAGCTCTTCCAAGAGGCATTGATATTGTCTTTTTATTCGACTGTAACCTCCACCACTCTTCCAACGGGCATTGATATTGTTTCTGTTTTCCACTGAGACCTCCACCACTCTTCCAAGGGGCTTTGATATTGTCTTTTTTATCCACTGCGACCTACACCACTCTTCCAAGGGGCATTAAAACCGTCTTGTTATGATACTGTGACCTCCACGTCCCTTCCACGGGGCATTGTTATTGTCTTTTTATTCCATTGCGACCTCCACCACTCTTCCAAGGGGCATTAAAACCGTCTTGTTAAGCTACTGTGACCTCCAAGCCTCTTCCAAGGGGCAAAAAAAACGGCTGGTTAAACCGCTCTGAGCTCCACAGCTCTTCCAAGGGGCATTGACAGTGTCTTTTTATTTCTTTGTATCCTTCTGCACTCTTCCAAGTGCATTGATATTGTCTTTTTATTCCTCTGCGACGTCCACGACTCTTCCAAGGGGCATTAAAACCATCTTGTTAAGCTACTGTGACCTCCAAGTTTCTTACACAGGGCATTGATATTGTCTTTTTTTCCACTTTAACCTCCACCACTCTTCCAAGGGGCATTGATATTGTCTTTTTATTACACTGTAACCTCCACCAATCTTTCAAGGGGCATTGATATTGTCTTTTTATTCCACTGCGACCTCCACCACTTTTCTAAGGGGCATTGATATTGTCTTTTAAATCCACAACGATCTCCACCACTCTTGCAAGGGGCATTAAAACAGTCTTGTTAAGCTACTGTGACCTCCTCGTCTCTTCCACGGGGCATTAAAACCGTCTGGTTAAACACTCTGAACTCCACAGCTCTTACAAGAGGCATTGATATTGTCTTTTTATTCGACTGTAACATCCACCACTCTTCCAAGCGGCATTGATATTGTCTGTTTATTCCACTGCGACCTCCACCACTCTTGCAAGGGACATTGATATTGTCTTTTTAATCAACTGCGACCTCCACCTCTCTTCCAAGGGGTCATTAAAACTGTATTGTGAAGCTACTGTGACCTCCACGTCCCTTCCAGGGGGCATTGATATTGTCTTTTTATTCCACTGCGACCTCCACCACTCTTCCAAGGGGCATTGATATTGTCTTTTTAATCCACTGCGACATCCACCACTCTTCGAAGGGGCATTGATATTGTCTTTTTAATCCACTGTGACCCCCACATCTCTTCAAAGGGGCATTAAAACGGTCAATTTAAACCACTCTAACCTCCACCACTCTTCCAAGGGGCATTGACATTGTCTATTTATTCCACTGCGACCTCCACCACTCTTCCAAGGGGCATTAAGACCATCTTGTTAAGCTACAGGTACCTCCACAACTCTTCTATGGGGCATTGATATTGTCTTTTTATTCCACTGTAACCTACACCACTCTTCCAAGGGGCATTGATTTTGTATTTTTTTTCCACTGCGACCTCTAATACTCTTCCAACGGGCATTGATATCGTCTTTTTAATCCACTGCAACCTCCACCACTCTTCCAAGGGGCATTAAAGCCGTCTTGTTAAGCTACTGTCACGTCCTTGTCTATTCCAATGGGCATTTTTATTGTCTGTTTAATCCCCTGTAACCTCCGCCACTCTTCCAAGGTGCATTTAAACCGTCTTGTTAAGCTACTGTGACCTCCACGTCCCTTCCACGGGGCATTGATATTGTCTTTTTATTCCACTGCGACCTCCACCACTCTTCCAAGGGTCATTGATATTGTCTTTTTAATCCACTACGAACTCCACCACTCTTCCAAGGGGCATTAAAACCGACTTGTTATGCTACTGTGACGTCGACTTCTCTTCCAAGGGGCATTAAAACCATCTGGTTAAACCACTCTGAACTCCACAGCTCTTCCAAAGGGCATTATTATTGTTTTTTATTCCTCTATAACCTCCACCACTCTTCCAGGGGGCATTGATATTGTCTTTTTGTTCCATTGCGACCTCCACCACTCCTCCAAGAGGCATTAAAACCGTCTTGTTAAGCTACTGTGACCTCCACGTCTCTTCCACAGGGCATTGAAATTGTCTTTTTATTCCACTGTAACCTCCACCACTCGTTCAATGTGCATTGATATTGTCTTTTTATTCCACTGCGACCTCCACCACTCTTCCAAGGGGCATTGATAATGTCTTTTTATTCCACTGCGACCTCCACCACTCTTCCAAGGCTCATTGATATTGTCTTTTTAATCCACTGCGACCTCCACCACTCTTCCAAGGGGCATTAAAACCATCTTGTTAAGCTATTGTGACCTCCACATCTCTTCCACGGGGCATTGATATTGTCTTTTTATTTAACTGTAACCTCCACCACTGTTCGAAGGAGCATTGATATTGTCTTTTTATTCCACTGTAACCTCCATCACTCTTCCAAGGGGCATTGATATTGTCTTTTTATTCCACTACGAACTCCACCACTCTTCCAAGGGGAATTAAAACGGTCTTGTTATGCTACTGTGACGTCGACTTTTCTTCCAAGGGGCATTAAAACCATCTGGTTAAACCACTCTGAACTTCACAGCTCTTCCAAGGGGCATTTGTATTGTCTTTTTATTCCACTCTAACCTCCACCACTCTTCCAAGGGGCATTGACATTGTCTTTTTTTTCCACTGCGACCTCCACCACTCTTCCAAGGGGCATTAAAACCATATTGTTAAGATACAGTGACCTCCACATCTATTCCACGGGGCATTGATATTGTCTTTTTATTTCACTGTAACCTCCACCAATCTTCCAAGGGGCATTGATATTGTTTTTTTATTCCACTGCGACCTCCAGCACTCTTCCAAGGGGCATTAAAACCGTCTTGTTAAGTTACTGTTACCTCCATGTCTCTTCCAAGGAGCGTTAAAACAGTCTGGTTATACCACTCTGAACTCCACAGCTCTTCCAAGGGGCATTATTATTGTCTTTTTATTCCTCTGTAACCTCCACCACTCTTCCAGGGGACTTTTCTATTGTCTTTTTATTCCACTGCGACCTCCACCAGTCCTCCAAGGGGCATTAAAACCGTCTTGTTAAGCTAGTGTGACCTCCACGTCTCTTCCACAGGGCATTGAAATTGTCTTTTTATTCCACTCTAACCTCCACCACTCTTCCAAGGGGCATTGATAATGTCTTTTTATTCCACTGCGACCTCCACCACTCTTCCAAGGCTCATTGATATTGTCTTTTTAATCCACTCCGACCTCCACCACTCTTCCAAGGGGCATTAAAACCATCTTGCTAAGCTATTGTGACCTCCACATCTCTTCCACGTGGCATTGATATTGTCTTTTTATTTAACTGTAACCTCCACCACTATTCCAAGGGGCATTGATATTGTCTTTTTATACCACGGTAACCTCCATCACTCTTCCAAGGGTCATTGATATTGTCTTTTTATTCAACTGTAACCTCTACCACTCTTCCAAGGGGCATTGATATTGTCTTTTTATTCTACTGCGACCTCCACCACTCTTCCAAGGGGCATTCATATTGTCTTTTTAATCCACTGCTACCTCCACCACTCTTCCAAGGGGCATTAAAACCGTCTTGTTAAGCTACTGTCACCTCCACGTCCCTTCCAATGGGCATTAAATCCGTCAATTTAAACCACTCTGAACTCCACATCTCTTGCAAGGGGCATTGATATTGTCTTTTTATTCCAATGTAACCTCAAGCAGTCTTCCAAGGGCCATTGATATTGTCTTTTTATTCCACTGCAACTTCCACCTCTCTACCAAGGGGCATTAAAACTGTCTTGTTAAGCTATTGTGACCTACACGTCCCTTCCAAGGTGCATTAAAACCGTCAATATAACCACTCTGAACTCCACAGCTCTTGCAAGAGGCATTGATATTGTCTTTTTACTCCACTGTAACCTACAGCAATCTTTCAAGGTGCATTGATATTGTCTTTTTATTCCACTACAACTTCCACCACTCTCCCAAGGTGCATTAAAAACAGTTTGTTTAGCTACTGTAACGTCCATGTCTATTCCACGGGACATTGATATAGTCTTTTTATTCCACTGTATCCTTCACCACTCTTCCAAGGGATATTGATATTGTCTTTTTATTCCACTGAGACTTCCACCTCTCTTCTAAGGGGCATTGATATTGTCTATTTAATCCACTTCAACCTCCACCACTCTACCAAGAGGCATTAAAACAGTCTTGTTAAGCTACTGTGACCTCCACGTCTCTTCCACAGGGCATTGAAATTGTCTTTTTATTCCACTGTAACCTCCACCACTCGTTCAATGGGCATTGATATTGTCTTTTTATTCCACTGCGACCTCCACCACTCTTCCAAGGGGCATTGATAATGTCTTTTTATTCCACTGCGACCTCCACCACTCTTCCAAGGCTCATTGATATTGTCTTTTTAATCCACTGCGACCTCCACCACTCTTCCAAGGGGCATTAAAACCATCTTGTTAAGCTATTGTGACCTCCACATCTCTTCTACGGGGCATTGATATTGTCTTTTTATTTAACTGTAACCTCCACCACTGTTCGAAGGAGCATTGATATTGTCTTTTTATTCCACTGTAACCTCCATCACTCTTCCAAGGGGCATTGATATTGTCTTTTTATTCAACTGTAACCTCCACCACTCTTCCAAGGGGCATTGATATTGTCTTTTTATTCCACTACGAACTCCACCACTCTTCCAAGGGGAATTAAAACGGTCTTGTTATGCTACTGTGACGTCGACTTTTCTTCCAAGGGGCATTAAAACCATCTGGTTAAACCACTCTGAACTTCACAGCTCTTCCAAGGGGCATTTGTATTGTCTTTTTATTCCACTCTAACCTCCACCACTCTTCCAAGGGGCATTGACATTGTCTTTTTTTTCCACTGCGACCTCCACCACTCTTCCAAGGGGCATTAAAACCATATTGTTAAGATACAGTGACCTCCACATCTATTCCACGGGGCATTGATATTGTCTTTTTATTTCACTGTAACCTCCACCAATCTTCCAAGGGGCATTGAAATTGTTTTTTTATTCCACTGCGACCTCCACCACTCTTCCAAGGGGCATTAAAACCGTCTTGTTAAGTTACTGTTACCTCCATGTCTCTTCCAAGGAGCGTTAAAACAGTCTGGTTATACCACTCTGAACTCCACAGCTCTTCCAAGGGGCATTATTATTGTCTTTTTATTCCTCTGTAACCTCCACCACTCTTCCAGGGGACTTTGATATTGTCTTTTTATTCCACTGCGACCTCCACCAGTCCTCCAAGGGGCATTAAAACCGTCTTGTTAAGCTAGTGTGACCTCCACGTCTCTTCCACAGGGCATTGAAATTGTCTTTTTATTCCACTCTAACCTCCACCACTCTTCCAAGGGGCATTGATAATGTCTTTTTATTCCACTGCGACCTCCACCACTCTTCCAAGGCTCATTGATATTGTCTTTTTAATCCACTCCGACCTCCACCACTCTTCCAAGGGGCATTAAAACCATCTTGCTAAGCTATTGTGACCTCCACATCTCTTCCACGTGGCATTGATATTGTCTTTTTATTTAACTGTAACCTCCACCACTATTCCAAGGGGCATTGATATTGTCTTTTTATACCACGGTAACCTCCATCACTCTTCCAAAGGTCATTGATATTGTCTTTTTATTCAACTGTAACCTCTACCACTCTTCCAAGGGGCATTGATATTGTCTTTTTATTCTACTGCGACCTCCACCACTCTTCCAAGGGGCATTCATATTGTCTTTTTAATCCACTGCGACCTCCACCACTCTTCCAAGGGGCATTAAAACCATCTTGTTAAGCTACTGTCACCTTCACGTCCCTTCCAATGGGCATTAAATCTGTCAATTTAAACCACTCTGAACTCCACATCTCTTGCAAGGGGCATTGATATTGTCTTTTTATTCCAATGTAACCTCAAGCTGTCTTCCAAGGGCCATTGATATTGTCTTTTTATTCCACTGCAACTTCCACCTCTCTACCAAGGGGCATTAAAACTGTCTTGTTAAGCTATTGTGACCTACACGTCCCTTCCAAGGTGCATTAAAACCGTCAATATAACCACTCTGAACTCCACAGCTCTTGCAAGAGGCATTGATATTGTCTTTTTACTCCACTGTAACCTACAGCAATCTTTCAAGGTGCATTGATATTGTCTTTTTATTCCACTACAACTTCCACCACTCTCCCAAGGTGCATTAAAAACAGTTTGTTTAGCTACTGTAACGTCCATGTCTATTCCACGGGACATTGATATAGTCTTTTTATTCCACTGTATCCTTCACCACTCTTCCAAGGGATATTGATATTGTCTTTTTATTCCACTGAGACTTCCACCTCTCTTCTAAGGGGCATTGATATTGTCTATTTAATCCACTGCGACCTCCACCACTCTACCAAGAGGCATTAAAACAGTCTTGTTAAGCTACTGTGACCTCCACATCTCTTCCAAGGGGCATTAAAACCGTCTGGTTAAACCACTCTGAACTCCACAGCTCTTCCAAGGGTCATTGATATTGTCTTTTTATTCCACTGTAACCTCCACCATTCTTTCAAGGGGTATTGATATTGACTTTTTAATGTACTGCGACCTCCACAACTCTTCCAAGGGGCATTAGGACCATCTGGTTAAAACACTCTGAACTCCATAGCTCTTTCAAGAGGCATTGATATTGTCTTTTTATTTCACTGTAACCTTCACCACTCTTTCAAGGAGCATTGATATTGTCTTTTTATTCCACTGCGACGTCCACCACTCTTCCAAGGTGCATTAAAACTGTCTTGTTAAGCTACTGTGACCTCCACGTGTCTTCTACTTGGCATTGATATTGTCTTTTTATTCAACTGTGACCTCCACCACTTTTCCAAGGGGCATTAAAACCATCTTGTTAATCTACTGTGACCTCCACGTCTCTTCCAATGGGCAGTAAAACAATCTGTTTAATCCACTCTGAACTCCACAGCTCTTCCAAGGGGCATTGGTATTGTCTTTTTATTCCACTCTAAGCTCCACCACTCTTCCAAGGGTCATTGACATTGTCATTTTATTCCACTGCGACCTCCATCATTCTTCCAAGGGGCATTGATATTGTCTTTTTATTCCACTGCCATCTCCACCACTCTTCCAAGGGGCATTGATATTGTCTTTTTAATCCACTGTGACTTCCACCACTTTTCCAAGGGGCATTAAAAACGTCTTTTAAGCTACTGTGACCTCCACGTCACTTCCAATGGGCATTAAAACCGTCTGGTTAAACCACTCTGAACTCCACAGCTCTTCCAAGGGGCATTGGTATTGTCTTTTTATTCCACTCTAACCTCCACCTCTCTTGCAAGGGGCATTTACATTGTCTTTTTATTCCACTGCGACCTCCACCATTCTTCCAAGCGGCATTAAAACTGTCTTGTTAAGCTACAGTGACCTCCACATCTCTTCCACGGGGCATTGATATTGTCTTTAAATTCCACTGTAACATCCACCACTCTACCAAGGGGCATTGATATTGTATTTTTATTCCACTGCGACCTCCACCACTCTTCCAAAGGTCATTGATATTGTCTTTTTAATCCACTGCGACCTCCACCACTCTTCCAAAGGGCATTAAAACCATCTTGTTAAGCTACTGTGACCTCCACATCTCTTCCACGGGGCATTGATATTGTCTTTTTATTCCACTGCGACCTCAACCACTCTTCCTCGGGGCATTGATATTGTCTTTTTAATCCACTGCAGCCTCCACCACTCTTCCATGTCTCATTAAAACAGTCTTGTTAAGCTACTGTGACCTCCAGGTCTCTCCCAAGGGGTATTAAAACCGTATGGTTAAACCAATCTGAACTCCACAGATCTTCCAAGGGGCATTGATATTGTCTTTTTATTCCACTGTATCCTCCACCACTCTTCCAAGGGGAATTGATATTGTCTTTTTATTCCACTGCTACCTCCACCACTCTTCCAAGGGGCATTAAAACCGTCTTGTTAAGCTATTGTGACCTCCATGTCTCTTCCACAGGGCATTGATATTGTCTTTTTATTCCACTGGAACCTCCAACACTCTTCCAAGGTGCATTGATATTGTCTTTTTATTCCACTGAGACTTCAACCACTCCTTCAAGGAAAATTGACATTGTCTTTTTAATCCACTTCGACGTCCACCACTCTTCCAAGGGGCATTAAAACAGTCTTGTTAATCTACTGAGACCTCCAAGTCTCTTCCAAGGGGCATTAAAACCGTCAATTTAAACCACTCTCAACTCCACAGCTCTTGCAAGGGGCTTTGATATTGTTTTTTATTCCACTGTAACCTCCAGCACTCTTCCAAGGGTCATTGATATTGTCTTTTTATTCCACTGCGACTTTCACCTCTCTTCCAAGGGACATTAAAACCGCCTTGTTAAGCTACTGTGACATCCACGTCTCTTTCACGGGGCATTGATATTGTCTTTTTATTCCACTGTAAACTCCACCACTCTTCCAAGGGTCATTGATATTGTCTTTTTATTCCACTGCGAACTCCAACACTTTTCCAAGGGGCATTAAAAACGTCTTTTTAAGCTACTGTGATCTCCACGTCACTTCCAATTGGCATTAAAACCGTCTCGTTTAACTACTCTTAACTCCACTGCTTTTCTAAGGGGCATTGATATTGTTTTTTTATTCCACTGCGACCTCCAATACTCTTCCAAGGGGCATTGATATTGTCTTTTTATTCCACTGCGACCTCCACCACTCTTCTAATGGGCATTTATATTGTCTTTTTAATCAACTGCGACCTCCACCACTTGTCCAAGGGCCATTGAAACCATGTTGTTAAGCTACTTTGACCTCCACGTCAATTCCACGGGGCATTAAAACCGTCAATTTAAACCACTCTCAACTCCACAGCTCTTGCAAGCGGCTTTGATATTGTTTTTTATGCCACTGTAACCTCCAGCACTCTTCCAAGGGGCATTGATATTGTCTTTTTATTCCACTGCGACTTTCACCTCTCTTCCAAGGGGCATTGATATTGTCTTTTTATTTCCCTGCCACCTCCACCACTCTTCCAAGGGGCATTGATATTGTCTGTTTAATCCACTGCAACCTCCACCACTTTTCCAAGGGGCATTAAAAACGTCTTTTTAAGCTACTGTGACCTCCACGTCACTTCCAAAGGGCATTAAAACCGTCTAGTTTAACAACTCTAAACTCCACTACTCTTCCAAGGGGCATTGATATTGTCTTTTCAATCCACTGTTACCTCCACCACTCTTCCAAGGGGCATTGATATTGTCTTTTTATTCCACTGCGACCTCCACCACTCTTCTGAGGGGCATTGATATTGTCTTTTTAATCAACTGCGACCTCCACCACTCTTCCAAGGGCCATTAAAACCTTGTTGTTAAGCTACTTTGACCTCCACGTCAATTTCACAGTGCATAGATATTGCCTTTTTATTCCACTGCAACCTCCACCACTCTTCCAAGGGGCATTGATATTGTCTTTTTAATCAACTGTTACCTTTCCACTCTTCCAAGGGGCATTAAAACCGTCTTGTTAAGCTACTGTGACCTCCACGTCTCTTCCACTGGGCATTGATATTTTCTTTTTTTTCCACTGTAACCTCCACCACTCTTCCAAAGGGCTTTGATATTGTCTTTTTATTCCACTGCGATCTTCACCACTCTTCTAAGGGGCATTGATATTGTTTTTTTAATCCACTGCGACCTCCACCACTCTTCCAAGGGCCATTAAAACCTTGTTGTTAAGCTACTTTGACCTCCACGTCAATTTCACAGGGCATAGATATTGCCTTTTTATTCCACTGCAACCTCCACCACTCTTCCAAGGGGCATTGATATTGTCTTTTTAATCAACTGTTACCTTTCCACTCTTCCAAGGGGCATTAAAACCGTCTTGTTAAGCTACTGTGACCTCCACGTCTCTTCCACTGGGCATTGATATTTTCTTTTTTTTCCACTGTAACCTCCACCACTCTTCCAAAGGGCTTTGATATTGTCTTTTTATTCCACTGCGATCTCCACCACTCTTCTAAGGGGCATTGATATTGTCTTTTTAATCCACTGCGACCTCCACCACTTTTCCATGTGGCATTAAAACCGTCTTATTAAACTACTGTGACCTCCACTTCTCTTCCAAGGGGCATTAAAGCCGTCAATTTAAACCACTCTGAACTCCACAGCTCTTGCAAGAGCCATTGATATTGTCTTTTTATTCCATTGTAATCTCCAGCACTCTTCCACGGGGCATTGATATTGTCTTTTTATTCCACTGCGACCTCCACATCTCTTCCAAGGGGAATTGATATTGTCTTTTTATTCCACTGTGACCTCCACCACTCTTCAAAGGTGCATTGATATTGTCTTTTTAATCCACTTCGACCTCCACCACTCTTCCAAGGGGCATTAAAACAGTCTTGATAAGCTACTGTGACCTCCACGTCTCTTCCAAGGGGCATTAAACCGTTTGGTTAAACCACTCTGTACACCACAGCTCATCAAAGGGGCATTGATATTGTCTTTTTATTCCACTGCGACTTCCACCTCTCTTCTAAGGGGCATTGATATTGTCTTTTTAATCCACTGTAATCTCCATCACTTTTCCTATGGGAATTGATATTGTCTTTTTATTATCATTATTATTATTATTATTATTATTTATTATTATAGGGCCATTTGTTCCATGGCGCTTTACATGTGATAGGGATATACATAACAAAAGCATTTACATAATCTTAACAAAACGAGTCAGCGACTGGTACAGTAGGAGCGAGGACCCTGCCCGCGAGGGCTCACATTCTAGAAGGGATGGGTGAGGATTAGTGTTGAGCGAGCACTAAAATGCTCGGGTGCTCGAAGCTCGGACCGAGCTCACCGTGATACTCGGGTGCTCGACCCGAGCAACGAGCCCAATGTTAGTCTATGGGAGACTCGAGCATTTTTGCGGTGTCACCCCCGGCAGTCTTTTAAAAGCCTAACAAGTGCCCAAAACGATAGTGACAGTGCTCAAATGACATGGGGACAGCATGGGGATCGCCCCAGGAAGCATTTCTGACCCCCAGGTCACTGCTGTCAACAACGTGGTCAGAGGTATTAAGCCACTTTTACGGGCTGACAATAAAACGTTCAAAAACGAAAGTGAAACTTTTTTCCTGTGAAATATGTTAAGGAACATCGTTTCCAGGGTAAAGACTTGTGTATAAGTTAAAATAAATGACCAAAAACAAAAATACTCCTCCACACCTTCGGCTATGTTCACAAGTAGCATTTTTTATGCGTTTTTTCACTTTTGTATTGCTTTCAACTATGACAAATGCATTCACCGTGAAATGTCATTTTAACATTTTACAACCTTATCTGGCCATGTGCTGTGTGACACATGCATAAAGTGCTGAAAAGACATTGGAACAGCATGGGGAAGACCCCTGGAAGCATCTCTGACTCCCAGGTCACTGTCTAAAAGTGTGCCCATCATAAGTGATCCTTACCGCATCAGAAGATGTAGACTTGCAACTATCCCCATGCAAGTTCTAGTCCCAGGGCAGTGTTCAATTGTGCCTCCCCCATTCCTTGCAATACAAGCTCAAGTATGCAGCCTGCCACCCACCCACCCCCAGGCTGCAATACCATACTGCTTGCTTGCTTGAACTTGAAATTGGGCCTTTTAGGCATGTGGAGGTGGAATCTGGCCACCACGTCATGGCTGTGTTGGCGGCCTGGTATCCATACTCAGTCCACAGCCGCCTGGTGGCCGGGTGTCCCCGCTTGCTCCCCAGCCTCCAGGGGGTGGCCGGGTGTCCATACTCGGTCCCCAGCCACCCCTATTTGTCCCGGTAACCTTTCCCACACTTTTCTTAGCCTGGCCTGCTTTAGGGCAGCATTGGCCGAGCCCACCGGACTATCAGACTCCTCCCGTGGGCCCTGGCTTCTCCATCAGGGGAGTTGAGAGTGCCAAGGTGAGGAGCATGATGAGGATGATAGAAGTTAGCATCTGCTTTGTTTTGTTGTAATGCAAGCGCATGTATGTAGTAGCGGCTAGGCCTGAGGTGGTCAGCGTTTTGGCGCATATCCTACCTCCTCCGAGGATTGCTGGATATTTTCCTGCTACTGTCCAAGTTCTATGACTCCCGTTAAAACAAAGCTTCAGGTGATAAATGATGGATGAGGTAGTGGCAAAGGAGAAAGAGCAGGAGGAACAGGGACCATTCACATCAATATCAGGCCAGTCCACCAGATATGTCTTGTAGGATATGTTTCTGTAACAAAAGGAGCAGTTCGGCTACACAGTTAGAGGGCATACAGTGAGTGCAATGCCTACCAAAATTTTCGAACCACTCCAATGCCCCTTGGAAATGACATGGAGGTCAGAGGGCGTTAACTAAACCTTTTTTTCCATTTATAGCAACTGGGTCTCCCGTGCACTGTTGGCCTAAACAGTGAATGGAAGGCTTTCCAAAAATTATGAGGAACTGCAATGCCCCTTACAAGAGCCATGTGTGGCACCCCAAGGGCCTGGTCACCACAGTAATAGAGATATTACGTCGGAGAGCAAGTGGGAGGTTTCCTGGTCAGGATCCCTTAAACATGCAACATCCTCCTGCCCCAATCCTGGGAGGGGAGAATTCTGCCCTTATAAACTGGATCTGGGGCGGGGTTGAGTGAGTCAGAGAACAGTCAGAGTCAGAGTGAGAGCAAGGGAAAGTAACAGCAAGGAGCTCTGTAGGAGCTAGGAGCTAAAGACCTGGGGCTGGAAGCTGAGCAGAGCTCGCCCTGGCAGAAGACAATAGGAACCGGACACAGGAGTCCGAAGCTGTGAGGACTTATATATCCAGCAGCAGAAACCAGTCAGCAGGGGATTTCAGGTACTCTGGCCATAGAAGCCCGGAGACTCAGTCACAAGCAAGGGACTAGCACCGCCGTCGTGGAGCGGAGGCTAACAGAAGGCCCCAAGTCACCAGCCATACGGGTGAGCACTACACGGTACACTCAGGGACGTGGGCTACTTCTACCCGCTTACAGCAAGGTAGCCAGGAACAGTGCAGACAGACGGGGAGGCCTACACCTCCACCTGGCCAGGGGAACTCCTGCTTGCTCACAGACTGACCAGGCCTCTTATGCTAGCCAGTACTCCAGGGAGGGTCTACCTTATAATCATCAGTAAAGACCCTGAACTGCACTGCAAAGACTCTGAGTCACTCCTGCTGCGCTCGTGCACCATCACCCCCATCATCCACATTCACTGCCCTGAGGCTATACTCCTCCCGAGGGGAGTTATCCCATTCTATGCTGCGCACACAACACCAGCCTCAGCGGTCTGCCTCGCAGCGGTGGTACTCCCTGACCGCAATCCATGGGTGGCACAGTCGGACAATTAACTTCAAAACCAAAGAAAGACTGCCACTGGTTTGACCAGCCTGAGCTACGGGACCGGGTCACCGTCACGGAGACTACAGACCCCAGAGACCCGGGTATCCCACACACGTGTACACACGGCCCAGGGGGCGCGTCACATGCAGTACAGCATATTACAAACATAAGTCCCATTATTGGGGAGTGGGTGTCCCATGGTATTTGCTTATGCTTTCCAAGCAAAAGCTGCCAAAAATTAGGACGGAGCAACTTGCAATGCCCCTTACAAGAGCCATGCAGTACAGCATATTACAAACATAAGTCCCATTATTGGGGAGTAGGTGTCCCATAGTATTTGCTTATGCTTTCCGAGTAAAAGCTGACAAAAATTAGGATGGAGCAACTTGCAATGCCCCTTACAAGAGCCATGCAGTACAGCATATTACAAACATAAGTCCCATTATTGTTGAGTGGGTGTCCCATAGTATTTGCTTATGCTTTCCAAGCAAAAGCTGCCAAAAATTAGGACGGAGCAACTTGCAATGCCCCTTACAAGAGCCATGCAGTACAGCATATTACAAACATAAGTCCCATTATTGGGGAGTGGGTGTCCCATAGTATTTGCTTATGCTTTCCAAGCAAAAGCTGCCAAAAATTAGGACGGAGCAACTTGCAATGCCCCTTACAAGAGCCATGCAGTACAGCATAATACAAACATAAGTCCCATTATTGGGGAGTGGGTGTCCCATAGTATTTGCTTATGCTTTCCCAGCAAGAGCTGCCAAAAAATAGGACGGAGCAACTTGCAATGCCCCTTACAAGAGCCATGCAGTACAGCATATTACAAACATAAGTCCCATTATTGGGGAGTGGGTGTCCCAGAGTTTTTGCTTATGCTTTCCCAGAAAAAGCTGCCAAAAATTAGGACGGAGCAACTTGCAATGCCCCTTACAAGAGCCATGCAGTACAGCATATTACAAACATAAGTCCCATTATTGGGGAGTGGGTGTCCCATAGTATTTGCTTATGCTTTCCCAGCAAAAGCTGCCAAAAATTAGGACGGAGCAACTTGCAATGCCCCTTACAAGAGCCATGCAGTACAGCATATTACAAACATAAGTCCCATTATTGGGGAGTGGGTGTCCCATAGTATTTGCTTATGCTTTCCAAGCAAAAGCTGCCAAAAATTAGGACGGAGCAACTTGCAATGCCCCTTACAAGAGCCATGCAGTACAGAATATTACAAACATAAGTCCCATTATTCGGGAGTGGGTGTCCCATAGTATTTGCTTATGCTTTCCCAGCAAAAGCTGCCAAAAATTAGGACGGATCAACTTGCAATGGCCCTTACAAGAGCCATGCAGTACAGCATATTACAAACATAAGTCCCATTATTGGGGAGTGGGTGTCCCATAGTATTTGCTTATGCTTTCCAATCAAAAGCTGCCAAAAATTAGGACAGAGCAACTTGCAATGCCCCTTACAAGAGCCATGCAGTACAGCATATTACAATCACAAGTCCCATTATTGGGGAGTGGGTGTCCCATAGTATTTTCTTATGCATTCCCAGCAAAAGCTGCCAAAAATTAGGACGGATCAACTTGCAATGCCCCTTACAAGAGCCATGCAGTACAGCATATTACAAACATAAGTCCCATTATTGGGGAGTGGGTGTCCCATAGTATTTGCTTATGCTTTCCAATCAAAAGCTGCCAAAAATTAGGACAGAGCAACTTGCAATGCCCCTTACAAGAGCCATGCAGTACAGCATATTACAATCATAAGTCCCATTATTGGGGAGTGGGTGTCCCATAGTATTTTCTTATGCATTCCCAGCAAAAGCTGCCAAAAATTAGGACGGAGCAACTTGCAATGCCCCTTACAAGAGCCATGCAGTACAGCATATTACAAACATAAGTCCCATTATTGGGGAGTGGGTGTCCCATAGTATTTGCTTATGCTTTCCCAGCAAAAGCTGCCAGAAATTAGGACGGAGCAACTTGCAATGCCCCTTACAAGAGCCATGCAGTACAGCATATTACAAACATAAGTCCCATTATTGTTGAGTGAGTGTCCCATAGTATTTGCTTATGCTTTCCAAGCAAAAGCTGCCAAAAATTAGGACGGAGCAACTTGCAATGCCCCTTACAAGAGCCATGCAGTTCAGCATATTACAAACATAACTCCCATTATTGGGGAGTGGGTGTCCCATAGTATTTGCTTATGCTTTCCCAGCAAAAGCTGCCAAAAATTAGGACGGAGCAACTTGCAATGCCCCTTACAAGAGCCATGCAGTACAGCATATTACAAACATAAGTCCCATTATTGGGGAGTGGGTGTCCCATAGTATTTGCTTATGCTTTCCAAGCAAAAGCTGCCAAAAAATAGGACGGAGCAACTTGCAATGCCCCTTACAAGAGCTATGCAGTACAGCATAGTACAAACATAAGTCCCATTATTGGGGAGTGGGTGTCCCATAGTATTTGCTTATGCTTTCCCAGCAAAAGCTGCCAAAAATTAGGACGGAGCAACTTGCAATGCCCCTTACAAGAGCCATGCAGTACAGCATATTACAAACATAAGTCCCATTATTGGGGAGTGGGTGTCCCATAGTATTTGCTTATGCTTTCCCATTAAAAGCTGCAAAACATTAGGACAGAGCAACTTGCAATGCCCCTTACAAGAGCCATGCAGTTCCGCATATTACAAACATAACTCCCATTATTGGGGAGTGGGTGTCCCATAGTATTTGCTTATGCTTTCCCAGCAAAAGCTGCCAAAAATTAGGACGGAGCAACTTGCAATGCCCCTTACAAGAGCCATGCAGTACAGCATATTACAAACATAAGTCCCATTATTGGGGAGTGGGTGTCCCATAGTATTTGCTTATGCTTTCCCAGCAAAAGCTGCCAAAAATTAGGACGGAGCAACTTGCAATGCCCCTTACAAGAGACATGCAGTACAGCATATTACAAACATAAGTCCCATTATTGGGGAGTGGGTGTCCCATAGTATTTGCTTATGCTTTCCCAGCAAAAGCTGCCAAAAATTAGGACGGAGCAACTTGCAATGCCCCTTACAAGAGCCATGCAGTACAGCATATTACAAGCATAAGTCCCATTATTGGGGAGTGGGTGTCCCATAGTATTTGCTTATGCTTTCCCAGCAAAAGCTGCCAAAAATTAGGACGGAGCAACTTGCAATGCCCCTTACAAGAGCCATGCAGTACAGCATATTACAAACATAAGTCCCATTATTGGGGAGTGGGTGTCCCATAGTATTTGCTTATGCTTTCCCAGCAAAAGCTGCCAAAAATTAGGACGGAGCAACTTGCAATGCCCCTTACAAGAGACATGCAGTACAGCATATTACAAACATAAGTCCCATTATTGGGGAGTGGGTGTCCCATAGTATTTGCTTATGCTTTCCCAGCAAAAGCTGCCAAAAATTAGGACGGAGCAACTTGCAATGCCCCTTACAAGAGCCATGCAGTACAGCATATTACAAACATAAGTCCCATTATTCGGGAGTGGGTGTCCCATAGTATTTGCTTATGCTTTCCCAGCAAAAGCTGCCAAAAATTAGGACGGAGCAACTTGCAATGCCCCTTACAAGAGCCATGCAGTACAGCATATTACAAACATAAGTCCCATTATTGGGGAGTGGGTGTCCCATAGTATTTGCTTATGCTTTCCAATCAAAAGCTGCCAGAAATTAGGACAGAGCAACTTGCAATGCCCCTTACAAGAGCCATGCAGTACAGCATATTACAATCATAAGTCCCATTATTGGGGAGTGGCTGTCCCATAGTATTTTCTTATGCATTCCCAGCAAAAGCTGCCAAAAATTAGGACGGAGCAACTTGCAATGCCCCTTACAAGAGCCATGCAGTACAGCATATTACAAACATAAGTCCCATTATTGGGGAGTGGGTGTCCCATAGTATTTGCTTATGCTTTCCCAGCAAAAGCTGCCAAAAATTAGGACGGAGCAACTTGCAATGCCCCTTACAAGAGCCATGCTGTACAGCATATTACAAACATAAGTCCGATTATTGGGGAGTGGGTGTCCCATAGTATTTGCTTATGCTTTCCCAGCAAAAGCTGCCAAAAATTAGGACGGAGCAACTTGCAATGCCCCTTACAAGAGCCATGCAGTACAGCATATTACAAACATAAGTCCCATTATTGGGGAGTGGGTGTCCCATAGTATTTGCTTATGCTTTCCCAGCAAAAGCTGCCAAAAATTAGGACGGAGCAACTTGCAATGCCCCTTACAAGAGACATGCAGTACAGCATATTACAAACATAAGTCCCATTATTGGGGAGTGGGTGTCCCATAGTATTTGCTTATGCTTTCCCAGCAAAAGCTGCCAAAAATTAGGACGGAGCAACTTGCAATGCCCCTTACAAGAGCCATGCAGTACAGCATATTACAAACATAAGTCCCATTATTCGGGAGTGGGTGTCCCATAGTATTTGCTTATGCTTTCCCAGCAAAAGCTGCCAAAAATTAGGACGGAGCAACTTGCAATGCCCCTTACAAGAGCCATGCAGTACAGCATATTACAAACATAAGTCCCATTATTGGGGAGTGGGTGTCCCATAGTATTTGCTTATGCTTTCCAATCAAAAGCTGCCAGAAATTAGGACAGAGCAACTTGCAATGCCCCTTACAAGAGCCATGCAGTACAGCATATTACAATCATAAGTCCCATTATTGGGGAGTGGCTGTCCCATAGTATTTTCTTATGCATTCCCAGCAAAAGCTGCCAAAAATTAGGACGGAGCAACTTGCAATGCCCCTTACAAGAGCCATGCAGTACAGCATATTACAAACATAAGTCCCATTATTGGGGAGTGGGTGTCCCATAGTATTTGCTTATGCTTCCCAAGCAAAAGCTGCCAGAAATTAGGACGGAGCAACTTGCAATGCCCCTTACAAGAGCCATGCAGTACAGCATATTACAAACATAAGTCCCATTATTGGGGAGTGGGTGTCCCATAGTATTTGCTTATGCTTTCCCGGCAAAAGCTGCCAAAAATTAGGACGGAGCAATTTGCAATGCCCCTTACAAGAGCCATGCAGTACAGCATATTACAGACATAAGTCCCATTATTGGGGAGTGGGTGTCCCATAGTATTTGCTTATGCTTTCCCAGCAAAAGCTGCCAAAAATTAGGACGGAGCAACTTGCAATGCCCCTTACAAGAGCCATGCAGTACAGCATATTACAAACATAAGTCCCATTATTCGGGAGTGGGTGTCCCATAGTATTTGCTTATGCTTTCCCAGCAAAAGCTGCCAAAAATTAGGACGGAGCAACTTGCAATGCCCCTTACAAGAGCCATGCAGTACAGCATATTACAATCATAAGTCCCATTATTCGGGAGTGGGTGTCCCATAGTATTTGCTTATGCTTCCCAAGCAAAAGCTGCCAGAAATTAGGACGGAGCAACTTGCAATGCCCCTTACAAGAGCCATGCAGTACAGCATATTACAAACATAAGTCCCATTATTGGGGAGTGGGTGTCCCATAGTATTTGCTTATGCTTTCCCGGCAAAAGCTGCCAAAAATTAGGACGGAGCAATTTGCAATGCCCCTTACAAGAGCCATGCAGTACAGCATATTACAGACATAAGTCCCATTATTGGGGAGTGGGTGTCCCATAGTATTTGCTTATGCTTTCCCAGCAAAAGCTGCCAAAAATTAGGACGGAGCAACTTGCAATGCCCCTTACAAGAGCCATGCAGTACAGCATATTACAAACATAAGTCCCATTATTGGGGAGTGGGTGTCCCATAGTATTTGCTTATGCTTTCCAATCAAAAGCTGCCAGAAATTAGGACAGAGCAACTTGCAATGCCCCTTACAAGAGCCATGCAGTACAGCATATTACAATCATAAGTCCCATTATTGGGGAGTGGCTGTCCCATAGTATTTTCTTATGCATTCCCAGCAAAAGCTGCCAAAAATTAGGACGGAGCAACTTGCAATGCCCCTTACAAGAGCCATGCAGTACAGCATATTACAAACATAAGTCCCATTATTGGGGAGTGGGTGTCCCATAGTATTTGCTTATGCTTTCCCAGCAAAAGCTGCCAAAAATTAGGACGGAGCAACTTGCAATGCCCCTTACAAGAGCCATGCTGTACAGCATATTACAAACATAAGTCCGATTATTGGGGAGTGGGTGTCCCATAGTATTTGCTTATGCTTTCCCAGCAAAAGCTGCCAAAAATTAGGACGGAGCAACTTGCAATGCCCCTTACAAGAGCCATGCAGTACAGCATATTACAAACATAAGTCCCATTATTGGGGAGTGGGTGTCCCATAGTATTTGCTTATGCTTTCCCAGCAAAAGCTGCCAAAAATTAGGAAGGAGCAACTTGCAATGCCCCTTACAAGAGACATGCAGTACAGCATATTACAAACATAAGTCCCATTATTGGGGAGTGGGTGTCCCATAGTATTTGCTTATGCTTTCCCAGCAAAAGCTGCCAAAAATTAGGACGGAGCAACTTGCAATGCCCCTTACAAGAGCCATGCAGTACAGCATATTACAAACATAAGTCCCATTATTCGGGAGTGGGTGTCCCATAGTATTTGCTTATGCTTTCCCAGCAAAAGCTGCCAAAAATTAGGACGGAGCAACTTGCAATGCCCCTTACAAGAGCCATGCAGTACAGCATATTACAAACATAAGTCCCATTATTGGGGAGTGGGTGTCCCATAGTATTTGCTTATGCTTTCCAATCAAAAGCTGCCAGAAATTAGGACAGAGCAACTTGCAATGCCCCTTACAAGAGCCATGCAGTACAGCATATTACAATCATAAGTCCCATTATTGGGGAGTCGGTGTCCCATAGTATTTTCTTATGCATTCCCAGCAAAAGCTGCCAAAAATTAGGACGGAGCAACTTGCAATGCCCCTTACAAGAGCCATGCAGTACAGCATATTACAAACATAAGTCCCATTATTGGGGAGTGGGTGTCCCATAGTATTTGCTTATGCTTCCCAAGCAAAAGCTGCCAGAAATTAGGACGGAGCAACTTGCAATGCCCCTTACAAGAGCCATGCAGTACAGCATATTACAAACATAAGTCCCATTATTGGGGAGTGGGTGTCCCATAGTATTTGCTTATGCTTTCCCGGCAAAAGCTGCCAAAAATTAGGACGGAGCAATTTGCAATGCCCCTTACAAGAGCCATGCAGTACAGCATATTACAGACATAAGTCCCATTATTGGGGAGTGGGTGTCCCATAGTATTTGCTTATGCTTTCCCAGCAAAAGCTGCCAAAAATTAGGACGGAGCAACTTGCAATGCCCTTTACAAGAGCCATGCAGTACAGCATATTACAAACATAAGTCCCATTATTGGGGAGTGGGTGTCCCATAGTATTTGCTTATGCTTTCCCAGCAAAAGCTGCCAAAAATTTGGACCGAGCAAATTGCAATGCCCCTTACAAGAGCCATGCAGTACAGCATATTACAAACATAAGTCCCATTATTGCGGAGTGGGTGTCCCATAGTATTTGCTTATGCTTTCCCAGCAAAAGCTGCCAAAAATTAGGACGCAGCAACTTGCAATGCCCCTTACAAGAGCCATGCAGTACAGCATATTACAAACATAAGTCCCATTATTGGAGAGTGGGTGTCCCATAGAATTTGCTTATGCTTTCCAATCAAAAGCTGCCAAAAATTAGGACGGAGCAACTTGCAATGCCCCTTACAAGAGCCATGCAGTACAGCATATTACAAACATAAGTCCCATTATTGGGGAGTGGGTGTCCCATAGTATTTGCTTATGCTTTCCCAGCAAAAGCTGCCAAAAATTAGGACGGAGCAACTTGCAATGCCCCTTACAAGAGCCATGCAGTACAGCATAATACAAACATGAGTCCCATTATTGGGGAGTGGGTGTCCCATAGTATTTGCTTATGATTTCCCAGCAAAAGCTGCCAAAAATTAGGATGGAGCAACTTGCAATGCCCCTTACAAGAGCCATGCAGTACAGCATATTACAAACATAAGTCCCATTATTGGGGAGTGGGTGTCCCATAATATTTGCTTATGCTTTCCCAGCAAAAGCTGCCAAAAATTAGGACGGAGCAACTTGCAATGCCCCTTACAAGAGCCATGCAGTACAGCATATTACAAACATAAGTCCCATTATTGGGGAGTGGGTGTCCCATAGTATTTGCTTATGCTTTCCCAGCAAAAGCTGCCAAAAATTAGGACGGAGCAACTTGCAATGCCCCTTACAAGAGCCATGCAGTACAGCATATTACAGACATAAGTCCCATTATTGGGGAGTGGGTGTCCCATAGTATTTGCTTATGCTTTCCCAGCAAAAGCTGCCAAAAATTAGGATGGAGCAACTTGCAATGCCCCTTACAAGAGCCATGCAGTACAGCATATTACAAACATAAGTCCCATTATTGGGGAGTGGGTGTCCCATAATATTTGCTTATGCTTTCCCAGCAAAAGCTGCCAAAAATTAGGACGGAGCAACTTGCAATGCCCCTTACAAGAGCCATGCAGTACAGCATATTACAAACATAAGTCCCATTATTGGGGAGTGGGTGTCCCATAGTATTTGCTTATGCTTTCCCAGCAAAAGCTGCCAAAAATTAGGACGGAGCAACTTGCAATGCCCCTTACAAGAGCCATGCAGTACAGCATATTACAAACATAAGTCCCATTATTGGGGAGTGGGTGTCCCATAATATTTGCTTATGCTTTCCCAGCAAAAGCTGCCAAAAATTAGGACGGAGCAACTTGCAATGCCCCTTACAAGAGCCATGCAGTACAGCATATTACAAACATAAGTCCCATTATTGGGGAGTGGGTGTCCCATAGTATTTGCTTATGCTTTCCCAGCAAAAGCTGCCAAAAATTAGGATGGAGCAACTTGCAATGCCCCTTACAAGAGCCATGCAGTACAGCATATTACAAACATAAGTCCCATTATTGGGGAGTGGGTGTCCCATAATATTTGCTTATGCTTTCCCAGCAAAAGCTGCCAAAAATTAGGACGGAGCAACTTGCAATGCCCCTTACAAGAGCCATGCAGTACAGCATATTACAAACATAAGTCCCATTATTGGGGAGTGGGTGTCCCATAGTATTTGCTTATGCTTTCCCAGCAAAAGCTGCCAAAAATTAGGACGGAGCAACTTGCAATGCCCCTTACAAGAGCCATGCAGTACAGCATATTACAGACATAAGTCCCATTATTGGGGAGTGGGTGTCCCATAGTATTTGCTTATGCTTTCCCAGCAAAAGCTGCCAAAAATTAGGACGGAGCAACTTGCAATGCCCCTTACAAGAGCCATGCAGTACAGCATATTACAAACATAAGTCCGATTATTGGGGAGTGGGTGTCCCATAGTATTTGCTTATGCTTTCCCAGCAAAAGCTGCCAAAAATTAGGACGGAGCAACTTGCAATGCCCCTTACAAGAGCCATGCAGTACAGCATATTACAAACATAAGTCCCATTATTGGGGTGTGGGTGTCCCATAGTATTTGCTTATGCTTTCCCAGTAAAAGCTGACAAAAATTAGGATGGAGCAACTTGCAATGCCCCTTACAAGAGCCATGCAGTACAGCATATTACAAACATAAGTCCCATGATTGTTGAGTGGGTGTCCCATAGTATTTGCTTATGCTTTCCAAGCAAAAGCTGCCAAAAATTAGGACGGAGCAACTTGCAATGCCCCTTACAAGAGCAATGCAGTACAGCATATTACAAACATAAGTCCCATTATTGGGGAGTGGGTGTCCCATAGTATTTGCTTATGCTTTCCCAGCAAAAGCTGCCAAAAATTAGGACGGAGCAACTTGCAATGCCCCTTACAAGAGCCATGCAGTACAGCATATTACAAACATAAGTCCCATGATTGGGGAGTGGGTGTCCCATAGTATTTGCTCATGCTTTCCCAGCAAAAGCTGTCAAAAATTAGGACGGCGCATCTTGCAATGCCCCTTACAAGAGCCATGCAGTACAGCATATTACAAACATAAGTCCCATTATTGGGGAGTGGGTGTCCCATAGTATTTGCTTATGCTTTCCCAGCAAAAGCTGCCAAAAATTAGGACGGAGCAACTTGCAATGCCCCTTACAAGAGCCATGCAGTACAGCATATTACAGACATAAGTCCCATTATTGGGGAGTGGGTGTCCCATAGTATTTGCTTATGCTTTCCCAGCAAAAGCTGCCAAAAATTAGGACGGAGCAACTTGCAATGCCCCTTACAAGAGCCATGCAGTACAGCATATTACAAACATAAGTCCCATTATTGGAGAGTGGGTGTCCCATAGAATTTGCTTATGCTTTCCAAGCAAAAGCTGCCAAAAATTAGGACGGAGCAACTTGCAATGCCCCTTACAAGAGCCATGCAGTACAGCATATTACAAACATAAGTCCCATTATTGGGGAGTGGGTGTGCCATAGTATTTGCTTATGCTTTCCCAGCAAAAGCTGCCAAAAATTAGGACGGAGCAACTTGCAATGCCCCTTACAAGAGCTATGCAGTACAGCATATTACAAACATAAGTCCCATTATTGCGGAGTGGGTGTCCCATAGTATTTGCTTATGCTTTCCCAGCAAAAGCTGCCAAAAATTAGGATGGAGCAACTTGCAATGCCCCTTACAAGTGCCATGCAGTACAGCATATTACAAACATAAGTCCCATTATTGGGGAGTAGGTGTCCCATAGTATTTGCTTATGCTTTCCCAGTAAAAGCTGCCAAAAATTAGGACGGAGCAACTTGCAATGCCCCTTACAAGAGCCATGCAGTACAGCATAATACAAACATAAGTCCCATTATTGGGGAGTGGGTGTCCCATAGTATTTGCTTATGCTTTCCCAGCAATAGCTGCCAAAAATTAGGACGGAGCAACTTGCAATGCCCCTTACAAGAGCCATGCAGTACAGCATATTACAAACATAAGTCCCATTATTGGGGAGTGGGTGTCCCATAGTATTTGCTTATGCTTTCCCAGCAAAAGCTGCCAAAAATTAGGACGGAGCAATTTGCAATACCCCTTACAAGAGCCATGCAGTACAGCATATTACAAACATAAGTCCCATTTTTGGGGAGTGGGTGTCCCATAGTATTTGCTTATGCTTTCCCAGCAAAAGCTGCCAAAAATTAGGATGGAGCAACTTGCAATGCCCCTTACAAGAGCCATGCAGTACAGCATATTACAAACATAAGTCCCATTTTTGGGGAGTGGGTGTCCCATAGTATTTGCTTATGCTTTCCCAGCAAAAGCTGCCAAAAATTAGGACGGAGCAACTTGCAATGCCCCTTACAAGAGCCATGCAGTACAGCATATTACAAACATAAGTCCCATTATTGGGGAGTGGGTGTCCCATAGTAGTTGCTTATGCTTTCCCAGCAAAAGTTGCCAGAAATTAGGACGGAGCAACTTGCAATGCCCCTTACATGAGCCATGCAGTACAGCATATTACAAACATAAGTCCCATTATTGGGGAGTGGGTGTCCCATAGTATTTGCTTATGCTTTCCCAGCAAAAGCTGCCAAAAATTAGGACGGATCAACTTGCAATGCCCCTTACAAGAGCCATGCAGTACAGCATATTACAAACATAAGTCCCATTATTGGAGAGTGGGTGTCCCATAGTATTTGCTTATGATTTCCCAGCAAAAGCTGCCAAAAATTAGGACGGAGCAACATGCAATGCCCCTTACAAGAGCCATGCAGTACAGCATATTACAAACATAAGTCCCATTATTGGGGAGTGGGTGTCCCATAGTATTTGCTTATGCTTTCCCAGCAAAAGCTGCCAAAAATTAGGAAGGAGCAACTTGCAATGCCCCTTACAAGAGCCATGCAGTACAGCATATTACAAACATAAGTCCCATTATTGGGGAGTGGGTGTCCCATAGTATTTGCTTATGCTTTCCCAGAAAAAGCTGCCAAAAATTAGGACGGAGCAACTTGCAATGCCCCTTACAAGAGCCATGCAGTACAGCATATTACAAACATAAGTCCCATTATTAGGGAGTATGTGTCCCATAGTATTTGCTTATGCTTTCCCAGTAAAAGCTGACAAAAATTAGGATGGAGCAACTTGCAATGCCCCTTACAAGAGCCATGCAGTACAGCATATTACAAACATAAGTCCCATTATTGTTGAGTGGGTGTCCCATAGTATTTGCTTATGCTTTCCAAGCAAAAGCTGCCAAAAATTAGGACGGAGCAACTTGCAATGCCCCTTACAAGAGCCATGCAGTTCAGCATATTACAAACATAATTCCCATTATTGGGGAGTGGGTGTCCCATAGTATTTGCTTATGCTTTCCCAGCAAAAGTTGCCAAAAATTAGGACGGAGCAACTTGCAATGCCCCTTACAAGAGCCATACAGTACAGCATATTACAAACATAAGTCCCATTATTGGGGAGTGGGTGTCCCATAGTATTTGCTTATGCTTTCCAAGCAAAAGCTGCCAAAAATTAGGACGGAGCAACTTGCAATGCCCCTTACAAGAGCTATGCAGTACAGCATAGTACAAACATAAGTCCCATTATTGGGGAGTGGGTGTCCCATAGTATTTGCTTATGCTTTCCAAGCAAAAGCTGCCAAAAATTAGGACGGAGCAACTTGCAATGCCCCTTACAAGAGCCATGCAGTACAGCATATTACAAACATAAGTCCCATTATTGGGGAGTGGGTATCCCATAGTATTTGCTTATGCTTTCCCAGTAAAAGCTGCCAAATATTATTACAGAGCAACTTGCAATGCCCCTTACAAGAGCCATGCAGTACAGCATATTACAAACATAAGTCCCATTATTGGGGAGTGGGTGTCCCATAGTATTTGCTTATGCTTTCCCAGCAAAAGCTGCCAAAAATTAGGACGGAGCAACTTGCAATGCCCCTTACAAGAGCCATGCAGTACAGCATATTACAAACATAAGTCCCATTATTGGGGAGTGGGTGTCCCATAGTATTTGCTTATGCTTTCCCAGTAAAAGCTGCCAAATATTATTACAGAGCAACTTGCAATGCCCCTTACAAGAGCCATGCAGTACAGCATATTACAAACATAAGTCCCATTATTGGGGAGTGGGTGTCCCATAGTATTTGCTTATGCTTTCCCAGCAAAAGCTGCCAAAAATTAGGACGTAGCAACTAGCAATGCCCCTTACAAGAGCCATGCAGTACAGCATATTACAAACATAAGTCCCATTATTGGGGAGTGGGTGTCCCATAGTAGTTGCTTATGCTTTCCCAGCAAAAGCTGCCAAAAATTAGGATGGAGCAACTTGCAATGCCCCTTACAAGAGCAATGCAGTACAGCATATTACAAACATAAGTCCCATTATTGGGGAGTGGGTGTCCCATAGTAGTTGCTTAAGCTTTCCCAGCAAAAGCTGCCAGAAATTAGGACGGAGCAACTTGCAATGCCCCTTACATGAGCCATGCAGTACAGCATATTACAAACATAAGTCCCATTATTGGGGAGTGGGTGTCCCATAGTATTTGCTTATGCTTTCCCAGCAAAAGCTGCCAAAAATTAGAACGGAGCAACTTGCAATGCCCCTTACAAGAGCCATGCTGTACAGCATATTACAAACATAAGTCCGATTATTGGGGAGTGGGTGTCCCATAGTATTTGCTTATGCTTTCCCAGCAAAAGCTGCCAAAAATTAGGACGGAGCAACTTGCAATGCCCCTTACAAGAGCCATGCAGTACAGCATATTACAAACATAAGTCCCATTATTGGGGAGTGGGTGTCCCATAGTATTTGCTCATGCTTTCCCAGCAAAAGCTGTCAAAAATTAGGACGGAGCAACTTGCAATGCCCCTTACAAAAGCCATGCAGTACAGCATATTACAAACATAAGTCCCATTATTGGGGAGTGGGTGTCCCATAGTATTTGCTTATGCTTTCCCAGCAAAAGCTGCCAAAAATTAGGACGGAGCAACTTGCAATGCCCCTTACAAGAGCCATGGAGTACAGCATATTACAGACATAAGTCCCATTATTGGGGAGTGGGTGTCCCATAGTATTTGCTTATGCTTTCCCAGCAAAAGCTGCCAAAAATTAGGACGGAGCAACTTGCAATGCCCCTTACAAGAGCCATGCAGTACAGCATATTACAAACATAAGTCCCATTATTGGAGAGTGGGTGTCCCATAGAATTTGCTTATGCTTTCCAAGCAAAAGCTGCCAAAAATTAGGACGGAGCAACTTGCAATGCCCCTTACAAGAGCCATGCAGTACAGCATATTACAAACATAAGTCCCATTATTGGGGAGTGGGTGTCCCATAGTATTTGCATATGCTTTCCCAGCAAAAGCTGCCAAAAATTAGGACGGAGCAACTTGCAATGCCCCTTACAAGAGCCATGCAGTACAGCATATTACAAACATAAGTCCCATTATTGCGGAGTGGGTGTCCCATCGTATTTGCTTATGCTTTCCCAGCAAAAGCTGCCAAAAATTAGGACGGAGCAACTTGCAATGCCCCTTACAAGAGCCATGCAGTTCAGCATATTACAAACATAAGTCCCATTATTGGGGAGTGGGTGTCCCATAGTATTTGCTTATGCTTTCCCAGCAAAAGCTGCCAAAAATTAGGACGGAGCAACTTGCAATGCCCCTTACAAGAGCTATGCAGTACAGCATATTACAAACATAAGTCCCATTATTGCGGAGTGGGTGTCCCATAGTATTTGCTTATGCTTTCCCAGCAAAAGCTGCCAAAAATTAGGATGGAGCAACTTGCAATGCCCCTTACAAGTGCCATGCAGTACAGCATATTACAAACATAAGTCCCATTATTGGGGAGTAGGTGTCCCATAGTATTTGCTTATGCTTTCCCAGTAAAAGCTGCCAAAAATTAGGACGGAGCAACTTGCAATGCCCCTTACAAGAGCCATGCAGTACAGCATAATACAAACATAAGTCCCATTATTGGGGAGTCGGTGTCCCATAGTATTTGCTTATGCTTTCCAAGCAAAAGCTGCCAAAAATTAGGACGGAGCAACTTGCAATGCCCCTTACAAGAGCCATGCAGTACAGCATATTACAAACATAAGTCCCATTATTGGGGAGTGGGTGTCCCATAGTATTTGCTTATGCTTTCCCAGCAAAAGCTGCCAAAAATTAGGACGGAGCAATTTGCAATGCCCCTTACAAGAGCCATGCAGTACAGCATATTACAAACATAAGTCCCATTATTGGGGAGTGGGTGTCCCATAGTAGTTGCTTATGCTTTCCCAGCAAAAGCTGCCAGAAATTAGGACGGAGCAACTTGCAATGCCCCTTACATGAGCCATGCAGTACAGCATATTACAAACATAAGTCCCATTATTGGGAAGTGGGTGTCCCATAGTATTTGCTTATGCTTTCCCAGCAAAAGCTGCCAAAAATTAGGACGGAGCAACTTGCAATGCCCCTTACAAGAGCCATGCTGTACAGCATATTACAAACATAAGTCCGATTATTGGGGAGTGGGTGTCCCATAGTATTTGCTTATGCTTTCCCAGCAAAAGCTGCCAAAAATTAGGACGGAGCAACTTGCAATGCCCCTTACAAGAGCCATGCAGTACAGCATATTACAAACATAAGTCCCATTATTGGGGAGTGGGTGTCCCATAGTATTTGCATATGCTTTCCCAGCAAAAGCTGCCAAAAATTAGGACGGAGCAACTTGCAATGCCCCTTACAAGAGCCATGCAGTACAGCATATTACAAACATAAGTCCCATTATTGGGGAGTGGGTGTCCCATAGTATTTGCTTATGCTTTCCCAGTAAAAGCTGCCAAATATTATTACAGAGCAACTTGCAATGCCCCTTACAAGAGCCATGCAGTACAGCATATTACAAACATAAGTCCCATTATTGGGGAGTGGGTGTCCCATAGTATTTGCTTATGCTTTCCCAGCAAAAGCTGCCAAAAATTAGGATGGAGCAACTTGCAATGCCCCTTACAAGAGCCATGCAGTACAGCATATTACAAACATAAGTCCCATTATTGGGGAGTGTGTGTCCCATAGTAGTTGCTTATGCTTTCCCAGCAAAAGCTGCCAGAAATTAGGACGGAGCAGCTTGCAATGCCCCTTACAAGAGCCATGCAGTACAGCATATTACAAACATAAGTCCCATTATTGGGGAGTGGGTGTCCCATAGTATTTGCTTATGCTTTCCCAGCAAAAGCTGCCAAAAATTAGGACGGAGCAACTTGCAATGCCCCTTACAAGAGCCATGCAGTACAGCATATTACAAACATAACTCCCATTATTGGAGAGTGGGTGTCCCATAGTATTTGCTTATCATTTCCCAGCAAAAGCTGCCAAAAATTAGGACGGAGCAACTTGCAATGCCCCTTACAAGAGCCATGCAGTACAGCATATTACAAACATAAGTCCCATTATTGGGGAGTGGGTGTCCCATAGTATTTGCTTATGCTTTCCCAGCAAAAGCTGCCAAAAATTAGGACGGAGCAACTTGCAATGCCCCTTACAAGAGCCATGCAGTACAGCATATTACAAACATAAGTCCCATTATTGGGGAGTGGGTGTCCCATAGATTTTGCTTATGCTTTCCCAGAAAAAGCTGCCAAAAATTAGGACGGAGCAACTTGCAATGCCCCTTACAAGAGCCATGCAGTACAGCATATTACAAACATAAGTCCCATTATTAGGGAGTATGTGTCCCATAGTATTTGCTTATGCTTTCCCAGTAAAAGCTGACAAAAATTAGGATGGAGCAACTTGCAATGCCCCTTACAAGAGCCATGCAGTACAGCATATTACAAACATAAGTCCCATTATTGTTGAGTGGGTGTCCCATAGTATTTGCTTATGCTTTCCAAGCAAAAGCTGCCAAAAATTAGGACGGAGCAACTTGCAATGCCCCTTACAAGAGCCATGCAGTTCAGCATATTACAAACATAACTCCCATTATTGGGGAGTGGGTGTCCCATAGTATTTGCTTATGCTTTCCCAGCAAAAGTTGCCAAAAATTAGGACGGAGCAACTTGCAATGCCCCTTACAAGAGCCATACAGTACAGCATATTACAAACATAAGTCCCATTATTGGGGAGTGGATGTCCCATAGTATTTGCTTATGCTTTCCAAGCAAAAGCTGCCAAAAATTAGGACGGAGCAACTTGCAATGCCCCTTACAAGAACTATGCAGTACAGCATAGTACAAACATAAGTCCCATTATTGGGGAGTCGGTGTCCCATAGTATTTGCTTATGCTTTCCCAGCAAAAGCTGCCAAAAATTAGGACGTAGCAACTAGCAATGCCCCTTACAAGAGCAATGCAGTACAGCATATTACAAACATAAGTCCCATTATTGGGGAGTGGGTGTCCCATAGTATTTGCTTATGCTTTCCCAGCAAAAGCTGCCAAAAATTAGGACGTAGCAACTTGCAATGCCCCTTACAAGAGCCATGCAGTACAGCATATTACAAACATAAGTCCCATTATTGGGGAGTGAGTGTCCCATAGTATTTGCTTATGCTTTCCAAGCAGAAGCTGCCAAAAATTAGGACGGAGCAACTTGCAATGCCCCTTACAAGAGCCATGCTGTACAGCATATTACAAACATAAGTCCGATTATTGGGGAGTGGGTGTCCCATAGTATTTGCTTATGCTTTCCCAGCAAAAGCTGCCAAAAATTAGGACGGAGCAACTTGCAATGCCCCTTACAAGAGCCATGCAGTACAGCATATTACAAACATAAGTCCCATTATTGGGGAGTAGGTGTCCCATAGTATTTGCTTATGCTTTCCCAGTAAAAGCTGCCAAATATTAGGACGGAGCAACTTGCAATGCCCCTTACAAGAGCCATGCAGTACAGCATATTACAAACATAAGTCCCATTATTGGGGAGTGGGTGTCCCATAGTATTTGCTTATGCTTTCCCAGCAAAAGCTGGCAAAATTTAGGACGGAGCATTTTGCAATGCCCCTTACAAGAGCCATGCAGTACAGCATATTACAAACATAAGTCCCATTATTGGGGAGTGGGTGTCCCATAGTATTTGCTTATGCTTTCCCAGCAAAAGCTGCCAAAAATTAGGATGGAGCAACTTGCAATGCGCCTTACAAGAGCCATGCAGTACAGCATATTACAAACATAAGTCCCATTATTGGCGAGTGGGTGTCCCATAGTATTTGCTTATGCTTTCCCAGCAAAAGCTGCCAAAAATTAGGACGAGCAACTTGCAATGCCCCTTACAAGAGCCATGCAGTACAGCATATTACAAACATAAGTCCCATTATTGGGGAGTGGGTGTCCCATAGTATTTGCTTATGCTTTCCCAGCAAAAGCTGCCAAAAATTAGGACGGAGCAACTTGCAATGCCCCTTACAAGAGCCATGCAGTACAGCATTTTACTAAAAATAAGTCCCATTATTGGGGAGTGGGTGTCCCATAGTATTTGCTTATGCTTTAGCAGCAAAAGCTGCCAGAAAATAGGACGGAGCAACTTGCAATGCACCTTACAAGAGCCATGCAGTACAGCATATTACAAACATAAGTCCCATTATTGGGGAGTGGGTGTCCCATAGTATTTGCTTATGCTTTCCCAGCAAAAGCTGCCAAAAATTAGGACCGAGCAACTTGCAATGCCCCTTACAAGAGCCATGCAGTACAGCATATTACAAACATAAGTCCCATTATTGCGGAGTGGGTGTCCCATAGTATTTGCTTATGCTTTCCAAGCAAAAGCTGCCAAAAATTAGGACGGAGCAACTTGCAATGCCCCTTACAAGAGCCATGCAGAACAGCATATTACAAACATAAGTCCCATTATTGGGGAGTGGGTGTCCCATAGTATTTGCTTATGCTTTCCCAGCAAAAGCTGCCAAAAATTAGGACGGAGCAACTTGCAATGCCCCTTACAAGAGCCATGCAGTACAGCATATTACAAACATAAGTCCCATTATTGTGGAGTGGGTGTCCCATAGTATTTGCTTATGCTTTCCCAGCAAAAGCTGCCAAAAATTAGGATGGAGCAACTTGCAATGCCCCTTACAAGAGCCATGCAGTACAGCATATTACAATCATAAGTCCCATTATTGGGGAGTGGGTGTCCCATAGTATTTGCTTATGCTTTCATAGCAAAAGCTGCCAAAAATTAGGACGGAGCAAGTTGCAATGCCCCTTACAAGAGCCATGCAGTACAGCATATTACAAACATAAGTCCCATTATTGGGGAGTGGGTGTCCCATAGTATTTGCTTATGCTTTCCCAGCAAAAGCTGCCAAAAATTAAGACGGAGCAATTTGCAATGCCCTTTACAAGAGCCATGCAGTACAGCATATTACAAACATAAGTCCCATTATTGGGGAGTGGGTGTCCCATAGTATTTGCTTATGCTTTCCCAGCAAAAGCTGCCAAAAATTAGGATGGAGCAACTTGCAATGCCCCTTACAAGAGCCATGCAGTACAGCATATTACAAACATAAGTCCCATTATTGGGGAGTGGATGTCCCATAGTATTTGCTTATGCTTTCCCAGCAAAATCTGCCAAAAATTAGGACGGAGCAACTTGCAATGCCCCTTACAAGAGCCATGCAGTACAGCATATTACAAACATAAGTCCCATTATTGGGGAGTGGGTGTCCCATAGTATTTGCTTATGATTTCCCAGCAAAAGCTGCCAAAAATTAGGACGGAGCAACTTGCAATGCCCCTTACAAGAGCCATGCAGTACAGCATATTACAAACATAAGTCCCATTATTGGGGAGTGGGTGTCCCATAGTATTTGCTTATGCTTTCCAAGCAAAAGCTGCCAAAAATTAGGATGGAGCAACTTGCAATGCCCCTTACAAGAGCCATGCAGTACAGCATATTACAAACATAAGTCCCATTATTGGGGAGTGGGTGTCCCATAGTATTTGCTTATGCTTTCCATTCAAAAGCTGCCAAAAATTAGGACAGAGCAACTTGCAATGCCCCTTACAAGAGCCATGCAGTACAGCATATTACAATCATAAGTCCCATTATTGGGGAGTGGGTGTCCCATAGTATTTGCTTATGCATTCCCAGCAAAAGCTGCCAAAAATTAGGAAGGAGCAACTTGCAATGCCCCTTACAAGAGCCATGCAGTACAGCATATTACAAACATAAGTCCCATTATTGTGGAGTGGGTGTCCCATAGTATTTGCTTATGCTTTCCCAGCAAAAGCTGCCAGAAATTAGGACGGAGCAACTTGCAATGCCCCTTACAAGAGCCATGCAGTACAGCATATTAAGAACATAAGTCCAATTATTGGGGAGTGGGTGTCCCATAGTATTTGCTTATGCTTTCCCAGCAAAAGCTGCCAAAAATTAGGATGGAGCAACTTGCAATGCCCCTTACAAGAGCCATGCAGTACAGCATATTACAAACATAAGTCCCATTATTGGGGAGTGGGTGTCCCATAGTATTTGCTTATGCTTTCCCAGCAAAAGCTGCCAAAAATTAGGATGGAGCAATTTGCAATGCCCCTTACAAGAGCCATGCAGTACAGCATATTACAAACATAAGTCCCATTATTGGGGAGTGGGTGTCCCAAAGTATTTGCTTGTGCTTTCCCAGCAAAAGCTGCCAAAAATTAGGATGGAGCAACTTGCAATGCCCCTTACAAGAGCCATGCAGTACAGCATATTACAAACATAAGTCCCATTATTGGGGAGTAGATGTCCCATAGTATTTGCTTATGCTTTCCCAGCAAAAGCTGCCAGAAATTAGGACGGAGCAACTTGCAATGCCCCTTACAAGAGCCATGCAGTACAGCATATTACAAACATAAGTCCGATTATTGGGGAGTGGGTGTCCCATAGTATTTGCTTATGCTTTCCCAGCAAAAGCTGCCAAAAATTAGGACGGAGCAACTTGCAATGCCCCTTACAAGAGCCATGCAGTACAGCATATTACAAACATAAGTCCCATTATTGGGGAGTGGGTGTCCCATAGTATTTGCTTATGATTTCCCAGCAAAAGCTGCCAAAAATTAGGACGGAGCAACTTGCAATGCCCCTTACAAGAGCCATGCAGTACAGCATATTACAAACATAAGTCCCATTATTGGGGAGTGGGTTTCCCATAGTATTTGCTTATGCTTTCCAAGCAAAAGCTGCCAAAAATTAGGATGGAGCAACTTGCAATGCCCCTTACAAGAGCCATGCAGTACAGCATATTACAAACATAAGTCCCATTATTGGGGAGTGGGTGTCCCATAGTATTTGCTTATGCTTTCCATTCAAAAGCTGCCAAAAATTAGGACAGAGCAACTTGCAATGCCCCTTACAAGAGCCATGCAGTACAGCATATTACAATCATAAGTCCCATTATTGGGGAGTGGGTGTCCCATAGTATTTGCTTATGCTTTCCCAGCAAAAGCTGCCAAAAATTAGGATGGAGCAATTTGCAATGCCCCTTACAAGAGCCATGCAGTACAGCATATTACAAACATAAGTCCCATTATTGGGGAGTGGGTGTCCCATAGTATTTGCTTATGCTTTCCCAGCAAAAGCTGCCAAAAATTAGGATGGAGCAACTTGCAATGCCCCTTACAAGAGCCATGCAGTACAGCATATTACAAACATAAGTCCCATTATTGGGGAGTGGGTGTCCCATAGTATTTGCTTATGCTTTCCCAGCAAAAGCTGCCAGAAATTAGGACGGAGCAACTTGCAATGCCCCTTACAAGAGCCATGCAGTACAGCATATTAAGAACATAAGTCCCATTATTGGGGAGTGGGTGTCCCATAGTATTTGCTTATGCTTTCCCAGCAAAAGCTGCCAAAAATTAGGACGGAGCAACTTGCAATGCCCCTTACAAGAGCCATGCAGTACAGCATATTACAAACATAAGTCCCATTATTGGGGAGTGGGTGTCCCATAGTATTTGCTTATGCTTTCCCAGCAAAAGCTGCCAAAAATTAGGATGGAGCAATTTGCAATGCCCCTTACAAGAGCCATGCAGTACAGCATATTACAAACATAAGTCCCATTATTGGGGAGTGGGTGTCCCAAAGTATTTGCTTGTGCTTTCCCAGCAAAAGCTGCCAAAAATTAGGATGGAGCAACTTGCAATGCCCCTTACAAGAGCCATGCAGTACAGCATATTACAAACATAAGTCCCATTATTGGGGAGTAGATGTCCCATAGTATTTGCTTATGCTTTCCCAGCAAAAGCTGCCAGAAATTAGGACGGAGCAACTTGCAATGCCCCTTACAAGAGCCATGCAGTACAGCATATTACAAACATAAGTCCGATTATTGGGGAGTGGGTGTCCCATAGTATTTGCTTATGCTTTCCCAGCAAAAGCTGCCAAAAATTAGGACGGAGCAACTTGCAATGCCCCTTACAAGAGCCATGCAGTACAGCATATTACAAACATAAGTCCCATTATTGGGGAGTGGGTGTCCCATAGTATTTGCTTATGATTTCCCAGCAAAAGCTGCCAAAAATTAGGACGGAGCAACTTGCAATGCCCCTTACAAGAGCCATGCAGTACAGCATATTACAATCATAAGTCCCATTATTGGGGAGTGGGTGTCCCATAGTATTTGCTTATGCTTTCCCAGCAAAAGCTGCCAGAAATTAGGACGGAGCAATTTGCAATGCCCCTTACAAGAGCCATGCAGTACAGCATATTACAAACATAAGTCCCATTATTGGGGAGTGGGTGTCCCATAGTATTTGCTTATGATTTCCCAGCAAAAGCTGCCAAAAATTAGGACGGAGCAACTTGCAATGCCCCTTACAAGAGCCATGCAGTACAGCATATTACAATCATAAGTCCCATTATTGGGGAGTGGGTGTCCCATAGTATTTGCTTATGCTTTCCCAGCAAAAGCTGCCAGAAATTAGGACGGAGCAACTTGCAATGCCCCTTACAAGAGCCATGCAGTACAGCATATTACAAACATAAGTCCCATTATTGGGGAGTGGGTGTCCCATAGTATTTGCTTATGCTTTCCATTCAAAAGCTGCCAAAAATTAGGACAGAGCAACTTGCAATGCCCCTTACAAGAGCCATGCAGTACAGCATATTACAATCATAAGTCCCATTATTGGGGAGTGGGTGTCCCATAGTATTTGCTTATGCTTTCCCAGCAAAAGCTGCCAAAAATTAGGATGGAGCAATTTGCAATGCCCCTTACAAGAGCCATGCAGTACAGCATATTACAAACATAAGTCCCATTATTGGGGAGTGGGTGTCCCATAGTATTTGCTTATGCTTTCCCAGCAAAAGCTGCCAAAAATTAGGACAGAGCAACTTGCAATGCCCCTTACAAGAGCCATGCAGTACAGCATATTACAATCATAAGTCCCATTATTGGGGAGTGGGTGTCCCATAGTATTTGCTTATGCATTCCCAGCAAAAGCTGCCAAAAATTAGGACGGAGCAACTTGCAATGCCCCTTACAAGAGCCATGCAGTACAGCATATTACAAACATAAGTCCCATTATTGGGGAGTGGGTGTCCCATAGTATTTGCTTATGCTTTCCCAGCAAAAGCTGCCAGAAATTAGGACGGAGCAACTTGCAATGCCCCTTACAAGAGCCATGCAGTACAGCATATTAAAAACATAAGTCCCATTATTGGGGAGTGGGTGTCCCATAGTATTTGCTTATGCTTTCCCAGCAAAAGCTGCCAAAAATTAGGACGGAGCAACTTACAATGCCCCTTACAAGAGCCATGCAGTACAGCATATTACAAACATAAGTCCCATTATTGGGGAGTGGGTGTCCCATAGTATTTGCTTATGCTTTCCCAGCAAAAGCTGCCAAAAATTAGGACGGAGCAACTTGCAATGCCCCTTACAAGAGCCATGCAGTACAGCATATTACAAACATAAGTCCCATTATTGGGGAGTGGGTGTCCCATAGTATTTGCTTATGCTTTCCCAGCAAAAGCTGCCAAAAATTAGGACGGAGCAACTTGCAATGCCCCTTACAAGAGCCATGCAGTACAGCATATTACAAACATAAGTCCCATTATTGGGGAGTGGGTGTCCCATATTATTTGCTTATGATTTCCCAGCAAAATCTGTCAAAAATTAGGACGGAGCAACTTGCAATGCCCCTTACAAGAGCCATGCAGTACAGCATATTACAAACATAAGTCCCATTATTGGGGAGTGGGTGTCCCATAGTATTTGCTTATGCTTTCCCAGCAAAAGCTGCCAAAAATTAGGACGGAGCAACTTGCAATGCCCCTTACAAGAGCCATGCAGTACAGCATATTACAAACATAAGTCCCATTATTGGGGAGTGGGTGTCCCATAGTATTTGCTTATGATTTCCCAGCAAAAGCTGCCAAAAATTAGGACGGAGCAACTTGCAATGCCCCTTACAAGAGCCATGCAGTACAGCATATTACAAACATAAGTCCCATTATTGGGGAGTGGGTGTCCCATAGTATTTGCTTATGCTTTCCCAGCAAAAGCTGCCAAAAATTAGGACGGAGCAACTTGCAATGCCCCTTACAAGAGCCATGCAGTACAGCATATTACAAACATAAGTCCCATTATTGGGGAGTGGGTGTCCCATAGTATTTGCTTATGATTTCCCAGCAAAAGCTGCCAAAAATTAGGACGGAGCAACTTGCAATGCCCCTTACAAGAGCCATGCAGTACAGCATATTACAAACATAAGTCCCATTATTGGGGAGTGGGTGTCCCATAGTATTTGCTTATGCTTTCCAAGCAAAAGCTGCCAAAAATTAGGATGGAGCAACTTGCAATGCCCCTTACAAGAGCCATGCTGTACAGCATATTACAAACATAAGTCCCATTATTGGGGAGTGGGTGTCCCATAGTATTTGCTTATGCTTTCCATTCAAAAGCTGGCAAAAATTAGGACAGAGCAACTTGCAATGCCCCTTACAAGAGCCATGCAGTACAGCATATTACAATCATAAGTCCCATTATTGGGGAGTGGGTGTCCCATAGTATTTGCTTATGCATTCTCAGCAAAAGCTGCCAAAAATTAGGACGGAGCAACTTGCAATGCCCCTTACAAGAGCCATGCAGTACAGCATATTACAAACATAAGTCCCATTATTGGGGAGTGGGTGTCCCATAGTATTTGCTTATGCTTTCCATTCAAAAGCTGCCAAAAATTAGGACAGAGCAACTTGCAATGCCCCTTATAAGAGCCATGCAGTACAGCATATTACAATCATAAGCCCCATTATTGGGGAGTGGGTGTCCCATAGTATTTGCTTATGCATTCCCAGCAAAAGCTGCCAAAAATTAGGACGGAGCAACTTGCAATGCCCCTTACAAGAGCCATGCAGTACAGCATATTACAAACATAAGTCCCATTATTGGGGAGTGGGTGTCCCATAGTATTTGCTTATGCTTTCCCAGCAAAAGCTGCCAGAAATTAGGACGGAGCAACTTGCAATGCCCCTTACAAGAGCCATGCAGTACAGCATATTAAAAACATAAGTCCCATTATTGGGGAGTGGGTGTCCCATAGTATTTGCTTATGCTTTCCCAGCAAAAGCTGCCAAAAATTAGGACGGAGCAACTTGCAATGCCCCTTACAAGAGCCATGCAGTACAGCATATTACAAACATAAGTCCCATTATTGGGGAGTGGGTGTCCCATAGTATTTGCTTATGCTTTCCCAGCAAAAGCTGCCAAAAATTAGGATGGAGCAATTTGCAATGCCCCTTACAAGAGCCATGCAGTACAGCATATTACAAACATAAGTCCCATTATTGGGGAGTGGGTGTCCCATAGTATTTGCTTATGCTTTCCCAGCAAAAGCTGCCAAAAATTAGGATGGAGCAATTTGCAATGCCCCTTACAAGAGCCATGCAGTACAGCATATTACAAACATAAGTCCCATTATTGGGGAGTGGGTGTCCCATAGTATTTGCTTATGCTTTCCCAGCAAAAGCTGCCAAAAATTAGGATGGAGCAACTTGCAATGCCCCTTACAAGAGCCATGCAGTACAGCATATTACAAACACAAGTCCCATTATTGGGGAGTGGATGTCCCATAGTATTTGCTTATGCTTTCCCAGCAAAAGCTGCCAGAAATTAGGACGGAGCAACTTGCAATGCCCCTTACAAGAGCCATGCAGCACAGCATATTACAAACATAAGTCCCATTATTGGGGAGTGGGTGTCCCATAGTATTTGCTTATGCTTTCCCAGCAAAAGCTGCCAAAAATTAGGACGGAGCAACTTGCAATGCCCCTTACAAGAGCCATGCAGTACAGCATATTACAAACATAAGTCTCATTATTGGGGAGTGGGTGTCCCATAGTATTTGCTTATGCTTTCCCAGCAAAAGCTGCCAAAAATTAGGACGGAGCAACTTGCAATGCCCCTTACAAGAGCCATGCAGTACAGCATATTACAAACATAAGTCCCATTATTGGGGAGTGGGTGTCCCATAGTATTTGCTTATGATTTCCCAGCAAAAGCTGCCAAAAATTAGGACGGAGCAACTTGCAATGCCCCTTACAAGAGCCATGCAGTACAGCATATTACAAGCATAAGTCCCATTATTGGGGAGTGGGTGTCCCATAGTATTTGCTTATGCTTTCCAAGCAAACGCTGCCAAAAATTAGGATGGAGCAACTTGCAATGCCCCTTACAAGAGCCATGCAGTACAGCATATTACAAACATAAGTCCCATTATTGGAGAGTGGGTGTCCCATAGTATTTGCTTATGCTTTCCATTCAAAAGCTGCCAAAAATTAATACAGAGCAACTTGCAATGCCCCTTACAAGAGCCATGCAGTACAGCATATTACAAACATAAGTCTCATTATTGGGGAGTGGGTGTCCCATAGTATTTGCTTATGCTTTCCCAGCAAAAGCTGCCAAAAATTAGGATGGAGCAACTTGCAATGCCCCTTACAAGAGCCATGCAGTACAGCATATTACAAACATAAGTCCCATTATTGGGGAGTGGGTGTCCCATAGTATTTGCTTATGATTTCCCAGCAAAAGCTGCCAAAAATTAGGACGGAGCAACTTGCAATGCCCCTTACAAGAGCCATGCAGTACAGCATATTACAAGCATAAGTCCCATTATTGGGGAGTGGGTGTCCCATAGTATTTGCTTATGCTTTCCCAGCAAAAGCTGCCAAAAATTAGGACGGAGCAACTTGCAATGCCCCTTACAAGAGCCATGCAGTACAGCATATTACAAACATAAGTCCCATTATTGGGGAGTGGGTGTCCCATAGTATTTGCTTATGCTTTCCCAGCAAAAGCTGCCAAAAATTAGGATGGAGCAATTTGCAATGCCCCTTACAAGAGCCATGCAGTACAGCATATTACAAACATAAGTCCCATTATTGGGGAGTGGGTGTCCCATAGTATTTGCTTATGCTTTCCCAGCAAAAGCTGCCAAAAATTAGGATGGAGCAACTTGCAATGCCCCTTACAAGAGCCATGCAGTACAGCATATTACAAACATAAGTCCCATTATTGGTGAGTGGGTGTCCCATAGTATTTGCTTATGCTTTCCCAGCAAAAGCTGCCAAAAATTAGGACGGAGCAACTTGCAATGCCCCTTACAAGAGCCATGCAGTACAGCATATTACAAACATAAGTCCCATTATTGGGGAGTGGGTGTCCCATAGTATTTGCTTATGCTTTCCCAGCAAAAGCTGCCAAAAATTAGGATGGAGCAACTTGCAATGCCCCTTACAAGAGCCATGCAGTACAGCATATTACAAACATAAGTCCCATTATTGGGGAGTGGGTGTCCCATAGTATTTGCTTATGATTTCCCAGCAAAAGCTGCCAAAAATTAGGACGGAGCAACTTGCAATGCCCCTTACAAGAGCCATGCAGTACAGCATATTACAAACATAAGTCCCATTATTGGGGAGTGGGTGTCCCATAGTATTTGCTTATGCTTTCCAAGCAAAAGCTGCCAAAAATTAGGATGGAGCAACTTGCAATGCCCCTTACAAGAGCCATGCAGTACAGCTTATTACAAACATAAGTCCCATTATTGGGGAGTGGGTGTCCCATAGTATTTGCTTATGCTTTCCATTCAAAAGCTGCCAAAAATTAGGACAGAGCAACTTGCAATGCCCCTTACCAGAGCCATGCAGTACAGCATATTACAATCATAAGTCCCATTATTGGGGAGTGGGTGTCCCATAGTATTTGCTTATGCATTCCCAGCAAAAGCTGCCAAAAATTAGGACGGAGCAACTTGCAATGCCCCTTACAAGAGCCATGCAGTACAGCATATTACAAACATAAGTCCCATTATTGGGGAGTGGGTGTCCCATAGTATTTGCTTATGCTTTCCCAGCAAAAGCTGCCAGAAATTAGGACGGAGCAACTTGCAATGCCCCTTACAAGAGCCATGCAGTACAGCATATTACAATCATAAGTCCCATTATTGGGGAGTGGGTGTCCCATAGTATTTGCTTATGCATTCCCAGCAAAAGCTGAAAAAAATTAGGACGGAGCAACTTGCAATGCCCCTTACAAGAGCCATGCAGTACAGCATATTACAAACATAAGTCCCATTATTGGGGAGTGGGTGTCCCATAGTATTTGCTTATGCTTTCCCAGCAAAAGCTGCCAAAAATTAGGATGGAGCAATTTGCAATGCCCCTTACAAGAGCCATGCAGTACAGCATATTACAAACATAAGTCCCATTATTGGGGAGTGGGTGTCCCATAGTATTTGCTTATGCTTTCCCAGCAAAAGCTGCCAAAAATTAGGATGGAGCAACTTGCAATGCCCCTTACAAGAGCCATGCAGTACAGCATATTACAAACATAAGTCCCATTATTGGGGAGTGGGTGTCCCATAGTATTTGCTTATGCTTTCCCAGCAAAAGCTGCCAAAAATTAGGACGGAGCAACTTGCAATGCCCCTTACAAGAGCCATGCAGTACAGCATATTACAAACATAAGTCCCATTATTGGGGAGTGGGTGTCCCATAGTATTTGCTTATGCTTTCCCAGCAAAAGCTGCCAAAAATTAGGACGGAGCAACTTGCAATGCCCCTTACAAGAGCCATGCAGTACAGCATATTACAAACATAAGTCCCTTTATTGGGGAGTGGGTGTCCCATAGTATTTGCTTATGATTTCCCAGCAAAAGCTGCCAAAAATTAGGACGGAGCAACTTGCAATGCCCCTTACAAGAGCCATGCAGTACAGCATATTACAAACATAAGTCCCATTATTGGGGAGTGGGTGTCCCATAGTATTTGCTTATGCTTTCTATTCAAAAGCTGCCAAAAATTAGGACAGAGCAACTTGCAATGCCCCTTACAAGAGCCATGCAGTACAGCATATTACAATCATAAGTCCCATTATTGGGGAGTGGGTGTCCCATAGTATTTGCTTATGCATTCCCAGCAAAAGCTGCCAAAAATTAGGATGGAGAAACTTGCAATGCCCCTTACAAGAGCCATGCAGTACAGCATATTACAAACATAAGTCCCATTATTGGGGAGTGGGTGTCCCATAGTATTTGCTTATGCTTTCCCAGCAAAAGCTGCCAAAAATTAGGACGGAGCAACTTGCAATGCCCCTTACAAGAGCCATGCAGTACAGCATATTACAAACATAAGTCCCATTATTGGGGAGTGGGTGTCCCATAGTATTTGCTTATGCTTTCCCAGCAAAAGCTGCCAAAAATTAGGACGGAGCAACTTGCAATGCCCCTTACAAGAGCCATGCAGTACAGCATATTACAAACATAAGTCCCATTATTGGGGAGTGGGTGTCCCATAGTATTTGCTTATGATTTCCCAGCAAAAGCTGCCAAAAATTAGGACGGAGCAACTTGCAATGCCCCTTACAAGAGCCATGCAGTACAGCATATTACAAACATAAGTCCCATTATTGGGGAGTGGGTGTCCCATAGTATTTGCTTATGCTTTCCAAGCAAAAGCTGCCAAAAATTAGGATGGAGCAACTTGCAATGCCCCTTACAAGAGCCATGCAGTACAGCATATTACAAACGTAAGTCCCATTATTGGGGAGTGGGAGTCCCATAGTATTTGCTTATGCTTTCTATTCAAAAGCTGCCAAAAATTAGGACAGAGCAACTTGCAATGCCCCTTACAAGAGCCATGCAGTACAGCATATTACAATCATAAGTCCCATTATTGGGGAGTGGGTGTCCCATAGTATTTGCTTATGCATTCCCAGCAAAAGCTGCCAAAAATTAGGACGGAGCAACTTGCAATGCCCCTTACAAGAGCCATGCAGTACAGCATATTACAAACATAAGTCCCATTATTGGGGAGTGGGTGTCCCATAGTATTTGCTTATGCATTCCCAGCAAAAGCTGAAAAAAATTAGGACGGAGCAACTTGCAATGCCCCTTACAAGAGCCATGCAGTACAGCATAATACAAACATAAGTCCCATTATTGGGGAGTGGGTGTCCCATAGTATTTGCTTATGCTTTCCAAGCAAAAGCTGCCAAAAATTAGGATGGAGCAACTTGCAATGCCCCTTACAAGAGCCATGCAGTACAGCATATTACAAACATAAGTCCCATTATTGGGGAGTGGGTGTCCCATAGTATTTGCTTATGCTTTCCATTCAAAAGCTGCCAAAAATTAGGACAGAGCAACTTGCAATGCCCCTTACAAGAGCCATGCAGTACAGCATATTACAATCATAAGTCCCATTATTGGGGAGTGGGTGTCCCATAGTATTTGCTTATGCATTCCCAGCAAAAGCTGCCAAAAATTAGGACGGAGCAACTTGCAATGCCCCTTACAAGAGCCATGCAGTACAGCATATTACAAACATAAGTCCCATTATTGGGGAGTGGGTGTCCCATAGTATTTGCTTATGCTTTCCCAGCAAAAGCTGCCAAAAATTAGGATGGAGCAACTTGCAATGCCCCTTACAAGAGCCATGCAGTACAGCATATTACAAACATAAGTCCCATTATTGGGGAGTGGATGTCCCATAGTATTTGCTTATGCATTCCCAGCAAAAGCTGCCAAAAATTAGGATGGAGCAACTTGCAATGCCCCTTACAAGAGCCATGCAGTACAGCATATTACAAACATAAGTCCCATTATTGGGGAGTGGGTGTCCCATAGTATTTGCTTATGCTTTCCCAGCAAAAGCTGCCAAAAATTAGGACGGAGCAACTTGCAATGCCCCTTACAAGAGCCATGCAGTACAGCATATTACAAACATAAGTCCCATTATTGGGGAGTGGGTGTCCCATAGTATTTGCTTATGCTTTCCCAGCAAAAGCTGCCAAAAATTAGGACGGAGCAACTTGCAATGCCCCTTACAAGAGCCATGCAGTACAGCATATTACAAACATAAGTCCCATTATTGGGGAGTGGGTGTCCCATAGTATTTGCTTATGATTTCCCAGCAAAAGCTGCCAAAAATTAGGACGGAGCAACTTGCAATGCCCCTTACAAGAGCCATGCAGTACAGCATATTACAAACATAAGTCCCACTATTGGGGAGTGGGTGTCCCATAGTATTTGCTTATGCTTTCCAAGCAAAAGCTGCCAAAAATTAGGATGGAGCAACTTGCAATGCCCCTTACAAGAGCCATGCAGTACAGCATATTACAAACGTAAGTCCCATTATTGGGGAGTGGGAGTCCCATAGTATTTGCTTATGCTTTCTATTCAAAAGCTGCCAAAAATTAGGACAGAGCAACTTGCAATGCCCCTTACAAGAGCCATGCAGTACAGCATATTACAATCATAAGTCCCATTATTGGGGAGTGGGTGTCCCATAGTATTTGCTTATGCATTCCCAGCAAAAGCTGCCAAAAATTAGGACGGAGCAACTTGCAATGCCCCTTACAAGAGCCATGCAGTACAGCATATTACAAACATAAGTCCCATTATTGGGGAGTGGGTGTCCCATAGTATTTGCTTATGCATTCCCAGCAAAAGCTGAAAAAAATTAGGACGGAGCAACTTGCAATGCCCCTTACAAGAGCCATGCAGTACAGCATAATACAAACATAAGTCCCATTATTGGGGAGTGGGTGTCCCATAGTATTTGCTTATGCTTTCCAAGCAAAAGCTGCCAAAAATTAGGATGGAGCAACTTGCAATGCCCCTTACAAGAGCCATGCAGTACAGCATATTACAAACATAAGTCCCATTATTGGGGAGTGGGTGTCCCATAGTATTTGCTTATGCTTTCCATTCAAAAGCTGCCAAAAATTAGGACAGAGCAACTTGCAATGCCCCTTACAAGAGCCATGCAGTACAGCATATTACAATCATAAGTCCCATTATTGGGGAGTGGGTGTCCCATAGTATTTGCTTATGCATTCCCAGCAAAAGCTGCCAAAAATTAGGACGGAGCAACTTGCAATGCCCCTTACAAGAGCCATGCAGTACAGCATATTACAAACATAAGTCCCATTATTGGGGAGTGGGTGTCCCATAGTATTTGCTTATGCTTTCCCAGCAAAAGCTGCCAAAAATTAGGATGGAGCAACTTGCAATGCCCCTTACAAGAGCCATGCAGTACAGCATATTACAAACATAAGTCCCATTATTGGGGAGTGGATGTCCCATAGTATTTGCTTATGCTTTCCCAGCAAAAGCTGCCAGAAATTAGGACGGAGCAACTTGCAATGCCCCTTACAAGAGCCATGCAGTACAGCATATTACAAACATAAGTCCCATTATTGGGGAGTGGGTGTCCCATAGTATTTGCTTATGCTTTCCAAGCAAAAGCTGCCAAAAATTAGGATGGAGCAACTTGCAATGCCCCTTACAAGAGCCATGCAGTACAGCATATTACAAACATAAGTCCCATTATTGGGGAGTGGGTGTCCCATAGTATTTGCTTATGCTTTCCCAGCAAAAGCTGCCAAAAATTAGGACGGAGCAACTTGCAATGCCCCTTACAAGAGCCATGCAGTACAGCATATTACAAACATAAGTCCCATTATTGGGGAGTGGGTGTCCCATAGTATTTGCTTATGCTTTCCCAGCAAAAGCTGCCAAAAATTAGGATGGAGCAATTTGCAATGCCCCTTACAAGAGCCATGCAGTACAGCATATTACAAACATCAGTCCCATTATTGGGGAGTGGGTGTCCCATAGTATTTGCTTATGCTTTCCCAGCAAAAGCTGCCAAAAATTAGGACGGAGCAACTTGCAATGCCCCTTACAAGAGCCATGCAGTACAGCATATTACAATCATAAGTCCCATTATTGGGGAGTGGGTGTCCCATAGTATTTGCTTATGCATTCCCAGCAAAAGCTGAAAAAAATTAGGACGGAGCAACTTGCAATGCCCCTTACAAGAGCCATGCACTACAGCATATTACAAACATAAGTCCCATTATTGGGGAGTGGGTGTCCCATAGTATTTGCTTATGCTTTCCCAGCAAAAGCTGCCAAAAATTAGGATGGAGCAATTTGCAATGCCCCTTACAAGAGCCATGCAGTACAGCATATTACAAACATAAGTCCCATTATTGGGGAGTGGGTGTCCCATAGTATTTGCTTATGCTTTCCCAGCAAAAGCTGCCAAAAATTAGGATGGAGCAACTTGCAATGCCCCTTACAAGAGCCATGCAGTACAGCATATTACAAACATAAGTCCCATTATTGGGGAGTGGGTGTCCCATAGTATTTGCTTATGCTTTCCCAGCAAAAGCTGCCAAAAATTAGGACGGAGCAACTTGCAATGCCCCTTACAAGAGCCATGCAGTACAGCATATTACAAACATAAGTCCCATTATTGGGGAGTGGGTGTCCCATAGTATTTGCTTATGCTTTCCCAGCAAAAGCTGCCAAAAATTAGGACGGAGCAACTTGCAATGCCCCTTACAAGAGCCATGCAGTACAGCATATTACAAACATAAGTCCCATTATTGGGGAGTGGGTGTCCCATAGTATTTGCTTATGATTTCCCAGCAAAAGCTGCCAAAAATTAGGACGGAGCAACTTGCAATGCCCCTTACAAGAGCCATGCAGTACAGCATATTACAAACATAAGTCCCATTATTGGGGAGTGGGTGTCCCATAGTATTTGCTTATGCTTTCCAAGCAAAAGCTGCCAAAAATTAGGATGGAGCAACTTGCAATGCCCCTTACAAGAGCCATGCAGTACAGCATATTACAAACGTAAGTCCCATTATTGGGGAGTGGGTGTCCCATAGTATTTGCTTATGCTTTCTATTCAAAAGCTGCCAAAAATTAGGACAGAGCAACTTGCAATGCCCCTTACAAGAGCCATGCAGTACAGCATATTACAATCATAAGTCCCATTATTGGGGAGTGGGTGTCCCATAGTATTTGCTTATGCATTCCCAGCAAAAGCTGCCAAAAATTAGGACGGATCAACTTGCAATGCCCCTTACAAGAGCCATGCAGTACAGCATATTACAAACATAAGTCCCATTATTGGGGAGTGGGTGTCCCATAGTATTTGCTTATGCTTTCCCAGCAAAAGCTGCCAGAAATTAGGACGGAGCAACTTGCAATGCCCCTTACAAGAGCCATGCAGTACAGCATATTAAAAACATAAGTCCCATTATTGGGGAGTGGGTGTCCCATAGTATTTGCTTATGCTTTCCCAGCAAAAGCTGCCAAAAATTAGGACGGAGCAACTTGCAATGCCCCTTACAAGAGCCATGCAGTACAGCATATTACAAACATAAGTCCCATTATTGGGGAGTGGGTGTCCCATAGTATTTGCTTATGCTTTCCCAGCAAAAGCTGCCAAAAATTAGGATGGAGCAATTTGCAATGCCCCTTACAAGAGCCATGCAGTACAGCATATTACAAACATATGTCCCATTATTGGGGAGTGGGTGTCCCATAGTATTTGCTTATGCTTTCCCAGCAAAAGCTGCCAGAAATTAGGATGGAGCAACTTGCAATGCCCCTTACAAGAGCCATGCAGTACAGCATATTACAAACATAAGTCCCATTATTGGGGAGTGGATGTCTCATAGTATTTGCTTATGCTTTCCCAGCAAAAGCTGCCAGAAATTAGGACGGAGCAACTTGCAATGCCCCTTACAAGAGCCATGCAGTACAGCATATTACAAACATAAGTCCCATTATTGGGGAGTGGGTGTCCCATAGTATTTGCTTATGCTTTCCAAGCAAAAGCTGCCAAAAATTAGGATGGAGCAACTTGCAATGCCCCTTACAAGAGCCATGCAGTACAGCATATTACAAACATAAGTCCCATTATTGGGGAGTGGGTGTCCCATAGTATTTGCTTATGCTTTCCCAGCAAAAGCTGCCAAAAATTAGGACGGAGCAACTTGCAATGCCCCTTACAAGAGCCATGCAGTACAGCATATTACAAACATAAGTCCCATTATTGGGGAGTGGGTGTCCCATAGTATTTGCTTATGCTTTCCCAGCAAAAGCTGCCAAAAATTAGGATGGAGCAATTTGCAATGCCCCTTACAAGAGCCATGCAGTACAGCATATTACAAACATAAGTCCCATTATTGGGGAGTGGGTGTCCCATAGTATTTGCTTATGCTTTCCCAGCAAAAGCTGCCAAAAATTAGGACGGAGCAACTTGCAATGCCCCTTACAAGAGCCATGCAGTACAGCATATTACAAACATAAGTCCCATTATTGGGGAGTGGGTGTCCCATAGTATTTGCTTATGCTTTCCCAGCAAAAGCTGCCAAAAATTAGGATGGAGCAACTTGCAATGCCCCTTACAAGAGCCATGCAGTACAGCATATTACAAACATAAGTCCCATTATTGGGGAGTGGATGTCCCATAGTATTTGCTTATGCTTTCCCAGCAAAAGCTGCCAAAAATTAGGACGGAGCAACTTGCAATGCCCCTTACAAGAGCCATGCAGTACAGCATATTACAAACATAAGTCCCATTATTGGGGAGTGGGTGTCCCATAGTATTTGCTTATGCTTTCCCAGCAAAAGCTGCCAGAAATTAGGACAGAGCAACTTGCAATGCCCCTTACAAGAGCCATGCAGTACAGCATATTACAAACATAAGTCCCATTATTGGGGAGTGGGTGTCCCATAGTATTTGCTTATGCTTTCCCAGCAAAAGCTGCCAAAAATTAGGACGGAGCAACTTGCAATGCCCCTTACAAGAGCCATGCAGTACAGCATATTACAAACATAAGTCCCATTATTGGGGAGTGGGTGTCCCATAGTATTTGCTTATGCTTTCCCAGCAAAGGCTGACAAAAATTAGGACGGAGCAACTTGCAATGCCCCTTACAAGAGCCATGCAGTACTGCATATTACAAACATAAGTCCCATTATTGGGGAGTGGGTGTCCCATAGTATTTGCTTATGCTTTCCATTCAAAAGCTGCCAAAAATTAGGACAGAGCAACTTGCAATGCCACTTACAAGAGCCATGCAGTACAGCATATTACAATCATAAGTCCCATTATTGGGGAGTGGGTGTCCCATAGTATTTGCTTATGCATTCCCAGCAAAAGCTGCCAAAAATTAGGACGGAGCAACTTGCAATGCCCCTTACAAGAGCCATGCAGTACAGCATATTACAAACATAAGTCCCATTATTGAGGAGTGGGTGTCCCATAGTATTTGCTTATGCTTTCCCAGCAAAAGCTGCCAGAAATTAGGACGGAGCAACTTGCAATGCCCCTTACAAGAGCCATGCAGTACAGCATATTAAAAACATAAGTCCCATTATTGGGGAGTGGGTGTCCCATAGTATTTGCTTATGCTTTCCCAGCAAAAGCTGCCAAAAATTAGGACGGAGCAACTTGCAATGCCCCTTACAAGAGCCATGCAGTACAGCATATTACAAACATAAGTCCCATTATTGGGGAGTGGGTGTTCCATAGTATTTGCTTATGCTTTCCCAGCAAAAGCTGCCAAAAATTAGGATGGAGCAATTTGCAATGCCCATTACAAGAGCCATGCAGTACAGCATATTACAAACATAAGTCCCATTATTGGGGAGTGGGTGTCCCATAGTATTTGCTTATGCTTTCCCAGCAAAAGCTGCCAAAAATTAGGATGGAGCAACTTGCAATGCCCCTTACAAGAGCCATGCAGTACAGCATATTACAAACATAAGTCCCATTATTGGGGAGTGGATGTCCCATAGTATTTGCTTATGCTTTCCCAGCAAAAGCTGTCAGAAATTAGGACGGAGCAGCTTGCAATGCCCCTTACAAGAGCCATGCAGTACAGCATATTACAAACATAAGTCCCATTATTGGGGAGTGGGTGTCCCATAGTATTTGCTTATGCTTTCCCAGCAAAAGCTGCCAAAATTTAGGACGGAGCAAAATGCAATGCCCCTTACAAGAGCCATGCAGTACAGCATATTACAAACATAAGTCCCATTATTGGGGAATGGGTGTCCCATAGTATTTGCTTATGCTTTCCCAGCAAAAGCTGCCAAAAATTAGGACGGAGCAACTTGCAATGCCCCTTACAAGAGCCATGCAGTACAGCATATTACAAACATAAGTCCCATTATTGGGGAGTGGGTGTACCATAGTATTTGCTTATGCTTTCCAAGCAAAAGCTGCCAAAAATTAGGATGGAGCAACTTGCAATGCCCCTTACAAGAGCCATGCAGTACAGCATATTACAAACATAAGTCCCATTATTGGGGAGTGGGTGTCCCATAGTATTTGCTTATGCTTTCCCAGCAAAAGCTGCCAAAAATTAGGATGGAGCAACTTGCAATGCCCCTTACAAGAGCCATGCAGTACAGCATATTACAAACATAAGTCCCATTATTGGGGAGTGGGTGTCCCATAGTATTTGCTTATGCTTTCCCAGCAAAAGCTGCCAAAAATTAGGACGGAGCAACTTGCAATGCCCCTTACAAGAGCCATGCAGTACAGCATATTACAAACATAAGTCCCATTTTTGGGGAGTGGGTGTCCCATAGTATTTGCTTATGATTTCCCAGCAAAAGCTGCCAAAAATTAGGACGGAGCAACTTGCAATGCCCCTTACAAGAGCCATGCAGTACAGCATATTACAAACATAAGTCCCATTATTGGGGAGTGGGTGTCCCATAGTATTTGCTTATGCTTTCCAAGCAAAAGCTGCCAAAAATTAGGATGGAGCAACTTGCAATGCCCCTTACAAGAGCCATGCAGTACAGCATATTACAAACATAAGTCCCATTATTGGGGAGTGGGTGTCCCATAGTATTTGCTTATGCATTCCCAGCAAAAGCTGCCAAAAATTAGGACGGAGCAACTTGCAATGCCCCTTACAAGAGCCATGCAGTACAGCATATTACAAACATAAGTCCCATTATTGGGGAGTGGGTGTCCCATAGTATTTGCTTATGCTTTCCCAGCAAAAGCTGCCAAAAATTAGGATGGAGCAACTTGCAATGCCCCTTACAAGAGCCATGCAGTACAGCATATTACAAACATAAGTCCCATTATTGGGGAGTGGGTGTCCCATAGTATTTGCTTATGCTTTCCCAGCAAAAGCTGCCAAAAATTAGGACGGAGCAACTTGCAATGCCCCTTACAAGAGCCATGCAGTACAGCATATTACAAACATAAGTCCCATTATTGGGGAGTGGGTGTCCCATAGTATTTGCTTATGCTTTCCCAGCAAAAGCTGCCAAAAATTAGGACGGAGCAACTTGCAATGCCCCTTACAAGAGCCATGCAGTACAGCATATTACAAACATAAGTCCCATTATTGGGGAGTGGGTGTCCCATAGTATTTGCTTATGCTTTCCATTCAAAAGCTGCCAAAAATTAGGACAGAGCAACTTGCAATGCCACTTACAAGAGCCATGCAGTACAGCATATTACAATCATAAGTCCCATTATTGGGGAGTGGGTGTCCCATAGTATTTGCTTATGCATTCCCAGCAAAAGCTGCCAAAAATTAGGACGGAGCAACTTGCAATGCCCCTTACAAGAGCCATGCAGTACAGCATATTACAAACATAAGTCCCATTATTGGGGAGTGGGTGTCCCATAGTATTTGCTTATGCTTTCCAAGCAAAAGCTGCCAAAAATTAGGATGGAGCAACTTGCAATGCCCCTTACAAGAGCCATGCAGTACAGCATATTACAAACATAAGTCCCATTATTGGGGAGTGGGTGTCCCATAGTATTTGCTTATGCTTTCCCAGCAAAAGCTGCCAAAAATTAGGATGGAGCAACTTGCAATGCCCCTTACAAGAGCCATGCAGTACAGCATATTACAAACATAAGTCCCATTATTGGGGAGTGGGTGTCCCATAGTATTTGCTTATGCTTTCCCAGCAAAAGCTGCCAAAAATGAGGACGGAGCAACTTGCAATGCCCCTTACAAGAGCCATGCAGTACAGCATATTACAAACATAAGTCCCATTATTGGGGAGTGGGTGTCCCATAGTATTTGCTTATGCTTTCCCAGCAAAAGCTGCCAAAAATTAGGACGGAGCAACTTGCAATGCCCCTTACAAGAGCCATGCAGTACAGCATATTACAAACATAAGTCCCATTATTGGGGAGTGGGTGTCCCATAGTATTTGCTTATGCTTTCCATTCAAAAGCTGCCAAAAATTAGGACAGAGCAACTTGCAATGCCACTTACAAGAGCCATGCAGTACAGCATATTACAATCATAAGTCCCATTATTGGGGAGTGGGTGTCCCATAGTATTTGCTTATGCATTCCCAGCAAAAGCTGCCAAAAATTAGGACGGAGCAACTTGCAATGCCCCTTAAAAGAGCCATGCAGTACAGCATATTACAAACATAAGTCCCATTATTGGGGAGTTGGTGTCCCATAGTATTTGCTTATGCTTTCCCAGCAAAAGCTGCCAAAAATTAGGACGGAGCAACTTGCAATGCCCCTTACAAGAGCCATGCAGTACAGCATATTAAAAACATAAGTCCCATTATTGGGGAGTGGGTGTCCCATAGTATTTGCTTATGCTTTCCCAGCAAAAGCTGCCAAAAATTAGGATGGAGCAATTTGCAATGCCCCTTACAAGAGCCATGCAGTACAGCATATTACAAACATAAGTCCCATTATTGGGGAGTGGGTGTCCCATAGTATTTGCTTATGCTTTCCCAGCAAAAGCTGCCAAAAATTAGGATGGAGCAACTTGCAATGCCCCTTACAAGAGCCATGCAGTACAGCATATTACAAACATAAGTCCCATTATTGGGGACTGGATGTCCCATAGTATTTGCTTATGCTTTCCCAGCAAAAGCTGCCAGAAATTAGGACGGAGCAACTTGCAATGCCCCTTACAAGAGCCATGCAGTACAGCATATTACAAACATAAGTCCCATTATTGGGGAGTGGGTGTCCCATAGTATTTGCTTATGCTTACCCAGCAAAAGCTGCCAAAATTTAGGACGGAGCAACTTGCAATGCCCCTTACAAGAGCCATGCAGTACAGCATATTACAAACATAAGTCCCATTATTGGGGAGTGGGTGTCCCATAGTATTTGCTTATGCTTTCCCAGCAAAAGCTGCCAAAAATTAGGACGGAGCAACTTGCAATGCCCCTTACAAGAGCCATGCAGTACAACATATTACAAACATAAGTCCCATTATTGGGGAGTGGGTGTCCCATAGTATTTGCTTATGCTTTCCCAGCAAAAGCTGCCAAAAATTAGGACGGAGCAACTTGCAATGCCCCTTACAAGTGCCATGCAGTACAGCATATTACAAACATAAGTCCCATTATTGGGGAGTGGGTGTCCCATAGTATTTGCTTATGATTTCCCAGCAAAAGCTGCCAAAAATTAGGACGGAGCAACTTGCAATGGCCCTTACAAGAGCCATGCAGTACAGCATATTACAAACATAAGTCCCATTATTGGGGAGTGGGTGTCCCATAGTATTTGCTTATGCTTTCCAAGCAAAAGCTGCCAAAAATTAGGATGGAGCAACTTGCAATGCCCCTTACAAGAGCCATGCAGTACAGCATATTACAAACATAAGTCCCATTATTGGGGAGTGGGTGTCCCATAGTATTTGCTTATGCTTTCCCAGCAAAAGCTGCCAAAAATTAGGACGGAGCAACTTGCAATGCCCCTTACAAGAGCCATGCAGTACAGCATATTACAAACATAAGTCCCATTATTGGGGAGTGGGTGTCCCATAGTATTTGCTTATGCTTTCCCAGCAAAAGCTGCCAAAAATTAGGATGGAGCAATTTGCAATGCCCCTTACAAGAACCATGCAGTACAGCACATTACAAACATAAGTCCCATTATTGGGGAGTGGGTGTCCCATAGTATTTGCTTATGCTTTCCCAGCAAAAGCTGCCAAAAATTAGGATGGAGCAACTTACAATGCCCCTTACAAGAGCCATGCAGTACAGCATATTACAAACATAAGTCCCATTATTGGGGAGTGGATGTCCCATAGTATTTGCTTATGCTTTCCCAGCAAAAGCTGCCAGAAATTAGGACGGAGCAACTTGCAATGCCCCTTACAAGAGCCATGCAGTACAGCATATTACAAACATAAGTCCCATTATTGGGGAGTGGGTGTCCCATAGTATTTGCTTATGCTTTCCCAGCAAAAGCTGCGAAAAATTAGGACGGAGCAACTTGCAATGCCCCTTACAAGAGCCATGCAGTACAGCATATTACAAAAATAAGTCCCATTATTGGGGAGTGGGTGTCCCATAGTATTTGCTTATGCTTTCCCAGCAAAAGCTGCCAAAAATTAGGACGGAGCAACTTGCAATGCCCCTTACAAGAGCCATGCAGTACAGCATATTACAAACATAAGTCCCATTATTGGGGAGTGGGTGTCCCATAGTATTTGCTTATGATTTCCCAGCAAAAGCTGCCAAAAATTAGGACGGAGCAACTTGCAATGCCCCTTACAAGAGCCATGCAGTACAGCATATTACAAACATAAGTCCCATTATTGGGGAGTGGGTGTCCCATAGTATTTGCTTATGCTTTCCAACCAAAAGCTGCCAAAAATTAGGATGGAGCAACTTGCAATGCCCCTTACAAGAGCCATGCAGTACAGCATATTACAAACATAAGTCCCATTATTGGGGAGTGGGTGTCCCATAGTATTTCCTTATGCTTTCCCAGCAAAAGCTGCCAAAAATTAGGACGGAGCAACTTGCAATGCCCCTTACAAGAGCTATGCAGTACAGCATATTACAAACATAAGTCCCATTATTGGGGAGTGGGTGTCCCATAGTATTTGCTTATGCTTTCCCAGCAAAAGCTGCCAAAAATTAGGACCGAGCAACTTGCAATGCCCCTTACAAGAGCCATGCAGTACAGCATATTACAAACATAAGTCCCATTATTGGAGAGTGGGTGTCCCATAGAATTTGCTTATGCTTTCCAAGCAAAAGCTGCCAAAAATTAGGACGGAGCAACTTGCAATGCCCCTTACAAGAGCCATGCAGTACAGCATATTACAAACATAAGTCCCATTATTGGGGAGTGGGTGTCCCATAGTATTTGCTTATGCTTTCCCAACAAAAGCTGCCAAAAATTAGGACGGAGCAACTTGCAATGCCCCTTACAAGAGCCATGCAGTACAGCATATTACAGACATAAGTCCCATTATTGGGGAGGGGGTGTCCCATAGTATTTGCTTATGCTTTCCCAGAAAAAGCTGCCAAAAATTAGGACGGAGCAACTTGCAATGCCCCTTACAAGAGCCAAGCAGTACAGCATATTACAAACATAAGTCCCATTATTGGGGAGTGGGTGTCCCATAGTATTTGCTTATGCTTTCCCAGCAAAAGCTGCCAAAAATTAGGACCGAGCAACTTGCAATGCCCCTTACAAGAGCCATGCAGTACAGCATATTACAAACATAAGTCCCATTATTGGGGAGTGGGTGTCCCATAGAATTTGCTTATGCTTTCCAAGCAAAAGCTGACAAAAATTAGGACGGAGCAACTTGCAATGCCCCTTACAAGAGCCATGCAGTACAGCATATTACAAACATAAGTCCCATTATTGCGGAGTGGGTGTCCCATAGTATTTGCTTATGCATTCCCAGCAAAAGCTGCCAAAAATTAGGACGGAGCAACTTGCAATGCCCCTTAAAAGAGCCATGCAGTACAGCATATTACAAACATAAGTCCCATTATTGGGGAGTTGGTGTCCCATAGTATTTGCTTATGCTTTCCCAGCAAAAGCTGCCAAAAATTAGGACGGAGCAACTTGCAATGCCCCTTACAAGAGCCATGCAGTACAGCATATTAAAAACATAAGTCCCATTATTGGGGAGTATGTGTCCCATAGTATTTGCTTATGCTTTCCCAGCAAAAGCTGCCAAAAATTAGGATGGAGCAATTTGCAATGCCCCTTACAAGAGCCATGCAGTACAGCATATTACAAACATAAGTCCCATTATTGGGGAGTGGGTGTCCCATAGTATTTGCTTATGCTTTCCCAGCAAAAGCTGCCAAAAATTAGGATGGAGCAACTTGCAATGCCCCTTACAAGAGCCATGCAGTACAGCATATTACAAACATAAGTCCCATTATTGGGGACTGGATGTCCCATAGTATTTGCTTATGCTTTCCCAGCAAAAGCTGCCAGAAATTAGGACGGAGCAACTTGCAATGCCCCTTACAAGAGCCATGCAGTACAGCATATTACAAACATAAGTCCCATTATTGGGGAGTGGGTGTCCCATAGTATTTGCTTATGCTTACCCAGCAAAAGCTGCCAAAATTTAGGACGGAGCAACTTGCAATGCCCCTTACAAGAGCCATGCAGTACAGCATATTACAAACATAAGTCCCATTATTGGGGAGTGGGTGTCCCATAGTATTTGCTTATGCTTTCCCAGCAAAAGCTGCCAAAAATTAGGACGGAGCAACTTGCAATGCCCCTTACAAGAGCCATGCAGTACAACATATTACAAACATAAGTCCCATTATTGGGGAGTGGGTGTCCCATAGTATTTGCTTATGCTTTCCCAGCAAAAGCTGCCAAAAATTAGGACGGAGCAACTTGCAATGCCCCTTACAAGTGCCATGCAGTACAGCATATTACAAACATAAGTCCCATTATTGGGGAGTGGGTGTCCCATAGTATTTGCTTATGATTTCCCAGCAAAAGCTGCCAAAAATTAGGACGGAGCAACTTGCAATGGCCCTTACAAGAGCCATGCAGTACAGCATATTACAAACATAAGTCCCATTATTGGGGAGTGGGTGTCCCATAGTATTTGCTTATGCTTTCCAAGCAAAAGCTGCCAAAAATTAGGATGGAGCAACTTGCAATGCCCCTTACAAGAGCCATGCAGTACAGCATATTACAAACATAAGTCCCATTATTGGGGAGTGGGTGTCCCATAGTATTTGCTTATGCTTTCCCAGCAAAAGCTGCCAAAAATTAGGACGGAGCAACTTGCAATGCCCCTTACAAGAGCCATGCAGTACAGCATATTAAAAACATAAGTCCCATTATTGGGGAGTGGGTGTCCCATAGTATTTGCTTATGCTTTCCCAGCAAAAGCTGCCAAAAATTAGGATGGAGCAATTTGCAATGCCCCTTACAAGAGCCATGCAGTACAGCATATTACAAACATAAGTCCCATTATTGGGGAGTGGGTGTCCCATAGTATTTGCTTATGCTTTCCCAGCAAAAGCTGCCAAAAATTAGGATGGAGCAACTTGCAATGCCCCTTACAAGAGCCATGCAGTACAGCATATTACAAACATAAGTCCCATTATTGGGGACTGGATGTCCCATAGTATTTGCTTATGCTTTCCCAGCAAAAGCTGCCAGAAATTAGGACGGAGCAACTTGCAATGCCCCTTACAAGAGCCATGCAGTACAGCATATTACAAACATAAGTCCCATTATTGGGGAGTGGGTGTCCCATAGTATTTGCTTATGCTTACCCAGCAAAAGCTGCCAAAATTTAGAACGGAGCAACTTGCAATGCCCCTTACAAGAGCCATGCAGTACAGCATATTACAAACATAAGTCCCATTATTGGGGAGTGGGTGTCCCATAGTATTTGCTTATGCTTTCCCAGCAAAAGCTGCCAAAAATTAGGACGGAGCAACTTGCAATGCCCCTTACAAGAGCCATGCAGTACAACATATTACAAACATAAGTCCCATTATTGGGGAGTGGGTGTCCCATAGTATTTGCTTATGCTTTCCCAGCAAAAGCTGCCAAAAATTAGGACGGAGCAACTTGCAATGCCCCTTACAAGTGCCATGCAGTACAGCATATTACAAACATAAGTCCCATTATTGGGGAGTGGGTGTCCCATAGTATTTGCTTATGATTTCCCAGCAAAAGCTGCCAAAAATTAGGACGGAGCAACTTGCAATGGCCCTTACAAGAGCCATGCAGTACAGCATATTACAAACATAAGTCCCATTATTGGGGAGTGGGTGTCCCATAGTATTTGCTTATGCTTTCCAAGCAAAAGCTGCCAAAAATTAGGATGGAGCAACTTGCAATGCCCCTTACAAGAGCCATGCAGTACAGCATATTACAAACATAAGTCCCATTATTGGGGAGTGGGTGTCCCATAGTATTTGCTTATGCTTTCCCAGCAAAAGCTGCCAAAAATTAGGACGGAGCAACTTGCAATGCTCCTTACAAGAGCCATGCAGTACAGCATAATACAAACATAAGTCCCATTATTGGGGAGTGGGTGTCCCATAGTATTTGCTTATGCTTTCCCAGCAAAAGCTGCCAAAAATTAGGATGGAGCAATTTGCAATGCCCCTTACAAGAACCATGCAGTACAGCATATTACAAACATAAGTCCCATTATTGGGGAGTGGGTGTCCCATAGTATTTGCTTATGCTTTCCCAGCAAAAGCTGCCAAAAATTAGGATGGAGCAACTTACAATGCCCCTTACAAGAGCCATGCAGTACAGCATATTACAAACATAAGTCCCATTATTGGGGAGTGGATGTCCCATAGTATTTGCTTATGCTTTCCCAGCAAAAGCTGCCAGAAATTAGGACGGAGCAACTTGCAGTGCCCCTTACAAGAGCCATGCAGTACAGCATATTACAAACATAAGTCCCATTATTGGGGAGTGGGTGTCCCATAGTATTTGCTTATGCTTTCCCAGCAAAAGCTGCCAAAAATTAGGACGGAGCAACTTGCAATGCCCCTTACAAGAGCCATGCAGTACAGCATATTACAAAAATAAGTCCCATTATTGGGGAGTGGGTGTCCCATAGTATTTGCTTATGCTTTCCCAGCAAAAGCTGCCAAAAATTAGGACGGAGCAACTTGCAATGCCCCTTACAAGAGCCATGCAGTACAGCATATTACAAACATAAGTCCCATTATTGGGGAGTGGGTGTCCCATAGTATTTGCTTATGATTTCCCAGCAAAAGCTGCCAAAAATTAGGACGGAGCAACTTGCAATGCCCCTTACAAGAGCCATGCAGTACAGCATATTACAAACATAAGTCCCATTATTGGGGAGTGGGTGTCCCATAGTATTTGCTTATGCTTTCCAACCAAAAGCTGCCAAAAATTAGGATGGAGCAACTTGCAATGCCCCTTACAAGAGCCATGCAGTACAGCATATTACAAACATAAGTCCCATTATTGGGGAGTGGGTGTCCCATAGTATTTCCTTATGCTTTCCCAGCAAAAGCTGCCAAAAATTAGGACGGAGCAACTTGCAATGCCCCTTACAAGAGCTATGCAGTACAGCATATTACAAACATAAGTCCCATTATTGGGGAGTGGGTGTCCCATAGTATTTGCTTATGCTTTCCCAGCAAAAGCTGCCAAAAATTAGGACCGAGCAACTTGCAATGCCCCTTACAAGAGCCATGCAGTACAGCATATTACAAACATAAGTCCCATTATTGGAGAGTGGGTGTCCCATAGAATTTGCTTATGCTTTCCAAGCAAAAGCTGCCAAAAATTAGGACGGAGCAACTTGCAATGCCCCTACAAGAGCCATGCAGTACAGCATATTACAAACATAAGTCCCATTATTGGGGAGTGGGTGTCCCATAGTATTTGCTTATGCTTTCCCAGCAAAAGCTGCCAAAAATTAGGACGGAGCAACTTGCAATGCCCCTTACAAGAGCCATGCAGTACAGCATATTACAGACATAAGTCCCATTATTGGGGAGGGGGTGTCCCATAGTATTTGCTTATGCTTTCCCAGCAAAAGCTGCCAAAAATTAGGACGGAGCAACTTGCAATGCCCCTTACAAGAGCCAAGCAGTACAGCATATTACAAACATAAGTCCCATTATTGGGGAGTGGGTGTCCCATAGTATTTGCTTATGCTTTCCCAGCAAAAGCTGCCAAAAATTAGGACCGAGCAACTTGCAATGCCCCTTACAAGAGCCATGCAGTACAGCATATTACAAACATAAGTCCCATTATTGGGGAGTGGGTGTCCCATAGAATTTGCTTATGCTTTCCAAGCAAAAGCTGACAAAAATTAGGATGGAGCAACTTGCAATGCCCCTTACAAGAGCCATGCAGTACAGCATATTACAAACATAAGTCCCATTATTGCGGAGTGGGTGTCCCATAGTATTTGCTTATGCTTTCCCAGTAAAAGCTGCCAAAAATTAGGACGGAGCAACTTGCAATGCCCCTTACAAGAGCCATGCAGTACAGCATATTACAAACATAAGTCCCATTATTGCGGAGTGGGTGTCCCATAGTATTTGCTTATGCTTTCCCAGCAAAAGCTTCCAAAAATTAGGATGGAGCAACTTGCAATGCCCCTTACAAGAGCCATGCAGTACAGCTTATTACAAACATAAGTCCCATTATTGGGGAGTGGGTGTCCCATAGTATTTGCTTATGCTTTCCCAGCAAAAGCTGCCAAAAATTAGGACGGAGCAACTTGCAATGCCCCTTACAAGAGCCATGCAGTACAGCATATTACAAACATAAGTCCCATTATTGGGGAGTGGGTGTCCCATAGTATTTGCTTATGCTTTCCCAGCAAAAGCTGCCAAAAATTAGGACGGAGCAACTTGCAATGCCCCTTACAAGAGCCATGCAGTACAGCATATTACAAACATAAGTCCCATTATTGGGGAGTGGGTGTCCCATAGTATTTGCTTATGATTTCCCAGCAAAAGCTGCCAAAAATTAGGACGGAGCAACTTGCAATGCCCCTTACAAGAGCCATGCAGTACAGCATATTACAAACATAAGTCCCATTATTGGGGAGTGGGTGTTCCATAGTATTTGCTTATGCTTTCCAAGCAAAAGCTGCCAAAAATTAGGATGGAGCAACTTGCAATGCCCCTTACAAGAGCTATGCAGTACAGCATATTACAAACATAAGTCCCATTATAGGGGAGTGGGTGTCCCATAGTATTTGCTTATGCTTTCCCAGCAAAAGCTGCCAAAAATTAGGACCGAGCAACTTGCAATGCCCCTTACAAGAGCCATGCAGTACCGCATATTACAAACATAAGTCCCATTATTGGAGAGTGGGGGTCCCATAGAATTTGCTTATGCTTTCCCAGCAAAAGCTGCCAAAAATTAGGACGGAGCAACTTGCAATGCCCCTTACAAGAGCCATGCAGTACAGCATATTACAAACATAAGTCCCATTATTGGGGAGTGGGTGTCCCATAGTATTTGCTTATGCTTTCCCAGGAAAAGCTGCCAAAAATTAGGACGGAGCAACTTGCAATGCCCCTTACAAGAGCCATGCAGTACAGCATATTACAAACATATGTCCCATTATTGGGGAGTGGGTGTCCCATAGTATTTGCTTATGCTTTCCCAGCAAAAGCTGCCAAAAATTAGGACGGAGCAACTTGCAATGCCCCTTACAAGAGCCAAGCAGTACAGCATATTACAAACATAAGTCCCATTATTGGGGAGTGGGTGTCCCATAGTATTTGCTTATGCTTTCCCAGCAAAAGCTGCCAAAAATTAGGACCGAGCAACTTGCAATGCCCCTTACAAGAGCCATGCAGTACAGCATATTACAAACATAAGTCCCATTATTGGGGAGTGGGTGTCCCATAGAATTTGCTTATGCTTTCCAAGCAAAAGCTGACAAAAATTAGGACGGAGCAACTTGCAATGCCCCTTACAAGAGCCATGCAGTACAGCATATTACAAACATAAGTCCCATTATTGCGGAGTGGGTGTCCCATAGTATTTGCTTATGCTTTCCCAGTAAAAGCTGCCAAAAATTAGGACGGAGCAACTTGCAATGCCCCTTACAAGAGCCATGCAGTACAGCATATTACAAACATAAGTCCCATTATTGCGGAGTGGGTGTCCCATAGTATTTGCTTATGCTTTCCCAGCAAAAGCTTCCAAAAATTAGGATGGAGCAACTTGCAATGCCCCTTACAAGAGCCATGCAGTACAGCTTATTACAAACATAAGTCCCATTATTGGGGAGTGGGTGTCCCATAGTATTTGCTTATGCTTTCCCAGCAAAAGCTGCCAAAAATTAGGACGGAGCAACTTGCAATGCCCCTTACAAGAGCCATGCAGTACAGCATATTACAAACATAAGTCCCATTATTGGGGAGTGGGTGTCCCATAGTATTTGCTTATGCTTTCCCAGCAAAAGCTGCCAAAAATTAGGACGGAGCAACTTGCAATGCCCCTTACAAGAGCCATGCAGTACAGCATATTACAAACATAAGTCCCATTATTGGGGAGTGGGTGTCCCATAGTATTTGCTTATGATTTCCCAGCAAAAGCTGCCAAAAATTAGGACGGAGCAACTTGCAATGCCCCTTACAAGAGCCATGCAGTACAGCATATTACAAACATAAGTCCCATTATTGGGGAGTGGGTGTTCCATAGTATTTGCTTATGCTTTCCAAGCAAAAGCTGCCAAAAATTAGGATGGAGCAACTTGCAATGCCCCTTACAAGAGCTATGCAGTACAGCATATTACAAACATAAGTCCCATTATAGGGGAGTGGGTGTCCCATAGTATTTGCTTATGCTTTCCCAGCAAAAGCTGCCAAAAATTAGGACCGAGCAACTTGCAATGCCCCTTACAAGAGCCATGCAGTACCGCATATTACAAACATAAGTCCCATTATTGGAGAGTGGGGGTCCCATAGAATTTGCTTATGCTTTCCAAGCAAAAGCTGCCAAAAATTAGGACGGAGCAACTTGCAATGCCCCTTACAAGAGCCATGCAGTACAGCATATTACAAACATATGTCCCATTATTGGGGAGTGGGTGTCCCATAGTATTTGCTTATGCTTTCCCAGCAAAAGCTGCCAAAAATTAGGACGGAGCAACTTGCAATGCCCCTTACAAGAGCCAAGCAGTACAGTATATTACAAACATAAGTCCCATTATTGGGGAGTGGGTGTCCCATAGTATTTGCTTATGCTTTCCCAGCAAAAGCTGCCAAAAATTAGGACCGAGCAACTTGCAATGCCCCTTACAAGAGCCATGCAGTACAGCATATTACAAACATAAGTCCCATTATTGGGGAGTGGGTGTCCCATAGAATTTGCTTATGCTTTCCAAGCAAAAGCTGACAAAAATTAGGATGGAGCAACTTGCAATGCCCCTTACAAGAGCCATGCAGTACAGCATATTACAAACATAAGTCCCATTATTGCGGAGTGGGTGTCCCATAGTATTTGCTTATGCTTTCCCAGTAAAAGCTGCCAAAAATTAGGACGGAGCAACTTGCAATGCCCCTTACAAGAGCCATGCAGTACAGCATATTACAAACATAAGTCCCATTATTGGGGAGTGGGTGTCCCATAGTATTTGCTTATGATTTCCCAGCAAAAGCTGCCAAAAATTAGGACGGAGCAACTTGCAATGCCCCTTACAAGAGCCATGCAGTACAGCATATTACAAACATAAGTCCCATTATTGGGGAGTGGGTGTTCCATAGTATTTGCTTATGCTTTCCAAGCAAAAGCTGCCAAAAATTAGGATGGAGCAACTTGCAATGCCCCTTACAAGAGCTATGCAGTACAGCATATTACAAACATAAGTCCCATTATAGGGGAGTGGGTGTCCCATAGTATTTGCTTATGCTTTCCCAGCAAAAGCTGCCAAAAATTAGGACCGAGCAACTTGCAATGCCCCTTACAAGAGCCATGCAGTACAGCATATTACAAACATAAGTCCCATTATTGGAGAGTGGGGGTCCCATAGAATTTGCTTATGCTTTCCAAGCAAAAGCTGCCAAAAATTAGGACGGAGCAACTTGCAATGCCCCTTACAAGAGCCATGCAGTACAGCATATTACAAACATAAGTCCCATTATTGGGGAGTGGGTGTCCCATAGTATTTGCTTATGCTTTCCCAGCAAAAGCTGCCAAAAATTAGGACGGAGCAACTTGCAATGCCCCTTACAAGAGCCATGCAGTACAGCATATTACAAACATATGTCCCATTATTGGGGAGTGGGTGTCCCATAGTATTTGCTTATGCTTTCCCAGCAAAAGCTGCCAAAAATTAGGACGGAGCAACTTGCAATGCCCCTTACAAGAGCCAAGCAGTACAGCATATTACAAACATAAGTCCCATTATTGGGGAGTGGGTGTCCCATAGTATTTGCTTATGCTTTCCCAGCAAAAGCTGCCAAAAATTAGGACCGAGCAACTTGCAATGCCCCTTACAAGAGCCATGCAGTACAGCATATTACAAACATAAGTCCCATTATTGGGGAGTGGGTGTCCCATAGAATTTGCTTATGCTTTCCAAGCAAAAGCTGCCAAAAATTAGGACGGAGCAACTTGCAATGCCCCTTACAAGAGCCATGCAGTACAGCATATTACAAACATAAGTCCCATTATTGCGGAGTGGGTGTCCCATAGTATTTGCTTATGCTTTCCCAGTAAAAGCTGCCAAAAATTAGGACGGAGCAACTTGCAATGCCCCTTACAAGAGCCATGCAGTACAGCATATTACAAACATAAGTCCCATTATTGCGGAGTGGGTGTCCCATAGTATTTGCTTATGCTTTCCCAGCAAAAGCTGCCAAAAATTAGGACGGAGCAACTTGCAATGCCCCTTACAAGAGCCATGCAGTACAGCATATTACAAACATAAGACCCATTATTGGGGAGTGGGTGTCCCATAGTATTTGCTTATGCTTTCCAAGCAAAAGCTGCCAAAAATTAGGATGGAGCAACTTGCAATGCCCCTTACAAGAGCCATGCAGTACAGCATATTACAAACATAAGTCCCATTATTGGGGAGTGGGTGTCCCATAGTATTTGCTTATGCTTTCCCAGCAAAAGCTGCCAGAAATTAGGACGGAGCAACTTGCAATGCCCCTTACAAGAGCCATGCAGTACAGCATATTACAAACATAAGTCCCATTATTGGGGAGTGGGTGTCCCATAGTATTTGCTTATGCTTTCCCAGCAAAAGCTGCCAAAAATTAGGACGGAGCAACTTGCAATGCCCCTTACAAGAGCCATGCAGTACAGCATATTACAAACATAAGTCCCATTATTGGGGAGTGGGTGTCCCATAGTATTTGCTTATGCTTTCCCAGCAAAAGCTGCCAAAATTTAGGACGGAGCAACTTGCAATGCCCCTTACAAGAGCCATGCAGTACAGCATATTACAAACATAAGTCCCATTATTGGGGAGTGGGTGTCCCATAGTATTTGCTTATGCTTTCCCAGCAAAAGCTGCCAAAATTTAGGACGGAGCAACTTGCAATGCCCCTTACAAGAGCCATGCAGTACAGCATATTACAAACATAAGTCCCATTATTGGGGAGTGGGTGTCCCATAGTATTTGCTTATGATTTCCCAGCAAAAGCTGCCAAAAATTAGGACGGAGCAACTTGCAATGCCCCTCACAAGAGCCATGCAGTACAGCATATTACAAACATAAGTCACATTATTGGGGAGTGGGTGTCCCATAGTATTTGCTTATGCTTTCCAAGCAAAAGCTGCCAAAAATTAGGATGGAGCAACTTGCAATGCCCCTTACAAGAGCCATGCAGTACAGCATATTACAAACATAAGTCCCATTATTGGGGAGTGGGTGTCCCATAGTATTTGCTTATGCTTTCCCAGCAAAAGCTGCCAAAAATTAGGACGGAGCAACTTGCAATGCCCCTTACAAGAGCCATGCAGTACAGCATATTACAAACATAAGTCCCATTATTGGGGAGTGGGTGTCCCATAGTATTTGCTTATGCTTTCCCAGCAAAAGCTGCCAAAAATTAGGATGGAGCAATTTGCAATGCCCCTTACAAGAGCCATGCAGTACAGCATATTACAAACATAAGTCCCATTATTGGGGAGTGGGTGTCCCATAGTATTTGCTTATGCTTTCCCAGCAAAAGCTGCCAAAAATTAGGATGGAGCAACTTGCAATGCCCCTTACAAGAGCCATGCAGTACAGCATATTACAAACATAAGTCCCATTATTGGGGAGTGGATGTCCCATAGTATTTGCTTATGCTTTCCCAGCAAAAGCTGCCAGAAATTAGGACGGAGCAACTTGCAATGCCCCTTACAAGAGCCATGCAGTACAGCATATTACAAACATAAGTCCCATTATTGCGGAGTGGGTGTCCCATAGTATTTGCTTATGCTTTCCCAGCAAAAGCTTCCAAAAATTAGGATGGAGCAACTTGCAATGCCCCTTACAAGAGCCATGCAGTACAGCTTATTACAAACATAAGTCCCATTATTGGGGAGTGGGTGTCCCATAGTATTTGCTTATGCTTTCCCAGCAAAAGCTGCCAAAAATTAGAACGGAGCAACTTGCAATGCCCCTTACAAGAGCCATGCAGTACAGCATATTACAAACATAAGTCCCATTATTGGGGAGTGGGTGTCCAATAGTATTTGCTTATGATTTCCCAGCAAAAGCTGCCAGAAATTAGGACGGAGCAACTTGCAATGCCCCTTACAAGAGCCATGCAGTACAGCATATTACAAACATAAGTCCCATTATTGGGGAGTGGGTGTCCCATAGTATTTGCTTATGCTTTCCCAGCAAAAGCTGCCAAAAATTAGGACCGAGCAACTTGCAATGCCCCTTACAAGAGCCATGCAGTACAGCATATTACAAACATAAGTCCCATTATTGGGGAGTGGGTGTCCCATAGAATTTGCTTATGCTTTCCAAGCAAAAGCTGCCAAAAATTAGGACGGAGCAACTTGCAATGCCCCTTACAAGAGCCATGCAGTACAGCATATTACAAACATAAGTCCCATTATTGGGGAGTGGGTGTCCCATAGTATTTGCTTATGCTTTCCCAGCAAAAGCTGCCAAAAATTAGGACCGAGCAACTTGCAATGCCCCTTACAAGAGCCATGCAGTACAGCATATTACAAACATAAGTCCCATTATTGCGGAGTGGGTGTCCCATAGTATTTGCTTATGCTTTCCCAGCAAAAGCTTCCAAAAATTAGGACGGCGCAACTTGCAATGCCCCTTACAAGAGCCATGCAGTACAGCTTATTACAAACATAAGTCCCATTATTGGGGAGTGGGTGTCCCATAGTATTTGCTTATGCTTTCCCAGTAAAAGCTGCCAAAAATTAGGACGGAGCAACTTGCAATGCCCCTTACAAGAGCCATGCAGTACAGCATATTACAAACATAAGTCCCATTATTGGGGAGTGGGTGTCCCATAGTATTTGCTTATGCTTTCCCAGCAAAAGCTGCCAAAAATTAGGACGGAGCAACTTGCAATGCCCCTTACAAGAGCCATGCAGTACAGCATATTACAAAAATAAGTCCCATTATTGGGGAGTGGGTGTCCCATAGTATTTGCTTATGCTTTCCCAGCAAAAGCTGCCAAAAATTAGGACCGAGCAACTTGCAATGCCCCTTACAAGAGCCATGCAGTACAGCATATTACAAACATAAGTCCCATTATTGGGGAGTGGGTGTCCCATAGTATTTGCTTATGATTTCCCAGCAAAAGCTGCCAAAAATTAGGACGGAGCAACTTGCAATGCCCCTTACAAGAGCCATGCAGTACAGCATATTACAAACATAAGTCCCATTATTGGGGAGTGGGTGTCCCATAGTATTTGCTTATGCTTTCCAAGCAAAAGCTGCCAAAAATTAGGATGGAGCAACTTGCAATGCCCCTTACAAGAGCCATGCAGTACAGCATATTACAAACATAAGTCCCATTATTGGGGAGTGGGTGTCCCATAGTATTTGCTTATGCTTTCCCAGCAAAAGCTGCCAAAAATTAGGACGGAGCAACTTGCAATGCCCCTTACAAGAGCTATGCAGTACAGCATATTACAAACATAAGTCCCATTATTGGGGAGTGGGTGTCCCATAGTATTTGCTTATGCTTTCCCAGCAAAAGCTGCCAAAAATTAGGACCGAGCAACTTGCAATGCCCCTTACAAGAGCCATGCAGTACAGCATATTACAAACATAAGTCCCATTATTGGAGAGTGGGTGTCCCATAGAATTTGCTTATGCTTTCCAAGCAAAAGCTGCCAAAAATTAGGACGGAGCAACTTGCAATGCCCCTTACAAGAGCCATGCAGTACAGCATATTACAAACATAAGTCCCATTATTGGGGAGTGGGTGTCCCATAGTATTTGCTTATGCTTTCCCAGCAAAAGCTGCCAAAAATTAGGACGGAGCAACTTGCAATGCCCCTTACAAGAGCCATGCAGTACAGCATATTACAGACATAAGTCCCATTATTGGGGAGGGGGTGTCCCATAGTATTTGCTTATGCTTTCCCAGCAAAAGCTGCCAAAAATTAGGACGGAGCAACTTGCAATGCCCCTTACAAGAGCCAAGCAGTACAGCATATTACAAACATAAGTCCCATTATTGGGGAGTGGGTGTCCCATAGTATTTGCTTATGCTTTCCCAGCAAAAGCTGCCAAAAATTAGGACCGAGCAACTTGCAATGCCCCTTACAAGAGCCATGCAGTACAGCATATTACAAACATAAGTCCCATTATTGGAAAGTGGGTGTCCCATAGAATTTGCTTATGCTTTCCAAGCAAAAGCTGCCAAAAATTAGGACGGAGCAACTTGCAATGCCCCTTACAAGAGCCATGCAGTACAGCATATTACAAACATAAGTCCCATTATTGGGGAGTGGGTGTCCCATAGTATTTGCTTATGCTTTCCCAGCAAAAGCTGCCAAAAATTAGGACGGAGCAACTTGCAATGCCCCTTACAAGAGCCATGCAGTACAGCATATTACAGACATAAGTCCCATTATTGGGGAGGGGGTGTCCCATAGTATTTGCTTATGCTTTCCCAGCAAAAGCTGCCAAAAATTAGGACGGAGCAACTTGCAATGCCCCTTACAAGAGCCAAGCAGTAGAGCATATTACAAACATAAGTCCCATTATTGGGGAGTGGGTGTCCCATAGTATTTGCTTATGCTTTCCCAGCAAAAGCTGCCAAAAATTAGGACCGAGCAACTTGCAATGCCCCTTACAAGAGCCATGCAGTACAGCATATTACAAACATAAGTCCCATTATTGGGGAGTGGGTGTCCCATAGAATTTGCTTATGCTTTCCAAGCAAAAGCTGCCAAAAATTAGGACGGAGCAACTTGCAATGCCCCTTACAAGAGCCATGCAGTACAGCATATTACAAACATAAGTCCCATTATTGCGGAGTGGGTGTCCCATAGTATTTGCTTATGCTTTCCCAGTAAAAGCTGCCAAAAATTAGGACGGAGCAACTTGCAATGCCCCTTACAAGAGCCATGCAGTACAGCATATTACAAACATAAGTCCCATTATTGCGGAGTGGGTGTCCCATAGTATTTGCTTATGCTTTCCCAGCAAAAGCTTCCAAAAATTAGGATGGAGCAACTTGCAATGCCCCTTACAAGAGCCATGCAGTACAGCTTATTACAAACATAAGTCCCATTATTGGGGAGTGGGTGTACCATAGTATTTGCTTATGCTTTCCCAGCAAAAGCTGCCAAAAATTAGGACGGACCAACTTGCAATGCCCCTTACAAGAGCCATGCAGTACAGCATATTACAAACATAAGTCCCATTATTGGGGAGTGGGTGTCCCATAGTATTTGCTTATGCTTTCCCATCAAAAGCTGCCAAAAATTAGGACGGAGCAACTTGCAATGCCCCTTACAAGAGCCATGCAGTACAGCATATTACAGACATAAGTCCCATTATTGCGGAGTGGGTGTCCCATAGTATTTGCTTATGCTTTCCCAGTAAAAGCTGCCAAAAATTAGGACGGAGCAACTTGCAATGCCCCTTACAAGAGCCATGCAGTACAGCATATTACAAACATAAGTCCCATTATTGCGGAGTGGGTGTCCCATAGTATTTGCTTATGCTTTCCCAGCAAAAGCTTCCAAAAATTAGGACGGAGCAACTTGCAATGCCCCTTACAAGAGCCATGCAGTACAGCATATTACAAACATAAGTCCCATTATTGGGGAGTGGGTGTCCCATAGAATTTGCTTATGCTTTCCAAGCAAAAGCTGCCAAAAATTAGGACGGAGCAAATTGCAATGCCCCTTACAAGAGCCATGCAGTACAGCATATTACAAACATAAGTCTCATTATTGGGGAGTGGGTGTCCCATAGTATTTGCTTATGATTTCCCAGCAAAAGCTGCCAAAAATTAGGACGGAGCAACTTGCAATGCCCCTTACAAGAGCCATGCAGTACAGCATATTACAAACATAAGTCCCATTATTGGGGAGTGGGTGTCCCATATTATTTGCTTATGCTTTCCAAGCAAAAGCTGCCAAAAATTAGCATGGAGCAACTTGCAATGCCCCTTACAAGAGCCATGCAGTACAGCATATTACAAACATAAGTCCCATTATTGGGGAGTGGGTGTCCCATAGTATTTGCTTATGCTTTCCAAGCAAAAGCTGCCAGAAATTAGGACGGAGCAACTTGCAATGCCCCTTACAAGAGCCATGCAGTACAGCATATTACAAACATAAGTCCCATTATTGGGGAGTGGGTGTCCCATAGTATTTGCTTATGCTTTCCCAGCAAAAGCTGCCAGAAATTAGGACGGAGCAACTTGCAATGCCCCTTACAAGAGCCAAGCAGTACAGCATATTACAAACATAAGTCCCATTATTGGGGAGTGGGTGTACCATAGTATTTGCTTATGCTTTCCCAGCAAAAGCTGCCAAAAATTAGGACCGAGCAACTTGCAATGCCCCTTACAAGAGCCATGCAGTACAGCATATTACAAACATAAGTCCCATTATTGGAGAGTGGGTGTCCCATAGAATTTGCTTATGCTTTCCAAGCAAAAGCTGCCAAAAATTAGGACGGAGCAACTTGCAATGCCCCTTACAAGAGCCATGCAGTACAGCATATTACAAACATAAGTCCCATTATTGCGGAGTGGGTGTCCCATAGTATTTGCTTATGCTTTCCCAGCAAAAGCTGCCAAAAATTAGGACCGAGCAACTTGCAATGCACCTTGCAAGAGCCATGCAGTACAGCATATTACAAACATAAGTCCCATTATTGGGGAGTGGGTGTCCCATAGAATTTGCTTATGCTTTCCAAGCAAAAGCTGCCAAAAATTAGGACGGAGCAACTTGCAATGCCCCTTACAAGAGCCATGCAGTACAGCATATTACAAACATAAGTCCCATTATTGCGGAGTGGGTGTCCCATAGTATTTGCTTATGCTTTCCCAGTAAAAGCTGCCAAAAATTAGGACGGAGCAACTTGCAATGCCCCTTACAAGAGCCATGCAGTACAGCATATTACAAACATAAGTCCCATTATTGCGGAGTGGGTGTCCCATAGTATTTGCTTATGCTTTCCCAGCAAAAGCTTCCAAAAATTAGGATGGAGCAACTTGCAATGCCCCTTACAAGAGCCATGCAGTACAGCTTATTACAAACATAAGTCCCATTATTGGGGAGTGGGTGTCCCATAGTATTTGCTTATGCTTTCCCAGCAAAAGCTGCCAAAATTTAGGACGGAGCAACTTGCAATGCCCCTTACAAGAGCCATGCAGTACAGCATATTACAAACATAAGTCTCATTATTGGGGAGTGGGTGTCCCATAGTATTTGCTTATGCTTTCCCAGCAAAAGCTGCCAGAAATTAGGACGGAGCAACTTGCAATGCCCCTTACAAGAGCCATGCAGTACAGCATATTACAAACATAAGTCCCATTATTGGGGAGTGGGTGTCCCATAGTATTTGCTTATGATTTCCCAGCAAAAGCTGCCAAAAATTAGGACGGAGCAACTTGCAATGCCCCTTACAAGAGCCATGCAGTACAGCATATTACAAACATAAGTCCCATTATTGGGGAGTGGGTGTCCCATATTATTTGCTTATGCTTTCCAAGCAAAAGCTGCCAAAAATTAGGATGGAGCAACTTGCAATGCCCCTTACAAGAGCCATGCAGTACAGCATATTACAAACATAAGTCCCATTATTGGGGAGTGGGTGTCCCATAGTATTTGCTTATGCTTTCCCAGCAAAAGCTGCCAGAAATTAGGACGGAGCAACTTGCAATGCCCCTTACAAGAGCCATGCAGTACAGCATATTACAAACATAAGTCCCATTATTGGGGAGTGGGTGTCCCATAGTATTTGCTTATGCTTTCCCAGCAAAAGCTGCCAAAAATTAGGACGGAGCAACTTGCAATGCCCCTTACAAGAGCCATGCAGTACAGCATATTACAAACATAAGTCCCATTATTGGGGAGTGGGTGTCCCATAGTATTTGCTTATGCTTTCCCAGCAAAAGCTGCCAAAATTTAGGACGGAGCAACTTGCAATGCCCCTTACAAGAGCCATGCAGTACAGCATATTACAAACATAAGTCCCATTATTGGGGAGAGGGTGTCCCATAGTATTTGCTTATGCTTTCCCAGCAAAAGCTGCCAAAAATTAGGACGGAGCAACTTGCAATGCCCCTTTCAAGAGCCATGCAGTACAGCATATTACAAACATAAGTCCCATTATTGGGGAGTGGGTGTCCCATAGTATTTGCTTATGCTTTCCCAGCAAAAGCTGCCAAAATTTAGGACGGAGCAACTTGCAATGCCCCTTACAAGAGCCATGCAGTACAGCATATTACAAACATAAGTCCCATTATTGGGGAGTGGGTGTCCCATAGTATTTGCTTATGATTTCCCAGCAAAAGCTGCCAAAAATTAGGACGGAGCAACTTGCAATGCCCCTTACAAGAGCCATGCAGTACAGCATATTACAAACATAAGTCCCATTATTGGGGAGTGGGTGTCCCATAGTATTTGCTTATGCTTTCCAAGCAAAAGCTGCCAAAAATTAGGATGGAGCAACTTGCAATGCCCCTTACAAGAGCCATGCAGTACAGCATATTACAAACATAAGTCCCATTATTGGGGAGTGGGTGTCCCATAGTATTTGCTTATGCTTTCCAAGCAAAAGCTGCCAGAAATTAGGACGGAGCAACTTGCAATGCCCCTTACAAGAGCCATGCAGTACAGCATATTACAAACATAAGTCCCATTATTGGGGAGTGGGTGTCCCATAGTATTTGCTTATGCTTTCCCAGCAAAAGCTGCCAGAAATTAGGACGGAGCAACTTGCAATGCCCCTTACAAGAGCCAAGCAGTACAGCATATTACAAACATAAGTCCCATTATTGGGGAGTGGGTGTCCCATAGTATTTGCTTATGCTTTCCCAGCAAAAGCTGCCAAAAATTAGGACCGAGCAACTTGCAATGCCCCTTACAAGAGCCATGCAGTACAGCATATTACAAACATAAGTCCCATTATTGGAGAGTGGGTGTCCCATAGAATTTGCTTATGCTTTCCAAGCAAAAGCTGCCAAAAATTAGGACGGAGCAACTTGCAATGCCCCTTACAAGAGCCATGCAGTACAGCATATTACAAACATAAGTCCCATTATTGCGGAGTGGGTGTCCCATAGTATTTGCTTATGCTTTCCCAGCAAAAGCTGCCAAAAATTAGGACCGAGCAACTTGCAATGCCCCTTGCAAGAGCCATGCAGTACAGCATATTACAAACATAAGTCCCATTATTGGGGAGTGGGTGTCCCATAGAATTTGCTTATGCTTTCCAAGCAAAAGCTGCCAAAAATTAGGACGGAGCAACTTGCAATGCCCCTTACAAGAGCCATGCAGTACAGCATATTACAAACATAAGTCCCATTATTGCGGAGTGGGTGTCCCATAGTATTTGCTTATGCTTTCCCAGTAAAAGCTGCCAAAAATTAGGACGGAGCAACTTGCAATGCCCCTTACAAGAGCCATGCAGTACAGCATATTACAAACATAAGTCCCATTATTGCGGAGTGGGTGTCCCATAGTATTTGCTTATGCTTTCCCAGCAAAAGCTTCCAAAAATTAGGATGGAGCAACTTGCAATGCCCCTTACAAGAGCCATGCAGTACAGCTTATTACAAACATAAGTCCCATTATTGGGGAGTGGGTGTCCCATAGTATTTGCTTATGCTTTCCCAGCAAAAGCTGCCAAAATTTAGGACGGAGCAACTTGCAATGCCCCTTACAAGAGCCATGCAGTACAGCATATTACAAACATAAGTCTCATTATTGGGGAGTGGGTGTCCCATAGTATTTGCTTATGCTTTCCCAGCAAAAGCTGCCAGAAATTAGGACGGAGCAACTTGCAATGCCCCTTACAAGAGCCATGCAGTACAGCATATTACAAACATAAGTCCCATTATTGGGGAGTGGGTGTCCCATAGTATTTGCTTATGATTTCCCAGCAAAAGCTGCCAAAAATTAGGACGGAGCAACTTGCAATGCCCCTTACAAGAGCCATGCAGTACAGCATATTACAAACATAAGTCCCATTATTGGGGAGTGGGTGTCCCATATTATTTGCTTATGCTTTCCAAGCAAAAGCTGCCAAAAATTAGGATGGAGCAACTTGCAATGCCCCTTACAAGAGCCATGCAGTACAGCATATTACAAACATAAGTCCCATTATTGGGGAGTGGGTGTCCCATAGTATTTGCTTATGCTTTCCCAGCAAAAGCTGCCAGAAATTAGGACGGAGCAACTTGCAATGCCCCTTACAAGAGCCATGCAGTACAGCATATTACAAACATAAGTCCCATTATTGGGGAGTGGGTGTCCCATAGTATTTGCTTATGCTTTCCCAGCAAAAGCTGCCAAAAATTAGGACGGAGCAACTTGCAATGCCCCTTACAAGAGCCATGCAGTACAGCATATTACAAACATAAGTCCCATTATTGGGGAGTGGGTGTCCCATAGTATTTGCTTATGCTTTCCCAGCAAAAGCTGCCAAAATTTAGGACGGAGCAACTTGCAATGCCCCTTACAAGAGCCATGCAGTACAGCATATTACAAACATAAGTCCCATTATTGGGGAGAGGGTGTCCCATAGTATTTGCTTATGCTTTCCCAGCAAAAGCTGCCAAAAATTAGGACGGAGCAACTTGCAATGCCCCTTACAAGAGCCATGCAGTACAGCATATTACAAACATAAGTCCCATTATTGGGGAGTGGGTGTCCCATAGTATTTGCTTATGCTTTCCCAGCAAAAGCTGCCAAAATTTAGGACGGAGCAACTTGCAATGCCCCTTACAAGAGCCATGCAGTACAGCATATTACAAACATAAGTCCCATTATTGGGGAGTGGGTGTCCCATAGTATTTGCTTATGATTTCCCAGCAAAAGCTGCCAAAAATTAGGACGGAGCAACTTGCAATGCCCCTTACAAGAGCCATGCAGTACAGCATATTACAAACATAAGTCCCATTATTGGGGAGTGGGTGTCCCATAGTATTTGCTTATGCTTTCCAAGCAAAAGCTGCCAAAAATTAGGATGGAGCAACTTGCAATGCCCCTTACAAGAGCCATGCAGTACAGCATATTACAAACATAAGTCCCATTATTGGGGAGTGGGTGTCCCATAGTATTTGCTTATGCTTTCCCAGCAAAAAGCTGCCAAAAATTAGGACGGAGCAACTTGCAATGCCCCTTACAAGAGCCATGCAGTACAGCATATTACAAACATAAGTCCCATTATTGGGGAGTGGGTGTCCCATAGTATTTGCTTATGCTTTCCCAGCAAAAGCTGCCAAAAATTAGGATGGAGCAATTTGCAATGCCCCTTACAAGAGCCATGCAGTACAGCATATTACAAACATAAGTCCCATTATTGGGGAGTGGGTGTCCCATAGTATTTGCTTATGCTTTCCCAGCAAAAGCTGCCAAAAATTAGGATGGAGCAACTTGCAATGCCCCTTACAAGAGCCATGCAGTACAGCATATTACAAACATAAGTCCCATTATTGGGGAGTGGGTGTCCCATATTATTTGCTTATGCTTTCCAAGCAAAAGCTGCCAAAAATTAGCATGGAGCAACTTGCAATGCCCCTTACAAGAGCCATGCAGTACAGCATATTACAAACATAAGTCCCATTATTGGGGAGTGGGTGTCCCATAGTATTTGCTTATGCTTTCCAAGCAAAAGCTGCCAGAAATTAGGACGGAGCAACTTGCAATGCCCCTTACAAGAGCCATGCAGTACAGCATATTACAAACATAAGTCCCATTATTGGGGAGTGGGTGTCCCATAGTATTTGCTTATGCTTTCCCAGCAAAAGCTGCCAGAAATTAGGACGGAGCAACTTGCAATGCCCCTTACAAGAGCCAAGCAGTACAGCATATTACAAACATAAGTCCCATTATTGGGGAGTGGGTGTCCCATAGTATTTGCTTATGCTTTCCCAGCAAAAGCTGCCAAAAATTAGGACCGAGCAACTTGCAATGCCCCTTACAAGAGCCATGCAGTACAGCATATTACAAACATAAGTCCCATTATTGGAGAGTGGGTGTCCCATAGAATTTGCTTATGCTTTCCAAGCAAAAGCTGCCAAAAATTAGGACGGAGCAACTTGCAATGCCCCTTACAAGAGCCATGCAGTACAGCATATTACAAACATAAGTCCCATTATTGCGGAGTGGGTGTCCCATAGTATTTGCTTATGCTTTCCCAGCAAAAGCTGCCAAAAATTAGGACCGAGCAACTTGCAATGCCCCTTGCAAGAGCCATGCAGTACAGCATATTACAAACATAAGTCCCATTATTGGGGAGTGGGTGTCCCATAGAATTTGCTTATGCTTTCCAAGCAAAAGCTGCCAAAAATTAGGACGGAGCAACTTGCAATGCCCCTTACAAGAGCCATGCAGTACAGCATATTACAAACATAAGTCCCATTATTGCGGAGTGGGTGTCCCATAGTATTTGCTTATGCTTTCCCAGTAAAAGCTGCCAAAAATTAGGACGGAGCAACTTGCAATGCCCCTTACAAGAGCCATGCAGTACAGCATATTACAAACATAAGTCCCATTATTGCGGAGTGGGTGTCCCATAGTATTTGCTTATGCTTTCCCAGCAAAAGCTTCCAAAAATTAGGATGGAGCAACTTGCAATGCCCCTTACAAGAGCCATGCAGTACAGCTTATTACAAACATAAGTCCCATTATTGGGGAGTGGGTGTCCCATAGTATTTGCTTATGCTTTCCCAGCAAAAGCTGCCAAAATTTAGGACGGAGCAACTTGCAATGCCCCTTACAAGAGCCATGCAGTACAGCATATTACAAACATAAGTCTCATTATTGGGGAGTGGGTGTCCCATAGTATTTGCTTATGCTTTCCCAGCAAAAGCTGCCAGAAATTAGGACGGAGCAACTTGCAATGCCCCTTACAAGAGCCATGCAGTACAGCATATTACAAACATAAGTCCCATTATTGGGGAGTGGGTGTCCCATAGTATTTGCTTATGATTTCCCAGCAAAAGCTGCCAAAAATTAGGACGGAGCAACTTGCAATGCCCCTTACAAGAGCCATGCAGTACAGCATATTACAAACATAAGTCCCATTATTGGGGAGTGGGTGTCCCATATTATTTGCTTATGCTTTCCAAGCAAAAGCTGCCAAAAATTAGGATGGAGCAACTTGCAATGCCCCTTACAAGAGCCATGCAGTACAGCATATTACAAACATAAGTCCCATTATTGGGGAGTGGGTGTCCCATAGTATTTGCTTATGCTTTCCCAGCAAAAGCTGCCAGAAATTAGGACGGAGCAACTTGCAATGCCCCTTACAAGAGCCATGCAGTACAGCATATTACAAACATAAGTCCCATTATTGGGGAGTGGGTGTCCCATAGTATTTGCTTATGCTTTCCCAGCAAAAGCTGCCAAAAATTAGGACGGAGCAACTTGCAATGCCCCTTACAAGAGCCATGCAGTACAGCATATTACAAACATAAGTCCCATTATTGGGGAGTGGGTGTCCCATAGTATTTGCTTATGCTTTCCCAGCAAAAGCTGCCAAAATTTAGGACGGAGCAACTTGCAATGCCCCTTACAAGAGCCATGCAGTACAGCATATTACAAACATAAGTCCCATTATTGGGGAGAGGGTGTCCCATAGTATTTGTTTATGCTTTCCCAGCAAAAGCTGCCAAAAATTAGGACGGAGCAACTTGCAATGCCCCTTACAAGAGCCATGCAGTACAGCATATTACAAACATAAGTCCCATTATTGGGGAGTGGGTGTCCCATAGTATTTGCTTATGCTTTCCCAGCAAAAGCTGCCAAAATTTAGGACGGAGCAACTTGCAATGCCCCTTACAAGAGCCATGCAGTACAGCATATTACAAACATAAGTCCCATTATTGGGGAGTGGGTGTCCCATAGTATTTGCTTATGATTTCCCAGCAAAAGCTGCCAAAAATTAGGACGGAGCAACTTGCAATGCCCCTTACAAGAGCCATGCAGTACAGCATATTACAAACATAAGTCCCATTATTGGGGAGTGGGTGTCCCATAGTATTTGCTTATGCTTTCCAAGCAAAAGCTGCCAAAAATTAGGATGGAGCAACTTGCAATGCCCCTTACAAGAGCCATGCAGTACAGCATATTACAAACATAAGTCCCATTATTGGGGAGTGGGTGTCCCATAGTATTTGCTTATGCTTTCCCAGCAAAAAGCTGCCAAAAATTAGGACGGAGCAACTTGCAATGCCCCTTACAAGAGCCATGCAGTACAGCATATTACAAACATAAGTCCCATTATTGGGGAGTGGGTGTCCCATAGTATTTGCTTATGCTTTCCCAGCAAAAGCTGCCAAAAATTAGGATGGAGCAATTTGCAATGCCCCTTACAAGAGCCATGCAGTACAGCATATTACAAACATAAGTCCCATTATTGGGGAGTGGGTGTCCCATAGTATTTGCTTATGCTTTCCCAGCAAAAGCTGCCAAAAATTAGGATGGAGCAACTTGCAATGCCCCTTACAAGAGCCATGCAGTACAGCATATTACAAACATAAGTCCCATTATTGGGGAGTGGATGTCCCATAGTATTTGCTTATGCTTTCCCAGCAAAAGCTGCCAGAAATTAGGACGGAGCAACTTGCAATGCCCCTTACAAGAGCCATGCAGTACAGCATATTACAAACATAAGTCCCATTATTGGGGAGTGGGTGTCCCATAGTATTTGCTTATGCTTTCCCAGCAAAAGCTGTCAAAAATTAGGACGGAGCAACTTGCAATGCCCCTTCCAAGAGCCATGCAGTACAGCATATTACAAAAATAAGTCCCATTATTGGGGAGTGGGTGTCCCATAGTATTTGCTTATGCTTTCCCAGCAAAAGCTGCCAAAAATTAGGACGGAGCAACTTGCAATGCCCCTTACAAGAGCCATGCAGTACAGCATATTACAAACATAAGTCCCATTATTGGGGAGTGGGTGTCCCATAGTATTTGCTTATGATTTCCCAGCAAAAGCTGCCAAAAATTAGGACGGAGCAACTTGCAATGCCCCTTACAAGAGCCATGCAGTACAGCATATTACAAACATAAGTCCCATTATTGGGGAGTGGGTGTCCCATAGTATTTGCTTATGCTTTCCAAGCAAAAGCTGCCAAAAATTAGGATGGAGCAACTTGCAATGCCCCTTACAAGAGCCATGCAGTACAGCATATTACAAACATAAGTCCCATTATTGGGGAGTGGGTGTCCCATAGTATTTGCTTATGCTTTCCCAGCAAAAGCTGCCAAAAATTAGGACAGAGCAACTTGCAATGCCCATTACAAGAGCTATGCAGTACAGCATATTACAAACATAAGTCCCATTATTGGGGAGTGGGTGTCCCATAGTATTTGCTTATGCTTTCCCAGCAAAAGCTGCCAAAAATTAGGACCGAGCAACTTGCAATGCCCCTTACAAGAGCCATGCAGTACAGCATATTACAAACATAAGTCCCATTATTGGAGAGTGGGTGTCCCATAGAATTTGCTTATGCTTTCCAAGCAAAAGCTGCCAAAAATTAGGACCGAGCAACTTGCAATGCCCCTTACAAGAGCCATGCAGTACAGCATATTACAAACATAAGTCCCATTATTGGGGAGTGGGTGTCCCATAGTATTTGCTTATGCTTTCCCAGCAAAAGCTGCCAAAAATTAGGACGGAGCAACTTGCAATGCCCCTTACAAGAGCCATGCAGTACAGCATATTACAGACATAAGTCCCATTATTGGGGAGGGGGTGTCCCATAGTATTTGCTTATGCTTTCCCAGCAAAAGCTGCCAAAAATTAGGACGGAGCAACTTGCAATGCCCCTTACAAGAGCCAAGCAGTACAGCATATTACAAACATAAGTCCCATTATTGGGGAGTGGGTATCCCATAGTATTTGCTTATGCTTTCCCAGCAAAAGCTGCCAAAAATTAGGACCGAGCAACTTGAAATGCCCCTTACTAGAGCCATGCAGTACAGCATATTACAAACATAAGTCCCATTATTGGGGAGTGGGTGTCCCATAGAATTTGCTTATGCTTTCCAAGCAAAAGCTGCCAAAAATTAGGACGGAGCAACTTGCAATGCCCCTTACAAGAGCCATGCAGTACAGCATATTACAAACATAAGTCCCATTATTGCGGAGTGGGTGTCCCATAGTATTTGCTTATGCTTTCCCAGTAAAAGCTGCCAAAAATTAGGACGGAGCAACTTGCAATGCCCCTTACAAGAGCCATGCAGTATAGCATATTACAAACATAAGTCCCATTATTGCGGAGTGGGTGTCCCATAGTATTTGCTTATGCTTTCCCAGCAAAAGCTGCCAAAAATTAGGACGGAGCAACTTGCAATGCCCCTTACAAGAGCCATGCAGTACAGCATATTACAGACATAAGTCCCATTATTGGGGAGGGGGTGTCCCATAGTATTTGCTTATGCTTTCCCAGCAAAAGCTGCCAAAAATTAGGACGGAGCAACTTGCAATGCCCCTTACAAGAGCCAAGCAGTACAGCATATTACAAACGTAAGTCCCATTATTGGGGAGTGGGTGTCCCATAGTATTTGCTTATGCTTTCCCAGCAAAAGCTGCCAAAAATTAGGACGGAGCAACTTGCAATGCCCCTTACAAGAGCCATGCAGTACAGCATATTACAAACATAAGTCCCATTATTGGGGAGTGGGTGTCCCATAGAATTTGCTTATGCTTTCCAAGCAAAAGCTGCCAAAAATTAGGACGGAGCAACTTGCAATGCCCCTTACAAGAGCCATGCAGTACAGCATATTACAAACATAAGTCCCATTATTGCGGAGTGGTTGTCCCATAGTATTTGCTTATGCTTTCCCAGTAAAAGCTGCCAAAAATTAGGACGGAGCAACTTGCAATGCCCCTTACAAGAGCCATGCAGTACAGCATATTACAAACATAAGTCCCATTATTGCGGAGTGGGTGTCCCATAGTATTTGCTTATGCTTTCCCAGCAAAAGCTTCCAAAAATTAGGACGGAGCAACTTGCAATGCCCCTTACAAGAGCCATGCAGTACAGCTTATTACAAACATAAGTCCCATTATTGGGGAGTGGGTGTCCCATAGTATTTGCTTATGCTTTCCCAGCAAAAGCTGCCAAAAATTAGGACGGAGCAACTTGCAATGCCCCTTACAAGAGCCATGCAGTACAGCATATTACAAACATAAGTCTCATTATTGGGGAGTGGGTGTCCCATAGTATTTGCTTATGATTTCCCAGCAAAAGCTGCCAAAAATTAGGACGGAGCAACTTGCAATGCCCCTTACAAGAGCCATGCAGTACAGCATATTACAAACATAAGTCCCATTATTGGGGAGTGGGTGTCCCATATTATTTGCTTATGCTTTCCAAGCAAAAGCTGCCAAAAATTAGGATGGAGCAACTTGCAATGCCCCTTACAAGAGCCATGCAGTACAGCATATTACAAACATAAGTCCCATTATTGGGGAGTGGGTGTCCCATAGTATTTGCTTATGCTTTCCCAGCAAAAGCTGCCAAAAATTAGGACCGAGCAACTTGCAATGCCCCTTACAAGAGCCATGCAGTACAGCATATTACAGACATAAGTCCCATTATTGGGGAGGGGGTGTCCCATAGTATTTGCTTATGCTTTCCCAGCAAAAGCTGCCAAAAATTAGGACGGAGCAACTTGCAATGCCCCTTACAAGAGCCAATCAGTACAGCATATTACAAACATAAGTCCCATTATTGGGGAGTGGGTGTCCCATAGTATTTGCTTATGCTTTCCCAGCAAAAGCTGCCAAAAATTAGGACCGAGCAACTTGCAATGCCCCTTACAAGAGCCATGCAGTACAGCATATTACAAACATAAGTCCCATTATTGGGGAGTGGGTGTCCCATAGAATTTGCTTATGCTTTCCAAGCAAAAGCTGCCAAAAATTAGGACGGAGCAACTTGCAATGCCCCTTACAAGAGCCATGCAGTACAGCATATTACAAACATAAGTCCCATTATTGCGGAGTGGGTGTCCCATAGTATTTGCTTATGCTTTCCCAGTAAAAGCTGCCAAAAATTAGGACGGAGCAACTTGCAATACCCCTTACAAGAGCCATGCAGTACAGCATATTACAAACATAAGTCCCATTATTGCGGAGTGGGTGTCCCATAGTATTTGCTTATGCTTTCCCAGCAAAAGCTTCCAAAAATTAGGACGGAGCAACTTGCAATGCCCCTTACAAGAGCCATGCAGTACAGCTTATTACAAACATAAGTCCCATTATTGGGGAGTGGGTGTCCCATAGTATTTGCTTATGCTTTCCCAGCAAAAGCTGCCAAAAATTAGGACGGAGCAACTTGCAATGCCCCTTACAAGAGCCATGCAGTACAGCATATTACAAACATAAGTCTCATTATTGGGGAGTGGGTGTCCCATAGTATTTGCTTATGATTTCCCAGCAAAAGCTGCCAAAAATTAGGACGGAGCAACTTGCAATGCCCCTTACAAGAGCCATGCAGTACAGCATATTACAAACATAAGTCCCATTATTGGGGAGTGGGTGTCCCATATTATTTGCTTATGCTTTCCAAGCAAAAGCTGCCAAAAATTAGGATGGAGCAACTTGCAATGCCCCTTACAAGAGCCATGCAGTACAGCATATTACAAACATAAGTCCCATTATTGGGGAGTGGGTGTCCCATAGTATTTGCTTATGCTTTCCCAGCAAAAGCTGCCAGAAATTAGGACGGAGCAACTTGCAATGCCCCTTACAAGAGCCATGCAGTACAGCATACTACAAACATAAAGGCCCCGTCACACATAACGAGATCGCTAGCGAGATCGCTGATGAGTCACGTTTTGGTGACGCAATAGCGATCTCGCTAGCGATCTCGTTATGTCTGACAGGTAGCAACGATCAGGCCCCTGCTGTGAGATCACTGATCGTTACAAAGGTTCCTGGACCATTCCTGGGTCATTGCGCTCCCGCTGGGCAGTGTGCATCGCTGTATTTGACACCTTGTCAAATAAATGAATTTAAAATGGAAACTCATTTGAGACCCCAAACAATACCTACTTCGCTAAAGATGTCTGATTTGTTCAAAGTGGAGTCACAGCCGGAGAACGCTGGTGGGATCTGAAAAAACAAGGACCCAGTAGCGACCACCAATCGGGGACGGTGAACGCAGAAAAGTCCAATTTATGCACCTCTACGTGTCTCAGTTCTGAATCGCTATCGAGGTCGTTGACAAGGTGTCAAATACAGCGATGCACACTGCCCAGCGGGAGCGCAACGACCCAGGAATGGTCCAGGAAGCTTTGTAACGATCAGCGATCTCACAGCAGGGGCCTGATCGTTGCTACCTGTCAGACATAACGAGATCGCTAGCGAGATCGCTATTGCGTCACCAAAACGTGACTCATCAGCGATCTTGCTAGCGATCTCGTTATGTGTGAAGGGGCCTTAAGTCCCATTATTGGGGAGTGGGTGTCGCATAGTATTTGCTTATGCTTTCCCAGCAAGAGCTGCCAAAAATTAGGACGGAGCAACTTGCAATGCCCCTTACAAGAGCCATGCAGTACAGCATATTACAAACATAAGTCCCATTATTGGGGAGTGGGTGTCCCATAGTATTTGCTTATGCTTTCCCAGCAAAAGCTGCCAAAAATTAGGACCGAGCAACTTGCAATGCCCCTTACAAGAGCCATGCAGTACAGCATATTACAAATATAAGTCCAATTATTGGGGAGTGGGTGTCCCATAGTATTTGCTTATGCTTTCCCAGCAAAAGCTGCAAAAAATTAGGATGGAGCAACTTGCAATGCCCCTTACAAGAGCCATGCAGTACAGCATATTACAAATATAAGTCCCATTATTGGGGAGTGCGTGTCCCATAGTATTTGCTTATGCCTTGCATGCAAAAGCTGCCAAAAATAAGGACGGAGGAACTTGCAATGCTGGCACCCTGGTGGTATAGTGGTGGTGGAGGCTGAGGATAAGGAGAAGAAGATTAAACAGCCGAAACAAGGAAGCGTATACCCATGTGTGGGTGTGAAGCGGTGCATGTGAATACACCTCACGACGTAACACAGTGGATTTGACTTTATGTTACTCTGCTGTCATTTGGTGGTGATGAGAAGTCTGGCCCAATCCAGCCCTTGTTCATTTTGATAAGGGTCAGCTTGTCAGCATTGTCAGTTGACAGGCGAGTGCGCTTATCAGTTATAATTCCCCCAGCGGCACTAAAAACACGCTCCGATAACACGCTAGCGGCAGGGCAGGCCAGGACCTCCAAGGCGTACAGAGCCAGTTCATTCCAAGTGTCCAGCTTGGATACCCAATAATTAAAAGGCACAGAGGAATCACGGAGGACGCTGGTACGATCGGCAAGGTACTCCCTCACCATCTTTTGAAACTTTCCACTCCTTGTGAGAGTACCCCGCGCCTCAGGGCCTGTAAGCTGGGCGGGTGTCAGAAAACTGTCCCAGAACGTTGACAGTGTTCCCCTGCCTCTGCTGGATTGGAGTTGCTTCTCTCTCGCCTGTACGCCTTGGTTGGGCAACGAACTGTGACCTCTGCCGCTAGCGTGTTCAGATGGGAATTTTTTTTAAGAGTTCTGCAGCAAGGGCCTTCTGGTATTGCCCCATTTTTGTAAACCTCTCCAACTCAGGAATAAGAGAGTGAAAGTTCTCCTTGTAGCGGGGGTCTACAAGTGTCACCAACCAGTAATGACTGTCAACCAACATTTTGACAACGCGAGGGTCACGGTTAAGGCAGCGTAACATAAAGTCAGCCATGCGTGCCAGACTGGTAACGGGCAAGATTTCCGTGTCCTCACCAAGATGACGACTGACCATGCTCTCCTCCTCCTCCTCCTCTTCCTCCTCCCCCCTGTCCTCAGGCCACCCACGCTGAACCGACGGTATGACACTTGTACAGGTACTACCGTTTACAACGCATGATAGCAGCTCCTGTTCTTCCTCCTCCTCCTCCTCTCCCTCATTGTCCCCCAATGCACGTTGGAATGAGATGAGGCTGGGCTGTGTGTAATCGCCCGCTATGGCTTCTTGATCCATCTCATCATACTCTGACTGCAATGCCTCCTCTTTAATTCTCTGCAGAGAGCGTTGCAAAAGACAGACACCATCTTGGTGGCCTCCTCAAAGTTTGTCAGGATGGTACATGTGTAAGACATCCAGGTCCACTCCTGAGGTCTTATGTGTGGAGTCTGACCTGAATATCGACGGCCTTGTTGCAGCTGGTACTCCACAACTGCTCTCTTCTGCTCACAAATCCTTTGCAACATGTGAAGGGTAGAGTTCCAACGTGTGGGGACATCACACACCAGTCGGTGTGCCAGAAGCTGCAAACGCTGCTGCAACACAGCAAGGGTGGCGGAAGCTGTAGCCGACTTGCGAAAATGAGCTGACAGGCGGCGTACTTTCACGAGCAGATCTGGCAACTCGGGGTACGATTTAAGAAACCGCTGAACCATGAGGTTAGGCACATGAGCCAGGCATGGTACGTGTGTGATCTCACCTCGCCTCAGAGCCGCCACCAGGTTACGGCCATTGTCACACACGACCATGCCGGGATGTAGGTTCAGCGGTCTCAGCCACAGATCTGCCTGCTCTTTCACAGCTGTCCACAACTCACAAGCAGTGTGAGGTTTATCACCTAAGCTTATGAGTTTCAGTACAGCCTGTTGCCGCTTGGCGGAGGCAGTACTGCAATGCTTCCAGCTTGTAACTGATGTGGTGATATCTGAGATGGAGGCTGAACATGAGGAGGAGGAGGAGGAGGATGCGCAGGAGCTGTACACTGTGGGGGCAACTCTGACTGACATAGGGCCCGCAATCCTCGGTGTGGGGAGGATGTGTTCCATCCCAAGGTCCGACTGGGTCCCGGCTTCCACTATGTTTACCCAGTGTGCCGTCAGAGAGATGTACCATCCCTGGCCACAAGCACTTGTCCACGTGTCCGTTGTCAGGTGGACTCTCCCAGTAACTGCGTTGTTGAGGGCACGGCAGATGATTTGGGACACGTGCTTGTGTAGTGCGGGGATGGCACACCGGGCAAAATAGTGTCGGCTGGGGACCGAGTACCGAGGGACAGCCACCGCCATAAGATTGCGGAAGGATTCCGTCTCCACCAGCCTAAAAGGCAGCATTTCCAATGCAAGCAGTCGTGAAATGTGCGAATTTAGGAATGTGGCCTGTGGGGCGTTAGCTGCGAATTTCCGCTTTCGTTCAAAGGTCTGGGATATGGACAATTGAACGCTGCGGTGGGACGTGGACGTGGACGTTGATGCTGTTTCTTGAGAAACTGCCATAACAAGTGAAAACTGAGAGGAGGGGGCATCTTTACATGCAGTATGGACAGGGGATTGCCTTGCACACACAACAGGGGGTTCTATTGCACGCACAACAGTGGAAGAAGCAGTGGTGACACCCGCTGACACTGGTCGTGGACCCTGGGTTTCGCCCCACAAAGTCGGGTGCTTTGCTGCACATAGCAGTCGGGTGCTTTGCTGCTATGTGCCTGATCATGCTGGTGGTGGTCAGGCTGGTAGTTTTGTCACCTCTGCTGATGCTGGCATGGCAGGTGGAACATATAGCCTTTTTGGGGTTATCAGCAGAGTCTTTAAAAAAATTCCAGACTCTGGAAGACCTACCGCTTGTACTGGCAACGTCCCTCGTGTTGGTGTTACGGGGAAGGTTGCCTGCCTTCTGTCTGCGGCCACCACACTGCTTCTTCCTGCCTGTTGGGGTACTCTGCCTCCCTCCCCCTGTGTGCTGCTGGCCTCACTCTGCATGTCCTCCTTCCACGTTGGGTCAGTTACTAGATCATCCACCACCTCCTCCTCTTCCACTTGCGCACCACGATCCTCCTCCTCACTTCCTGGCAATTGTGTCTCGTCATCGTCCACCTCTTGTGACAGATTGCCAACGTCGACTTCCTGTGGCAGTGGCTGTTCAAATATTTGGGCATCGCAACATGGGATCTCCTCTTCCACCACTTCAAGCGTATCAGGCGAGGGGCCCAAATATGGAAATGGACTAGTGAACAGCTCTTCAGAGTGTCCAAGTGTGGGATCACTTGCTGTCTGACGACACTCGGCATGGTGGGAGTAAGGAGCATCAGGGTGAGGAGGAGTATGCGGTCGAGACTCACGGCTACTAAGAGTTGACCGTGTGGAAGACAGACCGGAGGTGGTGGTGCCCAGGTAACTTAAAGTATTAACTGCTATCCAATTAATAACCTGTTCAAACTGATCAGTTCTCAATACTGGTGTTGTTCTGTGCTTCCCTAGTAATTCGGTCAAGAAGTGGGAGCGAGAAGATGTGGCTGTTGGTTGTGGCACATTTTCACCTTGGCCACGGCCCCATCCTCTGCACGAACCATCACCAGAACGTCCACTTCCACGTCCCTTGCCACGCGCCTTGCCCATTGTAAATAAAGTAAAATAGCTTACACTTGCACTATCAATGGAAAGAGGGTAATAAAGAGTAGATTAGAACCGTGGAAGAGGAAAACCACAGTTATTGTTTACTGGGGTATACCACACTTTTTTAAATAGAGATATTTGCGGCTGAACAGTGAGCGACACACTCAAACTGCTTTTTTTAGATACCAAAGGCCCAAAACTGGATAGTACAGCGATTTGACCCGTGGAACTGTGAAACCACACTGGGATGTCGGGCCTACACAAGACTATTTTCAACAGATATATTTTTGTGTCACAACAGTCAGAAGACAATACTGTTTTTCTTTACGGAAAAAACTACCAAAAGCTGAATAATAGAGATTTTTTACCGTGGGATGGCAAAATCACAGTTATTGTTTACTGTGGTATACCACACTTTTTTAAATAGAGATATTTGCGGCTGAACAGTGAGCGACACACTCAAACTTCTTTTTTTTTTAGATACCAAAGGCCCAAAACTGGATAGTACAGCGATTTGACCTGTGGAACTGCGAAACCACACTGGGATGTCGGGCCTACACAAGATTATTTTCAACAGATATATTTTTGTGTCACAACAGTCAGGAGACACTACTGTTTTTCTTTACGGAAAAAACTACCAAAAGCTGAATAATAGAGATTTTTTACCGTGGGATGGAAAAACCACAGTTATTGTTTACTGGGGTATACCACACTTTTTTAAATAGAGATATTTGCTGCTGAACAGTGAGCGACACACTCAAACTGCTTTTTTTTTAGATACCAAAGGCCCAAAACTGGATAGTACAGCGATTTGACCGTGGAACTGTGAAACCACACTGGGATGTCGGGCCTACACAAGACTATTTTCAACAGATATATTTTTGTGTCACAACAGTCAGGAGACACTACTGTTTTTCTTTACGGAAAAAACTACCAAAAGCTGAATAATAGAGATTTTTTACCGTGGGATGGCAAAACCACAGTTATTTGGGTATACCACACTTTTTTAAATAGAGATATTTGCGGCTGAACAGTGAGCGACACACTCAAACTGCTTTTTTTTTAGATACCAATGGCCCAAAACTGGATAGTACAGCGATTTGACCTGTGAAACTACAAAACCACACTGGGATGTCGGGCCTACACAAGACTATTTTCAACAAATATATTTTTGTGTCACAACAGTCAGGAGACACTAGTGTTTTTCTTTACGGAAAAAAATACCAAAAGCTGAATAATAGAGATTTTTTACCGTGGGATGGCAAAACCACAGTTATTGTTTACTGGGGTATACCACACTTTTTTAAATAGAGATATTTGTGGCTGAACAGTGAGCGACACACTCAAACTGCTTTTTTTTAGATACCAAAGGCCCAAAACTGGATAGTACAGCGATTTGACCGTGGAACTGCGAAACCACACTGGGATGTCGGGCCTACACAAGACTATTTTCAACAGATATATTTTTGTGTCACAACACTCAGGAGACACTACTGTTTTTCTTTACGGAAAAAACTACCAAAAGCTGAATAATAGAGATTTTTTACCGTGGGATGGCAAAACCACAGTTATTTGGGTATACCACACTTTTTTAAATAGAGATATTTGCGGCTGAACAGTGAGCGACACACTCAAACTGCTTTTTTTTTAGATACCAAAGGCCCAAAACTGGATAGTACAGCGATTTGACCGTGGAACTGCGAAACCACACTGGGATGTCGGGCCTACACAAGACTATTTTCAACAGATATATTTTTGTGTCACAACAGTCAGGAGACACTACTGTTTTTCTTTACGGAAAAAACTACCAAAAGCTGAATAATAGAGATTTTTTACCGTGGGATGGCAAAACCACAGTTATTGTTTACTGGGGTATACCACACTTTTTTAAATAGAGATATTTGCGGCTGAACAGTGAGCGACACACTCAAACTGCTTTTTTTTTAGATACCAAAGGCCCAAAACTGGATAGTACAGCGATTTGACCCGTGGAGCTGCGAAACCACACTGGGATGTTGGGCCTACACAAGACTATTTTCAACAGATATATTTTTGTGTCGCAACAGTCAGGAGACACTACTGTTTTTCTTTACGGAAAAAACTACCAAAACCTGAATAATAGAGATTTTTTACCGTGGGATGGCAAAACCACAGTTATTGTTTACTGGGGTATACCACGCTTTTTTAAATAGAGATATTTGCGGCTGAACAGTGAGCGACACACTCAAACTGTTTTTTTTTAGATACAAATGGCCCAAAATGGATAATACAGAGGTTTGAACCGTGGAAGTGCAAAACAACATTTCTGTTTCTCTAGCCTACACCAGACTATTTTCAACAGTTATATTTGTGTCTGAAAAATCAGAGACACGCTTTTTTTTTGGGGGGGGGGGGGGGGGACACACCAAAAGGTTAATAAGACGAGTATTTGTACAGTGTGAAGGAGGAAAAAAAAAGGAGGATTTAGATGAAAAAAAAAGGATTTTTCCTGGCCCCCGACGCCTGGTGCTAAGTCCAGCAATTTCAGCAACAGGAGCACCCAGGACTGTAATGCAGCGTTTGCTGGTATAACCACTGTGTCTCCTATACAGCCTGCCTGCCTGGTATCTGGGATGAATATTAGTCCTGAAAAGGACTGTTTGTTTGTTCTGGCAGCCTTTACAGACCCTACACTAACTATTTCGCAGTTTACATCTCTCCCTAAATCAGCAGCGCTGTCCCTACACTGTCTAATCCGGAGTGACTGAGTCCAAGATGGCGGCGCCCCGTTTTAAATACTCGAGGTGACGCTGTGCGGCCAGCCAATCACTGTAATGCTCACAACCAACATGGCTGCAGCATTACAGTGACTGGCTGGCAATCCCTGCATGTTCATTGGCTCTGTAAAGAGCGCCAAACATGCAGGGCGGAGACCCGAGCTCCCGCCCGAGTAACCCGGAAATGCTCGGTGCTTCCCGAACATCCCGAGTAGCGTGATGCTCGGGCGAGTACCGAGCAGTGTCGAGCATGTTCGCTCAACACTAGTGAGGATACATTAGGTGAGGGTAGAGCTGGTCGTGCAGCGGTGGTTACTGCAGTTTGTAGGCTTGTCGGAAGAGGTGAGTCTTCAGGTTTCTTTTGTAGGTTTCCACGGTCGGCGAGAGTCTGATGTGTTGGGGTAGAGAGTTCCAGAGTAGGGGGGATGCACGGGAGAAATCTTGTATACGATTGTGGGAGGAGGAGATAAGAGGGGAGTAGAGAAGGAGATCTTGTGAGGATCGGAGGTTGCGTGCAGGTAAGTACCAGGAGACTAGGTCACAGATGTATGGGGGAGACAGGTTGTGGATGGCTTTGTATGCCATGGTTAGAGTTTTGAACTGGATTCTCTGGGCAATGGGGAGCCAGTGAAGAGATTGACAGAGAGGAGAGGCCGGGGAATAGCGGGGGTACAGGTGAATTAGTCGAGCAGCAGAGTTTAGGATAGATTGGAGAGGCGTAAGAGTGTTCTAAGGGAGGCCACGGAGCAGGAGGTTGCAGTAGTCGAGGCGGGATATGATGAGGGCATGCACTAGTGTTTTTGCAGAGTCTTTGCTGAGGAATGCAAGGATCCAGGAGATGTTTTTGAGTTGGAGTCGGCAGGAAGTGGAAAGGGCTTGGATATGTGGCTTGAAGGAGAGATCAGAGTCCAGGGTTACTCCAAGGCAGCGAGCTTGTGGGACTGGGGAGAGTGAACAGCCATTGACGTTGATGGCTAGGTCAGATTGGGGATGTGAATGAGAGGGTGGAAAGATGATGAACTCTGTTTTATCCATGTTGAGTTTTAGAAATCTGTCAGAGAAGAAGGATGACATGGCGGACAGACATTGTGGGATTTTGGTTAGTAGGGAGGAGATATCGGATCCAGAGAGGTAGATCTGTGTGTCGTCAGCATAGAGGTGATACTGAAAACAGTGAGACTTTATGAGCTGTCCCAGGCCAAAGGTGTAGATGGAGAAGAGCAGAGATCCTAGAACTGAACCTTGGGGGACACCGACAGATAGGGGGCGAGATGAGGAGGTGGTGCGTGAGTGGGAGATGCTGAATGTCCTGTCTGTTAAGTATGAGAAGATCCAAGATAGAGCCAAGTCCGTGATGCCAAGAGATGAGAGAATCTGGAGTAAGAGGGAATGGTCCACTGTGTCAAAGGCAGATGACAGATCCAGAAGGAGGAGGATGGAGTAGTGTCGCTTGGATTTGGCATTTAGTAGGTCATTGGTGACTTTGGTCAGGGCAGTTTCAGTCGAGTGATGTGGTCGGAAGCCAGATTGCTGGCGGTCGAAGACGGAGCAGGAGGAGAGGTGGGAGGACAGTTCAAGGTGGACATGTTGTTCTAGTAGTTTTGAGGCAAAGGGGAGGAGTGATATGGGGCGGTAGCTAGTCAGAGAGGAAGGGTCAAGGGAGGGCTTTATGAGGATGGGTGTGATTGCGGCATGTTTGAAACCTGAGGGGAAGACACCGGTTGTTATTGACAGATTGAAGAGGTGGGTTAGGGTTGGGATGAAGACTGTGGTAAGGTTAATGATGAGGTGGGATGGATTGGTTCAAGTTAGCAGGTGGTGAGGTGTGATTTGGAGAGTAAAGAGGAGACTTGACCTTCTGTAATGGTGGAGAAGTGGGGTTTGGAGGAGGAGGGTTGAATAGATATGAAGAGGGGTTGTGTGGACGTTAGGCAAAAGTTTTGTCTAATGGAGTCAATCTTCTGTTTGAAGAATGAGGCAAAGTCGTCGGCTGAGATGAGAGAAGAGGGAGGAGGTGCTGGGGGATGAAGGAGAGAGTTGAAAGTGTTAAATAGCTGTTTAGGGTCGTGAGATAGGGAGGATATGAGAGATGAGAAGTAGGTTTATTTTGCTGTAGTGAGTGCGGACTTGAAATTAGTGAGGGATTGCTTGAATGCGATGAAGTGCTCGATGGAGTGAGACCTTTTCCATCTCCGCTCCGCAACCCTGGAGGCCCGGCGCAGTTCTTTAGTAAGTTTAGTGTGCCAGGGTTGCCTGTTGAATGTGCGAGATGTGGTGTGTGTGAGAGGGGCGATCGAGTCTAGAGCTGCAGCTATTGTGGTGTTATATGAAGCAGCAGCAACGTCTGCATCGTGTAAGGAATTTATGTCTGTAAGAGAGAGGAGGGATTCAGAGAGTGAGTGTAAGTCAAGGTGTTTGAGATTTCTGCGAGGGTATGCAAGTTTGTGGAGTGGGGATTGTTGCCCCGGGGAGGAGAGAGAAGAGAATGTAAGTAGGCTGCGATCAGAGAGAGGGAGAGGTGAGTTAGAGAGGTTAGATAGGGAACAGAGGTGGGTGAAGATGAGGTCCAATGTGTGGCCATCTTTGTGGGTGGATGTGGAAGACCATTGAGTGAGTCCGAAGGAGGAAGTGAGGGATAGGAACTTAGAGACAGACGAGTGGGAAGTGTTAATGGGGATGTTGAAGTCACCCATTATGATAGTGGGGATGTCAGTGGAGAGGAAGTGAAGCAGCCAGGTGGTGAAGTGGTCTAAGAAGGTGGTGGCTTGCCCTGGGGGTCGGTAAACGACGGCCAGTTGGAAGTTGGAGGGGGAATAGATGCGCACACAGTGCACCTCAAAAGAGGGGAGTGTAACGGAGGGTGGCAGTGGGATTTGGGTGAAAGCGCAATGTTCTGATAGGAGAAAACCTACGCCTCCGCCATGATTGCCGTTGGGGCGGGGGGTGTGGGAAAGATGGAATCCGCCATATGAAAGTGCAGCTGGGGAGGCTGTGTCAGAGGGGGTGAGCCAGGTTTCAGTGATGGCGAGGAAGGAAAGTTTGTTTGTAATGAAAAGATCGTGGATGAAGGAAAGTTTGTTGCAGACAGAGCGAGCGTTCCATAGAGCTCCTGTTAGAGCAACTAAGGGAGTGGGGATTGGTTGGATGGGTCTGACGTTAGAAGGGTTGCGACAGTTTGTGGAAGGTCGTGGATAGGAGGAAGAAGTAACTGTGGGGATATGGCGAGGAGGACCAGGATTTGGAGAGATATCTCAAGCAGTGAGGAGGAGCAGAGAAAGTGTTAGCAGGTGGGAGCAAGAGAGAGCATGAGGTGGCTGTCTGTGTTTGGAGATCCAGGATTGAATTATTAGGAATAATTTGGAGGAGGAGGTGAGATGAATGGGGAGGATGGAGGGAGAGATGAATAGATTCTTACTAGGTGTAGGGATTTGAGGGGTTACTAGAAAGTGGAGGACTATAGAGGAAAAAGTGAGAGCTAACAGAAACATAGTTAAAAGAGAGTAAGTGGTCAAAGTGTTGGTTTCCTGACTCCTGCCCTGACTAACTGCCTCTGAAATAACTGCCACTTTTCTCCGAAGCCACTTTGCACAAGAAGACACGTGCACCCCTTACAGAGCTTCTAAATATATAGGGCACATTAAACTATCAGGTGAAGGGCATTGTGGGAGCTGAATATGGCTAAATTAGCAGCTGGTAGTCTCACCAAGAGATGGCTGGGTGATCAAACACAGAGCTAGGACTCTAGTCACTGCAGTTTAGCACCTCTAAAAATCAGATAAGATCTATAGTGGGGAAGGGACAGACATATGTGGGTATTGAATGGAGTGGGACAGATAAAGCAGAGAAGTTATGCAGAGCATGTACCATTGAGGTGAATCAGCAAACCAGAGCATTAGATTACAGCAGACACAGCAAGCAGAGAAGTTATGCAGAGCATGTACCAGTGAGGTGAACCAGCAAAGCAGAGCATTAGATTACAGCAGACACAGCAAGCAGAGAAGTTATGCAGAGCATGTACCAGTGAAGTGAATCAGCAAAGCAGAGCATAAGATTACAGCAGACACAGCAAGCAGAGAAGTTATGCAGAGCATGTACCAGTAAGGTTATTCCACTGCGACCTCCACCACTCTTCCAAGGGGCATAGATATTGTCTTTTTATTTTACTGCGACCTCCACCACTCTTAAAAGGGGCATTAATATTGTCTTTTTATTCCACTGTGACCTGCACGTCTCTTCAAAGGGGCATTGATATTGTCTTTTTATTTAATTGGAACCTCCACCACTCTTCCAAGGGGCATTGATATAGTCTTTTTATTCCACTGTAACCTCCACCATTCTTCCAAGGGGCATTGATATTGTCTTTTTATTCCACTGCGACCTCCGCCACTCTTCCAAAGGGCATTGATATTGTCTTTTTTTCCACTGTAACCTCCACCACTGTTCTAAGAGGCATTAAAACAGTCTTGTTAAGCTACTGTGACCTCCACGTCTCTTCCAAGGGGCATTAAAACAGTATGGTGAACCAATGTGTACTCCACAGCTCTTCCAACACGCATTGATATTGTCTTTTTATTTCACTGTAACTTCCACCACTCTTTCAAGGGGCATTGATATTGTTTTTTTATCCCACTGTGACCTCCACCATTCTTACAAGGGGCATTAAAACCGTCTTGTTAAGCTACTGTGACCTCCAAGTCTCTTCCACAGCGCATTAAAACCGTCTGGTTAAACCGCTCTGAGCTCCACAGCTCTTCCAAGGGGCACTGACAATGTCTTTTTATTCCATTGTAACCTTCTGCACTCTTCCAAGTGCATTGATATTGTCTTTTTATTCCTCTGCGACGTCCACGACTTTTCCAAGGGGCTATAAAACCGTCTTGTTAAGCTACTGTGACCTCCAAGTTTCTTACACAGGGCATTGATATTGTCTTTTTATTCCAATGTAACCTCCACCACTCTTCCAAGGGGCATTGATATTGTCTTTTTAATCCACTGCGACCTCCATCACTATTCCAAGAAGCATTGAAACCGTCTTGTTAAGCTACTGTGACCTCCACGTCTATTCCACGGTGCATTAAAACTTTCTGGTTAAACCACTGTGAACTCCACCACTCTTCCAAGGGGCATTGATATTGCCTTTTTATTTTACTGCGACCTCCACCACTCTTCCAAGGGACATTAATATTGTCTTTTTATTCCACTGTAACCAACACGTCTCTTACAAGGGGCATTGATATTGTCTTTTTATTTAATTGGAACCTTCACCACTCTTCCAAGGGGCATTAATATTGTCTTTTTATTACACTGTAACCTCCACCATTCTTCCAAGGGACATTGATATTGTGTTTTTATTCCACTGTAATCTCCACCACTCTTCCAAGGGGCATTGATATTATCTTTTTATTCCACTGTAACCTCCACCACTCTTCCAAGGGGCATTGATATTGTCTTTTTATTCCACTGCGACCTCTAAAACTCCTCCAAGGGGCTTTAAAACAGTCTTGATAAGCTTCTGTGACCTCCACATCTCTTCCAAGGGACATTAAAACCGCATGGTTAAACCACTCTGAACTCCACAGCTCTTCCAAGAGGCATTGATATTGTCTTTTTATTCCACTGTAACCTCCACCACTCTTCCAAGGGGCATTGATATTGTCTCTTTTTTCCACTGCGACCTCCAACACTCCTCTAAGGGGATTTGACAGTCTTTTTAATCCACTGTGACCTCCACCACTCTTCCAAGGGGCATTAAAACCGTCTTGTTAAGCTACTGTGACCTCCACGTACCTTCCACGGGGCATTGATATTGTCGTTTTATTCCACTGCGACCTCCACCACTCTTCCAAGGGGCGTTGATATTGTCTTTTTAATCCACTGTGACCTCCACCACTCTTCCAAGACACATTGATATTGTCTTTTTATTCCACTGCGACTTTCACCACTCTTCCAAGGAACATTGATATTGTCTTTTTTTTCCACTGTGACCTACACCACTCTTCTAAGGGGCATTGATATTTTCTTTATATTTCACTGCGACCTCCACCACTATTACAAGTGGCATCGATAATGTCTTTTTAATCCACTGCGACCTCCACCACTCTTCCAAGGGGCATTAAAACCGTCTTGTTAAGCTACTGTCACCTCCACGTCTCTTCCAAGGGGCATTAAAACAGTCAAATTAAACCACTCTGAACTCCACAGCTCTTGCAAGAGGCATTGATATTGTCTTTTTATTCCACTGTAACCACCACCACTCTTCCAAGGGGCATTTATTTTGTCTTTTTAATCCACTGCGACCTCCATCTCTCTTCCAAGAAGCATTAAAACCGTCTTGTTTAGCTACTGTGACTTCCACGTCTATTCCACGGTGCCTTAAAACAATCTGGTTAAACCACTGAGAACTCCTCAGCTCTTCCAAAGGGCATTGATATTGTCTTTTTATTCCACTGTAACCTCCACCACTCTTCCAAGGGGCATTGATATTGTCTTTTTATTTTAATGCGACCTCCACCACTCTTCCAAGGGGCATTAATATTGTCTTTTTATTCCACTGAGACCTTCACCAGTCTTCCAAGGGTCATTGATATTGTCTTTTTATTCCACTGTAACTTCCACCATTCTTCCAAGGGGCATTGATATTGTCTTTTTATTCCACAGCAACCTCCATCTCTCTTCCAAGGGGCATTAAAACAGTCTGGTTAAACCACTCTGAACTCCACAGCTCTTCCAAGAGGCATTGATATTGTCTTTTTATTCGACTGTAACCTTCACCAATCTTCCAAGGGGCATTAAAACCGTCTTGTTAAGCTACTGTGACCTCCACGTCTCTTCCAAGGGGCATTAAAACCGTCAATTTAAAACACTCTGAACTCCACAGCTCTTGCAAGAGGCATTGATATTGTCTTTTTATTCCTCTGTAACCTCCACCACTCTTCCAAGGGGCATTGATTTTGTCTTTTTAATCCACTGCGACCTTCATCACTCTTCCAAGAAGCATTAAAACCGTCTTGTTTAGCTACTGTGACCTCCACCACTCTTCCAAGGGGCATTAAAACCGTCTTGTTAAGCTACTGTGACCTCCACGTACCTTCCACGGGGCATTGATATTGTCGTTTTATTCCACTGCGACCTCCACCACTCTTCCAAGGGGCATTGATATTGTCTTTTTAATCCACTGTGACCTCCACCACTCTTCCAAGACACATTGATATTGTCTTTTTATTCCACTGCGACTTTCACCACTCTTCCAAGGAACATTGATATTGTCTTTTTTTTCCACTGTGACCTCCACCACTCTTCTAAGGGGCATTGATATTTTCTTTATATTTCACTGCGACCTCCACCACTATTACAAGTGGCATCGATAATGTCTTTTTAATCCACTGCAACCTCCACCAGTCTTCCAAGGGGCATTAAAACCGTCTTGTTAAGCTACTGTCACCTCCACGTCTCTTCCAAGGGGCATTAAAACAGTCAAATTAAACCACTCTGAACTCCACAGCTCTTGCAAGAGGCATTGATATTGTCTTTTTATTCCACTGTAACCACCACCACTCTTCCAAGGGGCATTGATTTTGTCTTTTTAATCCACTGCGACCTCCATCTCTCTTCCAAGAAGCATTAAAACCGTCTTGTTTAGCTACTGTGACTTCCACGTCTATTCCACGGTGCCTTAAAACAATCTGGTTAAACCACTGAGAACTCCTCAGCTCTTCCAAAGGGCATTGATATTGTCTTTTTATTCCACTGTAACCTCCACCACTCTTCCAAGGGGCATTGATATTGTCTTTTTATTTTAATGCGACCTCCACCACTCTTCCAAGGGGCATTAATATTGTCTTTTTATTCCACTGAGACCTCCACCAGTCTTCCAAGGGTCATTGATATTGTCTTTTTATTCCACTGTAACCTCCACCATTCTTCCAAGGGGCATTGATATTGTCTTTTTATTCCACAGCAACCTCCATCTGCTCTTCCAAGGGGCATTAAAACAGTCTGGTTAAACCACTCTGAACTCCACAGCTCTTCCAAGAGGCATTGATATTGTCTTTTTATTCGACTGTAACCTTCACCACTCTTCCAAGGGGCATTAAAACCGTCTTGTTAAGCTACTGTGACCTCCACGTCTCTTCCAAGGGGCATTAAAACCGTCAATTTAAAACACTCTGAACTCCACAGCTCTTGCAAGAGGCATTGATATTGTCTTTTTATTCCTCTGTAACCTCCACATCCCTTCCACGGGGCATTGATATTGTCTTTTTATTCCATTGCGACCTCCACCACTCTTCCAAGGGGCATTAAAACCATCTTGTTAAGCTACTGTGACCACCAAGTCTCTTCCAAGGGGCATTAAAACCGTCTGGTTAAACCGCTCTGAGCTCCACAGCTTTTCCAAGGGGCATTGACAATGTCTTTTTATTCCACTGTAACCTTCTGCACTCTTCCAAGTGCATTGATATTGTCTTTTTATTCCTCTGCGACGTCCACGTGTCTTCCAAGGGGCATTAAAACAGTCTTGTTAAGCTATGGTGACCTTCAAGTTTCTTACACAGGGCATTGTATTGTCTTTTTATTCCACTGTAACCTCCACCACTCTTCCAAGGGGCATTGATATTGTCTTTTTATTCCGCTGTAACCTCCACCAATCTTCCAAGGGGCATTGATATTGTCTTTTTATTCCACTGCGACCTCCACCACTCTTCTAAGGGGCATTGATATTGTCTTTTAAATCCACAACGATCTCCACCTCTTTTCCAAGGGGCATTAAAACAGTCTTGTTAAGCTACTGTGACCTCCACGTCCCTTCCACGGGGCATTGATATTGTCTTTTTATTCCACTGCGACCTCCACCACTCTTCCAAGGGGCATTGATATTGTCTTTTTAATCCACTGAGACCTCCACGTCTCTTCCAAGGGGCATTAAAACCGTCAATTTAAACCACTCTGAACTCTACAGCTCTTCCAAGGAGCATTGGTATTGTCTTTTTATTCCACTCTAACCTCGACCACTCTTCCAAGGGGCATTGACATTGTCTATTTATTCCACTGCGACCTCCACCACTCTTCCAAGGGGCATTAAAACCATCTTGTTATGCTACAGTGACCTTCACAACTGTTCCATGGGGCATTGATATTGTCTTTTTATTCCACTGTAACCTCCACCACTCTTCCAAGGGGCATTGATTTTGTCTTTTTATTCCACTGCGACCTCTACCACTCTTCCAATGGGCATTGATATTGTCTTTGTAATCCACTGCAACCTCCACCACTCTTCCTAGGGGCATTAAAGCCGTCTTGTTAAGCTACTGTCACATCCATGTCTATTCCACGGGGTATTGATATTGTCTTTTTATTCCATTGTAACCTCCACCACTCTTCCAAGTGGCATTGACATTGTCTTTTTATTCCACTGCGACTTCCACCTCTCTCCTAAGGGGCATTTATATTGTCTTTTTAATCCACTGCGACCTCCATTACTCTTCCAAGGGGCATTAAAACAGTCTTGTTAAGCTACTGTGACCTCCACGTCTCTTCCAAGGGGCATTAAAGCCGTCAATTTAAACCACTCTGAACTCCACAGCTCTTCCAAGGAGCACTGGTATTGTCTTTTTATTCCACTGTAACCTCCACCACTCTTCCAAGGGGCATTGATATCGTCTTTTTATTCCACTGCGACCTCCACCAGTCCCCCAAGAGGCATTAAAACCTTCTTGTTAAGCTACTGTGACCTACACGTCTCTTCCACGGGGCATTGATATTGTCTTTTTATTTAACTGTAACCTTCACCACTGTTCCAAGGGGCATTGATATTGTCTTTTTATTCCACTGTAACCTCCATCACTCTTCCAAGGGCATTGGTATTGTCTTTTTATTCAACTGTAACCTCCACCACTCTTCCAAGGGCCATTGATATTGTCTTTTTATTCCACTGCGACCTCCACCACTCTTCCAAGGGGCATTCATATTGTCTTTTTAATCCACTGCGACCTCCACCACTCTTCCAAGGGGTATTAAAACCGTCTTTTTAAGCTACTGTCACCTCCATTTCCCTTCCAAGGGGCATTAAAACCGTCAATTTAAACCACTCTGAACTCCACAGCTCTTGCAAAGGGCATTGATATTGTCTTTTTATTCCAATGTAACCTCCAGCACTCTTCCAAGGAGCATTGATATTGTCTTTTTATTCCACTGCAACTTCCACCTCTCTTCCAACGGGCATTGAAACCGTCTTGTTAAGCTACTGTGACCTCCACTTCTCTTTCACGGGGCATTGATATTGTCTTTTTATTCCACTGTAACCTCCACCACTCTTCCAAGGGGCATTGATATTGTCTTTCTATTCCACTGGGAACTTCACCACTCTTCCAAGTGGCATTGATATTGTCTTTTTAATCCACTGCGACCTCCACCACTCTTCCAAGGGGCATTAAAACAGTATTGTTAAGCTACTGTGACCTCCACGTCTCTTCCAAGGTGCATTAAAACCGTCAATTTAAACCACTCTAAACTCCACAGCTCTTGCAAGAGGCATTGATATTGTCTTTTTACTCCACTGTAACCTAGAACACTCTTTCAAGGGGCATTGATATTGTCTTTTTACTCCAGTGTAACCTACAGCACTCTTTCAAGGGGCATTGATATTGTCTTTTTATTCCACTACGACTTCCACCAATCTCCCAAGGTGCATTAAAAACATCTTGTTTAGCTGCTGTAACGTCCATGTCTATTCCACGGGGCATTGATATTGTCTTGTTATTCCACTGTATCCTCCACCACTCTTCCAAGGGGTATTGATATTGTCTTTTTATGCCACCGCGACTTCCACCTCTCTTCTAAGGGACATTGATATTGTCTTTTTAATCCTCTGCGACCTCCACCACTCTTCCAAGAGGCATTAAAATAGTCTTGTTAAGCTACTGTGACCTCCATATCTCTTCCAAGGGGCATTAAAACAGTCTGGTTAAACCACTCTGAACTCCACAGCTCTTCCAAGGAGCATTGATATTGTCTTTTTATTCCACTGCAACCTCCACCATTCTTAAAAGGGGTATTGATATTGTCTTTTTAATGCACTGCGACCTCCACCACACTTCTAAGGGGCATTAAAACCATCTGGTTAAACGACGCTGAACTCCATAGCTCTTTCAAGAGGCATTGATATTGTCTTTTTATTTCACTGTAACCTCCACCACTCTTTCAAGGGTCATTGATATTGTCTTTTTATTCCACTGCGACCTCTACCACTCTTCCAAGGGGCATTAAAACTGTCTTGTTAAGCTACTGAGACCTCCATGTGTCTTCCACGGGGCATTGATATTGTCTTTTTAATCCACTGTGACTTCCACCACTTTTCCAAGGGGCATTAAAACTGTCTTGTTCATCTACTGTGACCTCCACGTCTCTTCCAAGGGGCAATAAAACCATCTGGTTAAACCACTCTGAACTCCACAGCTCTTTCAAGGGGCATTGGTATTGTCTTTTTATTCCACTCTAACCTCCCCCACTTTTCCAAGGGGCATTGACATTGTTTTTTTATTCCACTACGACCTCCAAATTTCTTCCAAGGGGCATTGATATTGTCTTTTTATTCCACTGCCACCTCCACCATTCTTCCAAGGGGCATTGATATTGTCTTTTTAATCCACTGCGACCTCCACCACTTTTCCAAGGTTCATTAAAAACGTCTTTTTAAGCTACTGTGACCTCCACATCACTTCCAATGGGCATTAAAACTGTCTGGTTAAACCACTCGGAACTCCACAGCTCTTCCAAGGGGCGTTGGTATTGTCTTTTATTCCACTGCAACTTCCACCTTTCTTCCTAGGGGCATTAAAATCGTCTTGTTAAGCTACTGTGACCTCCACGTCTCTTTCACGGGGCATTGATATTGTCTTTTTATTCCACTGTAACCTCCACCACTCTTCCCAGGGGCATTGATATTGTCTTTTTATTCCACTGAGACCTTCACCACTCTTCCAAGGGGCATTAAAACCGTCTTGTTAAGCTACTGTGACCTCCAAGTCTCTTCCAAGGGGCATTAAAACCGTCTGGTTAAACCGCTCTGAACTCCACAGCTCTTCCAAGGGGCATTGGCAATGTCTTTTTATTCCATTGTAACCTTCTGCACTCTTCCAAGTGCATTGATCTTGTCTTTTTATTCCTCTGCGACGTCCACGACTCTTCCAAGGGGCATTAAAACCGTCTTGTTAAGCTACTGTGACCTCCTAGTTTCTTACACAGGGCATTGATATTGTCTTTTTATTCCACTGTAACCTAAACCACTCTTCCAAGGGGCATTGATATTGTCTTTTTAATCCACTGCGACCTCCATCACTCTTCCAAGAAGCATTGAAACCATCTTGTTAAGCTACTGTGACCTCCACGTCTATTCCACGGTGCATTAAAACTTTCTGGTTAAACCACTGTGAACTCCACAGCTGTTCCAAGGGGCATTGATATTGTCTTTTTATTCTACTCTAACCTCCGCCACTCTTCCAAGGGGCATTGATATTTATTTTTTATTTTTCTGCGACCTCCACCACTCTTCCAAGGGGCATTAATATTGTCTTTTTATTCCACTATGACCTCCACCACTCTTCCAAGGGGCATTAAAACCGTCTTGTTAAGTTACTGTGACCTCCACGTCTCTTCCACGGGCATTGAAATTGTCTTTTTATTCCACTGTAACCTCCACCACTCGTCCAAGGGGCATTGATATTGTCTTTTTATTCCACTGAGACCTCCACCACTCTTCCAAGAGGTCATTGATAATGTCTTTTTATTCCACTGCGACCTCCACCACTCTTCCAAGGCTAATTGATATTGACTTTTTATTCCACTGCGACCTCCACCACTCTTCCAAGGGGCATTAAAACCGTCTTGTTAAGCTATTGTGACCTCCACATCTCTTCCACGGGGCATTGATATTGTCTTTTTATTTAACTGTAATCTCCACCACTGTTCCAAGGAGCATTGATATTGTCTTTTTATTCCACTGTAACCTCCATCACTCTTCCAAGGGGCATTGATATTGTCTTTTTATTCAACTGTAACCTCCACCACTCTTCCAAGGGGCATTGATATTGTCTTTTTATTCCTCTGCGACCTCCACCACTCTTCCAAGGGGCATTCATATTGTCTTTTTAATCCACTCCGACCTCCACCACTCTTCCAAGGGGCATTAAAACCGTCATGTTAAGCTATTGTCACCTCCACGTCCCTTCCAAGGGGCATTAAAACCGTCTTGTTAAGCTTCTGTGACCTCCACGTCTCTTTCACGGGGCAGTGATATTGTCTTTTTATTCCACTGTAACCTCCACCACTCTTCCAAGGGGCATTGATATAGTCTTTTTATTCCACTAGGACCTTCACCACTCTTCCAAGTTGCATTGATATTGTCTTTTTATTCCACTATGACCTCCACCACTCTTCCAAGGGGCATTAAAACCGTCTTGTTAAGTTACTGTGACCTCCACGTCTCTTCCACGGGCATTGAAATTGTCTTTTTATTCCACTGTAACCTCCACCACTCGTCCAAGGGGCATTGATATTGTCTTTTTATTCCACTGAGAACTCCACCACTCTTCCAAGAGGTCATTGATAATGTCTTTTTATTCCACTGCGACCTCCACCACTCTTCCAAGGCTAATTGATATTGACTTTTTATTCCACTGCGACCTCCACCACTCTTCCAAGGGGCATTAAAACCGTCTTGTTAAGCTATTGTGACCTCCACATCTCTTCCACGGGGCATTGATATTGTCTTTTTATTTAACTGTAATCTCCACCACTGTTCCAAGGAGCATTGATATTGTCTTTTTATTCCACTGTAACCTCCATCACTCTTCCAAGGGGCATTGATATTGTCTTTTTATTCAACTGTAACCTCCACCACTCTTCCAAGGGGCATTGATATTGTCTTTTTATTCCTCTGCGACCTCCACCACTCTTCCAAGGGGCATTCATATTGTCTTTTTAATCCACTCCGACCTCCACCACTCTTCCAAGGGGCATTAAAACCGTCATGTTAAGCTATTGTCACCTCCACGTCCCTTCCAATGGGCATTAAAACCGTCTTGTTAAGCTTCTGTGACCTCCACGTCTCTTTCACGGGGCAGTGATATTGTCTTTTTATTCCACTGTAACCTCCTACACTCTTCCAAGGGGCATTGATATAGTCTTTTTATTCCACTAGGACCTTCACCACTCTTCCAAGTTGCATTGATATTGTCTTTTTAATCCACTGCGACCTCCACCACTCTTCCAAGGGGCATTAAAACTGTATTGTTAAGCTACTGTGACCTCCACGTCTCTTCCAAGATGCATTAAAACCGTCAATTTAAATCACTCTGAACTCCACAGCTCTTGCAAGAGGCATTAATATTGTCTTTTTACTCCACTGTAACCTACAGCACTCTTTCAAGGGGCATTGATATTATCTTTTTATTCCACTACGACTTCCATCACTCTCCCAAGGTGCCTTAAAAACATCTTGTTTAGCTACTGTAACGTCCATGTCAATTCCACGGGGCATTGATATTGTCTTTTTATTCCACTGTATCCTCCACCACTCTTCCAAGGGGCATTGATATTGTCTTTTATTCCACTGAGACCTCCACCAGTCCTCCAAGAGACATTAAAACTGTCTTGTTAAGCTTCTGTGACCTCCACGTCTCTTCCACGGGCATTGAAATTGTCTTTTTATTCCACTGTAACCTCCACCACTCGTTCAAGGGGCATTGATATTGTCTGTTTATTCCACTGTGACCTCCACCACTATTACAAGGGGCATTGATAATGTCTTTTTATTCCACTGCGACCTCCACCACTCTTCCAAGGCTAATTGATATTGTCTTTTTAATCCACTGTGACCTCCACCAGTCTTCCAAGGGGCATTAAAACGGTCTTGTTAAGCTATTGTGACCTCCACATCTCTTTCACGGGGCATTGATATTGTCTTTTTATTTAACTGTAACCTCCACCACTGTTCCAAGGTGCATTGATATTGTCTTTTTATTCCACTGTAACCTCCATCACTCTTCCAAGGGGCATTGATATTGTCTTTTTATTCAACTGTAACCTCCACCACTCTTCCAAGGGGCATTGATATTGTCTTTTTATTCCACTGCGACCTCCACCACATTTCCAAGGGGCATTCATATTTTCTTTTTAATCCACTCCGACCTCCACCATTCTTCCTAGGGGCATTAAAACCGTCATGTTAAGCTACTGTCACCTCCACGTCCCTTCCAAGGGGCATTAAAACCGTCAATTTAAACCTCTCTGAAGTCCACAGCTCTTGCAAGGGGCATTGATATTTTTTTTTTATTCTAATGTAACCTCCAGCACTCTTCCAAGGGCCATTGATATGGTCTTTTCATTCCACTGCCACCTCCACCTCTCTTCCAAGGGGCATTAAAACCGTCTTGTTAAGCTTCTGTGACCTCCATGTCTCTTTCACGGGGCAGTGATATTGTCTTTTTATTCCACTGTAACCTCCACCACTCTTACAAGGGGCATTGATATTGTCTTTTTATTCCACTAGGACCTTCACCACTCTTCCAAGTGGCATTGGTATTGTCTTTTTAATCCACTGCGACCTCCACCACTCTTCCAAGGGACATTAAAACCGTATTGTTAAGCTACTGTGACCTCCACGTCTCTTCCAAGATGCATTAAAACCGTCAATTTAATCCACTCTGAACTCCACAGCTCTTGCAACAGGCATTAATATTGTCTTTTTACTCCATTGTAACCTACAGCACTCTTTCAAGGGGCATTGATATTGTCTTTTTATTCCACTACGACTTCCATCACTCTCCCAAGGTGCATTAAAAACATCTTGTTTAGCTACTGTAACGTCCCTGTCTATTCCACGGGGCAGTGATTTTGTCTTTTTATTCCACTGTATCCTCCACCACTCTTCCAAGGGGTATTGATATTGTCTTTTTATTCCACTGTAACCTCCACCACTCTTCCAAGGGGCATTGATATTGTCGTTTTATTTCACTGTAACTTCCACCACTCTTTCAAGAGGCATTGATATTGTTTTTTTATTCCACTCTATCCTCCACCACTCTTCCAAGGGGTATTGATATTGTCTTTTTATTCCACTGCGACTTCCACCTCTCTTCTAAGGGGCATTGATATTGTCTTTTTAATCCACTGCGACCTCCACCACTCTTCCAAGAGGCATTAAAACGGTCTTGTTAAGCTACTGTGACCTCCACATCTCTTCCAAGGGGCATTAAAACCGTCTGGTTAAACCATTCTGTACTCCACAGCTCTTCCAAGGGGCATTAATATTGTCTTTTTATTCCACTGTAACCTCCACCATTCTTCCAAAGGGTAGTGATATTGTCTTTTTAATGCACTGCGACCTCCACCACTCTTCCAAGGGGCATTAAAACCTTCTGGTTAAACCACTCTGTACTCCATAGCTCTTTCAAGACGCATTGATATTGTCTTTTTATTTCACGGTAACCTCCAACACTCTTTCAAGGGGCATTAATATTGTCTTTTTATTCCACTGCGACCTCCACCACTCTTCCAAGGGGCATTAAAACTGTCTTGTTAAGCTACTGTGATCCCCACGTGTCTTCCACGGGGCATAGATATTGTCTTTTTAATCCACTGTGACCTCCACCAATTTCCATGGGGCATTAAAACTTTCTTGTTAATCTACTGTGACCTCTATGTCTCTTCAAAGGGGCAATAATACCATCTGGTTAAACCACTCTGAACTCCACAGCTCTTCCAAGGCGCATTGGTATTGTCTTTTTATTCCACTCTAACCTCCACCACTCTTCCAAGGGGCATTGACATTTTCTTTTTATTCCACTGCGACGTCCATCATTCTTCCAAGGGGCATTGATATTGTCTTTTAATTCCACTGTCACCTCCACCACTCTTCCAAGGGGCATTGATATTGTCTTTTTAATCCACTGCGACCTCCACCACTTTTCCAAGGGGCATTTAAAACATCTTTTTAAGCTGCTGTGACCTCCATGTCACTTCCAATGGGCATTAAAACAGTCTGGTTAAACCACTTTGAACTACACAGCTCTTCCAAAGGGCATCATTATTGTCTTTTTATTCCACTCTAACCTCCACCACTCTTCCAAGGGGCATTAAAACTGTCTTGTTAAGCTGCTGTTACCTCCATGTCTATTCCAGGGGGCATTGATATTGTCTTTTTATTCCAATGTAACCTCCACCACTCTTCTAAGGGGCAGTGATATTGTCTTTTTAAACCACTGCGACCTCCAAGGGCCATTAAAACCAAGTTGTTAAGCTACTTTGACCTCCACATCTATTCCACGGGGCATTAAAACCATCAATTTAAACCACACTGAACTCCACAGCTCTTGCAAGGGGCATTGATATGGTCTTTTTATTCCTCTGTAACCTCCACCACTCTTCCAAGGGGCATTGATATTGTCTTTTTAATCCACTGAGACCTTCATCACTCTTCCAAGGGGCATTAAAACTGTCTTGTTAAGCTACTGTGACCTCCAACTCTCTTCCAAGGGGCATTAAAACCGTCTGGTTAATCCGCTCTGAGCTCCACAGCTCTTCCAAAGGGCATTGACAATGTCTTTTTATTCCATTGTAACCTTCTGCACTCTTCCAAGTGCATTGATATTTTCTTTTTATTTCTCTGCGACGTCCACGACTCTTCCAAGGGGCATTAAAACCGTCTTGTTAAGCTACTGTGACCTCCAAGTTTCTTACACAGGGCATTGATATTGTCTTTTTATTCCACTGTAACCTCAACCACTCTTCCAAGGGGCATTTATATTTTCTTTTTAATCCACTGCGACCTCCATCACTCTTCCAAGAAGCATTGAAACCGTCTTGTTAAGCTACTGTGACCTCCACGTCTATCCCACGGTGCATTAAAACTTTCTGATTAAACCACTGTGAACTCCACAGCTCTTCCAAGGGGCATTGATATTGTCTTTTAATTCCTCTCTAACCTCCACCACTTTTCCAAGGGGCATTGAAATTTTTTTTTATTTTACTGCGACCTCCACCACTCTTCCAAGGGGTATTAATATTGTCTTTTTATTCCACTGTGACCTCCACCACTCTTACAAGGGGCATTGATATTGTTTTTTTATTCCACTGCGACCTCCACCACTCTTCCAAGGGGCATTAAAACCGTCTTGTTAAGTTACTGTGACCTCCACGTCTCTTCCAAGGAGCGTTAAAACCGTCTGGTTATACAACTCTGAACTCCACAGCTCTTCCAAGGGGCATTGATATTGTCTTTTAATTCCTCTCTAACCTCCACCACTTTTCCAAGGGGCATTGAAATTTTTTTTTATTTTACTGCGACCTCCACCACTCTTCCAAGGGGTATTAATATTGTCTTTTTATTCCACTGTGACCTCCACCACTCTTACAAGGGGCATTGATATTGTTTTTTTATTCCACTGCGACCTCCACCACTCTTCCAAGGGGCATTAAAACCGTCTTGTTAAGTTACTGTGACCTCCACGTCTCTTCCAAGGAGCGTTAAAACCGTCTGGTTATACAACTCTGAACTCCACAGCTCTTCCAAGGGGCATTATTATTGTCTTTTTATTCCACTGTAACCTCCACCACTCTTCCAAGGGGCATTGATATTGTCTTTTATTCCAGTGCGACCTCCACCAGTCCTCCAAGAGACATTAAAACCGCCTTGTTAAGCTTCTGTGACCTCCACGTCTCTTCCACGGGCATTGAAATTGTCTTTTTATTCCACTTTAACCTCCATCACTCTTCCAAGGGGCATTGATATTGTCTTTTTATTCAACTGTAACCTCCACCACTCTTCCAAGGGGCATTGATATTGTCTTTTTATTCCACTACGACCTCCACCACATTTCCAAGGGGCATTCATATTTTCTTTTTAATCCACTCCGACCTCCACCACTCTTCCTAGGGGCATTAAAACCGTCATGTTAAGCTACTGTCACCTCCACGTCCCTTCCAAGGGGCATTAAAACCGTCAATTTAAACCTCTCTGAACTCCACAGCTCTTGCAAGGGGCATTGATATATTTTTTTTATTCCAATGTAACCTCCAGCACTCTTCCAAGGGCCATTGATATTGTCTTTTTATTCCACTGCCACTTCCACCTCTTTTCCAAGAGGCATTAAAACCGTCTTGTTAAGCAACTGTGACCTCCACGTTTCTTTCACGGGGCATTGATATTGTCTTTTTATTCCACTGTAACCTTCACCACTCTTCCAAGGGGCATTGGTATTGTCTTTTTATTCCACTTGGACCTTCACCACTCTTCCAAGTGGCATTGATATTGTCTTTTTAATCCACTGCGACCTCCACCACTCTTCCAAGGGGCATTAAAACCGTATTGTTAAGCTACTGTGACCTCCATGTCTCTTCCAAGATGCATTAAAACAGTCAATTTAAACCACTCTGAACTCCACAGCTCTTGCAAGAGGCATTAATATTGTCTTTTTACTCCACTGTAACCTACAGCACTCTTTCAAGGGGCATTGATATTGTCTTTTTATTCCACTATGACTTCCATCACTCTCCCAAGGTGCATTAAAAACATCTTGTTTAGCTACTGTAACGTCCATGTCTATTCCATGGGGCATTGATATTGTCTTTTTATTCCAATGTATCCTCCACCATTCTTCCAAGGGGCATTAAAACAGTCTTGTTAATCTACTGTGACCTCCACGTCTCTTCCAGGGGGCATTAAAACCGTCAATTTAAAGCACTCTTAACTCCACAGCTCTTGCAAGTGGCATTGATATTGTTTTTTATTCCACTGTAACCTCCAGCACTCTTCCAAGGGGCATTGATATTGTCTTTTTATTCCACTGCGACTTTCACCTCTCTTCCAAGAGATATTAAAACCGTCTTGTTATGCTACTGTGACATCCACGTCTCTTTCACGGGGCATTGATATTGTCTTTTTATTCCACTGTAAACTCCACCACTCTTCCAAGTGGCATTGATATTGTCTTTTTAATCCACTGCGACCTCCACCGCTTTTCCAAGGGGCATTAAAAACGTCTTTTTAAGCTACTGTGACCTCCACGTCACTTCCAATGGGCAATAAAACCGTCTGGTTTAACTGCTCTGAACACCACTGCTCTTCCAAGTTGCATTGATATTGTCTTTTTAATCCACTGTTACCTCCACCACTCTTCCAAGGGGAATTGATATTGTTTTTTTATTCCACTGCGACCTCCACTACTCTTCCAAGTGGCATTGATATTGTCTTTTTATTCCACTGCGACCTCCACCACTCTTCTAAGGGGCATTTATATTGTGTTTTTAATCAACTGTGACCTCCACCACTCTTACAAGGGCCATTAAAACCATGTTGTTAAGCTACTTTGACCTCCACGTCAATACCACGGGGTATTGAAACCATCAATTTAAACCACTCTGAACTCCACAGCTCTTGCAAGTGGCATTGATATTGTCTTTTTATTCCACTGCAACTTCCACCTTTCTTCCTAGGGGCATTAAAACCGTCTTGTTAAGCTACTGTGACCTCCACGTCTCTTTCACGGGGCATTGATATTGTCTTTTTATTCCACTGTAACCTCCACCACTCTTCCCAGGGGCATTGATATTGTCTTTTTATTCCACTGAGACCTTCACCACTCTACCAAGGGGCATTAAAACCGTCTTGTTAAGCTACTGTGACCTCCAAGTCTCTTCCAAGGGGCATTAAAACCGTCTGGTTAAACCGCTCTGAACTCCACAGCTCTTCCAAGGGGCATTGACAATGTCTTTTTATTCCATTGTAACCTTCTGCACTCTTCCAAGTGCATTGATATTGTCCTTTTATTCCTCTGCGACGTCCACGACTCTTCCAAGGGGCATTAAAACCATCTTGTTAAGCAACTGTGACCTCCACGTCTCTTTCACGGGGCATTGATATTGTCTTTTTATTCCACTGTAACCTCCACCACTCTTCCAAGGGGCATTGATATTGTCTTTTATTCCAGTGCGACCTCCACCAGTCCTCCAAGAGACATTAAAACCGCCTTGTTAAGCTTCTGTGACCTCCACGTCTCTTCCACGGGCATTGAAATTGTCTTTTTATTCCACTGTAACCTCCACCACTCATCCAAGGGGCATTGATATTGTATTTTTATTCCACTGCGACCTCCACCACTCTTCCAAGGTGCACTGATAATGTCTTTTTATTCCACTGCGACCTCCACCACTCTTCCAAGGCTAATTGATATTGTCTTTTTAATACACTGCGACCTCCACCACTCTTCCAAGGGGCATTAAAACCGTCTTGTTAAGCTATTGTGACCTCCACATCTATTCCACGGGGCATTGATATTGTCTTTTTATTTAACTGTAACCTCCACCACTGTTCCAAGGAGCATTGATATTGTCTTTTTATTGAACTGTAACCTCCACCACTCTTCCAAGGGGCATTGATATTGTCTTTTTATTCCACTGCGACCTCCACCACTCTTCCAAGGGGCATTCCTATTGTCTTTTTAATCCACTACGACCTCCACCTCTCTTCCAAGGGGCATTAAAACCATCTTGTTAAGCTACTGTCACCTCCACGTCCCTTCCAAGGGGCATTAAAACCGTCAATTTAAACCTCTCTGAACTCCACAGCTCTTGCAAGGGGCATTGATATTTTTTTTTATTCCAATGTAACCTCCAGCACTCTTCCAAGGGCCATTGATATTGTCTTTTTATTCCACTGCCACTTCCACCTCTGTTCCAAGGGGCATTAAAACCGTCTTGTTAAGCAACTGTGACCTCCACATCTCTTTCACGGGGCATTGATATTGTCTTTTTATTCCACTGTAACCTCCACCACTCTTCCAAGGGGCATTGGTATTGTCTTTTTATTCCACTTGGACCTTCACCACTCTTCCAAGTGGCATTGATATTGTCTTTTTAATCCACTGCGACCTCCACCACTCTTCCAAGGGGCATTAAAACATATTGTTAAGCTACTGTGACCTCCATGTCTCTTCCAAGATGCATTAAAACAGTCAATTTAAACCACTCTGAACTCCACAGCTCTTGCAAGAGGCATTAATATTGTCTTTTTACTCCACTGTAACCTACAGCACTCTTTCAAGGGGCATTGATATTGTCTTTTTATTCCACTACGACTTCCATCACTCTCCCAAGGTGCATTAAAAACATCTTGTTTAGCTACTGTAACGTCCATGTCTATTCCATGGGGCATTGATATTGTCTTTTTATTCCAATGTATCCTCCACCATTCTTCCAAGGGGCATTAAAACAGTCTTGTTAATCTACTGTGACCTCCACGTCTCTTCCAGGGGGCATTAAAACCGTCAATTTAAAGCACTCTCAACTCCACAGCTCTTGCAAGTGGCATTGATATTGTTTTTTATTCCACTGTAACCTCCAGCACTCTTCCAAGTGCATTAATATTGTCTTTTTATTCCACTGCGACTTTCACGTCTCTTCCAAAGGATATTAAAACCGTCTTGTTATGCTACTGTGACATCCACGTCTCTTTCACGGGGCATTGATATTGTCTTTTTATTCCACTGTAAACTCCACCACTCTTCCAAGTGGAATTGATATTGTCTTTTTAATCCATTGCGACCTCCACCACTTTTCCAAGGGGCATTAAAAACATCTTTTTAAGCTACTGTGACCTCCACGTCACTTCCAATGGGCATTAAAACCGTCTGGTTTAACTGCTCTGAACTCCACTGCTCTTCCAAGTTGCATTGATATTGTCTTTTTAATCCACTGTTACCTTCACCACTCTTCCAAGGGGAATTGATATTGTTTTTTTATTCCACTGCGACCTCCACTACTCTTCCAAGTGGCATTGATATTGTCTTTTTATTCCACTGCGACCTCCACCACTCTTCCAAGGGCCATTAAAACCATGTTGTTAAGCTACTTTGACCTCCACGTCAATACCACGGGGTATTGAAACCATCATTTTAAACCACTCTGAACTCCACAGCTCTTGCAAGGGGCATTGATATTGTCTTTTTATTCCACTGCAACTTCCACCTTTCTTCCGAGGGGCATTAAAACCGTCTTGTTAAGCTACTGTGACTTCCACGTCTCTTTCACGGGGCATTGATATTGTCTTTTTATTCCACTGTAACCTCCACCACTCTTCCCAGGGGCATTGATATTGTCTTTTTATTCCACTGAGACCTTCACCACTCTTCCAAGGGGCATTAAAACGGTCTTGTTAAGCTACTGTGACCTCCAAGTCTCTTCCAAGGGGCATTAAAACCGTCTGGTTAAACCGCGCTGAACTCCACAGCTCTTCCAAGGGGCATTGACAATGTCTTTTTATTCCATTGTAACCTTCTGCACTCTTCCAAGTGCATTGATATTGTCTTTTTATTCCTCTGCGACGTCCACGACTCTTCCAAGGGGCATTAAAACCGTCTTGTTAAGCTACTGTGACCTCCTAGTTTCTTACACAGGGCATTGATATTGTCTTTTTATTCCACTGTAACCTAAACCACTCTTCCAAGGGGCATTGATATTGTCTTTTTAATCCACTGCGACCTCCATCACTCTTCCAAGAAGCATTGAAACCATCTTGTTAAGCTACTGTGACCTCCACGTCTATTCCACGGTGCATTAAAACTTTCTGGTTAAACCACTGTGAACTCCACAGCTGTTCCAAGAGGCATTGATATTGTCTTTTTATTCCACTCTAACCTCCACCACTCTTCCAAGGGGCATTGACATTGTCTTTTTATTCCACTGCGACCTCCACCACTCTTCCAAGGGGCATTAAAACCGTCTTGTTAAGTTACTGTGACCTCCACGTCTCTTCCACGGGCATTGAAATTGTCTTTTCATTCCACTGTAACCTCCACCACTCGTCCAAGGGGCATTGATATTGTCTTTTTATTCCACTCAGACCTCCACCACTCTTCCAAGAGGTCATTGATAATGTCTTTTTATTCCACTGCAACCTCCACCACTCTTCCAAGGCTAATTGATATTGTCTTTTTATTCCACTGCGACCTCCACCACTCTTCCAAGGGGCATTAAAACCGTCTTGTTAAGCTATTGTGACCTCCACATCTCTTCCACGGGGCATTGATATTGTCTTTTTATTTAACTGTAACCTCCACCACTGTTCCAAGGAGCATTGATATTGTCTTTTTATTCCACTGTAACCTCCATCACTCTTCCAAGGGGCATTGATATGGTCTTTTTATTCAACTGTAACCTCCACCACTCTTCCAAGGGGCATTGATATTGTCTTTTTATTCCTCTGCGACCTCCACCACTCTTCCAAGGGGCATTCATATTGTCTTTTTAATCCACTCCAACCTCCACCACTCTTCCAAGGGGCATTAAAACCGTCTTGTTAAGCTACTGTGACCTCCACGTATCTTCCAAGATGCATTAAAACCGTCAATTTAAACCTCTCTGAACTCCACAGCTCTTGCAAGGGGCATTGATATTTTTTTTTTATTCCAATGTAACCTCCAGCACTCTTCCAAGGGCCATTGATATTGTCTTTTTATTCCACTGCCACTTCCACCTCTCTTCCAAGGGGCATTAAAACCGTCTTGTTAAGCTTCTGTGACCTCCACGTCTCTTTCACGGGGCAGTGATATTGTCTTTTTATTCCACTGTAACCTCCAAACTCTTCCAAGGGGCATTGATATAGTCTTTTTATTCCACTAGGACCTTCACCACTCTTCCAAGTGGCATTGATATTGTCTTTTTAATCCACTGCGACCTCCACCACTCTTCCAAGGGGCATTAAAACCGTATTGTTAAGCTACTGTGACCTCCACGTCTCTTCCAAGATGCATTAAAACCGTCAATTTAAACCACTCTGAACTCCACAGCTCTTGCAAGAGGCATTAATATTGTCTTTTTACTCCACTGTAACCTACAGCACTCTTTCAAGGGGCATTGATATTGTCTTTTTATTCCACTACGACTTCCATCACTCTCCCAAGGTGCCTTAAAAACATCTTGTTTAGCTACTGTAGCATCCATGTCTATTCCACTGGGCATTGATATTGTCTATTTATTCCACTGTATCCTCCACTACTCTTCCAAGGGGTATTGATATTGTCTTTTTAATCCACTGCGACCTCCACCACTCTTCCAAGAGGCATTAAAACAGTCTGGTCAAGCTACTGTGACCTCCACATCTCTTCCAAGGGGCATTAAAACCGTCTGGTTAAACCACTCCGAACTCAACAGCTCTTCCAAGGGGCATTGATATTGTCTTTTTATTCTATTGTAACCTCCACCATTCTTCCAAGGGGTATTAATATTGTCTTTTTAATGCACTGCGACCTCCGCCACTATTCTAAGGGGCATTAAAACCATCTGGTTAAACCACTCTTAACTCCATAGCTCTTTCAAGAGTCATTGATATTGTCTTTTTATTTCACTGTAACCTCCACCACTCTTTCAAGGGGCATTGATATTGTCTTTTTATTCCACTGCGACCTCCACCACTCTTCCAAGGGGCATTAAAACTGTCTTGTTAAGCTACTGTGATCTCCACTTGTCTTCCATGGGGCATTGAAATTGTATTTTTAATCCACTGTGACCTCCACCACTTTTCCAAGGGGCATTAAAACCATCTTGTTAATTTACTGTGACCTCCACGTCTCTTCCAAGGGGCAATAAAAACATCTGGTTAAACCACTCTAAACTCCACAGCTCTTCCAAGGGGCATTGGTATTGTCTTTTTATTCCACTCTAACCTCCACCACTCTTCCAAGGGGCATTGACATTGTCTTTTTATTCCACTGCGACCTCCATCATTCTTCCAAGGGGCATTGATATTGTCTTTTTATTCCACTGCCACCACGATCACTCTACCAAGGGGCATTGATATTGTCTTTTTATTCCACTGCGACCTCCACCATTCTTCCAAGGGGCATTAAAACTGTCTTGTTAAGCTCCAGTATCCTCCACATCTCTTCCACGGGGCATTGATATTGTCATTAAATTCCACTGTAACCTCCACCACTCTACCAAGGGGCATTGATATAGTATTTTTATTCCACTGCGTCCTCCATCACTCTTCCAAAGGCCATTGATATTGTCTTTTTAATCCACTGCGACCTCCACCACTCCTCCAAAGGGCATTAAAACCATCTTGTTAAACTACTGTGACCTCCACGTCTCTTCCACGGGGCATTGATATTGTATTTTTATTCCTCTGCGACCTCCACCACTCTTACTCGGGGCATTGATATTGTCTTTTTAATCCACTGCAACCTCCACCACTCTTCCATGTGGCATTAAAACAGTCTTGTTAAGCTACTGTGACCTCCACGTCTCTTCCAATGGGCATTAAAACCGTATGGTTAAACCAATCTGTACTCCACAGATCTTCCAAGGGGCATTAATATTGTCTTTTTATTCCACTGTATACTCCACCACTCTTCCAAGGGGCATTGATATTGTCTTTTTATTCCACTGCGACCTCCACCACTCTTCCAAGGGGCATTAAAACAGTCTTGTTAATCTACTGTGACCTCCACGTCTCTTCCAATGGGCATTAAAACCGTCAATTTAAACCACTCTCAACTCCACAGGTCTAGCAAGGGGCTTTGATATTGTTTTTTATTCCACTGTAACCTCCAGCACTCTTCCAAGGGGCATTGATATTTTCTTTTTATTCCACTGCGACTTTCACCTCTCTTCCAAGGGACTTTAAAACTGTCTTGGTAAGCCACTGTGACATCCACGTCTCTTTCACGGGGCATTGATATTGTCTTTTTATTCCACGGTAAACTCCACCACTCTTCCAAGTGGCATTGATATTGTCTTTTTATTCCACTGCCACCTCCACCACTCTTCCAAGGAGCATTGATATTGTCTTTTTAATCCACTGTGACCTCCACCACTTTTCCAAGGGACATTAAAAACGTCTTTTTAAGCTACTGTGACCTCCACGTCACTTCCAATGGGCATTAAAACCGCCTGGTTTAACTACTCTGAACTCCACTGCTCTTCCAAGGGGCATTGATATTGTCTTTTTAATCCACTGTTACCTCCACCACTCTTCCAAGGGCCATTGATATTGTTTTTTTATTCCACTGCGACCTCCACTACTCTTCCAAGGGGCATTGGTATTGTCTTTTTATTCCACTGTAACCTCCAACACTCTTCCAAGGGGAATTGATGTTGTCTTTTTATTCCACTGCGACCTCCACCTCTCTTCCAAGGGCCATTAAAACCATCTTGTTAAGCTACTGTGACCTCCAAGTCTCTTCCACGAGGCATTGATATTGACTTTTATTCCACTGCGACCTTCACATCTCTTCCAAGGGGAATTGATATTGTCTTTTTATTCCACTGCGACCTCCACCACTCTTCTAAGGGGCATTGATATTGTCTTTTTAATCCATTGCGACCTCCACCACTCTTCCAAGGGGCATTAAAACAGTCTTGATAAGCTACTGTGACCTCCACTTCTCTTCCAAGGGGCATTAAACCGTCTGGTTAAACCTCTCTGTACTCCACAGCTCTTCCAATATGCATTGATATTGTCTTTTTATTCGACTGTAACCTCCACCACTCTTCCAAGGGGCATTGATATTGTCTCTGTTTTCCACTGCGACCTCCACCACTCTTCTAAGTGGCTTTGATATTGTCTTTTTTATCCACTGCGACCTCCACCACTCTTCCAATGGTCATTAAAACCGTCTTGTTATGCTACTGTGACCTCCACGTCCCTTCCAAGGTGCATTCATATTGTCTTTTTATTCCATTGTGACCTCCATCACTCTTCCAAGGGGCATTAAAGCTATCTTGTTAAGCTACTGTGACCTCCAAGTCTCTTCCAAGGGGCATTAAAACCGTCTGGTTAAACCTCTCTGAGCTCCACAGCTCTTTCAAGGGGCATTGACAATGTCTATTTATTCCATTGTAACTAGTGTTGAGCCACCCCCGTAGTGTTCGAGTTCGGTTCGGTTCGTCGAACACCCGTGTGTTCGCCGAACTGTTCGTCGAACTGTTCGTCAAACACCTTCGAACACCGTTAAAACCAATGGCAGGCAAACAAAAACACATAGAAACACATAGAAAACACCTTCAAAGGTGTCCAAAAGCTGACAAACTGCTCAGAAGACACAACTAACACATGGAAAAGTGACAAGTACATATAGTCATGCGAAAAGAAAAGAGGTGGAGGAGTAAAAGGAGGGGGAGACACAGATATAGGCATGTCATGCCCTTCTAAAATCCAAAAAGTGAGAAGCCGACACGGCCAGTCCGTTGCCTGTGCCACCTCTGTGTCTCCGGGTTTGTGCCAGAGCCGCGGTGGACCCTGACGGCCAGCCCCCCTATCCCAATACTGGTGTCTGTCCGCCGGTGGGTCGAGGCCCCCCACGGTGGGGGGGGGAGTAACATCTGCAGAAGAAAGACCATCTTCCAGCCAAACTAAGATGTCGACTTCTTTTCGTGGACAATGTGATACGATCCCATTCTTACGGACACGCCCATCGCTACAAATTCTAGATGAGGCACAAAAACAGCAGGTGCTTCAACGGATATCAAGTGCTCCTTCAAGTGGGCTCTCCATCACCTCAATTTCAACATCACAAATACTCCAGTCCTCAGAGGTGTCACCCCAATCGCACTTGCTTCCTCATAGCTCCCAAGTCTCCAGCTGCCCGTCTGAGTATGGGGTAACACAGATGGCTGAGTCTGCCCAGCTGTTTACTCATACTATAGCCTGGGAAAAGGAGGTCTGCTCCAGAGCTTCTGTTAATCCAGATGAGGAAATGATCTGATCCGATGCCCAGAATCTTTATAAGTTGGATCCAGGACCAGATGAAGAAGGTTCTGAGCATAATGTAGACCCTTGTTCCCAAACTGTAACTCCTGTTGGTGGAAACAATGATGAAGACGATGATGAGACTCAAATACCTGATTGGAGCGACAACTTGACTTTTCGGTCAGGGCAGGAAGAGGTTGGCTCTGAGGGCGACGGGTGTGATAACACACAGGGTGATGATGACGAGGTTGGAGATCCCATTTACTGTCAACCCACAGTCAGACAGTCGATGAGGTCAGCAGAGGAGGTGGAGGAGAATGTGACTAGCCCTGGGGATGGGGATGACTCGGTACCCGGGCATTTGCCTGGCCTTGGGGATGTCGCGGTGGTCGGCTCCCTGGCTCGTACCCTGGGGTCTCTCTTTAAAAGGGTGGATAATTGTTAATTTTATAAGAGTTCATGACGCCACCTGTGATATCTGGTGACAAGCACCAGCGCTGCAGCAGTCCACTGAGGCCGGTGATAAGGCAGCTCGATGGTATAGCTCCCAACAGGTGGAGCTAGGTCTCAGGGCAGCGTATGCAGGGGGAATGCAGGACAGGCGAGACCCAGCTGGGTCAGAGCAAGAACGGGAACGGACACGGTAGTCACTTCAGTACCTTTTACTGGTAGAAATTCAGGCACATCCCGGAGCACTGTAGGGTGAAGGGTGCATATCAGGATCCTCCCCAATGAGCGGGTGTAGGGCCTCCTGTTTCTTGCCTCTGCGTAGTAAGTTTCGGACCTGCCTGGAGCTAGGCCTAACTTTGTCTCTGTCCTGCGCTGGCTGACCTTGTGGTAGGGCCTTCTCTTGGAGTTCACGCTCCCAGTATGCGGGGCCTAAGCGTCTCCTGGCTCTGTTACATATCAGCACCTTAGCGATCCTGGGACTTGTAGTTCTCCAGGGATTCCGGTTATGCCTTACTGGGTCATAGAGATACCGGTAAGCTCGGATCCTGTGTCCGGTAAATGCTTCGGGGTGAGCTGGATAAGCTCCTCTGCCCCTTATGTACTAACTCGCCACTCGCCTTCGGCCTACTCAGGCCCTCACTAGGCTATACACACTAACGGCAGCTTGCCGCGCTTCACTGATCTTACGGCACCGGCACACCTTAAGCTCTATCTGGGCTCCCTGAATCTAGCAAGCAGGAGCCTCGTGCTCCACTGCTGAACTATTAACTGCGTTCTCTAGACTAGACTGAGCTCCACTGCAGACTGACCTCTCTTAGGCTTCTCTACTGCAGGAACTCTTCAGAGGAACTGAACTGCCTAGCTCCACCTTCCCTATTTATATCCCTAACGGGCTCCCTCTGCTGGTCTGAGGTGGAAGGTGGAGATGTGTGAATGTTTATGGGGGCCTCTTCTGGAGGATTCCATCAATGCACTCTTGTAGGATCTGTGATACCAAGCGCAGCGGGGCATCACAGATGCTATTGACGACGAGGTTAGGTTGCGCCTTCCTGAACAGAGACGGAGTACTGGAAGCACGTCAACAACTGCATCATCAACCACAACTCTGCCTCTGACCACAAGTCGTAGTGGCTCTTCAGGTCACATGGGCTCTAAGCCTTGCACAGCCTGGGCATTTATTCAGATCGATAAGGATGACCCAACTCGTGTTATCTGTAATATTTGTCAGCAAAAGCTAAGTAGAGGCCAAAAAATACATAGTTTGAGTACTTCATGCATGTACCATCACATGGATATGAAGCATAAGTTGCAGTGGGAAGCTCACTGTGCTACAATGCGGCCTAGCCGGCTGGGCCAACCATCGTCTGCCCCATCTTGTGCATCCGCAGCCTCTTCATCCTCTGTGACTGGGGGGACAGCAGTCACACATGTTTTTGGACGCAGACCTGCCACCTCTTTACCCACAACAGCCAGTGTGATTGGCAGGTCGTCAGTTCATTGGGAAGTGGAAACACCTGCTAGTGTTGAGCGCTCTCCGACATCGAGAGCACCACCTTTGGATCAAGGCAACCTAACATGTCCGCCTGCATCTTTCTCACAGACCGGCAGTTGCCGGGGACACCCTACTCAACACCGTCTAAGCACAACAGCCAGCCCTCGGTCCCTCAGATGTGGAAAAGTAAAAGACCATTTCCTCCTAGCCATGAGAAAGCTAAGAGGTTGAATTTCACCATCTGCAAGCTGTTGGCTACAGAAATGCTGCCTTTCCACCTGGAGGACACAGAGGATTTTCAAGACCTTATGTCCGTCACAGTGCCCCAGTACCAGATGCCCAGTCGGCACTACTTCTCAAAGAAAGGTGTGCCTGCGCTCCACTAGCATGTCGCACACAACATCACCGCTTCTTTGAGAAACTCTGTGTGTGACAGGGTGCACTTCACCACAGACACTTGGACGAGAAGGCATGGACAGGGGCGTTACATGTCGCTGACTGGGCACTGGGTAACTATGGTGACAGCAGGACAAGGGGCTGCTGTCCAAGTCTTACCGTCCCCACGAGTTGTGTGTTAATCCTCTTTATCTCGAACTTCCTCCACTGCTTCTGCCTCCTCAACCTCCTCTCGGTCCTCCACCTGCACCAAAAGCCTGTCTGGTAATGCCACCTGCTTTCTAACTGCGCAGAAGGAATCCTGCACACCTCCTTACTATGCTGGCAGCAGGGCTCAATGCATCAGTGTTTACTTTGAAATGTCTGGGAAATGTGAGTCACACAGCTGAGGAGTTTTGGTCAGCTCTGGAGACCCAGTTTCATGAAAGGTTGTCTCCACTGGACCTGCAACCAGGGAAGGCCATGTGCGACAATGCTGCAAACCTGGGTGCGGCACTTCGCCGGGGCAATGTCACACACGTGCCTTGTATGGCTCACGTGTTGAACCTGGTTGTCCAGCAGTTTTTAGCCCACTATCTCGGACTAGATGGCCTTCTGCAGAGTGCACGGTCGCTGTGTGCTCACTTCCACCGTTCGCATCCCGCAGTTTAACAACTTACATCTCTACAGAAGTCGTTGGGCCTGCCAGTTCACCGGTTGAAATGCGATGTGCCGACACGGTGGAATTCAACTCTGCACATGTTGCAGCGACTGTGGCAGCACCGACAAGCCCTGGTGCAATACGTTCTGACGTATAGCCTGGGCCAACGAGATCCAGAGGTGGGGCAAATCACGCTGGAGGAGTGGTCTCAGATCAGGGACCTATGCACCCTTCTGCACAGTCTTGAAATGGCGACGAACATGTTTAGTGCTGACGATGCCATTATCAGCATGACTATTCCGGTGATTTACATGCTGGAGCACATGTTAAACAGAATTCGGAGTCAGGTGGTGGGACAAGAGGAGGTGGAGGAAGAAGAGGAGGAGTCGTATGCGGAAGGGATAAAATCTCCAAGGTCCAGACGGTTGGCAGCACCAAGGCGGCAGGCATGGGAGGGTGGGGGAGAGGGATTAACCAGGGCGCATGGTAGCAGCCAAACTGTTGAGGAAGGTGCAGGAGCCGAGGAAGAAGTGGAGGACGAACTGGCAATGGGCATGGAAGACTCATCAGATGAGGGAGACCTTGATCACATTTCTGTTGTGCGAGGTTGGAGGGAGAGGGCAGAGGAAGGAAGCATGATTCTTACCTCGCTACCAACACAACAAGGACTTGGTCCTTCTGGATGCGCAAGACAAGTCCTTCTGGATGCGCAAGTGCCTTCTTGCTGCACTACCTGCAACATGACCTCCGGATTGTCAGAATTCGAAGTAATCCCGACTACTGGGTTGCCACACTCTTAGATCCCCGGTACAAAAGTATATTTGCCGAAATAATTCCTGCCATAAAAAGGTATTGACGAATGCAGGAGTATCTGTTGCAGAATCTTACATGTGCTTTTCCACAAAACACCAGTGGTGCACGTTGTGAATCTCACAGTTCTAACTTGCCAACGGTGGGACTGACGAGTCTTCATCACTCAAACAGTAACAGTAACACAGTATCTGCTGGTAACAGCAATTTTGTGGAATCGTTTCACCACTTTTTTAGACCATCCTTTGCAAGGCCACAGGAGACAAGAAGTCTGACACATAGTCAATGCCTAGAGAGGATGGTACAGGAGAATCTCCAAGTGAACATCGAAGCCATGACTGTGTCACTGGACCCTTGCTCATTTTGGTATTCCAATCTTGAAAAATCGCCGGAGCTCGCCACTCACGCCTTGGAGATCTTGTCATGCCATGCAGCCAGCGTTCTCTCTGAACGTGTGTTCAGCGCTGCTGGTGGTGTGCTGACAGATAAGCGCACGCGGCTGTCCACTGAGAATGTAGACAGACTCACGTTCATAAAGATGATCAAATCATGGATTCGCAAGGACATTTCTACCCCTGTGTCATCCTTGGGAGACTAAAAGCTTGGGGATTTGGTAAAATCACCTCACCAACCGTTTTAAGCAACAGTGGGGCAATTGATGCCACTTAACCCTAGAACGCATGACCATAAAAATCTACACTTTCACATACCTGTGGCCCTTTAGGCCCGTGTGCAAATAACATGGAATAACTCAAACTCAAATGACAAACAACTATATACATGAAGAATACCTAGAGTTTCAAAATTCTAACTAAAGCAATCTTGCAGAAAATAGAAAACAATTAACTGGGCGGGCCTGCAAGGCCACAGGTATGCGTTCTAGGGTTAAGTGGTGTCTGTGCCACAATTTTGGGAGTCCCCTTGCTGTGTCTTACGTGACGTTGGCATCGTCAATTCCAGGTGGGTTGGGTCGCACCCCCCCCTTTTAACTGTAAGAAACTACATACACTATGGCTTGGGGTAACACAGATGGTTGAGTCTGAAGAGCTGTTTACTCAGAGGTCTGCTCCAAATCTTCAGTGTCTGCTAGTCAGCGTAGAATTTTTAACTGCATCTAGCCTAGGCAATACTTTGGGCGTAGTAGCCCAGCTGCGAAGCAAGCTGCACCGCCTGTGTATCTAATAAGAATTTTTAAATTAATCTAGCCTAGGCAGACTGTGGGGACCCCCAACCAAACCCAGATGCTCAGCCCCCCTACCGCTCCCCTTTCATGGACAACCCAATAATGTAACTCTTACAACTGGATGGGTGAGGATCGGTCACAGCTTTATTAACTCTTTATACTCATTCCATTAGAAAGGCATTTTATTTCTAAAATAATTCAGCTTGTTGCAGCATGCCCTGGGTCCCCACTCCGGCAAGTTGGCCAACAAGTGTAACTCTCCAACATGTCCTTTCTATTTCCAGGCCACGGAGGATCCAGCGTACTCGTATGCAGGACTCTGACCCCCACCCATCACTCTTAACGCTTGTTCCACTCCGTCCTGGAGTCCTGACAGGAATATGTCCAGTCCAATATCTATTAAGTGAACACCGTCGGGCCGTATGAGGCCTGCTTTATCTCCTTCCAGTTGTCGGTGTCGTATCACTACACCGCCTCTGTCTCTTCTAAATTTTGCCATCCGAATATTTATTACCCGCCTTGTCCATTCGATGGCCGTGATGTCTCGCGCACCTTGCCATACCGCTATCGGCACAATCTCTGACCATACTATAGCTAATTTTGTAAAAAATTCTCTGAAGCGCTCAGTGTCTAGTTTCATTATTGCCATTAGTTATGCGCTCTTGTGATGACCTAGGTTGTTTCCCCCGGCCTGTATAACTAAGATGACCGGACCTCTTGCCTCTCTCCCTACCTTGATTACCTCCATTAGTACCTGTGGCCATAGCAGGCCTCTAATACCTCTCCAGTTGAAATATGTGTTATGAAACTCTAATTTCCTCCCGCCTGGGCGGACTTTCGCCCTTTTTTGTGCCCAATATATATACGAGTGGCCTATCACTCACACTGTTGGCTTAGCGTCACCTGTAAAAGAAACAAACCACGTTAGGATAACAAGTCCGGTCTTATGTATCTCGCCAAACACGTGGATCGCCATCTCCCTATCCTCTGAACTTCCGTTTCTGACAGTCCTGCTCTTGCTGCTTCCGTGGCCGCACCTATGCGGAATGAGTGTGTCCCGTAATCTTTGGGGTGGTTCCCTGCCGATGTTATGCATTTATTAAATATAGCTTGGAACAGGTATCTTGATAATGGCGTTCCATCAATGTGTGATACGAAGAAATTACTTTGTGATCTGATGGTTAGATATGTTTTTACTATTGTTACCCGACTCAGTGTACCGTTTGTGGGTTGTAGAAGTACCCAAGTACCCCTGCCCGCTGGAACCGTTTTCGATTGGTGTATGCGTACACGTATTGCATTATTGGCTATGACTACTTCCTGGTGTAATAAGCGTCCACTGGTGGTAATTTTGGATTGAGGGACTAATTCGCTTATACATAGCGCCCCGAAGAAGGCGATCACAAATGCAGTAGACATTAGTGTTGCTTCAAATTGTGAGTGTCATGTTAATGGTGTTAGGGATAAGATGTGAGAAATCAGTTTTAGTGACACGGGACGGGACGTCTACATTCCTGACTTGGCTGACCCCTTTTCCACCCTTTTATGGATTGTCTGATGATGAATCTTTGTCACATCTCCCCAATTCAGTAGTTGGAAGTGAAATGCTACTCCGGTCAGACACCGCTGCGCTGACACCCCTGATATGCCCCTCATCATTAGCTGGTGGAGAAATTCTATGGTGACTTGTGATCTGGCTTGTTCACATTGGTCAACCCGTCTGCCTGCTACTAGTCGTGTCCACTCTTCCCATGCCTTACCGTATGCTTGCCACGTTGACGGGGCAACTGACGCTCTGATTAATGGCATCAACTATTCGCCACTAGATCCCATAGGGAGGGTGGGCAACTGTTGCCCGATGGGTGGGCGTTGTGGAAGAGCTCTGTGAAAATCTGCCAATTGAATTGTTATAAAGCGTTAGCAGCAGCTTTATACCCCTCAGCATAGTGGCTAGCGCGGACCCATACATTGTGTTTTAGGCACAGGAATACTAGCCTGCGTAGTAGGCCTAGCACTGGGAGAGACGATGATGCCATCTTATTAATGCAGTGCGCTAGGCTGGTGTTTTGTGTTATGAAGCGTATATTTTTGTTAGCCAGGCGCGCGCCCCATATTTCTATTGCTACCACTATTGGGAAAAATTATTTTCAGGGCTAGATGCAGCTAAAAATTATTATTAATTTCAAAGCTGGTGGAGCTTGGTATAGATGGCCTAATACAATGAGTCTCACACACTGCTAGAAGCCCAAATATTTTTTTGCAGAGCTAGATGCAGATAAAAATTATTTTTAATTTGCAACCTGATGTAGGTCAGTATAGATGGACTAATACAACAAGTCCCACACACAGCTAGAAGCCGAAATATTTTTTCAGAGGTAGATGCAGAAAAAAATATATTCAGTTTGCAACCTGATGGAGGTCAGTATAGATGGACTAATACAACAAGTCCCACACACAGCTAGAAGCCCAATATTTTTTCAGAGGTAGATGCAGAAAAAAATATATTCAGTTTGCAACCTGATGGAGGTCTGTATAGATGGATTAATAGAACAAGTCCCACACACAGCTAGAAGCCCAATATTTTTTCAGAGGTAGATGCAGAAAAAAATATATTCAGTTTGCAACCTGATGGAGGTCAGTATAGATGGACTAATACAACAAGTCCCACACACAGCTAGAAGCCCAATATTTTTTCAGAGGTAGATGCAGAAAAAAATATATTCAGTTTGCAACCTGATGGAGGTCTGTATAGATGGACTAATACAACAAGTCCCACACACAGCTAGAAGCCCAATATTTTTTCAGAGGTAGATGCAGAAAAAAATATATTCAGTTTGCAACCTGATGGAGGTCTGTATAGATGGATTAATAGAACAAGTCCCACACACAGCTAGAAGCCCAATATTTTTTCAGAGGTAGATGCAGAAAAAAATATATTCAGTTTGCAACCTGATGGAGGTCAGTATAGATGGACTAATACAACAAGTCCCACACACAGCTAGAAGCCCAATATTTTTTCAGAGGTAGATGCAGAAAAAAATATATTCAGTTTGCAACCTGATGGAGGTCTGTATAGATGGATTAATAGAACAAGTCCTACACACAGCTAGAAGCCCAATATTTTTTCAGAGGTAGATGCAGAAAAAAATATATTCAGTTTGCAACCTGATGGAGGTCAGTATAGATGGACTAATACAACAAGTCCCACACACAGCTAGAAGCCCAATATTTTTTCAGAGGTAGATGCAGAAAAAAATATATTCAGTTGCAACCTGATGGAGGTCTGTATAGATGGACTAATACAACAAGTCCCACACACAGCTAGAAGCCCAATATTTTTTCAGAGGTAGATGCAGAAAAAAATATATTCAGTTTGCAACCTGATGGAGGTCTGTATAGATGGATTAATAGAACAAGTCCCACACACAGCTAGAAGCCCAATATTTTTTCAGAGGCAGATGCAGAAAAAAATATATTCAGTTTGCAACCTGATGGAGGTCAGTATAGATGGACTAATACAACAAGTCCCACACACAGCTAGAAGCCCAATATTTTTTCAGAGGTAGATGCAGAAAAAAATATATTCAGTTTGCAACCTGATGGAGGTCAGTATAGATGGATTAATAGAACAAGTCCCACACACAGCTAGAAGCCCAATATTTTTTCAGAGGTAGATGCAGAAAAAAATATATTCATTTTGCAACCTGATGGAGGTCTGTATAGATGGATTAATAGAACAAGTCCCACACACAGCTAGAAGCCCAATATTTTTTCAGAGGTAGATGCAGAAAAAAATATATTCAGTTTGCAACCTGATGGAGGTCTGTATAGATGGATTAATAGAACAAGTCCCACACACAGCTAGAAGCCCAATATTTTTTCAGAGGTAGATGCAGAAAAAAATATATTCAGTTTGCAACCTGATGGAGGTCAGTATAGATGGACTAATGCAACAAGTCCCACACACAGCTAGAAGCCCAATATTTTTTCAGAGGTAGATGCAGAAAAAAATATATTCAGTTTGCAACCTGATGGAGGTCTGTATAGATGGATTAATAGAACAAGTCCCACACACAGCTAGAAGCCCAATATTTTTTCAGAGGTAGATGCAGAAAAAAATATATTCAGTTTGCAACCTGATGGAGGTCAGTATAGATGGACTAATACAACAAGTCCCACACACAGCTAGAAGCCCAATATTTTTTCAGAGGTAGATGCAGAAAAAAATATATTCAGTTTGCAACCTGATGGAGGTCTGTATAGATGGATTAATAGAACAAGTCCCACACACAGCTAGAAGCCCAATATTTTTTCAGAGGTAGATGCAGAAAAAAATATATTCAGTTTGCAACCTGATGGAGGTCTGTATAGATGGATTAATAGAACAAGTCCCACACACAGCTAGAAGCCCAATATTTTTTCAGAGGTAGATGCAGAAAAAAATATATTCAGTTTGCAACCTGATGGAGGTCTGTATAGATGGATTAATAGAACAAGTCCCACACACAGCTAGAAGCCCAATATTTTTTCAGAGGTAGATGAAGAAAAAAATATATGCAGTTTGCAACCTGATGGAGGTCAGTATAGATGGACTAATACAACAAGTCCCACACACAGCTAGAAGCCCAATATTTTTTCAGAGGTAGATGCAGAAAAAAATATATTCAGTTTGCAACCTGATGGAGGTCTGTATAGATGGATTAATAGAACAAGTCCCACACACAGCTAGAAGCCCAATATTTTTTCAGAGGTAGATGCAGAAAAAAATATATTCAGTTTGCAACCTGATGGAGGTCTGTATAGATGGATTAATAGAACAAGTCCCACACACAGCTAGAAGCCCAATATTTTTTCAGAGGTAGATGCAGAAAAAAATATATTCAGTTTGCAACCTGATGGAGGTCTGTATAGATGGATTAATAGAACAAGTCCCACACACAGCTAGAAGCCCAATATTTTTTCAGAGGTAGATGAAGAAAAAAATATATGCAGTTTGCAACCTGATGGAGATCAGTATAGATGGACTAATACAACAAGTCCCACACACAGCTAGAAGCCCAATATTTTTTCAGAGCTAGATGCAGAAAAAAATTATATTCAATTTGCAACCTGATGGAGGTCAGTATAGATGGACTAATAGAATGATGCTATGCCCAAAAGATTTTACTTCACTAGGTGCAGTAAAAAAATTGGTATTCTATACACACGTGGTATATCTTGCAACACAGATAGGCTACTCCACTGACTAACACACTCTGCAATAGGCCAATAAGGATTAGCTTTGCTAGATTCAGCCAAATGCTGTGAAAAAAACTTGCACAGCACTGGCACAGACCTGACTGGCAAAAACTGATAGGAACTGATGTAACCTAGTCCTGAAAAGGACTCCAATTACAATTAGTCTTTACTCCCACAATCTATCTATTTAAGAGCACAGACCTGCCTGATAAAAGTCGTAGGAAATGCTGTAACCTAGTCCTTAAAAGGACTGCAATCACAACTATTCCCTACTCCCAAGCTATCTGTAGATTTGTGCGAAAATTGGCTTGAAATTAACAAGGTATAGCGCACACAGCAACAGCGGTGCCGTCTAACACGCAGCTGCAGCAGTGAGAAAATGGTGGCGACGGGGAAAATGGCTTGGTCTTATAGGGCAAGGACATGTGACATACACTGCCAATGACACATGCCCTTGCTTGTGTGAAAAAAAGCACTTCGCTCCGTGTGTGCGCTGCTGATAGGCTGACAGATTGCACCTCCCCACTGTAAATGCGGGAAAGAGAAAAAAAAATGGAGATCTTCATTGCTCCTGCAGAGATCCATCCCCTGCCCCTCCCCCCACCCCGCTGTACACTCAAACTGCGTATTAACATTAATTTTCATCATTACTGAGAAAAAATCCAGTTATGATTTTGGTGCACGAACAGTTATCGAACATAATCTCGAACAGCCGAATTTTTCTCAAATTGTTCGTGTTCGCCTAACGGCTCGAACACCGCCCAAAACAGCTCGAATTTGAGATTGGCGAACAGTTCGAGTAGAACAACGCTCATCTCTAATTGTAACCTTCTGCACTCTTCCAAGTGCATTGATATTGTCTTTTTATTCCTCTGCGACGTCCACGACTCTTCCAAGGGGCATTAAAAACGTCCTGTTAAGCTACTGTGACCTCTAAGTTTCTTACACAGGGCATTGATATTGTCTTTTTATTCCTCTGTAACCTCCACCACTCTTCCAAGGGGCATTAAGACCATCTTGTTAAGCTACAGTGACCTCCACAACTCTTCCATGGGGCATTGATATTGTCTTTTTATTCCACTGTAACCTCCACCACTCTTCCAAGCGGTAATGATTTTGTCTTTTTATTCCACTGCGACTTACACCTCTCTTTTAAGGGGCATTGATATTGTCTTTTTAATCCACTGCGACCTCCACCACTCTTCCAAGGGGCATTAAAACAGTCTTGTTAAGCTACTGTGACCTCCACGTCTCTTCCAAGGGGCATTAAAACTGTCTCTTTAAACCACTCTGAACTCCACAGCTCTTCCAAGGGGCATTGATATTGTCTTTTTATTCCACTGTAACCTCCACCACTCTTCCAAAGGGCATTGATTTTGTCTTTTTATTCCACTGCGACCTCCACCACTCTTCCAATGGGCATTGTTATTGTCTACTTAATCCCCTGCAACCTCCACCACTCTTCCAAGGGGCATTAAAACCGTCTTGTTAAGCTACTGTGACCTCCACGTCCCTTCCTCGGGGCATTGATATTGTCTTTTTATTCCAATGCGACCTCCACCACTCTTCCAAGGGGCATTGATATTGTCTTTTTAATCCCCTGCGAACTCCACCACTCTCCAAGGTGCATTAAAACCGTCTTGTTATGCTACTGTGACGTCGACTTCTCTTCCAAGGGGCATTAAAACCATCTTGTTAAACAAATCTGAACTCCACAGCTCTTCCAAGGGGCATTTGCATTGTCTTTTTATTCCACTCTAACCTCCACAACTCTTCCAAGGGGCATTGACATTGTCTTTTTATTCCACTGCGACCTTCACCACTCTTCCAAGGGGCATTAAAACCGTCTTGTTAAGTTACTGTGACATCCACGTCTCTTCCAAGGAGCGTAAAAACCGTCTGCTTATACCACTATGAACTCCACAGCTCTTCCAAGGGGCATTATTATTGTCTTTTCATTCCACTGTAACATCCACCACTCTTCCAAGGGGCATTGATATTGTCTTTTTATTCCACTGCGACCTCCACGAGTTCTCCAAGAGGCATTAAAACCGTCTTGTTAAGCTACTGTGACCTCCATGTCTCTTCCACGGGGCATTGAAATTGTCTTTTTATTCCAATGTAAACTCCACCACTCGTCCAAGGGGCATTGATAATGTCTTTTTATTCCACTGCGAACTCCATCACTCTTCCAAGAGGCATTGAAAATGTCTTTTTATTCCACTGCGACCTCCACCACTCTTCCAAGGCTCATTGATATTGTCTTTTTAATCCACTGTGACCTCCACCACTCATCCAAGGGGCATTAAAACCATCTTGTTAAGCCATTGTGACCTCCACATCTCTTTGATGGGGCATTGATATTGCCTTTTTATTTAACTGTAACCTCCACCACTGTTCCAAGGGGCATTGATATCGTCTTTTTATTCCACTGTAACCTCCATCACTCTTCCAAGGGGCATTGGTATTGTCTTTTTATTCAACTGTAACCTCCACCCCTCTTACAAGGGGCATTAAAACCGTCTTGTTAAGCTACTGTCACCTCCACGTCCCTTCCAAGGGGCATTAAAACCATCAATTTAAACCACTTTGTACTCCACAGCTCTTGCAAGGGTCATTGATATTGTCTTTTTATTCCAATGTAACCTCCAGCACTCTTCCAAGGGGCATTGATATTGTGTTTTTATTCCACTGCAACTTCCACCTCTCTTCCAAGGGGCATTAAAATCATCTTGTTAAGCTACTGTGACCTCCACGTCTCTTTCACGGGGCATTGATATTGTCTTTTTTTTCCACTGTAACCTCCACCACTCTTCCAAGGGGCATTGATACTGTCTTTTTATTCCACTGGGACCTTCACCACTCTTCCAAGTGGCATTGATATTGTCTTTTTAAACCACTTCGACCTCCACCACTCTTCCAAGGAGCATTAAAACCGTATAGTTAAGCTACTGTGACCTCCATGTCTCTTCCAAGGTGCATTAAAACTGTCAATTTAAACCACTCTGAACTCCACAGCTCTTGCAATAGGCATTGATATTGTCTTTTTACTCCACTGTAACCTATGGCACTCTTTCAAGGGTCATTGATATTGTCTTTTTATTCCACTACGACTTCCACCACTCTCCCTAGGTGCATTAAAAACATCTTGTTTAGCTACTGTAACGTCCATATCTAAACCACTAGGCATTGATATTGTCTTTTTATTCCACTGTATCCACCACCACTCTTCCAAGGGGTATTGATATTGTCTTTTTATTCCACTGCGACTTCCACCTCTCTTCTAAGGGTCATTGATATTGTCTTTTTAATCCACTGCGACCTCCATCACTCTTCCAAGAGGCATTAAAACAGTCTTGTTAAGCTACTGTGACCTCCACATCTCTTCCAAGGGGCATTAAAAACGTCTGGTTAAACCACTCTGAACTCTACAGCTCTTCCAAGGGTCATTGATATTGTCTTTTTATTCCACTGTAACCTCCACCATTCTTCCAAGGGGTATTGATATTATCTTTTTAATGCACTGCGACCTCCACCACTCTTCCAAGGGGCATTGATATTGTCTTTTTAATCAACTGCGACCTCCACCTCTCTTCCAAGGGGCATTAAAACAGTCTTGTTAAGCTACTGTGACCTCCTCATCTCTTCCAAGAGGCATTAAAACCGTCTGGTTAAACACTCTGAACTCCACAGCTCTTACAAGAGGCATTGATATTGTCTTTTTATTCAACTGTAACATCCACCACTCTTCCAAGCGGCATTGAAATTGTCTTTTTATTCCACTGCGACCTCCACCACTCTTCCAAGGGGCATTGATATTGTCTTTTTAATCAACTGCGACCTCAACTTCTCTTCCAAGGGGCATTAAAACCGTCTTGTGAAGCTACTGTGACCTCCACGTCACTTCCACGGGGCATTGATATTGTCTTTTTATTCCACTACTACCTCCACCACTCTTCCAAGGGGCATTAAAACCGTCTTGTTAAGTTACTGTGACATCCAAGTCTCTTTCAAGGAGCGTAAAAACCGTCTGCTTATACCACTATGAACTCCACAGCTCTTCCAAGGGGCATTATTATTGTCTTTTCATTCCACTGTAACCTCCACCACTCTTCCAAGGGGCAATGATATTGTCTTTTTATTCCACTGCGACCTCCACCAGCTCTCCAAGAGGCATTAAAACCGTCTTGTTAAGCTACTGTGACCTCCATGTCTCTTCCACGGGGCATTGAAATTGTCTTTTTTTTCCAATGTAAGCTCCACCACTCGTCCAAGGGGCATTGATAATGTCTATTTATTCCACTGCGAACTCCATCACTCTTCCAAGACGCATTGAAAATGTCTTTTTATTCCACTGCGACCTCCACCACTCTTCCAAGGCTCATTGATATTGTCTTTTTAATCCACTGCGACCTCCACCACTCATCCAAGGGGCATTAAAACCATCTTGTTAAGCTATTGTGACCTCCACATCTCTTTGATGGGGCATTGATATTGCCTTTTTATTTAACTGTAACCTCCACCACTGTTCCAAGGGGCATTGATATCGTCTTTTTATTCCACTGTAACCTCCATCACTCTTCCAAGGGGCATTGGTATTGTCTTTTTATTCAACTGTAACCTCCACCCCTCTTCCAAGGGGCATTAAAACCGTCTTGTTAAGCTACTGTCACCTCCACGTCCCTTCCAAGGGGCATTAAAACCGTCAATTTAAACCACTTTGAACTCCACAGCTCTTGCAAGGGGCATTGATATTGTCTTTTTATTCCAATGTAACCTCCAGCACTCTTCCAAGGGGCATTGATATTGTGTTTTTATTCCACTGCAACTTCCACCTCTCTTCCAAGGGGCATTAAAATCATCTTGCTAAGCTACTGTGACCTCCACGTCTCTTTCACGGGGCATTGATATTGTCTTTTTTTTCCACTGTAACCTCCACCACTCTTCCAAGGGGCATTGATACTGTCTTTTTATTCCACTGGGACCTTCACCACTCTTCCAAGTGGCATTGATATTGTCTTTTAAAACCACTTCGACCTCCACCACTCTTCCAAGGAGCATTAAAACCGTATAGTTAAGCTACTGTGACCTCCATGTCTCTTCCAAGGTGCATTAAAACTGTCAATTTAAACCACTCTGAACTCCACAGCTCTTGCAATAGGCATTGATATTGTCTTTTTACTCCCTGTAACCTACAGCACTCTTTCAAGGGTCATTGATATTGTCTTTTTATTCCACTACGACTTCCACCACTCTCCCTAGGTGCATTAAAAACATCTTGTTTAGCTACTGTAACGTCCATATCTAAACCACTAGGCATTGATATTGTCTTTTTATTCCACTGTATCCTCCACCACTCTTCCAAGGGGTATTGATATTGTCTTTTTATTCCACTGCGACTTCCACCTCTCTTCTAAGGGTCATTGATATTGTCTTTTTAATCCACTGAGACCTCCATCACTCTTCCAAGAGGCATTAAAACAGTCTTGTTAAGCTACTGTGACCTCCACATCTCTTCCAAGGGGCATTAAAACCGTCTAGTTAAACCACTCTGAACTCTACAGCTCTTCCAAGGGTCATTGATATTGTCTTTTTATTCCACTGTAACCTCCACCATTCTTCCAAGGGGTATTGATCTTGTCTTTTTAATGCACTGCGACCTCCACCACTCTTCCAAGGGGCATTGATATTGTCTTTTTAATCAACTGCGACCTCCACCTCTCTTCCAAGGGGCATTAAAACAGTCTTGTTAAGCTACTGTGACCTCCTCATCTCTTCCAAGAGGCATTAAAACCGTCTGGTTAAACACTCTGAACTCCACAGCTCTTACAAGAGGCATTGATATTGTCTTTTTATTCGACTGTAACATCCACTACTCTTCCAAGCGGCATTGAAATTGTCTTTTTATTCCACTGCGACCTCCACCACTCTTCCAAGGGGCATTGATATTGTCTTTTTAATCAACTGCGACCTCAACCTCTCTTCCAAGGGGCATTAAAACCGTCTTGTGAAGCTACTGTGACCTCCACGTCACTTCCACGGGGCATAGATATTGTCTTTTTATTCCACTGCGACCTCCACCACTCTTCCAAGGGCCATTGATATAGTCTTTTTAATCCAATGCGACCTCCACCACTCTTCCAAGGGGCATTGATATTGTCTTTTTAATCCACTGTGACCTCCACGTCTCATCCAAGGGGCATTAAAACCATCAATTTAAACCACTCTGAACTCCACAGCTCTCCCAAGGTGCACTGGTATTGTCATTTTATTCCAATCTATCCTCCCCCAATCTTCCAAGGGGCATTGACATTGTCTATTTATTCCACTGCGACCTTCCCCACTCTTGCAAGGGGCATTAAGACCATCTTGTTAAGCTACAGTGACCTCCACAACTCTTCCATGGGGCATTGATATTGTCTTTTTATTCCACTGTAACCTCCACCACTCTTCCAAGGAGCATTGATTTTGTCTTTTTTTCCACTGTGACCTCTACCACCCTTCCAATGGGCATTGATATTGTTTTTTTAATCCACTGCAACCTCCACCTCTCTTCCAAGGGCCATTAAAGCCGTCTTGTTAAGCTACTGTCACGTCCATGTCTCTTCCACGGTGCATTGATATTGTCTTTTTATTCCACTGTAACCTCCACCACTCTTCCAAGTGGCACTGACATTGTCTTTTTATTCTACTGCGACTTCCACCTCTCTTCTAAGGGGCATTGAGATTGTCTTTTTAATCCACTTCGACCTCCACCACTCTTCCAAGGGGCATTAAAACAGTCTTGTTAAGCTACTGTGACCTCCATGTCTCTTCCAAGGGGCATTAAAACCGTCTGGTAAAACCACTCTGAACTCCACAGCTCTTCCAAGGGGCATTGATATTGTCTTTTTATTCCACTGTAACCTCCACCACTCTTCCAAGGGCATTGATTTTGTCTTTTTATTCCACTGCGACCTCCACCACTCTTCCAATGGGCATTGTTATTGTCTTTTTAATCCCCTGCAACCTCCACCACTCTTCCAAGGTGCATTAAAACCATCTTGTTAAGCTACTGTGACCTCCACGTCCCTTCCACGGGTCATTGATATTGTCTTTTTATTCCACTGCGACCTCCTCCACTCTTCCAAGGGGCATTGATATTGTCTTTTTAATCCACTGCGAACTCCACCACTCTTCCAAGGGGCATTAAAACCATCTTGTTATGCTACTGTGAAGTCGACTTCTCTTCCAAGGGGCATTAAAACCATCTGGTTAAACCACTCTGAACTCCACAGCTCTTCCAAGGGGCATTTGTGTTGTCTTTTTATTCCACTCTAACCTCCACCACTCTTCCCAGATTCATTGACATTGTCTTTTTATTCCACTGCGACCTCCACCACTCTTCCAAGGGGCATTAAAACCATATTTTTAAGCTACAATGACTTCCACATCTCTTCCACGGGGAATTGATATTGTCTTTTTATTCACCTGTAAACTCCACCACTCTTCCAAGGTTCATAGATATTGTTTTTTTATTCCACTGCGACCTCCACCACTCTTCCAAGGGGCATTAAAACCATCTTGTTGAGTTACTGTGAACTCCACGTCTCTTCCAAGGAGCTTTAAAACCGTCTGGTTATACCACTCTGAACTCCACAGCTCTTCCAAGGGGCATTATTATTGTGTTTTTATTCCACTGTAACCTCCACCACTCTTCCAAGGGGCATTGATATTGTCTTTTTATTCCACTGCGACCTCCACCAGTCCTCCAAGAGGCATTAAAACCATCTTGATAAGCTACTGTGACCTCCACGTCTCTTCCACGGGGCATTGAAATTGTCTTTTTATTCCACTGTAACCTCCACCACTCGTCCAAGGGGCATTGATATTGTCTTTTTATTCCACTGCGACGTCCACAACTCTTCCAAGGGGCATTGATAATGTCTTTTTATTCCACTGCGACGTCCACCACTCTTCCAAGGGGCATTGATAATGTCTTTTTAATCCACTGCGACCTCCACCACTCTTCCAAGGGGCATTAAAATTGTCTTGTTAAGCTATTGTGACCTCCACATCTCTTCCACGGGGCATTGATATTGTCTTTTTATTTAACTGTAACCTCCACCACTGTTCCAAGAGGCATTGATATTGTCTTTTTATTCCACTGTAACCTCCACCACTCTTCCAAGGGGCATTGAGATTGTCTTTTTATTCCACAGCGACCTCCACCACTTTTCCAAGGGGCATTCATATTGTCTTTTTAATCTACAGCTACCTCCACCACTCTTCAGAGGGGCATTAAAACCGTCTTGTTAAGCTACTGTCACCTCCACGTCACTTCCAAGGGGCATTAAAACCGTCAATTTAAACCACTCTGAACTCCAAAGCTCTTGCAAGGGGTATTGATATTGTCTTTTTATTCCAATGTAACCTCCAGCACTCTTTCAAGGGGCATTGATATTGTCTTTTTATTCCACTGCAACTTTTGTGTCTCTTCCAAGGGGTATTAAAACCGTCTTGTTAAGCTACTGTGACCTCCACGTCTCTTTCACGGGGCCTTGATATTGTCTTTTTAATCCACTGTAACCTCCATCACTCTTCCAAGTGGTATTGATATTGTCTTTTTAATCCACTGCGACCTCCAACACTCTTCCAAGGGATATTAAAACCGTATTGTTACGCTACTGTGACCTCCACGTCTCTTCCAAAGTGCATTAAAACCGTCAATTTAAACCACTCTGAACTCCACAGCTCTTGCAAGAGGCATTGATATTGTCTTTTTACTCCACTGTAACCTACAGCACTCTTTCAAGGGGCATTGATATTGTCTTTTTATTCCACTACGACTTCCACCACTCTCCCAAGGTGCATTAAAACATCTTGTTTAGCTTCTGTAACGTCCATGTCTATTCCACGGGGCATTGATATTGTCTTTTTATTCCACTGTATCCTCCACCACTCTTCCAAGGGGTATTGATATTGTCTTTTTATTCCACTGCGACCTCCACCTCTCTTCTAAGGGTCATTGATATTGTCTTTTTAATCCACTGCGACCTCCACCACTCTTCCAAGAGGCATTAAAACAGTCTTGTTAAGCTTCTGTGACCTCCACATCTCTTCCAAGGGGCATTAAAACTGTCAACTTAAACCACTCTGAACTCCACAGCTCTTACAAGAGGCATTGATATTGTCTTTTTATTCGACTGTAACCTACAGCACTCTTTCAAGGGGCATTGATATTGTCCTTTTATTCCACTATGACTTCCACCACTCTCCCAAGGTGCTTTAAAAACATCTTGTTTAGCTACTGTAACGTCCATGTCTATTCCACTTGGCATTGATATTGTCTTTTTATTCCACTGTATCCTCCACCATTCTTCCAAGGGGTATTGATATTGTCTTTTTATTCCACTGCGGCTTCCACCTCTCTTCTAAGGGGCATTGATATATTCTTTTTATTCCACTGTAACCTCCACCATTCTTCCAAGGGGTATTGATATTGTCTTTTTAATGCACTTCGACCTCCACCACTCTTCCCATGGTCATTAAAACCATCTGGTTAAACCACTCTGAACTCCATAGCTCTTTCAAGAGGCATTGATATTGTCTTTTTATTTCACTGTAACCTCCACCACTCTTTCAAGGGGCATTGATATTGTCTTTTTATTCCACTGCGACCTCCACCACTCTTCCAAGGGGCATTAAAACTGTCTTATTAAGCTACTGTGACCTCCACGTGTCTTCCTCGGGGCATTGATATTGTCTTTTTAATCCACTGTGACCTCCACCACTTTTCCAAGTGGTATTAAAACCGTCTTGTTAATCTACTGTGACCTCCACGTCTCTTCCAAGGGGCAATAAAACCATCTGGTTAAACCACTCTGAACTCCACAGCTCTTCCAAGGGGCATTGGTATTGTCTTTTTATTCCACTCTAATCTCCACCACTCTTCCAAGGGGCATTGACATTGGCTTTTTATTCCACAGCGACCTCCATCATTCGTCCAAGGGGCATTGATATTGTCTTTTTATTCCACTGCCAACTCCACCACTCTTCCAAGGGGCATTGACATTGTCTTTTTATTCCACTCCGACTACCATCTCTCTTCTAAGGGGCATTGATATTGTCTTTTTAATCCACTGTAACCTCCACCACTTTTCCTATGGGAATTGATATTGTCTTTTTATTATTATTATTATTTATTATTATAGCGCCATTTATTCCATGGCGCTTTACATGTGATAGGGATATACCTAATAAAAGCATTTACATAATCTTAACAAAACGAGTCAGCGACTGGTACAGGAGGAGCAAGGACCCTGCCCGCGAGGGCTCACATTCTAGAAGGGATGGGTGAGGATACATTAGGTGAGGGTAAAGTTGGTCGTGCTGCGGTGGTTACTGCAGGTTGTAGGCTTGTCGGAAGAGGTGGGTCTTCAGGTTTGTTTTGAAGGTTTCCACGGTCGGCGAGAGTCTGACGTGTTGGGGTAGAGAGTTCCAGAGTAGGGGGGATGCACGGGAGAAATCTTGTATACGATTGTGGGAGGAGGAGATAAGAGGGGAGTAGAGAAGGAGATCTTGTGAGGATCGGAGGTTGCGTGCAGGTAAGTACCGGGAGACTAGGCCACAGATGTATGGGGGAGACAAGTTGTGGATGGCTTTGTATGCCATGGTTAGAGTTTTGAACTGGTTCTCTGTGCAATGGGGAGCCAGTGAAGAGATTGACAGAGAGGAGAGGCCGGGGAATAGCGGAGGAACAGGTGAATTAGTCGAGTAGCAGGGTTTAGGATAGATTGGAGAGGCGCAAGAGTGTTCTAAGGGAGGCCACGATGCAGGAGGTTGCAGTAGTCGAGGCGGGATATGATGAGGGCATGAACTAGTGTATTGGCAGAGTCTTTGCTGAGGAATGCACGGATCCGGGAGATGTTTTTGAGTTGGAGTTGGCAGGAAGTGGAAATGGCTTGGATATGTGGCTTGAAGGAGAGATCAGAGTCCAGGGTTACTCCAAGGCAGTGAGCTTGTGGGACTGGGGAGAGTGAACAGCCATTGACTTTGATGGCTAGGTCAGATGGGGGATGTGAATGAGAGGGTGGAAAGATGATGAACTCTGTTTTATCCATGTTGAGTTTTAGAAATCTGTCAGAGAAGAAGAATGACATGGCGGACAGACATTGTGGGATTTTGGTTAGTAGGGAGGAGATATCGGGTCCAGAGATGTAGATCTGTGTGTCGTCAGCATAGAGGAGATACTGAAAACCGTGAGACTCTATGAGCTGTCCCAGGCCAAAAGTGTAGATGAAGAAGAGCAGAGGTCCTAGAATTGAACCTTTGGGGACACCGACAGATAGGGGGCGAGATGAGGAGGTGGTGCGTGAGTGGGAGACGCTGAATGTCCTGTCTGTTAAGTATGAGGAGATCCAAGATAGAGCCAAGTCCGTGATGCCAAGAGATTAGAGAATCTGGAGTAAGAGGGAATGGTCCACTGTGTCAAAGGCAGATAACAGGTCGAGAAGGAGGAGGATGGAGTAGTGTCACTTGGATTTGGCATTTAGTAGGTCGTTGGTGACTTTGGTCAGGGCAGTTTCAGTCGAGTGATGCGGTCGGAAGCCAGATTGCAGGCGGTCGAAGAGGGTGCAGGAGGAAAGGTGGGAGGACAGTTCAAGGTGGACATGTTGTTCTAGTAGTTTTGAGGCAAAGGGGAGGAGTGATATGGGGCGGTAGCTAGTCAGAGAGGAAGGGTCAAGGGAGGGCTTTTTGAGGATGGGTGTGATTGCGGCATGTTTGAAACATGAGGGGAAGACACCGGTTGTTAGTGACAGATTGAAGAGGTGGGTTAGGGTTGGGATGAAGACTGTGATAAGGTTAGTGATGAGGTGGGATGGGACTGGGTCAAGTTCGCAGGTGGTGAGGTGTGATTTGGAGAGTAAAGAGGAGACTTGACCTTCTGTAATGGTGGAGAAGTGGGGTTTGGAGGAGGAGGGTTGAATAGATATGAGGAGGGCTTGTGTGGACTTTAGGCAAAAATTTTGTCTGATGGTGTCAATCTTCTGCTTGAAGAATGAGGCACAGTCGTCGGCTGAGATGAGAGCAGAGGGAGGAGGTGCTGGGGGACGAAGGAGAGAGTTGAAAGTGTTAAATAGCTGTTTAGGGTTGTGAGATAGGGAGGATATGAGAGATGAGAAGTAGGTTTGTTTTGCTGTAGTGAGTGCGGACTTGAAATTAGTGAGGGATTGCTTGAATGCGATGAAGTGCTCGATGGAGTGAGACCTTTTCCATCTCGGCTCCGCAACCCTGGAAGCCCGGCGCAGTTCTTTAGTAAGTTTAGTGTGCCAGGGTTGCCTGTTGAATGTGCCAGATGTGGTGTGTGTGAGAGGGGCGATCGAGTCAAGAGCTGCAGCTATTGTGGTGTTATATGAAGCAGCAGCAACGTCTGCATCGTGTAAGGAATTTATGTCTGTAAGAGGGAGGAAGGATTCAGAGAGTGAGTGTAAGTCAAGGTGTTTGAGATTTCTGCGAGGGTATGCAAGTTTATGGAGTGGGGATTGTTGCCCCCGGGGAGGAGAGAGAAGAGAATGTAAGTAGGCTGTGATCAGAGAGAGGGAGAGGTGAGTTAGAGAGGTTAGATAGGGAACAGAGGCGGGTGAAGATGAGGTCCAGTGTGTGGCCATCTTTGTGGGTGGGTGTGGAAGACCATTGAGTGAGTCCGAAGGAGGAAGTGAGAGATATGAACTTAGAGACAGACGAGTGGGAAGTGTTAATGGGGATGTTGAAGTCACTCATTATGATACTGGGGATGTCAGTGGAGAGGAAGTGAAGCAGCCAGGTGGTGAAGTGTTTTAAGAAGGTGGTGGCTTGCCCTGGGGGTCGGTAAACGACGGGCAGTTGGAGGTTGGAGGGGGAATAGATGCGCACACAGTGCACCTCAAAAGAGGGGAGTGTAACGGAGGGTGGCAGTGGGATTTGGGTGAAAGCGCAGTGTTCTGATAGGAGAAAACCTATGCCTCCACCTTGTTTGCCATTGGGGCGGGGGGTGTGGGAAAGGTGGAATCCGCCATATGAAAGTGCAGCTGGGGAGGCTGTGTCAGAGGGGGTGAGCCAGGTTTCAGTGATGGCGAGGAAGGAAAGTTAATTTGTAATGAAAAGATCGTGGATGAACGAAAGTTTGTTGCAGACAGAGAGAGCGTTCCATATAGCTCCTGTTAGAGCAACTAAGGGAGTGGGGATTGGTTGGATGGGTATGAGGTTAGAAGGGTTGTGAAAGTTTGTGGAAGGTCGTGGATAGGAGGAAGAAGTAACTGTGGGGATATGGCGAGGAGGACCAGGATTTGGAGAGATATCTCCAGCATTGAGGAGGAGCAGAGAAAGTGTTAGCAGGTGGGAGCAAGAGAGAGCATGAGGTGGCTGTCTGTATTTGGAGATCCAAGATTGAATGTTTAGGAATAATTTGGAGGAGGAGGTGAGATGAATGGGGAGGATGGAGGGAGAGATGAATAGATTCTTACTAGGTGTAGGGATTTGAGGGGTTACTAGAAAGTTGAGGACTATAGAGGAAAAAGTGAGAGCTAACAGAAACATAGTTAAAAGAGAGTAAGTGGTTAAAGTTTTCGTTACCTGACTCCTGCCCTGACTAACTGCCTCTGAAATAATTGCCACTTATCTCCGAAGCTACTTTGCACAAGAAGATGCGTGCACACCCCTTCACGCGTGCACCCCTTACAGAGCTTCTAAATATATAGGGCACATTAAACTATCAGGTGAAGGGCATTGTGGGAGCTGCATAAGGCTAAATTAGCAGCAGGTCGTCTCACCAGGAGATGGCTGGGTGATCAAACACAGAGCTAGGACTCTAGTCTCTGCAGTTTAGCACCTCTAAAAATCAGATAAGATCTATAGTGGGGAAGGGACAGACATATGTGGGTATTGAATGGAGTGGGACAGATAAAGCAGAGAAGTTATGCAGAGCATGTACCAGTGAGGTGAATCAGCAAAGCAGAGCATTAGATTACAGCAGACACAGCAAGCAGAGAAGTTATGCAGAGCATGTACCAGTGAGGTGAATCAGCAAAGCAGAGCATTAGATTACAGCAGACACAGCAAGCAGAGCAGTTATGCAGAGCATGTACCAGTTAGGTTATTCCACTGCGACCTCCACCACTCTTCCAAGGGGCATTGATAATGTCTTTTTATTCCACTGAGACCTCCGTCACTCTTCCAAAGGGCATTGATATTGTCTTTTATTCCACTGTAACCTCCAACACTGTTCTAAGGGGCATTAAAACCGTCTTGTTAAGCTACTGTGACCTCCACGTCTCTTCCACAGGGCATTGTTATTGTCTTTTTATTCCACTGCGACCTCCACCACTCTGCCAAGGGGCATTAAAACCGTCTTGTTAAGCTACTGTGATGTCCACGTCTCTTCCACGGGGCATTGATATTGTCTTTTTATTCCACTGTAACCTCCACCACTCTTCCAAGAGGCATTGATATTGTCTTTTTATTCCACTGTAACCTCCATCACTCTTCCAAGGGGCATTGATATTGTCTTTTTATTCCACTGCGACCTCCACCACTCTTCCAAGGTTCATTGATATTGTCTTTTTAATCCACTGCGACCTCCACCACTCTTCCAAGGGGCATTAAAACCGTCTTGTTAAGCTACTGTGACCTCCTTGTCTCTTCCAAGGGGCACTAAAACCGTTTGGTTAAACCACTCTTTACTCCACAGCTCTTCCAAGGTGCATTAATATTGTCTTTTTATTTCACTGTAACTTCCACCACTCTTTCAAGGGGCATTGATATTGTCTCTGTTTTCCACTGCGACCTCCACCACTCTTCCAATGGGCTTTGATGTTGTCTTTCTAATCCACTGCGACCTCCACCACTCTTCCAATGGGCATTTAAACCATCTTGTTATGCTACTGTGACCTCCACGTCCCTTCCACGGGACATTGATATTGTCTTTTTATTTCATTGCGACCTCCACCTCTCTTCCAAGGTGCATTAAAACCGTCTTGTTAAGCTACTGTGACCTACAAGTCTCTTCCAAGGGGCATTAAAACCGTCTGGTTAAACCGCTCTGAGCTCCACGGCTCTTCCAAGGGGCATTGACAATGTCTTTTTATTCCATTGTAACCTTCTGCACTCTACCAAGTGCATTGATATTGTCTTTTTATTTCTCTGCGACGTCCACGACTCTTCCAAGGGGCATTAAAACCATCTTGTTAAGCTTCTGTGACCTCCAAGTTTCTTACACAGGGCATTGATATTGTCTTTTTATTCCACTGTAACCTCCACCACTCTTCCAAGGGGCATTGATATTGTCTTTTTATTCCACTGTAACCTCCACCAATCTTCCAAGGGTCATTGATATTATCTTTTTATTCCACTGCGACCTCCACCACTCTTCTAAAGGGCATTGATATTGTCTTTTAAATCCACAACGATTTCCACCTCTCTTCCAAGGGGCATTAAAACAGTCTTGTTAAGCTACTGTGACCTCCTCGTCTCTTCCAAGGGGCATTAAAACCATCTGGCTAAACACTCTGAACTCCACAGCTCTTACAAGAGGCATTGATATGTCTTTTTATTCGACTGTAACATCCACCACTCTTCCAAGCGGCATTGATATTGTCTTTTGATTCAACTGCGACCTCCACCACTCTTCCAAGGGGCATTGATATTGTCTTTTTAATCAACTGCGACCTCCACCTCTCTTCCAAGGTGCATTAAAACCGTCTTGTGAAGCTACTGTGTCCTCCACGTCGCTTCCACGGGGCATTGATATTGTCTTTTTATTCCACTGCGTCCTCCACCACTATTCCAAGGGGTACTGATATTGTCTTTTTAATCCACTGCGAACTCCACCTCTCTTCCAAGGGGCATTAAAACTGTCTTGTTATGCTACTGTGACGTCGACTTCTCTTCCAAGGGGCATTAAAACCATCTGGTTAAACCACTCTGAACTCCACAGCTCTTCCAAGGGGCATTTGCATTGTCTTTTTATTCCACTCTTACCTCCACCTCTTTTCCAAGGCGCATTGACATTGTCTTTTTATTCCACTGTGACCTCCACCATTCTTCCAAGGGGCATTAAAACCATATTGTTAAGCTACAGTGACCTCCACATCTCTTCCATGGGGCATTGATATTGTCTTTTTATTCTACTGTAACCTCCACCAATCTTCCAAGGGTCATTGATATTGTTTTTTTATTCCACTGCGACCTCCACCACTCTTCCAAGGGGCATTAAAACCGTCTAGTTAAGTTACTGTGACCTCCACGTCTCTTCCAAGGAGCGTTAAAACCTTCGGGTTATACCACTCTGTACTCCACAGCTCTTCCAAGGGGCATTATTATTGTCTTTTTATTCCACTATAACCTCCACCACTCTTCCAAGGGGCATTGATATTGTCTTTTTATTCCACTGCGACCTCCACCAGTCCTCCAAGAGGCATTAAGACGGTCTTGTTAAGCTACTGTGACCTCCACGTCTCTTCCACGGGGCATTGAATTTGTCTTTTTATTCCACTGTAACCTCCACCACTCGTCCAAGGGGCATTGATATTGTCTTTTTATTCCACTGCGACCTCCACCAGTCTTCCAAGGGGCATTGATAATGTCTTTTTTAGTGTTGAGCCACCCCCGTAGTGTTCGAGTTCGGTTCGTCGAACACCTTCGAACACCGTTAAAACCAATGGCAGGCAAACAAAAACACATAGAAACACATAGAAAACACCTTCAAAGTTGTCCAAAAGCTGACAAACTGCTCAGAAGACATACAGTGCCTACAAATAGTATTCAACCCCCTGCAGATTTAGCTGGTTGACACATGCGGAATTAACTTGGCATTGTGACATTTGTACTGTAGATCAGCCTGGAAGTATTAAGAAGTAGTTCAGGCACCAAGAATAATGAGCTTCACATGTGTGGATTAAAGATCTCTTTTGCCAGCCTTTTCTGACAATTTAAGACCCTCCCCAAACTTGTGAACAGCACTCAGACATGGTCAACATGGGAAAGACAAAGGAGCATTCCAAGGCCATCAGAGACAAGATCGTGGAAGGTCACAAGGCTGGCAAGGGGTACAAAACCCTTTCCAAGGAGTTGGGCCTACCTGTCTCCACTGTTGGGAGCATCATCCGTAAGTGGAAGGCTTATGGAACTACTGTTAGCCTTCCACGGCCTGGACAGCCTTTGAAAGTGTCCTCCCGTGCCGAGGCCAGGCTTGTCCGAAGAGTCAATTCTAACCCAAGGCCAACAAGGAAGGAGCTCCGGGAAGATCTCATGGCAGTGGGGACATTGGTTTCAGTCAATACCATAAGTAACGTACTCCACCGCAATGGTCTCCGTTCCAGACGAGCCTGTATGGTACCTTTACTTTCAAAGCGTCATGTCAAGGCTCGTCTACAGTTTGCTCATGATCACTTGGAGGACTCTGAGACAGACTGGTTCAAGGTTCTATGATCTGATGAGACCAAGATCGAGATCTTTGGTGCCAACCACACACGTGACGTTTGGAGACTGGATGGCACTGCATACGACCCCAAGAATACCATCCCTACAGTCAAGCATGGTGGTGGCAGCATCATGCTGTGGGGCTGTTTCTCAGCCAAGGGGCCTGGCCATCTGGTCCGCATCCATGGGAAGATGGATAGCACAGCCTACCTGGAGATTTTGGCCAAGAACCTCCGCTCCTCCATCAAGGATCTTAAGATGGGTCGTAATTTCATCTTCCAACAAGACAACGACCCAAAGCACACAGCCAAGAAAACCAAGGCCTGGTTCAAGAGGGAAAAAGTCAAGGTGTTGGAGTGGCCTAGTCAGTCTCCTGACCTTAACCCAATTGAAAACTTGTGGAAGGAGCTCAAGAATAAAGTCCACATGAGACACCCAAAGAACCTAGATAACTTGGAGAAGATCTGCATGGAGGAGTGGGCCAAGATAACTCCACAGACCTGTGCCGGCCTGATCAGGTCTTATAAAAGACGATTATCAGCTGTAATTGCAAACAAGGGTTATTCCACAAAATATTAAACATAGGGGTTGTATAATAATTGACCCACACTTTTATGTTTAAAATTTAATAAAATTCAACTGAGCAGCATAACTTTTTGGTTTGTAAGATTTATGCTTCTGTTCATAAAACCTACTCTCGTTTGCAGTTTGAAGGCTCTAACTTATTTGCATCTTATCAAACCAGCTAAATCTGCAGGGGGTTGAATACTACTTGTAGGCACTGTAACTAACACATGGAAAAGTGACAAGTACATATAGTCATGCGGAAAGAAAAGAGGTGGAGTAGTAAAAGGAGGGGGAGACACAGATATAGGCATGTCATGCCCTTCTAAAATCCAAAAAGTGATAAGCCGACACGGCCATTCCTGCCGTGCCACCTCCGTGTCGCCGGGTTTGTGCCAGAGCCGCGGTGGACCCTGACGGCTAGCTCCCCTCTCCCAATACTGGTGCCTGTCATCTGGTTGGTCGACCCCCCCCCGCGGGGGGGGGAGTAACATCTGAAGAAGAAAGACCATCTTCCAGCCAAACTTACATGTCAATTTCTTTTCGTGGACAATGTGATACGATCCCTTTGTTACGGACACGCCCATTGCTACAAATTCCAGATGAGGCACAAAAACAGCAGGTTCTTCACCGGATATCAAGTGCTCCTTCAAGTGGGCTCTCCTCCACCTCAATTTCAACATCACAAATACTCCAGTCCTCAGAGGTGTCACCCCAATCGCACTTGCTTGCTCACAGCTCCCAAGTGTCCAGCTGCCCGTCTGAGTATGGGGTAACACAGATGGTTGAGTCTGCAGAGCTGTTTACTCATACTATAGCCTCGGAAACGGAGGTCTGCTCCAGAGCTTCTGTTAATCCAGATGAGGAAATGATCTGCACTGATGCCCAGAATCTTTATAAGTCGGATCCAGGACCAGATGAAGAAGGTTCTGAGCATAATGTAGACCCTCGTTCCCAAACTGTAGCTCCTGTTGGTGGAGACAATGATGAAGATGATGATGAGACTCAAATACCTGATTGGAGCGACAACTTGACTTTTCGGTCAGGGCAGGAAGAGGTTGGCTTTGAGGACGACGGGTGTGATAACACACAGGGTGATGATGACAAGGTTGGAGATCCCACTTACTGTCAACCCACAGTCAGCCAGTCGATGAGGTCACCCGGGCCTTTGCATGGCCTTGGGGATGTCGCGGTGGTCGGCTCCCTGGCCCGTACCCTGGGGTCACTCTTTAAAAGGGTGGATAATTGTTAATTTTATAAGAGTTCGTGACGCCACCTGTGGTATCTGGTGAGAAGCACCAGCGCTGCAGCAGTCCACTGAGGCCCGTGATAAGGCAGCTCGATGGTATAGCTCCCCACAGGTGGAGCTAGGTCTCAGGGCAGCGTATGCAGGGGGAATGCAGGACAGGCGAGACCCAGCTGGGTCAGAGCAAGAACGGGAACGGACACGGTAGTCACTTCAGTACCTTTTAGTGGAGGAAATTCAGGCACATCCCGGAGCACTGTAGGGTGAAGGGTGCATATCAGGATCCTCCCCAATGAGCGGGTGTAGGGCCTCCTGTTTCCTTCCTCTGCGTAGTAAGTTTCTGACCTGCCTGGAGCTAGGTCTAACTTTGTCTCTGTCCAACGCTGGCTGACCTTGTGGTAGGGCCTTCTCTTGGAGTTCACGCTCCCAGTATGCGGGGCCTAAGCGTCTCCTGGCTCTGTTACGTATCAGCACCTTAGCGATCCTGGGACTTGTAGTTCTCCAGGGATTCCGGTTATTCCTTACTGGGTCATAGAGATCCCGGTAAGCTCGGATCCGGTGTCCGGTAAATGCTTCGGGGTGAGCAGGTTAAGCTCCTCTGCCCCCTATGTACTAACTCGCCACTCGCCTTCGGCCTACTCGGGCCCTCACTAGGCTATACACACTAACGGCAGCTTGCCGCGCTTCACCGATCTTATGGCGCCGGCACACCTTAAGCTCTATCTGGGCTCCCTGAATCTAGCTAGCAGGAGCCTCATGCTCCACTGCTGAACTATTAACTGAGTTCTCTAGACTAGACTGAGCTCCACTGCAGACTGAGCTCTCTTAGGCTTCTCTACTGCAGGGACTCTTCAGAGGAACTGAACTGCCTAGCTCCACCTTCCCTATTTATATCCCTAACGGGCTCCCTCTGCTGGTCTGAGGTGGAAGGTGGAGATGTGTGAATGTTTATGGGGGCCTCTTGTGGAGGATTCCATCAATACACTCTTCTAGGATCTGTGATACCAAGCGCAGCGGGGCGTCACAGATGCTATTGACGACGAGGTTAGGTTGCGCCTTCCTGGACAGAGATGGAGTACTGGCAGCACGTCAACAACTGCATCCTCAACCACAACTCTGCCTCTGACCACAAGTCGTAGTGGCTCTTCAGGTCGCATGGGCTCTAAGCCTTGCATAGCCTGGGCATTTATTCAGATCGATAAGGATGACCCAACTCGTGTTATCTGTAATATTTGTCACCAAAAGCTAAATAGAGGCCAAAAAATCCATAGTTTGAGTACTTCATGCATGTACCGTCACATGGATATGAAGCATAAGTTGCAGTGGGTAGCTCACTGTGCTACAATGCGGCCTAGCAGGCTGGGCCAACCACCGTCTGCCCCATCTTGTGCATCTGTGGCCTCTTCATCCTCTGTGACTGGGGGGACAGCAGTCACACATGTTTTTGGACACAGACCTGCCACCTCTTTACCTGCAACAGCCAGTGTGATTGGCAGGTCGTCAGTTCATTGGGAAGTGGAAACACCTGCTGGTGTTGAGCGCTCTCTGACATCGAGAGCACCACCTTTGGATCAAGGCAACCTAACATGTCCGCCTGCATCTTCCTCACAGACCGGCAGTTTGCCGGGGACACCCTACTCAACCCCGTCAAAGCACAACAGCCAGCCCTCGGTCCCTCAGATGTGGAAAAGTAAAAGACCATTTTCTCCTAGCCATGAGAAAGCTAAGAGGTTGAATTTCACCATCTGCAAGCTGTTGGCTACAGAAATGCTGTCTTTCCGCCTGGAGGACACAGTGGATTTTCGAGACCTTATGTCCGTCGCAGTGCCCCAGTACCAGATGCCTAGTCGGCACTACTTCTCCAAGAAAGGTGTGCCTGCGCTCCACCAGCATGTCGCACACAACATCACCGCTTCTTTGAGAAACTCTGTGTGTGACAGGGTGCATTTCACCACAGACACTTGGACGAGTAGGCATGGACAGGGGAGTTACATGTTGCTGACTGGGCACTGGGTAACTATGGTGACAGCAGGACAAGGGGCTGCTGTCCAAGTCTTACCGTCCCCACGAGTTTTGCGTCAATCCTCTTTATCTCGAAGTTACTCCACTGCTTCTGCCTCCTCAACCTCCTCTCGGTCCTCCACCTGCACCCAAAGCCTGTCTGGTAATGCCACCTTCTTTCTAACTGCACAGAAGGAATCCTGCACACCTCCTTACTATGCTGGCAGCAAGGCTCAACGGCATCAGTGTTTACTTTGAAATGTCTGGGAAATGTGAGTCACACAGCTGAGGACTTGTGGTCAGCTCTGGAGACCCAGTTTCATGAATGGTTGTCTCCACTGGACCTGCAACCAGGGAAGGCCGTGTGCGACAATGCTGCAAACCTGGGTGCGGCCCTTCGCCGGGGCAATGTCACACACGTGCCTTGTATGGCTCACGTGTTGAACCTGGTTGTCCATAAATTTTTAGCCCACTATCCCAGACTAGATGGCCTTCTGCAGAGGGCACAGTCGCTGTGTGCTCACTTCCGCCGTTCGCATCCCACAGCTCAACGACTTACATCTCTACAGAAGTCGTTGGGCCTGACAGTTCACTGGCTGAAATGCGATGTGCCGACATGGTGGAATTCAACTCTGCACATGTTGCAGCGACTGTGGCAGCACCGACAAGCCCTGGTGCAATACATTCTGACGTATAGCCTGGGCCAACGAGATCCAGAGGTGGGGCAAATCACGCTGCCGGAGTGTTCTCAGATCAGGGACCTATGAAGTTGACGCGCCCCCTGGGCCGTGGGGTACCCTGAGCCGGGCCGGTAGACGCTGGGGGTTGTAGTCACTGTGGCGGTGACCCGGTCCGTGACCCAGGGTGGTCAATCCAACGGTAATTTGTATATATGGATTTTATAATGTCCGACTACGCCACCTGTGGAGTGCGGCCAAAGGGGCCGCCACTGCGGAACAGTCCTCTGAAGCTGGTGGTTTTGCAGCAATGGTTTTATTACTCACCACAGGAAGAGTGTAGCTTCAGGGCAGTGTGGGTGGATGATGGTGGTTGTAGTGCAGGGAGTCAGTAATGAACACAGAGTCCGTGTGATGCAGTCCCAAGATCTTTACTCACAGTTGTTGCAGCCCAGATTACAGGTACCAGAGAAATCTCATCCGTCGTGCTGTGCGTACTCAGTGAGGGGCTCAGTCCACCCCCAGATAGCTCCGGAGTACTTAGCAGGACCCCCTTCTGTGTGTCCTTTCTCTGGCCTTCTCCCTGCACCTCACACCCAGTGACACTTCTATCCGGTATCCTCCGGCCTTGGCGGGCGACTTGTGTTCCGTCCCCTGGGTCCTATGTGGCTACCTTCTTAGTGAGACTGGTGTGGACTTTTGCCTGCAGTACATGAAATGCTGCAGCCTCCGGTTTCTAGTTGAGCCTTGCTGTTTCTCCTCTAGTTGAGGGACCGGTTCCCCTTATCTGGCCTGACCCCTCTACCTCCTGGTAGCAGCGGGAGTACGGGTGGCCTTCTGCACGGCCCATAGCCTTAGGGTCCCTTCGGTTCCTGGAGCCTCCCTGCTCCCACTCCTCTCTTCTCTCCTTCAGTCCTGGGCCTCCCAGGCTAGGCCCGCCTTTGGAGCAGAGCTCATGCCGAGCCTCTGCTCCTGTCACCTTTCCTCCTCTGACTGGCTTGCTCTTTCTAAGATGGCTTCCTATTTATACTCTCCCTGTCATGTGCTCCCTTAAGCTGCTCCCCTTAGCACCCACTACATAGGACCCTCCCACCAGCTAGGGACCTGGGACTGTGCTCTCCCTTAGGAGCAATCTCGCCCTACCCCCAGTGCGGGTATGTGTTGGATGCAGGTGTTAGGGTCCCGAGCCATACGCCTTCCTTACCTGAGGGTGAGATACCACACCTCTGGGTGAGATGCAGTAACTCTGTGGCGACTGAACCCTCAGAGGAGCCACACACCCTTCTGCACAGTTTTGAAAAGGCGACGAAGATGTTTAGTGCTGACGACGATGCCATTATCAGCATGACTATTCCGGTGATTTACGTGCTGGAGCACACATTAAACAGAATTCAGAGTCAGGTGGTGGGACAAGAGAAGGTGGAGGAAGTAGAGGAGGAGTCGTATGCGGAAGGGATAACATCTCCAAGGTCCAGACGGTTGGCAGCACCAAGGCGGCAGGCATGGGAGGGTGGGGGAGAGGGAATAACCAGGGCGCATGGTAGCAGCCAAACTGTTGAGGAAGGTGCAGGAGCCGATGAAGAAGTGGAGGATGAACTGGGCATGGAAGACTCATCATATGAGGGAGACCTTGATCACATTTCTGTTGTGCGAGGTTGGGGGGAGAGGGCAGAGGAAGGAAGCATGATTCTTACCTCGCTACCAACACAACAAGGACTTGGTCCTCCTGGATGCGCAAGACACATGAGTGCCTTCTTGCTGCACTACCTGCAACATGACCCTCAGATTGCAGAATTCGAAGTAATCCCGACTACTGGGTTGCCACACTCTTAGATCCCCGGTACAAAAGTAAATTTGTCGAAATAATTCCTGCCGTAAAAAGGGATTGACGCATGCAGGAGTATCTGCAGACGCTGTTGCAGAATCTTATATGTGCTTTTCCACAAAACACCAGTGGTGCACGAAGTGAATCTCACAGTTCTAACTTGCCAACCGTGGGACTGTCGAGTCTTCATCACTCAAACCGTAACAGTAACACAGTATCTGCTGGTAACAGCAATTTTGTGTAATCGTTTCACCACTTTTTTAGACCATCCTTTGCAAGGCCACAGGAGACAAGAAGTCTGACACATAGTCAATGCCTAGAGAGGATGGTGCAGGAGTATCTCCAAGTGAACATCGAAGCCATGACTGTGTCACTGGACCCTTGCTCATTTTGGTATTCCAATCTGGAAAAATGGCCGGAGCTCGCCACTCACGCCTTGGAGATCTTGTCATGCCCTGCAGCCAGTGTTCTCTCTGAACGTGTGTTCAGCGCTGCAGATGGTGTGCTGACAGATAAGCGCACGCGGCTGTCCACTGAGAATGTAGACAGACTCACGTTCATAAAGATGAACAAATCATGGATTCGCAAGGACTTTTCTAACCCTGTGCTATCCTTGGGAGACTAAAAGCTTGAGGATTTGGTAATATCACATCACCAACCGTTTTAAGCAACTGTGGGGCAATTGATGCCACTTAACCCTAGAACGCATGACCATAAAAATTTACACTTTCATATACCTGGGGCCTTTTAGGCCCGTGTGCAAATAACATGGAATAACTCAAACTCAAATGACAAACAACTATATACATGAAGAATACCTAGAGTTTCAAAATTCTAACTAAAGTAGTCTTGCAGAAAATAGAAAACAATTACTGCGAGGCCCCAGGTATGCGTTCTAGGGTTAAGTGGTGTCTGTGCCACAATTTTGGGAAAAAATGGAGACTCTTTTTGGAGTCCCCTTGCTGTGTCTTACGTGACGTTGGCATCGTCAATTCCAGGTGGGTTGGGTCGCCCCCCCCCCCTTTTAACTGTAAGAAACTACATACACTATGGCTTGGGGTAACACAGATGGTTGAGTCTGAAGAGCTGTTTACTCAGAGGTCTGCTCCAAATCTTCAGTGTCTGCTAGTCAGCATAGAATTTTTAACTGCATCTAGCCTAGGCAATACTTTGTGCGTAGCAGCCCAGCTGCGAAGCAAGCTACACAGCCTGTGTATCTAATAAGAATTTTTAAATGCATCTAGCCTAGGCAGACTGTGGTGACCCCCAACCAAACCCAGACTCTCAGCCCCCCTACCGCCCCCCTTTCCTTGACAATACAATAATGTAACTCTTACAACTGGATGGGTGAGGATCGGTCACAGGTTTATTAACTCTTTATACTCATTCCATTAGAAAGGCATCTTATTTCTAATTAATTCAGCTTGTTGCAGCATGCCCTGGGTCTCCACTCCGGCAACTTGGCCAACAAGTGTAACTCTCCGACATGTCCCTTCTATTTCCAGGCCACGGAGGATCCTGCGTACTCGTATGCAGGACTCTGACCTCCACCCATCACTCTTAACGCTTGTTCCACTCCGTCCTGGAGTCCTAACTGGAATATGTCCAGTCCAATATCCATTAAGTGAACACCGTCGGGCCGTATGAGGCCTGCTTTATCTCCTTCCAGTTGTCGGTGTCGTACCACTACACCGCCTCTGTCTCTTCTAAATTTTGCCATCCGAATATTTATTACCCGCCTTGTCCGTTCGCTGGCCGTGATGTCTCGCGCACCTTGCCATACCACTATCGGCACAATCTCTGACCATACTATAGCTAGTTTTGTGAAAAATTCTCTGAAGCGCTCAGTGTCTAGTTTCATTATTGCCATTAGTTATGAGCTCTTGTGATGACCTAGGTTGTTTCCTCAGGCCTGTATAACTAAGATGACCGGACATCTTGCCTCTCTCCCTACCTTGATTACCTCCATTAGTACCTGTGGCCATAGCAGGCCTCTAATACCTCTCCAGTTGAAATATGTGTTAAGAAACTCTAATTTCCTCCCGCCTGGGGGGACTTTCGCCCTTTTTTCTGCCCAATATATATACGAGTGGCCTATCACCCACACTGTTGGCTTAGCGTCACCTGTAAAAGAAGCAAACCACGTTAGGATAACAAGTCCGGTCTTATGTATCTTGCCAAACACGTGGATCGCCATCTCCCTATCCTCTGAACTTCCGTTTCTGACAGTCCTGCTCTTGCTGCTTCCGTGGCCGTGCCTATGCGGAATGAGTGTGTCCCGTAATCTTTGGGGTGGTTCCCTGCCGATGTTATGCATTTATTAAATATAGCTTGGAACTGGTATCTTGATAATGGGTTCCATCTATGTGTGATAGGAAGAAATTACTGTGTGATCTGATGGTTAGATATGTTTTTACTATTGTTGCCCGACTCAGTGTACCGTTTGTGGGTTGTAGAAGTACCCAAGTGCCCCTGCCCGCTGGAACCGTTTTCGATTTGTGTATGCGTAGACGTATTGCATTATTGGCTATGACTACGTCCTGGTGTAATAAGCCTCCACTTGTGGTAATTTTGGATTGAGGGACTAATTCGCTTATGCATAGCGCCCCGAAGAAGGCGATGACAAATGCAGTAGACAGTAGTGTTGCTTCAAATTGTGAGTGTCATGTTAATTGTGTTAGGGATATGATGTGAGAAATCAGTTTTAGTGACACGGGACGGGACGTCTACACTCCTGACTTGGCTGACCCCTTTTCCACCCTTTTATGGATTGTCTGATGATGAATCTTTGTCACATCTCCCCAATTCAGTAGTTGGAAGTGAAATGCTACTCCGGTCAGACACCGCTGCGCTGACGCCCCTGATATGCCCCTCATCATTAGCTGGTGGAGAAATTCTATGGTGACTTGTGATCTGGCTTGTTCACATTGGTCAACCCGTCTGCCTGCTACTAGTCGTGTCCACTCTTCCCATGCCTTACCGTATGCTTGCCACGTCGACGGGGCAACTGACGCTCTGATTAATGGCATCAACTATTCGCCACTAGATCCCATAGGGAAGGTGGGCAACTGTTGCCTGATGGGTGGGCGTTGTGGAAGAGCTCTGTGAAAATCTGCCAACTGAATTGTTATAAAGCGTTAGCAGCAGCTTTAGACCCCTCAGCATAGTGGCTAGCGCGGACCCATACATTGTGTTTTAGGCACAGGAATGCTAGCCTGGGTAGTAGGCCTAACACTGGGAGAGACGATGATGCCATCTTATTAATGCAGTGCGCTAGGCTGGTGTTTTTTGCTATGAAGAGTATATTTTTGTTCCAGGAGCGCGACCCATATTTCTATTGCTACCACTATTGGGAAGAAAAATTATTTTAAGGGCTAGATGCAGCGAAAAATTATTATTAATTTAAAAGCTGGTGGAGCTTGGTATAGATGGCCTAATACAATGAGTCCCACACACTGCTAGAAGGCCAAATATTTTTTCAGAGGTAGATGCAGAAAAAAATTATATTCAGTTTGCAACCTGATGGAGGTCAGTATAGATGGACTAATAAAACAAGTCCCACACACTGATAGAAGGCCAAATATTTTTTCAGAGCTAGATGCAGAAAAAAAATATAATGAATTTGCAAACTGATGGAGGTCAGTATAGATGGACTAATAGAACAAGTCCCACACACTGCTAGAAGCCGAAATATTTTTTCAGAGCTAGATGCAGAAAAAAATTATATTGAATTTGCAACCTGATGGAGGTCAGTATAGATGGACTAATAGAACAAGTCCCACACACAGCTAGAAGCCGAAATATTTTTTCAGAGCTAGATGCAGAAAAAAATTATATTCAATTTGCAACCTGATGGAGGTCAGTATAGATGGACTAATAGAACAAGCCCCACACACTGCTACAAGCTGAAATATTTTTTCAGAGCTAGATGCAGAAAAAAATTATATTGAATTTGCAACCTGGTGGAGGTCAGTATAGATGGACTAATAGAACAAGTCCCACACACAGCTAGAAGCCCAAATATTTTTTCAGAGGTAGATGCAGAAAAAAATTATATTCAGTTTGCAACCTGATGGAGGTCAGTATAGATGGACTAATAGAACAAGTCCCACACACTGCTAGAAGGCCAAATATTTTTTCAGAGCTAGATGCAGATAAAAATTATTTTTAATTTGCAACCTGATGGAGGTCAGTATAGATGGACTAATAGAACAAGTCCCATACACTGCTAGAAGGCCAAATATTTTTTCAGAGCTAGATGCAGAAAAATATTATATTCAATTTGCAACCTGATGGAGGTCAGTATAGATGGACTAATAGAACAAGTCCCACACACAGCTAGAAGCCCAAATATTTTTTCAGAGGTAGATGCAGAAAAAAATATATTCAGTTTGCAACCTGATGGAGGTCTGTATAGATGGATTAATAGAACAAGTCCCACACACAGCTAGAAGGCCAAATATTTTTTCAGAGCTAGATGCAGAAAAAAATTATATTCAATTTGCAACCTGATGGAGGTCAGTATAGATAGACTAATAGAACAAGTCCCACACACTGCTAGAAGCCCAAATATTTTTTCAGAGGTAGATGCAGAAAAAAATTATATTCAGTTTGCAACCTGATGGAGGTCAGCATAGATGGACTAATAGAGCAAGTCCCACACACTGCTAGAAGCCCAAATATTTTTTCAGAGGTAGATGCAGAAAAAAATTATATTCAGTTTGCAACCTGATGGAGGTCAGTATAGATGGACTAATAGAACAAGTCCCACACACTGCTAGAAGGCCAAATATTTTTTCAGAGCTAGATGCAGAAAAATATTATATTCAATTTGCAACCTGATGGAGGTCAGTATAGATGGACTAATAGAACAAGTTCCACACACAGCTAGAAGCCCAAATATTTTTTCAGAGGTAGATGCAGAAAAAAATTATATTCAGTTTGCAACCTGATGGAGGTCAGTATAGATGGACTAATAGAACAAGTCCCACACACTGCTAGAAGGCCAAATATTTTTTCAGAGCTAGATGCAGATAAAAATTATTTTGAATTTGCAACCTGATGGAGGTCAGTATAGGTGGACTAATAGAACAAGTCCCACACACTGCTAGAAGGCCAAATATTTTTTCAGAGCTAGATGCAGAAAAAAATTATATTCAATTTGCAACCTGATGGAGGTCAGTATAGATAGACTAATAGAACAAGTCCCACACACTGCTAGAAGCCCAAATATTTTTTCAGAGGTAGATGCAGAAAAAAATTATATTCAGTTTGCAACCTGATGGAGGTCAGCATAGATGGACTAATAGAGCAAGTCCCACACACTGCTAGAAGCCCAAATATTTTTTTAGAGGTAGATGCAGAAAAAAATTATATTCAGTTTGCAACCTGATGGAGGTCAGTATAGATGGACTAATAGAACAAGTCCCACACACTGCTAGAAGGCCAAATATTTTTTCAGAACTAGATGCAGAAAATTATTATATTCAATTTGCAACCTGATGGAGGTCAGCATAGATGGACTAATAGAACAAGTCCCACACACAGCTAGAAGCCCAAATATTTTTTCAGAGGTAGATGCAGAAAAAAATTATATTCAGTTTGCAACCTGATGGAGGTCAGTATAGATGGACTAATAGAACAAGTCCCACACACTGCTAGAAGGCCAAATATTTTTTCAGAGCTAGATGCAGATAAAAATTATTTTTAATTTGCAACCTGATGGAGGTCAGTATAGATGGACTAATAGAACAAGTCCCATACACTGCTAGAAGGCCAAATATTTTTTCAGAGCTAGATGCAGAAAAATATTATATTCAATTTGCAACCTGATGGAGGTCAGTATAGATGGACTAATAGAACAAGTCCCACACACAGCTAGAAGCCCAAATATTTTTTCAGAGGTAGATGCAGAAAAAAATATATTCAGTTTGCAACCTGATGGAGGTCTGTATAGATGGATTAATAGAACAAGTCCCACACACAGCTAGAAGGCCAAATATTTTTTCAGAGCTAGATGCAGAAAAAAATTATATTCAATTTGCAACCTGATGGAGGTCAGTATAGATAGACTAATAGAACAAGTCCCACACACTGCTAGAAGCCCAAATATTTTTTCAGAGGTAGATGCAGAAAAAAATTATATTCAGTTTGCAACCTGATGGAGGTCAGCATAGATGGACTAATAGAGCAAGTCCCACACACTGCTAGAAGCCCAAATATTTTTTCAGAGGTAGATGCAGAAAAAAATTATATTCAGTTTGCAACCTGATGGAGGTCAGTATAGATGGACTAATAGAACAAGTCCAACACACTGCTAGAAGGCCAAATATTTTTTCAGAACTAGATGCAGAAAATTATTATATTCAATTTGCAACCTGATGGAGGTCAGTATAGATGGACTAATAGAACAAGTCCCACACACAACTAGAAGCCCAAATATTTTTTCAGAGGTAGATGCAGAAAAAAATTATATTCAGTTTGCAACCTGATGGAGGTCAGTATAGATGGACTAATAGAACAAGTCCCACACACTGCTAGAAGGCCAAATATTTTTTCAGAGCTAGATGCAGATAAAAATTATTTTTAATTTGCAACCTGATGGAGGTCAGTATAGATGGACTAATAGAACAAGTCCCATACACTGCTAGAAGGCCAAATATTTTTTCAGAGCTAGATGCAGAAAAATATTATATTCAATTTGCAACCTGATGGAGGTCAGTATAGATGGACTAATAGAACAAGTCCCACACACAGCTAGAAGCCCAAATATTTTTTCAGAGGTAGATGCAGAAAAAAATATATTCAGTTTGCAACCTGATGGATGTCTGTATAGATGGATTAATAGAACAAGTCCCACACACAGCTAGAAGGCCAAATATTTTTTCAGAGCTAGATGCAGATAAAAATTATTTTTAATTTGCAACCTGATGGAGGTCAGTATAGATGGACTAATAGAACAAGTCCCACACACTGCTAGAAGGCCAAATATTTTTTCAGAGCTAGATGCAGATAAAAATTATTTTTAATTTGCAACCTGATGGAGGTCAGTATAGCTGGACTAATAGAACAAGTCCCACACACAGCTATAAGCCCAAATATTTTTTCAGAGGTAGATGCAGAAAAAAATTATATTGAATTTGCAACCTGATGGAGGTCAGTATAGATGGACTAATAGAACAAGTCCCACACACTGCTAGAAGGCCAAATATTTTTTCAGAGGTAGATGCAGAAAAAAATTATATTCGGTTTGCAACCTGATGGAGGTCAGTATAGATGGATTAATAGAACAAGTCCCACACACTGCTAGAAGGCCAAATATTTTTTCAGAGCTAGATGCAGAAAAAATTATATTCAATTTGCAACCTGATGGAGGTCAGTATAGATGGACAAATAGAACAAGTCCCACACACTGCTAGAAGGCCAAATATTTTTTCAGAGCTAGATGCAGAAAAAATTATATTCAATTTGCAACCTGATGGAGGTCAGTATAGATGGACAAATAGAACAAGTCCCACACACTGCTAGAAGGCCAAATATTTTTTCAGAGCTAGATGCAGAAAAAATTATATTCAATTTGCAACCTGATGGAGGTCAGTATAGATGGACTAATAGAATGATGCTATGCCGAAAAGGTTTTACTTCACTAGGTGCAGTAAAAAAATTGGTATTCTATACACAGGTGGTGTAGCTTGCAACACAGATAGGCTACTCCACTGACTAACACACTCTGCAATAGGCCAAAAAGGATTAGCTTTGCTAGATTCAGCCAAATGCTGTGAAAAAAACTTGCATAGCACTGGCATAGACCTGCCTGGCAAAAACTGATAGGAACTGATGTAACTTAGTCCTGAAAAGGACTGCAATTACAATTAGTCTTTACTCCCACAACCTATCTATTTAAGAGCACAGACCTGCCTGATAAAAGTCGTAGGAAATGCTGTAACCTAGTCCTTTAAAGGACTGCAGTCACACTCTTCCCTACTCCCAAGCTATCTGTAGATTTGTGCGAAAATTGGCTTGAAATTAACAAGGTATGGCACACACAGCAACAGCGGTGCCGTCTAACACGCAGCTGCAGCAGTGAGAAAATGGTGGCGACGGGGAAAATGGCTGGGTCTTATAGGGCAAGGACATGTGACATACACTGCCAATGACGCATGCCCTTGCTTGTGTGAAAAAAAGCACTTCGCTCCGTGTGTGCGCTGCTGATAGTCTGACAGATTGCACCTCCCCACTGTAAATGCGGGAAAGAGAAAAAAAATGGAGATCTTCATTATTCCTGCAGAGATCCATCCCCTGCCCCTCCCCCCGCCCCGCTGTACACTGAAACTGCGTATTAACTTTAATTTTCATCATTACTGAGAAAAAATCCAGTTATGATTTCGGTGCACGAACAGTTATCGAACATAACCTCGAACAGCCGAATTTTTTTCAAATCGTTCGTATTCGCCGAACGGCTCGAACACAGCCCAAAACAGTTCGAATTTGAGATTGGCGAACAGTTTGAGTCGAACAACGGTCATCTCTAGTCTTTTTATTACACTGCGACCTCCACCACTCTTCCAAGGCTCATTGATATTGTCTTTTTTATCCACTGAGACCTCCACCACTCTTCCAAGGGGCATTAAAACCGTCTTGTTAAGCTATTGTGACCTCCACCACTCTTCCAAGGGGAATTAAAACCATCAATTTAAACCACTGTGAACTCCACAGCTCTAGCAAGGGGCATTGATATTGTCTTTTTATTCCAATGTAACCTCAAGCACTCTTCCAAGGGGCATTGATATTTTCTTTTTATTCCACTGCAACTTGCACCTCTCTTCCAAGGGGCATTAAAACCGTCTTGTTAAGCTACTGTGACCTCCACGACTCTTTCACGGGGCATTGATATTGTCTTTTTATTCCACTGTAACCTCCACCACTCTTCCAAGGGGCATTGATATTGTCTTTTTATTCCACTGGGACCTTCACCACTCTTCCAAGTGGCATTGATATTGTTTTTTTAATCCACTGCGACCTCCACCACTCTTCCAAGGGGCATTAAAACCGTATTGTTAAGCTACTGTGACCTCCACGTCTCTTCCAAGCTGCATTAAAACCGTCAATTGAAACCACTCTGAACTCCACAGCTCTTGCAAGAGGCATTGATAATGACTTTTTACTCCACTGTAACCTACAGCTCTCTTTCAAGGAGCATTGATATTGTCTTTTTAATCCACTGTGGCCTCCACCACTCTTCCAAGAGGCATTAAAAACATCTTATTAAGCTACTATGACCTCCACGTCTCTTCCAAGACTCATTAAAACCATCTTGTTAAGCTACTGTGACCTCCACGTCTCTTCCAAGGGGCATTAAAACCGTCAATTTAAACCACTCTGAACTCCACAGCTCTTGCAAGAGGCATTGATATTGTCTTTTTTTTTCACTGTAACCTCCACCACTCTTCCAAGGGGCATTGATTTTGTCTTTTTAATCCACTGCGACCTCCATCACTCTTCCAAGAAGCATTAAAACCGTTTTGTTTAGCTACTGTGACCTCCACGTCTATTCCACGGTGCCTTAAAACCTTCTGGTTAAACCACTGTGAACTCCACAGCTCTTCCAAGGGGCATTGATATTGTCTTTTTATTCCTCTGTAAACTCCACCACTCTTCCAAGGGGCATTGATATTGTGTTTTTATTTTACTGCGACCTCCACCACTGTTCCAAGGGGCATTAATATAGTCTTTTTATTCCACTGCGACCTCCATCACTCTTCCAAGGGTCATTGATATTGTCTTTTTATTCCACTGTAACCTCCACCACTCTTCCAAGGGGCATTGATATTGTCTTTTTATTCCAATGCGACCTCCACATCTCTTCCAAGGGGAATTGATATTGTCTTTTTATTCCACTGCGACCTCCACTACTCTTCTAAGGGGCATTGATATTGTCTTTTTAATCCACTGCGAACTCCACCACTCTTCCAAGGGGCATTAAAACAGTCTTGATAAGCTACTGTGGTCTCCACGTCTCTTCCAAGGGGCATTAAACCGTCTGGTTAAACCACTCTGTTCTCCACAGCTCTTCCAAGAGGCATTGATATTGTCTTTTTATTCGACTGTAACCTCCACCACTCTTCCAAGGGGCATTGATATTGTCTGTGTTTTCCACTGCGACCTCCACCACTCTTCCAAGGGGCATTGATATTGTCTTTTTATTCCACTGCGACCTCCACGTCTCTTCCACAGGGCATTGTTATTGTCTTTTTATTCCACTGCGACCTCCACCACTCTGCTAAGAGGCATTAAAACAGTCTTGTTAACCTACTGTGACCTCCACGTCTCTTTCACAGGGCATTGTTATTGTCTTTTTATTCCACTGCGACCTTCACCACTCTTCCAAGGGGCATTGATATTGTCTTTTTATTCCAATGCGACCTCCACCACCCTTCCAAGGTTCATTGATATTGTCTTTTTAATTCATTGCGACCTCCACCACTCTTCCAAGGGTCATTAAAACCGTGTTGTTTACCTACTGTGACCTCCACGGCTTTTCCACAGGGCATTGTTATTGTCTTTTTATTCCACTGCGACCTCCATCACTCTGCTAAGAGGCATTAAAACAGTCTTGTTAACCTACTGTGACCTCCACGTCTCTTTCACAGGGCATTGTTATTGTCTTTTTATTCCACTGCGACCTTCACCACTCTTCCAAGGGGCATTGATATTGTCTTTTTATTCCAATGCGACTTCCACCACCCTTCCAAGGTTCATTGATATTGTCTTTTTAATTCATTGCGACCTCCACCACTCTTCCAAGGGGCATTAAAACCGTCTAGTTAAGTCACTGTGACCTCCATGTCTCTTCCAAGGGGCACTAAAACCATTTGGTTAAACACTCTGTACTCCACAGCTCTTCCAAGGGGCATTAAAACCGTCTAGTTAAACCGCTCTGAGCTCCACAGCTCTTCCAATGGGCATTGTCAATGTCTTTTTATTCCATTGTAACCTTCTGCACTCTTCCAAGTGCATTGATTTTGTCTTTTTATTCCTCTTCGACGTCCACGACTCTTCCAAGGGGCATTTAAACCGTCTTGTTAAGCTACTGTGACCTCCAAGTTTCTTACACAGGGCATTGATATTGTCTTTTTATTCCACTGTAACCTCTACCACTCTTCCAAGGGGCATTGATATTGTCTTTTTATTCCACTGCGACCTCCACCACTCTGCCGAGGGGCATTAAAACCGTCTTGTTAAGCTACTGTGATGTCCACATCTATTCCACGGGGCATTGATATTGTCTTTTTATTCCACTGTAACCTCTACCACTCTTCCAAGAGGCATTGATATTGTCTTTTTATTCCACTGCGACCTCCACCACTTTGCCGAGGGGCATTAAAACAGTCTTGTTAAGCCACTGTGAACTCCACTTCTCTTCCAAGGGGCATTAAAACCGTCAATTTAAACCACTCTCAACTCCACAGCACTTGTAAGGGGCTTTGATATTGTTTTTTATTCCACTGTAACCTCCAGCACTTTTCCAAGGGGCTTTGATATTGCCTGTTTATTCCACTGCGACTTTCACCTCTCTTCCAAGGGACATTAAAACCGTCTTGTTAAACTACTGTGACATCCACGTCTCTTTCACGGGGCATTGATATTGTCTTTTTATTCCACTGTAAACTCCACCACTCTTCCAAAGGGCATTGATATTGTCTTTTTATTGCACTGCCACCTCCACCACTCTTCCAAGGGGCATTGATATTGTATTTTTAATCCACTGCGACCTCCACCACTTTTTCAAGGGGCATTAAAAATGTCTTTTTAAGCTACTGTGACCTCCACGTCACTTCCAATGGGCATTAAAACCGTCTGGTTTAACTACTCTGAACTCCACTGCTCTTCCAAGGGGCATTGATATTGACTTTTTAATACACTGTTACCTCCACCACTCTTCCAAGAGGCATTGATATTGTTTTTTTATTGCACTGCGACCTCCACTACTCTTCCAAGGGGCATTGATATTGTCTTTTTATTCCACTGCGACCTCCACCACTCATCTAAGGGGCATTTATATAGTCTTTTTAATCAACTGCGACCTCCACCACTCTTCCAAGGGCCATTAAAACCGTGTTGTTAAGCTACTTTGACCTCCACGTCAATTCCATGGGGCATTAAAACCGTCAATTAAACCACTCTGAACTCCACAGCTCTTCCAAGGGGCATTGGTATTGCCTTTTTATTCCACTATAACCTCCACCACTCTTCCAAGGGGCATTAAAACTGTCTTGTTAAACTGCTGTAACCTCCATGTCTATTCCACGGGGCATTGATATTGTCTTTTTATTCCAATGTAAACTCCACCACTCTTCTAAGGGGCAGTGATATTGTCTTTTTAAACCACTGTGACCTCCACCACTCTTCCAAGAGGCATTAAAAACATCTTAATAAGCTACTATGACCTCCACGTCTCTTCCAAGGCTCATTAAATCCGTCTTGTTAAGCTACTGTGACCTCCACGTCTCTTCCAAGGGGCATTAAAACCGTCAATTTAAACCACTTTGAACTCCACAGCTCTTGCAAGAGGCATTGATATTGTCTTTTTATTCCACTGTAACCTCCACCACTCTTCCAAGGGGCATTGATTTTGTCTTCTTAAGCCACTGCGACCTCCATCACTCTTCCAAGAAGCATTAAAACCATTTTGTTTAGCTACTGTGACCTCCACGTCTATTCCACGGTGCCTTAAAACCTTCTGCTTAAACCACTGTGAACTCCACAGCTCTTCCAAGGGGCATTGATATTGTCTTTTTATTCCTCTGTAAACTCCACCACTCTTCCAAGGGGCATTGATATTGTCTTTTTATTTTACTGCGACCTCCACCGCTCTTCCAAGGGGCATTAATATTGTCTTTTTATTCCACTGCGACCTCCATCACTCTTCCAAGGGTCATTGATATTGTCTTTTTATTCCACTGTAACCTCCACCACTCTTCCAAGGGGCATTGATATTGTTTTTCTATTCCAATGCGACCTCCACATCTCTTCCAAGGGGAATTGATATTGTCTTTCTATTCCACTGCGACCTCCACCACTCTTCTAAGGGGCATTGATATTGTCTTTTTAATCAACTGCTACCTCCACCACTCTTCCAAGGGGCATTAAAACAGTCTTGATAAGCTACTGTGACCTCCACGTCTCTTCCAAGGGGCATTAAACCGTCTGGTTAAACCACTCTGTACTCCACAGCTCTTCCAAGAGGCATTGATATTGTTTTTTTATTCGACTGTAACCTCCACCACTCTTCCAAGGGGCATTGATATTGTCTCTGTTTTCCACTTCGACCTCCACCACTATTCCAAGGGGCATTGATATTGTCTTTTTATTCCACTGCGACCTCCACGTCTCTTCCACAGGGCATTGTTATTGTCTTTTTATTCCACTGCGACCTCCACCACTCTCCCAAGGGGCATTAAAACCGTCTTGTTTAGCTACTGTGACCTCCACATCTTTTGCACAGGGCATTGTTATTGTCTTTTTATTCCACTGCGACCTCCACCACTCTGCCAAGGGGCATTAAAACAGTCTTGTTAACCTACTGTGACTTCCATTTCTCTACCAAGGGGCACTAAAACAATTTGGTTAAACCACTCTGTACTCCACAGCTCTTCCAAGGGAAATTAAAACCGTCTAGTTAGACCGCTCTGAGCTCCACAGCTCTTCCAAGGGGCATTGACAATGTCTTTTTATTCCATTGTAACCTTCTGCACTCTTCCAAGTGCATTGATATTGTCTTTTTATTCCTCTGCGACGTCCACGACTCTTCCAAGGGGCATTAAAACCGTCTTGTTAAGCTACTGTAACCTCCAAGTTTCTTACACAGGGCATTGATATTGTCTTTTTATTCCACTGTAACCTCCACCACTCTTCCAAGGGGCATTGATATTGTCTTTTATTCCACTGTAACCTCCAACACTGTTCTAAGGGGCATTAAAACCGTCTTGTTAAGCTACTGTGACCTCCACGTCTCTTCCACAGGGCATTGTTATTGTCTTTTTATTCCACTGCGACCTCCACCACTCTGCCGAGGGGCATTAAAACCGTCTTGTTAAGCTACTGTGTTGTCCACATCTATTCCACGGGGCATTGATATTGTCTTTTTATTCCACTGTAACCTCCACCACTCTTCCAAGGGGCATTGATATTGTCTTTTTATTCCACTGCGACCTCCACCACTCTTCCAAGGTTCATTGATATTGTCTTTTTAATCCACTGCGACCTCCACCACTCTTCCAAGGGGCATTAAAACCGTCTTGTTAAGCTACTGTGACCTCCACGTCTTTTCCAAGGTGCACTAAAACCGTTTGGTTAAACCACTCTGTACTCCACAGCTCTTCCAAGGGGCATTGTTATTGTCTTTTTATTTCACTGTAACTTCCACCATTCTTTCAAGGGGCATTGATATCGTCTTGTTAAGCTACTGTGACCTCCAAGTCTCTTCCAAGGGGCATTAAAACCATCTGGTTAAACCGCTCTGAGCTCCACAGCACTTCCAAGGGGCATTGACAATGTCTTTTTATTCCATTGTAACCTTCTGCACTCTTCCAAGTGCATTGATATTGTCTTTTTATTCATCTGCAACGTCCACGACTCTTCCAAGGGGCATTAAAACCATCTTGTTAAGCTACTGTGACCTCCAAGTTTCTTACACAGGGCATTGATATTGTCTTTTTATTCCACTGAAACCTCCACCACTCTTCCAAGGGGCATTGATATTGTCTTTTTAATCCACTGCGACCTCCCTCACTCTTCCAAGAAGCATTGAAACCGTCTTGTTAAGCTACTGTGACCTCCACGTCTCTTCCACAGGGCATTGTTATTGTCTTTTTATTCCACTGCGACCTCCACCACTCTGCCAAGTGGCATTAAAACCGTCTTGTTAAGCTACTGTGATGTCCACGTCTCTTCCACGGGGCATTGATATTGTCTTTTAATTCCACTGTAACCTCCACCACTCTTCCAAGAGGCATTGATATTGTCTTTTTATTCCACTGAGACCTCCACCACTCTTCCAAGGCTCAATGATATTGTCTTTTTAATCCACTGCGACCTCCACCACTCTTCCAAGGGGCATTAATACCGTCTTGTTAAGCTACTGTGACCACCATGTCTCTTCCAAGGGGCATTAAAACCGTTTGGTTAAACCACTCTGTACTCCACAGCTCTTCCAAGGGGCATTGAAATTGTCTTTTTATTTGACTGTAACTTCCACCACTCCTTCAAGGGGCATTGATATTGTATTTTTATTCCACTGTGACCTCCACCACTCTTCCAAGGGGCATTAAAACCATCTTGTTAAGCTACTGTGACCTCCAAGTCTCTTCCAAGGTGCATTAAAACCGTCTGGTTAAAGCGCTCTGAGCTACACAGTTGTTTCAACGGGCGTTGACAATGTCTTTTTATTCCATTGTAACCTTCTGCACTCTTCCAAGTGCATTGATATTGTCGTTTTACTCCTCTGCGACGTCCACGACTCTTCCAAGGGGCATTAAAACCGTCTTGTTAAGCTACTATGACCTCCAAGTTTCTTACACAGGGCATTGATATTGTCTTTTTATTCCACTGTAACCTCCACCACTCTTCCAAGGGGCATTGATATTATCTTTTAAATCCACTGCGACTTCCATCACTCTTCCAAGAAGCATTGAAACCGTCTTGTTAATCTACCGTGACCTCCACGTCTATTCCACGGTGCATTAAAACTTTCTGGTTATACCACTGTGAACTCCACAGCTCTTCCAAGCGGCATTGATATTGTCTTTTTATTCCACTCTAACCTCCACCACTCTTCCAAGGGGCATTGATATTGTCTATTTATTTTACTGCGACCTCCACCACTCTTCCAAGGGACATTAATATTGTCTTTTTGTTCCACTGCGACCTCCACGTCTCTTTCAAGGGGCATTGATATTGTCTTTTTATTTAAATGGAACCTCCACCACTCTTCCAAGGGGCATTGATATTGTCTTTTTTTTCCACTGTAACCTCCACCATTCTTCCAAGGGACATTGATATTGTGTTTTTATTCCACTGTAACCTCCACCACTCTTCCAAGGGGCATTGATATTGTCTTTTTATTCCACTGTAACCTCCACCACTCTTCCAAGGGGCATTGATATTGTCTTTTTATTCCACTGTAACCTCTACCACTCCTCCAAGGGGCATTAAAACAGTCTTGATAAGCTTCTGTGACCTTCACGTCTCTTCCAATGGGCATTAAAACCGCATGGTTAAACCACTCTGAACTCCACAGCTCTTCTAAGAGGCATTGATATTGTCTTTTTTTTCAACTGTAACCTCCACCACTCTTCCAAGGGGCATTGATATTGTCTTTTTTTCCACTGCGACCTCCACCACTCTTACAAGAGGATTTGATAGTCTTTTTAATCCACTGCGACCTCCACCACTCTTCCAAGGGGCATTAAAACCATCTTGTTAAGCTACTGTGACCTCCACGTCCCTTCCACGGGGCATTGATATTGTCTTTTTATTCCACTGCGACCTCCATCACTCTTCCAAGGGGCATTGATATTGTCTTTTTAATCCTCTGCGAACTCCACCACTGTTCCAAGGGACATTGATATTGTCTTTTTATTCCACTGCAACCTTCACCCCTCTTCCAAGGAACATTGATATTGTCTTTTTTTTCCACTGTAACCTCCACCACTCTTCTAAGGGGCATTGATATTTTCTTTTTATTCCACTGCGACCTCCACCACTCTTCCAAGGGGCATCGATAATGTCTTTTTAATCCACTGTGACCTCCACCACTCTTCCAAGGGGCATTAAAACCGTCTTGATAAGCTACTGTGACCTCCACGTCTCTTCCAAGGGGCATTAAAACCGTCAATTTAAACAACTTTGAACTCCCCAGCTCTTGCAAAAGGCATTGATATTGTCTTTTTATTCCACTGTAACCTCCACCACTCTTCCAAGGGGCATTGATTTTGTCTTTTTAATCCACTGCGACCTCCATCTCTCTTCCAAGAAGCATTAAAACCATCTTGTTTAGCTACTGTGACCTCCACGTCTATTCCACGGTGCCTTAAAACCTTCTGGTTAAACCACTGTGAACTCCACAGCTCTTCCAAGGGGCATTGATGTTGTCTTTTTATTCCATTGTAACCTCCACCACTCTTCCAAGGGGCATTTATATTGTCTTTTTGTTTTACTGCGACCTCCACCACTCTTCCAAGGGGCATTAAAACCATCTTTTTAAGCTACTGTGACCTCCAAGTCTCTTCCACGACGCATTGATATTGTCTTTTTATTCCACTGCGACCTCCACAACTCTTCCAAGTGGAATTGATATTGTCTTATTATTCCACTGCGACCTCCACCACTCTTCTAAGGGGCATTGATATTGTCTTTTTAATCCACTGCGACCTCTACCACTCTTCCAAGGGGCATTAAAACAGTTTTGATAAGCTACTGTGACCTCCACATCTCTTCAAAGGGGCATTAAAACAGTCTGGTTAAAAAACTCTGAACTCCACAGCTCTTCCAAGAGGCATTGATATCGTCTTTTTATTCCACTGTAACCTCCACCACTCTTCCAAGGGGCATTGATTTTGTCTTTTTAATCCACTGCGACCTCCATCACTCTTCCAAGAATCATTAAAACCGTCTTGTTTAGCTACTGTGACCTCCACGTCTATTTCATGGTGCCTTAAAACCTTCTGGTTAAACCACTGTGAGCTCCTGAGCTCTTCCAAGGGGCTTGGATATTGTATTTTTATTCGATTGTAACCTCTACCACTCATCCTAGGGGCATTGATATTGTCTTTTTATTTTACTGTGACCTCCACCACTCTTCCAAGGGGCATTAATATTGTCTTTTTATTCCACTGCGACCTCCACCACTCTTCCAAGGGTCATTGATATTGTCTTTTTATTCCACTGTAACCACCACTACTCTTCCAAGGGGCATTGATATTGTCTTTTTATTCTACTGTAACCTCCACTACTCTTCCAAGGGGCATTGATATTGTCTTTTTATTCCACTGTGACCTCCACTACTCTGCCAAGGGGCATTAAAACCGTCTTGTTAAGGTAATGTGACCTCCAAGTCTCTTCCACGATGCATTGATATTGTCTTTTTATTCCACTGCGACCTCCACCACTCTACTAAGGGGCATTGATATTGTCTTTTTAATCCACTGTGACCTCCACGTCTCTTCCAAGGGGCATTAAACCGTCTTGTTAAACCACTCTGTACTCCACAGCTCTTCCAAGAGGAATTGATATTGTCTTTTTATTCCACTGTAGCCTTCACCACTCTTCCAAGGGGCATTGATATTGTCTTTTTATTCCACTGTAACCTCCACCAATATTCCTAGGGGCATTGATATTGTCTTCTTATTCCTCTGCGACCTCCACCACTCTTCTAAGGGGCATTGATATTGTCTTTTAAATCCACAACGATCTCCACCACTCTTCCAAGGGTCATTAAAACAGACTTGATAAGCTACTGTGACCTCCACATCTCTTCCAAGGGGCATTAAACCGTCTCGTTAAACCACTCTGTACTCCACAGCTCTTCCAAGAGTCATTGATATTGTCTTTTTATTCGACTGTAAACTCAACCACTCTTCCAAGGGGTATTGATATTGTCTCTGTTTTCCACTGCGATCTCCACCACTCTTCCAAAGGGCATTGATATTGTCTTTTTATTCCACTGCGACCTCCACGTCTCTTCCACAGGGCATTGTTATTGTCTTTTAATTCCACTGCGACCTCCACCACTCTGCCAAGGGGCATTAAAACAGTCTTGTTAACCTACTGTGACCTCCACGTCTCTTTCACAGGGCATTGTTATAGTATTTTATTCCACTGTGACCTCCACCACTCTTCCAAGGGGCATTAAAACAGTCTTGTTAAGCTACTGTGACCTCCACGTCTCTTCCAAGGGGCAATAAAACCGTTTGGTTAAACCACTCTGTAATCCACAGCTCTTCCAAGGGGCATTGATATTGTATTTTTATTCCACTGTGACCTCCACCACTCTTCCAAGGGGCATTAAAACCTGTCTGCTAAGCTACTGTGACCTCCAACTCTCTTCCAATGGGCATTAAGACCGTCTGGTTAAACCGGTCTGAGCTCCACAGCACTTCCAAGGGGCATTCACAATGTCTTTTTATTCCATTGTAACCTTCATCACTCTTCCAAGTGCATTGATATTGTCTTTTTATTCCTCTGCGACATCCACGACTCTTCCAAGGGGCATTAAAACCGTCTTGTTAAGCTACTGTGACCTCCAAGTTTCTTACACAGGGCATTGATATTGTCTTTTTATTCCACTGTAACCTCCACCACTCTTCCAAGTGGCATTGATATTGTCTTTTTAATCCACTGCGACCTCCCTCACTCTTCCAAGAAGCATTGAAACAGTCTTGTTAAGCTACTGTGACCCCCAATTCTCTTCCACAGGGCATTGTTATTGTCTTTTTATTCCACTGTGACCCCCACCACTCTGCCAAGCAGCTTTAAAACCGTCTTGTTAAGCTACTGTGATGTCCACGTCTCTTCCACGGGGCATTGATATTGTCTTTTTATTCCACTGCAACCTCCACCACTCTTCCAAGAGGCATTGATGTTGTCTTTTTATTCCACTGCGACCTCCACCAATCTTCCAAGGTTCATTGATATTGTCTTTTTAATCCACTGCAACCTCCACCACTCTTCCAAGGGGCATTAAAACCATCTTGTTAAGCTACTGTGACCTCGACGTCTCTTCCAAGGGGCACGAAAACCGTTTGGTTAAACCACTCTGTACTCCACAGCTCTTCCAGTGGGCATTGATATTGTCTTTTTATTTCACTGTAACTTCCACCACTCCTTCAAGGGGCATTGATATTGTATTTTTATTCCACTGTGACCTCCACCACTCTTCCAAGGGGCATTAAAACAGTCTTGTTAAGCTACTGTGACCTCCAAGTCTCTTCCAAGGGGCATTAAAACCGTCTGGTTAAACCGCTCTGAGCTCCAAAGCACTTCCAAGGGGCATTGACAATGTCTTTTTATTCCATTGAAACCTTCTGCACTCTTCCAAGTGCATGGGTATTGTCTTTCTACACCTCTGCGATGTCCATGACACTTCCAATGGGCATTAAAACCGTCTTGTTAAGTGACTGTGACCTCCAAGTTTCTTACACAGGGCATTGTTATTGTATTTTTATTCCACTGTGACCTCCACCACTCTTCCAAGGGGCATTAAAACAGTCTTGTTAAGCTACTGTGATCTCCAGGTCTCTTCCAAGGGGACACTAAAACCGTTTGGTTAAACCACTCTGTAATCCACAGCTCTTCCAAGGGGCATTGATATTGTATTTTTATTTCACTGTAACTTCCACCACTCTTTCAAGGGGCATTGATATTGTATTTTTATTCCACTGTGACCTCCACTACTCTTCCAAGGGGCATTAAAACCGTCTTGTTAAGCTACTGTGACCTCCAAGTCTCTTCCAATGGGCATTAAAACCACCTTGTTTAGCTACTGTGACCTCCACGTCTATTCCACGGTGCCTTAAAACCTTCTGGTTAAACCACTGTGAACTCCACAGCTCTTCCAAGGAGCATTGATATTGTCTTTTTATTCCACTGTGACATTCACCACTCTTCCAAGGGGCACTAATATTGTCTTTTTATTCCACTGCGACCTCCACCACTCTTCCAAGGGTCATTGATATTGTCTTTTTATTCCACTGTAACCTCCACCACTCTTCCAAGGGGCATTGATATTGTCTTTTTATTCCACTGTGACCTCCACCTCTCTTCCACGGGGCATTAAAACCATCTTGTTAAGCTACTGTGACCTCCAAGTCTCTTCCACGAGGCATTGATATTGTCTTTTTATTCCACTGCGACCTCCACATCTCTTCCAAGGGGATTTGATATTGTCTTTTTATTCCACTGCGACCTCCACCACTCTTCTAAGGGGCATTGATATTGTCTTTTAAATCCACTGCGACCTCCACCACTCTTCCAAGGGGCATTAATACAGTCTTGATAAGCTACTGTAACCTCCACGTCTCTTCCAAGGGGCATTAAACCGTCTGGTTAAACCACTCCACAGCTCTTCCAAGAGGCATTGATATTGTCTTTTATTCGACTGTAACCTCCAGTACTCTTCCAAGGGGCATTGATATTGTCTCTGTTTTCCACTGCGACCTCCACCACTCTTCAAAGGGGATTTGATATTGTCTTTTTTATCCACTGCGACCTCCACCACTGTTCCAATGGGCATTAAAACCATCTTGTTATGCTACTGTGACCTCCATGTCCCTTCCACGGAGCATTGATATTGTCTTTTTATTCCATTGCGACCTCCACCACTCTTCCAAGGGGCATTAAAACCGTCTTGTTAAGCTACTGTGACCTCCAAGTCTCTTCCAAGGGGCATTAAAACCGTCTGGTTAAACCTCTCTGAGCTCCACAGCTCTTCCAAGGGGCATTGACAATGTCTTTTTATTCCATTGTAACCTTCTGCACTCTTCCAAGTGCATTTATATTGTCTTTTTATTCCTCTGCGATGTCCCCGACTCTTCCAAGGGGCATTAAAACCGTCTAGTTAAGCTACTGTGACCTCCAAGTTACTTACACAGGGCATTGATATTGTCTTTTTATTCCACTGTAACCTCCACCACTCTTCCAAGGGGCATTGTTATTGTCTTTTTTTCCACTGTAACCTCCACCAATCTTCCAAGGGGCATTGATATTGTCTTTTTATTCCATTGCGAACTCCATCACTCTTCTAAGGGGCATTAAAACCGTCTTGTGAAGCTACTGTGACCTCATCGTCTCTTCCAAGCCGCATTAAAACCGTCTGGTTAAACACTCTGAACTACACAGCTCTTACAAAAGGCATTGATATTGTCTTTTTATTCGACTGTAACATCCACCACTCTTCCAAGCGGCATTGATATTGTCTTTTTATTCCACTGCGACCTCAACCACTCTTCCAAGGGGCATTGATATTGTTTTTTCAATCAACTGCGACCTCCACCTCTCTTCCAAGGGACATTAAACCGTCTTGTGAAGCTACTGTGACCTCCACGTCCCTTCCATGGGGCATTGATATTGTCTTTTTATTCCACTGCGACCTCTACCACACTTCCAAGGGGCATTGATATAGTCTTTTTAATCCACTGCGACCTCCACCAGTCTTCCAAGGGGCATTGATATTGTCTTTTTAATCCACTGCCTTCTCCACCACTCTTCCAAGGGGTATTAAAACCGTCTTGTTATGCTACTGTGACATCGACTTCTCTTCCAAGGGGCATTAAAACCATATGGTTAAACCACTCTGAACTCCACAGCTCTTCCAAGGGGCATTTGTATTGTCTTTTTATTCCACTCTAACCTCCACCACTCTTCCAAGGGGCATTGACATTGTCTTTTTATTCCACTGCGACCTCTACCACTCTTCCAAGGGGCATTAAAACCATATTGTTAAGCTACAGTGACCTTCACATCTCTTCCACGGGGCATTGATATTGTCTTTTTATTTTACTGTAACTTCCACCAATCTTCCAAGGGGCATTGATATTTTTTTTTTTATTCCACTGCGACCTCCACCACTCTTCCAAGGGGCCTTAAAACCATCTTGTTAAGTTACTGTGACCTCCACGTCTCTTCCAAGGAGCGTTAAAGCCGTCTGGTTATAACACTCTGATCTCCACTCCTCTTCCAAGGGACATTATTATTGTCTTTTTATTCCACTGTAACCTCCACCACTCTTCCAAGGGGCATTAATATTGTCCTTTTATTCCACTGCGACCTCCACCAGTCCTCCAAGAGGCATTAAAACCGTCTTGTTAAGCTACTGTGACCTCCACGTCTCTTCCACGGGGCATTGAATTGTCTTTTTATTCCACTGTAACCTCCACCACTTGTCCAAGGAGAATTGATATTGTCTTTTTATTCCACTGCAACCTCCACCACACTTCCAAGGGTCATTGATATTGTCTTTTTAATTCACTGCGATCTCCACCACTCTTCCAAGAGGCATTAAAACCGTCTTGTTAAGCAACTGTCACCTTCACGTCCCTTACAACGGGCATTAAAACCGTCAATTTAAACCACTCTGAAATCCACAGCTCTTGCAAGGGGCGTTGATATTGTCTTTTTATTCCAATGTAACCTCCAGCACTCTTCCAAGGTGCGTTGATATTGTCTTTTTATTCCACTGCAACTTCCACCTCTCTTCCAAGGGGCATTAAAACCATCTTGTTAAGCTATTGTGACCTCCACATCTCTTCCACGGGGCATTGATATTGTCTTTTTATTCCACTGTAACCTTCTCCACTCTTCCAAGGGGCATTGATATTGTCTTTTTATTCCACTGGGACCTTCACCACTCTTCCAAGTGGCATTGATATTGTCTTTTTATTCCACTGGGACCTTCACCACTCTTCCAGGTGGCATTGATATTGTCTTTTTAATCCACTGCGACCTCCACCACTCTTCCAAGGGGCATTAAAACCATATTGTTAAGCTTCTGTGACCTCCACGTCTCTTCCAAGGTGCATTAAAACCGTCAATTTAAAGCACTCTGAACTCCACAGCTCTTGCAAGAGGCTTTGATATTGTCTTTTTACTTCACTGTAACCTACAGCCCTCTTTCAAGGTGCATTGATATTGTCTTTTTATTCCACTACGACTTCCACCACTCTCCCAAGGTGCATTAAAAACATCTTGTTTAGCTACTGTAACGTCCATGTCTATTCCACGGGGCATTGATATTGTCTTTTTATTCCGCTGTATCCTCCACCACTCTTCCAAGGGGTATTGATATTGTCTTTTTATTCCACTGCGCCTTCCACCTCTCTTCTAAGGGGCATTGATATTGTCTTTTTAATCCACTGCAACCTCCACCACTCTTCCAAGAGGCATTAAAACAGTCTTGTTAAGCTACTGTGACCTCCACATCCCTTCCAAAGCGCATTAAAACCGTCTGGTTAAACCACTCTGAACTCCACAGCTCTTCCAAGGGGCATTGATATTGTCTTTTTATTCCACTGTAACCTCCACCATTTTTCCAAGGGGTATTGATATTGTCTTTTTAATGCACTGCGACCTCCACCACTCTTCCAAGGGGAATTTAAACCATCTGGTTAATCCACTCTGAACTCCACAGCTCTTTCAAGAGGCATTGATATTGTCTTTTTATTTCACTGTAACCTCCACCACTCTTTCAAGGGGCATTAAAACTGTCTTGTTAAGCTACTGTGACCTCCACGTGTCTTCCACGGGGCATTGATATTGTCTTTTTAATCCACTGTTTCCTCCACCACTTTTCCAAGGGGCATTAAAACCGTCTTGTTAATGTACTGTAACCTCCACGTCGCTTCCAAGGGGCAATAAAACCATCTGGTTAAACCACTCTGAACTCCACAGCTCTTCCAAGGGGCATTGGTACTGTCTTTTTATTCCACTCTAACCTTCACCACTCTTCCAAAGGGCATTGACATTGCCTTTTTATTCCACTGCGACCTCCATCATTCTTCCAACAGGCATTGATATTGTCTTTTTATTTCACAGCCACCTCCACCACTCTTCCAAGGGGCATTGATATTGTCTTCTTAATCAACTGCGACTTCCACCACTTTTCAAAGGGGCATTAAAAACGTCTTTTTAAGCTACTGTGACCGCCACGTCACTTCCAATGGGCATAAAAATCGTCTGGTTAAACCACTCTGAACTCCACAGCTCCTCCAAGGTTCATTGGTATTGTCTTTTTATTCCACTCTAACCTCCACCACTCTTCCAAGGGGCATTGACATTGTCTTTTTATTCCACTGCGACCTCCACCATTCTTCCAAGGGGCATTAAAACTGTCTTGTTAAGCTACAGTTACCTCCACGTCTGTTCCACGGGGCATTGATATTGTCTTTAAATTCCACTGTAACCTCCACCACTCTATCAAGGGGCATTGATACTGTATTTTTATTCCACTGCGACCTCCACCACTCTTCCAAAGGGCATTGATATTGTCTTTTTAATCCACTGCGACCTCCACCACTCTTCCAAAGGGCATTAAAACCATCTTGTTAAGCTACTGTGACCTCCACGTCTCTTCCACGGGGCATTGATATTGTCTTTTTATTCCACTGCGACCTCCACCACTCTTCCTCGAGGCATTGATATTGTCTTTTTAATCCACTGCAACGTCCACCACTCTAACATGTGGCAATAAAACAGTCTTGTTAAGCTACTGTGACCTCCACGTCTTTTCCAAGGGGCATTAAAACCGTATGGTTAAATCAATCTAAACTCCACAGATCTTCCAAGGGGCATTGATATTGTCTTTTTATTCCACTGAATCCTCCACCACTCTTCCAAGGGGCATTGATATTGTATTTTTATTCCACTGCGACCTCCAACACTCTTCCAAGGGCCATTAAAACCTTGTTGTTAAGCTACTTTGACCTCCACGTCAATTCCACGGGGCATTAAAACCATCAATTTAAACCACTCTGTACTCCACAGCTCTTGCAAGGGGCATTGATATTGTCATTTTATTCCAATGTAACCTCCAGCACTCTTCCAATGGGCAATGATATTGTCTTTTTATTCCACTGCAACTACCACCTCTCTTCCAAGGGGCATTAAAACCGTCTTGTTAAGCTACTGTGACCTCCACGTCTCTTTCACGGGGCATTGATATTGTCTTTTTATTCCACTGTAACCTCCACCACTCTTCCAAGGGGCATTGATATTTTCTTTTTATTCCACTGGGGCCTTCACCACTCTTCCAAGTGGCATTGATATTGTATTTTTAATCCACTGTGACCTCCACCACTCTTCCAAGGGGCATTAAAACCGCATTGTTAAGCTACTGTGACCTCCACGTCTCTTCCAAACTGCATTAAAACCGTCAATTTAAACCACTCTGAACTCCACAACTCTTGAAAGAGGCATTGATATTGTCTTTTTATTCCACTACGACTTCCACCACTCTCCCAAGGTACATTAAAAACATCTTGTTTAGCTACTGTAACGTCCATGTCTATTCCACGGGGCATTGATATTGTCTTTTTATTCCACTGTGACCTCCACCACTCTTCCAAGGGGCATTAAAACCGTCTTTTTAAGCTTCTGTGACCTCCCCGTCTCCTCCAACGGGCATTAAAACCGCATGTTTAAACCACTCTGAACGCCACAGCTCTTCCAAGAGGCATTGATATTGTCTATTTATTCAACTGTAACCTCCACCACTCTACCAAGGGGCATTGATATTGTCTTTTTTTTCCACTGCGACCTCCACCACTCTTCCAAGGGGATTTGATAGTCTTTTTAATCCACTGCGACCTCCACCACTCTTCCAAGGGGCATTAAAACCGTCTTGTTAAGCTTCTGTGACCTCCACGTCCCTTCCACGGGGCATTGATATTGTCTTTTTATTCCACTGCGACCTCCACCACTCTTCCAAGGGACATTGATATTGTCTTTTTAATCCACTGCGACCTCCACCACTCTTCCAAGGGGCATTAAAACTGTTTTGATAAGCTACTGTGACCTCCACGTCTTTTCCAAGGGGCATTAAAACCGTCATTTTAAACCACTCTGAACTCCACAGCTCTTGCAAGAAGCATTGATATTGTCTTTTTATTCCACTGTAACCTCCACCACTCTTCCAGGGGGCATTAATTTTATCTTTTTATTCCATTGCGACCTCCATCACTCTTCCAAGAAACATTAAAACAGTCTTGTTTAGCTATTGTGACCTCCACGTCTATTCCACGGTGCCTTAAAACCTTCTGGTTAAACTACTGTGAACTCCACAGCTCTTACAAGGGGCATTGATATTGTCTTTTTATTTCCCTGTAACCTCCACCACTCTTCCAAGGGGCATTGATATTGTCTTTTTATTTTACTGCGACCTCCACCACTCTTTCAAGGGGCAATAATATTGTCTTTTTATTCCACTGCGACCTCCACCACTCTTAAAAGGGTCATTGATATTGTCTTTTTATTCCACTGTAACCTCCACCACTCTTCCAAGGGGCATTGATATTGTCTTTTTATTCCACTGCGACCTCCACCTCTCTTCCAAGGGGCATTAAAACCATCTTGTTAAGCTACTGTGACCTCCAAGTCTCTTCCACGAGGCATTGATATTATCTTTTTATTCCACTGCTACCTCCACATCATTACCAAGGGGAATTGATATTGTCTTTTCATACCACTGTGACCTCCACCACTCTTCTAAGGGGCATTGATATTGTCTTTTTATTCCACTGCTACCTACACCACTCTTCCAAAGGGCATAAAAACAGTCTTGATAAGCTTCTGTGACCTCCACGTCTCTTCCAAGGGGCATTAAACCATCTGGTTAAACCACTCTGAACTCCACAGCTCTTCCAAGAGGCATTGATATTGTCGTTTTATTTGACTGTAACGTCCACCCCTCTTCCAAGGGGCATTAAAACTGTCTTGTTAAGCTACTGTGACCTCCACGTCTCTTCCAAGGGGCATTAAAACCGTCAATTTAAAACACTCTGAACTCCACAGCTCTTGCAAGAGGCATTGATATCGTCTTTTTATTCCACTGTAACCTCCACCATTCTTCCAAGGGGCATTGATTTTGTCTTTTTAATCCACTGTGACCTCCATCACTCTTTCAAGAAGCATTAAAACCGACTTGTTTAGCTACTGTGACCTCCACGTCTATTCCACGGTGCCTAAAAACCTTCTGGTTAAACCACTGTGAACTCCACAGCTCTTCCATGGGGCTTGATGTTGTCTTTTTATTCCACTGTAACCTCCACCACTCTTCCAAGGGTCATTGATATTGTCTTTTTATTTTACTGCGACCTCCACCACTCTTCCAAGGGGCATTAATATTGTCTTTTTATTCCACTGCGACCTCCACCACTCTTCCAAGGGTCATTGATATTGTCTTTTTATTCCACTGTAACCTCCACCACTCTTCCAAGGGGCATTGATATTGTCTTTTTATTCCACTGCGACCTCCACCTCTCTTCCAAGGGGCATTAAAACCATCTTGTTAAGCTACTGTGGCCTCCAAGTCTCTTCCACGAGGCATTGACATTGTCTTTTTATTCCACTGCGACCTCCACATCTCTTCCAAGGGAAATTGATATTGTCTTTTTATTCCACTGTGACCTCCACCACACTTCTAAGGGGCATTGATATTGTCTTTTTAATCGACTGCGAACTCCACCACTCTTCCAAGGGACATTAAAACACTCTTGATAAGCTACTGTGACCTCCACGTCACTTCCAATGGGCATTAAAACCGTCTGGTTTAACTACTCTGAACTCCACTGCTCTTTCAAGAGGCATTGATATTGTCTTTTTATTCCACTGTGACCTCCACCACACTTCTAAGGGGCATTGATATTGTCTTTTTAATCGACTGCGAACTCCACCACTCTTCCAAGGGACATTAAAACACTCTTGATAAGCTACTGTGACCTCCACGTCACTTCCAATGGGCATTAAAACCGTCTGGTTTAACTACTCTGAACTCCACTGCTCTTTCAAGAGGCATTGATATTGTCTTTTTATTTCACTGTAATCTCCACCACTCTTCCAAGGGGCATTACAACTGTCTTGTTAAACTACTGTGACCTCCACGTGTCTTCCACGGGGCATTAAAACCATATGGTTAAACCACTCTGAACTCCACAGCTCTTCCAAGGGGCATTGGTATTGTCTTTTTATTCTACTGCGACCTCCATCATTCTTCCAAGGGGCATTAATATTGTCTTTTTATTCCACTGTCACCTCCACCACTCTTCCAAGGGGCATTGATATTTTCTTTTTAATCCACTGCGACCTCCACCACTTTTCCAAGGGGCATTAAAAACGTCTTTTTAAGCTACTGTGACCTCCACATCCCTTCCACGGGGCATTGATATTGTCTTTTTATTCCACTGCGACCTCCACCATTCTTACAAGGGGCATTAAAAGAGTCTTGTTAAGCTACAGTGACCTCCACGTCTCTTCCAAGGGGCATTAAAACCGTCTGGTGAAACCACTCTGAACTCCACAGCTCTTCCGAGGGGTCATTGATATTGTCTTTTTATTCCACTGTCACCTCCACCACTCTTCCAAGGGGCATTGATATTTTCTTTTTAATCCACTGCGACCTCCACCACTTTTCCAAGGGGCATTAAAAACGTCTTTTTAAGCTACTGTGACCTCCACATCCCTTCCACGGGGCACTGATATTGTCTTTTTATTCCACTGCGACCTCCACCATTCTTACAAGGGGCATTAAAACAGTCATGTTAAGCTACTGTGACCTCCACGTCTCTTCCGCGGGGCATTAAAACCGTCTGGTGAAACCACTCTGAACTCCACAGCTCTTCCGAGGGGTCATTGATATTGTCTTTTTATTCCACTGTAACCTCCACCACTCTTCCAAGGGGCATTGATTTTGTCTTTTTATTCCACTGCGACCTCCACCACTCTCCAAGGGGCATTGATATTATCTTTTTAACCCACTGCGACCTCCACCACTCTTCCAAGGGGCATTAAAACGGTCTTGTTAAGCTACTGTGACGTCGAAGTCTCTTCCAAGGGGCATTAAAACCATCTGGTTAAAGCACTCTGAACTCCACAGCTCTTCCAAGGGGCATTTGTATTGTCTTTTTATTCCACTCTAACCTCCACCACTCTTCCAAGGGGCATTGACATGGACTTTTTAATCCACTACGACCTCCACCACTCTTCCAAGGGGCATTGATATTGTCTTTTTAGTCTACTGCGTTTTCCCCCCACACTCCAAGGGGCATTAAAACCGTCTTGTTAAGCTACTGTGACATCCACGTGTCTAAGAAGGGGCATTGATATTGTCTTTTTATTCAACTGGGCCAAGGGGCATTAATATTGTCTTTTTAATCCACTGCAACCTCCACGACTCTACCTGGGGCAATAGAATCGTCGTGATAAGTTACTGTGACCTCCACGTCTCTTCCAAGGGGCATTAAAACATCTGGTTATTCCACTCTGAACTCCACAGCTCTTCTAAGGGGCATTATTATTGTCTTTTTATTCCACTGTAACCTCCACAACTCTTCCAAGGGGCATTGATATTGTCTTTTTATTCCACTGCGACCTTCACCAGTCCTCCAAGGGGCATTTAAACCTTATTGTTAAGCTACTGTGACCTCCACGTCTTTTCCACGGGGCATTGGCATTGTCTTTTAATTCCACTGTAACATCCACAACCCGCCCAAGGGGCATTAAAACCATGTTGTTAAGCTACTTTGACCTCCACGTCAATTCCACGGGGCATTAAAACCATCAATTTAAACCACTCTGAACTCCACAGCTCTTGCAAGGGGCATTGACATTGTCTTTTTATTACAATGTAACCTCCAGCCATCTTCCAAGGGGCATTGATATTGTCTTTTTATTCCACTGCAACTTCCACCTCTCTTCCAAGGGGCATTAAAACAGTCTTGATAAGCTACTGTGACCTCCACGTCTCTTTCACGGGGCATTGATATTGTCTTTTTATTCCACTGTAAACTCCACCACTCTTCCAAGTGGCATTGATATTGTCTTTTTATTCCACTGGGACCTTCACCACTCTTCCATGTGGCATTGATATTGTCTTTTTAATCCACTGCGACCTCCACCACTCTTCCAAGGGGCATTAAAACCGTATTGTTAAGCTTCTGTGACCTCTACGTCTCTTCCAAGGTGCATTAAAACCGTCAATTTAAACCACTCTGAACTCCACAGCTCTTGCAAGAGGTATTGATATTGTATTTTTATTCCACTGTAACCTACAGCACTCTTTCAAGGGGCATTGATGTTGTCTTTTTATTCCACTACGACTTCCACCACTCTCCCAATGTGCATTAAAAACATCTTGTTTAGCTACTGTAACGTCCATGTCTGTTCCACGGGGCACTGATATTGTCTTTTTATTACACTGTATCCTCCACCACTCTTCCAAGGGGTATTGATATTGTCTTTTTATTCCACTGCGACTTCCACCTGTCTTCTAAGGGGCATTGATATTGTCTTTTTAATCCACTGCGACCTCCACCACTCTTCCAAGGGGCATTAAAACCGTCTTGTTAAGCTACTGTGACCTCCACGTCTCTTCCAAGGAGCATTAAAACAGTCAAATTAAACCACTCTGAACTCCACAGCTTTTGCAAGAGGCATTGATATTGTCTTTTTATTCCACTGTAACCTCCACTACTCTTCCAAGGGGCATTGATTTTGTCTTTTTAATCCACTGCGACCTCCATCTCTCTTCCAAGAAGCATTAAAACCGTCTTGTTTAGCTACTGTGACCTCCACGTCTATTCCACGGTGCCTTAAAACAATCTGGTTAAACCACTGTGAACTCCTCAGCTCTTCCAAAGGGCATTGATATTGTCATTTTATTCCACTGTAACCTACAGCACTCTTCCAAGGGGCATTGATATTGTCTTTTTATTTTCCTGCGACCTCCACCGCTCTTCCAAGGGGCATTAATATTGTCTTTTTATTCCACTGAGACCTCCACCAGTCTTCCAAGGGTCATTTATATTGTCTTTTTATTCCATAATAACCTCCACCACTCTCCCAAGGGGCATTGATATTGTCTTTTTATTTTACTGCGACCTCCACCACTCTTTCAAGGGGCATTGATATTGTCTTTTTATTCCACTGTGACCTCCAACACTCTCCAAGGGGCATTGATATTGTCTTTTTTATCCACTGCGATCTCCACAACTCTTCCAAGCGGCATTAAACCGGTCTTGTTAAGCTACTGTGACCTCCAAGTCTTTTCCAAGGGGCATTAAAACCGTCAATTTAAACCACTCTGAACTCCACAGCTCTTGCAAGAGGCATTGATATTGTCTTTTTATTCCACTGTAACCTCCACCACTCTTCCAATGGGCATTGATTTTGTCTTTTTAATCCACTGCGACCTCCATCTCTCTTCCAAGAAGCATTAAAACCGTCTTGTTTAGCTATTGTGACCTCCACATCTATTCCACCGTGCCTTAAAACCTTCTGGTTAAACAACTGTGAACTCCACAGCTCTTTCAAGGGGCATTGATATTGTCTTTTTATTTCATTGTAACTTCCACCACTCTTCCAAGGGGCATTGATATTGTCTTTTTATTCCACTGTAACCTCCACCACTCTTCCAAGGGGCATTGATATTGTCTTTTTATTCCACTGCGACCTCCACCTCTCTTCCAAGGGGCATTAAAACCATCTTGTTAAGCTACTGTGACCTCCAAGTCTCTTCCACGAGGCATTGATATTGTCTTTTTATTTCACTGCGACCTCCACATCTCTTCCAAGTGGAATTGATATTGTCTTTTTATTTCACTGCGACCTCCACCGCTCTTCTAAGGGGCATTGATTTTGTCTTTTTAATCCACTGCGACTTCCACCACTCTTCCAAGGGGCATTAAAACTGTTTTGATAAGCTACTGTGACCTCCACGTCTTTTCCAAGGGGCATTAAAACCGTCATTTTAAACCACTCTGAACTCCACAGCTCTTGCAAGAGGCATTGATATTGTCTTTTTATTCCACTGTAACCTCCACCACTCTTCCAAGGGGCATTGATTTTATCTTTTTAATCCATTGCGACCTCCATCACTCTTCCAAGAAACATTTAAACCGTCTTGTTTAGCTATTGTGACCTCCACGTCTAATCCACGGTGCCTTAAAACCTTCTGGTTAAACCACTGTGAACTCCACAGCTATTCCAAGGGGCATTGATAGAGTCTTTTTATTTCCCTGTAACCTCCACCACTCTTCCAAGGGGCATTGATATTGTCTTTTTATTTTACTGCGACCTCCACCACTTTTCCAAGGGGCATTAATATTGTCTTTTTATTCCACTGCGACCTCCACCACTCTTAAAAGGGTCATTGATATTGTCTTTTTATTCCACTGTAACCTCCACCACTCTTCCAAGGGGCATTGATATTGTCTTTTTATTCCACTGCGACCTCCACCTCTCTTCCAAGGGGCATTAAAACCATCTTGTTAAGCTACTGTGACCTCCAAGTCTCTTCCACGAGGCATTGACATTGTCTTTTTATTCCACTGCGACCTCCACATCATTACCAAGGGGAATTGATATTGTCTTTTCATACCACTGCGACCTCCACCACTCTTCTAAGGGGCATTGATATTGTCTTTTTAATCCACTGCTACCTACACCACTCTTCCAAAGGGCATAAAAACAGTCTTGATAAGCTACTTTGACCTCCAAGTCTCTTCCAAGGGGCATTAAAATATGTGGTTAAACCACTCTGAACTCCACAGCTCTTCCAAGAGGCATTGATATTGTCGTTTTATTCGACTGTAACCTCCACCCCTCTTCCAAGGGGCATTAAAACCGTCTTGCTAAGCTACTGTGACCTCCACGTCTCTTCCAAGGGGCATTAAAACCGTCAATTTAAAACACTCTGAACTCCACAGCTCTTGCAAGAGGCATTGATATTGTCTTTTTATTCCACTGTAACCTCCACCACTCTTCCAAGTTGCATTGATTTTGTCTTTTTAATCCACTGTGACCTCCATCATTCTTTCAAGAAGCATTAAAACCGACTTGTTTAGCTACTGTGACCTCCACGTCTATTCCACAGTGCCTAAAAACCTTCTGGTTAAACCACTGTGAACTCCACAGCACTTCCAAGGGGCTTGATGTTGTCTTTTTATTCCACTGAAACCTCCACCACTCTTCCAAGGGGCATTGATATTGTCTTTTTATTTTACTGCGACCTCCACCACTCTTCAAAGGGGCATTAATATTGTCTTTTTATTCCACTGCGACCTCCACCACTCTTCCAAGGGTCATTGATATTGTCTTTTTATTCCACTGTAACCTCCACCACTCTTCCAAGGGGCATTGATATTGTCTTTTTATTCCACTGCGACCTCCACCTCTCTTCCAATGGGCATTAAAACCATCTTGTTAAGCTACTGTGGCCTCCAAGTCTCTTCCACGAGGCATTGATATTGTCTTTTTATTCCACTGCGACCTCCACATCTCTTCCAAGGTTAATTGATATTGTCTTTTTATTCCACTGTGACCTCCACCACACTTCTAAGGGGCATTGATATTGTCTTTTTAATCGACTGCGAACTCCACCACTCTTCCAAGGGACATTAAAACACTCTTGATAAGCTACTGTGACCTCCACGTCACTTCCAATGGGCATTAAAACCGTCTGGTTTAACTACTCTGAACTCCACTGCTCTTCCAATGGGCATAGATATTGTCTTTTTAATGCACTGCGACCTCCACCACTCTTCCAAGTCTTCCAAGGGACATTAAAACCATCTGGTTAAACAACTCTGAGCTCCATAGCTCTTTCAAGAGGCATTGATATTGTCTTTTTATTTCACTGTAATCTCCACCACTCTTTCAAGGGGCATTGATATTGTCTTTTTATTCCACTGCGACCTCTACCACACTTCCAAGGGGCATTAAAACTGTCTTGTTAAACTACTGTGACCTCCACGTGTCTTCCACGGGGCATTGATATAGCCTTTTTAATCCACTGTGACCTCCACCACTTCTCCAAGGGGCATTAAAACCGTATTGATAAGCTACTGTGACCTCCACGTCTCTTCCAAGGTGCATTAAAACCGTCAATTTAAACCACTCTGAACTACACAGCTCTTGCAAGAGGCATTGATATTGTCTTTTTATTCCACTGTAACCTACAGCACTCTTTCAAGGGGCATTGATATTGTCTTTTTATTCCACTATGACTTCCACCACTCTCCCAAGGTGCATTAAAAACATCTTGTTTAGCTACTGTAACGTCCATGTCTGTTCCACAGGGCATTGATATTGTCTTTTAATTGCACTGTATCCTCCACCACTCTTCCAAAGGGCATTGATATTGTCTTTTTAATCCACTGCAACCTCCATCTCTCTTCCAAGAAGCATTGAAACCGTCTTGTTAAGCTACTGTGACCTCAAAGTCTATTCCACGGTGCATTAAAACTTTCTGGTTAAACCACTGTGAACTCCACAGCTATTCCAAGGGGCATTGATAGAGTCTTTTTCTTCCACTCTAACCTCCACCACTCTTCCAAGGGGCATTGATATTATCTTTTTATTTTACTGCGTCCTCCACTACTCTTCCAAGGGGCATTAATATTGTCTTTTTATTCCACTGTGACCTCCACGTCTCTTCCAAGGGGCATTGATTTTGTCTTTTAATTTAACTGGAACCTCCACCACTCTTCCAAGGGGCAATGATATTGTCTTTTTATTCCACTGTAACCTCCACCATTCTTACAAGGGACATTGATATTGTCTTTTTATTCCACTGTAACCACCACCACTCTTCCAAGGGGCATTGATATTGTCTTTTTATTCCACTGTAACCTCCACCATTCTTCCAAGGGACATTGATATTGTCTTTTTATTCCACTGTAACCACCACCACTCTTCCAAGGGGCATTGATATTGTCTTTTTATTCCACTGTAACCTCCACCACTCTTCCAAGGGGCATTGATATTGTCTTTTTAATCCACTGCGACCTCTACCACTCATCCAAGGGGCTTTAAAAGAGTCTTGATAAGCTTCTGTGACCTCGACGTCTCTTCCAAGGGGCATTAAAACCGCATGGTTAAACAACTCTGAACTCCACAGCTTTTCCAAGAGGCACTGATATTGTCTTTTTATTCAACTGTAACCTCCACCACTCTTCCAAGGGGCATTGATATTGTCTTTTTTTTCCACTGCGACATCCACCGCTCTTCCAAGGGGATTTGATAGTCTTTTTAATCCACTGCGACCTCCACAACTCTACCAATGGGCATTAAAACCGTCTTGTTAAGCTACTGTGACCTCCACGTCCCTTCCACGGGGCATTGATATTGTCTTTTTATTCCACTGCGACCTCCACCACTCTTCCAAGGGGCATTGATATTGTCTTTTTAATCCACTGCGACCTCCACCACTCTTCCAAGGGACATTGATATTGTCTTTTTATTTCACTGCGACCTCCACCACTCTTCCAAGGGACATTGATATTGTCTTTTTATTCCACTGAGACCTCCACCACTCTTCCAAGGAGCATTAAAACTGTCTTGTTAAGCTACTGTGACCTCCACGTGTCTTCCACGGGGCACTGATATTGTCTTTTTAATCCACTGTGACCTCCACCACTTTTCCAAGGGGCATTAAAACCATCTTTTTAATCTACTGTGACCTCCACGTCTCTTCCAAGGGGCAATAAAACCATCTGGTTAAACCACTCTGAACTCCACAGCTCTTCCAAGGGGCATTGGTATTGTCTTTTTATTCCACTCTAACCTCCACCACTCTTCCAAGGGGCATTGACATTGTCTTTTTATTCCACTGCGACCTCCATCATTCTTCCAAGGGGCATTGATATTGTCTTTTTATTCCACTGCCACCTCCACCACTCTTCCAAGGGGCATTGGTATTGTCTTTTTAGTCCACTGCGACCTCCACCACTTTTCCAAGGGGCATTAAAAACGTCTTTTTAAGCTACTATATCCTCCACGTCTCTTCCAATGGGCATTAAAACCGTCTGGTTAAACCACTCTGAACTCCACAGCTCTTCCAAGAGGCATTGATATTGTCTTTTTATTCCACTTTAACCTCCACCACTCTTCCAAGGGGCATTGACATTGTCTTTTTATTCCACTGCGACCTCCACCATTCTGTCAAGGGGCATTAAAACTGTCTTGTTAAGCTACAGTGACCTCCACATCTCTTCCACAGGGCTTTGATATTGTCTTTAAATTCCACTGTAACCTCCACCACTCTTCCAAGGGGCATTGATATTGTATTTTTATTCCACTGTGACCTCCACCACTCTTCCAAGGGGCATTAAAACAGTCTTGTTAAGCTACTGTGACCTCCAGGTCTCTTCCAAGGGGACACTAAAACCGTTTGGTTAAACCACTCTGTAATCCACAGCTCTTCCAAGGGGCATTGATATTGTCTTTTTATTTCACTGTAACTTCCACCACTCTTTCAAGGGGCATTGATATTGTATTTTTATTCCACTGTGACCTCCACTACTCTTCCAAGGGGCATTAAAACCGTCTTGTTAAGCTACTGTGACCTCCAAGTCTCTTCCAATGGGCATTAAAACCACCTTGTTTAGCTACTGTGACCTCCACGTCTATTCCACGGTGCCTTAAAACCTTCTGGTTAAACCACTGTGAACTCCACAGCTCTTCCAAGGAGCATTGATATTGTCTTTTTATTCCACTGTGACATTCACCACTCTTCCAAGGGGCACTAATATTGTCTTTTTATTCCACTGCGACCTCCACCACTCTTCCAAGGGTCATTGATATTGTCTTTTTATTCCACTGTAACCTCCACCACTCTCCAAGGGGCATTGATATTGTCTTTTTATTCCACTGTGACCTCCACCTCTCTTCCACGGGGCATTAAAACCATCTTGTTAAGCTACTGTGACCTCCAAGTCTCTTCCACGAGGCATTGATATTGTCTTTTTATTCCACTGCGACCTCCACATCTCTTCCAAGGGGATTTGATATTGTCTTTTTATTCCACTGCGACCTCCACCACTCTTCTAAGGGGCATTGATATTGTCTTTTAAATCCACTGCGACCTCCACCACTCTTCCAAGGGGCATTAATACAGTCTTGATAAGCTACTGTGACCTCCACGTCTCTTCCAAGGGGCATTAAACCGTCTGGTTAAACCACTCCACAGCTCTTCCAAGAGGCATTGATATTGTCTTTTTATTCGACTGTAACCTCCAGTACTCTTCCAACGGGCATTGATATTGTCTCTGTTTTCCACTGCGACCTCCACCACTCTTCAAAGGGGATTTGATATTGTCTTTTTTATCCACTGCGACCTCCACCACTGTTCCAATGGGCATTAAAACCATCTTGTTATGCTACTGTGACCTCCATGTCCCTTCCACGGAGCATTGATATTGTCTTTTTATTCCACTGCGACCTCCATCATTCTTCCAAGGGGCATTGATATTGTCTTTTTATTTCACAGCCACCTCCACCACTCTTCCAAGGGGCATTGATATTGTCTTCTTAATCAACTGCAACTTCCACCACTTTTCAAAGGGGCATTAAAAACGTCTTTTTAAGCTACTGTGACCGCCACGTCACTTCCAATGGGCATAAAAATCGTCTGGTTAAACATCTCTGAACTCCACAGCTCCTCCAAGGTTCATTGGTATTGTCTTTTTATTCCACTCTAACCTCCACCACTCTTCCAAGGGGCATTGACATTGTCTTTTCATTCCACTGCGACCTCCACCATTCTTCCAAGGGGCATTAAAACTGTCTTGTTAAGCTACAGTTACCTCCACGTCTGTTCCACGGGGCATTGATATTGTCTTTAAATTCCACTGTAACCTCCACCACTCTACCAAGGGGCATTGATACTGTATTTTTATTCCACTGCGACCTCCACCACTCTTCCAAAGGGCATTGATATTGTCTTTTTAATCCACTGCGACCTCCACCACTCTTCCAAAGGGCATTAAAACCATCTTGTTAAGCTACTGTGACCTCCACGTCTCTTCCACGGGGCATTGATATTGTCTTTTTATTCCACTGCGACCTCCACCACTCTTCCTCGGGGCATTGATATTGTCTTTTTAATCCACTGCAACCTCCACCACTCTAACATGTGGCATTAAAACCGTCTTGCTAAGCTACTGTGACCTCCACGTCTTTTCCCAGGGGCATTAAAACCGTATGGTTAAATCAATCTGAACTCCACAGCTCTTGCAAGAAGCATTGATATTGTCTTTTTATTCCACTGTAACCTCCACCACTCTTCCAGGGGGCATTAATTTTATCTTTTTAATCCATTGCGACCTCCATCACTCTTCCAAGAAACATTAAAACAGTCTTGTTTAGCTATTGTGACCTCCACGTCTATTCCACGGTGCCTTAAAACCTTCTGGTTAAACTACTGTGAACTCCACAGCTCTTACAAGGGGCATTGATATTGTCTTTTTATTTCCCTGTAACCTCCACCACTCTTCCAAAGGGCATTGATATTGTCTTTTTATTTTACTGCGACCTCCACCACTCTTTCAAGGGGCATTAATATTGTCTTTTTATTCCACTGCGACCTCCACCACTCTTAAAAGGGTCATTGATATTGTCTTTTTATTCCACTGTAACCTCCACCACTCTTCCAAGGGGCATTGATATTGTCTTTTTATTCCACTGCGACCTCCACCTCTCTTCCAAGGGGCATTAAAACCATCTTGTTAAGCTACTGTGACCTCCAAGTCTCTTCCACGAGGCATTGATATTGTCTTTTTATTCCACTGCGATCTCCACATCATTACCAAGGGGAATTGATATTGTCTTTTCATACCACTGTGACCTCCACCACTCTTCTAAGGGGCATTGATATTGTCTTTTTATTCCACTGCTACCTACACCACTCTTCCAAAGGGCATAAAAACAGTCTTGATAAGCTTCTGTGACCTCCACGTCTCTTCCAAGGGGCATTAAACCATCTGGTTAAACCACTCTGAACTCCACAGCTCTTCCAAGAGGCATTGATATTGTCGTTTTATTTGACTGTAACGTCCAACCCTCTTCCAAGGGGCATTAAAACCGTCTTGTTAAGCTACTGTGACCTCCACGTCTCTTCCAAGGGGCATTAAAACCGTCAATTTAAAACACTCTGAACTCCACAGCTCTTGCAAGAGGCATTTATATTGTCTTTTTATTCCACTGTAACCTCCACCATTCTTCCAAGGGGCATTGATTTTGTCTTTTTAATCCACTGTGACCTCCATCACTCTTTCAAGAAGCATTAAAACCGACTTGTTTAGCTACTGTGACCTCCACGTCTATTCCACGGTGCCTAAAAACCTTCTGGTTAAACCACTGTGAACTCCACAGCTCTTCCATGGGGCTTGATGTTGTCTTTTTATTCCACTGTAACCTCCACCACTCTTCCAAGGGTCATTGATATTGTCTTTTTATTTTACTGCGACCTCCACCACTCTTCCAAGGGGCATTAATATTGTCTTTTTATTCCACTGCGACCTCCACCACTCTTCCAAGGGTCATTGATATTGTCTTTTTATTCCACTGTAACCTCCACCACTCTTCCAAGGGGCATTGATATTGTCTTTTTATTCCACTGCGACCTCCACCTCTCTTCCAAGGGGCATTAAAACCATCTTGTTAAGCTACTGTGGCCTCCAAGTCTCTTCCAGGAGGCATTGACATTGTCTTTTTATTCCACTGCGACCTCCACATCTCTTCCAAGGGAAATTGATATTGTCTTTTTATTCCACTGTGACCTCCACCACACTTCTAAGGGGCATTGATATTGTCTTTTAAATCCACTGCGACCTCCACCACTCTTCCAAGGGGCATTAATACAGTCTTGATAAGCTACTGTGACCTCCACGTCTCTTCCAAGGGGCATTAAACCGTCTGGTTAAACCACTCCACAGCTCTTCCAAGAGGCATTGATATTGTCTTTTTATTCGACTGTAACCTCCAGTACTCTTCCAAGGGGCATTGATATTGTCTCTGTTTTCCACTGCGACCTCCACCACTCTTCAAAGGGGATTTGATATTGTCTTTTTTATCCACTGCGACCTCCACCACTGTTCCAATGGGCATTAAAACCATCTTGTTATGCTACTGTGACCTCCATGTCCCTTCCACGGAGCATTGATATTGTCTTTTTATTCCATTGCGACCTCCACCACTCTTCCAAGGGGCATTAAAACCGTCTTGTTAAGCTACTGTGACCTCCAAGTCTCTTCCAAGGGGCATTAAAACCGTCTGGTTAAACCTCTCTGAGCTCCACAGCTCTTCCAAGGGGCATTGACAACGTCTTTTTATTCCATTGTAACCTTCTGCACTCTTCCAAGTGCATTTATATTGTCTTTTTATTCCTCTGCGATGTCCCCGACTCTTCCAAGGGGCATTAAAACCGTCTAGTTAAGCTACTGTGACCTCCAAGTTACTTACACAGGGCATTGATATTGTCTTTTTATTCCACTGTAACCTCCACCACTCTTCCAAGGGGCATTGTTATTGTCTTTTTTTCCACTGTAACCTCCACCAATCTTCCAAGGGGCATTGATATTGTCTTTTCATTCCACTGTGAACTCCATCACTCTTCTAAGGGGCATTAAAACCATCTTGTGAAGCTACTGTGACCTCATCGTCTCTTCCAAGCCGCATTAAAACCGTCTGGTTAAACACTCTGAACTCCACAGCTCTTACAAAAGGCATTGATATTGTCTTTTTATTCGACTGTAACATCCACCACTCTTCCAAGCGGCATTGATATTGTCTTTTTATTCCACTGCGACCTCAACCACTCTTCCAAGGGGCATTGATATTGTTTTTTCAATCAACTGCGACCTCCACCTCTCTTCCAAGGGACATTAAACCGTCTTGTGAAGCTACTGTGACCTCCACGTCCCTTCCACGGGGCATTGATATTGTCTTTTTATTCCACTGCGACCTCTACCACACTTCCAAGGGGCATTGATATTGTCTTTTTAATCCACTGCGACCTCCACCAGTGTTCCAAGGGGCATTGATATTGTCTTTTTAATCCACTGCGTTCTCCACCACTCTTCCAAGGGGTATTAAAACCGTCTTGTTATGCTACTGTGACATCGACTTCTCTTCCAAGGGGCATTAAAACCATATGGTTAAACCACTCTGAACTCCACAGCTCTTCCAAGGGGCATTTGTATTGTCTTTTTATTCCACTCTAACCTCCACCACTCTTCCAAGGGGCATTGACATTGTCTTTTTATTCCACTGCGACCTCTACCACTCTTCCAAGGGGCATTAAAACCATATTGTTAAGCTACAGTGACCTTCACATCTCTTCCACGGGGCATTGATATTGTCTTTTTATTTTACTGTAACTTCCACCAATCTTCCAAGGGGCATTGATATTTTTTTTTTTATTCCACTGCGACCTCCACCACTCTTCCAAGGGGCCTTAAAACCATCTTGTTAAGTTACTGTGACCTCCACGTCTCTTCCAAGGAGCGTTAAAACCGTCTGGTTGTAACACTTTGATCTCCACTCCTCTTCCAAGGGACATTATTATTGTCTTTTTATTCCACTGTAACCTCCACCACTCTTCCAAGGGGCATTGATATTGTCCTTTTATTCCACTGCGACCTCCACCATTCCTCCAAGAGGCATTAAAACCGTCTTGTTAAGCTACTGTGACCTCCACGTCTCTTCCACGGGGCATTGAATTGTCTTTTTATTCCACTGTAACCTCCACCACTTGTCCAAGGGGAATTGATATTGTCTTTTTATTCCACTGCAACCTCCACCACACTTCCAAGGGTCATTGATATTGTCTTTTTAATTCACTGCGATCTCCACCACTCTTCCAAGAGGCATTAAAACCGTCTTGTTAAGCAACTGTCACCTTCACGTCCCTTACAACGGGCATTAAAACCGTCAATTTAAACCACTCTGAAATCCACAGCTCTTGCAAGGGGCGTTGATATTGTCTTTTTATTCCAATGTAACCTCCAGCACTCTTCCAAGGTGCGTTGATATTGTCTTTTTATTCCACTGCAACTTCCACCTCTCTTTCAAGGGGCATTAAAACCATCTTGTTAAGCTATTGTGACCTCCACATCTCTTCCACGGGGCATTGATATTGTCTTTTTATTCCACTGTAACCTTCTCCACTCTTCCAAGGGGCATTGATATTGTCTTTTTATTCCACTGGGACCTTCACCACTCTTCCAAGTGGCATTGATATTGTCTTTTTATTCCACTGGGACCTTCACCACTCTTCCAGGTGGCATTGATATTGTCTTTTTAATCCACTGCGACCTCCACCACTCTTCCAAGGGGCATTAAAACCATATTGTTAAGCTACTGTGACCTCCACGTCTCTTCCAAGGTGCATTAAAACCGTTAATTTAAAGCACTCTGAACTCCACAGCTCTTGCAAGAGGCTTTGATATTGTCTTTTTACTTCACTGTAACCTACAGCCCTCTTTCAAGGGGCATTGATATTGTCTTTTTATTCCACTACGACTTCCACCACTCTCCCAAGGTGCATTAAAAACATCTTGTTTAGCTACTGTAACGTCCATGTCTATTCCACGGGGCATTGATATTGTCTTTTTATTCCGCTGTATCCTCCACCACTCTTCCAAGGGGTATTGATATTGTCTTTTTATTCCACTGCGCCTTCCACCTCTCTTCTAAGGGGCATTGATATTGTCTTTTTAATCCACTGCAACCTCCACCACTCTTCCAAGAGGAATTAAAACAGTCTTGTTAAGCTACTGAGACCTCCACATCCCTTCCAAAGGGCATTAAAACCGTCTGGTTAAACCACTCTGAAATCCACAGCTCTTCCAAGGGGCATTGATATTGTCTTTTTATTCCACTGTAACCTCCACCATTTTTCCAAGGGGTATTGATATTGTCTTTTTAATGCACTGCGACCTCCACCACTCTTCCAAGGGGAATTTAAACCATCTGGTTAATCCACTCTGAACTCCACAGCTCTTTCAAGAGGCATTGATATTGTCTTTTTATTTCACTGTAACCTCCACCACTCTTTCAAGGGGCATTAAAACTGTCTTGTTAAGCTACTGTGACCTCCACGTGTCTTCCACGGGGCATTGATATTGTCTTTTTAATCCACTGTTTCCTCCACCACTTTTCCAAGGGGCATTAAAACCGTCTTGTTAATGTACTGTAACCTCCACGTCGCTTCCAAGGGGCAATAAAACCATCTGGTTAAACCACTCTGAACTCCACAGCTCTTCCAAGGGGCATTGGTACTGTCTTTTTATTCCACTCTAACCTTCACCACTCTTCCAAAGGGCATTGACATTGCCTTTTTATTCCACTGCGACCTCCATCATTCTTCCAAGGGGCATTGATATTGTCTTTTTATTTCACAGCCACCTCCACCACTCTTCCAAGGGGCATTGATATTGTCTTCTTAATCAACTGCAACTTCCACCACTTTTCAAAGGGGCATTAAAAACGTCTTTTTAAGCTACTGTGACCGCCACGTCACTTCCAATGGGCATAAAAATCGTCTGGTTAAACATCTCTGAACTCCACAGCTCCTCCAAGGTTCATTGGTATTGTCTTTTTATTCCACTCTAACCTCCACCACTCTTCCAAGGGGCATTGACATTGTCTTTTTATTCCACTGCGACCTCCACCATTCTTCCAAGGGGCATTAAAACTGTCTTGCTAAGCTACAGTTACCTCCACGTCTGTTCCACGGGGCATTGATATTGTCTTTAAATTCCACTGTAACCTCCACCACTCTACCAAGGGGCATTGATACTGTATTTTTATTCCACTGCGACTTCCACCACTCTTCCAAAGGGCATTGATATTGTCTTTTTAATCCACTGCGACCTCCACCACTCTTCCAAAGGGCATTAAAACCATCTTGTTAAGCTACTGTGACCTCCACGTCTCTTCCACGGGGCATTGATATTGTCTTTTTATTCCACTGCAACCTCCACCACTCTTCCTCGGGGCATTGATATTGTCTTTTTAATCCACTGCAACCTCCACCACTCTAACATGTGGCATTAAAACCGTCTTGTTAAGCTACTGTGACCTCCACGTCTTTTCCCAGTGGCATTAAAACCGTATGGTTAAATCAATCTGAACTCCACAGATCTTCCAAGGGGCATTGATATTGTCTTTTTATTCCACTGAATCCTCCACCACTCTTCCAAGGGGCATTGATATTGTCTTTTTATTCCACTGCGACCTCCAACACTCTTCCAAGGGCCATTAAAACCTTGTTGTTAAGCTACTTTGACCTCCACGTCAATTCCACGGGGCATTAAAACCATCAATTTAAACCACTCTGTACTCCACAGCTCTTGCAAGGGGCATTGATATTGTTATTTTATTCCAATGTAACCTCCAGCACTCTTCCAATGGGCATTGATATTGTCTTTTTATTCCACTGCAACTACCACCTCTCTTCCAAGGGGCATTAAATCCGTCTTGCTAAGCTACTGTGACCTCCACGTCTCTTTCACGGGGCATTGATATTGTCTTTTTATTCCACTGTAACCTCCACCACTCTTCCAAGGGGCATTGATATTTTCTTTTTATTCCACTGGGGCCTTCACTACTCTTCCAAGTGGCATTGATATTGTATTTTTAATCCACTGTGACCTCCACCACTCTTCCAAGGGGCATTAAAACCGTATTGTTAAGCTACTGTGACCTCCACGTCTCTTCCAAACTGCATTAAAACCGTCAATTTAAACCACTCTGAACTCCACAACTCTTGAAAGAGGCATTGATATTGTCTTTTTATTCCACTACGACTTCCACCACTCTCCCAAGGTACATTAAAAACATCTTGTTTAGCTACTGTAACGTCCATGTCTATTCCACGGGGCATTGATATTGTCTTTTTATTCCACTGTGACCTCCACCACTCTTCCAAAGGGCATTAAAACCGTCTTTTTAAGCTTCTGTGACCTCCACGTCTCTTCCAAGGGGCATTAAAACCGCATGTTTAAACCACTCTGAACTCCACAGCTCTTCCAAGAGGCATTGATATTGTCTATTTATTCAACTGTAACCTCCACCACTCTACCAAGGGGCATTGATATTGTCTTTTTTTTCCACTGCGACCTCCACCACTCTTCCAAGGGGATTTGATAGTCTTTTTAATCCACTGCGACCTCCACCACTCTTCCAAGGGGCATTAAAACCGTCTTGTTAAGCTACTGTGACCTCCACGTCCCTTCCACGGGGCATTGATATTGTCTTTTTATTCCACTGCGACCTCCACCACTCTTCCAAGGGACATTGATATTGTCTTTTTAATCCACTGCGACCTCCACCACTCTTCCAAGGGGCATTAAAACTGTTTTGATAAGCTACTGTGACCTCCACGTCTTTTCCAAGGGGCATTAAAACCGTCATTTTAAACCACTCTGAACTCCACAGCTCTTGCAAGAAGCATTGATATTGTCTTTTTATTCCACTGTAACCTCCACCACTCTTCCAGGGGGCATTAATTTTATCTTTTTAATCCATTGCGACCTCCATCACTCTTCCAAGAAACATTAAAACAGTCTTGTTTAGCTATTGTGACCTCCACGTCTATTCCACGGTGCCTTAAAATATTCTGGTTAAACTACTGTGAACTCCACAGCTCTTACAAGGGGCATTGATATTGCCTTTTTATATCCCTGTAACCTCCACCACTCTTCCAAGGGGCATTGATATTGTCTTTTTATTTTACTGCGACCTCCACCACTCTTTCAAGGGGCATTAATATTGTCTTTTTATTCCACTGCGACCTCCACCACTCTTAAAAGGGTCATTGATATTGTCTTTTTATTCCACTGTAACCTCCACCACTCTTCCAAGGGGCATTGATATTGTCTTTTTATTCCACTGCGACCTCCACCTCTCTTCCAAGGGGCATTAAAACCATCTTGTTAAGCTACTGTGACCTCCAAGTCTCTTCCACGAGGCATTGATATTGTCTTTTTATTCCACTGCGACCTCCACATCATTACCAAGGGGAATTGATATTGTCTTTTCATACCACTGTGACCTCCACCACTCTTCTAAGGGGCATTGATATTGTCTTTTTATTCCACTGCTACCTACACCACTCTTCCAAAGGGCATAAAAACAGTCTTGATAAGCTTCTATGACCTCCACGTCTCTTCCAAGGGGCATTAAACCATCTGGTTAAACCACTCTGAACTCCACAGCTCTTCCAAGAGGCATTGATATTGTCGTTTTATTTGACTGTGACGTCCAACCCTCTTCCAAGGGGCATTAAAACCGTCTTGTTAAGCTACTGTGACCTCCACGTCTCTTCCAAGGGGCATTAAAACCGTCAATTTAAAACACTCTGAACTCCACAGCTCTTGCAAGAGGCATTGATATTGTCTTTTTATTCCACTGTAACCTCCACCATTCTTCCAAGGGGCATTGATTTTGTCTTTTTAATCCACTGTGACCTCCATCACTCTTTCAAGAAGCATTAAAACCGACTTGTTTAGCTACTGTGACCTCCACGTCTATTCCACGGTGCCTAAAAACCTTCTGGTTAAATCACTGTGAACTCCACAGCTCTTCCATGGGGCTTGATGTTGTCTTTTTATTCCACTGTAACCTCCACCACTCTTCCAAGGGTCATTGATATTGTCTTTTTATTTTACTGCGACCTCCACCACTCTTCCAAGGGGCATTAATATTGTCTTTTTATTCCACTGCGACCTCCACCACTCTTCCAAGGGTCATTTATATTGTCTTTTTATTCCACTGTAACCTCCACCACTCTTCCAAGGGGCATTGATATTGTCTTTTTATTCCACTGCGACCTCCACCTCTCTTCCAAGGGGCATTAAAACCATCTTGTTAAGCTACTGTGGCCTCCAAGTCTCTTCCACGAGGCATTGACATTGTCTTTTTATTCCACTACGACCTCCACATCTCTTCCAAGGGAAATTGATATTGTCTTTTTATTCCACTGTGACCTCCACCACACTTCTAAGGGGCATTGATATTGTCTTTTTAATGGACTGCGAACTCCACCACTCTTCCAAGGGACATTAAAACACTCTTGATAAGCTACTGTGACCTCCACGTCACTTCCAAGGGACATTAAAACCATCTGGTTAAACAACTCTGAGCTCCATAGCTCTTTCAAGAGGCATTGATATTGTCTTTTTATTTCACTGTAATCTCCACCACTCTTTCAAGGGGCATTGATATTGTCTTTTTATTCCACTGCAACCTCTACCACTCTTCCAAGGGGCATTAAAACTGTCTTGTTAAACTACTGTGACCTCCACGTGTCTTCCACGGGGCATTAAAACCATATGGTTAAACCACTCTGAACTTCACATCTCTTCCAAGGGGCATTGGTATTGTCTTTTTATTCTACTGCGACCTCCATCATTCTTCCAAGGGGCATTAATATTGTCTTTTTATTGCACTGTCACCTCCACCACTCTTCCAAGGGGCATTGATATTTTCTTTTTAATCCACTGCGACCTCCACCACTTTTCCAAGGGGCATTAAAAACGTCTTTTTAAGCTACTGTGACCTCCACATCCCTTCCACGGGGCATTGATATTGTCTTTTTATTCCACTGTAACCTCCACCACTCTTCCAAGGGGCATTGATATTGTCTTTTTATTCCACTGCGACCTCCACCTCTCTTCCAAGGGGCATTAAAACCTTCTTGTTAAGCTACTGTGACCTCCAAGTCTCTTCCACGAGGCATTGATATTGTCTTTTTATTTCACTGCGACCACCACATCTCTTCCAAGTGGAATTGATATTGTCTTTTTATTTCACTGCGACCTCCACCACTCTTCCAAGGGGCATTAATATTGTCTTTTTATTCCACTGCGACCTCCACCACTCTTCCAAGGGTCATTGATATTGTCTTTTTATTCCACTGTAACCTCCACCACTCTTCCAAGGGGCATTGATATTGTCTTTTTATTCCACTGCGACCTCCACCTCTCTTCCAAGGGGCATTAAAACCATCTTGTTAAGCTACTGTGGCCTCCAAGTCTCTTCCACGAGGCATTGATATTGTCTTTTTATTCCACAGCGACCTCCACATCTCTTCCAAGGTTAATTGATATTGTCTTTTTATTCCACTGTGACCTCCACCACACTTCTAAGGGGCATTGATATTGTCTTTTTAATCGACTGCGAACTCCACCACTCTTCCAAGGGACATTAAAACACTCTTGATAACTACTGTGACCTCCACGTCACTTCCAATGGGCATTAAAACCGTCTGGTTTAACTACTCTGAACTCCACTGCTCTTCCAATGGGCATAGATATTGTCTTTTTAATGCACTGCGACCTCCACCACTCTTCCAAGGGACATTAAAACCATCTGGTTAAACAACTCTGAGCTCCATAGCTCTTTCAAGAGGCATTGATATTGTCTTTTTATTTCACTGTAATCTCCACCACTCTTTCAACGGGCATTGATATTGTCTTTTTATTCCACTGCGACCTCTACCACACTTCCAAGGGGCATTAAAACTGTCTTGTTAAACTACTGTGACCTCCACGTGTCTTCCACGGGGCATTGATATTGCCTTTTTAATCCACTGTGCCCTCCACCACTTCTCCAAGGGGCATTAAAACCGTATTGATAAGCTACTGTGACCTCCACGTCTCTTCCAAGGTGCATTAAAACCGTCAATTTAAACCACTCTGAACTACACAGCTCTTGCAAGAGGCATTGATATTGTCTTTTTATTCCACTGTAACCTACAGCACTCTTTCAAGGGGCATTGATATTGTCTTTTTATTCCACTATGACTTCCACCACTCTCCCAAGGTGCATTAAAAACATCTTGTTTAGCTACTGTAACGTCCATGTCTATTCCACAGGGCATTGATATTGTCTTTTAATTGCACTGTATCCTCCACCACTCTTCCAAAGGGCATTGATATTGTCTTTTTAATCCACTGCAACCTCCATCTCTCTTCCAAGAAGCATTGAAACCGTCTTGTTAAGCTACTGTGACCTCAACGTCTATTCCACGGTGCATTAAAACTTTCTGGTTAAACCACTGTGAACTCCACAGCTATTCCAAGGGGCATTGATAGAGTCTTTTTATTCCACTCTAACCTCCACCACTCTTCCAAGGGGCATTGATATTATCTTTTTATTTTACTGCTTCCTCCACTACTCTTCCAAGGGGCATTAATATTGTCTTTTTATTCCACTGTGACCTCCACGTCTCTTCCAAGGGGCATTGATATTGTCTTTTAATTTAACTGGAACCTCCACCATTCTTCCAAGGGACATTGATATTGTCTTTTTATTCCACTGTAACCACCACCACTCTTCCAAGGGGTATTGATATTGTCTTTTTATTCCACTGTAACCTCCACCACTCTTCCAAGGGGCATTGATATTGTCTTTTTAATCCACTGCGACCTCTACCACTCCTCCAAGGGGCTTTAAAAGAGTCTTGATAAGCTTCTGTGACCTCGACGTCTCTTCCAAGGGGCATTAAACCGCATGGTTAAACAACTCTGAACTCCACAGCTTTTCCAAGAGGCACTGATATTGTCTTTTTATTCAACTGTAACCTCCACCACTCTTCCAAGGGGCATTGATATTGTCTTTTTTTTCCACTGCGACATCCACCGCTCTTCCAAGGGGATTTGATAGTCTTTTTAATCCAATGCGACCTCCACAACTCTAGCAATGGGCATTAAAACCGTCTTGTTAAGCTACTGTGACCTCCACGTCCCTTCCACGGGGCATTGATATTGTCTTTTTATTCCACTGCGACCTCCAACACTCTTCCAAGGGGCATTGATATTGTCTTTTTAATCCACTGCGACCTCCACCACTCTTCCAAGGGACATTGATATTGTCTTTTTATTTCACTGCGACCTCCACCACTCTTCCAAGGGACATTGATATTGTCTTTTTATTCCACTGAGACCTCCACCACTCTTCCAAGGAGCATTAAAACTGTCTTGTTAAGCTACTGTGACCTCCACGTGTCTTCCACGGGGCACTGATATTGTCTTTTTAATCCACTGTGACCTCCACCACTTTTCCAAGGGGCATTAAAACCATCTTTTTAATCTACTGTGACCTCCACGTCTCTTCCAAGGGGCAATAAAACCATCTGGTTAAACCACTCTGAAGTCCACAGCTCTTCCAAGGGGCATTGGTATTGTCTTTTTATTCCACTCTAACCTCCACCACTCTTCCAAGGGGCATTGACATTGTCTTTTTATTCCACTGCGACCTCCATCATTCTTCCAAGGGGCATTGATATTGTCTTTTTATTCCACTGCCACCTCCACCACTCTTCCAAGGGGCATTGGTATTGTCTTTTTATTCCACTGCGACCTCCACCACTTTTCCAAGGGGCATTAAAAACGTCTTTTTAAGCTACTATGTCCTCCACGTCTCTTCCAGTGGGCATTAAAACCGTCTGGTTAAACCACGCTGAACTCCACAGCTCTTCCAAGAGGCATTGATATTGTCTTTTTATTCCACTCTAACCTCCACCACTCTTCCAAGGGGCATTGACATTGTCTTTTTATTCCACTGCGACCTCCACCATTCTGTCAAGGGGCATTAAAACTGTCTTGTTAAGGTACAGTGACCTCCACATCTCTTCCACAGGGCTTTGATATTGTCTATAAATTCCACTGTAACCTCCACCACTCTTCCAAGGGGCATTGATATTGTATTTTTATTCCACTGCGACCTCCACCACTCTTCCAAACTGCATTGATATTGTCTTTTTAATCCACTGCGACCTTCATCACTCTTCTAAGGGGCATTAAAACCGTCTTGTTAAGCTACTGTGACCTCCAAGTTTCTTACACAGTGCATTGATATTGTCTTTTTATTCCACTGTAACCTCCACCACTCTTCCAAGGGGCATTGATAATGTCTTTTTATTTTACTGCGACCTCCACCACTCTTCCAAGGGACATTGATATTGTCTTTTTATTCCACTGCGACCTCCACCTCTCTTCCAAGGGGCATTAAAACCATCTTGTTAAGATACTGTGACCTCCACGTCTCTTCCAAGGGGCATTAAACCCGTCAATTTAAACCACTCTGAACTCCACAGCTCTTGCAAGAGGCATTGATGTTGTCTTTTTTTTCCACTGTAACCTCCACTACTCTTCCAAGGGGCATTAAAACCATCTTGTTAAGCTACTGTGAACTCCAAGTCTCTTCCACGAGGCATAGATATTGTCTTTTTATTCCGCTGCGACCTCCACATCTCTTCCAAGGGGAATTGATATTGTCTTTTTATTCCACTGCGACCTCCACCTCTCTTCTACGGGGCATTGATATTGTCTTTTTAATCCACTGCGACCTCCACCACTCTTCCAAGGGGCATTAAAACTGTTTTGATAAGCTACTGTGACCTCCACGTCTTTTCCAAGGGGCATTAAAACCGTCATTTTAAACCACTCTGAACTCCACAGCTCTTGCAAGAGGCATTGATTTTGTCTTTTTATTCCACTGCGACCTTCACCACTCTTTCAAGGGGCATTGATATTGTCTTTTTAATCCACTGCGACCTCCACCACTCTTCCAAGGGGCATTGATATTGTCTTTTTATTCCACTGCGACCTCCACCTCTCTTCCAAGGGGCATTAAAACCATCTTGTTAAGCTACTGTGACCTCCAAGTCTCTTCCACGAGGCATTGATATTGTCTTATTATTCCACTGCGACCTCCACATCTCTTCCAAGAGGCATTGATATTGTCTTTTTATTTGACTGTAACCTCCACCACTCTTCCAAGGGGCATTAAAACCGTCTTGTTAAGCTACTGTGACCTCCACCTGTCTTCCAAGGGGCATTAAAACCGTCAATTTAAACCACTCTGAACTCCACAGCTCTTGAAAGAGGTATTGATATTGTCTTTTTATTCCACAGTAACCTCCACCATTCTTCCAAGGGGCATTGATTTTGTCTTTTTAATCCACTGTGACCTCCATCACTCTTTCAAGAAGCATTAAAACCGTCTTGTTTAGATACTGTGACCTCCACGTCTATTCCATGGTGCCTTAAAACCTTCTGGTTAAACCACTGTGAACTCCACAGCTCTTCCAAGGGGCATTGATATTGTCTTTTTATTCCACTGTAACCTCCACCACTCTTCCAAGGGGCATTGATATTGTCTTTTTATTTTACTGCGACCTCCACCACTCTTCCAAGGGATATTAATATTGTCTTTTTATTCCACTGCGACCTCCACTACTCTTCCAAGGGTCATTGATATTGTCTTTTTATTCCACTGTAACCTCCACCACTCTTCTAAGGGGCATTGATATTGTCTTTTTATTCCACTGCAACCTCCACCTCTCTTCCAAGGGGCATTAAAACCATCTTGTTAAGCTACTGTGAACTCCAAGTCTCTTCCACGAGGCATTTATATTGTCTTTTTATTCCACTGCGACCTCCACATCTCTTCCAAGCCGAATTGATATTGTCTTTTTATTCCACTGCGACCTCCACCACTCTTCTAAGGGGCATTGATATTGTCTTTTTAATCCACTGCGACCTCCACCACTCTTCCAAGGGGCATTAAAACAGTCTTGATAAGCTACTGTAACCTCCACGTCTCTTCCAAGGGGCATTAAACCGTCTGGTTAAACCACTCTGTACTCCACAGCTCTTCCAAGAGGCATTGATATTGTCTTTTTATTCCACTGCGATCCTCACCTCTCTTCCAAGGGGCATTAAAACCATCTTGTTAAGCTACTGTGAACTCCAAGTCTCTTCCAAGAGGCATTGATATTGTCTTTTTATTCCACTGCGACCTCCACATCTCTTCCAAGGGGAATTGATATTGTCTTTTTATTCCACTGCGACCTCCACCACTCTTCCAAGGGGCTTTGATATTGTCTTTATTATCCACTGTGAACTCTACCACTCTTCCAATGGGCATTAAAACCGTCTTGTTATGCTACTGTGACCTCCACGTCCCTTCCACGGGGCATTGATATTGTCTTTTGATTCCATTGCGACCTCCACCACTCTTACAAGGGGCATTAATACCGTCTTGTTAAGCTACTGTGACCTCCAAGTCTCTTCCAAGGGGCATTAAAACCGTCTGGTTAAACCGCTCTGAGCTCCACAGCTCTTCCAAGGGGCTTTGATATTGTCTTTATTATCCACTGCGAACTCCACCACTCTTCCAATGGGCATTAAAACCGTCTTTTTATGCTACTGTGACCTCCACGTCCCTTCCTCGGCGCATTGATATTGTCTTTTTATTCCACTGCGACCTCCACCACTCTTCCAAGGGGCATTGATATTGTCTTTTTAATCCACTGCGACCTCCATCACTCTTCCAAAGGACATTGATATGGTCTTTTTATTCCACTGCGACCTTCACCCCTCTTCCAAGGAACATTGATATTGTCTTTTTTTCCCACTGTAACCTCCAACACTCTTCTAAGGGGCATTGATATTTTCTTTATATTCCAATGCGACCTCCACCACTCTTCCAAGGGGCATCGATAATGTCTTTTTAATCCACTGCGACCTCCACCACTCTTCCAAGGGGCATTAAAACCGTCTTGTTAAGCTGCTGTGACCTCCACGTCTCTTCCAAGGGGCATTAAACCCGTTAATTTAAACGACTCTGAACTCCACAGCTCTTGCAAGAGGCATTGATATTCTCTTTTTATTCCACTGTAACCTCCACCGCTCTCCCAAGGGGCATTGATTTTGTCTTTTTAATCCACTGCGACCTCCATCTCTCTTCCAAGAAGCATTAAAACAGTCTTGTTTAGCTACTGTGACCTCCCCGTATATTCCACGGTGCCTTAAAACCTTCTGTTTAAACCACTGTGAACTCCACAGCTCTTCCAAGGGGCATTGATATTGTCATTTTATTCCACTGTAATCTCCACCACTCTTCCAAGGGGCATTGATATTGTCTTTTTATTTTACTGCGACCTCCACCTCTCTTCCAAGCGGCATTAATATTGTCCTTTTATTCCACTGCGACCTCCACCACTCTTCCAAGGGTCATTGATATTGTCTTTTTATTCCACTGCGACCTCCACCTCTCTTCCAAGGGGCATTGATATTGTCTTTTTAATCAACTGCGACCTCCAACTCTCTTCCAAGGGGCATTAAAACCATCTTGTGAAGCTACTGTGACCTCCACGTCCCTTCCAATGGGCATTGATATTGTCTTTTTATTCCACTGCGACCTTCACCACTCTTTCAAGGGGCATTGATATTGTCTTTTTAATCCACTGCGACCTCCACCACTCTTCCAAGGGGCATTGACATTGTCTTTTTATTCCACTGCGACCTCCACCTCTCTTCCAAGGGGCATTAAAACCATCTTGTTAAGCTACTGTGGCCTCCAAGTCTCTTCCACGAGGCATTGATATTGTCTTATTATTCCACTGCGACCTCCACATCTCTTCCAAGAGGCATTGATATTGTCTTTTTATTCGACTGTAACCTCCACCACTCTTCCAAGGGGCATTAAAACCGTCTTGTTAAGCTACTGTGACCTCCACCTGTCTTCCAAGGGGCATTAAAACCGTCAATTTAAACCACTCTGAACTCCACAGCTCTTGCAAGAGGTATTGATATTGTCTTTTTATTCCACAGTAACCTCCACCATTCTTCCAAGGGGCATTGATTTTGTCTTTTTAATCCACTGTGACATCCATCACTCTTCCAAGAAGCATTAAAACCGTCTTGTTTAGATACTGTGACCTCCACTTCTATTCCATGGTGCCTTAAAACCTTCTGGTTAAACCACTGTGAACTCCACAGCTCTTCCAAGGGGCATTGATATTGTCTTTTTATTCCACTGTAACCTCCACCACTCTTCCAAGGGGCATTGATATTGTCTTTTTATTTTACTGCGACCTCCACCACTCTTCCAAGGTACATTAATATTGTCTTTTTATTCCACTGAGACCTCCACCACTCTTCCAAGGGTCATTGATATTGTCTTTTTATTCCACTGTAACCTCCACCACTCTTCTAAGGGGCATTGATATTGTCTTTTTATTCCACTGCAACCTCCACCTCTCTTCCAAGGGGCATTAAAACCATCTTGTTAAGCTACTGTGAACTCCAAGTCTCTTCCACGAGGCATTTATATTGTCTTTTTATTCCACTGCGACCTCCACATCTCTTCCAAGCCGAATTGATATTGTCTTTTTATTCCACTGCGACCTCCACCACTCTTCTAAGGGGCATTGATATTGTCTTTTTAATTCACTGCGACCTCCACCACTCTTCCAAGGGGCATTAAAACAGTCTTAATAAGCTACTGTGACCTCCACGTCTCTTCCAAGGGGCATTAAACCGTCTGGTTAAACCACTCTGTACTCCACAGCTCTTCCAAGAGGCATTGATATTGTCTTTTTATTCCACTGCGATCCCCACCTCTCTTCCAAGGGGCATTAAAACCATCTTGTTAAGCTACTGTGAACTCCAAGTCTCTTCCACGAGGCATTGATATTGTCTTTTTATTCCACTGCGACCTCCACATCTCTTCCAAGGGGAATTAATATTGTCTTTTTATTCTACTGCGACCTCCACCACTCTTCCAAGGGGCTTTGATATTGTCTTTATTATCCACTGCGAACTCCACCACTCTTCCAATGGGCATTAAAACCGTCTTGTTATGCTACTGTGACCTCCACGTCCCTTCCACGGGGCATTGATATTGTCTTTTGATTCCATTGCGACCTCCACCACTCTTCCAAGGGGCATTAATACCGTCTTGTTAAGCTACTGTGACCTCCAAGTCTCTTCCAAGGGGCATTAAAACCGTCTGGTTAAACCGCTCTGAGCTCCACAGTTCTTCCAAGGGGCTTTGATATTGTCTTTATTATCCACTGCGAACTCCACCACTCTTCCAATGGGCATCAAAACCGTCTTGTTATGCTACTGTGACCTCCACGTCCCTTCCACGGGGCATTGATATTGTCTTTTGATTCCATTGCGACCTCCACCACTCTTCCAAGGGGCATTAATACCGTCTTGTTAAGCTACTGCGACCTCCAAGTCTCTTCCAAGGGGCATTAAAACCGTCTGGTTAAACCCCTCTGAGCTCCACAGCTCTTCCAAGGGGCATTGACAATGTCTTTTTATTCCATTGTAATCTTCTGCACTCTTCCAAGTGCATTGATATTGTCCTTTTATTCCTCTGCGACATCCACGACTCTTCCAAGGGGCATTAAAACCGTCTTGTTAAGCTACTGTGACCTCCAAGTTTCTTACACTGGGCATTGTTATTGTCTTTTTATTCCACTGTAACCTCCACCACTTTTCAAAGGGGCATTGATATTGTCTGTTTATTCCACTGTAACCTCCACCAATCTTCCAAGGGGCATTGATATTGTCTTTTTAATCCACTGCGACCTCCACCACTCTTCTAAGGGGCATTGATATTGTCTTTTAAATCCACAATGATCTCCACCACTCTTCCAAGGGGCATTAAAACAGTCTTGTTAAGCTACTGTGACCTCCTTGTCTCTTCCAAGGGGCATTAAAACTGTCTGGTTAAACACTCTGAACTCCACAGCTCTTACAAGAGGCAATGATATTGTCTTTTTATTCAAAAGCAACATCCATCACTCTTCCAAGCGGCATTGATATTGTCTTTTTATTCCACTGCGACCTCCATCTCTCTTCTAAGGGACATTGATATTGTCTTTTTAATCAACTGCGACCTCCAACTCTCTTCCAAGGGGCATTAAAACCGTCTTGTGAAGCTACTGTGACCTCCACGTCCCTTCCAATGGGCATTGATATTGTCTTTTTATTCCACTGCGACCTTCACCACTCTTTCAAGGGGCATTGATATTGTCTTTTTAATCCACTGTGACCTCCACCACTCTTCCAAGGGGCATTGATATTGTCTTTTTATTCCACTGCGACCTCCACCTCTCTTCCAAGGGGCATTAAAACCATCTTGTTAAGCTACTGTGACCTCCAAGTCTCTTCCACGAGGCATTGATATTGTCTTATTATTCCACTGCGACCTCCACAACTCTTCCAAGAGGCATTGATATTGTCTTTTTATTCGACTGTAACCTCCACCACTCTTCCAAGGGGCATTAAAACCGTCTTGTTAAGCTACTGTGACCTCCACCTGTCTTCCAAGGGGCATTAAAACCGTCAATTTAAACCACTCAGAACTCTACAGCTCTTGCAAGAGGTATTGATATTGTCTTTTTATTCCACAGTAACCTCCACCATTCTTCCAAGGGGCATTGATTTTGTCTTTTTAATCCACTGTGACCTCCATCACTCTTCCAAGAAGCATTAAAACCGTCTTGTTTAGATACTGTGACCTCCACGTCTATTCCATGGTGCCTTAAAACCTTCTGGTTAAACCACTGTGAACTCCACAGCTCTTCCAAGGGGCATTGATATTGTCTTTTTATTCCACTGTAACCTCCACCACTCTTCCAAGGGGCATTGATATTGTCTTTTTATTTTACTGCGACCTCCACCACTCTTCCAAGGGACATTAATATTGTCTTTTTATTCCACTGCGACCTCCACCACTCTTCCAAGGGTCATTGATATTGTCTTTTTATTCCACTGTAACCTCCACCACTCTTCTAAGGGGCATTGATATTGTCTTTTTATTCCACTGCAACCTCCACCTCTCTTCCAAGGGGCATTAAAACCATCTTGTTAAGCTACTGTGAACTCCAAGTCTCTTCCACGAGGCATTTATATTGTCTTTTTATTCCACTGCGACCTCCACCACTCTTCCAAGGGGCATTAAAACAGTCTTGATAAGCTACTGTGACCTCCACGTCTCTTCCAAGGGGCATTAAACCGTCTGGTTAAACCACTCTGTACTCCACAGCTCTTCCAAGAGGCATTGATATTGTCTTTTTATTCCACTGCGATCCTCACCTCTCTTCCAAGGGGCATTAAAACCATCTTGTTAAGCTACTGTGAACTCCAAGTCTCTTCCACGAGGCATTGATATTGTCTTTTTATTCTACTGTGACCTCCACATCTCTTCCAAGGGGAATTGATATTGTCTTTTTATTCCACTGCGACCTCCACCACTCTTCCAAGGGGCTTTGATATTGTCTTTATTATCCACTGCGAACTCCACCACTCTTCCAATGGGCATTAAAACCGTCTTGTTATGCTACTGTGACCTCCACGTCCCTTCCACGGGGCATTGATATTGTCTTTTGATTCCATTGCGACCTCCACCACTCTTCCAAGGGGCATTAATACCGTCTTGTTAAGCTACTGTGACCTCCAAGTCTCTTCCAAGGGGCATTAAAACTGTCTGGTTAAACCGCTCTGAGCTCCACAGCTCTTCCAAGGGGTTTTGATATTGTCTTTATTATCCACTGCGAACTCCACCACTCTTCCAATGGGCATTAAAACCGTCTTGTTATGCTACTGTGACCTCCACGTCCCTTCCACGGCGCATTGATATTGTCTTTTTATTCCACTGCGACCTCCACCATTCTTCCAAGTGGCATTGATATTGTCTTTTTAATCCACTGCGACCTCCATCACTCTCTTCCAAGGGACATTGATATGGTCTTTTTATTCCACTGCGACCTTCACCCCTCTTCCAAGGAACATTGATATTGTCTTTTTTTCCCACTGTAACCTCCAACACTCTTCTAAGGGGCATTGATATTTTCTTTTTATTCCAATGCGACCTCCACCACTCTTCCAAGGGGCATCGATAATGTCTTTTTAATCCACTGCGACCTCCACCACTCTTCCAAGGGGCATTAAAACCGTCTTGTTAAGCTGCTGTGACCTCCACGTCTCTTCCAAGGGGCATTAAACCCGTCAATTTAAACCACTCTGAACTCCACAGCTCTTGCAAGAGGCATTGATATTGTCTTTTTATTCCACTGTAACCTCCAACACTCTCCCAAGGGGCATTGATTTTGTCTTTTTAATCCACTGCGACCTCCATCTCTCTTCCAAGAAGCATTAAAACAGTCTTGTTTAGCTACTGTGACCTCCCCGTATATTCCACGGTGCCTTAAAACCTTCTGTTTAAACCACTGTGAACTCCACAGCTCTTCCAAGGGGCATTGATATTGTCATTTTATTCCACTGTAACCTCCACCACTCTTCCAAGGGGCATTGATATTGTCTTTTTATTTTACTGCGACCTCCACCTCTCTTCCAAGTGGCATTAATATTGTCCTTTTATTCCACTGCGACCTCCACCACTCTTCCAAGGGTCATTGATATTGTCTTTTTATTCCACTGCGACCTCCACCTCTCTTCCAAGGGGCATTGATATTGTCTTTTTAATCAACTGCGACCTCCAACTCTCTTCCAAGGGGCATTAATACCATCTTGTGAAGCTACTGTGACCTCCACGTCCCTTCCAATGGGCATTGATATTGTCTTTTTATTCCACTGCGACCTTCACCACTCTTTCAAGGGGCATTAATATTGTCTTTTTAATCCACTGCGACCTCCACCACTCTTCCAAGGGGCATTGATATTGTCTTTTTATTCCACTGCGACCTCCACCTCTCTTCCAAGGGGCATTAAAACCATCTTGTTAAGCTACTGTTGCCTCCAAGTCTCTTCCACGAGGCATTGATATTGTCTTATTATTCCACTGCGACCTCCACATCTCTTCCAAGAGGCATTGATATTGTCTTTTTATTCGACTGTAACCTCCACCACTCTTCCAAGGGGCATTAAAACCATCTTGTTAAGCTACTGTGACCTCCACCTGTCTTCCAAGGGGCAATAAAACCGTCAATTTAAACCACTCTGAACTCCACAGCTCTTGCAAGAGGTATTGATATTGTCTTTTTATTCCACAGTAACCTCCACCATTCTTCCAAGGGGCATTGATTTTGTCTTTTTAATCCACTGTGACCTCCATCACTCTTCCAAGAAGCATTAAAACCGTCTTGTTTAGATACTGTGACCTCCACGTCTATTCCATGGTGCCTTAAAACCTTCTGGTTAAACCACTGTGAACTCCACAGCTCTTCCAAGGGGCATTGATATTGTCTTTTTATTCCACTGTAACCTCCACCACTCTTCCAAGGGGCATTGATATTGTCTTTTTATTTTACTGCGACCTCTTCCAAGGGATATTAATATTGTCTTTTTATTCCACTGAGACCTCCACCACTGTTCAAAGGGTCATTGATATTGTCTTTTTATTCCACTGTAACCTCCACCACTCTTCTAAGGGGCATTGATATTGTCTTTTTATTCCACTGCAACCTCCACCTCTCTTCCAAGGGGCATTAAAACCATCTTGTTAAGCTACTGTGGCCTCCAAGTCTCTTCCACGAGGCATTTATATTGTCTTTTTATTCCACTGCGACCTCCACATCTCTTCCAAGCCGAATTGATATTGTCTTTTTATTTCACTGCGACCTCCACCACTCTTCTAAGGGGCATTGATATTGTCTTTTTAATCCACTGCGACCTCCACCACTCTTCCAAGGGGCATTAAAACAGTCTTAATAAGCTACTGTGACCTCCACGTCTCTTCCAAGGGGCATTAAACCGTCTGGTTAAACCACTCTGTACTCCACAGCTCTTCCAAGAGGCATTGATATTGTCTTTTTATTCCACTGCGATCCCCACCTCTCTTCCAAGGGGCATTAAAACCATCTTGTTAAGCTACTGTGAACTCCAAGTCTCTTCCACGAGGCATTGATATTGTCTTTTTATTCCACTGCGACCTCCACATCTCTTCCAAGGGGAATTGATATTGTCTTTTTATTCCACTGCGACCTCCACGACTCTTCCAAGGGGCTTTGATATTGTCTTTATTATCCACTGCGAACTCCACCACTCTTCCAATGGGCATTAAAACCGTCTTGTTATGCTACTGTGACCTCCACGTCCCTTCCACGGGGCATTGATATTGTCTTTTGATTCCATTGCGACCTCCACCACTCTTCCAAGGGGCATTAATACCGTCTTGTTAAGCTACTGTGACCTCCAAGTCTCTTCCAAGGGGCATTAAAACCGTCTGGTTAAACCGCTCTGAGCTTCACAGCTCTTCCAAGGGGCTTTGATATTGTCTTTATTATCCACTGCGAACTCCACCACTCTTCCAATGGGCATTAAAACCGTCTTGTTATGCTACTGTGACCTCCACGTCCCTTCCACGGGGCATTGATATTGTCTTTTTATTCCATTGCGACCTCCACCACTCTTCCAAGGGGCATTAATACCGTCTTGTTAAGCTACTGCGACCTCCAAGTCTCTTCCAAGGGGCATTAAAACCGTCTGGTTAAACCCCTCTGAGCTCCACTGCTCTTCCAAGGGGCATTGACAATGTCTTTTTATTCCATTGTAATCTTCTGCACTCTTCCAAGTGCATTGATATTGTCCTTTTATTCCTCTGCGACATCCACGACTCTTCCAAGGGGCATTAAAACCGTCTTGTTAAGCTACTGTGACCTCCAAGTTTCTTACACAGGGCATTGTTATTGTCTTTTTATTCCACTGTAACCTCCACCACTTTTCAAAGGGGCATTGATATTGTCTGTTTATTCCACTGTAACCTCCACCAATCTTGCAAGGGGCATTGATATTGTCTTTTTAATCCACTGCGACATCCACCACTCTTCTAAAGGGCATTGATATTGTCTTTTAAATCCACAATGATCTCCACCACTCTTCCAAGGGGCATTAAAACAGTCTTGTTAAGCTACTGTGACCTCCTTGTCTCTTCCAAGGGACATTAAAACTGTCTGGTTAAACACTCTGAACTCCACAGCTCTTACAAGAGGCAATGATATTGTCTTTTTGTTCAAAAGCAACATCCATCACTCTTCCAAGTGGCATTGATATTGTCTTTTTATTCCACTGCGACCTCCACCTCTCTTCTAAGGGGCATTGATATTGTCTTTTTAATCAACTGCGACCTCCAACTCTCTTCCAAGGGGCATTAAAACCGTCTTGTGAAGCTACTGTGACCTCCACGTCCCTTCCACTGGGCATTGATATTGTCTTTTTATTCCACTGCGACCTTCACCACTCTTCCAAGGGGCATTGATATTGTCTTTTTAATCCACTGCGACCTCCACCACTCTTCCAAGGGGCATTGATATTGTCTTTTTATTCCACTGCGACCTCCACCTCTCTTCCAAGGGGCATTAAAACCATCTTGTTAAGCTACTGTGACTTCCAAGTCTCTTCCACGTGGCATTGATATTGTCTTTTTATTCCACTGCGACCTCCACATCTCTTCCAAGGGAAATTGATATTGTCTTTTTATTCCACTACGACCTCTACCACTCTTCTAAGGGGCATTGATATTGTCTTTTTAATCCACTCCGACCTCCTCCACTCTTCCAAGGGGCATTAAAACAGTCTTGATAAGCTACAGTGACCTCCACATTTCTTCCAAGGGGCATTAAACCATCTGGTTAAACCACTCTGTACACCACCGCTCTTCCAAGAGGCAATGATATTGTCTTTTTATTCGACAGTAACCTCCACCACTCTTCCAAGGGGCATTGATATTGTCTCTGTTTTCCACTGCGACCTCCACCACTCTTCTAAGGGGCATTAAAACCGTCAATTTAAACCACTCTGAACTCCACAGCTCTTACAAGGAGCACTGGTATTGTCTTTTTATTCCACTCTAACCTCCACCACTCTTCCAAGGAGCATTGACATTGTCTGTTTATTTCACTGCGACCTCCACCACTCTTCCAAGGGGCATTAAGACCATCTTGTTAAGCTACAGTGACCTCCACAACTCTTCCTTGGGGCATTGATATTGTCTTTTTAATCCCCTGCAACCTCCACCACTCTTCCAAGGGGCATTAAGACCGTCTTTTTAAGCTACTGTGACCTCCACTTCCCTTCCACGGGGCATTGATATTGTCTTTTTATTCCACTGCGACCTCCACCACTCTTCCAAGGGGCATTGGTTTTGTCTTTTTAATCCACTATGACCTCCATCACTCTTCCAAGAAGCATTAAAACCGTCTTGTTTCGCTACTGTGACCTCCACATCTATTCCACGGTGCCTTAAAACCTTATTGTTAAACCACTGTAAACTCCAGCACTCTTCCAAGGGGCATTAATATTGTCTTTTTATTTTACTGCGACCTCCACCACTCTTCCAAGGGGCATTAATATTGTCTTTTTATTCCAGTGCGACCTCCACCACTCTTCCAAGGGTCATTGATATTGTCTTTTTATTCCACTGTAACTTCCATCACTCTTCCAAGGGGCATTGATATTGTCTTTTTATTCCACTGCGACCTCCACCTCTCTTCCAAGGGGCATTGAAACCATCTTTTTAAGCTACTGTGACCTCCAAGTCTATTCCACGTGGCATTGATATTGTCTTTTTATTCCACTGCGACCTCCACATCTCTTCCAAGGGGAATTGATATTGTCTTTTTATTCCACTGCGACCTCTACCACTCTTCTAAGGGGCATTGATATTGTCTTTTTAATCCACTCCAACCTCCACCACTCTTCCAAGGGGCATTAAAACAGTCTTGATAAGCTACTGTGACCTCCACATTTCTTCCAAGGGGCATTAAACCATCTGGTTAAACCACTCTGTACTCCACAGCTCTTCCAAGAGGCAATGATATTGTCTTTTTATTCAACAGTAACCTCCACCACTCTTCCAAGGGGCATTGATATTGTCTCTGTTTTCCACTGTGACCTCCACCACTCTTCCAAGGGGCATTAAAACCGTCAATTTAAACCACTCTGAACTCCACAGCTCTTACAAGGAGCACTGGTATTGTCTTTTTATTCCACTCTAACCTCCACCACTCTTCCAATGATCATTGACATTGTCTATTTATTCCACTGCGACCTCCACCACTCTTCCAAGGGGCATTAAGACCATCTTGTTAAGCTACAGTGACCTCCACAACTCTTCCTTGGGGCATTGATATTGTCTTTTTATTCCACTGTAACCTCCACCACTCTTCCAAGGGGTCATTGATTTTGTCTTTTTATTCCACTGCGACCTCTACCACTCTTCCAATAGGCATTGATATTGTCTTTTTAATCCACTGCAACCTCCACCACTCTTCCAAGGGGCATTAAAACCGTCTTTTTAAGCTACTGTGACCGACACTTCCCTTCCACGGGGCATTGATATTGTCTTTTTATTCCACTGCGACCTCAACCACTCTTCCAAGGGGCATTGATATTGTCTTTTTAATCCACTGCGAACTCCACAAGTCTTCCAAGGGGCATTAAAACCGTCTTGTTAAGGTGCTGTGACCTCCACGTCTCTTCCAAGGAGCGTTAAAACCGTCTGGTTATACCACTCGGAACTCCACAGCTCTTCCAAGGGGCATTATTATTGCCTTTTTATTCCACTGCGTACTCCACCACTGTTCCAAGGGGCATTAAAACAGTCTTGTTATGCTACTGTGACGTCGACTTCTCTTCCAAGGGGCATCAAAACCATCAGGTTAAACCACTCTGAACTCCACAGCTCTTCCAAGGGTCATTGATATTGTCTTTTTATTCCACTCTAACCTCCACCACTTTTCCAAGGGACATTGACATTGTCTTTTTATTCCAGTGCGACCTCCACCACTCTTCCAAGGGTCATTGATATTGTCTTTTTATTCCACTGTAACTTCCATCACTCTTCCAAGGGGCATTGATATTGTCTTTTTATTCCACTGCGACCTCCACCTCTCTTCCAAGGGGCATTGAAACCATCTTTTTAAGCTACTGTGACCTCCAAGTCTATTCCACGTGGCATTGATATTGTCTTTTTATTCCACTGCGACCTCCACATCTCTTCCAAGGGGAATTGATATTGTCTTTTTATTCCACTGCGACCTCTACCACTCTTCTAAGGGGCATTGATATTGTCTTTTTAATCCACTCCAACCTCCACCACTCTTCCAAGGGGCATTAAAACAGTCTTGATAAGCTACTGTGACCTCCACATTTCTTCCAAGGGGCATTAAACCATCTGGTTAAACCACTCTGTACTCCACAGCTCTTCCAAGAGGCAATGATATTGTCTTTTTATTCAACAGTAACCTCCACCACTCTTCCAAGGGGCATTGATATTGTCTCTGTTTTCCACTGTGACCTCCACCACTCTTCCAAGGGGCATTAAAACCGTCAATTTAAACCACTCTGAACTCCACAGCTCTTACAAGGAGCACTGGTATTGTCTTTTTATTCCACTCTAACCTCCACCACTCTTCCAATGATCATTGACATTGTCTATTTATTCCACTGCGACCTCCACCACTCTTCCAAGGGGCATTAAGACCATCTTGTTAAGCTACAGTGACCTCCACAACTCTTCCTTGGGGCATTGATATTGTCTTTTTATTCCACTGTAACCTCCACCACTCTTCCAAGGGGTCATTGATTTTGTCTTTTTATTCCACTGCGACCTCTACCACTCTTCCAATAGGCATTGATATTGTCTTTTTAATCCACTGCAACCTCCACCACTCTTCCAAGGGGCATTAAAACCGTCTTTTTAAGCTACTGTGACCGACACTTCCCTTCCACGGGGCATTGATATTGTCTTTTTATTCCACTGCGACCTCAACCACTCTTCCAAGGGGCATTGATATTGTCTTTTTAATCCACTGCGAACTCCACAAGTCTTCCAAGGGGCATTAAAACCGTCTTGTTAAGGTGCTGTGACCTCCACGTCTCTTCCAAGGAGCGTTAAAACCGTCTGGTTATACCACTCGGAACTCCACAGCTCTTCCAAGGGGCATTATTATTGCCTTTTTATTCCACTGCGTACTCCACCACTGTTCCAAGGGGCATTAAAACAGTCTTGTTATGCTACTGTGACGTCGACTTCTCTTCCAAGGGGCATCAAAACCATCAGGTTAAACCACTCTGAACTCCACAGCTCTTCCAAGGGTCATTGATATTGTCTTTTTATTCCACTCTAACCTCCACCACTTTTCCAAGGGACATTGACATTGTCTTTTTATTCCACTGCGACCTCCACCACTCTTCCAAGGGGCATTAAAACCATATTGTTAAGCTACAGTGACCTCCACATCTCTTCCACGGGGCATTGATATTGTCTTTTTTTTCCACTGTAACCTCCACCACTCTTCCAAGGGGCATTGATATTGTCTTTTTATTCCACTGCGAGCTCCACCACTCATCCTCGGGGCATTGGTATTGTCTTTTTAATCCACTGCGACCTCCACCACTTTTCCATGTGGCATTAAAACCATCTTATTAAGCTACTGTGACCTCCACTTCTCTTCCAAGGGGCATTAAAGCTGACAATTTAAACCACTCTGAACACCACAGCTCCTGCAAGAGGCTTTAATATTGTCTTTTTAGTCCAATGTAACCGTCACCACTCTTCTGACGGGCAGTGATATTGTCTTTTTAAACCACTACGACCTTCACCACTCTTCCAAGGGGCATTAAAACAGTCTTGATAAGCTACTGTGACCTCTACGTCTCTTACAAGGGGCAATAAAAACGTCTGGTTAACCCATTCTGTACTACACAGTTCTTCCAAGGAGCATTGAAATTGTCTTTTTATTCAACTGTAACCTCCACCACTCTTCCAATGGGCATTGATTTGGACTTTTTAGTCCACTGCTTCCTCAACCTCTTGTTAAGCTACTGTGACCTCCACGTCCTTTCCACGGGGCATTGATATTGTCTTTTTATTCCACTGCGAACTCCACCACTCTTCCAAGGGGCATTGATATTGTCTTTTTAATCCACTGTGACCTCCACGTCTCTTCCAAGGGGCATTAAAACGGTACATTAAACCACTCTGATCTCTACAGCTCTTCCAAGGAGCATTGGTATTGTCTTACCTCTAACCTCCACCACTCTTCCAAGGGGCATTGACACTGTCTTTTTATTCCACTGCGGCCTCCACCACTCTTCCAAGCGGCATTAAGACCATCTTGTTAAACTACAGTGACCTCCACAACTCTTCCAAGGGGCACAAAACCGTTTGCTTAATCCACTCTGTACTCCACAGCTCTTCCAAGGGGCATTGATATTGTCTTTTTATTTCACTGTAATTTCCACAACTCTTTCAAGGGGCATTGATATTGTATTTTTATTCCACTGTGACCTCCACCACTCTTCCAAGGGGCATTAAAACCGTCTTGTTAAGCTACTGTGACCTCCAAGTCTCTTCCAAGGGGCATTAAAACCATCTGGTTAAACCGCTCTGAGCTCCACAGCTCTTCCAAGGGGCACTGACAATGTCTTTTTATTGCATTGTAACCTTCTGCACTCTTCCAAGTGCATTGATATTGTCATTTTATTTTACTGCGCCCTCCATCACACTTCCAAGGGGCATTAATACCGTCTTGTTAAACTACTGTGACCTCCAAGATTCTTACACAGGGCATTTATATTGTCTTTTTATTCCACTGTAACCTCCACCACTCTTCCAAGGGGCATTGATATTGTCTTTTTAATCCACTGCGACCTCCATCACTCTTCCAAGAAGCATTGAAACCATTTTGTTAAGCTACTGTGACCTCCACGTCTTTTCCACGGTGCATTAAAACTTTCTGGTTAAACCACTGTGAACTCCACAGCTCTTCCAAGGGGCATTGATATTGTCTTTGTATTCCACTCTAACCTCCATCACTCTTCCAAGGGGCATTGATATTGTCTTTTTATTTTACTTCGACCTCCACCACTCTTTCAAGGGGCATTAATATTGTCTTTTTATTTCACTGTGACCTCCACGTCTCTTCCAAGGGGCATTGATATTGTCTTTTTAATTTATTGGAACCTCCACCACTCTTCCAAGGGGCATTGATATTGTCTTTTTATTCAACTGCGACCTCCACTATTCTTCCAAGGGACATTGATATTGTCTTTTTATTCCACTGTATCCTCCACCACTCTTCCAAGGGGCATTGATATTGTCATTTTATTCCACTGTAACCTCCACCACTCTTCCAAGGGGCATTGATATTGTCTTTTTAATCCACTGCGACCTCTGCCACTCCTCCAAGGGGCTTTAAAACAGTCTTGATAATCTTCTATGACCTCCACGTCTCTTTCAAGGGGCATTTAAACCGCATGCTTAAACCACTCTGAACTCCACAGCTCTTCCAAGAGGCATTGATATTGTCTTTTTATTCAACTGTAACCTCCAGCACTCTTCCAAGGGGCATTGATATTGTCTTTTTTTTCCTCTGCGACCTCCACCACTCTTCCAAGGGGATTTGATAGTCTTTTTAATCCACTGCGACCTCCACCACTCTTCCAAGGGCCATTAAAACCGACTTGTTAAGCTAGTGTGACCTCCACGTCCCTTCCACGGGGCATTGATATTGTCTTTTTATTCCACTGCGACCTCCACCACTCTTCCAAGGGGCATTGATATTGTCTTTTTAATCCACTGCGACCTCCTCTACTCTTCCAAGGGTCATTGATATTGTCTTTTTTTCCACTGCGACCTTCACCCCTCTTCCAAGGAATATTGATATTGTCTTTTTTTTCCACTGTAACCTCCACCACTCTTCTAAGGGGCATTGATATTTTCTTTTCATTCCACTGCGACCTCCACCACTCTTCCAAGGGGCATCGATAAAGTCTCTTTAATCCACTGCGACCTCCACCACTCTTCCAAGGGGCATTAAAACCGTCTTGTTAAGCTACTGTGACCTCCACGTCTCTTCCAAGGGGCATTAAAACCGTCAATTTAAACCACTCTGAACTCCACAGCTCTTGCAAAAGGCATTGATATTGTCTTTTTATTCCACTTTAACCTCCACCACTCTTCCAAGGGGCATTGATTTTGTCTTTTTAATCCACTGCGACCTCCATCTCTCTTCTAAGAAGCATTAAAACCGTCTTGTTTAGCTACTGTGAACTCCACGTCTATTCCACAGTGACTTAAAACCTTTTGGTTAAACCACTGTGAACTTCACAGCTCTTCCAAGGGGCATTGATATTGTCTTTTTATTCCACTGTAACCTCCACCACTCTTCCAAGGGGCATTGATATTGTCTTTTTATTTTTCTGCGACCTCCACCACTCTTCCAAGGGGCATTAATATTGTCTTTTTATTCCACTACGACCTCCACCACTCTTCCAAGGGTCATTGATATTGTCTTTTTATTCCACTGTAACCTCCACCACTCTTTCAAGGGGCATTGATATTGTCTTTTTATTCCACTGCGACCTCCACCTCTCTTCCAAGGGGCATTAAAACCAACTTGTTAATATACTGTGACCTCCAAGTCTCTTCCACGAGGCATTGATATTGTCTTTTTATTCCACTGCTACCTCCACATCTCTTTCAAGGGGCATTGATATTGTCTTTTTATTCCACTGCGACCTCCACCTCTCTTCCAAGGGGCATTAAAACCATCTTGTTAATATACTGTGACCTCCAAGTCTCTTCCACGAGGCATTGATATTGTCTTTTTATTCCACTGCGACCTCCACATCTCTTCCAAGTGGAATTTATATTGTCTTTTTATTCCACTGCGATCTCCACCACTCTTCTAAGGGGTATTGATATTGTATTTTTAATCCACTGCGACCTCCAACACTCTTCCAAGGGGCATCAAAACAGTTTTGATAAGCTACTGTGACCTCCACGTCTCTTCCAAGGGGCAATAAAACCGTCTGGTTAAACCACTCTGAGCTCCACAGCTCTTCCAAGAGGCATTGATATTGTCTTTTTATTCCACTGCGACCTCCACCACTCTTCCAAGGTTCATTGATATTGTCTTTTTAATGCACTGCGACCTCCACCACTCTTCCTAGGGGCATTAAAACCATCTTGTTAAGCTTCTGTCACCTCCACGTCTCTTCCAACGGGCACTAAAACCGTTTGGTACAACCACTCTGTACTCCACAGACCTTCCAAGGGGCATTGATATTGTCTTTTTATTTCACTGTAACTTCCACCACTCTTTCAAGGGTGCATTGATATTGTATTTTTATTCTACTGTGACCTCCACCACTCTTCCAAGGGGCAATTAAAACCGTCTTGTTAAGCTACTGTGACCTCCAAGTCGCTTCCAAGGGGCATTAAAACCATCTGGTTAAACCGCTCTGAGCTCCACAGCTCTTCCAAGGGGCATTGACAATGTCTTTTTATTCCATTGTAACCTTCTGCACTCTTCCAAGTGCATTGATATTGTCTTTTTATTTTACTGCGACCTCCATCACTCTTCCAAGGGGCATTAAAACCGTCTTGTTAAGCTACTGTGACCTCCAAGTTTCTTACACAGGGCATTGATATTGTCTTTTTATTCAACTGTAACCTCCACCACTCTTCCAAGGGGCATTGATATTGTATTTTTAATCCACTGCGACCTCCATCACTCTTCCATGAAGCATTGAAACCGTCTTGTTAAGCTACTGTGACTTCCAAGTCTATTCCACGGTGCATTAAAACATTCTGGTTAAACCACCGTGAACTCCACAGGTCTTCCAAGGGGCATTGATATTGTCTTTTTATTCCACTCTAACCTCCACCACTCTTCCAAGGGGCACTGATATTGTCTTTTTATTTTACTGCGACCTCCACCACTCTTCCAAGGGGCATTAATATTGTGTTTTTATTCCACTGTGACCTCCACGTCTCTTCCAAAGGGCATTGATATTGTCTTTTTAATTAATTGGAACCTCCACCACTCTTCCAAGGGGCATTGATATTGTCTTTTTATTCCACTGTAACCTCCACCATTCTTCCAAGGGACATTGATATTGTCTTTTTATTCCGCTGTAAGCTCCACCACTCTTCCAAGGGGCATTGATATTGTCTTTTTATTCCACTGTAACCTCCACCACTCTTCCAAGGGGCATTGATATTGTCTTTTTAATCCACTGCGACCTCTACCACTCCTTCAAGGGGCTATAAAACAGTCTTTATAAGCTTCTGTGACCTACACCTCACCGCCAAGGGGCATTTAAATCGCATGGTTAAACCACTCTGAACTCCACAACTCTTCCAAGAGGCATTGATATTGTCTTTTCATTCAACTGTAACCTCCACCACTCTTCCAAGGGGCATTGATATTGTCTTTTTTTTCCACTGCGTACTCCACCACTCTTCCAAGGGGATTTGATAGTCTTTTTAATCCACTGCGACCTCCACCACTCTTCCAAGGTGCATTAAAACCATCTTGTTAAGCTACTGTGACCTCCACGTACCTTCCATGGGGCATTGATATTGTCTTTTTATTCCACTGCGACCTCCACCACTCTTCCAAGGGGCATTGATATTGTCTTTTTAATCCACTGCGACCTCCACCACTCTTCCAAGTGACATTGATATTGTCTTTTTATTCCACTGCGACATTCACCCCTCTTCCAAGGAACATTGATATTGTCTTTTTTTTCCACTGAACCCTCCACCACTCTTGTAAGGGGCATTGATATTTTCTTTTTATTCTACTGCGACCTCCACCACTTTTCCAAGGGGCATCGATAATGTCTTTTTATTCCACTGTAACCTCCACCACTCTTCCAAGGGGCATTGATATTGTCTTTTTATTTCACTGAGACTTCAACCACTCTTCCACAAGGCATTGATATTGTCTTTTTATTCCACTGTGACCTCCACGTCTCTTCCAAGGCGAATTAAAACCGTTAATTTAAACCACTCTGAACTCTACAGCTCTTCCCAGGAGCATTGGTAATGTCTTTTTATTCCACTCTAACCTCCACCACTCTTCCAAGGGGGCATTAACATTGTCTTTTTATTCCACTGCGACCTCCACCACTCTTCCAAGCGGCATTAAGACCATCTTGTTAAGCTACAGTGACCTCCACAACTCTTCCACGGGGCATTGATATTGTCTTTTATTCCACTGTGACCTCCACCTCTCTTCCAAGGGGCATTAAAATGGTCTTGTTAAGCTACTGTGACGTCGAATTCTCTTCCAAGGGGCATTAAAACCATCTGGTTAAACCACTCTGAACTCCACAGCTTTTCCAGGGGGCATTTGTTTTGTCTTGTAATTTCACTCTAACCTCCACCACTCTTCCAAGGGGCTTTGACATTGTCTTTTTATTCCACTGCGACCTCCACCACTCTTCCAAGGGGCATTGATATTGTCTTTTTAGTCCAATGCGCACTCCAAACCTCTCCAGGGGGCATTAAAACCGTCTTGTTAAGCTACTGTGACCTCCACGTGTCTTCGAAGGGGCATTGATATTGTCTTTTTATTCCACTGTAACCTCCAACACTCTTCCAAGGGGCATTGATATTGTCTTTTTAATCCACTGCGACCTCTGCCACTCCTCCAAGGGGCTTTAAAACAGTCTTCATAAGCTTCTGTGAACTCCACGTCTCTTCCAAGGGGCATTTAAACCGCATGGTTAAACCACTCTGAACTCTACAGCTCTTCCAAGAGGCATTGATATTGTCTTTTTATTCAACTGTAACCTCCACCACTCTTCCAAGGGGCATTGACATTGTGTTTTTATTCCACTGCGACCTCCATCATTCTTTCAAGGGGCATTGATATTGTCTTTTTATTCCACTGCAACCTCCACCACTCTTCCAAAGGGCATTGATATTGTCTTTTTAATCCACTGCGACCTCCACCACTTTTCCAAGGGGCATTAAAAACGTCTTTTTAAGCTACTGTGACCTCCACGTCACTTCCAAGGGGCATTGAAACCATCAATTTCAACCACACTGAACTCCACAGCTCTTGCAAGAGGCATTGATATTGCCTTTTTATTCCATTGTAATCTCCAGCACTCTTCCACAGGGCATTGATATTGTCTTTTTATTCCACTGCGTCTTCCACCACTCTCCCAAGGGGCATTAAAACTGTCTTGTTAAGCTGCTGTAACCTCCATGTCTATTTCACGGGGCATTGATATTGTCTCTTTATTCCACTGCAACCTCCACCACTCCTCCAAAGGGCATTGATATAGTCTTTTTAATCCACTGCAACCTCCACCACTTTTCCAAGTGGCATTAAAAACGTCTTTTTAAGCTACTGTGACTTCCACTTCACTTCCAATGGGCATTAAAACCGTCTGATTAAACCACTCTGAACTCCACAGCTCTTCCAAGGGGCATTGGTATTGTCTTTTTATTCCACTCTAACCTCCACCACTCTTCCAAGGGACATTGATATTGTCTTTTTAATCCACTGCGACCTCCACCACTCTTCCAAGTGGCATTAAAACCGTCTTGTTTAGCTACTGTCACCTCCACGTCCCTTCCACGGGGCATTGATATTGTTTTTTAATTCCACTGCGACCTCCACAACTCTTCTAAGGGGCATTGATATTCTCTTTTTAATCCAATGCGAACTCCACCACTCTTCCAAGGCCATTAAAACAGTCTTGTTAACTACTGTGACCTCCAAGTCTCTTCAAAGGGGCATTAAAACCGTCTGGTTAAACCACTCTGAACTCCACAGCTCTTCCAAGGGGCATTGATATTGTCTTATTTTTCCACTGCGACCTCCACCACTCTTCCAAGGGGCATTAAAACCATCTTGTTAAGCTACTGTGACCTCCACGTGTCTTCCACGGGGCATTGATATTGTCTTTTTAATCCACTGCGACCTCCACCACTTTTCCAAGTGGCATTAAAAACGTCTTTTTAAGCTACTGTGACTTCCACGTCACTTCCAATGGGCATTAAAACCGTCTGATTAAACCACTCTGAACTCGACAGCTCTTCCAAGCGGCATTGGTATTGTCTTTTTATTCCACTCTAACCTCCACCTCTCTTCCAAGGGGCATTGACATTGTCTTTTTATTCCACTGCGACCTCCACCACTTTTCCAAGTGGCATTAAAAACGTCTTTTTAAGCTACTGTGACTTCCACGTCACTTCCAATGGGCATTAAAACCGTCTGATTAAACCACTCTGAACTCGACAGCTCTTCCAAGCGGCATTGGTATTGTCTTTTTATTCCACTCTAACCTCCACCACTCTTCCAAGGGGCATTAAAACTGTCTTGCTAAGCTAAAGTGACCTCCACATCTCTTCCACTGGGCATTGATATTGTCTTTAAATTCCACTCTAACCTCCACCACTCTTCCAAGGGGCATTGACATTGTCTTTTTATTCCACTGCGACCTCCACCATTCTTCCAATGTGCATTAAAACTGTCTTGTTAAGCTACTGTGACCTCCACTTCTCTTCCAAGGGGCATTGAAACCGTCAATTTCAACCACACTGAACTCCACAGCTCTTCAAGAGGCATTGATATTGTCTTTTTATTCCATTGTAATCTCTAGCACTCTTCCACAGGGCATTGATATTGTCTTTTTATTCCACTGCGTCTTCCACCACTCTCCCAAGGGGCATTAAAACTGTCTTGTTAAGCTGCTGTAACCTCCATGTCTATTTCACAGGGCATTGATATTGTCTTTTTATTCAAATGTAACCTCCACCACTCTTATAAGGGGCAGTGATATTGTCTTTTTAAACCACTGCGACATCCACCACTCTTCCAAGGGGCATTAAACAGTCTTGATAAGCTACTGTGACCTCTACGTCTCTTCTAAGGGGCAATAAAACCGTCTGGTTAAACCATTCTGTACTCCACAGTTCTTCCAAGGAGCATTGATATAGTCTTTTTATTCGACTGTAACCTCCACCACTCTTCCAAGGGGCATTGATATTGACTTTTTATTCCACTGCGACCTCCAACACTCTTCCAAGGGGCATTGATATTGTCTTTTTAATCCACTGCGACCTCCACCACTCTTCCAAGTGGCATTAAAACCGTCTTGTTTAGCTACTGTGACCTCCACGTCCCTTCCACGGGGCATTGATATTGTTTTTTAATTCCACTGCGACCTCCACAACTCTTCCAAGGGGCATTGATATTGTCTTTTTAATCCAATGCGACCTCCACCACTTTTCCAAGGGGCATTAAAACCGTCTTGTTAAGCTACTGTGACCTCCACGTCTCTTCCAAGGGGCAATAAAACCGTCTGGTTATACAACTCTTAACTCCACAGCTCTTCCAAGGGGCATTGACATTGTTTTTTAATTCCACTGCGACCTCCACCACTCTTCCAAGGGGCATTAAAACTGTTTTGTTAAGCTACAGTGACCTCCACATCTCTTCCACTGGGCATTGATATTGTCTTTTTATTCCACTGTAACCTCTACCACTATTCCAAGGGGCATTGATATTGTTTTTTTATTCCACTGTGACCTCCACCACTCTTCCAAGGGGCATTAATATTTTCTTTTTAATCCAGTGCGACCGCCACCACTCTTCCTTGTGGAATAAAACCGTCATTTTAAGCTACTGTAACCTCCACTTCTCTTCCAAGGGGCATTGAAACCGTCAATTTCAACCACTCTGAACTCCGCAGCTCTTGCAAGAGGCATTGATATTGTCTATTTATTCCATTGTAATCTCCAGCACTCTTCCACAGGGCATTGATATTGTCTTTTTATTCCACTGCGTCTTCCACCAATCTCCCAAGGGGCATTAAAACTGTCTTGTTAAGCTGCTGTAACCTCCATGTCTATTTCACGTGGCATTGATATTGTCTTTTTATTCCAATGTAACCTCCACCACTCTTCTAAGGGGCAGTGATATTGTCTTTTTAAACCACTGCGACCTCCACCACTCTTCCAAGGGGCATTAAAACAGTCTTGATAAGCTACTGTGACCTCTACGTCTCTTCTATGGGGCAATAAAACCATATGGTTAAACCATTCTGTACTCCACAGTTCTTCCAAGGAGCATTGATAATGTCTTTTTATTCGACAGTAACCTCCACCACTCTTCAAGGGGCATTGATATTGACTTTTTATTCCACTGCGACCTCCACCACTCTTCCAAGGGGCATTGATATTGTCTTTTTAATCCACTGCGACCTCCACCACTCTTCCGAGTGGCATTAAAACCGTCTTGTTTAGCTACTGTGAACTCTACGTCCCTTCCATGGGGCATTGATATTGTTTTTTAATTCCACTGCGACCTCCACAAATCTTCCAAGGGGCATTGATATTGTCTTTTTAATCCAATGCAACCTCCACCACTTTTCCAAGGGGCATTAAAACCGTCTTGTTAAGCTACTGTGACCTCCTCGTCTCTTCCAAGGGGCAATAAAACCGTCTGGTTAAACCACTCTTAACTCCAAAGCTCTTCCAAGGGGCATTGGTATTGTCTTTTTCTTCCAATCTAACCTCCACCACTTTTCCAAAGGGCATTGACATTGTTTTTTTATTCCACTGCGACCTCCACCACTCTTCCAAGGGGCATTAAAACTGTCTTGTTAAGCTACACTGACCTCCACATCTCTTCCACTGGGCATTGATATTGTCTTTTTATTCCACTGTAACCTCCACCACTCTTCCAAGGGGCATTGATACTGTTTTTTTATTCCACTGTGACCTCCACCACTCTTCCACTGGGCATTAATATTGTCTTTTTAATACAGTGCGACAGCCACCACTCTTCCTTGTGGCATAAAACCGTCATTTTAAGCTACTGTGACCTCCACGTCTCTTCCAAGGGGCATTAAAACCGTATTGTTAAACCACTCTGAACTCCAAAGATCTTCAAAGGGGCATTGATATTGTCTTTTTATTCCACTGAAACCTCCAACACTCTTCCAAGGGGCATTGATATTGTCTTTTTATTCAACTGAGACTTCCACCACTCCTTCAAGAAGCATTGACATTGTCTTTTTAATCCACTTCGACCTCCACCACTCTTCCAAGGGCATTAAAACAGTCTTGTTAATCTACTGTTAACTCCACATCTCTTCAAAGGGGCATTAAAGCGGTCAATTTAAACCACTCTCAACTCCGCAGCTCTTGCAAGGGGCATTGATATTGTCTTTTTATTCCACTTTAACCTCCATCACTCTTCCAAGGGGCATTGATATTGTGTTTTTATTCGACTGCGACTTCAACCTCTCTTCTAAGGGGCATTGATATTGTCTTTTTAATCCACTGCGACCTCCACCACTCTTCCAAGAGGCATTAAAACAGTCTTGTTCAGCTTCTGTGACCTCCACGTCTCTTCCAAGGGGCATTAAAACCGTCTGGTTAAACCACTTTAAACTCCACAGCTCTTCCGAGGGGTATTGATATTGTCTTTTTATTCCACTGTAACCTCCACCACTCTTCCAAGGGGCATTGATTTTGTCTTTTTATTTCACAGTGACCTCCACCACTCTTCAAAGGGGCATTGATAATGTCTTTTTAATCCACTGCGACCTCCACCACTCTTCCAAGGGGCTTTAAAACGGTCTTGTTAAGCTACTGTGACGTCGAAGTCTCTTCAAAGGGGCATTAAAAACATCTGGTTAAACCACTCTGAACTCCACAGCTCTTCCAAGGGGCAGTTGTATTGTCTTTTTATTCAACTCTAACCTCCACCACTCTTACATGGGGCATTGACATTGTCTTTTTATTCCACTGCGACCTCCACCACTCTCCAAGGGGCATTAAAACCGTCTTGTTAAGCTACTGTGACATCCACGTGTCTTCGAAGGGGCATTGATAATGTCTTTTTATTCCACTGTAACCTCCACCAATCTTCCAAGGGGCATTGATATTGTTTTTTTACTCCACTGCGACCTCCACCACTCTACCAGGGGGCAATTAAACCGTCTTGATAAGTTACTGTGACCACCACGTCTCTTCCAAGGGGCGTTAAAACCGTCTGGTTATTCCACTCTGAACTCCACAGCTCTTCTAAGGGGCATTATTATTGTCTTTCTATTCCACTGTAAACTCCACCACTCTTCCAAGGGGCATTGATATTGTCTTTTTATTCCACTGCGAGCTTCACCAGTCCTCCAAGGGGCATTAAACCATCTTTTTAAGCTCCTGTGACCTCCACGTCTATTCCACAGGGCATTTTTATTGTCTTTTAATTCCACTGTAACATCCACCACTCGTCCAAGGGGCATTGATATTGTCTTTTTTTTACACTGCAACTTACACCACTCTTCCAAGAGGCATTGATATTGTCTTTTTAATCCACTGTGACCTCCAGCACTCTTCCAAGGGGCATTAAAACCGTCTTGCTAATCTACTGTGACCTCAACGTCTCTTCCACGGGCCATTGATATTGTCTTTTTAATCCACTGAAACCTCCACCACTCATTCAAGGGGCATTGATATTGTCTTTTTATTCCAAGGTAACCTCCACCACTCTTCCAAGGGGCATTGATATTGTCTTTTTATTCCACTTTAATGTCCACCACTCTTCCAAGGGGCACTGATATTGTCTTTTTATTCCACTGCGACCTCCAGCACTCTTCCAATGGGCATTGATATTGTCTTTTTAATCCACTGCGACCTCCACCACTCTTCCAATTGGCATTAAAACAGTCTTGTTAAGCTATTGTGACCTCCATGTCTTTTCCAAGGGGCATTAAAACCGTCTGGATAAACCACTCTGAACTCCACAGCTCTTCCAAGGGGCATTGGTATTGTCTTTTTCTTCCACTCTAACCTTCACCACTCTTCCAAAGGTCATTGACATTGTTTTTTTATTCCACTGCGACCTCCACCACTCTTCCAAGGGGCATTAAAACTGTCTTGTTAAGCTACAGTGACCTCCACATCTCTTCCACTGGGCATTGATATTGTCTTTTTATTCCACTGTAACCTCCACCACTCTTCCAAGGGGCATTGATATTGTCTTTTAATTCCACTGTAACATCCACCACTCATCCAAGGTGCATTGAAATTTTCTTTTTATTCCACTGCAACTTACACCACTTTTCCAAGGGGCATTGATATTGTCTTTTTAATCCACTGTGACCTCCAGCACTCTTCCAAGGGGCATTAAAACCGTCTTGCTAAGCTGCTGTGACCTCAACGTCTCTTCCACGGGCCATTGATATTGTCTTTTTAATCCACTGAAACTTCCACCACTCATCCAAGGGGCATTGATATTGTCTTTTTATTCCAAGGTAACCTCCACCACTCTTCCAAGGGGCATTGATATTGTCTTTTTATTCCACTGCAATGTCCACCACTCTTCCAAGGGGCACTGATATTGTCTTTTTATTCCACTGCGACCTCCAACACTCTTCCAATGGGCATTGATATTGTCTTTTTAATCCACTGCGACCTCCACAAGTCTTCCAATTGGCATTAAAACAGTCTTGTTAAGCTATTGTGACCTCCACGTCTTTTCCAAGGGGCATTAAAACCGTTTGGATAAACCACTCTGAACTCCACAGCTCTTCCAAGGGGCATTGGTATTGTCTTTTTCTTCCACTCTAACCTCCACCACTCTTCCAGAGGCCATTGACATTGTTTTTTTATTCCACTGCGACCTCCACCACTCTTCCAAGGGGCATTAAAACTGTCTTGTTAAGCTACACTGACCTCCACATCTCTTCCACTGGGCATTGATATTGTCTTTTTATTCCACTGTAACCTCCACCACTCTTCCAAGGGGCATTGATATTGTCTTTTTATTCCACTGTGACCTCCACCACTCTTCCAAGGGGCATTGATATTGTCTTTTTAATCCAGTGCGACCGCAACCACTCTTCCTTGTGGCATAAAACCGTCATTTTAAGCTACTGTGACCTCCACGTCTCTTCCAAGGTGCATTAAAACCGTATTGTTAAACCACTGTGAACTCCACAGTTCTTCCAAGGTTCAATGATATTGTCTTTTTATTCCACTGTAACCTCCAACACTCTTCCAAGGGGCATTGATATTGTCTTTTTATTCAACTGAGACTTCCACCACTCCTTCAAGGAGCATTGACTTTGTCTTTTTAATCCACTTCGACATCCACCACTCTTCCAAGGGGCATTAAAACAGTCTTGTTAATCTACTGTAAACTCCACTTCTCTTCAAAGGGGCATTAAAGCCGTCAATTTAAACCACTCTCAACTCTGCAGCTCTTGCAAGGGGCATTGATATTGTCTTTTTATTCCACTTTAACCTCCACCACTCTTCCAAGGGGCATTGATATTGTCTTTTTATTCCACTGCGACATCAACCTCTCTTCTAAGGGGCATTGATATTGTCTTTTTAATCCACTGCGACCTCCATCACTCTTCCAAGGGGCATTTAAACCGTCTGGTTAAACCACGCTGAACTCCACAGCTCTTCCGAGGGGCATTGATATTGTCTTTTTATTCCACTGTAACCTCCACCACTCTTCCAAGGGGCATTGATTTTGTCTTTTTATTCCACTGCGACCTCCACCACTTTTCAAAGTGGCATTGATATTGTCTTTTTAATCCACTGCGACCTCCACCACTCTTCCAAGGGGCTTTAAAACGGTCTTGTTAAGATACTGTGACGTCGAAGTCTCTTCCAAGGGGCATTAAAACCATCTGGTTAAACCACTCTGAACTCCACAGCTCTTGCAAGGGGCATTTGTATTGTCTTTGTATTCCACTCTAACCTCCACCACTCTTCCAAGGGTCATTGACATTGTCTTTTTATTCCACTGCGACCTCCACCACTCTTCCAAGGGGCATTGATATTGTCTTTTTATTCCACTGTAACCTCCACCAGTATTCCAAGGGGCATTGATATTGTCTTTTTATTCCACTGCGACCTTCACCAGTCCTCCAAGGGGCATTAAAACCATCTTTTTAGCTACTGTGACCTCCACATCTATTCCACGGGGCATTGGTATTGTCTTTTAATTCCACTGTAACATCCACCACTCGTCCAAGGGGCATTGATATTGTCTTTTTTTTCCACTGCAACTTACACCACTCTTGCAAGGGGCATTGATATTGTCTTTTTAATCCACTGTGACCTCCAGCAATCTTCCAAGGGGCATTGAAACCGTCTTGCTAAACTACTGTGACCTCAACGTCTCTTCCACGGGCCATTGATATTGTCTTTTTAATCCACTGAAACCTCCACCACTCATCCAAGGGGCATTGATACTGCCTTTTTATTCCAATGTAATCTCCACCACTCTTCCAAGGGGCATTGATATTGTCTTTTTATTCCTCTGTAATGTCCACCACTCTTCCAAGGGGCACTGATATTGTCTTTTTATTCCACTGCGACCTCCAACACTCTTCCAATGGGCATTGATATTGTCTTTTTAATCCACTGCGACCTCCACCACTCTTCCAAGGGGCATTAAAACTGTCTTGTTAAGCTACAGTGACCTCCACGTCTCTTCCAAGGGGCATTAAAACCGTCTGGATAAACCACTCTGAACTCCACAGCTCTTCCAAGGGGCATTGGTATTGTCTTTTTCTTCCACTCTAACCTCCACCACTCTTCCAAAGGGCATTGACATTGTTTTTTTATTCCACTGCGACCTCCACCACTCTTCCAAGGGGCATTAAAACTGTCTTGTTAAGCTACAGTGACCTCCAAATCTCTTCCACTGGGCATTGATATTGTCTTTTTATTCCACTGTAACCTCCACCACTCTTCCAAGGGGCATTGATATTGTCTTTTTATTCCACTGTCACCTCCACCACTCTTCCAAGGGGCAGTGATATTATCTTTTTATTCCACTGTGACCTCCACTACCCTTCCAAGGGGCATTGATATTGTCTTTTTATTCCACTGTGACCTCCACCACTCTTCCAAGGGGCATTTATATTGTCTTTTTATTCAACTGTGACCTCCACCACTCTTCCAAGGGGCATTAAAACCTTGATGTTAAGCTACTTTGAACACCACGTCAATTCCATGGGGCATTGATATTGTCTTTTTATTCCACTGCGACCTCCACCACTCTACCAAGGGGCATTGATATTGTCTTTTTAATCCACTGCGACCTCCACCACTCTTCCAAGGGGCATTAAAACCGTCTAGTTAAGCTACTGTGACCTCCACGTCTCTTCCAAGGGGCATTAAAACCATCAAGTTAAACCACTCTGAACTCCAAAGCTCTTCCAAGGGGCATTGATATTGTCTTTTTATTCCACTGCGACCTCCACCACTCTTTAAAGTGGCATTGATATTGTCTTTTTAATCAACTGCGACCTCCACCTCTCTTCCAAGGGGCAATAAAACCATCTTGTTAAGCTACTGTGACCTCCACGTCCCTTCCACGGGGCATTGATATTGTCTTTTATTCCACTGCGACCTCCACTACTCTTCCATGGGGCATTGATATTGTCTTTTTAATCCATTGTTACCTCCACGTCTCTTCCAAGGTGCATTAAAACCGTCAATTTAAACTACTCTAAACTCTACAGCTTTTCCAAGGAGCATTGGTATTGTCTTTTTTTTCCAATCTAACTTCCACCACTCTTCCAAGGGGCATTGACATTGTCTTTTTATTCCGCTGCGACCTCCACCACTCTTCCAAGCGGCATTAAGACCATCTTGTTAAGCTACAGTGACCTCCACAACTCTTCCACTGGGCATTGATATTGTCTTTTTATTCCAATGTAACCTCCACCACTCTTCCAAGTGGCATTGATATTGTCTTTTTATTCCACTGCGACCTCCACCACTCTTCCAAAGGGCATTGATTTTGTCTTTTTAATCCACTGCGACCTCCACCACTCTTCCAAGGTCATTAAAACAGTCTTGTTAAGCTACTGTGACCTTCACCTCTCTTCCAAATGGCATTAAAACCGTCTGGTTAAACCACTCTGTACTCCACAGCTCTTCCAAGGGGCATTGATTTTGTCTTTTTATTCCACTGCGACCTTAACCACTCTTCCAATGGGCATTGATATTGTCTTTTTATTCCACTGTAACCTCCACCACTCTTCCAAGGGGCATTGATATTGTCTTTTAATTCCACTGTAACATCCACCACTCGTCCAAGGGGCATTGATATTGTCTTTTTATTCCACTACGACCTACTCCACTCTTCCAAGGGGCATTGATATTGTCTTTTTAATCCACTGTGACCTCCACCACTCTTCCAAAGGGCATTGACATTGTTTTTTTATTCCACTGCGACCTCCACCACTCTTCCAAGGGGCATTAAAACTGTCTTGTTAAGCTACAGTGACCTCCACATCTCTTCCACTGGGCATTGATATTGTCTTTTTATTCCACTGTAACCTCCACCACTATTCCAAGGGGCAATGATATTGTCTTTTTATTCCACTGTAATGTCCACCACTCTTCCAAGGGGCACTGATATTGTCTTTTTATTCCACTGTAACCTCCAACACTCTTCCAATGGGCATTGATATTGTCTTTTTAATCCACTGCGACCTCCACCACTCTTCCAAGGGGCATTAAAACTGTCTTGTTAAGCTACTGTGACCTCCACGTCTCTTCCAAGGGGCAGTAAAACCGTCTGGATAAACCACTCTGAACTCCACAGCTCTTCCAAGGGGCATTGGTATTGTCTTTTTCTTCCACTCTAAACTCCACCAGTCTTCCAAAGGGCATTGACATTGTTTTTTTATTCCACTGCGACCTCCACCACTCTTCCAAGCTGCATTAAAACTGTCTTGTTAAGCTACAGTGACCTCCACATCTCTTCCACTGGGCATTGATATTGTCTTTTTATTCCACTGTAACCTCCACCACTCTTCCAAGGGGCATTGATATTGTCTTTTTAATACAGTGCGACCGCAACCACTCTTCCTTGTGGCATAAAACCGTCATTTTAAGCTACAGTGACCTCCACGTCTCTTCCAAGGTGCATTAAAACCGTATTGTTAAACCACTGTGAACTCCACAGTTCTTCCAAGGTTCATTGATATTGTCTTTTTATTCCACTGTAACCTCCAACACTCTTCCAAGGGGCATTGATATTGTCTTTTTATTCAACTGAGACTTCCACCACTCCTTCAAGGAGCATTGACATTGTCTTTTTATTCCACTGCGACCTCCACCACTCTTCCAAGGGGCATTAAAACTGTCTTGTTAAGCTACAGTGACCTCCACATCTCTTCCACTGGGCATTGATATTGTCTTTTTATTCCACTGTAACCTCCACCACTCTTCCAAGGGGCATTGATATTGTCTTTTTAATACAGTGCGACCGCAACCACTCTTCCTTGTGGCATAAAACCGTCATTTTAAGCTACAGTGACCTCCACGTCTCTTCCAAGGTGCATTAAAACCGTATTGTTAAACCACTGTGAACTCCACAGTTCTTCCAAGGTTCATTGATATTGTCTTTTTATTCCACTGTAACCTCCAACACTCTTCCAAGGGGCATTGATATTGTCTTTTTATTCAACTGAGACTTCCACCACTCCTTCAAGGAGCATTGACATTGTCTTTTTAATCCACTTCGACCTCCACCACTCTTCCAAGGGGCATTAAAACAGTCTTGTTAATCTGCTGTAAACTCCACGTCTCTTCAAAGGGGCATTAAAGCCGTCAATTTAAACCACTCTCAACTCCGCAGCTCTTGGAAGGGGCATTGATATTGTCTTTTTATTCCACTTTAACCTCCACCACTCTTCCAAGGGGCATTGATATTGTCTTTTTATTCCACTGCGACTTCAACCTCTCTTCTAAGGGTCATTGATATTGTCTTTTTAATCCACTGCGACCTCCACCACTCTTCCAAGGGGCATTAAAACTGTCTGGTTAACCACTCTGAACTCCACTAGAGATGAGCGTTGTTCTACTCGAACTGTTCGCCAATCTCAAATTCGAGCTGTTTTGTGCGGTGTTCGAGCCATTCGGCGAACACGAACAATTTGAGAAAAATTCGGCTGTTCGAGGTTATGTTCGATAACTGTTCGTGCACCAAAATTATAACTGGATTTTTTCTCAGTAATGATGAAAATTAATGTTAATACGCAGTTTGAGTGTACAGCGGGGTGGGGGGAGGGGCAGGGGATGGATCTCTGCAGGAACAATGAAGATCTCCATTTTTATTTCTCTTTCCCGCATTTACAGTGGGGAGGTGCAATCTGTCAGCCTATCAGCAGCGCACACACGGAGCGAAGTGCTTTTTTTCACACAAGCAAGGGCATGTGTCATTGGCAGTGTATGTCACATGTCCTTGCCCTATAAGACCAAGCCATTTTCCCCGTCGCCACCATTTTCTCACTGCTGCAGCTGCGTGTTAGACGGCACCGCTGTTGCTGTGTGCGCTATACCTTGTTAATTTCAAGCCAATTTTCGCACAAATCTACAGATAGCTTGGGAGTAGGGAATAGTTGTGATTGCAGTCCTTTTAAGGACTAGGTTACAGCATTTCCTACGACTTTTATCAGGCAGGTCTGTGCTCTTAAATAGATAGATTGTGGGAGTAAAGACTAATTGTAATTGGAGTCCTTTTCAGGACTAGGTTACATCAGTTCCTATCAGTTTTTGCCAGGCAGGTCTGTGCCAGTGCTGTGCAAGTTTTTTTCACAGCATTTGGCTGAATCTAGCAAAGCTAATCCTTTTTGGCCTATTGCAGAGTGTGTTAGTCAGTGGAGTAGCCTATCTGTGTTGCAAGATATACCACCTGTGTATAGAATACCAATTTTTTTACTGCACCTAGTGAAGTAAAATCTTTTGGGCATAGCATCATTCTATTAGTCCATCTATACTGACCTCCATCAGGTTGCAAATTGAATATAATTTTTTTCTGCATCTAGCTCTGAAAAAATATTGGGCTTCTAGCTGTGTGTGGGACTTGTTGTATTAGTCCATCTATACTGACCTCCATCAGGTTGCAAACTGCATATATTTTTTTCTTCATCTACCTCTGAAAAAATTTGGGCTTCTAGCTGTGTGTGGGACTTGTTCTATTAATCCATCTATACAGACCTCCATCAGGTTGCAAACTGAATATATTTTTTTCTGCATCTACCTCTGAAAAAATATTGGGCTTCTAGCTGTGTGTGGGACTTGTTCTATTAATCCATCTATACAGACCTCCATCAGGTTGCAAACTGAATATATTTTTTTCTGCATCTACCTCTGAAAAAATATTGGGCTTCTAGCTGTGTGTGGGACTTGTTGTATTAGTCCATCTATACTGACCTCCATCAGGTTGCAAACTGAATATATTTTTTTCTGCATCTACCTCTGAAAAAATATTGGGCTTCTAGCTGTGTGTGGGACTTGTTCTATTAATCCATCTATACAGACCTCCATCAGGTTGCAAACTGAATATATTTTTTTCTGCATCTACCTCTGAAAAAATATTTGGCCTTCTAGCAGTGTGTGGGACTTTCTCTATTAGTCCATCTATACTGACCTCCATCAGGTTGCAAATTAAAAATAATTTTTATCTGCATCTAGCTCTGAAAAAATATTTGGCCTTCTAGCAGTGTGTGGGACTTTCTCTATTAGTCCATCTATACTGACCTCCATCAGGTTGCAAATTAAAAATAATTTTTATCTGCATCTAGCTCTGAAAAAATATTTGGGCTTCTAGCTGTGTGTGGGACTTGTTCTATTAGTCCATCTATACTGACCTCCATCAGGTTGCAAATTGAATATAATTTTTTTCTGCATCTAACCCAGCCAATAGTTTTGGCCTAATACCACAGTTTGGCCACTCAGCTCTGCTCGGTTCCCATCCATTGTTTTTTTGTGCAAACAACTCCAGAGTTGTGAATTAGTTAACCACCAAAATGAGTGGAAAAAGGCCTGCTGCTGGTGGAAAGGGGAATAGGCGTGTTGGGAAGGGGAAAAAAGGTTGTGTCCGTGGGGTAGGTGTTAAAGCAACAGTAACATCTGCAGAAGAAAGACCATCTTCCAGCCAAACTAAAATGTCTACTTCTTTTAGCGGACAATGTGATAAGATCCCTTTCTTACGGCCATGCCAATCGCTACAAATTCCAGATGAGGCACAAAAACAGCAGGTGCTTCAACGGATATCAAGTGCCCCTTTAAGTGGGCTCTCCTCCACATCAACTTCAACATCACAAATACTCCAGTCCTCAAAGGTGTCACCCCAATCGCACTTGCTTCCTCACAGCTCCCAAATCTCCAGCTGCCCGTCTGAGTATGAGGTAGAACAGATGGTTGAGTCTGCAGAGCTGTTTACTCATACTATAGCCTGGGAATCAGAGGTCGACTCCAGCGCTTCTGTGAATCCAGACGAGGAAATGATCTGCACTGATGCCCAGAATCTTTATGAGTCGGATCCAGGACCAGACGCAGAAGGTTCTGACCATAATGTAGACCCTCATTCCCAAACTGTAACTCCTGTTGGTGGAGACAATGAGGAAGACGATGATAAGACTCAAATACCTGATTGGAGCGACAACTTTATTTTTTTCTCAGGGCAGGAACAGGTTGGCTCTGAGGACGACGGGTGTGATAACACACAGGGTGATGATGATGAGGTTGGAGATCCCACTTACTGTCAACCCACAGTCAGCCAAGAGATGAGGTCAGCAGAGGAGGTGGAGGAAGATGCTAGTGACGACGAGGTCAGGTTGCGCCTTCCTGGACAGAGACGTAGTACTGGAAGCACGTCAACAACTGCATTCTCAAACACAACTCTGCCTCTCACCACAAGTCGTGGTGGCTCTTCAGGTCGCATGGGTGCTAAGCCTTGCATAGCCTGGGCATTTTTTCAGATCGATAAAGATGACCCAACTCGTGTTATCTGTAACATTTGTCAGCAAAAGCTAAGTAGAGGCCAAAAAATACATAGTTTGAGTACTTCATGCATGAACCGGCACATGGACATGAAGCATAAGTTGCAGTGGGAAGCTCAGTGTGCTACAATGCGGCCTAGCCGGCCGGGCCAACCACCGTCTGCCATATCTTGTGCATCCGCGGCCTCTTCATCCTCTGTGACTGGGGGGACAGCAATCACACCTGTTTTGGGGCGCAGACCTGCCACCTCTTTACCCGCAACAGCCAGCGTGATTGGCAGGTCATCATTTTCTTTGGAGGTGGTAACACCAGCTGGTGTTGAGCGCTGTCCGACATCGATAGCACCACCTTTGGATCAAGGCAACCTAACTTGTCCGCCTGCATCTTCCTCACAGACCGGCAGTTTGCTGGGGACACCCTTATCAACCCCGTCTAAGCACAATAGCCAGCCCTCGGTCCCTCAGATGTGGACAAGTAAAAGACCATTTCCTCCTAGCCATGAGAAAGCTAAGAGGTTGAATTTCACCATCTGCAAGCTCTTGGCTACAGAAATGCTGCCTTTCCGCCTGGTGGACACAGAGGATTTTCGAGACCTTATGTCCGTCGCAGTGCCCCAGTACCAGATGCCCAGTCGGCACTACTTCTCAAAGAAAGGTGTGCCTGCGCTCCACCAGCATGTCGCACACAACATCACCGCTTCTTTGAGAAACTCTGTGTGTGACACGGTGCATTTCACCACAGACACTTGGATGAGTAGGCATGGACAGGGGCGTTACATGTCGCTGACTGGGCACTGGGTAACTATGGTGACAGCAGGACAAGGGGCTGCTGTCCAAGTCTTGCCGTCCCCACGAGTTGTGCGTCAATCCTCTTTATGTCAAAGTTCCTCCACTGCTTCTGCCTCCTCAACCTCCTCTCGGTCTTCCACCTGCACCCAAAGCCTGTCTGGTTATGCCACAAGCTTTCTAACTGCGCAGAAGGGATCCTGCACACCTCCTTACTATGCTGGCAGTAGGGCTCAACGTCATCAGGCGGTTTTTACATTGAAATGTCTGGGAAATGTGAGTCATACAGCTGAGGAGTTGTGGTCAGCTCTGGAGAACGAATTTCATGAATGGTTGTCTCCACTGGACCTGAAACCAGGGAAGGCCGTGTGCGACAATGCTGCAAACCTGGGTGCGGCCCTTCGCCGGGGCAATGTCACACACGTGCCTTGTATGGCTCACGTGTTGAACCTGGTTGTCCAGCAATTTTTAGCCCACTATCCCAGACTAGATGGCCTTCTGCATAGGGCACGGTCGCTGTGTGCTCACTTCCGCCGTTCGCATCCCGCAGCTCAGCGACTTACATCTCTACAGAAGTCGTTGGGCCTGCCACTTCACCGGCTAAAATGCGATGTGCCTACCCGGTGGAATTCAACTCTGCACATGTTGCAGCGACTGTGGCAGCACCGACAAGCCCTGGTGCAATACGTTCTGATGTATAGCCTGGGCCAACGAGATCCAGAGGTGGGGCAAATCACGCTGGAGGAGTGGTCTCAGATCAGGGACCTATGCACCCTTCTGCACAGTTTTGAAATGGCGACGAAGATGTTTAGTGCTGACGATGCCATTATCAGCATGACTATTCCGGTGATTTACATGCTGGAGCACATGTTAAACAGAATTCGGAGTCAGGTGGTGGCACAAGAGGAGGTGGAGGAAGTAGAGGAGGAGGAGTTGCATGCGGAAGGGCTAACATCTGCAAGGTCCAGACGGTCGGCAGCACCAAGGCGGCAGGCATGTGAGGGTGGGGGAGATGGTTTTATCAGGGCGCATGGTAGCAGCCAAACTAGTGAGGAAGGTGCAGGAGCCCAGGAAGAAGTGGAGGACGAACTGATGGAAGACTCATCAGATGAGGGAGACCTTGATCACATTTCTGTTGTGCGAGGTTGGGGGGAGAGGACAGAGGAAGGAAGCATGATTGTTACCTCGCCACCAACACAACAGGGACTTGGTGCTCCTGGATGCGCAACACACATGAGTGCCTTCTTGCTGCACTACCTGCAACATGACCCTCGAATTGTGAGAATTAGAAATAATCCTGACTACTGGGTTGCCACACTGTTAGATCCCCGGTACAAAAGTAAATTTGCAGAAATTATTCCTGCCATAGAAAGGGATGCACGCATGCAGGAGTATCAGCAGAGACTGTTGCAGAATCTTACATGTGCTTTTCCACAAAATACCAGTGGTGCACGTAGTGAATCTCACAGTTCCAACTTGCCAACCGTGGGACCGTCAAGTGTTCAGCACTCAAACCGTAACAGAACCACAGTATCTGCTGGTAACATCAATTTTGCGGAATCATTTCACCACTTTTTTAGCCCATCCTTTGCAAGGCCACAGGAGACAAGAAGTCTGACACATAGTCAACGCCTAGAGACGATGGTACAGGAGTATCTCCAAGTAAACATTGAAGCCATGACTGTGTCACTGGACCCTTGCTCTTTTTGGGCTTCCAATCTGGATAAATGGCCGGAGCTAGCCACTTACGCCTTGGAGATCTTGTCATGCCCCGCAGCCAGCGTTCTGTCTGAACGTGTGTTCAGCGCTGCTGGTGGTGTGCTGACAGATAAGCGCACGCGGCTCTCCACTGATAATGTAGACAGACTAAAGATGAACAAATCATGGATCCGAAACGACTTTTCTACCCCTGTGTCATCCTGGGGAGAGTAAAAGCTTGATGATTGGTTAAAATCACCCTACCAACCGTTTTAAGCTTTAAAATTACTAATCATGTTTATCTGTATCTTGGCTGGAAAATAATTTGGGCTTTGTAGCAGTGTGCAGCACTGATTCTATTAGGCCATCTATAATAAGCTCCACCAGATTTAAAATTACTAATCATGTTTATCTGTATCTTGACTGGAAAATAATTTGGGCTTTGTAGCAGTGTGCAGCACTGATCCTATTAGGCCATCTATACTAAAGCTTCACCAGATTTAAAATTAATAATCATTTTTAGCTGCATCTAGCCCGGAAAACAATTTTGGGGCTCCGAGATGCGCAAGACACATAAGTGCCTTCTTGCTGCACTACCTGCAGCATGACCCTCATATTGTCAGAATTCGAAGTAATCATGACTACTGGGTTGCCACACTCTTAGATCCCCCAAACTTTTCGATCAACCTATTCATTTTAATAAAGACGAAAAAAATGGTCATTTTTGAAATTATAAGCATTAGCAGGTTGTTAGAAACTGAAATCAAACAGTTTTCAACTCAAAACTTTATTCTAGGTGATGTTACATTTTCACATAGGACCCCTTGTTCGAAAGGAGCTTCTGAACTCTCTCGTCCATTGAATTTGTCAGGTTTTGGATGGTTTCTGCTTCAATTGTTTTGCATGAGGACAGAATACCCTCCCAGAGCTGTTGCTTAGATGTGAACTGCCTCCCGCCATCATAGACACTCCTTTTAATGATGCTCCAAAGGTTCTGAATGGGGTAGAGGTCAGGGGAGCATGGGGCTCACACCATAAGTTTGTCCCATTTTATGCCCATATCAGCCAGAGATGCAGATGTTTTATGTGCAGCATGAGATGGTGCATTATCATGCAAAAAAATTATCTTGCTGTGAAATACACGGTTCTTCTTCTTGAACCATGGCAGGAAGTGCTGTTTGAGAAAATCCACATACATTATGGAGTTCATCTTTAGCGCCTTCAGGGATCCTAAAGGGGCCGACAATCTCTCTCCCCATGATTCCAGCCCAAAACATTACTCCACCTCCTCCTTGTTGGCGCTGTAGCCGTGTTTGCGTGGGGTGTCCATCAACCAGCCATCCTCCACTCCATCCATCTGGACCATCGAGCGTTGCATGGCACTCATCCGTGAACAAAACAGTTTTGAAATCAGTCTTCATGTAATGTTTGGCCCACTGGAGCCATTTCTTCTTGTGTGAAGTGGATAGAGGAGGTCGACAGGATGGCGTATGCACAGCTGCAAACCTCTGAAGGACCCTGCATCTTGTTGTTCGGGGGACGTTGGAGGCACCAGCAGCTTCAAAAACTTGTCTGCTGCTATGGCTTTTTTGCCGCTGCTCTTTCAACCTGACGTAATTGCCTGTAGGAAAGAGTCCTCAATTTGCCCTTATCAGCACGCACACGTGTGTACTGTGAATCAGCTACATACTTCTTGATTGCCAAGATACTTCATCCTGATCATCGTACAATGTTGATTGTAGTCATGCCTTGACCTAAACACTCCACAATTTGTTGCTTCTCAGCAGCCGACACATCCTTTTTCTTTCCCATTTTGGCAGAAAATGTAGGCTGCTTAATAATGTGAGACAGCCTTCTTAAGTAGTCTTGCCTTTCATTGGACACACCTGCCAAACTAATTAGCACAGGTGTCTGCAATTGCTTACAGTGATATAAAGAGCCCTGACACACATCACCATCAATGAGTTTAACTGACAAACAAACAAATTCTTCCCTTATCACTCCTAAACACTTTTTGCATAATAATTTGGAACACAGTGTACATGTGCTTTTCCACAAAACACCAGTGGTTCACGTAGTGAATCTTACAGTTCTAACTTGCCAACCGTGGTCTGTATGGAGTTGTTCAATAAAGGGCCCAAAATTAAGATAACATAGATGGGAGAGGTCTCTATGAATAGGAATTCCTAAGTATTTGATACCCTGTGAGGGCCAGGCAAAGGGAAAGTTGGACTGGATGGAATCCTATATGGATTTGGGGAGGGAGACATCGAGGGCCTCAGACTTCGCTGCATTGATTTTAAAATTTGACCATGTAACAAAGTGATCTATTTCAGCCATAACAGCATGGATGGATATATGTGATTGAGTGATATATACTAGGACATCATCAGCAAATAGAGAGCACTTGTACTCGGTGCCTCCCACCTCAATCCACCTAATATTGGGGTTATGGCGAATTGATGAGAGCAGGTGCTCCGTCACTAGGATGTATAAGAGAGGGGACAGAGAACATCCCTGCCTTGTCCCATTGGTGATTGTGAAAGGTGATGAAAATGTTCTGACGCGCCCCCTGGGCCTTGGGACACCCGGAGCCGGACCCTTTTTGGTGGATGCTGGTGGTTGTAGTCTCCGTGGCGGCAACCCGGTTCCGTGGCTCAGGGCAGTCAAACCAGTGGCGGAACTATTTATGTGGTTTTGATGTTTAAATGTCCGACTACGCCACCCGTGGATTGCGGTCAGAGTGAACCGCCGCTCCAGGGCAGACCGCTGAGGCTGGTGTTGTGGGTGCAGCAGAGCGTAGCATAACTCCCCACGGGAGGAGTATAGCCTCAGGGCAGTGTATGCGGAGGATGGGGGTGATGGTGCAGGGCAGCAGCAGTAATGACACGGAGTCAGTGATGCAGTCCAGGGCCTTTACTCACAGTTCTTATTATCCAGACCACGTCTGCAGGTAATGGCTGCCCACGTCGTACTGTGCTCACCAGGTGAGGGGCTCAGACAACTCCCAGATAACTTTGGAGTGCTTCACAGGACCCCCTTTGTGTGTCCTTTGTCTGGCCTTTCTTACCAACCCTTCTGTCCGGCTGCCTCGGGCCTCCTCTTGGTAAACTTGGCGCCAGTTTCCCTGACCCTATGTGGTGCCTTCCTAGCGGGTGTAGCGAGGGGCTGCGCCACATAAAATGTCACAGCCTCCTGTTTCTAGCTGAGGGTCGTTTCCTGCCTCCACTAGTTTCGGGGAACGGTCTCCCCCTTTGGCCTGACCCCTCCACGCAGGTGGATTCGGGCGTGCGGTGGCGACTCGCCCGTCCGCACCCCTGAGATCCCTTCGTTCCTCGTTCCTGGAGCCTTCTCCGCTCCTCTTCCTTCCTTCTCCCTCTTCCAGGCCTGGGCCTCTGTTACTAGGCCCGCCTCCGGAGCAGAGCTCATGCAGAGCCCCTGCTCCCTGCCACTTCTGCTCAGACTTCTCTGCACTGAACTAAGATGGTGCCCACCTTTTATACTCCCTTCTCAATGCACCCAGGAACTGCTTCCTCCCTGCTCCTGCACTACAGGGTTCCCCTTCCTCAGTGTTCCCTCCCCCCACTCCAGCCAGGGACAGGGACTGTCGTGCCCATCTCAGGGGCATATTGGTCGCCCTGCCCCACGGCAATGTGGTGTAATGCATGCAGGTGTCGGGTCCTGATCCACACTACATCCTTACCTGAGAGTGAGATATCACACCTCTGGGTGAGGTGCAATACCTCTGTAGCAACCGAGCCCTCAGGGTGCTACAGTTCCATTTATCTTCAGCCTAGGTGACGTATTGCGATACAGGGCCGTGATTTTGGCTATAAAAGGGTCCCCTAGACCCCTACCCCAAGCTTTTTAAGAGAATCATATATGGCGTGCCAGGAGACTCTATGGAATGCTTTCTCAGCATCCAACGAGAGTATCTAATTACAAATTTTTAACTGCATCTAGCCCAGGAAATACTTTGTGCCTAGTAGCAGTGTCTGCTAGTCAGCGGAATATCCCGGCTGTTAACCAAGCTACACCACCTGTAGTTTGGACACTTAATTTTTTCAAAGGAAATGCTTCGGGACCACGGGATACTCAGTGAAGAGCATCAGGAGGCACCCCAAGGCATAGGGGCTGGGACTGGCAGTAGGATGCCTTGCGGTGGACAGCCGAGCTCGATCCTTATAAAAGCTTTTTAACTGCAGCAGCTTTAGTGGACGCTACTGGAGCTGGAATTACGCGGCTGCTGGCATGAGACTTGCCCTCCAATAGATCCTTGTAAATGGATTTAAAGTGTATTCATTCAAATTAGAGAGACAATTTAAATTAAAAAGCTTAGAGCTGCCTCCACCACAGGGGGGCTCGCTCGACCCACCAGCGGACAGGCACCAGTATTGGGAGAGGTGGGCTGGCCGTCAGGGTTCACCGTGGCTCTGGCACAAACCCGGCGACGCGGAGGTGGCACGGGCAGGAGCGGACTGAACGTGTCGGCTTCTCACTTTTTGGATTTTAGAAGGGCATGACATGCCTATATCTGTGTCTCCCCCTCCTTTTACTCCTCCACCTCTTTTCTTTTCGCATGACTATATGTACTTGTCACTTTTCCATGTGTTAGTTGTGTCTTCTGAGCAGCTTGTCAGCTTTTGGACACCTTTGAAGGTGTTTTCTATGTGTTTCTATGTGTTTTTGTTTGCCTGCCATTGGTTTTAACGGTGTTCGAAGGTGTTCGACGAACAGTTCGACGAACAGTTCGGCGAACACACGGGTGTTCGACGAACCGAACCGAACTCGAACACTACGGGGGTGGCTCAACACTAAACTCCACAGCTCTTCCGAGGGGCATTGATATTGTCTTTTTATTCCACTGTAACCTCCACCACTCTTCCAAGGGGCATTGATTTTGTCTTTTTATTGCACTGTGACTTCCACCACTCTTCAAAGGGGCATTGAGATTGTTTTTTAATTCTACTGCGACCTCCACCACTCTTCCAAGGGGCATAGATATTGTCTTTTTTTTCCGCTGCGACCTCCCCCACTCTTCCAAGGGGCATTAAAACTGTCTTGTTAAGCTACACTGACCTCCACATCTCTTCCACTGGGCATTGATATTGTCTTTTTATTCCACTGTAAACTCCACCACTCTTCCAAGGGGCATTGATATTGTCTTTTTATTCCACTGTGACCTCCACCACTCTTCCAAGGGGCATTGATATTGTCTTTTTAATCCAGTGCGACCGCAACCACTCTTCCTTGTGGCATAAAACCGTCATTTTAAGCTACTGTGACCTCCACGTCTCTTCCAAGGTGCAATAAAACCGTATTGTTAAGCCACTGTGAACTCCACAGTTCTTCCAAGGTTCAATGATATTGTCTTTTTATTCCACTGTAACCTCCAACACTCTTCCAAGGGGCATTGATATTGTCTTTTTATTCAACTGAGACTTCCACCACTCCTTCAAGAAGCATTGACATTGTCTTTTTAATCCACTTCGACCTCCACCACTCTTCCAAGGGGCATTAAAACAGTCTTGTTAATCTACTGTAAACTCCACTTGTCTTCAAAGGGGCATTAAAGCCGTCAATTTAAACCACTCTCAACTCCGCAGCTCTTGCAAGGGGCATTGATATTGTCTTTTTATTCCACTTTAACCTCCACCACTCTTCCAAGGGGCATTGATATTGTCTTTTTATTCCACTGCGACATCAACCTCTCTTCTAAGGGGCATTGATATTGTCTTTTTAATCCACTGCGACCTCCTTCACTCTTCCAAGGGGCATTAAAACCGTCTGGTTAAACCACGCTGAACTCCACAGCTCTTCCGAGGGGCATTGGTATTGTCTTTTTATTCCACTGTAGCCTCCACCACTCTTCCAAGGGGCATTGATTTTGTCTTTTTATTCCACTGCGACCTCCACCACTCTTCAAAGGGGCATTGATATTGTCTTTTTAATCCACTGCGACCTCCACCACTCTTCCAAGGGGCTTTAAAACGGTCTTGTTAAGATACTGTGACGTCGAAGTCTCTTCCAAGGGGCATTAAAACCATCTGGTTAAACCACTCTGAACTCCACAGCTCTTCCAAGGGGCATTTGTATTGTCTTTTTATTTTTTATTCCACTCTAACCTCCACCACTCTTCCAAGGGGCATTGACATTGTCTTTTTATTCCACTGCGACCTCCACCACTCTTCCAAGGGGCATTGATATTGTCTTTTTATTCCACTGTAACCTCCACCAGTATTCCAAGGGGCATTGATATTGTCTTTTTATTCCGCTGCGACCTTCACCAGTCCTCCAAGGGGCATTAAAACCATCTTGTTAAGCTACTGTGACCTCCACATCTATTCCATGGGGCATTGGTATTGTCTTTTAATTCCACTGTAACATCCAGCACTCGTCCAAGGGGCATTGATATTGTCTTTTTTTTCCACTGCAACTTACACCACTCTTGCAAGGGGCATTGATATTGTCTTTTTAATCGACTGTGACCTCCAGCAATCTTCCAAGGGGCATTGAAACCGTCTTGCTAAACTACTATGACCTCGACGTCTCTTCCACGGGCCATTGATATTGTCTTTTTAATCCACTGAAACCTCCACCACTCATCCAAGGGGCATTGATACTGTCTTTTTATTCCAATGTAACCTCCACCACTCTTCCAAGGGGCATTGATATTGTCTTTTTATTCCACTGTAATGTCCACCACTCTTCCAAGGGGCACTGATATTGTCTTTTTATTCCACTGCGACCTCCAACACTCTTCCAATGGGCATTGATATTGTCTTTTTAATCCACTGCGACCTCCACCACTCTTCCAAGGGGCATTAAAACAGTCTTGTTAATCTGCTGTAAACTCCACGTCTCTTCAAAGGGGCATTAAAGCCGTCAATTTAAACCATTCTCAACTCCGCAGCTCTTGGAAGGGGCATTGATATTGTCTTTTTATACCACTTTAACCTCCACCACTCTTCCAAGGGGCATTGATATTGTCTTTTTATTCCACTGCGACTTCAACCTCTCTTCTAAGGGTCATTGATATTGTCTTTTTAATCCACTGCGACCTCCACCACTCTTCCAAGGGGCATTAAAACTGTCTGGTTAACCACTCTGAACTTCACAGCTCTTCCGAGGGGCATTGATATTGTCTTTTTATTCCACTGTAAACTCCACCACTCTTCCAAGGGGCATTGATTTTGTCTTTTTATTCCACTGTGACTTCCACCACTCTTCAAAGGGGCATTGAGATTGTTTTTTAATTCTACTGCGACCTCCACCACTCTTCCAAGGGGCATTGATATTGTCTTTTTTTTCCGCTGCGACCTCCCCCACTCTTCCAAGGGGCATTAAAACTGTCTTGTTAAGCTACACTGACCTCCACATCTCTTCCACTGGGCATTGATATTGTCTTTTTATTCCACTGTAACCTCCACCACTCTTCCAAGGGGCATTGATATTGTCTTTTTATTCCACTGTGACCTCCACCACTCTTCCAAGGGGCATTGATATTGTCTTTTTAATCCAGTGCGACCGCAACCATTCTTCCTTGTGGCATAAAACCGTCATTTTAAGCTACTGTGACCTCCACGTCTCTTGCAAGGTGCATTAAAACCGTATTGTTAAACCACTGTGAACTCCACAGTTCTTCCAAGGTTCAATGATATTGTCTTTTAATTCCACTGTAACCTCCAACACTCTTCCAAGGGGCATTGATATTGTCTTTTTATTCAACTGAGACTTCCACCACTCCTTCAAGGAGCATTGACATTGTCTTTTTAATCCACTTCGACCTCTACCACTCTTCCAAGGGGCATTAAAACAGTCTTGTTAATCTACTGTAAACTCCACTTCTCTTCAAAGGGGCATTAAAGCCGTCAATTTAAACCACTCTCAACTCCGCAGCGCTTGCAAGGGGCATTGATATTGTCTTTTTATTCCACTTTAACCTCCACCACTCTTCCAAGGGGCATTGATATTGTCTTTTTATTCCACTGCGACATCAACCTCTCTTCTAAGGGGCATTGATATTGTCTTTTTAATCCACTGAAACCTCCACCACTCATCCAAGGGGCATTGATACTGTCTTTTTATTCCAATGTAACCTCCACCACTCTTCCAAGGGGCATTGATATTGTCTTTTTATTCCACTGTAATGTCCACCACTCTTCTAAGGGGCACTGATATTGTCTTTTTATTCCACTGCGACCTCCAACACTCTTCCAATGGGCATTGATATTGTCTTTTTAATCCACTGCGACCTCCACCACTCTTCCAAGGGGCATTAAAACAGTCTTGTTAATCTGCTGTAAACTCCACGTCTCTTCAAAGGGGCATTAAAGCTGTCAATTTAAACCACTCTCAACTCCGCAGCTCTTGGAAGGGGCATTGATATTGTCTTTTTATTCCACTTTAACCTCCACCACTCTTCCAAGGGGCATTGATATTGTCTTTTTATTCCACTGCGACTTCAACCTCTCTTCTAAGGGTCATTGATATTGTCTTTTTAATCCACTGCGACCTCCACCACTCTTCCAAGGGGCATTAAAACTGTCTGGTTAACCACTCTGAACTTCACAGCTCTTCCGAGGGGCATTGATATTGTCTTTTTATTCCACTGTAAACTCCACCACTCTTCCAAGGGGCATTGATTTTGTCTTTTTATTCCACTGTGACTTCCACCACTCTTCAAAGGGGCATTGAGATTGTTTTTTAATTCTACTGCGACCTCCACCACTCTTCCAAGGGGCATTGATATTGTCTTTTTTTTCCGCTGCGACCTCCCCCACTCTTCCAAGGGGCATTAAAACTGTCTTGTTAAGCTACACTGACCTCCACATCTCTTCCACTGGGCATTGATATTGTCTTTTTATTCCACTGTAACCTCCACCACTCTTCCAAGGGGCATTGATATTGTCTTTTTATTCCACTGTGACCTCCACCACTCTTCCAAGGGGCATTGATATTGTCTTTTTAATCCAGTGCGACCGCAACCATTCTTCCTTGTGGCATAAAACCGTCATTTTAAGCTACTGTGACCTCCACGTCTCTTGCAAGGTGCATTAAAACCGTATTGTTAAACCACTGTGAACTCCACAGTTCTTCCAAGGTTCAATGATATTGTCTTTTAATTCCACTGTAACCTCCAACACTCTTCCAAGGGGCATTGATATTGTCTTTTTATTCAACTGAGACTTCCACCACTCCTTCAAGGAGCATTGACATTGTCTTTTTAATCCACTTCGACCTCTACCACTCTTCCAAGGGGCATTAAAACAGTCTTGTTAATCTACTGTAAACTCCACTTCTCTTCAAAGGGGCATTAAAGCCGTCAATTTAAACCACTCTCAACTCCGCAGCGCTTGCAAGGGGCATTGATATTGTCTTTTTATTCCACTTTAACCTCCACCACTCTTCCAAGGGGCATTGATATTGTCTTTTTATTCCACTGCGACATCAACCTCTCTTCTAAGGGGCATTGATATTGTCTTTTTAATCCACTGAAACCTCCACCACTCATCCAAGGGGCATTGATACTGTCTTTTTATTCCAATGTAACCTCCACCACTCTTCCAAGGGGCATTGATATTGTCTTTTTATTCCACTGTAATGTCCACCACTCTTCTAAGGGGCACTGATATTGTCTTTTTATTCCACTGCGACTTCCAACACTCTTCCAATGGGCATTGATATTGTCTTTTTAATCCACTGCGACCTCCACCACTCTTCCAAGGGGCATTAAAACAGTCTTGTTAATCTGCTGTAAACTCCACGTCTCTTCAAAGGGGCATTAAAGCTGTCAATTTAAACCACTCTCAACTCCGCAGCTCTTGGAAGGGGCATTGATATTGTCTTTTTATTCCACTTTAACCTCCACCACTCTTCCAAGGGGCATTGATATTGTCTTTTTATTCCACTGCGACTTCAACCTCTCTTCTAAGGGTCATTGATATTGTCTTTTTAATCCACTGCGACCTCCACCACTCTTCCAAGGGGCATTAAAACTGTCTGGTTAACCACTCTGAACTCCACAGCTCTTCCGAGGGGCATTGATATTGTCTTTTTATTCCACTGTAAACTCCACCACTCTTCCAAGGGGCATTGATTTTGTCTTTTTATTCCACTGTGACTTCCACCACTCTTCAAAGGGGCATTGAGATTGTTTTTTAATTCTACTGCGACCTCCACCACTCTTCCAAGGGGCATTGATATTGTCTTTTTTTTCCGCTGCGACCTCCCCCACTCTTCCAAGGGGCATTAAAACTGTCTTGTTAAGCTACACTGACCTCCACATCTCTTCCACTGGGCATTGATATTGTCTTTTTATTCCACTGTAACCTCCACCACTCTTCCAAGGGGCATTGATATTGTCTTTTTATTACACTGTGACCTCCACCACTCTTCCAAGGGGCATTGATATTGTCTTTTTAATCCAGTGCGACCGCAACCACTCTTCCTTGTGGCATAAAACCGTCATTTTAAGCTACTGTGACCTCCACGTCTCTTCCAAGGTGCATTAAAACCGTATTGTTAAACCACTGTGAACTCCACAGTTCTTCCAAGGTTCAATGCTATTGTCTTTTTATTCCACTGTAACCTCCAACACTCTTCCAAGGGGCATTGATATTGTCTTTTTATTCAACTGAGACTTCCACCACTCCTTCAAGGAGCATTGACATTGTCTTTTTAATCCACTTCGACCTCCACCACTCTTCCAAGGGGCATTAAAACAGTCTTGTTAATCTACTGTAAACTCCACTTCTCTTCAAAGGGGCATTAAAGCCGTCAATTTAAACCACTCTCAACTCCGCAGCTCTTGCAAGGGGCATTGATATTGTCTTTTTATTCCACTTTAACCTCCACCACTCTTCCAAGGGGCATTGATATTGTCTTTTTATTCCACTGCGACATCAACCTCTCTTCTAAGGGGCATTGATATTGTCTTTTTAATCCACTGCGACCTCCTTCACTCTTCCAAGGGGCATGAAAACCGTCTGGTTAAACCACGCTGAACTCCACAGCTCTTCCGAGGGGCATTGATATTGTCTTTTTATTCCACTGTAACCTCCACCACTCTTCCAAGGGGCATTGATTTTGTCTTTTTATTCCACTGCGACCTCCACCACTCTTCAAAGGGGCATTGATATTGTCTTTTTAATCCACTGCGACCTCCACCACTCTTCCAAGGGGCTTTAAAACTTTAAAACGGTCTTGTTAAGATACTGTGACGTCGAAGTCTCTTCCAAGGGGCATTAAAACCATGTGGTTAAACCACTCTGAACTCCACAGCTCTTCCAAGGGGCATTTGTATTGTCTTTTTATTCCACTCTAACCTCCACCACTCTTCCAAGGGTATTGACATTGTCTTTTTATTCCACTGCGACCTCCACCACTCTTCCAAGGGGCATTGATATTGTCTTTTTATTCCACTGTAACCTCCACCAGTATTCCAAGGGGCATTGATATTGTCTTTTTATTCCGCTGCGACCTTCACCAGTCCTCCAAGGGGCATTAAAACCATCTTGTTAAGCTACTGTGACCTCCACATCTATTCCACGGGGCATTGGTATTGTCTTTTAATTCCACTGTAACATCCACCACTCGTCCAAGGGGCATTGATATTTTTTTTTTTTTCCACTGCAACTTACACCACTCTTCCAAGGGGCATTGATATTGTCTTTTTAATCCACTGTGACCTCCAGCAATCTTCCAAGGGGCATTAAAACCATCTTGCTAATCTACTGTGACCTCAACGTCTCTTCCACGGGCCATTGATATTGTCTTTTTAATCCACTGAAACCTCCACCACTCATCCAAGGGGCATTGATACTGTCTTTTTATTCCCATGTAACCTCCACCACTCTTCCAAGGGGCATTGATATTGTCTTTTTATTCCACTGCGACCTCCACCACTCTTCCAAGGGGCATTAAAACTGTCTTGTTAAGCTACAGTGACCTCCACGTCTCTTCCAAGGGGCATTAAAACCGTCTGGATAAACCACTCTGAACTCCACAGCTCTTCCAAGGGGCATTGGTATTGTCTTTTTCTTCCACTCTAACCTCCACCACTCTTCCAAAGGGCATTGACATTGTTTTTTTATTCCACTGCGACCTCCACCACTCTTCTAAGGGGCATTAAAACTGTCTTGTTAAGCTACAGTGACCTCCACATCTCTTCCACTGGGCATTGATATTGTCTTTTTATTCCACTGTAACATCCACCACTCTTCCAAGGGGCATTGATATTGTCTTTTAATTCCACTGTAACATCCACAACTCATCCAAGGTGCATTGATATTGTCTTTTTATTCCACTGCAACTTACACCACTCTTCCAAGGTGCATTGATATTGTCTTTTTAATCCACTGTGACCTCCAGCACTCTTCCAAGGGGCATTAAAACCGTCTTGCTAAGCTGCTGTGACCTCAACATCTCTTCCACGGGCCATTGATATTGTCTTTTTAATCTACTGAAACCTCCACCACTCATCCAAGGGGCATTGATATTGTCTTTTTATTCCAAGGTAACCTCCACCACTCTTCCAAGGGGCATTGATATTGTCTTTTTATTCCACTGTAATGTCCACCACTCTTCCAAGGGGCACTGATATTGTCTTTTTATTCCACTGCGACCTCCAACACTCTTCCAATGGGCATTGATATTGACTTTTTAATGCACTGCGACCTCCACCACTCTTCCAATTGGCATTAAAACAGTCTTGTTAAGCTATTGTGACCTACACGTCTTTTCCAAGGGGCATTAAAAACGTTTGGATAAACCACTCTGAACTCCACAGCTCTTCCAAGGGGCATTGGTATTGTCTTTTTCTTCCACTCTAACCTCCACCACTCTTCCAGAGGGCATTGACATTGTTTTTTTATTCCACTGCGACCTCCACCACTCTTCCAAGGGGCATTAAAACTGTCTTGTTAAGCTACACTGACCTCCACATCTCTTCCACTGGGCATTGATATTGTCTTTTTATTCCACTGTAATCTCCACCACTCTTCCAAGGGGCATTGATATTGTCTTTTTATTCCACTGTGACCTCCACCACTTTTCCAAGGGGCATTGATATTGTCTTTTTTTTCCACTGCAACTTACACCACTCTTGCAAGGGGCATTGATATTGTCTTTTTAATCCACTGTGACCTCCAGCAATCTTCCAAGGGGCATTGAAACCGTCTTGCTAACCTACTGTGACCTCGTCGTCTCTTCTACGGGCCATTGATATTGTCTTTTTAATCCACTGAAACCTCCACCAGTCATCCAAGGGGCATTGATACTGTCTTTTTATTCCAATGTAACCTCCACCACTCTTCCAAGGGGCATTGATATTGTCTTTTTATTCCACTGTAATGTCCACCACTCTTCCAAGGGGCACTGATATTGTCTTTTTATTCCACTGCGACCTCCACCACTCTTCCAAAGGGCATTGACATTGTTTTTTTATTCCACTGCGACCTCCACCACTCTTCCAAGGGGCATTAAAACTGTCTTGTTAAGCTACAGTGACCTCCACATCTCTTCCACTGGGCATTGATATTGTCTTTTTATTCCACTGTAACCTCCACCACTCTTCCAAGGGGCATTGATATTGTCTTTTTATTCCACTGTAATGTCCACCACTCTTTCAAGGGGCACTGATATTGTCTTTTTATTCCACTGTAACCTCCAACACTCTTCCAATGGGCATTGATATTGTCTTTTTAATCTACTGCGACCTCCACCACTCTTCCAAGGGGCATTAAAACTGTCTTGTTAAGCTACTGTGACCTCCACGTCTCTTCCAAGGGGCAGTAAAACCGTCTGGATAAACCACTCTGAACTCCACAGCTCTTCCAAGGGGCATTGGTATTGTCTTTTTCTTCCACTCTAACCTCCACCACTCTTCCAAAGGGCATTGACATTGTTTTTTTATTCCACTGCGACCTCAACCACTCTTCCAAGGGGCATTAAAACTGTCTTGTTAAGCTACAGTGACCTCCACATCTCTTCCAATGGGCATTGATATTGTCTTTTTATCCCACTGTAACCTCCACCACTCTTCCAAGGGGCATTGATATTGTCTTTTTAATACAGTGCGACCGCAACCACTCTTCCTTGTGGCATAAAACCGTCATTTTAAGCTACAGTGACCTCCACGTCTCTTCCAAGGTGCATTAAAACCGTATTGTTAAACCACTGTGACCTCCACAGTTCTTCCAAGGTTCATTGATATTGTCTTTTTATTCCACTGTCACCTCCAACACTCTTCCAAGGGGCATTGATATTGTCTTTTCATTCAACTGAGACTTCCACCACTCCTTCAAGGAGCATTGACATTGTCTTTTTAATCCACTTCGACCTCCACCACTCTTCCAAGGGGCATTAAAACTGTCTTGTTAATCTACTGTAAACTCCACGTCTCTTCAAAGGGGCATTAAAGCTGTCAATTTAAACCACTCTCAAATCCGCAGCTCTTGGAAGGGGCATTGATATTGTCTTTTTATTCCACTTTAACCTCCACCACTCTTCCAAGGGGCATTGATATTGTCTTTTTATTCCACTGCGACTTCAACCTCTCTTCTAAGGGGCATTGATATTGTCTTTTTAATCCACTGCGACCTCCACCACTCTTCCAAGGGGCATTAAAACTGTGTGGTTAAACCACTCTGAACTCCACAGCTCTTCCGAGGGGCATTGATATTGTCTTTTTATTCCACTGTAACCTCCACCACTCTTCCAAGGGGCATTTATTTTGTCTTTTTATTCCACTGCGACTTCCACCACTCTTCAAAGGGGCATTGAGATTGTTTTTTAATTCTACTGCGACCTCCACCACTCTTCCAAGGGGCATTGATATTGTCTTTTTTTTCCGCTGCGACCTCCAACACTCTTCCAAGAGGCATTGATATTGTCTTTTTAATCCACTGCGACCTCCACCACTTTTCCAAGGGGCATTAAAACCATTTTGTTAATCTACTGTGACCTCCACGTCCCTTCCAAGGGGCTTTAAAACCATCTGGTTTAACTTCTCTGAACTCCACAGCTCTTCCAAGAGGCATTGATATTGTCTTTTTATTCCACTGTCACCGCCACCACTCTTCCAAGGGGCAGTGATATTATCTTTTTATTCCACTGCGACCTCCACTACCCTTCCAAGGGGCATTGATATTGTCTTTTTATTCCACTGTGACCTCCACCACTCTTCCAAGGGGCATTTATATTGTCTTTTTAATCAACTGCGACCTCCACCACTCTTCCAAGGGGCATTAAAACCTTGATGTTAAGCTACTTTGAACACCACGTCAATTCCATGGGGCATTGAAATTGTCTTTTTATTCCACTGCGACCTCCACCACTCTACCAAGGGGCATTGATATTGTCTTTTTAATCCACTGCGACCTCCACCACTCTTCCAAGGGGCATTAAAACCGTCTAGTTAAGCTACTGTGACCTCCACGTCTCTTCCAAGGGGCATTAAAACCATCAAGTTAAACCACTCTGAACTCCAAAGCTCTTCCAAGGGGCATTGATATTGTCTTTTTATTCCACTGCGACCTCCACCACTCTTTAAAGTGGCATTGATATTGTCTTTTTAATCAACTGCGACCTCCACCTCTCTTCCAAGGGGCAATAAAACCGTCTTGTTAAGCTACTGTGACCTCCACGTCCCTTCCACGGGGCATTGATATTGTCTTTTATTCCACTGCGACCTCCACTACTCTTCCAAGGGGCATTGATATTGTCTTTTTAATCCATTATTACCTCCACGTCTCTTCCAAGGGGCATTAAAACCGTCAATTTAAACTACTCTAAACTCTACAGCTCTTCCAAGGAGCATTGGTGTTGTCTTTTTTTTCATCTCTAACTTCCACCACTCTTCCAAGGGGCATTGACATTGTCTTTTTATTCCACTGCGACCTCCACCACTCTTCCAAGCGGCATTAAGACCATCTTGTTAAGCTACAGTGACCTCCACAACTCTTCCACGGGGCATTGATATTGTCTTTTTATTCCAATGTAACCTCCACCACTCTTCCAAGGGGCATTGATATTGTCTTTTTATTCCACTGCAACCTCCACCACTCTACCAAAGGGCATTGATTTTGTCTTTTTAATCCACTGCGACCTCCACCACTCTTTCAAGGTCATTAAAACAGTCTTGTTAAGCTACTGTGACCTTCACCTCTCTTCCAAGGGGAATTAAAACCGTCTGGTTAAACCACTCTGTACTCCACAGCTCTTCCAAGGGGCATTGATTTTGTCTTTTTATTCCACTGCGACCTTAACCACTCTTCCAATGGGCGTTGATATTGTCTTTTTAATTCACTGTGAACTTAACCACTCTTCCACTGGGCATTGATATTGTCTTTTTATTCCACTAGAACCTCCACCACTCTTCCAAGGGGCATTGATATTGTCTTTTAATTCCACTGTAACATCCACCACTCGTCCAAGGGGCATTGATATTGTCTTTTTGTTCCACTATGACCTACACCACTCTTCCAAGTGGCATTGATATTGTCTTTTTAATCCACTGTAACCTCCACCACTCTTCCAAAGGGCATTGACATTGTTTTTTTATTCCACTGCGACCTCCACCACTCTTCCAAGGGGCATTAAAACTGTCTTGTTAAGCTACAGTGACCTCCACATCTCTTCCACGGGGCATTGATATTGTCTTTTTATTCCACTGTAACCTCCACAACTCTTCCAAGGGGCATTGATATTGTCTTTTTATTCCACTGTAATGTCCACCACTCTTCCAAGGGGCACTGATATTGTCATTCTATTCCACTGTAACCTCCAACACTCTTCCAATGGGCATTGATATTGTCTTTTTAATCCACTGTGACCTCCACCACTCTTCCAAGGGGCATTAAAACTGTCTTGTTAAGCTACTGTGACCTCCACGTCTCTTCCAAGGGGCAGTAAAACCGTCGGGATAAACCACTCTGAACTCTACAGCTCTTCCAAGGGGCATTGGTATTGTCTTTTTCTTCCACTCTAACCTCCACCACTCTTCCAAAGGGCATTGATATTGTATTTTATTCCACTGCGACCTCCACCACTCTTCCAAGGGGCATTAAAACTGTCTTGTTAAGCTACAGTGACCTCCACATCTCTTCCACTGGGCATTGATATTGTCTATTTATTCCACTGTAACCTCCACCACTCTTCCAAGGGGCATTGATATTGTCTTTTTAATACAGTGCGACCGCAACCACTTTTCCTTGTGGCATAAAACCGTCATTTTAAGCTACAGTGACCTACATGTCTCTTCCAAGGTGCATTAAAACCGTATTGTTAAACCACTGTGAACTCCACAGTTCTTAAAAGGTTCATTGATATTGTCTTTTTAATCCACTGTAACCTCCAACACTCTTCCAAGGGGCATTGATATTGTCTTTTTATTCAACCGAGACTTCCACCACTCCTTCAAGGAGCATTGACATTGTCTTTTTAATCCACTTCGACCTCCACCACTCTTCCAAGGGGCATTAAAACAGTCTTGTTAATCCGCTGTAAACTCCACGTCTCTTCAAAGGGGCATTAAAGCCGTCAATTTAAACCACTCTCAACTCCGCAGCTCTTGGAAGGGGCATTGATATTGTCTTTTTATTCCACTTTAACCTCCACCACTCTTCCAAGGGGCATTGATATTGTCTTTTTGTTCCACTGCGACTTCAACCTCTCTTCTAAGGGTCATTGATATTGTCTTTTTAATCCACTGCGACCTCCACCACTCTTCCAAGGGGCATTAAAACTGTCTGGTTAACCACTCTGAACTCCACAGCTCTTCCGAGGGGCATTGATATTGTCTTTTTATTCCACTGTAAACTCCACCACTCTTCCAAGGGGCATTGATTTTGTCTTTTTATTCCACTGCGACTTCCACCACTCTTCAAAGGGGCATTGAGATTGTTTTTTAATTCTACTGCAACCTCCACCACTCTTCCAAGGGGCATTGATATTGTCTTTTTTTTCCGCTGCGAACTCCAACACTCTTCCAAGAGGCATTGATATTGTCTTTTTAATCCACTGCGACCTCCACCACTTTTCCAAGGGGCATTAAAACCGTTTTGTTAAGCTACTGTGACCTCCACGTCCCTTCCAAGGGGCTTTAAAACCGTCTGGTTTAACTTCTCTGAACTCCACAGCTCTTCCACGGGGCATTGATATTGGCTTTTTATTCCAATGTAACCTCCACCACTCTTCCAAGGGGCATTGATATTGTCTTTTTATTCCACTGCGACCTCGACCACTCTTCCAAAGGGCATTGATTTTGTCTTTTTAATCCACTGCGACCTCCACCACTCTTCCAATGGGCATTAAAACCGTCTTGCTAAACTACTGTGACCTCAATGTCTCTTCCACGGGCCATTGATATTGTCTTTTTATTCAACTGAAACCTCCACCACTTATCCAAGGGGCATTGATATTGTCTTTTTATTCCAATGTAACCTCCATCACTCTTCCAAGTGGCATTAAAACAGTCTTGTTAAGCTACTGTGACCTTCACCTCTCTTCCAAGGGGCATTAAAACCGTCTGGTTAAACCACTCTGTACTCCACAGCTCTTCCAAGGGGCATTGATTTTGTCTTTTTATTCCACTGCGACCTTAACCACTCTACCAATGGGCATTGATATTGTCTTTTTAATTCACTGCGACCTTAACCACTCTTCCACTGGGCATTGATATTGTCTTTTTATTCCACTGTAACCTCCACCACTCTTTCAAGGGGCATTGATATTGTCTTTTAATTCCACTGTAACATCCACCACTTGTCCAAGGGGCATTGATATTGTCTTTTTATTCCACTACGACCTACACCACTCTTCCAAGGGGCATTGATATTGTCTTTTTAATCCACTGTGACCTCCACCACTCTTCCAATGGGCATTATTACCGTCTTGCTAAACTACTGTGACCTCAATGTTTCTTCCACGGGCCATTGATATTGTCTTTTTATTCAACTGAAACCTCCACCACTCATCCAAGGGGCATTGATATTTTCTTTTTATTCCAATGTAACCTCCAGCACTCTTCCAAGTGGCATTGATATTGTCTTTTTAATTCACTGCGACCTCCACGTCTCTTCCAAGGGGCATTAAAACCGTCTGGTTAAACCACTCTGAAGATCACAGCTCTTCCAAGGGGCATTGATAATGTCTTTTTATACCACTGTAACCTCCACCTCTCATCAAAGGGGCATTGATATTGTCTTTTTATTCCAATTTAACCTCCACCACTCTTCCAAGGGGCATTGATATTGACAATTTATTCCACTGTAATGTCCACCACTCTACCAAGGGGCACTGATATTGTCTTTTTATTCCACTGCGACCTCCAACACTCTTCCAAGGGGCATTGATATTCTCTTTTTAATCCACTGCCACCTCCACCACTCTTCCAAGGGGCATTAAAACAGTCTTGTTAAGCTACTGTGACCTCCACTCTCTTCCACGGGGCATTGATATTGTCTATTTATTCCAGTGACCTCCACCACTCTTCCAAGGGGCATTGTTATAGTCTTTTTAATCAACTGTGACCTTCACCACTCTTCCAAGGTGCATTAAAACCATCTTGTTAAGCTACTGTGACCTCCACGTCTCTTCCAAGGGGCACTAAAACCGTCTGGTTAAAACTCTCTGAACTCCACAGCTCTTCCAAGGGGCATTGGTATTGTCTTTTTATTCCACTCTAACATCCATCACTCCTCCAAGGGGCAATGACATTGTCTTTTTATTCCACTGCGACCTCCACCATTCTGCCAAGGGGCATTAAAACTGTCTTGTTAAGCTACAGTGACCTCCACATCTCTTCCACTGGGCATTGATATTGTCTTTTTATTCCAGTGTAACGTCCACCACTCTACCAAGGGGCATTGATATTGTATTTTTATTCCACTACGACCTCCACCACTATTCCAAGGGGCATTAAAACCATCTTGATAAGCTACTGTGACCTCCATGTCTCTTCCACGGGGCATTGATATTGTCTTTTTATTCCACAGTAACCTTCACCACTCTTCCAAGGGGCATTGATATTGTCTTTTTATTCCATTGCGACCTCCACCACTCTTCCAAGGGGCATTGATATTGTCTTTTTAATCCACTGCGACCTCCACCACTCTTCCTTGTGGCATTAAAATCGTATGCTTAAACCACTCTGAACTCCACAGATCTTACAAGGGGCATTGATATTGTCTTTTTATTCCACTGTAACCTCCAACACTCTTCCAAGGGGCATTGATATGGTCTTTTCATTCAACTGAGTATTCCACCACTCCTTCAAGGAGCATTGACATTGTCTTTTTAATTCACTTCGACCTCCACCACTCTTCTAAGGGGCATTAAAACAGTCTTGTTAATCTACTGTGAACTCCACGTCTCTTCCAAGGGGCATTAAAACCGTCAATTTAAACCACTCTCAACTCCGCATCTCTTGCAAGGGGCATTGATATTGTCTTTATATTCCACTGTAACCTCCACCAATCTTCCAAGGGGCATTGATATTGTCTTTTTATTCCACTGCGACCTTCACCACTCTTCCAAGGGGCATTGATATTGTCTTTTTAATCCACTGCGACCTCCACCACTCTTCTATGTAACTTTAAAACCGTCTATTTAAGCTACTGTGACCTCCACGTTTCTTCCAAGGGGCATTAAAACCATATGGTTAAACCACTCTGAACTCAACAGATCTTCCAATGGGCATTGATATTGTCTTTTTATTCCACTGTAACCTCCACCACTCTTCCAAGGGGCATTGATATTGTCTTTTTGTTCCAATGCGACCTCCACCACTCTTCCATGGTACATTAAAAAGATCTTGTTAAGTTACTGTGACCTTCATGTCTCTTCCACAGGGCATTGATTTTGTCTTTTTATTCCACTGTAACCTCCAATACTCTTCCAAGGGGCATTGATATTGTCTTTTTATTCAACTGAGACTTCCACCACTCCTACAAGGAGCATTGACATTGTCTTTTTAATCCACTTCGACCTCCACCACTCTTCCAAGGGGCATTAAAACAGTCTTGTTTATCTACTGTGAACTCCACGTCTCTTCCAAGGGGCATTAAAACCGTCAATTTAAAACACTCTCAACTCCGCAGCTCTTGCAAGGGGCATTGATATTGTCTTTTTATTCCACTGTAACCTGCACCACCCTTCCAAGGGGCATTGATATTGTCTTTTTATTCCACTGCTACCTTCACCACTCTTCCAAGGGGCATTGATATTGTCTTTCTAATCCACTGCGACCTCCACCAATCTTCCATGTAACTTTAAAATCGTCTATTTAAGCTACTGTGACCTCCACGTCTCTTCCAAGGGGCATTAAAACCATATGGTTAAACCACTCGGAACTCAACAGATCTTCCAATGGGCATTGATATTGTCTTTTTATTCCACTGTAACCTCCACCACTTTTCCAAGGGGCATTGATATTGCCTTTTTATTCCACAGCGACCTCCAACACTCTTCCATGCTACATTAAAAAGATCTTGTTAAGCTACTGTGACCTCCATGTCTCTTCCACAGGGCATTGATATTGTATTTTTATTCCACTGTAACCTCCAATACTTTTCCAAGGGGCATTGATATTGTCTTTTTATTCAACTGAGACTTCCACCACTCCTACAAGGAGCATTGCCATTGTCTTTTTAATCCACTTTGACCTCCACCACTCTTCCAAGGGGCATTAAAACAGTCTTGTTAATCTACTATAAACTCCAAGTCTCTTCCAAGGGTCATTAAAACCATCAATTTAAACCACTCTCAACTCCGCAGCTCTAGCAAGGGGCATTGATATTGTCTTTTTATTCCACTGTAACCTCCAGCACTCTTCCAAGGGGCATTGATATTGTCTTTTTATTCCACTGCGACTTCCACCTCTCTTCCAAGGGGCATTAAAACAGTCTTGTTAAGCTATTGTGATATCCACGTCTCTTCCACAGGGCATTGATATTGTCTTTTTATTCCACTGCAACCTACACTACTCTTCCAAGGGGCATTGATATTGTCTTTTTAATCCAGTGCGACCTCCACCACCCTTCCATGTGGCATTAAAACCGTCTTGTTAAGCTACTGTGACCTCCACTTCTCTTTCAAGGAGCATTAATATCATCAATTTAAACCACTCTGAAATCCACAGCTCTTGCAATGGGCATTGATATTGTCTTTTTATTCCACTGCGACTTCGACCACTCTCCCAAGGGGCATTAAAACCATCTTGTTAAGCTACTGTAACCTCCATGTCTATTCCACGTCGCATTGATATTGTCTTTTTATTCCACTGTAACCTCCACCACTCTTCCAATGGGCATTGATGTTGTCTTTTTAATCCACTCAGACCTCCACCACTTTTCCAAGGGGCATTAAAACAGACTTGATAAACTACTGTGACCTACACGTATCTTCCAAGGGGCATTAAAACCGTCTGGTTAAACCACTCTTTACTCCACAGCTCTTCCAAGCGGCATTGATATTATCTTTTTATTCGACTATAACCTCCACCACTCTTCCAAGCGGTCATTGATATTGACTTTTTACTCCACTGCGACCTCCACCACTTTTCCAATGGGCATTGATATTGTCTTTTTAATCCACTGCGAACTCCACCACTCTTCCAAGTGGCATTAACCCGTCTTCTTTAGCTACTGTGACCTTCATGTCTCTTCCACAGGGCATTGATATTGTCTTTTTATTCCACTGCGACTTCCACCTCTCTTCCAAGGGGCATTAAAACAGTCTTGTTAAGCTACTGTGATATCCACGTCTCTTCCACAGGGCATTGATATTGTCTATTTATTCCACTGCAACCTCCACTACTCTTCCAAGGGGCATTGATATTGTCTTTTTAATCCAGTGCGACCTCCAGCACTCTTCCAAGGGGCAATAAAACCGTCTTGTTACGCTATTGTGACCTCCACATCTCTTCCACAGGGCATTGATATTGTCTTTTTATTCCACTGTAACCTCCACCACTCTTCCACGGGGCATTGATATTGTCTTTTTATTCCACTGCGACCTCCACCAGTCTTCAAAGGGGCATTGATATTGTCTTTTTAATCCACTGCGACCTCCAGCACTCTTCCAAGGGGCATTAATACCATCTTGTTAAGCTATTGTGACCTCCACACCTCTTCCACGGGGCATTGATATTGTCTTTTTATTCCACTGTAACCTCCACCACTCTTCTAAGGGTCATTGATATTGTGTTTTTATTCCACTGTGACCTCCACCACCCTTCCAAGGGGCATTGCTATTGTCTTTCTAATACACTGTGACCTCCACCACTCTTCCAAGGGGCATTAAAACCGTCTTTTTAAGCTATTGTGACCTCCACATCTCTTCCAAGGGGCAATAAAACCGTCTGGTTAAACCTCTTTGAAATCCACAGTTCTTCCAAGTGGCATTGATATTGTCTTTTTATTCCAATGTAACCTGCACCACTCTTCCAAGGGTCACTGATATTATCTTTTTATTCCACTGAGACCTCCAACACTTTTCCTAGAGGCATTGATATTGTCTTTTTAAACCTCTGCGACCTCCACCACTCTACCAAAGGGCATTTAAACCGTCTTGTTAAGCTACTTTGCCCTCCACGTCTCTTCCTAGGGGCATTAAAACCGTCAATTTCAACCACTTCGAACTCCACAGCTCTTGCAAGGGGCATTGATATTGTCGTTTTATTCCACTGTAACCTCCAGCACTAGTCCAAGGGGCATTGATATTTTCTTTTTATTCCACTACGACTTCCACCTATCTTACAAGGGGCATTTAAACCGTCTTGTTAAACTACTGTGACCTCCACGTCTCTTTCAAGGGTCATTAATATTGTCTTTTATTTTCACTGTAACCTACACCACTCTTTCAAGGGGCATTGATATTGGCTTTTTATTCCACTGGGACCTCCACCACTTTTCCAAGGGGCATTGATATTGTTTTTTTAATCCACTGCGACCTCCACCACTCTTCCAAGGGGCATTAAAACCATGTTGTGAAGCTACTGTGACCTCCACATCAATTCAAAAGGGCATTGATATTGTCTTTTTATTCCTCTGTGACCTCCACCACTCTTCCAACGGGCATTGATATTGTCTTTTTATTCCACTGCGAACTCCACCACTGTTCCAAGAGACATTAAAACTGTCTTGTTAAGCTACAGTGACCTCCAATTCTCTTCCTCGGGGCATTGATATTGTCTTTTTATTCCACTGCAACCTCCACCACTCTACCAAGGGGCATTGATATTGTCTTTTTAATCCACTGTGACCTCCACCACTCTTCCAAGGGGCATTAAAACAGTCTTGTAAAGCTACTGTGACCTCCACGTCTCTTCAATGGGCATTAAAACCGTCTGGTTTAACCTCTCTGAACTCCACAGCTCTTCCAAGGGGCATTGATATTGTCTTTTTATTCCACTGCAACCTCCACCACTCTTCCAAGGGGCATTAAAACTGTCTTGTTAAGCTACTGTGATCTCCACATCTCTTCCACGGGGCATTGATATTGCCTTTTTATTCAACTGTAACCTACACCACTCTTCCAAGGGGTATTGATTTTGTCTTTTTATTTCACTGCGACCTCCATTACTCTTCCAGGGGGCATTAAAACTGTCTTGTTAAGCTACTGTGACCTCCACATCTCTTCCAAGGGGCATTGAAACTGTATGGTTAAACCATTCTGAACTCCACAGATCTTCCAAGGGGCATTGATATTATTTTTTTATTCCACAGAGACCTCCACCACTCTTCCAAGGGGCATTGATATTGTCTTTTTATTCCATTGCGTCTTCCACCACCCTCCCAAGGGACATTAAAACCGTCTTGTTAAGCTGCTGAAACCTCCATGTATATTCCACGGGGCATTGATATTGTCTTTTTATTCCAATGTAACCTCCACCACTCTTCTAAGGGGCATTAAAACAGTCTTGGTAAGCTACTGTAACCTCTACGTCTCTTCCAAGGGGCAATAAAACCGTCTGGTTAAACCATTCTGTACTCCACAGTTCTTCCAAGGAGCATTGATATTGTCTTTTTATTCGACTGTATCCTCCACCACTCTAACAAGGGGCATTGATATTGACTTTTTATTTAACTGCGACCTCCAGCACTCTTCCAAGGGGCATTGATATTGTCTTTTTAATCCACTGCGACCTCCACCACTCTTCCAAGTGGCATTAAAACCATCTTGTTTAGCTACTGAGACCTCCACGTCCCTTCCTCGGGTCATTGATAGTGTATTTTAATTCCACTGCGACCTCCACAACTCTTCAAAGGGGCATGGATATTGTCTTTTTAATCCACTGCGACCTCCGCCACTTTTCCAAGGGGCATTAAAACCGTCATGTTAAGCTACTGTGACCTCCACGTCTCTTCCAAGGGGCAATAAAACAGTCTGGTTAAAACACTCTGAACTCCACAGCTCTTCCAAGGGGCATTGGAATTGTCTTTTTATTCCACTGTAACCTCCACCACTCTTCCAAGGGGCAATGACTTTGTCTTTTTATTCCACTGTGAACTCCACCATTCTTACAAGGGGCATTAAAACTGTCTTGTTAACCTACAGTGACCTCCATATCTCTTACACTGGGCATTGATATTGTCTTTTTATTCCACTGTAACCTCCACCACTCTACCAAGGGGCATTGATATTGTATTTTTGTTCCACTACGACCTCCACCACTCTTCCAAGGGGCATTGATATTGTCTTTTTAATGTACTGCGACCTCCACCACTATTCCAAGGGGCATTAAAACCATCTTGTTAAGCTACTGTGAGCTCCACGTCTCTTCCACGGGGCATTGATGTTGTCTTTTCATTCCACAGTAACCTCCACCTCTCTTCCAAGGGGCATTGATAATGTCTTTTTATTCCACTGCAACCTCCACCTCTCTTCTAATGGGCATTGATATTGTCTTTTTAATCCACTGCGACCTCCACCACTCTTCCTTGTGGCATTAAAACCGTCTTTTTAAGCTACTGTGACCTCCACGTCTCTTCCAAGGGGCATTAAAATCGTCAATTTAAACCACTCTCAACTCCGCAGCTCTTTCAAGGGGCATTGATATTGTCTTTTTATTCCACTGTAACTTCCACCACTCTTCCAAGCGGTCATTGATATTGACTTTTTACTCCACTGCGACCTCCACCACTTTTCCAATGGGCATTGATATTGTCTTTTTAATCCACTGCGAACTCCACCACTCTTCCAAGTGGCATTAAAACCGTCTTCTTTAGCTACTGTGACCTTCATGTCTCTTCCACAGGGCATTGATATTGTCTTTTTATTCCACTGCGACTTCCACCTCTCTTCCAAGGGGCATTAAAACAGTCTTGTTAAGCTACTGTGATATCCACGTCTCTTCCACAGGGCATTGATATTGTCTATTTATTCCACTGCAACCTCCACTACTCTTCCAAGGGGCATTGATATTGTCTTTTTAATCCAGTGCGACCTCCAGCACTCTTCCAAGGGGCAATAAAACCGTCTTGTTACGCTATTGTGACCTCCACATCTCTTCCACAGGGCATTGATATTGTCTTTTTATACCACTGTAACCTCCACCACTCTTCCACGGGGCATTGATATTGTCTTTTTATTCCACTGCGACCTCCACCAGTCTTCAAAGGGGCATTGATATTGTCTTTTTAATCCACTGCGACCTCCAGCACTCTTCCAAGGGGCATTAATACCATCTTGTTAAGCTATTGTGACCTCCACACCTCTTCCACGGGGCATTGATATTGTCTTTTTATTCCACTGTAACCTCCACCACTCTTCTAAGGGTCATTGATATTGTGTTTTTATTCCACTGTGACCTCCACCACCCTTCCAAGGGGCATTGCTATTGTCTTTCTAATACACTGTGACCTCCACCACTCTTCCAAGGGGCATTAAAACCGTCTTTTTAAGCTATTGTGACCTCCACATCTCTTCCAAGGGGCAATAAAACCGTCTGGTTAAACCTCTTTGAAATCCACAGTTCTTCCAAGTGGCATTGATATTGTCTTTTTATTCCAATGTAACCTGCACCACTCTTCCAAGGGTCACTGATATTATCTTTTTATTCCACTGAGACCTCCAACACTTTTCCTAGAGGCATTGATATTGTCTTTTTAAACCTCTGCGACCTCCACCACTCTACCAAAGGGCATTTAAACCGTCTTGTTAAGCTACTTTGCCCTCCACGTCTCTTCCTAGGGGCATTAAAACCGTCAATTTAAACCACTTCGAACTCCACAGCTCTTGCAAGGGGCATTGATATTGTCGTTTTATTCCACTGTAACCTCCAGCACTAGTCCAAGGGGCATTGATATTTTCTTTTTATTCCACTACGACTTCCACCTATCTTACAAGGGGCATTTAAACCGTCTTGTTAAGCTACTGTGACCTCCACGTCTCTTTCAAGGGTCATTAATATTGTCTTTTATTTTCACTGTAACCTCCACCACTCTTTCAAGGGGCATTGATATTGGCTTTTTATTCCACTGGGACCTCCACCACTTTTCCAAGGGGCATTGATATTGTTTTTTTAATCCACTGCGACCTCCACCACTCTTCCAAGGGGCATTAAAACCATGTTGTGAAGCTACTGTGACCTCCACATCAATTCAACAGGGCATTGATATTGTCTTTTTATTCCTCTGTGACCTCCACCACTCTTCCAACGGGCATTGATATTGTCTTTTTATTCCACTGCGAACTCCACCACTGTTCCAAGAGACATTAAAACTGTCTTGTTAAGCTACAGTGACCTCCAATTCTCTTCCTCGGGGCATTGATATTGTCTTTTTATTCCACTGCAACCTCCACCACTCTACCAAGGGGCATTGATATTGTCTTTTTAATCCACTGTGACCTCCACCACTCTTCCAAGGGGCATTAAAACAGTCTTGTAAAGCTACTGTGACCTCCACGTCTCTTCAATGGGCATTAAAACCGTCTGGTTTAACCTCTCTGAACTCCACAGCTCTTCCAAGGGGCATTGATATTGTCTTTTTATTCCACTGCAACCTCCACCACTCTTCCAAGGGGCATTAAAACTGTCTTGTTAAGCTACTGTGATCTCCACATCTCTTCCACGGGGCATTGATATTGCCTTTTTATTCAACTGTAACCTACACCACTCTTCCAAGGGGTATTGATTTTGTCTTTTTATTTCACTGCGACCTCCATTACTCTTCCAGGGGGCATTAAAACTGTCTTGTTAAGCTACTGTGACCTCCACATCTCTTCCAAGGGGCATTGAAACTGTATGGTTAAACCATTCTGAACTCCACAGATCTTCCAAGGGGCATTGATATTATTTTTTTATTCCACAGAGATCTCCACCACTCTTCCAAGGGGCATTGATATTGTCTTTTTATTCCATTGCGTCTTCCACCACCCTCCCAAGGGACATTAAAACCGTTTTGTTAAGCTGCTGAAACCTCCATGTATATTCCACGGGGCATTGATATTGTCTTTTTATTCCAATGTAACCTCCACCACTCTTCTAAGGGGCATTAAAACAGTCTTGATAAGCTACTGTGACCTCCACGTCTCTTCCAAGGGGCATTAAAATCGTCAATTTAAACCACTCTCAACTCCGCAGCTCTTTCAAGGGGCATTGATATTGTCTTTTTATTCCACTGTAACTTCCACCACTCTTCCAAGGGGCATTGATATTGACTTTTTATTCCACTGCGACCTCCACCACTCTTCCAAGGGGCATTGATATTGTCTTTTTAATCCACTGCGACCTCAACAACTCTTCCATGTAACTTTAAAACTGTCTTTTTAAGCTACTGTGACCTCCACGTCTCTTCCAAAAAAATCATATGGTTAAACCACTCTGAACTCAACAAATCTTCCAATGGGCATTGATATTCTCTTTTTATTCCACTGTAACCTCCAATACTCTTCCAAGGGGCATTGATATTGTCTTTTTATTCAACTGAGACTTCCACCACTCCTTCAAGGAGCATTGACATTGTCTTTTTAATCCACTTCGACCTCCACCACTCTTCAAAGGGGCATTAAAACAGTCTTGTTAATCTACTATGAACTCCAAGTCTCTTCCAAGGGGCATTAAAACTGTCAATTTAAAACACTCTCAACTCCGCAACTCTAGCAAGGGGCATTGATATTGTTTTTTTATTCCACTGTAACAACCAGCACTCTTAAAAGCGGCATTTATATTGTCTTTTTAATCAACTGCGACCTCCACCACTCTTGCAAGGGCCATTAAAACAGTGTTGTTAAGCTACTTTGACCTCCACGTAAATTACTCAGGGCACTAAAACAGTCAATTTAATCCACTCTGATCTCCATAGCTCTTGCAAGGGGCATTGATATTGTCTTTTTATTCCAATGTAACCTCAAGCACTCTTCCAAGGGGCATTGATATTGTCTTTTTATTCCACTGCAACTTCCACCTCTCTTACAAGGGGCATTAAAACCGTCTTGTTAAGCTTCTGTGACCTCCACGTCTCTTTCACGAGGTATTGATATTGTCTTTTTATTCCAATGTAACCTCCACCACTCTTCCAATGGGCATTGATATTGTCTTTTTATTCCTCTGGGACCTTCACCACTCTTCCAGGTGGCATTGATATTGTCTTTTTAATCCACTGCGACCTCCACCACTCTTCAAAGGGGCATTTAAACCGTACTGTTAAGCTACTGTGACCTCCACGTCTTTGCCAAGGAGCATTAAAACCGTCAATTTAAACAAATCTGAACTCCACAGCTCTTGCAAAAGGCATTGATATTGTCTTTTTATTCCACTGTAACCTACAGCACTCTTTCAAGGGGCATTGATATAGTATTTTTATTCCACTACGACTTCCACCACTCTCCCAAGGTGCATTAAAAGCATCTTGTTTAGCTACTGTAACGTCTATGTCTATTCCACGGGGCATTGATATTGTCTTTTTATTCCACTGTATCCTCTACAACTCTTCCAAGGTGTATTGATATTGTCTTTTTATTCCACTGCAACCTCCACCTCTCTTCTAAGGGGCATTGATATTGTCTTTTTAATCCACTGCGACCTCCACCACTCTTCCAAGAGGCATTAAAACAGTCTTGTTAAGCTACTGTGACCTCCACATCTCTTCCATGGGGCATTAAAACCGTCTGTTTAAACCACTCTGAACTCCACAACTCTTCCAAGGGGCATTGATATTGTCTTTTTATTCCTCTGTAACCTCCACCACTCTTCCAAGGGGCATTAAAGCCAAATGGTTAAACCACTTTGAACTCCATAGCTCTTTCAAGAGGCATTGATATTGTATTTTTATTTCACTGTAACCACCGCCACTCTTTCATGGGGCATTGATATTGTCTTCTTATTCCACTGCGACCTCCACCACTCTTCCAAGGGGCATTAAAACTGCCTTGTTAAGCTACTGTGACCTCCACCAATCTTCCAAGGGGCAATAAAACCATCTGGTTAAACCACTCTGAACTCCACAGCTCTTCCAAGGGGCATTGGTATTGTCTTTTTATTCAACTCTAACCTCCACCACTCATCCAAGGGGCATTGATAAAGTCTTTTTATACCACTGTAACCTCCACCACTCTTCCAAGGGGCATTGACATTGTCTTTTTATTCCACTGTAATCTCCACCAATCTTCCAAGGGGCATTGATATTGTCTTTTCAATCCACAGCGATCTCCACCACTCTTCCAAGGGGCATTAAAACAGTCTTGTTAAGCTACTGTGACCTCCGCGTCTCTTCCAAGGGGCACTAAAACTGTCTGGTTAAACACTCTGAACTCCACAGCTCTTACAAGAGGCATTGATATTGTCTTTTTATTCGACTGTAACATCCACCACTCTTCCAAGCGGCATTGATATTGTCTTTATATTCCACTGCGACCTTCACCACTCTTCCAAAGGCCATTGATATTGTCTTTTTAATCAACTGCGACCTCCACCTCTCTTCCAAGGGGCATTAAAACAATCTTTTGAAGCTACTGTGACCTCCACGTCCCTTCCGCGGGGCATTGATATTGTCTTTTTAATCCACTGCGACCTCCACAGCTCTTCCAAGGGGCATTGATATTGTCTTTTTAATCCACTGTGACCTCCACGTCTCTTCCAAGGGGAATTAAAACCGTCAATTTAAACCACTCTGAACTCCACAGCTCTTCCAAGGAGCACTGGTATTGTCTTTTTATTCCACTCTAACCTCCACCACTTTTCCAATGGGCATAGTTATTGTCTTTTTAATCCCCTGCAACCTCCACCACTCTTCCAAGGGGCATTAAAACAGTCTTCTTAAGCTACTGTGACCTCCACGTCCCTTCCACGGGGTCATTGCTATTGTCTTTTTATTCCACTGCGACCTCCACCACTCTTCCAAGGGGCATTAAAACCATCTGGTTAAGTTACTGTGACCTCCACATCTCTTCCAAGGAGTGTTAAAACCGTCTGGTTATACAACTCTGATTTCCACAGCTCTTCCAAGGGGCATTGGTATTGTCTTTTTATTCCACTCTAACCTCCACCACTCTTCCAAAGGGCATTAAAACTGTCTTGTTAAGCTGCTGTAACCTCCATGTCTATTCCACGAGGCATTGATATTGTCTTTTTAATCCAATGTAACCTCCACCACTCTACTAAAGGGCAGTGATATTGTCTTTTTAAACCACTGCGACCTCCAAGTCTCTTCCAAGAGGCATTAAAACCATCTGGTTAAACCGCTCTGAGCTCCACAGCTCTTCCAAGGGGCATTGACCATGTCTTTTTTTCCATTGTAACCTTCTGCACTCTTCCAAGTGCATTGATATTGTCTTTTAATTCCTCTGCGATGTCCACGACTCGTCCAAGGGGCATTAAAACCGTCTTGTTAAGCTTCTATGACCTCCAAGTTTCTTACACAGGGCATTGATATTGTCTTTTTATTCCACTGTAACCTCACCACTTTTCCAAGGGGCATTGATATTGTCTTTTTATTCCACTGTAACTCCACCAATCTTCCAAGGGGCACTGATATTGTCTTTTTATTCCACTGCGACCTCCACCACTCTTCTAAGGGGCATTGATACTGTCTTTTAAATCCACAACGATCTCCAACACTCTTCCAAGGGGCATTTAAACAGTCTTGTTAAGCTACTGTGACCTCCTCGTCTCTTCCAAGGGGCATTAAAACCGTCTGGTTAAACACGCTGGACTCCACAGCTCTTCCAAGGGGCATTGATATTGTCTTTTTATTCCACTGTAACCTCCACCATTCTTCCAAGGGGAAATGATATTGTCTTTTTAATGCACTGCGACCTCCACCACTCTTCCAAGGGGCATTAAAACCATCTGGTTAAACCACTCTGAACTCCATAGCTCTTTCAAGAGGCATTGATATTGTCTTTTTATTTCACTGTAACCTCCACCACTCTTTCAAGGGGCATTGATATTGTCTTTTTATTCCACTGCGACCTCCACTACTCTTCCAAGGGGCATTAAAACTGTCTTGTTAAGCTACGGTGGCCTCTACGTCTCTTCCTCGGGGCATTGATATTGTCTTTTTAATCCACTGTGACCTCCACCACTTTTCCAAGGTGCATTAAAACTGTCTTGTTAATCTACTGTGACCTCCACGTCTCTTCCAAGGGGCAATAAAACCATCTGGTTAAACCACTCTGAATTCCACAGCTCTTCCAAGGGGCATTGGTATTGTCTTTTTTTTTCCACTCTAACCTCCACCACTCTTCCAAGGGGCATTGACATTGTCTTTTTATTCCACTGCGACCTCCATCATTCTTCCAAGGGGCATTGATATTGTCTTTTTATTCCACTGCCACCTCCACCACTCTTCCAAGGGGTATTGATATTGTCTTTTTAATCCACTGCGACCTCCACCACTTTTCCAAGGGGCATTAAAACTGTCTTGTTAAGCTACAGTGACCTCCACAGCTCTTCCACGGTGCATTGATATTGTCATTAAATTCCAGTGTAACCTGCACCACTCTTCCAAAGGGCATTGATATTGTCTTTTTAATCCAATGCGTCCTCCACCACTCTTCCAAAGGGCATTAAAACCATATTGTTAAGCTACTGTGACCTCCAGGTCTCTTTCACGGGGCATTGATAATGTCTTTTTATTCCATTGCCACCTCCACTACTCTTCCAAGGGGCATTGATATTGTCTTTTTTTCCTCTGCGACCTCCACCACTCTTCCAAGGGGCATTTATGTTGTCTTCTTAATCAACTTCGACCTCCACCACTCTTCAAAGGGGCATTAAAACCGTCTTGTTAACCTACTTTGACATCCACGTCAATTCCACGGGGCATTGATTGTCTTTTTATTCCCCTGCGACCTCCACCACTCTACCAAGGGGCATTGATATTGTCTTTTTATTCCACTGTAACCTTCACCACTCTTCCAAGAGGCTTTGATTTTTTCTTTTTATTCCACTGCGACCTACACCACTCTTCCAAGCGGCATTGATATTGTCTTTTTAATTAACTGTGACCTCCACCACTCTTCCAAGGGGCATTAAAACCATCTGTTTAAACCACTCTGAACTCCACAGCTCTTCCAAGGGGCATTGATATTGTCTTTTTTTTCCACTGTAACCTCCACCACTCTTCCAAGGGGCATTGATATTGTCTTTTTAATCCACTGCGACCTCCACCACTCTTCCAAGGGGCATTAAAACGGTCTTGTTAAGCTACTGTGACCTCCTCGTCTCTTCCAAGGGGCATTAAAACCGTCTGGTTAAACACGCTGGACTCCACAGCTCTTCCAAGGGGCATTGATATTGTCTTTTTATTCCACTGTAACCTCCACCATTCTTCCAAGGGGAAATGATATTGTCTTTTTAATGCACTGCGACCTCCACCACTCTTCCAAGGGGCATTAAAACCATCTGGTTAAACCACTCTGAACTCCATAGCTCTTTCAAGAGGCATTGATATTGTCTTTTTATTTCACTGTAACCTCCACCACTCTTTCAAGGGGCATTGATATTGTCTTTTTATTCCACTGCGACCTCCACTACTCTTCCAAGGGGCATTAAAACTGTCTTGTTAAGCTACGGTGGCCTCTACGTCTCTTCCTCGGGGCATTGATATTGTCTTTTTAATCCACTGTGACCTCCACCACTTTTCCAAGGTGCATTAAAACTGTCTTGTTAATCTACTGTGACCTCCATGTCTCTTCCAAGGGGCAATAAAACCATCTGGTTAAACCACTCTGAATTCCACAGCTCTTCCAAGGGGCATTGGTATTGTCTTTTTTTTCCACTCTAACCTCCACCACTCTTCCAAGGGGCATTGACATTGTCTTTTTATTCCACTGCGACCTCCATCATTCTTCCAAGGGGCATTGATATTGTCTTTTTATTCCACTGCCACCTCCACCACTCTTCCAAGGGGTATTGATATTGTCTTTTTAATCCACTGCGACCTCCACCACTTTTCCAAGGGGCATTAAAACTGTCTTGTTAAGCTACAGTGACCTCCACAGCTCTTCCACGGTGCATTGATATTGTCATTAAATTCCAGTGTAACCTGCACCACTCTTCCAAAGGGCATTGATATTGTCTTTTTAATCCAATGCGTCCTCCACCACCCTTCCAAAGGGCATTAAAACCATATTGTTAAGCTACTGTGACCTCCAGGTCTCTTTCACGGGGCATTGATAATGTCTTTTTATTCCATTGCCACCTCCACTACTCTTCCAAGGGGCATTGATATTGTCTTTTTTTCCTCTGCTACCTCCACCACTCTTCCAAGGGGCATTTATGTTGTCTTCTTAATCAACTTCGACCTCCACCACTCTTCAAAGGGGCATTAAAACCGTCTTGTTAACCTACTTTGACATCCACGTCAATTCCACGGGGCATTGATTGTCTTTTTATTCCACTGCGACCTCCACCACTCTACCAAGGGGCATTGATATTGTATTTTTATTCCACTGTAACCTTCACCACTCTTCCAAGAGGCTTTGTATTTTTCTTTTTATTCCACTGCGACCTACACCACTCTTCCAAGCGGCATTGATATTGTCTTTTTAATTAACTGTGACCTCCACCACTCTTCCAAGGGGCATTAAAACCATCTGTTTAAACCACTCTGAACTCCACAGCTCTTCCAAGGGGCATTGATATTGTCTTTTTTTTCCACTGTAACCTCCACCACTCTTCCAAGGGGCATTGATATTGTCTTTTTAATCCACTGCGACCTCCACCACTCTTCCAAGGGGCATTAAAACGGTCTTGTTAAGCTACTGTGATGTCGAAGTCTCTTCCAAGGGGCATTAAAACCATCTGGTTAAACCACTCTGAACTCCACAGCTCTTCCAAGGGGCATTTGTATTGTCTTTTTATTCCACTCTAACCTCCACCACTCTTCCAAGGTGTTAGAACTCTCTTGTTAGGTTTTTTCTATCTTGCTGGTCACATGACCTTGTTTGCCTATTTAATCCTGCTCCGCCCTCCTGGCCTTGCTGGACTTCATTGTAATTTCTACTCTTAAATTAGCCTGGTGCTTAGTTACCTTTCTCAGTCAGTTTAGCTATGTCTTCGGACCTTTATGTTCTATGTTGTGTGTTTGTCTTTTACTGCTACAATTTCTGCTAGGAGGTGCCCAACTTTATCCCAGTCCCTAGTTCTTGTAGGGATCCCTCCCTTGCATGTATAGGTCTTCATACAGACTAGCCGAGGACTTTAGCGGGTCTGATCGCAGGATCAGGTTCCCCGTTACATCGTAGGGATCTAGCTTAGTTCTATTGTAGGGACAGATATCCTTTCTTTCCTTAGTGCTTGTAGCAGATCATAACACAAGGGGCATTGACATTGTCTTTTTATTCCACTGTGACCTCCACCACTCTTACAATGGGCATTGACATTGTCTTTTTAGTCCACTGCGAACTCCACCCCACTCCAAGGGGCATTAAACCCGTCTTGTTAAGCTACTGTGACCTCCACGTGTCTTCGAAGGGGCATTGATATTGTCTTTTTATTCAACTGTAACCTCCACCAATCTTCCACGGGGCATTGATATTGTCTTTTTAATCCACTGCGACCTCCACCCCTCTACCAGGGGGCAATAAAACCGTCTTGATAAGTTACTGTGACCACCACGTCCCTTCCAAGGGACGTTAAAACCGTCTGGTTATTCCACTCTGAACTCCACAGCTCTTCTAAGGGGCATTATTATTGTCTTTTTATTCCACTGTAACCTCCACCACTCTTCCAAGGGGCATTGATATTGTCTTTTTATTCCACTGCGACCTTCACCAGTCCTCCAAGGGGCATTAAAACCATCTTGTTAAGCTACTGTGACCTCCACGTCTCTTCCACGGGGCATTGGTATTGTCTTTTAATTCCACTGGAACATCCACCACTCTTCCAAGTGGCATTGATATTGTCTTTTTAATCCAGTGCGACCTCCACCACTCTTCCAAGGGGCATTAAAACCGTATTGTTAAGCTACTGTGACCTCCACGTCTCTTCCAAGGCGCATTAAAATCGTCAATTTAAACCACTTTGAACTCCACAGCTCTTGCAAGAGGCATTGATTTTGTCTTTTTATTCCACTGTAACCTACAGCACTCTTTCAAGGGGCATTGATATTGTCTTTTTATTCCACTACGACTTCCACAACTCTCCCAAGGTGCATTAAAAACATCTTGTTTAGCTACTGTAACGTCCATGTCTATTCCACAGTGCATTGATATTGTCTTTTTATGCCACTGAATCCTCCACCACTCTTCCAAGGGGTATTGATAATTTCTTTTTATTCCACTGTGACTTCCACCTCTCTTCTAAGAGGCATTGATATTGTCTTTTTAATCCACTGCGACCTCCACCACTCTTCCAAGAGGCATTAAAACAGTCTTGTTAAGCTACTGTGACCTCCACATCTCTTCCAAGGTGCATTAAAGCCATCTGGTTAAACCACTCTGAACTCCAAAGCTCTTCCAAGGGGCATTGATATTGTCTTTTCATTCCACTGTAACCTCCACCATTCTTCCAAGGGGTATTGATACTGTCTTTTTAATGCACTGAGACCTCCACCACTCTTCCAAGGGGCATTAAAACCATCTGGTTAAACCACTCTGAACTCCATAGCTCTTTCAAGAGGCATTGATATTGTCTTTTTATTTCACTGTAACCTCCACCATTCTTTCAAGGGGCATTGATATTGTCTTTTTATTCCACTGCGACCTCCACCACTCTTCCAAGAGGCATTATAAACATCTTATTAAGCTACTATGACCTCCAAGTCTCTTCCAATGGGCATTAAAACCTTCTGGTTAAACCACTCTGCATTCCACAGCTCATCAAAGGGGCATTGATATTGTCTTTTTATTCCACTGTAACCTCCACCACTTTTCCTATGGGAATTGATATTGTCTTTTTAATAATATTATTATTATTATTTATTATTATAGCGCCATTTATTCCATGGCGCTTTACATGTGATAGGGATATACATAACAAAAGCATTTACATAATCTTAACAAAACGAGTCAGTGACTGGTACAGGAGGAGCGAGGACCCTGCCCGCGAGGGCTCACATTCTAGAAGGGATGGGTGAGGTTACATTAGGTGAGGGTAGAGCTGGTCATGCAGCGGTGGTTACTGCAGGTTGTAGGCTTGTCAGAAGAGGTGGGTCTTCAGGTTTCTTTTGAAGGTTTCCACGGACGGCGAGAGTCTGATGTGTTGGGGTAGAGAGTTCCAGAGTAGGGTGGATGCACGGGAGAAATCTTGTATACGATTGTGGGAGGAGGAGATAAGAGGGGAGTAGAGAAGGAGATCTTGTGAGGATCGGAGGTTGCGTGCAGGTAAGTACCGGGAGACTAGGTCACAGATGTATGGGGGAGAAATGTCGTGGATGGCTTTGTATGCCATGGTTTGAGTTTTGAACTGGATTCTCTGGGCAATGGGGAGCCAGTGAAGAGATTGACAGAGAGGAGAGGCCGGGGAATAGCCGGGGGACAGGTGAATTAGTCAAGCAGCAGAGTTTATGATAGATTGGAGAGGCGCAAGAGTGTTGTAAGGGAGGCCACGGAGCAAGAGGTTGCAGTAGTCGAGACGGGATATGATGAGGGCATGCACTAGTGTTTTTGCAGAGTCTTTGCTGAGGAATGCACGGATCCGGGAGATGTTTTTGAGTTGAAGTCGGCAGGAAGTGGAAAGGGCTTGGATATGTGGCTTGAAGGAGAGATCAGAGTCCAGGGTTACTCCAAGGCAGCGAGCTTGTGGGACTGGGGAGAGTGAACAGCCATTGACGTTGATGGCTAGGTCAGATTGGGGATGTGAATGAGAGAGTGTAAAGTTGATGAACTCTGTTGTTTTATCCATGATGAGCTTTAGAAATCTGTCAGAGAAGAAGGATGACATGGCGGACAGACATTGTGGGATTTTGGTTAGTAGGGAGGAGATATCGGGTCCAGAGAGGTAGATCTGTGTGTCGTCAGCATAGAGGTGATACTGAAAACCGTGAGACTCTATGAGCTGTCCCAGGCCAAAGGTGTAGATGGAGAAGAGCAGAGGTCCTAGAACTGAACCTTGGGGGACACTGACAGATAGGGGGCGAGATGAGGAGGTGGTGCGTGAGTGGGAGACGCTGAATGTCCTGTCTGTTAAGTATGAGGAGATCCAAGTTAGAGCCAAGTCCGTGATGCCAAGAGATGAGAGAATCTGGAGTAAGAGGGAATGGTCCACTGTGTCAAAGGCAGATGACAGGTCCAGAAGGAGGAGGATGGAGTAGTGTCACTTGGATTTGGCACTTAATAGGTCGTTGGTGACTTTGGTCAGGGCAGTTTCAGTCGAGTGATGCGGTCGGAAGCCAGATTGCAGGCGGTCGAAGAGGGAGCAGGAGGAGAGGTGGGAGGACATTTCAAAGTGGACATGTTGTTCTAGTAGTTTTGAGGCAAAGGGGAGGAGTGATATGGGGAGGTAGCTAGTCAGAGAGGAAGGGTCAAGGGAGGGCTTTTTGAGGATGGGTGTGATTGCGGCATGTTTGAAACATGAGGGGAAGACACCGGTTGTTAGTGACAGATTGAAGAGGTGAGTTAGGGTTGGGATGAAGACTGTGGTAAGGTTAGTGATGAGGTGGGATGGGATTGGGTCAAGTTCGCAGGTGGTGAGGGCCCATGTTCTATTAGAACGCTCCGCATCAGCAGCGCCCTTTGGTCAATTGAAACTTATGAAAATTGCCTTGGTTTTTAACAAAACCATTTTATTTAAAAAAAAATATTTTTTAACCTGTTTGTCTTTTCTGAGCACATTCTCTCATTTTATGTATATTCGGGCTCTAATCAAATTGCCCTTGTTATTTTCAGGCCGAATGTCGATTCATTCTGATGATTCCACATGTTGAATATGAAAGACAGAACACTAAAGAAACTGACATCCCATATAAAGTCTGCATGACTCCTATTTGAAGGAACTATGTGAGTGCAGACTGGCAGACATTGTTTTGCAGAAGCCCAGTAGGTAATGTAACAATGAAGTTTACTAAAAAAGGGGTTAATTTATAAGGTTTTGGGTTCTGCAAGATTCATGTCATGCCGGTCTGCACATTGACATTTGAAAATGTAATAAGCAGATTGAGGAGTGTTCTGTAGAGATTATCTGTGTGTTCTCCTTTAAGATCTGATTTTCTGGCACTCGGCTCCAAAACAGACTCTATAGGGTTAACCTTTGTTTACAGTGCTCTCTCTCTCCTGTTCCTGATTAGGTGCACGTGCCTTGCGCCCCCCTCCCTCTCCACAGTCCATCGCTGTCAGTATCCATGCTGGACGCAGGTGACTTAATCCTGATGTCCAGATATGCGTGGTTGAGGAGCAAGGGACGGTGGGGGGACGGTAGGAGGGGCTGAATGCATGCGCCGCCTTCTAATCGGCATTGGACAGATTGAAGCACGTGATCTCTTAGCCCGACATAAAAGAGTGATTGGCTGAGCCTGTAGCCACGCCCCCTTGAGGAAGCCAGTGCGAAATGCGCATTAGGGCCAGGGGTCACGTGGTAAGTGGGTCCTAACAGCCTTCCTGACTGGTAATAGCATGTAACACATGATTTGACACTGCTAACACCACAAAATGAGATATTCTTGCTTGATTCAGTGAGGTGACACTAACTGGGGTCTGAGATTTCAGCACAGGGTAACTGTGCACTGGGCACATGAGCACTGATAGTCTGCAGCCTGCATTTATGATTGCACTTGAGGCATAGACTGAGATATATATATATATATAATGGCGTGCTGTTAAACTGTGACTTGTGTTTTCTCTGCCTGCTGTTTGCCACCTCCCGTGGAGAGGGGAAGATAAAGCCCTTCTGATTACTAAAAAGACTGGTGTTAAACTGTTTACTGCAATGTGATTTGATTGATGTTAATGCCACTCAGGATATATACTTGTAAACCTGCAAACCACCCCAATTGATCCGTTCATTATTTACTATGGCTCACTGTCTGCTAAATAACTGTTTTTAATTGTTTGTCAGCATATATGTAAAATAAATGGATTTATACTTTTTCACAAAAATTGCTGCATGTGTAATTATTCTGTCTTTCTAAGTAAAATGCTTAATAAGGAGTTAGCATGATTTATATCAAAGTCTGGTTCTTTTTGTGGTATATTATGAGGAGGGGTTGTGTGGACTTTAGGCAAAAGTTTTGTCTGATGGTGTCAATCTTCTGTTTGAAGAATGAGGCAAAGTCGTCGGCTGAGATGAGAGAAGAGGGAGGAGGTGCTGGGGGACGAAGGAGAGAGTTGAAAGTGTTAAATAGCTGTTTAGGGTTGTGAGATAGGGAGGATATGAGAGATGAGAAGTAGGTTTGTTTTGCTGTAGTGAGTGCGGACTTGAAATTAGTGAGGGATTGCTTGAATGCGATGAAGTGCTCGATGGAGTGAGACCTTTTCCATCTCCGCTCCGCAACCCTGGAGTCCCGGCGCAGTTCTTTAGTAAGTTTAGTGTGCCAGGGTTGCCTGTTGAATGTGCGAGATGTGGTGTGTGTGAGAGGGGCGATCGAGTCTAGAGCTGCAGCTATTGTGGTGTTATATGAAGCAGCAGCAACATCTGCATCGTGTAAGGAATTTATGTCTGTAAGAGGGAGGAGGGATTCAGAGAGTGAGTGTAAGTCAAGGTGTTTGAGATTTCTGCGAGGGTATGCAAGTTTGTGGAGTGGGGATTGTTGCCCCGGGGAGGAGAGAGAAGAGAATGTAAGTAGGCTGTGATCAGAGAGAGTGAGAGGTGAGTTAGAGAGGTTAGATAGGGAACAGAGGTGGGTGAAGATGAGGTCCAGTGAGTGGCCATCTTTGTGGGTGGGTGTGGAAGACCATTGAGTGAGTCCGAAGGAGGAAGTGAGAGATAGGAACTTAGAGACAGACGAGTGGGAAGTGTTAATGGGGATGTTGAAGTCACCCATTATGATAGTGGGGATGTCAGTGGAGAGGAAGTGAAGCAGCCAGGTGGTGAAGTGGTCTAAGAAGGTGGTGGCTTGCCCTGGGGGTCGGTTAACGACGGCCATTTGGAGGTTGGAGGGGGAATAGATGCGCACACAGTGCACCTCAAAAGAGGGGAGTGTAACGGAGGGTGGCAGTGGGATTTGGGTGAAAGCGCAGTGTTCTGATAGGAGAAAACCTACGCCTCCGCCATGTTTGCCGTTGGGGCGGGGGGTGTGGGAAAGGTGGAATCCGCCATATGAAAGTGCAGCTGGGGAGGCTGTGTCAGAGGGGGTGAGCCAGGTTTCAGTGATGGCGAGGAAGGAAAGTTTGTTTGTAATGAAAAGATCTGGATGAAGGAAAGTTTGTTGCAGACAGAGCGAGCGTTCCATAGAGCTCCTGTTAGAGCAACTAAGGGAGTGGGGATTGGTTGGATGGGTATGAGCTTAGAAGGGTTGCGACAGTTTGTGGAAGGTCGTGGATAGGAGGAAGAAGTAACTGTGGTGATATGGCGAGGAGGACCAGGATTTGGAGAGATATCTCCAGCAGTGAGGAGGAGCAGAGAAAGTGTTAGCAGGTGGGAGCAAGAGAGAGCATGAGGTGGCTCTCTGTGTTTGGAGATCCAGGATTGAATGTTTAGGAATAATTTGGAGGAGGAGGTGAGATGAATGGGGAGGATGGAGGGAGAGATGAAGAGTTTCTTACTAGGTGTAGGGATTTGAGGGGTTACTAGAAAGTGGAGGACTATAGAGGAAAAAGTGAGAACTAACAGAAACATAGTTAAAAGAGAGTAAGTGGTCAAAGTGTTGGTTACCTGACTCCTGCCCTGACTAACTGCCTCTGAAATAACTGCCACTTATCTCCGAAGCCACTTTGCACAAGAAGACGTGTGCACCCCTTACAGAGCTTCTAAATATATAGGGCACATTAAACTATCAGGTGAAGGGCATTGTGGGAGCTGCATATGGCTAAATTAGCAGCTGGTCGTCTCACCAGGAGATGGCTGGGTGATCAAACACAGAGCTAGGACTCTAGTCTCTGCAGTTTAGCACCTCTAAAAATCAGATAAGATCTATAGTGGGGAAGGGACAGACATATGTGGGTATTGAATGGAGTGGGACAGATAAAGCAGAGAAGTTATGCAGAGCATGTACCAGTGAGGTGAATCAGCAAAGCAGAGCATTAGATTACAGCAGACACAGCAAGCATAGTAGTTATGCAGAGCATGTACCAGTGAGGTTATTCCACTGCGACCTCCACCACTCTTCCAAGGGGCATTGATATTGTCTTTTTATTCCACTGCGACCTCCGCCACTCTTCCAAAGGGCATTGATATTATCTTTTATTCCACTGTAACCTCCACCACTGTTCTAAGGGGCATTAAAACCGTCTTGTTCAGCTACTGTGACCTCCACGTCTCTTCCACAGGGCATTGTTATTGTCTTTTTATTCCACTGCGACCTCCACCACTATGACAAGGTGCATTAAAATCATCTTGTTAAGCTACTGTGATGTCCACGTCTCTTCCACGGGGCATTGATATTGTGTTTTTATTCCACTGTAACCTCCACCACTCTTCCAAGGGACATTGATATTGTCTTTTTATTCCACTGCGACCTCCACCACTCTTCCAAGGGGCATTAAAACCGTCTTGTTAAGCTACTGTGACCTCCAAGTCTCTTACACAGGGCATTGATATTGTCTTTTTATTCCTCTGTAACCTCCACCACTCTTCCAAGGGGCATTGATATTGTCTTTTTAATGCACTGCGACCTCCAACACTCTTCCAAGAAGCATTGAAACCATCTTGTTAAGCTACTGTGACCTCCACATCTATTCCACGGTGCATTAAAACTTTCTGGTTATCCGTTTCCCGACCGCCCACTGTAGATAAATGTCCGAGCTGCCTGGGCTCTGTGCAGCGCGGACGTTTAAAAACGGTGGGTGGTCCCGCACCGCTCAGGACCCTCAGGGTCTTGCAAGCGCTGCGGGAGCGGTGCAGAGCGATAGCTCTGACAGGGAACATCATCGGGACCTGATTGGATCAGGTCTCAGTGATGTTAACCCTTTGCTGTCTTCTATATGCCGCGATCTATAGTGATCGCGTCATATAGAAGACAACAGGAGGAGAGGAGGTCGTCCACTTACCTCTCCGACGGCCCCCTTATACCTTCCAGGACCTGACGTTGCTATGGCAGCTGGAGGTCACATGACTGCCTCTAGATCTGCCATATATGGTGTCCTGCCTGGCTCAGCCTGCAGCTGAAGCCAGGCAGGAGACTGACTGTGAAACAGTCTGGGAAGATCTCATGTAATGTAATACATGTCTATTACATTACATGAGATCAGTGATCAGAAAAATAAAAATTAATGTCCCATACAGGGACTAAGTAAAAATGTAAAAAAAAGTAAAAAAAAATGTTTTTAAACTGTTAAAAAAAAATTACAAAATAAATAAAAATAAATGAATAAAATATTAAACCGATAAATCCGTATATTCATGCAAAAATGAAAAAATTACACATATTTGGTATCACCGCGTCCAAAACAACCCGAGCTATAAAACTGTCACACTAATTAACTCCTTCTGTGCACACCGTAATAAAAATAAATAAAAAACGGAGCAAAAAACTATGCTTTTTCCTCATATCGCCAAACAAAAAGTGGAAAAAAATGCGATCATAAAGCAAAATGGAAATAAAAATGGTACCACTGAAAATGTCATCTTGTTCCGCATAAAACAAGCCACCATACAGCTCCATCAGTCGAAAAATAAAAAAGTTATACCTCTCAGAATAAAGCAATGCAAAAAAAATATTTTTTCTATAAAATGGTTTTATTGTGTAAAAGCGCCAAAACATTAAAAAATATACAGTAAGTGTAGTATCGCTGTAAACGTACTAACCCGAAGAATAACGCTGCCTGATCACTTTTACCACACGCAGAACGGCATAAAAAAACCCCACAAAAAACAATTCCTGAATTGTTGGTTTTTGTTAATTTTACCTCCCAAAAAACGGAATAGAAAGTGATCAAAAAATGTCACGTACCCAAAAATGGTACTAATAAAAATGTCAACTCGTCCCGCAAAAAACAAGCCATCACATGACTCTGTCGGCCAAAATCTGGAAAAATTATAGCTCTCAAAATATGGCGATGCAAAAACTAGATTTTGCAAAAAAAAGCGTCTTTTAGTGTGTGACAGATGTCAGTCATAAAAACCCGATATAAATCTGGTATCTCTGTAATCGCACCGACCCGAAGAATAAAGTAATCTAATCAGTTATATCACACTAGGAATGGCGTAAAAAATAAATAAAACCAATTCTTCACCTGCTACTGATTAGTTTATTATGTCTCCCAAAGATCGCAGTAAGGCGCAGAGCCTTACATTTATCCTGCGCTCTGCACTGAGCACTTACCCCAGAGTTTCTGTGTAAATCTCTGAAATATGTGATTCAGACGGAACCCATGACGGAACATTCCCTGTAATGAGGCAGATATAGGCACTGTGGATGCCGTCTGGCCAGGGATCCCACGGTGTCAGTTTTTTTAGGTGTGCATAAAAGTGCGGTTGGCCACAGTTTTGTGCACTTCTGAAAAAAAGGACACCGCTAAACAGAGGCCAGATGGAGTCCAGAGTAACTCTGCTGCCTCATTACAGTGAATGGATCCCGCAGGGGTTTCATCTGAATTACATCACTTGGAAATTCAGATGGAAACCCCGATGTAAGTGCTCAGCCTAGAGCGCCGGATAAATGTTACGTAAAATGTTCCCAATAAAAGCTTCAACTCAGTCCTCAAAAAAAGCTAGTCCCCACTCAGGTCCGTCATCTGTTAAAAAAATAAGGGACTTCCAAGTTACTGGTAGCAGAAAGGCTCTGGAAAAGCGAAATTGCCCTTGCCCCCCAAAAGAAATTCAGAAAATTTTGTGCTCCCAAATCCAAATGCCTATTCTACAATAATTTGTTCTCCAATTGTCAAATAGCACTCCGTCCCCCCCAGATCTCGCCGTATGGCTGAGCAGTACGATACAGCCACATATGTGGTATTGACACTTTTAGAAGAAATTGTGTGACACATTTCGGCACCATTTTTACCCATTGCCCTGTGTGAAAATGTAAAATCTGAGGGTAAAACATTTTTTTGTGGTAAAAATATAATTATGCTTTTTTCACTGCCCAATGGTTTAAATTTAAAAATTAAAAAATACTCACTACTTCCCTAGATGAATTCCTTGAGAGGTGTAGTTTACAAAATGGGGTCACTTGTGGGGGTTTCTGCTGTTTCGGCATGTCAGCGACTCTTCAAATGTGACATGGTGTCTGCAACCTATCCCAGCCAACATAGCGCTGCTTTCTCTTCCGAACCCTGCCGTACACCAAAGCAGTGGTTGTCCCCCACATATGGGGTATCGGCGTACTCAGGAGAAATTGCACAACAAATTTCATGGTGCAATTTATCCTGTTACCCTTATGATAAGGCAAAATTAGGGAATGAAAAACATTTTTTGTGGGAAAAATGTGAAAATTTTATTTTTACGGCTCAATATTATAAACTTCTGTGAAGCGGCTGAGGGTGCAAGGTGCTCACCACACATCTAGATAAGTTCACTAAGGGGTCTAGTTTCCAAAATGGTGTCACTTGTGGGGGGTTTCCACTGTTTAGGCACATCAGGGGCTCCCCAAATGCAACATGGCATCCGCTAATTATCCAAACAAATTTTACATTCAAAAAGTGAAATGGCGCTCCTTCCCTTCCAAACCCTGCCGTGCGCCAAAACAGTGGTTTGCCTCCACATATGGGGTATCGGCGTGTTCAGGAGAAATTGCACAACAAATTTCATGGTGCAATTTTTCCTATTACCCTTATGATAATGCAAACTTAAGGGATGAAAAACGTTTTTGTGGGAAAAATGTGAAAATTTTATTTTTACAGCTCAATATTATAAACTTTTGTGAAGCACCTGGGGGTTCAAGGTGCTCACCACACATCTGGATAAGTTCCCTAAGGGGTCTAGTTTCCAAAATGGTGTCACTTATGGGGGGGTTTACACTGTTTAGGTACATCAGGAGCTCTCCAAACGCAACATGGTGTCTGTTAATTATTCAGACAAATTTTACATTCAAAAAGTCTAATGGCGCTCCTTCCCTTCCGAACCCTGCAGTGCGCCCAAACAGTGGTTTTCCCTCACATATGGGGTATCAGCGCGCTCAAGAGAAATTGCACAAAAAATTTTGGGTTCCAATTTTTCCTGTTACACCTGTGAAAATAAAAAAATTGGGTCTAAAGTAACATTTTTGTGAAAAAAGTTAAATGTCAATTTTTTTCTTCCACATTCCAAAAATTCCTGTGAAGCACCTGAAGGGTTAATAAAGTTCTTGAATGTGGTTTTGAGCACCTTGAGGGGTGCAGTTTTTAGAATGGTGTCACTTTTGGGTATTTTCTGTCATAAAGACCCCTCAAAGTGACTTCAAATATGATGTGGTCCCTAAAAAAATGTTTTTGTAAATTTTGTTGGAAAAATGAGAAAACGCTGGTCAACTTTTAACCCTTATAGCTTCCTAACAAAAAAATTTTAGTTCCAAAATTGTGCTGATGTAAAGTAGACATGTGGGAAATGTTATTTATTAACTATATTGTGTGACATATCTCTCTGATTTAAGGGCATGAAAATTCAAAGTTTGAAAATTGCAAAATTTTCAAAATTTTCGCCAAATTTCCGATTTTTTCACAAATAAACGCAAGGGATATCGAAGAAATTTTACGACTATCATGAAGTACAATATGTCACGAAAAAAAAATCTCAGAATCAGGGGGATCCGTTGAAGCGTTCCAGAGTAATTACTTCATAAACTGACAGTGGTCAGAATTGAAAAAATTGGCCCGGTCACGAAGGCAAAAACAGGCTCTGGTGCGAAGTGGTTAAACCACTGTGTACTCCACAGCTCTTCCATGGGGCATTGATATTGTCTTTTTATTCCACTCTAACCTCCACCACTCTTCCAAGGGGCATTGATATTGTCTTTTTATTTTACTGCGACCTCCTCCACTCTTCCAAGGGGCATTAATATTGTCTTTTTATTCCACTGTGACCTCCACGTCTCTTCCAAGGGGCATTGATACTGTCTTTTTATTTAATTGGAACCTCCACCACTCTTCCAAGGGGCATTGATATTGTCTTTTTATTCCACTGGAACCTCCACCATTCTTCCAAGGGACATTGTGTAACGGGTCTGGGAGGTGGAACCTCTGTGCAGCTATACAAGGGGGCAGTCCATGTAAGGAAGCGGGTGGCTCCCAGGGAAGACGGGCAGGTAGTCACGGCAAGTGACAGGGACAGTCTCTGGGTAGAGGGGCAGGTAGTCACGGCAAGTGACAGGGACAGTCTCGGGGTAAAAGGACGGGTACTCACGGCAAGTGACAGGGACAGTCTCTGGGTAGAAGGACAGCAGGCAGGTGGCTGGTGAGCGCTCCCAGGTGAGCGGGCGAGAGTGTCTGGTGGGCAGGTGGTCACGGCAAGTGATGGCAGAGCCTCCAGGTAGGCTAGCAGACAGGTAGCAGGTGAGCGCTCCCAGGTGAGCAGGCAAGAGTCTCTGGACAGGCAGGTGGTCACGGCAAGTGACGGCAGAGCCTCCAGGTAGGCTAGCAGACAGGTAGCAGATGAGCGCTCCCAGGTGAGCAGGCGAGAGTCTCTGGACAGGCAGGTGGTCACGGCAAGTGACGGCGGAGCCTCCAGGTAGGCTAGCAGGCAGGTAGCAGATGAGCGCTCCCAGGTGAGCGAGCAGGCTGGTCCATAGACAGACTGACAGGTGTAGGAAAGCAGACTGTCGGACCGCAGGCTTGCAAGCAGGTAAACGGATATCAGGCAGGTATCAAGCAGGAATCAGGCAGGTAACAGGCAGGAATCCGGCAGGTGACTGGCAGGTAACAAGCAGGAATCTGGCAGGTGACTGGCTGGTAACTGGTAACGGGACCTGAGGGCTGAAGCAGAGTGAAGGCTTTGCAACAACATTGCTCGGGCACCTCCATTTTGGAGGAGGTGCCTTAAATATGGGAGGTCCTCCGGCAATTGGCCGGGGACTCCTTAGGACGGCGCGCGCGGTCCCTTTAAGAGAGGGGGAGCGCGCGCGCGCGCGCCCTAAGTACACTGCCGGGGAAGGAGCGCGTGCCGGAAGCAGCGGGGAGAGAAGCGCTGGAGGACGCCGCGCCAGGAGCGGGGAGGTGAGAGGGACGGCGTCTCTGCCTAGTACGGGGCAGAGACGCCGATGCTACAGTACCCCCCCTTTAGGCCCCCTCTTTTTTTGGCCAGAAAGAAATTTTTCAAGGAGAAGCGGGGCGTTGATGTTCTCCCTGGGTTCCCAAGTTCTCTCCTCAGGACCAAACCCCTTCCAATCTACCAGAAAAAAGGTCTTTCCTCTTACCCTCTTGGAGGCCAGAATACTCTCTACCTCAAAGACGTCATCAGCGGAAACCGGAGCAGGAGGGGCACCTGGATTATTGGAAAAAGAGTTAAAGACAACGGGTTTGAGGAGAGATACGTGGAAGGAGTTGGGAATCCGAAGGGTGGCCGGGAGATTTAATTTGTAGGCCACAGGGTTAATTTGCCTGAGGACTTCGAAGGGACCGATGAATCGAGGGCCCAACTTGAAGGAGGGTACTTTGAGCCGCACATGTTTGGACGAGAGCCAAACCTTGTCTCCCGGACGGAATTGAGGCGGATCCAGACGTCTCTTATCAGCATATCTCTTCATCCGCTCAGAGGACAGAAGAAGAGCGGACCTGGTACTCTCCCAAAAAGTAGAAAATTCGCTGACAAGAGACTCCGCAGCAGGGTTGTCCACAGAAACGGAGACAGGGAGCGTAATCCGGAGGTGCTGGCCATAGACAATAAAGAACGGGGACTTGGAAGAGGATTCGCTCTCGTGGTTATTATAATAGAACTCGGCCCAAGGAAGGATGTCCACCCAATCAGAATGGTGGGCATTAACAAAGTGCCGGAGATAGCTGGTAAGGATCTGATTGATCCGCTCCACTTGACCATTGGACTGAGGGTGGTAAGCGGAGGAGAAGTCCAGGGTGACGTCCAGCAGTTTACATGTGGCTCTCCAGAAGCGTGAGGTAAAATGAACCCCTCGATCCGACACGATGTGGAGGGGTAGGCCATGGAGACGGAAGATATGGCGAATAAAGTCCTTAGCCAGCTCAGGTGCAGACGGAAGACCAGGCAGGGGAATGAAGTGGGCCATTTTAGAGAAGCGGTCCGCAACCACCCAAATGACAGTACACCCGGCAGAGACAGGAAGATCGGTAATGAAGTCCATAGCGATGTGTTGCCACGAGGCAACAGGTATGGGAAGCGGCAGGAGATGACCAGCTGGTAAGTGTCTGGGAATTTTGTTGCGGCCACAAGATGAACAGGCAGAGACGAAGTCTACCACATCCTTACGCAGGGTAGACCACCAGTAATGCCGGGAAATGAGTAGGAAGGTCTTCTTTTGGCTGGCATGGCCAGCTAGTTTAGAAGAATGACCCCAGCGAAGAACCCTCTCACGGTCTGGAGGCGCCACGAACGTCTTGCCGGGTGCAAGACGAGTCAAATCCAAGGGGGCCACATTCATCACCTTGGAGGGGTCGATAATGTGCATAGGCTCCTCCTCTTGGTCGGAGGACAGGAAGGATCGGGACAAGGCATCAGCTTTGACATTTTTGTCCGCCGGGCGGAAATGAAGGATGAAATCGAAGCGGGCAAAGAACAAAGACCACCGGGCTTGACGTGGATTAAGTCTCTGGGCATTTTGGAGATATGCCAGGTTCTTGTGATCCGTATAGATGATCACCGGGTATAGAGCCCCTTCAAGCAGGTAACGCCACTCCTCCAGCGCCAATTTAACGGCAAGCAGTTCTCGGTCTCCTATGGAGTAATTGCGCTCAGAGGAGGAGAAGATTTTAGAGAAAAAGCCGCAGGTTACCATTCTCCCTGAGGAAGACTTCTGGGTGAGCACCGCTCCGGCTCCAGAGGAGGAGGCATCGACCTCCAGGTAGAACTGTTTGTTGCAGTCCGGACGGTGCAGCACAGGGGCAGAGGAGAAGGCTTGTTTCAGGGAAAGGAAGGCCTCCTCAGCTTCGGATGACCATACCTTGGGATTTGCTCCCTTACGGGTGAGCGCAGATATGGGCGCAGTCCGTGACGAGAATTGAGGAATGAAGAGACGATAGTAATTAGCGAAGCCCAGGAATCGCTGTATCGCCTTCAAGCCCTCCGGACGGGGCCACTTTAGGACAGCAGAGAGCTTCTCGGGATCCATTCGCAAGCCTGTCTGGGAGATAACATAGCCCAAGAAAGGAAGAGAGGTCTGCTCAAAAAGGCACTTCTCGTATTTAGCATAGAGATGGTTCTGCCTGAGCCTAAGCAGGACCTGACGAACATCCCTCCGGTGTGTGGGAAGATCCGGAGAGAAGACCAAGATGTCGTCCAGGTATACCACCACGCAGGAGTAAAGAAGGTCACGGAAGATGTCGTTGACCAGTTCTTGGAAGACGGCGGGAGCATTGCAGAGACCGAAGGGCATCACACGGTACTCATAGTGTCCGTCCCGGGTATTAAATGCTGTTTTCCACTCGTCTCCCTGACGGATACGGACCAGGTTATAAGCTCCACGTAGATCCAGCTTGGAGAAGATCCTGGCGCCTTTAAGACGATCAAATAACTCAGAGATGAGCGGAAGGGGGTATTTATTTTTAACCGTGATCTGATTGAGTCCTCTATAGTCAATACAGGGGCGTAGCGAGCCGTCTTTCTTTTTGACAAAGAAGAATCCGGCTTCAGCCGGGGAGGTAGATTTTCGGATAAATCCCCTAGCCAGATTCTCTTCAATGTACTCAGACATGGCCCGGGTCTCGGCTGCAGACAACGGGTAGATACGCCCACGGGGAGGAGTGGTGCCAGGTACCAGGTCGATCGGGCAGTCATATGGCCTATGGGGTGGCAACGTCTCTGCTTCCTTCTTACCGAAGACGTCCGCATAGGGCCAGTAAGGAGCCGGGAGACCTGGTAAATTAGCTGGAGTAGGCGGAGGGCGAACTGGGCGGACCGGAACCAGGCAGGTCCTATGGCAGTCTGGACCCCATCGGAGTACTTCACCGGATCGCCAGTTCAATACGGGTTCGTGTGTCTGGAGCCAAGGTAGACCTAGCAACAGGGAGTGAGAAAGTCCGGACAACACATGGAATGAGATTTCCTCAGAGTGCAGCATTCCCACCTGCAGGGTTATGGGTTCAGTGACGAGCAGGATGGTCTCCGAGAGAAGTCTTCCATCCACGGAGGCGACTGATAATGGTTCAGCCAGGGACTTGGTGGGAATATGGTATCTCTCTACCAGAGACTGGGAGATGAGGTTTCCAGCAGCTCCAGAATCCAGGTGGGCAAGTTCAAAGTGACGGTTTTCTCCTCAAGCAATAGAGACCGGTAAAGTCAGAGATGGAGAGGGCTTACTTTTGTCTAGGACGACCTCTCTGAGCGGTCCTAGACACTGGCGTTTCCCGGCTTCTCTGGGCAGGAACGGATGAAGTGCTCCATACTGCCACAATAGAAACAGCTTCCCTCGGCTCGGCGAGATTCTTGGCAAGATTTGACCATCTTGGTCTGGTCGATCTGCATAAGTTCAGGCGAGGGCGCCCGCGGAGTGACTGATTGAGAGGCAGGTCTCAGGGAAGTAGGAGCAGAGCAAGAAAAGTCTTTCTCCCAGGTAGTCTCTTTGGCACGTTCTTGTAACCGGATGCCAATCCGGGTAGCTAGTGACACCAGGTCATCCAGAGTGGTAGGAATGTCCCGACCAGCTAACTCGTCTTTAATCCGACCGGAAAGACCCTCCCAGAAGACGGACACCAGAGCCTCATTTTCCCAGGCAAGCTCAGAAGCGAGGGTGCGGAACCGTATGGCATATTGGCCCACGGTGAGACTCCCTTGGCGGAGACGTAGCAGTGAGGAGGCAGAAGAGGTTTTCCGTACAGGTTCATCGAAGACTTTCCGGAAAGCAGCGAGGAAAGACGGCAGGTCGGACACCAGGGGATCCCCTCTCTCCCACAGGGGATTTAGCCATGCCAGTGCCTCCTCAGTAAGATGGGACATGATGAAGGCCACCTTGGCTCAGTCGGAGATGAACTGGTATGCCAATAGCTCAAAGTGCAGGGTGCACTGGTTTATGAAACCCCGAGCTAAAGTAGGTTCGCCGGCAAAGCGTGGAGGTGCCAGAAGCCGAGGTCCATAGTCGGGTACCATGAAGGGACTGGATTGCGGTACCGCAGGAATGGGCACGGCTGGACCAGAGGTAGACATAGACAAGTCACACAATGTGCCTAGACGAGAGTTAACGGACCGTAGATAGGACAGTACCACCTCCTGCTGAGTTTTCTGACGTAAGACTTCCTGGTGCAGATCGGAGATCTGGGGGCCACCGGGTTCCATGGCCCGAGCAAACTGTAACGGGTCTGGGAGGTGGAACCTCTGTGCAACTATACAAGGGGGCAGTCCATGTAAGGAAGCGGGTGGCTCCCAGGGAAGACGGGCAGGTAGTCACGGCAAGTGACAGGGACAGTCTCTGGGTAGAGGGGCAGGTAGTCACGGCAAGTGACAGGGACAGTCTCTGGGTAAAAGGACGGGTACTCACGGCAAGTGACAGGGACAGTCTCTGGGTAGAAGGACAGCAGGCAGGTGGCTTGTGAGCGCTCCCAGGTGAGCGGGCGAGAGTCTCTGGACGGGCAGGTGGTCACGGCAAGTGACGGCAGAGCCTCCAGGTAGGCTAGCAGACAGGTAGTAGGTGAGCGCTCCCAGGTGAGCAGGCAAGAGTCTCTGGACAGGCAGGTGGTCACGGCAAGTGACGGCAGAGCCTCCAGGTAGGCTAGCAGACAGGTAGCAGATGAGCGCTCCCAGGTGAGCAGGCGAGAGTCTCTGGACAGGCAGGTGGTCACGGCAAGTGACGGCGGAGCCTCCAAGTAGGCTAGCAGGCAGGTAGCAGATGAGCGCTCCCAGGTGAGCGAGCAGGCTGGTCCATAGACAGACTGACAGGTGTAGGAAAGCAGACCGTCGGACCGCAGGTAAACGGATATCAGGCAGGTATCAAGCAGGAATCAGGCAGGTAACTGGCAGGTAACAGGCAGGAATCCGGCAGGTGACTGGCAGGTAACAAGCAGGAATCTGGCAGGTGACTGGCTGGTAACTGGTAACGGGACCTGAGGGCTGAAGCAGAGTGAAGGCTTTGCAACAACATTGCTCGGGCACCTCCATTTTGGAGGAGGTGCCTTAAATATGGGAGGTCCTCCGGCAATTGGCCGGGGACTCCTTAGGACGGCGCGCGCGGTCCCTTTAAGAGAGGGGGAGCACGCGCGCGCGCCCTAAGCACACTACCGGGGAAGGAGCGCGTGCCGGAAGCAGCGGGGAGAGAAGCGCTGGAGGACCCCGCGCCAGGAGCGGGGAGGTGAGAGGGACGGCGTCTCTGCCTAGTACGGAGCAGAGACGCCGATGCTACACATTGATATTGTCTTTTTATTCCACTGTAACCTCCACCACTCTTCCAAGGGGCATTCATATTGTCTTTTTATTTCACTGTAACCTCCACCACTCTTCCAAGGGGCATTGATGTTGTCTTTTTAATCCACTGCGACCTCTACCACTCCTCCAAGGGGCTTTAAAACAGTCTTGATAAGCTTCTGTGACCTCCACGTCTCTTCCAAGGGGCATTAAAACCCCATAGTTAAACCACTCTGAACTCCACAGCTCTTCCAAGAGGCATTGATATTGTCTTTTTATTCAACTGTAGCCTCCACCACTCTTCCAAGGGGCATTGATATTGTCTTTTTTTTCCACTGCGACCTCCACCACTCTTCCAAGGGGCATTAAAACTGTCTTGTTAAGTTACTGTGACCTCCACGTCCCTTCCGCGGGGCAATGAAATTGTCTTTTTATTCCACTGCGACCTCCACCACTCTTCCAAGGGGCATTGATATTGTCTTTTTAATCCACTGCGACCTCCACCACTCTTCCAAGGGACATTGATATTGTATTTTTATTCCACTGCGACCTTCACTCTTCTTCCAAGGAACATTGATATTGTCTTTTTTTTCCACTGTTTCCTCCACCACTCTTCTAAGGGGCATTGATATTTTCTTTTTATTCCACTGCGACCTCCACCACTCTTCCAAAGGGCATCGATAATGTCTTTTTAATCCACTGCGACCTCCACCACTCTTCCAAGGGGCATTAAAACCGTCTTGTTAAGCTACTGTGACCTCCACGTCTCTTCCAAGGGGCATTAAAACCGTCAATTTAAACCACTCTGAACTCCACAGCTCTTGCAAGAGGCATTGAGATTGTCTTTTTATTCCACTGTAACCTCCACCACTCTTCCAAGGGGCATTGATTTTGTCTTTTTAATCCACTGCGACCTCCATCTCTCTTCCAAGAAGCATTAAAACCATCTTGTTTAGCTACACGTCTATTCCACGGAGCCTTAAAACCTACTGGTTAAAACACTGTGAACTCCACAGCTCTTCCAAGGGGCATTGATATTGTATTTTTATTCCACTGTAACCTCCACGACTTTTCCAAGGGGCATTGATATTGTCTTTTTATTTTTCTGCGACCTCCACCACTTTTCCAAGGGGCATTAATATTGTATTTTTATTCCACTGCGACCTCCATCACTCTTCCAAGGGGCATTGATATTGTCTTTTTATTCCACTGTAATCTCCACCACTCTTCCAAGGGGCATTGATATTGTCTTTTTATTTTACTGCGACCTCCACCACTTTTCCAAGGGGCATTAATATTGTCTCTTTATTCCACTGTGACCTCAACCTCTCTTCCAAGGGGCATTTAAACCATCTTGTTAAGCTACTGTGACCTCCAAGTCTCTTCCACAAGGCATTGATATTGTCTTTTTATTCCACTGCGACCTCCATATCTCTTCCAAGTGGAATTGATATTGTCTTTTTATTCCACTGCGACCTCCACCACTCTTCTAAGGGGCATTGATATTGTCTTTTTAATCTACTGTGACCACCACCACTCTTCCAAGGGGCATTAAAACAGTTTTGATAAGCTACTGTGACCTCCACGTCTCTTCCAAGCGGCATTAAAACCGTCTGGTTAAGCTGTTGTGACCTCCACATCTCTTCCACGGGGCATTGATATTGTCTTTTTATTTAACTGTTTCCTCCACCACTATTCCAAGGGGCATTGATATTGTCTTTTTATTCCACTGTAACCTCCATCACTCTGCCAAGGGGCATTGATATTGTCTTTTTATTCAACTGTAACCTCCACCATTCTTCCAAGGGGCATTGATATTGTCTTTTTATTCCACTGCGACCTCCACCACTCTTCCAAGGAGCATTCATATTATCTTTTTAATCCACTGCGACCTCCACCACTCTTCCAAGGGGCATTAAAACCTTCTTGTTAAGCTACTGTCACCTCCACGTCCCATCCAAGGGGCATTAAAACCGTCAATTTAAACCACTTTGAACTTCACAGCTCTTGCAAGGGGCATTGATATTGTCTTTTTATTCCAATATAACTTCCACCTCTCTTCCAAGGGGCATTAAAACCGTCTTGTTAAGCTACTGTGACATCCACGTCTCTTTCACGGGGCATTGATATTGTCTTTTTATTCCTCTGTAACCTCCACCTCTCTTCCAAGGGGCATTGATATTGTCTTTTTAATCCACTGCGACCTCCACCACTCTTCCAAGGGGCATTAAAACCGTCAATTTAAACCACTCTGAACTCCACAGCTCTTGCAAGAGGCATTGATATTGTCTTTTTACTCCACTGTAACCTACAGCACTCTTTCAAGGGGCATTAATATTGTCTTTTTATTCCACTACGACTTCCACCACTCTTCCAAGGTGCATTAAAAACACCTTGTTTAGCTACTGTAACGTCCATGTCTTTTCCACGGGGCATTGATATTGTCTTTTTATTCCACTGTATCCTCCACCACTCTTCCAAGGGGCATTGATATTGTCTTTTTAATCCACTGCAACCTCCACCACTCTTCCAAGAGGCATTAAAACAGTCTTGTTAAGCTAATGTGACCTCCACATCTCTTCCAAGGGGCATTAAAACCGTCTGGTTAAACCACTCTGAACTCCACAGCTCTTCCAAGGGGCATTGATATTGTCTTTTTATTCTACTGTAACCTCCACCATTCTTCCAAGGGGTATTGTTATTGTCTTTTTGATGCACTGCGACCACCACCACTCTTCCAATGGGCATTAATATTGTCTTTTTATTCTACTGCGACCTCCACCACTCTTCCAAGGGTCAGTGATATTGTCTTTTTATTCCACTGTAACCTCCACCACTCTTCCAAGGGGCATTGATATTGTCTTTTTATTCCACTGTGACCAACACCACTCTTCTAAGGGGCATTGATATTGTATTTTTAAACCACTGCGACATCCACCACTCTTCCAAGGGGCATTAAAACAGTATTGATAAGCTACTGTGACCACCACGTCTCTTCCAAGGGGCATTAAACCGTCTGGTTAAACCACTCTGTGCTCCACAGCTCTTCCAAGGGGCATTGATATTGTCTTTTTATTCTACTGTGACCTCCAAGTTTCTTACCCAGGGCGTTGATATTGTCTTTTTATTCCACTGTAACCTCCACCACTCTTCCAAGTGGCATTGATATTGTCTTTTTATTCCACTGTAACCTCCACCAATCTTCCAAGGGGCATTGATAATGTCTTTTTATTCCACTGCGACCTCCACCACTCTTCTAAGGGGCATTGATATTGTCTTTTAAATCCACAACGATCTCCACCACTCTTCCAAGGGCCATTAAAACAGTCTTGTTAAGCTACTGTGTCCTCCTCATTTCTTCCAAAGGGCATTAAAACCGTCAATTTAAACCACTCTGAACTCCACAGCTCTTACAAGAGGCATTGATATTGTCTTTTTATTCGACTGTATCATTCACCACTCTTCCAAGCGGCAATGATATTGTCTTTTTAATCAACTGCGACCTCCACCTCTCTTCCAAGGGGCATTAAAACCGTCTTGTGAAGCTACTTTGAAATCCACATCCCTTCCACGGGGCATTGATATTGTCTTTTTATTCCACTGCGAGCTCCACCACTCTTCCAAGGGACATTGATATTGTATTTTTATTCCACTGCGACCTTCACTCTTCTTCCAAGGAACATTGATATTGTCTTTTTTTTCCACTGTAACCTCCACCACTCTTCTAAGGGGCATTGATATTTTCTTTTTTTTCCACTGCGACCTCCACCACTCTTCCAAGGGGCATCGATAATGTTTTTTTAATCCACTGCGACCTCCACCACTCTTCCAAGGGGCATTAAAACCGTATTGTTAAGCTACTGTGACCTCCACGTCTCTTCCAAGGGGCATTAAAACCGTCAATTTAAACCACTCTGAACTCCACAGCTCTTGCAAGAGGCATTGAGATTGTCTTTTTATTCCACTGTAACCTCCACCACTCTTCCAAGGGGCATTGATTTTGTCTTTTTAATCCACTGCGACCTCCATCTCTCTTCCAAGAAGCATTAAAACCATCTTGTTTAGCTACACGTCTATTCCACGGTGCCTTAAAACCTTCTGGTTAAACCACTGTGAACTCCACAGCTCTTCCAAGGGGCATTGATATTGTATTTTTATTCCACTGTAACCTCCACGACTTTTCCAAGGGGCATTGATATTGTCTTTTTATTTTACTGCGACCTCCACCACTTTTCCAACGGGCATTAATATTGTATTTTTATTCCACTGCGACCTCCATCACTCTTCCAAGGGGCATTGATATTGTCTTTTTATTCCACTGTAATCTCCACCACTCTTCCAAGGGGCATTGATATTGTCTTTTTATTTTACTGCGACCTCCACCACTTTTCCAAGGGGCATTAATATTGTCTCTTTATTCCACTGTGACCTCAACCTCTCTTCCAAGGGGCATTTAAACCATCTTGTTAAGCTACTGTGACCTCCATATCTCTTCCAACTGGAATTGATATTGTCTTTTTATTCCACTGCGACCTCCACCACTCTTCTAAGGGGCATTGATATTGTCTTTTTAATCCACTGTGACCACCACCACTCTTCCAAGGGGAATTAAAACAGTTTTGATAAGCTACTGTGACCTCCACGTCTCTTCCAAGCGGCATTAAAACAGTCTGGTTAAGCTGTTGTGACCTCCACATCTCTTCCACGGGGCATTGATATTGTCTTTTTATTTAACTGTTTCCTCCACCACTGTTCCAAGGGGCATTGATATTGTCTTTTTATTCCACTGTAACCTCCATCACTCTGCCAAAGGGCATTGATATTGTCTTTTTCTTCAACTGTAACCTCCACCATTCTTCCAAGGGGCATTGATATTGTCTTTTTATTCCACTGCGACCTCCACCACTCTTCCAAGGAGCATTCATATTATCTTTTTAATCCACTGCGACCTCCACCACTCTTCCAAGGGGCATTAAAACCTTCTTGTTAAGCTACTGTCACCTCCACGTCCCATCCAAGGGGCATTAAAACCGTCAGTTTAAACCACTTTGAACTTCACAGCTCTTGCAAGGGGCATTGATATTGTCTTTTTATTCCAATATAACCTCCAGCACTCTTCCAAGGGGCATTGATATTGTCTTTTTATTCCACTGCAACTTCCACCTCTCTTCCAAGGGGCATTAAAACCATCTTGTTAAGCTACTGTGACATCCACGTCTCTTTCACGGGGCATTGATATTGTCTTTTTATTCCTCTGTAACCTCCACCACTCTTCCAAGGGGCATTGATATTGTCTTTTTAATCCACTGCGACCTCCACCACTCTTCCAAGGGGCATTAAAACCGTCAATTTAAACCACTCTGAACTCCACAGCTCTTGCAAGAGGCATTGATATTGTCTTTTTACTCCACTGTAACCTACAGCACTCTTTCAAGGGGCATTGTTATGGTCTTTTTATTCCACTATGACTTCCACCACTCTCCCAAGGTGCATTAAAAACACCTTGTTTAGCTACTGTAACGTCCATGTCTTTTCCACGGGGCATTGATATTGTCTTTTTATTCCACTGTATCTTCCACCATTCTTCCAAGGGGTATTGTTATTGTCTTTTTGATGCACTGCGACCACCACCACTCTTACAAGGGGCATTAATATTGTCTTTTTATTCTACTGCGACCTCCACCACTCTTCCAAGGGTCTGTCATATTGTCTTTTTATTCCACTGTAACCTCCACCACTCTTCCAAGCGGCATTGATATTGTCTTTTTATTCCACTGTGACCAACACCACTCTTCTAAGGGGCATTGATATTGTATTTTTAAACCACTGCGACATCCACCACTCTTCCAAGGGGCATTAAAACAGTATTGATAAGCTACTGTGACCACCACGTCTCTTCCAAGGGGCATTAAACCGTCTGGTTAAACCACTCTGTACTCCACAGCTCTTCCAAGGGGCATTGATATTGTCTTTTTATTCTACTGTGACCTCCAAGTTTCTTACCCAGGGCGTTGATATTGTCTTTTATTCCACTGAAATCTCCACCACTCTTCCAAGTGGCATTGATATTGTCTTTTTATTCCACTGTAACCTCCACCAATCTTCCAAGGGGCATTGATAATGTCTTTTTATTCCACTGCGACCTCCACCACTCTTCTAAGGGGCATTGATATTGTCTTTTAAATCCACAACGATCTCCACCACTCTTCCAAGGGCCATTAAAACAGTCTTGTTAAGCTACTGTGTCCTCCTCGTTTCTTCCAAAGGGCATTAAAACCGTCAATTTAAACCACTCTGAACTCCACAGCTCTTACAAGAGGCATTGATATTGTCTTTTTATTCGACTGTATCATTCACCACTCTTCCAAGCGGCAATGATGATGTCTTTTTAATCAACTGCGACCTCCACCTCTCTTCCAAGGGGCATTAAAACCGTCTTGTGAAGCTACTTTGAAATCCACGTCCCTTCCACGGGGCATTGATATTGTCTTTTTATTCCACTGCGAGCTCCACCACTCTTCCAAGGGACATTGATATTGTATTTTTATTCCACTGCGACCTTCACTCTTCTTCCAAGGAACATTGATATTGTCTTTTTTTTCCACTGTAACCTCCACCACTCTTCTAAGGGGCATTGATATTTTCTTTTTTTTCCACTGCGACCTCCACCACTCTTCCAAGGGGCATCGATAATGTTTTTTTAATCCACTGCGACCTCCACCACTCTTCCAAGGGGCATTAAAACAGTCTTGTTAAGCTACTGTGACCTCCACGTCTCTTCCAAGGGGCATTAAAACCGTCAATTTAAACCACTCTGAACTCCACAGCTCTTGCAAGAGGCATTGAGATTGTCTTTTTATTCCACTGTAACCTCCACCACTCTTCCAAGGGGCATTGATTTTGTCTTTTTAATCCACTGTGACCAACACCACTCTTCTAAGGGGCATTGATATTGTATTTTTAAACCACTGCGACATCCACCACTCTTCCAAGGGGCATTAAAACAGTATTGATAAGCTACTGTGACCACCACGTCTCTTCCAAGGGGCATTAAACCGTCTGGTTAAACCACTCTGTACTCCACAGCTCTTCCAAGGGGCATTGATATTGTCTTTTTATTCTACTGTGACCTCCAAGTTTCTTACCCAGGGCGTTGATATTGTCTTTTTATTCCACTGTAACCTCCACCACTCTTCCAAGTGGCATTGATATTGTCTTTTTATTCCACTGTAACCTCCACCAATCTTCCAAGGGGCATTGATAATGTCTTTTTATTCCACTGCGACCTCCACCACTCTTCTAAGGGGCATTGATATTGTCTTTTAAATCCACAACAATCTCCACCACTCTTCCAAGGGCCATTAAAACAGTCTTGTTAAGCTACTGTGTCCTCCTCATTTCTTCCAAAGGGCATTAAAACCGTCAATTTAAACCACTCTGAACTCCACAGCTCTTACAAGAGGCATTGATATTGTCTTTTTATTCGACTGTATCATTCACCACTCTTCCAAGCGGCAATGATATTGTCTTTTTAATCAACTGCGACCTCCACCTCTCTTCCAAGGGGCATTAAAACCGTCTTGTGAAGCTACTTTGAAATCCACATCCCTTCCACGGGGCATTGATATTGTCTTTTTATTCCACTGCGAGCTCCACCACTCTTCCAAGGGACATTGATATTGTATTTTTATTCCACTGCGACCTTCACTCTTCTTCCAAGGAACATTGATATTGTCTTTTTTTTCCACTGTAACCTCCACCACTCTTCTAAGGGGCATTGATATTTTCTTTTTTTTCCACTGCGACCTCCACCACTCTTCCAAGGGGCATCGATAATGTTTTTTTAATCCACTGCGACCTCCACCACTCTTCCAAGGGGCATTAAAACCGTATTGTTAAGCTACTGTGACCTCCACGTCTCTTCCAAGGGGCATTAAAACCGTCAATTTAAACCACTCTGAACTCCACAGCTCTTGCAAGAGGCATTGAGATTGTCTTTTTATTCCACTGTAACCTCCACCACTCTTCCAAGGGGCATTGATTTTGTCTTTTTAATCCACTGCGACCTCCATCTCTCTTCCAAGAAGCATTAAAACCATCTTGTTTAGCTACACGTCTATTCCACGGTGCCTTAAAACCTTCTGGTTAAACCACTGTGAACTCCACAGCTCTTCCAAGGGGCATTGATATTGTATTTTTATTCCACTGTAACCTCCACGACTTTTCCAAGGGGCATTGATATTGTCTTTTTATTTTACTGCGACCTCCACCACTTTTCCAACGGGCATTAATATTGTATTTTTATTCCACTGCGACCTCCATCACTCTTCCAAGGGGCATTGATATTGTCTTTTTATTCCACTGTAATCTCCACCACTCTTCCAAGGGGCATTGATATTGTCTTTTTATTTTACTGCGACCTCCACCACTTTTCCAAGGGGCATTAATATTGTCTCTTTATTCCACTGTGACCTCAACCTCTCTTCCAAGGGGCATTTAAACCATCTTGTTAAGCTACTGTGACCTCCATATCTCTTCCAAGTGGAATTGATATTGTCTTTTTATTCCACTGCGACCTCCACCACTCTTCTAAGGGGCATTGATATTGTCTTTTTAATCCACTGTGACCACCACCACTCTTCCAAGGGGAATTAAAACAGTTTTGATAAGCTACTGTGACCTCCACGTCTCTTCCAAGCGGCATTAAAACAGTCTGGTTAAGCTGTTGTGACCTCCACATCTCTTCCACGGGGCATTGATATTGTCTTTTTATTTAACTGTTTCCTCCACCACTGTTCCAAGGGGCATTGATATTGTCTTTTTATTCCACTGTAACCTCCATCACTCTGCCAAAGGGCATTGATATTGTCTTTTTATTCAACTGTAACCTCCACCATTCTTCCAAGGGGCATTGATATTGTCTTTTTATTCCACTGCGACCTCCACCACTCTTCCAAGGAGCATTCATATTATCTTTTTAATCCACTGCGACCTCCACCACTCTTCCAAGGGGCATTAAAACCTTCTTGTTAAGCTACTGTCACCTCCACGTCCCATCCAAGGGGCATTAAAACCGTCAATTTAAACCACTTTGAACTTCACAGCTCTTGCAAGGGGCATTGATATTGTCTTTTTATTCCAATATAACCTCCAGCACTCTTCCAAGGGGCATTGATATTGTCTTTTTATTCCACTGCAACTTCCACCTCTCTTCCAAGGGGCATTAAAACCATCTTGTTAAGCTACTGTGACATCCACGTCTCTTTCACGGGGCATTGATATTGTCTTTTTATTCCTCTGTAACCTCCACCACTCTTCCAAGGGGCATTGATATTGTCTTTTTAATCCACTGCGACCTCCACCACTCTTCCAAGGGGCATTAAAACCGTCAATTTAAACCACTCTGAACTCCACAGCTCTTGCAAGAGGCATTGATATTGTCTTTTTACTCCACTGTAACCTACAGCACTCTTTCAAGGGGCATTGTTATGGTCTTTTTATTCCACTATGACTTCCACCACTCTCCCAAGGTGCATTAAAAACACCTTGTTTAGCTACTGTAACGTCCATGTCTTTTCCACGGGGCATTGATATTGTCTTTTTATTCCACTGTATCTTCCACCATTCTTCCAAGGGGTATTGTTATTGTCTTTTTGATGCACTGCGACCACCACCACTCTTACAAGGGGCATTAATATTGTCTTTTTATTCTACTGCGACCTCCACCACTCTTCCAAGGGTCTGTCATATTGTCTTTTTATTCCACTGTAACCTCCACCACTCTTCCAAGCGGCATTGATATTGTCTTTTTATTCCACTGTGACCAACACCACTCTTCTAAGGGGCATTGATATTGTATTTTTAAACCACTGCGACATCCACCACTCTTCCAAGGGGCATTAAAACAGTATTGATAAGCTACTGTGACCACCACGTCTCTTCCAAGGGGCATTAAACCGTCTGGTTAAACCACTCTGTACTCCACAGCTCTTCCAAGGGGCATTGATATTGTCTTTTTATTCTACTGTGACCTCCAAGTTTCTTACCCAGGGCGTTGATATTGTCTTTTATTCCACTGAAATCTCCACCACTCTTCCAAGTGGCATTGATATTGTCTTTTTATTCCACTGTAACCTCCACCAATCTTCCAAGGGGCATTGATAATGTCTTTTTATTCCACTGCGACCTCCACCACTCTTCTAAGGGGCATTGATATTGTCTTTTAAATCCACAACGATCTCCACCACTCTTCCAAGGGCCATTAAAACAGTCTTGTTAAGCTACTGTGTCCTCCTCGTTTCTTCCAAAGGGCATTAAAACCGTCAATTTAAACCACTCTGAACTCCACAGCTCTTACAAGAGGCATTGATATTGTCTTTTTATTCGACTGTATCATTCACCACTCTTCCAAGCGGCAATGATGATGTCTTTTTAATCCACTGCGACCTCCACCACTCTTCCAAGGGGCATTAAAACCGTCAATTTAAACCACTCTGAACTCCACAGCTCTTGCAAGAGGCATTGATATTGTCTTTTTACTCCACTGTAACCTACAGCACTCTTTCAAGGGGCATTGTTATGGTCTTTTTATTCCACTATGACTTCCACCACTCTCCCAAGGTGCATTAAAAACACCTTGTTTAGCTACTGTAACGTCCATGTCTTTTCCACGGGGCATTGATATTGTCTTTTTATTCCACTGTATCTTCCACCACTCTTCCAAGGGGCATTGATATTGTCTTTTTAATCCACTGCGACCTCCACCACTCTTCCAAGAGGCATTAAAACAGTCTTGTTTAGCTAATGTGACCTCCACATCTCTTCCAAGGGGCATTAAAACCGTCAGGTTAAACCACTCTGAACTCCACAGCTCTTCCAATGGGCATTGATATTGTCTTTTTACTCTACTGTAACCTCCACCATTCTTCCAAGGGGTATTGTTATTGTCTTTTTGATGCACTGCGACCACCACCACTCTTCCAAGGGGCATTAATATTGTCTTTTTATTCTACTGCGACCTCCACCACTCTTCCAAGGGTCAATGATATTGTCTTTTTATTCCACTGTAACCTCCACCACTCTTCCAAGGGGCATTGATATTGTCTTTTTATTCCACTGTGACCAAAACCACTCTGCTAAGGGGCATTGATATTGTATTTTTAAACCACTGCGACATCCACCCCTCTTCCAAGGGGCATTAAAACAGTATTGATAAGCTACTGTGACCACCACGTCTCTTCCAAGGGGCATTAAACCGTCTGGTTAAACCACTCTGTACTCCACAGCTCTTCCAAGAGGCATTGATATTGTCATTTTATTCGATTGTATCCTTCACCACTCTTCCAAGTGCATTGATATTGTCTTTTTATTCCTCTGCGATGTCCACGACTCATCCAAGGGGCATTAAAACCATCTTGTTAAGCTACTGTGACCTCCAAGTTTTTTACCCAGGGCGTTGATATTGTCTTTTTATTCCACTGTAACCTCCACCACTCTTCCAAATGGTATTGATATTGTCTTTTTAGTCCACTGTAACCTCCACCAATCTTCCAAGGGGCATTGATAATGTCTTTTTATTCCACTGCGACCTCCATCACTCTTCCAAGGGCCATTAAAACAGTCTTGTTAAGCTACTGTGTCCTCCTCGTTTCTTCCAAAGAGCATTAAAACCGTCAATTTAAACCACTCTGAACTCCACAGCTCTTACAAGAGGCATTGATATTGTCTTTTTATTCGACTGTAACATTCACCACTCTTCCAAGCGGCAATGATATTGTCTTTTTAATCAACTGCGACCTCCACCTCTCTTCCAAGGGGCATTAAAACCGTCTTGTGAAGCTACTTTGAAATCCACGTCCCTTCCACGGGGCATTGATATTGTCTTTTTATTCCACTGCGAGCTCCACCACTCTTCCAAGGGACATTGATATTGTATTTTTATTCCACTGCGACCTTCACTCTTCTTCCAAGGAACATTGATATTGTCTTTTTTTTCCACTGTAACCTCCACCACTCTTCTAAGGGGCATTGATATTTTCTTTTTTTTCCACTGCGACCTCCACCACTCTTCCAAGGGGCATCGATAATGTTTTTTTAATCCACTGCGACCTCCACCACTCTTCCAAGGGGCATTAAAACCGTCTTTTAAGCTACTGTGACCTCCACGTCTCTTCCAAGGGGCATTAAAACCGTCAATTTAAACCACTCTGAACTCCACATCTCTTGCAAGAGGCATTGAGATTGTCTTTTTATTCCACTGCAGCCTCCACCACTCTTCCATGGGGCATTGGTTTTGTCTTTTTAATCCACTGCGACCTCCATCTCTCTTCGAAGAAGCATTAAAACCGTCTTGTTTAGCTACTGTGACCTCCACGTCTATTCCACTGTGCCTTAAAACCTTCTGGTTAAACCACTGTGAACTACACAGCTCTTCCAAGGGGTATTGATATTGTCTTTTTATTCCACTGTAACCTCCACCACTCTTCCAAGGGGCATTGATATTGTCTTTTTATTTTACTGCGACCTCCACCACTTTTCCAAGGGGCATTAATATTGTCTTTTTATTCCACTGCGACCTCCACCACTCTACCAAGGGTCATTGATATTGTCTTTTTATTCCACTGTGACCTCCACCTCTCTTCCAAGGGGCATTAAAACCATCTTGTTAAGCTACTGTGACCTCCAAGTCTCTTCCATGAGGCATTGATATTGTCTTTTTATTCCACTGCGACCTCCACCACTCTTCTAAGGGGCATTGATATTGTCTTTTTAATCCACTGTGACCTCCACCACTCTTCCAAGGGGCATTAAAACAGTTTTGATAAGCTACTATGACCTCCACGTCTCTTCCAAGGGGCATTAAAATCGTCTGGGTAAATCACTTTGAACTCCACAGCTTTTCCAAGAGGCATTGATATTGTCTTTTTATTCGACTGTAACCTCCACCCCTCTTTCAAGGGGCATTAAAACCATCTTGTTAAGCTACTATCTTCTCCACGTCTCTTCCAAGGGGCATTAAAACCGGCAATTTAAACCACTCTGAACTCCACAGCTCTTGCAAGAGGCATTGATATTGTCTTTTTATTCCACTGTGACCTCCACCACTCTTCCAAGGGGCATTGATTTTGTCGTTTTAATCCACTGTAACCTCCACCAATCTTCCAAGGGGCATTGATATTGTCTTTTTATTCCACTGCGACCTCCACCACTCTTCCAAGGGCCATTAAAACAGTCTTGTTAAGCTACTGTGACCTCCTTGTTTCTTCCAAGGGGCATTAAAACCGTCTGTTTAAACACCCTGAACTCCACAGCTCTTACAAGAGGCATTGATATTGTCTTTTTACTCGACTGTAACATCCACCACTCTTCCAAGCGGCATTGATATTGTCTTTTTATTCCACTGTGACCTCCACCACTCTTCCAAGGGGTATTGATATTGTCTTTTTAATCAACTGCGACCTCCACCTCTCTTCCAAGGGGCATTAAACCGTCTTGTGAAGCTACTTTGACCTCCACGTCCCTTCCACGGAGCATTGATATTGTCTTTTTATTCTACTGCGACCTCCACCACTCTTCCAAGGGGCATTAATATTGTCTTTTTAATCCACTGCTACCTCCACCACTCTTCCAAGGGACATTGATATTGTCTTTTTATTCTACTGCGACCTTCACTCTTCTTCCAAGGAACATTGATATTGTCTTTTTTTTCCATTGTAACCTCCACCACTCTTCTAAGGGGCATTGATATTTTCTTTTTATTCCACTGCGACCTCCACCACTCTTCCAAGGGGCATCGATAATGTTTTTTTAATCCACTGCGACCTCCACCACTCTTCCAAGGGGCATTGATATTGTCTTTTTATTTTACTGAGACCTCCGCCACTTTTCCAAGGAGCATTAATATTGTCTTTTTATTCCACTGCGACCTCCACCACTCTTCCAAGGGTCATTGATAATGTCTTTTTATTCCACTGCGACCTCCATATCTCTTCCAAGTGGAATTGATATCGTCTTTTTATTCCACTGCGATCTCCACCACTCTTCTAAGGGGCATTGATTTTGTCTTTTTAATCCACTGTGACCTCCACCACTCTTCCAAGGGACATTAAAACAGTTTTGATAAGCTACTGTGACCTCCACGTCTCTTCCAAGGCGCATATAAACCGTCTGGTTAAACCACTCTGAACTCCACAGCTCTTCCAAGAGGCATTGATATTGTCTTTTTATTCGACTGTAAGCTCCACCCCTCTTCCAAGGGGCATTAAAACCGTCTTGTTAAGCTACTGTGTCCTCCACGTCTCTTCCAAGTGGCATTAAAACCGTCAATTTAAACCACTCTGAACTCCACAGCTCTTGCAAGAGGCATTGATATTGTCTTTTTATTCCACTGTAACCTCCACCACTCTTCCAAGGGGCATTGATTTTGTCTTTTTAATCCACTGCGACCTCCACCACTCTTCCAAGGTGCATTAAAACCGTCTTGTTAAGCTATTGTGACCTCCACATCTCTTCCACGGGTCATTGATATGGTCTTTTTATTTAACTGTAACCTCTACCACTCTTCCAAGGGCCATTGATATTGTCTTTTTATTCAACTGTAACCTCCACCATTCTTCCAAGGGGCATTGATATTATCTTTTTATTCTACTGCGACCTCCACCACTATTCCAAGGGGCATTCATATTGTCTTTTTAATCCACTGCGACCTCCACCACTCTCCAAAGGGGCATTAAAACCGTTTTGTTAAGCTACTGTCACCTCCACGTCCCTTCCAAGGGGCATTAAAACCGTCAATTTCAACCACTCTGAACTTCACAGCTCTTGCAAGGGGCAATGATATTGTCTTTTTATTCCAATATAACCTCCAGCACTCTTCCAAGGGGCATTGATATTGTCTTTTTATTCAACTGCAACTTCCAGCTCTCTTCCAAGGGGCATTAAAACCGTCTTGTTAAGCTACTGTGACATCCACGTCTCTTTCACGGGGCATTGATATTGTCTTTTTATTCTACTGTAACCTCCACCACTCTTCCAAGGGGCATTGATATTGTCGTTTTGATCCACTGGGACCTTTACCACTCTTCCAAGTGGCATTGATATTGTCTTTTTAATCCACTGCAACCTCCACCACTCTTCCAAGCTGCATTAAAACAGTATTGTTAAGCTACTGTGACCTCCACGTCTCTTCCAAGGTGCATTAAAACCGTCAATTTAAACCACTCTGAACTCCACAGCTCTTGCAAGAGGCATTGATATTGTCTTTTTACTCCACTGTAACCAACAGCACTCTTTCAAGGGGCATTGATATTGTCTTTTTATTCCACTACGACTTCCACCACTCTCCCAAGGAGCATTAAAAACATCTTGTTTAGCTACTGTAACGTCCATGTCTATTCCACGGGGCATTGATATTGTCTTTTTATTTCATTGTATCCTCCACCACTCTTCCAAGGGGTATTGATATTGTCTTTTTATTCCACTGCGCTTACCACCTCTTTTCTAAGGGGCCTTGATATTGTCTTTTTAATCTACTGCGACCTCCACCACTCTTCCAAGAGGCATTAAAACAGTCTTGTTAAGCTAATGTGACCTCCACATCTCTTCCAAGGGGCATTAAAACCGTCTGGGTAAACCACTCTGAACTCCACAGCTCTTCCAAGGGGCATTGATATTGTCTTTTTAATCCACTGTGACCTCCACCACTCTTCCCACGGGCATTAAGACCATCTTTTTAAGCTACAGTGACCTCCACAACTCTTCCATGGGTCATTGATACTGTCTTTTTATTCCACTGTAACCTCCACCACTCTTCCAAGTGGCATTGACATTGTCTTTTTATTCCACTGCGACTTCCACCTCTCTTCTATGGGGCATTGATATTCTATTTTTATTCCACTGCGACCTCCACCACTCTTCCAAGGGGCATTAAAACCGTCTGGTTAAACCACTCTGAACACCACAGCTCTTCCGAGGGGCATTGATATTGTCTTTTTATTCCACTGTAACCTCCACCACTCTTCCAAGGGGCATTGATTTTGTCTTTTTATTCCACTGCGACCTCCACCACTCTTCCAAGGGGCATTAAAACCATATTGTTAAGCTACAGTGACCTCCACATCTCTTCCATGGGGCATTGATATTGTCTTTTTATTCCACTGTAACCTCCACCAATCTTCCAAGGGGCATTGATATTGTTTTTTTATTCCACTGCGACCTCCACCACTCTTCAAAGGGGCATTAAAACCGTCTTGTTAAGTTACTGTGACCTCCACGTCTCTTCCAAGGAGCGTTAAAACCGTCTGGTTATACCACTCTGAACTCCACAGTTCTTCCAATGGACATTATTATTGTCTTTTTATTCCACTTTTACCTCCACCACTCTTCCAAGGGGCATTGATATTGTCTTTTTATTCCACTGCGACCTCCACCACTCTTCCAAGGTTCATTGATATTGTCTTTTTAATCCACTGCGACCTCCACCACTCTTCCAAGGGGCATTAAAACCGTCTTGTTAAGCTACTGTGACCTCCACGTCTCTTCCAAGGGGCACTAAAACCGTTTGGTTAAACCACTCTGTACTCCACAGCTCTTCCAAAGGTCATTGATATTGTCTTTTTATTTCACTGTGACCTCCATCTCTCTTCCAAGGGGCATTAGAACCATCTTGTTAAGCTACTGTGACCTCCAAGTCTCTTCCAAGGGGCATTAAGACCGTCTGGTTAAACGGCTCTGAGCTCCACAGCTCTTCCAAAGGGCATTGACAATGTCTTTTTATTCCATTGTAACCTTCTGCACTCTTCCAAGTGCATTGATATTGTCTTTTTATTCATCTTCGACATCCACCACTCTTGCAAGGGGCATTAAAACCGTCTTGTTAAGCTACTGTGACCTCCAAGTTTCTTACACAGGGCATTGATATTGTCTTTTTATTCCACTGTAACCTCCACCACTCTTCCAAGGGGCATTGATATTGTCTTTTTAATCCACTGCGACCTCCATCACTCTTCCAAGAAGCATTGAATCTGTCTTGTTAAGCTACTGTGACCTCCACGTCTATTCCACGGTGCATTAAAACTTTCTGGTTAAATCACTGTGACCTCCACAGCTCTTCCAAGCGGCATTGATATTGTCTTTTTGTTCCACTCTAACCTCCAACACTCTTCCAAGGGGCATTGATATTTTCTTTTTATTTTACTGCGACCTCCACCTCTCTTCCATGGGGCATTAATATTGTCTTTTTATTCCACTGTGACCTCCACGTCTCTTCCAAGGGGCATTGATATTGTCTTTTTATTTAATTGGAACCTCCACCACTCTTCCAAGGGGCATTGATATTGTCTTTTTATTCCACTGTAACCTCCACCATTCTTCCAAGGGACATTGATATTGTCTTTTTATTCCACTGTAACCTCCACCACTCTTCCAAGGGGCATTGATATTGTCTTTTTATTCCACTGTAACCTCCACCACTCTTCCAAGGGGCATTGATATTGTCTATTTATTCCACTGTAACCTCCACCACTCTTCCAAGGGGCATTGAAATTGTCTTTTTAATCCACTGCAACCTCTACCACTACTCCAAGGTGCTTTAAAACAGTCTTGATAAGCTTCTTTGACCTCCACGTCTCTTCCAAGGGGCATTAAAACAGCATGGTTAAACCACTCTGACCTCCACAGCTCTTCCAAGAGGCATTGATGTTGTCTTTTTATTCAACTGTAATCTCCACCGCTCTTCCAAGGGGCATTGATATTGTCTTTTTTTTCCACTGTGACCTCCACCACTCTTCCAAGGGGATTTGATAGTCTTTTTAATCCACTGCGACCTCCACCACTCTTCCAAGGGGCATTAAAACTGTCTTGTTAAGCTACTGTTACCTCCACGTCCCTTCCACGGGGCATTGATATTGTCTTTTTATTCCACTGCGACCTCCACCACTCTTCCAAGGGGCATTGATGTTGTCTATTTAATCCACTGCGACCTTCACCCCTCTTCCAAGGGACATTGATATTGTCTTTTTATTCCACTGCGACCTTCACCCCTCTTCCAAGGAACATTGCTATTGTCTTTTTTTTCCACTGTAACCTCCACCACTCTTCTAAGGGGCGTTGATATTTTCTTTTTATTCCACTGCGACATCCACCACTCTTCCAAGGGGCATTGATAATGTATTTTTAATCCACTGCGACCTCCACCACTCTTCCAAGGGGCATTAAAACCGTCTTGTTAAGCTACTGTGACCTCCACATCTCTTCCAAGGGGCATTAAAACCGTCAATTTAAACCACTCTGAAGTCCACAGCTCTTGCAAGAGGCATTGATATTGTCTTTTTATTCCACTGTAACCTCCACCACTCCTCCAAGAGGCATAGATTTTGTCTTTTTAATCCATTGCGACCTCCATCTCTCTTCCAAGAAGCATTAAAACCGTCTTGTTTAGCTTCTGTGACCTCCACGTCTATTCCACGGTGCCTTAAAACCTTCTGGTTAAACCACTGTGAACTCCACAACTCTTCCAAGGGGCATTGACATTGTCTTTTTATTCCCTTGTAACCTCCACCACTCTTCCAAGGGGCATTGATATTGTCTTTTTATTTTACTGCGACCTCCACCACTCTTCCAAGAGGCATTAATACTGTCTTTTCATTCCACTGTAACCTCCACCACTCTTCCAAGGGGCATTGATATTGTCTTTTTATTCCACTGCGACCTCCACCTCTCTTCCAAGGGGCATTAAAACCATCTTCTTAAGCTACTGTGACCTCCAAGTCTTTTTCACGAGGCATTGATATTGTCTTTTTATTCCACTGCGACCTCCACGTCTCTTCCAAGTGGTATTGATATTGTCTTTTTATTCCACTGCGACCTCCACCACTCTTCTAAGGGGCATTGTTATTGTCTTTTTAATCCACTGCGACCTCCACCGCTCTTCCAAGGGTCATTAAAACAGTTTTGATAAGCTACTGTGACCTCCACTTCTCTTCCAAGGGGTATTAAAACCGTCTGGTTAAACAACTCTGAACTCCACAGCTCTTCCAAGAGGCATTGACATTGTCTTTTTATTCGACTGTAACCTCCACCACTCTTCCAAGGGGCATTAAAACCGTCAATTTAAACGACTCTGAACTCCACAACTCTTGCAAGAGCCATTGATATTGTCTTTTTATTCCACTGTAACCTCCACCACTCTTCCAAGGGACATTGATATTGTCTTTTTATTCCACTGTAACCTCCATCACTCTTCCAAGGGGCATTAATATTGTCTTTTTATTCCACTGCTACCTCCACCACTCTCCCAAGGGTCATTGATATTGTCTTTTTATTCCACTGTAACCTCCACCACTCTTCCAAGGGGCATTGATATTGTCTTTTTATTCTACTGCGATCTCCACCTCTCTTCCAAGGGCCATTAAAACCATCTTGTTAAGCTACGGTGACCTCCAAGTCTCTTCCACGAGGCAATGATATTGTCTTTTTATTCCACTGCGACCTCCACATCTCTTCCAAGGGTAATTGGTATTCTCTTTTTATTCCAGTGCGACCTCCACCACTCTTCTAAGGGGCATTAAAACAGTCTTGTTAAGCTACTGTGACCTCCATGTCTCTTCCACGGGGCATTAAACCGTCTGGTTTAACCACTCTGTACTCCACAGCTCTTCAGAGAGGCATTGATATTGTCTTTTTATTCGACTGTAACCTCCACCACTCTTCCAAGGGGCATTGATATTGTCTCTGTATTCCACTGCGATCTCCACCACTCTTACAAAGTGCATTGATATTGTCTTTTTAATCCACTTCGAACTCCACCACTCTTCCAAGGCGCATTAAAACCGTCTTGTTATGCTACTGTGACGTCGACTTCTCTTCCAAGGGGCATTAAAACCATCTGATTAAACCACTCTGAACTCCACAGCTCTTCCAAGGGGCATTTGTATTGTCAGTTTTTTCCACTCAAACCTCCACCACTCTTCCAAGGGGCATTGACATTGTCTTTTTATTCCACTGCGAACTCCACCACTCTTCCAAGGGGCATTAAAACCATATTGTTAAGATACAGTGACCTCCACATCTCTTCCACGGGGCATTGATATTGTCTTTTTATTCCACTGTAACCTCCACCAATCTTCCAAGGGGCAGTGATACTGTTTTTTTATTCCACTGTGACCCCCACCACTCTTCCAAGGGGCATTAAAACCGTCTTCTTAAGTTACTGTGACCTCCACGTCTTTTCCAAGGACCGTTAAAACTGTCTGGTTATGCCACTCTGAACTCCACAGCTCTTCCAAGGGGCATTATTAATGTCTTTTTATTCCACTGTATCCTCCACCACTCTTCCAAGGGGCATTGATATTGTTTTTTTATTCCACTGCGACCTCCACCAGTCCTCCAAGAGGCATTAAAACCATCTTGTTAAGCTGCTGTGACCTCCACGTCTCTTCCACGGGGCATTGAAATTGTCTTTTTATTCCACTGTAACCTCCACCACTCGTCCAAGGGGCATTGATATTGTCTTTTTATTCCAATGCGACCTCCACCACTCTTCCAAGGGGCATTGATAATGTCTTTTTATTCCACTGCGACCTCCACCACTCTTTCAAGGCTCACTGATATTGTCTTTTTAATTCACTGCTACCTCCACCACTCTACCAAGGGCAATTAAAACCGTCTTGTTAAGCTATTGTGACCTCCACATCTCTTCTACGGGGTATTGATATTGTCTTTGTATTTAACTGTAACCTCCACCACTGTTCCAAGGGGCATTTATAATGTCTTTTTATTCCACTGTAACCTCCATCACTCTTCCAAGGGTCATTGATATTGTCTTTTTATTCCACTGTAACCTCCACAACTCTTTCAATGGGCATTGATATTGTCTTTTTATTCCACTGCGACCTCCACCACTCTTCCAAGGGGCATTCATATTGTCTTTTTAATCCACTGCAACCTCCACCACTCTTCCAAGGGGCATTAAAACCGTGTTGTTAAGCTTCTGTCACCTCCACGTCCCTTCCAGAGGGCACTAATACCGTCAATTTAAAACACTCTGAACTCCACAGCTCTTGCAAGGGGCATTGATATTGTCTTTTTATTCCAATGTAACCTCCAGCACTCTTCCAAGGGGCATTGATATTGTCTTTTATTCCACAGCAACTTCCACCTCTCTTCCAAGTGGCATTAAAACCGTCTTGTTAAGCTACTGTGACCTACACGTCTCTTTCGCGGGGCATTGATATTGTCTTTTTATTCCACTTTTAGCTCCACCACTCTTCCAAGGGGTATTTATATTGTCTTTTTATTCCACTGGGACCTTCACCACTCTTCCAAGTGGCATTGATATTGTCTTTTTAATCCACAGCGACCTCCACCACTCTTCCAAGGGGCATTAAAACCGTATTGTTAGCTACTGTGACCTCCACGTCTCTTCCAAGGTGCATTAAAACCGTCAATTTAAACCACTCTGAACTCCACAGCTATTGCAAGAGGCATTGATATTGTCTTTTTATTCCACTGTAACCTCCACCACTCGTCCAAGGGGCATTGATATTGTCTTTTTATTCCAATGCGACCTCCACCACTCTTCCAAGGGGCATTGATAATGTCTTTTTATTCCACTGCGACCTCCACCACTCTTTCAAGGCTCACTGATATTGTCTTTTTAATTCACTGCTACCTCCACCACTCTACCAAGGGCAATTAAAACCGTCTTGTTAAGCTATTGTGACCTCCACATCTCTTCTACGGGGTATTGATATTGTCTTTGTATTTAACTGTAACCTCCACCACTGTTCCAAGGGGCATTTATATTGTCTTTTTATTCCACTGTAACCTCCATCACTCTTCCAAGGGTCATTGATATTGTCTTTTTATTCCACTGTAACCTCCACAACTCTTTCAATGGGCATTGATATTGTCTTTTTATTCCACTGCGACCTCCACCACTCTTCCAAGGGGCATTCATATTGTCTTTTTAATCCACTGCAACCTCCACCACTCTTCCAAGGGGCATTAAAACCGTCTTGTTAAGCTTCTGTCACCTCCACGTCCCTTCCAGAGGGCACTAATACCGTCAATTTAAAACACTCTGAACTCCACAGCTCTTGCAAGGGGCATTGATATTGTCTTTTTATTCCAATGTAACCTCCAGCACTCTTCCAAGGGGCATTGATATTGTCTTTTATTCCACAGCAACTTCCACCTCTCTTCCAAGTGGCATTAAAACCGTCTTGTTAAGCTACTGTGACCTACACGTCTCTTTCGCGGGGCATTGATATTGTCTTTTTATTCCACTTTTAGCTCCACCACTCTTCCAAGGGGTATTTATATTGTCTTTTTATTCCACTGGGACCTTCACCACTCTTCCAAGTGGCATTGATATTGTCTTTTTAATCCACTGCGACCTCCACCACTCTTCCAAGGGGCATTAAAACCGTATTGTTAGCTACTGTGACCTCCACGTCTCTTCCAAGGTGCATTAAAACCGTCAATTTTAACCACTCTGAACTCCACAGCTATTGCAAGAGGCATTGATATTGTCTTTTTACTCCACTGTGACCTACAGCACTCTTTCAAGGGGCATTGATATTGTCTTTTTATTCCACTACGACTTCCACCACTCTCCCAAGGTGCATTAAAAACATCTTGTTTAGCTACTGTAACGTCCATGTCTATTCCACGGGACATAGATATTGTCTCTTTATTCCACTGTATCCTCCACCACTCTTTCAAGGGGTATTTATATTGTCTTTTTATTCCACTGCGACTTCCACCTCTCTTCTAACGGGCATTGATAATGTCTTTTTAATCCACTGCAACTTCCACCACTCTTCCAATAGGCATTAAAACAGTCTTGTTAAGCTACTGTGACCTCCACATCTCTTCCAAGTGGCATTAAAACCGTCTGGTTAAACGACTCTGAACTCCACAGCTCTTCCAAGGGGCATTGATATTGTCTTTTTATTCCACTGTAACCTCCACCATTCTTCCAAGGGGTATTGATATTGTCTTTTTAATGCACTGCTACCTCCACCACTCTTTCAAGGGGCATTAAAACCATCTGGTTAAACCACTCTGAACTCCATAGCTCTTTCAAGAGGCATTGATATTGTCTTTTTATTTCACTGCAACCTCCACCACTCTTTCAAGGGGCATTGATATTGTCTTTTTTTTCCACTGCGACCTGCACCTCTCTTCCAAGGGGCATTAAAACCGTCTTCATAATCTACTGTGACCTCTACGTCTCTTACAAGGGGCAATAAAACTATCTGGTTAAACCTCTCGGAACTCCACAGCTCTTCCAAGTGGCATTGGTATTGTCTTTTTATTCCAATCTAACCTCCAACACTCTTCCAAGGTGCATTGACATTGTCATTTTAATCCACTGCGACCTCCATCATTCTTCCAAGTATCATTGATATTGTTTTTTCATTCCACTGCCACCTCCACCACTCTTCCAAGGGGCATTGATATTGTCTTATTAATCCACTGCTACCTCCACTTCTTTTCCAAGGGGCATTAAAAACATATTTTTAAGCTACTGTGACATCCACGTCACTTCCAATGGGCATTAAAACCATCTGGTTAAACCACTCTGAACTCCACAGCTCTTCCAAGGGGCATTGGTATTGTCTTTTTATTCCACTCTAACCTCCACCACTCTTCCAAGGGGCATTGACATTGTCTTTTTATTCCACTGCGACCTCCACCATTCTTCCAAGGGTCATGTAAACTGTCTTGTTAAGCTACAGTGACCTCCACATCTCTTCCATGTGGCATTGATATTGTCTTTTAATTCCACTTTAACCTCCACCACTCTACCAAGGGGCATTGATATTGTCTTTTTAATCCACTGCGACCTCTACCACTCTTCCAAAGGGCATTAAAACCATCTTGTTAAGCTACTGTGACCTCCACATCTCTTCCATGGGCCATTTATTTTGTCTTTTTATTCCACTGCGACCTCCACCACTCTTCCTCGGGGCATTGGTATTGTCTTTTTAATCCACTGCAACCTCCAACACTCTTCCATGTGGCATTAAAACCGTCTTATTAAGCTACTGTGAACTCCATGTCTCTTCCAAGGGGCATTAAAACAGTATGGTTAAACCAATCTGAACTCCACAGATCTTCCAAGGGGCATTGATATTGTCTTTTTATTTCACTACGACTTCCAACACTCTCCCAAGGTGCATTAAAAACATCTTGTTTAGCTACTGTAACGTCCATGTCTATTCCACGGGACATAGATATTGTCTTTTTATTCCACTGTATCCTCCACCACTCTTCCAAGGGGCATTGATATTGTCTTTTTATTCCACTGCGACCTCCACCACTCTTCCAAGGGGCGTTAAAACCGTCTTGTTAAGCAACTGTGAGCTCCATGTCTCTTCCACAGGGCATTGATATTGTCCTTTTATTTCACAGGAACCTCCAACACTCTTCCATGGTGCATTGAAATTGTATTTTTATTCCACTGAGACTTCAGCCACTCCTTCAAGTAGCATTGACATTGTCTTTTTAATCCACTTCGACTTCCACCACTCATCCAAGGGGCATTAAAACAGTCTTGATAATCTGCTGTGACCTCCACGTCTCTTCCAAGCGGCATTAAAACCATCAATATAAACCACTCTCAACTCCACAGCTCTTGCAAGGGGCTTTGATATTGTTTTTTATTCCACTGAAACCTCCAGCACTCTTCCAAGGGTCATTGATATTTTCTTTTTATTCCACTGCAACTTCCACCTCTCTTCCAAGGGGCATTAAAACAGTCTTGTTAAGATACTTTGACCTCCACGTCTCTTTCACGGGGCATTGATATTGTCTTTTTATTCCACTGGGACCTTCACCACTCTTCCAAGGGGCATTAAAACCGTATTGCTAAGCTCCTGTGACCTCCACGTCTCTTCCAAGGTGCATTAAAACTTTAATTTAAACCACTCTGAGCTCCATAGATCTTGCAAGGAGCATGGATATTGTCTTGTTTAGCTACTGTGACCTCCACGTCTCTTCCAAGGGGCATTAAAACCGTATGGTTAAACCAATCTGAACTCCACAGATCTTCCAAGGGGCATTGATATTGTCTTTTTATTCACTGCGACCTCCACCACTCTTCTAAGGGGCATTTATTTTGTCTTTTTAATCAACTGCGACCTACACCACTCTTCCAAGGGGCATTAAAACTGTCTTTTTAAGCTGCTGTAACCTCCATGTCTATTCCACGGGGCATTGATATTGTCTTTTTATTCCAATGTAACCTCCACCACTCTTCTAAGGGTCAGTGATATTGTCTTTTTAATCCACTGCGACCTCCACCACTCTTCCAAGACCCATTAAAAACATCTTATTAAGCTACTATGACCTCCACGTCTCTTCCAAGGGACATTAAAATAGTCTGGTTAAACCACTCTGAATTCCACAGCTCATCAAAGGGGCATTGATATTGTCTTTTTATTCCACTGTAACCTCCACCACTTTTCCTATGGGAATTGATATTGTCTTTTATTATTATTATTATTATTATTTATTATTATAGCGCTATTTATTCCATGGCGCTTTACATGTGATAGGAATATGCATAACAAAAGCATTTACATAATCTTAACAAAACAAGTCAGCGACTGGTACAGGAGGAGCGAGGACCCTGCCCGCGAGGGCTCACATTCTAGAAGGGATGGGTGAGGATATATTAGGTGAGGGTAGAGTTGGTCGTGCAGCGGTGGTTACTGCAGGTTGTAGGCTTGTCGGAAGAGGTGGGTCTTCAGGTTTCTTTTGAAGGTTTCCACGGTCGGCGAGAGTCTGATGTGTTGGGGTAGAGAGATCCAGAATAGGGGGGATGCACGGGAGAAATCTTGTATACGATTGTGGGAGGAGGAGATAAGAGGGGAGTAGAGAAGGAGATCTTGTGAGGATCGGAGGTTGCGTGCAGGTAAGTACCGGGAGACTAGGTCACAGATGTATGGGGGAGACAGGTTGTGGATGGCTTTGTATGCCATGGTTAGAGTTTTGAACTGGATTCTCTGGGCAATGGGGAGCCAGTGAAGAGATTGACAGAGAGGAGAGGCCGGGGAACAGTGGGGGGACAGGTGAATTAGTCGAGCAGCAGAGTTTAGGATAGATTGGAGAGGTGCAAGAGTGTTGTAAGGGAGGCCAAGGAGCAGGAGGTTGCAGTAGTCGAGGCGGGATATGATGAGGGCATGCACTAGTGTTTTTGCAGAGTCTTTGCTGAGGAATGCACGGATCCTGGAGATGTTTTTGAGTTGGAGTTGGCAGGAAGTGGAAAGGGCTTGGATATGTGGCTTGAAGGAGAGATCAGAATCCAGGGTTACTCCAAGGCAGTGAGCTTGTGGGACTGGGGAGAGTGAACTGCCATTGACGTTGATGGCTATGTCAGATGGGGGATGTGAATGAGAGGGTGGAAAGATGATGAACTCTGTTTTATCCATGTTGAGTTTTAGAAATCTGTCAGAGAAGAAGAATAACATGGCGGACAGACTTTGTGGGATTTTGGTTAGTAGGGAGGAGATATCGGGTCCAGAGAGGTAGATCTGTGTGTCGTCAGCATAGAGGTGATACTGAAAACCGTGAGACTCTATAAGCTGTTCCAGGCCAAAGGTGTAGATGGAGAAGAACAGAGGTCCAAGAACTGAACCTTGGGACACCGACAGATAGGGGGTGAGATGAGGAGGTGGTGCGTGAGTGGGAGGCGCTGAATGTCCTGTCTGTTAAGTATGAGGAGATCCAAGATAGAGCCAAGTCCGTGATGCCAAGAGATGAGAGAATCTGGAGTAAGAGGGAATGGTCCACTGTGTCAAAGCCAGATGACAGGTCCAAAAGGAGGAGGATGGAGTAGTGTCGCTTGGATTTGGCATTTAGTAGGTCATTGGTGACTTTGGTCAGGCCAGTTTCAGTCGAGTGATGCGGTCGGAAGCCAGATTGCTGGTGGTCGAAGAGGGAGCAGGAGGAGAGGTGGGAGGACAGTTCAAGGTGGACATGTTGTTCTAGTAGTTTTGAGGCAAAGGCGAGAAGTGATATGGGGCGGTAGCTAGTCAGAGAGGAAGGGTCAAGGGAGGGCTTTTTGAGGATGGGTGTGATTGCGGCATGTTTGAAACATGAGGGGAAGACACCGGCTGTTAGTGACAGATTGAAGAGGTGGATTAGGGTTGGGATGAAGACTGTGGTAAGGTTAGTGATGAGGTGGGATGGGATTGGGTCAAGTTCGCAGGTGGTGAGGTGTGATTTGGAGAGTAAAGAGGAGACTTGACCTTCTGTAATGGTGGAGAAGTGGGGTTTGGAGGAGGAGGGTTGAATAGATATGAGGAGGGGTTGTGTGGTCTTTAGGCAAAAGTTTTGTCTGATGGTGTCAATCTTCTGTTTGAAGAATGAGGCAAAGTCATCGGCTGAGATGAGAGAAGAGTGAGGAGGCGCTGGGGGACGAAGGAGAGAGTTGAAAGTGTTAAATAGCTGTTTAGGGTTGTGAGATAGGGAGGATATGAGAGATGAGAAGTAGGTTTGTTTTGCTGTAGTGAGTGCGGAATTGAAATTAGTGAGGGATTGCTTGAATGCAATGAAGTGCTCGATGGAGTGAGACCTTTTCCATCTCCGCTCCGCAACCCTGGAGGCCCGGCGCAGTTCTTTAGTAAGTTTAGTGTGCCAGTTGCCTGTTGAATGTGCGAGATGTGGTGTGTGTGAGAGGGGCGATCGAGTCTAGAGCTGCAGCTATTGTGGTGTTATATGAAGCAGCAGCAACGTCTGCATCGTGTAAGGAATTTATGACTGTAAGAGGGAGGAGGGATTCAGAGAGCGAGTGTAAGTCAAGGTGTTTGAGATTTCTGCGAGGGTATGCAAGTTTGTGGAGTGCGGATTGTTGCCCCGGGGAGGAGAGAGAAGAGAATTTAAGTAGGCTGTGATCAGAGAGAGGGAGAGGTGAGTTAGAGAGGATAGATAGGGAACAGATGCGGGTGAAGATGAGGTCCAGTGTGTGGCCATCTTTGTGGGTGAGTGTGGAAGACCATTGAGTGAGTCCGAAGGAGGAAGTGAGAGATAGGAACTTAGAGACAGACGAGTGGGATGATAGTGGGGATGTCAGTGGAGAGGAAGTGAAGCAGCCAGGTGGTGAAGTGGTCTAAGAAGGTGGTGGCTTGCCCTGTGGGTCGGTAAACGATGGCCAGTTGGAGGTTGGAGGGGGAATAGATGAGCACACAGTGCACCTCAAAAGAGGGGAGTGTAACAGAGGGTGGCAGTGGGATTTGGGTGAAAGCGCAGTGTTCTGATAGGAGAAAACCTACGCCTCTGCCATGTTTGCCGTTGGGGCGGGGGGGGGGGTGGGAAAGGTGGAATCCGCCATATGAAAGTTCAGCTGGAGAGGCTGTGTCAGAGGGGGTGAGCCAGGTTTCAGTGATGGCGAGGAAGGAAAGTTTGTAATGAAAAGATGTGGATGAAGGAAAGTTTGTTGCAGACAGTTCCATAGAGCTTCTGTTAGAGAAACTAAGGGAGTTGGGATTGGTTGGAAGGGTATGAGGTTAGAAGGGTTGCGATCATTTGTGGAAGTCGTGGATAGGAGGAAGAAGTAACTGTGGGGATATGGCGAGGAGGACCAGGATTTGGAGAGATATCTCCAGCAGTGAGGAGGAGCAGAGAAAGTGTTAGCAGGTGGGAGCAAGAGAGAGCATGAGGTAGCTGTCTGCATTTGGAGTTCCAGGATTGAATGTTTAGGAATAATTTGGAGGAGGAGGTGAGATGAATGGGGAGGATGGAGGGAGAGATGAAGATTTTCTTACTAAATGTAGGGATATGAGGGGTTACTAGAAATTGGAGGACTATAGAGGAAAAAGTGAGAGCTAACAGAAACATAGTTAAAAGAGAGTAAGTGGTCAAAATGTTGGTCACCTGACTCCTGCCCTGACTAACTGCCTCTGAAATAACTGCCACTTATCTCCGAAGCCACTTTGCACAAGAAGACGCGTGCACCCCTTACAGAGCTTCTAAGTATATAGGGCACATTAAACTATCAGTTGAAGGGCATTGTGGGAGCTGCATATGGCTAAATTAGCAGCTAGTCATCCACCAGGAGATGGCTGGGTGATCAAACACAGAGCTAGGACTCTAATCTGTGCAGTTTAGCACCTCTAAAAATCAGATAAGATCTATAGTGGGGAAGGGACAGAAATATGTGGGTATTGAATGGAGTGGGACAGATAAAGCAGAGAAGTTATGCAGAGCATGTACCAGTGAGGTGAATCAGCAAAGCAGAGCATTAGATTACAGCAGACACAGCAAGCAGAGAAGTTATGCAGAGCATGTACCAGTGAGGTGAATCAGCAAAGCAGAGCATTAGATCACAGCAGACACAGCAAGCAGAGAAGTTAGGAAGAGCATGTTCAAGTGAGGTGAATCAGCAAAGCAGAGCATTCGATTACAGCAGACACAGCAAGCAGAGAAGTTATGCAGAGCATGTACCAGTGAGGTGAATCAGCAAAGCAGAGCATTAGATTACAGCTAACACAGCAAGCAGAGAAGTTATGCAGAGCATGTACCAGTAAGCTTACTCCACTGCCACCTCCACCACTCTTCCAACGGGCATTGATATTGTCTTTTTATTCCACTGTAACCTCCTCCACTCTTCCAAGGGGCATTGATATTGTCTTTTTAATCCACTGCGACCTCCACCACTCTTCCAAGGGACATTGATATTGTCTTTTTATTCCACTGCGACCTTCAACCCTCTTCCAAGGAACATTGATATTGTCTTTTTTTTCCTCTGTAACCTCCACCACTCTTCTAAGGGGCATTAATATTTTCTTTTTATTCCACTGTGACCTCCACCACCCTTGCAAGGGGCATCGATAATGTCTTTTTAATCCACTGCGACCTCCACCACTCATCCAAGGGGCATTAAAACCGTCTTGTTAAGCTACTGTGACCTCCACGTCTCTTCCAAGGGGTATTAAAACCGACAATTTAAACCACTCTGAACTCCACAGCTCTTGCAAGAGGCATTGATATTGCCTTTTTATTCCACTGTAACCTCCACCACTCTTCCAAGGGGCATTGTTATTGTCTTTTTAATCCACTGCGACCTCCACCACTCTTCCAACGGGCATTAATATTGTCTTTTTATTCCACTGTAACCTCCACCACTCTTCCAAGGGGCATTGATATTGTCTTTTTAATCCCCTGCAACCTCCACCACTCTTCCAAGGGGCATTAAAACCATCTTGTTAAGCTACTGTGACCTCCACGTCCCTTCCACGGGGCATTGATATTGTCTTTTTATTCCACTGTAACCTCCACCACTCTTCCAAGGGGCATTGATATTGTCTTTTTAATCCACTGCGACCTCCATCACCAAGAAGCTTTAAAACCCTCTTGTTTAGCTACTGTGACCTCCACTTCTATTCCACAGTGCCTTAAAACCTTCTGGTTAAACCACTGTGAACTCCACAGCTCTTCCAAGGAGCATTGATATTGTCTTTTTATTCCACTCTAACCTCCACCACTCTTCCAAGGGGCATTGATATTGTCTTTTTATTTTACTGCGACCTCCACCACTCTTCCAAGGGGCATTAATATTGTCTTTTTATTCCACTGTGACCTCCACGTCCCTTCCAAGGGGCATTGATATTGTCTTTTTATTTAATTGGAACCTCCACCACTCTTCCAAGTGGCATTGATATTGCCTTTTTAATCCACTGCGACCTCTACCACTATTAGGACAAATAGACAAAGTAGCAAAACATAATGAAGTGATTGTAATGGGGGATTTCAACTACCCGGATATTGACTGGGAAACAGAAACCTGTAGATCTCAGAAAGGAAGAAGGTTCTTGACAAATATTAAGGATAATTATCTCTCCCAATTAGTGCAGGAACCAACGAGAGGGAAGGCCGTGTTGGACTTAATATTGACTAATAGGCCTGATAGAATAACTGAGGTACAGATAGGGGGGCACCTAGGTAATAGCGACCATAATATTATCGATTTCAAAATGCCCTTCAGTAGGGTTATCAATAAGGGAACAACAAAAACATTAAACTTTAGGAGGGCGAAGTTTGATCAGCTGAAAGAAAGCCTTCAACTTATTGACTGGGACAAAGTACTTAATCAATGGAATACGAATAGTAAATGGGAAACCTTCAAAAGAATTCTGAATACTCAGTGCGAGAAGTATATACCGTATGGGAATAAAAGGGCCCGAAATAAGAGGAAACCAATATGGTTGAACAAGAACGTAAAAGGGGCGTTAAATAGCAAAAAAGAGGCATTCAAGAGATTAAAACAGGAAAACAGTAAGGAGGCACTAATGTGTTACAAGGAAAAAAAGAGAACCTGTAAAAAACAAATAAAAATAGCGAAGGAGGAAACAGAGAGACGTATTGCTAGGGAAAGTAGATCAAATCCCAAACTGTTCTTTACGTATATAAATAGTAAAAGGATTAAATCGGATAATATTGGACCGATAAAAAGTGAGGAAGGCAAAATCATAGAGAAAGATGAGGATAAAGCTAATCTATTAAATCATTTTTTTTCGACAACTTTCACAAAGGAAAGAGAACTAACAGGAGAAATGAGAAGTGACAAACTTAATCCTCCACTAAGTATGACTAATCTAACCCAAGCTGGGGTACAGAAACGCCTCAGTAACATTAAAATAAACAAATCACCAGGACCTGATGGCATACACCCACGGGTACTAAGGGAACTAAGTAATGTGATAGACAGACCGTTATATCTTATATTTAAGGACTCTGTTGAGACTGGGTCTGTGCCACTTGATTGGCGACAGGCGAATGTAGTGCCAATATTCAAAAAGGGAGCGAAAAGTGACGCCGGAAACTATCGGCCAGTGAGTCTGACGTCCGTTGTGGGCAAAATTTTTGAAAGCTTCATTAAAGAGGCAATTACGGAGCATCTTGATGCTAATAATCTTTTAATCCCGAACCAACATGGATTCATGAGGAATCGCTCCTGCCAAACAAACCTGATTGACTTCTACGAGGAGGTTAGCTCTCGAGCAGATCAGGGGGAACCAGTGGATGTCGTGTATCTCGACTTCTCAAAAGCGTTCGATAGCGTGCCACATAATAGGTTGGTATACAAAATGAGAATGATGGGGCTGGGGGAAAATGTCTGCAAGTGGGTAGCTAACTGGCTAAGGGATAGAAGGCAGAGGGTGGTTATAAATGGAATATACTCAGATTGGGTAAGCGTCACTAGTAGGGTACCACAGGGGTCTGTACTAGGCCCAATGTTATTTAATATCTTTATTAACGACATAGTCAACGGGATAAATAGTAAAATATCAATATTTGCAGATGACACAAAGTTATGTAAAACAATTAATACAAAAGAGGACAGTGCAGACCTACAGAGGGATTTGGATAAGCTGGGTAGGTGGAGCATTAAATGGCAAGTGAGGTTTAACAAGGAGAAATGTAAGGTCATACATATGGGAAGGAAAAATGGAAGTCACCAGTACTCACTGAATGGGAAATCATTGGGGAATTCAGAGATGGAGAAGGACTTGGGCATCTTGATTGACAGCAAACTAAATTGGAGTGCCCAAAGTCAGGCCGCTGCTGTAAGGGCAAACAGGGTAATGGGATGTATCAGAAGAGGTATAGCTGCAAAGGATGAGAACATTGTTCTTCCACTGTACAAAGCACTGGTCAGACCACACTTGGAATACTGTGCTCAGTTATGGGCCCCAATATATAGAAAGGATATAAATGAGCTTGAAAAGGTACAAAGGAGGGCAACAAAATTAATAAAGGGAATGGAGGGACTGCAATACCCAGAGAGGTTGGCAAAACTAGGACTATTCAGCCTGGAAAAGAGAAGGTTGAGGGGGGACATAATAAATGTGTACAAATATGTTAGGGGACAGTATAGAGATCTTGCCCGGGATTTGTTCAAAAGGAGGGATATTACGGTAACAAGAGGGCACTCACTAAGACTGGAAGAGAAAAGGTTTCAGCACCAGCATAGGAAGGGGTTCTTTACGGTAAGAGCAGTGAGAATATGGAATTCATTGAGTGAGGAGACGGTAATGTCGGATTCACTACACCAGTTCAAGCGGGGACTGGATGCATTTCTAGATACCAGGCAGATTTCAGCATATACTTAAAAATAAAATAAAATAGTAGGTTGATACAGGGATTTATTCTGACTGCTGCTTTCAGAGTCGGGAGGGAATTTTTCCTCAGGTGAAGATTGGCCAAATCATTTGGGGTTTTTGCCCTCCTCTGGATCAACTTTAGCAATTACAGAACTAACAGGTCGAACTTGATGGACGCAAGTCTTTATTCGGCTTTACAAACTATGTTACTATGTTACTATGTTACTCCTCCAAGGGGCTTTAAAACAGTATTGATAAGCTTCTGTGACCTCCACGTCTCTTCCAAGGGGCATTAAAACCGCATGGTTAAACCACTCTGAACTCCACAGCTCTACCAAGAGGCATTGATATTGTCTTTTTATTCAACTCTAACCTCCACCACTCTTCCAAGAGACATTGATATTGTCTTTTTTCTCCACTGCGACCTCCACCACTCTTCCAAGGGGATTTGATAGTCTTTTAAATCCACTGCTACCTCCATCACTCTTCCAAGGGGCATTAAAATGGTCTTGTTAAGCTACTGTGACCTCCATGTCCCTTCCACGGGGCATTAATATTGTCTTTTTATTCCACTGCGACCTCCACCACTCTTCCAAGGGGCATTGATATTGTCTTTTTAATCCACTGCAACATCCACCACTCTTCCAAGGGACATTGATATTGTCTTTTTATTCCACTGCGACCTTCACCCCTCTTCCAAGGAACATTGATATTGTCTTTTTTTTCCACTGTAACCACCAACACTCTTCTAAGGGGCATTGATATTTTCTTTTTATTCCACTGCGACCTCCACCACTCTTCCAAGGGGCATCGATAATGTCTTTTTATTCCACTGTAACCTCCTCCAATCTTCCAAGGGGCATTGATTTTGTCTTTTTAATCCACTGCAACCTCCATCACTCTTCCAAGAAGCTTTAAAACCGTCTTGTTTAGCTACTGTGACCTCCACTTCTATTCCACGGTGCTTTAAAACCTTCTGGTTAAACCACTGTGAACTCCACAGCTCTTCCAAGGGGCATTGATATTGTATTTTTATTCCACTGTAACATCCACCACTCTTCCAAGGGGCATTGATATTGTCTTTTTATTTTACTGCGACCTCCACAACTCTTCCAAGGGGCATTAAAATTGTCTTTTTATTCCACTGCGACCTCCGCCACTCCTCCTAGGGTCATTGATATTGTCTTTTTAATCCACTGCGACCTCCACCACTCTTCCAAGGAGCATTAAAACCGTCTTGTTAAGCTACTGTGACCTCCACGTCTCTTACAAGTGGCACTAAAACCATTTGGTTAAACCACTCTGTACTCAACAGTTCTTCCAAGGGGCATTGATATTGTCTTTTTATTTCACTGTAACTTCCACCACTCTTTCAAGGGGCATTGATATTGTATTTTTATTCCACTGTGACCTCCACCACTCTTCCAAGGGGCATTAAAACCGTCTTGTTAAGCTACTGTGACCTCCAAGTCTCTTCCAAGGGGCATTAAAACCATCTGGTTAAACCGCTCTGAGCTCCACAGCTCTTCCAAGGGGCATTGACAATGTCTTTTTATTCCATTGTAACCTTCTGTACTCTTCCAAGTGCATTGATATTGTATTTTTACTCCTCTGCGACGACCACGACTCTTCCAAGGGGCATTAAAACCGTCTTGTTAAGCTACTGTGACCTCCAAGTTTCTTACACAAGGCATTGATATTGTCTTTTTATTCCACTGTAACGTCCACCACTCTTCCAAGGGGCATTGATATTGTCTTTTTATTCCATTGCGACCTCCGCCACTTTTCCAAAGGGCAATGATATTGTGTTTTTAATCCACTGCGACCTACACCACTCTTCCAAGCGGCATTGATATTGTCTTTTTTTTCCACTCTAACCTCCACCACTCTTCCAAGGGGCATTGACATTGTCTATTTATTCCACTGCGACCTCCACAACTCTTCCAAGGGGCATTAAAGCCATCTTGTTAAGCTACTGTCACTTCCATGTCTATTCCACGGGGCATTGATATTGTCTTTTTATTCCACTGTAACCTCCACCACTCTTCCAAATGGCATTGACATTGTCTTTTTATTCCACTGCGACTTCCACCTCTCTACTAAGGGGCATTGATATTGTCTTTTTAATCCACTGCGACCTCCACCACTCTTCCAAGGGGCATTAAAACAGTCTTGTTAAGCTACTGTGACCTCCTCGTCTCTTCCAAGGGGCATTAAAACCGTCTGGTTAAACCATTCTGAACTCCACATTCTCTTCCAAGGGGCATTGATATTGTCTTTTTATTCCACTGTAACCTCAAAAACTCTTCCAAGGGGCATTGATTTTGTCTTTTTATTCCACTGCGACCTCCACCACTCTTCCAATGGGCATTGTTATTGTCTTTTTAATCCCCTGCATTCTCCAACACTCTTCCAAGGGGCATTAAAACCGTCTTGTTAAGCTACTGTGACCTTCACGTCCCTTCCACGGGGCATTGATATAGTCTTTTTATTCCACTGTAACCTCCACCACTCTTCCAACAGGCATTGATATTGTCTTTTTAATCCACTGCAACCTCCATCACTCTTCCAAGAAGCATTGTAACCGTCTTGTTAAGCTACTGTGACCTCCACGTCTGTTTCACGGTGCATTAAAACTTTCTGGTTAAACCACTGTGAACTCCACAGCTCTTACAAGGGGCATTGATATTGTCTTTTTATTCCACTCTAACCTCCACCACTCTTCCAAGGGGCATGAATATTGTCTTTTTATTCCACTGTGACTTCCACTTCTCTTCCAAGGGGCAATGATATTGTCTTTTTATTCCACTGTAACCTCCACCATTCTTCCAAAGGACACTGATATTGTCTTTTTATTCCACAATAACCTCCACCACTCTTCCAAGGGGCATTGATATTGTCTTTTTAATCCACTGCGACCTCTACCACTCCTCCAAGGGGCTTTAAAACAGTCTTGATAAGCTTCTGTGACCTCCACGTCTCTTCGAAGGGGCATTAAAACTGCATGGTTAAACCACTCTGAACTCCACAGCTCTACCAAGAGGCATTGATATTGTCTTTTTATTCAACTCTAACCTCCACCACTCTTCCAAGGGGCATTGATATTGTCTTTTTTCTCCACTGCGACATCCACCACTCTTCCAAGGGGATTTGATAGTCTTTTTAATCCACTGCTACCTCCACCACTCTTCCAAGGGGCATTAAAACCGTGTTGTTAAGTTACTGTGACCTCCATGTCCTTTCCACGGGGCATTGATATCGTCTTTTTATTCCACTGCGACCTCCACCACTCTTCCAAGGGGCATTGATATTGTCTTTTTAATCCACTGCGACATCCACCATTCTTCCAAGGGACATTGATATTGTCTTTTTATTCCACTGCGACCTTCACCCCTCTTCCAAGGAACATTGATATTGTCTTTTTTTTCCACTGTAACCACCAACACTCTTCTAAGGGGCATTGATATTTTCTTTTTATTCCACTGCGACCTCCACCACTCTTCCAAGGGGCATCGATAATGTCTTTTTAATCCACTGCGACCTCCACCACTCTTCCAAGGGGCATTAAAACAGTTTTGATAAGCTACTGTGACCTCCAAGTCTCTTCCAAGGGGAATTAAAACCGTCTGGTTAAACCACTCTGAACTCCACAGCTCTTCCAAGAGGCATTGATATAGTCTTTTTATTTGACTGTAACCTCAACCAATCTTCCAAGGGGCATTAAAAGCGTCTTGTTAAGCTACTGTGACCTCCACGTCTCTTCCAAGGGGCATTAAAACCGTCAATTTAAACCACTCTGAACTCCACAGCTCTTGCAAGAGACATTGATATTGTCTTTTTATTCCACTGTAACCTCCACCACTCTTCCAAGGGGCATTGATATTGTCTCTGTTTTCCACTGCGACCTCCACCACTCTTCCAAGGGGTCTTTGATATTGTCTTTTTGATCCACTGCGACCTCCACCACTATTCCAATGGGCCATCTTGTTATGCTACTGTGACCTCCACGTCCCTTCCACGGGGCATTGATATTGTATTTTTATTCCATTGCGACCTCCACCACTCTTCCAAAAGGAATTGATATTGTATTTTTATTCCACTGTAACCTCCACATATCTTCCAAGGGGCATTGATATTGTCTTTTTATTCCACTGCGACCTCCACCACTCTTATGAGGGGCATTGATATTATCTTTTAAATTCACAACGATCTCCACCACTCTTCCAAGGGGCATTAAAACAGTCTTGTTAAGCTACGGTGACCTTCTCATCTCTTCCAAGGAGAATTAAAACCATCTGGTTAAACACGCTGAACTCCACAGCTCTTACAAGAGGCATTGATATTGTCTTTTTATTCAACTATAACATCCACCACTCTTACAAGCGGCATTGATATTGTATTTTTATTCCAGTGCGACCTCCACCACTCGTCCAAGGGGCATTGATATTGTCTTTTTAATCCACTGCGACCTCCACCACTCTTCCAAGGGGCATTGATATTGTCTCTTTAATCCACTGTGACCTCCACGTCTCTTCCAAGGGGCATTAAAACCGTCAATTTAAACCACTCTGAACTCCACAGCTCTTCCAAGGAGCACTGGTATTATCTTTTTATTCCACTCTAACCTGCAACACTCTTCCAAGGGGCATTGACATTGTCTATTTATTCCACTGCGACCTCCACCTCTCTTCCAATTGTCATTGATATTGTCTTTTTAATCCACTGTAACATCCAGCACTCTTCCAAGGGGCATTGATTTTGTCTTTTTATTCCACTACGAACTCTACCACTCTTCCAAATGTCATTGATATTGTCTTTTTAATCCACTGCAACCTCCACCACTCTTCCAAGGGGCATTAAAGCCGTCTTGTTAAGCTACTGTCACGTCCATGTCTATTCCACGGGGCATTGATATTGTCTTTTTATTCCACTGTAACCTCCACCACTCTTCCAAGGGGCATTGATTTTGTCTTTTTATTCCACTGCGACCTCCACCACTCTTCCAATGGGCATTGTTATTGTCTTTTTAATCCCCTGCAACCTCCACCACTCTTCTAAGGGGCATTAAAACCGTCTTGTTAAGCTACTGTGACCTATACGTCCCTTCCACGGGGCATTGATAGTGTCTTTTTATTCCACTGCGACCTCCACCACTCTTCCAAGGGGCATTGATATTGTCTTTTTAATCCACTGCGAACTCCAACAGTCTTCCAAGGGGAATTAAAACCATCTTGTTATGCTACTGTGACGTCGACTTAGCTTCCAAGGGGCATTAAAACCATCTGGTTAATCCACTCTGAACTCCACAGCTCTTGCAAGGGACATTTGTATTGTCTTTTTAGTCCACTCTAACCTCCACCACTCTTCCAAGAGGCATTGACATTGTCTTTTTATTCCACTGCGACCTCCACCACTCTTCCAAGGGGCATTAAAACCATATTGTTAAGCTACAGTGACCTCCACATCTCTTCCACGGGGCATTGAAATTGTCTTTTTATTCCACTGTAACCTCCACCACTCGTCCAAGGGGCATTGATATTGTCTTTTTATTCCACTCCAACCTCCACCACTCTTCCAAGGGGCATTAAAGCGGTCTTGTTAAGTTACTGTCACGTCCATGTCTATTCCACGGGGCATTGATATTGTCTTTTTATTTCACTGTATCCTCCACCACTCTTCCAAGTGGCGTTGACATTGTTTTTTTATTACGCTGCTACTTCCACCTCTCTTCTAAGGGGAATTGATATTGTCTTTTTAATCCACTGCGACCTCCATCACTCTTCCAAGTGGCATTAAAACAGTCTTGTTAAGCTACTGTGACCTCCACGTCTCATCCAAGGGGAATTAAAACTGTTTGGTTAAACCACTCTGAACTCCACAGCTCTTCCAAGGAGGATTGATATTGTCTTTTCATTCCACTGTAACCTCCACCACTCTTCCAAGGGGCATTGATTTTGTCTTTTTATTCCACTGCGACCTCCATCACTCTTCCAATAGGCAATGTTATTGTCTTTTTAATCCCCTGCAACCTCCACCACTCTTCCAAGGGGCATTAAAACCATCTTGCTAAGCTACTGTGACCTCCACGTCCCTTCCACGGGGCATTGATAGTGTCATTTTATTCCACTTCGACCTCCACCACTCTTCCAAGGGGCATTGATATTGTCTTTTTAATCCACTGCGAACTCCACCACTCTTCCAAGGGGAATTAAAACCATCTTGTTATGCTACTGTGACATCGACTTCGCTTCCAAGGAGCATTAAAATCATCTGGTTAAACCACTCTGAAATCCACAGCTCTTCCAGAGGACATTTGTATTGTCTTTTTAGTCCACTCTAACCTCCACCACTCTTCCAAGGGGCATTGACATTGTCTTTTTATTCATCTGCCACCTCCACCACTCTTCCAAGGGGCAATAAATCCATATTATTAAGCTACAGTGACCTCCACATCTCTTCCACGGGGCATTGAAATTGTCTTTTTATTCCACTGTAACCTCCACCACTCATCCAAGGGATATTGATATTGTCTTTTTAATCCACTGTGACCTCCACTACTCTTCCAAGGGGCATTGATAATGTCTTTTTATTCCACTGCGACCTCCACCACTCTTCCAAGTCTCATTGGTATTGTCTTTTTAATCCACTGCGACCTACACCACTCTTCCAAGGGGCATTAAAACCGTCTTGTTAAGCGATTGTGACCTCCACATCTCTTCCACGGGGCATTGATATTGTCTTTTTATTTAACTGTAACCTCGATCACTCTTCCAAGGGGCATTGATATTGTCTTTTTTGTTCAACTGTAACCTCCACCAATCTTCCAAGGGGCATTGATATTGTTTTTTTATTCCAATGCGACATCCACCACTCTTCCAAGAGGCATTCATATTGTCTTTTTAATCCACTGCGACCTCCACCACTCTTCCATGGGGCATTAAAACCGTCTTGTTAAGCTACTGTCACCTCAAAGTCCCTTCCAAGGGACATTAAAACCGTCAATTTAAACCACTCTGAACTCCATAGCTCTTGGAAGGGGCATTGATATTGTCTTTTTATTCCAATGTATCCTCCCGCACTCTTCCAAGGGGCATTGATATTTTCTTTTTATTCCACTGCAACTTCCACCTCTCTTCCAAGGGGCATTAAAACCGTCTTGATAAGCTACTGTGACCTCCACGTCTCTTTCACGGGGCAATGATATTGTCTTTTTATTCCACTGTAACCTCCACCACTCTTCCAAGTGGCATTGATATTGTCTTATTAATCCACTGCGACCTCCACCACTCTTCCATGGGGCATTAAAACCGTCTTATTAAGCTACTGTCACCTCCAAGTCCCTTCCAAGGGACATTAAAACCGTCAATTTAAACCACTCTGAACTCCACAGCTCTTGGAAGGGGCATTGATATTGTCTTTTTATTCCAATGTATCCTCCCGCACTCTTCCAATGTTCATTGATATTGTCTTTTTAATCCACTGCGACCTCCACCACTCTTCCAAGGGGCATTAAAACCGTCTTGTTAAGCTACTGTGACCTCCACGTCTCTTCCACAGGGCATTGTAATTGTCTTTTTATTCCTCTGTAACCTCCAACACTCTTCCAAGGGGCATTGATATTGTCTTTTTAATCCACTGCGACCTCCATCACTCTTCAAAGAAGCATTGAAACCGTCTTGTTAAGCTACTGTGACCTCCAAGTTTCTTACACAGGGCATTGATATTGTCTTTTTATTCCACTGTAACCTCCACCACTCTTCCAAGGGGCATTGATATTGTCTTTTGATTCCACTGTAACCTCCACCAATCTTGCAAGGGGCATTGATATTGTCTTTTTATTTCACTGCGACCTCCACCATTTTTCTAAGGGGCATTGATATTGTCTTTTAAATCCACAACGTTCTCCACCACTCTTGCAAGGGGCATTAAAACGGTCTTGTTAAGCTACTGTGACCTCCTCGTCTCTTCCAAGGGGCATTAAAACCGTCTGGTTAAACACTCTGAACTCCACAGCTCTTCCAAGGGGCATTAATATTGTCTTTTAATTCCACTGTGACCTCCACGTCTCTTCCAAGTGGCATTGATATTGTCTTTTTATTTAACTGGAACCTCCAACACTTTTCCAAGGGGCATTGATTTTTGTCTTTTTATTCCACTGTAACCTCCACCATTCTTCCAAGGGACATTGATATTGTATTTTTATTCCACTGTAACCTCCACCACTCTTCCAAGGGGCATTGATATTGTCTTTTTATTCCACTGTAACCTCCACCACTCTTCCAAGGGGCATTGATATTGTCTTTTTAATCCACTGCGACTTCTACCACTCCTCCAAGGGGCTTTAAATAAGTCTTGATAAGCTTCTGTGACCTCCACGTCTCTTCCAAGGGGCAATAAAACCGCATGGTTAAACCACTCTGAAGTCCACAGCTTTTCCAAGAGGCATTTATATTGTCTTTTTATTCAACTGTAACCTCCACCAATCTTCCAATGGGCATTGATATTGGTTTTTTTTCCACTGCGACCTCCACCACTCTTCGAAGTGGATTTGATAGTCTTTTTAATCCACTGCGACCTCCACCACTCTTCCAAGGGCAATTAAAACCATCTTGTTAAGCTACTGTGACCTCCACGTCCCTTCCACGCGGCATTGATATTGTCTTTTTATTCCACTGTGACCTCCACCACTCTTCCAAGGGGCATTTATATTGCCTTGTTAATCCACTGTGACCTCCACCACGCTTCCAAGGGACATTGATATTGTCTTTTTATTCCACTGCGACCTTCACCCCTCTTCCAAGGAACATTGATATTGTCTTTTTTTTCCACTGTAACCTCCACAACTCTTCTAAGGGACATTGATATTTTCTTTTTATTCCACTGCGACCTCCACCACACTTCCAAGGGGCATCGATAATGTCTTTTTAATCCACTGCGACCTCCACCACTCTTCCAAGGGGCATTAAAACCGTCTTGTTAAGCTACTGCGACCTCCACGTCTCTTCCAATGGGCATTAAAACCGTCAATTTAAACCACTCTGAGCTCCACAGCTCTTGCAAGAGGCATTGATATTGTCTTTTTATTCCACTGTATCCTCCACCACTCTTCCAAGGGGCATTGATTTTGTCTTTTTAATCAAATGCGACCTCCATCTCGCTTCCAAGAAGCATTAAAACTGTCTTGTTTAGCTACTGTGACCTCCACGTCTATTCCACGGTGCCTTAAAACCTTCTGGTTAAACCACTGTAAACTCCACAGCTCTTCCAAGGGGCAATGATATTGTCTTTTTATTCCACTGTAACCTCCACCTCTCTTCCAAGGGTCATTGATATTGTCTTTTTATTTTACTGCGACCTCCACCACTCTTCCAAGGGGCATTAATATTGTCTTTTATTCCACTGCGACCTCCACCACTCTTCCAAGGGTCATTGATATTGTCTTTTTATTCCACTGTAACCTCCACCACTCTTCCAAGGGGCATTGATATTGTCTTTTTATTCCACTGCGACCTCCACCTTTCTTCCAAGGGGCATTAAAACAATCTTGTTAAGCTACTGTGACCTCCAACTCTCTTCCACGAGGCCCTGATATTGTCTTTTTATTCCACTGCGACCTCCACATCTCTTCCAAGTGGAATTGATATTGTCTTTTTATTCCACTGCGACCTCCACCACTCTTCTAAGGGGCATTGATATTGTCTTTTTAATCCACTGCGACCTCCACCACTCTTCCAAGGGGCATTAAAACAGTTTTGTTAAGCTACTGTGACCTCCACATCTCTTCCAATGGGCATTAAAACCGTCTGCCTAAACCACTCTGAACTCCACAGCTCTTCCAAGAGGCATTGATATTGTCTTTTTATTCGACTGTAACCTCCACCACTCTTCCAAGGGGCATTAAAACCGTCTTGTTAAGCTATTGTGACCTCCACGTCTTTTCCAAGGGGCGTTAAAACCGTCAATTTAAACCACTCTGAACTCCACAGCTCTTGCAAGAGGCATTGATATTGTATTTTTATTCCACTGTAACCTCCAGCACTCTTCCAAGGTGCATTAAAACCGTCTTATTTAGCTACTGTGACCTCCACGTCTATTCCACGGTGCCTTAAAACCTTCTGGTTAAACCACTGGGAACTCCACAGCTCTTCCAAGGGGCATTGATATTGTCTTTTTATTCCACTGTAACCTCCACCACTCTTCCAAGGGGCATTGATATTGTCTTTTTATTTAACTGCGACCTCCAACACACTTCCAAGGGGCATTATTATTGTCTTTTTACTCCACTGCGACCTCCACCACTCTTCCAAGGGTCATTGATATTGTCTTTTTATTCCACTGTAACCTCCACCACTCTTCCAAGGGGCATTGATATTGTCTTTTTATTCCACTGCGACCTCCACCTCTCTTCCAAGGGGCATTAAAACCATCTTGCTAAGCTTCTGTGACCTCCAAGTCTCTTCGACGAGGCATTGATATTGTCTTTTTATTCCACTGCGACCTCCACATCTCTTCCAAGAGAAATTGATATTGTCTTTTTCGACCTCCACCACTCATCTAAGGGGCATTGATATTGTCTTTTTAATCCACTGCGACCTCCACCACTCTTCCAAGGGGCATTAAAACAGTCTTGATAAGCTACTGTGACCTCCACGTCTCTTCCAAGTGCATTAAACCATCTGGTTAAACCACTCTGTACTCCACAGCTCTTCCAAGAGGCATTGATATTGTCTTTTTATTCGACTGTCACCTCCACCACTCTTCCAAGGGGCATTGATATTGTCTCTGTTTACCACTGCGACCTCCACCACTCTTCCAAGGGGCTTTGATATTGTCTTTTTTATCCACTGCGACCTCCACCACTTTTCCAAGGGGCATTAAAACCGTCTTGTTATGCTACTGTGACCTCCACGTCCCTTCCACGGGGCATTGTTATTGTGTTTTTATTCCATTGCGACCTCCACCACTCTTCCAAGGGGCTTTAAAACCATCTTGTTAAGCTACTGTGACCTCCAAGTCTCTTCCAAGGGGCAAAAAAAACGTCTGGTTAAACCGCTCTGAGCTCCACAGCTCTTCCAAGGGTTATTGACAATGTCCTTTTATTCCTTTGTAACCTTCTGAACTCTTAAAAGTGCATTGATATTGTCTTTTCATTTTTCTGCGACGTCCACGACTCTTCCAAGGTGTATTAAAACCGTCTTGTTAAGGTACTGTAACCTCCAAGTTTCTTACACAGGCCATTGATATTGTCTTTTAATTCCACTGTAACCTCCACCACTCTTCCAAGGGGCATTGATATTGTCTTTTTATTCCACTGTAACCTCCACCAATCTTCCAAGGGGCATTGATATTGTCTTTTTATTTCACTGCGAAATCCACCACTTTTCTAAGGGGCATTGATATTGTCTTTTAAATCCACAACGATCTCCACCCCTCTTGCAAGGGGCATTAAAACAGTCTTGCTAAGCTACTGTGACCTCCTCGTCTCTTCCAAGGGGCATTAAAACCGTCTGATTAAACACTCTGAACTCCACAGCTCTTCCAAGGGGCATTAATATTGTCTTTTTATTTCACTGTGACCTCCACGTCTCTTCCAAGGGGCATTGATATTGTCTTTTTATTTAATTGAAACCTCCACCACTTTTCCAAGGGGCATTGATTTTGTCTATTTATTCCACTGTAACCTCCACCATTCTTCCCAGGGGGCATTAAAACCGTCTTGTTAAGCTATTGTGACCTCCACGTCTTTTCCAAGGGGCGTTAAAACCGTCAATTTAAACCACTCTGAACTCCACAGCTCTTGCAAGAGGCATTGATATTGTCTTTTTAATCCACTGCGACCTCAATCACTCTTCCAAGAAGCATTAAAACCGTCTTGTTTAGCTACTGTGACCTCCACGTCTATTCCACGGTGCCTTAAAACCTTCTGGTTAAACCACTGTGAACTCCACAGCTCTTCCAAGGGGCATTGATATAGTCTTTTTATTCCACTGTAATCTCCACCACTCTTCCAAGTGGCATTGATATTGTCTTTTTATTTTACTGCGACCTCAAACACTCTTCCAAGGGGCATTAATATTGTCTTTTTATTCCACTGCGAACTCCACCACTCTTCCAAGGGTCATTGATATTGTCTTTTTATTCCATTGTAACCTCCACCACTCTTCCAAGTGGCATTGATATTGTCTTTTTATTTTACTGCGACCTCAAACACTCTTCCAAGGGGCATTAATATTGTCTTTTTATTCCACTGCGACCTCCACCTCTCTTCCAAGGGGCATTAAAACTATCTTGTTAAGCTACTGTGTCCTCCAAGTCTCTTCCACGAGGCATTGATATTGTCTTTTTATTCCACTGCGACCTCCACATCTTTTCCAAGGGGAATTGATATTGTCTTTTTAATCCACTGCGACCTCCACCACTCTTCTAAGGGGCATTGATATTGTCTTTTAATTCCACTGCGACCTCCACCACTCTTCCAAGGGGCATTTAAACAGTCTTGTTAAGCTACTGTGACCTCCAGGTCCCTTCCACGGGGCATTGATATTGTCTTTTTATTCCACTGCGACCTGCACCACTCTTCCAAGGGGCATTGATATTGTCTTTTTATTCCACTACGAACTCCACCACTCTTCCAAGGGGCATTAAAACCGTCTTGTTATGCTACTGTGACGTCGACTTCTCTTCCAAGGGGATTTAAAACCTTCTGGTTAAACGAATCTGAACTCCACAGCTCTTCCAAGGGGCATTAATATTGTCTTTTTATTTCACTGTGACCTCCACGTCTCTTCCAAGGGGCATTGATATTGTCTGTGTTTTCCACTGCGACCTCCACCACTCTTCCAAGGGGCTTTGATATTGTCTTTTTAATCCACTGCGACCTCCACCACTCTTCTAAGGGGCATTGATATTGTCTTTTAATTCCACTGCGACCTCCACCACTCTTCCAAGGGGCATTGATATTGTCTGTGTTTTCCACTGCGACCTCCACCACTCTTCCAAGGGGCTTTGATATTGTCGTTTTTATCCACTGCGACCTACACCAATCTTCCAAGGAGCATTAAAACCGTCTTGTTATGCTACTGTGACCTCCACGTTCCTTCCACGGTGTATTGTTATTGTCTTTTTATTCCATTGCGACCTCCACCACTCTTCCAAGGGGCATTAAAACCATCTTGTTAAGCTACTGTGACCTCCAAGCCTCTTCCAAGGGGCAAAAAAAACGTCTGGTTAAACCTCTCTGAGCTCCACAGCTCTTCCAAGGGGCATTGACAATGTCTTTTTATTCCTTTGCATCCTTCTGCACTCTTCCAAGTGCATTGATATTGTCCTTTTATTCCTCTGCGACGTACACGACTCTTCCAAGGGGCTTTAAAACCGTCTTGTTAAGCTACTGTGACCTCCAAGTTTCTAACATAGGGCATTGATATTGTCTTTTTATTCCACTGTAACCTCCACCACTCTTCCAAGGGGCATTGATATTGTCTTTTTATTACACTGTAACCTCCACCAATCTTCCAAGGGGCATTGTTATTGTCTTTTTATTCCACTGCGACCTCCACCACTTTTCTAAGGGGCATTGATATTGTCTTTTAAATCCACAACGATCTCCACCACTCTTGCAGGGGGCATTAAAACAGTCTTGTTAAGCTACTGTGACCTCCTCGTCTCTTCCAAGGGGCATTAAAACCGTCTGGTTAAACACTCTGAACTCCACAGCTCTTACAAGAGGCATTGATATTGTCTTTTGATTCGACTGTAACATCCACCACTCTTCCAAGCGGCATTGACATTGTCTTTTTATTCCACTGCGACTTCCATCTCTCTTCTAAGGGGCATTGATATTTTCTTTTTAATCCACTGCGACCTCCACCACTCTTCCAAGGGGCATTAAAACAGTCTTGTTAAGCTACTGTGACCTCCACGTCTCTTCCAAGAGACATTAAAACCTTCTGGTTAAACCACTCTGAACTCCACAGCTCTTCCAAGGGGCATTGATATTGTCTTTTTATTCCACTGTAACCTCCACCACTCTTCCAAGGGGCATTGATTTTGTCTTTTTATTCCACTGCGACCTCCACAACTCTTCCAATGGACATTGTTATTGTATGTTTAATCCCCTGCAACCTCCGCCACTCTTCCAAGGTGCATTTAAACAGTCTTGTTAAGCTACTGTGACCTCCAGGTCCCTTCCACGGGGCATTGATATTGTCTTTTTATTCCACTGCGACCTGCACCACTCTTCCAAGGGGCATTGATATTGTCTTTTTATTCCACTACGAACTCCACCACTCTTCCAAGGGGCATTAAAACCGTCTTGTTATGCTACTGTGACGTCGACTTCTCTTCCAAGGGGATTTAAAACCTTCTGGTTAAACGAATCTGAACTCCACAGCTCTTCCAAGGGGCATTAATATTGTCTTTTTATTTCACTGTGACCTCCACGTCTCTTCCAAGGGGCATTGATATTGTCTGTGTTTTCCACTGCGACCTCCACCACTCTTCCAAGGGGCTTTGATATTGTCTTTTTAATCCACTGCGACCTCCACCACTCTTCTAAGGGGCATTGATATTGTCTTTTAATTCCACTGCGACCTCCACCACTCTTCCAAGGGGCATTGATATTGTCTGTGTTTTCCACTGCGACCTCCACCACTCTTCCAAGGGGCTTTGATATTGTCGTTTTTATCCACTGCGACCTACACCAATCTTCCAAGGGGCATTAAAACCGTCTTGTTATGCTACTGTGACCTCCACGTTCCTTCCACGGTGTATTGTTATTGTCTTTTTATTCCATTGCGACCTCCACCACTCTTCCAAGGGGCATTAAAACCATCTTGTTAAGCTACTGTGACCTCCAAGCCTCTTCCAAGGGGCAAAAAAAACGTCTGGTTAAACCTCTCTGAGCTCCACAGCTCTTCCAAGGGGCATTGACAATGTCTTTTTATTCCTTTGCATCCTTCTGCACTCTTCCAAGTGCATTGATATTGTCTTTTTATTCCTCTGCGACGTACACGACTCTTCCAAGGGGCTTTAAAACCGTCTTGTTAAGCTACTGTGACCTCCAAGTTTCTAACATAGGGCATTGATATTGTCTTTTTATTCCACTGTAACCTCCACCACTCTTCCAAGGGGCATTGATATTGTCTTTTTATTACACTGTAACCTCCACCAATCTTCCAAGGGGCATTGTTATTGTCTTTTTATTCCACTGCGACCTCCACCACTTTTCTAAGGGGCATTGATATTGTCTTTTAAATCCACAACGATCTCCACCACTCTTGCAGGGGGCATTAAAACAGTCTTGTTAAGCTACTGTGACCTCCTCGTCTCTTCCAAGGGGCATTAAAACCGTCTGGTTAAACACTCTGAACTCCACAGCTCTTACAAGAGGAATTGATATTGTCTTTTTATTCGACTGTAACATCCACCACTCTTCCAAGCGGCATTGACATTGTCTTTTTATTCCACTGCGACTTCCATCTCTCTTCTAAGGGGCATTGATATTTTCTTTTTAATCCACTGCGACCTCCACCACTCTTCCAAGGGGCATTAAAACAGTCTTGTTAAGCTACTGTGACCTCCACGTCTCTTCCAAGAGACATTAAAACCTTCTGGTTAAACCACTCTGAACTCCACAGCTCTTCCAAGGGGCATTGATATTGTCTTTTTATTCCACTGTAACCTCCACCACTCTTCCAAGGGGCATTGATTTTGTCTTTTTATTCCACTGCGACCTCCACACCTCTTCCAATGGGCATTGTTATTGTATGTTTAATCCCCTGCAACCTCCGCCACTCTTCCAAGGTGCATTTAAACAGTCTTGTTAAGCTACTGTGACCTCCAGGTCCCTTCCACGGGGCATTCATATTGTCTTTTTATTCCACTGCGACCTGCACCACTCTTCCAAGGGGCATTGATATTGTCTTTTTATTCCACTACGAACTCCACCACTCTTCCAAGGGGCATTAAAACCGTCTTGTTATGCTACTGTGACGTCGACTTCTCTTCCAAGGGGATTTAAAACCTTCTGGTTAAACGACTCTGAACTCCACAGCTCTTCCAAGGGGCATTAATATTGTCTTTTTATTTCACTGTGACCTCCACGTCTCTTCCAAGGGGCATTGATATTGTCTTTTTATTTAATTGAAACCTCCACCACTTTTCCAAGGGGCATTGATTTTGTCTATTTATTCCACAGTAACCTCCACCATTCTTCCAAGTGGCATTAAAACCGTCTTGTTAAGCTATTGTGACCTCCACGTCTTTTCCAAGGGGCGTTAAAACCGTCAATTTAAACCACTCTGAACTCCACAGCTCTTGCAAGAGGCATTGATATTGTCTTTTTAATCCACTGCGACCTCAATCACTCTTCCAAGAAGCATTAAAACCGTCTTGTTTAGCTACTGTGCCCTCCACGTCTATTCCACGGTGCCTTAAAACCTTCTGGTTAAACCACTGTGAACTCCACAGCTCTTTCAAGGGGCATTGATATAGTCTTTTTATTCCACTGTAATCTCCACCACTCTTCCAAGGGGCATTGATATTGTCTTTTTATTTTACTGCGACCTCAAACACTCTTCCAAGGGGCATTAATATTTTCTTTTTATTCCACTGCGAACTCCACCACTCTTCCAAGGGTCATTGATATTGTCTTTTTATTCCACTGTAACCTCCACCACTCTACCAAGGGGCATTGATATTGTCTTTTTCTTCCACTGCGACCTCCACCTCTCTTCCAAGGGGCATTAAAACTATCTTGTTAAGCTACTGTGACCTCCAAGTCTCTTCCACGAGGCATTCATATTTTCTTTTTATTCCACTGCGACCTGCACCACTCTTCCAAGGGGCATTGATATTGTCTTTTTATTCCACTACGAACTCCACCAGTCTTCCAAGGAGCATTAAAACCGTCTTGTTATGCTACTGTGACGTCGACTTCTCTTCCAAGGGGATTTAAAACCTTCTGGTTAAACGACTCTGAACTCCACAGCTCTTCCAAGGGGCATTAATATTGTCTTTTTATTTCACTGTGACCTCCACGTCTCTTCCAAGGGGCATTGATATTGTCTTTTTATTTAATTGAAACCTCCACCACTTTTCCAAGGGGCATTGATTTTGTCTATTTATTCCACTGTAACCTCCACCATTCTTCCAAGGGGCGTTAAAACCGTCAATTTAAACCACTCTGAACTCCACAGCTCTTGCAAGAGGCATTGATATTGTCTTTTTAATCCACTGCGACCTCAATCACTCTTCCAAGAAGCATTAAAACCGTCTTGTTTAGCTACTGTGACCTCCACGTCTATTCCACGGTGCCTTAAAACCTTCTGGTTAAACCACTGTGAACTCCACAGCTCTTTCAAGGGGCATTGATATTGTCTTTTTATTCCACTGCGAACTCCACCACTCTTCCAAGGGTCATTGATATTGTCTTTTTATTCCACTGTAACCTCCACCACTCTACCAAGGGGCATTGATATTGTCTTTTTCTTCCACTGCGACCTCCACCTCTCTTCCAAGGGGCATTAAAACTATCTTGTTAAGCTACTGTGACCTCCAAGTCTCTTCCACGAGGCATTGATATTGTCTTTTTATTCCACTGCGACCTCCACATCTTTTCCAAGGGGAATTGATATTGTCTTTTTATTCCACTGCGACCTCCACCACTCTTCTAAGGGGCATTGATATTGTCTTTTTATTCCACTGCGACCTCCACCACTCTTCCAAGGTGCATTGATATTGTCTGTGTTTTCCACTGCGACCTCCACCACTCTTCCAAGGGGCTTTGATATTGTCGTTTTTATCCACTGCGACCTACACCAATCTTCCAAGGGGCATTAAAACCGTCTTGTTATGCTACTGTAACCTCCACGTTCCTTCCACGGTGTATTGTTATTGTCTTTTTATTCCATTGCGACCTCCACCACTCTTCCAAGGGGCATTAAAACCATCTTGTTAAGCTACTGTGAACTCCAAGCCTCTTCCAAGGGGCAAAAAAAACATCTGGTTAAACCTCTCTGAGCTCCACAGCTCTTCCAAGGGGCATTGACAATGTCTTTTTATTCCTTTGCATCCTTCTGCACTCTTCCAAGTGCATTGATATTGTCTTTTTATTCCTCTGCGACGTACACGACTCTTCCAAGGGGCTTTAAAACCGTCTTGTTAAGCTACTGTGACCTCCAAGTTTCTAACACAGGGCATTGATATTGTCTTTTTATTCCACTGTAACCTCCACCACTCTTCCAAGGGGCATTGATATTGTCTTTTTATTACACTGTAACCTCCACCAATCATCCAAGGGGCATTGTTATTGTCTTTTTATTTCACTGAAACCTCCACCACTTTTCTAAGGATCATTGATATTTTCTTTTAAATCCACAACGATCTCCACCAGTCTTGCAGGGGGCATTAAAACAGTCTTGTTAAGCTACTGTGACCTCCTCGTCTCTTCCAAGGGGCATTAAAACCGTCTGGTTAAACACTCTGAACTCCATAGCTCTTACAAGAGGCATTGATATTGTCTTTTTATTCGACTGTAACATCCACCACTCTTCCAAGCGGCATTGACATTGTCTTTTTATTCCACTGCGACTTCCATCTCTCTTCTAAGGGGCATTGATATTTTCTTTTTAATCCACTGCGACCTCCACCACTCTTCCAAGGGGCATTAAAACAGTCTTGTTAAGCTACTGTGACCTCCACGTCTCTTCCAAGAGACATTAAAACCTTCTGGTTAAACCATTCTGAACTCCACAGCTCTTCCAAGGGGCATTGATATTGTCTTTTTATTCCACTGTAACCTCCACCACTCTTCCAAGGGGCATTGATTTTGTCTTTTTATTCCACTGCGACCTCCACAACTCTTCCAATGGGCATTGTTATTGTATGTTTAATCCCCTGCAACCTCCGCCACTCTTCCAAGGTGCATTTAAACAGTCTTGTTAAGCTACTGTGACCTCCAGGTCCCTTCCACGGGGCATTGATATTGTCTTTTTATTCCACTGCGACCTGCACCACTCTTCCAAGGGGCATTGATATTGTCTTTTTATTCCACTACGAACTCCACCACTCTTCCAAGGGGCATTAAAACCGTCTTGTTATGCTACTGTGACGTCGACTTCTCTTCCAAGGGGATTTAAAACCTTCTGGTTAAACGAATCTGAACTCCACAGCTCTTCCAAGGGGCATTAATATTGTCTTTTTATTTCACTGTGACCTCCACGTCTCTTCCAAGGGGCATTGATATTGTCTGTGTTTTCCACTGCGACCTCCACCACTCTTCCAAGGGGCTTTGATATTGTCTTTTTAATCCACTGCGACCTCCACCACTCTTCTAAGGGGCATTGATATTGTCTTTTAATTCCACTGCGACCTCCACCACTCTTCCAAGGGGCATTGATATTGTCTGTGTTTTCCACTGCGACCTCCACCACTCTTCCAAGGGGCTTTGATATTGTCGTTTTTATCCACTGCGACCTACACCAATCTTCCAAGGGGCATTAAAACCGTCTTGTTATGCTACTGTGACCTTCACTTTCCTTCCACGGTGTATTGTTATTGTCTTTTTATTCCATTGCGACCTCCACCACTCTTCCAAGGGGCATTAAAACCATCTTGTTAAGCTACTGTGACCTCCAAACCTCTTCCAAGGGGCAAAAAAAACGTCTGGTTAAACCTCTCTGAGCTCCACAGCTCTTCCAAGGGGCATTGACATTGTCTTTTTATTCATTTGCATCCTTCTGCACTCTTCCAAGTGCATTGATATTGTCTTTTTATTCCTCTGCGACGTACACGACTCTTCCAAGGGGCTTTAAAACCGTCTTGTTAAGCTACTGTGACCTCCAAGTTTCTAACATAGGGCATTGATATTGTCTTTTTATTACACTGTAACCTCCACCAATCTTCCAAGAGGCATTGTTATTGTCTCTTTATTCCACTGCGACCTCCACCACTTTTCTAAGGGGCATTGATATTGTCTTTTAAATCCACAACGATCTCCATCACTCTTGCAGGGGGCATTAAAACAGTCTTGTTAAGCTACTGTGACCTCCTCGTCTCTTCCAAGGGGCATTAAAACCGTCTGGTTAAACACTCTGAACTCCACAGCTCTTACAAGAGGCATTGATATTGTCTTTTTATTCGACTGTAACATCCACCACTCTTCCAAGCGGCATTGACATTGTCTTTTTATTCCACTGCGACTTCCATCTCTCTTCTAAGGGGCATTGATATTTTCTTTTTAATCCACTGCGACCTCCACCACTCTTCCAAGGGGCATTAAAACAGTCTTGTTAAGCTACTGTGACCTCCACGTCTCTTCCAAGAGACATTAAAACCTTCTGGTTAAACCACTCTGAACTCCACAGCTCTTCCAAGGGGCATTGATATTGTCTTTTTATTCCACTGTAACCTCCACCACTCTTCCAAGGGGCATTGATTTTGTCTTTTTATTCCACTGCGACCTCCACACCTCTTCCAATGGGCATTGTTATTGTATGTTTAATCCCCTGCAACCTCCGCCACTCTTCCAAGGTGCATTTAAACAGTCTTGTTAAGCTACTGTGACCTCCAGGTCCCTTCCACGGGGCATTCATATTGTCTTTTTATTCCACTGCGACCTGCACCACTCTTCCAAGGGGCATTGATATTGTCTTTTTATTCCACTACGAACTCCACCACTCTTCCAAGGGGCATTAAAACCGTCTTGTTATGCTACTGTGACGTCGACTTCTCTTCCAAGGGGATTTAAAACCTTCTGGTTAAACGACTCTGAACTCCACAGCTCTTCCAAGGGGCATTAATATTGTCTTTTTATTTCACTGTGACCTCCACGTCTCTTCCAAGGGGCATTGATATTGTCTTTTTATTTAATTGAAACCTCCACCACTTTTCCAAGGGGCATTGATTTTGTCTATTTATTCCACTGTAACCTCCACCATTCTTCCAAGTGGCATTAAAACCGTCTTGTTAAGCTATTGTGACCTCCACGTCTTTTCCAAGGGGGCGTTAAAACCGTCAATTTAAACCACTCTGAACTCCAAAGCTCTTGCAAGAGGCATTGATATTGTCTTTTTAATCCACTGCGACCTCAATCACTCTTCCAAGAAGCATTAAAACCGTCTTGTTTAGCTACTGTGACCTCCACGTCTATTCCACGGTGCCTTAAAACCTTCTGGTTAAACCACTGTGAACTCCACAGCTCTTTCAAGGGGCATTGATATAGTCTTTTTATTCCACTGTAATCTCCACCACTCTTCCAAGGGGCATTGATATTGTCTTTTTATTTTACTGCGACCTCAAACACTCTTCCAAGGGGCATTAATATTGTCTTTTTATTCCACTGCGAACTCCACCACTCTTCCAAGGGTCATTGATATTGTCTTTTTATTCCACTGTAACCTCCACCACTCTACCAAGGGGCATTGATATTGACTTTTTCTTCCACTGCGACCTCCACCTCTCTTCCAAGGGGCATTAAAACTATCTTGTTAAGCTACTGTGACCTCCAAGTCTCTTCCACGAGGCATTGATATTGTCTTTTTATTCCACTGCGACCTCCACATCTTTTCCAAGGGGAATTGATATTGTCTTTTTATTCCACTGCGACCTCCACCACTCTTCTAAGGGGCATTGATATTGTCTTTTTATTCCACTGCGACCTCCACCACTCTTCCAAGGGGCATTGATATTGTCTGTGTTTTCCACTGCGACCTCCACCACTCTTCCAAGGGGCTTTGATATTGTCGTTTTTATCCACTGCGACCTACACCAATCTTCCAAGGGGCATTAAAACCGTCTTGTTATGCTACTGTAACCTCCACGTTCCTTCCACGGTGTATTGTTATTGTCTTTTTATTCCATTGCGACCTCCACCACTCTTCCAAGGGGCATTAAAACCATCTTGTTAAGCTACTGTGAACTCCAAGCCTCTTCCAAGGGGCAAAAAAAACGTCTGGTTAAACCTCTCTGAGCTCCACAGCTCTTCCAAGGGGCATTGATAATGTCTTTTTATTCCTTTGCATCCTTCTGCACTCTTCCAAGTGCATTGATATTGTCTTTTTATTCCTCTGCGACGTACACGACTCTTCCAAGGGGCTTTAAAACCGTCTTGTTAAGCTACTGTGACCTCCAAGTTTCTAACACAGGGCATTGATATTGTCTTTTTATTCCACTGTAACCTCCACCACTCTTCCAAGGGGCATTGATATTGTCTTTTTATTACACTGTAACCTCCACCAATCATCCAAGGGGCATTGTTATTGTCTTTTTATTTCACTGCGACCTCCACCACTTTTCTAAGGATCATTGATATTTTCTTTTAAATCCACAACGATCTCCACCAGTCTTGCAGGGGGCATTAAAACAGTCTTGTTAAGCTACTGTGACCTCCTCGTCTCTTCCAAGGGGCATTAAAACCGTCTGGTTAAACACTCTGAACTCCATAGCTCTTACAAGAGGCATTGATATTGTCTTTTTATTCGACTGTAACATCCACCACTCTTCCAAGCGGCATTGACATTGTCTTTTTATTCCACTGCGACTTCCATCTCTCTTCTAAGGGGCATTGATATTTTCTTTTTAATCCACTGCGACCTCCACCACTCTTCCAAGGGGCATTAAAACAGTCTTGTTAAGCTACTGTGACCTCCACGTCTCTTCCAAGAGACATTAAAACCTTCTGGTTAAACCATTCTGAACTCCACAGCTCTTCCAAGGGGCATTGATATTGTCTTTTTATTCCACTGTAACCTCCACCACTCTTCCAAGGGGCATTGATTTTGTCTTTTTATTCCACTGCGACCTCCACAACTCTTCCAATGGGCATTGTTATTGTATGTTTAATCCCCTGCAACCTCCGCCACTCTTCCAAGGTGCATTTAAACAGTCTTGTTAAGCTACTGTGACCTCCAGGTCCCTTCCACGGGGCATTGATATTGTCTTTTTATTCCACTGCGACCTGCACCACTCTTCCAAGGGGCATTGATATTGTCTTTTTATTCCACTACGAACTCCACCACTCTTCCAAGGGGCATTAAAACCGTCTTGTTATGCTACTGTGACGTCGACTTCTCTTCCAAGGGGATTTAAAACCTTCTGGTTAAACGAATCTGAACTCCACAGCTCTTCCAAGGGGCATTAATATTGTCTTTTTATTTCACTGTGACCTCCACGTCTCTTCCAAGGGGCATTGATATTGTCTGTGTTTTCCACTGCGACCTCCACCACTCTTCCAAGGGGCTTTGATATTGTCTTTTTAATCCACTGCGACCTCCACCACTCTTCTAAGGGGCATTGATATTGTCTTTTAATTCCACTGCGACCTCCACCACTCTTCCAAGGGGCATTGATATTGTCTGTGTTTTCCACTGCGACCTCCACCACTCTTCCAAGGGGCTTTGATATTGTCGTTTTTATCCACTGCGACCTACACCAATCTTCCAAGGGGCATTAAAACCGTCTTGTTATGCTACTGTGACCTTCACTTTCCTTCCACGGTGTATTGTTATTGTCTTTTTATTCCATTGCGACCTCCACCACTCTTCCAAGGGGCATTAAAACCATCTTGTTAAGCTACTGTGACCTCCAAACCTCTTCCAAGGGGCAAAAAAAACGTCTGGTTAAACCTCTCTGAGCTCCACAGCTCTTCCAAGGGGCATTGACATTGTCTTTTTATTCATTTGCATCCTTCTGCACTCTTCCAAGTGCATTGATATTGTCTTTTTATTCCTCTGCGACGTACACGACTCTTCCAAGGGGCTTTAAAACCGTCTTGTTAAGCTACTGTGACCTCCAAGTTTCTAACATAGGGCATTGATATTGTCTTTTTATTACACTGTAACCTCCACCAATCTTCCAAGAGGCATTGTTATTGTCTCTTTATTCCACTGCGACCTCCACCACTTTTCTAAGGGGCATTGATATTGTCTTTTAAATCCACAACGATCTCCATCACTCTTGCAGGGGGCATTAAAACAGTCTTGTTAAGCTACTGTGACCTCCTCGTCTCTTCCAAGGGGCATTAAAACCGTCTGGTTAAACACTCTGAACTCCACAGCTCTTACAAGAGGCATTGATATTGTCTTTTTATTCGACTGTAACATCCACCACTCTTCCAAGCGGCATTGACATTGTCTTTTTATTCCACTGCGACTTCCATCTCTCTTCTAAGGGGCATTGATATTTTCTTTTTAATCCACTGCGACCTCCACCACTCTTCCAAGGGGCATTAAAACAGTCTTGTTAAGCTACTGTGACCTCCACGTCTCTTCCAAGAGACATTAAAACCTTCTGGTTAAACCACTCTGAACTCCACAGCTCTTCCAAGGGGCATTGATATTGTCTTTTTATTCCACTGTAACCTCCACCACTCTTCCAAGGGGCATTGATTTTGTCTTTTTATTCCACTGCGACCTCCACACCTCTTCCAATGGGCATTGTTATTGTATGTTTAATCCCCTGCAACCTCCGCCACTCTTCCAAGGTGCATTTAAACAGTCTTGTTAAGCTACTGTGACCTCCAGGTCCCTTCCACGGGGCATTCATATTGTCTTTTTATTCCACTGCGACCTGCACCACTCTTCCAAGGGGCATTGATATTGTCTTTTTATTCCACTACGAACTCCACCACTCTTCCAAGGGGCATTAAAACCGTCTTGTTATGCTACTGTGACGTCGACTTCTCTTCCAAGGGGATTTAAAACCTTCTGGTTAAACGACTCTGAACTCCACAGCTCTTCCAAGGGGCATTAATATTGTCTTTTTATTTCACTGTGACCTCCACGTCTCTTCCAAGGGGCATTGATATTGTCTTTTTATTTAATTGAAACCTCCACCACTTTTCCAAGGGGCATTGATTTTGTCTATTTATTCCACTGTAACCTCCACCATTCTTCCAAGTGGCATTAAAACCGTCTTGTTAAGCTATTGTGACCTCCACGTCTTTTCCAAGGGGGCGTTAAAACCGTCAATTTAAACCACTCTGAACTCCAAAGCTCTTGCAAGAGGCATTGATATTGTCTTTTTAATCCACTGCGACCTCAATCACTCTTCCAAGAAGCATTAAAACCGTCTTGTTTAGCTACTGTGACCTCCACGTCTATTCCACGGTGCCTTAAAACCTTCTGGTTAAACCACTGTGAACTCCACAGCTCTTTCAAGGGGCATTGATATAGTCTTTTTATTCCACTGTAATCTCCACCACTCTTCCAAGGGGCATTGATATTGTCTTTTTATTTTACTGCGACCTCAAACACTCTTCCAAGGGGCATTAATATTGTCTTTTTATTCCACTGCGAACTCCACCACTCTTCCAAGGGTCATTGATATTGTCTTTTTATTCCACTGTAACCTCCACCACTCTACCAAGGGGCATTGATATTGACTTTTTCTTCCACTGCGACCTCCACCTCTCTTCCAAGGGGCATTAAAACTATCTTGTTAAGCTACTGTGACCTCCAAGTCTCTTCCACGAGGCATTGATATTGTCTTTTTATTCCACTGCGACCTCCACATCTTTTCCAAGGGGAATTGATATTGTCTTTTTATTCCACTGCGACCTCCACCACTCTTCTAAGGGGCATTGATATTGTCTTTTTATTCCACTGCGACCTCCACCACTCTTCCAAGGGGCATTGATATTGTCTGTGTTTTCCACTGCGACCTCCACCACTCTTCCAAGGGGCTTTGATATTGTCGTTTTTATCCACTGCGACCTACACCAATCTTCCAAGGGGCATTAAAACCGTCTTGTTATGCTACTGTAACCTCCACGTTCCTTCCACGGTGTATTGTTATTGTCTTTTTATTCCATTGCGACCTCCACCACTCTTCCAAGGGGCATTAAAACCATCTTGTTAAGCTACTGTGAACTCCAAGCCTCTTCCAAGGGGCAAAAAAAACGTCTGGTTAAACCTCTCTGAGCTCCACAGCTCTTCCAAGGGGCATTGATAATGTCTTTTTATTCCTTTGCATCCTTCTGCACTCTTCCAAGTGCATTGATATTGTCTTTTTATTCCTCTGCGACGTACACGACTCTTCCAAGGGGCTTTAAAACCGTCTTGTTAAGCTACTGTGACCTCCAAGTTTCTAACACAGGGCATTGATATTGTCTTTTTATTCCACTGTAACCTCCACCACTCTTCCAAGGGGCATTGATATTGTCTTTTTATTACACTGTAACCTCCACCAATCATCCAAGGGGCATTGTTATTGTCTTTTTATTTCACTGCGACCTCCACCACTTTTCTAAGGATCATTGATATTGTCTTTTAAATCCACAACGATCTCCACCAGTCTTGCAGGGGGCACTAAAACAGTCTTGTTAAGCTACTGTGACCTCCTCGTCTCTTCCAAGGGGCATTAAAACCGTCTGGTTAAACACTCTGAACTCCACAGCTCTTACAAGAGGCATTGATATTGTCTTTTTATTCGACTGTAACATCCACCACTCTTCCAAGCGGCATTGACATTGTCTTTTTATTCCACTGCGACTTCCATCTCTCTTCTAAGGGGCATTGATATTTTCTTTTTAATCCACTGCGACCTCCACCACTCTTCCAAGGGGCATTAAAACAGTCTTGTTAAGCTACTGTGACCTCCACGTCTCTTCCAAGAGACATTAAAACCTTCTGGTTAAACCACTCTGAACTCCACAGCTCTTCCAAGGGGCATTGATATTGTCTTTTTATTCCACTGTAAATTCCACCACTCTTCCAAGGGGCATTGATTTTGTCTTTTTATTCCACTGCGACCTCCACACCTCTTCCAATGGGCATTGTTATTGTATGTTTAATCCCCTGCAACCTCCGCCACTCTTCCAAGGTGCATTTAAACAGTCTTGTTAAGCTACTGTGACCTCCAGGTCCCTTCCACGGGGCATTGATATTGTCTTTTTATTCCACTGCGACCTGCACCACTCTTCCAAGGGGCATTGATATTGTCTTTTTATTCCACTACGAACTCCACCACTCTTCCAAGGGGCATTAAAACCGTCTTGTTATGCTACTGTGACGTCGACTTCTCTTCCAAGGGGCATTAAAACCTTCTGGTTAAACGACTCTGAACTCCACAGCTCTTCCAAAGGGCATTTGTATTGTCTTTTTATTCCACTCTAACCTCTGCCACTCTTCCAAGGGGCATTAAAACCATATTGTTAAGCTACATTGACCTCCGCATCTCTTCCAAGGGGCATTAAAACCGTCTTGTTAAGTTACTGTTACCTCCATGTCTCTTCCAAGGAGCGTTAAAACCGTCTGGGTTATACCGCTCTGAACTCCACAGCTCTTCCAAGGGGCATTATTATTGTCTTTTTATTCCATTCTAACCTCCACCACTCTTCCAGGGGGCTTTGATATTGTCTTTTTATTCCACTGCGACCTCCACCAGTCCTCCAAGAGGCATTAAAACCATCTTGCTAAGCTACTGTGACCTCCAAGTCTCTTCCACAGGGCATAGAAATTGTCTTTTTATTCCACTGTAACCTGCACCACTCGTTCAAGGGGCATTGATATTGTCTTTTTATTCCACTGCGACCTCCACCACTCTTCCAAGGGGCATTGATAATGTCTTTTTATTCCACTGCGACCTCCACCACTCTTCCAAGGCTCATTGATATTGTCTTTTTAATCCACTCCGACCTCTACCACTCTTCCAAGGAGCATTAAAACCGTCTTGTTAAGCTATTGTGACCTCCACATCTCTTCCACGGGGCATTGATATTGTCTTTTTATTTAACTATAACCTCCACCACTGTTCCAGGGGGCATTGATATTGTCTTTTTATTCCACTGTAACCTCCATCACTCTTCCAAGGGTCATTGATATTGTCTTTTTATTCAACTGTAACCTCCACCACTCTTCCAAGGGGCATTGATATTGTCTTTTTATTCCAGTGCGACCACCACCACTCTTTCAAGGGGAATTCATAATGTCTTTTTAATCCACTGCGACCTCCTCCACTCTTCCAAGGGGCATTAAAACCGTCTTGTTAAGCTACTGTCACCTCCACGTCCCTTCCAAGGGGCATTAAATCCGTCAATTTAAACCACTCTGAACTCCACAGCTCTTGCAAGAGGCATTGATATTGTCTTTTTACTCCACTGTAACCTCAAGCACTCTTCCAAGGGGCATTGATATTGTCTTTTATTTAATTGAAACCTCCACCACTTTTCCAAGGGGCATTGATTTTGTCTATTTATTCCACTGTAACCTCCACCATTCTTCCAAGGGACATTGATATTGTCTTTTTATTCCACTGTAACCTCCACCACTCTTCCAAGGGGCATTGATATTGTCTTTTTATTTTACTGCGACCTCCACCACTCTTCCAATTGTCATTAATATTGTCTTTTTACTCCACTGCGACCACCACCACTCTTCCAAGGGTCATTTATATTGTCTTTTTATTCCAATGTAACCTCCACCACTCTTCCATGGGGCATTGATATTGTCTTTTTATTCCACTGCGACCTCCACCTCTCTTCCAAGGGGCATTAAAACAATCTTGTTAAGCTACTGTGATCTCCAAGTCTCTTCCACGAGACACTGATATTGTCTTTTTACTCCACTGCGACCTCCACATCTCTTCCAAGTGGAATTGATATTGTCTTTTTATTCCACTGCGACCTCCACCACTCTTCTACGGGGCATTGATATTGTCTTTTTAATCCACTCCGACCTCCACCACTCTTCCAAGGGGCATTAAAACAGTTTTGCTAAGCTACTGTGACCTCCACGTCTCTTCCAATGGGCATTAAAACCGTCTGGTTAAACCACTCTGAACTCCACAGCTCTTCCAAGAGGCATTGTTATTGTCTTTTTATTCGACTGTAACCTCCACCACTCTTCCAAGGGGCATTAAAACCATCTTGTTAAGCTACTGTGACCTCCACGTCTTTTCCAATGGGCATTAAAACTGTCAATTTAAACCACTCTGAACTCCACAGCTCTTGCAAGAGGCATTGATATTGTCTTTTTATTCCACAGTAACCTCCACCACTCTTCCAAGGGGCATTGATTTTGTCTTTTTAATCCACTGCGACCTCAATCACTCTTCCAAGAAGCATTACAACCGTCTTGTTTAGCTACTGTGACCTCCACGTCTATTCCACGGTGCCTTAAAACTTTCTGGTTAAACAACTGTGAACTCCACAGCTCTTCCAAGGGGCATTGATATAGTCTTTTTATTCCACTGTAACCTCCACCACTCTTCCAAGGGGCATTGATATTGTCTTTTTATTTTCTGCGACCTCAAACACTCTTCCAAGGGGCATTAATATTGTATTTTTATTCCACTGCGAACTCCACCACTCTTCCAAGGGTCATTGATATTGTCTTTTTATTCCACTGTAACCTCCTCCTCTCTTCCAAGGGGCATTAAAACTATCTTGTTAAGCTACTGTGACCTCCAAGTCTCTTCCACGATGCATTGATATTGTCTTTTTATTCCACTGCGACCTCCATATCTTTTCCAAGTGGAATTGATATTGTCTTTTTATTCCACTGCGACCTCCACCACTCTTCTAAGGGGCATTGATATTGTCTTTTTATTCCACTGCGACCTCCACCACTCTTCCAAGGGGCATTGATATTGTCTGTGTTTTCCACTGCGACCTCCACCACTCTTCCAAGGGTCTTTGATATTGTCGTTTTTATACACTGCGACCTACACAAATCTTCCAAGGGGCATTAAAACCGTCTTGTTATGCTACTGTGACCTCCACGTTCCTTCCACGGTGCATTGTTATTGTCTTTTTATTCCATTGCGACCTCCACCACTCTTCCAAGGGGCATTAAAACCATCTTGTTAAGCTACTGTGACCTCCAAGCCTCTTCCAAGGGGCAAAAAAAACGCCTGATTAATCCGCTCTGAGCTCCACAGCTCTTCCAAGGTGCATTGATATTGTCTTTTTATTCCTCTGCCAATTACACGACTCTTCCAAGGGGCTTTAAAACCATCTTGTTAAGCTACTGTGATCTCCAAGTTTCTAACACAGGGCATTGATATTGTCTTTTTATTCCACTGTAACCTCCACCACTCTTCCAAGGGGCATTGATATTGTCTTTTTATTACACTGTAACCTCCACCAATCTTCCAAGGAGCATTGATATTGACTTTTTATTCCACTGCGACCTCCACCACTTTTCTAAGGGGCATTGATATTGTCTTTTAAATCCACAACGATCTCCACCACTCTTGCAAGGGGCATTAAAACAGTCTTGTTAAGCTACTGTGACCTCCTCGTCTCTTCCAAGGGGCATTAAAACCGTCTGGTTAAACACTCTGAACTCCACAGCTCTTACAAGAGGCATTGATATTGTCTTTTTATTCGACTGTAACATCCACCACTCTTCCAAGGGGCATTGACATTGTCTTTTTATCCACTGCGACTTCCATCTCTCTTCTAAGTGGCATTGATATTGTCTTTTTAATCCACTGCGACCTCCACCACTCTTCCAAGGGGCATTAAAACAGTCTTGTTAAGCTACTGTGACCTCCACGTCTCTTCCAAGAGACATTAAAACCTTCTGGTTAAACCACTCTGAACTCCACAGCTCTTCCAAGGGGCATTGATATTGTCTTTTTATTCCACTGTAACCTCCACCACTCTTCCAAGGGGCATTGATTTTGTCTTTTTATTCCACTGCGACCTCCACCACTCTTCCAATGGGCATTGTTATTGTATGTTTAATCCCCTGCAACCTCCGCCACTCTTCCAAGGTGCATTTAAACAGTCTTGTTAAGCTACTGTGACCTCCAGGTCCCTTCCACGGGGCATTGATATTGTCTTTTTATTCCACTGCGACCTGCACCACTCTTCCAAGGGGCATTGATATTTTCTTTTTATTCCACTACGAACTCAACCACTCTTCCAAGGGGCATTAAAACCGTCTTCTTATGCTACTGTGACGTCGAGTTCTCTTCCAACGGGCATTAAAACCTTCTGGTTAAACCACTCTGAACTCCACAGCTCTTCCAAAGGGCATATGTATTGTCTTTTTATTCCACTCTAACCTCTGTCACTCTTCCAAGGGGCATTAAAACCATATTGTTAAGCTACAGTGACCTCCGCATCTCTTCCACGGGGCATTGATATTGTCTTTTCATTTCACTGTAACCTCCACCAATCTTCCAAGGGGCATTGATATTGTTTTTTTATTCCACTGCGACCTCCACCACTCTTCCAAGGGGCATTAAAACCGTCTTGTTAAGTTACTGTTACCTCCATGTCTCTTCCAAGGAGCGTTAAAGCACTCTGGTTATACCGCTCTGAACTCCACAGCTCTTCCAAGGGGCATTGATATTGTCTTTTTATTCATCTCTAACCTTCAACACTCTTCCAGGGGGCTTTGATATTGTCTTTTTATTCCACTGCGACCTCCACCAGTCCTCCAAGAGGCATTAAAACCGTCTTGCTAAGCTACTGTGACCTCCACGTCTCTTCCACAGGGCATTGAAATTGTCTTTTTATTCCACTGTAACCTCCACCACTCGTTCAAGGGGCATTGATATTGTCTTTTTATTCCACTGCGACCTCCACCACTCTTCCAAGGGGCATTGATAATGTCTTTTTAATCCACTCCGACCTCTACCACTCTTCCAAGGGGCATTAAAACCGCCTTGTTAAGCTATTGTGGCCTCCACATCTCTTCCACGGGGCATTGATATTGTCTTTTTATTTAACTGTAACCTCCACCACTGTTCCAAGGGGCATTGATATTGTCTTTTTATTCCACTGTAACCTCCATCACTCTTCCAAGGGTCATTGATATTGTCTTTTTATTCAACTGTAACCTCCACCACTCTTCCAAGGGGCATTGATATTGTCTTTTTATTCCACTGCGAACTCCACCACTCTTTCAAGGGGCATTCATATTGTCTTTTTAATCCACTGCGACCTCCTCCACTCTTCCAAGGGGCATTAAAACCGTCTTGTTAAGCTACTGTCACCTCCACGTCCCTTCCAAGGGGCATTAAATCCGTCAATTTACACCACTCTGAACTCCACAGCTCTTGCAAGGGGCATTGATATTGTCTTTTTATTCCAATGTAACCTCAAGCACTCTTCTAAGGGGCATTGATATTGTCTTTTTATTCCACTGCAACTTCCACCTCTCTTCCAAGGGGCATTAAAACCGTCTTGTTAAGCTATTGTGACCTCCACATCCCTTCCAAGGTGCATTAAAACCGTCAATATAACCACTCTGAACTCCACAGCTCTTGAAAGAGGCATTGATATTGTCTTTTTACTCCACTGCAACTTACAGCACTCTTTCAATGGGCATTGATATTGTCTTTTTATTCCACTACGACTTCCACCACTCTCCCAAGGTGCATTAAAAACATCTTGTTAAGCTACTGTAACGTCCATGTCTATTCCAAGCGGCATTGATATTGTCTTTTTATTCCACTGTAACCTCCATCACTCTTCCAAGGGTCATTGATATTGTCTTTTTATTCAACTGTAACCTCCACCACTCTTCCAAGGGGCATTGATATTGTCTTTTTATTCCACTGCGACCTCCACCACTCTTTCAAGGGGCATTCATATTGTCTTTTTATTCCACTGCGACCTCCTCCACTCTTCCAACGGGCATAAAAACCGTCTTCTTAAGATACTGTCACCTCCATGTCCCTTCCAAGGGGCATTAAAACCGTTAACTTAAACCACTCTGAACTCCACAGCTCTTGCAAGGGGCATAGATATTGTCTTTTTATTCCAATGTAACCTCAAGCACTCTTCCAAGGGGCATTGATATTGTCTTTTTATTCCACTGCAACTTCCACCTCTCTTCCAAAAGGCATTACAACCGTCTTGTTAAGCTATTGTGACCTCCACATCCCTTCCAAGGTGCATTAAAACCGTCAATATAACCACTCTGAACTCCACAGCTCTTGCAAGAGGCATTGATATTGTCTTTTTACTCCACTGTAACCTACAGCACTCTTTCAAGGGGCATTGATATTGTCTTTTTATTCCACTACGACTTCCACCACTCTTCCAAGGTGCATTAAAAACATCTTGTTAAGCTACTGTAACGTCCATGTCTATTCCACGGGGCATTGATATTGTCTTTTTATTCCACTATATCCTCCACCACTCTTCCAAGGGATATTGATATTGTCTTTTTATTCCAATGTAACCTCAAGCACTCTTACAAGGGGCATTGATATGGTCTTTTTATTCCTCTGTAACCTACACCATCCTTCCAAGGGGTATTGATATTGTCTTTTTAATGTACTGCGACCTCCACCACTCTTCCAAGGGGCATTAGGACAATCTGGTTAAACCACTCTGAACTCCATAGCTCTTTCAAGAGGCATTGATATTGTCTTTTTATTTCACTGTAACCTCCATCACTCTTTCAATGGGCAGTGATATTGTCTTTTTATTCCACTGCGACGTCCACTACTCTTCCAAGGTGCATTAAAACTGTCTTGTTAAGCTACTGTGACCTCCACGTGTCTTCCAAGGGGTATTAAAACCATCTGTTTAATCCACTCTGAACTTCACATCTCTACCAAGGGGCATTGGTATTGTCTTTTTATTCCACTCTAACCTCCCAAACTCTTCCAAGGGGCATTGACATTGTCTTTTTATTCCACTGCGACCTCCATCATTATTCCAAGAGGCATTGATATTGTCTTTTTATTCCACTGCCATCTCCACAACTCTTCCAAGGGGCATTGATATTGTCTTTTTAATCCACTGCGACCTCCACCACTTTTCCAAGGGGCATTAAAAACGTCTTTTTAAGCTACTGTGACCTCCACGTCACTTCCAATGGGCATTAAAACCGTCTGGTTAAACCACTCTGAACTCCACAGCTCTTCCAAAGGGCATTGGTATTGTCTTTTTATTCCACTCTAACCTACACCACTCTTGCAAGGGGCATTAAAACTGTCTTGTTAAGCTACAGTGACCTCCACATCTCTTCCACGTGGCATTGATATTGTCTTTAAATTCCACTGTAACCTCCACCACTCTTCCACGGGGCATTGATATTGTCTTTTTAATCCACTGCGACCTCCACCACTCTTCCAAAGGGCATTAAAACCATCTTGTTAAGCTACTGTGACCCCCACGTCTCTTCCACGGGGCATTGATATTGTCTTTTTATTCCACTGCGACCTCCACCACTCTTCCTCGGGGCATTGATATTGTCTTTTTAATCCACTGCAACCTCCAACACTCTTCCATGTGTCATTAAAACCATCTTGTTAAGCTACTGTGACCTCCAGTTCTCTTCCATGGGGCATTAAAACCGTATGGTTAAACCAATCTGAACTCCACAGATCTTCCAAGGGGCATTGATATTGTCTTTTTATTCCACTGTATCCTCCACCACTCTTCCAAGGGGAATTGATATTGTCTTTTTATTCCACTGCGACCTCCACCACTCTTCTAAGGGGCATTGATATTGTCTTTTTAATCCACTGCGACCTCCACCACTCTTCGAAGGGGCATTGCTATTGTCTTTTTAATCCACTGTGACCCCCACGTCTCTTCAAAAGGGCATTAAAACCGTCAATTTGAACCACTCTGAACTCCACAGCTCTTCCAAGGAGAACTGGTAATGTCTCTTTATTCCACTCTAACCTCCACCACTCTTCCAAGGGGCATTGACATTGTCTATTTATTCCACTGCGACCTCCACCACTCTTCCAAGGGGCATTAAAACCATCTTGTTAAGCTACAGGTACCTCCACAACTCTTCCATGGGGCATTGATATTGTCTTTTTATTCAACTGCAACCTCCACCACTCTTTCAAGGGGCATTGATTTTGTCTTTTTATTCCACTGCAACCTCCATCACTCTTCCATGTGTCATTAAAACCATCTTGTTAAGCTACAGGTACCTCCACAACTCTTCCATGGGGCATTGATATTGTCTTTTTATTCAACTGCAACCTCCACCACTCTTTCAAGGGGCATTGATTTTGTCTTTTTATTCCACTGCAACCTCCATCACTCTTCCATGTGTCATTAAAACCATCTTGTTAAGCTACTGTGACCTCCAGTTCTCTTCCATGGGGCATTAAAAACGTATGGTTAAACCAATCTGAACTCCACAGATCTTCCAAGGGGCATTGATATTGTTTTTTTATTCCACTGTATCCTCCACCACTCTTCCAAGGGGAATTGATATTGTCTTTTTATTCCACTGCGACCTCCACCACTCTTCAAAGGGGCATTAAAACCGTCTTGTTAAGCTACTGTGACCTCCATGTCTCTTCCACAGTGCATTGATATTGTCTTTTTATTCCACTGGAACCTCCAACACTCTTCCAAGGTGAATTGATATTGTCTTTTTATTCCACTGAGACTTCAACCACTCCTTCAAGAAAAATTGACATTGTCAATCCACTTCGACCTCCACCACTCTTCCAAGGGGCATTAAAACAGTCTTGTTAATCTACTGTGACCTCCAAGTCTCTTCCAAGGGCATTAAAACCGTCAATTTAAACCACTCTCAACTCCACAGCTCTTGCAAGGGGCTTTGATATTGTTTTTTATTCCACTGTAACCTCCAGCACTCTTCCAAGGGGCATTGATATTGTCTTTTTATTCCACTGCGACTTTCACCACTCTTTTAATGGGCATTAATATTGTCTTTTTAATCAACTGCGACCTCCACCACTTGTCCAAGGGCCATTGAAACCGTGTTGTTAAGCTACTTTGATCTCCACGTCAATTCCACGGGGCATTAAAACCGTCAATTTAAACCACTCTGAACTCCACAGCTCTTGCAAGGGGCATTGATATTGTCTTTTTATTCCAATGTAACCTCCAGTACTCTTCCAAGGGGCATTGATATTGTCTTTTTATTCCACTGCTAATTCCACCTCTCTTCCTAGGGGCATTAAAACCGTCTTGTTAAGCTACTGTGACCTCCACATCTCTGTCACGGGGCATTGATATTGTCTTTTTCTTCCACTGTGACCTCCACCACTCTTCCAAGGGGCATTGATATTGTCTTTTTATTCCACTGGGACCTTCACCACTCTTCCAAGTGGCATTGATTTTGTCTTTTTAATCCACTGCGACCTCCACCACTCTTCCAAGGGGCATTAAAACCGTATTGTTAAGCTACTATGACCTCCCTGTCTCTTCCAAGGTGCATTAAAACCGTCAATTTAAACCACTCTGAACTCCACAGCTCTTGCAAGAGGCATTGATAATGTCTTTTTATTCCACTGTAACCTACAGCTCTCTTTCAAGGGGCATTGATATTGTCTTTTTATTCCACTACGACTTCCACCACTCTCACAAGTTGCATTAAAAACATCTTGTTTAGCAACTGTAACGTCCATGTCTATTCCACGTTGCATTGATATTATCTTTTTATTCCACTGTATCCTCCACCACTCTTCCAAGGGGTATTGATATTGTCTTTTTAATCCACTGCGACCTCCACCACTCTTCCAATAGGCATAAAAACAGTCTTGTTAAGCTACTGTGACCTCCACTTCTCTTCCAAGGGGCATTAAAACCATATTGTTAAGCTACTGTGACCTCCACGTCTCTTCCACGGGGCATTGATGTTGTCTTTTTATTCCACTGCAACATCCACAACTCTTACATGTGGCATTAAAACCGTCTTGTTAAGCTACTGTGACATCCACGTCTCTTCCAAGGGGCATTAAAACCGTATTGTTAAACCAATCTGAACTCCACAGATCTTCCAAGTGGCATTGATATTGTCTTTTTATTCCACTGTATCCTCCACCACTCTTCCAAGGGGCATTGATATTGTCTTTTTATTCCACTGCGACCTCCACCACTCTTCCAAGGGGCATTAAAACAGTCTTTTTAAGCTACTGTGACCTCCATGTCTCTTCCACAGGGCATTGATATTGTCTTTTTATTCCACTGGAACCTCCAACACTCTTCCAAGTGGCATTGATATTGTCTTTTTATTCCACTGCGACCTCCACCACTCTTTCAAGGGGCATTCACATTGTCTTTTTAATCCACTGCGATCTCCTCCACTCTTCCAAGGGGCATTAAAACCGTCTTCTTAAGCTACTGTCACCTCCACGTCCCTTCCAAGGGGCATTAAATCCTTCAATTTCAACCACTCTGAACTCCACAGCTCTTGCAAGGGGCATTGATATTGTCTTTTTATTCCAATGTAACCTCAAGCACTCTTCCAAGGGGCATTGATATTGTCTTTTTATTCCACTGCAACTTCCACCTCTCTTCCAAGGGGCATTAAAACCATCTTGTTAAGCTATTGTGACCTCCACATCCCTTCCAAGGGGCATTAAAACCGTCAATATAACCACTCTGAACTCCACAGCTCTTGCAAGAGGCATTGATATTGTCTTTTTACTCCACTGTAACCTACAGCACTCTTTCAAGGGGCATTGATATTGTCTTTTTATTCCACTACGACTTCCACCACTCTCACAAGGTGCATTAAAACATCTTGTTTAGCAACTGTAACGTCCATGTCTATTCCACGTTGCATTGATATTATCTTTTTATTCCACTGTATCCTCCACCACTCTTCCAAGGGGTATTGCTATTGTCTTTTTATTCCACTGCGACTTCTACCTCTCTTCTAAGGGGCATTGATATTGTCTTTTTAATCCACTGCGACCTCCACCACTCTTCCAATAGGTATAAAAACAGTCTTGTTAAGCTACTGTGACCTCCACTTCTCTTCCAAGGGGCATTAAAACCATGTTGTTAAGTTACTGTGACCTCCACATCTCTTCCACGGGGCATTGATGTTGTCTTTTTATTCCACTTCAACATCCACAACTCTTACATGTGGCATTAAAAGCGTCTTGTTAAGCTACTGTGACATCCACGTCTCTTCCAAGGGGCATTAAAACCGCATGGTTAAACCAATCTGAACTCCACAGATCTTCCAAGGGGCATTGATATTGTCTTTTTATTCCACTCTATCCTCCACCACTCTTCCAATGGGCATTGATATTGCCTTTTTATTCCACTGCGACCTCCACCACTCTTCCAAGGGGCATTAAAACAGTCTTTTTAAGCTACTGTGATCTCCATGTCTCTTCCACAGGGCATTGATATTGTCTTTTTATTCCACTGGAACCTCCAACACTCTTCCAAGGGGCATTCATAATGTCTTTTTATTCCTCTGCGACCTCCACCACTCTTTCAAGGGGCATTCATATTATCTTTTTAATCCACTGCGACCTCCTCCACTCTTCCAAGGGGCATTAAAACCGTCTTGTTAAGCTACTGTCACCTCCACTTCCCTTCCAAGGGGCATTAAATCCTTCAATTTCAACCACTCTGAACTCCACAGCTCTTGCAAGGGGCATTGACATTGTCTTTTTATTCCAATGTAACCTCAAGCACTCTTCCAAGGGGCATTGATATTGTCTTTTTATTCCACTGCAACTTCCACCTCTCTTCCAAGGGGCATTAAAACCGTCTTGTTAAGCTATTGTGACCTCCACATCCCTTCCAAGGTGCATTAAAACCGTCAATATAACCACTCTGAACTCCACAGCTCTTGCAATAGGCATTGATATTGTCTTTTTACTCCACTGTAACCTACAGCACTCTTTCAAGGGGCATTGATACTGTCTTTTTATTCCACTACGACTCGACCACTCTCCCAAGGTGCATTAAAAACATCTTGTTAAGCTACTGTGACGTCCATGTCTATTCCACGGGGCATTGATATTGTCTTTTTATTCCACTGTTACCTCCACCACTCTTCCAAGGGATATTGATATTGTCTTTTTATTCCACTGCGACTTCCACCTCTCTTCTAAGGGGCATTGATATTGTCTATTTAATCCACTGCGACCTCCACCACTTTTCCAAGAGGCATTAAAACAGTCTTGTTAAGCTACTGTGACCTCCACATCTCTTCCAAGGGGCATTAAAACCGTCTTGTTAAACCACTCTGAACTCCACAGCTCCTCCAAGGGGCATTGATATTGTCTTTTTATTCCGCTGTAACCTCCACCATCCACCCAAGGGGTATTGATATTGTCTTTTTAATGTACTGCGACCTCCAACACTCTTCCAAGGGGCATTAGGACAATCTGGTTAAACCACTCTGAACTCCATAGCTCTTTCAAGAGGCATTGATATTGTCTTTTTATTTCACTGTAACCTCCATCACTCTTTCAATGGGCATTGATATTGTCTTTTTATTCCACTGCGACGTCCACCACTCTTCCAAGGTGCATTAAAACTGTCTTGTTAAGCTACTGTGACCTCCACGTGTCTTCCAAGGGGCAATAAAACCATCTGTTTAATCCACTCTGAACTTCACATCTCTTCCAAGAGGCATTGGTATTGTCTTTTTTTCCACTCTAACCTCCACCACTCTTCCAAGGGGCATTGACATTGTCTTTTTATTCCACTGCAACCTCCATCATTCTTCCAAGGGGCATTGATATTGTCTTTTCATTCCACTGCCATCTCCACCACTCTTCCAAGGGGCATTGATATTGTCTTTTTAATCCACTGCGACCACCACCACTTTTCCAAGGGGCATTAAAAACGTCTTTTTAAGCTACTGTGACCTCCACGTCACTTCCAATGGGCATTAAAACGGTCTGGTTAAACCACTCTGAACTCCACAGCTCTTCCAAGGGGTATTGGTATTGTCTTTTTATTCCACTCTAATCTACACCACTCTTGCAAGGGGCATTAAAACTGTCTTGTTAAGCTACAGTGACCTCCACATCTCTTCCACGGGGCATTGATATTGTCTTTAAATTCCACTGCAACCTCCACCACTCTTCCTCGGGGCATTAATTTTGTCTTTTTAATCCACTGCGACCTCCACCACTCTTCCATGTGTCATTAAAACCATCTTGTTAAGCTACTGTGACCTCCAGGTCTCTTCCATGGGGCATTAAAACCGTATGGTTAAACCAATCTGAACTCCACAGATCTTCCAAGGGGCATTGATATTGTCTTTTTATTCCACTGTATCCTCCACCACTCTTCCAAGGGGAATTGATATTTTCTTTTTATTCCACTGCGACCCCCACCACTCTTCAAAGGGGCATTAAAACCGTCAGTTTAAGCTACTGTGACCTCCATGTCTCTTCCATAGGGCATTGGTATTGTCTTTTTATTCCACTGGAACCTCCAACACTCTTCCAAGGTGCATTGATATTGTCTTTTTATTCCACTGAGACTTCAACCACTCCTTCAAGAAAAATTGACATTGTCTTTTTAATCCACTTCGACCTCCACCACTCTTCCAATGGGCATTAAAAGAGTCTTGTTAATCTACTGTGACCTCCAAGTCTCTTCCAAGGGGCATTAAAACCGTCAATTTAAACCACTCTCAACTCCACAGCTCTTGCAAGGGGCTTTGATATTGTTTTTTATTCCACTGTAAAATCCAGCACTCTTCCAAGGGGCATTGATATTGTCTTTTTATTCCACTGCGACTTTCACCTCTCTTCCATGGGACATTAAAACCGCATTGTTAAGCTACTGTGAAATCCACGTCTCTTTCACGGGGCATTCATATTGTCTTTTTTTTCCACTGTAAACTCCACCACTCTTTCAATGTGCATTGATATTGTCTTTTTATTCCACAGCCACCTCCACCACTCTTCCAAGGAGCATTGATATTGCCTTTTTAATCCACTGCGACCTCCACAACTTTTCCAAGGGGCATTAAAAACGTCTTTTTAAGCTACTGTGACCTCCACGTCACTTCCAATTCGCATTAAAACCATCTGGTTTAACTACTCTGAACTCCACTGCTCTTCCAAGGGGCATTGATATTGTTTTTTTATTCCACTGCGACCTCCAATACCCTTCCAAGGGGCATTGATATTGTTTTTTTATTCCACTGCGACCTCCACCACTCTTTTAATGGGCATTTATATTGTCTTTTTAAACAACTGCGACCTCCACCACTTGTCCAAGGGCCATTGAAACCGTGTTGTTAAGCTACTTTGACCTCCACGTCAATTCCACGGGGCATTAAAACCGTCAATTTAAACCACTCTGAACTCCACAGCTCTCGCAAGGGGCATTGATATTGTCTTTTTATTCCAATGTAACCTCCAGTACTCTTCCAAGGGGCATTGATATTGTCTTTTTTTTCCACTGCTAATTCCACCTCTCTTCCTAGGGGCATTAAAACCGTCTTGTTAAGCTACTGTGACCTCCACGTCTCTGTCACGGGGCATTGATATTGTCTTTTTCTTCCACTGTGACCTCCACCACTCTTCCAAGGGGCATTGATATTGTCTTTTTATTCCACTGGGAACTTCACCACTCTTCCAAGTGGCATTGATATTGTCTTTTTAATCCACTGCGACCTCCACCACTCTTCCAAGGGGCATTAAAACCGTATTGTTAAGCCACTATGACCTCCATGTCTCTTCCAAGGTGCATTAAAACCGTCAATTTAAACCACTCTGAACTCCACAGCTCTTGCAATAGGCATTGATATTGTCTTTTTATTCCACTGTAACCTACAGCTCTCTTTCAAGGGGCATTGATATTGTCTTTCTATTCCACTACGACTTCCACCACTCTCACAAGTTGCATTAAAAACATCTTGTTTAGCAACTGTAACGTCCATGTCTATTCCACGTTGCATTGATATTATTTTTTTATTCCACTGTATCCTCCACCACTCTTCCAAGGGGTATTGCTATTGTCTTTTTATTCCACTGCGACTTCCACCTCTCTTCTAAGGGGCATTGATATTGTCTTTTTAATCCACTGCGACCTCCACCACTCTTCCAATAGGCATAAAAACAGTCTTGTTAAGCTACTGTGACCTCCACTTCTCTTCCAAGGGGCATTAAAACCATATTGTTAAGCTACTGTGACCTCCACGTCTCTACCACGGGGCATTGATATTGTCTTTTTATTCCACTGCAACATCCACAACTCTTACATGTGGCATTAAAACCGTCTTGTTAAGCTACTGTGACATCCACGTCTCTTCCAAGGGGCATTAAAACCATATGGTTAAACCAATCTGAACTCCACAGATCTTCCAAGGGGCATTGATATTGTCTTTTTATTCCACTGTATCCTCCACCACTCTTCCAAGGGGCATTGATATTGTGTTTTTATTCCACTGCAACCTCCACCACTCTTCCAAGGGGCATTAAAACAGTCTTTTTAAGCTACTGTGACCTCCATGTCTCTTCCACAGGGCATTGATATTGTCTTTTTATTCCACTGGAACCTCCAACACTCTTCCAAGGGGCATTGATATTGTCTTTTTATTCCAATGAGACTTCCACCACTCCTTCAAGGAGCATTGACATTGTCTTTTTAATCCACTTCGACCTCCACCACTCTTCCAAGGGGCATTAAAACAGTCTTGCTAATCCACTGTGACCTCCACGTCTCTTCCAAGGGGCATTAAAACCGTCAATTTAAACCACTCTCAACTCCACAGCTCTTGCAAGCCGCTTTGATATTGTTTTTTATGCCACTGTAACATCCAGCACTCTTCCAAGGGGCATTGATATTGTCTTTTTATTCCACTGCGACTTTCACCTCTTTTCCAAGGGACATTAAAACCGTCTTGTTAAGCTACTGTGACATCCACGTCTCTTTCACGGGGCATTGATATTGTCTTTTTATTCCACTGTAAACTCCACAGATCTTCCAAGGGGCATTAATATTGCCTTTTTATTCCCCTGCCACCTCCACCACTCTTCCAAGGGGCATTGATATTGTCTATTTAATCCACTGCGATCTTCACCACTTTTCCAAAGGGCATTAAAAACGTCTTTTTAAGCTACTGTGACCTCCACGTCAATTACACGGGGCATTAAAACCGTCAATTTAAACCACTCTGAACTCCATAGCTCTGGCAAGGGGAATTGATATTGTCTTTTTATTCCAATGTAACCTCCAGTACTCTTCCAAGGGGCATTGATATTGTCTTTTTATTCCACTACTAATTCCACCTCTCTTCCTAGGGGCATTAAAACCGTCTTGTTAAGCTTCTGTGACCTCCACGTCTCTGTCACGGGGCATTGATATTGTCTTTTTCTTCCACTGTGACCTCCACCACTCTTCCAAGGGGCATTGATATTGTCTTTTTAAACCACTTCGACCTCCACCACTCTTCCAAGGGGCATTAAAACCGTTTTGTTAAGCTACTGTGACCTCCACGTCTCTTCCAAGGTGCATTAAAACAGTCAATTTAAACCACTCTGAACTCCACAGCTCTTGCAAGAGGCATTGATATTGTCTTTTTACTCCACTGTAACCTACAGCACTCTTTCAAGGCTCATTAATATTGTCTTTTTATTCCACTACGACTTCCACCACTCTCCCAAGGTGCATTAAAAACATCTTGTTTAGCTACTGTAACGTCCATATCTATACCACCAGGCATTGATATTGTCTTTTTATTCCACTGTGTCCTCCACCACTCTTCCAAGGGGTATTGATATTGTCTTTTTATTCCACTGCGACTTCCACCTCTCTTCTAAGGGTCATTGATATTGTCTTTTTAATCCATTGCGACCTCCACCACTCTTCCAAGATGCATTAAAACAGTCTTGTTAAGCTACTATGACCTCCACATCTCTTCCAAGGGGCTTTAAAACCGTCTGGTTAAACCACTCTGAACTCCACAGCTCTTCCAAGGGGCATTGATATGATCTTTTTATTCCAGTGTAACCTCCACCATTCTTCCACGGGGTACTGATATTGTCTTTTTAATGCACTGCGACCTCCACCACTCTTCCAAGGGGCATTGATATTGTCTTTTTAAACAACTGCGACCTCCACCTCTCTTACAAGGGGCATTAAAACAGTCTTGTTAAGCTACTGTGACCTCCTCGTCTCTTCTAAGAGGCATGAAAACCGTCTGGTTAAACACTCTGAATTCCACAGCTCTTCCAAGGGGCATTAATATTGTCTTTTTATTCGACTGTAACTTCCACCACTCTTCCAAGCGGCATTGATATTGTCATTTTATTCCACTGTGACCTCCACCACTCTTCCAAGGAGCATTGGTATTGTCTTTTTAATCAAATGCGACCTCCACCTCTCTTCCAAGGCGCATTAAAACCGTCTTGTGAAGCTACTGTGACCTCCACGTCCCTTCCACGGGGCATTGATTTTGTCTTTTTATTCCACTACGACCTCCACCACTCTTCCAAGGGGCATTGATATTGTCTTTTTAATCCAATGCGACCTCCACCACTCTTCCAAGGGGCATTGATATTGTCTTTTCATTCCACTGCGACCTCCACCACTCTTCCAAGGTTCATTGATATTGTCTTTTTAATCCACTGCGACCTCCACCACTCCTCCAAGGGGCATTAAAACAGTCTTGTTAAGCTACTGTGACCTCCTCGTCTCTTCCAAGGGGCTCTAAAACCGATTGGTTAAACCACTCTGTACTCCACAGCTCTTCCAAGGGGCATTGATATTGTCTTTTTATTTCACTGTAACTTCCACCACTCTTTCAAGGGGCATTGATATTGAATTTTTATTCCACTGTGACCTCCACCACTCTTCCAAGGGGCATTAAAACTGTCTTGTTAAGCTACTGTGACCTCCAAGTCTCTTCCAAGGGGCATTAAAACCGTCTGGTTAAACCGATCTGAGCTCCACAGCTCTTCCAAGGGGCATAGATATTGTCTTTTTATTCGACTGTAACCTCCACCACTCTTCCAAGGCTCATTCTAACCGTCTTGTTAAGCTACTGTGATCTCCACGACTCTTCCAAGGGGCATTAAAACCGTCAATTTAAACCACTCTGAACTCCACAGCTCTTGCAAGAGGCATTGATTTTGTCTTTTTAATCCACTGCGACCTCCATCACTCTTCCAAGAAGCATTAAAACCATCTTGTTTAGCTACTGTGACCTCCACGTCTATTCCACTGTGCCTTAAAGCCTTCTGGTTAAACCACTGTGAACTCCACAGCTCTTCCAAGAGGCAATTTTATTGTCTTTTTATTCCACCGTAACCTCCACCACTCTTCCAAGGGGCATTGATATTGTCTTTTTATGTTACTGCGACCTCCACCACTCTTCCAAGGGGACAACAACATTGTCTTTTTATTCCACTGCGACCTCCACCACTCTTACAAGGGTCATTGATATTGTCTTTTTATTCCACTGTAACCTCCACCACTCTTCCAAGGGGCATTGATATTGTCTTTTTATTCCACTGCGACCTCCACCTCTCTTCCAAGTGGCATCAAAACCATCTTGTTAAGCTACTGTGACCTCCAAGTCTCTTCCACGAGGCATTGATATTGTCTTTTTATTCCACTACGACCTCCAAATCTCTTCCAAGGGGAATTGATATTGTCTTTTTATTCCACTGCGACCTCCACCACTCTTCTAAGGGACATTGATATTGTCTTTTTAGTCCACTGCGACCTCCACCACTCTTCCAAGGGGAATTAAAACAGTCTTGATAAGCTACGGAGAACTCCTGGTTTCTTTCAAGGGGCATTAAACCGTCTGGTTAAACCACTCTGTAGTCCACAGCTCTTCCAAGAGGCATTGATATTGTCTTTTTATTCGACTGTAACCTCCACCACTCTTCCAAGGGGAATTGACATTGTCTCTGTTTTCCACTGCGACCTGCACCACTCTTCCAAGGGGCATTGATATTGTCTTTTTATTCCACTGCAACCTCCGCCACTCTTCCAAAGGGCATTAATATTGTCTTTTATTCCACTGTAACCTCCACCACTGTTCTAAGGGCATTAAATCTGTCTTGCTAAGCTACTGTGATGTCCACGTCTCTTCCACAGGGCATTGATATTGTCTTTTTATTCCACTGTAACCTAAACAACTCTTCCAAGGGTCATTGATATTTTCTTTTTATTCCACTGCGACCTCCACCACTCTTCCAAGGTTCATTGATATCGTCTTTTTAATCCATTGCGACCTCCATCTCTCTTCCAAGAACATTGAAACCGGCTTGTTAAGCTACTGTGACCTACAAGTCTATTCCACGGTGCATTAAAACTTTCTGGTTAAACCACTGTGAACTTCACAGCTCTTCCAAGGGGCATTAAAACGGTGAATTTAAACCACTCTGAACTCCACAGCTCTTGCAAGAGGCATTGATATTGTCTTTTTATTCCACTGTAACCTCCACCACTCTTCCAAGGGGCATTGATTTTGTCTTTTTAATCCAACTGCGACCTCCATCACTCTTCCAAGAAGCATTAAAACCATCTTGTTTAGCTACTGTGACCTCCACGTCTATTCCACGGTACCTTAAAACCTTCTGGTTAAACCACTGTGAACTCCACAGCTCTTCCAAGGGGCATTGATATTGTCTTTTTATTCCACTGTAACCTCCACCACTATTCCAAGGGGCATTAATATTGTCTTTTTATTTTACTGCGACCTCCACAACTCTTACAAGCGGCATTAATATTGTCCTTTTATTCCACTGCGACCTCCACCACTCTTCAAGGGTCATTGATATTGTCTTTTTATTCCACTGTAACCTCCAGCACTCTTCCAAGGGGCATTGATATTGTCTTTTTATTACACTGCGACCTCCACCTCTCTTCCAAGGGGCATTAAAACTATCTTGTTAAGCTACTGTGACCACCAAGTCTCTTCCACGAGGCACTGATATTGTCCTTTTATTCCACTGTGAACTCCACCACTCTTGCAAGGGGCATTGACATTGTCTATTTATTCAACTGCGACCTCCACCACTCTTCCAATGGGCATTGATATTGTCTTTTTAATCCACCTCAACCTCCACCACTCTTCCAAGGGGCATTAAAGCTGTCTTGTTAAGCTACTGTCACGTACATGTCTATTCCATGGGGCATTGATATTGTCTTTTTATTCCACTGTAACCTCCACCACTCTTCCAAGTGGCATTGACATTGTCTTTTTATTCCACTGCGACTTCCACCTCTCTTCTAAGGGGCATAGATATTGTCTTTTTAATCCACTGCCACCTCCACCACTCTTCCAAGGGGCATTAAAACAGTCTTCTTAAGCTACTGTGACCTCCACGTCTCTTTCAAGGGGCTTTGATATTGTCTTTTTTATCAACTGCGACCTCCACCGCTCTTCCAAGGGGCATTAAAACCGTCTTGCTATGCTACTGAGACCTCCACGTCCTTTCCACGGTGCATTGATATTGTCTTTTTATTTCATTGCGACCTCCACCACTCTTCCAAGGAGCATTAAAACCATCTTGTTAAGCTACTGTGACCTCCAAGTCTCTTCCAAGGGGCATTAAAACCGTCTGGTTAAACCGCTCTGATATCCACAGCATTTCCAAGGGGTATTTACAATGTCTTTTTATTCCATTGTTACCTTCTGCACTCCTCCAATTGCATTGATATTGTCTTTTTATTCCTTTGCGATGTCCACGACTCTTCCAAGTGGCATTAAAACCGTCTTGTTAAGCTACTGTGACCTCCAAGTTTCTTACACAGGGCATTGATATTGTCTTTTTATTCCACTGTAACCTCAACCAATCTTCCAAGGGGCATTGATATTGTCTTCTTATTCCACTGCGTCCTCCACCATTCTTCTAAGGGGCATTGATATTGTCTTTTAAATCCACAGCGATCTCCAACACTCTTCCAAGGGGCATTAAAACAGTCTTGTTAAGCTACTGTGACCTCCTTGTCTCTTCCAAGGGGCATTAAAACAGTCTGGTTAAACACTCTGAACTCCACAGCTCTTTCAAGAGGCATTGATATTGTCTTTTTTTATTCGACTGTAACATCCACCACTCTTTCAAGCGGCATTGATATTGTCTTTTTATTCCACTGTAACCTCCAGCACTCTTCCAAGGGGCATTGATATTGTCTTTTTATTACACTGCGACCTCCACCTCTCTTCCAAGGGGCATTAAAACTATCTTGTTAAGCTACTGTGACCACCAAGTCTCTTCCACGAGGCACTGATATTGTCCTTTTATTCCACTGTGAACTCCACCACTCTTGCAAGGGGCATTGACATTGTCTATTTATTCAACTGCGACCTCCACCACTCTTCCAATGGGCATTGATATTGTCTTTTTAATCCACCTCAACCTCCACCACTCTTCCAAGGGGCATTAAAGCTGTCTTGTTAAGCTACTGTCACGTACATGTCTATTCCATGGGGCATTGATATTGTCTTTTTATTCCACTGTAACCTCCACCACTCTTCCAAGTGGCATTGACATTGTCTTTTTATTCCACTGCGACTTCCACCTCTCTTCTAAGGGGCATAGATATTGTCTTTTTAATCCACTGCCACCTCCACCACTCTTCCAAGGGGCATTAAAACAGTCTTCTTAAGCTACTGTGACCTCCACGTCTCTTTCAAGGGGCATTAAAACCGTCATGTTAAACCACTCTGAACTCCACAGCTCTTCCAAGGGCCATTGATATTGTCTTTTTATTCCACTGTAATCTTCGCCACTCTTCCATGGGGCATTGATTTTGTCTTTTTATTCCACTGCGACCTCCACCACTCTTCCAATGGGCATTGTTATTGTCTTTTTAGTCCCCTGCAACCTCCACCACTCTTCCAAGGGGCATTAAAACCGTCTTGTTAAGCTACTGTGACCTCCACGTCCCTTCCACAGGGCATTGATATTGTCTTTTTATTCCACTGCGACCTCCACCACTCTTCCAAGGGGCATTGATTTTGTCTTTTTAATCCACTGCGAACTTCACCACTCTTCCAAGGGGAAATAAAACCGTCTTGTTATGCTACTGTGATGTCGACTTCTCTTCCAAGGGGCATTAAAACCATCTGGTTAAACCACTCTGAACTCCACAGCTCTTCCAAGGGGCATTTGTATTGTCTTTTTATTCCACTCTAACCTCCACCACTCTTCCAAGGGACATTGACATTGTCTTTTTATTTCACTGCGACCTCCAACACTCTTCCAAGGGGCATTAAAACCATATTGTTAAGCTACAGTGAACTCCACATCTCTTCCACGGGGCATTGATATTGTCTTTTTATTCCACTGTAACCTCCGCCAATCTTCCAAGGGGCATTGATATTGTTTTTTTATTCCAGTGCGACCTCCACCACTCTTCCAAGGGGCATTAAAACCGTCTTGTTAAGTTACTGTGACCTCCACGTCAATTCCAGGGAGCGTTAAAACCGTCTGGTTATACCACTCTGAACTCCACAGCTCTTCCAAGGGGCATTATTATTGTCTTTTTATTCCACTGTAACCTCCACCACTCGTCCAAGGGGCATTGATATTGTCTTTTTATCCCACTGCGACCTCCACCACTCTTCCAAGGGGCATTAAAACCATCTTGTTAAGCTATTGTGACCTCCACATCTCTTCCACGGGGCATTAATATTGTCTTTTTATTTAATTGTAACCTCCACCACTGTTCCAAGGGGCATTGATATTGTCTTTTTGTTCACTGTAAACTCCATCACTCTTCCAAGGGGCATTGATATTGTCTTTTTATTCCACTGTAACCTCCACCACTCTTCCAAGGGGCATTGATATTGTCTTTTTATTCCACTTCGACCTCCACCACTCTTACATGGGGCATTCATATTGTCTTTTTAATCCACTGCGACCTCCACAACTCTTCCAAGGGACATTAAAACCGTCTTGTTAAGCTACTGTGACCTCCACGTCCCTTCCACAAGGCATTGATAGTGTCTTTTTATTCCACTGCGACCTCCACCACTCTTCCAAGGGGCATTGATATTGTCTTTTTAATCCACTGCGAACTTCACCACTCTTCCAAGGGGAAATAAAACCGTCTTGTTATGCTACTGTGACGTCGACTTCTCTTCCAAGGGGCATTAAAACCATCTGGTTAAACCACTCTGAACTCCACAGCTCTTCCAAGGGGCATTTGTATTGTCTTTTTATTCCACTCTAACCTCCACCACTCTTCCAAGGGACATTGACATTGTCTTTTTATTTCACTGCGACCTCCAACACTCTTCCAAGGGGCATTAAAACCATATTGTTAAGCTACAGTGAACTCCACATCTCTTCCACGGGGCATTGATATTGTCTTTTTATTCCACTGTAACCTCCACCAATCTTCCAAGGGGCATTGATATTGTTTTTTTATTCCAGTGCGACCTCCACCACTCTTCCAAGGGGCATTAAAACCGTCTTGTTAAGTTACTTTGACCTCCACGTCAATTCCAGGGAGCGTTAAAACCGTCTGGTTATACCACTCTGAACTCCACAGCTCTTCCAAGGGGCATTATTATTGTCTTTTTATTCCACTGTAACCTCCACCACTCGTCCAAGGGGCATTGATATTCTCTTTTTATTCCACTGCGACCTCCACCACTCTTCCAAGGGGCATTAAAACCGTCTTGTTAAGCTATTGTGACCTCCACATCTCTTACACGGGGCATTAATATTGTCTTTTTATTTAATTGTAACCTCCACCACTGTTCCAAGGGGCATTGCTATTGTCTTTTTGTTCACTGTAAACTCCATCACTCTTCCAAGGGGCATTGATATTGTCTTTTTATTCAACTGTAACCTCCACCACTCTTCCAAGGGGCATTCATATTGTCTTTTTAATCCACTGCGACCTCCACAACTCTTCCAAAGGACATTAAAACCGTCTTGTTAAGCTACTGTCACCTTCACGTCCCTTCCAAGGGGCATTAAAACCCTCAATTTAAACCACTCTGTGCTCCACAGCTCTTGCAAGGGGCATTAATATTGTCTTTCTATTCCACTGTAACCTCCACCACTCTTCCAAGGGGCATTGATGTTGTCTTTTTATTTTACTGCGACCTCCACCACTCTTCCAAGGGGTATTAATATTGTCTTTTTATTCCACTGTGACCTCCACGTCTCTTCCAAGGGGTATTGATATTGTCTTTTTATTTAATTGGAACCTCCACCACTCTTCCAAGGGGCTTTGATATTGTCTTTTTGTTCCACTGTAACCTCCACCATTCTTCCAAGGGACATTGATATTGTCTTTTTATTCCACTGTAACCTCCACCACTCTTCCAAGGGGCATTGATATTGTCTTTTTCTTCCTCCGTAACCTCCACCACTCTTCCAAGGGGCATTAATATTGTCTTTTTAATCCACTGCGACCTCTACCACTCCTCCAAGGGGCTTTAAAACTGTCTTGATAAGCTTCTGTGATCTCCACGTCTCTTCCAAGGGGCATTAAAACAACATGGTTAAACCACTGTAAATTCCACAGCTTTTCCAAGAGGCATTGATATTGTCTTTTTATTCAACTGTAACCTCCACCACTCTTCCAAGGGGCAATGATATTGTCTTTTTTTTCCACTGCGACCTCCACCACTCTTCCCAGGGGATTTGATTGTCTTTTTAATCCACTGCGACCTCCACCACTCTTCCAAGGGGCATTAAAACCATCTTGTTAAACTACTGTGACCTCCACGTCCCTACCACGGGGCATTGATATTGTCTTTTTATTGCACTGCGACCTCCACCACTCTTCCAAGGGGCATTGATATTGTCTTTTAATCCACTGCGACATTCACCCCTCTTCCAAGGAACATTGATATTGTCTTTTTTTTCCACTGTAACCACCACCACTCTTCTAAGGGGCATTGATATTTTCTTCTTATTCCACTGCGACCTCCACCACTCTTCCAAGGGGCATTAAAACCGTCTTGTTAAGCAACTGTGACCTCCACGTCTCTTCCAAGGGGCATTAAAACCGTCAATTTAAACGACTCTGAACTCCACAGCTCTTCCATGGGGCATTGATTTTGTCTTTTTAATCCACTGCGACCTTCATCTCTCTTCCAAGAAGCATTAAAACTGTGCTGTTTAGCTACTGTGACCTCCACTTCTATTCCACGGTGCCTTAAAACCTTCTGGTTAAACCACTGTGAACTTGACAGCTCTTCCATGGAGCAGTGATATTGTCTTTTTTATTCCACTGTAACCTCCACCACTCTTCCAAAGGGCATTGATGTTTTTTTTATTTTACTTCGACCTCCACCACTCTTTCAAGAGGCATTAATATTGTCTATTTATTCCACTCCGACCTCCACCACTCTTCCAAGGGTCATTGATATTGTCTTTTTATTCCTCTGTAACCTCCACCACTCTTCCAAGGGGCATTGATATTGTCTTTTTATTCCACTGCGACCTCCAACTCTCTTCCAAGGGGCATTAAAACCATCTTGTTAAGCTACTGTGACCTCCAAGTCTCTTCCACGAGGCATTGATATTGTCTTTTTATTCCACTGCGACCTCCACATCTCTTCCAAGTGGAATTGATACTGTCTTTTTATTCCACTACGACCTCCACCACTCTTCTAAGGGGCATTGATATTGTCTTTTTAATTCACTGCTACCTCCACCACTCTACCAAGGGGCATTAAAACAGTTTTGATAAGCTACTGTGACCTCCACATCTCTTCCAAGGGGCATTAAAACCGTCTGGTTAAACCACTCTGAACTCCACAGCTCTTCCAAGAGGCATTGATATTGTCTTTTTATTCCACTGTAACCACCACCACTCTTCCAAGGGGCATTGATTTTGTCTTTTTAATCCACTGCGACCTCCATCACTCTTCCAATAATCATTGATATTGTCTTTTTATTTTTCTGCGACCTCCACCACTCTTCCAAGGGGCATTAATATTGTCTTTTTATTCCACGGTGCCTTAAAACCTTCTGGTTAAACCATTGTGAACTCCACAGCTCTTCCAAGGGGCATTGATAATGTCTTTTTATTCCACTCTAACCTCCACCACTCTTCCAAGGGGCGTTGATATTGTCTTTTTATTTTACTGCGACCTCCACCACTCTTCCAAGGGGCATTGATATTGTCTCTCTTTTCCACTGCGATCTCCACCAGTCTTCCAAGGGGCATTAAAACCGTATTGTTAAGCTACTGAGACCTCCTAGTATCTTCCAAGGGGCATTAAAACCGTCTGGTTAAACCGCTCTGCGCTCCACAGCTCTTCCAAGGGGCATTGACAATGTCTTTTTATTCCATTGTAACCTTCTGCACTCTTTCAAGTGCATTGATATTGTCTTTTTATTCCTCTGCGACGTTCACGACTCTTCCAAGGGGCATTAAAGCCGTCTTGTTAAGCTACTGTGACCTCCAAGTTTCTTACACAGGGCATTGATATTGTCTTTTTATTCCACTGTAACCTCCATCACTCTTCCAAGGGGCATTGATATTGTCTTTTTATTCCCCTGTAACCTCCACCAATCTTCCAAGGGGCATTGATATTGTCTTTTTATTCCACTGCGACCTCCACCACTCTTCTAAGGGGCATTGATATTGTCTTTTAAATCCACAACGATCTCCACCACTCTTCCAAGGGGCATTAAAACAGTCTTGTTAAGCTGCTGTGACTTCCTCGTCTCTTCCAAGGGGCATTAAAACCGTCTGGTTAAACACTCTGAAATCCACAGCTCTTACAAGAGGCATTGATATTGTCTTTTTATTCGACTGTAACACCCACCACTCTTCCAAGCGGCATTGATATTGTCTATTTATTCCACTGCGACCTCCACCACTCTTCCAAGGGGTATTGATATTGTCTTTTTAATCCACTGCGACCTCTACCACTCCTCCAAGGGGCTTTAAAACTGTCTTGATAAGCTTTTGTGACCTCCACGTCTCTTCCAATGGGCATTAAAACAGCATGGTTAAACCACTGTAAACTCCACAGCTTTTCCAAGAGGCATTGATATTGTCTTTTTATTCAACTGTAACCTCCACCTCTCTTCCAAGGGGCATTGATATAGTCTTTTTAATCCACTGCGACCTCCAACACTCTTCCAAGGGGCATTAAAACCGTCTTGTTAAACTACTGTGACCTCCACGTCCCTACCAGGGGGCACTGATATTGTCTTTTTATTACACTGCGACCTCCACCACTCTTCCAAGGGGCATTGACATTGTCTTTTAATCCACTGCGACCTCCACCACTCTTCCAAGGGACTTTAATATTGTCTTTTTTTTCCACTACGACATTCACCCCTCTTCCAAGGAACATTGATATTGTCTTTTTTTTCCACTGTAACCACCACCACTCTTCTAAGGGGCATTGATATTTTCTTCTTATTCCACTGCGACCTCCACCATTCTTCCAAGGGGCATCGATAATGTCTTTTTAATACACTGCCACCTCCACCACTCTTCCAAGGGGCATTAAAACCGTCTTGTTAAGCAACTGTGACCTCCACGTCTCTTCCAAGGGGCAGTAAAACCGTCAATTTAAACCACTCTGAACTCCACAGCTCTTCCATGGGGCATTGATATTGTCTTTTTAATCCACTGCGACCTCCATCTCTCTTCCAAGAAGCATTAAAACTGTGTTGTTTAGCTACTGTGACCTCCACGTCTATTCCACGGTGCCTTAAAACCTTCTGGTTAAACCACTGTGAACTCCACAGCTCTTCCATGGGGCATTGATATTGTCTTTTTATTCCACTGTAACCTCCACCACTCTTCCAAGGGGCATTGATATTTTTTTTTATTTTACTTCGACCTCCACCACTCTTTCAAGGGGCATTAATATTGTCTTTTTATTCCACTCCGACCTCCACCACTCTTCCAAGGGTCATTGATATTGTCTTTTTATTCCACTGTAACCTCCACCACTCTTCCAAGGGGCATTTATTTTGTCTTTTTATTCCACTGCGACCTCCAACTCTCTTCCAAGGGGCATTAAAACCATCTTGTTAAGCTACTGTGACCTCCAAGTCTCTTCCACGAGGCATTGATATTGTCTTTTTATTCCACTGCAACCTCCACATCTCTTCCAAGTGGAATTGATACGGTCTTTTTATTCCACTACGACCTCCACCACTCTTCTAAGGGGCATTGATATTGTCTTTTTAATCCACTGCTACCTCCACCACACTACCAAGGGGCATTAAAACAGTTTTGATAAGCTACTGTGACCTCCACATCTCTTCCAAGGGGCATTAAAACCGTCTGGTTAAACCACTCTGAACTCCACAGCTCTTCCAAGAGGCATTGATATTGTATTTTTACTCGACTGTAACCTCCACCTCTCTTCCAAGGGGCATTAAATCCGTCTTGTTAAGCCACTGTGACCTCCACGTCTCTTCCATGGGGCATTAAAACCGTCAATTTAAACCACTCTGAACTCCACAGCTCTTGCAAGAGGCATTGATATTGTCTTTTTATTCCACTGTAACCTCCACCACTCTTCCAAGGGGCATTGATTTTGTCTTTTTAATCCACTGCGACCTCCATTACTCTTCCAATAATCATTGATATTGTCTTTTTATTTTTCTGCGACCTCCACCACTCTTCCAAGGGGCATTAATATTGTCTTTTTATTCCACGGTGCCTTAAAACCTTCTGGTTAAACCATTGTGAACTCCACAGCTCTTCCAAGGGGCATTGATAATGTCTTTTTATTCCACTCTAACCTCCACCACTCTTCCAAGGGGCGTTGATATTGTCTTTTTATTTTACTGCGACCTCCACCACTCTTCCAAGGGGCATTGATATTGTCTCTCTTTTCCACTGCGATCTCCACCAGTCTTCCAAGGGGCATTAAAACCGTATTGTTAAGCTACTGAGACCTCCTAGTCTCTTCCAAGGGGCATTAAAACCGTCTGGTTAAACCGCTCTGCGCTCCACAGCTCTTCCAAGGGGCATTGACAATGTCTTTTTATTCCATTGTAACCTTCTGCACTCTTTCAAGTGCATTGATATTGTCTTTTTATTCCTCTGCGACGTTCACGACTCTTCCAAGGGGCATTAAAGCCGTCTTGTTAAGCTACTGTGACCTCCAAGTTTCTTACACAGGGCATTGATATTGTCTTTTTATTCCACTGTAACCTCCATCACTCTTCCAAGGGGCATTGATATTGTCTTTTTATTCCGCTGTAACCTCCACCAATCTTCCAAGGGGCATTGATATTGTCTTTTTATTCCACTGCGACCTCCACCACTCTTCTAAGGGGCATTGATATTGTCTTTTAAATCCACAACGATCTCCACCACTCTTCCAAGGGGCATTAAAACAGTCTTGTTAAGCTGCTGTGACTTCCTCGGCTCTTCCAAGGGGCATTAAAACCGTCTGGTTAAACACTCTGAAATCCACAGCTCTTACAAGAGGCATTGATATTGTCTTTTTATTCGACTGTAACATCCACCACTCTTCCAAGCAGCATTGATATTGTCTATTTATTCCACTGCGACCTCCACCACTCTTCCAAGGGGTATTGATATTGTCTTTTTAATCCACTGCGACCTCTACCACTCCTCCAAGGGGCTTTAAAACTGTCTTGATAAGCTTTTGTGACCTCCACGTCTCTTCCAATGGGCATTAAAACAGCATGGTTAAACCACTGTAAACTCCACAGCTTTTCCAAGAGGCATTGATATTGTCTCTTTATTCAACTGTAACCTCCACCACTCTTCCAAGGGGCATTGATATAGTCTTTTTAATCCACTGCGACCTCCACCACTCTTCCAAGGGGCATTAAAACCGTCTTGTTAAACTACTGTGACCTCCACGTCCCTACCAGGGGGCACTGATATTGTCTTTTTATTACACTGCGACCTCCACCACTCTTCCAAGGGGCATTGATATTGTCTTTTTATTCCACTGTAACCTCCACCACTCTTCCAAGGGGCATTGATTTTGTCTCTCTTTTCCACTGCGATCTCCACCAGTCTTCCAAGGGGCATTAAAACCGTATTGTTAAGCTACTGAGACCTCCTAGTCTCTTCCAAGGGGCATTAAAACCGTCTGGTTAAACCGCTCTGCGCTCCACAGCTCTTCCAAGGGGCATTGACAATGTCTTTTTATTCCATTGTAGCCTTCTGCACTCTTCCAAGTGCATTGATATTGTCTTTTTATTCCTCTGCAACGTTCATGACTTTTCCAAGGGGCATTAAAGCCGTCTTGTTAAGCTACTGTGACCTCCAAGTTTCTTACACAGGGCATTGATATTGTCTTTTTATTCCACTGTAACCTCCATCACTCTTCCAAGAGGCATTGATATTGTCTTTTTATTCCACTGTAACCTCCACCAATCTTCCAAGGGGCATTGATATTGTCTTTAAAATCCACTGCGACCTCCACCACTCTTCTAAGGGGCATTGATATTGTCTTTTAAATCCAAAACGATCTCCACCACTCTTCCAAGGGGCATTAAAACAGTCTTGTTAAGCTACTGTGACCTCCTCGTCTCTTCCAAGGGGCATTAAAACCGTCTGGTTAAACACTCTGAACTCCACAACTCTTACAAGAGGCATTGATATTGTCTTTTTATTCGACTGTAACATCCACCACTCTTCCAAGCGGCATTGATATTGTCTATTTATTCCACTGCGACCTCCACCACTCTTCCAAGGGGCATTGATATTGTCTTTTTAATCAACTGCGACCTCCACCTATCTTCCAAGGGGCATTAAAACCGTCTTGTGAAGCTACTGTGACCTCCAAATCCCTTCAACGGGGCATTGATATTGTCTTTTTATTCCACTGCGACCTCCAACACTCTTCCAAGGGGCTTTGATATTGTCTTTTTTATCCACTGCGACCTCCACCACTCTTCCAATGGGCATTAAAACAGTCTTGTTATGCTACTGTGACCTCCACGTCCCTTCCACGGTGCATTAATATTGTCTTTTTATTCCATTGCGACCTCCACCTCTCTTAGAAGGGGCATTAAAACCGTATTGTTAAGCTACTGTGACCTTCAAGTCTCTTCCAAGGGGCATTAAAATCGTCTGGTTAAACTGCTCTTAGCTCCACCACTCTTCCAAGGGGCATTAAAACCGTCTTGTTAAGCTACTGTGACCCCCAAGTTTCTTACACAGGGCATTGATATTGTCTTTTTATTCCACTGTAACCTCCATCACTCTTCTAAGGGGCATTGATATTGTCTTTTAAATCCACAGCGATCTCCACCACTCTTCCAAGAGGCATTAAAAAAGTCTTGTTAAGCTACTATGACCTCCTCGTCTGTTCCAAGGGGCATTAAAACCGTCTGGTTAAACACTCTGAACTCCACCGCTCTTACAAGAGGCATTGATATTGTCTTTTTATTCGACTGTAACATTCACCACTCTTCCAAGGGGCATTGATATTGTCTATTTATTCCACTGCGACCTCCACCACTCTTCCAAGGGGCATTGATATTGTCTTTTTAATCAACTGCGACCTCCACCTCTCTTCCAGGAGGCATTAAAACCGTCTTGTGAAGCTACTGTGACCTCCACGTCCCTTCCACGGGGCATTGATATTGTCTTTTTATTCCATTGCGACCTCCACCACTCTTCCAAGGGGCATTGATATTGTCTTTTTAATCCACTGTGACCTCCACGTCTCTTCCAAGGGGCATTAGAAACGTCAATTTAAACCACTCTGAACTCCATAGCTCTTCCAAGGAGCACTGGTATTGTCTTTTTATTCCACTCTAACCTCCACCACTCTTCCAAGGGGCATTGACATTGTCTATTTATGCCACTGTGACCTCCACCACTCTTCCAAGGGGCATTGACATTGTCTATTTATGCCACTGTGACCTACATAACTCTTCCAGGGGGCATTGATATTGACTTTTTATTCCACTGTAACCTCCACCACTCTTCCAAGGGGCATTGATTTTGTCTTTTTATTCCACTGCGACCTCTACCACTCTTCCAATGGGCATTGATATTGTCTTTTTAATCCACTGCAACCTCCATCACTCTTCCAAGGGGCATTAAAGCCGTCTTGTTAAGCTACTGTCACGTCCATGTTTATTCCACGGGGCATTGATATTGTCTTTTTATTCCACTGTATCCTCCACCACTCTTCCAAGTGGCATTGCAATTGACTTTTTATTCCACTGCGACTTCCATCTCTCTTCCAAGGGGCATTAAAACAGTCTTGTTAAGCTACTGTGACCTCCACGTCTCTTCCAAGGGGCATTAACACCATCTGGTTAAACCACTCTGAACTCAACAGCTTTTCAAGGGGCATTGATATTGTCTTTTTATTCCACTCTAACCTCCACCACTCTTCCAAGGGGCATTGATTTTGTCTTTTTATTCCACTGCGACGCGACCTCCACCACTCTTCCAATGGGCATTGTTATTGTCTTTTTAATCCCCTGCAACCTCCACCACTCTACCAAGGCGTATTAAAGCCGTCTTGTTAAGCTAATGTGACCTCCCCGTCCCATCCACAGGGCATTGATATTGTCTTTTTATTCCACTGCGACCTCCACCACTTTTCCAAGGGGCATTCATATTGTCTTTTTAATCCACTGCAAACTCCACCACTCTTCCAAGGGACATTAAAACCGTCTTGTTTAGCTACTGTGACCTCCATGTCTATTCCACGGTGCCTTAAAACCTTCTGGTTAAACCACTGTGAACTCCACAGCTCTTCCAAGGGGCATTGATATTGTCTTTTTATTCCACTGTAACCTCTACCACTCTTCCAAGGGGCATTGATATTGTCTTTTTATTCCACTGCGACCTCCACCTCTCTTCCAAGGGGCATTAAAACCATCTTGTTAAGCTACTGTGACCTCCAAGTCTCTTCCACGAGGCATTGATATTGTCTTTTTATTCTACTGCGACCTCCACATCTCTTCCAAGTGGAATTGATATTGTTTTTTTATTCCACTGCGACCTCCACCACTCTTCTAAGGGGCATTGATATTGTCTTTTTAATCCACTGCGACCTCCACCACACTTCCAAGGGGCATTAAAACAGTTTTCATAAGCTACTGTGACCTCCACGTCTCTTCCAAGGGGTATTAAAACCGTCTGGTTAAACCACTCTGAACGCCACAGCTCTTCCAAGAGGCATTGATATTGTCTTTTTATTCAACTATAACCTCCACCACTCTTCCAAGGGGCATTAATACCGTCTTGTTAAGCTACGGTGACCTCCACGTCTCTTCCAAGGGGCATTAAAACCGTCAATTTAAAACACTCTGAACTCCACAGCTCTTGTAAGATGCATTTATATTGTCTTTTTATTCCACTGTAACCTCCACCACTCTTCCAAGTGGCATTGACATTGACTTTTTATTCCACTGCGTCTTCCACCTCTCTTCCAAGGGGCATTAAAACAGTCATGTTAAGCTACTGTGACCTCTTCCAAGGGGCATTAAAACCATCTGGTTAAACCACTCTGAACTCCACAGCTCTTCGAAGGTGCATTGTTATTGTCTTTTTATTCCAGTGTAACCTCCACCACTCTTCCAAGGGGCATTGATTTTGTCTTTTTATTCCACTGCGACCTCCACCACTCTTCCAATGGGCATTGTTATTGCCTTTTTAATCCCCTGCAACCTCCACCACTCTACCAAGGCTCATTAAAACCATCTTGTTAAGCTACTGTGACCTCCACGTCCCATCCACGGGGCATTGATATTGTCATTTTATTCCACTGCGACCTCCAGCACTCTTCCAAGGGACATTCATATTGTCTTTTTAATCCACTACAAACTCCACCACTCTTCCAAGGGACATTAAAACCGTCTTGTTTAGCTACTGTGACCTCCATGTCTATTCCACGTTGCCTTAAAACCTTCTGGTTAAACCACTGTGAACTCCACAGCTCTTCCAAGTGGCATTGATATTGTCTTTTTATTCCACTGTAACCTCCACCACTCTTCTAAGAGGCATTGATATTGTCTTTTTATTTTACTGCCACCTCCACCACTCTTCCAAGGGGCATTAAAACCGTCTGGTTAAACCACTCTGAACGCCACAGCTCTTCCAAGAGGCATTGATATTGTCTTTTTATTCGACTGTAACCTCCACCACTCTTCCAAGGGGCATTAAAACCGTCAATTTAAACCACTCTGAACTCCACAGCTCTAGTAAGATGCATTGATATTGTCTTTTTATTCCACTGTAACCTCCACCACTCTTCCAAGGGGCATTGATTTTGTCTTTTTAATCCACTGCGACCTCGATCACTCTTCCAAGAAGCATTGAAACCGTCTTGTTTAGCTACTGTGACCTCCACGTCTATTCCACGGTGCCTTAAAATCTTCTGGTTAAACCACTGTGAACTCCACAGCTCTTCCAAGAGGCATTGATATTGTCTTTTATTCCACTGTAACCTCCACCACTCTTCAAAGGGGCATTGATATTGTCTTTTTATTTTACTGCTACCTCCACCACTCTTACAAGGGGCATTAATATTGTCTTTTATTCCACTGCGACCTCCACCACTCTTCCAAGGGTCATTGATATTGTCTTTTTATTCCACTGTAACCTCCACCTCTCTTCCAAGGGGCATTAAAACCATCTTGTTGAGCTACTGTGACCTCCAAGTCTCTAACATGAGGCATTGATATTGTCTTTGTATTCCACTGCGACCTCCACATCTCTTCCAAGGTGAATTGATATTGTCTTTTTATTCCACTGCGACCTCCACCACTCTTCTAAGGGGCATTGAAATTGTCTTTTTAATCCACTGCGACCTCCACAACTCTTCCAAGGGGCATTTAAACAGTCTTGATAAGCTACTGTGACCTCCAAGTCTCTTCCAAGGGGCATTAAACCGTCTGGTTAAACCACTCTGTACACCACAGCTCATCAAAGGGGCATTGATATTGTCTTTTTATTCCACTATAACCTCCACTACTTTTCCTATGGGAATTGATATTGTCTTTTTATTATTATTATTATTTATTATTATAGCGCCATTTATTCCATGGCGCTTTACATGTGATAGGGATATACATAACAAAAGCATTTACATAATCTTAACAAAACGAGTCAGCGACTGGTACTGGAGGAGCGAGGACCCTGCCCGCGAGGGCTCACATTCTAGAAGGGATGGGTGAGGATGCATTAGGTGAGGGTAGAGCTGGTTGCACAGCGGTGGTTACTGCAGGTTGTAGGCTTGTCGGAAGAGGTGGGTCTTCAGGTTTCTTTTGAAGGTTTCCGCGGTCGGCAAGAGTCTGATGTGTTGGGATAGAGAGTTCCAGTGTATGGGGGATGCATGGGAGAAATCTTGTATGCGATTGTGGGAGGAGGAGATAAGAGGGAAGTAGAGAAGGAGGTCTTGTGAGGATCGGAGGTTGCATGCAGGTAAGTACCGGGAGACTAGGTCACAGATGTATGGGGGAGACAGGTTGTGGATGGCTTTGTATGCCATTGTTAGAGTTTTGAACTTTATTCTCTGGGCAATGGGGGGCCAGTGAAGAGATTGACAGAGAGGAGAGGCCGGGAATAGCGGGGGGACAGGTGAATTAGTCGAGCAGCAGAGTTTAGGATAGATTGGAGAGGCGCAAGAGTGCTGTAAGGGAAGCCACTGAGCAGGAGGTTGCAGTAGTCGAGGCGGGATATGATAAGGGCATGCACTAGTGTTTTTGCAGAGTCTTTGCTGAGGAATGCACGGATCTGGGAGATGTTTTTGAGTTGGAGTCAGCAGGAAGTGGAAATGGCTTGGATATGTGGCTTGAAGGAGAGATCAGAGTCCAAGGTTACTCCAAGGCAGCGAGCTTTTGGGACTGGGGAGAGTGAACAGCCATTGATGTTGATGGCTAGGTCAGATGAGGGGTGTGAATGAGAGGGTGGAAAGATGATGAACTCTGTTTTATCCATGTTGAGTCTTAGAAATCTGTCAGAGAAGAAGGATGACATGGCGGACAGACATTGTGGGATTTTGGTTAGTATGGAGGAGATTTTGGGTCCAGAGAGGTAGATCTGTGTGTCGTCAGCATAGAGGTGATACTGAAAACCGTGAGACTCTATGAGATGTCCCAGGCCAAAGGTGTAGATGGAGAAGAGCAGAGGTCCTAGAACTGAACCTTGGGGGACACCGACAGATAGGGGGCGAGATGAGGAGGTGGTGCGTGAGTGGGAGACGCTGAATGTCCTGTCTGTTAAGTATGAGGAGAACCAAGATAGAGCCAAGTCCGTGATTTCAAGAGATGAAAGAATCTGGAGTAAGAGGGAATGGTCCACTGTGTCAAAGGCAGATGACAGGTCCAGAAGGAGGAGGATGGAGTAGTGTCGCTTGGATTTGGCATTTAGTAGGTCGTTGGTGACTTTGGTCAGGGCAGTTTCAGTCGAGTGATGCGGTCGGAAGCCAGATTGTAGGCGGTCGAAGAGGGAGGAGGAGAGGTGGGAGGACAGTTCAAGGTGGACATGTTGTTCTAGTAGTTTTGGGGCAAAGGGGAAGAGTGATATGGGGTGGTAGCTAGTCAGAGAGGAAGGGTCAAGGGAGGGCTTTTTGAGGATGGGTGTGATTGCGGCATGTTTGAAACATGAGGGGAAGACACTGGTTGTTAGTGACAGATTGAAGAGGTGGGTTAGGGTTGGGATGAAGACTGTGGTAAGGTTAGTGATGAAGTGGGATGGGATTGGGTCAAGTTCGCAGGTGGTGAGGTGTGATTTGGAGAGTAAAGAGGAGATTTGACCTTCTGTAATGGTGGAGAAGTGGGGTTTGGAGGAGGAGGGTTGAATAGATATGAGGACTTTATGTGTGGACTTTAGGCAAAAGTTTTGTCTGATGGTGTCAATCTTCTGTTTGAAGAATGAGGCAAAGTCGTCGGCTGAGATGAGAGAAGAGGGAGGAGGTGCTGGGGGATGAAGGAGAGAGTTGAAAGTTTTAAATAGCTGTTTAGGGTTGTGAGATAGGGAGGATATGAGAGATGAGAAGTAGGTTTGTTTTGCTGTAGTGAGTGCGGACTTGAAATTAGTGAAGGATTGCTTGAATTCGATGAAGTGCTCGATGGAGTGAGACCTTTTCCATCTCCTCTCCGCAACCATGGAGGCCCGGCGCAGTTCTTTAGTAAGTTTAATGTGCATGGGTTGCCTGTTGAATGTGCGAGATGTGGTGTGTGTGAGAGGGGCGATCGAGTCTAGAGCTGCAGCTATTGTGGTGTTATATGAAGCAGCAGCAACGTCTGCATCGTGTAAGGAATTTATGTCTGTAAGAGGGAGGAGGGATTCAGAGAGTGAGTGTAAGTCAAGGTGTTTGAGATTTCTGCGAGGGTATGCAAATTTGTGGAGTGGGGATTGTTGTCCCGGGGAGGAGAGAGAAGAGAATGTAAGTAGGCTGTGATCAGAGAGAGGGAGAGGTGAGTTAGAGAGGTTAGATAGGGAACAGAGGCGGGTGAAGATGAGATCCAGTGTGTGGCCATCTTTGTGGGTGGGTGTGGAAGACCATTGAGTGAGTCCGAAGGAGGAAGAGAGAGATATGAACTTAGAGACAGACGAGTGGGAAGTGTTAATGGGGATGTTGAAGTCACCCATTATAATAGTGGGGATGTCAGTGGAGAGAAAGTGAAGCAGCCAGGTGGTGAAGTGGTCTAAGAAGGTGGTGGCTTGCCCTGGGGGTCGGTAAATGACAGCCAGTTGGAGGTTGGAGGGGGAATAGATGCGCACACAGTGCACCTCAAAAGAGGGGAGTGTAACGGAGGGTGGCAGTGGGATTTGGGTGAAAGCGCAGTGTTCTGATAGGAGAAAAGCTACGCCTCCGCCATGTTTGCTATTGGGGCGGGGGGGTGTGGGAAAGGTGGAATCCGCCATATGAAAGTGCAGCTGGGGAGGCTGTGTCAGAGGGGGTAAGCCAGGTTTCAGTGATGGCGAGGAAGGAAAGTTTGTTTGTAATGAAAAGATTGTGGATGAAGGAAAGTTTGTTGCAGACAGAGCGAGCGTTACATAGAGTTCCTGTTAGAGCAACTAAGGGAGTGGGGATTGGTGGATGGGTATGAGGTTAGAAGGGTTGCGATAGTTTGTGGAAGGTCGTGGATAGTAGGAAGAAGCAACTGTGCGGATATGGCGAGGAGGACCAGGATTTGGAGAGATATCTCCAGCAGTGAGGAGGAGCAGAGAAAGTATTAGCAGGTGGGAGCAAGAGAGAGCATGAGGTGGCTGTCTGTGTTTGGAGATCCAGGATTGAATGTTTAGGAATAATTTGGAGGAGGAGGTGAGATGAATGGGGAGGATGGAGGGAGAGATGAAGAGTTTCTTACTAGGTGGAGGGATTTGAGGGGTTACTAGAAAGTGGAGAACTATACAGGAAAAAGTGAGAGCTAACAGAAGCATAGTTAAAAGAGAGTAAGTGGTCAAAGTGTTGGTTACCTGACTCCAGCCCTGACTAACTGCCTCTGAAATAATTGCCACTTATCTCCGAAGCCACTTTGCACAAGAAGATGCGTGCACACCCCTTCACGCGTGCACCCCTTGCAGAGCTTCTAAATATATAGGGCACATTAAACTATCAGGTGAAGGGCATTGTGGGAGCTGCATATGGCTAAATTAGCAGTGGGTTGTCTCACCAGGAGATGGCTGGGTGATCAAACACAGAGCTAGGACTCTAGTCTCTGCAGTTTAGCACCTCTAAAAATCAGATAAGATCTATAGTGGGGAAGGGACAGACATATGTGGGTATTGAATGGAGTGGGACAGATAAAGCAGAGAAGTTATGCAGAGCATGTACCAGTGAGGTGAATCAGCAAAGCAGAGCATTAGATTACAGCAGACACAGCAAGAAGAGAAGTTATGTAGAGCATGTACCAGTGAGATGAATCAGCAAAGCAGAGCATTAGATTACAGCAGACACAGCAAGCAGAGAAGTTATGCAGAGCATGTACCAGTGAGGTTATTCCACTGCGACCTCCACCACTCTTCCAAGGGGCATTGATATTGTCTTTTATTCCACTGTAACCTCCACCACTGTTCTAAGGGGCATTAAAAGCGTCTTGTTAAGCTACTGTGACCTTCACGTCTCTTCCACAGGGCATTGTTATTGTCTTTTTATTCCACTGCGACCTCCACCACTCTGCCAAGGCGCATTGATATTGTCTTTTTATTCCACTGCAACCTCCACCACTCTTCCAAGGGGCATTGATATTGTCTTTTTATTCCACTGCGACCTCCACCACTCTTCCAAGGGGCATTAAAACCGTCTTGTTAAGCTACTGTGACCTCCACGTCTCTTCCAAGGGGCACTAAAACCGTTTGGTTTAACCACTCTGTACTCCACAGCTCTTCCAAGGGGCATTGATATTGTCTTTTTATTTCACTGTAACTTCCACCACTCTTTCAATGGGCATTGATATTGTCTCTGTTTTCCACTGCGACCTCCACCACTCTTCAAATGGTCTTTGATATTGACTTTTTTATCCACTGCGACCTCCACCACTCTTCCAATGGGCATTTAAACCATCTTGTTATGCTACTGTGACCCCCACGTCCCTTCCACTGGGCATTGATATTGTCTTTTTATTCCATTGCGACCTCCACCACTCTTCCAAGGGGCATTAAAACCGTCTTGTTAAGCTACTGTGACCTACAAGTCTCTTCCAAGGGGCATTAAAAACGTCTGGTTAAACCGCACTGAGCTCCACAGCTCTTCCAAGGGGCATTGACAATGTCTTTTTATTCCATTGTAACCTTCTGCACTCTACCAAGTGCATTGATATTGTCTTTTTATTTCTCTGCGACGTCCACAACTCTTCCAAGGGGCATTAAAACCGTCTTGTTAAGCTACTGTGACCTCCAAGTTTCTTACACAAGGCATTGATATTGTCTTTTTATTCCACTGTAACCTCCACCACTCTTCCAAGGGGCATTGATATTGTCTTTTTATTCCACTGTAACCTCTACCAATCTTCCAAGGCGCATTGATATTGTCTTTTTATTCCACTGCGACCTCCACCACTCTTCTAAGGGGCATTGAAATTGTCTTTTAAATCCACAACGATCTCCACCACTCTTCCAAGTGGCATTAAAACAGTCTTGTTAAGCTACTGTGACCTCCTCGTCTCTTCCAAGGGGCATTAAAACCGTCTGGTTAAACACTCTGAACTCCACAGCTCTTACAAGAGGCATTGATATTGTCTTTTTATTCGACTGTAACATCCACAACTCTTGCAAGCGGCATTGATATTGTCTTTTGATTCCACTGCGACCTCCGCCACTCTTCCAAGGGGCATTGATATTGTCTTTTTAATCAACTGCGACCTCCACCTCTCTTCCAAGGTGCATTAAAACCGTCTTGTGAAGCTACTGTGTCCTCCACGTCCCTTCCACGGGGCATTGATATTGTCTTTTTATTCCACTGCGACCTCCACCACTCTTCCAAGGGGTATTGATATTGTCTTTTTAATCCACTGTGACCTCCACCACTCTTCCAAGGGGCATTGATATTGTCTTTTTAATCCACTGTGACCTCCACGTCTCTTCCAAGGGGCATTAAAACCGTCAATTTAAACCACTCTGAACTCCACAGCTCTTCCAAGGAGCACTGGTATTTTCTTTTTATTCCACTCTAACCTCCACCACTCTTCCAAGGGGCATTGACATTGTTTATCTATTCCACTGCGACCACCACCACTCTTCCATGGGGCATTAAGACCACCTTGAAAGCTCCAGTGACCTCCACAACTCTGCCATGGGGCATTGATTTTGTCTTTTTATTCCACTGTAACCTCCACCACTCTTCCAAGGGGCATTGATTTTGTATTTTTATTCCACTGTGACCTCTACCACTCTTCCAATGGGCATTGATATTCTATTTTTAATCCACTGCAACCTCCACCACTCTTCCAAGGGGCATTAAAGCCGTCTTGTTAAGCTACTGTCACGTCCATGTCTATTCCACGGAGCATTGATATTTTCTTTTTATTCCACTGTAACCTCCACCACTCTTCCAAGTGCCATTGACATTGTCTTTTTATTCCACTGCGACCTCCACCACTCTTCCAAGGGGCATTAAACAGTCTTGTTAAGCTATTGTGACCACCACGTCTCTTCCAAGGGGCATTAAAACCGTCTGGTTAAACCACTCTGAACTCCACAGCTCTTCCAAGGGGCATTGATATTGTCTTTTTATTCCACTGTAACCTCCACCACTCTTCCAAGGGGCATTGATTTTGTCTTTTTATTCCACTGCGACCTCCACCACTCTTCCAATGGGCATTGTCATTGTCTTTTGAATCCAATGCAACCTCCACCACTCATCCAAGGGGCATTAAAACCATGTTGTTAAGCTACTGTGACCACCACGTCCCTTCCACGGGGCATTGATATTGTCTTTTTATTCCACTGCGTCCTCCACCACTATTCCAAGGGGCACTGATATTGTCTTTTTAATCCACTGCGAACTCCACCAATCTTCCAAGGGGCATTAAAACTGTCTTGTTATGCTACTGTGACGTCGACTTCTCTTCCAAGGGGCATTAAAACAATCTGGTTAAACCACTCTGAACTCCACAGCTTTTCCGAGTGGCATTTGCATTGTCTTTTTATTCCACTCTAACCTCCACCACTTTTCCAAGGGGCATTGACATTGCTTTTTATTCCACTGCGACCTCCACCACTCTTCCAAGGGGTATTAAAACCATATTGTTAAGCTACAGTGACCTCCACATCTCTTCCAAGGGTCATTAATATTGTCTTTTTATTCCACTGTAACCTCCACCACTCTTCCAAGGGGCATTCATATTGTCTTTTTATTCCACTGCGACCTCCACCAGTCCTCCAAGAGGCATTAAGACCGTCTTGTTAAGCTACTGTGACCTCCACGTCTCTTCCACGGGGCATTGAAATTGTCTTTTTATTCCACTGTATCCTCCTCCACTCGTCCAAGGGGCATTTATATTGTCTTTTTATTCCACTGCGACCTCCACCACTCTTCCAAGGGGCATTGATAATGTCTTTTTTAGTGTTGAGCCACCCCCGTAGTGTTCGAGTTCGGTTCGGTTCGTTGAACACCCGTGTGTTCGCCAAACTGTTCGTCGAACTGTTCGTCGAACACCTTCGAACACCGTTAAAACCAATGGCAGGCAAACAAAAACACATAGAAACACATAGAAAACACCTTCAAAGGTATCCAAAAGCTGACAAACTGCTCAGAAGACATAACTAACACATGGAAAAGTGACAAGTACATATAGTCATGCGAAAAGAAAAGAGGTGGAGGAGTAAAAGGAGGGGGAGACACAGATATAGGCATGTCATGCCCTTCTAAAATCCAAAAAGTGAGTAGCCGACACGGCCTGTCCTTTCCTGCCCGTGCCACCTCCGTGTCGCCGGGTTTTTGCCAGAGCCGCGGTGGACCTTGATGGCCAGCCCCCCTCTCCAAATACTGGTGCCTGTCCGCTGGTGGGTCGAGCCCCCCCGCGGTGGGGGGGAGTAACATCTGAAGAAGAAAGACCATCTTCCAGCCAAACTAACATGTCGACTTCTTTTCGTGGACAATGTGATACGATCCCTTTGTTACGGACACGCCCATCGCTACAAATTCCAGATGAGGCACAAAAAACAGCAGTTGCATCAGCGGATATCAAGTGCTCCTTCAAGTGGGCTCTCCTCCACCTCAATTACAACATCACAAATACTCCAGTCCTCAGAGGTGTCACCCCAATTGCACTTGCTTCCTCACAGCTCCCAAGTCTCCAGCTGCTCGTCTGAGTATGGGGTAACACAGATGGTTGAGTCTGCAGAGCTGTTTACTCATACTATAGCCTGGGAAACGGAGGTCTGCTCCAGAGCTTCTGTTAATCCAGATGAGGACATGATCTGCACTGATGCCCAGAATCTTTATAAGTCGGATCCAGGACCAGATGAAGAAGGTTCTGAGCATAATGTAGACCCTCGTTCCCAAACTGTAGCTCCTGTTGGTGGAGACAATGATGAAGACGATGATGAGACTCAAATACCTGATTGGAGCGACAACTTGACTTTTCGGTCAGGGCAGGAAGAGGCTGGCTTTGAGGACGACAGGTGTGATAACACACAGGGTGATGATGACAAGGTTGGAGATCCCACTTACTGTCAACCCACAGTCATCCAGTCGATGAGGTCATCCGGGCCTTTGCCTGGCCTTGGGGATGTCGCGGTGGTCGGCTTCCTGGCCCGTACCCTGGGGTCACTCTTTAAAAGGGTGGATAATTGTTAATTTTATAAGAGTTCGTGACGCCACCTGTGGTATCTGGTGAGAAGCACCAGCGCTGCAGCAGTCCACTGAGGCCCGTGATAAGGCAGCTCGATGGTATAGCTCCCCACAGGTGGAGCTAGGTCTCAGGGCAGCGTATGCAGGGGTAATGCAGGACAGGCGAGACTCAGCAGGGTCAGAGCAAGAACGGGAACGGACACAGTAGTCACTTCAGTACCTTTTACTGGAGGAAATTCAGACACATTCCGGAGCACTGTAGGGTGAAGGGTGCATATCAGGATCCTCCCCAATGAGCGGGTGTAGGGCCTCCTGTTTCTTGCCTCTGCGTAGTACGTTTCTGACCTGCCTGGAGCTAGGCCTAACTTTGTCTCTGTCCTGCGCTGGCTGACCTTGTGGTAGGGCCTTCTCTTAGAGTTCATTCTCCCAGTATGCGGGGCCTAAGCGTCTCCTGGCTCTGTTACGTATCAGCATCTTAGCGATCCTGGGACTTGTAGTTCTCCAGGGATTCCGGTTATGCCTTACTGGGTCATAGAGATCCCGGTAAGCTCGGATCCGGTGTCCGGTAAATGCTTCGGGGTGAGCTGGTTAAGCTCCTCTGCCCCTTATGTACTAACTCGCCACTCGCCTTCGGCATACTCGGGCCCTCACTAGGCTATACACACTAACGGCAGCTTGCCGCGCTTCACCGATCTTATGGCGCCGGCACACCTTCAGCTCTATCTGGGCTCCCTGAATCTAGCTAGCAGGAGCCTCGTGCTCCACTGCTGAACTATTAACTGAGTTCTCTAGACTAGACTGAGCTCCACTGCAGACTGAGCTCTCTTAGTCTTCTCTACTGCAGGAACTCTTCAGAGGAACTGAACTGCCTAGCTCCACCTTCCCTATTTATATCCCTAACGGGCTCCCTCTGCTGGTCTGAGGTGGAAGGTGGAGATGTATGAATGTTTATGGGGGCCTCTTGTGGAGGATTCCATCAATACACTCTTCTAGGATCTGTGATACCAAGCGCAGGGGGCATCACAGATGCTATTGACGACGAAGTTAGGTTGCGCCTTCCTGGACAGAGACGGAGTATTGGAAGCACATCAACAACTGCATCCTCAACCACAACTCTGCCTCTGACCACAAGTCGTAGTGGCTCTTCAGCCTTGCATAGCCTGGGCATTTATTCAGATTGATAAGGATGACCCAACTCGTGTTATCTGTAATATTTGTCACCAAAAGCTAAGTAGAGGCCAAAAGATCCATAGTTTGAGTACTTCATGCATGTACCGTCACATGGATATGAAGCATAAGTTGCAGTGGGAAGCTCACTGTGCTACAATGCGGCCTAGCAGGCTGGGCCAACCACCGTCTGCCCCATCTTGTGCATCCACGGCCTCTTCATCCTCTGTGACTGGGGGGACCGCAGTCACACATGTTTTTGGACGCAGACCTGCCACCTCTTTACCTGCAACAGCCAGTGTGATTGGCAGGTCGTCAGTTCATTTGTAAGTGGAAACACCTGCTGGTGTTGAGCGCTCTCTGACATCGAGAGCACCACCATTGGATCAAGGCAACCTAACATGTCCGCCTGCATCTTCCTCACAGACCGGCAGTTTGCCGGGGACACCCTACTCAACCCCGTCAAAGCACAACAGCCAGCCCTCGGTCCCTCAAATGTGGAAAAGTAAAAGACCATTTCCTCCTAGCCATGAGAAAGCTAAGAGGTTGAATTTCACCATCTGCAAGCTGTTGGCTACAGAAATACTGCCTTTCCGCCTGGAGGACACAGTGGATTTTTGAGACCTTATGTCTGTCGTAGTGCCCCAGTACCAGATGCCCAGTCGGCACTACTTCTCCAAGAAAGGTGTGCCTGCGCTCCACCAGCATGTCGCACACAACATCACCGCTTCTTTGAGAAACTCTGTGTGTGACAGGGTGCATTTCACCACAGACACTTGGACGAGTAGGCATGGACAGGGGCGTTACATGTTGCTGACTGGGCACTGGGTAACTATGGTGACAGCAGGACAAGGGGCTGCTGTCCAAGTCTTACCGTCCCCACGAGTTTTACGTCAATCCTCTTTATCTCGAAGTTACTCCACTGCTTCTGCCTCCTCAACCTCCTCTCGGTCCTCCACCTGCACCCAAAGCCTGTCTGGTAATGCCACCTTCTTTCTAACTGCGCAGAAGGAATCCTGCACACCTCCTTACTATGCTGGCAGCAGGGCTCAACGGCATCAGTGTTTACTTTGAAATGTCTGGGAAATGTGAGTCACACAGCTGAGGACTTGTGGTCAGCTCTGGAGACCCAGTTTCATGAATGGTTGTCTCCACTGGACCTGCAACCAGGGAAGGCCGTGTGCGACAATGCTGCAAACCTTGGTGCGGCCCTTCGCCGGGGCAATGTCACACACGTGCCTTGTATGGCTCACGTGTTGAACCTGGTTGTCCATAAATTTTTAGCCCACTATCCCGGACTAGATGGCCTTCTGCAGAGGGCACGGTCGCTGTGTGCTCACTTCCGCCGTTCGCATCCCGCAGCTCAACGACTTACATCTCTACAGAAGTCCTTGGGCCTGCCAGTTCACTGGCTGAAATGCGATGTGCCGACACGGTGGAATTCAGCTCTGCACATGTTGCAGCGACTGTGGCAGCACCGACAAGCCCTGGTGCAATACGTTCTGACGTATAGCCTGGGCCAACGAGATCCAGAGGTGGGGCAAATCACGCTGCAGGAGTGGTCTCAGATCAGGGATCTATGAAGTTGACGCGCCCCCTGGGCCGTGGGGTACTCTGAGCCGGGCTGGTAGACGCTGGGGGTTGTAGTCACTGTGGCGGTGACCCGGTCCGTGACCCAGGGCGGTCAATCCAACGGTAATTTGTATATATAGATTTTATAATGTCCGACTACGCCACCTGTGGAGTGCGGCCAAAGGGGCCACCGCTGCGGAACAGTCCTCTGAAGCTGGTGGTTTTGCAGCAATGGTATTATTACTCACCACAGGAAGAGTGTAGCTTCAGGGCAGTGTGGGTGGATGATGGTGGTTGCAGTGCAGGGAGTCAGTAATGAACACAGAGTCCGTGTGATGCAGTCCCAAGATCTTTACTCACAGTTGTTGCAGTCCAGATTACAGGTACCAGAGCAATCTCACCCGTCGTGCTGTGCGTACTCAGTGAGGGGCTCAGTCCACCCCCAGATAGCTCCGGAGTACTTAGCAGGACCCCCTTCTGTGTGTCCTTTCTCTGGCCTTCTCCCTGCACCTCACACCCAGTGACACTTCTATCCGGTATCCTCGGGCCTTGGTGGGCGACTTGTGTTCCGTCCCCTGGGTCCTATGTGGCTACCTTCTTAGTGAGACTGGTGTGGACTTTTGCCTGCAGTACATGAAATGCTGCAGCCTCCGGTTTCTAGTTGAGCCTTGCTGTTTCTCCTCTAGTTGAGGGACCGGTTCCCCTTATCTGGCCTGACCCCTCTACCTCCTGGTAGCAGCGGGAGTACGGGTGGCCTTCTGCATGGCCCGTAGCCCTAGGGTCCCTTCGGTTCCTGGAGCCTTCCTGCTCCCACTCCTCTCTTCTATCCTTCAGTCCTGGGCCTCCCAGGCTAGGCCCGCCTCCGGAGCAGAGCTCATGCCGAGCCTCTGCTCCTGTCACTTTTCCTCCTCTGACTGGCTTGCTCTTTCTAAGATGGCTTCCTATTTATTCTCTCCCTGTCATGTGCTCCCCTAAGCTGCTCCCCTAAGCACCCACTACATAGGACCCTCCCACCAGCTAAGGACCTGGGACTGTGCTCTCCCTTAGGAGCAATCTCGCCCTACCCCCACTGCGGGTATGTGTTGGATGCAGGTGTAAGGGTCCCGAGCCATACGCCTTCCTTACCTGAGGGTGAGATACCACACCTTTGGGTGAGATGCAGTAACTCTGTGGTGACTGAACCCTCAGGGGCGCCACACACCCTTCTGCACAGTTTTGAAATGGCGACGAAGATGTTTAGTGCTGACAACGACGCCATTATCAGCATGACTATTCCGGTGATTTACATGCTGGAGCACACATTAAACAGAATTCAGAGTCAGGTGGTGGGACAAGTGGAGGTGGAGGAAGTAGAGGAGGAGTCGTATGCGGAAGGGATAACATCTCCAAGGTCCAGACGGTTGGCAGCACCAAGGCGGCAGGCATGGGAGGGTGGGGGAGAGGGATTAACCAGGGCGCATGGTAGCAGCCAAACTGTTGAGGAAGGTGCAGGAGCCGAGGAAGAAGTGGAGGATGAACTGGCGATGGGCATGGAAGACTCATCAGATGAGGGAGACCTTGATCACATTTCTGTTGTGCGAGGTTGGGGGGAGAGGGCAGAGGAAGGAAGCATTTTTCTTACTTCGCTACCAACACAACAAGGACTTGGTCCTCCTGGATGCGCAAGACACATGAGTGCCTTCTTGCTGCACTACCTGCAACATGACCCTCAGATTGCAGAATTTGAAGTAATCCCGACTACTGGGTTGCCACACTCTTAGATCCCCGGTACAAAATTAAATTTGCCGAAATAATTCCTGCCGTAAAAAGGGATTGACGCATGCAGGAGTATCTGCAGACGCTGTTGCAGAATCTTACATGTGCTTTTCCACAAAACACCAGTGGTGCACGAAGTGAATCTCACAGTTCTAACTTGCCAACCGTGGGACTGTCGAGTCTTCATCACTCAAACCGTAACAGTAACACAGTATCTGCTGGTAACAGCAATTTTGTGGAATCGTTTCACCATCCTTTGCAAGGCCACAGGAGACAAGAAGTCTGACACATAGTCAGTGCCTTGAGAGGATGGTGCAGGAGTATCTCCAAGTGAACATCGAAGCCATGACTGTGTCACTGGACCCTTGCTCATTTTGGTATTCCAATCTGGAAAAATGGCCGGAGCTCGCCACTCACGCCTTGGAGATCTTGTCATGCCCTGCAGCCAGTGTTCTCTCTGAACGTGTGTTCAGCGCTGCAGATGGTGTGCTGACAGATAAGCGCATGCGGCTGTCCACTGAGAATGCAGACAGACTCACGTTCATAAAGATGAACAAATCATGGATTCGCAAGGACTTTTCTAACCCTGTGTTATCCTTGGGAGACTAAAAGCTTGAGGATTTGGTAATATTACCTCACCAACCGTTTTAAGCAACTGTGGGGCAATTGATGCCACTTAACCCTAGAACGCATGACCATAAAAATCCACACTTTCATATACCTGGGGCCTTTTAGGCCCGTGTGCAAATAACATGGAATAACTCAAACTCAAATGACAAACAACTATATACATGAAGAATACCTAGAGTTTCAAAATTCTAACTAAAGTAATCTTGCAGAAAATAGAAAACAATTAACAGGGCGGGACTGCGAGGCCCCAGGTATGCGTTCCAGGGTTAAGTGGTGTCTGTGCCACAATTTCGGGAAAAAATGGAGACTCTTTTTGGAGTCCCCTTGCTGTGTCTTACGTGACGTTGGCATCATCAATTCCAGGTGGGTTGGGTCGCCCCCCCCCCTTTTAACTGTAAGAAACTACATACACTATGGCTTGGGGTAACACAGATGGTTGAGTCTGAAGAGCTGTTTACTCAGAGGTCTGCTCCAAATCTTCAGTGTCTGCTAGTCAGCGTAGAATTTTTAACTGCATCTAGCCTAGGCAATACTTTGGGCGTAGTAGCCCAGCTGCGAAGCAAGCTGCACCGCCTGTGTATCTAATAAGAATTTTTAAATGCATCTAGCCTAGGCAGACTGTGGGGACCCCCAACCAAACCAAGACGCTCAGCCCCCCTACCGCCCCCCTTTCCTTGACAATACAATAATGTAACTCTTACAACTGGATGGGTGAGGATCGGTCACAGCTTTATTAACTCTTTATACTCATTCCATTAGAAAGGCATTTTATTTCTAAAATAATTCAGCTTGTTGCAGCATGCCCTGGGTCTCCACTCCGGCAACTTGGCCAACAAGTGTAACTCTCCAACATGTCCTTTCTATTTCCAGGCCACGGAGGATCCTGCGTACTCGTATGCAGGACTCTGACCCCCACCCATCACTCTTAATGCTTGTTCCACTCCGTCCTGGAGTCCTGACAGGAATATGTCCAGTCCAATATCCATTAAGTGAACACCGTCGGGCTGTATGAGGCCTGCTTTATCTCCTTCCAGTTGTCGGTGTCGTACCACTACACCGCCTCTGTCTCTTCTAAATTTTGCCATCCGAATATTTATTACCCGCCTTGTCCGTTCGATGGCCGAGATGTCTCGCGAACCTTGCCATACCGCTATCGGCACAATCTCTGATCATACTATAGCTAGTTTTGTGAAAAATTCTCTGAAGCGCACAGTGTCTAGTTTTATTATTGCCATTAGTTATGCGCTCTTGTGATGACCTAGGTTGTTTCCCCTGGCCTGTATAACTAAGATGACAGGACATCTTGCCTTTCTGCCTACCTTGATTGCCTCCATTAGTACCTGTGGCCATAGCAGGCCTCTAATACCTCTCCAGTTGAAATATGTGTTATGAAACTCTAATTTCCTCCCGCCTGGGGGGACTTTCGCCCTTTTTTCTGCCCAATTTATATACGAGTGGCCTATCACCCACACTGTTGGCTTAGCGTCACCTGTAAAAGAAACAAACCACGTTAGGATAACAAGTTCGGTCTTATGTATCTTGCCAAACACGTGGATCGCCATCTCCCTATCCTCTGAACTTCCGTTTCTGACAGTCCTGCTCTTGCTGCTTCCGTGGCCGCGCCTATGCGGAATGAGTGTGTCCCGTAATCTTTGGGGTGGTTCCCTGCCGATGTTATGCATTTATTAAATATAGCTTGGAACCGGTATCTTGATAATGGCGTTCCATCAATGTGTGATAGGAAGAAATTACTGTGTGATCTGATGGTTAGATACGGTTTTACTATTGTTACCCGACTCAGTGTACCGTTTGTGGGTTGTAGAAGTACCCAAGTGCCCCTGCCCGCTGGAACCGTTTTCGATTTGTGTATGCGTAGAAGTATTGCATTATTGGCTATGACTACGTCCTGGTGTAATAAGCCTCCACTGGTGGTAATTTTGGTTTGAGGGACTAATTCGCTTATGCATAGCGCCCCGAAGAAGGCGATCACAAATGCAGTAGACAGTAGTGTTGTTTCAAATTGTGAGTGTCATGTTAATGGTGTTAGGGATATGATGTGAGAAATCAGTTTTAGTGACACGGGACGGGACGTCTACACTCCTGACTTGGCTGACCCCTTTTGCACCCTTTTATGGATTGTCTAATGATGAATCTTTGTCACATCTCCCCAATTCAGTAGTTGGAAGTGAAATGCTACTCCGGTCAGACACCGCTGCGCTGATACCCCTGATAGGCCACTCATCATTAGCTGGTGGAGAAATTCTATGGTGACTTGTGATCTGGCTTGTTCACATTGGTCAACCCGTCTGCCTGCTACTAGTCGTGTCCACTCTTCCCATGCCTTACCGTATGCTTGCCACATCGACGGGGCAACTGACGCTCTGATTAATGGCATCAACTATTCGCCACTAGATCCCATAGGGAAGGTGGGCAACTGTTACCTGATGGGTGGGCGTTGTGGAAGAGCTCTGTGAAAATCTGCCAATTGAATTGTTATAAAGCGTTAGCAGCAGCTTTAGACCCCTCAGCATAGTGGCTAGCGCGGACCCATACATTGTGTTTTAGGCACAGGAATGCTAGCCGGCGTAGTAGGCCTAGCACTGGGAGAGACGATGATGCCATCTTATTAATGCAGTGCGCTAGGCTGGTGTTTTTTGGTATGAAGCGTATATTTTTGTAAGCCAGGAGCGCGCCCCATATTTCTATTGCTACCACTATTGGGAAGAAAAATTATTTTCAGGGCTAGATGCAGCTAAAAATTATTATTAATTTAAAAGCTGGTGGAGCTTGGTATAGATGGCCTAATACAATGAGTCCCACACACTGCTAGAAGGCCAAATATTTTTTCAGAGCTAGATGCAGAAAAAAATTATATTCAGTTTGCAACCTGATGGAGGTCAGTATAGATGGACTAATAGAACAAGTCCCACACACTGCTAGAAGGCCAAAGATTTTTTCAGAGCTAGATGCAGATAAAAATAATTTTTAATTTGCAACCTGATGGAGGTCAGTATAGATGGACTAATAGAACAAGTCCCACACACTGCTAGAAGGCCAAATATTTTTTCAGAGCTAGATGCCGAAAAAAATTCTATTCAATTTGCAACCTGATGGAGGTCAGTATAGATGGACTAATAGAACAAGTCCCACACACAGCTAGAAGCCCAAATATTTTTTCAGAGGTAGATGCAGATAAAAATTATATTCAGTTTGCAACCTGATGGAGGTCAGTATAGATGGACTAATAGAACAAGTCCCACACACAGCTAGAAGCCCAAATATTTTTTCAGAGGTAGATGCAGAAAAAAATTATATTCAGTTTGCAACCTGATGGAGGTCAGTATAGATGGACTAATAGAACAAGTCCCACACACTGCTAGAAGGCCAAATATTTTTTCAGAGCTAGATGCAGATAAAAATAATTTTTAGTTTGCAACCTGATGGAGGTCAGTATAGATGGACTAATAGAACAAGTCCCACACACAGCTAGAAGCCCAAATATTTTTTCAGAGGTAGATGCAGAAAAAAATTATATTCAGTTTGCAACCTGATGGAGGTCAGTATAGATGGACTAATAGAACAAGTCCCACACACTGCTAGAAGGCCAAATATTTTTTCAGAGCTAGATGCAGATAAAAATTATTTTTAATTTGCAGCCTGATGGAGGTCAGTATAGATGGACTAAAAGAACAAGTCCCACACACTGCTAGAAGGCCAAATATTTTTTCAGAGCTAGATGCAGAAAAAATTATATTCAGTTTGCAACCTGATGGAGGTCAGTATAGATGGACTAATAGAACAAGTCCCACACACAGCTACAAGGCCAAATATTTTTTCAGAGCTAGATGCAGAAAAAATTATATTCAATTTGCAACCTTATGGAGGTCAGTATAGATGGACTAATAGAGAAAGTCCCACACACTGCTAGAAGGCCAAATATTTTTTCAGAGCTAGATGCAGATAAAAATTATATTAAATTTGCAACCTGATGGAGGTCAGTATAGATGGACTAATAGAACAAGTCCCACACACTGCTAGAAGGCCAAATATTTTTTCAGAGCTAGATGCAGAAAAAAATTATATTCAGTTTGCAACCTGGTGGAGGTCAGTATAGATGGACTAATAGAACAAGCCCCACACACTGCTAGAAGGCCAAATATTTTTCCAGAGCTAGATGCAGAAAAAAATTATATTAAATTTGCAACCTTATTGAGGTCAGTATAGATGGACTAATAGAATGATGCTATGCCCAAAAGGTTTTACTTCACTAGGTGCAGTAAAAAAAAATTTATTCTATACACAGGTGGTGTATCTTGCAACACAGATAGGCTACTCCACTGACTAACACACTCTGCAATAGGCCAAAAAGGATTGAAAAAAACTTGCACAGCACTGGCACAGACCTGCCTGGCAAAAACTGATAGGAACTGATGTAACTTAGGCTTGAAAATGACTGCAATTACAATTAGTCTTTACTCCCACAACCTATCTATTTAAGAGCTCAGACCTGCCTGATAAAAGTCGTAGGAAATGCTGTAACCTAGTCCTTAAAAGGACTGCAATCACAACTATTCCCTACTCCCAAGCTATCTGTAGATTTGTGCGAAAATTGGCTTGAAATTAACAAGGTATAGCGCACACAGCAACAGCGGTGCCGTCTAACACGCAGCTGCAGCAGTGAGAAAATGGTGGCGACGGGGAAAATGGCTGGGTCTTATAGGGCAAGGACATGTGACATACACTGCCAATGACACATTCCCTTGCTTGTGTGAAAAAAAGCAGTTCGCTCCGTGTGTGCGCTGCTGATAGGCTGACAGATTGCACCTCCCCACTGTAAATGCGGGAAAGAGAAAAAAAAAATGGAGATCTTCATTATTCCTGCAGAGATCCATCCCCTGCCCCTCCCCCCACCCCGCTGTACACTCAAACTGCGTATTAACATTAATTTTCCTCATTACTGAGAAAAAATCCAGTTATGATTTTGGTGCACGAACAGTTATCGAACATAACCTCGAACAGCCGAATTTTTTTCAAATCGTTCGTGTTCGCCGAACGGCTCGAACACCGCCCAAAACAGCTCGAATTTGAGATTGGCGAACAGTTCGAGTTGAACAACGCTCATCTCTAGTCTTCTTATTACACTGCGACCTCCACCACTCTTTCAAGGCTCATTGATATTGTCTATTTAATCCACTGAGACCTCCACCACTCTTCGAAGGGGCATTTAAACCGTCTTGTTAAGCTATTGTGACCTCCACATCTCTTCCACGGGGCATTGATATTGTCTTTTTATTTAACTGTAACCTCCACCACTGTTCAAAGGGGCATTGATATTGTCTTTTTATTCCACTGTAACCTCCATCACTCTTCCAAGGGGCATTGATATTGTCTTTTTATTCCACTGTAACCTCCATCACTCTTCCAAGGGGCATTGATATTGTCTTTTTATTCCACTGCGACCTCCACCACTCTTCCAAGGGGCATTGATATTGGCTTTTTATTCCACTGCGACCTCCACCACTCTTCCAAGGGGCATTCATATTGTCTTTTTAATCCACTGTGACCTCCACCACTCTTCCAAGGGGCATTAAAACCGTCTTGCTAAGCTACTGTCAGCTCCACGTCCCATCCAAAGGGCATTAAAACAGTCAATTTAAACCACTGTGAACTCCACAGCTCTTGCAAGGGGCATTGATATTGTCTTTTTATTCCAATGTAACCTCCAGCACTCTTCCAAGGGGCATTGATATTTTCTTTTTATTCCACTGCAACTTGCACCTATCTTCCAAGGGGCATTAAAACCGTCTTGTTAAGCTACTTTGACCTCCACGTCAATTCCACGGGGCATTAAAACAGTCAATTTAAACCACTCTGAACGCCACAGCTCTTTCAAGGGGCATTGGTATTGTCTTTTTATTCCACTTTAACCTCCACCACTTTTCCAAGGGGCATTAAAACTGTCTTGTTATGCTGCTGTAACCTCCATGTATATTCCACGGGGCATTGATATTGTATTTTTATTCCACTGTAACCTCCACCACTCTTCCAAGGGGCATTGATTTTGTCTTTTTAATCCACTGCGACCTCCATCACTCTTCCAAGAAGCATTAAAACCGTTTTGTTTACTACTGTGACCTCCACGTCTATTCCACGGTGCGTTAAAACCTTCTGGTTAAACCACTGTGAACTCCACAGCTCTTCCAAGGCGCATTGATATTGTCTTTTTATTCCTCTGTAAACTCCACCACTCTTCCAAGGGGCATTGATATTGTCTTTTTATTTTACTGCGACCTCCACCACTCTTCCAAGGGGCATTAATATTGTCTTTTTATACCACTGCGACCTCCATCACTCTTCCAAGCGTCATTGATATTGTCTATTTATTCCACTGTAACCTCCACCACTCTTCCAAGGGACATTGATATTGTCTTTTTTTTCCACTGCAACCTCCACATCTCTTCCAAGGGGAATTGATATTGTCTTTTTATTCCACTGTGACCTCCACCACTCTTCTAAGGGGCATTGATATTGTCTTTTTAATCAACTGCGACCTCCACCACTCTTCCAAGGGGCATTAAAACAGTCTTGATAAGCTACTGTGACCTCCACGTCTCTTCCAAGGGGCATTAAAGCGTCTGGTTAAATCATTCTGTACTCCACAGCTCTTCCAAGAGGCATTGATATTGTCTTTTTATTCGACTGTAACCTCCACCACTCTTCCAAGGGGCATTGATATTGTCTCTGTTTTTCACTCCGACCTCCAACACTCTTCCAAGGGGCATTGATATTGTCTTCTTATTCCACTGCGACCTCCACCAGTCTGCCAAGGGGCATTAAAATCGTCTTGTTTAGCTGCTGTGACCTCCACGTCTTTTCCACAGGGCATTGTTATTGTCTTTTTATTCCACTGCGACCTCCACCACTCTGCCAAGGGGCATTAAAACAGTCTTGTTAACCTACTGTGACCTCCACGTCTCTTTCACAGGGTATTGTTATTGTCTTTTTATTCCACTGTGACCTGCACCACTCTTCCAAGGGGCATTGATATTGTCTTTTTATTCCACTGCGACCTCCACCACCCTTCCAAGGTTCATTGATATTGTCTTTTTAATCCACTGCGACCTCCACAACTCTTCCAAGGGGCATTAAAACCGTCTTGTTAAGCTACTGTGACCTCCACGTCTCTTCCAAGGGGCACTAAAACCATTTGGTTAAACCACTCTGTACTCCACAGCTCTTCCAAGGGGCATTAAAACCGTCTAGTTAAACCGCTCTGAGCTCCACAGCTCTTCCAAGGGGCATTGACAATGTCTTTTTATTCCATTGTAACCTTCTGCACTCTTCCAAGTGGATTGATATTGTCTTTTTATTCCTCTGCGACGTCCACGACTCTTCCAAGTGGCACTAGAACCGTCTTGTTAAGCTACTGTGACCTCCAAGTTTCTTGCACAGGGCATTGATATTGTCTTTTTATTCCACTCTAACCTCCACCACTCTTCCAAGGAGCATTGATATTGTCTTTTATCCCACTGTAACCTCCACCACTGTTCTAAGGGGCATTAAAACCGACTTGTTAAGCTACTGTGACCTCCACGTCTCTTCCACAGGGCATTGTTATTGTCTTTTTATTCCACTGCGACCTCCACCACTATGCCGAGGGGCATTAAAACCGTCTTGTTAAGCTACTGTGATGTCCACATCTCTTCCACGGGGCATTGATATTGTCTTTTTATTCCACTGTAAACTCCACCACTCTTCCAAGGGGCATTGATATTGTCTTTTTATTCCACTGTAACCTCCACCACTCTTCCAAGGGGCATTGATATTGTCTTTTTATTCCATTGCGACCTCCACCACTCTTCCAAGGTTCATTGATATTGTCTTTTTAATCCACTGCGACCTCCACCACTCTTCCAAGGGGCATTAAAACCGTCTTGTTAAGCTACTGTGACCTCCACGTCTTTTCCAAGGTGCACTAAAACCGTTTGGTTAAACCAATCTGTACTCCACAGCTCTTCCAAGGGGAATTGATATTGTCTTTTTACTTCACTGTAACTTCCACCACTCTTCCAAGGGGCATTAAAACCGTCTTGTTAAGCTTCTGTGACCTCCAAGTCTCTTCCAAGGGACATTAAAACCGTCTGGTTAAACCGCTCTGAGATCCACAGCACTTCCAAGGGGCATTGACAATTTCTTTTTATTCCATTGTAACCTTCTGCACTCTTCCAAGTTCATTGATATTGTCCTTTTATTCCTCTGCAACGTCCACGACTCTTCCAAGGGGAATTAAAACCATCTTGTTAAGCTACTGTGACCTCCAAGTTTCTTACACAGGGCATTGATATTGTCTTTTTATTCCACTGTAACCTCCACCACTCTTCCAAGGGGCATTGATATTGTCTTTTTAATCCACTGCGACCTCCCTCACTCTTCCAAGAAGAATTGAAACCATCTTGTTAAGCTACTGTGACCTCCACGTCTCTTCCACAGGGCATTGTTATTCTCTTTTTATTCCACTGCGACCTCCACCACTCTGCCAAGCGGCATTAAAACCGTCTTGTTAAGCTACTGTGATGTCCACGTCTCTTCCACGGGGCATTGATATTGTCCTTTTATTCCACTGTAACCTCCACCACTCTTCCAAGAGGCATTGATATTGTCTTTTTATTCCACTGCGACCTCCACCACTCTTCCAAGGTTCATTGATATTGTCTTTTTAATCCACTGCGACCTCCACCACTCTTCCAAGGGGCATTAAAACCGACTTGTTAAGCTACTGTGACCTCCAGGTCTCTTCCAAGGGGCACTAAAACCGTTTGGTTAAACCACTCTGTACTCCACAGCTCTTCCAGGGGGCATTGATATTGTCTTTTTATTTCACTGTAACTTCCACCACTCCTTCAAGGGGCATTGATATTGTATTTTTATTCCACTGTGACCTCCACCACTCTTCCAAGGGGGATTAAAACCGTCTGGTTAAACCGCTCTGAGCTCCACAGCTCTTCCAAGGGGCATTGACAATGTCTTTTTATTCCATTGTAACCTTCTGCACTCTTTCAAGTGCATTGATATTGTCTTTTTACTCCTCTGCGACGTCCACGACTCTTCCAAGGGGCATTAAAACCATCTTGTTAAGCTACTGTGACCTCCAAGTTTCTTACACAGGGCATTGATATTGTGTTTTTATTCCACTGTAACCTCCACCACTCTTCCAAGGGGCATTGATACTGTCTTTTTAATCCACTGCGACCTCCATCACTCTTCTAAGAAGCATTGAAACCGTCTTGTTAAGCTACTGTGACCTCCACGTCTATTCCACGGTGCATTAAAACTTTCTGGTTAAACCACTGTGAACTCTTCAGCTCTTCCAAATAGCATTGATATTGTATTTTTATTCCACTCTAACCTCCACCACTCTACCAAGGGGCATTGATATTGTCTCTTTAGTTTACTGCGTCCTCCACCACTCTTCCAAGGGGCATTAATATTGTCTTTTTGTTCCACTGTGACCTCCACGTCTCTTCCAAGGGGCATTGATATTGTCTTTTTATTTAATTGGAACCTCCACCACTCTTCCAAGGGACATTGATATTGTTTTTTTATTCCACTGTAACCTCCACAATTCTTCCAAGGGACATTGATATTATATTTTTATTCCACTGTAACCTCCACCACTCTTCCAAGGGGCATTGATATTGTCTTTTTATTCCACTGTAACCTGCACCACTCTTCCAAGGGGCATTGATATTGTCTTTTTAATCCACTGTGACCTCTACCACTCTTCCAAGGGGCTTTAAAAGAGTCTTGATAAGCTTCTGTGACCTTCACGTCTCTTCCAAGGCGCATTAAAACCGCATGGTTAAACCACTCTGTACTCCACAGCTCTTCCAAGAGGCATTGATATTGTCTTTTTATTCAACTGTAACCTCCACCACTCTTCCAAGGGGCATTGATATAGTCTTTTTTTTTCCACTGCGACCTAGACCACTCTTCCAAGAGGATTTGATAGTCTTTTTAATCCACTGCGACCTCCACCACTCTTCCATGGTTCATTAAAACCGTCTTGTTAAACTACTGTGACCTCTACGTCCCTTCCACGGGGCATTGATATTGTCTTTTTATTCCACTGCGACCTCCACCACTCTTCCAAGGGGCATTGATATTGTCTTTTTAATCCACTGCGAACTCCACCACTGTTCCATGGGACATAGATATTGTCTTTTTATTCCACTGCGACCTTCACCCCTCTTCCAAGGAACATTGATATTGTCTTTTTTTTCCACTGTAACCTCCACCACTCATCTAAGGGGCATTGATATTTTCTTTTTATTCCACTTTGACCTCCACCACTTTTCCAAGGGGCATTAAAACCGTCTTGTTAAGCTACTGTGACCTCCACGTCTCTTCCAAGGGGCATTAAAACCGTCAATTTAAACCACTCTGAACTCCACAGTTCTTGCAAAAGGCATTGATATTGTCTTTTTATTCTATTGTAACCTCCACCACTCTTCCAAGGGGCATTGATTTTGTCTTTTTAATCCACTGCGACCTCCATCTCTCTTCCAAGAAACATTAAAACCGTCTTGTTTAGCTACTGTGACATCCACGTCTATTCCACGGTGCCTTAAAACCTTGTGGTTGAACCACTGTGAACTCCACAGCTCTTCCAAGGGGCATTGATATTGTCTTTTTATTCCACTGTGACATCCACCACTCTTCCAAGGGGCATTTATATTGTCTTTTTATTTTACTGTGACCTCCACCACTCTTCCAAGGGGCATTAATATTGTCTTTTTATTCCACTGCGACCTCCACCACTCTTCCAAGGGTCATTGATATTGTCTTTTTATTCCACTGAAACCTCCACCACTCTTCCAAGGGGCATTGATATTGTCTTTTTATTCCGCTGCGAACTCCACCTCTCTTCCAAGGGGCATTAAAACCATCTTGCTAAGCTACTGTGATCTCCAAGTCTCTTTCACGAGGCATTGATATTGTCTTTTTATTCCACTGCCACCTCCACAACTCTTCCAAGTGGAATTGATATTGTCTTATTATTCCACTGCGACCTCCACCACTCTTCTAAGGGGCATTGATATTGTCTTTTTAATCCACTGCGACCTCCATCACTCTTCCAAGGGGCATTAAAACAGTTTTGATAAGCTACTGTGACCTCCACATCTCTTCCAAGGGGCATTAAAACAGTCTGGTTAAAACACTCTGAACGCCACAGCTCTTCCAAGAGGCATTGATATTGTATTTTTATTCCACTGTAACCTCCACCACTCTTCCAAGGGGCATTGATTTTGTCTTTTTAATCCACTGCGACCTCCATCACTCTTCCAAGAATCATTAAAACCGTCTTGTTTAGCTACTGTGACCTCCACGTCTATTCCATGGTGCCTTAAAACCTTCTGGTTAAACCACTGTGAACTCCTCAGCTCTTCCAAGGGGCATGGATATTGTCTTTTTATTCCACTGTAACCTCCACCACTCATCCTAGGGGCATTGATATTGTATTTTATTTTGCTGCGACCTCCACCACTCTTCCAAGGGTCATTGATATTGTCTTTTTCTTCCACTGTAACCTCCACTACTCTTCCAAGGGGCATGGATATTGTCTTTTTATTCCACTGTAACCTCCACCACTCTTCCAAGGGGCATTGATTTTGTCTTTTTAATCCACTGCGACCTCCATCACTCTTCCAAGAATCATTAAAACCGTCTTGTTTAGCTGCTGTGACCTTCCCGTCTATTCCACGGTGCCTTAAAACCTTCTGGTTAAACCACTGTGAACTCCTCAGCTCTTCCAATGGGCATGGATATTGTCTTTTTATTCCACTGTAACCTCCACCACTCATCCTAGGGGCATTGATATTGTCTTTTCATTTTACTGCGACCTCCAGCACACTTCCAAGGGGCATTAAGATTGTCTTTTTATTCCACTGCGACCTCCACCACTCTTCCAAGGGTCATTGATATTGTCTTTTTATTCCACTGTAACCTCCACTACTCTTCCAAGGGGCATTGATATTGTCTTTTTATTCCACTGCGACCTCCACCTCTCTGCCAAGGGGCATTAAAACCATCTTGTTAAGGTACTGTGACCTCCAAGTCTCTTCCACGAGGCATTGATGTTGTCTTTTTATTCCATTGCGACCTCCACATCTCTTCCAAGGGGAATTGATATTGTCTTTTTATTCCACTGCGACCTCCACCACTCTACTAAGGGGCATTGATATTGTCTTTTTAATCCACTGTGACCTCCACGTCTCTTCCAAGGGGCATTAAACCGTCTTGTTAAACCACTCTGTACTCCACAGCTCTTCCAAGAGGCATTGATATTGTCTTTTTATTCGACTGTAACCTCCACCACTCTTCCAAGGGGCATTGATATTGTCTCTGTTTTCCACTGCGAACTCCACCACTCTTCCAATGGGCATTAAAACCGTCTTGTTATGCTACTGTGACCTCCACTTCCCTTCCACAGGGCATTGATATTGTCTTTTTATTCCATTGCGACCTCCACCACTCTTCCAAGGGGCATTACAACTGTCTTCTTAAGCTGCTGTGACCTCCAAGTCTCTTCCAAGGGACATTAAAACCATCTGGTTAAACCGCTCTGAGCTCCACAGCTCTTCCAAGGAGCATTGACTATGTCTTTTTATTCCATTGTAACCTTCTGCACTCTTCCAAGTGCATTGATATTGTCTTTTTATTCCTCTGCGATGTCCACAACTCTTCCAAGGGGCATTAAAACCGTCTTGTTAAGCTACTGTGACCTCCAAGTTTCTTACACAGGGCATTGATATTGTCTTTTTAATCCACTGTAACCTCGACCACTCTTCCAAGGGGCATTGATATTGTCTTTTTATTTCACTGTAACCTCCACCAATATTCCAAGGGGCATTGATATTGTCTTTTTATTCCACTGCAACCTCCACCACTCTTCTAAGGGGCATTGATATTGTCTTTTAAATCCACAACGATCTCCACCACTCTTCCAAGGGGCATTAAAACAGTCTTGATAAGCTACTGTGACCTCCACGTCTCTTCCAAGGGGAATTAAACCGTCTGGTTAAACCACTCTGTACTCCACAGCTCTTCCAAGAGGCACTGATATTGTCTTTTTATTCCACTGCGACCTCCACCACTCTGCCAAGGGGCATTAAAACCGTCTTGTTTAGCTACTGTGACCTCCACGTCTTTTCCACAGGGCATTGTTTTTGTCTTTTTATTCCACTGCGACCTCCACCACTCTGCCAAGGGGCATTAAAACAGTCTTGTTAACCTACTGTGACCTCCACGTCTCTTTCACAGGACATTGTTATTGTCTTTTTATTCCACTGCGACCTCCACCACTCTTCCAAGGGGCATTGATATTGTCTTTTTATTCCACTTCGACCTCCACCACCCTTCCAAGGTTCATTGATATTTTCTTTTTAATCCCCTGCGACCTCCACCACTCTTCCAAGGGGCATTAAGATTGTCTTGTTAAGCTACTGTGACCTCCACGTCTCTTCCAAGGGGCACTAAAACCATTTGGTTAAACCACTCTGTACTCCACAGTTATTCCAAGGTACATTGATTTTTTCTTTTTATTTCACTGTAACTTCCACCACTCTTTCAAGAGGCATTAATATTGTATTTTTATTCCACTGTGACCTCCACCACTCTTCCATGGGGCATTAAAACAGTCTTGTTAAGCTACTGTGACCTCCAAGTCTCTTCCAAGGGCATTAAAACCGTCTGGTTAAACCGCTCTGAGCTCCACAGCTCTTCCAAGGGGCATTGACAATGTCTTTTTATTCCATTGTAACCTTCTGCACTCTTCCAAGTGCATTGATATTGTCTTTTTATTCCTCTGCGACGTCCACGACTCTTCCAAGGGGCATTAAAACCGTCTTGTTAAGCTACTGTGACCTCCAAGTTTCTTACACAGGGCATTGATATTGTCTTTTTATTCCACTGTAACCTCCACCACTCTTCCAAGGGGCATTGATATTGTCCTTTATTCCACTGCAACCTCCACCACTGTTCTAAGGGGCATTGTTATTGTCTTTTTATTCCACTGCGACCTCCACCACTCTGCCGAGGGCATTAAAACGGTCTTCTTAAGCTACTGTGATGTCCACATCTCTTCCACGGGGCATTGATATTGTCTTTTTATTCCACTGCGACCTTCACCCCTCTTCCAAGGAGCATTGATATTGTCTTTTTTTTCCACTGTAACCTCCACCACTATTCAAAGGGGCATTGATATTTTCTTTTTATTCCACTGCGACCTCCACCACTCTTCCAAGGGGCATTGATAATGTCTTTTTAATCCACTGCGACCTCCACCACTCTTCCAAGGGGCATTAAAACCGTCTTGTTAAGCTACTGTGACCTCCACGTCTCTTCCAAGGGGCATTAAAACCGTCAATTTAAACCACTCTGAACTCCACAGCTCTTGCAAAAGGCATTGATATTGTCTTTTTATTCTATTTTAACCTCCACCACTCTTCCAAGGGGCATTGATTTTGTCTTTTTAATCCACTGCGACCTCCATCTCTCTTCCAAGAAACATTAAAACCGTCTTGTTTAGCTACTGTGACATCCAGGTCTATTCCACGGTGCCTTAAAACCTTGTGGTTAAACCACTGTGAACTCCACAGCTCTTCCAAGGGGCATTGATATTTTCTTTTTATTCCACTGTAACCTCCACCACTCTTCCAAGGGGCATTTATATTGTCTTTTTATTTTACTGCGACCTCCACCACTCTTCCAAGGGGCATTAATATTGTCTTTTTATTTCACTGCGACCTCCACCACTCTTCCAAGGGTCATTGATATTGTCTTTTTATTCCACTGTAACCTCCACCACTCTTCCAAGGGGCATTGATATTGTCTTTTTATTCCGCTGCGACCTCCACCTCTCTTCCAAGGGGCATTAAAACCATCTTGTTAAGCTACTGTGACCTCCAAGTCTCTTTCACGAGGCATTGATATTGTCTTTTTATTCCACTGCGACCTCCACATGTCTTCCAATGGGAATTGATATTGTCTTTTTATTCCACTGCGACCTCTACCACTCTTCCAAGGGGCATTAAAACAGTCTTGATAAGCTACTGTGACCTCCACGTCTCTTCCAAGGGGCATTAAACCATCTGGTTAAACCACTCTGTACTCCACAGCTCTTCCAAGAGGCATTGATATTGTCTTTTTATTCGACTGTAACCTCCACCACTCTTCCAATGGGCATTGATATTGTCTCTGTTTTCCACTGCGACCTCCACCACTCTTCCAAGGGGCTTTGATATTGTCTTTTTTATCCACTGCGACCTCCACCACACTTCCAATGGGCATTAAAACCGTCTTGTTATGCTACTGTGACCTCCACGTCCCTTACATGGGGCATTGATATTTTCTTTTTATTCCATTGCGACCTCCACCACTCTTCCAAGGGGCATTAAAACCGACTTGTTAAGCTACTGTGACCTCCAAGTCTCTTCCAAGGGGAATTAAAACCGTCTGGTTAAACCGCTCTGAGCTCCACATCTCTTCCAAGGGGCATTGACAGTGTCTTTTTATTCCATTGTTACCTTCTGCATTCTTCCAAGTGCATTGATATTGTCTTTTTATTCCTCTGCGACCTCCACCACTCTTCCAAGGGGCATCGATATTTTCTTTTTATTCCACTGCGACCTCCACCACTCTTCCAAGGGGCATCGATAATGTCTTTTTAATCCACTGCGACCTCCACCAGTGTTCCATGGGGCATTAAAACCGTGTTGTTAAGCTACTGTGACCTCCAAGTTTCTTACAAAGGGCATTGATATTGTCTTTTTATTCCACTGTAACCTCCACCACTCTTCCAAGGGGCATTGATATTGTTTTTTTATTCCAGTGTAACCTCCACCAATCTTCCAAGGGGCATTGATATTGTCTTTTTATTCCACTGCGACCTCCACCACTCTTCTAAGTGGCATTGATATTGTCTTTTAAATCCACAACGATCTCTACCACTCTTCCAAGGGGCATTAAAACAGTCTTGTTAAGCTTCTGTGACCTCCTCGTCTCTTCCAAGGGGCATTAAAACCATCTGGTTAAAGACTCTGAACTCCACAGCTCTTACAAGAGGCATTGATATTGTCTTTTTATTCGACTGTAACATCCACCACTCTTCCAAGGGGCATTGATATTGTCTTTGTAATCCACTGTGACCTCCTCGTCTCTTCCAAGGGGCATTAAAACCGTCTTGTGAAGCTACTGTGACCTCCACGGCCGTTCCACGGGGCATTGATATTGTCGTTTTATTCCACTGCGACCTCCACCACTCTTCCAAGAGGCATTGATATTGTCTTTTTAATCCACTGCGACCTCCACCACTCTTCCAAAGGGCATTGATATTGTCTTTTTAATCCAATGCGACCTCCACCACTTTTCCAAGGGGCATTGATATTGTCTTTGTAATCCACTGTGACCTCCTCGTCTCTTCCAAGGGGCATTAAAACCGTCAATTTAAACCCCTCTGAACTCCACAGCTCTTCCAAGGAGCACTGGTATTATCTTTTTATTCCACTCTAACCTCCACCACTCTTCCAATGGGCATTGACATTGTCTATTTATTCCACTGCGACCTCCACCACTCTTCTAAAGGGCATTAAGACAATCTTGTTAAGCTACAGTGACCTCCACAACTCTTCCATGGGGCATTGATATTGTCTTTTTATTCCACTGTAACCTCCACCACTCTTCCAAGGGGCATTGATTTTGTCTTTTTATTCCACTGCGACCTCTACCACTCTTCCAATGGGCATTGATATTGTCTTTTGTAATCCACTGCAACCTGCACCACTCTTCCAAGGGGCATTAAAGCCGTCTTGTTAAGCTACTGTCACGTCCATGTCTATTCCACGGGGGAATTGATATTGTCTTTTTATTCCACTGTAACCTTCACCACTCTTCCAAGTGGCAATGACATTGTCTTTTTATTCCACTGCGACTTCCACCTCTCTTCTAAGGGGCACTGATATTGTCTTTTTAATCCACTGCGACCTCCACCACTCTTCCAAGGGGCATTAAAACAGTCTTGTTAAGCTACTGTGACCTCCACGTCTCTTCCAAGTGGCATTAAAACCGTCTGGTTAAACCACTCTGAACTCCACAGCTCTTCGAAGGGGCATTGATATTGTCTTTTTATTCCACTGTAACCTCCACCACTCTCCCAAGGGGCATTGATTTTGTCTTTTTATTCCACTGCGACCTCCACCACTCTTCCAATGGGCATTGTTATTGTCTTTTTAATCCCCTGCAACCTCCACCACTCTTCCAAGGGGCATTAAAACCGTCTTGTTAAGCTGCTGTGACTTCCACGTCCCTTCCACGGGGCATTGATATTGTCTTTTTATTCCACTGCGACCTTCACCACTCTTCCAAGGGGGATTGATATTGTCTTTTTAATCCACTGCGACCTCCACCACTATTCCATGGGACATTGATATTGTCTTTTTATTCCTCTGCGATCTTCACCCATCTTCCAAGGAACTTTGATATTGTCTTATTTTTCCACTGTAACCTCCACCACTCTTCTAAGGGGCATTGATATTTTCTTTTTATTCCACTGCGACCTCCACCACTCTTCCAAGGGGCATCGATAATGTCTTTTTAATCCAATGCGACCTCCACCACTCTTCCATGGGGCATTAAAACCGTCTTGTTAAGCTACTGTGACCTCCACGTCTCTTCCAAGGGCCATTAAAACCGTCAATTTAAACCCCTCTGAACTCCACAGCTCTTCCTAGGAGCACTGGTATTATCTTTTTATTCCACTCTAACCTCCACCACTCTTCCAATGGGCATTGACATTGTCTATTTATTCCACTGCGACCTCCACCACTCTTCCAAGGGGCATTAAGACAATCTTGTTAAGCTACAGTGACCTCCACAACTCTTCCATGGGGCATTGATATTGTCTTTTTATTCCACTGTAACCTCCACCACTCTTCCAAGGGGCATTGATTTTGTCATTTTATTCCACTGCGACCTCTACCACTCTTCCAATGGGCATTGATATTGTCTTTTGTAATCCACTGCAACCTGCACCACTCTTCCAAGGGGCATTAAAGCCGTCTTGTTAAGCTACTGTCACGTCCATGTCTATTCCACGGGGCATTGATATTGTCTTTTTATTCCACTGTAACCTCCACCACTCTTCCAAGTGGCAATGACTTTGTCTTTTTATTCCACTGCGACTTCCACCTCTCTTCTAAGGGGCATTGATATTGTCTTTTTAATCCACTGCGACCTCCACCACTCTTCCAAGGGGCATTAAAACAGTCTTGTTAAGCTGCTGTGACCTCCACGTCTCTGCCAAGTGGCATTAAACCACTCTGAACTCCACAGCTCTTCCAAGGGGCATTGATATTGTCTTTTTATTCCACTGTAACCTCCGCCACTCTCCCAAGGGGCATTGATTTTGTCTTTTTATTCCACTGCGACCTCCACCACTCTTCCAATGGGCATTGTTATTGTCTTTTTAATCCCCTGCAACCTCCACCACTCTCCCAAGGGGCATTAAAACCGTCTTGTTAAGCTGCTGTGACTTCCACGTCCCTTCCACGGGGCATTGATATTGTCTTTTTATTTAACTGTAACCTCCACCACTCTTCCAACTGGCATTAATATTGTCTTTTTATTAAGCTGCGACCTCCACCTCTATTCCAAGTGGCATTAAAACCATCTTGTTAAGCTACTGTGACCTGCAAGTCTCTTCCACGAGGCATTGATATTGTCTTTTTATTCCACTGCGACCTCCACATCTCTTCCAAGGGGAATTGATATTGTCTTTTTATTCCACTGCGACCTCTACCACTCTTCTAAGGGGCATTAAAACAGTCTTGATAAGCTACTGTGAACTCCACGTCTCTTCCAAGGGGCATTAAACCATCTGGTTAAACCACTCTGTACTCCATAGCTCTTCCAAGAGACATTGATATTGTCTTTTTATTCGACTGTAACCTCCACCACTCTTCCAAGGGGCATTGATATTGTCTCTGTTTTCCGCTGTGATCTCCACCACTCTGAACTCCACAGCTCTTCCTAGGGGATTTTTGTATTGTCTTTTTATTCCACTCTAACCTCCACCACTCTTCCAAGGGGCATTAAAACAGTCTTTTTAATCTACTGTAACCTCCACCACTCTTCCAAGCGGCATTGATTTTGTCTTTTTATTCCACTGCGACCTCTACCACTCTTCCAATGGGCATTGATATTGTCTTTTGTAATCCACTGCAACCTGCACCACTCTTCCAAGGGGCATTAAAGCAGTCTTGTTAAGCTACTGTCACGTCCTTGTCTATTCCACGGGGCATTGATATTGTCTTTTTATTCCACTGTAACCTCCACCACTCTTCCAAGTGGCAATGACATTGTCTTTTTATTCCACAGCGACTTCCACCTCTCTTCTAAGGGGCATTGATATTGTCTTTTTAATCCACTGCGACCTCCACCACTCTTCCAAGGGGCATTAAAACAGTCTTGTTAAGCTGCTGTGACTTCCACGTCCCTTCCACGGGGCATTGATATTGTCTTTTTATTCCACTGCGACCTTCACCACTCTTCCAAGGGGCATTGATATTGTCTTTTTAATCCACTGCGACCTCCACCACTGTTCCAAGGGACATTGATATTGTCTTTTTATTCCTCTGCGACCTTCACCCCTCTTCCAGGGAACATTGATATTGTCTTATTTTTCCACTGTAACCTCCACCACTCTTCTAAGGGGCATTGATATTTTCTTTTTATTCCACTGCGACCTCCACCACTCTTCCAAGGGGCATCGATAATGTCTTTTTAATCCACTGCGACCTCCACCACTCTTCCATGGGGCATTAAAACCGTCTTGTTAAGTTACTGTGACCTCCACGTCTCTTCCAAGGGGCATTAAAACCGTCAATTTAAACCACTCTGAACTCCACAGCTCTTGCAAAAGGTATTGATATTGTGTTTTTATTCCACTGTAACCTCCACCAGTCTTCCAAGGGGCATTTATATTGTCTTTTTATTTTACTGCGACCTCCACCACTCTTCTAAGGGGCATTAATATTGTCTTTTTATTCCACTGCGACCTCCACCACTCTTCGAAGGGTCATTGATATTGTTTTTTATTCCACTGTAACCTCCACCACTCTTCCACGGGGCATTGATATTGTCTTTTTATTCCACTGCGAACACCACCTCTCTTCCAAGGGGCATTAAAACCATCTTGTTAAGCTACTGTGACCTCCACGTCCCTTCCACGGGGCATTGATATTGTCTTTTTAATCCACTGGCACCTCCACTACTCTTCAAAGGGGCACTAAAACAGTATTGATAAGCTACTGTGACCTCCACGTCTCTTCCAAAGGGCCTTAAAACCGTCTGGTTGAACCACTCTGATCTCCACAGCTCTTCCAAGAGGCATTGATATTGTCTTTTTATTCGATTGTAGCCTCCAACACTCTTCCAAAGGGCATTAAAACCGTCTTGATAAGCTACTGTGACCTCCATGTCTCTTCCAAGGGTCATTAAAACCGTCAATTTAAACCACACTGAACTCCAAAGCTCTTGCAAGAGGCATTGATATTGTCTTTTTATTCAACTGTAACCTCCACCACTCTTCCAAGGGGCATTGATTTTGTCTTTTTAATCCACTGCGACCTCCATCACTCTTCCAAGAAGCATTAAAACCGTCTTGTTTAGCTACTGTGACCTCCACGTCTATTCCACGGTGCCTTAAAAACTTCTGGTTAAACCACTGTGAACGCCACAGCTCTTCCAAGGGGCATTGATATTGTCTTTTTATTCCACTGTAACCTCCACCACTCTTCCAAGGGGCATTGATATGGTCTTTTTATTTTACTGCGACCTCCACCACTCTTCCAAGGGGCATTAATATTGTCTTTCTATTCCACTGCGACCTCCACCACTCTTCCAAGGGTCATTGATATTGTCGTTTTATTCCACTGTTACCTCCACCACTCTTCCAAGGGGCATTAATATTGTCTTTTTATTAAACTGCGACCTTCACCTCTCTTCCAAGTGGCATTAAAACCATCTTGTTAAGCTACTGTGACCTGCAAGTCTCTTCCACGAGGCATTGATATTGTCTTTTTATTCCACTGCGACCTCCTCATCTCTTCCAAGGGGAATTGATATTGTCTTTTTATTCCACTGCGACCTCTACCACTCTTCCAAGGGGCATTAAAACAGTCTTCATAAGCTACTGTGACCTCCACGTCTCTTCCAAGGGGCATGAAACCATCTGCTTAAACCACTCTGTACTCCATAGCTCTTCCAAGAGACATTGATATTGTCTTTTTATTCGACTGTATCCTCCACCACTCTTCCAAGGGGCATTGATATTGTCTCTGTTTTCCACTGCGATCTCCACCACTCTGAACTCCACAGCTCTTCCTAGGGGATTTTTGTATTGTCTTTTTATTCCACTCTAACCTCCACCACTCTTCCAAGGGGCATTAAAACAGTCTTGTTAATCTACTGTGACCTCCACGTCTCTTCCAAGGGGCATTAAAACCGTCAATTTAAACCACTCTCAACTCCACAGCTCTTGCAAGGGGCTTTGATATTGTTGTTTATTCCACTGTAACCTACAGCACTCTTCCAAGGGGCATTGATATTGTCTTTTTATTCTACTGCGTCTTCCACGACTCTCCCAAGGGGCATTAAAACTGTCTTGTTAAGCTGGTGTAATCTCCATGTCTATTCCACGGGGCATTGATATTGTCTTTTTATTCCAATGTAACCTCCACAACTCTTCTAAGGGGCAGTGATATTGTCTTTTTAAACCACCTCCACCAGTATTCCAAGAGGCATTAAAAGCATCTTATTAAGCTACTATGACCTCCACGTCTCTTGCAAGGGGCATTAAAACCATCTGGTTAAACCACTCTGAATTCCAAAGCTCATCAAAGGGGCATTGATATTGTCTTTTTATTCCACTGTAACCTCCACCACTTTTCCTATGGGAATTGATATTGTCTTTTCATTATTATTATTATTATTATCTATTATTATGGCGCCATTTATTCCATGACGCTTTACATGTGATAGGGATATACATAACAAAAGCATTTACATAATCTTAACAAAACGAGTCAGCGACTGGTACAGGACGAGAGAGGACCCTGCCCGCGAGGGCTCACATTCTAGAGGGGATGGGTGAGGATACATTAGGTGAGGGTAGAGCTGGTCATGCTGCGGTGGTTACTGCAGGTTGTAGGCTTGACGGAAGAGGTGGGTCTTCAGGTTTCTTTTGAAGGTTTCCACGGTCGGCGAGAATCTGATGTGTTGGGGTAGAGAGTTCCAGAGTAGGGGGGATGCACGGGAGAAATCTTGTATACGATTGTGGGAGGAGGAGATAAAAGGGGAGTAGAGAAGGAGATCTTGTGAGGATCGGAGGTTGCGTGCAGGTAAGTACCGGGAGACTAGGCCACAGATGTATGGGGGAGACAGGTTGTGGATGGCTTTGTATGCCATGGTTAGAGTTTTGAACTGGATTCTCTGGGCAATGGGGAGCCAGTGAAGAGATTGACAGAGAGGAGAGGCCGGGGAATAATTGGGGGACAGGTGAATTAGTCGAGCAGCAGAGTATAGGATAAAACAGTCTTGTTAAGCTACTGTGACCTCCAAGTCTCTTCCAAGGGGCATTAAAACCGTCTGGTTAAACCTCTCTAAGCTCCACAGCTATTTCAAGGGGCATTAACAATGTCTTTTTATTCCATAGTAACCTTCTGCACTCTTCCAAGTGCATTGATATTGTCTTTTTATTCCTCTGCGACGTCCACGACTCTTCCAAGGGGCATTAAAACCGTCTTGTTAAGCTACTGTGACCTCCAAGTTTCTTACACAGGGCATTGATATTGTCTTTTCATTCCACTGTAACCTCCACCACTCTTCCAAGGGGCATTGATATTGTCTTTTTATTCCACTGTAACCTCCACCAATCTTCCAAGGGGCATTGATATTGTCTTTTTTTTTCCACTGCGACCTCCACCACTCTTCTAAGGGGCATTGATATTGTCTTTTAAATCCACAACTATCTCCACCACTCTTCCAAGGGGCATTAAAACAGTCTTGTTAATCTACTGTAACCTCCACCACTCTTCCAAGGGGCATTGATTTTGTCTTTTTATTCCACTGCGACCTCTACCACTCTTCCAATGGGCATTGATATTGTCTTTTGTAATCTACTGCAACCTGCACCACTCTTCCAAGGGGCATTAAAGCAGTCTTGTTAAGCTACTGTCACGTCCTTGTCTATTCCACGGGGCATTGATATTGTCTTTTTATTCCACTGTAACCTCCACCACTCTTCCAAGTGGCAATGACATTGTCTTTTTATTCCACTGTGACTTCCACCTCTCTTCTAAGGGGCATTGATATTGTCTTTTTATTCCACTGCGACCTTCACCACTCTTCCAAGGGGCATTGATATTGTCTTTTTAATCCACTGCGACCTCCACCACTGTTCCAAGGGACATTGATATTGTCTTTTTATTCCTCTGCGACCTTCACCCCTCTTCCAAGGAACATTGATATTGTCTTATTTTTCCACTGTAACCTCCACCACTCTTCTAAGGGGCATTGATATTTTCTTTTTATTCCACTGCGACCTCCACCACTCTTCCAAGGGGCATCGATAATGTCTTTTTAATCCACTGCGACCTCCACCACTCTTCCATGGGGCATTAAAACCGTCTTGTTTAACTACTGTGACCTCCACGTCTCTTCCAAGGGGCATTAAAACCGTCAATTTAAACCACTCTGAACTCCACAGCTCTTGCAAAAGGCATTGATATTGTGTTTTTATTCCACTGTAACCTCCACCAGTCTTCCAAGGGGCATTTATATTGTCTTTTTATTTTACTGCGACCTCCACCACTCTTCTAAGGGGCATTAATATTGTCTTTTTATTCCACTGCGACCTCCACCACTCTTCGAAGGGTCATTGATATTGTCTTTTTATTCCACTGTAACCTCCACCACTCTTCCAAGGGGCTTTGATATTGTCTTTTTATTCCACTGCGAACACCACCTCTCTTCCAAGGGGCATTAAAACCATCTTGTTAAGCTACTGTGACCTCCACGTCCCTTCCACGGGGCATTGATATTGTCTTTTTAATCCACTGGCACCTCCACTACTCTTCAAAGGGGCACTAAAACAGTATTGATAAGCTACTGTGACCTCCACGTCTCTTCCAAAGGGCCTTAAAACCGTCTGGTTGAACCACTCTGATCTCCACAGCTCTTCCAAGAGGCATTGATATTGTCTTTTTATTCGATTGTAGCCTCCAACACTCTTCCAAAGGGCATTAAAACCGTCTTGATAAGCTACTGTGACCTCCACGTCTCTTCCAAGGGGCATTAAAACCGTCAATTTAAACCACACTGAACTCCAAAGCTCTTGCAAGAGGCATTGATATTGTCTTTTTATTCAACTGTAACCTCCACCACTCTTCCAAGGGGCATTGATTTTGTCTTTTTAATCCACTGCGACCTCCATCACTCTTCCAAAAAGCATTAAAACCGTCTTGTTTAGCTACTGTGACCTCCACGTCTATTCCACGGTGCCTTAAAACCTTCTGATTAAACCACTGTGAACTCCACAGCTCTTCCAAGGGGCATTGATATTGTCTTTTTATTCCACTGTAACCTCCACCACTCTTCCAAAGGGCATTGATATGGTCTTTTTATTCCACTGCGACCTCTACCACTCTTCCAAGGGGCATTAAAACAGTCTTGATAAGCTACTGTGACCTCCACGTCTCTTCCAAGGGGCATGAAACCATCTGGTTAAACCACTCTGTACTCCACAGCTCTTCCAAGAGACATTGATATTGTCTTTTTATTCGACTGTATCCTCCACCACTCTTCCAAGGGGCATTGATATTGTCTCTGTTTTCCACTGCGATCTCCACCACTCTGAACTCCACAGCTCTTCCTAGGGGATTTTTGTATTGTCTTTTTATTCCACTCTAACCTCCACCACTCTTCCAAGGGGCATTAAAACAGTCTTGTTAATCTACTGTGACCTCCACGTCTCTTCCAAGGGGCATTAAAACCGTCAATTTAAACCACTCTCAACTCCACAGCTCTTGCAAGGGGCTTTGATATTGTTGTTTATTCCACTGTAACCTCCAGCACTCTTCCAAGGGGCATTGATATTGTCTTTTTATTCTACTGCGTCTTCCACGACTCTCCCAAGGGGCATTAAAACTGTCTTGTTAAGCTGCTGTAATCTCCATGTCTATTTCACGGGGCATTGATATTGTCTTTTTATTCCAATGTAACCTCCACAACTCTTCTAAGGGGCAGTGATATTGTCTTTTTAAACCACCTCCACCAGTATTCCAAGAGGCATTAAAAGCATCTTATTAAGCTACTATGACCTCCACGTCTCTTGCAAGGGGCATTAAAACCATCTGGTTAAACCACTCTGAATTCCAAAGCTCATCAAAGGGGCATTGATATTGTCTTTTTATTCCACTGTAACCTCCACCACTTTTCCTATGGGAATTGATATTGTCTTTTCATTATTACTATTATTATTATTATTATCTATTATTATGGCGCCATTTATTCCATGGCGCTTTACATGTGATAGGGATATACATAACAAAAGCATTTACATAATCTTAACAAAACGAGTCAGCGACTGGTACAGGACGAGAGAGGACCCTGCCCGCGAGGGCTCACATTCTAGAAGGGATGGGTGAGGATACATTAGGTGAGGGTAGAGCTGGTCATGCTGCGATGGTTACTGCAGGTTGTAGGCTTGACGGAAGAGGTGGGTCTTCAGGTTTCTTTTGAAGGTTTCCACGGTCGGCGAGAATCTGATGTGTTGGGGTAGAGAGTTCCAGAGTAGGGGGGATGCACGGGAGAAATCTTGTATACGATTGTGGGAGGAGGAGATAAAAGGGGAGTAGAGAAGGAGATCTTGTGAGGATCGGAGGTTGCGTGCAGGTAAGTACCGGGAGACTAGGTCACAGATGTATGGGGGAGACAGGTTGTGGATGGCTTTGTATGCCATGGTTAGAGTTTTGAACTGGATTCTCTGGGCAATGGGGAGCCAGTGAAGAGATTGACAGAGAGGAGAGGCCGGGGAATATTTGGGGGACAGGTGAATTAGTCGAGCAGCAGAGTATAGGATAAAACCGTCTTGTTAAGCTACTGTGACCTCCAAGTCTCTTCCAAGGGGCATTAAAACCGTCTGGTTAAACCTCTCTAAGCTCCACAGCTATTTCAAGGGGCATTGACAATGTCTTTTTATTCCATAGTAACCTTCTGCACTCTTCCAAGTGCATTGATATTGTCTTTTTATTCCTCTGCGACGTCCACGACTCTTCCAAGGGGCATTAAAACAGTCTTGTTAAGCTACTGTGACCTTCTCGTCTCTTCCAAGGGGCATTAAAACAGTCTGGTTAAACCACTCTGAACACCACAGCTCAGACAAGAGGCATTGATATTGTCTTTTTATTCGACCGTAACATCCTCCACTCTTCCAAGCGGCATTGATATTGTCTTTTTATTCCACTGCGACCTCCACCACTCTTCCAAGGGGCATTGATATTGTCTTTTTAATCAACTGCGACCTCCACCTCTCTTCCAAGGGCCTCTAAAACCGTATTGTGAAGCTACTGTGACCTCAACGTCCCTTCCAAGGGGCATTGATATTGTCTTTTTAATCCACTGCAACCTCCACCACTCTTCCAAGGGGCATTGATATTGTCTTTTTATTCCACTGTGACCTCCAAGTCTCTTCCAAAGGGCATTAAAACAGTCAATTTAAACCACTCTGAACTCCACAGCTCTTCCAAGGAGCACTGGTATTGTCTTTTTATTTCACTCTAACCTCCACCACTCTTCCAAGGGGCATTGACATTGTCTATTTATTCCACTGCGACCTCCACCACTCTTCCAAGGGGAATTAAGACCATATTGTTAAGCTACAGTGACCTCCACAACTCTTCCATGGGGCATTGATATTGTCTTTTTATTCCACTGTAACCTCCACCACTCTTCCAAGGGGCATTGATTTTGTCTTTTTATTCCACTGCGTCCTCTACCACTCTTCCAATGGGCTTTGATATTGTCTTTTTAATCCACTGCAACCTCCACCACTCTTCCAAGGGGCATTGATTTTGTCTTTTTATTCCACTGCGACCTCTACCACTCTTCCAATGGGCATTGATATTGTCTTTTTAATCCACTGCAACCTCCACCACTCTTCCAAGAGGCATTAAAGCCGTCTTGCTAAGCTACTGTCACGTCCATGTCTATTCCATGGGGCATTGATATTGTCTTTTTTTTCCACTGTAACCTCCACCACTCTTCCCAGTGGCATTGACACTGTCTTTTTATTCCACTGCGACTTCCACCTCTCTTCTAAGGGGCATTGATATTGTCTTTTTAATCCACTGCGACCTCCACCACTCTTCCAAGGGGCATTAAAACAGTCTTGTTAAGCTACTGTGACCTCCACGTCTCTTCCAAGGGGCATTAAAACCGTCTGGTTAAACCACTCTGAACTCCACAGCTCTACCAAGGGGCATTGATATTGTCTTTTTATTATACTGTAACCTCCACCACTCTTCCAAGGGGCATTGATATGGTCTTTTTATTTTACTGCGACCTCCACCACTCTTCCAAGGGGCATTAATATTGTCTTTCTATTCCACTGCGACCTCCACCACTCTTCCAAGGGTCATTGATATTGTCTTTTTATTCCACTGTTACCTCCACCACTCTTCCAAGGGGCATAAATATTGTCTTTTTATTAAACTGCGACCTTCACCTCTCTTCCAAGTGGCATTAAAACCATCTTGTTAAGCTACTGTGACCTGCAAGTCTCTTCCACGAGGCATTGATATTGTCTTTTTATTCCACTGCGACCTCCACATCTCTTCCAAGGGGAATTGATATTGTCTTTTTATTCCACTGCGACCTCTACCACTCTTCCAAGGGGCATTAAAACAGTCTTCATAAGCTACTGTGACCTCCACGTCTCTTCCAAGGGGCATGAAACCATCTGCTTAAACCACTCTGTACTCCATAGCTCTTCCAAGAGACATTGATATTGTCTTTTTATTCGACTGTATCCTCCACCACTCTTCCAAGGGGCGTTGATATTGTCTCTGTTTTCCACTGCGATCTCCACCACTCTGAACTCCACAGCTCTTCCTAGGGAATTTTTGTATTGTCTTTTTATTCCACTCTAACCTCCACCACTCTTCCAAGGGGCATTAAAACAGTCTTGTTAATCTACTGTGACCTCCACGTCTCTTCCAAGGGGCATTAAAACCGTCAATTTAAACCACTCTCAACTCCACAGCTCTTGCAAGGGGCTTTGATATTGTTGTTTATTCCACTGTAACCTACAGCACTCTTCCAAGGGGCATTAATATTGTCTTTTTATTCTACTGCGTCTTCCACGACTCTCCCAAGGGGCATTAAAACTGTCTTGTTAAGCTGCTGTAATCTCCATGTCTATTCCACGGGGCATTGATATTGTCTTTTTATTCCAATGTAACCTCCACAACTCTTCTAAGGGGCAGTGATATTGTCTTTTTAAACCACCTCCACCAGTATTCCAAGAGGCATTAAAAGCATCTTATTAAGCTACTATGACCTCCACGTCTCTTGCAAGGGGCATTAAAATCATCTGGTTAAACCAATCTGAATTCCAAAGCTCATCAAAGGGGCATTGATATTGTCTTTTTATTCCACTGTAACCTCCACCACTTTTCCTATGGGAATTGATATTGTCTTTTCATTATTATTATTATTATTATTATTATTATCTATTATTATGGCGCCATTTATTCCATGACGCTTTACATGTGATAGGGATATACATAACAAAAGCATTTACATAATCTTAACAAAACGAGTCAGCGACTGGTACAGGACGAGAGAGGACCCTGCCCGCGAGGGCTCACATTCTAGAAGGGATGGGTGAGGATACATTAGGTGAGGGTAGAGCTGGTCATGCTGCGGTGGTTACTGCAGGTTGTAGGCTTGACGGAAGAGGTGGGTCTTCAGGTTTCTTTTGAAGGTTTCCACGGTCGGCGAGAATCTGATGTGTTGGGGTAGAGAGTTCCAGAGTAGGGGGGATGCACGGGAGAAATCTTGTATACGATTGTGGGAGGAGGAGATAAAAGGGGAGTAGAGAAGGAGATCTTGTGAGGATCGGAGGTTGCGTGCAGGTAAGTACCGGGAGACTAGGTCACAGATGTATGGGGGAGACAGGTTGTGGATGGCTTTGCATGCCATGGTTAGAGTTTTGAACTGGATTCTCTGGGCAATGGGGAGCCAGTGAAGAGATTGACAGAGAGGAGAGGCCGGGGAATAATTGGGGGACAGGTGAATTAGTCGAGCAGCGGAGTATAGGATAAAACAGTCTTGTTAAGCTACTGTGACCTCCAAATCTCTTCCAAGGGGCATTAAAACCGTCTGGTTAAACCTCTCTAAGCTCCACAGCTATTTCAAGGGGCATTGACAATGTCTTTTTATTCCATAGTAACCTTCTGCACTCTTCCAAGTGCATTGATATTGTCTTTTTATTCCTCTGCGACGTCCACGACTCTTCCAAGGGGCATTAAAACCGTCTTGTTAAGCTACTGTGACCTCCAAGTTTCTTACACAGGGCATTGATATTGTCTATTCATTCCACTGTAACCTCCACCACTCTTCCAAGGGGCATTGATATTGTCTTTTTATTCCACTGTAACCTCTACCAATCTTCCAAGGGGTATTGATATTGTCTTTTTTTTTCCACTGCGACCTCCACCACTCTTCTAAGGGGCATTGATATTGTCTTTTAAATCCACAACTATCTCCACCACTCTTCCAAGGGGCATTAAAATAGTCTTGTTAATCTACTGTAACCTCCACCACTCTTCCAAGGGGCATTGATTTTGTCTTTTTATTCCACTGCGACCTCTACCACTCTTCCAATGGGCATTGATATTGTCTTTTGTAATCCACTGCAACCTGCACCACTCTTCCAAGGGGCATTAAAGCAGTCTTGTTAAGCTACTGTCACGTCCTTGTCTATTCCACGGGGCATTGATATTGTCTTTTTATTCCACTGTAACCTCCACCACTCTTCCAAGTGGCAATGACATTGTCTTTTTATTCCACTGCGACTTCCACCTCTCTTCTAAGGGGCATTGATATTGTCTTTTTAATCCACTGCGACCTCCACCACTCTTCCAAGGGGCATTAAAACAGTCTTGTTAAGCTGCTGTGACTTCCACGTCCCTTCCAAGGGGCATTGATATTGTCTTTTTAATCCACTGCGACCTCCACCACTGTTCCAAGGGACATTGATATTGTCTTTTTATTCCTCTGCGACCTTCACCCCTCTTCCAAGGAACATTGATTTTGTCTTATTTTTCCACTGTAACCTCCACCACTCTTCTAAGGGGCATTGATATTTTCTTTTTATTCCACTGCGACCTCCACCACTCTTCCAAGGGGCATCGATAATGTCTTTTTAATCCACTGCGACCTCCACCACTCTTCCATGGGGCATTAAAAGCGTCTTGTTTAACTACTGTGACCTCCACGTCTCTTCCAAGGGGCATTAAAACCGTCAATTTAAACCACTCTGAACTCCACAGCTCTTGCAAAAGGCATTGATATTGTGTTTTTATTCCACTGTAACCTCCACCAGTCTTCCAAGGGGCATTTATATTGTCTTTTTATTTTACTGCGACCTCCACCACTCTTCTAAGGGGCATTAATATTGTCTTTTTATTCCACTGCGACCTCCACCACTCTTCGAAGGGTCATTGATATTGTCTTTTTATTCCACTGTAACCTCCACCACTCTTCCAAGGGGCTTTGATATTGTCTTTTTATTCCACTGCGAACACCACCTCTCTTCCAAGGGGCATTAAAACCATCTTGTTAAGCTACTGTGACCTCCACGTCCCTTCCACGGGGCATTGATATTTTCTTTTTAATCCACTGGCACCTCCACTACTCTTCAAAGGGGCACTAAAACAGTATTGATAAGCTACTGTGACCTCCACGTCTCTTCCAAAGGGCCTTAAAACCGTCTGGTTGAACCACTCTGATCTCCACAGCTCTTACAAGAGGCATTGATATTGTCTTTTTATTCGATTGTAGCCTCCAACACTCTTCCAAAGGGCATTAAAACCGTCTTGATAAGCTACTGTGACCTCCACGTCTCTTCCAAGGGGCATTAAAACCGTCAATTTAAACCACACTGAACTCCAAAGCTCTTGCAAGAGGCATTGATATTGTCTTTTTATTCAACTGTAACCTCCACCACTCTTCCAAGGGGCATTGATTTTGTCTTTTTAATCCACTGCGACCTCCATCACTCTTCCAAAAAGCATTAAAACCGTCTTGTTTAGCTACTGTGACCTCCACGTCTATTCCACGGTGCCTTAAAACCTTCTGATTAAACCACTGTGAACTCCACAGCTCTTCCAAGGGGCATTGATATGGTCTTTTTATTCCACTGCGACCTCTACCACTCTTCCAAGGGGCATTAAAACAGTCTTGATAAGCTACTGTGACCTCCACGTCTCTTCCAAGGGGCATGAAACCATCTGGTTAAACCACTCTGTACTCCACAGCTCTTCCAAGAGACATTGATATTGTCTTTTTATTCGACTGTATCCTCCACCACTCTTCCAAGGGGCATTGATATTGTCTCTGTTTTCCACTGCGATCTCCACCACTCTGAACTCCACAGCTCTTCCTAGGGGATTTTTGTATTGTCTTTTTATTCCACTCTAACCTCCACCACTCTTCCAAGGGGCATTAAAACAGTCTTGTTAATCTACTGTGACCTCCACGTCTCTTCCAAGGGGCATTAAAACCGTCAATTTAAACCACTCTCAACTCCACAGCTCTTGCAAGGGGCTTTGATATTGTTGTTTATTCCACTGTAACCTCCAGCACTCTTCCAAGGGGCATTGATATTGTCTTTTTATTCTACTGCGTCTTCCACGACTCTCCCAAGGGGCATTAAAACTGTCTTGTTAAGCTGCTGTAATCTCCATGTCTATTCCACGGGGCAATGATATTGTCTTTTTATTCCAATGTAACCTCCACAACTCTTCTAAGGGGCAGTGATATTGTCTTTTTAAACCACCTCCACCAGTATTCCAAGAGGCATTAAAAGCATCTTATTAAGCTACTATGACCTCCACGTCTCTTGCAAGGGGCATTAAAACCATCTGGTTAAACCACTCTGAATTCCAAAGCTCATCAAAGGGGCATTGATATTGTCTTTTTATTCCACTGTAACCTCCACCACTTTTCCTATGGGAATTGATATTGTCTTTTCATTATTACTATTATTATTATTATTATCTATTATTATGGCGCCTTTTATTCCATGGCGCTTTACATGTGATAGGGATATACATAACAAAAGCATTTACATAATCTTAAGAAAACGAGTCAGCGACTGGTACAGGACGAGAGAGGACCCTGCCCGCGAGGGCTCACATTCTAGAAGGGATGGGTGAGGATACATTAGGTGAGGGTAGAGCTGGTCATGCTGCGATGGTTACTGCAGGTTGTAGGCTTGACGGAAGAGGTGGGTCTTCAGGTTTCTTTTGAAGGTTTCCACGGTCGGCGAGAATCTGATGTGTTGGGGTAGAGAGTTCCAGAGTAGGGAGGATGCACGGGAGAAATCTTGTATACGATTGTGGGAGGAGGAGATAAAAGGGGAGTAGAGAAGGAGATCTTGTGAGGATCGGAGGTTGCGTGCAGGTAAGTACCGGGAGACTAGGTCACAGATGTATGGGGGAGACAGGTTGTGGATGGCTTTGTATGCCATGGTTAGAGTTTTGAACTGGATTCTCTGGGCAATGGGGAGCCAGTGAAGAGATTGACAGAGAGGAGAGGCCGGGGAATATTTGGGGGACAGGTGAATTAGTCGAGCAGCAGAGTATAGGATAAAACCGTCTTGTTAAGCTCCTGTGACCTCCAAGTCTCTTCCAAGGGGCATTAAAACCGTCTGGTTAAACCTCTCTAAGCTCCACAGCTATTTCAAGGGGCATTGACAATGTCTTTTTATTCCATAGTAACCTTCTGCACTCTTCCCAGTGCATTGATATTGTCTTTTTATTCCTCTGCGACGTCCACGACTCTTCCAAGGGGCATTAAAACAGTCTTGTTAAGCTACTGTGACCTTCTCGTCTCTTCCAAGGGGCATTAAAACAGTCTGGTTAAACCACTCTGAACACCACAGCTCAGACAAGAGGCATTGATATTGTCTTTTTATTCGACTGTAACATCCTCCACTCTTCCAAGCGGCATTGATATTGTCTTTTTACTCCACTGCGACCTCCACCACTCTTCCAAGGGGCATTGATATTGTCTTTTTAATCAACTGCGACCTCCACCTCTCTTCCAAGGGCCTCTAAAACCGTATTGTGAAGCTACTGTGACCTCAACGTCCCTTCCAAGGGGCATTGATATTGTCTTTTTAATCCACTGCAACCTCCACCACTCTTCCAAGGGGCATTGATATTGTCTTTTTATTCCACTGTGACCTCCAAGTCTCTTCCAAAGGGCATTAAAACAGTCAATTTAAACCACTCTGAACTCCACAGCTCTTCCAAGGAGCACTGGTATTGTCTTTTTATTTCACTCTAACCTCCACCACTCTTCCAAGGGGCATTGACATTGTCTATTTATTCCACTGCGACCTCCACCACTCTTCCAAGGGGCATTAAGACCATATTGTTAAGCTACAGTGACCTCCACAACCCTTCCATGGGGCATTGATATTGTCTTTTTATTCCACTGTAACCTCCACCACTCTTCCAAGGGGCATTGATTTTGTCTTTTTATTCCACTGCGTCCTCTACCACTCTTCCAATGGGCTTTGATATTGTCTTTTTAATCCACTGCAACCTCCACCACTCTTCCAAGGGGCATTGATTTTGTCTTTTTATTCCACTGCGACCTCTACCACTCTTCCAATGGGCATTGATATTGTCTTTTTAATCCACTGCAACCTTCACCACTCTTCCAAGAGGCATTAAAGCCGTCTTGCTAAGCTACTGTCACGTCCATGTCTATTCCATGGGGCATTGATATTGTCTTTTTTTTCCACTGTAACCTCCACCACTCTTCCCAGTGGCATTGACACTGTCTTTTTATTCCACTGCGACTTCCACCTCTCTTCTAAGGGGCATTGATATTGTCTTTTTAATCCACTGCGACCTCCACCACTCTTCCAAGGGGCATTAAAACAGTCTTGTTAAGCTACTGTGACCTCCACGTCTCTTCCAAGGGGCATTAAAACCGTCTGGTTAAACCACTCTGAACTCCACAGCTCTACCAAGGGGCATTGATATTGTCTTTTTATTCTACTGTAACCTCCACCACTCTTCCAATGGGCATTGATTTTGTATTTTTATTCCACTGCGACCTCCACCACTCTTCCAATGGGCATTGTTATTGTCTTTTTAATCCCCTGCAACCTCCACCACTCTTCCAAGGGGCATTAAAACCGTCTTGTTAAGCTACTGTGACCTCCGCGTCCCTTCCACGGGTCATTGATATTGTCTTTTTATTCCACTGCGACCTCCACCACTCTTCCAAGGGGCATTGATTTTGTCTTTTTAATCCACTGCGAACTCCACCACTCTTCCAAGGGGCATTAAAACCGTCTTGTTATGCTACTGTGACGTCGACTTCTCTTCCAAGGGACATTAAAACCATCTGGTTAAGCCACTCTGAACTCCACAGCTCTTCCTAGGGGAATTTGTATTGTCTTTTTATTCCACTCTAACCTCCACCACTCTTCCTAGGGGCATTGACATTGTCTTTTTATTCCACTGCAACCTCCTCCACTCTTCCAAGGGGCATTAAGACCAAATTGTTAAGCTACAGTGACCTCCACATCTCTTCCACTGGCATTCATATTGTCTTTTTATTCCACTGTAACCTCCACCAATCTTCCAAGTGGCATTGATATTGTTTTTTTATTCCACTGCGACCTCCGCCACTCTTCCAAGGGGCATTAAAACAGTCTTGTTAATCTACTGTGACCTCCACCTCTCTTCCAAGGGGCAATAACACCGTCAATTTAAACCACTCTCAACTCCACAGCTCTTGCAAGGGGCTTTGATATTGTTTTTTATTCCACTGTAGCCTCCAGCACTCTTCCAGGGGGCATTGATATTGTCTTTTTATTCCACTGCGTCTACCAGCACTCTCCCAAGGGGCATTAAAACTGTCTTGTTAAGCTGCTGTAACCTCCATGTCTATTCCACGGGGCATTGATATTGTCTTTTTATTCCAATGTAACCTTCCCCACTCATCTAAGGGGCAGTGATATTGTCTTTTTAAACCACTGCCACCTCCACCACTCTTCCAAGAGGCATTAAAAACATCTTATTAAGCTACTATGAACTGCACGTCTCTTCCAAGGGGCATTAAAACCATCTGGTTAAACCACTCTGAATTCCAAAGCTCATCAAAGGGGCATTGATATTGTCTTTTTATTCCACTGTAACCTCCACCACTTTTTCTATGGGAATTGATATTGTCTTTTTATTATTATTATTATTATTATTATCTATTATTATAGCGCCATTTATTCCATGGCGCTTTACATGTGATAGGGATATACATAACAAAAGCATTTACATAATCTTAAAAAAACGAGTCAGCGTCTGGTACAGGACGAGCGAGGACCCTGCCCGCGAGGGCTCACATTCTAGAAGGGATGGGTGAGGATACATTAGGTGAGGGTAGAGCTGGTCATGCTGCGGTGGTTACTGCAGGTTGTAGGCTTGACGGAAGAGGTGGGTCTTCAGGTTTCTTTTGAAGGTTTCCACGGTCGGCGAGAATCTGATGTGTTGGGGTAGAGAGTTCCAGAGTAGGGGGGATGCACGGGAGAAATCTTGTATACGATTGTGGGAGGAGGAGATAAAAGGGGAGTAGAGAAGGAGATCTTGTGAGGATCGGAGGTTGCGTGCAGGTAAGTACCGGGAGACTAGGTCACAGATGTATGGGGGAGACAGGTTGTGGATGGCTTTGTATGCCATGGTTAGAGTTTTGAACTGGATTCTCTGGGCAATGGGGAGCCAGTGAAGAGATTGACAGAGAGGAGAGGCCGGGGAATAATGGGGGGGACAGGTGAATTTGTCGAGCAGCAGAGTTTAGGATAAAACCGTCTTGTTAAGCTACTGCAACCTCCAAGTCTCTTCCAAGGGGCATTAAAACCGTCTGGTTAAACCTCTCTAAGCTCCACAGCTATTCCAAGGGGCATTGACAATGTATTTTTATTCCATTGTAACCTTCTGCACTCTTCCAAGTGCATTGATATTGTCTTTTTATTCCTCTGCGACGTACATGACTCTTCCAAGGGGCATTAAAACCGTCTTTTTAAGCTACTGTGACCTCCAAGTTTCTTACACAGGGCATTGATATTGTCTTTTTATTCCACTGTGACCTCCACCACTCTTCCAAGGGGCATTGATATTGTCTTTTTATTCCACTGTAACCTCCACCAATCTTCCAAGGGGCATTGATATTGTCTTTTAAATTGACAACGATCTCCACCAATCTTCCAAGGGGCATTAAAACCGTCTGATTAAACACTCTGAACTCCACAGCTCTTACAAGAGGCATTGATATTGTCTTTTTATTCGACTGTAACATCCTCCACTCTTCCAAGCGGCATTGATATTGTCTTTTTACTCCACTGCGACCTCCACCACTCTTCCAAGGGGCATTGATATTGTCTTTTTAATCAACTGCGACCTCCACCTCTCTTCCAAGGGCCTTTAAAACCGTATTGTGAAGCTACTGTGACCTCAACGTCCCTTCCAAGGGGCATTGATATTGTCTTTTTAATCCACTGTAACCTCCACCACTCTTCCAAGGGGCATTGATATTGTCTTTTTATTCCACTGTGACCTCCACGTCTCTTCCAAGGGGCATTAAAACCGTCAATTTAAACCACTCTGAACTCCACAGCTCTTCCAGGGAGCACTGGTATTGTCTTTTTATTCCACTCTAACCTCCACCACTCTTCCAAGGGGCATTGACATTGTCTATTTATTCCACTGCGACCTCCACCACTCTTCCGAGGGGCATTAAGACCATATTGTTAAGCTACAGTGACCTCCGCAACTGTTCCATGGGGCATTGATATTGTCTTTTTAATCCACTGTAACCTCCACCACTCTTCCAAGGGGCATTGATTTTGTCTTTTTATTCCACTGCAACCTCTACCACTCTTCCAATGGGCTTTGATATTGTGTTTTGAATCCACTACAACCTCCACCACTCTTCCAAGGGGCATTGATTTTGTCTTTTTATTCCACTGCGACCACTACCACTCTTCCAATGGGCATTGTTGTTGTCTTTTTAATCCACTGCAAACTCCACCACTCTTCCAAGGGGCATTAAAGCCGTCGTGTTAAGCTACTTTCACGTCCATGTCTATTCCACGGGGCATTGATATTGTCTTTTTATTCCACTGTAACCTCCACCACTCTTCCTAGTGGCATTGACACTGTCTTTTTATTCCACTGCGACTTCCACCTCTCTTCTAAGGGGCATTGATCTTGTCTTTTTAATCCACTGCGACCTCCACGACTCTTCCAAGGGGCATTAAAACAGTCTTGTTAAGCTACTGTGACCTCCACGTCTCTTCCAAGGGGCATTAAAACCGTCTGGTTAAACCACTCTGAACTCCACAGCTCTACCAAGGGGCATTGATATTATCTTTTTATTCCACTGTAACCTCCACCACTCGTCCAATGGGCATTGATTTTGTCTTTTTATTCCACTGAGACCTCCACCACTCTTCCAATGGGCATTGTTATTGTCTTTTTAATCCCCTGCAACCTCCACCACTCTTCCAAGGGGCATTAAAACCATCTTGTTAAGCTACTGTGACCTCCACGTCCCTTCCACGGGTCATTGATATTGTCTTTTTATTCCACTGCGACCTCCACCACTCTTCCAAGGGGCATTGATATTGTCTTTTTAATCCACTGCGAACTCCACCACTCTTCCAAGGGGCATTAAAACCGTCTTGTTATGCTACTGTGACGTCGACTTCTCTTCCAAGGGGCATTAAAACCATCTGGTTAAACCACTCTGAACTCCACAGCTCTTCCTAGGGGAATTTGTATTGTCTTTTTATTCCACTCTAACCTCCACCAATCTTCCAACGGGCATTGATATTGTCTTTTTATTCCACTGCGTCTTCCACCACTCTCCCAAGGGGCATTAAAACTGTCTTCTTAAGCTGCTGTAACCTCCATGTCTATTCCACGGGGCATTGATATTGTCTTTTTATTCCAATGTAACCTCCACCACTCTTCTAAGGGGCAGTGATATTGTCTTTTTAAACCACTGCGACCTCCACCACTCTTCCAAGAGGCATTATAAACATCTTATTAAGCTACTATGAACTCCACGTCTCTTCCAAGGGGCATTAAAACCATCTGGTTAAACCACTCTGAATTCCAAAGCTCATCAAAGGGGCATTGATATTGTCTTTTTATTCCACTGTAACCTCCACCACTTTTCCTATGGGAATTGGTATTGTCTTTTTATTATTATTATTATCTATTATTATAGCGCCATTTATTCCATGGCGCTTTACATGTGATAGGGATATACATAACAAAAGCATTTACATAATCTTAACAAAACGAGTCAGCCTCTGGTACAGGACGAGCGAGGACCCTGCCCGCGAGGGCTCACATTCTAGAAGGGATGGGTGAGGATACATTAGGTGAGGGTAGAGCTGGTCATGCTGCGGTGGTTACTACAGGTTGTAGGCTTGACAAAAGAGGTGGGTCTTCAGGTTTCTTTTGAAGGTTTACACGGTCGGCGAGAATCTGATGTGTTGGGGCAGAGAGTTCCAGAGTAGGGGGGATGCACGGGAGAAATCTTGTATACGATTGTGGGAGGAGGAGATAAAAGGGGAGTAGAGAAGGAGATCTTGTGAGGATCGGAGGTTGCGTGCAGGTAAGTACCGGGAGACTAGGTCACAGATGTATGGGGGGGACAGGTTGTGAATGGCTTTGTATGCCATGTTTAGAGTTTTGAACTGGATTCTCTGGGCAATGGGGAGCCAGTGAAGAGATTGACAGAGAGGAGAGGCCGGGGAATAATGGGGGGGGGACAGGTGAATTAGTCGAGCAGCAGAGTTTAGGATAAAACCGTCTTGTTAAGCTACTGCGACCTCCTAGTCTCTTCCAAGGGGCATTAAAACCTTCTGGTTAAACCTCTCTAAGCTCCACAGCTATTCCAAGGGCATTGACAATGTCTTTTTATTCCATTGTAACCTTTTGCACTCTTCCAAGTGCATTGATATTGTCTTTTTATTCCTCTGCGACGTCCATGACTCTTCCAAGGGGCAATAAAACCGTCTTTTTAAGCTACTGTGACCTCCAAGTTTCTTACACAGGGCATTGATATTGTCTTTTTATTCCACTGTAACCTCCACCACTCTTCCAAGGGGCATTGATATTGTCTTTTTATTCCACTGTAACCTCCACCAATCTTCCAAGGGGCATTTATATTGTCTTTTTATTCTACTGCGACCTCCACCACTCTTCTAAGGGGCATTGATATTGTCTTTTAAATTGACAACGATCTCCACCAATCTTCCAAGGGGCATTAAAACCGTCTGGTTAAACACTCTGAACTCCACAGCTCTTACAAGAGGCATTGATATTGTCTTTTTATTCGACTGTAACATCCTCCATTCTTCCAAGCGGCATTGATATTGTCTTTTTATTCCACTGCGACCTCCACCACTCTTCCAAGGGGCATTGATATTGTCTTTTTAATCAACTGCGACCTCCACCTCTCTTCCAAGGGCCTTTAAAACCGTATTGTGAAGCTACTGTGACCTCAACGTCCCTTCCAAGGGGCATTGATATTGTCTTTTTAATCCACTGCAACCTCCACCACTCTTCCAAGGGGCATTGATATTGTCTTTTTATTCCACTGTGACCTCCACCACTCTTCTGAGGGGCATTAAGACCATATTGTTAAGCTACAGTGACCTCCACAACTCTTCCATGGGGCATTAAAACCGTCAATTTAAACCACTCTGAACTCCACAGCTCTTCCAGGGAGCACTGGTATTGTCTTTTTATTCCACTCTAACCTCCACCACTCTTCCAAGGGGCATTGACATTGTCTATTTATTCCACTGCGACCTCCACCACTCTTCCAAGGGGCATTAAGACCATATTGTTAAGCTACAGTGACCTCCACAACTCTTCCATGGGGCATTGATGTTGTCTTTTTAATCCACTGTAACCTTCACCACTCTTCCAAGGGTCATTGATTTTGTCTTTTTATTCCACTGCGACCTCTACCACTCTTCCAATGGGCTTTGATATTGTGTTTTGAATCCACTGCAACCTCCACCACTCTTCCAAGGGGCATTGATTTTGTCTTTTTATTCCACTGCAACCACTACCACTCTTCCAATGGGCATTGTTATTGTCTTTTTAATCCACTGCAACCTCCACCACTCTTCCAAGGGGCATTAAAGCTGTCTTGTTAAGCTACTGTCACGTCCATGTCTATTCCACGGGGCAATGATATTGTCTTTTCATTCCACTGTAATCTCTACCACTCTTCCCAGTGGCATTGACACTGTCTTTTTATTCCACTGCGACTTCCACCTCTCTTCTAAGGGGCATTGATATTGTCTTTTTAATCCACTGCGACCTCCACCACTCTTCCAAGGGGCATTAAAACCGTCTTGTTAAGCTACTGTGACCTCCACGTCCCTTCCACGGGTCATTGATATTGTCTTTTTATTCCACTGCGACCTCCACCACTCTTCCAAGGGGCATTAAAACCGTCTTGTTATGCTACTCTGACGTCGACTTCTCTTCCAAGGGGCATTAAAACCATCTGGTTAAACCACTCTAAACTCCATAGCTCTTCCTATGGGAATTTGTATTGTTTTTTTATTCCACTCTAACCTCCACCACTCTTCCTAGGGGCATTGACATTGTCTTTTTATTCCACTGCGACCTCCACCACTCTTCAAAGGGGCATTAAGACCAAATTGTTAAGCTACAGTGACCTCCACATCTCTTACACGGGCATTCATATTGTCTTTTTATTCCACTGTAAGCTCCACAAATTTTCCAAGGGGCATTGATATTGTTTTTTTATTCCACTGCGACCTCCACCACTATTCCAAGGGGCATTAAAACAGTCTTGTTAATCTACTGTGACCTCCACGTCTCTTCCAAGGGGCATTAAAACCGTCAATTTAAACCACTCTCAACTCCACAGCTCTTGCAAGGGGCTTTGATATTGTTTTTTATTCCTCTGTAACCTCCAGCACTCTTCCAAGGGGCATTGATATTGTCTTTTTATTCCACTGCGTCTTCCAGCACTCTCCCAAGGGGCATTAAAACTGTCTTGTTAAGCTGCTGTAACCTCCATGTCTTTTCCACGGGGCATTGATATTGTCTTTTTATTCCAATGTAACCTCCACCACTCATCTAAGGGGCAGTGATATTGTCTTTTTAAACCACTGCGACCTCCACCACTCTTCCAAGAGGCATTAAAAACATCTTATTAAGCTATTATGAACTCCACGTCTCTTCCAAGGGGCATTAAAACCATCTGGTTAAACCAGTCTGATTTAAAAAGCTCATCAAAGGGGCATTGATATTGTCTTTTTATTCCACTGTAACCTCCACCACTTTTCCTATGGGAATTGATATTGTCTTTTTATTATTATTATTATTATTACTATTATTATCTATTATTATAGCGCCATTTATTCCATGGCGCTTTACATGTGATAGGGATATACATAACAAAAGCATTTACATAATCTTAACAAAACGAGTCAGCGTCTGGTACAGGACGAGCGAGAACCCTGCCCGCGAGGGCTCACATTCTAGAAGGGATGGGTGAGGATACATTAGGTGAGGGTAGAGCTAGGTCATGCTGCGGTGGTTACTGCAGGTTGTAGGCTTGACGGAAGAAGTGGGTCTTCAGGTTTCTTTTGAAGGTTTCCACGGTCAGCGAGAATCTGATGTGTTGGGGTAGAGAGTTCCAGAGTAGGGGGGATGCACGGGAGAAATCTTGTATACGATTGTGGGAGGAGGAGATAAAAGGGGAGTAGAGAAGGAGAACCTGTGAGGATCGGAGGTTGCGTGCAGGTAAGTACCGGGAGACTAGGTCACAGATGTATGGGGGAGACAGGTTGTGGATGGCTTTGTATGCCATGGTTAGAGTTTTGAACTGGATTCTCTGGGCAATGGGGAGCCAGTGAAGAGATTGACAGAGAGGAGAGGCCGGGGAATAGCGGGGGGACAGGTGAATTAGTCAAGCAGCAGAGTTTAGGATAGATTGGATAGGCGCAAGAGTGTTGTAAGGGAGGCCACGGAGCAGGAGGTTGCAGTAGTCGAGGCGGGATATGATGAGGGCATGCACCAGTGTTTTTGCAGAGTCTTTGCTGAGGAATGCACGGATCCAGGAGATGTTTTTGAGCTGGAGTCGGCAGGAAGTGGAAAGGGCTTGGATATGTGGCTTGAAGGAGAGATCAGAGTCCAGGGTTACTCCCAGGCAGCGAGCTTGTGGGACTGGGGAGAGTGAACAGCCATTGGCGTTGATGACTAGGTCAGGTGGGGGATGTGATTGAGAGGGTGGAAAGATGATGAACTCTGTTTTATCCATGTTGAGTTTTAGAAATCTGTCAGAGAAGAAGGATGACATGGCGGACAGACATTGTGGGATTTTGGTTACTAGGGAGGAGATATAGGGTCCAGAGAGGTAGATCTGTGTGTCGTCAGCATAGAGGTGATACTGAAAACCGTGAGACTCTATGAGCTGGCCCAGGCCAAAGGTGTAGATGGAGAAGAGCAGAGGTACTAGAACTGAACCTTGGGAGACAGCGACAGATAGGGGGCGAGATGAGGAGGTGGTGCGTGAGTGGGAGACGCTGAATGTCCTGTCTGTTAAGTATGAGGAGATCCAAGATAGAGCCAAGTCCGTGATGCCAAGAGATGAGAGAATCTGGAGTAAGAGGGAATGGTCCACTGTGTCAAAGGTAGATGACAGGCCCAGAAGGAGGAGGATGGAGCAGTGTCGCTTGGATTTGGCATTTAGTAGGTCGTTGGTGACTTTAGTCAGGGCAGTTTCAGTCAAGTGATGCGGTCGGAAGCCAGATTGCAGGCAGTCGAAGAGGGAGCAGGAGGATAGGTGGGAGGACAGTTCAAGGTGGACATGTTGTTCTAGTAGTTTTGAGGCAAAGGGAAGGAGTGATATGGGTCAGTAGCTAGTTAGAGAGGAAGGGTCAAGGGAGGGCTTTTTGAGGATGGGTGTGAATGCGGCATGTTTGAAACATGAGGGGAAGACACCGGTTGTTAGTGACAGATTTAAGAGGTGGGTTAGGGTTGGAATGAAGACTGTGGTAAGGTTAGTGATGAGGTGGGATGGGATTGGGTCAAGTTCGCAGGTGTTGAGGTGTGATTTGGAGAGTAAAGAGGAGACTTGACCTTCTGTAATGGTGGAGAAGTGGGGTTTGGAGGAGGAGGGTTGAATAGATATGAGGAGGGGTTGTGTGGACTTTAGGCAAAAGTTTTGTCTGGTGGTGTCAATCTTCTGTTTGAAGAATGAGGCAAAGTCGTCGGCTGAGATGAGAGAAGAGGGAGGAGGTGCTGGGGGACGAAAGAGAGAGTTGAAAGTGTTAAATAGCTGTTTAGGATTGTGAGATAGGGAGGATATGAGAGATGAGAAGTAGGTTTGTTTTGCTGTAGTGAGTGCGGACTTGAAATTAGTGAGGGATTTCTTGAATGCGATGAAGTGCTCGATGGAGTGAGACCTTTTCCATCTCCGCTCCGCAACCCTGGAGGCCCGGCGCAGTTCTTTAGTAAGTTTAGTGTGCCAGGGTGGCCTGTTGAATGTGCGAGATGTGATGTGTGTGAGAGGGGCGATCGAGTCTAGAGCTGCAGCTATTGTGGTGTTAAATGAAGCAGCAGCAACGTCTGCATCGTTTAAGGAATTTATGTCTGTAAGAGGGAGGAGGGATTCAGAGAGTGAGAGTAAGTCAAGGTGTTTGAGATTTCTCCGAGGGTATGCAAGTTTGTGGAGTGGGGCTTGTTGCCCCGGGGAGGAGAGAGAAGAGAATGTAAGTAGGCTGTGATCAGAGAGAGGGAGAGGTGAGTTAGAGAGGTTAGATAGGGAACAAAGGCGGGTGAAGATGAGGTCCAGTGTGTGGCCATCTTTGTGGGTGGGTGTGGAAGACCATTGAGTGAGTCCGAAGGAGGAAGTGAGAGTTAGGAACTTAGAGACAGACGAGTGGGAAGTGTTAATGGGGATGTTGAAGTCACCCATTATGATAGTGGGGATGTCAGTGGAGAGGAAGTGAAGCAGCCAGGTGGTGAAGTGGTCTAAGATGGTGGTGGCTTGCCCTGGGGGTCGGTAAACGATGGCCAGTTGGAGGTTGGAGGGGGAATGGATGTGCACACAGTGCACCTCAAAAGAGGGGAGTGTAACGGAGGGTGGCAGTGGGATTTGGGTGAAAGCGCAGTCTTCTGATAGGAGAAAACCTAAGCCTCCGCGATGTTTGCCGTTGCAGCGGGGGGTATGGAGAAGATGGAATCCGCCATATGAAAGTGCAGCTGGGGAGGCTGTGTCAGAGGGGGTGAGCCAGGTTTCAGTGATGGCGAGGAAGGAAAGTTTGTTTGTAATGAAAAGATCGTGGATGAAGGAAAGTTTGTTGCAGACAGAGCGAGCGTTCCATAGAGCTCCTGTTAGTCCAACTAAGGGAGTGGGGATTGGTTGGATGGGTATGAGGTTAGAAGGGTTGCCACAGTTTGTGGAAGGTCGTGGATAGGAGGAAGAAGTAACTGTTGGGATATGACGAGGAGGACCAGGATTTGGAGAGATATCTCCATCAGTGAGGAGGAGCTGAGAAAGTGTTAGCAGGTGGGAGCAAGAGAGAGCATGAGGTGGCTGTCTGTGTTTGGAGATCCAGGATTGAATGTTTAGGAATAATTTGGAGGAAGAGGTGAGATGAATGGGGAGGATGGAGGGAGAGATGAAGAGTTTCTTACTAGGTGTAGGGATTTGAGGGGTTACTAGAAAGTGGAGGACTATAGAGGAAAAAGTGAGAGCTAACAGAAACATAGTTAAAAGAGAGTAAGTGGTCAAAGTGTTGGTTACCTGACTCCTGCCCTGACTAACTGCCTCTGAAATAACTGCCACTTATCTCCAAAGCCACATTGCACAAGAAGACGCGTGCACACCCCAGCACAAGTGCACCCCTTACAGAGCTTCTAAATATATAGGGCACATTAAACTATCAGGTGAAGGGCATTGTGGGAGCTAGATTAGCAGCTGGTCGTCTCACCAGGAGATGGCTGGGTGATCAAACACAGAGCTCGGACTCTAGTCTCTGCAGTTTAGCACCTCTAAAAATCAGATAAGATCTATAGTGGGGAAGGGACAGACATATGTGGGTATTGAATGGAGTGGGACAGATAAAGCAGAGAAGTTATGCAGAGCATGTACCAGTGAGGTGAATCAGCAAAGCAGAGCATTGGATTACAGCAGACACAGCAAGCAGAGAAGTTATGCAGAGCATGTACCAGTGAGGTGAATCAGCAAAGCAGAGCATCAGATTACAGCAGACACAGCAAGCAGAGAATTTTTGCAGAGCATGTACCAGTGAGGTGAATCAGCAAAGCAGAGCATTAGATTACAGCAGACACAGCAAGCAGAGAAGTTTTGCAGAGCATGTACCAGTGAGGTTATTTCACTGTGACCTCCACCACTCTTCCAAGGGGCATTAAAACAATCTTGTTAAGCTTCTGTGACCTCCACGTCCCTTCCACAGGGCATTGATATTGTCTTTTTATTCCACTGCAACCTCCACCACTCTTCCAAGGGACATTGATATTGTCTTTTTATTCCACTGCGACCTTCACCCCTCTTCCAAGGAACATTGATATTGTCTTTTTTTTCCACTGTAACCTCCACCACTCTTCTAAGGGACATTGATATTTTCTTTTTATTCCGTTGCGACCTCCACCACTCTTCCAAGGTGCATCGATTTTTAATCCACTGCGACCTCCACCACTCTTCCAAGGGGCATTAAAACCGTCTTGTTAAGCTACTGTGACTTCCACGTCTCTTCCACGGGGCATTGATATTGTCTTTTTATTCCACTGTAACCTCCACCACTCTTTCAAGGGGCATTGATATTGTCTTTTTATTCCACTGCGACCTCCACTACTCTTCCAAGGTTCATTGATATTGTCTTTTTAATCCACTGCGACCTCCACTACTCTTCCAAGGGGCATTAATACCGTCTTGTTAAGCTACTGTGATGTCCACGTCTCTTCCACGGGGCATTGATATTGTCTTTTTATTCCACTGTAACCTCCACCACTCTTCCAAGAGGCATTGATATTGTCTTTTTATTCCACTGTAACCTCCACCACTCTTCAAAGGTTCATTGATATTGTCTTTTTAATCCACTGCGACCTCCACTACTCTTCCAAGGGGCATTAATACCGTCTTGTTAAGCTACTGTGACCTCCACGTCTCTTCCAAGGGGCACTAAAACTGTTTGGTTAAACCACTCTGTACTCCACAGCTCTTCCAAGGGGCATTGACAATGTCTTTTTATTCCATTGTTACCTTCTGCACTCATTCAAGTGCATTGATATTGTCTTTTTATTCCTCTGCGACGTCCACGACTCTTCCAAGGGGCATTAAAACCGTCTTGTTAAGCTACTGTGATCTCCAAGTTTCTTACACAGTGCATATATATTATCTTTTTATTCCACTTTAACTTCCACCACTCTTCCAAGGGGCATTGATATTGTCTTTTTAATCCACTGCGACCTCCATCGCTCTTCCAAGAAGCATTGAAACCGTCTTGTTAAGCTACTGTGACCTCCACGTCTATTCCACGGTGCATTAAAACTTTCTGGTTAAACCACTGTGAACTCCTCAGCTCTTCCATGGGGCATTGATATTGTCTTTTTATTCCACTCTAACCTTAACCACTCTTCCAACGGGCATTGATATTGTCTTTTTATTTAACTACGACCTCCACCACTCTTCCAAGGGGCATTAATATTGTCTTTTTATTCCACTGTGACCTCCACATCTCTTCCAAGGGGCATTGATATTGTCTTTTTATTTAATTGGAACCTCCACCACTCTTCCAAGGGGCATTGATATTGTCTTTTTATTCCACTGTAACCTCCACCACTCTTCCAAGGTTCATTGATATTGTCTTTTTAATCCACTGCGACCTCCACTACTCTTCCAAGGGGCATTAATACCGTCTTGTTAAGCTACTGTGATGTCCACGTCTCTTCCACGGGGCATTGATATTGTCTTTTTATTCCACTGTAACCTCCACCACTCTTCCAAGAGGCATTGATATTGTTTTTTTATTCCACTGTAACCTCCACCACTCTTCAAAGGTTCTTTGATTTTGTCTTTTTAATCCACTGCGACCTCCACTACTCTTCCAAGGGGCATTAATACCGTCTTGTTAAGCTACTGTGACCTCCACGTCTCTTCCAAGGGGCACTAAAACTGTTTGGTTAAACCACTCTGTACTCCACAGCTCTTCAAAGGGGCATTGATATTGTCTTTTTATTTCACTGTAACTTCCACCACTCTTTCAAGGGGCATTTATATTGTATTTTTATTCCACTGTGACTTCCACCACTCTTCCAAGGGGCATTAAAACTGTCTTGTTAAGCTACTATGACCTCCAAGTCTCTTCCAAGGGGCATTAAAACCATCTGGTTAAATAGCTCTGAGCTCCACAGTTCTTCCAAGGGTCATTGACAATGTCTTTTTATTCCATTTTTACCTTCTGCACTCATCCAAGTGCATTGATATTGTCTTTTTATTCCTCTGCGACGTCCACGACTCTTCCAAGGTGCATTGATATTGTCTTTTTATTCCACTGCGACCTCCACCACTCTTCCAAGGTGCATTGATATTGTCTTTTTAATCCACTGCGACCTCCACCACTCTTCCAATGGACATTGATATTGTCTTTTTATTCCACTGCGATCTCCGCCACTCTTCCAAAGGGCATTGATATTGTCTTTTATTCCACTGTAACCTCCAACACAGTTCTAAGGGGCATTAAAACCATCTTGTTAAGCTACTGTGATCTCCACTTCTCTTCCACAGGGCATTGATATTGTCTTTTATTCCACTGCGACCTCCACCACTCTTCCAAGGGGCATTAAAACCGTCTTGTTAAGCTACTGTGACCTCCACGTCTCTTCCAAGGGGCATTAAAACCGCATTGTTAAACCACTCTGAACTCCACAGCTCTTCCAAGAGGCATTGATATTGTCTTTTTATTCAACTGTAACCTCCACCACTCTTCCAAGGGGCATTGATATTGTATTTTTAATCCACTGCGACTTCCACCACTCTTCCAAGGGGCATTAAAACCGTCTTGTTAAGCTACTGTGACCTCAACGTCCCTTTCACGGGGCATTGATATTGTCTTTTTGTTCGACTGCGACCTCCACCACTCTTCCAAGGGGCATTGATATTGTCTTTTTAATCCACTGCGACCTCCACCACTCTTCCAAGGGACATTGATATTGTCTTTTTATTCCACTGCGACCTTCACCCCTCTTCCAAGGAACATTGATATTGTCTTTTTTTTCCACTGTAACCTCCACCACTCTTCTAAGGGGCATTGATATTTTCTTTTTATTCCACTGCGATCTCCACCACTCTTCCAAGGGGCATCGATAATGTATTTTTAATCCCCTGCGACCTCCAACAATCTTCCAAGGGGCATTAAAACCGTCTTGTTAAGCTACTGTGACCTCCACGTCTATTCCAAGGGGCATTAAAACCGTCAATTTAAACCACTCTGCACTCCACAGCTCTTGCAATAGTCATTGAGTTTGTCTTTTTATTCCACTGTAACCTCCACCACTCTTCCAAGGGGCATTGATTTTGTCTTTTTAATCCACTGCGAGCTCCATCACTCTTCCAAGTAGCATTAAAACAATCTTGTTTAGCTACTGTGACCTCCACGTCTATTCCTCGGGTGCCTTAAAACCTTCTGGTTAAACCACTGTGAACTCCACAGCTCTTCCAAGGGGCATTAATATTGTCTTTTTATTCCACTGCGACCTCCACCACTCTTCCAAGGGTCATTTATATTGTCTTTTTATTCCACTGTAACCTCCAACACTCTTCCAAGGGGCATTGATATTGTCTTTTTATTCCACTGCGACCTCCACCTCTCTTCAAAGTAGCATTAAAACCAACTTGTTAAGCTACTGTGACCTCCAATTCTTTTCCACGAGGCATTGATATTGACTTTTTATTCCACTACCACCTCCACATCTCTTCCAAGGGGCATTGATAGTGTGTTTTTATTCCACTGGAACCTTCACCACTCTTCAAAGGGGCATTGATATTGTCTTTTTAATCCACTGCGACCTCCACCACTCTTGCAAGGGGCATTAAACCGTCTGGTTAAACCACTCTGTACTCCACAGCTCTTCCAAGAGGCATTGATATTGTCTTTTTATTCGACTGTAACCTCCACCACTCTTCCAAGGGGCATTGATATTGTCTCTGTTTTCCACTGCGACCTCCACCACTCTTCCAAGGGGCTTTGATATTGTCTTTTTTTTCCACTGCGACCTCCACCACTTTTCCAATGGACATGAAAATCATCTTGTGAAGCTACTGTGACCTCCAGGTCTCTTCCAAGGGGCAATAAAACCGTCTGGTTAAACCGATCTGAGCTCCACAGCTTTTCCAAGGGGCATTGACAATGTCTTTTTATTCCATTGTAACCTTCTGCACTCTTCCAAGTGCATTGATATTGTCTTTTTATTCCTCTGCGACGTCCACGACTCTACCAAGGGGCATTATAACCGTCTTGTTAAGCTACTGTGACTTCCAAATTTCTTAGACAGGGCATTGATATTGTCTTTTTATTCCACTGTAACCTCCACCACTCTTCCAAGGGGCATTGATATTGTCTTTTTATTCCATTGTAACCTCCACCACTCTTCCAAGGGGCATTGATATTGTCTTTTAAATCCACTACGATCTCCACCACTTTTCCAACCGGCATTAAAACAGTCTTCTTAAGCTACTGTGACCTCCTCGTCTCTTCCAAGGGGCATTAAAACCTTCTGGTTAAACAATCTGAACTCCACAGCTCTTACAAGAGGCATTGATATTGTCTTTTTATTCGACTGTAACATCCACCACTCTTCCAAGCGGCATTGATATTGTCTTTTTATTAGACTGCGACCTTCACCACTCTTACAAGGGGCATTAAGGCCATCTTGTTAAGCTACAGTGACCTCCACAACTCTTCCATGGGGCATTGATTTTGTCTTTTTATTCCACTGTAACCTCCACCACTCTTCCAAGGGGCATTGAAATTGTCTTTTTAGTCCACTGTAACCTACAGCACTCTTTCAAGGGGCATTGATATTGTCTTTTTATTCCACTACGACTTCCACCACTCACCCAAGGTGCATTGAAAACATCTTGTTTAGCTACTGTAACGTCCATGTCTAATCCACGGGGCATTGATATTGTCTTTTTATTCCACTACGACTTCCACCTCTCTTCTAAGGGGCATTGATATTGTCTTTTTAATCCACTGTGACCTCCACCACTCTTCCAAGAGGCATTAAAACAGTCTTGTTTAGCTACTGTGACCTCCATGTCTATTCCACGGTGCCTTAAAACCTTCTGGTTAAACCACTGTGAACTCCACAGCTCTTCCATGGGGCATTGATATTGTCTTTTTATTCCACTGTAACCTCCACCACTCTTCCAAGAGGCATTGATATTGTCTTTTTATTCCACTGTAACCTCCACCACTCTTCAAAGGTTCTTTGATATTATCTTTTTAATCCACTGCGACCTCCACTACTCTTCCAAGGGGCATTAATACCGTCTTGTTAAGCTACTCTGACATCCACGTCTCTTCCAAGGGGCACTAAAACTGTTTGGTTAAACCACTCTGTACTCCATAGCTCTTCCAAGGGGCATTGATATTGTCTTTTTATTTCACTGTAACTTCCACCACTCTTTCAAGGGGCATTTGTATTGTATTTTTATTCCACTGTGACCTCCACCACTCTTCCAAGGGGCATTAAAACTGTCTTGTTAAGCTACTATGACCTCCAAGTCTCTTCCAAGGGGCATTAAAACCATCTGGTTAAATAGCTCTGAGCTCCACAGCTCTTCCAAGGATCATTGACAATGTCTTTTTATTCCATTGTTACCTTCTGCACTCATCCAAGTGCATTGATATTGTCTTTTTATTCCTCTGCGACGTCCACGACTCTTCCAAGGTGCATTGATATTGTCTTTTTATTCCACTGCGACCTCCACCACTCTTCCAAGGTGCATTGATATTGTCTTTTTAATCCACTGCGACCTCCACCACTCTTCCAATGGACATTGATATTGTCTTTTTATTCGACTGCGATCTCCGCCACTCTTCCAAAGGGCATTGATATTGTCTTTTATTCCACTGCAACCTCCAACACAGTTCTAAGGGGCATTAAAACCATCTTGTTAAGCTACTGTGATCTCCACTTCTCTTCCACAGGGCATTGATATTGTCTTTTATTCCACTGTAACCTCTACCAGTCTTCCAAAGGGCATTGATATTGTCTTTTTATTCCACTGCGACCTCCACCACTCTTCCAAGGGGCATTAAAACCGTCTTGTTAAGCTACTGTGACCTCCACGTCTCTTCCAAGGGGCACTAAAACCGTTTGGTTAAACCACTCTGTACTCCACAGCTCTTCCAAGGTGCATTGATATTGTCTTTTTAATCCACTGCGACCTCCACCACTCTTCCAATGGACATTGATATTGTCTTTTTATTCGACTGCGATCTCCGCCACTCTTCCAAAGGGCATTGATATTGTCTTTTATTCCACTGTAACCTCCAGCACAGTTCTAAGGGGCATTAATACCATCTTGTTAAGCTACTGTGATCTCCACTTCTCTTCCACAGGGCATTGATATTGTCTTTTATTCCACTGTAACCTCTACCACTCTTCCAAAGGGCATTGATATTGTCTTTTTATTCCACTGTGACCTCCACCACTCTTCCAAGGGGCATTTAAACCGTCTTGTTAAGCTACTGTGACCTCCAAGTCTCTTCCAAGGGGCACTAAAACCGTTTGGTTAAACCACTCTGTACTCCACAGCTCTTCCAAGGTGCATTGATATTGTCTTTTTAATCCACTGCGACCTCCACCACTCTTCCAATGGACATTGATATTGTCTTTTTATTCGACTACGATCTCCGCCACTCTTCCAAAGGGCATTGATATTGTCTTTTATTCCACTGTAACCTCCAACACAGTTCTAAGGGGCATTAAAACCATCTTGTTAAGCTACTGTGATCTCCACTTCTCTTCCACAGGGCATTGATATTGTCTTTTATTCCACTGTAACCTCTACCACTCTTCCAAAGGGCATTGATATTGTCTTTTTATTCCACTGTGACCTCCACCACTCTTCCAAGGGGCATTTAAACCGTCTTGTTAAGCTACTGTGACCTCCAAGTCTCTTCCAAGGGGCATTAAAACCGTCTGGTTAAACCGCTCTGAGCTTCACAGCTCTTCCAAGGGGCATTGACAATGTCTTTTTATTCCATTGTGACCTTCTGCACTCTTCCAAGTGCATTGATATTGTCTTTTTATTCCTCTGCGACGTCCACGACTCTTTCATGGGGCATTAAAACAGTCTTGTGACTTTCAAGTTTCTTACACAGGGCATTGATATTGTCTTTTTATTCCACTGTAACCTCCACCACTCTTCCAAGGGGCATTGATATTGTCTTTTTAATCCACTGTGACCTCCATCACTCTTCCAAGAAGCATTGAAACCGTCTTGATAAGCTACTGTGACCTCCACGTCTATTCCACGGTGCTTTAAAACTTTCTGGTTAAACCTCTGTGAACTCCACATCTCTTCCAATGGGCATAGATATTGTCTTTGTATTCCACTCTAACTTCCAACACTCTTCCAAGGGGCATTGATAATGTCTTTTTATTTTACTGCGACCTCCACCACTCTTCCAAGGGGCATTAATATTGTCTTTTTATTCCACTGTGACCTCTACTCTCTTCCAAGGGGCATTAATATTGTCTTTTTATTCCACTGTAACCTCCACCATTCTTCCAAGGGACATTGATATTGTCTATTTATTCCACTATAACCACCACCACTCTTCCAAGGGGCATTGATATTGTCTTTTTATTCCACTGTAACCTCCACCATTCTTCCAAGGGACATTGATATTGTCTATTTATTCCACTGTAACCTCCACCACTCTTCCAAGGGGCATTGATATTGTCTTTTTATTCCACTCTAACCTCCACCCCTCTTCCAAGGGGCATTGATATTGTCTTTTTAATCCACTGTGACCTCTACAACTCCTCCAAGGGGCTTTAAAACAGTCTTGATAAGCTTCTGTGACCTCCACGTCTCTTCCAAGGGGCATTAAAACCGCATTGTTAAACCACTCTGAACTCCACAGCTCTTCCAAGAGGCATTGATATTGTCTTTTTATTCAACTGTAACCTTCACCACTCTTCCAAGGGGCATTGATATTGTATTTTTAATCCACTGCGACTTCCACCACTCTTCCAAGGGGCATTAAAACCGTCTTGTTAAGCTACTGTGACCTCAACGTCCCTTTCACCGGGCATTGATATTGTCTTTTTATTCGACTGCGACCTCCACCACTCTTCCAAGGGGCATTGATATTGTCTTTTTAATCCACTGCGACCTCCACCACTCTTCCAAGGGACATTGATATTGTCTTTTTATTCCACTGCGTCCTTCACCCCTCTTCCAAGGAACATTGATATTGTCTTTTTTTTCCACTGTAACCTCCACCACTCTTCTAAGGGGCATTGATATTTTCTTTTTATTCCACTGCGATCTCCACCACTCTTCCAAGGGGCATCGATAATGTATTTTTAATCCCCTGCGACCTCCAACACTCTTCCAAGGGGCATTAAAACTGTCTTGTTAAGCTACAGTGACCTCCACGCCTATTCCAAGGGGCATTAAAACCGTCAATTTAAACCACTCTGCACTCCACAGCTCTTGCAATAGTCATTGAGTTTGTCTTTTTATTCCACTGTAACCTCCACCACTCTTCCAAGGGGCATTTATTTTGTCTTTTTAATCCACTGCGAGCTCCATCACTCTTCCAAGTAGCATTAAAACAATCTTATTTAGCTACTGTGACCTCCACGTCTATTCCTCGGTGCCTTAAAACCTTCTGGTTAAACCACTGTGAACTCCACAGCTCTTCCAAGGGGCATTAAAATTGTCTTTTATTCCACTGCGACCTCCACCACTCTTCCAAGGGTCATTTATATTTTCTTTTTATTCCACTGTAACCTCCAACACTCTTCCAAGGGGCATTGATATTGTCTTTTTATTCCACTGCGACCTCCACCTCTCTTCAAAGTAGCATTAAAACCATCTTGTTAAGCTACTGTAACCTCCAAGTCTTTTCCACGAGGCATTGATATTGACTTTTTATTCCACTACCACCTCCACATCTCTTCCAAGGGGCATTGATAGTGTCTTTTTATTCCACTGGAACCTTCACCACTCTTCTAAGGGGCATTGATATTGTCTTTTTAATCCACTGCGACCTCCACCACTCTTGCAAGGGGCATTAAACCGTCTGGTTAAACCACTCTGTACTCCACAGCTCTTCCTAGAGGCATTGATATTGTCTTTTTATTCGACTGTAACCTCCACCACTCTTCCAAGGGGCATTGATATTGTCTCTGTTTTCCACTGCGACCTCCACCACTCTTCCAAGGGGCTTTGATATTGTCTTTTTTTTCCACTGCGACCTCCACCACTTTTCCAATGGGCATGAAAATCATCTTGTGAAGCTACTGTGACCTCCAGGTCTCTTCCAAGGGGCATTAAAACCATCTGGTTAAACCGATCTGAGCTCCACAGCTTTTCCAAGGGGCATTGACAATGTCTTTTTATTCCATTGTAACCTTCTGCACTCTTCCAAGTGCATTGATATTGTCTTTTTATTCCTCTGCGACGTCCACGACTCTACCAAGGGGCATTATAACCGTCTTGTTAAGCTACTGTGACTTCCAAATTTCTTAGACAGGGCATTGATATTGTCTTTTTATTCCACTGTAACCTCCACCACTCTTCCAAGGGGCATTGATATTGTCTTTTTATTCCATTGTAACCTCCACCAATCTTCAAAGGGGCATTGATATTGTCTTTTTATTCCACTGCGACCTCCACCACTTTTCTAAGGGGCATTGATATTGTCTTTTAAATCCACTACGATCTCCACCACTCTTCCAAGCGGCATTAAAACAGTCTTTTTAAGCTACTGTGACCTCCTCGTCTCTTCCAAGGGGCATTAAAACCTTCTGGTTAAACACTCTGAACTCCACAGCTCTTACAAGAGGCATTGATATTGTCTTTTTATTCGACTGTAACATCCACCACTCTTCCAAGCGGCATTGATATTGTCTTTTTATTAGACTGCGACCTTCACCACTCTTCCAAGGGGCATTAAGGCCATCTTGTTAAGCTACAGTGACCTCCACAACTCTTCCATGGGGCATTTATTTTGTCTTTTTATTCCACTGTAACCTCCACCACTCTTCCAAGGGGCATTGATATTGTCTTTTTAGTCCACTGTAACCTACAGCACTCTTTCAAGGGGCATTGATATTGTCTTTTTAATCCACTGCGATCTCCACCACTCTTCCAAGAGGCATTAAAACAGTCTTGTTAAGCTACTGTGACCTCCACATCTTTTCCAAGGGGCATTAAAACCGTCTGGTTAAACCACTCTGAACTCCACAGCTCTTCCAAGGAGCATTGATATTGTCTTTTTATTCCACTGTAACCTCCACCATTCTTCCAAGGGGCATTGATATTGTCTTTTTAATGCACTGCGACCTCCACCACTCTTCCAAGGGGCATTAAAACCATCTGGTTAATCCACTCTGAACTCCATAGCTCTTTCAAGAGGCATTAATATTGTCTTTTTATTTCACTGTAACCTCCACCACTCTTTCAAGGGGCATTGTTATTGTCTTTTTACTCCACTGCAACCTCCACCACTCTTCCAAGGGGCATCAAAACTGTCTTGTTAAGCTACTGTGCCCTCCACGTGTCTACCACCGGGCATTGATATTGTCTTTTTAATCCACTGTGACCTCCACCACTTTCCCAAGGGGCATTAAAACCGTCTTGTTTATCTACTGTGACCTCCATGTCTCGTCCAAGGGGCAATAAAACCATCTGGTTAAACCTCTCTAAACTCCACAGCTCTTCCAAGGGGCATTTGTATTGTCTATTTATTCCACTCTAACCTCCACCACTCTTCCAAGGGGCATTGACATTGTCTTTTTATTCCACTGCCACCTCCACCACTCTTCCAAGGGGCATTGATATTGTCTTTTTAATCAACTGCGACCTCCACCACTTTTCCAAGGGGCATTAAAAACGTCTTTTTAAGCTACTGTGACTTCCACATCACTTTCAATGGGCATTATAACCATCTGGTTAAACCATTCTGAACTCCACAGCTCTTCCAAGGGGCATTGGTATTTTCGTTTTATTCCACTCAAACCTCCACCACTCTTGCAAGGGGCATTGACATTGTCTTTTTATTCCACTGCGACCTCCACCATTCTTCCAAGGTGCATTGAAACTGTTTAGTTAAGCTACAGTGACCTCCACATCTCTTCCCCGGGGCATTAATATTGTCTTTAAATTCCACTGTAACCTCCACTACTCTACCAAGGGGCATTGATATTGTATTTTTATTCCACTGTGACCTCCAACACTCTTCCAAAGGGCATTGATATTGTCTTTTTAATCCACTGTGACCTCCACCACTCTTCCAAAGCGCATTAAAACCATCTTGTTAAGCTACTGTGACCTCCACGTTTCTTCCACCGGGCATTGATCTTGTCTTTTTATTCCACTGCGACCTCCACCACTCTTCCTCGGGGCATTGATATTGTCTTTTTATTCCACTGCGACCACCACCACTCTTCTAAGGGGCATTGATATTGTCTTTTAAATCCACAACGATCTCCACCACTCTTCCAAGGGGCATTAGAACAGTCTTGTTAAGCTACTGTGACCTCCTCGTCTCTTCCAAGGGGCATTAAAACCATCTGGTGAAACTACTCTGAACTCCACAGCTCTTCCAAGAGGCATTGGTATTGTCTTATTATTCAACTGTAACCTCCACCACTCTTCCAATGGGCATTGATATTGTCTTTTTTTTCCACTGCGACCTCCACCTCTCTTCCAAGGGGATTTGATAGTCTTTTTAATCCACTGCGACCTCCACCACTTTTCCAAGGGGCATTAAAACCATCTTGTTAAGCTACTGTCACCTCCATGTCCCTTCCACGTGGCATTGATATTGTCTTTTTATTCCACTGTAACCTCCACCACTCTTCCAAGGGGCATTGATATTGTCTTTTTAGTCCACTGCGACCTCCACCACTCTTCCAAGGGACATTGATATTGTCTTTTTATTCCACTGCGACCTTCATCCCTCTTCCAAGGAACATTGATGTTGTCTTTTTTTGCCACTGTAACCTCCACCACTCTTCTAAGGGGCATTGATATTTTCTTTTTATTCCACTGCGACCTCCACATCTCTTCCAAGTGGAATTGATATTGTCATTTTATTCCACTGCAACCTCCACCACTCTTCTAAGGGGCATTGATATTGTCTTTTTAATCCACTGCGACCTCCACCACTCTTCCAAGGGGCATTAAAACAGTTTTTATAAGCTACTGTGACCTCCTCGTCTCTTCCAAGGGTCATTAAAACCGTCTGGTTAAACCACTCTGTACTCCACAGCTCTTCCAAGAGGCATTGATATTGTCTTTTTATTCAACTGTAACCTCCACTACTCTTCCAAGGAGCATTAAAACCGTCTTGTTAAGCTACTGTGACCTCCACGTCTCTTCCAAGGGGCATTAAAACCGTCAATTTAAACGACTCTGAACTCCACAGCTCTTGCAAGAGGCATTGATATTGTCTTTTTATTCCACTGTAACCTCCACCACTTTTCCAAGGGGCATTGATTTTGTCTTTTTAATCCACTGCGACCCCCATCACTCTTCCAAGAAGCATTAAAACCATCTTGTTTAGCTACTGTGACCTCCACGTCTATTCCACGGTGACTTAAAACCTTCTGGTTAAACCACTGTGAACTCCACAGCTCTTCCAAGGGGCAATGATATTGTCTTTTTATTCCACTGTAACCTCCACCACTCTTGCAAGGGGCATTGATATTGTCTTTTTATTCCACTGTGACCTCCACCACTCTTCCAAGGGTCATTGATATTGTCTTTTATTCCACTGTAACCTCCAGCGCTCTTCCAAGGGGCATTGATATTGTCTTTTTATTGCACTGCGACCTCCACCTCTCTTCCACGGGGCATTAAAACCATCTTGTTAAGCTACTGTGACCTCCAGGTTTCTTCCACGAGGCATTGATATTGTCTTTTTATTCCACTGCGACCTCCACATCTCTTCCAAGGGGAATTGATATTGTCTTTTTATTCCACTGCGACCTCCACCACTCTTCTAAGGGGCATTGATATTGTCTTTTTAATCCACTGCGACCTCCACCACTCTTCCAAGGGGCATTAAAACAGTCTTGATAAGCTACTGTGACCTCCACGTCTCTTCCAAAGGGCATTAAACCGTCTGGTAAAACCACTCTGTACTCCACAGCTCTTCCAATAGGCATTGATATTGTCTTTTTATTCGACTGTAACCTCCACCACTTTTCCAAGGGGCATTGATATTGTCTCTGTTTTCCACTGCGACCTCGACCACTCTTACAAGGGGCTTTGATATTGTCTTTTTTATCCACTGCGACCTCCACCACTCTTCCATTGGGCATTAAAACCGTCTTGTTATGCTACTGTGACCTCCACGTCCCTTCCACGGGGCATTGATATTGTCTTTTTATTCCATTGCGACCTTCACCACTCTTCCAAGAGGCATTAAGACTGTCTTGTTAAGCTACTGTGACCTCCAAGTCTCTTCCAAGGGGCATTAAAACCGTCTGGTTAAAACGCTCTGAGCTCCACAGCTCTTCCAAGGGGCATTGACAATGTCTTTTTATTCCATTGTAACCTTCTGCACTCGTCCAAGTGCATTGATATTGTCTTTTTATTCCTCTGCGACATCCACGACTCTTCCAAGGGGCATTAAAACTGTCTTGTTAAGCTACTGTGACCTCCAAGTTTCTTACACAGGGCATTGATATTGCCTTTTTATTCCACTGTAACCTCCACCACTCTTCCAAGGGGCATTGATATTATCTATTTATTCCACTGTAACCTCCGCCGATCTTCTAAGGGGCATTGATATTGTCTTTTTATTCCAATGCGACCTCCACCACTCTTCTAAGGGGCATTGATATTGTCTTTTAAATCCACAATGATCTCCACCACTCTTCCAAGTGGCATTAAAACAGTCTTGTTAAGCTACTGTGACCTTCTCGTCACTTCCAAGGGGCATTAAAACCGTCTGGTTAAACACTCTGAACTCCACAGCTCTTACAAGAGACATTGATATTGTCTTTTTATTCGACTGTAACATCCACCACTCTTCCAAGCGGCATTGATATTGTCTTTTTATTCCACTGCGACCTCCACCTCTCTTCCAAGGGGCATTAAAACAGTCTTGTGAAGCTACTGTGACCTCCACGTCCCTTCCACGTGGCATTGATATTGTCTTTTTATTCCAATGTGACCTCCACCACTCTTCCAAGGGGCATTGATATAGTCTTTTTAATCCAATGCGACCTCCACCACTATTCCAAGGGGCATTGATATTGTCTTTTTAATCCACTGTGACCTCCACGTCTCTTCCCAGGCGCATTAAAACTGTCAATTTAATCAACTCTGAACTCCACAGCTCTTCCAAGGAGCACTGGTATTGTCTTTTTATTCCACTCTAACCTCCACCACTCTTCCAAGGGGCATTGACATTGTCTATTTATTCTACTGCGACCTCCACCACTCTTCCAAGGGGCATTAAGACCATCTTTTTAAGCTACAGTGACCTACACAACTCTTCCATGGGGCATTGATATAGTCTTTTAATTCCACTGTAACCTCCACCACTCTTCCAAGGGGCATTGATTTTGTCTTTTTATTCCACTGCGACCTCTACCACTCTTCCAATGGACATTGATATTGTCTTTTTAATCCACTGCAACCTCCACCACTCTTCCAAGGGGCAATAAAGCCGTCTTGTTAAGCTACTTTCACGTCCATGTCTATTCGACGGGGCATTGATATTGTCTTTTTTTTAAACTGTAACCTCCACCACTTTTCCAAGTGGCATTGACATTGTCTATTTATTCCACTGCGACTTCCACCTCTCTTCTAGGGGGCACTAAAACAGTCATGTTAAGCTACTGTGACCTCCACCACTCTTCCAAGGGGCATTAAAACCGTCTGGTTAAACCACTCTGTAATCCACAGCTCTTCCAAGGGGCATTGATATTGTCTTTTTATTCCACTGCGACCTCCACATCTCTTCCAAGGGGAATTGATATTGTCTTTTTATTCCACTGCGACCTCCACCACTCTTCTAAGGGGCATTGATATTGTCTTTTTAATCCACTGCGACCTCCACCACTCTTCCAAGGGGAATTAAAACAGTCTTGATAAGCTACTGTGACCTCCACGTCTCTTCCAAGGGGCATTAAACCATCTGGTAAAACCACTCTGTACTCCACAGCTCTTCTAATAGGCATTGATATTGTCTCTGTTTTCCACTGCGACCTCGACCACTCTTACAAGGGCCTTTGATATTGTCTTTTTTATCCACTGCGACCTCCACCACTCTTCCAATGGGCATTAAAACCGTGTTGTTATGCTACTGTGACCTCCACGTCCCTTCCACGGGGCATTGATATTGTCTTTTTATTCCATTGCGACCTTCACCACTCTTCCAAGGGGCATTAAGACTGTCTTGTTAAGCTACTGTGACCTCCAAGTTTCTTCCAAGGGGCATTAAAACCGTCTGGTTAAAACACTCTGAGCTCCACAGCTCTTCCAAGGGGCATTGACAATGTTTTTTTATTCCATTGTAACCTTCTGCACTCGTCCAAGTGCATTGATATTGTCTTTTTATTCCTCTGCGACATCCACAACTCTTCCAAGGGGCATTAAAACCGTCTTGTTAAGCTACTGTGACCTCCAAGTTTCTTACACAGGGCATTGATATTGTCTTTTTATTCCACTGTAACCTCCACCACTCTTCCAAGGGGCATTGATATTATCTTTTTATTCCACTGTAACCTCCGCCGATCTTCTAAGGGGCATTGATATTGTCTTTTTATTCCAATGCGACCTCCACCACTCTTCTAAGGGGCATTGATATTGTTTTTTTATTCCACTGCGACCTCCACCACTCTACCAAGGGGCATTGTTTATGTCTTTTTAATCCACTGCGACCTTCACCACTCTTCCAAGGGGCATTAAAACCGTCTGGTTAAACACTCTGAACTCCACAGCTCTTCCAAGGGGCATTTGTGTTGTCTTTTAATCCACTCTAACCTCCACCACTTTTCCAAGGGGCATTGACATTGTCTTTTTATTCCACTGCGACCTCCACCACTCTACCAAGGGGCATTGTTTATGTCTTTTTAATCCACTGCGACCTCCACCACTCTTCCAAGTGGCATTAAAACCGTCTTGTTAAGCTACTGTCACCTCCACGTCCCTTCCAAGGGGCATTAAATCCATCAATTTAAACCACTCTGAACTCCACAGCTCTTGCAAGGGGCATTGATATTGTCTTTTTATTCCAATGTAACCTCCAGCACTCTTCCAAGGGGCATTGATATTGTCTTTTTATTCCACTGCAACTTCCACCTCTCTTCCAAGGGAATTAAAACCGTCTTGTTAAGCTACTGTGACCTCCACGTCTCTTTCACGGGGCATTGATATTGTCTTTTTATTTCACTGTAACCTTCACCACTCTTCCAAGGGGCATTGATATTGTCTTTTTATTCCACTGTGACCTCCACGTGTCTTCCAAGGTGCATTAAAACCGTCAATTTAAACCACTCTGAATTCCACAGCTCTTGCAAGAGGCATTGATATTGTCTTTTTACTCCACTGTAACCTACAGCACTCTTTCAAGTGGCATTGATATTGTATTTTTATTCCATTACGACTTCCACCACTCTTCCAAGAGGCATTAAAACAGTCTTGTTAAGCTACTGTAACCTTCACATCTCTTTCAAAGGGCATTAAAACCATCTGGTTAAACCACTCTGAACTCCACAGCTCTTCCAAGGGGCATTGATATTGTCTTTTTATTCCACTGTAACCTCCACCATTCTTCCAAGGGGTATTGATATTGTATTTTTAATGCAATGTGACCTCCCCCACTCTTCCAAGGGGCATTAAAACCATCTGGTTAAACTACTCTGAACTCCATAGCTCTTTCATGAGGCATTTATATTGTCTTTTTATTTCACTGTAACCTCCACCACTCTTTCAAGGGGCATTGATATTGTCTTTTTATTCCACTGCGACCTCCACCACACTTCCAAGGGGCATTGATATTGTCTTTTTAATCCATTGTGACCTCCACCACTATTCCAAGGGGCATTAAAACCGTCTTGTTAATCTACTGTGACCTCCACGTCTCTTCCAAGGGGCAATAAAACCATCTGGTTAAACCACTCTGAACTCCACAGCTCTTCCAAGGGGCATTGGTATTGTCTTTTTATTCCACTCTAACCTCTACCAATATTCCAAGGGGCTTTGACATTGTCTTTTTACTCCACTGCGACCTTCATCATTCTTCAGAGGGGCATTGATATTGTCTTTTTATTCCACTGCCACCTCCACCACTCTTCCAAGGGGCATCGATATTGTCTTTTTAATCCTCTGCGACCTCCACCACTTTTCCAAGGGGCATTAAAAACGTCTTTTTAAGCTACTGTGACCTCCACGTCCCTTTGAATGGGCATTAAAACTGTCTGGTTAAACCACTCTGAACTCCACAGCTCTTCCAAGGGGCATTGGTATTGTCTTTTTATTCCACTCTAACCTCAACCACTCTTCCAAGGGGCATTAAAACTGTCTAGTTAAGCTGCTGAAACCTCCATGTCTTTTCCACAGGGCATTGATATAGTCTTTTTATTCCAATGTAACCTCAACCACTCTTCTAAGGGGCAGTGAAATTGTCTTTTTAAACCACTGCGACCTCCACCACTCTTCCAAGAGGCATTAAAAACATCTTATTAAGCTACTATGACCTCCACGTCTCTTCCAAGGGGCATTAAAACTGTCTGATTAAACCACTCTGAATTCCACAGCTCATCAAAGGGGCATTGATATTGTCTTTTTATTCCACTGTAACCTCCACCACTTTTCCTATGGGAATTGATATTGTATTTTTATTCCACTGTGACCTCCACCACTCTTCCAAGGGGCATTAAAACCGTCTTGTTAAGCTACTGTGACCTCCAAGTCTCTTCCAAGGGGCATTAAAAAAGTCTTGTTAAGCCGCTCTGAGATCCACAGCTCTTCTAAGGGACATTGACAATGTCTTTTTATTCCATTGTAACCTTCTGCACTCTTCCAAGTGCATTGATATTGTCTTTTTATTCCTCTGCAACGTCCACGACTCTTCCAAGGGGCATTAAAACCGTCTTGTTAAGCTACTGTGACCTCCAAGTTTCTTACACAGGTCATTGATATTGTCTTTTTATTCCACTGTAATCTCCACCGCTCTTCAAAGGGGCATGGATATTGTCTTCTTAATCCACTGCGACCTCCATCACTCTTCCAAGAAGCATTGAAACAGTCTTGTTAAGCTACTGTGACCTCCACGTCTATTCCACGGTGCATTAAAACTTTCTGGTTAAACCACTGTGAACTCCACAGCTCTTCCAAGAGGCATTGATATTGTCTTTTAATTCCACTCTAACCTCCACCACTCTTCCAAGGGGCATTGATATTGTCTTTTTATTTTACTGCGACCTCCACCACTCTTCCAAGGGGCATTAATATTGTTTTTTTATTACACTGTGACCTCCACGTCTCTTCCAAGGGGCATTAAAACCGCATGTTTAAACCACTCTGAACTCCACAGCTCTTCCAAGAGGCAATGATATTGTCTTTTTATTCAACTGTAACCTCCACCACTCTTCCAAGGGGCATTGATATTGTCTCTTTTTTCCACTGCGACATCCACCACTCTTCCAAGGGGATTTGATAGTCTTTTTAATCCACTGCGACCTCCACCACTCTTTCAAGGGGCATCAAAACCGTCTTGTTAAGCTACTGTGACCTCCACGTCCCTTCCAAGGGGCATTGATATTGTCTTTTTATTCCACTGCGACCTCCACCACTCTTCCAAGTGGCATTGATATTGTCTTTTTAATTCACTGCGACCTCCACCACTCTTCCAAGGGACATTGATATTGTCTTTTTATTCCACTGCGACCTTCACCCTTCTTCCAAGGAACAATGATATTGTCTTTTTTTTCCTCTGTAACCTCCACCACTCTTCTAAGGGGCAATGATATTTTCTTTTTATTCCACTGCCACCTCCACCACTCTTCCAAGGGGCATCGATAATGACTTTTTAATCCACTGCGACCTCCACCACTCTTCCAAGGGGCATTATAACCGTCTTTTTAAGCTACTGTGACCTCCATGTCTCTTCCAGGGGCATTAAAACCGTCAATTTAAACCACTCTGAACTCCACAGCTCTTGCAAGAGGCACTGATATTGTTTTTTTTTCCACTGTAACCTCCACCACTCTTCCAAGGGGCATTGATTTTGGCTTTTTATTCCACTGCGACCTTCACCCCTCTTCCAATGGGCATTGTTATTGTCTTTTTAATCCCCTGCAACCTCCACCACTCTTCCAAGGGGCATTAAAACCGTCTTGTTAAGCTACTGTGACCTCCATGTCCCTTCCACGGGGCATTGATATTGTCTTTTTATTCCACTGCGACCTCCACCACTCTTCCAAGGGGCATTGATATTGTATTTTTAATCCACTACGAACTCCACCACTCTTGCAAAGGGGCATTAAAACTGTCTTGTTATGCTACTGTGATGTAGACTTTACTTCCAAGGGGCATTAAAACCATCTGGTTAAACCCGTCTGAACTCCACATTTCTTCCAAGGTGCATTTGTATTGTCTTTTTATTCCACTCTAACCTCCACCACTCTTCCAAGGGGCATTGACATTGTCATTTTATTCCACTGCGACCTCCAAAACTCTTCCAAGGGGCATTGATATTGACTTTTTATTCCACTGAGACATCCACCAGTCCTCCAAGAGGCATTAAAACCATCTTGTTAAGCTACTGTGACCTCCACGTCTCTTCCACGGGGCATTGAAATTGTCTTTATATTCCACTGTAACCTCCACCACTCGTCCTAGGGGCATTGATATTGTCTTTTTATTCCACTGCGACCTCCACCACTCTTCCAAGGGGCATTGATATTGTATTTTTACTCCACTGCGACCTCCACCACTCTACCAAGGCTCATTGATATTGTCTTTTTTATCCACTGCCACCTCCACCCCTCTTCCAAGGGGCATTAAAACCGTCTTGTTAAGCTATTGTGACCTCCACATCTCTACCACGGGGCACTGATGTTGTCTTTTTATTTAGCTGTTATCTTCATCACTCTTCCAAGGAGCATTGATATTGTCTTTTTATTCCACTGTAACCTCCACCACTTTTCCTATGGGAATTGATATTGTCTTTTTATTATTATTATTATTATTATTTATTATTATAGCTCCATTTATTCCATGGCGCTTTACATGTGATAGGGATATACATAACAAAAGCATTTACATAATCTTAACAAAACGAGTCAGCGACAGGTACAGGAGGAGCGAGGACCCTGTTTGCGAGGGCTCACTTTCTAGAAGGGATGGGTGAGGATACATTAGGTGAGGGTAGAGCTGGTTGTGCAGTGGTGGTTAATGCAGGTTGTAGGCTTGTCGAAAGAGGTGGGTCTTCAGGTTTCTTTTGAAGGTTTCCAAGGTCGGCGAGAGTCTGATGTGTTGGGGTAGAGAGTTCCAGAGTAGGGGGGATGCACGGGAGAAATCTTGTATACGATTGTGGGAGGAGGAGATAAGAGGGGAGTAGAGAAGGAGATCTTGTGAGGATCGGAGGTTGCGTGCAGGTATGTACCGGAAGACTAGGTCACAGATGTATGGGGGAGACAGGTTGTGGATGGCTTTGTATGCCATGGTTAGAGTTTTGAACTGGATTCTCTGGGCAATGGGGAGCCAGTGAAGTGATTGACAGAGAAGAGAGGCTGGGGAATAGCGGGTGGACAGGTTAATTAGTCGAGCAGCAGAGTTTAGGATAGATTGGAGAGGCGCAAGAGTGTTGTAAGGGAGGCCACGTAGCAGGAGGTTGCAGTAGTCGAGGCGGGATATGATGAGGGCATGCACTAGTGTTTTTGCAGAGTCTTTGCTGAGGAATGCACGGATCCGGGAGATGTTTTTGAGTTGGAGTCAGCAGGAAGTGGAAAGGGCTTGGATATGTGGCTTGAAGGAGAGATCAGAGTCCAGGGTTACTTCAAGGCAACGAGTTTGTGGGACTGGGGAGAGTGAACAGCCATTGACGTTGATGGCTAGGTCAGATGGGAGATGTGAATGAGAGGGTGGAAAGATGATGAACTCTGTTTTATCCATGTTGAGTTTTCGAAATCTGTCAGAGAAGAAGGATGACATGGCGGACAGACATTATGGCATTTTGGTTAGTAGGGAGGAGATATCGGGTCCAGAGAGGTAGATCTGTGTGTTGTCAGCATAGAGGTGATACTGAAAACTGTGAGACTCTATGAGCTGTCCCAGGCCAAAGGTGTAGATGGAAAAGAGCAGAGGTCCTTGAACTGAACCTTGGGGGACACCGACAGATAGGGGGCGAGATGAGGAGGTGGTGCGTGAGTGGGAGACGCTGAATGTCCTATCTGTTAAGTATGAGGAGATCCAAGATAGAGCCAAGTCCGTGATTCCAAGAGATGAGAGAATCTGGAGTAAGAGGGAATGGTCCACTGTGTCAAAGGCAGATGACAGGTCCAGAAGGAGGAGGATGGAGTAGTGTCGCTTGGATTTGACATTTAGTAGGTCGTTGGTGACTTTGGTCAGGGCAGTTTCAGTCGAGTGATGCGGTCGGAAGCCTGATTGCAGGCGGTCGAACAGGGAGCAGGAGGAGAGGTGGGAGCACAGTTCAAGGTGGACATGTTGATCTAGTAGTTTTGAGGCAAAGGGGAGGAGTGAAATGGGGTGGTAGCTAGTCAGAGAGGAAGGGTCAAGTTAGGGCTTTTGAGGATGGGTGTGATTGCAGCATGTTTGAAACATGAGGGGAAGACCCAGGTTGTTAGTGACAGATTGAAGAGGTGTTGGGATGAAGACTGTGGTAAGGTTAGTGATGAGGTGGGATGGGATTGGGTCAAGTTCGCAGGTGGTGAGGTGTGATTTGGAGAGTAAAGAGGAGACTTGACCTTCTGTAATAGTGGAGAAGTGGGGTTTGGAGGAGGCTGGTTGAATAGATATGAGGAGGGGTTGTGTGGACTTTAGGCAAAAGTTTTGTCTGATGGTGTCAATCTTCTGTTTGAAGAATGAGGCAAAGTCGTCGGCTGAGATGAGAGAAGAGGGAGGAGGTGCTGGGGGACGAAGGAGAGAGTTGAAAGTGTTAAATAGCTGTTTAGGGTTGTGAGATAGGGAGGATATGAGAGATGAGAAGTAGGTTTGTTTTGCTGTAGTGAGTGCGGACTTGAAATTAGTGAGGGATTGCTTGAATGCGATGAAGTGCTCGATGGAGTGAGACCTTTTCCATCTCCGCTCCACAACCCTGGAGGCCCGGCGCAGTTCTTTAGTAAGATTAGTGTGCCAGGGTTGCCTGTTGAATGTGCGAGATGTGGTGTGTGTGAGGGGCGATCGAGTCTAGAGCTGCAGCTATTGTGGTGTTATATGAAGCAGCAGCAACATCTGCATCGTGTAAGGAGGAGGGATTCAGAGAGTGAGTGTAAGTCAAGGTGTTTGAGATTTCTGCGAGGGTATGCAAGGTTGTGGAGTGGGGATTGTTGCCCCGGGGAGGAGAGAGAATAGAATGCAAGTAGGCTGTCATCAGAGAGAGGGAGAGGTGAGTTAGAGAGGATAGATAGGGAACAGAGGCGAGTGAAGATGAGGTCCAGTGTGTGGCCATCTTTGTGGGTGGGTGTGGAAGACCATTGAGTGAGTCCGAAGGAGGAAGTGAGAGATAGGAACTTAGAGACAGACGAGTGGGAAGTGTTAATGGGGATGTTGAAGTCACCCATTATGATAGTGGGAATGTCCGTGGAGAGGAAGTGAAGCAGCCAGGTGGTGAAGTGGTCTAAGAAGGTGGTGGCTTGCCCTGGGGGTCGGTAAACAAAGGCCAGTTGGAGGTTGGAGGGGGAATAGATGCGCGCACGGTGCACCTCAAAAGAGGGGAGTGTAACGGAGGGTGGCAGTGGGATTTGGGTGAAAGCGCAGTGTTCTGATAGGAGAAAACCTACGCCTCCACCATGTTTGCCGTTAGAGCGGGGTGTGTGGGAAAGGTGGAATCCGCCATATGAAAGTGCAGCTGGGGAGGCTGTGTCAGAGGGGGTGAGCCAGGTTTCAGTGATGGCGAGGAAGGAAAGTTTGTTTGTAATGAAAAGATCGTGGATGAAGGAAAGTTTGTTGCATAGAGAGCGAGCGTTCCATAGAGCTCCTGTTAGAGCAACTAAGGGAGTGGGGATTGGTTGGATGGGTATGAGGTTAGAAGGGTTGCGACAGTTTGTGGAAGGTCGTGAATGAGAGGAAGAAGTAACTGTGGGGATATGGTGAGGAGGACCAGGATTTGGAGAGATATCTCCAGCAGTGAGGAGGAGCAGAGAAAGTGTTAGCAGGTGGGAGCAAGAGAGAGCATGAGGTGGCTGTCTGTGTTTGGAGATCCAGGATTGAATGTTTAGGAATAATTTGGAGGAGGAGGTGAGATGAATGGGGAGGATGGAGGGAGAGATGAAGAGTTTCTTACTAGGTGTTGGGATTTGAGGGGTTACTAGAAAATGGAGGACTATAGAGGAAAAAGTGAGAGCTAACAGAAACATAGTTAAAAGAGAGTAAGTGGTCAAAGTGTTGGTTACCTGACTCCTGCCCTGACTAACTGCCTCTGAAATAACTGCCACTTATCTCCGAAGCCACTTTGCACAGGAAGACACGTGCACACCCCAGCACAAGTGCACCCCTTACAGAGCTTCTAAATATATAGGGCAAATTAAACTATCAGGTGAAGGGCATTGTGGGAGCTGCATATGGCTAAATTAGCAGCTGGTCGTCTCACCAGGAGATGGCTGGGTGATCAAACACAGAGCTAGGACTCTAGTCTCTGCAGTTTAGCACCTCTAAAAATCAGATAAGATCTATAGTGGGGAAGGCACAGACATATGTGGGTATTGAATGGAGTGGGACAGATAAAGCAGAGAAGTTATGCAGAGCATGTACCAGTGAGGTGAATCAGCAAAGCAGAGCATTAGATTACAGCAGACACAGCAAGCAGAGAAGTTATGCAGAGCATGTACCAGTGAGGTGAATCAGCAAAGCAGAGCATTAGATTACAGCAGACACAGCAAGCAGTGAAGTTATGCAGAGCATGTACCAGTGAGGTTATTCTGTTGCGACCTCCACCACTATTCCAAGGGCATTGATATTGTCTTTTTATTCCACTCCGACCTCCGCCACTCTTCCAAAGGTCATTGATATTGTCTTTTATTCCACTCTAACCTCCACCACTCTGTCAAGGGGCATTAAAACCATCTTGTTAAGCTACTGTGATGTCCACGTCTCTTCCACGGGGCATTGATTCTGTTTTTTCATTCCACTGTAACCTCCACCACTCTTCCAAGAGGCATTGATATTGTCTTTTTATTCCACTGTAACCTCCACCACTCTTCCAAGGGGCATTGATATTGTCTTTTTATTCCACTGCGACCTCCACCACTTTTCTAAGTGGCATTAAAACCATCTTGTTAAGCTACTGTGACCTCCACGTCTCTTCCAAGGGGCACTAAAACCGTTTGGTTAAACCACTCTGTACTCCACTGCTCTTCCAAGGGGCATTGATATTGTCTTTTTATTTCACTGTAACTTCCACCACTCTTTCAATGGGCATTGATATTGTATTTTTATTCCACTGTGACCTGCACCACTCTTCCAAGGGACATTAAAACCGTCTTGTTAAGCGACTGTGACCTCCAAGTCTCTTCCAAGGGGCATTAAAACCGTTTAGTTAAACCACTCTGAGCTCCACAGCTCTTCCAAGGGGCATTGACAATGTCTTTTTATTCCATTGTAACCTTCTGCACTCTTCCAAATGCATTGATATTGTCTTTTTATTCCTCTGCGACGTCCACGACTCTTCCAAGGGCCATTAAAACCGTCTTCTTAAGCTACTGTGACCTCCAAGTTTCTTACACAGGGCTTTGATATTGTCTTTTTATTTCACTGTAACCTCCACCACTCTTCCAAGGGGCATTGATATTATCTTTTTAATCCTCTGCGACCTACGTCACACTTCCAACAAGCATTGAAACCGTCTTGTTAAGCTACTGTGACCTCCACGTCTATTCCACGGTGCATTAAAACTTTCTGGTTAAACCAGTGTGAACTCCACAGCTCTTCCAAGGGGCATTGATATTGTCTTTTTATTCCACTCTAACCTCCACCACTCTTCCAATGGGCATTGATATTGTCTTTTTACTTTACTGCGACCTCCACCACTCTTCCAAAAGGCATTAATATTGTCTTTTTATTCCACTGTGACCTCCACGTCTCTTCCAAGGGGCATTGATATTGTCTTTTTATTTCATTGGAACCTGTGACGCGAGTCACTACAGAAATAACAGTCTCAGAAGAGGAGAGAAAAGACTAATATTACTGAAAGAAATATAACATTAGAGCTACTTACTAGAAAAAAATAGGGAGGTCAAACAATCCAAAGTCAAGTCCAGGAAGATGGCGCAGTACAAAGGGAGCAGACCAAAGAGTAGTCAGATAACATGCAAATGGTCAAAATCCAGGTAAGGGAAAATAGTCAGGCTGGGTCAGGCACAGAGCACAGAGAGATCAGTCCTACACAGGTAATACCAAGTGTACAATTGACACTGGGTGAAGGAGCTAGCATGCTTAAGTAGAAGACTAATCAAGGGAAGTGAACACAGATGATTGCAGAAACAACCCAGCAAACCAAAAACAGACTGACAGCCTCCACACAATAGTAACCTAGCAGACAAGGAAAGTGTGGAGACCATGACAGTACCCCCTCTTCAAGGGGGGGGCCACCGGACCCCCAGGTCTCCAAGGAAACCGCCGATGAAAGGCCCCGACCAACCGATCAGCCCTCACAGAATGAGCCGGAACCCAGGAACGTTCCTCGGGTCCATACCCCTTCCAATGTACAAGATATTGAAGGGAATTCCGGACCATACGGGAATCAATGATCTTTTGTACCTCATATTCTAAGCTTCCATCAATAGACACCGGAGGAGGCGGGGGCGAGGGAGACAGAACAGGGGGAATAAATTCCTTCAACAAAGACTTGTGGAACACATTAGGAATACGGAAAGACTGAGGGAGTCGTAATCAGAAGGAAACCGGATTGACCACCTCCAGAATCTCATATGGACCAATGAATCTAGGACCCAACTTCAGCGAGGGTATCTTCAATCTAATATTCTTAGAGGATAGCCATACCTTATCCCCCACCTTGAAGGCGGCACCTGACGAGCGTTTCCAATCGGCCTTTTGTTTCTGCCGATGCTGAGCCACCCCTATATTCTTTTTAACCTCCCTCCAGACATCCCCCAACTCTTGAATAGTTACATCTACCCCAGGACACCCAGAGCTTATCCTGGAGAACTCACCAAAATGAGGATGAAACCCATAATTACAGAAAAACGGAGAGGTTCCTGTGGACTGATTAACCCGACTGTTAAAGGCAAACTCAGCCAGAGGAAGAAAGGATGACCAATTCTCCTGCTGATCAGTGACAAAACATCTTAAAATTTGTTCCAAAGACTGATTTGTCCTTTCGGTCTGACCGTTAGTTTCAGGATGATAAGCAGAAGAAAAGGACAAATCAATCCCCAACCTTCTGCAGAAAGCCCTCCAAAATCTAGAGACGAATTGTACTACCCTATCAGATACAATATTAAGAGGAATCCCATGCAATCGTACCACATGAGTAATAAACAGTTTGGAGAGCGTCTCTGAATTGGGTAACCCGGATAATGGAACGAAGTGAGCCTGTTTGCTGAATCGATCGACTACCACCCAAATAGCCGTCATCCCACCAGACAGAGGTAAATCGGAAATGAAATCCATGGACAAATGAGTCCATGGTCTTTCTGGAATGGGCAAAGGAGCCAATTCCCCAGCGGGCCGGCAATGTTGCACTTTAGCGCGTGCACAAGTTTCACAAGCAGACACAAAATTTTTAATGTCCCTACGCATAGCAGACCACCAAAAGAGTCTAGCAACTGCCTTCTGGGTGGCAGTAACTCCAGGATGACCACTCAAGACAGAATCATGGAATTCTTGCAAAAGGCGTAATCTGAGATACACAGGGACAAACAACTTGCATTCAGGAATATTGGATGGAGCCAAGGACTGAGCAGTACGAATTTCTGCTTCCAGCTCAGAGGAAACCATGGCCACAACTATACCCTGAGGAAGAATGGAGGAAGGAGGCTCCGGAGGGGACACAGAATCAAGGCTACGAGACAGGGCATCCGCCCTCACGTTCTTAGACCCAGGCCTGAACGTAATAGAAAAATTAAATCTTGAAAAAAATAAAGACCATCTGGCCTGTCTAGGTGTCAACCGCTTAGCAGATTCGATATACGCTACATTCTTGTGATCTGTCACCACGGTGACCAGATGAATGGCTCCCTCCAAAAAATGCCTCCATTCTTCAAAAGCCAATTTGACAGCAAGTAACTCTCGATTACAAACATCATAGTTTCTTTCAGCAGGAGAAAATGTATTAGAGAAAAAGGCTCATGGTCGCAGATTAGTTAAAGTTTTAGGACCTTGAGACAATACAGCCCCCACCACAACCTCGGAAGCATCCACCTCCACAATGAACGGCCTCTGGAGATCTGGTTGACCAAGTACAGGAGCAGACATAAAACATTTCTTCAAGTTTTCAAAAGCCCCGACTGCTTCTAACGACCAAACCTTTAGCTCCGCCCCTTTGCGAGTGAGGTCCGTAAGAGGCTTAACGATCTGAGAAAAACCTTTAATAAATTTTCTGTAATAATTTGCGAACCCTAAAAAGCGCTGCAGAGCCTTAAGGTCGCTGGGTTGAACCCAATCAATGATGGCCTGAACCTTCCCAGGATCCATCTTAAACTCGGAGGCTGACACAATGAAGCCCAAGAATGATATTTCTTGAACAGAAAAGGTACATTTTTCAATCTTGGCAAACAAACAATTATCTCTTAACCTTTGCAGAACCAAACGGACATGTTTATAATGAATATCCAGATCAGGTGAAAAAATTAGAATATCATCTAAATAAACCACAATGAATCTCCCAATATAATCAGAGAGAATATCATTCATAAAATTCTGAACGACCGCGGGTGCATTTGTTAGCCCAAAAGGCATGACGAGATTTTCAAAAAGACCTTCAGAGGTTAAAAATGCTGTCTTCCACTCATCACCCTCTCGAATACGTATCAGGTTATATGCCCCTCTAAGATCCAGTTTGGAAAACCATTTGGCCCCCGAAAGTTGATTATATAGATCGGGGATAAGTGGAAGCGGATAAGTATTTTTAACAGTTATCTTGTTTAATTCTCGGAAATCGAGGCAGGGACGGAGACCTCCATCTTTTTTTTTTAACAAAAAAGAATCGGCTGCAGCCGGCGATGAGGAAGGACGAATATGACCTTTCCGTAAACTTTCATTAATATAAGCTTTCATGGATGCCCGCTCAGGGCCAGACAAGTTATACAAGCGAGCTTTGGGTAATTTGGCATTAGGAATGAGATTAATAGCACAGTCATAGGGACGGTGAGGAGGTGAGATCTCAGACTCTACTTCCGAAAAAACATCTCCGAAGTCCTTCAGGTATTCCGGAAGACCCTCCAGACTAACGGAGCCAGCATGCACAGATTTAAGACATTTTTCAATACAATGAGGGTCCCATTTGACAATATTTTTATGATACCAGTCAATGATCGGATTATGTATGCGCAGCCAAGGAAGACCCAACACAATCCCAGCAGGTAAATTGTCCAGGACATAACAGGAGATTAATTCTGTATGCAGTGACCCCACCTTGAGTGTGAACTCCACTGTAACTAACTGAACCAGATTTTTTAGCAACGGTGTTCTATCAATAGCCACAATTTGAATAGGGTCTTCTAACTTAACTGTCCCTAATCCTAATTTCTGAACAAGTCCCGAATCAATGAAATTAGCCGCAACTCCACAGTCAATAAAGGCAAATGTTGATAGACACTGTTTTTGAAACAGAAGTTCAGCATTCAACAACACTTTATCAGAGGAGTAAAAGGGTACCTATAAGTCTGGGTGACCTCCTCGACAATCACCCAGACCTAGGCGTTTCCCGACGGCTTATTCATTGCAGGTCGTGCTGGGCAATCCTTTAAGAGATGTCCAGATAGGCCACAATACAGACAAAGTCCAAATTCCAGGCGGCGTCTCCTCTCCTTAACCCTTGAGCTGGCAGCTCCAACCTCCATAGGTTCTACCTCTGGTAAACGACCCGGGCCCGGTGGACAAAATGGAACCTCGTGTTGAACCTTGCGTCTCTCCCGCATCCTCCGATCCATGCGGATAGCCTGAGTCATGGCCTCCCCCAAACAACCAGGTGGAGCATGCAGAGCCAGAGCGTCCTTTAGAGGCTCTGAAAGACCACTGAGGAATTGGCACCTGAGAGTCGCGTCATTCCAGAGAACCTCAGTAGACCACTGACGAAATTCAGAACAGTAGTCTTCTGCTGTGTGGTTACCCTGTGTCAGGTTCATGATTCTTGTCTCTGCCACCTTGACCCTGTCAGGTTCATCATAGATCTGTCCTAAAGCATCAAAAATAGCGTCCACAGAAAGACGTTCAGGAGAAAAAGGGGGTAAAGAAAATGCCCAAGTCTGGGGACCCCCGCGCAGAAGTGACATTATAATTCCCACCCGCTGTGACTCATTCCCTGATGACCGAGGACGCAAGGTAAACAATAATTTACAACTTTCTTTGAAAGTTCTGAACTGATCTTTCTCCCCCGAAAATTTGTCAGGGAGTGCTATAGCCGGTTCAGGGGGGCTCAAAGATACTTCAGATGGTTCAGAAGTCATGACAGTGGTCGGAGAGGAAAGATTCTGAGGGACTGTAAACGTACCCGAAATCTGGTCTTGTAACTGAGCCTGTGAGGACGCCAGTTTGTGTTGTTCCAAGGCCAGATCCTGAACTAACTGGGTCAGATTCGCCACCTGATCACACAAAGTACGTAACGGATCCATAGGTGGGAAAAAGGAAAAAAAAAAGTGAACGATCAATTGTAATGTGACGCGAGTCACTGCAGAAATAACAGTCTCAGAAGAGGAGAGAAAAGACTAATATTACTGAAAGAAATATAATATTAGAGCTACTTACTAGATAAAAATAGGGAGGTCAAACAATCCAAAGTCAAGTCCAGGAAGATGGCGCAGTACAAAGGGAGCAGACAAAAGAGTAGTCAGATAACAAGCAAATGGTCAAAATCCAGGTAAGGGAAAATAGTCAGGCTGGGTCAGGCACAGAGCACAGAGAGATCAGTCCTACACAGGTAATACCAAGTGTACAATTGACACTGGGTGAAGGAGCTAGCATGCTTAAGTAGAAGACTAATCAAGGGAAGTGAACACAGATGATTGCAGAAACAACCCAGCAAACCAAAAACAGACTGACAGCCTCCACACAATAGTAACCTAGCAGACAAGGAAAGTGTGGAGACCGTGACAGAACCTCCACCACTCTTCCAAGGGGCATTGATATTGTATTTTTAATCCAATTCGATCTCTACCACTCCTCCAAGGGGCTTTAAAACAGTCCTGATAAGCGTCTGTGACCTCCACGTCTCTTCCAAGGGGCATTAAAACCGCATGGTTAAACCACTCTGAACTCCACGGCTCTTCCAAGAGGCATTGATATTGTCTTTTTATTCAACTGTAACCTCCACCACTCTTCCAAGGGGCATTGATATTGTCTTTTTTTTCCACTGCGACCTCCACCACTCTTCCAAGTGGATTTGATTGTCTTTTTAATCCACTGCGACCTCCACAACTCTTCCAAGGGGCAGTAAAACCGTCTTGTTAAGCTACTGTGACCTCTACGTCCCTTCCACGGGGCATTGATATTGTCTTTTTATTCCACTGCGACCTCCACCACTATTCCAAAGGGCATTGAAATTGTCTTTTTAATCCACTGCAACCTCCACCACTCTTCCAAGGGACATTGATATTGTCTTTTTATTCCACTGCGACCTTCACCTCTCTTCCAAGGAACATTAATATTGCCTTTTTTTTCCACTGTAACCTCCACCAATCTTCTAAAGGGCATTGATATTTTCTTTTTATTCGACTGCAACCTCCACTATTCTTTCAAGGGTCATCGATAATGTCTTTTTAATCCACTGTGACCTCCACCACTCTTCCAAGGGGCATTAAAACCGTCTTGTTAAGCTACTGTGACCTCCACGTCTCTTCCAAGGGGCATTAAAACCGTCAATTTAAACCACTCTGAACTCCACAGCTCTTGCAAGAGGCATTGATATTGTCTTTTTATTCCACTGTAACCTCCACCACTCTTCCAAGGGGCATTGATTTTGTCTTTTTAATCCACTGCAACCTCCATCTCTCTTCCAAGAAGCATTAAAACCGCCTTGTTTAGCTGCTGTGACCTCCACGTCTATTCCACGGTGCCTTAAAACCTTCTGGTTAAACCACTGTGAACTCCACAGCTCTTCCAAGGGGCACTGATATTGTCTTTTTATTCCACTGTAACCTCCACCACTCTTCCAAGGGGCATTGATATTGTCTTTTTATTTTAATGCGACCTCCACCACTCTTCCAAGGGGCATTATTATTGTCTTTTTATTCCACTGCGACCTCCACCACTCTTCCAAGGCTCATTGATATTGTCTTTTTACTCCACTGTAACCTCCACCACTCTTACAAGGGGCATTGATATTGTCTTTTTATTCCACTACGACCTCCACCTCTCTACCAAGGGGCATTAAAACCATCTTGTTAAGCTACTGTGACCTCCAAGTCTCTTCCAAGCGGCATTGATGTTGACTTTTTAATCCACTGCGACCTCCACCACTCTTCCAAGGTTCATTGATATTGCCTTTTGATCCACTGCGACCTACTCCACTCTTCCAAGGGGCATTAAAACCGTTTTGTTAAGCTACTGTGACCTCCAAGTATCTTCCAAGGGGCAATAAAACCGTTTGGTTAAACCACTCTGTACTCCACAGCTCTTCCAAGGGGCATTGATATTGTCTTTTTATTTCACTGTAACTTCCACCACTCTTTCAAGGGGCATTGATATTGTATTTTTATTCCACTGTGACCTCCACCATTCTTCCAAGGGGCATTACAACCGTCTTGTTAAGCTACTGTGACCTCCTAGTCTCTTCCAAGGGGCATTAAAACCATCTGGTTAAACCGCGCTGAGCTCCACAGCTCTTCCAAGGGGCATTGACAATGTCTTTTTATTCCATTGTAACCTTCTGCACTCTTCCAAGTGCATTGATATTGTCTTTTTATTCCTCTGCGACGTCCACGACTCTTCCAAGGGCCATTAAAACCGTCTTGTTAAGCTACTGTGACCTCCAAGTTTCTTTCACAGGTCATTGATATTGTCTTTTTATTCCACTGTAACCTCCACCACTCTTCCAAGGGGCATTGATATTGTCTTTTTAATCCACTGCGACCTCCATCACACTTCCAAGAAGCATTGAAACCGTCTTGTTAAGCTACTGTGACCTCCACGTCTATTCCACGGTGCATTAAAACTTTCTGGTTAAACCAGTGTGAACTCCACAGCTCTTCCAAGGGGCATTGATATTGTCTTTTTATTCCACTCTAACCGCCACCACTCTTCCAACGGGCATTGATATTGTCTTTTTATTTTACTGCGACCTCCACCACTCTTCCAAGGGGCATTAATATTGTCTTTTTATTCCACTGTGACCTCCACGTCTCTTCCAAGGGGCATTGATATTTTATTTTTATTTAATTGGAACCTCCACCACTCTTCCAAGGGTCATTGATATTGTCTTTTTATTCCACTGTAACCTCCATCATTCTTCCAAGGGACATTGATATTGTCTTTTTATTCCACTGTAACCTCCACCACTCTTCCAAGGTGCATTGATATTGTCTTGTTATTCCAATACAACCTCCACCACTCTTCCAAGGGGAATTGATATTGTTTTTTTAATCCACTGCGTCCTCTACCTCTCCTCCAAGGGGCTTTAAAACAGTCTTGATAAGCTTCTGTGACCTCCACGTCTCTTCCAAGGGGCATTAAAACCGCATGGTTAAACCAATCTGTACTCCACAGCTCTTGCAAGAGGCATTGATATTGTCTTTTTATTCCACTGTAACGTCCACCACTCTTCCAAGGGGCATTGATTTTGTCTTTTTAATACACTGCGACCTCCATCTCTCTTCCAAGAAGCATTAAAACCATCTTGTTTAGCTACTGTGACCTCAAACGTCTATTCCACGGTGCCTTAAAACCTTCTGGTTAAACCACTGTGAACTCCACAGCTCTAACAAGGGGCATTGATATTGTCTTTTAATTTTACTGCGACCTCCACAACTCTTCCAAGGGGCATTAATATTGTCTTTTTACTCCACTGCGACCTCCACCACTCTTCCAAAGAGCATTAAAACCATCTTGTTAAGCTACTGTGACCTCCAAGTCTCTTCCACGAGGCATTGATATTGTCTTTTTATTCCACTGCGACCTCCACATTTCTTCCAAGTGGAATTGATATTGTCTTTTTATTCCACTGCGACCTCCACCACTCTTCTAAGGGGCATTGATATTGTCTTTTTAAACCACTGCGACCTCCACCACTCTTCCATGGGGCATTAAAACAGTTTTGATAAGCTACTGTGACCTCCACGTCTTTTCCATGGGGCAATAAAACCGTCTGGTTAAACCACTCAGATCTCCACAGCTCTTCCAAGAGGCATTGATATTGTCTTTTTGTTCGACTGCAACCTCCACCACTCTTACAAGGGGCATTAACACCATCTTGTTAAGCTACTGTGACCTCCACGTCTCTTCCATGGGGCATTAAAACCGTCAATTTAAACCACTCTGAACTCCACAGCTCTTGCAAGAGGCATTGATATTGTCTTTTTATTCCACAGTAACCTCCACCACTCTTCCAAGGGGCATTGATTATGTCTTTTTAATCCACTGCGACCTCCATCACTCTTCCAAGAAGCATAAAAAACGTCTTGTTTAGCTACTGTGACCTCTAGGTCTATTCCACGGTGCCTTAAATCCTTCTGGTTAAACCACTGTGAACTCCACAGCTCTTCCAAGGGGCATTGATATTGTCTTTTTATTCCACTGTAACCTCCACCACTCTTTCAAGGGGCATTGATATTGTCTTTTTATTTTACTGCGACCTCCACCACTCTTCCAAGGGGCATTAATATTGTCTTTTTATTCCACTGCGACCTCCACCACTCTTCCAAGGGTCATTGATATTGTCTTTTTATACCTCTGTAACCTCCACAAATCTTCCAAGGGGCATTGATATTGTCTTTTTATTCCACTGCGACCTCCACTTCTCTTCCAAGGGGCATTAAAACCATCTTGTTAAGCAACTGTGACATCCAAGTCTCTTCCACGAGACATTGATATTGTCTTTTTATTCCACTGCGACCTCCACATCTCTTCCAAGTGGAATTGATATTGTCTTTTTATTCCACTGCGACCTCCACCACTCTTCTAAGGGGCATTGATATTGTCTTTTTAATCCACTGCGACCTCCACCACTCTTTCAAGGGGCATTAAAACAGTCTTGATAAGCTACTGTGACCTCCATGTCTCTTCCAAGGGGCATTAAACCGTCTGGTTAAACCACTCTGTACCCCACAGCTCTTCCAAGAGGCATTGATATTGTCTTTTTATTCGACTGTAACCTCCACCACTCTTCCAAGGGGCATTGATATTGTCTCTGTTTTCCACTGCGACCTCCACCACTCTGCCAAGGGGCATTGATATTGTCTTTTTAATCCACTGTGACCTCCACGTCTCGTCCAAGGGGCATTAAAACTGTCAATTTAAACCACTCTGAACTCCACAGCTCTTCCAAGGAGCACTGGTATTGTCTTTTTATTCCACTCTAACCTCCACCACTCTTCCAAGGGGCATTGACATTGTCTATTTATTCCACTGCGACCTCCACCACTCTTTCAAGGGGCATTAAGACCATCTTGTTAAGCTACAGTGACCTCCACAACTCTTCCATGGGGCATTGATATTTTCTTTTTATTCCACAGTAACCTCCACCACTCTTCCAAGGGGCATTGATTTTGTCTTTTTATTCCACTGCGACCTCTATCACTCCTCCAATGTGCATTGATTTTTATTGTCTTTTTTATCCACTGCAACCTCCACCACTCTTCCTAGGGGCATTAAAGCCATCATTTTAAGCTACTGTTATGTACATGTCTATTCCACGGGGCATTGATATTGTCTTTTTCTTCCACTGTAACCTCCACCACTCTTCCAAGTGTCATTGACATTGTCTTTTTATTCCACTGCGACTTCCACCTCTCTTCTAAGGGGCATTGAAATTGACTTTTTAATCAACTGCGACCTCCAACACTCTTCCAAGGGGCATTAAAACAGTCTTGTTAAGCTACTGTGACCTCCACGTCTCTTCCAAGGGGCATTAAATACATCTGGTTAAACCACTCTGAACTCCACAGCTCTTGCAAGGGGCATTGATATTGTCTTTTTATTCCACTGTAACCTCCACCACTCTTCCAAGGGGCATTGATTTTGTCTTTTTATTGCACTGAGACCTCCACCACTCTTCCAATGGGAATTGTTATTGTCTTTTAAATCCCCTGCAACCTCCGACCTCTCTTCCAAGGGGCATTAATACTGTCTTGTTAAGCTACTGTCACGTCCACTTCCCTTCCACGGGGCATTGATATTGTCTTTTTATTCCACTGCGACCTTCACCTCTCTTCCAAGGGGCATTTAAACCATATTGTTACGCTAAAGTTACCTCCACATCTCATCCACGGGGCATTGATATTGTCTTTTTATTCCACTGTAACCTCCATCATTCTTCCAAGGGACATTGATATTGTCTTTTTATTCCACTGTAACCTCCACCACTCTTCCAAGGTGCATTGATATTGTCTTGTTATTCCAATACAACCTCCACCACTCTTCCAAGGGGAATTGATATTGTTTTTTTAATCCACTGCGTCCTCTAAATCTCCTCCAAGGGGCTTTAAAACAGTCTTGATAAGCTTCTGTGACCTCCACGTCTCTTCCAAGGGGCATTAAAACCGCATGGTTAAACCAATCTGTACTCCACAGCTCTTGCAAGAGGCATTGATATTGTCTTTTTATTCCACTGTAACGTCCACCACTCTTCCAAGGGGCATTGATTTTGTCTTTTTAATACACTGCGACCTCCATCTCTCTTCCAAGAAGCATTAAAACCATCTTGTTTAGCTACTGTGAACTCAAACGTCTATTCCACGGTGCCTTAAAACCTTCTGGTTAAACCACTGTGAACTCCACAGCTCTTCCAAGGGGCATTGATATTGTCTTTTAATTTTACTGCGACCTCCACAACTCTTCCAAGGGGCATTAATATTGTCTTTTTACTCCACTGCGACCTCCACCACTCTTCCAAAGAGCATTAAAACCATCTTGTTAAGCTACTGTGACCTCCAAGTCTCTTCCACGAGGCATTGATATTGTCTTTTTATTCCACTGCGACCTCCACATTTCTTCCAAGTGGAATTGATATTGTCTTTTTATTCCACTGCGACCTCCACCACTCTTCTAAGGGGCATTGATATTGTCTTTTTAAACCACTGCGACCTCCACCACTCTTCCATGGGGCATTAAAACAGTTTTGATAAGCTACTGTGACCTCCACGTCTCTTCCATGGGGCAATAAAACCGTCTGGTTAAACCACTCAGATCTCCACAGCTCTTCCAAGAGGCATTGATATTGTCTTTTTGTTCGACTGCAACCTCCACCACTCTTCCAAGGGGCATTGATTATGTCTTTTTAATCCACTGCGACCTCCATCACTCTTCCAAGAAGCATAAAAAACGTCTTGTTTAGCTACTGTGACCTCTAGGTCTATTCCACGGTGCCTTAAATCCTTCTGGTTAAACCACTGTGAACTCCACAGCTCTTCCAAGGGGCATTGATATTGTCTTTTTATTCCACTGTAACCTCCACCACTCTTCCAAGGGGCATTGATATTGTCTTTTTATTTTACTGCGACCTCCACCACTCTTCCAAGGGGCATTAATATTGTCTTTTTATTCCACTGCGACCTCCACCACTCTTCCAAGGGTCATTGATATTGTCTTTTTATACCTCTGTAACCTCCACAAATCTTCCAAGGGGCATTGATATTGTCTTTTTATTCCACTGCGACCTCCACTTCTCTTCCAAGGGGCATTAAAACCATCTTGTTAAGCAACTGTGACATCCAAGTCTCTTCCACGAGACATTGATATTGTCTTTTTATTCCACTGCGACCTCCACATCTCTTCCAAGTGGAATTGATATTGTCTTTTTATTCCACTGCGACCTCCACCACTCTTCTAAGGGGCATTGATATTGTCTTTTTAATCCACTGTGACCTCCACCACTCTTTCAAGGGGCATTAAAACAGTCTTGATAAGCTACTGTGACCTCCATGTCTCTTCCAAGGGGCATTAAACCGTCTGGTTAAACCACTCTGTACTCCACAGCTCTTCCAAGAGGCATTGATATTGTCTTTTTATTCGACTGTAACCTCCACCACTCTTCCAAGGGGCATTGATATTGTTTCTGTTTTCCACTGCGACCTCCACCACTCTGCCAAGGGGCATTGATATTGTCTTTTTAATCCACTGTGACCTCCACGTCTCGTCCAAGGGGCATTAAAACTGTCAATTTAAACCACTCTGAACTCCACAGCTCTTCCAAGGAGCACTGGTATTGTCTTTTTATTCCACTCTAACCTCCACCACTCTTCCAAGGGGCATTGACATTGTCTATTTATTCCACTGCGACCTCCACCACTCTTTCAAGGGGCATTAAGACCATCTTGTTAAGCTACAGTGACCTCCACAACTCTTCCATGGGGCATTGATATTTTCTTTTTATTCCACAGTAACCTCCACCACTCTTCCAAGGGGCATTGATTTTGTCTTTTTATTCCACTGCGACCTCTATCACTCCTCCAATGTGCATTGATTTTTATTGTCTTTTTTATCCACTGCAACCTCCACCACTCTTCCTAGGGGCATTAAAGCCATCATTTTAAGCTACTGTTATGTACATGTCTATTCCACGGGGCATTGATATTGTCTTTTTCTTCCACTGTAACCTCCACCACTCTTCCAAGTGTCATTGACATTGTCTTTTTATTCCACTGCGACTTCCACCTCTCTTCTAAGGGGCATTGAAATTGACTTTTTAATCAACTGCGACCTCCAACACTCTTCCAAGGGGCATTAAAACAGTCTTGTTAAGCTACTGTGACCTCCACGTCTCTTCCAAGGGGCATTAAATACATCTGGTTAAACCACTCTGAACTCCACAGCTCTTGCAAGGGGCATTGATATTGTCTTTTTATTCCACTGTAACCTCCACCACTCTTCCAAGGGGCATTGATTTTGTCTTTTTATTGCACTGAGACCTCCACCACTCTTCCAATGGGAATTGTTATTGTCTTTTAAATCCCCTGCAACCTCCGACCTCTCTTCCAAGGGGCATTAATACTGTCTTGTTAAGCTACTGTCACGTCCACTTCCCTTCCACGGGGCATTGATATTGTCTTTTTATTCCACTGCGACCTTCACCTCTCTTCCAAGGGGCATTTAAACCATATTGTTACGCTAAAGTTACCTCCACATCTCATCCACGGGGCATTGATATTGTCTTTTTATTCCACTGTAACCTCCACCACTCTTCCTCGGGGCATTAATATTGTCTTTTTAATCCACTGCAACCTCCACCACTCTTCCATGTGGCATTAAAACCGTCTTGTTAATCTACTGTGACCTCCACTTCTCTTCCAAGGGGCAATAAAACTATCTGGATAAACCACTCTGAACTTCACAGCTCTTCCAAGGGGCATTAGTATTGTCTTTTTATTCGACTTTAACCTCCACAACTCTTCAATGAGCATTGACATTGTCTTTTTAATCCACTGCGACCTCCATCATTCTTCCAAGGGGCATTGATATTGTCTTTTTATTCCACTGCCACCTCCACCACTCTTCCAAGGGGCATTGATATTGTCTTTTTAATCCACTGCGTCCTCCACCACTTTTCCAAGGGACATTAAAAACGTCTTTTTAAGCTACTGTGACCTCCACGTCACTTCCAATGGGCATTAAAACCATCTGGTTAAACCACTCTGAACTCCACAGCTCTTCCAAGGGGCATTAAAACTGTCTTGTTAAGCTGCTGTAACCTCCATGTCTTTTCCACAGGGCACTGATATTGTCTTTTTATTCCAATGTAACCTCCACCACTCTTCTAAGCGGCAGTGATATTGTCTTTTTAAACCAATGCGACCTCCACCACTCCTCCAAGAGGCATTAAAATCATCTTATTAAGCTACTATGACCTCCACGTCTCTTCCAAGGGGCATTAAAACCGTCTGGTTAAACCACTCTGAATTCCACAGCTCATCAAAGGGGCAATGATATTGTCCTTTTATTCCACTGTAACCTCCACCACTTTTCCTATGGGAATTGATATTGTCTTTTTATTATTATTATTATTATTATTTATTATTATAGCGCCATTTATTCCATGGCGCTTTACATGTGATAGGGATATACATAACAAAAGCATTTACATAATCTTAACAAAATGAGTCAGCGACTGGTACAGGCGGAGCGAGGACCCTGCCCGCGAGCGCTCACATTCTAGAAGGGATGGGTGAGGATACATTAGGTGAGAGTAGAGCTGGTCGTGCAGCGGTGGTTACTGCAGGTTGTAGGCTTGTCGGAAGAGGTGGGTCTTCAGGTTTCTTTTGAAGGTTTCCACGGTCGGCGAGAGTCTGATGTGTTGGGGTAGAGAGTTACAGAGTAGGGAGGATGCACGGGAGAAATCTTGTATACGATTGTGGGAGGAGGAGATAAGAGGGGAGTAGAGAAGGAGATCTTGTGAGGATCGGAGGTTCCGTGCAGATAAGTACCTGGAGACTAGGTCACAGATGTATGGGGGAGACAGGTTGTGGATGGCTTTGTATGCCATGGTTAGAGTTTTGAACTGGATTCTCTGGGCAATGGGGAGCCAGTGAAGAGATTGACAGAGAGGAGAGGCCGGGGAATAGCGGGGGGACAGGTGAATTAGTCGAGCAGCAGAGTTTAGGATAGATTGGATAGGCCCAAAAGTGTTGTAAGGGAGGCCACAGAGCAGGAGGTTGCAGTAGTCGAGGCGGGATATGATGAGGGCATGCACTAGTGTTTTTGCAGAGTCTTTGCTGAGGAATGCACGGATCCGGGAGATGTTTTTGAGCTGGAGTCGGCAGGAAGTGGAAAGGGCTTGGATATGTGGCTTGAAGGAGAGATCAGAGTCCAGGGTTACTCTAAGGCAGCGAGCTTGTGGGACTGGGGAGAGTGAACAACCATTGACGTTGATGGATAGGTCAGATGGGGGATATGAATGAGAGGCTGGAAAGATGATGAACTCTTTTTTATCCATGTTGAGTTTTAGAAATCTGTCAGAGAAGAAGGATGACATGGCGGACAGACATTGTGGGATTTTGGTTAGTAGGGAGGAGATATCGGGTCCAGAGAGGTAGATCTGTGTGTCGTCAGCATAGAGGTGATACTGAAAACCGTGAGACTCTATGAGCTGTCCCAGGCCAAAGGTGTAGATGGAGAAGAGCAGAGGTCCTAGAACTGAACCTTGGGGGACACCGACAGATAGGGGGTGAGATGAGGAGGTGGTGCGTGAGTGGGAGACACTGAATGTCCTGTCTGTTAAGTATGAGGAGATCCAAGATAGAGCCAAGTCCATGATGCCAAGAGATGAGAGAATCTGGAGTAAGAGGGAATGGTCCACTGTGTCAAAGGCAGATGACAGGTCCAGAAGGAGGAGGATAGAGTAGTGTCGCTTGGATTTGGCATTTAGTAGGTCGTTGGTGACTTTGGTCAGGGCAGTTTCAGTCGAGTGATGCGGTCAGAAACCAGATTGAAGGCGGTCGAAGAGGGAGCAGGAGGTGAGGTAGGAGGACAGTTCAAGGTGGACATGTTGTTCTAGTAGTTTTGAGGCAAAGGGGAGGAGTGATATGGGGCTCTAGCTAGTCAGAGAGGAAGGGTCAAGGGAGGGCATTTTGAGGATGGGTGTGATTGCGGCATGTTTGAAACATGAGGGGAAGACACCGGTTGTTAGTGACAGATAGAAGAGGTGGGTTAGGGTTGGGATGAAGACTGTGGTAAGGTTAGTGATGAGGTGGGATGGGACTCGGTCAAGTTCGCAGGTGGTGATGTGTGATTTGGAGATTAAAGAGGAGACTTGACCTTCTGTAATGGTGGAGAAGTGGGGTTTGGAGGAGGAGGGTTGAATAGATATGAGGAGGGGTTGTGTAGACTTTAGGCAAAAGTTTTGTCTGGTGGTGTCAATCTTCTGTTTGAAGAATGTGGCAAAGTCGTCGGCTGAGATGAGAGAAGAGGGAGGAGGTGCTGGGGGATGAACGAGAGAGTTGAAAGTGTTAAATAGCTATTTCGGGTTGTGAGATAGGGAAGATATGTGAGATGAGAAGTAGGTTTGTTTTGCTGCAGTGAGTGCGGACTTGAAATTAGTGAGGGATTGCTTGAATGCGATGAAGTGCTCGATGGAGTGAGACCTTTTCCATCTCCGCTCCGCAACCCTGGAGGCCCAGCGCAGTTCTTTAGTAAGTTTAGCGTGCCAGGGTTGCCTGTTGAATGTGTGAGATGTGGTGTGTGTGAAAGGCGCGATCGAGTCTAGAGCTGCAGCTATTGTGGTGTTATATGAAGCAGCAGCAACTTCTGCATCGTGTAAGGAATTTATGTCTGTACGAGAGAGGAGGGATTCAGAGAGTGAGAGTAAGTCAAGGTGTTTGAGATTTCTGCGAGGGTATGCACGTTTGTGGAGTGCGGATTGTTGCCCCGGGGAGGAGAGAGAAGAGAATGTAAGTAGGCTGTGATCAGAGAGAGGGAGAGGTGAGTTAGAGGGGTTAGAAAGGGAACAGAGGCGGGTGAAGATGAGGTCGAGTGTGTGGCCATCTTTGTGGGTGGGTGTCGAAGACCATTGAGTGAGTCCGAAGGAGGAAGTGAGAGATAGGAACTTAGAGACAGACGAGTGGGAAGTGTTAATGGGGATGTTGAAGTCACCCATTATGATAGTGGGGATGTCAGTGGAGAGAAAGTGAAGCAGCCAGGTGGTGAAGTGGTCTAAGAAGGTGGTGGCTTGCCCTGGGGGTCGGTAAACGACGGCCAGTTGGAGGTTGGAGGGGGAATAGATGCGCACACAGTGCACCTCAAAAGAGGGGAGTGTAACGGAGGGTGGCAGTGGGATTTGTGTGAAAGCGCAGTGTTCTGATAGGAGAAAACCTACGCCTCCGCCATGTTTGCCGTTGGGGCGGGGGGTGTGGGAAAGGTGGAATCCGCCTTATGAAAGTGCAGCTGGGGAGGCTGTGTCAGAGGGGGTGGGCCAGGTTTCAGTGATGGCGAGGAAGGAAAGTTTGTTTGTAATGAAAAGATCGTGGATGAAGGAAAGTTTGTTGCAGACAGAGCGAGCGTTCCATAGAGCTCCTGTTAGAGCAACTTAGGGAGTGGGGATTGGTTGGATGGGTATGAGCTTAGAAGGGTTGCGACAGTTTGTGGAAGGTCGTGGATAGGAGGAAGAAGTAACTGTGGGGATATGGCGAGGAGGACCAGGATTTGGAGAGAAATCTCCAGCAGTGAGGAGGAGTTGAGAAAGTGTTAGCATGTGGGAGCAAGAGAGAGCATGAGGTGGCTTTCTGTGTTTGGAGATCCAGGATTGAATGTTTAGGAATAATTTGGAGGAGGAGGTGAGATGAATGGGGAGGATGGAGGGAGAGATGAAGAGTTTCTTACTAGGTGTACGGATTTGAGGGGTTACTAGAAAGTGGAGGACTATAGAGGAAAAAGTGAGAGCTAACAGAAACATAGTTAAAAGAGAGTAAGTGGTCAAAGTGTTGGTTAACTGACTCCTGCCCTGACTAACTGCCTCTGAAATAACTGCCACTTATCTCCGCAGCCACTTTGCTCAAGAAGACGCGTGCACACCCCAGCACAAGTGCACCCCTTACAGAGCTTCTAAATATATAGGGCACATTAAACTATTAGGTGAAGGGCATTGAGGGAGCTGCATATGGCTAAATTAGCAGCTGGTCGTCTCACCAGGAGATGGCTGGGTGATCAAACACAGAGCTAGGACTCTAGTCTCTGCAGTTTAGCACCTCTAAAAATCAGATAAGATCTATAGTGGGGAAGGCACAGACAAATGTGGGTATTGAATGGAGTGGGACAGATAAAGCAGAGAAGTTATGCAGAGCATGTACCAGTGAGGTGAATCAGCAAAGCAGAGCATTAGATTACAGCAGAAACAGCAAGCAGAGAAGTTATGCAGAGCATGTACCAGTGAGGTGAATCAGCAAAGCAGAGCATTAGATTACAGCAGACACAGCAAGCAGAGAAGTTATGCAGAGCATGTACCAGTGAGGTGAATCAGCAAAGCAGAGCATTAGATTACAGCAGACACAGCAAGCAGAGAAGTTATGCAGAGCATGTACCAGTGAGGTGAATCAGCAAAGCAGAGCATTAGATTACAGCAGACACAGCAAGCAGAGAAGTTATGCAGAGCATCTACCAGTGAGGTTATTCCACTGCGACCTCCACCACTCTTCCAAGGGGCATTGATATTGTCTTTTTAATCCACTGTGACCTTCACGTCTCTTCCAAGGGGCATGAAAACCGTCAATTTAAACAACTCTGAACTCCACAACTCTTCCAAGGTGCACTGGTATTGTCTTTTTATTCCACTCTAACCTCCACCACTCTTTCAAGAGGCATTGACATTGTCTTTTTATTCCACTGTAACCTCCACCACTCTTCCAAGGGGCATTGATATTGTCTTGTTATTCCACTGCAACCTCCACCACTCTTCCAAGGGGAATTGATATTGTCTTTTTATTCCACTGTAACCTACACCACTCTTCCAAGTGGCATTGACATTGTCTTTTTATTCCACTGCGACTTCCACCTCTCTTCTAAGTGGCATTGATATTGTCTTTTTAATCCACTGCGACCTCCATCACTCTTCCAAGGGGCATTAAAACAGTCTTGTTAAGCTACTGTGACCTCCACGTCTCTTCCAAGGGGCATTAATACCATCTGGTTAAACCACTCTCAACTCCACCACTCTTCCAAGGGGCATTGATATTGTCTTTTTATTCGAATGTAACCTACACCACTCTTCCAAGGGGCATTAAAACCGTCTTGTTAAGCTACTGTGACCTCCAAGTCTCTTTCAAGGGGCATTAAAACCGTCAATTTAAACCACTCTGAACTCCACAGCTCTTGCAAAAGGCATTGATATTGTCTTTTTATTCCACTGTAACCTCCACCACTCTTCCAAGGGGCATTGATTTTGTCTTTTTAATCCACTGCGACCTCCAACTCTCTTCCAAGAAGCATTAAAACTGTCTTGTTTAGCTATTGTGACCTCCACGTCTATTCCACGGTGCCTTAAAACCTTCTGGTTAAACCACTGTGAACTCCACAGCTCTTCCAAGGTGCATTGATATTGTCTTTTTATTCCACTGTAACCTCCACCACTCTTCCAAGGGGCATTGATATTGTCTTTTTATTTTACTGCGACCTCCACCATTCTTCCATGGGGCATTAATATTGTATTTTTATTCCACTACGACCTCCACCACTCTTCCAAGGGTCATTGATATTGTCTTTTTATTCCACTGTAACCTCCACCACTCTTCCAAGGGGCATTGATATTGTCTTTTTATTCCTCTGCGACCTCCACCTCTCTTCCAAGGGGCATTAAAACCATCTTGTTAAGCTACTGTGAGCTCCAAGTCTCTTCCACGAGGCATTGATATTGTCTTTTTATTCCACTGCGAACTCCACATCTGTTCCAAGGGGAATTGATATTGTCTTTTTATTCCACTGCGACCTCCACATCTCTTCCAAGGGGAATTGATATTGTCTTTTTATTCCACTGCGACCTCCATCACTCTTCTAAGGGGCATTGATATTGTCTTTTTAATCCACTGCGACCTCCACCACTCTTCCAAGGGGCATTAAAACAGTCTTGATAAGCTACTGTGACCTCCACGTTGTAATGCACACGGCCGGGCTGAGTGGCGTGTGCGTGTATATGTAGTGATTCCATTGGACCGTGCCGGAGAGTGAATGCCTGGAGGGGCGTAACTAAGTATTCACCCGATCCGACCAGGGTCGCACGACGGCATACGACGCCAGTGCACCAAGCAGGAACCGAGCAGAGGCACCACGTGCTACTCCAGGACAGACCCCAGACACGGCTGTTGACCCACACAGGGGAATACAGGAGCAGGCAGGTTAGGCTGGCACATAGACTGCTGGGTATAGGCAGACACGGCTGGTATGCAGACTGGCGGATGCTGGTAAGCACGACTGGTATGCAGGCAGGGAGGTACTGGCAGGTACGACAGGTTGGATCACCAAGTGGATAGGACCCAGTACACACTGGGACTCAGGAAAAGAACTGCAGATGCGGTGGACAAACAGCAGAGTGAGGCCCCCCAGAGCGGCGAGCAAGAGCTGAACAAGACGAGACCGCCTGGAGCGGTGAGCGAGAGAAGAGCAGGACAAGGCCACCTGGAGTGGTGAGCGATAGAGGAGCAGGACGAGACTGCCAAAGCAGCGAGAGAGGAGCAGGACGAGACTGCCGAAGCAGCGATCAAAGGGTCAGAGCAGAGCCAGACTGCCGGAGCAGCGAGCAAAGGGTCAGAGCAGAGCGAGACTGCCGGAGCAGCGAGCAAAGGGTCACAGCAGAGCAAGACTGCCGGAGCAGCGAGCAAAGGGTCAGAGCAGAGCGAGACTGCCGAAGCAGCGAGCAAAGGGTCAGAGCAGAGCGATACTGCCGAAGCAGCGAGCAAAGCGTCAGAGCAGAGCGAGACTGCCGGAGCAGCGAGCAAAGGGTCAGAGCAGAGCGAGACTGCCAGAGCAGTGAGCAAAGGGTCAGAGCAGAGCGAGACTGCCGGAGCAGCGAGCAAAGGGTCAGAGCAGAGCGAGACTGCCAGAGCAGCGAGCAAAGGGTCAGAGCAGGGCGAGACTGCCGGAGCAGCGAGCAAAGGGTCAGAGCAGAGCGAGACAGCAGGAGCAGCGAGCAAAGGGTCAGAGCAGAGCGAGACTGCCGGAGCAGCGAGCAAAGGGTCAGAGCAGAGCGAGTCTGCCGGAGCAGCGAGCAAAGGGTCAGAGCAGAGCGAGACTGCCGGAGCAGCGAGCAAGGCAGAGCAGACAAGAACCACCGGAGCGGTGAGCAAGGCAGAGAAGAGGGGACAGGGCTCTGTTCACACAGAACAGACTGGAAGGGAAAGGCAGAACCAGGTACACACAAGATACTTGCAATGAAGTAGCAAGTGGACTCTAAACTCACAAACGAGAGTACAGGGACAACGAGTAGGAGTTAGGTACGGTATCAGATTCTGCAGGAAAAGGGAAGGTACGGACATAGAGAAAAACAGGTAACAGGCTAGGAGAGTATTCAGACAAGAACAGACACAGCAGCAAGATGCAGGAGCGGGTCTAGGTATGCGGCCCCTAGAAGGCAGAACGAAAAGGCTAGGAGTGTGTTCAGACAGGAACAGGCTAGATACAGGAATGGGTCTAGGTATGCGGCCCCTAGAAGGCGGAAAGAACAGGCTAGGAGCGTGTTCACACTGGCCTGGAAATACAGCCTCCAGTATAGGCAGAAGACAACAGGCTAGAAGATAGTTCAGAAAGGACACAGTTCAGACACGGCAACTGATACTGCAAGGCAGGAAGCATAGACAAGACCTGGCACATCAGTGACTGGAAGCCAACTGACAGAACACAATGCTCAGGCATGGATTCCATAGAGGAGCTGGGTTAAATAACAGGTGACAGACAGCAATAGGCTGAGGACGCACAAGGGGTATGCCTGCAGCAGCTACAAGAAGCAGGAAGTGATCGGGCGCCGCCCTTAAGCAGCAGAAACAGAGGCAAGCAGACAGCATGGAGGGAAGCCAGGCTAGCAGACTGGACTGGAGATCAAGTGCGCGCTCTTGCACAGTGGGAGATGGACCACTATGCAAGGACTCCGCCAGTTATGTTACAGTACCCCCCCCTTACGCCCCCTCTTCTTCAGGCCTGCCAGAATGTTCCGCAGGGAATTCGAGGGCCAATCCTTCACTTCAAGGAGATCACTTCCACTGTCCACAGGAAAAACTGGTCTCATCTGAGTAGCTAGGATGCTACCTCCTATCCAGCCATCCTCAGCAACAGACGAAACGGGTGGAGTGCCAGGAACAGCACACAAGGAAGTCTCTCTCCACTTATTATCAGGTAGCACCCCAGAGGGTTCAGGAGACAACTGGAAGTCCTCCGCCGGGTTGGAGGGGTGCAGAGACTCGGGGGTAACCTCTGCTTTGGAGTACTCTAGGTCAGACTCGCTGGAAGAAGCAGGCGAGGTATCAGGTACCGAGTGTAGAAAAGTCACTGTCTCTTTGTTATCTGGTGGTACCCCGTAGGATTCAGGAAACATCTGGGGGTCCTCTGCTGGTTTGGAGGGGTGCCGAGACTCGGGGTAACCTCTGCTTCGGAGTACACTTGGTCGGACTCACTGGAAGAAGCGGGCGAGCTATCAGCTACCGAGTATAGGAGAGTCTTTGTCCATTCGCTATCAGGGTGCACCCCGAAGGGTTCAGGAGACAACTGGAGGCCCTCCGCCTGGTCGGAGGGGTGTAGAGACTCGAGGATAACCTCTGCTTCGGAGTACACTAGGTCGGATTCACTGGAAGAAGCGGGCGAGGTATCAGGTACCAAGTATTGGAGAGTCTCTGTCCATTCGCTATCAGGTAGCACCCCGAAGGGTTAAGGAGACAACTGGAGGTCCTCCGCCTGGTCGGAGGGGTGTAGAGACTCGGGGATAACCTCTGCTTCGGAGTACACTAAGTCAGACTCACAGGACGAAGCGGACGAGGTATCAGGTACAGAGTATAGGGAAGACTCTGTCCATTCGCTACCAGGTAGCACCCTGAAGGGTTCTGGAGGCAACTGGAGGTCCTCCGCCTGGTCGGAGGGGTGTAGAGACTCAGGGTTAACTACCGCTTTGAGGTACCCATTGTCAGGCTCACAGGACGGAGCGGATGAAGTATCAGGTACCGGATGTAGGGAAGTCTCTCTCCATTTGTCATCAGGTGGTATCCCGGAGGATTCAGGAGGCAACAGGGGGTCCTCCGCCAGGTAGTAGAGATGCACAGACTCGGAGGTAATCACTGCTTCGGAGTACCCTTGGACAGACTCACCGGTTAAAGTGGGTGAAGCATCAGATACCGGGTGCAGGAAGTCCTCCTGTGTGGATTCTAGGTGGGCAGAAGTCTCTTCGGGCAGGAGAACTGGTACGCTACCCACGCACATTACCCGTCGGGGCTGCTCCGGGATACAGGGAAATGAAGCTTCAGCGGGGACTTCAAGGTTGGGATCAGGAGGTCTTTGGGAGGACAGACCCTGGCGTGATGGCTTGCCTCTATGCCTAGCATTTCTGGACTGCCTCTTCAGGTTGGGAGAAGTATTCCGGAGAGCGTAGTCATCCTGTGTGGATTCTGGATGGGCAGTAGTCTCTTCGGGCAGGAGGACTAGTGCGCTACCCACACACATTACCCATCGGGGCTGCTCCAGGATATTGGGAAGTGAAGCTTCAGCAGGAGCCTCCGGGTTAGTGTCATCGAAGACCTTTAGAAAGGCCACCAGGAAGGCCTGCAAGTCCAGGACGATAGAATCCTGTGCGTCCCATAGGGGGGTGATCCATTTCAAGGCATCACCCGCTAGGTAAGACATCATGAATCCCACCTTAACCCGATCGGTGGGAAAACAAAGAGGGTAGAACTTGAAGTGTAGCAAGCATTGCTCCACAAATGCACGACTCTGTCTTGGATCCCCATAGTACCGTGGCGGATCCGCAGGAACGAGTGCAGAAAGTTCCATCTGGACGGGTGCATAATTTGCCTGGAACTCAGCTAAAGAAATTTTTTTTATTTTTTTTTTATTTATTTTTAATGCACGTATTCGCTGGAAAACATCTCAGAGAGCGAAGGCCGTGGGGCTCAACGGGAACCATGGCCCGAGCATGCTGTAATGCACACGCCCGGGCTGAGTGGCGTGTGCGTGTATATGTTGTGATTCCATTGGACCGTGCCGGAGAGTGAATGCCTCGAGGGGCGTAACTAAGTATCCACCCGATCCGACCAGGGTCGCACGACGGCATACGACGCCAGTGCACCAAGCAGGAACCGAGCAGAGGCACCAGGTGCTACTCCAGGACAGACCCCGGACACGGCTGTTGACCCACACAGGGGAATACAGGAACAGGCAGGTTAGGCTGGCACATAGACTGCTGGGTATAGGCGGACACGGCTGGTATGCAGACTGGCGGATGCTGGTAAGCACGACTGGTATGCAGGCAGGGAGGTACTGGCAGGTAGGACAGGTTGGAGGACCGAGTGGATAGGACCCAGTACAGACTGGGACTCAGGAGCAGAACCACAGATGCGGTGGACAAACAGCAGAGTGAGGCCGCCCAGAGCGGCGAGCAAGAGCAGAACAAGACGAGACCGCCTGCAGCGGTGAGCGAGAGAAGAGCAGGACAAGGCCGCCTGGAGCGGTGAGCGAGAGAGGAGCAGGACGAGACTGCCGAAGCAGCGAGAGAGGAGCAGGACGAGACTGCCAAAGCAGCGAGCAAAGGGTCAGAGCAGAGCGAGACTGCCGGAGCAGCGAGCAAAGGGTCAGAGCAGAGCGAGACTGCCGGAGCAGCGAGCAAAGGGTCAGAGCAGAGCGAGACTGCCGGAGCAGCGAGCAAAGGGTTAGAGCAGAGCGAGACTGCCGGAGCAGCGATCAAAGGGTCAGAGCAAAGCGAGACTGCCGGAGCAGCGAGCAAGGCAGAGCAGGCAAGAACAGCCGTAGCGGTGAGCAAGACAGAGCAGAGGGGACAGGGCTCTGTTCACATGGAACAGACTGGAAGGGAAAGGCAGAACCAGGTACACACAAGATACTTGCAATGAAGTAGCAAGTGGACACTAAACTCACAAACGGGAGTACAGGGACAACGAGTAGGAGTTAGGTACGGGATCAGATTCTGCAGGAAAAGGGAAGGTACGGACATAGAGAAAAACAGGTAACAGGCTAGGAAAGTATTTTGGGCAAGAACAGACACAGCAGCAAGATACAGGAGCGGGTCTAGGTATGCGGCCCCTAGAAGGCGGAACGAAAAGGCTAGGAGCGTGTTCAGACAGGAACAGGCAAGATGCAGGAATGGGTCTAGGTATGCGGCCCCTAGAAGGCGGAAAGAACAGGCTAGGAGCGTGTTCACACTGGCCTGGAAATACAGCCTCCAGGATAGGCAGAAGACAACAGGCTAGAAGATAGTTCAGACAGGACACAGTTCAGACACGGGAACTGATACTGCAAGGCAGGAAGCATAGACAAGACCTGGCACATCAGTGACTGGAAGCTGGTTTAAATACCAGGTGACAGAGAGCAATAGGCTGAGGACGCACAAGGGGTGTGCCTGCAGCAGCTACAGGAAGCAGGAAGTGATCGGGCGCCGCCCTTAAGCAGCAGAAACAGAGGCAAGCAGAAAGCATGGAGGGAAGCCAGGCTAGCAGACTGGACTGGAGATCAAGTGCGCGCTCTTGCACAGTGGGAGATGGACCACTATGCAAGGACGCCGCCAGGTATGTTACACACGTCTCTTCTAAGGGGCATTAAACCGTCTGGTTAAACCACTTTGTACTCCACAGCTCTTCCAAGAGGCACTGATATTGTCTTTTTATTCGACTGTAACCTCCACCACTCTTAAAAGGGGCATTGAAATTGTCTCTGTTTTCCACTGCGACCTCCACCACTCTTCCAAGGGGCTTTGATATTGTCTTTTTTATCCACTGCGACCTCCACCACTCTTCCAATGGGCATTAAAACCGTCTTGTTATGCTACTGTGACCTCCACGTCCCTTCCACGGGGCATTGATATTGTCATTTTATTCCATTGCGAACTTCACCACTCTTCCTAGGGGCATTAAAACCGTCTTGTTAAGCTACTGTGACCTCTAAGTCTCTTCCAAGGGGCATTAAAACCGTCTGGTTAAACCGCTCTGAGCTCCACAGCTCTTCCAAGGGGCATTGACAATGTCTTTTTATTCCATTGTAACCCTCTGCACTCTTCCAAGTGCATTGATATTGTCTTTTTATTCCTCTGCGACGTCCACGACTCTTCCAAGGGTCATTAAAACCGTCTTGTTAAGCTACTGTGACCTCCAAGTTTCTTACACAGGGCATTGATATTGTCTTTTTATTCCAATGTAACCTCCACCAATCTTCCAAGGAGCATTGATATTGTCTTTTTATTCCACTGTGACCTCCACCACTCTTCTAAGGGGCATTGATATTTTGTCTTTTAAATCCACAATGATCTCCACCACTCTTCCAAGGGGCATTAAAACAGTCTTGTTAAGCTACTGTGACCTCCTCGTCTCTTCCAAGGGGCATTAAAACCGTCTGGTGAAACACTCTGAACTCCACAGCTCTTACAAGAGGCATTGATATTGTCTTTTTATTCGACTGTAACATCCACCACTCTTCCAAGGGGCATGGATATTGTCTTTTTAATCAACTGCGACATCCACCTCTCTTCCAATGGGCATTAAAACCGTCTTGTGAAGCTACTGTGACCTCCACGTCCCTTCCACGGGGCATTGATATTGTCTTTTTATTCCACTGCGACCTCCACCACTCTTCCAAGGGGCATTGATATTGTCTTTTTAATCCACTGCGACCTCCACCACTCTTCCAAGTGGCATTGATATTGTCTTTTTAATCCACTGTGACCTCCACGTCTCTTCCAAGGGGCATTAAAACCGTCAATTTAAACCACTCTGAACTGCACAGCTCATCCAATTAGCACTGGTATTGTCTTTTTATTCCACTCTAACATCCACCACTCTTCCAAGGGGCATTGACGTTGTCTATTTATTCCACTGCGACCTCCACCACTCTTCCAAGGGGCATTAAGACCATCTTGTTAAGCTACTGTGACCTCCACAACTTTTCCATGGGGCATTGATATTGTCTTTTTATTTCACTGTAACCTCCACCACTCTTCCAAGGGACATTGATTTTGTCTTTTTATTCCACTGCGACCTCTACCACTCTCCCAATGGGCATTGATATTGTCTTTTTAATCCACTGCAACCTCCACCACTTTTCCAAGGGGCATTAAAGCCGTCTTGTTAAGCTGCTGTCACGTCCATTTCTATTCCACGGGGCATTGATATTGTCTTTTTATTCCACTTTATCTTCCACCACTCTTCCAAGTTGCATTGACATTGTATTTTTATTCCACTGCGACTTCTATCTCTTTTCTTAGGGGCATTGATATTGTCTTTTTAATCCACTGCGACCTCCACCACTTTACCAAGGGGCATTAAAACAGTGTTGTTAAGCTACTGTGACCTCCACGTCTCTTCCAAGGGGCATTAAAACCGTCTGGTTAAACCACTCTGAACTCCACCACTCTTCCAAGCGGCATTGATATTGTCTTTTTATTCCACTGCCACCTCCACCACTCTTCCAAGGGGCATTGATATTGTCTTTTTAATCCACTGTGACCTCCACCACTTTTCCAAGGGGCATTAAAAACGTCTTTTTAAGATACTGTGACCTGTACGTCACTTCCAATGGGCATTAAAACCGTCTGGTTTAACTACTCTTATTTCCACTGCTCTTCCAAGGGGCATTGATATTGTCTTTTTAATCCACTGTTACGTCCACCACTCTTCCAAGGGACATTGATATTGTCTTTTTATTCCACTTTGACCTCCACCACTCTTCCTCGGGGCATTGATATTGTCTTTTTAATCCACTGCGGCCTCCACCACTTTTCCATGTGGCATTAAAACCGTCTTATTAAGCTACTGTGACCTCCACTTTCCTTCCAAGGGACATTAAAGCCGTCAATTTAAACCACTCTGAACTCCACAGCTCTTGCAAGAGGCATTGATATTGTCTTTTTATTCCATTGTAACCTCCAGCACTCTTCCAAGGGGCATTGATATTGTCTTTTTATTATTATTATTATTATTTATTATTATAGCGCCATTTATTCCATGGCGCTTTACATGTGATAGGGATATACATAACAAAAGCATTTACATAATCTTAACAAAACGAGTCAGCGACTGGTACAGGAGGAGTGAGGACCCTGCCCGCGAGGGCTCACATTCTAGAAGGGATGGGTGAGGATACATTAGGTGAGGGTAGAGCTGGTCGTGCAGCGGTGGTTACTGCAGGTTGTAGGCTTGTCGGAAGAGGTGGGTCTTCAGGTTTCTTTTGAAGGTTTCCACGGTCGGCGAGAGTCTGATGTGTTGGGGTAGAGAGTTCCAGAGTAGGGGGGATGCACGGGAGAAATCTTGTATACGATTGTGGGAGAAGGAGATAAGAGGGGAGTAGAGAAGGAGATCTTGTCAGGATCGGAGTTTGCGTGCAGGTAAATACCGGGAGACTAGGTCACAGATGTATGGGGGAGACAGGTTGTGGATGGCTTTGTATGCCATGGTTAGAGTTTTGAACTGGATTCTCTGGGCAATGGGGAGCCAGTGAAGAGACTGACAGAGAGGAGAGGCCGGGGAATAGCGGGGGGACAGGTGAATTAGTTGAGCAGCAGAGTTTAGGATAGATTGGAGAGGCGCAAGAGTGTTGTAAGGGAGGCCACGGAGCAGGAGGTTGCAGTAGTCGAGGCGGGATATGATGAGGGCATGCACTAGTGTTTTTGCAGAGTCTTTGCTGAGGAATGCACGGATCCGGGAGATGTTTTTGAGCTGGAGTCGGCAGGAAGTGGAAAGGGCTTGGATATGTGGCTTGAAGGAGAGATCAAAGTCCAGGGTTACTCCAAGGCAGCAAGCTTGTGGGACTGGGGAGAGTGAACAGCCATTGACGTTGATGGCTAGGTCAGATGGGGGATGTGAATGAGAGGGTGGAAAGATGATGAACTCTATTTTATCCATGTTGAGTTTTAGAAATCTGTCAAAGAAGAAGGATGACATGGCGGACAGACATTGTGGGATTTTGGTTAGTAGGGAGGAGATATCGGGTCCAGAGAGGTAGATCTGTGTGTCGTCAGCATAGAGGTGATACTGAAAACCGTGAGACTCTATGAGCTGTCCCAGGCCAAAGGTGTAGATGGAGAAGAGCAGAGGTCCTAGAACTGAACCTTGGGGGACACCGACAGATAGGGGGCGAGATAAGGAGGTGGTGCGTGAGTGGGAGACGCTGAATGTCCTGTCTGTTAAGTATGAGGAGATCCAAGATAGAGCCAAGTCCGTGATGCCAAGAGATGAGAGAATCTGGAGTAAGAGGGAATGGTCCACTGTGTCAAAGGCAGATCACAGGTCCAGAAGGAAGAGGATGGAGTAGTGTCGCTTGGATTTGGCATTTAGTGGGTCGTTGGTGACTTTGGTCAGGGCAGTTTCAGTCGAGTGATGCGGTCGGAAGCCAGATTGCAGGCAGTCGAAGAGGGAGCAGAAGGAGAGGTGGGAGGACAGTTCAAGGTGGACATGTCGTTCTAGTAGTTTTGAGGCAAAGGGGAGGAGTGATATGGGGCGGTTGCAAGTCAGAGAGGAAGGGTCAAGGGAGGGCTTTTTGAGGATGGGTGTGATTGCGGCATGTTTGAAACATGAGGGGAAGACACCGGTTGTTAGTGACAGATTGAAGAGGTGGGTTAGGGTTGGGATGAAGACTGTGGTAAGGTTAGTGGTAAGGTGGGATGGGATTGGGTCAAGTTCGCAGGTGGTGAGGTGTGATTTGGAGAGTAAAGAGGAGACTTGACCTTCTGTAATGGTGGAGAAGTGGGGTTTGGAGGAGGAGGGATGAATAGATATGAGGAGGGGTTGTGTGGACTTTAGGCAAAAGTTTTGTCTGATGGTGTCAATCTTCTGTTTGAAGAATGAGGCAAAGTTGTCGGCTGAGATGAGAGAAGAGGGAGGAGGTGCTGGGGGACGAAGGAGAGAGTTGAAAGTGTTAAATAGCTGTTTAGGGTTGTGAGATATGAGAGATGAGAAGTAGGTTTGTTTTGCTGTAGTGATTGCGGACTTGAAATTAGTGAGGGATTGCTTGAATGCGATGAAGTGCTCAATGGAGTGAGGCCTTTTCCATTTCCGCTCCGCAACCCTGGAGGCCCGGCGCAGTTCTTTAGTAAGTTTAGTGTGCCAGGGTTGCCTGTTGAATGTGCGAGATGTGGTGTGTGTGAGAGGGGCGATCGAGTCTACAGCTGCAGCTATTGTGGTGTTATATGAAGCAGCAGCAATGTCTGCATCGTGTAAGGAATTTATGTCTGTAAGAGGGAGGAGGGATTCAGAGAGTGAGTATAAGTCAAGGTGTTTGAGATTTCTGCGAGGGTATGCAAGTTTGTGGAGTGGGGATGGTTGCCCCAGGGAGAAGAGAGAAGAGAATGTAAGTAGGCTGTGATCAGAGAGAGGGAGAGGTGAGTTAGAGAGATTAGACAGGGAACAGAGGCAGGTGAAGATGAGGTCCAGTGTGTGGCCATCTTTGTGGGTGGGTGTGGAAGACCATTGAGTGAGTCCGAAGGAGGAAGTGAGAGATAGGAACTTAGAGACAGACGAGTGGGAAGTGTTAATGGGGATGTTGAAGTCACCCATTATAATAGTGGGGATGTCAGTGGAGAGGAAGTGAAGCAGCCAGTTGGTATAGTGGTCTAAGAAGGTGGTGGCTTGCTCTGGGGGTCGGTAAACGATGGCCAGTTGGAGGTTGGAGGGGGAATAGATGCGCACACAGTGCACCTCAAAAGAGGGGAGTGTAACGGAGGGTGGCAGTGGGATTGTTTGCCATTGGGGCGGGGGGTGTGGGAAAGGTGGAATCCGCCATATGAAAGTGCAGCTGGGGAGGCAGTGTCAGAGGGGGTGAGCCAGGTTTCAGTGATGGTGAGGAAGGAAAGTTTGTTTGTAATGAAAAGATCGTGTATGAAGGAAAGTTTGTTGCAGCAGAGTGAGCATTTCATAGAGCTCCTGTAAGAGCAACTAAGGGAGTGGGGATTGGTTGGATGGGTATGAGTTTAGAAGGGTTGCGACAGTTTGTGGAAGGTCGTGGAGAGGAGGAAGAAGTAACTGTGGGGATATGGCGAGGAGGACCAGGATTTGGAGAGATATCTCCAGCAGTGAGGAGGAGCAGAGTAAGTGTTAGCAGGTGGGAGCAAGAGAGAGCATGAGGTGGCTGTCTGTGTTTGGAGATCCAGGATTGAATGTTTAGGAATAATTTGGAGGAGGAGGTGAGATGAATGGGGAGGATGGAGGGAGAGATGAAGAGTTTCTTACTAGGTGTAGGGATATGAGGGGTTACTAGAAAGTGGAGGACTATAGAGGAAAAAGTGAGAGCTAGCAGAAACATAGTTAAAAGAGAGTAAGTGGTCAAAGTGTTGGTTACCTGACTCCTGCCCTGACTAACTGCCTCTGAAATAACTGCCACTTATCTCCGAAGCCACTTTGCACAAGAAGACGCGTGCACCCCTTACAGAGCTTCTAAATATATAGGGCACATTAAACTATCAGGTGAAGGGCATTGTGGGAGCTGCATATGGCTAAATTATCAGCGGGTCGTCTCACCAGGAGATGGCTGGGTGATCAAACACAGAGCTAGGACTCTGCAGTTTAGCACCTCTAAAAATCAGATAAGATCTATAGTGGGGAAGGGACAGACATATGTGGGTATTGAATGGAGTGGGACAGATAAAGCAGAGAAGTTATGCAGAGCATGTACCAGTGAGGTGAATCAGCAAGGCAGAGCATTAGATTACAGCAGACACAGCAAGCAGAGAACTTATGCAGAGCATGTACCAGTGAGGTGAATCAGCAAAGCAGAGCATTAGATTACAGCAGACACACCAAGCAGAGAAGATATGCAGAGCATGTACCAGTGAGGTTATTCCACTGCGACCGCCACCACTCTTCCAAGGGGCATTGATATTGTATTTTTATTCCACTGCGACCTCCGCCACTCTTCCAAAGGGCATTGATATTGTCTTTAATTCCACTGTAACTTCCACCAGTGTTCTAAGGGGCATTAATACCGTCTTGTTAAGCTACTGTAACCTGCACGTCTCTTCCACAGGGCATTATTATTGTCTTTTTATTCCACTGCAACCTCCACCACTCTGCCAAGGGGCATTAAAACCGTCTTTTTAAGCTACTGTGATGTCCACGTCTCTTCAACGGGGCATTGACATTGTCTTTTTATTCCACTGTAACCTCCACCACTTTTCCAAGAGGCATTGATATTGTCTTTTTATTCCACTGTAACCTCCACCACTCTTTCAAGGGGCATTGATAATGTCTTTTTAATCCACTGCGACCTCCTCCACTCTTCCAAGAGGCATTAAAACCTTCTTGTTAAGCTACTGTAACCTCCACGTCTCTTCCAAGGGGCACTAAAACCGTTTGGTTAAACCACTCTGTACTCCACATCTCTTCCAAGGGGCATTGACAATGTCTTTTTATTCCATTGTAACCTTCTGCACTCTTCCAAGTGCATTGATATTGTCTTTTTATTCCTCTGCGACGTCCACGACTCTTCCAATGGGCATTAAAACGGTCGTGTTAAGCTACTGTGACCTCTAAGTTTCTTACACATAGCATTTATATTGTCTTTTTATTCCACTGTAACCTCCAACACACTTCCAAGGGGCATTGATATTGTCTTTTTAATCCACTGCAACCTCTATTACTCTTTCAAGAAGCATTGAAACCGCCTTGTTAAGCTACTGTGACCTCCACGTATATTCCACGGTGCATTAAAACTTTCTGCTTAAACCACTATGAACTCCACAGCTCTTCCAAGGGGCATTGATATTGTCTTTTTATTCCACTCTAACCTGCACCACTCTTCCAAGGGGCATTGATATTGTCTTTTTATTTTACTGCGACCTCCACCACTCTTCCAAGGGGCATTAATATTGTCTTTTTATTCCACTGTGACCTCCACGTCTCTTCCAATGGGCATTGATATTGTCTTTTTATTTAATTGGAACCTCCACCACTCTTCCAAGGGGCATTGATATTGTCTTTTTATTCCACTGTAACCTCCACCACTCTTCCAAGGGGCATTGATATTATCTTTTTAATCCACTGTGACCTCTACCACTACTCCAAGGGGTCTTTAAAACAATCTTGATAAGCTTCTGTGACCTCCACGTCTCTTCCAAGGGGCATTAAAACCGCATGGTTAAACCACTCTGAACTCCACAGCTCTTCCAAAAGGCATTGATATTGTTTTTTTAATCAACTGTAACCTCCACCACTCTACCAAGGGGCATTGATATTGTCTTTTTTTTCCACTGCGACCTCCATCAATCTTCCAAGGGGATTTGATAGTCTTTTTAATCCACTGCGACCTCCACCACTCTTCCAAGGGGCATTAAAGCCGTCTAATTAAGCTACTGTGACCTCCACCACTCTTCCAAGGGACATTGATATTGTCTTTTTATTCCACTGCGACCTTCACACCTCTTCCAAAGAAAATTGATATTGTCTTTTTTTCCACTGTTACCTCCACCACTCTTCTAAGGGGCATTGATATTTTCTTTTTATTCCACTGCGACCTCCACCACTCTTCTAAGGGGCATCGATAATGTCTTTTTAATCCACTGCGACCTCCACCACTCTTCCAAGGGGCATTAAAACTGTCTTGTTAAGCTACTGTGACATGCACGTCTCTTCCAAGGGGCATTAAAACCGTCAATTTAAACCACTCTGAACTCCACAGCTCTTGCAAGAGGCATTGATATTGTCTTTTTATTCCACTGTAACCTCCACCACTCTTCCAAGGGGCATTGATTTTGTCTTTTTAATCCACTGCGACCTCCATCTCTCTTCCAAGAAGCATTAAAACCATCTTGTTTAGCTACTGTGACCTCCACGTCTATTCCACGGTGCCTTAACACCTTCTGGTTAAACCACTGTGAACTCCACAGCTCTTCCAAGGGGCATTGATATTGTCTTTTTATTCCTCTGTAACCTCCACTACTCTTCCAAGGGGCATTGATAATGTCTTTTTATTTTACTGCGACCTCCACCACTCTTCCAAGGGGAATTAATATTGTCTTTTTATTCCACTGCGACCTCCACCACTCTTCCAAGGGGCATTAAAACTGTCTTGTTAAGCTACTGTGACATGCACGTCTCTTCCAAGGGGCATTAAAACCGTCAATTTAAACCACTCTGAACTCCACAGCTCTTGCAAGAGGCATTGATATTGTCTTTTTATTCCACTGTAACCTCCACCACTCTTCCAAGGGGCATTGATTTTGTCTTTTTAATCCACTGCGACCTCCATCTCTCTTCCAAGAAGCATTAAAACCATCTTGTTTAGCTACTGTGACCTCCACGTCTATTCCACGGTGCCTTAACACCTTCTGGTTAAACCACTGTGAACTCCACAGCTCTTCCAAGGGGCATTGATATTGTCTTTTTATTCCACTGTAACCTCCACCACTCTTCCAAGGGGCACTAAAACCATATTTTTAAGCTACAGTGACCTCCACATCTCTTCCACGGGGCATTGATATTGTCTTTTTATTCCACTGTAACCTCCACCAATCTTCCAAGGGGCATTGATATTGTTTTTTTATTCCACTGCGACCTCCACCACTCTTCCAAGGGGCATTAAAACCGTCTTGTTATGTTACTATGACCTCCACGTCTCTACCAAGGAGCATTAAAACCGTCTGGTTATACCACTTTGAACTCCATATCTCTTCCAAGGGGCATTATTATTGTCTTTTTATTCCACTGTAAGCTCCATCACTCTTCCAAGGGGCATTCATATTGTCTTTTTAATCCACTGCGACCTCCACCAAGGAGCAGTAAAACAGTCTTGATAAGCTATTGTGACCTCCACATCTCTTCCACGGGGCATTGATATTGTCTTTTGATTTAACTGTAACCTCCACCACTGTTCCATGGGGCATTGATATTGTCTTTTTATTCCACTGTAACCTACATCACTCTTGCAAGGGGCATTGATATTGTCTTTTTATTCCACTGTAACCTCCACCACTCTTTCAAGGGGCAATGATATTGTCTTTTTATTCCACTGCGACCTCCAACACTCTGCCAAGGGGCATTCATATTGTCTTTTTAATCCACTGCGACCTCCACCACTCTTCCAAGGGGCATTAAAACGGTCTTTTTAAGCTACTGTCACCTCCACGTCCCTTCCAAGTGGCATTAAAACCGTCAATTTAAACCACTCTGAACTCCACAGCTCTTGCAAGGGTCATTGCTATTGTCTTTTTATTCCAATGTAACCTCCAGCACTCTTACAAGGGGCATTGATATTGTCTTTTTATTCCACTGCAATTTCCACCTCTCTTCCAAAGGGCATTAAAACCGTCTTGTTAAGCTACTGTGACCTCCACGTCTCTTTCACGGGGCATTGATATTGTCTTTTTATTCCACTGTAACCTCCACCACTCTTCCAAGGGGCATTGATATTGTCTTTTTATTCCACTGGGACCTTCACCACTCTTCCAAGTGGCATTGATATTGTCTTTTTAATCCACTGCGACCTCCACTACTCTTCCAAGGGGCATTAAAACCGCATTGTTAAGCTACTGTGACCCCCACGTCTCTTCCAAGGTGTAGTAAAATAGTCAATTTAAACCACTCTGAACTCCACAGCTCTTGCAAGAGACATTGATATTGTCTTTTTACTCCACTGAAACCTACAGCACTCTTTCAAGGGGCATTGATATTGTCTTTTTATTCCACTACGACTTCCACCTCTCTCCCAAGGTGCATTAAAAACATCTTGTTTAGCTACTGTAACGTCCATGTCTAATCCACGGGGCACTGATATTGTCTTTTTATTCCACTGTATCCTCCACCACTCTTCCAAGGGGTATTGATATTGTCTTTTTATTCTACTGCGACTTCCACCTCTCTTCTAAGGGGCATTGATATTGTCTTTTTAATCCACTGCGATCTCCACCACTCTTCCAAGAGACATTAAAACAGTCTTGTTAAGCTATCGTGACCTCCACATCTCTTCCAAGGGGCATTAAAACCGTCTGGTTAAACCACTCTGAACTCCACAGCTCTTCCAAGGGGCATTGATATTGTCTTTTTATTCCACTGTAACCTCCACCATTCTTCCAAGGGGTATTGATATTGTCTTTTTAATGCACTGCGACCTCCACCACTCTTCCAAGGGGCATTAAAACCATCTTGTTAAACCACTCTGAACTCCATAGCTCTTTCAAGGGGCACTGATATTGTCATTTTATTCCACTGCGAACTCCACTACTATTCCAAGGAGCATTAAAACTGTCTTGTTAAGCTACTGTAACCTCCACGTGTCTTCCACGGGGCATTGATATTGTCTTTTTAAACGACTGTGACTTCCACCATTCTTTCAAGGGGCATTAAAACTGTCTTGTTAAGCTAAAGTGACCTCCACATCTCTTCCACTGGGCATTGATGTTGTCTTTAAATACCACTGTAACCTCCATCACTCTACCAAGGGGCATTGATATTGTATTTTTATTCCACTACGACCTCCACCACTCTTCCAAAGGGCATTGATATTGTCTTTTTAATCCACTGCGACCTCCACCACTATTCCAAAGGGCATTAAAACCATCTTGTTAAGCTGCTGTGACCTCCACGTCTCTTCCACAGGGCATTGATATTGTCTTTTTATTCCACTATAACCTCCACCACTCTTCCATGTGGCAATAAAACCGTCTTGTTAAGCTACTGTGACCTCCACGTCTCTTACAAGGGGCATTAAAACCGTATGGTTAAACCAATCTGAACTCCACAGATCTTCCAAAGGGCATTGATATTGTCTTTTTATTCCACTGTATCCTCCACCACTCTTCCAAGGGGCATTGATATTGTCTTTTTATTCAACTGCGACCTCCACCACTCTTCCAAGGGACATTAAAACCGTCTTGTTAAGCTACTGAGACCTCCATGTCTCTTCCACAGGGCATTGATATTGCCTTTTTATTCCACTGGAACCTCCAACACTTTTCCAAGGGGCATTAATATTGTCTTTTTATTCCACTGAGACTTCAATGACTACATCAAGGAGCATTGACATTGTCTTTTTAATCCACTTCGACCTCCACCACTCTTCCAAGGGGCATTAAAACAATCTTGTTAATCTACTGTGACCTCCACGTCTATTCCAAGGGGCATTAAAAACGTCAATTTAAACCACTCTCAACTCCACAGCTCTTGCAAGGGGCTTTGATATTGTTTTTTATTCCACTGTGACCTCCAGCACTCTTCCAAGGGGCATTGATATTGTCTTTTTATTCCACTGCGACTTTCACCTCTCTTCCAAGGGACATTAAAACCGACTTGTTAAGCTACTGTGACATCCACGTCTCTTTCACGGGGCATTGATATTGTCTTTCTATTCCACTGTAAACTCCACCACTTTTCCAAGGGGCATTGATATTGTCTTTTTATTCCACTGCCACCTACACCACACTTCCAAGGGGCATTGATATTGTATTTTTAATCAACTGCGACCTCCACCATTTTTCCAAGGGTCATTAAAAACGTCTTTTTAAGCTACTGTGGCATCCACGTAATTTCCAATGGGCATTAAAACCGTCTGGTTTAACTACTGTAAACTCCACTGCTCTTCCAAGGGGCATTGATATTGTCTTTTTAATCCACTTTTACCTCCACCACTCTTCCAAGGGGCATTGATATTGTTTTTTTATTCCACTGCAACCTCCACTACTCTTCCAAGGGGCATTGATATTGTCTTTTTATTCCTCTGAGACCTCCACCACTCTTCTAAGGGGCATTTATATTGTCTTTTTAATCATCTGCGACCACCACCACTCTTCCAAGGGCCATTAAAACCGTGCTGTTAAGCTACTTTGACCTCCATGTCAATTCCACGGGGCATTGATATTGCCTTTTTATTCCACTGTTTCCTCCACCACTCTTCCAGGGGGCATTGATATTGTCTTTTTAATCAACTGTGACCTTCACCACTCTTCCAAGGGGCATTAAAACCATCTTGTTAAGCTACTTTGACCTCCACGTCTCTTCCACGGGGCATTGATATTGTCTTTTTTTCCACTGTAACCTTCACCACTCTTCCTCGGGGCATTGATATTGTCTTTTTAATCCACTGCGACCACCACCACTTTTCCATGTGGCATTAAAACCGTCTTGTTAAGCTACTGTGACCTCCACTTATCTTCCAAGGGGCATTAAAGCTGTCAATTTAAACCACTCTGAACTCCACAGCTCTTGCAAGAGGCATTGATATTGTCTTTTAATTCCACTGTAATCTCCAGCACTCTTCCAAGGGGCATTGATATTGTCTTTTCATTCCACTGCGACTTCCACCACTCTTCCAAGGGGCATTAAAACCGTCTTGTTAAGCTCCTGTGACCTCCACGCCTCTAACAAGGGGCATTAAAAACGTCAATTTAAACCACTTTGAACTCCACAGCTCTTGCAAGAGGCATTGATATTGTCTTTTTATTCCACTGTCACCTCCACCACTCTTCCAAGGGGCATTGATTTTGTCTTTTTAATCCACTGCGACCTCCATCACTCTGCCAAGAAGCATTAAAACCATTTTGTTTAGCTACTGTGACCTCCACGTCTATTCCACGGTGCCTTAAAACCTTCTGGTTAAACCACTGTAAACTCCACAGCTCTTCCAAGGGGCATTGATATTGTCTTTTTATTTTACTGAGACCTCAACCACTCTGCCAAGGGGCATTATTATTGTCTTTTCATTCCACTGCGACCTCCACCACTGTTCCAAGGGTCATTGATATTGTCTTTTTATTCCAATGTAGCCTCCACCACTCTTCCAAGGGGCATTGATATTGTCTTTTTATTCCACTGCGACCTCCACCTCTCTTCCAAGGGGCATTAAAACCATCTTGTTAAGCTACTGTGACCTCCAAGTCTCTTCCACGAGGCATTGATATTGTCTTTTTATTCCACTGCGACCACCACATCTCTTCCAAGGGGAATTGATATTGTCTTTTTATTCCACTGCGACCTCCACCACTCTTCTAAGGGGCATTGTTATTGTCTTTTTATTCCACTGCGACCTCCACCACTCTGCCAAGGAGCATTAAAACCGTCTTGTTAAGCTACTGTGAAGTTCACGTCTCTTCCTCGGGGCATTGATATTGTCTTTTTATGCCATTGTAACCTCCACCACTCTTCCAAGAGGCATTCACATTGCCTTTTTATTCCACTGTAACCTCCACCACTCTTACAAGGGGCATTGATATTGTCTTTTTATTCCAGTGCGACCTCCACCACTCTTCCCAGGTTCAATGATATTGTCTTTTAATCCACTGCGACCTCCACCACTCTTCCAAGAGACATTAAAACCGTCTTTTTAAGCTACTGTGACCTCCATGTCTCTTCCAAGGGGCACTGAAACCTTTTGGTTAAACCACTCTGTACTCCACAGCTCTTCCAAGGGGCATTTATAATGTCTTTTTATTTCACTGTAACTTCCACCACTCTTTCAAGGGGCATTGATATTGTATTTTTATTCCACTGTGACCTCCACCACTCTTCCAAGGGGCATTAAATCCATCTTCTTAAGCTACTGTGACCTCCAAGTCTCTTCCAAGGGGCATTAAAACCGTCTGATTAAACCGCTCTGAGCTCCACAGCTCTTCCGAGGGGCATTGACAATGTCTTTTTTATTCCATTGTAACCTTCTGCACTCTTCCAAGTGTATTGATATTGTCTTTTTAATCAACTGCAACCTCCACCTCTCTTCCAAGGGGCATTAAAACCGTCTTGTGAAGCTACTGTGACCTTCACGTCCCTTTCACGGGGCATTGATATTGTCTTTTCATTCCACTGCGACCACCACCACTCTTCCAAGGGGCATTGATATTGTCTTTTTAATCAACTGCGACCTCCACCTCTCTTCCAAGGGGCATTAAAACCATCTTGTGAAGCTACTGTGACCTCCACGTTCCTTTCACGGGGCATTGATATTGTCTTTTTATTCCACTGCGACCTTCACCACTCTTCCAAAGGGCATTAATATTGTCTTTTTATTCCACTGTGACCTCCACGTCTCTTCCAAGGGGCATTGATATTGTCTTTTTATTTAATTGGAACCTCCACCACTCTTCCAAGGGGCATTGATATTGTCTTTTTAATCGAATGTAATCTCCACCATTCTTCCAAGGGACATTGATATTGTCTTTTTATTCCACTGTAACCTCCACCACTCTTCCAAGGGGCATTGATATTGCCTTTTTAATCCACTGCGACCTCTAACACTCCTCCAAGGGGCTTTAAAACAGTCTTGATAAGCTTCTGTGACCTCCACTTCTGTTCCAAGGGGCATTAAATCCGCATGGTTAAACCACTCTGAACTCCACAGCTCTTCCAAGAAGCATTGATATTGTCTTTTTGTTCAACTGTAACCTCCATCACTCTTCCAAGTGGAATTGATATTGTCTTTTTTTTCCACTGCGACCTCCACCATTCTTCCAAGCGGCATTAAAACTGTCTTGTTAAGCTACTGTGACCTCGACGTCCCTTCCATGGGGCATTGATATTGTCTTTTTATTCCAATGCGTCCTCCACCACTCTTCCAAGGGGCATTGATATTGTCTTTTTATTCCACTGCAACCTTCACCCTTCTTCCAAGGAACATTGATATTGTCTTTTTTTTCCACACTCTAACCTCCACCACTCTTCTAAGGTGCATTGATATATTCTTTTTATTCCACTGCGACCTCCACCACTCTTCCAAGGGGCATCGATAATGTCTTTTTAATCCACTGCGACCTCCACCACTCTTCCAAGGGGCATTAAAACTGTCTTGTTAAGCTGCTGTGACCTCCACTTCTCTTCCAAGGTTCATTAAACTTGTCAATTTAAACCACTGTGGACTCCACAGCTCTTGCAAGAGGCATTGATATTGTTTTTTTATTCCACTGTAACCTCCACCACTCTTCCAAGGGGCACTGATTTTGTCTTTTTAATCCACTGCGACCTCCATCTCTCTTCCAAGAAGCATTAAAACCGTCTTGTTTATCCACTGTGACCTCCACATCTATTCCACGGTGCCTTAAAACCTTCTGGTTAAACCACTGTGAACTCCACAGCTCTTCCAAGGGGCATTGATATTGTCTTTTTATTCCACTGTAACCTCCACCGCTCTTCCAAGGGGCATTGATATTGTCTTTTTATTTTACTGCGACCTCCACCACTCTACCAAGGGGCATTAATATTGTCTTTTTATTCCACTGCGACCTCCACCAATCTTCCAAGGGTCATTGATATTGTCTTTTTATTCCTCTGTTACCTCCACCACTCTTCCAAGGGGCATTGATATTGTCTTTTTATTCCACTGCGACCTCCACCACTCTTTTAAGGGGCATTGATATTGTCTTTTTAATCCACTGCGCCCTCCACCAATCTTCCAAGGGGCACTAAAACCGTCTTGTTAAGCTACCGTGACCTCCACGTCTCTTCCAAGGGGCATTAAAACCGTCTGGTTAAAACACTCTGAACTCCACAGCTCTTCCAAGAGGCATTGATATTGTCTTTTTATTCCACTGTAACCTCCACCACTCTTCCAAGGGGCATTGATATTGTCTTTTTATTCCACTGTAACCTCCACCACTCTTCCAAGGGGCATTGATATTGTCTTTTTATTCTACTGTAACCTCCACCACTCTTCCAAAGGGCATTGATATAGTCATTTTATTCCACTGGGACCTTCACCACTCTTCCAAGTGGCATTGATATTGCCTTTTTAATCCACTGCAACCTCCACCACTCTTCCAAGGGGCATTAAAACCGTCTTGTTAAGCTACTGTGACCTCCACGTCTCTTCCAAGGGGCATTAAAACCGTCTGGTTAAAACACTCTGAACTCCACAGCTCTTCCAAGAGGCATTGATATTGTCTTTTTATTCCACTGTAACCTCCACCACTCTTCCAAGGGGCATTGATATTGTCTTTTTATTCCACTGTAACCTCCACCACTCTTCCAAGGGGCATTGATATTGTCTTTTTATTCTACTGTAACCTCCACCACTCTTCCAAGGGGCATTGATATAGTCATTTTATTCCACTGGGACCTTCACCACTCTTCCAAGTGGCATTGATATTGCCTTTTTAATCCACTGCAACCTCCACCACTCTTCCAAGAGGCATTAAAACCGTTTTGTTAAGCTACTGTGAACTCCACGTCTCTTCCAAGGTGCACTAAAACAGTCAATTTAAACCACTCTGAACTTCACAGCTCTTGCAAGAGGCATTGATATTGTATTTTTACTCCACTGTAACCTACAGCACTCTTCCAAGGTCATTGATATTGTCTTTTTAATCAACTGCAACCTCCACCTCTCTTCCAAGGGGCATTAAAACCGTCTTGTGAAGCTACTGTGACCTCCACGTCCCTTTCACTGGGCATTGATATTGACTTTTTATTCTACCGCCACCTCCACCACTCATCCAAGGGGCATTGATATTGTCTTTTTAATCCACTGCGACCTCCACCACTCTTCCAAGGGGCATTGATATTGTCTTTTTAATCCACTGTGACCTCCACGTCTCTTCCAAGGGGCATTAAAACCGTCAAATTAAACCACTCTGAACTCCACAGCTCTTCCAAGGAGCACTGGTATTGTCTTTTTATTCCACTCTAACCTCCACCACTCTTCCAAAGGGCATTAAAATTGTCTATTTATTCCACTGCGACCTCCACCACTCTTCCAAGGGGCATTAAGAACATCTTGTTAAGCTACAGTGACCTCCACAACTCTTCCATGGCGCTTTGATTTCGTCTTTTCATTCCTCTGCGACCTTTACCACTCTTCCAATGTGCAGTGATATTGTCTTCTTAATCCACTACAAAATCCACCACTCTTCCAAGGGGCATTAAAGCCATCTTGTTAAACTACTGTCACGTCCATGTTTATTCCACGGGTCATTGATATTGTCTTTTTATTCCACTATATCCTCCACCACTCTTCCAAGTGGCATTGACATTGTCTTTTTATTCCACTGCGACTTCCACCTCTCTTCCAAGGGGCATTAAAACAGTCTTTTTAAGCTACTGTGACCTCCACGTCTCTTCCAAGGGGCATTAAAACCGTCTGGTTAAACCACTCTGAACTCCACCACTCTTCCAAGGGGCATTGATATTGTCTTTTTATTCCACTGCCAACTCCACTACTCTTCCAAGGGGCATTGATATTGTCTTTTTAATCCATTTCGACCTCCATCACTTTTCCAAGGGGCATTAAAAACATCTTTTTAAGCTACTGTGACCTCCACGTGACTTCCAGTGGGCATTAAAACCGTCTGGTTTAACTACTCTAAACTCCACTGCTCTTCCAATGGGCATTGATATTGTCTTTTTAATCCACTGTTACCTCCACCACTCTTCCAAGGGGCATTGATATTGTTTTTTTTATTCCACTGCGACCTCCACTACTCTGCCAAGGGGCAATGATATTGTCTTTTTATACCACTGCGACCTCCACCACTCTTCCAAGGGCCATTAAAACCGTGTTGTTAAGCTACTGTGACCTCCACGTCTCTTCCCCGGGGCATTGATATTGCCTTTTTATTCCACTGCAACCTCCACCTCCTTCCAAGGGGCATTGATATTGTCTTTTTAATCAACTGTGACCTTCACCACTCTTCCAAGGGGCATTAAAACCGTCTTGTTAAGCTACTGTGACCTCCACGTCTCTTCCATGGGGCAATAATATTGTCTTTTTTTTCCACTGTAACCTCCACCACTCTTCCAAGAGGCATTGAAACTGTCTTTTTATTCCACTGCGACATCCACCACTCTTCTTCGGGGCATTGATATTGTCTTTTTAATCCACTGCGACCTCCACCACTTTTCCATGTGGCATTAAAACCGTCTTATTAAGCTACTGTGACCTCCACTTCTCTTCCAAGGGGCATTAAAGCCGTCAATTTAAACCACTCTGAACTCCACAGCTCTTGCAAGAGGCATTGATATTGTCTTTTTATTCCATTGTAATCTCGAGCAGTCTTCCAAGAGGCATTGATATTGTCTTTTCATTCCATTTTGACTTCCACCACTCTCCCAAGGGGCATTAAAACCATATTGTTAAGCTGCTGTAACCTCCATGACTCTTCCACGGGGCATTGATATTGTCTTTTTATTCCAATGTAACCGTCACCAATCTTCTAAGGGGCAGTGATATTGTCTTTTTAAACCACTGCGACCTTCACCACTCTTCCAAGGGGCATTAAAACAGTCTTGATAAGCTACTGTGACCTCTACGTCTCTTACAAGGGGCAATAAAACCGTCTGGTTAAACCACTCTGTACTCCACAGTTCTTCCAAGGAGCATTGATATTGTCTTTTTATTCGACTGTATCCTCCCCCACTCTTCCAAGGGGCATTGATATTGACTTTTTAATCCACTGCGATCTCCACGACTCTTCCAAGTGGCCTTGATATTGTCTTTTTAATCAACTGTGACCTCCACCTCTCTTCCAAGGTGCATTAAAACCGTCTTGTTAAGCTACTGTGACCTCCTCGTCCCTTCCACGGTGCATTGATATTGTCTTTTTATTCCACTGCGAACTCCACCACTCTTTCAAGGGGCATTGATATTGTCTTTTTAATCCACTGCGACTACGACCACTCTTCCAAGGGGCATTGATATTGTCTTTTTAATCCACTGTGATCTCCACGTCTCTTCCAAGGGCATTAAAACCGTCAATTTAAACCACTCTGAACTCTACAGCTCTTCCAAGGAGCATTGGTATTGTCTGTTTATTCCACTCTAACCTCCACCACTCTTCCAAGGGACATTGACATTGTCTTTTGTATTCCACTGCGACCTCCACCCCTCTTCCAAGCGGCATTAAGACCATCTTGTTAAGCTACAGTGACCTCCACAACTCTTCCACGGGGCATTGATATTGTCTTTTATTCCACTGTAACCTCCACCACTCTTCCAAAGGGCATTGATATTGTCTTTTTAATCCACTGCAACCTCCACCACTCTTCCAAGGGCATTAAACCAGTCTTGTTAAGCTACTGTGACCACCACGTCTCTTCCAAGGGCATTAAAACCGTCTGGTTAAACCACTCTGAACTCCACAGCTCTTCCATGGATCAATGATATTGTCTTTTTTTTCCACTGTTACCTCCAAGACTCTGCCAAGGGGCATTGATTTTGTCTTTTTATTCCACTGCGACCTTAACCACTCTTCCAATGGGCATTGATATTGTCTTTTTAATCCACTGCAACCTCAAGCAGTTTTCCAAGGGGCATTAAAGCCGTCTTGTTAAGCTGCTGTCACGTCCATGTCTATTCCACGGGGCATTGATATTGTCTTTTTATTCCACTTTATCTTCCACCACTCTTCCAATTTGCATTGACATTGTATTTTTATTCCACTGCGACTTCTACCTCTCTTCTAAGGGGCATTGATATTGTCTTTTTAATCCACTGCGACCTCCACCACTCTACCAAGGGGCATTAAAACAGTCTTGTTAAGCTACTGTGACCTCCACGTCTCTTCCAAGGGGCATTAAAACCGTCTGGTTAAACCACTCTGAACTCCACCACTCTTCGAAGGGGCATTGATATTGTCTTTTTATTCCACTGCCACCTCCACCACTCTTCCAAGGGGCATTGATATTGACTTTTTAATCCACTGCGACCTCCACCATTTTTCCAAGGGGCATTAAAAACGTCTTTTTAAGATACTGTGACCTGCACGTCACTTCCAATGGGCATTAAAACCGTCTGGTTTAACTACTCTTATTTCCACTGCTCTTCCAAGGGACATTGATATTGTCTTTTTATTCCACTTTGACCTCCACCACTCTTCCTCGGGGCATTGATATTGTCTTTTTAATCCACTGCGACCTCCACCACTTTTCCATGTGGCATTAAAACCGTCTTATTAAGCTACTGTGACCTCCACTTTCCTTCCAAGGGACATTAAAGCCGTCAATTTAAACCACTCTGAACTCCACAGCTCTTGCAAGAGGCATTGATATTGTCTTTTTATTCCATTGTAACCTCCAGCACTCTTCCAAGGGGCATTGATATTGTCTTTTTATTATTATTATTATTATTATTATTATTTATTATTATAGCGCCATTTATTCCATGGCGCTTTACATGTGATAGGGATATACATAACAAAAGCATTTACATAATCTTAACAAAACGAGTCAGCGACTGGTACAGGAGGAGCGAGGACCCTGCCCGCGAGGGCTCACATTCTAGAAGGGATGGGTGAGGATACATTAGGTGAGGGTAGAGCTGGTCGTGCAGCGGTGATTACTGCAGGTTGTAGGCTTGTCGGAAGAGGTTGGTCTTCAGGTTTCTTTTGAAGGTTTCCACGGTCGGCGAGAGTCTGGTGTGTTGGGGTAGAGAGTTCCAGAGTAGGGGGGATGCACGGGAGAAATCTTGTATACGATTGTGGGAGAAGGAGATAAGAGGGGAGTAGAGAAGGAGATCTTGTCAGGATCGGAGTTTGCGTGCAGGTAAATACCGGGAGACTAGGTCACAGATGTATGGGGGAGACAGGTTGTGGATGGCTTTGTATGCCATGGTTAGAGTTTTGAACTGGATTCTCTGGGCAATGGGGAGCCAGTGAAGAGATTGACAGAGAGGAGAGGCCGGGGAATAGCGGGGGGACAGGTGAATTAGTTGAGCAGCAGAGTTTAGGATAGATTGGAGAGGCGCAAGAGTGTTGTAAGGGAGGCAACAGAGTAGGAGGTTGCAGTAGTCGAGGCGGGATATGATGAGGGCATGCACTAGTGTTTTTGCAGAGTCTTTGCTGAGGAATGCACGGATCCGTGAGATGTTTATGAGCTGGAGTCGGCAGGAAGTGGAAAGGGCTTGGATATGTGGCTTGAAGGAGAGATCAAAGTCCAGGGTTACTCCAAGGCAGCAAGCTTGTGGGACTGGGGAGAGTGAACAGCCATTGACGTTGATGGCTAGGTCAGATGGGGGATGTGAATGAGAGGGTGGAAAGATGATGAACTCTATTTTATCCATGTTGAGTTTTAGAAATCTGTCAAAGAAGAAGGATGACATGGCGGACAGACATTGTGGGATTTTGGTTAGTAGGGAGGAGATATCGGGTCCAGAGAGGTAGATCTGTGTGTCGTCAGCATAGAGGTGATACTGAAAACCGTGAGACTCTATGAGCTGTCCCAGGCCAAAGGTGTAGATGGAGAAGAGCAGAGGTCCTAGAACTGAACCTTGGGGGACACCGACAGATAGGGGGCGAGATGAGGAGGTGGTGCGTGAGTGGGAGACGCTGAATGTCCTGTCTGTTAAGTATGAGGAGATCCAAAATAGAGCCAAGTCCGTGATGCCAAGAGATGAGAGAATCTGGAGTAAGAGGGAATGGTCCACTGTGTCAAAGGCAGATCACAGGTCCAGAAGGAAGAGGATGGAGTAGTGTCACTTGGACTTGGCATTTAGTAGGTCGTTGGTGACTTTGGTCAGGGCAGTTTCAGTCGAGTGATGCGGTCGGAAGCCAGATTGCAGGCGGTCGAAGAGGGAGCAGAAGGAGAGGTGGGAGGACAGTTCAAGGTGGACATGTCGTTCTAGTAGTTTTGAGGCAAAGGGGAGGAGTGATATGGGGCGGTTGCAAGTCAGAGAGGAAGGGTCAAGGGTGGGCTTTTTGAGGATGGCTGTGATTGCGGCATGTTTGAAACATGAGGGGAAGACACCGGTTGTTAGTGACAGATTGAAGAGGTGGGTTAGGGTTGGGATGAAGACTGTGGTAAGGTTAGTGATAAGGTGGGATGGGATTGGGTCAAGTTCGCAGGTGGTGAGGTGTGATTTGGAGAGTAAAGAGGAGACTTGACCTTCTGTAATGGTGGAGAAGTGGGGTTTGGAGGAGGAGGGATGAATAGATATGAGGAGGGGTTGTGTGGACTTTAGGCAAAAGTTTTGTCTGATGGTGTCAATCTTCTGTTTGAAGAATGAGGCAAAGTTGTCGGCTGAGATGAGAGAAGAGGGAGGAGGTGCTGGGGGACGAAGGAGAGAGTTGAAAGTGTTAAATAGCTGTTTAGGGTTGTGAGATATCAGAGATGAGAAGTAGGTTTGTTTTGCTGTAGTGATTGCGGACTTGAAATTAGTGAGGGATTGCTTGAATGCGATGAAGTGCTCGATGGAGTGAGACCTTTTCCATTTCCGCTCCGCAACCCTGGAGGCCCGGCGCAGTTCTTTAGTAAGTTTAGTGTGCCAGGAAGACCATTGAGTGAGTCCGAAGGAGGAAGTGAGAGATAGGAACTTAAAGACAGACGAGTGGGAAGTGTTAATGGGGATGTTGAAGTCACCCATTATAATAGTGGGGATGTCAGTGGAGAGGAAGTGAAGCAGCCAGTTGGTATAGTGGTCTAAGAAGGTGGTGGCTTGCTCTGGGGGTCGGTAAACGATGGCCAGTTGGAGGTTGGAGGGGGAATAGATGCTCACACAGTGCACCTCAAAAGAGGGGAGTGTAACGGAGGGTGGCAGTGGGATTGTTTGCCATTGGGTCGGGGGGTGTGGGAAAGGTGGAATCCGCCATATGAAAGTGCAGCTGGGGAGGCAGTGTCAGAGGGGGTGAGCCAGGTTTCAGTGATGGCGAGGAAGGAAAGTTTGTTTGTAATGAAAAGATCGTGTATGAAGGAAAGTTTGTTGCAGCAGAGCGAGCGTCTCATAGAGCTCCTGTAAGAGCAACTAAGGGAGTGGGGATTGGTTGGATGGGTATGAGTTTAGAAGGGTTGCGACAGTTTGTGGAAGGTCGTGGAGAGGAGGAAGAAGTAACTGTGGGGATATGGCGAGGAGGACCAGGATTTGGAGAGATATCTCCAGCAGTGAGGAGGAGCAGAATAAGTGTTAGCAGGTGGGAGCAAGAGAGAGCATGAGGTGGCTGTCTGTGTTTGGAGATCCAGGATTGAATGTTTAGGAATAATTTGGAGGAGGAGGTGAGATGAATGGGGAGGATGGAGGGAGAGATGAAGAGTTTCTTACTAGGTGTAGGGATATGAGGGGTTACTAGAAAGTGGAGGACTATAGAGGAAAAAGTGAGAGCTAACAGAAACATAGTTAAAAGAGAGTAAGTGGTCAAAGTGTTGGTTACCTGACTCCTGCCCTGACTAACTGCCTCTGAAATAACTGCCACTTATCTCCGAAGCCACTTTGCACAAGAAGACGCGTGCACCCCTTACAGAGCTTCTAAATATATAGGGCACATTAAACTATCAGGTGAAGGGCATTGTGGGAGCTGCATATGGCTAAATTATCAGCGGGTCGTCTCACCAGGAGATGGCTGGGTGATCAAACACAGAGCTAGGACTCTGCAGTTTAGCACCTCTAAAAATCAGATAAGATCTATAGTGGGGAAGGGACAGACATATGTGGGTATTGAATGGAGTGGGACAGATAAAGCAGAGAAGTTATGCAGAGAATGTACCAGTGAGGTGAATCAGCAAAGCAGAGCATTAGATTACAGCAGACACTCAAGCAGAGAACGTATGCAGAGCATGTACCAGTGAGGTGAATCAGCAAAGCAGAGCATTAGATTACAGCAGACACAGCAAGCAGAGAAGATATGCAGAGAATGTACCAGTGAGGTTATTCCACTGCGACCTCCACCACTCTTCCAAGGGGCATTGATATTGTATTTTTATTCCACTGCGACCTCCGCCACTCTTCCAAAGGGCATTGATATTGTCTTTAATTCCACTGTAACTTCCACCACTGTTCTAAGGGGCATTAATACCGTCTTGTTAAGCTACTGTAACCTGCACGTCTCTTCCACAGGGCATTGTTATTGTCTTTTTATTCCACTGCGACCTCCACCACTCTGCCAAGGGGCATTAAAACCGTCTTGTTAAGCTACTGTGATGTCCACGTCTCTTCGACGGGGCATTGATATTGTCTTTTTATTCCACTGTAACCTCCACCACTTTTCCAAGAGGCATTGATATTGTCTTTTTATTCCACTGTAACCTCCACCACTTTTTCAAGGGGCATTGATAATGTCTTTTTATTCCACTGCGACCTCCACCACTCTTCCAAGGTTCATTGATATTGTCTTTTTAATCCACTGCGACCTCCTCCACTCTTCCAAGAGGCATTAAAACCTTCTTGTTAAGCTACTGTAACCTCCACGTCTCTTGAAAGGGGCACTAAAATCGTTTGTTTAAACCACTCTGTACTCCACATCTCTTCCAAGGGGCATTGACAATGTCTTTTTATTCCATTGTAACCTTCTGCACTCTTCCAAGTGCATTGATATTGTCTTTTTATTCCTCTGCGACGTCCACGACTCTTCCAATGGGCATTAAAACCGTCTTGTTAAGCTACTGTGACCTCTAAGTTTCTTACACATAGCATTTATATTGTCTTTTTATTCCACTGTAACCTCCAACACACTTCCAAGGGGCATTGATATTGTCTTTTTAATCCACTGCGACCTCCATTACTCTTTCAAGAAGCATTGAAACCGTCTTGTTAAGCTACTGTGACCTCCACGTATATTCCACGGTGCATTAAAACTTTCTGCTTAAACCACTATGAACTCCACAGCTCTTCCAAGGGGCATTGATATTGTCTTTTTATTCCACTCTAACCTGCACCACTCTTCCAAGGGGCATTGATATTGTCTTTTTATTTTACTGCTACCTCCACCACTCTTCCAAGGGGCATTAATATTGTCTTTTTATTCCACTGTGACCTCCACGTCTCTTCCAAGGGGCATTGATATTGTCTTTTTATTTAATTGGAACCTCCACCACTCTTCCAAGGGGCATTGATATTGTCTTTTTATTCCACTGTAACCTCCACCACTCTTCCAAGGGGCATTGATATTGTCTTTTTATTCCACTGTAACCTCCACCACTCTTCCAAGGGGCATTGATATTATCTTTTTAACCCACTGAGACCTCTACCACTACTCCAAGGGGCTTTAAAACAGTCTTGATAAGCTTCTGTGACCTCCACGTCTCTTCCAAGGGGCATTAAAAGCGCATGGTTAAACCACTCTGAACTCCACAGCTCTTCCAAAAGGCATTGATATTGTCTTTTTAATCAACTGTAACCTCCACCACTCTACCAACGGGCATTGATATTGTCCTTTTTTTCCACTGCGACCTCCATCAATCTTCCAAGGGTATTTGATAGTCTTTTTAATCCACTGCGACCTCCACCACTCTTCCAAGGGGCATTAAAGCCGTCTTGTTAAGCTACTGTGACCTCCACCACTCTTCCAAGGGACATTGATATTGTCTTTTTATTCCACTGCGACCTTCACCCCTCTTCCAAAGAAAATTGATATTGTCTTTTTTTCCACTGTTACCTCCACCACTCTTCTAAGGGGCATTGATATTTTCTTTTTATTCCACTGCGACCTCCACCACTCTTCCAAGGGGCATCGATAATGTCTTTTTAATCCACTGCGACCTCCACCACTCTTCCAAGGGGCATTAAAACCGTCTTGTTAAGCTACTGTGACATGCACGTCTCTTCCAAGGGGCATTAAAACCGTCAATTTAAACCACTCTGAACTCCACAGCTCTTGCAAGAGGCATTGATATTGTCTTTTTATTCCACTGTAAACTCCACCACTCTTCCAAGGGGCATTGATTTTGTCTTTTTAATCCACTGCGACCTCCATCTCTCTTCCAAGAAGCATTAAAACCATCTTGTTTAGCTACTGTGACCTCCACGTCTATTCCACGGTGCCTTAACACCTTCTGGTTAAACCACTGTGAACTCCACAGCTCTTCCAAGGGGCATTGATATTGTCTTTTTATTCCACTGTAAGCTCCACTACTCTTCCAAGGGGCATTGATAATGTCTTTTTATTTTACTGCGACCTCCACCACTCTTCCAAGGGGAATTAATATTGTCTTTTTATTCCACTGCGACCTCCTCCACTGTTCCAACGGTCATTGATATTGTCTTTTTATTCCACTGTAACCTCCACCACTCTTCCAAGGGGCACTAAAACCATATTTTTAAGCTACACTGACCTCCACATCTCTTCCACGGGGCATTGATATTGTCTTTAAAATTCCACTGTAACCTCCACCAATCTTCCAAGGGGCATTGATATTGTTTTTTTATTCCCCTGCGACCTCCACCACTCTTCCAAGGGGCATTAAAACCGTCTTGTTATGTTACTATGACCTCCACGTCTCTACCAAGGAGCATTAAAACCGTCTGGTTATACCACTTTGAACTCCATATCTCTTCCAAGGGGCATTATTATTGTCTTTTTATTCCACTGTAAGCTCCATCACTCTTCCAAGGGGCATTCATATTGTCTTTTTAATCCACTGTGACCTCCACCACTCTTCCAAGGCTCATTGATATTGTCTTTTTAATCCACTGCGACCTCCAACACTCTTCCAAGGAGCATTAAAACCGTCTTGTTAAGCTATTGTGACCTCCACATCTCTTCCACGGGGCATTGATATTGTCTTTTTATTTAACTGTAACCTCCACCACTGTTCCATGGGGCATTGATATTGTCTTTTTATTCCACTGTAACCTCCATCACTCTTGCAAGGGGCATTGATGTTGTCTTTTTATTCATCTGTAACCTCCACCACTCTTTCAAGGGGCTATGATATTGTCTTTTTATTCCACTGCGACCTCCAACACTCTGCCAAGGGGCATTCATATTGTCTTTTTAATCCACTGCGACCTCCACCACTCTTCCAAGGCTCATTGATATTGTCTTTTTAATCCACTGCGACCTCCAACACTCTTCCAAGGAGCATTAAAACCGTCTTGTTAAGCTATTGTGACCTCCACATCTCTTCCACGGGGCATTGATATTGTCTTTTTATTTAACTGTAACCTCCACCACTGTTCCATGGGGCATTGATATTGTCTTTTTATTCCACTGTAACCTCCATCACTCTTGCAAGGGGCATTGATGTTGTCTTTTTATTCATCTGTAACCTCCACCACTCTTTCAAGGGGCTATGATATTGTCTTTTTATTCCACTGCGACCTCCAACACTCTGCCAAGGGGCATTCATATTGTCTTTTTAATCCACTGCGACCTCCACCACTCTTCCAAGGGGCATTAAAACGGTCTTTTTAAGCTCCTGTCACCTCCACGTCCCTTCCAAGGGGCATTAAAACCGTCAATTTAAACCACTCTGAACTCCACAGCTCTTGCAAGGGTCATTGCTATTGTCTTTTTATTCCAATGTAACCTCCAGCAATCTTCCAAGGGGCATTGATATTGTCTTTTTATTCCACTGCAATTTCCACCTCTCTTCCAAAGGGCATTAAAACCGTCTTGTTAAGCTACTGTGACCTCCACGTCTCTTTCACGGGGCATTGATATTGTCTTTTTATTCCACTGTAACCTCCACCACTCTTCCAAGGGGCATTGATATTGTCTTTTTATTCCACTGGGACCTTCACCACTCTTCCAAGTGGCATTGATATTGTCTTTTTAATCCACTACGACCTCCACTACTCTTCCAAGGGGCATTAAAACCGCATTGCTAAGCTACTGTGACCCCCACATCTCTTCCAAGGTGTAGTAAAATAGTCAATTTAAACCACTCTGAACTCCACAACTCTTGCAAGAGACATTGATATTGTCTTTTTACTCCACTGAAACCTACAGCACTCTTTCAAGGGGCATTGATATTGTCTTTTTATTCCACTACGAATTCCACCTCTCTCCCAAGGTGCATTAAAAACATCTTGTTTAGCTACTGTAATGTCCATGTCTATTCCACGGGGCACTGATATTGTCTTTTTATTCCACTGTATCCTCCACCACTCTTCCAAGGGGTATTGATATTGTCTTTTTATTTTACTGCGACTTCCACCTCTCTTCTAAGGGGCATTGATATTGTCTTTTTAATCCACTGCGACCTCCACCACTCTTCCAAGAGACATTAAAACAGTCTTGTTAAGCTATTGTGACCTCCACATCTCTTCCAAGGGGCATTAAAACCGTCTGGTTAAACCACTCTGAACTCCACAGCTCTTCCAAGGGGCATTGATATTGTCTTTTTATTCCACTGTAACCTCCACCATTCTTCCAAGGGGTATTGATATTGTCTTTTTAATGCACTGCGACCTCCACCACTCTTCCAAGGGGCATTAAAACCATCTTGTTAGACTACTCTGAACTCCATAGCTCTTTCAAGATCCATTGATATTGTCTTTTTATTTCACTGTAACCTCCACCACTCTTTCAAGGGGCATTGATATTGTCATTTTATTCCACTGCGACCTCCACCACTATTCCAAGGAGCATTAAAACTGTCTTGTTAAGCTACTGTGACCTCCACGTGTCTTCCACGGGGCATTGATATTGTCTTTTTAATCGACTGTGAATTCCACCATTCTTCCAAGGGGCATTAAAACTGTCTTGTTAAGTTAAAGTGACCTCCACATCTCTTCCACTGGGCATTGACGTTGTCTTTAAATACCACTGTAACCTCCATCACTCTACCAAGGAGCATTGATATTGTATTTTTATTCCACTGCGACCTCCACCACTCTTCCAAAGGGCATTGATATTGTCTTTTTAATCCACTGCGACCTCCACCACTCTTCCAAAGGGCATTAAAACCATCTTGTTAAGCTACTGTGACCTCCACGTCTCTTCCACAGGGCATTGATATTGTCTTTTTATTCCACTCTAACCTCCACCACTCTTCCATGTGGCAATAAAACCGTCTTGTTAAGCTACTGTGACCTCCACGTCTCTTCCAAGGGGCCTTTAAACCGTATGGTTAAACCAATCTGAACTCCACAGATCTTCCAAAGGGCATTGATATTGTCTTTTTATTCCACTGTATCCTCCACCACTCTTCCAAGGGGCATTGATATTGTCTTTTTATTCCACTGCGACCTCCACCACTCTTCCAAGGGACATTAAAACCATCTTGTTAAGCTACTGTTACCTCCATGTCTCTTCCACAGGGCATTGATATTGTCTTTTTATTCCACTGGAACCTGAAACACTCTTGCAAGGGGCACTGATATTGTCTTTTTATTCCACTGAGACTTCAATCACTCCTTCAAGGTCATTGACATTGTCTTTTTAATCCACATCGACCTCCACCACTCTTCCAAGGGGCATTAAAACAGTCTTGTTAATCTGCTGTGACCTCCACGTCTCTTCCAAAGGGCATTAAAACCGTCTTGTTAAGCTACTGAGACCTCCATGTCTCTTCCACAGGGCATTGATATTGCCTCTTTATTCCACTGAAACCTCCAACACTCTTCCAAGGGGAATTAATATTGTCTTTTTATTCCACTGAGACTTCAATGACTACATCAAGGAGCATTGACATTGTCTTTTTAATCCACTTCAACCTCCACCACTCTTCCAAGGGGCATTAAAACAATCTTGTTAATCTACTGTGACCTCCACGTCTATTCCAAGGGGCATTAAAAAAGTCAATTTAAACCACTCTCAACTCCACAGCTCTTGCAAGGGGCTTTGATATTGTTTTTTATTCCACTGTGACCTCCAGCACTCTTCCAAGGGGCATTGATATTGTCTTTTTATTCCACTGCGACTTTCACCTCTCTTCCAAGGGACATTAAAACCGACTTGTTAAGCTACTGTGACATCCACGTCTCTTTCACGGGGCATTGATATTGTCTTTCTATTCCACTGTAAACTCCACCACTCTTCCAAGGGGCATTGATATTGTCTTTTTATTCCACTGCCACCTCCACCACACTTCCAAGGGGCATTGATATTGTATTTTTAATCAACTGCGACCTCCACCATTTTTCCAAGGGTCATTAAAAACGTCTTTTTAAGCTACTGTGACATCCACGTCATTTCCAATGGGCATTAAAACCGTCTGGTTTAACTACTATAAACTCCACTGCTCTTCCAAGGTCCATTGATATTGTCTTTTTAATCCACTTTTACCTCCACCACTCTTCCAAGGGGCATTGATATTGTTTTTTTATTCCACTGCAACCTCCACTACTCTTCCAAGGGGCATTGATATTGTCTTTTTATTCCTCTGAGACCTCCACCACTCTTCTAAGGGGCATTTATATTGTCTTTTTAATCAACTGCGACCTCCACCACTCTTCCAAGGGCCATTAAAACCGTGCTGTTAAGCTACTTTGACCTCCACGTCAATTCCACGGGGCATTGATATTGCCTTTTTATTCCACTGTATCCTCCACCACTCTTCCAGGGGGCATTGATATTGTCTTTTTAATCAACTGTGACCTTCACCACTCTTCCAAGGGGCATTAAAACCATCTTGTTAAGCTACTTTGACCTCCACGTCTCTTCCACGGGGCATTGATATTGTCTTTTTAATCCACTGCGACCACCACCACTTTTCCATGTGACATTAAAACCGTCTTGTTAAGCTACTGTGACCTCCACTTATCTTCCAAGGGGCATTAAAGCTGTCAATTTAAACCACTCTGAACTCCACAGCTCTGGCAAGAGGCATTGATATTGTCTTTTAATTCCACTGTAATCTCCAGCACTCTTCCAAGGGGCATTGATATTGTCTTTTCATTCCACTGCGACTTCCACCACTCTTCCAAGGGGCATTAAAACCATCTTGTTAAGCTCCTGTGACCTCCACGTCTCTACCAAGGGGCATTAAAAACGTCAATTTAAACCAATTTGAACTCCACAGCTCTTGCAAGAGGCATTGATATTGTCTTTTTATTCCACTGTCACCTCCACCACTCTTCCAAGCGGCATTGATTTTGTCTTTTTAATCCACTGCGACCTCCATCACTCTGCCAAGAAGCATTAAAACCATCTTGTTTAGCTACTGTGACCTCCACGTCTATTCCACGGTGCCTTAAAACCTTCTGGTTAAACCACTGTAAACCCCATAGCTCTTCCAAGGGGCTTTGATATTGTCTTTTTATTTTACTGCGACCTCAACCACTCTGCCAAGGGGCATTATTATTGTCTTTTTATTCCACTGCGACCTCCACCACTGTTCCAAGGGTCATTGATATTGTCTTTTTATTCCAATGTAACCTCCACCACTCTTCCAAGGGGCATTGATATTGTCTTTTTATTCCACTGAGACCTCCACCTCTCTTCCAAGGGGCATTAAAACCATCTTGTTAAGCTACTGTGACCTCCAAGTCTCTTCCACGAGGCATTGATATTGTCTTTTTATTCCACTGCGACCACCACATCTCTTCCAAGGGGAATTGATATTGTCTTTTTATTCCACTGCGACCTCCACCACTCTTCTAAGGGCCATTGTTATTGTCTTTTTATTCCACTGCGACCTCCACCACTCTGCCAAGGAGCATTAAAACCGTCTTGTTAAGCTACTGTGATGTTCACGTCTCTTCCTCGGGGCATTGATATTGTCTTTTTATGCCACTGTAACCTCCACCACTCTTCCAAGAGGCATTGACATTGCCTTTTTATTCCACTGTAACCTCCACCACTCTTACAGGGGGCATTGATATTGTCTTTTTATTCCAGTGTGACCTCCACCACTCTTCCCAGGTTCAATGATATTGTCTTTTAATCCACTGCGACCTCCACCACTCTTCCAAGGGACATTAAAACCGTCTTGTTAAGCTACTGTGACCTCCATGTCTCTTCCAAGGGGCACTGAAACCTTTTGGTTAAACCACTCTGTACTCCACATCTCTTCCAAGGGGCATTTATATTGTCTTTTTATTTCACTGTAACTTCCACCACTCTTTCAAGGCGCATTGATATTTTATTTTTATTCCACTGTGACCTCCACCACTGCTCCAAGGGGCATTAAAACCGTCTTCTTAAGCTACTGTGACCTCCAAGTCTCTTCCAACGGGCATTAAAACCGTCTGATTAAACCGCTCTGAGCTCCACAGCTCTTCCGAGGGGCATTGACAATGTCTTTTTATTCCATTGTAACCTTCTTCACTCTTCTAAGTGTATTGATATTGTCTTTTTAATCAACTGCAACCTCCACCTCTCTTCCAAGGGGCATTAAAACCATCTTGTGAAGCTACTGTGACCTTCACGTCCCTTTCACGGGGCATTGATATTGTTTTTTCATTCCACTGCGACCACCACCACTCTTCCAAGGGGCATTGATATTGTCTTTTTAATCAACTGCGACCTCCACCTCTCTTCCAAGGGGCATTAAAACCATCTTGTGAAGCTACTGTGACCTCCACGTTCCTTTCACGGGGCATTGATATTGTCTTTTTATTCCACTGCGACATTCACCACTCTTCCAAAGGGCATTAATATTGTCTTTTTATTCCACTGTGACCTCCACGTCTCTTCCAAGGGGCATTGATATTGTCTTTTTATTTAATTGGAACCTCCACCACTCTTCCAAGGGGCATTGATATTGTCTTTTTAATCGAATGTAATCTCCACCATTCTTCCAAGGGACATTGATATTGTCTTTTTATTCCACTGTAACCTCCACCACTCTTCCAAGGGGCATTGATATTGCCTTTTTAATCCACTGCGACCTCTACCACTCCTCCAAGGGGCTTTAAAACAGTCTTGATAAGCTTCTGTGACCTCCACTTCTGTTCCAAGGGGCATTAAATCCTCATAGTTAAACCACTCTGAACTCCACAGCTGTTCCAAGAAGCATTGATATTGTCTTTTTGTTCAACTGTAACCTCCATCACTCTTCCAAGTGGCATTGATATTGTCTTTTTTTTCCACTGCGACCTCCACCATTCTTCCAAGGGGCATTAAAACTGTCTTGTTAAGCTTCTGTGACCTCGACGTCCCTTCCATGGGGCATTGATATTGTCTTTTTATTCCAATGCGTCCTCCACCACTCTTCCAAGGGGCATTGATATTGTCTTTTTTATCCACTGCAACCTCCACCACTCTTCCAAAGGACATTGATATTGTCTTTTATTCCACTGCAACCTTCACCCTTCTTCCAGGGAACATTGATATTGTCTTTTTTTTCCACTCTAACCTCCACCACTCTTCTAAGGTGCATTGATATATTCTTTTTATTCCACTGAGACCTCCACCACTCTTCCAAGGGGCATCGATAATGTCTTTTTAATCCACTGCGACCTCCACCACTCTTCCAAGGGGCATTAAAACCGTCTTGTTAAGCTGCTGTGACCTCCACTTCTCTTCCAAGGGGCATTAAAATTGTCAATTTAAACCACTCTGGACTCCTCAGCTCTTGCAAGAGGCATTGCTATTGTTTTTTTATTCCACTGTAACCTCCACCACTCTTCCAAGGGGCACTGATTTTGTCTTTTTAATCCACTGCGACCTCCATCTCTCTTCCAAGAAGCATTAAAACCGTCTTGTTTAGCCACTGTGACCTCCACATCTATTCCACGGTGCCTTAAAACCTTCTGGTTAAACAACTGTGAACTCCACAGCTCTTCCAAGGGGCATTGATATTGTCTTTTAATTCCACTGTAACCTCCACCGCTCTTCCAAGGGGCATTGATATTGTCTTTTTATTTTACTGCGACCTCCACCACTCTACCAAGGGGAATTAATATTGTCTTTTTATTCCACTGCGACCTCCACCAATCTTCCAAGGGTCATTGATATTGTCTTTTTATTCCACTGTTACCTCCACCACTCTTCCAAGGGGCATTGATATTGTCTTTTTATTCCACTGCGACCTCCACCACTCTTTTAAGGGGCATTGATATTGTCTTTTTAATCCACTGCGCCCTCCACCAATCTTCCAAGGGGCATTAAAACAGTTTTGATAAGCTACTGTGACCTCCACGTCTCTTCCAAGGGGCGTTAAAACCGTCTGGTTAAACCACTCTGAACTCCACAGCTCTTACAAGAGGCATTGATATTGTCTTTTTATTCGACTGTAACCTCCACCACTCTTCCAAGGGGCATTTAAACCGTCTTGTTAAGCTACTGTGACCTCCACGTCTCTTCCAAGGGGCATTAAAACCGTCTGGTTAAAACACTCTGAACTCCACAGCTCTTCCAAGAGGGATTGATATTGTCTTTTTATTCCACTGTAACCTCCACCACTCTTCCAAGGGGCATTGATATTGTCTTTTTATTCCACTGTAACCTCCACCACTCTTCCAAGGGGCATTGATATTGTCATTTTATTCTACTGTAACCTCCACCACTCTTCCAAGGGGCATTGATATAGTCATTTTATTCCACTGGGACCTTCACCACTCTTCCAAGTGGCATTGATATTGCCTTTTTAATCCACTGCAACCTCCACCACTCTTCCCAGAGGCATTAAAACCGTTTTGTTAAGCTACTGTGAACTCCACGTCTCTTCCAAGGTACATTAAAACAGTCAATTTAAACCACTCTGAACTTCACAGCTCTTGCAAGAGGCATTGATATTGTATTTTTACTCCACTGTAACCTACAGCACTCTTCCAAGGTCATTGATATTGTCTTTCTAATCAACTGCAACCTCCACCTCTCTTCCAAGGGGCATTAAAACCGTCTTGTGAAGCTACTGTGACCTCCACGTCCCTTTCACGGGGCATTTAAATTGTCTTTTTATTCCACTGCGACCTCCACCACTCTTCCAAGGGGCATTGATATTGTCTTTTTAATCAACTGCGAGCTCCACCTCTCTTCCAAGGGTCATTAAAACCGTCTTGTGAAGCTACTGTGACCTCCACGTCCCTTTCACTGGGCATTGATATTGACTTTTTATTCCACTGCCACCTCCACCACTCATCCAAGGGGCATTGATATTGTCTTTTTAATCCACTGCGACCTCCACCACTCTTCCAAGGGGCATTGATATTGTCTTTTTAATCCACTGTGACCTCCACGTCTCTTCCAAGTGGCATTAAAACCGTCAAATTAAACCACTCTGAACTCCACAGCTCTTCCAAGGAGCACTGGCATTGTCTTTTTATTCCACTGTAACCTCCACCACTCTTCCAAAGGGCATTGACATTGTCTATTTATTCCACTGCGACCTCCACCACTCTTGCAAGGGGCATTAAGAACATCTTGTTAAGCTACAGTGACCTCCACAACTCTTCCATGGGGCTTTGATTTCGTCTTTTCATTCCTCTGCGACCTTTACCACTCTTCCAATGTGCAGTGATATTGTCTTTTTAATCCAGTACAACCTCCACCACTCTTCCAAGGGGCATTAAAGCCATCTTGTTAAACTACTGTCACGTCCATGTCTATTCCACGGGTCATTGATATTGTCTTTTTATTCCACTATATCCTCCACCACTCTTCCAAGTGGCATTGACATTGTCTTTTTATTCCACTGCGACTTCCACCTCTCTTCTAAGGGGCATTTATATTGTCTTTTTAATCCACTGCGACCTCCACCACTCTTCCAAGGGGCATTAAAACAGTCTTTTTAATCTACTGTGACCTCCACGTCTCTTCCAAGGGGCATTAAAACCGTCTGGTTAAACCACTCTGAACTCCACCACTCTTACAAGGGGCATTGATATTGTCTTTTTATTCCACTGCCAACTCCACCACTCTTCCAAGGGGCATTGATATTGTCTTTTTAATCCATTTCGACCTCCATCACTTTTCCAAGGGGCATTAAAAACATCTTTTTAAGCTACTGTGACCTCCACGTGACTTCCAGTGGGCATTAAAACCGTCTGGTTTAACTACTCTAAACTCCACTGCTCTTCCAATGGGCATTGATATTGTCTTTTTAATCCACTGTTACCTCCACCACTCTTCCAAGGGGCATTGATATTGTTTTTTTATTCCACTGCGACCTCCACTAATCTGCCAAGGTGCAATGATATTGTCTTTTTATACCACTGCGACCTCCACCACTCTTCCAAGGGCCATTAAAACCGTGTTGTTAAGCTACTGTGACCTCCATGTCTCTTCCCCGGGGCATTGATATTGCCTTTTTATTCCACTGCAACCTCCACCTCTCTTCCAAGGGGCATTGATATTGTCTTTTTAATCAACTGTGACCTTCACCACTCTTCCAAGGGGCATTAAAACCGTCTTGTTAAGCTACTGTGACCTCCACGTCTCTTCCACGGGGCATTAATATTGTCTTTTTTTTCCACTGTAACCTCCACCACTCTTCCAAGAGGCATTGAAACTGTCTTTTTATTATACTACGACATCCACCACTCTTCTTCGGGGCATTGATATTGTCTTTTTTAATCCACTGCGACCTCCACCACTTTTCCATGTGGCATTAAAACCGTCTTATTAAGCTACTGTGACCTCCACTTCTCTTCCAAGGGGCATTAAAGCCGTCAATTTAAACCACTCTGAACTCCACAGCTCTTGCAAGAGGCATTGATATTGTCTTTTTATTCCATTGTAATCTCCAGCAGTCTTCCAAGGGGCATTGATATTGTCTTTTCATTCCATTTCGACTTCCACCACTCTCCCAAGGGGCATTAAAACCATCTTGTTAAGCTGCTGTAACCTCCATGACTCTTCCAAGGGGCATTGATATTGTCTTTTTATTCCAATGTAACCGTCACCAATCTTCTAAGGGGCAGTGATATTGTCTTTTTAAACCACTGCGACCTTCACCACTCTTCCAAGGGGCATTAAAACAGTCTTGATAAGCTACTGTGACCTCTACGTCTCTTACAAGGGGCAATAAAACCGTCTGGTTAAATCACTCTGTACTCCACAGTTCTTCCAAGGAGCATTGATATTGTCGTTTTATTCGACTGTATCCTCCCCCACTCTTCCAAGGGGCATTGATATTGACTTTTTAATCCACTGCGATCTCCACGACTCTTCCAAGTGGCCTTGATATTGTCTTTTTAATCAACTGCAGCCTCCACCTCTCTTCCAAGGTGCATTAAAACCGTCTTGTTAAGCTACTGTGACCTCCTCGTCCCTTCCACGGGGCATTGATATTGTCTTTTTATTCCACTGCGACCTCCACCACTCTTTCAAGGGGCATTGATATTGTATTTTTAATCCACTGCGACCACGACCACTCTTCCAAGGGGCATTGATATTGTCTTTTTAATCCACTGTGACCTCCACGTCTCTTCCAAGGGGCATTAAAACCGTCAATTTAAACCACTCTGAAATCTACAGCTCTTCCAAGGAGCATTGGTATTGTCTATTTATTCCATTCTAACCTCCACCACTCTTCCAAGGGGCATTGACCTTGTCTTTTTATTCCACTGCGACCTCCACCCCTCTTCCAAGCGGCATTAAGACCATCTTGTTAAGCTACAGTGACCTCCACAACTCTTCCACGGGGCATTGATATTGTCTTTTATTCCACGGTAACCTCCAACACTCTTCCAAAGGGCATTAATATTGTCTTTTTAATCCACTGCGACCTCCACCACTATTCCAAGGGCATTAAAACAGTCTTGTTAAGCTACTGTGACCACCACGTCTCTTCCAAGGGGCATTAAAACCGTCTGGTTAAACCACTCTGAACTCCACAGCTCTTCCAAGGGGCAATGATATTGTCTTTTTTTTCCACTGTTACCTCCAAGACTCTGCCAAGGGGCATTGATATTGTCTTTTTAATCCACTGCGACCTCCACCACTCTTCCAAGAGGCACTAAAATCGTCTTGTTAAGCTACTGTCACGTCCATGTCTATTCCACGGGGCATTGATATTGTCTTTTTATTCCACTGCGACTTCAACCTCTCTTCTAAGGTGCATTGATATTGTCTTTTTAATCCACTGCGACCTCCACCATTCTTCCAATAGGCATTAAAACAGTCTTGTTAAGCTACTGTGACCTCCACATTTCTTCAATGGGCATTAAAACCGTCTGGTTAAACCACTCTGAACTCCTCAGCTCATCCAAGGGGCATTGATATTGTCTTTTTATTCCACTGTAACCTCCACCATTCTTCCAAGGGGTATTGATATTGTCTTTTTAATGCACTGCGACCTCCACCACTCTTCCAAGGGGAATTAAAACCATCTGGTGAAACCACTCTGAACTCCGTAACTCTTTCAAGAGGCATTGATATTGTCTTTTTATTTCACTATAACCTCCACCACTCTTCCAAGGGGCATTGATATTGTCTTTTTAATCCCCTGTTACCTCCACCACTCTTCCAAGGGGCATTGATATTGTTTTTTATTCCACTGCGACCTCCACCACTCTTCCAAGGGGCATTAAAACTGTCTTGTTAAGCTGCTGTTGCCTCCATGTCTATTCCACGGGGCATTGATATTGTCTTTTTATTCCACTGTATCCTCCACCACTCATCAAAGGGGCATTGATTTTGCCTTTTTAATCCACTGCGACCTCCATCACTCTTCCAAGAAGCATTGAAAACGTCTTGTTTAGCTACTGTGACCTCCACGTCTATTCCACGGTGCCTTAAAACCTTGTGGTTAAACCACTGTGAACTCCACAGCTCTTCCAAGGGGCATTGATATTGTCTTTTTATTCCACTGTAACCTCCATCTCTCTTCCCAGGGCATTGATATTGTCTTTTTATTTTACTGCGACCTCCACCACTCTTCCAATGGGCATTAATATTGTCTTTTTATTCCACTGCGACCTCCACCACTCTTCCAAGGGTCATTGATATTGTCTTTTTATTCCACTGTAACCTCCACCACTATTCCAAGGGGCATTGATATTGTCTTTTTAATCCACTGCGACTTCCACCTCTCTTCTAAGGGGCATTAAAACCATCTTGTTAAGCTACTGTGACCTCCAAGTCTCTTCCACGAGGCATTGATATTGTCTTTTTATTCCACTGCGACCTCCACATCTCTTCCAAGGGGAATTGATATTGTCTTTTTATACCACTGCGAACTCCACCACTCGTCTAAGGGGCATTGATATTTTCTTTTTAATCCACTGCGACCTCCACCACTCTTCCAAGGGGCATTAAAACAGTCTTGATAAGCTACTGTGACCTCCTCCTTTCTTCCAAGGGGCATTAAAACCTTCTTCTTAAACACTCTGAACTCCACGTCCCTTCCACGGGGCATTGATATTGTCTTTTTATTCCACTGCGAACTCCACCACTCTACCAAGGGGCATTGATATTGTCTTTTCAATCCAATGCGACCTCCACCACTCTTCCAAGGGGCATTAATATTGTCTTTTTAATCCACTGTGACCACCACGTCTCTTTCAAGGGGCATTAAAACCGTCAATTTAAACCACTCTGAACTGCACAGTTCTTATAAGGAGCACTGGTATTGTCTTTTTATTCCACTCTAACCTCCACCACTCTTAAAAGGGGCATTGACATTGTCTATTTATTCCACTGCGACCTACACCACTCTTCCAAGGGGCATTAAGACCATCTTGTTAAGCTACAGTGATCTCCGCAACTCTTCCATGGGGCATTGATGTTTTCTTTTTATTCCACTGTAACCTCCACCACTCTTCCAAGGGGCATTGATTTTGTCTTTTTATTCCACAGCGACCTCTACCACTCTTCCAATGGGCATTGATATTGTTTTTTAATCCACTGCAACCTCCACCACTGTTCCAAGGGGCTTTAAAGCTGTCTTGCTAAGCTACTGTCATGTCCATGTCTATTACACTGGGCATTGATTTTGTCTTTTTATTCCACTGTAACCTCCACCACTCTTCCAAGTGGCATTGACATTGTCTTTTTATTCCACTGTGACTTCCACCTCTCTTCTAAGGGGCATTGATATTGTCTTTTTAATCCACTGCGACCTCCACCACTCTTCCAAGGGGCATTAAAACCGTCTTGTTAAGCTACTGTGACCTCCACGTCTCTTCCACGGGGCATTGAAATAGTCTTTTTATTCCACTACGCCCTCCACCACTTTTCCAAGGGCCATTGATAATGTCTTTTTATTCCACTGCGACCTCCACCACTCTTACAAGGCTCATTGATATTGTCTTTATAATCCACTGCGACCTCCACCACTCTTCCAAGGGGCATTAAAAGCGTCTTGTTAAGCTATTGTGACCTCCACATCTCTTCCACGGGGCATTGATATTGTCTTTTTATTTAACTGTAACCTCCACCACTGTTCCAAGGGGCATTGACATTGTCTTTTTATTCAACTGTAACCTCCACCACTCTTCCAAGGGGCATTGATATTGTCTTTTTATTCCACTGCGACCTCTACTACTCTTCCAAGCGGCATTCATATTGTCTTTTTATTCCACTGCGACCTCCACCACTCTTCCAAGGGGCATTAAAACCATATTGTTAAGCTTCTGTGACCTCCATGTCTCTTCCAAGGTGCATTAAAACCGTCAATTTAAACCACTCTTAGCTCCACAGCTCTTGCAAGAGGCACTGATATTGTCTTTTTACTCCACTGTATCCTACAGCACTCTTTCAAGGGGCATTGATATTGTCTTTTTATTCCACTACGACCTCCACCACTCTCCCAAGGTGCATTAAAAACATCTTGTTTAGCTACTGTAACGTCCATGTCTATTCCACTGGGCATTGATATTGTCTTTTTTATCCTCTGTCTCCTCCACCACTCTTCCAACGGGTATTGATAATGTCTTTTTATTCCACTGGGATTTCCACCTCTCTTCTTAGGGGCATTGATATTTTCTTTTTAATCCACTGAGACCTCCACCACTCTTCCAAGAGGCCTTAAAACAGTCTTGTTAAGCTACTGTGACCTCCACATCTCTTCCAAGGGGCATTAAAACTGTCTGGTTAAACCAGTCTGAACTCCACAGCTCTTCCAAGGGGCATTGATATTGTCTTTTTATTCCACTGTAGCCTCCACCATTCTTCCAATGGGTATTGATATTGTCTTTTTAATGCACTGCGACCTCCACCACTCTTCCAAGGGGCATTAAAACCATCTGGTTAAACCACTCTGAACTCCATAGCTCTTTCAATAGTCATTGAAATTGTCTTTTTATTTCACTGTAACCTCCACCACTCTTTCAAGGGGCATTGATATTGTCTTTTTAATCCATTGTGACCTCCATCACTTTTCCAAGGGTCTTTAAAACCGTCTTGTTAATTTACTGTGACATCAACGTCTCTTCCAAGGGGCAATAAAACCATCTGGTTAAACCACTCTGAACTCCACAGCTCTTCCAAGGGGCTTTGACAATGTCTTTTTATTCCATTGTAACCTTCAGTACTCTTCCAAGTGCATTGATATTGTCTTTTTATTCCTCTGCAACGTCCACGACTCTTCCAAGGGGCATTAAAAAAGTCTTGTTAAGCTACTGTGACCTCCAAGTTTCTTGCACAGGGCATTGATATTCTCTTTTTATTCCACTGTAAACTCCACCACTCTTCCAAGAGGCATTGATATTGTCTTTTTATTCCACTGTAACCTCCACCAATCTTCCAAGGGGCATTGATATTTTCCTTTTATTCTACTGCAACCGCCACCACTCTTCTAAGGGGCATTGATATTGTCTTTTAAATCCACAACGATCTCCACCACTCTTCCAAGGGGCAATAAAACAGTCTTGTTAAGCTACTGTGACCTCCTCGTCTCTTCCAAGGGGCATTTAAACCGTCTTGTTAAACACTCTGAACTCCACAGCTCTTACAAGAGGCATTGATATTGTCTTTTTTTTCGACTGTAACATCCACCACTCTTCCAGGCTGCATTGATATTGTCTTTTTACTCCACTGCGACCTCCACCACTCTTCCAAGGGGCATTGATATTGTCTTTTTAATCAACTGCGACCTCCACCTCTCTTCCAAGGGGCATTAAAACCGTCTTGTGAAGCTACTGTGACCTCCACGTCCCTTCCACGGGGCATTGATATTGTCTTTTTATTCCACTGCGACCTCCACCACTCTTCCAAGTGGCATTGATATTGTATTTTTAATCCACTGCGACCTCCAGCACTCTTCCAAGGGGCATTGATATTGTCTTTTTAATCCACTGTGACCTCCATGTCTCTTCCAAGGGGCATTAAAACCTTCAATTTAATCCACTCTGAACTCCACAGCTCTTCCAAGGAGCACTGGTATTGTCTTTTTATTCCACTCTAACCTCCACCACTCTTACAAGGGGCATTGACATTGTCTATTTATTCCACTGCGACCTCCACCACTCTTCCAAGGGGCATTAAGACCATCTTGTTAAGCTACAGTGACTTCCACAACTCTTCCATGGGGCATTGATATTGTCTTTTTATTCCACTGTAACCTCCACCACTCTTCCAAGGGGCTATGATTTTGTCTCTTTATTCCACTGCGACCTCTACCACTCTTCCAATGGGCATTGATATTGTCTTTTTAATCCACTGCAACCTCCACCACTCTTCCAAGGGGCATTAAGCCGTCTTGTTAAGCTACTGTCACGTCCATGTCTATTCTACGGGGCATTGATATTGTATTTTTATTCCCCTGTAACCTCCACCACTCTTCCAAGTGGCATTGACATTGTCTTTTTATTCCACTGCGACATCCACGTCTCTTCTAAGGGGCATTGATATTGTTTTTTTAATCCACTGCGACCTCCATCACTCTTCCAAGGGGCATTAAAACAGTCTTGTTAAGCTACTGTGACCTCCACATCTCTTCCAAGGGGCATTAAAAACGTCTGGTTAAACCACTCTGAACTCCACATCTCTTCCAAGGGGCATTGATATTGTCTTTTTATTCCACTGCGACCTCCACCACTCATCCAATGGGCATTGTTATTGTCTTTTTAATCCCCTGCAACCTCCACCACTCTTCCAAGGGGCATTAAAACCGTCTTGTTAAGCTACTGTGACCTCCACGTCCCTTCCACGGGGCATTGATATTGTCTTTTAATTCCACTGCAACCTCCACCGCTCTTCCAATGGGCATTGATTTTGTCTTTTTAATTCACTGCGAACTCCACCACTCTTCCAAGGGGCATTAAAACCGTCTTGTTATGCTACTGTGACGTCGACTTCTCTTCCAAGGGGCATTAAAACCATCTGGTTAAACCACTCTGAACTCCACAGCTCTTCCAAGGGGCATTTGTATTGTCTTTTTATTCCACTCTAACCTCCACGACTCTTCCAAGGGGCATTGACATTGCCTTTTTTATTCCACTGCGACCTCCACAACTCTTCCAAGGGGCATTAAAACCATATTGTTAAGCTACAGTGACCTCCACATCTCTTCCATGGGGCATTGATATTGTCTTTTTATTCCACTGCGACCTCCACCAATCTTCCAAGGGGCATTGATGTTGTTTTTTTATTCCACTGCGACCTCCACCACTCTTCCAAGGGGCATTAAAACCGTCTTGTTAAGTTACTGTGACCTCCACATCACTTCCAAGGAGCGTTAAAACTGTCTGGTTATACCACTCTGAACTCAACAGCTCTTCCAAGGGGCATTATTATTGTCTTTTTATTCCACTGTAACCTCCACCACTCTTCCAAGGGGAATTGATATTGTCTTTTTATTCCACTGCGACCTCCGCCAGTCCTCCAAGAGGCATTAAAACCGTCTTGTTAAGCTACTGTGACCTCCACGTCTCTTCCACGGGGCAAAGAAATTGTCTTTTTATTCCACTGTAAACTCCACCACTCGTCCAAGGGGCATTTATATTGTCTTTTTATTCCACTGCGACCTCCACCATTCTTCCAAGGGGCATTAAAACCGTCTTGTTAAGCTACTGTGACCTCCACGTCTCTTCCACGGGGCAAAGAAATTGTCTTTTTATTCCACTGTAAACTCCACCACTCGTCCAAGGGGCATTTATATTGTCTTTTTATTCCACTGCGACCTCCACCATTCTTCCAAGGGGCATTAAAAAAGTCTTGTTAAGCTATTGTGAACTCCACATCTCTTCCACGGGGCATTGATATTGTCTTTTTAGTTAACTGAAACCTCCACCACTGTTCCAAGTGTCATTGATATTGTCTTTTTATTCCACTGTAACCTCCATCACTATTCAAAGGGGCATTGATATTGTCTTTTTATTCAACTGTAACATCCACCACTCTTCCAAGGGGCATTCATATTGTCTTTTTAATCCACTGCTACCTCCACCAGTCTTCCAAGGGGCATTAAAACCATCTTGTTAAGCTACTGTGACCTCCATGTCTCTTCCACAGGGCATTGATATTGTCTTTTTATTCCACTGGAACCTCCAACACTCTTCCAAGGTGCATTGATATTGTCTTTTTATTCCACTGAGACTTCAACCACTCCTTCAATGAGCATTGACATTGTCTTTTTAATCCACTTTGACCTCCACCACTCTTCCAAGGGGCATTAAAACAGTCTTGTTAATCTACTGTGACCTCCACGTCTCTTCCAAGGAGCATTAAAACCATCAATTTAAACCACTCTCAACTCCACAGCTCTTGCAAGGGGCTTTGATAGTGTTTTTTTATTCCACTGTAACCTCCAGCACTCTTAGAAGGGGCATTGATATTGTCTTTTTAATCCACTGCGACTTTCACCTCTCTTGCAAGGGACATTAAAACCATCTTGTTAAGCTACTGTGACATCCACGTCTCTTTCACGGGACATTGATATTGTCTTTTTATTCCACTGTAAACTCCACCACTCTTCCAAGGGTCATTGATATTGTCGTTTTATTCCACTGTTACCTCCACCACTCTTCCAAGGGGCATTAATATTGTCTTTTTATTAAACTGCGACCTTCACCTCTCTTCCAAGTGGCATTAAAACCATCTTGTTAAGCTACTGTGACCTGCAAGTCTCTTCCACGAGGCATTGATATTGTCTTTTTATTCCACTGCGACCTCCACATCTCTTCCAAGGGGAATTGATATTGTCTTTTTATTCCACTGCGACCTCTACCACTCTTCCGAGGGGCATTAAAACAGTCTTCATAAGCTACTGTGACCTCCACGTCTCTTCCAAGGGGCATGAAACCATCTGCTTAAACCACTCTGTACTCCATAGCTCTTCCAAGAGACATTGATATTGTCTTTTTATTCGACTGTATCCTCCACCACTCTTCCAAGGGGCATTGATATTGTCTCTGTTTTCCACTGCGATCTCCACCACTCTGAACTCCACAGCTCTTCCTAGGGGATTTTTGTATTGTCTTTTTATTCCACTCTAACCTCCACCACTCTTCCAAGGGGCATTAAAACAGTCTTGTTAATCTACTGTGACCTCCACGTCTCTTCCAAGGGGCATTAAAACCGTCAATTTAAACCACTCTCAACTCCACAGCTCTTGCAAGGGGCTTTGATAGTGTTTTTTTATTCCACTGTAACCTCCAGCACTCTTAGAAGGGGCATTGATATTGTCTTTTTAATCCACTGCGACTTTCACCTCTCTTCCAAGGGACATTAAAACCATCTTGTTAAGCTACTGTGACATCCACGTCTCTTTCACGGGGCATTGATATTGTCTTTTTATTCCACTGTAAACTCCACCACTCTTCCAAGGGGCCTTGATCTTGTCTTTTTATTCCACTGCCAAATCCACAACTCTTCCAAGGGGCATTGATTTTGTCTTTTTAATCCACTGCGACCTCCACCACTTTTCCAAGGGGCATTAAAAACATCTTTTTAAGCTACTGTGACCTCCACGTCACTTCCAATGGGCATTAAAACCGTCTGGTTTAACTTCTCTGAACTCCACTGCTCTTCCAAGGAGCATTGATATTGTCTTTTTAATCCACTGTTACCTTCACCACTCTTCCAAGGGGCATTGATATTGTTTTTTTTATTCCACTGCGACCTCCACTACTCTTCCAAGGGGCATTGATATTGTCTTTTTATTTCACTGCGACCTCCACCACTCTTCTAAGGGGCATTTAAATTGTCTTTTTAATCCTCTGCGACCTCCACCACTATTCCAAGGGCCATTGAAACCGTGTTGTTAAGCTACTTTGACCTCCAGGTCAATTCCACAGGGCATTAAAACCGTCAATTTAAACCACTCTGAACTCCACAGCTCTTGCAAGAGGCATTGATATTGTCTTTTTATTCCACTGTAACCTCCACTACTCTTCCAAGTGGCATTGATTTTGTCTTTTTAATCCACTGCGACCTCCATCACTCTTCCAAGAAAGAAAAGTGATGAGGGGGCTAAGGAAAATGAAAAAGTGAGATTCATCACCAATTATCATTCCCAATTCTCTAAGATGAGACAGATACTGTCTAGATCTTGGCACATCCTGAGAGCTGACAGTATCATCTCCAAGTTTATTCCAGAGAAGCCATTGATCACAATTAGACGGTCAAGAAATTTGCGGGACCATTTCGTTCACTCACATTATGAGGGGTCGGAAGTGGCTTCATTTCTGGACACTCAGAGGAGGAGGAATGGATGTACTCCATGTGGCCGGTGCGTCGCGTGCCCGAATGTGGAACGTTGTGACACGTTCTTTGGATCGGATAGATCTAAAGTGTATAAGATCAATAAATTTATCACCTGTACTACCAAACATGTCATATACTTTGCCACATGCCCATGTGGGCTTATATACGTGGGTATGACTACCCGTCAGTTTAAGGTGCGGGTCCGTGAGCACGTTCTGGGCATTATTGCGGCGGCCGACCACGTGGACGCATCCACCCTCAAAACCCTGCCCCACCATTTTAAGACCCATCACAATTGTGACTCATCAGTACTCCAGGTTAGGGGTATCGATTGTATAACACCTAATATTCGGGGTGGGAGGATGGGCCAAAAATTGGCTCAAATAGAATCCCGTTGGATCTGGACCCTAGGTACACTACAACCGAAGGGTCTGAACGAGAGCATTAGTTATTCCCCCTTTCTCTAAAACCCATATTATATATTAAAATCTGGATATAAGTATCTCAATGCGAGTGGCCCTCTACAACCTAGGTTCATTTTTTATCTTGTATATGTCTATTAAGTGTACATATTGATTTTATCTCCTTTTGCATTTATCAGGATCTCTCTATGTATCTTTGGTCGTCTCTTTTCGTTGACAACGGGGTGATTGTCATTGGGGAGCGAGGATCGCTCAGATGTGGTGTCACATTGGATCCAGACACAACGACGAGGGAGTGTTGACTACAAGTCGATGCGAGGGACATCAAAACATTATAGCTAAGAAGACTGTGTGCGCATATTGAGGTCCTATCAGTGCAGTATTGGGGACACTATTTGATCGCACTATGTTTTTGTGGATTTGTTGAAATTTGTATCTGTCTTCGCCCCTATATTGACTTCCATAAGATGCACCTGATATACGTTGTGTGGGATACATTAAGTCTGGTGCAATATACGGCAGGCATGGGCTGGTGGGTGGATTGTATAGGTATATATATTTATTTTTAGTGTATGTATCTTTATTATCTTTAATATGTGTACTATATACACTGTAGTTCTCCCCGGGGGGGATACTAAGGTTGACTCTGATTGTGGACATTATATATATATATGTATGTGTGTTAGGGGGACACCGTGTCGGATATGGAATATGCCCCGACTAATTGGTTTCCTTTTGGTGACCCCCAGAACATACATACAAGAAGTGAATGTATCCTCGGTATATATATGTATGTGATATGTGGGTAATGTGCCCCAATTAATTAGCTTCTTTGTGGAGTCATCCATAATATATATGTGGAGGGTGGATATAACTTTTGTATATTTTTGTATATGTTTGTATAATTATATGTAGCTGTGTTCTCCTAGGTGTACCCTGAGGAGGATATGCCTGGCATCATGATGCATTAGACATGAAATATGGAATATATGCATCTGATCTATATACTTTTTCCCCCCTCCACATTGGAACAATAAAGAGAGGAGAGAGAAAGATATATATATATATATCCTGCCCTACTGTGCGTGGTACTTATCGTGGTCTTCTGCCCAGAATCTGTTATCCTCACATGTGGCACACTCCCCCTCCCCCTCCCTCTCTCCTCCCCCCCTCCCCTTTCCTCTGTTGTCCTTGCTATATGTCTTGTTATATGAATTGTTATATGTTATTCTGGTGTCTACTGTCTATATGTTATTCTGCTGTTTACTTTTTCTATGTGTATATGAGATGATATCCACGATATATACTTGCATAGATGGAGGACAATGTGTTGCGTGCATACAGGTGGGCGGGGGTGCCGGTCGGCCTCTGGTCTCACAGTGGCCTCGGCGTTGGGACTTAGCTCCGCCCTACCCGATGTCATGTGATGCGGAGGCCCGCTAGCGTCCTCATCACCATGACGACGCACGCATCACTTCCTGTTTTACGGCACCTTCGGTGCCAATATAAACAAGCAATGGAGGTAGAATGAACACGCCCCCTGACGAAGGGAACAACCGAAATGCGCGTCGGGGCGCCTCTCTCACATGTGCCTCCCTTTAATGGACCCCTAGCAGCTTTACTGCCCTCTGTGGATCGTATGTGGATACTGGAGAGTTGCGGTAAGCATACAGCGGGGACATCTATGCTCCCTGTATTTATCTAGCGCACCGCACGTGACAAATAGTAGTAGTAAATAGGAGTGTGACATGGTGGATGATTCATACATGTATCCACTATACATCAGTGAGGGTAGTCAGCCTATATAGTATTCACTTCAATGCTGCACTTGTAATCTACACATCAGAATGATGTAATAAATATAAATATATTGGATCTGTGTTTGCTTTGGATAACTTACATTATGGGTCCTTTATTGGGGCTACATATGGAGAGGGCTGTTGTTGATTTTATTGTCCTTTTTGTATTGCTGCACTGATCTCTGTGTATGTCTGATCTTTTTATCATAATAAACATTGACTATTTTTTGTTATAGAATTGTTGATTCCGTTTTCGCTTCTTTTCTCTGGTAGTTGTTCTCTTCCAAGAAACATTGAAAACGTCTTGTTTAGCTACTGTGACCTCCACGTCTATTCCACGGTGCCTTAAAACCTTGTGGTTAAACCACTGTGAACTCCCCAGCTCTTCCAAGGGGCATTGATATTGTCTTTTTATTCCACTGTAACCTCCATCTCTCTTACCAGGGCATTGATATTGTCTTTTTATTTTACTGCGACCTCCACCACTCTTCCAATGGGCATTAATATTGTCTTTTTATTCCACTGCGACCTCCACCACTCTTCCAAGGGTCATTGATATTGTCTTTTTATTCCACTGTAACCTCCACCACTATTCCAAGGGGCATTGATATTGTTTTTTTAATCCACTGCGACTTCCACCTCTCTTCCAAGGGGCATTAAAACCATCTTGTTAAGCTACTGTGACCTCCAAGTCTCTTCCACGAGGCATTGATATTGTCTTTTTATTCCACTGCGACCTCCACATCTATTCCAAGGGGAATTGATATTGTCTTTTTATACCAGTGCGAACTCCACCACTCGTCTAAGGGGCATTGATATTTTCTTTTTAATCCACTGCGACCTCCACCACTCTTCCAAGGGGCATTAAAACAGTCTTGATAAGCTACTGTGACCTCCTCGTCTCTTCCAAGGGGCATTAAAACCTTCTTCTTAAACACTCTGAACTCCACGTCCCTTCCACGGGGCATTGATATTGTCTTTTTATTCCACTGCGAACTCCACCACTCTACCAAGGGGCATTGATATTGTCTTTTTAATCCAATGCGACCGCCACCACTCTTCCAAGGGGCATTAATATTGTCTTTTTAATCCACTGTGACCACCACGTCTCTTTCAAGGGGCATTAAAACCGTCAATTTAAACCACTCTGAACTGCACAGTTCTTATAAGGAGCACTGGTATTGTCTTTTTATTCCACTGTAACCTCCACCACTCTTCCAAGGGGCATTGATTTTGTCTTTTTATTCCACAGCGACCTCTACCACTCTTCCAATGGGCATTGATATTGTTTTTTAATCCACTGCAACCTCCACCACTCTTCCAAGGGGCTTTAAAGCTGTCTTGCTAAGCTACTGTCACGTCCATGTCTATTCCACTGGGCATTGATTTTGTCTTTTTATTCCACTGTAACCTCCACCACTCTTCCAAGTGGCATTGACATTTTCTTTTTATTCCACTGTGACTTCCACCTCTCTTCTAAGGGGCATTGATATTGTCTTTTTAATCCACTGCGACCTCCACCACTCTTCCAAGGGGCATTAAAACAGCTTTCTTAAGCTACTGTGACCTCCTCATCTCTTCCAAGGGGCATTAAAATCATCTGGTTAAACACTCTGAACTCCACAGCTCTTACCAGAGGCATTGATATTGTCTTTTTATTCGACTGTAACATCCACCACTCTTCCAAGCAGCATTGATGTTGTCTTTTTATTCCACTGCGACCTCCACCACTCTTCCAAGGGGCATTGATATTGTCTTTTTAATCAACTGCTTCCTCCACCTCTCTTCCACGGGGCATTAAAACCGTCTTGTGTAGCTACTGTGACCTCCATGTCTCTTCCACGGGGCATTGATATTGTCTTTTTATTCCACTGCGACCTTCACCACTCTTCCAAGGGGCATTGATATTGTCTTTTTAATCCACTGCGACCTCCACCACTCTTCCAAGGGGCTTTTATATTGTCTTTTTAATCCACTGTGACCTCCACGTCTCTTCCAAGGGAGCATTAAAACCGTCAATTTAAACAACTCTGAACTCCACAGCTCTACCAAGGAGCACTGGTATTGTCTTTTTATTCCACTCTAACCTCCACCACTCTTCCAAGGGGCATTGACATTGTCTATTTATTCCATTGCGACCTCCACCACTCTTCCAAGGGGCATTAAGACCATCTTGTTAAGCTACAGTGACCTCCACAACTCTTCCATGGGGCATTGATATTGTCTTTTTGTTCCACTGTAACCTCCACTACTCTTCCAAGTGGCATTGATTTTGTCTTTTTAATCCACTGCAACCTCCACCACTCTTCCAAGGGGCATTAAAGCCGTCTTGTTAAGCAACTGTCATGTCCATGTCTATTCCATGGGGCATTAATATTGTCTATTTATTCCACTGTAACCTCCACCACTCTTCCAAGTGGCATTGACAATGTCTTTTTATTCCACTGCGACTTCTACCTCTCTTCTAAGGGGCATTGATATTGTCTTTTTAATCCACTGTGACCTCCACCACTCTTCCAAGGGGCATTAAAACAGTCTTGTTAAGCTACTGTGACCTCCACGTCTCTTCCAAGGAGCATTAAAACCGTCTGTTTAAACCAATCTGAACTCCACAGCTCCTCCAAGGGGCATTTATACTATCATTTTATTCCACTGTAACCTCCACCACTCTTCCAAGGGGCATTGATTTTGTCTTTTTATTCCACTGTGACCTCCACCACTCTTCCAATGGGCATTGTTATTGTCTTTTTAATCGCCTACAACCTCCACCACTCTTCCAAGGGGCATTAAAACCGTCTTGTTAAGCTACTGTGACCTCCACGTCCCTTCCACGGGGCATTGATATTGTCTTTTTATTCCACTGCGACCTCCACCACTCTTCCAAGGGGCATTGATATTGTCTTTTTAATCCACTGCGAACTCCACCACTCTTCCAAGGGGCATTAAAAACGTCTTGTTATGCTACTGTGACGTCGACTTCTCTTCCAAGGGGCATTAAAACCATCTGGTTAAACCACTCTGAACTCCACAGCTCTTCCAAGGGGCATTTGTATTAACTTTTTATTCCACTCTAACCTCCACCACTCTTCCAAGGTGTATTGACATTGCCTTTTTATTCCACTGCGACCTCCACCACTGTTCCAAGGGGCATTAAAACCATATTGTTAAGATACAGTGACCTCCACAACTCTTCCATGGGTCACTGATATTGTCTTTTTGTTCCACTGTAACCAATCTTCCAAGGGGCATTGATGTTGTTTTTTATTCCACTGCGAACTCCACCACTCTCCCAAGGGGCATTAAAACCGTCCTGTTAAGTTACTGTGACCTCCATGTCTCTTCCAAGGAGCGTTAAAACCGTCTGGTTATACCACTCTGAAATCCACAGCTCTTCCAAGGGGCATTATTATTGTCTTTTTATTCCACTGTAACCTCCACCACTCTTCCAAGGGGCATTGATATTGTCATTTTATTCCACTGCGACCTCCACCAGTCCTCCAAGAGGCATTAAAACCGTCTTGTTAAGCTACTGTGACCTCCACGTCTCTTCCACGGGGCATTGAAATTGTCTTTTTATTCCACTGTAAACTCCACCACTCGTCCAAGGGGCACTGATATTGTCTTTTTATTCCACTGCAACCTCCACCACTCTTCCAAGGGGCATTGATAATGTCTTTTTATTCCACTGTGACCTCCACCACTCTTCCAACGCTCATTGATATTGTCTTTTTAATCCACTGCGACCTCCTCCACTCTTCCAAGGGGCATTAAAACCGTCTTGCTAAGCTACTGTCACCTCCACGTCCCTTCCAAGGGGCATTAAATCCGTCAATTTAAACCACTCTGATTTCCCCAGCGATTGGAAGGGGTATTGATATTGTCTTTTTATTCCAATGTTACCTCCAGCACTCTTCCAAGGGGCATTGATATTGTCTTTTTATTCCACTGCAACTTCCACCTCTCTTCCAAGGGGCATTAAAATCATCTTGTTAAGCTACTGTGACCTCCACGTCTCTTTCACGGGGCATTGATATTGTCTTTTTATTCCACTGTTACCTCCACCACTCTTCCAAGGGGCATTGATATTGTCTTTTTATTCCACTGGGACCTTCACCACTCTTCCAAGTGACATTGATATTGTCTTTTTAATCCACTGTGACCTCCACCACTCTTCCAAGAGGCATTAAAACAGTCTTGTTAAGCCACTGTGACCTCCACATCTCTTCCAAGGGGCATTAAAACTGTCTGGTTAAACCACTCTGAACTCCGCATCTCTTCCAAGGGGCATTGATAATGTCTTTTTATTCCACTGTAAACTCCACCATTCTTCCAAGGGGTATTGATATTGTCTTTTTAATACACTGCGACCTCCCCCACTCTTTCAAGGGGCATTAAAACCATCTGGTTAAACCACTCTGAACTCCATAGCTCTTTCAAGAGGCATTGATATTGTCTTTTTATTTCACTGTAACCTCCACCACTCTTTCAAGGGGCATTGATATTGTCTTTTTATTCCACTGCGACCTCCACCACTCTTCAAAGGGGCATTCAAACTGTCTTGTTAAGCTACTGTGACCTCCACGTGTCTTCCACGGGGCATTGATATTGTCTTTTTAATCCACTGTGACCTCCTCCACTTTTCCAAGGGGCATTAAAACCGTCTTGTTAAGCTACTGTGACCTCCATGTCTCTTCCACAGGGCATTGATATTGTCTTTTTATTCTGGCTGGAACCTCCAACACTCTTCCAAGGTGCATTGATATTGTCTTTTTAATCCACTGAGACTTCAACCACTCCTTCAAGGAGCATTGACATTGTCTTTTTAATCCACTTCGACCTCCACCACTCTTCCAAGGGGCATTAAAACCGTCAATTTAAACCACTCTCAACTCCACAGCTCTTGAAAGGGGCTTTGATATTGTTTTTTATTTCACTGTAAAGTCCACCACTCTTCCAAGGGGCATTGATATTGTCTTTTTATTCCACTGCCACCTCCACCACTCTTCCAAGGGGCATTGATATTGGCTTTTTAATCCACTGTTACCTCCACCAGTCTTCCAAAGGTTATTGATATTGTTTTTTTATTCCACTGCGATCTAAGCTACTCTTCCAAGGGGCATTGATATTGTCTTTTTATTCCACTGCGACCTCCACCACTCTTCTAAGGGGCATTTATATTGTCTTTTTAATCAACTGAGACCTCCACCACTCTTCCAATGGCCATTAAAACCGTCTTGTTAAGCTACTTTGACCTCCACGTCAATTCCACGGGGCATTAAAACCGTCAATTTAAACCACTCTGAACTCCACAGCTCTTGCAATGGGCATTGATATTGTCTTTTTATTCCAATGTAACCTCCAACACTGTTCCAAGGGGCATTGATATTGTATTTTTATTCCACTGCAACTTCCACCTCTCTTCCAAGGGGCATTAAAACCGTCTTGTTAAGCTACTGTGACCTCCACGTCTTTTTCACGGGGCATTGATATTGTCTTTTAATTCCACTGTAACCTCCACCACTCTTCCAAGCGGCATTGATATTGTCCTTTTATTCCACTGGGACCTTCATCATTCTTCCAAGTGGCATTGATACTGTCTTTTTAATCCACTGCGATCTCCACCACTCTTCCAAGGGGCATTAAAACCGTCAATTTAAACCACTCTGAACTCCACAGCTCTTGCAAGAGGCATTGATATTGTCTTTTCATTCCAATGTAACCTCCAGCACTCTTCCAAGTGGCATTGATATTGTCTTTTTATTCCACTGCGTCTTCCACCACTCTCCCAAGGTGCATTAAAAACATCTTGTTTAGCTAATGTAACGTCCATGTCTATTCCACTGGGCATTGATATTGTCTTTTTATTCCACTGTATCCTCCACCACTCTTCCAAGGGGTATTGATATTGTCTTTTTATTCCACTGTGACTTCCACGTCTCTTCTAAGGGGCATTGATATTGTCTTTTTAATCCACTGCGACCTCCACCACTCTTCCAAGAGGCATTAAAACAGTCTTGTCAAGCTGCTGTGACCTCCACATCTCTTCCAAGGGGCATTAAAACCGTCTGGTTAAACCACTCTGAACTCCACAGCTCTTCCAAGGGGCATTGATATTGTCTTTTTATTCCACTCTAACCTCCACCATTCTTCCAAGGGGTATTGATATTGTCTTTTTAATGTACTGCGACCTCAACCACTCTTACAAGGGCATTAAAACCTACTGGTTAAACCACTCTGAACTCCATAGCTCTTTCAAGTGGCATTGATATTGTCTTTTTATTTCTCTGTAACCTCCACCACTCTTTCAAGGGGCATAAAACTGTCTTGTTAAGCTACTGTGACCTCCACGTGTCTTCCACGGGGCATTGATATTGTCTTTTTAATCCACTGTGACCTCCACCACTTTTCCAAGGGGCATTAAAATCGTCTTGTTAATCTACTGTGACCTCCCCGTCTCTTCCAAGGGGCAATAAAACCATCTGGTTAAACCACTCTGAACTCCACAGCTCTTCCAAGGGGCATTGGTATTGTCTTTTTATTCCACTCTAACCACCACCAATCTTCCAAGGGGCATTGACATTGCCTTTTTATTCCACTGCGACCTCCATCATTCTTCCAAGGGGCATTGATATTGTATTTTTATTCCACTGTAACCTCCACCACTTTTCCTATGGGAATTGATATTGTCTTTTTATTATTATTATTTATTATTATAGTGCCATTTATTCCATGGCGCTTTACATGTGATAGGGATATACATAACAAAAGCATTTACATAATCTTAACAAAACGAGTCAGCGACTTGTACAGGAGGAGCGAGGACCCTGCCCGCGAGGGCTCACATTCTAGACGGGATGGGTGAGGATACATTAGGTGAGGGTAGAGCTAGTCGTGCAGCAGTGGTTACTGCAGGTTGTAGGCTTGTCGGAAGAGGTGGGTCTTCAGGTTTCTTTTGAAAGTTTCCACGGTCGGCGAGAGTCTGATGTGTTGGGGTAGAGAGTTCCAGAGTAGGGGGGATGCATGGGAGAAATCTTGTATACGATTGTGGGAGGAGGAGATAAATGGGGAGTAGAGAAGGAGATCTTGTGAGGATCGGAGGTTGCGTGCAGGTAAGTACCGGGAGACTAGGTCACAGATGTATGGGGGAGACAGGTTGTGGATGGCTTTGTATGCCATGGTTAGAGTTTTGAACTGGATTCTCTGGCAATGGGGAGCCAGTGAAGAGATTGACAGAGAGGAGAGGCCGGGGAATAGCGAGGGGACAGGTGAATTAGTCGAGCAGCAGAGTTTAGGATAGATTGGAGAGGCGCAAGAGTGTTGTAAGGGAGGCCACGGAGCAGGAGGTTGCAGTAGTCGAGGCGGGATATGATGAGGGCAGGCACTAGTGTTTTTGCAGAGTCTTTGCTGAGGAATGCACGGATCCGGGAGATGTTTTTGAGTTGGAGTCGGCAGGAAGTGGAAAGGGCTTGGATATGTGGCTTTAAGGAGAGATCAGAGTCCAGGGTTACTCCAAGGCAGCGAGCTTGTGGGACTGGGGAGAGTGAACAGCCATTGACGTTGATGGCTAGGTCAGATGGGGGATGTGAATGAGAGGGTGGAAAGATGATGAACTCTGTTTTATCCATGTTGAGTTTTAGAAATATGTCAGAGAAGAAGGATGACATGGCAGACAGACATTGTGGGATTTTGGTTAGTAGGGAGGAGATATCGGGTCCAGAGAGGTAGATCTGTGTGTCGTCAGCATAGAAGTGATACTGAAAACCGTGAGACTCTATGAGCTGTCCCAGTCCAAAGGTGTAGATGGAGAAGAGCAGAGGTCCTACAACTGAACCTTGGGGGACACCGACAGATAGGGGGCGATATGAGGAGGTGGTGCTTGAGTGGGAGACGCTGAATGTCCTGTCTGTTAAGTATGAGGAGATCCCAGATAGAGCCAAGTCCGTGATGCCAAGAGATGAGAGAATCTGGAGTAAGAGGGAATGGTCCACTGTGTCAAAGGCAGATGACAGGTCCAGAAGGAGGAGGATGGAGTAGTGTCGCTTGGATTTGGCATTTAGTAGGTCGTTGGTGACTTTGGTCAGGGCAGCTTCAGTCGAGTGATACGGTCGGAAGCCAGATTGCAGGCGGTCGAAGAGGGAGCAGGAGGAGAGGTGGGAGGACAGTTCAAGGTGGACATGTTGTTCTAGTAGTTTTGAGGCAAAGGGGAGGAGTGATATGAGGCGGTAGCTAGTCAGAGAGGAAGGGTCAAGGGAGGGCTTTTTGAGGATGGGTGTGATTGCGGCATGTGTGAAACATGAGGGGAAGACACCGGTTGTTAGTGACAGATTGAAGAGGTGGGTTAGGGTTGGGATGAAGACTGTGGTAAGGTTAGTGATGAGTTGGGATGGGATTGGGTCAAGTTTGCAGGTGGTGAGGTGTGATTTGAAGAGTAAAGAGGAGACTTGACCTTCTGTAATGGTGGAGAAGTGGGGTTTGGAGGAGGAGGGTTGAATAGATATGAGGAGGGGTTGTGTGGACTTTAGGCAAAAGTTTTGTCTGATGGTGTCAATCTTCTGTTTTGAAGAATGAGGCAAAGTCGTCGGCTGAGATGAGAGAAGAGGGAGGAGGTGCTGGGGGACGAAGGAGAGAGTTGAATAGCTGTTTAGGGTTGTAAGATAGGGAGGATATGAGAGATGAGAAGTAGGTTTGTTTTGCTGTAGTGAGTGCGGACTTGAAATTAGTGAGGGATTGCTTGAATGCGATGAAGTCCTCCATGGAGTGAGACCTTTTCCATCTCCGCTCCTCAACCCTGGAGGCCCGGTGCAGTTCTTTAGTAAGTTTAGTATGCCAGGGTTGCCTGTTGAATGTGCGAGATGTGGTGTGTGTGAGAGGGGCGATCGAGTCTAGAGCTGCAGCTATTGTGGTGTTATATGAAGCAGCAGCAACGTCTGCATCGTGTCAGGTGTTTGAGATTTCTGCGAGGGTATGCAAGTTTGTGGAGTGGGGATTGTTGCCCCGGGGAGGAGAGAGAAGAGAATGTAAGTAGGCTCTGATCAGAGAGAAGGAAAGGTGAGTTAGAGAGGTTAGATAGGGAACAGAGGCGGGTGAAGATGAGGTCCAGTGTGTGGCCATCTTTGTGGGTGGGTGTGGAAGACCATTGAGTGAGTCCGAAGGAGGAAGTGAGAGATAGGAACTTAGAAACAGACGAGTGGGAAGTGTTAATGGGGATGTTGAAGTCGCCCATTATGATAGTGGGGATGTCAGTGGAGAGGAAGTGAAGCAGCCAGGTGGTGAAGTGGTCTAAGAAGGTGGTGGCTTGCCCTGGGGGTCGGTAAACGACGGCCAGTTGGAGGTTGGAGGGGGAATAGATGCGCACACAGTGCACCTCAAAAGAGGGGAGTGTAACGGAGGGTGGCAGTGGGATTTGGGTGAAAGCGCAGTGTTCTGATAAGAGAAAACCTTCGCCTCAGCCATGTTTGCCGTTGGGGCGGGGGGTGTGGGAAAGGTGGAATCCGCCATATGAAAGTGCTGCTGGGGAGGCTGTGTCAGAGGGGGTGAGCCAGGTTTCAGTGATGGCGAGGAAGGAAAGTTTGTTTGTAATGAAAAGATCGTGGATGAAGGAAAGTTTGTTGCAGACAGAGCGAGCGTTCCATAGAGCTCCTGTTAGAGCAACTAAGGGAGTGGGGATTGGTTGGATGGGTATGAGGTTAGAAGGGTTGCGACAGTTTGTGGAAGGTCGTGGATAGGAGGAAGAAGTAACTGTGGGGATATGGCTAGGAGGACCAGGATTTGGAGAGATATCTCCAGCAGTGAGGAGGAGCAGAGAAAGTGTTAGCAGCTGGGAGCAAGAGAGAGCATGAGGTGGCTGTCTGTGTTTGGAGATCCAGGATAGAATGTTTAGGAATAATTTGGAGGAGGAAGTGAGATGAATGGGGAGGATGGAGGGAGAGATGAAGAGTTTCTTACTAGGTGTAGGGATTTGAGGGGTTACTAGAAAGTGGAGGACTATAGAGGAAAAAGTGAGAGCTAACAGAAACATAGTTAAAAGAGAGTAAGTGGTCAAAGTGTTGGTTACCTGACTCCTGCTCTGACTATCTGCCTCTGAAATAACTGCCACTTATCTCCGAAGCCACTTTGCACATGAAGACGCATACACACCCCAGCACAAGTGCACCCCTTACAGAGCTTCTAAATATATAGGGCACATTAAACTATCAGGTGAAGGGCATTGTGGGAGATGCATATGGCTAAAATAGCAGCTGGTCGTCTCACCAGGAGATGGCTGGGTGATCAAACACAGAGCTAGGACTCTAGTCTCTGCAGTTTAGCACCTCTAAAAATCAGATAAGATCTATAGTAGGGAAGGGACAGACATATGTGGGTATTGAATGGAGTGGGACAGATAATGCAGAGAAGTTATGCAGAGCATGTACCAGTGAGGTGAATCAGCAAAGCAGAGCATTCGATTACAGCAGACACAGCAAGCAAAGAAGTTATGCAGAGCATGTACCAGTGAGGTAAATCAGCAAAGCAGATCATTAGATTACAGCAGACACAGCAAGCAGAGAAGTTATGCAGAGCATGTACCAGTGAGGTGAATCAGCAAAACAGAGCATTAGATTACAGCAGACACAGCAAGCAGAGAAGTTATGCAGAGCATGTACCAGTGAGGTGAATCAGCAAAGCAGAGCATTAGATTACAGCAGACACAGCAAGCAGAGAAGTTATGCAGAGCATGTACCAGTGAGGTTAATCCACTGCGACCTCCAGCACTGTTCTAAGGGGCATTAAAACCGTCTTGTTAAGCTACTGTGACCTTAACGTCTCTTCCACAGGGCATTGTTATTGTCTTTTTATTCCACTGCGACCTCCACCACTCTGCCAAGGGGCATTAAAACCGTCTTGTTAAGCTACTGTGATTTCCACGTCTCTTCCATGGGGCATTGATATTGTCTTTTTATTCCACTGTAACCTCCACCACTCTTCCAAGAGGCATTGATATTGTCTTTTTATTCCACTGTAACCTCCACCACTCTCCCAAGGGGCATTGATATTGTCTTTTTATTTTACTGAGACCTCCACCACTCTTCCAAAGGGCATTAATATTGTCTTTTTCTTCCACTGCGACCTCCACCACTCTTCCAAGGGTCATTCATATTGTCTTTTTATTCCACTGTAACCTCCACCACTCTTCCAAGCGGCATTGATATTCTCTTTTTGTTCCACTTCGACCTCCACCTCTCTTCCAAGGGGCATTAAAAGCATCTTGTTACGCTTCTGTGACCTACAAGTCTCTTAAACGAGGCATTGATAGTGTCTTTTTATTCCACTGTGACCTCCACATCTCTTCCAAGTTTAATTGATATTGTCTTTTTATTCCACTGCGACCTCTACCACTCTTCTAAGGGCATTGATATTGTCTTTTTAATCCACTGCGACCTCCACCACTCTACGAAGGGACTTAAAACAGTTTTGGTAAGCTACTGTGACCTCCATGTCTCTTCCAAGGGGCATTAAAACCGTCTGGTTAAACCACTCTGAACTCCACAGCTCTTCCAATAGGCCTTGATATTGTCTTTTTATTCGACTGTAACCTCCACCACTCTTCCAAGGGGCATTAAAACCGTCATGTTAAGTTACTGTGACCTCCACGTCTCTTCAAAGGTGCTTTAAAACCGTCAATTTAAACCACTCTGAGCTCCATAGCTCTTGCAAGAGGCATTGATATTGTCTTTTTAATCCACTGTAACCTCCACCAGTTTTCCAAGGGGCATTAATTTTGTCTTTTTAATCCACTGCGACCTCCACCACTCTACCAAGGGGATTTGATAGTCTTTTTAATCCACTGCGACCCCCACCACTCTTCCAAGGGGCATTAAAACCTTCTTGTTAAGCTACTGTGACCTCCACGTCCCTTCCTCGGGGCATTGATATTGTCATTTTATTCCACTGCGACCTCTACCACTCTTCCAAGGGGCATTGATATTGTCTTTTTAATCCACTGCGACCTCCACCACTCTTCCAAGGGACATTGATATTTTCTTTTTATTCCACTGTAACCTCCACCACTCTTCTAAGAGGCATTGATATTTTCTTTTTATTCCACTGCGACCTCCACCACTCTTCCAAGGGGCATTAAAACCATCTTGTTAAGCTACTGTGACCTCCACGTCTCTTCCAAGGGGCATTAAAACAGTCAATTTAAACAACTCTGAACTCCACAGCTCTTGCAAGAGGCATTGATATTGTCTTTTTATTCCACTGTAACCTCCACCACTCTTCCAAGGGGTATTGATTTTGTCTTTTTAATCCACTGCGACCTCCATCTCTCTTCCAAGAAGCATTAAAACAGTCTTGTTTAGCTACTGTGTCCTCCACGTCTATTCCACGGTGCCTTAAAACCTTCTGGTTAAACCACTGTGAACTCCACAGCTCTTCCAAGTGGCATTGATATTGTCTTTTTATTCCACTGTAACCTCCACCACTCTTCCAAGGGGCATTGATATTGTCTTTTTATTTTACTGCGACCTCCACCACTCTTCCAAGGGTCATTAATATTGTCTTTTTATTCCACTGTAACCTCCACCACTCTTCCAATGGTCAATGATATTGTCTTTTTATTCCACTGTAACCTCCACCACTCTTCCAAGGGGCATTGGTATTGTCTTTTTATTCCACTGCGACCTCCACATCTCTTCAAAGTGGAATTGATATTGTCTTTTTATTCCACTGCGACCTCCACCACTCTTCTAAGGGGCATTGATATTGTCTTTTTAATCCACTGTGACCTCCACCACTCTTCCAAGGGGCATTAAAACAGTTTTTATAAGCTACAGTGACCTCCTCGGCTCTACGAAGGGGCATTAAAACCTTCTGGTTAAACCACTCTGAACTCCACAGCTCTTCCAAGAGGCATTGATGTTGTCTTTTTATTCGACTGTAACCTACACCACTCTTCCAAGGGGCAATAAAACCGTCTTGTTAAGCTACTGTAACCTCCACGTTTCTTCCAAGGGGCATTAATACTGTCAATTTTAACCACTCTGAACTCCACAGCTCTTGCAAGAGGCATTGATATTGTCTTTTTATTCCACTGTAACCTCCACCACTATTCCAAGGGGCATTGATTTTGTCTTTTTAATCCACTGCGACCTCCATCACTCTTCCAAGAAGCTTTAAAACCGTCTTGTTTAGCTACTGTGACCTCCACGTCTATTCCCCGGTGCCTTAAAACCTTCTGGTTAAACCACTGTGAACTCCACAGCTCTTCCAAGGGGCATTGACATTGTCTATTTATTCCACTGCGACCTCCACCACTCTTTCAAGGGGCATTGATTTTGTCTTTTTATTCCACTGCGACCTCTACCACTCTTCCAATGGGCATTGATTTTCTCTTTTTAATCCACTGCAACCTCCACCACTCTTCCAAGGGACATTACAGCCGTCTTGTTTAGCTACTTTCACGTCCATGTCTATTCGACGGGGCATTGGTATTGTCTTTTTATTCCACTGTAACCTCCACCACTCTTCCAAGTGGCATTGACATTGTGTTTATATTCCACTGCGACTTCCACCTCTCTTCTAAGGGGCATTGATATTGTCTTTTTAATCCTCTGCGACCTCCACCACTCTTCCAAGGGGCATTAAAACAGTCTTGTTAAGCTACTGTGACCTCCATGTCTCTTCCAAGGGGCATTAAAATCGTCTTGTTAAACCACTCTGAACTCCACAGCTCTTCCAAGGGGCATTGATATTGTCTTTTTATTCCTCTGTAACCTCCACCACTCTTCCAAGGGGCATTGATATTGTCTTTTTATTTTACTGCGACCTCCACCACTCTTCCAAGGTGCATTAATTTTGTCTTTTTATACCACTGTGACCTCCACCACTCTTCCAAGGGGCATTAAAACTGTCTTGTTAAGCTACTGTGATCTCCAAGTTTCTTACACAGGGCATTGATATTGTCTTTTTATTCCACTGTAACCACCACCAATCTTCCAATGGGGATTGATATTGTCTTTTTATTCCACTGCGACCTCCACCACTCTTTTAAGGGGCATTGATATTGTCTTTTAAATCCACAACGATCTCCACCACTCTTTCAAGGGGCATTAAAACAGTCTTGTTAAGCTACTGTGACCTCCTCGTCTCTTCCAATGGGCATTAAAACCGTCTGGTTAAACACTCTGAACTCCACAGCTCTTACAAGAGGCATTGATATTGTCTTTTTATTCGACTGTAACATCCACCACTCTTCCAAGCTGCATTGATATTGTCTTTTTAATTCACTGCGACCTCCACCTCTCTTCCAAGGGGCATTAAAACTCTCTTGTGAAGCTACTGTGACCTCGACGTCCCTTCCACGGGGCATTGATAATGTCTTTTTATTCCACTGCGACCTCCACCTCTCTTCCAAGGGGCATTGATATTGTCTTTTTAATCCACTGCGACCTCCACCACTCTTCCAAGGGGCATTGATATTGTCTTTTTAATCCACTGTGACCTTCACGTCTCTTCCAAGGGGCATTAAAACCGTCAATTTAAACCACTCTGATCTCCAAAGCTCTTCCAAGAAGCAATGGTATTGTCTTTTTATTCCACTCTAACCTCCACCACTCTTCCAAGGGGCATTGACATTGTCTATTTATTCCACTGCGACCTCCACCACTCTTCCAAGGGGCATTAAGACCATCTTGTTAAGCTACAGTGACCTCCACCACTCATCCAAGGGGCATTGATTTTGTCTTTTTATTCCACTGCGACCTCTACCACTCTTCCAATGGGCATTGATTTTGTCTTTTTAATCCACTGCAACCTCCACCACTCTTCCAAGGGGCATTAAAGCCGTCTTGTTTAGCTACTGTCACGTCCATGTCTATTCGACGGGGCATTGGTATTGTCTTTTTATTCCACTGTAACCTCCACCACTCTTCCAAGTGGCATTGACATTGTGTTTATATTCCACTGCGACTTCCACCTCTCTTCTAAGGGGCATTGATATTGTCTTTTAATCCACTGCAACCTCCACCACTCTTCCAAGGGGCATTAAAACAGTCTTGTTAAGCTACTGTGACCTCCATGTCTCTTCCAAGGGGCATTAAAATCGTCTGGTTAAACGACTCTGAACTGCACAGCTCCTCCAAGGGGCATTGATATTGTCTTTTTATTCCACTGTAACCTCCACCACTCTTCCAAGGGGCATTGATTTTGTCTATTTATTCCACTGCGACCTCCACCACTCTTACAATGGGCATTGTTATTGTCTTTTTAATCCCCTGCAACCTCCACCACTATTACAAGGGGCATTAAAACCGTCTTGTTAAGCTACTGTGACCTCCACGTCCCTTCCACTGGGCATTGATAGTGTCTTTTTATTCCACTGCGACCTCCACCACTCTTCCAAGGGGCATTGATATTGTCTTTTTAATCCACTGCGAACTCCACCACTCTTCCAAGGGGCATTAAAACTGTCTTGTTATGCTACTGTGACGTCAACTTCTCTTCCAAGGGGCATTAAAAACATCTGGTTAAACCACTCTGAACTCCACAGCTCTTCCAAGGGGCATTTATATTGTCTTTTTATTCCACTCTAACCTCCACCACTCTTCCAAGAGGCATTGACTATGTCTTTTTATTCCACAGCGACCTCCACCACTCTTCAAAGGTGCATTAAAACCATATTGTTAAGCTACAGTGACCTCTACATCTCTTCCACGGGGCATTGATATTGTCTTCTTATTCGACTGTAACCTCCACCAATCTTCCAAGGGGCATTGATATTGTTTTTTTATTCTACTGCGACCTTCACCATTCTTCCAAGGGGCATTAAAACCGGCTTGTTAAGTTACTGTGACCTCCACGTCTCTTCCAAGGAGCGTTAAAACCATCTGGTTATACGACTCTGAACACCACAGCTCTTCCAAGGGGCATTATTATTGTCTTTTTATTCCACTGTAACCTCCACCAGTCCTCCAAGAGGCATTAAAACCGTTTTGCTAAGCTACTGTGACCTCCACGTCTCTTCCACGGGGCATTGAAATTGTCTTTTTATTCCACTGTAACCTCCACCACTCGTCCAAGGGGCATTGATATTGTCTTTTTATTCCACTGCGACCTCCACCATTCTACCAAGGGGCATTGATAATGTCTTTTTATTCAACTGTAACATCCACCACTCTTCCAAGGGGCATTGATATTGTCTTTTTATTCAACTGTAACATCCACCACTCTTCCAAGGGGCATTCATATTGTCTTTTTAATCCACTGTGACCTCCACCACTCTTCCAAGGGGCATTAAAACCATCTTGTTAAGCTACTGTCACCTCCACGTCCTTTCCAAGGGGCTTTAAAACCGTCAATTTAAACCACTCTGAACTCCACAGCTCTTGCAAGGGGCATTGATATTGTCTTTTTATTCCAATGTAACCTCCAGCACTCTTCCAAGGGGCATTGATATTGTCTTTTTATTATACTTAGTGAGAGACAGAAACTCAGATGCAAACAACACAGTGAAGATAAATCTAATCCCAATGGACCCATGTTATTGCATATAGGACTAATAAAGAGAACGGGCCATCATCTTGTAACAATAAAGATAAGGGGGGATTGTTCCTCTGTGAAGCAGAGAAACAAAAAGATGGCCACACAAGTTCAAAATTGTAAAGAAGTAAGAAAATTCCTTTATTAACACATGTAGTAAACACAAATTACAAAGATAAATGCGGACGACAGAGTAGACACAGAGTGCTGGATCCACATGAATAAAACAATGTTAAAAACTGTGACACAGCGCCCGAAAGGTCAGCCTATATAGCAAGTGGAAATATAAGGGGGACAGCGACAGGGTCACATGTATTAATAAATATATACCACCCATCATGAATACCTTTTACAAATAGTGCCCCCAAAGCAATAATATCCCATCACAATCAAAATACCCAGAAACAAAAGGGTTAAAACCCTTATACAGATGGAAGTAATGCAACCAATTGGTCATAAATAAGCTAAAATAGCTATGTACCTGGATAAGGCCACCAGACAGGCTCTGCTACCATCACCCCGACGCACGTTTCGGTAGGAAAACCTTTTTCAAGGGGTAATACTGCACACCAACTATCCACCTTTTATACCCCCACATCCATATCTGCAGTGTGCACATGTTGCACAGTAAAGCGGAAGTGCCATGTAACTGACTTCCTGTTTCACTCACTACATGTAACTGACTTCCTGCCTCACTCACAGCGTCTCCATGGAGAGGCGTCAACAGCCCTGTCATGTGGCTCCAGGCTCCAACCCCTCGCTTCACATGATCAAGCCCAAGTAACTGACTTCCTATCTCACTCACTGCTTGAAACTGACTTCCTGCCACATTCACTACGTCTCCATGGCGAGGCATAAACAGCCCTATCATGTGGCTCCAAGTTCCACCCCCTCACTTCACATGATCAAGCCCGAGTAACTGGCTTCCTGTCTCACTCACTACATGTGACTAACTTCCTGCCACATTCACTGCGTATCCATGGAGAGGCATCAACAGCCCTGTCATGTGGCTCCAAGTTCCGCCCCCTCGCTTCACATGATCAAGCCCAAGGTGCCACCCCCATGATCATGGGATATAAACACCACTGCTGCCCGGCCAAAAATGACGCGGAAACTCCGCCGCACCACAGGCGCACAGCGGCGTCGGCATCACAAGGACGTCGAGAGCCACTGGGCGCATGCGCGAAGCGGAGGGACCGCGTACCGGCCAGACAGCGATGGCGTACACCGGAGCCACCACCAAGGCACCTGACAGCTGGCAGAAGACAAAGAAAGGGAACGAAAGAAGAAAGATTTAAAGGAGAAGGAGGAGAGGACAAAATTGACTCAGGTGGAACATAGGAGGCAGACAAGAAAGGGAGCAAATAAGAAATGTGTATACAAATAAGTACTGCAATCAAAAGTATTACCATAATAGGTGGAAGACAAATGTATATCCAAAACTGTTAACCTATATCCATATCAGTACATACAATATAGAGTACAAAAATATCAATCCCATTAGAGCATTGTGCAATACAATCTTCTGCAGATTCATCTCATTAGAAAAAATAATACATTGATGTAACAGCAAAAACCACATATATCTCTCAATGTATGCTATATCGATGAATTATGCAATCATCTTCTCATGGTGTCTGCAAGACTACATCATCACCATCCTCCATGGAATCCAGGTAGATAGCTGCATGATGTCAAACAATGGAGAACCGGGAGGTAAGGGCAACTCACTCATCACTGGTAACAGGGCAGACAATATGTCACGGGCAACAATCTAGTGGAGAGTCAATGTGCAGCATTAAAATAAGAACAATGATAAAATCTGAAATGCAAAAAAAGAGTATAAAAACAACTGAGGACATCACATGCAGACCGGAAATTAAAGAAATGGGACGAAGCCAATACTCTCGTTCAACCCCTTCGGTTGCAGGGTTTTAAGTGCCCATATCCATTTAGACTCCAGCTGGGCCAACCTCTGGGTCACTCGACCACCACGGATACCCACAACTATATTGTCTATACCTCTCACACGCAGCCCAGTGGAGTCACATCCATGGTATAATTTGAAGTGGCGTGGGATGGTCTTGAGGGTGGATGCATCAGTGTGGCCAAGTGCCGCCCCTATGCCCAGTACGTGTTCCCTTACCCGTGTTTTAAACTGACGAGTAGTCATGCCCACATAGATGAGACCACACGGACAGGTTGCATGGTATATCACGTACCGTGTTTGGCAGGTGATGTAACTAGTGATCGGAAGTCTATTACCGTCAGAGTCCCAAAATTCATTACTTCGATCAATGTTGGGACAGGCGACACACCGGCCACACGGACTACATCCACGCCGTGCACCACCCACACCACTCAAAAAAGTCTGTCGCGGTACCCCCTCATAATGACTCCGCACGAGATGATCCCCTAAATTTTTAGCACGTCTGAAAGTTATGCATGGTTTTCAGACACATATCTCGTTAGAATCGGGTCATTCATGAGCACCGGCCACGCTTTCTCCAGTGCTCTCCTCATAGCCGGTGCTTGAGTATGGTACTTAGTGATGAACCTAACGATCTCAGTGTTGGTATCATCTCTTGACCCATATAAGAGATCATCTCGTGCAGAGTATTTAGCCCTATTAAAGGCCTTTTTCACAGATCTACGGCTATAACCACGGGCATAAAACCTCTCCATTAACTCCCTGGACTGAGTGAGAAAATCACTGTCCGTTGAGCAGAGCCGTCTTAAACGCAGAAATTGGCCCACCGGAACCGAACTTATCATGTGTTGTGGGTGGGATGACGATGCATGCAGCAATGTATTGGTGGATGTGGGTTTCCTGAATATATTGGTCTTAATGCTCTGATTCGCTTCTCTATTAAGAGTCACGTCCAGAAATTCTGCCCTGTTGGGATCACACTGATATGTAACGTGGATATTTACGTTATTGCAATTGAGTTTGTCCATAAATTCAATTAAGCATTGCTGTGAGCCCTGCCAGATCAGGAAGATGTCGTCGATGTAGCGTGCCCAAAAGAGGACACGGTCCATCGACGACCCTAGATCTGACAGGGAGAGGTCTCTCTCCCACAGCCCCAGGAAGAGGTTAGCGTATGAAGGGGCGAAAGCCGCCCCCATCGCTGTCCCCTGGAGCTGTAGGTAGAAAGACCCCTTAAAAATAAAAAAATTATGCGTCAGTGTGAAATCCAACAATTCCACCAGTAAGGACCTCATTTCTTCTGACAGGTTAGATCCCCCCAGGAAAAAAGCCACAGCCCGTAAACCGTCAGCATGCTTGATATTGGTATACAGGGATTCAATATCCACTGTTACCATCATGGTGTCATGATCTAAATAAAGGCCATCAACTCTCCTAAGGAGATCACCCGTATCCCGTAGAAATGATGGGAGGTTCTCTACCAAAGGCTGCAATTTGGAATCAATCCAGCGGCTAACATTCTCGAGAAAGTTACCCCTTCCCGAAATTATCGGACGCCCAGGTGGTTTATTAATGTTTTTATGTAATTTCGGGAGTAGGTACATTGTAGGGATGGTAGGCTCAGTCACTCTCAATGCTGACGCTAGTTCACGGGTGATCACCCCCTCTCCACTCGCCCTATCCAAAATAGATTCCAATTGTACACAGAATGCCGACAAGGGGTTGAACGTGAGCTTCTTGTAGCAATTTTTATTGTGAAGCTGGCGGAATGCTTCGCATTCATACATATCAAGAGGCCAGATGACAACGTTTCCCCCCTTGTCGGCAGGCTTAATTACTACTCCTGGAAGTTCCCTAAGTACCTTTAATCTCCTCCTTTCATTCTTGGTCAGATTGTCACCAGATATATATTTAGGAATTTTATGAAATTCTTTGCTGACAATCTGAACAAACACGTCCACATTGGTACAGGAGGATAATGGAGGGAATTTCTTTGAACTAGGGCGGATGGAAGGGGGTATCTTACCGCTTTCAGATGTATTATGATCTACTGCCAGTTCCTCCAGTGCCTTTAATGCCATTTGTTCTTTTTCTGAAGGAAATAATTTACAGGTATTATCATTATGAAAATGGCGCTTGAACAGCAATGATCGTGCAAACATATGTAGGTCCTTCACCGCGGTGAACTCATCGAACCCAGCAGACGGCGAAAAGGAAAGGCCCCTGCTGAGAAGCGACAGGTCCTCCGCAGAGAGTAAATGACCACTAAGGTTAACCACCTTATTATCAGAATCACTACCTATGCACGTATGATGTACAATAGCACTGGAGGAACTGTTTACCTTAGCATTCCCAGGATCAGATTGTTCAGGAGGTCCACCATTACGACGTTTATACGGATGAAAATTACGGTACTTTCTGGTATACGTCCCAGGTCCCGTTGTAATCGATGAGGTGGACCCATCAGAAATATCACTTAGGGAAGACGTAGAAGCCGCAAATGACATACGAGGTACATTGGATCGTGCACTAGGGGATGGTCTCCATTTATACACTTGCTTCATTTGATAATCATGTGTATCCCTCTTGAGTTTAGCAGCATGGTTTATTTGAATTTTTTTGACAAGGTCATCGATCATCTGATCAGTCGTGGTTTCAAACTTGGTCAATCTATCAGACTTAGGGTCCAATTTAATAGAGGCCTGAGAGACATCAATCAGACTGTCCAATTTGTCGATCGTGTGGGTATTTAAACCTATTAATAATTTCATAAATCCAATTGAACAACTGTTGCCTAATTCCTCCCACTTTGCTACAAATTCGTCATCCTCCACATGAAAGGCCGGCACCACTCGAACACGTAACCCCCTTGGAATCAATTTTCTCGATATATAGGTTTCCAGCAGGGCACGGTTCCACCATAATTTAGTACGTCTACATAGTAGCCCCTGTAGATTATTAGATTCATCATCCCACTTCGCATCTCCGATCTGCTGTGAACCACCAGCCTCTGCCCCAAAAACCTGCTCCGCTTGTAAATGCCAAGTACGTTCTTTGGCTCTGTAGTCTATGGTCTCAGTAGCCAAACCTGTGCTGAACACAGTAGATATATATAGTGAGAGACAGAAACTCAGATGCAAACAACACAGTGAAGATAAATCTAATCCCAATGGACCCATGTTATTGCATATAGGACTAATAAAGAGAACGGGCCATCATCTTGTAACAATAAAGATAAGGGGGGATTGTTCCTCTGTGAAGCAGAGAAACAAAAAGATGGCCACACAAGTTCAAAATTGTAAAGAAGTAAGAAAATTCCTTTATTAACACATGTAGTAAACACAAATTACAAAGATAAATGTGGACGACAGAGTAGACACAGAGTGCTGGATCCACATGAATAAAACAATGTTAAAAACTGTGACACAGCGCCCGAAAGGTCAGCCTATATAGCAAGTGGAAATATAAGGGGGACAGCGACAGGGTCACATGTATTAATAAATATATACCACCCATCATGAATACCTTTTACAAATAGTACCCCCAAAGCAATAATATCCCATCACAATCAAAATACCCAGAAACAAAAGGGTTAAAACCCTTATACAGATGGAAGTAATGCAACCAATTGGTCATAAATAAGCTAAAATAGCTATGTACCTGGATAAGGCCACCAGACAGGCTCTGCTACCGTCACCCCGACGCACGTTTCGGTAGGAAAACCTTTTTCAAGGGGTAATACTGCACACCAACTATCCACCTTTTATACCCCCACATCCATATCTGCAGTGTGCACATGTTGCACAGTAAAGCGGAAGTGCCATGTAACTGACTTCCTGTTTCACTCACTAATATTGTCTTTTTATTTAACTGTAACCTCCACCACTGTTCCAAGGGGCATTGATATTGTCTTTTTATTCCACTGTAACCTCCATCACTCTTCCAAGGGGCATTGATATTGTCTTTTTATTCAACTGTAACATCCACCACTCTTCCAAGGGGCATTCATATTGTCTTTTTAATCCACTGTGACCTCCACCACTCTTCCAAGGGGCATTAAAACCATCTTGTTAAGCTACTGTCACCTCCACGTCCCTTCCAAGGGGCATTAAAACCGTAAATTTAAACCACTCTGAACTCCACAGCTCTTGCAAGGGGCATTGATATTGTCTTTTTATTCCAATGTAACCTCCAGCACTCTTCCAAGGGGCATTGATATTGTCTTTTTATTATACTGCAACTTCCATCCCTCTTCCAAGGGGCATTAAAACTGTCTTGATAAGCTACTGTGACCTCCACGTGTCTTCCACGGCGCATTGATATTGTCTTTTTAATCCACTGTGACCTCAACCACTTTTCCAAGGGGCATTAAAACCGTCTTGTTAATCTACTGTGATCTTCAAGTCATATCCAAGGGGCAATAAAACCATCTGGTTAAACCACCCTGAACTCCACAGCTCTTCCAAGGGCCATTGGTATTGTCTTTTTATTTCACTCCAACCTCCACCACTCTTCCAAGGGGCATTGACATTGTCTTTTTATTTCACTGCGACCTCCATCATTCTTCCAATGGGCATTGATATTGTCTTTTTATTCCACTGCCACCTCCACCACTCTTCCAAGGGGCATTGATATTGTCTTTTTAATCCACTGCGACCTCCACCACTTTTCCAAGGGGCATTAAAAACGTCTTTTGAAGCTACTGTGACCTCCCCGTCACTTCCAATGGGCATTAATACCGTCTGGTTAAACCACTCTGAACTCCACATCTCTTCCAAGGGGCATTGGTATTGTCTTTATTTCCACTCTAACCTCCACCACTCTTCCAAGGGGCATTGACATTGTCTTTTTATTCCACTGTGACCTCCACCATTCTTCCAAGGGGCATTAAAACTGTCTTGTTAAGCTTCAGTGACCTCCACATATCTTCCACGGGGCATTGATATTGTCTTTAAATTCCACTGTAACCTCCACCACTCTACCAAGGGGCATTGATATTGTATTTTTATTCCACTGCGACCTCCACCACTCTTCCACGGGTCATTGATATTGTCTTTTTATTCCACAGCGACTTCCAACACTCTTCCTCGGTGCATTGATATTGTCTTTTTCATCCACTGCAACCTCCAACTCTCTTCCGTGTGGCATTAAAACTGTCTTGTTAAGCAACTGTGACCTCCACGTCTCTTTCAAGTGGCATTAAAACCGTATGTTTAAACCAATCTGAACTCCACAGTTCTTCCAAGGGGCATTGATATTGTCTTTTTATTCCATTGTATCCTCCACCACTCTTCCAAGGGGCATTGATATTGTCTTTTTATTCCACTGCAACCTCCACCACTCTTCCAAGGGGCATTAAAACCGTCTTGTTAAGCTACTGCGACCTCCATGTCTCTTCCACAGGGCATTATTATTGTCTTTTCATTCCACTGGAACCTCCAACACTCTTCCAAGGTGCATTGATATTGTCTTTATTCCACTGAGATTTCAACCACTCCTTCAAGGAGCATTGACATTGTCTTTTTAATCCACTGCGAACTCAACCACTCTTCCAAGGGGCTTTAAAACAGTCTTGTTAATCTACTGTGACCACCACGTCTCTTCCAAGGGGCATTAAAACCGTCAATTTAAACCACTCTCAACTCTACAGCTCTTGCAAGGGGCTTTGAAATTGTTTTTTATTCCACTGTAACCTCCAGCACTCTTCCAAGGGGCATTGATATTGTCTTTTTATTCCACTGCGACTTTCACCTCTCTTCCAAAGGGCATTGATATTGTCTTTTTAATCCACTTCGACCTCCACCACTCTTCCAAGGGCATTAAAACAGTCTTGTTAAGCTACTGTGACGTTCACGTTTCTTCCAAGGGGCATTAAAACCGTCTGGTTAAACCACTCTGAACTCCACAGATCTTCCAAGGGGCATTGATATTGTCTTTTTTTTCCACTGTAACCTCCAAAACTCTTCCAATGCGCATTGATATTGTCTTTTTAATCCACTGCGACCTCCACCACTCTTCCAAGGGGCATTAAAACCGTCTTGTTAAGCTACTGTCACGTCCATGTCTATTCCACGGGGCATTGATATTGTCTTTTTATTTCACTGTAACCTCCACCTCTCTTCCAAGGGGCATTGATATTGTCTTTTTATTCCACTGCGACTTCAACCTCTCTTATAAGGGGCATTGATAGTCTTTTTAATCCACTGCGACCTCCACCACTCTTACAAGAGGCATTAAAACAGTCTTGTTAAGCTATTGTGTCCTCCACATCTCTTCCAAGTGGCATTAAAACCTTTTGGTTAAACCACTGTGAACTCCACAGCTCTTCCAAGGGGCATTGATATTGTCTTTTTATTCCACTGTAACCTCCCTATTCTTCCAACGGGTATTGATATTGTATTTTTAATGCACTTCGACCTCCACCACTCTTCCAAGGGGCATTAAAACCATCTGGTTAAACCACTCTGAACTCCATAGCTCTTTCAAGAGTCATTGATATTGTCTTTTTATTTCACTGTAACCTCCACCACTTTTCCAAGGGGCATTGATTTTGTCTTTTTATTCCACTGCGACCTTAACCACTCTTCCAATGGGCATTGATATTGTCTTTTTAATCCACTGCGACCTCCACCACTCTTCCAAGGGGCATTAAAAACATCTTGTTTCGCTACTGTAACATCCATGTCTATTCCATGGGGCATTGATATTGTCTTTTTATACCATTGTATCCTCCACCACTCTTCCAAGGGGCATTGATAATGTCTTTTTATTCCACTGCGACCTCCACCACTCTTCCAAGGGGCATTGATAATGTCTTTTTATTCCACTGCGACCTCCACCACTCTTCCAAGGCTCATTGATATTGTCTTTTTAATCCAATGCGACCTCCACCGCTCTTCCAAGGGGCATTAAAACCGTCTTGTTAAGCTCTTTTGACCTGCACATCTCTTCCACGGGGCATTGATATTGTATTTTTATTTAACTGTAACCTCCACCACTGTTCCACGGGGCATTGATATTGTCTTTTTATTCCACTGTAACCTCCCTCACTCTTCCAAGGGGCATTGATATTGTCTTTTTAATCAACTATAACCTCCACCACTCTTCCAAGGGGCATTGATATTGTCTTTTTATTCCACTGCGACCTCCACCACTCTTCCAAGGGTTATTAAAACCGTCTTGTTAAGCTACTGTGACCTTCACATCTCTTCCAAGGGGCATTAAAACCGTATGGTTAAACCACTCTGAACTCTACAGCTCTTCCAAGGGACATTGATATTGTCTTTTTATTCCACTGTAACCTCCACCATTCTTCCAAGGGGTATTGATATTGTCCTTTTAATGCACTGCGACCTTGTCCACTTTTCCAAGGGGCATTTAAACCATCTGGTTAAACCACTCTGAACTCCATAGCTCTTTCAAGAGGCATTGATATTGTCTTTTTATTTCACTGTAACCTCTACCACTCTTTCAAGAGTCATTGATATTGTCTTTTTATTCCACTGCGACCTCCACCACTCTTCCAAGGGGCATTAAAACTGTCTTGTTAAGCTACTGTGACCTCCACGTTTCTTCCACGGGGCATTGATATTGTCTTTTTAATCCACTGTGACCTCAACCACTTTTCCACAGGGCATTAAAACAGTCTTGTTAATTTACTGTGACCTTCAAGTCTCTTCCAAGGGGCAATAAAAGCATCTGGTTAGACCACTCTGAACTCCACAGCTCTTCCAATTGGCATTGGTATTGTCTTTTATTCCACTCCAACCTCCACCGCTCTTCTAAGGGGCATTGAAATTGTCTTTTTATTTCACTGCGACCTCCATCATTCTTCCAAGGGGCATTGATATTGTCTTTTTATTCCGCTGCCACCTCCGCCACTCTTCCAAGGGGCATTGATATTGTCTTTTTAATCCACTGCGACCTCCACCACTTTTCCAAGGGGCATTAAAAACGTCTTTTTAAGCTACTGTGACCTCCACGTCACTTCCAATGGGCATTAAAACCGTTTGGTTAAACCACTCTGAACTCCACAGCTCTTCCAAGGGGCATTGGTATTGTCCTTTATTCGACTCTAACCTCCACTACTCTTCCAAGGGGCATTGATATTGTCTTTTTATTCCGCTGCCACCTCCACCACTCTTCCAAGGGGCATTGATATTGTCTTTTTAATCCACTGCAACCTCCACCATTTTTCCAAGGGGCATTAAAAACGTCTTTTTAAGCTACTGTGACCTCCCCGTCACTTCCAATGGGCATTAAAACAGTTTGGTTAAACAACTCTGAACTCCACAGCTCTTCCACGGGGCATTGATATTGTCTTTAAATTCCACTGTAACCTCCACCACTCTACCAAGGGGCATTGATATTGTATTTTTATTCCACTGCGACCTCCACCACTCTTCCACGGGGCATTGATATTGTCTTTTTATTCCACTGCCACCTCCACCACTCTTCCTCGGTGCATTGATATTGTCTTTTTAATCCACTGCAACCTCCACCACTCTTCCATGTGGCATTAAAACCGTCTTGTTAAGCTACTGTGATCTCCACGTCTCTTCCAAGGGGCATTAAAACCGTATGGTTAAACCAATCTGAACTCCACAGTTCTTCCAAGGGGCATTGATATTGTCTTTTTATTCCACTGTATCCTCCACCACTTTTCCAAGGGGCATTGATGTTGTCTTTTTATTCCACTGCGACCTCCACCACTCTTCCAATTGGCATTAAAACCATCTGGTTAAACCTCTCTGAACTCCATAGCTCTTTCAAGAGGCATTGATATTGTCTTTTTATTTCACTGTAACCTCTACCACTCTTCCAAGGGGCATTGATTTTGTCTTTTTATTCCACTGCGACCTTAACAACTCTTCCAATGGGCATTGATATTGTCTTTTTTATCCACTGCGACCTCCAACACTCTTCCAAATGGCATTAAAACCATCTTGTTAAGCTACTGTCAACTCCACGTCCCTTCCAAGGTGCATTAAAACCGTCAATTTAAACCAATCTGAACTCCACAGCTCTTGCAAGAGGCATTGATATTGTCTTTTTACTCCACAGTAACCTACACCACTCTTCCAAGGGGCATTAATATTGTCTTTTAATTCCACTGTGTCCTCCACGTCTCTTCCAAGGGGCATTGATATTGTCTTTTTCCTCCACAGTAACCTCCACCACTCTTCCAAGGGGCATTTATATTGTCTTTTTATTCCACTGTAACCTCCAACATTCTTCCAAGGGACATTGATATTGTCTTTTTATTCCACTGTAACCTCCACCACTCTTCCAATGGGCATTGATATTGTCTTTTTAATCCACTGTGACCTCTACCACTCCTCCAAGTGCATTAAAACAATCTTGTTAAGCTACTGTGACCTCCACATCTCTTCCAAGGGGCATTAAAACCGTCTGGTTAAACCACTCTGAACTCCACAGCTCTTCCAAGGGGATTTGATATTGTCTTTTTTTTCTACTGTAACCTCCAAAACTCTTCCAATGGGCATTGATTTTGTCTTTTTATTCCACTGCGACCTTAACCAGTCTTCCAATGGGCGTTGATATTGTCTTTTTAATCCACTGCGACCTCCACCACTCTTCCAAGGGGCATTGATGTTGTCTTTTTAATCCACTGTGACCCCCACGTCTCTTCCAAGGGGCATTAAAACCGTCAATTTAAACCACTCTGAACTCCAAAGCTCTTCCATGGAGCACTGGTATTGTCTTTTTATTCCACTCTAGCCTCCACCACTCTTCCAGGGGCATTGACATTGTCTATTTATTCCACTGCGACCTCCACCACTCTTCCAAGGGGCATTAAGACCATCTTGTTAAGCTACAGTGACCTCCACAGCTCTTCCATCAGGCATTGATATTGTCTTTTTATTCCACTGTAACCTCCACCACTCTTCCAAGATGACATTAAAACCGTCTTGATAAGCTACTGTCACGTCCATGTCTATTCCACGGGGCATTGATATTGTCTTTTTATTCCACTGTAACCTCCACCAGTCTTCCAAGTGGCATTGACATTGTCTTTTTATTCCACTGCGACCACCACCACTCTTCCAAGGGGCATTAAAACCATATTGCTAAGCTACAGTGACCTCCACATCTCTTCCACTGGGCATTGATATTGTCTTTTTATTTAACTGTAACCTCCACCACTGTTCCAAGTGGCATTGATATTGTCTTTTTATTCCACTGTAACCTCCATCACTCTTCCAAGGGGCATTGATATTGTCTTTTCATTCAACTGTAACCTCCACCACTCTTCCAAGGGGCATTGAAATTGTTTTTTTATTCCTCTGCGACCTCCACCACTCTTCCAAGGGGCATTAAAACCATCTTGTTAAGTTACTGTGACCTCCACGTCTCTTCCAAGGAGCGCTAAAACCGTTTGGTTATACCACTCTGAACTCCACAGCTCTTCCAAGGGGCATTATTATTGTCTTTTTAATACACTGCGACCTCCATCAGTCTTCCAAGGGGCATTAAAACCATCTTGTTAAGCTATTGTGACCTCAACATCTCTTCCACGGGGCATTGATATTGTCTTTTTATTTAACTGTAACCTCCACCACTGTTCCAAGTGGCATTGATATTGTCTTTTTATTCCACTGTAACCTCCATCACTCTTCCAAGGGGCATTGATATTGTCTTTTCATTCAACTGTAACCTCCACCACTCTTCCAAGGGGCATTGATATTGTCTTTTTATTCCACTGCGACCTCCACCACTCTTCCAAGGGGCATTCATATTGTCTTTTTAATCCACTGTCTTGTTAAGCTACTGTCACCTCCACGTCCCTTCCAAGGGGCATCAAAACAGTCAATTTAAACCACTCTGAACTCCACAGCTCTTGCAAGGGGCATTGATATTGTCTCTTTATTCCAATGTAACCTCCAGCACTCTTCCAAGGGGCATTGATATTGTATTTTATTCCACTGCGACTTCCACCTCTCTTCTAAGGGGCATTGATATTGTCTTTTTAATCCACTGCGACCTCCACCACTCTTCCAAGAGGCATTAAAACAGTCTTGTTAAGCTACTGTGACCTCCACATCTCTTCCAAGGGGCATTAAAACCGTCTGGTTAAACCACTCTGAACTCCACAGCTCTTCCAAGGGGCATTGATATTGTCTTTTTATTACACTGTAACCTCCACCATTCTTCCAAGGGGTATTGATATTGTCTTTTTAATGCACTGCGACCTCCACCACTCTTCCAAGGGGCATTAAAACCAACTGGTTAAACCACTCTGAACTCCACAGCTCTTTCAAGAGGCATTGATATTGTCTTTTTATTTCACTGTAACCTCTACCACTCTTTCAAGGGGCATTGATATTGTCTTTTTATTCCACTGCGACCTCCACCACTCTTCCAAGGTGCATTAAAACTATCTTGTTAAGCTACTGTGACCTCCACGTGTCTTTCACGGGGCATTGATATTGTCTTTTTAATCCACTGTGACCTCCACCACTTTTCCAAGGGGCAATAAAAACATCTGGTTAAACCACTCTGAACTCCACACCTCTTCCAAGGGCCATAGGAATTGTCTTTTTATTCCTCTCTAACCTCCACCACTCTTCCAAGGGGCATTGACATTGTCTTTTTATTCCACTGCGAACTCCATCATTCTTCCAAGGGGCATTGATATTTTCTTTTTATTCCACTGAACCTCCACCACTCTTCCAAGGGGCATTGATATTGTCTTTTTAATCCCCTGAAACCTTCACCACTTTTCCAAGGGGCATTAAAAACGTCTTTTTAAGCTACTGTGACCTCCCCGTCACTTCCAATGGGGATTAAAACCGTCTGGTTAAACCACTCTGAACTCCACAGCTCTTCCAAGGGGCATTGGTATTGTCTTTTTATTCCACTCTATCCTCCACCACTCTTCCAAGGGGCATTAAAACTGTCTTGTTAAGCTGCTGTAACCTCCATGTCTATTCCACGAGGCATTGATATTGTCTTTTTATTCCAATGTAACCTCCACCACTCTTCTAAGGGGCAGTGATATTGTCTTTTTAAACCTATGCGACCTCCACCACTCTTCCAAGAGGCATTAAAAACATCTTATTAAGCTACTATGACCTCCACGTCTCTTCCAAACCGCATTAAATCTGTCTGGTTAAACCACTCTGAATTCCACAGCTCATCAAAGGGGCATTGATATTGTCTTTTTATTCCCCTGTAAACTCAACCACTCTTCCAAGGGGCATTGATTTTGTCTTTTTATTCCACTGTAACCTCCACCACTTTTCCTATGGGAATTGATATTGTCTTTTTATTATTATTATTATTATTATTATTATTATTATTTATTATTATAGCGCCATTTATTCCATGGAGCTTTACATGTGATAGGGATATACATAACAAAAGCATTTACATAATCTTAACAAAACGAGTCAGCGACTGGTACAGGAGGAGCGAGGACTCTGCCCGCGAGGGCTCACATTCTAGAAGGAATGGGTGAGGATACACTGGTGAGGTTAGAGCTGGTCGTGCTGCGGTGGTTACTGCAGGTTGTAGGCTTGTCGGAAGAGGTGGGTCTTCAGGTTTCTTTTGAAGGTTTCCACGGTCGGCGAGAGTCTGATGTGTTGGGGTAGAGAGTTCCAGAGTAGGGGGGAGAAATCTTGTATACGATTGTGGGAGGAGGAGATAAGAGGGGAGTAGAGAAGGAGATCTTGTGAGGATCGGAGGTTGCGTGCAGGTAAGTACCGGGAGATTAGGTCACAGATGAATGGGGGAGACAGGTTGTGGATAGCTTTGTATGCCATGGTTAGAGTTTTGAACTGGATTCTCTGGGCAATGGGGAGCCAGTGAAGAGATTGACAGAGAGGAGAGGCCGGGGAATAGCGGGGGGACAGGTGAATTAGTCGAGCAGCAGAGTTTAGGATAGATTGGAGAGGCGCAAGAGTGTTGTAAGGGAGGCCACGGAGCAGGAGGTTGCAGTAGTTGAGGTGGGATATGATGAGGGCATGCACTAGTGTTTTTGCAGAGTCTTTGCTGAGGAATGCACGGATCCGGGAGATGTTTTTGAGTTGGAGTTGGCAGGAAGTGGAAAGGGCTTGGATATGTGGCTTGAAGGAGAGATCAGAGTCCAGGGTTGCTACAAGGCAGCGAGCTTGTGGGACTGGGGAGAGTGAACAGCCATTGACTTTGATGGCTTGGTCAGATGGGGGATGTGAATGAGAGGGTGGAAAGATGATGAACTCTATTTTATTCATGTTGAGTTTTAGAAATCTGTCAGAGAAGAAGGATGACATGGCGGACAAACATTGTGGGATTTTGGTTAGAAGGGAGGAAATATCGGGTCCAGAGAGGTAGATCTGTGTGTCATCAGCATAGAGGTGATACTGAAAACCGTGAGACTCTATGAGCTGTCCCAGGCCAAAGGTGTAGATGGAGAAGAGCAGATGTCCTAGAACTGAACCTTGGGGGACACCGACAGATAGGGGGCGAGATGAGGAGGTGGTGCATGAGTGGGAGACGCTGATTGTCCCGTCTGTTAAGTATGAAGAGATCCAAGATAGAGCCAAGTCCGTGATGCCAAGAGATGAGAGAATCTGGAGTAAGAGGGAATGGTCCACTGTGTCAAAGGCAGATGACAGGTCCAGAAGGAGGAGGATGGAGTAGTGTCGCTTGGATTTGGTATTTAGTAGGTCGTTGGTGACTTTGGTCAGGGCAGTTTCAGTCGAGTGATGCGGTCGGAAGCCAGATTGCAGGCAGTCGAAGAGGGAGCAGGAGGAGAGGTGGGAGGACAGTTCAAGGTGGACATGTTGTTCTAGTAGTTTTGAGGCAAAGGGGAGGAGTGATATGGGGCAGTAGCTAGTCAGAGAGGAAGGGTCAAGGGAGGGCTTTTTGAGGATGGGTGTGATTGCGGCATGTTTGAAACATGAGGCTAAGACACCGGTTGTTAGTGACAGATTGAAGAGGTGGGTTAGGGTTGGGATGAAGACTGTGGTAAGGTTAGTGATGAGGTGGGATGGGATTGGGTCAAGTTCGCAGGTGGTGAGGTGTGATTTGGAGGGTAAAGCGGAGACTTGACCTTCTGTAATGGTGGAGAAGTGGGGTTTGGAGGAGGAGGGTTGAATAGATATCAGGAGGGGTTGTGTGGACTTTAGGCAAAAGTTTTGTCTGATGGTGTCAATCTTCTGTTTGAAGAATGAGGCAAAGTCGTCGGCTGAGATGAGAGAAGAGGGAGGAGGTGCTGGGGGACGAATGAGAGAGTTGAAAGTGTTAAATAGCTGTTTAGAGTTGTGAGATAGGGAAGATATGAGAGATGAGAAGTAGGTTTGTTTTGCTGTAGTGAGTGCGGACTTGAAATTAGTGAGGGATTGCTTGAATGCGATGAAGTGCTCGATGGAGTGAGACCTTTTCCATCTCCGCTCCGCAACCCTGGAGGCCCGGCGCAGTTCTTTAGTAAGTTTAGTGTGCCAGGGTTGCCTGTTGAATGTGCGAGATGTGGTGTGTGTGAGAGGGGCTATTGAGTCTAGAGCTGCAGCTATTGTGGTGTTATACGAAGCAGCAGCAACGTTGGCATCATGTAAGGAATTTATGTCTGTAAGAGGGAGGAGAGATTCAGAGAGTGAGTGTAAGTCAAGGTGTTTGAGATTTCTGCGAGGGTATGCAAGTTTGTGGAGTGGGGATTGTTGCCCCGGGGAGGAGAGAGAAGAGAATGTAAGTAGGCTGTGATCAGAGAGAGGGAGAGGTGAGTTAGAGAGGTTAGATAGGGAACAGAGGCGGGTGAAGATGAGGTCCAGTGTGTGGCCATCTTTGTGGGTGGGTGTGGAAGACCATTGAGTGAGTCCGAAGGAGGAAGTGAGAGATAGGAACTTAGAGACAGACGAGTGGGAAGTGTTAATGGGGATGTTGAAGTCACCCATTATGATAGTGGGGATGTCAGTGGAGAGGAAGTGAAGCAGCCAGGTGGTGAAGTGGTCTAAGAAGGTGGTGGCTTGCCCTGGGGGTCGGTAAACGACGGCCAGTTGGAGGTTGGAGGGGGAATAGATATGCACACAGTGCACCTCAAAAGAGGGGAGTGTAACGGAGGGTGGCATTGGGATTTGGGTGAAAGCGCAGTGTTCTGATAGGAGAAAACCTACGCCACCGCCATGTTTGCCGTTGGGGCGGGGGGTGTGGGAAAGGTGGAATCCGCCATATGAAAGTGCAGCTGCGGAGGCTGTGTCAGAGGGGGTGAGCCAGGTTTCAGTGATGGCGAGGAAGGAAAGTTTGTTAGTAATGTAAAGATCGTGTATGAAGGAAAGTTTGTTGCAGACAGAGCGAGCGTTCCATAGAGCTCCTGTTAGAGCGACTAAGGGAGTGGGGATTGGTTGGATGGTTATGAGGTTAGAAGGGTTGCGACAGTTTGTGGAAGGTCATGGATAGGAGGAAGAAGTAACTGTGGGGATATCGTGAGGAGGACCAGGATTTGGAGAGATATCTCCAGCATTGAGGAGGAGCAGAGAAAATGTTAGCAGGTGGGAGCAAGAGAGAGCATGAGGTGGCTGTCTGTGTTTGGAGATCAAGGATTGAATGTTTAGGAATAATTTGGAGGAGGAGGTGAGATGAATGGGGATGATGGAGGGAGAGATGAAGAGTTTCTTTCTAGTTGTAGGGATTTGAGGGGTTACTAGAAAGTGGAGGACTATAGAGGAAAAAGTGAGAGCTAAAAGAGACATAGTTATAGTAGAGTAAATGGTCAAAGTGTTGGTTACCTGACTCCTGCCCTGACTAACTGCCTCTGAAATAACTGCCACTTATCTCCGAAGCCACTTTGCACAAGAAGACGCGTGCCCACCCCATCACAAGTGCACCCCTTACAGAGCTTCTAAATATATAGGGCACATTAAACTATCAGGTGAAGGCCATTGTGGGAGCTGCATATGGCTAAATTAGCAGCTGGTCTTCTCACCAGGAGATGGCTGGGTGATCAAACACAGAGCTAGGACTCTAGTCTCTGCAGTTTAGCACCTCTAAAATTCAGATAAGATCTAGAGTGGGGAAGGGATAGACATATGTGGGTATTGACTGGAGTGGGACAGATAAAGCAGAGAAGTTATGCAGAGCATGTACCAGTGAGGTTAATCAGCAAAGCAGAGCATTAGATTACAGCAGACACAGCAAACAGAGAAGTTATGCTGCGCATGTACCAGTGAGGTGAATCAGCAAAGCAGAGCATTAGATTACAGCCGACACTGCAAACAGAGAAGTTATGCAGAGCATGTACCATTGAGGTTATTCCACTGCGACCGCCACAACTCTTCCAAGGGGCATTGATATTTTTTTTTATTCCACTGCGACCTCCGCCACTCTTCCAAAAGGCATTGATAATGTCTTTTATTCCACTGTAACCTCCACCACTGTTCTAAGGGGCATTAAAACCGTCTTGTTAAGCTACTGTGACCTCCATGTCTCAACCACAGGGCATTGTTTTTGGCTTTTTATTCCACTGCGAACTCCACCACTCTGCCAAGGGGCATTAAAACCGTCTTGTTAAGCTACTGTGATGTCCACGTCTCTTCCACGGGGCATTGATATTGTCTTTTTATTCCACTGTAACCTCCACCACTCTTCCAAGAGGCATTGATATTGTCTTTTTATTCCACTGTAACTTCCACCACTCTTCCAAAGAGCATTGATATTGTCTTTTTATTCCACTGCGACCTCCACCACTCTTCCAAGGTTCATTGATATTGTCTTTTTTATCCACTGCGACATCCAACACTCTTCCAAGGGTCATTAAAACCATCTTGTTAAGCTACTGTGACCTCCAAGTCTCTTCCAAGGGGCACTAAAACCGTTTGGTTCAACCACTCTGTACTCCACAGCTCTTCCAAGGGGCATACATCTTGTCTTTTTATTTCACTGTAACTTCCACCACTCTTTCAAGGTGCATTGATATTGTATTTTTATTCCACTGTAACCTCCACCACTCTTCCAAGGGGCATTGATATTGTGTTTTTATTCAACTGCGACCTCCATCACTCTTCCAAGCAGCATTGAAACCGTCTTGTTAACGTACTGTGACCTCCACGTCTATTCCACGGTGTATTAAAACTTTCTGGTTAAACCACTGTGAACTCCTCAGCTCTTCCAAGGGCATTGATATTGTCTTTTTATTCCACTGTAACCTCCACCACTCTTCCAAGGGGCATTGATATTGTCTTTTTATTTTACTGCGACCTCCACCACTCTTCCAAGGGGCATTAATATTGTCATTTTATTCCACTGTGACCTCCACGTCTCTTCCAAGGGGCATTGATATTTTCTTTTTATTTAATTGGAACCTCCACCACTCTTCCAAGGGGCATTGATATTGTCTTTTTATTCCACTGTAACCTCCACCATTCTTCCAAGGGACATTGATATTGTCTTTTTATTCCACTGTAACCTCCACCACTCTTCCAAGGGGCATAGATGTTGTCTTTTTATTCCACTGTAACCTCCACCACTCTTCCAAGGGGCAGGGCATTGATATTGTCTTTTTAATCCACAGCGACCTCTACATCTCCTCCAAGTGGCTTTAAAACAGTCTTGATAAGCTTCTGTGACCTCCACGTCTATTCCAAGGGGCATTAAAACTGCATGGTTAAACCACTGCGACCTCCACCACTCTTCCAAGGAGCATTAAAACTGTCTTGTTAAGCTACTGTGACCTCCACGTCCCATCCACTGGGCATTGATATTGTCTTTTTATTCCACTGCCACCTCCACCACTCTTCCAAGGGGCATTGATATTGTCATTTTAAGCCACTGCGACCTCCACCACTCTTCCAAGGGACATTGATATTGTCTTTTTATTCCACTGCGACCTTCACCCCTCTGCAAAGGAACATTGAATTTGTCTTTTTAATCCACTGCGACCTCCATCACTCTTCCAAGAAGCATTAAAACCGTCTTGTTTAGCTACTGTGACCTCCACGTCTATTCCACGGTGCCTTAAAACCTTCTGGTTAAACCACTGAGAACTCCACAGCTCTTCCAAGGGGCATTGATATTGTCTTTTTATTCCACTGTAACCTCCACCACTCTTCCAAGGGGCATTGATATTGTCTTTTTATTTTACTGCGACCTCAACCACTCTTCCATGTGTCATTGATATTGTCTTTTTATTCCACTGTAACCTCCATCACTCTTCCAAGGGGCATTGATATTGTCTTTTTATTCCACTGCAACCTCCACCTCTCTTCCAAGGGGCATTAAAACCATCTTGAGAAGCTACTGTGACCCCCAAGTCTCTTCCACGAGGCATTGATATTGTCTTTTTATTCCACTGCGACCTCCACCACTCTTCTAAGGGGCATTGATATTGTCTTTTTATTCCACTGCGACCTCCACCACTCTTCCAAGGGGCATTAAAAATGTCTTGTTAAGCTACTGTGACCTCCACGTCTCTTCCAAGGGGCATTAAACCGTCTGGTTAAACCACTCTGTACTCCACTGCTCTTCCAAGAGGCATTGATATTGTCTTTTTATTCGACTGTAACCTCCACCACTCTTCCAAGGGGCATTGATATTATCTCTGTTTTCCACTGCGACCTCCACCACTCTTCCAAGGGGATTTGATATTGATTTTTTTATCCACTGCGACCTCCACCACTCTTCCAATGGGCATTAAAACCGTCTTGTTATGCTGCTTTGACCTCCACGTCCCTTCCACGGGGCACTAAAACCGTTTGGTTAAACCACTCTGTACTCCACAGCTCTTCCAAGGGGCATTGATATTGTCTTTTTATTTTACTGTAACTTCCACCACTCTTTCAAGGGGCATTGATATTGTATTTTTATTCCACTGTAACCTCCACCACTCTTCCAAGGGGCATTGATATTGTATTTTTAATCAACTGCGAGCTCCATCACTCTTTCAAGAAGCATTGAAACCGTCTTGTTAAGCTACTGTGACCTCCACGTCTATTCCACGGTGTATTAAAACTTTCTGGTTAAACCACTGTGAACTCCACAGCTCTTCCAAGGGGCATTGATATTGTCTTTTTATTCCACTCTAACCTCCACAACTCTTCCAAGGCTCATTGATATTGTCTTTTTATTTTACTGCGACCTCCACCACTCTTCCAAGGGGCATTAATATTGTCTTTTTATTCCACTGCGACCTCTACCACTCATCTAAGGGGCATTGATATTGTCTTTTTAATCCACTGCGACCTCCACCACTCTTCCAAGGGGCATTAAAACAGTCTTGATAAGCTACTGTGACCTCCACGTCTCTTCCAAGGGGCATTAAACCGTCTGGTTAAACCACTCTGTACTCCACAGCTCTTCCAAGAGGCATTGATATTGTCTTTTTATTCGACTGTAACCTCCACCACTCTTCCAAGGGGCATTGATATTGTCTCTGTTTTCCACTGCGACCTTCACCACTCTTCCAAGGGGATTTGATATTGTCTTTTTTATCCACTGCGACCTCCACCACTCTTCCAATGGGCATTAAAACCGTCTTGTTATGCTACTGTGACCTCCACGTCTTTTCCAAGGGGCATTAAAACCGTCTGGTTAAACCGCTCTGAGCTCCACAGCTGTTCCAAGGTGCATTGACAATGTCTTTTTATTCCATTGTAACCTTTTGCACTCTTCCAAGCGCATTGATATTGTCTTTTTATTCCTCTGCGACGTCCACGACTCTTCCAAGGGGCATTAAAACCGTCTTGTTAAGCTACTGTAACCTCCAAGTTTCTTACACAGGGCATTGATATTGTCTTTTTATACGACTGTAACCTCCACCACTCTTCCAAAGGGCATTGATATTGTCTTTTTATTCCTCTGTAACCTCCACCAATCTTCCAAGCTGCATTGATATTGTCTTTTTATTCCACGGCGACCTCCAACACTCTTCTAAGGGGCATTGACATTGTCTTTTAAATCCACAACGATCTCCACCACTCTTCCAAGGGGCATTAAAACAGTCTTGTTTAGCTATTGTGACCTCCTCGTCTCTTCCAAGGGGCATTAAAATAGTCTGGTTAAACACTCTGAACTCCACAGCTCTTACAAGAGGCATTGATATTGTCTTTTCATTTGACTGTAACATCCACCACTCTTCCAAGCGGCATTGATATTGTCTTTTTATTCCACTGCGACCTCCACCACTCTTCCAAGGGGCATTGATATTGTCTTTTTCATCAACTGCGACCTCCACCTCTCTTCCAAGGTGCATTAATATTGTCTTTTTATTACACTGCGACCTCCACCACTCTTCCAAGGGTCATTGATATTGTCTTTTTATTCCACTGTAACTTCCACCACTCTTCCAAGGGGCCTTAATTTTGTCTTTTTATTCAACTGCGACCTCCACCACTCTTCCAAGGGTCATTGATATTGTCTTTTTATTCCACTGTAACCTCCACCACTCTTCCAAGGGGCATTGATATTGTCTTTTCATTCCACTGTAACCTCCACCATTCTTCCAAGGGACATTGATATTGTCTTTTTATTCCACTGTAACCTCCACCACTCTTCCAAGGGGCATTGATTTTGTCTTTTTATTCCACTGTAACATCCACCACTCTTCCAAGGGGCATTGATATTGTCTTTTTAATCCACTGCGACCTCTACCACTGCTCCAAGTGGCTTTAAAACAGTCTTGATAAGCTTCTGTGACCTCCACGTCTCTTCCAAGGGGCATTAAAAAAGCATGGTTAAACCACTCTGAACTCCACAGCTCTTCCAAGAGTCATTGATATTGTCTTCTTATTCAACTGTAACCTCCACCACTCTACCAAGGGGCATTGATATTGTCTTTTTTTTCCACTGCGACCTCCACCACTCTTCCAAGGGGAATTGATATTGTCTTTTTAATCCACTGCGACCTCCACCACTCTTCCAAGGGGCATTAAAACCGTCTTGTTAAGCTACTGTGACCTCCACGTCCCTTCCACGGGGCATTGATTTTGTCTTTTTAATCCACTGCGACCTCCACCACTCTTCCAAGGGGCATTGATATTGTCTTTTTAATCCACTGCGACCTCCACCACTCTTCCAAGGGACATTGATATTGTCTTTTTATTCCACTGCGACCTTCACCCCTCTACAAAGCAACATTGATATTGTCTTTTTTTTCCACTGTAACCTCCACAACTCTTTTAAGGGGCATTGATATATTTTTTTTATTCCACTGCGACCTCCACCAATCTTCCAAGGGGCATCGATAATGTCTTTTTAATCCACTGCGACCTCCACCACTCTTCCAGGGGGCATTAAAACCATCTTGTTAAGCTACTGTGACATCCACGTCTCTTCCAAGGGGCATTAAAACTGTCAATTTAAACAACTCTGAACTCCACAGCTCTTGCAAGAGGCATTGATATTGTCTTTTTATTCCACTGAGACCTCCAACACTCTTCCAAGGGCCATTGAGTTTGTCTTTTAAATCCACTGCGATCTCCATCTCTCTTCCAAGAAGAATTAAAACTGTCTTGTTTAGCTACTGTGACCTCCACGTCTATTCCACGGTGCCTTAAAACCTACTGGTTAAACAAGTGTGAACTCCACAGCTCTTCCAAGGGGCATTGATATTGTCTTTTTATTCCACTGTAACCTCCACCACTCTTCCAAGGGGCAGTAAAACCATCTTGTTAAGCTACTGTGACCTCCACGTCTCTTCCAAGGGGCATTAAAACCGTCAATTTAAACCACTCTGAACTCCACAGCTCTTGCAAGAGGCATTGATATTGTCTTTTTATTCCACTGTAACCTCCAGAACTCTTCCAAGGGGCATTGATATTGTCTTTTTATTTTTCTGCGACCTCCACCACTCTTCCAAGGGGCATTAATATTGTCTTTTTATTCCACTGCGACCTCTACCACTCATCTAAGGGGCATTGATATTGTCTTTTTAATCCACTGCGACCTCCACCACTCTTCCAAGAGGCATTAAAACAGTCTTGATAAGCTACTGTGACCTCCACGTCTCTTCCAAGGGGCATTAAACCGTCTGGTTAAACCACTCTGTACTTCACAGCTCTTCCAAGAGGCATTGATATTGTCTTTTTATTCGACTGTAACCTCCACCTCTCTTCAAAGGGGCATTGATATTGTCTCTGTTTTCCACTGCGACCTCCACCACTATTCCAAGGGGATTTGATATTGTCTTTTTTATCCACTGCGACCTTCACCACTCTTCCAATGGGCATTAAAACCGTCTTGTTATGCTACTGTGACCTCCACGTCTCCTCAAAGGGGCATTAAAACCGTCTGGTTAAACCGCACTGAGCTCCACAGCTCTTCCAAGGTGCATTGACAATGTCTTTTTATTCCATTGTAACCTTTTGCACTCTTCCAAGCGCATTGATATTGTCTTTTTATTCCTCTGCGACGTCCACGACTCTTCCAAGGGGCATTAAAACCGTCTTGTTAAGCTACTGTGACCTCCAAGTTTCTTACACAGGGCATTGATATTGTCTTTTTATACCACTGTAACCTCCACCACTCTTCCAAAGGGCATTGATATTGTCTTTTTATTCCTCTGTAACCTCCACCAATCTTCCAAGGTGCATTGATATTGTCTTTTTATTCCACGGCGACCTCCACCACTCTTCTAAGGGGCATTGACATTGTCTTTTAAATCCACAACGATCTCCACCACTCTTCCAAGGGGCATTAAAACAGTCTTGTTTAGCTACTGTGACCTCCTCGTCTCTTCCAAGGGGCATTAAAACAGTCTGGTTAAACACTCTGAACTCCACAGCTCTTACAAGAGGCATTGATATTGTCTTTTCATTTGACTATAACATCCACCACTCTTCCAAGCGGCATTGATATTGTCTTTTTATTCCACTGCGACCTCCACCACTCTTCCAAGGGGCATTGATATTGTCTTTTTAACCAACTGCGACCTCCACCTCTTTTCTAAGGGGCATTAATATTGTCTTTTTATTACACTGCGACCTCCACCACTCTTCCAAGGGTCATTGATAATATCTTTTTATTCCACTGTAACTTCCACCACTCTTCGAAGGGGCATTAATATTGTCTTTTTATTCAACTGCGACCTCCACCACTCTTCCAAGGGTCATTGATATTGTCTTTTTAATCCACTGTAACCTCCACCACTCTTCCAAGGGGCATTGATATTGTCTTTTTATTCCACTGCGACCTCCACCACTCTTCCAAGGGTCATTGATATTGTCTTTTTATTCCACTGTAACCTCCACCACTCTTCCAAAGGGCATTGATATTGACTTTTTATTCCACTGCGACCTCCACCACTCTTCCAAGGGTCATTGATATTGTCTTTTTATTCCACTGTAACCTCCACCACTCTTCCAAGGGGCATTGATATTGTCTTTTTATTCCACTGCGACCTCCACCTCGCTTCCAAGGGGCATTAAAACCATCTTGTTAAGCTACTGTGACCTCCAAGTCTCTTCCACGAGGCATTGATATTGTCTTTTTATTCCTCTGCGATGTCCACGACTCTTCCAAGGGGCATTAAAACCGTCTTGTTAAGCTACTGTGACCTCCAAGTTTCTTACACAGGGCATTGATATTGTCTTTTTATTCCACTGTAATCTCCACCACTCTTCCAAAGGGCATTGATATTGTCTTTTTATTCCTCTGTAACCTCCACCAATCTTCCAAGGTGCATTGATATTGTCATTTTATTCCACGGCGACCTCCACCACTCTTCTAAGGGGCATTGACATTGTCTTTTAAACCCACAACGACCTCCACCACTCTTCCAAGGGTCATTGATATTGTCTTTTTATTCCACTGTAACGTCCACCACTCTTCCAAGGGGCATTGATATTGTCTTTTTATTCCACTGCGACCTCCACCTCTCTTCCAAGGGGCATTAAAACCATCTTGTTAAGCTACTGTGACCTCCAAGTCTCTTCCACAAGGCATTGAAATTGTCTTTTTATTCCACTGCGACCACCACATCTCTTCCAAGGGGGATTGATATTATCTTTTCATTCGACTGTAACATCCACCACTCTTCCAAGTGGCATTGATATTGTCTTTTTATTCCACTGCGACCTCCACCACTCTTCCAAGGGGCATTGATATTGTCTTTTTAATCAACTGTGACCTCCACCTCTCTTCCAAGGGGCATTAAAACCGTCTTGTGAAGCTACTGCGACCTCTACGTCCCTTCCACGGGGCATTGATATTGCCTTTTTATTCCACTGCGACCTCCACCACTTTTCCAAGTGGCATTGATATTGTATTTTTAATCCACTGTGACCTCTACCACTCCTCAAAGGGGCATTGATATTGTCTTTTTAATCTACTGTGACCTCCATGTCTCTTCCAAGGGGCATTAAAACCTTCAATTTAAACCACTCTGTACTACACAGCTCTTCCAAGCTGCACTGGTATTGTCTTTTTATTCCACTCTAACCTCTACAACTCTTCCAAGAGGCATTAACATTGTATATTAATTCCACTGCGACCTCCACCACTTTTCCAAGGGGCATTAAGACCTTCTTGTTAAGCTACAGAGACCTCCACAACTCTTCCATTGGGCATTGATATTGTCTTTTTACTCCACTGTAACCTCCATCACTCTTCCAATGGGCATTGATTTTGTCTTTTTATTCCACTGCGACCTCTACCACTCTTCCAATGGGCATTGATATTGTCTTTTTAATCCACTGCCACCTCCAGCACTCTTCCAAGGAGCATTAAAGCCATCTTGTTAAGCTACTGTCAAGTCCATGTCTATTCCACGGGGCATTGATATTGTATTTTTATTCCACTGTAACCTCCACCACTCTTCCAATGGGCATTGATTTTGTCTTTTTATTCCACTGCGACTTCCACCTTTCTTCTAAGGGGCATTGATATTGTCTTTTTAATCCACTGCGACCTCCACCACTCTTCCAAGGGGCATTAAAACAGTCTTGATAAGCTACTGTGACCTCCACGTCCCTTCCAAGGGGCATTAAAACCGTCTGGTCAAACCACTCTAAACTCCACAGCTCTTCCAAGGGGCATTGATATTGTCTTTTATTCCACTGTAACCTCCACCACTCTTCCGAGGGGCATTGATTTTGTCTTTTTATTCCACTGCGACCTCCACCACTCTTCCAATGGGCATTGTTATTGTCTTTATAATCCCCTGCAACTTCCACCACTCTTCCAAGGGGGATTAAAACCGTCTTGTTAAGCTATTGTGACCTCCACGTCCCTTCCACGGGGCATTGATATTGTCTTTTTATTCCACTGCGACCTCCACCACTCTTCCAAGGGACATTGATATTGTCTTTTTAATCCACTGCGAACTTCACCACTCTTCCAAGGGGCATTAAAACCGTCTTGTTATGCTACTGTGACGTCGACTTCTCTTCCAAGGGGCATTAAAACCATCTTGTTAAACCAATCTGAACTCCACAGCTCTTCCAAGGGGCATTTGTATTGTCTTTTTATTCCACTCTAACCTCCACCACTCTTCCAAAGGGCATTGACGTTGTCTTTTATTCCACTGCTTCCTCCACCACTCTTCTAAGGTGCATTAAAACCATATTGTTAAGCTACAGTGACCTCCACATCTATTCCACGGGGCATTGATATTGTCTTTTTATTCCACTGTTACCTCCACCAATCTTCCAAGGGGCATTGATATTGTTTTTTTATTCCACTGCTACGTCCACCACTCTTCCAAGGGGCATTAAAACCGTGTTGATAAGTTACTGTGACCTCCACGTCTCTTCCAAGGAGCGTTAAAAGCGTCTCGTTATACCAGTCTGAACTCCACAGCTCTTCCAAGGGGCATTATTATTGTCTTTTTATTCCACTGTAACCTCCACCACTCTTCCAAGGGGCTTTGATATTGTCTATTTATTCCACTGCGACCTCCAACAGTCTTCCAAGAGGCATTAAAACCGTCTTGTTAAGCTACTGTGACCTCCACGTCTCTTCCACGGTGCATTGAAATTGTCTATTTATTCCACTGTAACCTCCACCACTCGTCCAAGGGGCATTGATATTATCTTTTTATTCCACTGCGACCTCCACCACTCTTCAAAGGGGCATTGATAATGTCTTTTTATTCCACTGCGACCTCCACCACTGTTCCAAGGGGCATTAAAACCGTCTTGTTAAGCTATTGTGACATCCACATCTCTTCCACGGGGCATTGATATTGTCTTTTTATTTAACTGTAACCTCCACCACTGTTCCAAGGGGCATTGATATTGTCTTTTTATTCCACTGTAACCTCCATCACTCTTCCAAGGGGAATTGATATTGTCTTTTTATTCAACTGTAACCTCCACCACTCTTCCAAGGGGCATTGATATTGTCTTTCGATTCCACTGCGACCTCCACCACTCTTCCAAGGGGCATTCATATTGTCTTTTCAATCCACTGCGACCTACACCACTCTACCAAGGGGCATTAAAACCGTCTTGTTAAGCTACTGTCACCTCCACGTCACTTCCGAGGAGAATTAAAACCGTCAATTTAAACCCCTCTGAACTCCACAGCTCTTGCAAGAGGCATTGATATTGCCTTTTTATTCCAATGTAACTTCCAGCACACTTCCAAGGGGCATAGATATTGTCTTTTTATTCCACTGTATCCTCCACCACTCTTCCAAGGGGCATTGATATTGTCTTTTTATTCCTCTGGGACCTTCACCACTCTTCCAAGTGGCATTGATGTTGTCTTTTTAATCCACTGCGACCTCCACCACTCTTCCAAAGAGCATTAAAACCGTATTGTTAAGCTACTGTGACCTCCACGTCTCTTCCAAGGTGCAATAAAACCGTCAATTTAAACCACTTTGAACTCCACAGCTCTTGCAAGAGGCATTGATATTGTCTTTTTACTCCACTGTAACCTACAGCACTCTTTCAAGGGGCATTGATATTGTCTTTTTATTCCACTACGACTTCCACCTCCCTTCCAAGGGGCATTAAAACAGCCTTGTTAAGATACTGTGATCTCCACGTCTCTTTCACGGGGCATTGATATTATCTTTTTATTCCACTGTATCCTCCACCACTCTTCCAAGGGGCATTGATATTGTCTTTTTATTCCACTGGGACCTTCAACACTCTTCCAAGTGGCATTGATATTGTCTTTTTAATCCACTGCGACCTCCACCACTTTTCCAAGGGGCATTAACACCGTCTTGTTAATATACTGTGACCTCCACGTCTCTTCCAAGGGGCAATAAAACCATCTGGTTAAACCACTCTGATCTCCACAGCTCTTCCAAGGGGCATTGGTATTGTCTTTTTATTCCACTCTAACCTCCACCACTTTTCAAAGGGGCATTGACATTGTCTTTTTATTCCACTGCGACCTCCATCATTCTTCCAAGAGGCATTAAAACCATCTTGTTAAGCTACTGTGACCTCCACGTCTCTTCCACGGTGCATTGAAATTGTCTATTTATTCCACTGCGACCTCCACCACTCTTCCAAGGGGCATTGATAATGTCTTTTTATTCCACTGCGACCTCCACCACTGTTCCAAGGGGCATTAAAAGCATCTTGTTAAGCTATTGTGACATCCACATCTCTTCCAAGGGGCATTGGTATTGTCTTTTTATTCCACTCTAACCTCCACCACTCTTCAAAGGGGCATTGACATTGTCTTTTTATTCCACTGCGACCTCCATCATTCTTCCAAGGGGCATTGATATTGTCTTTTTATTCCACTGCCACCTCCACCACTCTTCCAAGGGGAATTGATATTTTCTTTTTAATCCACTGCGACATCCACCACTTTTCCAAAGGGCATTAAAAATGTCAATTTAAACCACTCTGAACTCCACAGCTATTCCAAGAAACATTGATATTGTCTTTTTATTGGACTGTAACCTCCAACACTCTTCCAAGGGGCATTAAAACCGTCTTCTTAAGCTACTGTGACCTCCACGTCTCTTCCAAGGGGCATTAAAACCGTCAATTTAAACCACTCTGAACTCCACAGCTCTTGCAAGAAGCATTGATATTGTCTTTTTATTCCACTGTAACCTTCACCACTCTTCCAAGGGGCATTGATTTTGTCTTTTTAATCCTCTGCAACCTCCAACACTCTTCCAAGAAGCATTAAAACCGTCTTGTTTAGCTACTGTGACCTCCACGTCTATTCCACGGTGCATTAAAACCTTCTGGTTAAACCAGTGTGAACTCCACAGCTCTTCCAAGGGGCATTGATATTGTCTTGTTATTCCACTGTAACCTCCACCACACTTCCAAGGGGCATTGATATTGTGTTTTTATTCTACTGCGACCTAAAACAATCTTCCAAGGGGCATTAATATTGTCCTTTTATTCCACTGCGACCTCCACCATTCTTCCAAAGATCATTGATATTGTCTTTTTATTCCACTGTAACCTCCACCACTCTTCCAAGGGGCATTGATGTTGTCTTTCTATTCCACTGCGACCTCCACCTCTCTTCCAAGGGGCATTAAAACCATCTTGTTAAGCTACTGTGACCTCCAAGTCTCTTCCATGAGGCATTGATATTGTCTTTTTATTCCACTGCGACCTCCACATCTCTTCCAAGGGGAATTGAAATTGTCTTTTTAATCCACTGCGATCTCCACCATTCTTCCAAGGGGCATTAAAACTGTCTTGTTAAGCTACAGTGACCTCCACATCTCTTCCACGGGGCATTGATATTGTCTTTAAATTCCACTGTAACCTCCACCACTCAACCAAGGGGCATTGATATTGTATTTTTATTCCACTGCGACCTCCACCACTCTTCCAAAGGACATTGATATTGTCTTTTTAATCCACTGCGACCTCCACCACTCTTCCAAAGGGCATTAAAACCATCTTGTTAAGCTACTGTGACCTCCACGTCTCTTCCACGGAGCATTGATATTGTCTTTTTAATCCACTGCGACCTCCGCTACTCTTCCAAGGGGCATTGATATTGTCTTTTTTTCCACTGCGACTACCACCACTCTTACAAGGGGCATTTATATTGTCTTCTTAATCAACTGCGACCTCCACCACTCTTCAAAGAGGCATGAAAACCGTCTTGTTAACCTACTTTGACATGCACGTCAATTCCTCGGGGCATTGATATTGTCTTTTTATTCCACTGCGACCTACACCACTCTTCCAAGGGGCATTAAAACCTTATTTGTTAAGCTACTGTGACCTCCACGTCTCTTCCAAGGTGCATTACAACCGTCAATTTAAACCACGCTGAACTCCACAGGTCTTGCAAGAGGCATTGATATTGTCTTTTTACTCCACTGTAACCTACAGCACTCTTTCAAGTGGCATTGATATTGTCTTTTTATTCCACTACGACTTCCACCACTCTCCCAAGGTGCATTAAAAACACGTTGTTTAGCTACTGTAACGTCCATGTCTATTCCACCGGGCATTGATATTGTCTTTTTATTCCACTGTATCCTCCACATCTCTTCCAAGGGGAATTGATATTGTCTTTTTATTCCACTGCGATCTCCACCATTCTTCCAAGGGGCATTAAAACTGTCTTGTTAAGCTACAGTGACCTCCAAATCTCTTCCATGGTGCAGTGATATTGTCTTTAAATTCCACTGTAACCTCCACCACTCAACCAAGGGGCATTGATATTGTATTTTTATTCTACTGCGACCTCTACCACTCTTCCAAAGGGCATTGATATTGTCTTTTTAATCCACTGCGACCTCCACCACTCTTCCAAAGGGCGTTAAAACCATCTTGTTAAGCTACTGTGACCTCCACGTCTCTTCCACGGAGCATTGACATTGTCTTTTTAATCCACTGCGACCTCCGCTTCTCTTCCAAGGGGCATTGATATTGTCTTTTTTTCCACTGCGACTACCACCACTCTTACAAGGGGCATTTATATTGTCTTCTTAATCAACTGCGACCTCCACCACTCTTCAAAGAGGCATGAAAACCGTCTTGTTATCCTACTTTGACATCCACGTCAATTCCACGGTGCATTGATATTGTCTTTTTATTCCACTGCGACCTACACCACTCTTCCAAGGGTCATTGATATTGTCTTTTTAATTAACTGTGACCTCCACCACTCTTCCAAGGGGCATTAAAACTGTCTGGTTAAACCACTCTGAACTCCACAGCTCTTCCAAGGGGCATTGATATTGTCGCTCTTTTCCACTGTAACCTCCACCACTCTTCCAAGGGGCATTGATTTTGTCTTTTTATTCCACTGCGACCTTAACCATTCTTCCATTGGGCATTGATATTGTCTTTTTAAATCACTGCGACCTCCACCACTATTCCAAGGGGCATTAAAACCGTATTGTTAAGCTACTGTGACCTCCACGTCTCTTCCAAGGTACATTAAAACTGTCAATTTAAACCACTTTGAACTCCACAGGTCTTGCAAGAGGCATTGATGTTGTCTTTTTTCTCCACTGTAACCTACAGCACTCTTTCAAGTGGCATTGATATTGTCTTTTTATTCCACTACGACTTCCACCACTCTACCAAGGTGCATTAAAAACATCTTGTTTAGCTACTGTAACGTCCATGTCTATTCCACCGGGCATTGATATTGTCTTTTTATTCCACTGTATCCTCCACCACTCTTCCAAGTGGTATTGATATTGTCTTTTTATTCCACGGTGACTTCCATCTCTCTTCTAAGGGGCATTGATATTGTCTTTTTAATCCACTGCGACCTCCACCACTCTTCCAAGGGGCATTAAAACAGTCTTGATAATCTACTGTGACCTCCACGTCTTATCCAAGGGGCATTAAAACTGTCAATTTAAACCACTCTCAACTCCACAGCTCTTGCAAGGGGCTTTGATATTGTTCTTTATTCCACTGTAACCTCCACCACTTTTCTAAGGGGCATTGATATTGTCTTTTTAATCCACTGCGACCTCCACCACTCTTCCAAGGACCATTAAAACAGTCTTGATAAGCTACTGTGACCTCCACGTCTCTTCCAAGGGGCATTAAACCGTCTGGTTAAACCACTCTGTACTCCACAGCTCTTCCAAGAGGCATTGATATTGTCTTTTTATTCGACTGTAACCTCCACCACTCTTCCAAGCGGCATTGATATTGTCTCTGTTTTCCACTTCGACCTCCACCACTCTTCCAAGTGTCTTTGATATTGTCTTTTTTATCCACTGCGACCTCCACCACTCTTCCAATGGGCATTAAAATAGTCTTGTTATGCTACTGTGACCTACACGTTCCTTCCATGGGGCATTGATATTGTCTTTTTGTAACATACCTGGCGGCGTCCTTGCATAGTGGTTAATCTCCCACTGTGCAAGAGCGCGCACTTGATCTCCAATCCAGAATGTCTCTCTGGCTTCCCTCCATGCTGTCTGTTTGCTTCTGTTTCTGCTGCTTAAGGGCGGCGCCCGATCACTTCCTGCTTTTTGTACCTGCTGCAGGCACACCCCTTGTGCGTCCTCAGCCTATTGCTGTCTGTCACCTGGTATTTAAACCAGCTGCTCCAATTAACCCATGCCTGAGCATTGTGTTCTGTCAGTTGGCTTCTGGTCACTGATATGCCCGGTCCCGTTTATGATTCCTGCCTTCGGTATCAGTTCCCGTGTCTGAACTGTGTCCTGTCTGTATTATCTTCTAGCCTGTTGTCTTCTGCCTATCCTGGAGGCTGTATTTCCAGACCTGTGTGAACACGCTCCTAGCCTGTTCTTTCTGCCTTTTAGTGGCCGCATATCTAGACCCGCTCCTGTATCTTGCTGCTGTGTCTGTTCTTGTCTGAATACTCTCCTAGCCTGTTTCCTGTTTTTCTCTATGTCCGTACCTTCCCTTTTTCTGCATTGTCTGAACTCGTACCTAATTCCTGCTCGTTGTCACTGTACTTCCGTTTGTGAGTTTGTGGTCCACTTGCTACTTCACTGCAAGTACCCTGTGGGTATCTGGTTCTGCCTTTCCCTTCCTGTCTGTTCCGTGTGAACTGAGCCCTGTCCCCTCCGCTCTGCCTTGCTTGCCGCTTCGGCGGTTCTTGCTTGCTCAGCCCTGTCCACCGTGTCTGCGGTTTCGCTTTACTCAGCCAAGTCCACCGCGTCTGCGGTTTCGCTTTGCTCAGCCTTGTCCACCGCGTCTGCGGTTTCGCTTTGCTCAGAGCTGTCCACCGCGTCTGCGGTTTCGCTTTGCTCAGCCCTGTCCACCGCGTCTGCGGTTTCGCTTTGCTCAGCCCTGTCCACCGCGTCTGCAGTTTCGCTTTGCTCAGCCCTGCCAACCGCGTCTGTGGTTTCGCTTTGCTCTGCCCTGTCCACCGCGTCTGCGGTTTCGCTTTGCTCAGCCCTGTCCACCGCGTCTGCGGTTTCGCTTTGCTCAGCCCTGTCCACCACGTCTGCGGTTTCGCTTTGCACTGCCCTGTCCACCGCGTCTGCGGTTTCGCTTCGCTCAGCCCTGTCCACCGCGTCTGCGGTTTCGCTTTGCTCAGCCCTACCAACCGCGTCTGCGGTTTTGCTTTGCTCAGCCCTGTCAACTGCGTCTGCGGTTTCGCTTTGCTCAGCCCTGTCCACCGCGTCTGCGGTTTCGCTTTGCTCAGCCCTGTCCACCACGTCTGTGGTTTCGCTTTGCACTGCCCTGTCCACCGCGTGTGCGGTTTCGCTTCGCTCAGCCCTGTCCACCGCGTCTGCGGTTTCGCGTTGCTCAGCCCTGTCCACCGCGTCTGCGGTTTCGCTTTGCTCAGCCTTGTCCACCGCGTCTGCGGTTTTGCTCTGCTCAGCCTTGTCTACCGCGTCTGCGTTTTTGCTCTGCTCAGCCTTGTCTACTGCGTCTGCGGTTCTGCTCTGCTCGGCCTTGACTACCGCAACTGCGGTTTCGCTTTACTTTGTTTGTTTACCGCATCTGCGGCTCCGAATCTGTCTCCCAGTCTGTACTGGACCCTACCCAGCCTGCGCTCTAGTCTGCCTGTTCCTGTATTCCCCGGTGTGGATCAACAGCCGTGTCCGGAGTCTGACCTGGAGTAGACCCTGGTCCCTCTGCTCGGTTCCTCCCTGGTGCACGGGCGTCGTATGCCGTCGTGCGACCTTGGTCGGATCGGGCAGATACTTAGTTACGCCCCTCCAGACACTCTCCGGTTCATGGCACAGTGGAACCACTAAACACGCACACGCCAGTCAGTCCGGGCGTGTGCATTACAGCATGCTCAGGCCATGGTTCCCGTTGTGTCCCACGGCCTTCGCTCTCTGAGACGTTTTCCAGCGAATACGTGCATTAAAAATAAATTAAAAAAAATATATATATATATTTTTTTTTTCTTTAGCTGAGTTCCAGGCGAATTACGCACCCGTCCAGATGGATCTTTCTGCACTCGTTCCTGCGGATCCGCCACGGTACTACGGGGATCCAAGACAGAGTCGTGCATTTGTGGAGCAATGCATGCTACACTTCAAGTTCTACCCTCTTTGTTTTCCCACCGATCGGGCTAAGGTGGGATTTATGATGTCTTACCTAGCGGGTGATGCCTTGAAATGGATCACCCCTCTATGGGACGCACAAGATTCTATCGACCTGGACATAATGGCCTTCCTGGTGGCCTTTCTAATGGTCTTCGATGATCCTAACCCAGAGGCTCCTGTGGAAGCTTCACTTCCCAATATCCCGGTGCAGCCCCGATGAGTAATGTGTGTAGGTAGCGCACTAGTCCTCCTGCCCGACGAGGCTACTGCCCATCCAGAATCCACACAGGATGAATACGCTCTTCGGAATACTTCTCCCAACCTCAAGAGGCAGTCCAGGCGTGCTAGGCGTAGAGGCAAGCCGTCACGCCTGGGTCTGTCCTCCCAAAGACCTCCTGATCCCAACCTTGAAGTCCCTGCTGAAGCTTCATTTCCCTGTATCCCGGAGCAGTCCCTACGGGAAATATGCGTGGGTAGCGCACCTGTTCTCCTGCCCGAAGAGACTTCTGCCCACCTAGAATCCTCCGGGATACCACCTGATGACAAAAGGAGAGAGACTTCCCTACACCCGGTACCCGATACTTCGTCCGCTCCGTCCTGTGAGCCTGACAATGGGTACCTCAAAGCGGTAGTTAACCCCGAGTCTCTACACCCCTCCGACCAGGCGGAGGACCTCCACTATGCCTTGCTTGCCGCTTCGGCGGTTCTTGCTTGCTCAACCCTGTCCACCGCGTCTGCGGTTTCGCTTTGCTCAGCCTTGTTCACCGCGTCTGCGGTTTCGCTTTGCTCAGCCCTGTCCACCGCGTCTGCGGTTTCGCTTTACTCAGCCCTGTCCACCGCATCTGCGGTTTCGCTTTGCTCAGCCTTGTCCACCGCGTCTGCGGTTTCGCTTTGCTCAGCCCTGTCCACCGCGTCTGCGGTTTCGCTTTGCTCAGCCCTGTCCAAAGCGTCTGCGGTTTCGCTTTGCTCAGCCCTGTCCACCGCGTCTGCGGTTTCGCCATGCTCAGCCCTGTCCACCGCGTCTGCGGTTTCGCTTTGCTCAGCCTTGTCCACCGTGTCTGCGGTTTCGCTTTGCTCAGCCCTGTCCACCGCGTCTGCGGTTTCGCTCTGCTCAGCCTTGTCAACCGCGTCTGCGGTTTTGCTCTGCTCAGCCTTCTCTATCGCGTCTGCGGTTCTGCTCTGCTCGGCCTTGACTACCGCACCTTCGGTTTCGCTTTACTCTATTTGTTTACCGCATCTGCGGCTCCGAATCTGTCTCCCAGTCTGTACTGGACCCTACCCAGCCTGCGCTCTAGTCTGCCTGTTCCTGTATTCCCCGGTGTGGATCAACAGCCGTGTCCGGAGTCTGACCTGGAGTAGACCCTGGTCCCTCTGCTCGGTTCCTCCCTGCACGGGCGTCGTATGCCATCGTGCGACCTTGGTCGGATCGGGCAAATACTTAGTTACACCCCTCCAGACACTCTCCGGTTCATGGCACAGTGGAACCACTAAACACGCACACGCCAGTCAGTCCGGGCGTGTGCATTACACTTTTTATTCCATTGCGACCTCCACCACTCTTCCAAGGGGCATTAAAACCGTCTTGTTCAGCTACTTTGACCTCCAAGTCTCTTCCAAGGGGCATTAAAACGTCTGGTTAAACCGCTCTGAGCTCCACAGCTCTTCCAAGGGGCATTGACAATATCTTTTTATTCCATTGTAACCTTCTGCACTCTTCCAAGTGCATTGATATTGTCTTTTTATTCCACTGCGACCTCCATCACTCTTTCAAGGGGCATTGATAACGTCTTTTTATTCCACTGCGACCTCCACCACTCTTCCAAGGCCCATTGATATTGTCTTTTTAATCCACTGCGACCTCCACCACTCTTCCAAGGGGCATTAAAACCGTCTTGTTAAGCTATTGTGACCTCCACATCTCTTCCACAGGGCATTGATATTGTCTTTTTATTTAACTGTAACCTCCACCACTGTTCCAAGGGGCATTGATATTGTCTTTTTATTCCACTGTAACCTCCATCACTCTTCCAAGGGGCATTGATATTGTCTTTTTATTCAACTGTAACTTCCACCACTCTTCCAAGGGGCATTAAAACCGTCTTGTTAAGCTACTGTCAACTCCACGTCCCTTCCAAGGGGCATTAAATCCGTCAATTTAAACCACTTTGAACTCCACAGCTCTTGCAAGGGGCATTGATATTGTCTTTTTATTCCAATGCAACCTCCAGCACTCTTCCAAGGGGCATTGATATTGTCTTTTTATTCCACTGCAACTTCCACCTCTCTTCCAAGGGACATTAAAACCGTCTTGTTAAGCTACTGTGACATCCACGTCTCTTTCACGGGGCATTGATATTGTCTTTTTATTCCACTGTAAACTCCACCACTCTTCCAAGGGGCATTGATATTGTCTTTTTAATCCACTGCGACCTACACCACTTTTCCAAGGGGAATTAAAAACGTCTTTTTAAGCTACTGTGACCTCCACGTCACTTCCAATGGGCATTAAAACCGTCTGGTTTAAATACTCTGAACTCCACTGCTCTTCCAAGGGGCATTGATATTGTCTTTTTAATCCACTGTCACCTCCACCACTCTTCCAAGGGGCATTGATATTGTTTTTTTATTCCACTGCGATTTCCACTACTCTTCCAAGGGACATTGATATTGTCTTTTTATTTCACTGCGACCTCCACCACTCTTCTAAGGGGCATTGATATTGTCTTTTTAATCAACTGCGACCTCCACCACTCTTCCAAGGGGCATTGATATTGTCTTTTTAATCCACTGTGACCTCCACGTCTCTTCCAAGGGGCATTAAAACCATCAATTTAAACCACTCTGAACTCAACAGCTCTTCCAAGGAGCACTGGTATTGTATTTTTATTCCACTCTAACCTCCACCACTCTTCCAAGGGGCATTGACATTGTCTTTTTATTCCACTGCGACCTCTATCATTCTTCCAAGGGGCATTGATATTGTCTTTTTAATCCACTGCAACCTCCACCACTTTTCCAAAGGGTATTAAAAACGTCTTTTTAAGCTACTGTGACCTCCACGTCACTTCCAATGGGCATTAAAACCGTCTGGTTTAACTACTCTGAACTACACTGCTCTTCCAAGGGGCTTTGATATTGTCTTTTTAATCCACTGTTACCTCCACCACTGTTCCAAGGGGCATTGATATTGTTTTTTAATTCCACTGCGACCTCCACTACTCTTCCAAGGGGCATTGATATTGTTTTTTATTCCACTGCGACCTGCACCACTCTTCTAAGGGGAATTTATATTGTCTTTTTAATCAACTGCGACCTCCACCACTCTTCCAAGGGGCATTGATATTGTCTTTTTAATCCACTGTGACCTCCACGTCTCTTCCAAGGGGCATTAAAACCATCAATTTAAACCACTCTGAACTCCACAGCTCTTCCAAGGAGCACTGGTATTGTCTTTTTATTCCACTCTAACCTCCACCACTCTTCCAAGGGGCATTGACATTGTCTTTTTATTCCACTGCGACCTTCATCATATTTCCAAGGGGCATGGATATTGTCTTTTTTATCCACTGCGACCTCCACCACTCTTCCAAGGGCCATTAAAACCGTGTTTTTAAGCTACTTTTACCTCCACGTCAAGTCCACGGGGCATTAAAGCAGTCAATTTAAGCCACTCTGAACTCCACAGCTCTTGCAAGGGGCATTGATATTGTCTTTTTATTCTAATGAAACCTCCAGCACTGTTCCAAGAGGCATTGATATTGTCTTTTTATTCCACTGCAACTTTCACCTCTCTTCCAAGTGGCATTAAAACCGTCTTGTTAAGCTACTGTGACCTCCACGTCTCTTTCACGGGACATTGATATTGTCTTTTCATTCCCCTGTAACCTCCACCACTCTTCCAAGGGGCATTGATATTGTCTTTTTATTCAACTGGGACCTTCACCACTCTTCCAAGTGGCATTGATATTGTCTTTTTAATCCACTGCGACCTCCACCACTCTTCCAAGGGGCATTAAAACCATCTTGTTAAGCTACTGTGACCTCCACGTCTCTTCCAAGGTGCATTAAAACCGTCATTTTAAACCACTCTGAACCCCACAGCTCTTGCAAGAGGCATTGATATTGTCTTTTTGTTCCACTGTAGCCTACAGCACTCTTTCAAGGGGCATTGATATTGTCTTTTTACTCCATTACGACCTCCACCACTCTCCCAAGGTGCATTAAAAACATCTTGTTTAGCTACTGTAACGTCCATGTCTATTCCACGGGGCATTGATATTGTCTTTTTATTCCACTGTATCCTCCACCACTCTTCCAAGGGGTATTGATATTGTCTTTTTATTCCAATGCGACTTCCACCTCTCTTCTAAGGGGCATTGATATTGTATTTTTAATCCACTGCGACCTCCACCACTCTTCCAAGAGGCATGAAAACAGTCTTGTTAAGCTACTTTGACCTCCACATCTTTTCCAAGGGGCATTAAAACCGTCTGGTTAAACCACTCTGAACTCCACAGCTCTTCCAAGGGGGCATTGATATTGTCTTTTTATTCCACTGTAAACTCCACCATTCTTCCAAGGGATATTGATATTGTCTTTTTAAAGCACTGCGACCTCCACCACTCTTCCAAGGGGCATTAAAACCATCTCGTTAAACCACTCTGAACTCCATAGCTCTTTCAAGAGGCATTGATATTGTCTTTTTATTTCACTGTAACCTCAACCACTCTTTCAAGGTGCATTGATATTGTCTTTATATTCCACTGCAACCTCCACCACTCTTCCAAGGGGCATTAAAACTGTCTTGTTAAGCTACTGTCACCTCCACGTGTCTTCCACGGGGCATTGATATTGTCTTTTTAATCGACTGTGACCTCCACCACTTTTCCAAGGGGTATTAAAACCGTCTTGTTTATCTACTGAGACCTCCACGTCTCGTCCAAGGGGCAATAAAACCATCTGGTTAAACCACTGTGAACTCCACAGCTCTTCCAAGGGGCATTGGTATTGTCTTTTTTTCCACTCTAACCTCCACCACTCTTCCAAGGGGCATTGACATTGTCTTTTTATTCCACTGTGACCTCCATCATTCTTACAAGGGGCATTGATATTGTCTTTTTATTCCACTGCCACCTCCACCATTTTTCCAAGGGGGATTGACATTGTCTTTTTAATCAACTGCGACCTCCACCACTTTTCCAAGGGGCATTAAAAATGTCTTTTGAAGCTACTGTGACCTCCACGTCGCTTCCAATGGGCATTAAAACCGTCTGGTTAAACCACTCTGAACTCCACAACTCTTCCAAGGGGCATTGACATTGTCTTTTTATTCCACTGCGACCTCCACCATTCTTCCGAGGGGCATTAAAACTGTTTTGCTAAGCTACAGTGACCTCCACATCTCTTCCACGGGGCATTAATATTGTCTTTAAATTTCACTGTAACCTCCACCACTCTACCAAGGGACATTGATATTGTATTGTTATTCCACTGTGACCTCCACCACTCTTCCAAAGGGCATTGATATTGTCTTTTTAATCCACTGTGAACTCCACCACGCTTCCAAAGGGCATTAAAATCATCTTGTTAAGCTACTGTGAACTCCACGTCTCTTCCACGGGGCATTGATCTTGTCTTTTAATTCCACTGCGACCTCAAACACTCTTCCTCGGGGCATTGATATTGTCTTTTTATTCCACTGCGACCTCCACCACTCTTCTAAGGGGCATTGATATTGTCTTTTAAATCCACAACGATCTCCACCACTCTTCCAAGGGGCATTAGAACAGTCTTGTTAAGCTACTGTGACCTCCTCGTCTCTTCCAAGGGGCATTAAAACTGCATGGTTAAACCACTCTGAACTCCACAGCTCTTCCAAGAGGCATTGATATTGTCTTTTTATTCAACTGTAACCTCCACCACCCTTCCAATTGGCATTGATATTGTCTTTTTTTTCCACTGCGACCTCCACCACTCTTCCTAGGTGATTTGATAGTCTTTTTAATCCACTGCGACCTCCACCACTTTTCCAAGGGGCATTAAAAAAGTCTTGTTAAGCTACTGTCACCTCCATGTCCCTTCCACGGGGCATTGATATTGTCTATTTATTCCACTGCGACCTCCACCACTCTTCCATGGGGCATTGATATTGTCTTTTTAGTCCACTGCGTCCTCCACCACTCTTCCAAGGGACATTGATATTGTCTTTTTATTCCACTGCGACCTTCACCCCTCTTCCAAGGAACATTGATGTTGTCTTTTTTTGCCACTGTAATCTCCACCACTCTTCTAAGGGGCATTGAAATTTTCTTTTTATTCCACTGCGACCTCCACATCTCTTCCAACTGGAATTGATATTGTCATTTTATTACACTGCAACCTCCACCACTCTTCTAAGGGGCATTGATATTGTCTTTTTAATCCACTGCGACCTCCACCACTCTTCCAAGGGTCATTGATATTGTCTTTTTATTCCACAATAACATCCACCACTCTTCCAAGAGTCATTGATATTGTCTTTTTATTCCACTGTAACCTCCACCACTCTTCCAAGGGGCATTGATTTTGTCTTTTCATTCCATTGCGACCTCCACCTCTCTTCCAAGGGGCATTAAAACCATCTTGTTAAGCTAATGTGACCTCCAAGTTTCTTCCACGAGGCATTGATATTGTCTTTTTATTCCACTGCGACCTCCACCACTCTTCTAAGGGGCATTGATATTGTCTTTTTAATCCACTGAGACCTCCACCACTCTTCCAAGGGGCATTAAAACAGTCATGATAAGATACTGTGACCTCCATGTCTCTTCCAAGGGGCATTAAACCGTCTGGTTAAACCACTCTGTACTCCACAGCTCTTCCAAGAGGCATTGATGTTGTCTTTTTATTCGACTGTAACCCCCACCACTCTTCCAATGGGCATGGAAATTGTCTCTGTTTTCCACTGCGACCTCCACCACTCTTCCAAGGGGCTTTGATATTGTCTTTTTTATCCACTGCGACCTCCACCACTCTTCTAATGGGCATTAAAACCGTCTTGTTATGCTTCTGTGACCTCCACGTCCCTTCCACGGGGCATTGATATTGTCTTTTTATTCCATTGCGACCTCCACCACTCTTCCAAGGGGCATTAAGATCGTCTTGTTAAGCTACTGTGACCTCCAAGACTCTACCAAGGGGCATTAAAACCGTCTGGTTAAACCGCTGTGAGCTCCACAGCTCTTCCAAGGGGCATTGACAATGTCTTTTTATTCCATTGTAACCTTCTGCACTCGTCCAAGTGCATTGATATTGTATTTTTATTCCTCTGCGACGTCCACGACTCTTCCAAGGGGCATTAAAACCATCTTGTTAAGCTACTGTGACATCCAAGTTTCTTAAACAGGGCATTGATATTGTCTTTTTATTCCACTGTAACCTCCACCACTCTTCCAAGGGGCATTTATATTGTCTTTTCATTCCACTGTAACCTCCGCCAATCTTCCAAGGGGCATTGATATTGTCATTTTATTCCAATGCGACCTCCACCACTCTTCTAAGGGGCATTGATATTGTCTTTTAAATCCACAACGATCTCCACCACTCTTCCAAGGGGCATTAAAACAGTCTTGTTAAGCTACTGTTACCTCCTCGTTTCTTCCAAGGGGCATTAAAACCGTCTGGTTAAACACTCTGAACTCCACAGCTCTTACAAGAGGCATTGATATTGTCTTTTAATTCAACTGTAACATCCACCACTCTTCCAAGCGGCATTGATATTGTCTTTTTATTCCACTGCGACCTCCACCACTCTTCCAAGAGGCATTGATATTGTCTTTTTAATCAACTGCGACCTCCACCTCTCTTCCGAAGGGCATTAAAACCATCTGGTTAAACCACTCTGATCTCCACAGCTCTTCCAAGGGGCATTGGTATTGTCTTTTTATTCCACTCTAACCTCCACCACTCTTCCAAGGGGCATTAATATAGTTTTTTTAATCCAATGCGACCTCCACCACTATTCCAAGGGGCAATGATATTGTCTTTTTAATCCACTGTGACCTCCATGTCTCTTCCCAGGGGCATTAAAACCGTCAATTTAAACAACTCTGAACTCCACAGCTCTTCCAAGGGGCATTGACATTGTCTTTTTATTCCACTGCGACCTCCACCACTCTTCCAAGGGGCATTAAGACCATCTTTTTAAGCAACAGTGACCTACACAACTCTTCCATGGGTCATTGATATTGTCTTTTTATTCCACTGTAACCTCCACCACTCTTCAAAGGGGCATTAATTTTGTCTTTTTATTCCACTGCGAGCTCCACCACTCTTCCAATGGGCATTGTTTTTGTGTTTTTAATCCCCTGCAACCTCCAACACTCTTCCAAGGGGCATTAAAACCGTCTTGTTAAGCTACTTTGACCTCCACGTCCCTTCCACGGGGCATTGATATAGTCTTTTTATTCCACTGCGAAATCCAGCACTCTTCCAAGGAGCATTGATATTGTCTTTTTAATCCTCTGCGAACTCCACCACTCTTCCAAGGGGCATTAAAACCGTCTTGTTATGCTTCTGTCACGTCGACTTCTCTTCCAAGGGGCATTAAAACCATCAATTTAAACCACTCTGAACTCCACAGCTCTTCCAAGGGGCATTTGTATTGTCTTTTATTCCACTCTAACCTCCACCACTCTTCAAAGGGGCATTGACATTGTCTTTTTATTCCACTGCTACCTCCACCACTCTTCCAAGGGGCATTAAAACCATATTGTTAAGCTACTGTAACCTCCATCACTCTTCCAAGAGGCATTGATATTGTCTTTTTATTCAGCTGTAACCTCCACCACTCTTCCAAGGGGAATTGATATTGTCTTTTTAATCCACTGCGACCTCCACCACTCTTCCAAAGGGCATTAAAACCGTCTTGTTAAACTACTGTCACCTCCACGTCCCTTCCAAGGGTCATTAAAACCGACAATTTAAACCACTCTGAACTCCACAGCTCTTGGAAGGGACATTGATATTGTCTTTTTATTCCAATGTAACCTCCAGCACTCTTCCAAGGGGCATTGATATTGTCTTTTTATTCCACTGCAACTTCCACCTCTCTTCCAAGGGAATTAAAACCGTCTTGTTAAGCTACTGTGACTTCCACGTCTCTTTCACGGAGCATTGATATTGTCTTTTTATTCCCCTGTAACCTCCACCACTATTCCAAGGGACATTGATATTGACTTTTTATTCCACTGTGACCTCCACGTATCTTCCTAGGTGCATTAAAACCGTCAATTTAAACCACTCTGAACTCCACAACTCTTGCAAGAGGCATTGATATTGTCTTTTTACTCCACTGTAACCTACAGTACTCTTTCAAGGGGCATTGATATTGTATTTTTATTCCACTACGACTTCCACCACTCTCCCAAGGTGCATTAAAAACATCTTGTTTAGCTACTGTAACGTCCATGTCTATTGCACGGGGCATTGATATTGTCTTTATATTCCACTGTATCCTCCACCACTCTTCCAAGTGGTATTGATATTGTCTTTTTATTCCACTACGACTTCCACCTCTCTTCTAAGGGGCATTGATATTGTCTTATTAATCCACTTCGTCCTCCACCACTCTTCCAAGAGGCATTAAAACAGTCTTGTTAAGATACTGTGACCTCCACATCTCTTCCAAGGGGCATTAAAACCGTCTGGTTAAACCACTCTGAACTCCACAGCTCTTCCAAGGGGCATTGATATTGTCTTTTTATTCCACTGTAACCTCCACAATTCTTCCAAGGGGTATTGATATTGTCTTTTTAATGCAATGTGACCTCCCCCACTCTTCCAAGGGGCATTAAAACCATCTGGTTAAAGCACTCTGAACTCCATAGCTCTTTCAAGAGGCATTGATATTGTCTTTTTATTTCACTGTAACCTCCAACACTCTTTCAAGGGGCATTGATATTGTCTTTTTATTCCACTGCGACCCCCACCACACTTCCAAGGGGCATTAAAACTGTCTTGTTAAGCTACTGTGACCTCCACGTGTTTTCCACGGGGCATTGATATTGTCTTTTTAATCCATTGTGACCTCCACCACTCTTCCAAGAGGCATTAAAACCGTCTTGTTAAGATACTGTGACCTCCACATCTCTTCCAAGGGGCATTAAAACCGTCTGGTTAAACCACTCTGAACTCCACAGCTCTTCCAAGGGGCATTGATATTGTCTTTTTATTCCACTGTAACCTCCACAATTCTTCCAAGGGGTATTGATATTGTCTTTTTAATGCAATGTGACCTCCCCCACTCTTCCAAGGGGCATTAAAACCATCTGGTTAAAGCACTCTGAACTCCATAGCTCTTTCATGAGGCATTGATATTGTCTTTTTATTTCACTGTAACCTCCAACACTCTTTCAAGGGGCATTGATATTGTCTTTTTATTCCACTGCGACCCCCACCACACTTCCAAGGGGCATTAAAACTGTCTTGTTAAGCTACTGTGACCTCCACGTGTTTTCCACGGGGCATTGATATTGTCTTTTTAATCCATTGTGACCTCCACCACTATTCCAAGGGGCATTAAAACCGTCTTGTTAATCTACTGTGACCTCCACATCTCTTCCAAGGGGCAATAAAACCATCTGGTTAAACCACTCTGAACTCCACAGCTCTTCCAAGGGGCATTGATATTGTCTTTTTATTCCACTCTAACCAACACCACTCTTCCAAGGGGCATTAAAACTGTCTTGTTAAGCTGCTGAAACCTCCATGTCCTTTCCACGGGGCATTGATATTGTCTTTTTATTCCAATGTAACCTCCACCACTCTTCTAAGGGGCAGTGATATTGTCTTTTTAAACCACTGCGACCTCCACCACTCTTCCAAGAGGCATTAAAAACATCTTATTAAGCTACTATGACCTCCACATCTCTTCCAAGGGGCATTAAAACCGTCTGATTAAACCACTCTGAATTCCACAGCTCATCAAAGGGGCATTGATATTGTCTTTTTATTCCACTGTAACCTCCACCACTTTTCCTATGGGAATTGATATTGTCTTTTTATTCCATTGCGACCTCCACCACTGTTCCAAGGGGCATTTAAACCGTCTTGTTAAGCTACTGTGACCTCCAAGTCTCTTCAAAGGAGCATTAAAACCGTCTGGTTAAACCGCTCTGAGCTCCACAGCTCGTCCAAGGGGCATTGACAATGTCTTTTTTTTCCATTGTAACCTTCTGCACTCTTCCAAGTGCATTGATATTGTCTTTTTATTCCTCTGCGACGTCCACGACTCTTCCAAGGGGCATTAAAACCGTCTTGTTAAGCTACTGTGACCTCCAAGTTTCTTACACAGGGCATTGATATTGTCTTTTTATTCCACTGTAACCTCCACCACTCTTCCAAGGGGCATTGATATTGTCTTTTTATTCCACTGTAACCTCCGCCAATCATCCAAGGGGCACTAATATTGTCTTTTCATTCCACTGCGACCTCCACCACTCTCTTAAGGGGCATTGATATTGTATTTTAAATCCACAACGATCTCCACCACTCTTCCAAGGGGCATTAAAACCGTCTTGTTAAGCTACTGTCACCTTCACGTCCCTTCCAAGGGGCATTAAAACCGTCAATTTAAACTACTCTGAACTCCACAGCTCTTGCAAGGGGCATTGATATTGTCTTTTTATTCCACTCTAACCTCCATCACTCTTCCAAGGGGCATTAATATTGTCTTTTTATTCCACTGTGACCTCCACGTCTCTTCCAAGGGGCTTTGAAATTGTCTTTTTATTTAATTGGAACCTCCACCACTATTCCAAGAGGCATTGATATTGTCTTTTTATTCCACTGTAACATCCACCATTCTTCCAAGGGACATTGATATTGTCTTTTTATTCTACTGTAACCTCCACCACTCTTCCAAGGGGCATTGATATTGTCTTTTTAATCCACTGCGACCTCTACCACTCCTCCAAGGGGCTTTAAAACAGTCTTGATAAGATTCTGTGACCTCCACGTCTCTTCCAAGGGGCATTAAAACTGCATGGTTAAACCACTCTGAACTCCACAGCTCTTCCAAGAGGCATTGATATTATCTTTTTATTCAACTGTAACCTCCACCACTCTTCCAAGGGGCATTGATATTGTCTTTTTTTTCCACTGCGACCTCCACCACTCTTCCAAGGTGATTTGATAGTTTTTTAATCCACTGCGACCTCCACCACTCTTCCAAGTGGCATTAAAACCGTCTTGTTAAGCTACTGTGACCTCCTCGTCCATTCCACCGGGCATTGATATTGTCTTTTTATTCCACTGCGACCTTTACAACTCTTCCAAGGAGCATTGATATTGTCTTTTTAATCCACTGCGACCTCCACCACTCTTCCAAGGGACATTGATATTGTCTTTTTCTTCCACTGCGATCTTCACCCCTCTTCCAAGGAACATTGATATTGTCTTTTTTTTCCACTGTAACCTCCACCACTCTTCTATGGGGCATTGATATTTTCTTTTTATTCCACTGCGACCTTCACCACTCTTTCAAGGGGCATCGATAATGTCTTTTTAATCCACTGCGACCTCCACCACTCTTCCAAGGGGCATTGATATTGTCTTTTAATCCACTCTTACCTCCACGTCTCTACCAAGGGGCATTAAAACCATCAATTTAAACCACTCTCAACTCCACAGCTCTTGGAAGGGGCTTTGATATTGTTTTTTATTCCACTGTAACCTCCAGCACTCTAACAAGGGGCATTAATATTGTCTTTTTATTCCACTGCGACTTTCACCTCTCTTCCAAGGGACATTAAAACCCTCTTGTTAAGCTACTGTGACATCCACGTCACTTTCACGGGGCATTGATATTGTCTTTTTATTCCACTGCCACCTCCACCACTCTTCCAAGGGGCATTGGTATTGTCTTTTTAATCCACTGTGACCTCCACCACTTTTCCAAGGGGCATTAAAAACGTCTTTTTAAGCTACTGTGACCTCCACGTCACTTCCAAATGGCATTAAGACCGTCTGGTTTAACTAGTCTGAACTCCACAACTCTTCCAAGGGGCATTGATATTGTCTTTTTAATCTGCTCTTACCTCCACTACTCTTCCAAGGGGCATTGATATGGTCTTTTTATTCCACTGCGACCTCCACCACTCTTCTAAGGGGCATTTATATTGTCTTTTTAATCAACTGCGACCTCCACCATTCTTCCAAGGGCCATTAAAACCATGTTGTTAAGCTACTTTGACCTCCACGTCAATTCCTCGTGGCATTAATACCGTCAATTTAATCCACTCTGAACTCCATAGCTCTTGCAAGGCGCATTGATATTGTCTTTTTATTCCAATGTAACCTCCAGCACTCTTCCAAGAGGCATTGATATTGTCTTTTTATTCCACTGCAACTTCCACCTCTCTTCCAAGGGACATTAAAACCGTCCTGTTAAGCTGCTGTGACCTCCACGTCTCTTTCACGAGGCATTGATATTGTCTTTTTATTCCTCTGTAACCTCCACCACTCTTCCAAGGGGCATTAATATTGCCTTTTTATTCCACTGGGACCTTCACCACTCTTCCAGGTGGCATTGATATTGTCTTTTTAATCCACTGCGACCTCCACCACTCTTCCAAGGGGCATTAAAACCGTATTGTTAAGCTACTGTGAACTCCACGTCTCTTCCAAGGTGCATTAAAACCGTCAATGTAAACCACTCTGAACTCCACAGCTCTTGCAAGAGGAATTGATATTGTCTTTTTATTCCACTGTAACCTACAGCAGTCTTTCAAGGGGCATTGATATAGTATTTTTATTCCACTACGACTTCCACCACTCTCTCAAGGTGCTTTGAAAGCATCTTGTTTAGCTACTGTAACGTCCATGTCTATTCCACGGGGCATTGATATTGTCTTTTTATTCCACTTTATCCTCCACCACTCTTCCAAGGGGTATTGTTATTGTCTTTTTATTCGACTGCGACTTCCACCTCTCTTCTAAGGGGCATTGATATTGTCTTTTTAATCCACTGCGACCTCCACCACTCTTCCAAGAGGCATTAAAACAGTCTTGTTAAGCTACTGTGACCTCCACATCTCTTCCAAGGGGCACTAAAACCGTCTGGTTAAACCACTCTGAACACCACAGCTCTTCCAAGGGGCATTGATATTGTCTTTTTATTCCACTGTAACCTCCACCATTCTTCCAAGGGGTATTGATATTGTCTTTTTAATGCACTGCGACCTCAACCACTCTTCCAAGGGGCATTAGAACCAAATTGTTAAACCACTGTGAACTCCATAGCTCTTTCAAGAGGCATTGATATTGTATTTTTATTTCACTGTAACCACCACCACTCTTTCAAGGGGCATTGATATTGTCTTTTTATTCCAATGCGACCTCCACCACTCTTCCAAGGGGCATTAAAACTGCTTTGTTAAGCTACTGTGACCTCCACGTCTCTTCCACGGGGCATTGATATTGTCTTTTTAATCCACTGTGAGCTCCACCACTTTTCCAAGAGGCATTAAAACCGTCTTGTTAATCTACTGTGACCTCCACGTCTCTTCCAAGGGGCAATATAACCATCTGGTTAAACCACTCTGAACTCCACAGCTCTTCCAAGGGGCATTGGTATTGTCTTTTTATTCCACTCTAACCTCCAACACTCTTCAAAGGGGCATTGACATAGTCTTTTTATTCCACTGTGACCTCCATCATTCTTCCAAGGGGCATTGATATTGTCTTTTTTTTTCCACTGCCACCTCCACCACTCTTCCAAGTGGCATTGATATTGTCTTTTTAATCCACTGCGACCTCCACCACTTTTCCAAAGGGCATTAAAACCGCCTGGTTAAACCACTCTGAACTCCACAGCTCTTCCAAGGGGCATTGGTATTGTCTTTTTATTCCACTCTAACCTCCACCACTCTTCCAAGGGGTATTGATATTGTCTTTTTAATGCACTGCGACCTCCACCACTCTTCCAAGGGGCATTAAAACCATCCGGTTAAACCACCCTGAACTCCATAGCTCTTTCAAGAGGCATTGATATTGTATTTTTATTTCACTGTAACCTCCACCACTCTTTCAAGGGGCATTGATACTGTCTTTTTATTCCACTGCGACCTCCACCAATATTCCAAAGGGCAATACAACTGTCTTGTTAAGCTACTGAGACCTCCATGTGTCTTTCACGGGGCATTGATATTGTCTTTTTAATCCACTGTGACCTCCACCACTTTTCCAAGGGGCATTAAAACCGTCTTGTTAATCTACTGTGACGTCCACGTCTCTTCCAAGGGGCAAAAAAACCATCTGCTTAAATCACTCTGAACTCCACAGCTCTTCCAAGGGGCATTGGTATTGTCTTTTTATTCCACTCTAACCTCCACCACTCTTCCAAGGGGCATTGACATTGTCTTTTTAGTTAAATGTGACCTCCATCATTCTTCCAAGGGGCATTGATATTGTCTGTTTATTCCACTGCCACCTCCACCACTCTTCCAAGTGGCATTGATATTGTCTTTTTAATCCACTGCGACCTCCAACACTTTTCCAAGGGGCATTAAAACCGTCTTGTTAAACTACTGTGACCTCCATGTCTCTTCCACAGGGCATTGATATTGTCTTTTTTTTCCACTGTAACCTCCACCACTCTTCTAAGGGGCTTTGATATTGTCTTTTATTCCACTGCGACCTCCACCATTCTTCCTCGGGGCATTGATAATGTCTTTTTAATCCACTGCGACCTCCAACACTTTTCCATGTGGCATTAAAACCGTCTTATTAAGCTATTGTGACCTCCACTTCTCTTCCAAGGGGCATTAAAGCCATCAATTTAAATCACTCTGAACTCCACAGCTCTTGCAAGAGGCATTGATATTGTTTTTTTATTCCATTGTAATCTCCAGCACTCTTCCAAGGGGCATTGATATTGTCTTTTCATTCCACTGCGACTTCCACCTCTTTCCCAAGGGACATTAAAACCGTCTTGTTAAGCTGCTGTAACCTCCATATCTATTCCACGGGGCATTGATATTGTCTTTTTATTCCAATGTGACCGTCATCACTCTTCTAAGGGGCAGTGATATTGTCTTTTTAATCCACTGAGCCCTCCACCACTCTTCCAAGGGGAATTAAAACCGTCTTGTTAAGCTACTGTGACGTCGAAGTCTCTTCCAAGGGGCATTAAAACCATCTGGTTAAACCACTCTAAACTCCACAGCTCTTCCAAGGGGCATTTGTATTGTCTTTTTATTCCACTCTAACCTCCACCACTCTTCCAAGGGGCATTGACATTGTCTTTTTATTCCACTGCGACCTCCACCACTCTTCCAAAGGGCATTGATATTGTCTTTTTAATCCACTGCGACCTCTTCCACTCTTCCAAGGGCATTAAAACAGTCTTGTTAAGCTACTGTGACCTCAACGTCTCTTCCAAGGGGCATTAAAACTGTCTTGATAAGTTACTGTGACCACCACGTCTCTTCCAAGGGGCTTTAAAACCATCTGGTTATTCCACTCTGAACTCCACAACTCTTCTAAGGGGCATTATTATTGTCTTTTTATTCCACTTTAACCTCCACCACTCTTCCAAGGGGCATTGATATTGTCTTTTTTTTCCACTATGACCTTCACCAGTCCTCCAAGGGGCATTAAAACCATCTTGCTAAGCTACTGTGACCTCCACATCTCTTCCACGGGGCATTGGGATTGTCTTTTAATTCCACTGTAACATCCACCACTCGTCCAAGGGGCATTAAAACCGTATTGTTAAGCTACTTTGACCTTCACGTCAATTCCACGGGGCATTAAAACCGTCAATTTAAACCACTCTGAACTCCACAGCTCTTGCAAGGGGCATTGATATTGTCTTTTTAGTCCAAAGTAACCTCCACCACTCTTCCAAGGGGCATTGATTTTGTCTTTTTATTCCACTGGAACTTCCACCTCTCTTCAAAGGGGCATTAAAACCGTCTTGCTAAGCTACTGTGACCTCCACGTCTCTTTCACGGGGCATTGATATTGTCTTTTTATTCCACTGTAACCTCCACCACTCTTCCAAGGGGCATTGATATTGTCTTTTTATTCCAATGTGACCGTCACCACTCTTCTAAGGGGCAGTGATATTGTCTTTTAAAAACAATGCGACCTTCACAACTCTTCCAAGGGGCATTAAATCAGTCTTGACAAGCTACTGTGACCTCTACGTCTCTTACAAGGGGCAATAAAACCGTCTGGTTAAACCATTCTTTACTCCACAGTTCTTCCAAGGAGCATTGATATTGTCTTTTTATTCGACTGTAACCTCCACCACTCTTCCAAGGGGCATTGATATTGACTTTTTATTCCACTGCGACCTACACCACTCTTCCAAGTGGCATTGATATTGTCTTTTTAATCAACTGCGACCTCCACCTCTCTTCCAAGGGGCATTAAAACCGTCTTGTTAAGCTACTGTGACCTCCAAGTCCCTTCCATTGGGCATTGATATTGTCCTTTTAGTCCACTGCGACCACAACCACTTTACCAAGGGGCATTGATATTGTCTTTTTAATCCACTGTGACCTCCACGTCTCTTCCAACGGGCATTAAAACCGTCAATTTAAACCACTCTGAACTCTACAGCTCTTCCAAGGAGCATTGGTCTTGTCTTTTTATTCCACTGCGACCTCCACCACTCTTCCAAGCGGCATTAACACCATCTTGTTAAGCTGCAGTGACCTCCACAACTCTTCCACGGGGCATTGATATTGTCTTTTATTCCACTGTAACCTCCACCACTCTTCCAAGGGGCATTGATATTGTTTTTAAATTCCACTGCGACCTCCACCACTCTTACAAAGGGCATTGATATTGTCTTTTTAATCCACTGCGACCTCCTCCACTCTTCCAAGGGCATTAAAACAGTGTTGTTAAGCAACTGTGACCTCCACATCTCTTCCAAGGGGCATTAAAACTGTCTGGTTAAACCACTCTGTACTCCTCAGCTCTTCCAAGGGGCATTGATATTGTCTTTTTTTTCCACTGTAACCTCCAAAACTCTTCCAAGGGGCATTGATTTTGTCTTTTTATTCCACTGCAACCTTAACCACTCTTCCAATGGGCATTGATATTGTCTTTTTAATCCACTGCGACCTCCACCAGTCTTCCAAGGGGCATTAAAACCGTCTTGTTAAGCTACTGTGACCTCCATGTCTCTTCCACGGGGCATTGATATTGTCTTTTTTTTCCACTGTAACCTCCACCACTCTTCTAAGGGGCATTGATATTGTCTTTTTATTCCACTGCGACCTCCACCATTCTTCCTCGGGGCATTGATATTGTCTTTTTAATCCACTGCGACCTCCACCACTTTTCCATGTGGCATTAAAACTGTCTTATTAAGCTACTGTGACCTCCACTTCTCTTCCAAGGAGCATTAAAGCAGTCAATTTAAACCATTCTAAACTCCACAGCTCTTGCAAGAGGCATTGATATTGTTTTTTTATTCCATTGTAATCTCCAGCACTATTCCAAGGGGCCTTGTTATTGTCTTTTCATTCCACTGCGACTTCCACCTCTCTCCCAAGGGACATTAAATTCATCTTGTTAAGTTGCTGTAACCTCCATGTCTATTCCACGGGGCATTGATATTGTCTTTTTATTCCAATGTGACCGTCACCACTCTTCTAAGGGGCAGTGATATTGTCTTTTTAATCCACTGCGACCTCCAACACTCTTCCAAGGGGCATTAAAACCGTCTTTTTAAGCTACTGTGACGTCGAAGTCTCTTCCAAGGGGCATTAAAACCATCTGGTTAAACCACTCTGAACTCAACAGCTCTACCAAGGGGCATTTGTATTGTCTTTTTATTCCACTCTAACCTTCACCACTCTTCCAAGGGGCATAGACATAGTCTTTTTATTCCACTGCGACCTCCACCACTCTTCCAAAAGGGAATTGATATTGTCTTTTTAATCCACTGCGACCTCTTCCACTCTTCCAAGGGCATTAAAACAGTCTTGTTAAGCTACTGTCACCTCAACGTCTCTTCCAAGGGGCATTAAAACTGTCTGGTTAAACCACTCTGACCTCCACCACTCTTCCAAGGGGCATTGATATTGTATTTTTAGTCCACTGCAAACTCCACCCCTCTCCAAGGGGCATTAAAACCGTCTTGTTAAGCTACTGTGACCTCCACGTGTCTTCGAAGGAGCATTGATATTGTCTTTTTATTCATCTGTAACCTCCACCAATCTTCCAAGGGGCATTGATATTGTTTTTTTACTCCATTACGACCTCCACCACTCTTCCAAGGGGCATTAATATTGTCTTTTTAATCCAGTGCGACCTCCACCACTCTACCAGGGGGCAATAAAACCATCTTGATAAGTTACTGTGACCACCACGTCTCTTCCAAGGGGCGTTAAAACCATCTGGTTATTCCACTCTGAACTCCACAACTCTTCTAAAGGTCATTATTATTGTCTTTTTATTCCACTGTAACCTCCACCACTCTTCCAAGTGCATTGATATTGTCTTTTTATTCCACTGCGACCTTCACCAGTCCTCCAAGGGGCTTTAAAACCATCTTGTTAAGCTACTGTGACCTCCACGTCTCTTCCACGGGGCATTGGAATTGTCTTTTAATTCCACTGTAACATCCACCACTCGTCCAAGGGGCATTAAAACCGTATTGTTAAGCTACTTTGACCTCCACGTCAATTTCACGGGCATTAAAACCGTCAATTTAAACCACTCTGAACTCCACAGCTCTTGCAAGGGGCATTGATATTGTCTTTTTAGTCCAATGTAACCTCCACCACTCTTCCAAGGGGCATTGATATTGTCTTTTTATTCCACTGCAACTTCCACCTCTCTTCCAAGGGGCATTAAAACCGTCTTGTTAAGCTACTGTGACCTCCACGTCTCTTTCACGGGGCATTGATATTGTCTTTTTATTCCACTGTAACCTCCACCACTCTTCCAAGGGGCATTGATATTGTCCTTTTAATCCACTGCGACCACGACCACTCTACCAAGGGGCATTGATATTGTCTCTTTAATCCACTGTGACCTCCATGACTCTTCCAAGGGGCATTAAAACAGTCTTGTTAAGCTACTGTGACCTCCAGGTCTCTTCCAAGGGTCATTAAAACCGTCCGGTTAAACCACTCTGAACTCCACAGCTCTTCTGAGGGGCATTGATATTGTCTTTTTATTCCACTGTAACATCCACCACTCTTCCAAGGGGCATTGATTTTGTCTTTTTATTCCACTGTGACCTACACCACTCTTCCAAGGGGCATAGATATTGTCTTTTTATTCCACTGTAACCCCCACCACTCTTCCGAGGGGCATTGATATTGTCTTTTTATTTCACTGTGACTTCAACCTCTCTTCTAAGGGGCATTGATATTGTCTTTTTAATTCACTGCGACCTCCACGACTCTTCCAAGGGGCATTAAAACAGTCTTGTTAAGCTACTGTGAACTCCATGTCTCTTCGAAGGGGCATTAAAACCGTCTGGTTAAACCACTCTGAACTCTACAGCTCTTCCGAGGGGCATTGATATTGACTTTTTATTCCACTGGGACCTACACCACTCTTCAAAGGGGCATTGATATTGTCTTTTTAATCAACTGCGACCTCCACCTCTCTTCCAAGGGGCATTAAAATCGTCTTGTTAAGCTACTGTGACCTCCATGTCTCTTCCACGGGCATTGATATTGTCTTTTTTTTCCACTGTATCTTCCACCATTCTTCGAAGGGGCATTGATATTGTCTTTTTATTCCACTGCGAACTCCACCATTCTTCCTCGCGGCATTGATATTGTCTTTTTAATCCACTGCGACCTCCACCACTTTTCCATGTGGCATTAAAACCGTCTTATTAAGCTACTGTGACCTCCACTTCTCTTAAAAGGGGCATTAAAGCCGTCAATTTAAAACACTCTGAACTCCACAGCTCTTGCAAGAGGCAATGATATTGTTTTTTTATTCCATTGTAATTTCCAGCTCTCTTCCAAGGGGCATTGATATTGTCTTTTTATTCCATTGCGACTTCCACCTCTCTCCCAAGGGACATTAAAACCGTCTTGTTAAGCTGCTGTAACCTCCATGTCTATTCCACCGGGCATTGATATTGTCTTTTTATTCCAATGTGACTGTCACCACTCTTCTAAGGGGCAGTGATATTGTCTTTTTAAACCACTGCGACCTTCACTACTCTTCCAAGGGGCAATAAAACAGTCTTGATAAGCTACTGTGACCTCTACGTCTCTTACAAGGGGCAATAAAACCGTCTGGTTTAACCATTCTGTACTCCACAGTTCTTCCAAGGAGCATTGATATTGTCTTTTTATTCGACTGTAACCTCCACCACTCTTCCAAGGGGCATTGATATTGACTTTTTATTCCACTGTGACCTACACCACTCTTCCAAGTGGCATTGATATTGTCTTTTTAATCAACTGCGACCTCCACCTCTCTTCCAAGGGGCATTAAAACCGTCTTGTTAAGCTACTGTGACCTCCACGTCCCTTCCATTGGGCATTGATATTGTCCTTTTAATTCACTGCGACTACGACCACTCTACCAAGGGGCATTGATATTGTCTCTTTAATCCACTGTGACCTTCACGACTCTTCCAAGGGGCATTAAAACAGTCTTGTTAAGCTACTGTGACCTCCAGGTCTCTTCCAAGGGGCATTAAAACCGTCCGGTTAAACCACTCTGAACTCCACAGCTCTTCCGAGGGGCATTGATATTGTCTTTTTATTCCACTGTAACATCCACCACTCTTCCAAGGGGCATTGAATTTGTATTTTTATTCCACTGTGACCTACACCACTCTTCCAAGGGGCATTGATATTGTCTTTTTATTCCACTGTAACCCCCACAACTCTTCCGAGGGGCATTGATATTGTCTTTTTATTTCACTGCGACTTCAACCTCTCTTCTAAGGGGCATTGATATTGTCTTTTTAATTCACTGCGACCACCACGTCTCTTCCAAGGGGCGTTAAAACCATCTGGTTATTCAACTCTGAACTCCACAACTCTTCTAAAGGTCATTATTATTGTCTTTTTATTCCACTGTAACCTCCACCACTCATCCAAGGTGCATTGATATTGTCTTTTTATTCCACTGCGACCTTCACCAGTCCTCCAAGGGGCTTTAAAACCATCTTGTTAAGCTACTGTGACCTCCACGTCTCTTCCACGGGGCATTGGAATTGTCTTTTAATTCCACTGTAACATCCACCACTCGTCCAAGGGGCATTAAAACCGTATTGTTAAGCTACTTTGACCTCCACGTCAATTTCACGGGCATTAAAACCGTCAATTTAAACCACTCTGAACTCCACAGCTCTTGCAAGGGGCATTGATATTGTCTTTTTAGTCCAATGTAACCTCCACCACTCTTCCGAGGGGCATTGAAATTGTCTTTTTATTCCACTGCAACTTCCACCTCTCTTCCAAGGGGCATTAAAACCGTCTTGTTAAGCTACTGTGACCTCCACGTCTCTTTCACGGGGCATTGATATTGTCTTTTTATTCCACTGTAACCTCCACCACTCTTCCAAGGGGCATTGATATTGTCCTTTTAATCTACTGCGACCACGACCACTCTACCAAGGGGCATTGATATTGTCTCTTTAATCCACTGTGACCTCCACGACTCTTCCAAGGGGCATTAAAACAGTCTTGTTAAGCTACTGTGATCTCCAGGTCTCTTCCAAGGGTCATTAAAACCGTCCGGTTAAACCACTCTGAACTCCACAGCTCTTCTGAGGGGCATTGATATTGTCTTTTTATTCCACTGTAACATCCACCACTCTTCCAAGGGGCATTGATTTTGTCTTTTTATTCCACTGTGACCTACACCACTCTTCCAAGGGGCATAGATATTGTCTTTTTATTCCACTGTAACCCCCATCACTCTTCCGAGGGGCATTGATATTGTCTTTTTATTTCACTGTGACTTCAACCTCTCTTCTAAGGGGCATTGATATTGTCTTTTTAATTCACTGCGACCTCCACGACTCTTCCAAGGGGCATTAAAACAGTCTTGTTAAGCTACTGTGAACTCCATGTCTCTTCGAAGGGGCATTAAAACCGTCTGGTTAAACCACTCTGAACTCCACAGCTCTTCCGAGGGGCATTGATATTGTCTTTTTATTCCACTGTAACCTCCACCACTCTTCCAAGGGGCATTGATATTGACTTTTTATTCCACTGGGACCTACACCACTCTTCAAAGGGGCATTAATATTGTCTTTTTAATCAACTGCGACCTCCACCTCTCTTCCAAGGGGCATTAAAATCGTCTTGTTAAGCTACTGTGACCTCCATGTCTCTTCCACGGGGCATTGATATTGTCTTTTTTTTCCATTGTATCCTCCACCACTCTTCTAAGGGGCATTGATATTGTCTTTTTATTCCACTGCGAACTCCACCATTCTTCCTCGGGGCATTGATATTGTCTTTTTAATCCACTGCGACCTCCACCACTTTTCCATGTGGCATTAAAACCGTCTTATTAAGCTACTGTGACCTCCACTTCTCTTAAAAGGGGCATTAAAGCCGTCAATTTAAAACACTCTGAACTCCACAGCTCTTGCAAGAGGCAATGATATTGTTTTTTTATTCCATTGTAATCTCCAGCTCTCTTCCAAGGGGCATTGATATTGTCTTTTCATTCCATTGCGACTTCCACCTCTCTCCCAAGGGACATTAAAACCATCTTGTTAAGCTGCTGTAACCTCCATGTCTATTCCACCGGGCATTGATATTGTCTTTTTATTCCAATGTGACCGTCACCACTCTTCTAAGGGGCAGTGATATTGTCTTTTTAAACTACTGCGACCTTCACTACTCCTCCAAGGGGCATTAAAACAGTCTTGATAAGCTACTGTGACCTCTACGTCTCTTACAAGGGGCAATAAAACCGTCTGGTTAAACCATTCTGTACTCCACAGTTCTTCCAAGGAGCATTGATATTGTCTTTTTATTCGACTGTAACCTCCACCACTCTTCCAAGGGGCATTGATATTGACTTTTTATGCCACTGTGACCTACACCACTCTTCCAAGTGGCATTGATATTGTCTTTTTAATCAACTGCGACCTCCACCTCTCTTCCAAGGGGCATTAAAACCGTCTTGTTAAGCTACTGTGACCTCCACGTCCCTTCCATTGGGCATTGATATTGTCCTTTTAATTCACTGCGACTACGACCACTCTACCAAGGGGCATTGATATTGTCTCTTTAATCCACTGTGACCTTCACGACTCTTCCAAGGGGCATTAAAACAGTCTTGTTAAGCTACTGTGACCTCCAGGTCTCTTCCAAGGGGCATTAAAACCGTCCGGTTAAACCACTCTGAACTCCACAGCTCTTCTGAGGGGCATTGATATTGTCTTTTTATTCCACTGTAACATCCACCACTCTTCCAAGGGGCAATGAATTTGTATTTTTATTCCACTGTGACCTACACCACTCTTCCAAGGGGCATTGATATTGTCTTTTTATTCCACTGTAACCCCCACAACTCTTCCGAGGGGCATTGATATTGTCTTTTTATTTCACTGCGACTTCAACCTCTCTTCTAAGGGGCATTGATATTGTCTTTTTAATTCACTGCGACCTCCACGACTCTTCCAAGGGGCATTAAAACAGTCTTGTTAAGCTACTGTGAACTCCATATCTCTTCCAAGGGGCATTAAAACCGTCTGGTTAAACCACTCTGAACTCCACAGCTCTTCCGAGGGGCACTGATATTGTCTTTTTATTCCACTGTAACATCCACCACTCTTCCAAGGGGCATTGATTTTGTCTTTTTATTCCACTGTGACCTACACCACTCTTCCAAGGGGCATTGATATTGTCTTTTTAATCCACTGCGACCTCCACCACTCTTCCAAGGGACATTAAAACCATCTTGTTAAGCTACTGTGACATCGAAGTCTCTTCCAAGGGGCATTAAAACCATCTGGTTAAACCACTCTGAACTCCACAGCTCTTCCAAGGGGCATTTGTATTGTCTTTTTATTCCACTCTAACCTCCACCACTCTTCCAAGGGGCATTGACATTGTCTTTTTATTCCACTGCGACCTCCACCACTCTTCCAAACGGCATTAAGACCATCTTGTTAAGCTACAATGACCTCCACAACTCTGCCACGGTGCATTGATATTGTCTTTTATTCCACTGTAACCTCCACCACTCATCCAAGGGGCATTGATATTGTCTTTAAATTCCACTGCGACCTCCACCACTCTTACAAAGTGCATTGATATTGTCTTTTTAATCCACTGCGACCTCCACCACTCTTTCAAGGGCATTAAAACAGTCTTGTTAAGCTACTGTGACCTCCACGTCTCTTCCAAGCGGCATTAAAACTGTCTGGTTAAACCACTCTGAACTCCTCAGCTCTTCCAAGGGGCATTGATATTGTCTTTTTTTTCCACTGTAACCTCCAAAACTCTTCCAATGGTCATTGGTTTTGTCTTTTTATTTCACTGCGACCTTAACCACTTTTCCAATGTGCATTTATATTGTCTTTTTAATCCACTGCGACCTCCACCACTCTTCCAAGGGGCATTAAAGCCGTCTTGTTAAGCTACTGTCACGTCCATGTCTATTCCACGGGGAATTGATATTGTCTTTTTATTCCACTGTAACCTCCACCTCTCTTCCAAGGGGCATTGATATTGTCTTTTTATTCCACTGCGACCTCCACCACTCTTCCAATCAGCATTAAAACAGTCTTGTTAAGCTACTGTGACCTCCACGTCTCTTCCAAGGGGCATTAAAACAACCGTGTGGTTAAACCACTCTGAACTCCACAGCTCTTCCGAGGGGCATTGATATTGTCTTTTTATTCCACTCTAACCTCCACCACTCTTACAAGGGGCATTGACATTGTCTTTTTATTCCACTGCGACCTCCACCACTCTTCCAAACAGCATTAAGACCATCTTGTTAAGCTACAGTGACCTCCACAACTCTTCCACAGGGCATTGATATTGTCTTTTATTCCACTGTAACCTCCACCACTCTTCCAAGGGGCATTGATATTGTCTTTAAATTCCGCTGCGACCTCCACCACTCTTACAAAGGGCATTAATATTGTCTTTTTAATCAACTGCGACCTTCACCACTCTTTCAAGAGCATTAAAACAGTCTTGTTAAGCTACTGTGACCTTCTCGTCTCTTCCAAGGGGCATTAAAACTGTCTTGTTAAACCACTCTGAACTCCTCAGATCTTCCAAGGGGCATTGATATTGTCTTTTTTTTCCACTGTAACCTCCAAAACTCTTCCAAGGACCATTGATTTTGTCTTTTTATTCCACTGCGACCTTAACCACTCTTCCAATGGGCATTGATATTGTCTTTTTAATTCACTGCGACCTCCACCACTCTTCCAAGGGGCATTAAAACAGTCTTGTTAAGCTACTGTGACCTCCACGTCTCTTCCAAGGGGCATTAAAAACGTCTGGTTAAACCACTCTGAACTCCACAGCTCTTCCGAGGGGCATTGATATTGTCTTTTTATTTCACTGTAACATCCACCACTCTTCCAAGGGGCATTGATTTTATCTTTTTATTCCACTGCGATCTCCACCACTCTTCCAAGGGGCATTGGTATTGTCTTTTTAATCCACTGCGACCTCCACCACTCTTCCAAGGGGCATTAAAACCGTCTTGTTAATCTACTGTGATGTCGAAGTCTCTTCCAAGGGGCATTAAAACCATCTGGTTAAACCATTCTGAACTCCACAGCTCTTCCAAGGGGCATTTGTATTGTCTTTTTATTCCACTCTAACCTCCACCACTCTTCCAAGGGGCATTGACATTGTCTTTTTATTCCACTGCGACCTCCACCACTCTTCCAAAGGGCATTGATATTGTCTTTTTAATCCACTGCGACCTCCTCCACTCTTCCAAGGGCATTAAAACAGTCTTGTTAAGCTACTGTGACCTCAACGTCTCTTCCAAGGGGCATTAAAACCGTCTGGTTAAACCACTCTGAACTCCACAGCTCTTCCAAGGGACATTGATATAGTCTTTTTTTTCCACTGTAACCTCCAAAACTCTTCCAAGGGGCATTGATATTGTCTTTTTAATCCACTGCGAACTCCACCACTTTTCCAAGGGGCATTAAAACCGCCTTGTTAAGCTACTTTCACGTCCATGTCTATTCCACGGGGCATTGATATTGTCTTTTAATTCCATTGTAACCTCCACCACTCTTCCAAGGGGCATTGATATTGTCTTTTTATTCCACTGTGACTTCAACCTCTCTACTAAGGGGCATTGATATTGTCTTTTTAATCATCTGCGACCTTCACCACTCTTCCAAGGGGCATTAAAACAGTCTTGTTAAACTACTGTGACTTCCACGTCTCTTCCAAGGGGCATTAAAACCGTCTGGTTAAGCCACTCTGAACTCCACAGCTCTTCCGAGGGTATTGATATTGTCTTTTTATTCCACTGTAATCCCCACCACTCTTCCAAGGGGCATTGATTTTGTCTTTTTAATCCACTGCGACCTCCACCACTCTTCCAAGGGGCATTAAAACTGTCTTGTTAAGCTACTGTGACGTCAAAGTCTCTTCCAAGGGGCATTAAAACCATCTGGTTAAACAACTCTGAATTCCACAGCTCTTCCAAGGGGCATTTGTATTGTCTTTTTATTCCACTCTATCCTCCACCACTCTTTTAAGCGGCATTGACATTGTCTTTTTATTCCACTGCGACCTCCACCACTCTTCCAAGGGGCATTGATATTGTATTTTTAGTCCACTGCGAACTCCACCTCTCTCCAAGGGGTATTAAAACTGTCTTGTTAAGCTACTGTAACCTCCACGTGTCTTCAAAGGGGCATTGATATTGTCTTTTTATTCATCTGTAACCTCCACCAATCTTCCAAGGGGCATTGATATTGTTTTTTTACTCCACTGCGACCTCCACCACTCTTCCAAGGGACATTAATATTGTCTTTTTAATCCACTGCGACCTCCACCACTCTACCAGGGGGCAATAAAACCGTCTTGATAAGTTACTGTGACCACCACGTCTCTTCCAAGGGGCGATAAAACCATCTGGTTGTTCCACTCTGAACTCCACAGCTCTTCTAAGGGGCATTATTATTGTCTTTTTAGTCCACTGTAACCTCCACCACTCTTCCAAGGGGCATTGATAATGTCTTTTTATTCCACTGCGACCTTAACCAGTTCTCCAAGGGGCATTAAAACCATCTTGTTAAGCTACTGTGACCTCCACGTCTCTTCCACGGGGCATTGGGATTGTCTTTTAATTCCACTGTAACATCCACCTCACGTCCAAGGGGCATTAAAACTTTATTGTTAAGCTACTTTGAACTCCACGTCAATTCCACGGGGCATTAAAACCGTCAATTTAAACCACTCTGAACTCCACAGCTCTTGCAAGGGGCATTGATATTGTCTTTTTATTCCAATGTAACCTCCACCACTCTTCCAAGGGGCATTGTTATTGTCTTTTTATTCCACTGCAACTTCCACCTCTCTTCCAAGAGGCATTAAAACCGTCTTGATAAGCTACTGTGACCTCCACGTCTCTTTCACGGGGCATTGATATTGTCTTTTTATTCCACTGTAACCTCCACCACTCTTCCAAGGGGTATTGATATTGCCTTTTATTCCACTGGAACCTTCACCACTCTTCCAAGTGCCATTGATATTGTCTTTTTAATCCACTGCGACCTCCACCACTCGTCCAAGGGGCATTAAAACCCTGTTGTTAAGCTACTGTGACCTCCACGTCTCTTCCAAGGTGCATTAAAACCGTTAATTTAAACCACTCTGAACTCCACAGCTCATGCAAGAGGCATTGATATTGTCTTTTTATTCCACTGTAACCTACAGCACTCTTTCAAGGGGCATTGATATTGTCTTTTTATTCCACTACGACTTCCACCACTCTCCCAAGGTGCATTAAAAACATCTTGTTTAGCTACTGTAACGTCCATGTCTATTCCGCGGGGCATTGATATTGTCTTTTTATTCCACTGTATCCTCCACCACTCTTCCAAGGGGTATTAATATTGTCTTTTTATTCCACTGCGACTTCCACCTCTCTCCTAAGGGGCATTGAAATTGTCTTTTTAATCCACTGCGACCTCCACCACTCTTCCAAGAGGCATTAAAACAGTCTTGTTAAGCTACTGTGACCTCCACATCTCCTCCAAGGGGCATTAAAACCGTCTGGTTAAACCACTCTGAACTCCATAGCTCTTCCAAGGGGCATTGATATTGTCTTTTTATTCCACTGTAACCTCCACCATTCTTCCAAGGGGTATTGATATTGTCTTTTTAATGTACTGCGACCTCCACTACTCTTCCAAGGGGCATTAAAATCAACTGGTTAAACCACTCTGAACTCCATAGCTTTTTCAAGAGGCATTGATATTGTCTTTTTATTTCACTGTAACCTCCACCACTCTTTCAAGGGGCATTGATATTGTCTTTTTATTCCTCTGCGACCTCCACCACTCTTCCAAGAGGAATTAAAAACATCTTATTAAGCTACTATGACCTCCACGTCTCTTCCAAGGGGCATTAAAACTATCTGGTTAAACCACTCTGAATTCCACAGCTCATCAAAGGGGCATTGATATTGTCTTTTTATTCCACTGCGACCTCCACCACTCTTGCAAGGGGCATTAAAGCCGACTTGTTGAGCTACTGTCACGTCCATGTCTATTCCACGGGGAATTGATATTGTCTTTTTATTCCGCTGTAACCTCCACCACTCTTCCAAGGGGCATTGATATTGTCTTTTTATACCACTGCGACTTCAACCTCTCTTCTAAGGGGCATTGATATTGTTTTTTCAATCCACTGCGACCTCCACCACTCTTCCAAGGGGCATTAAAACAGTCTTGTTAAGCTGCTGTGACCTCCACGTCTCTTCCAAGGGGCATTAAAACAGTCTGGTTAAACCACTCTGAACTCCACAGCTCTTCCGAGGGGCATTGATATTCTCTTTTTATTCCACTGTAACCCCCACCACTCTTCCAAGGGGCATTGATTTTGTCTTTTTATTCCACTGCGACCTCCACCACTCTTCCAAGGGGCATTGATATTGTCTTTTTAATCCACTGCGACCTCCACCACTCTTCCAAGGGCATTAAAACTGTCTTGTTAAGCTACTGTGACGTCGAAGTCTCTTCCAAGGGGCATTAAAACCATCTGGTTAAACAACTCTGAACTCCACAGCTCTTCCAAGGGGCATTTGTTTTGACTTTTTATTCCACTCTAACCTCCACCACTCTTCTAAGGGGCATTGACATTGTCTTTTTATTCCACTGTGACCTCCACCACTCTTCCAAGGGGCATTGATATTGTATTTTTAGTCCACTGCGAACTCCACCCCTCTCCAAGGGGCATTAAAACTGTCTTGTTAAGCTACTGTGACCTCCACGTGTCTTCGAAGGGGCATTGATATTGTCTTTTTATTCATCTGTAACCTCCACCAATCTTCCAAGGGGCATTGATATTGTTTTTTTACTCCACTGCGAACCTCCACCACTCTTCCAAAGGGCATTAATATTGTCTTTTTAATCCACTGCGACCTCCACCACTCTACCAGGGGGCAATAAAACCGTCCTGATAAGTTACTGTGACCACCACGTTTCTTCCAAGGGGCGTTAAAACCATCTGGTTATTCCACTCTGAACTCCACAGCTCTTCTAAGGGGCATTATTATTGTCTTTTTATTCCACTGTAACCTCCACCACTCTTCCAAGGGGCATTGATAATGTCTTTTTATTCCACTGCGACCTTAACCAGTCCTCCAAGGGGCATTAAAAACATCTTTTTAAGCTACTGTGACCTCCACGTCTCTTCCACGGGGCATTGGGATTGTCTTTTAATTCCACTGTAACATCCACCACACGTCCAAAGGGCATTAAAACTTTATTGTTAAGCTACTTTGACCTCCAGGTCAATTCCACGGGGCATTAAAACCGTCAATTTAAACCACTCTGAACTCCACAGCTCTTGCAAGGGGCATTGATATTGTCTTTTTATTCCTATGTAACCTCCACCACTCTTCCAAGGAGCATTGATATTGTCTTTTTATTCCACTGCAATTTCCACCTCTCTTCCAAGGGGCATTGATATTGTCTTTTATTCCACTGGAACCTTCACCACTCTTCCAAGTGGCATTGATATTGTCTTTTTAATCCACTGCGACCTCCACCATTCGTCCAAGGGGCATTAAAACCATGTTGTTAAGCTACTGTGACCTCCACGTCTCTTCCAAGGTGCATTAAAACCGTCAATTTAAACCACTCTGAACTCCACAGCTCATGCAAGAGGCATTGATATTGTCTTTTTATTTCACTGTAATCTACAGCACTCTTTCAAGGGGCATTGATATTGTCTTTTTATTCCACTACGACTTCCACCACTCTCCCAAGGTGCATTAAAAACATCTTGTTTAGCTACTGTAACGTCCATGTCTATTCCACGGGGCATTGATATTGTCTTTTTATTCCACTGTATCCTCCACCACTCTTCCAAGGGGTATTAATATTGTCTTTTTATTCCACTGCGACTTCCACCTCTCCTCTAAGGGGCATTGAAATTGTCTTTTTATTCCACTGCGACCTCCACCACTCTTCCAAGAGGCATTAAAACAGTCTTGTTAAGCTACTGTGACCTCCACATCTCTTCCAAGGGGCTTTAAAACCATCTGGTTAAACCACTCTGAGCTCCATAGCTTTTTCAAGAGGCATTGATATTGTCTTTTTATTTCACTGTAACCTCCACCACTCTTTCAAGAGGCATTGATATTGTCTTTTTATTCCACTACGACCTCCACCACTCTTCCAAGAGGAATTAAAAACATCTTATTAAGCTAATATGACCTCCACGTCTCTTCCAAGCGGCATTAAAACTATCTGGTTAAACCACTCTGAATTCCACAGCTCATCAAAGGGGCATTGATATTGTCTTTTTATTCCACTGCGACCTCCACCACTCTTCCACGTGGCATTAAAGCCATCTTGTTAAGCTACTGTCACGTCCATGTCTATTCCACGGGGAATTGATATTGTCTTTTTATTCCGCTGTAACCTCCACCACTCTTCCAAGTTGCATTGATATTGTCTTTTTATTCCACTGCGACTTCAAACTCTCTTCTAAGGGGCATTGATATTGTTTTTTCAATCCACTGCGACCTCCACCACTCTTCCAAGGGGCATTAAAACAGTCTTGTTAAGCTACTGTGACCTTCACGTCTCTTCCAAGGGGCATTAAAAACGTCTGGTTAAACCACTCTGAACTCCACAGCTCTTCCGAGGGGCATTGATATTGTCTTTTTATTCCACTCTAACCTCCACCACTCTTCCAAAGGTCATTGACATTGTCTTTTTATTCCACTGCGACCTCCACCACTCTTCCAAGGGCATCGATAATGTCTTATTATTCCACTGCGACCTCCACCACTCTTCCAAGGGGCATTAAAAGCGTCTTGTTAAGCTACTGTGACCTCCACGTCTCTTACAAGGGCATTAAAACCATCAATTTAAACCACTCTGGACTCCAGAGTTCTTGCAAGAGGTATTGATATTGTCTTTTTATTCCACTGTAACCTCCACCACTCTTCCAAGGGGCATTGATTTTGTCTTTTTAATCCACTGCGACCTCCATCTCTCTTTCAAGAAGCATTAAAACCGTCTTGTTTAGCTACTGTGACCTCCAGTTCTCTTCCACAGGGCATTGTTATTGTCTTTTTACTCCACTGCGAACTCCACCACTCTGCCAAGAGGCATTGATATTGTCTTTTTATTCCACTGTAACCTCCACCACTCTTCCAAGGTTCATTGATATTGTCTTTTTAATCCACTGCGACCTCCACCACTCTTCCAAGGGGCATTAAAACCGTCTTGTTAAGCTCCTGTGACCTCCAGGTCTCTTCCAAGGGGCACTAGAACCGTTTGGTTGAACCACTCTGTACTGCACAGCTCTTCCATGGGGCATTGATATTGTATTTTTATTTCACTGTAACTTCCACCACTCTTTTAATGGGCATTGATATTGTATTTTTTTTTTACTGTGACCTCCACCACTCTTCCAAGGGGCATTAAAACCGTCTTTTTAAGCTACTGTGACCTCCAAGTCTCTTCGAAGGGGTATTAAAACGGTCTGGTTAAACCGCTCTGAGCTCCACACCTCCTCCAAGGGGCATTGACCATGTCTTTTTATTCCATTGTAACCTTCTGCACTCTTCCAAGTGCATTGATATTGTCTTTTTATTCCTCTGCGACGTCCACGACTCTTCCAAGGGGCATTAAAACCGTCTTGTTAAGCTACTGTGACCTCCATGTCTCTTCCAAGGGGCATTGATATTGTCTTTTTTTTCCAGTGTAACCTCCACCACTCTTCCAAGGGTTATTGATATTGTCTTTTTTTTCCACTGTAACCTCCACCAATCTTCCAAGGGGCATTGATATTGTCTTTTTATTCCGCTGCTACCTCCACCATTCTTCTAAGGGGCATTGATATTGTCTTTTAAATCCACAACGATCTCCACCACTCTTCCAAGGGGCACTAAAACAGTCTTGTTAAGCTACTGTGACCTCCTCATCTCTTCCAAGGGGCATTAAAACCGTCTGGTTAAACACTCTGAACTCCACAGCTCTTACAAGAGGCATTGATATTGTCTTTTTATTCGACTGTAACATCCACCACTCTTCCAAGCGTCATTGATATTGTCTTTCTATTCCACTGCGACCTCCACCACTCTTCCAATAGGCATTGATATTGTCTTTTTAATCAACTGCGACCTCCACGTCTCTTCCAAGGGGCATTAAAAACATCTTGTGAAGCTACTTTGACCTCCACGTCCATTCCACTGGGCATTGATATTGTCTTTTTACTCCACTGCGACCTCCACCAGTCTTCCAAGAGGTATTGAAATTGTCTTTTTAATCCACTGCGACCTCCACCACTCTTCTAAGGGGCATTGATATTGTCTTTTTAATCCACTGTGAACTCCACGTCTCTTCCAAGGGGCATTAAAACCGTCAATTTAAACCACTCTGAACTCCATAGCTCTTCCAAGGAGCACTGGTATTGTCTTTTTATTCCACTCTAACCTCCACCACTTTTCCAAGGGGCATTGACATTGTCTATTTATTCCACTGCGAACTCCACCACTCTTCCAAGGGACATTAAGACCATCTTATTAAGCTACAGTGACCTCCACAACTCTTCCATGGGGCATTGATATTGTCTTTTTATTCCACTGCGACCTCTACCACTCTTACAATGGGCATTGATATTGTCTTTTTAATCCACTGCAACCTCCACCACTCTTCCAAGGGGCATTACAGAAGTCTTGTTAAGCTACTGTCACGTCCATGTCTATTCCACGTAGCATTGATGTTGTCTTTTTATTCCACTGTAACCTCCACCACTCTTCCAAGTGGCATAGACATTGTCTTTTTATTCCACTGCGACTTCCACCTCTCTTCTAAGGGGCATTGATATTGTTTTTTTAATCCACTGCGCATTCCACCTCTCTTCCAAGGGGCATTAAAACCATCTTGTTAAGCTACTGTGACCTCCACGTCTCTTTCATGGGGCATTGATATTGTCTTTTTATTCCACTGTAACCTCCACCACTCTTCCAAGGGGCATTGATATTGTCTTTTTATTCCACTGGGAGCTTCACTACTCTTCCAAGTGGCATTGATATTGTCTTTTTAATCGACTGCGACCTCCACCACTTTTCCAAGGGGCATTAAAACCATATTGTTAAGCTACTGTGATCTCCACGTCTCTTCCAAGGTGCATTAAAACCGTCAATTTAAACCACTCCACAACTCTTCCATGGGGCATTGATATTGTCTTTTTATTCCACTGTAACCTCCACCACTCTTCCAAGGGGCATTGGTTTTGTCTTTTTATTCCACTACGACCTCTACCACTCTTCCAATGGGCATTGATATTGTCTTTTTATTCCACTGCGACGTCTACCACTCTTCCAATGGGCATTGATATTGTCTTTTTAATCCACTGCAACCTCCACCACTCTTCCAAGGGGCATTAAAGCCGTCTTGTTACGCTACTGTCACATCCATGTCTATTCCACGGGGCATTGATATTGTCTTTTTAATCCACTGTGACCTCCATGTCTCTTCAAAGGGACATTAAAACCGTCAATTTAAACCACTCTAAACTCCACAGCTCTTCCAAGGAGCACTGGTATTGTCTTTTTATTCCACTCTAACATCCACCACTCTTCCAAGGGGCATTGACATTGTCTATTTATTCCACTGCGACCTCCACAACTCTTCCATGGGGCATTGACATTGTCTTTTTTTTCCACTGTAACCTCCACCACTCTTCCAAGGGGCATTGATTTTGTCTTTTTATTCCACTGCGACCTCTACCACTCTTCCAATGGGCATTGATATTGTCTTTTTAATCCACTGCAACCTCCACCGCTCTTCCAAGAGGCATTAAATCCAACTTGTTAAGCTTCTGTCACGTCCATTTCTATTCCACGGGGCATTGATATTGTCTTTTAATTCCACTGTAACTTCCACCACTCTTCCAAGTGGCATTAACATTGTCTTTTTATTCCACTGCGACTTCCACCTCTCTTCTAAGGGGCATTGATATTGTCTTTTTAATCCACTGCTACCTCCACCTCTCTTCCAAGGTGCATTAAAACAGTCTTGGTAAGCTACTGTGACCTTCACGTCTCTTCCAAGGGGCATTAAAACAATCTAGTTAAACCACTCTGAACTCCACAGCTCTTCCAAGAGCCATTGATAATGTCTTTTTATTCCACTGTAACCTCCACCACTATTCCAAGGGGCATTGATTTTGTCTTTTTATTCCACTGCGACCTCCACCACTCTTCCAAAGGGCATTGATATTGTCTTTTTAATCCACTGCAAACTCCACCACTCTTCCAAGGGGCATTAAAACCGTCTTGTTATGCTACTGTGACGTCGACTTCTCTTCCAAGGGGCATTAAAACCATCTGGTTAAACCACTCTGAACTCCACAGCTCTTCCAAGGGGCATTTGTATTGTCTTTTTAATCCAGTCTAACCTCCACCACTCTTCCAAGGGCCATTGACATTGTCTTTTTATTCCACTGCAACTTCCACCTCTCTTCCAAGGGGCATTAAAACAGTATTGTTAAGCTACTGTGACCTCCACGTCTCTTTCACAGGGCATTGATATTATCTTTTTATTCCACTTTAACCTCCACCACTCTTCCAAGGGGCATTGATATTGTCTTTTTAATCCCCTGCGACCTCCACCACTCTTCCAAGGGGCATTAAAACCGTATTGTTATGCTACTGTGACCTCCACGTCTCTTCCAAGGTGCATTAAAACCGTTAATTTAAACCACTCTGAACTCCACAGCTCTTGCAAGAGGCATTGATATTGTCTTTTTACTCCACTCTAACCTACAGCACTCTTTCAAGGAGCATTTATATTGTTTTTTTATTCCACTACGACTTCCACCACTCTCCCAAGGTGCATTAAAAACATCTTGTTTAGCTACTGTAACGTCCATGTCTATTCCACTGGGTATTGAAATTGTCTTTTTATTCCACTGTATCCTCCACCACTCTTCCAAGGGGTATTGATATTGCCTTTTTATTCCACTGCGAATTCCACCTCTCTTCTAAGGGGCATTGATATTGTCTTTTTAATCCACTGCGACCTCCACCACTCTTCACAGAGGCATTAAAACAGTCTTGTTAAGCTACTGTGACCTCAACATCTCTTCCAAGCGAAAATAAAACCATCTGGTTAAACCACTCTGAGCTCCACAGCTCTTCAAAGAGGCATTGACAATATCTTTTTATTCCATTGCAACCTTCTGCACTCTTCCAAGTGCATTGATATTGTCTCTTTATTTCTCTGCGACGTCCATGACTCTTCCAAGGGGCATTAAAACTGTCTTGTTAAGCTACTGTGACCTCCAAGTTTCTTACACAGGGCATTGATATTGTCTTTTTATTCCACTGCGACCTCCATCACTCTTCCAAGAAGCATTGAAACCGCCATGTTAAGCTGCGGTGACCTCCACATCTATTCCACGGTGCATTAAAACTTTCTGGTTAAACCACTGTGAACGCCACAGGTCTTTCAAGGAGCATTGATATTGTCATTTTATTCCACTTTAACCTCCACCACTCTTCCAAGGGGCTTTGATATTGTCTCTTTATTTTACTGCGACCTCCACCACTCTTCCAAAGGGCATTGATATTGTCTTTTTATTCCACTGTGACCTCCACGTCTCTTCCAAGGGGCATTGATATTGTCTTTTTATTTAATTGGAACCTCCACCACTCTTCCAAGGGGCATTGATATTGTCTTTTTATTCCACTGTAATATCCACCATTCTTCCAAGGGACATTGATATTGTCTTTTTATTCCACTGTAACCTCTACCACTCATCCAAAGGGCATTGATACTGTCTTTTTATTCCACTGTAACCTCCACCACTCTTCCAAGGGGCATTGATATTGTCTTTTTAGTCCACTGTGACCTCTACCACTCCTCCAAGGGGCTTTAAAACAGTCATGATAAGCTTCTGTGACCTCCACGTCTCTTCCAAGGTGCATTAAAACCGCATGGTTAAACCACTCTGAACTCCACAGCTCTTCCAAGAGGCATTGATATTGTCTTTTTATTCAACTGTAACCTCCACCACTCTTCCAAGGGGCATTGATATTGTCTTTTTTTTCTGCTGCGACCTCCACCACTCTTCCAAGGGGATTTGATAGTCTTTTTAATCCACTGCTTCCTCCACCACTCTTCCAAGGGGCATTAAAACCATCTTGTTAAGCTACTGTCACCTCAACGTCCCATCCAAGGGGCATTAACACCGTCAATATAAACCACTCTGAACTCCACAGCTCTTGCAAGGGGCATTGATATTGCCTTTTTATTCCAATGTAACCTCCAGCACTCTACCAAGGGGCATTGATATTGTCTTTTTATTCCACTCCAGCTTCCACCTCTCTTCCAAGGGGCATTAAAACCGTCTTGTTAAGCTACTGTGACCTCCTCGTATCTTTCACGGGGCATTGATATTGTCTTTTTATTCCACTGTAACCTCTACCAATCTTCCAAGGGGCATTGATTTTGTCTTTTTATTTCTCTGGGACCTTCACCACTCTTCCAAGTGGCATGGATATTGTCTTTTTAATCCACTGCGACCTCCACAACTCTTCCAAGGGGCATTAAAACCATATTGTTAAGCTACTGTGACCTCCACTTCTCTTCCAAGGTGCATTAAAACCGTCAATTTAAACCACTCTGAACTCCACAGCTCTTGCAAGAGACATTGATATTGTCTTTTTACTCCACTGTAACCTACAGCACTCTTTCAAGTGGCATTGATATTGTCTTATTATTCCACTACGACTTCCACCACTCTCCCAAGGTGCATTAAAAACATCTTGTTTAGCTACTGTAACATCCATGTCTATTCCACGGGGCATTGATATTGTCTTTTTATTCCACTGTATCCTCCACCACTCTTCCAAGGGGTATTGATATTGTCTTTTTATTCCACTGCGACTACCACCTCTCTTCTAAGGGGCATTAAAACTGTCTTGTTAAGCTACTGTGACCTCCACGTGTCTTCCACGGGGCATTAATATTGTCTTTTTAATCCACTGTGACCTCCACCACTTTTCAAAGGGGCATTAAAACCGTCTTGTTAATCTACTGTGACCTCCACGTCTCTTCCAAGGGGCAATAAAACCATCTGGTTAAACCACTCTGAACTCCACAGCTCTTCGAAGGGGCATTGGTATTGTCTTTTTATTCGACTCCAACCTCCACCACTCTTCCAAGGGGCATCGACATCGTCTTTTTATTCCACTGCGACCTCCATCATTCTTCCAAGGGGCATTGATATTGTCTTTTATTCCACTGCCACCTCCACCACTCATCCAAGGGGCATTGATATTGTCTTTTTAATCCACTGCGACCTCCACCACTATTCCAAGGGGCATTAAAAACGTCTTTTTAAGCTACAGTGACCTCCACATCTCTTCCACGGCTCATTGATATTGACTTTAAATTCCACTGTAACCTCCACCACTCTTCCAAGGGGCATTGATATTGTCTTTTCATTCCACTGCGATCTCCACCACTCTTGCAAGGGGCATTAAAACCGTCTTGTTAAGCTACTGTGACCTCCATGTCTCTTCCACAGGGCATTGATATTGTCTTTTTATTCCACTGGAACCTCCAACACTCTTCCAAGGTGCATTGATATTGTCTTTTATTCCACTGAGACTTCAACCACTCCTTCAAGGAGCATTGACATTGTCTTTTTAATCCACTTCGACCTCCACCACTCTTCCATGGGGCATTAAAACAGTCTTGTTAATCTACTGTGACATCCACGTCTTTTCCAAGGAGCATTAAAACCGTCAATTTAAACCACTCTCAACTTCACATCTCTTGCAAGGGGCTTTGATATTGTTTTTTATTCCATTGTAACCTCCACCACTCTTCCAAGGGGCATTAATATTGTCTTTTTAATCCACTGCGACCTCCACCTATTTTCCAAGGGGCATTAAAAACGTCTTTTTAAGCTACTGTGACCTCCACCTCACTTCCAATGGGCATTAAAACCATCTGGTTTAACTACTCTGAACTCCACTGCTCTTCCAAGGGGCATTGATATTGTCTTTTTAATCCAATGTTACCTCCACCACTCTTCCAAGGGGCATTGATATTGTCTTTTTATTCCACTGCGACCTCCACCACTCTTCAAAGGGGCATTTATATTGTCTTTTTAATCATCTGCGACCTCCACCACTCTTCCAAGGGCCATTAAAACCTGTCTTGTTAAGCTACTTTGACCTCCACGTCAATTCCACGAGGCATTAAAACGGTCTTGTTAAGCTTCTGTGACCTCCACGTCTCTTTGACGGGGCATTGATATTGTCTTTTTTTTCCACTGTAACCTCCACCACTCTTCCAAGGGGCATTGATATTGCCTTTTTATTCCACTGGGACCTTCACCACTCTTCCAAGTGGCATTGATATTGTCTTTTTAATGCACTGTGACCTCCACCACTCTTCCAAGGAGCATTAAAACGATATTGTTAAGCTACTGTGACCTCCATGTATCTTTCAAGGTGCATTAAAACCGTCTGGTTAAACCACTCTGAACTCCACAGCTCTTCCAAGGGGCATTGATATTGTCTTTTTATTCCTCTGTAACCTCCACCATTCTTCCAAGAGGCATTAAAACAGTCTTGTTAAGCTACTGTGACCTCCACATCTCTTCCAAGGGGCATTAAAACCGTCTAGTTAAACCACTCTGAACTCTACAGCTCTTCCAAGGGGCATTAATATTGTCTTTTTATTCCACTGTAACCTCCACCATTCTTCCAAGGGGTATTGATATTGTCTTTTTAATGCACTGCGACCGCCACCACTCTTCCAAGGGGCATTAAAACCATCTGGTTAAACCACTCTGAACTCCATAGCTCTTTCAAGAGGCATTGATATTGTCTTTTTATTTCACTGTAATCTCCACCACTCTTTCAAGGGACATTGATGTTGTCTTTTTATTCCACTGCGACCTCCACCACTCTTCCAAGGGGCATTAAAACCGTCTTGTTTATCTACTGTGACCTCCACGTCTCTTCCAAGGGGGAATAAAACCATCTCATTAAACTACTCTGAACTCCACAGCTCTTCCAAGGGGCATTGGTATTGTCTATTTATTCCACTCCAACCTCCACCACTCTTCCAAGGGGCATTGACATTGTCTTTTTATTCCACTGCGAACTCCATCATTCTTCCAAGGGGCATTGATATTGTCTTTTTGTTCCACTGCCACCTCCACCACTCTTCCAAGGGGCATTGATATTGTCTTTTCAATCCACTGCGACCTCTACCACTTTTCCAAGGGGCATTAAAAACGTCTTTTTAAGCTACTGTGACCTCCACGTCACTTCCAATGGGCATTAAAACCGTCTGGTTAAACCACTCTGAACTCCACAGCTCTTTCAAGGGGCATTGGTATTGTCTTTTTATTTGAATCTAACCTCCACCACTCTTCGAAGGGGCATTAAAACTGTCTTGTTAAGCTGCTGTAACCTCCATGTCTATTCCATGTGGCATTGATTTTGTCATTTTATTCCACTGCGACCTCCATCATTCTTCCAAGGGGCATTGATATTGTCTTTTTTATTCTACTGCCACCTCCACCACTCTTCCAAGGGGCATTGACATTGTCTTTTTATTCCACTGTGACCTCCATCATTCTTCCAAGGGGCATTGATATTGTCTTTTTATTCCACCGCCACCTCCACCACTCTTCCAAGTGGCATTGACATTGTCTTTTTATTCCACTGCGACTTCCACCTCTCTTCTAAGGGGCATTTATATTGTCTTCTTAATCCACTGTAACCTCCACCACTTTTCCTATGGGAATTGATATTGTCTTTTTATAATTATTATTATTATTATTAATTATTATAGCGCCATTTATTCCATGGCGCTTTACATGTGATAGGGATATACATAACAAAAGCATTTACATAATCTTAACAAAACGAGTCAGCGACTTGTACAGGAGGAGCGAGGACCCTGCCCGTGAGGGCTCACATTCTAGAAGGGATCGGTGAGGATACATTAGGTGAGGGTAGAACTGGTCATGCAACGGTGGTTACTGCAGGTTGTAGGCTTGTCGGAAGAGGTGGGTCTTCAGGTTTCTTTTGAAGGTTTCCACGGTCGGCGAGGGTCTGTTGTGTTGGGGTAGAGCGTTCCAGAGTAGGGGAGATGCAGGGAGAAATCTTGTATACAATTGTGGGAGGAGGATATAAGAGGGGAGTAGAGAAGGAGATCTTGTGAGGATCGGAGGTTGCGTGCAGGTAAGTACCGGGAGACTAGGTCACAGATGTATGGGGGAGACAGGTTGTGGATGGCTTTGCATGCCATGGTTAGAGTTTTGAACTGGATTCTCTGGACAATGGGGAGCCAGTGAAGAGATTGACAGAGAGGATAGATTGGAGAGGCGCAAGAGTGTTGTAAGGGAGGCCACGGAGCAGGAGGTTGCAGTAGTCGAGGCGGGATATGATGAGGGCATGCACTAGTGTTTTTGCAGAGTCTTTGCTGAGGAATGCACGGATCCGGGAGATGTTTTTGAGTTGGAGTCGGCAGGAAGTGGAAAGGGCTTGGATATGTGGCTTGAAGGAGAGATCAGAGTCCAGGGTTACTCCAAGGCAGCGAGCTTGTGGGACTGGGGAGAGTGAATAGCCATTGACGTTGATGGCTAGGTCAGATGGAAGATGTGAATGAGAGGGTGGAAAGATGATGAACTCTGTTTTATCCATGTTGAGTTTTAGAATTCTGTCACAGAAGAAGGATGACATGGCGTACAGACATTGTGGCATTTTTGTTAGTAGGGACGAGATATCGGGTCCAGAGAGGTAGCTCTGTGTGTCGTCAGCATAGAGTTCATACTGAAAACTGTGAGGCTCTATGAGCTGTCCCAGGCCAAAGGTGTGGATGGAGAAGAGCAGAGGTCCTAGAACTGAACCTTGGGGGACACCGACAGATAGGGGGCGAGATGAGGAGGTGGTGTTTGAGTTGGAGACGCTGAATGTCCTGTCTGTTAAGTATGAGGAGATCCAAGATAGAGCCAAGTCCGTGATGCCAAGAGATGAGAGAATCTGGAGTAAGAGGGAATGGTCCACTGTGTCAAAGCAGATGACCGGTCCAGAAGGAGGAGGATGGAGTAGTGTCGCTTGGATTTGGCATTTAGTAGGTTGTTGGTGAGTTTGGTCAGGGCAGTTTCAGTCGAGTGATGCGGTCGGAAGCCAGATTGCAGGCAGTCGAAGAGGGAGCAGGAGGAGAGGTGGGAGGACAGTTCAAGGTGGACATGTTGCTCTAGTAGTTTTGAGGCAAAGGGGAGGAGTGATATGGGGCGGTAGTTAGTCAGAGAGGAAGGGTCAAGGGAGGGCTTTTTGAGGATGGGTGTGATTGCTGCATGTTTGAAACATGAGGGTAAGACACCGGTTGTTAGTGACAGATTGAAGAGGTGGGTTAGGGTTGGGATGAAGACTGTGGTAAGGTTAGTGATGAGGTGGGATGGGATTGGGTCAAGTTCGCAGGTGGTGAGGTGTGATTTGGAGAGTAAAGAGGAGACTTGACCTTCTGTAATGGTGGAGAAGTGGGGTTTGGAGGAGGAGGGTTGAATAGATATGAGGAGGGGTTGTGTGGACTTAAGGCAAAAGTTTTGTCTGATGGTGTCAATCTTCTGTTTGAAGAATGAGGCAAAGTCGTTGGTTGAGATGAGAGAAGAGGGAGGAGGTGCTGGGGGACGAAGGAGAGAGTTGAAAGTGTTAAATAGCTGTTTAGGGTTGTGAGATAGGGAGGATATGAGAGATGAGAAGTAGGTTTGTTTTGCTGTAGTGAGTGCGGACTTGAAATTAGTGAGGGATTGCTTGAATGCGATGAAGTGCTCGATGGAGTGAGACCTTTTCCATCTCCGCTCCGCAACCCTGGAGGCCCGGCGCAGTTATTTAGTAAGTTTAGTGTGCCAGGGTTGCCTGTTGCGTGTGCGAGATGTGGTGTGTGTGAGGGGGGCGATCGAGTCTACAGCTGCAGCTATTGTGGTGTTATATGGAGCAGCAGCAACATCTGCATCGTGTAAGGAATTTAAGAGGGAGGAGGGATTCAGAGAGTGAGTGTAAGTCAAGATGTTTGAGATTTCTGCGAGGGTATGCAAGTTTGTGGAGTGGGGATTGTTGCCCCGGGGAGGAGAGAGAAGAGAATGTAAGTAGGCTTTGATCAGAGAGAGGGAGAGGTGAGTTAGAGAGGTTAGATAGGGAACAGAGGCGGGTGAAGATGAGGTCCAGTGTGTGGCCATCTTTGTGGGTGGGTGTGGAAGACCATTGAGTGAGTACGAAGGAGGAATTGAGAGATAAGAACTTAGAGACAGACGAGTGGGAAGTGTTAATGGGGATGTTGAAGTCACCCATTATGATAGTCGTGATGTCAGTGGAGAGGAAGTGAAGCAGCCAGGTGGTGAAGTGGTCTAAGAAGGTGGTGGCTTGCCCTGGGGGTCTGTAAAAGACAGCCAGTTGGAGGTTGGAGGGGGAATAGATGCACACACAGTGCACCTCAAAAGAAGGGAGTGTAACGGAGGGTGGCAGTGGGATTTGGGTGAAAGCGCAGTGTTCTGATAGGAGAAAACCTATGCCTCCGCCATGTTTGCTGTTGGGGCGGGGGGTGTGGGATAGGTGGAATCCGCCATATGAAAGTGCAGCTGGGGAGGCTGTGTCAGAGGGGGTGAGCCAGGTTTCAGTGATGGTGAGTAAGGAAAGTTTGTTTGTAATGAAAAGATCTTTGATGAAGGGAAGTTTGTTGCAGACAGAGCGAGCGTTCCATAGAGCTCCTGTTAGATCAACTAAGGGAGTGGGGATTGGTTGGATGGATATGAGGTTAGAAGGGTTGCGACAGTTTGTCGAAGGTCGTGGATAGGAGGAAGAAGTAACTGTGGGCATATGGCGAGGAGGACCAGGATTTGGAGAGATATCTCCAGCAGTGAGGAGGAGCAGAGAAAGTGTTAGCAGGTGGGAGCAAGAGAGAGCATGAGGTGGCTGTCTGTGTTTGGAGATCCAGGATTGAGTGTTTAGGAATAATTTGGAGGAGGAGGTGAGATGAATGGGGAGGATGGAGGGAGAGATGAAGAGTTTCTTACTAGGTGTAGGGATTTGAGGGGTTACTAGAAAGTGGAGGACTATAGAGGAAAAAGTGAGAGCTAACAGAAACATAGTTAAAAGAGAGTAAGTGGTCAAAGTGTTGGTTACCTGACTCCTGCCCTGACTAACTGCCTCTGAAATAACTGCCACTAATCTCCGAAGCCACTTTGCACAAGAAGACGCGTGCACACCCCAGCACAAGTGTACCCCTTACAGAGCTTCTAAATAAATAGGGCACATTAAACTATCAGGTGACGGGCATTGTTGGAGCTGCATATGGCTAAATTAGCAGCTGGTGGTCTCACCAGGAGATGGCTGGGTGATCAAACACAGAGCTAGGACTCTAGTCTCTGCAGTATAGCACCTCTAAAAATCAGATAAGATCTATAGTGGGGAAGGGACAGACATATGTGGGTATTGAATGGAGTGGGACAGATAAACCAGAGAAGTTATGCAGAGCATGTACCAGTGAGGTGAATCAGCAAAGCAGAGCATTAGATGACAACAGACACAGCATGCAGAGAAGTTATGCAGAGCATGTACCAGTGAGGTGAATCAGCAAAGCAGAGCATTAGATTACAGCAGACACAGCATGCAGAGAAGTTATGCAGAGCATGTACCAGTGAGGTGAATCAGCAAAGCAGAGCATTAGATTACAGCAGACACAGCAAGCAGAGAAGTTATGCAGAGCATGTACCAGTGAGGTTATTCCACTGCGACCTTCACCACTCTTCCAAGGGGCATTGATATTGTCTTTTTATTCCACTGCGACCTCCGCCACTCTTCCAAAGGGCATTAAAACCGTCTTGTTAAGCAACTGTGACCTCCACGTCTCTACCACAGGGCATTGTTATTGTCTTTTTATTCCACTGCGACCTCCACCACTCTGTCAAGGGCATTAAAACCATCTTGTTAAGCTACTGTGATGTCCACGTCTCTTCCACGGGGCATTGATATTGTCTTTTTATTCCACTGTAACCTCCACCACTCTTCCAAGAGGCACTGATATTGTCTTTTTATTCCACTGTAACCTCCACCACTCTTCCAAGGGGCATTGATATTGTCTTTTTATTCCACTGCGACCTCCACCACTCTTCCAAGGTTCATTGATATTGTCTTTTTAATCCACTGCGACCTCCACCACTCTTCCAAGGGGCATTAAAACCGTCTTGTTAACCTACTGTGACATCCACGTCTCTTCGAAGGGGCACTAAAACCATTTGGTTAAACCACTCTGTACTCCACAGCTCTTCCAAGGGGCATTGATATTGTCTTTTTATTTCACTGTAACTTCCACCACTCTTTCAAGGGGCATTGATATTGTATTTTTATTCCACTGTGACCTCCACCACTCTACCAAGGGGCATTAAAACCATCTTGTTAAGCTACTGTGACGTACAAGTCTCTTCCAAGGGGCATTAAAACCGTCTGGTTAAACCGCTCTGAGCTCCACAGCTCTTCCAAGGGGCATTTACATTGTATTTTTATTCCACTGTAACCTTCTGCACTCTTCCAAGTGCATTGATATTGTCTTTTTATTCCTCTGCGACGTCCACGACTCTTCCAAGGGGCATTAAAACTGCCTTGTTAAGCTACTGTGACCTCCAAGTTTCTTACACAGGGCATTGATATTGTCTTTTTAATCCACTGCGACCTCCATCACTCTTCCAAGAAGAATTGAAACCGTCTTGTTAAGCTACTGTGACCTCCACCTCTATTCCACGGTGCATTAAAACTTTCTGGTTAAACCAGTGTGAACTCCACAGCTCTTGCAAGGGGCATTGATATTGTCTTTTTATTCCACTCTAACCTTCACCACTATTCCAAGGGGCATTGATATTGTCTTTTTATTTTACTGCGACCTCCACCACTCTTCCAAGGGGCATTAATATTGTCTTTTTATTCCACTGTGACCTCCACGTCTCTTCCGAGGGGCTTTGATATTGTATTTTTATTTAATTGGAACCTCCACCACTCTTCCAAGGGTCATTGTTATTGTCTTTTTATTCCACTGTAACCTCCACCACTCTTCCAAGGGACATTGATATTGTCTTTTTATTACACTGTAACCTCCACCACTCTTCCAAGATGCATTGATATTGTCTTTTTATTCCACTGTAACCTCCACCACTCTTCCAAGGGGCATTGATATTGTCTTTTTAATCCACTGCGACCTCTACCACTCCTACAAGGTGCTTTAAAACAGCCGTAATAAGCTTCTGTGACCTCCACGTCTCTTCCAAGGGGCATTAAAACCGCATGGTTAAACCACCCTGAACTCCACAGCTCTTCCAAGAGGCATTGATATTGTCTTTTTATTCAACTGCGACCTCCACCACTCTTCCAAGGGGATTTGATAGTCCTTTTAATCCACTGCGACCTCCACCACTCTCCAAGGGGCATTAGAACCGTCTTGTTAAGCTACTGTGACCTCCACGTCCATTCCACGGGCATTGATATTGTCTTTTTATTCCACTGCGACCTCCACTACTCTTCCAAGGGGCATTGATAATGTCTTTTTAATCCACTGAGACCTCCACCACTCTTCCAAGGGACATTGATATTGTCTTTTTAATCCACTGCGACCTTCACCCCTCTTCCAAGGAACATTGATATTGTCTTTTATTTCCACTGTAACCTTCACCACTCTTCTAAAGGGCATTGATATTTTCTTTTTATTCAACTGCGACCTCCACCTCTCTTCCAAGGGGCATCGATAATGTCTGTTTAATCCACTGCGACCTCCACCACTCTTCCAAGGGGCATTAAAACCATCTTGTTCAGCTACTGTGACCTCCACGTCTCTTCCAAGGGGCATTAAAACCGTCAATTTAAACCACTCTGAACTCCACAGCTCTTGCAAGAGGCATTGATATTGTCTTTTTATTCCACTGTAACCTCCACCACTCTTCCAAGGGGCATTGATTTTGTCTTTTTAATCCACTGCGACCTCCAACTCTCCTCCAAGAAGCATTAAAAACGTCTTGTTTAGCTACTGTGACCTCCACGTCTATTCCACGGTGCCTTAAAACCTTCTGGTTAAACCATTGTGAACTCCACAGCTCTTCCAGGGGGCATTGATATTGTCTTTTTAATCCACTGGGACCTCTACCACTCCTCCAAGGGTCTTTAAAACAGTCTTGATAAGCTTCTGTGACCTTCACGTTTCTTCCAAGGGGCATTAAAACCGTCTTGTTAAGTTACTGTGACCTCCATGTCTCTTCCAAGGAGCGTTAAAACCGTCTGGTTATACCACTCTGAACTCCACAGCTCTTCCAAGGGGCATTATTATTGTCTTTTTATTCCACTGAAACCTCCACCACTCTTGTAAGGGGCATTGATATTGTCTTTTCATTCCACTGCGACCTCCACCAGTCCTCCAAGATGCATTAAAACCGTCTTGTTAAGCTACTGTGACCTCCACGTCTCTTCCACGGGGCATTGAAATTGTCTTTTTATTCCACTGTAACCTCCACCCCTCGTCCTAGGGGCATTTATATTGTCTTTTTATTCCACTGCGACCTCCACCACTCTTCCAAGGGGCAATGATAATGTCTTTTATTCCACTGCGACCTCCATCACTCTTCCAAGGCTCATTGATATTGTCTTTTTAATCCACTGCGACCTCCACCACTCTTCCAAGGGGCATTAAAACTGTCTTGTTAAGCTATTGTGACATCCACATCTCTTCCACGGGGCATTGATATTGTCTTTTTATTTAACTGCAACCTCCACCACTGTTCCAAGGGGCATTGACATTGTCTTTTTATTCCACTGTAACCTCCATCACTCTTCCAAGGGGCATTGATATTGTCTTTTTATTCAACTGTAACCTCCACCACTCTTCCAAGGGGCATTGATATTGTCTTTTTATTCCACTGCGACCTCCACCACTCTTCCAAGGGGCATTCATATTGTCCTTTTAATCCACTGTGATCTCCACCACTCTTCCAAGCGGCATTAAAACCGTCTTGTTAAGCTACTGTCACCTCCACGTCCTTTCCAAGGGGCATTAAAACCGTCAATTTAAACCACTCTGAACTCCACAGCTCTTGCAAGGGGCATTGATATTGTCTTTTTATTCCAATGTAACCTCCAGCACTCTTCCAAGCGGCATTGATATTGTCTTTTTATTCCACTGCAACTTCCACCTCTCTTCCAAGGGGCATTAAAACCGTCTTGTTAAGCTACTGTGACCTCCACGTCTCTTTCACGGGGCAATGATATTGTCTTTTTATTCCATCGTAACCTCCACCACTCTTCCAAGGGGCATTGATATTGTCTTTTTATTCCACTGGGACCTTCACCACTCTTCCAAGTGGCATTGATATTGTCTTTTTAATCCACTGCGACCTCCATCACTCTTCCAAGGGGCATTAAAACCGTATTATTAAGCTACTGTGACCTCCACGTCTCTTCCAAGGTGCATTAAAACCGTCAATTTAATCCACTCTGAACTACACAGCTCTTGCAAGAGGCATTGATATTGTCTTTTTACTCCACTGTAACCAACAGCACTCTTTCAAGTGGCATTGATATTGTCTTTTTATTCCACTACGACTTCCACCACTCTCCCAAGGTGCATTAAAAACATCTTGTTTAGCTACTGTAACATCCATGTCTATTTCAAGGGGCATTGATATTGTCTTTTTATTAAACTGTATCCTCCACCACTCTTCCAAGGGTCATTGATATTTTCTTTTTATTCCATTCCGACTTCCACCTCTCGTCTAAGGGGCATTGATATTTTCTTTTTAATCCACTGCGACCTCCACCACTCTTCCAAGAAACCTTAAAACCGTCATGCTAAGCTACTGTGACCTCCATGTCTCTTCCACGGGGCATTGAAATTGTCTTTTTATTCCACTGTAACCTCCACCACTCGTCCTAGGGGCATTTATATTGTCTTTTTATTCCACTGCGCCCTCCACCACTCTTCCAAGAGGCATTGATAATGTCTTTTTATTCCTCTGCGACCTCCACCACTCTTACAAGGCTCATTGATATTGTCTTTTTAATCCACTGCGACCTTCACCACTCTTCCAAGGGCCATTAAAAACGTCTTGTTAAGCTATTGTGACCTCCACATCTCTTCCACGGGGCATTGATATTGTCTTTTTATTTAACTGTAACCTCCACCACTGTTCCAAGGGGCAATGACATTGTCTTTTTATTCAACTGTAACCTCCACCACTCTTCCAAGGGGCATTGATATTGTCTTTTTTTTCCACTGCGACCTCCACCACTCTTCCAAGGGGCATTCATATTGTCTTTTTAATCCACTGCGACCTCCACCACTCTTCCAAGTTGCATTAAAACCGTATTGTTAAGCTACTGTGACCTCCTCGTCTCTTCCAAGGTGCATTAAAATCGTCAATTTAAACCACTGATATTGTCTTTTTACTCCACTGTAACCTACAGCACTCTTTCAAGGGGCATTGATATTGTCTTTTTATTCCACTACGACTTCCACCACACTCCCAAGGTGCATTAAAAACATTAGCTACTGTAACGTCCATGTCTATTCCACTGGGCATTGATATTGTCTTTTTATTCCACTGTATCCTCCACCACTCTTCCTAGGGGTATTGATATTGTCTTTTTATTCAACTGGGATATCCACCTCTCTTCTTTGGGGCATTGATATTGTCTTTTTAATCTTCTGCGACCTCCAGCACTCTTCCAAGAGGCCTTAAAACACTCTTGTTAAGCTACTGTGACCTCCACATCTCTTCCAAGGGGCATTAAAACCGTCTGGTTAAACCACTCTGAACTCCACAGCTCTTCCAAGGGGCATTGATATTGTCTTTTTGTTCCACTGTAACCTCCACCATTCTTCCAATGGGTATTGATATTACCTTTTTAATGCACTGCGACCTCCACCACTCTTCCAAGGGGCATTTAAACCATCTGGTTAAACACTCTGAACTCCACAGCTCTTACAAGAGTCATTGATATTGTCTTTTTATTTCACTGTAACCTCCACTACTCTTTCAAGGGGCTTTGATATTGTCTTTTTTATCCACTGCGACCTCCACCACTCTTTCAATGGGCATTAAAACCTTCTTGGTATGCTACTGTGACCTCCACGTCCCTTCCACGGGGCATTGATATTGTCTTATTATTCCATTGCAACCTCCACCACTGTTCCAAGCGGCATTAAAACCATTTTGTTAAGCTTTGTGACCTCCAAGTCTCTTCCAAGGGGCATTAAAACCGTCTGGTTAAACTGATCTGAGCTCCACAGCTCTTCCTAGGGTCATTAACAATGTCTTTTTATTCCATTGTAACCTTCTGCACTCTTCGACGTCCACGACTCTTCCAAGGGGCATTAAAACCGTCTTGTTAAGCTACTGTGACCTCCAAGTTTCTTACACAGGTTATTGATATTGTTTTTTTATTCCAATGTAACCTCCACCTCTCTTCCAAGGGGCATTGATATTGTCTTTTTATTCCACTGTAACCTCCTCCAAAACTGTTCTAAGAGGCATTGATATTGTCTTTTAAATCCAAAACGATCTCCACCTCTCTTCCAAGGGGCATTAAAACAGTCTTGTTAAGTTACTGTGACCTCCTCGTCTTTTTAATCAACTGCGACCTCCACCTCCCTTCCAAGGGGCATTAAAAACGTCTTGTGAAGCTACTGTGACCTCCACGTCCCTTCCACGGGGCATTGATATTGTCTTTTTATTCCACTGCGACCTCCACCACTCTTCCAAGGGGCATTGTTATTGTCTTTTTAATCCACTGCGACCTCCACCACTCTTCCAAGGGGCATTGAGATTGTCTTTTTAATCCACTGTGACCTCCACGTCTCTTCCAAGGGACATTAAAACCGTCAATTTAAACCACTCTGAACTCCACAACTCTTCCAAGGAGCACTGGTATTGTCTTTTTATTCCACTCTAACCTCCACCACTCTTCCAAGGGGCATTGATATTGTCTCTGTTTTCCACTGCGACCTCCACCACTCTTCCAAGGGTCTTTGATATTGTCTTTTTTATCCACTGCGACCTCCACCACTCTTCCAATGGGCATTAAAACCGTCTATTTATGCTACTGTGACCTCCACGTCCCTTCCACAGGGCATTGATAATGTCTTTTTATTCCATTGTAACCTTCTGCACTATTCCAAGTGCATTGATATTGTCTTTTTATTCCTCTGCGACGTCCACGACTCTTCCAAGGGGCATTAAAACCGTCATGTTAAGCTACTGTGACCTCCAAGTTTCTTACACAGGGCATTGATATTGACTTCTTATTCCACTGTAACCTCCACCACTCTTCCAAGGGGCATTGATATTGTCTTTTTAATCCACTGCGACCTCCACCACTCTTCCAAGGGACATTGATATTGTCTTTTTATTCCACTGCGACCTTCACTACTCTTCTAAGGAACATTGATATTGTCTTTTTTTCCACTGTAACCTCCACCACTCATCTAAGGGGCATTGATATTTTCTTTTTATTCCACTGCGACCTCCACCACTCTTCCAAGGGGCATTGATTTTGTCTTTTTAATCCACTGCGACCTCCACCACTTTTCCAAGGGCATTAAAACCATCTTGTTAAGCTATTGTGACTTCCACATCTCTTCCACGTGGCATTAATATTGTCTTTTTATTTAACTGTAACCTCCACCACTGTTCCAAGGAGCATTGATATTGTCTTTTTATTCCACTGTAACCTCCATTACTCTTCCAAGGGGCATTGATATTATCTTTTTATTCAACTGTAACCTCCACCACTCTTCCAAGGGGCATTGATATTGTCTCTGTTTTCCACTGCGACCTCCACTACTCTTCCAAGGGGCTTTGATATTGTCTTTATTATCCAATGCGACCTCCACGACTCTTCCAATGGGCATTAAAACAGTCTTCTTATGCTACTGTGACCTCCACGTCCCCTCCACAGGGCATGGATATTGTCTTTTTATTCCATTGCGACCTCCACCACTCTTCCAAGGGGCTTTAAAACCGTCTTGTTAAGCTACTGTGACCTCCAAGTCTCTTCCAAGGGGCATTAAAACCGTCTGGTTAAACCGCTCTGAGCTCCACAGCTCTTCCAAGGGGCATTGACAGTGTCTTTTTATTCCATTGTAACCTTCTGCACTCTTCCAAGTGCATTGATATTGTCTTCTTATTCCTCTGCGACGTCCACGACTCTTCCAAGGGGCATTAAAACCGTCTTGTTAAGCAACTGTGACCTCCAAGTTTCTTTCACAGGGCATTGATATTGTCTTCTTTTTCCACTGTAACCTCCACCACTTTTCAAGGGGCATTGATTTTGTCATTTTATTCCACTGTAACCTCCACCAATCTTCCAAGGGGCATTGATATTGACTTTTTAATCCACTGTGACCTCAACGTCTCTTCCAAGGGGCATTAAAACCATCAATTTAAACCACTCTGGACTCCACAGCTCTTCCAAGGAGCACTGGTATTGTATTTTTATTCCACTCTAACCTCCACCACTCTTCCAAGGGGCATTGATATTGTCTATTTATTCCACTGCGACCTCCACCACTCTTCCAAGGGGCAATGATATTGTCTTTTTATTCCACTGCGACCTCCACCACTCTTCTAAGGGGCATTGATATTGTCTTTTAAATCCACAACGATCTCCACCACTCTTCCAAGGAGCATTAAAACAGTCTTGTTAAGCTACTGTAACCTCCACGTCTCTTCCAAGGAGCATTAAAACCGTCTTGTGAAGCTACAGTGACCTCCACGTCCCTTCCACGGGGCGTTGATATTGTCTTTTTATTCCACTGCGACCTCTACCAATCTTCCAAGGGGCATTGATATTGTCTTTTTAATCCACTGCGACCTCCACACTCTTCCAAGGGGCATTGATATTGACTTTTTAATCCACTGTGACCTCAACGTCTCTTCCAAGGGGCATTAAAACCGTCAATTTAAACCACTCTGGACTCCACAGCTCTTCCAAGGAGCACTGGTATTGTATTTTTATTCCACTCTAACCTCCACCACTCTTCCAAGGGGCATTGATATTGTCTATTTATTCCACTGCGAACTCCACCACTCTTCCAAGGGGCATTAAGACCATGTTGTTAAGCTACAGTGACCTACACAACTCTTCCATATGGCATTGATATTGTCTTTTTATTCCACTGTAACTTGCACCACTCTTCCAAGGGGCATTGATTTTGTCTTTTTATTCCACTGCGACCTCTACCACTCTTCCAATGAGCATTGATATTGTCTTTTTAATCCACTGCAACCTCCACAACTCTTCCAAGGGGCATTAAAGCCGTCTTGTTAAGTTACGGTCACGTCCATGTCTATACCACGGGGCATTGATATTGTCTTTTTATTCCACTGTAACCTCCACCACTCTTCCAAGTGGCATTGACATTGTCTTTTTATTCCACTGCGACTTTCACCTCTCTTCTAAGGGGCATTGATATTGTCTTTTTAATCCACTGCGACCTCCACCACTCATCCAAGGGGCATTAAAACAGTCTTGTTAAGCTACTGTGACCTCCACGTCTCTTCCAAGGAGCATTAAAGCCGTCTGGTTAAACCACTCTGAACTCCACAGCTCTTCCAAGGGGCATTGATATTGTCTTTTTATTCCACTGTAACCTCCACCACTCTTCCAAGTGGCATTGATTTTGTCTTTTTATTCCACTTCGACCTCCACCTCTCTTCCAATGGGCATTGTTATTGTCTTTTTAATCCACTGCAACCTCCACCACTCTTACAAGGGGCAATAAAACCGTCCTGTTAAGCTACTGTGACCTCCAGGTCCCTTCCACGGGGCATTAATATTGTTTTTTTATTCCACTGCGACCTCCACCACTCTTCCAGGGGGCATTGATATTGTCTTTTTAATCCACTGCAAACTCCACCACTCTTCCAAGGGGCTTTAAAACCATCTGGTTAAAACCACTCTGAACTCCACAACTCTTCCAAGGGGCATTTATATTGTCTTTTTATTCCACTCTAACGTCCACCACTCTTCCAAGGGGCATTAAAGCCGTCTTGTTAAGTTACGGTCACGTCCATGTCTATACCACGGGGCATTGATATTGTCTTTTTATTCCACTGTAACCTCCACCACTCTTCCAAGTGGCATTGACATTGTCTTTTTATTCCACTGCGACTTTCACCTCTCTTCTAAGGGGCATTGATATTGTCTTTTTAATCCACTGTGACCTCCACCACTCATCCAAGGGGCATTAAAACAGTATTGTTAAGCTACTGTGACCTCCACGTCTCTTCCAAGGAGCATTAAAGCCGTCTGGTTATACCACTCTGAACTCCACAGCTCTTCCAAGGGGCATTGATATTGTCTTTTTATTCTACTGTAACCTCCACCACTCTTCCAAGTGGCATTGATTTTGTCTTTTTATTCCACTTCGACCTCCACCTCTTTTCCAATGGGCATTGTTATTGTCTTTTTAATCCACTGCAACCTCCACCACTCTTACAAGGGGCATTAAAACCGTCTCATTAAGCTACTGTGACCTCCAAATCCCTTCCACGGGGCATTGATATTGTTTTTTTATTCCACTGCGACCTCCACCACTCTTCCAGGGGGCATTGTTATTGTCTTTTTAATCCACTGCAAACTCCACCACTTTTACAAGGGGCATTAAAACCGTCTTGTTATGCTACTGTGACGTCGACTTCTCTTCCAAGGGGCTTTAAAACCATCTGGTTAAACCACTCTGAACTCCACAGCTCTTCCAAGGGGCATTTATATTGTTTTTTTATTCCACTCTAACGTCCACCACTCTTCCAAGGGGCATTGACCTTGTCTTTTTATTCCACTGTGACCTCCACCAATCTTCCAAGGGGAATTGATATTGTTTTTGTATTCCACTGCGACCTCCACCACTCTTCCAAAGGGCATTAAAACCGTCTTGTTAAGTTACTGTGACCTCCACGTCTCTTCCAAGGGGCTTTAAAACCATCTGGTTATACCACTCTAAACTCCACAGCTCTTCCAAGGGGCATTATTATTGTCTTTTTATTCCACTCTAACCTCCACCACTCTTCCAAAGGGCATTGACATTGTCTTTTTATTCCACTGCGACCTCCCCAGTCCTCCAAGAGGCATTAAAACAGTATTGTTAAGCTACTGTGACTTCCATGTCTCTTCCACGGGGCATTGAAATTGTCTTTTTATTCCACTGTAACCTCCACCACTCGTCCAAGGGGCATTGATATTGTCTTTTTATTCCACTGCGACCTCCACCACTCTTCCAAGGGGCATTGATAATGTCTTTTTATTCCTCTGCGACCTGCACCACTCTTCCAAGGCTCATTGATATTGTCTTTTTAATCCACTGCGACCTCCACCACTCTTCCATGGTGCATTAAAACCATCTTGTTAAGCTATTGTGACCTCCACATCTCTTCCACGGGGCATTGATATTGTCTTTTTATTTAACTGTAACCTCCACCACTGTTCCAAGGGACATTGATATTGTCTTTTTATTCCACTGTAACCTCCATTACTCTTCCAAGGGGCATTGATATTGTCTTTTTATTCAGCTGTAACCTCCACCACTCTTCCAAGGGGCATTGATATTGTCTTTTTATTCCACTGCGACCTCCACCACTCTTCCAAGGGGCATTCATATTGTCTTTTTAATCCACTGCAACCTCCACCTCTCTTCCAAGGGGCATTAAAGCAGTCTTGTTAAGCTACTGTGACCTCCACGTCACTTCCAATGGCCATTAAAACCGTTTTGTTAAACCACTCTGAACTCCACAGCTCTTCCAAGGGGCATTGGTATTGTCTTTTTATTCCACTCTAACCTCCACCACTCTTCCAAGGGGCATTGACACTGTCTTTTTATTCCACTGCGACCTCCACCATTCTTCCAAGGGGCATTAAAACTGTCCTGTTAAGCTACAGTGACCTCCACATCTCTTCCACGGGGCATTGATATTGTCTTTAAATTCCACTGTCACCTCCACCACTCTACAAAGGGGCATTGATATTGTATTTTTATTCCAGTTCGACCTCCACCACTCTTAAAAAGGGCATTGATATTGTCTTTTTAATCCACTACTACCTCCACCACTCTTCCAAAGGGCATTAAAACCATCTTGTTATGCTACTGTTACCTCTATGTCTCTTCCAAGGGGCATTAAAACCGTCTGGTTAAACCACTCTGAACTCCACAGCTCTTCCAAGGGGCATCGATATTGTCTTTTTATTCCACTGTAACCTCCACCACTCTTCCAAGGGGCATTGATTTTGTCTTTTCATGCCACTGCGACCTCCACCACTCTTCCTCGGGGCATTGATATTGTCTTTTTAATCCACTGCAAGCTCCACCACTCTTCCATGTGGCGTTAAAACCGTCTTGTTAAGCTACTGCGACCTCCACGTCTCTTCCAAGGGGCATTAAAACCGTATGGTTAAACCAATCTGAACTCCACAGATCTTCCAAGGGGCATTGATATTGTCTTTTTATTCCACTGTATTCTCCACCACTCTTCCAAGGGGCATTGATATTGACTTTTTAATTCACTGCAACCTCCACCACTCTTCCAAGGGGTATTAAAACCATCTTGTTAAGCTACTGTGACCTCCATGTCTCTTCCACAGGGCATTGATATTGTCTTTTTGTTCCACTGGAACCTCCAACACTCTTCCAAGGTGCATTGATAATGTCTTTTTATTCCACTGAGACTTCAACCACTCCTTCAAGGAGTATTGACATTGTCTTTTTAATCCACTTCGACCTCCACCACTCTTCCAAGGGGCATTAAAAAATTCTTGTTAATCTACTGTGACCTCCACGTCTCTTCCAAGGGGCATTAAAACCGTCAATTTAAACCACTCTCAGCTCCACAGCAATTGCAAGGGTTTTGATATTGTTTTTTATTCCACTGTAACCTCCAGCACTTTTCCAAGGGGCATTGATATTGTCTTTTTATTCCACTGCGACTTTCACCTCTCTTCAAAGGGACATTAAAACCGTCTTGTTAAGCTTCTGTGACATACACGTCTCTTTCACGGGGCATTGATATTGTCTTTTTATTCCACTGTAATCTCCACCACTCTTCCAATGGGCATTGATATTGTCTTTTTATTCCACTGCCACCTCCACCACTCTTCCAAGGGGCATTGATATTGTCTTTTTAATCCACTGCGAACTCCACCACTTTTCCAAGGGGCATTAAAAATGTCTTTTTAAGCTACTGTGACCTTCAAGTCACTTCCAATGGGCATTAAAACTGTCTGGTTTAACTACTCTGAACTCCACTGCTCTTCCAAGGGGCATTGAGATTGTCTTTTTAATCCACTGTTATCTCCACCACTCTTCCAAGGGGCATTGATATTGTTTTTTTCTTCCACTGCGACCTCCACTAGTCTTCCAAGGGTCATTGATATTGTCTTTTAATTCCACTGAGACCTCTACCACTCTTCTAAGGGGCATTTATACTGTCTTTTTAATCAACTGCGACCTCCACCACTCTTCCAAGGGCCATTAAAACCGTGTTGCTAAGCTACCTTGACCTTCACGTCAATTCCACGGGGCATTAAAACCGTCAATTTAAACCACTCTGAACTCCACAGCTCTTGCAAGGGGCATTGATATTGTCTTTTTATTCCAATGTAACCTCCAGCACTCTTCCAAGGGACATTGATATTGTCTTTTTATTCCACTGCAACTTCCACCTCTCTTCCAAGGGGCATTAAAACCGTCTTGTTAAGCTGCTGTGACCTCCACGTTTCTTTCACGGGGCATTGATATTGTCTTTTTATTCCACTGTAACCTCCACTACTCTTCCAAGGGGCATTGATATTGTCTTGTTATTTGACTGGTACCTTCACCACTCTTCCAAGTGGCATTGATATTGTCTTTTTAATCCACTGCGACCTCCACCACTCTTCCAAGGGTCATTAAAACTGTATTGTTAAGCTTCTGTGACCTCCACGTCTCTTCCAAGGTGCATTAAAACCGTCAATTTAAACCACTCTGAACTTCACAGCTCTTGCAAGAGGCATTGATCTTGTCTTTTTATTCCAATGTAACCTACAGCACTCTTCAAAGAGGCATTAATATTGTTTATTTAATCCATTGCGACCTCCACCACTCTTCCAAGGGGCATTAAAACCGTCTTGTTAAGCTACTGTCACCTCCACGTCCCTTCTAGGGGGCATTAAAACTGTCAATTTAAACAACTCTGAACTCCACAGCTCTTGCAAGGGGCATAGATATTGTCTTTTTATTCCAATGTAACCTCCAGCACTCTTCCAAGGGGCATTGATATTGTTTTTTTATTCCACTGTAACCTCCACCACTCTTCCAAGGGGCATTGATATTGTCTTTTTATTCCACTGGGACCTTCACCACTCTTCCATGTGGCACTGATATTGTCTTTTTAATCCACTGTGACCTCCACCACTCTCCAAGGGGCATTAAAACTGTATTGTTAAGCTACTGTGACCTCCACATCTCTTCCAAGGTGCATGAAAACTGTCAATTTAAACCACTCTGAACTCCACAGCTCTTGCAAGAGGCATTGATATTGTCATTTTACTCCACTGTAAACTACAACACTCTTTCAAGGGGCATTGATATTGTCTTTTAATTCCACTACGACTTCCACCGCTATCCCAAGGTGCATTAAAAACATCTTGTTTAGCTACTGTACCGTCCATGTCTATTCCACGGGGCATTGTTTCTGTCTTTTTATTCCACTGTATCCTCCACCACTCTTTCAAGGGGCATTGATATTGTCTTTTTATTCCACTGCGACTTCCACCTCTTTTCTAAGGGGCATTGATATTGTCTTTTTAATCCACTGCGACCTCCACCACTCTTCCAAGAGGCATTAAAACAGTCTTGTTAAGCAACTGTGACCTCCACATCTCTTACAAGGGGCATTAAAACCGTCTGGTTAAACCACTCTGAACTCCACAGCTCTTCCAAGGGGCATTGATGTTGTCTTTTTATTCCACTGTAACCTCCACCATTCTTCCAAGGGGTATTGATATTGTCTTTTTAATGCACTGAGACCTCCACCACTCTTCCAAGAGGCATTAATATCGTCTTGTTAAGCTACTGTCACCTTCACTTCCCTTCCAAGGGGCATTAAAACCGTCAATTTAAAACACTCTGAACTCCACAGCTCTTGCAATGGACATTGATATTGTCTTTTCATTCCAATGTAACATCCAGCACTCTTCCAAGTGGCATTCATATTGTCTTTTTAATCCACTGCGACCTCCACCACTCTACCAAGGGGCATTAAAACCGTCTTGTTAAGCTACTGTCACATCCACGTCCCTTCCAAGGGGCATTAAAACCCTCAATTTAAACCACTCTGAACTCCACAGCTCTTGCAAGGGGCATTGATATTGTCTTTTTATTCCAATGTAACCTCCAGCACTCTTCCAAGGGGCATTGAGATTGTCTTTTTTTTCCACTGTAATCTCCACCACTCTTCCAAGGGGCAATGATATTGTCTTTTTATTCCACTGGGACCTTCACCACTCTTCCAAGTGGCATTGATATTGTCTTTTTAATCCACTGAGACCTCCACCACTCGTTCAAGGGTATTAAAACTGTATTGTTAAGCTACTGTGACCTCCACGTCTCTTCCAAGGTGCATTAAAACCATCAATTTAAACCACTCTGAACTCCACAGCTCTTGCAAGAGGCATTGATATTGTCATTTTACTCCACTGTATCCTACAACTCTCTTTCAAGGGGCATTGATATTGTCTTTTTATTCAACTGCGAAATCCACCACTCTCCCAAGGTGCATTAAAACCATCTGGTTTAGCTACTATAATGTCCATGTCTATTCCACGGGGCATTGATACTGTCTTTTTATTCCACTGTATCCTCCACCACTCTTCCAAGGGGTATTGATATTGTCTTTTTATTCCACTGCGACTTCCACCTCTCTTCTAAGGGGCATTGATATTGTCTTTTTAATCCACTGCGACCTCCACCACTGTTCAAGAGGCATTAAAACATTCTTGTTAAGCTACTGTGACCTCCACGTCTCTTCCAAGGGGCATTAAAACTGTCTGGTTAAACCACTCTGAACTCCACAGCTCTTCCAAGGGGCATTGATATTGTCTTTTTATTCCACTGCGACCTCCACCACTCTTCCAACGGGCATTAAAACTGTCTTGTTAATCTACTGTGTCCTCCACGTGTCTTCCACGGGGCATTGATATTGTCTTTTTAATCCACTGTGACCTCCACCACTTTTCCAAGGGGCATTAAAACCATCTTGTTAATCTACTGTGACCTCCTCGTCTCTTCCAAGGGGCAATAAAACCATCTGGTTAAACCACTCTGAACTCCACAGCTCTTCCAAGGGGCATTGGTATTGTCTTTTTATTCCACTCTACCCTCCACCACTCTTCCAAGGGGCATTGACATTGTCTTTTTATTCCACTGTGACCTCCATCATTCTTCCAAGGGGCATTGATATTGTCTTTTTATTCCACTGCCACCTCCACCACTCTTCCAAGGGGCATTGATATTGTCTTTTTAATCCACTGCGACCTCCACCACTTTTCCAAGGGACATTAAAAACGTCTTTTTAAGCTACTGTGACCTCCACGTCACTTCCAATGGCCATTAAAACCGTTTTGTTAAACCACTCTGAACTCCACAGCTCTTCCAAGGGGCATTGGTATTGTCTTTTTATTCCACTCTAACCTCCACCACTCTTCCAAGGGGCATTGACACTGTCTTTTTATTCCACTGAGACCTCCACCATTCTTCCAAGGGGCATTAAAACTGTCCTGTTAAGCTACAGTGACCTAAACATCTCTTCCACGGGGCATTGATATTGTCTTTAAATTCCACTGTCACCTCCACCACTCTACAAAGGGGCATTGATATTGTATTTTTATTCCAGTGCGAGCTCCACCACTCTTAAAAAGGGCATTGATATTGTCTTTTTAATCCACTACGACCTCCACCACTCTTCCAAAGGGCATTAAAACCATCTTGTTAAGCTACTGTTACCTCTACGTCTCTTCCGAGGGGCATTAAAACCGTCTGGTTAAACCACTCTGAACTCCACAGCTCTTCCAAGGGGCATTGATATTGTCTTTTTATTCCACTGTAACCTCCACCACTCTTCCAAGGGGCATTGATATTGTCTTTTCATTCCAATGTAACATCCAGCACTCTTCCAAGTGGCATTCATATTGTCTTTTTAATCCACTGCGACCTCCACCACTCTTCCAAGGGGCATTAAAACCGTCTTGTTAAGCTACTGTCACCTCCACGTCCCTTCCAAGGGGCATTAAAACCCTCAATTTAAACCACTCTGAACTCCACAGCTCTTGCAAGGGGCATTGATATTGTCTTTTTATTCCACTGCCACCTCCACCACTCTTCCAAGGGGCATTGATGTTGTCTTTTTAATCCACTGCGACCTCTACCACTTTTCCAAGGGGCATTAAAAACGTCTTTTTAAGCTACTGTGACCTCCATGTCACTTCCAATGGCCATTAAAACCGTTTTGTTAAACCATTCTGAACTCCACAGCTCTTCCAAGGGGCATTGGTATTGTCTTTTTATTCCACTCTAACCTCCACCACTCTTCCAAGGGGCATTGACACTGTCTTTTTATTCCACTGCGACCTCCACCATTCTTCCAAGGGGCATTAAAACTGTCCTGTTAAGCTACAGTGACCTCCACATCTCTTCCACGGGGCATTGATATTGTCTTTAAATTCCACTGTCACCTCCACCACTCTACAAAGGGGCATTGATATTGTATTTTTATTCCAGTGCGACCTCCACCACTCTTAAAAAGGGCATTGATATTGTCTTTTTAATCCACTACGACCTCCACCACTCTTCCAAAGGGCATTAAAACCATCTTGTTAAGCTACTGTTACCTCCACGTCTCTTCCGAGGGGCATTAAAACCGTCTGGTTAAACCACTCTGAACTCCACAGCTCTTCCAAGGGGCATTGATATTGTCTTTTTATTCCACTGTAACCTCCACCACTCTTCCAAGGGGCATTGATTTTGTCTTTTTATGCCACTGCGACCTCCACCACTCTTCCTCGGGGAATTGATATTCTCTTTTTAATCCACTGCAAGCTCCACCACTCTTCCATGTGGCATTAAAACCGTCTTGTTAAGCTACTGCGACCTCCACGTCTCTTCCAAGGGGCATTAAAACCGTATGGTTAAACCAATCTGAACTCCACAGATCTTCCAAGGGGCATTGATATTGTCTTTTTATTCCACTATATTCTCCACCACTCTTCCAAGGGGCATTGATATTGACTTTTTAATTCACTGCGACCTCCACCACTCTTCCAAGGGGTATTAAAACCATCTTGTTAAGCTACTGTGACCTCCATGTCTCTTCCACAGGGCATTGATATTGTCTTTTTATTCCACTGGAACCTCCAACACTCTTCCAAGGTGCATTGATAATGTCTTTTTATTCCACTGAGACTTCAACCACTCCTTCAAGGAGTATTGACATTGTCTTTTTAATCCACTTCGACCTCCACCACCCTTCTAAGGGGCATTAAAAAATTCTTGTTAATCTACTGTGACCTCCACGTCTCTTCCAAGCGGCATTAAAACCGTCAATTTAAACCACTCTCAGCTCCACAGCTCTTGCAAGAGTTTTGATATTGTTTTTTATTCCACTGTAACCTCCAGCACTTTTACAAGGGGCATTGATATTGTCTTTTTATTCAACTACGACTTCCACCACTCTCCCAAGGTGCATTAAAAACATCTTGTTTAGCTACTATAATGTCCATGTCTATTCCACGGGGCATTTATACTGTCTTTTTATTCCACTGTATCCTCCACCACTCTTCCAAGGGGTATTGATATTGTCTTTTTATTCCACTGCGACTTCCACCTCTCTTCTAAGGGGCATTGATATTGTCTTTTTAATCCACTGCGACCTCCACCACTCTTCAAGAGGCATTAAAACATTCTTGTTAAGCTACTGTGACCTCCACGTCTCTTCCAAGGGGCATTAAAACTGTCTGGTTAAACCACTCTGAACTCCACAGCTCTTCCATGGGGCATTGATATTGTCTTTTTATTCCACTGCGACCTCCACCACTCTTCCAACCGGCATTAAAACTGTCTTGTTAATCTACTGTGTCCTCCACGTGTCTTCCACGGGGCATTGATATTGTCTTTTTAATCCACTGTGACCTCCACCACTTTTCCAAGGGGCATTAAAACCATCTTGTTAATCTACTGTGACCTCCACGTCTCTTCCAAGGGGCAATAAAACCATCTGGTTAAACCACTCTGAACTACACAGCTCTTCCAAGGGGCATTGGTATTGTCTTATTATTCCATTCTACCCTCCACCACTCTTCCAAGGGGCATTGACATTGTCTTTTTATTCCACTGCGACCTCCATCATTCTTCCAAGGGACATTGATATTGTCTTTTTATTCCCCTGCCACCTCCACCACTCTTCCAAGGGGCATTGATATTGTCTTTTTAATCCACTGCGACCTCCACCACTTTTCCAAGGGGCATTAAAAACGTCTTTTTAAGCTACTGTGACCTCCACGTCACTTCCAATGGCCATTAAAACTGTTTTGTTAAACCACTCTGAACTCCACAGCTCTTCCAAGGGGCATTGGTATTGTCTTTTAATTCCACTCTAACCTCCACCACTCTTCCAAGGGGCATTGACATTGTCTTTTTATTCCACTGCAACCTCCACTATTCTTCCAAGGGGCATTAAAACTGTCCTGTTAAGCTACAGTGACCTCCACATCTCTTCCACGGGGCATTGATATTGTCTTTAAATTCCACTGTCACCTCCACCACTCTACAAAGGGGCATTGATATTGTATTTTTATTCCAGTGCGACCTCCACCACTCTTAAAAAGGGCATTGATATTGTCTTTTTAATCCACTACGATCTCCACCACTCTTCCAAAGTGCATTAAAACCATCTTGTTAAGCTACTGTTACCTCCACGTCTCTTCCGAGGGGCATTAATACCGTCTGGTTAAACCACTCTGAACTCCACAGCTCTTCCAAGGGGCATTGATATTGTCTTTTTATTCCACTGTAACCTAAACCACTCTTCCAAGGGGCATTGATTTTGTCTTTTTATGCCACTGCGACCTCCACCACTCTTCCTCGGGGCATTGATATTGTCTTTTTAATCCACTGCAAGCTCCACCACTCTTCCATGTGGCATTAAAACCGTCTTGTTCAGCTTTTACGACCTCCACGTCTCTTCCAAGGGGCATTAAAACCGTATGGTTAAACCAATCTGAACTCCACAGATCTTCCAAGGGGCATTGATATTGTCTTTTTATTCCACTGTATTCTCCACCACTCTTCCAAGGGGCATTGATATTGACTTTTTAATTCACTGCGACCTCCACCACTCTTCCAAGGGGTATTAAAACCATCTTGTTAAGCTACTGTGACCTCCATGTCTCTTCCACAGGGCATTGATATTGTCTTTTTATTCCACTGGAACCTCCAACACTCTTCCAAGGTGCATTGATAATGTCTTTTTATTCCACTGAGACTTCAACCACTCCTTCAAGGAGTAATGACATTGTCTTTTTAATCCACGTCGACCTCCACCACTCTTCCAAGGGGCATTAAAAAATTCTTGTTAATCTACTGTGACCTCCACGTCTCTTCCAAGCGGCATTAAAACCGTCAATTTAAACCACTCTCAGCTACACAGCTCTTGCAAGGGTTTTGATATTGTTTTTTATTCCACTGTAACCTCCAGCACTTTTCCAAGGGGCATTGATATTGTCTTTTTATTCCACTGCGGCTTTCACCTCTCTTCAAAGCGACATTAAAACCATCTTGTTAAGCTTCTGTGACATCCACGTCTCTTTCGCGGGGCATTGATATTGTCTTTTTATTCCACTGTAATCTCCACCACTCTTCCAAGGGGCATTGATATTGTCTTTTTATTCCACTGCCACCTCCACCACTCTTCCAAGGGGCATTGATATTGTCTTTTAAATCCACTGCGAAATCCACCACTTTTCCAAGAGGCATTAAAACAGTCTTGTTAAGCAACTGTGACCTCCACATCTCTTCCAAGGGGCATTAAAACTGTCTGGTTAAACCACTCTGAACTCCACAGCTCTTCCAAGGGGCATTGATATTGTCTTTTTATTCCACTGAAACCTCCACCATTCTTCCAAGGGGTATTGATATTGTCTTTTTAATGCACTGCGACCACCACCACTCTTCCAAGGGGCATTAAAACCGTCTTGTTAAGCTACTGTCACCTCCACGTGCCTTCCAAGGGGCATTAAAACCGTCAATTTAAAACACTCTGAACTCCACAGCTCTTGCAAGGGACATTGATATTGTCTTTTTATTCCAATGTAACCTCCAGCACTCTTCCAAGTGGCATTCATATTGTCTTTTTAATCCACTGCGACCTCCACGACTCTTCAAGGGGCATTAAAACCGTCTTATTAAGCTACTGTCACCTCCACGTCCCTTCCAAGGGGCATTAAAACCGTCAATTTAAACCACTCTGAACTCCACAGCTCTTGCAAGGGGTATTGATATTGTCTTTTTATTCCAATGTAACCTCCAGCACTCTTCCAAGGGGCATTGAGATTGTCTTTTTTTTCCACTGTAACCTCCACCACTCTTCCAAGGGGCAATGATGTTGTCTTTTTATTCCACTGCGACCTCCACCACTCTTCCAAGGGGTATTAAAACCGTATTGTTAAGCTACTGTGACCTCCACGTCTCTTCCAAGGTGCATTAAAACCATCAATTTAAACCACTCTGAACTCCACAGCTCTTGCAAGAGGCATTGATATTGTCATTTTACTCCACTGTAACCTACAACACTCTTTCAAGGGGCATTGATATTGTCTTTTTATTCAACTACGACTTCCACCACTCTCCCAAGTTGCATTAAAACCATCTTGTTTAGCTACTATAATGTCCATGTCTATTCCACGGGGCATTGATACTGTCTTTTTATTCCACTGTATCCTCCACCACTCTTTCAAGGGGTATTGATATTGTCTTTTTATTCCACTGCGACTTCCACCTCTCTTCTAAGGGGCATTGATATTGTCTTTTTAATCCACTGCGAACTCCACCACTCTTCCAAGAGGCATTAAAACAGTTTTGTTAAGCTACTGTGACCTCCACGTCTCTTCCAAGGGGCATTAAAACTGTCTGGTTAAACCACTCTGAACTCCACAGCTCTTCCACGGGGCTTTGATATTGTCTTTTTAATCCACTGTGACCTCCACCACTTTTCCAAGGGGCATTAAAACCATCTTGTTAATCTACTGTGACCTCCACGTCTCTTCCAAAGGACAATAAAACTGTCTGGTTAAACTACTCTGAACTCCACAGCTCTTCCAAGGGGCATTGATATTGTCTTTTTTTTCCACTGCGACCTCCACCACTCTTCTAAGGGGCATTAAAACTGTCTTGTTAATCTACTGTGTCCTCCACATGTCTTCCAAGGGGCATTGGTATTGTCTTTTTATTCCACTCTACCCTCCACCACTCTTCCAAGGGGCATTGACATTGTCTTTTTATTCCACTGCGACCTCCATCATTCTTCCAAGGGGCATTGATATTGTCTTTTTATTCCACTGCCACCTCCACCACTCTTCCTCGGGGCATTGATATTGTCTTTTTAATCCACTGCAAGCTCCACCACTCTTCCATGTGGCATTAAAACAGTCTTGTTAAGCTACTGCGACCTCCACGTCTCTTCCAAGGGGCATTAAAACCGTATGGTTAAACCAATCTGAACTCCACAGATCTTCCAAGGGGCATTGATATTGTCTTTTTATTCCACTGTATTCTCCACTTCTCTTCCAAGGGGCATTGATATTGACTTTTTAATTCACTGCGACCTCCACCACTCTTCCAAGGGTATTAAAACCATCTTGTTAAGCTACTGTGACCTCCATGTCTCTTCCACAGGGCATTGATATTGTCTTTTTATTCCACTTCGACCTCCACCACTCTTCCAAGGGGCATTAAAAAATTCTTGTTAATCTACTGTGACCTCCAAGTCTCTTCCAAGGGGCATTAAAACCGTCAATTTAAACCACTCTCAGCTCCACAGCTCTTGCAAGGATTTTGATATTGTTTTTTATTCCACTGTAACCTCCAGCACTTTTCCAAGCTGCATTGATATTGTCTTTATATTCCACTGAGACTTTCACCTTTCTTCAAAGGGACATTAAAACCGTCTTGTTAAGCTTCTGTGACATCCATGTCTCTTTCACGGGGCATTGATATTGTCTTTTTATTCCATTGTAATCTCCACCACTCTTCCAAGGGGCATTGATATTGTCTTTTTATTCCACTGCCACCTCCACCACTCTTCCAAGGGGCATTGATATTGTCTTTTTAATCCACTGCGAACTCCACCACTTTTCCAAGGGGCATTAAAAATGTCTTTTTAAGCTACTGTGACCTCCACGTCACTTCCATTGGGCATTAAAACTGTCTGGTTTAACTACTCTGAACTCCACTGCTCTTCCAAGGGGCATTGAGATTGTCTTTTTAATCCACTGTTATCTCCACCACTCTTCCAATGGGCATTGATATTGTTTTTTTCTTCCACTGCGACCTCCACTTCTCTTCCAAGGGTCATTGATATTGTCTTTTAATTCCACTGCGACCTCTACCACTCTTCTAAGGGGCATTTATATTGACTTTTTAATCAACTGCGTGTTATGATCTGCTACCAGAGCTAAGGAAAGAGAGGAGATCTGTCCCTGCGATAGAACTCAGCTTAATCCCTACGATGTAACAGGGGACCTGATCCTGCGATCAGACCTGCTAAAGTCCTAAGCTAGTCTGTACGGAGTCCTATAGATGTGGGGAAGGAATCCCTACAAGTACTAAGGACTGGGAGGAATATGGGACACCTCCTAACAGAAATAGTAGCAGACAGACGAACAAACAAAATATATAGAACATAGAGGTCCGTAGACCAAGCAAACTAACAGAGCAAGACACAGAGCACAGGCTAGCTAGAAAGTAGATATACAATGAAGTCCAGCAAAGCCAGAAGGGCGGAGCAGGATTAAATAGGCCAACAAGGTCATGTGACCAGCAAAGGAAAAAAAACTAAGAGCAAGGTTCTAACAGTACCCCCCCTTCTAAGAGGATCCTCCGGATCCCCTAGGACCAGGCTTATCAGGAAATCTCCTGTGAAACGCTCTGATAAGTCTGGACGCGGAAACATCATCTGACCTCACCCAAGAGTTATCCTCGGGTCCGAAACCTTTCCAGGCCACAAGATACTGCAAACTACCTCTATACCGTCTAGAGTCAAGGATGCAAGAAATTTCATACTCCCCGTCCTCCACCACCGGAGGAACAGAGGCAGAGGCGTCACCATCCGACACAACAGCTTTTTTTAACAGAGAGACATGAAATACCGGATTAATTCTCCAGGAGGTAGGAACCTCCAACCTAACAGCAGATTGGTTGACAACTTGAAGCACCTTAAAGGGTCCTAAAAACTTGGGACCCAATTTCTTAGAGGGAATCCTCAACCGCAGATTCCGAGAGGACAACCAAACCATGTCACCAACAGCGAACAAAACCTCCTGTCGTTTCCTATCAAAGTAGTCTTTAGATTTTCTGTTGGCCTCCTGAAGATTACCACGCACATCCGTCCAAACTCTCTCCAAATCACCGGAAAAATTCTCCTCCTCAGGCACGGCAGATCCCAACTTGGAGAACGACCCAAACGACGGATGTCTCCCAGAACAACAAAAAAAAGGCGAACAACCAGCAGAAGAAGATGTATGATTGTTCAGAGCAAATTCAGCAAGTGGCAGAAACTCAGACCACCCCTCTTGATTGTCTGCCACAAAACAACGCAAGAACTGCTCAACATCCTGGTTTTTCCTTTCTGTCTGGCCATTAGATTCAGGATGATATCCGGACGAAAACGACAAATGAATTCCCAACCTGTCACAAAAGGCACGCCAAAAACGAGCCACGAACTGAGGACCCCTATCAGAAACAATGTCAGTAGGAACGCCATGAAGTCTGACAATTTCCTTGACAAAGGCCTTAGCGAGAGTTTTAGCGCAGGGCAGTTTGACGAAGGGAACCAAGTGACACATCTTGCTAAAACGGTCCACGACCACCCAGATTACAGTAAAACCCTCAGAGGGGGGAAGGTCAGTTATAAAGTCCATAGCCAAATGTGTCCAAGGAGCACTGGGGACCTCCAAAGGACAAAGCAACCCCGCAGCAGGAGTATGTGAGGACTTAGATCTAGCACATATAGTACATTGGCGCACCCACTTAATGACTTCCTTCTGCCATCCAGGCCACCAAAAACTGCGACCCACCAGTCTCTTGGTCTCAGAGATTCCGGGATGACCTGCCAACCGAGATTCGTGACACTCAACAAACAAATCTCTCCTAAAGGTCCCAGGCACAAACAACCTCCCATGAGGAGTGTTAGAAGGGGCATTCTCCTGTGCTTTAAGAATCTCATCTTCCAAAACGGAGTCTAAAGCAGCTATCACAACACCTTCTTATTAAATGTTCTCCTCTTTCTCAGCACCGACTATGGGAGAAAAACTGCGAGACAAGGCATCCGCCTTAACATTCTTAGTACCAGGGATGTAAGTAACGGAGAAATTAAACCGCGAGAAAAACAGTGCCCACCTAGCCTGACGTGCATTCAGGCGCTTGGCAGCATCAAGATATATCAGATTTTTATGATCCGTAAGAACCTGAGCGGGAAATTCCGCACCTTCCAAGAAGTGGCGCCAGTGTTCAAATGCGAGTTTAATAGCCAATAATTCCCGATTACCAATATCGTAATTCAGTTCAGTCTCCGAAAATTTTTTTGAAAAAAAGGCACAGGGATGTAATCCATCCCCGTTATCCTGAGACAATACTGCGCCAACCCCCACAGAGGAAGCATCAACCTCAACCAAAAACGGCCTAGTAACATCAGGCTGCATAAGGATGGGAGCAGAGGTGAACCTCTCCTTGAGATACACAAAAGCTTCAATGGCCTCAGAAGACCACTGAACCGCATCAGCACCTTTCCTGGTGAGATCAGTCAGAGGTTTGACAATACTAGAAAATTTTTTTATGAATTTTCTGTAGTAATTGGCGAAACCTAAAAACCTCTGGATCGATTTCAAACCAATAGGCCTAGGCCATTCCTGTATAGCTTGAACTTTAACCGGGTCCATCTCAAAACCTTCGCTGGAGATAATGTAACCCAAAAAACTAATTCTCTGTACAGCGAATTCACATTTCTCCAGCTTAGCAAAAAGCGAATTGTCCATTAATAACTGTAATACCTCACGTACGCTCCGCCAATGAGACTCCAGATCCGGCGAATAAATCAAAATGTCATCCAAGTACACAACCACATTTTTGCCGATCAAAGGCCCAAGGATGTCATTAATAAGATTCTGGAAAAATGCAGGAGCATTGGTAAGACCAAAAGGCATAACCAGATTCTCAAAATGACCCACAGGAGTGTTAAAAGCAGTCTTCCATTCGTCACCCTCCTTCATGCGCAACAGATTGTATGCCCCCTTAAGGTCAATTTTAGAGAACCACTTGGCCCCCATTAACTGGTTAAACAGATCAGGAATCAATGGTAGTGGGTAAGGATTGCGTACAGTAATTTTGTTAATCTCACGAAAATCCAGACAAGGACGTAAACCGCCGTCCTTTTTTTTTACAAAAAAAAATCCAACCGCCACAGGAGACTTAGAGGGCCTAATGTGACCGGCGGCCAAACTTGTCTGTATGTATTCCTCCAAAGCCTTCCTCTCAGGAATAGTAAGGTTAAATAAACGACTTTTAGGAAGAGTCGCTCCAGGGACAAATTCAATAGAGCAATCATAGTCTCTATGGGGAGGCAAAACCTGCGATTCCTTCTCAGAAAAAACTCTCCAAAAATCCTGAATAGGAACAGGCAATTCTCCCCTATCCAAAGCTGCAATACGCCCGTTACAACACTTGTCATAACATTTATGGCTCCAGGATTTAATTTCACTGGTAGACCAATCCAGTACAGGATTGTGAAATTTTAACCAGGGCAATCCCAATATTACTGGAGAAGGCAAATTATTCAACACTACCAAATCCAATTTCTCATGGTGAACACCATTAATAGTGAGAGGAAATTCACTGACCTTGAGAGTAATATTCTTCAAAGGGGAACCATCCACAGAAACCACAGCAATGGGGGATGACAAAGGTTCGGGTTTTAAATTGAGTCTTTCCAAGAATCCCCCATCAATTACATTCAGAGTAGACCCGCAATCAACAAACACCCGAAATTCCATTACTTTTTCCTGAGCAATCGTGGAAGCAGCTAAAAATACACCCTTGGAATTTAAACAGGCAATACGGGCGTGACTGACCATTTTTTTTTCTTTCTTCATACGAAGCTCACAGGCTTTTATCAAATGACCAGATTTTCCGCAATAGAAACACAAGCCTTCAAAAAAGCGACGGTCTTTTTCTTGAGAGCGAGGTGCCACCGATCCAATTTCCATCGGTTCACCACTGTTAGTACATACATTCTCATAACCAGAAACTGACATAGCAGAGGATTTGCTCTCATTAACCCTTGCACGCAGTCTTCTATCCACCCGTATAGCTAATTGCATAGCCTGTTGCAAATCTTCAGGTGTAGGATAAGCAATTAGCAGGTCTTTAACCCTTTCACTGAGCCCAGCAAGAGATAGACTTTTCAGAGCAGAATCGTTCCACCCTGTTTGAGTAGACCACCGACGGAAATGAGTACAATATTTTTCCACATTACCTGATCCTTGTTTTAAACGTCTCAACTCAGTCTCAGCTGATGCGACACGGTCAGGATCATCATATAATAGTCCCAAAGCAGAAAAAAAACTATCTACTGATCTGAAGCATGTATCACTAGGTTGCAAAGAAAAGGCCCACTCCTGAGGCTCTTTGCGCAAAAGTGACATTATGAACCCTACGCGCTGGGATTCATCCCCAGAGGACTTGGGTCTCAAACGAAAATACAATAAGCAAGCATTTTTAAATGAAAAAAATTCTCGGTGTTCACCAAAAAATAAATCCGGCAAACATACCTTAGGCTCCAAAAAATGTGCTCCAGGACAGTTACTCACGTGCTGACGGAGCTCGGCCACCTCCAGAGAGAGTCCCTGCAGGCGATGAGCCAAATCCTGAACCGACACCATGATGGAACAGAAAAATCTTTCCTTAGAGAATTTGCAGGCTGGACTTACTGTTATGATCTGCTACCAGAGCTAAGGAAAGAGAGGAGATCTGTCCCTGCGATAGAACTCAGCTTAATCCCTACGATGTAACAGGGGACCTGATCCTGCGATCAGACCTGCTAAAGTCCTAAGCTAGTCTGTACGGAGACCTATAGATGTGGGGAAGGAATCCCTACAAGTACTAAGGACTGGGAGGAATATGGGACACCTCCTAACAGAAATAGTAGCAGACAGACGAACAAACAAAATATATAGAACATAGAGGTCCGTAGACCAAGCAAACTAACAGAGCAAGACACAGAGCACAGGCTAGCTAGAAAGTAGATATACAATGAAGTCCAGCAAAGCCAGAAGGGCGGAGCAGGATTAAATAGGCCAACAAGGTCATGTGACCAGCAAAGGAAAAAAAACTAAGAGCAAGGTTCTAACACTGCGACCTCCACCACTCTTCCAAGGGGCATTAAAACCGTGTTGCTAAGCTACCTTGACCTCCACGTCAATTCCACGGGGCATTAAAAGCGTCAATTTAAACCACTCTGAACTCCACAGCTCTTGCAAGGGGCATTGATATTGTCTTTTTATTCCAATGTAACCTTCAACACTCTTCCAAGGGGCATTGATATTGTCTTTTTATTCCACTGCAACTTACACCTCGCTTCCAAGGTGCATTAAAACCGTCTTGTTAAGCTACTGTGACCTCCACGTTTCTTTCACGGGGCATTGATATTGTCTTTTTATTCCACTGTAACCTCCACCACTCTTCCAAGGGGCATTGATATTGTCTTTTTATTCCACTGGGACCTTCACCACTCTTCCAAGTGGCATTGATATTGTCTTTTTAATCCACTGCGACCTCCACCACTTTTCCAATGGGCATTAAAACCGTATTGTTAAGCTACTGTGACCTCCACGTCTCTTCCAAGGTGCATTAAAACCGTCAATTTAAACCACTCTGAACTTCACAGCTCTTGCAAGAGGCATTGATTTTGTCTTTTTATTCCACTGTAACCTACAGCACTCTTTCAAGGGGCATTGATATTGTTTTTTTATTCCACTACGACTTCCACCACTCTCCCAAGGTGCATTAAAAACATCTTGTTTAGCAACTGTAACGTCCATGTCTATTCCACGGGGCATTGATATTGTCTTTTTATTCCACTGTATCCTCTACCACTCTTCCAAGGGGTATTGATATTGTCTTTTTATTCCACTGCGAGTTCCACCTTTCTTCTAAGGGGCATTGATATTGTCTTTTTAATCCACTGCGACCTCCACCACTCTTCCAAGGGGCATTGATATTGTCTTTTTATTCCACTGAGACTTCAACCACTTCTTCAAGGAGCATTGACATTGTCTTTTTAATCCATTTCGACCTCCACCACTCTTCCAAGGGGCATTAAAACAGTCTTGTTAATCAACTGTGACCTTCACCAATCTTCCAAGGGGCATTAAAACCGTCTTGTTAAGCTACTGTGACCTCCACGTCTCTTCCACGGGGCATTAATATTGTCTTTTTTTTCCACTGTAACCTCCACCACTCTTCCAAGGGACATTGATATTGTCTTTTTATTCTACTGCGACCTCCACCACTCTTCCACGAGGCATTGATATTGTCTTTTTAATCCACTGCGACCTCCACCACTTTTCCATGTGGCATTAAAACCGTCTTATTAAGCTACTGTGACCTCCACTTCTCTTCCAAGGGGCATTAAAGCCATCAATTTAAACCACTCTGAACTCCACAGCTATTGCAAGAGGCATTAATATTGTCTTTTTATTCCATTGTAATCTCCAGCGCTCTTCGAAGGGGCATTGATATTGTCTTTTCATTCCACTGCGACCTCGACCTCTCTCCCAAGGGGCATTAAAACCGTCTTGTTAAGCTGCTGTAACCTCAATGTCTATTCCACGGGGCATTGATCTTGACTTTTTATTCCACTGCGACTTCTACCTCTCTTCTAAGAGGCATTTATATAGTCTTTTAAATCCACTGCGACCTCCACTACTCTTCCAAGGCGCATTTAAACAGTCTTGTTAAGCTACTGAGACCTCCAGGTCTCTTCCAAGGGGCATTAAAAGCGTCTGGTTAAACCAATCTGAACTCCACAGCTCTTCCGAGGGGCATTGTTATTGTCATCTTATTCCACTGTAACCTCCACCACTCTTCCAAGGGGCATTGATTTTGTCTTTTTATGCCACTTTGACCTCCACCACTCTTCCAAGGGGCATTGATATTGTCTTTTTAATCCACTTCGACCTACACCACTGTTCCAAGGGGCATTAAAATGGTCTTGTTTAGCTACTGTGACGTCGAAGTCTCTTCCAAGGGGCGTTAAAACCATCTGGTTAAACCACTCTGAACTCCACAGCTCTTCCAAGGGGCATTTGTATTGTCTTTTTATTCCACTCTAACCTCCACCACTCTTCCAAGGGGCATTCACATTGTCTTTTTATTCTACTGCGACCTCCACCACTCTTCCAAGGGGCATTCATATTGTTTTCTAGTCCACTGCGAACTCCACCCCTCTCCAAGGGGCATTAAAACCATCTTGTTAAGCTACTGTGACCTCCACGTGTCTTCGAACGGGCATTGATATTGTCTTTTTATTCAACTATAACCTCCACCAATCTTCCAAGGGGCATTTATATTGTTTTTTTACTCCACTGCAACCTCCACCACTCTTCCAAGGAGCATTAATATTGTCTTTTTAACCCACTGCGACCTCCACCACTCTACCAGGGGGCAATAAAACCGTCATGATAAGTTACTGTGACCACCACGTCTCTTCCAAGGGGTGTTAAAACCGTCTGGTTATTCCACTCTGAACTCCACAGCTCTTCTAAGGGGCATTATTATTGTCTTTTTATTCCACTATAACCTCCACCACTCTTCCAAGGGGCATTGATATTGTCTTCTTATCCACTGCGACCTTCACGAGTCCTCCAAGGGGCATTAAAACCATCTTGTTAAGCTACTGTGACCTCCACATCTCTTCCACGGGGCATTGGTATTGTCTTTTAATTCCACTGTAACATCCACCACTCGTCCAAGGGGCATTGATATTGTCTTTTTATTCCACTGCGACCTACACCACTCTTCCAAGGGGCATTGATATTGTCTTTTTAATCCACTGTGACCTCCACCACTCTTCCAAGGGGCATTAAAACCGTCTTGCTGAACTACTGTGACCTCAACGTCTCTTCCACGGGCCATTGATATTGTCTTTCTATTCCACTGAAACCTCCACCACTCATCCAAGGGGAATTGATATTGTCTTTTTATTCCAATGTAACCTCCTCCACTCTTCCAAGGGGCATTGATATTGTCTTTTTATTCCACGGTAATGTCCACCCCACTTCCAAGGGTCACTGATATTGTCTTTTTATTCCACTGCGACCTCCAACACTCTTCCAATGGGCATTGATATTCTCTTTTAAATCCACTGTGACCTCCACCACTCTTCCAAGGGGCATTAAAACAGTCTTGTTAAGCTACTGTGACCTCCACATCTCTTCCACGGGGCATTGGTATTGTCTTTTAATTCCACTGTAACATCCACCACTCGTCCAAGGGGCATTGATATTGTCTTTTTATTCCACTGCGACCTACACCACTCTTCCAAGGGGCATTGATATTGTCTTTTTAATCCACTGTGACCTCCACCACTCTTCCAAGGGGCATTAAAACCGTCTTGCTGAACTACTGTGACCTCAACGTCTCTTCCACGGGCCATTGATATTGTCTTTCTATTCCACTGAAACCTCCACCACTCATCCAAGGGGAATTGATATTGTCTTTTTATTCCAATGTAACCTCCTCCACTCTTCCAAGGGGCATTGATATTGTCTTTTTATTCCACGGTAATGTCCACCCCACTTCCAAGGGTCACTGATATTGTCTTTTTATTCCACTGCGACCTCCAACACTCTTCCAATGGGCATTGATATTCTCTTTTAAATCCACTGTGACCTCCACCACTCTTCCAAGGGGCATTAAAACAGTCTTGTTAAGCTACTGTGACCTCCACATCTCTTCCACGGGGCATTGATATTGTCTTTTTATTCCACTGCGGCCTCCACCACTCTTCCAAGGGGCATTGATATTGTCTTTTTATTCCACTGCGTCATCCACCACTCTCCCAAGGGGCATTAAAACGGTCTTGTTAAGCTGCTGTAACCTCCATGTCTATTTAACGGGGCATTGATATTGTCTTTTTATTCCAATGTAACCTCCACCACTCTACTAAGGGACAGTGATATTGTCTTTTTAAACCACTGCGACCTTCACCACTCTTCTAAGGGGCATTAAAACAGTCTTGATAAGCTACTGTGACCTCTACGTCTCTTCCAGGGGGCAATAAAACCATCTGGTTAAGCCATTCTGTACTCCACAGTTCTTCCAAGGAGCATTGATATTGTCTTTTTTTTCTACTGTAACCTCAAACACTCTTCCAAGGGGCATTGATATTGACTTTTTATTCCACTGCGACCTACACCACTCTTCCAAGGGGCATTTATATTGTCTTTCCAATCCACTGCGACCTCCACCACACTTCCAAGTGGCATTAAAACCTTCTTGTTAGCTACTGTGACCTCCACGTCCCTTCCACTGGGCATTAATATTGTATTTTAATTCCACTGCGACCTCCACAACTCTTCCAAGGGGCATTGATATTGTCTTTTTAATCCACTGCGACCTCCACCACTTTTCCAAGGGGCATTAAAACCGTCTTTCTAAGCTACTGTGACCTCCACATCTCTTTCAACGGGCATTAACACCGTATCGTTAAACCACTCTGAACTCCAAAGATCTTCCAAGGGGCATTAATATTGTCTTTTTATTCCAATGTAACCTTCAACACTCTTCCATTGGGAATTGATATTGTCTTTTTATTCAACTGAGACTTCCACCACTCCTTCAAGGAGCATTGACATTGTCTTTTTAATCCACTTCGACCTCCACCACTCTTCCAAGGGGAATTAAAACAGTCTTGTTAATCTACTGTGAACTCCACGTCTCTTCAAAGGGGCATTAAAACCGTCAATTTAAACCACTCTCAACTCCGCAGCTCTTGCAAGGGGCATTGATATTGTCTTTTTATTCCACTGTAACCTCCACCACTCTTACAAGGGGCATTGATATTGTCTTTTTATTCCACTGCGACCTACACTAGTCTTCCAAGGGGCATTGATATTGTCTTTTTAATCCACTTCGACCTCCACCACTTTTCCAAGTGGCATTAAAAAAGTCTTGTCAATCTATTGTAACCTCCATGTCTCTTCCAAGGGGCATTAAAACCGTCAATTTAAACCACTCTCAGCTCCACAGCTCTTGCAAGGGGCTTTGATACTGTTTTTTATTCCACTGTAACCTCCAGCACGCTACCAAGGGGCATTGATATTGTCTTTTTATTACATTGCGACTTTCACCTCTCTTCCAAGGGACATTAAAACCATCTTGTTAAGCTACTGTGACATCCACGTCTCTTTCACAGGGCATTGATATCGTCTTTTATTCCACTGTAACCTCCACCTCTCTTCCAAGGGGCACTGATATTGTCTTTGTATTCCACTGTGACCTCCACCACTCTTCCATGGGACATTAAAACCATCTTGTTAAGCTACTGTGACCTCCATGTCTCTTCCACATGGCATTGATATTGTCTTTTATTCCACTGTAACCTCCAACACTCTTCCAAGGGGCATTGATATTGTCTTTTTATTCAACTGAGACTTCCACCGCTCCTTCAAGGAGCATTGACATTGTCTTTTTAATCCACTTCGACCTCCACCACTCTTCCAAGGGGCATTAAAACAGTCTTGTAAATCTACTGTGCACTCCTTGTCTCTTCCAAGGGGCATTAAAACCGTCAATTTAAACCACTCTCAACTCCGCAGCTCTTGCAAAGGGCATTGATATTATCTTTTTATTCCACTCTAACCTCCAGCACTCTTACAAGGGGCATTGATATTGTCGTTTTATTCCACTGCGACTTCCACCTCTCTTCCAAGGAGCATTATCACCGTATGCTTAAGCTACTGTGACATCCAACTCTCTTTCACGGGGCATTGATAGTGTCTTTTTATTCCACTGTAACCTTCACCACTCTTAGAAGAGGCATTGATATTGTCTTTTTATTCCACTGCGACATGCACCACTCTTCCAAGGGGCATTGATATTGTCTTTATATTCCACTGCGAACTCCACCACTCTTCCAAGAGGCATTGATATTGTCTTTTTAATCCACTGCGACCTCCACCACTTTTCCAAGGGGCATTAAAATCGTTTTGTTAAGCTACTGTGACCTCCACGTCACTTCCAAGGGGCATTAAAACCGTCTGGTTTAACTTCTCTGAACTCCAAAGTGTGGCGCCGGTGTCCCTGCCCTCTGCTAGGCAGGGACGCTGTTCCCCTCACCTCTCTGCTCCGTGCCCGGCGTCCTCCTCCCGCTCTGCTGGCAGCGCGCGCTCCTTCCCGGCCACTGTGCTTAGGGCGCGCGCGCGCGCTCTCCCTCCCTCTTAAAGGGGCCGCGCGCGCCGTCCTAAGGAGTCCCCGGCCAATGGCCGGAGGACTTCACCATATATAAGGCACCTCCTCCAAAATGGAGGTGCCCGAGCAATGTTGTTGCACTGTTCACTACTCTGCTTCAGCCCTCAGGTCCCATTGCCAGTTACCTGCCAGATACCTGCCAGATTCCTGCCAGCTTGCTGTCTTATTCCTGCCTGATATCCTGCTACCTGCCTGCTAGCCTGAGGTCCGACGGTCTGCCTTACTACTCCTGTCAGTCTGTCTAAGGACCAGCCTGCCCGCTCACCTGGGAGCGCACATCAGCTACCTGCCTGCTTGCCTGAGGTCCGACGGTCTGCCTTCCAACTCCTGTCAGTCTGTCTATGGACCAGCTTGCCCGCTCACCTGGGAGCGCACATCTGCTCCCTGCCTGCTAGCCTACCTGGAGGCTCCGCCGTCACATGCTGTGACCACCTGCCTGTCCAGTGACTCCTGCCCGCTCACCTGGGAGCGCTCATCTGCTACCTGCCTGCTAGCCTACCTGGAGGCTCTGCCGTCACGTGCTGTAACCATCCGCCTGTCCAGAGACTTCTGCCTGCTCACCTGGGAGCGCTCATCTGCCGCCTGTCTGTTGGTCTTCCTGGAGGCTCCGCCGTCACATGCTGTGACCACCCGTTTATCCGGAGACTCTCGCCTGCTCACCTGGGAGCTCACGTCTACCATCAGCCGCCACAGGTCGTACCAACCCTTTACCTAGAGACTGCCCCGGTCACTTGCCGTGACCATCTGCCCGTTCATCCAGAGACTGCCCCGGTCACTTGCCGTGACCATCTGCCCGTTCATCCAGAGACTGCCCCGGTCACTTGCCGTGACCATCTGCCCGTTCATCCAGAGACTGCCCCGGTCACTTGCCGTGACCTCCTGCCCGTTCATCCAGAGACTGCCCTGGTCACTTGCCGTGACCTCCAGCCCGTTCACTCAGAGACTGTCCCGGTCACCTGCTGTGACTTCCTGCCCGTCTTCCCTGGTCGCCACCCGCTCCCTTACAAGGACCGCCCCCTTGTATAGTAGCTCAGAGATTCCGCCTCCCAGACCCGTTACAGTTTGCTCGGGCCATGGAACCCGGTGGCACCCAAGCTCCCTCGCTCTCGGACCTGTGTCATGAACTGTCCCGTCAAAGGTCCCAACAGGAGTCCATCCTGGGTCACCTGCGGAATGTCAATTCTCGCCTGGACACTCTGACTGCTCCGCCAGCAACCTCCGCCAGTGCCATGACTCGCAATCCGGCAGCTCCGCTGCCCACTAATACCATGGTATCCTACCCCGGACCCCGGCTTTCTGCACCTCCTCGCTTCGGAGGAGACTCCGCCCAGGCTCGGGGCTTCATAAATCAGTGCACCCTGCACTTTGAACTATTGTCCCACCAGTTTAACTCCGACCGGGCCAAAATTGCCTTCATCATGTCCCATCTCACTGGGGAGGCCCTGGCCTGGCTAAATCCTCTATGGGAGAGAGGAGACCCCCTGGTGTCCAACTTGCCTGCTTTTCTCACGGCTTTCCGGAAAGTCTTCGACGAACCCGGACGGAAGACCTCATCCGCATCATCACTGCTACGCCTCCGTCAGGGAAGTCTCACCGTGGGCCAATATGCCATACGGTTCCGTACCCTTGCCTCGGAGCTGGCCTGGGATAACGACGCTCTGGTATCCGTCTTCTGGGAGGGTCTGTCCGGCTGTATTAAAGATGAACTTGCCGGTCGGGACATTCCTACCACTCTTGATGACCTAATAACTCTTGCCACCCGGATTGACCTACGGTTCCAGGAGCGTGCCAAAGAGGTCACCCGTGAGAGGAGGTTTCCACGTCTAGCTCCTACTTTTCAGAAACCCGTCACTCCCTCCGTCTCTACCCAGGTACACTCTCCTGAGCCTATGCAGGTCGACCAGACCAAGATGGTCAAAACCCGTCAGGACTTACGCCGTGCCGAGGGGAGCTGCTTCTACTGTGGCAGTAAGGAGCACCGGATCCGTGCCTGCCTGGAGAGGTCGGGAAACGCCTGCGTCTAAGTTCGCTCAGAGAGGTCGACCTAGACAAGAATAAATCCTCTCCATCTCTGCTGCTGTCAGTCTCAATCGTCTGCGGGGAGAACCGTTATTTCGAACTAGCCCAACTTGACTCTGGAGCAGCCGGGAATCTTATTTCACAGTCCCTGGTAGAGAAATACCGCATCCCCACCAAACCTCTGGCTGTACCCTTGTCTGTTGCTGCTGTGGATGGGGGCCTCTTACCACGCCCCATCCAACTCATCACCGAATCCATTACTCTGCAGGTGGGAATGCTGCATTCTGAGAGTATCTCCTTTCATGTTCTGACTGGACTCTCTCACGCCCTCTTGCTAGGTCTACCTTGGCTCCAGAGACATGCACCCGTGCTTGACTGGCAGACCGGAGAGGTCCTTCGCTGGGGACAGGACTGCCATAAGACCTGTCTGGTTCCCGTCCATCCCGTCCGTCCTTCTCCTACCCCAGCTAATCTACCTGGACTTCCGATTCCTTATTGGTCTTATGCTGATATCTTTAATAAAAAGGAGGCAGAGACACTACCCACTCATAGACCATACGACTGCCCTATCGACCTGTTACCCGGTACTACTCCTCCCCGTGGGCGTATTTATCCATTATCCGCTGCTGAGACCCGGTCGATGTCCGAATATATTGAGGAGAATCTGGCCAGGGGATTCATCCGGAAATCTACCTCCCCGGCGGGAGCAGGCTTCTTTTTCGTCAAAAAGAAGGACGGCTCTCTCCGTCCCTGTATAGACTATAGAGGCCTTAACCAGATCACGGTGAAGAATAAGTACCCCCTTCCGCTCATTCCGGAGTTATTTGATCGTCTGAGGGGGGCTAGAATCTTCACCAAACTGGACCTCCGTGGGGCGTACAACCTGGTTCGTATCCGTCAGGGGGATGAATGGAAGACGGCATTCAACACCCGGGACGGCCACTATGAATATCTGGTAATGCCCTTTGGTCTGTGTAACGCTCCTGCCGTCTTTCAAGAGTTGGTCAATGACATCTTCCGGGACCTTCTCTACTCCTGCGTAGTGGTGTACCTGGACGACATCTTGGTCTTCTCTCCGGATCTCCAGACTCACCGGAGGGACGTTCGTCAGGTCCTGCTCAGGCTCAGGCAGAATCACCTCTTCGCTAAATACGAGAAGTGCCTCTTTGAGCAGACCTCATTTCCGTTTTTGGGCTACATTATTTCTCAGACCGGCCTACGAATGGATCCAGAGAAACTGTCTGCCATCGAGAAATGGCCTCGACCGGAGGGGTTGAAGGCCATTCAGCGGTTCCTGGGCTTCGCCAACTACTACCGCCTCTTCATACCACACTTCTCTTCCCGGACTGCCCCAATTTCCGCGCTCACCCGTAAGGGTACTAATCCCAAAGAGTGGCCGCCCGAAGCAGAGGAGGCCTTTCTTTCCTTAAAACAGGCCTTCTCTTCCGCCCCGGTGCTGCATCGCCCGGACGGCAACAAGCAGTTCTTCCTGGAAGTTGACGCCTCCTCCTCTGGAGCCGGAGCGGTACTTACTCAAAAATCATCTTCCGGGAGGATGGTAACTTGTAGCTTCTTCTCTAAACTCTTCTCCTCCTCAGAGCGCAATTATTCCATAGGAGACCGAGAGTTATTGGCCATCAAACTGGCATTGGAGGAGTGGCGTTACCTGCTCGAGGGGGCTCTTCACCCGGTAATAATTTACACTGACCACAAGAACTTGGCTTACCTCCAGCATGCCCAGAGACTTAACCCGCGCCAAGCCCGGTGGTCCTTGTTTTTTGCTCGCTTTGATTTTGTTCTTCATTTTCGCCCGGCTGACAAAAACGTCAAGGCGGACGCCTTGTCTCGATCCTTTCTGGTGTCTGATCTCGAGGAAGATCCGAAACACATCATCGATCCCGCCAGAGTAATGCAGGTGGCTCCCGTGAGTCTAAATCGTCTCCCTCCCGGAAAGACGTTCGTATCAGTACCTGATCGGGAGAAGATCCTTCACTGGGGTCACTCGTCTAAACTGGCTGGCCATGCCGGTCAGAAAAAGACCCTCCAGCTTATTACCCGGCACTACTGGTGGCCTACCCTGCACAAGGACGTAATAGACTTTGTTTCTGCCTGTGTGTCCTGCGCCCGCAACAAGGTTCCGAGACATCTGCCAGCCGGTCGCCTCCTTCCGCTTCCTGTACCTGCTGCCCCCTGGCAGCATATAGCAATGGACTTTATAACTGACCTCCCAGTCTCTGCCGGTTGTATGGTCATTTGGGTGGTCGCTGACCGCTTCTCCAAGATGGCTCATTTCGTTCCCCTGCCAGGCCTCCCGTCTGCACCCGAGCTAGCTAAAGACTTTATTCGTCACATCTTTCGTCTTCATGGCCTGCCCCTCCACATCGTGTCGGATCGTGGGGTACAGTTCACCTCACGCTTCTGGAGAACTACTTGTAAACTGCTAGACGTCACCCTGGACTTCTCTTCCGCTTACCACCCACAGTCCAATGGTCAAGTGGAGCGGATCAATCAGAACCTGACCAGTTACCTCCGGCACTTCGTTAATGCCCATCATTCAGACTGGGTGGATCTCCTACCATGGGCCGAGTTCTCTTATAACAATCACCAGAGCGAATCCTCCTCCAAATCCCCGTTTTTTGTAGTCTTCGGTCAGCATCCTCGGATTCCTTTTCCTGTCTCCACCTCTGTGGACAACCCGGCTGCGGAATCTCTCGTTAGCAAATTTTCCTCTATTTGGGAGAGTACCCGATCCGCACTCCTTCAGTCGTCCGAACGGATGAAAAGACACGCTGACAAAAAACGCCTGGATCCTCCACAATTTCGTCCTGGAGATAAAGTCTGGCTCTCATCTAAATATGTCCGACTCAAGATACCTTCTTACAAGTTAGGGCCTCGGTTCATCGGTCCTCTGGAGGTCATCAGTCAGATCAACCCGGTGGCCTATAAATTGAAACTCCCGGCCAACTTACGGATCCCTAACTCCTTCCATGTATCTCTCCTCAAACCTGTGATACTTAACTCGTTTTCCAAGTCTACAGGTACGCCTCCTGCTCCGGTTTCTGCTGAGGACGAGTTTGAGGTAGAGAACATTCTTGACAACAAAAGGGTAAGAGGAAAGACCTTTTTTCTAGTAGATTGGAAGGGGTTTGGTCCTGAGGAGAGAACGTGGGAGCCCAGGGAGAACATCCATGCCCCTCTTATCCTTGCTAAATTTCTGTCTGGCCTAAAAAAGGGGGGGCCTAAAGGGGGGGGTACTGTAGCGCCGGCGTCCCTGCCCTCTGCTAGGCAGGGACGCTGTTCCCCTCACCTCTCTGCTCCGTGCCCGGCGTCCTCCTCCCGCTCTGCTGGCAGCGCGCGCTCCTTCCCGGTCACTGTGCTTAGGGCGCGCGCTCTCCCTCCCTCTTAAAGGGGCCGCGCGCGCCGTCCTAAGGAGTCCCCGGCCAATGGCCGGAGGACTTCACCATATATAAGGCACCTCCTCCAAAATGGAGGTGCCCGAGCAATGTTGTTGCACTGTTCACTACTCTGCTTCAGCCCTCAGGTCCCGTTGCCAGTTACCTGCCAGATACCTGCCAGATTCCTGCCAGCTTGCTGTCTTATTCCTGCCTGATATCCTGCTACCTGCCTGCTAGCCTGAGGTCCGACGGTCTGCCTTACTACTCCTGTCAGTCTGTCTAAGGACCAGCCTGCCCGCTCACCTGGGAGCGCACATCAGCTACCTGCCTGCTTGCCTGAGGTCCGACGGTCTGCCTTCCAACTCCTGTCAGTCTGTCTATGGACCAGCTTGCCTGCTCACCTGGGAGCGCACATCTGCTACCTGCCTGCTAGCCTACCTGGAGGCTCCGCCGTCACGTGCTGTGACCACCTGCCTGTCCAGTGACTCCTGCCCGCTCACCTGGGAGCGCTCAACTGCTACCTGCCTGCTAGCCTACCTGGAGGCTCTGCCGTCACGTGCTGTGACCATCCGCCTGTCCAGAGACTTCTGGCCGCTCACCTGGGAGCGCTCATCTGCCGCCTGTCTGTTGGTCTTCCTGGAGGCTCCGCCGTCACATGCTGTGACCACCTGTTTATCCGGAGACTCTCGCCTGCTCACCTGGGAGCTCACGTCTACCATCAGCCGCCACAGGTCGTACCAACCCTTTACCTAGAGACTGCCCCGGTCACTTGCCGTGACCATCTGCCCGTTCATCCAGAGACTGCCCCGGTCACTTGCCGTGACCATCTGCCCATTCATCCAGAGACTGCCCCGGTCACTTGTCGTGACCATCTGCCCGTTCATCCAGAGACTGCCCCGGTCACTTGCCGTGACCTCCAGCCCGTTCACTCAGAGACTGTCCCGGTCACCTGCTGTGACTTCCTGCCCGTCTTCCCTGGTCGCCACCCGCTCCCTTACAAGGACCGCCCCCTTGTATAGTAGCTCAGAGGTTCCGCCTTCCAGACCCGTTACACACAGCTCTTCCAAGGGGCATTGATATTGTATTTTTATTCCACTGTAACCTCCACCACTCTTCCAAGCGAAATTTATATTATCTTTTTATTCCACTGCGACCTCCACTACTCTTCCAAGGGGTCATTGATATTCTCTTTTTATTCCACTGCAACCTCCACCACTTTTCCAAGGGGCATTATAACCGTCTTGTTAAGCTACTATGACCTCCACGTCTCTTCCAAGGGGCATTAAAACCATCAATTTAAAGCACTCTGAACTCCACAGCTCTTGCAAGAGGCATTGATATTGTCTTTTTATTCCACTGTAACCTCCACCACTATTCCAAGGGGCATTGATTTTGTCTTTTTAATACACTGCGACCTCCATCTCTCTTCCAAGAAGCATTAAAACCGTCTTGTTTATCTATTGTGACCTTCACGTCTATTCCACGGTGCCTTCAAACCTTCTGGTTAAACCACTGTGAACTCCACAGCTCTTTCAAGGGGCTTTGATATTGACTTTTTATTCCACTGTAACCTCCACCACTCTTCCAAGGGGCATTGATATTGTCTTTTTATTTTACTGCGACCTCCACCACTCTTCCAAGATTCATTAATATTGTCTTTTTATTCCACTGCGACCTCCACCACTCATCCAAGGGTCATTGATATTGTCTTTTTATTCCACTGTAACCTCCAGCACTCTTCCAAGGGGCACTGATATTGTCTTTTTTTTCCACTGCAACCACCAACACTCTTCAAATGGGCATTGATATTCTCTTTTTAAATCAACTGTGTCCTCCACCACTCTTGTTAGCTACTGTGACCTCCACGTCCCTTCCACGGGGCATTGATATTGTATTTTAATTCCACTGCGACCTCCAAAACTCTTCCAAGGGGCATTGATATTGTCTTTTTAATCCACTGCGACCTCCACCACTTTTCAAAGGGGCATTAAAACCGTCATGTTAAGCTACTGTGACCTCCACGTCTCTTCCAAGGGGCAACAAAACAGTCTGGTTAAACGACTCTGAACTCCACAGCTCTTCCAAGGGGCATTGGTTTTGTCTTTTTATTCCACTCTAACCCCCACCAGTCTTCCAAGGGGCATTGACATTGTTTTTTAATTCCACTGCAACCTCCACCACTATTCCAAGGGGCATTAAAACCATCTTGTTAAACTATTATGACCTCGACGTCTCTTCCACTGGGCATTGTTATTGTCTTTTTATTCCACTGTAACATCCACCACTCTTCCAAGGGGCATTGATATTGTCTTTTTATTCCACTGCTACCTCCAGCACTCTTCCAAGGGGCATTGATATTGTCTTTTTAATCCACTGTGACCGCCACCATTCTTCCTTGTGGCATTAAAACAGTCTTTTTAAGCTACTGTGACCTCCACGTCTCTTCCAAGGGGCATTGATATTGTCTTTTTATTCCACTGCGATCTCCACCACTCTTCCAAGGGGCATTGACATTGTCTTTTTAATCCACTTCGACCTCCACCACTTTTCCAAGGGGCATTAAAAAAGTCTTGTTAATCTACTGTAACCTCCACTTCTCTTCCAAGGGGCATTAAAACCGTCAATTTAAACTACTCTCAGCTCCACAGCTCTTGCAAGGGGCTTTGATATTGTTTTTTATTCCACTGTAACCTCCAGCACTCTTCCAAGGGGCATTGATATTGTCTTTTTATTCCACTGCGACTTTCACCTCTCTTCCAAGGGACATTAAAACCATCTTGTTAAGCTACTGTGACATCCACGTCTCTTTCACTGGGCATTGATATTGTCTCTTATTCCACTGTAACCTCCACCACTCTTCCAAGGGACATTGATATTGTCTTTTTATTCTACTGCGACCTCCACCACTGTTCCATGGGACATTAAAACCATCTTGTTAAGCTACTGTGACCTCCATGTCTCTTCCACAGGGCATTGATATTGTCTTTTTATTCCACTGTAACCTCCAACACTTTTCCAAGGGACATTGATATTGTCTTTTTATTCAACTGAGACTTCCATCACTTCTTCAAGGAGCATTGACATTGTCTTTTTAATCCACATCGACCTCCACCACTCTTCTAAGGGGCATTAAAACAGTCTTGTTAATCTACTGTGAACTCCACGTCTCTTCCAAGGGGCATTAAAACCGTCAATTTATACCACTCTCAACTCCACAACTCTTGCAAAGGGCATTGATATTATCTTTTTATTCCACTGTAACCTCCAGCACTCTTCCAAGGGGCATTGATTTTGTCTTTTTATTACACTGCGACTTCCACCTCTCTTCCAAGGGGCATTAAAACCGTCTTCTTAAACTACTGTGACATCCACGTCTCTTTCACTGGGCATTGATATTGTCTTTTTATTCCACTGTAACCTTCACCACTCTTAGAAGGGGCATTGATATTGTCTTTTTATTCCACTGCGACCTCCACCACTCTTCCAAGGGGCATTGATATTGTCTTTTAATTCCACTGCGACCTCCACCACTCTTCCAAGAGGCATTGATATTGTCTTTTTAATCCACTGCGACCTCCACCACTTTTCCAAGGGGCATTAAAATCATTTTGTTAAGCTACTGTGACCTCCACGTCACTTCCAAGGGGCATTAAAACCGCCTGGTTTAACTTCTCTGAACTCCATAGCTCTTCCAAGGGGCATTGATATTGTCTTTTCATTCCACTGTAACCTCCACCACTCTTCCAAGGGAAATTGATATTATCTTTTTATTCCACTGCTACCTCCACTACTCTTCCAAGGGGCATTGATTTAGTCTTTTTATTCCACTGGGACCTCCACCACTCTTTCAAGGGGCATTTATATTGTCTTTTTAATTCACTTCAACCTCCACCACTTTTCCAAGGGGCATTAAAACCATCAATTTAAACCTCTCTGAACTCCACAGCTTTTGCAAGGGGCATTGATAATGTCTTTTTTTTCCAATGTAACCTCCAGCACTCTTCCAAGGGGCATTGATATTGCCTTTTTAATCCACTGCAACTTCCACCTCTCTTCCAAGGGGCATTAAAACCGTCTTGTTAAGCTACTGTGACCTCCACGTCACTTTCACGGGGCATTGATATTGTCTTTTTATTCCACTGTAACCTCCACCACTCTTCCAAGGGGCATTGATATTGTCTTTTTATTCCAATGGGACCTTCACCACTCTTCCAAGTGGCATTGTTATTGTCTTTTTAATCCACTGCGACCTCCACCACTCTTCCAAGAAGCATTAAAACCGTATTGTTAAACTACTGTGACCTCCACTTCTCTTCCAAGGTGCATTAAATCCGTCAATTTAAACCACTCTGAACTCCACAGCTCTTGCAAGAGGCATTGATATTGTCTTTTTACTCCACTGTAACCTACAGAACTCTTTCAAGGGGCAATAATATTGTCTTTTTATTCCACTATGACTTACACCACTCTCCCAAGGTGCATTAAAAACATCTTGTTTAGCTACTGTAACGTCCATGTCTATTCCACGGGGCAGTGATATTGTCTTTTTGTTCCACTGCGACTTCCACCTCTCTTCTAAGGTGCATTGATATTGTCTTTTTAATCCACTGCGACCTCCACCACTCTTCCAAGAGGCAGTAAAACAGTCTTGTTAAGCTACTGTGACCTCCACGTCTCTTCCAAGTTTCACTAAAACCATCTGGTTAAACCATTCTGAACTTCATAGCTCTTTCAAGGGGCATTGATATTGTCTTTTTAATCCTCTGTGACCTCCACCACTCTTCCAAGGGAATTAAAACTGTCTTGTTAATCTACTGTGACCTCCACGTCTCTTCCAAGGGGCAATAAAACCATCTGGTTAAACCACTCTGAACTCCACAGCTCTTTCAAGGGGCATTGGTATTGTCTTTTTATTCCACTCTAACCTCCACCACTCTTCCAAGGGGCATTGACATTGTCTTTTTATTCCACTACGACCTCCATCATTCTTCCAAGGGGCATTGATATTGTCTTTTTATTCCACTGCCACCTCCACCACTCTTCCAAGGGGCATTGCTATTGTCTTTTTATTCCACTGCGACCTCCACCACTTTTCCAAGGGGCATTAAAAACGTCTTTTTAAGCTACTGTGACCTCCACGTCACTTCCGATGGGCATTAAAACCATCTGGTTAAAGCACTCTGAACTCCACAGCTCTTCCAAGGGGCATTGGTATTGTATTTTTATTCCACTCTAACCTCCACCACTCTTCCAAGGGGCATTGGCATTGTCTTTTTATTCCACTGCGACCTCCACCATTCTTCCAAGGGGCATTAAAACAGTCTTGTTAAGCTACAGTGACCTCCACATCTCTTCCACGGGGCATTGATATGGTATTTAAATTCCACTGTAACCTCCACCACTCTACCAAGGGGCATTGATGTTGTCTTTTTATTCCACTGCGACCTCCATCATTCTTCCAAGGGGCATTGATATTGTCTTTTTAATCCACTGCGACCTCCACCACTTTTCCAAGGGGCATTAAAAACGTCTTTTTAAGCTACTGTGACCTCCACGTCACTTCCAATGGGCATTAAAAGCGTCTGTTTAAACCACTCTGAACTCCACAGCTCTTCCAAGGGGCATTGGTATTGTTTTTTTATTCCACTCTAACATCCACCACTTTCCAATGGGCATTGATATTGTCTTTTTAATCCACTGCGACCTCCACCACTCTTCCAAAGGGCATTAAAAACATCTTCTTAAGCTACTGTGACCTCCACGTCTCTTCCACGGGGCATTGATATTGTCTTTTTATTCCACTGCGACCTCCACCTCTCTTCCTCGGGCTATTGATATTGTCTATTTAATCCACTGCAACCTCCACCACTCTTCCATGTGGCATTAAAACCATCTTGTTAAGCTACTGTGACCTCCATGTCTCTTCCAATGGGCATTAAAACCGTATGGTTAAACCAATCTGAACTCCACAGAAAGTCCAAGTGGCATTGATATTGTCTTTTTATTCCACTGTAACCTCCACCACTCTTCCAATGGGCATTGATATTGTCTTTTTATTCCTCTGCGACCTCCACCACTTTTCCAAGGGGCATTAAAAAAGTCTTTTAAAGCTACTGTGACCTCCACGACACTTCCAATGGGCATTGATATTGTGTTTTTATTCCACTGGAACCTCCAACACTCTTCCAAGGTGCATTGATATTGTCTTTTTATTCCACTGAGACTTCAACCACTCCTTAAAGGAGCATTGACATTGTCTTTTTAATCCACTTCGACCTCCACCACTCTTCCAAGGGGCATTAAAACCGTCTTGTTAAGTTACTGTGACCTCCCAGTCTCTTCCAAGGATCTTTAAAACCGTCTGGTTATACCACTCTGAACTCCACAGCTCTTCCAAGGGGCATTATTATTGTCTCTTTATTCCACTGTAACCTCCACCACTCTTCCAAGCGGCATTGATATTGTCATTTTATTCCACTGAGACCTCCACCAGTCCTCCAAGAGGCATTAAAACCGTCTTGATAAGCTACTGTGACCTCCACGTCTCTTCCAAGGATTGTTAAAACCGTCTGGTTATACCACTCTGAACTCCACGTCTCTTCCACGGGGCATTGATATTGTCTTTTTATTCCACTGCGACATCCACCACTCTTCCAAGGGTCATTTATAATGTCATTTTATTCAACTGCGACCTCCACCACACTTCCAAGGCTCTTTGATATTGTCTTTTTAATCCACTGCGACCTCCACCACTCTTCCAAGGGGCATTAAAACCATCTTGTTAATCTATTGTGACCTCCACATCTCTTCCACGGGGCATTGATATTGTCTTTATTTTAACTGTAACCTCCACAACTGTTCCAAGGGGCATTGATATTGTCTTTTTATTCCACTGTAACCTCCATCACTCTTCCAAGGGGCAATGATATTGTCTTTTTATTCAACTGTAACCTTCACCACTCTTCCAGGGGGCATTGCTATTGTCTTTTTATTCCACTGTAACCTCCACCACTCTTCCAAGGGGCATTCATATTGTCTTTTTAATCAATTGCGACCTCCACCACTTTTCCAAGGGGCATTAAAACCGTCTTGTTAAGCTGTTGTCACCTCCACGTCCCTTCCAAGGGGCATTAAAACCGTCAATTTAAACCACTCTGAGCTCCACAGCTCTTGCAAGGGGCATTGATATTGTCTTTTTTTTCCAATGTAACCTCCAGCACTATTCCAAGGGGCATTGATATTGTCTTTTTATTCCACTGCAACTTCCACCTCTCTTCCAAGGGGATTTAAAACCGTCTTGTTAAGCTACTGTGACCTCCACGTCTCTTTCACGGGGCATTGATATTGTCTTTTTATTCCACTGTAACCTCCACCACTCTTCCAAGGGGCATTGATATTGTCCTTTTAATCCTCTGTGACCTCCACCACTTTTCCAACTGGCATTAAAACCGTCTTGTTAATCTACTATGATCTCCACGTCTCTTCCAAGGGGCAATAAAACCATCTGGTTAAACAACTCAGAACTCCACAGCTCTTCCAAGGGGCATTTGGTATTGTCTTTTTATTCCACTGTGACCTCCACCAGTCCTCCAAGAGGCATTAAAACCGTCTTGTTAAGCTACTGTGACCTCCACGTCTCTTCAACGGGGCATTAAAACAGTCTTTTTATTCCACTGTAACCTCCACCACTCGTCCAAGGGGCATTGATATTGTCGTTTTATTCCACTGCGACCTCCACCACTCTTCCAAGGGGCATTTATAATGTCTTTTTATTCCACTGCGACCTCCACCACTCTTCCAAGGCTCATTGATATTGTCCTTTTAATTCACTTCGACCTCCACCACTCTTCCAAGGGGCATTAAAACCGTCTTGTTAACCTTATTTGACCTCCACATCTCTTCCAAGGGGCATTGATATTGTCTTTCTTTTAACTGTAACCTCCACCACTGTTCCAAGGGGCATTGATATTGTCTTTTTATTCCACTCTAACCTCCATCACACTTCCAAGCAGCATTGATGTTGTCTTTATATTCAACTGTAAGCTTCACCACTCTTCCAAGGGGCATTGATATTGTCTTTTTATTCCACTGTAACCTCCACCACTCTTCCAAGGGGCATTCATATTGTCTTTTTAATCCACTGCGACCTCCACTACTTTTCCAAGGGGCATTAAAACCGTCTTGTTAAGCTACTGTCACCTCCACGTACCTTCCAAGTGGCATTAAAACCGTCAATTTAAACCACTCTGAACTCCATAGCTCTTGCAAGAGGCATTGATATTGTCTTTTTACTCCACTGTAACCTACAGCACTCTTTCAAGGGGCAATAATATTGTCTTTTTATTCCACTACGACTTCCACCACTCTCCCAAGGTGCATTAAAAACATCTTGTTTAGCTACTGTAACATCCATGTCTATTCCACGGGGCATTGATATTGTCTTTTTATTCCATTGCGACTTCCACCTCTCTTCTAAGGGGCATTGATATTGTCTTTTTAATCCACTGCGACCTCCACCATTCTTCCAAGAGGCAATAAAACAGTCTTGTTAAGCTACTGTGACCTCCACGTCTCTTCCACGGGGCATTAAAACCATCTGGTTAAACCACTCTGAACTCCATAGCTCTTTCAAGAGGCATTGATATTGTCTTTTTATTTCACTGTAACCTCCACCACTCTTTCAAGGGGCATTGATATTGTCTTTTTATTCCACTGCGACCTCCACCACTCTTCCAAGGGGCATTAAAACTGTCTTGTTAAGCTACTGTGACCTCCATGTGTCTTCCACGGGGCATTGATATTGTCTTTTTAATCCTCTGTGACCTCCACCACTTTTCCAAGGGGCATTAATACCGTCTTGTTAATCTTCTGTGACCTCCACGTCTCTTCCAAGGGGCAATAAAACCATATGGTTAAACCACTCTGAACTCCACAGTTCTTTCAAGGGGCATTGGTATTGTCTTTTTATTCCACTCTAACCTCCACCACTCTTCCAAGGGGCATTGACATTGTCTTATTATTCCACTGCGACCTCCATCATTCTTCCAAGGGGCATTGATATTGTCTTTTTATTCCACTGCCACCTCCACCACTCTTCCAAGGGGCATTGATATTGTCTTTTAAATCCACTGCAACCTCCAACACATTTCCAAGGGGCATTAAAAACGTCTTTTTAAGCTACTGTGATCTCCACGTCACTTCCATTGGGCATTAAAACCGTCTGGTTAAACCACTCTGAACTCCACAGCTCTTCCAAGGGGCATTGGTATTTTCTTTTTATTCCACTCTAACCTCCACCACTCTTCCAAGGGGCATTGACATTGTCTTTTTATTCCACTGCGACCTCCACCATTCTTCCAAGGGGCATTAAAATAGTCTTGTTAAGCTACAGTGACCTCCACATCTCTTCCACGGGGCATTGGTATTGTATTTAAATTCCATTGTAACCTCCACCACTCTACCAAGGGGCATTGATATTGTCTTTTTGTTCCACTGCGACCTCCATAATTCTTCCAAGGGGCATTGATATTGTCTTTTTATTCCACTGCCACCTCCACACCTCTACCAAGGGTCATTGATATTGTCTTTTTAATCCACTGCGACCTCCACCACTTTTCCAAGGGGCATTAAAAACGTCTTTTTAAGCTACTGTGAGCTCCACGTCACTTCCAATGGGCATGAAAACTGTCTGTTTAAACCACTCTGAACTCCACAGCTTTTCCAAGGGTCATTGGTATTGTCTTTTTATTCCACTCTAACCTCCACCACTCTTCCAAGGGACATTGACATTGTCTTTTTATTCCACTACGACCTCCACCATTCTTCCAAGGGGCATTAAAACTGTCTAGTTAAGCTACAGTGACCTCCACATCTCTTCCACGGGGCATTGATATTGTATTTAAATTCCACTGTAACCTCCACCACTCTACCAAGGGGCATTGATATTGTATTTTTATTCCGCTGCGACCTCCACCACTTTTCAATTGTCATTGATATTGTCTTTTTAATCCACTGCGACATCCACCACTCTTCCAAAGGGCATTAAAACCATCTTCTTAACCTACTGTGACCTCCACGTCTCTTCCACGGGGCATTTCTATTGTCTTTTTATTCCACTGCGACCTCCACCACTCTTCCTCGGGCTATTGATATTGTCTTTTTAATCCACTGCAACCTCCACCACTCTTCCATGTGGCATTAAAACCATCTTGTTAAGCTACTGTGACCTCCATGTCTCTTCCAACGGGCATTAAAACCGTATGGTTAAACCAATCTGAACTCCACAGAACTTCCAAGGGGCATTGATATTGTCTTTTTATTCCACTCTAACCTGCACCACTCTTCCAAGGGGCATTGATATTGTCTTTTTATTCCACTGCGACCTCCACCACTCTTCAAAGGTGCATTAGAACAGTCTTGTTAAGCTTCTGTGACCTCCATGTCTCTTCCACAGGGCATTGATATTGTCTTTTTATTCCAGTGAAACCTCCAACACTCTTCCAAGGTGCATTGATATTGTCTTTTTATTCCACTGAGACTACAACCACTCCTTCAAGGAGCATTGACATTGTCTTTTTAATCCACTTCGACCTCCACCACTCTTCCAAGGGGCATTAAAACCGTCTTGCTAAGTTACTGTGACCTCCACATCTCTTCCAAGGATCGTTAAAACCGTCTGGTCGCACCACTCTGAACTCCACAGCTCTTCCAAGGGGCATTATTATTGTCTTTTTATTCCACTGTAACCTCCACCACTCGTCCAAGGGGCATTGATATTGTCTTTTTATTCCACTGCGACCTCCACCACTCTTCCAAGGGGCATTTATGATGTCTTTTTATTCCACTGTGACCTCCACCACTCTTCCAAGGCTCATTGATATTGTCTTTTTAATCCACTGCGACCTGCACCACTCTTCCAAGGGGCATTAAAACCTTCTTGTTAAGATATTGTAACCTCCACATCTCTTCCACGGGGCATTGATATTGTCTTTATTTTATCTGCAACCTCCACAACTGTTCCAAGGGGCATTGATATTGTCTTTTTATTCAACTGTAACCTCCATCACTCTTCCAAGGGGCATTGATATTGTCTTTTTATTCAACTGTAACCTTCACCACTCTTCCAAGGGGCATTGATATTGTCTTTTTATTCCACTGCAACCTCCACCACTCTTCAAAGGGGCATTCATATTGTCTTTTTAATCAACTGCGACCTCCACCACTTTTCCAAGGGGCATTAAAACCGTCTTGTTAAGCTACTGTTACCACCACGTCCCTTCCAAGGGGTATTAAAACTATCAATTTACACCACTCTGAGCTCCACAGCTCTTGCAAGGGGTATTGATATTGTCTTTTTTTCCAATGTATCCTCCAGCACTATTCCAAGGGGCATTGATATTGTCTTTTTATTCCACTGCAACTTCCACCTCTCTTCCAAGGGGCATTAAAACCATCTTGTTAAGCTACTGTGACCTCCACGTCTCTTTCACGGGGCATTGATATTGTCTTTTTATTCCACTGTAACCTCCACCACTCTTCCAAGGGGCATTAATATTGTCTTTTTATTCCACTGGGACCTTCACCACTCTTCCAAGTGGCATTGTTATTGTCTTCTTAATCCACTGCGACCTCCACCACTCTTCCAAGGGGCATTAAAACCGTATTGTTAAACTACTGTGACCTCCACGTCTCTTCCAAGGTGCATTAAAACCGTCAATTTAAACCACTCTGAACTCCACAGCTCTTCCAAGTGGCATTGATATTGTCTTTTTATTACACTGTAACCTCCACCATTCTTCCAAGGGGTATTGATATTGTCTTTTTAATGCACTGTGACATTCACCACTCTTCCAAGGGGCATTAAAACCATCTGGTTAAACAACTCTGAACTCCATAGCTCTTTCAAGAGGCATTGATATTGTCTTTTTATTTCACTGTAACCTCCACCACTCTTTCAAGGGGCATTGATATTGTCTTTTTAATCATCTGTGACCTCCACCACTTTTCCAAGGGGCATTAAAACCGTCTTGTTAATCTACTGTGACCTCCACGTCTCTTCCAAGGGGCAATAAAACCATCTTGTTAAACCACTCTGTACTCCACAGCTCTTCCAAGGGGCATTGGTATTGTCTTTTTAGTCCACTCTAACCTCCACCACTCTTCCAAGGGGCATTGACATTGTCATTTTATTCCTCTGCAACCTCCATCATTCTACCAAGGGGCATTGATATTGTCTTTTTATTCCACTGCCACCTCCACCACTCTTCCAAGGGACATTGATATTGTCTTTTTAATCCACTGCGACCTCCACCACTTTTCCAAGGGGCATTAAAAATGTCTTTTTAAGCTACTGTGACCTCCACGTCACTTCCAATGGGCATTAAAACCGTCTGGTTAAACCACTCTGAACTCCACAGCTCTTCCAAGGGGCATTGGTTTTGTCTTTTTATTCCACTCTAACCTCCACCACTCTTCCAAGGGGCATTGACATTGTCCTTTTATTCCACTGCGACCTCCACCACTCTTCCAAGGGGCATTAAAACCGTATTGTTAAACTACTGTGACCTCCACGTCTCTTCCAAGGTGCATTAAAACCGTCAATTTAAACCACTCTGAACTCCACAGCTCTTCCAAGTGGCATTGATATTGTCTTTTTATTCCACTGTAACCTCCACCATTCTTCCAAGGGGTATTGATATTGTCTTTTTAATGCACTGCGACATTCACCACTCTTCCAAGGGGCATTAAAACCATCTGGTTAAACAACTCTGAGCTCCATAGCTCTTTCAAGAGGCATTGATATTGTCTTTTTATTTCACTGTAACCTCCACCACTCTTTCAAGGGGCATTGATATTGTCTTCTTATTCCACTGCGACCTCCACCACTCTTCCAAGGGGCATTAAAACTGTCTTGTTAAGCTACAGTGACCTCTACATCTCTTCCACAGGGCAATGATATTGTATTTCAATTCTACTGTAATCTTCACCACTCTACCAAGGGGCATTGATATTGTCTTTGTATTCCACTGCGACCTCCATCATTCTTCCAAGGGGCATTGATATTGTCTTTTCATTCCACTGCCACCTCCACCACTCTTCCAAGGGGCATTGATATTGTATTTTTAATCCACTGCGACCTCCACCACTTTTCGAGGGGACATTAAAAACGTCTTTTTAAGCTACTGTGACCTCCACGTCACTTCCAATGGGCATTAAAACCGTCTGGTTAAACCACTCTGAACTCCACAGCTCTTCCAAGGGGCATTGGTATTGTCTTTTTATTCCACTCTAACCTCCACCACTCTTCCAAGGTGCATTGACATTGTCTTTTTATTCCACTGCGACCTCCACCATTCTTCCAAGGGGCATTAAAACTGTCTTGTTAAGCTACAGTGACCTCCACATCTCTTCCATGGTGCATTGATATTGTATTTAAATTCCACTGTAACCTCCACCACTCTACCAAGGCTCATTGATATTATATTTTTATTCCACTGCGACCTCCACCACTCTTCCAAAGGGCATTGATATTGTCTTTTTAATCCACTGCGACCTCCACCATTCTTCCAAAGTGCAATAAAACCATCTTGGTAAGCTACTGTGACCTCCACGTCTCTTCCACGGGGCATTGATATTGTCTTTTTAATCCACTGCAACCTCCACCACTCTTCCAAGGGGCATTGATATTGTCTTTTTAATCCACTGCAACTTCCACCACTCTTCCATGTGGCATTAAAACCATCTTGTTAAGCTACTGTGACCTCCACGTCTCTTCCAAGGGGCATTAAAACCGTATGGTTAAGCCAATCTGAACTCCACAGATCTTCCAAGGGGCATTGATATTGTCTTTTTATTCCACTGTATCCTCCACCACTCTTCCAAGGGGCATTGATATTGTCTGTTTATTCCACTGCGACCTCCACCACTCTTCAAAGGTGCATTAAAACCGTCTTGTTAAGCTACTTTGACCTCCATGTCTCTTCCACAGGGCATTGATATTGTCTTTTTATTCCACTGGAACCTCCAACACTCTTCCAAGGTGCATTGATATTGTCTTTTTTTTCCACTGAGACTTCAACCACTCCTTCATTTAGCATTGACATTGTCTTTTTAATCCACTTTGACCTCCACCACTCTTCCAAGGGGCATTAAAATAGTCTTGTTAATCTACTGTGACCTCAACGTCTCTTCCAAGGGGAATTAAAACCGTCAATTTAAACCACTCTCAACTCCACAGCTCTTGCAAGGGGCTTTGATATTGTTTTTTATTCCACTGTAACCTCCAGAACTATTCAAAGGGGCATTGATATTGTCTTTTTATTCCACTGCGACTTTCACCTCTCTACCAAGGGACATTAAAACCGTCTTGTTAAGCTACTGTGACATCCACGTCTCTTTCACGGGGCATTGATATTGCCTTTTTATTCCACTGCCACCTCCATTGAAAACGTCTTTTTAAGCTACTGTGACCTCCACGTCACTTCCAATGGGCATTAAAACCGTCTGGTTTAACTACTCTGAACTCCACAGCTCTTCCAAGGGGCATTGATATTGTCTTTTTATTCCTCTGTTACCTCCACCACTCTTAAAAGGGGCATTGATATTGTTTTTTTATTCCACTGCGACCTAAACTACTCTTCCAAGGGGCATTGATATTGTCTTTTTATTGCACTGCGACCTCCACCACTCTTCTAACGGGCATTTATATTGTCTTTTTAATCCACTGCGACCTCTAGCACTCTTCCAAGGGGCATTAAAACCGTATTGTTAAACTACTGTGACCTCCACATCTCTTCCAAGGTGCATTAAAACCGTCAATTTAAACCACTCTGAATTCCACAGCTCTTGCAAGAGGCATTGATATTGTCTTTTTACTCCACTGTAACCTACAGCACTCTTTCAAGAGGCAATAATATTGTCTTTTTATTCCACTACGACTTCCACCACTCTCCCAAGGTGCATTAAAAACATCTTGTTTAGCTACTGTAACGTTCATGTCTATTCCACGGGGCATTGATATTGTCTTTTTATTCTATTGCGACTTCCACGTCTCTTCTAAGGGGCATTGATATTGTCTTTTTAATCCACTGCGACCTCCACCACTCTTCCAAGAGGCAATAAAACAGTCTTGTTAAGCTACTGTGACCTCCACGTCTCTTCCAAGGTGCAATAAAACCATCTGGTTAAACCACTCTGAACTCCATAGCTCTTTCAAGAGGCATTGATATTGTCTTTTTATTTCACTGTAACCTCCACCACTCTTTCAAGGGGCATTGATATTGTCTTTTTATTCCACTGCGACCTCCACCACTCTTCCAAGGGGCATTAAAACTGTCTTGTTAAGCTACTATGACCTCCATGTGTCTTCCACGGGGCATTGATATTGTCTTTTTAATCCTCTGTGACCTTCACCACTTTTCCAAGGGGCATTAAAACCGTCTTGTTAATCTACTGTGACCTCCACGTCTCTTCCAAGGGGCAATAAAACCATCTGGTTAAACCACTCTGAACTCCACAGTTCTTTCAAGGGGCATTGGTATTGTCTTTTTATTCCACTCTAACCTCCACCACTCTTCCAAGGGGCATTGACATTGTCTTATTATTCCACTGCGACCTCCATAATTCTTCCAAGGGGCATTGATATTGTCTTTTTATTCCACTGCCACCTCCACCACTCTTCCAAGGGGCATTGATATTGTCTTTTTAATCCACTGCAACCTCCACCACTTTTCCAAGGGGCATTAAAAACGTCTTTTTAGCTACTGTGACCTCCACGTCACTTCCAATGGGCATTAATACCGTCTGGTTAAACCACTCTGAACTCCACAGCTCTTGCAAGGGGCATTGATATTGTCTTTTTATTCCAATGTAACCTCCAGCAATCTTCCAAGTGGCATTGAAGCCGTCTTGTTAAGCTACTGTCAAGTCCATGTCTATTCCACGGGGCATTGATATTGTCTTTTTATTCCACTGTAACCTCCACCACTCTTCCAAGTTTCATTGACATTGTCTTTTTTTCCACTGCGACTTCCACCTCTCTTCTAAGGTTCATTGATATTGTCTTTTTAATCCACTGCGACCTCCACCACTCTTCCAAGGGGCATTAAAACAGTCTTGTTAAGCTGCTGTGACCTCCATGTCTCTTCCAAGGGGCATTAAAACCATCTGGTTAAACCTCTGTGAACTCCACAGCTCTTCGAAGGGGCATTGAAATTTTCTTTTTCTTCCACTGTAACCTCCACCACTATTCCAAGGGGCATTGATTTTGTCTTTTTATTCCACTTCGACCTCCACCACTCTTCCAATGGGCATTGTTATTGTCTTTTTAATCCCCTGCAACCTCCACCTCTCTTCCAAGGGGCATTAAAACCGTCTTGTTAAGCTATTGTGAGCTCCACGTCCCTTCCACGGGCATTGATATTGTCTTTTTATTCCTCTGCGACCTCCACCACTCTTCCAAGGGACATTGATATTGTCTTTTTAATCCACTGCGAACTCCACCACTCTTCCAAGGGGCATTAAAACCGTCTTGTTATGCTACTGTGACGTCGAATTCTCTTCCAAGGGGCGTTAAAACCATCTTGTTAAACCACACTGAACTCCACAGCTCTTCCAAGGGGCATTTCTATTGTCTTTTTATTCCACCCTAACCTCCACCACTCTTCCAAGGGGCATTGACATTGTCTTTTTAAGCTACTGTGACCTCCACGTCACTTCCAATGGGCATTAAAACCGTCTGGTTTAACTACCCTAAACTCCACTGCTCTTCCAAGGGGCATTGATATTGTCTTTTTAATCCACTGTTTCCTCCACCACACTTCCAAGGGGCATTGATATTGTTTTTTTGTTCCACTGCGACCACCACTACTCTTCCAAGGGGCATTGATATTGTCTTTTTATTCCACTACAACCTCCAGCACTCTTCTAAGGGGCATTTATACTGTCTTTTTAATCAAATGCAACCTCTACCACTCTTCCAAGGGCCATTAAAATCGTGTTGTTAAGCTACTTTGAACTCCACGTCAATTCCACGGGGCATTAAAACCGTCAATTTAAACCACTCTGAACTCCACAGCTCTTGCAAGAGGCATTGATATTGTCTTTTTATTCCAATGTAACCTCCAGCACTCTTCCAAGGGGCATTAAAACCGTCTTGTTAATCTACTGTGACCTCCACGTCTCTTTCACTGGGCATTGATATGGTCTTTTTATTCCACTGTAACCTCCACCACTCTTCCAAGGGGCATTGATATTGTCTTTTTATTTCACTGGGACCTTCAACACTCTTCCAAGTGGCATTGATATTTTCATTTTAATCCACTGCGACCTCCACCACTCTTCCAAGGGGCATTAAAACCGTATTGTTAAGCTACTGTGACCTCCACGTCTCTTCCAAGGTGCATTAAAACCGTCAATTTAAAACCATCAATTTAAACCACTCTGGACTCCACAGCTCTTGCAAGAGGCATTGATATTGTCTTTTTATTCCACTGTAACCTACAGCACTCTTTCAAGGGGCATTGATATTGTCTTTTTATTCCACTACGACTTCCACCACTCTCCCAAAGTGCATTAAAAACGTCTTGTTTAGCTACTGTAACGTCCATGTCTATTCCACGGGGCATTGATATTGTCTTTTTATTCCACTGTATCCTCCACCACTCTTCAAAGGGGTATTGATATTGTCTTTTTATTCCACTGCGACTTCCACCTCTCTTCTAAGGGGCATTGATATTGTCTTCTTAATCCACTGCGACCTCCACCACTCTTCCCCGAGGCATTAAAACAGTCTTGTTAAGCTACTGTGACCTCCAAGTCTCTTCCACGAGGCACTGATATTGTCTTTTTATTCCACTGCGACCTCCACCACTCTTCTAAGGGGCATTGATATTGTCTTTTTAATCCCCTGCAACCTCCACCACTCTTCCAAGGGGCATTAAAACAGTTTTGATAAGCTACTGTGACCTCCACGTCTCTTCCAAGGGGCATTAAAACCGTGTTGTTAAACCACTCTGAACTCCACAGCTATTCCAAGAAACATTGATATTGTCTTTTTATTCGACTGTAACCTCCAAAACTCTTCCAAGGGGCATTAAAACCGTCTTGTTAAGCTACTGTGACCTCCACGTCTCTTCCAAGGGGCATTAAAACCGTCAATTTAAACCACTCTGAACTCCACAGCTCTTGCAAGAGGCATTGATATTGTCTTTTTATTCCAATGTAACCTCCAGCACTCTTCCAAGGGGCATTGTTATTGTCTTTTTATTCCACTGCAACTTCCACTTCTCTTCCAAGGGGCATTAAAACCGTCTTGTTAAGCTACTGTGACCTCCACGTCTCTTTCACTGGGCATTGATATGGACTTTTTATTCCACTGTAACCTCCATCACTCTTCCAAGGGGCATTGGTATTGTCTTTTTATTCCACTGTAACCTCCATCACTCTTCCAAGGGGCATTGATATTGTCTTTTTATTCTACTGTAACCTCCACAACTCTTCCAAGGGGCATTGATATTGTCTTTTTATTCCACTGCGACCTCCACCACTCTTCCAAGGGGCATTCATATTGTCTTTTTATTCCACTGTAACCTCCACCAATCTTCCAAGGGGCATTGATATTGTCCTTTTATTCCACTGCGACCTCCACCACTCTTCTAAGGGGTATTGATATTGTCTTTTAAATCCACAATGATCTCCACCACTCTTCCAAGGAGCATTAAAACAGTCTTGTTAAGCTACTGCTACCTCCTCGTCTCTTCCAAGGGGCATTAAAACCGTCTGGTTAAACACTCTGAACTCCACGCCTCTTACAAGAGGCATTGATATTGTCTTTTTATTCGACTGTAACATCCACCACTCTTCCAAGGGGCATTGATATTGTCTTTTTAATCAACTGCGACCTCCAACACTCTTCCAAGGGGCATTAAAACCGTCTTGTGAAGCTACTGTGACATCCACGTCCCTTCCACGGGGCATTGATATTGTCTTTTTATTCCACTGCAACCTCCACCACTCTTCCAAGGGTCATTGGTATTGTCTTTTTAATCCACTGCGACCTCCACCACTCTTCCAAGGGGCATTCATATTGTCTTTTTAATCCACTGTGACCTCCACGTCTCTTCCAAGGGGCATTAAAACCGTCAATTTAAACCACTCTGTACTCCACAGCTCTTCCAAGGAGCACTGGTATTGTCTTTTTATTCCACTCTAACCTCCACCACTCTTCCAAGGGGCATTGACATTGTCTATTTTGTCCACTGCGACCTCCACCACTCTTCCAAGGGGCATTAAAACTGTCTTGTTATGCTACTGTCACGTCGACTTCTCTTCCAAGGGGCATTAAAACCATCTGGTTAAACCACTCTGAACTCCACAGCTCTTCCAAGGGGCATTTGTATTGTCTTTTATTCCACTCTAACCTCCACCACTCTTCCAAGGTGCATTGACATTGTCTTTTTATTCCACTGCGACCACCACCAATCTTTCAAGGGGCATTAAAACCATATTGTTAAGCTACAGTGACCTCAACATCTCTTCGACGGGGCATTGATATTGTCTTTTAATTCCACTGCGACCTTCAAAACTCTTCCAAGGGGCATTGATATTGTCTTTTTAATCCACTGCGAACTCCACCACTCTTCCAAAGGGCATTAAAACCGTCTTGTTATGCTACTGTGACGTCGACTTCTCTTCCAAGGGGCATTAAAACCATCTGGTTAAACCACTCTGAACTCCACAGCTCTTCCAATGGGCATTATTATTGTCTTTTTTTTCCACTGTAACCTCCACCACTCTTCCAAGGGGCATTGATATTGTCTTTTTATTCCACTGCGACCTCCACCAGTCCTCCAAGAGGCATTAAAACCATCTTGTTTAGCTACTGTGAGCTTCACGTCTCTTCCACTGGGCATTTAGATTGTCTTTTTATTCCACTGTAACCTCCACCACTCGTCCAAGGGGCATTGATATTGTCTTTTTATTCCACTGCGACCTCCACAACTCTTCCAAGGGGCATTGATAATGTCTTTTTATTCCACTGCGACCTCCACCACTCTTCCAAGGCTCATTGATATTGTCTTTTTAATCCACTGCGACCTCCACCACTCTTCCAAAGGGCATTAAAACCGTCTTGTTAAGCTATTGTGACCTCCACATCTCTACCTCGGGGCATTGATATTGTCTTTTTATTTAACTGTAACCTCCACCACTGTTCCAAGGGGCATTGATATTGTCTTTTTATTCCACTGTAACCTCCATCACTCTTCCAAGGGGCATTGATATTGTCTTTTTATTCTACTGTAACCTCCACAACTCTTCCAAGGGGCATTTATATTGTCTTTTTATTCCACTGCGACCTCCACCACTCTTCCAAGGGGCATTCATATTGTCTTTTTAATCCACTGCGAACTCCACCACTCTTCGAAGGGGCATTAAAACCGTCTTGTTATGCTACTGTGACGTCGACTTCTCTTCCAAGGGGCATTAAAACCATCTGGTTAAACCACTCTGAACTCCACAGCTCTTCCAAGGGGCATTATTTTTGTCTTTTTTTTGCACTGTAACCTCCACCACTCTTCCAAGGGGCATTGATATTGTCTTTTTATTCCACTACTACCTCCACCAGTCCTCCAAGAGGCATTAAAACCATCTTGTTAAGCTACTGTGACCTCTACGTCTCTTCCACGGGGCATTTAAATTGTCTTTTTATTACACTGTAACCTCCACCACTGTTCCAAGGGGCATTGATATTGTCTTTTTATTCCACTGTAACCTCCATCACTCTTCCAAGGGGCATTGATATTGTCTTTTTATTCAACTGTAACCTCCACAACTCTTCCAATGGGCATTGATATTGTCTTTTTAATCCACTGCGACCTCCACCACTCTTCCAATGGGCATTGATATTGTCTTTTTAATCCACTGTGACCTCCACGTCTCTTTCAACGGGCATTAAAACCGTCAATTTAAACCACTCTGTACTCCACAGCTCTTCCAAGGAACACTGGTATTGTCTTTTTATTCCACTCTAACCTCCACCACTCTTCCAAGGGGCATTGACATTGTCTATTTTTTCCACTGCGACCTCCACCACTCTTCCAAGGGGCATTAATACCATCTTGATAAGCTACAGTGACCTCCACAACTCTTCTATGGGGCATTGATATTGCCTTTTTATTCCACTGTACCCTCCACCACTCTTCCAAGGGGCATTGATTTTGTTTTTTTATCCCACTGCGACCTCTACCACTCTTCCAATGTGCATTGATATTGTCTTTTTAATCCACTGCAACCTCCACCACGCTTCCAAGGGGCATTAAAGCCATCTTGTTAAGCTACTGTGACCTCCATGTCTCTTCCACAGGGCATTGATATTGTCTTTTTATTCCACTGGAACCTCCAACACTCTTCCAAGGTGCATTGATATTGTCTTTTTATCCCACTGAGACTTCAGCGACTCCTTCAAGGAGCATTGACATTGTCTTTTTAATGCACTTCGACCTCCACCACTCTTCCAAGGGGCATTAAAACAGTCTTGTTAAGCTACTGTGACCTCCACGTCTCTTCCAAGGGGCATTAAAAGCGTCAACTTAAACGACTCTCATCTCCACAGCTCTTGCAAGGGGCTTTGATATTGTTTTTTATTCCACTGTAACCTCCAGCACTTTTCCAAGAGGCATTGATATTGTCTTTTTATTGAACTGCGACCTCCACCACTCTTCCAAGCTGCATTCATATTGTCTTTTTAATCCACTGCGAACTCCACCACTCTTCGAAGGGGCATTAAAACCGTCTTGTTATGCTACTGTGACGTCGACTTCTCTTCCAAGGGGCATTAAAACCATCTGGTTAAACCACTCTGAACTCCACAGCTCTTCCAAGGGGCATTATTATTGTCTTTTTTTTGCACTGTAACCTCCACCACTCTTCCAAGGGGCATTGATATTGTCTTTTTATTCCACTGCGACCTCCACCAGTCCTCCAAGAGGCATTAAAACCATCTTGTTAAGCTACTGTGACCTCCACGTCTCTTCCACGGGGCATTTAAATTGTCTTTTTATTACACTGTAACCTCCACCACTCGTCCAAGGGGCATTGATATTGTCTTTTTATTCCACTGCGGCCTCCACCACTCTTCCAAGGGGCATTGATAATGTCTTTTTATTCCACTGCGACCTCCACCACTCTTCCAAGGCTCATTGATATTGTCTTTTTAATTCACTGCGACCTCCACCACTCTTCCAAGGGCATTAAAACCGTCTAGTTAAGCTATTGTGACTTCCACATCTCTACCACGGGGCATTGATATTGTCTTTTTATTTAACTGTAACCTCCACCACTGTTCCAAGGGGCATTGGTATTGTCTTTTTATTCCACTGTAACCTCCATCACTCTTCCAAGGGGCATTGATATTGTCTTTTTATTCAACTGTAACCTCCACAACTCTTCCAAGGGGCATTGATATTGTCTTTTTATTCCACTGCGACCTCCACCACTCTTCCAAGGAGCATTCATATTGTCTTTTTATTCCACTGTAACCTCCACCAATCTTCCAAGGGGCATTGATATTGTCTTTTTATTCCACTGCGACCTCCACCACTCTTCTAAGGGGTATTGATATTGTCTTTTAAATCCACAATGATCTCCACCACTCTTCCAAGGAGCATTAAAACAGTCTTGTTAAGCTACTGCTACCTCCTCGTCTCTTCCAAGGGGCATTAAAACCGTCTGGTTAAACACTCTGAACTCCACGCCTCTTACAAGAGGCATTGATATTGTCTTTTTATTCGACTGTAACATCCACCACTCTTCCAAGGGGCATTGATATTGTCTTTTTAATCAACTGCGACCTCCAACACTCTTCCAAGGGGCATTAAAACCGTCTTGTGAAGCTACTGTGACATCCACGTCCCTTCCACGGGGCATTGATATTGTCTTTTTATTCCACTGCAACCTCCACCACTCTTCCAAGGGTCATTGGTATTGTCTTTTTAATCCACTGCGACCTCCACCACTCTTCCAAGGGGCATTGATATTGTCTTTTTAATCCACTGTGACCTCCACGTCTCTTCCAAGGGGCATTAAAACCGTCAATTTAAACCACTCTGTACTCCACAGCTCTTCCAAGGAGCACTGGTATTGTCTTTTTATTCCACTCTAACCTCCACCACTCTTCCAAGGGGCATTGACATTGTCTATTTTGTCCACTGCGACCTCCACCTCTCTTCCAAGGGGCATTAAAACTGTCTTGTTATGCTACTGTCACGTCGACTTCTCTTCCAAGGGGCATTAAAACCATCTGGTTAAACCACTCTGAACTCCACAGCTCTTCCAATGGGCATTATTATTGTCTTTTTTTTCCACTGTAACCTCCACCACTCTTCCAAGGGGCATTGATATTGTCTTTTTATTCCACTGCGACCTCCACCAGTCCTCCAAGAGGCATTAAAACCATCTTGTTTAGCTACTGTGACCTCCACGTCTCTTCCACTGGGCATTTAAATTGTCTTTTTATTCCACTGTAACCTCCACCAGTCGTCCAAGGGGCATTGATATTGTCTTTTTATTCCACTGCGACCTCCACGACTCTTCCAAGGGGCATTGATAATGTCTTTTTATTCCACTGTGACCTCCACCACTCTTCCAAGGCTCATTGATATTGTCTTTTTAATCCACTGCGACCTCCACCACTCTTCCAAAGGGCATTAAAACCGTCTTGTTAAGCTATTGTGACCTCCACATCTCTACCTCGGGGCATTGATATTGTCTTTTTATTTAACTGTAACCTCCACCACTGTTCCAAGGGGCATTGATATTGTCTTTTTATTCCACTGTAACCTCCATCACTCTTCCAAGGGGCATTGATATTGTCTTTTTATTCTACTGTAACCTCCACAACTCTTCCAAGGGGCATTGATATTGTCTTTTTATTCCACTGCGACCTCCACCACTCTTCCAAGGGGCATTCATATTGTCTTTTTAATCCACTGCGAACTCCACCACTCTTCGAAGGGGCATTAAAACCGTCTTGTTATGCTACTGTGACGTCGACTTCTCTTCCAAGGGGCATTAAAACCATCTGGTTAAACCACTCTGAACTCCACAGCTCTTCCAAGGGGCATTATTATTGTCTTTTTTTTGCACTGTAACCTCCACCACTCTTCCAAGGGGCATTGATATTGTCTTTTTATTCCACTGCGACCTCCACCAGTCCTCCAAGAGGCATTAAAACCATCTTGTTAAGCTACTGTGACCTCTACGTCTCTTCCACGGGGCATTTAAATTGTCTTTTTATTACACTGTAACCTCCATCACTCGTCCAAGGGGCATTGATATTGTCTTTTTATTCAACTGCGACCTCCACCACTCTTCCAAGGGGCATTGATAATGTCTTTTTATTCCACTGCGACCTCCACCACTCTTCCAAGGCTCATTGATATTGTCTTTTTAATTCACTGCGACCTCCACCACTCTTCCAAGGGCATTAAAACCGTCTAGTTAAGCTATTGTGACTTCCACATCTCTACCACGGGGCATTGATATTGTCTTTTTATTTAACTGTAACCTCCACCACTGTTCCAAGGGGCATTGATATTGTCTTTTTATTCCACTGTAACCTCCATCACTCTTCCAAGGGGCATTGATATTGTCTTTTTATTCAACTGTAACCTCCACAACTCTTCCAATGGGCATTGATATTGTCTTTTTAATCCACTGCGACCTCCACCACTCTTCCAATGGGCATTGATATTGTCTTTTTAATCCACTGTGACCTCCACGTCTCTTTCAACGGGCATTAAAACCGTCAATTTAAACCACTCTGTACTCCACAGCTCTTCCAAGGAACACTGGTATTGTCTTTTTATTCCACTCTAACCTCCACCACTCTTCCAAGGGGCATTGACATTGTCTATTTTTTCCACTGCGACCTCCACCACTCTTCCAAGGGGCATTAAGACCATCTTGATAAGCTACAGTGACCTCCACAACTCTTCTATGGGGCATTGATATTGCCTTTTTATTCCACTGTACCCTCCACCACTCTTCCAAGGGGCATTGATTTTGTTTTTTTATCCCACTGCGACCTCTACCACTCTTCCAATGTGCATTGATATTGTCTTTTTAATCCACTGCAACCTCCACCACTCTTCCAAGGGGCATTAAAGCCGTCTTGTTAAGCTACTGGGACCTCCATGTCTCTTCCACAGGGCATTGATATTGTCTTTTTATTCCAATGGAACCTCCAACACTCTTCCAAGGTGCATTGATATTGTCTTTTTATCCCACTGAGACTTCAGCGACTCCTTCAAGGAGCATTGACATTGTCTTTTTAATGCACTTCGACCTCCACCACTCTTCCAAGGGGCATTAAAACAGTCTTGTTAAGCTACTGTGACCTCCACGTCTCTTCCAAGGGGCATTAAAAGCGTCAACTTAAACGACTCTCATCTCCACAGCTCTTGCAAGGGGCTTTGATATTGTTTTTTATTCCACTGTAACCTCCAGCACTTTTCCAAGAGGCATTGATATTGTCTTTTTATTCCACTGCGACCTCCACCACTCTTCCAAGGGGCATTCATATTGTCTTTTTAATCCACTGCGAACTCCACCACTCTTCGAAGGGGCATTGAAACCGTCTTGTTATGCTACTGTGACGTCGACTTCTCTTCCAAGGGGCATTAAAACCATCTGGTTAAACCACTCTGAACTCCACAGCTCTTCCAAGGGGCATTATTATTGTCTTTTTTTTGCACTGTAACCTCCACCACTCTTCCAAGGGGCATTGATATTGTCTTTTTATTCCACTGCGACCTCCACCAGTCCTCCAAGAGGCATTAAAACCATCTTGTTAAGCTACTGTGACCTCCACGTCTCTTCCACGGGGCATTTAAATTGTCTTTTTATTACACTGTAACCTCCACCACTCGTCCAAGGGGCATTGATATTGTCTTTTTATTCCACTGCGACCTCCACCACTCTTCCAAGGGGCATTGATAATGTCTTTTTATTCCACTGCGACCTCCACCACTCTTCCAAGGCTCATTGATATTGTCTTTTTAATTCACTGCGACCTCCACCACTCTTCCAAGGGCATTAAAACCGTCTAGTTAAGCTATTGTGACTTCCACATCTCTACCACGGGGCATTGATATTGTCTTTTTATTTAACTGTAACCTCCACCACTGTTCCAAGGGGCATTGGTATTGTCATTTTATTCCACTGTAACCTCCATCACTCTTCCAAGGGGCATTGATATTGTCTTTTTAATCAACTGTAACCTCCACAACTCTTCCAATGGGCATTGATATTGTCTTTTTAATCTACTGCGACCTCCACCACTCTTCCAATGGGCATTGATATTGTCTTTTTAATCCACTGTGACCTCCACGTCTCTTTCAACGGGCATTAAAACCGTCAATTTAAACCACTCTGTACTCCACAGCTCTTCCAAGGAGCACTGGTATTGTCTTTTTATTCCACTCTAACCTCCACCACTCTTCCAAGGGGCATTGACATTGTCTATTTTTTCCACTGCGACCTCCACCACTCTTCCAAGGGGCATTAAGACCATCTTGATAAGCTACAGTGACCTCCACAACTCTTCTATGGGGCATTGATATTGCCTTTTTATTCCACTGTACCCTCCACCACTCTTCCAAGGGGCATTGATTTTGTTTTTTTATCCACTGCGACCTCTACCACTCTTCCAATGTGCATTGATATTGTCTTTTTAATCCACTGCAACCTCCACCACTCTTCCAAGGGGCATTAAAGCCGTCTTGTTAAGCTACTGTGACCTCCATGTCTCTGCCACAGGGCATTGATATTGTCTTTTTATTCCACTGGAACCTCCAACACTCTTCCAAGGTGCATTGATATTGTCTTTTTATCCCACTGAGACTTCAGCGACTCCTTCAAGGAGCATTGACATTGTCTTTTTAATGCACTTCGACCTCCACCACTCTTCCAAGGGGCATTAAAACAGTCTTGTTAAGCTACTGTGACCTCCACGTCTCTTCCAAGGGGCATTAAAAGCGTCAACTTAAACGACTCTCATCTCCACAGCTCTTGCAAGGGGCTTTGATATTGTTTTTTATTCCACTGTAACCTCCAGCACTTTTCCAAGAGGCATTGATATTGTCTTTTTATTCCACTGCGACCTCCACCACTCTTCCAAGGGGCATTCATATTGTCTTTTTAATCCACTGCGAACTCCACCACTCTTCGAAGGGGCATTGAAACCGTCTTGTTATGCTACTGTGACGTCGACTTCTCTTCCAAGGGGCATTAAAACCATCTGGTTAAACCACTCTGAACTCCACAGCTCTTCCAAGGGGCATTATTATTGTCTTTTTTTTGCACTGTAACCTCCACCACTCTTCCAAGGGGCATTGATATTGTCTTTTTATTCCACTGCGACCTCCACCAGTCCTCCAAGAGGCATTAAAACCATCTTGTTAAGCTACTGTGACCTCCACGTCTCTTCCACGGGGCATTTAAATTGTCTTTTTATTACACTGTAACCTCCACCACTCGTCCAAGGGGCATTGATATTGTCTTTTTATTCCACTGCGACCTCCACCACTCTTCCAAGGGGCATTGATAATGTCTTTTTATTCCACTGCGACCTCCACCACTCTTCCAAGGCTCATTGATATTGTCTTTTTAATTCACTGCGACCTCCACCACTCTTCCAAGGGCATTAAAACCGTCTAGTTAAGCTATTGTGACTTCCACATCTCTACCACGGGGCATTGATATTGTCTTTTTATTTAACTGTAACCTCCACCACTGTTCCAAGGGGCATTGGTATTGTCATTTTATTCCACTGTAACCTCCATCACTCTTCCAAGGGGCATTGATATTGTCTTTTTAATCAACTGTAACCTCCACAACTCTTCCAATGGGCATTGATATTGTCTTTTTAATCTACTGCGACCTCCACCACTCTTCCAATGGGCATTGATATTGTCTTTTTAATCCACTGTGACCTCCACGTCTCTTTCAACGGGCATTAAAACCGTCAATTTAAACCACTCTGTACTCCACAGCTCTTCCAAGGAGCACTGGTATTGTCTTTTTATTCCACTCTAACCTCCACCACTCTTCCAAGGGGCATTGACATTGTCTATTTTTTCCACTGCGACCTCCACCACTCTTCCAAGGGGCATTAAGACCATCTTGATAAGCTACAGTGACCTCCACAACTCTTCTATGGGGCATTGATATTGCCTTTTTATTCCACTGTACCCTCCACCACTCTTCCAAGGGGCATTGATTTTGTTTTTTTATCCACTGCGACCTCTACCACTCTTCCAATGTGCATTGATATTGTCTTTTTAATCCACTGCAACCTCCACCACTCTTCCAAGGGGCATTAAAGCCGTCTTGTTAAGCTACTGTGACCTCCATGTCTCTGCCACAGGGCATTGATATTGTCTTTTTATTCCACTGGAACCTCCAACACTCTTCCAAGGTGCATTGATATTGTCTTTTTATCCCACTGAGACTTCAGCGACTCCTTCAAGGAGCATTGACATTGTCTTTTTAATGCACTTCGACCTCCACCACTCTTCCAAGGGGCATTAAAACAGTCTTGTTAAGCTACTGTGACCTCCACGTCTCTTCCAAGGGGCATTAAAAGCGTCAACTTAAACGACTCTCATCTCCACAGCTCTTGCAAGGGGCTTTGATATTGTTTTTTATTCCACTGTAACCTCCAGCACTTTTCCAAGAGGCATTGATATTGTCTTTTTATTCCACTGCGACTTTCACCTCTCTTCCAAGGGACATTAAAACCGTCTTGTTAAGCTACTGTGACTTCCGCGTCTCTTTCACGGGGCATTGATATTGTCTTTTTATTACACTGTAAACTCCACCACTCTTCCAAGGGGCATTGATATTGTCTTTTTATTCCACTGCCACCTCCACCACTCTTCCAAGGGGCATTGATATTGTATTTTTAATCCACTGCGACCTCCACCACTTTTCCAAGGGGCATTAAAAACGTCTTTTTAAGCTACTGTGACCTCCACGTCACTTCCAATGGGCATTAAAACCGTGTAGTTTAACTACTCTCAACTCCACTGCTCTTCCAAGGGGCATTGATATTGACTTTTTAATCCACTGTTACCTCCACCACTCTTCCAAGGGGCATTGATATTGTTTTTTTATTGCACTGCGACCTCCACTACTCTTCCAAGGGGCATTGATATTGTCTTTTTATTCCACTGCGACCTCCATCACTCTTCTAAGGGGCATTTATATTGTCTTTCTAATCAACTGCGACCTCCACCACTCTTCCAAGGGCCATTAAAACCGTGTTGTTACGCTACTTTGACCTCCATGTCAATTCCACGGGGCATTAAAAAAGTCAATTTAAACCACTCTGAACTCCACAGCTCTTCCAAGGGGCATTGGTATTGTCTTTTTATTCCACTTTAACCTCCACCACTCTTCCAAGGGGCATTAAAACTGTCTTGTTAAGCTGCTGTAACCTCCATGTCCATTCCACGGGGCATTGATTTTGTCATTTTATTCCAATGTAACCTCCCCCACTCTTCTAAGGGGCAGTGATATTGTCTTTTTAAACCACTGTGACCTCCACCACTCTTCCAAGAGGCATTAAAAACATCTTATTAAGCTACTATGACCTCCACGTCTCTTCCAAGGCTCTTTAAAACCGTCTTGTTAAGCTACTGTGACCTCCTCGTCTCTTCCAAGGGGTATTAAAACCGTCAATTTAAACCACTCTGTACTCCACAGCTCTTGCAAGAGGCATTGATATTGTCGTTTTATTCCACTGTAACCTCCACCACTCTTCCAAGGGGCATTGATTTTGTCTTTTTAATCCACTGCGACCTCCATCACTCTTCCAAGAAGCATTAAAACCGTTTTGTTTAGCTACTGTGACCTCCACGTCTATTCCACGGTGCCTTAAAACCTTCTGGTTAAAACCCTGTGAACTCCACATCTCTTCCAAGGGGCATTGATATTGTCTTTTTATTGTTCTGTAAACTCCACCAATCTTCCAAGGGGCATTGATATTGTCTTTTTATTTTACTGCGACCTCCATCACTCTTCCAAGGGTCATTGATATTGTCTTTTCATTCCACTGTAACCTCCACCACTCTTCCAAGGGGCATTGATATTGTCTTTTTATTCCAATGCGACCTCCACATCTCTTCCAAGGGGAATTGATATTGTCTTTTTATTCCACTGTGACCTCCTCCACTCTTCTAAGGGGCATTGATATTGTCTTTTTAATCCACTGCGACCTCCACCACTCTTCCACGGGGCATTAAAACAGTCTTGATAAGCTACTGTGACCTCCTCGTCTCTTCCAAGGGGCATTAAACCGCCTGGTTAAACCACTCTGTACTCCACAGCTCTTCCAAGAGGCATTGATATTGTCTTTTTATTCTACTGTAACCTCCACCACTCTTCCAAGGGGCATTGATATTGTCTCTGTTTTCCACTGCGACCTCCACCACTCTTCCAAGGGGCATTGATATTGTCATTTTATTCCACTGCGACCTCCACGTCTCTTCCACAGGGCACTGTTATTGTCTTTTTATTCCACTGAGACCTCCACCACTCTGCCAAGGGGCATTATAACCGTCTTGTTTAGCTACTGTGACCTCCACGTCTTTTCCACAGGGCATTGTTATTGTCTTTTTATTCCACTGCGACCTCCATCACTCTGCCAAGGGGCATTAAAACAGTCTTGTTAACCTATTGTGACCTCCACGTCTCTTTCACAGGGCATTGTTATTGTCTTTTTATTCCAGTGCGACCTTCACCACACTTCCAAGGGGCATTGATATTGTCTTTTTATTCCACTGCGACCTCCACCACCCTTCCAAGGTTCATTGATATTGTCTTTTTAATCCACTGCGACCTCCACCACTCTTCCAAGGGGCACTAAAACCATTTGGTTAAACCACTCTGTACTCCACGGCTCTTCGAAAGGGCATTAAAACCTTCTAGTTAAACCGCTCTGAGCTCCACAGCTCTTCCAAGGGGCATTGACAATGTCTTTTTATTCCATTGTAACCTTCTGCACTCTTCCAAGTGCATGGATATTGTCTTTTTATTCCTCTGCGACGTCCACGACTCTTCCAAGGGGCATTAAAACCGTCTTGGTAAGCTACTGTGAACTCCAAGTTTCTTACACAGAGCATTGATATTGTCTTTTTATTCCATTGTAACCTCCACCACTCTTCCAAAGGGCATTGATATTGTCTTTTATTCCACTGTAACCTCCACCAGTGTTCTAAGGGGCATTAAAACTGTCTTGTTAAGCTACTGTGACCTCCACGTCTCTTCCACAGGGCATTGTTATTGTCTTTTTATTCCACTGCGACCTCCACCACTCTTCCAAGAGGCATTGATATTGTCTTTTTATTCCACTGCGACCTCCACCACTCTTCCAAGGTTCATTGATATTGTCTTTTTAATCCACTACGACCTCCACCACTCTTTCAAGGGGCATTAAAACCGTCTTTTTAAGCTACTGTGACCACCATGTCTCTTCCAAGGGGCACTAAAACCGTTTGGTTAAACCACTCTGTACTCCACAGCTCTTCAAAGGGGCATTGATATTGTCTTTTTATTTCACTGTAACTTCAACCACTCCTTCAAGGGGCATTGATATTGTATTTTTATTCCACTGTGACCTCCACCACTCTTCCAAGGGGCATTAAAACCGTCTTGTTAAGCTACTGTGACCTCCAAGTCTCTTCCAAGGGGCATTAAAACCGTCTGGTTAAACTGCTCTGAGCTCCACAGCTTTTCCAAGGGGCATTGACAATGTCTTTTTATTCCATTGTAATCTTCTGCACTCTTCCAAGTGTATTGATATTGTCTTTTACTCCAATGCGACGTCCACGACTCTTCCAAGGGGCATTAAAACCGTCTTGTTAAGCTACTGTGACCTCCAAGTTTCTTACCCAGGGCATTGATATTGTCTTTTTATTTCACTGTAACCTCCACCACTCTTCCAAGGGGCATTGATATTGTCTTTTAAATCCACTGCGACCTCCATCACTCTTCCAAGAAGCATTGAAACCGTCTTGTTAAGCTACTGTGATCTCCATGTCTATTCCACGGTGCATTAAAACTTTCTGGTTAAACTACTGTGAACTCCACAGCTCTTCCAAGGGGCATTGATATTGTCTTTTTGTCCCACTGTGACCTCAACGTCTCTTCCAAGGGGCATTGATATTGTCTTTTTATTTAATTTGAACCTCCACCACTCTTCCAAGGGGCATTGATATTGTCTTTTTATTCCACTGTGACCTCCACCATTCTTCCAAGGGACATTGATATTGTATTTTTATTCCACTGTAACCTCCACCACTCTTCCAAGGGGCATTGATATTGTCTTTTTATTCCACTGTAACCTCCACCACTCTAACAAAGGGACATTGATATTGTCTTTTTACTCCACTGCGACCTCTATCACTCCTCCAAGGGGCTTTAAAACAGTCTTGATAAGCTTCTGTGACCTTCACGTCTCTTCCAAGGGGCATTAAACCGCATGGTTAATCCACTCTGAACTCCACAGCTCTTCCAAGAGGCATTAATATTGTCTTTTTTTTCAACTGTAACCTCCACCACTCTTCCAAGGGGCATTGATATTGTATTTTTTTTCCACTGCGACCTCCACCACTCTTACAAGGGGATTTGATAGTCTTTTTAATCCACTGCGACCTCCACCACTCTTCCAAGGGTCATTAAAACCGTCTTGTTAAGCTACTGTGACCTCCACGTCCCTTCCACGGGGCATTGATATTGTCTTTTTATTCCACTGCGACCTCCACCACTCTTCCAAGGTGCATTGATATTGTCTATTTATTCCACTATGACCTTCACCCCTCTTCCAAGGAACATTGATATTGTCTTTTTTTTCCACTGTAACCTCCACCACTCTTCTAAGGGGCATTGATATTTTCTTTTTATTCCACTACGACCTCCACCACTCTTCCAAGGGGCATCAATAATGTCTTTTTAATCCACTGCGACCTCCACCACTCTTCAAAGGGGCATTAAAACCGTCTTGTTAAGCTACTGTGACCTCCATGTCTCTTCCAACGGGCATTAAAACCGTCAATTTAAACGACTCTGAACTCCACAGCTCTTGCAAAAGGCATTGATATTGTCTTTTTATTCCACTGTAACCTCCACCACTCTTCCAAGGGACATTGATTTTGTCTTTTTAATCTACTGCGACCTCCATCTCTCTTCCAAGAAGCATTAAAACCATCTTGTTTAGCTACTGTGTCCTCCACGTCTATTCCACTGTGCCTTAAAACCTTCTGGTTAAACCACTGTGAACTCCTCAGCTCTTCCAAGGGGCATGGATATTGTCTTTTTATTCCAATTTAACCTCCACCACTCATCCTAGGGGCATTGATATTGTCTTTTTATTTTACTACACCTCCACCACTCTTCCAAGGGGCATTAATATTGTCTTTTAATTCCACTGCGACCTCCACGTCTCTTCCAAGGGTCATTGATATTGTCTTTTTATTCCAGTGTAACCTCCACTACTCTTCCAAGGGGCATTGATATTGTTTTTTAATTCCACTGTAACCTCCACCACTCTTCCAAGGGGCATTGATTTTGTCTTTTTAATGCACTGCGACCTCCATCACTCTTCCAAGAATCATTAAAACCGTCTTGTTTAGCTACTGTGACCTCCACGTCTATTCCACGGTGCCTTAAAACCTTCTGGTTAAACCACTGTGAACTCCTCAGCTCTTCCAAGGGGCATGGATATTGTCTTTTTATTCCACTGTAACCTCCACCACTCAATCTAGGGGCATTGATATTGTCTTTTTATTTTACTGCGACCTCCACCACTCTTCCAAGGGGCATTAATATTGTCTTTTTATTCCACTGCGACCTCCACCACTCTTCCAAGGGTCATTGATATTGTCTTTTTATTCCACTGTAACCTCCAATACTCTTCCAAGGGGCATTGATATTGTCTTTTTATTCCACTGTGACCTCCACCTCTCTGCCAAGGGGCATTAGAACCATCTTGTTAAGGTACTGTGTCCTCCAACTCTCTTCCACGAGGCATTGATATTGTCTTTTTATTCCAGTGCGACCTCCACATCTCTTCCAAGTCGAATTGATATTGTCTTTTTATTCCACTGCGACCTCCACCACTCTACTAAGGGGCATTGATATTGTCTTTTTAATCCACTGTGACCTCCACGTCTCTTCCAAGGGCATTAAACCGTCTTGTTAAACCACTCTGTACTCCACAGCTCTTCCAAGAGGCATTGATATTGTCTTTTTATTCGACTGTAACCTCCAACACTCTTCCAAGGACATTGATATTGTCTCTGTTTTCCACTGCGAACTCCACCACTCTTCCAATGGGCATTAAAACCGTCTTGTTATGCTACTGTGACCTCCACGTCCCTTCCACGGGGCATTGATATTGTCTTTTTATTCCACTGCGACCTCCAAGTCTCTTCCACAGGGCATTGTTATTGTCTTTTTATTACACTGCGACCTCCACCACTCTGCCAAGGCGCATTAAAACCGTCTTGTTTAGCTACTGTGACCTACACGTCTTTTCCACAGGGCATTGTAATTGTCTTTTTATTCCACTGCGACCTCAACCACTCTGCCAAGGGGCATTAAAACAGTCTTGTTAACCTACTGTGACCTTCACGTCTCTTTCACAGGGCATTGTTATTGTCTTTTTATTCCACTGCGACCTCCACCACTCTTCCAATTGGCATTAAAACTGTCTTGTTAAGCTACTGTGACCTCCATGTCTCTTCCAAGGGGCATTGACAATGTCTTTTTATTCCATTGTAACCTTCTGCACTCTTCCAAGTGCATTGATATTGTCTTTTTATTCCTCTGCGATGTCAACGACTCTTCCAAGGGGCATTAAAACCGTCTTGTTAAGCTGCTGTGACCTCCAAGTTTCTTACACAGGGCATTGATATTGTCTTTTTATTCCACTGTAACCTCCACCACTCTTCCAAGGGGCATTGATATTGTCTTTTATTCCACTGTAACCTCCACCACTGTTCTAAGGGGCATTAAAACCGTCTTGTTAAGCTACTGTGACCTCCACGTCTTTTCCACAGGGCATTGTTATTGTCTGTTTATTCCACTGCGATCTCCTCCACTCTGCCGAGGGCATTAACACCGTCTTGTTAAGCTACTGTGATGTCCACATCTCTTCCACGGGGCATTGATATTGTGTTTTTATTCCACTGTAACCTCCACCACTCTTCCAAGGGGCATTGATATTGTATTTTTATTCCACTACGACCTCCACCACTCTACCAAGGTTCATAGATGTTGTCTTTTTAATCCACTTCGACCTCCACCACTCTTCCAAGGGGCATTAAAACAGTCTTGTTAAGCTACTGTGAAATCCACGTCTCTTCCAAGGGGCACTAAAACCGTTTGGTTAAACCACTCTGTACTCCACAGCTCTTCCAAGGGGCATTGATATTGTCTTTTTATTTCACTGTAACTTCCACCACTCTTTCAAGGGGCATTGATATTGTGTTTTTATTCCACTGTAACCTCCACCACTCTTCCAAGGGGCATTGATATTGTCTTTTTATTCCACTGTAACCTCCACCACTCTTCCAAGGGGCATTGATATTGTCTTTTTATTCCACTGCGACCTCCACCACTCTTCCAAGGTTCATTGATATCGTCTTTTTAATCCACTGCGACCTCCACCACTCTTCCAAGGGGCATTAAAACCGACTTGTTAAGCTACTGTTAAATCCACGTCTCTTCCAAGGGGCACTCAAACCGTTTGGTTAAGCCACTCTGTACTCCACAGCTCTTCCAAGGGGCATTGATATTGTCTTTTTATTTCACTGTAACTTCCACCACTCTTTCAAGGGGCATTGATATAGTATTTTTATTCCACTGTGACCTCCACCTCTCTTCCAAGGGGCATTAAAACCATCTTGTTAAGCTACTGTGACCTCCAAGTCTCTTCCAAGGGGCATTAAAACCGTCTGGTTAAACCGCTCTGAGCACCACAGCACTTCCAAGGGGCATTTACAATGTCTTTTTATTCCATTGTAACGTTCTGCACTCTTCCAAGTGCTTTGATATTGTCTTTTTATTCCTCTGCTACGTCCACGACTCTTCCATGGGGCATTAAAACCGTCTTGTTAAGCTACTGTGACCTCCAAGTTTCTTACACAGGGCATTGATATTGTCTTTTTATTCCACTGTAACCTCCACCACTCTTCCAAGGGGCATTGATATTGTCTTTTTATTCCACTGCGACCTCCACCACTCTGCCAAGCGGCATTAAAACCGTCTTGTTAAGCTACTGTGATGTCCACGTCTCTTCCAAGAGGCATTGATATTGTCTTTTTATTCCACTGCAACCTCCACCACTCTTCCAGGGTTCATTGATATTGTCTTTTTAATCCACTGCGACATCCACCACTCTTCCAAGGGGCATTAAAACCGTCTTGTTAAGCTACTGTAACCTCCACGTCTCTTCCAAGGGGCACGAAAACCGTTTGGTTAAACGACTCTTTACTCCACAGTTCTTCCAAGGGGCATTGATACAGTCTTTTTATTTCACTATAACTTCCACCACTCCTTCAAGGGGCATTGATATTGTATTTTTATTCCTCTGTGACCTCCACCACTCTTCCAAGGGGCATTAAAACAGTCTTGTTAAGCTACTGTGACCTCCACGTCTCTTCCAAGGGGCACTAAAACCGTTTGGTTAAACCACAATGTACTCCACAGCTCTTCCAAGGGGCATTGATATTGTCTTTTTATTTCACTGTAATTTCCACCACTCTTTCAAGGGGCATTGATATTGTCTTTTTATTCCACTGTAACCTCCACCACTCTTCCAAGGGGCATTGATATTGTCTTTTTATTCCACTGCGACCTCCACCACTCTTCCAAGGTTCATTGATATTGTCTTTTTAATCCACTGCGACCTCCACCACTCTTCCAAGGGGCACTAAAACCGTCTTGTTAAGCTATTGTGAAATCCACGTCTCTTCCAAGGGGCACTCAAACCGTTTGGTTAAGCCACTCTGTACTCCACAGCTCTTCCAAGGGGCATTGATATTATCTTTTTATTTCACTGTAACTTCCACCACTCTTTCAAGGGGCATTGATATAGTATTTTTATTCCACTGTGACCCCCACCTCTCTTCCAAGGGGCATTAAAACCGTCTTGTTAAGCTACTGTGACCTCCAAGTCTCTTCCAAAGGGCATTAAAACCGTCTGGTTAAACCGCTCTGAGCACCACAGCACTTCCAAGGGGCATTTACAATGTCTTTTTATTCCATTGTAACGTTCTGCACTCTTCCAAGTGCTTTGATATTGTCTTTTTATTCCTCTGCGACGTCCACGACTCTTCCATGGGGCATTAAAACCGTCTTGTTAAGCTACTGTGACCTCCAAGTTTCTTACACAGGGCATTGATATTGTCTTTTTATTCCACTGTAACCTCCACCCCTCTTCCAAGGGGCATTGATATTGTCTTTTTAATCCACTGCGACCTCCCTCACTCTTCCAAGAAGCATTGAAACTGTCTTGTTAAGCTACTGTGACCTCCATGTCTCTTCCACAGGGCATTGTTATTGTCTTTTTATTCCACTGCGACCTCCACCACTCTGCCAAGCGGCATTAAAACCGTCTTGTTAAGCTACTGTGATGTCCACGTCTCTTCCAAGAGGCATTGATATTGTCTTTTTATTCCACTGCAACCTCCACCACTCTTCCAAGGTTCATTGATATTGTCTTTTTAATCCACTGCGACATCCACCACTCTTCCAAGGGGCATTAAAACCGTCTTGTTAAGCTACTGTAACCTCCACGTCTCTTCCAAGGGGCACGAAAACCGTTTGGTTAAACGACTCTTTACTCCACAGCTCTTCCAAGGGGCATTGATATTGTCTTTTTATTTCACTATAACTTCCACCACTCCTTCAAGGGGCATTGATATTGTATTTTTATTCCTCTGTGACCTCCACCACTCTTCCAAGGGGCATTTAAACAGTCTTGTTAAGCTACTGTGACCTCCACGTCTCTTCCAAGGGGCACTAAAACCGTTTGGTTAAACCACAATGTACTCCACAGCTCTTCCAAGGGGCATTGATATTGCCTTTTTATTTCACTGTAACTTCCACCACTCTTTCAAAGGGCATTGATATTGTATTTTTATTCCACTGTGACCTCCACCACTCTTCCAAGGGGCATTAAAACCGTCTTGTAAAGCTACTGTGACCTCCAAGTCTCTTCCAAGGGGAATTAAAACCGTCTGGTTAAACCGCTCTGAGCTCCACAGCACTTCCAAGGGGCATTTACAATGTATTTTTATTCCATTGTAACCTTCTGCTCTCTTCCAAGTGCATTGATATTGTCTTTTTATTCCTCTGCGACGTCCACTACTCTTCCAATGGGCATTAAAACCGTCTTGTTAAGCTACTGTGACCTCCAAGTTTCTTACACAGGGCATTGATATTGTCTTTTTATTCCACTGTAACATCCATCATTCTTCCAAGGGTCATTGATATTGTCTTTTTAATCCACTGCGACCTCCACCACTCTTCCAAGGTTCATTGAAATTGTCTTTTTAATCCACTGCGACCTCCACCACTCTTCTAAGGGGCATTCAAACCGTCTTGTTAAGCTACTGTGACCTCCACGTCTCTTCCAAGGGGCACGAAAACCGTTTGGTTAAACCCCTCTGTACTCCACAGCTCTTCCAAGGGGCATTGATATTGTCTTTTTATTTCACTGTAACTTCCACCACTCCTTCAAAGGGCATTGATATTGTATTTTTATTCCACTGTGACCTCCACCACTCTTCCAAGGGGCATTAAAACAGTCTTGTTAATCTACTGTGACTTCCAAGTCTCTTTCAAGAAGCATTGAAACCGTCTTGTTAAGCTACTGTGACCTCCACGTCTCTTCCACAGGGCATTGTTATTGTCTTTTTATTCCACTGCGACCTCCACCACTCTGCCAAGCGGCATTAAAACCATCTTGTTAAGCTACTGTGATGTCCACGTCTCTTCCACGGGGCATTGATATTGTCTTTTTATTCCACTGTAACCTCCACCACTCTTCCAAGAGGCATTGATATTGTCTTTTTATTCCACTGCGACCTCCACCACTCTTCCAAGGTTCATTGAAATTGTCTTTTTAATCCACTGCGACCTCCACCACTCTTCTAAGGGTCATTAAAACCGTCTTGTTAAGCTACTGCGACCTCCACGTCTCTTCCAAGGGGCACGAAAACCGTTTGGTTAAACCACTCTGTACTCCACAGCTCTTCCAAGGGGCATTGATAATGTCTTTTTATTTCACTGTAACTTCCACCACTCCTTCAAGGGGCATTGATATTGTATTTTTATTCCACTGTGACCTCCACCACTCTTCCAAGGGGCATTAAAACAGTCTTGTTAATCTACTGTGACCTCCAAGTCTCTTCCAAGGGGCATTAAAACCGTCTGGTTAAACCGCTCTGAGCTCCAAAGCACTTCCAAGGGGCATTGACAATGTCTTTTTATTCCATTGTAACCTTCTGCACTCTACCAAGTGCATTGATATTGTCTTTTTACTCCTCTGCGACATCCACGACTCTTCCAAGGGGCATTAAAACCGTCTTGTTAAGCTACAGTGACCTCCAAGTTTCTTACACATGGCATTAATATTGTCTATTATTCCACTGTAACCTCCACCACTGTTCCAAGGGGCATTGATATTGTCTTTTTAATCCACTGCGACCTCCATCACTCTTCCAAGATTCATTGAAACCGTCTTGTTAAGCTACTGTGACCTCCACGTCTATTCCACGGTGCATTAAAACTTTCTGGTTAAACCACTGTGAACTCCACAGCTCTTCCAAGGGGCATTGATATTGTCTTTTTATTCCACTCTAACCTCCACCACTCTTCCAAGGGGCATTGATATTGTCTCTTTATTTTACTGCGACCTCCACCACTCTTCCAAGGGGCATTAAAACCGTCTTGTAAAGCTACTGTGACCTCCAAGTCTCTTCCAAGGGGCATTAAAACCGTCTGGTTAAACCGCTCTAAGCTCCACAGCACTTCCAAGGGGCATTTACAATGTCTTTTTATTCCATTGTAACCGTCTGCTCTCTTCCAAGTGCATTGATATTGTCTTTTTATTCCTCTGCGACGTCCACGACTCTTCCAAGGGGCATTAAAACCGTCTTGTTAAGCTACTGTGACCTCCAAGTTTCTTACACAGGGCATTGATATTGTCTTTTTATTCCACTGTAACCTCCATCACTCTTCCAAGGGTCATTGATATTGTCTTTTTAATCCACTGCGACCTCCACCACTCTTCCAAGGTTCATTGAAATTGTCTTTTTAATCCACTGCGACCTCCACCACTCTTCTAAGGGGCATTCAAACCGTCTTGTTAAGCTACTGTGACCTCCACGTCTCTTCCAAGGGGCACGAAAACCGTTTGGTTAAACCCCTCTGTACTCCACAGCTCTTCCAAGGGGCATTGATATTGTCTTTTTATTTCACTGTAACTTCCACCACTCCTTCAAAGGGCATTGATATTGTATTTTTATTCCACTGTGACCTCCACCACTCTTCCAAGGGGCATTAAAACAGTCTTGTTAATCTACTGTGACTTCCAAGTCTCTTCCAAGAAGCATTGAAACCGTCTTGTTAAGCTTCTGTGACCTCCACGTCTCTTCCACAGGGCATTGTTATTGTCTTTTTATTCCACTGCGACCTCCACCACTCTGCCAAGCGGCATTAAAACCATCTTGTTAAGCTACTGTGATGTCCACGTCTCTTCCACGGGGCATTGATATTGTCTTTTTATTCCACTGTAACCTCCACCACTCTTCCAAGAGGCATTGATATTGTCTTTTTATTCCACTGCGACCTCCACCACTCTTCCAAGGTTCATTGAAATTGTCTTTTTAATCCACTGCGACCTCCACCACTCTTCTAAGGGTCATTAAAACCGTCTTGTTAAGCTACTGCGACCTCCACGTCTCTTCCAAGGGGCACGAAAACCGTTTGGTTAAACCACTCTGTACTCCACAGCTCTTCCAAGGGGCATTGATAATGTCTTTTTATTTCACTGTAACTTCCACCACTCCTTCAAGGGGCATTGATATTGTATTTTTATTCCACTGTGACCTCCACCACTCTTCCAAGGGGCATTAAAACAGTCTTGTTAATCTACTGTGACCTCCAAGTCTCTTCCAAGGGGCATTAAAACCGTCTGGTTAAACCGCTCTGAGCTCCAAAGCACTTCCAAGGGGCATTGACAATGTCTTTTTATTCCATTGTAACCTTCTGCACTCTACCAAGTGCATTGATATTGTCTTTTTACTCCTCTGCGACATCCACGACTCTTCCAAGGGGCATTAAAACCGTCTTGTTAAGCTACAGTGACCTCCAAGTTTCTTACACAGGGCATTGATATTGTCTATTATTCCACTGTAACCTCCACCACTGTTCCAAGGGGCATTGATATTGTCTTTTTAATCCACTGCGACCTCCATCACTCTTCCAAGATTCATTGAAACCGTCTTGTTAAGCTACTGTGACCTCCACGTCTATTCCACGGTGCATTAAAACTTTCTGGTTAAACCACTGTGAACTCCACAGCTCTTCCAAGGGGCATTGATATTGTTTTTTTATTCCACTCTAACCTCCACCACTCTTCCAAGGGGCATTGATATTGTCTCTTTATTTTACTGCGACCTCCACCACTCTTCCAAGGGGCATTAATATTGTCTTTTTGTTCCACTGTGACCTCCACGTCTCTTCCAAGGGGCATTGATATTGTCTTTTTATTTAATTGGAACCTCCACATCTCTTCCAAGGGGCATTGATATTGTCTTTTTATTCCACTGTAACCTCCACCATTCTTCCAAGGGACATTGATATTGTCTTTTTATTCCACTGTAACCTCCACCACTCTTCCAAGGGGAATTGATATTGTCTTTTTATTCCACTGTAACCTCCACCACTCATCCAAGGGGCATTAATATTGTCTTTTTAATCCACTGCGACCTCCACCACTCCTCCAAGGGGCTTTTAAACAGTCTTGATAAGCTTCTGTGACCTTCACGTCTCTTCCAAGGGGCATTAAAACCGCATGGTTAAACCACTCTGAACTCCACAGCTCTTCCAAGAGGCATTAATATTGTATTTTTTTTCTACTGTAACCTCCACCACTCTTCCAAGGTGCATTGATATTGTCTTTGTTTTCCACTGTGACCTCCACCACTCTTCAAAGGGGATTTGATAGTCTTTTTAATCCACTGCGACCTCCACCACTCTTCCAAGGGGCATTAAAACCGTCTTGTTAAGCTACTGTGACCTCCACGTCCCTTCCACGGGGCATTGATATTGTCTTTTTATTCCACTGCGACCTCCACCACTCTTCCAAGGGGCATTAATATTGTCTTTTTAATCCACTGCGACCTCCACCACTGTTCCAAGGTACATTGATATTGTCTTTTTATTCCTCTGCGACCTTCACGTCTCTTCCAAGGAACATTGATATTGTCTTATTTTTCCACTGTAACCTTCACCACTCTTCTAAGGGGCATTTACATAATCTTAACAAAATGAGTCAGCGATTGGTACAGGACGAGCGAGGACCCTGCCCTTGAGAGCTCACATTCTAGAAGGGATGGGTGAGGATACATTAGGTGAGGGTAGAGCTGGTCGTGCTGCGGTGGTTACTGCAGGTTGTAGGCTTGTCGGAAGAGGTGGGTCTACAGGTTTCTTTTGAAGGTTTCCACTGTCGGTGAGAATCTGATGTGTTGGGGTAGAGAGTTCCAGAGTAGGGGGGATGCACGGGAGAAATCTTGTATACGATTGTGGGAGGAGGAGATAAAAGGGGAGTAGAGAAGGAGATCTTGTGAGGATCGGAGGTTGCGTGCAGGTAAGTACAGGGAGACTAGGTCACAGATGTATGGGGGAGACAGGCTGTGGATGGCTTTGTATGCCATGGTTAGAGTTTTGAACTGGATTCTCTGGGCAATGGGGAGCCAGTGAAGAGATTGACAGAGAGGAGAGGCCGGGAAATAATGGGGATCAGGTGAATTAGTCGAGCAGCAGAGTTTAGGATAAAACCGTCTTGTTAAGCTACTGTGACCTCCAAGTCCCTTCCAAGGGGCATTAAAACCGTCTGGTTAAACCTCTTTAAGCTCCACAGCTATTCCAAGGGGCATTGACAATGTCTTTTTATTCCATTGTAACCTTCTGCACTCTTCCAAGTGCATTGATATTGTCTTTTTATTCCTCTGCGACGTCCACGACTCTTCCAAGGGGCATTAAAACCGTTTCTTTAAGCTACTGTGACCTCCAAGTTTCTTACACAGGGCATTGATATTGTCTTTTTATTCCACTGTAACCTCCACCACTCTTCCAAGGGAAATTGATATTGTCTTTTTATTCCACTGTAACCTTCACCAATCTTCCAAGGGGCATTGATACTGTCTTTTTTTTCCACTGCGACCTCCACCACTCTTCTAAGGGGCATTGATATTGTCTTTTAAATCCACAACGATCTCCACCACTCTTCCAAGGGGCATTAAAACAGTCTTGTTAAGCTACTTTCACTTTCTCGTCTCTTCCAAGGGGCATTAAAGCCGTCTCGTTAAACACTCTGAACTCCACAACTCTTCCAAGCGTCATTGATATTGTCTTTTTATTCCACTGCGACCTCCACCACTCTTCCAAGGGGCATTGATATTGTCTTTTTAATCACCTGCGACCTCCACCTCTCTTCCAAGGGCCTTTAAAACCGTATTGTGAAGCTACTGTGACCTCAACGTCCCTTCCAAGGGGCATTGATATTGTCTTTTTAATCCACTGCAACCTCCACCACTCTTTCAAGGGGCATTGATATTGTCTTTTTATTCCACTGTGACCTCCACGTCTCTTCCAAGGTGCATTAAAACCGTCAATTTAAACCACTCTGAACTCCACAGCTCTTCCAAGGAGCACTGGTATTGTCTTTTTATTCCACTCTAACCTCCACCACTCTTCCATGGGGCATTGACATTGTCTATGTATTCCACTGCGACCTCCACCACTCTTCCAAGTGGCATTAAGACCATATTGTTAAGCTACAGTGACCTCCACAACTCTTGCATGGGGCATTGATATTGTCTTTTTATTCCACTGTAACCTCCACCACTCTTCCAAGGGGCATTGATTTTGTCTTTTTATTCCACTGCGTACTCTACCACTCTTCCAATGGGCTTTGATATTGTCTTTTTAATCCACTGCCACCTCCACCACTCTTCCAAGGGGCATTGATTTTGTCTTTTTATTCCACTGCGACCTCTACCACTCTTCCAATGGGCATTGATATTGTCTTTTTAATCCACTGCAACCTCCACCAGTCTTCCAAGGGGCATTAAAGCAGTCTTGTTAAGCTACTGTCACGTCCATGTCTATTCCATGAAGCATTGATATTGTCTTTTTATTCCACTGTAACCTCCACCACTCTTCCCAGTGGCATTGACACTGTCTTTTTATTCCACTGCGACTTCCACCTCTCTTCTAAGGGGCATTGATTTTGTCTTTTTAATCCACTGCGGCGTCCACTACTCTTCCAAGGGGCATTAAAACAGTCTTGTTAAGCTACTGTGACCTCCATGTCTCTTCCAAGGGGCATTAAAAACGTCTGGTTAAACCACTCTGAAATCCACAGCTCTACCAAGGGGCATTGACATTGTCTTTTTATTCCACTGTAACCTCCACCACTCTTCCAATGGGCATTGTTATTGTCTTTTTAATCCCCTGCAACCTCCACCACTCTTCCAAAGGGCATTAAAACGGTCTTGTTAAGCTACTGTGACCTCCAAGTCCCTTCCACGGGGCATTGATATTGTCTTTTTATTCCACTGCGACCTCCACCACTCTTCCAAGGGGCATTGATATTGTCTTTTTAATCCACTGCGAACTCCACCACTCTTCCAAGGGGCATTAAAACCGTCTTGTTTTGCTACTGTGACGTCGACTTCTCTTCCAAGGGGCATTAAAACCAACTGCTTAAACCACTCTGAACTCAACAGCTCTTCCAAGGGGCATTTGTATTGTCTTTTTATTCCACTCTAACCTCCACCACCCTTCCAAGGGGCATTAAAACCATATTGTTAAGCTACAGTGACCTCCACATCTCTTCCACGGGGCATTGATATTGTCTTTTTATTCCACTGTAACCTTCACCAATCTTCCAAGGGGCATTGATATTGTTTTTTTATTCCACTGCAACCTCCACCACTCTTCCAAGGGGCATTAAAACAGTCTTCTTAATCTACTGTGACCTCCATGTCTCTTCCAAGGGGCATTAAAACCGTCTATTTAAACGACTCTCAACTCCACAGCTCTTGCAAGGGGCTTAGATATTGTTTTTTATTCCACTGTAACCTCCAGCATTCTTCCAAGGGGCATTGATATTGTCTTTTTATTCCACTGCGACCTCCACCACTCTTCCAAGAGGCATTAAAAACATCTTATTAAGTTACTTTGACCTCCACGTCTCTTCCAAGGGGCATTAAAACCGTCTGGTTAAACCACTCTGAATTCCACAGCTCATCAAAGTGGCATTGATATTGTCTTTTTATTCCACTGTAACCTTCATCACTTTTCCTATGGGAATTGATATTGTCTTTTTATTATTATTATTTACTATTATAGCGCCATTTATTCCATGGCGCTTTACATGTGATAGGGATTTACATAATAAAAGCATTTACATAATCTTAACAAAACGAGTCAGCGACTGGTACAGGAGGAGCGAGGACCCTGCCCGCGAGGACTCACATTCTAGAATGGATGGGTGAGGATACATTAGGTGAGGGTACAGCTGGTCATGCAGCGGTGGTTACTGCAGTTTGTAGGCTTGTCGGAAGAGGTGGGTCTTCAGGTTTCTTTTGAAGATTTCCACAGTCGGCGAGAATCTGATGTGTTGGGGTAGAGAGTTCCAGAGTAGGGGGGATGCATGGGAGAAATCTTGTATACGATTGTGGGAGGAGGAGATAAGAGGGGAGTAGAGAAGGAGATCTTGTGAGGATCGGAGGTTGCGTGCAGGTAAGTACCGGGAGACTAGGTCATAGATGTATGGGGGAGACAGGTTGTGGATGGCTTTGTATGCCATGGTTAGAGTTTTGAACTGGATTCTCTGGGTAATGGGGAGCCAGTGAAGAGACTGACAGAGAGGAGAGGCCGGGGAATAGCGGGGGGCAGGTTAATTAGTCGAGTAGCAGAGTTTAGGATAGATTGGAGAGGGGCAAGAGTGTTGTAAGGGAGGCCACAGAGCAGGAGGTTGCAGTAGTCGAGGCGGGATATGATGAGGGCATGCACTAGTGTTTTTGCAGAGTCTTTGCTGAGGAATGCACAGATCCGGGAGATGTTTTTGAGTTGGAGTCGGCAGGAAGTGGAAAGGGCTTGGATATGTGGCTTGAAGGAGAGATCAGAGTCCAGGGTTACTCCAAGGCAGCGAGCTTGTGGGACTGGGAAGAGTGAACAGCCATTGACGTTGATGGCTAGGTCAGGTGGGGGATGTGAATGAGAGGGTGGAAAGATGATGAACTCTGTTTTATCCATGTTGAGTTTTAGAAATCTGTCAGAGAAGTAGGATGACATGGAGGACAGACATTGTGGGATTTTGGTTAGTAGGGAGGAGATATAGGGTCCAGAGAGGTAGATCTGTGTGTCGTCAGCATAGAGGTGATACTGAAAACCGTGAGACTCTATTAGCTGTCCCACGCCAAAGGTGTAGATGGAGAAGAGCAGAGGTCCTAGAACTGAATCTTGGGGGACATCAACAGATAGGGGGCGAGATGAGGAGGTGGTGCGTGAGTGAGAGACGCTGAATGTCCTGTCTGTTAAGTATGAGGAGATCCAAGATAGAGCCAAGTCCATGATGCCAAGAGATGAGAGAATCTGGAGTAAGAGGGAATGGTCCACTGTGTCAAAGGTAGATGACAGGTCCAGAAGGAGGAGGATGGAGCAGTGTCGCTTGGATTTGGCATTTAGTAGGTCGTTGGTGACTTTGGTCAGGGCAGTTTCAGTCGAGTGATGCGGTCGGAAGCCAGATTGCAGGCGGTCGAAGAGGGAGCAGGAGGAGAGGTGGGAGGACAGTTCAAGGTGGACATGTTGTTCTAGTAGTTTTGAGGCAAAGGGGAGGAGTGATATGGGGCGGTAGCATGTCAGAGAGGAAGGGTCAAGGGAGGGCTTTTTGAGGATGGGTGTGATTGCGGCATGTTTGAAACATGAGGGGAAGACACCGGTTGTTAGTGACAGATTGAAGAGGTGGGTTAGGGTTGGAATGAAGACTGTGGTAAGGTTAGTGATGAGGTGGGATGGGATTGGGTCAAGTTTGCACGTGATGAGGTGTGATTTGGAGAGTAAAGAGGAGACTTGACCTTCTGTAATGGTGGAGAAGTGGGGTTTGGAAGAGGAGGGTTGAATAGATATGAGGAGGGGTTGTATGGACTTTAGGCAAAAGTTTTGTCTGATGGTGTCAATCTTCTGTTTGAAGAATGAGGCAAAGTCGTCGGCTGAGATGAGAGAAGAGGGAGGAGGTGCTGGGGGACGAAGGAGAGAGTTGAAAGTGTTAAATAACTGTTTAGGATTGTGAGATAGGGAGGATATGAGAGATGAGAAGTAGGTTTGTTTTGCTGTAGTGAGTCCGGAATTGAAATTAGTGAGGGATTGCTTGAATGCGATGAAGTGCTCGATGGAGTGAGACCTTTTCCATCTCCGCTCCGCAAACCTGGAGGCCCGGCACAGTTCTTTAGTAAGTTTAATGTGCCAGGGTTGCCTGTTGAATGTGCGAGATGTGGTGTGTGTGAGAGGGGCGATCGAGTCTAGAGCTGCAGCTATTGTGTTGTTATATGAAGCAGCAGCAACGTCTGCATCGTGTAAGGAATTTATGTCTGTAAGAGGGAGGAGGGATTCAGAGAGTGAGTGTAAGTCAAGGTGTTTGAGATTTCTGCAAGGGTATGCAAGTTTGTGGAGTGGGGATTGTTGCCCCGGGGAGGAGAGAGAAGAGAATGTAAGTAGGCTGTGATCAGAGAGAGGGAGAGGTGAGTTAGAGAGGTTAGATAGGGAACAGAGGCGGGTGAAGATGAGGTCCAGTGTGTGGTCATCTTTATGGGTGGGTGTGGAAGATCATAGAGTGAGTCCGAAGGAGGAAGTGAGAGATAGGAACTTAGAGACAAACGAGTGGGAAGTGTTAATGGGGATGTTGAAGTCACCCATTATGATAGTGGGGATGTCAGTGGAGAGGAAGCGAAGCAGCCAGGTGGTGAAGTGGTCTAAGAAGGTGGTGGCTTGCCCTGGGGGTCGGTAAACGATGGCCAGTTGGAGGTTGGAGGGGGAATAGATGCGCACACAGTGCACCTCAAAAGAGGGGAGTGTAACGGAGGGTGGCAGTGGGATTTGGGTGAAAGCGCAGTGTTCTGATAGGAGAAAACCTATGCCTCCGCGATGTTTGCCGTTGGGGCGGGGGATGTGGAGAAGGTGGAATCCGCCATATTAAAGTGCAGCTGGGGAAGCTGTGTCAGAGGGGGTGAGCCAGGTTTCAGTGATGGCGAGGAAGGAAAGTTTGTTTGTAATGAATAGATCGTGGATGAAGGAAAGTTTGTTGCAGACAGAGCGAGCGTTCAATAGAGTTCCTGTTAGTCCAACTAAGGGAGGGGGGATTGGTTGGATGGGTATGAGGTTAGAAGGGTTGCGACAGTTTGTGGAAGGTCGTGGATAGGAGGAAGAAGTAACTGTGGGGATATGGCGAGGAGGACCAGGATTTGGAGAGATATCTCCAGCAGTGAGGAGGAGCAGAGAAAGTGTTAGCAGGTGGGAGCAAGAGAGAGCATGAGGTGGCTGTCTGTGTTTGGAGATCCAGGATTGAATGTTTAAGAATAATTTGGAGGAGGAGGTGACATGAATGGGGAGGATGGAGGGAGAGATGAAGAGTTTCTTACTAGGTGTAGGGATTTGAGGGGTTACTAGAAAGTGGAGGACTATAGAGGAAAAAGTGAGAGCTAACAGAAACATAGTTAAAAGAGAGTAAGTGGTCAAAGTGTTGGTTACCTGACTCCTGCCCTGACTAACTGCCTCTGAAATAACTGCCACTTATCTCCGAAGCCACTTTGCACAAGAAGCTTCTAAATATATAGGGCACATTAAACTATCAGATGAAGGGCATTGTGGGAGCTGCATATGGCTAAATTAGCATCTGGTTTTCTCACCAGGAGATGGCTGGGTGATCAAACACAGAGCTAGGACTCTAGTCTCTGCAGTTTAGCACCTCTAAAAATCAGATAAGAGCTATAGTGGGGAAGGGACAGACATATGTGGGTATTGAATGGAGTGGGACAGATAAAGCAGAGAAGTTATGCAGAGCATGTACCAGTGAGGTGAATCAGCAAAGCAGAGCATTAGATTACAGCAGACACAGCAAGCAGAGAAGTTATGAAGAGCATGTACAAGTGAGGTGAATCAGCAAAGCAGAGCATTAGATTACAGCAGACACAGCAAGCATAGAAGTTATGCAGAGCATGCACTAGTTAGGTGAATCAGCAAAGCAGAGCATTAGATTACAGCAGACACAGCAAGCAGAGAAGTTATGCAGAGCATGTACCAGTGAGGATATTCCACTGCGACCTCCACCACTCTTCCAAGGGGCATTGATATTGTCTCTTTATTCCACTGCGACCTCCGCCACTTTTCCAAAACGCATTGATATTGTCTTTTATTCCACTGTAACCTCCACCACTGTTCTAAGGGGTATTAAAACCATCTTGTTAAGCTACTGTGATCTCCACGTCTCTTCCACAGGCCATTGTTATTGTCTTTTTATTCCACTGCGACCTCCACCACTCTGCCAAGGGGCATTGATATTGTCTTTTTATTCCACTGCGACCTCCACCACTCTTCCAAGGTTCATTGATATTGTCTTTTTAATCCACTGCGACCTCCACCACTCTTCCAAGGGGCATTAAAACCGTCTTGTTAAGCTAATGTGACCTCCACGTCTCTTCCAAGGGGCATTAAAACCGTCAATTTAAACCACTCTGAACTCCACAGGTCTTGTAAGAGGCATTGATATTGTCTTTTTATTTCACTGTAACCTCCACCAATCTTCCAAGGGGCATTGATTTTGTCTTTTTAATCCACTGCGACCTCCATCCCTCTTCCAAGAAGCATTAAAACCGTCTTGTTAAGCTACTGTGACCTTCAAGTCTCTTCCAAGGGGCATTAAATCCGTCTGGTTAAATCGCTCTGAGCTCCACAGCTCTTCCAAGGATTGTTGATATTGTCTTTTTATTCCACTGTGACATTCACCACTCTTCCAAGGGGCATTGATATTGTCTTTTTATTTTACTGCGACCTCCACCACTCTTCCAAGGGGCACTAATATTGTCTTTTTATTCCACTGTAACCTCCACCACTCTTCCAAGGGGCATTGATATTGTCTTTTTATTCCACTGCGACCTCCACCTCTCTTCTAAGGGGCATTAAAACAATCTTGTTAAGCTACTGTGACCTCCAAGTCTCTTCCACGAGGCATTGATATTGTCTTTTTATTCCACTGTGACCTCCACATCTCTTCCAAAGGGCATTGATATTGTCTTTTTATTCCACTGCGACCTCCACCACTCTTCTAAGAGGCATTGATATTGTCTTTTTAATCCACTGCGACCTCCACCACTCTTCCAAAGGGCATTAATACTGTCTTGATAAGCTACTGTGACCTCCACGTCTCTTCCAAGGGGCATAAAACCGTCTGGTTAAACCACTCTGTACTCCACAGCTCTTCCAAGAGGCATTGATATTGTCTTTTTATTTGACTGTAACCTCCACCACTTTTCCAATGGGCATTGATATTGTCTCTGTTTTCCACTGCGACCTTCACCACTCTTCCAATGGGCATTAAAACCGTCTTGTTATGCTACTGTGACCACCATGTCCCTTCCACGGAGCATTGATATTGTCTTTTTATTCCATTGCGAACTCTATCACTCTTCCAAGGCTCATTAAAACAGTCTTATTAAGATACTGTGACCTCCAAGTCTCTTCCAAGGGGCATTAAAACCGTCTGGTTAAACCTCTCTGAGCTCCACAGCTCTTCCAAGGGGCATTGACAATGTCTTTTTATTCCATTGTAACCTTCTGCACTCTTCCAAGTGCATTGATATTGTCTTTTTATTCCTCTGCGATGTCCACCACTCTTCCAAGGGGCAATAAAACCGTCTTGTTAAGCTACTGTGACCTTCAAGTTCCTTACACAGGGCATTGATATTGTCTTTTTATTCCACTGTAACCTCCACCACTCTTCCAAGGGGCATTGATATTGTCTTTTTTTCCACTGTAACCTCCACCAATCTTCCAAAGGGCATTGATATTGTCTTTTTATTCCACTGTGACCTCCATCACTCTTCTAAGGGGCTTTAAAACCGTCTTGTTTAGCTACTGTGACCTCCTCGTCTCTTCCAAGCAGCATTAAAACCGTCTGGTTAAACACTCTGAACTCCACAGCTCTTACAAGAGGCATTGATATTGTCTTTTTATTCGACTGTTACATCCACCACTCTTCCAAGCGGCATTGATATTGTCTTTTTATTCCACTGCAACGTCCACCACTCTTCCAAGGGGCATTGATATTGTCTTTTTAATCCACTGCGACCTCCACCAGTCTTCCAAGGGGCATTGATATTGTCGTTTTAATCCACTGCGATCTCCACCACTCTTCCAAGGGGCATTAAAACCGTCTTGTTATGCTACTGTGACGTCGACTTCTCTTCCAAGGGGCATTAAAACCATATGGTTAAACCACTCTGAACTCCACAGCTCTTCCAAGGGGCATTTGTATTGTCTTTTTATTCCACTCTAATATCCACCACTCTTCCAAGGGGCATTGACATTGTCTTTTTATTCCACTGCTACCTCCACCACTCTTCCAAGGGGCATTAAAACCATATTGTTAAGCTACAGTGACCTTCACATCTCTTCCACGGGGCATTGATATTGTCTTTTTATTTTACTGTAACCTCCACCAATCTTCCAAGGGGCATTGATATTTTTTTTTTATTCCACTGCGACCTCCACCACTCTTCCAAGGAGCCTTAAAACCATCTTGTTAAGTTACTGTGACCTCCACGTCTCTTCCAAGGAGCGTTAAAACCGTCTGGTTATAACACTCTGAACTCCACTGCTCTTCCAAGGGGCATTATTATTGAATTTTTATTCCACTGTAACCTCCACCACTCTTCCAAGGGGCATTGATATTGTCTTTTTATTCCACTGCGACCTCCACCAGTCCTCCAAGAGGCATTAAAACCGTCTTGTTAAGCTACTGTGACCTCCACGTCTCTTCCACGGGGCATTGAAATTGTCTTTTTCTTCCACTGTAATCTCCACCACTCGTCCAAGGAGAATTGATTTTGTCTTTTTATTCCACTGCGACCTCCACCACTCCTCCAAGGGGCATTGATAATGTCTTTTTATTCCACTGCGACCTCCACCACTCTTCAAAGGCTCATTGATATTGTCTTTTTAATCCACTGCGACCTCCACCACTGTTCCAAGGGGCATTAAAACCGTCTTGTTAAGCTATTGTGACCTCCACATCTCTTCCACGGGGCATTGATATTGTCTTTTTATTTAACTGTAACCTCCACCACTGTTCCAAGGGGCATTGATATTGTCTTTTTATTCCACTGTAATCTCCATCACTCTTCCAAGGGGCATTGATATTGTGTTTTTATTCAACTGTAACCTCCACCACTCTTCCAAGGGGCATTGATATTGTCTTTTTATTCCACTGCGACCTACACCACTCTTCCAAGGGGCATTCATATTGTCTTTTTAATCCACTGCGATCTCCACCACTCTTCCAAGGGGCATTAAAACCGTCTTGTTAAGCAACTGTCACCTTCATGTCCCTTACAAGGGGCATTAATACCGTCAATTTAAACCACTCTGAACTCCACAGCTCTTCCAAGGGGCACTGATATTGTCTTTTTATTCCAATGTAACCTCCAGCACTCTTCCAAGGTGCATTGATATTGTCTTTTTATTCCACTGCAACTTCCACCTCTCTTCCAAGGGGCATTAAAACCGTCTTGTTAAGCTACTGTGACCTCCACGTCTCTTTCACTGGGCATTGATATTGTCTTTTTATTCCACTGTAACCTCCACCACTCTTCCAAGGGGCATTGATACTGTCTTTTTATTCCACTGGGACCATCACAACTCTTCCAAGTGGCATTGATATTGTCTTTTTAATCCACTGCGACCTCCACCACTCTTCCAATTGGCATTAAAACCGTATTGTTAAGCTACTGTGACCTCCATGTCTCTTCCAAGGTGCATTAAAACCGTCAGTTTAAAGCACTCTGAACTCCACAGCTCTTGCAAGAGGCATTGATATTGTCTTTTTTCTCCGCTTTAACCTACAGCCCTCTTTCAAGGGGCATTGATATTGTCTTTTTATTCCACTACGACTTCCACCACTCTCCCAAGATGCATTAAAAACATCTTGTTTAGCTACTGTAACGTCCATGTCTATTCCACGGGGCATTGATATTGTCTTTTTATTCCGTTGTATCCTCCACCACTCTTCCAAGGGTTATTGATATTGTCTTTTTATTCCACTGCGCCTTCCACCTCTCTTCTAAGGGGCATTGATATTGTCTTTTTAATCCACTGCGACCTCAACCACTCTTCCAAGAGGCATTAAAACAGTTTTGTTAAGCTACTGTGACCTCCACATCTCTTCCATGGGGCATTAAAACAGTCTGGTTAAACCACTCTGAACTCCACAGCTCTTCCAAGGGGCATTGATATTGTCTTTTTATTCCACTGTAACCTCCACCATTTTTCCAAGGGGTATTGATATTGTCTTTTTATTGCACTACGACCTCCACCACTCTTCCAAGGGGCATTTAAACCATCTGGTTAATCCACTCTGAACTCCATAGCTCTTTCAAGAGGCATTGATATTGTCTTTTTATTTCACTGTAACCTCCACAACTCTTTCAAGGGGCATTGATATTGTCTTTTTATTCCACTGCGACCTCCACCACTCTTCCAAGGGGCATTAAAACTGTCTTGTTAAGCTACTGTGACCTCCACGAGTCTTCCATGGGGCATTGATATTGTCTTTTTAATCCACTGTTACCTCCACCACTATTCCAAGGGGCATTAAAACAGTCTTGTTAATCTACTGTAACCTCCACGTCGCTTCCAAGGGGCAATAAAACCATCTGGTTAAACCACTCTGAACTCCACAGCTCTTCCAAGGGGCATTGGTATTGTCTTTTTATTCCACTATAACCTCCAACACTCTTCCAAGGGGCATTGACATTGCCTTTTTATTCCACTGCGACCTCCATCATTCTTCCAAGGGGCATTGATATTGTCTTTTTATTTCACTGCCACCTCCACCACTCTTCCAAGGGGCATTGATATTGTCTTTTTAATCCACTGTGACCTCCACCACTTTTCCAAGGGGCATTAAAAACGTCTTTTTAAGCTACTGTGACCTCCACGTCAGTTAAAATGGGCATGAAAATCGTCTGGTTAAACCACTCTGAACTCCACAGCTCTTCCAAGGTTCATTAGTATTGTCTTTTTATTCCACTCTAACCTCCACCACTCTTCCAAGGGGCATTGATATTGTCTTTTTATTTCACTGCGACCTCCGCTATTCTTCCAAGGGGCATTAAAACTGTCTTGTTAAGCTACAGTTATCTCCACGTCTCTTCCACCAGTCATTGATATTGTCTTTAAATTCCACTGTAACCTCCACTACTCTACCAAGGGGCATTGATATTGTATTTTTATTCTACTGCGACCTCCACCACTCTTCCAAAGGGCATTGATTTTGTCTTTTTATTCCACTGCGACCTCCACCACTCTTCCAAAGGGCATTAAAACCATCTTGTTAAGCTACTGTGAACTCCACGTCTCTTATACGGTTCATTGATATTGTCTTTTTATTCCACTGCGACCTCCACCACTCTTCCTTGGGGCATTGATATTGTTTTTTTAATCCACTGCAACCTCCAACACTCTACCATGTGGCATTAAAACCGTTTTGTTGAGCTACTGTGACCTCCACGTCTTTTCCAAGGGGCATTTAAACCGTATGACTAAACCAATCTGAACTCCACAGATCTTCCAAAGGGCATTGATATTGTCTTTTTATTTCACTGCGACCTCTAACACTCTTCCAAGGGCCATTAAAACAGTGTTGTTAAGCTACTTTGACCTCCACGTCAATTCCACGGGGCATTAAAACCTTCAATTTAAACCACTCTGTACTCCACAGCTCTTGCAAGGGGCATTGATATTGTCTTTTTATTCCAATGTAACCTCCAGCACTCTTCCAATGGGCATTGATATTGTCTTTTTATTCCACTGCAACTTCCACCTCTCTTCCAAAGGGCTTTAAAACCGTCTTGTTAAGCTACTGTGAACTCCACGTCTCTTTCACGGGGCATTGATATTGTCTTTTTATTCCACTGTAGCCTTCAACACTCTTCCAAGGGGCATTGATATTGTCTTTTTATTCCACTGGGACTTTCACCAGTCTTCCAAGTGGCATTGATATTGTCTTTTTAATCCACTGTGACCTCCACCACTCTTCCAAGGGGTATAAAAACCGTATTGTTAAGCTACTGTGACCTCCACGTCTCTTCCAAAGTGCATTAAAACCGTCAATTTAAACCACTCTGAACTCCACAGCTCTTGCAAGAGGAATTTATATTGTCTTTTTATTCCACTACGGCTTCCACCATTCTCCCAAGGTGCATTAAAAACATGTTGTTTAACTACTGTAACGTCCATGTCTATTCCACGGGGCATTGATATTGTCTTTTTATTGCACTGTGACCTCCACCACTCTTCCAAGGGGCATTAAAACCATCTTGTTAAGCTTCTGTGACCTCCACGTCTCTTCCAAGGGGCATTAAAACAGCATGTTTAAACCACTCTGAACTCCACAGCTCTTCCAAGAGGCATTGATATTGTCTATTTATTCAACTGTAACCTCCACCACTCTACCAAGGGGCATTGACATTGTCTTTTTTTTCCACTGCGACCTCCACCACTCTTCCACGGGGATTTGATAGTCTTTTTAATCCACTGAGACATCCACCACTCTTCCAAGGGGCATTAAAACCGGTTTGTTAAGCTACTGTGACCTCCACGTCCCTTCCACGGGGCATTAATATTGTCTTTTTATTCCACTGCGACCTCCACCACTCTTCCAAGGGGCATTGATACCGTCTTTTTAATCCACTGCGACCTCCACCACTCTTCCAAGGGACATTGATATTGTCTTTTTATTCCACTGCGACCTTCACCCCTCTTCCAAGGAACACTGATATTGTCTTTTTTTTCCACTATAACCTCCACCACTCTTCTAAGGGGCACTAATATTTTCTTTTTATTACACTGCGACCTCCACCACTTTTCCAAGGGGCATCGATAATGTCTTTTTAATCCACTGCGACCTCCACCACTCTTCCAAGGGGCATTAAAACCGTCATGTTAAGCTACTGTGACCTCCACTTCTTTTCCAAGGGGCATTAAAACCATCAATTTAAACCTCTCTGTACTCCACAGCTCTTTCAAGAGGCATTGATATTGTCTTTTTATTCCACTGTAACCTCCACCACTCTTCCAAGGGGCATTGATTTTGTCTTTGTAATCCACTGCGACCTCCATCTCTCTTCCAAGAAGCATTAAAACCGTAATATTTAGCCACTGTAACCTCCACATCTATTCCACCGTGCCTTAAAACCTTCTGGTTAAACCACTGTGAACTCCACAGCTCTTCCAAGGTGCATTGAAATTGTCTTTTTATTCCACTGTAACTACCACCACTCTTCCAAGGGATATTGATATTGTCTTTTTATTCCACTGTAACCTCCACCACTATTCCAAGGGGCATTGATATGGTCTTTTTATTCCACTGCGACCTCCACCTCTCTTCCAAGGGGCATTAAAACCATCTTGTTAAGCTACTGTGACCTCCAAGTCTCTTCTACGGGGCATTGATATTGTCTATTAAATCCACAACGATCTCCACCACTCTTCCAAGGGGCATTAAAACAGTCTTGTTAAGCTACTGTGACCTCCTCGTCACTTCCAAGGGTCATTAAAACTGTCTGGTTAAACACTTTGAACTCCACAGCTCTTACAAGAGGCATTGATATTGTCTTTTTATTCTAATGTAACATCCACCACTCTTCCAAGCGGCATTGATATTGTCTTTTTATTCCACTGCGACCTCCACCTCTCTTCCAAGGGGCATTGATATTGTCTTTTTAATCAACTGCGACCTCCAACTCTCTTCCAAGGGGCATTAAAACCATCTTGTGAAGCTACAGTGACCTCCACGTCTCTTCCACTGGGCATTGATATTGTCTTTTCATTCCACTGCGAACTTCACCACTCTTCCAAAGGGCATTGATATTGTATTTTTAATCCACTGCAACCTCCACCACTCTTCCAAGGTGCATTGATATTGTCTTTTTATTCCACTTCGACCTCCACCTCTCTTCCAAGGGGCATTAAAACCATCTTGTTAAGCTACTGTGACCTTCAAGTCTCTTCCACGAGGCATTGATATTGTCTTTTTATTCCACTGCGACCTCCACATCTCTTCCTAGTGGAATGAATATTGTCTTTTCATTTCACTGCGACCTACACCACTCTTCTAAGGGGCATTGATATTATCTTTTTAATCCACTGCGACCTCCACCACTTTTCCAAGGGGCATTAAAACTGTTTTGATAAGCTACTGTGACCTCCACGTCTCTTCCAAGGGGCATTAAAACCTTCTGGTTAAACCACTCTGAACTCCACATCTCTTGCAAGATGCATTGATATTGTCTTTTTATTCGACTGTAACCTGCACTACTCTTCCAAGGGGCATTAAAACCGTCATTTTAAACCACTCTGAACTCCACAGCTCTTGCAAGAGGCATTGATACTGTCTTTTTATTCCACTGTAAACTCCACCACTCTTCCAAGGGGCATTGATTTTGTCTTTTTAATCCACTGTGACCTCCATCACTCTTCCAAGAAGCATTAAAACCGTCTTGTTTAGCTACTGTGACCTCCACGTCTATTCCACGGTGCTTAAAAACCTTCTGGTTAAACCACTGTGAACTCCACAGGTCTTCCAAGGGGCATTGATGTTGTCTTTTTATTCCACTGTAACCTCCACCACTCTGCCAAGGGGCATTGAAATTGTCTTTTTATTTTACTGCGACCTCCACCACTCTTCCAACGGATATTAATATTGTCTTTTTATTCCACTGCGACCTCCACCACTCTTCCAAGGGTCATTGATATTGTCTTTTTATTCCACTGTAACCTCCACCACTCTTCCAGGGAGCATTGATATTGTCTTTTTATTCCACTGCGACCTCCACCTCTCTTTCAAGGGGCATTAAAACCATCTTGTTAAGCTACTGTGGCCTTCAAGTCTCTTCCACGAGGCATTGATATTGTCTCTTTATTCCACTGCGACCTCCACATCTCTTCCAAGGGAAATTGATATTGTCTTTTTATTTCACTGTGACCTCCACCACACTTCTAAGGGGCATTGATATTGTATTTTTAATCCACTGCGAACTCCACCACTCTTCCAAGAGACATTAGAACACTCCTGATAAGCTACTCTGACCTCCTAGTCACTTCGGTCTGGTTTAACTACTCTGAACTCCACTGCTCTTCCAAGGGGCATTGATATTGTCTTTTTAATGCACTGCGACCTCCACCACTCTTCCAAGGGACATTAAAACCATCTGGTTAAACAACTCTGAGCTCCATAGCTCTTTCAAGAGGCATTGATATCGTCTTTTTATTACACTGTAACCTCCACCACTCTTTCAAGGGGCATTGATATTGTCTTTTTATTCCACTGCGACCTCCACCACTCTTCCAAGGGGCATTAAAGCTGTCTTGTTAAGCTACTGTGACCTCCACATGTCTTCCACGGGGCATTGATATTGTCTTTTTAATCCACTGTGACCTCCACCACTTTTCCAATGGGCATTAAAACCGTCTTGTTAATCTACTGTGACCTCCAAGTATATTCCAAGCGGCAATAAAACCATCTGGTTAAACCACTCCGAACTCCACAGCTCTTCCAAGGGGCATTGGTATTGTCTTTTTATTCCACTCTAACCTCCACCTCTCTTCCAAGCGGCATTGACATTGTCTTTTTATTCTACTGCGACCTCCATCATTCTTCCAAGGGGAATTGATATTGTCTTTTCATACCACTGCAACCTCCACCACTCTTCTAAGGGGCATTGATATTGACTTTTTAATCCACTGCGACATCCACCACTCTTCCAAGGGGCATTAAAACAGTCTTGATAAGCTACTGTGACCTCCACGTCTCTTCCAAAGGGCATTAAGCCATCTGGTTAAACCACTCTGAACTCTACAGCTCTTCCAAGAGGCATTGATATTGTCTTTTTATTCGACTCTATCCTCCACCACTCTTCCAAGGGGCATTAAAACTGTCTTGTTAAGCTACTGTGACCTCCACGTCTCTTCCAAGGGGCATTAAAACCGTCAATTTAAACCACTCTGAACTCCACAGCTCTTGCAAGAGGCATTGATATTGTCTTTTTATTCCACTGTGACCTCCACGTGTCTTCCATGGGGCATTGATATTGTCTTTTTAATGCACTGCGACCTCCACCACTCTTCCAAGGGACATTAAAACCATCTGGTTAAACAACTCTGAGCTCCATAGCTCTTTCAAGAGGCATTGATATTGTCTTTTTATTCCACTGTAACCTCCACCACTCTTCCAAGGGGCATTGATTTTGTATTTTTAATCCACTGTGACCTCCATCACTCTTCCAAGAAGCAATAAAACCATCTTGTTTAGCTACTGTGACCTCCACGTCTATTCCACGGTGCCTTAAAACCTTCTGGTTAGACCACTGTGAACTGCACAGCTCTTCCAAGGAGCATTGATGTTGTCTTTTTATTCGACTGTAACCTCCACCAATCTTCCAAGGGGCATTGATATTGACTTTTTATTTTACCGCGACCTCCACCACTCTTCCAAGGGGCATTAATATTGTCTTTTTATTCCACTGTAACCTCCACCACTCTTCCAAGGGACATTGATATTGTCTTTTTATTCCAGTGCGAGCTCCACCACTTTTCCAAGGGTCATTGATATTGTCTTTTTATTCCACTGTAACCTCCACCACTCTTCCAAGGGACATTGATATTGTCTTTTTATTCCACTGCGACCTCCACCACTCTCCAAGGGGCATTGATATTGTCTTTTTAATCCACTGCGACCTCCACCTCTCTTCCAAGGGGCATTAAAACCATCTTGTTAAGCTACTGTGACCGCCAAGTCTCTTCCACGAGGCATTGATATTGTCTTTTTATTCCACTGTGACCTCCACCACTCTTCTAAGGGGCATTGATATTGTCTTTTTATTCCACTGCGACCTACACCTCTCTTCCAAGGGGCATTAAAACCATCTTGTTAAGCTACTGCGACCTCCACATCTCTTCCAAGGGGAATTGATATTGTCTTTTTATTCCACTGTGACCTCCACCACTCTTCTAAGGGGCATTGATATTGTCTTTTTAATCCACTGCGACCTACACCACTGTTCCAAGGGGCATTAAAACACTCTTGATAAGCTACTGTGAGCTCCACTTCACTTCCAATGGGCATTAAAACAGTCTGGTTTAACTACTCTGAAATTCACTGCTCTTTCAAGGGGCATTGATTTTGTCTTTTTAATGGACTGCGACCTCCACCACTCTTCCAAGGGACATTAAAACCATCTGGTTAAACAACTCTGAACTCCATAGCTCTTTCAAGAGGCATTGATATTGTCTTTTTATTTCACTTTAATCTCCACCACTCTTTCAAGGGGCATTGATATTGTCTTTTTATTCCACTGCGACCTCCACCACTCTTCCAAGGGGCATTAAAACTGTATTGTTAAGCTACTGTGACCTCCACGTGTCTTCCACGGGGCATTGATATTTTCTTTTTAATCCATTGTGACCTCCACCACTTTTCCAATGGGCATTAAAACCGTCTTGTTAATCTACTGTGACCTCCACGTCTCTTCCAAGGGGCAATAAAACCATCTGGTTAAACCACTCTGAACTCCACAGCTCTTCCAAGGGGTATTAGTATTGTCTTTTTATTCCACTCTAACCTCCACCACTCTTCCAAGGGGCATTGACATTGTCTTTTTATTCTACTGCGACCTCCATCATTCTTCCAAGGGGCATTAATATTGTCTTTTTATTCCACTGTCACCTCCACCACTCTTCCAAGGGGCATTGATATTTTCTTTTTAATCCACTGTGACCTCCACCACTTTTCCAATGGGCATTAAAACCGTCTTTTTAAGCTTCTGTGACCTCCACGTCACTTCCAATGGGCATTAAAACCGTCTGGTTAAACCACTCTGAACTCCACAGCTGTTCCAAGGGGCATTGGTATTGTCTTTTTATTCCACTCTAACCTCCACCACTCTTCCAAGGGGCATTGACATTGTCTTTTTATTCCACTGCGACCTCCACCATTCTTCCAAGGGGCATTAAAACTGTCTTGTTAAGCTACAGTGACCTCCACATCTCTTCCACGGGGCATTGATATTGTCTTTTTATTCCACTGCGACCTCCACCATTCTTACAAGGGGCATTAAAACAGTTTTGTTAAGCTACTGTGACCTCCACGTCTCTTCCAAGGGGCATTAAAACCGTCTGGTTAAACCTCTCTGAACCCCACAACTCTTCCGAGGGGTCATTGATATTGTCTTTTTATTCCACTGTAACCTCCACCACTCTTCCATGGGGCATTGATTTTGTCTTTTTATTCCTCTGAGACCTCCACCAGTCTCCAAGGGGCATTGATATTGTCTTTTTAATCCACTGCGACCTCCACCACTTTTCCAAGGGGCATTAAAACGGTCTTGTTAAGCTACTGTGACGTCGAAGTCTCTTCCAAGGGGCATTAAAACCATCTGGTTAAACCACTCTGAACTCCACAGCTCTTCCAAGGGGCATTTGCATTGTCTTTTTATTCCACTCTAACCTCCAACACTCTTCCAAGGGGCATTGACATTGACTTTTTAATCCACTATGACCTCCACCACTCTTCCAAGGGGCATTGATATTGTCTTTTTAGTCCACTGCGATCTCCACCCCTCTCCAAGGGGCATTAAAACCGTCTTGTTAAGCTACTGTGACCTCCACGTGTCTAAGAAGGGGCATTGATATTGTCTTTTTATTCAACTGTAACCTCCACCACTCTTCCAAGGGGCATTAATATTGTCTTTTTAATTCACTGCAACCTCCACCACTCTACCAGGGGGCAATAAAATCGTCGAGATAAGTTACTGTGACCTCCACGTCTCTTCCAAGGGGCATTAAAACGTCTGTTTATTCCACGCTGAACACCACAGCTCTTCTAAGGGGCATTATTATTGAATTTTTATTCCACTGTAACCTCCACAACTCTTCCAAAGGGCATTGATATTGTCTTTTTACTCCACTGCGACCTTCACCAGTCCTCCAAGGGGCATTTTAACCATATTGCTAAGCTACTGTGACCTCCACGTCTCTTCCACGGGGCATTGGTATTGTCTTTTAATTCCACTGTAACATCCACCACTCGACCAAGGGGCATTAAAACCGTGTTGTTAAGCTACTTTGACCTCCACGTCAGTTCCACGGGGCATTAAAACCTTCAATTTAAACCACTCTGAACTCCACAGCTCTTGCTAGGGGCATTGATATTGTCTTTTTATTCCAATGTAACCTCCAGCACTCTTACAAGGGGCATTGGTATTGTCTTTTTATTCCACTGCAACTTCCACCTCTCTTCCAAGGGGCATTAAAACCGTCTTGATAAGCTACTGTGACCTCCACGTCTCTTTAACGGGGCATTGATATTGTCTTTTTATTCCACTGTAACCTCCACCACTCTTCCAAATGGCATTGATATTGTCTTTTTATTCCACTGGGACCTCCACCACTCTTCCAAGTGGCATTGATATTGTCTTTTTAATCCACTGCGACCTCCACCACTTTTCGAAGGGGCATTAAAACCGTATTGTTAAGCTACTGTGACCTCCATGTCTCTTCCAAGGTGCATTAAAACCGTCAATTTAAACCACTCTGAACTCCACAGCTCTTGCAAGAGGCATTGATAATGTATTTTTATTCCACTGTAACCTACAGCACTCTTGCAAGGGGCATTAATATTGTCTTTTTATTCCACTACGACTTCCACCACTCTCCCAATGTGCATAAAAAACATCTTGTTTATCTACTGTAACGTCCATGTCTGTTCCACTGGGAATTGATATTGTCTTTTTATTCCACTGTATCCTCCACTACTCTTCCAAGGGGTATTGATATTGTCTTTTTATTCCACTGGGACCTCCACCACTCTTCCAAGTGGCATTGATATTGTCTTTTTAATCCACTGCGACCTCCACCACTTTTCGAAGGGGCATTAAAACCGTATTGTTAAGCTACTGTGACCTCCATGTCTCTTCCAAGGTGCATTAAAACCGTCAATTTAAACCACTCTGAACTCCACAGCTCTTGCAAGAGGCATTGATAATGTATTTTTATTCCACTGTAACCTACAGCACTCTTGCAAGGGGCATTAATATTGTCTTTTTATTCCACTACGACTTCCACCACTCTCCCAATGTGCATAAAAAACATCTTGTTTATCTACTGTAACGTCCATGTCTGTTCCACTGGGAATTGATATTGTCTTTTTATTCCACTGTATCCTCCACTACTCTTCCAAGGGGTATTGATATTGTCTTTTTATTCCACTGCGACTTCCACCTCTCTTCTAAGGGGCATTGATATTGTCTTTTTAATCCACTGCGACCTCCACCACGCTTCCAAGAGGCATTAAAACAGTCTTGTTAAGCTACTGTGACCTCCACATCTCTTTCAAGGGGCATTAAAACCGTCTGGTTAAACCACTCTGAACTCCACAGCTCTTTCAAGAGGCATTGATATTGTCTTTTTATTTCACTGTAACCTCCACCACTTTTTCAAGGGGCATTGATATTGTCTTTTTATTCCACTGCGACCTCTACCACTCTCCAAGGCGCATTGATATTGTCTTTTTAATCCACTGCGACATCCACCACTCTTCCAAGCGGCATTAAACCGGTCTTGTTAAGCTACTGTGACGTCGAAGTCTCTTCCAAGGGGCATTAAAACCATCTGGTTAAACCACTGTGAACTTCACAGCTCTTCCAAGGGGCATTTGTATAGTCTTTTTATTCCATTCTATCCTCCACCACTCTTCCAAGGGGCATTGACATTGTCTTTTTAATCCACTGCGACCTCCACCACTCTTCCAAGGGGCATTGATATTGTCTTTAAAGTCCACTGCGAACTCCACTCCTCTCCAAGGGGCATTAAAACTGCCTTGTTATGCTACTGTGACCTCCACGTTTCTATGAAGGGGCATTGATATTGTCTTTTTTTTCAACTGTAACCTTCACCAATCTTCCAAGGGGCATTGATATTGTTTTTTTACTCCACTGCGACCTCCACCACTCTTCCAAGGGGCATTAATATTGTCTGTTTAATCCACTGCAACCTCCACCACTCTACCAGGGGGCAATAAAACCGTCGTGATAAGTTACTGTAACCACAACGTCTCTTCCAAGGGGCATTAAAACTGTCTGGTTATTCCACTCTGAAATCCACAGCTCTTCTAAGGGGCATTATTATTGTCTTTTTATTCCACTGTAACCTCCACCACTCTTCCAAAGGGCATTGATATTGTCTTTTTATTCCACTGCGACCTTCACCAGTCCTCCAAGGGGCATTAAAACCATCTTGTTTAGCTACTGTGACCTCCACGTCTCTTCCACGGGGCATTGGTATTGTCTTTTAATTCCACTGTAACATCCACCACTCATCCAAGGGGCATTAAAACCGTGTTGTTAAGCTACTTTGACCTCCACGTCAATTCCACGGGGCATTAAAACCATCAATTTAAACCACTCTGACCTCCACAGCTCTTACAAGGGGCATTGATATTGTCTTTTTATTCCAATGTAACCTTCAGCACTCTTCCAAGGGGCATTGATATTGTCATTTTATTCCACTGCAACTTCCACTTCTCTTCCAAGGGGCATTAAAACCGTCTTGTTAAGCTACTGTGACCTCCACGTCTCTTTCACGGGGCATTGATATTGTCTTTTTATTCCACTGTAACCTCCACCACTCTTCCAAGTGGCATTGATATTGTCTTTTTATTCCACTGCGACCTCCACCACTCTACCAGGGGGCATTAAAACCGTACTGTTAAGCTACTGTGACCTCCACGTCTCTTCCAAGGTGCATTAAAACCGTCAATTTAAACCACTCTGAACTCCACAGCTCTTGCAAGAGGCATTGATATTGTCTTTTTATTCCACTGTAACCTGCAGCACTCTTTCAAGGGGTATTGATATTGACTTTTTATTCCACTATGACTTCCACCTCTCTCCCAAGGTGCATTAAAAACATCTTGTTTAGCTACTGTAACGTCCATGTCTGTTCCACTTTGCATTGATATTGTCCTTTTATTCCACTGTATCCTCCACCACTCTTCCAAGGGGTATTGATATTGTCTTTTTATTCCACTGCAACTTCCACCTCTCTTCTAAGGGGCATTGATATTGTCTTTTTAATCCACTGCGACCTCCACCACTCTTCCAAGAGGCATTAAAACAGTCTTGTTAAGCTACTGTGACCTCCACATCTCTTCCAAGGGGCATTAAAACCGTCTGGTTAAACCACTCTGAACTCCATAGCTCTTTCAAGAGGCATTGATATTGTCTTTTTATTTCACTGTAACCTCAACCACTTTTTCAAGGGGCATTGATATTGTCTTTTTATTCCACTGCGATCTCCACCACTCTTCCAAGAGGCATTAAAACTGCCTTGTTAAGCTACTGTGACCTCCCCGTGTCTTCCACGGGGCATTGATATTGTCTTTTTAATCCACTGTGACCTTCACCACTTTTCGAAGGGGCATTAAAACCATCTTTTTAATCTACTGTGACCTCCATGTCTCTTCCAAGGGGCAATAAAACCATCTGGATAAACCACTCTGAACTGCACAGCTCTTCCAAGGGGCATTGGTATTGTCTTTTTATTCCACTCTAACCTCCACCACTCTGTCAAGGGTCAATGACATTGTCTTTTTATTCCACTGCGACCTCCATCATTCTTCCAAGTGGCATTGATATTGTCTTTTTATTCCACTGCCACTTCCACCACTCTTTCAACGGGCATTGATATTGTCTTTTTATTCCATTGCGATCTGCACCACTTTTCCAAGGGGCATTAAAATTGTCTTTCTAAGCTACTGTGTCCTCCACGTCACTTCCAATGGCCATTAAAACCGTCTGGTTAAACCAAACTGAACTCCACAGCTCTTCCAAAGGGCATTGGTATTGTCTTTTTATTCCACTTTAACCTCCACCACTCTTCCAAATGGCATTGACATTGTCTTTTTATTCCACTGCGACCTCCACCATTCTTCCAAGGGGCATTAAAACTGTCTTGTTAAGCTAAAGTGACCTTCACATCTCTTCCACGGGGCTTTGATATTGTCGTTAAATTCCACTGTAACCTCCACCACTCTACCAAGGGGCATTGATATTGTATTTTTATTCCACTGCGACCTCCACCACTCTTCCAAAGGGCATTGATATTGTCTTTTTAATCCACTGCGACCTCCATCACTCTTCTAAGGGGCATTAAAACCATCTTGTTAAGCTACTGTTACCTCCAAGGTTCTTACACAAGGCATTGATATTGTCTTTTTATTCCACTGTAACCTCCACCAGTCTTCCAAGGGGCATTGATATTGTCTTTTTAATCCACTGCAACCTCCATCACTCTTCCAAGAAGCATTGAAACCGTCTTGTTAAGCTACTGTGACCTCCACGTCTATTCCACGGTGCATTAAAACTTTCTGGTTAAACCACTGTGAACTCCACAGCTCTTCCAAGGGGCATTGATATTGTCTTTTTATTCCCCTCTAAACTCCACCACTCTTCCAAGGGGCATTGATATTGTCTTTTTATTTTACTGCGTCCTCCACCACTCTTCCAAAGGGCATTAATATTGTCTTTTTATTCCACTGTGACCTCCACGTCTCTTCCAAGGGGCATTGATATTGTCTTTTTATTCCACTGTAACCTCCACCATTCTTCCAAGGGACATTGATATTGTCTTTTTATTCCACTGTAACCACCACCACTCTTCCAAGGGGCATTGATATTGACTTTTTATCCCACTGTAACCTCCACCACTCTTCCAAGGGGCATTGATATTGTCTTTTTCATCCACAGCGACCTCTAACACACCACCAAGGGGCTTTAAAACAGTCTTGATAAGCTTCTGTGACCTCCACGTCTCTTCCAAGCGGCATTAAAATCGCATGGTTAAACCACTCTGAACTCCACAGCTCTTCCAAGAGGCATTGATATTGTCTTTTTATTCAACTGTAACCTCCACCACTCTTCCAAGGGGCATTGATATTGTCTTTTTTTCCCACTGCGACCTCCACCACTCTTCCAAGGGGATTTGATAGTCTTTTTAATCCACTGCGACCTCCACAACTCTTCCAAGGGGCATTAAAACCGTCTTGTTAAGCTACTGTGACCTCCACGCCGCTTCCACGGGGCATTGATATTGTCTTTTTATTCCACTGCGACCTCCACCACTCTTCCAAGGGGCATTGATATTGTCTTTTTAATCCACTGCGACCTCCACCACTCTTCCAAGGGACATTGATATTGTCTTTTTATTCCACTGCGACCTTCACCCCTCTACCAAGGAACATTGATATTGTATTTTTTTTCCACTGTAACCTCCACCACTCTTCTAAGGGGCATTGATATTTTCTTTTTATTCCACTGCAACCTCCACCACTCTTCGAAGGGGCATCGATAATGTCTTTTTAATCCACTGCGACCTCCACCACTCTTCCAAGGGGCATTAAAACCGTCTTGTTAAGCTACTGTGACCTCCACGTCTCTTTCAAGGCCCATTAAACCCGTCAATTTAAACTACTCTGAACTCCACAGCTCTTGCAAGAGGCATTGATATTGTCTTTTTATTCCACTGTAACCTCCACCACTCTTCCAAGGGGCATTGATTTTGTCTTTTTAATCCACTGCGACCTCCATCTCTCTTCCAAGAAGCATTAAAACCATCTTGTTTAGCTACTGTGACCTCCAAGTCTATTCCACGGTGCCTTAAAACCTTCTGGTTAAACCACTGTGAACTCCACAGCTCTTCCAAGGGGCATTGATATTGTGGTTTTATTCCACTGTAACGTCCACCACTCTTCCAAGGGGCATTAATATTGTCTTTTTATTTTACTGCGACCTGCACCACTCTTCCAAAGGGTATTAATATTGTCTTTTTATTCCACTGTGACCTCCACCACTCTTCCAAGGGGCATTGATATTGTCTTTTTATTCCACTGCGACCTCCACTTCTCTTCCAAGGGCATTAAAACCATCTTGTTAAGCTACTGTGACCTCCAAGTCTCTTCCACGAGGCATTGATATTGTCTAATTATTCCACTGCGACCTCCACATCTCTTCCAAGTCGACTTGATATTGTCTTTTTATTCCACTGCGACCTCCACCACTCTTCTAAAGGGCATTGATATTGTCTTTTTAATCCACTGCGACCTCCACCAGTCTTCCAAGGGGCATTAAAACAGTTTTGATAAGCTACTGTGACCTCCACGTCTCTTCCAAGGGGCATTAAAACCGTCTGGTTAAAACACTCTGAAATCCACAGCTCTTCTAAGGGGCATTATTATTTTCTTTTTATTCCACTGTAACCTCCACCACACTTCCAAAGGGCATTGATATTGTCTTTTTATTCCACTGCGACCTTCACCGGTCCTCCAAGGGGCATTAAAACCATCTTGTTAAGCTACTGTGACCTCCACGTATCTTCCACGGGGCATTGGTATTGTTTTTTAATTCCACTGTAACATCCACCACTCGTCCAAGGGGCATTTAAACCGTGTTGTTAAGCTACTTTGACCTCCACGTCTCTTCCAAGGTGCATTAAAACCGTCAATTTAAACCACTCTGAACTCCACAGCTCTTGCAAGAGGCATTGATATTGTCTTTTTATTCCACTGTAATCTACAGCACTCTTTCAAGGGGCATTGATATTGTCTTTTTATTCCACTATGACTTCCACCACTCTCCCAAGGTGCATTAAAACACCTTGTTTAGCTACTGTTATGTCCATGTCTGTTCCACTGGGCATTGATATTGTCTTTTTATTCCACTGTATCCTCCACCACTCTTCCAAGGGGTATTGATATTGTCTTTTTATTCCACTGCGACTTCCACCTCTCTTCTAAGGGGCATTGATAATGTCTTTTTAATCCACTGCGACCTCCATCACTCTTCCAAGAGGCATTAAAACCGTCTGGTTAAACCACTCTGAACTCCATAGCTCTTTATAGAGGCATTGATATTGTCTTTTTATTTCACTGTAACCTCCACCACTCTTTCAGGGGGCATTGATATTGTCTTTTTATTCCACTGCGACCTCCACCACTCTTCCAAGGGGCATTGATATTGTCTTTTTATTCCACTGCGACCTCCACCACTTTTCCAAGGGGCATTAAAAACGTCTTTTTAAGCTACTGTGTCCTCCACGTCACTTCCAATGGGCATTAAAACCGTCTGGCTAAACCACTCTGAACTCCACAGCTCTTCCAAGGGGCATTAGTATTGTCTTTTTATTCCATTCTAACCTCCACCACTCTTCCAAGGGGCATTGACATTGTCTTTTTATTCCACTGCGACCTCCATCATTCTTCCAAGGGGCATTGATATTGTCTTTTTATTCCACTGCGACCTCCACCACTTTTCCAAGGGGCATTAAAAACGTCTTTTTAAGCTACTGTGTCCTCCACGTCACTTCCAATGGGCATTAAAACCGTCTGGCTAAACCACTCTGAACTCCACAGCTCTTCCAAGGGGCATTGGTATTGTCTTTTTATTCCACTCTAACCTCCATCACTCTTCCAAGTGGCATTGACATTGTCTTTTTATTCCACTGCGACCTCCACCATTCTTCCAAGGGGCATTAAAACTGTCTTGTTAAGCTACAGTGACCTCCACATCTTTTCCACGGGTCTTTGATATTGTCTTTAAATTCCACTGTAACCTCCACCACTCTTCCAAGGGGTATTCATATTGTATTTTTATTCCACTCTAACCTCCACCATTCTTCCAAGGGGCATTGATATTGTCTTTTTAATCCACTGCAACCTCCATCACTCTTCCAAGAAGCATTGAAACCGTCTTGTTAAGCTACTGTGACCTCCACGTCTATTCCACGATGCATTAAAACTTTCTGGCTAAACCACTGTGAACTCCACAGTTCTTCCAAGGGGCATTGATATTGTCTCTTTATTCCACTCTAACCTCCACCACTCTTCCAAGGGGCATTGATATTATCTTTTTATTTTACTGCGTCCTCCACCACTCTTCCAAGGGGCATTAATATTGTCTTTTTATTCCACTGTGACCTCCACGTCTCTTCCAAGGGGCATTGATATTGTCTTTTTATTTAATTGGAACCTCCACCACTCTTCCAAGGGGCAATGATATTGTCTTTTTATTCCACTGTAACCTCGACCATTCTTCCAAGGGACATTGATATTGTCTTTTTATTCCACTGTAACCACCACCACTCTTCCAAGGGGCATTGATATTGTCTTTTTATTCCACTGTAACCTCCACCACTCTTCCAAGGGGCATTGATATTGTCTTTTTAATCCACTGCGACCTCTACCACTCCTCCAAGGGGCTTTAAAAGAGTCTTGATAAGCTTCTGTGACCTCCACGTCTCTTCCAAGGGGCATTAAAACCGCATGGTTAAACAACTCTGAACTCCACAGCTTTTCCAAGAGGCATTGATATTGTCTTTTTATTCAACTGTAACCTCCACCACTCTTCCAAGGGGCATTGATATTGTCGTTTTTTTCCACTGCGACCTCCACCGCTCTTACTAGGGGATTTGATAGTCTTTTTAATCCATTGCGACCTCCACAACTTTTCCAAGGGGCATTAAAACCATCTTGTTAAGCTACTGTGACCTCCACGTCTCTTCCAAGGGGCATTAAACCCGTCAATTTAAACCACTCTGAACTCCACAGCTCTTGCAAGAGGCATTGATATTGTCTTTTTATTCCACTGTAACCTCCACCACTCTTCCAAAGGGCATTGATATTGTCTTTTTATTCCACTGCGACCTTCACCAGTCCTCCAAGGGGCATTAAAACCATCTTGTTAAGCTACTGTGACCTCCACGTATCTTCCACGGGGCATTGGTATTGTTTTTTAATTCCACTGTAACATCCACCACTTGTCCAAGGGGCATTTAAACCGTGTTGTTAAGCTACTTTGACCTCCACGTCACTTGCAAGGTGCATTAAAACCGTCAATTTAAACCACTCTGAACTCCACAGCTCTTGCAAGAGGCATTGATATTGTCTTTTTATTCCACTGTAAACTACAGCACTCTTTCAAGGGGCATTGATATTGTCTTTTTATTCCACTATGACTTCCACCACTCTCCCAAGGTGCATTAAAACACCTTGTTTAGCTACTGTTATGTACACTTCTGTTCCACTGGGCATTGATATTGTCTTTTTATTCCACTGTATCCTCCACCACTCTTCCAAGGGGTATTGATATTGTCTTTTTATTCCACTGCGACTTCCACCTCTCTTCTAAGGGGCATTGATATTGTCTTTTTAATCCACTGCGACCTCCATCTCTCTTCCAAGAGGCATTAAAACCGTCTGGTTAAACCACTCTGAACTCCATAGCTCTTTATAGAGGCATTGATATTGTCTTTTTATTTCACTGTAACCTCCACCACTCTTTCAGGGGGCATTGATATTGTCTTTTTATTCCACTGCGATCTCCACCACTCTTCCAAGGGGCATTAAAACTGTCTTGTTAAGCTACTGTGACCTCCACGTGTCTTCCACGGGGCACTGATATTGTCTTTTTAATACACTGTGACCTCCACCACTTTTCCAAGGGGCATTAAAACAATCTTTTTAATCTACTTTGACCTCCACGTCTCTTCCAAGGGGCAATAAAACCATCTGGTTAAACCACTCTGAACTCCACAGCTCTTCCAAGTGGCATTAGTATTGTCTTTTTATTCCACTCTAACCTCCACCACTCTTCCAAGGGGCATTGACATTGTCTTTTTATTCCACTGCGACCTCCATCATTCTTCCAAGGGGCATTGATATTGTCTTTTTATTCCACTGCGACCTCCACCACTTTTCCAAGGGGCATTAAAAACGTCTTTTTAAGCTACTGTGTCCTCCACGTCACTTCCAATGGGCATTAAAACCGTCTGGTTAAACCACTCTGAACTCCACAGCTCTTCCAAGGGGCATTGGTATTGTCTTTTTATTCCACTCTAACCTCCATCACTCTTCCAAGGGGCATTGACATTGTCTTTTTATTCCACTGCGACCTCCATCACTCTTCCAAGAAGCATTGAAACCGTCTTGTTAAGCTACTGTGACCTCCACGTCTCTTCCACGGGGCTTTGATATTGTCTTTAAATTCCACTGTAACCTCCACCACTCTTCCAAGGGGCATTGATATTGTATTTTTATTCCACTCTAACTTCCACCATTCTTCCAAGGGGCATTGATATTGTCTTTTTAATCCACTGCAACCTCCATCACTCTTCCAAGAAGCATTGAAACCGTCTTGTTAAGCTACTGTGACCTCCACGTCTATTCCACGATGCATTAAAACTTTCTGGCTAAACCACTGTGAACTCCACATCTCTTCCAAGGGGCATTGATATTGTCTCTTTATTCCACTCTAACCTCCACCACTCTTCCAAGGGGCATTGATATTATCTTTTTATTTTACTGCGTCCTCCACAACTCTTCCAAGGGGCATTAATATTGTCTTTTTATTCCACTGTGACCTCCACATCTCTTCCAAGGGGCATTGATATTGTCTTTTTATTTAATTGGAACCTCTACCACTCTTCCAAGGGGCAATGATATTGTCTTTTTATTCCACTGTAACCTCGACCATTCTTCCAAGGGACATTGATATTGTCTTTTTATTCCACTGTAACCACCACCACTCTTCCAAGGGGCATTGATATTGTCTTTTTATTCCACTGTAACCTCCACCACTCTACCAAGGGGCATTGATATTGTCTTTTTAATCCACTGCGACCTCTACCACTCCTCCAAGGGGCTTTAAAAGAGTCTTGATAAGCTTCTGTGACCTCCACGTCTCTTCCAAGGGGCATTAAAACCGCATGCTTAAACAACTCTGAACTCCACAGCTTTTCCAAGAGGCATTGATATTGTCTTTTTATTCAACTGTAACCTCCACCACTCTTCCAAGGGGCATTGATATTGTCGTTTTTTTCCACTGCGACCTCCACAACCTTTCCAAGGGGCATTAAAACCATCTTGTTAAGCTACTGTGACCTCCACGTCTCTTCCAAGGGGCATTAAACCCGTCAATTTAAACCACTCTGAACTCCACGGCTCTTGCAAGAGGCATTGATATTGTCTTTTTATTCCACTGTAACCTCCACCACTCTTCCAAGGGGCATTGATATTGTCTTTTTAATCCACAGCGACCTCTAACACACCACCAAGGGGCTTTAAAACAGTCTTGATAAGCTTCTGAGACCTCCACGTCTCTTCCAAGCGGCATTAAAATTGCATGGTTAAACCACTCTGAACTCCACAGCTCTGCAAAGAGGCATTGATATTGTCTTTTTATTCAACTGTAACCTCCACCACTCTTCCAAGGGGCATTGATATTGTCTTTTTTTCCCACTGCGACCTCCACCACTCTTCCAAGGGGATTTGATAGTCTTTTTAATCCACTGCGACCTCCACAACTCTTCCAAGGGGCATTAAAACCGTCTGGTTAAGCTACTGTGACCTCCACGCCGCTTCCATGGGGCATTGATATTGTCTTTTTATTCCACTGCGACCTCCACCACTCTTCCAAGGGGCATTGATATTGTCTTTTTAATCCACTGCGACCTCCACCACTCTTCCAAGGGACATTGATATTGTCTTTTTATTCCACTGCGACCTTCACCCCTCTACCAAGGAACATTGATATTGTCTTTTTTTTCCACTGTAACCTCCACCACTCTTCTAAGGGGCATTGATATTTTCTTTTTATTCCACTGCAACCTCCACCACTCTTCGAAGGGGCATCGATAATGTCTTTTTCATCCACTGCGACCTCCACCACTCTACCAAGGGGCATTAAAACCGTCTTTTTAAGCTACTGTGACCTCCACGTCTCTTTCAAGGGCCATTAAACCCGTCAATTTAAACTACTCTGAACTCCACAGCTCTTGCAAGAGGCATTGATATTGTCTTTTTATTCCACTGTAACCTCCACCACTCTTCCAAGGGGCATTGATTTTGTCTTTTTAATCCCCTGCGACCTCCATCTCTCTTCCAAGAAGCATTAAAAACAACTTGTTTAGCTACTGTGACCTCCACGTCTATTCCACGGTGCCTTAAAACCTTCTGGTTAAACCACTGTGAACTCCACAGCTCTTCCAAGGGGCATTGATATTGTGGTTTTATTCCACTGTAACGTCCACCACTCTTCCAAGGGGCATTGATATTGTCTTTTTATTCCACTGCGACCTCCACTTCTCTTCCAAGGGCATTAAAACCATCTTGTTAAGCTACTGTGACCTCCAAGTCTCTTCCACGAGGCATTGATATTGTCTAATTATTCCACTGCGACCTCCACATCTCTTCCAAGTGGACTTGATATTGTCTTTTTATTCCACTGCGACCTCCACCACTCTTCTAAAGGGCATTGATATTGTCTTTTTAATCCACTGCGACCTCCACCAGTCTTCCAAGGGGCATTAAAACAGTTTTGATAAGCTACTGTGACCTCCACGTCTCTTCCAAGGGGCATTAAAACCGTCTGGTTAAAACACTCTGAAATCCACAGCTCTTCTAAGGGGCATTATTATTTTCTTTTTATTCCACTGTAACCTCCACCACTCTTCCAAAGGGCATTGATATTGTCTTTTTATTCCACTGCGACCTTCACCAGTCCTCCAAGGGGCATTAAAACCATCTTGTTAAGCTACTGTGACCTCCACGTATCTTCCACGGGGCATTGGTATTGTTTTTTAATTCCACTGTAACATCCACCACTCGTCCAAGGGGCATTTAAACCGTGTTGTTAAGCTACTTTGACCTCCACGTCTCTTCCAAGGTGCATTAAAACCGTCAATTTAAACCACTCTGAACTCCACAGCTCTTGCAAGAGGCATTGATATTGTCTTTTTATTCCACTGTAATCTACAGCACTTTTTCAAGGGGCATTGATATTGTCTTTTTATTCCACTATGACTTCCACCACTTTCCCAAGGTGCATTAAAACACCTTGTTTAGCTACTGTTATGTCCATGTCTGTTCCACTGGGCATTGATATTGTCTTTTTATTCCACTGTATCCTCCACCACTCTTCCAAGGGGTATTGATATTGTCTTTTTATTCCACTGCGACTTCCACCTCTCTTCTAAGGGGCATTGATATTGTCTTTTTAATCCACTGCGACCTCCATCACTCTTCCAAGAGGCATTAAAACCGTCTGGTTAAACCACTCTGAACTCCATAGCTCTTTATAGAGGCATTGATATTGTCTTTTTATTTCACTGTAACCTCCACCACTCTTTCAGGGGGCATTGATATTGTCTTTTTATTCCACTGCAACCTCCACCACTCTTCCAAGGGGCATTGATATTGTCTTTTTATTCCACTGCGACCTCCACCACTTTTCCAAGGGGCATTAAAAACGTCTTTTTAAGCTACTGTGTCCTCCACGTCACTTCCAATGGGCATTAAAACCGTCTGGCTAAACCACTCTGAACTCCACAGCTCTTCCAAGGGGCATTAGTATTGTCTTTTTATTCCATTCTAACCTCCACCACTCTTCCAAGGGGCATTGACATTGTCTTTTTATTCCACTGCGACCTCCATCATTCTTCCAAGGGGCATTGATATTGTCTTTTTATTCCACTGCGACCTCCACCACTTTTCCAAGGGGCATTAAAAACGTCTTTTTAAGCTACTGTGTCATCCACGTCACTTCCAATGGGCATTAAAACCGTCTGGCTAAACCACTCTGAACTCCACAGCTCTTCCAAGGGGCATTGGTATTGTCTTTTTATTCCACTCTAACCTCCATCACTCTTCCAAGGGGCATTGACATTGTCTTTTTATTCCACTGCGACCTCCACCATTCTTCCAAGGGGCATTAAAACTGTCTTGTTAAGCTACAGTGACCTCCACATCTCTTCCACGTGTCTTTGATATTGTCTTTAAATTCCACTGTAACCTCCACCACTCTTCCAAGGGGTATTCATATTGTATTTTTATTCCCCTCTAACCTCCACCATTCTTCCAAGGGGCATTGATATTGTCTTTTTAATCCACTGCAACCTCCATCACTCTTCCAAGAAGCATTGAAACCGTCTTGTTAAGCTACTGTGACCTCCACGTCTATTCCACGATGCATTAAAACTTTCTGGCTAAACCACTGTGAACTCCACAGCTCTTCCAAGGGGCATTGATATTGTCTCTTTATTCCACTCTAACCTCCACCACTCTTCCAAGGGGCATTGATATTATCTTTTTATTTTACTGCGTCCTCCACCACTCTTCCAGGGGGCATTAATATTGTCTTTTTATTCCACTGTGACCTCCACGTCTCTTCCAAGGGGCATTGATATTGTCTTTTTATTTAATTGGAACCTCCACCACTCTTCCAAGGGGCAATGACATTGTCTTTTTATTCCACTGTAACCTCGACCATTCTTCCAAGGGACATTGATATTGTCTTTTTATTCCACTGTAACCACCACCACTCTTCCAAGGGGCATTGATATTGTCTTTTTATTCCACTGTAACCTCCACCACTCTTCCAAGGGGCATTGATATTGTCTTTTTAATCCACTGCGACCTCTACCACTCCTCCAAGGGGCTTTAAAAGAGTCTTGATAAGCTTCTGTGACCTCCACGTCTCTTCCAAGGGGCATTAAAACCGCATGGTTAAACAACTCTGAACTCCACAGCTTTTCCATGAGGCATTGATATTGTCTTTTTATTCAACTGTAACCTCCACCACTCTTCCAAGGGGCATTGATATTGTCGTTTTTTTCCACTGCGACCTCCACCGCTCTTACTAGGGGATTTGATAGTCTTTTTAATCCATTGCGACCTCCACAACTTTTCCAAGGGGCATTAAAACCATCTTGTTAAGCTGCTGTGACCTCCACGTCTCTTCCAAGGGGCATTAAACCCGTCAATTTAAACCACTCTGAACTCCACAGCTCTTGCAAGAGGCATTGATATTGTCTTTTTATTCCACTGTAACCTCCACCACTCTTCCAAAGGGCATTGATATTGTCTTTTTATTCCACTGCGACCTTCACCAGTCCTCCAAGGGGCATTAAAACCATCTTGTTAAGCTACTGTGACCTCCACGTATCTTCCACGGGGCATTGGTATTGTTTTTTAATTCCACTGTAACATCCACCACTCGTCCAAGGGGCATTTAAACCGTGTTGTTAAGCTACTTTGACCTCCACGTCACTTGCAAGGTGCATTAAAACCGTCAATTTAAACCACTCTGAACTCCACAGCTCTTGCAAGAGGCATTGATATTGTCTTTTTATTACACTGTAATCTACAGCACTCTTTCAAGGGGCATTGATATTGTCTTTTTATTCCACTATGACTTCCACCACTCTCCCAAGGTGCATTACAACACCTTGTTTAGCTACTGTTATGTCCACTTCTGTTCCACTGGGCATTGATATTGTCTTTTTATTCCACTGTATCCTCCACCACTCTTCCAAGGGGTATTGATATTGTCTTTTTATTCCACTGCGACTTCCACCTCTCTTCTAAGGGGCATTGATATTGTCTTTTTAATCCACTGCGACCTCCATCTCTCTTCCAAGAGGCATTAAAACCGTCTGGTTAAACCACTCTGAACTCCATAGCTCTTTATAGAGGCATTGATATTGTCTTTTTATTTCACTGTAACCTCCACCACTCTTTCAGGGGGCATTGATATTGTCTTTTTATTCCACTGCGATCTCCACCACTCTTCCAAGGGGCATTAAAACTGTCTTGTTAAGCTACTGTGACCTCCACGTGTCTTCCACGGGGCACTGATATTGTCTTTTTAATACACTGTGACCTCCACCACTTTTCCAAGGGGCATTAAAACAATCTTTTTAATCTACTTTGACCTCCACGTCTCTTCCAAGGGGCAATAAAACCATCTGGTTAAACCACTCTGAACTCCACAGCTCTTCCAAGGGGCATTAGTATTGTCTTTTTATTCCACTCTAACCTCCACCACTCTTCCAAGGGGCATTGACATTGTCTTTTTATTCCACTGCGACCTCCATCATTCTTCCAAGGGGCATTGATATTGTTTTTTTATTCCACTGCGACCTCCACCACTTTTCCAAGGGGCATTAAAAACGTCTTTTTAAGCTACTGTGTCCTCCACGTCACTTCCAATGGGCATTAAAACCGTCTGGTTAAACCACTCTGAACTCCACAGCTCTTCCAAGGGGCATTGGTATTGTCTTTTTATTCCACTCTAACCTCCATCACTCTTCCAAGGGGCATTGACATTGTCTTTTTATTCCACTGCGACCTCCACCATTTTTCCAAGGGGCATTAAAACTGTCTTATTAGGCTACAGTGACCTCCACATCTCTTCCACGGGGCTTTGATATTGTCTTTTTATTCCACTGTAACCTCCACCACTCTTCCAAGGGGCATTGATATTGTCTTTTTATTCCACTGTAACCTCCACCACTCTTCCAAGGGGCATTGATATTGTATTTTTATTCCACTCTAACTTCCACCAGTCTTCCAAGGGGCATTAAAACAGTTTTGATAAGCTACTGTGACCTCCACGTCTCTTCCAAGGGGCATTAAAACCGTCTGGTTAAAACACTCTGAAATCCGCAGCTCTTCTAAGGGGCATTATTATTTTCTTTTTATTCCACTGTAACCTCCACCACTCTTCCAAAGGGCATTGATATTGTCTTTTTATTCCACTGCGACCTTCACCAGTCCTCCAAGGGGCATTCAAACCGTCTTGTTAAGCTACTGTGACCTCCACGTCTATTCCACGATGCATTAAAACTTTCTGGCTAAACCACTGTGAACTCCACATCTCTTCCAAGGGGCATTGATATTGTCTCTTTATTCCACTCTAACCTCCACCACTCTTCCAAGGGGCATTGATATTATCTTTTTATTTTACTGCGTCCTCCACAACTCTTCCAAGGGGCATTAATATTGTCTTTTTATTCCACTGTGACCTCCACGTCTCTTCCAAGGGGCATTGATATTGTCTTTTTATTTAATTGGAACCTCTACCACTCTTCCAAGGGGCAATGATATTGTCTTTTTATTCCACTGTAACCTCGACCATTCTTCCAAGGGACATTGATATTGTCTTTTTATCCCACTGTAACCACCACCACTCTTCCAAGTGGCATTGATATTATCTTTTTATTCCACTGTAACCTCCACCACTCTTCCAAGGGGCATTGATATTGTCTTTTTAATCCACTGCGACCTCTACCACTCCTCCAAGGGGCTTTAAAAGAGTCTTGATAAGCTTCTGTGACCTCCACGTCTCTTCCAAGGGGCATTAAAACCGCATGCTTAAACAACTCTGAACTCCACAGCTTTTCCAAGAGGCATTGATATTGTCTTTTTATTCAACTGTAACCTCCACCACTCTTCCAAGGGGCATTGATATTGTCGTTTTTTTCCACTGCGACCTCCACAACCTTTCCAAGGGGCATTAAAACCATCTTGTTAAGCTACTGTGACCTCCACGTCTCTTCCAAGGGGCATTAAACCCGTCAATTTAAACCACTCTGAACTCCACAGCTCTTGCAAGAGGCATTGATATTGTATTTTTATTCCACTGTAACCTCCACCACTCTTCCAAGGGGCATTGATATTGTCTTTTTAATCCATAGCGACCTCTAACACACCACCAAGGGGTTTTAAAACAGTCTTGATAAGCTTCTGTGACCTCCACGTCTCTTCCAAGCGTCATTAAAATTGCATGGTTAAACCACGCTGAACTCCACAGCTCTTCAAAGAGGCATTGATATTGTCTTTTTATTCAACTGTAACCTCCACCACTCTTCCTAGGGGCATTGATATTGTCTTTTTTTCCCACTGCGACCTCCACCACTCTTCCAAGGGGATTTGATAGTCTTTTTAATCCACTGCGACCTCCACAACTCTTCCAAGGGGCATTAAAACTGTCTTGTTAAGCTACTGTGACCTCCACGTCGCTTCCACGGGGCATTGATATTGTCTTTTTATTCCACTGCGACCTCCACCACTCTTCCAAGGGGCATTGATATTGTCTTTTTAATCCACTGCGACCTCCACCACTCTTCCAAGGGACATTGATATTGTCTTTTTATTCCACTGCGACCTTCACCCCTCTACCAAGGAACATTGATATTGTCTTTTTTTTCCACTGTAACCTCCACCACTCTTCTAAGGGGCATTGATATTTTCTTTTTATTCCACTGCGACCTCCACCACTCTTCGAAGGGGCATCGATAATGTCTTTTTAATCCACTGCGACCTCCACCACTCTTCCAAGGGGCATTAAAACCGTCTTGTTAAGCTACTGTGACCTCCACGTCTCTTTCAAGGGCCATTAAACCCGTCAATTTAAACTACTCTGAACTCCACAGCTCTTGCAAAAGGCATTGATATTGTCTTTTTATTCCACTGTAACCTCCACCACTCTTCCAAGGGGCATTGATTTTGTCTTTTTAATCCACTGCGACCTCCATCTCTCTTCCAAGAAGCATTAAAACCATCTTGTTTAGCTACTGTGACCTCCACGTCTATTCCACGGTGTCTTAACACCTTCTGGTTAAACCACTGTGAACTCCACAGCTCTTCCAAGGGGCATTGATATTGTGGTTTATTCCACTCTAACGTCCACCACTCTTCCAAGGGGCATTGATATTGTCTTTTTATTTTACTGCGACCTGCACCACTCTTCCAAAGGGTATTAATATTGTCTTTTTATTCCACTGTGACCTCCACCACTCTTCCAAGGGGCATTGATATTGTCTTTTTATTCCACTGCGACCTCCTCTTCTCTTCCAAGGGCATTAAAACCATCTTGTTAAGCTACTGTGACCTCCAAGTCTCTTCCACGAGGCATTGATATTGTCTAATTATTCCACTGCGACCTCCACATCTCTTCCAAGTGGAATTGATATTGTCTTTTTATTCCACTGCGACCTCCACCACTCTTCTAAAGGGCATTGATATTGTCTTTTTAATCCACTGCGACCTCCACCAGTCTTCCAAGGGGCATTAAAACAGTTTTGATAAGCTACTGTGACCTCCACGTCTCTTCCAAGGGGCATTAAAACCGTCTGGTTAAAACACTCTGAAATCCACAGCTCTTCTAAGGGGCATTATTATTGTCTTTTTATTCCACTGTAACCTCCACCACTCTTCCAAAGGGCATTGATATTGTCTTTTTATACCACTGCGACCTTCCCCAGTCCTCCAAGGGGCATTAAAACCATCTTGTTAAGCTACTGTGACCTCCACGTATCTTCCACGGGGCATTGGTATTGTTTTTTAATTCCACTGTAACATCCACCACTCGTCCAAGGGGCATTTAAACTGTGTTGTTAAGCTACTTTGATCTCCACGTCTCTTCCAAGGTGCATTAAAAACGTCAATTTAAACCACTCTGAACTCCACAGCTCTTGCAAGAGGCATTGATATTGTCTTTTTATTCCACTGTAATCTACAGCACTCTTTCAAGGGGCATTGATATTGTCTTTTTATTCCACTATGACTTCCACCACTCTCCCAAGGTGCATTAAAACACCTTGTTTAGCTACTGTTATGTCCATGTCTGTTCCACTGGGCATTGATATTGTCTTTTTATTCCACTGTATCCTCCACCACTCTTCCAAGGGGTATTGATATTGTCTTTTTATTCCACTGCGACTTCCACCTCTCTTCTAAGGGGCATTGATATTGTCTTTTTAAACCACTGCGACCTCCATCACTCTTCCAAGAGGCATTAAAACCGTCTGGTTAAACCACTCTGAACTCCATAGCTCTTTATAGAGGCATTGATATTGTCTTTTTATTTCACTGTAACCTCCACCACTCTTTCAGGGGGCATTGATATTGTCTTTTTATTCCACTGCGACCTCCACCACTCTTCCAAGGGGCATTAAAACTGTCTTGTTAAGCTACTGTGACCTCCATGTGTCTTCCACGGGGTACTGATATTGTCTTTTTAATCCACTGTGACCTCCACCACTTTTCCAAGGGGCATTAAACAATCTTTTTAATCTACTGTGACCTCCACGTCTCTTCCAAGGGGCAATAAAACCATCTGGTTAAACCACTCTGAACTCCACAGCTCTTCCAAGGGGCATTAGTATTGTCTTTTTATTCCACTCTAACCTCCACCACTCTTCCAAGGGGCATTGACATTGTCTTTTTATTCCACTGCGACCTCCATCATTCTTCCAAGGGGCATTGATATTGTCTTTTTATTCCACTGCGACCTCCACCACTTTTCCAAGGGGCATTAAAAACGTCTTTTTAAGCTACTGTGTCCTCCACGTCACTTCCAATGGGCATTAAAACCAACCGTCTGGTTAAACCACTCTGAACTCCACAGCTCTTCAAAGGGGCATTGGCATTGTCTTTTTATTCCACTCTAACCTCCATCACTCTTCCAAGGGGCATTGACATTGTCTTTTTATTCCACTGCGACCTCCACCATTCTTCCAAGGGGCATTAAAACTGTCTTGTTAAGATACAGTGACCTCCACATCTCTTCCACGGGGCTTTGATATTGTCTTTAAATTCCACTGTAACCTCCACCACTCTTCCAAGGGGCATTGATATTATCTTTTTATTTTACTGCGTCCTCCACCACTCTTCCAAGGGGCATTAATATTGGCTTTTTATTCCACTGTGACCTCCACATCTCTTCCAAGGGGCATTGATATTGTCTTTTTATTTAATTGGAACCTCCACCACTCTTCCAAGGGGCAATGATATTGTCTTTTTATTCCACTGTAACCTCGACCATTCTTCCAAGGGACATTGATATTGTCTTTTTATTCCACTGTAACCACCACCACTCTTCCAAGGGGCATTGATATTGTCTTTTTATTCCACTGTAACCTCCACCACTCTTCCAAGGGGCATTGATATTGTCTTTTTAATCCACTGCGACCTCTACCACTCCTCCAAGGGGCTTTAAAAGAGTCTTGATAAGCTTCTGTGACCTCCACGTCTCTTCCAAGGGGCATTAAAACCGCATGGTTAAACAACTCTGAACTCCACAGCTTTTCCAAGAGGCATTGATATTGTCTTTTTATTCAACTGTAACCTCCACCACTCTTCCAAGGGGCATTGATATTGTCGTTTTTTTCCACTGCAACCTCCACCGCTCTTACTAGGGGATTTGATAGTCTTTTTAATCCACTGCGACCTCCACAACTTTTCCAAGGGGCATTAAAACCATCTTGTTAAGCTACTGTGACCTCCACGTCTCTTCCAAGGGGCATTAAACCCGTCAATTTAAACCACTCTGAACTCCACAGCTCTTGCAAGAGGCATTGATATTGTCTTTTTATTCCACTGTAAGCTCCACCACTCTTCCAAAGGGCATTGTTATTGTCTTTTTATTCCACTGCGACCTTCACCAGTCCTCCAAGGGGCATTAAAACCATCTTGTTAAGCTACTGTGACCTCCACGTATCTTCCACGGGGCATTGGTATTGTTTTTTAATTCCACTGTAACATCCACCACTCGTCCAAGGGGCATTTAAACTGTGTTGTTAAGCTACTTTGACCTCCACGTCTCTTCCAAGGTGCATTAAAACCGTCAATTTAAACCACTCTGAACTCCACAGCTCTTGCAAGAGGCATTGATATTGTCTTTTTATTCCACTGTAATCTACAGCACTCTTTCAAGGGGCATTGATATTGTCTTTTTATTCCACTATGACTTCCACCACTCTCCCAAGGTGCATTAAAACACCTTGTTTAGCTACTGTTATGACCATGTCTGTTCCACTGGGCATTGATATTGTCTTTTTATTCCACTGTATCCTCCACCACTCTTCCAAGGGGAATTGATATTGTCTTTTTATTCCATTGCGACTTCCACCTCTCTTCTAAGGGGAATTGATATTGTCTTTTTAATCCACTGCGACCTCCATCACTCTTCAAAGAGGCATTAAAACCGTCTGGTTAAACCACTCTGAAATCCATAGCTCTTTATAGAGGCATTGATATTGTCTTTTTATTTCACTGTAACCTCCACCACTATTTCAGGGGGCATTGATATTGTCTTTTTATTCCACTGCGACCTCCACCACTCTTCCAAGGGGCATTAAAACTGTCTTGTTATGCTACTGTGACCTCCACGTGTCTTCCACGGGGCACTGATATTGTCTTTTTAATCCACTGTGACCTCCACCACTTTTCCAAGGGGCATTAAAACAATCTTTTTAATCTACTGTGACCTCCACGTCTCTTCCAAGGGGCAATAAAACCATCTGGTTAAACCACTCTGAACTCCACAGCTCTTCCAAGGGGCATTAGTATTGTCTTTTTATTCCACTCCAACCTCCACCACTCTTCCAAGGGGCATTGACATTGTCTTTTTATTCCATTGCGACCTCCATCATTCTTCCAAGGGGCATTGATATTGTCTTTTTATTCCACTGCGACCTCCACCACTTTTCCAAGGGGCATTAAAAACGTCTTTTTAAGCTACTGTGTCCTCCACGTCACTTCCAATGGGCATTAAAACCGTCTGGTTAAACCACTCTGAACTCCACAGCTCTTCCAAGGGGCATTGGTATTATCTTTTTATTCCACTCTAACCTCCATCACTCTTCCAAGGGGCATTGACATTGTCTTTTTATTCCACAGCGACCTCCACCATTCTTCCAAGGGGCATTAAAACTGTCTTGTTAAGCTACAGTGACCTCCACATCTCTTCCACGGGGCTTTGATATTGTCTTTAAATTCCACTGTAACCTCCACCACTCTTCCAAGGGGCATTGATATTGTATTTTTATTCCACTATAACCTCCACCATTCTTCCAAGGGGCATTGATATTGTCTTTTTAATCCACTGCAACCTCCATCACTCTTCCAAGAAGCATTGAAACCGTCTTGTTAAGCTACTGTGACCTCCACGTCTATTCCACGATGCATTAAAACTTACTGGCTAAACCACTGTGAACTCCACAGCTCTTCCAAGGGGCATTGATATTGTCTCTTTATTCCACACTAACCTCCACCACTCTTCCAAGGGGCATTGATATTATCTTTTTATTTTACTGCGTCCTCCACCACTCTTCCAAGGGGCATTTATATTGTCTTTTTATTCCACTGTGACCTCCACATCTCTTCCAAGGGGCATTGATATTGTCTTTTTATTTAATTGGAACCTCCACCACTCTTCCAAGGGGCAATGATATTGTCTTTTTATTCCACTGTAACCTCGACCATTCTTCCAAGGGGCTTTGATATTGTCTTTTTATTCCACTGTAACCTCCACCACTCTTCCAAGGTTCATTGATATTGTCTTTTTAATCCACTGCAACCTCTACCACTCCATCAAGGGGCTTTAAAAGAGTCTTTATAAGCTTCTGTGACCTCCACGTCTCTTCCAAGGGGCATTAAAACCACATGGTTAAACAACTCTGAACTCCACAGCTTTTCCAAGAGGCATTGATATTGTCTTTTTATTCAACTGTAACCTCCACCACTCTTACTAGGGGATTTGATAGTCTTTTTAATCCACTGCGACCTCCACAACTTTTCCAAGGGGCATTAAAACCATCTTGTTAAGCTACTGTGTCCTCCACATCTCTTCCAAGGGGCATTAAACCCATCAATTTAAACCACTCTGAACTCCACAGCTCTTGCAAGAGGCATTGATATTGTCTTTTTATTCCACTGTAACCTCCACCACTCTTCCAAGGGGCATTGATTTTGTCATTTTAATCCACTGCGACCTGCATCTCTCTTCCAAGAAGCATTAAAACCGTCTTGTTTAGCTACTGTGACCTCCACGTCTATTCCATGGTGCCTTAAAACCTTCTGGTTAAACCACTGTGAACTCCACAGCTCTTCCAAGGTGCATTGATATTGTCGTTTTATTCCACTTTAACCTCCACCACTCTTCCAAGGGGCATTGATATTGTCTTTTTATTTTACTGCGACCTGCACCACTCTTCCAAAGGGCATTAATATTGTCTTTTTATTCCACTGCAACCTCCACCACTCTTCCAAGGGTCATTGATATGGTCTTTTTATTCCACTGTAACCTCCACCACTCTTCCAAGGGACATTGATATTGTCTTTTTATTCCACTGCGACCTTCACCCGTCCTCCAAGGGGCATTAAAACCATCTTGTTAAGCTACTGTGAACTCCACGTCTCTTCCACGGGGCATTAGTATTGTCTTTTAATTCCACTGTAACATCCACCACTCGTCCAGGGGGCATTAAAACCGTGTTGTTAAGCTTCTTTGACCTCCACGTCAATTCCACGGGGCATTAAAACCATCAATTTAAACCACTCTGAACTACACAGCTCTTGCAAGGGGCATTGATATTGTCTTTTTATTCCAATGTAACCTCCAGCACTCTTCCAAGGGGCATTGATATTGTCTTTTTATTCCACGGCAACTTCCACCTCTCTTCCAAGGGGCATTAAAACCGTCTTGTTAAGCTACTGTGACCTCAACGTCTCTTTCACGGGGCATTGATATTGTCTTTTTATTCCACTGTAACCTCCACCACTCTTCCAAGGGGCATTGATATTGTCTTTTTATTCCACTGGGACCTTCACCATTCTTCCAAGGGGCATTGATATTGTCTTTTTAATCCACTGCGACCTCCACCACTCTACCAAGGGGCATTAAAACCGTATTGATAAGCTACTGTGACCTCCGCGTCTCTTCCAAGGTGCATTAAAACCGTCAATTTAAACCACCCTGAACTCCACAGCTCTTGCAAGAGGCATTGATATTGTCTTTTTATTCCACTGTAACCTACAGCACTCTTTCAAGGGGCATTGATATTGTCTTTTTATTCCACTACGACTTCCACCTCTCTCCCAAGGTGCATTAAAAACATCTTGTTTAGCTACTGTAACGTCCATGTCTGTTCCACTGGGCATTGATATTGTCTTTTTATTCCACTGTATCCTCCACCACTCTTCCAAGGGGTATTGATATTGTCTTTTTATTCCACTGCAACTTCCACCTCTCTTCTAAGTGGCATTGATATTGTCTTTTTAATCCACTGCGACCTCCACCACTCTTCCAAGAGGCATTAAAACCGTCTGGTTAAACCACTCTGAACTCCATAGCTCTTTATAGAGGCATTGATATTGTCTTTTTATTTCACTGTAACCTCCACCACTCTTTCAAGGGGCATTGATATTGTCTTTTTATTCCACTGCGACCTCCACCACTCTTCCAAGGAGCATTAAAACTGTTTTGTTAAGTGTAGCGCCGTTCCCCTCACCTCTCTGCTCCGTGCCCGGCGTCCTCCTCCCGCTCTGCTGGCAGCGCGCGCTCCTTCCCGGCCACTGTGCTTAGGGCACGCGCGCGCGCTCTCCCTCCCTCTTAAAGGGGCCGCCGCGCCGTCCTAAGGAGTCCCCGGCCAATGGCCGGAGGACTTCACCATATATAAGGCACCTCCTCCACAATGGAGGTGCCCGAGCAATGTTGTTGCACTGTTCACTACTCTGCTTCAGCCCTCAGGTCCCGTTGCCAGTTACCTGCCAGATACCTGCCAGATTCCTGCCAGCTTGCTGTCTTATTCCTGCCTGATATTCTGCTACCTGCCTGCTAGCCTGAGGTCCGACGGTCTGCCTTACAACTCCTGTCAGTCTGTCTAAGGACCAGCTTGCCCGCTCACCTGGGAGCGCACATCAGCTACCTGCCTGCTTGCCTGTGGTCCGACGGTCTGCCTTCCAACTCCTGTCAGTCTGTCTATGGACCAGCTTGCCCGCTCACCTGGGAGCGCACATCTGCTACCTGCCTGCTAGCCTACCTGGAGGCTCCGCCGTCACGTGCTGTGACCTCCTGCCTGTCCAGTGACTCCTGCCCGCTCACCTGGGAGCGCTCATCTGCTGCCTGTCTCCTAGCCTACCTGGAGGCTCTGCCGTCACGTGCTGTGACCACCCGCCTGTCCAGAGACTTCTGCCCGCTCACCTGGGAGCGCCCATCTGCCGCCTGTCTGTTGGTTTTCCTGGAGGCTCCGCCGTCACATGCCGTGACCACCCGTTTATCCAGAAACTCTCGCCTGCTCACCTGGGAGCTCACGTCTACCATCAGCCGCCACAGGTCGTACCAACCCTTTACCCAGAGACTGTCCCGGTCACTTGCCGTGACCATCTGCCCGTTCATCCAGAGACTGCCCCGGTCACTTGCCGTGACCATCTGCCCGTTCATCCAGAGACTGCCCCGGTCACTTGCCGTGACCATCTGCCCGTTCATCCAGAGACTGCCCCGGTCACTTGCCGTGACCATCTGCCCGTTCATCCAGAGACTGTCCCGGTCACCTGCTGTGACTGCCTGCCTGGTCGCCACCCGCTCCCTTACAAGGACCGCCCCCTTGTATAGTAGCTCAGAGGTTCCGCCTCCCAGTCCCATTACATTAAGCTACTGTGACCTCCACTTGTCTTCCACGGGGCACTGATATTGTCTTTTTAATCCAATGTGACCTCCACCACTTTTCCAAGGGGCATTAAAACCATCTTTTTAATCTACTGTGACCTCCACGTCTCTTCCAAGGGGCAATAAAACCATCTGGTTAAACCACTCTGAACCCCACAGCTCTTCCAAGGGGCATTGGTATTGTCTTTTTATTCCTCTCTAACCTCCACCACTCTTCCAAGAGGCATTGACATTGTCTTTTTATTCCACTGCGATCTCCATCATTCTTCCAAGTGGCATTGATATTGTCTTTTTATTCCACTGCCACCTCCACCACTCTTACAAGGGGCATTGATATTGTATTTTTATTCCACTGCGACCTCCACCACTTTTCCAAGGGGCATTAAAAACGTCTTTTTAAGCTACTATGTCCTCCACGTCACTTCCAATGGGCATTAAAACCATCTGGCTAAACCACTCTGAACTCCACAGCTCTTCCAAGAGGCATTGATATTGTCTTTTTATTCCACTCTAACCTCCACCACTCTTCCAAGGGGCATTGACATTGTCTTTTTATTCCACTGCGACCTCCACCATTCTTCCAAGGGGCATTAAAACTGTCTTGTTAAGCTACAGTGACCTCCACATCTCTTCCAGAGGGCTTTGATATTGTCTTTAAATTCCACTGTAACCTCCACCACTCTTCCAAGGGGCATTGATATTGTATTTTTATTCCACTGCGACCTCCACCACTCTTCCAAAGGGCATTGAAATTGTCTTTTTAATCCACTGCGACCTCCATCACTCTTCTAAGGGGCATTAAAATCATCTTGTTAAGCTACTGTGACCTCCAAGTTTCTTACACAGGGCATTGATATTGTCTTTTTATTCCACTCTAACCTCCACCACTCTTCCAAGGGGCATTGATATTGTCTTTTAATCCACTGCAACCTCCATCACTCTTCCAAGATGCATTGAAACCGTCTTGTTAAGCTACTGTGACCTCCCCGTCTATTCCACGGTTCATTAAAACTTTCTGGTTAAAACACTGTGAACTCCACAGCTCTTCCAAGGGGCATTGATATTGTCTTTTTATTCCACTCTAACCTCCACCACTCTTCCAAGGGGCATTGATATTATCTTTTTATTTTACTGTGTCAGCCACCACTCTTCCAAGGGGCATTAATATTGTCTTTGTATTCCACTGTGATCTTCACGTCTCTTCCAAGGGGCATTGATATTGTCTTTCTATTTAATTGCAACCTCCACCACTCTTCCAAGGGGCATTGATATTGTCTTTTTATTCCACTGTAACCTCCACCATTCTTCCAAGGGACATTGATATTGTCTTTTTATTCCGCTGTAACCACCACCACTCTTACAAGGGGCATTGATATTGTCTTTTTATTCCACTTTAACCTCCACCACTCTTCCAAGGGGCATTGATATTGTCTTTTTAATCCACTGTGACCTCTAACACTCCTCCAAGGGGCTTTAAAAGAGTCTTGATAAGCTTCTGTGACCTCCACCTCTCTTCCAAGGGGCATTAAAACTGCATGGTTAAACAAATCTGAACACCACAGCTCTTCCAAGAGGCATTGATATTGTCTTTGTATTCAACTGTAACCTCCACCACTCTTCCAAGGGGCATTGATATTGTCTTTTTTTTTTACTGCGACCTACACCGCTCTTCCAAGGGGCATTGATATTGTCTTTTTAATCCACTGCGACCTCAACTACTCTTCCAAGGGGCATTAAAACAGTTTTGATAAGCTACTGTGACCTCTACGTCTCTTCCAAGGGGCATTAAAACCGCCTGGTTAAAACACTCTGAGCTCCACAGCTCTTCCAAGAGGCATTGATATTGTCTTTTTATTCGACTGTAACCTCCACCACTCTTCCAAGGGGCATTAAAACCGTCTTGTTAAGCTACTGTGAAAACCACCTGTCTTTCAAGGGGCATTAAAACCGTCAATTTAAACCACTCTGAACTCCACAGCTCTTGCAAGAGGCATTGATATTGTCTTTTTATTCCACTGTAACCTCCACCATTCTTCCAAGGGGCATTGATTTTGTCTTTTTAATCCACTGTGACCTCCATCACTCTTCGAAGAAGCATTAAAGCCGTCTTGTTTAGCTACTGTGACCTCCACGTCTATTTCACGATGCCTTAAAACCTTCTGGTTAAACCACTGTGAACTCCACAGCTCTTCCAAGGGGCATTGATATTGTCTTTTTATTCCACTGTAACCTCCACGACTCTTCCAAGGGGCATTGATACTGTCTTTTTATTCCACTGCGACCTCCACCTCTCTTGCAAGGGGCTTAAAACCATCTTGTTAAGCTAGTGTGAACTCCAAGTCTCTTCCACGAGGCATTGATATTGTCTTTTTATTCCACGGCGACCTCCACATCTCTTCCAAGGGGAATTGATATTGTCTTTTTATTCCTCTGCGACCTCCACCACTCTTCTAAAGGGCATTGATATTGTCTTTTTAATGCACTGCGACCTCCACCACTCTTCCAAGGGGCATTAAAACAGACTTGATAAGCTACTGTGACCTCCACGTCTCTTCCAAGGGGCATTAAACCGTCTGGTTAAACCACTCTGTACTCCACAGCTCTTCCAAGAGGCATTGATATTGTCTTTTTATTCGACTGGAACCTCCACCACTCTTCCAAGTGCATTGATATTGTCTTTTTATTCCACTGCGACCTCCACCACTCTTCCAAGGGGCATTGATATTGTCTTTTTAATCCACTGCGACCTCCACCACTCTTCCAAGGGACATTGATATTGTCTTTTTATTCCACTGCGACCTTCACCCCTCTTCCAAGTAACATTGATATTGTCTTTTTTCCACTGTAACCTCCACTACTCTTCTAAGGGGCATTGATATTTTCTTTTTATTCCACTGCGACCTCCACCACTCTTCCAAGGGGCATCGATAATGTCTTTTTAATCCACTGCGACCTCCACCACTCTTCCAAGGGGCATTAAAACCATCTTGTTAAGCTACTGTGACCTCCACGTCTCTTCCAAGGGGCATTAAACCCGTCAATTTAAACCACTCTGAACTCCACAGCTCTTGCAAGAGGCATTGATATTGTCTTTTTATTCCTCTGTAACCTCCACCACTCTTCCATGGGGCATTTATTTTGTCTTTTTAATCCACTGCGACCTCCATCTCTCTAACAAGAAGCATTAAAACCGTCTTGTTTAGCTACTGTGACCTTCACGTATATTCCACGGTGCCTTAAAACCTTCTGGTTAAACCACTGTGAACTCCACAGCTCTTCCAAGGGGCATTGATATTGTCGTTTTATTCCACTGTAACCTCCACCACTCTTCCAAGGGGCATTGATATTGTCTTTTTATTTTACTGCGACCTCCACCACTCTTCCAAGGGGCATTAATATTGTCTTTTTATTCCACTGCGACCTACACCACTCTTCCAAGCGTCATTGATATTGTCTTTTTATTCCACTGTAACCTCCACATCTCATCCAAGAGGCATTGATATTGTCTTTTTATTCGACTGTAACCTTCACCACTCTTCCAAGGGGCATTAAAACCGTCTTGTTAAGCTACTGTGACCTCCACTTGTCTTCCAAGGAGCATTAAAACCGTCAATTTAAATCACTCTGAACTCCACAGCTCTTGCAAGAGGCATTGATATTGTCTTTTTATTCCACTGTAACCTCCACATCTCTTCCAAGGGGAATTGATATTGTCTTTTTATTCCACTGCGACCTCCACCACTCTTCCAAGGGGCATTGATATTGTCTTTTTAATCCACTGCGACCTCCACTACTCTTCCAAGGGGCATTAAAACAGTTTTGATAAGCTACTGTGACCTCCACGTCTCTTCCAAGGGGCATTAAAACCGCCTGGTTAAAACACTCTGAACTCCACAGCTCTTCCTAGAGGCATTGATATTGTCTTTTTATTCGACTGTAACCTCCACCACTCTTCCAAGGGGCATTAAAAACGTCTTGTTAAGCTACTGTGACATCCACCTGTCTTTCAAGGGGCATTAAAACCGTCAATTTAAACCACTCTGAACTCCACAGCTCTTGCAAGAGGCATTGATATTGTCTTTTTATTCCACTGTAACCTCCACCATTCTTCCAAGGGGCATTGATTTTGTCTTTTTAATCCACTGTGACCTCCATCACTTTTCTAAGAAGCATTAAAACCGTCTTGTTTAGCTACTGTGACCTCCACGTCTATTCCACGGTGCCTTAAAACCTTCTGGTTAAACCACTGTGAACTCCACAGCTCTTCCAAGGGGCATTGATATTGTCTTTTTATTCCACTGTAACCTCCACCACTCTTCCAAGGGGCATTGATATTGTCTTTTTATTCCACTGCGACCTCCACCTCTCTTCCAAATGGCATTAAAACCATCTTGTTAAGCTAGTGTGAACTCCAAGTCTCTTCCACGAGTCATTGATATTGTCTTTTTATTCCACTGCGACCTCCACATCTCTTCCAAGGGGAATTGATATTGTTTTTTTATTCCTCTGCGACCTCCACCACTCTTCTAAGGGGCATGGATATTGTCTTTTTAAACTACTGCGACCTCCACCACTCTTCCAAGGGGCATTTAAACAGACTTGATAAGCTACTGTGACCTCCATGTCTCTTAGAAGGGGCATTAAACCGTCTGGTTAAACCACTCTGTACTCCACAGCTCTTCCAAGAGGCATTGATATTGTCTTTTTATTCGACTGGAACCTCCACCACTCTTCCAAGGGGCATTGATATTGTCTCTGTTTTCCACTGCGACCTCCACCACACCTCCAATGGGCATTAAAACCGTCTTGTTATGCTACTGTGACCTCCACGTCCCTTCCACTGTGCATTGATATTGTCTTTTTATTCCATTGCGACCTCCACCACTCTTCCAAGGGGCATTAAAACCGTCTTGTTAAGCTACTGTGACCTCCAAGTCTCTTCCAAGGGGCATTAAAACCTTCTGGTTAAACCGCTCTGAGCTCCACAGCTCTTCCATGGGGCATTGACAATGTCTTTTTATTCAATTGTAACCTTCTGTGTAGCACCCTGAGGACTCGGCTGCTACAGGGGTATTGCGCCTCAAGCCAGAGGTGTGGTATTCCACTCCCGGGTAAGGATGGAGTGTGGAACTGAGCTCAGATAGCTGCATACACTACATACATCCCATTTCCGGGGGACAGAACTACTGTACTCCCACTAGATAAATGTGCAGGTACGACAGCGTCTGTCCCTGGCTGGAGTGGGAGGGGGGTGGAACATCCCAGTAGTGTAGGGGCAGATAGGGGGAGCAGTCTGGGTAAGGCTAGGAGCTCATTGGGTGCTGGTCACCTGAGCTCACACATAGAGGGAGTATATAAGGTGGGAACCATCTTAGAACAGGGTCAGTCTTTTGTAGAGAGTCAGTCAGTCTGGAGAGAGGTCCAGAAGAGCAGAGAAGCTCAGGCAGCTCCAAGGCCCAGAGTGAGAGAGGAGAAGAGAAGGACCCAGAGGGGAAGAAGAAGGAACCCCAAGAGCCCAAATACAAGCAGAAGGGTGAAGGGTTGGCACAAGGGTACCGGAACCCGAACTGGTGGAGGCCACTAATCCTTAGCCAGAAACCGGAGGTCGTGGGCAGGATCTGCCACGACCCTCACCAAATCCACCCGGAAGGCACACCAAGCATAGGGTCTGGGAAGCTAAAGAAAGTTCAACCAACAAAAGACCCGAGGGAGCCGGACATAGGTGGATCCCTGGTGGGAACGGCCTGTAGAGAGGGAAAAGTCAGAAAGGGAGCTCAGGATCACGCTCCAGAATTCCTTGGGAGTTGGCCGAGTCCAGGACCTGGTGGACGCAGCACGGCTCGGGTGGTCACTCAAGGCCGGAGTGACCAGCACAACAGCAGTAAGTAAAAACCCTGAACTGCACAGCCCGACTCTGAGTCTTATTACCATCCTCACTGCACCTCCACAACCACCATCCTCTACAACTGACCCCCTGAGGCTATACCCCTCCCGTTGGGGTTATACTACCAGAGCTGCACACACACCACCAGCCTCAGCGGACCCTGCTGCAGCGGCGGCCGTATTGACTGCAAATCAACGGGTGGCGTAGTCGACACAAAGAACATCCAGTAACATCTGTAAGGACTGCCACACACGGAGCTTGACACCCTGGGCACGGACCGGGTCACCGCCACTCGTAGACTACAACCCCCATCTGATCCGGCTCCGGGTATTACCCCTAAGAACATGGCCCAGGGGGCGCGTCATCTGCACTCTTCCAAGTGCATTGATATTGTCTTTTTATTCCTCTGCGACATCCACGACTCTTCCAAGGGGCATTAAAACCGTCTTGTTAAGCTACTGTGACCTCCACGTCCCTTCCACGGGGCATTGATATTGTCTTTTTATTCCACTGCGACCTCCACCACTCTCCCGAGGGGCATTGATATTGTCTTTTTAATCCACTGCGACCTCCACCACTCTACCAATGGACATTGATATTGTCTTTTTATTCCACTGCGACCTTCACCCCTCTTCCAAGGAACATTGATATTGTCTTTTTTTTCCACTGTATCCTCCACTACTCTTCTAAGGGGCATTGATATTTTCTTTTTATTCCACTGCGACCTCCACCACTCTTCCAAGGGGCATCGATAATGTCTTTTTAATCCACTGCGACCTCCACCACTCTTCCAAGGGGCATTAAAACCATCTTGTTAAGCTACTGTGACCTCCACGTCTCTTCCAAGGGGCATTAAACCCGTCAATTTAAACCACTCTGAACTCCACAGCTCTTGCAAGAGGCATTGATATTGTCTTTTTATTCCTCTGTAACCTCCACCACTCTTCCAAGGGGCATTGATATTGTCTTTTTAATCCACAGCGACCTCAAACACACCACCAAGGGGCTTTAAAACAGACTTGTTTAGCTACTGTGACCTCCACGTATATTCCACGGTGCCTTAAAACCTTCTGGTTAAACCACTGTGAACTCCACAGCTCTTCCAAGGGGCATTGATATTGTCGTTTTATTCCACTGTAACCTCCACCACTCTTCCAAGGGGCATTGATATTGTCTTTTTATTTTACTGCGACCTCCACCACTCTTCCAAGGGGCATTAATATTGTCTTTTTATTCCACTGCGACCTACACCACTCTTCCAAGCGTCATTGAAATTGTCTTTTTATTCCACTGTAACCTCCACATCTCTTCCAAGAGGCATTGATATTGTCTTATTATTCGACTGTAACCTTCACCACTCTTCCAAGGGGCATTAAAACCGTCTTGTTAAGCTACTGTGACCTCCACCTGTCTTCCAAGGGGCATTAAAACCGTCAATTTAAATCACTCTGAACTCCACAGCTCTTGTAAGAGGCATTGATATTGTCTTTATATTCCACTGTAACCTCCACCATTCTTCCAAGGGGCATTGATTTTGTCTTTTTAATCCACTGTGACCTCCATCACTCTTCCAAGAAGCATTAAAACCTTCTTGATTAGCTAATGTGACCTCCACGTCTATTCCATGGTGCCTTAAAACCTTCTGGTTAAACCACTGTGAACTCCACAGCTCTTCCAAGGGGCATTGATATTGTCTTTTTATTCCACTGTAACCTCCACCACTCTTCCAAGGGGCGTTGATATTGTCTTTTTATTTTACTGCGACCTCCACCACTCTTCCAAGGGACATTAATATTGTCTTTTTATTCCACTGCGACCTCCACATCTCTTCCAAGTGGAATTGATATTGTCTTTTTATTCCACTGCGACCTCCACCACTCTTCTAAGGGGCATTGATATTGTCTTTTTAATCCACTGCGACCTCCACCACTCTTCCAAGGGGCATTAAAACAGTCTTGATAAGCTACTGTGACCTCCACTTCTTTTCCAAGGGGCATTAAACCGTCTGGATAAACCACTCTGTACTCCACAGCTCTTCCAAGAGGCATTGATATTGTCGTTTTATTCCACTGCGACCTCCACCTCTCTTCCAAGGGGCATTAAAACCATCTTGTTAAGCTACTGTGAACTCCAAGTCTCTTTCACGAGGCATTGATATTGTCTTTTTATTCCACTGCGACCTCCACATCTCTTCCAAGGGGAATTGATATTGTCTTTTTATTCCACTGCGACCTCCATCACTCTTCCAAGGGGCTTTGATATTGTCTTATTTATCCACTGCAAACTCCACCACTCTTCCATTGGGCATTAAAACTGTCTTGTTATGCTACTGTGACATCCACGTCCCTTCCACGGGGCATTGATATTGTCTTTTTATTCCATTGCGACCTCCACCACTCTTCAAAGGGGCATTAATACCGTCTTGTTAAGCTACTGTGACCTCCAAGTCTCTTCCAAGGGGCATTAAAACCGTCTGGTTAAACCGCGCTGAGATCCACAGCTCTTCCAAGGGGCATTGACAATGTCTTTTTATTCCATTGTAACCTTCTGCACTCTTCCAAGTGCATTGATATTGTCTTTTTATTCCTCTGCGACATCCACGACTCTTCCAAGGGGCATTAAAACCGTCTTGTTAAGCTACTGTGACCTCCAAGTTTCTTACACAGGGCATTGATATTGTCTTTATATTCCACTGTAACCTCCACCAATCTTCCAAGGGGCATTGATATTGTCTTTTTATTCCACTGCGACCTCCACCACTCTTCTACGGGGCATTGATATTGTCTTTTAAATCCACAACAATCTCCACCACTCTTCCAAGGGGCATTAAAACAGTCTTATTAAGCTACTGTGACCTCCTCGTCACTTCCAAGGGACATTAAAACTGTCTGGTTAAACACTTTGAACTCCACAGCTCTTACAAGAGGCATTGATATTGTCTTTTTATTCGAATGTAACATCCACCACTCTTCCAAGCGGCATTGATATTGTCTTTTTATTTCACTGCGACCTCCACCTCTCTTCCAAGGGGCATTGATATTGTCTTTTTAATCCACTGCGACCTCCAACTCTCTTCCAAGGGGCATTAAAACCATCTTGTGAAGCTACTGTGACCTCCACGTCTCTTCCACTGGGCATTGATATTGTCTTTTCATTCCACTGCAAACTTCACCACTCTTCCAAAGGGCATTGATATTGTATTTTTAATCCACTGCGACTTCCACCACTCTTCCAAAGGGCATTGATATTGTCTTTTTATTCCACTGCGACCTCCACCACTCTTCCAAGGGGCATTAAAACCATCTTGTTAAGCTACTGTGACCTCCAAGTCTCTTCCACGAGGCATTCATATTGTCTTTTTATTCCACTGCGACCTCCACATCTCTACCAAGTGGAATTGATATTGTCTTTTTATTCCACTGCGACCTCCACCACTCTTCTAAGGGGCATTAATATTGTCTTTTTAATCCACTGCGACCTCCACCACTCTTCCAAGGGTCATTAAAACAGTTTTGATAAGCTACTGTGACCTCCACGTCTCTTCCAAGGGGCATTAAAACCGTCTGGTTAAACCACTCTGAACTCCACAGCTCTTCCTAGAGGCATTGATATTGTCTTTTTATTCGACTGTAACCTCCACCACTCATCCAAGTGGCATTGACATTGTCTTTTTATTCCACTGCGACTTCCACCTCTCTTCTAAGGGGCATTGATATTGTCTTTTTAATCCACTGTGATCTCCACCACTCTTCCAAGGGGCATTAAAACAGTCTTGTTAAGCTACTGTGACCTCCACGTCTCTTCCAAGGGGCATTAAAACCGTCTGGTTAAACCACTCTGAACTCCACAGCTCTTCCAAGGGGCATTGACAATGTCTTTTTATTCCATTGTAACCTTCTGCACTCTTCCAAGTGCATTGATATTGTCTTTTTGTTCCTCTGCGACGTCCTCGACTCTTCCAAGGGGCATTAAAATAGTCATGTTAAGCTACTGTGACCTCCAAGTTTCTTACACAGGGCATTGATATTGTCTTTCTATTCCACAGTAACCTCCACCACTCTTCCAAGGGGCATTGATATTGTCTTTTTATTCCTCTGTAACCTCCACCAATCTTCCAAGGGGCATTGATATTGTCTTTTTATTCCACTGCGACCTCCACCACTCTTCTAAGGGGCATTGATATTGTCTTTTAAATCCACAGCGATCTCCACCACTCTTCCAAGGGGCATTAAAACAGTCTTGTTAAGCTACTGTGACCTCCTCGTCTCTTACAAGGGGCATTAAAGCCGTCTGGTTAAACACTCTGAACTCCACAGCACTTACAAGAGGCATTGATATTGTCTTTTTATTCGACTGTAACATCCACCACTCTTCCAAGCGGCACTGATATTGTCTTTTTAATCCACAGCGACCTCCACCACTCTTCCAAAGGGCATTGATATAGTCTTTTTAATGCACTGTGACCTCCACGTCTCTACCAAGGGGCATTAAAGCCGTCTTGTTAAGCTACTGTCACGTCCATGTATATTCCACGGGGCATTGATATTGTCTTTTTATTCCACTGTAACCTCCACCACTCATCCAAGTGGCATTGACATTGTCTTTTTATTCCACTGCGACTTCCACCTCTCTTCTAAGGGGCATTGATATTGTCTTTTTAATCCACTGTGATCTCCACCACTCTTCCAAGGGGCATTAAAACAGTCTTGTTAAGCTACTGTGACCTCCAGGTCTCTTCCAAGGGGCATTAAAACCGTCTGGTTAAACCACTCTGAACTCCACAGCTCTTCCAAGGGGCATTGATATTGTCTTTTTATTCCACTATAACCTCCACCACTCTTCCAAGGGGCATTGATTTTGTCTTTTTATTACACTGCGACCTCCACCACTCTTCCAATGGGCATTGTTATTGTCTTTTTAATCCCCTGCAACCTCCACCACTCTTCCAAGGGGCATTAAAATCGTCTTGTTAAGCTACTGTGACCTCCACGTCCCTTCCACGGGGCATTGATATAGTCTTTTTATTAAACTGTGACCTCCACCACTCTTCCAAGGGGCATTGATATTGTCTTTTTAATCCACTGCGAACTCCACCACTCTTCCAAGGGGCATAAAAACCGTCTTGTTATGCTACTGTGACATCGACTTCTCTTCCAAGGGGCATTAAAACCATCTGGTTAAACCAATCTGAACTACACAGCTCTTCCAAGAGGCATTTGTATTGTCTTTTTATTCCAATCTAAGCTTCACCACTCTTCCAAGGGACATTAACATTGTCTTTTTATTCCACTGCGACCTCCACCACTCTTCCAAGGGGCAATAAAACCATATTGTTAAGCTACAGTGACCTCCACATCTCTTCCACGGGGCATTGATATTGTCTTATTTTTCCACTGTAACCTCAACCAATCTTCCAAGGGGCATTGATATTGTTTTTTTATTCCAATGCGACCTCCACCACTCTTCTAAGAGGCATTAAAACCGTCTTGTTAAGTTACTTTGACCTCCACGTCTCTTCCAAGGAGCGTTAAAACCATCTGGTTATACCACTCTGAACTCCACAGCTCTTCTAAGGGTCATTATTATTTTCATTTTATTCCACTGTAACCTCTACCACTCTTCCAAGGGGCATTGATATTGTCTTTTTATTCCACGGAGACCTCCACCAGTCCTCCAAGAGGCATTAAAACCGTCTTGTTAAGCTACTGTGACCTCCACGTCTCTTCCACGGGGCATTGAAATTGTCTTTTTATTCCACTGTAACCTCCACCACTCATCCAAGAGGCATTGATATTGTTTTTTTATTCCACTGTGACCTCCACCACTCTTCCAAGGGGCATTGATAATGTATTTTTATTCCTCTGTGACCTCCACCACTCTTCCAAGGCTCATTGATGTTGTCTTTTTAATCCACTGCGACCTCCACCACTCTTCCAAGGTTCATTAATACGGACTTGTTAAACTATTGTGACCTCCACATCTCTTCCACGGGGCATTGATATTGTCTTTTTATTTAACTGTAACCTCCACCACTGTTCCAAGGGGCATTGATATTGTCTTTTTATTCCACTGTAACCTCCATCACTCTTCCAAGTGGCATTGATGTTGTCTTTTTATTCAACTGTAGCCTCCACCACTCTTCCAAGGGGAATTGATATTGTCTTTTTATTCCACTGCGACCTCCATCACTCTTCCAAGGGGCATTCATATTGTCTTTTTAATCCACTGCGACCTCCACCACTCTTCCTAGGGGCATTAAAACTGTCTTGTTAAGCTACTGTCACCTCCACGTCTCTTTCACGGGGCATTGATATTGTCTTTTTATTCCACTGTAACCTCCACCTCTCTTCCAAGGGGCGTTAAAACCGTCAATTAAAACCACTCTGAACTCCACATCTCTTAGAAGGGGCATTGATATTGTCTTTTTATTCCAATGCAACCTCCAGCATTCTTCCAAGGGGTCTTGATATTGTCTTTTTATTCCACTGCAACTTCCACCTCTCTTACAAGGGGTATTAAAACCATCTTGTTAAGCAACTGTGACCTCCACGTCTCTTTCACGGGGCATTGATATTGTCTTTTTATTCCACTGTAACCTCCACCTCTCTTCCAAGGGGCATTGATATTGTCTTTTTATTCCACTTGGACCTTCACCACTCTTACAAGTGGCATTGATATTGACTTTTTAATCCACTGCGACCTCCACCACTCTTACAAAGGGCATTAAAACAGTCTTGTTAATCTACTGTGACCTCAACGTTTCTTCCAAGGGGCATTAAAGCCGTCAATTTAAACCACTCTCAACTCCACAACTCTTGCAAGGTTCATTGATATTGTCTTTTTATTCCACTGTAACCTCTACCACTCTTCCAAGGGGCATTGATATTGTCTTTTTATTCCACTGCGACCTCCACCTCTCTTCCAAGGGGCATTAAAACCATCTTTTTAATCTAATGTGACCTCCAAGTCTCTTCCACGAGGCATTGATATTGTCTTTTTATTCCACTGCGACCTCCACATCTCTTACAAGTGGAATTGATATTGTCTTTTTATTCCACTGCGACCTCCACCACTCTTCTAAGCGGCATTGATATTGTCTTTTTAATGCACTGCGACCTCCTACACTCTTCCAAGTGGCTTTGAAACAGTTTTAATAAGCTACTGTGACCTCCATGTCTCTTCCAAATGTCATTAAAACCGTCTGGTTAAACCACTCTGAACTCCACAGCTCTTCCAAGAGGCATTGATATTGTCTTTTTATTCGACTGTAACCTCCACCACTCTTCCAAGGGGCATTAAAACCATCTTGTTAAGCTACTGTGACCTCCACGTCTCTTCCAAGGGGCATTAAAACCGTCAATTTAAACCAATCTGAACTTCACAGCTCTTCCAAGGAGCACTGGTATTGTCTTTATATTCCACTCTAACCTCCACCACTCTTCCAAGGGGCATTGACATTGTCTATTTATTCCACTGCAACCTCCACCACTCTTCCAAGGGGCATTAAGTCCATTTTGTTAAGCTACAGTGACCTCCACAACTCTTCCATTGGGCATTGATATTGTTTTTTTATTCCACTGTAACCTCCGCCACTCTTCCAAGGGGCATAGATTTTGTCTTTTTATTCCACTGCGACCTCTACCACTTTTCCAATGGGCATTGATATTGTCTTTTTAATCCAATGCAACCAGCACCACTATCCCAAGGGACATTAAAGCCATCTTCTTAAGCTCCTGTGGCCTCCAAGTCCCTTCCACGGGGCATTGATATTCTCTTATTATTCCACTGCGACCTCCACCACTCTTCCAAGGGGCATTGATATTGTCTTTTTAATCCACTTAGAACTCCACCTCTCTTCAAAAGGGTATTAAAACCATCTTGTTATGCTACTGTGACGTCGACTTCTCTTCCAAGGTCCATTAAAACCATCTGGTTAAACCACTCTGATCTCCACAGCTCTTCCAAGGGGCATTTGTATTGTCTTTTTATTCCACTGTAACCTCCACCACTCTTCCAAGGGGCATTGACATTGTCTTTTTATTCCACTGGGACCTTCACCACTCTTCCAAGTGGCATTGATATTGTCTTTTTAATCCACTGCGTCCTCCACCACCCTTCCAAGGGGCATTAAAACCGTATTGTTAAGCTACTGTGACCTCCACGTCTCTTCCAAGGTGCATTAAAATCGTCAATTTAAATCCCTCTGAACTCCACAGCTCTTGCAAGAGGCATTGATATTGTCCTTTTACTCCACTGTAACCTACAGCACTCTTTCAAGGGGCATTGATATTGTCTTTTTATTCCACTACGACTTCCACCACTCTCCAATGTGCATTAAAAACATCTTGTTTAGCTACTGTAACGTCCATGTCTATTCCACGGGGCATTGATATTGTCTTTTTATTCCACTGCGACTTCCACCTCTCTTCTAAGGGGCCAATATTGATATTGTCTTTTTAATCCACTGCGACCTCCACCACTCTTCCAAGGGGCATTAAAACAGTCTTGTTAATCTACTGTGACCTCCACGTCTCTTCCAAGGGGCATTAAAACCGTCAATTTAAACCACTCTCAACTCCACAGCTCTTGCAAGGGGCTTTGATATTGTTTTTTATTCCACTGTAACCTCCAGCACTCTTCCAAGGGGCATTGATATTGTCTTTTTATTTCACTGCGTCTTCCACCACTTTCCCAAGGGGCATTAAAACTGTCTTGTTAAGCTGCTGCAACCTCCATGTCTATTCCACGTTGCATTGATATTGTCTTTTTATTCCAATGTAACCTCCACCACTCTTCTAATGGGCAGTGATATTGTCTTTTTAAACCACTGCGACCTCCACCACTCTTCCAAGAGGCATTTAAAACATCTTATTAAGCTACTATGACATCCACGTCTCTTCCAAGGGGCATTAAAACAGAGTGGTTAAACCACTCTGAATTCCACAGCTCATCAAAGGGGCATTGATATTGTCTTTTTATTCCACTGTAACCTCCACCACTTTTCCTATTCAAATTGATATTGTCTTTTTATTATTATTATTATTATTATTATTATTTATTATTATAGCACCATTTATTCCATGGCGCTTTACATGTGATAAGGATATACATAACAAAAGCATTTACATAATCTTAACAAAACGAGTCAGCGACTGGTACAGGTTGTGGATGGCTTTGTATGCCATTGTTAGAGTTTTGAACTGGATTCTCTGGGCAATGGGGAGCCAGTGAAGAGATTGACAGAGAGGAGAGGCCGGGGAATAGCGGGGGGACAGGTGAATTAGTCGAGCAGCAGAGATTAGGATAGATTGGAGAGGCGCAAGAGTGTTATAAGGGAGGCCACAGAGCAGGAGGTTGCAGTAGTCGAGGCGGGATATGATGAGGGCATGCACTAGTGTTTTTGCAGAGTCTTTGCTGAGGAATGCATGGATCCGGGAGATGTTTTTGAGTTGAAGTCGGCAGGAAGTGGAAAGGGCTTGAACATGTGGCTTGAAGGAGAGATCAGAGTCCAGGGTTACTCCAAGGCAGCGAGCTTGTGGGACTGGGAAGAGTGAACAGCCATTGACGTTGATGGCTAGGTCAGATGGGGGATGTGAATGAGAGGGTGGAAAGATGATGAACTCTGTTTTATCCATGTTGAGTTTTAGAAATCTGTCAAAGAAGAAGGATGACATGGCGGACAGACATTGTGGGATTTTGGATAGCAGGGAGGAGATATCAGGTCCAGAGAGGTAGATCTGTGTGTCGTCAGCATAGAGGTGATACTGAAAACTGTGAGACTCTATGAGCTGTCCCAGGCCAAAGGTGTAGATGGAGAAGAGCAGAGGTCCTAGAACTGAACCTTGGGGGACACCGACAGATAGGGGGCGAGATGAGGAGGTGGTGCGTGAGTGGGAGACGCTTAATGTCCTGTCTGTTAAGTATGAGGAGATCCAAGATAGAGCCAAGTCCATGATGCCAAGAGATGAGAGAATCTGGAGTAAGAGGGAATGGTCCACTGTGTCAAAGGCAGTTGACAGGTCCAGAAGGAGGAGGATGGAGTAGTGTCGCTTGGATTTGGCATTTAGTAGGTCGTTGGTGACTTTGGTCTGGGCAGTTTCAGTCGAGTGATGTGGTCGGAAGGCAGATTGCAGGCGGTCGAAGAGGGAGCAGGAGGAGAGGTGGGAGGACAGTTCAAGGTGGACATGTTGTTCTAGTAGTTTTGAGGCAAAGGGGAGGAGTGATATGGGGCGGTAGCTTGTCAGAGAGGAAGGGTCAAGGGAGGGCTTTTTGAGGATGGGTGTGATTGCGGCATGTTTGAAACATGAGGGGAAGACACCGGTTGTTAGTGACAGATTGAAGAGGTGGGTTAGGGTTGGGATGAAGACTGTGGTAAGGTTAGTGATGAGGTGGGGTGGGATGGGATTGGGTCAAGTTCACAGGTGGTGAGGTGTGATTTGGAGAGTAAAGAGGAGACTTGATCTTCTGTAATGGTGGAGAAGTGGGGTTTGGAGGAGGAGGGTTGAATAGATATGAGGAGGGGTTGTGTGGACTTTAGGCAAAAGTTTTGTCTGATGGTTTCAATCTTCTGTTTGAAGAATGAGGCAAAGTCATCAGCTGAGATGAGAGAAGAGGGAAGAGGTGCTGGGGGATGAAGTAGAGAGTTGAAAGTGTTAAATAGCTGTTTAGGGTTGTGAGATAGGGAGGATATGAGAGATGAGAAGTAGGTTTGTTTTGCTGTAGTGAGTGCGGACTTGAAATTAGTAAGGGTTTGCTTGAATGCGATGAAGTGCTCGATGGAGTGAGACCTTTTCCATCTCTGCTCTGCAACCCTGGAGGCTCAGCGCAGTTATTTAGTAAGTTTAGTGCCAGGGTTGCCTGTTGAATGTGCGAGATGTGGTGTGTGTGAGAGGGGCGATCGAGTCTACAGCTGCAGCTATTGTGGTGTTATATGAAGCAGCAGCAACGTCTGCATCGTGTAAGGAATTTAAGAGGGAGGAGGGATTCAGAGAGTGAGTATAAGTCAAGGTGTTTGAGATTTCTGCGATGGTATGCAAGTTTGTGGAGTGGGGATTGTTGCCCCGGGGAGGAGAGAGAAGAGAATGTAAGTAGGCTGTGATCAGAGAGAGGGAGAGGTGAGTTAGAGAGGTTAGATAGGGAACAGAGGCGGGTGAAGATGAGGTCCAGTGTGTGGCCATCTTTGTGGGTGGGTGTGGAAGACCATTGAGTGAGTCCGAAGGAGGAAGTGAGAGATAGGAACTTGGAGACTGACGAGTGGGAAGTGTTAATGGGGATGTTGAAGTCACCCATTATGATAGTGGGGATGTCAGTGGAGAGGAAGTGAAGCAGCCAGGTGGTGAAGTGGTCTAAGGTGGTGGTGGCTTGCCCTGGGGGTCGGTAAACGCCGGCCAGTTGGAGGTTGGAGGGGGAATAGATGTGCACACAGTGCACCTCAAAAGAGGGGAGTGTAGCGGAGGGTGGCAGTGGGATTTGGGTGAAAGCGCAGTGTCCTGATAGGAGAAAACCTACGCATCCGCCATGTTTGCCGTTGTGGCGGGGGGTGTGGGAAAGGTGGAATCCGCCATATGAAAGTGCAGCTGGGGAGGCTGTGTCAGAGGGGGTGAGCCAGATTTCAGTGATGGCGAAGAAGGAAAGTTTGTTTGTAATGAAAAGATCGTGGATGAAGGAAAGTTTGTTGCAGACAGAGCGAGAGTTCCATAGAGCTCCTGTTAGAGCAACTAAGGGAGTGTGGATTGGTTGGATGGGTATGAGGTTAGAAGGGTTGCGACAGTTTGTGGAAGGTCGTGGATAGGAGGAAGAAGTAACTCTGGGGATATGGCGAGAAGGACCAGGAATTGGAGAGATATCTCCAGCAGTGAGGAGGAGCAGAGAAAGTGTTAGCAGGTGGGAGCAAGAGAGAGCATGAGGTGGCTGTCTGTGTTTGGAGATCCAGGATTGAATGTTTAGGAATAATTTGGAGGAGGAGGTGAGATGAATGGGGAGGATGGAGGAAGAGATGAAGAGTTTCTTACTAGGTGTAGGGATTTGAGGGGTTACTAGAAAGTGGAGGACTATAGAGGAAAAAGTGAGAGCTAACAGAAACATAGTTAAAAGAGAGTAAGTTGTCAAAGTGTTGGTTACCTGACTCCTGCCCTGACTAACTGCCTCTGAAATAACTGCCACTTATCCCCGAAGCCACTTTGCACAAGAAGACGCGTGCACCCCTTACAGAGCTTCTAAATATATAGGGCATTGTGGGAGCTGCATATGGCTAAATTAGCAGCTGGTCGTTTCACCAGGAGATGGCTGGGTGATCAAACACAGAGCTAGGACTCTAGTCTCTGCAGTTTAGCACCTCTAAAAATCAGATAAGATCTATAGTGGGGAAGGGACAGACATATGTGGGTATTGAATGGAGTGGGACAGATAAAGCAGAGAAGTTATGCAGAGCATGTACCAGTGATGTGAATCAGCAAAGCAGAGCATTAGATTACAGCAGACACAACAAGCAGAGAAGTTTTGCAGAGCATGTACCAGTGAGGTGAATCAGCAAAGCAGAGCATTAGATTACAGCAGACACAGCAAGCAGAGAAGTTATGCAGAGCATGTACCAGTGAGGTGTATCAGCAAAGAAGAGCATTAGATTACAGCAGACACAGCAAGCAGAGAAGTTATAGAGAGCATGTACCTGTGAGGTTATTCCACTGCAACCTCCACCACTCTTCCACGGGGCATTGATATTGTGTTTTTATTCCACTGTAACCTCCACCAGTGTTCTAAGGGGCATTTAAACTGTCTTTTTAAGCTACTGTGACCTCCACGTCTCTTCCACAGGGCATTGATATTGTCTTTTTATTCCACTGCGACCTCCACCACTCTGCCAAGAGGCATAAAAAACGTCTTGTTAAGCGACTGTGATGTCCACGTCTCTTCCACGAGGCATTGATATTGTCTTTTTATTCCACTGTAACCTCCACCACTCTTCCAAGAGGCATTGATATTGTCTTTTTATTCCACTGTAACCTCCACCGCTCTTCCAAGGGGCATTAAAACCGTCTTGTTAAGCTACTGTGACCTCCAAGTTTCTTCCAAGGGGCATTAAAACCGTCTGGTTAAACCGCTCTGAGCTCCACATCTCTTCCAAGGAGCATTGACAATGCCTTTTTATTCCATTGTAACCTTCTGCACTCTTCCAAGTGCATTGATATTATCTTTTTATTCCTCTGCGACGTCCAAGACTCTTCCAAGGGGCATTAAAACCGTCTTGTTAAGCTACTGTGACCTCCAAGTTTCTTACATAGGGCATTGATATTGTCATTTTATTCCACTGTAACCTCCACCACTCTTCCAAGGGGCATTGATTTTGTCTTTTTTTTCCACTGCGACCTCCACCACTCTTCCAATGGGCATTGTTATTGTCTTTTTAATACCCTGCAACCTCCACCACTCTTCCAAGGGCAATTAAAACTGACTTGTTAAGCTACTGTGACCTCCATGTCTCTTCCACAGAGCTTTGATATTGTCTTTTCTTTCCACTGGAACCTCCAACACTCTTCCAAGGTGCATTGATATTGTCTTTTTACTCCACTGAGACCTCAACCACTACTTCAAGGAGCATTGACATTGTCTTTTTAATCCACTTCGACCTCCACCACTCTTCCAAGGGGCATTAAAACAGTCTTGTTAATCTACTGTGACCTCCACGTCTCTTCCAAGGGGCATTAAAACCGTCAATTTAAACAACTCTCAACTCCACAGCTCTTGCAAGGGTCATTGATATTGTCTTTTTATTACACTGTAACCTCCACCACTCTTCCAAGGGGCATTGATATTGTCTTTTTATTCCACTGCGACCTCCACCTCTCTTCCAAGGGGCATTAAAACCATCTTGTTAAGCTACTGTGACCTCCAAGTCTCTTCCACGAGGCATTAATATTGGCTTTTTATTCCACTGTGACCTCCACATCTCTTCCATGTGGAATTGATATTGTCTTTTTATTCCACTGCGACCTCCACCACTCTTCTAAGGGTTATTGATATTGTCTATTTAATTCACTGCGACCTCCACCACTCTTCCAAGGGGCATTAAAACAGTTTTGATAAGCTACTGTGACCTCCACGTCTCTTCCAAGATGCATTAAAACCATCTGGTTAAACCACTCTGAACTCCACAGTTCTTCCAAGAGGCATTGATATTGTATTTTTATTCGACTGTAACCTCCACCACTCTTCCAAGGGGCATTAAAACTGTATTGTAAAGCTACTGTTACCTCCACGTCTCTTCCAAGGGGCATTAAAACCGTCAATTTAAACCACTCTGAACTCCACAGCTCTTGCAAGAGGCATTGATATTGTCTTTTTATTCCACTGTAACCTCCACCACTCTTCCAATGGGCATTGATTTTGTCTTTTTAATCCACTGCGACCTCCATCACTCTATCAAGGAGCATTAAAACCGTCTTGTTTAGCTCCTGTGACCTCCACGTCTATTCCACGGTGACTTAAAACCTTCTGGTTAAACCACTGTGAACTCCACAGCTCTTCCAAGGGGCATTGATATTGTCTTTTTATTCCACTGTAACCTCCACCTCTTTTCCAAGGGGCATTGATATTGTCTTTTTATTTTACTGCGACCTCCACCACTCTTCCTGGGGGCATTAATATTGTCTTTTTATTCCACTGCGACCTCCTCCACTCTTCCAAGGGTCATTGATATTGTCTTTTTATTCCACTGTAACCTCCACCACTCTTCCAAGAGGCATTGATATTGTCTTTTTATTCCACTGAGACTTCAACCCCTCTTCCACAAGGCATTGATATTGTCTTTGTATTCCAATGTGACCTGCACGTCTCTTCCAAGGTGAATTAAAACCGTCAATTTAAACCATTCTGAACTCTACAGCTCTTACAAGGAGCATTGGTAATGTCTTTTTATTCCACTCTAACCTCCATCACTCTTCCAAGGGGCATTTAAACGGTCTTGTTAAGCTACTGTGACGTCGAAGTCTCTTCCTAGTGGCATTAAAACCAACTGGTTAAACCACTGTGAACTCCACAGCTCTTCCAAGGGGCATTGATATTGTCTTTTTAGTCCGCTGCGCACTCCACCCCTCTCCAAGGGGCATTAAAACCGTCTTGTTAAGCTACTGTGACCTCCACGTGTCTTCGAAGGGGTATTGATATTGTCTTTTTATTCCACTGTAACCTCCACCAATCTTCCAAGGGGCATTGATATTGTTTTTTAACTCCACTGCGACCTCCACCACTCTACCAGGGGGCAATAAAACCGTCTTGATAAGTTACTGTGACCACCACGTCTCTTCCAAGAGGCGTTAAAACCGTCTGGTTATTCCACTCTGAACTCCACAGCTCTTCTAAGGGGCATTATTATTGTCTTTTTATTCCACTGCGACCTTCACCAGTCCTCCAAGGGGCAATAAAACCATCTTGTTAAGCTACTGTGACCTCCATGTCTCTTCCACGGGGCATTGGAATTGTTTTTTAATTCCACTGTAACATCCACCACTCGTCCAAGGGGCATTGATATTGTCTTTTTATTCCACTGCAACCTACACTACTATTCCAAGGGGCATTGATATTGTCTTTTCAATCCACTGTGACCTCCACCACTCTTCCAAGGGGCATTAAAACAGTCTTGCTAAACTACTGTGACCTCAACGTCTCTTCCACGGGCCATTGATATTGTCTTTTTATTCCACTGAAACCTCCACCACTCATCCAAGGGGCATTGATATTGTCTTTTTATTCCAATGTAGCCTCCACCACTCTTCCAAGGGGCATTGATATTGTCTTTTTATTCCACTGTAATGTCCACCACTCTTCCAAGGGGCACTGATATTGTCTTTTTATTCCACTGCGACCTCCACCACTCTTCGAAGGGGCATTGATAATGTCTTTTTATTCCACTGCGACCTCCACCACTCTTCCATGGGACATTAAAACCATCTTGTTAAGCTTCTGTGACCTCCATGTCTCTTCCACATGGCATTGATATTGTCTTTTTATTCCACTGTAACCTCCATCACTCTTCCAAGGGGCATTGATATTGTCTTTTTATTCAACTGAGACTTCCACCACTCCTTCAAGGAGCATTGACATTGTCTTTTTAATCCACTTCGAACTCCACCACTCTTCAAAGGGGCATTAAAACAGTCTTGTTAATCTACTGTGAACTCCACGTCTCTTCCAAGGGGCATTAAAACGTCTATTTAAACCACTCTCATCTCCGCAGCTCTTGCAAAGTGCATTGATATTGTCTTTTTATTCCACTGTAACCTCCAGCACTCTTCCAAGGGGCATTGATATTGTCTTTTTATTCCATTGCGACTTCCACCTCTCTTCCAAGGGGCATTAAAACCGTCTTGTAAAGCTACTGTGACATCCACGTCTCTTTCACGGGGCATTGATATTGTCTTTTTATTCCACTGTAACCTTCACCACTCTTAGAAGGGGCATTGATATTGTCGTTTTATTCCACTGCGACCTCCACCACTCTTCCAAGGGGCATTAAAACCGTTTTGTTAAGCTACTGTGACCTCCACGTCACTTCCAAGGGACATTAAAACCGTCTGGTTTAACTTCTCTGAACTCCACAGCTCATCCAAGGGGCATTGATATTGTCTTTTTCTTCCACTGTAACCTCCACCACTCTTCCAAGGGGCATTGATACTATCTTTTTATTCCACTGCGACCTTCACTACTCTTCCAAGGGGCATTGATATTGTCTTTTTATTCCACTGTGACCTCCACCACTCTACCAAGGGGCATTTATATTGTTTTTTTAATCAACTGCGACCTCCACCACTCTTCCAAGGGGCATTAAAATTGTGGTGTTAAGCTACTTTGACCACCACGTCAATACCATGGGGCTTTGATATTGTCTTTTTATTCCACTGCGACCTCCACCGCTCTACCAAGGGGCATTGATATTGTCTTTTTAATCCACTGCGACATCCACCACTCTTCCAAGGGGCATTAAAACCGGCTAGTTAAGCTATTGTGACTTCCACGTCTCTTCCAAGGGGCATTAAAACCGCCTATTTAAACCACTCTGAACTCCACAGCTCTTCCAAGGGGCATTGATATTGTCTTTTTTTCCACTGTAACCTTCACCACTCTTCCAAAGGGCATTGATATTGTCTTTTAGTTCCACTGCGACCTCCACCCCTCTTCCAAGGGGCATTGATATTGTCTTTTAAATACACTGCGACCACCACCACTCTTCCAAGGGGCATTGATATTGTCCTTTTAATCCACTGTGACCTCCACGTCTCTTCTAAGGGGCATTAAAACTGTCAATTTAAACAATTCCGAACTCTACAGCTCTTCGAAGGAGCATTGGTATTGTCTTTTTATTCCACTCTAACTTCCACCACTCTTCCAAGGGGCATTGACATTGTCTGTTTTTTCCACTGCGACCTCCACCACTCTTCCAAGTGCATTAAAACAGTCTTGTTAAGCTACTGTGACCTCCACGTTTCTTCCAAGGGGCATTAAAACTGTCTGGTTAAACCACTCTGAACTCCACAGCTCTTCCAAGGGGCATTGATATTGTCTTATTTTTTCACTGTAACTTCCACCAGTCTTCCAAGGGGCATTGATTTTGTCTTTTTATTCCACTGCGACCTTAACCACTCTTCCAATGGGCACTGATATTGTCTTTTTAATTCACTGTGACCTTAACCACTCTTCCAATGGGCATTGATATTGTCTTTTTTTTCCACTGTAACCTCCACCACTCTTCCAAGGGGCATTGATATTGTCTTTTTATTCCACTGCGATTTCAACCTCTCTTCTAACAGGCATTAATATTGTCTTTTTAATCCACTGCGACCTCCACCACTCTTACAAGGGGCATTAAAACAGTCTTGTTAAGCTACTCTGACCTCCACGTCTCTTCCAAGGGGCATTAAAACCGTCTGGATAAACCACTCTGAACTCCACAGCTCTTCCGAGGGGCATTGATATTGTCTTTTTATTCCACTTTAACCTCCACCGCTCTTCCAAGGGGCATTGGTTTTGTCTTTTTATTCCACTGTAACCTCCACCACTCTTCCAAGGGGCATTGATATTGTCTTTTTAATCCACTGCGACCTCCACAACTCTTCCAAGGGGCATTGATATTGTATTTTTGTTCCACTGTAACCTCCACCATTCTTCCAAGGGGTATTGATATTGTCTTTTTAATGCACTGTAACCTCCACCACTCTTCCAAGGGACATTAAAACTATCTTGTTAAACCACTCTGAACACCATAGCTCTTTCATGAGGCATTGATATTATCTTTTTATTTCACTGTAATCTCCAACACTCTTTTAAGGGGCATTGATATTGTCCTTTTATTCCACTGCGAGCTCCACCACTCTACCAAGGGGCAATAAAACCGTCTTGTTAAGCTACTGTGACCTCCACTTGTCTTCCCCGGGGCATTGATATTGTCTTTTTAATCCACTGTGACCTCCACCACTTTTCCAAGAGGCATTAAAACGTCTTGTTAATCTACTTTGACCTCCAAGTCTCTTCCAAGGGGCAATAAAACCATCTGGTTAAACCACTCTGAACTCCACAGCTCTTCCAAGGGGCATTGGTATTGTCTTTTTATTCCACTGAGACCTCCATCATTCTTTCAAGGGGAATTGATATTGTCTTTTTATTCCAATGCGACCTCCACCAATTTTCCAAGGGGCATTAAAAACGTCTTTTTAAGCTACTGTGACCTCCACGTCACTTCCAATGGGCATTAAAACCGTCTGATTAAACCACTCTGAACTCCACAGCTCTTTCAAGGGGCATTGGTATTGTCTTTCTATTCCACTCTAACCTCCACCACTCTTCCAAGGGGCATTGAGATTGTCTTTTTATTCCACTGCGACCTCCACCACTCTTCCAAGGGGCATTAAAACTGTCTTGTTAAGCTACAGTGACCTCTACATCTCTTCAACTGGGCATTGATATTGTCTTTAAATTCCACTCTAACCTCCACCACTCTTCCAAGGGGCATTGACATTGTCTTTTTATTCCACTGCGACCTCCACCATTCTTCCAATGGGCATTAAAACTGTCTTGTTAAGCTACTGTGACCTCCACTTCTCTTCCAAGGGGCATTGAAACCGTCAATTTCAACCACACTGATCTCCACAGCTCTTGCAAGAGGCATTGATATTGTCTTTTTATTCCATTGTAATCTCCAGCACTCTTCCACAGGGCATTGATATTGTCTTTTTATTCCACTGCTTCTTCCACCACTCTCCCAAGGGGCATTAAAACTGTCTTGTTAAGCTGCTGTAACCTCCATGTCTATTTCACGGGGCATTGATATTGTCTTTTTATTCAAATGTAACCTCCACCACTCTTCTAAGGGGCAGTGATATTGTCTTTTTAAACCACTGCGACCTCCACCACTCTTCCAAGGGGCATTAACACAGTCTTGATAAGCTACTGTGACCTCTACGTCTCTTCTAAGGGGCAATAAAACCGTCTGGTTAAACCATTCTGTACTCCACAGTTCTTCCAAGGAGCATTGATATTGTCTTTTTATTCGACAGTAACCACCACCACTCTTCCAAGGGGCATTGATATTGACTTTTTATTCCACTGTGACCTCCACCACTCTTCCAAGGGGCATTGATATTGTCTTTTTAATCCACTGCGACCTCCACCACTCTTCCAAGTGGCATTAAAACCGTCTTGTTTAGCTACTGTGACCTCCACGTCCCTTCCACGGGGCATTGATATTGTTATTTAATTTCACTGCGACCTCCACAACTCTTCCAAGGGGCATTGATATTGTCTTTTTAATCCAATGCGACCTCCACCACTTTTCCAAGGGGCATTAAAACCATCTTGTTAAGCTACTGTGACCTCCACGTCTCTTCCAAGGGGCAATAAAACCTTCTGGTTAAGCCACTCTTAACTCCACAGCTCTTCCAAGGGGCATTGGTATTGTCTTTTTCTTCCACTCTAATCTCCACCACTCTTCCAAAGGGCATTGACATTGTTTTTTTATTCCTCTGCGACCTCCACCACTCTTCCAAGGGGCATTAAAACTGTCTTGTTAAGCTACAGTGACCTCCACATCTCTTCCACTGGGCATTGATATTGTCTTTTTATTCTACTGTAACCTCCACCTCTCTTCCAAGGGGCATTGATATTGTCTTTTTATTCCACTGTGACCTCCACCACTCTTCCAAGGGGCATTAATATTGTCTTTTTAATCCAGTGCGACTGCTACCACTCTTCCTTGTGGCATAAAACCGTCATTTTAAGCTACTGTGACCTCCACGTCTCTTCCAAGGGGCATTAAAACCGTATTGTTAAACCACTCTGAACTCCACAGATCTTCCAAGGGGCATTGGTATTGTCTTTTTATTTAATTGAAACCTCCACTACTCTTCCAATGGGCATTGATATTGTCTTTTTATTCCACTGTAACCTCAACCACTCTTCCTAGGGGCATTGATATTGCCTTTAAATTCCACTGCAACCACCACCACTCTTCCAAGGGGCATTGATATTGTCTTTTTAATCCACTGTGACCTCTACCACTCCTCCAAGGGGCTTTAAAACAGTCTTGATGAGCTACTGTGACCTCCACGTCTCTTCCAAGGGGCATTAAAACCGCATGGTTAAACCACTCTGAACTCCACAGCTCTTCCAAGAGGCATGGATATTGTATTTTTATTTAACTGTAACCTTCACCACTCTTCCAAGTGGCATTGATATTGTTTCTTTTTTCCACTGCGACCTCCACCACTCTTCCAAGGGAATTTGATAGTCTTTTTAATCCACTGCGACCTCCACCACTCTTCCAAAGGGCATTAATACCGTCTTGTTAAGCTACTGTGACCTCCACGTCCCTTCCACAAGGCATTCATATTGTCTTTTTATTCCACTGCGACCTCCACCACTCTTCCAAGGGGCATTGATATTGCTTTTTAATCCACTGCGATCTCCACCACTCTCCCAAGGGGCATTGATATTGTCTTTTTATTCCACTGTAATGTCCACCACTCTTCCAAGGGGCACTGATATTGTCTTTTTATTCCACTGCGACCTCCACCACTCTTCGAAGGGGCATTGATAATGTCTTTTTATTCCACTGCGACCTCCACCACTCTTCCATGGGACATAAAAACCATCTTGTTAAGCTACTGTGACCTCCATGTCTCTTCCACATGGCATTGATATTGTCTTTTTATTCCACTGTAACCTCCATCACTCTTCCAAGGGGCATTGATATTGTCTTTTTATTCAACTGAGACTTCCACCACTCCTTCAAGGAGCATTGACATTGTCTTTTTAATCCACTTCGACCTCCACCACTCTTCAAAGGGGCATTAAAACAGTCTTGTTAATCTACTGTGAACTCCACGTCTCTTCCAAGGGGCATTAAAACCGTCTATTTAAACCCCTCTCATCTCCGCAGCTCTTGCAAAGTGCATTGATATTGTGTTTTTATTCCACTGTAACCTCCAGCACTCTTCCAAGGGGCATTGATATTGTCTTTTTATTCCATTGCGACTTCCACCTCTCTTCAAGGGGCATTAAAACTGTCTTGTAAAGCTACTGTGACATCCACGTCTCTTTCACGGGGCATTGATATTGTCTTTTTATTCCACTGTAACCTTCACCACTCTTAGAAGGGGCATTGATATTGTCGTTTTATTCCACTGCGACATCCACCACTCTTCCAAGGCGCATTGATATTGTCTTTTTTTTCCACTACGATCTCTAACACTTTTCCAAGGGGCATTAAAACGGTTTTGTTAAGCTACTGTGACCTCCACGTCACTTCCAAGTGACATTAAAACCGTCTGGTTTAACTTCTCTGAACTCTACAGCTCATCCAAGGGGCATTGATATTGTCTTTTTCTTCCACTGTAACCTCCACCACTCTTCCAAGGGGCATTGATACTATCTTTTTATTCCACTGCGACCTTCACTACTCTTCCAAGGGGCATTGATATTGTCTTTTTATTCCACTGTGACCTCCACCACTTTACCAAGGGGCATTTATATTGTTTTTTTAATCAACTGCGACCTCCACCACTCTTCAAAGGGGCATTAAAACCGTGGTGTTAAGCTACTTTGACCACCACGTCAATACCATGGGGCTTTGATATTGTCTTTTTATTCCACTGTGACCTCCACCGCTCTACCAAGGGGCATTGATATTGTCTTTTTAATCCACTGCGACATCCACCACTCTTCCAAGGGGCATTAAAACCGGCTAGTTAAGCTATTGTGACCTCCACGTCTCTTCCAAGGGGCATTAAAACCGCCTATTTAAACCACTCTGAACTCCACAGCTCTTTCAGGGGGCATTGATATTGTCTTTTTTTTCCACTGTAACCTTCACCACTCTTCCAAAGGGCATTGATATTGTCTTTTTGTTCCACTGCGACCTCCACCCCTCTTCCAAGTGGCATTGATATTGTCTTTTAAATACACTGCGACCACCACCACTCTTCCAAGGGCCATTGATATTGTCTTTTTAATCCACTGTGACCTCCTCGTCTCTTCTAAGGGGCATTAAAACTGTCAATTTAAACAATTCTGAACTCTACAGCTCTTCGAAGGAGCATTGGTATTGTCTTTTTATTCCACTCTAACTTCCACCACTCTTCCAAGGGGCATTGACATTGTCTTTTTTTTCCACTGCGACCTCCACCACTCTTCCTAGCGGCATTAAGACCATCTTGTTAAGCTACAGTGACCTCAACAACTCTTCCACTGGGCATTGATATTGTCTTTTATTCCACTGTAACCTCCACCACTCTTCCAAAGGGCATTGATATTGTCTTTTTAATCCACTGCGACCTCCACCACTCTTCCAAGGGCATTAAAACAGTCTTGTTAAGCTACTGTGACCTCCACGTCTCTTCCAAGGGGCATTAAAACCGTCTGGTTAAACCACTCTGAACTCGACAGCTCTTCCAAGGGGCATTGATATTGTCTTATTTTTTCACTGTAACTTCCACCACTCTTCCAAGGGGCATTGATTTTGTCTTTTTATTCCACTGCGACCTTAACCACTCTTCCAATGGGCATTGATATTGTCTTTTTAATTCACTGTGACCTTAACCACTCTTTCAATGGGCATCGATATTGTCTTTTTTTTCCACTGTAACCTCCACCCCTCTTCCAAGGGGCATTGATATTGTCTTTTTATTCCACTGCGATTTCAACCTCTCTTCTAACAGGCATTAATATTGTCTTTTTAATCCACTGCGACCTCCACCACTCTTACAAGGGGCATTAAAACAGTCTTGTTAAGCTACTGTGACCTCCACTTCTCTTCCAAGGGGCATTAAAACCGTCTGGATAAACCACTCTGAACTCCACAGCTCTTCCGAGGGGCATTGGTATTGTCTTTTTATTCCACTGTAACCTCCACCGCTCTTCCAAGGGGCATTGGTTTTGTCTTTTTATTCCACTGTAACCTCCACCACTCTTCCAAGGGGCATTGATATTGTCTTTTTAATCCACTGCGACCTCCACAACTCTTCCAAGGGGCATTGATATTGTATTTTTATTCCACGGTATCCTCCACCATTCTTCCAAGGGGTATTGATATTGTCTTTTTAATGCACTGTAACCTCCACCACTCTTCCAAGGGACATTAAAACTATCTTGTTAAACCACTCTGAACACCATAGCTCTTTCAGGAGGCATTGATATTATCTTTTTATTTCACTGTAATCTCCAACACTCTTTCAAGGGGGATTGATATTGTCCTTTTATTCCACTGCGACCTCCACCACTCTACCAAGGGGCATTAAAACCGTCTTGTTAAGCTACTGTGACCTCCACTTGTCTTCCCCTGGGCATTGATATTGTCTTTTTAATCCACTGTGACCTCCACCACTTTTCCAAGAGGCATTAAAACCGTCTTGTTAATCGACTTTGACCTCCAAGTCTCTTCCAAGGGGCAATAAAACCATCTGGTTAAACCACTCTGAACTCCACAGCTCTTCCAAGGGCCATTGGTATTGTCTTTTTATTCCACTGAGACCTCCATCATTCTTTCAAGGGGCATTGATATTGTCTTTTTATTCCACTGCGACCTCCACCACTTTTCCAAGGGGCATTAAAAATGTCTTTTTAAGCTACTGTGACCTCCACGTCACTTCCAATGGGCATTAAAACCGTCTGATTAAACCACTCTGAACTCCACAGCTCTTTCAAGGGGCATTGGTATTGTCTTTTTATTCCACTCTAACCTCCACCACTCTTCCAAGGGGCATTGAGATTGTCTTTCTATTCCACTGCGACCTCCACCACTCTTCCAAGGGGCATTAAAACTGTGTTGTTAAGCTACAGTGACCTCTACATCTCTTCCACTGGGCATTGATATTGTCTTTAAATTCCACTCTAACCTCCACCACTCTTCCAAGGGGCATTGACATTGTCTTTTTATTCCACTGCGAACTCCACCATTCTTCCAATGGGCATTAAAACTGTCTTGTTAAGCTACTGTGACCTCCACTTCTCTTCCAAGGGGCATTGAAACCGTCAATTTCAACCACACTGAACTCCACAGCTCTTGCAAGAGGCATTGATATTGTCTTTTTATTCCATTGTAATCTCCAGCACTCTTCCACAGGTCATTGATATTGTCTTTTTATTCCACTGCGTCTACCACCACTCTCCCAAGGGGCATTAAAACTGTCTTGTTAAGCTGCTGTAACCTCCACCACTCTTCCAAGGGGCATTGATATTGTCTTTTTAATCCACTGCGACCTCCACCACTCTTCCAAGTGGCATTAAAACCGTCTTGTTTAGCTACTGTGACCTCCACGTCCCTTCCACGGGGCATTGATATTGTTTTTTAATTCCACTGCGACCTCCACAACTCTTCCAAGGGGCATTGATATTGTCTTTTTAATCCAATGCGACCTCCACCACTTTTCCAAGGGGCATTAAAACCATCTTGTTAAGCTACTGTGACCTCCACGTCTCTTCCAAGGGGCAATAAAACTGTCTGGTTAAACCACTCTTAACTCCACAGCTCTTCCAAGGGGCATTGGTATTGTCTTTTTCTTCCACTCTAACCTCCACCACTCTTCCAAAGGGCATTGACATTGTTTTTTTATTCCTCTGCGACCTCCACCACTCTTCCAAGGGGCATTAAAACTGTCTTGTTAAGCTACAGTGACCTCCACAGCTCTTCCACTGGGCATTGATATTGTCTTTTTATTCTACTGTAACCTCCACCTCTCTTCCAAGTGGCATTGATATTGTCTTTTTATTCCACTGTGACCTCCACCACTCTTCCAAGGGGCATTAATATTGTCTTTTTAATCCAGTGCGACTGCTACCACTCTTCCTTGTGGCATAAAACCGTCATTTTAAGCTACTGTGACCTCCACGTCTCTTCCAAGGGGCATTAAAACCGTATTGTTAAACCACTCTGAACTCCACAGATCTTCCAAGGGGCATTGGTATTGTCTTTTTATTTAATTGAAACCTCCACTACTCTTCCAATGGGCATTGATATTGTCTTTTTATTCCACTGTAACCTCAACCACTCTTCCTAGGGGCATTGATATTGCCTTTAAATTCCACTGTAACCACCACCACTCTTCCAAGGGGCATTGATATTGTCTTTTTAATCCACTGTGACCTCTACCACTCCTCCAAGGGGCTTTAAAACAGTCTTGATGAGCTACTGTGACCTCCACGTCTCTTCCAAGGGGCATTAAAACTGCATGGTTAAACCACTGTGAACTTCACAGCTCTTCCAAGGGGCATTGATATTGTCTTTTTACTCCACTGTAAACTCCACCACTCTTCCAAGGGGCATTGATATTGTCTTTTTATTTTACTGAGACCTCCACCACTCTTCCAAGGGGCATTAATATTGTCTTTTTCTTCCACTGCGACCTCCACCACTCTTCCAAGGGGCATTAAAACAGTCTTGTGAAGCTACTGTGACCTCCGTGTCTCTTTCACAGGGCATTGATATTGTCTTTTCATTCCACTGGAGCCTCCAAAACTCTTCCAAGGTGCATTGATATTGTCTTTTTACTCCACTGAGACCTCAACCACTACTTCAAGTAGCACTGACATTGTCTTTTTAGTCCACTTCGACCTCCATCACTCTTCCAAGGGGCATTAAAACAGTCTTTTTAATCTACTGTGACCTCCACGTCTCTTCCAAGGGGCATTAAAAAAGTCAATTTAAACCACTCTCAACTCCTCAGCTCTTGCAAGGGTCATTGATATTGTCTTTTTATTACACTGTAACCTCCACCACTCTTCCAAGGGGCATTGATATTGTCTTTTTATTCCACTGCGACCTCCACCTCTCTTCCAAGGGGCATTAAAACCATCTTGTTAAGCTACTGTGACCTCCAAGTCTCTTCCACGAGGCATTGATATTGTTTTTTTATTCCACTGCGACCTCCACATCTTTTCCAAGTGGAATTGATATTGTCTTTTTATTCCACTGTGACCTCCACCACTCTTCTAAGGGGCATTGATATTGTCTTTTTAATTCACTGCGACCTCCACCACTCTTCCAAGGGGCATTAAAACAGTTTTGATAAGCTACTGTGACCTCCACGTCTCTTCCAAGGGGCAATAAAACCGTCTTGTTAAACCATTCTGAACTCCACAGCTCTTCCAAGAGGCATTGATATTGTGTTTTTATTCGACTGTAACCTCCACCACTCTTCCAAGGGGCATTAAAACTGTCTTGTTAAGCTACTGTTACCTCCACGTCTCTTCCAAGGGGCATTAAAACCGTCAATTTATACCACTCTGAACTCCACAGCTCTTGCAATAGGCATTGATATTGTCTTATTATTCCACTGTAACCTCCACCACTCTTCCAAGGGGCATTGATTTTGTCTTTTTAATCCACTGCGACCTCCATCACTCTTCCAAGGAGCATTAAAACCGTCTTGTTTAGCACCTGTGACCTCCACGTCTATTCCACGGTGACTTAAAACCTTCTGGTTAAACCATTGTGAGCTCCACAGCTCTTCCAAGGGGCATTGATATTATCTTTTTATTCCACTGTAACCTCCACCACTCTTCCAAGCGGCATTGATATTGTCTTTTTATTTTACTGCGACCTCCACCACTCTTCCTGGGGGCATTAATATTGTCTTTTTATTCCACTGCGACCTCCACCACTCTTCCAAGGGTCAATGATATTGTCTTTTTATTCCACTGTAACTTCCACCACTCTTCCAAGGGGCATTGATACTGTCTTTTTATTCCACTGAGACTTCAACCACCCTTCCACAAGGCATTGATATTGTCTTTTTATTCCACTGTGACCTCCACGTCTCTTCCAAGGGGAATTAAAACCATCAATTTAATCCACTCTGAACTCTACAGCTCTTCCAAGCAGCATTGGTAATGTCTTTTTATTCCACTCTAACCTCCACCACTCTTCCAAGGGGGCATTGACATTGTCTTTTTATTCCACTGCGACCTCCACCACTCTTCCAAGCGGCATTAAGACCATCTTGCTAACCTACAGTGACCTCCACAACTATTCCAAAGGGCATTGATATTGCCTTTTTAATGCTCTGCGACCTCCACCACTCTTCCAAGGGCATTATAACAGTTTTGTTAAGCTACTATGACCTCCACGTCTCTTCCAAGGGGCATTAAAACCGTGTGGTTAAACCACTCTGAACTCCACAGCTCTTCCAAGGGGCATTGATATTGTCTTTTTTTTCCACTGTAACCTCCAAAACTCTTCCAAGGGGCATTGATTTTTTCTTTTTATTCCACTGCGATCTTAACCACTCTTACAATGGGCATTGATATTGTCTTTTTAATCCACTGCGACCTCCACCACTCTTCCAAGGGGCATTAAAACTGTCTTTTTAAGCTACTGTCACGTCCTTGTCTATTCCACGGGGCATTGATGTTGTCTTTTTAATCCACTCTAACCTCCACCACTCTTCCAAGGGGCATTGATATTGTCTTTTTATTCCACTGCAACTTCAACCTCTCTTCTAAGGAGCATTGATATTGTCTTTTTAATCCACTGCGACCTCCAACACTCTTCCAAGCAGCACTAAAACAGTCTTGTTAAGCTACTGTGACCTCCACGTCATTTCCAAGGGGCATTAAAACCTTCTGTTTAAACCACTCTGAACTCCACAGCTGTTCCGAGGGGCATTGATATTGTCTTTTTATTCCACTGTAACCTCCACCACTCTTCCAAGTGGCATTGATTTTGTCTTTTTATTCCACTGCGACATCCACCACTCTTCAGAGGGGCAATGATATTGTCTTTTTAATCCACTGCGACCTCCACCACTCTTCCAAGGTGCATTAAAACGGTCTTGTTAAGCTACTGTGACATCGAAGTCTCTTCCAAGGGGCATTAAAACCTTCTGTTTAAACCACTCTGAACTCCACATCTCTTCCAAGGGGCATTTGTATTGTCTTGTAATTTCACTCATACCTCCACCACTCTTCCAAGGGACATTGACATTGTCTTTTTATTCCACTGAGACCTCCACCACTCTTCCAAGGGGCATTAATATTGTCTGTTTATTCCACTGCGCACTCCACCCCTCTCCAAGGGGCATTAAAACCATCTTGTTAAGCTACTGTGACCTCCACGTGTCTTCGAAGGGGCATTGATATTGTCTTTTTATTCCACTGCAACCTCCACCAATCTTCCAAGGGGCATTGATATAGTTTTTAACTCCACTGCGACCTCCACCACTCTACCAGGGGGCAAAAAAACCGTCTTGATAACTTACTGTGACCACCAAGTCTCTTCCAAGAGGCGTTAAAACCGTCTGGTTATTCCACTCTGAACTCCACAGCTCTTCTAAGAGGCATTATTATTGTCTTTTTATTCCACTGTAACCTCCACCACTCTTCCAAGGGGCATTGATATTGTCTTTTTATTCCACTGCGACCTTCACCAATCCTCCAAGGGGCAATAAAACCATGTTGTTAAGCTACTGTGACCTCCACGTCTCTTCCACGGGGCATTGGAATTGTCTTTTAATTCCAATGTAACATCCACCACTCGTCCAAGGGGCATTGATATTGTCTTTTTATTCCACTGCAACCTACATTACTATTCCAAGGGGCATTGATATTGTCTTTTTAATCCACTGTGACCTCCAGCACTCTTCCAAGGGGCATTAAAACCGTCTTGCTAAACTACTGTGAACTCAACGTCTCTTCCACGGGCCATTGAAATTGTCTTTTTATTCCACTGAAACCTCCACCACTCATCCAAGGGGCATTGATATTGTCTTTTTATGCCAATGTAGCCTCCACCACTCTTCCAAGGGTCATTGATATTGTCTTTTTATTCCACTGCGATCTCCACCACTCTTCGAAGGGGCATTGATATTTTCTTTTTATTCCACTGCGACCTCCACCACTCTTCCATGGGACATTAAAACCATCTTGTTAAGCTACTGTGACCTCCATGTCTCTTCCACAGGGCACTGATATTATCTTTTTATTTCACTGTAACCTCCAACACTCTTCCAAGGGGCATTGATATTGTCTTTTTATTCAACTGAGACTTCCACCACTCCTTCAAGGAGCATTGACATTGTCTTTTTAATCCACTTCGACCTCCACCACTCTTCCAAGGGGCATTAAAACCGTCTTGTTAATCTACTGTGAACTCCACGTCTCTTCCAAGGGGCATTAAAACCGTCAATTTAAACCACTCTCATGTCCGCAGCTCTTGCAAAGTGCATTGATATTGTCTTTTTATTCCACTGTAAACTCCAGCACTCTTCCAAGGGGCATTGATACTGTCTTTTTATTCCACTGCGACTTCCACCTCTCTTCCAAGGGGCATTAAAACCGTCTTGTTAAGCTACTGTGACATCCACGTCTCTTTCACGGGGCATTGATATTGTCTTTTTATTCCACTGTAACCTTCACCACTCTTAGAAGGGGCATTGATATTGTCTTTTTATTCCACTGCGACCTCCACCACTCTTCCAAGGGGCATTAATTTTGTCTTTTTTTTCCTCTGCGACCTCCACCACTCTTCCAAGAGGCATTGATATTGTCTTTTTAATCCACTACGATCTCCAACACTTTTCCAAGGGGCATTAAAACCGTTTTGTTAAGCTATTGTGACCTCCACGTCACTTCCAAGGGGCTTTAAAACCGTCTGGTTTATCTTCTCTGAACTCCACAGCTCTTCCAAGGGGCATTGATATTGTTTTTTTATTCCACTGTCACCTCCACCACACTTCCAAGGGGCAGTGATATTATCATTTTATTCCATTGCGACCTCCACTACTCTTCCAAGGGGCATTGATATTGTCTTTTTAATCAACTGCGACCTCCACCACTCTTCCAAGGGGCATTAAAACTTTGGTCTTAAGCTACTTTGAACACCACTTCAATTCCATGGGGCATTGATATTGTCTTTTTATTCCACTGCGACCTCCACCACTCTACCAAGCGGCATTGATATTGTATTTTTAATCCACTGCGACCTCCACCACTTTTCCAAGGGGCATTAAAACCGTCTAGTTAAGCTATTGTGACCTCCACGTCTCTTCCAAGGGGCATTAAAACCATCAAGTTAAACCACTTTGAACTCCACAGCTCTTCCAAGGGGCATTGATATTGTCTTTTTATTCCACTGCGACGTCCACCACTCTTTAAAGTGGCATTGATATTGTCTTTTTAATCAACTGCGACCTCCACCTCTCTTCCAAGGGGCATTAAAACCGTCTTATTAAGCTACTGTGACCTCCACGTCCCTTCCACGGGGCATTGATATTGTCTTTTTATTCCACTGCGACCTCCACCACTCTTCCAAGGGGCATTGATATTGTCTTTTTAATCCACTGTTACCTCCACGTCTCTTCCAAGGGGCATTAAAACTGTCAATTTAAACCACTCTGAACTCTACAGCTCTTGCAAGGAGCATTGGTATTGTCTTTTTATTCCACTCTAACTTCCACCACTCTTCCAAGAGGCATTGACATTGTCTTTTTATTCCACTGCGACCTCCACCACTCTTCCAAGCGGCATTAAGACCATCTTGTTAAGCTACAGTGACCTCCACAACTCTTCCACGGGGCATTGATATTGTCTTTTTATTCCAATGAAACCTCCACCACTCTTACAAGGGGCATTGATATTGTCTTTTTATTCCACTGCGACCTCCACCACTCTTCCAAAGGGCATTGATATTGTCTTTTTAATCCACTGCGACCTCCACCACTCTTCCAAGATTATTAAAACAGTCTGGCTAAAAAACTCTGTACTCCACAGCTCTTCCAAGGGGCATTGATTTTGTCTTTTTATTCCACTGCGACCTTAATCACTCTTCCAATGGGCATTGATATTGTCTTTTTAATTCACTGCGACCTTAACCACTTTCCACTGGGCATTGATATTGTCTTTTTATTCCACTGTAACCTCCACCACTCGTCCAAGGGGCATTGATATTGTCTTTTTATTTCACTGCGACCTACACCACTCTTCCAAGGGGCATTGATATTGTCTTTTTAATCCACTGTGACCTCCACCACTCTTCCAAGGGGCATTAAAACCGTCTTGCTAAACTACTGTGACCTCAAAGTCTCTTCCACGGGCCATTGATATTGTCTTTTTATTCCACTGAAACCTCCACTACTCATCCAAGGGGCATTGATATTGTCTTTTTATTCCAATGTAACCTCCACCACTCTTCCAAGGGGCATTGATGTTGTCTTTGTATTCCACTGTAACCTCCAACAATCTTCCAAGGGGCATTGATCTTGTCTTTTTATTCCACTGCGACCTCCACTACTCGTACACGGGTCATTGATATTGTCTTTTTATTCCACTGTAGTCTCCCCCATTCTTCCAAGGGGCATTGATATTGTCTTTTTAATCCACTGCGACCTCCACCACTCTTCCAAAGGGCATTAAAACCATCTGGTTAAACCACTCTGAACTCCACAGCTCTTCCAAAGGGCATTGATATTGTCTTTTTATTCCACTGCGACCTCCACCACTCTTGCAAGGGGCATTAAAACCAACTTGTTAAGCTACTGTGACCTCCACATCTCTTCCACGGATCATTGATATTGTTTTTTTAATCCACTGTAACCTCCACCACTCTTTCAATGGACATCGATATTGTCTTTTTATTCCATTTCGACCTCCACCATTGTTCCAAGGGGCATTGATATTGTCTTTTTAATCCACTGCGACCTCCACCACTCTTCCAAGGGGCATTAAAACCATCTTTTTAAGCTATTGTGACCACCATATCTCTTCCACGGGGCATTGATATTCTCTTTTTATTCCCTGTAACCTCCAACACACTTCCAAGGGGCATGGATATTATCTTTTTATTTAACTGCGACCTCCACAACTCTTCCAAGGGGCATTGATATTGTCTTTTTAATCCTCTGCGACCTCCACCACTCTTCCAAGGGGCATTAAAACCATTTTGTTAAGGTAGTGTGACCTCCTGGTCTCTTCCTAAGGGCATTAAAACCGTCAATTTAAACCACTCTGAACTCCACAGCTCTTGCAAGGGGCATTGATATTGTCTTTTTATTTCACTGTAACCTCCAACACTCTTCCAAGGGGCATGGATATTGTCTTTTTATTCAACTGCGACCTCCACAACTCTTCCAAGGGGCATTGATATTGTCTTTTTATCCACTGAAACCTCCACCACTCTCCCAAAGAGCATTAAAACCAACTTATTAAGCCACTGTGACCTCCACGTCTCTTCCAAGGAGCATTAAAACTTTATGGTTAAACCACAGTGAACTCCACATCTCTTCCAATTGGCATTGATATTGTCTTTTTATTCCACTGTACCCTCCACCACTCTTCCAAAGGGCATTGAATTGGTATTTTTATTCCACTGCGACCTCCATCACTCTTCCAAGGGGCATTGATATTGTCCTTTTATTCCACTGCGACCTCCACTACTCGTCCAAGGGTCATTGATATTGTCTTTTTATTCCACTGTAGCCTCCACCACTCTTCCAAGGGGCATTGATATAATCCTTTCAATCCACTGCGACCTCCACCACTCTTCCAAGGGGCATTAAAACCATCTGGTTAAACCACTCTGAACTCCACAGCTCTTCCAAAGGTCATTGATATTGTCTTTCTATTCCACTGCGACCTCCACCACTCTTCCAAGGGGCATTAAAACCAACTTGTTAAGCTACTGTAACCTCCACATCTCTTACACGGGGCATTGATATTGTCTTTTTATTCCACTGTAACCTCCACCACTCTTTCAATGGGCATTGATATTGTCTTTTTATTCCACTGTGACCTCCACCATTATTCCAAGGGACTTTGATATTGTCTTTTTAATCCACTGCGACCTCCACCACTCTTCCAAGGGGCATTAAAACCATCTTTTTAAGCTATTGTGACCTCCACATCTCTTCCATGGGGCATTGATATTGTCTTTTTATTCCACTGTAACCTCCACCACTCTACCATGGTGCATTGATATTGTCTTTTTATTCCACTGCGACCTCCACCACTCTTCCAAGGGGCATTGATATTGTCTTTTTAATCCTCTGCGACCTCCACCACTCTTCCAAGGGGCATTAAAACCATTTTGTTAAGGTAGTGTGACCTCCAGGTCTCTTCCTAAGGGCATTAAAACCGTCAATTTAAACCATTCTGAACCCCACAGCTCTTGCAAGGGGCATTGATATTGTCTTTTTATTCCACTCTAAGCTCCAGCACTTTTCCAAGGGGCATTGATATTGTCTTTTTATTCCACTGCGACTTCCACCTCTCTTCCAAGGCGCATTAAAATCGTCTTGTTAAGCTACTGTGACCTCCACGTCTTTTTCACTGGGTATTGATATTGTCTTTTTATTCCACTGTAACCTCCAACACTCTTCCAAGGGGCATTGATATTGTCTTTTTATTCCACTGCGACCTCCACCACTCTTCTAAGGGGCATTGATATTGTCTTTTTAATCCTCCACCACTCTTCCAAGGGGCATTAAAAACATTTTGTTAAGGTAGTGTGACCTCCCGGTCTCTTCCTAAGGGCATTAAAACCGTCAATTTAAACCACTCTGTACTCCACAGCTCCTGCAAGGGGCATTGATATTGTCTTTTTATTCCACTGTAGCCTCCACTACTCTTCCAAGGGGCATTGATATTGTCTTTTTAATCCACTGAGACATCCAACACCCTTCCAAGGGGCCTTAAAACCGTCTTGTTAAGATATTGTGATCTCCACATCTCTTCCACGGGGCATTGATAATGTCTTTTTATTTAACTATATCCTCCACCACTATTCCAAGGGGCATTGATATTGTCTTTTTATTCCACTGTAAACTCCACCACTCTTCCAAGGGGCATTGATATTGTCATTTTATTCCACTGTAACCTCCACCACTCTTTCAAGGGGCATTGATATTGTCTTTTTATTCCATTGCAACCTCTACCACTCTTTTAAGGGGCATTGATATTGTCTTTTTAATCCACTGCAACCTCCACCACTCTTCCAAGGGTTATTAAAACCGTCTTGTTAAGCTACTGTGACCTCCAAGTCTTTTCCATGGGGCATTGATATTGTCTTTTTATTCCACTGCGACCTCCACCACTCTTCCAAGGGGCATTAATACTGTCTTTTTAACACTTTGTGACCTCCACCACTCTTCCAATGGGCATTAAAACCGTCTTGTTAAGCTATTGTGACCTCCACATCTCTTCCACGGGGCATTGAAATTGTCTTTTTATTCCACTGTAACCTCCACCACTAGTCCAAGGGTCACTGATATTGTCTTTTTTATTCCACTACGACTTCCACCTCTCTTCCACGGGGCATTTAAACAGTCTTGTTAAGCTACTGTGACCTCCACGTCTCTTTCACTTGGCATTGATATTGTCATTATTTTCCACTGTTACCTCCACCACTCTTTTAAGGGGCATTGATATTGTCTTTTTAATCCACTGCAACCTCCACCACTCCTCGAAGGGTTATTAAAACCGTCTTGTTAAGCTACTGTGACCTCCAAGTCTTTTCCATGGGGCATTGATATTGTCTTTTTATTCCACTGGTACCTCCACCACTTTTCCAAGGGGCATAGATATTGTCTTTTTATTCCACTGCGACTTCCACCACTGTTCCAAGGGACATTAAAACTGTCTTGTTAAGCTACAGTGACCTCCAATTCTTTTCCACGGGGCATTGATATTGTCTTTTTATTCCACACCGACCTCCACCACTCTTCCAAGGGGCATTGATATTGTCTTTTTAATCCACTGTGACCTCCACCACTCCTCCAAGGGGCATTAAAACCGTCTTGTTAAGCTATTGTAACCTCCACATCTCTTCCACGGGGCATTGATATTGTCTTTTTATTCCACTGCGACCTCCACCACTGCTCCAAGGGACATTAAAACTGTCTTGTTAAGCTACAGTGACCTCCAATTCTCTTCCACGGGGCATTGATAATGTCTTTTTATTCCACACCGACCTCCACCACTCTTCCAAGGGGCATTGATATTGTCTTTTTAATCCACTGTGACCTCCACCACTCTTCCAAGAGGCATTGATATTGTCTTTTTAATCCACTGCGACCTCCAGCACTCTTCCAAGGGGCAATAAAACCGTCTTGTTACGCTATTGTGACCTCCACATCTCTTCCATGGGGCAGTGATATTGTCTTTTTACTCCACTGTAACCTCCACCACTCTTCCACGGGGCATTGATATTGTCTTTTTATTCCACTGGGACCTCCACCACTCTTCCAAGGGGCATTGATATTGTCTTTTTAATCCACTGCGACCTCCAGCACTCTTCCAAGGGGCATTAAAACCATCTTGTTAAGCTATTGTGACCTCCACATCTCTTCCACGGGGCATTGATATTGTCTTTTTATTCCACTGTAACCTCCACCACTCTTCTAAGGGTCATTGATATTGTCTTTTTATCTACTGTGACCTCCACCACTCTTCCAAGGGGCATTGCTATTGTCTTTTTAATACACTGTGACCTCCACCACTCTTCCAAGGGGCATTAAAACCGTCTTGTTAAGCTATTGTGACCTCCACGTCTCTTCCACGGGGCATTGATATTGTCTTTTAATTCCACTGTAACCTCCGCCACTCTTCCACGGGGCATTGATATTGTCTTTTTATTCCACTGCGATCTCCACCACTCTTCCAAGTGGCATTAATATTGTCTTTTTAATCCACTGAGACCTCCATCACACTACCAAGGGGCATTAAAACCATCTTGTTAAGCTACTGTGACCTCCACGTCTCTTCCAAGGGGCAATAAAACCGTCTGGTTAAACCTCTTTGAAATCCACAGTTCTTCCAAGTGGCATTGATATTGTCTTTTTATTCCAATGTAACCTACACCACTCTTCCAAGGAGCACTGATATTGTCTTTTTATTCCACTGAGACCTCCACCACTTTTCCAAGGGATATTGATATTGTCTTTTTAATCCTCTGCGACCTCCACCACTCTGCCAAAGGGCATAGAAACCGTTTTGCTAAGCTACTTTGACCTCCACATCTCTTCCTAGGGGCATTAAAACCGTCAATTTAAACCACTTCGAACTCCACAGCTCTTGCAAGGGGCATTGATATTGTCGTTTTATTCCACTGTAACCTCCAGCACTAGTCCAAGGGGCATTGATATTTTCTTTTTATTCCACTACGTCTTCCACCTCTCTTCCAAGGGGCATTAAAACCGTCTTGCTAAACTACTGTGACCTCAAAGTCTCTTCCACGGGCCATTGATATTGTCTTTTTATTCCACTGAAACCTCCACTACTCATCCAAGGGGCATTGATATTGTCTTTTTATTCCAATGTAACCTCCACCACTCTTCCAAGGGCCATTGATATTGTCTTTTTATTCCACTGCGACCTCCACTACTCGTACAAGGGTCATTGATATTGTCTTTTTATTCCACTGTAGCCTCCACCATTCTTCCAAGGGGCATTGATATTGTCTTTTTAATCCACTGCGACCTCCACCACTCTTCCAAAGGGCATAAAAACCATCTGGTTAAACCACTCTGAACTCCACAGCTCTTCCAAAGGGCATTGATATTGTCTTTTTATTCCACTGCGACCTCCACCACTCTTGCAAGGGGCATTAAAACCAACTTGTTAAGCTCCTGTGACCTCCACATCTCTTCCAAGGATCATTGATATTGTTTTTTCAATCCACTGTAACCTCCACCACTCTTTCAATGGGCATCGATATTGTCTTTTTATTCCAATTCGACCTCCACCATTGTTCCAAGGGTCATTGATATTGTCTTTTTAATCCACTGTGTCCTCCACCACTCTTCCAAGGGGCATTAAAACTATCTTTTTAAGCTATTGTGACCACCATATCTCTTCCACGGGGCATTGATATTCTCTTTTTATTCCACTGTAACCTCCAACACTCTTCCAAGGGGCATGGATTTTGTCTTTTTATTCAACTGCGACCTCCACAACTCTTCCAAGGGGCATTGATATTGTCTTTTTAATGCACTGAAACCTCCACCACTCTTCCAAAGAGCATTAAAACCAACTTATTAAGCCACTGTGACCTCCACGTCTCTTCCAAGGAGCATTAAAACTTCATGGTTAAACCAAAGTGAACTCCACATCTCTTCCAATTGGCATTGATATTGTCTTTTTATTCCACTGTACCCTCAACCATTCTTCCAAAGGGCATTGAAATGGTCTTTTTATTCCACTGCGACCTCCACCACTCTTCCAAGGGGCATTGATATTGTCTTTTTATTCCACTGCGACCTCCACTACTCGTCCAAGGGTCATTGATATTGTCTTTTTATTCCACTGTAGCCTCCACCACTCTTCCAAGGGGCATTGATATAATCTTTTTAATCCACTGCGACCTCCACCACTCTTCCAAGGGGCATTAAAACCATCTGGTTAAACCACTCTGAACTCCACAGCTCTTCCAAAGGGCATTGATATTGTCTTTCTATTCCACTGCGACCTCCACCACTCTTCCAAGGGGCATTAAAACCAACTTGTTAAGCTACTGTAACCTCCACATCTCTTACACGGGGCATTGATATTGTCTTTTTATTCCACTGTAACCTCCACCACTCTTTCAATGGGCATTGATATTGTCTTTTTATTCCACTGTGACCTCCACCATTATTCCAAGGGACATTGATATTGTCCTTTTAGTCCACTGCGACCTTCACCAGTCTTCCAAGGGGCATTAAAACCATCTTTTTAAGATATTGTGACCTCCACATCTATTCCACGGGGCATTGATATTGTCTTTTTATTCCACTGTAACCTCCAGCACTCTTCCATGGTGCATTGATATTGTCTTTTTATTCCACTGCGACCTCCACCACTCTTCCAAGGGGCATTGATATTGTCTTTTTAATCCTATGCGACCTCCACGACTCTTCCAAGGGGCATTAAAACCATTTTGATAAGGTAGTGTGACCTCCAAGTCTCTTCCTAAGGGCATTAAAACCGTCAATTTAAACCAATCTGAACTTCACAGCTCTTGCAAGGGGCATTGATATTGTCTTTTTATTCCACTGTAAGCTCCAACACTTTTCCAAGGGGCATTGATATTGTCTTTTTATTCCACTGCGACTTCCACCTCTCTTCCAAGGCGCATTAAATCCGTCTTGTTAAGCTACTGTGACCTCCACGTCTTGTTCACGGGGTATTGATATTGTCTTTTTATTCCACTGTAACCTCCAACACTCTTCCAAGGGGCATTGATATTGTCTTTTTGTTCCACTGCGACCTCCACCACTCTTCTAAGGGGCATTAAAACCATTTTGTTAAGGTAGTGTGACCTCCAGGTCTCTTCCTAAGGGCATTAAAACCGTCAATTTAAACCACTCTGTACTCCACAGCTCTTGCAAGGGGCATTGATATTGTCTTTTTATTCCACTGTAGCCTCCACCACTCTTCCAAGGGGCATTGATATTGTCTTTTTAATCCACTGAGACCTCCACCACCCTTCCAAGGGGCATTAAAACCGTCTTGTTAAGATATTGTGATCTCCACATCTCTTCCACGGGACATTGATATTGTCTTTTTATTTAACTGTATCCTCCACCACTATTCCAAGGGGCATTGATATTTTTTTTTTATTCCACTGTAAACTCCACCACTCTTCCAAGGGGCATTGATATTGTCATTTTATTCCACTGTAACCTCCACCACTCTTTCAAGGGGCATTGATATTGTCTTCTTATTCCACTGCAACCTCCACCACTCTTTTAAGGGGCATTAATATTGTCTTTTTAATCCACTGCAACCTCCACCACTCTTCCAAGGGTTATTAAAACCGTCTTGTTAAGCTACTGTGACCTCCAAGTCTTTTCCATGCGGCATTGATATTGTCTTTTTATTCCACTGCGACCTCCACCACTCTTACAAGGGTCATTAAAACAGTCTTGTTAAGCCACTGTGACCTCCACGTCTCTTCCAAGGGGCATTAAAACCGTCTGGTTAAACCACTCTGAACTCCACAGCTCTTCCAAAGGGCATTGGTATTGTCTTTTTATTCCACTGCGACCTCCATCACTCTTCCAAGGGGCATTAATATTGTCTTTTTAACACATTGTGACCTGCACCACTCTTCTAAGGGGCATTAAAACCGTCTTGTTAAGCTATTGTGACCTCCACATCTCTTCCACGGGGCATTGAAATTGTCTTTTTATTCCACTGTAACCTCCACCACTAGTCCAAGGGTCACTGATATTGTCTTTTTTATTCCACTACGACTTCCACCTCTCTTCCACGGGGCATTTAAACCGTCTTGTTAAGCTACTGTGGCCTCCACGTCTCTTTCACTTGGCATTGATATTGTCATTTTTTTCCACTGTTACCTCCACCACTCTTCCAAGGGGCATTGATATTGTCTTTTTATTCCACTGGTACCTCCACCACTTTTCCAAGGGGCATAGATATTGTCTTTTTTTTCCACTGCGACCTCCACCACTGTTCCAAGGGACATTAAAACTGTCTTGTTAAGCTACAGTGACCTCCAATTCTTTTCCACGGGGCATTGATATTGTCTTTTTATTCCACACCGACCTCCACCACTCTTCCAAGGGGCATTGATATTGTCTTTTTAATCCACTGTGACCTCCACCACTCCTCCAAGGGGCATTAAAACCGTCTTGTTAAGCTATTGTAACCTCCACATCTCTTCCACGGGGCATTGATATTGTCTTTTTATTCCACACAGACCTCCACCACTCTTCCAAGGGGCATTGATATTGTCTTTTTAATCCACTGTGACCTCCACCACTCTTCCAAGGGGCATAAAAACCATCTTGTTAAGCTATTGTGACCTCCATATCTCTTCCACGGGGCAGTGATATTGTCTATTTATTCCACTGTAACCACCACCACTCTTCCACGGGGCATTGATATTGTCTTTTTATTCCACTGCGACCTCCACCACTCTTCCAAGTGGCATTAATATTGTCTTTTTAATCCACTGCGACCTCCATCACACTACCAAGGGGCATTAAAACCATCTTGTTAAGCTACTGTGAACTCCACGTCTCTTCCAAGGGCCAATAAAATCGTCTGGTTAAACCTCTTTGAAATCCACAGTTCTTCCAAGTGGCATTGATATTGTCTTTTTATTCCAATGTAACCTGCACCACTCTTCCAAGGGGCACTGATATTGTCTTTTTATTCCACTGAGACCTCCACCACTTTTCCAAGGGGCATTGATATTGTCTTTTTAATCCTCTGCGACCTCCACCACTCTACCAAAGGGCATCGAAACCGTCTTGTTAAGCTACTTTGACCTCCACGTCTCTTCCTAGGGGCATTAAAACCGTCAATTTAAACCGCTTCGAACTCCACAGCTCTTGCAAGGGGCATTGATATTGTCGTTTTGTTCCACTGTAACCTCCAGCACTAGTCCAAGGGGCATTGATATTTTCTTTTTATTCCACTATGACTTCCACCTCTCTTCCAAGGGGCATTTAAACCGTCTTGTTAATCTACTGTGACCTCCACGTCTCTTTCAAGGGGCATTAATATTGTCTTTCATTTCCACTGTAACCTCCACCACTCTTCCAAGGGGCATTGATATTGTCTTTTTATTCCACTGCGACCTCCACCACTCTTCCAAGGGGCATTAAAACCGTCTTGTTAAGCTAGTGTAACCTCCACGTCTCTTTCACGGGGCATTGATATTGTCTTTTTATTCCACTGTAACCTCCACCACTCTTCGAAGGGGCATTAAAACCGTCAATTTAAACCACTCTGAACTCCACAGCTCTTGCAAGGGGCATTGATATTGTCTTTTTATTCCACTGCGACCTCCACCACTCTTCCAAAGGGCATTAAAACCATCTTGTTAAGCTAATGTGACCTAGACGTCTTTCCCAAGGGGCATTAAAACCGTCTGGTTAAACCATTCTGGCGTCCACGTCTCTTCCACTGGGCATTGATATTGTCTTTTTATTCCATTGAAACCTACACCACTCTTCCAAGGGGCATTTATATTGTCTTTTTATTCCACTGCGACCTCCACCACTCTTCCAAGGGGCACTGATATTGTCTTTTTAATCCACTGCGACATCCACCACTCTTCCAAGGGGCATTAAAACCATCTTGCTAAGCTAATGTGACCTCCACGTCACTACCAAGGGGCATAAAACCGTCTGGTTAAACCACTCTGAACTCCACAGCTCTTCCAAGGGGCATTGATATTGTATTTTTATTCCACTGGGACCTCCACAACTCTTCCAAGGGGCATTCATATTGTCATTTTATTCCACCGCAACCTCCGCCACTCTTTCAAGGGGCATTGATATTGTCTTTTTAATCCACTGCGACCTACACCACTCTTCCAAGGGGCATTAAACTGTGTTGTTAAGCTACTGTGACCTCAACGTCAATTCCATGGGGCATTGATATTGTCTTTTCATACTACTGCGACCTCCACCACTCTTCCAAGGGGCATTGATAATGTCTTTTTAATCCACTTTGACCTCCATCACTCTTCCAAGGGGAATTAAAACAGTGTGGTTAAACCACTCTGAACTCCACAGCTCTTCAAAGGGGCAGTGATATTGTCTTTTTTTTCCACTGTAACCTTCACCACTCTTCCAAGGGGCATTGATATTGTCTTTTTAATCCACTTCGACCTCCATCACTCTTCCAAGGGGCATTAAAACCGTCTGGTTAAACCACTCTGAACTCCACAGCTCTTCAAAGGGGCAGTGATATTGTCTTTTTTTTCCACTGTAACCTTCACCACTCTTCCAAGGGGCATTGATATTGTCATTTTATCCACTGTAACCTCCACCACTCTTCCAAGGGGCATTGATATTGTCTTTTTATTCCACTGCGACCTCCACCACTCTTCCAAGGGGCATTGATATTGTCTTTTTAATTCACTGTGACCTCCACCACTCTTCCAAGTGCATTACAACCATCTTGTTAAGCTACTGTGACCTCCACATCTCTTCCAAGGGGCATTAAAACCGTCTGATTAAACCACTCTGAACTCCACAGCTCTTGCAAGGAGCATTGATATTGTCTTTTCATTCCAATTAAACCTCCACCACTCTTCCAAGGGGCATTGATATTGTCTTTTTATTCCACTGCGACTTCCACCACTCTTCCAAGGGGCATTAAACTGTCTTGTTAATCTACTTTGACCTCCACGTCTCTTCCACGGGGCATTGATATTGTCTTTTTATTCCCCTGCGATCTCCACCACTTTTCCAAAGGGCATTGATATTGTCTTTTTAATCCACTGCGACCTCCACCACTCTTCCAACGGGCGTTAAAATCATCTTGTTAAGCTACTGTGACCTCCATGTCTCTTCCACGGGGCAATGATATTGTCTTTTTATTCCACTGCAACCTCCACAAATCTTCCAAGGGGCATTGATATTGTCTTTTTATCCCACTGCGACCTCCAGCACTCTTCCCATGGGCATTGATATTGTCTTTTTAATCCAGTGCGACCTCCACTACTCTTCCAAGGGGCATTAAAACTGTGTTGTTAAGCTACTGTGACCTCATCGTCAATTCCATGGGGCACTGATATTGTCTTTTTAATCCACTGCGACCTCGACGTCTCTACCACGGGGCAATGATATTGTCTTTTTATTCCACTGCGACCTCCACCCCTCTTCCAAGGGGCAATTATATTGTCTTTTTTTTCCACTGTAACCTCCCCCACTCTTCCAAGGGGCATTGATATTGTCTTTTTAATCCACTGCGACCTTCGCCATTCTTCCAAGGGGCAATAAAACCATTTTGTTAAGCTACTGTGACCTCCACGTCTCTTCGAAGGGCATTAAAACCGTCTGGTTAAACCATGCTGAACTCCCCAGCTCTTTCAAAGGGCATTGATATTGTCTTTTTATTTCACTGTAACGTCCACCACTCTTCAATCGGGCATTCATATTGTATTTTTATTCCACTGCGACCTCCACCACTCTACCAAGGAGCATTAAAACTGTCTTGTTAAGCTACTGTGACCTCCATGTCTCTTCCTCGGGGCATTGATATTGTCTTTTTATTCCACTGCGACCTCCACCACTTTTCCAAAGGGCATTGATATTGTCTTTTTAATCCACTGCGACCTCCACCACTCTTCCAAGGGGCATTAAAACCGTCTTGTTAAGCTACTGTGGCCTCTATGTATCTTCCACCCGGCAATGATATAGACTTTTTATTACACTGCGAACTCCTCCATTCTTCCAAGGAGCATTGATATTGTCTTTTAAATCCACTGTGACCTCCACCACTTTTCCAAGTTGCATTAAACCCGTGTTGTTGAGCTACTGTGACCTCCACGTCTCTTCCACGGGGCATTGATATTGTCTTGTTATTCCACTGCGACCTCCCCAACTCTTCCAAGGGGATTTGATATTGTCTTTTTAATCCACTGCGATCTCCACCACTCTTCCAAGGGGCATTAAAACCGTCTTGTTAAACTACTGTGACCTCCACGTCTTTTCCAAGGGGCATTAAAACGATCTGGTTAAACCACACTGAACTCCACATCTCTTCCATGGGGCATTGAAATTGTTTTTATGTTCCACTGTAACCTCCACCACTCTTCCAAGGGGCATTGATATTGTCTTTTTATTCCACTGCGAACTCCACCACTTTTCCAAGGGGCATTAAAACCGTCTTGTTAAGCCACTGTGACCTTCACATCTCTTCCACGGTGCATTGATATTGTCTTTTTATGCCACTGTAGCTTCCACCACTCTTCCAAGGAGCATTGATATTGTATTCTTAATCTACTGCGACCACCACCACTCTTCCATGGGGCATTAAAACCGTCTTGTTAAGGAACGGTGACCTCCATGTCTCTTCCAAGAGACATTAAAACCGTCTGGTTAAACCACGCTGAACTCCACAGCTCTACCAAGGAGCATTGATATTGTCGTTTTATTCCACTCTAACTTCCACCACTCTTCCAAGGGGCATTGATATTGTCTTTTTATTCCACTGCGACCTCCACCACTCCTCCAAGGGGCATTGATATTGTCTTTTTAATCCACTGCGACCTACAGCACTCTTTCAAAGGGCATTGATATTGTCTTTTTATTCCACTGTAACCTCCACCACTCTTCCAAGGGGCATTGATATTGTCTTTTTAATCCACTGCGACCTTGGCCATTCTTCCAAGGGGCATTAAAACCATCTTGTTAAGCTACTGTGACCTTCAAGTCTCTTCCAAGGGGCATTAAAACCGTCTGGTTAAACCACTCTGAGCTCCGCAGCTCTTCCAAAGGGCATTGATATTGTATTTTCATTCCATTGTAACCTGCACCTCTCTTCCAAGTAGCATTGATATTGTCATTTTATTCCACTGCGATCTCCACCACTCTTCCAAGGGGCATTAAAATCATCTTGTTAAGCTACTGTGACCTTCAAGTCTCTTCCAAGGGGCATTAAAACCGTCTGGTTAAACCACTCTGAGCTCCGCAGCTCTTCCAAGGAGCATTGATATTGTCTTTTTATTCCACTGTAACCTCCACCACTCTTCCAATGGGCATTCATACTGTATTTTTATTCCACTGCGACCTCCACCACTTTTCCAAGGGGCATTTAAACCGTCTTGTTAAGCTACTGTGACCTCCAAGGCTCTTCCACGGGGCATTGATATTGTCTTTTTATTCCACTGCGACCGCCACCTCTTTTACAAACGGCATTGATATTGTCTTTTTAATCCACTGCGACCTCCACGTCTCTTCCAAGTGGCATTAAAACCGTCAATTTAAACCACTCTGAACTCCACTGTTTTTCCAAGGATCACAGGTATTGTCTTTTTATTCCACTCTAACCTCCACCACTCTTCCAAGGGGCATTGACATCGTCTATTTATTCCACTGTGACCTCCACAACTCTTCCATGGGGCATTGATATTGTCTTTTTATTCCACTGTAACCTCCACCACTCTTCAATCGGGCATTGATTTTGTCTTTTTATTCAACTGCGACCTCCACCACTCTTCTAAGGGGCATTGATATTGTATTTTTATTCCACTGGGACCTCCACAACTCTTCCAAGGGGCAATCATATTGTCATTTTATTCCACTGCAACCTCCGCCACTCTTTCAAGGGGCATTGATATTGTCTTTTTAATCCACTGCGACCTACACCACTCTTCCAAGGGGCATTAAACTGTGTTGTTAAGCTACTGTGACCTCAACGTCAATTCCATGGGGCATTGATATTGTCTTTTCATACTACTGCGACCTCCACCACTCTTCCAAGGGGCATTGATATTGTCTTTTTAATCCACTTCAACCTCCATCACTCTTCCAAGGGGAATTAAAACAGTGTGGTTAAACCACTCTGAACTCCACAGCTCTTCAAAGGGGCAGTAATATTGTCTTTTTTTTTCCACTGTAACCTTCACCACTCTTCCAAGGGGCATTGATATTGTCTTTTTAATCCTCTTCGACCTCCATCACTCTTCCAAGGGGCATTAAAACCGTCTGGTTAAACCACTCTGAACTCCACAGCTCTTCAAAGGGGCAGTGATATTGTCTTTTTTTTCCACTGTAACCTTCACCACTCTTCCAAGGGGCATTGATATTGTCATTTTATCCACTGTAACCTCCACCACTCTTCCAAGGGGCATTGATATTGTCTTTTTATTCCACTGCGACCTCCACCACTCTTCCAAGGGGCATTGATATTGTCTTTTTAATTCACTGCGACCTCCACCACTCTTCCAAGTGCATTACAACCATCTTGTTAAGCTACTGTGACCTCCACATCTCTTCCAAGGGGCGTTAAAACAGTCTGATTAAACCAATCTGAACTCCACAGCTCTTGCAAGGAGCATTGATATTGTCTTTTCATTCCAATTAAACCTCCACCACTCTTCCAAGGGGCATTGATATTGTCTTTTTATTCCACTGCGACTTCCACCACTCTTCCAAGGGGCATTAAACTGTCTTGTTAATCTACTTTGACCTCCACGTCTCTTCCACGGGGCATTGATATTGTCTTTTTATTCCCCTGCGATCTCCACCACTTTTCCAAAGGGCATTGATATTGTCTTTTTAATCCAGTGCAACCTCCACCACTCTTCCAACGGGCGTTAAAATCATCTTGTTAAGCTACTGTGACCTCCATGTCTCTTCCACGGGGCAATGATATTGTCTTTTTATTCCACTGCGACCTTCACAAATCTTCCAAGGGGCATTGATATTGTCTTTTTATTCCACTGCGACCTCCAGCACTCTTCCCATGGGCATTGATATTGTCTTTTTAATCCACTGCGACCTCCACTACTCTTCCAAGGGGCATTAAAACTGTGTTTTTAAGCTACTGTGACCTCATCGTCAATTCCATGGGGCATTGATATTGTCTTTTTATTCCACTGCGACCTCCACCACTCTTCCAAAGGCTATTGATATTGTCTTTTTAATGCACTTCGACCTCCATCACTCTTCCAAGGGGCATTAAAACCGTCTTGTTAAGCTAATGTGACCTCAATATCTCTTCCAAGGGGCATTAAAACCGTCTGGTTAAACTACTCTGAGCTAGACAGCTCTTCCAAGGAGCATTGATATAGTCTTTTTATTCCTCTGTAACCTCCACCACTCTTCCAAAGGGCATTGATATTGTCTTTTTATGCACTGTTACCTCCACCACTCTTCCAAGGTGCATTGATATTGTCTTTTTATTCACTGCGACCTCCACCACTCTTCCTAGCGGCATTGATATTGTCTTTTTAATCCACTGCGACCTCCACAACTCTTCCAAGGGCATTACAACCATCATTTTAAGCTACTATGACCTCCACGTCTCTTCCAAGGGGCATTAAAACAGTCTGGGTAAACCACTCTGAGCTCCACAGCTCTTCCAAGGAGCATAGATATAGTCTTTTTATTCCTCTGTATCCTCCACCACTCTTCCAAGGGGCATTGATATTGTCTTTTTATTCCAGTGCGACCTACACCACTTTTCCAAAGGGCATTGATATTGTCTTTTTAATCCACTGCGACCTCGACGTCTCTACCACGGGGCAATGATATTGTCTTTTTATTCCACTGCGACCTCCACCCCTCTTCCAAGGGGCAATTATATTGTCTTTTTTTTCCACTGTAACCTCCCCCACTCTTCCAAGGGGCATTGATATTGTCTTTTTAATCCACTGCGACCTTCGCCATTCTTCCAAGGGGCATTAAAACCATTTTGTTAAGCTACTGTGACCTCCACGTCTCTTCTAAGGGCATTAAAACCGTCTGGTTAAACCATGCTGAACTCCCCAGCTCTTTCAAAGGGCATTGATATTGTCTTTTTATTTCACTGTAACGTCCACCACTCTTCAAACGGGCATTCATATTGTATTTTTATTCCACTGCGACCTCCACCACTCTACCAAGGAGCATTAAAACTGTCTTGTTAAGCTACTGTGACCTCCACGTCTCTTCCACGGGGCATTGATATTGTCTTTTTATTCCACTGCGACCTCCACCACTTTTCCAAAGGGCATTGATATTGTCTTTTTAATCCACTGCGACCTCCACCACTCTTCCAAGGGGCATTAAAACCGTCTTGTTAAGCTACTGTGGCCTCTATGTATCTTCCACCGGGCAATGATATAGACTTTTTATTCCACTGCGACCTCCACCATTCTTCCAAGGAGCATTGATATTGTCTTTTAAATCCACTGTGACCTCCACCATTTTTCCAAGTTGCATTAAACCCGTGTTGTTGAGCTACTGTGACCTCCACGTCTCTTCCACGGGGCATTGATATTGTCTTGTTATTCCACTGCGACCTCCCCAACTCTTCCAAGGGGATTTGATATTGTCTTTTTAATCCACTGCGATCTCCACCACTCTTCCAAGGGGCATTAAAACCGTCTTGTTAAACTACTGTGACCTCCACGTCTTTTCCAAGGGGCATTAAAACGATCTGGTTAAACCACACTGAACTCCACATCTCTTCCATGGGGCATTGAAATTGTTTTTTTGTTCCACTGTAACCTCCACCACTCTTCCAAGGGGCATTGATATTGTCTTTTTATTCCACTGCGAACTCCACCACTTTTCCAAGGGGCATTAAAACCGTCTTGTTAAGCCACTGTGACCTTCACATCTCTTCCACGGTGCATTGATATTGTCTTTTTATTCCACTGTAGCTTCCACCACTCTTCCAAGGGGCATTGATTTGTCTTTTTATTCCACTGCGACCTCCACCACTCTTCCAAGGAGCATTGATATTGTATTCTTAATCTACTGCGACCACCACCACTCTTCCATGGGGCATTAAAACCGTCTTGTTAAGGAACGGTGACCTCCATGTCTCTTCCAAGAGACATTAAAACCGTCTGGTTAAACCACGCTGAACTCCACAGCTCTACCAAGGAGCATTGATATTGTCGTTTTATTCCACTCTAACTTCCACCACTCTTCCAAGGGGCATTGATATTGTCTTTTTATTCCACTGCGACCTCCACCACTCCTCCAAGGGGCATTGATATTGTCTTTTTATTCCACTGCGACCTACACCACTCTTTCAAAGGGCATTGATATTGTCTTTTTATTCCACTGTAACCTCCACCACTCTTCCAAGGGGCATTGATATTGTCTTTTTAATCCACTGCGACCTTGGCCATTCTTCCAAGGGGCATTAAAACCATCTGGTTAAACCACTGTGAACTCCACAGCTCTTCCAAAGGGCATTGATATTGTATTTTCATTCCATTGTAACCTGCACCTCTCTTCCAAGTAGCATTGATATTGTCATTTTATTCCACTACGATCTCCACCACTCTTCCAAGGGGCATTAAAATCATCTTGTTAAGCTACTGTGACCTTCAAGTCTCTTCCAAGGGGCATTAAAACCGTCTGGTTAAACCACTCTGAGCTCCGCAGCTCTTCCAAGGAGCATTGATATTGTCTTTTTATTCCACTGTAACCTCCACCACTCTTCCAATGGGCATCCATACTGTATTTTTATTCCACAGCGACCTCCACCACTTTTCCAAGGGGCATATAAACCGTCTTGTTAAGCTACTGTGACCTCCAAGGCTCTTCCACGGGGCATTGAAATTGTCTTTTTATTCCACTGCCACCGCCACCTCTTTTCCAAAGGGCATTGATATTGTTTTCTTTAATCCACTGCGACCTCCACGTCTCTTCCAAGGGGCATTAAAACCGTCTGGTTGAACCACTCTAAACAACACAGCTCTTCCAAGGTGCATTGATATTGTCTTTTTATACCACTGTAATCTTCACCACTCTTCCAAGGGGCATTGATATTGTCTTTTTATTCCACTGTGACCTCCACCATGCTTCCAAGGGGCATTAAAACCGACTTGTTAAGCTACTGTGACCACCATGTCTTTTCCACAGGACACTGATATTGTCTTTTTATTCCACTGCGACCTCCACCACTCTTCCAAGGGGCATTGATATTGTCTTTTTAATCCACTGCAACCTCCACCACTCTTCCAAAGGGCATTAAAACCGTCTTGTTAAACCACTCTGACCTCCACGTCTCTTCCACTGGGCATTGATATTATCTTTTTATTCCATTGAAACCTCCACCACTCTTCCAAGGGGCAATGAAATTGTCTTTTTATTGCACTGTGACCTCCACCACTCTTCCAAGGGTCACTGATATTGTCTTTTTAATCCACTGCGACATCCACCACTCTTCCAAGGGGCATTAAAACCATCTTTTTAAGCTAATGTGACCTCCACGTCACTACCAAGGGGCATAAAACCATCTGGTTAAACCACTCTGAACTCCACAGCTCATCCAAGGGGCATTGATATTGTATTTTTATTCCACTGGGACCTCCACAACTCTTCCAAGGGGCATTGATATTGTCATTTTATTCCGCTGCAACCTCCACCACTCTTTCAAGGGGCATTGATATTGTCTTTTTAATCCACTGCGACCTCCACCACTCTTCCAAGGGGCATTAAACTGTGTTGTTAAGCTACTGTGACCTCAACGTCAATTCCATGGGGTATTGATATTGTCTTTTTATACCACTGCGACCTCCACCACTCTTCCAAGGGACATTGATATTGTCTTTTTAATCCACTTTGACCTCCAGCACTCTTCCAAGGGGCATTAAAACCATCTTGTTAAGCTAATGTGACCTCAACTTCTCTTCCAAGGGCCATTAAAACCATCTGGTTAAACCACTATGAACTCCAAAGCTCTTCAAAGGGGCAGTGATATTGTCTTTTTATTCCACTGTAACCTTCACCACTCTTCCAAGGTTCATTGATATTGTCATTTTATCCACTGTAACCTCCACCACTCTTTCAACGTGCATTGATATTGTCTTTTTATTCCACTGCGACCTCCACCACTCTTCCAAGGGGCATTGATATTGACTTTTTAATTCACTGCGACCTCCAACACTCTTCCAAGTGCATTACATCCATCCTGTTAAGCTACTGTGAACTCCACATCTCTTCCAAGGGGCATTAAAACCGTCTGATTAAACCACTTTGAACTCCACAGCTCTTCGAAGGAGCATTGATATTGTCTTTTCATTCCAATTAAACCTCCACCACTCTTCCAAGGGGCATTGATATTGTCTTTTTATTCCACTGCGACCTCCACCACTCTTCCAAGGGGCATTAAAGCCGTCTTGTTAAACTTCTTTGACCTCCACGTCTCTTCCATGGGGCATTAATATTGTCTTATTATTCCCCTGCGATCTCCACCACTTTTCCAAAGGGCATTGATATTGTCTTTTTAATCCACTGCGACCTCCACCACTCTTCCAACGGGCGTTAAAACCATCTTGTTAAGCTACTGTGACCTCCACGTCTCTTCCACGGGGCAATGATATTGTCTTTTTATTCCACTGCAACCTCCACAAATCTTCCAAGGGGCATTGATATTGTCTTTTTATTCCACTGCGACCTCCACCACTCTTCCAAGGGGCATTAAAACTATGTTGATAAGCTACTGTGACCTCAACGTCAATTCCAAGGGGCATTGATATTGTCTTTTAATTCCAATGCGACCTCCACCACTCTTCCAAGGTACATTGATATTGTCTTTTTAATGCACTTCGACCTCCATCAATCTTCCAAGGGGCATTAAAAGCGTCTTGTTAAGCTAATGTGACCTCAATGTCTCTTCCAAGGGGCATTAAAACGGTCTGGTTAAACCACTCTGAGATCCACAGCTCTTACTAGGAGCATTGATATAGTCTTTTTATTCCTCTGTAACCTCCACCACTCTTCCAAGGGGTATTGATATTATCTTTTTATTCCACTGTAACCTTCACCACTCTTCCAAAGGGCATTGATATTGTCTTTTTATACACTGTTACCTCCACCACTCTTCCAAGGGGCATTGATATTGTCTTTTTATTCCACTGCGACCTCCACCACTCTTCCTAGGGGCATTGAATTTGTCTTTTTAATCCACTGCGACCTCCACCACTCTTCCAAGGGCATTACAACCATCATTTTAAGCTACTGTGACCTCTACGTCTCTTCCAAGGGGAATTAAAACCGTCTGGTTAAACCACTCTGAGCTCCACAGCTCTTCCAAGGAGCATTGATATAGTCTTTTTATTCCTCTGTAACCTCCACAACTCTTCCAAGAGGCATTGATATTGTCTTTTTATTCCAGTGCGACCTACACCACTTTTCCAAAGGGCATTGATATTGTCTTTTTAATCCACTGCGACCTCGACGTCTCTACCATAGGGCAATGATATTGTCTTTTTATTCCATTGCGACCTCCACCACTCTTCCAAGGGGCATTGATATTGTCTTTTTTTTCCACTGTAACCTCCCCCACTCTTCCAAGGGGCATTGATATTGTACTTTTAATCCACTGCGACCTTCGCCATTCTTCCAAGGGGCATTAAAACCGTTTTGTTAAGCTACTGCGACCTCCACGTCTCTTCCAAGGGCATTAAAACAGTCTGACTAAACCATGCTGAACTCCCCAGCTCTTTCAAATGGCATTGATATTGTCTTTTTATTTCACTGTAACGTCCACCACTCTCCAAACGGGCATTGATATTGTCTTTTTATTCCACTGCGACCTTCACCACTCTTCCAAGGAGCATTAAAACTGTCTTGTTCAGCTACTCTGACCTCCACGTCTCTTCCACGGGGCATTGATATTGTCTTTTTATTCCACTGCGACCTCCACCTCTTTTCCAAAGGGCATTGATATTGTCTTTTTAATCCACTGCGACCTCCACCACTCTTCCAAGGGTCATTGATATTGTCTTTTTATTCCACTGTGACCTCCACCACTGTTCCAAAGGGCATTGATATTGGAACAGAAGGAGAGAGTTGAAAGTGTTAAATAGCTGTTTAGGGTTGTGAGATAGGGAGGATATGAGAGATGAGAAGTAGGTTTGTTTTGCTTTTGTTAGTGCGGACTTGAAATTAGTGAGGGATTGCTTGAATGCGATGAAGTGTTCGATGGAGTGAGACCTTTTCCATCTCCGCTCCGCAACCCTGCAGGCCCGGCGCAGTTCTTTAGTAAGTTTAGTGTGCCAGGGTTGCCTGTTGAATGTGCGAGATGTGGAGTGTGTGAGAGGGGCGATCGAGTCTAGAGCTGCAGCTATTGTGGTGTTATATGAAGCAGCAGTAATGTCTGCATCGTGTAAGGAATTTATGTCTTTAAGAGGGAGGAGGGATTCAGAGAGTGAGTGTAAGTCAAGATGTTTGAGATTTCTGCGAGGGTATGCAAGTTTGTGGAGTGGGGATTGTTGCCCCGGGGAGGAGAGAGAAGAGAATGTAAGTAGGCTGTGATCAGAGACAGGGATGGGTGAGTTAGAGAGGTTAGATAGGGAACAGAGGCGGGTGAAGATGAGGTCCAGTGTGTGGCCATCCTTGTGGGTGGGTGTGGAAGATCATTGAGTGAGTCCGAAGGAGGAAGTGAGAGATAGGAACTTAGAGACAGATGAGTGGGAAGTGTTAATGGGGATGTTGAAGTCACCCATTATGATAGTGGGGATGTCAGTGGAGAGGAAGTGAAGCAACCAGGTGGTGAAGTGGTCTAAGAAGGTGGTGGCTTGCCCTGGGGGTCGGTAAACGACGGCCAGTTGGAGGTTGGAGGGGGAATAGATGCGCACACAGTGCACCTCAAAAGAGGGGAGTGTAACGGAGGGTGGCAGTGGGATTTGGGTGAAAGCGCAGTGTTCTGATAAGAGAAAACCTACGCCTCCGCCATGTTTGCCGTTGGGGCGGGGTGTGTGGGAAAGGTGGAATCCGCCATATGAGAGTGCAGCTGGGGAGGCTGTGTCAGAGGGGGTGAGCCAGGTTTCAGTGATGGCGAGGAAGGAAAGTTTGTTTGCAATGAAAAGATCGTGGATGAAGGAAAGTTTGTTGCAGACAGAGCGAGCGTTCCATAGAGCTCCTGTTAGAGCAACTAAGGGAGTGGGGATTGGTTGGATGGGTATGAGGTTAGAAGGGTTGCGACAGTTTGTGGAAGGTCGTGGATAGGAGGAAGAAGTAACTGTGGGGATATGGCGAGGAGGACCAGGATTTGGAGAGATATCTCCAGCAATGAGAAGGAGCAGAGAAAGTGTTAGCAGGTGGGAGCAAGAGAGAGCATGAGGTGGCTGTCTGTGTTTGGAGATCCAGGATTGAATGTTTAGGAATAATTTGGAGGAGGAGGTGAAATGAATGGGGAGGATGGAGGGAGATATGAAGAGTTTCTTACTAGGTGTAGGGATTTGAGTGGTTACTAGAAAGTGGAGGACTATAGAGGAAAAAGTGAGAGCTAACAGAAACATAGTTAAAAGAGAGTAAGTGGTCAAAGTGTTGGTTACCTGACTCCTGCCCTGACTAACTGCCTCTGAAATAACTGCCACTTTTCTCAGAAGCCACTTTGCACAAGAAGACGCGTGCACCCCTTACAGAGCTTCTAAATATATAGGGCACATTAAACTATCAGTTGAAGGGCATTGTGGGAGCTGCATATGGCTAAATTAGCAGCGGGTCGTTACATAAGGAGATGGCTGGGTGATCAAACACAGAGCTAGGACTCTAGTCTCTGCAGTTTAGCACCTCTAAAAATCAGATAAGATCTATAGTGGGGAAGGGACAGACATATGTGGGTATTGAATGGAGTCGGACAGATAATGCAGAGAAGTTATGCAGAGCATGTACCAGTGAGGTGAATCAGCAAAGCAGAGCATTAGATTACAGCAGACACAGCAAGCAGAGAAGTTATGCAGAGCATGTACCAGTGAGGTGAATCAGCAAAGCAGAGCATTAGATTACAGCAGACACAGCAAGCAGAGAAGTTATGCAGAGCATGTACCAGTGAGGTTATTCCACTGCGACCTCCACCACTCTTCCAAGAGGCATTAAAACCGTCTTGTTAAGCTACTATGACCTCCACGTCCCTTCCACGGGGCATGGATATTGTCTTTTTATTCCACTGCGACCTCCACCACTCTTCCTAGGGGCATTGATATTGTCTTTTTAATCCACTGCGACCTCCACCACTCTTCCATGGGACATTGATATTGTCTTTTTATCCCACTGCGACCTTCACCCCTCTTCCAAGGAACATTGATATTGTCTTTTTTTTCCACTGTAACCTCCACCACTCTTCAAAGGAGCATTGATATTTTCTTTTAATCCACTGCGACCTCCACCACTCTTCCAAGGGGCATTGATATTGTCTTTTTATTCCACTGCGACCTCCACCACTCTTCCAAGGGGCATTGATATTGTCTTTTTAATCCACTGCGACCTCCACCACTCTTCCATGGGGCATTGATATTGTCTTTTTAATCCACTGTAACCTCCACGTCTCTTCCAAGGGGCATTAAAACCGTAAATTTAAACCACTATGAACTCCACAGCTCTTCCAAGGAGCACTGGAATTGTCTTTTTATTCCACTCTAACCTCCACCACTCTTCCAAGGGGCATTGACATTGTCTATTTATTCAACTGCGACCTCCACCACTCTTCCAAGTGGCATTAAGACCATCTTGCTAAGCCACAGTGACCTCCACAACTCTTCCATGGGGTATTGATATTGTCTTTTTATTCCACTGTAACCTCCACAACTCTTTCAAGGGGCATTGATTTGTCTTTTTATTCCACTGTGACCTCTACCACTCTTCCAATGGGCATTGATATTGTCTTTTTAATCCACTGCAACCTCCACCACTCTTCCAAGGGGCATTAAAGCCGTCTTGTTAAGCTACTGTCAAGTCCTTGTCTATTCCACTGGGCATTGATATTGTCTTTTTATTCCAATGTAACCTCCACCACTCTTCCAAGTGGCATTGACATTGTCTTTTTATTCCACTGCGACTTCCACCTCTCTTCTAAGGGGCATTGATATTGTCTTTTTAATCCACTGCGACCTCCACCACTCTTCCAAGGGGCATTAAAACCGTCTTGTTAAGCTACTGTGACCTCCACGTCCCTTCAACGGGGCACTGTTATTGTCTTTTTATTCCACTGCGACCTCCACCACTCTTCCAAGGGGCATTGATATTGTCTTTTTAATCCACTGCGACCTCCACCACTCTTCCAATGGGCATTAAAACATTATTGTTAAGCTGCTGTGACCTCCACGTCTCTTCCAAGGTGCATTAAAATCGTAAATTTAAACCACTTTGAACTCCACAGCTCTTGGAAGAGGCATTGATATTATCTTTTTACTCAACTGTAACCTACAGCACTGTTTCAAGGGGCATTGATATTGTCTTTTTATTTCACTACGACTTCCACCACTCTCCCAAGGTGCATTAAAAACATCTTGTTTAGCTACTTTAACGTCCATGTCTAATCCACGGTGCATTGATATTGTCTTTTTATTCCACTGTATCCTCCACCACTCTACCAAGGGGTATTGATATTGTCTTTTTATTCCACTGCGACTTCCACCTCTCTTCTAGGGGGCATTGATATTGTCTTTTTAATCCACTGCGACCTCCACCACTCTTCCAAGGGGCATTAAAACAGTCTTGTTAATCTACTGTGATCTCCACGTCTCTTCAAAGGGGCATTAAAACCGTCCGGTTAAACCACTCTGATCTCCACAGCTCTTCCAAGGGGCATTGATATTGTCTTTTTATTCCACTGTAACCTCCACCATTCTTCCAAGGGGTATTGATATTGTCTTTTTAATGCACTGCGACCTCTACCACTCTTCCAAGGGGCATTATTACCATCTGGTTAAACCACTCTGAACTCCATAGCTCTTTCAAGAGACATTGATATTGTCTTTTTATTTCACTGTAACCTACACCACTCTTTCAAGGGGCATTGATATTGTTTTTTTATTCCACTGCGACCTCCACCACTCTTCCAAGGGCCATTAAAACTGTCTTGTTAAACTACTGTGACCTCCACGTGTCTCCCACGGGCATTGATATTGTCTTTTTAATCCACTGTGACCTCCACCACTTTTCCAAGGGGCATTAAAACTGTCTTGTTAATCTACTGTGATCTCCACTTCTCTTCCAAGGGGCAATAAAACCATCTGGTTAAACCACTCTTAACGCCACAGCTCTTCCAAGGGGCATTGGTATTGTCTTTTTATTCCACTCTAACCTCCACAACTCTTCAAAGGGGCATTGACTTTGTCTTTTTATTCCACTGCGACCTCCATCATTCTTCCAAGGGGCATTGATATTGTCTTTTTATTCCACTGCCACCTCCACCACTCTTCTAAGGGGCATTGATATTGTCTTTTTAATCAACTGCGACCTCCACCACTTTTCAAAGGGGCATTAAAAACATCTTTTTAAGCTACTGTGACCTCCACGTCACTTCCAATGGGCATTAAAACAGTCTGGTTAAACCACTCTGAACTCCACAGCTCTTCCAAGGGAGATTGGTATTGTCTTTTTATTCCACTCTAACCTCCACCACTCTTCCAAGGGGCATTGAAATTGTCTTTTTATTCCACTGCGACCTCCACCATTCTTCCAAGGGGCATTAAAACTGTCTTGTTAAGCTACAGTGACCTCCACATCTCTTCCACGGGGCACTGATATTGTCTTTAAATTCCACTGTAACCTCCACCACTTTACCAAGGGGCATTGATAATGTATTTTTATTCCACTGCTACCTCCACCACTCTTCCAAAGGGAATTGGTATTGTCTTTTTAATCCACTGCAACCTCCACCAGTCTTCCAAAGGGCATTAAAACCATCTTGTTAAGCTACTGTGACCTCCACGTCTCTTCCACGGTGCATTGATATTGCCTTTTTATTCCACTGCAACCTCCACCACTCTTCCATGTGGCATTAAAACCGTCTTGTTAAGCTACTGTGACCTCCACATCTCTTCCAATGGGCATTAAAACCGTATGGTTAAACCAATCTGAACTCCACAGATCTTCCAAGGGGCATTGATATTGTCTTTTTATTCCACTGTATCCTCCACCACTCTTCCAAGGGGCATTTATATTGTCTTTTTATTCCACAGCGACCTCCACCACTCTTTCAATGGGCATTAAAACCATCTTGTTAAGCTACTGTGACCTCTACGTCTCTTCCACGGGGCATTGAAATTGTCTTTTTATTCCACTGCAACCTCCACCACTCTTCCACGGGGCTTTGATATTTTCTTTTTATTCCACTGCGACCTCCACCACTCTTTCAAGGGGCATTAAAACCGTCTTGTTAAGCTATTGTGAACCTCCACGTCTCTTCTACCGGGTATTGATATTGTCTTTTTATTCCACTGTAACCTCCACAACTCTTCCAAGGGGCATTGATATTGTCTTTTTCTTCCACCGTAACTTCCACCACTCTTCCAAGGGGCATTGATATTGCCTTTTTATTAAAATGTTACCTCCACCACTCTTCCAAGGGGCAATAAAACCGTCTTGTTAAGCTACTGTGACCTCCACGTCTCTTCCAAGCGGCATTAAAACTGTCTAGCAAAACCACTCTGAACTCCACAGCTCTTCCAAGGGGCATTGATATTGTCTTTTTATTCCACTGTAACCTCCACCACTGTTCCAAGGGGCATTGATATTGTGTTTTTATTCCACTGTGACCTCCACCTCTCTTCCAAGGGGCATTGATATTGTCTTTTTATTCCACTGTAACCTCCACCACTCTTCCAAGGGGCAATGATATTGTCTTTTTACACCACTGTAGCCTCCACTACTAGTGTTGAGCGATACCTTCCGATATCAGGAAATATCGGATCGGATTGGATCGGGCCGATACCCAAAAAGTATCGGATATCGCCGATTCCGATACCGGAAACCAATGCAAGTCAATGGGACACAAATATCGGTATGAAAATAAACCCTTTCTTTCCCTGTAGGTTAATTCTACATGAAGGAAAACAACTAACAATAAAGTAGAATGTATTGGTGGAGGTGGTTGCCCCAATCGATGGGAACAGTGCTCACAGTGAAACATGAAAAGCCGGCAATGCACCAGCGGCATACACCGGTACCCGACAATTTAGAACAGAAAGAATAGAGCTTCACACATAGATTAGATAGATAGAAACATGTCAGTCACATATATATGAAGTACAGTGACAGTGTTGCTTACTGTACTTGTCATTTAGTGTAAAGGATTTATTTAAAAAAATAACAGTGTTTTCATGCACCGTCTCTTTAAAAAAGCCGGCCGGCAATTCAGCAGCGGTACCCGACAATTTATAACAGAAAGAATAGAGCATCACACATAGATTAGATAGATAGAAACATGTCAGTAACACATATATGAAGTACAGTGACAGTGTTGCTTACTGTACTTGTTATTTAGTGTTAAAATAAAGGATTTATTAAAAAAAAAATTGGCATGGGGTTCCCCATAATTTTAGGCTCTAGCGGCGGTTTAGCAGACTGCTGGGGCAGGTGTTTGAAGCCTGGGAAGGGGGTAATACCCACGGAGCTTCCCAGGCTACTAATATCAGCCCCCAGCTGAATACCTAGCCTTTACTAGCTATTAAAATGGGGGACCCCCGCAAAAAAATGACTTGGGGTCCCCCCTATTTTAATAGCTAGCAAAGGCTAGTCAGACAGCTGGGGGCTGATATTAATAGCCCAGGAAGGGTGCCATGAATATTGGCCCCGTCCCAGTCTAGAAACACCAGCCATCAGCCGCCCCAGAAATGGCGCATCCATAGGATGCGCCAATTCTGGCACTTAGCCTCGCTCTTCCCATTGCCCTGTAGCGGTGGCAGTGGGGTAATAGGCCTGGGGTTAATGTCAGCTTATAATGCCAGCTGACATCAAGCCCAGGTTAGTAATGGAGAGGCGTCTATAAGACACCCCCATTACTAACCCCATAGTCAAAGTTAAAAAAAAAAAACACAAACACCCAGAATAAAGTCCTTTAATTGAAATAAAGACACAATTCTTTATTGTTCTAAATTAAACCATACTTACCATCACGCCCATTCCAGCTGAAGCCAACAACCTCCTGCAATAAAAGAAAAATAATAAAGCAACCTCATCCTTACCTTTCCATGGTTCCCAGGACAGCTTCAGCTCTGCTACATCGAGCTGACAGGCTGGACCGCAGCAGAAAGCTGCCATCCAGCCTGTCATCCCGCAGACACTGAGAAGCGCAGGCATGCTTGCGCTCCTCAGTGTCAGGCTGTGACGGCATCCAGATGAGCCGAGTCTCTCACGCTCACCGCATGCGCAGGAGAATTCTCCCACGCTGTCAGTGACGTACATGAGGTGAGCTGAGTTCATTGTCAGCTCATCTGGATGCCGTCACAGCCAGACACTGAGGAGTATAAGCATGCCTGCGCTTCTCAGTGTCTGTGGGATGACAGGCTGTATGGCAGCTTTCTGCTGCGATCAAGCCTGTCATCTCGATGTAGCAGAGCTGAAGCTGTCCTGGGAACCATGGAAAGGTAAGGATGATGTTGCTTTATTATTTTACTTTTATTGCAGGAGATCGTTGGCTTCAGCTGGAATGGGCGTGACGGTAAGTAGAGTTTAATTTAGAACAATAAAGAATTGTGTGTTTATTTCGATTAATGGACTTTATTGTGGGTGTTTGTGTTTTTTTTAAATACTTTACTATAAATTCATGGCGGTCATGTCTAATATTGGCGTGACCCCATGAATTTCGGGCTTAGGGCCAGCTGATAATACAAAGCTGGCCCTAACCCCTTTATTACCCAGTGAGCCACCGCACCAGGGCCCTCGATGAGCTGGATACAGCGCCAGAAGATGGCGCTTCTATGAACGCAACATTTTCTGGGGTGGCTGCGGACTGCAGTTCGCAGCAGGGGGGGGCCCACAAAGCTTGGGCCACCCTGCACTGTGGATTCCAGCCCCCAGCTGCTTAGTTGTACCTGGCTGGACACAAAAATAGGGTGAAGCCCCACGTATTTTTTTTTTTTTACTAATTTCATGAAATTCATGAAATAATAAAAAAAAAGGGCTTCCCTATATTGTTGTGTTCGGCCAGGTACAAATAGGCAGCTGAGAGTTGGGGGCAGCCCGTTCCTGGATGCTGTACCTGTCTGGCATACAAAAATATGGCAAAGCCCACGTCAAAATTTTTGGGAAAAATTAATTAAAAAATAAATAATAATTTAGGGACTGCATCTTTATTAACCCCTCAAGTGTCACTTAGTGTTAAAATAAAGGATTTATTAAAAAAAAATTGGCGTGGGATCCCCCATAATTTTAGTCTCTAGCGGAGGTTAAGCAGACGGCTGGGGCAGATGTTTGAAGCCTGGGAAGGGGGTAATACCCACGGAGCTTCCCAGGCTACTAATATCAGCCCCCAGCTGAATACCTAGCCTTTACTAGCTATTAAAATGGGGAGACGGCCCAAAAAAATTTACGTGGGGTCCCCCCTATTTTAATAGCTAGCAAAAGCTAGGCAGACAGCTGGGGGCTGATATTAATAGCCCAGGAAGGATGCCATGAATATTGGCCCCCTCCCAGGCTAGAAACACCAGTCCTCAGCCGCCCCAGAAAAGGCGCATCCATAGGATGCGCCAATTCTGGCACTTAGCCTCGCTCTTCCACGCTGCCCTGGTGCGGTGGCAGGGGGTAATAGTGGTGGGGTTCATGTCAGCGCCAGCTGCCGTGAAGTCTAGGTTAGTAAGGATGGGCGTCTATAAGACACCCCCATTACTAACCTACAAAGTGTTAAAAAGAAAAAACACACACTACACCCAGAAAAAAATAATTTATTTGAAATAAAACACACCATTTTATTTAATTCTTAGTTTACTAAAAAAAATAGTTACCTGTCCACGTTCCTGCGCTGATCTCCCATGCACAGCTGTCACATTTGGAGATGGTGACAGCTGTGCATGGCTGCTGTAAGCTCACACTGGCGGGAACATGTCCGCTCCCGGCAGCGGGAGCCACTGACTGAGGTCACCGGAGTGCATTCAGTCAGCGCAGCTCCGGAGACCTCCTTTACGGCACTGCTGTACCGTGGGAATTTCTCATGGCACAGCAGGGCCGTAAAGGAGCTGACCGGAGCAGCGCTGCCTGAACTCCGGCGAACCCGCTTATGCAATGACGGGGCTGCTTTACGGCCCCGTTATTGTAGCGGCGGCAGCAGTTTAGAGCGGTCACATTTTATGTGGCTGCTCTAAACTGGAGATCTTCGTGGGACACTTGTGGACTACTACGGAGGGGTAAGGATAAGGTTGTGGTTTATCATTTTATATTTTATTACAGGAGATCAATGGCTTCGGGGAATTAGGTGTCTAGGTGAGTATAGGTGTAGTTTTTTATTTTTTACTTTATTTTAGGTGGCGATCGGCGGGGACAGGTAATGTATAAACTAATTTATTTTAGGTAACCACTGGCCACCAATGAAATGTATTTAAAATTTATTGGGGACCAACAACCCCCCCAAAAAAATATGGGGGCCTAAATAAAACATGTATAGGGGCAAAAATAGAAAACTATGGGGGACAAAATAACATATGGGCCAGTTTAAAGGGCAATTTAAATAGCAGGATCAGGCTGATGGGAACTACTGCTCCCATCAAGCTGATCCTGCTGGCACGAGTGGACGGGGGACAGACATAGGCCAATGGGAGTAGTAGTGTCACATCGGCCTATGTCTGCCTGCGCACACAAATCGCGCACACATCACGCACACATCGCGCACTCATCGCGCACACATCGTGCAGACACCGCGCAGACACCAATCATGACCGGTCTGATGGTCTGGGAGGTGAGGCTGACCTGTGCGGCCGTGGGAAAGTTCATGTGAGTTCATGCAATGCAGTCAAGGATGAACTCACACGAACACTCTGAGGGCACCGCGGCTACTTCAAATGAACAGCCGATCAGCATCACCTGACACCTCAGCTGTTCACTTGAAATAACCGGCGGGAGAGCGCTGCACAGAACGGGAAAGCCGGCGGTGAAGTCTTTTCACTGCCGACTTCCCGGCCCGGATCCTTCGCTCCCCGATCCCTGGTGCTGCGCTCCCCGCCCGGTCCTAACTTACGATCGGGATGGGAGGTGGCGAGGTGAGCGGAGGATCGGGGTGGTAGGCTGCGGGGAAGCAGTATGGGGCTGTGTGATTGTTTAAAAGTCGGCGGCTATTTACCGGCCGCCGGCTTTTAAACAATCAGGAGAAATCTGGGATGGCATTCTGATGACAGGCTGGATCACAGCTGAGCGCTGATATCCAGCTTGTCATCCTTCAGAGACAATGCAGAGCGCAGGCATTATGGATACTTCCGATTCTGGTATTCGATATTGTAAAAATATCGGAACTCAGTATCGGAACTCCGACACCGCGAATATCGGCCGATAACCGATATTACAGTATCGGAAAGCTCAACACTATCCAAAACTCTTCCAAGGGACATTGATATTGTCTTTTTATTCCACTGTACCCTTCACCACTTTTCCAACAGGCATTAAAACCGTCTTGTTAAGCTACTGTGACCTCCACGTCTCTTCCACGGGGCATTGATATTGACTTTTCATTCCACTGCGACCTCCACCACTCTTCCAAGGGGCATTGATATGGTCTTTTTAATTCTCTGCGACCTCCACCACTCTTCCAAGGGGAGTTAAAACGTCTTGATAACCTACTGTGACCTCGACGGCTCTTCCACGGGGCATTGATATTATGTTTTTATTCCACTGCGACCTCCACCACTCTTCCAAAGGGCATTGATATTGTCTTTTTTAATCCACTGCGACCTCCACCACTCTACCAAGGGGCATCAAAACCATCTTGTTAAGCTGCTGTGACCTCCACGTCTCTTCCAAGGGACATTAAAACCGTCTGGTTAAACCACTCTAAACTCCACTGCTCTTCCAAGGGGCATTGATATTGTCTTTTTATTCCACTATAACCTCCACCACTCTTCCAAGGGGCATTGATATTGTCTTTTTATTCCACTGCAACCTCCACCACTCTTCCAAGGGGCATTAAAACAGTCTTGTTAAGCTACTGTGACCACCACGTCTCTTCAACGGGGCATTGATATTGTCTTTTTAATTCACTGTAACCTCCACCACTCTTCCACGGGGCATTGATATTGTCTTTGTAATCCACTGCGACCTCCACCACTCTTCCAAGGGGCATTAAAACCATCTTGTTAAGCTATTGTGACCTCCACGTCTCTTCTACAGGGCATTGATATTATCTTTTTATTCCACTGTAACCTCCACCACTCTTCCAAGGGGCATTGATATTGCCTTTTTATTAAAATGTAACCTCCACCACTCTTCCAAGGGGCAATAAAACCATCTTGTTAAGCTACTATGACCTCCACGTCTCTTCCAAGCGGCATTAAAACCGTCTGGTAAAACAACTCTGAACTTCACAGCTCTTCCAAGGGGCATTGATATTGTCTTTTTATTCAACAGCGAACTCCACCACTCTTCCAAGGGGCATTGATATTGTCTTTTTATTTCACTGTAACTTCCACCACTCTTTCAAGGGGAATTGATAGTATCTTTTTTAATCCACTGCGACCTCCACCTCTCTTCCAAGGGGTATTAAAACCATCTTGTTAAGCTACTGTGACCTCCAAGTCTCTTCCACGAGGCACTGATATTGTCTTTTTATTCCACTGCGACCTCCACATCTCTTTCAAGTGGAATTGATATTGTCTTTTTATTCCACTGCGACCTCCACCACTCTTCTAAGGGGCATTGATATTGTCTTTTTAATCCACTGTGACCTCCACCACTCTTCCAAGGGGCATTAAAACAGTCTTGTTAAGCTACTGTGACCTCCTCGTCTCTTACAAGGGGCATTAAAACAGTCTGGTTAAACACTCTGAACTCCACAGCTCTTACAAGAGGCATTGATATTGTCTTTTTATTCGACTGTAACATCCACCACTCTTCCAAGCGGCATTGATATTGTCTTTTTATTCCACAGCGACCTCCACCACTCTTCCAAGGGGCATTGATATTGTCTTTTTAATCAACTGCGACCTCCACCTCTCCTCCAAGGGTCATTAAAACCGTCTTGTGAAGCTACTGTGACCTCCACGTCCCTTCCACGGGGCATTGATATTGTCTTTTTATTCCACTGCGACCTCCACCACTCTTATAAGGGGCATTGATATTGTCTTTTGAATCCACTGCGTCCTCCACCACTCTTCCAAGGGGCATTGATATTGTCTTTTTAATCCACTGTGACCTCCACGTCTCTTGCAAGGGGCATTAAAACCGTCAATTTAAACCACTCTGAAATCCACAGATCTTCCAAGGAGCACTGGCATTTTCTTTTTATTCCACTCTAACCTCCACCACTCTTCCAAGGGGCATTGACATTGACTATTTATTCCACTGCGACCTCCACCACTCTTCCAAGGGGCGTTAAGACCACCTTGTTAAACTACAGTGACCTCCACAACTCTTCATTCGGGCATTGATATTGTCTTTTTATTCCACTGTAACCTCCACCACTCTTCCAAGGGGCATTGATTTTGTGTTTTAATTCCACTGCGACCTCTACCACTCTTCCAATGGGCATTGATATTGTCTTTTTAATCCACTGAAACCTCCACCACTCTTCCAAGGGGCATTAAAGCGGTCTTGTTAAGCTACTGTCACGTTCATGTCTTTTCCACGGGGCATTGATATTGTATTTTTATTCCACTGTAACCTCCACCACTCTTCCAAGTGGCATTGACAATGTCTTTTTATTCCACTGCGGCTTCCACCTCTCTTCTAAGGGGCATTGATATTGTCTATTTAATAGAGATGAGCGTTGTTCGACTCGAACTGTTCGCCAATCTCAAATTCGAGCTGTTTTGGGCGATGTTCGAGCCGTTCGGCGAACACGAACGATTTGAGAAAAATTCGGCTGTTCGAGGGTATGTTCGATAACTGTTCGTGCACCAAAATCATAACTGGATTTTTTCTCAGTAATGATGAAAATTAAAGTTAATACGCAGTTTGAGTGTACAGCGGGGTGGGGGGAGGGGCAGGGATGGATCTCTGCAGGAATAATGAAGATCTCCATTTTTTTTTCTCTTTCCTGCATTTGCAGTGGGGAGGTGCAGTCTGTCAGCCTATCAGCAGCGCACACACGGAGCGAACTGCTGTTTTTCACACAAGCAAGGGCATGTGTCATTGGCAGTGTATGTCACATGTCCTTGCCCTATAAGACCAAGCCATTTTCCCCGTCGCCACCATTTTCTCACTGCTGCAGCTGCGTGTTAGACGGCACCGCTGTTGCTGTGTGCGCTATACCTTGTTAATTTCAAGCCAATTTTCGCACAAATCTACAGATAGCTTGGGAGTAGGGAATAGTTGTGATTGCAGTCCTTTTAAGGACGAGGTTACAGCATTTCCTACGACTTTTATCAGGCAGGTCTGTGCTCTTAAATAGATAGGTTGTGGGAGTAAAGACTAATTGTAATTGCAGTCCTTTTCAGGACTAGGTTACATCAGTTCCTATCAGTTTTTGCCAGGCAGGTCTGTGCCAGTGCTGTGCAAGTTTTTTTCACAGCATTTGGCTGAATCTAGCAAAGCTAATCCTTTTTGGCCTATTGCAGAGTGTGTTAGTCAGTGGAGTAGCCTATCTGTGTTGCAAGATATAAGACCCGTGTATAGAATACCAGTTCTTTACTGCACCTAGTGAAGTAAAATCTTTTGGGCATAGCATCATTCTATTAGTCCATCTATACTGACCTCCATCAGGTTGCAAATTGAATATAATTTTTTTCTGCATCTAGCTCTGAAAAAATATTTGGCCTTCTAGAAGTGTGTGGGACTTTCTCTATTAGTCCATCTATACTGACCTCCATCAGGTTGCAAATTCAAAATAATTTTTTGTCTGCATCTAGCTCTGAAAAAATATTTGGCCTTCTAGCAGTGTGTGGGACTTTCTCTATTAGTCCATCTATACTGACCTCCATCAGGTTGCAAATTAAAAATAATTTATATCTGCATCTAGCTCTGAAAAAAATATTTGGCCTTCTAGCAGTGTGTGGGACTTTCTCTATTAGTCCATCTACACTGACCTCCATCAGGTTGCAAATTAAAAATAATTTTTTGTCTGCATCTAGCTCTGAAAAAATATTTGGCCTTCTAGCAGTGTGTGGGACTTTCTATATTAGTCCATCTATACTGACCTCCATCAGGTTGCAAATTAAAAATAATTTATATCTGCATCTAGCTCTGAAAAAATATTGGCCTTCTAGCTGTGTGTGGGACTTTCTCTATTAGTCCATCTATACTGACCTCCATCAGGTTGCAAACTGAATATATTTTTTTTCTGCATCTACCTCTGAAAAAATATTGGGCTTCTAGCTGTGTGTGGGTCTTGTTCTATTAATCCATCTATACTGACCTCCATCAGGTTGCAAACTGAATATAATTTTTTTCTGCATCTACCTCTGAAAAAATATTTGGGCTTCTAGATGTGTGTGGGACTTGTTATATTAGTCCATCTATACTGACCTCCATCAGGTTGCAAACTGAATATAATTTTTTTCTGCATCTAGCTCTGAAAAAATATTTGGCCTTCTAGCTGTGTGTGGGACTTTCTCTATTAGTCCATCTATACTGACCTCCATCAGGTTGCAAATTCAAAATAATTTTTTATCTGCATCTAGCTCTGAAAAAATATTTGGCCTTCTAGCAGTGTGTGGGACTTTCTCTATTAGTCCATCTATACTGACCTCCATCAGGCTGCAAATTAAAAATAATTTTTATCTGCATCTACCTCTGAAAAAATATTTGGCCTTCTAGCTGTGTGTGGGACTTGTTCTATTAGTCCATCTATACTGACCTCCATCAGGTTACAAACTGAATATAATTTTTTTCTGCATCTAGCTCTGAATCGCTACAAATTCCAGATGAGGCACAAAAACAGCAGGTGCTTCAACGGATATCAAGTGCTCCTTTAAGTGGGCTCTCCTCCACATCAACTTCAACATCACAAATACTCCAGTCCTCAAAGGTGTCACCCCAATCGCACTTGCTTCCTCACAGCTCCTAAATCTCCAGCTGCCCGTCTGAGTATGAGGTAGAACAGATGGTTGAGTCTGCAGAGCTGTTTACTCATACTATAGCCTGGGAATCAGAGGTCGACTCCAGCGCTTCTGTGAATCCAGACGAGGAAATGATCTGCACTGATGCCCAGAATCTTTATGAGTCGGATCCAGGACCAGACTCAGAAGGTTCTGACCATAATGTAGACCCTCATTCCCAAACTGTAACTCCTGTTGGTGGAGACAATGAGGAAGACGATGATGAGACTCAAATACCTGATTGGAGCGACAACTTTAGTTTTTTGTCAGGGCAGGAACAGGTTGGCTCTGAGGACGACGGGTGTGATAACACACAGGGTGATGATGATGAGGTTGGAGATCCCACTTACTGTCAACCCACAGTCAGCCAAGAGATGAGGTCAGCAGAGGAGGTGGAGGAAGATGCTAGTGACGACGAGGTCAGGTTGCGCCTTCCTGGACAGAGACGTAGTACTGGAAGCACGTCAACAACTGCATCCTCAAACACAACTCTGCCTCTCACCACAAGTCGTGGTGGCTCTTCAGGTCGCATGGGTGCTAAGCCTTGCATAGCCTGGGCATTTTTTCAGATCGATAAAGATGACCCAACTCGTGTTATCTGTAACATTTGTCAGCAAAAGCTAAGTAGAGGCCAAAAAATACATAGTTTGAGTACTTCATGCATGAACCGACACATGGACATGAAGCATAAGTTGCAGTGGGAAGCTCAGTGTGCTACAATGCGGCCTAGCCGGCCGGGCCAACCGCTGTCTGCCATATCTTGTGCATCCGCGGCCTCTTCATCCTCTGTGACTGGGGGGACAGCAGTCACACCTGTTTTGGGGCGCAGACCTGCCACCTCTTTACCCGCAACAGCCAGCGTGATTGGCAGGTCATCATTTTCTTTGGAGGTGGTAACACCAGCTGGTGTTGAGCGCTGTCCGACATCGATAGCACCATCTTTGGATCAAGGCAACCTAACATGTCCGCCTGCATCTTCCTCACAGACCGGCAGTTTGCCGGGGACACCCTTATCAACCCCGTCTAAGCACAACAGCCAGCCCTCGGTCCCTCAGATGTGGACAAGTAAAAGACCATTTCCTCCTAGCCATGAGAAAGCTTGGAGGTTGAATTTCACCATCTGCAAGCTCTTGGCTACAGAAATGCTGCCTTTCCGCCTGGTGGACACAGAGGATTTTCGAGACCTTATGTCCGTCGCAGTGCCCCAGTACCAGATGCCCAGTCGTCACTACTTCTCAAAGAAAGGTGTGCCTGCGCTCCACCAGCATGTCGCACACAACATCACCGCTTCTTTGAGAAACTCTGTGTGTGACAGGGTGCATTTCACTACAGACACTTGGACGAGTAGGCATGGACAGGGGCGTTACATGTCGCTGACTGGGCACTGGGTAACTATGGTGACAGCAGGACAAGGGGCTGCCGTCCCCACGAGTTTTGCGTCAATCCTCTTTATGTCAAAGTTCCTCCACTGCTTCTGCCTCCTCAACCTCCTCTCGGTCTTCCACCTGCACCCAAAGCCTGTCTGGTCATGCCACAAGCTTTCTAACTGCGCAGAAGGGATCCTGCACACCTCCTTACTATGCTGGCAGTAGGGCTCAACGTCATCAGGCGGTTTTTACTTTGAAATGTCTGGGAAATGTGAGTCACACAGCTGAGGAGTTGTGGTCAGCTCTGGGGAGCCAATTTCATGAATGGTTGTCTCCACTGGACCTGAAACCAGGGAAGGCCGTGTGCGACAATGCTGCAAACCTGGGTGTGGCCCATCGCCGGGGCTATGTCACACACGTGCCTTGTATGGCTCACGTGTTGAACCTGGTTGTCCAGCAATTTTTAGCCCACTATCCCAGACTAGATGGCCTTCTGCAGAGGGCACGGTCGCTGTGTGCTCACTTCCGCCGTTCGCATCCCGCAGCTCAGCGACTTACATCTCTACAGAAGTCGTTGGGCCTGCCACTTCACCGGCTAAAATGCGACGTGCCTACCCGGTGGAATTCAACTCTGCACATGTTGCAGCGACTGTGGCAGCACCGAAAAGCCCTGGTGCAATACGTTCTGACGTATAGCCTGGGCCAACGAGATCCAGAGGTGGGGCAAATCACGCTGGAGGAGTGGTCTCAGATCAGGGACCTATGCACCCTTCTGCACAGTTTTGAAATGGCGGCGAAGATGTTTAGTGCTGACGATGCCATTATCAGCATGACTATTCCGGTGATTTACATGCTGGAGCACATGTTAAACAGAATTCGGAGTCAGGTGGTGGCACAAGAGGAGGTGGAGGAAGTAGAGGAGGAGGAGGAGTTGTATGCGGAAGGGCTAACATCTGCAAGGTCCAGACGGTCGGCAGCACCAAGGAGGCAGGCATGTGAGGGTGGGGGAGATGGTTTTACCAGGGCGCATGGTAGCAGCCAAACTAGTGAGGAAGGTGCAGGAGCCCAGGAAGGAGTGGAGGACGAACTGATGGAAGACTCATCAGACGAGGGAGACCTTGATCACATTTCTGTTGTGCGAGGTTGGGGGGAGAGGACAGAGGAAGGAAGCATGATTGTTACCTCGCCACCAACACAACAGGGACTTGGTGCTCCTGGATGCGCAACACACTTGAGTGCCTTCTTGCTGCACTACCTGCAACATGACCCTCGAATTGTGAGAATTAGAAATAATCCCGACTACTGGGTTGCCACACTGTTAGATCCCCGGTACAAAAGTAAATTTGCAGAAATTATTCCTGCCATAGAAAGGGATGCACGCATGCAGGAGTATCAGCAGAGACTGTTGCAGAATCTTACATGTGCTTTTCCACAAAACACCAGTGGTGCACGTAGTGAATCTCACAGTTCCAACTTGCCAACCGTGGGACCGTCAAGTGTTCAGCACTCAAACCGTAACAGAACCACAGTATCTGCTGGTAACATCAATTTTGCGGAATCATTTCACCACTTTTTTAGCCCATCCTTTGCAAGGCCACAGGAGACAAGAAGTCTGACACATAGTCAACGCCTAGAGACGATGGTACAGGAGTATCTCCAAGTAAACATTGAAGCCATGACTGTGTCACTGGACCCTTGCTCTTTTTGGGCTTCCAATCTGGATAAATGGCCGGAGCTAGCCACTTACGCCTTGGAGATCTTGTCATGCCCCGCAGCCAGCGTTCTGTCTGAACGTGTGTTCAGCGCTGCTGGTGGTGTGCTGACAGATAAGCGCACGCGGCTCTCCACTGATAATGTAGACAGACTCACGTTCATAAAGATGAACAAATCATGGATCCGAAATGACTTTTCTACCCCTGTGTCATCCTGGGGAGAGTAAAAGCTTGATGATTGGTTAAAATCACCCTACCAACCGTTTTAAGCTTTCAAATTACTAATCATGTTTATCTGTATCTTGGCTGGAAAATAATTTGGGCTTTGTAGCAGTGTGCAGCACTGATTCTATTAGGCCATCTATAATAAGCTCCACCAGATTTAAAATTACTAATCATGTTTATCTGTATCTTGACTGGAAAATAATTTGGGCTTTGTAGCAGTGTGCAGCACTGATCCTATTAGGCCATCTATACTAAGCTCCACCAGATTTAAAATTAATAATAATTTTTAGCTGCATCTAACCCGGAAAATAATTTTGGGGCTCCGAGATGCGCAAGACACATAAGTGCCTTCTTGCTGCACTACCTGCAACATGACCCTCATATTGTCAGAATTTGAAGTAATCATGACTACTGGGTTGCCACACTCTTAGATCCCCCAAACTTTTCGATCAACCTTTTCATTTTAATAAAGACCAAAAAATGGTCATTTTTGAAATTATAAGCATTAGCAGGTTATTAGAAACTGAAATCAAACAGTTTTCAACTCAAAACTTTATTCTAGGTGATGTTACATTTTCACATAGGACCCCTTGTTCAAAAGGAGCTTCTGAACTCTCTCGTCCATTGAATTTGTCAGGTTTTGGATGGTTTCTGCTTCAATTGTTTTGCATGAGGACATAATACCCTCCCAGAGCTGTTGCTTAGATGTGAACTGCCTCTCGTCATCATAGACACTCCTTTTGATGATGCTCCAGAGGTTCTGAATGGGGTAGAGGTCAGGGGAGCATGGGGGTCACACCATAAGTTTGTCCCCTTTTATGCCCATATCAGCCAGAGATGCAGATGTTTTATGTGCAGCATGAGATGGTGAATTATCATGCAAAAAAATGATCTTGCTGTGAAATACACGGTTCTTCTTCTTGAACCATGGCAGGAAGTGCTGTTTGAGAAAATCCACATACATTATGGAGTTCATCTTTAGCGCCTTCAGGGATCCTAAAGGGGCCGACAATCTCTCTCCCCATGATTCCAGCCCAAAACATTACTCCACCTCCTCCTTGTTGGCGCTGTAGCCGTGTTTGCGTGGGGTGTCCATCAACCAGCCATCCTCCACTCCATCCATCTGGACCATCGAGCGCTGCACGGCACTCATCCGTGAACAAAACAGTTTTGAAATCAGTCTTCATGTAATGTTTGGCCCACTGGAGCCGTTTCTGCTTGTGTGAAGTGGATAGAGGAGGTCGACAGGATGGCGTATGCACAGCTGCAAACCTCTGAAGGACCCTGCATCTTGTTGTTCGGGGGACGTTGGAGGCACCAGCAGCTTCAAAAACTTGTCTGCTGCTATGACAAGGCTTTTTTGCCGCTGCTCTTTTAACCTGACGTAATTGCCTGTAGGAAAGAGTCCTCAATTTGCCCTTATCAGCACGCACACGTGTGTACTGTGAATCAGCTACATACTTCTTGATTGCCAAGACACTTCATCCTGATCATCGCACAATGTTGATTGTAGTCATGCCTTGACCTAAACACTCCACAATTTGTTGCTTCTCAGCAGCCGACACATCCTTTTTCTTTCCCATTTTGGCAGAAAATGTAGGCTGCTTAATAATGTGAGACAGCCTTCTTAAGTAGTCTTGCCTTTCATTGGACACACCTGCCAAACTAATTAGCACAGGTGTCTGCAATTGCTTACAGTGATATAAAGAGCCCTGACACACATCACCATCAATGAGTTTAACTGACAAACAAACAAATTCTTCCCTTATCACTCCTAAACACTTTTTGCATAATAATTTGGAACACAGTGTATATGTGCTTTTCCACAAAACACCAGTGGTTCACGTAGTGAATCTTACAGTTCTAACTTGCCAACCGTGGTCTGTATGGAGTTGATCAATAAAGGGCCCAAAATTAAGATAACATAGATGGGAGAGGTCTCTATGAATAGGAATTCCTAAGTATTTGATACCCTGTGAGGGCCAGGCAAAGGGAAAGTTGGACTGGATGGAATCCTATATGGATTTGGGGAGGGAGACATCGAGGGCCTCAGACTTGATTGATTTTAAAATTTGACCATGTAACAAAGTGATCTATTTCAGCCATAACAGCATGGATGGATATATGTGATTGAGTGATATATACTAGGACATCATCAGCAAATAGAGAGCACTTGTACTCGGTGCCTCCCACCTCAATCCACCTAATATTGGGGTTATGGCGAATTGATGAGAGCAGGTGCTCCGTCACTAGGATGTATAAGAGAGGGGACAGAGGACATCCCTGCCTTGTCCCATTGGTGATTGTGAAAGGTGATGAAAATGTTCTGACACACCCCCTGGGCCTTGGGACACCCGGAGCCGGACCCTTTTTGGTGGATGCTGGTGGTTGTAGTCTTCGTGGCGGCGACCCGGTTCCGTGGCTCAGGGTGGTCAAACCAGTGGCGGAACTATTTATGTGGTTTTGATGTTTAAATGTCCGACTACGCCACCCGTGGATTGCGGTCAGAGTGAACCGCCGCTGCAGGGCAGACCGCTGAGGCTGGTGTTGTGGGTGCAGCAGAGCGTAGCATAAGGAGGAGTATAGTCTCAGGGCAGTGTATGCGGAGGATGGGGGTGATGGTGCAGGGCAGCAGCAGTAACGACACGGAGTCAGTGATGCAGTCCAGGACCTTTACTCACAGTTCTTATTATCCAGACCACGTCTGCAGGTAATGGCTGCCCACGTCGTACTGTGCTCACCAGGTGAGGGGCTCAGACAACTCCCAGATAACTTTGGAGCGCTTTACAGGACCCCCTTTGTGTGTCCTTTGTCTGGCCTTTCTTACCAACGCTTCTGTCCGGCTGCCTCGGGCCTCCTCTTGGTAAACTTGGCACCAGTTTCCCTGACCCTATGTGGTGCCTTCCTAGCGGGTGTAAATGTCACAGCCTCCGGTTTCTAGCTGAGGGTCGTTTCCCGCCTCCACTAGTTTCAGGGACCGGTCTCCCCCTTTGGCCTGACCCCTCTACGCAGGTGGATTCGGGCGTGCGGTGGCGACTCGCCCGTCCGCAACCCTGGGATCCCTTCGTTCCTCGTTCCTGGAGCCTTCTCCGCTCCTCTTCCTTCCTTCTCCCTCTTCCAGGCCTGGGCCTGTGTTACTAGGCCCGCCTCCGGAGCAGAGCTCATGCAGAGCCCCTGCTCCCTGTCACTTCTGCTCAGACTTCTCTGCTCTGAACTAATATGGTGCCCACCTTTTATACTCCCTTATCAATGCACCCAGGAACTGCTTCCTCCCTGCTCCTGCACTACAGGGTTCCCCTTCCTCAGTGTTCCCTCCCCCCACTCCAGCCAGGGTCAGTGACTGTCGTGCCCATCTCAGGGGCATATTGGTCTCCCTGCCCCACGGCAATGTGGTGTAATGCATGCAGGTGTCGGGGTCCTGATCCACACTCCATCCTTACCTGAGAGTGAGATATCACACCTCTGGGTGAGGTGCAATACCTCTGTAGCAAACGAGCCCTCAGGGTGCTACAGTTCCATTTATCTTCAGCCTAGGTGACGTATTGTGATACAGGGCCGTGATTTTGGCTATAAAAGGGTCCCCTAGACCCCTACCCCAAGCTTTTTAAGAGAATCATATATGGCGTGCCAGGAGACTCTATGGAATGCTTTCTCAGCATCCAACGAGAGTATATAATTACAAATTTTTAACTGCATCTAGCCCAGGAAATACTTTGTGCCTAGTAGCAGTGTCTGCTAGTCAGCGGATTATCCCGGCTGTTAAGCAAGCTACACCACCTGTAGTTTGGACACTTAATTTTTTCAAAGGAAATGCTTCGGGACCACGGGATACTCAGTGAAGAGCATCAGGAGGCACCCCAAGGCATAGGGGCTGCGACTGGCAGTAGGATGCCTTGCGGTGGACAGCCGAGCTCGATCCTTATAAAAGCTTTTTAACTGCAGCAGCTTTAGTGGACGCTACTGGAGCTGGAATTACGCAGCTGCTGGCATGAGACTTGCCTTCCAATAGATCCTTGTAAATGGATTTAAAGTGTATTCATTCAAATTAGAGAGACAATTTAAATTAAAAAGCTTAGAGCTGCCTCCACCACAGGGGGGCTCGCTCGACCCACCAGCGGACAGGCACCAGTATTGGGAGAGGGGGGCTGGCCGTCAGGGTTCACCACGGCTCTGGCACAAACCCGGCGACACGGAGGTGGCACGGGCAGGAGCGGACTGAACGTGTCGGCTTCTCACTTTTTGGATTTTAGAAGCGCATGACATGCCTATATCTGTGTCTCCCCCTCCTTTTACTCCTCCACCTCTTTTCTTTTCGCATGACTATATGTACTTGTCACTTTTCCATGTGTTAGTTGTGTCTTCTGAGCAGTTTGTCAGCTTTTGGACACCTTTGAAGGTGTTTTCTATGTGTTTCTATGTGTTTTTGTTTGCCTGCCATTTTTTTTAACGGTGTTCGAAGGTGTTCGACGAACAGTTCGATGAACAGTTCGGCGAACCGAACCGAACTCGAACACTACGGGGGTGGCTCAACACTACTATTTAATCCACTGCGACCTCCACCACTCTTCCAAGGGGCTTTAAAACAGTCTTGTTAAGCTACTGTGACCTCCACTTCTCTTCCAAGGGGTATTAAAACCGTCTGGTTAAACCACTCTGAACTCCACAGTTCAGAGAAGAGCGACCAGAATGGTGACTGGTCTGCAAACCATGTCCTATGAGGAACGGTTGCAGGATTTGGGAATGTTTAGCTTGCAAAAAAGAAGACTGAGAGGAGACTTAATAGCTGTATACAAATATGTCAAGGGCTGTCACATTGTAGAAGGATCATCTTTATTCTCATTTGCACAAGGAAAGACTAGGAGCAATGGGATGAAACTAAATGGGAGGAGACACAGATTAGATATTAGAAAAAACTTTTTGACAGTTAGGGTGATTAATGAGTGGAACAGGCTGCCACGAGAGGTGGTGAGTTCCCCTTCAATGGACGTCTTCAAACAGAGGCTGGACAGACATCTGTCTGAGATGATTTAGTGAATCCTGCTTTGAGCAGGGGGTTGGACCAGATGACCCAGGAGGTCCCTTCCAGCTCTACCATTCTATGATTCTATGATTCTATGATTCTTCCAAGGGGCATTGATAGTGTCTTTTTATTCCACTACGACCTTCACCACTCTGCCAAGTTGCATTAAACCGTCTTGTTAAGCTACTGTGATGTCCACGTCTCTTACACGGGGCATTGATATTGTCTTTTTATTCCAATGTAACCTCCACCACTCTTCCAAGAGGCATTGATATTGTCTTTTAATTCCACTGTAACCTCCACCATTCTACCAAGGGGCATTGATATTGTCTTTTTATTCCACTGCGACCTCCACCACTCTTCCAAGGTTCATTGATATTGTCTTTTTATTCAACTGTAACCTCCACCACTCTTCCAAGAAGCATTTATACCGTCTTGTTAAGCTACTGTGACCTCCACGTCTATTCCACGATGCATTAAAAACTTTCTGGTTAAACCACTGTGAACTCCACAGCTCTTCCAAGAGGCATTGATATTGTCTTTTTATTTGACTGTAACCTCCACCAGTCTTCCAAGGGGCATTGATTTTGTCTTTTTAATCCACTGCGACCTCCATCACTCTTCCAAGAAGCATTAATACCATCTTGTTTAACTACTGTAAACTCCACATCTATTTCACGGTGTCTTAAAACCTTCTGGTTAAACCACTGTGAACTCCACAGATCTTCCAAGGGGCATTGATATTGTCTTTTTATTCCACTGTAACCTCCACCACTCTTCCAAGGGGCATTGATATTGTCTTTTTCTTTTACTGCGACCTCCACCACTCTTCCAAGGGGCATTAATATTGTCTTTTTATTCCACTGCGGCCTCCACCACTCTTCCAAGGGTCATTGATATTGTCTTTTTATTCCACTGTAACCTCCACCACTCTTCCAAGGGGCATTGATATTGTCTTTTTATTCCACTGCGACCTCCACCTCTCTTCCAAGGGTCATTAAAACCATCTTGTTAAGCTACTGTGACCTCCAAGTCTGTTCCACGAGGCATTGATATTGTCTTTTTATTCCACTGCGACCTCCACATCTCTTCCAAGGGGAATTTATATTGTCTTTTTATTCCACTGCGACCTCCACCACTCTTCTAAGGGGCATTGATATTGTCTTTTTAATCCACTGCGACCTCCACAACTCTTTCAATGGGCATTAAAACAGTCTTGATAAGCTACTGTGACCTCCACGTCTCTACCAAGGGGCATTAAACCGTCTGATTAAACCACTCTGTACTCCACAGCTCTTCCAAGAGACATTGATATTGTCTTTTTATTCGAGTGTAACCTCTACCACTCTTCCATGTGCATTGATATTGTCTCTGTTTTCCACTGCGACCTCCACCACTCTTGCAAGGGGCTTTGATATTGTCTTTTTTATCCACTGCGACCTCAACCACTCTTCCAAGGGGCATTAAAACCATCTTGTTAAGCCACTGTGACCTTCAAGTCTCTTCCAAGGGGCATTAAAACAGTCTGGTTAAACCGCTCTGAGCTCCACAGCTCTTCCAAGGGGCATTGACAATGTCTTTTTATTCCATTGTAACCTTCTGCACTCTTTCAAGTGCATTGTTATTGTCTTTTTATTCCTCTGCGACGTCCACTACTCTTCCAAGGTGCATTAAAACCGTCTTGTTAAGCTACTGTGACCTCCAAGTTTCTTACACAGGGCATTGATATTGTCTTTTTATTCCAGTGTAACCTCCACCCCTCTTACAAGGGGCATTGATATTGTCTTTTTATTCCACTGTAACCTCCACCAATCTTCCAAGGGGCATTGATATTGTCTTTTTATTCCACTGCGACGTCCACCACTTTTCTAAGGGGCATTGATATTGTCTTTTAAATCCACAACTATCTCCACCACTCCTCCAAGGGGCATTAAAACAGTCTCGTTAAGCTACTGTGACCTCCTCGTCTCTTCCAAGGGGCATTAAAACCGTCTGGTTAAACACTCTGAACTCCACAGCTCTTACAAGAGGCATTGATATTGTCTTTTTATTCAACTGTAACATCCACCACTCTTCCAAGCGGCATTGGTATTGTCTTTTTATTCCACTGCGACCTCCACCACTCTTCCAAGGGGCATTGATATTGTCTTTTTAATCAACTGCAACCTTCACCTCTCTTCCAAGGGCATTAAAACCGTCTTGTGAAGCTACTGTGACCTCCACGTCCCTTCCACGGGGCATTGATATTGTCTTTTTATTCCACTGCGACCTCCACCATTCTTCCAAGGGGCATTGATATTGTCTTTTTAATCCACTGCGACCTCCACCACTCTTTCAAGGGGCATTGATATTGTCTTTTTAATCCACTGTGACCTCCACGTCTCTTCCAAGGGGCATTATAAACTTCAATTTAAACCACTCTGAACTCCACAGCTCTTCCAAGGAGCACTGGTATTGTCTTTTTATTCCACTCTAACCTCCACCAATCTTCCAAGGGGCATTGACATTGTATATTTATTCCACTGCGACCTCCACCACTCTTCCAAGGGGCATTAAGACAATCTTGTTAAGCTACAGTGAACTCCACAACTCTTCCATGGGGCACTGATATTGTCTTTTTATAACACTGTAACCTCCACCACTCTTCCAAGGGGCATTGATTTTGTCTTTTTATTCCACTGCAACCTCTCCCACTCTTCCAATGGGCATTGATACTGTCTTTTTAATCCACTGCAACCTCCACCACTCTTCCAAGGGGCATTAAAGCCGTCTTGTTAAGCTACTGTCACGTCCATGTCTATTCCACGTGGCATTGATATTGTCTTTTTATTCCACTGTAACCTACACCACTCTTCCAAGTGGCATTGACATTGCCTTTTTATTCCACTGCGACTTCCACCTCTCTTCTAAGGGGCATTGATATTGTCTTTTAAATCCACAACTATCTCCACCACTCTTCCAAGGTGCATTAAAACAGTCTCGTTAAGCTACTGTGACCTCCTCGTCTCTTCCAAGGGGCATTAAAACCGTTTGGTTAAACACTCTGAGCTCCACAGCTCTTACAAGAGGCATTGATATTGTCTTTTTATTCGACTGTAACATCCACCACTCTTCCAAGCGGCATTGACATTGTCTTTTTATTCCCTGCGACCTCTGACACTCTTCCAAGGGGCATTGATATTGTCTTTTTAATCAACTGCGACCTCCACCGCTCTTCCAAGGGGCATTAAAACCATCTTGTGAAGCTACTGTGACCTACACGTCCCTTCCATGGGGCATTGATATTGTCTTTTTATTCCACTGCGACCTCCACCACTCTTCCAAGGGGCATTGATATTGTCTTTTTAATCCACTGCGACCTCCACCACTCTTCCAAGGGGCATTAAAACAGTCTTGTTAAGCTACTGTGACCTCCAAGTCTCTTCCAAGGGGCATTGATATTTTCTTTTTATTCCACTGTAACCGCCACCACTCTTTCAAGGGGCATTGATTTTGTCTTTTTATTCCACTGCGACCTCCACCACTCTTCCAATGGGCATTGTTATTGTCTTTTTAATCCCCTGCAACCTCCACCACTTTTCCAAGGGGCATTAAAACCGTCTTGTTAAGCTATTGTGACCTCCACGTCCCTTCCACGGGGCATTGATATTGTCTTTTTATTCCACTGCGACCTCCACCACTCTTCCAAGGGTCATTGATATTGTCTTTTTAATCCACTGCGAACTCCACCACTCTTCCAAGGGTCATTAGAACCGTCTTGTTATGCTACTGTGACGTCGACATCTCTTCCAAGGGGCATTAAAACCATCTGTTTAAACCACTCTGAACTCCACAGCTCTTCCAAGGGGCATTTGTATTGTCTTTTTATTCCACTCTAACATCCAACACTCTTGCAAGGGGCATTGCCATTGTCTTTTTATTCCACTGCAACTTCCACCTCTCTTCCAAGGGGAATTAAAAGCTACTGTGACCTCCACGTCTCTTTCACGGGGCATTGATATTGTCTTTTTATTCCACTGTAACCTCCACCACTCTTCCAAGGGGCATTAATATTGTCTTTTTATTCCACTGGGACCTTCACCACTCTTCCAAGTGGCATTGATATTGTCTTTTTAATTCACTGCGACCTCCACCACTCTTCCAAGGGGCATTAATACTGTATTGTTAAGCTACTGTGACCTCCACGTCTCTTCCAAGGTGCATTAAAACCGTCAATTTAAACTACTCTGAACTCCACAGCTCTTGCAAGAGGCATTGATATTTTCTTTTTACTCCACTGTAACCTTCATCACTCTTCCAAGAAGCATTAAAACCGTCTTGTTTAGCTACTGTGACCTCCATGTCTATTCCTCGGTGCCTTTAAACCTTCTGGTTAAACCACTGTGAACTCCACAGCTCTTCCAAGGGGCATTGATATTGTCTTTTTATTCCACTGTAACCTCCACCACTCTTCCAATGGGCATTGATATTGTCTTTTTATTTTACTGCGACCTCCACCACTCTACCAAGGGGCATTAAAATTGTCTTTTTATTCCACTGTGACCTCCACCACTCTTCCAAGGGTCATTGATATTGTCTTTTTATTCCACTGTAACCTCCACCACTCTTCCAAGGGGCATTGATATTGTCTTTTTATTCCACTGCGACCTCCACCTCAATTCCAAGGGGCATTGATATTGTCTCTGTTTTCCACTGCGACCTCCACCACTCTTCCAAGGGGCTTTGATATTGTCTTTTTATTCCACTGCGACCTCCACATCTCTTCCAAGTAGAATTGATATTGTCTTTTTATTCCACTGCGACCTCCACCACTCTTCTAAGGGGCATTGATATTGTCTTTTTAATACACTGCGACCTCCACCACTCTTCCAAGTGGCATTAAAACAGTCTTGATAAGCTACTGTGACCTCCACGTCTCTTCCAAGGGGCATTAAACTGTCTGATAAGACCACTCTGTACACCACAGCTCATCAAAGGGGCATTGATATTGTATTTTTATTCCACTGTAACCTCCACCACTTTTCCTATGGGAATTGATATTGTCTTTTTATTTTTATTATTATTATTTATTATTATAGCGCCATTTATTCCATGGCGCTTTACATGTGATAGGGATATACATAACAAAAGCATTTACATAATCTTAACAAAACGAGTCAGCGACTGGTACAGGAGGAGTGAGGACCCTGCACGCGAGGGCTCACATTCTAAAAGGGATGGGTGAGGATACATTAGGTGAGGGTAGAGCTGGTCGTGCAGCGGTGGTTACTGCAGGTTGTAGGCTTGTCGGAAGAGGTTGGTCTTCAGGTTTCTTTTGAAGGTTTCCACTGTCGGCGAGAGTCTGATGTGTTGGGGTAGAGAGTTCCAGAGTAGAGGTGATGCGCGGGAGAAATCTTGTATGCGATTGTGGGAGCAGGAGATAAGAGGGGAGTAGAGAAGGAGATCTTGTGAGGATCGGAGGTTGCGTGCAGGTTAGTACCGGGAGACTAGGTCACAGATGTATGGGGGAGACAGGTTGTGGATGGTTTTGTATGCCATGGTTAGAGTTTTGAACTGGATTCTGTGGTCAATGGGGAGCCAGTGAAGAGATTGACAGAGAGGAGTGGCCGGGGAATAGCGGGGGGACAGGTGAATTAGTCGAGCAGCAGAGTTTAGGATAGATTGGAGAGGCGCAAGAGTGTTGTAAGGGAGGCCACGGAGCAGGAGGTTGCAGTAGTCGAGGCGGGATATGATGAGGTCATGCACTAGTGTTTTTGCAGAGTCTTTGCTGAGGAATGCACGGATCCGGGAGATGTTTTTGAGTTGGAGTCAGCAGGAAGTGGAAAGGGCTTTTGATATGTGGCTTGAAGGAGAGATCAGAGTTCAGGGTTACTCCAAGGCAGCGAGCTTGTGGGACTGGGGAGAGTGAACAGCCATTGACGTTGATGGCTAGGTCAGATGGAGGATGTGAATGAGAGGGCAGAAATATGATGAACTCTGTTTTATCCATGTTGAGTTTTAGAAATCTGTCAGAGAAGAAGGATGACATGGCGGACAGACATTGTGGGATTTGGGTTAGTAGGGAGGAGATATTGGGTCCAGACAGGTAGATCTGTGTGTCGTCAGCATAGAGGTGAAAGTGAAAACCGTGAGACTCTATGAGCTGTACCAGGCCAAAGGTGTAGATGGAGAAGAGCAGAGGTCCTAGAACTGAACCTTGGGGACACCGACAGATAGGGGGCGAGATGAGGAGGTGGTGCGTGAGTGGGAGACGCTGAATGTCCTGTCTGTTAAGTATAAAGAGATCCAAGATAGAGCCAAGTCCGTGATGCCAAGAGATGAGAGAATCTGGAGTAAGAGGGAATGGTCCACTGTGTCAAAAGCAGATGACAGGTCCAGAAGGAGGAGGATGGAGTAGTGTCGCTTGGATTTGGCATTTAGTAGGTCGTTGGTGACTTTGGTCAGGGCAGTTTCAGTCGAGTGATGCGGTTGGAAGCCAGATTTCAGGCGGTCAAAGAGGGAGCAGGAGGAGAGGTGGGAGGACAGTTCAAGGTGGACATGTTGTTCTAGTAGTTTTGAGGCAAAGGGGAGGAGTGATATGGGGCGGTAGCTAGTCAGAGAGTAAGGGTCAAGGGAGGGCTTTTTGAGGATGGGTGTGATTGCGGCATGTTTGAAACATGAGGGGAAGACACCGGTTGTTAGTGACAGATTGAAGAGGTGGGTAAGGGTTGGGATGAAGACTGTGGTGAGGTTAGTGATGAGGTGGGATGGGATTGGGTCAAGTGCGCAGGTGGTGAGGTGTGATTTGGAGAGTAAAGAGGAGACTTGACCTTTTGTAATGGTGGAGAAGTGGGGTTTGGAGGATGAGGGTTGAATAGATATGAGGAGGGGTTGTGAGGACTTTAGGCAAAAGTTTTGTCTGATGGTGTCAATCTTCTGTTTGAAGAATGAGGCAAAGTCGTCGGCTGAGATGAGAGAAGAGGGAGGAGGTGCTGGGGGACGAAGGAGAGAGTTGAAAGTGTTAAATAGCTGTTTAGGGTTGTGAGATAGGGAGGATATGAGAGATGAGAAGTAGGTTTGTTTTGCTGTAGTGAGTGCGGACTTGAAATTAGTGAGGGATTGCTTGAATGCGATGAAGTGCTCGATGGAGTGAGACCTTTTCCATCTCCGCTCCACAACCCTGGAGGCCCGGCGCAGTTATTTAGTAAGTTTAGTGTGCCAGGGTTGCCTGTTGAATGTGCGAGATGTGGTGTGTGTGAGAGGGGCGATTGAGTCTAGAGCTGCAGCTATTGTGGTGTTATATGAAGCAGCAGCAACGTCTGCATCGTGTAAGGAATTTATGTCTGTAATAGGGAGGAGAGATTCAGAGAGTGATTGTAAGTCAAGGTATTTGAGATTTCTGTGAGGGTATGCAAGTTTGTGGAGTGGGGATTGTTGCCCCGGGGAGGAGAGAGAAGAGAATGTAAGTAGGCTGTGATCAGAGAGAGGGAGAGGTGAGTTAGAGAGGTTAGATAGGGAACAGAGGCGGGTGAAGATGAGGTCCAGTGTGTGGCCATCTTTGTGGGTGGGTGTGGAAGACCATTGAGTGAGTCCGAAGGAGGAAGTGAGAGATAGGAACTTAGAGACAGACGAGTGGGAAGTGTTAATGGGGATGTTGAAGTCACCCATTATGATAGTGGGGATGTCAGTGGAGAGGAAGTGAAGCAGCCAGGTGGTGAAGTGGTCTAAGAAGGTGGTGGCTTGCCCTGGGGGTCGGTAAACGACGGCGAGTTGGAGGTTGGAGGGGGAATAGATGCGCACACAGTGCACCTCAAAAGATGGGAGTGTAACGGAGGGTGGCAGTAGGATTTGGGTGAAAGCACAGTGTTCTGATTGGAGAAAACCTACGCCTCCGCCATGTTTGCCGTTGGGGAGGCGGTGTGGGAAAGGTGGAATCCGCCATATGAAAGTGCAGCTGGGGAGGCTGTGTCAGAGGGGGTGAGCCAGGTTTCAGTGATGGCGAGGAAGGAAAGTTTGTTTGTAATGAAAAGATCGTGGATGAAGGAAAGTTTGTTGCAGACAGAGCAAGCGTTAACATAGTTAAAAGAGAGTAAGTGGTCAAAGTGTTGGTTACCTGACTCCTGCCCTGACTTACTGCCTCTGAAATAATTGCCACTTATCTCAGAAGCCACTTTGCACAAGAAGACGCGTGCACACCCCAGCACAAGTGCACCCCTTACAGAGCTTCTAAATATATAGGGCACATTAAACTATCAGGTGAAGGGCATTGTGGGAGCTGCATATGGCTAAATTAGCAGTGGGTCGTCTCACCAGGAGATGGCTGGGTGATCAAACACAGAGCTAGGACTCTAGTCTCTGCAGTTTAGCACCTCTAAAAATCAGATAAGATCTATAGTGGGGAAGGGACAGACATATGTGGGTATTGAATGGAGTGGGACAGATAAAGCAGAGAAGTTATGCAGAGCATGTACCAATGAGGTGAATCAGCAAAGCAGAGCATTAGATTACAGCAGACACAGCAAGCAGAGAAGTTATGCAGAGCATGTACCAGTGAGGTGAATCAGCAAAGCAGAGCATTAGATTACAGCAGACACAGCAAGCAGAGAAGTTATGCAGAGCATGTTCCAGTGAGGTGAATCAGCAAAGCAGAGCATTAGATTACAGCAGACACAGCAAGCAGAGAAGTTATGCAGAGCATGTACCAGTGAGGTGAATCAGCCAAGCAGAGCATTAGATTACAGCAGACACGGCAAGCAGATAAGTTATGCAGAGCATGTACGAGTGAGGTTATTTCACTGCGACCTCTACCACTCTTCCAAAGGTATTGATATTGTCTTTTATTCCACTGTAACCTCCACCACAGTTCTAAGGGGCATTAAAACCGTCTTGTTAAGCTACTGTGATGTCCACGTCTCTTCCACGGGGCATTGATATTGTCTTTTTATTCCACTGTAACCTCCATCACTCTTCCAAGAGGCATTGATATTGTCTTTTTGTTCCACTGTAACCTCCAACACTCTTCCAAGGGGCATTGATATTGTCTTTTTATTCCACTGCGACCTCCATCACTCTTCCAAGGTTCATTGATATTGTCTTTTTAATTCACTGCGAACTCCACCACTCTTCCAAGGGGCATTAAAACCGTCTTGTTAAGCTACTGTGACCTCCACGTCTCTTCCAAGGGGCACTAAAACCGTTTGGTTAAACCGCTCTGAGCTCCACAGTTCTTCCAAGGGGCATTGACAATGTCTTTTTATTCCATTGTAACCTTCTACACTCTTCCAAGTGCATTGATATTGTCTTTTTATTCCTCTGCGACGTTCACGACTCTACCAAGGGGCATTAAAACCGTCTTGTTAAGCTACTGTGACCTCCAAGTTTCTTACACAGGGCATTGATATTGTCTTTTTATTCCACTGTAACCTCCAAGGGGCATTGATATTGTCTTTTAAATACACTGCGATCTCCAACACTCTTTCAAGAAGCATTGAAACCGTCTTGTTAAGCTACTGTGACCTCCACGTCTATTCCATGGTGCATTAAAACTTTCTGGTTAAACCACTGTGAACACCACAACTCTTCCAAGGGGCATTGATATTGTCTTTTTATTCAACTCTAACCTCCACAACTCTTCCAAGGGGCATAGATATAGTCTTTTTATTTTACTGCGACCTCCACCGCTCTTCCAAGTGGCATTACTATTGTCTTTTTATTCCACTGTGATCTCCACGTCTCTTCCAAGGGGTATTGACATTGTCTTTTTATTTAATTGGAAACTCCACCACTCTTCCAAGGGGCATTGATATTGTCTTTTTATTCCACTGTAACCTCCACCATTCTTCCAAGGGACATTGATATTGTCTTTTAATTCCACTGTAACCTCCACCACTCTTCCAAGGGGCATTGATATTGTCTTTTTATTCCACTGCGACCTCTACCACTCCTCCAAGGGGCTTTAAAACAGTCTTGATAAGCTTCTGTGACCTCCACGTCTCTTCCAAGGGGCATTAAAACCGCATGGTTAAACCACTCTGAACTCCACAGCTCTTCCAAGAGGCATTGATATTGTCTTTTTATTCAACTGTAACATCCACCGCTCTTCCAAGGGGCATTAAAACCGTCTTGTTAAGTTGCTGTGACCTCCACGTCCCTTACACGGGGCATTGATATTGTCTTTTTATTCCACTGCGACCTCCACCACTCTTCCAAGGGGCATTGATATTGTCTTTTTAATCCACTGCAACCTCCACCACTCTTCCAAGGGACATTGATATTGTCTTTTTATTCCACTGCGACCTTCACCCCTCTTCCAAGGAATATTGATATTGTCTTTTTTTTCCACAGTAACCTCCACCACTCTTCTAAGGGGCATTGATATTGTCTTTTTATTCCACTGCGACCTCCACCACTCTTCCAAGGGGCATCGATAATGTCTTTTTAATACACTGCAACCTCCACCACTCTTCCAAGGGGCATTAAAACCATCTTGTTAAGCTACTGTGACCTCTTCCAAGGGGCATTAAAACCGTCAATTTAAACCACTCTGACCTCCACAGCTCTTGCAAGAGGCATTGATATTGTCTTTTTATTCCACTGTAACTTCCACCACTCTTCCAAGGGGCATTGATTTTGTCTTTTTAATCCACTGCGACCTCCATCTCTTTTTAGCTACCGTGACCTCCACGTCTATTCCACGGTGCCTTAAAACCTTATGGTGAAACCACTGTGAACTCCACAGCTCTTCCAAGGAGCATTGATATTGTCTTTTTATTCCACTGTAACCTCCACCACTCTTCCAAGGGGCATTGATATTGTCTATTTATTTTACTGCAACCTCCACCGCTCTTCCAAGGGGCATTAATATTGTCTTTTTATTCCACTGCGACCTTCACCACTCGTCCAAGGGTCATTGATATTGTCTTTTTATTCCACTGTAACCACCACTCTTCCGAGGGGCATTGATATTGTCTTTTTATTCCATTGTAACCTTCTGCACTCTTCCAAGTGCATTAATAATTTCTTTTTATTCCTCTGCGACGTCCACAACTCTTCCAAGGGGCATTAAAACCGTCTTGTTAACCTACTGTGACCTCCAAGTTTCTTACACAGGGCATTGATATTGTCTTTTTATTCCACTGTAACCTCCACCACTCTTCCAAGGGGCATTGATATTGTCTTTTTATTCCACTGTAACCTCCACAAATATTCCATGTGGCATTGATATTGTCTTTTTAGTCCACTGCGACCTCCAGCACACTTCTAAGGGGCATTGATATTGTCTTTTAAATCCACAACGATCTCCACCACTCTTCCAAGGGGCATCGATAATGTCTTTTTAATCCACTGCGACCTCCACCACTCTTCCAAGGGGCATTAAAACCATCTTGTTAAGCTACTGTGACCTCCACGTCTCTTCCACGGGGCATTGAAATTGTCTTTTTATTCCACTGTAACCTCCACCACTCGTCCAAGGGGCATTGATAATGTCTTTTTATTCCACTGCGACCTCCACCACTCTTCAAAGGCTCATTGATATTGTCTTTTTAATCCACTGCGACCTCCACCACTCTTCCAAGGGGCATTAAAACTGTCTTGTTAAGATATTGTGACCTCCACATCTCTTCCACGGGGCATTGATATTTTCTTTTTATTTAACTGTAACCTCCACCACTGTTCCAAGGGGCATTGATATTGTCTTTTTATTCCACTGTAACCTCCATCACTCTTCCAAGGGGCATTGATATTTTGTCTTTTTATTCAACTGTAACCTCCACTACTCTTCCAAGGGGCATTGATATTGTCTTTTTATTCCACTGCGACCTCCACCACTCTTCCAAGGGGCATTCATATTGCCTTTTTAATTCACTGCGACCTCCACCACACTTCCAAGGGTCATTAAAACTGTCTTGTTAAGCTACTTTCACCTCCACGTCCCTTCCAAGGGGCATTAAAACCGTTAATTTAAACCACTCTGAACTCCACAGCTCTTGCAAGGGGCATTGATATTGTCTTTTTATTCCAATGTAACCTCCAGCGCTCTACCAAGGGGCATTGATATTGTCTTTTTATTCCACTGCAACTCCCACCTCTCTTCCAAGGGGCATTAAAACCGTCTTGTTAAGCTACTGTGACCTCCACGTCTCTTTCACGGGGCATTGATATTGTTTTTTTATTCCACTGTAACCTCCACCACTCTTCCAAGGGGCCTTGATATTGCCTTTTTATTCCACTGGGACCTTCACCACTCTTCCAAGTGGCATTGATATTGTCTTTTTAATCCACTGCGACCTCCACCTCTCTTCCAAGGGGCATTAAAACCGTATTGTTAAGCTACTGTGACCTCCACGTCTCTTCCAAGGTGCATTAAAACCGTCAATTTAAAACACTGTGAACTCCTCAGCTCTTGCAAGAGGCATTGATATTGTCTTTTTACTCCACTGTAACCTACAGCACTCTTTCAAGGGGCATTGATATTGTCTTTTTATTACAATACGACTTCCACCACTCTCCCAAGGTGCACTAAAAACTTCTTGTTTAGCTACTGTAACGTCCATGTCTATTCCACGGGCCATTGATATTGTCTTTTTATTCCACTGTATCCTCCACCACTCTTCCAAGGGGTATTGATATTGTCTTTTTATTCCACTGCGACTTCCACCTCTCTTCTAAGGGGCATTGATATTGTCTTTTTAATCCACTGTGTCCTCCACCATTCTTCCAAGAGGCATTAAAACAGTCTTGTTAAGCTACTGTGACCTCCACATCTCTTCCACGGGTCAATAAAACCGTCTGGTAAACCACTCTGAATTCCATAGCTCTTTCAAGAGGCATTGATATTGTCTTTTTATTTCACTGTAACCTCCACCACTCTTTCAAGGGGCATTGATATTGTCTTTTTATTCCACTGCGACCTCCACCACTCTTCCAAGGGGCATTAAACCTGCCTTGTTAAGCTACTGTGACCTCCACGTGTTTTCCACGGGGCATTGATATTGTCTTTTTAATCCAAGGTGACCTCCACCACTTTTCCAAGGGGCATTAAAACCATCTTGTTAATCTTCTGTGACCTCTACATCTCTTCCAAGGGACAATAAAACCATTTGGTTAAACCACTCTGAACTCCACAGCTCTTCCAAGGGGCATTGGTATTGTCTTTTTTTTCCACTCTATCCTCCACCACTCTTCCAAGGGGCATTGACATTGTCTTTTTATTCCACTGCGACCTCCATCATTCTTCCAAGGGGCATTGATATTGACTTTTTTTTCCACTGCCACCTCCACCACTCTTCCAAGGGGCATTGATATTGTCTTTTTAACATCCTGCGACCTCCACCACTTTTCCAAGGGGCATTAAAAACGTCTTTTTAAGCTACTGTGATCTCCACGTCACTTCCAGTGGCAATTAAAACCGACTGATTAAACCACTCTGAACTCCACAGCTCTTCCAAGGTGCATTGGTATTGTCTTTTAATTCCACTCTAACCTCCACCACTCTTCCAAGGGGCATTGACATTGTCTTTTTATTCCACTGCGACCTCCACCACTCTTCCAAGGTTCATTGATATTGTCTTTTTAATTCACTGCGACCTCCACCACTCTTCCAAGGGGAATTAAAACCGTCTTGTTAAGCTACTGTGACCTCCACGTCTCTTCCAAGGGGCACTAAAACCTTTTGGTTAAACGACTCTGTACTCCACAGCTCTTCCAAGGGGCATTGATATTGTCTTTTTATTTCACTGTAACTTCCACCACTCTTTCAAGGGGCATTGATATTGTCTTTTTAATCCACTGTGACCTCCACCACTCTTCCAAGGGGCATTAAAACCGTCTTGTTAAGCTACTGTGACCTCCAAGTCTCTTCCAAGGGGCATTAAAACCGTCTTGTTAAACCACTCTGAGCTCCACAGCTCTTCCAAGGGGCAATGACAATGTCTTTTTATTCCATTGTAACCTTCTGCACTATTCCAAGTGCATTGATTTTGTCTTTTTAATCCTTTGTGACGTCCACGACTCTTCCAAGGGCCATTAAAACTGTCATGTTAAGCTACTGTGACCTCCAAGTTTCTTACACAGGGCATTGATATTGTCTTTTTATTCCACTGTAACCTCCACCCTTCTTCCAAGGGGCATTGATATGGTCTTTTTAATCCACTGCGACCTCCATCACTCTTCCAAGAAGCATTGAAACCGTCTTGTTAAGCGACTGTGACCTCCACTTCTATTCCACGGTGCATTAAAACTTTCTGGTTAAACCACTGTGAACTCCAGAGCTCTTCCAAGGGGCATTGATATTGTCTTTTTATTCCACTCTAACCTCCACCACTCTTCCAAGGGGCATTGATATTGTCTTTTTATTTTACTGCGACCTCCACCATTCTTCCAAGGGGCATCAATATTGTGTTTTTATTCCACTGTGACCTCCACGTCTCTTCCAAGGGGCATTTACATTGTCTTTTTATTTACTTGGAACCTCCACCACTCTTCCAAGGGGCAATGATATTGTCTTTTTATTCCACTGCGTCCTCTACCACTCCTCCAAGGGGCTTTAAAACAGTCTTGATAAGCTTCTGTGACCTCCACGTCTCTACCATTGGGCATTAAAACCGCATGGTTAAACCACTCTGAACTCCACAGCTCTTCCAAGAGGCATTGATATTGTCTTTTTATTCAACTGTAATCTCCACCACTCTTCCAAGGGGCATTGATATTGTCTTTTTTTCCCATTGCGACCTCCACCACTCTTCCAAGCGGATTTGATAGTCTTTTTAATCCACTGCAACCTCCACCACTCTTCCAAGAGGCATTAAAACTGTCTTGTTAAGCTACTGTGACCTCCACTTCCCTTCCACGGGGCTTTGATATTGTCTTTTTATTCCACTGCGACCTCCACCACTCTTCCAAGGTGCATTGATATTGTCTTTTTAATCCACTGCGACTTCCACCACTCTTCCAAGGGACATTGATATTGTCTTTTTATTCCACTGCGACCTTCACCCCTCTTCCAAGGAACATTGATATTGTCTTTTTTTTCCACTGTAACCTCCACCACTCTTCTAAGGGGCACTGATATTTTCTTTTTATTTCACTGCGACCTCCACCACCCTTCCAAGGGGCATTAAAACCGTCTTGTTAAGCTACTGTGACCTCCACGTCTCTTCCAAGGGGCATTAAAACCGTCAATTTAAACGACTTTGAACTCCACAGCTCTTGCAAGAGGCATTGATATTGTCTTTTTATTCCACTGTAACCTCCACCACTCTTCCAAGGGGCATTGATTTTGTCTTTTTAATCCACTGCGACCTCCATCTCTCTTCCAAGAAGCATTAAAACCATCTTGTTTAGCTACTGTGACCTCCATGTCTATTCCACCGTGCCTTAAAACCTTCTGATTAAATCATTGTGAACTCCACAGCTCTTCCAAGGGGCATTGATATTGTTTTTTTATTCCACTGTAATCTTCACCACTCTTCCAAGGGGCATTGATATTGTCTTTTTATTTTACTGCGACCTCCTCCACTCTTTCAAGGGGCATTAATATTGTATTTTTATTCCACTGCGACCTCCACCACTCTTCCAAGGGTCATGGATATTGTCTTTTTATTCCACTGTAACCTCCACCACTCTTCCATGGGGCATAGATATTGTCTTTTTAATCCGATGTGACCTCCATCACTTTTCCAAGGGGCATTAAAACCGTCTTGCTAATCTACTGTGACCTCCACGTCTCTTCCAAGGGGCAATAAAACCATCTGGTTAAACCACTCTGAACTCCACAGCTCTTCCAAGGGGCATTGGTATTGTAATTTTATTCCACTCTAAACTCCACCACTCTTCCAAGGGGCATTGACATTGTCTTATTATTCCACTGCGACCTCCATCATTCTTCCAAGGGGCATTGATATTGTCTTTTTATTCCACTGCCATATCCACCACTCTTCCAAGTGGCATTGACATTGTCTTTTTATTCCACTGCGACTTCCACCTCTCTTCTAAGGGGCATTGATATTGTCTTTTTAATCCACTGTAACCTCCACCACTTTTCCTATGGGAATTGATATTGTCTTTTTATTATTATTATTATTATTATTTATTATTATAGCGCCATTTATTCCTTGGCGCTTTACATGTGGTAGGGATATACATAACAAAAGCATTTACATATCTTAACAAAACGAGTCAGTGACTGGTACAGGAGTAGAGAGGACCCTGCCCGCGACGGCTCACATTCTAGAAGGGATGGGTGAGGATACATGAGGTGAGGGAAGAGCTGGTCGTGCAGCGGTGGTTACTGCAGGTTGTAGGCTTGTCGGAAGAGGTGAGTCTTCAGGTTTATTTTGAAGGTTTCCACGGTCGGCGAGAGTCTGATGTTTTTGAGTTGGAGTCAGCAGGAAGTGGAAAGGGCTTGGATATGTGGCTTGAAGGAGAGATCAGAGTCCAGGGTTACTCCAAGGCAGCGAGCTTGTGGGACTGGGGAGAGTGAACAGCCATTGACGTTGATGGCTAGGTCAGATGGGGGATGTGAATGAGAGGGTGGAAAGATGATGAACTCTGTTTTATCCCTGTTGAGTTTTAGAAATCAGTCAGAAAAGAAGGATGACATGGCGGACAGACATTGTGGGATTTTGGTTAGTAGGGAGGAGATATCGGGTCCTGAGAGGTAGATCTGTGTGTCGTCAGCATAGAGGTGATACTGAAAACCGTGAGACTCTATGAGCTGTCCCAGGCCAAAGGTGTAGATGGAGAAGAGCAGAGGTCCTACAACTGAACCTTGGGGAACACCGAGAGATACGGGGCAAGATGAGGAGGTGGTGCGTGAGTGGGAGACTCTGAATGTCCTGTCTGTTCAGTATGAGAAGATCCAAGATAGAGCCAAGTCAGTGATGCCAAGAGATGAGAGAATCTGGAGTAAGAGGGAATGGTCCACTGTGTCAAAGGCAGATGACAGGTCCAGAAGGAGGAGGATGGAGTAGTGTCGCTTGGATTTGGCATTTAGTAGGTCGTTGGTGACTTTGGTCAGGGCAGTTTCAGTCGAGTGATGCGGTCGGAAGGCAGATTGCAGGCGGTCGAAGAGGGAGCAGGAGGAGAGGTGGGAGGACAGTTCAAGGTGGACATGTTGTTCTAATAGTTTTGAGGCAAAGGGGAGGAGTGATATGGGGCGGTAGCTAGTCAGAGAGGAAGAGTCAAGGGAGGGCTTTTTGAGGATGGGTGTGATTGCGGCATGTTTGAAACATGAGGGGAAGACACCGGTTGTTAGTGACAGATTGAAGAGGTGGGTAAGGGTTGGAATGAAGACTGTGGTAAGGTTAGTGATGAGGTGGGATGGGATTGGGTCAAGTTCGCAGGTGGTGAGGTATGATTTGGAGAGTAAAGAGGAGACTTGACCTTCTGTAATGGTGGAGAAGTGGGGTTTGGAGGAGGAGGGTTGAATAGATATGAGGAGGGGTTGTATGGACTTTAGGCAAAAATTTTGTCTGATGGGGTCAATCTTCTGTTTGAAGAATGAGGCAAAGTCGGAGGCTGAGATGAGAGAAGAGGGAGGAGGTGCTGGGGGACGAAGGAGAGAGTTAAAAGTGCTAAATAGCTGTTTAGGGTTGTGAGATACGGAGGATATGAGAGATGAGAAGTAGGTTTGTTTTGCTGTAGTGAGTGCGGACTTGAAATTAGTGAGGGATTGCTTGAATGCGATGAAGTGCTCAATGGAGTGAGACATTTTCCATCTCCGCTCCGCAACCCTGGAGGCCCGGCGCAGTTATTTAGTAAGTTTAGTGTGCCAGGGTTGCCTGTTGAATGTGCGAGATGTGGTGTGTGTAAGAGGAGCGATCGAGTCTAGAGCTGCAGCTATTGTGGTGTTATATGAAGCAGCAGCAACGTCTGCATCGTGTAAGGAATTTATGTCTGTAAGAGGGAGGAGGGATTCAGAGAGTGAGTGTAAGTCAAGGTGTTTGAGATTTCTGCGAGGGTATGCAAGTTTGTGGAGTGGAGAATGGTTGCCCGGGGAGGAGAGAGAAGAGAATGTAAGTAGGCTGTGATCAGAGAGAGGTAGAGGTGAGTTAGAGAGGTTAGATAGGGAACAGAGGCGGGTGAAGATGAGGTCCAGTGTGTGGCCATCTTTGTGGGTGGGTGTGGAAGACCATTGAGTGAGTCCGAAGGAGGAAGTGAGAGATAGGAACTTAGAGACAGATGAGTGGAAAGTGTTAATGGGGATGTTGAAGTCACCCATTATGATAGTGGGGATGTCAGTGGAGAGGAAGTGAAGCAGCCAGGTGGTGAAGTGGTCTAAGAAGGTGGTGGCTTGCCCTGGGGGTCAGTAAACGACGGCCAGTTGGAGATTGGAGGGGGAATAGATGCGCACACAGTGCACATCAAAAGAGGGGAGTGTAACGGAGGGTGGCAGTGGGATTTGGGTGAAAGCGCAGTGTTCTGATAGGAGAAAACCTACGCCTCCGCCATGTTTGCCGTTGGGGCGGGGTGTGTGGGAAAGGTGGAATCCGCCATATGAAAGTGCAGCTGGGGAGGCTGTGTCAGAGGGGGTGAGCCAGGTTTCAGTGATGGCGAGGAAGGAAAGTTTGTTTGTAATGAAAAGATCGTGGATGAAGGAAAGTTTGTTGCAGACAGAGCGAGCGTTCCATAGAGCTCCTGTTAGAGCAACTAAGGGAGTGGGGATTGGTTGGATGGGTATGAGGTTAGAAGGGTTGCGACAGTTTGTTGAAGGTCGTGGATAGGAGGAAGAAGTAACTGTGGGGATATGGCGAGGAGGACCAGGATTTGGAGAGATATCTCCAGCAGTGAGGAGGAGCAGAGAAAGTGTTAGCAGGTGGGAGCAAGAGAGAGCATGAGGTGGCTGTCTGTGTTTGGAGATCCAGGATTGAATGTTTAGGAATAATTTGGAGGAGGAGGTGAGATGAATGGGGAGGATGGAGGGAGAGATGAAGAGTTTCTTACTAGGTGTAGGGATTTCAGGGGTTACTAGAAAGTGGAGGACTATAGAGGAAAAAGTGAGAGCTAACAGAAACATAGTTAAAAGAGAGTTAGTGGTCAAAGTGTTGGTTACCTGACTCCTGCCCTGACTAACTGCCTCTGAAATAACTGCCACTTATCTCCGAAGCCACTTTGCACAAGAAGACCCGTGCACCCCTTACAGAGCTTCTAAATATATAGGGCACATTAAACTATCAGGTGAAGGGCATTGTGGGAGCTGCATATGGCTAAATTAGCAGCGGGTCGTCTCATCAGGAGATGGCTAGGTGATCATACACAGACAGAGGACTCTAGTCTCTGCAGTTTAGCACCTCTAAAAATCAGATAAGATCTATAGTGGGGAAGGGACAGACATATGTGGGTATTGAATGGAGTGGGACAGATAAAGCAGAGACGTTATGCAGAGCATGTACCAGTGAGGTGAATCAGTAAAGCAGAGCATTAGATTACAGCAGACACAGCAAGCAGAGAAGTTATGCAGAGCATGTACCATTGAGGTGAATCAGCAAAGCAGAGCATTAGATTACAGCAGACACAGCAAGCAGAGAAGTTATGCAGAACATGTACCATTGAGGTGAATCAGCAAAGCAGAGCATTAGATTACAGCAGACACAGCAAGCAGAGAAGTTATGCAGAACATGTACCAGTGAGGTGAATCAGCAAAGCAGAGCATTAGATTACAGCAGACACAGCAAGCAGAGAATTTATGCAGAGCATGTACCAGTGAGGTTATTCCACTGCGACCTCCACCACTCTTCCAAGGGGCATTGATATTGTCTTTTTATTCCACTGCGACCTCCGCCACTCTTCCAAAGGGCATTGATATTGTCTTTTATTCCACTGTAACCTCCACCACTGTTCTAAGGGGCATTAAAACCGTCTTGTTAAGCTACTGTGACCTCCACGTCTCTTCCACAGGGCAATGTTATTGCCTTTTTATTCCACTGCGACCTCCACCACTCTGCCAAGGGGCATTAAAACCGTCTTGTTAAGCTTCTGTGATGTCCACGTCTCTACCACGGGGCACTGATATTGTCTTTTTTTTCCACTGTAACCTCCACCTCTCTTCCAAGAGGCATTGATATTGTCTTTTTATTCCACTGTAACCTCCACCATTCTTCCAAGGGACATTGATATTGTCTTTTTATTCCACTGTAACCTCCAACACTCTTCCAAGGGGCATCGATATTGTCTTTTTATTCCACTGTAACCTCCACCACTCTTCCAAGGTGCATTGGTATTGTCTTTTTAATCCACTGCGACCTCTACCACTCCTCCAAGGGGCTTTAAAACAGTCTTGATAAGCTTCTGTGTCCTCCACGTCTCTTCCAAGGGGCATTAAAACCGCATGGTTAAACATCTCTGAACTCCACAGCTCTTTCAAGAGGCATTTATATTGTCTTTTTATTCAACTGTAACCTCCACCACTCTTCCAAGGGGCATTGATATTGTCTTTTTATTCCACTGCGACCTCCACCTCTCTTTCAAGGGGCATTAAAACCGTCTTGTTAAGCTACTGTGACTTCCACGTCCCTTCCACGGGGCATTGATATTGTCTTTTTATTCCACTGCGACCTCCACCACTCTTCCAAGGGGCATTGATATTGTATTTTTAATCCACTGCGACCTCCACCACTCTTACAAAGGACATTGATATTGTCTTTTTATTCCACTGCGACCTTCACCCTCTTCCAAGGAACATTAATATTGTCTTTTTTTCCACTGTAACCTCCACCACTCTTCTAAGGGACATTGATATTTTCTTTTTATTCCCCTGCGACCTCCACCACTCTTCCAAGGGGCATCAATAATGTATTTTTTATCCACTGCGATCTCCACCACTCTCCCAAGGGGCATTAAAACCATCTTGTTAAGCTACTGTGACCTCCACGTCTCATCCAAGGGGCATTAAAACCGTCAATTTAAACCACTCTGAACTCCACAGCTCTTGCAAGAGGCATTGATATTGTCTATTTATTCCACTGTAACCTCCACCACTCTTCCAGGGGGCATTAATTTTGCCTTTTTAATCCACTGCGACCTCCATCTCTTTTCCAAGAAGCATTAAAACAATCTTGTTTAGCTACTGTGACCTCCACGTCTATTCCACGGTGCATTAAAACCTTCTGGTTAAACCACTGTGAACTCCACAGCTCTTCCAAGGGGCATTAATATTGTCTTTTTATTCCACTGTAACCTCCACCACTCTCCCAAGGGGCATTGATATTGTCTTTTTATTCCACTGCGACCTCCACCTCTCTTCCAAGGGGCATTAAAACCATTTTGCTAAGCTACTGTGACCTCCAAGTCTCTTCCCCGTGGCATTGATATTGTCTTTTTATTCCACTGCGACCTCCACATCTCTTAAAAGTGGAATTGATATTGTCTTTTTTTTCCACTGAGACCTCCACCACTCTTCTAAGGGGCATTAATATTGTCTTTTTAATCCACTGCGACATCCACCACTCTATCAAGGGGCATTAAAACAGTTTTGATAAGCTACTGTGACCTCCACGTCTCTTCCAAGGGGCATTAAAACCATCTGGTTAAACCACTCTGAACTCCACAGCTCTACCAAGAGGCATTGATATTGTCTTTTTATTCGACTGTAACATCCACCACTCTTCCAAGGGGCATTAAAAACATCTTGATAAGCTACTGTGACCTCCACGTCTCTTCCAAGTGGCATTAAAACCGTCAATTTAAACCACTCTGAACTCCACAGCTCTTGCAAGAGGCATTGATATTGTCTTTTTATTCCACTGTAACCTCCACCACTCTTCCAAGGGGCATTGATTTTGTCTTTTTAATCCACTGCGACCTCCATCTCTTTTCCAAGAAGCATTAAAACAATCTTGTTTAGCTACTGTGACCTCCACGTCTATTCCAGGGTGCATTAAAACCTTCTGGTTAAACCACTGTGAACTCCACAGCTCTTCCAAGGGGCATTAATATTGTCTTTTTATTCCACTGTAACCTCCACCACTCTCCCAAGGGGCATTGATATTGTCTTTTTATTCCACTGCGACCTCCACCTCTCTTCCAAGGGGCATTAAAACCATTTTGCTAAGCTACTGTGACCTCCAAGTCTCTTCCCCGTGGCATTGATATTGTCTTTTTATTCCACTGCGACCTCCACATCTCTTAAAAGTGGAATTGATATTGTCTTTTTTTTCCACTGCGACCTCCACCACTCTTCTAAGGGGCATTAATATTGTCTTTTTAATCCACTGCGACATCCACCACTCTATCAAGGGGCATTAAAACAGTTTTGATAAGCTACTGTGACCTCCACGTCTCTTCCAAGGGGCATTAAAACCATCTGGTTAAACCACTCTGAACTCCACAGCTCTACCAAGAGGCATTGATATTGTCTTTTTATTCGACTGTAACATCCACCACTCTTCCAAGGGGCATTAAAAACGTCTTGATAAGCTACTGTGACCTCCACGTCTCTTCCAAGTGGCATTAAAACCGTCAATTTAAACCACTCTGAACTCCACAGCTCTTGCAAGAGGCATTGATATTGTCTTTTTATTCCACTGTAACCTCCACCACTCTTCCAAGGGGCATTGATTTTGTCTTTTTAATCCACTGCGACCTCCATCTCTCTTCCAAGAAGCATTAAAACAATCTTGTTTAGCTACTGTGACCTCCACGTCTATTCCACGGTGCATTAAAACCTTCTGGTTAAACCACTGTGAACTCCACAGCTCTTCCAAGGGGCATTAATATTGTCTTTTTATTCCACTGTAACCTCTACCACCCTCCCCAGGGGCATTGATATTGTCTTTTTATTCCACTGCGACCTCCACCTATCTTCCAAGGGGCATTAAAACCATCTTGTTAAGCTACTGTGATCTCCAAGTCTCTTCCCCGTGGCATTGATATTGTCTTTTTATTCCACTGCGACCTCCACATCGCTTAAAAGTGGAATTGATATTGTCCTTTTTTTCCACTGCGACCTCCACCACTCTTCTAAGGGGCATTGATATTGTCTTTTTAATCCACTACGACATCCACCACTCTTTCAAGGGGCATTAAAACAGTTTTGATAAGCTACTGTGACCTCCACGTCTCTTCCAAGGGGCATTAGAACCATCTGGTTAAACCACTCTGAACTCCACAGCTCTACCAAGAGGCATTGATATTGTCTTTTTATTCGACTGTAACATCCACCACTCTTCCAAGGGGCATTAAAAACATCTTGATAAGCTACTGTGACCTCCACGTCTCTTCCAAGTGGCATTAAAACCATCAATTTAAACCACTCTGAACTCCACAGCTCTTGCAAGAGGCATTGATATTGTCTTTTTATTCCACTGTAACCTCCACCACTCTTCCAAGGGGCATTGATTTTGTCTTTTTAATCCACTGTGACCTCCATCACTATTCCAAGAAGCATTAAAACGGTCTTGTTAAGCTACTGTGACCTACATGTCTATTCCACGGTGCCTTAAAACCTTCTGGTCAAACCACTGTGAACTCCACAGCTCTTCCAAGGGTCATTAATATTGTTTTTTCTTCCACTGTAACCTCCACAACTCTTCCAAGGAGCATTGATATTGTCTTTTTATTTTACTGCAACCTCCATCACTCTTCCAAGGGGCATTAATATTGTCTTTTTATTTCACTGCGACCTCCACCACTCTTCCAAGGGTCATTGATATTGTCTTTTTATTCCACTGTAACCTCCACCACTCTTCCAAGGGGCATTGATATTGTCTTTTTATTCTACTGCGACATCCACATCTCTTCCAAGGGGCATTAAGACCATCTTGTTAGGCTACTGTGACCTCCAAGTCTCTTCCACGAGGCATTGATTTAGTCTTTTTATTCCACTGCGACCGCCACATCTCTTCCAAGGGGAATTGATATTGTCTTTTTATTCCACTGCGACCTCCACCTCTTTTCCAAGGGGCATTAAAACAGTATTCATAAGCTATTGTGACCTCCACGTCTCTTCTAAGGGGCATTAAACCGTCTGGTTTAACCACTCTGTACTCCACAGCTCTTCCAAGAGGCATTGATATTGTCTTTTTATTCGACTGTAACCTCCACCACTCTTCCAAGGGGCATTGATATTGTCTCGGTTTTCCACTGCGACCTCCACCACTCTTCCAAGGGGCTTTGATATTGTCTTTTTTATCCACTGCGACCTCCACCACTCTTCCAATGGGCATTAAAACCATCTTGTTTTGCTACTGTGACCTCCACGTCACTTCCACGGGGCATTGATTTTGTCTTTTTATTCCATTGCGACCTCCATTACTCTTCCAAGGGGCATTAAAACCGTCTTGTTAAGCTACTGTGACCTCCAAGTCTCTTCCATGGGGCATTAAAACCGTCTGGTTAAACCGCTCTGAGCTCCACAGCTCTTCCAAGGGGCATTGACAATGTCTTTTTATTCCATTGTAACCTTCTGTACTCTTCCAAGTGCACTGATATTGTCTTTTTATTCAACTGCAACCTCCACCAGTCTTCCAAGGGGCATTGATATTGTCTTTAATTTCCACTGTGACCTAAGCCACTCCTCCATTGGGATTTGATAGTCTTTTTAATCCACTGCGACCTCCACCACTATTCCAAGGGGCATTAAAAGCATCTTGTTAAGCTACTGTGACCTCCACCTCCCTTCCCCGGGGCATTTATATTGTCTTTTTATTCCACTGCGACCTCCACCACTCTACCAAGGGGCATTGATATTGTCTTTTTAATCCATTGCGACCTCCACCACTCTTCCAAGGGACATTGATATTGTCTTTTTATTCCACTGCGACAATTACCCCTCTTTCAAAGAACATTGATATTGTCTTTTTTTTCCACTGTAACCTCCACCACTCTTCCAAGGGGCATCGATACTGTCTTTTTAATCCACTGCGACCTCCACCACTCTTCGAAGGGGCATTAAAACTGTCTTGTTTAGCTACTGTGACCTCCACGTCTCTTCCAAGGGGCATTAAAACCGTCAATTTAAACCACTTTGAACTCCACAGCTCTTGCAAGAGGAATTGATATTGTCTTTTTATTCCACTGTAACCTCCACCACTCTTCCAAACGGCATTGATTTTGTCTTTTTATACCACTGTGACCTCCACCACTCTTCCAAGGGGCATTGATATTGTATTTTTAATCAACTGCGACCTCCAACTCTCTTCCAAGGGGCATTAAAACCATCTTGTGAAGCTATTGTGACCTCCACGTCCCTTCCACGGGGCATTGATATTGTCTTTTTAATGCAATGCGACCTCCACCACTCTTTCAAGGGGCATTGATATTGTCTTTTTAATCCACTGTGACCTCCACGTCTTTTCCAAGGGTCATTAAAACCGTCAATTTAAACCACTCTGAACTCCACAGTGTTATGCACACGCCCGGACTGACTGGCGTGTGCGGGTGTTGTGGTTCCAGTGGACCATGGACCGGAGAGTGCCTGGAGGGGCGTGACTAAGTATCTGGCCGATCCGACCAAGGTGGCACGACGGCATACGACGCCAGTGCACCAGGGAGAAACCGGGCAGAGGGACCAGGTGCTACTCCAGGTCAAACTCCGGACACGGGGGTTGACCCACACTGGGATTACTGGAACAGGCAGGTTAGGCTGGCACAGACTGGTGGATGTAAGCAAACACGGCAGGTATGCAGATGGGTGGATACAGGCGAGTATGCAGGCAGGGAGGTACTGGCCAAAAGGACGGGCTGGAGCACAGAGAGGTTAAGACCCAGTACAGACTGGGTCACAGAACCGCAGATGCGGTAGACAACCACAGCAGAGAGGGAACGCCCGAAGCGGTGGGCAAGAACAGAGCAGGACAGGACTGCCGGAGCAGCGGGCAGAAGCAGGGCAGGGCGGAAACCGCAGAAGCAGTAAGCAAGATAAGAGCAGAGCAGAAACCGCAAGAGCGGCAAGCAAGGCAAGAGCAGAGTGAAAACCGCAAGAGCGGCAAGCTAAGCAGGAGCAGAGCGGACACCGCAGAGAGGTAAACAAGGCAGGAGCAGAGCAGAAACCGCAAGAGCGGCAAGCTAAGCAGGAGCAGAGCGGACACCGCAGAGCGGTAAACAAGGCAGGAGATAGGACTCTGTTCACAAAGAACAGACGGAGAAGGAAAGGCAGAGCCAGAAGCACGCACAGTACTTACATAGAAGTAGCGAGCGTACACTAAATTCACAACAGAGGTACAGAGACGACGAGAAGGAATTTAGGAGCGGGTTCAGACTCTGCAGAAAGACGCAGAAAACAGACATAGAGGGAAAAGGGAGACAAGGTTAAAGTAGAAACGAGGCACAGACAACAGGGAACAGAGGAACGGGAACAGAGACAGCAAGGCAGGAACACAAACAGGGCTCTGTTCAGACGGGAACAGATACCGCAAGGCAGGAACACAAACAGGACTCTGTTCAGACGGGAACATATACCGCAAGGCAGGGACACAAACAGGACTCTGTTCAGACGGGAACAGATACCGCAAGGCAGAGACACAAACAGGACTCTGTTCAGACGGGAACAGATACCGCAAGGCACAGACAGGCAGATCTAGGAATACGGCCCCTAGAAGGCGAAAGAACAGGCAAGAAGCATGTTCACAAGAAGAGACCACAGTTCAGACACAGAACTGGAAAACAGGCAGGAAAACAGGATAGGACCTGGCATGTCAGAGACAAAACGCCAACTGACAAGAAACAATGCTCAGGCGCCATCTTGAGGAAGAAGGTGGTATAAATACTCAAAGATGGACAGCAATAGGCTGAAGGTGCAACAGGGGCGTGTCCGCAGCAGGTACAAGAAACAGGAAGTTCAGCGGGCGTCGCCCTATGCAGCCAAAACAGACAAACAGACAGCAAGGAGGGAAGCCAGAGAGACATTCTGGACTGGAGATCAAGTGCGCGCTCTTGCACAGTGGGAGATGGACCACCATGCAAGGACGCCGCCAGGTATGTTACACACAGCTCTTTCAAGGAACACTGGTATTGTCATTTTAATCCACTCTAACCTCCACCACTCTTCCAAGGGTCATTGACATTGTCTATTTATTCCACTGCGACCTCCAGCACTCTTCCACGGGGCATTTAGACCATCTTGTTAAGCTTCAGTGACCTCCACAACTCTTCGAATGGGCATTGATATTGTCTTTTTAATCTACTGCAACCTCCACCACTCTTCCAAGGGGCATTAAAACAGTTTTGTTAAGCTACTGTGACCTCCACATCTCTTCTAAGGGGCATTAAATCCATCTGTTAAACCACTCTGAACTCCACAGCTCTTCCAATCGGCATTGATATTGTCTTTTTATTCCAATGTAACCTCCACCACTCTTCCAAAGGGCATTGACTCTGTCTTTTTATTCCACTGCGACCTCCACCACTCTTCCAGTGGGCATTGTTATTGTCTTTTTAATCCCCTGTAACCTCCACCACTCTTCCAAGGGGCATGAAAACCGTCTTGTTAAGCTACTGTGACCTCCACGTCCCTTCCACGAGGCATTGATATTGTCTTTTTCTTCCACTGCGACCTCCATCACTCTTCCAAGGGGCATTGATATTGTCTTTTTAATCCACTGCGAACACCACCACTCTTCCAAGGGGTATTAAAACCATCTTGTTATGCTACTGTGACGTCGACTTCTCTTCCAAGGGGCATTAAAACCGTCTGGTTAAACCACTCTGAACTCCACAGCTCTTCCAAGGGGCATTTGTATTGTCTTTTTATTCCACTCTAACCTCCACCACTCTTCCAAGGGGCATTGACATTGTCTTTTTATTCCACTGCGACCTCCACCACTCTTCCAAGGGCCATTAAAATCATATTGTTAAGCTACAGTGACCTCCACAACTCTTCCACGGGGCATTGATATTGTTTTTTTGTTCCACTTTAACCTCCACCAATCTTCCAAGGGGCATTGATATTGTTTTTTTATTCCATTGCGACCTCCACCACTCTTCCAAGGGGCATTAAAACCGTCTTGTTAAGTTACTGTGACCTCCACGTCTCTTCCAAGGAGCGTTAAAACTGTCTGATTATACCATTCTGAACTCCACAGCTCTTCCAAGGGGCATTATTATTGTCTTTTTATACCACTGTAACCTCCACAACTCTTCCAAGGGGCATTGATATTGTCTTTTTATTCCACTGCGACCTCCACCAGACCTCCAACAGGCATTAAAACCGTCTGGTTAAGCTACTTTGACCTCCACATCTCTTCCACGGGGCATTGAAATTGTCTTTTATTCCACTATAACCTCCACTACTCGTCCAAGGGGCATTGATATTGTCTTTTTATTCCACTGCGACCTCCACCACTCTTCCAAGGGGCATTGATAATGTCTTTTTATTCCACTGCAACCTCCACCACTCTTCCAAGGCTCATTGATATTGTCTTTTTATTCCACAGTAACCTTCATCACTCTTCCAAGGGGCATTGATATTGTCTTTTTATTCAACTGTAACCTCCACCACTCTTCCAAGGGGCATTGATATTGTCTTTTTATTCCACTGCGACCTCCACCACTCTTCCAAGGGGCATTCAAATTGTCTTTTTAATCCACTGCGACCTCCACCACTCTTCCAAGGGGCATTAAGACCGTCTTGCTAAGCTACTGTCACCTCCGCGTCCTTACCAAGGGGCATTAAAACCGTCAATTTAAACCACTCTGAACTCCACAGCTCTTGCATGGGGTTTTGATATTGTCTTTTTATTCCAATGTAACCTCCAGCACTCCTCGAAGGGGCATTGATATTATCTTTTTATTCCACTGCAACTTCCACCTCTCTTCCAAGGGGCATTAAAACCGTCTTGTTAAGCTACTGTGACCTCCACGTCTCTTTCACGGGGCATTGATATTGTCTTTTTATTCCACTGTAACCTCCACCACTCTTACAAGGGGCATTGATATTGTCTTTTTATTTCACTGGGACCTTCACAACTCTTCCAAGTGGCATTGATATTGTATCTTTAATCCACTGCGACCTCCACCTCTCTTCCAAGGGGAATTAAAACAGTTTTGATAAGCTACTGTGACCTCAACGTCTCTTCCAAGGGGAATTAAAACCGTCTGGTTAAACCAAACTGAACTCCACAGGTCTTCCAAGAGGCATTGATATTGTCTTTTTATTCCACTGTAACCTCCACCACTCTTCCAAGGGGCATTGATATTGTCTTTTTATTTTACAGCGACCTCCACTACTCTTCCAAGGGGCATTAATATTGTCTTTTTATTCCACTGCGACCTCCAACTCTCTTCCAAGGGGCATTAAAACCATGTTCTTACGCTACTGTGACCTCCAAGTCTCTTCCAAGGGGCATTAAACCGTCTGGTTAAACCACTCTGTACTCCACAGCTCTTCCAAGAGGCATTGATATTGTCTTTTTATTCGACTGTAACCTCCACCACTCTTCCAAGGGGCATTGATATTGTCTGTTTTCCACTGCGACCTCCACCACTCTTCCAATGTTCTTTGATATTGTCTTTTTTATCCACTGCGACCTCCACCACTCTTCCAATGGGCATTAAAACCGTCTTGTTATGCTACTGTCACCTCTATGTCCCGTCCACGGGGCATTGATATTGTCTTTTTATTCCATTGCGACCTCCACCACTCTTCCAAGGGGCATTAAATCGGTCTTGTTAAGCTAATGTGACCTCCAAGTCTTTTCCAAGGTGCATTAAAACCGTCTGGTTAAACCGCTCTGAGCTCCACAGCTCTTCCAAGGAACTTTGACAATGTCTTTTTATTCCACTGTAACCTCCACCACTCTTCCAAGGGGCATTGATTTTGTCTTTTTAATCCTCTACGACCTCCATCACTCTTCCAAGAAGCATTAAAACTGTCTTGTTTAGCTACTGTGACCTCCACGTCTATTCCACGGTGCCTTAAAAACTTCTGGTCAAACCATTGTGAACTCCACAGCTCTTCCAAGGGGCTTTGATATTGTCTTTTTATTCCATTGCGACCGCCACCACTCTTCTAATGGACATTTATATTGTCTTTTTAATCAACTGCGACCTCCACCATTCTTCCAAGGGCCATTAAAACCGTGTTGTTAAGCTACTTTGACCTCCACGTCAATTCCACGGGGCATTGATATTGCCTTTTTATTCCACTGCATCCTCCACCACTCTTCCAAGGGGCATTAATATTGTCTTTTTAATCAACTGTGACCTTCACCACTCTTCCTAGGGGCATTAAAACCATCTTGTTAAGCTCCTGTGACTTCCACGTCTCTTCCACATGGAATTGATATCGTCTTTTTTTTCCACTGTAACCTCCACCACTCTTCCAAGGGGCATTGATATTGTCATTTTATTCCACTGCGACCTCGTCCACTCTTCCTCGGGGCATTGATATTGTCTTTTTAATCCACTGCGACCTCCACCACTTTTCCATGTGGCATTAAAACCGTCTTAGTAAGCTACTGTGACCTCCACTTCTCTTCCAAGGGGCATTAAAGCCCTCAATTTAAACCACTCTGAACTCCACAGCTCTTGCAAGAGGCATTGATATTGTCTTTTTATTCCATTGTAATCTCCAGCACTCTTCCAAGGGGCAGTGATTTTGTCTTTTTAAACCACTGCGACCTTCACCACTCTTCCAAGGGGCATTAAAACAGTCTTGATAAGCTACTGTGACCTTTACGTCTCTTACAAGGGGCAATAAAACCGTGTGGTTAAACCATTCTGTACTCCACAGGTCTTCCAAGGAGCACTGATATTGTCTTATTATTCGACTGTAACCTCCACCACTCTTCCAATGGGCATTGATATTGACTTTTTATTCCACTGCAACCTCCACCACTCTTCCAAGTGGCATTGATATTGTCTTTTTAATCAACTGCGACCTCCACCTCTCTACCAAAGGGATTAAAACTGTCTTGTTAAGCTACTGTGACCTCCACGTCCCTTCCACGGGGCATTGATATTGTCTTTTTATTCCACTGCGACCTCCCCCACTCTTCCAATGGGCATTGATATTGTCTTTTTAATCCACTGCGACCTCCACGTCTCTTCCAAGGGGCATTGAAAACGTGAATTTAAACCACTCTGAACTCCACAGCTCTTAAAAGGGGCATTTGTATTGTCTTTCTATTTCCCTCTAACCTCCACCACTCTTCCAAGGGGCATTGACATTGTCTTTTTATTCCACTGCGACCTCCACCACTCTTCCAAGCGGCATTAAGACCATCTTGTTAAGCTACAGTGACCTCCACAACTCTTCCAAGGGGCATTGATATTGTCTTTTATTCCACTGTAACCTCCACCACTCTTCCAAAGGGCATTGATATTGTCTTTTTATTCCACTGCGACTTCAACCTATCTTCTAAGGGGCATTGATATTGTCTTTTTAATCCACTGCGATCTCCACCACTCTTCCAAGGGGCATTAAAACCGTCTTGTTATGCTACTGTGACGTCGACTTCTCTTCCAAGGGGCATTAAAACCGTCTGGTTAAACCACTCTGAACTCCACAGCTCTTCCAAGGGGCATTAAAACCGTCTTGTTAACCTGCTGTGACCTCCACATCTCTTCCATGGGGCATTAAAACCGTCAATTTAAACCACTTTAAACTCCACAGCTCTTGCAAGAGGCATTGATATTGTATTTTTATTCCACTGTAACCTCCACCACTCTTCCAAGGGGCATTGATTTTGTCTTTTTAATCCTCTACGACCTCCATCACTCTTCCAAGAAGCATTAAAACTGTCTTGTTTAGCTACTGTGACCTCCACGTCCCTTCCACGGGGCATTGATATTGTCTTTTTATTCCACTGCGACCTCCACCACTCTTCCAATGGGCATTGATATTGTCTTTTTAATCCACTGCGACCTCCACGTCTCTTCCAAGGGGCATTGAAACCGTGAATTTAAACCACTCTGAACTCCACAGCTCTTCCAAGGGGCATTTGTATTGTTTTTTTATTTCCCTCTAACCTCCACCACTCTTCCAAGGGGCATTGACATTGTCTTTTTATTCCACTGCGACCTCCACCACTCTTCCAAGCGGCATTAAGACCATCTTGTTAAGCTACAGTGACCTCCACAACTCTTCCAAGGGGCATTGATATTGTCTTTTATTCCACTGTAACCTCCACCACTCTTCCAAAGGGCATTGTTATTGTCTTTTTATTCCACTGCGACTTCAACCTATCTTCTAAGGGGCATTGATATTGTCTTTTTAATCCACTGCGATCTCCACCACTCTTCCAAGGGGCATTAAAACCGTCTTATTAAGTTACTGTGACGTCCATGTCTATTCCACGGGGCACTGATATTGTCATTTTATTCCACTGAAACCTCCACCACTCTTCCAAGGGGCATTGATATTGTCTTTTTATTCCACTGCGACTTCAACCTATCTTCTAAGGGGCATTGATATTGTCTTTTTAACCCTCTCCGACCTCCACCACTCTTCCATGGGGCATTAAAACAGTCTTGTTAAGCTACTGTGACCTCCACGTCTCTTCCAAGGGGCATTAAAACCGTCTGGTTAAACCACTCTGAGCTGCACAGCTCTTCCGAGGAGCATTGATATTGTCTTTTTATTCCACTGTAACCTCCACCACTCTTCCAAGAGGCATTGATTTTGTCTTTTTATTCCAGTGCGACCTTCACTACTCTGCCAAGGGGCATTGATATTGTCTTTTTAATCCACTGCGACCTCCACCACTCTTAAAAGGGGCATTAAAACCGTCTTGTTAAGCTACTGCGACGTCGAAGTCTCTTCCAAGGGCATTAAAACCATCTGGTTAAACCACTCTGAATTCCACAGCTCTTCCAAGGGGCATTTGTATTGTCTTTTTATTTCCCTCTAACCTCCACCACTCTTCCAAGGGGCATTGACATTGTCTTTTTATTCCACTGCAACCTCCACCAGTCTTCCAAGCGGCATTAAGACCATCTTGTTAAGCTACAGTGACCTCCACAACTCTTCCACGGGGCATTGATATTGTCTTTTATTCCACTGTAACCTCCACCACTCTTCCAAAGGGCATTGATATTGTCTTTTTATTCCACTGCGACTTCAACCAATCTTCTAAGGGGCATTGATATTGTCTTTTTAATCCACTGCGATCTCCACCACTCTTCCAAGGGGCATTAAAACCGTCTTATTAAGCTACTGTGACGTCCATGTCTATTCCACGGGGCACTGATATTGTCATTTTATTCCACTGTAACCTCCACCACTCTTCCAAGGGGCATTGATATTGTCTTTTTATTCCACTGCGACTTCAACCTATCTTCTAAGGGGCATTGATATTGTCTTTTTAATCCTCTCCGACCTCCACCACTCTTCCATGGGGCATTAAAACAGTCTTGTTAAGCTACTATGACCTCCACGTCTCTTCCAAGGGGCATTAAAACCGTCTGGTTAAACCACTCTGAATTCCACAGCTCTTCCGAGGAGCATTGATATTGCCTTTTTATTCCACTGTAACCTCCACCACTCTTCCAAGGGGCATTGATTTTGTCTTTTTATTCCACTGCGACCTTCACCACTCTGCCAAGGGGCATTGATATTGTCTTTTTAATCCACTGCGACCTCTACCACTCTTCCAAGGGGCATTAAAACCGTCTTGTTAAGCTACTGTGACGTCGAAGTCTCTTCCAAGGGCATTAAAACCATCTGGTTAAACCACTCTGAACTCCACAGCTCTTCCAAGGGGCATTTGCATTGTCTTTTTATTCCACTCTAACCTCCAGCACTCTTCCAAGGGGCATTGACATTGTCTTTTTATTCCACTGCGACCTCCACCTCTCTTCCAAGCGGCATTATGACCATCTTGTTGAGCTACAGTGACTTCCACAACTCTTCCACGGGGCATTGATATTGTCTTTTATTCCACTGTAACCTCCACCACTCTTCCAAAGAGCATTGATTTTGTCTTTTTAATCCACTGCGACCTCCACCACTCTTCCAAGGGGCATTAAAACGGTCTTGTTAAGCTACTGTGACCTCCACGTGTCTTCGAAGGGGCATTATTATTGTCTTTTTATTCAATTGTAACCTCCACCAATCTTCCAAGGGGCATTTATATTGTTTTTTTACTCCACTGCGACCTCCACCACTCCTCCAAGGGGCATTAATATTGTCTTTTTAATCCACTGCGACCTCCACCACTCTACCAGGGGACAATAAAGCCGTCTTGATAAGTTACTGTGACCACAACGTCTCTTCCAAGGGGCATTAAAACCGTCTGGTTATTCCACTCTGAACTCCGCAGCTCTTCTAAGGGGCATTATTATTGTTTTTTTATTCCACTGCGACCTTCACCATTAAAACCATCTTGTCAAGCTACTGTGACCTCCACGTCTCTTCCACGGGGCATTGGTATTGTCTTTTAATTCCACTGTAACATCCACCACTCGTTCAAGGGGCATTAAAACCGTGTTGTTAAGCTACTTTGACCTCCACGTCAATTCGACGGGGCAATAAAACCGTCAATTTAAACCACTCTGAACTCCACAGCTCTTGCAAGGGGCATTGATATTGTCTTTTTATTCCAATGCACCCTCCAGCACTCTTCCAAGGGGCATTGATATTGTCTTTTTATTCCACTGCAACTTCCATCTCTCTTCCAAGGGGCATTAAAGTCGTCTTGTTAAGCTACTGTGACCTCCACGTCTCTTTCACGGGGCATTGATACTGTCTTTTTATTCCACTGTAACCTCCACCACTCTTCCAAGGAGCATTGATATTGTCTTTTTATTCCACTGGGACCTTCACCACTCTTCCAAGTGGCATTGATATTGTCTTTCTAATCCACTGCGACCTCCACCACTCTTCCAAGGGGCATTAAAACCGTCTTGTTAAGCTACTGTGACCTCCACGTCTCTTCCAAGGGGCACTAAAACCGTTTGGTTAAACCACTCTGTACTCCACAGCTCTTCCAAGGGGCATTGATATTGTCTTTTTATTTCACTGTAACTTCCACCACTCTTTCAAGGCGCATTGATATAGTATTTTTATTCCACTGTGACTACCACCACTCTTCCAAGGGGCATTAAAACCATCTTGCTAAGCTACTGTGACCTCCAAGTCTCTCCCAAGCGGCATTAAAACCGTCTGGTTAAACCGCTCTGAGCTCCACAGCTCTTCCAAGGGGCATTGACAATGTCTTTTTATTCCATTGTAACCATCTGCACTCTTCCAAGGGCATTGATATTGTCTTCTTATTCCTCTGCGACGTCCACGACTCTTCCAAGGGGCCTTAAAACCGTATTGTTAAGCTACTGTGACCTCCAAGTTTCTTACACAGGTCATTGATATTGTCTCTTTATTCCAATGAAACCTCCACCACTCTTCCAAGAAGCATTGAAACCGTCTTGTTAATCTACTGTGACATCCACGTCTATTCCACGGTGCAATAAAACTTTCTGGCTAAACCACTGTGAACTCCACAGCTCTTCCAAGGTGCATTCATATTGTCTTTTTATTCCACTGTGACCTCCACCACTCTTCCAAGAGGCATTGATATTGTCTTTTTATTCCACTGTAACCTCCACCATTCTTCCAAGGGACATTGATATTGTCTTTTTATTCCACTGTAACCCCCACCACTTTTCCAAGGGGCATTGATATTGTCTTTTTATTCCACTGTAACCTCCACCTTTCTTCCAAGGGACATTGATATTGTCTTTTTATTCCACTGTAACCTCCACCACTTTTCCAAGGGGCATTGATATTGTCTTTTTATTCCACTGTAACCTCCACCTTTCTTCCAAGGGGCATTAAAACCATCTGGTTCAACCACTCTGAACTCCATAGCTCTTTCAAGAGGCATTGATATTGCCTTTTTATTTCACTGTAACCTCCACCACTCTTTCACGGGGCATTGATATTGTCTTTTTAATCCACTGTGACCTCCACCACTTTTCCAACGGGCATTAAAACCATCTTGTTAATCTACTGTGAGCTCCACGTCTCTTCCAAGGGGCAATAAAACCATCTGGTTGAACCACTCTGAATTGTACAGCTCTTCCAAGGGGCATTGGTATTGTATTTTTATTCCACTCTAACCTCCACCACTCTTCCAAGGGGCATTGACATTGTCTTTTTATTCCACTTAGACCTCCATCATTCTTCCAAGGTGCATTGATATTGTGTTTTTAATCCATTGCGACCTCCACCACTTTTCCAAGGGGCATTAAAAACGTCTCTTTAAGCTACTGTGACCTCCACGTCACTTCCAATGGGCATTAAAACCGTCTGGTTAAACCACTCTGAACTTCACAGCTCTTCCAAGGGGCATTAAAACTGTCTTGATAAGCTGCTGAAACCTCCATGTCTATTCCACGGGGCATTGATATTGTCTTTTTATTCCAATGTAACCTCCACCACTCTTCTAAGGGGCAGTGATATTGTCTTTTTAAACCACTGCGAACTCCACCACTCTTCCAAGAGGCATTAAAAACATCTTATTAAGCTACTATGACCTCCACGTCTCTTCCAAGGAGCATTAAAACCATCTGGTTAAACCACTCTGAATTCCACAGCTCATCAAAGGGGCATTGATATTGTCTTTTTATTCCACTGTAACCTCCACCACTTTTCCTATGGGAATTGATATTGTCTTTTTATTATTAATATTATTTTTATTATTATTATTATTTATTATTATAGCGCCATTTATTCCATGGCACTTTACATGTGATAGGGATATACATAACAAAAGCATTTACATAATCTTAACAAAACGAGTCAGCGACTGGTACATGAGGAGCGAGTACCCTGCCCGCGAGGGCTCACATTCTCGAAGGGATGGGTGAGGATACATTATATGAGGGTAGAGCTGGTCGTGCAGCGGTGGTTACTGCAGGTTGAAGGCTTGTCGGAAGAGGTGGGTCTTCATGTTTCTTTGGAAGTTTTCCACTGTCAGCGAGAGTCTGATGTGTTGGGGTAGAGAGTTCCAGAGTAGGGGGGATGCACGGGAGAAATCTTGTATACGATTGTGGGAGGAGGAGATAAGAGGGGAGTAGAGAAGGAGTACTTGTGAGGATCGGAGGTTGTGTGCAGGTATGTACCGGGAGACTAGGTCACAGATGTATGGGGGAGACAGGTTGTGGATGGCTTTGTATGCCATGGTTAAAGTTTTGAACTGGATTCTCTGGGCAATGGGGAGCTAGTGAAGAGATTGAAAGAGAGGAGAGGCCGGGGAATAGCTAAGGGAAAGGTGAATTAGTCGAGCAGCAGAGTTTAGGATAGATTGGAGAGGCGCAAGAGTGTTGTAAGGGAGGCCACGGAGCAGGATGTTGCAGTAGTCGAGGCGGGATATGATGAGGGTATGCACTAGGGTTTTTGCAGAGTCTTTGCTGAGGAATGCACGGATCCGGGAGATGTTTTTGAGTTGGATACGGCAGGAAGTGGAAAGGGCTTGGATATGTGGCTTGAAGGAGAGATCAGAGTACAGGGTTACTTCAAGGCAGCGAGCTTGTGGGACTCGGGAGAGTGAACAGCCATTGACGTTGATGGCTAGGTCAGATGGGGGATGTGAATGAGAGGGTGGAAAGATGATGAACTCTGTTTTATCCATGTTGAGTTTTAGAAATCTGTCAGAGAAGAAGGATGACATGGCGGACAGACATTGTGGAATTTTGGTTAGTAGGGAGGAGATATTGGGTACAGATAGGAAGATCTGTGTGTCGTCAGCATAGAGGTGATACTGAAAACCGTGAGACTCTATGAGCTGTCCCAGGCCAAAGGTGTAGATGGAGAAGAGCAGAGGTCCTAGAACTGAACCTTGGGGGACACCGACAGATAGGGGGCGAGATGAGGAGGTGGTGCGTGAGTGAGAGACGCTGAATGTCCTGTCTGTTAAGTATGAGGAGATCCAAGATCGTGCCAAGTCCGTGATGCCAAGAGATGAGAGAATATGGAGTAAGAGGGAATGGTCCACTGTGTCAAAGGCAGATGACAGGTCCAGAAGGAGGAGGATGGAGTAGTGTCGCTTGGATTTGGCATTTAGTAGGTCGTTGGTGACTTTGGTCAGGGCAGTTTCAGTCGAGTGATGCGGTTGGAAGCCAGATTTCAGGCGGTCAAAGAGGGAGCAGGAGGAGAGGTGGGAGGACAGTTCAAGGTGGACATGTTGTTCTAGTAGTTTTGAGGCAAAGGGGAGGAGTGATATGGGGCGGTAGCTAGTCAGAGAGTAAGGGTCAAGGGAGGGCTTTTTGAGGATGGGTGTGATTGCGGCATGTTTGAAACATGCGGGGAAGACACCGGTTGTTAGTGACAGATTGAAGAGTTGGGTTAGGGTTGGGATGAAGACTGTGGTAAGGTTAGTGATGAGGTGGGATGGGATTGGGTCCAGTTCGCAGGTGGTGAGGTGTGATTTGGAGAGCAAAGAGGAGACTTGACCTTCTGTAATGGTGGAGAAGTGGGGTTTGGAGGAGGAGGGTTGAATAGATATGAGGAGGGGTTGTGTGGACTTTAGGCAAAAGTTTTGTCTGATGGTGTCAATCTTCTGTTTGAAGAATGAGGCAAAGTCCTCGGCTGAGATGAGAGATGAGGGAGGAGGTGCTGGGGGACGAAGGAGAGAGTTGAAAGTGTTAAATAGCTGTTTAGGGTTGTGAGATAGGGAGGATATGAGAGATGAGAAGTAGGTTTGTTTTGCTGTAGTGAGTGCGGACTTGAAATTAGTGAGGGATTGATTGAATGCGATGAAGTGCTCGATGGAGTGAGACCTTTTCCATCTCCGCTCTGCAACCCTGGAGGCCCGGCGCAGTTCTTTAGTAAGTTTAGTGTGCCAGGGTTGCCTGTTGAATGTGCGAGATGTGGTGTGTGTGAGAGGGGCGATTGAGTATAGAGCTGCAGCTATTGTGGTGTTATATAAAGCAGCAGCAACGTCTGCATCGTGTAAGGAATTTATGTCTGTAAGAGGGAGGAGGGATTCAGAGAGTGAGTGTAAGTCAAGGTGTTTGAGATTTCTGTGAGGGTATGCAAGTTTGTAGAGTGGGGATTGTTGCCCGGGGAGGAGAGAGAAGAGAATGTAAGTAGGCTGTGATCAGAGAGAGGGAGAGGTGAGTTAGAGAGGTTAGATAGGGAACAGAGGCGGGTGAAGACGAGGTCCAGTGTGTGGCCATCTTTCTGGGTGGGTGTGGAAGACCATTGAGTGAGTCCGAAGGAGGAAGTGAGAGATAGGAACTTAGAGACAGACGAGTGGGAAGTGTTAATGGGGATGTTGAAGTCACCCATTATGATAGTGGGGATGTCAGTGGAGAGGAAGTGAAGCAGCCAGGTGGTGAAGTGGTCTAAGAAGGTGGTGGCTTGCCCTGGGGTCGGTAAACGACGGCCAGTTGGAGGTTGGAGGGGGAATAGATGCACTCACAGTGCACCTCAAAAGAGGGGAGTGTAACGGATGGTGGCAGTGAGATTTGATTGAAAGCGCAGTGTTCTGATAGGAGAAAACCTACGCCTCCACCATGTTTGCCATTGGGGCGGGGGGTGTGGGAAAGGTGGAATCCGCCATATGAAAGTGCAGCTGGGGAGGATGTCAGAGGGGGTGAGCCAGGTTTCAGTGATGGCGAGGAAGGAAAGTTTGTTTGTGATGAAAAGATCGTGGATGAAAGAAAGTTTGTTGCAGACAGAGCGAGCGTTCCATAGAGCTCCTGTTAGAGAAACTAAGGGAGTGGGGATTGGTTGGATGGGTATGAGGTTAGAAGGGTTGTGACAGTTTGTGGAAGGTCGTGGATAGGAGGAAGAAGTAACTGTGGAGATATGGCGAGGAGGACCAGTATTTGGAGAGATATCTTCAGCAGTGAGGAGGAGCAGAGAAAGTATTAGCAGGTGGGAGCAAGAGAGAGCATGAGGTGAATGTCTGTGTTTGGAGATCCAGGATTGAATGTTTAGGAATAATTTGGAGGAGGAGGTGATATGAATCCCGAGGATGGAGGGGGAGATGAAGAGTTTCTTGCTAGGTGTACGGATTTGAGGGGTTAGTAGAAAGTCGAGCACTATAGAGGAAAAAGTGAGAGCTAACAGAAACATAGTTAAAAGAGACTAAGTGGTCAAAGTGTTGGTTACCTGACTCCTGCCCTGACTAACTGTCTCTGAAATAACTGCCACTTTTCTCAGAAGCCACTTTGCACAAGAAGACGCGTGCACCCATTACAGAGCTTCTAAATATATAGGGCACATTAAACTATCAGTTGAAGGGCATTGTGGGAGCTGCATATGGCTAAATTAGCAGCGGGTCGTTACATAAGGAGATGGCTGGGTGATCAAACACAGAGCTAGGACTCTAGTCTCTGCAGTTTAGCACCTCTAAAAATCAGATAAGATCTATAGTGGGGAAGGGACAGACATATGTGGGTATTGAATGGAGTGGGAAAGATAAAGCAGAGAAGTTATGCAGAGCATGTACCAGTGAGGTGAATCAGCAAAGCAGAGCATTAGATTACAGCAGACACAGCAAGCAGAGAAGTTATGCAGAGCATGTACCAGTGAGGTTATTCCACTGCGACCTCCACCACTCTTCCAAGGGGCATTGATATTGTCTTTTTACTCCAATGCGACCTCCGCCACTCTTCCAAAGGGCATTCATATTGTCTTTTATTCCACTGTAACCTCTACCACTGTTTTAAGGGGCATTAAAACCATCTTGTTAAGCTACTGTCACCTCCACGTCTCTTCCACAGGGCATTGTTATTGTCTTTTTATTCCACTGCCACCTCCACCACTCTGCCAAGTGGCATTAAAACCGTCTTGTTAAGCTACTGTAATGTCCACGTCTCTTCCACGGGGCATTGATATTGTCTTTTTATTCCACTGTAACCTCCACCACCCTTCCAAGATGCATTGATATTGTCTTTTTATTCCACTGCAACCTCCACCACTCTTTCAAGGGTCATTGATATTGTCTTTTTATTCCACTGCGACCTCCACCACTCTTCCAAGGTTCATTGATATTGTATTTTTAATCCACTGCGACCTCCTCCACTCTTCCAAGGGGCATTAAAACCGTCTTGTTAAGCTACTGTGACCTCCACGTCTCTTCCAAGGGGCACTAAAACCGTTTAGTTAAACAACTCTGTACTCCACAGCTCTTCCAAGGGGCATTGATATTGTCTTTTTATTTCACTGTAACTTCCACCACTTTTTCAAGGGGCATTGATATTGTACTTTTATTCCACTGTGACCTCCACCACTCTTCCAAGGGGCATTAAAACCGTCTTGTTAAGCTACTGTGACCTCCAAGTCTCTTCCAAGGGGCATTAAAACCGTCTGGTTAGACCGCTCTGAGCTCCACAGCTCTTCCAATGGGCATTGACAATGTCTTTCATTCAATTGTTACCTTCTGCACTCTTCCAAGTCCATTGAAATTGTCTTTTTATTCCTCTGCGACGTCCACAACTCTTCCATGGGGCATTAAAACCGTATTGTTAAGCTACTGTGACCAGCAAGTTTCTTACACAGGGCATTGATATTGTCTTTTTATTCCACTGTAACCTCCACCACTCTTCGAAGGGGCATTGATATTGTCTTTTTCATCCACTGCGACCTCCATCACTCTTCCAAGAAGCATTGCAACCATCTTGTTAAGGTACTGTGACCTCCACGTCTATTCCACGGTGCATTAAAACTTTCTGGTTAAACCACTGTTAACTCCACAGCTCTTCCAAGGGGCATTGATATTGTCTTTTTATTCCACTCTAACCTCCACCACTCTTCCAAGGGGCATTGATATTGGCTTTTTATTTTACTGTGAACTCCACCACTCTTCCAAGGGGCATTAATATTGTCTTTTTATTCCACTGTGACCTCCACGTGTCTTACAAGGGGCATTGATATTGTCTTTTTATTTAATTGGAACCTCCACCACTATTCCAAGGGGCATTGATATTGTCTTTTTATTCCACTGTAACCTCGACCATTCTTCCAAGGGACATTGATATTGTCTTTTCATTCCACTGTAACCTCCACCACTCTTCCAAGGGGCATTGATATTGTCTTTTTATTCCACTCTAACCTCCAACACTCTTCCAAAAGGCATTGATATTGTCTTTTTAATCCACTGCGACCTCTACCACTCCTCCAAGGGGCTTTAAAACAGTCTTGACAAGCTTCTGTGACCTCCACGTCTCTTCCAAGGGGCATTAAAACCGCATGCTTAAACCACTCTGAACTCCACAGCTCTTCCAAGATGCATTGATATTGTCTTTTTATTCAACTGTAACCTCCACCACTCTTCCAAGGGGCATTGATATTGTATTTTTTTTCCACTGTGAGCTCCACCACTCTTCCAAGGGGATTTGATAGTCTTTTTAATCCACTGCGACCTCCACCACTCTTCCAAGGGGCAATAAAACCGTCTTGATAAGCTACTGTGACCTCCACGTCCCTTCCACGGGGCATTGATATTGTCTTTTTATTCCACTGCGACCTCCACCATTCTTCCAAGGGGCATTGATATTGTCTTTTTAATCCACTGTGACCTCCACCACTCTTCCAAGGGACATTGATATTGTCTTTTTAATCCACTGCGACCTTCACCCCTCTTCCAAGGAACTTTGATATTGTCTTTTTTTTCCACTGTAACCTCCACAAACTGTTCTAAGGGGCATGTATATTTTCTTTGTATTCCACTGCGACCTCCACCACTCTTCCAAGGGGCAACGATAATGTCTTTTTAATCTACTGTGACCTCCACCCCTCTTCCAAGGGGCATTAAAACCATCGTGTTAAGCTACTGTGACCTCCACGTCTCTTCCAAGGGGCATTAAAACCGTCAATTTAAACCACTCTGAACTCCACAGCTCTTGCAAGAGGCATTGATATTGACTTTTTATTACACTCTAACCTCCACCACTCTTCCAAGGGGCATTGATTTTGTCTTTCTAATCCACTGCGACCTCCATCACACTTCCAAGAAGCAATAAAACAGTCTTGTTTAGCTACTGTGACCTGCACGTCTATTCCACGGTGCCTTAAACCTTCTGGTTAAACCACTGTGAACTCCACAGCTCTTCCAAGTTGCATTGATATTGTCTTATTTTTCCACTGTAACCTCCACCACTCTTCCAAGGGGCATAGATATAGTCTTTTTATTTTACTTCGATCTCCACCACTCTTCCAAGGGGCATTAATATTGTCTTTTTATTCCACTGCGACCTCCACCACTCTTCTAAGGGTCATTGATATTGTCTTTTTATTCCACTGTAACCTCCATCACTCTTCCAAGGGGCATTGATATTGTCTTTTTATTCCACTTCGACCTCCACCACTCTTCCAAGGGCCATTCATATTGTCTTTTTAATCCACTGCGACCTCCACCACTCTTCCAAGGGACATAAAAACCATCTTGTTAAGCTACTGTCACCTCCACGTCCCTTACAAGGGGCATTAAATCCGTCAATTTAAACCACTCTGAGCTCCACAGCTCTTGCAAGGGGCATTGATATTGTCTTTTCATTCCACTGTAACCTCCACCACTCTTCCAAGGGGCATTGATATTGTCTTTTAATCCACTGCGACCTCTAACACTCCTCCAAGGGGCTTTAAAACAGTCTTGATAAGCTTCTGTGACCTCCATGTCTCTTCCAAGGGGCATTAAAACCGCATGGTTAAACCACTCTGAACTCCACAGCTCTTCTAAGATGCATTGATATTGTCTTTTTATTCAACTGTAACCTCCACCACTCTTCCAAGGGGCATTGATATTGTCTTTTTTTTCCACTGCGAGCTCCACCACTCTTCCAAGGGAATTTGATAGTCTTTTTAATCCTCTGCGACCTCCACCACTCTTCCAAGGGTCATTGATATTGTCTTTTTATTCCACTGTAACCTCCATCACTCTTCCAAGGGGCATTGATATTGTCTTTTTATTCCCCTGCGACCTCCACCTCTCTTCCAAGGGGAATTAAAACCATCTTGTTAAGCTACTGTGACCTCCAAGTCTTTTCCACGAGGCATTGATATTGTCTTTTTATTCCACTGCGACCTCCACATCTCTTCCAAGTGGAATTGATATTGTATTTTTATTCCACTGCGACCTCCACCACTCTTCTAAGGGGCATTGATATTGTCTTTTTAATCCACTGCGACCTCCACCACTCTTCCAAGGGGCATTAAAACAGTTTTGATAAGCTACTGTGACCTCCACATCTCTTCCAAGGGGCATTAAAACCGTCTGGTTAAACCACTCTGAACTCTACAGCTCTTCCAAGAGGCATTGATATTGTCTTTTTATTCGACTGTAACCTCCACCACTCTTCCAAGGGGCATTAAAACCGTCTTGTTCAGCTACTGTGACCTCCACGTCTCTTCCAAGGGGCATTAAAACTGTCAATTTAAACTACTCTGAACTCCACAGCTCTTGCAAGAGTCATTGATATTGTCTTTTTATTCCACTGTAACCTCCACCACTCTTCCAAGGGGCATTGATTTTGTCTTTTTAATCCACTGCGACCTCCATCACTCTTCCAAGAAGCATTAAAACCGTCTTGTTTAGCTACTGTGACCTCCACGTCTATTCCACGGTGCCTTAAAACCTTCTGCTTAAACCACTGTGAACTCCACAGCTCTTCCAAGGAACATTGATATTGTCTTTTTTTCCACTGTAACATCCACGACTCTTCCAAGGGGCATTGATATTGTCTTTTTATTTTACTGCGACCTCCACCACTCTACCAAGGGGCATTAATATTGTCTTTTTATTCCACTACGACCTCCACCACTCTTCCAAGGGGCATTAAAACAGTCTTGGTAAGCTACTGTGACCTCCACTTCTCTTCCAAGGGGCATTAAACCATCTGGCTAAACCACTCTGTACTCCACAGCTCTAATATTGTCTCTGTTTTCCCCTGCCACCTCCACCACTCTTCCAAGGGGCTTTGATATTGTCTTTTTTATCCACTGCGACCTCCACCACTCTTCCAATGGGCATTAAAACCGTCTTGTTATGCTACTGTGACCTCCACGTCCCTTCCACGGGGCATTGATGTTGTCTTTTTATTCCATTGCAACCTCCACCACTCTTCCAAGGGGCATTAAAACTGTCTTGTTAAGCCACTGTGACCTCCAAGTCTCTTCCAAGGGGCATTAAAACCGTCTGGTTAAACCGCTCTTAGCTCCACAGCTCTTCCAAGGGGCATTGATATTGTCTTTTTAATCCCCTCTAACCTCCACCACTCTTCCAAGGGGCATTGATATTGTCTTTTTATTTTACTGTCACCTCCACCACTCTTCCAAGGGACATTGATATTGTCTTTTTAATCCACTGCGACCTTCACCCCTCTTCCAAGGAACTTTGATATTGTCTTTTTTTTCCACTGTAACCTCCACAAACTGTTCTAAGGGGCATGTATATTTTCTTTGTATTCCACTGCGACCTCCACCACTCTTCCAAGGGGCAACGATAATGTCTTTTTAATCTACTGTGACCTCCACCCCTCTTCCAAGGGGCATTAAAACCATCGTGTTAAGCTACTGTGACCTCCATGTCTCTTCCAAGGGGCATTAAAACCGTCAATTTAAACCACTCTGAACTCCACAGCTCTTGCAAGAGGCATTGATATTGTCTTTTTATTACACTCTAACCTCCACAACTCTTCCAAGGGGCTTTGATTTTGTCTTTCTAATCCACTGCGACCTCCATCACACTTCCAAGAAGCAATCTTGTTTAGCTACTGTGACCTGCACGTCTGTTCCACAGTGCCTTAAACCTTCTGGTTAGACCACTGTGACCTCCACCACTCTTCCAAGGGGCATTAATATTGTCTTTTTTATTCCACTGTGACCTCCACGTCTCTTCCAAGGGGCATTGATATTGTCCTTTTATTTAATTGGAACCTCCACCACTCTTCCAAGGGGCATTGATATTGTCTTTTTATTCCACCGTAAACTCCACCACTCTTCCAAGGGGCATTGATATTGTCTTTTTATTCCACTCTAACCTCCACCACTCTTCCAAGGGGCATTGATATTGTCTTTTTAATCCACTGCGACCTCCATCACTCTTCCTAGAAGCATTCCAACCGTCTTGTTAAGGTACTGTGACCTCCACGTCTATTCCACGGTGCATTAAAACTTTCTGGTTAAACCACTGTGAACTCCACAGCTCTTCCAAGGGGCATTGATATTGTCTTTTTATTCCACTCTAACCTCCTCCACTCTTCCAAGGGGCATTGATATTGTCTTTTATTTTACTGTGACCTCCACCACTCTTCCAAGGGGCATTAATATTGTCTTTTTATTCCACTGTGACCTCCACGTCTCTTCCAAGGGGCATTGATATTGTCTTTTTATTTAATTGGAACCTCCACCACTCTTCCAAGGGGCATTGATATTGTCTTTTTATTCCACTGCAACCTCCACCATTCCTCCAAGGGACATTGATATTGTCTTTTTATTCCACAGTAACCTCCACCACTCTTCCAAGGGGCATTGATATTGTCTTTTTATTCCACTCTAACCTCCACCACTCTTCCAAGGGGCATTGATATTGTCTTTTTAATCCACTGCGACCTCTACCACTCCTCCAAGGGGCTTTAAAACAGTCTTGATAATCTTCTGTGACCTCCACGTCTCTTCCAAGAGGCATTAAAACCGCATGGTTAAACCACTCTGAACTCCACAGCTCTTCCAAGATGTATTGATATTGTCTTTTTATTCAACTGTAACCTCCACCACTCTTCCAAAGGGCATTGATATTGTCTTTTTTTCCACTGCAAGCTCCACCACTCTTCCAAGGGTATTTGATAGTCTTTTTAATCCACTGCGATCTCCACCACTCTTCCAAGGGGCAATAAAACCGTCTTGTTAAGCTACTGTGACCTCCACGTCCCTTCCACGGGGCATTGATATTGTGTTTTTATTCCACTGCGACCTCCACCATTCTTCCAAGGGGCATTGATATTGTCTTTTTAATCCACTGCGACCTCCACCACTCTTCCAAGGGACATTGATATTATCTTTTTAATCCACTGTGACCTTCACCCCTCTTCCAAGGAAGATTGATATTGTCTTTTTTTTCCACTGTAACCTCCACAAACTCTTCTAAGGGGCACTGATATTTTCTTTTTATTCCACTGCGACCTCCACCACTCTTCCAAGGGGCAACGATAATGTCTTTTTAATCTACTGCGACCTTCACCACTCTTCCAAGGGGCATTAAAACCGTGTTGTTAAGTTACTGTGACCTCCACGTCTATTTGAAAAGGGGTATTAACACCGTCAATTTAAACCACTGTGAACTCCACAGCTCTTCCAAGGGGCATTGATATTGTCTTTTTTTCCACTGTAACCTCCACCACTCTTCCAATGGGCATTGATATTGTCTTTTTATTTTACTGCGACCTCCACCACTCTTCCAAGGGGCATTAATATTGTCTTTTTATTCCACTGCGACCTCCACCACTCTTCCAAGGGGCATTAAGACAGTCTTGATAAGCTACTGTGAACTCCACGTCTCTTCCAAGGGGCATTAAACCGTCTGGTTAAACCACTCTGTAATCCACAGCTCTTCCAAGAGGCATTGATATTGTCTTTTTATTCGACTGTAACCTCAACCACTCTTCCAAGGGGCACTAATATTGTCTCTGTTTTCCCCTGCGACCTCCACCACTCTTCCAAGGGGCTTTGATATTGTCTTTTTTATCCACTGCGACCTCCACCACTCTTCCAATGGGCATTAAAACCGTCTTGTTATTCTACTGTGACCTCCACGTCCCTTCCACGGGGCATTGATGTTGTCTTTTTATTCCATTGCGACCTCCACCACACTTACAAGGGGCATTAAAACTGTCTTGTTAAGCTACTGTGACCTCCAAGTCTCTTCTAAGGGGTATTAAAACCATCTGGTTTAACTGCTCTTAGCTCAACAGCTCTTCCAAGGGGCATTGATATTGTCTTTTTATTCCACTCTAACCTCCACCACTCTTCCAAGGGGCATTGATATTGTCTTTTTATTTTACTGTGACCTCCACCACTCTTCCAAGGGGCATTAATATTGTCTTTTTATTCCACTGTGACCTCCACGTCTCTTCCAAGGGACATTGATATTGTCTTTTCATTCCACTGTAACCTCCACCACTCTTCCAAGGGGCATTGATATTGTCTTTTTATTCCACTCTAACCTCCACCACTCTTCCAAGGGGCATTGATATTGTCTTTTTAATCCACTGCGACCTCCATCACTCTTCCAAGAAGCATTGCAACCGTCTTGTTAAGGTACTGTGACCTCCACGTCTATTCCACGGTGCATTAAAAATTTCTGGTTAAACCACTGTGAACTCCACAGCTCTTCCAAGGGGCATTGATATTGTCTTTTTATTCCACTCTAACCTCCAACACTCTTCCAAGGGGCATTGATATTGTCTTTTTATTTTACTGTGACCTCCACCACTCTTCCAAGGGGCATTAATATTGTCTTTTTATTCCACTGTAACCTCCACGTCTCTTCCAAGGGGCATTGATATTTTCTTTTTATTTAATTGGAACCTCCACCACTCTTCCAAGGGGCATTGATATTGTCTTTTTATTCCACTGCAACCTCCACCATTCTTCAGAGGGACATTGATATTGTCTTTTCATTCCACTGTAACCTCCACCACTCTTCCAAGGGGCATTGATATTGTCTTTTTATTCCACTCTAACCTCCACCACTCTTCCAAGGGGCATTGATATTGTCTTTTTATTCCACTCTAACCTCCAAAACTCTTCCAAGGGGCATTGATATTGTCTTTTTAATCCACTGCGACCTCCATCACTCTTCCAAGAAGCATTGCAACCGTCTTGTTAAGGTACTGTGACCTCCACGTCTATTCCACGGTGTATTAAAAATTTCTGGTTAAACCACTGTGAACTCCACAGCTCTTCCAAGGGGCATTGATATTGTCTTTTTATTCCACTCTAACCTCCACCACTCTTCCAAGGGGCATTGATATTGTCTTTTTATTTTACTGTGACCTCCACCACTCTTCCAAGGGGCATTAATATTGTCTTTTTATTCCACTGTGACCTCCACGTCTCTTCCAAGGGGCATTGATATTGTCTTTTTATTTAATTGGAACCTCCACCACTCTTCCAAGGGGCATTGATATTGTCTTTTTATTCCACTGCAACCTCCACCATTCTTCAGAGGGACATTGATATTGTCTTTTCATTCCACTGTAACCTCCACCACTCTTCCAAGGGGCATTGATATTGTCTTTTTATTCCACTCTAACCTCCACCACTCTTCCAAGGGGCATTGATATTGTCATTTTAATCCATTGCGACCTCTACCACTCCTCCAAGGGGCTTGAAAACAGTCTTGATAAGCTTCTGTGACCTCCACGTCTCTTCCAAGGGGCATTAAAACCGCATGGTTAAACCACTCTGAACTCCATAGCCCTTCCAAGATGTATTGATATTGTCTTTTTATTCAACTGTAACCTCCACCACTCTTCCAAAGGGCATTGATATTGTCTTTTTTTTCCACTGCAAGCTCCACCACTCTTCCAAGCGGATTTGATAGTCTTTTTAATCCACTGCGACCTCCAGCACTCTTCCAAGGGGCAATAAAACCGTCTTGTTAAGCTACTGTGACCTCCACGTCCCTTCCACGGGGCATTGATATTGTGTTTTTATTCCACTGCGACCTCCACCATTCTTCCAAGGGGCATTGATATTGTCTTTTTAATCCACTGCGACCTCCACCACTCTTCCAAGGGACATTGATACTGTCTTTTTAATCCACTGCGACCTTCACCCCTCTTCCAAGGAAGATTGATATTGTCTTTTTTTTCCACTGTAACCTCCATAAACTCTTCTAAGGGGCATTGATATTTTCTTTTTATTCCACTGCGACCTCCACCACTCTTCCAAGGGGCAACGATAATGTCTTTTTAATCTACTGCGACCTCCACCACTCTTCCAAGGGGCATTAAAACCGTGTGGTTAAGCTACTGTGACCTCCATGTCTCTTCCAAGGGGTATTAAAACAGTGAATTTAAACTGTTGTGAACTCCACAGCTCTTCCAAGGGGCATTGATATTGTTTTCTTTTCCACTGCTAACTCCACCACTCTTCCAAGGGGCATTAAGACAGTCTTGATAAGCTACTGTGACCTCCACGTCTCTTCCAAGGGGCATTAAACCGTCTGGTTAAACCACTCTGTACTCCACAGCTCTTCCAAGGTGCATTGATATTGTCTCTGTTTTCCCCTGCGACCTCCACCACTCTTCCAAGGGGCTTTGATATTGTCTTTTTTATCCACTGCGACCTCCACCACTCTTCCAATGGGCATTAAAACCGTCTTGTTATGCTACTGTGTCCTCCACGTCCCTTGCACAGGGCATTGATGTTGTCTTTTTATTCCATTGTGACCTCCACCACTCTTCCAAAGGGCATTAAAACCATCTTGTTAAGCTACTGTGACCTCCAAGTCTCTACCAAGGTGCATTAAAACCATCTGGTTAAACCGCTCTGAGCTCCACAGCTCTTCCAAGGGGCATTGACAATGTCTTTTTATTCCATTGTAACCTTCTGCACTCTTCCAAGTGCATTGATATTGTCTTTTTATTCCTCTGTGACATCCTCGACTCTTCCAAGAGGCATTAAAACCATCTTGTTAAGCTACTGTGACCTCCAAGTTTCTTACACAGGGCATTGATATTGTCTTTTTATTCCACTGTAACCTCCACAACTCTTCCAAGGGGGATTGATATTGTCTTTTTATTCCACTCTAACCTCCACCAATCTTCCAAGAGGCATGGATATTGTCTTTTTATTCCACTGCAACCTCCACCACTCTTCCAAGGGGTATTAAAACAGTGTTGTTAAGCTACTGTGACCTCCACGTCTATTCCAAGGGGCATTAAAACCGCATGGTTAAACCACTCTGAACGCCACAGCTCTTCCAAGATGTATTGATATTGTCTTTTTATTCAACTGTGTCCTCCACGTCTCTTCCAAGGGGCAATGATATTGTCTTTTTATTTAATTGGAACCTCCACCACTCTTTCAAGGGGCATTGATATTGCCTTTTTATTCCACTGTAACCTCCACCATTCTTCCAAGGGACATTAATATTGTCTTTTTATTCCACTCTAACCTCCACCACTCTTCCAAGGGGTATTGACATTGTCTTTTTATTCCACTGCGACCTCCACCACTCCTCCAAGCGGCATTAAGACCATCTTGTTAAGCTACAGTGACCTCCACAACTCTTCCACGGTTCATTGATATTGTCTTTTTATTCCACTGCGACCTTCACCACTCTTCCAAATGGCATTGATATTGTCTTCTTAATCCACTGCGACCTCCACCACTCTACCAAGGTCATTGATATTGTCTTTTTATTCCACTGCGACCTCCACCACTCTTCCAAGGGGCATTGATATTGTCTTTTTAATCAACTGCGACCTCCACCTCTCTTCCAAGGTGCATTAAAACCTTCTTGCGAAGCTACTGTGACCTCCACGTCCCTTCCACGGGGCATTGATATTGTCTTTTTATTCCACTGCGACCTCCACCACTCTTCCAAGGGGCATTGATATTGTCTTTTTAATCCACTGCGACCTACACCACTCCTCCAAGGGGTATTGATATTGTCTTTTTAATCCACTGTGACCTCCTCGTCTCTTCCAAGGGGCATTAAAACCCTCAATTTAAACCACTCTGAACTCCACAGCTCTTCCAAGGAGCACTGATATTGTCTATTTATTCCACTCTAACCTCCACCACTCTTCCAAGGGGTATTGACATAGTCTTTTTATTCCACTGCGACCTCCACCACTCTTCCAAGCGGCATTAAGACCATCTTGTTAAGCTACAGTGACCTCCACAACTCTTCCACGGGGCATTGATATTTTCTTTTATTCCTCTGGAACCTCCACCACTCTTCCAAGCGGCATTGATATTGTCTTTTTAATCCACTGCGACCTCCACCACTCTTCCAAAGGGCATTGATATTGTCTTTTTAATCCACTGCGACCTCCACCACTCTTCCAATGGCATTAAAACAGTCTTGTTAAGGTACTGTGACCGCCACGTCTCTTCCAAGGGGCTTTAAAACCGTGTGGTAAAACCACTCTGAATTCCACATCTCTTCCAAGGGGCATTGATCTTGTTTTTTTTTTCCACTGCAACCTCCAAAACTCTTCCACTCTTCCAAGGGGCATTGATTTTGTCTTTTCATTCTACTGCGACCTTAACCCTTCTTCCAATGGGCATTGATATTGTCTTTTTAATCCACTGCGACCTCCACCACTCTTCCAAGGGGCAATAAAACCGTCTTGTTAAGCTACTGTCACGTCAATGTCTATTCCACGGGGCATTGATATTGTCTTCTTATTCCACTGTAACCTCCACCACTCTTCCAAGGGGAATCAATAATGTCTTTTTAATCCACTGCAAACTCCACCACTCTTCCAAGGGGCATTAAAACCATCTTTTTAAGCTACTGTGACCTCCACGTCTCTTCCAAGGGGCATTAAAACTTTCTGGTTAAACCACTGTGAACTCCACAGCTCTTCCAAGGGGCATTGATATTGTCTTTTTATTCCACTCTAACCTCCACCACTCTTCCAAGGGGCATTGATATTGTCTTTTTACTTTACTGCGACCTCCACCACTCTTCCAAGGGGCATTAATATTGTCACTGTCTCCACGTCTCTTCCAAGGGGCAATGATATTCTCTTTTTATTTAATTGGAATCTCCAAGGGGCATTGATATTGCCTTTTTATTCCACTGTAACCTCCACCATTCTTCCAAGGGACATTAATATTGTCTTTTTATTCCACTGTAACCTCCACCACTCTTCCAAGGGGCATTGATATTGTCTTTTTATTCCACTGTAACCTCCACCACTCTTCCAAGGGGCATTGATATTGTCTTTTTAATCCACTGCGACCTCAACCACTCCTCCAAGGGGCTTTAAAACAGTCTTGATAAGCTTCTGTGACCTCCATGTCTCTTCCAAGGGGCATTAAAACCGCATGGTTAAACCACTCTGAACTCCACAGCTCTTCCAAGAGGCACTGATATTGTCTTTTTATTCAACTGTAACCTCCACCACTCTTCCAAGGGGCATTGATATTGTCTTTTTTTTCCACTGCAAGCTCCACCACTCTTCCAAGAGGCATTAGAACCGTCTTGTTAAGCTACTGTGATCTCCACGTCTCTTCCACTAGGCATTGATATTGTCTTTTTATTCCACTGTGACCTCCACATCTCTTCCAAGTGGAATTGATATTGTCTTTATATTCCACTGCGACCTCCACCACTCTTCCAAGGGGCATTAAAACAGTTTTGATAAACTACTGTGGCCTCCATGTCTCTTCCAAGAGGCATTAAAACCTTCTGGTTAAACCACTCTGAACTCCGCAGCTCTTCCAAGAGGCATTGATATTGTCTTTTTATTCGACTGTAACCTCCACCACTCTTCCAAGGGGCATTAAACCATCTGGTTAACCTACTCTGTACTCCATAGCTCTTCCAAGAGGCGTTGATATTGTCTTTTTATTCGACTGTAACCTCCACCACTCTTCCAAGGGGCATTGAAATTGTCTCTGTTTTCCACTGCGACCCCCACCACTCTTCCAAGGGGCTTTGATATTGTCTTTTTTATCCACTGTGACCTCCACCACTCTTCCGATGGGCATTAAAACCGTCTTGTTATGCTACTGTGACCTCCACGTCTCTTCCAAGGGGCATTAAAAAAGTCAATTTAAACCACTCTGAACTCCACAGCTCTTGCAAGAGGCATTGATATTTTCTTTTTATTCCACTGTAACCTAGACCACTCTTCCAAGGGGCATTGATTTTGTCTTTTTAATCCACTGCGACCTCCACCACTCTTCCAAGGGGCATTGATATTGCCTTTTTAATCAACTGCGACCTCCACCTCTCTTCCAAGGGGCATTTAAACCGTCTTGTGAAGCTACTGTGACCTTCACATCCTTTCCACGGTGCATTGATATTGTCTTTTTATAACACTGCGACCTCCACCACTCTTCCAAGGGACATTGATATTGTCTTTTTAATCCACTGCGACCTCCACCACTCTTCCAAGGGGCATTGATATTCTCTTTTTAATCCACTGTGACCTCCACGTCTCTTCCAAGGGGCATTAAAACCGTCAATTGAAACCACTCTGAACTCCACAGCTCTTCCAAGGAGCACTGGTATTGTCTTTTTATTCCACTCTAACTTCCACCACTCTTCCAAGGGGCATTGACATTGTCTATTTATTCCACTGCGTCCTCCACCACTCTTCCAAGCGGCATTACGACCATCTTGTTAAGCTACAGTGACCTCCATAACTCTTCCATGGGGCATTGATATTGTCTTTTTTTTCCACTGTAACCTCCACCACTCTTCCAAAGGGCATTGATTTTGTCTTCTTATTCCATTGCGACCTCTACCACTCTTCCAATGGGCATTGATATTGTCTTTTTAATCCACTGCATCCTTCACCACTCTTCCAAGGGGCATTAAAACAGTCTTGTTAAGCTACTGTGACCTCCACGCCTCTTCCAAGGGGCATTAAACCCATCTGGTTAAACCACTCTGAACTCCACATCTCTTCCAAGGGGCATTGATATTGTCTTATAATTCCACTGCGAACTTCACCACTCTTCCAATGGGCATTGATATTGTCTTTTTAATCCCCTGGAACCTCCACCACTCTTCCAAGGGGCATTAAAACCGCCTTGTTAAGCTACTGTGACCTCCACGTGAATTCTACGGGGCATTGATATTGTCTTTTTATTCCACTGCGACCTCCACCACTCTTCCAAGGGGCATTGATATTTTCTTTTTAATCCACTGCGAACTCCACCACTCTTCCAACGGGCAATAAAACCGTCTTGTTATGCTACTGTGACGTCGACTTCTCCTCCAAGGGGCATTAAAACCATCTGATTAAACAACTCTGAACTCCACCACTCTTCCAAGGGGCATTGACATTGTCTTTTTATTCCACTGCGACCTCCACCACTCTTCCAAGGGGCATTAAAACCATATTGTTAAGCTACAGTGACCTCCACATTTCTTCCCCGGGGCATTGATATTGTCGTTTTATTCCACTGTAACCTCCACCAATCTTCCAAGGGGCATTGATATTGTTTTTTTATTCCACTGCGACCTCCTCCACTCTTCCAAGGGGCATTAAAACCGTCTTGTTAAGTTACTGTGACCTCCACATCTCTTCCAAGGAGCGTTAAAACCGTCTGGTTATACCACTCTGAACTCCACAGCTCTTCCAAGGGGCACTATTATTGTCTTTTTATTCCACTGTAACCTCCACCACTCTTCCAAGGGGCATTGATATTGTCTTTTTATTCCACTGCGACCTCCACGAGTCCTCCAAGAGGCATTAAAACCATCTTGTTAAGCTACTGTGACCTCCACATCTTTTCCACGGGGCATTGAAATTGTCTTTTTATTCCACTGTAACCTCCACCACTCGTCCAAGGGGCATTGATATTGTCTTTTTATTCCACTGCGACCTCCACCACTCTTCCAAGGGGCATTGATAATGTCTTTTTATTCCACTGCGACCTCCACCACTCTTCCAAGGCTCATTGATATTGTCATTTTAATCCACTGCGACCTCCACCACTCTTCCAAGGGGCATTAAAACCGTCTTTTTAAGCTATTGTGACGTCCACATCTCTTCCATGGGGCATTGATATTGTCTTTTTATATAACTGTAACCTCCACCACTGTTCCAAAGGGCATTGATATTGTCTTTTTATTCCACTGTAACCTCCATCACTCTTCCAAGGGGCATTGATATTGTCTTTTTATTCAACTGTAACCTCCACCACTCTTCTAAGGGGCATTGATATTGTCTATTTATTCCACTGTGGCCTCCACCACTCTTCCAAGGGGCATTCATATTGTCTTTTTAATCCACTGCGACCTCCAAAACTCTTCCAAGTGGAATTGATATTGTCTTTTTATTCCACTGCGACCTCCACCACTCTTCCAAGGGGCATTAAAACAGTTTTGATAAGCTACTGTGACCTCCTCGTCTCTTCCAAGGGGCATTAAAACCATCTGGTTAAACCACTCTGAACTCCACAGCTCTTCCAAGAGGCATTGATATTGTCTTTTTATTCAACTGTAACCTCCACCACTCTTCCAAGGGGCATTAAACCATCTGTTTAAACCACTCTGTACTACACAGCTCTCCAAGAGGCTTAGATATTGTCTTTTTATTCGACTGTAACCTCCATCACTCTTCCAAGGGGCATTGAAGTTGTCTCTGTTTTCCACTGCGACCTCCACCACTCTTCCAAGGGGCTTTGATATTGTCTTTTTTATCCACTGTGACCTCCACCACTCTTCCGATGGGCATTAAAACCGTCTTGTTATGCTACTGTGACCTCCACGTCCCTTCCACGGGGCATTGATATTGTCTTTTTATTCCATTGCGACCTCCACCACTCTTCCAAGGGGCATTAAAACCATCTTGTTAAGCTACTGTGACCTCCAAGCCTCTTTCAAGGGGCATTAAAACTGTCTGGTTAAACCGCTCTGAGCTCCACAGCTCTTCCAAGGGGCATTGACAATGTCTTTTTATTCCATTGTAACCTTCTGCACTCTTCCAAGTGCATTGATATTGCCTTTTTATTCCTCTGCGACGTTCACGACTCTTCCAAGGGGCATTAAAACCGTCTTGTTAAGCTACTGTGACCTCCAAGTTTAGTACACAGGGTACTGATATTGTCTTTTTAATCCACTGTAACCTCCACCACTCTTCCAAGGGGGATTGATATTGTCTTTTTATTCCACTGTAACTTCCACCAATCTTCCAAGGGGCATGGATATTGTCTTTTTATTCCACTGCGACCTCCACCACTCTTGTCAGGTGCATTGATATTGTCTTTTAAATCCACAACGATCTCCACCACTCTTCCAAGGGGTATTAAAACATTTTTGTTAAGCTACTGTGACCTCCACGTCTATTCTATGGTACATTAAAACTTTCTGGTTAAACCACTGTGAACTCCCCAGCTCTTCCAAGGGGCATTGATATTGTCTTTTTATTCCACTCTAACCTCCACCACTCTTCCGAGGGGCATTAATAATGTTTTTTTATTCCACTGTGACCTCCACGTCTCTTCCAAGGGGTACTGATATTGTATTTTTATTTAATTGGAACCTCCACCACTCTTTCAAGGGGCATTAAAATTGTCTTTTAATTCCACTGTAACCTCCACCATTCTTCCAAGGGACATTGATATTGTCTCTTTATTCCACTGTAACCTCCACCACTCTTCCAAGGGGCATTGATATTGTCTTTTTATTCCACTGTAACCTCCACCACTCTTCCAAGGTCATTGATATTGTCTTTTTAATTCACTGGGACCTCTACCACTACTCCAAGGGGCTTTAAAACAGTCTTGATAAGTTTCTGTGACCTCCACTTCTCTTCCAAGGGGCATTAAAACCGCATTGTTAAACCACTCTGAACTACACAGCTCTTCCAAGAGGCATTGATATTGTCTTTTTTTTCAATTGTAACCTTCAACACTCTTCCAAGGGGCATTGATATTGTCTTTTTTTTCCACTGCGACCTCCACCACTCTTCCAAGGGGATTTGATAGTCTTTTTAATCCACTGCGACCTCCACCACTCTTCCAAGGGGCATTAAAATGGTCTTGTTAAGCTACAGTGACCTCCACAACCCTTCCACGGGGCATTGATATTGTCTTTTTATTCCACTGCGACCTCTACCACTCTTCAAGGGGCATTGATATTGTCTTTTTAATCCACTGCGACCTCCACCACTCTTCTAAGGGAAATTGATATAGTCCTTTTTTTCCACTTTAACCTCCACCACTCTTCTAAGGGGCATTGATATTTTCTTTTTATTCCACTGCGACCTCCACCACTCTTCCAAGGGGCATTGATAATGACTTTTTAATCCACTGCGACCTCCACCACTCTTCCAAGGGGCATTGATATTTTCTTTTTAATCCACTGCGAACTCCACCACTCTTCCAACGGGCAATAAAACCGTCTTGTTATGCTACTGTGACGTCGACTTCTCCTCCAAGGGGCATTAAAACCATCTGATTAAACAACTCTGAACTCCACCACTCTTCCAAGGGGCATTGACATTGTCTTTTTATTCCACTGCGACCTCCACCACTCTTCCAAGGGGCATTAAAACCATATTGTTAAGCTACAGTGACCTCCACATTTTTTCCCCGGGGCATTGATATTGTCGTTTTATTCCACTGTAACCTCCACCAATCTTCCAAGGGGCATTGATATTGTTTTTTTATTCCACTGCGACCTCCTCCACTCTTCCAAGGGGCATTAAAACCGTCTTGTTAAGTTACTGTGACCTCCACATCTCTTCCAAGGAGCGTTAAAACCGTCTGGTTATACCACTCTGAACTCCACAGCTCTTCCAAGGGGCACTATTATTGTCTTTTTATTCCACTGTAACCTCCACCACTCTTCCAAGGGGCATTGATATTGTCTTTTTATTCCACTGCGACCTCCACCAGTCCTCCAAGAGGCATTAAAACCATCTTGTTAAGCTACTGTGACCTCCACATCTCTTCCACGGGGCATTGAAATTGTCTTTTTATTCCACTGTAACCTCCACCACTCGTCCAAGGGGCATTGATATTGTCTTTTTATTCCACTGCGACCTCCACCACTCTTCCAAGGGGCATTGATAATGTCTTTTTATTCCACTGCGACCTCCACCACTCTTCCAAGGCTCATTGATATTGTCATTTTAATCCACTGCGACCTCCACCACTCTTCCAAGGGGCATTAAAACCGTCTTTTTAAGCTATTGTGACGTCCACATCTCTTCCATGGGGCATTGATATTGTCTTTTTATATAACTGTAACCTCCACCACTGTTCCAAAGGGCATTGATATTGTCTTTTTATTCCACTGTAACCTCCATCACTCTTCCAAGGGGCATTGATATTGTCTTTTTATTCAACTATAACCTCCACCACTCTTCTAAGGGGCATTGATATTGTCTATTTATTCCACTGTGGCCTCCACCACTCTTCCAAGGGGCATTCATATTGTCTTTTTAATCCACTGCGACCTCCAAAACTCTTCCAAGTGGAATTGATATTGTCTTTTTATTCCACTGCGACCTCCACCACTCTTCCAAGGGGCATTAAAACAGTTTTGATAAGCTACTGTGACCTCCTCGTCTCTTCCAAGGGGCATTAAAACCATCTGGTTAAACCACTCTGAACTCCACAGCTCTTCCAAGAGGCATTGATATTGTCTTTTTATTCAACTGTAACCTCCACCACTCTTCCAAGGGGCATTAAACCATCTGTTTAAACCACTCTGTACTACACAGCTCTCCAAGAGGCTTAGATATTGTCTTTTTATTCGACTGTAACCTCCACCACTCTTCCAAGGGGCATTGAAGTTGTCTCTGTTTTCCACTGCGACCTCCACCACTCTTCCAAGGGGCTTTGATATTGTCTTTTTTATCCACTGTGACCTCCACCACTCTTCCGATGGGCATTAAAACCGTCTTGTTATGCTACTGTGACCTCCACGTCCCTTCCACGGGGCATTGATATTGTCTTTTTATTCCATTGCGACCTCCACCACTCTTCCAAGGGGCATTAAAACCATCTTGTTAAGCTACTGTGACCTCCAAGTCTCTTTCAAGGGGCATTAAAACTGTCTGGTTAAACCGCTCTGAGCTCCACAGCTCTTCCAAGGGGCATTGACAATGTCTTTTTATTCCATTGTAACCTTCTGCACTCTTCCAAGTGCATTGATATTGCCTTTTTATTCCTCTGCGACGTTCACGACTCTTCCAAGGGGCATTAAAACCGTCTTGTTAAGCTACTGTGACCTCCAAGTTTAGTACACAGGGCATTGATATTGTCTTTTTAATCCACTGTAACCTCCACCACTCTTCCAAGGGGGATTGATATTGTCTTTTTATTCCACTGTAACTTCCACCAATCTTCCAAGGGGCATGGATATTGTCTTTTTATTCCACTGCGACCTCCACCACTCTTGTAAGGTGCATTGATATTGTCTTTTAAATCCACAACGATCTCCACCACTCTTCCAAGGGGTATTAAAACATTTTTGTTAAGCTACTGTGACCTCCACGTCTATTCTATGGTACATTAAAACTTTCTGGTTAAACCACTGTGAACTCCCCAGCTCTTCCAAGGGGCATTGATATTGTCTTTTTATTCCACTCTAACCTCCACCACTCTTCCGAGGGGCATTAATAATGTTTTTTTATTCCACTGTGACCTCCACGTCTCTTCCAAGGGGTACTGATATTGTATTTTTATTTAATTGGAACCTCCACCACTCTTTCAAGGGCATTAAAATTGTCTTTTTATTCCACTGTAACCTCCATCATTCCTCCAAGGGACATTGATATTGTCTCTTTATTCCACTGTAACCTCCACCACTCTTCCAAGGGGCATTGATATTGTCTTTTTATTCCACTGTAACCTCCACCACTCTTCCAAGGGCATTGATATTGTCTTTTTAATTCACTGGGACCTCTACCACTACTCCAAGGGGCTTTAAAACAGTCTTGATAAGTTTCTGTGACCTCCACTTCTCTTCCAAGGGGCATTAAAACCGCATTGTTAAACCACTCTGAACTACACAGCTCTTCCAAGAGGCATTGATATTGTCTTTTTTTTCAATTGTAACCTTCAACACTCTTCCAAGGGGCATTGATATTGTCTTTTTTTTCCACTGCGACCTCCACCACTCTTCCAAGGGGATTTGATAGTCTTTTTAATCCACTGCGACCTCCACCACTCTTCCAAGGGGCATTAAAATGGTCTTGTTAAGCTACAGTGACCTCCACAACCCTTCCACGGGGCATTGATATTGTCTTTTTATTCCACTGCGACCTCTACCACTCTTCCAAGGGGCATTGATATTGTCTTTTTAATCCACTGCGACCTCCACCACTCTTCTAAGGGAAATTGATATAGTCCTTTTTTTCCACTTTAACCTCCACCACTCTTCTAAGGGGCATTGATATTTTCTTTTTATTCCACTGCGACCTCCACCACTCTTCCAAGGGGCATTGATAATGACTTTTTAATCCACTGCGACCTCCACCACTCTTCCAAGGGGCATTAACACCGTCTTGCTAAGCTACTGTGACCTCCACGTCTCTTCCAAGTGGCATTAAAAGCGTCAATTTAAACCACTCTGAACTCCACAGCTCTTGCAAGAGGCATTGATATTGTCTTTTTATTCCACTGTAACCTCCACCACTCTTCCAAGGGGCATTGATTTTGTCTTTTTAATCCACTGCGACCTCCATCTCTCTACAAAGAAGCATTAAAACAGTCTTGTTAAGCTACTGTGACCTCCTCGTCTCTTCCAAGGGCCATTAAAACCGTCTGGTTAAACACTCTGAACTCCACAGCTCTTACAAGAGCATTGATATTGTCTTTTTATTCGCCCATAACATCCACCACTATTCCAAGCGGCATTGATATTGTCTTTTTATTCCACTCCGACCTCCACCACTCTTCCAAGGGTCATTGATATTGTCTTTTTAGTCAACTGCGACCTCCACCTCTTTTCCAAGGGGTATTAAAACCGTCTTGTGAAACTACTGTGATCTTCACATCCCTTCCACGGGGCATTGATATTGTCTTTTTATAACACTGCGACCTCCACCACTCTTCCAAGGGGCATTGATATTGTCTTTTTAATCCACTGCGACCTCCACCACTCTTCCAAGGAGCATTGATATTGTCTTTTTAATCCACTGTGACCTCCACGTCTCTTCAAAGGGGCATTAGAACCGTCAATTGAAACCACTCTGAGCTCAACAGCTCTTCCAAGGAGCACTGGTATTGTCTTTTTATTCCACTCTAACTTCCACCACTCTTCCAAGGGGCATTGACATTGTCTATTTATTCCACTGCGACCTCCACAACTCTTCCAAGGGGCATTAAAACCATCTTGTTAAGCTACAGTGACCTCCACAACTCTTCCATGGGGCATTGATATTGTCTTTTTATTCCACTGTAACCTCCACCACTCTTCCAAGGGGCATTGATTTTGTCTTTTTATTCCATTGCGACCTCTACCACTCTTCCAATGGGCATTGATATTGTCTTATTAATCCACTGCAACCTCCACCACTCTTCCAAGGGGCATTAAAACAGTCTTGTTAAGCTACTGTGACCTCCACGTCAATTCCACGGGGCATTGATATTGTCTTTTTATTCCACTGCGACCTCCACCACTCTTCCAAGGGGCATTGATATTGTCTTTTTAATCCACTGCGAACTCCACCACTCTTTCAAGGGGCATTAAAACCGTCTTGTTAAGCTACTCTGACGTCGACTTCTCCTCCAAGGGGCATTAAAACCATCTGGTTAAACAACTCTGAACTCCACAGCTCTTCCAAGGGGCATTTGTATTGTCTTTTTATTCCACTCTAGCCTCCACCACTCTTCCAAGGGGCATTGACATTGTCTTTTTATTCCACTGTGACCTCCACCACTCTTCCAAGGGGCATTAAAACCATATTGTTAAGATACAGTGACCTCCACATTTCTTCCACGGGGCATTGATATTGTCTTTTTATTCCACTGTAACCTCCACCAATCTTCCAAGGGGCATTGATATTGTTTTTTTATTCCACTGCGACCTCCACCACTCTTCCAAGGGGCATTAAAACCGTCTTGCTAAGTTACTGTGACCTCCACGTCTCTTCCAAGCAGCGTTAAAATCGTCTGGTTTTACCACTCTGAACTCTACAGCTCTTCCAAGGGGCACTATTATTGTCTTTTTATTCCACTGTAACCTCCACCACTCTTCCAAGGGGCATTGATATTGTGTTTTTATTCCACTGCGACCTCCTCCAGTCCTCCAAGACGCATTAAAACCGTCTTGTTAAGCTACTGTGACCTCCACGTCTCTTCCACGGGGCATTGAAATTGTCTTTTTATTCCACTGTAACCTCCACCACTCGTCCAAGGGGCATTGATATTGTCTTTTTATTCCACTGCGACCTCCACCACTCTTCCAAGGGGCATTGATAATGTATTTTTATTCCACTGCGAGCTCCACCACTCTTCCAAGGCTCATTGATATTGTCTTTTTAATCCACTGTAACCTCCACCACTCTTCTAAGGGGCATTGATATTTTCTTTTTATTCCACTGCGACCTCCACCACTCTTCCATGGGGCATCGATAATGTTTTTTTAATCCACTGCGACCTCCACCACTCTTCCAAGGGGCATTAAAACCGTCTTGTTTAGCTACTGTGACCTCCAAGTTTCTTCCAAGGGGCAATAAAAACGTCTGGTTAAACCGCTCTGAGCTCCACAGCTCTTCCAAGGGGTATTGACAAGGTCTTTTTATTCCATTGTAACCTCCACCACTCTTCCAAGGGGCATTGATATTGTCTTTTTATTCCACTGTGACCTCCACCTCTCTTCCAAGGGGCAATAAAACCATCTTGTTAAGCTACTGTGACCTCCAAGTCTCTTCCACGAGGCATTGATATTGTCTTTTTATTCCACTGCGACCTCCACATCTCTTCCAAGTGGAATTGATATTGTCTTTTTATTCCACTGCGACCTCCACCACTCTTCTAAGGGGCATTGATATTGTCTTTTTAATCCACTACGACCTCCACCACTCTTCCAAGGGGCATTAAAACAGTTTTGATAAGCTACTGTGACCTCCACGTCTCTTCCAAGGAGCATTAAAACCGTCTGGTTAAATCACTCTGAACTCCACAGCTCTTGCAAGAGCCATTGATATTGTCTTTTTATTCCACTGTAACGTCCACCACCCTTCCAAGGGGCATTGATTTTGTCTTTTTAATCCACTGCTACCTCCATCACTCTTCCAAGAAGCATTAAAACCGTCTTTTTTAGCTGCTGTGACCTCCACGTCTATTCCACGGTGCCTTAAAACCTTCTAGTTAAACCACTGTGAACTCCACAGCTCTTCCAAGGGGCATTGATATTGTCTTTTTATTCCACTGTAACCTCCACCACTCTTCCAAGGGGCATTGATATTGTCTTTTTATTTTACTGTGACCTCCACCACTCTTCCAAGGGGCATTAATATTGTTTTTTTATTCCACTGCGACCTCCACCACTCTTCCAAGGGGCATTGATATTGTATTTTTATTCCACAGCGACCTCCACCTCTCTTCCAAGGGGCATTAAAACCATCTTGTTAAGCTACTGTGACCTCCAAGTCTGTTCCACGAAGCATTGATATCGTGTTTTTATTCCACTGCGACCTCCACATCTCTTCCAAGGGGAATTGATATTGTCTTTTTATTCCACTGCGACCTCCACCACTCTTCGAAGGGGCATTAAAACAGTCTTGATAAGCTACTGTGACCTCCACGTCTCTTCCAAGGGGCATTACACCGTCTGGTTAAACCACTCTGTACTCCACAGCTCTTCCAAGAGGCAATGATATTGTCTTTTTTATCCACTGCGACCTCCACCACTCTTCCAATGGGCATTAAAACCGTCTTGTTATGCTACTGTGACCTCCACGTCCCTTTCACGGGGCACTGATATTGTCTTTTTATTCCATTGCGACCTCCACCACTCTTCCAAGGGGCATTAAACCAGTCTTGTTAAACCGCTCTGAGCTCCACAGCTCTTCCAAGGGGCATTGACAATGTCTTTTTATTCCATTGTAACCTTCTGCACTCTTCCAAGTGCATTGATATTGTCTTTTTATTCCTCTGCGACCTCCACGACTCTTCCAAGGGGCATTAAAACCATCTTGTTAAGCTACTGTGACCTCCAAGTTTCTTACACAGGGCATTGATATTGTCTTTTTATTCCACTGTAGCCTCCACCACTCTTCCAAGGGGCATTGATATTGTTTTTCATTCCACTGTAACCTCCACCAATCTTCCAAGGGGCATTGATATTGTCTTTTTATTCCACTGCGACCTCCACCACTCATCTAAGGTGCTTTGATATTGTCTTTTAAATCCACAACGATCTCCACCACTCTACCAAGGGGCATTAAAACAGTCTTGTTAAGCTACTGTGACCTCCTTGTCTCTACCAAGGGGCATTAAAACCGTCTGGTTAAATACTCTGAACTCCACAGCTCTTACAAGAGGCATTGATATTGTCTTTTTATTCCACTGTAACCTCCACCACTCTTCCAAGGGGCATTGATTTTGTCTTTTTATTCCACTGCGAACTCCACCACTCTTCCAATGGGCATTGTTATTGTCTTTTTAATCCCCTGCAACCTCCACCACTCTTCCAAGGGGCATTAAAACCACCTTGTTAAGCTACTGTGGCCTCCACGTCAATTCACGGGGAATTGATATTGTCTTTTTATTCCACTGCGACCTCCACCACTCTTCCAAGGGGCATTGATATTGTCTTTTTAATCCACTGCGAACTCCACCACTCTTCAAAGGGGCATTAAAACTGTCTTGTTATGCTACTGTGACGTCGACTTCTCCTCCAAGGGGCATTAAAACCATCTGGTTAAACAACTCTGAACTCCATAGCTCTTGTCTTTTTATTCCACTCTAACGTCCACCACTCTTCCAAGGGGCATTGACATTGTCTTTTTATTCCACTGCGACCTCCACCACTCTTCCAAGGGGCATTGAAACCATATTGTTAAGCTACAGTGACCTCCACATTGCTTCCACGGGGCATTGATATTGTCTTTTTATTCCACTGTAACCTCCACCAATCTTCCAAGGTGCATTGATATTGTTTTTTTATTCCACTGCGACCTCCACCACTCTTCCAAGGGGCATTAAAACCGTCTTGTTAAGTTACTTTGACCTCCACGTCTCTTCCAAGGAGCATTAAAACCATCTGGTTATACCACTCTGAACTCCACAGTTCTTCCAAGGGGCACTATTATTGTCTTTTTATTCCACTGTAACCTCAACCACTCTTCCAAGGGGCATTGATATTGTCTTTTTATTCCACTGCGACCTCCACCAGTCCTCCAAAATGCATTAAAACCGTCTTGTTAAGCTACTGTGACCTCCACGTCTCTTCCACGGGCATGGAAATTGTCTTTTTATTCCACTGTAACCTCCACCACTCGTCCAAGGGGCATTGATATTGTCTTTTTATTCCACTGCGACCTCCACCACTCTTCCTTGGGGCATTGATAATGTCGTTTTATTCCACTGCGACCTCCACCACTTTGGAAGTGGTACATTGCTGGAAAAGGAAAAAAAAAAAAAAACTCTTTAAATCTTAGTTTACGATTGTGAACGAGCTGCGTATGTCCGGAGCTTAAGTGCGAACGAAAGTAAGTGTGTGACTTGTTTTTCAGTGAAGAGGTATTGGGAATCGTGCAGAAAATACCTGTGTGAATTGCGGTGAGTGCTGCATTGTGACCTGCTGAGTGCTTTTCTACCTGTTTAGATTTATTGGGCTTTTTAACACGTATTTTCTCACTACAGTTTTAGTTTCTTAGTTTACTACCTGTGTATTTAAGGGTTAACTACATTGCACTAAAATCCTGAGGTGTAGATTTACTCACAAGGGGTTAATTAAGGGGAAGGGGTCATAATTAGGGTTTATAAGGGGCAGCTTGTTGGGCATCAAGTCCTTTGGAAGTGCATTGAGGTGAAGGGTACATTGCTGGAAAAGGAAAAAAAAAAAAAAACTCTTTAAATCTCTTAGTTTGCGAGTGTGAACGAGCTGCGTGTGTCCAGAGCGTAAGTGCGAACGAAAGTAAGTGTGTGACTTGTTTTTCAGTGACTTTGGATTCAGGGAGTTTGGAAGGGAGGACTTAGGACTGAATTGCTGACTTTATTTCATTCTTTCTTTACTTTACTTTTTACTTAATTAATCCACCTGACCTACTTAGCTGATTCCCCCGTCCATACTTGATAATTAATTGATCCCCCGTCCATACTTAACTGATCCCCCGTCGATATCTAATTGATACACTTGCACATCCCTAATTGATCCCCGTCCATACACCTATATATAAATAATTGCGTTTTGTACTTGTATATATATACTGACTGTATCCCCATATTTAGAATGACGTCCATGTTGGCCGGAGCCGTGCAGTGTACATCTTGCGCAATGTATGCATTCTGTGAGCAACCGCTCGAGGATCCATACTGCTGCGAGAGATGTGAGCATACCATGCACTTGGAAGCCCAAATTCTGGATCTAAGTGCTCAGATAGCGATACTGAGGAGCATCGACAACATGGAACGGAGTTTGCTGCTCACCGAGCAGACACTCAATGGGTCAATACTGGGGGTGGAGCATAGAGGGGAAGTGCAGGCTGAACAGGCAGGGAGCTGGATAACAGTTAGGAGGGATAGAGGGAAGAAGTATAGGAAGGCTGGTTCAGAACCGGCATTATTGGAGCACGACAGATCCTCTGACCGCCGGGGGAGTGTTTGCTCCAGTAATGAGGGGGAGGGGGGAAGTGTAGGGCAGGCAAGACAGGTTCTGGTAGTGGGTGACTCTATTATTAGGGGGACAGACAGGGCAATCTGTCACAAAGACCGGGATCGCCGAACGGTGTGCTGCCTCCCTGGCGCTCGAGTCCGGCACATCGTGGATCGGGTTGACAGGTTACTAGGTGGGGCTGGCGAAGACCCAGCGGTCATGGTCCACATCGGCACCAATGACAAAGTGAGTGGTAGATGGAGGGTCCTTAAAAATGATTTCAGGGACCTAGGTAGGAAGCTTAGGGCAAGGACCTCCAAGGTAGTTTTCTCAGAAATACTACCAATCCCGCGAGCCACACAGGAGCGCCAATGGGAAGTTAGGGAGGTGAATAAGTGGCTAAAGAGTTGGTGCAAGGCAGAAGGGTTTGGGTTCATGGAGAACTGGGCCGACTTCGCGGTCGGCTACAAGCTCTACCGTAGGGACGGGCTGCACCTCAATGGGGAGGGTGCAGCGGTGCTGGGGAAGAAGATGGCTAATAGGTTGGAGGAGTTTTTAAACTAGAGACGGGGGGGGGAAACCAAGGAAATAGGTGGGATGTGAGGCAAGCAAGGGGGAAGGGGAGAAGTGAATATAATGAGGGTGGAGAGGGGGGTGGGGATAGTACAGTTAGATCGTTAGAGAAGAATAGGATGCTAAATAACCCCAATGTTTTATCTTGCATGCTGACCAACGCAAGAGGCCTGACCAATAAGGCGGATGAGCTGCGGGCGCTTATATCGGAGGAGAGGTATGACATCGTAGGTATAACAGAGACTTGGCTAGATGATAGCTACGACTGGGCGGTAAATTTATTAGATTATAGTTTATTTAGAAGGGACCGGAAACAGGGGAAAGGCGGAGGAGTCTGCTTATATGTAAAGTCATGTCTAAAACCCAGACTAAGGGAAGATATAGGAGAGGGAGAAGAGGGGGTCGAGTCCATGTGGGTAGAGATAAAGGGGGCAAAAAATAATAATAAAATATTACTGGGGGTCTGCTATAAGCCACCAAATATAACAGAGGAGAATGAGAAACTGCTATTAGGACAAATAGACAAAGTAGCAAAAAATAATGAAGTGATTGTAATGGGGGATTTCAACTACCCGGATATTGACTGGGAAACTGAAACCTGTAGATCTCAGAAAGGAAAAAGGTTCTTGACAAATATTAAGGATAATTATCTCTCCCAACTAGTGCAGGAACCAACGAGAGGGAAGGCCGTGTTGGACTTAATATTGACTAATAGGCCTGATAGAATAACTGAGGTACAGATAGGGGGGCACCTAGGTAATAGCGATCATAATATTATCAATTTCAAAATGCCCTTCAGTAGGGTTATCAATAAGGGAACAACTAAAACATTAAACTTTAGGAGGGCGAAGTTTGATCAGCTGATAGAAAACCTTCAACTTATTGACTGGGACAAAGTTCTTAATCAATGGATACGAATAGTAAATGGGAAACCTTCAAAAGAATTCTGAATACTCAGTGCGAGAGGTATATACCGTATGGGAATAAAAGGGCCCGAAATAAGAGGAAACCAATATGGTTGAACAAGAACGTAAAAGGGGCGTTAAATAGCAAAAAAGAGGCATTCAAGAGATTAAAACAGGAAAACAGTAAGGAGGCACTAATGTGTTACAAGGAAAAAACGAGAACCTGTAAAAAACAAATAAAAATAGCGAAGGAGGAAACAGAGAAACGTATTGCTAGGGAAAGTAGATCAAATCCCAAACTGTTCTTTACGTATATAAATAGTAAAAGGATTAAATCGGATAATATTGGACCGATAAAAAGTGATGAAGGCAAAATCATAGAGAAAGATGAGGATAAAGCTAATCTATTAAATAATTTTTTTTCGACAACATTCACAAAGGAAATAGAACTAACAGGAGAAATGAGAAGTGACAAGCTTAATCCTCCACTAAGTATGACTAATCTAACCCAAGTTGAGGTACAGAAACGCCTCAGTAACATTAAAATAAACAAATCACCAGGACCTGATGGCATACACCCACGGGTACTAAGGGAACTAAGTAATGTGATAGACAGACCGTTATATCTTATATTTAAGGACTCTGTTGAGACTGGGTCTGTGCCACTTGATTGGCGACAGGCGAATGTAGTGCCAATGTTCAAAAAGGGAGCGAAAAGTGACACCGGAAACTATCGGCCGGTGAGTCTGACGTCCGTTGTGGGCAAAATTTTTGAAAGCTTCATTAAAGAGGCAATTACGGAGCATCTTGATGCTAATAATCTTTTAATCCCGAACCAACATGGATTCATGAGGAATCGCTCCTGCCAAACAAACCTGATTGACTTCTACGAGGAGGTTAGCTCTCGAGTAGATCAGGGGGAACCAGTGGATGTCGTGTATCTCGACTTCTCAAAAGCGTTCGATAGCGTGCCACATAATAGGTTGGTATACAAAATAAGAATGATGGGGCTGGGAGAAAATGTCTGCAAGTGGGTAGCTAACTGGCTAAAGGATAGAAGGCAGAGGGTGGTTATAAATGGAATATTCTCAGAATGGGTAAGCGTCACTAGTAGGGTACCACAGGGGTCTGTACTAGGCCCAGTGTTATTTAATATCTTTATTAACGACATAGTCAACGGGATAAATAGTAAAATATCAATATTTGCAGATGACACAAAGTTATGTAAAACAATTAATACAAAAGAGGACAGTGCAGACCTACAGAGTGATTTGGATAAGCTGGGTAGGTGGAGCATTAAATGGCAAATGAGGTTTAACGAGGAGAAATGTAAGGTCATACATATGGGAAGGAAAAATGGAAGTCACCAGTACTCACTGAATGGGAAATCATTGGGGAATTCAGAGATGGAGAAGGACTTGGGCATCTTGATTGATAGCAAACTAAATTGGAGTGAGCAAAGTCAGGCCGCTGCTGTAAGGGCAAACAGGGTAATGGGATGTATCAGAAGAGGTATAGCTGCAAAGGATGAGAACATTGTTCTTCCACTGTACAAAGCACTGGTCAGACCACACTTGGAATACTGTGCTCAGTTATGGGCCCCAATATATAGAAAGGATATAAATGAGCTTGAAAAGGTACAAAGGAGGGCAACAAAATTAATAAAGGGAATGGAGGGACTGCAATACCTAGAGAGGTTGGCAAAACTAGGACTATTCAGCCTGGAAAAGAGAAGGTTGAGGGGGGACATAATAAATGTGTACAAATATGTTAGGGGACAGTATAGAGATCTTTCCCGGGATTTGTTCAAAAGGAGGGATATTACGGTAACAAGAGGGCACTCACTAAGACTGGAAGAGAAAAGGTTTCAGCACCAGCATAGGAAGGGGTTCTTTACGGTAAGAGCAGTGAGAATATGGAATTCACTGAGTGAGGAGACGGTAATGTCGGATTCACTACACCAGTTCAAGCGGGGACTGGATGCATTTCTAGATACCAGGCAGATTTCAGCATATACTTATAAATAAAATAAAATAGTAGGTTGATACAGGGATTTATTCTGACTGCTGGTTTCAGAGTCGGGAGGGAATTTTTCCTCAGGTGAAGATTGGCTAAATCATTTGGGGTTTTTGCCCTCCTCTGGATCAACTTTAGCAATTACAGAACTAACAGGTCGAACTTGATGGACGCAAGTCTTTATTCGGCTTTACTAACTATGTAACTATGTAACTATATAAAACCTTCTGGTTAAACCACTGTGAACTCCACAGCTCTTCCAAGGGGCAATGATATTGTCTTTTTATTTTACTGCGACCTCCACCACTCTTCCAAGGGGCATTGATATTGTCTTTTTATTCCATTGCGACCTCTACCACTCTTCCAAGGGGCATCAAAACCGTCTTGCTATGCTACTGTGACGTCGACTTCTCTTCCAATGGGCATTAAAACCATCTGGTTAAACCACTCTGAACTCCACAGCTCTTCCAAGGGGCATTTGTAGTCTTTTTATTCCACTCTAACCTCCACCACTCTTCCAAGGGGCATTGACATTGTCTTTTTATTTCACTGCGACCTCCACCACTCTTCCAAGGGGCATTAAAACCATATTGTTAAGCTACAGTGACCTCCACATCTCTTCCACGGGGCATTGATATTGTCTTTTTATTCCAATGCGACCTCCACCACTCTTCCAAGAGACATTAAAACCGTCTTGTTAAGTTACTGAGACCTCCACGTCTCTTCCAAGGAGCGTTAAAACCGTCTGGTTTTACCACTCTGAACTCCACAGCTCTTCCAAGGGGCATTGTTATTGTCTTTTTATTCCACTGTAACCTCCACCACTCTTCCAAGGGGCATTGATATTGTCTTTTTATTCCACAACGACCTCCACCAGTCCTCCAAGAGGCATTAAAAACGTCTTGTTAAGCTACTGTGACCTCCACGTCTCTTCCACGGAGCATTGAAATTGTCTTTTTATTCCACTGTAACCTCCACCTCTCGTCCAAGGGGCATTGATATTGTCTTTTTATTCCACTGCGACCTCTACCACTCTTCCAAGGTGCATTGATAATATCTTTTTATTCCACTGCTACCTCCACCACTCTTTCAAGGCTCATTTGATATTGTCTTTTTAATCCACTGCGACCTCCACCACTCTTCCAAGGGGCATTAAAACCGTCAATTTAAACAACTCTCAACTCCACAGCTCTTGCAAGGGGCTTTGATATTGTTTTTTATTCCACTGTAACCTCCAGCACTCTTCCTAGGGGCATTGATAGTACCTTTTTAATCCACTGCGACCTCCACCACTCTTCCAAGGGACATTGATATTGTCTTTTTATTCCACTGCAACCTTCACCCCTCTTCCAAGGATCATTGATATTGTCCTTTTTTTCCACTGTAACCTACACCACTCTTCTAAGGGGCATTGGTATTTTCTTTTTATTCCACTGCGACCTCCAACACTCTTCCATGGGGCATCGATAATGTTTTTTTAATCCACTGCGACCTCCACCACTCTTCCAAGGGGCATTAAAACCGTCTTGTTTAGCTACTGTGACCTCCAAGTTTTTTCCAAGGGGCAATAAAACCGTCTGGTTAAACCGCTCTTAGCTCCACAGCTCTTCCAAGGGGTATTGACAAGGTCTTTTTATTCCACTGCGACCTCCACCACTCTTCCAAGGGTCATTGATATTGTCTTTTTATTCCACTGTAACCTCCACCACTCTTCCAAGTGGCATTGATATTGTCTTTTTATTCCACTGCGACCTCCACCTCTCTTCCAAGGGGCATTAAAACCATCTTATTAAGCTACTGTGACCTCCAAGTCTCTTCCACGAGGCATTGATATTGTCTTTTTATTCCACTGCGACCTCCACCACTCTTCCAAGGGGCATTAAAACAGCCTTGATAAGCTACTGTGACCTCCACGTCTCTTCCAAGGGGCATTAAACCGTCTGGTTAAACCACTATGTACTCCACAGCTCTTCCAAGAGGCAATGATATTGTCCTTTTATTCGACTGCAACCTCCACCACTCTTACAAGGGGCATTGATATTGTTTCTGTTTTCCACTGCGACCTCCACCACTCTTCCAAGGGGCATAAAAATCGTCTTGTTATGCTACTGTGACCTCCACGTCCCTTCCACGGGGCATTGATATTGTCTTTTTATTCCGTTGCGACCTCCACCACTCTTCCAAGGGGCATTAAACCCTCTTGTTATGGTACGGTGACCTCCAAGTCTCTTCCAAGGGGCATTAAAACCATCTGGTAAAACCGCTCTGAGCTCCACAGCTCTTCCAAGGGGCATTGACAATGTCTTTTTTTCCATTGTAACCTTCTGCACTCTTACATGTGCATTGATATTGTCTTTTTATTCCTCTGCGATGTCCACGACTCTTCCAAGGGGCATTCAAACCATCTTGTTAAGCTACTGTGACCTCCAAGTTTCTTACACAGGGCATTGATATTGTCTTTTTATTCCACTGTAACCTCCACCACTCTTCCAAGGGGTCATTGATATTGTTTTTTCATTCCACTGTAACCTCCACCAATCTTCCAAGGGGCATTGATATTGTCTTTTTATTCCACTGCGACCTCCACCACTCATCTAAGGGGCTTTGATATTGTCTTTTAAATCCACAACGATCTCCACCACTCTTCCAAGGGGCATTAAAACAGTCTTGTTAAGCTACTGTGACCTCCTCGTCTCTACCAAGGGGCATTAAAACCGTCTGGTTAAATACTCTGAACTCCACAGCTCTTACAAGAGGCATTGATATTGTCTTTTTAATCCACTGCGACCTCCACCTCTCTTCCAAGTGCCATTAAAACCATCTTGTGAAGCTACTATGACCTCCACGTCCCTTCCACGGGGCATTCATATTGTCTTTTAATTCCACTGCGACCTCCACCACTCTTCCAAGGGGCATTGATATTGTCTTTTTAATCCACTATGACCTCCACGTCTCTTCCAAGGGCATTAAAAATGTCAATTTAAACCACTCTGAACTCCACAGCTCTTCCAAGGAGCACTGGTATTGTCTTTTTTTTCCACTCTAACCTCCACCACTCTTCCAAGGGGCATTGACGTTGTCTATTTATTCCACTGCGACCTCCACCACTCTTCCAAGGTTCATTAAGACCATCTTGTTAAGCTACAGTGACCTCCACAACTCTTCCATGGGGCACTGATAATGTCTTTTTATTCCACTGTAACCTCCACCACTCTTCCAGGGGGCATTGATTTTGTCCTTTTATTCCACTGCGACCTCTACCACTCTTCCAATGGGCATTGATATTGTCTTTTTAATCCACTGCAACCTCCACCACTCTTCCAAGGGGCATTAAAGCCGTCTTGTTAAGCTACCGTCACGTCCATGTTTATTCCACGGGGCATTGATTTTATCTTTTTATTCTACTGTAACCTCCACCAATCTTCCAAGTGGCATTGACATTGTCTTCTTATTGCACTGCGACTTCCACCTTTCTTCTAAGGGGCATTGATATTGTCTTTTTAATCCACTGCGACCTCCACCACTCTTCAAAGTGGCATTAAAACAGTCTTGTTAAGCTACTGTGACCTCCTTGTCTCTTCCAAGGGGCATTAAAACCGTCTGGTTAAACCACTCTGAACTCCACAGCTCTTCCAAGGGGCATTGATATTGTCTTTTTATTCCATTTTAACCTCCACCACTCTTCCAATTGGCATAGATTTTGTCTTTTTATTCCACTGCGACCTCCACCACTCTTCCAGTGGGCATTGTTATTGTCTTTTTAATCCCCTGCAACCTCCACCACTCTTCCAAGGGGCATTAAAAACGTCTTGTTAAGCTACTGTTACCTCAACGTCCCTTACACGAGGCATTGATATTGTCTTTTTATTCCACTGCGACCTCCACCACTCTTCCAAGGGGCATTGATATTGTCTTTTTAATCCACTGCGAACTCCACCACTCTTCCAAGGGGCATTAAAACCGTCTTGTTATGCTACTGTGACGTCGACTTCTCTTCCAAGGGGCATTAAAACCATCTGGTTAAACCACTTCTCTTCCAAGGGGCATTTGTATTGTCTTTTTATTCCACTCTAACCTCCACCACACTTCCAAGGGGCATTGACCTTGTCTTTTTATTCCATTGCGACCTCCACCACTCTTCCAAGGGGCATTAAAATCATATTGTTAACCTACAGTGATCTCCACATCTCTTCCACGGGGCATTGATATTGTCTTTTTATTCCACTGTTACCTCCACCAATCTTCCAAGGGGCATTGATATTGTTTTTTTATTCCACTGTGACCTCCACCACTCTTCCAAGGGTCATTAAAACCGTCTTGTGAAGTTACTGTGACCTCCACGCCTCTTCCAAGAAGCGTTAAAACCATCTGGTTATACCACTCTGAACTCCACAGCTCTTCCAAAGGGCATTATTATTGTCTTTATATTCCACTCTAACCTCCACCACTCTTCCAAGGGGCATTGATAGTGTCTTTTTATTCCACTGCGACCTCCACCAGTCCTCCAAGAGGCATTAAAACCGTCTTGTTAAGCTACTGTGACCTCCACGTCTCTTCCACGCGGCATTGAAATTGTCTTTTTATTCCACTGTAACCTCCACCACTCGTCCAAGGGGCATTGATATTGTCTTTTTATTCCACTGCGACCTCCACCACTCTTCCAAGGGGCATTGATAATGTCTTTTTATTCCACTGCGACCTTCACCACTCTACCAAGGCTCATTGATATTGTCTTTTTAATCCACTGCGACCTCCACCACTCTTCAAAGTGGCATTAAAACAGTCTTGTTAAGCTACTGTGACCTCCTTGTCTCTTCCAAGGGGCATTAAAACCGTCTGGTTAAACCACTCTGAACTCCACAGCTCTTCCAAGGGGCATTGATATTGTCTTTTTATTCCATTTTAACCTCCACCACTCTTCCAAGGGGCATAGATTTTGTCTTTTTATTCCACTGCGACCTCCACCACTCTTCCAGTGGGCATTGTTATTGTCTTTTTAATCCCCTGCAACCTCCACCACTCTTCCAAGGGGCATTAAAAACGTCTTGTTAAGCTACTGTTACCTCAACGTCCCTTACACGAGGCATTGATATTGTCTTTTTATTCCACTGCGACCTCCACCACTCTTCCAAGGGGCATTGATATTGTCTTTTTAATCCACTGCGAACTCCACCACTCTTCCAAGGGGCATTAAAACCGTCTTGTTATGCTACTGTGACGTCGACTTCTCTTCCAAGGGGCATTAAAACCATCTGGTTAAACCACTTCTCTTCCAAGGGGCATTTGTATTGTCTTTTTATTCCACTCTAACCTCCACCACACTTCCAAGGGGCATTGACCTTGTCTTTTTATTCCATTGCGACCTCCACCACTCTTCCAAGGGGCATTAAAATCATATTGTTAAGCTACAGTGATCTCCACATCTCTTCCACGGGGCATTGATATTGTCTTTTTATTCAACTGTTACCTCCACCAATCTTCCAAGGGGCATTGATATTGTTTTTTTATTCCACTGTGACCTCCACCACTCTTCCAAGGGTCATTAAAACCGTCTTGTGAAGTTACTGTGACCTCCACGCCTCTTCCAAGAAGCGTTAAAACCATCTGGTTATACCACTCTGAACTCCACAGCTCTTCCAAAGGGCATTATTATTGTCTTTATATTCCACTCTAACCTCCACCACTCTTCCAAGGGGCATTGATAGTGTCTTTTTATTCCACTGCGACCTCCACCAGTCCTCCAAGAGGCATTAAAACCGTCTTGTTAAGCTACTGTGACCTCCACGTCTCTTCCACGCGGCATTGAAATTGTCTTTTTATTCCACTGTAACCTCCACCACTCGTCCAAGGGGCATTGATATTGTCTTTTTATTCCACTGCGACCTCCACCACTCTTCCAAGGGGCATTGATAATGTCTTTTTATTCCACTGCGACCTTCACCACTCTACCAAGGCTCATTGATATTGTCTTTTTAATCCACTGCGACCTCCACCACTCTTCAAAGTGGCATTAAAACAGTCTTGTTAAGCTACTGTGACCTCCTTGTCTCTTCCAAGGGGCATTAAAACCGTCTGGTTAAACCACTCTGAACTCCACAGCTCTTCCAAGGGGCATTGATATTGTCTTTTTATTCCATTTTAACCTCCACCACTCTTCCAAGGGGCATAGATTTTGTCTTTTTATTCCACTGCGACCTCCACCACTCTTCCAGTGGGCATTGTTATTGTCTTTTTAATCCCCTGCAACCTCCACCACTCTTCCAAGGGGCATTAAAAACGTCTTGTTAAGCTACTGTTACCTCAACGTCCCTTACACGAGGCATTGATATTGTCTTTTTATTCCACTGCGACCTCCACCACTCTTCCAAGGGGCATTGATATTGTCTTTTTAATCCACTGCGAACTCCACCACTCTTCCAAGGGGCATTAAAACCGTCTTGTTATGCTACTGTGACGTCGACTTCTCTTCCAAGGGGCATTAAAACCATCTGGTTAAACCACTTCTCTTCCAAGGGGCATTTGTATTGTCTTTTTATTCCACTCTAACCTCCACCACACTTCCAAGGGGCATTGACCTTGTCTTTTTATTCCATTGCGACCTCCACCACTCTTCCAAGGGGCATTAAAATCATATTGTTAAGCTACAGTGATCTCCACATCTCTTCCACGGGGCATTGATATCGTCTTTTTATTCCACTGTTACCTCCACCAATCTTCCAAGGGGCATTGATATTGTTTTTTTATTCCACTGTGACCTCCACCACTCTTCCAAGGGGCATTAAAACCGTCTTGTGAAGTTACTGTGACCTCCACGCCTCTTCCAAGAAGCGTTAAAACCATCTGGTTATACCACTCTGAACTCCACAGCTCTTCCAAAGGGCATTATTATTTTCTTTATATTCCACTCTAACCTCCACCACTCTTCCAAGGGGCATTGATAGTGTCTTTTTATTCCACTGCGACCTCCACCAGTCCTCCAAGAGGCATTAAAACCGTCTTGTTAAGCTACTGTGACCTCCACGTCTCTTCCACGCGGCATTGAAATTGTCTTTTTATTCCACTGTAACCTCCACCACTCGTCCAAGTGGCATTGATATTGTCTTTTTATTCCACTGCGACCTCCACCACTCTTCCAAGGGGCATTGATAATGTCTTTTTATTCCACTGCGACCTTCACCACTCTACCAAGGCTCATTGATATTGTCTTTTTAATCCACTGCGACCTCCACCACTCTTCCAAGGGGCATTAAAACCGTCTTGTTAAGCTATTGTGACCTCCACATCTCTTCCACGGGGCATTGATATTGCCTTTTTATTTAACTGTAACCTCCACCACTGTTCCAAGGGGCATTGATATTGTCTTTTTATTCCACTGTAACCTCCATCACTCTTCCAAGGGGCATTAAAACCGTCAATATAAACCACTCTGAACTCCACAGCTCTTGCAAGGGGCATTGATATTGTCTTTTTATTCCAATGTAACCTCCAGCACTCTTCCAAGGGGCATTGATATTGTCTTTTTAGTCCACTGCAACTTCAACCTCTCTTCCAAGGGGCATTAAAACTGTCTTGCTAAGCTATTGTGACCTCCACGTCTATTTCACTGGGCATTGATATTGTCTTTTTATTCCACTGTAACCTCCACCACTCTTCCAAGGGGCATTGATATTGTCTTTTTATTCCACTGGGACCTTCACCACTCTACCAAGTGGCATTGATATTGTCTTTTTAATCCACTGCGACCTCCACCACTCTTCCAAGGGGCATTAAAACCGTATTGTTAAGCTACTGTGACCTCCACGTCTCTTCCAAGGTGCATTAAAACCGTAAATTTAAACCACTCTGAACTCCACAGCTCTTGCAAGAGGCATTGATATTGTCATTTTATTCCACTGTAACCTACAGCACTCTTTCAAGGGGCATTGATATTGTCTTTTTATTCCACTACGACTTCCACCACTCTCCCAAGGTGCATTAAAAACATCTTGTTTAGCTACTGTAATGTCCATGTCTGTTCCACGGGGCATTGATATTGTCTTTTTATTCCACTGTATCCTCCACCACTCTTCCAAGGGGTATTGATATTGTCTTTTTATTCCAATAAGACTTCCACCTCTCTTCTAAGGGGCATTGATATTGTCTTTTTAATCCACTGCGACCTCCACCACTCTTCCAAGAGGCAATAAAACAGTCTTGTTAAGCTACTGTGACCTCCACATCTCTTCCTAGCGGAATTAAAACCGTCTGGATAAACCACTCTGAACTCCACAGCTCTTCCAAGGAGCATTGATATTGTCTTTTTATTCCACTGTAACCTCCACCATTCTTCCAAGGGGCATTAAAACCATCTGGTTAAACCACTCTGAACTCCATAGCTCTTTCAAGAAGTATTGATATTGTGTTTTTATTTCACTGTAACCTCCACCACTCTTTCAAGGGGCATTGATATTGTCTTTTTATTCCACTGAGACCTCCACCACTCTTCTAAGGGGCATTAAAACTGTATTGTTAAGCTACTGTGACCTCCACGTGTCTTCCACCGGTCATTGATATTGTCTTTTTAATCCACTGTGACCTCCACCACTTTTCCAAGGGGCATTAAAACCATCTTGTTAATCTACGGTGACCTCCACGTCTCTTCCAATGGGCAATAAAACCATCTGGTTAAACCACTCTGAACTCCACAGCTCTTCCAAGGGGCATTGGTATTGTCTTTTTATTCCACTCTAACTTCCACCACTCTTCCAAGGGGCATTGACATTGTCTTTTTATTCCACTGCCACCTCCATCCTTCTTCCAGGGGCATTGATATTGTCTTTTTATTCCACTGCCACCTCCACCACTCTTCCAAGCGGCATTAATATTGTCTTTTTAATCCACTGCAACCTCCACCACATTTCCAAGGGGCATTAAAAACAGTCTTTTTAAGCTACTGTGACCTCCACGCTGTTATGCACACGCCCGGGCTAGAGCGGCGTGTGCATGTGACTGGTAGTGATTCCACTGGACCGTGCCGGAGAGTGAATGCCTGGAGGGGCGTAACTAAGTATCTACCCGATCCGACCAAGGTGGCACGACGGCATACGACGCCAGAGCACCAAGGAGGAACCGAGCAGAGGGACCAGGTGCTACTCCAGGACAGACCCCGGACACGGCTGTTGACCCACACAGGGGAATACAGGAACAGACTGGTAGACTGGCACACAGACTGGTATGCAGGCAGGCGGGTATGCAGGCAGGCGGGTATGCAGGCAGGCGGGTATGCAGGCCGGGGGGTAAAGGTAAGCACAGCTAGAGTGCAGACAGGGAGGCACTAGCAAGTAGGAACACAGGCGGGATAGGACCCAGTACACACCGGGATTCAGGAACAATACAGGCAGAGGGGTACAGGCAAGCACAACTAGAGTGCAGAAGACTGAGCAGAGAGGACAGGGCTCTGTTCACACTGAACAGACAGGAAGGGAAAGGCAGAGCCAGACACCCACAGGGTACTTTCAGTGAAGTAGCGAGTGGACCACAAACTCACAAACGGGAGTACAGAGACAACAGGCAGGAGTTAGGTACGAGTTCAGACTCTGCAGAAAAAGGAAGGGAACGGGCATAGAGGCAAAACAGGTAAAGGATAGGAGAGAGTTCAGACTGGAACTGAGTGTACGGAGGAGACCGACACTGCAGCGGGATACAGGAACGGGTCTGGGAATACTGCCCCCAGAGAGGCGGAACGAACAGGCAAGGAGCGTGTTCAGACAGGACAGACTAGAGAACACAGAAAGGACTAAGTTCAGACACGGGAGCTGATACCGCAAAGCAGGAAACATACAGGACTTAGTTCAGACACGGGAACTAATACCGTAAAGCAGGAGACATACAGGACACAGTTCAGACACGGGAGCTGACACCGCAAGGCAGGAGAAATACAGGACTTAGTTCAGACACGGGAACTAATACCGTAAAGCAGGAGACATACAGGACACAGTTCAGACACGGGAGCTGACACCGCAAGGCAGGAGAAATACAGGACTTAGTTCAGACAGGCCTGGAAATACAGCCTCCAGGAAAGGCAGACAGGGAAACAGGAACGGACCTGGCACCTTCAGAGTGCAAGCACACACTGAAAGAAACACATATGCACAGGCAGGGATAGAAGGGAGCTGCTGAGCTATATACCAAGAGACAGACAGCGATAGGCTGAGGACGCACAAGGGGTGTGACCCACAGCAGGTACAAAAGGCAGGAAGTGATCGGGCGCCGCCCTTAAGCAGCAGAAACAGACACAGACACAAACAGACAACATGGAGGGAAGCCAGAGAGACATTCTGGACAGGAGATCAAGTGCGCCCTCTTGCACAGTGGGAGATGGACCACCATGCAAGGACGCCGCCAGGTATGTTACAGTACCTCCCCCCTTACGCCCCCTCTTCTTCAGGCCTGCCAGAATCTTCCGCAGGGAATTCGGGGACCAGTCGTTCACTGGGTTGGAGGGGGACAGAGACTTGAGGGTAATCTCTGCTTCGAGGTACATCTTGTCAAGCCCACAGGAAGAAACAGACGGGTTATCAGGTACACAATGAGGAAAAGTCACTGTCTCTTTGTTATCTGGTGGTACCCCGGAGGATTCAGGAAACAACTGGAGGTCCTCCGCCGGGTCAGAAGAGTACTGAGGCTCAGAGAAAACATCTGCTTCAGAGTACACTAGGTCGGACTCACTGGAGGAAGCAGGCAAGGTATCAGGTACAGGAAATAGGAAAGTCTCTGTCCATTCACCACCAGGTGGCACCCCGAAGGGTTCTAAACACAACTGGAGGTCCTCCGCCTGGTCGGAGGGGTGTAGAGACTCGGGAGTAACTTCTGCTTCGGAGAACACTAGGTCGGACTCACTGGAGGAAGCAGGCGAGGTATCAGGTACAGGAAATAGGAAAGTCTCTGTCCATTCACCACCAGGTGGCACCCCGAAGGGTTCTAAACACAACTGGAGGTCCTCCGCCTGGTCGGAGGCGTGTAGAGACTCGGGAGTAACCTCTGCTTCGGAGTACACTAGGTTGGACTCACTGGACGAAGCGAGTGAGGTATCAGATCCAGGATATAGGAAAGTCTCTGTCCATTCACCACCAGGTGGCACCCCGAAGGGTTCAGAACACAACTGGAGGTCCTCCGCCTGGTCGGAGGGGTGTAGAGACTCGGGAGTAACCTCTGCTTCGGAGTACACTAGGTTGGACTCACTGGACGAAGCGAGCGAGGTATCAGGTACAGAGTATAGGAGAGTCTCTGTCCTTTCGCTACCAGGTAGCACCCCGAAGGGTTCAGGAGGTCTCAGGGAGGACAGACCCAGGCGTGACTGCTTGCCTCTAAGTCTAGCACGTCTGGACTGCCTCTTGAGGTTGGGAGAAATATTCCGGAAAGCGTAGTCACCCTGTGAGGATTCTGGGTGGGCAGTAGTCTCATTGGGCTGGAGAACTATTGCGCTACCCACACACATTACCCATTGGGGCTGCTCCGGGATATTGGGAAGTGAAGCTTCAGCAGGAGCCTCCGGGTTAGGATCATCGAAGACCATTAGAAAGGCCACCAGGAAGGCCATTAGGTCCCGGAGGATCGGATCCTGTGTCTCATATAGGGGGTTGATCCATTCCAAGGCATCCCCCGCCAGGTAAGACATAATAAAGGCCACTTTAGCCCAATCGGAAGGAAAATAAAGAGGGTAGGCCTTAAAGTGTAGCATGCATTGCTCCACAAATGCACGACACTGTCTTGGATCCCCATAGTAACGTGGCGGATCCGCAGGAACGAGAGCTGATAGATCCATCTGGACGAGTGAGTAATTCGCCTGGAACTCAGCTAAAGGGGAAAAAAATATATATTTATTTATTTTAATGCATGTATTCGCTGGAAAAACTTCTCAGAGAGCGAAGGCCGTGGGGCTCAACGGGAACCATGGCCTGAGCATGCTGTTTGCACACGCCCGGGCTAGAGCGGCGTGTGCATGTGACTGGTAGTGATTCCACTGGACCGTGCCGGAGAGTGAATGCCTGGAGGGGCGTAACTAAGTATCTACCCGATCCGACCAAGGTGGCACGACGGCATACGACGCCAGAGCACCAAGGAGGAACCGAGCAGAGGGACCAGGTGCTACTCCAGGACAGACCCCGGACACGGCTGTTGACCCACACAGGGGAATACAGGAACAGACTGGTAGACTGGCACACAGACTGGTATGCAGGCAGGCGGGTATGCAGGCAGGCGGGTATGCAGGCAGGCGGGTATGCAGGCCGGGGGGTAAAGGTAAGCACAGCTAGAGTGCAGACAGGGAGGCACTAGCAAGTAGGAACACAGGCGGGATAGGACCCAGTACACACCGGGATTCAGGAACAATACAGGCAGAGGGGTACAGGCAAGCACAACTAGAGTGCAGAAGACTGAGCAGAGAGGACAGGGCTCTGTTCACACTGAACAGACAGGAAGGGAAAGGCAGAGCCAGACACCCACAGGGTACTTTCAGTGAAGTAGCGAGTGGACCACAAACTCACAAACGGGAGTACAGAGACAACAGGCAGGAGTTAGGTACGAGTTCAGACTCTGCAGAAAAAGGAAGGGAACGGGCATAGAGGCAAAACAGGTAAAGGATAGGAGAGAGTTCAGACTGGAACTGAGTGTACGGAGGAGACCGACACTGCAGCGGGATACAGGAGCGGGTCTGGGAATACTGCCCCCAGAGAGGCGGAACGAACAGGCAAGGAGCGTGTTCAGACAGGACAGACTAGAGAACACAGAAAGGACTAAGTTCAGACACGGGAGCTGATACCGCAAAGCAGGAAACATACAGGACTTAGTTCAGACACGGGAACTAATACCGTAAAGCAGGAGACATACAGGACACAGTTCAGACACGGGAGCTGACACCGCAAGGCAGGAGAAATACAGGACTTAGTTCAGACACGGGAACTAATACCGTAAAGCAGGAGACAGACAGGACACAGTTCAGACACGGGAGCTGACACCGCAAGGCAGGAGAAATACAGGACTTAGTTCAGACAGGCCTGGAAATACAGCCTCCAGGAAAGGCAGACAGGGAAACAGGAACGGACCTGGCACCTTCAGAGTGCAAGCACACACTGAAAGAAACACATATGCACAGGCAGGGATAGAAGGGAGCTGCTGAGCTATATACCAAGAGACAGACAGCGATAGGCTGAGGACGCACAAGGGGTGTGACCCACAGCAGGTACAAAAGGCAGGAAGTGATCGGGCGCCGCCCTTAAGCAGCAGAAACAGACACAGACACAAACAGACAACATGGAGGGAAGCCAGAGAGACATTCTGGACAGGAGATCAAGTGCGCCCTCTTGCACAGTGGGAGATGGACCACCATGCAAGGACGCCGCCAGGTATGTTACACACGTCACTTCCAATGGGCATTAAAACCGTCTGGTGAAACCTCTCTGAACTCCACAGCTCTTCCAAGGGTCATTGGTATTGTCTTTTTATTCCACTCTAACCTCCATCACTCTTCCAAGGGGCATTGACATTGTCTTTTTATTCCACTGCGACCTCCACCATTTTTCCAATGGGCATTTAAACTGTCTTGTTAAGCTACAGTGACCTCCACATCTCTTCCACCAGGCATTAATATTGTCTTTAAATTCCACTGTAACCTCCACCACTCTACCAAGGGGCATTGATATTGTATTTTTATTCCACTGCGACCTATACCACTCTTCCAAAGGGCATAAAAATCATCTTGTTAAGCTACTGTGACCTCATCTTCTCTTCCACGGGGCATTGATATTGTCTTTTTAATCCTCTGCAACCTCCAACACTCTTCCATGTGGCATTAAAACCATCTTGTTAAGCTACTGTCACCTCCACGTCTCTTCCAAGGGGCATTAAAACCGTATGGTTAAACCAATCTGAACTCCACAGATCTTCCAAGGGGCATTGATATTGTCTTTTTATTCCACTGTATCCTCCACCACTCTTCCAAGGGGCATTGATATTGTCTTTTTATTCCACTGCGACCTCCACCACTCTTCCATGGTGCATTAAAACCGTCTTGTGAATCTACTGTGACCTCCACGTCTCTTTCAAGGGGCATTGATATTGTCTTTTTATTCCTCTGTAAACTCCACCACTCTTCCAAGGGGCATTGATATTGTCTTTTTATTCCACTGCCACCTCCAACACTCTTCCAAGGGGCATTGATATTGTCTTTTTAATCCACTTCGACCTCCACCACTTTTCCAAGGGGCATTAAAAACGTCTTTTTAAGCTACTGTGACCTCCACGTCACTTCCAGTGAGCATTAAAACCGTCTGGTTTAACTACTCTGAACTCCACTGCTCTTCCAAGGGGCATTGATATTGTCTTTTTAATCCACTGTTCCCTCCACCACTCTTCCAAGGGGCATTGATATGTTTTTTTTATTCCACTGCGAACTCCACTACTCTTCCAAGCGGCATTGATATTGTCTTTTTATTCCACTGCGACCTCCACCACTCTTCTAAGGGGCATTTATATTGTCTTTTTAATCAACTGCGACCTCCACCACTCTTTCTTTCAAGGGCCATTAAAACCGTGTTGTTAAGCGACTTTGACCTCCACGTCAATTCCACAGGGCATTAAAAGCGTCAATTTAAACCACTCTGAACTCCACAGCTCTTGCAAGGGGCATTGATATTGTCTTTTTATTCCACTGTAACCTCCAGCACTCTTCCAAGGGGCATTGATATTGTCTTTTTATTCCACTGCAACTTCTACCTCTCTTCCAAGGGGCATTAAAACCATCTTGTTAAGCTACTGTGACCTCCACGTCTCTTTCACGGGGCATTGATATTGTCTTTTTATTCCACTGTAACCTCCACCACTCTTCCAAGGGGCATTGATATTGTCTTTTTATTCCACTGGGACCTTCACCACTCCTTCAAGTGGCATTGATATTGTCTTTTTAATCCACTGCGACCTCCACCACTATTCCAAGTGGCATTAAAACCGTATTGTTAAGCTACTGTAACCTCCAAGTCTCTTCCAAGGTGCATTAAAACCGTCAATTTAAACCACTCTGAACTCCACAGCTCTTGCAAGAGGCATTGATATTGTCATTTTATTCCACTGTTTTCTCCACCACTCTTTCAAGGGGCATTGATATTGTTTATTTATTCCACTGCGACCTCCACCACTCTTCCAAGGTGCATTAAAACTGTCTTGTTAAGCTACTGTGACCTCCACGTGTCTTCCACGTTGCATTGATATTGTCTTTTTAATCCACTGTGACCTCCACCACTTTTCCAAGGGGCATTAAAAACGTCTTGGTAATTTACTGTGACCTTCACGTCTCTTCCAAGGGGCAATAAAACCATCTGGTTAAACCACTCTGAACTCCACAGCTCTTCCAAGGGGCATTGGTAATGTCTTTTTATTCCACTCTAACCTCCACCACTCTTCCAAGGGGCATTGACATTGTCTTTTCATTCCAGTGCGACCTCCATCATTCTTTCAAGGGGCATTGATATTGTCTTTTTATTCCACTGCCACCTCCACCACTCTTCCAAGCGGCATTGATATTGTCTTTTTAATCCACTTCGACCTCCACCACTTTTCCAAGGGGCATTAAAAACGTCTTTTTAAGCTACAGTGACCCCACCTCACTTCCAATTTGCATTAAAACCATCTGGTTAAACCACTCTGAACTCCACAGCTCTTCCAAGGGGCATTGATATTGTCTTTTTATTCCACTCTATCTTCCACCACTCTTCCAAGGGGCAATGACATTGTCTTTTTATTAAACTGCGACCTCCACCATTTTTCCAAGGGGCATTAAAACTGTCTTGTTAAGCTACAGTGATCTCCACATCTCTTCCACGGGGCATTGATATTGTCTTTAAATTCCACTGTAACCTCCACCACTCTACCAAGGGGCATTGATATTGTATTTTTATTCCACTACGACCTCCACCACTCTTCCAAAGGGCATTGATATTGTCTTTTTAATCCACTGCGACCTCTGCCACTCTTCCAAAGGTCATTAAAACCTTCTTGTTAAGCTACTGTGACCTCCTCATCTCTTCCACAGGGCATTGATATTGTCTTTTTATTCCACTGCAACCTCCACCACTCTTCCATGTGGCATTAAAACTGTCTTGTTAAGCTACTGTGACCTCCATGTCTCTTTCACAGGGCATTGATATTGTCTTTTTATTCCACTTGAACCTCCAACATTCTTCCAAGGGGCATTGATATTGTCTTTTTATTCCACTGAGACTTCAACCACTACTTCAAGGAGCATTGACATTGTCGTTTTAATCCACTTCGACCTCCACCACTCTTCCAAGGGGCATTAAAACAGTCTTGTTAATCTTCTGTGACCTCCACGTCTCTTCCAAGGGGCATTAGAACCGTCAATTTAAACCACTCTCAACCCCACAGCTCTGGCAAGGCGCTTTCATATTGCTTTTTATTCCACTGTAACCTCCAGCACTCTTCCAAGGGGCATTGATGTTGTCTTTTTATTCCACAGCGACTTTCACCTCTCTTCCAAGGGACATTAAAACCGTCTTGTTAAGCTACGGTGACATCCACATCTCTTTCACGGTTCATTTATATTGTCTTTTTATTCCACTGTAAACTTCACCACTCTTCCAAGGGGCATTGATATTGTCTTTTTATTCCACTGCCACCTCCACCACTCTTCCAAGGGGCGTTGATATTGTCTTTTTAATCCACTGCGACCTCCACCAATTTTCTAAGGGGCATTAAAAACGTCTTTTTAAGCTACTGTGACCTCCACGTCACTTCCAATGGGCACTGATATCGTCTTTTTATTCCACTCTAACCTCCACCACTCTTCCAAGGGGCATTGATATTGTCTTTTTATTTTACTGCGACCTCCACCACTCTTCCAAGGGGCATTAATATTGTCTTTTTATTCCACTGTGACCTCCACGTCTCTTCAAGGGGCATTGATATTGTCTTTTTATTCAACTGTAACCTCCACCACTCTTCCAAGGGGCATTGATATTTTGTTTTTATTTTACTGCGACCTCCACCACTCTTCCAAGGGGCATTAATATTGTCTTTTTATTCCACTGCGACCTCCACCACTCTTCCAAGGGTCATTGATATTGTCTTTTTATTCCACTGTAACCTCCACCACTCTTCCAAGGGGCATTGATATTGTCTTTTTAATCCACGGCGATCTCTACCACTCCTCCAAGGGGCTTTAAAACAGTCTTGATAAGCTTCTGTGACCTCCACGTCTCTTCCAAATGGCATTAAAACAGCATGGTTAAACCACTCTGAACTCCACAGCTCTTCCAAGGGGCTTTGATATTGTCTTTTTATTCCACTGTAACCTCCACCACTCTTCCAAGGGGCATTGATATTGTCTTTTTATTTTACTGCGACCTCCACCACTCTTCCAAGGGGCACTAATATTGTCTTTTTACACCACTGCGACCTCCACCACTCTTCCAAGGGTCATTGATATTCTCTTTTTATTCCACTGTAACCTCCACCACTCTTCTAAGGGTCATTGATATTGTCTTTTTAATCCACTGCGACCTCCACCACTCTTCCAAGGGCCATTAAAACCGTCTTGTTAAGCTACTGTGACCTCCACGTCCCTTCCACGGGGCATTGATATTGTCTTTTCATTCCACTACGACTTCCACCACTTATCCAATGGGCATTGATATTGTCTTTTTAATCCACTGCGACCTCCACAACTCTTCCAAGGGACATTGATATTGTCTTTTTATTCTACTGCGACCTTCACCCCTCTTCCAAGGAACATTGATATTGTCTTTTTTTTCCACTGTAACCTCCACCACTTTTCTAAGGGGGCATTGATATTTTCTTTTTATTCCACTGCGACCTCCACCACTCTTCCAAGGGACATCCATAATGTCTTTTTAATCCACTGCGACCTCCTCCACTCTTCCAAGGGGCATTGATATTGTCTTTTTATTTTACTGCGACCTCCACCACTCTTCCAAGGGCATTAATATTATCTTTTTATTCCACCGCGACCTCCACCACTCTTCCAAGGGTCATTGATATTGTCTTTTTATTCCACTGTAACCTGCACCACTCTTCCAGGGGCATTGATATTGTCTTTTTATTCCACCTGCGACCTTTACCTCTCTTCCAAGGGGCATTAAAACCATCTTGTTAAGCTACTGTGTCCTCCAAGTCTCTTCCACGAGGCATTGATATTGTCTTTTTAATCCAGTGCGACCTCCACCACTCTTCCAAGGGGCATTAAAACAGTTTTGATAAGCTACTGTGACATCCAGGTCTCTTCCAAGGGGCATTAAAACCGTCTGGTTAAACCACTCTGAACTCCACAGCTCTTCTAAGAGGCATTGATATTGTCTTTTTATTTGACTGTAACCTCCACCACTCTTCCAAGGGGCATTAAAACCATCTTGTTAAGCTACAGTTACCTCCAAGTCTCTTACACGAGGCATTGATATTGTCTTTTTATTCCAGTGCGACCTCCACCACTCTTCTAAGGGGCATTGATATTGTCTTTTTAATCCACTGCGACCTCCACCACTCTTCCAAGGGGCATTAAACCATCCAGTTAAACCACTCTGTACTCCACAGCTCTTCCAAGAGGCATAGATATTGTCTTTTTATTCGACTGTAACCTCCACCACTTTTCCAAGGGGCATTGATTTTGTCTCTGTTTTCCACTGCGACCTCCACTACTCTTCCAAGGGGCTTTGATATTGTCTTTTTATTCCACTCTAACCTCCACCACTCTTCCAAGGGGCATTGACATTGTCTATTTATTCCACTGCGACCTCCACCACTCTGCCAAGGGGCATTAAGACTATCTTGTTAAGCTACAGTGACCTCCACAACTCTTCCATGGGGCATTGATATTGTCTTTTTATTCCACTGTAACCTCCACCATTCTACCAAGGGGCATTGATTTTGTCTTTTTATTCCACTGCGACCTCTACCACTCTTCCAATGGGCATTGATATTGTCTTTTTAATCCACTGAAACCTCCACCACTCTTCCAAGGGGCATTAAAACAGTCTTGTTAAGCTACTGTGACCTCCACGTCTCTTCCAAGGGGCATTAAAAAAGTCTGGCTAAACTACTCTGAACTCCACAGCTCTTCCAAGGGGCATTGATTTTGTCTTTTTATTCCACTGTAACCTCCACCACTCTTCCAAGGGGCATTGATTTTGTCTTTTTATTCCACTGCAACCTCCACCACTCTTCAAATGGACATTGTTATTGTCTTTTTAATCCCCTGCAACCTCCACCACTCTTCCAAGGGGCATTATAACCATCTTGTTAAGCTACTGTGAATTTCACGTCCCTTCCACGGGGCATTGATATTGTCTTTTTATTAAACTGCGACCTCCACCACTTTTCCAAGGGGCATTGATATTGTCTTTTTAATCCACTGCGAACTCCACCACTCTTCCAAAGGGCATTATAACCGTCTTGTTATGCTACTGTGACGGTGACCGTGACTTCTCTTCCAAGGGGCATTAAAACATCTGGTTAAACCACTCTGAACTCCACAGCTCTTCCAAGGGGCATTTGTATTGTCTTGTTATTACACTCTAAACTCCACCACTCTTCCAAGGGGCATAGACATTGTCTTTTTATTCCACTGCGACCTCCACCACTCTTCCAAGGGGCAATAAAACCATATTGTTAAGCTACAGTGACCTCCACATCTCTTCCACGGGGCATTGATATTGTCTTTTATTCCACTGTAACCTCCACCAATCTTCCAAGGGGCATTGATATTGTTTTTTTATTCCACTCCGACCTCCACCATTAAAACCGTCTTCTTAAGTTACTGTGACCTCCACGTCTCTTCCAAGGAGCGTTAAAACCGTCTGGTTATACCACTCTGAACTCCACAGCTCTTCCAAGGGGCATTATTATTGTCTTTTTATTCCACTGCGACCACCACCACTCTTCCAAGGGGCATTGATATTGTCTTTTTATTTTACTGCGACCTCCACCACTCTTCCATGGGGCATTAATATTGTATTTTTATTCCACTGCGACCTCCACCACTCTTCCAAGGGTCATTGATATTGTCTTTTTATTCCACTGCAACCTTCACCACTCTTCCAAGAGGCATTGATATTGGCTTTTTATTCCACTGCAACCTCCACCTCTCTTCCAAGGGGCATTAAAACCATCTTGTTAAGCTACTGTGACCTCCAAGTCTCTTCCAGGAGGCATTGATATTGTCTTTTTATTCCACTGCGACCTCCACATCTCTTCCATGTGGAATTGATATTGTCTTTTTATTCCACTGCGACCTCCACCACTCTTCTAAGGGGCATTGATATTGTCTTTTTAATCCACTGCGACCTCCACCACTCTTCCAAGGCTCGTTAAAATAGTTTTGATAAACTACTGTGACCTCCACGTCTCTTCCAAGGGGCATTAAAACCGTCTGGTTAAACCACTCTGAACTCCACAGCTCTTCCAAGATGCATTGATATTGTCTTTTTATTCGATTGTAACCTCCACCACTCTTCCAAGGGGCATTAAAACCGTCTTGTTAAGCTACTGTGACCTCCACGTCTCTTCCAAGGGGCATTAAAACCATCAATTTAAACCACTCTGAACTCCACAGCTTTTGCAAGAGGCATTGATATTGTCTTTTTATTCCACTGTAACCTCCACCACTCTTCCAAGGGGCATTGATATTGTCTTTTTATTCTACTGTAACCTCCACCAATCGTCCAAGGGGCATTGATATTGTCTTTTTATTCCACTGTAACCTCCATCACACTTCCAAGGGTCATTGATTTTGTCTTTTTAATCCACTGCGACCTCCAACACTCTTCCAAGAAGCATTAAAACCGCCTTGTTAAGCTACTGAGACCTTCACGTCTATTCCACGGTGCCTTAAAACCTTCTGGCTAAACCACTGTGAACTTCACAGCTCTTCCAAGGGGCATTGATATTGTCTTTTTATTCCACTGTAACCTCCACCACTCTTCCAAGAGGCATTGATATTGTCTTTTTATTTTACTGCGACATTCACCACTCTTCCAAGGGGCATTGATATTGTCTTTTTATTTTACTGCGACATTCACCACTCTTCCAAGATGCACTGATATTGTCTTTTTATTCGATTGTAACCTCCACCACTCTTCCAAGGGGCATTAAAACCGTCTTGTTAAGCTACTGTGACCTCCACGTCTCTTCCAAGGGGCATTAAAACCATCAATTTAAACCACTCTGAACTCCACAGCTTTTGCAAGAGGCATTGATATTGTCTTTTTATTTCACTGTAACCTCCACCACTCTTCCAAGGGGCATTGATATTGTCTTTTTATTCTACTGTAACCTCCACCAATCGTCAAAGGGGCATTGATATTGTCTTTTTATTCCACTGTAACCTCCATCACACTTCCAAGGGTCATTGATTTTGTCTTTTTAATCCACTGCGACCTCCAACACTCTTCCAAGAAGCATTAAAACCGCCTTGTTAAGCTACTGAGACCTTCACGTCTATTCCACGGTGCCTTAAAACCTTCTGGCTAAAACACTGTGAACTTCACAGCTCTTCCAAGGGGCATTGATATTGTCTTTTTATTCCACTGTAACCTCCACCACTCTTCCAAGAGGCATTGATATTGTCTTTTTATTTTACTGCGACATTCACCACTCTTCCAAGGAGCATTGATATTGTTTTTTTATTCCACTCCGACCTCCACCACTCTTCCAAGGGGCATTAAAACCGTCTTGTTAAGTTACTGTGACCTCCAAGTCTCTTCCAAGGAGCGTTAAAACCATCTGGTTATACCACTCTGAACTCCACAGCTCTTCCAAGGGGTATTATTATTGTCTTTTTATTCCACTGCGACCACCACCACTCTTCCAAGGGGCATGGATATTGTCTTTTTATTTTACTGCGACCTCCACCACTCTTCCAAGGGGCATTAATATTGTCTTTTTATTCCACTGCGACCTCCACCACTCTTCCAAGGGTCATTGATATTGTCTTTTTATTCCACTGCAACCTCCACCACTCTTCCAAGGGGCATTGATATTGTCTTTTTATTCCCCTGCGACCTCCACCTCTCTTCCAAGGGGCATTAAAACCATCTTGTTAAGCTACTGTGACCTCCAAGTCTCTTCCAGGAGGCATTGATATTGTCTTTTTATTCCACTGCGACCTCCACATCTCTTCCAAGTGGAATTGATATTGTCTTTTTATTCCACTGCGACCTCCACCACTCTTCTAAGGGGCATTGATATTGTCTTTTTAATCCACTTCGACCTCCACCACTCTTCCAAGGCGCAATAAAATAGTTTTGATAAACTACAGTGACCTCCACGTCTCTTCCAAGGGGCATGAAAACTGTCTGGTTAAACCACTCTGAACTCCACAGCTCTTCCAAGATGCATTGATATTGTCTTTTTATTCGACTGTAACCTCCACCACTCTTCCAAGGGGCATTAAAACTGTCTTGTTAAGCTACTGAGACCTCCACGTCTCTTCCAAGGGGCATTACAACCGTCAATCTAAACCACTCTGAACTCCACAGCTCTTGCAAGAGGCATTGATATTGTCTTTTTATTCCACTGTAACCTCCACCACACTTCCAAGGGTCATTGATTTTGTCTTTTTAATCCACTGCGACCTCCATCACTCTTCCAAGAAGCATTAAAACCGTCTTGTTAAGCCACTGAGACCTCCACGTCTATTCCACGGTGCCTTAAAACCTTCTGGCTTAACCACTGTGAACTCCACAGCTCTTCCAAGGGGCATTGATATTGTCTTTTTATTCCACTGTAACCTCCACCACTCTTCCAAGAGGCATTGATATTGTCTTTTTATTTTACTGCGACATTCACCACTCTTCCAAGGGGCATTAATATCGTCTTTTTATTCCACTGCGACCTCCACCACTCTTCCAAGGGTCATTGATATTGTCCTTAAATTCCACTGTAACCTCCACATCTCTTCCAGGGGGAATTGATAATGTCTTTTTATACCACTGCGACCTCCACCACTCTTCTAAGGGTCACTGATATTGTCTTTTTAATGCACTGCGACCTCCACCACTCTTCCAAGGGGCATTAAAACCGTCTTGTTAAGCTACTGTGACCTCCACGTCCCTTCCACGGGGCATTGATATTGTCTTTTTATTCCACTGCGACCTCCACCACTCTTCCAAAGGGCATTGATATTGTCTTTTTAATCCACTGCGACCTCCACCACTCTTCCATGAGACATTGATATTGTCTTTTTATTCCACTGCGACCTTCACCCCTCTTCCAAGGAACATTGATATTGTCTTTTTTTTCCACTGTAACCTCCACCACTCTTCTAAGGGGCATTGATATTTTCTTTTTATTCCACTGCGACCTCCATCACTCTTCCAAGGGGCATCGATAATGTGTTTTTAATCCACTGCGACCTCCACACTCTTCCAAGGGGCATAAAAGCCATCTTGTTAAGCTGCTGTGACCTCCACGTCTCTTCCAAGGGGCATTAAAACCGTCAATTTAAACCACACTCAACTCCACAGCTCTTGCAAGAGGCATTGATATTGTCTTTTTATTCCACTGTAACCTCCACCACTCTTCCAAGGGGCATTGATATTTTCTTTTATTTTACTGCGACCTCCACCACTCTTCCAAGGGGCATTAATATTGTCTTTTTATTCCACTGCGACCTCCACCACTCTTCCAAGGGTCATTGATATTGTCTTTTTATTCCACTGCAACCTCCAGAACTCTTCCAAGGGGCATTGATATTGTCTTTTTATTCCACTGCGACTTTCACCTCTCTACCAAGGGACATTAAAACCGTCTTGTTAAGCTACTGAGACCTCCACGTCTATTCCACGGTGCCTTAAAACCTTCTGGCTAAACCACTGTGAACTCCACAGCTCTTCCAAGGGGCATTGATATTGTATTTTTATTCCACTGTAACATCCACCACTCTTCCAAGAGGCATTGATATTGTCTTTTTATTCCACTGCGACCTCCACCACTCTTCCAAGGGGCATTGATATTGTCTTTTTATTCCACTGTAACCTCCACCACTCTTCCAAGGGGCATTGATGTTGTCTTTTTATTCCACTGCGACCTCCACCTCTCTTCCAAGGGGCATTAAAACCATCTTGTTAAGCTACTGTGACTTCCAAGTCCATTCCACGAGGCATTGATATTGTCTTTTTATTCCACTGCGACCTCCACATCTCTTCCAAGTGGAATTGATATTGTATTCTTATACCACTGCGACCTCCACCACTCTTCTAAGGGGCATTGATATTGTCTTTTTAATCCACTGCGACCTTCACCACTCTTCCAAGGGGCATTAAAACAGTCTTGATAAGCTACTGTGACCTCCACGTCTGTTCCAAGGGGCATTAAACCGTCTGGTTAAACCACTCTGTACTCCACAGCTCTTCCAAGAGACATTGATGTTGTCTTTTTATTCGACTGTAACCTCCACCACTATTCCAAGGGGCATTGATATTGTCTCTGTTTTCCACTGCGACCTCCATCACTCTTCCACGGGGCTTTGATGTTGTCTTTTTTTTCCACTGCGACCTCCACATCTCTTCCAAGGGAAATTGATATTGTCTTTTTAATCCACTGCGACCTCCACCACCCTTCTAAGGGGCATTGATATTGTCTTTTTAATCCACTGCGACCTCCACCACTCTTCCAAGGGGCATTAAAACAGTCTTGATAAGCTACTGTGACCTCCACGTCTCTTCCAAGTGGCATTAAACCATCTTGTTAAACCACTCAGTACACCACAGCTCATCAAAGGGGCATTGATATTGTCTTTTAATTCCACTGTAACCTGCACCACTTTTCCTATGAGAACTGATATTGTCTTTTTATTATTATTATTATTATTTATTATTATAGCGCCATTTATTCCATGGCGCTTTACATGTGATAGGGATATACATAACATAAGCTGTTACATAATCTGAACAAAACGAGTCAGCGACTGGTACAGGAGGAGCGAGAACCCTGCCCGCGAGGGCTCACATTCTAGAAGGGATGGGTGAGGATACAATAGGTGAGGTTAGAGCTGGTCGTGCAGCAGTGGTTACTGCAGGTTGTAGGCTTGTTGGAAGAGGTGGGTCTTTAGGTTTCTTTTGAAGGTTTCCACGGTCGGCGAGAGTCTGATGTGTTGGAGTAGAGAGTTCCAGAGTAGGGGGGATGCACGGGAGAAATCTTGTATACGATTGTGGGAGGAGGAGATAAGAGGGAAGTAGAGAAGGAGATCTTGTGAGGATCAGAGGTTGCATGCAGGTAAGTACCGGGACTCTAGGTCACAGATGTATGGGGGAGACAGGTTGTGGATGGCTTTGTATGCCATGGCTAGAATTTTGAACTGGATTCTCTGGGCAATGGGGAGCCAGTGAAGAGATTGACAGAGAGGAGAGGCCGGGGAATAGCGGGGGGACAGGTGAATTAGTCGAGCAGCAGAGTTTAGGATAGATTGGAGAGGCGCAAGACTGTTGTAAGGGAGGCCACGGAGCAGGAGGTTGCAGCAGTCGAGGCGGGATATGATGAGGGCATGCACTAGTGTTTTTGCAGAGTCTTTGCTGAGGAATGCACGGATCCGGGAGATGTTTTTGAGTTGGAGTCGGCAGGAAGTGGAAAGGGCTTGGATATGTGGCTTGAAGGAGAGATCAGAGTCCAGGGTTACTCCAAGTCAGCGAGCTTGTGGGAGTGGGGAGAGTGAACAGCCATTGACATTGATGGCTAGGTCAGATGGTAGATGTGAATGAGAGGGTGGAAAGATGATGAACTCTGTTTTATCCATGTTGAGTTTTAGAAATCTGTCAGAGAAGAAGGATGACATGGCGGACAGACATTGTGGGATTTTGGTTAGTAGGGAGAAGATATCGGGTCCAGAGAGGTAGATCTGTGTGTCGTCAGCATAGAGGTGATACTGAAAACCGTGAGACTCTATGAGCTGTCCCAGGCCTAAGGTGTAGATGGAGAAGAGCAGAGGTCCTAGAGCTGAACCTTGGGGGACACCGACAGATAGGGGGCGAGATGAGGAGGTGGTGCGTGAGTTGGAGACTCTGAATGTCCTGTCTGTTAAGTATGAGGAGATCCAAGATAGAGCCAAGTCCGTGATGCCAAGAGATGAGAGAATCTGGAGTAAGAGGGAATGGTCCACTGTGTCAAAGGCAGATGACAGGTCCAGAAGGAGGAGGATGGAGTAGTGTTGCTTGGATTTGGCATTTAGTAGGTCGTTTGTGACTTTGGTCAGGGCAGTTTCAGTCGAGTGATGCGGTCGGAATCCAGATTGCAGGTGGTCGAAGAGGGAGCAGAAGGAGAGGTGGGAGGGCAGTTCAAGGTGGACATGTTGTTCTACTAGTTTTGAGGCAAAGGGGAGGAGCGATATGGGGCGGTAGCTAGTCAGAGACGAAGGGTCAAGGGAGGGCTTTTTGAGGATGGGTGTGATTGCGGCATGTTTGAAACATGAGGGGAAGACACCGGTTGTTAGTGACAGATTGTAGAGGTGGGTTAGGGTTGGGATGAAGACTGTGGTAAGTTTAGTGATGAGGTGGGATGGGATTGGGTCAAGTTCGCTGGTGGTGAGGTGTGATTTGGAGAGTAAAGAGGAGACTTGACCTTAATACAATAATAATATTGTATTTTTATTCCACTGCGACCTCCACCACTCTTCCAAGGGTCATTGATATTGTCTTTTTATTCCACTGCAACCTTCACCACTCTTCCAAGGGGCATTGATATTGGCTTTTTATTCCACTGCAACCTCCACCTCTCTTCCAAGGGGCATTAAAACCATCTTGTTAAGCTACTGTGACCTACAAGTCTCTTCCAGGAGGCATTGATATTGTCTTTTTATTCCACTGCGACCTCCACATCTCTTCCATGTGGAATTGATATTGTCTTTTTATTCCACTGCGACCTCCACCACTCTTCTAAGGGGCATTGATATTGTCTTTTTAATCCACTGCGACCTCCACCACTCTTCCAAGGCTCGTTAAAATAGTTTTGATAAACTACTGTGACCTCCACGTCTCTTCCAAGGGGCATTAAAACCGTCTGGTTAAACCACTCTGAACTCCACAGCTCTTCCAAGATGCATTGATATTGTCTTTTTATTCGATTGTAACCTCCACCACTCTTCCAAGGGGCATTAAAACCGTCTTGTTAAGCTACTGTGACCTCCACGTCTCTTCCAAGGGGCATTAAAACCATCAATTTAAACCACTCTGAACTCCACAGCTTTTGCAAGAGGCATTGATATTGTCTTTTTATTCCACTGTAACCTCCACCACTCTTCCAAGGGGCATTGATATTGTCTTTTTATTCTACTGTAACCTCCACCAATCGTCCAAGGGGCATTGATATTGTCTTTTTATTCCACTGTAACCTCCATCACACTTCCAAGGGTCATTGATTTTGTCTTTTTAATCCACTGCGACCTCCAACACTCTTCCAAGAAGCATTAAAACCGCCTTGTTAAGCTACTGAGACCTTCACGTCTATTCCACGGTGCCTTAAAACCTTCTGGCTAAACCACTGTGAACTTCACAGCTCTTCCAAGGGGCATTGATATTGTCTTTTTATTCCACTGTAACCTCCACCACTCTTCCAAGAGGCATTGATATTGTCTTTTTATTTTACTGCGACATTCACCACTCTTCCAAGGGGCATTGATATTGTCTTTTTATTTTACTGCGACATTCACCACTCTTCCAAGATGCACTGATATTGTCTTTTTATTCGATTGTAACCTCCACCACTCTTCCAAGGGGCATTAAAACCGACTTGTTAAGCTACTGTGACCTCCACGTCTCTTCCAAGGGGCATTAAAACCATCAATTTAAACCACTCTGAACTCCACAGCTTTTGCAAGAGGCATTGATATTGTCTTTTTATTTCACTGTAACCTCCACCACTCTTCCAAGGGGCATTGATATTGTCTTTTTATTCTACTGTAACCTCCACCAATCGTCAAAGGGGCATTGATATTGTCTTTTTATTCCACTGTAACCTCCATCACACTTCCAAGGGTCATTGATTTTGTCTTTTTAATCCACTGCGACCTCCAACACTCTTCCAAGAAGCATTAAAACCGCCTTGTTAAGCTACTGAGACCTTCACGTCTATTCCACGGTGCCTTAAAACCTTCTGGCTAAAACACTGTGAACTTCACAGCTCTTCCAAGGGGCATTGATATTGTCTTTTTATTCCACTGTAACCTCCACCACTCTTCCAAGAGGCATTGATATTGTCTTTTTATTTTACTGCGACATTCACCACTCTTCCAAGGGGCATTGATATTGTCTTTTTATTTTACTGCGACATTCACCACTCTTCCAAGGAGCATTGATATTGTTTTTTTATTCCACTCCGACCTCCACCACTCTTCCAAGGGGCATTAAAACCGTCTTGTTAAGTTACTGTGACCTCCACGTCTCTTCCAAGGAGCGTTAAAACCGTCTGGTTATACCACTCTGAACTCCACAGCTCTTCCAAGGGGTATTATTATTGTCTTTTTATTCCACTGCGACCACCACCACTCTTCCAAGGGGCATGGATATTGTCTTTTTATTTTACTGCGACCTCCACCACTCTTCCAAGGGGCATTAATATTGTCTTTTTATTCCACTGCGACCTCCACCACTCTTCCAAGGGTCATTGATATTGTCTTTTTATTCCACTGCAACCTCCACCACTCTTCCAAGGGGCATTGATATTGTCTTTTTATTCCCCTGCGACCTCCACCTCTCTTCCAAGGGGCATTAAAACCATCTTGTTAAGCTACTGTGACCTCCAAGTCTCTTCCAGGAGGCATTGATATTGTCTTTTTATTCCACTGCGACCTCCACATCTCTTCCAAGTGGAATTGATATTGTCTTTTTATTCCACTGCGACCTCCACCACTCTTCTAAGGGGCATTGATATTGTCTTTTTAATCCACTTCGACCTCCACCACTCTTCCAAGGCGCAATAAAATAGTTTTGATAAACTACAGTGACCTCCACGTCTCTTCCAAGGGGCATGAAAACTGTCTGGTTAAACCACTCTGAACTCCACAGCTCTTCCAAGATGCATTGATATTGTCTTTTTATTCGACTGTAACCTCCACCACTCTTCCAAGGGGCATTAAAACTGTCTTGTTAAGCTACTGAGACCTCCACGTCTCTTCCAAGGGGCATTAAAACCGTCAATCTAAACCACTCTGAACTCCACAGCTCTTGCAAGAGGCATTGATATTGTCTTTTTATTCCACTGTAACCTCCACCACACTTCCAAGGGTCATTGATTTTGTCTTTTTAATCCACTGCGACCTCCATCACTCTTCCAAGAAGCATTAAAACCGTCTTGTTAAGCCACTGAGACCTCCACGTCTATTCCACGGTGCCTTAAAACCTTCTGGCTTAACCACTGTGAACTCCACAGCTCTTCCAAGGGGCATTGATATTGTCTTTTTATTCCACTGTAACCTCCACCACTCTTCCAAGAGGCATTGATATTGTCTTTTTATTTTACTGCGACATTCACCACTCTTCCAAGGGGCATTAATATCGTCTTTTTATTCCACTGCGACCTCCACCACTCTTCCAAGGGTCATTGATATTGTCCTTAAATTCCACTGTAACCTCCACATCTCTTCCAGGGGGAATTGATAATGTCTTTTTATACCACTGCGACCTCCACCACTCTTCTAAGGGTCACTGATATTGTCTTTTTAATGCACTGCGACCTCCACCACTCTTCCAAGGGGCATTAAAACCGTCTTGTTAAGCTACTGTGACCTCCACGTCCCTTCCACGGGGCATTGATATTGTCTTTTTATTCCACTGCGACCTCCACCACTCTTCCAAAGGGCATTGATATTGTCTTTTTAATCCACTGCGACCTCCACCACTCTTCCATGAGACATTGATATTGTCTTTTTATTCCACTGCGACCTTCACCCCTCTTCCAAGGAACATTGATATTGTCTTTTTTTTCCACTGTAACCTCCACCACTCTTCTAAGGGGCATTGATATTTTCTTTTTATTCCACTGCGACCTCCATCACTCTTCCAAGGGGCATCGATAATGTGTTTTTAATCCACTGCGACCTCCACACTCTTCCAAGGGGCATAAAAGCCATCTTGTTAAGCTGCTGTGACCTCCACGTCTCTTCCAAGGGGCATTAAAACCGTCAATTTAAACCACACTCAACTCCACAGCTCTTGCAAGAGGCATTGATATTGTCTTTTTATTCCACTGTAACCTCCACCACTCTTCCAAGGGGCATTGATATTTTCTTTTATTTTACTGCGACCTCCACCACTCTTCCAAGGGGCATTAATATTGTCTTTTTATTCCACTGCGACCTCCACCACTCTTCCAAGGGTCATTGATATTGTCTTTTTATTCCACTGCAACCTCCAGAACTCTTCCAAGGGGCATTGATATTGTCTTTTTATTCCACTGCGACTTTCACCTCTCTACCAAGGGACATTAAAACCGTCTTGTTAAGCTACTGAGACCTCCACGTCTATTCCACGGTGCCTTAAAACCTTCTGGCTAAACCACTGTGAACTCCACAGCTCTTCCAAGGGGCATTGATATTGTATTTTTATTCCACTGTAACATCCACCACTCTTCCAAGAGGCATTGATATTGTCTTTTTATTCCACTGCGACCTCCACCACTCTTCCAAGGGGCATTGATATTGTCTTTTTATTCCACTGTAACCTCCACCACTCTTCCAAGGGGCATTGATGTTGTCTTTTTATTCCACTGCGACCTCCACCTCTCTTCCAAGGGGCATTAAAACCATCTTGTTAAGCTACTGTGACTTCCAAGTCCATTCCACGAGGCATTGATATTGTCTTTTTATTCCACTGCGACCTCCACATCTCTTCCAAGGGGAATTGATATTGTATTCTTATACCACTGCGACCTCCACCACTCTTCTAAGGGGCATTGATATTGTCTTTTTAATCCACTGCGACCTTCACCACTCTTCCAAGGGGCATTAAAACAGTCTTGATAAGCTACTGTGACCTCCACGTCTGTTCCAAGGGGCATTAAACCGTCTGGTTAAACCACTCTGTACTCCACAGCTCTTCCAAGAGACATTGATGTTGTCTTTTTATTCGACTGTAACCTCCACCACTATTCCAAGGGGCATTGATATTGTCTCTGTTTTCCACTGCGACCTCCATCACTCTTCCACGGGGCTTTGATGTTGTCTTTTTTTTCCACTGCGACCTCCACATCTCTTCCAAGGGAAATTGATATTGTCTTTTTAATCCACTGCGACCTCCACCACCCTTCTAAGGGTCATTGATATTGTCTTTTTAATCCACTGCGACCTCCACCACTCTTCCAAGGGGCATTAAAACAGTCTTGATAAGCTACTGTGACCTCCACGTCTCTTCCAAGTGGCATTAAACCATCTTGTTAAACCACTCAGTACACCACAGCTCATCAAAGGGGCATTGATATTGTCTTTTAATTCCACTGTAACCTGCACCACTTTTCCTATGAGAACTGATATTGTCTTTTTATTATTATTATTATTATTTATTATTATAGCGCCATTTATTCCATGGCGCTTTACATGTGATAGGGATATACATAACATAAGCTGTTACATAATCTGAACAAAACGAGTCAGCGACTGGTACAGGAGGAGCGAGAACCCTGCCCGCGAGGGCTCACATTCTAGAAGGGATGGGTGAGGATACAATAGGTGAGGTTAGAGCTGGTCGTGCAGCAGTGGTTACTGCAGGTTGTAGGCTTGTTGGAAGAGGTGGGTCTTTAGGTTTCTTTTGAAGGTTTCCACGGTCGGCGAGAGTCTGATGTGTTGGAGTAGAGAGTTCCAGAGTAGGGGGGATGCACGGGAGAAATCTTGTATACGATTGTGGGAGGAGGAGATAAGAGGGAAGTAGAGAAGGAGATCTTGTGAGGATCAGAGGTTGCATGCAGGTAAGTACCGGGACTCTAGGTCACAGATGTATGGGGGAGACAGGTTGTGGATGGCTTTGTATGCCATGGCTAGAGTTTTGAACTGGATTCTCTGGGCAATGGGGAGCCAGTGAAGAGATTGACAGAGAGGAGAGGCCGGGGAATAGCGGGGGGACAGGTGAATTAGTCGAGCAGCAGAGTTTAGGATAGATTGGAGAGGCGCAAGACTGTTGTAAGGGAGGCCACGGAGCAGGAGGTTGCAGCAGTCGAGGCGGGATATGATGAGGGCATGCACTAGTGTTTTTGCAGAGTCTTTGCTGAGGAATGCACGGATCCGGGAGATGTTTTTGAGTTGGAGTCGGCAGGAAGTGGAAAGGGCTTGGATATGTGGCTTGAAGGAGAGATCAGAGTCCAGGGTTACTCCAAGTCAGCGAGCTTGTGGGAGTGGGGAGAGTGAACAGCCATTGACATTGATGGCTAGGTCAGATGGTAGATGTGAATGAGAGGGTGGAAAGATGATGAACTCTGTTTTATCCATGTTGAGTTTTAGAAATCTGTCAGAGAAGAAGGATGACATGGCGGACAGACATTGTGGGATTTTGGTTAGTAGGGAGAAGATATCGGGTCCAGAGAGGTAGATCTGTGTGTCGTCAGCATAGAGGTGATACTGAAAACCGTGAGACTCTATGAGCTGTCCCAGGCCTAAGGTGTAGATGGAGAAGAGCAGAGGTCCTAGAGCTGAACCTTGGGGGACACCGACAGATAGGGGGCGAGATGAGGAGGTGGTGCGTGAGTTGGAGACTCTGAATGTCCTGTCTGTTAAGTATGAGGAGATCCAAGATAGAGCCAAGTCCGTGATGCCAAGAGATGAGAGAATCTGGAGTAAGAGGGAATGGTCCACTGTGTCAAAGGCAGATGACAGGTCCAGAAGGAGGAGGATGGAGTAGTGTTGCTTGGATTTGGCATTTAGTAGGTCGTTGGTGACTTTGGTCAGGGCACTTTCAGTCGAGTGATGCGGTCGGAATCCAGATTGCAGGTGGTCGAAGAGGGAGCAGAAGGAGAGGTGGGAGGGCAGTTCAAGGTGGACATGTTGTTCTACTAGTTTTGAGGCAAAGGGGAGGAGCGATATGGGGCGGTAGCTAGTCAGAGAGGAAGGGTCAAGGGAGGGCTTTTTGAGGATGGGTGTGATTGCGGCATGTTTGAAACATGAGGGGAAGACACCGGTTGTTAGTGACAGATTGTAGAGGTGGGTTAGGGTTGGGATGAAGACTGTGGTAAGTTTAGTGATGAGGTGGGATGGGATTGGGTCAAGTTCGCTGGTGGTGAGGTGTGATTTGGAGAGTAAAGAGGAGACTTGACCTTCTGTAATGGTGGAGAAGTGGGGTTTGGAGGAGGAGGGTTGAATAGATATGAGGAGGGGTTGTGCGGACTTTAGGCAAAATTTTTGTCTGATGGTGTCAATCTTCTGTTTGAAGAATGAGGCAAAGTTGTCGGCTGAGATGAGAGAAGAGGGAGGAGGTGCTGGGGGACGAAGGAGAGAGTTGAAAGTGTTAAATAGCTGTTTAGGGTTGTGAGATAGGGAGGATATGAGAGATGAGAAGTAGGTTTGTTTTGCTGTAGTGAGTGCGGACTTGAAATTAGTGAGGGATTGCTTGAATGCGATGAAGTGCTCGATGGAGTGAGACCTTTTCCATCTCCCCTCCGCAACCCTGGAGGCCCAGCGCAGTTCTTTAGAAAGTTTAGTGTGCCAGGGTTGCCTCTTGAATGTGCGAGATGTGGTGTGCGTGAGAGGGGCGATCGAGTCTAGAGCTGCAGCTATTGTTGTGTTATATGAAGCAGCAGCAACGTCTGCATCGTGTAAGGTATTTATGTCTGTAAGAGGGAGGAGGGATTCAGAGAGTGAGTGTAAGTCAAGGTGTTTGAGATTTCTGCGAGGGTATGCAAGTTTGTGGAGTGGGGATTGTTGCCCCGGGGAGGAGAGAGAAGAGAATGTAAGTAGGCTGTGATCAGAGAGAGGGAGAGGTGAGTTAGAGAGGTTAGATAGGGAAGAGATGCGGGTGAAGATGAGGTCCAGTGTGTGGCCATCTTTGTGGGTGGGTGTGGAAGACCATTGAGTGAGTCCGAAGGAGGAAGTGAGAGATAGGAACTTAGAGACAGACGAGTGGGAAGTGTTAATGGGGATGTTGAAGTCACCCATTATGATAGTGGGGATCTCAGTGGAGAGGAAGTGAAGCAGCCAGGTGGGGAAGTGGTCTAAGAAGGTGGTGGCTTGACCTGGGGGTCGGTAATCGACGGCCAGTTGGAGGTTGGAGGGGGAATAGATGCGCACACAGTGCACCTCAAAAAAGGGGAGTGTAACGGAGGGTGGCAGTGGGATTTGGATGAAAACGCAGTGTTCTGATAGGAGAATACCTACGCCTCCGCCATGTTTGCCGTTGGGGCGGGGGGTGTGGGAAAGGTGGAATCCGCCATATGAAAGTGCAGCTGGGGAGGCTGTGTCAGAGGGTGTGAGCCTGGTTTCAGTGATGGCGAGGAAGGAAAGTTTGTTTGTAATGAAAAGATCGTGGATGAAGGAAAGTTTGTTGCAGACAGAGCGAGCGTTACATATAGCTCCTGTTAGAGCAACTAAGTTAGTGGGGATTGTTTGGATGGGTATGAGGTTAGAAGGGTTGCGACAGTTTGTGGAAGGTCGTGGATAGGAGGAAGAAGTAACTGTGGGGATATGGCAAGGAGGACCAGGATTTGGAGAGATATCTCCAGCAGTGAGGAGGAGCAGAGAAAGTGTTAGCAGGTGGGAGCAAGAGAGAGCATGAGGTGGCTGCCTGTGTTTGGAGATCCAGGATTGAATGTTTAAGATAAATTTGGAGGAGGAGGTGAGATGAATGGGGAGGATGGAGGGAGAGATGAAGAGTTTCTTACTAGGTGTAGGGATTTGAGGGGTTACTAGAAAGTGGAGGACTATAGAGGAAAAAGTTAGAGCTAACAGAAACATAGTTAAAAGAGAGTAAGAGGTCTAATTGTTGGTGACCTGACTCCTGCCCTGAATAACTGCCTCTGAAATAACTGCCACTTATCTCCGAAGCCACTTTGCACAAGAAGATGCGTGCACCCCTTACAGAGCTTCTAAATATATAGGGCACATTAAACTATCAGGTGAAGGGCATTGTGGGAGCTGCATATGGCTAAATTAGCAGCTGGTCGTCTCACCAGGTGATGGCTGGGTGATCAAACACAGAGCTAGGACTCTAGTCTCTGCAGTTTAGCACCTCTAAAAATCAGATAAGATCTATAGTGGGGAAGGGACAGACATGTGTGGGTATTGAATGGAGTGGGACAGATAAAGCAGAGAAGTTATGCAGAGCATGTAACAGTGAGGTGAATCAGCAAAGCAGAGCATTAGATTACATTAGACACAGCAAGCAGAGAAGCTATGCAGAGCATGTTCCAGTGAGTTGGATCAGCAAAGCAGAGCATTAGATTACAGCAGACACAGCAAGCAGATAAGTTATGAAGAGCATGTACCAGTGAGGTGAATCAGCAAAGCAGAGCATTAGATTACAGCAGACACAGCAAGCAGAGAAGTTATGCAGAGCATGTACCAGTGAGGTTATTCCACTGCGACCTCCACCAATCTTCCAAGTGGCATTAAAACCATCTTGTTAAGCTACTGTGACCTCCACGTCCCTTCCACGGGGCATTGATATTGTCTTTATATTCCACTGTAACCTCCACTACTCTTCCAAGGTTCATTGATATTGTCTTTTTAATCCACTGCGACCTCCACCACTCTTCCAAGGGGCATTAAAACCGTCTTGTTAAGCTACTGTGACCTCCATGTCTCTTCCAAGGGGCACTAAAACCATTTGTTTAAACCAGTCTGTACTCCACAGCTCTTCCGAGGGGCATTGATATTGTCTTTTCATTTCACTGTAACTTCCACCACTCTGCCAAGGGGCATTAAAACCATCTTGTTAAGCTACTGTGATGTCCTCGTCTCTTGCACGGGGCATTGATATTGTCTTTTTATTCCACTGTAACCTCCACCACTGTTCCAAGAGGAATTGATATTGTCTTTTTATTCCACTGCGACCTCCACCACTCTGCCAAGGGGCATTAAAACCGTCTTGTTAAGCTACTGTGACCTCCAAGTCTCTTCCAAGGGGCATTAAAACCGTCTGGTTAAACCGCTCTGAGCTCCACAGCTCCTCCAAGGGGCATTGACAATGTATTTTTATTCAATTGTAGCCTTCTACACTCTTCCAAGTGCATTGATATTGTCTTTTTATTCCTCTGCGACGTCCACGACTCTTCCAAGGGGCATTAAAACTGTCTTGTTAAGCTAATGTGACCTCCAAGTTTCTTACACAGGGCATTGATATTGTCTTTTTATTACACTGTAACCTCCACCACTCTTCCAAGTGGCATTGATATTGTCTTTTTATTTTAATGCAACCTCCACCACTCTTCCAAGGGGCATTAATATTGTCTTTTTATTCCACTGCAACCTCCACCACTCTTCCAAGGGTCATTGATATTGTCTTTTTATTCCACTGTAACCTCCACCACTGTTCCAAGGGGCATTGATTTTGTCTTTTTAATCCACTGCGACCTCCATCTCTCTTTCAAGAAGCATTAAAACCATCTTGCTTAGCTGCTGTGACCTCCACGTACCATCCACAGGGCATTGTTATTGTCTTTTTATTTCACTGCGACCTCCACCACTCTGCCAAGCGGCATTAAAACCATCTTGTTAAGCTACTGTGATGTCCTCGTCTCTTCAACGGGGCATTGATATTGTCTTTTTATTCCACTGTAACCTCCACCACTCTTCCAAGAGGAATAGATATTGTCTTTTTATTCCACTGTAGCCTCCACTACTCTTCCAAGGTTCATTGATATTGTCTTTTTAATCCACTGCGACCTCCACCACTCTTCCAAGGGGCATTAAAACCGTCTTGTTAAGCTACTGTGACCTCCATGTCTCTTCCAAGGGGCACTAAAACCATTTGGTTAAACCACTCTGTACTCCACAGCTCTTCCGAGGGGCATTGATATTGTCTTTTCATTTCACTGTAACTTCCACCATTCTGCCGAGGGGCATTAAAACCATCTTGTTAAGCTACTGTGATGTCCTCGTCTCTTCCACGGGGCATTGATATTGTCTTTTTATTCCACTGTAACCTCCACCACTGTTCCAAGAGGAATTGATATTGTCTTTTTATTCCACGGTAACCTCCACTACTCTTCCAAGGTTCATTGATATTGTCTTTTTAATCCACTGCGACCTCCACCACTCTGCCAAGGGGCATTAAAACCGTCTTGTTAAGCTACTGTGACCTCCAAGTCTCTTCCAAGGGGCATTAAAACCGTCTGGTTAAACCGCTCTGAGCGCCACAGCTCCTCCAAGGGGCATTGACAATGTCTTTTTATTCAATTGTAACCTTCTGCACTCTTCCAAGTGCATTGATATTGTCTTTTTATTCCTCTGCGACGTCCACGACTCTTCCAAGGGGCATTAAAACTGTCTTGTTAAGCTAATGTGACCTCCAAGTTTCTTACACAGGGCATTGATATTGTCTTTTTAGTCCACTGTAACCTCCACCACTCTTCCAAGTGGCATTGATATTGTCTTTTTATTTTAATGCGACCTCCACCACTCTTCCAAGGGGCATTAATATTGTCTTTTTATTCCACTGCAACCTCCACCACTCTTCCAAGGGTCATTGATATTGTCTTTTATTCCACTGTAACCTCCACCACTCTTCCAAGGGGCATTGATATTGTCTTTTTATTTTACTGCGACCTCCACCACTCTTCCAAGGGGCATTAATATTGTCTTTTTATTCCACTGCAACCTCCACCACTCTTCCAAGGGTCATTGATATTGTCTTTTTAATCCACTGCGACCTCCATCACTCTTCCAAGAAGCATTGAAACCGTCTTGTTAAGCTGCTGTGACCTCCACGTCTATTCCATAGTGCATTAAAACTTTCTGGTTAAACCACTGTGATCTCCACAGCTCTTCCAAAGGGCATTGATATTGTCTTTTTATTCCACTGTAACCTCCACCACTCTTCCAAGGGGCATTGATATTGTCTTTTTATTTTACTGCGACCTCCACCACTCTTCCAAGGGGCATTAATATTGTCTTTTTATTCCACTGCGACCTCCACCACTCTTCCAAGTGTCATTGATATTGTCTTTTTATTCCACTCTAACTTCCACCACTCTTCCAAGGGGCATTGATATTGTCTTTTTATTCCACTGCGACCTCCACCTCTCTTCCAAGGGGCATTAAAACCATCTTGTTATGCTACTGTGACCTCCAAGTCTATTCCACGAGGCATTGATATTGTGTTTTTATTCCACTGCGACCTCCACATCTCTTCCAAGTGGAATTCATATTGTCTTTTTATTCCACTGCGAACTCCACCACTCTTCTAAGGGGCATTGATATTGTCTTTTTAATCCACTGCGACCTCCACCACTCTTCTAAGGGGCATTAAAACAGTTTTGGTAAGCTACTGTGACCTCCACGTCTCTTCCAAGGGGCATTAAAACTGTCTGGTTAAACCACTCTGAACTCCACAGCTCTTCCAAGAGGCATTGATATTGTTTTTTTATTCGACTGTAACCTCCACCACTCTTCCAAGGGGCATTAAAACCGTCTTGTTAAGCTACTGTGACCTCCACGTCTCTTCCAAGGGGCATTAAAACCGTCAATTTAAACCACTCTGAACTCCACAGCTCTTCCAAGAGGCATTGATATTGTCCTTTTATTCCACTGTAACCTCCACCACTCTTCCAAGTTGCATTGATTTTGTCTTTTTAATCCACTGCGAGCTCCAACACTCTTCCAAGAAGCATTAAAACCGTCTTGTTCAGCTACTGTGACCTCCACGTCTATTCCACGGTGCCTTAAAACCTTCTGGTTAAACCACTGTGAACTCCACAGCTCTTCCAAGGGGCATTGATATTGTCTTTTTATTCCACTGTAACCTCCACCACTCTTCCAAGTGGCATTGATATTGTCTTTTTATTTTAATGGGACCTCCACCACTCTTCCAAGGGGCATTAATATTGTCTTTTTATTCCACTGCAACCTCCACCACTCTTCCAAGGGTCATTGATATTGTCTTTTTATTCCACTGTAACCTCCACCACTCTTCCAAGGGGCATTGATATTGTATTTTTATTTTACTGCAACCTCCACCACTCTTCCAAGGGGCATTAATATTGTCTTTTTATTTCACTGCAACCTCCACCACTCTTCCAAGGGTCATTGATATTGTCTTTTTAATCCACTGCGACCTCCATCACTCTTCCAAGAAGCATTGAAACCGTCTTGTTAAGCTACTGTGACCTCCACGTCTATTCCACAGTGCATTAAAACTTTCTGGTTAAACCACTGTGATCTCCACAGCTCTTCCAAGGGGCATTGATATTGTCTTTTTATTCCACTCTAACCTCCACCACTCTTCCAAGGGTCATTGATATTGTCTTTTTATTTTACTGCGACCTCCACCACTCTTCCAAGGGTCATTAATATTGTCTTTTTATTCCACTGTGACCTTCACGTCTCTTCCAAGGGGCATTGATATTGTCTTTTTAATTAATTGGTACCTCCACCACTCTTCCAAGGGGCATTGATATTGTCTTTTTATTCCACTGTAACCTCCACCATTCTTCCAAGGGACTTTGATATTGTCTTTTTATTCCACTGTAATCTCCACCACTCTTCCAAGGGGCATTGATATTGTATTTTTATTTTACTGCAACCTCCACCACTCTTCCAAGGGGCATTAATATTGTCTTTTTATTTCACTGCAACCTCCACCACTCTTCCAAGGGTCATTGATATTGTCTTTTTAATCCACTGCGACCTCCATCACTCTTCCAAGAAGCATTGAAACCGTCTTGTTAAGCTACTGTGACCTCCACGTCTATTCCACAGTGCATTAAAACTTTCTGGTTAAACCACTGTGATCTCCACAGCTCTTCCAAGGGGCATTGATATTGTCTTTTTATTCCACTCTAACCTCCACCACTCTTCCAAGGGTCATTGATATTGTCTTTTTATTTTACTGCGACCTCCACCACTCTTCCAAGGGTCATTAATATTGTCTTTTTATTCCACTGTGACCTTCACGTCTCTTCCAAGGGGCATTGATATTGTCTTTTTAATTAATTGGTACCTCCACCACTCTTCCAAGGGGCATTGATATTGTCTTTTTATTCCACTGTAACCTCCACCATTCTTCCAAGGGACTTTGATATTGTCTTTTTATTCCACTGTAATCTCCACCACTCTTCCAAGGTGCATTGATATTGTCTTTTTATTTTACTGCAACCTCCACCACTCTTCCAAGGGGCATTAATATTGTCTTTTTTTATTCCACTGCAACCTCCACCACTCTTCCAAGGGTCATTGATATTGTCTTTTTAATCCACTGCGACCTCCATCACTCTTCCAAGAAGCATTGAAACCGTCTTGTTAAGCTACTGTGACCTCCACGTCTATTCCACAGTGCATTAAAACTTTCTGGTTAAACCACTGTGATCTCCACAGCTCTTCCAAGGGGCATTGATATTGTCTTTTTATTCCACTCTAACCTCCACCACTCTTCCAAGGGTCATTGATATTGTCTTTTTATTTTACTGCGACCTCCACCACTTTTCCAAGGGGCATTAATATTGTCTTTTTATTCCACTGTGACCTTCACGTCTCTTCCAAGGGGCATTGATATTGTCTTTTTATTTAATTGGTACCTCCACCACTCTTCCAAGGGGCATTGATATTGTCTTTTTATTCCACTGTAACCTCCACCATTCTTCCAAGGGACTTTGATATTGTCTTTTTATTCCACTGTAACCTCCACCACTCTTCCAAGGGGCATTGATATTGTCTTTTTATTCCACTGTAACCTCCACCACTCTTCCAAGAGGCATTGATATTGTCTTTTTAATCCACGGCGACCTCTACCACTCCTCCAAGGTGCTTTAAAACAGTCTTGATAAGCTTCTGTGACCTCCACGTCTCTTCCAAGGGGCATTAAAAACCGCATGGTTAAACCACTCTGAACTCACCAGCTCTTCCAAGAGGCATTGATATTGTCTTTTTATTCAACTGTAACCTCCACCACTATTCCAAGGGGCATTGATATTGTCTTTTTTTCCACTGAGACCTCCACCACTCTTCCAAGGGGATTTGATAGTCTTTTTATTCCACTGCGATCTCCACCACACTTCCAAGGGGCATTAAAACCGTCTTGATAAGCTACTGTGACCTCCACGTCCCTTCCACGGGGCATTGATATTGTCTTTTTATTCCACTGCGACCTCCACCACACTTCCAAGGGACATTGATATTGTATTTTGAATCCACTGCGACCTCCACCACTCTTCCAAGGGACATTGATATTGTCTTTTTATTCCACTGCGACCTTCACCCCTCTACCAAGGAACATTGATATTGTCTTTTTTTTCCACTGTAACCTCCACCACTCTTCTAAGGGTCATTGATATTTTCTTTTTATTCCACTGCGACCTCCACCACTCTTCCAAGGGGCATCGATAATGTCTTTTTAATCCACTGCGAACTTCACCACTCTTCCAAGGGGCATTAAAACCGTCTTGTTAAGCTACTGTGACCTCCACGTCTCTTATAAGGGGCATTAAAAACGTCAATTTAAACCACTCTGAACTCCACAGCTCTGGGAAGAGGCATTGATATTGTCTTTTTATTCCACTGTAACCTCCACCACTCTTCCAAGGGCCATTGATTTTGTCTTTTTAATCCACTGCGACCTCCATCTCTCTTCCAAGAAGCATTAAAACCATCTTGTTTATCTACTGTGAACTCCACGTCTATTCCATGGTGCCTTAAAACCTTCTGGTTAAACCACTGTGAACTCCACAGCTCTTCCAAGGGGCATTGATATTGTCCTTTTATTCCACTGTAACCTCCACCACTCTTCCAAGGGGCATTGATATTGTCTTTTTATTTTACTGCGACCTCCACCACTCTTCCAAGGGGCATTAATATTGTCTTTTTATTCCACTGCGACCTCCACCACTCTTCCAAGTGTCATTGATATTGTCTTTTTATTCCACTCTAACTTCCACCACTCTTCCAAGGGTCATTGATATTGTCTTTTTATTCCACTGCGACCTCCATCTCTCTTCCAAGGGGCATTAAAACCATCTTGTTATGCTACAGTGACCTCCAAGTCTATTCCACGAGGCATTGATATTGTTTTTTTATTCCACTGCGACCTCCACATCTCTTCCAAGTGGAATTCATATTGTCTTTTTCTTCCACTGCGACCTCCACCACTCTTCTAAGGGGCATTGATATTGTCTTTTTAATCCACTGCGACCTCCACCACTCTTCTAAGGGGCATTAAAACAGTTTTGATAAGCTACTGTGACCTCCACGTCTCTTCCAAGGGGCATTAAAACTGTCTGGTTAAACGACTCTGAACTCCACAGCTCTTCCAAGAGGCATTGATATTGTCTTTTTATTTGACTGTAACCTCCACCACTCTTCCAAGGGGCATTAAAACCGTCAATTTAAACCACTCTGAACTCCACAGCTCTTCCAAGAGGCATTGATATTGTCTTTTTATTCCACTGTAACCTCCAACACTCTTCCAAGTTGGATTGATTTTGTCTTTTTAATCCACTGCGACATCCATCACTCTTCCAAGAAGCATTAAAACCATCTTGTTCAGCTACTGTGACCTCCACGTCTATTCCACGGTGCCTTAAAACCTTCTGGTTAAACCACTGTGAACTCCACAGCTCTTCCAAGGGGCATTGATATTGTGTTTTTATTCCACTGTAACCTCCACCACTCTTCTAAGTGGCATTGATATTGTCTTTTTATTTTAATGCGACCTCCACGACTCTTCCAAGGGGCATTAATATTGTCTTTTTATTCCACTGCAACCTCCACAACTCTTCCAAGGGTCATTGATATTGTCTTTTTATTCCACTGTAAACTCCACCACTCTTCCAAGGAGCATTGATATTGTCTTTTTATTTTACTGCGAACTCCACCACTCTTCCAAGGGGCATTAATATTGTCTTTTTATTCCACTGCGACCTCCACCACTCTTCCAAGGGTCATTGAAATTGTCTTTTTATTCCACTGTAACCTCCACCACTCTCCCAAGGGGCATTGATATTGTCTTTTTATTTTACTGCGACCTCCACCACTCTTCCAAGGGGCATTAATATTGTCTTTTTATTTTACTGCGACCTCCACTTCTCTTCCAAGGGGCATTAAAGCCATCTTGTTAAGCTACTGTGACCTCCAAGTCTCTTCCACGAGGCATTGATATTGTCTTTTTATTCCACTGCGACCTCCACATCTCTACCAACGGGAATTGATATTGTCTTTTTATTCCACTGCGACCTCCACCATTCTTCCAAGGGGCATTAAATTTATCTTGTTAAGCTACAGTGACCTCCCCATCTCTTCCACTGGGCATTGATATTGTCTTTAAATTCCACTGTAACCTCCACCACTCTACCAAGGGGCATTGATATTTTCTTTTTATTCCACTGCGACCTCCACTACTCTTCCAAGTGGCATTGATATTGTCTTTTTTTCCACTGCGACCTCCACCACTCTTCCAAGGGGCATTTAGATTGTCTTCTTAATCAACTGCGACCTCCACCACTCTTAAAAGTGGCATTAAAACCGTGTTGTTAACCTACATTGACATCCACGTCAATTCCACGGGGCATTGATATTGTCTTTTTTTTCCACTGCGACCTCCACCACTCTTCCTCGGGGCTTTGAAATTGTCTTTTTAATCCACTGCAACCTCCACCACTCTTCCATGTGGCATTAAAACCGTCTTGTTAAGCTACTGTGACCTCCACATCTCTTTCACGGGGCATTGATATTGTCTTTTTATTCCACTGTAACCTCCACTACTCTTCCAAGGGGCATTGATATTGTCTATTTTTTCCACTGGGACCTTCACCACTCTTCCAAGTGGCATTGATATTGTCTTTTTAATCCACTGCGACCTCCACCACTCTTCCAAGGGGCATTAAAACCGTATTTTTAAGCTACTGTGACCTCCACGTCTCTTCCAAGGTGCATTAAAACCGTCAATTTAAACCACTCTGAAATCCACAGCTCTTGCAAGAGGCATTGATATTGTCTTTTTATTCCACTGTAAACTACAGCACTCTTTCAAGGGGCATTGATATTGTCTTTTTATTCAACTACGACTTCCACCACTCTCCCAAGGTGCATTAAAAACTTCTTGTTTAGCTACTGTAACGTCTATGTCTATGCCACGGGGCATTGATATTGTCTTTTTATTCCACTGTATCCTCCACCACTCTTCCAAGGGGTATTGATATTGTCTTTTTATTCCACTGCGACTTCCACCTCTCTTCTAAGGGGCATTGATATTGTCTTTCTAATCCACTGTGACCTCCACCACTCTTCCAAGAGGCATTGAAACAGTCTTGTTAAGCTACTGTGACCTCCAAGTCTCTTCCACGAGGCATTGATATTGTCTTTTTATTCCACTGCGACCTCCACATCTCTTCCAAGTGGAATTGATATTGTCTTTTTATTCCATTGCGACCTCCACCACTCTTCTAAGGGGCATTGATATTGTCTTTTTAATCCACTGTGACTTCCACGTCTCTTCCAAGGGGCATTAAAACCGTCAGGTTAAACTACTCTGCACTCCACAGCTCTTCCAAGAGGCATTGATATTGTCTTTTTATTCGACTGTAACCTCCACCACTCTTCCAAGGTTCATTAAAACATTCTTGTTAAGCTGCTGTGACCTCCACGTCTCTTCCAAGGGGCATTAAAACCGTCAATTTAAACCACTCTGAACTCCATAGCTCTTGGAAGAGGCATTGATATTGTCTTTTTATTCCACTGTAACCTCCACCACTCGTCCGAGGGGCATTGATTTTGTCTTTTTAATCCACTGCGACCTCCATCACTCTTCCAAGAAGCATTAAAACCATCTTGTTTAGCTACTGTGACCTCCACGTCTATTCCACGGTGCCTTAAAACCTTCTGGTTAAATCACTGTGAACTCCACAGCTCTTCCAAGGGGCATTGATATTGTCTTTTTATTCCCCTGTAACCTCCACCACTCTTCCAAGGGGCACTGATATTGTCTTTTCATTCCACTGCGACCTCCAACACTCTTCCAATGGGCATTGATATTCTCTTTTTAATCCACTGTGATCTCCTCCACTCTTCCAAGGGGCATTAAAACAGTCTTGTTAACCTACATTGACATCCTTGTCAATTCCACGGGGCATTGATATTGTCTTTTTTTTCCACTGCGACCTCCACCACTCTTCTTCGGGGCTTTGAAATTGTCTTTTTAATCCACTGCAACCTCCACCACTCTTCCATGTGGCATTAAAACTGTCTTGTTAAGCTGCTGTGACCTCCACGTCTCTTCCAAGGGGCATTAAAACCGTATGGTTAAACCAATCTGAACTCCACAGATCTTTCAAGGGGCATTGATATTGTCTTTTTATTCCACTGTGACCTCCACCACTCTTCCAAGGGGCATTTAAACCGTCTTGTTAAGCTCCTGTGACCTCCATGTCTCTTCCACAGGGCATTGATATTGTCTTTTTATTCCACTGGAACCTCCAACACTCTTCCAAGGTGCATTGATATTGTCTTTTTATTCCACTGAGACTTCAACCACTTCTTCAAGGAGCATTGACATTGTCTTTTTAGTCCACCTAGACCTCCACCACTCTTCCAAGGGGCATTAAAACAGTCTTGTTAATCTACTGTGACCTCCACGTCTCTTCCAAGGGGCATTAAAAACATCAATTTTAACCACTCTCAACTCCACAGCTCTTGCAAAGGGCTTTGATATTGTTATTTATTCCACTGTAACCTCCAGCACTCTTCCAAGGGGCATTGATATTGTCTTTTTATTCCACTGTGACTTTCACCTCTCTTCCAAGGGACATTAAAACCGTCTTGTTAAGCTACTGTGACATCCACGTCTCTTTCACGGGGAATTGATATTGTCTTTTTATTCCACTGTAAACTCCACTACTCTTCCAAGGGGCATTGATATTGTTTTTTTATTCCACAGCCACCTCCACCACTCTTCCAAGGAGCATTGATATTGTCTTTTTAATCCACTGCGACCTCCACCACTTTTCCAAAGAGCATTAAAAACGTCTGTTTAAGCTACTGACCTCCATGTCACTTCCAATGGGCATTAAAACCGTCTGGTTTAACTACTCTGAACTCCACTGCTCTTCCAAGGGGCATTGATGTTGTCTTTTTCATCCACTGTGACCTCCACCACTCTTCCAAGGGGCATTGATATTATCTTTTTAATCCACTTCGACCTCCACCACTCTTCCAAGGGGCATTAAAACAGTCTTGTTAATCTACTGTGACCTCCACGTCTCTTCCAAGGGGCATTAAAACCGTCAATTTATACCACTCTCACCTCCACAGCTCTTGCAAGGGGCTTTGATATTGTTTTTTATTCCACTGTAACCTCCAGCACTCTTCCAAAGGGCATTGATATTGTCTTTTTATTCCACTGCGACTGTCATCTATCTTCCAAGGGACATTAAAACCGTCTTGTTAAGCTACTGTGACATCAACATCTCTTTCACGGGGCATTGATGTTGTCTTTTTATTCCACTGCAAACTCCACCTCTCTTCCAAGGGGCATTGATATTGTCTTTTTATTCCACTGCCACCTCCACCACTCTTCCAAGGGGCATTGATATTGTCTTTTTAATCCACTGCGACCTCCACCACTTTTACAAGGAGCATTTTTTTAAGCTACTGTGACCTAAATGTCACTTCCAATGGGCATTAAAACCGTCTGGTTTAACCACTCTGAACTCCACTGCTCTTCCAAGGGGCATTGATATTGTCTTTTTAATCCACTGTTACCTCCACCAATCTTCCAAGGGGCATTGATATTGTTTTTTTATTCTACTGCGACCTCCACTACTCTTCCAAGGGGCATTGATATTGTCTTTTTATTCCTCTGTGACCTCCACCACTCTTCTAAGGCGCATTTATATTGTCTTTTTAATCAACTGCGACCTCCACTACTCTTCCAAGGGCCATTAAAACCATGTTGTTAAGCTACTTTGACCTCCACGTCAATTTCACGGGGCATTAAAACCGTCAATTTAAACCACTCTGAACTCCACAGCTCTTGCAAGGGGCATTGATATTGTCTTTTTATTCTAATGTAACCTCCAGCACTCTACCAAGGGGCATTGATATTGTCTTTTTATTCCACTGCAACTACCACCTCTCTTCCAAGGGGCATTAAAACCGTCTTGTTAAGCTAATGTGACCTCCGCGTCTCTTTCACGGGGCATTGATATTGTCTTTTTATTCCACTGTAACCTCCACCACTCTGCCAAGGGGCATTGATATTGTCTTTTTTTTCCACTGGGACTTTCACCACTCTTCCAAGTGGCATTGATATTGTCTTTTTAATCCACTGCGACCTCCACCACTCTTCCAAGGGGCATTAAAACCGTATTGTTAAGCTACAGTGACCTCCCCGTCTCTTCCAAGGTGCATTAAAACCGTCAATTTAAACCACTCTGAAATCCACAGCTCTTGCAAGAGGCATTGATATTGTCTTTTTATTCCACTGCAACCTAGAGCACTCTTTCAAGAGGCATTGATATTGTCTTTTTACTCCACTGCGACCTCCACCACTCTTCCAAGGGGCATTAAAACATTATTGATAAGCTACTGTGACCTCCACGTCTCTTCCAAGGGGCATTAAAACCGTCAGGTTAAACTACTCTGCACTCCACAGCTCTTCCAAGAGGCATTGATGTTGTCTTTTTATTCGACTGTAACCTCCACCACTCTTCCAAGGGGCATTGATTTTGTCTTTTTAATCCACTGCGACCTCCATCACTCTTCCAAGAAGCATTAAAACCGTCTTGTTTAGCTACTGTGACCTCCACGTCTATTCCACGGTGCCTTAAAACCTTCTCGTTAAACCACTGTGAACTCCATAGCCCTTCGAAGGGGCATTGATATTGTCTTTTTATTTTATTGCGACTTCCACCACTGTTCCAAGGGGCATTAATATTGTCTTTTTATTCCACTGCGACCTCCACCACTCTTCCAAGGGTCATTGATATTGTCTTTTTATTCCACTGTAACCTCCACCACTCTTCCAAGGGGCATTGATATTGTTGTTTTATTCCACTGCGACCTCCACCTCTCTTCCAAGGTGCATTAAAACCATCTTGTTAAGCTACTGTGACCTCCAAGTCTCTTCCACCAGGCATTGATATTGTCTTTTTATTCCACTTCGACCTCCACCATTCTTCCAAGGGGCATTAAATTTGTCTTGTTAAGCTACAGTGACCTCCACATCTCTTCCACTGGGCATTGATATTGTTTTTAAATCCCACTGTAACCTCCACCACTCTACCAAGGGGCAATGATATTGCATTTTTATTCCACTGCGACCTCCACCACTCTTCCAAAGTGCATTGATATTGTCTTTTTAATCCACTTCGACCTTCACCACTCTTGCAAAGGGCATTAAAACCATCTTGTTAAGCTACTGTGACCTCCACGTCTCTACCACGGGGCATTAATATTGTCTTTTTATTCCACTGCGACCTTCACTACTCTTCCAAGGGGCATTGATATTGTCTTTTTTTCCACTGCGACCTCCACCACTCTTCCAAGGGGCATTTTTATTGTCTTCTTAATCAACTGCGACCTCCACCACTCTTAAAAGTGGCATTAAAACCGTCTTGTTAAACTACTTTGACATCCACGTCAATTCCACGGGTCATTGTTATTGTCTTTTTATTCCACTGCGACCTCCACCACTCTACCAAGGGGCATTGATATTGTCTTTTTATTCCACTGTAACCTTCACCACTCTTCCAAGGGGCATTGATTTTGTCTTTTTATTCCACTGTGACCTACACCACTCTTCCAAGGGGCATTGATATTGTCTTTTTAATTAACTGTGACCTCCAACTCTCTTCCAAGGGGCATTAAAACCGTCTGGTTAAACAACTCTGAACTCCACAGCTCTTCCAAGGGGCAATGATATTGTCTTTTTTTTCCACTTTAACCTCCACCACTCTTCCAAGGGGTATTGATTTTGTCTTTTTATTCCACTGCGATCTTAACAACTCTTCCAATGGGCATTGGTATTGTCTTTTTAATCCACTGCGACCTCCACCACTCTTCCAAGGGGCATTAAAACTGTATTGTTAAGCTACTGTGACCTCCACGTATCTTCCAAGGGGCATTAAAACAGTCAATTTAAACCACTCTAAACTACACAGCTCTTGCAAGAGGCATTGATATTGTCTTTTTATTCCACTGTAACCTCCAACACTCTTCCAAGGGGTATTGATTTTGTCTTTTTATTCCACTGCGACCTCTACCACTCTTCCAATGGGCATTGATATTGTCTTTTTAATCCACTGCAACCTCCACCACTCTTCCAAGGGGCATTGATTTTATCTTTTTATTCCACTGCGACCTCTACCACTCTTCCAATGGTCATTGATTTTGTCTTTTTAATCCACTGCAACCTCCACCACTCTTCCAAGGGGCATTAAATCCGTCTTGTTAAGCTACTGTCATGCCCATGTCTATTCCACGGGGCATTGATATTGTCTTTTTATTCCACTGTAACCTCCACCACTCTTCCAAGTGGCATTGACATTGTCTTTTTATTCCACTGCGACTTCCACCTCTCTTCTAAGGGGCATTGATATTGTCTTTTTAATCCACTGCTACCTCCACCACTCTTCCAAGGTGCTTTAAAACAGTCTTGTTAAGATGCTGTGACCTCCACGTCTCTTCCAAGGGGCATTAAAACCATCTGGCTAAACCACTCTGAACTCCACAGCTCTTCCAAGGGCCATTGATATTGTCTTTTTATTCCACTGTAACCTCCACCACTCTTCCAAGGGGCATTGATTTTGTCTTTTTATTCCACTGCGACCTCTACCACTCTTCCAATGGGCATTGTTATTGTCTTTTTAATCACCTGCAACCTCAACCACTCTTCCAAAGGGCATTAAAACCGTCTTGTTAAGCTACTGTTACCTCCACGTCCCTTCCACGGGGCATTGATATTGTCTTTTTATTCCACTGCGACCTCCACCACTCTTCCAAGGGGCATTGATATTGTTATTTTAATCCACTGCAAACTCCACCACTCTTCCAAGGGGCATTAAAACCGTCTTGTTATGCTACTGTAATGTCGACTTCTCTTCCAAGGGGCCTTAAAACCATCTGGTTAAACCACTCTGAACTCCACAGCTCTTCCAAGGGGCATTTGTATTGTCTTTTTATTCCACTCTAACCTCCACCACTCTTCCAAGGGGCATTGACATTGTCTTTTTATTCCACTGCAACTTCCAACTCTCTTCCAAGGAGCATTAAAACCGTATTGTTAAGCTACTGTGACCTCCACGTCTCTTTCACAGGGCATTGATATTATCTTTTTATTCCCCTGTAACCTCCACCACTCTGCCAAGGGGCATTGATATTGTCTTTTTTTTCCACTGGGACCTTCACCACTCTTCCAAGTGGCATTGATATTGTCTTTTTAATCCACTGCGACCTCCACCACTCTTCCAAGGGGCATTAAAACCGTCAATTTAAACCACTCTGAAATCCACAGCTCTTGCAAGAGGCATTGATATTGTCTTTTTATTCCACTGCAACCTACAGCACTCTTTCAAGAGGCATTGATATTGTCTTTTTATTCCACTACGACTTCCACCACTCTCCCAAGGTGCATTAAAAACATCTTGATTAGCTAATGTAACGTCCATGTCTATTCCACGAGGCATTGATATTGTCTTTTTATTCCACTGTATCCTCCACCACTCTTCCATTGGGTATTGATATTGTCTTTTTATTCCACTGCAACTTCCACCTCTCTTCTAAGGGGCATTGATATTGTCTTTTTAATCCACTGCGACCTCCACCACTCTTCCAAGAGGCATTAAAACAGTCTTGTTAAGCTACTGTGACCTCCAAGTCTCTTCCACGAGGCATTGATATTGTCTTTTTATTCCACTGCAACCTCCACATCTCTTCCAAGTGGAATTGATATTGTCTTTTTATTCCACTGCGACCTCCACCTCTCTTCTAAGGGGCATTGATATTGTCTTTTTACTCCACTGCGACCTCCACCACTCTTCCAAGGGGCATTAAAACATTATTGATAAGCTACTGTGACCTCCACGTCTCTTCCAAAGGGCATTAAAACCGTGAGGTTAAACTACTCTGCACTCCACAGCTCTTCCAAGAGGCATTGATGTTGTCTTTTTATTCGACTGTAACCTCCACCACTCTTCCAAGGGGCATTGATTTTGTCTTTTTAATCCACTGCGACCTCCATCACTCTTCCAAGAAGCATTAAAACGTCTTGTTTAGCTACTGTGACCTCCACGTCTATTCCACGGTGCCTTAAAACCTTCTGGTTAAACCACTGTGAACTCCATAGCCCTTCGAAGGGGCATTGATATTGTCTTTTTATTTTATTGTGACTTCCACCACTGTTCCAAGGGGCATTAATATTGTCTTTTTATTCCACTGCGACCTCCACCACTCTTCCAAGGGTCATTGATGTTGTCTTTTTATTCCACTGTAACCTCCACCACTCTTCCAAGGGACATTGATATTGTTGTTTTATTCCACTGCGACCTCCACCTCTCTTCCAAGGTGCATTAAAACCATCTTGTTAAGCTACTGTGACCTCCAAGTCTCTTCCACGAGGCATTGATATTGTCTTTTTATTCCACTGCAACCTCCACGTCTCTTCCAAGTGGAATTGATATTGTCTTTTTATTCCACTGCGACCTCCACCTCTCTTCTAAGGGGCATTGATATTGTCTTTTTACTCCACTGCGACCTCCACCACTCTTCCAAGGAGCATTAAAACATTATTGATAAGCTACTGTGACCTCCACGTCTCTTCCAAGGGGCATTAAAACCGTCAGGTTAAACTACTCTGCACTCCACAGCTCTTCCAAGAGGCATTGATGTTGTCTTTTTATTCGACTGTAACCTCCACCACTCTTCCAAGGGGCATTGATTTTGTCTTTTTAATCCACTGCGACCTCCATCACTCTTCCAAGAAGCATTAAAACCGTCTTGTTTAGCTACTGTGACCTCCACGTCTATTCCACGGTGCCTTAAAACCTTCTCGTTAAACCACTGTGAACTCCATAGCCCTTCGAAGGGGCATTGATATTGTCTTTTTATTTTATTGTGACTTCCACCACTGTTCCAAGGGGCATTAATATTGTCTTTTTATTCCACTGCGACCTCCACCACTCTTCCAAGGGTCATTGATATTGTCTTTTTATTCCACTGTAACCTCCACCACTCTTCCAAGGGGCATTGATATTGTTGTTTTATTCCACTGCGACCTCCACCTCTCTTCCAAGGTGCATTAAAACCATCTTGTTAAGCTACTGTGACCTCCAAGTCTCTTCCACCAGGCATTGATATTGTCTTTTTATTCCACTTCGACCTCCACCATTCTTCCAAGGGGCATTAAATTTGTCTTGTTAAGCTACAGTGACCTCCACATCTCTTCCACTGGGCATTGATATTGTTTTTAAATTCCACTGTAACCTCCACCACTCTACCAAGGGGCAATGATATTGCATTTTTATTCCACTGCGACCTCCACCACTCTTCCAAAGTGCATTGATATTGTCTTTATAATCCACTTCGACCTTCACCACTCTTGCAAAGGGCATTAAAACCATCTTGTTAAGCTACTGTGACCTCCACGTCTCTACCACGGGGCATTAATATTGTCTTTTTATTCCACTGCGACCTCCACTACTCTTCCAAGGGGCATTGATATTGTCTTTTTTTCCACTGCGACCTCCACCACTCTTCCAAGGGGCATTTTTATCGTCTTCTTAATCAACTGCGACCTCCACCACTCTTAAAAGTGGCATTAAAATCGTCTTGTTAACCTACTTTGACATCCACGTCAATTCCACGGGTCATTGTTATTGTCTTTTTATTCCACTGCGACCTCCACCACTCTACCAAGGGGCATTGATATTGTCTTTTTATTCCACTGTAACCTTCACCACTCTTCCAAGGGGCATTGATTTTGTCTTTTTATTCCACTGTGACCTACACCACTCTTCCAAGGGGCATTGATATTGTCTTTATAATTAACTGTGACCTCCAACTCTCTTCCAAGGGGCATTAAAACCGTCTAGTTAAACAACTCTGAACTCCACAGCTCTTCCAAGGGGCAATGATATTGTCTTTTTTTTCCACTGTAACCTCCACCACTCTTCCAAGGGGTATTGATTTTGTCTTTTTATTCCACTGCGATCTTAACAACTCTTCCAATGGGCATTGATATTGTCTTTTTAATCCACTGCGACCTCCACCACTCTTCCAAGGGGCATTAAAACCGTATTGTTAAGCTACTGTGACCTCCACGTATCTTCCAAGGGGCATTAAAACAGTCAATTTAAACCACTCTAATCTACACAGCTCTTGCAAGAGGCATTGATATTGTCTTTTTATTCCACTGTAACCTCCAACACTCTTCCAAGGGGTATTGATTTTGTCTTTTTATTCCACTGCGACCTCTACCACTCTTCCAATGGGCATTGATATTGTCTTTTTAATCCACTGTAACCTCCACCACTCTTCCAAGTGGCATTGACATTGTCTTTTTATTCCACTGCGACTTCCACCTCTCTTCTAAGGGGCATTGATATTGTCTTTTTAATCCACTGCTACCTCCACCACTCTTCCAAGGTGCTTTAAAACAGTCTTGTTAAGATGCTGTGACCTCCACGTCTCTTCCAAGGGGCATTAAAACCATCTGGCTAAGCCATTCTGAACTCCACAGCTCTTCCAAGAGCCATTGATATTGTCTTTTTATTCCACTGTAACCTCCACCACTCTTCCAAGGGGCATTGATTTTGTCTTTTTATTCCACTGCGACCTCTACCACTCTTCCAATGGGCATTGTTATTGTCTTTTTAATCACCTGCAACCTCAAACACTCTTCCAAAGGGCATTAAAACCGTCTTGTTAAGCTACTGTTACCTCCACGTCCCTTCCACGGGGCATTGATATTGTCTTTTTATTCCACTGAGACCTCCACCACTCTTCCAAAGGGCATTGATATTGTTTTTTTAATCCACTGCAAACTCCACCACTCTTCCAAGGGGCATTAAAACCGTCTTGTTATGCTACTGTAATGTCGACTTCTCTTCCAAGGGGCCTTAAAACCATCTGGTTAAACCACTCTGAACTCCACAGCTCTTCCAAGGGGCATTTGTATTGTCTTTTTATTCCACTGCAACTTCCAACTCTCTTCCAAGGGGCATTAAAACCGTATTGTTAAGCTACTGTGACCTCCACGTCTCTTTCACAGGGCATTGATATTATCTTTTTATTCCACTGTAACCTCCACCACTCTTCCAAGGGGCATTGATATTGTCTTTTTTTTCCACTGGGACATTCACCACTCTTCCAAGTGGCATTGATATTGTCTTTTTAATCCACTGTGACCTCCACCACTCTTCCAAGGGGCATTAAAACCGTATTGTTAAGCTACTGTAACCTCCACGTCTCTTCCAAGGTGCATTAAAACCATCAATTTAAACCACTCTGAACTCCACAGCTCTTGCAACAGGCATTGATATTGTCTTTTTACTCCACTGTAACCTGCAGCACTCTTTCAAGGGGCATTGATATTGTCTTTTTATTCCACTATGACTTCCACCACTCTCCCAAGGTGCATTAAAAACATCTTGTTCAACTATTGTAACGTCCATGTCTATTCCACGGGGCATTGAAATTGTCTTTTTATTCCACTTCAACCTCCACCACTCTTCCAAGGGGTATTGACATTGCCTTTTTATTCCACTGCTAATTCCACCTCTCTTTCAAGGGGCCTTAAAACCATCTGGTTAAAGCACTCTGAACTCCACAGCTCTTCCAAGGGGCATTTGTATAGTCTTTTTATTCCACTCTAACCTCCAACACTCTTCCAAGGGGCATTGACATTGTCTTTTTATTCCACTGCAACTTCCAACTCTCTTCCAAGGGGCATTAAAACCGTATTGTTAAGCTACTGTGACCTCCACGTCTCTTTCACAGGGCATTGATATTATCTTTTTATTCCACTGTAACCTCCACCACTCTTCCAAGGGGCATTGATATTGTCTTTTTTTTCCACTGGGACCTTCACCACTCTTCCAAGTGGCATTGATATTGTCTTTTTAATCCACTGCGACCTCCACCACTCTTCCAAGGGGCATTAAAACCGTATTGTTAAGCTACTGTGACCTCTACGTCTCTTCCAAGGGGCATTAAACCCGTCTGGTTAAACCACTCTGAACTCCACAGCTCTTCCAAGGGGCATTGATATTGTCTTTTTATTCCACTGTAACCTCCACCACTCTTCCAAGTGGCATTTATTTTGTATTTTTATTCCACTGGGACCTCCACCACTCTTCCAATGGGCATTGTTATTGTCTTTTTAATCACCTGTAACCTCCACCACTCTTCCAAGGGGCAATAAAACCATCTTGATAAGCTACTGTGACCTCCACGTCCCTTCCACGGGGCATTGGTGTTGTCTTTTTATTCCACTGCGACCTCCACCACTCTTCCAGGGGCATTGATATTGTCTTATTAATCCACTGCGAACTCCACCACTCTTCCAAGGGGCATTAAAGCCATCTTGTTATGCTACTGTGACGTCGACTTCTCTTCCAAGGGGCATTAAAATCATCTGGTTAAACCACTCTGAACTCCACAGCTCTTCCAAGGGGCATTTGTATTGTCTTTTTATTCCACTCTAACCTCCATCACTCTTCCAAGGGGCATTGACATTGTCTTTTTATTCCACTGCGACCTCCACCACTCTTCCAAGTGGCATTAAAACCATATTGTTAAGCTACAGTGACCTCCACATCTCTTCCACGGGGCATTGATATTGTCTTTTTATTCCACTGTAACCTCCACTAATCTTCCAAGGGGCATTGATATTGTTTTTTTATTCCACTGCGACCTCCACCACTCTTCCAAGGGGCATTAAAACCATCTTGTTAAATTACAGTGACCTCCACGTCTCTTCCAAGGAGCGTTAAAACCGTCCGGTTATACCACTCTGAACTCCACAGCTCTTCCAAGGGGCATTATTATTGTCTTTTTATTCCACTGTAACCTCCACCACTCTTCCAAGGGGCATTGATATTGTCTTTTTATTCCACTGCAACCTCCACCACTTTTCCAAGGGGCATTAAAACAGTATTGTTAAGATACTGTAACCTCCACCTCTCTTCCAAGGTGCATTAAAACCGTCAATTTAAACGACTCTGAACTCCACAACTCTTGCAAGAGGCATTGATATTGTCTTTTTACTCCACTGTATCCTACAGCACTCTTTCAAGGGGCATTGATATTGTCTTTTTATTCCACTATGACTTCCACCACTCTCCCAAGGTGCATTAAAAACATCTTGTTTAGCTGCTGTAACGTCCATGTCTATTCCACGGGGCATTGATTTTGTCTTTTTATTCCACTGTATCCTCCACCACTTTTCCAAGGGGTATTGATATTGTCTTTTAATTCCACTGCGACTTCCACCTCTCTGCTAAGGGGCATTGATATTGTCTTTTTAATCCACTGCGACCTCCACCACTCTTCCAAGAGGCATTAAAACAGTCTTGTTAAGCTGCTGTGACATACACATCTCTTTCAAGGGGCATTAAAACCATTTGGTTAAACCACTCTGAACTCCACAGCTTTTCCAAGGGGCATTGATATTGTCTTTTTATTCCACTGTAACCTTCACCATTATTCCAAGGGGTATTGATATTGTCTTTTTAATGCACTGTGACCTCCACCACTCTTCCAAGGGGCATTAAAACCATCTGGTTAAAACACTCTGAACTCCATAACTCTTTCAAGATGCATTGATATTGTCTTTTTATTTCACTGTAACCTCCACCACTCTTTCAAGGGGCATTGATATTGTCTTTTTATTCCACTGCGACCTCCACCACTCTTCCAAGGGGCATTAAAACTGTCTTGTTAAGCTACTGTGACCTCCACTTGTCTTCCACGGGTCATTGATATTGTCATTTTATTCTACTGTAACCTACACCACTCTTCCAAGGGGCATTGATATTGTCTTTTTATTTCACTGCGACCTCTGCCACTCTTCCAAAGGGCATTGATATTGTCTTTTATTCCACTGTAACCTCCACCACTGTTCTAAGGGGCATTAAAACCGTCTTGTTAAGCTACTGTGACCTCCACGTCTCTTCCACAGGGCATTGTTATTGTCTTTTTATTTGACTGCGATATCCACCACTCTGCCAAGGGGCATTAAAACCGTCTTGTGAAGCTACTGTGATGTCCACTTCTCTTCCAAGGGGCATTGATATTGCTTTTTATTCCACTGTAACCTCCACCACTCTTCCAAGGGGCATTGATATTGTCTTTTTATTCCACTGTGACCTCCACCACTCTTCCAAGGTTCATTGATATTGTCTTTTTAATCCACTGCGACCTCCAACACTCTTCCAAGGGGAATTAAAAACGTCTTGTTAAGCTACTGTGACCTCCACGTCTCTTCCAAGGGGCACTAAAACCGTTTGGTTAAACCAATCTGTACTCCACAGCTCTTCCAAGGGGCATTGATATTGTCTTTTTATTTCACTGTAACTTCCACCACTCTTTCAAGTGGCATTGATATTGTATTTTTATTCCACTGTGACCTCCACGACTCTTCCAAGGGGCATTAAAACCGTCTTGTTAAGCTACTGTGACCTCCAAGTCTCTTCCAAGGGGCATTAAAAAAGTCTGGTTAAGCCTCTCTGAACTCCGCAGCTCTTCCAAGAGGCATTGATATTGTCTTTTTATTCGACTGTAACCTCCACCACTCTTCCAAGGAGCATTAAAACCGTCTTGTTAAGCTACTGTGACCTCCACGTCTCTTCCAAGGGGCATTGATAATGTCATTTTATTCCACTTCGACCTCCACCACTCTTCCAAAGCTCATTGATATAGTCTTTTTAATCCACTCCGACCTCCACCACTCTTCCAAAGGGCATTAAAACCGTCTTGTTAAGCTATTTTGACCTCCACATCTCTTCCACGGGGCACTGACATTGTCTTTTTATTTAACTGTAACTCCACCACTGTTCCAATGGGCATTGATATTGTCTTTTTATTCCACTGTAACCACCATCACTCTTCCAAGGGGCATTGATATTGTCTTTTTATTCAACTGTAACCTCCACCACTCTTCTAAGGGGCATTGATATTGTCTTTTCAATACACTGCGACCTCCACCACTCTTCAAAGGGGCATTAAAACAGTCTTGATAAGCTACTGTGACCTCCACGTCTCTTCCAAGGGGCATTAAACCGTCTGGTTAAACCACTCTGTACTCCACAGCTCTTCAAAGAGGAATTGATATTGACTTTTTATTCGACTGTAACCTCCACCACTCTTCCAAGGGGCATTATAACCGTCTTGTTATGCTACTGTGACCTCCACGTCCCTTCCAAGGGGCATTGATCTTGTCTATTTATTCCACTGTAACCTCCACCACTCTTCCAAGGGGCATTGATATTCTCTTTTTATTCCACTGTAACCTCCACCAATCTTCCAAGGGGTATTGATATTGTCTTTTTATTCCACTGCGACCTCCACCACTCTCCTAAGGGGCATTGATATTGTCTTTTAAATCCACAACAATCTCCACCACTCTTCCAAGGGGCATTAAAACAGTCTTGTAAAGCTACTGTGACCTCCTCGTCTCTTCCCAGGGGCATTAAAACCGTCTGGTTAAACATTCTGAACTCCACAACTCTTCCATGGGGCATTGATATTTTCTTTTTAATTCACTGTAACCTCCACCACTCTTCCAAGGGGCATTGATTTTGTCTTTTTATTCCACTGCGACCTCTACCACTCTTCCAATGGGCATTGATATTGTCTTTTTAATCCACTGCAACCTCCACCACTCTTCCAAGGGGCATTAAAGCCGTCTTGTTAAGCTACTGTCACGTCCATGTCTATTCCATGGGGCATTGATATTGTCTTTTTATTCCACTGTAACCTCCACCACTCTTCCAAGTGGCATTGACATTGTCTTTTTATTCCACTGCGACTTCCACCTCTCTTCTAAGGTGCATTGATATTCTCCTTTTAATGCACTTGACCTCCACCACTCTACCAAGGGGCATTAAAACAGTCTTTTTAAGCTACTGTGACCTCCACGTCTCTTTCAAGAGGCATTAAAACCGTCGGGTTAAAACACTCTGAACTCCACAGCTCTTCCAATGGGCATTGATATTGTCTTATTATTCCACTGTAACCTCCACCACTCTACCAAGGGGCATTGATTTTGTCTTTTTATTCCACTTCGACCTCCACCACTCTTCCAATGGGCATTGTTATTGTCTTTTTAATCCCCTGCAACCTCCACCACTCTTCCAAGGGGCATTAAAACTGTCTTGTTAAGCTACTGTGGCCTCCACGTCCCTTCCACGGGGCATTGATATTATCTTTTTATTCCACTGCGACCTCCACCACTCTTCCAAGGGTCATTGATATTGTCTGTTTAATCCACTGCGAACTACACCACTCTTCCAAGGGGCATTAAAACCATCTTGTTATGCTACTGTGACGTCGACTTCTCCTCCAAGGGGCATTAAAACCATCTGGTTAAACCACTCTTAACTCCACATCTCTTCCAAGGGGCATTTGTATTGTCTTTTTATTCCACTCTATAATCCACCACTCTTCCAAGGGGCATTGACATTGTCTTTTTATTCCACTGCGACCTCCACAACTCTTCCAAGGGGCATTAAAACCGTATTGTTAAGCTACAGTGACCTCCACATTTCTTCCACGGGGCATTGATAATGTCTTTTTATACCACTGTAACCTCCACCAATCTACCAAGGGGCATTGATATTGTCTTTTTATTCCACTGTAACCTCCACCACTCTTCCAAGGGGCATTGATTTTGTCTTTTTAATCCCCTGCAACCTCCACCACTCCTCCAAAGGACATTAAAACCGTCTTGTTAATCTACTGTGACCTCCACGTCCCTTCCACGGTGCATTGATATTGTCTTTTTAATCCACTGCGAACTCCACCACTCTTCCAAGGGGCATTAAAACCATCTGGTTAAACCACTCTGAGCTCCACATCTCTTCCAAGGGGCATTTGTATTGTCTTTTTATTGCACTCTAACCTCCACCACTCTTCCAAGGGGCATTGACATTGTCTTTTTATTCCACTGCGACCTCCACCACTCTTCCAAGGGGCATTAAAACCACATTGTTAAGCTACAGTGACCTCCACACCTCTTCCACGCGGCATTAATATTGTCTTTTTATTCCACTGTAACCTCCACCAATCTTCCAAGGGGCATTGATATTGTTTTTTTATTCCACTGTGACCTCCACAACTCTTCCAAGGGGCATTAAAAACGTCTTGTTAAGTTACTGTGACCTCCACGTCTCTTCCAAGGAGCGTTAAAACCATCTGTTTATACCACTCTGAACTCCACAGCTCTTCCAAGGGGCATTATTATTGTCTTTTTATTCCACTGTAACCTCCACCACTCTTCCAAGGGGCATTGAAATTGTCTTTTTATTTGACTGCGACCTCCACCAGTCCTCCAAGAGGCATTAAAAACATATTGTTAAGCTACTGTGACGTCCACGTCTCTTCAACGGGGCATTGATATTGTCTTTTTATTCCACTGCGACCTCCACCACTCTTCCAAGGTGCATTGATAATGTCTTTTCATTCCACTTCGACCTCCACCACTCTTCCAAGGCTCATTGATATTGTCTTTTTAATCCACTGCGACCTCCACCACTCTTCCAAGGGGCATTAAAACCGTCTTATTAAGCTATTGTGACCTACACATCTCTTCCACGGGGCATTGATATTGTCTTTTTATTTAACTGTAACCTTCACCACTGTTACAAGGGGCATTGATATTGTCCTTAAATTCCACTGTAACCTCCATCGCTCTTCCAAGGGGCATTGATATTGTTTTTTTATTCAACTGTAACCTCCACCACTCTTCCAAGGGGCATTGATATTGTCTTTTTATTCGACTGCGACCTCCACCACTCTTCCAAGGGGCATTCATATTGTCTTCTTAATCCACTGCGACCTCCACCACTCTTCCAAGGGGCATTAAAACCGTCTTGTTAAGCTACTGTCACCTCCACTTCCCTTCCAAGGGGCATTAAAACCGTCAATTTAAACCACTCTGAACTCCACAGCTCTTGCAAGGGGCATTGATATTGTCTTTTTATTCCAATGTAACCTCCAGCACTTTTCCAAGGGGCATTGATATTGTCTTTTTATTCCACTGCAACTTCCACCTCTCTTTCAAGGGGCATTAAAACCATCTTGTTAAGCTACTGTGACCTCCACGTCTCTTTCACGGGGCATTGATATTTTCTTTTTATTCCACTGTAACCTCCACCACTCTTCCAAGGGGCATTGATATCGTCTTTTTATTCCACTGGGACCTTCACCACTCTTCCAAGTGGCATTGATATTGTCTTTTTAATCCACTGCGACCTCCATCACTCTTCCAAGAAGCATTAAAACCGTCTTGTTTAGCTACTGTGACCTCCACGTCTATTCCACGGTGCCTTAAAACCTTCTGGTTAAACCACACTGAACTCCACGGCTCTTCCAAGGGGCAATGATATTGTCTTTTTATTCCACTGTAACCTCCACCACTCTTCCAAGGGGTATTGATATTGTCTTTTTATTTTACTGCGACCTCCACCACTCTTCCAAGGATCATTAATATTGTCTTTTTATTCCACTGCGACCTCCACCACCCTTCCAAGGGTCATTGATATTGTCCTTTTATTCCACTGTAACCTCCACCACTCTTCCAAGGGGCATTGATATTGTCTTTTTATTCCACTGTGACCTCCACCTCTCTTCCAAGGGGCATTAAAACCATCTTGTTAAGCTCCTGTGACCTCCAAGTCTCTTCCACTAGGCATTGATATTGTCTTTTTATTCCACTGCGACCTCCGCATTTTTTCCAATTGGAATTGATATTGTTTTTTTAATCCACTGCGACCACCACCTCTTCCAAGTGGCATTAAAACAGTCTTGATAAGCTACTGTGACCTCCTCGTCTCTACCAAGGGGCATTAAACGGTCTGGTTAAACCACTCTGTACTCCACAGCTCTTCCAAGAGGCATTGATATTGTCTCTGTTATCCACTGCGACCTCCACCCCTCTTCCAAGGGTCTTTGATATTGTCTTTTTATCCATTGCGACCTCCACCACTCTTTCAATGGGCATTAAAACCGTCTTGTTATGCTACTGTGAACTCCACGTCCCTTCCACGGGGCATTGATATTGTCTTTTTATTCCATTGTGACCTCCACCACTCTTCCAAGGGCATTAAAACCGTCTTGTTAAGCTGCTGTGACCACCAAGTCTCTAACAAGGGGCTTAAAAACCGTCTAGTTAAACCGCTCTGAGCTTCACAGCTCTTCCAAGAGGCATTGACAATGTCTTTTTATTCCATTGTAACCTTCTGCACTCTTCCAAGTGCATTGATGTTGTATTTTTATTCCTCTGCGACGTCCATGACTCTTCCAAGGGGCATTAAAACCGTCTTGTTAAGCTACTGTGACCTCCAAGTTTCTTACACAGGGCATTGATATTGTCTTTTTATTCCACTGTAACCTCCACCACTCTTCCAAGGGGCATTGATATTGTCTTTTTATTCCACTGTGACCTCCACCTATTTTCCAAGGGGCATTGAAATTGTCTTTTTATTCCACTGCGACCTCCACCACTCTATTAAGGGGCATTGATATTGTCTTTTAAATCCACAACGATCAACACCACTCTTCCAAGGGGCATTAAAACTGTCTTGTTAAGCTACTGTGACCTCCTTGTCTCTTCCAAGGGGCATTAAAACCATCTGGTTAAACACTCTGAACTCCACAGCTCTTCCAAGTGGCATTGATATTGTCTTTTTAATCCACTGCGACCTCCACCACTCTTCCAAGGGGCATTGATATTGTCTTTTTAATCCACGGTGACCTCCATGTCTCTTCCAAGGGGCATTAAAACCGTCAATTTAAACCACTCTGAACTCCACAGCTATTCCAAGGAGCACTGGTATTGTCTTTTTATTCCACTCTAACCTCCACCACTCTTCCAAGGGGCATTGAAAATGTCTATTTATTCCACTGCGACCTCCACCACTCTTCCATGGGGCATAAAGACCATCTTATTAAGCTACAGTGACCTCCACAACTCTTCCATGGGGCATTGATATTGTCTTTTTATTCCACTGTAACCTCCACCACTCTTCCAAGGGGCATTGATTTTGTCTTTTTATTCCACTGCGACCTCTACCACTCTTCCAATGGTCATTGATATTGTCTTTTTAATCCACTGCAAGCTCCACCACTCTTCCAAGGGGCATTAAAGCCGTCTTGTTAAGCTACTGTCATGTCCATGTTTATTCCACGGGGCATTGATATTGTCTTTTTATTCCACTGTAACCTCCACCACTCTTCCAAGTGGCATTGACATTGTCGTTTTATTCCACTGCGACTTCCACCTCTCTTCTAAGGGGCATTGATATTGTCTTTTTAATCCACTGCGACCTCCACCAGTCTACCAAGGGGCATTAAAGCAGTCTGGTTAAACCACTCTGAACTCCACAGCTCTTCCAAGGGGCATTGTTGTTGTCTTTTTAATCCCCTGCAACCTCCACCACTCTTCCAAGGGGAATTAAAACCGTCTTGTTATGCTACAGTGTCCTCCACGTTCCTTCCACGGGGCATTGATATTGTCGTTTTATTCCACTGCGACCTCCACCACTCTTCCAAGGGGCATTGATTTTGTCTTTTTATTCCACTGCGACCTCTACCACTCTTCCAATGGTCATTGATATTGTCTTTTTAATCCACTGCAAGCTCCACCACTCTTCCAAGGGGCATTAAAGCCGTCTTGTTAAGCTACTGTCATGTCCATGTTTATTCCACGGGGCATTGATATTGTCTTTTTATTCCACTGTAACCTCCACCACTCTTCCAAGTGGCATTGACATTGTCGTTTTATTCCACTGCGACTTCCACCTCTCTTCTAAGGGGCATTGATATTGTCTTTTTAATCCACTGCGACCTCCACCAGTCTACCAAGGGGCATTAAAGCAGTCTGGTTAAACCACTCTGAACTCCACAGCTCTTCCAAGGGGCATTGTTGTTGTCTTTTTAATCCCCTGCAACCTCCACCACTCTTCCAAGGGGAATTAAAACCGTCTTGTTATGCTACAGTGTCCTCCACGTTCCTTCCACGGGGCATTGATATTGTCGTTTTATTCCACTGCGACCTCCACCACTCTTCCAAGGGGCATTGATATAGTCTTTTTATTCCACTGCGACCTCCACCACTCTTCCAAGGGGCATTAAAACCACATTGTTAAGCTACAGTGACCTCCACACCTCTTCCACGCGGCATTAATATTGTCTTTTTATTCCACTGTAACCTCCACCAATCTTCCAAGGGGCATTGATATTGTTTTTTTATTCCACTGTGACCTCCACAACTCTTCCAAGGGGCATTAAAAACGTCTTGTTAAGTTACTGTGACCTCCACGTCTCTTCAAGGAGCGTTAAACCATCTGTTTATACCACTCTGAACTCCACAGCTCTTCCAAGGGGCATTATTATTGTCTTTTTATTCCACTGTAACCTCCACCACTCTTCCAAGGGGCATTGAAATTGTCTTTTTATTTGACTGCGACCTCCACCAGTCCTCCAAGAGGCATTAAAACCATATTGTTAAGCTACTGTGACGTCCACGTCTCTTCAACGGGGCATTGATATTGTCTTTTTATTCCACTGCGACCTCCACCACTCTTCCAAGGTGCATTGATAATGTCTTTTCATTCCACTTCGACCTCCACCACTCTTCCAAGGCTCATTGATATTGTCTTTTTAATCCACTGCGACCTCCACCACTCTTCCAAGGGGCATTAAAACCGTCTTATTAAGCTATTGTGACCTACACATCTCTTCCACGGGGCATTGATATTGTCTTTTTATTTAACTGTAACCTTCACCACTGTTACAAGGGGCATTGATATTGTCCTTAAATTCCACTGTAACCTCCATCGCTCTTCCAAGGGGCATTGATATTGTTTTTTTATTCAACTGTAACCTCCACCACTGTTCCAAGGGGCATTGATATTGTCTTTTTATTCGACTGCGACCTCCACCACTCTTCCAAGGGGCATTCATATTGTCTTCTTAATCCACTGCGACCTCCACCACTCTTCCAAGGGGCATTAAAACCGTCTTGTTAAGCTACTGTCACCTCCACTTCCCTTCCAAGGGGCATTAAAACCGTCAATTTAAACCACTCTGAACTCCACAGCTCTTGCAAGGGGCATTGATATTGTCTTTTTATTCCAATGTAACCTCCAGCACTTTTCCAAGGGGCATTGATATTGTCTTTTTATTCCACTGCAACTTCCACCTCTCTTTCAAGGGGCATTAAAACCATCTTGTTAAGCTACTGTGACCTCCACGTCTCTTTCACGGGGCATTGATATTGTCTTTTTATTCCACTGTAACCTCCACCACTCTTCCAAGGGGCATTGATATCGTCTTTTTATTCCACTGGGACCTTCACCACTCTTCCAAGTGGCATTGATATTGTCTTTTTAATCCACTGCGACCTCCATCACTCTTCCAAGAAGCATTAAAACCGTCTTGTTTAGCTACTGTGACCTCCACGTCTATTCCACGGTGCCTTAAAACCTTCTGGTTAAACCACACTGAACTCCACGGCTCTTCCAAGGGGCAATGATATTGTCTTTTTATTCCACTGTAACCTCCACCACTCTTCCAAGGGGTATTGATATTGTCTTTTTATTTTACTGCGACCTCCACCACTCTTCCAAGGATCATTAATATTGTCTTTTTATTCCACTGCGACCTTCACCACCCTTCCAAGGGTCATTGATATTGTCCTTTTATTCCACTGTAACCTCCACCACTCTTCCAAGGGGCATTGATATTGTCTTTTTATTCCACTGTGACCTCCACCTCTCTTCCAAGGGGCATTAAAACCATCTTGTTAAGCTCCTGTGACCTCCAAGTCTCTTCCACTAGGCATTGATATTGTCTTTTTATTCCACTGCGACCTCCGCATTTTTTCCAATTGGAATTGATATTGTTTTTTTAATCCACTGCGACCACCACCTCTTCCAAGTGGCATTAAAACAGTCTTGATAAGCTACTGTGACCTCCTCGTCTCTACCAAGGGGCATTAAACGGTCTGGTTAAACCACTCTGTACTCCACAGCTCTTCCAAGAGGCATTGATATTGTCTCTGTTATCCACTGCGACCTCCACCCCTCTTCCAAGGGTCTTTGATATTGTCTTTTTATCCATTGCGACCTCCACCACTCTTTCAATGGGCATTAAAACCGTTTTGTTATGCTACTGTGAACTCCACGTCCCTTCCACGGGGCATTGATATTGTCTTTTTATTCCATTGTGACCTCCACCACTCTTCCAAGGGCATTAAAACCGTCTTGTTAAGCTGCTGTGACCACCAAGTCTCTAACAAGGGGCTTAAAAACCGTCTGGTTAAACCGCTCTGAGCTCCACAGCTCTTCCAAGAGGCATTGACAATGTCTTTTTATTCCATTGTAACCTTCTGCACTCTTCCAAGTGCATTGATGTTGTCTTTTTATTCCTCTGCGACGTCCATGACTCTTCCAAGGGGCATTAAAACCGTCTTGTTAAGCTACTGTGACCTCCAAGTTTCTTACACAGGGCATTGATATTGTCTTTTTATTCCACTGTAACCTCCACCACTCTTCCAAGGGGCATTGATATTGTCTTTTTATTCCACTGTGACCTCCACCTATCTTCCAAGGGGCATTGAAATTGTCTTTTTATTCCACTGCGACCTCCACCACTCTATTAAGGGGCATTGATATTGTCTTTTAAATCCACAACGATCAACACCACTCTTCCAAGGGGCATTAAAACTGTCTTGTTAAGCTACTGTGACCTCCTTGTCTCTTCCAAGGGGCATTAAAACCATCTGGTTAAACACTCTGAACTCCACAGCTCTTCCAAGTGGCATTGATATTGTCTTTTTAATCCACTGCGACCTCCACCACTCTTCCAAAGGGCATTGATATTGTCTTTTTAATCCACGGTGACCTCCATGTCTCTTCCAAGGGGCATTAAAACCGTCAATTTAAACCACTCTGAACTCCACAGCTATTCCAAGGAGCACTGGTATTGTCTTTTTATTCCACTCTAACCTCCACCACTCTTCCAAGGGGCATTGAAAATGTCTATTTATTCCACTGCGACCTCCACCACTCTTCCATGGGGCATAAAGACCATCTTATTAAGCTACAGTGACCTCCACAACTCCATGGGGCATTGATATTGTCTTTTTATTCCACTGTAACCTCCACCACTCTTCCAAGGGGCATTGATTTTGTCTTTTTATTCCACTGCGACCTCTACCACTCTTCCAATGGTCATTGATATTGTCTTTTTAATCCACTGCAAGCTCCACCACTCTTCCAAGGGGCATTAAAGCCGTCTTGTTAAGCTACTGTCATGTCCATGTTTATTCCACGGGGCATTGATATTGTCTTTTTATTCCACTGTAACCTCCACCACTCTTCCAAGTGGCATTGACATTGTCGTTTTATTCCACTGCGACTTCCACCTCTCTTCTAAGGGGCATTGATATTGTCTTTTTAATCCACTGCGACCTCCACCAGTCTACCAAGGGGCATTAAAGCAGTCTGGTTAAACCACTCTGAACTCCACAGCTCTTCCAAGGGGCATTGTTGTTGTCTTTTTAATCCCCTGCAACCTCCACCACTCTTCCAAGGGGAATTAAAACCGTCTTGTTATGCTACAGTGTCCTCCACGTTCCTTCCACGGGGCATTGATATTGTCGTTTTATTCCACTGCGACCTCCACCACTCTTCCAAGGGGCATTGATATTGTCTTTTTAATCCACTGCGATCTCCACCACTCTTCCAAGGGGCATTAAAACCGTCTTGTTATGCTACAGTGACGTCGACTTCTCTTCCAAGGGGCATTAAGATCATCTGGTTAAACCACTCTGAACTCCACAGCTCTTCCAAGGGGCATTTGTATTGTCTTTTTATTCCACTCTAACCTCCACCACTCTTCCAAGGGGCATTGACATTGTCTTTTTATTCCACTGCGACCTCCACAACTCTTCCAAGGGGCATTAAAACCAAATTGCAAAGCTACAGTGACCTCCACATCTCTTCTACTGGGCATTGATATTGTCTTTTTATTCCACTGAAACCTCCACCAATCTTCCAAGGGGCATTGATATTGTCTTTTTATTCCACTGCGACCTCCACCACTCTTCCAAGGGGCATTGATATTGTCTTTTTATTCCACTGCGACCTCCAGCACTCTTCCAAGGCTCATTGATATTGTCTTTTTATTCCACTGCGACCTCCACCACTCTTCAAAGGGGCATTAAAACCGTCTTGTTAAGCTACCTTCACCTCCACTTCCCTTCCAAGGGGCATTAAAACCGTCAATTTAAACCACTCTGAACTCCACAGCTCTTGCAAGGGTCATTGATATTGTCTTTTTATTCCAATGTAACCTCCAGCACTCTTCCATGGGGCATTGATATTGTCTTTTTATTCCACTGCAACTTCCACCTCTCTTCCAAGGGGCATTAAAACCTACTTGTTAAGCTACTGTGACCTCCACGTCTCTTTCACGGGGCATTGATATTATCTTTTTATTCCACTGTATCCTCCACCACTCTTCCAAGGGGCATTGATATTGTCTTTTTATTCCACTGGGAACTTCACCACTCTTCCAAGTGGCATTGATATTGTCTTTTTAATCCACTGCGACCTCCACCACTCTTCCAAGGGGCATTATAACAGTATTGTTAAGCTACTGTGACCTCCACGTCTCTTCCAAGGTGCATTAAAACCGTCAGTTTAAACCACTCTGAACTCCACAGCTCTTGCAAGAGGCATTGATATTTTTTTTTTACTCCACTGTAACCTACAGCACTCTTTCAAGGGGCATTGATATTGTCTTTTTATTCCACTACGACTTCCACCACTCTCCCAAGGTGCATTAAAAACATCTTGTTTAGCTACTGTAACGTCCATGTCTATTCCACGGGGCATTGATATTGTCTTTTTATTCCACTGTATCCTCCACCACTCTTCCAAGGGGTATTGATATTGTCTATTTATTCCACTGCGACTTCCACCTCTCTTCTAAGGGGCATTGATATTGTCTTTTTAATCCACTGCGACCTCCACCACTCTTCCAAGAGGCATTAAAACAGTCTTGTTAAGCTACTGTGACCTCCACATCTCTTCCAAGGGGCATTAAAACCGTCTGGTTAAACCACTCTGATCTCCACAGCTCTACCAAGAGGCATTGATATTGTCTTTTTATTCCACTACAACATCCACCATTCTTCCAAGAGGTATTGATATTGTCTTTTTAATGCACTGTGACCTCCACCACTATTAGAAGGGGCATTAAAACCATCTGGTTAAACCACTCTGAACTTGATAGCTCTTTCAAGAGGCATTGATATTGTCTCTGTTTTCCACTGCGACCTCCACCACTCTTACAAGGGGCTTTGATATTGTCTTTTTATCCATTGCGACCTCCACCACTCTTCCAATGGGCATTAAAACCGTCTTGTTATGCTACTGTGACCTCCATGTCCCTTCCACGGGGCATTGGTATTGTCTTTTTATTCCATTGCGACCTCCAACACTCTTCCAAGGGGCATTAAAACCGTCTTGTTAAGCTACTGTGACCTCCAAGTCTCTTCCAAGTTGCATAAAAACCGTCTGGTTAAACCGCTCTGAGCTCCACAGCTCTTCCAAGGGGCATTGACAATGTCTTTTTATTCCATTATAACCTTCTACACTCTTCCAAGTGCATTGATATTGTCTTTTTATTCCTCTGCGACGTCTACGACTCTTCCAAGGGACATTAAAACCGTCTTGTTAAGCTACTGTGACCTCCAAGTTTCTTACACTTGGCATTGATATTGTCTTTTTATTCCACTGTAACCTCCACCACTCTTCCAAGGGGCATTAAAACCGTCAATTTAAACCACTCTGACCTCCACAGCTCTTGCAAGAGTCATTGATATTGTCTTTTTATTCCACTGTGACCTCCACCTATCTTCCAAGGGGCATGGATATTGTCTTTTTATTCCACTGCGACCTCCACCACTCTCCTAAGGGGCATTGATATTGTCTTTTAAATCCACAACGATCTCCACCACTCTTTCAAGGGGCATTAAATCTGTCTCGTTAAGATACTGTGACCTCCTCGTCTCTTCCAAGGGGCATTAAAACCGTCTGGTTAAACACTCTGAACTCCACAGCTCTTACAAGAGGCATTGATATTGTCGTTTTATTCGACTGTAACATCCACCACTCTACCAAGCGGCATTGATATTGTCTTTTTATTCTACTGTCACCTCCACGTCCCTTCCAAGGGGCATTAAAACCGTCAATTTAAACCACTCTGAACTCCACAGCTCTTACAAGGGGCATTGATATTGTCTTTTTATTCCACTGCAACTTTCACCTCTCTTCCAAGGGGCATTAAAAACGTCTTGTTAAGCTACTGTGACCTCCACGTCTCTTTCACGGGGCATTGATATTGTCTTTTTATTCCACTGGGACCTTCACCACTCTTCCAAATGGCATTGATATTGTCTTTTTAATCCACTGCGACCTCCACCACTCTTCCAAGGGGCATTATAACCGTATTTGTTAAGCTACTGTGACCTCCACGTCTCTACCAAGGTGCATTAAAACCGTCAATTTAATCCACTCTGTACTCCACAGCTCTTGCAAGAGGCATTGATATTTTCTTTTTACTCCACTGTAAACTACAGCAATCTTTCAAGGGGCATTGATATTGTCTTTTTATTCCACTACGACTTCCACCACTCTCCCAAGGAAAATTTAAAACATCTTGTTTAGCTACTGTAACGTCCATGTCTATTCCAAGGGGCATTGATATTGTCTTTTTATTCCACTGTATCCTCCACCACTCTTCCAAGGGGTATTGATATTGTCTTTTTATTCCACTGCGACTTCCACCTCTCTTCTAAGGGGCATTGATATAGTCTTTTTAATCCACTGCGACCTCCACCACTCTTCCAAGAGGCATTAAAACAGTCTTGTTAAGCTACTGTGACCTCCACATCTCTTCCAAGGGGCATTAAAACCGTCTGGTTAAACCAATCTGAACTCCACAGCTCTACCAAGGGGCATTGATATTGTCTTTTTATTCCACTATAACCTCCACCATTCTTCCAAGGGGTATTGATATTGTCTTTTTAATGCACTGTGACCTCCACCACTCTTCCAAGGGGCATGAAAACCATCTGGTTAAACCACTCTGAACTCCATAGCTCTTTCAAGAGGCATTGATATTGTCTTTTTATTTCACTGTAACCTCCACCACTCTTTCAAAGGGCATTTATATTGTCTTTTTATTCCACTGCGACCTCCACCACTCTTCCAAGGGGCATTAAAACTGTCTTGTTAAGCTACTGTGACCTCCACGTGTTTTTCACGGGGCATTGATATTGTCTTTTTAACTACTGTGACCTCCACCACTTTTCCAAGGGGCATTAAAACTGTCTTGTTAATCTACTGTGACGTCCTCGTCTCTTCCAAGGGGCAATAAAACCATCTATTTAAACCACTCTGAACTCCACAGCTCTTCCAAGGGGCATTGGTATTTTTTTTTTTTTAACTCTAACCTCCACCACTCTTCCAAGGGGCATTGACATTGTCTTTTTATTCCACTGCGACTTCCATCATTCTTCCAAGGGGCATTGATATTGTCTTTTTATTCCACTGCCACCTCCACCACTCTTCCAAGGGGCATTGATATTGTCTTTTTAATCCACTGCGACCTCCACCACTTTTCCAAGGGGCATTTAAAGCGTCTTTTTAAGCTACTGTGACCTCCACGTCACTTCCAATGGGCATTAAAACCATTTGGTTAAACCACTCTGAACTCCACAGCTCTTCCAAGGGGCATTGGTATTGTCTTTTTATTCCACTCTAACCTCCACCACTCTTCCAATGGGCATTGACATTGTCTTTTTATTCCACTGCGACCTCCACTATTCTTCCAAGGGGCATTAAAACTGTCTTGTTAAGCTACAGTAACCTCCACATCTCTTCCACGGGGCATTGATATTGTATTTTTATTCCACTGCAACCTCCACCACTCTTCCAAAGGGCATTGATATTGTCTTTTATTCCACTGCGACCTCCACCACTCTTCCAAGGGGCATTAAAACCGTCTTGTTAAGCTACTGTGACCTCCACGTCCCTTCCACTGGGCATTGATATTGTCTTTTATTCCACTGCAACCTCCACCACTCTTCCAAGGGGAATTAAAACTGTCTTGTTAAGCTACCGTGTCCTCCTCATCCCTTCCACGGGGCATTGATATTGTCGTTTTATTCTACTGCGACCTCCACCACTCTTCCAAGGGGCATTGATATTGTCTTTTTAATCCACTGCGAACTCCACCACTCTTCCAAGGGGCATTAAAACCGTATTGTTATGCTACTGTGACGTCGACTTCTCTTCCAAGGGGCATTAACATCATCTGGTTAAACCACTCTGAACTCCACAGCTCTTCCAAGGGGCATTTGTATTGTCTTTTTATTCCACTCTAACCTCCACCACTCTTCCAAGGGGCATTGACATTGTCTTTTTATTCCACTGCGACCTCCTCCACTCTTCCAAGAGGCATTAAAACCATATTGTTAAGCTACTGTGACCTCCACGTCTCTTCCACGGGGCACTGAAATTGTCTTTTTATTCCACTGTAACCTCCACCACTCGTCCAAGAGGCATTGATATTGTCTTTTTATTCCAATGCGACCTCCACCACTCTACCAAGGGGCATTGATAATGTCTTTTTATTCCACTGCGACCTCCACCACTCTTCCAAGGCTCATTGATATTGTCTTTTTATTCCACTGCGACCTCCACCACTCTTCCAAGGGGCATTCAAATTGTCTTTTTAATCCACTGCGACCTCCACCACTCTTCCAAAGGGCATTAAAACCGTCTTGTTAAGCTACTGTCACCCCCACGTCCCTTCCAAGGGGCATTAAAACCGTCAATTTAAACCACTCTGAACTCCACAGCTCTTACAAGGGGCATTGATATTGTCTTTTTATTCCACTGCAACTTCCACCTCTCTTCCAAGGGGCATTAAAAAGCCTTGTTAAGCTACTGTGACCTCCACGTCTCTTTCACGGGGCATTGATATTGTCTTTTAATTCCACTGGGACCTTCACCACTCTTCCAAATGGCATTGATATTGTCTTTTTAATCCACTGCGACCTCCACCACTCTTCCAAGTGGCATTATAACCGTATTTGTTAAGCTACTGTGACCTCCACGTCTCTACCAAGGTGCATTAAAACCGTCAATTTGATCCACTCTGAACTCCACAGCTCTTGCAAGAGGCATTGATATTTTCTTTTTACTCCACTGTAACCTACAGCACTCTTTCAAGGGGCATTGATATTGTCTTTTTATTCCACTACGACTTCCACCACTCTCCCAAGGAAAATTTAAAACATCTTGTTTAGCTACTGTAACGTCCATGTCTATTCCAAGGGGCATTGATATTGTCTTTTTATTCCACTGTTACCTCCACCACTCTTCCAAGGGGAATTGATATTGTCTTTTTAATCCACTGCGACCTCCACCACTCTTCCAAGGGGCATTGATATTGTCTTTTTAATCCACGGTGACCTCCATGTCTCTTCCAAGGGGCATTAAAACCGTCAATTTAAACCACTCTGAACTCCACAGCTCTTCCAAGGAGCACTGGTATTGTCTTTTTATTCCACTCTAACCTCCACCACTCTTCCAAGGGGCATTGACATTGTCTATTTATTCCACTGCGACCTCCACCACTCTTCCAAGGGGCATAAAGACCATTTTGTTAAGCTACAGTGACCTCCACATCTCTTCCATGGGGCATTGATACTGTCTTTTTATTCCACTGTAACCTCCACCACTCTTCCAAGGGGCATTGATTTTGTCTTTTTATTCCACTGCGACCTCCACCACTCTTCCAAGGGGCATTAAAGCCGTCTTGTTAAGCTACTGTCACGTCCATGTCTATTCCACGGGGCATTGATATTGTCTTTTTATTCCACTGTAACCTCCACCACTCTACCAAGTGACAATGACATTGTCTTTTTATTCCACTGCGACTTCCACCTCTCTTCTAAGGGGCATTGATATTGTCTTTTTAATCCACTGCGACCTCCACCACTCTACCAAGGGGCATTAAAACAGTCTTATTAAGCTACTGTGACCTCCTCGTCTCTTCCAAGGGGCATTAAAACCGTCTGGTTAAACCACTCTGAACTCCACAGCTCTTCCAAGGGGCATTGATATTGTCTTTTTATTCCACTGTAACCTCCACCACTCTTCCAAGGGGCATTGATTTTGTCTTTTTATTCCACTGCGACCTCCACCACTCTTCCAATGGGCATTGTTGTTGTCTTTTTAATCCACTGCAACCTCCACCACTCTTCCAAGGGGAATTAAAACCGTCTTGTTAAGCTAGTGTGTCCTCTTCGTCCCTTCCACGGGGCATTGATATTGTCGTTTTATTCTACTGCGACCTCCACCACTCTTCCAAGGGGCATTGATATTGTCTTTTTAATCCACGGCGAACTCCACCACTCTTCCAAGGGGCATTAAAACCGTATTGTTATGCTACTGTGACGTCGACTTCTCTTCCAAGGGGCATTAACATCATCTGGTTAAACCACTCTGAACTCCCCAGCTCTTCCAAGGGGCATTTGTATTGTCTTTTTATTCCACTCTAACCTCCACCACTCTTCCAAGGGGCATTGACATTGTCTTTTTATTCCACTGCAACCTCCTCCACTCTTCCAAGAGGCATTAAAACCATCTTGTTAAGCTACTGTGACCTCCACGTCTCTTCCACGGGGCACTGAAATTGTCTTTTTATTCCACTGTAACCTTGACCACTCGTCCAAGAGGCATTGATATTGTCTTTTTATTCCAATGCGACCTCCACCACTCTTCCAAGGGGCATTGATAATGTCTTTTTATTCCACTGCGACCTCCACCACTCTTCCAAGGCTCATTGATATTGTCTTTTTATTCCACTGCGACCTCCACCACTCTTCCAAGGGGCATTCAAATTGTCTTTTTAATCTACTGCGACCTCCACCAATCTTCCAAAGGGCATTAAAACCGTCTTGTTAAGCTACTGTCACCTCCACATCCCTTCCAAGGGGCATTAAAACCGTCAATTTAAACCACTCTGAACTCCACAGCTCTTACAAGGGGCATTGATATTGTCTTTTTATTCCACTGCAACTTCCACCTCTCTTCCAAGGGGCATTAAAAACGTCTTGTTAAGCTACTGTGACCTCCACGTCTCTTTCAAGGGGCATTGATATTGTCTTTTTATTCCACTGGGACCTTCACCACTCTTCCAAATGGCATTGATATTGTCTTTTTAATCCACTGCGACCTCCACCACTCTTCCAAGGGGCATTATAACCGTATTTGTTAAGCTACTGTGACCTCCACGTCTCTACCAAGGTGCATTAAAACCGTCAATTTAATCCACTCTGAACTCCACAGCTCTTGCAAGAGACATTGATATTTTCTTTTTACTCCACTGTAACCTACAGCACTCTTTCAAGGGGCATTGATATTGTCTCTTTATTCCACTACGACTTCCACCACTCTCCCAAGGAAAATTTAAAACATCTTGTTTAGCTACTGTAACGTCCATGTCTATTCCAAGGGGCATTGATATTGTCTTTTTATTCCAATGTATACTCCACCACTCTTCCAAGGGGTATTGATATTGTCTTTTTATTCCACTGCGACTTCCACCTCTCTTCTAAGGGGCATTGATATAGTCTTTTTAATCCACTGCGACCTCCACCACTCTTCCAAGAGGCATTAAAACAGTCTTGTTAAGCTACTGTGACCTCCACATCTCTTCCAAGGGGCATTAAAACCGTCTGGTTAAACCAATCTGAACTCCACAGCTCTACCAAGGGGCATTGATATTGTCTTTTTATTCCACTATAACCTCCACCATTCTTCCAAGGGGTATTGATATTGTCTTTTTAATGCACTGTGACCTCCACCACTCTTCCAAGGGGCATGAAAACCATCTGGTTAAACCACTCTGAACTCCATAGCTCTTTCAAGAGGCATTGATATTGTCTTTTTATTTCACTGTAACCTCCACCACTCTTTCAAAGGGCATTTATATTGTCTTTTTATTCCACTGCGACCTCCACCACTCTTCCAAGGGGCATTAAAACTGTCTTATTTAGCTACTGTGACCTCCACGTGTTTTCCACGGGGCATTGATATTGTCTTTTTAACTACTGTGACCTCCATCACTTTTCCAAGGGGCATTAAAACTGTCTTGTTAATCTACTGTGACCTCCTCGTCTCTTCCAAGGGGCAATAAAACCATCTATTTAAACCACTCTGAACTCCACAGCTCTTCCAAGGGGCATTGGTATTTTTTTTTTTTTTAACTCTAACCTCCACCACTCTTCCAATGGGCATTGACATTGTCTTTTTATTCCACTGCGACCTCCACTATTCTTCCAAGGGGCATTAAAACTGTCTTGTTAAGCTACAGTAACCTCCACATCTCTTCCACGGGGCATTGATATTGTCTTTAACTTCCACTGTAACCTCCACCACTCTACCAAGGGGCATTGATATTGTATTTTTATTCCACTGCGACCTCCACCACTCTTCCAAAGGGCATTGATATTGTCTTTTATTCCACTGCGACCTCCACCACTCTTCCAAGGGGCATTAAAACCGTCTTGTTAAGCTACTGTGACCTCCACGTCCCTTCCACGGGGCATTGATATTGTCTTTTTATTCCACTGCGACCTCCACCACTCTTTCAAGGGGCATTGATATTGTCTTTTTAATCCACTGCGACCTCCACCACTCTTACAAGGGACATTGATATTGTCTTTTTATTCCACTGCGACTTTCACCCCTCTTCCAAGGAACATTGATATTGTCTTTTTATTCCACTGCGACCTCCACTACTGTTCTAAGGGGCATTAAAACCGTCTTGTTAAGCTACTGTGACCTCCATGTCTCTTCCACAGGGTATTGTTATTGTCTTTTTATTCCACTGCGACCTCCAACACTCTGCCAAGGGACATTAAAACCGTCTTGTTAAGCTACTGTGATGTCCACGTCTCTTCCACGGTGCATTGATATTGTCTTTTAATTCCACTGTAACCTCCACCACTCTTCCAAGGGGCAATGATATTTTCTCTTTATTCCACTGCGACCTCCACCACTCTTCCAAGGTTCATTGATATTGTCTTTTTAATCCACTGCGGCCTCCATCACTCTTCCAAGGTGCATTAAAACCATCTTGTTAAGCTACTGTGACCTCGACGTCTCTTCCAAGGGGCACTAAAACCGTTTGGTTAAACCACTTTGTACTCCACAGCTCTTCCAAGGGGCATTGATATTGTCTTTTTATTTCACTGTAACTTCCACCACTCTTTCAAGGGGCATTGATATTGTATTTTTATTCCAGTGTGACCTCCACCACTCTTCCATGGAGCATTAAAACCGTCTTGTTAAGCTACTGTGACCTCGACGTCTCTTCCAAGGGGCACTAAAACCGTCTGGTTAAACCACTCTGAGCTCCACAGCTCTTCCACGGGGCATTGACAATGTCTTTTTATTCCATTGTAACCTTCTGCACTCTTCCAAGTGCATTGATATTGTCTTTTTATTCCTCTGTGATGCCCACGACTCTTCCAAGGGGCATTAAAACCGTCTTGTTAAGCTACTGTGACCTCCAAGTTTCTTACACAGGGCATTGATATTGTCTTTTTATTCCACTGTAACTTCGATCACTCTTCCAAGAAGCATTGAAACCGTCTTGTTAAGCTACTGTGACCTCCACGTCTATTCCACGGTGCATTAAAACTTTCTGGTTAAACCACTGTGAACTCCACAGCTCTTCCAAGGGGCACTGATATTGTCTTTTTATTCAACTGTAGCCTCCACCACTCTTCCAAGGGGCATTGATATTGTCTTTTTTTTTTCACTGCGACCTCCACCACTCTTCCAAGGGGATTTGATAGTCTTTTTAATCCACTGCGACCTCCACCACTCTTTCAAGTGGCATTAAAACCGTATTCTTAAGCTACTGTGACCTCCTCGTCCCTTCCACATGACATTGATATTGTCTTTTTATTCCACTGCGACCTCCACCACTCTTCCAAGGGACATTGATATTGTCTTTTTATTCCACTGCGACCTTCACCACTCTTCCAAGGAACATTGATATTGTCTATTTCTTCCACTGTAACCTCCACCACTCTTCTAAGGGGCAATGATATTTTCTTTTTATTCCACTGCGACCTCCACCACTCTTCCAAGGGGCATCGATAATGTCTTTTTCATCCACTGCGACCTCCACCATTCTTCCAAGGGGCATAAAAACTGTCTTGTTAAGCGACTGTGACCTCCACGTCTCTTCCAAGGGGCATTAAAACCGTCAATTTAAACCACTCTGAACTCCACAGCTCTTGCAAGAGGCATTGATATTGTCTTTTTATTCCACTGTAACCTCCACCACTCTTTCAAGGGGCATTGATTTTGTCTTTTTAATCAACTGCGACCTCCATCTCTCTTCCAAGAAGCATTAAAACCGTCTTGTTTAGCTACTGTGACCTCCACGTCTATTCCACGGTGCCTTAAAACCTTCTGGTTAAACCACTGTGAACTCCACAGCTCTTCCAAGGGGCATTGACATGGTCTTTTTTTTCACTCTAACCTCCACCACTCTTCCAAGGGGCATTGATATTGTCTTTTTATTTTACTGCGCCCTCCACCACTCTTCCAAGTGGCATTAATATTGTCTTTTAATTCCACTGCGACCTCCACCACTCTTCCAAGGGGCATTGATATTGTCTTTTTATTTAATTGGAACCTCCACCACTCTTCCAAGGGGCATTGATATTGTCTTTTTATTCCACTGTAACCTCCACCATTCTTCCAAGGGACATTGATATTGTCTTTTTATTCCACTGTAACCTCCACCACTCTTCCAAGGGGCATTGATAGCGTCTTTTTATTCCACTGTAACCTCGACCACTCTTCCAAGGGGCATTGATATTGTCTTTTTAATCGACTGCGACCTCTACCACTCCTCCAAGGGGCTTTAAAACAGTCTTGAAAAGCTTCTGTGACCTACACGTCTCTTCCAAGGGGCATTAAAACTGCATGGTTAAACCACTCTGAACTCCACTGCTCTTCCAAGAGGCATTGATATTGTCTTTTTATTCAACTGTAGCCTCCACCACTCTTCCAAGGGGCATTGATATTGTCTTTTTTTTTTCACTGCGACCTCCACCACTCTTCCAAGGGGATTTGATAGTCTTTTTAATCCACTGCGACCTCCACCACTCTTCCAAATGGCATTAAAACCGTATTCTTAAGATACTGTGACCTCCTCGTCCCTTCCACATGGCATTGATATTGTCTTTTTATTCCACTGCGACATCCACCACTCTTCCAAGGGGCATTAATTTTGTCTTTTTAATCCACTGCGACCTCCACCACTATTCCAAGGGACATTGATATTGTCTTTTTATTCCACTGCGACCTTCACCACTCTTCCAAGGAACATTGATATTGTCTATTTCTTCCACTGTAACCTCCACCACTCTTCTAAGGGGCAATGATATTTTCTTTTTATTCCACTGCGACCTCCACCACTCTTCCAAGGGGCATCGATAATGTCTTTTTAATCCACTGCGACCTCCACGACTCTTCCAAGGGGCTTAAAAACTGTCTTGTTAAGCTACTGTGACCTCCACGTCTCTTCCAAGGGGCATTAAAACCGTCAATTTAAACCACTCTGAACTCCACAGCTCTTGCAAGAGGCTTTGTCATTGTCATTTTATTCCGCTGTAACCTCCACCACTCTTTCAAGGGGCATTGATTTTGTCTTTTTAATCAACTGCGACCTCCTTCTCTCTTCCAAGAAGCATTAAAACCGACTTGTTTAGCTACTGTGACCTCCACGTCTATTCCACGGTGCCTTAAAACCTTCTGGTTAAACCAATGTGAACTCCACAGCTCTTCCAAGGGGCATTGATATGGTCTTTTTTTTCCACTCTAACCTCCACCACTCTTCCAAGGGGCATTGATATTGTCTTTTTATTTTACTGCGCCCTTCACCACTCTTCCAAGTGGCATTAATATTGTCTTTTAATTCCACTGCAACCTCCACCACTCTTCCAAGGGTCATTGGTATTGTCTTTTTATTCCACTGTAAACTCCACCACTCTTCCAAGGGGCATTGATATTGTCTTTTTATTCCACTGCGACCTCCAACTCTCTTCCAAGGGGCATTAAAACCATCTTATTAAACTACTGTGACCTCCAAGTCTCTTCCACGAGGCATTGATATTGTCTTTTTATTCCACTGCCACCTCCACATCCCTTCCAAGTGGAATTGATATTGTCTTTTTATTCCACTGCGACCTCCACCACTCTTCCAAGGGGCATTAAAACAGTTTTGATAATCTACTGTGGCCTCCACGTCTCTTCCTAGGGGCATTAAAACCGTCTGGTTAAACCACTCTGAACTCCACAGCTCTTCCAAGAGGCATTGATATTGTCTTTTTATTCGACTGTAACCTCCACCACTCTTCCAACTGGCATTAAAACCATCTTGCTAAGCTACTGTGTCCTCCACGTCTCTTCCAAGGCTCATTAAAACCGTCAATTCAAACCACTATGAACTCCACAGCTCTTGCAAGAGGCATTGATATTGTCTTTTTATTCCACCGTAACCTCCACCACTCTTCCAAGGGGCATTGATTTTGTCTTTTTAATTCACTGCGACCTCCATCACTCTTCCAAGGGGCATTAAAACCGTCTTGTTAAGCTACTGTGACCTCCAAGTTTCTTACACAGGGCATTGATATTGTCTTTTTATTCCACTGTAACCTACACCACTCTTCCAAGGGGCATTGATATTGTCTTTTTATTCCACTGTAACCTCCACCAATATTCAAAGGTGCATTAATATTGTCTTTTTATTCCACTGCGACCTCCACCACTCTTCTAAGGGGCATTGATATTTTCTTTTAAATTCACAACGATCTCCACCACTCTTCCAAGGGGCATTAAAACAGTCTTGTTAAGCTACTGTGACCTCTTCGTCTCTTCCAAGGGGCATTAAAACCGTCATGTTAAACACACCGAACTCCAAAGCTCTTACAAGAGGCATTGATATTGTCTTTTTATTTGACTGTAACATCCACCACTCTTCCAAGCTGCATTGATATTGTCCTTTTATTCCACTGCGACCTCCACCACTCTTCCAAGGGGCATTGATATTGTCTTTTTAATCAGCTGCGACCTCCACCTCTCTTCCAAGGGGCTTTGATATTGTCTTTTTAATCCACTGTGACCTCCACCACTCTTCCTAGGGGCATTGATATTGTCTTTTTAATCCACTGTGACCTCCACGTCTCTTCCAAGGGGCATTAAAACCGTCAATTTAAACCACTCTGAACTCCACAGCTCTTCCAAGGAGCACTGGTATTATCTTTTTTTCCCACGTCTAGTGCAGCTACTGTGACCTCCACGTCCCTTCCACGGGGCTTTGGTATTGTCTTTTTAATCCACTGTGACCTCCACCACTCTTCCTAGGTGCATTGATATTGTCTTTTTAATCCACTGTGACCTCCACGTCTCTTCCAAGGGGCATTAAAACCGTCAATTTAAACCACTCTAAACTCCACAGCTCTTCCAAGGAGCACTGGTATTATCTTTTTTTCCCACTCTAACCTCTACCACTCTTCCAAGGGGCATTGACATTGTCTATTTATTCCACTGCGACCTCCACCACTCTTCAAAGGTGTATTAAGACCATCTTGTTAAGCTACAGTGACCTCCACAACTCTTCCATGGGGCATTGATATTGTCTTTTTATTCCACTGTACCCTCCACCACTCTTCCAAGGGGCATTGATTTTGTCTTTTTATTACAATGTGACCTCTACCACTCTTCCAATGGGCATTGATATTGTCTTTTTAATCCAGTGCAACCTCCACCACTCTTCCAAGGGGCATTAAAGCCATCTTGAAAAGCTACTGTCACGTCCATGTCTATTCCACGGGGAATTGATATTGACTTTTTATTCCACTGTAACCTCCACCACTCTTACAAGTGGCATTGACATTGTCTTTTTATTCCACTGCGACTTCCACCTCTCCTCTAAGGGGCATTGAAAGTGTCTTTTTAATCCACTGCGACCTACACCACTCTTCCAAGGGGCATTAAAACAGTCTTGTTAAGCTACTGTGACCTCCACGTCTCTTCCATTGGGCATTAAAACCTTTTGGTTAAACCACTCTGAACTCCACAGCTCTTCCAAGGGGCATTGATATTGTCTTTTTATTCCACTGTAACCTCCACCAATCTTCCAAGATGCATTGATTGTGTCTTTTTATTCCACTGCTATCTCCACCACTCTTCCAATGGGCATTGTTTTTGTGTTTTTAATCCCCTCCAACCTCCACCACTCTTCCAAGGGTCATTAAAACCATCTTGTTAAGCTACTGTGACCTCCACGTCCCTTCCACGGGGCATTGATACTGTCTTTTTATTCCACTGCGACCTCCACCACTCTTCCAAGGGGCATTGATAGTGTCTTTTTATTCCACTCTAACCTCCACCACTCTTCCAAGGGGCATTGACATTGTCTTTTTATTCCACTGCCACCTCCACCTCTCTTCCAAAGGGCATTAAAACCATATTGTTAAGCTACAGTGACCTCCACATCTCTTCCAGGGGGCATTGATATTGTCTTTTTATTCCACTGTAACCTCCACCAATCTTCCAAGGGGCATTGATATTGTTTTTTTATTCCACTGCGACCTCCACCACTCTTCCAAGGGGCATTAAAACCGTCTTGTTAAGTTACTGTGACCTCCACATCTCTTCCACGGGGCATTGGTATTGTCTTTTTATTCCACTGTAATCTCCACCCATCTTCAAAGGGGCATTGATAATGTATTTTTATTCCACTGCGACCTCCACCACTCTTCCAAGGCTCATTGATATTGTCTTTTTAATCCACTGCGACCTCCACCACTCTTCCAAGGGGCATTAAAACCGTCTTGTTAAGCTATTGTGACCTCCACATCTCTTCCACGGGGCATTGATATTGTCTTTTTATTTAACTGTAACCTCCTCCACTGTTCCAAGGGGCATTGATATTGTCTTTTTATTCCACTGTAACCTCCATCACTCTTCCAATGGGCATTGATATTGTCTTTTTATTCAACTGTAAGCTCCACCACTCTTCCAAGGGACATTCATATTGTCTTTTTATTCCACTTCGACCTCCACTACTCTTCAAAGGGGCATTCATATTGTCTTTTTAGTCCACTGCGACATCCACCACTCCTCAAAGGGGCATTAAAACCGTCTTGTTAAGCTACTGTCACCACCATGTCCCTTCCAAGGGGCATTAAAACCGTCAATTTAAACCACTCTGAACTCCACAGCTCTTGCAAGGGGCATTGATATTGTCTTTTTATTCCACTGGGACCTTCACCACTCTTCCAAGTGGCATTGATATTGTCTTTTTAATCCACTGCGACCTCCACCACTCTTCCAAGGGGCATTAAAACCTTATTGTTAAGCTACTGTGACCTCCATGTCTCTTCTACGGTGCATTAAAACAGTCAATTTAAACCACTCTGAACTCCACAGCTCTTGCAAGAAGCATTGATATTGTCTTTTTACTCCACTGTAACCTACAGCTCTCTTTCAACGGTCATTGATATTGTCTTTTTATTCCACTACGACTTCCACCACTCTCCCAAGGTGCATTAAAAACAAATTGTTTTGCTACTGTAACGTCCATGTCTATTCCATGGGCATTGATATTGTCTTTTTATTACACTGTATCCTCCACCACTCTTCCAAGGGGTATTGATATTGTCTTTTTATTCCACTGCGACTTCCACCTCTCTTCTAAGGGACATTGATATTGTCTTTTTAATCCACTGCAACCTCCACCATTCTTCAAGAGGCATTAAAACAGTCTTGTTCAGCTACTGTGACCTCCACATCTTTTCCAAGGGGCATTAAAACCGTCTGGTTAAACCACTCTGAACTCCACAACTCTTCCAAGGGGCATTGATATTGTCTTTTTATTCCACTGTAACCTCCACCATTCTTCCAAGGGGTACTGATATTGTCTTTTTAATGCACTGCAACCTCCACTACTCTTACAAGGGGCATTAAAACCATCTGGTAAAACCACTCTGAACTCCATAGCTCTTTCAAGAGGCATTGATATTGTCTTTTTATTTCTCTGTAACCTCCACCACTCTTTCAAGGGGCATTGATATTGTCTTTTTATTCCACTGCGACCTCCACCTCTCTTCCAAGTGGCATTAAAACCATCTTGTTAAGCTACTGTGACCTCCAAGTCTCTTCCACGAGGCATTGATATTGTCTTTTTATTCCACTGCAACCTCCACATCTCTTCCAAGTGGAATTGATATTGTCTTTTTATTCCACTGCGACCTCCACCACTCTTCCACGAGGCATTGATATTGTCTTTTTATTCCACTGCGACCTCCACATCTCTTCCAAGTGGAATTGATATTGTCTTTTTATTCCACTGCGACCTCCAGCACTCTTCTAAGGGGCATTGATATTGTCTTTTTAATCCACATCTCTTCCAAGTGGAATTGATATTGTCTTTTTATTCCACTGCGACCTCCACCACTCTTCTAAGGGGCATTGATATTGTCTTTTTAATCCACTGCGACCTCCACCACTCTTCCAAGGGGCATTAAAACAGTTTTGATAAGCTACTGTGACCTCCAGGTCTCTTCCAAGGGGTATTAAAACCAACTGGTTAAACCACTCTGAACTTCACAGCTCTTCCAAGAGGCATTGATATTATCTTTTTATTCGACAGTAACCTCCACCACTCTTCCAAGGGGCATTAAAACCGTCTTGTTAAGCTACTGTGATTTCCACGTCTCTTGCAAGGCGCATTAAAACCGTCAATTTAAACGACTCTGAACTCCACAGCTCTTGCAAGAGGCATTGATGTTGTCTTTTTATTCCACTGTAACATGCAACACTCTTCCAATGGGCATTGATTTTGTCTCTTTAATCCACTGCGACCTCCACCACTCTTCCAAGAAGCATTAAAACCGTCTTGTTTAGCTACTGCGACCTCCACGTCTATTCCACGGTGCCTTAAAAACTTCTGGTTAAACCACTGTGAACTCCACAGCTCTTCCAAGGGGCATTGATATTGTCTTTTTATTCGCCTGTAACCTCCACCACTCTTCCAAGGGGCATTGATATTGTCTCTGTTTTCCACTGCGACTTCCACAACTCTTCCAAGGGGCTTTGATATTGTCCTTTTTATCCACTGCGACCTCCACCACTCTTCCAATGGGCATTAAAACCAACTTGTTATGCTACTGTGACCTCCACGTCCCTTCCACGGGGCATTGATATTGTCTTTTTATTCCATTGCAACCTCCACCACTCTTCCAAGGGGTCATTAAAACCGTCTTGTTAAGCTACTGTGACCTCCAAGTCTCTTCCAAGGGGCATTAAAACCGACTGGTTATACCGCTCTGAGCTCCACAACTCTTCCAAGGGGCATTGACAATGTCTTCTTATTCCATTGTAATCTTCTGCACTCTTCCAAGTGCATTGATATTGTCTTTTTATTCAACTGTAACCTCCACCACTCTTCCAAGGGGCAATGATATTGTCTTTTTATTCCCCTGCGACCTCCACCACTCTTCCCATGGGATTTGATAGCCTTTTTAATCCACTGCGACCTCCACCACTCCTCCCAGGGGCATTAAAACCTTCTTGTTAAGCTACTGTGACCTCCACCACTCTTCCAAGGGACATTGATATTGTGTTTTTATTACTCTGCGACCTTCACCCCTCTTACAAGGAACACTGATATTGTCTTTTTTTTCCACTGTAACCTCCACCACTCTTCTAAGGGGCATCGATATTTTCTTTTCATTCCTCTGCGACCTCCACCACTCTTCCAAGGGGCATCGATAATGTCTTTTTAATCCACTGCGACCTCCACCACTCTTCCAAGGGGCATTAAAACCGTCTTGTTAAGCTACTGTGACCTCCACGTCTCTTCCAAGGGGCATTAAAACCGTCAATTTAAACCAGTCTGAACTCCACAGCTCTTGCAAGAGGCATTGATATCGTCTTTTTATTCCACTGTAACCTCCGCCAGTCTTCCAAAGGCATTGATTTTGTCTTTTTATTCCACTGCGACCTCCATCTCTCTTCCAAGAAGCATTAAAACTGTCTTGTTTAGCTACTGTGACCTCCACGTCTATTCCACGTTGCCTTAAAACCTTCTGGTTAAACCACTGTGAACTCCACAGCTCTTCCATGGGGCATTGATATTGTCTTTTTATTCCACTGCAACCTCCACCACTCTTCTAAGGGGCATTGATATTGTCTTTTTAATCCACTGCGTCCTTCACCACTCTTCCAAGGGGCATTAAAACAGTGTTGTTAAGCGAATGTGACCTCAAAGTCTCTTCCAAGGGGCATTAAAACAGTCTGGCTAAACCGCTCTGAGATCCACAGCTCTCCCAAGGGGCATTGACAATCTCTTTTTATTCCATTGTAACCTTCTGCACTCTTCCAAGTGCATTGATATTGTCTTTTTATTCCTTTGCGACATCCACGACTCTTCCAAGGGGTATTAAAACCGTATTGTTAAGCTACTGTGACCTCCACGTTTCTTACACAGGGCATTGATATTGTCTTTTTATTCCACTGTAACCTCCACCACTCTTCCAAGGGGCATTGATATTGTCTTTTTATTCCACTGTAACCTCTACCAATCCTCCAAGGGGCATTAATATTGTCTTTTTATTCGACTGCGACCTCCACCACTCTTCCAAGGGGCATTAAAACAGTCTTGTTAAGCTACTGTGACCTCCTTGTCTCTTCCAAGGGGCATTAAAACCATCTGGTTAAACACTCTTAACTCCACAGCTCTTACAAGAGGCATTGATATTGTCTTTTTTTTCGACTGTAACATCCACCACTCTACCAAGCGCATTGATATTGTCTTTTTATTCCACTGCGACCTCCACCACTCTTCCAAGGGGCACTGATATTGTCTTTTTAATCAACTGCGACCTCCACGTCTCTTCCAAGGGGCATTAAAACTGTCTTGTGAAGCTACTGTGACCTCCACGTCCCTTCCACGGGGCATTGATATTGTCTTTTTATTCCACTGTGACCTCCACCACTCTTCCAAGGGGCATTGATATTGTCTTTTTAATCCACTGCGTCCTTCACCACTCTTGAAGGGGCATTGATATTGTCTTTTTATTCCACTGTGACCTCCACGTCTCTTCCAAGGGGCATTAAAACCGTCAATTTAAACCTCTCTGAACTCCACAGCTCTGCCAAGGAGCATTGGTATTGTCATTTTCTTCCACTCTAACCTCCAGCACTCTTCCAAGGGGCATTGACATTGTCTATTTATTCCATTGTGACCTACACCACTCTTCCAAGGGGCATTAAGATCATCTTGTTAAGCTACAGTGACCTCCACAACTCTTCCATGGGGCATTGATATTGTCTTTTTATTCCACTGTAACCTCCACCACTCTACCAAGGGGCATTGATTTTGTCTTTTTATTCCACTGCGACCTCTACCACTCTTCCAATGGGCATTGATATTGTCTTTTTAATCCACTGCAACCTCCACCACTCTTCCAAGGGGCATTAAAGCCGTCTTGTTAAGATACTGTCACGTCCATGTCTATTCCACGGGGCATTGGTATTGTCTTTTTATTCCACTTTAACCTCCACTACTCTTCCAAGTGGCATTGTCGTTGTCTTTTTATTCAACTGTAACCTCCACCACTTTTCCTAGTGGCATTGACGTTGTCATTTTATTCCACTCTTATAAGGGTCATTGATATTGTCTTTTTAATCCACTGTGACCTCCACCACTCTTCCAAGGGTCATTAAAACAGTCTTGTTAAGCTGCTGTGACCTCCACATCTCTTCCAAGTGGCATTAAAACCGTCTGGTTAAACTCCTCTGAATTCCACCGCTCTTCCAAGGGGCATTGATATTGTCTTTTTATTCCACTGCCACCTCTCCAGTCTTCCAAGAGACATTTATATTGTCTTTTTAATCCACTGCGACCTCCACCACTTTTCCATGGGGCATTAAAAACATCTTTTTAAGCTACTGTGAACTCCATGTCACTTCCAACGGGCATTAAAACCATCTGGTTTAACTACTCTAAACTCCACTGCTCTTCCTCGGGGCATTGATATTGTCTATTTAATCCACTGTTACCTCCACCACTCTTCCAAGGGGCATTGATATTGTTTTTTTATTCCTCTGCGACCTCCATTACTCTTCCAAGGGGCATTGATATTGTCTTTTTATTCCACTACGACCTCCACCACTCTTCTAAGGGGCATTTATATTTTCTTTTTAATCAACTGTGACCTCCACCACTCTTCCAAGGGCCATTAAAACCGTGTTGTTAGGCTACTTTGACCACCACGTCAATTCCACGGGGCATTGATATTGCCTTTTTATTCCACTGCAACCTCCACCACTCTTCCAAGGGGCATTGATATTGTCTTTTTAATCAACTGTGACCTTCACCACTCTTCCAAGGGGCATTAAAACCGTCTTGATAAGCTACTGTGACCTCCACGTCTCTTCCACGGGGCATTGATGTTAACTTTTTTTTCCACTGTAACCTCCACCACTCTTCCAAGGGGCATTGATATTTACTTTTTATTCCACTGCGACCTCCACCACTCTTCCTCGGGGCATTGACATTGTCTTTTTAATCCACTGCGACCTCCACCACTTTTCCATGTGGCATTAATACCGTCTTATTAAGCTACTGTGACCTCCACTTCTCTTCCAAGGGGCATTAAAGCCGTCAATTTAAATGACTCTGAACTCCACAACTCTTGCAAGAGGCATTGATATTGTCTTTTTATTCCATTGTAATTTCCAGCACTCTTCCAAGGGGCATTGATATTGTATTTTTATTCCACTGCGACCTCCACCACTCTTCCAAGAGGCATTAAAAACATCTTATTAAGCAACTTTGAACTCCACGTCTCTTCCAAGGGGCATTAAAACCGTCTGGTTAAAGCACTCTGAATTCCACAGCTCATCAAAGGGGCATTGATATTGTCTTTTTATTCCACTGTAACCTCCACCACTTTTCCCATGGGAATTGATATTGTCTTTTTAGTCCACTGGGACCTTCACCACTCTTCCAAATGGCATTGATATTGTCTTTTTAATCCACTGTGACCTCCACCACTCTTCCAAGGGGCATTAAAACCATATTGTTAAGCTACTGTCACCTCCCCTTCTCTTCCAAGGTGAATTAAAACCGTCAATTTAAAACACTCTGAACTCCACAGCTCTTGCAAGAGGCATTGATATTGTCTTTTTACTCCACTGTAACCTACAGCACTCTTTAAAGGGGCATTGATATTGTCTTTTTATTCCTCTACGACTTCCATCACTCTCCCAAGGTGCATTAAAAACATCTTGTCTAGCTACTGTAACGTCCATGTTTATTCCACGGGGCATTGATATTGTCTTTTTATTCCACTGTATCCTCCACCACTCTTCCAATGGGTAATGATATTGTCTTTTTATTTCACTGCGACTTCCACCTCTCTTCTAGGGGGCATTGATCTTGTCTTTTTAATCCACTGCGATCTCCACCACTCTTCCAAGAGGCATTGAAACAGTCTTGCTAAGCTACTGTGACTTCCACATCTCTTCCAAGGGGCATTAAAACCGTCTGGTTAAACAACTCTGAACTCCACTGCTCTTCCAAGGGGCATTGATATTGTCTTTTAATTCCACTGTAACCTCCACCATTCTTCCAAGGGGTATTGATATTGTCTTTTTAATGCACTGCGACCTCCACCACTCTTCCAAGGGGCATTAAAACCATCTGGTTAAACCACTCTGAACTCCATAGCTCTTTCAAGAGGCATTGATATTGTCTTTTTTTTTCACTGTAACCTCCACCACTCTTTCAATGGGCATTGATATTGTCTTTTTATTCCACTGTGACCTCCACCACTCTTCCAAGGGGCATTAAAACTGTCTTGTTAAGCTACTGTGAACTCCTCGTGTCTTCCACGGGGCATTGATATTGTCTTTTTAATCCACTGTGATCTCCACCACTTTTTCAAGGGGCATTAAAACCGTCTTGTTAATCTACTGTGACCTCCACAGCTCTTCCAAGGGGCATTGATATTGTCTTTTTATTCCACTGTAACCTCCACCACTCTTCCAAGGGGCATTGATATTGTCTTTTTACTTAACTACGACCTCCACCACTCTTCCAAAGGGCATTAATATTGTCTTTTTATTCCACTGCAACCTCCACCAGTCTTTCAATGGCCATTGATATTGTCTTTTTATTCCACTGTAACCTCCACCACTCTTCCAAGGGGCATTGATATTGTCTTTTTATTCCACTGCGACCTCCACCTTTCTTCCAAGGGGCATTAAAACCATCTTGTTAAGCTACTGTGACATCTAAGTTTCTTCCACAAGGCATTGATATAGTCTTTTTATTCCACTGCGACCTCCACATCTCTTTCAAGGGGAACTGATATTGTCTTTTTATTCCACTGCGACCTCCACCACTCTGCTAAGTGGCATTTATATTGTCTTTTTAATCCATTGCGACCTCCACCACTCTTCCAAGGGGCATTAAAGAAGTCTTGATAAGCTACTGTGACCTCCACGTCTCTTCTAAGGGGCATTAAACCATCCGGTTAAACCACTCTATAGTTCACAGCTCTACCAAGAGGCATTGATATTGTCTTTTTATTCGACTGTAACCTCCACCACTCTTCCAAGGGGCTTTGATATTGTCTCTGTTTTCCACTTCGACCTCCACCACTCTTCCAAGGGGCTTTGATATTGTCTTTTTTATCAACTGCGACCTCCACCGCTCTTCCAAGGGGCATTAAAACCGTCTTGCTATGCTACTGAGACCTCCACGTCCTTTCCACGGTGCATTGATATTGTCTTTTTATTTCATTGCGACCTCCACCACTCTTCCAAGGAGCATTAAAACCATCTTGTTAAGCTACTGTGACCTCCAAGTCTCTTCCAAGGGGCATTAAAACCGTCTGGTTAAACCGCTCTGATATCCACAGCATTTCCAAGGGGTATTTACAATGTCTTTTTATTCCATTGTTACCTTCTGCACTCCTACAAGTGCATTGATATTGTCTATTTATTCCTTTGCGATGTCCACGACTCTTCCAAGTGGCATTAAAACCGTCTTGTTAAGCTACTGTGACCTCCAAGTTTCTTACACAGGGCATTGATATTGTCTTTTTATTCCACTGTAACCTCAACCAATCTTCCAAGGGGCATTGATATTGTCTTCTTATTCCACTGCGTCCTCCACCATTCTTCTAAGGGGCATTGATATTGTCTTTTAAATCCACAGCGATCTCCAACACTCTTCCAAGGGGCATTAAAACAGTCTTGTTAAGCTACTGTGACCTCCTTGTCTCTTGCAAGGGGCATTAAAACAGTCTGGTTAAACACTCTGAACTCCACAGCTCTTACAAGAGGCATTGATATTGTCTTTTTTTATTCGACTGTAACATCCACCACTCTTTCAAGCGGCATTGATATTGTCTTTTTATTCCACTGCGACCTCCACCACTCTTCCAAGGGGCACTGATATTGTCTTTTTAATCAACTGCAACTTCCACCTCTCTTCCAAGGGGCATTAAAACCATCTTGTGAAGCCACTGTGACCTCCACGTCCCTTACACGCGGCATTGATATTGTCTTTTTATTCCACTGCGACCTCCACCACTCTTCCAAGGGGCATTAATATTGTCTTTTTAATCCACTGTAACCTCCACGTCTCTTCCAAGGGGCATTAAAACCGTCAATTTAAACCACTCTGAACTCCACAGCTCTGCCAAGGAGCACTGGTATTGTCTTTTTATTCCACTCTAACCTCCACCACTCAACCAAGGGGCATTGCCATTGTCTATTTATTCCACTGCGACCTCCATCACTCTTCCAAGGGGCATTAAGACCATCTTGTTAAGCTTCAGTGACCTCCACAACTCTTCCATTTGGCATTGATATTGTCTTTTTATTCCACTGTAACCTCCACCACTCTTCCAAGGGGCATTGATTTTGTCTTTTTATTCCACTGCGACCTCTACCACTCTTCTAATGGGCATTGATATTGTCTTTTTAAACCACTGCGACCTCCACCACTCTTCCAAGGGGCTTTCAAGCCGTCTTTTTAAGCTACTCTCACGTCCATGTCTATTCCACGGGGCATTGATATTGTCTTTTTATTCCAATGCGACTTCCATCTCTCTTCTAAGGGGCATTGATATTGTCTTTTTAAACCACTGCGACCTCCACCACTCTTCCAAGGGGCATTAAAACAGTCTTGTTAAGCTACTATGACCTCCACGTCTCTTCCAAGGGGCATTAAAACCGTCTGGTTAAACCACTCTGTACTCCACCGCTCTTCCAATGGGCATTGATATTGTCTTTTTATTCCACTTGCACCTCAACCACTCTTCCAAGGGGCATTGATATTGTCTTCTTATTCCACTGCGTCCTCCACCATTCTTCTAAGGGGCATTGATATTGTCTTTTAAATCCACAGCGATCTCCAACACTCTTCCAAGGGGCATTAAAACAGTCTTGTTAAGCTACTGTGACCTCCTTGTCTCTTCCAAGGGGCATTAAAACAGTCTGGTTAAACACTCTGAACTCCACAGCTCTTACAAGAGGCATTGATATTGTCTTTTTTTATTCGACTGTAACATCCACCACTCTTTCAAGCGGCATTGATATTGTCTTTTTATTCCACTGCGACCTCCACCACTCTTCCAAGGGGCACTGATATTGTCTTTTTAATCCACTGCGACCTCCAACACTTTTCCAAGGGGCATTAAAACAGTCTTGTTAAGCTACTATGACCTCCACGTCTCTTCCAAGGGGCATTAAAACCGTCTGGTTAAACCACTCTGTACTCCACCGCTCTACCAATGGGCATTGATATTGTCTTTTTATTCCACTGCCACCTCCACCACTCTTCCAAGGGGCATTGATATTGTCTTTTTAATCCACTGCGACCTCCAACACTTTTCCAAGGGGCATTAAAAACATAGTTTTAAGCTACTGTGACCTCCACGTCACTTCCAATGGGCATTAAAACCATCTGGTTTAACTACTTTAAACTCCACTGCTCTTCCAAGGGGCATTGATATTGTCTTTTTAATCCCCTGTTACCTCCACCACTCTTCAAAGGGGCATTGAAATAGTTTTTTTATTCCACTGCGACCTCCACTACTCTTCCAAGGGGCATTGATATTGTCTTTTATTCCACTCTAACCTCCACCACTCTTCCAAGGGGCATTAATATTGTCTTTTTAATCCACTGCGACCTCTACCACTCCTCCAAGGGGCTTTAAAACAGTCTTGATAAGCTTCTGTGACCTTCACGTCTCTTCCAAGGGGCATTAAAACTGCATGTTTAAACCACTCTGAACGCCACAGCTCTTCCAAGAGGCATTGATATTGTCTTTTTATTCAACTGTAACCTCCACCACTCTTCCAAGGGGCATTGATATTGTCTTTTTTTTCCACTGCGAGCTCCACCACTCTTCCAAGGGGATTTGATAGTCTTTTTAATCCACTGCGACCTCCACCACTCTTCCAAGGGGCAATAAAACCGTCTTGTTAAGCTACTGTGACCTCCATGTCCCTTCCACGGGGCATTGATATTGTCTTTTTATTCCCCTGCGACCTCCACCATTCTTCCAAGGGGCATTTGTATTGTCTTTTTAATCCACTGCGAAATCCACCACTCTTCCAAGGGACATTGATATTGTCTTTTTAATCCACTGCGACCTTCACCCCTCTTCCATGGAGCATTGATATTGTCTTTTTTTTCCACTGTAACCTCCAAAAACTCTTCTAAGGGGCAATAAAACCGTCAATTTAAACCACTCTGAACTCCACAGCTCTTGCAAGAGGCATTGATATTGTCTTTTTATTCCACTGTAACCTCCACCACTCTTCCAAGGGGCATTGATTTTGTCTTTTTCATCCACTGCGACCTCCACCACTCTTCCAAGAAACAATAAAACCGTCTTGTTTAGCTACTTTGACCTCCACGCCTATTCCAGGGTGCCTTAAAACCTTCTGGTTAAACCACTGTGAACTCCACAGCTCTTCAAAGTTGCATTGATATTGTCTTTTTTTTCCTCTGTAACCTCCACCACTTTTCCAAGGGGCATTGATATTGTCTTTTTATTATACTTCGATCTCCACTACTCTTCCAAGGGGCATTAATATTGTATTTTTATTCCACTGCGACCTCCACCACTCTTCCAAGGCTCATTGATATTGTCTTTTTATTCCACTGTAACCTCCACCACTCTTCCAAGGGGCATTGATATTGTCTTTTTATTCGACTGTGACCTCCACCTCTCTTCCAAGGGGCATTAAAACCATCTTGTTAAGCTACTGTGACCTCCAAGTCTTTTCCACGAGGCATTGGTATGGTCTTTTTATTCCACTGCGACCTCCACATCTCTTCCAAGTGGAATTGATATTGTCTTTTTATTCCACTGCGACCTCCACCACTCTTCTAAGGGGCATTGATATTGTCTTTTTAATCCACTGCGACCTCCACCACTCTTCCAAGGGGCATTAAAACAGATTTGATAAGCTACTGTGACCTCCACGTCTCTTCCAAGGGGCATTAAAACCGTCTGGTTAAACCACTCTGATCTCTACAGCTCTTCCAAGAGGCATTGATATTGTCTTTTTATTCGACTGTAACCTCCACCACTCTTCCAAGGGGCATTAAAACGTCTTGTTAAGCTACTGTGACCTCCACGTCTCTTCCAAGGGGCAATAAAACCATCTTGTTAAACCACTTTGAACTCCACAGCTCTTGCAAGAGTTATTGATATTGTCTTTTTAATCCACTGCGACCTCCATCACTCTTCCAAGAAGCATAAAAAAACGTCTTGTTTAGCTACTGTGACCTCCACGTCTATTCCACGGTGCCTTAAAACCTTCTGGTTAAACCACTGTGAACTCCACAGCTCTTCCAAGGGGCATTGATATTGTATTTTTTTCCACTGTAACCTCCACCACTCTTCCAAGGGGCATTGATATTGTCTTTTTATTTTACTGCTACCTCCACCACTCTTCCAATGGGCATTAATATTGTCTTTTTATTCCACTGCGACCTCCTCCACTCTTCCAAGGGTCATTGATATTATCTTTTTATTCCACTGTAACCTCCACCACTCTTCCAACGGGCATTGATATTGTCTTTTTATTCCACTGCGACCTCCACCTTTCTTCCAAGGGGCATTAAATCCATCTTGTTAAGCTGCTGTGACTTCCAAGTCTCTTCCACGAGGCATTGATATAGTCTTTTTATTCCACCTCGATCTCCACATCTCTTCCAAGGGGAATTGATATTGTCTTTTTATTCCACTGCGACCTTCATCACTCTTTTAAGGGGCATTGATATTGTCTTTTTAATCCACTGCGACCTCCACCACTCTTCCAAGGGGCATTAAAACAGTCTTGATAAGCTACTGTGACCTCCACGTCTCTTCCAATGGCCATTAAACCATCGGGTTAAACCATTCTGTACTCCACAGCTCTTTTTATTCGACTGTAACCTCAACTACTCTTCCAAGGGGCATTGATATTGTCTCTGTTTTCCACTGCGACCTCCACCACTCTTCCAAGGGGCTTTGATATTGTCTTTTTTATCCCCTGCGACCTCCACCACTCTTCCAATGGACATTGAAACCATCTTGTTATGCTACTGTGACCTCCACGTCCCTTCCACGGGGCATAGATATTGTCTTTTTATTCCATAGCGACCTCCACCACTCTTCCAAGGGGCATTAAAACCGTCTTGTTAAGCTACTGTGACCTCCAAGTCTCTTCCAAGGGGCATTAAAACCGTATGGTTAAACTGCTCTGAGATCCACAACTCTTCCAAGGGGCATTGACAATGTCTTTTTATTCCATTTTAACCTTCTGTACTCTTCCAAGTGCATTGATATTGTCTTTCTATTCCTCTGTGACATCCTCGACTCTTCCAAGGGGCATTAAAACCATCTTGTTAAGCTACTGTGACCTCAAGTTTTTTACACAGGGCATTGATATTATCTTTTTATTCCTCTGTAACCTCCAACACTCTTCCAAGGGGCATTGATATTGTCTTTTTATTCCACTGTAACCTCCACCAATCTTCTAAGGGGCATTGATATTGTCTTTTAAATCCACAACGATCTCCACCACTCTACCAACGGGCATTAAAACAGTCTTGTTAAGCTACTGTGACCACCTCGTCTCTTCCAAGGGGCATTAAAACCATCTGGTTAAACCACTCTGAACTCTACAGCTCTTACAAGAGGCATTGATATTGTCTTTTTATTCGACTGTAACATCCACCAGTCTTCCAAGCGGCATTGATGTTGTCTTTTTATTCCACTGCGACCTCCACCACTCTTCCAAGGGGCATTGATATTGTCTTTTTAATCAACTGCGACCTCCACCTCTCTTCCAAGTTGCATTAAAACCGTCTTGTGAAGCTTCTGTGACCTCCACGTTCCTTCCACGGGGCATTGATATTGTCTTTTTATTCCACTGCGACCTCCACCAGTCTTCCAAGCGGCATTAAAACCATCTTGTTAAACTACAGTGACCTCCACAACTCTTCCACGGGGCATTGATATTGTCTTTTATTGCTCTGCAACCTCCACCACTCTTCCAAGGGGCATTGATATTGTCTTTTTATTCCACTGCGACCTCCACCACTCTTCCAAAGGGCATTGATATTGTCTTTTTAATCCACTGCGACTTCCACCACTCTTCCAAGGGCATTGATATTGTCTTTTTATTCCACTGCGACCTCCACCACTCTTCCATGGGGCATTGATATTGTCTTTTTAATCAACTGCGACCTCCACCTCTCTTCCAAGGTGCATTAAAACCGTCTTGTGAAGCTACTGTGACCTCCACGTCCCTTCCACGGGGCATTGATATTGTCTTTTTATTCCACTGCGACCTCCAGCACTCTTCCAAGGGGCATTGATATTGTCTTTTTAATCCACTGCGACCTCCAACACTCCTCCAAGGGGTATTGATATTGTCTTTTTAATATACTGTGACCTCCTCGTCTCTTCCAAATGGCATTAATAGCCTCAATTTAAACCACTCTGAACTCCACAGCTCTTCCAAGGAGCACTGGTATTGTCTCTTTATTCCACTCTAACCTCCACCACTCTTCCAAGGGGTATTGACATTGTCTTTTTATTCCACTGCGACCTCCATCACTCTTCCAAGTGGCATTAAGACCATCTTGTTAAGCTACAGTGACCTCCACAACTCTTCCACGGGGCATTGATATTGTCTTTTAATCTTCTGCAACCTCCACCACTCTTCCAAGCGGCATTGATATTGTCTTTTTATTCCACTGCGACCTCCAGCACTCTTCCAAAGGGCATTGATATTGTCTTTTTAATCTACTGCGACCTCCACCACTCTTCCAAGGGCATTAAAACAGTCTTGATAAGCTATTGTGACCTCCACGTCTCTTCCAATGGCCATTAAACCATCTGGTTAAACCACTCTGTACTCCACAGCTCTTCCAAGAGGCATTGATATTGTCTTTTTATTCGACTGTAACCTCAACCACTCTTCCAAGGTGCATTGATATTGTCTCTGTTTTCCACTGCGACCTCCACCACTCTTCCAAGGGGCTTTGATATTGTCTTTTTTATCCCCTGCGACCTCCACCACTCTTCCAATGGGCATTAAAACCGTCTTGGTATGCTACTGTGACCTCCACGTCCCTTCCACGGGGCATTGATATTGTCTTTTCATTCCATTGCGACCTCCACCACTCTTCCAAGGGGCATTAAAACCGTCTTGTTAAGCTACTGTGACCTCCAAGTCTCTTCCAAGGGGCATTAAAACCGTATGGTTAAACTGCTCTGAGATCCACAACTCTTCCAAGGGGCATTGACAATGTCTTTTTATTCCATTTTAACCTTCTGTACTCTTCCAAGTGCATTGATATTGTCTTTTTATTCCTCTGTGACATCCTCGACTCTTCCAAGGGGCATTAAAACCATCTTGTTAAGCTACTGTGTCCTCCAAGTTTCTTACACAGAGCATTGATATTGTCTTTTTATTTCACTGTAACCTCCACCAATCTTCCAAGGGGCATTGATATTGTCTTTTTATTCCACTGTGACCTCCACCACTCTTCTAAGGGGCATTGATATTGTCTTTTAAATCCTCAAGGATCTCCACCACTTTACCAACGGGCATTAAAACAGTCTTGTTAAGCTACTGTGACCTCCTCGTCTCTTCCAAGGGGCATTAAAACCGTCTGGCTAAACCACTCTGAACTCTACAGCTCTTCCACGAGGCATTGATATTGTCTTTTTATTCCACTGCAACCTCCACATCTCTTCCAAATGGAATTGATGTTGTCTTTTTATTCCACTGCGACCTCCACCACTCTTCCAAGGGGCATTAAAACAGTTTTGACAAGCTACTGTGACCTCCTCGTCTCTTCCAAAGGGCATTAAAATCATCTGGTTAAACCACTCTGAACTCCACAGCTCTTCAAAGAGGCATTGATATTGTCTTTTTATTCGACTGTAACCTCCACCACTCTTCCAAGGGGCATTAAACCATCTGGTTAAACGACTCTGTACTCCACAGCTCTTCCAATATACGTTGATATTGTCTTTTTATTCGACTGTAACCTCCACCACTCTTCCAAGGGGCATTGAAATTGTCTCAGTTTTCCAATGCGACCTCCACCACTCATCCAAGGGGCTTTGATATTGTCTTTTTTATCCACTGTGACCTCCACCACTCTTCCGATGGGCATTAAAACCGTCTTGTTATGCTACTGTGACCTCCACGTCCCTTCCACGGGGCATTGATATTGTCTTTTTATTCCATTGCGACCTCCACCACTCTTCCAAGGTTCATTAAAACCGTCTTGTTAAGCTACTGTGACCTCCAAGTCTCTTTCAAGGGGCATTAAAACCTTCTGGTTAAACCGCTCTGAGCTCCACAGCTCTTCCAAGGGGCATTGATATTGTCTATTTATTCCACTGCGACCTCCACCACTCTTCCAAGGGGCATTAAAACCGTATTGTTAAGCTATTGTGACCTCCACGTCTCTTCCATGGTGCATTAAAACTGTCAATTTAAACCACTCTGATCTCCACAACTCTTGCAAGAGGCATTGATATTGTCTTTTTACTCCACTGTAACCTACAGCACTCTTTCAAGGGGCATAGATATTGTCTTTTTATTCCACTAAGACTTCCACCACTCTCCCAAGGTGCATTAAAAACATCTTGTTTAGCTACTGTAAAGTCCATGTCTATTCCACGGGGCTTTGATATTGTCTTTTGATTCCACTGTATCCTCCACCACTCTTCCAAGGGGTATTGATTTTGTCTTTTTATTCCACTGCGACTTCCACCTCTCTTCTATGGTGCATTGATATTGTCTTTTTAATCCACTGCAAAATCCACCACTCTTCCGAGAGCCATTAAAACAGTCTTGTTAAGCTACTGTGACCTCCACATCTCTTCCAAGGGGCATTAAAACCGTCTGGTTAAACCACTCTGAACTCCACCACTCTTCCAAGGGGCATTGAGATTGTCTTTTTAATCCACTGCGACCTCCACCACTTTGCCAAGGGGCAAAAAAAATGTCTTTTTAAGCTACTGTGACCTCCACGTCACTTCCAATGGGCATTAAAACCGTCTGGTTAAACCTCTCTGAACTCCACAGCTCTTCCAAGGGGCATTGGTATTGTCTTTTTATTCCACTCTAACCTCCACCACTCTTCCAAGGGGCATTGACATTGTCTTTTTATTCCACTGCGACCTCCACCATTCTTCCAAGTGGCATTAAAACTGTCTTGTTACGCTACAGTGACCTCCACATCTCTTCCACGGGGCATTGATATTGTCTTAAAATTCCACTGTAACCTCCACCACTCTACCAAGGGGCATTGATATTGTATTTTTATTCCATTGCGACCTCCACCACTCTTCCAAAGGGCATTGATATTGTCTTTTTAGTCCACTGCTTCCTTCACCACTCTTCCAAGGGGCATTAAAACCATCTTGTTAAGCTACTGTGACCTCCACGTCTCTTCCACTGGGCATTGATATTGTCTTTTTATTCCACTGCGACCTCCATCACTCTTCCTCGGGGCATTGATATTGTCTTTTTAATCCACTGCAACCTCCACCACTCTTCCATGTGGCATTAAAACCGTCTTGTTAAGCTACTGTGACCTCCACCTCTCTTCCAAGGGGCATTAAGGCCGTCTTGTTAAGCTACTGTCACGTCCATGTCTATTCCACGGGGCATTGATATTGTCTTTTTATTCCACTGTAACCTCCACCACTCTTCCAAGTGGCATTGACATTGTCTTTTTATTCCACTGCGACTTTCACCTCTCTTCTAAGGGGCATTGATATTGTCTTTTTAATCCACTGCGACCTCCACCACTCTTCCATGGGGCATTAAAACAGTCTTGATAAGCTACTGTGACCTCCATGTCTCTTCCAAGGGGCATTAAAACCATCTGGTTAATACACTCTGAACTCCACAGTTCTTCCAAGGGGCATTGATATTGTCTTTTTATTCAACTGTAACCTCCACCACTCTTCCAAGGGGTATTGATTTTGTCTTTGTATTCCACTGCGACCTCCACCACTCTTCCAATGGTCATTGTTATTCTCTTTTTAATCCCCTGCAACCTCCACCACTCTTCCAAGGGGCATTAAAACCGTCTTGTTAAGCTACTATGACCTCCGTGTCCCTTCCACGGGGCATTGATATTGTCTTTTTATTCCACTGCGACCTCCACCACTCTTCAAAGGGATATTGATATTGTCTTTTTAATCCACTGCGACCACCACCAATCTACCAAGCGGCATTAAAACCGTCTTGCTATGCTACTGTGACGTCGACTTCTTTTCCAATTCCACGGTGCCTTAAAACCTTCTGGTTAAACCACTATGAACTCCACAGCTCTTCCAAGGGGCATTGATGTTGTCTTTTTATTCCACTCTAACCTCCACCACTCTTCCAAGGGGCATTGACAATGTCTTTTTATTTCACTGCGACCTTCACCACTCTTCCAAGGGGCATTAAAACCATATTGTTAAGCTACAGTGACCTCCACATCTCTTCCATGGGTCATTGATATTGTCTTTTTATTCCACTGTAACCTCCACCAATCTTCCAAGTGGTATTGATATTGTTTTTTTATTCCACTGCGACCTCCACTACTCTTCCAAGAGGCATTAAAACCGACTTGTTAAGTTACTGTGACCTCCACGTCTCTTCCAAGGAGCGTTAAAACCGTCTGGTTATACCACTCTGAACTCTACAGCTCTTCCAAGGGGCATTGATATTGTCTTTTTATTCCACTGCGACCTCCGCCAGTCCTCCTAGAGGCATTAAAACTGTCTTGTTAAGCTACTGTGACCTCCACGTCTCTTCCACGGGGCATTGAAATTGTCTTTTTATTCCACTGTAACCTCCACCTCTCGTCCAAGTGGCCTTGATATTGTATTTTTATTCCACTGCGACCTCTACCATTCTTCCAAGGGGCATTGATAATATCATTTTATTCCACTGCTACCTCCACCACTCTTCCAAGGCTCATTGATATTGTCTTTTTAATCCACTGCGACCTCCACCACTCCTCCAAGGGGCATTAAAACCGTCAATTTAAACCACTCTCATCTCCACAGCTCTTGCAATGGGCTTTGATATTGTTTTTTATTCCACTTTAACCTCCAGCACTCTTCCAAGGGGCATTGATATTATCTTTTTAATCCACTGCGACCTCCACCACTCTTCCAAGGGACATTGATATTGTCTTTTTATTCCACTGCAACCTTCACCCCTCGTCCAAGGATCATGGATATTGTCTTTTTTTTCCACTGTAACCTCCACCAGTCTTCTAAGGGGCATTAATATTTTCTTTTTATTCCACTGCGACCTCCACCACTCCTCCATGGGGCATCGATAATGTTTTTTTAATCCACTGCGACCTCCACCACTCTTCCAAGGGGAATTAAAACCGTCTTGTTTAGCTACTGTGACCTCCAAGTCTCTTCCAAGGGGCAATAAAACCGTCTGGCTAAACCGCTCTGAGCTCCACAGCTCTTCCAAGGGTTATTGACAATGTCTTTTTATTCCATTGTAACCTCCACCACTCTTCCAAGGGGCATTGATATTGTCTGTTTATTCCACTGTGTCCTTCACCTCTCTTCCAAGGGGCATTAAAACCATCTTGTTAAGCTACTGTGACCTCCAAGTCTCTTCCACGAGGCATTGATATTGTCTTTTTATTCCACTGCGACCTCCACATCTCTTCCAAGTTGAATTGATATTGTCTTTTTGTTTCATTGTGACCTTCACCTCTCTTCCAACGGGCATTAAAACCATCTTGTTAAGCTACTGTTAGCTCCACGTCCCTTCCACGAGGCATTGATATTGTCTTTATATTCCACTGCGACCTCCACCACTCTTCCAAGGGGCATTGATATTGTTTTTTTAATCCACTGTGAACTCCCCCACTCTTCCAAGGGGCATTAAAACCGTCTTGTTATGCTACTGTGACGTCGACTTCTCTTCCAAGGGGCATTAAAACCATCTGGTTAAACCACTCTGAACTCCAGAGCTCTTCCAAGGGGCATTTGTATTGTCTTTTTATTCCACTCTAACCTCCACCACACTTCCAAGGGGCATTGACATTGTCTTTTTATTCGATTGCGACCTCCACCACTCTTCCAAGGGGCATTAAAACCATATTGTTAAGCTACAGTGACCTCCATATCTCTTCCACGGGTCATTGATATTGTCTTTTTATTCCACTGTTACCTCAACCAATCTTCATAGGGGCATTGATATTGTTTTTTTATTCCACTGTGACCTCCACCACTCTTCCAAGGTGCATTAAAACCGTCTTGTGAAGTTACTGTGACCTCCACGCCTCTTCCAAGAAGCGTTAAAACCATCTGGTTATACCACTCTGAACTCCACAGATCTTCCAAAGGGCATTATTATTGTCTTTTTATTCCACTGTAACCTCCACCACTCTTCCAAGGGGCATTTATATTGTCTTTTTATTCCACTGCGACCTCCACCAGTTCTCCAAGAGGCATTAAAACCGTCTTGTTAAACTACTGTGACCTCCACGTCTCTTCCACGCGGCATTGAAATTGTCTTTTTATTCCACTGTAACCTCCACCACTCGTCCAAGGGGCATTGATAATGTCTTTTTTTTCCACTGCGACCTCCACCACTCTTCCAAGGGGCATTGATATTGTCTTTTTATTCCAATGCGACCTCCAGCACTCTTCCAAGGCTCATTGATATTGTCTTTTTAATCCACTGCGACCTCCACCACACTACCAAGGGGATTAAAACCGTCTTGTTAAGGTATTGTGACCTCCACATCTCTTCCACGGGGCATTGATATTGTCTTTTTATTTAACTGTAACCTCCACCACTGTTCCAAGGGTCATTGATAATGTCTTTTTATTCCACTGGGACCTTCACCACTCTTCCAAGTGGCAATGATATTGTCTTTTTAATCCACTGCGACCTCCACCACTCTTCCAAGGGGCATTAAAAACGTCTTGTTAAGCTACTGTGACCTCCACGTCTCTTCCAAGGTGCATTAAAACCGTCATTTTCAACCACTCTGAACTCCACAGCTGTTGCAAGAGGCATTGATATTGTCTTTTTACTCCACTGTAACCTACAGCACTCTTTCAAGGGGCATTGATATTGTCTTTTTATTCCACTACGACTTCCACCACTCTCCCAAGGTGCATTAAAAACATCTTGTTTAGCTACTGTAACGTCCATGTCTATTACACGGGGCAATGATATTGTCTTTTTATTCCACTGTATCCTCCACCACTCTTCCAAGGGGTATTGATATTGTCTTTTTATTCCAATGCAACTTCCACCTCTCTTCTAAGGGGCATTGATATTGTCTTTTTAATCCACTGCTACCTCCACCACTTTTCCAAGGGGCATTAAAAATGTCTTTTTAAGCTTCTGTGACCTCCACGTCACTTCCAGTGGGCATTAAAACCGTCTGGTTTAACTACTCTGAACTCCACTGCTCTTCCAAGAGGTATTGATATTGTCTTTTTCATCCACTGTTCCCTCCACCACTCTTCCAAGGGGCATTGATATTGTTTTTTTATTCCACTGCGACCTGCACTACTCTTCCAAGGGGCATTGATATTGTCTTTTTATTCCACTGCGACCTCCACCACTCTTCTAAGGGGCATTTATATTGTCTTTTTAATCAACTGCGACCTCCACCACTCTTCCAAGGGCCATTAAAACCGTGTTGTTAAGCTACTTTGACCTCCACTTCAATTCCACGGGGCATTAAAACCGTCGATTTAAACCACTCTGAACTCCAAAGCTCTTGCAAGGGGCATTGATATTGTCTTCTTATTCCAATGTAACCTCCAGCACTCTTCCAAGGGGCACTAATATTGTCTTTTTATTCCACTGCAACTTCCACCTCTCTTCCAAGGGGCATTAAAACCGTCTTGTTAAGCTACTGTGACCTCCACGTCTCTTTCACGGGGCATTGATATTGTCTTTTTATTCCACTGTAACCTCCACCACTCTTCCAAGGGGCATTGATATTGTCTTTTTATTCCACTGGGACCTTCACCACTCTTCCAAATGGCATTGATATTTTCTTTTTAATCCACTGCGACCTCCAACACTCTTCCAAGGGGCATGAAAACCGTATTGTTAAGCTACTGTGACCTCCACTTCTCTTCCAAGGTGCATTAAAACCATAAATTTAAACCACTCTGAACTCCACAGCTTTTACAAGAGGCATTGATATTGTCTTTCTATTCCACTGTAACCTGCAGCACTCTTTCAAGGGGCATTGATATTGTCTTTTTATTCCACTACGACTTTCACCACTCTCCCAAGGTGCATTAAAAACATCTTGTTTAGCTACTGTAACGTCCATGTCTATTCCACTGGGCATTGATATTGTCTTTTTATTCCACTGTATACTCCACCACTCTTCCAAGGAGTATTGATATTGTCTCTTTATTCCACTGCGACTTCAACCTCTCTTCTAAGGGGCATTGATATTGTCTTTTTAATCCACTGCGACCTCCACCACTCTTCCAAGAGGCATTAAAACAGTCTTGTTAAGCTACTGTGACCTCCACATCTCTTCCAAGCGGCATTAAAACCGTCTGGATAAACCACTCGGAACTCCACAGCTATTCAAAGGGGCATTGATATTGTCTTTTTATTCCACTGTAACCTCCTCCATTCTACCAAGGGGTATTGATATTGCCTTTTTAATGCACTGCGACCTCCACCACTCTTCCAAGGGGCATTAGAACCATCTGGTTAAACCACTCTGAACTACATATCTCTTTCAAGAGGCATTGATAATGTCTTTTTATTTCACTGTAACCTCCAACACTCTTTCAATGGGCATTGATATTGTCTTTTTATTTCACTGCGACCTCCACCACTCTTCCAAGGGGCATTAAAACCGTCTTGTTAAGCTACTATCACCTTCACGTCCCTTCCAAGGGGCATTAAAACCGTCAATTTAAACCACTCTGAACTCCACAACTCTTGCAAGGGGCATTGATATTGTCATCTTATTCCAATGTAATCTCCAGCACTCTTCCAAGAGGCATTGATATTGTCTTTTTATTCCACTACGACTTCCACCTCTCTTCCAAGGGGCATTAAAACCATCTTGTTAAGCTACTGTGACCTCCACTTCTCTTCCAAGGTGCATTAAAACCGTCAATTTAAACCACAATGAACTCCACAGCTCTTGCAAGAGTCATTGATATTGTCTTTTTACTCCACTGTAACCTACAGCACTCTTTCAAGGGTCATTGATATTGTCTTTTTATTCCACTACGACTTCCACCTCTCTTCCAAGGGGCATTAAAACCATCTTGTTAAGCTACTGTGACCTCCACGTCTCTTTCACGGGGCATTGATATTGTCTTTTTATTCCACTGTAACCTCCACCACTCTTCCAAGGGGCATTGATATTGTCTTTTTATTCCACTGGGACCTTCACCACTCTTCCAAGTGGCATTGATATTGTCTTTTTAATCCTCTGTGACCTCCACCACTCTTCCAAGGGGCATTAAAACCGTCTTGTTAAGCTACTGTGACCTCCAAGTCTCTTGCAAGGTGCATTAAAACCGTCAATTTAAACCACTCTGAACTCCACAGCTCTTGCATGAGGCATTGATATTGTCTTTTTATTCCACTGTAACCTACAGCACTCTTTCAAGGGGCATTGATATTGTCTTTTAATTCCACTACGACTTTCACCACTCTCCAAAGGTGCATTAAAAACATCTTGTTTAGCTACTGTAACGTCCATGTCTATTCCACGGGGCATTGATATTGTCTTTTTATTCCACTGTATACTCCACCACTCTTCCAAGGAGTATTGATATTGTCTTTTTATTCCACTGCGACTTCAACCTCTCTTCCAAGGGGCATTGATATTGTCTTTTTATTCCACTGCAACTTACACCTCTCTTCCAAGGGGCATTAAAACCGTCTTGTTAAGCTACTGTGACCTCCACGTCTCTTTCACGGGGCATTGAAATTGTCTTTTTAATCCACTGTAACCTCCACCACTCTTCCAAGGGGCATTGATATTGTCTTTTTAATCCACTGCGACCTCCACCACTATTCCAAGGGGCATTAAAACCGTCTTGTTAAGCTACTGTGACCTCCACTTCTCTTCCAAGCGGCATTTAAACAGTCTGGATAAACCACTCGGAACTCCACAGCTCTTCAAAGGGGCATTGATATTGTCTTTTTATTCCACTGTAAACTCCTCCATTCTACCAAGGGGCATTGATATTGTCTTTTTATTCCACTGCAACTTCCACCTCTCTTCCAAGGGGCATTAAAACCATCTTGTTAAGCTACTGTGACCTCCACGTCTCTTTCACGGGGCATTGATATTGTCTTTTTATTCCACTGTAACCTCCACCACTCTTCCAAGGGGCATTGATATTGTCTTTTTATTCCACTGGGACCTTCACCACTCTTCCAAGTGGCATTGATATTGTGTTTTTAATCCTCTGTGACCTCCACCACTCTTCAAAGGGGCATTAAAACCGTCTTGTTAAGCTACTGTGACCTCCAAGTCTCTTACAAGGTGCATTAAAACCGTCAATTTAAACCACTCTGAACTCCACAGCTCTTGCATGAGGCATTGATATTGTCTTTTTATTCCACTGAAACCTACAGCACTCTTTCAAGGGGCATTGATATTGTCTTTTAATTCCACTACGACTTTCACCACTCTCCAAAGGTGCATTAAAAACATCTTGTTTAGCTACTGTAACGTCCATGTCTATTCCACGGGGCATTGATATTGTCTTTTTATTCCACTGTATACTCCACCACTCTTCCAAGGAGTATTGATATTGTCTTTTTATTCCACTGCGACTTCAACCTCTCTTCTAAGGGGCATTGATATTGTCTTTTTAATCCACTGCGACCTCCACCACTCTTCCAAGAGGCATTAAAACAGTCTTCTTAAGCTACTGTGACCTCCACATCTCTTCCAAGCGGCATTAAAACAGTCTGGATAAACCACTCGGAACTCCACAGCTCTTCAAAGGGGCATTGATATTGTCTTTTTATTCCACTGTAAACTCCTCCATTCTACCAAGGGGCATTGATATTGTCTTTTTATTCCACTGCAACTTCCACCTCTCTTCCAAGGGGCATTAAAACCATCTTGTTAAGCTACTGTGACCTCCACGTCTCTTTCACGGGGCATTGATATTGTCTTTTTATTTCACTGTAACCTCCACCACTCTTCCAAGGGGCATTGATATTGTCTTTTTATTCCACTGGGACCTTCACCACTCTTCCAAGTGGCATTGATATTGTGTTTTTAATCCTCTGTGACCTCCACCACTCTTCCAAGGGGCATTAAAACCGTCTTGTTAAGCTACTGTGACCTCCAAGTCTCTTACAAGGTGCATTAAAACCGTCAATTTAAACCACTCTGAACTCCACAGCTCTTGCAAGAGGCATTGATATTGTCTTTTTATTCCACTGTAACCTACAGCACTCTTTCAAGGGGCATTGATATTGTCTTTTTATTCCACTACGACTTTCACCACTCTCCCAAGGTGCATTAAAAACATCTTGTTTAGCTACTGTAACGTCCATGTCTATTCCACGGGGCATTGATATTGTCTTTTTATTCCACTGTATACTCCACCACTCTTCCAAGGAGTATTGATATTGTCTTTTTATTCCACTGAAACTTCAACCTCTCTTCTAAGGGGCATTGATATTATCTTTTTAATCCACTGCGACCTCCACCATTCTTCCAAGAGGCATTAAAACAGTCTTGTTAAGCTACTGTGACCTCCACATCTCTTCCAAGCGGCATTAAAACTGTCTGGATAAACCACTCGGAACTCCACAGCTCTTCAAAGGGGCATTGATATTGTCTTTTTATTCCACTGTAACCTCCTCCATTCTACCAAGGGGTATTGATATTGTCTTTTTAATGCACTGCGACCTCCACCACTCTTCCAAGGGGCATTAGAAACATCTGGTTAAACCACTCTGAACTCCATAGCTCTTTCAAGAGGCATTGATATTGTCTTTTTATTTCACTGTAACCTCCACCACTCTTTCAAGGGGCATTGATATTGTCTTTTTATTCCACTGCGACCTCCACCACTCTTCCAATGGGCATTAAAACCGTCTTGTTAAGCTACTGTCACCTTCACGTCCCTTCCAAGGGGCATTAAAACTGTCAATTTAAACCACTCTGAACTCCACAGCTCTTGCAAGGGGCATTGATATTGTCTTTTTATTCCAATGTAACCTCCAGCACTCTTCCAAGGGGCATTGATATTGTCTTTTTATTCCACTGCAACTTACACCTCTCTTCCAAGGGGCATTAAAACCGTCTTGTTAAGCTACTGTGACCTCCACGTCTCTTTCACGGGGCATTGATATTGTCTTTTTAATCCACTGTAACCTCCACCACTCTTCCAAGGGGCATTGATAATGTCTTTTTATTCCACTGGGACCTTCACCACTCTTCCAAGTGGCATTGATATTGTCTTTTTAATCCACTGCGACCTCCACCACTATTCCAAGGGGCATTAAAACCGTCTTGTTAAGCTACTGTGACCTCAACTTCTCTTCCAAGGTGCATTAAAACCATCAATTTAAGCCACAATGAACTCCACAGCTCTTGCAAGAGTCATTGATATTGTCTTTTTACTCCACTGTAACCTACAGCACTCTTTCAAGGGTCATTGATATTGTCTTTTTATTCCACTACGACTTCCACCTCTCTTCCAAGGGGCATTAAAACCATCTTGTTAAGCTACTGTGACCTCCACGTCTCTTTCACTGGGCATTGATATTGTCTTTTTATTCCACTGTAACCTCCACCACTCTTCCAAGGGGCATTGATATTGTCTTTTTATTCCACTGGGACCTTCACCACTCTTCCAAGTGGCATTGATATTGTCTTTTTAATCCTCTGTGACCTCCAACACTCTTCCAAGGGGCATTAAAACCGTCTTGTTAAGCTACTGTGACCTCCAAGTCTCTTACAAGGTGCATTAAAACCGTCAATTTAAACCACTCTGAACTCCACAGCTCTTGCAAGAGGCATTGATATTGTCTTTTTATTCCACTGTAACCTACAGCACTCTTTCAAGGGGCATTGATATTCTCTTTTTATTCCACTACGACTTTCACCACTCTCCCAAGGTGCATTAAAAACATCTTGTTTAGCTACTGTAACTTCCATGTCTATTCCACGGGGCATTGATATTGTCTTTTTATTCCACTGTATACTCCACCACTCTTCCAAGGAGTATTGATATTGTCTTTTTATTCCACTGCGACTTCAACCTCTCTTCTAAGGGGCTTTGATATTGTCTTTTTAATCCACTGCGACCTCCACCACTATTCCAAGAAGCATTAAAACAGTCTTGTTAAGCTACTGTGACCTCCACATCTCTTCCAAGCGGCATTAAAACCGTCTGGATAAACCACTCCGAACTCCACAGCTCTTCAAAGGGGCATTGATATTGTCGTTTTATTCCACTGTAACCTCCTCCATTCTACCAAGGGGTATTGATATTGTCTTTTTAATGCTCTGCGACCTCCACCACTCTTCCAAGGGGCATTAGAACCATCTGGTTAAACCACTCTGAACTCCATAGCTCTTTCAAGAAGCATTGATATTGTCTTTTTATTTCACTGTAACCTCCACCACTCTTTCAAGGGGCATTGATATTGTCTTTTTATTCCACTGCGACCTCCACCACTCTTCCAAGGGGCATTAAAACCGTCTTGTTAAGCTACTGTCACCTTCACGTCTCTTCCAAGGGGCATTAAAACCGTCAATTTAAACCACTCTGAACTCCACAGCTCTTGCAAGGGGCATTGATATTGTCTTTTTATTCCAATGTAACCTCCAGCACTCTTCCAAGGGGCATTGATATTGTCTTTTTATTCCACTGCAACTTACACCTCTCTTCCAAGGAGCATTAAAATCGTCTTGTTAAGCTACTGTGACCTCCACGTCTCTTTCATGGGGCATTGATATTGTCTTTTTAATCCACTGTAACCTCCACCACTCTTCCAAGGGGCATTGATAATGTCTTTTTATTCCACTGGGACCTTGACCACTCTTCCAAGTGGCATTGATATTGTCTTTTTAATCCACTGCGACCTCCACCACTATTCCAAGGGGCATTAAAACCGTCTTGTTAAGCTATTGTGACCTCCACTTCTCTTCCAAGGTGCATTAAAACTGTCAATTTAAGCCACAATGAAATCCACAGCTCTTGCAAGAGTCATTGATATTGTCTTTTTATTCCACTACGACTTCCACCACTCTCCCAAGGTGCATTAAAAGCATCTTGTTTAGCTACTGTAACGTCCATGTCTATTCCACGGGGCATTGATATTGTCTTCCTATTCCACTGTATACTCCACCACTCTTCCAAGGGGTATTGATACTGTCTTTTTATTCCACTGCGACTTCCACCTCTCTTCTAAGGGGCATTGATATTGTCTTTTTAATCCACTGCGACCTCCACCACTCTTCCAAGAGGCATTAAAATAGTCTTGTTAAGCTACTGTGACCTCCACATCTCTTCCAAGCGGCATTAATACCGTCTGGATAAGCCACTCTGAACTCCACAGCTCTTCCAAGGGGCATTGATATTGTCTTTTTATTACACTGTAACTTCCACCATTCTTCCAAGGGGTATTGATATTGTCTTTTTAATCCACTGCGACCTCCACCACCCTTCCAAGGGGCATTAAAACCATCTGGTTAAACCACTCTGAACTCCATAGCTCTTTCAAGAGGCATTGATATTGTTTTTTTATTTCACTGTAACCTCCACCACTCTTTCAAGGGGCCTTGATATTGTCTTTTTATTCCTATGCGACCTCCACCACTCTTTCAAGGGGCATTAAAACCGTATTGTTAAGCTACTGTCACCTTCACGTCCCTTCCAAGGGGCATTAAAACCGTCAATTTAAACCACTCTGATCTCCACAGCTCTTGCAAGGTTCATTGATATTGTCTTTTTATTCCAATGTAACCTCCAGCACTCTTCCAAGGGGCATTGATATTGTCTTTTTATTCCACTCCAACTTCCACCTCTCTTCCAAGGGGCATTAAAACCATCTTGTTAAGCTACTGTGACCTCCACGTCTCTTTCACGGGGCATTGATATTGTCTTTTTATTCCACTGTAACCTCCACCACTCTTCCAAGGGGCTTTGATATTGTCTTTTTATTCCACTGGGACCTTCACCACTCTTCCAAGTGGCATTGATATTGTCTTTTTAATCCTCTGTGACCTCCACCACTCTTCCAAGGGGCATTAAAACCGTCTTGTTAAGCTACTGTGACCTCCAAGTCTCTTACAAGGTGCATTAAAAACGCCAATTTAAACCACTCTGAACTCCACAGCTCTTGCAAGAGGCATTGATATTGTCTTTTTACTCCACTGTAACCTACAGCACTCTTTCAAGGGGTATTGATATTGTCTTTTTATTCCACTACGACTTCCAACACTCTCCCAAGGTGCATTAAAAACATCTTGTTTAGCTACTGTACCGTCCATGTCTATTCCACTGGGCATTGATATTGTCTTTTTATCACACTGTATCCTCCATCACTCTTCCAAGGGGTATTGATATTGTCTTTTTATTCCACTGCGACTACCACCTCTCTTCTAAGGGGCATTGATATTGTCTTTTTAATCCACTGAGACCTCCACCACTCTTCCAAGAGGCATTAAAACAGTCTTGTTAAGCTACTGTGAGCTCCACATCTCTTCCAAGCGGCATTGAAACCGTCTGGATAAACCACTCGGAACTCCACAGCTCTTCCAAGGGGCATTGATATTGTCTTTTTATTCCACTGTAACCGCCACCATTCTTCCAAGGGGTATTGATATTGTCTTTTTAATGCACTGCGACCTGCACCACCCTTCCAAGGGGCATTAAGACCATCTGGTTAAAAGACTCTGAACTCCATAGCTCTTTCAAGAGGCATTGATATTGTCTTTTTATTTCACTGTAACCTCCACCACTCTATCAAGGGTCGTTGATATCGGCTTTTTATTCCACTGCGACCTCCACCACTCTTCCAAGGGACATTAAAACCGTCTTGTTAAGCTACTGTCAGCTTCACGTCCCTTCCAAGGGGCATTAAAACCGTCAATTTAAACCACTCTGAACTCCACAGCTCTTGCAAGGGGCATTGATATTGTCTTTTTATTCCAATGTAACCTCCAGCACTCTTCCAAGGGACATTGATATTGTCTTTTTATTCCACTGCAACTTCCACCTCTCTTCCAAGGGGCATTAAAACCGTCTTGTTAAGCTACTGTGACCTCCATGTCTCTTCCACAGGACATTGATATTGTCTTTTTATTCCACTAGAACCGCCAACATTCTTCCAATGGGCATTGATATTGTCTTTTTATTCCACTGAGACTTCAACCACTACTTCAAGGAGCATTGACATTGTCTTTTTAATCCACTTCGACATCCAAAACTCTTCCAACGGGCATTAAAACAGTCTTGTTAATCTTCCGTGACCTACACGTCTCTTCCAAGGGGCATTAAAACCGTCAATTTAAACCACTCTCAACCCCACAGCTCTGGCAATGGGGTTTGATATTGTTTTTTATTCCAATTTAACCTCCAGCATTCTTCCAAGGGGCATTGATATTGTCTTTTTATTCCACTGCGACTTTCACCTCTCTTCCAATGGACATTAAAACCGTCTTGTTAAGCTACTGTGACATCCACGTCTCTTTAACAGGGCATTTATATTGTCTTTTTATTCCACTGTAAACTCCACCACTCTTCCAATGGGCATTGATATTCTATTTTTATTCCACTGCCACCTCCACCACTCTTCCAAGGGGCATTGATATTGTCTTTTTAATCCACTACGACCTCCACCACTTTTCCAAGGGGCATTAAAAACGTCTTTTTAAGCTACTGTGACCTCCACGTCACTTCCAATGGGCATTAAAACCATCTGGTTTTACTGCTCTAAACTCCACTGCTCTTCCAAGGGGCATTGATATTGTCTTTTTAATCCACTGTTACCTCCACCACTCTTGCAAGGGGCAATGATATTGTTTTTTTATTCCACTGCGACCTCCACTACTCTTCCAAGGGGCATTGATATTGTTTTTTTATTCCACTGCGACCTCCACCACTCTTCTAAGGGGCATTTATATGGTCTTTTTAATCAACTGCGACCTCCACCACTCTTCCAAGGGGCATTAAAACTGTCTTGTTAAGCTGCTGTAACCTCCATGTCTATTCCACGGGGCATTGATATTGTCTTTTTATTCCAATGTAACCTCCACCTCTCTTCTAAGGGGCAGTGATATTGTCTTTTTAAACCACTGCGACCTCCACCACTCTTCCAAGAGGCATTAAAAACATCTTATTAAGCTACTATGACCTCCACGTCTCTTCCAATGGGCATTAAAACCGTCTTGTTAAACCACTCTGAATTCCACAGCTCATCAAAGGGGCATTGATATTGTCTTTTTATTCCACTGTAACCTCCACCACTTTTCCTATGGGAATTGATATTGTCTTTTTATTATTATTATTATTATTATTTATTATTATAGCGACATTTATTCCATGGCGCTTTACATGATAGTGATATACATTACAAAAGCATTTACATAATCTTAACAAAACGAGTCAGCGACTGGTACAGGAGGAGCGAGGACCCTGCCCACGAGGGCTCACGTTCTAGAAGGGATGGGTGGGGATACATTAGGTGAGGGTAGAGCTGGTCGTGCAGCGGTGGTTACTGCAGGTTGTAGGCTTGTCGGAAGAGGAGGGTCTTCAGGTTTCTTTTGAAGGTTTCCACGGTCGGCGAGAGTCTGTTGTGTTGGGGTAGAGAGTTCCAGAGTAGGGGGGATGCACGGGAGAAATCTTGTATACGATTGTGGGAGGAGGAGATAAGAGGGGAGTAGAGAAGGAGTTCTTGTGAGGATCGGAGGTTGCGTGCAGGTAAGTACCGGGAGACTAGGTCACAGATGTATAGGGGAGACACGTTGTGGATGGCTTTGTATGCCATGGTTAGAGTTTTGAACTGGAATCTCTGGGCAATGGGGAGCCAGTGAAGACATTGACAGAGAGGAGAGGCCGAGGAATAGTGGGGGGACAGGTGAATTAGTCGAGCAGCAGAGCTTAGGATAGATTGGAGAGGCGCCAGAGTGTTGTAAGGGAGGCCACAGAGCAGGAGGTTGCAGTAGTCGAGGCGGGATATGATGAGGGCATGCACTAGTGTTTTTGCAGAGTCTTTGCTGAGAAATGCACGGATCCGGGAGAAGTTTTTGATTTGGAGTCGGCAGGAAGTGGAAAGGGCTTGGATATGTGGCTTGAAGGAGAGATCAGAGTCCAGGGTTACTCCAAGGCAGCGAGCTTGTGGGACTGGGGAGAGTGAACAGCCATTGACGTTGATGGCTAGGTCAGATGATGGATGTGAATGAGAGGGTGGAAAGATGGTGAACTCTGTTTTATCCATGTTGAGTTTTAGAAATCTGTCAGAGAAGAATGATGACATGGCGTACAGACATTGTGAAATTTTGAATAGTAGGGAGGAGATATCGGGTCCAGAGAGGTAGATCTGTGTGTCGTCAGTATAGGGGTGATACTGAAAACTGTGAGACTCTATGAGCTGTCCCAGGCCAAAGGTGTAGATGGAGAAGAGCAGAGGTCCTAGAACTGAACCTTGGGGGACACCGACAGATAGGGGTCGAGTTGAGGAGGTGGTGCGTTAGTGGGAGACTCTGAATGTCCTGTCTGTAAAGTATGAGAAGATCCAAGATAGAGCCAAGTCCGTGATGCCAAGAGATGAGAGAATCTGGAGTAAGAGGGAATGGTCCACTGTGTCAAAGGCAGATGACAGGTCCAGAAGGAGGAGGATGGAGTGGATCTGGCATTTAGTAGGTCGTTGGTGACTTTGGTCAGGGCAGTTTCAGTCGAGTGATGCGGTCGGAAGCCAGATTTCAGACGGTCGAAGAGGGAGCAGGAGGAGAGGTGGGAGGACAGTTCAAGGTGGACATGTTGTTCTAGTAGTTTTGAGGCAAAGGCGAGGAGTGATATGGGGCGGTAGCTAGTCAGAGAGGAAGGGTCAAGGGAGGGCTTTTTGAGGATGGGTGTGATTGCGGCATGTTTGAAACATGAGGGGAAGACATCGGTTGTTAGTGACAGATTGAAGAGGTGGGTTAGGGTTGGGATGAAGACTGTGGTAAGGTTAGTGATGAGGTGGGATGGGATTGGGTCAAGTTCGCAGGTGGTGAGGTATGATTTGGAGAGTAAAGAGGAGACATGACCATCTGTAATGGTGGAGAATTGGGGTTTGGAGGAGGAAGGTTGAATAGATATGAGGAGGGGTTGTGTGGACTTTAGGCAAAAGTTTTGTCTGATGGTGTCAATCTTCTGTTTGAAGAATGAGGCAAAGTCGTCGGCTGAGATGAGAGAAGAGGGAGGAGGTGCTGCGGGACAAAGGAGAGAGTTTGAAAGTGTTAAATATCTGTTTAGGGTTGTGAGATAGGGAGGATATGAGCGATGAGAAGTAGGTTTGTTTTGCTGTAGTGAGTGCGGACTTGAAATTAGTGAGGGATTGCTTGAATGCAATGAAGTGCTCGATGGAGTGAGACCTTTTCCATCTCTGCTCCGCAACCCTGGAGACCCGGCGCAGTTCTTTAGTAAGTTTAGTGTGCCAAGGTTGCCTGTTGAATGTGCGAGATGTGGTGTGAGTGAGAGGGGCGATCGAGTCTAGAGCTGCAGCCATTGTGGTGTTATATGAAGCAGCAGCAACATCTGCATCGTGTAAGGAATTTATGTCTGTAAGAGGGAAGAGGGATTCAGAGAGTGAGTGTAAGTCAAGGTGTTTGAGATTTCTGCGAGGGTATGCAAGTTTGTGGAGTGGGGATTGTTGCCCCGGGGAGGAGAGAGAAGAGAATGTAAGTAGGCTGTGATCAGAGAGAGGGAGAGGTGAGTTAGAGAGGTTAGATAGGGAACAGAGGCGGGTGAAGATGAGGTCCAGTGTGTGGCCATCTTTGTGGGTGGGTGTGGAAGACCATTGAGTGAGTCCGAAGGAGGAAGTGAGAGATAGGAACATAGAGACAGACGAGTGGGAAGTGTTAATGGGGATTTTGAAGTCACCCATTATGATAGTGGGGATGTCAGTGGAGAGGAAGTGAAGCAGCCAGGTGGTGAAGTGGTCTAAGAAGGTGGTGGCTTGCCCTGGGGGTCGGTAAATGACGGCCAGTTGGAGGTTGGAGGGGGAATAGATGCGCACACAGTGCACCTCAAAAGAGGGGAGTGTAACGGAGGGTGGCAGTGGGATTTGGGTGAAAGCGCAGTGTTCTGATAGGAGAAAACCTACGCCTCCGCCATGTTTGCCGTTGGGGCGGGGGGTGTGGGAAAGGTGTAATCCGCCATATGAAAGTGCAGCTGGGGAGGCTGTGTCAGAGGGGGTGAGCCAGGTTTCAGTAATGGCGAGGAAGGAAAGTTTGTTTGTAATGAAAAGATCGTGGATGAATGAAAGTTTGTTGCAGACAGAGAGAGCTTTCCATAGAGCTCCTGTTAGAGCTACTAAGGGAGTGGGGATTGGTTGGATGGGTATGAGGTTAGAAGGGTTGCGACAGATTGTGGAAGGACGTGAATAGGAGGAAGAAGTAACTGTGGGGATATGGCGAGGAGGACCAGGATTTGTAGAGATATCTCCAGCAGTGAGGAGGAGCAGAGAAAGTGTTAGCAGGTGGGAGCAAGAGAGAGCATGAGGTGGCTGTCTGTGTTTGGAGATCCAGGATTGAATGTTTAGGAATAATTTGGAGGAGGAGGTGAGATGAATGGGGAGGATGGAGGGAGAGATGAAGAGTTTCTTACTAGGTGTAGGGATTTGAGGGGTTACTAGAAAGTGGAGGACTATAGAGGAAAAAGTGAGAGCTAACAGAAACATAGTTAAAAGAGAGTAAGTGGTCAAAGTGTTGGATACTTGACTCCTGCCCTGACTAACTGCCTCTGAAATAACTGCCACTTATCTCCAAAGCCTCTTTGCACAAGAAGACGCGTGCACACCCCAGCACAAGTGCACTCCTTACAGAGCTTCTAAATATATAGGGCACATTAAACTATCAGGTGAAGGGCATTGTGGGAGCAGCATATGGCTAAATTAGCAGCTAGTCATCTCACCAGCAGATGGCTGGGTGATCAAACACAGAGCTAGGACTCTAGTCTCTGCAGTTTAGCACCTCTAAAAATCAGATGAGATCTATAGTGGGGAAGGGCCAGACATATGGGTGTTGAGTGGAGTGGGACAGATAAAGCAGAGAAGTTATGCAGAGCAAGTACCAGTGAGGTGAATCAGCAAAGCAGAGCATTAGATTACAGCAGACACAGCAAGCAGAGAAGTTATGCAGAGCATGTACCAGTGAGGTGAATCAGCAAAGCAGAGCATTAGATTACAGCAGACACAGCAAGCAGAGAAGTTATGCAGAGCATGTACCAGTGAGGTGAATCAGCAAAGCAGAGCATTAGATTACAGCAGACACAGCAAGCAGAGAAGTTATGCAGAGCATGGACCAGTGAGGTGAATCAGCAAAGCAGAGCATTAGATTACAGCAGACACAGCAAGCAGAGAAGTTATGCAGAGCATGTACCAGTGAGGTTATTCCACTGCGACCTCCACCACTGTTCTTAGGGGCATTAAAACCGTCTTGTTAAGCTACTGTGACCTACACGTCTCTTCCACAGTGTATTGTTATTGTCTTTTTATTCCACTGCGACCTCCACCACTCTGCCAAGGGGCATTAAAACCGTCTTGTTAAGCTACTGTGATGTCCACGTCTCTTCCATGGGGCATTGATATTGTCTTTTTATTCCACTGTAACCTCCACCACTCTTCCAAGAGGCATTGATATTGTCTTTTAATTCCACTGTAACCTCCACCACTCTTCCAAGGGGCATTGATATTGTCTTTTTATTCTACTGCGACCTCCACCACTCTTCCAAGGTTCATTGATATTGTCTTTTTAATCCACTGCGACCTCCACCACTCTTCCAAGGGGCATTAAAACCGTCTTGTTAAGCTACTGTCACCTCCACGTCCCTTCCAAGGGGCATTAAAACAGTCAATTTAAACCACTCTGAACACCACAGCTCTTGCTAGGGGCATTGATATTGTCTTTTTATTCCAATGTATCCTCCAGCACTCTTCCAAGGGGCATTGATATTGTCTTTTTATTCCACTGCCACTTCCACCTCTCTTCCAAGGGCCATTAAAACCGTCTTATTAAGCTACTGTGACCTCCACGTCTCTTTCACTGGGTATTGATATTGTCTTTTTATTCCACTGGGACCTTCACCACTCTTCCAAGTGGCATTGATATTGTCTTTTTAATGCACTGCGACCTCCACCACTCTTCCAAGAGGCATTAAAACCGTATTGTTAAGCTACTGTGACCTCCACGTCTCTTCCAAGGGGCATTAAAACTGTAAATTTAAACCACGCTGAACTCCACAGCTCTTGCAAGAGGCATTGATATTGTCTTTTTACTCCACTGTAACCTACAGCACTCTTTCAAGGGGCATTGATATTGTCTTTTTATTCCACTATGACTTCTACCACTCTCCCAAGGTGCATTAAAAACATCTTGTTTAGCTACTGTAATGTCCATGTCTATTCCACGGGGCATTCATATTGTCTTTTTATTCCACTGTATCCTCCACCAGTCTTCCAAGGGGTATTGATATTGTCTTTTTATTACACTGCGACTTCCACCTCTCTTCTAAGGGGCATTGATATTGTCTTTTTAATCCACTGCGACCTCCACGACTCTTCCAATAGGTATTCAAAAAGTCTTGTTAAGCTACTGTGACCTCCACATCTCTTCCAAGGGGCATTAAAACCGTCTGGTTAAACCACTTTGAACTCCACAGCTCTTCCAAGGGCATTGATATTGTCTTTTTATTCCACTGTAACCTCCACCATTCTTCCAAGGGGTATTGATATTGTCTTTTTAATGCACTGCGACCTCCACCACTCTTTCACGGGGCATTAAAACCATCTGGTTAAACCACTTTGAACTCCATAGCTCTTTCAAGAGGCATTGATATTGTCTTATTATTTCACTGTAACCTCCTCCACTCTTTCAACGTGCATTGATATTGTCTTTTTATTCCACTGCAACCTCCACCATTCTTCCAAGGGGCGTTAAAACTGTCTTGTTAAGCTACTGCGACCTCCACGTGTCTTCCACGGGGCATTGATATTGTCTTTTTAATCCACTGTGACCTCCACCACTTTTCCAAGGGGTATTAAAACCATCTTGTTAATCTAATGTGACCTCCACGTCTCTTTCAAGGGGCAATAAAACCATCTGGTTAAACCACTTTGAACTCCACAGCTCTTCCAAGGGGCATTGGTATTGTCTTTTTATTCCACTCTAACCTCCACCACACTTCCAAGGGGCATTGACATTGTCTTTTTATTCCACTGCGACCACCATCATTCTTCCAAGGGGCATTGATATTGTCTTTTTATTCCGCTGCCACCTCCATCACTCTTCCAAGGGGCATTGATATTGTCTTTTTAATCCACTGCGACCTCCACCACTTTTCCAAGGGGCATTAAAAACGTCTTTTTAAGCTACTGTGACCTACACGTCACTTCCGATCGGCATTAAAACCATCTGGTTAAACCACTCTGAACTCCACAGCTCTTCCAAGGGGTATTGGTATTGTCTTTTTATTCCACTCTAACCCACACCACTCTTCCAAGGGGCATTGACATTGTATTTTTATTCCACTGCGACCTCCACCATTCTTCCTAGGGGCATTAAAACTGTCTTGTTAAGCTACAGTGACCTCCACATCTCTTCCACGGGGCATTGATATTGTCTTTTTATTCCACTGCGACCTCCGACACTCTTCCAAAGGGCATTGATATTGTCTTTTATTCCACTGTAACCTCCACCACTGTTCTAAGGGGCATTAAAACCATCTTTTTAAGCTACTGTGACCTCCACGTCTCTTCCACAGGGCATTGCTATCGTCTTTTTATTCCACTGCGACCTACACCACTCTGCCAAAGGGCATTAAAACCGTCTTGTTAAGCTACTGTGACCTCCACGTCTCTACCACGGGGCATTGATATTGTCTTTTTATTCCACTGTAACCTCCACCACTCTTCCAAGGTTCATTGATATTGTATTTTTAATCCACTGCAACCTCCACCACTCTTCCAAGGGGCATTAAAACCGTCTTGTTAAGCTACTGTGACCTCCACGTCTCTTCCAAGGGGCACTAAAACCGTTTGGTTAAAACACTCTGTACGCCACAGCTCTTCCAAGGCGCATTGATATTGTCTTTTTATTTCACTGTAACCTCCACCACTCTTCCAAGAGGCATTGATATTGTCTTTTTATTCCACTGCGAACTCCGCCACTCTTCCAAAGGGCATTGATATTGTCTTTTTAATCCACTGTGACCTCCACGTCTCTTCCAAGGGGCATTAAATCCGTAAATTTAAACCACTCTGAACTCCACAGCTCTTCCAAGGAGCACTGGTATTGTCTTTTTATTCCACTCTAACCTCCAACACTCTTCCAAGAGGCATTGACATTGTCTATTTATTCCACTGCGACCTCCACCAATCTTCAAAGGGGCATTAAAGCCGTCTTGTTAAGCTACAGCCACGTCCATGTCTATTCCACGGGGCATTGATATTGGCTTTTTATTCCACTGTAACCTCCACCACTCTTCCAAGTGGCATTGACATTGTCTTTTTATTCCACTGCGACTTCCACCTCGCTTCTAAGGGGCATTGATATTGTCTTTTTAATCCACTGCGACCTCCACCACTCTTCCAAGGGGCATTAAGACAGCCTTGTTAAGCTACTGTGACCTACAGGTCTCTTCCAAGGGGCATTAAAACCGTTTGGTTAAACCACTCTGAACTCCACAGCTCTTCCATGGGGCATTGATATTGTCTTTTTATTCCACTGTAACCTCCACCACTCTTCCAAAGGGCATTGATTTTGTCTTTTTATTCCACTGCGACCTCCACCACTCTTCCAATGGGCATTGCTATTGTCTTTTTAATCCCCTGCAACGTCCACCACTCTTCCAAGCGGCATTAAAACCGTCTTGTTAAGCTACTGTGACCTCCACGTCCCTTCCACGGGGCATTGATATTGTCTTTTTATTCCACGGCGACCTCCACTACTCTTCCAAGGGTCATTGATATTGTCTTTTTAATCCACTGCGAACTCCACCACTCTTCCAAGTGGCATTAAAACCGTCTTGTTATGCTACTGTGACGTCGTCTTCTCTTCCAAGGGGCATTAAAACCATCTGGTTAAACCACTCTGAACTCCACCACTCTTCCAAGGGGCATTACAACTGTCTTCTTAAGCTACTGTGACCTCAACGTGTCTTCCACTGGGCATTGATATTGTCTTTTTAATCCACTGTGACCTCCATCACTTTTCCAAGGGGCATTAAAACCATCTTGTTAATCTACTGTGACCTCCATGTCTCTTCCAAGGGGTATTAAAACCATATTGTTAAGCTACAGTGACCTCCACATCTCTTCCACGGGGCATTGATATTGTCTTTTTATTCCACTGTAACCTCCACCAATCTTCCAAGGGGCATTGATATTGTTTTTTTATTCCACTGCGACCTCCACCACTCTTCCAAGGGGCATAAAAACAGTCTTGTTAATCTACTGTTACCTCCACGTCTCTTCCAAGGGGCATTAAAACCGTCAATTTAAACCACTCTCAACTCAGCAGCTCTTGCAAGGGGTTTGATATTGATTTTTATTCCTCTGTAATCTCCAGCACTCTTCCAAGGGGCATTGATATTGTATTTTTATTCCACTGTAACCCCCACCATTCTTCCAAGGGGTATTGATATTGTCTTTTTAATGCACTGCGACCTCCACCACTCTTTCAAGAGGCATTAAAACCATCTGGTTAAACAACCCTGAACTCCATAGCTCTTTCAAAAGGCATTGATATTGTCTTTTTATTTCACTGTAACCTCCACCACTCTTTCAAGGGGCATTGATATTGTCTTTTTAATCTACTGTGACCTCCACCACTTTTCCAAGGGGCATTAAAACCGTCTTGTTAATCTACTGTGATATCCACGTCTCTTCCAAGGGGCAATAAAACCAACTGGTTAAACCACTCTGAACTCCACAGCTCTTCCAAGGGGCATTGGTATTGCCTTTTTATTCCACTCTAACCTCCACCACTCTTCCAAGGGGCATTGACATTGTCTTTTTATTCCACTGCGACCTCCACAATTCTTCCAAGGGGCATTAAAACTGTCTTGTTAAGCTACAGTGACCTCCACATCTCTTCACAAGGGGCATTGATATTGTCTTTAAATTCCACTGTAACCTCCGCCACTATACCAAGGGGCATTAGTATTGTATTTTTATTCCACTGCGACCTCCACCACTCTTCCAAAGGGCATTGATATTGTCTTTTTAATTCACTGCGACCTCCACCACTCTTCCAAAGGTCATTAAAACCATCTTGTTAATCTACTGTGACATCCATGTCTCTTCTACGGGGCATTGATATTGTCTTTTTATTCCACTGCGAACTCCACCACTTTTCCTAGGGGCATTGATATTGTCTTTTTTTTTTACGGCGACATCCACCACTCTTCCAAGGGGTATTGGTATTGTCTTTTTAATGCACTGTGACCTCCACCACTCTTCCAAGGGGCATTAAAACCATCTGGTTAAACCACTCTGAACTCCATAGCTTTCAATAGGCATTGATATTGTGTTTTTATTGCACTGTAACCTCCGCCATTCTTCCAAGGGGCATTGATATTGTCTTTTTAATCCACTGCGACCTCCACCACTCTTCCATGGGGCATTAAAACAGTCTTGAAAAGCTACTGTGACCTCCACGTCTCTTCCAAGGGGCATTAAACCGTCTGGTTAAACCACACTGTACTCCACAGCTCTTCCAACAGGCATTGATATTGTCTTTTTTTTTTATTGTAACCTCCACCACTCTTCCATGGGGCATTGATATTGTCTCTGTTTTCCACTGCGACCTCCACCACTCTTCCAAGGGGTTTTGATATTGTCTTTTTTATCCACTGCAACCTCCACCACTCTTTCAATGGGCATTAAAACCGTCTTGTTATGCTACTGTGACCTCCACATCCCTTCCACGGGGCATTGATATTGTCTTTTTATTCCATTGCGACCTCCACCACTCTTCCAAGGGCATTTAAACCATCTTGTTAAGCTACTGTGACCTCCAAGTCTCTTCCAAGGGGCATTAAAACCGTCTTGTTAAACCGTTCTGAGCTCCACAACTCTTCCAAGGGGCATTGACAATGTCTTTTTATTCTATTGTAACCTTCTTCACTCTTCCAAGAGCATTGATATTGTCTTTTTACTCCTCTGCGACGTCCACGACTATTCCAAGGGGCATTAAAACCATCTTGTTAAGCTAGTGTGACCTCCAAGTTTCTTACACAGGGCATTGATATTGTCTTTTTATTCCACTGTAACCTCCACCACTCTTCCTAGGGGCACTGATATTGTCTTTTTATTCCGCTGTAACCTCCACCACTCTTCTAAGGGGCATTGATATTGTCTTTTAAATCCACAACGATCTCCACCACTGTTCCAAGGGGCATTAAAACCGTCTTGTTAAGCTACTGTCACCTCCACGTCCCTTCCAAGGGGCATTAAAACAGTCAATTTAAACCACTCTGAACACCACAGCTCTTGCTAGGGGCATTGATATTGTCTTTTTATTCCAATGTATCCTCCAGCACTCTTCCAAGGGGCATTGATATTGTCTTTTTATTCCACTGCCACTTCCACCTCTCTTCCAAGGGCCATTAAAACCGTCTTATTAAGCTACTGTGACCTCCACGTCTCTTTCACGGGGTATTGATATTGTCTTTTTATTCCACTGGGACCTTCACCACTCTTCCAAGTGGCATTGATATTGTCTTTTTAATGCACTGCGACCTCCACCACTCTTCCAAGAGGCATTAAAACCGTATTGTTAAGCTACTGTGACCTCCACGTCTCTTCCAAGGTGCATTAAAACTGTAAATTTAAACCACGCTGAACTCCACAGCTCTTGCAAGAGGCATTGATATTGTCTTTTTACTCCACTGTAACCTACAGCACTCTTTCAAGGGGCATTGATATTGTCTTTTTATTCCACTATGACTTCCACCACTCTCCCAAGGTGCATTAAAAACATCTTGTTTAGCTACTGTAATGTCCATGTCTATTCCACGGGGCATTCATATTGTCTTTTTATTCCACTGTATCCTCCACCACTCTTCCAAGGGGTATTGATATTGTCTTTTTATTACACTGCGACTTCCACCTCTCTTCTAAGGGGCATTGATATTGTCTTTTTAATCCACTGCGACCTCCACGACTCTTCCAATAGGTATTAAAAAAGTCTTGTTAAGCTACTGTGACCTCCACATCTCTTCCAAGGGGCATTAAAACCGTCTGGTTAAACCACTCTGAACTCCACAGCTCTTCCAAGGGCATTGATATTGTCTTTTTATTCCACTGTAACCTCCACCATTCTTCCAAGGGGTATTGATATTGTCTTTTTAATGCACTGCGACCTCCACCACTCTTTCAAGGGGCATTAAAACCATCTGGTTAAACCACTTTGAACTCCATAGCTCTTTCAAGAGGCATTGATATTGTCTTATTATTTCACTGTAACCTCCTCCACTCTTTCAACGTGCATTGATATTGTCTTTTTATTCCACTGCAACCTCCACCATTCTTCCAAGGGGCGTTAAAACTGTCTTGTTAAGCTACTGTGACCTCCACGTGTCTTCCACGGGGCATTGATATTGTCTTTTTAATCCACTGTGACCTCCACCACTTTTCCAAGGGGTATTAAAATCGTCTTGTTAATCTACTGTGACCTCCACGTCTCTTTCAAGGGGCAATAAAACCATCTGGTTAAACCACTTTGAACTCCACAGCTCTTCCAAGGGGCATTGGTATTGTCTTTTTATTCCACTCTAACCTCCACCACACTTCCAAGGGGCATTGACATTGTCTTTTTATTCCACTGCGACCACCATCATTCTTCCAAGGGGCATTGATATTGTCTTTTTATTCCGCTGCTACCTCCACCACTCTTCCAAGGGGCATTGATATTGCCTTTTTAATCCACTGCGACCTCCACCACTTTTCCAAGGGGCATTAAAAACGTCTTTTTAAGCTACTGTGACCTCCACGTCACTTCCGATCGGCATTAAAACCATCTGGTTAAACCACTCTGAACTCCACAGCTCTTCCAAGGGGTATTGGTATTGTCTTTTTATTCCACTCTAACCCACACCACTCTTCCAAGGGGCATTGACATTGTATTTTTATTCCACTGCGACCCCCACCATTCTTCCTAGGGGCATTAAAACTGTCTTGTTAAGCTACAGTGACCTCCACATCTCTTCCACGGGGCATTGATATTGTCTTTTTATTCCACTGCGACCTCCGCCACTCTTCCAAAGGGCATTGATATTGTCTTTTATTCCACTGTAACCTCCACCACTGTTCTAAGGGGCATTAAAACCATCTTTTTAAGCTACTGTGACCTCCACGTCTCTTCCACAGGGCATTGCTATCGTCTTTTTATTCCACTGCGACCTACACCACTCTGCCAAAGGGCATTAAAACCGTCTTGTTAAGCTACTGTGACCTCCACGTCTCTACCACGGGGCATTGATATTGTCTTTTTATTCCACTGTAACCTCCACCACTCTTCCAAGGTTCATTGATATTGTATTTTTAATCCACTGCAACCTCCACCACTCTTCCAAGGGGCATTAAAACCGTCTTGTTAAGCTACTGTGACCTCCACGTCTCTTCCAAGGGGCACTAAAACCGTTTGGTTAAAACACTCTGTACTCCACAGCTCTTCCAAGGCGCATTGTTATTGTCTTTTTATTTCACTGTAACCTCCACCACTCTTCCAAGAGGCATTGATATTGTCTTTTTATTCCACTGCGAACTCCGCCACTCTTCCAAAGGGCATTGATATTGTCTTTTTAATCCACTGCGACCTCCACCACTCTTCCAAGGGGCATTGATATTGTCTTTTTAATCCACTGTGACCTCCACGTCTCTTCCAAGGGGCATTAAATCCGTAAATTTAAACCACTCTGAACTCCACAGCTCTTTCAAGGAGCACTCGTATTGTCTTTTTATTCCACTCTAACCTCCAACACTCTTCCAAGAGGCATTGACATTGTCTATTTATTCCACTGCGACCTCCACCAATCTTCAAAGGGGCATTAAAGCCGTCTTGTTAAGCTACAGCCACGTCCATGTCTATTCCACGGGGCATTGATATTGGCTTTTTATTCCACTGTAACCTCCACCACTCTTCCAAGTGGCATTGACATTGTCTTTTTATTCCACTGCGACTTCTACCTCGCTTCTAAGGGGCATTGATATTGTCTTTTTAATCCACTGCGACCTCCACCACTCTTCCAAGGGGCATTAAGACAGCCTTGTTAAGCTACTGTGACCTACAGGTCTCTTCCAAGGGGCATTAAAACCGTCTGGTTAAACCACTCTGAACTCCACAGCTCTTCCATGGGGCATTGATATTGTCTTTTTATTCCACTGTAACCTCCACCACTCTTCCAAAGGGCATTGATTTTGTCTTTTTATTCCACTGCGACCTCCACCACTCTTCCAATGGGCATTGCTATTGTCTTTTTAATCCCCTGCAACGTCCACCACTCTTCCAAGCGGCATTAAAACCGTCTTGTTAAGCTACTGTGACCTCCACGTCCTTTCCACGGGGCATTGATATTGTCTTTTTATTCCACGGCGACCTCCACTACTCTACCAAGGGTCATTGATATTGTCTTTTTAATCCACTGCGAACTCCACCACTCTTCCAAGTGGCATTAAAACCGTCTTGTTGTGCTACTGTGACGTCGTCTTCTCTTCCAAGGGGCATTAAAACCATCTGGTTAAACCACTCTGAACTCCACCACTCTTCCAAAGGGCATTACAACTGTCTTGTTAAGCTACTGTGACCTCAACGTGTCTTCCACTGGGCATTGATATTGTCTTTTTAATCCACTGTGACCTCCATCACTTTTCCAAGGGGCATTAAAACCATCTTGTTAATCTACTGTGACCTCCATGTCTCTTCCAAGGGGTATTAAAACCATATTGTTAAGCTACAGTGACCTCCACATCTCTTCCACGGGGCATTGATATTGTCTTTTTATTCCACTGTAACCTCCACCAATCTTCCAAGGGGCATTGATATTGTTTTTTTATTCCACTGCGACCTCCACCACTCTTCCAAGGGGCATAAAAACAGTCTTGTTAATCTACTGTTACCTCCACGTCTCTTCCAAGGGGCATTAAAACCGTCAATTTAAACCACTCTCAACTCAGCAGCTCTTGCAAGGGGTTTGATATTGATTTTTATTCCTCTGTAATCTCCAGCACTCTTCCAAGGGGCATTGATATTGTATTTTTATTCCACTGTAACCCCCACCATTCTTCCAAGGGGTATTGATATTGTCTTTTTAATGCACTGCGACCTCCACCACTCTTTCAAGAGGCATTAAAACCATCTGGTTAAACAACCCTGAACTCCATAGCTCTTTCAAAAGGCATTGATATTGTCTTTTTATTTCACTGTAACCTCCACCACTCTTTCAAGGGGCATTGATATTGTCTTTTAAATCTACTGTGACCTCCACCACTTTTCCAAGGGTCATTAAAACCGTCTTGTTAATCTACTGTGATATCCACGTCTCTTCCAAGGGGCAATAAAACCATCTGGTTAAACCACTCTGAACTCCACAGCTCTTCCAAGGGGCATTGGTATTGCCTTTTTATTCCACTCTAACCTCCACCACTCTTCCAAGGGGCATTGACATTGTCTTTTTATTCCACTGCGACCTCCACAATTCTTCCAAGGGGCATTAAAACTGTCTTGTTAAGCTACAGTGACCTCCACATCTCTTCACAAGGGGCATTGATATTGTCTTGAAATTCCACTGTAACCTCCGCCACTATACCAAGGGGCATTAGTATTGTATTTTTATTCCACTGCGACCTCCACCACTCTTCCAAAGGGCATTGATATTGTCTTTTTAATTCACTGCGACCTCCACCACTCTTCCAAAGGTCATTAAAACCATCTTGTTAAGCTACTGTGACATCCATGTCTCTTCTACGGGGCATTGATATTGTCTTTTTATTCCACTGCGAACTCCACCACTTTTCCTAGGGGCATTGATATTGTCTTTTTTTTTTACGGCGACATCCACCACTCTTCCAAGGGGTATTGGTATTGTCTTTTTAATGCACTGTGACCTCCACCACTCTTCCAAGGGGCATTAAAACCATCTGGTTAAACCACTCTGAACTCCATAGCTTTCAAGAGGCATTGATATTGTGTTTTTATTCCACTGTAACCTCCGCCATTCTTCCAAGGGGCATTGATATTGTCTTTTTAATCCACTGCGACCTCCACCACTCTTCCATGGGGCATTAAAACAGTCTTGAAAAGCTACTGTGACCTCCACGTCTCTTCCAAGGGGCATTAAACCGTCTGGTTAAACCACACTGTACTCCACAGCTCTTCCAACAGGCATTGATATTGTCTTTTTTTTTTAATGTAACCTCCACCACTCTTCCATGGGGCATTGATATTGTCTCTGTTTTCCACTGCGACCTCCACCACTCTTCCAAGGGGTTTTGATATTGTCTTTTTTGTCCACTGCAACCTCCACCACTCTTTCAATGGGCATTAAAACCGTCTTGTTATGCTACTGTGACCTCCACATCCCTTCCACGGGGCATTGATATTGTCTTTTTATTCCATTGCGACCTCCACCACTCTTCCAAGGGCATTAAAACCATCTTGTTAAGCTACTGTGACCTCCAAGTCTCTTCCAAGGGGCATTAAAACCGTCTTCTTAAACCGTTCTGAGCTCCACAACTCTTCCAAGGGGCATTGACAATGTCTTTTTATTCTATTGTAACCTTCTTCACTCTTCCAAGAGCATTGATATTGTCTTTTTACTCCTCTGCGACGTCCACGACTATTCCAAGGGGCATTAAAACCATCTTGTTAAGCTAGTGTGACCTCCAAGTTTCTTACACAGGGCATTGATATTGTCTTTTTATTCCACTGTAACCTCCACCACTCTTCCTAGGGGCACTGATATTGTCTTTTTATTCCGCTGTAACCTCCACCACTCTTCTAAGGGGCATTAATATTGTCTTTTAAATCCACAACGATCTCCACCACTGTTCCAAGGGGCATTAAAACCGTCTTGTTAAGCTACTGTCACCTCCACGTCCCTTCCAAGGGGCATTAAAACAGTCAATTTAAACCACTCTGAACACCACAGCTCTTGCTAGGGGCATTGATATTGTCTTTTTATTCCAATGTATCCTCCAGCACTCTTCCAAGGGGCATTGATATTGTCTTTTTATTCCACTGCCACTTCCACCTCTCTTCCAAGGGCCATTAAAACCGTCTTATTAAGCTACTGTGACCTCCACGTCTCTTTCACGGGGTAGTGATATTGTCTTTTTATTCCACTTGGACCTTCACCACTCTTCCAAGTGGCATTGATATTGTCTTTTTAATGCACTGCGACCTCCACCACTCTTCCAAGAGGCATTAAAACCGTATTGTTAAGCTACTGTGACCTCCACGTCTCTTCCAAGGTGCATTAAAACTGTAAATTTAAACCACGCTGAACTCCACAGCTCTTGCAAGAGGCATTGATATTGTCTTTTTACTCCACTGTAACCTACAGCACTCTTTCAAGGGGCATTGATATTGTCTTTTTATTCCACTATAACTTCCACCACTCTCCCAAGGTGCATTAAAAACATCTTGTTTAGCTACTGTAATGTCCATGTCTATTCCACGGGGCATTCATATTGTCTTTTTATTCCACTGTATCCTCCACCACTCTTCCAAGGGGTATTGATATTGTCTTTTTATTACACTGCGACTTCCACCTCTCTTCTAAGGGGCATTGATATTGTCTTTTTAATCCACTGCGACCTCCACGACTCTTCCAATAGGTATTAAAAAAGTCTTGTTAAGCTACTGTGACCTCCACATCTCTTCCAAGGGGCATTAAAACCGTCTGGTTAAACCACTCTGAACTCCACAGCTCTTCCAAGGGCATTGATATTGTCTTTTTATTCCACTGTAACCTCCACCATTCTTCCAAGGGGTATTGATATTGTCTTTTTAATGCACTGCGACCTCCACCACTCTTTCAAGGGGCATTAAAACCATCTGGTTAAACCACTTTGAACTCCATAGCTCTTTCAAGAGGCATTGATATTGTCTTATTATTTCACTGTAACCTCCTCCACTCTTTCAACGTGCATTGATATTGTCTTTTTATTCCACTGCAACCTCCACCATTCTTCCAAGGGGCGTTAAAACTGTCTTGCTAAGCTACTTTGACCTCCACGTGTCTTCCACGGGGCATTGATATTGTCTTTTTAATCCACTGTGACCTCCACCACTTTTCCAAGGGGTATTAAAACCGTCTTGTTAATCTACTGTGACCTCCACGTCTCTTTCAAGGGGCAATAAAACCATCTGGTTAAACCACTTTGAACTCCACAGCTCTTCCAAGGGGCATTGGTATTGTCTTTTTATTCCACTCTAACCTCCACCACACTTCCAAGGGGCATTGACATTGTCTTTTTATTCCACTGCGACCACCATCATTCTTCCAAGGGGCATTGATATTGTCTTTTCATTCCGCTGCTACCTCCACCACTCTTCCAAGGGGCATTGATATTGTCTTTTTAATCCACTGCGACCTCCACCACTTTTCCAAGGGGCATTAAAAACGTCTTTTTAAGCTACTGTGACCTCCACGTCACTTCCAATCGGCATTAAAACCATCTGGTTAAACCACTCTGAACTCCACAGCTCTTCCAAGGGGTATTGGTATTGTCTTTTTATTCCACTCTAACCCACACCACTCTTCCAAGGGGCATTGACATTGTATTTTTATTCCACTGCGACCCCCACCATTCTTCCTAGGGGCATTAAAACTGTCTTGTTAAGCTACAGTGACCTCCACATCTCTTCCACGGGGCATTGATATTGTCTTTTTATTCCACTGCGACCTCCGCCACTCTTCCAAAGGGCATTGATATTGTCTTTTATTCCACTGTAACCTCCACCACTGTTCTAAGGGGCATTAAAACCATCTTTTTAAGCTACTGTGACCTCCACGTCTCTTCCACAGGGCATTGCTATCGTCTTTTTATTCCACTGCGACCTACACCACTCTGCCAAAGGGCATTAAAACCGTCTTGTTAAGCTACTGTGACCTCCACGTCTCTACCACGGGGCATTGATATTGTCTTTTTATTCCACTGTAACCTCCACCACTCTTCCAAGGTTCATTGATATTGTATTTTTAATCCACTGCAACCTCCACCACTCTTCCAAGGGGCATTAAAACCATCTTGTTAAGCTACTGTGACCTCCACGTCTCTTCCAAGGGGCACTAAAACCGTTTGGTTAAAACACTCTGTACTCCACAGCTCTTCCAAGCGCATTGATATTGTCTTTTTATTTCACTGCGACCTCCACCACTCTTCCAAGAGGCATTGATATTGTCTTTTTATTCCACTGCGAACTCCGCCACTCTTCCAAAGGGCATTGATATTGTCTTTTTAATCCACTGCGACCTCCACCACTCTTCCAAGGGGCATTGATATTGTCTTTTTAATCCACTGTGACCTCCACGTCTCTTCCAAGGGGCATTAAATCCGTAAATTTAAACCACTCTGAACTCCACAGCTCAACCAAGGAGCACTGGTATTGTCTTTTTATTCCACTCTAACCTCCAACACTCTTCCAAGAGGCATTGACATTGTCTATTTATTCCACTGCGACCTCCACCAATCTTCAAAGGGGCATTAAAGCCGTCTTTTTAAGCTACAGCCACGTCCATGTCTATTCCACGGGGCATTGATATTGTCTTTTTATTCCACTGTAACCTCCACCACTCTTCCAAGTGGCATTGACATTGTCTTTTTATTCCACTGCGACTTCCACCTCGCTTCTAAGGGGCATTGATATTGTCTTTTTAATCCACTGCGACCTCCACCACTCTTCCAAGGGGCATTAAGACAGCCTTGTTAAGCTACTGTGACCTACAGGTCTCTTCCAAGGGGCATTAAAACCGTCTGGTTAAACCACTCTGAACTCCACAGCTCTTCCATGGGGCATTGATATTGTCTTTTTATTCCACTTTAACCTGCACCACTCTTCCAAGGGGCATTGATTTTGTCTTTTTATTCCACTGCGACCTCCACCACTCTTCCAATGGGCATTGCTATTGTCTTTTTAATCCCCTGCAACGTCCACCACTCATCCAAGCGGCATTAAAACCGTCTTGTTAAGCTACTGTGACCTCCACGTCCCTTCCACGGGGCATTGATATTGTCTTTTTATTCCACGTCGACCTCCACTACTCTTCCAAGGGTCATTGATATTGTCTTTTTAATCCACTGCGAACTCCTCCACTCTTCCAAGTGGCATTAAAACCGTCTTGTTATGCTACTGTGACGTCGTCTTCTCTTCCAAGGGGCATTAAAACCATCTGGTTAAACCACTCTGAACTCCACCACTCTTCCAAGGGGCATTACAACTGTCTTCTTAAGCTACTGTGACCTCAACGTGTCTTCCACTGGGCATTGATATTGTCTTTTTAATCCACTGTGACCTCCATCACTTTTCCAAGGGGCATTAAAACCATCTTGTTAATCTACTGTGACCTCCATGTCTCTTCCAAGGGGTATTAAAACCATATTGTTAAGCTACAGTGGCCTCCACATCTCTTCCACGGGGCATTGATATTGTCTTTTTATTCCACTGTAACCTCCACCAATCTTCAAAGGGGCATTGATATTGTTTTATTATTCCACTGCGACCTCCACCACTCTTCCAAGGGGCATAAAAACAGTCTTGTTAATCTACTGTTACCTCCACGTCTCTTCCAAGGGGCATTAAAACCGTCAATTTAAACCACTCTCAACTTAGCAGCTCTTGCAAGGGGTTTGATATTGATTTTTATTCCTCTGTAATCTCCAGCACTCTTCCAAGGGGCATTGATATTGTATTTTTATTCCACTGTAACCCCCACCATTCTACCAAGGGGTATTCATATTGTCTTTTTAATGCACTGCGACCTCCACCACTCTTTCAAGAGGCATTAAAACCATCTGGTTAAACAACCCTGAACTCCATAGCTCTTTCAAAAGGCATTGATATTGTCTTTTTATTTCACTGTAACCTCCACCACTCTTTCAAGGGGCATTGATATTGTCTTTTTAATCTACTGTGACCTCCACCACTTTTCCAAGGGGCATTAAAACTGTCTTGTTAATCTACTGTGATATCCACGTCTCTTCCAAGGGGCAATAAAACCATCTGGTTAAACCACTCTGAACTCCACAGCTCTTCCAAGGGGCATTGGTATTGCCTTTTTATTCCACTCTAACCTCCACCACTCTTCCAAGGGGCATTGACATTGTCTTTTTATTCCACTGCGACCTCCACAATTCTTCCAAGGGGCATTAAAACTGTCTTGTTAAGCTACAGTGACCTCCACATCTCTTCACAAGGGGCATTGATATTGTCTTTAAATTCCACTGTAACCTCCGCCACTATACCAAGGGGCATTAGTATTGTATTTTTATTCCACTGCGACCTCCACCACTCTTCCAAAGGGCATTGATATTGTCTTTTTAATTCACTGCGACCTCCACCACTCTTCCAAAGGTCATTAAAACCATCTTGTTAAGCTACTGTGACCTCCATGTCTCTTCTACGGGGCATTGATATTGTCTTTTTATTCCACTGCGAACTCCACCACTTTTCCTAGGGGCATTGATATTGTCTTTTTTTTTTACGGCGACATCCACGACTCTTCCAAGGGGTATTGGTATTGTCTTTTTAATGCACTGTGACCTCCACCACTCTTCCAAGGGGCATTAAAACCATCTGGTTAAACCACTCTGAACTCCATAGCTTTCAAGAGGCATTGATATTGTGTTTTTATTCCACTGGAACCTCCGCCATTCTTACAAGGGGCATTGATATTGTCTTTTTAATCCACTGCGACCTCCACCACTCTTCCATGGGGCATTAAAACAGTCTTGAAAAGCTACTGTGACCTCCACGTCTCTTCCAAGGGGCATTGAACCGTCTGGTTAAATCACACTGTACTCCACAGCTCTTCCAATAGGCATTGATATTGTCTTTTTTTTTTAATGTAACCTCCACCACTCTTCCATGGAGCATTGATATTGTCTCTGTTTTCCACTGCGACCTCCACCACTCTTCCAAGGGGTTTTGATATTGTCTTTTTTATCCACTGCAACCTCCACCACTCTTTCAATGGGCATTAAAACCGTCTTGTTATGCTACTGTGACCTCCACATCCCTTCCACGGGGCATTGATATTGTCTTTTTATTCCATTGCGACCTCCACCACTCTTCCAAGGTCATTAAAACCATCTTGTTAAGCTACTGTGACCTCCAAGTCTCTTCCAAGGGGCATTAAAACCGTCTGGTTAAACCGTTCTGAGCTCCACAACTCTTCCAAGGGGCATTGACAATGTCTTTTTATTCTATTGTAACCTTCTTCACTCTTCCAAGAGCATTGATATTGTCTTTTTACTCCTCTGCGACGTCCACGACTATTCCAAGGGGCATTAAAACCGTCTTGTTAAGCTAGTGTGACCTCCAAGTTTCTTACACAGGGCATTGATATTGTCTTTTTATTCCACTGTAACCTCCACCACTCTTCCTAGGGGCATTGATATTGTCTTTTTATTCCGCTGTAACCTCCACCACTCTTCCAAGGGGCATTGATATTGTCTTTTAAATCCACAACGATCTCCACCACTCTTTCAAGGAGCATTAAAACAGTCTTGTTAAGCTACTGTGACCTCCTTGTCTCTTCCAATGGGTATTAAAACAGTCTGGTTAAACACTCTGAACTCCACAGCTCGGACAAGAGGCATTGATATTGTCTTTTTAATCGACTATAACATCCACCACTCTTCCAAGCGGCATTGATATTGTCTTTTTATTCCACTGCGACCCCCACCACTCTTCCAAGGGGCATTGATATTGTCTTTTTAATCAACTGCGACCTCCACCTCTCTTCCAAGGGGCATTAAAACTGTCTTGTGAAGCTACTGTGACCTCCACTACCTTTCCACTGGGCATTGATATTGTCTTCTTATTCCACTGCAACCTCCACCACTATTCCAAAGGGCATTGATATTGTATTTTTAATCCACTGCGACCTCCACCACTCTTCCAAGGGGCATTGATATTTTCTTTTTAATCCACTGTGACCTCCACGACTCTTCCAACGGGCATTAAAACCGTTAATTTAAACCACTCTGAACTCCACAGCTCTTCCAATTAGCACTGGTATTGTCTTTTTATTCCACTCTAACCTCCACCATTCTTCCAAGGGGCATTGACATTGTCTATTTATTCCACTGCAACCTCCACCACTCTTCCAAGGGGCATTAAGACGATCTTGTTAAGCTACAGTGACCTCCACAACTCTTCCATGGGGCATTAATATTGTCTTTTTATTCAACTGTAACCTCCACCATTCTTCCAAGTGGCATTGATATTGCCTTTTTAATCCACTGCAACCTCCACCACTCTTCCAAGGAGCATTAAAGCCGTCTTGTTAAGCTTCTGTCACGTCCATGTCTATTCCACGGGGCATTGATATTGTCTTTTTATTCCACTGCAACCTCCACCACTCTTCCTATTGGCATTGACATTGTCTTTTTATTCCACTGCGACTTCCACCTCTCTTCTAAGGGGCATTGATATTGTCTTTTTAATCCACTGCTACCTCCACCACTCTTCCAAGGGGCATTAAAACAGTCTTGTTAAGCTACTGTGACCTCCATGTCTCTACCAAGGGGCAATAAAACCGTCTGGTTAAACCACTCTGAACTCCACAGCTCTTCCAAGGGGCATTGATACTGTCTTTTTATTCCACTGTAACCTCCACCACTCTTCCAAGAGGCATTAATTTTGTCTTTTTATTCCACTGCCACCTCCACCACTCTTCCAATGGGCATTGTTATTGTCTTTTTAATCCCCTGCAACCTACACCACTCTTCCAAGGGGTATTAAAACCGTCTTGTTAAGCTACTGTGACCTCCACGTTTCTTCCACGGGGCATTGATATTGTCTTTTTATTCCACTGTGACCTCCACCACTCTTACAAGGGTCATTGATATTGTCTTTTTAATCCACTGCGAACTCCACCTCTCTTCCAAGGGGCATTAAAACTGTCTTGTTATGCTACTGTGACGTCGACTTCTCTTCCAAGGGGCATTAAAACCATCTGGTTAAACCACTCTGAACTCCACAGCTCTTCCAATTAGCACTGGTATTGGCTTTTTATTCGACTCTAACCTCCACCACTCTTACAAGGGGCATTGAAATTGTCTTTTTATTCCACTGCGACCTCCACCACTCTTCCAATGGGCATTAAAACCATATTGTTAAGCTACAGTGACCTCCACATCTCTTCCACGGGGCATTGATATTGTCTTTTTATCCCACTGTAACCTCCACCAATCTTCCAAGGGGCTCTGATATTGTTTCTTTATTCCACTGCGACCTCCACCACTCTTCCAAGGGGCATTACAACCGTCTTGTTAAGTTACTGTGACCTCCACGTCTCTTCCAAGGAGCGTTAAAACCATCTGTTTATTCCACTCTGAACTCCACAGCTCTTCCAAGGGGCATTATTATTGTCTTTTTAATTCCACTGTAACCTCCACCACTCTTCCAAGGGGCATTGATATTGTCTTTTTATTCCACTGCGACCTCCACCAGTCCTCCAAGAGGCATTAAAACCGCCTTGTTAAGCTACTGTGACCTCCACGTCTCTTCCACGGGGCAATGAAATTGTCTTTTTATTCCACTGTAACCTCGACCACTCGTCCAAGGGGCATTGATATTGTCTTTTTATTCCACTGCGATCTCCACCACTCTAACAAGGGGCATTAATAATGTCTTTTTATTCCACTGCGACCTCCCACACTCTTCCAAGGCTCATTGATATTGTCTTTTTAAACCACTGCGACCTCCACCACTCTTCCAATGGGCATTAAAACAGTCTTGTTAAGTTATTGTGACCTCCACATCTCTTCCATGGGGCATTGATATTGTCTTTTTGTTTAACTGTAAGCTCCACCACTGTTCCAAGTGGCATTGATATTGTCTTTTTATTCCACTGTTACCTCCTTCACTCTTCCAAGGGGCATTCATATTGTCTTTTTATTCCACTGCGACCTCCACCACTCTTCCAAGGGGCATTCATATTGTCATTTTAATCCACTGCGACCTCCACCACTTTTCCAAGGGGCATTAAAACCGTCTTGTTAAGCTGCTGTCACCTCCACGTTCCTTCGAAGGGACATTAAAACCATCAATTTAAACCACTCTGAACTCCACATCTCTTGCAAGGGGCCATGTCTCTTCCACAGGGCATTGATATTGTCTTTTTACTCCACTGGAACCTCCAACACTCTTCCAAGGTGCATTGATATTGTCTTTTTATTCCACTGAGACTTCAACCACTCCTTCAAGTAGCATTGACATTGTCTTTTTAATCCACTTCGACCTCCACCACTCTTCCAAGGGGCATTAAAACGGATTTGTTAATCTACTGTGACCTCCACGTGTCTTCCAAGTGGCATTAAAACCGTCAATTTAAACCACTCTCAACTCCAAAGCTCTTGGAAGTGGCTTTGATATTGTTTTTTATCCCACTGTAACCTCCAGCACTCTTACAAGGGGCATTGATATTGTCTTTTTATTCCACTGTGACTTTCACCTCTCTTCCAAGGGACATTAAAACCGTCTTGTAAAGCTACTGTGACATCCACATCTCTTTCACAGGGCATTGATATTGTCTTTTTATTCCACTCTAAACTCCACCACTCTTCCAAGGGGCATTGATATTGTCTTTTAATCCACTGCCACCTCCACCAATCTTCCAAGGGGCATTGATATTGTCTTTTTAATCCACTGCGACCTCCACCACTTTTCCAATGGGCATTAAAAACATCTTTATAAGCTACTTTGACCTCCAAGTCAATTCCACGGGGCATTAAAACCGTTATTTTAAACCACTCTGAACTCCACAGCTCTTGCAAGGGGCATTGATATTGTCTTTTTATTCCAATGTAACCTCCAGCACTCTACCAAGGGGTATTGATATTGTCTTTTTATTCCACTGCAACTTCCACCTCTCTTCCAAGGGGCATTAAACCGTCTTGTTAAGCTACTGTGACCTCCACGTCTCTTTCACGGGGCATTGATATTGTCTTTTTATTCCACTGTAACCTCCACCCCTCTTTCAAGGGGCATTGATATTGTCTTTTTATTCCACTGGGACCTTTACCACTCTTCCAAGTGGCATTGATATTGTCTTTTTAATCCACTGCGACCTCCACCACTCTTCCAAGGGGCATTAAGACCATATTGTTAAGCTACTGTGAACTCCACGTCTCTTCCAAGGTGCATTAAAACCGTCAATTTAAACCACTCTGAACTCCACAGCTCTTGCAAGAGGCATTGATATTGTCTTTTTATTCCACTGTAACCTACAGCACTCTTTCAAGGGGAATTGATATTTTCTTTTTATTCCACTACGACTTCCACCACTCTCCCAAGGTGCATTAAAAACATCTTGTTTAGCTACTGTAACGTCCATGTCTATTCCACGGGGCATTGATATTGTCTTTTTATTCCGCTGTATCCTCCACCACTCTTCCAAGGGGTATTGATATTGTCTTTTTATTCCCCTGTGACTTCCACCTCTCTTCTAAGGGGCATTGATATTGTCCTGTAAATCCACTGCGACCTCCTCCACTCTTCCAAGAGGCATTAAAACAGTCTTGTTAAGCTACTGTGACCTCCACATCTCTTCCAAGGGGCATTAAAACCGTCTGGTTAAACCACTCTGAACTCCACAGCTCTTCCAAGGGGCATTGATATTGTCTTTTTATTCCACTGTAACCTCCACCATTCTTCCAAGGGGTATTGATATTGTCTTCTTAACGCATTGTGACCTCCACCACTCTTCCAAAGGGCATTAAAACCATCTGGTTAAACTACTCTATACTCCATAGCTCTTTCAAGAGGCATTGATATTGTCTTTTTATTTCACTGTAACCTCCACCACTCTTTCAATGGGCATTGATAATATCTTTTTAATCCACTGTGACCTCCACCACTCTTCCAAGGGGCATTAAAACTGTCTTGTTAAGCTACTGTGACCTCCACGTGTCTTCCACGGGGCATTGATATTGACTTTTTAATCCACTGTGACCTCCACCACTTTTACAAGGGGCATTAAAACCATCTTGTTAATCTATTGTGACCTCCTCGTCTCTTCCAAGGGGCAATAAAACCATCTGGTTAAACCACAATGAACTCCACTGCTCTTCCAAGGGGCACTGGTATTGTCTTTTTATTCCACTCTAACCTCCACCACTCTTCCAAGGGGCATTGACATTGTCTTTTTATTCCACTGCGACCTCCATCATTCTTCCAAGGGGCATTGATATTGTCTTTTTATTCCACTCTAACCTCCACCACTCTTCCAAGGGGCATTGACATTGTCTTTTTACTCCACTGCGACCTCCACCATTCTTCCAAGGGGCATGAAAACTGTCTTGTTAAGCTACAGTGACCTCCACATCTCTTCCACGGGGCATTGATATTGTTTTTAAATTCCACTGTAACCTCCACCACTCTACCAAGGGGCATTGATATTGTAATTTTATTCCACTGCGACCTCCACCACTCTTCCAAAGGGCATTGATATTGTCTTTTTAATCCACTGCGACCTCCACCACTCTTCCAAAGGTCATTATAACCATCTTCTTAAGCTACTATGACCTCCACGTCTCTTCCAAGGGGCATTGATATTGTCTTTTTATTCCACTGCAACCTCCACCACTCTTCCAAGGGGCATTAAAACCGGATGGTTAAACCAATCTGAACTCCACAGCTCTTCCAATGGGCATTGATATTGTCTTTTTATTCCACTGTATCCTCCACCACTCTTCCAAGGGGCATTGACAGTGTCTTTTCAATCCACTGCGACCTCCAACACTCTACCAAGGGGCATTAAAACCGGATGGTTAAACCAATCTGAACTCCACAGCTCTTCCAATGGGCATTGATATTGTCTTTTTATTCCACTGTATCCTCCACCACTCTTCCAAGGGGCATTGACAGTGTCTTTTCAATCCACTGCGACCTCCAACACTCTTCCAAGGGGCATTAAAACCGTCTTGTTAACCTACTGTGACCTCCATGTCTCTTCCACAGGACATTGATATTGTCTTTTTACTCCATTGGAACCTCCAACACTCTTCCAAGGTGCATTGATATTGTATTTTTATTCCACTGAGACTTCAACCACTCCTTCAAGGAGCATTGACATCGTCTTTTTAATCCACTTCGACCTCCACCACTCTTCCAAGGGCCATTGATATTGTCTTTTTAAGCCACTGTGACCTCCACGTCCCTTCCAAGGGGCATTAAAACCATCAATTTAAACCACTCTGAACTCCACAGCTCTTCCAAGGAGCACTGGTATTGTCTTTTTATTCCACTCTAACCTCCACCACCCTTTCAAGGGGCATTGACATTGTCTATTTATTCCACTGCGACCTCCACCACTCTTCCAAGTGGCATTAAGACCATCTTGTTAAGCTACAGTGACCTCCACAACTCTTCCATGGGGCATTGATATTGTCTTTTTATTCCACTGTAACCTCCACGACTCTTGCAAGTGGCATTGATATTGTCTTTTTATTCCACTGCGACTTCCACCTCTCTTCTAAGGGGCATTGATATTGTCTTTTTAATCCACTGCGACCTCCACCACTCTTCCAAGGGGCATTAAAACAGTCTTGTTAAGCTACTCTGACCTCCACGTCTCATCCAAGGGGCATTAAAACCGTCTGGTTAAACCACTCTGAACTCCACAGCTCTTCCAAGGGGCATTGATATTGTCTATTTATTCTACTGTAACCTCCACCACTCTTCCAAGGGGCATTGATTTTGTCTTTTTATTCCACTGCGACCTCCACCACTCTGCCAATGGGCATTGTTATTGTCTTTTATTCCTCTGCAACCTCCACCACTCTTCCAAGGGGCATTAAAACCGTCTTGTTAAGCTACTGTGACCTCCACGTCCCTTCCACGGGGCATTGATATTGTCTATTTATTCGACTGCGACCTCCACGACTCTTCCAAGGGGCATTGATATTGTCTTTTTAATCCACAGCGAATTCCACCATTCTTCCAAGGGGCATTAAAACCATCTTGTTATGCTACTGTGACATCGACTTCTCTTCCAAGGGGCATTAAAACCATCTGGTTAAACCACTCTGAACTCCACAGCTCTTCCAAGGGGAATTTGTATTGTCTTTTTATTCCACTCTAACCTCCACCACTCTTCCAAGGGGCATTGACATTGTTTTTTTATTCCACTGCGACCTCCACAACTCTTCCAAGGGGCATTAAAACCATATTTTTAAGCTACAGTGACCTCCACATCTCTTCCACGGGGCATTGATATTGTCTTTTTATTCCACTGTAACCTCCACCAATCTTCCAAGGGGCATTGATATTGTTTTTTTATTCCACTGCGACCTCCACCACTCTTCCAAGGGGCATTAAAACCATCTTGTTTAGTTACTGTGACCTCCACGTCTCTACCAAGGAGCGTTAAAACCATCTGGTTATACCACTTGATCTCCACATCTCTTCCCAGGGACATTATTATTGGCTGTTTATTCCACTGTAAACTCCATCACTCTTCCAAGGGGCATTGATATTGTCTTTTTATTCCACTGCTACCTCCACCAGTCCTCCAAGAGGCATTAAAACCGTCTTGTTAAGCTACTGTGACCTCCACGTCTCTTCCACGTGGCATCGAAATTGTCTTTTTATTCCACTGTAACCTCCACCACTCGTCCAAGGGGCATTGATATTGTCTTTTTATTCCACTGCGACCTCCACCACTCTTCCAAGGGGCATTGATAATGTCTTTTTATTCCACTGCGACCTCCACCACTCTTCCAAGGCTCATTGATATTGTCTTTTTAACTACTGCGACCTCCACCACTCTTCCAAGGAGCATTAAAACTGTCTTGTTAAGCTATTGTGAGCTCCACATCTCTTCCACGGTGCATTGATATTGTCTTTTTATTTAACAATATCCTCCACCACTGTTCCAAGGGGCATTGATATTGTCTTTTTATTCCACTGTAACCTCCATCACTCTTGCAAGGGGCATTGATATTGTCTTTTTATTCAACTGTAACCTCCACAACTCTTCCAAGGGGCAATCCTATTGTCTTTTTAATCCACTGCGACCTCCACCACTCTTCCAAGGGGCATTAAAACCGTCTTGTTAAGCTACTGTCACCTCCACGCTGTTATGCACACGCCCGGACTGACTGGCATGTGCGGGAGAAGTAGTTCCACTGGACCATGAACCGGAGAGTGCCTGGAGGGGTGTGACTAAGTATCTGGCCGATCCGACCAAGGTGGCACGACGGCATACGACGCCAGTGCACCAGGGAGAAACCGGGCAGAGGGACCAGGTGCTACTCCAGGTCAAACTCCGGACACGGGGGTTGACCCACACAGGGATTACTGGAACTGGCAGGTTAGGCTGGCTCAGACTGGTGGATATAAGCGAACACGGCAGGTATGCAGACGGGTGGATACAAGCGAGTATGCAGGCAGGGAGGTACTGGCAGAAAGGACGGGCTGGAGCTCAGAGAGGACAAGGCCCAGTACAGACTGGGACACAGAAACAGAACCGCAGATGCGGTAGCCAAACACAGCAGAGAGGGAACGCCCGAAGCGGTGGGCAAGAGCAGAGCAGGACGGGACTGCCGGAGCAGCGAGCACAAGCAGAGCAGGACAGGACTGCCGGAGCAGCGAGCAGATGCAGAGCCGGACGGGGCTGCCGGAGCAGCGAGCAGAAGCAGAGCAGAAACCGCAGGAGCGGCAAGCAAGGCAAGAACAGAGTGGAAACCGCAAGAGCGGTAAACAAGGCAGGAGCAGAGCGGAAACCGCAGAGTGGCTAAGAAGGCCGCAGCAGAGCGGAAACCGCAGAGCGGCAAACAAGGCAGGAGCAGAGCGGAAACCGCAGAGCGGTAAACAAGGCAGGAGCAGAGCGGAAACCGCAGAGCGGAAAACAAGGCAGGAGCAGAGCGGAAACCGCAGAGCGGCAAACAAGGCAGGAGCAGAGCGGAAAACGCAGAGCAGCAAACAAGGCAGGAGCAGAGTGGAAACCGCAGGAGCGGCAAGCAAGGCAAGAGCAGAGCAGAAACCGCAAGAGCGGCAAGCTAAGCAGGAGCAGAGAGGAAACCGCAGAGCGCTAAACAAGGCAGGAGCAGAGCGGAAACCGCAGAGCGGCAAACAAGGCAGGAGCAGAGCGGGAACCGCAGAGCGGCAAACAAGGCAGGAGCAGAGCGGGAACCGCAGAGCGGCAAATGAGACAAGGCAAGGAGATAGGACTCTGTTCACAAAGAACAGACAGAGAAGGAAAGGCAGAACCAGAAGCACACAAAGTACTTACAAAGAAGTAGCGAGCGTACACTAAATTCACAACAGAGGTACAGAGACGACGAGAAGGAATTTAGGAGCAAGTTCAGACTCTGTAGAAAGGCGCAGAAAACAGACATAGAGGGAAAAGGGAGAAAAGGCTAAAGTAGAAACGAGGCACAGACAACTGGGAACAGAGGAACGGGAACAAATACAGCAAGGCTGGGACACAAACAGGACTCTGTTCAGACGGGAACAGATACCGCAAGGCACAGACAACTGGAAACAGAGGAACGGGAACAAATACAGCAAGGCTGGGACACAAACAGGACTCTGTTCAGACGGGAACAGATACCGCAAGGCACAGACAGGCAGATCTAGGAATACAGCCCCTAGAAGGCGAAAGAACAGGCTAGAAGCGTGTTCACAAGAACAGACCACAGTTCAGAAACAGAACTGGAGAACAGGCAGGAAAACAGGATAGGACCTGGCACGTCAGAGACAAAAAGCCAACTGACAGGACACAATGCTCAGGCGCCATCTTGAGGAAGAAGGTGGTATAAATACCCAAAGATGGACAGCAATAGGCTGAAGGTGCAACAGGGGCATGTCCGCAGCAGGTACAAGAAACAGGAAGTTCAGCGGGTGTCACCCTATGCAGCCAAAACAGACAAACAGACAGCAAGGAGGGAAGCCAGAGAGACATTCTGGACTGAAGATCAAGTGCGCGCTCTTGCACAGTGGGAGATGGACCACCATGCAAGGACGCCGCCAGGTATGTTACACACGTCCTTTCCAAGGGGCATTAAAACCCTCAATTTAAACCACTCTGAACTCCAGAGCTCTTGCAAGGGGCATTGCTATTGTCTTTTTATTCCAATGTAACCTCCTGCACTCTTCCAAGGGGCAATGATATTGTCTTTTTATTCCACTGCAACTTCCACCTTTCTTCCAAAGGGCATTAAAACCGTCTTGTTAAGCTACTGTGACCTCCACGTCTCTTTCACGGGGCATTGATATTGTCTTTTTATTCCACTGTAACCTCCACCACTCTTCCAAGGGGCATTGATATTGTCTTTTTATTCCACTGGGACCTTCACCAATCTTCCAAGTGGCATTGATATTGTCTTTTTAATACACTGCGACCTCCACCACTCTTCCAAGGGGCATTAAAACCACATTGTTAAGCTACTGTGACCTCCACGTCTCTTCCACGGTGTAGTAAAATAGTCAATTTAAACCGCTCTGAACTCCACAGCTCTTGCAAGAGACATTGATATTGTCTTTTTACGCACTATTTCAAGGGGCATTGATATTGTCTTTTTATTCCACTACGACTTCCACCACTCTCCCAAGGTGCATTAAAAACATCTTGTTTAGCTACTGTAACATCCATGTCTATTCCACGGGGCACTGATATTGTCTTTTTATTCCACGGTATCCTCCACCACTCTTCCAAGGGGCATTGACATTGTCTTTTTATTCCACTGCGACCTCCAGCATTCTTCCAAGGGGCATTAAAACTGTCTTGTTAAGCTACAGTAACCTCCACATCTCTTCCACTGGACATTGACGTTGTCTTTAAATTCCACTGTAACCTCCATCACTCTTCCAAAGGGCATTGATATTGTCTTTTTATTCCACTGCGACTTCCACTACTCTTCCAAGGGGCATTAAAACCGTCTTGTTAAGCTACTGTGACCTCAATGTCTCTTCCACAGGGCATTGATATTGCCTTTTTATTCCACTGGAAACTCCAACACTCTTCCAAGAGGCATTAATATTGTCTTTTTATTCCACTGAGACTTCAACCACTCCATCAAGGAGCATTGACATTGTCTTTTTAATCCACTTCGACCTCCACCACTCTTCCAAGGGGCATTAAAACAATCTTGTTAATCTACTGTGACCTCCACGTCTCTTCCAAGGGACATTAAAACCGTCAATTTAAACCACTCTCAACTCCACAGCTCGTGCAAGGGGCTTTGATATTGTTTTTTATTCCACTGTGACCTCCAGCACTCTTCCAAGGTGCATTGATATTGTCTTTTTATTCCACTGCGACTTTCACCTCTCTTCCATGGGACATTAAAACCGTCTTGTTAAGCTACTGTGACATCCACGTCTCTTTCACGGGGCATTGATATTGTCTTTTTATTCCACTGTAAACTCCACTACTCTTCCAAGGGGCATTGATATTGTCTTTTTATTCCACTGCCACCTCCACCACACTTCCAAGGGGCATTGATATTGTCTTTTTAATCAACTCCGACCTCCACCATTTTTCCAAGGGGCATTAAAAACGTATTTTTAAGCTACTGTGACCTCCACGTCACTTCCAATGGGCATTAAAACCGTCTGGTTTAACTACTATAAACTCCACTGCTCTTCCAAGGGGCATTGACATTGTCTTTTTAATCCACTGTTACCTCCACCACTCTTCCAAGGGGCATTGATATTGTTTTTTTATTCCACTGCAACCTCCACTACTCTTCCAAGGGGCATTGATATTGTCTTTTTATTCCACTGCGACCTCCACCACTCTTCTAAGGGGCATTGATATTGTCTTTTTAATCAACTGCGACCTCCACCACTCTTCCAAGGGCCATTAAAACCGTGTTGTTAAGCTACTTTGACCTCCACGTGAATTCCACTGGGCATTGATAGTGCCTTTTTATTCCACTGTATCCTTCACCACTCTTCCAAGGGGCATTGATATTGTCTTTTTAATCAACTGTGACCTTCACCACTCTTCCAAAGGGCATTAAAACCGTATTGTTAAGCTACTGTGACCTCCACGTCTCTTCCACTGGGCATTGATATTGTCTTTATTTTCCACTGTAACCTTCACCACTCTTCCTCGGGGCATTGATATTGTCTTTTTAATCCACTTCGACCTCCATCACTTTTCCATGTGGCATTAAAACCGTCTTATTAAGCTACTGTGACCTCCACTTATCTTCCAAGGGGCATTAAAGCCGTCAATTTAAACCACTTTGAACTCCACAGCTCTTGCAAGAGGCATTGATATTGTCTTTTTAATCCATTGTAATCTCCTGCACTCTTCCAAGGGGCATTGATATTGTCTTTTCATTCCACTGCGACTTCCACTACTCTTCCAAGGGGCATTAAAACCGTCTTGTTAAGCTCCTGTGACCTCCACGTCTCTTCCATGGGGCATTAAAAACGTCAATTTAAACCACTCTGAACTCCACAGCTCTTGCAAGAGGCATTGATATTGTCTTTTTATTCCACTGTCACCTCCACCACTCTTCCAAGGGGCATTGATTTTGTCTTTTTAATCCACTGCGACCTCCATCACTCTTCCAAGAAGCATTAAAACCATCCTGTTTAGCTACTGTGACCTCTACGTCTATTCCACAGTGCCTTAAAACCTTCTGGTTAAACCACTGTGAACTCCACAGCTCTTCCAAGGGGCATTGATATTGTTTTTTTATTCCACTGTAACCTCCACCACTCTTCCAAGGGGCATTGATATTGTCTTTTTATTTTACTGCGACCTCCACCACTCTGCCAGGGGGCATTAATATTGTCTTTTTATTCCACTGCGACCTCCACCACTCTTCCAAGGGTCATTGATATTGTCTTTTTATTCCACTGTTACCTCCACCACTCTTCCAAGGGGCATTGATATTGTCTTTTTATTCTACTGCGACCTCCACCTCTCTTCCAAGGGGCATTAAAACCATCTTGTTAAGCTACTGTGACCTCCAAGTCTCTTCCACGAGGCATTGATATTGTCTTTTTATTCCACTGCGACCTCCACATCTCTTCCAAGGGGAATTGATATTGTCTTTTTTTTCCACTGCGACCTCCACCACTCATCTAAGGGGCATTGTTATTGTCTTTTTATTCCACTGCGACCTCCACCACTCTGCCAAGGAGCATTAAAACCGTCTTGTTAAGCTACTGTGATGTCCACGTCTCTTCCACGGGGCATTGATATTGTCTTTTTATTCCACTGTAACCTCCACCACTCTTCCAAGAGGCATTGATATTGTCTTTTTATTCCACTGTAACCTCCACCACTCTTCCAAGGGGCATTGATATTGTGTTTTTATTCCACTGCGACCTCCACCACTCTTCCCAGGTTCAATGTTATTGTCTTTTAATCCACTGCGACCTCCACCACTCTTCCAAGGGGCATTATAACCATCTTGTTAAGCTACGGTGACCTCCACGTCTCTTCCAAGGGGCACTAAAACCGTTTGGTTAAACAACTCTGTACTCCACAGCTCTTCCAAGGGGCATTGATATTGTCTTTTTGTTTCACTGTAACTTCCACCACTCTTTCAAGGGGCATTGATATTGTATTTTTATTCCACTGTGACCTCCACCAATCTTCCAAGGGGCATTAAAACCGTCTTCTTAAGCTACTGTGACCTCCAAGTCTCTTCCATGGGGCATTAAAACCGTCTGATTAAACCGCTCTGAGCTCCACAGCTCTTTCAAGGGGCATTGACAATGTCTTTTTATTCCATTGTAACCTTCTGCACTCTTCCAAGTGCATTGATATTGTCTTTTTAATCAACTGCAACCTCCACCTCTCTTCCAAGGGGCATTAAAACCATCTTGTTAAGCTACTGTGACCTCCAAGTCTCTTCCACGAGGCATTGATATTGTCTTTTTATTCCACTGCGACCTCCACATCTCTTCCAAGGGGAATTGATATTGTCTTTTTTTTCCACTGCGACCTCCACCACTCATCTAAGGGGCATTGTTATTGTCTTTTTATTCCACTGCGACCTCCACCACTCTGCCAAGGAGCATTAAAACCGTCTTGTTAAGCTACTGTGATGTCCACGTCTCTTCCACGGGGCATTGATATTGTCTTTTTATTCCACTGTAACCTCCACCACTCTTCCAAGAGGCATTGATATTGTCTTTTTATTCCACTGTAACCTCCACCACTCTTCCAAGGGGCATTGATATTATGTTTTTATTCCACTGCGACCTCCACCACTCTTCCCAGGTTCAATGTTATTGTCTTTTAATCCACTGCGACCTCCACCACTCTTCCAAGGGGCATTATAACCATCTTGTTAAGCTACGGTGACCTCCACGTCTCTTTCAAGGGGCACTAAAACCGTTTGGTTAAACAACTCTGTACTCCACAGCTCTTCCAAGGGGCATTGATATTGTCTTTTTATTTCACTGTAACTTCCACCACTCTTTCAAGGGGCATTGATATTGTATTTTTATTCCACTGTGACCTCCACCAATCTTCCAAGGGGCATTAAAACCGTCTTCTTAAGCTACTGTGACCTCCAAGTCTCTTCCATGGGGCATTAAAACCGTCTGATTAAACCGCTCTGAGCTCCACAGCTCTTTCAAGGGGCATTGACAATGTCTTTTTATTCCATTGTAACCTTCTGCACTCTTCCAAGTGCATTGATATTGTCTTTTTAATCAACTGCAACCTCCACCTCTCTTCCAAGGGGCATTAAAACCGTCTTGTGAAGCTACTGTGACCTCCACGTCCCTTTCACGGGGCATTGATATTTTCTTTTTATTCCACTGCGACCTCCACCACTCTTCCAAGGGACATTAATATTGTCTTTTTATTCCACTGTGTTCTCCACGTCTCTTCCAAGGGGCATTGATATTGTCTTTTTATTTAATTGGAACCTCCACCACTCTTCCAAGGGGCATTGATATTGTCTTTTTCTTCCACTGTAATCTCCACCATTCTTCCAAGGGACATTGATATTGTCTTTTTATTCCACTGTAACCTCCACCACTCTTCCAAGTGGCATTGATATTGTCTTTTTATTCCACTGTAACCTCCACCACTCTTCCAAGGGGCATTGATATTGTCTTTTTTATCCACTGCGACCTCTACCACTCCTCCAAGGGGCTTTAAAACAGTCTTGATATGCTTCTGTGACCTCAACGTCTGTTCCAAGGGGCATTAAATACGCATGGTTAAACCACTCTGAACTCCACAGCTCTTCCAAGAGGCATTGATATTGTCTTTTTGTTCATCTGTAACCTCCACCACTCTTCCAAGTGGCATTGATATTGTCTTTTTTTTCCACTGCGACCTCCACCACTCTTCCAAGGGGATTTGATAGTCTTTTTAATCCACTGCGACCTCCACCACTCTTCCAAGGGATATTGATATTGTCTTTTTATTCCACTGCAACCTTCACCCTTCTTCCAAGGAACATTGATATTGTCTTTTTTTTCCACTGTAACCTCCACCACTCTTCTAAGGGGCATTGATATATTCTTTTTATTCCACTGCGACCTCCACCACTCTCCAAGGGGCATCGATAATGTCTTTTTAATCCACTGCGACCTCCACCACTCTTCCAAGGGGCATTAAAACCGTCTTGCTAAGCTACTGTGACCTCCACGTCTCTTCCAAGGGGAGTTAAAATCGTCAATTTAAATGACTCTGGACACCACAGCTCTTGCAAGAGGCATTGATGTTGTCTCTTTATTGCACTGTCACCTCCACCACTCTTCCAAGGGGCACTGATTTTGTCTTTTTAATCCACTGCGACCTCCATCTCTCTTCCAAGAAGCATTAAAACCATCTATTCCACGGTGCCTTAAAACCTTCTGGTTAAACCACTGTGAACTCCACAGCTCTTCTAAGGGGCATTGATATTGTCTTTTTATTCCACTGTAACCTCCACCACTCTTCCAAGGGGCATTGATATTGTCTTTTTATTTTACTGCGACCTCCACCACTCTACCAAGGGTCATTAATAATGTCTTTTTATTCCACTGCGACCTCCACCACTCTTCCAAGGGTCATTGATATTGTCTTTTTATTCCACTGTAACCACCACCACTCTTCCAATGGGCATTGATATTGTCTTTTTATTCCACTGCGACCTCCACCTCTCTTCCAAGGGACATTAAAACCATCTTGTTAAGCTACTGTGACCTCCAAGTCTCTTCCACGAAGTATTGATATTGTCTTTTTATTTCACTGCGACCTCCACATCTCTTCCAAATGGAATTGATATTGTCTTTTTATTCCACTGCGACCTCCACCACTCTTTGAAGGGGCATTGATATTGTCTTTTTAATCCACTGTGCCCTCCACCACTCTTCCAAGGGGCATTAAAACAGTTTTGATAAGCTACTGTGACCTCCACGTGAATTCCAAGGGGCATTAAAACCGTCTGGTTAAACAACTCTGAACTCCACAGCTCTTCCAAGAGGCATTGATATTGTCTTTTTATTCGACTGTAACCTCCACCACTCTTCCAAAGGGCATTAAAACCGTATTGTTAAGCTACTGTGACCTCCACGTCTCTTCCACTGGGCATTGATATTGCCTTTATTTTCCACTGTAACCTTCACCACTCTTCCTCGGGGCATTGATATTGTCTTTTTAATCCACTTCGAACTCCATCACTTTTCCATGTGGCATTAAAACCGTCTTATTAAGCTACTGTGACCTCCACTTATCTTCCAAGGGGCATTAAAGCCGTCAATTTAAACCACTTTGAACTCCAAAGCTCTTGCAAGAGGCATTGATATTGTCTTTTTAATCCATTGTAATCTCCTGCACTCTTCCAAGGGGCATTGATATTGTCTTTTCATTCCACTGCGACTTCCACCACTCTTCCAAGGGGCATTAAAACCGTCTTGTTAAGCTCCTGTGACCTCCACGTCTCTTCCATGGGGCATTAAAAACGTCAATTTAAACCACTCTGAACTCCACAGCTCTTGCAAGAGGCATTGATATTGTCTTTTTATTCCACTGTCACCTCCACCACTCTTCCAAGGGGCATTGATTTTGTCTTTTTAATCCACTGCGACCTTCATCACTCTTCCAAGAAGCATTAAAACCATCCTGTTTAGCTACTGTGACCTCTACGTCTATTCCACAGTGCCTTAAAACCTTCTGGTTAAACCACTGTGAACTCCACAGCTCTTCAAAGGGGCATTGATATTGTCTTTTTATTCCACTGTAACCTCCACCACTCTTCCAAGGGGCATTGATATTGTCTTTTTATTTTACTGCGACCTCCACCACTCTGCCAGGGGGCATTAATATTGTCTTTTTATTCCACTGCGACCTCCACCACTCTTCCAAGGGTCATTGATATTGTCTTTTTATTCCACTGTTACCTCCACCACTCTTCCAAGGGGCATTGATATTGTCTTTTTATTCTACTGCGACCTCCACCTCTCTTCCAAGGGGCATTAAAACCATCTTGTTAAGCTACTGTGACCTCCAAGTCTCTTCCACGAGGCATTGATATTGTCTTTTTATTCCACTGCGACCTCCACATCTCTTCCAAGGGGAATTGATATTGTCTTTTTTTTCCACTGCGACCTCCACCACTCTGCCAAGGAGCATTAAAACCGTCTTGTTAAGCTACTGTGATGTCCACGTCTCTTCCACGGGGCATTGATATTGTCTTTTTATTCCACTGTAACCTCCACCACTCTTCCAAGAGGCATTGATATTGTCTTTTTATTCCACTGTAACCTCCACCACTCTTCCAAGGGGCATTGATATTGTGTTTTTATTCCACTGCGACCTCCACCACTCTTCCCAGGTTCAATGTTATTGTCTTTTAATCCACTGCGACCTCCACCACTCTTCCAAGGGGCATTATAACCATCTTGTTAAGCTACGGTGACCTCCACGTCTCTTCCAAGGGGCACTAAAACCATTTGGTTAAACAACTCTGTACTCCACAGCTCTTCCAAGGGGCATTGATATTGTCTTTTTATTTCACTGTAACTTCCACCACTCTTTCAAGGGGCATTGATATTGTATTTTTATTCCACTGTGACCTCCACCAATCTTCCAAGGGGCATTAAAACCGTCTTCTTAAGCTACTGTGACCTCCAAGTCTCTTCCATGGGGCATTAAAACCGTCTGATTAAACCGCTCTGAGCTCCACAGCTCTTTCAAGGGGCATTGACAATGTCTTTTTATTCCATTGTAACCTTCTGCACTCTTCCAAGTGCATTGATATTGTCTTTTTAATCAACTGCAACCTCCACCTCTCTTCCAAGGGGCATTAAAACCGTCTTGTGAAGCTACTGTGACCTCCACGTCCCTTTCACGGGGCATTGATAATTTCTTTTTATTCCACTGCGACCTCCACCACTCTTCCAAGGGACATTAATATTGTCTTTTTATTCCACTGTGTTCTCCACGTCTCTTCCAAGGGGCATTGATATTGTCTTTTTATTTAATTGGAACCTCCACCACTCTTCCAAGGGGCATTGATATTGTCTTTTTCTTCCACTGTAATCTCCACCATTCTTCCAAGGGACATTGATATTGTCTTTTTATTCCACTGTAACCTCCACCACTCTTCCAAGGGGCATTGATATTGTCTTTTTATTCCACTGTAACCTCCACCACTCTTCCAAGGGGCATTGATATTGTCTTTTTTATCCACTGCGACCTCTACCACTCCTCCAAGGGGCTTTAAAACAGTCTTGATATGCTTCTGTGACCTCAACGTCTGTTCCAAGGGGCATTAAATACGCATGGTTAAACCACTCTGAACTCCACAGCTCTTCCAAGAGGCATTGATATTGTCTTTTTGTTCAACTGTAACCTCCACCACTCTTCCAAGTGGCATTGATATTGTCTTTTTTTTCCACTGCGACCTCCACCACTCTTCCAAGGGGATTTGATAGTCTTTTTAATCCACTGCGACCTCCACCACTCTTCCAAGGGGCATTAAAACTGTCTTGTTAAGCTACTGTGACCTCTACGTCCCTTCCACGGGGCATTGATATTGTCTTTTTATTCCAATGCGTCCTCCACCACTCTTCCAAGGGGCATTGATATTGTCTTTTTAATCCAGTGCGACCTCCACCACTCTTCCAAGGGATATTGATATTGTCTTTTTATTCCACTGCAACCTTCACCCTTCTTCCAAGGAACATTGATATTGTCTTTTTTTTCCACTGTAACATCCACCACTCTTCTAAGGGGCATTGATATATTCTTTTTATTCCACTGCGACCTCCACCACTCTCCAAGGGGCATCGATAATGTCTTTTTAATCCACTGCGACCTCCACCACTCTTCCAAGGGGCATTAAAACCGTCTTGCTAAGCTACTGTGACCTCCACGTCTCTTCCAAGGGGAGTTAAAATCGTCAATTTAAATCACTCTGGACACCACAGCTCTTGCAAGAGGCATTGATGTTGTCTCTTTATTGCACTGTCACCTCCACCACTCTTCCAAGGGGCACTGATTTTGTCTTTTTAATCCACTGCGACCTCCATCTCTCTTCCAAGAAGCATTAAAACCATCTATTCCACGGTGCCTTAAAACCTTCTGGTTAAACCACTGTGAACTCCACAGCTCTTCTAAGGGGCATTGATATTGTCTTTTTATTCCACTGTAACCTCCACCACTCTTCTAAGGGGCATTGATATTGTCTTTTTATTTTACTGCGACCTCCACCACTCTACCAAGGGGCATTAATAATGTCTTTTTATTCCACTGCGACCTCCACCACTCTTCCAAGGGTCATTGATATTGTCTTTTTATTCCACTGTAACCACCACCACTCTTCCAATGGGCATTGATATTGTCTTTTTATTCCACTGCGACCTCCACCTCTCTTCCAAGGGACATTAAAACCATCTTGTTAAGCTACTGTGACCTCCAAGTCTCTTCCACGAAGTATTGATATTGTCTTTTTATTTCACTGCGACCTCCACATCTCTTCCAAGTGGAATTGATATTGTCTTTTTATTCCACTGCGACCTCCACCACTCTTTGAAGGGGCATTGATATTGTCTTTTTAATCCACTGTGCCCTCCACCACTCTTCCAAGGGGCATTAAAACAGTTTTGATAAGCTACTGTGACCTCCACGTCTCTTCCAAGGGGCATTAAAACCGTCTGGTTAAACAACTCTGAACTCCACAGCTCTTCCAAGAGGCATTGATATTGTCTTTTTATTCGACTGTAACCTCCACCACTCTTCCAATGTGCATTAAAACCGTCTTGTTAAGCTACTGTGACCTCCACGTCTCTTCCAAGGGGCATTAAAACTGTCTGGTTAAACCATTCTGAACTCCACAGCTCTTCCAAGAGGCATCGATATTGTCTTTTTATTCCACTATAGCCTCCACCACTCTTCCAAGGGGCATTGATTTTGACTTTTTAATCCACTGCTACCTCCATCACTCTTCCAAGAAGCATTAATACCGTCTTGTTTGGCTACTGTGACCTCCACGTCTATTCCACAGTGCCTTAAAACCTTCTGGTTAAACCACTGTGAACTCCACAGCTCTTCCAAGGGGCTTTGATATTGTCTTTTTATTCCACTGTAACCTCCACCACTCTTCCAAGGGGCATTGATATTGTCTTTTTATTCTACTGTAACCTCCACCACTCTTCCAAGGGGCATTGATATTATCTTTTTATTCCACTGGGACCTTCACCACTCTTCCAAGTGGCATTGATATTGTCTTTTTAATCCACTGCGACCTCCACCACTCTTCCAAGAGGCATTAACACCGTATTTTTAAGCTACTGTGAACTCCACGTCTCTTCCAAGGTGCATTAAAACCGTCAATTTAAACCACTCTGAACTTCACAACTCTTGCAAGAGGCATTGATATTGTCTTTTTACTCCACTGTAACCTACAGCACTCTTCCAAGTGCATTGATATTGTCTTTTTAATCAACTGCAACCTCCACCTCTCTTCCAAGGGGCATTAAAACCGTCTTGTGAAGCTACTGTGACCTCCACGTCCCTTTCACGGGGCATTGATATTGTCTTTTTATTCCACTGCGACCTCCACCACTCTTCCAAGGGGCATTGATATTGTCTTTTTAATCCACTGCGACCTCCACCACTCTTCCAAAGGTCATTGATATTGTCTTTTTAATCCACTGTGACCTCCACGTCTCTTCCAAGGGACATTAAAACCGTCAATTTAAACCACTCTGAACTCCACAGCTCTTCCAAGGAGCACTGGTATTGTCTTTTTATTCCACTCTAACCTCCATCACTCTTCCAAGGGGCATTGACATTGTCTATTTATTCCACTGCGACCTCCACCACTCTTCCAAGGGGTATTAAGACCATCTTGTTAAGCTACAGTGACCTCCACAACTCTTCCATGGGGCATTGATATTGTCTTTTTTTTCCACTGTAACCTCCACCACTCTTCCAAGGGGCAGTGATATTGTCTTTCTAATCCGCTGCAACCTACACCACTCTTCCAAGGGGCATTAAAGCCGTCTTGTTAAGCTACTGTCACGTCCATGTCTATTCCACGGGGCATTGATATTGTCTTTTTTTCCACTATAACCTCCGCCACTCTTCCTAGTGGCATTGACATTGTCTTTTTATTCCACTGCGAATTCCACTTCTCTTCTAAGGGGCATTTATATTGTCTTTTTAATCTACTGCGACCTCCATGACTCTTCCAAGGGGCATTAAAACAGTCTTGTTAAGATACTGTGACCTCCACGTCTCATCCAAGGGGCATTAAAACCGTCTGGTTAAACCACTCTGAACTCCACCACTTTTCCAAGGGGCATTGATGTTGTCTTTTTATTCCACTGCCAACTCCACCACTCTTCCAAGGGGCATTGATATTGTCTTTTTAATCCACTTCGACCTCCACCACTTTTCCAAGGGGCATTAAAAACATCTTTTTAAGCTACTGTGACCTCCACGTCACTTCCAATGGGCATTAAAACCATCTGGTTTAACTACTCTAAACTCCACTGCTCTTCCAATGGGCATTGATATTGTCTTTTTAATCCACTGTTACCTCCACCACTCTTCCAAGGGGCATTGATATTGTTTTTTATTCCACTACGACCTCCACTACTCTTCCAAGGGGCATTGATATTTTCTTTTTATTCCACTGCGACCTGCACCACTCTTCCAAGGGCCATTAAAACCGTGTTGTTAAGCTACTGTGACCTCCACGTCTCTTCCACGGGGCATTGATATTGCCTTTTTATTCCACTGCAACCTCCACCTCTCTTCCAAGGGGCATTGATATTGTCTTTTTAATCAACTGTGACCTTCACCACTCTTCCAAGGGGCATTAAAACAGTCTTGTTAAGCTACTGTGACCTCGATGTCTCTTCCACGGGGCATTGATATTGTCTTTTTTTTCTACTGTAACCTCCACCACTCTTCCAAGGGGCATTGATATTGTCTTTTTATTCCACTGCGACATCCACCACTCTTCTTCGGGGCATTGATATTATCTTTTTAATCCACTGCAACCTCCACCACGTTTCCATGTGGTATTAAAACCGCCTTATTAAGCTACTGTGACCTCCACTTCTCTTCCAAGGGGCATTAAAGCCGTCTATTTAAACCACTCTGAACTCCACAGCTCTTGCAAGAGGCATTGATATTGTCTTTTTATTCCATTGTAATCTCCAGCACTCTTCCAAGGGGCATCGATATTGTCTTTTCATTCCACTTCGACTTCCACCACTTTAAAAAGGGGCATTAAGACCGTCTTGTTAAGCTGCTGTAACCTCCATGACTATTCCACGGGGCATTGATATTGTCTTTTTATTCCTGTGTAACTGTCACCACTTTTCTAAGGGGCAGTGATATTGTCTTTTTAAACCACTGCGACCTTCACCACTCTTCCAAGAGGCATTAAAACAGTCTTGATAAGCTACTGTGACCTCTACGTCTCAAACAAGTGGCAATAAAACCGTCTGGTTAAACCATTCAGTACTCCACAGTTCTTCCAAGGAGCATTGATATTGTCTTTTTATTCGACTGTATCCTCCACCACTCTTCCAAGGGGCATTGATATTGACTTTTTAATCCACTGCGACCTCCACGACACTTCCAAGTGGCATTGATATTGTCTTTTTAATCAACTGCGACCTCCACCTCTCTTCCAAGGTGCATTAAAACCACCTTGTTAAGCTACTGTGACCTCCACGTCCCTTCCACGTGGCATTGATATTGTCTTGTTAATCCACTGTGACCTCCACCACTCTTCTAAAGGTTATTGATATTGTCTTTTTAATCCACTGCGACCTCCACCACTCTTCCAAGGGCATTAAAATAGTCTTGTTAAGCTACTGTGACCTTCACGTCTCTTCCAAGTGGTATTAAAACCGTCTGGTTAAACCACTCTGAACTCTACAGCTCTTCCAAGGAGCATTGGTATTGTCTATTTATTCCACTCTAACCTCCACCACTCTTCCAAGGGGCATTGACATTGTCTTTTTATTCCACTGCGACCTCCACCACTCTTCCAAGAGGCATTAAGACCATCTTGTTAAGCTACAGTGACCTCCACAACTCTTCCACGGGGCATTGATATTGTCTTTTATTCCACTGTAACCTCCACCACTCTTCTAAAGGTTATTGATATTGTATTTTTAATCCACTGCGACCTCCACCACTCTTCCAAGGGCATTAAAATAGTCTTGTTAAGCTACTGTGACCTTCACGTCTCTTCCAAGGGGCATTAAAACCGTCTGGTTAAACCACTCTGAACTCCAAAGCTCTTCCAAGGGGCAATGATATTGTCTTTTTTTCCAATGTAACCTCCTAGACTCTGCCAAGGGGCATTGATTTTGTCTTTTTATTCCACTGCGACCTTAACCACTCTTCTAATGGGCATTGATATTGTTTTTTTAATCCACTGTGACCTCCACCACTCTTCCAAGGGGCATTAAAACCGTCTCGTTAAGCTACTGTCACGTCCATGTCTATTCCACGGGGCTTTGATATTGCCTTTTTATTCTACTGTAACTTCCACCACTCTTCCACGGGGCATTGATATTGTCTTTTATTCCACTGTAACCTCCACCACTCTTCTAAAGGTTATTGATATTGTATTTTTAATCCACTGCGACCTCCACCACTCTTCCAAGGGCATTAAAATAGTCTTGTTAAGCTACTGTGACCTTCACGTCTCTTCCAAGGGGCATTAAAACCGTCTGGTTAAACCACTCTGAACTCCAAAGCTCTTCCAAGGGGCAATGATATTGTCTTTTTTTCCACTGTAACCTCCTAGACTCTGCCAAGGGGCATTGATTTTGTCTTTTTATTCCACTGCGACCTTAACCACTCTTCTAATGGGCATTGATATTGTTTTTTTAATCCACTGTGACCTCCACCACTCTTCCAAGGGGCTTTAAAACCGTCTCGTTAAGCTACTGTCACGTCCATGTCTATTCCACGGGGCATTGATATTGTCTTTTTATTCTACTGTAACCTCCACCACTCTTCCAAGGGGCATTGATATTGTCTTTTTATTCCACTGCTACTTCAACCTCTCTTCTAAGGTGCATTGCTATTGTCTTTTTAATCAACTGCGACCTCCACCATTCTTCCAAGAGGCAATAAAACAGTCTTGTTAAGCTACTGTGACCTCCACATCTCTTCCAAGGGGCATTAAAACCGTCTGGTTAAACCACTCTGAACTCCTCAGCTCTTCCAGGGGGCATTGATATTGTCTTTTTATTCCACTGTAACCTCCACCATTCTTCCAAGGGGTATTGATATTGTCTTTTTAATGCACTGTTACCTCCACCACTCTTCCAAGGGGAATTAAAAACATCTGGTTAAACCACTCTGAACTCCATAACTCTTTCAAGAGGCATTGATATTGTCTTTTTATTTCACTGTAACCTCCACCACTATTCCAAGGGGTATTGATATTGTCTTTTTAATCCACTGTTACCTCCACCACTCTTCCAAGTGGCATTGATTTTGTTTTTTATTCCACTGCGACCTCCACTACTCTTCCAAGGGGCATTGATATTGTCTTTTTATTCCACTGCGATCTCCACCACTCTTCTAAGGGGCATTTATATTGTCTTTTTAATCAACTGCGACCTCCACCACTCTTCCAAGGGGCATTAAAACTGTCTTGTTAAGCTGCTGTAACCTCCATGTCTATTCCACGGGGCATTGATATTGTCTTTTTATTCCAATGTTACCTCCACCACTCTTCTAAGGGGCAGTGATATTGTCTTTTTAAACCACTGCGACCTCCACCACTCTTCCAAGAGGCATTAAAAACATCTTATTAAGCTACTATGACCTCCACGTCTCTTCCAAGGGGCATTAAAACCGTCTAGTTAAACCACTCTGAATTCCACAGCTCATCAAAGGGCATTGATATTGTCTTTTTATTCCACTATAACCTCCACCACTTTTCCTATGGGAATTGATATTGTCTTTTTATTATTATTATTATTATTTATTATTATAGCGCCATTTATTCCATGGCGCTTTACATGTAATAGGGATATAAATAACAAAAGCATTTACATAATCTTAACAAAACGAGTCAGCGACTGGTACAGGAGGAGCGAGGACCCTGCCCGCGAGGGCTCACATTCTAGAAGGCATGGGTGAGGATACATTAGGTGAGGGTAGAGCTGGTCGTGCAGCGGTGGTTACAGCAGGTTGTAGGCTTGTCGGAAGAGTTAGGTCTTCAGGTTTCTTTTGAAGGTTTCCAGGGTCGGCGAGAGTCTGATGTGTTGGGGTAGAGAGTTCCAGAGTAGGGGGGATGCACGGGAGAAATCTTGTATACGATTGTGGGAGGAGGAGATAAGAGGGGAGTAGAGAAGGAGATCTTGTGAGGATCGGAGGTTGCGTGCAGGTAAGTGCCGATAGACTAGGTCACAGATGTATGGGGGAGACAGGTTGTGGATGACTTTGTATGCCATGGTTAGAGTTTTGAACTGGATTCTCTGGGCAACGGGGAGCCAGTGAAGAGATTGACAGAGAGGAGAGGCCGGGGAATAGCGCGGGGACAGGTGAATTAGTCGAGCAGCAGAGTTTAGGATTGATTGGAGAGGTGCAAGAGTGTTGTAAGGGAGGCCACGGAGCAGGAGGTTGCAGTAGTCGAGGCGGTATATGATGAGGGCATGCACTAGTGTTTTTGCAGAGTCTTTGCTGAGGAATACACGGATCCGGGAGATGTTTTTGAGTTGGAGTCGGCAGGAAGTGGAAAGGGCTTGGATATGTGGCTTGAAGGAGAGATCAGAGTCCAGGGTTACTCCAAGGCAGCGAGCTTGTGGGACTGGGAAGCGTGAACAGCCATTGATGTTGATGGCTAGGTCAGATGGGGGATGTGAATGAGAGGGTGGAAAGATGATGAACTCTGTTTTATCCATGTTGAGTTTTAGAAATCAGTCAGAGAAGAAGGATGACATGGCGACCAGACATTGTGGGATTTTGGTTAGTAGGGAGGAGATATCGGGTCCAGAGAGGTAGATCTTTGTGTCGTCAGCATAGAGGTGATACTGAAAACCGTGAGACTCTATGAGCTTTCCCAGGCCAAAGGTGTAGATGGAGAAGAGCAGAGGTCCTAGAACTGAACCTTGGGGGACACCGACAGATAGGGGGCGAGATGAGGAGGTGGTGCGTGAGTGGGAGTCGCTGAATGTCCTGTCTGTTAAGTATGAGAAGATCCAAAATAGAGCCAAGTCCGTGATGCCAAGAGATGAGAGAATCTGGAGTCAGAGGGAATGGTCCACTGTGTCAAAGGCAGATGACAGGTCCAGAAGGAGATGGATGGAGTAGTATCACTTGGATTTGGCATTTAGTAGGTCGTTGGTGACTTTGGTCAGGGCAGTTTCAGTCGAGTGATGCAGTCGGAAGCCAGATTGCAGGCGGTCGAAGAGGGAGCAGGAGGAGAGGTGGGAGGACAGTTCAAGGTGGACATGTTGTTCTAGTAGTTTTGAGGCAAACTGGAGGAGTGATATGGAGCGGTAGCTAGTCAGAGAGTAAAGATCAAGGGAGTGCTTTTTGAGGATGGGTGTGATTGCGGCATGTTTGAAACATGAGGGGAAGACACCGGTTGTTAGTGACAGATTGAAGAGGTGGGTTAGGGTTGGGATGAAGGCTATGGTAAGGTTAGTGATGAGGTGGGATGGGATTGGGTCAAGTTCGCAGGTGGTGAGGTGTGACTTGGAGAGTAAAGAGGAGACTTGACCTTCTGTAATGGTGGAGAAGTGGGATTTGGAGGAGGAGGGTTGAATAGATATGAGGAGGGGTTGTGTGGACTTTAAGCAAAAGTTTTGTCTGATGGTGTCAATCTTCTGTTTGAAGAATGAGGCAAAGTCGTCGGCTGAGATGAGAGAAGAGGGAGGAGGTGCTGGGGGACGAAGGAGAGAGTTGAAAGTGTTAAATAGCTGTTTAGGGATGTGAGATAGGGAGGATATGAGAGATGAGAAGTAGGTTTGTTTTGCTGTAGTGAGTGCGGACTTGAAATTAGTGAGGGATTGCTTGAATGCGATGAAGTGCTCAATGGAGTGAGACCTTTTCATCTCCGCTCCGCAACCCTGGAGGCCCGGCGCAGTTCTTTAGTAAGTTTAGTGTGCCAGGGTTGCCTGTTGAATATGCGAGATGTGGTGTGTGTGAGAGGGGCGATCAAGTCTAGAGCTGCAGCTATTGTGGTGTTATATGAAGCAGCAGCAACATCTGCATCGTGTAAGGAATTTATGTCTGTAAGAGGGAGGAGGGATTCAGAGAGTGAGTGTAAGTCAAGGTGTTTGAGATTTCTGCGAGGGTATGCAAGTTTGTGGAGTGGGGATTGTTGCCACGGGGAGAAGAGAGACGAGAATGTAAGTAGACTGTGATCAGAGAGAGGGAGAGGGGAGATAGAGAGGTTAGATAGGGAACAGAGGTGGGTGAAGATGAGGTCCAGTGTGTGGCCATCTTTGTGGGTGGGTGTGGAAGACCATTGAGTGAGTCCGAAGGAGGAAGTGAGAGATAGGAACTTAGAGACAGACGAGTGGGAAGTGTTAATGGGGATGTTGACGTCACCCATTATGATAATGGGGATGTCAGTGGAGAGGAAGTGAAGCAGCCAGGTGGTGAAGTGGTCTAAGAAGGTGGTGGCTTGCCCTGGGGGTCGGTACACGACGGCCAGTTGGAGGTTGGAGGGGGAATAGATGCGCACACAGTGCACCTCAAAAGAGGGGAGTGTAACAGAGGGTGGCAGTGGGATTTGGGTGAAAGCGCAGTGTTCTGATAGGAGAAAACCTACGCCTCCGCCATGTTTACCGTTGGGGCGGGGGGTGTGGGAAAGGTGGAATCCGCCATATGAAAGTGCAGCTGGGGAGGCTGTGTCAGAGGGATTGAGCCAGGTTTCAGTGATGGCGATGAAGTTTGTTTGTAATGAAAAGATCGTGGATGAAGGAAAGTTTGTTGCAGACAGAGCGAGCGTTCCATAGAGCACCTGTTAGAGCAACTAAGGGAGTGGGGATAGGTTGGATGGGTATGAGGTTAGAAGGGTTGCGACAGTTTGTGGAAGGTCGTGGATAGGAGGAAGAAGTAACTGTGGGGATATGGCGAGGAGGACCAGGATTTGGAGAGATATCTCCAGCAGTGAGGAGGAGCAGAGAAAGTGTTAGCAGGTGGGAGCAAGAGAGAGCATGAGGTGGCTGTCTGTGTTTGGAGATCCAGGATTGAATGTTTAGGAATAATTTGGAGGAGGAGGTGAGATGAATGGAGAGAATGGAGGGAGAGATGAAGAGTTTCTTATTAGGTGTAGAGATTTGAGGGGTTAATAGAAAGTGGAGGACTATAGAGGAAAAAGGGAGAGCTAACAGAAACATAGTTAAAAGAGAGTAAGTGGTCAAAGTGTTGGTTACCTGACTCCTGCCCTGACTAACTGCCTCTGAAATAACTGCCACTTATCTCCGAAGCAACTTTGCACAAGAAGACTCGTGCACACCCCAGCACAAGTGCACCCCTTACAGAGCTTCTAAATATATAGGGCACATTAAACTATCAGGTGAAGGGCATTGTGGGAGCTGCATATGGCTAAATTAGCAGCTGGTCGTCTCACCAGGAGATGGCTGGGTGATCAAACACAGAGCTAGGACTCTAGTCTCTGCAGTTTAGCACCTCTAAAAATCAGATAAGATCTATAGTGGGGAAGGGACAGACATATGTGGGTATTGAATGGAGTGGGACAGATAACGCAGAGAAGTTATGCAGAGCATGAACCAGTGAGGTGAATCAGCAACGCAGAGCATTAGATTACAGCAGACACAGCAAGCAGAGAAGTTATGCAGAGCATGTACCAGTGAGGTGAATCAGCAAAGCAGAGCATTAGATTACAGTAGACACAGCAAGCAGAGAAGTTATGCTGAGCATGTACCAGTGAGGTGAATCAGCAAAGGAGAGCATTAGATTACAGTAGACACAGCAAGCAGAGAAGTTATGCAGAGCATGTACCAATGAGGTTATTCCACGGCGACCTCCACCACTGTTCTAAGGGGCATTAAAACCGTCTTGTTAAGCTACTGTGACCTCCACGTCTCTTCAACAGGGCATTGTTATTGTCTTTTTATTCCACTGAGACCTCCACCACTCTGACAAGGGGCATTAAAACCGTCTTGTTAAGCTTCTGTGATGTCCACGTCTCTTCCACGGGGGATTGATATTGTCTTTTTATTCCACTGTAACCTCCACCACTCATCCAAAAGGCATTGATATTGTCTTTTTATTCCACTGTAACCTCCACCACTCTTTCAAGGGGCATTGATATTGTCTTTTTATTCTATTGCGACCTCCACCAATGTTCCAAGGGGCATTTAAACCGTCTTGTTAAGCTACTGTGACCTCCAAGTCTCTTCCAAGGGGCATTAAAACCGTCTGGTTAAACCGCTCTGAGCTCCACAGCTCTTCCAAGGGGCATTGACAATGTCTTTTTATTCCATTGTAATCTTCTGCGCTCTTCCAAGTGCATTGATATTGTCTTTTTATTCCTCTGCGACGTCCACGACTCTTCCAAGGGGCATTAAAACCGTCTTGTTAAGCTACTGTGACCTCCAAGTTTCTTACACAGGGCATTGATATTGTCTTTTTATTCCACTGTAATCTCCACCACTCTTCCAAGGGGCATTGATATTGTCTTTTTATTTTACTGCGACCTCCACCACTCTTCCAAGGGGCATTAATATTGTATTTTTATTCCACTATGACCTCCATGTCTCTTCCAAGGGGCAATGATATTGTCTTTTTATTTAATTGGTACCTCCACCACTCTTCCAAGGGGCATTGATATTGTCTTTTTATTCCACTGTAACCTCCACCACTCTTCCAAGGGGCATTGATATTGTCTTTTTATTCCACTGCGACCTCCACCACTCTTCCCAGGTTCAATGTTATTGTCTTTTAATCCACTGCGACCTCCACCACTCTTCCAAGGGGCATTATAACCATCTTGTTAAGCTACGGTGACCTCCACGTCTCTTCCAAGGGGCACTAAAACCATTTGGTTAAACAACTCTGTACTCCACAGCTCTTCCAAGGGGCATTGATATTGTCTTTTTATTTCACTGTAACTTCCACCACTCTTTCAAGGGGCATTGATATTGTATTTTTATTCCACTGTGACCTCCACCAATCTTCCAAGGGGCATTAAAACCGTCTTCTTAAGCTACTGTGACCTCCAAGTCTCTTCCATGGGGCATTAAAACCGTCTGATTAAACCGCTCTGAGCTCCACAGCTCTTTCAAGGGGCATTGACAATGTCTTTTTATTCCATTGTAACCTTCTGCACTCTTCCAAGTGCATTGATATTGTCTTTTTAATCAACTGCAACCTCCACCTCTCTTCCAAGGGGCATTAAAACCGTCTTGTGAAGCTACTGTGACCTCCACGTCCCTTTCACGGGGCATTGATAATTTCTTTTTATTCCACTGCGACCTCCACCACTCTTCCAAGGGACATTAATATTGTCTTTTTATTCCACTGTGTTCTCCACGTCTCTTCCAAGGGGCATTGATATTGTCTTTTTATTTAATTGGAACCTCCACCACTCTTCCAAGGGGCATTGATATTGTCTTTTTCTTCCACTGTAATCTCCACCATTCTTCCAAGGGACATTGATATTGTCTTTTTATTCCACTGTAACCTCCACCACTCTTCCAAGGGGCATTGATATTGTCTTTTTATTCCACTGTAACCTCCACCACTCTTCCAAGGGGCATTGATATTGTCTTTTTTATCCACTGCGACCTCTACCACTCCTCCAAGGGGCTTTAAAACAGTCTTGATATGCTTCTGTGACCTCAACGTCTGTTCCAAGGGGCATTAAATACGCATGGTTAAACCACTCTGAACTCCACAGCTCTTCCAAGAGGCATTGATATTGTCTTTTTGTTCAACTGTAACCTCCACCACTCTTCCAAGTGGCATTGATATTGTCTTTTTTTTCCACTGCGACCTCCACCACTCTTCCAAGGGGATTTGATAGTCTTTTTAATCCACTGCGACCTCCACCACTCTTCCAAGGGGCATTAAAACTGTCTTGTTAAGCTACTGTGACCTCTACGTCCCTTCCACGGGGCATTGATATTGTCTTTTTATTCCAATGCGTCCTCCACCACTCTTCCAAGGGGCATTGATATTGTCTTTTTAATCCAGTGCGACCTCCACCACTCTTCCAAGGGATATTGATATTGTCTTTTTATTCCACTGCAACCTTCACCCTTCTTCCAAGGAACATTGATATTGTCTTTTTTTTCCACTGTAACATCCACCACTCTTCTAAGGGGCATTGATATATTCTTTTTATTCCACTGCGACCTCCACCACTCTCCAAGGGGCATCGATAATGTCTTTTTAATCCACTGCGACCTCCACCACTCTTCCAAGGGGCATTAAAACCGTCTTGCTAAGCTACTGTGACCTCCACGTCTCTTCCAAGGGGAGTTAAAATCGTCAATTTAAATCACTCTGGACACCACAGCTCTTGCAAGAGGCATTGATGTTGTCTCTTTATTGCACTGTCACCTCCACCACTCTTCCAAGGGGCACTGATTTTGTCTTTTTAATCCACTGCGACCTCCATCTCTCTTCCAAGAAGCATTAAAACCATCTATTCCACGGTGCCTTAAAACCTTCTGGTTAAACCACTGTGAACTCCACAGCTCTTCTAAGGGGCATTGATATTGTCTTTTTATTCCACTGTAACCTCCACCACTCTTCTAAGGGGCATTGATATTGTCTTTTTATTTTACTGCGACCTCCACCACTCTACCAAGGGGCATTAATAATGTCTTTTTATTCCACTGCGACCTCCACCACTCTTCCAAGGGTCATTGATATTGTCTTTTTATTCCACTGTAACCACCACCACTCTTCCAATGGGCATTGATATTGTCTTTTTATTCCACTGCGACCTCCACCTCTCTTCCAAGGGACATTAAAACCATCTTGTTAAGCTACTGTGACCTCCAAGTCTCTTCCACGAAGTATTGATATTGTCTTTTTATTTCACTGCGACCTCCACATCTCTTCCAAGTGGAATTGATATTGTCTTTTTATTCCACTGCGACCTCCACCACTCTTTGAAGGGGCATTGATATTGTCTTTTTAATCCACTGTGCCCTCCACCACTCTTCCAAGGGGCATTAAAACAGTTTTGATAAGCTACTGTGACCTCCACGTCTCTTCCAAGGGGCATTAAAACCGTCTGGTTAAACAACTCTGAACTCCACAGCTCTTCCAAGAGGCATTGATATTGTCTTTTTATTCGACTGTAACCTCCACCACTCTTCCAATGTGCATTAAAACCGTCTTGTTAAGCTACTGTGACCTCCACGTCTCTTCCAAGGGGCATTAAAACTGTCTGGTTAAACCATTCTGAACTCCACAGCTCTTCCAAGAGGCATCGATATTGTCTTTTTATTCCACTATAGCCTCCACCACTCTTCCAAGGGGCATTGATTTTGACTTTTTAATCCACTGCTACCTCCATCACTCTTCCAAGAAGCATTAATACCGTCTTGTTTGGCTACTGTGACCTCCACGTCTATTCCACAGTGCCTTAAAACCTTCTGGTTAAACCACTGTGAACTCCACAGCTCTTCCAAGGGGCTTTGATATTGTCTTTTTATTCCACTGTAACCTCCACCACTCTTCCAAGGGGCATTGATATTGTCTTTTTATTCTACTGTAACCTCCACCACTCTTCCAAGGGGCATTGATATTATCTTTTTATTCCACTGGGACCTTCACCACTCTTCCAAGTGGCATTGATATTGTCTTTTTAATCCACTGCGACCTCCACCACTCTTCCAAGAGGCATTAACACCGTATTTTTAAGCTACTGTGAACTCCACGTCTCTTCCAAGGTGCATTAAAACCGTCAATTTAAACCACTCTGAACTTCACAACTCTTGCAAGAGGCATTGATATTGTCTTTTTACTCCACTGTAACCTACAGCACTCTTCCAAGTGCATTGATATTGTCTTTTTAATCAACTGCAACCTCCACCTCTCTTCCAAGGGGCATTAAAACCGTCTTGTGAAGCTACTGTGACCTCCACGTCCCTTTCACGGGGCATTGATATTGTCTTTTTATTCCACTGCGACCTCCACCACTCTTCCAAGGGGCATTGATATTGTCTTTTTAATCCACTGCGACCTCCACCACTCTTCCAAAGGTCATTGATATTGTCTTTTTAATCCACTGTGACCTCCACGTCTCTTCCAAGGGACATTAAAACCGTCAATTTAAACCACTCTGAACTCCACAGCTCTTCCAAGGAGCACTGGTATTGTCTTTTTATTCCACTCTAACCTCCATCACTCTTCCAAGGGGCATTGACATTGTCTATTTATTCCACTGCGACCTCCACCACTCTTCCAAGGGGTATTAAGACCATCTTGTTAAGCTACAGTGACCTCCACAACTCTTCCATGGGGCATTGATATTGTCTTTTTTTTCCACTGTAACCTCCACCACTCTTCCAAGGGGCAGTGATATTGTCTTTCTAATCCGCTGCAACCTACACCACTCTTCCAAGGGGCATTAAAGCCGTCTTGTTAAGCTACTGTCACGTCCATGTCTATTCCACGGGGCATTGATATTGTCTTTTTTTCCACTATAACCTCCGCCACTCTTCCTAGTGGCATTGACATTGTCTTTTTATTCCACTGCGAATTCCACTTCTCTTCTAAGGGGCATTTATATTGTCTTTTTAATCTACTGCGACCTCCATGACTCTTCCAAGGGGCATTAAAACAGTCTTGTTAAGATACTGTGACCTCCACGTCTCATCCAAGGGGCATTAAAACCGTCTGGTTAAACCACTCTGAACTCCACCACTTTTCCAAGGGGCATTGATGTTGTCTTTTTATTCCACTGCCAACTCCACCACTCTTCCAAGGGGCATTGATATTGTCTTTTTAATCCACTTCGACCTCCACCACTTTTCCAAGGGGCATTAAAAACATCTTTTTAAGCTACTGTGACCTCCACGTCACTTCCAATGGGCATTAAAACCATCTGGTTTAACTACTCTAAACTCCACTGCTCTTCCAATGGGCATTGATATTGTCTTTTTAATCCACTGTTACCTCCACCACTCTTCCAAGGGGCATTGATATTGTTTTTTATTCCACTACGACCTCCACTACTCTTCCAAGGGGCATTGATATTTTCTTTTTATTCCACTGCGACCTGCACCACTCTTCCAAGGGCCATTAAAACCGTGTTGTTAAGCTACTGTGACCTCCACGTCTCTTCCACGGGGCATTGATATTGCCTTTTTATTCCACTGCAACCTCCACCTCTCTTCCAAGGGGCATTGATATTGTCTTTTTAATCAACTGTGACCTTCACCACTCTTCCAAGGGGCATTAAAACAGTCTTGTTAAGCTACTGTGACCTCGATGTCTCTTCCACGGGGCATTGATATTGTCTTTTTTTTCTACTGTAACCTCCACCACTCTTCCAAGGGGCATTGATATTGTCTTTTTATTCCACTGCGACATCCACCACTCTTCTTCGGGGCATTGATATTATCTTTTTAATCCACTGCAACCTCCACCACGTTTCCATGTGGTATTAAAACCGCCTTATTAAGCTACTGTGACCTCCACTTCTCTTCCAAGGGGCATTAAAGCCGTCTATTTAAACCACTCTGAACTCCACAGCTCTTGCAAGAGGCATTGATATTGTCTTTTTATTCCATTGTAATCTCCAGCACTCTTCCAAGGGGCATCGATATTGTCTTTTCATTCCACTTCGACTTCCACCACTTTAAAAAGGGGCATTAAGACCGTCTTGTTAAGCTGCTGTAACCTCCATGACTATTCCACGGGGCATTGATATTGTCTTTTTATTCCTGTGTAACTGTCACCACTTTTCTAAGGGGCAGTGATATTGTCTTTTTAAACCACTGCGACCTTCACCACTCTTCCAAGAGGCATTAAAACAGTCTTGATAAGCTACTGTGACCTCTACGTCTCAAACAAGTGGCAATAAAACCGTCTGGTTAAACCATTCAGTACTCCACAGTTCTTCCAAGGAGCATTGATATTGTCTTTTTATTCGACTGTATCCTCCACCACTCTTCCAAGGGGCATTGATATTGACTTTTTAATCCACTGCGACCTCCACGACACTTCCAAGTGGCATTGATATTGTCTTTTTAATCAACTGCGACCTCCACCTCTCTTCCAAGGTGCATTAAAACCACCTTGTTAAGCTACTGTGACCTCCACGTCCCTTCCACGTGGCATTGATATTGTCTTGTTAATCCACTGTGACCTCCACCACTCTTCTAAAGGTTATTGATATTGTCTTTTTAATCCACTGCGACCTCCACCACTCTTCCAAGGGCATTAAAATAGTCTTGTTAAGCTACTGTGACCTTCACGTCTCTTCCAAGTGGTATTAAAACCGTCTGGTTAAACCACTCTGAACTCTACAGCTCTTCCAAGGAGCATTGGTATTGTCTATTTATTCCACTCTAACCTCCACCACTCTTCCAAGGGGCATTGACATTGTCTTTTTATTCCACTGCGACCTCCACCACTCTTCCAAGAGGCATTAAGACCATCTTGTTAAGCTACAGTGACCTCCACAACTCTTCCACGGGGCATTGATATTGTCTTTTATTCCACTGTAACCTCCACCACTCTTCTAAAGGTTATTGATATTGTATTTTTAATCCACTGCGACCTCCACCACTCTTCCAAGGGCATTAAAATAGTCTTGTTAAGCTACTGTGACCTTCACGTCTCTTCCAAGGGGCATTAAAACCGTCTGGTTAAACCACTCTGAACTCCAAAGCTCTTCCAAGGGGCAATGATATTGTCTTTTTTTCCAATGTAACCTCCTAGACTCTGCCAAGGGGCATTGATTTTGTCTTTTTATTCCACTGCGACCTTAACCACTCTTCTAATGGGCATTGATATTGTTTTTTTAATCCACTGTGACCTCCACCACTCTTCCAAGGGGCATTAAAACCGTCTCGTTAAGCTACTGTCACGTCCATGTCTATTCCACGGGGCTTTGATATTGCCTTTTTATTCTACTGTAACTTCCACCACTCTTCCACGGGGCATTGATATTGTCTTTTATTCCACTGTAACCTCCACCACTCTTCTAAAGGTTATTGATATTGTATTTTTAATCCACTGCGACCTCCACCACTCTTCCAAGGGCATTAAAATAGTCTTGTTAAGCTACTGTGACCTTCACGTCTCTTCCAAGGGGCATTAAAACCGTCTGGTTAAACCACTCTGAACTCCAAAGCTCTTCCAAGGGGCAATGATATTGTCTTTTTTTCCACTGTAACCTCCTAGACTCTGCCAAGGGGCATTGATTTTGTCTTTTTATTCCACTGCGACCTTAACCACTCTTCTAATGGGCATTGATATTGTTTTTTTAATCCACTGTGACCTCCACCACTCTTCCAAGGGGCTTTAAAACCGTCTCGTTAAGCTACTGTCACGTCCATGTCTATTCCACGGGGCATTGATATTGTCTTTTTATTCTACTGTAACCTCCACCACTCTTCCAAGGGGCATTGATATTGTCTTTTTATTCCACTGCTACTTCAACCTCTCTTCTAAGGTGCATTGCTATTGTCTTTTTAATCAACTGCGACCTCCACCATTCTTCCAAGAGGCAATAAAACAGTCTTGTTAAGCTACTGTGACCTCCACATCTCTTCCAAGGGGCATTAAAACCGTCTGGTTAAACCACTCTGAACTCCTCAGCTCTTCCAGGGGGCATTGATATTGTCTTTTTATTCCACTGTAACCTCCACCATTCTTCCAAGGGGTATTGATATTGTCTTTTTAATGCACTGTTACCTCCACCACTCTTCCAAGGGGAATTAAAAACATCTGGTTAAACCACTCTGAACTCCATAACTCTTTCAAGAGGCATTGATATTGTCTTTTTATTTCACTGTAACCTCCACCACTATTCCAAGGGGTATTGATATTGTCTTTTTAATCCACTGTTACCTCCACCACTCTTCCAAGTGGCATTGATTTTGTTTTTTATTCCACTGCGACCTCCACTACTCTTCCAAGGGGCATTGATATTGTCTTTTTATTCCACTGCGATCTCCACCACTCTTCTAAGGGGCATTTATATTGTCTTTTTAATCAACTGCGACCTCCACCACTCTTCCAAGGGGCATTAAAACTGTCTTGTTAAGCTGCTGTAACCTCCATGTCTATTCCACGGGGCATTGATATTGTCTTTTTATTCCAATGTAACCTCCACCACTCTTCTAAGGGGCAGTGATATTGTCTTTTTAAACCACTGCGACCTCCACCACTCTTCCAAGAGGCATTAAAAACATCTTATTAAGCTACTATGACCTCCACGTCTCTTCCAAGGGGCATTAAAACCGTCTAGTTAAACCACTCTGAATTCCACAGCTCATCAAAGGGCATTGATATTGTCTTTTTATTCCACTATAACCTCCACCACTTTTCCTATGGGAATTGATATTGTCTTTTTATTATTATTATTATTATTTATTATTATAGCGCCATTTATTCCATGGCGCTTTACATGTAATAGGGATATAAATAACAAAAGCATTTACATAATCTTAACAAAACGAGTCAGCGACTGGTACAGGAGGAGCGAGGACCCTGCCCGCGAGGGCTCACATTCTAGAAGGCATGGGTGAGGATACATTAGGTGAGGGTAGAGCTGGTCGTGCAGCGGTGGTTACAGCAGGTTGTAGGCTTGTCGGAAGAGTTAGGTCTTCAGGTTTCTTTTGAAGGTTTCCAGGGTCGGCGAGAGTCTGATGTGTTGGGGTAGAGAGTTCCAGAGTAGGGGGGATGCACGGGAGAAATCTTGTATACGATTGTGGGAGGAGGAGATAAGAGGGGAGTAGAGAAGGAGATCTTGTGAGGATCGGAGGTTGCGTGCAGGTAAGTGCCGATAGACTAGGTCACAGATGTATGGGGGAGACAGGTTGTGGATGACTTTGTATGCCATGGTTAGAGTTTTGAACTGGATTCTCTGGGCAACGGGGAGCCAGTGAAGAGATTGACAGAGAGGAGAGGCCGGGGAATAGCGCGGGGACAGGTGAATTAGTCGAGCAGCAGAGTTTAGGATTGATTGGAGAGGTGCAAGAGTGTTGTAAGGGAGGCCACGGAGCAGGAGGTTGCAGTAGTCGAGGCGGTATATGATGAGGGCATGCACTAGTGTTTTTGCAGAGTCTTTGCTGAGGAATACACGGATCCGGGAGATGTTTTTGAGTTGGAGTCGGCAGGAAGTGGAAAGGGCTTGGATATGTGGCTTGAAGGAGAGATCAGAGTCCAGGGTTACTCCAAGGCAGCGAGCTTGTGGGACTGGGAAGCGTGAACAGCCATTGATGTTGATGGCTAGGTCAGATGGGGGATGTGAATGAGAGGGTGGAAAGATGATGAACTCTGTTTTATCCATGTTGAGTTTTAGAAATCAGTCAGAGAAGAAGGATGACATGGCGACCAGACATTGTGGGATTTTGGTTAGTAGGGAGGAGATATCGGGTCCAGAGAGGTAGATCTTTGTGTCGTCAGCATAGAGGTGATACTGAAAACCGTGAGACTCTATGAGCTTTCCCAGGCCAAAGGTGTAGATGGAGAAGAGCAGAGGTCCTAGAACTGAACCTTGGGGGACACCGACAGATAGGGGGCGAGATGAGGAGGTGGTGCGTGAGTGGGAGTCGCTGAATGTCCTGTCTGTTAAGTATGAGAAGATCCAAAATAGAGCCAAGTCCGTGATGCCAAGAGATGAGAGAATCTGGAGTCAGAGGGAATGGTCCACTGTGTCAAAGGCAGATGACAGGTCCAGAAGGAGATGGATGGAGTAGTATCACTTGGATTTGGCATTTAGTAGGTCGTTGGTGACTTTGGTCAGGGCAGTTTCAGTCGAGTGATGCAGTCGGAAGCCAGATTGCAGGCGGTCGAAGAGGGAGCAGGAGGAGAGGTGGGAGGACAGTTCAAGGTGGACATGTTGTTCTAGTAGTTTTGAGGCAAACTGGAGGAGTGATATGGAGCGGTAGCTAGTCAGAGAGTAAAGATCAAGGGAGTGCTTTTTGAGGATGGGTGTGATTGCGGCATGTTTGAAACATGAGGGGAAGACACCGGTTGTTAGTGACAGATTGAAGAGGTGGGTTAGGGTTGGGATGAAGGCTATGGTAAGGTTAGTGATGAGGTGGGATGGGATTGGGTCAAGTTCGCAGGTGGTGAGGTGTGACTTGGAGAGTAAAGAGGAGACTTGACCTTCTGTAATGGTGGAGAAGTGGGATTTGGAGGAGGAGGGTTGAATAGATATGAGGAGGGGTTGTGTGGACTTTAAGCAAAAGTTTTGTCTGATGGTGTCAATCTTCTGTTTGAAGAATGAGGCAAAGTCGTCGGCTGAGATGAGAGAAGAGGGAGGAGGTGCTGGGGGACGAAGGAGAGAGTTGAAAGTGTTAAATAGCTGTTTAGGGATGTGAGATAGGGAGGATATGAGAGATGAGAAGTAGGTTTGTTTTGCTGTAGTGAGTGCGGACTTGAAATTAGTGAGGGATTGCTTGAATGCGATGAAGTGCTCAATGGAGTGAGACCTTTTCATCTCCGCTCCGCAACCCTGGAGGCCCGGCGCAGTTCTTTAGTAAGTTTAGTGTGCCAGGGTTGCCTGTTGAATATGCGAGATGTGGTGTGTGTGAGAGGGGCGATCAAGTCTAGAGCTGCAGCTATTGTGGTGTTATATGAAGCAGCAGCAACATCTGCATCGTGTAAGGAATTTATGTCTGTAAGAGGGAGGAGGGATTCAGAGAGTGAGTGTAAGTCAAGGTGTTTGAGATTTCTGCGAGGGTATGCAAGTTTGTGGAGTGGGGATTGTTGCCACGGGGAGAAGAGAGACGAGAATGTAAGTAGACTGTGATCAGAGAGAGGGAGAGGGGAGATAGAGAGGTTAGATAGGGAACAGAGGTGGGTGAAGATGAGGTCCAGTGTGTGGCCATCTTTGTGGGTGGGTGTGGAAGACCATTGAGTGAGTCCGAAGGAGGAAGTGAGAGATAGGAACTTAGAGACAGACGAGTGGGAAGTGTTAATGGGGATGTTGACGTCACCCATTATGATAATGGGGATGTCAGTGGAGAGGAAGTGAAGCAGCCAGGTGGTGAAGTGGTCTAAGAAGGTGGTGGCTTGCCCTGGGGGTCGGTACACGACGGCCAGTTGGAGGTTGGAGGGGGAATAGATGCGCACACAGTGCACCTCAAAAGAGGGGAGTGTAACAGAGGGTGGCAGTGGGATTTGGGTGAAAGCGCAGTGTTCTGATAGGAGAAAACCTACGCCTCCGCCATGTTTACCGTTGGGGCGGGGGGTGTGGGAAAGGTGGAATCCGCCATATGAAAGTGCAGCTGGGGAGGCTGTGTCAGAGGGATTGAGCCAGGTTTCAGTGATGGCGATGAAGTTTGTTTGTAATGAAAAGATCGTGGATGAAGGAAAGTTTGTTGCAGACAGAGCGAGCGTTCCATAGAGCACCTGTTAGAGCAACTAAGGGAGTGGGGATAGGTTGGATGGGTATGAGGTTAGAAGGGTTGCGACAGTTTGTGGAAGGTCGTGGATAGGAGGAAGAAGTAACTGTGGGGATATGGCGAGGAGGACCAGGATTTGGAGAGATATCTCCAGCAGTGAGGAGGAGCAGAGAAAGTGTTAGCAGGTGGGAGCAAGAGAGAGCATGAGGTGGCTGTCTGTGTTTGGAGATCCAGGATTGAATGTTTAGGAATAATTTGGAGGAGGAGGTGAGATGAATGGAGAGAATGGAGGGAGAGATGAAGAGTTTCTTATTAGGTGTAGAGATTTGAGGGGTTAATAGAAAGTGGAGGACTATAGAGGAAAAAGGGAGAGCTAACAGAAACATAGTTAAAAGAGAGTAAGTGGTCAAAGTGTTGGTTACCTGACTCCTGCCCTGACTAACTGCCTCTGAAATAACTGCCACTTATCTCCGAAGCAACTTTGCACAAGAAGACTCGTGCACACCCCAGCACAAGTGCACCCCTTACAGAGCTTCTAAATATATAGGGCACATTAAACTATCAGGTGAAGGGCATTGTGGGAGCTGCATATGGCTAAATTAGCAGCTGGTCGTCTCACCAGGAGATGGCTGGGTGATCAAACACAGAGCTAGGACTCTAGTCTCTGCAGTTTAGCACCTCTAAAAATCAGATAAGATCTATAGTGGGGAAGGGACAGACATATGTGGGTATTGAATGGAGTGGGACAGATAACGCAGAGAAGTTATGCAGAGCATGAACCAGTGAGGTGAATCAGCAAAGCAGAGCATTAGATTACAGCAGACACAGCAAGCAGAGAAGTTATGCAGAGCATGTACCAGTGAGGTGAATCAGCAAAGCAGAGCATTAGATTACAGTAGACACAGCATGCAGAGAAGTTATGCTGAGCATGTACCAGTGAGGTGAATCAGCAAAGGAGAGCATTAGATTACAGTAGACACAGCAAGCAGAGAAGTTATGCAGAGCATGTACCAATGAGGTTATTCCACGGCGACCTCCACCACTGTTCTAAGGGGCATTAAAACCGTCTTGTTAAGCTACTGTGACCTCCACGTCTCTTCAACAGGGCATTGTTATTGTCTTTTTATTCCACTGAGACCTCCACCACTCTGACAAGGGGCATTAAAACCGTCTTGTTAAGCTTCTGTGATGTCCACGTCTCTTCCACGGGGGATTGATATTGTCTTTTTATTCCACTGTAACCTCCACCACTCATCCAAAAGGCATTGATATTGTCTTTTTATTCCACTGTAACCTCCACCACTCTTTCAAGGGGCATTGATATTGTCTTTTTATTCTATTGCGACCTCCACCAATGTTCCAAGGGGCATTTAAACCGTCTTGTTAAGCTACTGTGACCTCCAAGTCTCTTCCAAGGGGCATTAAAACCGTCTGGTTAAACCGCTCTGAGCTCCACAGCTCTTCCAAGGGGCATTGACAATGTCTTTTTATTCCATTGTAATCTTCTGCGCTCTTCCAAGTGCATTGATATTGTCTTTTTATTCCTCTGCGACGTCCACGACTCTTCCAAGGGGCATTAAAACCGTCTTGTTAAGCTACTGTGACCTCCAAGTTTCTTACACAGGGCATTGATATTGTCTTTTTATTCCACTGTAATCTCCACCACTCTTCCAAGGGGCATTGATATTGTCTTTTTATTTTACTGCGACCTCCACCACTCTTCCAAGGGGCATTAATATTGTATTTTTATTCCACTATGACCTCCATGTCTCTTCCAAGGGGCAATGATATTGTCTTTTTATTTAATTGGTACCTCCACCACTCTTCCAAGGGGCATTGATATTGTCTTTTTATTCCACTGTAACCTCCACCACTCTTCCAAGGGGCATTGATATTGTCTTTTTATTTTACTGCAACCTCCACCACTCTTCCAAGGGGCATTAATATTGTCTTTTTATTATACTATGACCTCCATGTCTCTTCCAAGGGGCAATGATATTGTCTTTTTATTTAATTGGTACCTCCACCACTCTTCCAAGGGGCATTGATATTGTCTTTTTATTCCACTGTAACCTCCACCACTCTTCCAAGGGGCATTAATATTGTTTTTTATTCCACTATGACCTCCATCTCTCTTCCAAGAAGTATTAAAATCGTCTTGTTTAGCTAATGTGACCTCCACGTCTATTCCACAGTGTCTTAAAACCTTCTGGTTAAACCACTGTGAACTCCACAGCTCTTCCAATGGGCATTACAACAGTCTAGATAAGCTACTGTGACCTCCACGTCTCTTCCAAGGGGCAATAAACGGTCTGGTTAAACCACTCTGTACTCCACAGCTCTTCCAAGAGGCATCGATATTGTCTTTTTATTCGACTGTAACCTCCACCACTATTCCAAGGGGCTTTGATATTGTCTTTTTATCCACTGCGACCTCCACCACTCTTCCAATGGGCATTAAAACCCTCTTGTTATGCTACTGTGACCTCCACGTCCCTTCCACGGGGCATTGATATTGCCTTTTTATTCAATTGCGACCTCCACCACTCATCCAAGGGGCATTAAAACCGTCTTGTTAAGCTACTGTGACCTCCAAGTCTCTTCCAAGGGGCATTAAAAATGTCTGGTTAAACCGCTCTGAGCTCCACAGCTCTTCCAAGGGGCATTGACAATGTCTTTTTTTTCCATTGTAACCTTCTGCACTCTTCCAAGTGCATTGATATTGTCTTTTTATTCCTCTGCGACGTCCACGACTCTTCCAAGGGGCATTAAAACCGTCTTGTTAAGCTACTGTGACCTCCAAGTTTCTTACACAGGGCATTGATATTGTCTTTTTATTCCACTGTAACCTCCACCACTCTTCCAAGGGGCATTGATATTGTCTTTTTATTCCACTGTAACCTCCGCCAATCTTCCAAGGGGCATTGATATTGTCTTTTCATTCCACTGCGACCTCCACCACTCTCTTAAGGGGCATTGATATTGTCTTTTAAATCCACAACGATCTCCACCACTCTTCCACGGGCCATTAAAACCGTCTTGTTAAGCTACTGTCACCTTCACGTCCCTTCCAAGGGGCATTAAAACCATCAATTTAAACCTCTCTGAGCTCCACAGCTCTTGCAAGGGGCATTGATATTGTCTTTTTATTCCACTCTAACCTCCATCACTCTTCCAAGGGGCATTAATATTGTCTTTTTATTCCACTGTGACCTCCACATCTCTTCCAAGGGGCATTGAAATTGTCTTTTTATTTAATTGGAACCTCCACCACTCTTCCAAGAGGCATTGATATTGTCTTTTTATTCCACTGTCACATCCACCATTCTTCCAAGGGACATTGATATTGTCTTTTTATTCTACTGTAACCTCCACCACTCTTCCAAGGGGCATTGATATTGTCTTTTTAATCCACTGCGACCTCTACCACTCCTCCAAGGGGCTTTAAAACAGTCTTGATAAGATTCTGTGACCTCCACGTCTCTTCCAAGGGGCATTAAAACTGAATGGTTAAACCACTCTGAACTCCACAGCTCTTCCAAGAGGCATTGATATTGTCTTTTTATTCAACTGTAACCTCCACCACTCTTCCAAGGGGCATTGATATTGTCTTTTTTTTCCACTGCGACCTCCACCACTCTTCCAATGTGATTTGATAGTCTTTTTAATCCACTGCGACCTCCACCACTCTTCCAAGGGGCATTAAAACCGTCTTCTTAAGCTACTGTGACCTCCACGTCCATTCCACCTGGCATTGATATTGTCTTTTTATTTCACTGCGACCTCCACCACTCTTCCAAGGGGCATTGATAGTGTATTTTTAATCCACTGCGACCTCCACCACTCTTCAAAGGGACATTGATATTGTCTTTTTATTCCACTGCGACCTTCACCCCTCTTCCAAGGAACATTGATATTGTCTTTTTTTTCCACTGTAACCTCCACCACTCTTCTAAGGGGCATTGATATTTTCTTTTTATTTCACTGTGACCTTCATCACTCTTCCAAGGGACATCGATAATGTATTTTTAATCCACTGCGACCTCCACCACTCTTCCAAGGGGCATTGATATTGTCTTTTTAATCCACTCTTACCTCCACGTCTCTACCAAGGGGCATTAAAACCGTCATTTTAAACCACTCTCAACTCCACAGCTCTTGGAAGGGGCTTTGATATTGTTTTTTATTCCACTGTAACCTCCAGCACTCTAACAAGGGGCATTGATATTGTCTTTTTATTCCACTGCGACTTTCACCTCTCTTCCAAGGGACATTAAAACCCTCTTGTTAAGCTACTGTGACATCCACGTCCCTTTCACCGGGCATTGATATTGTCTTTTTATTCCACTGCCACCTCCACCACTCTTCCAAGGGGCATTGGTATTGTCTTTTTAATCCACTGCGACCTCACCACTTTTCCAAGGGGCATTAAAAACGTCTTTTTAAGCTACTGTGACCTCCACGTCACTTCCAAAGGGCATTAAAACCGTCTGGTTTAACTACTCTGAACTCCACAGCTCTTCCAAGGGGCATTGATATTGTCTTTTTAATCTGCTCTTACCTCCACTACTCTTCCAAGGGGCATTGATATGGTCTTTTTATTCCACTGCGACCTCCACCACTCTTCTAAGGGGCATTTATATTGTCTTTTTAATCAAATGCGACCTCCACCATTCTTCCAAGGGCCATTAAAACCGTGTTGTTAAGCTACTTTGACCTCCACGTCAATTCCTCGTGGCATTAATACCGTCAATTTAATCCACTCTGAACTCCATAGCTCTTGCAAGGCGCATTGATATTGTCTTTTTATTCCAATGTAACCTCCAGCACTCTTCCAAGAGGCATTGATATTGTCTTTTTATTCCACTGCAACTTCCACCTCTCTTCCAAGGGACATTAAAATCGTCTTGTTAAGCTGCTGTGACCTCCACGTCTCTTTCACGAGGCATTGATATTGTCTTTTTATTCCACTGTAACCTCCACCACTCTTCTAAGGGGCATTGATATTGTCTTTTTATTCCACTGGGACCTTCACCACTCTTGAGGTGGCATTGATATTGTCTTTTTAATCCACTGCGACCTCCACCACTCTTCCAAGGGGCATTAAAACCGTATTGTTAAGCTACTGTGAACTCCACGTCTCTTCCAAGGTGCATTAAAACCGTCAATTTAAACCACACTGAACTCCACAGCTCTTGCAAGAGGCATTGAAATTGTCTTTTTATTCCACTGTTACCTACAGCACTCTTTCAAGGGGCATTGATATAGTATTTTTATTCCACTACGACTTCCACCACTCTCTCAAGGTGCTTTGAAAGCATCTTTTTTAGCTACTGTAACGTCCATGTCTATTCCACGGGGCATTGATATTGTCTTTTTATTCCACTGTATCCTCCACCACTCTTCCAAGGGGTATTGTTATTGTTTTTTTATTCCACTGCGACTTCCACCTCTCTTCTAAGGGGCATTGATATTGTCTTTTTAATCCACTGCGACCTCCACCACTCTTCCAAGGGGCATTAAAACTGTCTTGTTAAGCTACTGTGACCTCCACATCTCTTCCAAGGGGCATTAAAACCGGCTGGTTAAACCACTCTGAACTCCACAGCTCTTCCAAGGGGCATTGATATTGTCTTTTTATTCCACTGTAACCTCCACCATTCTTCCAAGGGGTATTGATATTGTCTTTTTAATGCACTGCGACCTCCACCACTCTTCCAAGGGGCATTAAAACCAAATGGTTAAACCACTATGAACTCCATAGCTCTTTCAAGAGGCATTGATATTGTATTTTTAGTCCACTGCGAACTCCACCCCTCTCCAAGGGGCATTAAAACCGTCTTGTTAAGCTACTGTGACCTCCACGTGTCTTCGAAGGAGCATTGATATTGTCTTTTTATTCATCTGTAACCTCCACCAATCTTCCAAGGGGCATTGATATTGTTTTTTTACTCCACTGCGACCTCCACCACTCTTCCAAGGGGCATTAATATTGTCTTTTTAATCCACTGCGACCTCCACCACTCTACCAGGGGGCAATAAAACCATCTTGATAAGTTACTGTGACCACCACATCTCTTTCAAGGGGAGTTAAAACCATCTGGTTATTCCACTCTGAACTCTACAACTCTTCTAAAGGGCATTATTATTGTCTTTTTATTCCACTGTAACCTCCACCACTCTTCCAAGGGGCATTGATATTGTCTTTTTATTCCACTGCGACCTTCACCAGTCCTCCAAGGGGCATTAAAACCAACTTGTTTAGCTACTGTGAACTCCACGTCTCTTCCACGGGGCATTGGGATTGTCTTTTAATTCCACTGTAACATCCACCACTCGTCCAAGGGGCATTAAAACCGTATTGTTAAGCTACTTTGACCTCCACGTCAATTTCACGGGGCATTAAAACCGTCAATTTAAACCACTCTGAACTCCACAGTTCTTGCAAGGGGCATTGATATTGTCTTTTTATTCCACTGTAACCTCCACCACTGTTCCAAGGGGCATTGATATTGTCCTTTTAATCCACTGCGAGCACGACCACTCTACCAAGGGGCATTGATATTGTCTCTTTAATCCACTGTGACCTCCACGACTCTTCCAAGGGGCATTAAAACAGTCTTGTTAAGCTACTGTGACCTCCAGGTCTCTTCCAAGGGGCATTAAAACCGTCCGGTTAAACCACTCTGAACTCCACAGCTCTTCCGAGGGGCATTGAAATTGTCTTTTTATTCCACTGTAACATCCACCACTCTTCCAAGGGGCATTGATTTTGTCTTTTTATTCCACTGTGACCTACACCACTCTTCCAAGGGGCATTGATTTTGTCTTTTTATTCCACTGTGACCTACACCACTCTTCCAAGGGGCATTGATATTGTCTTTTTATTCCACTGTAACCCCCACCACTCTTCCGAGGGGCATTGATATTGTCTTTTTATTTCACTGCGACTTCAACCTCTCTTTTAAGGGGCATTGATATTGTCTTTTTAATTCACTGCGACCTCCACGACTCTTCCAAGGGGCATTAAAACAGTCTTGTTAAGCTACTGTGAACTCCATGTCTCTTCCAAGGGGCATTAAAACCGTCTGGTTAAACCACTCTGAACTCAACAACTCTTCCGAGGGGCATTGATATTGACTTTTTATTCCCCTGCGACCTATACCACTCTTCCAAGTGGCATTGATATTGTCTTTTTAATCAACTGCGACCTCCACCTCTCTTCCAAGGGGCATTAAAACCATCTTGTTAAGCTACTGTGACCTCCATGTCTCTTCCACGGGGCATTGATATTGTCTTTTTTTTCCACTGTATCCTCCACCACTCTTCTAAGGGGCATTGATATTGTCTTTTTATTCCACTGCGAACTCCACCGTTCTTCCTCTTGGCATTGATATTGTCTTTTTAATCCACTGCGACCTCCACCACTTTTTCATGTGGCATTAAAACCGTCTTATTAAGCTACTGTGACCTCCACTTCTCTTCCAAGGGGCATTAAAGCCGTCAATTTAAAACACTCTGAACTCCACAGCTCTTGCAAGAGGCATTGATATTGTTTTTTTATTCCATTGTAATCTCCAGCTCTCTTCCAAGGGGCATTGATATTGTCTTTTCATTCCATTGCGACTTCCACCTCTCTCCCAAGGGACATTAAAACCGTCTTGTTAAGCTGCTGTAACCTCCATGTCTATTCCACCGGGCATTGATATTGTCTTTTTATTCCAATGTGACCGTCACCACTCTTCTAAGGGGCAGTGATATTGTCTTTTTAAACCACTGCGACCTTCACCACTCTTCCAAGGGGCATTAAAACAGTCTTGATAAGCTACTGTGACCTCTACGTCTCTTACAAGAGGCAATAAAACCGTCTGGTTAAACCATTCTGTACTCCACAGTTCTTCCAAGGAGCATTGATATTGTCTTTTTATTCGACTGTAACCTCCACCACTCTTCCAAGGGGCATTGATATTGACTTTTTATTCCACTGTGACCTACACCACTCTTCCAAGTGGCATTGATATTGTCTTTTTAATCAACTGCGACCTCCATCTCTCTTCTAAGGGGCATTAAAACCGTCTTGTTAAGCTACTGTGACCTCCACGTCCCTTCCATTGTTCATTGATATTGTCCTTTTAATCCACTGCGACTACGACCACTCTACCAAGGGGCATTGATATTGTCTCTTTAATCCACTGTGACCTCCACGACTCTTCCAAGGGGCATTAAAACAGTCTTGTTAAGCTACTGTGATCTCCAAGTCTCTTCCAAGGGGCATTAAAACCGTCCGGTTAAACCACTCTGAACTCCACAGCTCTTCCGAGGGGCATTGATATTGTCTTCTTATTCCACTGTAACATCCACCACTCTTCTAAGGGGCATTGATTTTGTCTTTTTATTCCACTGTGACCTACACCACTCTTCCAAGGGGCATTGATATTGTCTTTTTATCCCACTGTAACCCCCCCCACTCTTCCGAGGGATATTGATATTGTCTTTTTATTTCACTGTGACTTCAACCTCTCTTCTAAGGGCATTGATATTGTCTTTTTAATTCACTGCGACCTCCACGACTCTTCCAAGGGGCATTAAAACAGTCTTGTTAAGCTACTGTGAACTCCATATCTCTTCCAAGGGGCATTAAAACCGTCTGGTTAAACCACTCTGAACTCCACAGCTCTTCCGAGGGGCATTGATATTGTCTTTTTATTCCACTGTAACATCCACCACTCTTCCAAGGGGCATTGATTTTGTCTTTTTATTCCACTGTGACCTACACCACTCTTCCAAGGGGCATTGATATTGTCTTTTTAATCCACTGCGACCTCCACCACTCTTCCAAGGGGCATTAAAACCGTCTTGTTAAGCTACTGTGACATCGAAGTCTCTTCCAAGTGGCATTAAAACCATCTATTTAAACCACTCTGAACTCCACAGCTCTTCCAAGGGGCATTTGTATTGTCTTTTTATTCCACTCTAACCTCCACCACTCTTCCAAGGGGCATTGACATTGTCTTTTTATTCCACTGCAACCTCCACCACTCTTCCAAACGGCATTAAGACCATCTTGTTAAGCTACAATGACCTCCACAACTCTTCCACGGGGCATTGATATTGTCTTTTATTCCACTGTAACCTCCACCACTCTTCCAAGGGGCATTGATATTGTCTTTAAATTCCACTGCGACCTCCACCACTCTTACAAAGTGCATTGATATTGTCTTTTTAATCCACTGCGACCTCCACCACTCTTTCAAGGGCATTAAAACAGTCTTGTTAAGCTACTGTGACCTCCACGTCTCTTCCAAGGGGCATTAAAACTGTCTGGTTAAACCACTGTGAACTCCTCAGCTCTTCCAAGGGCCATTGATATTGTCTTTTTTTTCCACTGTAACCTCCAAAACTCTTCCAAGGGTCATTGATTTTGTCTTTTTATTTCACTGCGACCTTAACCACTCTTCCAATGGGCATTGATATTGTCTTTTTAATCCACTGCGACCTCCACCACTCTTCCAAGGGGCATTAAAGCCGTCTTGTTAAGCTACTGTCACGTCCATGTCTATTCCACGGGGAATTGATATTGTCTTTTTATTCCACTGTAACCTCCACCTCTCTTCAAAGGGGCATTGATATTGTCTTTTTATTCCACTGCGACTTCAACCTCTCTTCTAAGGGGCATTGATATTGTTTTATCAATCCACTGCGACCTCCACCACTCTTCCAAGGGGCATTAAAACAGTCTTGTTAAGCTACTGTGACCTCCACGTCTCTTCCAAGGGGCATTAAAACCGTCTGGTTAAACCACTCTGAACTCCACACCTCTTCCGAGGGGCATTGATATTGTCTTTTTATTCCACTCTAACCTCCACCACTCTTCCAAGGGGCATTGACATTGTCTTTTTATTCCACTGCGACCTCCACCACTCTTCCAAACGGCATTAAGACCATCTTGTTAAGCTACAGTGACCTCCACAACTCTTCCACGGGGCATTGATATTGTCTTTTATTCCACTGTAACCTCCACCACTCTTCCAAGGGGCATTGATATTGTCTTTAAATTCCACTGCGACCTCCACCACTTTTACAAAGGGCATTAATATTGTCTTTTTAATCAACTGCGACCTTCACCACTCTTTCAAGAACATTAAAACAGTCTTGTTAAGCTACTGTGACCTCCTCGTCTCTTCCAAGTGGCATTAAAACTGTCTGGTTAAACCACTCTGAACTCCTCAGATCTTCCAAGGGGCATTGATGTTGTCTTTTTTTTCCACTGTAACCTCCAAAACTCTTCCAAGGACCATTGATTTTGTATTTTTATTCCGCTGCGACCTTAACCACTCTTCCAATGGGCATTGATATTGTCTTTTTAATCCACTGCGACCTCCATCACTCTTCCAAGGGTCATTAAAACAGTCTTGTTAAGCTACTGTGACCTCCATGTCTCTTCCAAGGGGCATTAAAAACGTCTGGATAAACCACTCTGAACTCCACAGCTCTTCCAAGGGGCATTTGTACTGTCTTTTTATTCCACTCTAACCTCCACCACTCTTCCAAGGGGCATTGACATTGTATTTTTATTCTACAGCGACCTCCACCACTCTTCCAAAGGGCATTGATATTGTCATTTTAATCCACTGCGACCTCCTCCACTCTTCCAAGGGCATTAAAACAGTCTTGTTAAGCTACTGTGACCTCAACGTCTCTTCCAAGGGGCATTAAAACCGTCTGGTTAAACCACTCTGAACTCCACAGCTCTTCCAAGGCACATTGATATTGTCTTTTTATTCCACTGTAACCTCCAAAACTCTTCCAAGGGGCATTGATATTGTCTTTTTAATCCACTGCGAACTCCATCACTTTTCCAAGGGGCATTAAAACCGTCTTGTTAAGCTACTTTCACGTCCATGTCTATTCCACGAGGCATTGATATTGTCTTTTAATTCCATTGTAACCTCCACCACTCTTCCAAGGGGCATTGATATTGTCTTTTTATTCCACTGTGACTTCAACCTCTCTTCTAAGGGGCATTGATATTGTCTTTTTAATCATCTGCGACCTTCACCACTCTTCCAAGGGGCATTAAAACAGTCTTGTTAAACTACTGTGACTTCCACGTCTCTTCCAAGGGGCATTAAAACCGTCTGGTTAAGCCACTCTGAACTCCACAGCTCTTCCGAGGGTATTGATATTGTCTTTTTATTAAACTGTAACCACCACCACTCTTACAAGGGGCATTGATTTTGTCTTTTTATTCCACTGTCACCTCCACCACTCTTCCAAGGGGCATTGATATTGTCTTTATAATCCACTGCGACCTCCACCACTCTTCCAAGGGGCATTAAAACTGTCTTGTTAAGCTACTGTGACGTCGAAGTCTCTTCCAAGGTGCATTAAAACCATCTGGTTAAACCACTCTGAACTCCACAGCTCTTCCAAGGGGCATTTGTATTGTCTTTTTATTCCACTCTAACCTCCACTGCTCTTCTAAGGGGCATTGACATTGTCTTTTTATTCCACTGCGACCTCCACCACACTTCCAAGGGGCATTGATATTGTATTTTTAGTCCACTGCGAACTCCACCCCTCTCCAAGGGGCATTAAAACTGTCTTGTTAAGCTACTGTGCCCTCCACGTGTCTTCGAAGGGGCATTGATATTGTCTTTTTATTCATCTGTAACCTCCACCAATCTTCCAAGGGGCATTGATATTGTTTTTTTACTCCACTGCAAACCTCCACCACTCTTCCAAGAGGCATTAATATTGTCTTTTTAATCCACTGCGACCTCCACCCCTCTACCAGGCGGCAATAAAACCGTCTTGATAAGTTACTGTGACCACCACGTTTCTTCCAAGGGGCGTTAAAACCATCTGGTTATTCCACTCTGAACTACACAGCTCTTCTAAGGGGCATTATTATTGTCTTTTTATTCCACTGTAACCTACACCACTCTTCCAAGGGGCATTGATAATGTCTTTTTATTCCACTGCGACCTTAACCAGTCCTCCAAGTGGCATAAAAACCATCTTGTTAAGCTACTGTGACCGCCACGTCTTTTCCACGGGGCATTGGGATTAGCTTTTAATTCCACTGTAACATCCACCACACGTCCAAAGGGCATTAAAACTTTATTGTTAAGCTACTTTGACCTCCACGTCAATTCCACGGGGCATTAAAACCGTCAATTTAAACCACTCTGAACTCCACAGCTCTTGCAAGGGGCATTGATATTGTCTTTTTATTCCTATGTAACCTCCACCACTCTTCCAAGGAGCATTGATATTGTCTTTTTATTCCACTGCGACCTCCACATCTCTTCCAAGGGGCATTAAAACCATCTTGTTAAGCTCCTGTGACCTCCAAGTCTCTTCCACAAGGCATTGATATTGTCTTTTTAATCCACTGCGACCTCCACCTCTCTTCCAAGGATCATTCATATTGTCTTTTTATTCCACTGCGACCTCCACCACTCTTCCAAGGGTCATTGATATTGTCTTTTTATTCCACTGTAACCTCCACCACTCTTCCAAGGGGCATTGATATTGTCTTTTTATTCCACTGCGACCTCCACCTCTCTTCGAAGGGGCATTAAAACCATCTTGTTAAGCTCCTGTGACCTCCAAGTCTCTTCCACGAGGCATTGATATTGTCTTTTTATTCCATTGCGACCTCCACATCTTTTCCAAGGGGAATTTATATTTTCTTTTCATTCCACTGCGACCTCCACCACTCTTCCAAGGGTCATTAATATTGTCTTTTTATTCCACTGAAACCTCCACCACTCTTCCAAGGTGCATTGATATTGTCTTTTTTTTCCACTGCGACCTCCACCTCTCTTCCAAAGGGCATTAAAACCATCTTGTTAAGCTCCTGTGACCTCCAAGTCTCTTCCACGAGGCATTGATATTGTCTTTTTATTCCACTGCGACCTCCACATCTCTTCCAAGGGGAATTGATATTGTCTTTTTATTCCACTGCGACCTCCACCACTCTTCTAAGGTGCATTGATAATGTCTTTTTAATCCACTGCGACTTCCACCACTCTTCCAAGGGGCATTAAAACAGTCTTGATAAGCTACTGTGACCGCCACGTCTCTTCCAAGTTGCATTAAACCGTCTGGTTAAACCACTCTGTACTCCACAGCTCTTCCAAGAGTCATTGATATTGTCTTTTTATTCGACTGTAACATCCACCACTCTTCCAAGGGGCATTAAAACCGTCTTGTTAAGCTACTGTGACCTTCACGTCTCTTCCAAGGGGCATTAAAACCGTAAATTGATATTATCTCTGTTTTCCACTGCGACCTCCACCACTCTTCCAAGGGGCTTTGATATTGTCTTTTTATCCACAGCGACCTCCACCACTCTTCCAATGGGCATTAAAACCGTCTTGTTATGCTACTGTGACGCCCACTTCCCTTCCACGGGGCATTGATATTGTCTTTTTATTCCATTGCGACCTCCACCACTCTTCCAAGGGGCATTAAATCCGTCTTGTTAAGCTACTGTGACCTCCACTTCTCTTCCAAGGGTCATTAAAACTGTCTGTTTAAACCACTCTGAACTCCAAAGCTCTTCCAAGGGGCATTGATATTGTCTTTTTATTCCACTGTAACCTCCACCACTCTTCCAAGGGGCATTGATTTTGTCTTTTTATTCCACTGCGACCTCCACCACTCTTCCAATGGGCATTGTTATTGTCTTTGTAATCCACTGCAAACTCCACCGCTCTTCCAAGGGGCATTAAAACTGTCTTATTAAGCTATTGTGACCTACAGATCTCTTCCACGGGGCATTTATATTGTCTTTTTATTTAATTGTAACCTCCACCACTGTTCCAAGGGGCATTGATATTGTCTCTAAATTCCACTGTAACCTCCATCACTCTTCCAAGGGGCATTGATATTGTTTTTTTATTCAACTGTAACCTCCACCACTCTTCCAAGTTGCATTGATATTGTCTTTTTATTCCACTGCGACCTCCACCACTCTTCCAAGGGGCATTCATATTGTCTTTTTAATTCACTGCGACCTCCACCACTCTTCCAAGGGGCAAAAAAAAACGTCTTGTTAAGCTACTGTCACCTCCACGTCCCTTCCAAGGGGCATTAAAACCGTCGATTTAAACCACTCTGAACTCCACAGCTCTTGCAAGGGGCAATGATATTGTCTTTTTATTCCAATGTAACCTCCAGCACTCTTCCAAGGGGCATTGATATTGTCTTTTTATTCCACTGCAACTTCCACCTCTCTTCCAAGGGGCATTAAAACCGTCTTTTTAAGCTACTGTGACCTCCACGTCTCTTTCACGGGGCATTGATATTGTGTTTTTATTCCACTGTAACCTCCACCACTCTTCCAAGTGGCATTGATATTGTCTTTTTATTCCCCTGGGACCTTCACCACTCTTCCAAGTGGCATTGATATTGTCTTTTTAATCCACTGCGACCTCCACCACTATTCCAAGGGGTATTATAACTGTATTGTTAAGCTGCTGTGACCTCTACGTCAATTCCAAGGTGCATTAAAACCATCAATTTAAACCACTTTGAACTCCTCAGCTCTTGCAAGAGGCATTGATATTGTCTTTTTATTCCACTGTAACCTCCACCACTCTTCCAAGGGGCTTTGAATTTGTCTTTTTAATCCACTGCGACATCCATCACTCTTCCAAGAAGCATTAAAACCGTCTTGTTTAGCTACTGTGACCTCCACGTCTTTTCCACTGTGCTTTAAAACCTTCTGGTTAAACCACTGTGAACTCCACAGCTCTTCCTAGGGGCATTGATATTGTCTTTTTATTCCACTGTAACCTCCACCACTCTTCCAAGGGGCATTGATATTGTCTTTTTATTTTACTGCGACCTCCACCACTCTTCCAAGGATCATTAATATTGTCATTTTATTCCACTGCGACCTCCTCCACTCTTTCAAGGGTCATTGATATTGTCTTTTTATTCCACTGTAACCTCCACCACTCATCCAAGGTGCATTGATATTGTCTTTTTATTCCACTGCGACCTCCACCTCTCTTCCAAGGGGAATTGATATTATCTTTTTATTCCACTGCGACCTCCACCACTCTTCCAAGGATCATTAATATTGTCATTTTATTCCACTGCGACCTCCTCCACTCTTTCAAGGGTCATTGATATTGTCTTTTTATTCCACTGTAACCTCCACCACTCATCCAAGGTGCATTGATATTGTCTTTTTATTCCACTGCGACCTCCACCTCTCTTCCAAGGGGAATTGATATTGTCTTTTTATTCCACTGCGACCTCCACCACTCTTCCAAGGGGCATTAAAAGAGTCTTATTAAGCTTCTGTGACCTCCATGTCTCTTCCAAGGGGCATTAAACCGTCTGGTTAAACCACTCTGTACTCCACAGCTCATCCAAGAGGAATTGATGTTGTCTTTTTATTCGACTGTAACCTCCACCACTCTTCCAAGGGGCATTGATATTGTCTCTGTTTTCCACTGCGACCTCCACCATAGTGTTGAGCCACCCCCGTAGTGTTCGAGTTCGGTTCGGTTCGTCGAACACCCGTGTGTTCGCCGAACTGTTCATCGAACTGTTCGTCGAACACCTTCGAACACCGTTAAAACCAATGGCAGGCAAACAAAAACACATAGAAACACATAGAAAACACCTTCAAAGGTGTCCAAAAGCTGACAAACTGCTCAGAAGACACAACTAACACATGGAAAAGTGACAAGTACATATAGTCATGCGAAAAGAAAAGAGGTGGAGGAGTAAAAGGAGGGGGAGACACAGATATAGGCATGTCATGCCCTTCTAAAATCCAAAAAGTGAGAAGCCGACACGTTCAGTCCGCTCCTGCCCGTGCCACCTCCGCGTCGCCGGGTTTGTGCCAGAGCCGCGGTGAACCCTGATGGCCAGCCCCTCTCTCCCAATACTGGTGCCTGTCCGCTGGTGGGTCGAGCGAGCCCCCCTGTGGTGGAGGCAGCTCTAAGCTTTTTAATTTAAATTGTCTCTCTAATTTGAATGAATACACTTTAAATCCATTTACAAGGATCTATTGGAGGGCAAGTCTCATGCCAGCAGCCGCGTAATTCCAGCTCCAGTAGCGTCCACTAAAGCTGCTGCAGTTAAAAAGCTTTTATAAGGATCGAGCTCGGCTGTCCACCGCAAGGCATCCTACTGCCAGTCCCAGCCCCTATGCCTTGGGGTGCCTCCTGATGCTCTTCACTGAGTATCCCGTGGTCCCGAAGCATTTCCTTTGAAAAAATTAAGTGTCCAAACTACAGGTGGTGTAGCTTGGTTAACAGCCGGGATAATCCGCTGACTAGCAGACACTGCTACTAGGCACAAAGTATTTCCTGGGCTAGATGCAGTTAAAAATTTGTAATTAGATACTCTCGTTGGATGCTGAGAAAGCATTCCATAGAGTCTCCTGGCACGCCATATATGATTCTCTTAAAAAGCTTGGGGTAGGGGTCTAGGGGACCCTTTTATAGCCAAAATCACGGCCCTGTATCGCAATACGTCACCTAGGCTGAAGATAAATGGAACTGTAGCACCCTGAGGGCTCGGTTGCTACAGAGGTATTGCACCTCACCCAGAGGTGTGATATCTCACTCTCAGGTAAGGTTGTAGTGTGGATCAGGACCCGACACCTGCATGCATTACACCACATTGCCGTGGGGCAGGGCGACCAATATGCCCCTGAGATGGGCACGACAGTCCCTGTCCCTGGCTGGAGTGGGGGGAGGGAACACTGAGGAAGGGGAACCCTGTAGTGCAGGAGCAGGGAGGAAGCAGTTCCTGGGTGCATTGAGAAGGGAGTATAAAAGGTGGGCACCATCTTAGTTCAGTGCAGAGAAGTCTGAGCAGAAGTGGCAGGGAGCAGGGGCTCTGCATGAGCTCTGCTCCGGAGGCGGGCCTAGTAACAGAGGCCCAGGCCTGGAAGAGGGAGAAGGAAGGAAGAGGAGCGGAGAAGGCTCCAGGAACGAGGAACGAAGGGATCTCAGGGGTGTGGACGGGCGAGTCGCCACCGCACGCCCGAATCCACCTGCGTGGAGGGGTCAGGCCAAAGGGGGAGACCGGTCCCCGAAACTAGTGGAGGCAGGAAACGACCCTCAGCTAGAAACAGGAGGCTGTGACATTTTATGTGGCGCAGCCCCTCGCTACACCCGCTAGGAAGGCACCACATAGGGTCAGGGAAACTGGCGCCAAGTTTACCAAGAGGAGGCCCGAGGCAGCCGGACAGAAGGGTTGCTAAGAAAGGCCAGACAAAGGACACACAAAGGGGGTCCTGTGAAGCGCTCCAAAGTTATCTGGGAGTTGTCTGAGCCCCTCACCTGGTGAGCACAGTACGACGTGGGCAGCCGTTACCTGCAGACGTGGTCTGGATAATAAGAAATGTGAGTAAAGGCCCTGAACTGCATCACTGACTCCGTGTCATTACTGCTGCTGCCCTGCACCATCACCCCCATCCTCCGCATACACTGCCCTGAGGCTATACTCCTCCCGTGGGGAGTTATGCTACGCTCTGCTGCACCCACAACACCAGCCTCAGCGGTCTGCCCTGGAGCGGCGGTTCACTCTGACCGCAATCCACGGGTGGCGTAGTCGGACATTTAAACATCAAAACCACATAAATAGTTCCGCCACTGGTTTGACTGCCCTGAGCCACGGAACCGGGTTGCCGCCACGGAGACTACAACCACCAGCATCCACCAAAAAGGGTCCGGCTCCGGGTGTCCCAAGGCCCAGGGGGCACGTCAGAACATTTTCATCACCTTTCACAATCACCAATGGGACAAGGCAGGGATGTTCTCTGTCCCCTCTCTTATACATCCTAGTGACGGAGCACCTGCTCTCATCAATTCGCCATAACCCCAATATTAGGTGGATTGAGGTGGGAGGCACCGAGTACAAGTGCTCTCTATTTGCTGATGATGTCCTAGTATATATCACTCAATCACATATATCCATCCATGCTGTTATGGCTGAAATAGATCACTTTGTTACATGGTCAAATTTTAAAATCAATGCAGCGAAGTCTGAGGCCCTCGATGTCTCCCTCCCCAAATCCATATAGGATTCCATCCAGTCCAACTTTCCCTTTGCCTGGCCTTCACAGGGTATCAAATACTTAGGAATTCCTATTCATAGAGACCTCTCCCATCTATGTTATCTTAATGTTGGGCCCTTTATTGAACAACTCCATACAGACCACGGTTGGCAAGTTAGAACTGTAAGATTCACTACGTGAACCACTGGTGTTTTGTGGAAAAGCACATGTACACTGTGTTCCAAATTATTATGCAAAAAGTGTTTAGGAGTGATAAGGGAAGAATTTGTTTGTTTGGCAGTTAAACTCATTGATGGTGATGTGTGTCAGGGCTCTTTATATCACTGTAAGCAATTGCAGACACCTGTGCTAATTAGTTTGGCAGGTGTGTCCAATGAAAGGCAAGACTACTTAAGAAGGCTGTCTCACATTATTAAGCAGCCTACATTTTCTGCCAAAATGGGAAAGAAAAAGGATGTATCGGCTGCTGAGAAGCAACAAATTGTGGAGTGTTTAGGTCAAGGCATGACTACAATCAACATTGTGCGATGATCAGGATGAAGTGTCTTGGCAATCAAGAAGTATGTAGCTGATTCACAGTACACACGTGTGCGTGCTGATAAGGGCAAATTGAGGACTCTTTCCTACAGGCAATTACGTCAGGTTGAAAGAGCAGCGGCAAAAAAGCCTTGTCATAGCAGCAGACAAGTTTTTGAAGCTGCTTGTGCCTCCAACGTCCCCCGAACAACAAGATGCAGGGTCCTTCAGAGGTTTGCAGCTGTGCATACGCCATCCTGTCGACCTCCTCTATCCACTTCACACAAGCAGAAACTGCTCCAGTGGGCCAAACATTACATGAAGACTGATTTCAAAACTGTTTTGTTCACGGATGAGTGCCGTGCAGCGCTCGATGGTCCAGATGGATGGAGTGGAGGATGGCTGGTTGATGGACACCCCACGCAAACACGGCTACAGCGCCAACAAGGAGGAGGTGGAGTAATGTTTTGGGCTGGAATCATGGGGAGAGAGATTGTCGGCCCCTTTAGGATCCCTGAAGGCGCTAAAGATGAACTCCATAATGTATGTGGATTTTCTCAAACAGCACTTCCTGCCATGGTTCAAGAAGAAGAACCGTGTATTTCACAGCAAGATCATTTTTCTGCATGATAATGCACCATCTCATGCTGCACATAAAACATCTGCATCTCTGGCTGATATGGGCATAAAAGGGGACAAACTTATGGTGCGACCCCCATGCTCCCCTGACCTCTACCCCATTCAGAACCTTTGAAGCATCATTAAAAGGAGTGTCTATGATGGCGGGAGGCAGTTCACATCTAAGCAACAGCTCTGGGAGGGTATTCTGTCCTCATGCAAAACAATTGAAGCAGAAACCATCCAAAACCTGACAAATTCAATGGACGAGAGAGTTCAGAAGCTCCTATGTGAAAGGGGTCCTATGTGAAAATGTAACATCACCTAGAATAAAGTTTTGAGTTGAAAACTGTTTGATTTCAGTTTCTAACAACCTGCTAATGCTTATAATTTCAAAAATGACCATTTTTTTGGTCTTTATTAAAATGAAAAGGTTGATCGAAAAGTTTGGGGGATCTAAGAGTGTGGCAACCCAGTAGTCATGATTACTTCGAATTCTGACAATATGAGGGTCATGCTGCAGGTAGTGCAGCAAGAAGGCACTTATGTGTCTTGCGCATCTCGGAGCCCCAAAATTATTTTCCGGGCTAGATGCAGCTAAAAATTATTATTAATTTTAAATCTGGTGAAGCTTTAGTATAGATGGCCTAATAGGATCAGTGCTGCACACTGCTACAAAGCCCAAATTATTTTCCAGTCAAGATACAGATAAACATGATTAGTAATTTTAAATCTGGTGGAGCTTATTATAGATGGCCTAATAGAATCAGTGCTGCACACTGCTACAAAGCCCAAATTATTTTCCAGCCAAGATACAGATAAACATGATTAGTAATTTGAAAGCTTAAAACGGTTGGTAGGGTGATTTTAACCAATCATCAAGCTTTTACTCTCCCCAGGATGACACAGGGGTAGAAAAGTCGTTTCGGATCCATGATTTGTTCATCTTTATGAACGTGAGTCTGTCTACATTATCAGTGGAGAGCCGCGTGCGCTTATCTGTCAGCACACCACCAGCAGCGCTGAACACACGTTCAGACAGAACGCTGGCTGCGGGTCATGACAAGATCTCCAAGGCGTAAGTGGCTAGCTCTGGCCATTTATCCAGATTGGAAGCCCAAAAAGAGCAAGGGTCCAGTGACACAGTCGTGGCTTCAATGTTTACTTGGAGATACTCCTGTACCATCGTCTCTAGGCGTTGACTATGTGTCAGACTTCTTGTCTCCTGTGGCCTTGCAAAGGATGGGCTAAAAAAGTGGTGAAATGATTCCGCAAAATTGATGTTACCAGCAGATACTGTGGTTCTGTTACGGTTTGAGTGCTGAACACTTGACGGTCCCACGGTTGGCAAGTTGGAACTGTGAGATTCACTACGTGCACCACTGGTATTTTGTGGAAAAGCACATGTAAGATTCTGCAACAGTCTCTGCTGATACTCCTGCATGCGTGCATCCCTTTCTATGGCAGGAATAATTTCTGCAAATTTACTTTTGTACCGGGGATCTAACAGTGTGGCAACCCAGTAGTCAGGATTATTTCTAATTCTCACAATTCGAGGGTCATGTTGCAGGTAGTGCAGCAAGAAGGCACTCATGTGTGTTGCGCATCCAGGAGCACCAAGTCCCTGTTGTGTTGGTGGCGAGGTAACAATCATGCTTCCTTCCTCTGTCCTCTCCCCCCAACCTCGCACAACAGAAATGTGATCAAGGTCTCCCTCATCTGATGAGTCTTCCATCAGTTCGTCCTCCACTTCTTCCTGGGCTCCTGCACCTTCCTCACTAGTTTGGCTGCTACCATGCGCCCTGGTAAAACCATCTCCCCCACCCTCACATGCCTGCCGCCTTGGTGCTGCCGACCGTCTGGACCTTGCAGATGTTAGCCCTTCCGCATACAACTCCTCCTCCTCTACTTCCTCCACCTCCTCTTGTGCCACCACCTGACTCCGAATTCTGTTTAACATGTGCTCCAGCATGTAAATCACCGGAATGGTCATGCTGATAATGGCATCGTCAGCACTAAACATCTTCGTCGCCATTTCAAAACTGTGCAGAAGGGTGCATAGGTCCCTGATCTGAGACCACTCCTCCAGCGTGATTTGCCCCACCTCTGGATCTCGTTGGCCCAGGCTATACGTCAGAACGTATTGCACCAGGGCTTGTCGGTGCTGCCACAGTCGCTGCAACATGTGCACAGTTGAATTCCACCGGGTAGGCACATCGCATTTTAGCCGGTGAAGTGGCAGGCCCAACGACTTCTGTAGAGATGTAAGTCGCTGAGCTGCGGGATGCGAACGGCGAAAGTGAGCACACAGCGACCGTGCCCTCTGCAGAAGGCCATCTAGTCTGGGATAGTGGGCTAAAAATTGCTGGACAACCAGGTTCAACACGTGAGCCATACAAGGCACGTGTGTGACATTGCCCCGGCGAAGGGCCGCACCCAGGTTTGCAGCATTGTCGCACACGGCCTTCCCTGGTTTCAGGTCCAGTGGAGACAACCATTCATGAAATTGCTTCTCCAGAGCTGACCACAACTCCTCAGCTGTGTGACTCACATTTCCCAGACATTTCAATGTAAAAACCGCCTGATGACGTTGAGCCCTACTGCCAGCATAGTAAGGAGGTGTGCAGGATCCCTTCTGCGCAGTTAGAAAGCTTGTGGCATGACCAGACAGGCTTTGGGTGCAGGTGGAAGACCGAGAGGAGGTTGAGGAGGCAGAAGCAGTGGAGGAACTTTGACATAAAGAGGATTGACGCACAACTCGTGGGGACGGCAATACTTGGACAGCAGCCCCTTGTCCTGCTGTCACCATAGTTACCCAGTGCCCAGTCAGCGACATGTAACGCCCCTGTCCATGCCTACTCGTCCAAGTGTCTGTGGTGAAATGCACCCTGTCACACACAGAGTTTCTCAAAGAAGCGGTGATGTTGTGTGCGACATGCTGGTGGAGCATGGAAGTAGTGCCGACTGGGCATCTGGTACTGGGGCACTGCGACGGACATAAGGTCTCGAAAATCCTCTGTGTCCACCAGGCGGAAAGGCAGCATTTCTGTAGCCAAGAGCTTGCAGATGGTGAAATTCAACCTCTTAGCTTTCTCATGGCTAGGAGGAAATGGTCTTTTACTTGTCCACATCTGAGGGACCGAGGGCTGGCTATTGTGCTTAGACAGGGTTGATAAGGGTGTCCCCGGCAAATTGCCGGTCTGTGAGGAAGATGCAGGCGGACATGTTAGGTTGCCTTGATCCAAAGGTGGTGCTATCGATGTCGGACAGCGCTCAACACCAGCTGGTGTTACCACCTCCAAAGAAAATGATGACCTGCCAATCACGCTGGCTGTTGCGGGTAAAGAGGTGGCAGGTCTGCGCCCAAAAACAGGTGTGACTGCTGTCCCCCCAGTCACAGAGGATGAAGAGGCCGCGGATGCACAAGATATGGCAGACGGTGGTTGGCCCGGCCGGCTAGGCCGCATTGTAGCACACTGAGCTTCCCACTGCAACTTATGCTTCATGTCCATGTGCCGGTTCATGCATGAAGTACTCAAACTATGTATTTTTTGGCCTCTACTTAGCTTTTGCTGACAAATGTTACAGATAACACGAGTTGGGTCATCTTTATCGATCTGAAAAAATGCCCAGGCTATGCAAGGCTTAGCACCCATGCGACCTGAAGAGCCACCACGACTTGTGGTGAGAGGCAGAGTTGTGTTTGAGGATGCAGTTGTTGACGTGCTTCCAGTACTACGTCTCTGTCCAGGAAGGCGCAACCTGACCTCGTCGTCACTAGCATCTTCCTCCACCTCCTCTGCTGACCTCATCTCTTGGCTGACTGTGGGTTGACAGTAAGTGGGATCTCCAACCTCATCATCATCACCCTGTGCGTTATCACACCCGTCGTCCTCAGAGCCAACCTGTTCCTGCCCTGACAAAAAACTAAAGTTGTCGCTCCAATCAGGTATTTGAGTCTTATCATCGTCTTCCTCATTGTCTCCACCAACAGGAGTTACAGTTTGGGAATGAGGGTCTACATTATGGTCAGAACCTTCTGCGTCTGGTCCTGGATCCGACTCATAAAGATTCTGGGCATCAGTGCAGATCATTTCCTCGTCTGGATTCACAGAAGCGCTGGAGTCGACCTCTGTTTCCCAGGCTATAGTATGAGTAAACAGCTCTGCAGACTCAACCATCTGTTCTACCTCATACTCAGACGGGCAGCTGGAGATTTGGGAGCTGTGAGGAAGCAAGTGCGATTGGGGTGACACCTTTGAGGACTGGAGTATTTGTGATGTTGAAGTTGATGTGGAGGAGAGCCCACTTAAAGGAGCACTTGATATCCGTTGAAGAACCTGCTGTTTTTGTGCCTCATCTGGAATTTGTAGCGATTGGCGTGGCCATAAGAAAGGGATCTTATCACATTGTCCGCTAAAAGAAGTAGACATTTTAGTTTGGCTGGAAGATGGTCTTTCTTCTGCAGATGTTACTGTTGCTTTAACACCTACCCCACGGACACAACCTTTTTTCCCCTTCCCAACACGCCTATTCCCCTTTCCACCAGCAGCAGGCCTTTTTCCACTCATTTTGGTGGTTAACTAATTCACAACTCTGGAGTTGTTTGCACAAAAAAACAATGGATGGGAACCGAGCAGAGCTGAGTAGCCAAACTGTGATATTAGGCCAAAACTATTGGCTGGGTTAGATGCAGAAAAAAATTATATTCAATTTGCAACCTGATGGAGGTCAGTATAGATGGACTAATAGAGAAAGTCCCACACACTGCTAGAAGGCCAAATATTTTTTCAGAGCTAGATGCAGATAAAAATTATTTTTAATTTGCAACCTGATGGAGGTCAGTATAGATGGACTAATAGAGAAAGTCCCACACACTGCTAGAAGGCCAAATATTTTTTCAGAGCTAGATGCAGATAAAAATTATTTTTAATTTGCAACCTGATGGAGGTCAGTATAGATGGACTAATAGAGAAAGTCCCACACACTGCTAGAAGGCCAAATATTTTTTCAGAGCTAGATGCAGATAAAAATTATTTTTAATTTGCAAACTGATGGAGGTCAGTATAGATGGACTAATAGAGAAAGTCCCACACACTGCTAGAAGGCCAAATATTTTTTCAGAGCTGGATGCAGATAAAAATTATTTTTAATTTGCAACCTGATGGAGGTCAGTATAGATGGACTAATAGAGAAAGTCCCACACACTGCTAGAAGGCCAAATATTTTTTCAGAGGTAGATGCAGAATAAAATATATTCAGTTTGCAACCTGATGGAGGTCTGTATAGATGGATTAATAGAACAAGTCCCACACACAGCTAGAAGCCCAATATTTTTTCAGAGGTAGATGCAGAAAAAAATATATTCAGTTTGCAACCTGATGGAGGTCAGTATAGATGGACTAATACAACAAGTCCCACACACAGCTAGAAGCCCAATATTTTTTCAGAGGTAGATGCAGAAAAAAATATATTCAGTTTGCAACCTGATGGAGGTCTGTATAGATGGATTAATAGAACAAGTCCCACACACAGCTAGAAGCCCAATATTTTTTCAGAGGTAGATGCAGAAAAAAATATATTCAGTTTGCAACCTGATGGAGGTCAGTATAGATGGACTAATACAACAAGTCCCACACACAGCTAGAAGCCCAATATTTTTTCAGAGGTAGATGCAGAAAAAAATATATTCAGTTTGCAACCTGATGGAGGTCTGTATAGATGGATTAATAGAACAAGTCCCACACACAGCTAGAAGCCCAATATTTTTTCAGAGGTAGATGCAGAAAAAAATATATTCAGTTTGCAACCTGATGGAGGTCAGTATAGATGGACTAATACAACAAGTCCCACACACAGCTAGAAGCCCAATAGTTTTTCAGAGGTAGATGCAGAAAAAAATATATTCAGTTTGCAACCTGATGGAGGTCTGTATAGATGGATTAATAGAACAAGTCCCACACACAGCTAGAAGCCCAATATTTTTTCAGAGGTAGATGCAGAAAAAAATATATTCAGTTTGCAACCTGATGGAGGTCAGTATAGATGGACTAATACAACAAGTCCCACACACAGCTAGAAGCCCAATAGTTTTTCAGAGGTAGATGCAGAAAAAATATATTCAGTTTGCAACCTGATGGAGGTCTGTATAGATGGATTAATAGAACAAGTCCCACACACAGCTAGAAGCCCAATATTTTTTCAGATGTAGATGCAGAAAAAAATATATTCAGTTTGCAACCTGATGGAGGTCAGTATAGATGGACTAATACAACAAGTCCCACACACAGCTAGAAGCCCAATATTTTTTCAGAGGTAGATGCAGAAAAAAATATATTCAGTTTGCAACCTGATGGAGGTCTGTATAGATGGATTAATACAACAAGTCCCACACACAGCTAGAAGCCCAATATTTTTTCAGAGGTAGATGAAGAAAAAAATATATTCAGTTTGCAACCTGATGGAGGTCAGTATAGATGGACTAATACAACAAGTCCCACACACAGCTAGAAGCCCAATATTTTTTCAGAGCTAGATGCAGAAAAAAATTATATTCAATTTGCAACCTGATGGAGGTCAGTATAGATGGACTAATAGAATGATGCTATGCCCAAAAGATTTTACTTCACTAGGTGCAGTAAAAAACTGGTATTCTATACATGGGTCTTATATCTTGCAACACAGATAGGCTACTCCACTGACTAACACACTCTGCAATAGGCCAAAAAGGATTAGCTTTGCTAGATTCAGCCAAATGCTGTGAAAAAAACTTGCACAGCACTGGCACAGACCTGCCTGGCAAAAACTGATAGGAACTGATGTAACCTAGTCCTGAAAAGGACTCCAATTACAATTAGTCTTTACTCCCACAATCTATCTATTTAAGAGCACAGACCTGCCTGATAAAAGTCGTAGGAAATGCTGTAACCTAGTCCTTAAAAGGACTGCAATCACAACCATTCCCTACTCACAAGCTATCTGTAGATTTGTGCGAAAATTGGCTTGAAATTAACAAGGTATAGCGCACACAGCAACAGCGGTGCCGTCTAACACGCAGCTGCAGCAGTGAGAAAATGGTGGCGACGGGGAAAATGGCTTGGTCTTATAGGGCAAGGACATGTGACATACACTGCCAATGACACATGCCCTTGCTTGTGTGAAAAAAAGCACTTCGCTCCGTGTGTGCGCTGCTGATAGGCTGACAGATTGCACCTCCCCACTGTAAATGCGGGAAAGAGAAAAAAAAAATGGAGATCTTCATTGTTCCTGCAGAGATCCATCCCCTGCCCCTCCCCCCACCCCGCTGTACACTCAAACTGCGTATTAACATTAATTTTCATCATTACTGAGAAAAAATCCAGTTATGATTTTGGTGCACGAACAGTTATCGAACATAATCTCGAACAGCCGAATTTTTCTCAAATTGTTCGTGTTCGCCGAACGGCTCGAACACCCCCCAAAACAGCTCGAATTTGAGATTGGCAAACAGTTCGAGTAGAACAACGCTCATCTCTACTCCACCACTCTTCCTAGGGGCTTTGATATTGTCTTTTTATCCATTGCGACCTCCACCACTCTTCCAATGGGCATTTAAACCGTCTAGTTATGCTACTGTGAGCTCCACGTCCCTTCCACGGGGCATTGATATTGTCTTTTTCTTCCATTGCGACCTCCACCGCTCTTCCAAGGGGCATTAAAACCGTCTTGTTAAGCTACTGTGACCTCCAAGTCTCTTCCAAGGGGCATTAAAACTCTCTGGTTAAACCGCTCTGAGCTCCACAGCTCTTCCAAGGGGCATTGACAATGTCTTTTTATTCCATTGTAAAGTTCTGCACTCTTCCAAGTGCATTGAGTTTGTCTTTTTATTCCACCGCGACTTCCACAACTCTTCCAATGGGCATTGTTATTGTCTTTTTAATCCCCTGCAAACTCCAACACTCTTCCAAGGGGAATTAAAACCGTCTTGTTAAGCTACTGTGACCTCCACGTCCCTTCCACGGGGCATTGATATTGTTTTTAAATTCCACTGCGACCTCCACCACTCTTCCAAGGGGCATTGATATTGTCTTTTTAATCCACTGCGAACACCACCACTCTTCCAAGAGGCATTAAAACCGTCTTGTTATGCTACTGTGACGTCGACTTCTCTTCCACGGGGCATTAAAATCATCTGGTTAAACCTCTCTGAACTCCACATCTCTTCCACGGGGTATTGGTATTGTATTTTTATTCCACTGTAACCTCCACCAATCTTCCAAGGGGCATTGATATTGTTTTTTCATTCCACTGCGACCTCCATCACTCTTCCAAGGGGCATTAAAACCATCTTGTTAAGTTCCTGTGACCTCCACGTCCCTTCCACGGGGCATTGATATTGTCTTTTTATTCCACTGCGACCTCCACCACTCTTCCAAGGGGCACTGTTATTGTCTTTTTAATCCCCTGCAACCTCCACCACTCTTTCAAGGGGCATTAAAACCGTGTTGTTAAGCTACTGTGAACTCCACGCCCCTTCCACGGGGAATTGATATTGTCTTTTTATTCCACTGCGACCTCCACCACTCTTCCAAGGGGCATTGATATTGTCTTTGTAATCCACTGCGAACTCCACCGCTCTTCCAAGGGGCATTAAAACCGTCTTATTAAGCTATTGTGACCTACACATCTCTTCCACGGTGCATTGATATTGTCTTTTTATTTAACTGTAACCTCCACCACTGTTCCAAGGGGCATTGATATTGTCTTTAAATTCCACTGTATCCTCCATCACTCTTCCATGGGGCATTGATATTGTTTTTTATTCAACTGTAACCTCCACCACTCTTCCAAGGGGCATTGATATTGTCTTTTTATTCCACTGCGAACTCCACCACTCTTCCAAGGGGCATTCATATTGACTTTTTAATCCACTGCGACCTCCACCACTCTTCCAAGGGGCATTAAAACCGTCTTGTTAAGCTACTGTCACCTCCACGTCCCTTCCAAGGGGCATTAATACCGTCAATTTAAACCACTCTGAACTCAACAGCTCTTGCAAGTGGCATTGATATTGTCTTTTTATTCCAATGTAACCTCCAGCACTCTTCCAAGGGGCATTGATATTGTCTTTTTATTCCACTGTAACCTCCACCACTCTTCAAAGTGGCATTGATATTGTCTTTTTATTCCACTGGGTCCTTCACCACTCTTCCAAGTGGCATTGATATTGTCTTTTTAATCCACTGCGACCTCCACCACTCTTCAAAGGGGCATTAAAACAGTCTTGATAAGCTATTGTGACCTCCACGTCTCTTCCAAGGGGCATTAAAGCATCTGGTTAAACCACTCTGTACTCCACAGCTCTTCCAAGAGGCATTGATATTGTCTTTTTATTCGACTGTAACCTCCACCACTCTTCCAAGGGGCATTGATATTGTCTCTGTTTTCCACTGCGACATCCACCACTCTTCCAAGGGGCTTTGATATTGTATTTTTATTCCACTGTAACCTCCACCACTCTTCCAAGGGGCATTGATATTGTCTTTTTATTTTACTGCGACCTCCACCACTCTTCCAAGGATCATTAATATTGTCTTTTTATTCCACTGCGACCTCCACCACTCTTCCAAGGGTCATTGATATTGTCTTTTTATTCCACTGTAACCTCCACCACTCTTCCAAGGGGCAATGATATTGTCTTTTTATTCCACTGAGACCTCCACCACTCTTTCAAGGGGCATTAAAAGAGTCTTGTTAAGCTACTGTGACCTCCACGTCTCTTCCAAGGGGCATTAAACAGTCTGGTTAAACCACTCTGCACTCCACAGCTCTTCCAAGAGGCATTGATATTGTCTTTTTATTCGACTGTAACCTCCACCACTGTTCCAAGGGGCATTAATATTGTCTCTGTTTTACACTGCGACCTCCACCACTCTTCCAAGGGGCTTTGATATTGTCTTTTTGTCCATTGCGACCTCCACCACTCTTCCAATGGGCATTAAAACCATCTTGTTATGCTACTGTGAGCTCCACATCCCTTCCACGGGGCATTGATATTGTCTTTTTATTCCATTGCGACCTCCACCACTCTTCCAAGGGGCATTAAAACCGTCTTGTTAAGCTACTGTGACCTCCAAGTCTCTTCCAAGGGGCATTAAAACCGTCTGGTTAAACCGCTCTGAGCTCCACAGCTCTTCCAAGGGGCATTGACAATGTCTTTTTATTCCATTGTAACCTTCTGCACTCTTCCAAGTGCATTGATATTGTCTTTTTTTTCCTCTGCGACGTCCACGACTCTTCCAAGTGGCATTAAAATCATCTTGTTAAGCTACTGTGACCTCCAAGTTTCTTACACAGGGCATTGATATTGTCTTTTTATTGCACTGTAACCTCCACCACTCTTCCAGATGGCATTGAAATTGTCTTTTTATTGCACTGTGACCTCCACCTTTCTTCCAAGGGGTATTGATATTGTCTTTTTATTCCACTGCGACCTCCACCACTCTCCTAAGGGGCATTGATATTGTCTTTTAAATCCACAACGATCTCCACCACTCTTCCAAGGGGCATTAAAACAGTCTTGTTAAGCTACTGTGACCTCCTCGTCTCTTCCAAGGGGCATTAAAACCTTCTGGTTAAACACTCTGAACTCCACAGCTCTTACAAGAGGCATTGATATTGTCGTTTTATTCGACTGTAACAACCACCACTCTTCCAAGCAGCATTGATATTGTATTTTTATTCCACTGCGACCTCCATCACTCTTCCAAGGGGCAATAATATTGTCTTTTTAATCCACTGCGACCTCCACCACTCTTCCAAGGGGCATTGATATTGTCTTTTTAATCAACGGTAACCTCCACGTCTCTTAGAAGGGGCATTAAAACAGTCAGTTTAAACCACTCTGAACTCCACAGCTCTTCCAAGGAGCACTGGTATTGTCTTTTTATTGCACTCTAACCTCCACCACTTTTCCAAGGGGCATTGACATTGTCTATTTATTCCACTGCAACCTCCACCACTCTTCCAAGGGGCATAAACACCATCTTGTTAAGCTACAGTGACCTCCACAACTCTTCCATGGGGTATTGATATTGTCTTTTTATTCCACTCTAACCTCCACCACTCTTCCAAGGGGTATTGATTTTGTCTTTTTATTCCACTGCGACCTCTACCACTCTTCCAATGGGCATTGATATTGTCTTTTTAATCCACTGCTACCTCCACCACTCTTCCAAGGGGCATTATAGGTGTCTTGTTTAGCTACTGTCATGTCCATGTCTATTCCACGGGGCATTGATATTGTCTTTTTATTCCACTGTAACCTCCACCACTCTTCCAAGTGGCATTGACATTGTCTTTTTATTCCACTGTGACTTCCACCTCTCTTCTAAAGGGCATTGAAATTGTCTTTTTAATCCACTGCGTCCTCCACCACTCTACCAAGGGGCGTTAAAACAGTCTTGTTAAGGTACTGCGACCTCCACGTCTCTTCAAAGGGGCTTTAAAACCATCTGTTTAAACCACTCTGAACTCCACAGCTCTTCCAAGGGGCATTGATATTGTCTTTTTATTCCACTGTAACCTCCACCACTCTTCCAAGGGGCATTGATTTTGTCTTTTTATTCCACTGCGACCTCCACAACTCTTCCAATGGGCATTGTTATTGTCTTTTTAATCCCCTGCAACCTCCACCACTCTTCCAAGGGGAATTAAAACCGTCTTGTTAAGCTACTGTGACCTCCACCTCCCTTCCACGGGGCATTGATATTGTCTTTTTATTCCACTGCGACCTCGACCCCTCTTCCAAGGGGCATTAAAACCATATTGTTAAGCTCTAGTGAACTCCACATCTCTTCCACAGGGCATTGATATTGTCTTTTCATTCCACTGTAATCTCCACCAATCTTCCAAGGGGCATTGATATTGTTTTTTAATTCCACTGCGACCTCCATTACTCTTCCAAGGGGCATTAAAATAGTCTTGTTAAGTTACTGTGACCTCCATGTCTCTTCAAAGGAGCGTTAAAACAGTCTGGTTATACCACTCTGAACTCCACAGCTCTTCCAAGGGGCATTATTATTGTCTTTTTATTCCACTGTAACCTCCACCATTCTTCCAAGGGGCATTGATATTGTCTTTTTATTCCACTGCTACCTCAACCAGTCCTCCAAGAGGCATTAAAACCGTCTTGTTAAGCTACTGTGACCTCCACGTCTCTTCCACGGGGCATTGAAATTGTCTTTTTATTCCACTGTAACCTCCACCACTCTTCCAAGGGGCATTTATATTGTCTTTTTATTCCTCTGCGACCTCCACCACTGTTCCAAGGGGCATTAAGATGATCTTATTAAGCTACAGTGACCTCCACAACTCTTCCATGGGGCATTGATATTGTTTTTTTATTCCACTGTAAACTCTACCACCCTTCCAAGGGGCATTGATTTTGTCTTTTTATTCCACTGCGACCTCTACCACTCTTCCAATGGGCATTGATATTGTCTTATTAATCCACTACAACCTCCGCCACTCTTCAAAGGTGCATTAAAGACGTCTTGTTAAGCTACTGTCACATCCATGTCTATTCCACGGGGCATTGATATTGTCTTTTTATTCCACTGTAACCTCCACCACTCTTCCAAGTGGCATTGTCATTGTCTTTTTATTCCTCTGCGACGTCCACGACTCTTCCAAGGGGCATTAAAACCGTCTTGTTAAGCTACTGTGACCTCCAAGTTTCTTACACAGGACATTGATATTGTCTTTTTATTGCATTGTAACCTACACCACTCTTCCATGGGGCATTGATATTGTCTTTTTATTCCACTGTGACCTCCACATATCTTCCAAGGGGCATTGATATTGTCTTTTTATTCCACTGCGACCTCCACCACTCTCCTAAGGGGCATTGATATTGTCTTTTAAATCCACAACGATCTCCACCACTCTTCCAAGGGGCATTAAAACAGTCTTGCTAAGCTACTGTGACCTCCTCGTCTCTTCCAAGTGGCATTAAAACTTTCTGGTTAAACACTCTGAACTCCACAGCTCTTACAGGAGGCATTGATATTGTCGTTTTATTCGACTGTAACATCCACCACTCTTCCAAGCGCCATTGATTTTGTCTTTTTATTCCACTGCGACCTCCACTACTCTTCCAAGGGGCATTGATATTGTATTTTTAATCAACTGCGACCTCCACCTCTCTTCCAAGGGGCATTAAAACCGTCTTGTGAAGCTACTGTGATCTCCAAGTCCCTTCCACGGGGCATTGATATTGTCTTTTTATTCCACTGCGACCTCCACCACTCTTCCAAGGGGCATTGATATTGTCTTTTTAATCCACTGCGACCTCCACCACTCTTCCAAGGGGCATTGATATTGTCTTTTTAATCCATGGTGACCTCCACGTCTCTTCCAAGGGGCATTAAAACCGTCAATTTAAACCACTCAGAACTCCACAGCTCTTCCAAGGAGCACTGGTATTGTCTTTTTCTTCAACTCTAACCTCCACCACTTTTCCAAGGGGCATTGACATTGTCTATTTATTCTACTGCGACCTCCACCACTCTTCAAACGGGCATAAACACCATCTTGTTAAGCTACAGTGACCTCCACAACTCTTCCATGGGTCATTGATATTGTCTTTTTATTCCACTCTAACCTCCACTACTCTTCCAAGGGGCATTGATTTTGTCTTTTTATTCCACTGCGACCTCTACCACTCCTAAAATGGGCATTGATAATGTGTTTTTAATCCACTGCTACCTCCACCACTCTTCCACGGGGCATTAAAGCCGTCTTGTTTAGCTACTGTCACGTCCATGTCTATTCCACGGGGCATTGATATTGTCTTTTTATTCCACTGTAACTTCCACCACTCTTCCAAGTGGCATTGACATTGTCTTTTTATTCCACTGTGACTTCCACCTCTCTTCTAAGGGGCATTGATATTGTCTTTTTAATCCACTGCGACCTCCACCACTCTACCAAGGGGCGTTAAAACAGTCTTGTTAAGCTACTGCGACCTCCAAGTCTCTTCCAAAGGGCATTAAAACCGTCTGTTTAAACCACTCTGAACTCCACAGCTCTTCCAAGGGGCATTGATATTGTCTTTTTATTCCACTGTAACCTCCACCACTCTTCCATGGGGCATTGATTTTGTCTTTTTATTCCACTGTGACCTCCACAACTCTTCCAATGGGCATTGTTATTGTCTTTTTAATCCCTTGCAACCTCCACCACTCTTCCAAGGGAAATTAAAACCGTCTTGTTAAGCTACTGTGACCTCCACGTCCCTTCCACGGGTCATTGATATTATCTTTTTATTCCACTGCAACCTCCACTTATCTTCCAAGGGGCATTAAAACCATATTGTTAAGCTATAGTGACCTCCACATCTCTTCCACGGGGCACTGATATTGTCTTTTCATTCCACTGTAACCTCCACCAATCTTCCAAGGGGCATTGATATTGTTTTTTAATTCCGCTGCGACCTCCATTGCTCTTCCAAGGGGCATTAAAATCGTCTTGTTAAGTTACTGTGACCTCCACGTCTCTTCCCAGGAGCGTTAAAACAGTCTGGTTACACCACTCTGAACTCCACAGCTCTTCCAAGGGGCATTATTATTGTCTTTTTATTCCACTGTATCCTCCACCATTCTTCCGAGGAGCATTGATATTGTCTTTTTATTCCACTGCTACCTCCACCAGTCCTCCAAGAGGCATTAAAACCGTCTTGTTAAGCTACTGTGACCTCCACGTCTCTTCCACGGGGCATTGAAATTGTCTTTTTATTCCACTGTAACCTCCACCACTCGTCCAAGGGGCATTGATATTGTCTTTTTATTCCACTGCGACCTCCACCACTCTTCCAAGGGGCATTCAGACCATCTTGTTAAGCTACAGTGACCTCCACAACTCTTCCATGGGGTACTGATATTGTTTTTTTATTCCACTGTAACCTCCACCACTCTTCCAAGGGGCATTGATTTTGTCTTTTTATTCCACTGCGACCTCTACCACTCTTCCAATGGGCATTGATATTGTCTTATTAATCCACTGCAACCTTCACCACTCTTCAAAGGTGCATTAAAGCCGTCTTGTTAAGCTACTGTCACTTCCATGTCTATTCCACGGGGCATTGATATTGTCTTTTTATTCCACTGTAACCTCCACCACTGTTCCAAGTGGCATTGACATTGTCTTTTTATTCCTCTGCGACGTCCACGACTCTTCCAAGGGGCATTAAAACCGTCTTGTTAAGCTACTGTGACCTCCAAGTTTCTTAAACAGGACATTGATATTGTCTTTTTATTGCACTGTAACCTCCACCACTCTTCCAAGGGGCATTGATATTGTCTTTTTATTCCACTGTGACCTCCACCTATCTTCCAAGGGGCATTGATATTGTCTTATTATTCCACTGCGACCTCCACCACTCTCCTAAGGGGCATGGATATTGTCTTTTAAATCCACAACGATCTCCACCACTCTTCCAAGGGGCATTAAAACAGTCTTGTTAAGCTACTGTGACCTCCTCGTCTCTTCCAAGGGGCATTAAAACCGTCTCTTTAAACACTCTGAACTCCACAGCTCTTACAAGAGGCATTGATATTGTCATTTTATTCGACTGTAACATCCACCACTCTTCCAAGCGGCATTGATATTGTCTTTTTATTCCACTGCGACCTCCACCACTCTTCCAAGGGGCATTGATATTGTATTTTTAATCAACTGCGACCTCCACCTCTCTTCCAAGGGGCATTAAAACCGCCTTGTGAAGCTAATGTGACCTCCAACTCCCTTCCACGGGGCATTGATATTGTCTTTTTATTCCACTGCGACCTCCACCACTCTTCCAAGGGGCATTGATATTGTCTTTTTAATCCACTGCGACCTCCACCACTCTTCCAAGGGGCATTGGTATTGTATTTTTAATTCACGGTGACCTCCACGTCTCTTCCAAGGGGCATTGAAACCGTCAATTTAAACCACTCTGAACTCCACAGCTCTTCCAAGGAGCACTGGTATTGTCTTTTTATTCCACTCTAACCTCCACCACTTTTCCAAGGGGCATTGACATTGTCTATTAATTCTACTGCGACCTCCACCACTCTTCAAAGGGGTATAAACAACATCTTGTTAAGCTACAGTGACCTCCACAACTCTTCCATTGGGCATTGATATTGTCTTTTTATTCCACTCTAACCTCCACCACTCTTCCAAGGGGCATTGATTTTGTCTTTTTATTCCACTGCGACCTCTACCACTCCTTCAATGGGCATTGATATTGTCTTTTTAATCTACTGCTACCTCCACCACTCTTCCAAGGGGCATTAAAGCCGTCTTGTTTAGCTACTGACACGTCCATGTCTATTCCACGGGGCATTGATATTGTCTTTTTATTCCACTGTAACCTCCTCCACTCTTCCAAGTGGCATTGACATTGTCTTTTTATTCCACTGTGACTTCCACCTCTCTTCTAAGGGGCATTGATATTATCTTTTTAATCCACTGCGACCTCCACCACTCTACCAAGGGGCGTTAAAACAGTGTTGTTAAGCTACTGCGACCTCCACGTCTCTTCCAAGGGTCATTAAAACCGTCTGTTTAAACCACTCTGAACTCCACAGCTCTTCCAAGGGGCATTGATATTGTCTTTTTATTCCACTGTAACCTCCACCACTCTTCCAAGGGGCATTGATTTTGTCTTTTTATTCCACTGCGACCACCACCACTCTTCCAATGGGCATTGTTATTGTCTTTTTAATCCCCTGCAACCTCCACCACTCTTCCAAGGTGAATTAAAACCGTCTTGTTAAGCTAATGTGACCTCCACGTCCCTTCCAAGGGGCATTGATATTGTTTTTTAATTCCACTGCGACCTCCACCACTCTTCCAAGGGGCATTAAAATCGTCTTGTTAAGTTACTGTGATCTCCACATCTCTTCCAAGGAGCGTTAAAACCGTCTGGTTATACCACTCTGAACTCCACAGCTATTCCTAGGGGCATTATTATTGTCTTTTTATTCCACTGTAACCTCCACCATTCTTCCAAGGGGCATTGATATTGTATTTTTATTCCACTGCTACTTCCACCAGTCCTCCACGAGGCATTAAAACCGTCTTGTTAAGCTACTGTGACCTCCAAGTCTCATCCACGGGGCATTGAAATTGCCTTTTTATTCCACTGAAAACTCCACCACTCGTCCAAGGGGCATTGACATTGTCTATTTATTCCATTGCGACCTCCACCACTCTTCCAATGGGCATTAAGACCATCTTTTTAAGCTACAGTGACCTGCACAACTCTTCCATGGGGCATTGATATTGTATTTTTATTCCACTGTAACCTCCGCCACTCTTCCAAGGGGCATTGATTTTGTCTTTTTATTCCTCTGCGACCTCTACCACTCTTCCAATGGGCATTGATATTGTCTTCTTAATCCACTGCAACCTCCACCACTCTTCAAAGGTGCATTAAAGCCGTCTTGTTAAGCTACTGTCACATCCATGTCTATTCCACGGGGCATTGATATTGTCTTTTTATTCCACTGTAACATCCACCACTCTTCCAAGTGGCATTGACATTGTCTTTTTATTCCACTGCGACTTCCACCTCTCTTTTAAGAGGCATTGATATTGTCTTTTTAATCCACTGCGACCTCTATCACTCTTCCAAGGGGCATTAAAACAGTTTTGTTAAGCTACTGTGACCTCCACGTCTCTTCCAAGGGGAATTAAAACCGTCTGGTTAAACCACTCTGAACTAGACAGCTCTTCCAAGGGGCATTGATATTGTCTTTTTATTCCACTGTAACCTCCACCATTCTTCCAAGGGGTATTGATATTGTCTTTTTAATGCACTGCTACCTCGACCACTCTTCCAAGGGCCATTAAAACCATCTGGTTAAACCATCCTGAACTCCTTAGTTCTTTCAACAGGCATTGATATTGTTTTTTTATTTCACTGCGACCTCCACCACTCTTTCAAGGGGCATTGATATTGTCTTTTTATTCCACTGCGACCTCCGCCACTCTTCCAAGGGGCATTAAAACTGTCTTGTTAAGCTACTGTGACCTCCAAGTGTCTTCCACGGGGCATTGATATTGTCTTTTTAATCCACTATGACCTCCACCACTTTTCCAAGGGGCAATAAAACCATCTGGCAAAACCACTCTGAACTCCACAGCTCTTCCAAGGGGCATTGGTATTGTCTTTTTATTCCACTCTAACCTCCACCACTCTTCCAAGGGGCACTGACATTGTCTTTTTATTCCACTGCGACCTCCACCACTCTTCCAAGGGGCATTAAAACCATATTGTTATGCTACAGTGACTTCCACAACTCTTCCACGGGGCATTGATATTGTCTTTTTATTCAACTGTAACCTCCACCCATATTCCAATGGGCATTGATATTGTTTTTTTATTCCACTGCGACCTCCGCCACTCTTCCAAGGGGCATTAAAACCTTCTTGATAAGTTACTGTGACCTCCACGTCTCTTCCAAAGAGCGTTAAAACCATCTGGTTATACCACTCTGAACTCCGCAGCTCTTCCAAGGGGCATTATTATTGTCTTTTTATTCCACTGTAACCTCCACCACTCTTCCAAGGGGTATTGATATTGTCTTTTTATTCCACTGCGACCTCCACCAGTCCTCCAGGAGGCATTAAAACCATCTTGTTAAGCTACTGTGACCTCCACGTCTCTTCCATGGGGCATTGAAATTGTCTTTTCATTCCACTGTAACCTCCACCACTCGTCCAAGGGGCATTGATATTGTCTTTTTATTCCACTGCGACCTCCACCACTCTTCCAAGGGGCATTGATATTGTCTTTTTAATCCACTGCGACCACCACCTCTCTTCCAAGGGGCATTAAAACCGTCTTGTTAAGCTATTGTGACCTGCACATCTCTTCCACTGGGCATTGATATTGTCTTTTTATTTAACTGTAACCTCCACCACTGTTCCAAGGGACATTGATATTGTCTTTTTTTTCCACTGTAACCTACATCACTCTTCCAAGGGGCATTGATATTGTCTTTTTATTCAACTGTAACCTCCACCACTCTTCCAAGGGGCTTTGAAATTGTCTTTTTAATCCACTGCGACCTCCACCACTCTTCCAAGGGGCATTAAAACCATCTTGTTAAGCTACTGTCACCTCCATGTCCCATCCAAGGGGCATTAACACCGTCAATATAAACCACTCTGAACTCCACAGCTCTTGCAATGGGCATTGATATTGTCTTTTTATTCCAATGTAACCTCCAGCACTCTACCAAGGGGCAATGATATTGTCTTTTTATTCCACTGCAACTTCCACCTCTCTTCCAAGGGGCATTAAAACCGTCTTGTTAAGCTACTGTGACCTCCTCGTATCTTTCACGGGGCATTGATATTGTCTTTTTATTCCACTGTAACCTCCACCACTCTTCCAAGGGGCATTGATAATGTCTTTTTATTCCACTGGGACCATCACCACTCTTCCAATTGGCATTGATATTGTCTTTTTAATCCACTGCGAGCTCCACAACTCTTCCAAGGGGCATTAAAACAGTTTTGTTAAGCTACTGTGACCTCCATGTCTCTTCAAAGGGGAATTAAAACCGTCTGGTTAAACCACTCTGAACTAGACAGCTCTTCCAAGGGGCATTGATATTGTCTTTTTATTCCACTGTAACCTCCACCATTCTTCCAAGGGGTATTGATATTGTCTTTTTAATGCACTGCTACCTCCATCCTGAACTCCTTAGCTCTTTCAACAGGCATTGATATTGTCTTTTTATTTCACTGCGACCTCCACCACTCTTTCAAGGGGCATTGATATTGTCTTTTTATTCCACTGCGACCTCCACCACTCTTCCAAGGGGCATTAAAACTGTCTTGTTAAGCTACTGTGACCTCCACGTGTCTTCCACGGGGCATTGATATTGTCTTTTTAATCCACTATGACCTCCACCACTTTTACAAGGGGCAATAAAACCATCTGGCAAAACCACTCTGAACTCCACAGCTCTTCCAAGGGGCATTGGTATTGTCTTTTTATTCCATCCTAACCTCCACCACTCTTCCAAGGGGCACTGACATTGTCTTTTTAATCCACTGCGACCTCCACCACTCTTCCAAGGGGCATTAAAACCATATTGTTATGCTACAGTGACCTACACAACTCTTCCAAGGGGCATTGATATTGTCTTTTTATTCAACTGTAACCTCCACCAATATTCCAATGGGCATTGATATTGTTTTTTTATTCCACTGCGACCTCCGCCACTCTTCCAATGGGCATTAAAACCGTCTTGATAAGTTACTGTGACCTCCACGTCTCTTCCAAGGAGCGTTAAAACCATCTGGTTATACCACTCTGAACTCCGCAGCTCTTCCAAGGGGCATTATTATTGTCTTTTTATTCCACTGTAACCTCCACCACTCTTCCAAGGGGTATTGATATTGTCTTTTCATTCCACTGTAACCTCCACCACTCGTCCAAGGGGCATTGATATTGTCTTTTTATTCCACTGTGACCTCCACCACTCTTCCAAGGGGCATTGATATTGTCTTTTTAATCCACTGCGACCTCCACCTCTCTTCCAAGGGGCATTAAAACCGTCTTGTTAAGCTATTGTGACCTGCACATCTCTTCCACTGGGCATTGATATTGTCTTTTTATTTAAATGTAACCTCCACCACTGTTTCAAGGAACATTGATATTGTCTTTTTTTTCCACTGTAACCTACATCACTCTTCCAAGGGGCATTGATATTGTCTTTTTATTCAACTGTAACCTCCACCACTCTTCCAAGGGGCTTTGAAATTGTCTTTTTAATCCACTGCGACCTCCACCACTCTTCCAAGGGGCATTAAAACCATCTTGTTAAGCTACTGTCACCTCCACGTCCCATCCAAGGGGCATTAACACCGTCAATATAAACCACTCTGAACTCCACAGCTCTTGCAAGGGGCATTGATATTGTCTTTTTATTCCAATGTAACCTCCAGCACTCTACCAAGGGGCAATGATATTGTCTTTTTATTCCACTGCAACTTCCACCTCTCTTCCAAGGGGAATTAAAACCGTCTTGTTAAGCTACTGTGACCTCCTCGTATCTTTCACGGGGCATTGATATTGTCTTTTTATTCCACTGTAACCTCCACCACTCTTCCAAGGGGCATTGATATTGTCTTTTTATTCCACTGGGACCTTCACCACTCTTCCAAGTGGCATTGATATTGTCTTTTTAATCCACTGCGAGCTCCACAACTCTTCCAAGGTGCATTAAAACCACATTGTTAAGCTACTGTGACCTCCACTTCTCTTCCAAGGCGCATTAAAACCGTCAATTTAAGCCACTCTGAACTCCACAGCTCTTGCAAGAGGCATTGATATTGTCTTTTTACTCCACTGTAACCTACAGCACTCTTTCAAGTGGCATTGATACTGTCTTATTATTCCACTACGACTTCCACCACTCTCCCAAGGTGCATTAAAAACATCTTGTTTAGCTACTGTAACATCTATGTCTATTCCACGGGGCATTGATATTGTCTTTTTATTCCACTGTATCCTCCACCACTCTTCCAAGGGGTATTGATATTGTCATTTTATTCCACTGCGACTACCACCTCTCTTCTAAGGGGCATTGATATTGTCTTTTTATTCCACTGTGACCGCCACCACTCTTGCAAGAGGCATTAAAAAAGTCTTGTTAAGCTACTGTGACCTCCACATCTCTTCCAAGGGGCATTAAAACCGTCTGGTTAAACCACTCTGAACTCCACAGCTCTTCCAAGGGGCATAGATATTGTCTTTTTATTCCACTGTAACCTCCACCATTCTTCCAAGGGGTATTGATATTGTCTTTTTAATGCACTGCGACCTCCACCACTCTTCCAAGGGGCATTAAAACCATCTGGTTAAAAGACTCTGAACTCCATAGCTCTTTCAAAAGGCATTGATATTGTCTTTTTATTTCACTGTAACCTCCACCACTCTTTCAAAGGGCATTGATATTGTCTTTTTATTCCACTGCGACTTCCACCACTCTTCCAAGGGGCATTAAAACTGTCTTGATAAGCTACTGTGACCTCCACGTGTCTTCCACGAGGCATTGATATTGTATTTTTAATCCACTGTAACCTCCACCTCTTTTCCAAGGGGCATTAAAAACGTCTTGTTAATCTACTGTGACCTCCACGTCTCTTCCAAAGGGCAATAAAACCATCTGGTTAAACCACTCTGAACTCCACAGCTCTTCTAAGGGGCATTGGTATTGTCTTTTCATTCCACTCTAACCTCCACCTCTCTTCCAATGGGCATTGACATTGTCTTTTTATTCCACTGCGACCTCCATCATTCTTCCAAGGGGCATTGATACTGTCTTTTTATTCCACTGCCACCTCCACCACTCTTCCAAGGGGCATTGATATTGTCTTTTTAATCCATTGCGACCTCCACCACTTTTCCAAGGGTCATTAAAAACGTCTTTTTAAGCTACTGAGACCTCCACGTCACTTTCAATGGGCATTAAAACTCTCTGGTTAAACCACTCTGAACTCCACAGCTCTTCCAAGGGGCATTGGTATTGTCTTTTTAATCCACTCTGACCTCCACCACTCTTACAAGGGGCATTGACATTGTTTTTTTATTCCACTGCGACCTCCACCATTCTTCCAAGGGGCATTAAAACTGTCTTGTTAAGCTACAGTGACCTCCACATCTCTTCCACGGGGCATTGATATTGTCTTTAAATTCCACTGTAACCTCCACCACTCTACCAAGGGGCATTGATATTGTATTTTTATTCCACTGCGACCTCCACCACTCTTCCAAAGGACATTGATATTGTCTTTTTAATCCACTGCGACCTCCACCACTCTTCCAAAGGGCATTAAAACCATCTTGTCAAGCTACTGTGACCTCCACGTCTCTTCCAAGAGGCATTAAAACCATATGGTTAAACCAATCTGAACTCCACAGATCTTCCAAGGGGCATTGATAATGTCTTTTTATTCCACTGTATCCTCCACCCCTCTTCCAAGGGGCATTGTTGTTGTCTTTTTATTCCACTGCGACCTCCACCACTCTTCCAAGGGGCATTAAAACCGTCTTGTTAAGCTACTGTGACCTCCATGTCTCTTCCACAGGGCATTGATATTGTCTTTTTATTCCACTGGAACCTCCAACACTCTTCCAAGGTGCATTGATATTGTCTTTTTATTCCACTGAGACTTCAACTACTCCTTCAAGGAGCATTGACATTGTCTTTTTAATCCACTTCGACCTCCACCACTCTTCAAAGGGGCATTAAAACAGTCTTGTTAATATACTGTGACCTCCACGTCTCTTCCAAGGGGCATTAAAACCGTCAATTTAAACCACTCTCAACTCCACAGCTCTTGCAAAGGGCTTTGATATTGTTTTTTATTCCACTGTAACCTCCAGCACTCTTCCAAGGGGCACTGATATTGTCTTGTTATTACACTGCGACTTTCACCTCTCTTCCAAGGGACATTAAAACCGTCTTGTTAAGCTACTGTGACATCCACATATCTTTCCCGGGGCATTGATATTTTTTTTATTCCACTGTAAACTCCACCACTCTTCAAAGGGGCAATGATATTGTCTTTTTATTCCACTGCCACCTCCACCACTCTTCCAAGGGGCATTGATATTGTCTTTTTAATCCACTGCAACCTCCACCACTTTTCCAAGGGGCATTAAAAACGTCTTTTTAAGCTACTGTGACCTCCACGTCACTTCCAATGGGCATTAAAACCGTCTGGTTTAACTACTCTGAACTCCACTGCTCTTCCAAGGGGCATTGATATTGTCTTTTTAATACACTGTTACCTCCACCACTCTTCCAAGGGGCATTGGTATTGTTTTTTTATTCCACTGCGACCTCCACTACTCTTCCAAGGGGAATTGATATTGTCTTTTTATTCCACTGCGACCTCCACCAGTCTTCCAAGGGGCATTGATATTTTCTTTTTATTCCACTGCGACCTCCACAACTCTTCCAACGGGCATCGATAATGTCTTTTTAACCCACTGCGACCTCCACCACTCTTCCAAGGGGCATTAAAACCGTCTTCTTAAGCTACTGCGACCTCAACGTCGCTTCCAAGGGGCATTGTAATCTTCAATTTAAACCACTCTGAACTCCACAGCTCTTGCAAGAGGCATTGATATTGTCTTTTTATTCCACTGTAACCTCCACCACTCTTCCAAGGGGCATTGATTTTGTCTTTTTAATCCACTGCAACCTTCATCTCTCTTCCAAGAAGCATTTAAACCGTCTTGTTTAGCTACTGTGACCTCCACGTCTATTCCACGGTGCCTTAAAACCTTCTGGTTAAACCACTGTGAACTCCAGAGCTCTTCCAAGGGGCATTGATATTGTCTTTTTATTCCACTGTAACCTCCACCACTCTTCTAAGGGTCATTGATATTGTCTTTTTATTCCACTGTAACCTCCACCACTCTTCCAAGGGGCATTGATATTGTCTTTTTTTTTCACTGCGACCTCCACCTCTCTTCCAAGGGGCATTAAAACCATCTTGTTAAGCTACTGTGACCTCCAAGTCTCTTCCACGAGGCATTGATATTGTCTTTTTATTCCACTGCGACCTCCACATCTCTTTCAAGGGGAATTGATATTGTCTTTTTATTCCACTGCGACCTCCACCACTCTTCTAACGGGCATTGATATTGTCTTTTTAATCCACTGCGACCTCCACCACTCTTCCAAGGGGTCATTAAAACAGTTTTGTTAAGCTACTGTGGCCTCCACGTCTCTTCCAAGGGGCATTAAAACCGTCTGGTTAAACCACTCTGAACTCCACAGCTCTTCCAAGAGGCATTGATATTGTCTTTTTATTCGTCTGTCACCTCCACCACTCTTCCAAGGGGCATTAAAACCGTCTTGTTAAGCTACTGTGACCTTCACGTCTCTTCCAAGGGGCATTAAAACCGTAAATTTAAACCACTCTGAACTCCACAGCTCTTGCAAGAGGCATTGATATTGTCTTTTTATTCCACTGTAACCTCCACAACTCTTCCAAGGGGCATTGATTTTGTCTTTTTAATCCACTGCGACCTCCATCACTCTTCCAAGAAGCATTGAAAACGTCTTGTTTAGCTACTGTGACCTCCACGTCTATTTCAGGGTGCCTTAAAACCTTCTGGTTAAACCACTGTGAACTCCACAGCTCTTCCAAGGGGTATTGATATTGTCTTTTTATTCCACTGTAACCTCCACCACTCTTCCCAGGGGCATTGATATTGTCTTTTTATTTTACTGCAACCTCCACCACTCTTCCAATGGGCATTAATATTGTCTTTTTATTCCACCTCGACCTCCACCACTCTTCCATGGGTCATTGATATTGTCTTTTTATTCCACTGTAACCTCCAGCACTCTTCCAAGGGGCATTGATATTGTCTTTTTATTCCACTGCAAATTCCAACTCTCTTCCAAGGTGCATTAAAACCGTCTTGTTAAGCTTCTGTGACTTCCACGTCTCTTTCACGGGGCATTTATATTGTCTTTTTATTCCACTTTAACCTCCACCACTCTTCCAAGGGGCAATGATATTGTCTTTTTATTCCCCTGGGACATTCACCACTCTTCCAAGTGGCATTGATATTGTCTTTTTAATCCACTGCGACCTCCACCACTCCTCCAAGGGGCATTAAAACCCTATTGTAAAGCTACTGTGACCTCCACGTCTCTTCCCAGGTGCATTAAAACAGTCAATTTAAACCACTCTGAACTCCACAGCTCTTGCAAGAGGCATTGATATTGTATTTTTACTCCACTCTAACCTCCACCACACTTCCAAAGGGCATTGAGATTGTCTTTTTATTCCACTGCAACCTCCATAATTTTTTCAAGGGGCATTGATATTGTCTTTTTATTCCACTGCCACCTCCACCACTCTTCCAAGTGGCATTGACATTGTCTTTTTATTCCACTGCGACTTCCACCTCTCTTCTAAAGGGCATTGATATTGTCTTTTTAATCCACTGTAACCTCCACCACTTTTCCTATGGGAATTGATATTTTCTTTTTTTTATTATTATTATTATTTTTTATTATTATTATAGCGCCATTTATTCCATGGCGCTTTACATGTGATAGGGATATACATAACAAAAGCATTTACATGATCATAACAAAACGAGTCAGCGACTGGTACAGGAGGAGCGAGGACCCTGCCCGCGAGGGCTCACATTCTAGAAGGGATGGGTGAGGATACATTAGGTGAGGGTAGAGCTGGTCGTGCAGCGGTGGTTGCTGCAGGTTGTAGGCTTGTCGGAATAGGTGGGTCTTCAGATTTCTTTTGAAGGTTTCCACGGTCGGAGAGAGTCTGATATGTTGGGTTAGAGAGTTCCAGAGTAGGGGGGATGCACGGGAGAAATCTTGTATACGATTGTGGGAGGAGGAGATAAGAGGGGAGTAGAGAAGGAGATCTTTTGAGGATCGGAGGTTGCGTGCAGGTAAGTACCGGGAGACTAGGTCACAGATGTATGGGGGAGACAGGTTGTGGATGGCTTTGTATGCCATGGTTAGAGTTTTGAACTGGATTCTCTGGGCAATGGGGAGCCAGTGAAGAGATTGACAGAAAGGAGAGGCCGGGGAATAGCGGGGGGACAGGTGAATTAGTCGAGCAGCAGAGTTTAGGATAGATTGGAGAGGCGCAAGAGTGTTGTAAGAGAGGCCACGGAGCAGGAGGTTGCAGTAGTCGAGGCGGGATATGATGAGGGCATGCACTAGTGTTTTTGCAGAGTCTTTGCTGAGGAATGCACGGATTCGGAAGATGTTTTTGAGTTCGAGTCGGCAGGAAGTGGAAAGGGCTTGGATATGTGGCTTGAAGGAGAGATCAGACTCCAGGGTTACTCCAAGGCAGCGTGCTTGTGGGACTGGGGAGAGTGAACAGCCAGTGACGTTGATGGCTAGGTCAGATGGGGGATGTGTAAGAGAGGGTGGAAAGATTATGAACTCTGTTTTTTCCATGTTGAGTTTTAGAAATCTGTCAGAGAAGAAGGATGACATGGCGGACAGACATTGTGGGATTTTGGTTAGTAGGGAGGAGATATCGGGTCCAGAGAGGTAGATCTGTGTTTCGTCAGCATAGAGGTGATACTGAAAACAGTGAGACTCTATGAGCTGTCCCAGGCCAAAGGTGTATATGGAGAAGAGCAGAGGTCCTAGAACTGAGCCTTGGGGGACACCGACAGATAGGGGGCGAGATGAGGAGGTGGTGCGTGAGTGGGAGACACTGAAAGTCCTGTCTGTTAAGTATGAGGAGATTAAAAATAGAGCCAAGTCCGTGATGCCAAGAGATGAGAGAATCTGGAGTAAGAGGGAATGGTCCACTGTGTCAAAGGCAGATGACAGGTCCAGAAGGAGGAGGATGGAGTAGTGTCGCTTGGATTTGGCATTTAGTAGGTCGTTGGTGACTTTGGTCAGGGCAGTTTCAGTCGAGTGATGCGGTCGGAAGCCAGATTGCAGGCGGTCGAAGAGGGAGTAGGAGGAGAGGTGGGAGGACAGTTCAAGGTGGACATGTTGTTCTAGTAGTTTTGAGGCAAAGGCGAGGAGTGATATGGGGCGGTAGTTAGTCAGAGAGGAAGCGTCAAGGGAGGGCTTTTTGAGGATGGGTGTGATTGCGGCATGTTTAGAAGGGACCGGAAACAGGGGAAGGGCGGAGGAGTCTGTTTATATGTAAGGTCACGTCTAAAGCCCAGACTAAGGGAAGATATAGGAGAGGGAGAAGAGGGGGTCGAGTCCATGTGGGTAGAGATAGAGGGGGCAAAAAATAATAATAAAATATTACTGGGGGTCTGCTATAAGCCACCTAATATAACAGAGGAGAATGAGAAACTGCTATTAGGACAAATAGACAAAGTAGCAAAACATAATGAGGTGATTGTAATGGGGGACTTCAACTACCCGGATATTGACTGGGAAACAGAAACCTGTAGATCGCAGAAAGGAAAAAGGTTCTTGACAAATATCAAGGATAATTATCTCTCCCAACTAGTGCAGGAACCAACGAGAGGGAAGGCAGTGTTGGACTTAATATTGACTAATAGGCCTGATAGAATAACTGAGGTACAGATAGGGGGGCACCTAGGTAATAGCGATCATAATATTATCAATTTCAAAATGCCCTTCAGTAGGGTTATCAATAAGGGAACAACTAAAACATTAAACTTTAGGAAGGCGAAGTTTGATCAGCTGAAAGAAAACCTTCAACTTATTGACTGGGACAAAGTTCTTAATCAAGGAAATACGAATAGTAAATGGGAAACCTTCAAAAGAATTCTGAATACTCAGTGCGAGAGGTATATACCGTATGGGAATAAAAGGGCCAGAAATAAGAGGAAACCAATATGGTTGAATAAGAACGTAAAAGGGGCGTTAAATAGCAAAAAAGAGGCATTCAAGAGATTAAAACAGGAAAACAGCAAGGAGGCACTAATGTGTTACAAGGAAAAAACGAGAACCTGCAAAAAACAAATAAAAATAGCAAAGGAGGAAACAGAGAAACGTATTGCTAGGGAAAGTAGATCAAATCCCAAACTGTTCTTTACGTATATAAATAGTAAAAGGATTAAATCGAATAATATTGGACCGATAAAAAGTGATGAAGGCAAAATCATAGAGAAAGATGAGGATAAAGCTAATCTATTAAATAAATTTTTTTCGTCAACTTTCACAAAGGAAAAAGAACTAACAGGCGAAATGAGAAGTGACAAACTTAATCCTCCACTAAGTATGACAAATCTAACCCAAGCTGGGGTACAGAAACGCCTCAGTAACATTAAAATAAACAAATCACCAGGACCTGATGGCATACACCCACGGGTACTAAGGGAACTAAGTAATGTGATAGACAGACCGTTATATCTTATATTTAAGGACTCTGTTGAGACTGGGTCTGTACCACTTGATTGGCGACAGGCGAATGTAGTGCCAATATTCAAAAAGGGAGCGAAAAGTGACGCCGGAAACTATCGGCCGGTGAGTCTGACGTCCGTTGTGGGCAAAATTTTTGAAGGCTTTATTAATGAGGCAATCATGGAGCATCTTGATGCTAATAATCTATTAACCCCGAACCAACATGGATTCATGAGGAATCGCTCCTGCCAAACAAACCTGATTGACTTCTACGAGGAGGTTAGCTCTCGAGTAGATCAGGGGGAACCAGTGGATGTCGTGTATCTCGACTTCTCAAAAGCGTTCGATAGCGTGCCACATAATAGGTTGGTATACAAAATGAGAATGATGGGGCTGGGGGAAAATGTCTGCAAGTGGGTAGCTAACTGGCTAAAGGATAGAAGGCAGAGGGTGGTTATAAATGGAATATACTCAGATTGGGTAAGCGTCACTAGTGGGGTACCACAGGGGTCTGTACTAGGCCCAATGTTATTTAATATCTTTATTAACGACATAGTCAACGGGATAAATAGTAAAATATCAATATTTGCAGATGACACAAAGTTATGTAAAACAATTAATACAAAAGAGGACAGTGCAGACCTGCAGAGGGATTTGGATAAGCTGGGTAGGTGGAGCATTAAATGGCAAATGAGGTTTAACGAGGAGAAATGTAAGTGTGGGGGTCGTGATGACATTCCACTCGTCCTCCAGTCACTCCAAATTCAAACTATGAGCATGGGTCAACCATTCAAAGAATGAGTCAGACAACAAGCTGGTTCAAGCTCAGAGCATGCTCAGAAGACTACTACAGTCAACGTCCTCAGCATTGTTCTGAATTTATTTTTACATGCACAAATCTAAATACACTACATAATGGGGAGGGGATAGGGGTTGTCCGGGGCGGGGTAAACCATGAAATTCCAGTGTCTGGCCACTCCTGATTGGTCCACATCTCCTTATCTCAGTCTCTGGGCAGATATTGCAGCCGTCAGCTTATAATCTTGTTTCGTTTCTCTGAAATGTCTTGGCAACACTGGAAATGTCTTAGTTTAAGTTTCGATTTGAGTAATTACGTAGCAAGGAAAGCTTATTGTTATATGACACAAAATGGTGGTTAGTACATTAGCAAAAAAGCGTATAAAAGTTACAAAAGTATAAAAGTTACAAATATATATATTCTCTTTTACCCCGACATTCCCCCCTAAACACTAAGCTTTCCTTTGCTTCGGGCCTTTGAGACTGTCCATGTGTGGGGAGAGGGGAGGTGGATTTCTTCACCCAATCATCTTAGAAGCTGCCCCCTTATGGGACGCCCCCAGACAATTGAGCCCTATCCTGGATGACACATGGAGTTCTCCCAACTGACTCTAAACTAAATCTCTCAATTGGACTTTGTCATGGGGGGGCTGGTCAGGCTTGTTCAAAGGAGTGTATTTCTCTATATAAGGGGACTATGCAGCACAGGACCACCAGGCCCAATACTAGTAGACCTCCCATTACTAGACAAACTTGTTGGAGGAATCCCTTGAGCCCTCCCAACCAACTTGAGAAAAAGGAGGTATCTACCCCTGTGTGGTAGCTGTCCACCCTGGGACAGACAGTAAACATATGGAAAGGATATAGAAGAAGGTAGTCATCTTTTATAGGCTCGTTCTGTCTTTCTTGCAGTGGGAGGCGTGAATCCAGGTGCTCTTGCCCTCAAGCTTCAGAGCCGTCGGGGTGGTGAGAAGCACAGTGTACGGTCCCTCGAACCGCGGCTGGAGGCAGTCTTTCCGGACAAACTTCTTCACATACACTAGATCGCCTGGGATGAAATCATGTACTGCATCACCTGTAGATTCTGGGAGAGAAGCAGATACTGGAGAGCGGGTGTTAGTCAATTCTCTAGACAAAGCAATCACAAATTTTACCACTCTATCATGTGTTTCAGACAACTCTTGGGGCCTAATTTCTCCTATCTTGGGTGGGGTCCTAAACAAAATTTTATAGGGAGTTAGCCCATGTTTGGCCTGAGGAGTGTGTGTAATATGATACAATGCTATGGGGAGTAGGTCGGGCCAGGGGAGGGGATGATCTTGGGTCATTTTCAAGAGCTGGGTCTTGAGTGTGGAATTCATCCTTTCCACTTTGCCTGAACTGGCAGGATAGTATGGAGTCTGGAGGCCCAAATCTGTTCCCAACATGTTCCAGAGTTCTTCGTAAATATTTGTTGTGAAAGCTGGTCCTTGATCCGATTCTATGACTTGGGGAAACTCCAAATCTGCAGGCAATTTCAGTGATCAGTTTCTTGGCTGTGACTTTAGCAGTCATGTTGACGACCGGGTAGGCCTCGGGCGAGGCCCAAGAGAACATATCCACGGCTACCAAAACGTACTCCTATTTTCTTGCTTTAGACATTTGGATATGGTCGACTTGTATTCTCTGCCAAGGGTAGTCTGGTTTAGCCAGGTGTTGGAGAGGGACCCGTGCCGTACACGTTGGGTTGCAGGTAGCGCAGACAGAGCAGGATTTTGAGTACGCAGTCACAGTGGAAGAGATTCCGGGTGCAAAGTACAGTTTCTTGATACATGCCAAGGCTTGATTCTTTCCTCTGTGTGTAGGCCCGTGAGCCCATGCTGCCACAGCTGAGTACATGCATCTAGGCAAGCAAGGCTTCCCATCTACTTGGTAAAGAGTCGAGTTGACCTTTGAATCTTTGCGACCTGCCAGCACGGCTCCTGCCGCTTTCCATTGCTTGACTTCTTCAGTGGGGGGTCTTCCTTTGTTCCTCACACAATTTTTCTTCAGGCATCCTGACCCCCCTGGATTCCACTCGTGTCTCCGCTGGACTTGTATGGTCTTCCGCCGGCTGTTCTTTGGCTCTTGCTCTAGTGAGCGCCACAGCTACGGTTTGCAGAGTCTCTCCCATCTCTTCTTCCTTTTCCTGCCACTTTGATGACACATTCTCCACTGCTGCAGTCTTGGCTGCTTGGTCAGTTAGGTGGTTGCCCCTGGCTTCTCTGGATTCTAGTCTTCCATGAGCCTTGACCTTCATAACAGCAACCTGAATGGGTAGTTCCAGGGCCTTCATTAGGGCCTTAATCCATGAGACATGTTTCACTGGTGTACCTGCAGCTGTGATGAATTCTCTAGACTTCCACAAAAGTCCAAAATCGTTGCAAATTCCATGTCCATACCTGGAATCGGTATATATATATATTCGCCTTTGTTCCTGCTGCCAGGTGGCAGGCCTCTGTGAGAGCCACAAGTTCAGCTTCTTGTGCAGACATGTATGGTGGTAGAGCTTCAGCCTTCAGAACTGTTAGGTCTGTTGTGACAGCATATCCCGTGTGGAACTTCCCTTGAGGGTCTGCGAAACGGGATCCATCAGTCCATAGGTGCAAGGCAGGGTCTGCGAGCGGATGTGCCACCATATTCTCTGGAGCAGAAGTCTCTTCCTGCAAAATTTTTATACAATCATGAGGTTCCACCAATGGACCTTCACCCTCTTCACCTTCCCCCCTAGAAGGTGGAAGCAAAGTGGCAGGATTGATATTCAGACATCTGGTAAATGTTATATTGGAGGGCAACAATAGGGAACACTGCAGCCGCAGGTGTCTTTGGTTGGTGAGATGTTTCGGAAATGTTTGTTGCAGAACAGCTGAGAGATCATGACCGGCCTATATAAATAGATCATGTCCAAAGGCGATATCAGCTGACTTATCAAGGAGAATGTGAGCAGCGTGGACCGCCTTAAGGCACGTGGGGGCAGTTCGGGCGACAGGGTCCAGGCGGGCTGAGTAGTAGCCTAAAGGCCGATACTTATGATCATAGCGTTGTGCTAGAACTCCAGAGGCATGACCTTCCGATTCAGAGACAAAGAGGTGAAATGGCTGAGTATAGTCTGGTAAGCCCAAGGCCGGGGCAGAGACAACAGCCTGTTTAAGGCGGTCAAAACATAGTCTGTGTTGATGAGAAACACGTGGATCTTCAGCATGAAGCCAAACTGAGCCTTCATCCTTGAGACAGTCGTACAGAGGTTGCATGAGCTTTGAGGCATCAGGGATCCATTGCCTGCAGTAAGTGATGAGGCCAAGGAAAGTCTGCATAGCGGAGTAGGTGGTTGGGAAGGTGATATCCATGATGGCTTGCTTTCTTTCTTCAGTCAGATGTTTAGCACTTTATGATATACAATGTCCGAGGAAAATGACCTTGGGCAGACACCATTAGACTTTGCCTTTCGAGACTTTACAGTTAGCTGAGTGAAGAAACCAGAGAAGGGATTCTGACATCTCTGGCAAATTTTCTTCAGTGCCACATAGCAAAAGATCATCCACATACTGTAGAAGGGTGACCTGAGGGTTCTCTTGAACCCATGGCTCCAGAATAGACTTCATAGAATGAGTGAATTGGTTAGGAGAGTTCTGGGCTCTGCGGAGTCCTGGTCCATATAAACTGTGCTCCTTGAAAGGTGAAGGCAAAAAGAAACCACGAATCTTCGTGTAAAGGTATACTGAAGAAGGCGTTGGCCAGATCTAACACCGTAAACAAGGTGGCCGTTGGAGGCAGCTGAGACAAGAGGGTGTTTGAGTTGGGTACCACTGGAGTTTCTAAAATGGTAGCTGCATTGACGGCTCTGAGATCCTGAACCAACCGGTATCTTGGAGACTCTCCCGGAACGGTTTTCTTTTTTACAGGAAAGAGGGGTGTATTGCATGGAGATACACATCTGACAAGGACTCCTGATTCCAGGAGGGAAACGATTTGGGTACCCAAGCTTTGTTCGGGTGCAGCCTTGAGGGGGTATTGTGGCAACCGTGGATACCTGTGTCCAGGCTTGAGGTGTACTCGGACCGGGGGAACCTGCAGGAGGCCGACGTCCTCTGGCCCACTGGACCACAGAGAGTGAGGTTGTATGGTCATCATCATGAGAGGGAAGGCTTTAAGAACATAGCGGTCTTCAGTCCCTTGTTCGGAATGAGGGTCCCGCAAAAGAAGCTCCATACCATGGTTTCCGAAGGTAATTGTTGCCTTCATTCGCTCTAAGAGATCGGCTCCCAACAGATTGACAGGGCAAGTTTCAGAGACCAAGAATCTTGTGAGTACTCCGGTGAACGGTCCTGCAGACACAGGGACTGTGGGTGGAGAGGAAATATGTTGGCCTTCCACCCCAACACAGGTGAGGGTATCCAGTGATAGGGATACAGAAGGAGGGAGCTGTGCAGAGGAAATGACAGATGTGGCCGCCCCAGTGTCCACCAGGAACTCCAGTGGTTGATGGTCCACCTGTAAAATGACAGTCTCTGAGGATGTGGTCAAGGCTACCACACTCCCAACACAACATTCGTCCTTCAGAATCACGAGGTTGTCTTCTGTTTCTAGATGATCCCTTGTCATCTCTTCTGTCTTGTTTTCTATATGTGGGAGGAGTATCATCACCTGTGCCTTTAACCATTACCCACTTGATTCCATGTTGGTTGCCAGGGGTGGGTAGCTTTCATGAGCTTGATATACCATGGCAGGAGCGGTTTTCTTCTTTGGCTTAGTATCCTTTTCCATTTTTAGCATGGCTTTTTGGAAAGCTTTGACAATGTTCACTACGTCGTTGAAGGAAGAAGAACGAATCTCGGGGCGTACCCTCAGAACGTCATCTCTGAGAGCGTCTTCTAGGCCATCTACTAGGGCCTGAACCAACAGGGCGGCCTGCGTCTTGACGTGAGGACTGTATCCAAGATCCTCAAAATGCATGCTGAGTCTTGCAGCATATCTTTCCACAGAGTCATCAGGGTCTTGTTGAACATCTTGTACAGACCCAGCTTGATCTGACAAGCGATCCTGAGCCCAGGCTTTTAACTGTTTCATGTATTCTAGGCCGGATTCATACGTACTAAGGGATCCTGCTTTTGTGGAATCCCTGGCCTTTTGAAAGCTCTCCGTTTTCGGCTAAGTGAGCCTGGCATTCTGCAGCCAGAGTAGAACCAGCAGCAAGGGCAATTTTACGAGCCAATCCTCCAACATGGCTCATACAGGTGTTTGCAGGGTTGGCTATGGCCCCCACCCGATGTGTAAGGATGTCACCATAGCCTATTGACAGAGTGACAGGGTGTCCTGATGGGTCTACTAGATTCTGGGAGCGGCAGGGGTCCCAGACTTCTGAGGGGCTGGGGGGGGGGTGCTCTTTCAGCAGTTGCTTGGAGCAAGGGCCGGAGTATGGGTAATGGATATGGGGTGGAGGATGCCATAGGAGACTTATGGGGTAAAGGAGGGGGGGGGCTGGAGTATCTTGAGCCCATCCCTCATCTGGCTCCGTACCGTCTTGAGTAACAGTATGTTGGCGGAGGGAGAGCAGTCTGGCCTGAAATTCTGGGGAGTTGAGGAGGATATCCCCAGGGTTGTGGGTGACTCCCATAGGAAACAGGGGAAGCGTCTCAGCATCGTGGACTGGAGCAGAGGGTGTCACATTAGTTTCAGATGGGTGCTCTGGGACTGCGGGCTTTTCCACCTGTGCTGGTGGCTGGTAATATGCACCGGACGGATCTAGTAGTGGATATAGGCCGGATTGGGGCTTTCCGGGCCTCCCACAACAAGTAAGAGGTGTAGCAAGATGGCCGTGGGAGGGAGGAGTTAAAATGGAAGTGGGATTATTCTTGGAGGCAGGAAAAGGTGTAGTAAGATGGCCGTTGGAGGGAGGAGGTGGGAGTGGGGGTGGGATTGTTCTTGGGGGCAGGCTGGGCATCGTGCCATGGGCGGCCCGCCCAGAGTGGGTTTTGCTCTCCACACACCCGACACGTCCACCCCTCCGGTGATTTGTTGTTGGCACCATTATAGGGCGGTGGCTGAAGGCTCGGTGTAGTGACAGGCATTAACGGGGTTACGGCCAATTTAGGGTCACATAACAAATCACATTCTGCAGCTTTCATGTATCCAAACAAAGGCTCGGCATTCTCTGTCCCCCCCCTGCACCATCTACTCTAAGATGTGCTTGCAGAAATCCTCACCCAACTTTCCCAACTTCTGTGTAACACATTCATAAGCTTATCATGTTCTACAAATTCCTAACATTCTTCTTGCCTTCTTGCCTTCCCTTAACTCCACTAATTGGCTTAACCCCTACAGCAGCATTCCGCAACTTACGAAATCTTTCAAATTTGAATATACACAACATTTTCTTATAGAATGCAATGATCTGTCGCGACTCAGATCACTGGTGCAGCCGACAGGTCGCCACTCCTCAGTGTAGAGTACCCCTCAATACACTGATAAGACAGAGAGTACGCCTCAATCTGTCCCTTCCCTAACCTTGAATGGCGACTTTACAGTACGACTCACCACGGCACCCTGACAGCAGAACCCCTCCTTATGAGGTTTCTCTGTATAAGACGAAGAGTACACCTCAATTCGTCACAGACCCTTACAGCAGAACCCCTCCTTATGAGGTTTCTCTGTATAAGACGAAGAGTACACCTCAATTCGTCTTCCTTCCTACTACGGCACCACCCGTCAGTGTAGAGTACACCTCAATACACTGTTTCCTAACCTTGACTTTACAGCAGTCTCTGTATTAGACGAAGAGTACTCCTCAATTCGTCACAGATTCTGACAGCACAACACCTTACACTACAATTCAGGAATGCTTTGAAACTTCGACTATCAGTTACGGGAGGCAGCTATCTAAGAAAAGTACAGTGACCGGGGGAGGAGGAGGTGGTGTGCACACGAGCACGCGCAGGCATGCGACGTCACTCGGTTTAACACTTGCTGGTTCAGGACGTGGTGCGGGACGCCCAAGGTCTCACCACTCGACCGGTCACCCACCCAGATCCAACCTGACAACCCAACAGGAACCGCTGCGGCTGACACACAGGCAAGTGAGACATATAAAATACATCTCAACTTACCGTGTTCGATGGAGGTTGATCAGGCCTCAAATTCAGCCACCGCGGTCACCACCAGGGAAGTCAGCAATATGGGTCCGGGAGGGCGGCGTACCGCTAGCCACGCCCCACGTTGGGCGCCATTTGTGGGGGTCGTGATGACATTCCACTCGTCCTCCAGTCACTCCAAATTCAAACTATGAGCATGGGTCAACCATTCAAAGAATGAGTCAGACAACAAGCTGGTTCAAGCTCAGAGCATGCTCAGAAGACTACTACAGTCAACGTCCTCAGCATTGTTCTGAATTTATTTTTACATGCACAAATCTAAATACACTACATAATGGGGAGGGGATAGGGGTTGTCCGGGGCGGGGTAAACCATGAATTTCCAGTGTCTGGCCACTCCTGATTGGTCCACATCTCCTTATCTCAGTCTCTGGGCAGATATTGCAGCCGTCAGCTTATAATCTTGTTTCGTTTCTCTGAAATGTCTTGGCAACACTGGAAATGTCTTAGTTTAAGTTTCGATTTGAGTAATTACGTAGCAAGGAAAGCTTATTGTTATATGACACAAAATGGTGGTTAGTACATTAGCAAAAAAGCGTATAAAAGTTACAAAAGTATAAAAGTTACAAATATATATATTCTCTTTTACCCCGACATAAGGTCATACATATGGGAAGGAAAAATGGAAGTCACCAGTACTCACTGAATGGGAAACCATTGGGGAATTCAGAGATGGAGAAGGACTTGGGCATCTTGATTGATAGCAAACTAAATTGGAGTGCCCAAAGTCAGGCGGCTGCTGTAAGGGCAAACAGGGTAATGGGATGTATCAGAAGAGGTATAGCTGCAAAGGAGGAGAACATTGTTCTTCCACTGTACAAAGCACTGGTCAGACCACACTTGGAATACTGTGCTCAGTTATGGGCCCCAATATATAGAAAGGATATAAATGAGCTTGAAAAGGTACAAAGGAGGGCAACAAAATTAATAAAGGGAATGGAGGGACTGCAATACCCAGAGAGGTTGGCAAAACTAGAACTATTCAGCCTGGAAAAGAGAAGGTTGAGGGGGGACATAATAAATGTGTACAAATATGTTAGGGGACAGTATAGAGACCTTGCCCGGGATTTGTTCAAAAGGAGGGATATTACGGTAACAAGAGGGCATTCACTAAGACTGGAAGAGAAAAGGTTTCAGCACCAGCATAGGAAGGGGTTCTTTACGGTAAGAGCAGTGAGAATATGGAATTCACTGAGTGAGGAGACGGTAATGTCGGATTCACTAAACCAGTTCAAGCGGGGACTGGATGCTTTTCTAGATACCAGGCAGATTTCAGCATATACTTAAAAATAAAATAAAATAGTAGGTTGATACAGGGATTTATTCTGACTGCTGGTTTCAGAGTCGGGAGGGAATTTTTCCTCAGGTGAAGATTGGCTAAATCATTTGGGGTTTTTGCCCTCCTCTGGATCAACTTTAGCAATTACAGAACTAACAGGTCGAACTTGATGGACGCAAGTCTTTATTCGGCTTTACTAACTATGTAACTATGTTTGAAACATGAGGGGAAGACACCGGTTGTTAGTGACAGATTGAAGAGGTGGGTTAGGGTTGGGATGAAGACTGTGGTAAGGTTAGTAATGAGGTGGGATGGGATTGGGTCAAGTTCGCAGGTGGTCAGGTGTGATTTGTAGAGTAAAGAGTAGACTTGATCTTCTGTAATGGTGGAGAAGTGGGGTTTGGAGGAGGAGGGTTGAATAGATATGAGGAGGGGTTGTGTGGACTTTAGGCAAAAGTTTTGTCTGATGGTGTCAATCTTCTGTTTGAAGAATGAGGCAGAGTCGTCGGCTGAGATGAGAGAAGAGGGAGGAGGTGCTGGGGGACGAAGCAGAGAGTTGAAAGTGTTAAATAGCTGTTTAGGGTTGTGAGATAGGGAGGATATGAGAGATGAGAAGTAGGTTTGTTTTGCTGTAGTGAGTGCGGACTTGAAATTAGTGAGGGATTTCTTGAATGCGATGAAGTGCTCGATGGAGTGAGACCTTTTCCATCTCCGCTACGCAACTCTGGAGGCCCGGCGCAGTTCTTTAGTAAGTTTAGTGTGCCAGGGTTGCCTGTTTTATGTGCGAGATGTGGTGTGTGTGAGAGGGGCGATCGAGTCTAGAGCTGCAGCTATTGTGGTGTTATATGAAGCAGCAGCAACGTCTGCATCGTGTAAGGAATTTATGTCTGTAAGAGGGAGGAGGGATTCAGAGAGTGAGTGTAAGTCAAGGTGTTTGAGATTTCTGCGAGGGTATGCTAGTTTGTGGAGTGGGGATTGTTGCCCCGGGGAGGAGAGAGAAGAGAATGTAAGTAGGCTATGATCAGAGAGAGGAAGAGGTGAGTTAGAGAGGTTAGATAGGGAACAGAGGCGGGTGAAGATGAGGTCCAGTGTGTGGCCATCTTTGTGGGTGGGTGTGGAAGACCTTTGAGTGAGTCCGAAGGAGGAAGTGAGAGATAGGAACTTAGAGACAGACGAGTGGGAAGTGTTAATTGGGATGTTGAAGTCACCCATTATGATAGTGGGGATGTCAGTGGAGAGGAAGTGAAGCAGCCAGGTGGTGAAGTGGTCTAAGAAGGTGGTGGCTTGCCCAGGGGGTAGGTAAATGACGGCCAGTTTGAGGTTGGAGGGGGAATAGATGCGCACACAGTGCACCTCAAAGGAGGGGAGTGTAACGGAGGGTGGCAGTGGGATTTGGGTGAAAGCGCAGTGTTCTGATAGGAGAAAACCTACACCTCTGCCATGTTTGCTGTTGGGGCGGGGGGTGTGGGAAAGGTGGAATCCGCCATATGAAAGTGCAGCTGGGGAGGCTGTGTCAGAGGGGGTGAGCCAGGTTTCAGTGATGGCGAGGAAGGAAAGTTTGTTTGTAATGAAAAGATCGTGGATGAAGGAAAGTTTGTTGCAGACAGAGCGAGCGTTCCATAGAGCTCCTGTTAGAGCAACTAAGGGAGTGGGGATTGGTTGGATGGGTATGAGGATAGAAGGGTTGCGACAGTTTGTGAAAGGTCGTGGATAGGAGGAAGAAGTAACTGTGGGGATATGGCGAGGAGGACCAGGATTTGGAGAGATATCTCCATCAGTGAGGAGGAGCTGAGAAAGTGTTAGCAGGTGGGAGCAAGAGAGAGCATGAGGTGGCTGTCTGTGTTTGGAGATCCAGGATTGAATGTTTAGGAATAATTTGGAGGAGGAGGTGAGATGAATGGGGAGGATGGAGGGAGAGATGAAGAGTTTCTTACTAGGTGTAGGGATTTGAGGGGTTACTAGAAAGTGGAGGACTATAGAGGAAAAAGTGAGAGCTAACAGAAACATACTTAAAAGAGAGTAAGTAGTCAAAGTGTTGGTTACCTGACTCCTGCCCTGACTAACTGCCTCTGAAATAACTGCCACTTATCTCCGAAGCCACTTTGCACAAGAAGACGCGTGCACACACCAGCACCAGTGCACCCCTTACCGAGCTTCTAAATATATAGGGCACATTAAACTATCAGGTGAAGGACATTGTGGGAGCTGCATATGGCTAAATTAGCAGCTGGTCGTCTCACCAGGAGATGGCTGGGTGATCAAACACAGAGCTAGGACTCTAGTCTCTGCAGTTTAGCACCTCTAAAAATCAGATAAGATCTATAGTGGGGAAGGGACAGACATATGTGGGTATTGAATGGAGTGGGACAGATAAAGCAGAGAAGTTATGCAGAGCATGTACCAGTGAGGTGAATCAGCAAAGCAGAGCATTAGATTACATCAGACACAGCAAGCAGAGAAGTTATGCAGAGCATGTACCAGTGAGGTGAATCAGCAAAGCAGAGCATTAGATTACAGCAGACACAGCAAGAAGAGAAGTTATGCAGAGCATGTACCAGTGAGGTTATTCCTCTGCGACCTCCACCACTCTTCCAAGGGGCATTGATATTGTCTTTTTAATCCACTGCGACCTCCGCCACTCTTCCAAAGGGCATTGATATTGTCTTTTATTCCACTGTAACCTCCACCACTGTTCTAAGGGGCATTAAAACCATCTTGTTAAGCTACTGTGACCTCCACGTCTCTTCCACAGGGCATTGTTATTGTCTTTTTATTCCACTGCGACCTCCACCACTCTGCCAAGGGGCATTAATACCGTCTTGTTAAGCTACTGTGATGTCCACGTCTCTTCCACGGGGCATTGATATTGTTTTTTTATTCCACTCTAACCTGAACCACTCTTCCAAGAGGCATTGATATTGTCTTTTTATTCCACTGTAACCTCCACCACTCTTCCAAGGGACATTGATATTGACTTTTTATTCCACTGCGACCTCCACCACTCTTCCAAAGTTCATTGATATTGTCTTTTAATCCACTGCGACCTCCACCACTCTTCCAAGGGGTATTAAAACCGTCTTGTTAAGCTACTTTGACCTCCACATCTCTTCCAAGGGGCGCTATAACCATTTGGTTAAACCACTCTGTACTCCACAGCTCTTCCAAGGGGCATTGAGATTGTCTTTTTATTTCACTGTTACTTCCACCACTCTTTCAAGGGGCATTGATGTTGTATTTTTATTCCACTGTGACCTCCACCAGTCTTCCATGGGGCATTAAAACGGTCTTGTTAAGCTACTATGACCTCCAAGTCTCTTCCAAGGGGCATTAAAACCGTCTGGTTAAACAACTCTGAGCACCACAGCTCTTCCAAGGGGCATTGACAATGTCTTTTTATTCCATTGTAATCTTCTGCACTCTTCCAAGTGTATTGATAATGTATTTTTATTCCTCTGCAACGTCCACGACTCTTCCAAGGGGCATTATAAAAGTCTTATTAAGCTACTCTGACCTCCAAGATTCTTACACAGGGCATTGATATTGTCTTTTTATTCCACTGTAACCTCCACCACTCTTCCAAGGGGCATTGATATTGTCTTTTTATTCCACTGTAACCTCCACTGCTCTTCCAAGGGGCATTGATATTGTCGTTTTAATCCACTGCGACCTCCACCACTCTTCCAACAGACATTGATATTGTCTTTTTTTTCCTCTGCGACCTTCACCCCTCTTCCAAGGAACATTGATATTGTCTTTTTTTCCATTGTAACCTCCACCACTCTTCTAAGGGGCATTGATATTTTCTTTTTATTCCACTGCGACCTCCACAACTCTTCCAAGGGGCATCGATAATGTCTTTTTAACCCACTGCGACCTCCACCACTCTTCCAAGGGGCATTAAAACTGTCTTCTTAAGCTACTGCGACCTCAACGTCGCTTCCAAGGGGCATTATAACTTTCAATTTAAACCACTCTGAACTCCACAGCTCTTGCAAGAGGCATTGATATTGTCTTTTTATTCCACTGCAACCTCCACCACTCTTCCAATGGGCATTGATATTGTCTTTTTTTTTTACTGCGACCTCCACCACTCTTCCAAGGGGCATTAAAACAGTCTTGTTTAGCTACTGTGACCTCCACGTCTATTCCACGGTGCCTTAAAACCTTCTGGTTAAACCACTGTGAACTCCAGAGCTCTTCCAAGGGGCATTGATACTGTCTTTTTATTCCACTGTAACCTCCACCACTCTTCCAAGGGGCATTGATATTGTCTTTTTTTTTTACGGCGACCTCCACCACTCTTCCAAGGGGTTTTAATATTGTCTTTTTATTCCACTGCGACCTCCACCACTCTTCCAAGGGTCATTGATATTGTCTTTTTATTCCACTGTAACCTCCACCACTCTTCCAAGTGGCATTGATATTGTCTTTTTATTCCACTGTGACTTCCACCTCTTTTCCAAGGGGCATTAAAACGATCTTGTTAAGCTACTGTGACCTCCAAGTCTCTTCCACGAGGCATTGATATTGTCTTTTTATTCCACTGCAACCTCCACATCTCTTCCAAGGGGAATTGATATTGTCTTTTCATTCCACTGCGACCTCCACAAGTCTTCTAAGGGGCATTGATATTGTCTTTTTAATCCACTGCGACCTCCACCACTCTTCCAGGCGGCATTAAAACAAATTTGTTAAGCTACTGTGACTTCCACGTCTTTCCAAAGGGCATTAAAACCGTCTGGTTAAACCACTCTGAACTCCACAGCTCTTAAAAGAGGCATTGATATTGTCTTTTTATTCGACTGTCACCTCCACCACTCTTCCAAGGGGCATTTAAACCGTCTTGTTAAGCTACTGTGACCTCGAAGTCTCTTCCACGAGGCAATGATATTGACTTTTTATTCCACTGCAACCTCCACATCTCTTCCAAGGGGAATTGATATTGTCTTTTCATTCCACTGCGACCTCCACAACTCTTCTAAGGGGCATTGATATTGTCTTTTTAATCCACTGCGACCTCCACCACTCTTCCAAGGGGCATTAAAACAGATTTGTTAAGCTACTGTGACCTCCACGTCTCTTCCAAGGGGCATTAAAACCGTCAATTTAAACCACTCTGAACTCCACAGCTCTTGCAAGAGGCATTGATATTGTCTTTTTATTCCACTGTAACCTCCACCACTCTTTCAAGGGGCATTGATTTTGTCTTTTTATTCCACTGCGACCTCTACCACTCGTCCACTGGGCATTGATATTGTCTTTTTAATCCACTGCAACCTCCAACACTCTTCCAAGGGGCATTAAAGCCGTCTTGCTAAGCTGCTGTCACGTCCATGTCTATTCCACGGGGCATTGATATTGTCTTTTTATTCCACTGTAACCTCCACCACTCTTCCAAGTGGCATTGACATTGTCTTTTTATTCCACTGAGACTTCCACCTCTCTTCTAAGGGGCATTAAAACAGTTTTGTTAAGCTACTGTGACCTCCACGTCTTTTCCAAGGGGCATTAAAACCGTCTGGTTAAACCACTCTGATCTCCACAGCTCTTCCAAGAGGCATTGATATTGTCCTTTTATTCGACTATCACCTCCACCACTCTTCCAAGGGGCATTAAAACCGTCTTGTTAAGCTACTGTGACTTCCACGTCTCTTCCAAGGGGCATTAAAAACGTCAATTTAAACCTCTCTGAACTCCACAGCTCTTGCAAGAGGCATTAATATTGTCTTTTTATTCCACTGTAACCTCCACCACTCTTCCAAGGGGCATTGATTTTGTCTTTTTAATCCACTGCGACCTCCATCACTCTTCCAAGAAGCATTAAAAACGTCTTGTTTAGCTACTGTGACCTCGACTTCTATTCCACGGTGCCTTAAAACCTTCTGGTTAAACCACTGTGAACTCCACAGCTCTTCCAAGGCGCATTGATATTGTCTTTTTAATCCACTGTAACCTCCACCACTCTTCCCAGGGGCATTGATATTGTCTTTTTATTTTACTGCGACCTCCACCACTCTTCCAATGGGCATTAATATTGTCTTTTTATTCCACTGCGACCTCCACCACTCTTCCAAGGGTCATTGATATTGTCTTTTTATTCCACTGTAACCTCCACCACTATTCCAAGGGGCATTGATATTGTCTTTTTAATCCACTGCGACCTCCACCTCTCTTCCAATGGGCATTAAAACCATCTTGTTAAGCTACTGTGACGTCCAAGTCTCTTCCACGAGGCATTGATATTGTCTTTTTATTCCACTGCGACCTCCACATCTATTCCAAGGGGAATTGATATTGTCTTTTTATACCACTGCGATCTCCACCACTTGTCTAAGTTGCATTGATATTGTCTTTTTAATCCACTGCGACCTCCACCACTCTTCCAAGGGGCATTAAAACAGTCTTGATAAGCTACTGTGACCTCCACGTCTCTTCCAAGGGGCATTAAACAGTCTGGTTAAACAAGTCTGTACTCCACAGCTCTTCCAAGAGGCATTGATGTTGTCTTTTTATTCGACTGTAACCTCCACCACTCTTCCAAGGGGCATTGAGATTGTCTGTTTTCCACTGCGACCTCGCCCACTCTTCCAAGGGGCTTTGATACTGTCTTTTTTATCCACTGCGACCTCCGCCACTTTACCAATGGGCATTAATACCATCTTGTTATGCTACTGTGACCTCCTCGTCCATCCACGGGGCATTGATATTGTCTTTTTATTCCATTGCGACCTCCACCACTCGTCCAAGGGGCATTAAAACTGTCTTGTTATGCTACTGTGACCTCCAATTCTTTTTCAAGGGGCATTAAAACCGTCTGGTTAAACCGCTCTGAGCTCCACAGCTCTTCCAAGGGGCATTGGCAATGTATTTTTCTTCCATTGTAACCTTCTGCACTCTTCCAAGTGCATTGATATTGTCTTTTTATTCCTCTGCGACGTCCACTACTCTCCCAAGGGGCATTAAAACCGTATTGCTTATCTACTGTGACCTCCAAGTTTCTTACACAGGGCATTGATATTGTCTTTTTATTCCACTGTAACCTCCACCACTCTTCCAAGGGGCATTTATATTGTCTTTTTATTCCACTGTAACCTCCACCAATCTTCCAAGGGGCATTGACATTGTCTTTTTATTCCAATGCGATCTCAACCACTCTTCTAAGGGGCATTGATATTGTCTTTTAAATCCACAAACGATCTCCACCACTCTTCCAAGGGGTTTTAAAACAGTCTTGTTAAGCTACTGTGACCTCCTCGTCTCTTCCAAGGGCCATTAAAACCATCTGGTTAAACGCTCTGAACTCCACATCCCTTCCACTGGGCATTGATATTGTCTTTTTATTCCACTGCGAACTCCACCACTCTACCAAGGGGCATTGATATTGTCTTTTTAATCCAATGCGACCTCCACCTCTCTTCCAATGGGCATTAAAACCATCTTGTTAAGCTACTGTGACGTCCAAGTCTCTTCCACGAGGCATTGATATTGTCTTTTTATTCCACTGCGACCTCCACATCTATTCCAAGGGGAATTGATATTGTCTTTTTATACCACTGCGATCTCCACCACTTGTCTAAGTTGCATTGATATTGTCTTTTTAATCCACTGCGACCTCCACCACTCTTCCAAGTGGCATTAAAACAGTCTTGATAAGCTACTGTGACCTCCACGTCTCTTCCAAGGGGCATTAAACAGTCTGGTTAAACAAGTCTGTACTCCACAGCTCTTCCAAGAGGCATTGATGTTGTCTTTTTATTCGACTGTAACCTCCACCACTCTTCCAAGGGGCATTGAGATTGTCTGTTTTCCACTGCGACCTCGCCCACTCTTCCAAGGGGCTTTGATACTGTCTTTTTTATCCACTGCGACCTCCGCCACTTTACCAATGGGCATTAATACCATCTTGTTATGCTACTGTGACCTCCTCGTCCCTTCCACGGGGCATTGATATTGTCTTTTTATTCCATTGCGACCTCCACCACTCGTCCAAGGGGCATTAAAACCATCTTGTTAAGCTACTGTGACGTCCAAGTCTCTTCCACGAGGCATTGATATTGTCTTTTTATTCCACTGCGACCTCCACATCTATTCCAAGGGGAATTGATATTGTCTTTTTATACCACTGCGATCTCCACCACTTGTCTAAGTTGCATTGATATTGTCTTTTTAATCCACTGCGACCTCCACCACTCTTCCAAGGGGCATTAAAACAGTCTTGATAAGCTACTGTGACCTCCACGTCTCTTCCAAGGGGCATTAAACAGTCTGGTTAAACAAGTCTGTACTCCACAGCTCTTCCAAGAGGCATTGATGTTGTCTTTTTATTCGACTGTAACCTCCACCACTCTTCCAAGGGGCATTGAGATTGTCTGTTTTCCACTGCGACCTCGCCCACTCTTCCAAGGGGCTTTGATACTGTCTTTTTTATCCACTGCGACCTCCACCACTTTACCAATGGGCATTAATACCATCTTGTTATGCTACTGTGACCTCCTCGTCCCTTCCACGGGGCATTGATATTGTCTTTTTATTCCAATGCGACCTCTACCTCTCTTCCAATGGGCATTGATATTGTCTTTTAAATCCACTACAACCTCCACCACTCTTCCAAGGGGCATTAAAGTCGTCTTGCTAAGCTACTGTCACGTCCTTGTCTATTCCACGGGGCATTGATATTGTCTTTTTATTCCTCTGTAACCTCCACCACTCTTCCAAGTGGCATTGACATGGTCTTTTTATTCCACTGCGACTTCCACCTCTCTTCTAAGGGGCATTGGTATAGTCTTTTTAATCCACTGCGACCTCCACCACTCTTCCAAGGGGCATTAAAACAGTCTTGTTAAGCTACTGTGACCTCCAGGTCTCTTCCAAGGGGCAATAAAACCATCTGGTTAAACCACTCTGAACCGCACAGCTCTTCCAAGGGGCATTGATATTGTCTTTTTATTCCACTGTAACCTCCACCACTCTTCCAAGGGGAATTGATTTTGTCTTTTTATTCCACTGCGACCTCCACAACTCTTCCAAGGGGCATTAAAACCATCTGGTTAAACCACTCTGAACTCCACAGCTCTTCCAAGGGGCATTTGTATTGTCTTTTTATTCCACTCTAACCTCCACCACTCTTCCAAGGGGCATTGACATTGTCTTTTTATACCACTGCGACCTCCACCACTCTTCCAAGGGGTCATTAAAAAAATATTGTTAAGCTACAGAGACCTCCACATCTCTTCCACGGGGCATTGATATTGTCTTTTTATTCCACTGTAACCTCCACCAATCTTCCAAGGGGCATTGATATTGTTTTTTTATTCCACTGCGACCTCCACCACTCTTCCAAGGGGCATTAAAACCGTCTTGTTAAGTTACTGTGACCTCCACGTCTCTTCCAAGGAGAGTTAAAACCATCTGGTTATACCACTCTGAACTCCACAGCTCTTCCAAGGGGCATTATTATTGTTTTTTTATTCCACTGTAACCTCCACCACTGTTCCAAGGGGCATTGATATTGTCTTTTTATTCCACTGTAACCTCCATCACTCTTCCAAGTGCATTGATATTGTCTTTTTATTCCTCTGCGACGTCCACGACTCTTCCAAGGGGCACTGTTGTTGTCTTTTTATTCCATTGCGACCTCCACCACTCTTCTAAGGGGCATTGATAATGTCTTTGAAATCCACAACGATCTCCACCACTCTTCCAAGGGGCATTAAAACAGTCTTGTTAAGCTACTGTGATCTCCTTGTCTCTTCCAAGGGGCATTAAAACCGTCTGGTTAAACACTCTGAACTCCACGTCCCTACCATGGGCATTGATATTGTCTTTTTATTCAACTGTGAACTCCACCACTCTTTAAATGGACATTGATGTTGTCTTTTTTTGCCACTGTAACCTCCACCACTCTTCTAAGGGGCATTGAAATTTTCTTTTTATTCCACTGCGACCTCTACATCTCTTCCAAGTGGAATTGATATTGTCATTTTATTCCACTGCAACCTCCACCACTCTTCTAAGGGGCATTGATATTGTCTTTTTAACCCACTGCGACCTCCACCACTCTTCCAAGGGTCATTGATATTGTCTTTTTATTCCACTGTAACCTCCACCACTCTTCCAAGGGGCATTGATTTTTTCTTTTTATTCCGCTGCGACCTCTACCACTCTTCCAATGGGCATTGATATTGTCTTTTTAATCCACTGCTACCTTCAACACTCTTCCACGGGACATTAAAGCCATCTTGTTAAGTTACTGTCACGTCCATGTCTTTTCCACGGGGCATTGATATTGTCTTTTTATTCCACTGTAACCTCCACCACTCTTCCAAGTGGCATTGACATGGTCTTTTTATTCCACTGCGACTTCCACCTCTCTTCTAAGGGGCATTGATATTGTCTTTTTAATCTACTGCGACCTCCACCACTCTTCCAAGGGGCATTAAATCAGTCATGTTACGCTACTGTGACCTCCACGTCTCTTCCAAGTGGCATTAAAACAGTCTGGTTAAACCACTCTGAACTCCACAGCTCTTCCAAGGGGCATTGATATTGTCCTTTTGTTCCATTGTAACCTCCACCACTCTTCCAAGGGGCATTGATTTTGTCTTTTTATTCCACTGCGACCTCCACCACTCTTCCAATGGGCATTGTTATTGTCTTTTTAATACCCTGCAGCCTCCACCACTTTTCCAAGGGGCATTAAGACTGACTTGTTATGCTACTGTGACGTCGACTTCTCTTCCAAGGGGCATTAAAACCATCTGGTTAAACCACTCTGAATTCCACAGCTCTTCCAAGGGGCATTTGTATTGTCTTTTTATTCCACTCTAACCTCCACCACTCTTCCAAGGGGCATTGACATTGTCTTTTTATTCCACTTCGACCTCCACCACTCTTCTAAGGGGCATTAAAACCATCTTGTTAAGCTACTGTGACCTTCACAACTCTTCCATGGAGCATTGATATTGTCTTTTTATTCCACTGTAACCTCCACCACTCTTCCAAGGGGCATTGATTTTGTCTTTTTATTCCACTGCGACCTCTACCACTCTTGCAATGGGCACTGATATTGTCTTTTTAATCCACTACAACCTCCACCACTCTTCCAAGGGGCATTAAAGCCGTCTTGCTAAGCTACTGTCACGTCCATGTCTATTCCACGGGGCATTGACATTGTCTTTTTATTCCACTGTAACCTCCACCACTCTTCCAAGTGGCATTGACATTGTCTTTTTATTCAACTGCGACTTCCACCTCTCTTCTAAGGGGCATTGATATTGTCTTTTTAATCCACTGCGACCTCCACCACTCTTCCAAGGGGCATTAAACAGTCTTGTTAAGCTACTGTGACCTCCACGTCTCTTCCAAGGGGCATTAAAACCGTCTGGTTAAACCACTCTGAACTCCACAGCTCTTCCAAGGGGCATTGATATTGTCTTTTTATTCCACTGTAACCTCCACCACTCTTCCAAGTGGAATTGATTTTGTCTTTTTATTCCACTGCGACCTCCACGACTCTTCCAAGGGGCATTGTTATTGTCTTTTTAATCCCCTGCTACCTCCACAACTCTTCCAAGGGGCATTGACATTGTCTTTTTATTCCACTTCGACCTCCACCACTCTTCTAAGGGGCGTTAAAACCATCTTGTTAAGCTGCTGTGACCTCCACTTCCCTTCCACGGGGCATTGATATTGTCTTTTTATTCAACTGCGACCTCCAACACTCTTCCAAAGGGCATTGATATTGTCTTTTTAATCCACTGCGAACTCCACCACTCTTCCAAGGGGCTTTAAAACCGTCTTGTTATGCTACTGTGACGTCGACTTCTCTACCAAGGGGCATTAAAACCATCTGGTTAAACCACTCTGAACTCCACAGCTCTTCCAAGGGTCATTTGTATTGTCTTTTTATTCCACTCTAACCTCCACCACTCTTCCAAGGGGCATTGACATTGTCTTTTTATTCCACTGCGACCTCCACCACTCTTCCAAGGGGCATTAAAACCATATTGTTAAGCTACAGAGATCTCCACATCTCTTCCAAGGAGAGGTAAAACCATCTGGTTATACCACTCTGAACTCCACAGCTCTTCCAAGGAGCATTATTATTATCTTTTTATTCCACTGTAACCTCCACCACTGTTCCAAGGGGCATTGATATTGTCTTTTTATTCCACTGTAACCTCCATCACTCTTCCAAGTGCATTGATATTGTCTTTTTATTCCTCTGCGACGTCCACGACTCTTCCAAGGTGCATTAAAACTGTCTTGCTAAGCTACTGTGACCTCCAAGTTTCTTACACAGGGCATTGATATTGTCTTTTTATTCCACTGTAACCTCCACCACTCTTCCAAGTGGCACTGCTATTGTCTTTTTATTCCACTGTAATCTCCATCAATCTTCCAAGGGGCATTGATATTGTCTTTTTATTCCACTGCGACCTCCACCACTCTTCTAAGGGGCATTGATATTGTCTTTTAAATCCACAACGATCTCCACCACTCTTCCAAGGGGCATTAAAACAGTCTTGTTAAGCTACTGTGACCTCCTTGTCTCTTCCAAGGGGCATTAAAACCGTCTGGTTAAACACTCTGAACTCCATGTCCCTACCACGGGCATTGATATTGTCTTTTTATTGCACTGTGAACTCCACCACTCTTCCAATGGGCATTGATATTGTCTTTTTAATCCACTGCGACCTCCACCACTCTTCCAATGGGCATTGATATTGTCTTTTTAATCCACTGCGACCTCCACGTCACTTCCAAGGGGCATTAAAACCGTCAATTTAATACTCTCTGAACTCCTCAGCTTTTCCAAGGAGAACTGGTATTGTCTTTCTATTCCACTCTAACCTCCACCACTCTTCCAAGGGGCATTGACATTGTCTATTTATTCCACTGCGACCTCCACCACTCTTCCAAGGGGTATTAAGACCATCTTGTTAATCTACAGTAACCTCCACAACTCTTCCATGGTCCATTGATATTGACTTTTTATTCCACTGTAACCTCCACCACTCTTCCAAGGGGCATTGATTTTGTCTTTTTATTCCACTGCGACCTCTACCACTCTTCCAATGGGCATTGATATTGTCTTTTAAATCCACTGCTACCTCCACCACTCTTCCAAGGGACATTAAAGCCGTCTTGTAAAGCTACTGTCACGTCCATGTCTATTGCACGGGGCATTGATATTGTCTTTTTATTCCACTGTAACCTCCACCACTCTTCCAAGTGGCATTGACATGATCTTTTTATTCCACTGCGACTTCCACCTCTCTTCTAAGGGGCATTGATATTGTCTTTTTAATCTACTGCGACCTCCACCACTCTTCCAAGGGGCATTAAAACAGTCATGTTAAGCGACTGTGACCTCCACGTCTCTTCCAAGGGGCATTAAAACAGTCTGGTTAAACCACTCTGAACTCCACAGCTCTTCCAAGCGGCATTGATATTGTCCTTTTGTTCCATTGTAACCTCCACCACTCTCCCAAGGGGCATTGATTTTGTCTTTTTATTCCAGTGCGACCTTCACCACTCTTCCAATGGGCATTGTTATTGTCTTTTTAATCCCCTGCAACCTCTACCACTTTTCCAAGGGGCATTAAAACTGTCTTGTTAAGCTACTGTGACCTCCACGTCCCTTCCACGGGGCATTGATATTGTCTTTTTATTCCACTGCGACCTCCACTACTCTTCCAAGGGGCATTGATATTGTCTTTTTAATCCACTGCGAACTCCACCACTCTTCCAAGGGGCATTAAAACTGACTTGTTATGCTACTGTGACGTCGACTTCTCTTCCAAGAGGCATTAAAACCATCTGGTTAAACCACTCTGAACTCCACAGCTCTTCCAAGGGGCATTGATATTGTCTTTTTATTCCACTGTAACCTATACCATTCTTCCAAGGGGTATTGATATTGTCTTTTTAATGCACTGCGACCGCCACCACTCTTCCAAGGGGCATTAAAACCATCTGGTTAAACGACTCTGAACTCCATAGCTCTTTTAAGAGGCATTGATATTGTCTTTTTATTTCACTGTAACCTCCACCACTCTTTCAAGGGACATTGATGTTGTCTTTTTATTCCACTGCGACCTCCACCACTCTTCCAAGGGGCATTAATACTGTCTTGTTAAGCTACTGTGACTTCCACGTGTGTTCCACTGGGCATTGATATTGTCTTTTTAATCCACTGTGACCTCCACCACTTTTCCAAGGGGCATTAAAACCGTCTTGTTTATCTACTGTGACCTCCACGTCTCTTCCAAGGGGAATAAAACCATCTGATTAAACTACTCTGAACTCCACAGCTCTTCCAAGGGGCATTGGTATTGTCTATTTATTCCACTCTAACCTCCACCACTCTTCCAAGGGGCATTGACATTGTCTTTTTATTCCTCTGCGAACTCCATCATTCTTCCAAGGGGCATTGATATTGTCTTTTTGTTCCACTGCCACCTCCACCACTCTTCCAACGGGCATTGATATTGTCTTTTCAATACACTGAGACCTCCACCACTTTTCCAAGGGGCATTAAAAACGTTTTTTTAAGCTACTGTGACCTCCACGTCACTTCCAATGGGCATTAAAACCGTCTGGTTAAACCACTCTGAACTCCACAGCTCTTTCAAGGGGCATTGGTATTGTCTTTTTATTTGAATCTAACCTCCACCACTCTTCGAAGGGGCATTAAAACTGTCTTGTTAAGCTGCTGTAACCTCCATGTCTATTCCGCTTGGCATTAATTTTGTCATTTTATTCCACTGCGACCTCCATTATTCTTCCAAGGGGCATTGATATTGTCTTTTTATTCTACTGCCACCTCCACCACTCTTCCAAGGGGCATTGACATTGTCTTTTTATTCCACTGCGACATCCACCTCTCTTCTAAGGGGCATTGATATTGTCTTTTTAATCCACTGTAACCTCCACCACTTTTCCTATGGGAATTGATATTGTCTTTTTATAATTATTATTATTATTATTAATTATTATAGCGCCATTTATTCCATGGCGCTTTACATGTGATAGGGATATACATAACAAAAGCATTTACATAATCTTAACAAAACGAGTCAGCGACTTGTACAGGAGGAGCGAGGACCCTGCCCGTGAGGGCTCACATTCTAGAAGGGATGGGTGAGGATACATTAGGTGAGGGTAGAACTGGTCGTGCAACGGTGGTTACTGCAGGTTGTAGGCTTGTCGGAAGAGGTGGGTCTTCAGGTTTCTTTTGAAGTTTTCCACGGTCAGCGAGGGTCTGTTGTGTTGGGGTAGAGCGTTCCAGAGTAGGGGGGATGCAGGGAGAAATCTTGTATACAATTGTGGGAGGAGGATATAAGAGGGGAGTAGAGAAGGAGATCTTGTGAGGATCGGAGGTTGCGTGCAGGTAAGTACCGGGAGACTAGTTCACAGATGTATGGGCGAGACAGGTTGTGGATGGCTTTGTATGCCATGGTTAGAGTTTTGAACTGGATTCTCTGGACAATGGGGAGCCAGTGAAGAGATTGACAGAGAGGATAGATTGGAGAGGCGCAAGAGTGTTGTAAGGGAGGCCACGGAGCAGGAGGTTTCAGTAGTCGAGGCGGGATATGATGAGGGCATGCACTAGTGTTTTTGCAGAGTCTTTGCTGAGGAATGCACGGGTCCGGGAGATGTTTTTGAGTTGGAGTCGGCAGGAAGTGGAAAGGGCTTGGATATGTGGCTTGAAGGAGAAATCAGAGTCCAGGGTTACTCCAAGGCAGCGAGCTTGTGGGACTGGGGAGAATGAACAGCCATTGACGTTGATGGCTAGGTCAGATGGGGGATGTGAATGAGAGGGTGAAAAGATGATGAACTCTGTTTTATCCATGTTGATTTTTAGAAATCTGTCAGAGAAGAAGGATGACATGGCAGACAGACATTATGGGATTTTGGTTAGTAGGGAGGAGATATTGGGTCCAGAGAGGTAGATCTGTGTGTCGTTAGCATAGAGGTGATACTGAAAACCGTGAGACTCTATGAGCTGTCCCAGGCCAAAGGTGTAGATGGAGAAGAGCAGAGGTCCTAGAACTGAACCTTGGGGGACACCGACAGATAGGGGGCGAGATGAGGAGGTGGTGCATGAGTGCGAGACGCTGAATGTCCTGTCTGTTAAGTATGAGGAGATTCAAGATAGAGCCAAGTCCGTGATGCCAAGAGATGAGAGAATCTGGAGTAAGAGGGAATGGTCCACTGTGTCAAAGGCAGATGACAGGTCCAGAAGGAGGAGGATGGAGTAGTGTCGCTTGGATTTGGCATTTAGTAGGTTGTTGGTGAGTTTGGTCAGGGCAGTTTCAGTCGAGTGATGCGGTCGGAAGCCAGATTGCAGGCAGTCGAAGAGGGAGCAGGAGGAGAGGTGGGAGGACAGTTCAAGGTGGACATGTTGTTCTAGTAGTTTTGAGGCAAAGGGGAGGAGTGATATGGGGTGGTAGCTAGTCTGAGAGGAAGGGTCAAGGGAGGGATTTTTGAGGATGGGTGTGATTGCTGCATGTTTGAAACATGAGGGTAAGACACCGGTTGTTAGTGACAGATTGAAGAGGTGGGTTAGGGTTGGGATGAAGACTGTGGTAAGGTTAGTGATGAGGTGGGATGGGATTGGGTCAAGTTCGCAGGTGGTGAGGTGTGATTTGGAGAGTAAAGAGGAGACTTGACCTTCTGTAATGGTGGAGAAGTGGGGTTTGGATGAGGAGGGTTTAATAGATATGAGGAGGGGTTGTGTGGACTTAAGGCAAAAGTTTTGTCTGATGGTGTCAATCTTCTGTTTGAAGAATGAGGCAAAGTCGTCGGTTGAGATGAGAGAAGAGGGAGGAGGTGCTGGGGGACGAAGGAGAGAGTTGAAAGTGTTAAATAGCTGTTTAGGGTTGTGAGATAGGGAGGATATGAGAGATGAGAAGTAGATTTGTTTTGCTGTAGTGAGTGCGGACTTGAAATTAGTGAGGGATTGCTTGAATGCGATGAAGTGCTCGATGGAGTGAGACCTTTTCCATCTCCGCTCCGCAACCCTGGAGGCCCGGCGCAGTTATTTAGTAAGTTTAGTGTGCCAGGGTTGCCTGTTGCGTGTGCGAGATGTGGTGTGTGTGAGGGGGGCGATCAAGTCTACAGCTGCAGCTATTGTGGTGTTATATGGAGCAGCAGCAACGTCTGCATCGTGTAAGGAATTTAAGAGGGAGGAGGGATTCAGAGAGTGAGTGTAAGTCAAGGTGTTTGAGATTTCTGCGAGGGTATGCAAGTTTGTGGAGTGGGGATTGTTGCCCCGGGGAGGAGAGAGAAGAGAATGTAAGTAGGCTGTGATCAGAGAGAGGGAGAGGTGAGTTAGAGAGGTTAGATAGGGAACAGAGGCGGGTGAAGATGAGGTCCAGTGTGTGGCCATCTTTGTGGGTGGGTGTGGAAGACCATTGAGTGAGTCCGAAGGAGGAAGTGAGAGATAGGAACTTAGAGACAGACGAGTGGGAAGTGTTAATGGGAATGTTGAAGTCACCCATTATGATAGTGGTGATGTCAGTGGAGTGGAAGTGAAGCAGCCAGGTGGTGAAGTGGTCTAAGAAGGTGGTGGCTTGCCCTGGGGGTCGGTAAAAGACAGCTAGCTGGAGGTTGGAGGGGGAATAGATGCACACACAGTGCACCTCAAAAGAGGGGAGTGTAACGGAGGGTGGCAGTGGGATTTGGGTGAAAGCGCAGTGTTCTGATAGGAGAAAACCTACGCGTCCGCCATGTTTGCTGTTGGGGCGAGGGGTGTGGGAAAGGTGGAATCCGCCATATGAAAGTGCAGCTGGGGAGGCTGTGTCAGAGGGGGTGAGCCAGGTTTCAGTGATGGTGAGGAAGGAAAGTTTTTTTGTAATGAAAAGATCGTTGATGAAGGAAAGTTTGTTGCAGACAGAGCGAGCGTTCCATAGAGCTCCTGTTAGATCAACTAAGGGAGTGGGGATTGGTTGGATGGATATGAGGTTAGAAGGGTTGCGACAGTTTGCGGAAGGGTGTGGATAGGAGGAAGAAGTAACTGTGGGGTTATGGCGAGGAGGACCAGGATTTGGAGAGATATCTCCAGCAGTGAGGAGGAGCAGAGAAAGTGTTAGCAGGTGGGAGCAAGAGAGAGCATGAGGTGGCTGTCTGTGTTTGGAGATCCAGGATTGAGTGTTTAGGAATAATTTGGAGGAGGAGGTGAGATGAATGGGGAGGATGGAGGGAGAGATGAAGAGTTTCTTACTAGGTGTAGGGATTTGAGGGGTTACTAGAAAGTGGAGGACTATAGAGGAAAAAGTGAGAGCTAACAGAAACATAGTTAAAAGAGAGTAAGTGGTCAAAGTGTTGGTTACCTGACTCCTGCCCTGACTAACTGCCTCTGAAATAATTGCCACTAATCTACGAAGCCACTTTGCACAAGAAGACGTGTGCACACCCCAGCACAAGTGCACCCCTTACAGGGCTTCTAAATAAATAGGGCACATTAAACTATCAGGTGAAGGGCATTGTGGGAGCTGCATATGGCTAAATTAGCAGCTGGTGGTCTCACCAGGAGATGGCTGGGTGATCAAACACAGAGCTAGGACTCTAGTCTCTGCAGTATAGCACCTCTAAAAATCAGATAAGATCTATAGTGGGGAAGGGACAGACATATGTGGGTATTGAATGGAGTGGGACAGATAAAGCAGAGAAGTTATGCAGAGCATGTACGAGTGAGGTGAATCAGCAAAGCAGAGCATTAGATTACAGCAGACACAGCAAGCAGAGAAGTTATGCAGAGCATGTACCAGTGAGGTTATTCCACTGCGACCTCCACCACTCTTCCAAGGGGCATTGATATTGTCTTTTTATTCCACTGCGACCTCCGCCACTCTTCCAAAGGGCATTAAAACCGTCTTGTTAAGCAACTGTGACCTCCACGTCTCTACCACAGGGCATTGTTATTGTCTTTTTATTCCACTGCGACCTCCACCACTCTGTCAAGGGCATTAAAACCGTCTTGTTAAGCTACTGTGATGTCCACGTCTCTTCCACGGGGCATTGATATTGTCTTTTTATTCCACTGTAACCTCCACCACTCTTCCAAGAGGCATTGATATTGTCTTTTTATTCCACTGTAACCTCCACCACTCTTCCAAGGGGCATTGATATTGTCTTTTTATTCCACTGCGACCTCACCACTCTTCCAAGGTTCATTGATATTGTCTTTTTAATCCACTGCGACCTCCACCACTCTTCCAAGGGGCATTAAAACCGTCTTGTTAACCTACTGTGACCTCCACGTCTCTTCCAAGGGGCACTAAAACCATTTGGTTAAACCACTCTGTACTCTACAGCTCTTCCAAGGGGCATTGATATTGTCTTTTTATTTCACTGTAACTTCCACCACTCTTTCAAGGGGCATTGATATTGTATTTTTATTCCACTGTGACCTCCACCACTCTTCCAAGGGGCATTAAAACCATCTTGTTAAGCTACTGTGACGTACAAGTCTCTTCCAAGGGGCATTAAAACCGTCTGGTTAAACCGCTCTGAGCTCCACAGTTCTTCCAAGGGGCATTTACATTGTATTTTTATTCCACTGTAACCTTCTGCACTCTTCCAAGTGCATTGATATTGTCTTTTTATTCCTCTTCGACGTCCACGACTCTTCCAAGGGGCATTAAAACCGCCTTGTTAAGCTACTGTGACCTCCAAGTTTCTTACACAGGGCATTGATATTGTCTTTTTAATCCACTGCGACCTCCATCACTCTTCCAAGAAGCATTGAAACCGTCTTGTTAAGCTACTGTGACCTCCACCTCTATTCCACGGTGCATTAAAACTTTCTGGTTAAACCACTGTGAACTCCACAGCTCTTCCAAGGGGCATTGATATTGTCTTTTTATTCCACTCTAACCTTCACCACTATTCCAAGGGGCATTGATATTGTCTTTTTATTTTACTGCGACCTCCACCATTCTTCCAAGGGGCATTAATATTGTCTTTTTATTCCACTGTGATCTCCACGTCTCTTCCGAGGGGCTTTGATATTGTCTTTTTATTTAATTGGAACCTCCACCACTCTTCCACGGGTCATTGTTATTGTCTTTTTATTCCACTGTAACCTCCACCATTCTTCCAAGGGACATTGATATTGTCTTTTTATTCCACTGTAACCTCCACCACTCTTCCAAGAGGCATTGATATTGTCTTTTTATTCCACTGTAACCTCCACCACTCTTCCAAGGGGCATTGATATTGTCTTTTTAATCCACTGCGACCTCTACCACTCCTCCAAGGTGCTTTAAAACAGTCGTAATAAGCTTCTGTGACCTCCACGTCTCTTCCAAGGGGCATTAAAACCGCATGGTTAAACCAATCTGAACTCCACAGCTCTTCCAAGAGGCATTGATATTGTCTTTTTATTCAACTGTAACCTCCACCACTCTTCCAAGGGGCATTGATATTGTCTTTTTTTTCCACTCCGACCTCCACCACTCTTCCAAGGGGATTTGATAGTCTTTTTAATCCACTGCGACCTCCACCACTCTTCCAAGGGGCATTAGAGCCGTCTTGTTAAGCTACTGTGACCTCCACGTCCCTTCCACGGGCATTGATGTTGTCTTTTTATTCCACTGCGACCTCCACCACTCTTCCAAGGGGCATTGATATTGTCTTTTTAATCCACTGCAACCTCCACCACTCTTCCAAGGGACATTGATATTGTCTTTTTAATCCACTGCGACCTTCACCCCTCTTCCAAGGAACATTGATATTGTCTTTTTTTTCCAATGTAACCTTCACCACTCTTCTAAAGGGCATTGATATTTTCTTTTTATTCCACTGCGACCTCCACCTCTCTTCCAAGGGGCATCGATAATGTCTTTTTAATCCACTGCGACCTCCACCACTCTTCCAAGGGGCATTAAACCGTCAATTTAAACCACTCTAAACTCCACAGCTCTTGCAAGAGGCATTGATATTGTCTTTTTATTCCACAGTAACCTCCACCACTCTTCCAAGGGGCATTGATTTTGTCTTTTTAATCCACTGCGACCTCCAACTCTCCTCCAAGAAGCATTAAAAACGTCTTGTTTAGCTACTGTGACCTCCACGTCTATTCCATGGTGCCTTAAAACCTTCTGGTTAAACTATTGTGAACTCCACAGCTCTTCCAAGGGGCATTGATATTGTCTTTTTAATCCACTGCGACCGCTACCACTCCTCCAAGGGTCTTTAAAACAGTCTTGATAAGCTTCTGTGACCTTCACGTCTCTTCCAACGGGCATTAAAACCGTCTTGTTAAGTTACTGTGACCTCCATGTCTCTTCCAAGGAGCGTTAAAACCATCTGGTTATACCACTCTGAACTCCACAGCTCTTCCAAGGGGCATTATTATTGTCTTTTTATTCCACTGAAACCTCCACCACTCTTCCAAGGGGCATTGATATTGTCTTTTCATTCCACTGCGACCTCCACCAGTCCTCCAAGATGCATTAAAACCGTCTTGTTAAGCTATTGTTACATCCACATCTCTTCCACGGGGCATTGATATTGTCTTTTTATTTAACTGTAACCTCCACCACTGTTCCAAGGGGCATTGACATTGTCTTTTTATTCCACTGTAACCTCCATCACTCTTCCAAGGGACATTGATATTGTCTTTTTATTCAACTGTAACCTCCACCACTCTTCCAAGGGGCATTGATATTGTCTTTTTATTCCACTGCGACCTCCACCACTCTTCCAGGGGCATTCATATTGTCTTTTTAATCCACTGCGACCTCCACCACTCTTACAAGCAGCATTAAAACCATCTTGTTAAGCTACTCTCACCTCCACGTCCTTTCGAAGGGGCATTAAAACCGTCAATTTAAACCACTCTGAACTCCACAGCTCTTGCAAGGGGCATTGATATTGTCTTTTTATTCCAATGTAACCTCCAGCACTCTTCCAAGGGGCATTGATATTGTCTTTTTATTCCACTGCAACTTCCACCTCTCTTCCAAGGGGCATTAAAACCGTCTTGTTAAGCTACTGTGACCTCCACGTCTCTTTCACGGGGCATTGATATTGTCTTTTTATTCCATCGTAACCTCCACCACTCTTCCAAGGGGCATTGATATTGTCTTTTTATTCCACTGGGACCTTCACCACTCTTCCAAGTGGCATTGATATTGTCTTTTTAATCCACTGCGACCTCCACCACTCTTCCAAGGGCCATTAAAACCGTATTATTAAGCTACTGTGACCTCCACGTCTCTTCCAAGGTGCATTAAAACCGTCAATTTAATCCACTCTTAACTACACAGCTCTTGCAAGAGGCATTGATATTGTCTTTTTACTCCACTGTAACCTACAGCACTCTTTCAAGGGGCATTGATATTGTCTTTTTATTCCACTACTACTTCCAAAACTCTCCCAAGGTGCATTAAAAACATCTTGTTTAGCTACTGTAACGTCCATGTCTATACCACGGGGCATTGATATTGTCTTTTTATTAAACTGTATCCTCCACCACTCTTCCAAGGGGCAAGGATATTGTCTTTTAATTCCATTGCAACTTCCACCTCTCTTCTAAGGGGCATTGATATTGTCTTTTTAATCCACTGCGACCTCCACCACTCTTCCAAGAAGCCTTAAAACCGTCATGCTAAGCTACTGTGACCTCCACGTCTCTCCCACGGGGCATTGAAATTGTCTTTTTATTCCACTGTAACCTCCACCACTCGTCCAAGGGGCATTTATATTGGCTTTTTATTCCACTGCGCCCTCCACCACTCCTGCAAGAGGAATTGATAATGTCTTTTTATTCCTCTGCGACCTCCACCACTCTTACAAGGCTCATTGATATTGTCTTTTTAATCCACTGCGACCTCCACCACTCTTCCAAGGGCCATTAAAAGCGTCTTGTTAAGCTATTGTGACCTCCACATCTCTTCCACGGGGCATTGATATTGTCTTTTTATTTAACTGTAACCTTCACCACTGTTCCAAGGGGCAATGACATTGTCTTTTTATTTAACTGTAACCTCCACCACTCTTCCAGGGGGCATTGATATTGTCTTTTTATTCCACTGCGACCTCCACCACTCTTCCAAGGGGCATTCATATTGTATTTTTAATCCACTGCGACCTCCACCACTCTTCCAAGTGGCATTAAAACCGTATTGTTAAGCGACTGTGACCTCCTCGTCTCTTCCAAGGTGCATTAAAATCGTCAATTTAAACCACTCTGAGCCCCACAGCTCTTGCAAGAGGCATTGATATTGTCTTTTTACTGCACTGTAACCTACAGCACTCTTTCAAGGGGCATTGATATTGTCTTTTTATTCCACTACGACTTCCACCACTCTTCCAAGGTGCATTAAAAACATCTTGTTTAGCTACTGTAACCTCCATGTCTATTCCACTGGGCATTGATATTGTATTTTTATTCCACTGTATCCTCCACCACTCTTCCTAGGGGTATTGATATTGTCTTTTTATTCAACTGGGATTTCCACCTCTCTTCTTTGGGGCATTGATATTGTCTTTTTAATCCACTGCGACCTCCACCACTCTTCCAAGAGGCCTTAAAACAGTCTTGTTAAGCTACTGTGACCTCCACATCTCTTCCAAGGGGCATTAAAACCGTCTGGTTAAACCACTCTGAACTCCACAGTTCTTCCAAGGGGCATTGATATTGTCTTTTTATTCCACTGTAACCTCCACCATTCTTCCAATGGGTATTGATATTGTCTTTTTAATGCACTGCGACCTCCACCACTCTTCCAAGGGTCATTAAAACCGTCTTGTTAATCTACTGTGACATCAACGTCTCTTCCAAGGGTCAAGAAAACCATCTGGTTAAACCACTCTGAACTCCACAGCTCTTCCAAGGGGCATTGACAATGTCTTTTTCTTCCATTGTAACCTTCAGCACTCTTCCAAGTGCATTGATATTGTCTTTTTATTCCTCTTCAACGTCCACGACTCTTCCAAGGGGCATTAAAACAGTCTTGTTAAGCTACTCTGACCTCCAAGTTTCTTACACAGGGCATTGATATTGTCTTTTTATTCCACTGTAATCTCCACCACTCTTCCAAGGGGCATTGATATTGTCTTTTTATTCCACTGTAACCTCCACCAATCTTCCAAGGGGCATTGATATTGTTTTTTTATTCCACTGCAACCGCCACCACTCTTCTAAGGGGTCATTGATATTGTCTTTTAAATCCACAACGATCTCCACCACTCTTCCAAGGGGCAATAAAACAGTCTTGTTAAGCTACTGTGACCTCCTCGTCTCTTCCAAAGGGCATTAAAACCGTCTGGTTAAACACTCTGAACTCCACAGCTCTTACAAGAGGCATTGATATTGTCTTTTTCTTCGACTGCAACATCCACTACTCTTCCAGGCAGCATTGATATTGTCTTTTTACTCCACTGCGACTTCCACCACTCTTCCAAGGGGCATTGATATTGTCTTTTTAATCAACTGCGACCTCCACCTCTCTTAAAAAGGGGCATTAAAACCGTCTTGTGAAGCTACTGTGACCTCCACGTCCCTTCCACGGGGCATTAATATTGTCTTTTTATTCCACTGCGAACTCCACCACTCTTCCAAGTGGCATTGATATTGTATTTTGAATCCACTGCGACCTCCACCACTCTTCCAAGGGGCTTTAAAACCGTCAATTTAATTCACTCTGAACTCCACAGCTCTTCCAAGGAGCACTGGTATTGTCTTTTTATTCCACCGTAACCAAAACCACTCTTCCAATGGGCATTGATATTGTCTTTTTAATCCACTGCAACCTCCACCAATCTTCCAAGGGGCATTGATATTGTTTTTTTATTCCACTGCGACCTCCACCACTCCTCCAAGGGCATTATAACCGTCTTGTTAAGTTACTGTGACCTCCACGTCACTTCCAAGGAGCGTTAAAACCGTCTGGTTATACCTCTCTGAACTCAACAGCTCTTCCAAGGGGCATTAATATTATCTTTTTATTCCACTGTGACCTCCACCACTCTTCCAACAGTCATTGATATTGTCTTTTTATTCCACTGTAACAACGACCACTCTTCCAAGGGGCATTGATATTGTCTTTTTATTCCACTGCGACCTCCACATCTCTTCCAAGGGGCATTAAAACAGTCTTGATAAGCTACTGTGACCTCCACGTCTCTTCCAAGGGGCATTAAACCGTCTGGTTAAACCACTCTGTACTCCACAGCTCTTCCAAGAGGCATTGATATTGTCTTTTTTTTCGACTGTAACATCCACCTCTCTTCCAAGGGGCATTGATATTGTCTCTGTTTTAAACTGCGACCTCCACCACTCTTCCAAGGGGCTTTGATATTCTCTTTTTTATCCACTGCGACCTCCACCACTCTTCCAATGGGCATTAAAACCTTCTTGTTATGCTACTGTGACCTCCACGTCCCTTCCACGGGGCATTGATATTGTCTTTTTATTCCATTGCAACCTCCACCACTGTTCCAAGGGGCATTCAAACCGTCTTGTTAAGCTTTGTGACCTCCAAGTCTCTTCCAAGGGGCATTAAAACCGTCTGGTTAAACTGCTCTGAGCTCCCCAGCTCTTCCTAGGGTCATTAACAATGTCTTTTTATTCCATTGTAACCTTCTGCACTCTTCCAAGTGCATTGATATTGTCTTTTTATTCCTCTGCGACGTCCATGACTCTTCCAAGGGGCATTAAAACCGTCTTGTTAAGCTACTGTGACCTCCAAGTTTCTTACACAGGGTATTGATATTGTTTTTTTATTCCAATGTAACCTCCACCTCTCTTCCAAGGGGCATTGATATTGTCTTTTTATTCCACTGTAACCTCCACCAATCTTCTAAGGGGAATTGATATTGTCTTTTTATTCCACTGCGACCTCCAAAACACTTCTAAGGGGCATTGATATTGTCTTTTAAATCCACAACGATCTCCACCACTCTTCCAAGGGGCATTAAAACAGTCTGGTTAAACACTCTGATCTCCACAGCTCTTACAAAAGTCATTGATATTGTCTTTTTATTCGACTGTAACATCCACCACTCTTCCAAGCGGCATTGATATTGTCTTTTTATTCCACTGCGACCTCCACCACTCTTCCAAGGGGCATTGATATTGTCTTTTTAATCAACTGCGACCTCCACTTCCCTTCCAAGGGGCATTAAAACCGTCTTGTGAAGCTACTGTGACCTCCACGTCCCTTCCACGGGGCATTGATATTGTCTTTTTATTCCACTGCGACCTCCACCACTCTTCCAAGGGGCATTGATATTGTCTTTTTTAATCCACTGCGACCTCCACCACTCTTCCAAGGGCCATTGATATTGTCTTTTTAATCCACTGTGACCTCAACGTCTCTTCCAAGGGGCATTAAAACCGTCAATTTAAACCACTCTGAACTCAACAGCTCTTCCAAGGAGCACTGGTATTGTCTTTTTATTCCACTCTAACCTCCACCACTCTTCCAAGGGGCATTGACACTGTCTATTTATTCCACTGCGACCTCCACCACTCTTCCAAGGGGCATTAAGACCATCTTGTTAAGCTACAGTGACCTCCACAACTCTTCCATTGGGCATTGATATTGTCTTTTTATTCCACTGTAACCTCCACCACTCTTCCAAGGGGCATTGATGTTGTCTCTGTTTTCCACTGCGACCTCCACCACTCTTCCAAGGGGCTTTGATATTGTCTTTTTTATCCACTGCGACCTCCACCACTCTTCCAATGGGCATTAAAACCGTCTTGTTATGCTACTGTGACCTCCACGTCCCTTCCACAGGGCATTGATAATGTCTTTTTATTCCATTGTAACCTTCTGCACTCTTCCAAGTGCATTGATATTGTCTTTTTAATCCTCTGCGACGTCCACGACTCTTCCAAGGGGCATTAAAACCGTCATGTTAAGCTACGGTGACCTCCAAGTTTCTTACACAGGGCATTGATATTGACTTTTTATTCCACTGTAACCTCCACCACTCTTCCAAGGGGCATTGATATTGTCTTTTTAATCCACTGCGACCTCCACTACTCTTCCAAGGGACATTGATATTGTCTTTTTATTCCACTGCGACCTTCACTCCTCTTCTAAGGAACATTGATATTGTCTTTTTTTCCACTGTAACCTCCACCACTCATCTAAGTGGCATTGATATTTTCTTTTTATTCCACTGCGACCTCCACCACTCTTCCAAGGGGCATCGATAATGTCTTTTTAATCCACTGCGACCTCCACCATTCTTCCAAGGGGCATTAAAACCGTCTTGTTAAGCTAATGTGACCTCCACGTCTCTTCCAAGGCGCATTGAAACCGTCAATCTAAACCACTCTGAACTCCACAGCTCTTGCAAGAGGCATTGATATTGTCTTTTTATTCCACTGTAACCTCGACCACTCTTCCAAGGGGCATTGATTTTGTCTTTTTAATCCACTGCGACCTCCATCTCTCTTCCAAGAAGCATTAAGACCGTCTTGTTAAGCTACTGTGACCTCCAGGTCTATTCCACGGTGCCTTAAAACCTTCTGGTTAAACCACAGTGAACTCCACAACTCTTCTAAGGGCCATTGATATTGTCTTTTTATTCCACTATAACCTCCACCACTCTTCCAAGGGGCATTGGTATTGTCTTTTTATTTTACTGCGACCTCCACCACTCTTCCAAGGGGCATTAAAACAGTTTTGATAAGCTACTGTGACCTCCACGTCTCTTCCAAGGGGCATTAAAACCGTCTGGTTAAACCACTCTGAACTCCACAGCTCTTCCAAGAGTCATTGATATTGTCTTTTTATTCGTCTTTAACCTCCACCACTCTTCAAAGGGGCATTAATATTGTCTTTTTGTTCCACTGCGACCTCCACCACTCTTCCAAGAGTCATAGGTATTGTCTTTTTATTCCACTGTAACATCCACCACTCTTCCAAGGGGCACTGATATTGTCTTTTTATTCCACTGCGACCTCCACCTCTCTTCCAAGGGGCATTGATATTGTCTTTTTAATCCACTGTGACCTCCACCACTCTTCCAAGGGGCATTGATATTGTCTTTTTAATCCACTGTGACCTCCACGTCTCTTCCAAGGGGCATTAAAACCGTCAATTTAAACCACTCTGAACTCCACAGCTATTCCAAGGAGCACTGGTATTGTCTTTTTATCCCACTCTAACCTCCACCACTCTTCCAAGGGGCATTGACACTGTCTATTTATTCCACTGCGACATCCACCACTCTTCCAAGGGGCATTAAGACCATCTTGTTAAGCTACAGTGACCTCCACAACTCTTCCATGGGGCATTGATATTGTCTTCTTATTCCACAGTAACCTCCACCACTCTTCCAATGGGCATTAAAACTGTCTTGTTATGCTACTGTGACCTCCACGTCCCTTCCACAGGGCATTGATATTGTCTTTTTATTCCAATGTAACCTTCTGCACTATTCCAAGTGCATTGATATTGTCTTTCTATTCCTCTGCGACGTCCACTACTCTTCCAAGGGGCATTAAAACCGTCATGTTAAGCTACGGTGACCTCCAAGTTTCTTACACAGGGCATTGATATTGACTTCTTATTCCTCTGTAACCTCCACCACTCTTCCAAGGGGCCTTGATATTGTCTTTTTAATCCACTGTGACCTCCACCACTCTTCCAAGGGACATTGATATTGTCCTTTTATTCCACTGCGACCTTCAATCCTCTTCTAAGGAACATTGATATTGTCTTTTTTTTCCACTGTAACCTCCACCACTCATCTAAGGGGCACTGATATTTTCTTTTTATTCCACTGCGACCTCCACCACTCTTCCAAGGGGCATCGATAATGTCTTTTTAATCCACTGCGACCTCCACCATTCTTCCAAGGGGCATTAAAACCGTCTTGTTAAGCTACTGTGACCTCCACGTCTCTTCCAAGGGGCATTAAAACCGTCAATCTAAACCACTCTGAACTCCACAGCTCTTGCAAGAGGCATTGATATTGTCTTTTTGTTCCACTGTAACCTCGACCACACTTCCAAGGGGCATTGATTTTGTCTTTTTAATCCACTGCGACCTCCATCTCTCTTCCAAGAAGCATTAAGACCATCTTGTTAAGCTACTGTGACCTCCAGGTCTATTCCGCGGTGCCTTAAAACCTTCTGGTTAAACCACTGTGAACTCCACAGTTCTTCCAAGGGGCATTGATATTGTCTTTTTTTTCCACTGTAACCTCCACCACTCTTCCAAGGGGCATTGGTATTGTCATTTTATTTTACTGCGACCTCCACCACTCTTCCAAGGGGCATTAAAACAGTTTTGATAAGCTACTGTGACCTCCACATCTCTTCCAAGGGGCATTATAACCATCTGGTTAAACCACTCTGAACTCCACAGCTCTTCCAAGAGGCATTGATATTGTCTTTTTATTCGACTTTAACCTCCACCACTCTTCCAAGGGGCATTAATATTGTCTTTTTATTCCACTGCGACCTCCACCACTCTTCCAAGAGTCATTGATATTGTCTTTTTATTCCACTGTAACCTACACCACTCTTCCAAGGGGCACTGATATTGTCTTTTTATTCCACTGCGACCTCCACCTCTCTTTCAAGGGGCATTAAAACCAACTTGTTAAGCTACTCTGACCTCCAAGTCTCTTCCACGAGGCATTGATATTGTCTTTTTATTGCACTACGACCACCACATCTCTTCCAAGGGGAATTGATATTGTCTTTTTATTCCACTGCGACCTCCACCACTCTTCTAAGGGGAATTGATATTGTCTTTTTAATCCACTGCGACCTCCACCACTCTTCCAAGGGGTAATAAAACAGTCTTGATAAGCTACTGTGACCTCCACGTCTCTTCCAAGGGGCATTAAACCGTCTGGTTAAACCACTCTGTACTCCACAGCTCTTCCAAGAGGCATTGATATTGTCTATTTAATCGACTGTAACTTCCACCACTCTTCCAAGGGGCATTGATATTGTCTCTGTTTTCCACTGCGACCTCCACCACTCTTCCACAGGGCATTGATATTGTCTTTTTATTCCATTGCGACCACCACCACTCTTCCAAGGGGCATTAAAACCGTCTTGTTAAGCTACTGTGACCTCCAAGTCTCTTCCAAGGGGCATTAAAACCGTCTGGTTAAACCGCTCTGAGTTCCACAGCTCTTCCAAGGGGCATTGACAATGTCTTTTTATTCCATTGTAACCTCCTGCACTCTTCCAAGTTCATTGATATTGTCTTTTTATTCCTCTGCGACGTCCACGACTCATCCAAGAGGCATTGATATTGTCTTTTTAATCAACTGCGACCTCCACCTCTCTTCCAAGAAGCATTAAAACCATCTTGTGAAGCTCTGATCTCCACGTCTCTTCCACGGGGCGTTGATATTGTCTTTTTATCCACTGCGATCTCCACCATTCTTCCAAGGGGCATTGATAGTGTCTTTTTAATCCACTGCGAACTCCACCACTCTTCCAAGCGACATTGATATTGTCTTTTTAATCACCTGCGACCTCCACCTCTCTTTCAAGGAGCATTAAAACCGTCTTGTTAAGCTACTGTGACCTCCACGTCTCTTCCACGGGGCGTTGATATTGTCTTTTTATTCCACTGCGACCTCCACCACTCTTCCAAGGGGCATTGATATTGTCTTTTTAATCCACTGTAACCTTCACCACTCTTCCAAGGGGCACTGATATTGTCTTTTTATTCCACTGCGACCTCCACCTCTCTTTCAAGGGGCATTAAAACCAACTTGTTAAGCTACTCTGACCTCCAAGTCTCTTCCACGAGGCATTGATATTGTCTTTTTATTGCACTGCGACCACCACATCTCTTCCAAGGGGAATTGATATTGTCTTTTTATTCCACTGCGACCTCCACCACTCTTCTAAGGGGAATTGATATTGTCTTTTTAATCCACTGCGACCTCCACCACTCTTCCAAGGGGTATTAAAACAGTCTTGATAAGCTACTGTGACCTCCACGTCTCTTCCAAAGGGCATTAAATTGTCTGGTTAAACCACTCTGTACTCCACAGCTCTTCCAAGAGGCATTGATATTGTCTATTTAATCGACTGTAACCTCCACCACTCTTCCAAGGGCCATTGATATTGTCTCTGTTTTCCACTGCGACCTCCACCACTCTTCCACAGGGCATTGATATTGTCTTTTTATTCCATTGCGACCACCACCACTCTTCCAAGGGGCATTAAAACCGTCTTGTTAAGCTACTGTGACCTCCAATTCTCTTCCAAGGGGCATTAAAACCGTCTGGTTAAACCGCTCTGAGTTCCACAGCTCTTCCAAGGGGCATTGGCAATGTCTTTTTATTCCATTGTAACCTCCTGCACTCATCCAAGGGGCATTGATATTGTCTTTTTAATCAACTGCGACCTCCACCTCTCTTCCAAGAAGCATTAACACCGTCTTGTGAAACTCTGATCTCCACGTCTCTTCCACGGGGCGTTGATATTGTCTTTTTATCCACTGTGATCTCCACCACTCTTCCAAGGGGCATTGATAGTGTCTTTATAATCCACTGCGAACTCCACCACTCTTCCAAGGGACATTGATATTGTCTTTTTAATCAACTGCGACCTCCACCTCTCTTTCAAGGAGCATTAAAACCGTCTTGTGAAGCTACTGTGACCTCCACGTCTCTTCCATGGGGCGTTGATATTGTCTTTTTATTCTACTGCGACCTCTACCACTCTTCCAAGGGGCATTGATATTGTCTTTTTAATACACTGCGACCTCCACCACTCTTCCAAGGGGCATTGATATTGTCTTTTAATTCCACTGTAACCTCCACCACTCTTCCAATGGGCACTGATATTGTCTTTTTATTCCACTGCGACCTCCACCTCTCTTCCAAGGGGCATTAAAACCAACTTGTTAAGCTACTCTGCCCTCCATGTCCCTTCCAAGGGGCATTAAAACCGTCTGGTTAAACCACTCTGAACTCCACCACTCTTCCAAGGGGCATTGATTTTGTCTTTTTATTCCACTGCAACCTCCACCACTCTTCCAAGGGGCAATAAAAGTGTCTTGTTAAGCTACTGTGACCGCCACGTCCCTTCCACGGGGCATTGATATTGTCTTTTTATTCGACTGCGACCTCCACCACTCTTCCAAGGGGCATTGATATTGTCTTTTTAATCCACTGCGAACTCCACCACTCTTCCAAGGGGCATTAAAACCGTCTTGTTATGGTACTGTGACGTCGACTTCTCTTCCAAGGGGCATTAAAACCATCTGGATAAACCACTCTGAACTCCACAGCTCTTCCAAGGGGCATTTATATTGTCTTTTTATTCCACTCTATACTCCACCGCTCTTCCAAGGGGCATTGACATTGTCTTTTTATTCCACTGCGACCTCCACCACTCTTCCAAGGGGCATTAAAACCATATTGTTAAGCTACAGTGACCTCCACATCTCTTCCACGGGGCATTGATATTGTCTTTTTATTCCACTGCGACCTCCACCAATCTTCCAAGGCGCATTGATATTGTTCTTGTATTCCACTGCGACCTCCACCACTCTTCCAAGGGGCATTAAAACCGTCTTGTTAAGTTACTGTGACCTCCACGTCTCTTCCACGGGGCATTGAAATTGTCTTTTTATTCCACTGTAACCTCCACCACTCGTCCAAGGGGCATTGATATTGTCTTTTTATTCCACTGCGACCTCCATCAGTCCTCCAAGAGGCATTAAAACAGTCTTGTTAAGCTACTGTGACCTCCACGTCTCTTCCACGGGGCATTGAAATTGTCTTTTTATTCCACTGTAACCTCCACCACTCTTCCAAGGGGCATTGATAATGTCTTTTTATTCCTCTGCGACCTGCACCACTCTCCCAAGGTGCATTAAAACCATCTTGTTAAGCTATTGTGACCTCCACATCTCTTCCACGGGGCATTGATATTGTCTTTTTATTTAACTGTAACCTCCACCACTGTTCAAAGGGACATTGATATTGTCTTTTTATTCCACTGTATCCTCCATTACTCTTCCAAGGGGCATTGATATTGTCTTTTTATTCAGCTGTAACCTCCACCACTCTTCCAAGGGGCATTGATATTGTCTTTTTATTCCACTGCGACCTCCACCGCTCTTACAAGGGGCATTCATATTGTCTTTTTAATCCACTGCAACCTCCACCTCTCTTCCAAGGGCCATTAAAACCGTCTTGTTAAGCTACTGTCACCTCCACCTCACTTCCAAGGTGCATTAAAACCGTCAATTTAAACCGCTCTGAACTCCACAGCTCTTGCAAGGGGCATTGATATTGTCTTTTTATTCCAATGTAACCTCCAGCACTCTTCAAAGCGGCATTAATATTGTCTATTTAATCCACTGCGACCTCCACCACTCTTCCAAGGGGCATTAAAACCGTCTTGTTAAGCTACTGTCACCTCCACGTCCCTTCTAGGGGGCATTAAAACTGTCATTTTAAACAACTCTGAAGTCCACAGCTCTTGCAAGGGGCATTGATATTGTCTTTTTATTCCAATGTAACCTCCAGCACTCTTCCAAGGGGCATTGATATTGTCTTTTTATTCCACTGTAACCTCCACCACTCTTCCAAGGGGCATTGATATTGTCTTTTTATTCCACTGGGACCTTCACCACTCTTCCAAGTGGCACTGATATTGTCTTTTTAATCCACTGCGACCTCCACCACTCTCCAAGGGGCATTAAAACCGTATTATTACGCTACTGTGACCTCCACATCTCTTCCAAGGTGCATTAAAATTGTCAATTTAAACCACTCTGAACTCCACAGCTCTTGCAAGAGGCATTGATATTGTCATTTTACTCCACTTTAACCTACAACACTCTTTCAAGGGGCATTGATATTGTCTTTTAATTCTACTACGACTTCCACCGCTATCCCAAGGTGCATTAAAAACATCTTGTTTAGCTACTGTACCGTCCATGTCTATTCCACGGGGCATTGTTACTGTCTTTTTATTCCACTGTATCCTCCACCACTCTTCCAAGGGGTATTGATATTATCTTTTTATTCCACTGCGACTTCCACCTCTTTTCTAAGGGGCATTGATATTGTCTTTTTAATCCACTGCGACCTCCACCACTCTTCCAAGAGGCATTAAAACAGTCTTGTTAAGCAACTGTGACCTCCACATCTCTTCCAAGGGGCATTAAAACCGTCTGGTTAAGCCACTCTGAACTCCACAGCTCTTCCAAGGGGCATTGATATTGTCTTTTTATTCCACTGTAACCTCCACCATTCTTCCAAGGGGTATTGATATTGTCTTTTTAATGCACTGCGACCTCCACCACTCTTCCAAGGGGCATTAAAACCGTCTTGTTAAGCTACTGTCACCTCCACGTCCCTTCCAAGGGGCATTAAAACCGTCAATTTAAAACACTCTGAACTCCACAGCTCTTGCAAGGGACATTGATATTGTCTTTTTATTCCAATGTAACCTCCAGCACTCTTCCAAGTGGCATTCATATTGTCTTTTTAATCCACTGCGACCTCCACCACTCATCCAAGGGGCATTAAAACCGTCTTGTTAAGCTACTGTCACCTCCACGTCCCTTCCAAGGGGCATTAAAACCGTCAATTTAAACCTCTCTGAACTCCACAGCTCCTGCAAGGGGTATTGATATTGTCTTTTTATTGCACTGTAATCTCCACCACTCTTCCAAGGGGCATTGATATTGTCTTTTTATTCCACTGCCACCTCCACCACTCTTCCAAGGGGCATTGATATTGTCTTTTTAATCCACTGCGAACTCCACCACTTTTCCAAGGGGCATTAAAAATGTCTTTTTAAGCTACTGTGACCTCCACGTCACTTCCAATGGGCATTAAAACTGTCTGGTTTAACTACTCTGAACTCCACTGCTCTTCCAAGGGGCAGTGAGATTGTCTTTTTAATCCACTGTTATCTCCACCACTCTTCCAAGGGGCATTGATATTGTTTTTTTCTTCCACTGCGACCTCCACTACTCTTCCAAGGGTCATTGATATTGTCTTTTAATTCCACTGCGACCTCTACCACTCTTCTAAGGGGCATTTATATTGTCTTTTTAATCAACTGCGACCTCCACCACTCTTCCAAGGGCCATTAAAACCGTGCTGCTAAGCTACCTTGACCTTCACGTCAATTCCACGGGGCATTAAAACCGTCAATTTAAACCACTCTGAACTCCACAGCTCTTGCAAGGGGCATTGATATTGTCTTTTTATTCCAATGTAACCTCCAGCACTCTTCCAAGGGGCATTGATATTGTCTTTTTATTCCACTGCAACTTCCACCTCTCTTCCAAGGGGCATTAAAACCGTCTTGTTAAGCTGCTGTGACCTCCACGTTTCTTTCATGGGGCATTGATATTGTCTTTTTATTCCACTGTAACCTCCACCACTCTTCCAAGGGGCATTGATATTGTCTTGTTATTCCACTGGTACCTTCACAACTCTTCCAAGTGGCATTGATATTGTCTTTTTAATCCACTGTGACCTCCACCACTCTTCCAAGGGGCATTAAAACCGTATTGTTAAGCTTCTTTGACCTCCACGTCTCTTCCAAGGTACATTAAAACCATCAATTTAAACCACTCTGAACTTCACAGCTCTTGCAAGAGGCATTGATATTGTCTTTTTATTCCAATGTAACCTCCAGCACTCTTCAAAGAGGCATTAATATTGTCTATTTAATCCACTGCGACCTCCACCACTCTTCCAAGGGGCATTAAAACCGTCTTGTTAAGCTATTGTCACCTCCACGTCCCTTGAAGGGGGCATTAAAACTGTCAATTTAAACAACTCTTAACTCCACAGCTCTTGCAAGGGGCATTGATATTGTCTTTTTACTCCACTGTAACCTACAACACTCTTTCAAGGGGCATTGATATTGTCTTTTAATTCCAATACGACTTCCACCGCTATCCCAAGGTGCATTAAAAACATCCTGTTTAGCTACTGTACCGTCCATGTCTATTCCACGGGGCATTGTTTCTGTCTTTTTATTCCACTGTATCCTCCACCACTCTTTCAAGGGGCATCGATATTGTCTTTTTATTCCACCGCGACTTCCGACTCTTTTCTAAGGGGCATTGATATTGTCTTTTTAATCCACTGCGACCTCCACCACTCTTCCAAGAGGCATTAAAACAGTCTTGTTAAGCAACTGTGACCTCCACATCTCTTCCAAGGGGCATTAAAACCGTCTGGTTAAACCACTCTGAACTCCACAGCTCTTCCAAGGGGCATTGATATTGTCTTTTTATTCCACTGAAACCTCCACCATTCTTCCAAGGGGTATTGATATTGTCTTTTTAATGCACTGCGACCTCCACCACTCTTCCAAGGGGAATTAAAACCGTCTTGTTAAGCTACTGTCACCTCCACGTCCCTTCCAAGGGGCATTAAAACCGTCAATTTAAAACACTCTGAACTCCACAGCTCTTGCAAGGGACATTGATATTGTCTTTTTATTCCAAGGTAACCTCCAGCACTCTTCCAAGTGGCATTCATAATGTCTTTTTAATCCACTGCGACCTCCACCACTCTTCAAGGGGCATTAAAACCGTCTTATTAAGCTACTGTCACCTCCACGTCCCTTCCAAGGGGCATTAAAACCGTCAATTTAAACCACTCTGAACTCCACAGCTCTTGCAAGGGGTATTGATATTGTCTTTTTATTCCAATGTAACCTCCAGCACTCTTCCAAGGGGCATTGAGATTGTATTTTTTTTCCTCTGTAACCTCCACCACTCTTCCAAGGGGCAATGATATTGTTTTTTATTCCACTGGGACCTTCACCACTCTTCAAAGTGGCATTGATATTGTCTTTTTAATCCACTGCGACCTCCACCACTCTTCCAAGGGGTATTAAAACCGTATTGTTAAGCTACTGTGACCTCCACGTCCCTTCCAAGGTGCATTAAAACCATCAATTTAAACCAATCTGAACTCCACAGCTCTTGCAAGAGGCATTGATATTGTCATTTTACTCCACTGTAACCTACAACACTCTTTCAAGGGGCATTAATATTGTCTTTTTATTCAACTACGACTTCCACCACTCTCCCAAGGTGCATTAAAAACATCTTGTTTAGCTACTATAATGTCCTTGTCTATTCCACGGGGCATTGATACTGTCTTTTTATTCCACTGTATCCTCCACCACTCTTCCAAGGGGTATTGATATTGTCTTTTTATTCCACTGCGACTTCCACCTCTCTTCTAAGGGGCATTGATATTGTCTTTTTAATCCACTGCGAACTCCACCACTCTTCCAAGAGGCATTAAAACAGTCTTGTTAAGCTACTGTGACCTCCATGTCTCTTCCAAGGGGCATTAAAACTGTCTGGTTAAACCACTCTGAAATCCACAGCTCTTCCAAGTGGCATTGATATTGTCTTTTTATTCCACTGCGACCTCCACCACTCTTCCAAGGGGCATTAAAACTGTCTTGTTAATCTACTGTGTCCTCCACATGTCTTCCACGGGGCATTGATATTGTCTTTTTAATCCACTGTGACCTCCACCACTTTTCCAAGGGGCATTAAAACCATCTTGTTAATCTACTGTGACCTCCACGTCTCTTCCAAGGGGCAAAAAAACTGTCTGGTTAAACTAGTCTGAACTCCACAGCTCTTCCAAGGGGCATTGATATTGTCTTTTTTTTCCACTGCGACCTCCACCACTCTTCCAAGGGGCATTAAAACTGTCTTGTTAATTTACTGTGTCCTCCACATGTCTTCCAAGGGGCATTGGTATTGTCTTTTCATTCCACTCCACCCTCCACCACTCTTCCAAGGGGCATTGACATTGTCTTTTTATTCCACTGCGACCTCCATCATTCTTCCAAGGGGCATTGATATTGTCTTTTTATTCCACTGCCACCTCCACCACTCTTCCAAGGGGCATTGATATTGTCTTTTTAATTCACTGCGACCTCCACCACTTTTCGAAGGGGCATTAAAAACGTCTTTTTAAGCTACTGTGACCTCCACGTCACTTCCAATGGCCATTAAAACCGTTTTATTAAACCACTCTGAACTCCACAGCTCTTCCAAGGGGCATTGGTATTGTCTTTTTATTCCACTCTAACCTCCACCACTCTTCCAAGGGGCATTGACATTGTCTTTTTATTCCACTGCGACCTCCACCATTCTTCCAAGGGGCATTAAAACTGTCCTGTTAAGCTACAGTGACCTCCACATCTCTTCCACGGGGCATTGATATTGTCTTTAAATTCCACTGTAACCTCCACCACTCTACAAAGGGGCATTGATATTGTATTTTTATTCCAGTGTGACCTCCACCACTCTTCCAAAGGGCATTGATATTGTATTTTTAATCCACTACGACCTCCACCACTCTTCCAAAGGGCATTAAAACCATCTTATTAAGCTACTGTTACCTCCACGTCTCTTGCGAGGGGCATTAAAACCGTCTGGTTAAACCACTCTGAACTCCACAGGTCTTCCAAGGGGCATTGACATTGTCTTTTTATTCCACTGCGACCTCCATCATTCTTCCAAGGGGCATTGATATTGTCTTTTTATTCCACTGCCACCTCCACCACTCTTCCAAGGGGCATCGATATTGTCTTTTTAATCCACTGCGACCTTCACCACTTTTCCAAGGGGCATTAAAAACGTCTTTTTAAGCTACTGTGACCTCCACGTCACTTCCAATGGCCATTAAAACCGTTTTATTAAACCACTCTGAACTCCACAGCTCTTCCAAGGGGCATTGGTATTGTCTTTTTATTCCACTCTAACATCCACCACTCTTCCAAGGGGCATTGACATTGTCTTTTTATTCCACTGCGACCTCCACCATTCTTCCAAGGGGCATTAAAACTGTCCTGTTAAGCTACAGTGACCTCCACATCTCTTCCACGGGGCATTGATATTGTCTTTAAATTCCACTGTAACCTGCACCACTCTACAAAGGGGCATTGATATTGTATTTTTATTCCAGGGCGACCTCCACCACTCTTCCAAAGGGCATTGATATTGTCTTTTTAATCCACTACGACCTCCACCACTCTTCCAAAGGGCATTAAAACCATCTTGTTAAGCTACTGTTACCTCCACGTCTCTTCCGAGGAGCATTAAAACCGTCTGGTTAAACCACTCTGAACTCCACAGCTCTTCCAAGGGGCATTGATATTGTCTTTTTATTCCACTGTAACCTCCACCACTCTTCCAAGGGGCATTGATTTTGTCTTTTTGTGCCACTGCGACCTCCACCACTCTTCCTCGGTGCATTGATATTGTCTTTTTAATCCACTGCAAGCTCCACCACTCTTCCATGTGGCATTAAAACCGTCTTGTTAAGCTACTGCGACCTCCACGTCTCTTCCATGGGGCATTAAAACCGTATGGTTAAACCAATCTGAACTCCACAGATCTTCCAAGGGGCATTGATATTGTCTTTTTATTCCACAGTATTCTCCACCACTCTTCCAAGGGGCATTGATATTGACTTTTTAATTCACTGCGACCTCCACCACTCTTCCAAGGGGTATTAAAACCATTTTGTTAAGCTACTGTGACCTCCATGTCTCTTCCACAGGGCACTGATATTGTCTTTTTATTCCACTTCGACCTCCACCACTCTTCCAAGGGGCATTAAAAAATTCTTGTTAATCTACTGTGACCTCCAAGTCTCTTCCAAGGGGCATTAAAACCGTCAATTTAAACCACTCTCAGCTCCACAGCTCTTGCAAGGGGCATTGATATTGTCTTTTTATTCCAATGTAACCTCCAGCACTCTTCCAAGGGGCATTGATATTGTCTTTTTATTCCACTGCAACTTCCACCTCTCTTCCAAGGGGCATTAAAACCGTCTTGTTAAGCTGCTGTGACCTCCACGTTTCTTTCATGGGGCATTGATATTGTCTTTTTATTCCACTGTAACCTCCACCACTCTTCCAAGGGGCATTGATATTGTCTTGTTATTCCACTGGTACCTTCACAACTCTTCCAAGTGGCATTGATATTGTCTTTTTAATCCACTGCGACCTCCACCACTCTTCCAAGGGGCATTAAAACCATATTGTTAAGCTTCTTTGACCTCCACGTCTCTTCCAAGGTGCATTAAAACCATCAATTTAAACCACTCTGAACTTCACAGCTCTTGCAAGAGGCATTGATATTGTCTTTTTATTCCAATGTAATCTCCAGCACTCTTCAAAGAGGCATTAATATTGTCTATTTAATCCACTGCGACCTCCACCACTCTTCCAAGGGGCATTAAAACCGTCTTGTTAAGCTATTGTCACCTCCACGTCCCTTGAAGGGGGCATTAAAACTGTCAATTTAAACAACTCTGAACTCCACAGCTCTTGCAAGGGGCATTGATATTGTCTTTTTACTCCACTGTAACCTACAACACTCTTTCAAGGGGCATTGATATTGTCTTTTAATTCCAATACGACTTCCACCGCTATCCCAAGGTGCATTAAAAACATCCTGTTTAGCTACTGTACCGTCCATGTCTATTCCACGGGGCATTGTTTCTGTCTTTTTATTCCACTGTATCCTCCACCACTCTTTCAAGGGGCATTGATATTGTCTTTTTATTCCACCGCGACTTCCGACTCTTTTCTAAGGGGCATTGATATTGTCTTTTTAATCCACTGCGACCTCCACCACTCTTCCAAGAGGCATTAAAACAGTCTTGTTAAGCAACTGTGACCTCCACATCTCTTCCAAGGGGCATTAAAACCGTCTGGTTAAACCACTCTGAACTCCACAGCTCTTCCAAGGGGCATTGATATTGTCTTTTTATTCCACTGAAACCTCCACCATTCTTCCAAGGGGTATTGATATTGTCTTTTTAATGCACTGCGACCTCCACCACTCTTCCAAGGGGAATTAAAACCGTCTTGTTAAGCTACTGTCACCTCCACGTCCCTTCCAAGGGGCATTAAAACCGTCAATCTAAAACACTCTGAACTCCACACCTCTTGCAAGGGACATTGATATTGTCTTTTTATTCCAAGGTAACCTCCAGCACTCTTCCAAGTGGCATTCATAATGTCTTTTTAATCCACTGCGACCTCCACCACTCTTCAAGGGGCATTAAAACCGTCTTATTAAGCTACTGTCACCTCCACGTCCCTTCCAAGGGGCATTAAAACCGTCAATTTAAACCACTCTGAACTCCACAGCTCTTGCAAGGGGTATTGATATTGTCTTTTTATTCCAATGTAACCTCCAGCACTCTTCCAAGGGGCATTGAGATTGTATTTTTTTTCCTCTGTAACCTCCACCACTCTTCCAAGGGGCAATGATATTGTCTTTTTATTCTACTGGGACCTTCACCACTCTTCAAAGTGGCATTGATATTGTCTTTTTAATCCACTGCGACCTCCACCACTCTTCCAAGGGGTATTAAAACCGTATTGTTAAGCTACTGTGACCTCCACGTCCCTTCCAAGGTGCATTAAAACCATCAATTTAAACCAATCTGAACTCCACAGCTCTTGCAAGAGGCATTGATATTGTCATTTTACTCCACTGTAACCTACAACACTCTTTCAAGGGGCATTAATATTGTCTTTTTATTCAACTACGACTTCCACCACTCTCCCAAGGTGCATTAAAAACATCTTGTTTAGCTACTATAATGTCCATGTCTATTCCACGGGGCATTGATACTGTCTTTTTATTCCACTGTATCCTCCACCACTCTTCCAAGGGGTATTGATATTGTCTTTTTATTCCACTGCGACTTCCACCTCTCTTCTAAGGGGCATTGATATTGTCTTTTTAATCCACTGCGAACTCCACCACTCTTCCAAGAGGCATTAAAACAGTCTTGTTAAGCTACTGTGACCTCCACGTCTCTTCCAAGGGGCATTAAAACTGTCTGGTTAAACCACTCTGAAATCCACAGCTCTTCCAAGTGGCATTGATATTGTCTTTTTATTCCACTGCGACCTCCACCACTCTTCCAAGGGGCATTAAAACTGTCTTGTTAATCTACTGTGTCCTCCACATGTCTTCCACGGGGCATTGATATTGTCTTTTTAATCCACTGTGACCTCCACCACTTTTCCAAGGGGCATTAAAACCATCTTGTTAATCTACTGTGACCTCCACGTCTCTTCCAAGGGGCAAAAAAACTGTCTGGTTAAACTAGTCTGAACTCCACAGCTCTTCCAAGGGGCATTGATATTGTCTTTTTTTTCCACTGCGACCTCCACCACTCTTCCAAGGGGCATTAAAACTGTCTTGTTAATTTACTGTGTCCTCCACATGTCTTCCAAGGGGCATTGGTATTGTCTTTTCATTCCACTCCACCCTCCACCACTCTTCCAAGGGGCATTGACATTGTCTTTTTATTCCAATGCGACCTCCATCATTCTTCCAAGGGGCATTGATATTGTCTTTTTATTCCACTGCCACCTCCACCACTCTTCCAAGGGGCATTGATATTGTCTTTTTAATTCACTGCGACCTCCACCACTTTTCGAAGGGGCATTAAAAACGTCTTTTTAAGCTACTGTGACCTCCACGTCACTTCCAATGGCCATTAAAACCGTTTTATTAAACCACTCTGAACTCCACAGCTCTTCCAAGGGGCATTGGTATTGTCTTTTTATTCCACTCTAACCTCCACCACTCTTCCAAGGGGCATTGACATTGTCTTTTTATTCCACTGCGACCTCCACCATTCTTCCAAGGGGCATTAAAACTGTCCTGTTAAGCTACAGTGACCTCCACATCTCTTCCACGGGGCATTGATATTGTCTTTAAATTCCACTGTAACCTCCACCACTCTACAAAGGGGCATTGATATTGTATTTTTATTCCAGTGTGACCTCCACCACTCTTCCAAAGGGCATTGATATTGTCTTTTTAATCCACTACGACCTCCACCACTCTTCCAAAGGGCATTAAAACCATCTTATTAAGCTACTGTTACCTCCACGTCTCTTGCGAGGGGCATTAAAACCGTCTGGTTAAACCACTCTGAACTCCACAGCTCTTCCAAGGGGCATTGACATTGTCTTTTTATTCCACTGCGACCTCCATCATTCTTCCAAGGGGCATTGATATTGTCTTTTTATTCCACTGCCACCTCCACCACTCTTCCAAGGGGCATCGATATTGTCTTTTTAATCCACTGCGACCTTCACCACTTTTCCAAGGGGCATTAAAAACGTCTTTTTAAGCTACTGTGACCTCCACGTCACTTCCAATGGCCATTAAAACCGTTTTATTAAACCACTCTGAACTCCACAGCTCTTCCAAGGGGCATTGGTATTGTCTTTTTATTCCACTCTAACATCCACCACTCTTCCAAGGGGCATTGACATTGTCTTTTTATTCCACTGCGACCTCCACCATTCTTCCAAGGGGCATTAAAACTGTCCTGTTAAGCTACAGTGACCTCCACATCTCTTCCAAAGGGCATTAAAACCATCTTGTTAAGCTACTGTTACCTCCACGTCTCTTCCGAGGAGCATTAAAACCGTCTGGTTAAACCACTCTGAACTCCACAGCTCTTCCAAGGGGCATTGATATTGTCTTTTTATTCCACTGTAACCTCCACCACTCTTCCAAGGGGCATTGATTTTGTCTTTTTGTGCCACTGCGACCTCCACCACTCTTCCTCGGGGCATTGATATTGTCTTTTTAATCCACTGCAAGCTCCACCACTCTTCCATGTGGCATTAAAACCGTCTTGTTAAGCTACTGCGACCTCCACGTCTCTTCCATGGGGCATTAAAACCGTATGGTTAAACCAATCTGAGCTCCACAGATCTTCCAAGGGGCATTGATATTGTCTTTTTATTCCACAGTATTCTCCACCACTCTTCCAAGGGGCATTGATATTGACTTTTTAATTCACTGCGACCTCCACCACTCTTCCAAGGGGTATTAAAACCATTTTGTTAAGCTACTGTGACCTCCATGTCTCTTCCACAGGGCACTGATATTGTCTTTTTATTCCACTTCGACCTCCACCACTCTTCCAAGGGGCATTAAAAAATTCTTGTTAATCTACTGTGACCTCCAAGTCTCTTCCAAGGGGCATAAAAACCGTCAATTTAAACCACTCTCAGCTCCACAGCTCTTGCAAGGGTTTTGATATTGTTTTTTATTCCACTGTAACCTCCAGCACTTTTCCAAGGGGCATTGATATTGTCTTTTTATTCCACTGAGACTTTCACCTCTCTTCAAAGGGATATTAAAACCGTCTTGTTAAGCTTCTGTGACATCCACGTCTTTTTCACGGGGCATTGATATTGTCTTTTTATTCCACTGTAATCTCCACCACTCTTCCAAGGGGCATTGTATTGTCTTTTTATTCCACTGCCACCTCCACCACTCTTCCAAGGGGCATTGATATTGTCTTTTTAATCCACTGCGAACTACACCACTTTTCCAAGTGGCATTAAAAATGTCTTTTTAAGCTACTGTGACCTCCACGTCACTTCCATTGGGCATTAAAACTGTCTGGTTTAACTACTCTGAACTCCACTGCTCTTCCAAGGGGCATAGAGATTGTCTTTTTAATCCACTGTTATCTCCACCACTCTTCCAAGGGGCATTGATATTGTTTTTTTCTTCCACTGCGACCTCCACTTCTCTTCCAAGGGTCATTGATATTGTCTTTTAATTCCACTTCGACCTCTACCACTCTTCTAAGGGGCATTTATATTGTCTTTTTAATCAACTGCGACCTCCACCACTCTTCCATGGGCCATTAAAACCGTGTTGCTAAGCTACCTTGACCTCCACGTCAATTCCACGGGGCATTAAAACCGTCAATTTAAACTACTCTGAACTCCACAGCTCTTGCAAGGGGCATTGATATTGTCTTTTTATTCCAATGTTACCTCCAGCACTCTTCCAAGGGGCATTGATATTGTCTTTTTATTCCACTGCAGCTTCCACCTCTCTTCCAAGGGGCATTAAAACCGTCTTGTTAAGCTACTGTGACCTCCACGTTTCTTTCACGGGGCATTGATATTGTCTTTTTATTCCACTGTAACCTCCACCACTCTTCCAAGGGGCATTGATATTGTCCTTTTATTCCACTGGGACCTTCACCACTCTTCCAAGTGGCATTGATATTGTCTTTTTAATCCACTGCGTCCTCTACCACTCTTCCAAGGGGCATTAAAACCGTCTTGTTAAGCTACTGTCACGTCCATGTCTATTCCACCGTTTCTTTCACGGGGCATTGATATTGTCTTTTTATTCCACTGTAACCTCCACCACTCTTCCAAGGGGCATTGATCTTGTCTTTTTATTCCACTGCGACTTCTGCCTCTCTTCTAACGGTCATTTATATTGTCTTTTAAATCCACTGCGACCTCGACTACTCTTCCAAGAGCATTAAAACAGACGTGTTAAGCTACTGTGACCTCCACGTCTCTTCCAAGGGGCATTAAAACCGTCTGGTTAAAACACTCTGAACGCCACAGCTCTTTCACGGGGCATTGATAGTGTCTTTTTATTCCAGTGTAACCTTCACCACTCTTAGAAGGGGCATTGATATTGTCTTTTTATTCCACTGCGACATGCACCACTCTTCCAAGGGGCATTGATATTGTCTTTATATTCCACTGCGAACTCCACCACTCTTCCAAGAGGCATTGATATTGTCTTTTTAATCCACTGCGACCTCCACCACTTTTCCAAGGGGCATTAAAATCGTTTTGTTAAGCTACTGTGACCTCCACGTCACTTCCAAGGGGCATTAAAACCGTCTGGTTTAACTTCTCTGAACTCCACAGCTCTTCCAAGGGGCATTGATATTGTATTTTTATTCCACTGTAACCTCCACCACTCTTCCAAGCGAAATTGATATTATCTTTTTATTCCACTGTGACCTCCACTACTCTTCCAAGGGGTCCTTGATATTGTGTTTTTATTCCACTGCGACCTCCACCACTTTTCCAAGGGGCATTAAAACCGTCTTGTTAAGCTACTGTGACCTCCACGTCTCTTCCAAGGGGCATTAAAACCATCAATTTAAACCACTCTGAACTCCACAGCTCTTGCAAGAGGCATTGATATTGTCTTTTTATTCCACTGCAACCTCCACCATTTTTCCAAGGGGCTTTAAAACTGTCTTGTTAAGCTACAGTGACCTTTACATCTCTTCCACTGGGCATTGATATTGTCTTTTTATTCCAGTGTAACCTCCACCACTCTACCAAGGGGCATTGATATTGTATTTTTATTCCACTGCGACCTCCATCACTCTTCCAAGGGCATTGATATTGTCTTTTTAATCCACTGCGACCTCCACCACTATTCCAAGGGGCATTAAAACCATCTTGTTAAACTATTATGACCTCGATGTCTCTTCCACTGGGCATTGTTATTGTCTTTTTATTCCACTGTAACCTCCACCACTCTTCCAAGGGGCATTGAAATTGTCTTTTTATTCCACTGCTACCTCCACCACTCTTCCAAGGGGCATTAATATTGTCTTTTTAATCCACTGTGACCGCCACCATTCTTCCTTGTGGCATTAAAACAGTCTTTTTAAGCTACTGTGACCTCCACGTCTCTTCCAAGGGGCAATAAAACCGTATGGTTAAACCACTCTGAACTCCAAAGTTCTTCCAAGGGGCATTGATATTGTCTTTTTATTCCACTGTAACCTACAACACTCTTCCATGGGGCATTGATATTGTCTTTTTATTCAACTGAGACTTCCACCACTCCTTCAAGGAGCATTGACATTGTCTTTTTAATCCACTTTGACCTCCACCACTTTTCCAAGGGGCATTAAAACAGTCTTGTTAATCTACTGTGAACTCCACGTCTCTTCAAAGAGGCATTTAAACCATCAATGTAAACGACTTCCAACTCCGCAGCTCTTGCAAGGGGCATTGATATTGTCTTTTTATTCCACTGTAACCTCCACCACTCTTCCAAGGGGCATTGATATTGTCTTTTTTATCCACTTCGACCTCCACCACTTTTCCAAGGGGCATTAAAAAAGTCTTGTTAATCTACTGTAACCTCCACTTCTCTTCCAAGGGGCATTAAAACCGTCAATTTAAACTACTCTCAGCTCCACAGCTCTTGCAAGGGGCTTTGATATTGTTTTTTATTCCACTGTAACCTCCAGCACTCTTCCAATGGGCATTGATATTGTCTTTTTATTCCACGGCGACTTTCACCTCTCTTCCAAGGGACATTAAAACCATCTTGTTAAGCTACTGTGACATCCACATCTCTTTCACCGGGCATTGATATTGTCTCTTATTCCACTGTAACCTCCACCACTCTTCCAAGGGACATTGATATTGTCTTTTTATTCTACTGCGACCTCCATCACTGTTCCATGGGACATTAAAAAAATCTTGTTAAGCTACTGTGACCTCCATGTCTCTTCCACAGGGCATTGATATTGTCTTTTTCTTCCACTGTAACCTCCAACACTTTTCCAAGGGACATTGATATTTTCTTTTTATTCAACTGAGACTTCCACCACTTCTTCAAGGAGCATTGACATTGTCTTTTTAATCCACTTTGACCTCCACCACTCTTCTAAGGGGCTTTAAAACAGTCTTGTTAATATACTGTGAACTCTACGGCTCTTCCAAGGGGCATTAAAACCGTCAATTTATACCACTCTCAACTCCACAACTCTTGCAAAGGGCATTGATATTATCTTTTTATTCCACTGTAACCTTCAGCACTCTTCCAAGGGGCATTGATATTGTCTTTTTATTCCACTGCGACTTCCACCTCTCTTCCAAGGGGCATTAAAACCGTCTTCTTAAACTACTGTGACATCCACGTCTCTTTCACTGAGCATTGATATTGTCTTTTTATTCCACTATAACCTTCACCACTCTTAGAAGGGGCATTGATATTGTCTTTTTATTCCACTGCGACCTCCACCACTCTTCCAAGGGGCATTGATATTGTCTTTTTATTCCACTGCGACCTCCACCACTCTTCCAAGAGGCATTGATATTGTCTTTTTAATCCACTGCGACCTCCACCACTTTTCCAAGGGGCATTAAAATCATTTTGTTAAGCTACTGTGACCTCCACGTCACTTCCAAGGGGCATTAAAACCTCCTGGTTTAACATCTCTGAACTCCATAGCTCTTTCAAGGGGCATTGATATAGTCTTTTTATTCCACTGGGACCTCCACCACTCTTCCAAGGGGCATTTATATTGTCTTTTTAATCCACTTCGATCTCCACCACTTTTCCAAGGGGCATTAAAACCGTCTTGTTAAGCTACTGTGACCTCCACGTCTCTTCCAAGGGGCATTAAAACCATCAATTTAAACTACTCTGAACTCAACAGCTCTTGCAAGAGGCATTGATATTGTCTTTTTATTCCACTACGACCTCCATCTCTCTTCCAAGAAGCATTAAAACCGTCTTGTTTAGCTACTGTGACATCCACGTCTATTCCACGGTGCCTTAAAACCTTCTGGTAAAACCACTGTCAACTCCACAGCTCTTCCAAGGGGCATTGATATTGTCTTGTTATTCCACTGTAACCTCCACCACTCTTCAAAGGGGCATTAATATTGTCTTTTTTTTCCACTGCGACCTCCATCACTCTTCCAAGAGTCTTTGATATTGTCTTTTTATTCCACTGCGACCTCCACCTCTCTTCCAAGGGGCATTAAAACCATCTTGTTAAGCTACTGTGACCTCCAAGTCTCTTCCACGAGGCATTGATATTGTCTTTTTATTCCACTGCCACCTCCACATCTCTTCCAAGGGGAATTGATATTGTCTTTTTAATCCACTGTGACCTCCACCACTCTTCCAAGGGGCATTAAAACAGTTTTGATAAGCTACTGTGACCTCCACGTCTCTTCCAAGGGGCATTAAAACAGTCTGGTTAAACCACTCTGAACTCCACAGCTCTTCCAAGAGGCATTGATATTGTCTTTTTATTTGACTGTAACCTCCACCACTCTGCCAAGGGGCATTAAAACCGTCTTGTTAAGCTACTGTGACCTCCACTTCTCTTCCAAGGTGCATTAAAACGTCAATTTAAACCACTCTGAACTCCACAGCTCTTGCAAGAGGCATTGATATGGTCTTTTTATTCCACTGTAACCTCCACCACTATTCCAAGGGGCGTTGATTTTGTCTTTTTAATCCACTGCGACCTCCATCACTCTTCCAAGAAGCATTAGAACCGTCTTGTTTAGCTACTGTGACCACCATGTCTATTCCACGGTGCCTTAAAACCTTCTGGTTAAACCACTGTGAACTCCACAGCTCTTCCAAGGTGCATTGATATTGTCATTTTATTCCACTGTAACCTCCACCACTCTTCCAGGGGGCATTGATACTGTCTTTTTATTTTACTGCGACCTCCACCACTCTTCCAAGGGGTATTAATATTGTCTTTTTATTCCACTGCGACCTCCACCACTCTTCCAAGGGTCATTGATATTGTCATTTTATTCCACTGTAACCTCCACCACTCTTCCAAGGGGCATTGATATTTTCTTTTTATTCCACTGCGACCTCCACCTCTCTTCCAAGGGGCATTAAAACCATCTTGTTAAGCTACTGTGACCTCCAAGTCTCTTCCACGAGACATTGATATTGTCTTTTTATTCCACTGCGACCTCAACATCTCTTCCAAGGGGAATTGATATTGTCTATTTATTCCACTGCGACCTCCACCTCTCTTCTAAGGGGCATTGATATTCTCTTTTTAATTCACTGTGACCTCCACCACTTTTCCAAGGGGCATTAAAACCGTCTTGTTAAGCTACTGTGACCTCCACGTCTCTTCCAAGGGGCTTTAAAACCATCAATTTAAACCACTCTGAACTCCACAGCTCTTGCAAGAGGCATTGATATTGTCTTTTTAATCCACTGCGACCTCCATCTCTCTTCCAAGAAGCATTAAAACCGTCTTGTTTAGCTACTGTGACCTCCACGTCTATTCCACGGTGCCTTAAAACCTTCTGGTAAAACCACTGTCAACTCCACAGCTCTTCCAAGGGGCATTGATATTGTCTTTTTATTCCACTGTAACCTCCACCACTCTTCACAGGGGCATTGATATTGTGTTTTTATTTTACTGCGACCTCCACCACTCTTCCAAGGGGCATTAATATTGTCTTTTTTTTCCACTGCGACCTCCACCACTCTTCCAAGGGTCATTGATATTGTCTTTTTATTCCACTGCGACCTCCACCTCTCTTCCAAGGGGCATTAATACCATCTTGTTAAGCTACTGTGACCTCCAAGTCTCTTCCACGAGGCATTGATATTGTCTTTTTATTCCACTGCCACCTCCACATCTCTTCCAAGGGGAATTGATATTGTCTTTTTAATCAACTGCGACCTCCACCACTCTTCCAAGGGGCATTAAAACAGTTTTGATAAGCTACTGTGACCTCCACGTCTCTTCCAAGGGGCATTAAAACCGTCTGGTTAAACCACTCTGAACTCCACAGCTCTTCCAAGAGGCATTGATATTGTCTTTTTATTTGACTGTAACCTCCACCACTCTTCCAAGGGGCATTAAAACCGTCTTGTTAAGCTACTGTGACCTCCACTTCTCTTCCAAGGTGCATTAAAACTGTCAATTTAAACCACTCTGAACTCCACAGCTCTTGCAAGAGGCATTGATATGGTCTTTTTATTCCACTGTATCCTCCACCACTATTCCAAGGGGCGTTGATTTTGTCTTTTTAATCCACTGCGATCTCCATCACTCTTCCAAGAAGCATTAGAACCGTCTTGTTTAGCTACTGTGACCACCACGTCTATTCCACGGTGCCTTAAAACCTTCTGGTTAAACCACTGTGAACTCCACAGCTCTTCCAAGGTGCATTGATATTGTCATTTTATTCCACTGTAACCTCCAACACTCTTCCAGGGGGCATTGATATTGTCTTTTTATTTTACTGCGACCTCCACCACTCTTCCAAGGGGCATTAATATTGTCTTTTTATTCCACTGCGACCTCCACCACTCTTCCAAGGGTCATTGATATTGTCATTTTATTCCACTGTAACCTCCACCACTCTTCCAAGGGGCATTGATATTGTCTTTTTATTCCACTGCGACCTCCACCTCTCTTCCAAGGGGCATTAAAATCATCTTGTTAAGCTACTGTGACCTCCAAGTCTCTTCCACGAGGCATTGATATTGTCTTTTTATTCCACTGCGACCTCCACATCTCTTCCAAGGGGAATTGATATTGTCTATTTATTCCACTGCGACCTCCACCTCTCTTCTAAGGGGCATTGATATTCTCTTTTTAATTCACTGAGACCTCCACCACTTTTCCAAGGGGCATTAAAACCGTCTTGTTAAGCTACTGTGACCTCCACGTCTCTTCCAAGGGGCATTAAAACCATCAATTTAAACCACTCTGAACTCCACAGCTCTTGCAAGAGTCATTGATATTGTCTTTTTAATCCACTGCGACCTCCATCTCTCTTCCAAGAAGCATTAAAACCGTCTTGTTTAGCTATTGTGACCTCCACGTCTATTCCACGGTGCCTTAAAACCTTCTGGTAAAACCACTGTCAACTCCACAGCTCTTCCAAGGGGCATTGATATTGTCTTTTTATTCCACTGTAACCTCCACCACTCTTCAAAGGGGCATTTATATTGTCTTTTTATTTTACTGCAAGCTCCAGAACTCTTCCAAGGGGCATTAATATTGTCTTTTTTTTCCACTGCGACCTCCACCACTCTTCCAAGGGTCATTGATATTGTCTTTTTATTCCACTGCGATCTCCACCTCTCTTCCAAAGGGCATTAAAACCATCTTGTTAAGCTACTGTGACCTCCAAGTCTCTTCCACGAGGCATTGATATTGTCTTTTTATTCCACTGCCACCTCCACATCTCTTCCCAGGGGAATTGATATTGTCTTTTTAATCAACTGCGACCTCCACCACTCTTCCAAGGGGCATTAAAACAGTTTTGATAAGCTACTGTGACCTCCACGTCTCTTCCAAGGGGCATTAAAACCGTCTGGTTAAACCACTCTGAACTCCACAGCTCTTCCAAGAGGCATTGATATTGTCTTTTTATTTGACTGTAACCTCCACCACTCTTCCAAGGGGCATTAAAACCGTCTTGTTAAGCTACTGTGACCTCCACTTCTCTTCCAAGGTGCATTAAAACCGTCAATTTAAACCACTCTGAACTCCACAGCTCTTGCAAGAGGCATTGATATGGTCTTTTTATTCCACTGTATCCTCCACCACTATTCCAAGGGGCGTTGATTTTGTCTTTTTAATCCACTGCGACCTCCATCACTCTTCCAAGAAGCATTAAAACCGTCTTGTTTAGATACTGTGACCACCACGTCTATTCCACGGTGCCTTAAAACCTTCTGGTTAAACCACTGTGAACTCCACAGCTTTTCCAAGGTGCATTGATATTGTCATTTTATTCCACTGTAACCTCCACCACTCTTCCAGGGGGCATTGATATTGTCTTTTTATTTTACTGCGACCTCCACCACTCTTCCAAGGGGCATTAATATTGTCTTTTTATTCCACTGCGACCTCCACCACTCTTCCAAGGGTCATTGATATTGTCATTTTATTCCACTGTGACCTCCACCACTCTTCCAAGGGGCATTGATATTGTCTTTTTATTCCACTGCGACCTCCACCTCTCTTCCAAGGGGCATTCATATTGTCTTTTTAATCAACTGCAAACTCCACCACTTTTCCAAGGGGCATTAAAACCGTCTTGTTAAGCTATTGTCACCTCCACGTCCCTTCCAAGGGGCATTAAAACCGTCAATTTAAACCACTCTGAGCTCCACAGCTCTTGCAAGGGGCATTGATATTTTCTATTTTTTCCAATGTAACCTCCAGCACTATTCCAAGGGGCATTGATATTGTCTTTTTATTCCACTGCAACTTCCACCTCTCTTCCAAGGGGCATTAAAACCGTCTTGTTAAGCTACTGTGACCTCCACATCTCTTTCACAGGGCATTGATATTGTCTTTTTATTCCACTGTAACCTCCACCACTCTTCCAAGGGGCATTGACATTGTCTTTTTATTCCACTGGGACCTTCACCACTCTTCCAAGTGGCATTGTTATTGTCTTTTCAATCCACTGCGACCTCCACCACTCTTCCAAGGGGCATTAAAACCGTATTTTTAAACTACTGTGACCTCCACGTCTCTTCCAAGGTGCATTAAAACCGTCAATTTAAACCACTCTGAACTTCACAGCTCTTCCAAGTGGCATTGATATTGTTTTTTTATTCCACTGTAACCTCCACCATTCTTCCAAGGGGTATTGATATTGTCTTTTTAATGCACTGCAACATTCACCACTCTTCCAAGGGGCATTAAAACCATCTGGTTAAACAACTCTGAACTCCATAGCTCTTTCAAGAGGCATTGATATTGTCTCTTTATTTCACTATAACCTCCACCACTCTTTCAAGGGGCATTGATATTGTCTTTTTATTTCACTGCGACCTCCACCACTCTTCCAAGGGGCATTAAAACTGTCTTGTTAAGCTACTGTGACCTCCACGTGTCTTCCACGGGGCATTGATATTGTCTTTTTAATCCTCTGTGACCTCCACCACTTTTCCAAGGGGCATTAAAACCGTCTTGTTAATCTACTATGATCTCCACGTCTCTTCCAAGGGGCAATAAAACCATCTGGTTAAACCACTCTGAACTCCACAGCTCTTCCAAGGGGCATTGGTATTGTCTTTTTATTCCACTCTAACCTCCACCACTCTTCCAAGGGGCATTGACATTGTCATTTTATTCCTCTGCGACCTCCATCATTCTACCAAGGGGCATTGATATTGTCTTTTTATTTCACTGCCACCTCCACCACTCTTCCAAGGGACATTGATATTGTCTTTTTAATCCACTGCGACCTCCACCACTTTTCCAAGGGGCATTAAAAATGTCTTTTTAAGCTACTGTGACCTCCACGTTACTTCCAATTGGCATTAAAACCATATGGTTAAACCACTCTGAACTCCACAGCTCTTCCAAGGGGCATTGGTATTGTATTTTTATTCCACTCTAACCTCCACCACTCTTCCAAAGGGCATTGACATTGTCTTTTTATTCCACTGCGACCTCCACCATTCTTCCAAGGGGCATTAAAACTGTCTTGTTAAGCTACTGTGACCTCCACGTCACTTCCAAGGGGCATTAAAACCTCCTGGTTTAACATCTCTGAACTCCATAGCTCTTTCAAGGGGCATTGATATAGTCTTTTTATTCCACTGGGACCTCCACCACTCTTCCAAGGGGCATTTATATTGTCTTTTTAATCCACTTCGATCTCCACCACTTTTCCAAGGGGCATTAAAACCGTCTTGTTAAGCTACTGTCACCTCCACGTCTCTTCCAAGGGGCATTAAAACCATCAATTTAAACTACTCTGAACTCAACAGCTCTTGCAAGAGGCATTGATATTGTCTTTTTATTCCACTACGACCTCCATCTCTCTTCCAAGAAGCATTAAAACCGTCTTGTTTAGCTACTGTGACATCCACGTCTATTCCACGGTGCCTTAAAACCTTCTGGTAAAACCACTGTCAACTCCACAGCTCTTCCAAGGGGCATTGATATTGTCTTGTTATTCCACTGTAACCTCCACCACTCTTCAAAGGGGCATTAATATTGTCTTTTTTTTCCACTGCGACCTCCATCACTCTTCCAAGAGTCTTTGATATTGTCTTTTTATTCCACTGCGACCTCCACCTCTCTTCCAAGGGGCATTAAAACCATCTTGTTAAGCTACTGTGACCTCCAAGTCTCTTCCACGAGGCATTGATATTGTCTTTTTATTCCACTGCCACCTCCACATCTCTTCCAAGGGGAATTGATATTGTCTTTTTAATCCACTGTGACCTCCACCACTCTTCCAAGGGGCATTAAAACAGTTTTGATAAGCTACTGTGACCTCCACGTCTCTTCCAAGGGGCATTAAAACAGTCTGGTTAAACCACTCTGAACTCCACAGCTCTTCCAAGAGGCATTGATATTGTCTTTTTATTTGACTGTAACCTCCACCACTCTGCCAAGGGGCATTAAAACCGTCTTGTTAAGCTACTGTGACCTCCACTTCTCTTCCAAGGTGCATTAAAACGTCAATTTAAACCACTCTGAACTCCACAGCTCTTGCAAGAGGCATTGATATGGTCTTTTTATTCCACTGTAACCTCCACCACTATTCCAAGGGGCGTTGATTTTGTCTTTTTAATCCACTGCGACCTCCATCACTCTTCCAAGAAGCATTAGAACCGTCTTGTTTAGCTACTGTGACCACCATGTCTATTCCACGGTGCCTTAAAACCTTCTGGTTAAACCACTGTGAACTCCACAGCTCTTCCAAGGTGCATTGATATTGTCATTTTATTCCACTGTAACCTCCACCACTCTTCCAGGGGGCATTGATACTGTCTTTTTATTTTACTGCGACCTCCACCACTCTTCCAAGGGGTATTAATATTGTCTTTTTATTCCACTGCGACCTCCACCACTCTTCCAAGGGTCATTGATATTGTCATTTTATTCCACTGTAACCTCCACCACTCTTCCAAGGGGCATTGATATTTTCTTTTTATTCCACTGCGACCTCCACCTCTCTTCCAAGGGGCATTAAAACCATCTTGTTAAGCTACTGTGACCTCCAAGTCTCTTCCACGAGACATTGATATTGTCTTTTTATTCCACTGCGACCTCAACATCTCTTCCAAGGGGAATTGATATTGTCTATTTATTCCACTGCGACCTCCACCTCTCTTCTAAGGGGCATTGATATTCTCTTTTTAATTCACTGTGACCTCCACCACTTTTCCAAGGGGCATTAAAACCGTCTTGTTAAGCTACTGTGACCTCCACGTCTCTTCCAAGGGGCTTTAAAACCATCAATTTAAACCACTCTGAACTCCACAGCTCTTGCAAGAGGCATTGATATTGTCTTTTTAATCCACTGCGACCTCCATCTCTCTTCCAAGAAGCATTAAAACCGTCTTGTTTAGCTACTGTGACCTCCACGTCTATTCCACGGTGCCTTAAAACCTTCTGGTAAAACCACTGTCAACTCCACAGCTCTTCCAAGGGGCATTGATATTGTCTTTTTATTCCACTGTAACCTCCACCACTCTTCACAGGGGCATTGATATTGTGTTTTTATTTTACTGCGACCTCCACCACTCTTCCAAGGGGCATTAATATTGTCTTTTTTTTCCACTGCGACCTCCACCACTCTTCCAAGGGTCATTGATATTGTCTTTTTATTCCACTGCGACCTCCACCTCTCTTCCAAGGGGCATTAATACCATCTTGTTAAGCTACTGTGACCTCCAAGTCTCTTCCACGAGGCATTGATATTGTCTTTTTATTCCACTGCCACCTCCACATCTCTTCCAAGGGGAATTGATATTGTCTTTTTAATCAACTGCGACCTCCACCACTCTTCCAAGGGGCATTAAAACAGTTTTGATAAGCTACTGTGACCTCCACGTCTCTTCCAAGGGGCATTAAAACCGTCTGGTTAAACCACTCTGAACTCCACAGCTCTTCCAAGAGGCATTGATATTGTCTTTTTATTTGACTGTAACCTCCACCACTCTTCCAAGGGGCATTAAAACCGTCTTGTTAAGCTACTGTGACCTCCACTTCTCTTCCAAGGTGCATTAAAACTGTCAATTTAAACCACTCTGAACTCCACAGCTCTTGCAAGAGGCATTGATATGGTCTTTTTATTCCACTGTATCCTCCACCACTATTCCAAGGGGCGTTGATTTTGTCTTTTTAATCCACTGCGATCTCCATCACTCTTCCAAGAAGCATTAGAACCGTCTTGTTTAGCTACTGTGACCACCACGTCTATTCCACGGTGCCTTAAAACCTTCTGGTTAAACCACTGTGAACTCCACAGCTCTTCCAAGGTGCATTGATATTGTCATTTTATTCCACTGTAACCTCCAACACTCTTCCAGGGGGCATTGATATTGTCTTTTTATTTTACTGCGACCTCCACCACTCTTCCAAGGGGCATTAATATTGTCTTTTTATTCCACTGCGACCTCCACCACTCTTCCAAGGGTCATTGATATTGTCATTTTATTCCACTGTAACCTCCACCACTCTTCCAAGGGGCATTGATATTGTCTTTTTATTCCACTGCGACCTCCACCTCTCTTCCAAGGGGCATTAAAATCATCTTGTTAAGCTACTGTGACCTCCAAGTCTCTTCCACGAGGCATTGATATTGTCTTTTTATTCCACTGCGACCTCCACATCTCTTCCAAGGGGAATTGATATTGTCTATTTATTCCACTGCGACCTCCACCTCTCTTCTAAGGGGCATTGATATTCTCTTTTTAATTCACTGAGACCTCCACCACTTTTCCAAGGGGCATTAAAACCGTCTTGTTAAGCTACTGTGACCTCCACGTCTCTTCCAAGGGGCATTAAAACCATCAATTTAAACCACTCTGAACTCCACAGCTCTTGCAAGAGTCATTGATATTGTCTTTTTAATCCACTGCGACCTCCATCTCTCTTCCAAGAAGCATTAAAACCGTCTTGTTTAGCTATTGTGACCTCCACGTCTATTCCACGGTGCCTTAAAACCTTCTGGTAAAACCACTGTCAACTCCACAGCTCTTCCAAGGGGCATTGATATTGTCTTTTTATTCCACTGTAACCTCCACCACTCTTCAAAGGGGCATTTATATTGTCTTTTTATTTTACTGCAAGCTCCAGAACTCTTCCAAGGGGCATTAATATTGTCTTTTTTTTCCACTGCGACCTCCACCACTCTTCCAAGGGTCATTGATATTGTCTTTTTATTCCACTGCGATCTCCACCTCTCTTCCAAAGGGCATTAAAACCATCTTGTTAAGCTACTGTGACCTCCAAGTCTCTTCCACGAGGCATTGATATTGTCTTTTTATTCCACTGCCACCTCCACATCTCTTCCCAGGGGAATTGATATTGTCTTTTTAATCAACTGCGACCTCCACCACTCTTCCAAGGGGCATTAAAACAGTTTTGATAAGCTACTGTGACCTCCACGTCTCTTCCAAGGGGCATTAAAACCGTCTGGTTAAACCACTCTGAACTCCACAGCTCTTCCAAGAGGCATTGATATTGTCTTTTTATTTGACTGTAACCTCCACCACTCTTCCAAGGGGCATTAAAACCGTCTTGTTAAGCTACTGTGACCTCCACTTCTCTTCCAAGGTGCATTAAAACCGTCAATTTAAACCACTCTGAACTCCACAGCTCTTGCAAGAGGCATTGATATGGTCTTTTTATTCCACTGTATCCTCCACCACTATTCCAAGGGGCGTTGATTTTGTCTTTTTAATCCACTGCGACCTCCATCACTCTTCCAAGAAGCATTAAAACCGTCTTGTTTAGATACTGTGACCACCACGTCTATTCCACGGTGCCTTAAAACCTTCTGGTTAAACCACTGTGAACTCCACAGCTTTTCCAAGGTGCATTGATATTGTCATTTTATTCCACTGTAACCTCCACCACTCTTCCAGGGGGCATTGATATTGTCTTTTTATTTTACTGCGACCTCCACCACTCTTCCAAGGGGCATTAATATTGTCTTTTTATTCCACTGCGACCTCCACCACTCTTCCAAGGGTCATTGATATTGTCATTTTATTCCACTGTGACCTCCACCACTCTTCCAAGGGGCATTGATATTGTCTTTTTATTCCACTGCGACCTCCACCTCTCTTCCAAGGGGCATTCATATTGTCTTTTTAATCAACTGCAAACTCCACCACTTTTCCAAGGGGCATTAAAACCGTCTTGTTAAGCTATTGTCACCTCCACGTCCCTTCCAAGGGGCATTAAAACCGTCAATTTAAACCACTCTGAGCTCCACAGCTCTTGCAAGGGGCATTGATATTTTCTATTTTTTCCAATGTAACCTCCAGCACTATTCCAAGGGGCATTGATATTGTCTTTTTATTCCACTGCAACTTCCACCTCTCTTCCAAGGGGCATTAAAACCGTCTTGTTAAGCTACTGTGACCTCCACATCTCTTTCACAGGGCATTGATATTGTCTTTTTATTCCACTGTAACCTCCACCACTCTTCCAAGGGGCATTGACATTGTCTTTTTATTCCACTGGGACCTTCACCACTCTTCCAAGTGGCATTGTTATTGTCTTTTCAATCCACTGCGACCTCCACCACTCTTCCAAGGGGCATTAAAACCGTATTTTTAAACTACTGTGACCTCCACGTCTCTTCCAAGGTGCATTAAAACCGTCAATTTAAACCACTCTGAACTTCACAGCTCTTCCAAGTGGCATTGATATTGTTTTTTTATTCCACTGTAACCTCCACCATTCTTCCAAGGGGTATTGATATTGTCTTTTTAATGCACTGCAACATTCACCACTCTTCCAAGGGGCATTAAAACCATCTGGTTAAACAACTCTGAACTCCATAGCTCTTTCAAGAGGCATTGATATTGTCTCTTTATTTCACTATAACCTCCACCACTCTTTCAAGGGGCATTGATATTGTCTTTTTATTTCACTGCGACCTCCACCACTCTTCCAAGGGGCATTAAAACTGTCTTGTTAAGCTACTGTGACCTCCACGTGTCTTCCACGGGGCATTGATATTGTCTTTTTAATCCTCTGTGACCTCCACCACTTTTCCAAGGGGCATTAAAACCGTCTTGTTAATCTACTATGATCTCCACGTCTCTTCCAAGGGGCAATAAAACCATCTGGTTAAACCACTCTGAACTCCACAGCTCTTCCAAGGGGCATTGGTATTGTCTTTTTATTCCACTCTAACCTCCACCACTCTTCCAAGGGGCATTGACATTGTCATTTTATTCCTCTGCGACCTCCATCATTCTACCAAGGGGCATTGATATTGTCTTTTTATTTCACTGCCACCTCCACCACTCTTCCAAGGGACATTGATATTGTCTTTTTAATCCACTGCGACCTCCACCACTTTTCCAAGGGGCATTAAAAATGTCTTTTTAAGCTACTGTGACCTCCACGTTACTTCCAATTGGCATTAAAACCATATGGTTAAACCACTCTGAACTCCACAGCTCTTCCAAGGGGCATTGGTATTGTATTTTTATTCCACTCTAACCTCCACCACTCTTCCAAAGGGCATTGACATTGTCTTTTTATTCCACTGCGACCTCCACCATTCTTCCAAGGGGCATTAAAACTGTCTTGTTAAGCTACAGTGACCTCCACATCTCTTCCACGGGGCATTGATATTGTATTTTTATTCCACTGCGACCTCCACCACTCTTCCAAAGGGCATTGATATTGTCTTTTTAATCCACTGCGACCTCCACCATTCTTCCAAAGGGCATTAAAACCATCTTGTTAAGCTACTGTGACCTCCACGTCTCTTCCACGGGGCATTGATATTGTCTTTTTATTCCACTGCGACCTCCACCACTCTTCCAAGGGGCATTGATATTGTCTTTTTAATCCACTGCAACCTCCACCACTCTTCCATGTGGCATTAATACCATCTTGTTAAGCTACTGTGACCTCCACGTCTCTTCCAAGGGGCATTAAAACCGTATGGTTAAACCACTCTGAACTCCACAGCTCTTCCAAGGGGCATTTGTATTGTTTTTTTATTCCAGTCTAACCTCCACCACTCTTCCAAGGGGCATTGACATTGTCTTTTTATTCCACTGCGACCTCCACCACTCTTCCAAGGGGCATTAAAACCATATTGTTAATCTACAGTGACCTCCACATCTCTTCCACGGGGCATTGATATTGTCTTTTTATTCCACTGCAACCTCCACCAATCTTCCAAGGGACATTGATATTGTCTTTTTAATCCACAACGATCTCCAACACTCTTCCAAGGGGCATTAAAACCGTCTTGTTAAGTTACTGTCACCTTCAGGTCTCTTCCAAGGAGCGCTAAAAACTGTATGTTTATACCACTCTGAACTCCACAGCTCTTCCAAGGGGCATGATTATTGTCTTTTTATTCCACTGTAACCTCCACCACTCTTCCAAGGGGCATCGATATTGTCATTTTATTCCACTGCGACTTCCACCAGTCCTCCAAGAGGCATTAAAACCGTCTTGTTAAGCTACTGTGACCTCCACGTCTCTTCAACAGGGCATTGAAACTGTCTTTTTATTCCACTGTAAGCTCCACCACTCGTCTAAGGGGCATTGATATTGTCTTTTTATTCCACTGCGACCTCCACCACTCTTCCAAGGCTCATTTATAATGTCTTTTTATTCCACTGCGACCTCCACCACTCTTTCAAGGCTCATTGATATTGTCTTTTTAATCCACTGCGAACTCCACCACTCTTCCAAGGGGCATTAAAACAGTCTTGTTAAGCTATTGTGACCTCCACATCTCTTCCACGGGGCATTGATATTGTCTTTCTTTTAACTGTAACCTCCACCACTGTTCCAAGGGGCATTGATATTGTCTTTATTCAACTGTAACCTTCACCACTCTTCCAAGGGGCATTGATATTGTCTTTTTATTCCACTGTAACCTCCACCACTCTTCCAAGGGGCATTCATATTGTCTTTTTAATCCACTGCGACCTCCACCACTTTTCCAAGGGGCATTGTTATTGTCTTTTTAATCGCCTGCAACCTCCATCACTCTTCCAAGGGGCATTAAAACCATATTGTTAAGGTACAGTGAACTCCACATCTCTTCCACGGGGCATTGATATTGTCTTTTTATTCCACTGTAACCTCCACCAATCTTCCAAGGGGCATTGATATTGTTTTTTATTTAACTGCGACCTCCACCACTCTTCCAAGGGGCATTAAAACCATCTTGTTAAGTTACTGTGACCTCCATGTCTCTTCCAAGGAGCGTTAAAACCGCATGGTTATACCACTCTGAACTCCACAGCTCTTCCAAGGGGCATTAATATTGTCTTTTTATTCCACTGTAACCTCCACCACTCTTCCAAGGGGCATTGATATTGTCTTTTTATTCCACTGCGACCTCCACCACTCTTCCAAGTGGCATTTATAATGTCTTTTTATTCCACTGTGACCTCCACCCCTCTTCCAAGGCTCATTGATATTGTCCTTTTAATTCACTGCGACCTCCACCACTCTTCCAAGGGGTATTAAAACCGTATTGTTAAGCTTATTTGACCTCCACATCTCTTCCACGGGGCATTGATATTGTCTTTATTTTAACTGTAACCTCCACCACTGTTCCAAGGGGCATTGATATTGTCTTTTTATTCCACTCTAACCTCCATCACACTTCCAAGCAGCATTGATATTGTCTTTTTATTCAACTGTAACCTTCACCACTCTTCCAAGGGGCATTGATATTGTCTTTTTATTCCACTGTAACCTCCACCACTCTTCCAAGGGGCATTCATATTGTCTTTTTAATCCACTGCGACCTCCACTACTTTTCCAAGCGGCATTAAAACCGTCTTGTTAAGCTACTGTCACCTCCACGTACCTTCCAAGGGGCATTAAAACCATCAATTTAAACCACTCTGAACTCCACAGCTCTTGCAAGAGGCATTGATATTGTCTTTTTACTCCACTGTAACCTACAGCACTCTTTCAAGGGGCAATAATATTGTCTTTTTATTCCACTACGACTTCCACCACTCTCCCAAGGTGCATTAAAAACATCTTGTTTAGCTACTGTAACGTCCATGTCTATTCCACGGGGCATTGATATTGTCTTTTTATTCCATTGTGACTTCCACCTCTCTTCTAAGGTGCATTGATATTGTCTTTTTAATCCACTGCGACCTCCACCACTCTTCCAAGAGGCAATAAAACAGTCTTGTTAAGCTACTGTGACCTCCACGTCTCTTCCAATTAAAACCATCTGGTTAAACACTCTGAACTCCACAGCTCTTCCAAGGGGCATTGATATGGTCTTTTTATTCCACTGGGACCTTCACCACTCTTCCAAGTGGCATTGATATTGTCTTTTTAATCCACTGCGACCTCCACCACTCTTCCAAGGGGCATTGACATTGTCATTTTATTCCACTGAGACCTCCACCAGTCCTCCAAGAGGCATTAAAACCGTCTTGGTAAGCTACTGTGACCTCCACGTCTCTTCCACGGTGCATTGAAATTGTCTTTTATTCCACTGTAACCTCCACCACTCGTCCAAGGGGCATTGATATTGTCTTTTTATTCCACTGCGACCTCCACCACTCTTCCAAGGGGCATTTATAATGTCTTTTTATTCCACTGCGACCTCCACCACTCTTCCAAGGCTCATTCATATTGTCTTTTTAATCCACTGCGACCTCCACCACTCTTCCAAGGGGCATTAAAATCTTCTTGTTTAGCTATTGTGACCTCCACATCTCTTCCACGGGGCATTGATATTGTCTTTATTTTATCTGTAACCTCCAAAGCTGTTCCAAGGGGCATTGATATTGTCTTTTTATTCCACTGTAACCTCCATCACTCTTCCAAGGGGCATTGATATTGTCTTTTTATTCAACTGTAACCTTCACCACTCTTCCAAGGGGCATTGATATTGTCTTTTTATTCCACTGCAACCTCCACCACTCTTCCAAGGGGCATTCATATTGTCTTTTTAATCAACTGGGACCTCCACCACTTTTCCAAGGGGCATTAAAACCATCTTGTTAAGCTACTGTCACCACCACGTCCCTTCCAAGGGGTATTAAAACCATCAATTTAAACCACTCTGAGCTCCACAGCTATTGCAAGGGGCACTGATATTGTCTTTTTTTTCCAATGTATCCTCCAGCACTATTCCAAGGGCATTGATATTGTCTTTTTATTCCACTGCAACTTCCACCTCTCTTCCAAGGGGCATTAAAAAAGTCTTGTTAAGCTACTGTGACCTCCACGTCTCTTTCACTGGGCTTTGATATTGTCTTTTTATTCCACTGTAACCTCCACCACTCTTCCAAGGGGCATTAATAATGTCTTTTTATTCCACTGGGACCTTCACCACTCTTCCAAGTGGCATTGTTATTGTCTTCTTAATCCACTGCGACCTCCACCACTCTTCCAAGGGGCATTAAAACCGTATTGTTAAACTACTGTGACCTCCATGTCTCTTCCAAGGTGCATTAAAACCGTCAATTTAAACCACTCTGAACTCCACAGCTCTTCCAAGTGGCATTGATATTGTCTTTTTATTCCACTGTAACCTCCACCATTCTTCCAAGGGGTATTGATATTGTCTTTTTAATGCACTGCGACATTCACCACTCTTCCAAGGGGCATTAAAACCATCTGGTTAAACAACTCTGAACTCCATAGCTCTTTCAAGAGGCATTGATATTGTCTTTTTATTTCACTGTAACCTCCACCACGCTTTCAAGGGGCATTGATATTGTCTTTTTATTCCACTGCGACCTCCACCACTCTTCCAAGGGGCATTAAATCTGTCTTGTTAAGCTACTGTGACCTCCACGTGTCTTCCACGGGGCATTGATATTGTCTTTTTAATCCTCTGTGACCTCCACCACTTTTCCAAGGGGCATTAAAACCGTCTTGTTAATCTACTGTGACCTCCACGTCTCTTCCAAGGGGCAATAAAACCATCTGGTTAAACCACTCTGAACTCCACAGCTCTTCCAAGGGGCATTGGTATTGTCTTTTTATTCCACTCTAACCTCCACCACTCTTCCAAGGGGCATTGACATTGTCATTTTATTCCTCTGCGACCTCCATCATTCTACCAAGGGGCAATTATATTGTCTTTTTATTCCACTGCCCCCTCGACCAGTCTTCCAAGGGACATTGATATTGTATTTTAAATCCACTGCGACCTCCACCACTCTTCCAAGGGGCATTAAGAATGTCTTTTTAAGCTACTGTGACCTCCACGTCACTTCCAATGGGCATTAAAACTGTCTGGTTAAACCACTCTGAACTCCACAGCTCTTCCAAGGGGCATTGGTTTTGTCTTTTTATTCCACTCTAACCTCCACCACTCTTCCAAGGGGCATTGACATTGTCTTTTTATTCCACTGCGTCCTCCACCATTCTTCCAAGGGGCATTAAAACTGTCTTGTTAAGCTACAGTGACCTCTACATCTCTTCCACGGGGCAATGATATTGTATTTCAATTCTACTGTAATCTTCACCACTCTACCAAGGAGCATTGATATTGTCTTTTTATTCCACTGCGACCTCCATAATTCTTCCAAGGGGCATTGATATTGTCTTTTCATTCCACTGCCACCTCCACCACTCTTCCAAGGGGCATTGATATTGTCTTTTTAATCCACTGCGACCTCCACCACTTTTCCAGGGGGCATTAAAAAAGTCTTTTTAAGCTACTGTGACCTCCACGTCACTTCCAATGGGCATTAAAACCGTCTGGTTAAACCACTCTGAACTCCACAGCTCTTCCAAGGGGCATTGGTATTGTCTTTTTATTCCACTCTAACCTCCACCACTCTTCCAAGTGGCATTGACATTGTCTTTTTATTCCACTGCGACCTCCACCATTCTTCCAAGGGGCATTAAAACTGTCTTGTTAAGCTACAGTGACTTCCACATCTCTTCCATGGGGCATTGATATTGTATTTAAATTCCACTGTAACCTCCACCACTCTACCAAGGGGCATTGATATTGTATTTTTATTCTACTGCGACCTCCACCACTCTTCCAAAGGGCATTGATATTGTCTTTTTAATCCACTGCGACCTCCACCACTCTTCCATGTAGCATTAAAACCATCTTGTTGAGCTACTGTGACCTCCACGTCTCTTCCAAGGGGCATTAAAACAGTATGGTTAAACCAATCTGAACTCCACAGATCTTCCAAGGGGCATTGATATTGTCTTTTTATTCCACTGTATCCTCCACCACCCTTCCAAGGGGCATTGATATTGTCTTTTTATTCCAGTGCGACCTCCACCACTCTTCAAAGGTGCATTAAAACCGTCTTGTTAAGCTACTGTGACCTCCGTGTCTCTTCCACAGGGCATTGATATTGTCTTTTTATTCCACTGGAACCTCCAACACTCTTCCAAGGTGCATTGATATTGTCTTTTTATTCCACTGAGACTTCAATCACTCCTTCAATTAGCATTGACATTGTCTTTTTAATCCACTTTGACCTCCACCACTCTTCCAAGGGGCATTAAAATAGTCTTGTTAATCTACTGTGACCTCAACGTCTCTTCCAAGGGGAATTAAAACCGTCAATTTAAACCACTCTCAACTCCACAGCTCTTGCAAGGGGCTTTGATATTGTTTTTTATTCCACTGTAACCTCCAGAACTCTTCCAAGGGGCATTGATATTGTCTTTTTATTCCACTGCGATTTTCACCTCTCTACCAAGGGACATTAAAACGGTCTTTTTAAGCTACTGTGACATCCAAGTCTCTTTCACGGGGCATTGATATTGTCTTTTTATTCCACTGCCACCTCCATTAAAAACGTCTTTTTAAGCTACTGTGACCTCCACGTCACTTCCAATGGGCATTAAAACCGTCTGGTTTAACTACTCTGAACTCCACTGCTCTTCCAAGGGGCATTGATATTGTCTTTTTAATCCACTGTTACCTCCACCACTCTTAAAAGGGGCATTGATATTGTATTTTTATTCCACTGCGACCTAAACTACTCTTCCAAGGTGCATTGATATTGTCTTTTTATTCCACTGCGACCTCCACCACTCTTCTAACGGGCATTTATATTGTCTTTTTAATCAACTGCGACCTCCACCACTCTTCCAAGGGCCATTAAAACCATGTTGTTAAGCTGCTTTGACCTCCACGTCAATTCCACGGCGCATTAAAACCATCAATATAAACCACTCTGAACTCCACAGCTCTTGCAAGGGGCATTGATATTGTCTTTTTATTCCAATGTAACCTCCAGCAATCTTCCAAGGGGCATTGAAGCCATCTTGTTAAGCTACTGTCAAGTCCATGTCTATTCCACAGGGCATTTATATTGTCTTTTTATTCCACTGTAACCTCCACCACTCTTCCAAGTTTCATTGACATTGTCTTTTTTTCCACTGCGACTTCCACCTCTCTTCTAAGGGGCATTGATATAGTCTTTTTAATCCACTGCGACCTTCACCACTCTTCGAAGGGGCATTAAAACAGTCTTGTTAAGCTACTGTGACCTCCATGTCTCTTCCAAGGGGCATTAAAACCATCTGGTTAAACCACTGTGAACTCCACAGCTCTTCGAAGGGGCATTGAAATTTTCTTTTTCTTCCACTGTAACCTCCACCACTATTCCAAGGGGCATTGATTTTGTCTTTTTATTCAACTGCGACCTCCACCACTCTTCCAATGGGCATTGTTATTGTCTTTTTAATCCCCTGCAACCTCCACCTCTCTTCCAAGGGGCATTAAATTCGTCTTGTTAAGCTACTGTGAGCTCCACGTCCCTTCCACGGGCATTGATATTGTCTTTTTATTCCTCTGCGACCTCCACCACTCTTCCAAGGGACATTGATATTGTCTTTTTAATCCACTGCGAACTCCACCACTCTTCCAAGGGGCATTAAAACCGTCTTGTTATGCTACTGTGACGTCGACTTCTCTTCCAAGGGGCGTTAAAACCATCTTGTTAAACCACACTGAACTCCACAGTTCTTCCAAGGGGTATTTGTATTGTCTTTTTATTCCACCCTAACCTCCACCACTCTTCCAAGGGGCATTGACATTGTCTTTTTAAGCTACTGTGACCTTCACGTCACTTCCAATGGGCATTAAAACCGTCTGGTTTAACTACCCTAAACTCCACTGCTCTTCCAAGGGGCATTGATATTGTCTTTTTAATCCACTGTTTCCTCCACCACTCTTCCAAGGGGCATTGATATTGTTTTTTTGTTCCACTGCGACCACCACTACTCTTCCAAGGGGCATTGATATTGTCTTTTTATTCCACTGCAACCTCCACCACTCTTCTAAGGGGCATTTATACTGTCTTTTTAATCAAATGCGACCTCTACCACTCTTCCAAGGGCCATTAAAACCGTGTTGTTAAGCTACTTTGACCTCCACGTCAATTCCACGGGGCATTAAAACAGTCAATTTAAACCACTCTGAACTCCACAGCTCTTGCAAGAGGCATTGATATTGTCTTTTTATTCCAATGTAACCTCCAGCACTCTTCCAAGGGGCATTGATATTGTCTTTTTATTCCACTGCAACTTCCACCTCTCTTCCAAGAGGCATTAAAACCGTCTTGTTAAGCTACTGTGACCTCCACGTCTCTTTCACTGGGCATTGATATGGTCTTTTTATTCCACTGTAACCTCCACCACTCTTCCAAGGGGCATTAATATTGTCTTTTTATTCCACTGTAACCTCCACCACTCTTCCAAGGGTCATTGATATTGTCTTTTTATTCGACTGCGACCTCCACCTCTCTTCCAAGGGGCATTAAAACCATCTTGTTAAGCTACTGTGACCTCCAAGTCTCTTCTACGAGGCATTGATATTGTCTTTTTATTCCACTGCGACCTCCACATCTCTTCCAAGGGGAATTGATATTGTCTTTTTATTCCACTGCGATCTCCACCATTCTTCCAAGGGGCATTAAAACTGTCTTGTTAAGCTACAGTGACCTCCACATCTCTTCCACGGGGCATTGATATTGTCTTTAAATTCCACTATAACCTCCACCACTCAACCAAGGGGCATTGATATTGTATTTTTATTCCACTGCGACCTCCACCACTCTTCCAAAGGGCATTGATATTGTCTTTTTAATCCACTGCGACCTCCACCACTCTTCCAAAGGGCATTAAAACCATCTTGTTAAGCTACTGTGACCTCCACTTCTCTTCCACGGAGCATTGATATTGTCTTTTTATTCCACTGCGACCTCCGCTACTCTTCCAAGGGGCATTGATATTGTCTTTTTTTCCACTGCGACCTCCACCAATCTTACAAGGGGCATTTATATTGTCTTCTTAATCAACTGCGACCTCCAGCACTCTTCAAAGGGGCATGAAAACCATCTTGTTAACCTAATTTGACATCCACTTCAATTCCACGGTGCATTGATATTGTCTTTTTATTCCACTGCGACCTCCACCACTCTACCAAGGGGCATTGATATTGTCTTTTTATTCCACTGTAACCTACACCACTCTTCCAAGGGGCATTGATTTTGTCTTTTTATTCCACTGCGACCTCCGCTATTCTTCCAAGGGGCATTGATATTGTCTTTTTTTCCACTGCGACCTCCACCAATCTTACAAGGGGCATTTATATTGTCTTCTTAATCAACTGTGACCTCCAGCACTCTTCAAAGGGGCATGAAAACCGTCTTGTTAACCTACTTTGACATCCACGTCAATTCCACGGTGCATTGATATTGTCTTTTTATTAACTGTGACCTCCACCACTCTTCCAAGGGGCTTTAAAACTGTCTGGTTAAACCACTCTGAACTCCACAGCTCTTCCAAGGGGCATTGATATTGTCGTTATTTTCCACTGTAACCTCCACCACTCTTCCAAGGGGCATTGATTTTGTCTATTTATTCCACTGCGACCTTAACCACTCTTCCAAAGGGCATTGATATTGTCTTTTTAATCCACTGCGACCTCCACCACTGTTCCAAGGGGCATTAAAACCGTATTGTTAACTTACTGTGACCTCCACGTCTCTTCCAAGGTGCATTAAAACCGTCAATTTAAACCACTCTGAACTCCACAGGTCTTGCAAGAGGCATTGATATTGTCTTTTTACTCCACTGTAACATACAGCACTCTTTCAACGGGCATTGCTATTGTATTTTTATTCCACTACGACTTCCACCACTCTCCCAAGGTGCATTAAAAACATCTTGTTTAGCTACTGTAACGTCCATGTCTATTCCACCGGGCATTGATATTGTCTTTTTATTCCACTGTATCCTCCACAACTCTTCCAAGGGTATTGATATTGTCTTTTTTTTCCACGGTGACTTCCACCTCTCTTCTTAGGGGCATTGGTATTGTCTTTTTAATCCACTGAGACCTCCACCACTCTTCCAAGGGGCATTGAAACAGTCTTGTTAATCTACTGTGACCTCCACGTCTCATCCAATGGGCATTGAAACCGTCAATTTAAACCACTCTCAACTCCACAGCTCTTGCAAGGGGCTTTGATATTGTTTTTTATTCCACTGTAACCTCCACCACTCTTCTAAGGGGCATTGATATTGTCTTTTTAATCCACTGCGACCTCCACCACTCTTCCAATGGTCATTAAAATAGTCTTGTTAAGCTACTGTGACCTCAACGTTCCTTCCACGGGGCATTGATATTGTCTTTTTATTCCTCTGATACATCCACGACTCTTCCAAGGGGCATTAAAACCGTCTTGTTAAGCTACTGTGATATTCAAGTTTCTTACACAGTGCATTGATATTGTTTTTTTATTCCACTGTAACCTCCACCACTCTTCCAAGGGGCATTGATATTGTCTTTTTATTCCACTGCGACCTCCACCACTCTTCTAAGGGGTATTGATATTGTCTTTTAAATCCACAATGATCTCCACCACTCTTCCAAGGAGCATTAAAACAGTCTTGTTAAGCTACTGCTACCTCCTCGTCTCTTCCAAGGGGCATTAAAACCGTCTGGTTAAACACTCTGAACTCCACGCCTCTTACAAGAGGCATTGATATTGTCTTTTTATTCGACTGCAACATCCACCACTCTTCCAAGGGGCATTGATATTGTATTTTTAATCAACTGCGACCTCCAACACTCTTTCAAGGGGCATTAAAACCATCTTGTGAAGCTACTGTGACATCCACGTCCCTTCCACGGGGCATTGATATTGTCTTTTTATTCCACTGCAACCTCCACCACTCTTCCAAGGGTCATTGGTATTGTCTTTTAATCCACTGCGACCTCCACCACTCTTCCAAGGGGCATTGATATTGTCTTTTTAATCCACTGTGACCTCCACGTCTCTTCCAAGGGGCATTAAAACCGTCAATTTAAACCACTCTGTGCTCCACAGCTCTTCCAAGGAGCACTGGTATTGTCTTTTTATTCCACTGTAACCTCCACCACTCTTCCAAGGGGCATTGACATTGTCTATTTTTTCCACTGCGGCATCCACCACTCTTCCAAGGGGCATTAAAACTGTCTTGTTATGCTACTGTCACGTCGACTTCTCTTCCAAGCGGCATTAAAACCATCTGGTTAAACCACTCTGAACTCCACAGCTCTTCCAAGGCGCATTTGTATTGTCTTTTATTCCACTCTAACCTCCACCACTCTTCCAAGGTGCATTGACATTGTCTTTTTATTCCACTGCGACCTCCACCACTCTTCCAAGGGGCATTAAAACCATATTGTTAAGCTACAGTGACCTCAACATCTCTTCGACGGGGCATTGATATTGTCTTTTAATTCCACTGCGACCTCCAAAACTCTTCCAAGGGGCATTGATATTGTCTTTTTAATCCACTGCGAACCCCACCACTCTTCCAAGGGGCATTAAAACCGTCTTGTTATGCTACTGTGACTTCGACTTCTCTTCCAAGGGGCATTAATACCATCTGGTTAAACCACTCTGAACTCCACAGCTCTTCCAAGGGGCATTATTATTGTCTTTTTATTCCACTGTAACCTCCACCACTCTTCCAAGGGGCATTGATATTGTCTTTTCATTCCACTGCGACCTCCACCAGTCCTCCAAGAGGCATTAAAACCATCTTGTTAAGCTACTGTGACCTCCACGTCTCTTCCACGGGGCATTTAAATTGTCTTTTTATTCCACTGTAACCTCCATCACTCATCCAAGGGGCATTGATATTGTCTTTTTATTCCACTGCGACCCCCACCACTCTTCCAAGGGGCATTGATAATGTCTTTTTATTCCACTGCGACCTCCACCACTCTTCCAAGGCTCATTGATATTGTCTTTTTAATCCACTGCGACCTCCACCACTCTTCCAAAGGGCATTAAAACCGTCTTGTTAAGCTATTGTGACCTCCACATCTCTACCACGGGGCATTGATATTGTCTTTTTATTTAACTGTAACCTCCACCACTGTTCCAAGGGGCATTGATATTGTCTTTTTATTCCACTGTAACCTCCATCACTCTTCCAAGGGGTATTTATATTGTCTCTTTATTCCACTGTAACCTCCACCAATCTTCCAAGGAGCATTGATATTGTCTTTTTATTTCACTGCGACCTCCACCACTCTTCCAAGGGGCATTAAAACAGTCTTGTTAAGCTACTGTGACCTCCTCGTCTATTCCAAGGGGCATTAAAACAGTCTGGTTAAACACTCTGAACTCCACAGCTCATACAACAGTCATTGATATTGTCTTTTTATTCGATAGTAACATCCACCACTCTTCCAAGCGGCATTGATATTGTCTTTTTATTCCACTGCGACCTCCACCACTCTTCCAAGGGGCATTGATATTGTCTTTTTAATCAACTGCGACCTCCACCTCTCTTCCAAGGGGCATTAAAACCGTCTTGTGAAGCTACTGTGATCTCCAAGTGCCTTCCACGGGGCATTGATATTGTCTTTTTATTCCACTGCGACCTCCACCACTCTTCGAAGGGGCATTGATATTGTCTTTTTAATCCACTGCGACCTCCACCACTCTTCCACGGGGCATTGATATTGTCTTTTTAATCCACTGTGACCTCCACGTCTCTTTCAAGGGGCAATAAAACCGTAAATTTAAACCACTCTGAACTCCACAGCTCTTCCAAGGAGCACTGGTATTGTCTTTTTATTCCACTCTAACCTCCACCACTCTTGCAAGGGGCATTGACATTGTCTATTTATTCCACGGCGACCTCCACCACTCTTCCAAGGGGCATTAAGATCATCTTGTTAAGCTACAGTGACCTCCACAACTCTTCAATGGGGCATTGATATTGTCTTTTTATTCCACTGCAACCCTCACCACTCATCCAAGGGGCATTGATCTTGTCTTTTTATTCCACTGCGACCTCTACCACTCTTCCAATGGGCATTGATATTGTCTTTTTAATCCACTGCAACCTCCACCACTCTTCTAAGGGGCATTAAAGCCGTCTTGTTAAGCTACTGTCACGTCCATGTCTATTCCACAGGGCCTTGATATTGTGTTTTTATTCCACTGTAACCTTCACCACTCTTCCAAGTGGAATTGACATTGTCTTTTTATTCCACTGTGACTTCCACCACTCCTCCAAGGGGCTTTAAAACAGTCTTGATAAGCTTCTGTGACATCCACGCCTCTTCCAAGGGGTATTAAAGCCTCATGGTTAAACCACTCTGAACTCCACAGCTCTTCCAAGAGGCATTGATATTGTCTTTTTATACAACTGTAACCTCCACCAATCTTCCAATGGGCATTGATATTGTTTTTTTTTTCCACTGCGACCTCCACCACTCTTCTAAGGGGATTTGATAGTCTTTTTAATCCACTGTGACCTCCACCACTCTTCCAAGGGACATTGATATTGTCTTTTTATTCCACTGCGACCTTCACCCCTCTTCCAAGGAACATTGATATTGTCTTTTTTTTCCACTGTAACCTCCACCACTCTTCTAAGGGACATTGATATTGTCATTTTATTCCACTGTAAACTCCACCACTCTTCCATGGGGCATTGATATTGTCTTTTTATTCCACTGCAACCTCCACCACTCTTCCAATGGGCATTGATATTGTCTTTTTAATCCACTGCGACCTCTACCACTCCTCCAAGGGGCTTTAAAACAGTTTGATAAGCTTCTGTGACCTCCACGTCTCTTCCAAGGGGCATTAAAACCGCATGGTTAAACCACTCTGAACTCCACAGCTCTTCCAAGAGGCATTGATTTTGTCTTTTTATTCAACTGTAACCTCCACCAATCTTCCAATGGGCATTGATATTGTTTTTTTTTCCACTGCGACCTCCACCACTCTTCTAAGGGGATTTGATAGTCTTTTTAATCCACTGCGACCTCCACCACTCTTCCAAGGGGCAACGATAATGTCTTTTTAATCCACTGCGACCTCCACCACTCTTACAAGGGGCATTAAAACTGTCTTTTTAAGCTACTGTGACCTCCACGTCTCTTCCAAGGGGCATTAAAACCGTCAATTTAAACCACTCTGAAATCCACAGCTCTTGCAAGAGGCATTGATATTGTCTTTTTATTCCACTGTAACCTCCACCACTCTTCCAAGGGGCATTGATTTTGTCTTTTTAATCCACTGCGACCTCCATCTCTCTTCCAAGAAGCATTAAAACCGTCTTGTTTAGCTACTGTGACCTCCGCTTCTATTCCACGGTGCCTTAAAACCTTCTGGTTAAACCACTGTAAACTCCACAGCTCTTCCAAGGGGCAATGATATTGTCTTTTTATTCCACTGTAACCTCCACCACTCTTCCAAGGGTCATTGATATTGTCTTTTTATTCCACTGTAACCTCCACCACTCTTCCAAGGGGCATTGATATTGTCTTTTTATTCCACTGCGACCTCCACCTCTCTTCCAAGGGGCATTAAAACAATCTTGTTAAGCTACTGTGACCTCCAAGTTTCTTCCATGAGGCACTGATATTGTGTTTTTATTCCACTGCGACCTCCACATCTCTTCCAAGTGGAATTGATATTGTCTTTTTATTCCACTGCGACCTCCACCACTCTTCTACGGGGCATTGATGTTGTCTTTTTAATCCACTGCGACCTCCACCACTCTTCCAAGGGGCATTAAAACAGCTTTGTTAAGCTATTGTGACCTCCACGTATCTTACAAGGGGCATTAAAACCGTCTGGTTAAACCACTCTGAACTCCACAGCTCTTCCAAGAGGCATTGATATTGTCTTTTTATTCGACTGTAACCTCCACGACTCTTCCAAGGGGCATTAAAACCATCTTGTTAAGCTTCTGTGACCTCCACGTCTTTTCCAAGTGGCATTAAAACCGTCAACTTAAACCACTCTGAACTCCACAGCTCTTGCAAGAGGCATTGATATTGTCTTTTTATTCCACTGTAACCTCCACCACTCTTCCAAGGGGCATTGATTTTGTCTTTTTAATCCACTGCGACCTCTATCACTCTTCCAAGAAGCATTAAAACCGTCTTGTTTAGCTACTGTGACCTCCACGTCTATTCCATGGTGTCTTAAAACCTTCTGGTTAAACCACTGTGAACTCCACAGCTCTTCCAAGGGGCATTGATATAGTCTTTTTATGCCACTGTAACCTCCACCACTCTTCCAAGGGGCATTGATATTGTCTTTTTATTTTACTGCGACCTCCAACACTCTTCCAAGGGGCATTAATATTGTCTTTTTATTCCACTGCGACCTCCACCACTCTTCCAAGGGTCATTGATATTGTCTTTTTATTCCACTGTAACCTTCACCACTCTTCCAAAGGGAATTGATATTGTCTTTTTATTCCACTGTAACCTCCACCTCTCTTCCAAGGGGCATTAAAACCATCTTGTTAAGCTACTGTGACCTCCAAGTCTCTTCCACGAGGCATTGATATTGTCTTTTTATTCCACTGCGACCTCGACCACTCTTCTAAGGGGCATTGATATTATCCTTTTAATCCACTGCGACCTCCACCACTCTTCCAAGGGGCATTAAAACAGTCTTGATAAGCTACTGTGTCCTCCACGTCTCTTCCAAGGGGCATTAAACCGTCTGGTTCAACCACTCTGTACTCCACAGCTCTTCCAAGAGGCATTGATATTGTCTTTTTATTAAACTGTAACCTCCACCACTCTTCCTAGGAGCATTGATATTGTCTGTGTTTTCCACTGCGACCTCCACCACTCTTCCAAGGGGCTATGATATTGTCTTTTTTATCCACTGCGACCTACACCAATCTTCCAAGGGGCATTAAAACCGTCTTGTTATGCTACTGTGACCTCCATGTCCCTTTCACGGGGCATTGTTATTGTCTTTTTATTCTATTGCGACCTCCACCACTCTTCCAAGGGGCATTAAAACTGTCTTGTTAAGCTACTGTGACCTGCAAGCATCTTCCAAGGGGCAAAAAAACCGTCTGGTTAAACCGCTCTGAGCTCCACAGCTCTTCCAAGGGGCATTGACAATGTCTTTTTATTCCTTTGTATCCTTCTTCACTCTTCCAAGTGCATTGATATTGTCTTTTTATTCCTCTGCGATGTACACGACTCTTCCAAGGGGCATTAAAACCGTCTTGTTAAGCTGCTGTGACATCCAAGTTTCTTACACAGGGCATTGATATTGTCTTTTTATTCCACTGTAACCTCCACCACTCTTCCAAGGGGCAGTGATATTGTCTTTTTATTCCACTGTAACCTCCACCAATCTTCCAAGGGGCATTGATATTGTCTTTTTATTCCACTGCGACCTCCACCACTTTTCTAAGGGGCATTGATATTGTCTTTTAAATCCACAACGATCTCCACCACTCTTGCAAGGGGCATTAAAACAGTCTTGTTAAGCTACTGTGACCTCCTCGTCTCTTCCAAGGGGCATTAAAACCATCTGGTTAAACACTCTGAACTCCACAGCTCTTACAAGAGGCATTAATATTGTCTTTTTATTCGACTGTAACATCCACCACTCTTCCAAGCGGCTTTGATATTGTCTGTTTATTCCACTGCGACCTCCACCACTCTTGCAAGGGGTATTGATATTGTCTTTTTAATCAACTGCGACCTCCACCTCTCTTCCAAGGGGTCATTAAAACCGTCTTGTGAAGCTACTGTGATCTCCACGTCCCTTCCAGGGGGCATTGATATTGCATTTTATTCCACTGCGACCTCCACCACTCTACCAAGGGGCATTGATATTGTCTTTTTAATCCACTGCGACCTCCACCACTCTTCGAAGGGGCATTGATATTGTCTTTTTAATCCACTGTGACCCCCACGTCTCTTCAAAGGGGCATTAAAACCGTCAATTTAAACCACTCTGAACTCCACAGCTCTTCCAAGGAGCACTGGTAATGTCTTTTTATTCCACTCTAACCTCCACCACTCTTCTAAGGGGCATTGACATTGTCTATTTATTCCATTGCGACCTCCACCACTTTTCCAAGGGGCATTAAGACCATCTTGTTAAGCTACAGGTACCTCCACAACTCTTCCATGGGGCATTGATATTGTCTTTTTATTCCACTGTAACCTCCACCACTCTTCCAGGGGGCATTGATTTTGTCTTTTTATTCCACTGCGACCTTTACCACTCTTCCAATGGGCATTGATATTGTCTTTTTAATCCACTGCAACCTCCACCACTCGTCCAAGGGCATTAAAGCCGTCTTGTTAAGCTACTGTCACGTCCGTGTCTATTCCACGGGGCATTGATATTGTCTTTTTATTCCACTGTAAACTCCACCACTCTTCCAAGTGGCATTGACATTTTCTTTTTATTCCACTGCGACTTCCATCTCTCTTCTAAGGGGCATTGATATTGTCTTTTTAATCCACTGCGACCTCCACCACTCTTCCAAGGGGCATTAAAACAGTCTTGTTAAGCTATTGTGACCTCCACGTCTCTTCCAAGGGGCATTAAAATCATCTGGTTAAACCACTCTGAACTCCACAGCTATTCCAAGGGGCATTGATATTGTCTTTTTATTCCACTGTAACCTCCACCACTCTTCCAAGGGGCATTAATTTTGTCTTTTCATTCCACTGCGACCTCCACCACTCTTCCAATGGGCATTGTTATTGTCTGTTTAATCCCCTGCAACCTCCGCCACTATTACAAGGTGCATTTAAACCGTCTTGTTAAGCTACTGTGACCTCCACGTCCCTTCCACGGGGCATTGATATTGTCTTTTTATTCCACTGCTACCTCCACCACTCTTCCAAGGGGCATTGATATTGTCTTTTTATTCCACCACAAACTCCACCACTCTTCCAAGAGGCATTAAAACCGTCTTGTTATGCTACTGTGACGATGACTACTCTTCCAAGGGGCATTAAAAACATCTGGTTAAACCACTCTGAACTCCACAGCTCTTCCAAGGGGCATTTGTATTGTCTTTTTATTCCACTCTATCCTCCACCACTCTTCCAAGGGGCATTGACATTGTCTTTTTATTCCACTGCGACCTCCACCACTCTTCCAAGGGGCATTAAAACCATATTGTTAAGCTACAGTGACCTCCACATCTATTCCAAGGGGCATTATTATTGTCTTTTTATTCCACTCCGACCTCCACCACTCTTCCAAGGGGCATTAAAACAGTCTTGTTAAGCTATTGTGACCTCCACATCTCTTCCACGGGGCATTGATATTGTCTTTTTATTTAACTGTAACCTTCACCACTGTTCGAAGGGGAATTGATATTGTCTTTTTATTCCACTGTAACCTCCATCACTCTTCCAAGGGTCAATGATATTGTCTTTTTATTCAACTGTAACCTCGACCCCTCTTCCAAGGGGCATTTATATTGTCTTTTTATTCCACTGGGACCTCCACCACTCTTCCAAGGGGCATTCATATTGTCTTTTTTATCCACTGCGACCTCCACCACTCTTCCAAGGGGCATTAAAACCGTTTTGTTAAGCTACTGTCACCTCCACGTCCCTTCCAAAGGGCATTAAATCCGTCAATTTAAACGACTCTGAACTCCACAACTCTTGCAAGGGGCAGTGATATTGTCTTTTTATTCCAATGTAACCTCAAGCACTCTTCCAAGGGGCATTGATATTGTCTTTTTATTCCACTGCAACTTCCACCTCTCTTCCAAGGGGCATTAAAACCGTCTTGTTAAGCTATTGTGACCTCCACGTCCCTTCCAAGGTGCATTAAAACCGTCAATATAACCACTCTGAACTCCACAGCTCTTGCAAGAGGCATTGAGATTGTCTTCTTACTCCACTGTAACCTACAGCACTCTTTCAAGGGGCATTGATATTGTCTTTTTATTCCACTATGACTTCCACCACTCTCCCAAGGTGCATTAAAATCATCTTGTTTAGCTACTGTAACGTCCATGTCTATTCCACGGGGCATTGATATTGTCTTTTTATTTCACTGTAACCTCCACCACTCTTCCAAGGGGCATTGATTTTGTCTTTTTACTCTACTGCGACCTCCACCACTCATCCAATGGGCATGGTTATTGTCTTTTTAATCCCCTGCAACCTCCATCAATCTTCCAAGGGGCATTAAAACAATCTTGTTAAGCTACTGTGACCTCCGCGTCCCTTCCTCGGGGCATTGATATTGTCTTTTTATTCCACTGCGACCTCCACCACTCTTCCAAGGGGCATAGATATTGACTTTTTAATCCACTGCGAACTCCACCACTCTTCCAAGGGGCATTAAAACCGTCTTGTTATGCTACTGTGACGTCGACTTCTCTTCCAAGGGGCATTAAAACCATCTGGTTAAACCACTCTGAACACCACAGCTCTTCCAAGGGGCATTTGTATTGTCTTATTATTCCACTCTAACCTCCACCACTCTTTCAAGGGGCATTGACATTGTCTTTTTATTCCACTGCGACCTCCACCACTCGTCCAAGGGGCATTAAAGCCATATTGTTAAGTTACAGTGACCTCCACATCTCTTCCACGGGGCATTGATATTGTCTTTTTATTCCACTGCGACCTCCACCAATCTTCCAAGGGGCATTGATATTGTTTTTTTATTCCACTGCGACCTCCACCACTCTTCCAAGGGGCATTAAAACCGTCTTGTTAAGTTAATGTGACCTCCACGTCACTTCCAAGGAGAGTTAAAACCGTCTGGTTATACCACTCTGAACTCAACAGCTCTTCCAAGGGGCATTATTATTGTCTTTTTATTCCACTGTAACCTCCACTACTCTGCCAAGGGGCATTGATATTGTCTCTGTTTTCCACTGCGACCTCCACCACTCTTCCAAGTGGCTTTGATATTGTCTTTTTTATCCACTGCGACCTCCACCACTCTTCCAAGGGGCATTTAAACCGTCTTGTTATGCTATTGTGACCTCCACGTCCCTGCCACGGGGCATTGATATTGTCTTTTTATTCCATTGCAAACTCCACCACTCTTCCAAGGGGCATTAAAACCGTCTTGTTAAGCTACTGTGACCTCCAAGTCTCTTCCAAGGGGCATTAAAACCGTCTTGTGAAGCTACTGTGACCTCCACATACCTTTCACGGGGCATTGATATTGTCTTTTTATTCCACTGCGACCTCCACCACTCTTCCAAGGGGCATTGATATTGTCTTTTTAATCCACTGCGACCTCCACCACTCTTCCAAGGGGCATTGATATTGTCTTTTTAATCCACTGTGACCTCCAAGTCTCTTCCAAGTGGCATTAAAACCGTCTTGTTAATCTCCTGTGACATCAACGTCTCTTCCAAGCGGCAGTAAACCATCTGGTTAAACCACTCTGAACTCCACAGCTCTACCAAAGGGCATTGACAATGTCTTTTTATTCCACTGTAACCTCCACCACTGTTCCAAGGGGCATTGACATTGTCTTTTTATTCCACTGTAAACTCCACCACTCTTCCAAGGGGCATTTATATTATCTTTTTATTCCACTGTAACTTCCACCAATCTTCCAGGGGGCATTGATATTGTCTTTTTATTCCACTGCAACCGCCACCACTCTTCTAAGGGGCATTGATATTGTCTTTTAAATCCACAACGATCTCCACCACTCTTCCAAGGGGCAATAAAACAGTCTTGTTAAGCTACTGTGACCTCTTCTTCTCATCCAACGGGCATTAAAACCGTCTGGTTAAACACTCTGAACTACAGAGCTCTTACAAGAGGCATTGATATTGTCTTTTTCTTCGACTGTAAAATCCACCACTCTTCCAGGCGGCATTGATATTCTCTTTTTATTCCACTGTGACCTCCACCACTCTTCCAAGGTGCATTGATATTGTCTTTTTATTCAACTGCGACCTCCACCTCTCTTCCAAGGGGCATTAAAACCGTCTTGTGAAGCTACTGTGACCTCCACGTCCCTTCCACGGGGCATTGACATTGTCTTTTTATTCCTCTGCGACCTCCACCACTCTTCCAAGTGGCATTGATATTGTATTTTTAATCCACTGCGACCTCCACCACTCTTCCAAGGGGCATTGATATTGTCTTTTTAATCCACTGTGACCTCCACGTCTCTTCCAAGGGGCATTAAAACCGTCAATTTAATCCACTATGAACTCTACAGCTCTTCCAAGGAGCACTGGAATTGTCTTTTTATTCCTCTGCAACCTCCACCACTCTTCCAAGTGGCATTGATATTGTATTTTTAATCCACTGCGACCTCCACCACTCTTCCAAGGGGCATTGACATTGTCTGTTTATTCCACTGCGACCTCCACGTCTCTTCCAAGAGGCATTAAGACCATCTTGTTAAGCTACAGTGACCTCCACAACTCTTCTCTGGGGCATTGATATTGTCTTTTTATTCCACTGTAACCTCCAACACTCTTCCAAGGGGCAATGATATTGTCTTTTTATTCCACTGCGACCTCTACCACTCTTCCAATGGGCATTGATATTGTCTTTTTAATCCACTGCAACCTCCACCACTCTTCCAAGGGGCATTAAAGCCGTCTTGTTAAGCTACAGTCACGTCCATGTCTATTCCACTGGGAATTGATATTGTCTTTTTATTCCACTGCAACCTCCACCACTCTTCCAAGGGGCATTGATATTGTCTTTTTATTCCACTGCGACTTCAACCTCTCTTCTAAGGGGCATTGATATTGTCTTTTTAATCCACTGCGACCTCCACCACTCTTCCAAGGGGCATTAAAACAGTCCTGTTAAGCTACTGTGACCTCCACATCTCTTCCAAGGTGCATTAAAACCGTCTGGTTAAACCACTCTGAACTCCACAGCTCTTCCAAGGGGCATTGATATTGTCTTTTTATTCCACTGTAACCTCCACCACTCTTCCAAGGGGCATTGATTTTGTCTTTTTATTCTACTGCGACCTCCACCACTCATCCAATGGGCATTGTTATTGTCTTTTTAATCCCCTGCAACCTCCACCACTCTTCCAAGGGGCATTGATATTGTCTTTTTATTCCACTGCGACTTCAACCTCTCTTCTAAGGGGCATTGATATTGTCTTTTTAATCCACTGCGAACTCCACCACTCTTCCAAGGGGCATTAAAACAGTCCTGTTAAGCTACTGTGACCTCCACATCTCTTCCAAGGTGCATTAAAACCATCTGGTTAAACCACTCTGAACTCCACAGCTCTTCCAAGGGGCATTTGTATTGTCTTTTTATTCCACTCTAACCTCCACCACTCTTCCAAGGGGCATTGACATTGTCTTTTTATTCCACTGCGACCTCCACCACTCTTCCAAGGGGCATTAAAACCATATTGTTAAGCTACAGTGACCTCCACATCTCTTCCACGGGGCATTGATATTGTCTTTTTATTCCACTGCGACCTCCACCAATCTTCCAAGGGGCATTGATATTGTTGTTTTATTCCACTGCGACCTCCACCACTCTTCCAAGGGGCATTAAAACCGTCTTGTTAAGTTAATGTGACCTCCACGTCACTTCCAAGGAGAGTTGAAACCGTCTGGTTATACCACTCTGAACTCAATAGCTCTTCCAAAGGGCATTATTATTGTCTTTTTATTCCACTGTAACCTCCACCACTCTTCCAAGGGGAATTGATATTGTCTTTTTATTCCACTGCGACCTCCACCAGTCCTCCAAGAGGCATTAAAACCATCTTGTTAAGCTACTGTGACCTCCACGTCTCTTCCACGGTGCAATGAAATTGTCTTTTTATTCCACTGTAAACTCCACCACTCGTCCAAGGGGCATTTATATTGTTTTTTTATTCCACTGCGACCTCCACCACTCTTCCAAGGGACATTGATAATGTCTTTTTATTCAACTGCTACCTCCACCACTCTTCCAAGGCTCATTGATATTGTCTTTTTAATCCACTGCGACCTCCACCACTATTCCAAGGGGCATTAAAAAAGTCTTGTTAGCTATTGTGACCTCCACATCTCTTCCACGGGGCATTGATATTGTCTTTTTATTTCACTGTAACCTCCATCACTATTCCAAGGGGAATTGATATTGTCTTTTTATTCCACTGCGACCTCCACCACTCTTCCAAGGGGCATTAAAACCATCTTGTTAAGCTACTGTGATCTCCATGTCTCTTCCACAGGGCATTGATATTGTCTTTTTATTCCACTGGAACCTCCAACACTCTTCCAAGGTGCATTGATATTGTCTTTTTATTCCACTGAGACTTCAACCACTCCTTCAAGGAGCATTGACATTGTCTTTTTAATCCACTTTGACCTCTACCACTCTTCCAAGGGGCATTAAAACAGTCTTGTTAATCTACTGTGACCTCCACATCTCTTCCAAGGAGCATTAAAACCATCAATTTAAACCACTCTCAACTCCACAGCTCTTGCAAGGGGCTTTGATATTGTTTTTTATTCCACTGTAACCTCCAGCACTCTTCCAAGGGGCATTGATATTTTCTTTTTAACCCACTGCGACTTTCACCTCTCTTCCAAGGGACATTAAAACCGTCTTGTTAAGCTACTGTGACCTCCAAGTCTCTTCCAAGGGGCATTAAAACCGTCTTGTGAAGCTACTGTGACCTCCACATACCTTCCAAGGGGCATTGATACTGTCTTTTTATTCCACTGCGACCTCCACCACTCTTCCAAGGGCATTGATATTGTCTTTTTAATCCACTGCGACCTCCACCACTCTTCTGAGGGGCATTGAAACCGTCAATTTAATCCACTCTCAACTCCACATCTCTTGCAAGGGGCTTTGATATTGTTTTTTATTCCACTGTAACCTCCACAGCTCTTCCAAGGGGCATTGATATTGTCTTTTTAATCCACTGCGACCTCCACCTATTTTCCAAGGGGCATTAAAAACGTCTTTTTAAGCTACTGTGACCTCCACGTCACTTCCAATGGGCATTAAAACCGCCTAGTTTAACTACTCTGAACTCCACTGCTCTTCCAAGGAGCATTGATATTGTCTTTTTAATCCTCTGTTACCTTCACTACTCTTCCAAGGGGCATTGATATTGTTTTTTTATTCCACTGTGACCTCCACTACTCTTTCAAGGGGCATTGATATTGTCTTTTTATTTCACTGCGACCTCCACCACTCTTCTAAGGGGCATTCAAATTGTCTTTTTAATCATGTGCGACCTCCACCACTCTTCCAAGGGCCATTGAAACCGTGTTGTTAAGCTACTTTGACCTCCACGTCAATTCCACTGGACATTAAAACCGTCAATTTAAACCACTCTGAACTCCACAGCTCTTGCAAGGGGCATTGATATTGTCTTTTTATTCCAATGTAACCTACACCACTCTTCCAAGGGGCATTGATATTGTCTTTTCATTCCACTGCGACCTCCACCACCCTTCCAAGCGGCATTGATATTGTCTTTTTAATCCACTGCGACCTCCACCACTCTTCCAAGGGGCATTGATATTGTCTTTTTAATCCACTGTGACCTCCAAGTCTCTTCCAAGGGGCATTAAAATCGTCTTGTTAATCTCCTGTGACATCAACGTCTCTTCCAAGGGGCAATAAACCATCTGGTTAAACCACTCTGAACTCCACAACTCTACCAAAAGGCATTGACAATGTCTTTTTATTCCACTGTAACCTCCACCACTGTTCCAAGGGGCATTGACATTGTCTTTTTATTCCACTGTAAACTCCACCACTCTTCCAAGGGGCATTGATATTGTCTTTTTATTCCACTGTAACCTCCACCAATCTTCCAAGGGGCATTGATATTGTCTTTTTATTCCACTGCAACCGCCACCACTCTTCTAAGGGGCATTGATATTGTCTTTTAAATCCACAACGATCTCCACCACTCTTCCAAGGGGCAATAAAACAGTCTTGTTAAGCTACTGTGACCTTCTCTTCTCATCCAAGGGGCATTAAAACCGTCTGGTTAAACACTCTGAACTCCACAGCTCTTACAAGAGGCATTGATATTGTCTTTTTCTTCGACTGTAACATCCACCACTCTTCCAGGCCGCATTGATATTCTCTTTTTATTCCACTGCGACCTCCAACACTCTTCCAAGGGGCATTGATATTGTCTTTTTATTCAACTGCGACCTCCACCTCTCTTCCAAGGGGCATTAAAACCGTCTTGTGAAGCTACTGTGACCTCCATGTCCCTTCCACGGGGCATTGATATTGTCTTTTTATTCCTCTGCGACCTCCACCCCCCTTCCAAGTGGCATTGATATTGTATTTTTAATCCACTGCGACCTCCACCACTCTTCCAAGGGGCATTGATATTGTCTTTTTAATCCACTGTGACCTCCACGTCTCTTCCAAGGGGCATTAAAAACGTCAATTTAATCCACTCTGAACTCAACAGCTCTTCCAAGGAGCACTGGAATTGTCTTTTTATTCCACTCTAACCTCCACCACTCTTCCAAGGGGCATTGACATTGTCTATTTATTCCACTGCGACCTCCACCTCTCTTCCAAGAGTCATTAAGACCATCTTGTTAAGCTACAGTGACCTCCACAACTCTTCCATGGGGCATTGATATTGTCTTTTTATTCCACTGTAATCTCCACCATTCTTCCAAGGGGCAATGATATTGTCTTTTTATTCCACTGCGACCTCTACCACTCTTCCAATGGGCATTGATATTGTCTTTATAATCCACTGCAACCTCCACCACTCTTCCAAGGGGCATTAAAGCCGTCTTGTTAAGCTACTGTCACGTCCATGTCTATTCCACGGGGCATTGATATTGTATTTTTATTCCACTGTAACCTCCACCACTCTTCCAAGTGGTATTGACATTGTCTTTTTATTCCACTGCGACTTCCAGCTCTCTTCTAAGGGGCATTGATATTGTCTTTTTAATCCACTGCGACCTCCACCACTCTTCCAAGGGGCATTAAAACAGTCCTGTTAAGCTACTGTGACCTCCACGTCTCTTCCACGGGGCAATGAAATTGCCTTTTTATTCCACTGTAAACTCCACCACTCGTCCAAGGGGCACTTATATTGTTTTTTTATTCCACTGCGACCTCCACCACTCTTCCAAGGGACATTGATAATGTCCTTTTATTCCACTGCTACCTCCACCACTCTTCCAAGGCTCACTGATATTGTTTTTTTAATCCACTGCGACCTCCACCACTCTTCCAAGGGGCATTAAAAAAGTCTTGTTAAGCTATTGTGACCTCCACATCTCTTCCACGGGGCATTGATATTGTCTTTTTATTTCACTGTAACCTCCATCACTATTTCAAGGGGCATTGATATTGTCTTTTTATTCCACTGCGACCTCCACCACTCTTCCAAGGGGCATTAAAACCATCTTGTTAAGCTACTGTGACCTCCATGTCTCTTCCACATGGCATTGATATTGTCTTTTTATTCCACTGGAACCTCCAACACTCTTCCAAGGTGCATTGATATTGTCTTTTTATTCCACTGAGACTTCAACCACTCCTTCAAGGAGCATTGACATTGTCTTTTTAATCCACTTTGACCTTCACCACTCTTCCAAGGGGCATTAAAACAGTCTTGTTAATCTACTGTGACCTCCACATCTCTTCCAAGGAGCATTAAAACCATCAATTTAAACCACTCTCAACTCGACAGCTCTTGCAAGGGTCTTTGATATTGTTTTTTATTAAACTGTAACCTCCAGCACTCTTCCAAGGGGCATTGATATTTTCTTTTTAATCCACTGCGACTTTCACCTCTCTTCCAAGGGAGATTAAAACCGTCTTGTAAAGCTACTGTGACATCCACCTCTCTTTCACGGGGCATTGATATTGTCTTTTCATTCCTCTGTAAACTCCACCACTCTTCCAAGGGGCCTTGATCTTGTCTTTTTATTCCACTGCCAAATCCACAACTCTTCCAAGGGGCATTGATATTGTCTTTTTAATCCACTGCGACCTCCACCACTCTTTCAAGGGGCATTAAAACAGTTTTGTTAAGCTACTGTGACTTCCACGTCTCTTCCAAGGGGCATTGAAACCGTCAATTTAATCCACTCTCAACTCCACATCTCTTGCAAGCGGCTTTGATATTGTTTTTTATTCCACTGTAACCTCCACAGCTCTTCCAAGGGGCATTGATATTGTCTTTTTAATCCACTGCGACCTCCACCTATTTTCCAAGGGGCATTAAAAACGTCTTTTTAAGCTACTGTGACCTCCACGTCACTTCCAATGGGCATTAAAACCGCCTAGTTTAACTACTCTGAACTCCACTGCTCTTCCAAGGAGCATTGATATTGTCTTTTTAATCCACTGTTACCTTCACCACTCTTCCAAGGGGCATTGATATTGTTTTTTTATTCCACTGTGACCTCCACTACTCTTTCAAGGGGCATTGATATTGTCTTTTTATTTCACTGCGACCTCCACCACTCTTCTAAGGGGCATTTAAATTGTCTTTTTAATCATGTGCGACCTCCACCACTCTTCCAAGGGCCATTGAAACCGTGTTGTTAAGCTACTTTGACCTCCACGTCAATTCCACTGGACATTAAAACCGTCAATTTAAACCACTCTGAACTCCACAGCTCTTGCAAGGGGCATTGATATTGTCTTTTTATTCCAATGTAACCTACACCACTCTTCCAAGGGGCATTGATATTGTCTTTTCATTCCACTGCAACTACCTCTTCTCTTCCAAGGAGCATTAAAACCATCTTGTTAAGCTACTGTGACCTCCAAGTCTCTTTCACGGGGCATTGATATTGTCTTTTTATTCCACTGTAACCTCCACCACTCTTCCAAGGGGCATTGATATTGTCTTTTTATTCCACTGGGACCTTCACCACTCTGCCAAGTGGCATTGATATTGTCTTTTTAATCCACTGCGACCTCCACCACTCTTCCAAGGGGCATTAAAACCGTATAGTTAAGCTACTGTGACCTCCACGTCTCTTCCAAGGTGCATTAAAACCGTCAGTTTAAACCACTCTGAACTCCACAGCTCTTGCAAGAGGCATTGATATTGTCTTTTTATTCCACTGTAACCTACAGCACTCTTTCAAGGGTCATTGATATTGTCTTTTCATTCCACTACGACTTCCACCACTCTCCCAAGGTGCATTAAAAACATCTTGTTTAGCTACTGTAACGTCCATGTCTGTTCCACGTGGCATTGGTATTGTCTTTTTATTCCACTGTATCCTCCACCACTCTTCCAAGGGGTATTGATATTGTCTTTTTATTCCACTGCGACTTCCACCTCTATTCTAAGGGGCATTGATATTGTCTTTTTAATCCACTGCGACCTCCACCACTCTTCCAAGAGGCATTAAAACCGTCCTGTTAAGCTACTGTGACCTCCTCATCTATTCCAAGGGGCATTAAAACCGTTTGGATAAACCACTCTGAACACCACAGCTCTTCCACGGGGCATTGATATTGTCTTTTTAATCCACTGTGACCTCCACCACTTTTCCAAGGGGCATTAAAACCATCTTGTTAATCTATTGTGACCTCCACGTCTCTTCCAAGGGGCAATAAAACCATCTGGTTAAACCACGCGGAACTCCCCAGCTCTTCCAAGGGGCATTGGTGTTGTCTTTTTATTCCACAATACCCTCCACCACTCTTCCAAGGGGCCTTAACATTGTCTTTTTATTCCACTGCGACATCCATCATTCTTCCAAGGGGCATTGATATTGTCTTTTTATTCCACTGCCACCTCCACCACTCTTCCAAGGGGCATTGATATTGTCTTTTTAATCCTCTGCGACCTCCACCACTCTTCCAAGGAGCTTTAAAACCGTATTGTTAAGCTTCTGTGACATCCACGTCTCTTCCAAGGTGCATTAAAACCGTCAATTTAAACCACTCTGAACTCCACAACTCTTCCAAGGGGCATTAAAACTGTCTTGTTAAGCTACTTTGACCTCCACGTGTCTTCCACGGGGCATTGATATTGTCTTTTTAATCCACTGTGACCTCCACCACTTTTCCAAGGGGCATTAAAAACTTCTTTTTAAGCTACTGTGATCTCCACGTCACTTCCAATGGGCATTAAAACCATCTGGCTAAACCACGCTGAACTCCACAGCTCTTCCAAGGGGCATTGGCATTGTCTTTTTATTCCACTCTAACCTCCATCACTCTTCCAAGGGGCATTGACATTGTCTTTTTATTCCACTGCGACCCACACCATTCTTCCAAGGGGCATTAAAACTGTCTTGTTAAACTACAGTGACCTCCATATCTCTTCCACGGGGCATTGATATTGTCTTTAAATTCCACTGTAACCCCCACCACTCTACCAAGGGGCATTGATATTGTGTTTTTATTCCACTGCGACCTCCACCACTCTTCCAAAGGGCATTGATATTGTCTTTTTAATCCACTGCGACCTCCACAACTCTTCCTTCGGGCATTGATATTGTCTTTTTATTCCACTGCGACCTCCATCACTCTTCCTCGGGGCATTGATATTGTCTTTTTATTCCACTGCGACCTCCACCACTCTTCCTCGGGGCATTGATATTGTCTTTTTATTCCACTGCGACCTCCACCACTCTTCCAAGGGGCATTGATATTGTCTTTTTATTCCACTGCGACCTCCACCACTCTTCCTCGGGGCATTGATATTGTCTTTTTAATACACTGCAACCTCGACCATTCTTCCAAGGGGCATTAAAACCGTCTGGTTAAACCACTCTGAATTCCACAGCTCATCAAAGGGGTATTGATATTGTCTTTTTATTCCACTGTAACCTCCACCACTTTTCCTATGGGAATTGATATTGTCTTTTTATTATTATTATTATTATTATTATTATTCATTATTATAGCGCCATTTATACCATGGCGCTTTACATGTGATAGGGATATACATAACAAAAGCATTTACATAATCTTAACAATACAAGTCAGCGACTGGTACAGGAGGAGCGAGGACACTGTCCGTGAGGGCTCACATTCTAGAAGGGATGGGTGAGGATACATTAGGTGAGGGTAGAACTGGTCGTGCAGTGGTGGTTACTGCAGGTTGTATGCTTGTCGGAAGAGGTGGGTCTTCAGGTTTCTTTTGAAGGTTTCCACGGTCGGCGAGAGTCTGATGTGTTGGGGTAGAGAGTTCCAGAGTAGGGGGGATGCACGGGAGAAATCTTGTATACGATTGTGGGAGGAGGAGATAAGAGGGGAATAGAGTAGGAAATCTTGTGAGGATCAGAGGTTGCGTGCACTTAAGTACCGGGAGACTAGGTCACAGATGTATGGGGGAGACGGCTTTGGCTGTGGATGGGGATGGATGGATTTGTATGCCATGGTTAGAGTTTTGAACTGGATTCTCTGGGCAAAGGGGAGGCAGTGAAGAGATTGACAGAGAGGAGAGGCCGGGGAATAGCGGGGGGACAGGTGAATTAGTCGAGCAGCAGAGTTTAGGATAGATTGGAGAGGCGCAAGAGTGTTGTAAGGGAGGCCACGGAGCAGGAGGTTGCAGTAGTCGAGGCGGGATATGATGAGGGCATGCGCTAGTGTTTTTGCAGAGTCTTTGCTGAGGAATGCACGGATCCGGGAGATGTCTTTGAGTTGGAGTCTGCAGGAAGTGGAAAGGGCTTGGATATGTGGCTTGAAGGAGAGATCAGAGTCCAGGGTTACTCCAAGGCAGCGAGCTTGTGGGACTGGGGAGAGTGAACAGCCATTGACGTTGATGGCTAGGTCAGATGGGGGATGTGAAGGAGTGGGTGGAAAGAGGTGAACTCTGTTTTATCCATGTTGAGTTTTAGAAATATGTCAGAGAAGAAGGATGACATGGAGGACAGATATTGTGGGATTTTGGTTAGTAGGGAGGAGATATCGGGTCCAGAGAGGTAGAGCTGTGTGTCATCAGCATAGAGGTGATACTGAAAACCGTGAGACTCTATGAGCTGTCCCAGGCCAAAGGTGTAGATGGAGAAGAGCAGAGGTCCTAGAACTGAACCTTGGGGGACACCGACAGATAGGGGGCGAGATGAGGAGGTTGTGCGTGAGAGGGAGACGCTGAATGTCCTGTTTGTTAAGTATGAGGAGATCCAAGATAGAGCCAAGTCCGTGATGCCAAGAGATGAGAGAATCTGGAGTAAGAGGGAATGGTCCGCTGTGTCAAAGGCAGATGACAGGTCCAGAAGGAGGAGGATGGAGTAGTGTCGCTTGGATTTGGCATTTAGTAGGTCGCTGGTGACTTTGGTCAGGGCAGTTTCAGTCGAGTGATGCGGTCGGAAGCCAGATTGCAGGCGGTCGAAGAGGGAGCAGGAGGAGAGGTGGGAGGACAGTTCAAGGTGGACATGTTGTTCTAGTGGTTTGGAGGCAAAGGGGAGGAGTGATATGGGGCGGTAGCTAGTCAGAGAGGAAGGGTCAAGGGAGGGCTTTTTGAGGATGGGTGTGATTGCGGCATGTTTGAAATATGAGGGGAAGACACCGGTTGTTAGTGACAGATTGAAGAGGTGGGTTAGGGTTGGGATGAAGACTGTGGTAAGGTTAGTGATGAGGTGGTATGGGATTGGGTCAAGTTCTCTGGTGGTGACGTGTGATTTGGAGAGTAAAGAGCAGACTTGACCTTCTGTAATGGTGGAGAAGTGGGTGTTTGGAGGAGGAGGGTTTAACAGATATGAGGAGGGGTTGTGAGGACTTTAGGCAAAAGTTTTGTCTGATGGTGTCAATCTTCTGTTTGAAGAATGAGGCAAAGTCGTCGGCTGAGATGAGAGAAGAGGGAGGAGGTGCTGGGGGACGAAGGAGAGAGTTGAAAGTGTTAAATAGCTGTTTAGGGTTGTGAGATAGGGAGGATATGAGAGATGAGAAGTAGGTTTGTTTTGCTGTAGTGAGTGCGGACTTGAAATTAGTGAGGGATTGCTTGAATGCGATGAAGTGCTCGATGGAATAAGACCTTTTCCATCTCCGCTCCGCAACCCTGGAGGCCCGGCGCAGTTCTTTAGTAAGTTTAGTGTGCCAGGGTTGCCTGTTGAATGTGCAAGATGTGGTGTGTGTGAGAGGGGCGATCGAGTCTAGAGCTGCAGCAATTGTGGTGTTATATGAAGCAGCAGCAACATCTGCATCGTGTAAGGAATTTATGTCTGTAAGAGGGAGGAGGGATTCAGAGAGTGAGTGTAAGTCAAGGTGTTTGAGATTTCTGCGAGGGTATGCAAGTTTGTGGAGTGGGGATTGTTGCCCCGGGGAGGAGAGAGAAGAGAATGTAAGTAGGCTGTGATCAGAGAGAGGGAGAGGTGAGTTAGAGAGGTTAGATAGGGAACAGAGGCGGGTAAAGATGAGGTCCAGTGTGGGGCCTTATTTGTGGTTGGGTGTGGAAGACCATCGAGTGAGTCCGAAGGAGGAAGTGAGAGATAGGAACTTAGAGACAGACGAGTGGGAAGTGTTAATGGGGATGTTGAAGTCACCCATTATGATAGTGGGGATGTCAGTGGAGAGGAAGTGAAGCAGCCAGGTGGTGAAGTGGTCTAAGAAGGTGGTGGCTTGCCCTGGGGGTCGGTAAACGACGGCCAGTTGGAGGCTGGAAGGGGAATAGATGCGCACACAGTGCACCTCCAAAGAGGGAAGTGTAACGGAGGGTGGCAGTGGGATTTGGGTGAAAGCGCAGTGTTCTGATAGGAGAAAACCTACGTCTCCGCCATGTTTGCCGTTGGGGCAGGGGGTGTGGGAAAGGTGGAATCCGCCATATGAAAGTGCAGCAGGGGAGGCTGTGTCAGAGGGGGTGAGCCAGGTTTCAGTGATGGCGAGGAAGGAAAGTTTGTTTGTAATGAAAAGATCGTGGATGAAGTAAAGTTTGTTGCAGACAGAGCGAGGGTTCCATAGAGCTCCTGTTAGAGCAACTAAGGGAGTGGGGATTGTTTGGATGGGTATGAGGTTAGAAGGGTTGCGACAGTTTGTGGAAGGTCGCGGATAGGAGGAAGAAGTAGCTGTGGGGATATGGCGAGGAGGACCAGGATTTGGAGAGATATCTCCAGCAGTGAGGAGGAGCAGAGAAAGTGTTAGCAGGTGGGAGCAAGAGAGAGCATGAGGTGGCTGTCTGTGTTTGAAGATCCATGATTGAATGTTTAGGAATAATTTGGAGGAGGAGGTGAGATGAATGGGGAGGATGGAGGGAGAGATGAAGAGTTTCTTATTTGGTGTAGGGATTTAAGGGGTTACTAGAAAGTGGAGGACTATAGAGAAAAAAGTGAGAGCTAACAGAAACATAGTTAAAAGAGAGTAAGTGGTCAAAGTGTTGGTTACCTGACTCCTGCCCTGACTAACTACCTCTGAAATAACTGCCACTTATTTCCGAAGCCACTTTGCACAAGAAGACGCGTGCACACCCCAGCACAAGTGCACCCCTTACAGAGCTTCTAAATATATAGGGCACATTAAACTATCAGGTGAAGGGCATTGTGGGAGCTGCAAATGGCTAAATTAGCAGCTGGTCGTCTCACCAGGAGATGGCTGGGTGATCAAACACAGAGCTAGGACTCTAGTCTCTGCAGTTTAGCACCTCTAAAAGTCAGATAAGATCTATAGTGGGGAAGGGACAGACATATGTGGGTATTGAATGGAGTGGGACAGATAAAGCAGAGAAGTTATGCAGAGCATGTACCAGTGAGGTGAATCAGCAAAGCAGAGCATTAGATTACAGCAGACACAGCAAGCAGAGAAGTTATGCAGAGCATGTACCAGTGAGGTGAATCAGCAAAGAAGAGCATTAGATTACAGCAGACACAGCAAGCAGAGAAGTTATGCAGAGCATGTACCAGTGAGGTGAATCAGCAAAGCAGAGCATTAGATAACAGCAGACACAGCAAGCAGAGAAGTTATGCAGAGCATGTACCAGTGAGGTGAATCTGCAAAGCACAGCATTAGATTACAGCAGACACAGCAAGCAGAGAAGTTATGCAGAGCATGTACCAGTGAGGTTATTCCACTGCGACCTCCACCACTCTTCCAAGGGGCATTGATATTGTCTTTTTATTCCACTGTGACCTCCGCCACTCTTCCAAAGGGCATTGATATTGTCTTTTATTCCACTGTAACCTCCACCACTGTCCTAAGGGGCATTTAAACCATCTTGTTAAGCTACTGTGACCTCCACGTCTCTTCCACAGGGCATTGTTATTGTCTTTTTATTCCACTGCGACCTCCACCACTCTGCCAAGGGGCATTAAAACCGTCTTGTTAAGCTATTGTGATGTCCACTTTTCATTCACGGGGCATTGATATTGTCGTTTTATTCCACTGTAAGCTCCACCACTCTTCCTAGAGGCATTGATATTGTCTTATTATTCCACTGTAACCGCCACCACTCTTCCAAGGTGCATTGATATTGTCTTTTTATTCCACTGCGACCTCCACCACTCTTCCAAGGTTCATTGATATTGTCTTTTTAATCCACTGCGACCTCCACCACTCTTCTAAGGGGCATTAAAACCATCTTGTTAAGCTACTGTGACCTCCACGTCTCTTCCAAGGGGCACTAAAACTGTTTGGTAAAACCACTCTGAGCTCCACAGCTCTTCCAAGGGGCATTGACAATGTCTTTTTATTTCCCTGTAACTTCCACCACTCTTTCAATTGGCATTGATATTGTCTTTTTATTCCACTGTGACCTCCACCCCTTTTCCAAGGGGCATTAAAACCGTCTTGTTAAGCTACTGTGACCTCCAAGTCTCTTCCAAAAGGCATTAAAACCGTGTGGTTAAACCACTCTGAGCTCCACAGCTCTTCCAAGGGGCATTGACAATGTCTTTTTATTCCATTGTAACCTTCTGCACTCTTCCAAGTGCATTGATATTGTCTTTTTATTCCTCTGCGACGTCCACGACTCTTCCAAAGAGCATTAAAACCGTCTTGTTAAGCTACTGTGACCTCCAAGTTTCTTATACAGGGCATTGATATTGTCTTTTTCTTCCACTGTAACCTCCACCACTCTTCCAAGGGGCATTAATATTGTCTTTTTAATCCACTGCGACCTCCACCAATCTTCCAAGGGGCATTAATATTGTCTTTTTATTCCACTGTGACCCCACGTCTCTTCCAAGGGGCATTGATATTGTCTTTTTATTTAATTGGAACCTCCACCACTCTTCCAAAGGGCATTGATATTGTCTTTTTATTCCACTGTAAACTCCACCATTCTTCCAAGGGACATTGATATTGTCTTTTTATTCCACTGTAACCTCCACCACTGTTCCAAGGGGCATTGATATTGTCTTTTTATTCCACTGTAACCTCCAACACTCTTCCAAGGGGCATTGATATTGTCTTTTTATTCCACTGTAACCTCCACCACTCTTCCAAAGGGCATTGATATTGTCTTTTTAATCCACTGCGACCTCTACCACTCCTCCAAGGGGCTTTAAAACAGTCTTGATAAGCTTCTGTGACCTCCACGTCTCTTCCAAGGAGAATTAAAACCGCATGGTTAAAGCACTCTGAACTCCACTGCTCTTCCAAGAGGCATTGATATTGTCTTTTTATTCAACTCTGACCTCCACCACTCTTCCAAGCGGTATTGATATTGTCTTTTTTTCCACTGCGACCTCCACAACTCTTCCAAGGGGATTTGATAGTCTTTTTAATCCACTGCGACCTGCACCACTCTTCCAAGGGGCATTAAAACCGTCTTGCTAAGCTACTGTGACCTCCACGTCCCTTCCACGGGGCATTGATATTGTCTTTTTATTCCACTGCGACCTCCACCACTCTTCCAAGGGGCATTGATATTGTCTTTTTATTCGAATGTAACTTCCACCACTCTTCCAAGGGGCATTAAAACCATCTTGTTAAGCTACTGTGACCTCCACCTCTCTTCCAAGTGGTATTACAACCGTCAATTCAAACCACTCTGAACTCCACAGCTCTTGCAAGAGGCATTGATATTGTCTATTTATTCCACTGTAACCTCCACCTCTCTTCCAAGGGGCATTGATTTTGTCTTTTTAATCCACTGCGAACTCCATCACTCTCCCAAGAAGCATTAAAACCTTCCTGTTTAGCTACTGTGACCTCCACGTCTATTCCACGGTGCCTTAAAACCTTCTGGTTAAACCACTGTGAACTCCTCAGCTCTTCCAAGGGGCATTGATATTGTCTTTTTAATTCCACTGTAACCTCCACCGCTCTTCCAAGGGGCATTGATATTGTCTTTTTATTTTACTGCGACCTCCACCACTCTTCCAAGGGGCATTAATATTGTTTTTTTATTCCACTGCGACCTCCACCACTCTTCCAAGGGTCATTGATATTGTCTTTTTATTCCACTGTAACCTCCACCACTCTTCCAAGGGGCATTGATATTATCTTTTTATTCCACTGTGACCTCCACCTCTCTTCCAAGGTGCATTAAAACCATCTTGTTAAGCTACTGTGACCTCCACGTCCCTTCCACCGGGCATTGATATTGTTTTTTTATTCCACTGCGACCTCCAGCACTCTTCCAAGGGGCATTGATATTGTCTTTTTAATCCACTGCGTACTCCACCACTCTTCCAAGGGGTATTAAAACCGTCTTGTTATGCTACTGTGACGTCGACTTCTCTTCCAAGGGGCTTTAAAACCATCTGGTTAAACCACTTTGAACTCCACAGCTCTTCCAAGGGGCATTCATATTGTCTTTTTATTCTACTGTAACCTCCACCTCTCTTCCAAGGGGCATTGACATTGTCTTTTTATTCCACTGTAACCTCCACCAATCTTCGAAGGGGAATTTATATTATTTTTGTATTCCACTGCGACCTCCACCACTTTTCCAAGGGGCATTAAAACCGTCTTGTTAAGTTACTGTGACCTCCACGTCTCTTCCAAGGAGCGTTAAAACCGTCTGGTTATACCACTCTGAACTCCACAGCTCTTCCAAGGGGCATTATTATTGTCTTTTTATTCCACTGTAACCTCCACCACTCTTCCAAGGGGCATTGATATTGTCTTTTTATTCCACTGTGACCTCCACCAGTCCTCCAAGAGGCATTAAAACAGTCTTGTTAAGCTACTGTGACCTCCACGTCTCTTCCACGGGGCATTGAAATTGTCTTTTTATTCCACTGTAACCTCCACCACTCGTCCAAGGGGCATTGATATTGTCTTTTTATTCCACTGCGACCTCCACCACTCTTCCAAGGGGCATTGATAATGTTTTTTTATTCCACTGCGAACTCCACCACTCTTCCAAGGCTCATTGATATTGTCTTTTTAATCCACTGCGACCTCAACCACTCTTCCAAGGGCCATTAAAACCGTCTTATTAAGCTATTGTGACCTCCACATCTCTTCCACGGGGCATTGATATTGTCTTTTTATTCCACTACGACTTCCACCACTCTCCCAAGGTGCATTAAAAACTTCTTGTTTAGCTACTACAATGTCCATGTCTATTCCACGGGGCATTGATAATGTCTTTTTAATCCACTGTATCCTCCACCACTCTTACAAGGGGTATTGATATTGTCTTTTTATTTCACTGCGACTTCCACCTCTCTTCTAAGGGGCATTGATATTGTCTTTTTAATCCACTGCGACCTCCACCACTCTTCCAAGAGGCATTAAAACAGTCTTGTTAAGCTACTGTGACCTCCACATCTCTTCCAAAGGGCATTAAAACAGTCTGGTTAAACCACTCTGAACTCCACAGCTCTTCCAAGGGGCATTGATATTGTCTTTTTATTCCACTGTAACCTCCACCATTCTTCCAAGTGGTATTGATATTGTCTTTTTAATGCACTGCGACCTCCAGCACTCTTCCAAGGGGCATTTAAACCATCTGGTTAAACGACTCTGAACTCCATAGCTCTTTCAAGAGGCTTTGATATTGTCTTTTTATTTCACTGTCACCTCCACCACTCTATCAAGGGGCATTGATATTGTCTTTTTAATCCACTGTGACCTCCACCACTTTTCCAAGGGGCATTAAAACCATCTTGTTAATCTACTGTGACCTCCACGTCTCTTCCAAGGGGCAATAAAACCATCTGGTTAAACCACTCTGTACTCCACAGCTCTTCCAAGGGGCATTGATATTGTCTTTTTATTCCACTGCCACCTCCACCACTCTTCCAAGGGGCATTGATATTGTCTTTTTAATCCACTGCGACCTCCACCACTTTTCCAAGGGGCAATAAAACGTCTTTTTAAGCTACTGTGACCTCCACGTCACTTCCAATGGCCATTAAAACCGTTTCGTTAAAACACTTAGAACTCCACAGCTCTTCTAAGGGGCATTGGTATTGTCTTTTTATTCCACTCTAACCTCCATCACTCTTCCAAGGGGCATTGACATTGTCTTTTTATTCCACTGTGACCTCCACCATTCTTCCAAGGGGCATTAAAACTGTCTTGTTAAGCTACAGTGACCTCCACATCTCTTCCACGGGGCATTGATATTGTCTTTAAATTCCACTGTAACCTCCACCACTCTTCCAAGGGGCATTGATATTGTCATGTTAATCCACTGCGACGTCCACCACTCTTCCAAAGGGCATTAAAACCATCTTGTTAAGCTACTCTGACCTCCACGTCTCTTCCACGGGGCATTGATATTGTCTTTTTATTACACTGCCACCTCCACCACTCTTCCATGTGGCGTTAAAACCGTCTTGTTAAGCTAGTGTGACTTCCACGTCTCTTCCAAGGGGCATTAAAACCGTTTGGTTAAACCAATCTGAACTCCATAGATAATCCAAGGGGCATTGATATTGTCTTTTTATTCCACTGTATCCTCCACCACTCTTCCAAGGGGCATTGATATTGTCTTTTTATTCCACTGCGACCTCCACCACTCTTCCAAGGGTCATTAAAACCGTCTTGTTAAGCTACTGTGACCTCCATGTCTCTTCCACAGGGCATTGATATTGTCTTTTTATTCCACTGGAACCTCCAACACTCTTCCAAGGGGCACTGATATTGTCTTTTTATTCCACTGAGACTGCAACCACTCCTTCAAGGAGCATTGATATTGTCTTTTTAATCCATTTCGACCTCCACCACTCTTCCAAGGGGCATTAAAACAGTCTTGTTAATCAACTGTGACCTTCACCACAATACCAATGGGCATTAAAACCGTCTTGTTAAGCTACTGTGACCTCCACGTCTCTTCCACGGTGCATTAATATTGTCTTTTTTTTCCACTGTAACCTCCACTACTCTTCCAAGGGGCATTGATATTGTCTTTTTATTCCACTGCGACCTCCACCACTCTTCCTTGGGCATTGATATTGTCTTTTTAATCTACTGCGACCTCCACCACTTTTCCATGTGGCATTAAAACCGTCTTATTAATCTACTGTGACCTCCACTTCTCTTCCAAGGGGCATTAAAGCCGTCAATTTAAACCACTCTGAACTCCACAGCTCTTGCAAGAGGCATTAATATTGTCTTTTTATTCCATTGTAATCTCCAGCACTCTTCGAAGGGGCATTGATATTGTCTTTTCATTCCACCGCGACTTCCACCACTCTCCCAAGGGGCATTAAAACCGTCTTGTTAAGCTGCTGTAACCTCAATGTCTATTCCACGGGGCATTGATATTGTCTTTTTATTCCAGTGTAACCGTCACCACTCTTCCAAGGGGCATTAGAACAGTCTTGATAAGCTACTGTGACCTCTATGTCTCTTACAAGGGGCAATAAAACTGTCTGGTTAAACCATTCTGTACTCCACAGTTCTTCCAAGGAGCATTGATATTGTCTTTTTATTCGACTGTAACCTCCACCACTCTTCCAAGGGGCATTGATATTGACTTTTTATTCCACTGCGACCTCTACCACTCTTCCAAGTGGCATTCATATTGTCTTTTTAATCAACTGTGACCTCCACCTCTCTTCCAAGGAGCATTAAAACCGTCTTGTTAAGCTACTGTGACCTCCACCTCTGTTCCAAAGGGCATTGATATTGTCTTTTTAATCAACTGCGACCTCCACCACTCTTCCAAGGGCATTAAAACAGTCTTGTTAAACCACTCTGAACTCCACAGCTCTTCCAAGGGGCATTGATATTGTCTTATTTTTCCTCTGTAACCTCCAAAACTCTTCCAAGGGGCATTGATTTTGTCTTTTTATTCCACTGCGACCTTAACCACTCTTCCAATGGGCATTGATATTGTCTTTTTAAACCACTGCGACCTACAGCACTCTTCCAAGAGGCATTAAAACCGTCTTGATAAGCTACTGTCACGTCCATGTCTATTCCACCGGGCATTGATATTGTCTTTTTATTCCACTGTAACCTCCACCACTCTTCCAAGGGGCATTGATCTTGTCTTTTTATTCCACTGCGAATTCTACCTCTCTTCTAAGGGGCATTTATATTGTTTTTTAAATCCACTGCGACCTCCACCACTCTTCCAGGGGGCATTAAAACAGTCTTGTTAAGCTACTGTGACCTCCAGGTCTCTTCCAAGGTGCATTAAAACCATCTGGTTAAACCAATCTGAACTCCACATCTCTTACGAGGGGCATTGTTATTGTCTTCTTATTCCACTGTGACCTCCACCACTCTTCCAAGGGGCATTGATATTGTCTCTTTAATAGACTTCGACCTCCACCACTCTTCCAAGGGGCATTAAAATGGTCTCGTTAAGCTACAGTGACGTCGAAGTCTCTTCCAAGGGGCATTAAAACCATCTGGTTAAACCACTCTCAACTCCACAGCTCTTTCAAAGAGCGTTTGTATTGTTTTTTTATTCCACTCTAACCTCCACCACTCTTTCAAGGTGCATTCACATTGTCTTTTTATTCTACTGCGACCTCCACCACTCTTCCAAGGGGCATTGATATTGTTTTTTAGTCCACTGCATACTCCACCCCTCTCCAAGGGGCATTAAAACCGCCTTGTTAAGCTACTGTGACCTCCACGTGTCTTCGAAGGGGCATTGATCTTGTCTTTTTATTCCACTGCGAATTCTACCTCTCTTCTAAGGGGCATTTATATTGTTTTTTTAATCCACTGCGACCTCCACCACTCTACCAGGGGGCAATAAAACCGTCTTGATAAGTTACTGTGACCTCCAGGTCTCTTTCAAGGGGCATTAAAACCGTCTGGATAAACCAATCTGAACTCCACATCTCTTCCGAGGGGCATTGTTTTTGTCTTCTTATTCCACTGCAACCTCCACCACTCTTACAAGGGGCATTGATATTGTCTTTCTAATCCACTTCGACCGCCACCACTCTTCCAAGGGGCATTAAAATGGTCTTGTTAAGCTACAGTGACGTCGAAGTCTCTTCCAAGGGGCATTAAAACCATCTGGTTAAACCACTCTGAACTCCACAGCTCTTCTAAGGGGCATTATTATTGTCTTTTTATTCCACTGTAACCTCCACCACTCTTCCAAGGGGCATTGATATTGTCTTCTTATTCCACTGGGACCTTCACCAGTCCTCCAAGGGGCATTAAAACCATCTTGTTAAGCTACTGTGACCTTCACGTCTCTTACACGGGGCATTGGTATTGTCTTTTAATTCCACTGTAACATCCACCACTCTTCCAAGGGGCATTCATATTGTCTTTTTATTCCACTGTGACCTCCACCACTCTTCCAAGGGGCATTAAAACCGTCTTGCTAAACTACTGTGACCTCAAAGTCTCTACCACGGGTAATTGATATTGTCTTTTTATTCCACTGAAACCTCCACCACTCATCCAAGGGGAATTGATATTGTCTTTTTATTCCAATGTAACCTCCACCACTCTTCCAAGGGGCATTGATATTGTCTTTTTATTCCACTGTAATGTCCACCCCACTTCCAAGGGTCACTGATATTGTCTTTTTATTCCACTGCGACCTCAAACACTCTTCCAATGGGCATTGATATTCTCTTTTTAATCCACTGTGACCTCCACCACTCTTCCAAGGGGCATTAAAATAGTCTTGTTAAGCTACTGTGACCTCCACTCTCTTCCACGGGGCATTGATATTGTCTTTTTATTCCACTGAGACCTCCACCACTCTTCCAAGGGGCATTGATATTGTCTTTTTATTCCACTGCGTCATCCACCACTCTCCCAAGGGGCATTAAAACTGTCTTGTTAATCTGCTGTAACCTCCTTGTCTATTCCACGGGGCATAGATATTGTCTTTTTATTCCAATGTAACCTCCACCACTCTACTAAGGGGCAGTGATATTGTCTTTTTAAACCAATGCGACCTCCACCACTCTTCTAAGGGCCATTAAAACAGTCTTGATAAGCTACTGTGACCTCTACGTCTCTTCCAAGGGTCAATAAAACCATCTGGTTAAACCATTCTGTACTCCACAGTTCTTCCAAGGAGCATTGATATTGTCTTTTTATTCGACTGTAACCTTCACCACTCTTCCAAGGGGCATTGATATTGACTTTTTATTCCACTGCAACCTACACCACTCTTCCAAGGGGCATTTATATTGTCTTTTTAATCCACTGCGACCTCCACCACACTTCCAAGTGGCATTAAAACCGTCTTGTTAGCTACTGTGACCTCCACGTCCCTTCCACGGGGCATTGATATTGTATTTTAATTCCACTGCGACCTCCACAACTCTTCCAAGGAGCATTGATATTGTCTTTTTAATACACTGCGACCTCCACCACTTTTCCAAAGGGGAATTAAAACCATCTTGTTAAGCTACTGTGACCTCCACGTCTCTTCCAAGGGACAATAAAACCGTCTGGTTAAACCACTTTGAACTCCACAGCTCTTCCAAGGGGCATTGGTATTGTCTTTTTATTCCACTCTAACCATTACCACTCTTCCAAGGGGCATTGACATTGTACTTTTATTCCACTGCGACCTCCACCATTCTTCCAAGTGGCATTAAAATTGTCTTGTTAAGCTACATTGACCTCCACATCTCTTCCACTGGGCATTGATATTGTCTTTTTATTCCAGTGTAACCTCCACCACTCTACCAAGGGGTATTGATATTGTATTTTTATTCAACTGCGACCTCCACCACTCTTCCAAGGGGCATTGATATTGTCTTTTTAATCCACTGCGACCTCCACCACTTTTCCAAGGGGCATTAAAACCATCTTGTTAAGCTATTGTGACCTCGACATCTCTTCGACGGGGCATTGATATTGTCTTTTTATTCCACTGTAACCTCCACCACTCTTCCAAGGGGAATTAATATTGTCTTTTTATTCCACTGCTACATCCACCACTCTTCCAAGGGGCATTGATATTGTCTTTTTAATCCACTGTGACCGCCACCACTCTTCCTTGTGGCATTAAAACCGTCTTTCTAAGCTACTGTGACCTCCACGTCTCTTTCAACGGGCATTAACACCGTATCGTTAAACCACTCTGAAATCCAAAGATCTTCCAAGGGGCATTAATATTGTCTTTTTATTCCACTGTAACCTCCAACACTCTTCCATGGGGAATTGATATTGTATTTTTATTCAACTGAGACTTCCACCACTCCTTCAAGGAGCATTGACATTGTCTTTTTAATCCACTTCGACCTCCACCACTCTTCCAAGGGGCATTAAAACAGTCTTGTTAATCTACTGTGAACTCCAAGTCTCTTCAAAGGGGCATTAAAACCGTCAATTTAAACCACTCTCAACTCCGCAGCTCTTACACGGGGCATTGATATTGTCTTTTTATTCCACTGCGACCTCCACCACTCTTCCAAGGGGCATTGATATTGTCTTTTTAATCCACTTAGACCTCAACCACTTTTCCAAGGGGCATTAAAAAAGTCTTGTCAATCTACTGTAACCTCCATGTCTCTTCCAAGGGGCATTAAAACCGTCAATTTAAACCACTCTCAGCTCCACAGCTCTTGCAAGGGGCTTTGATATTGTTTTTTATTCCACTGTAACCTCCAGCACTCTTCCAAGGGGCATTGATATTGTCCTGTTATTCCACTGCGACTTTCACCTCTCTTCCAAGGGACATTAAAACCATCTTGTTAAGCTACTGTGACAACCACGTCTCTTTCACGGGGCATTGATATTGTCTTTTATTCCACTGTAACCTCCACCACTCTTCCAAGGGGCATTGATATTGTCTTTTTATTCCACTGCGACCTCCACCACTCTTCCATGGGACATTAAAAATATCTTGTTAAGCTACTTTGACCTCCATGTCTCTTCCACAGGGCATTGATATTGTCTTTTTATTCCACTGTAACCTCCAACACTCTTCCAAGGGGCATTGATATTGTCTTTTTATTCAACTGAGACTTCCACATCTCCTTCAAGGAGCATTGACATTGTCTTTTTAATCCACTTCGACCTCCACCACTCTTCCAAAGGGCATTAAAACAGTCTTGTTAATCTACTGTGAACTCCACGTCTCTTCCAAGGGGCATTAAAACCGTCTCTTTAAACCACTCTCAACTCCGCAGCTCTTGCAAGGGGCATTGATATTGTCTTTTTATTCCACTGTAACCTCCACCACTCTTACAAGGGGCATTGATATTGTCTTTTTATTCCACTGCGACCTCCACCACTCTTCCAAGGGGCATTGATATTGTCTTTTTAATCCACTTAGACCTCCACCACTTTTCCAAGGGGCATTAAAAAAGTCTTGTCAATCTACTGTAACCTCCATATCTCTTCCAAGGGGCATTAAAACCGTCAATTTAAACCACTCTCAGCTCCACAGCTCTTGCAAGGAGCTTTGATACTGTTTTTTATTCCACTGTAACCTCCAGCACTCTTCCAAGGGGCATTGATATTGTCTTTTTATTCCACTGCGACTTTCACCTCTCTTCCAAGGGACATTAAAACCATCTTGTTAAGCTGCTGTGACAACCACGTCTCTTTCACGGGGCATTGATATTGTTTTTTATTCCACTGTAACCTCCACCACTCTTCCAAGGGGCATTGATATTGTCTTTTTTTTCCACTGAGACCTCCACCACTCTTCCATGGGACATTAAAACCATCCAGTTAAGCTACGGTGACCTCCATGTCTCTTCCACAGGGCATTGATATTGTCTTTTTATTCCACTGTAACCTCCAACACTCTTCCAAGGGGCATTGATATTGTCTTTCTATTCAACTGAGACTTCCACCACTCCTTCAAGGAGCATTGACATTGTCTTTATAATCCACTTCGACCTCCACCACTCTTCCAAGGGGCATTAAAACAGTCTTGTTAATCTACTGTGAACTCCACGTCTCTTCCAAGGGGCATTAAAACCGTCTGCTTAAGCTACTGTGACATCCACGTCTCTTTCACGGAGCATTGATAGTGTCTTTTTATTCCACTGTAACCTTCACCCCTCTTAGAAGGGGCATTGATATTGTCTTTTTATTCCTCTGCGACATCCACCACTCTTCCAAAAGGCATTGATATTTTCTTTATATTCCACTGCGACCTCCACCACTCTTCCAGGAGGCATTGATATTGTCTTTTTAATCCACTGCGACCTCCACCACTTTTCCAAGGGGCATTAAAATCGTTTTGTTAAGCTAATGTGACCTCCACGTCACTTCCAAGGGGCATTGAAACCGTCTGGTTTAACTTCTCTGAACTCCACAGCTCTTCCAAGAGGCATTGATATTGTCTTTTTATTCCACTGTAACCTCCACCACTCTTCCAAGGGAAATTGATATTATCTTTTTATTCCACTGCGACCTCCACTACTCTTCCAAGGGGTCATTGATATTGTCTTTTTATTCCACTGTGACCTCCACCACTCTTCCAAGGGGCATTTATATTGTCTTTTTAATCCACTTTGACCTCCTCCACTTTTCCAAGGGGCATTAAAACTGTCTTGTTAAGCTACTGTGACCTCCACGTCTCTTCCAAGGGGCATTAAAACCATCAATTTAAACCACTCTGAACTCCACAGCTCTTGCAAGAGGCCTTGATTTTGTCTTTTTATTCCACTGTAACCTCCACCACTCTTCCATGGGGCATTGATTTTGTCTTTTTAATCCACTGAGACCTCCATGTCTCTTCCAAGAAGCATTAAAACCATCTTGTTTAGCTACTGTGACCTCCACGTCTATTCCGCGGTGCCTTAAAACCTTCTGGTTAAACCACTGTGAACTCCACAGCTCTTCCAAGGGGCATTGATATAGTCTTTTTATGCCACTGTAACCTCCACCACTCTTCCAAGGGGCATTAAAACAGTCTAGATAAGCTACTGTGACCTCTACGTCTCGTCCAAGGGGCAATAAAACCGTCTGGTTAAACCATTCTGTACTCCACAGCTCTTGCAAGAGGCATTGATATTGTCTTTTTATTCCACTGTGACATCCAACACTCTTCCAAGGGGCATTGATATTGTCTTTTTATTCAACTGAGACATCCACCACTCCTTCAAGGAGCATTAACATTGTCTTTTTAATCCACTTCGACCTCCACCACTCTTCCAAGGGGCATTAAAACAGTCTTGTTAATCTACTGTGAACTCCACGTCTCTTCCAATGGGCATTAAAACCGTCAATTGAAATCACTCTCAACTCCGCAGCTCTTGCAAAGGGCATTGATATTATCTTTTTATTCCACTGTAACCTCCAGCACTCTTCCAAGGGGCATTGATATTGTCTTTTTATTACACTGCGACTTCCACCTCTCTTACAAGGGGCATTAAAACCGTTTTCTTAAGCTACTGTGACATCCACGTCTCTTTCTCGGGGCATTGATATTGTCTTTTTATTCCATTGTAACCTTCACCACTATTAGAAGGGGCATTGATATTGTCTTTTTATTCCACTGCGACCTCCACCACTCTTCCAAGGGGCATTGATATTGTCTTTTTATTCCACTGCGACCTCTACCACTCTTCCAAGAGGCATTGATATTGTCTGTTTAATCCACTGCGACCTCCACCACTTTTCCAAGGGGCATTAAAATCGTTTTGTTAAGCTACTGTGACCTCCACGTCACTTCCAAGGGGCATTAAAACAGTCTGGTTTAACTTCTCTGAACTCCACAGCTCTTCTAAGGGGCATTGATATTGTCTTTTTATTCCACTGTAACCTCCACCACTCTTCCAAGGGAAATTGATATTATCTTTTTATTCCACTGCGACCTCAACTACTCTTCCAAGGGGCATTGATATTGTCTTTTTATTCCACTGTGACCTCCACCACTCTTCCAAGGGGCATTTATATTGTCTTTTTAATCCACTTTGACCTCCACCACTTTTCCAAGGGGCATTAAAACCGTCTTGTTAAGCTACTATGACCTCCACGTCTCTTCCAAGGGGCATTAAAACCATCAATTTAAACCACTCTGAACTCCACAGCTCTTGCAAGAGGCATTGATATTGTCTTTTTATTCCACTGTAACCTCCACCACTCTTCCAAGGGAAATTGATATTATCTTTTTATTCCACTGCGACCTCCACCACTCTTCCAAGGGGCATTGATTTTGTCTTTTTACTCCACAGCGACCTCCATCTCTCTTCCAAGAAGCATTAAACCGTCTTGTTTAGCTACTGTGACCTCCACGTCTATTCCACGGTGCCTTAAAACCTTCTGGTAAAACCACTGTCAACTCCACAGCTCTTCCAAGGGGCATTGATATTGTCTTTTTATTCCACTGTAACCTCCACCAATCTTCAAAGGGGCATTGATATTGTCTTTTTATTTTACTGCGACCTCCACCACTCTTCCAAGCGGCATTGATATTGTCTTTTTATTCCACTGCGACCTCCACCTCTCTTCCAAGGGTCATTAAAACCATCTTGTTAAGCTACTGTGACCTCCAAGTCTCTTCCACGAGGAATTGATATTGTCTTTTTATTCCACTGCCACCTCCACATCTCTTCCAAGTGTAATTGATATTGTCCTTTTATTCCACTGCGACCTCCACCACTCTTCTAAGGGGCATTGATATTGTCTTTTTAATCCACTGCGACTTCTACCACTCTTCCAAGGGGCATTAAAACAGTTTTGATAAGCTACTGTGACCTCCACGTCTCTTCCAAGGGGCATTAAAACCGTCTGGTTAAACCACTCTGAACTCCACAGCTCTTCCAAGAGGCATTGATATTGTCTTTTTATTCGACTGTAACCTCCACCACTCTTCCAAGCGGCTTTGATATTGGCTCTGTTTTCCACTGTGACATCCACCACTCTTCCAAGGGGCTTTGATATTGTCTTTTTTATCCACTACGACCTCCACCACTCTTCCAATGGACATTAAAACCGTCTTGTTAAGCTACTGTGAACTCCAAGTCTCTTCCAAGGGGCATTAAAACCTTCTGGTTAAACCGCTCTGAGCTCCACAGCTCTTCCAAGGGGCATTGACAATGTCTTTTTATTCCATTGTAACCTTCTGCACTCTTCCAAGTGCATTGATATTGTCTTTTTATTCCTCATGCGACGTCCACGACTCTTCCAAAGGGCATTAAAACCGTCTTGTTAAGCTACTGTGACCTCCAAGTTTCTTACACAGGGCATTGATATTGTGTTTTTATTCCACTGTAACCTCCACCACTCTTTCAAGGGCCATTGATATTGTCTTTTTATTCCACTGTAACCTCCACCAATCTTCCAAGGGGCATTGATATAGTCTTTTTATTCCTCTGCAAGCCTCCACCACTCATCCAAGGGGATTGATATTGTCTTTTTAATCCACTGCCACCTCCACCACTCTTCCAAGGGGCATTGATATTGTCTTTTTAATCCACTGTGACCTCAACGTCTCTTCCAAGGGAGCATTAAAACCGTCAATTTAAACCACTCCACAGTTCTTCCAATGAGCACTGGTATTGTCTTTTTATTCCACTCTAACCTCCACCACTCTTCCAAAGGGCATTGACATTGTCTATTTATTCCACTGCGACCTTCACCACTTTTCCAAGGGGAATTAAGACCATCTTGTTAAGCTACAGTGACCTCCACAACTCTTTCATGGGGCATTGATATTGTCTTTTTATTCCACTGTAACCTCCACCACTCTTCCAAGGGGCATTGATTTGGTCTTTTTATTCCACTGCGACCTCTACTACTCTTCCAATGGGCATTGATATTGTCTTTTTAATCCACTGCAACCTCCACCACTCTTCCAAGGGGCAATAAAGCCGTCTTGTTAAGCTACTGTCACGTCCATGTCTATTCCAAGGGGCATTAAAACCGTCTGGTTAAACCACTCTGAACTCATCAGCTCTACCAAGCGGCATTTATATTGTCTTTTTATTTGACTGTAACCTCCACCACTCTTCCAAGGGGCATTAAAACCGTCTTGTTAAGCTACTGTGACCTCAATTTCTCTTCCAAGGTGCATTAAAACCGGCAATTTAAACCACTCTGAACTCCACAGGTCTTGCAAGAGGCATTGATATGGTCTTTTTATTCCAATGTAACCTCCACCACTCTTCCAAAGGGCATTGATTTTGTCTTTTTAATCCACTGCGACCTCCATCACTCTTCAAAGAAGCATTAAAACCGTCTTGTTTAGCTACAGTGAACTCCACGTCTATTCCACGGTGCCTTAAAACCTTCTGTTTAAACCACTGTGAACTCCACAGCTCTTCCAAGGGGCATTGATATTGTCATTTTATTCCACTGTAACCTCCACCACTCTTCCAGGGGGCATTGATATTGTCTTTTTATTTTACTGCGACCTCCACCACTCTTCCAAGGGGCATTAATATTGTCTTTTTATTCCACTGCGACCTCCACCACTCTTCCAAGGGTCATTGATATTGTCTTTTTATTCCACTGTAACCTCCACCACTCTTCCAAAGGGCATTGATATTGTCTTTTTATTCCACTGCGACCTCCACCTCTCTTCCAAGGGGCATTATAACCATCTTGTTAAGCTACTGTGACCTCCAAGTCTCTTCCACGAGGCATTGATATTGTCTTTTTATTCCACTGCGACCTCCACATCTTTTGCAAGGGTAATTGATATTGTCTGTTTATTCCACTGCGACCTCCACCTCTCTTCTAAGGGGCATTGATATTGTCTTTTTAATCCACTGTGACCTCCACCATTCTTCCAAGGGGCATTAAAACAGTCTTGTTAAGCTACTGTGACCTCCATGTCTCTTCCAAGGGGCATTAAAACCGTCTGGTTAAACCACTCTGAACTCCACAGCTCTACCAAGGGGCATTTATATTGTCTTTTTATTCCACTGTAACCTCCACCACTCTTCCAAGGGGCATAGATTTTGTCTTTTTATTCCACTGCCACCTCCACCACTCTTCCAAGGGGCATTGATATTGTTTTTTTATTCCACTGCGACCTCCACCACTCTTCCAAGGGGCATTAAAACCATCTTGTTAAGCTACTGTGACCTCCAAGTCACCGTAACCGTATGGTTATACCACTATGAACTCCACAGCTCTTCCAAGGGACATTATTATTGTCTTTTTATTCTACTGTAGCCTCCACCACTCTTCCAAGCGGCATTGATATTGTCATTTTATTCCACTGCGACCTCCACCAGTCCTCCAAGAGGCATTAAAACGGTCTTGTTAAGCTACTGTGACCTCCACATCTCTTCCACAGGGCATTGATATTGTCTTTCCTTTAACTGTAACCTCCACCACTGTTCCAAGGGGCATTGATATTGTCTTTTTATTCCACTGTAACCTCCATCACTCTTCCAAGTGGCATTGATATTGTCTTTTTATTCAACTGTAACCTTCATCACTCTTCCAAGGGGCATTAAAACCGTCTTGTTAATCTATTGTGACCTCCAAATCTCTTCCACGGGGCATTGATATTGTCTTTCCTTTAACTGTAACCTCCACCACTGTTCCAAGGGGCATTGATATTGTCTTTTTATTCCACTGTAACCTCCATCACTCTTCCAAGTGGCATTGATATTGTCTTTTTATTCAACTGTAACCTTCACCACTCTTCCAAAGGGCATTGATATTGTCTTTTTATTCCACTGTAACCTCCACCACTCTTCCAAGGGGCATTCATATTTTCTTTTTACTCCACTGCGACCTCCACTACTTTTCCAAGGGGCATTAAAACCGTCTTGTTAAGCTACTGTCACCTCCACGTACCTTCCAAGGGGCATTAAAACAGTCAATTTAAACCACTCTGAACTCCACCACTCTTCCAAGGGGCATTGATATTGTCTTTTTAATCCACTGCGACCTTCACCATTCTTCCAAGGGGCATTAAAACTGTCTTCTTAAGCTACAGTGACCTCCACATCTCTTCCACGGGGCATTGATATTGTATTTAAATTCCACTGTAACCTCCACCACTCTACCAAGGGGCATTGATATTGTCTTTTTATTCCACTGCGACCTCCATCATTCTTCCAAGGGGCATTGATATTGTATTTTTATTCCACTGCCACCTCCACCCCTCTTCCAAGGGGCATTGATATTGTCTATTTAATCCACTGCGACCTCCACCACTTTTCCAAGTGGCATTAAAAACGTCTTTTTAAGCAACTGTGACCTCCACGTCACTTCCAATGGGCATTAAAACCTTCTGGTTAAACCACTCTGAACTCCACAGCTCTTCCAAGGGGCATTGGTATTGTCTTTTTATTCCACTCTAACCTCCACCACTCTTCCAAGGGGCATTGACATTTTATTCCACTGCGACCTCCACCATTCTTCCAAGGGACTTTAAAACTGTCTTGTTAAGCTACAGTGACCTCCACATTTCTTCCATGGGGCATTGATATTGTATTTAAATTCCACTGTAACCTCCACCACTCTACCAAGGGCCATTGATATTGTATTTTTATACCACAGCGACCTCCACCACTTTCCAATGGGCATTGATATTGTCTTTTTAATCCACTGCGACCTCCACCACTCTTCCAAAGGGCATTAAAACCATCTTTTTAAGCTACTGTGACCTCCACGTCTCTTCCACGGGGCATTGATATTGTCTTTTTATTCCACTGCGACCTCCACCACTCTTCCTCGGGGCATTGATATTGTCTTTTTAATCCACTGCAACCTCAACCACTCTTCCATGTGGCATTAAAAATATCTTGTTAAGCTACTGTGACCTCCACGTCTCATCTAAGGGTCATTAAAACCGTATGGTTAAACCAATCTGAACTCCACAGAACTTCCAAGGGGCATTGATATTGTCTTTTTATTCCACTGTAACCTCCACCACTCTTCCAAGGTACATTGATATTGTCTTTTTATTCCACTGCGTCCTCCACCACTCTTCAAAGGTGCATTAAAACCGTCTTGTTAAGCTACTGTGACCTCTATGTCTCTTCCACAGGGCATTGATATTGTCTTTTTATTCCACTGGAACCTCCAACACTCTTCCAAGGTGCATTGATATTGTCTTTTTATTCCACTGAGACTTCAACCACTCCTTCAAGGAGCATTGACATTGTCTTTTTAATCCACTTCGACCTCCACCACTCTTCCAAGGGGCATTAAAACCGTCTTGTTAAGTTACTGCGACCTCCACGTCTCTTCCAAGGATCGTTAAAACCGTGGGGTTATACCACTCTGAACTCCACAGCTCTTCCAAGGGGCATTATTATTGTCTTTTTATTCCACTGTAACCTCCACCACTCTTCCAAGGGGCATTGATATTGTCATTTTATTTCACTGAGACCTCCACCAGTCCTCCAAGAGGCATTAAAACCGTCTTGATAAGCTACTGTGACCTCCACGTCTCTTCCATGGGACATTGAAATTGTCTTTTTATTCCACTGTAACCTCCACCACTCGTCCAAGGGGCATTGATATTGTCTTTTTATTCCACTGCGACCTCCACCACTCTTCCAAGGGGCATTGATATTGTCTTTTTAATCCAGTGCGACCTCCTCCACTCTTCCAAGGGGCATTGATATTGTCTTTTTATTCCACTGTAACCTCCACCACTCGTCCAAGGGGCATTGATATTGTCTTTTTATTCCACTGCGACCTCCACCACTCGTCCAAGGGGCATTGATATTGTCTTTTTATTCCACTGCGACCTCCACCACTCTTCCAAGGGGCATTGATATTGTCTTTTTAATCTCCTGCAACCTCCACCACTCTTCCAAGGGGCATTAAAACTGTCTTGTTAAGCTACTGTGACCTCCACGTCGCTTCCACGGGGCATTGATATTGTCTTTTTATTCCACTGCCACCTCCACCACTCTTCCAAGGGGCATTGATATTGTCTTTTTAACGCACTGCGAACTCCAACACTCTTCCAAGGGTCATTAAAACCGTCTTGTTATGCTACTGTGACGTCGACTTCTCTTCCAAGGGGCATTAAAACCATCTGGTTAAACCACTATGAACTCAACAGCACTTCCAAGGGGCATTTGTATTGTCTTTTTATTCCACTCTAACCTCCACCACTCTTCCAAGGGGCATTGACATTGTCTTTTTATTCCACTGCGACCTCCACCACTCTTCCAAGGGGCATTAAAACCATATTATTAAGCTACAGTGACCTCCACATCTCTTCCACGGGGCATTAATATTGTCTTTTTATTCCACTGTAACCTCCACCAATCTTCCAAGGGGCAATGATATTGTTTTTTTATTCCACTGCGACCTCCACCACTCTTCCAAGTGGCATTAAAACCGTCTTGTTAAGTTACTGTGACCTCCACGTCTCTTCCATGGAGCGTTAAAACCGTATGGTTATACCACTCTGAACTCCACAGCTCTTCCAAGGGGCATTATTATTGTCTTTTTATTCCACTGTAACCTCCACCACTCATCCAATGGGCATTGATATTGTCATTTTATTCCACTGCGACCTCCACCAGTCCTCCAAGAGGCATTAAAACCGCCTTGTTAAGCTATTGAGACCTCCACGTTTCTTCAACAGGGCATTGAAACTGTCTTTTTATTCCACTGTAACCTCCACAAGTCGTCCAAGCGGCATTGATATTGTCTTTTTATTCCACTGCGACCTCCACCACTCTTCCAAGTCGCATTTATAATGTCTTTTTATTCCAATGCGACCTCCACCACTCTTCCAAGGCTCATTGATATTGTCTTTTTAATCCACTGCGACCTCCACCACTCTTTCAAGGGGCATTAAAACCGTCTTGTTAAGCTATTGTGACCTCCACATCTCTTCCACGGGGCATAAATATTGTCTTTCTTTTAATTGTAACCTCCACCACTGTTCCAAGGGGCATTGATATTGTCTTTTTATTCCACTGTAACCTCCATCACTCTTCCAAGCGGCATTGATATTGTCTTTTTATTCAACTGTAACCTTCACCACTCTTCCAAGGGGCATTGATATTGTCTTTTTATTCCACTGTAACCTCCACCACTCTTCCAAGGGGCATTCATATTGTCTTTTTAATCCACTGCGACCTCCACCACTTTTCCAAGGGGCATGAATAACGTCTTGTTAAGCTACTGTCACCTCCACTTACCTTCCAAGGGGCATTAAAACCGTCAATTTAAACCACTCTGAACTCCACAGGTCTTGCAAGGGGCATTGATAATGTTTTTTTTTTTTTCCAATTTAACCTCCAGCACTCTTCCAAGGGGCATTGATATTGTCTTTTTATTCCACTGCGACCTCCACCACTCTTCCAAGGGGCATTAAAACCGTCTTGTTAAGCTATTGTGACCTCCATGTCCCTTCCACGGGGCATTGATATTGTCTTTTTATTCCACTGCCACCTCCACCACTCTTCCAAGGGGCATTGATATTGTCTTTTTAATCCACGGCGAACTCCACCACTCTTCCAAGGGTCATTAAAACCATCTTGTTATGCTACTGTGATGTCGACTTCTCTTCCAAGGGGCATTAAAACCATCTGGTTAAACCACTCTGAACTCCACAGCTCTTCAAAGGGGAATTTGTATTGTCTTTTTATTCCACTCTAACCTCCACCACTCTTCCAAGGGGCATTGACATTGTCTTTTTATTCCACTGCGACCTCCACCACTCTTCCAAGGGGCATTAAAACCGTATTGTTAAGCTACATTGACCTCCACATCTCTTCCACGGGGCATTGATATCGCCTTTTTATTCCACTGTAACCTCCACCTATCTTCCAAGGGGCATTGATATTGTTTTTTTATTCCACTGCGACCTCCACCACTCTTCCAAGGGGCATTAAAACCGTCTTGTTAAGTTACTGTGACCTCCACATCTCTTCCAAGGAGCGTTAAAACCGTATGGTTATACCACTATGAACTCCACAGCTCTTCCAAGGGGCATTATTATTGTCTTTTTATTCCACTGTAACCTCCACCACTCTTCCAAGGGGCAATGATATTGTCATTTTATTCCACTGCGACCTCTACCAGTCCTCCAAGAGGCATTAAAGCCGTCTTGTTAGGCTACTGTGACCTCCACGTCTCTTCAACGGGGCATTGAAACTGTCTTTTTATTCCACTGTAACCTCCACCACTCGTCCAAGGGGCATTGATATTGTCTTTTTATTCCACTGCGACCTCCACCACTTTTCTAAGGGGCATTTATAATGTCTTTTTATTCCACTGCGACCTCCACCACTGTTCCAAGGCTCATTGATATTGTCTTTTTAATCCACTGCGACCTCCACCACTCTTCCAAGGGGCATTAAAACCGTCTTGTTAAGCTATTTTGACCTCCACATCTCTTCCACGGGGCATTGATATTGTATTTAAATTCCACTGTAACCTCCACCACTCTACCAAGGGGCATTGATATTGTATTTTTATTCCACTGCGACCTCCACCACTCTTCTAAGGGGCATTTATAATGTCTTTTTATTCCACTGCGACCTCCACCACTGTTCCAAGGCTCATTGATATTATCTTTTTAATCCACTGCGACCTCCACCACTCTTCCAAGGGGCATTAAAACCGTCTAGTTAAGCTATTGTGACCTCCACATCTCTTCCATGGGGTATTGATATTGTATTTAAATTCCACTGTAACCTACACCACTCTACCAAGGGGCATTGATATTGTATTTTTATTCCACTGCTACCTCCACCACTTTCCAATGGGCATTGATATTGTCTTTTTAATCCACTGCGACCTCTACCACTCTTCCAAAGGGCATTAAAACCATCTTCTTAAGCTACTGTGACCTCCACGTCTCCTCCACGTTGCATTGATATTGTCTTTTTATTCCACTGCGACCTCCACCACTCTTCCTCGGGGCATTGATATTGTCTTTTTAATCCACTGCAACCTCCACCACTCTTCCATGTGGCATTAAAACCATCTATTTAAGCTACTGTGACCTCCACGTCACTTCCAATGCGCATTAAAACCGTCTGGTTAAACCACTCTGAACTCCACAGCTCTTTCAAGGGGCATTGGTATTGTCTTTTTATTCCACTCTAACCTCCACCACTCTTCCAAGGGGCATTGACATTTTATTCCACTGCGACCTCCACCATTCTTCCAAGGGACTTTAAAACTGTCTTGTTAAGCTACAGTGACCTCCACATTTCTTCCATGGGGCATTGATATTGTATTTAAATTCCACTGTAACCTCCACCACTCTACCAAGGGGCATTGATATTGTATTTTTATACCACTGCGACCTCCACCACTTTCCAATGGGCATTGATATTGTCTTTTTAATCCACTGCGACCTCCACCACTCTTCCAAAGGGCATTAAAACCATCTTTTTAAGCTACTGTGACCTCCACGTCTCTTCCACGGGGCATTGATATTGTCTTTTTATTCCACTGCGACCTCCACCACTCTTCCTCGGGGCATTGATATTGTCTTTTTAATCCACTGCAACCTCAACCACTCTTCCATGTGGCATTAAAAATATCTTGTTAAGCTACTGTGACCTCCACGTCTCATCCAAGGGTCATTAAAACCGTATGGTTAAACCAATCTGAACTCCACAGAACTTTCAAGGGGCATTGATATTGTCTTTTTATTCCACTGTAACCTCCATCACTCTTCCAAGGGGCATTGATATTGTCTTTTTATTCCACTGCGACCTCCACCACTCTTCAAAGGTGCATTAAAACCATCTTGTTAAGCTACTGTGACCTCCATGTCTCTTCCACAGGGCATTGATATTGTCTTTTTATTCCACTGGAAAGTCCAACACTCTTCCAAGGTGCATTGATATTGTCTTTTTATTCCACTGAGACTTCAACCACTCCTTCAAGGAGCATTGACATTGTCTTTTTAATCCACTTCGACCTCCACCACTCTTCCAAGGGGCATTAAAACCGTCTTGTTAAGTTACTGTGACCTCCACGTCTCTTCCAAGGATCGTTAAAACCGTGGGGTTATACCACTCTGAACTCCACAGCTCTTCCAAGGGGCATTATTATTGTCTTTTTATTCCACTGTAACCTCCACCACTCTTCCAAGGGGCATTGATATTGTCATTTTATTTCACTGAGACCTCCACCAGTCCTCCAAGAGGCATTAAAACCGTCTTGAAAAGCTACTGTGACCTCCACGTCTCTTCCATGGGACATTGAAATTGTCTTTTTATTCCACTGTAACCTCCACCACTCGTCCAAGGGGCATTGATATTGTCTTTTTATTCCACTGCGACCTCCACCACTCTTCCAAGAGGCATTGATATTGTCTTTTTAATCCAGTGCGACCTCCTCCACTCTTCCAAGGGGCATTGATATTGTCTTTTTAATCCACTGTGACCTCCACGTCTCTTCCAATGGAGCATTAAAACCGGCAATTTAAACCACTCTGAACTCCACAGTTCTTCCAAGGAGCACTGGTATTGTCTTTTTATTCCACTCTAACCTCCACCACTCTTCCAAGGGGCATTGACTTGTCTATTTATTCCACTGCGACCTCCATCACTCTTCCAAGGGGAATTAAGACCTTCTTTTTAATCCACTGTGAGCTCCACATCTCTTCAAAGGGGCATTAAAATCGTCAATTTAAACCACTCTGAACTCTACAGTTCTTCCAAGGAGCACTGGTATTGTCTTTTTATTCCACTCTAACCTCCACCACTCTTCCATGGGGCATTGATATTGTCTTTTTATTCCACTGTAACCTCCACCACTCTTACAAGGGGCATTGATTGGTCTTTTTATTACACTGCGACCTCTACCACTCTTCCAATGGGTATTGATATTGTCTTTTTAATCCACTGCAACCTCCACCACTCTTCCAAGGGGCAATAAAGCCGTCTTGTTAAGCTACTGTCACGTCCATGTCTATTCCGCGGGGCATTGATATTGTCTTTTTATTCCACTGTAACCTCCACCACTCTTCCAAGTGGCATTGACATTCTATTTTTATTCCACTGCGACTTCTACCTCTCTTCTAAGGGGCATTGATATTGTCTTTTTAATCCACTGCAAGCTCCACCACTCTTCCAAGGGGCATTAAAACAGTCTTGTTAAGCTATTGTGACCTCCACGTCTCTTCCAAGGGGCATTAAAACCGTCTGGTTAAACCACTCTGAACTCCACAGCTCTAACAAGGGGCATTTATATTGTCTTTTTATTCCACTGTAACCTCCACCACTCTTCCAAGTGGCATTGATTTTGTCTTTTTATTCCACTGCGACCTCCACCACTCTTCCAATGGGCATTGTTATTGTCTTTTTAATCGCCTGCAACCTCCACCACTCTTCCAAGGGGCATTAAAACTGTCTTGTTAAGCTACTGTGACCTCCACGTCCCTTCCACGGGGAATTGATATTGTCTTTTTATTCCACTGCCACCTCCACCACTCTTCCAAGGGGCATTGATATTGTCTTTTTAACTCACTGTGAACTCCAACACTCTTCCAAGGGTCATTAAAACCGTCTTGTTATGCTACTGTGACGTCGACTTCTCTTCCAAGGGGCATTAAAACCATCTGGTTAAACCACTATGAACTCAACAGCACTTCCAAGGGGCATTTGTATTGTCTTTTTATTCCACTCTAACCTCCACCACTCTTCCAAGGGGCATTGACATTGTGTTTTTATTCCACTGCGACCTCCACCACTCTTCCAAGGGTCATTAAAACCATATTGTTAAGCTACAGTGACCTCCACATCTCTTCCACGGGGCATTGATATTGTCTTTTTATTCCACTGTAACCTCCACCAATCTTCCAAGGGGCATTGATATTGTTTTTTTATTCCACTGCGACCTCCACCACTCTTCCAAGTTGCATTAAAACCGTCTTGTTAAGTTACTGTGACCTCCATGTCTCTTCTATGGAGGGTTAAAACCGTATGGTTATACCACTCTGAACTCCACAGCTCTTCCAAGGGGCATTATTATTGTCTTTTTATTCCACTGTAACCTCCACCACTCATCCAAGGGGCATTGATATTGTCATTTTATTCCACTGCGACCTCCACCAGTCCTCCAAGACGCATTAAAACCGCCTTGTTAAGCTATTGTGACCTCCACGTTTCTTCAACAGGGCATTGAAACTGTCTTTTTATTCCACTGTAACCTCCACAAGTCGTCCAAGGGGCATTGATATTGTCTTTTTATTCCACTGCGACCTCCACCACTCTTCCAAGGCGCATTTATAATGTCTTTTTATTCCACTGCGACCTCCACCACTCTTCCAAGGCTCATTGATATTGTCTTTTTAATCCACTGCGACCTCCACCACTCTTTCAAGGGGCATTAAAACCGTCTTGTTAAGCTATTGTGACCTCCACATCTCTTCCACGGGGCATAAATATTGGCTTTCTTTTAATTGTAACCTCCACCACTGTTCCAAGGGGCATTGATATTGTCTTTTTATTCCACTGTAACCTCCATCACTCTTCCAAGCGGCATTGATATTGTCTTTTTATTCAACTGTAACCTTCACCACTCTTCCAAGGGGCATTGATATTGTCTTTTTATTCCACTGTAACCTCCACCACTCTTCCAAGGGGCATTCATATTGTCTTTTTAATCCACTGCGACCTCCACCACTTTTCCAAGGGGCATGAATAACGTCTTGTTAAGCTACTGTCACCTCCACTTACCTTCCAAGGGGCATTAAAACCGTCAATTTAAACCACTCTGAACTCCACAGGTCTTGCAAGGGGCATTGATAATGTTGTTTTTTTTCCAATGTAACCTCCAGCACTCTTCCAAGGGGCATTGATATTGTCTTTTTATTCCACTGCGACCTCCACCACTCTTCCAAGGGGCATTAAAACCGTCTTGTTAAGCTATTGTGACCTCCACGTCCCTTCCACGGGGCATTGATATTGTCTTTTTATTCCACTGCCACCTCCACCACTCTTCCAAGGGGCATTGATATTGTCCTTTTAATCCACTGAGAACTCCACCACTCTTCCAAGGGTCATTAAAACCATCTTGTTATGCTACTGTGATGTCAACTTCTCTTCCAAGGGGCATTAAAACTATCTGGTTAAACCACTCTGAACTCCACAGCTCTTCAAAGGGGAATTTGTATTGTCTTTTTATTCCACTCTAACCTCCACCACTCTTCCAAGGGGCATTGACATTGTCTTTTTATTCCACTGCGACCTCCACCACTCTTCCAAGGGGCATTAAAACCGTATTGTTAAGCTACAGTGACCTCCACATCTCTTCCACGGGGCATTGATATCGTCTTTTTATTCCACTGTAACCTCCACCTATCTTCCAAGGGGCATTGTTATTGTTTTTTTATTCCACTGCGACCTCCACCACTCTTCCAAGGGGCATTAAAACCATCTTGTTAAGTTACTGTGACCTCCACATCTCTTCCAAGGAGCGTTAAAACCGTATGGTTATACCACTATGAACTCCACAGCTCTTCCAAGGGGCATTATTATTGTCTTTTTATTCCACTGTAACCTCCACCACTCTTCCAAGGGGCAATGATATTGTCATTTTATTCCACTGCGACCTCTACCAGTCCTCCAAGAGGCATTAAAGCCGTCTTGTTAGGCTACTGTGACCTCCACGTCTCTTCAACGGGGCATTGAAACTGTCTTTTTATTCCACTGTAACCTCCACCACTCGTCCAAGGGGCATTGATATTGTCTTTTTATTCCACTGCGACCTCCACCACTTTTCTAAGGGGCATTTATAATGTCTTTTTATTCCACTGCGACCTCCACCACTGTTCCAAGGCTCATTGATATTGTCTTTTTAATCCACTGCGACCTCCACCACTCTTCCAAGGGGCATTAAAACCGTCTTGTTAAGCTATTGTGACCTCCACATCTCTTCCACGGGGCATTGATATTGTATTTAAATTCCACTGTAACCTCCACCACTCTACCAAGGGGCATTGATATTGTATTTTTATTCCACTGCGACCTCCACCACTTTCCAATGGGCATTGATATTGTCTTTTTAATCCACTGCGACCTCTACCACTCTTCCAAAGGGCGTTAAAACCATCTTCTTAAGCTACTGTGACCTCCACGTCTCCTCCACGTTGCATTGATATTGTCTTTTTATTCCACTGTGACCTCCACCACTCTTCCTCGGGGCATTGATATTGTCTTTTTAATCCACTGCAACCTCCACCACTCTTCCATGTGGCATTAAAACCATCTATTTAAGCTACTGTGACCTCCATGTCTCTTCCAAGGGGCATTAAAACCGTATGGTTAAACCAATCTGAACTCCACAGAACTTCCAAGGGGCATTGATATTGTCTTTTTATTCCACTGTAACCTCCACCACTCTTCCAAGGGGCATTGATATTGTCTTTTTATTCCACTGCGACCTCCACCACTCTTCAAAGGTGCATTAAAACTGTCTTGTTAAGCTACTGTGACCTCCACTTGTCTTCCGTGGGGCATTGAAATTGTATTTTTAATCCACTGTGACCTCCACCACTTTTCAAAGGGGCATTAAAACCGTCTTGTTAATCTACTGTGACCTCCAAGTCTCTTCCAAGGGGCAATAAAACCATCTGGTTAAACCACTCTGAACTCCACAGCTCTTTCAAGGGCATTGGTATTGTCTTTTTATTCCACTCTATCCTCCACCACTCTTCCAAGGGGCATTGACATTGTATTTAAATTCCACTGTATCCTCCACCACTCTACCAAGGGGCATTGATATTGTCTTTTTATTGCACTGCGACCTCCATCATTCTTCCAAGGGGCATTGATATTGTCTTTTTATTCCACTGCCACCTACACCCCTCTTCCAAGGGGCATTGATATTGTCTTTTTAATCCACTGCGACCTCCACCACTCTTCAAAGGTGCATTAAAACAGTCTTGTTAAGCTACTGTGACCTCCATGTCTCTTCCACAGGGCATTGATATTGTCTTTTTATTCCACTGGAACCTCCAACACTCTTCCAAGGTGCATTGATATTGTCTTTTTATTCCACTGAGACTTCAACCACTCCTTCAAGGAGCATTGACATTTTCTTTTTAATCAACTTCGACCTCCACCACTCTTCCAAGGGGCATTAAAACCATCTTGTTAAGTTACTGTGATCTCCACGTCTCTTCCGAGGATCATTAAAACCGTCTGGTTATAACACTCTGAGCTCCACAGCTCTTCCAAGGGGCATTATTATTGTCTTTTTATTCCACTGTAACCTCCACCACTCTTCCAAGGGGCATTGATATTGTCATTTTATTCCACTGAGACCTCCACCAGTAATCCAAGAGGCATTAAAACCGTCTTGATAAGCTACTGTGACCTCCACGTCTCTTCCACGGGGCATTGAAATTCTCTTTTTAGTCCACTGTAACCTCCATCACTCGTCCAAGGGGCATTTATATTGTCTTTTTATCCCACTGCGACCTCCACCACTCTTCCAAGGGGCATTTATAATGTCTTTTTATTCCACTGCGACCTCCACCACTCTTCCAAGGCACATTGATATTGTCTTTTTAATCCACTGCGACCTCCACCACTCTTCCAAGGGCCATTAAAAACGTCTTGTTAAGCTATTGTGATCTCCACATCTCTTCCACGGGGCATTGATATTGTCTTTCTTTTAACTGTAACCTCCACTATTGTTCCAAGGGGCATTGATATTGTCTTTTTATTCCACTGTAACCTCCATCACTCTTCCAAGGGGCATTGATATTGTCTTTTTATTCAACTGTAACCTTCACCACTCTTCCAAGGGGCATTGATATTGTCTTTTTATTCCACTGCAACCTCCACCACTCTTCCAAGGGGCATTCATATTGTCTTTTTAATCAACTGCGACCTCCACCACTTTTACAAGGGGGCATTAAAACCATCTTGTTAAGCTACTGTCACCTCCACGTCCCTTCCAAGGGGCATTAAAACCGTCAATTTAAACCACTCTGAGCTCCACAGCTCTTGCAAGGGGCATTGATATTGTCTTTTTTTCCAATGTAACCTCCAGCACTATTCCAAGGGGCATTGATATTGTCTTTTTATTCCACTTCAACTTCCACCTCTCTTCCAAGGGGCATTAAAACCGTCTTGTTAAGCTACTGTGACCTTCACGTCTCTTTCACGGGGCATTGATATTGTCTTTTTATTCCACTGTAACCTCCACCACTCTTCCAAGGGGCATTCATATTGTCTTTTTATTCCACTGGGACCTTCACCACTCTTCCAAGTGGCATTGTTATTGTCTTTTTAATCCACTGCGACCTCCACCACTCTTCCAACGGGCATTAAAACCGTCTTGTGAAGCTACTGTGACCTCCACGTCCCTTCCACGTGGCATTGATATTGTCTTTTTATTCCACTGCGACCTCCACCACTCTTCCAAGTGGCATTGATATTGTATTTTTAATCCACTGCGACCTCCACCACTCTTGCAAGGGGCATTGATATTGCCTTTTTAATCCACTGTGACCTCCACGTCTCTTCCAAGGGGCATTAAAACCGTCAATTTAAACCACTCTGAACTACACAGCTCTTCCAAGGAGCACTGGTATTGTCTTTTTATTCCACTCTAACCTCTACCACTATTCCAAGAGGCATTGACATTGTCTATTAATTCCACTGCGACCTCCACCACTCTTCCAAGGGGCATTAAGACCTTCTTGTTAAGCTACAGAGACCTCCACATCTCTTCCATGGGCCATTGATATTGTCTTTTTACTCAACTGTAACCTCCACCACTCTTCCAAGGGGCATTGATTTTGTCTTTTTATTCCACTGCGACCTCTACCACTCTTCCAATGGGCATTGATATTGTCTTTTCAATCCACTGCAACCTCCACCACTCTTCCAAGGGGCATTAAAGCCGTCTTGTTAAGCTACTGTCAAGTCCATATCTATTCCACGGGGCATTGATATTGTCTTTTTATTCAACTGTAACCTCCACCACTCTTCCAAGTGGCATTGACATTGTCTTTTTTTTCCACTGCGACTTCCACCTCTCTTCTAAGGGGCATTGATATTGTCTTTTTAATCCACTGCGACATCCACCACTCTTCCAAGGGGCATTAAAACAGTCTTGTTAAGCTACTGTGATCTCCACGTCTCTTCCAATGGGCAATAAAACCATCTGGTTAAACCACTGTGAACTCCACAGCTCTTCGAAGGGGCATTGAAATTTTCTTTTTATTCCACTGTAACCTCCACCACTATTCCAAGGGGCACTGATTTTGTCTTTTTATTCCACTGCGAACTCCACCACTCTTCCAAGGGGCATTAAAACCGTCTTGTTATGCTACTGTGACGCCGACTTCTCTTTCAAGGGGCATTAAAACCATCTTGTTAAACCACTCTGAACTCCACAGATCTTCCAATGGGCATTTGTATTGTCTGTTTATTCCACCCTAACCTCCACCACTCTTCCAAGGGGCATTGACATTGTCTTTTTATTCCACTGCGACCTCCACCACTCATCCAAGGGGCATTAAAACCATATTGTTAAGCGACAGTGACCTCCACATCTCTTCCACGGGGCATTGATATTGTCTTTTTATTCCACTGTAACCTCCACCAATCTTCCAAGGGGCATTGATATTGCTTTTTTATTCCACTGCAACGTCAACCACTCTTCCAAGGGGCATTAAAACCGTGCTGTTAAGTTACTGTGACCTCCACGTCTCTTCCAAGGAGCGTTAAAACCATCTCGTTATACCTCTCTGAATTCCACAGCTCTTCCAAGGGGCATTATTATTGTCTTTTTATTCCACTGTAACCTCCCCCACTCTTCCAAGGGGCTTTGATATTGTCTTTTTATTCCACTGTGACCTCCTCCTCCAGTCCTCCAAGAGGCATTAAAACGGTCTTCTTAAGCTACTGTGACCTCCACGTCTCTTTCACGGGGCATTGAAATTGTCTTTTTATTCCACTCTAACCTCCACCACTCGTCCAAGGGGCATTGATATTGTTTTTTTATTCCACTGCGACCTCCACCACTCTTCCAAGGAGCATTGATAATGTCTTTTTATTCCACTGCGACCTCCACCAGTCTTCCAAGAAACATTGATATTGTCTTTTTAATCCACTGCGACCTCCACCACTGTTCCAAGGGGCATTAAAACCATCTTGTTAAGCCATTGTGACTTCCACATCTTTTCCACGGGGCATTGATATTGTCTTTTTATTTAACTGTAACCTCCACCACTGTTCCAAGGTGCATTGATATTGTCTTTTTATTCCACTGTAACCTCCATCACTCTTCCAAAGGGCATTGATATTGTCTTTTTATTCAACTGTAACCTCCATCACTCTTCCAAGGGGCATTGATATTGTCCTTTTATTCCACTGCGACCTCCACCACTCTTCCAAGGGGCATTCATATTGTGTTTTTAATCCACTGCGACCTCCACCACTCTTCCAAGGGGCATTAAAACCGTCTTGTTAAGCTACATTCACCTCCACGTCCCTTCCAAGGAGCATTAAAATCGTTAATTTAAACCACTCTGAACTCCACAGCTCTTGCAAGGGGCATTAATATTGTCATTTTTTTCCAATGTAACCTCCAGCACTCTTCCAAGGGGCATTGATATTGTCTTTTTATTCTACTGCAACATCCACCTCTCTTCCAAGGGGCTTTAAAACCGTCTTGTTAAGCTACTGTGACCTCCAAGTCTCTTCCAAGGGGCATTGATATTGTCTTTTTATTCCACTGCGACCTTCACCACTCTTCCGAGTGGCATTGATATTGTCTTTTTAATCCACTGTGACCTCCATCACTCTTCCAAGGGGCATTAAAACCGTATTGTTAAGCTACTGTGACCTCCACGTCTCTTCCAAGGTACATTAAAACCGTCAATTTAAGCCACTCTGAACTCCACAGCTCTTGCAAGAGGAATTGATATTGTCTTTTTACTCCACTGTAACCTACAGCACTCTTTCAAGGGGCATTGATATTGTATTTTTATTCCACTACGACTTCCACCTCTCTTCCAAGGGGCATTAAAACCGTCTTGTTAAGCTACTGTGACCTCCACGTCTCTTTCACGGGGCATTAATATTGTCTTTTTATTCCACTGTATCCTCCACCTCTCTTCCAAGGGGCATTAATATTGTCTTTTTATTCCACTTAGACCTTCACCACTCTACCAAGTGGTATTGATATTGTCTTTTTAATCCACTGCGACCTCCACCATTTTTCCAAGGGGCATTAAAACCGTCTTGTTAATATACTGTGACCTCCACGTCTCTTCCAAGGGGCAATAAAACCATCTGGCTAAACCACTCTGAACTCCACAGCTCTTCCAAGGGGCATTGGTATTGTCTTTTTATTCCACTCTAACCTCCACCACTCTTCAAAGGGGCATTGACATTTTCTTTTTATTCCACTGCAACCTCCATCATTCTTCCAAGGGGCATTGATATTGTCTTTTTATTACACTGCCACCTCCACCACTCTTTCAAGTGGCATTGATATTGTCTTTTTAATCCACTGCGACCTCCACCACTTTTCCAAGGGGCATTAAAAACGTCTTTTTAAGCTACTCTGACCTTCACGTCACTTCCAATGGGCATTAAAACCGTCTGGTTAAACCCCTCTGAACTCCACAGCTCTTCCAAGGGGCATTGGTATTGTCTTTTTATTCCACTCTAACCTCCACCACTCTTCCAAGGGGCATTGACACTGTGTTTTTATGACACTGCAACCTCCACCATTCTTCCAAGGGGCATTAACACTGTCTTGTTAAGCTACAGTGACCTCCACATCTCTTCCACGGGGCATTGATATTGTCTTTAAATTCCACTGTAACCTCCACCATTCTAACAAGGGGCATTGATATTGTATTTTTATTCCACTGCAACCTCCACCACTCTTCAAAAGGGCATTGATATTGTCTTTTGAATCCACTGTGAACTCCACCACTCTACCAAAGAGCAATAAAACCATCTTGATAAGCTACTGTGACCTCCACGTTTCTTCCACGAGGCATTGATATTGTCTTTTTATTCCACTGCAACCTCCACCACTCTTCCTCGGGGCATTGATATTGTCTTTTTAATCCACTGCAACCTCCAACACTCTTCCATGTGGCATTAAAACCGTCTTGTTAAGCTACTGTGACCTCCACATCTCTTCCAAGAGGCTTTAAAACCGTATGCTTAAACCAATCTGATCTCCACAGATCTTCCAAGGGGCATTGATATTGTCTTTTTATTCCACTGTATCCTCCACCGCTCTTCCAAGGGGCATTGATATTGTCTTTTTATTCCGCTGCGACCTCCACCACTCTTCCAACGGGCATTTAAATCGTCTTATTAAGCTACTGTGACCTCCATGTCTCTTCCACAGGGCATTGATATTGTCTTTTTATTCCACTGGAACGTCCAACACTCTTCCAAGGTGCATTGATATTGCCTTTTTATTCCACTGAGACTTCAACCACTCCTTCAAGGAGCATTGACATTGTCTTTTTAATCCACTTTGACCTCCACCACTCTTCCAAGGGGCATTAAAATAGTCTTGTTAATCTACTGTGACCTCCACATCATTTCCAAGGGGCATTATAACCATCAATATAAACCACTCTCAGCTCCACAGCTCTTGCAAGGGGCTTTGATATTGTTTTTTATTCCACTGTAACGTCCAGCACTCTTCCAAGGGGCATTGATATTGTCTTTTTATTCCACTGTAAACTCCACCATGCTTCCAAGGGGCTTTGATATTGTCTTTTTATTCCACTTCCACCTCCACCACTCTTCCAAGGGGCATTGATATTGTCTTTTTAATCTACTGCGACCTCCACCACTTTTCCAAGGGGCATTAAAAACGTATTTTTAGGCTACTGTGACCTCCACGTCACTTCCAATGGGCATTAAAACCGTCTGGTTTAACTACTCTGAACTCCACTGCTCTTCCAAGGTGCATTGATATTGTCTTTTTAATCCACTGTTACCTCCACCACTCTTCCAAGGGGCATTGATATAGTTTTTTTATTCCACTGCGACCTCCACTACTCTTCCAAGGGGCATTGATATTGTCTTTTTAATCAACTGCGACCTCCACCACTCTTCCAAGAGCCATTAAAACCGTGTTGTTAAGCTACTTTGACCTCCACGTCTATTCCACGGGGCATTAAAACCGTCAATTTAAACCTCTCTGAACTCCACAGCTCTTGCAAGGGGCATTGATATTGTCTTTTTATTCCAATGTAACCTCCACCACTCTTCCTCGGGGCATTGATATTGTCTTTTTAATCCACTGCAACCTCCAACACTCTTCCATGTGGCATTAAAACCGTCTTGTTAAGCTACTGTGACCTCCACATCTCTTCCAAGAGGCTTTAAAACCGTATGCTTAAACCAATCTGATCTCCACAGATCTTCCAAGGGGCATTGATATTGTCTTTTTATTCCACTGTATCCTCCACCGCTCTTCCAAGGGGCATTGATATTGTCTTTTTATTCCACTGCGACCTCCACCACTCTTCCAACGGGCATTTAAATCGTCTTATTAAGCTACTGTGACCTCCATGTCTCTTCCACAGGGCATTGATATTGTCTTTTTATTCCACTGGAACGTCCAACACTCTTCCAAGGTGCATTGATATTGCCTTTTTATTCCACTGAGACTTCAACCACTCCTTCAAGGAGCATTGACATTGTCTTTTTAATCCACTTTGACCTCCACCACTCTTCCAAGGGGCATTAAAATAGTCTTGTTAATCTACTGTGACCTCCACATCATTTCCAAGGGGCATTATAACCATCAATATAAACCACTCTCAGCTCCACAGCTCTTGCAAGGGGCTTTGATATTGTTTTTTATTCCACTGTAACGTCCAGCACTCTTCCAAGGGGCATTGATATTGTCTTTTTATTCCACTGTAAACTCCACCATGCTTCCAAGGGGCTTTGATATTGTCTTTTTATTCCACTTCCACCTCCACCACTCTTCCAAGGGGCATTGATATTGTCTTTTTAATCTACTGCGACCTCCACCACTTTTCCAAGGGGCATTAAAAACGTATTTTTAGGCTACTGTGACCTCCACGTCACTTCCAATGGGCATTAAAACCGTCTGGTTTAACTACTCTGAACTCCACTGCTCTTCCAAGGTGCATTGATATTGTCTTTTTAATCCACTGTTACCTCCACCACTCTTCCAAGGGGCATTGATATAGTTTTTTTATTCCACTGCGACCTCCACTACTCTTCCAAGGGGCATTGATATTGTCTTTTTAATCAACTGCGACCTCCACCACTCTTCCAAGAGCCATTAAAACCGTGTTGTTAAGCTACTTTGACCTCCACGTCTATTCCACGGGGCATTAAAACCGTCAATTTAAACCTCTCTGAACTCCACAGCTCTTGCAAGGGGCATTGATATTGTCTTTTTATTCCAATGTAACCTCCAGCACTCTTCCAAGGGGCATTGATATTGTCTTTTTATTCCACTGTATCCTCCATTACTCTTCCAAGGAGTATTGATATTGTCTTTTTATTCCACTGCGACTTCCACCTCTCTTCTAAGGGGCATTGATATAGTCTTTTTAATCCACTGCAACCTCCACCACTTTTCCAAGAGGCATTAAAACAGACTTTTTAAGCTACTGTGACCTCCACATCTCTTCTAAGGGGTATTAAAACCGTCTGGTTAAACCACTCTGAACTCCACAGCTCTTCCAAAGGGCATTGATATTGTCTTTATATTCCACTGCAACCTCCACCATTCTTCCAAGGGGTATTGGTTTTGTCTTTTTAATGCACTGCGACCTCCACCACTCTTCCAAGGGGCATTAAAACTATCTGGTTAAACCACTCTGAACTCCATAGCTCTTTCAAGAGTCATTGATATTGTCTTTTTATTTCACTGTAACCTCCACCACTCTTTCAATGGGCATTGATATTGTCTTTTCATTCCAATGCGACCTCCACCACTCTTCCAAGGGGCATTAAAACTGTCTTGTTAAGCTACTGTGACCTCCACGTGTCTTCCACGGGGCATTGATATTGTCTTTTTAATCCACTGTGACCTCCACCACTTTTCCAAGGGGCATTAAAACCGCCTTGTTTGTCTACTGTGACCTCCACATCTCTTCCAAGGGGCAATAAAACCATCTGGTTAAACCACTCTGAACTCCACAGCTCTTCCCAGGGGCATTGGTATTGTCTTTTTATTCCACTCTAACCTCCACCACTCTTCCAAGGGGTATTGACATTGTCTTTTTATTCCAATGCGACCTCCATCATTCTTCCAAGGGGCATTGATATTGTCTTTTTATTCCACTACCACCTCCACCACTCTTCCGAGGGGCATTGATATTGTCTTTTTAATCCACTGCGACCTCCACCACTTTTCTAAGGAGCATTAAAAACGTCTTTTTAAGCTACTGTGACCTCCACGTCTCTTACAATGGGCATTAAAACAGTCTGGTTAAACCACTCTGAACTCCACAGCTCTTCCAAGGGGCATTGGTATTGTCTTTTTATTCCACTCTAACCTCCACCACTCTTCAAAGGGGCATTAAAACAGTCTTGTTAATCTACTGTGACCTCCACGTCTCTTCCAAGGGGCATTAAAACCATCAATTTAAACCACTCTCAACTCCACAGCTCTTGTAAGGGGCTTTGATATTGTTTTTTATTCCACTGTAACCTCTAGCACTCTTCCAAGGGGCATTGATATTGTCTTTTTATTCCACTGCGACCTCCACCATTCTTCCAAGGGGCATTAAAACTGTCTTGTTAAGCTACAGTGATTTCCACATCTTTTTCACGGGGCATTGATATTGTCTTTAAATTCCACTGTAACCTCCACCACTCTACCAAGGTGCATTGATATTGTATTTTTATTCCACTGCGACCTCCACCACTCTTCCAAAGGGCATTGATATTGTCTTTTTAATCCACTGAGACCTCCACGATTCTTCCAAAGGGCATTAAAAACATCTTGCTAAGCTACTATGACCTCCACGTCTCTTCCACGGGGCGTTGATATTGTCTTTTTATTCCACTGCAACCTCCACCACTCTGCCATGTGGCATTAAAACAGTCTTGTTAAGCTACTGTGACCTCCACGTCTCTTCCAAGGGGCATTAAAACCGTATGGTTAAACCAATCTGATCTCCACAGATCTTCCAAGGGGCATTGATATTGTCTTTTTATTCCACTGTATCCTCCACCACTTTTCCAAGGGGCATTGATATTGTCTTTTTATTCCACTGCGACCTACACCACTCTTTCAAGGGGCATTCAAACCATCTTGTTAAGCTACTGTGACCTCCATGTCTCTTCCACAGGGCAGTGATATTGTCTTTTTATTCCACTGGAACCTCCAACACACTTCCAAGGGGCATTGATATTGTCTTTTTATTCCACTGAGACTTCAACCACTTCTTCTAGGAGCATTGACATTGTCTTTTTAATCCACTTCAACCTCCACCACTCTTCCAAGGGGCATTAAAACAGTCTTGTTAAGCTACTGTGACCTTCACTTCTCTTCCAATGGGCATTAAAATTGTCTGGTTAAACCACTCTGAGCTCCACAGCTCTTCCAAGGGGCATTGATATATTTTTTTTTCCACTGTAACCTCCAAAACTCTTCCAAGGGGCATTGATTTTGTCTTTTTATTCCACTGCGACCTTAACCACTCTTCCAATGGGCATTGATATTGTCTTTTTAATCCACTGCGACCTCCACCACTCTTCCAAGGGGCATTAAAACGGTCTTGTTAAGCTACTGTGACATCGAAGTCTCTTCCAAGGGGCATTAAAACCATCTGGTTAAACCACTCTGAACTCCACAGCTCTTCCAAGGGGCATTTGTATTGTCTTTTTGTTCCACTCTAACCTCCACCACTCTTCCAAGGTGTTAGAACTCTCTTGTTAGGTTTTTTCTATCTTGCTGGTCACATGACCTTGTTTGCCTATTTAATCCTGCTCCGCCCTCCTGGCCTTGCTGGACTTGATTGTAATTTCTACTCTTAAGTTAGCCTGGTGCTTAGTTACCTTTCTCAGTCAGTTTTGCTAGGTCTTCGGACCTTTATGTTCTATGTTGTGTGTTTGTCTTTTACTGCTACAATTTCTGCTAGGAGGTGCCCAACTTTATCCCAGTCCCTAGTTCTTGTAGGGATCCCTCCCTTGCATCTATAGGTCTTCGTACAGACAAGCCGAGGACTTTAGCGGGTCTGATCGCAGGATCAGGTTCCCCGTTACATCGTAGGGATCTAGCTTAGTTCTATTGTAGGGACAGGTATCCTTTCTTTCCTTAGTGCTTGTAGCAGATCATAACAGTATGTCCAGCCCAAAAATATCTCTAAGGAAAGACTTCCAGTTTCCATCATGGTGTCGGTTCAGGATTTGGCTCAACGCCTGCAGGGGCTCTCTCTGGAGGTTGCCGAGCTCCAACAACACGTGAGTAGCTGTTCTGGAGCACATTTTGTGGAGCCTAAGGTACGTTTGCCTGATTTATTCTTTGGTGATCAACAGCAATTTTTTCCTTTAAAAATGCTTTTATTGTATTTTCGTTTGAGACCCAGATCCTCTGGTGATGAATCACAGTGCATAGGGTTCATAATGTCACTTTTGCGCAAAGAACCTCAGGGATGGGCCTTTTCTCTCCAACCTAGTGATCCATGCTTTAGATCAGTGGATAGTTTTTTTTATGCTTTGGGTTTGTTGTATGATGATCCTGATCGTGTCTCATCAGCTGAGACTGAATTAAGACATTTGGGGCAGGGATCAGGTAATGTGGAAAAATATTGTTCTCACTTCCGTCGGTGGTCTGCCCAGGTGGGGTGGAACGATTCAGCTTTGAAAAGTTTGTTTCTTGCAGGGCTAGGTGAAAGGGTTAAGGATTTGCTGATTGCTTATCCCACACCTGGAAACTTGCAGGAGGCTATGCAATTAGCTATACGGGTGGACAGGAGACTGCGTGCAAGGGTTAATGAAAGTAAATCCTCTGCCATGTCAGCTCGAGTTTTGAGAGGGTCTGTACTGACATTGGAGAGCCGATGGAGATTGGGACGATGGCACCCCGCTCTCAGGAAAAAGACCGCAGATCTTCTGAAGGTTTGTGCTTTTATTGCGGGAAATCTGACCATTTTATTAAGAACTGTGTGCTTCGTATGAACAAAGAAAAAAAAAAGGTCAGTTACGCCCGTATTGCCTGTTTAAATTCTAAGGGGGTATTTCTTTCTGCTACTACTGCTGCTCAGGAAGAATTAATTGAATTTTGGATATTTGTGGATTGTGGTTCTACTCTGAATGTGATTGATGGGGGATTCTTGGAAAAACTTAAATTAAAACCCAAACCTTTGTCATCCCCTATTGCTGTGGTTTCTGTCGATGGCTCCCCCTTGAAGAGTGTTACTCACAAGGTCTGTGAATTTCCCCTCACTATTAATGGCATTTACAAAGAAAATTTGGATTTGGTGGTATTAAATAATTTGCTTTCTCCAGTAATTTTGGGGTTACCCTGGTTAAAATTGCACAATCCTGTACTGGATTGGTCTACCAATGAAATTAAGTTCTGGAGTCCTAAGTGTTATGACAAGTGTTGTAACGGGCGTATTGCTGCGGTGAAAAAAGGGGAATTACCTGTACCTATTCAGGATTTTTGGAGAGTTTTTTCTGAGGAGGAGTCACAAATATTGCCTCCCCATAGAGACTATGATTGTACCATTGAATTTGTCCCTGGAGCCACTCTTCCTAAAAGTCGTTTATTTAATCTTACTATTCCTGAGAGAAAGGCTTTGGAGGAATACATACAGACAAGCTTGGTCGCCGGTCACATTAGGCCTTCCAAGTCTCCTGTGGCTGTTGGATTTTTTTTTGTTAAAAAAAAATTGGGTCCCAAGTTTGTAGGGCCCTTTAAGGTGCTTCAGGTAGTTAACCAATCTGCTGTTAGGTTGGAGGTTCCTACCTCCTGGAAGATTAATCCGGTGTTTCATGTTTCTCTGTTGAAAAGAGCTTATGTGTCGGATGGAGACGTCTCTGCCACTGTTCCTCCGTTGGTGGAGGACGGGGAATACGAAATTTCCCGCATCCTAAATTCTAGACGGTATAGAGGGAGTTTGCAGTATCTCGTCACTTGGAAAGGTTTCGGACCCGAGGATAACTCATGGGTGAGGGCGGATGATATTTCTGCTTCCAGACTTGTCAGAGCGTTTCACAAGAGGTTTCCTGATAAGCCTGGGCCTAGGGGATCCGGAGGATCCTCATAGAAGAGGGGGTACTGTTAGAACTCTCCTGTTAGGTTTTTTCTATCTTGCTGGTCACATGACCTTGTTTGCCTATTTAATCCTGCTCTGCCCTCCTGGCCTTGCTGGACTTCATTGTAATTTCTGCTCTTAAGTTAGCCTGGTGCTTAGTTACCTATCTCAGTCAGTTTAGCTAGGTGTTCGGACCTTTATGTTCTATGTTGTGTGTTTGTCTTTTACTGCTACAATTTCTGCTAGGAGGTGCCCAACTTTATCCCAGTCCCTAGTTCTTGTAGGGATCCCTCCCTTGCATCTATAGGTCTTCGTACAGACAAGCCGAGGAATTTAGCGGGTCTGATCGCAGGATCAGGTTCCGCGTTACATCGTAGGGATCTAGCTTAGTTCTATTGTAGGGACAGATATCCTTTCTTTCCTTAGTGCTTATAGCAGATCATAACACAAGGGGCATTGACATTGTCTTTTTATTCCACTGCGACCTCCACCACTCTTACAAGGGGCATTGATATTGTCTTTTTAGTCCACTGCGAACTCCACCCCTCTCCAAGGGGCATTAAAACCATCTTGTTAAGCTACTCTGACCTCTACGTGCCTTCGAAGGGGCATTGATATTGTCTTTTTATTCAACTGTAACCTCCACCAATCTTCCAAGGGGCATTGATATTGTTTTTTTACTCCTCTGCGACCTCCACCACTCTGCCAGGGGGCAATAAAACTGTCTTGATAAGTTACTGTGACCACCACGTCTCATCCAAGGGGCGTTAAAACCGTCTGGTTATTCCACTCTGAAATCCCCAGCTCTTCTAAGGGGCATTATTATTGTCTTTTTATTCCACTGTAACCTCCACCACTCTTCCAAGGAGCATTGATATTGTCTTTTTATTCCACTGCGACCTTCACCAGTCCTCCAAGGGGCATTAAAACCATCTTATTAAGCTACTTTGACCTCCACGTCTCTTCCACAGGGCATTGGTATTGTCTTTTAATTCCACTGGAACATCCACCACTCTTAAAAGAAGCATTGATATTGTCTTTTTAATCCACTGCGACCTCCACCACTCTTCCAAGGGGCATTAAAACCGTATTGTTAAGGTACTGTGACCTCCACGTCTCTTCCAAGGTGCATTAAAATCGTAAATTGAAACCACTTTGAACTCCACAGCTCTTGCAAGGGGCATTGATATTGTCTTTTTATTCCACTACGACTTCCACAACTCTCCCAAGGTGCATTAAAAACATCTTGTTTAGCTACTGTAACGTCAATGTCTATTCCACGGTGCATTGATATTGTCTTTTTATACCACTGAATCCTCCACCACTCTTCCAAGGGGTATTGATAATTTCTTTTTATTCCACTGCGACTTCCACCTCTCTTCCAAGAGGCATTAAAACCATCTTGTTAAGCGACTGTGATGTCGAAGTCTCTTCCAAGGGGCATTAAAACCATCTGGTTAAACCACTCTGAACTCCACAGCTCTTCCAAGGGGCATTTGTATTGTCTCTTTATTCCACTATAACCTCCAGCACTCTTCTAAGGGGCATTGACATTGTCTTTTTATTCCACTGCGACCTCCACCACTCTTCCAAGCGGCATTAAGACCATCTTGTTAAGCTACAGTGACCTCCACAACTCTTCCACGGGGCATAGATATTGTCTTTTATTCCACTATAACCTACACCACTCTTCCAAGGGGCATTGATATTGTCTTTTTATTCCACTGCGACCTCCACCACTCTTCCAAAGGGAATTGATATTGTCTTTTTAATCCACTGCGACCTCCTCCACTCTTCCAAGCGCATTAAAACAGTCTTGTTAAACTACTGTGACCTCCACTTCTCTTCCAAGGGGCATTAAAATCGTCTGGTTAAACCACTCTGAGCTCCACAGCTCTTCCAAGGGGCATTGATTTTTTTTTTTCCACTGTAACCTCCAAAACTCTTCCAAGGGGCATTGATTTTGTCTTTTTATTCCACTGCGACCTTAACCACTCTTCCAATGGGCATTGATATTGTCTTTTTAATCCACTGCGACCTCCACCAATCTTCCAAGGGGCATTAAAACGGTCTTGTTAAGCTACTGTGACATCGAAGTCTCTTCCAAGGGGCATTAAAACCATCTGGTTAAACCACTCTGAACTCCACAGCTCTTCCAAGGGGCATTTGTATTGTCTTTTTATTCCACTCTAACCTCCACCACTCTTCCAAGGTGTTAGAACTCTCTTGTTAGGTTTTTTCTATCTTGCTGGTCACATGACCTTGTTTGCCTATTTAATCCTGCTCCGCCCTCCTGGCCTTGCTGGACTTGATTGTAATTTCTACTCTTAAGTTAGCCTGGTGCTTAGTTACCTTTCTCAGTCAGTTTTGCTAGGTCTTCGGACCTTTATGTTGTATGTTGTGTGTTTGTGTTTTACTGCTACAATTTCTGCTAGGAGGTGCCCAACTTTATCCCAGTCCCTAGTTCTTGTAGGGATCCCTCCTTTGCATCTATAGGTCTTCGTACAAACAAGCCGAGGACTTTAGCGGGTCTGATCGCAGGATCAGGTTCCCCGTTACATCGTAGGGATCTAGCTTAGTTCTATTGTAGGGACAGATCTCCTTTCTTTCCTTAGTGCTTGTAGCAGATCATAACAGTAAGTCCAGCCCAAAAATTTCTCTAAGGAAAGACTTCCAGTTTCCATCATGGTGTTGGTTCAGGATTTGGCTCAACGCCTGCAGGGGCTCTCTCTGGAGGTTGCCGAGCTCCAACAACACGTGAGTAGCTGTTCTGGAGCACATTTTTTGGAGCCTAAGGTACGTTTGCCTGATTTATTCTTTGGTGATCAACAGCAATTTTTTCCTTTAAAAATGCTTTTATTGTATTTTCGTTTGAGACCCAGATCCTCTGGTGATGAATCACAGCGCATAGGGTTCATAATGTCACTTTTGCGCAAAGAACCTCAGGGATGGGCCTTTTCTCTCCAACCTAGTGATCCATGCTTTAGATCAGTGGATAGTTTTTTTTATGCTTTGGGTTTGTTGTATGATGATCCTGATCATGTCTCATCAGCTGAGACTGAATTAAGACATTTGGGGCAGGGATCAGGTAATGTGGAAAAATATTGTTCTCACTTCCGTCGGTGGTCTGCCCAGGTGGGGTGGAACGATTCAGCTTTGAAAAGTTTGTTTCTTGCAGGGCTAGGTGAAAGGGTTAAGGATTTGATGATTGCTTATCCCACACCTGGAAACTTGCAGGAGGCTATGCAATTAGCTATACGGGTGGACAGGAGACTGCGTGCAAGGGTTAATGAAAGTAAATCCTCTGCCATATCAGCTCGAGTTTTGAGAGGGTCTGTACTGACATTGGAGAGCCGATGGAGATTGGGGCGATGGCACCCCGCTCTCAGGAAAAAGACCGCAGATCTTCTGAAGGTTTGTGCTTTTATTGCGGGAAATCTGACCATTTTATTAAGAACTGTGTGCTTCGTATGAACAAAGAAAAAAAAAAGGTCAGTTACGCCCATATTGCCTGTTTAAATTCTAAGGGGGTATTTCTTTCTGCTACTACTGCTGCTCAGGAAGAATTAATTGAATTTCGGATATTTGTGGATTGTGGTTCTACTCTGAATGTGATTGATGGGGGATTCTTGGAAAAACTTAAATTAAAACCCAAATCTTTGTCATCCCCTATTGCTGTGGTTTCTGTCGATGGCTCCCCCTTGAAGAGTGTTACTCACAAGGTCTGTGAATTTCCCCTCACTATTAATGGCATTTACAAAGAAAATTTGGATTTGGTGGTATTAAATAATTTGCTTTCTCCAGTAATTTTGGGGTTACCCTGGTTAAAATTGCACAATCCTGTACTGGATTGGTCTACCAATGAAATTAAGTTCTGGAGTCCTAAGTGTTATGACAAGTGTTGTAACGGGCGTATTGCTGCGGTGAAAAAAGGGGAATTACCTGTACCTATTCAGGATTTTTGGAGAGTTTTTTCTGAGGAGGAGTCACAAATATTGCCTCCCCATAGAGACTATGATTGTACCATTGAATTTGTCCCTGGAGCCACTCTTCCTAAAAGTCGTTCATTTAATCTTACTATTCCTGAGAGAAAGGCTTTGGAGGAATACATACAGACAAGCTTGGCCGCCGGTCACATTAGGCTTTCCAAGTCTCCTGTGGCTGTTGGATTTTTTTTTGTTAAAAAAAAGGACGGCGGTTTACGTCCTTGTCTGGATTTTCGTGAGATTAATAAAATTACTGTACGCAATCCTTACCCACTGCCATTGATTCCTGATTTGTTTAACCAGTTAGTGGGGGCCAAGTGGTTCTCTAAAATTGATCTCCGGGGGGCATACAATTTGTTGTGCATGAAGGAGGGTGATGAATGGAAGACTGCTTTTAACACTCCTGTGGGTCATTTTGAGAACCTGGTTATGCCTTTTGGTTTTACCAATGCTCCAGCATTTTTTCAGAATCTTATTAATGACATCCTTAGACCTTTGATCGGCAAAAATGTGGTTGTGTATTTGGATGACATTTTGATTTATTCGCCTGATCTGGAGTCTCATTGGCGGAGCGTACGTGAGGTATTACAGTTATTAATTGACAATTCGCTTTTTGCTAAGCTGGAGAAATGTGAGTTTGCTGTACAGAGAATTAGCTTTTTGGGCTACATTATCTCCAGCGAGGGCTTTGAGATGGACCCTGTGAAGGTTCAGACAGTTCAGGAATGGCCTAGGCCTATTGGTTTGAAATCGATACAGAGGTTTTTGGGTTTCGCCAATTATTACAGAAAATTCTTTAAAAATTTTTCTATTATTGTCAAACCACTGACCGATCTCACCAGGAAAGGTGCTAATGCGGTTCAGTGGACTACTGAGGCCATTGAAGCTTTTGTGTTTCTAAAGGAGAGGTTCAGCTCTGCTCCCATCCTTATGCAGCCTGATGTGACTAAGCCATTTTTGGTTGAGGTTGATGCTTCTTCGGTGGGGGTCGGTGCGGTGTTGTCTCAGAAAAACAAGGATGGAGTACATCCCTGTGCTTTTTTTTCAAAAAAATTTTCTGAGACTGAACTTAATTATGATATTGGTAATCGGGAATTGCTGGCTATTAAACTCGCATTTGAACACTGGCGTCATTTCTTGGAAGGTGCTGAATTTCCCATTCACGTTTTCACTGATCATAAAAATCTGATCTATCTTGATGCTACCAAGAGCTTGAATGCCCGTCAGGATAGGTGGGCACTTTTTTTCTCGCGGTTTAATTTTTCCGTTACTTACATCCCGGGTACCAAGAATGTTAAAGCTGATGCTTTGTCTCGCAGCTTTTCTCCCATGGTCGGTGCTGAGGAGGAGGGGAGCATTTTACAAGAAGGTGTTGTGATTGCTGCATTGGACTCCGTTTTGGAAGATGAGATTCTTAAAGCACAGGAGAATGCCCCATCTAACACTCCCCATGGGAGGTTGTTTGTGCCTAGGACCTTTAGGAGAGATTTGTTTGTTGAGTGTCATGAGTCTCGGTTGGCAGGTCATCCAGGAATTTCTGAGACCAAGAGACTTGTGGGTCGCAGTTTTTGGTGGCCTGGATAGCAGAAGGAAGTCATTAAGTGGGTGCGTCAATGTACGGTGTGTGCTAGATCAAAGTCTTCACAAACTCCTGCAGCGGGGTTGCTTTGCCCTCTGGAGGTTCCTAGTGCACCTTGGACACATCTGGCTATGGACTTTATTACTGACCTTCCCCCCTCTGAGGGTTTCACAGTCATCTGGGTGGTCGTGGACCGTTTTAGCAAGATGTGTCACTTGGTTCCTTTCATCAAACTGCCCTGCGCTAAGACACTCGCTAAGGCCTTTGTCAAGGAAATTGTCAGACTACATGACGTTCCTACTGACATTGTTTCGGATAGGGGACCTCAGTTAGTGGCTCGTTTTTGGCGTGTTTTTTGTGACAGGTTGGGAGTTCATTTGTCTTTTTCATCCGGATATCATCCTGAGTCTAATGGCCAGACAGAAAGGAAGAATCAGGATGTTGAGCAGTTCTTGAGTTGTTTTGTGGCAGACAATCAGGAGGGGTGGTCTGAGTTTCTGCCACTTGCTGAGTTTGCTATTAACAACCATACATCCTCTTCTGCTGGTTGTTCGCCTTTTTTTGGTTGTTCTGGGAGACATCCGTCTTTTGGGTCATTCTCCAAATTGGTATCGGCTGTGCCTGAGGAGGAGAGTTTTTCCGGTGACTTGGAGAGAGTTTGGACGGATGTGCGTGGTAATCTTCAGGAGGCTAACAAAAAATCTAAGAGGTACTTTGATAGGAAACGGCAAGAGGTTTTGTTTGCTAATGGTGACATGGTTTGGTTGTCCTCTAAGAATCTGCGGTTGAGGATTCCTTCTAAAAAATTGGGTCCCAAGTTTGTAGGGCCCTTTAAGGTGCTTCAGGTAGTTAACCAATCTGCTGTTAGGTTGGAGGTTCCTACCTCCTGGAAGATTAATCCGGTGTTTCATGTTTCTCTGTTGAAAAGAGCTTATGTGTCAGATGGAGACGTCTCTGCCACTGTTCCTCCGGTGGTGGAGGACGGGGAATACGAAATTTCCCGCATCCTAAATTCTAGACGGTATAGAGGGAGTTTGCAGTATCTCGTCACTTGGAAAGGTTTCGGACCCGAGGATAACTCATGGGTGAGGGCGGATGATATTTCTGCTTCCAGACTTGTCAGAGCGTTTCACAAGAGGTTTCCTGATAAGCCTGGGCCTAGGGGATCCGGAGGATCCTCATAGAAGAGGGGGTACTGTTAGAACTCTCCTGTTAGGTTTTTTCTATCTTGCTGGTCACATGACCTTGTTTGCCTATTTAATCCTGCTCCGCCCTCCTGGCCTTGCTGGACTTCATTGTAATTTCTGCTCTTAAGTTAGCCTGGTGCTTAGTTACCTATCTCAGTCAGTTTAGCTAGGTGTTCGGACCTTTATGTTCTATGTTGTGTGTTTGTCTTTTACTGCTACAATTTCTGCTAGGAGGTGCCCAACTTTATCCCAGTCCCTAGTTCTTGTAGGGATCCCTCCCTTGCATCTATAGGTCTTCGTACAGACAAGCCGAGGACTTTAGCGGGTCTGATCGCAGGATCAGGTTCCGCGTTACATTGTAGGGATCTAGCTTAGTTCTATTGTAGGGACAGATATCCTTTCTTTCCTTAGTGCTTATAGCAGATCATAACACAAGGGGCATTGACATTGTCTTTTTATTCCACTGCGACCTCCACCACTCTTACAAGGGGCATTGATATTGTCTTTTTAGTCCACTGCGAACTCCACCCCTCTCCAAGGGGCATTAAAACCATCTTGTTAAGCTACTCTGACCTCTACGTGCCTTCGAAGGGGCATTGATATTGTCTTTTTATTCAACTGTAACCTCCATCAATCTTCCAAGGGGCATTGATATTGTTTTTTTACTCCTCTGCGACCTCCACCACTCTGCCAGGGGGCAATAAAACCGTCTTGATAAGTTACTGTGACCACCACGTCTCATCCAAGGGGCGTTAAAACCGTCTGGTTATTCCACTCTGAACTCCACAGCTCTTCTAAGGGGCATTATTATTGTCTTTTTATTCCACTGTAACCTCCACCACTCTTCCAAGGGGCATTGATATTGTCTTTTTATTCCACTGCGACCTTCACCAGTCCTCCAAGGGGCATTAAAACCATCTTGTTAAGCTACTGTGACCTCCACGTCTCTTCCACAGGGCATTGGTATTGTCTTTTAATTCCACTGGAACATCCACCACTCTTAAAAGAAGCATTGATATTGTCTTTTTAATCCACTGCGACCTCCACCACTCTTCCAAGGGGCATTAAAACCGTACTGTTAAGGTATTGTGACCTCCACGTCTCTTCCAAGGTGCATTAAAATCGTAAATTTAAACCACTTTGAACTCCACAGCTCTTGCAAGGGGCATTGATATTGTCTTTTTATTCCACTACGACTTCCACAAATCTCCCAAGGTGCATTAAAAACATTTTGTTTAGCTACTGTAACGTCCATGTCTATTCCACGGTGCATTGATATTGTCTTTTTATACCACTGAATCCTCCACCACTCTTCCAAGGGGTATTGATAATTTATTTTTATTCCACTGCGACTTCCACCTCTCTTCTAAGGGGCATTGATATTGTCTTTTTAATCCACTGCGACCTCCACCACTCTTCCAAGAGGCATTAAAACGGTCTTGTTAAGCTACTGTGACCTCCACATCTTTTACAAGGGGCATTAAAACCATCTGGTTAAACCACTCTGAACTCCACAGCTCTTCCAAGGGGCATTGATATTGTCTTTTTTATTCCACTGTAACCTCCACCATTCTTCCAAGGGGTATTGATATTGTCTTTTTAATGCACTGCGATCTCCACCACTCTTCCAAGGGGCATTAAAACCATCTGGTTAAAACACTCTAAACTCCATAGCTCTTTCAAGAGGCATTGATATTGTCTTTTTATTCCACTGTAACGTCCACCACTTTTCCTATGGGAATTGATATTGTCTTTTTATTAATATTATTATTATTATTATTATTTATTATTATAGCGCCATTTATTCCATGGCGCTTTACATGTGATAGGGATATACATAACAAAAGCATTTACATAATCTTAACAAAACGAGTCAGCGACTGGTACAGGAGGAGCGAGGACCCTGCCCGCGAGGGCTCACATTCTAGAAGGGATGGGTGAGGATACATTAGGTGAGGGTAGAGCTGGTCGTGCGGCAGTGGTTACTGCAGATTGTAGGCTTGTCGGAAGAGGTGGGTCTTCAGGTTTCGTTTGAAGGTTTCCATGGACGGGAATAGTCTGATGTGTTGGGGTAAAGAGTTTCAGAGTAGGGGGGATGCACGGGAGAAATCTTGTATACGATTGTGGGAGGAGGAGATAAGAGGAGAGTAGAGAAGGAGATCTTGTGAGGATCGGAGGTTGCGTGCAGGTAAGTACTGGGAGACTAGGTCACAGATGTATGGGGAAGACATGTTGTGGATGGCTTTGTATGCCATGGTTAGAGTTTTGTACTGGATTCTCTGGGCAATGGGGAGCCAGTGAAGAGATTGACAGAGAGGAGAGGCCGGGGAATAGAGGGGGGACAGGTGAATTAGTAGAGCAGCAGAGTTTAGGATAGATTGGAGAGGCGCAAGAGTGTTGTAAGGGAGGCCACGGAGCAAGAGGTTGCAGTAGTCGAGGCGGGAAATGATGAGGGCATGCACTAGTGTCTTTGCAGAGTCTTTGCTGAGGAATGCACGGATCCGGGAGATGTTTATGAGTTGGAGTCGGCAGGAAGTGGAAACGGCTTGGATATGTGGCTTGAAGGAGAGATCATACTCCACGGTTACTCCAAGGCAGCGTGCTTGTGGGACTGGGGAGAGTGAACAGCCACTGGCGTTGATGGCTAGGTCAGATTGGGGATGTGAATGAGAGGGTGGAAAGATGATGAACTCTGTTTTATCCATGTTGAGTTTTAGAAATCTGTCAGAGAAGAAGGATGACATGGCGGACAGACATTGTGGGATTTTGGTTAGTAGGGAGGAGATATCGGGTCCAGAGAGGTAGATCTGTGTGTCGTCAGCATAGAGGTGATACTGAAAACCGTGAGACTCTATGAGCTGTCCCAGGCCAAAGGTGTAGATGGAGAAGAGCAGAGGTCCTAGAACTGAACCTTGGGGGACACCGACAGATAGGAGGCGAGATGAGGAGGTGGTGCGTGAGTGGGAGATGCTGAATGTCCTGTCTGTTAAATATGAGGAGATCCAAGATAGAGCCAAGTCCGTGATGCAAAGAGATGAGAGAATCTGGAGTAAAAGTTAATGGTCCACTGTGTCAAAGGCGGATGACAGGCTCAGAAGGAGGAGGATGGAGTAGTGTCGCTTGGATTTGGCATTTAGTAGGTCATTGGTGACTTTGGTCAGGGCAGTTTCAGTCGAGTGATGCGGTCGGAAGCCAGATTGCAGGCGGTCGAAGAGGGAGCAGGAGGAGAGGTGGGAGGACAGTTCAAAGTGGACATGTTGTTCTAGTAGTTTTGAGGCAAAGGGGAGGAGTGATATGGGGCGGTAGCTAGTCAGAGAGGAAGGGTGAAGGGAGGGCTTTTTGAGGATGGGTGTGATTGCGGCATGTTTGAAACATGAAGGGAAGACACCGGTTGTTAGTGACAGATTGACGAGGTGGGTTAGGGTTGGGATGAAGACTGTGGTAAGGTTAGTGATGATGTGGGATGGGATTGGGTCAAGTTCGCAGGTGGTGAGGTGTGATTTGGAGAATAAAGAGGAGACTTGACCTTCTGTAATGGTGGAGAAGTGGGGTTTGGAAGAGGAGGGTTGAATAGATATGAGGAGGGGTTGTGTGGACTTTAGGCAAAAGTTTTGTCTGATGGTGTCAATCTTCTGTTTGAAGAATGAGGCAAAGTAGTCGGCTGAGATGAGAGAAGAGGGAGGAGGTGCTGGGGGACGAAGGAGAGAGTTTAAAGTGTTAAATAGATGTTTAGGGTTGTGAGATACGGAGGATATGAGAGATGAGAAGTAGGTTTGTTTTGCTGTAGTGAGTGCGGACTTGAAATTAGTGAGGGATTGCTTGAATGCGATGAAGTGCTCGATGGAGTGAGACCTTTTCCATCTCCGCTCCGCAACCCTGGAGGCCCGGCACAGTTCTTTAGTAAGTTTAGTGTGCCAGGGTTGCCTGTTGAATGTGCGAGATGTGGTGTGTGTGAGAGGGGCGATCGCGTCTAGAGCTGCAGCTATTGTGGTGTTTTATGAAGCAGCAGCAACGTCTGCATCGTGTATGGAATTTATGTCTGTAAGAGGGAGGAGGGATTCAGAGAGTGAGTGTAAGTCAAGGTGTTTGAGATTTCTGCGAGGGTGTGCAAGTTTGTGGAGTGGGGATTGTTGCCCCGGGGAGGGGAGAGAAGAGAATGTAAGTAGGCTGTGATCAGAGAGAGGGAGAGGTGAGTTAGAGAGGTTAGATAGGGAACAGAGGCGGGTGAAGATGAGGTCCAGTGTGTGGCTATCTTTGTGGGTGGGTGTGGAAGACCATTGAGTGAGTCCGAAGGAGGAAGTGAGAGATAGGAACTTAGAGACAGACGAGTGGGAAGTGTTAATGGGGATGTTGAAGTCACCCATTATGATAGTGGGGATGTCAGTGGAGAGGAAGTTGAGCAGCCAGGTGGTGAAGTGGACTAAGAAGGTGGTGGCTTGCCCTGGGGGTCGGTAAACGACTGCCAGTTGGAGGTTGGAGGGGGAATAGATGCGCACTCAGTGCACCTCAAAAGAGGGGAGTGTAACAGAGGGTGGCAGTGGGATTTGGGTGAAAGCGCAGTGTTCTGATAGGAGAAAACCTACGCCTCCGCCATGTTTGCCTTTGGGGCGGGGGGTGTGGGAAAGGTGGAATCCGCCATATGAAAGTGCAGCTGGGGAGGCTGTGTCAGAGGGGGTGAGCCAGGTTTCAGTGATGGCGAGGAAGGAAAGTTTGTTTGTAATGAAAAGATCGTGGATGAAGGAAAGTTTGTTGCAGACAGAGCGAGCGTTCCTTAGAGCTCCTGTTAGAGCAACTAAGGGAGTGGGGAATGGTTGGATGGGTATGAGCTTAGAAAGGTTGCGACAGTTTGTGGAAGGTCGTGGATAGGAGGAAGAAGTAACTGTGGGGATATGGTGTGGAGGACCAGGATTTGGAGTGATATCTCCAGCAGTGAGGAGGAGCAGAGAAAGTGTTAGCAGGTGGGAGCAAGAGAGAGCATGAGGTGGCTGTCTGTGTTTGGAGATCCAGAATTGAATGTTTAGGAATAATTTGGAGGAGGAGGTGAGATGAATGGGGAGGATGGAGGGAGAGATGAAGAGTTTCTTACTAGGTGTAGGTTTTGAGGGGTTACTAGAGAGTGGAGGACTATAGAGGAAAAAGTGAGAGCTAACAGAAACATAGTTAAAAGAGAGTAAGTGGTCAAAGTGTTGGTTACCTGACTCCTGCCCTGACTAACTGCCTCTGAAATAACTGCCACTTATCTCCGAAGCCACTTTGCACAAAAAGACAAGTGCACACCCCAGCACAAGTGCACCCCTTACAGAGCTTCTAAATATATAGGGCACATTAAACTATCAGATGAAGGGCATTGTGGGAGCTGCATATGCCTAAATTAGCAGCTGGTCGTCTCACCAGGAGATGGCTGGGTGATCAAACACAGAGCTAGGACTCTAGTCTCTGCAGTTTAGCACCTCTAAAAATCAGATAAGATCTATAGTGGGGAAGGGACAGACATATGTGGGTATTGAATGGAGTGGGACACATAAAGCAGAGAAGTTATGCAAAGCATGTACCAGTGAGGTGAATCAGCAAAGCAGAGCATTAGATTACAGCAGACACAGCAAGCAGAGAAGTTATGCAGAGCATGAACCAGTGAGGTGAATCAGCAAAGCAGAGCATTAGATTACAGCAGACACAGCAAGCAGAGAAGTTATGCAGAGCATGAACCAGTGAGGATATTCCACTGCGACCTCCACCACTCTTCCAAGGGGCATTGATATTGTCTTTTTATTCCACTGCGACCTCCGCCACTCTTCTAAAGGGCATTGATATTGTCTTTTATTCCACTGCGACCTCCACCACTCTGCCAAGGGGCATTAAAACCGTCTTGTTAAGCTACTGTGATGGCCACGTCTCTTCCACGGGGCATTGATATTGTCTTTTTATTCCACTGTAACCTCCACCACTCTTCCAAGAGGCAATGATATTGTCTTTTTATTCCACTGTAACCTTCCCCACTCTTCGAGGGGCATTGATATCGTCTTTTTATTCGACTGCGACCTCCACCACTCTTCCAAGGCTCATTGATATTGTCTTTTTAATCCACTGCGACCTCCACCACTCTTCCAAGGGGCATTAAAACCGTCTTGTTAAGCTACTGTGACCTCCACATCTCTTCCAAGGGGCACTAAAACCTTTTGGTTAAACCACTCTGTACTCCACAGCTCTTCCAAGGGGCATTGATATTGTCTTTTTATTTCACTGTAATTCCACCACTCTTTTAAGGGGTATTGATATTGTATTTTTATTCCACTGTGACCTCCACCACTCTTCCAAGGGGCATTAAAACCGTCTGGTTAAACCGCTCTGAGCTCCACAGCTCTTCCAAGGGGCATTGACATTGTCTTTTTATTCCATTGTAACCTTCTGCACTCTTCCAAGTGCATTGATATTGTCTTTTTATTCCACTGTAACCTCCACCACTCTTCCAAGAGGCATTGATATTGTCTTTTTAATCCACTGCGACCTCCATCACTCTTCCAAGAAGCATTGAAACCGTCTTCTTAAGCTACTGTGACCTCCATGTCTATTCCACGGTGCATTAAAACTTTCTGGTTAATCCACTGTAAACTCCACAGCTCTTCCAAGGGGCATTGATATTGTCTTTTTATTTTACTGCGACCTCCACCACTCTTCCAAGGGGCATTGATATTGTCTTTTTATTTAATTGGAACCTCCACCACTCTTCCAAGGGGCATTGATATTGTCTTTTTATTCCACTGTAACCTCCACCATTCTTCCAAGGGACATTGATATTGTCTTTTTATTCCACTGTAAACTCCACCACTCTTCCAAGGGGCATTGATATTGTCTTTTTATTCCACTGTATCCTCCACCACTCTTCCAAGGGGCATTGATATTGTCTTTTTATTCCACTGCGACCTCTAAAACTCCTCCAAGGGGCTTTAAAACAGTCTTGATAAGCTTCTGTGACCTCCACGTCTCTTCCAAGGGGCATTAAACCGCATGGTTAAACCACTCTCAACTCCACAGCTCTTCCAAGAGGCATTGATATTGTCTTTTTATTCAACTGTAACCTCCACCACTCTTCCAAGGGGATTTGATAGTCTTTTTAATCCACTGCGACCCCCACCACTCTTCCAAGGGGCATTAAAACCATCTTGTTAAGCCGCTGTGACCTCCACGTCCCTTCCACGGGTCATTGATATTGTCTTTTTTTTCCACTGCGACCTCCACCACTCTTCCAAGGGGATTTGATAGTCTTTTGATTCCACTGCGACCTCCAGCACTCTTCCAATTGGCATTAAAACCGTATTGTTAAGCTACTGTGACCTCCACGTCCCTTCCACGGGGCATTGATATTGTCTTTTTATTCTGCTCCAACCTCCACCACTCTTCCAAGGGCATTGATATTGTCTTTTTAATCCACTGCGACCTCCACCACTCTTCCAAGAGGCATTAAAACAGTCTTGATAAGCTACTGTGACCTCCACGTCTCTTCCAAGGGGCATTGATATTCTATTTTTATTCCACTGCGACCTTCACCCCTCTTCCAAGGAACATTGATATTGTCTTTTTTTTCCACTGTAACCTCCACCACTCTTCCAAGGGGCATTGATTTTGTCTTTTTAATCCACTGTGACCTCCATCACTCTTCCAAGAAGCATTAAAACGATCTTGTTTAGCTACTGTGACCTCCACATCTATTCAACGGTGCCTTAAAACCTTCTGGTTAAACCTCTGTGAACTCCACATCTCTTCCAAGTGGAATTGATATTGTCTTTTTATTCCACTGCGACCTCCACCACTCTTCTAAAGGGCATTGATATTGTCTTTTTAATCCACTGCGACCTCCACCACTCTTCCAAGGGGCATTAAAACAGTCTTGATAAGCTACTGTGACCTCCACGTCTCTTCCAAGGGGCATTAAAATCGTCTGGTTAAACCACTCTGAACTCCACAGCTCTTCCAAGAGGCATTGACATTTTCTTTTTATTCGACTGCAACCTCCATCACTCTTCGAAGGGGCATTAAAACCGTCTTCTTAAGATTATGTGACCTCCACGTCTCTTCCAAGGGGCATTAAAACCGTCAATTTAAGCCACTCTGAACTCCACAGCTCTTGAAAGAGGCATTGATATTGTCTTTTTATTCCACTGTCACCTCCACCACTCTTCCAAGGGGCTTTGATTTTGTCTTTTTAATCCACTGCGACCTCTATCAGTCTTCCAAGAAGCATTAAAACCATCTTGTTTAGCTACTCTGACCTCCACGTCTATTCCACGGCGCCTTAAAACCTTCTGGTTAAACCACTGTGTACTCCACAGCTCTTCCAAGGGGCATTGATAATGTCTTTTTATTCCACTGTAACCTCCAACACTCTTCCAAGGGGCATTGATTATGTCCTTTTATTTTACTGCGACCTCCACCAGTCTTCCAAGGGGCATTAATATTGTTTTTTTACTCCACTGCGACCTCCGCCACTCTTCCAAGGGTCATTGATATTGTCTTTTTATTCCACTGTAACCTCCACCACTTTTCCAAGGGGCATTGATATTGTCTTTTTATTCCACAGCGACCTCCACCTCTCTTCCAAGGGGCATTAAAACCATCTTGTTAAGCTACTGTGACCTCCAAGTCTCTTCCACGAGGCACTGATAATGTCTTTTTATTCCACTGCGACCTACACATCTCTTCCAAGGGGAATTGATATTGTCTTTTTATTCCACTGCGACCTCCACCACTTTTCTAAGGGGCATTGATATTGTCTTTTTAATCCACTGCGACCTCCACCACTCTTCCAAGGGGCATTAAAACAGTCTTGATAAGCTACTGTGATCTCCAAGTCTCTTCCAAGGGGCAATAAACCGTCTGGTTCAACCACTCTGTACTCCACAGCTCTTCCAAGAGGCATTGACATTTTCTTTTTATTCGACTGTAACCTCCATCACTCTTCCAAAGGGATTAAAACCGTCTTCTTAAGATACTGTGACCTCCAAGTCTCTTCCAAGCAGCATTAAAACCGTCAATTTAAACCACTCTGAACTCCACAGGTCTTGCAAGAGGCATTGATATTGTCTTTTTATTCCACTGTAACCTCCACCACTCTTCCATTGGCCATTGATTTTGTCTTTTTAATCCACTGCGACCTCCATCACTCTTCCAAGAAGCATTAAAACCATCTTGTTTAGCTACTGTGACCTCCACGTCTATTCCACGGCGCCTTAAAACCTTCTGGTTAAACCACTGTGTACTCCACAGCTCTTCCAAGGGGCATTGATAATGTCTTTTTATTCCACTGTAACCTCCAACACTCTTCCAAGGGGCATTGATTATGTCTATTTATTTTACTGCGACCTCCACCACTCTTCCAAGGGGCATTAATATTGTCTTTTTATTCCACTGCGACCTCCACCACTCTTCCAAGGATCATTGATATTGTCTTTTTATTCCACTGTAACCTCCACCACTCTTCCAAGGGGCATTGATATTGTCTTTTTATTCCACAGCGACCTCCTCCTCTCTTCCAAGGGGCATTAAAACCATCTTGTTAAGCTACTGTGACCACCAAGTCTCTTCCACGAGGCACTGATATTGTCTTTTTATTCCACTGCGACCTACACATCTCTTCCAAGGTGAATTGATATTGTCTTTTTATTCCACTGCGACCTCCACCACTTTTCTAAGGGTCATTGATATTGTCTTTTTAATCCACTGCGACCTCCACCACTCTTCCAAGGGGCATTAAAACAGTTTTGATAAGCTATTGTGACCTCCACGTCTCTTCCAAGGGGCATTAAACCGTCTGGTTCAACCACTCTGTACTCCACAGCTCTTCCAAGAGGCATTGATATTGTCTTTTTATTCGACTGTAACCTCCACCACTCTTCCAAGGGGCATTGATATTGTCTTTTTATTTAATTGGAACCTCCACCACTCTTCCAAGGGGCATTGATATTGTCTTTTTATTCCACTGTAACCTCCACCATTCTTCCAAGGGACATTGATATTGTCTTTTTATTCCACTGTAAACTCCACCACTCTTCCAAGGGGCATTGATATTGTCTTTTTATTCCACTGTATCCTCCACCACTCTTCCAAGGGGCATTGATATTGTCTTTTTATTCCACTGCGACCTCTAAAACTCCTCCAAGGGGCTTTAAAACAGTCTTGATAAGCTTCTGTGACCTCCACGTCTCTTCCAAGGGGCATTAAAACCGCATGGTTAAACCACTCTCAACTCCACAACTCTTCCAAGAGGCATTGATATTGTCTTTTTATTCAACTGTAACCTCCACCACTCTTCCAAGGGGATTTGATAGTCTTTTTAATCCACTGCGACCCCCACCACTCTTCCAAGGGGCATTAAAACCATCTTGTTAAGCCGCTGTGACCTCCACGTCCCTTCCACGGGTCATTGATATTGTCTTTTTTTTCCACTGCGACATCCACCACTCTTCCAAGGGGATTTGATAGTCTTTTGATTCCACTGCGACCTCCAGCACTCTTCCAATTGGCATTAAAACCGTATTGTTAAGCTACTGTGACCTCCACGTCCCTTCCACGGGGCATTGATATTGTCTTTTTATTCTGCTCCAACCTCCACCACTCTTCCAAGGGCATTGATATTGTCTTTTTAATCCACTGCGACCTCCACCACTCTTCCAAGAGGCATTAAAACAGTCTTGATAAGCTACTGTGACCTCCACGTCTCTTCCAAGGGGCATTGATATTCTATTTTTATTCCACTGCGACCTTCACCCCTCTTCCAAGGAACATTGATATTGTCTTTTTTTTCCACTGTAACCTCCACCACTCTTCCAAGGGGCATTGATTTTGTCTTTTTAATCCACTGTGACCTCCATCACTCTTCCAAGAAGCATTAAAGCGATCTTGTTTAGCTACTGTGACCTCCACATCTATTCAACGGTGCCTTAAAACCTTCTGGTTAAACCTCTGTGAACTCCACATCTCTTCCAAGTGGAATTGATATTGTCTTTTTATTCCACGGCGACCTCCACCACTCTTCTAAAGGGCATTGATATTGTCTTTTTAATCCACTGCGACCTCCACCACTCTTCCAAGGGGCATTAAAACAGTCTTGATAAGCTACTGTGACCTCCACGTCTCTTCCAAGGGGCATTAAAATCGTCTGGTTAAACCACTCTGAACTCCACAGCTCTTCCAAGAGGCATTGACATTTTCTTTTTATTCGACTGCAACCTCCATCACTCTTCGAAGGGGCATTAAAACCGTCTTCTTAAGATTATGTGACCTCCACGTCTCTTCCAAGGGGCATTAAAACCGTCAATTTAAGCCACTCTGAACTCCACAGCTCTTGAAAGAGGCATTGATATTGTCTTTTTATTTCACTGTCACCTCCACCACTCTTCCAAGGGGCTTTGATTTTGTCTTTTTAATCCACTGCGACCTCCATCAGTCTTCCAAGAAGCATTAAAACCATCTTGTTTAGCTACTCTGACCTCCACGTCTATTCCACGGCACCTTAAAACCTTCTGGTTAAACCACTGTGTACTCCACAGCTCTTCCAAGGGGCATTGATAATGTCTTTTTATTCCACTGTAACCTCCAACACTCTTCCAAGGGGCATTGATTATGTCCTTTTATTTTACTGCGACCTCCACCAGTCTTCCAAGGGGCATTAATATTGTTTTTTTACTCCACTGCGACCTCCGCCACTCTTCCAAGGGTCATTGATATTGTCTTTTTATTCCACTGTAACCTCCACCACTTTTCCAAGAGGCATTGATATTGTCTTTTTATTCCACAGCGACCTCCACCTCTCTTCCAAGGGGCATTAAAACCATCTTGTTAAGCTACTGTGACCTCCAAGTCTCTTCCACGAGGCACTGATATTGTCTTTTTATTCCACTGCGACCTACACATCTCTTCCAAGGGGAATTGATATTGTCTTTTTATTCCACTGCGACCTCCACCACTTTTCTAAGGGGCATTGATATTGTCTTTTTAATCCACTGCGACCTCCACCACTCTTCCAAGGGGCATTAAAACAGTCTTGATAAGCTACTGTGATCTCCAAGTCTCTTCCAAGGGGCAATAAACCGTCTGGTTCAACCACTCTGTACTCCACAGCTCTTCCAAGAGGCATTGACATTTTCTTTTTATTCGACTGTAACCTCCATCACTCTTCCAAAGGGATTAAAACCGTCTTCTTAAGATACTGTGACCTCCAAGTCTCTTCCAAGCAGCATTAAAACCGTCAATTTAAACCACTCTGAACTCCACAGGTCTTGCAAGAGGCATTGATATTGTCTTTTTATTCCACTGTAACCTCCACCACTCTTCCATTGGCCATTGATTTTGTCTTTTTAATCCACTGCGATCTCCATCACTCTTCCAAGAAGCATTAAAACCATCTTGTTTAGCTACTGTGACCTCCACGTCTATTCCACGGCGCCTTAAAACCTTCTGGTTAAACCACTGTGTACTCCACAGCTCTTCCAAGGGGCATTGATAATGTCTTTTTATTCCACTGTAACCTCCAACACTCTTCCAAGGGGCATTGATTATGTCTATTTATTTTACTGCGACCTCCACCACTCTTCCAAGGGGCATTAATATTGTCTTTTTATTCCACTGCGACCTCCACCACTCTTCCAAGGATCATTGATATTGTCTTTTTATTCCACTGTAACCTCCACCACTCTTCCAAGGGGCATTGATATTGTCTTTTTATTCCACAGCGACCTCCTCCTCTCTTCAGAGGGGCATTAAAACCATCTTGTTAAGCTACTGTGACCACCAAGTCTCTTCCACGAGGCACTGATATTGTCTTTTTATTCCACTGCGACCTACACATCTCTTCCAAGGTGAATTGATATTGTCTTTTTATTCCACTGCGACCTTCACCACTTTTCTAAGGGTCATTGATATTGTCTTTTTAATCCACTGCGACCTCCACCACTCTTCCAAGGGGCATTAAAACAGTTTTGATAAGCTATTGTGACCTCCACGTCTCTTCCAAGGGGCATTAAACCGTCTGGTTCAACCACTCTGTACTCCACAGCTCTTCCAAGAGGCATTGATATTGTCTTTTTATTCGACTGTAACCTCCACCACTCTTCCAAGGGGCATTGATATTGTCTCTGTTTTCCACTGCGACCTCCACCACTCTTTCAAGGGGCTTTGATATTGTCTTTTTTATCCACTGCGACCTCCATCACTCTTCCAATGGGCATTAAAACCGTCTTGTTATGCTACTGTGACCTCCACGTCCCTTCCACAGGTCATTGATATTGCCTTTCTATTCCATTGCGACCTCCACCACTCTTCCAAGGGGCATTAAAACCGTCTTATTAAGCTACTGTGACCTCCAAGTCTCTTCCAAGGGGAATTAAAACAGTCTGGTTAAACCGCTCTGAGCTCCACTGCTCTTCCAAGGGGCATTGACAATGTCTTTTTACTCCATTGTAACCTTCTGCACTCTTCCAAGTGCATTGATATTGTCTTTTTATTCCTCTGCAACGTCCACAACTCTTCCAAGGGGCATTAAAACCATCTTGTTAATCTACTGTGACCTCCAACTTTCTTACACAGGGCATTGATATTGTCTTTTATTCCACTGTAACCTCCACCACTCTTCCAAGGGGCATTGATATTGTCTTTTTATTCCACTGTAACCTCCACCAATCTTCCAAGGGGCATTGATATTGTCTTTTAATTCCACTGCGACCTCCACCAATCTTCTAAGGGGCATTGATATTGTCTTTTAAATCCACAACGATCTACACCACTCTTCCAAGGGGCATTAAAACAGTCTTGTTAAGCTACTGTGACCTCCTCGTCTCTTCCAAGGGGCATTAAAAGCGTCTGGTTAAACACTCTGAACTCCACAGCTCTTACAAGAGGCATTGATATTGTCTTTTCATTCGACTGTAACATCCACCACTCTTCCAAGCGGCATTGATATTGTCTTTTTATTCCACTGTAACCTCCACCACTCTTCCAAGGGGCATTGATTTTGTCTTTTTAATCCACTGCAACCTCCATCTCTCTTCCAAGAAGCATTAAAACCGTCTTATTTAGCTACTGTGACCTCCACGTCTATTCCACGGTGCCTTAAAATCTTCTGGTTAAACCACTGTGAACTCCACAGCTCTTCCAAAGGGCATTGATATTGTCTTTTTATTCCACTGTAACCTCCACCACTCTTCCAAGAGGCATTGATATTGTATTTTTGTTTTACTGCGACCTCCACCACTCTTCCAAGGGGCATTAATATTGTCTTTTTATTCCACTGCGACCTCCACCACTCTTCCAAGGGTCATTGATATTGTCTTTTTATTCCACTGTAACCTCCACCAATTTTCCAAGGGGCATTGATATTGTCTTTTTATTCCACTGTAACCTCCACCACTCTTCCAAGGGGCATTAAAACCATCTTGTTAAGCTACTGTGACCTCCACGTCTCTTCCAAGGGGCATTAAAACCGTCAATTTAAACAACTCTGAACTCCACAGCTCTTGCAAGAGGCATTGATATTGACTTTTTATTCCACTGTAACCTCCACCACTCTTCCAAGGGGCATTGATTTTGTCTTTTTAATCCACTGCTACCTCCATCACTCTTCCAAGAAGCATTAAAACCATTTTATTTAGCTACTGCGACCTCCACGTCTCTTCCAAGGGGCATTAAAACAGTCTGGTTAAACACTCTGAACTCCACAGCTCTTACAAGAGGCATTGATATTGTCATTTTATTCGACTGTAACATCCACCACTCTTCCAAGCGGCATTGATATTGTCTTTTTATTCAACTTCGACCTCCACCACTCTTCCAAGGGGCATTGATATTGTCTATTTAATCAACTGCGACCTCCACCTCTCTTCCAAGGGGCATTAAAACCGTCTTGAGAAGCTACTGTGACCTCCACGTCCCTTCCACGGGGCATTGATATTGTCTTTTTATTCCACTGCGACCTTCACCACTCTTCCAAGGGGCATTGATATTGTCTTTTTAATCCACTGCGACCTCCACCACTCTACAAAGGGGCATTGATATTGTCTTTTTAACCCACTGTGACCTCCACGTCTCTTCAAAGTGGCATTAAAACCGTCAATTTAAACCACTCTGAACTCCACAGCTCTTCCAAGTAGCACTGGTATTGTCTTTTTATTCCACTCTAACCCCCACCCCTCTTCCAATGGGCATTGACATTGTCTATTTATTCCACTGCGAACTCCACCACTCTTCCAAGGGGCATTAAAACCATCTTGTTAAGCTACAGTGACCTCCACAACTCTTCCATGGGTCATTGATATTGTCTTTTTATTACACTCTAACCTCCACCACTCTTCCAAGGGACATTGATTTTGTCTTTTTATTCCTCTGCTACTTCTACCACTCTTCCAATGGGCATTGATATTGTCTTTTTAATCCACTGCAACCTCCACCACTCTTCCAAGGGGCATTAAAGCAGTCTAGTTAAGCTACTGTCACGTCCATGTCTATTCCACGGGGCATTGATATTGTCTTTTTATTCCTCTGTAACCTCCACCACTCTTCCAAGTGGCATTGACATTGTCTTTTTATTCCACTGCGACTTGCAGCTCTCTTCTAAGGGGCATTGATTTTGTCTTTTTAATCCACTTCGACCTCCACCACTCTTCCGAGGGGCATTAAACCAGTCTTGTTAAGCTACTGTGACCTCCACGTCTCTTCCAAGGGGCATTAAAACCGTCTGGTTAAACTGCTCTGAACTTCACAGCTCTTCCAAGGGGCATTGATATTGTCTTTTTCTTCCACTGTAACCTCCACCTCTCTTCCAAGGGGCATTGATTTTGTCTTTTTATTCCACTGCGACCTCCTCCACTCTTCCAGTGGGCATTGTTATTGTCTTTTTAATCCGCTGCAACCTCCACCACTCTTCCAAGGGGCATTAAAACCATCTTGTTAAGCTACTGTGACCTCCACGTCCCTTCCACGGGGCATTGATATTGTCTTTTTATTCCACTGCGACCTCCACCACTCTTCCAAGGGGCATTGATATTGTCTTTTTAATCCACTGCGAGCTCCAACACTCTTACCAGGGGCATAAAAACCGTCTTGTTATGCTACTGTGACGTCAACTTCTCTTCCAAGGGGCATTAAATCCATCTGGTTAAACCACTCTGAACTCCACAGCTCTTCCAAGGGGCATTTGCATTGTCTTTTTTTTCCACTCTAACCTCCACCAATCTTCCAAGGGGCATTGATATTGTTTTTTTTATTCCACTGCGACCTCCACCACTCTTCCAAGGGGCATTAAAACCATCTTGTTAAGTTACTGTGACCTCCACGTCTCTTCCAAGGAGCATTAAAACCGTTTGGTTTTACCACTCTGAACTCCACAGCTCTTCCAAGGGGCAATATTATTGTCTTTTTATTCCACTGTAACCTCCACCATTCTTCCAAGGGGCATTGATATTGTCTTTTTATTCCACTGCAACCTCCACCAGTCTTCCAAGGGGCATTCATATTGTCTTTTTAATCCACTGCGACCTCCACCACTCTTCCAAGAGGCATTAAAACCATCTTGTTAAGCTACTGTGACCTCCACGTCTCTTCCACTTGGCATTGATATTGTCTTTTTATTATACTGTAACCTCCACCACTGTTCCAAGGGGCATTGATATTGTCTTTTTATTCCACTGTAACCTCAATCACTCTTCCAAGGGGCATTGATATTGTCTTTTCATTCAATTGTATCCCCCACCACTCTTCCAAGGGGCATTGATATTGTCTTTTTATTCCACTGCGACCACCACCACTCTTCCAAGGGGCATTCATATTGTCTTTTTAATCCATTGCGACCTCCACCACTCTTCCAAGGGGCATTAAAACAGTATTGTTAAGCTACTGTCACCTCCACGTCCCTTCCAAGGGGCATTAAAACCGTCAATTTAAACCACTCTGAACTCCACAGCTCTTGCAAGGGGCATTGATATTGTCTTTTTATTCCAATGTAACCTCCAGCACTCTTCCAAGGGGCATTGATATTGTCTTTTTATTACACTCCAACTTCCAACCCTCTTCCAAGGGGCATTAAAACCGTCTTGTTAAGCTTTTGTGACCTCCACGTCTCTTTCACGGGGCATTGATATTGTCTTTTCATTCCACTACGACTTCCACCACTCTCCCAAGGTGCATTAAAAACATCTTGTTTAGCTACTGTAACGTCCATGTCTATTCCACTGGGCATTGATATTGTCTTTTTATTCCACTGTATCCTCCACCACTCTTCCAAGGGGTATTGATATTGTCTTTTTATTCCACTGCGACTTCCACCTCTCTTCTAAGGGGCATTTATATTGTCTTTTTAATCCACTGCGACCTTCACCACTCTTCCAAGAGGCATTAAAATAGTCTTGTTAAGCTACTGTGACCTCCACATCTCTTCCAAGGGGCATTAAAACCATCTGGTTAAACCACTCTGAACTCCACAGCTCTTCCAAGGGGCATTGATATTGTCTTTTTTATTCCACTGTAACCTCCACCATTCTTCCAAGGGGTATTGATATTGTCTTTTTAATGCACTGCGACCTCCACCACTCTTCCAAGGGGAATTAAAACCATGTGGTTAAACCACTCTGAACTCCATAGCTCTTTCAAGAGGCGTTGATATTGTCTTTTTATTTCAATGTAACCTCCACCATTCTTTCAAGGGGGATTGATATTGTCTTTTTATTCCAATGCGACCGCCACCACTCTTCCAAGGGGCATTAAAACTGTCTTGTTAAGCTACTGTGACCTCCATCAGTCTTCCAAGGGGCATTCATATTGTCTTTTTAATCCACTGCGACCTCCACCACTCTTCCAAGAGGCATTAAAACCATCTTGTTAAGCTACTGTGACCTCCACGTCTCTTCCACTTGGCATTGATATTGTCTTTTTATTATACTGTAACCTCCACCACTGTTCCAAGGGGCATTGATATTGTCTTTTTATTCCACTGTAACCTCAATCACTCTTCCAAGGGGCATTGATATTGTCTTTTCATTCAATTGTATCCCCCACCACTCTTCCAAGGGGCATTGATATTGTCTTTTTATTCCACTGCGACCACCACCACTCTTCCAAGGGGCATTCATATTGTCTTTTTAATCCATTGCGACCTCCACCACTCTTCCAAGGGGCATTAAAACAGTATTGTTAAGCTACTGTCACCTCCACGTCCCTTCCAAGGGGCATTAAAACCGTCAATTTAAACCACTCTGAACTCCACAGCTCTTGCAAGGGGCATTGATATTGTCTTTTTATTCCAATGTAACCTCCAGCACTCTTCCAAGGGGCATTGATATTGTCTTTTTATTACACTCCAACTTCCAACCCTCTTCCAAGGGGCATTAAAACCGTCTTGTTAAGCTTTTGTGACCTCCACGTCTCTTTCACGGGGCATTGATATTGTCTTTTCATTCCACTACGACTTCCACCACTCTCCCAAGGTGCATTAAAAACATCTTGTTTAGCTACTGTAACGTCCATGTCTATTCCACTGGGCATTGATATTGTCTTTTTATTCCACTGTATCCTCCACCACTCTTCCAAGGGGTATTGATATTGTCTTTTTATTCCACTGCGACTTCCACCTCTCTTCTAAGGGGCATTTATATTGTCTTTTTAATCCACTGCGACCTTCACCACTCTTCCAAGAGGCATTAAAATAGTCTTGTTAAGCTACTGTGACCTCCACATCTCTTCCAAGGGGCATTAAAACCATCTGGTTAAACCACTCTGAACTCCACAGCTCTTCCAAGGGGCATTGATATTGTCTTTTTTATTCCACTGTAACCTCCACCATTCTTCCAAGGGGTATTGATATTGTCTTTTTAATGCACTGCGACCTCCACCACTCTTCCAAGGGGAATTAAAACCATGTGGTTAAACCACTCTGAACTCCATAGCTCTTTCAAGAGGCGTTGATATTGTCTTTTTATTTCAATGTAACCTCCACCATTCTTTCAAGGGGGATTGATATTGTCTTTTTATTCCAATGCGACCGCCACCACTCTTCCAAGGGGCATTAAAACTGTCTTGTTAAGCTACTGTGACCTCCACCAGTCTTCCAAGGGGCATTCATATTGTCTTTTTAATCCACTGCGACCTCCACCACTCTTCCAAGAGGCATTAAAACCATCTTGTTAAGCTACTGTGACCTCCACGTCTCTTCCACTTGGCATTGATATTGTCTTTTTATTATACTGTAACCTCCACCACTGTTCCAAGGGGCATTGATATTGTCTTTTTATTCCACTGTAACCTCAATCACTCTTCCAAGGGGCATTGATATTGTCTTTTCATTCAATTGTATCCCCCACCACTCTTCCAAGGGGCATTGATATTGTCTTTTTATTCCACTGCGACCACCACCACTCTTCCAAGGGGCATTCATATTGTCTTTTTAATCCATTGCGACCTCCACCACTCTTCCAAGGGGCATTAAAACAGTATTGTTAAGCTACTGTCACCTCCACGTCCCTTCCAAGGGGCATTAAAACCGTCAATTTAAACCACTCTGAACTCCACAGCTCTTGCAAGGGGCATTGATATTGTCTTTTTATTCCAATGTAACCTCCAGCACTCTTCCAAGGGGCATTGATATTGTCTTTTTATTACACTCCAACTTCCAACCCTCTTCCAAGGGGCATTAAAACCGTCTTGTTAAGCTTTTGTGACCTCCACGTCTCTTTCACGGGGCATTGATATTGTCTTTTCATTCCACTACGACTTCCACCACTCTCCCAAGGTGCATTAAAAACATCTTGTTTAGCTACTGTAACGTCCATGTCTATTCCACTGGGCATTGATATTGTCTTTTTATTCCACTGTATCCTCCACCACTCTTCCAAGGGGTATTGATATTGTCTTTTTATTCCACTGCGACTTCCACCTCTCTTCTAAGGGGCATTTATATTGTCTTTTTAATCCACTGCGACCTTCACCACTCTTCCAAGAGGCATTAAAATAGTCTTGTTAAGCTACTGTGACCTCCACATCTCTTCCAAGGGGCATTAAAACCATCTGGTTAAACCACTCTGAACTCCACAGCTCTTCCAAGGGGCATTGATATTGTCTTTTTTATTCCACTGTAACCTCCACCATTCTTCCAAGGGGTATTGATATTGTCTTTTTAATGCACTGCGACCTCCACCACTCTTCCAAGGGGAATTAAAACCATGTGGTTAAACCACTCTGAACTCCATAGCTCTTTCAAGAGGCGTTGATATTGTCTTTTTATTTCAATGTAACCTCCACCATTCTTTCAAGGGGGATTGATATTGTCTTTTTATTCCAATGCGACCGCCACCACTCTTCCAAGGGGCATTAAAACTGTCTTGTTAAGCTACTGTGACCTCCACGTGTCTTCCACGGGTAATTGATATTGTCTTTTTAATCCACTGCGACCTCCACCACTCTTCCAAGAGGCATTAAAACCATCTTGTTAAGCTACTGTGACCTCCACGTCTCTTCCACTTGGCATTGATATTGTCTTTTTATTATACTGTAACCTCCACCACTGTTCCAAGGGGCATTGATATTGTCTTTTTATTCCACTGTAACCTCAATCACTCTTCCAAGGGGCATTGATATTGTCTTTTCATTCAATTGTATCCCCCACCACTCTTCCAAGGGGCATTGATATTGTCTTTTTATTCCACTGCGACCACCACCACTCTTCCAAGGGGCATTCATATTGTCTTTTTAATCCATTGCGACCTCCACCACTCTTCCAAGGGGCATTAAAACAGTATTGTTAAGCTACTGTCACCTCCACGTCCCTTCCAAGGGGCATTAAAACCGTCAATTTAAACCACTCTGAACTCCACAGCTCTTGCAAGGGGCATTGATATTGTCTTTTTATTCCAATGTAACCTCCAGCACTCTTCCAAGGGGCATTGATATTGTCTTTTTATTACACTCCAACTTCCAACCCTCTTCCAAGGGGCATTAAAACCGTCTTGTTAAGCTTTTGTGACCTCCACGTCTCTTTCACGGGGCATTGATATTGTCTTTTCATTCCACTACGACTTCCACCACTCTCCCAAGGTGCATTAAAAACATCTTGTTTAGCTACTGTAACGTCCATGTCTATTCCACTGGGCATTGATATTGTCTTTTTATTCCACTGTATCCTCCACCACTCTTCCAAGGGGTATTGATATTGTCTTTTTATTCCACTGCGACTTCCACCTCTCTTCTAAGGGGCATTTATATTGTCTTTTTAATCCACTGCGACCTTCACCACTCTTCCAAGAGGCATTAAAATAGTCTTGTTAAGCTACTGTGACCTCCACATCTCTTCCAAGGGGCATTAAAACCATCTGGTTAAACCACTCTGAACTCCACAGCTCTTCCAAGGGGCATTGATATTGTCTTTTTTATTCCACTGTAACCTCCACCATTCTTCCAAGGGGTATTGATATTGTCTTTTTAATGCACTGCGACCTCCACCACTCTTCCAAGGGGAATTAAAACCATGTGGTTAAACCACTCTGAACTCCATAGCTCTTTCAAGAGGCGTTGATATTGTCTTTTTATTTCAATGTAACCTCCACCATTCTTTCAAGGGGGATTGATATTGTCTTTTTATTCCAATGCGACCGCCACCACTCTTCCAAGGGGCATTAAAACTGTCTTGTTAAGCTACTGTGACCTCCACGTGTCTTCCACGGGTAATTGATATTGTCTTTTTAATCCACTGTGACCTCCACACCTTTTCCAAGGGGCATTAAAAACGTCTTTTTAAGCTACTGTGACCTCCACATCACTTCCAATGGGCATTAAAACCGTCTGGTTAAACAACTCTGAACTCCACAGCTCTTCCAAGGGGCATTGGTATTGTCTTTTTATTCCACTCTAACCTCCACCACTCTTCCAAAGGGCAATGACAGTGTTTTTTTATTCCACTGCGACCTCCACCACTCTTGCAAAGGGCATTCATATTGTCTTTTTAATACACTGCGACCTCCACCACTCTTCCAAAGGGCATTAAAACCATCTTGTTAAGCCACTGTGACCTCCAGGTCTCTTCCTCCGTGCACTGATATTGTCTTTTTATTCCACTGCGACCTCCACCACTCTTCCTCATGGCATTCATATTGTCTTTTTAATCCATTGCAACCTCCACCACTCTTCCATGTGGCATTAAAACCGTCTTGTTAAGCTACTGTGACCTCCACGTCTCTTCCAAGAGGCATTAAAACCGTATGGTTAAACCAATCTGAACTCCACAGATCTTCCAAGGGGCATTGATATTGTCTTTTTATTCCACTGTACCCTCCACCACTCTTCCAAGGGGCATTGATATTGTCTTTTTATTCCACTGCGACCTCCACCACTTTTCCAAGGGGCATTAGAACCGTTTGGTTAAACAACTCTGAACTCCACAGCTCTTCCAAGGGGCATTGGTATTGTCTTTTTATTCCACTCTAACCTCCACCACTCTTCCAAGGGGCAATGACAGTGTTTTTTTATTCCACTGCGACCTCCACCATTCTTCCAAGGGGCATTAAAACTGTCTTGTTATGCTACAGTGACCTGCACATCTCTTCCACGGGGCATTGATATTGTTTTTGAATTCCACTGTAACCTCCACCACGCTACCAAGGGGCATTGATATTGTATTTTTATTCCACTGCGACCTCCACCACTCTTGCAAAGGGCATTGATATTGTCTTTTTAATACACTGCGACCTCCACCACTCTTCCAAAGGGCATTAAAACCATCTTGTTAAGCCACTGTGACCTCCAGGTCTCTTCCTCCGTGCACTGATATTGTCTTTTTATTCCACTGCGACCTCCACCACTCTTCCTCATGGCATTCATATTGTCTTTTTAATCCATTGCAACCTCTACCACTCTTCCATGTGGCATTAAAACCGTCTTGTTAAGCTACTGTGACCTCCACGTCTCTTCCAAGGGGCATTAAAACCGTATGGTTAAACCAATCTGAACTCCACAGATCTTCCAAGGGGCATTGATATTGTCTTTTTATTCCACTGTATCCTCCACCACTCTTCCAAAGGGCATTGATATTGTCTTTTTATTCCACTTCGACCTCCACCACTCTTCCAAGGGGCATTAAAGCAGTCTTGTTAATCTACTGTGACCTCCACGTCTCTTCCAAGGGGCATTAAGACCGTCAATTTAAACCACTCTCAACTCCACAGCTCTTGCAAGGGACTTTGATATTGTTTTTTATTCCACTGTAACCTCCAGCACTCTTCATAGGGGCATTGATATTGTCTTTTTATTCCACTGCGACTTTCACCTCTCTTAGAAAGGACATTAAAACCGTCGTGTTAAGTTACTGTGACATCCACGTCTCTTTCACGGGGCATTGATATTGTCTTTTTATTCCACTGTAAACTACACCACTCTTTCAAGGGGCATTGATATTGTCTTTTTAATCCACTGCGACCTCCACCACTCTTCCAAGAGGCATTAAAACAGTCTTGCTAAGCTACTGTGACCTCCACATCTCTTCCAAGGGGCATTAAAACCGTCTGGTTAAACCACTCTGAACTCCACAGCTCTTCCAATGTGCATTGATATTGTCTTTTTATTCCACTGTAACCTCCACCATTCTTCCAAGGGGTATTGATATTGTCTTTTTAATGCACTGCGACCTCTACAACTCTTCCAAGGGGCATTAAAACCATCTGGTTAAACCACTCTGAACTCCATAGCTTTTTCAAGAGGCATTGATATTGTCTTTTTATTTCACTGTAACCACCACCACTCTTTCAAGGGGCATTGATATTGTCTTTTTATTCCACTGCGACCTCCACCACTCTTCCAAGGGGCATTAAAACTGTCTTGATAAGCTACTGTGACCTCCACGTGTCTTCCACGTGGCATTGATATTGTCTTTTTAATCCTCTATGACCTCCACCACTTTTCCAAGGGGCATTAAATCCGTCTTTTAATCTTCTGTGACATCCACAGCTCTTTCAAGTGGCATTGGTGTTGTCTTTTTATTCCACTCTAACCTCCACCACTCTTCCAAAGGGCATTGACATTGTCTTTTTATTCCACTGCGACCTCCACCTCTCTTCTAAGGGGCATTGATATTGTCTTTTTAATCCACTATAACCTCCACCACATTTCCTATGGGAATTGATATTGTCTTTTTATTATTATTATTATAATTTATTATTATAGCTCCATTTATTCCATGGCGCTTTACATGTGATAGGGATATACATAACAAAAGCATTTACATAATCTTAACAAAACGAGTCAGCGACTGGTACAGGAGGAGCAAGGACCCTGCCCGCGAGGGCTCACATTCTAGAAGGGATGGGAGAGGATACATTAGGTGAGGGTAGAGCTGGTCGTGCAGCGGTGGTTACTGCAGGTCGTAGGCTTGTCGGAAGAGGTGGGTCTTAAGGTTTCTTTTGAAGGTTTCCACGGTCGGCGAGAGTCTGATTTGTTGGGGTAGAGAGTACCAGAGTAGGGGGGATGCACGGTAGAAATCTTGTATACGATTGTGGGAGGAGGAGAAAAAAGGGGAGTAGAGAAGGAGATCTTGTGAGGATCGGAAGATGCGTGCAGGTAAGTACCGGGAGACTAGGTCACAGATGTATGGGGGAGACAGGTTGTGGATGGCTTTGTATGCCTTGGTTAGAGTTTTGAACTGGATTCTCTGGGCAATGGGGAGCCAGTGAAGAGATTGACAGAGAGGAGAGGCCGGGGAATAGCGAGGGGACAGGTGAATTAGTCGAGAGGCACAGTTTAGGATAGATTGGAGAGGCACAAGAGTGTTGTAAGGGAGGCCACGGAGCAGGAGGTTGCAGTAGTCGAGGCGGGATATGATGAGGGCATGCACTAGTGTCTTTGCAGAGTCTTTGCTGAGGAATGCACGGATCCGGGAGATGTTTTTGAGTTGGAGTCGGCAGGAAGTGGAAAGGGCTTGGATATGTGGCTTGAAGGAGAGATCAGAGTCCAGGGTTACTCAAAGGCAGCGAGCTTGTGGGACTGGGGAGAGTGAACAGCCATTGACGTTGATGGCTAGGTCAGATGGGGGATGTGAATGAAAGGGTGGAAAGATGATGAACTCTGTTTTATCCATGTTGAGTTTTAGAAATCTGTCAGAGAAGAAGGATGACATGGCGGACAGACATTGTGGGATTTTAGTTAGTAGGGAGGAGATATCGGGTCCAGAGAGGTAGATCTGTGTGTCGTCAGCTTAGAGGTGATACTGAAAACCGTGAGAATCTATGAGCTGTCCCAGGCCAAAGGTGTAGATGGAGAAGAGCAGAGGTCCTAGAACTGAACCTTGGGGGACACCGACAGATAGGGGGCGAGATGAGGAGGTGGTTCGTGAGTGGGAGACGCTGAATGTCCTGTCTGTTAAGTATGAGGAGATCCAAGATAGAGCCAAGTCCGTGATGACAAGAGATGAGACAATCTGGAGTAAGAGGGAATGGTCCAATGTGTCAAAGGCAGATGACAGGTCCAGAAGGAGGAGGATGTAGTAGTGTCGCTTGGATTTGGCATTTAGTAGGTCGTTGGTGACTTTGGTCAGGGCAGTTTCAGTCGAGTGATGCGGTCGGAAGCCAGATTGCAGGCAGTCGAAGAGGGAGCAGGAGGAGAGGTGGGAGGACAGTTCAAGGTGGACATGTTGTTCTAGTAGTTTTGAGGCAAAGGGGAGGAGTGATATGGGGCGGTAGCTAGTCAGAGAGGAAGGGTCAAGGGAGTGCTTTTTGAGGATGGGTGTGATTGCGGCATGTTTGAAACATGATGGGAAGACACCGGTTGTTAGTGACAGATTGAAGAGGTGGGTTAGGGATGGGATGAAGACTGTGGTAAGGTTAGTGATAAGGTGGGATGGGATTGGGTCAAGTTCGCAGGTGGTGAGGTGTGATTTGGAGAGTAAAGAGCAGACTTGACCTTCTGTAATGGTGGAGAAGTGGGGTTTGGAGGAGGAGGGTTGAATAGATATGAGGAGGGGTTGTGTGGACTTTAGGCAAAAGTTTTGTTTGATGGTGTCAATCTTCTGTTTGAAGAATGAGGCAAAGTCGTCGGCTGAGATGAAAGAAGAGGGAGGAGGTGCTGGGGGACGAAGGAGAGAGGTGAAAGTGTTAAATAGCTGTTTAGGGTTGTGAGATAGGGAGGATATGAGAGATGAGAAGTAGGTTTGTTTTGCTGTAGTGAGTGCGGACTTGAAATTAGTGAGAGATTGCTTGAATGCGATGAAGTGCTCGATGGAGTGAGACCTTTTCCATCTCCGCTCCGCAACCCTGGAGGCCCGGCGCAGTTCTTTAGTAAGTTTAGTGTGCCAGGGTTGCCTGTTGAATGTGCGAGATGTGGTGTGTGTGAGACGGGCGATCGAGTCTAGAGCTGCAGCTATTGTGGTGTTATATAAAGCAGCAGCAATGTCTGCGTCGTGTAAGGAATTTATGTCTGTAAGAGGGAGGAGGGATTCAGAGAGTGAGTGTAAGTCAAGGTGTTTGAGATTTCTGCGAGGGTGTGCAAGTTTGTGGAGTGGGGATTGTTTCCCCGGGGAGGAGAGAGAAGAGAATGTAAGTAGGCTGTGATCAGAGAGAGGGAGAGGTGAGTTAGAGAGGTTAGATAGGGAACAGAGGCGGGTGAAGATGAGGTCCAGCGTGTGGCTATCTTTGTGGGTGGGTGTGGAAGACCATTGAGTGAGTCCAAAGGAGGAAGTGAGAGATAGGAACTTAGAGACAGACGAGTGGGAAGTGTTAATGGGGATGTTGAAGTCACCCGTTATGATAGTGGGGATGTCAGTGGAGAGGAAGTGAAGCAGCCAGGTGGTGAAGTGGTCTAAGAAGGTGGTGGCTTGCCCTGGGGGTCGGTAAACGACGGCCAGTTGGAGGCTGGAGGGGGAATAGATGCGCACACAGTGCACCTCCAAAGATGGAAGTGTAACGGAGGGTGGCAGTGGGATTTGGGTAAAAGCGCAGTGTTCTGATAGGAGAAAACCTACGCCTCCGCCATGTTTGCCATTGGGGTGGGGGGTGAGGTAAAGGTGGAATCCGCCATATGAAAGTGCAGCTGGGGAGGCTGTGTCAGAGGGGGTGAGCCAGGTTTCAGTGATGGCGAGGAAGGAAAGTTTGTTTGTAATGAAAAGATCGTGGATGAAGGAAAGTTTGTTGCAGACAGAGCGAGCGTTCCATAGAGCTCCTGTTAGAGCAACTAAAGAAGTGGGGATTTGTTGGATGGGTATGAGGTTAGAAGGGTTGCGACAGTTTGTGGAAGGTCGTGGATAGGAGGAAGAAGTAACTGTGGGGATATGGCGAGGAGGACCAGGATTTGGAGAGATTTCTCCAGCAGTGAGGAGGAGCAGAGAAAGTGTTAGCAGGTGGGAGCAAGAGAGAGCATGAGGTGGCTGTCTGTGTTTGGAGATCCAGGATTGAAAGTTTAGGAATAATTTGGAGGAGGAGGTGAGATGAATGGGGAGGATGGAGGGAGAGATGAAGAGTTTCTTACTAGGTGTAGGGATTTGAGGGGTTACTAGAAAGTTGAGGACTATAGAGGAAAAAGTGAGAGCTAACAGAAACATAGTTAAAAGAGAGTAAGTGGTCAAAGTGTTGGTTACCTGACTTCTGCCCTGACTAACTGCCTCTGAAATAACTGCCACTTATCTCCGAAGCCACTTTGCACAAGAAGACGCGTGCACACCCCAGCGCAAGTGAACCCCTTACAGAGCTTCTAAATATATAGGGCACATATTGTCTTTTTAATCCACTGCGACCTCCACCAATCTTCGAAGGGGCATTAAAACAGTTTTGATAAGCTACTGTGACCGCCACGTCTCTTCCAAGGGGCATTAAAACCGTCTGGTTAAAACACTCTGAACTCCACAACTCTTCCACGCGGCATTGATATTGTCTTTTCATTCCACTGTAACCTCCACCAATCTTCCAAGGGGCATTAAAACAGTCTTGTTAAGCTACTGTGACCTCCACGTCTCTTCCAAGGGGCATTAAAACCGTCTGGTTAAACCACCCTGAACTCCAGAGCTCTTCCAAGGGGCATTGATATTGTCTTTTTATTCCCCTGCAACCTCCACCACTCTTCCAAGGGGCATTAAAACCGTCTTGTTAAGTTACTGTGACCTCCACGTCTCTTCCAAGGAGCGTTAAAACCGTCTGGTTATACCACTCTGAACTCCACAGCTATTTCAAGGGGCATTATTATTGTCTTTTTATTCCACTGTAACCTCCACCACTCTTCCAAGGGGCATTGATATTATCTTTTTATTCCACTGTTACCTTCTCCAGTCCTCCAAGAGGCATTAAAACCGTCTTGTTAAGCTACTGTGACCTCCACGTCTCTTCCACAGGTCATTGAAATTGTCTTTTTATTCCACTGTAACCTCCACCGCTCGTCCAAGGGGCATTGATATTGTGTTTTTATTCCACTGCGACCTCCACCACTCTTTCAAGGGGCATTCATATTGTCTTTTTAATCCACTGCGACCTCAACCACTCTTCCAAGGGGCATTAAAACCGTCTTGTTAAGCTACTGTCACCTCCACGTCCCTTCCAAGGGGCATTAAAGCCATCAATTTAAACCACTCTGAACTCCACAGCTCTTGCAAGGGGCATTGATATTGTCTTTTTATTCCAATGTAACCTTCAGCACTCTTCCAAGGGGCATTGATATTGTCTTTTTATTCCACTGCAACTTCCACCTCTCTTCCAAGGGGCATTAAAACCGTCTTGTTAAGCTATTGTGACCTCCAAGTCTCTTTCACGGGGCATTGATATTGTCTTTTTATTCCTCTGTAACCTCCACCACTCTTCCAAGGGGCATTGATATTGTCTTTTTATTCCGCTGGGACATTCACCACTCTTCCAAGTGGCATTGATATTGTCTTTTTAATCCACTGCGACCTCCACCAATCTTCCAAGGGGCATTTTAACCGTCTTGTTAAGCTACTGTGACCTCCAAGTCTCTTCCAAGGGGCATTAAAACCGTCTGGTTAATCCGCTCTGAGCTCCACAGCTCTTCCAAGGGGCATTGACAATGTCTTTTTATTCCATTGTAACCTTCTGCACTCTTCCAAGTGCATTGATATTGTCATTTTATTCCTCTGCGACGTCCACGACTCTTCCAAGGGGCATTAAAACCATCTTGTTAAGCTACTGTGACCTCCAAGTTTCTTACACACAGGGCATTGATATTGTCTTTTTATTCCACTGTACCCTCCACCACTCTTCCAAGGGGCATTGATATTGTCTTTTTAATCCACTGCGACCTCCATCACTCTTCCAAGAAGCATTGAAACCGTCTTTTTAAGCTACTGTGACTTCCACATCTATTCCATGGTGCATTAAAACTTTCTGGTTAAACCACTGTAAACTCCACAGCTCTTCCAAGGGGCCTTGATATTGTCTTTTTATTCCACAATAACCTCCACCACTCTTCCAAGGGCATTGATATTGTCTTTTTATTTTACTGCGAACTCCACCACTCTTCCAAGGGGCATTAATATTGTCTTTTTATTCCACTTTGACCTCCACCACTCTTCCAAGGGGCATTGACATTGTCTTTTTATTCCACTGCGACCTCCACCTCTCTTGCAAGGGGCATTAAAACCGTCTTTTTAAGCTACATTGACCTCCACATCTCTTCCACGGGGCATTGATATTGTCTTTTTATTCCACTGTAATCTCCACCAATCTTCCAAGGGGCATTGATATTGTTTTTTTATTCCCCTGCGGCCTCCACCACTCTTCCAAGGGGCATTAAAACCGTCTTGTTATGTTACTGTGACCTTCACGTCTCTTCAAAGGAGCGTTAAAACCGTCTGGTTATACCACTCTGAACTCCACAGCTCTTCCAAGGGGCATTATTATTGTCTTTTTATTCGACTGTAACCTCCACCACTCTTCCAAGGGGCATTGATATTGTCTTGTTATTCCACTGCGACCTCCACAAGTGCTTCAAGAGGCATTAAAACAGTCTTGTTAAGCTACTGTGACCTCCACTTCTCTTCCACGGGGCATTGAAATTGTCTTTTTATTCCACTGTAACCTCCACCACTCGTCCAAGGGGCATTGATATTGTCTTTTTATTCCACTGCGACCTCCACCACTCTTCCAAGGCTCATTGATATTGTCTTTTTAATCAAGTGCGACCTCCACCACTCTTCCAAGGGGCATTAAAACAGTCTTGTTAAGCTTTTGTGACCTCCACATCTCTTCCACAGGGCATTGATATTGTTTTTTTATTTAACTGTAACCTCCACCACTGTTCCAAGGTGCACTGATATTGTCTTTTTATTCCACTGTAACCTCCATCACTCTTCCAAGGGGCATTGATATTGTCTTTTTTTTCAACTGTAACCTCCACCACTCTTCCAAGGGGCTTTGATATTGTCTTTTTATTCCACTGCGACCTCCACCACTCTTCCAAGTGGCAATCATATTGTCTTTTTAATCCACTGCGACCTCCACCACTCTTCCAAGGGGCATTAAAGCCATCTTGTTAAGCTACTGTCACATCCACGTCCTTTCCAAGGGGCATTAAAACCGTCAATTTAAACCACTCTGAACTCCACAGCTCTAGCAAGTGGCATTGATATTGTCTTTTTACTCCACTGTAACCAACAGCACCCTTTCAAGGGACATTGATATGGTTTTTTATTCCACTACAACTTCCACCACTCTCCCAAGGTGCATTAAAAACATATTGTTTAGCTACTGTAACGTCCATGTCTATTCCACGGGGCATTTATAGTGTCTTTTTATTCCACTGTATCCTCCACACTCTTCCAAGGGGTATTGATATTGTCTTATTAATCCACTGCGATCTCCACCACTCTTCCAAGAGGCATTAAAACCATCTTGTTAAGCTACTGTGACCTCCACATCTCTTCTAAGGGGCATTAAAACCATCTTGTTAAGCTATTGTGACCTCCACATCTCTTCCACGGGGCATTGATATTGTCTTTTTATTTAACTGTAACCTCCACCACTGTTCCAAGGGGCATTGATATTGTCTTTTTATTCAACTGTAACCTCCACCACTCTTCCAAGGGGCATTGATATTGTCTTTTTATTCCACTGGGACCTCCACCACTCTTCCAAGGGCCATTCATATTGTCTTTTTAACCCTCTGCGACCTCCACCACTCTTCCAAGGGGCATTAAAACCGTCTTGTTAAGCTACTGTCACTTCCACGTCCCTTCCAAGGGGCATTAAAACCGTCAATTTAAACCACTCTGAACTCCACAGCTCTTGCAAGGGGCATTGATATTGTCTTTTTATTCCAATGTAAACTCCAGCACTCTTCCAAGGGGCATTGATATTGTATTTTTATTCCACTGCAACTTCCACCTTTCTTCCAAGGGGCATTAAAACTGTCTTGTTTAGCTACTGTGACCTCCACTTCTCTTTCACGGGGCATTGATATTGTCTTTTTATTCCACTGTTACCTCCACCACTCTTCCAAGGAGCATTGATATTGTCTTTTTATTCCACTGGGACCTTCACCACTCTTCCAAGTGGCATTGATATTGTCTTTTTAATCCACTGCGACCTCCACCACTCTTCCAAGGGGCATTTAAACCGTCTTGTTAAGCTACTGTGACCTCCAAGTCTCTTCCAAGGGGCATTAAAACCGTCTGGTTAAACCGCACTGAGCTCCACAGCTCTTCCAAGGGGCATTGACAATGTCTTTTTATTCCATTATAACCTTCTGCACGCTTCCAAGTGCATTGATATTGTCTTTTTATTCCTCTGCGACGTCCACGACTCTTCCAAGGGGCATTAAAACCATCTTGTTAAGCTACTGTGACCTCCAAGTTTCTTACACAGGGCATTGATATTGTCTTGTTATTCCACTGTAACCTCGACCACTCTTCCAAGGGGCATTGATATTGTCTTTTTAATCCACTGCGACTTCCATCACTCTTCCAAGAAGCATTGAAACCGTCTTTTTAAGCTACTGTGACCTCCACGTCTATTCCATGGTGCATTAAAACTGTCTGGTTAAACCACTGTGAACGCCACTGCTCTTCCAAGGGGCATTGATATTGTCTTTTCATTCCACAATAACCTCCACCACTCTTCCAAGGGGCATTGATATTGTCTTTTTATTTTACTGCGACCTCCACCACTCTTCCAAGGGGCATTAATATTGTCTTTTTATTCCACTGTGACCTCCACCACTCTTCCAAGGGGCATTGACATTGTCTTTTTATTCCACTGCGACCTCCACTACTCTTGCAAGTGGCATTAAAACCATATTGTTAAGCTACTGTGACCTCCACGTGTCTTCCACGGGGCATTGATATTGTCTTTTTAATCCACTGTGACCTCCACCACTTTTCCAAGGGGCATTAAAACCATCTTGTTAATCTACTGTGACCTTCACGTCTCTTCCAAGGGGCAATAAAACCATCTGGTTAAACCACTCTAAACTCCACAGCTCTTCCAATGGGCATTGGTATTGTCTTTTTATTCCACTCTAACCTCCACCACTCTTCCAAGGGGCATTGACATTGTCTTTTTATTCCACTGCGACCTCCATCATTCTTCCAAGGGGCGTTGATATTGTCTTTTTATTCCACTGCCACCTCCACCACTTTTCCAAGGGCATTGATATTGTCTTTTTAATCCACTGCGACTTCCACCACTTTTCCATGGTGCATTAAAAATGTCTTTTTAAGCTACTGTGACATCCACATCACTTCCAATGGGCATTAAAACAGTCTGGTTAAACCACTCTGAACTCCACAGCTCTTCCAAGGGGCATTGGTATTGTCTTTTTATTCCACTCTAACCTCCACCACTCTTCCAAGGGGCATTGACATTGTCTTTTTATTCCACTGCGACCTCCACTACTCTTGCAAGTGGCATTAAAACCATATTGTTAAGCTACAGTGACCTCCACATCTCTTCCACGGGGCATTGATATTGTCTTTTTATTCCACTGTAACCTCCACCCATCTTCCAAGGGGAATTGATATTGTTTTTTTATTCCACTGCGACCTCCACCACTCTTCCAAGGGGCATTAAAACCATCTTGTTATGTTACTGTGACCTTCACGTCTCTTCAAAGGAGCGTTAAAACAGTCTGGTTATACCACTCTGAACTCCACAGCTCTTCCAAGGGGCACTATTATTGTCTTTTTAATCCACTGTAACCTCCACCACTCTTCCAAGGGGCATTGATATTGTCTTTTTATTCCACTGCGACCTCCACTAGTCCTCCAGGAGGCATTAAAACCGTCTTGTTAAGCTACTGTGACCTCCACGTCTCTTCTAAGGGGCATTGAAATTGTCTTTTTATTCCACTGTTACCTCCACCAATCTTCCAAGGGGCATTGATATTGTTTTTTTATTCCACTACGACCTCCTAAACTCTACTAAGGGGCATTGATATTGTCTTTTAAATCCACAACGATGTCCACCACTCTTCCAAGGGGCATTAAAACAGTCTTTTTAAGCTACTGTGACCTCCTCGTCTCTACCAAGGGGCATTAAAATTGTCTGGTTAAACACTCTGAACTCCACAGCTCTTACAAGAGGCATTGATATTGTCTTTTTATTCGACTGTAACATCCACCACTCTTCCAAGGGCATTGATGTTGCCTTTTTAATCCACTGCAAACTCCACCACTCTCTGAAGGGGCATTAAAGCCGTCTTTTTAAGCTACTGTCATGTCCATGTCTGTTCCACGGGGCATTGATATTGTCTTTTTATTCCACTGTAACCTCCACCACTCTTCCAAGTGGCATTGACATTGTCTTTTTATTCCACTGCGACTTCCACCTCTCTTCTAAGGGGCATTCTAACAGTCTTGTTAAGCTACTGTCACCTCCACGTCTCTTTAAAGGGGCATTAAAACCATCTGGTTAAATCACTCTGAACTCCACACTCTTCCAAGGGGCATTGATATTGTCTTTTTATTCCACTGTAACCTCCACCACTCTTCCAAGTGGCATTGATTTTGTATTTTTATTTCAGTGAGACCTCCACCACTCTTCCAATGGGCATTGTTATTGTCTTTTTAATCCTCTGCAACCTCCACCACTCTTCCAAGGGGCATTAAAACCGTCTTGTTAAGCTATTGTGACCTCCACCTCCCTTCCACGGTGCATTGATATTGTCTTTTTCTTCCACTGTGACCTCCACCACTATTCCAAGGGGCATTGATATTGTCTTTTTAATCCACTGCGAACTCCACCACTCTTCCAAGGGGCATTAAAACCACCTTGTTATGCTACTGTGACATCGACTTCTCTTCCAAGGGGCATTAAAACCATATGGTTAAACCACTCTGAACTCCACAGCTCTTCCAAGGGGCATTTGTATTGTTTTTTTATTCCACTCTAACCTCCATCACTCTTCCAAGGGGCATTGACATTGTCTTTTTATTCCACTGCGACCTCCAACACTCTTCTAACGGGCATTGATATTGTTTTTTTATTTCACTGCGACCTCCACCACTCTTCCAAGGGGCATTAAAACCATCTTGTTAAGTTACTGTGACCTCCACTTCTCTTCCAAGGAGCGTTAAAACCGTCTGGTTATACCACTCTGAACTCCACAGCTTTTCCAAGGGACATTATTATTGTCTTTTTATTCCACTGTAACCTCCACCACTCTTCCAAGCGGCATTGATATTGTCTTTTTATTCCACTGTAACCAACACCAGTCCTCCAAGAGGCATTAAAACCATCTTGTTAAGCTACTGTGACCTCCAAGTCTCTTCCAAGGGGCATTGATATTGTCTTTTTATTCCACTGCGACCTCGACCACTCTTCCAAGGGGCATTGATAATGTCTTTTTATTCCACTGCGACCTCCACCACTCTTCCAAGGCTCTTTGATATTGTCTTTTTAATCCACTGCGACCTCCACCACTCTTCCAAGGGGCATTAAAACAGTCTTGTTAAGCTATATTGACCTCCACATCTCTTCCAAGGGGCATTGATATTGTCTTTTTATTTAACTGTAACCTTCACCACTGTTCCAAGGGGCATTGATATTGTCTTTTTATTCCACTGTAACCTCCATCACCCTTCCAAGGGGCACTGACATTGTCTTTTTATTCAACTGTAACCTCCACCACTCTTCCAAGGGGCATTGATATTGTCTTTTTATTCCACTGAGACCTCCACCACTTTTCCAAGGGGCATTCATATTGTCTTTTTAATCCAATGCGACCTCCACCACTCTTCCAAGGGGCATTAAAACCATCTTGTTAAGCTACTGTCCTCTCCACAACCATTCCAAGGGGCATTAAAACCGTCAATTTAAACCACTCTGAACTCCACAGCTCATGCAAGGGGCATTGATATTGTCTTTTTATTCCACTGTAACCTCCTTCACTCTTCCAAGGGGCATTGATATTGTCTTTTTATTCAACTGTAACCTCCACCACTCTTCCAAGGGGCATTGATATTGTCTTTTTATTCCACTGCGACCTCCACCACTCTTCCAAGGGGCATTCATATTGTCTTTTTAATCCACTGCGACCTCCACCACTCTTCAAAGGGGCATTAAAACCGTCTTGCTAAGCTACTGTCACCTCCACGTCCCTTCAAAGGGGCATTAAAACCGTCAATTTAAACCGCTCTGAACTCCACAGCTCTTGCAAGGTGCCCTGATATTGTCTTTTTATTCCAATGTAACCTTCAGCACTCTGCCAAGGGGCATTAAAACAGTCTTGTTAAGCTACTGTGACCTCCACGTCTCTTCCAAGGGGCATTAAAAAGATCTGGTTTAAGCACTCTGAACTCCACAGCTCTTCCAAGGGGCATTGATATTGTCTTTTTATTCCACTGCGACCTGCACCACTCTTCCAAGGGGCATTGATTTTGTCTTTTTATTCCACTGCGACCTCCACCACTCTTCCAATGGGCATTAAAACAGTCTTGTTAAGCTACTGTGACCTCCACTTCCCTTCCACGGGGCATTGATATTGTCTTTTTATTCCACTGCGACCTCCACCACTCTTCCAAGGGGCATTGATATTGTCTTTTTAATCCACTGCGAACTCTACCACTCTTCCAAGGGGCATTAAAACCGTCTTGTTATGCTACTGTGATGTCGACTTCTCTTCCAAGGGGCATTAAAACCATCTGGTTAAACCACTCTGAACTCCACAGCTCTTCCAAGGGGCATTTGTATTTTCAGTTTATTCCACTCTAACCTCCACCACTCTTCCAAGGGGCATTGACATTGTCTTTTTATTCCTCTGCGACCTCCACCACTCTTCCAAGGCTCATTGATATTGTCTTTTTAATCCACTGCGACCTCCACAACTCTACCAAGTGTCATTAAAACCGTCTTATTAAGCTATTGTGACATCCCCATCTCTTCCACGGGGCATTGATATTGCCTTTTTATTCAACTGTAACCTCCACCACTGTTCCAAGGGGCATTGATATTGTCTTTTTATTCCACTGTAACCTCCATCACTCTTCCAAGGGGCATTGATATTGTCTTTTTATTCTACTGTAACCTCCACCACTCTTCCAAGCGGCATTGACATTGTCTTTTTATTCCACTGCAACCTCCACCACTCTTCCAAGGGGCATTAAAACCATATTGTTAAGATACAGTGACCTCCACATCTCTTCCACGGGGCATTGATATTGTCTTTTTATTCCACTGTTACCTCCACCAATCTTCCAAGGGGCATTGATACTGTATTTTTATTCCACTGTGACGCCCACCACTCTTCCAAGGGGCATTAAAACCGTCTTGTTAAGTTACTGTGACCTCCACGTCTCTTCCTAAGACCGTTAAAACTGTCTGGTTATTCCACTCTGAACTCCACAGCTCTTCCAAGGGGCATTATTATTGTCTTTTTATTCCACTGTAACCTCCACCACTTTTCCAAGGGGCATTGATATTGTCTTTTTATTCCACTGCGACCTCCACCAGTCCTCCAAGAGGCATTAAAACCATCTTGTTAAGCTACTGTGACCTCCACGTCTTTTCCACGGGGCATTGAAATTGTCTGTTTATTCCACTGTAACCTGCACCACTCATCCAAGGTGCATTGATATTGTCTTTTTTTTCCAATGCGACCTCCACCACTCTTCCAAGGGGCATTGATATTGTCTTTTTATTCCACTGCGACCTCCACCACTCTTCCAAGGCTCATTGATATTGTCTTTTTAATCCACTGCGACCTCCACCACTCTACCAAGGGCCATTAAAACCGTCTTTTTAAGCTATTGTGACCTCCCCATCTCTTCCACGGGGCATTGATATTGCCTTTTTATTCAACTGTAACCTCCACCACTGTTCCAAGGGGCATTGATATTGTCTTTTTATTCCACTGTAACCTCCATCACTCTTCCAAGGTGCATTGATATTGTCTTTTTATTCTACTGTAACCTCCACAACTCTTCCAAGGGGCATTGATATTGTCTTTTTATTCCACTGCGACCTCCACCAGTCCTACAAGAGGCATTAAAACCGTCTTGTTAAGCTACTGTGACCTCCACGTCTCTTCCACGGGGTATTGTAATTGTCTTTTTATTCCACTGTAACCTCCACCACTCGTCCAAGGGGCATTGATATTGTCTTTTTATTCCACTACGACCTTCACCACTATTCCAAGGGGCATTGATAATGTCTTTTTACTCCACTGCGACCTCCACCACTCTTCCAAGGCTCATTGATATTGTCTTTTTAATCCACTGCGACCTCCACCACCCTTCCAAGGGGCATTAAAACCGTCTTGTTAAGCTATTGTTACCTCCACATCTCTTCCACGGGGTATTGATATTGTCTTTTTATTTAACTGTAACCTCCACCACTGTTCCAAGGGGCATTGATATTGTCTTTTTATTCCACTGTAACCTCCATCACTCTTCCAAGGGGCATTGATATTGTCTTTTATTCCACTGTAACCTCCACAACTCTCCAAGGGGCATTGATATTGTCTTTTTATTCCACTGCGACCTCCACCACTCTTCCAAGGGGCATTCATATCGTCTTTTTAATCCGCTGCGACCTCCACCACTCTTCCAAGGGGCATTAAAACCGTCTTGTTAAGCTTCTGTCACCTCCACGTCCCTTCCAAGCGGCATTAAAACCGTCAATTTAAAACACTCTGAACTCCGCAGCTCTTGCAAGGGGCATTGATATTGTCTTTTTATTCCAACGTAACCTCCAGCACTCTTCCAAGGGGCATTTATATTGACTTTTTATTCCACTGCAACTTTCACCTCTCTTCCAAGGCGAATTAAAACCGTCTTGTTAAGCTACTGTGACCTACACGTCACTTTCACGGCGCATTGATATTGTCTTTTTATTCCACTTTTAGCTCCACCACTCTTCCAAGGGGTATTTATATTATCTTTTTATTCCTCTGGGACCTTCACCACTCTTCCAAGTGGCATTGATATTGTCATTTTCATCCGCTGCGACCTCCACCACTCTTCCAAGGGGCATTAAAACTGTATTGTTAGCTACTGTCACCTCCACGTCTCTTCAAAGGTGCAATAAAACCGTCAATTTAAACCACTCTGAACTCCACAGCTCTTGCAAGAGGCATTGATATTGTCTTTTTAATCCACTGTAACCTACAGCACTCTTTCAAGGGGCATTGATATTGTCTTTTTATTCCACTACGACTTCCACCACTCTCCCAAGGTGCATTAAAAACATCTTGTTTAGCTACTGTAACGTCCATGTCTATTCCACGGGACATTGATATTGTCTTTTTATTCCACTGTATCCTCCACCACTCTTCCAAGGGGTATTTATATTGTCTTTTTATTCCACTGCGACTTCCACCTCTCTTCTAAGGGGCATTGATATTGTCTTTTTAATCCACTGCAACCTCCACCACTCTTCCAATAGGCATTAAAACAGTCTTGTTAAGCTATTGTGACCTCCACAGCTCTTCCAAGGGGCATTAAAACCGTCTGGTTAAACCACTCTGAACTCCACAGCTCTTCCAAGGGGCATTGAAATTGTCTTTTTATTCCACTGTAACCTCCACCATTGTTCCAAGGGGTATTGATATTGTCTTTTTAATGCACTGCGACCTCCACCACTCTTCCAAGGGGCATTAAAACCATCTGGTTAAACCACTCTGAACTCCATAGCTCTTTCAAGAGTCATTGATATTGTCTTTTTATTTCACAGTAACCTCCACCACTCTTTCAAGGGGCATTGATATTGTCTTTTTATTCCACTGTGACCTCCACCACTCTTCCAATGAGCATTAAAACTTTCTTGTTAAGCTTCTGAGACCTCCACGTGTCTTCCACGGGGCATTGATATTGTCTTTTTAATCCACTGTGACCTCCACCACTTTTCCAAGGGGCATTAAAACCGTCTTGTTAATCTACTATGACCTCCACGTTTTTTCCAAGGGGCAATAAAATCATGTGCTTAAACCACTCTGAACTCCACAGCCCTTCCAAGGGGCATTGGTATTGTCTTTTTATTCCACTCTAACCTTCACCACTCTTGCTAGGGGCAATTACATTGTCTTTTTATTTCACTGCGACCTCCATCATTCTTCCGAGGGGCATTGATATTGTCTATTTATTCGACTGCCACCTCCACAACTCTTCCAAGGGGCATTGATATTGTCTTTTTAATCCACTACGACCTCCACAACTTTTCCAAGGGGCATTAAAAACACCTTTTTAAGCTACTGTGACCTCCACGTCACTTCCAATGGGCATTAAAACCGTCTGGTTAAACCATTCAGAACTCCACAGCTATACCAAGGGGCATTGGTATTGTCTTTCTATTCCACTCTAACTTCCACCACTCTTCCAAGGGGCATTGACATTGTCTTTTTATTCCACTGCGACCTTCACCATTCTTCGAAGGGGCATTAAAACTGTCTTGTTAAGCTACACTGACCACCACATCTCTTCCACGGGGCATTGATATTGTCTTTAAATTCCACTGTAACCTCCACCACTCTACCAAGGGGCATTGATATTGTATTTTTATTCCACAGCGACCTCCAACACTCTTCCTAAGGGCATTGATATTGTCTTTTTAATCCACTGCGACCTCCACCACTCTTCCAAAGGGCATTAAAACCATCTTGTTAAGCTACTGTGACCTCCATGTCTCTTCCACGGGGCATTGTTATTGTCTTTTTATTCCACTGCAACCTCCAACACTCTTCCATGTGGCATTAAAACCGTCTTGTTAAGCTACTGTGATCTCCACGTCTCTTCCAAGGGGCATTAAAACAGTATGGTTAAACCAATCTGAACTCTACAGATCTTCCAAGTGGCATTGATAATGTCTTTTTATTCCACTGTATCCTCCACCACTCTTCCAAGGGGCATTGATATTGTCTTTTTATTCCACTGCGACCTCCAACACTCTTCCAAGGGGCATTAAAACAGTCTTGTTTAGCTACTGTGACCTCCACGTCTCTTCCAAGGGACATTAAAACCGCATGGTTAAACCAATCTGAACTCCACAGATCTTCCAAGGGGCATTGATATTGTCTTTTTATTTCGCTGCGACCTCCACCACTCTTCTAAGGGGCATTTATATTGTCTTTTTAATCAACTGCGACCTCCACCACTCTTCCAAGGGGCATTAAACTGTCTTGTTAAGCTGCTGTAACCTCCATGTCTATTCCACGGGGCATTGATATTGTCTTTTTATTCCAATGTAACCTCCACCACTCTTCCAAGGGTCAGTGATATTGTCTTTTTAATCCACTGCGACCTCCAGTGGAGTGATATGGGGCGGTAGCTAGTCAGAGAGGAAGGGTCAAGGGAGGTCTTTTTGAGGATGGGTGTGATTGCGGCATGTTTGAAACATGAGGGGAAGACACCGGTTGTTAGTGACAGATTGAAGAGGTGGGTTAGGGCTGGGATGAAGACTGTGGAAAGGTTAGTGATGAGGTGGGATGGGATTGGGTCAAGTTCGCAGGTGGTGAGGTGTGATTTGGAGAGTAAAGAGGAGACTTGACCTTCTGTAATGGTGGAGAAGTGGGGTTTGGAGGAGGAGGGTTGAATAGATATGAGGAGGGGTTGTGTGGACATTAGGCAAAAGTTTTGTCTGATGGTGTCAATCTTCTGTTTGAAGAATGAGGCAAAGTCATCGGCTGAGATGAGAGAAGAGGGAGGAGGTGCTGGGGGACGAAGGAGAGAGTTGAAAGTGTTAAATAGCTGTTTAGGTTTGTGAGATAGGGAGGATATGAGAGATGAGAAGTAGGTTTGTTTTGCTGTAGTGAGTGCGGACTTGAAATTAGTGAGGGATTGCTTGAATGCAATGAAGTGCTCGATGGAGTGAGACCTTTTCCATCTCCGCTCCGCAACTCTGGAGGCCCGGCGCAGTTCTTTAGTAAGTTTAGTGTGCCAGGGTTGCCTGTTGAATGTGCGAGATGTGGTGTGTATGAGAGACGCGATCGAGTCTAGAGCTGCAGCTATTGTGGTGTTATATGAAGCAGCAGCAACGTCTGCATCGTGTAAGGAATTTATGTCTGTAAGAGGGAGGAGGGATTCAGAGAGTGAGTGTAAGTCAAGGTGTTTGAGGTTTCTGCAAGGGTATGCAAGTTTGTGGAGTGGGGATTGTTGCCCCGGGGAGGAGAGAGAAGAGAATGTAAGTAGGCTGTGATCAGAGAGAGGGAGAGGTGAGTTAGAGAGGTTAGATAGGGAACAGAGGCGGGTGAAGATGAGGTCCAGTGTGTGGCCATCTTTGTGGGTGGGTGTGGAAGACCATTGAGTGAGTCCGAAGGAGGAAGTGAGAGATAGGAACTTAGAGACAGACAAGTGGGAAGTGTTAATGGGGATGTTGAAGTCACCCATTATGATAGTGGGGATGTCAGTGGAGAGGAAGTGAAGCAGCCAGGTTGTGAAGTGGTCTAAGAAGGTGGTGGCTTGCCCTGGGGGTCGGTAAACGACGGCCAGTTGGAGGTTGGAGGGGGAATAAATGCGCACACAGTGCACCTCAAAAGAGGGGAGTGTAACAGAGGGTGGCAGTGGGATTTGGGTGAAAGCGCAGTGTTCTGATAGGAGAAAACCTACGCCTCTGCCATGTTTGCCGTTGGGGCGGGGGGTTGGGAAAGGTGGAATACGCCATATGAAAGTGCTGCTGGGGAGTCTGTGTCAGAGGGGGTGAGCCAGGTTTCAGTGATGGCGAGGAAGGAAAGTTTGTTTGTAGTGAAAAGATCGTGGAAGAAGGAAAGTTTGTTGCAGACAGAGCGAGCGTTCCATAGAGCTCCTGTTAGAGCAACTAAGGAAGTGGGGATTGGTTGGAAGGGTATGAGGTTAGAAGGGTTGCGACCATTTGTGGAAGTCGCGGATAGGAGGAAGAAGTAACTGTGGGGATATGGCGAGGAGGACCAGGATTTGGAGAGATATCTCCAGCAGTGAAGAGGAGCAGAGAAAGTGTTAGCAGGTGGGAGCAAGATAGAGGAAAAATTGAGAGCTAACAGAAACATAGTTAAAAGAGAGTAAGTGGTCAAAGTGTTGGTTAACCTGACTCCTGCCCTGACTAACTGCCTCTGAAATAACTGCCACTTATCTCCGAAGCCACTTTGCACAAGAAGACGCGTGCACCCCTTACAGAGTTTCTAAATATATAGGGCACATTAAACTATCAGGTGAAGGGCATTGTGGGAGCTGCATATGGCTAAATTAGCAGCTGGTCGTCTCACCAGGAGATGGCTGGGTGATCAAACACAGAGCTAGGACTCTAGTCTGTGCAGTTTAGCACCTCTAAAAATCAGATAAGATCTATAGTGGGGAAGGGACAGACATATGTGGGTATTGAATGGAGTGGGACAGATAAAGCAGAGAAGTTATGCAGAGCATGTAACAGTGAGGTGAATCAGCAAAGCAGAGCATTAGATTACAGCAGACACAGCAAGCAGAGAAGTTATGCAGAGCATGTACCAGTGAGGTGAATCAGCAAAGCAGAGCATTAGATTACAGCAGACACAGCAAGCAGAGAAGTTATGCAGAGCATGTACCAGTGAGGTGAATCAGCAAAGCAGAGCATTAGATTACAGCAGACACAGCAAGCAGAGAAGTTATTCAGAGCATGTACCGGTGAGGTAAATCAGCAAAGCAGAGCATTAGATTACAGCAGACACAGCAAGCAGAGAAGTTATGCAGAGCATGTATCAATGAGGTTATTCCATTGCGACCTCCACCACTCTTCCATGGGGCATTGATATTGTCTTTTTATTCCACTGCGACCTCTGCCCCTCTTCCAAAGGGCATTGATATTGTCTGTTATTCCACTGCAACCTCCACCACTGTTCTAAGGGGCATTAAAACCGTCTTGTTAAGCTACTGTGACCTCCACGTCTCTTCCACAGGGCATTGTTATTGTCTTTTTATTCCACTGCGACCTCCACCACTCTGTCAAGGGGCATTAAAACTGTCTTGTTAAGCTACTGTGATGTCCACGTCTCTTCCACGGGGCATTGATATTGTCTTTTTACTCCACTGTAACCTCCACCACTCTTCCAAAAGGCATTGATATTGTCTTTTTATTCCACTGTAACCTCCACCACTTTTCCAAGGGGCATTGATATTGTCTTTTTATTCCACTGCGACCTCCACCAGTCCTCCAAGAGGCATTAAAACCATCTTGTTAAGCTACTGTGACCTCCACGTCTTTTCCACGGGGCATTGAAATTGTCTGTTTATTCCACTGTAACCTGCACCACTCATCCAAGGTGCATTGATATTGTCTTTTTTTTCCAATGCGACCTCCACCACTCTTCCAAGGGGCATTGATATTGTCTTTTTATTCCACTGCGACCTCCACCACTCTTCCAAGGCTCATTGATATTGTCTTTTTAATCCACTGCGACCTCCACCACTCTACCAAGGGCCATTAAAACCGTCTTTTTAAGCTATTGTGACCTCCCCATCTCTTCCACGGGGCATTGATATTGCCTTTTTATTCAACTGTAACCTCCACCACTGTTCCAAGGGGCATTGATATTGTCTTTTTATTCCACTGTAACCTCCATCACTCTTCCAAGGTGCATTGATATTGTCTTTTTATTCTACTGTAACCTCCACAACTCTTCCAAGGGGCATTGATATTGTCTTTTTATTCCACTGCGACCTCCACCAGTCCTACAAGAGGCATTAAAACCGTCTTGTTAAGCTACTGTGACCTCCACGTCTCTTCCACGGGGTATTGTAATTGTCTTTTTATTCCACTGTAACCTCCACCACTCGTCCAAGGGGCATTGATATTGTCTTTTTATTCCACTACGACCTTCACCACTATTCCAAGGGGCATTGATAATGTCTTTTTACTCCACTGCGACCTCCACCACTCTTCCAAGGCTCATTGATATTGTCTTTTTAATCCACTGCGACCTCCACCACCCTTCCAAGGGGCATTAAAACCGTCTTGTTAAGCTATTGTTACCTCCACATCTCTTCCACGGGGTATTGATATTGTCTTTTTATTTAACTGTAACCTCCACCACTGTTCCAAGGGGCATTGATATTGTCTTTTTATTCCACTGTAACCTCCATCACTCTTCCAAGGGGCATTGATATTGTCTTTTATTCCACTGTAACCTCCACAACTCTCCAAGGGGCATTGATATTGTCTTTTTATTCCACTGCGACCTCCACCACTCTTCCAAGGGGCATTCATATCGTCTTTTTAATCCGCTGCGACCTCCACCACTCTTCCAAGGGGCATTAAAACCGTCTTGTTAAGCTTCTGTCACCTCCACGTCCCTTCCAAGCGGCATTAAAACCGTCAATTTAAAACACTCTGAACTCCGCAGCTCTTGCAAGGGGCATTGATATTGTCTTTTTATTCCAACGTAACCTCCAGCACTCTTCCAAGGGGCATTTATATTGACTTTTTATTCCACTGCAACTTTCACCTCTCTTCCAAGGCGAATTAAAACCGTCTTGTTAAGCTACTGTGACCTACACGTCACTTTCACGGCGCATTGATATTGTCTTTTTATTCCACTTTTAGCTCCACCACTCTTCCAAGGGGTATTTATATTATCTTTTTATTCCTCTGGGACCTTCACCACTCTTCCAAGTGGCATTGATATTGTCATTTTCATCCGCTGCGACCTCCACCACTCTTCCAAGGGGCATTAAAACTGTATTGTTAGCTACTGTCACCTCCACGTCTCTTCAAAGGTGCAATAAAACCGTCAATTTAAACCACTCTGAACTCCACAGCTCTTGCAAGAGGCATTGATATTGTCTTTTTAATCCACTGTAACCTACAGCACTCTTTCAAGGGGCATTGATATTGTCTTTTTATTCCACTACGACTTCCACCACTCTCCCAAGGTGCATTAAAAACATCTTGTTTAGCTACTGTAACGTCCATGTCTATTCCACGGGACATTGATATTGTCTTTTTATTCCACTGTATCCTCCACCACTCTTCCAAGGGGTATTTATATTGTCTTTTTATTCCACTGCGACTTCCACCTCTCTTCTAAGGGGCATTGATATTGTCTTTTTAATCCACTGCAACCTCCACCACTCTTCCAATAGGCATTAAAACAGTCTTGTTAAGCTATTGTGACCTCCACAGCTCTTCCAAGGGGCATTAAAACCGTCTGGTTAAACCACTCTGAACTCCACAGCTCTTCCAAGGGGCATTGAAATTGTCTTTTTATTCCACTGTAACCTCCACCATTGTTCCAAGGGGTATTGATATTGTCTTTTTAATGCACTGCGACCTCCACCACTCTTCCAAGGGGCATTAAAACCATCTGGTTAAACCACTCTGAACTCCATAGCTCTTTCAAGAGTCATTGATATTGTCTTTTTATTTCACAGTAACCTCCACCACTCTTTCAAGGGGCATTGATATTGTCTTTTTATTCCACTGTGACCTCCACCACTCTTCCAATGAGCATTAAAACTTTCTTGTTAAGCTTCTGAGACCTCCACGTGTCTTCCACGGGGCATTGATATTGTCTTTTTAATCCACTGTGACCTCCACCACTTTTCCAAGGGGCATTAAAACCGTCTTGTTAATCTACTATGACCTCCACGTTTTTTCCAAGGGGCAATAAAATCATGTGCTTAAACCACTCTGAACTCCACAGCCCTTCCAAGGGGCATTGGTATTGTCTTTTTATTCCACTCTAACCTTCACCACTCTTGCTAGGGGCAATTACATTGTCTTTTTATTTCACTGCGACCTCCATCATTCTTCCGAGGGGCATTGATATTGTCTATTTATTCGACTGCCACCTCCACAACTCTTCCAAGGGGCATTGATATTGTCTTTTTAATCCACTACGACCTCCACAACTTTTCCAAGGGGCATTAAAAACACCTTTTTAAGCTACTGTGACCTCCACGTCACTTCCAATGGGCATTAAAACCGTCTGGTTAAACCATTCAGAACTCCACAGCTATACCAAGGGGCATTGGTATTGTCTTTCTATTCCACTCTAACCTCCACCACTCTTCCAAGGGGCATTGACATTGTCTTTTTATTCCACTGCGACCTTCACCATTCTTCGAAGGGGCATTAAAACTGTCTTGTTAAGCTACACTGACCACCACATCTCTTCCACGGGGCATTGATATTGTCTTTAAATTCCACTGTAACCTCCACCACTCTACCAAGGGGCATTGATATTGTATTTTTATTCCACAGCGACCTCCAACACTCTTCCTAAGGGCATTGATATTGTCTTTTTAATCCACTGCGACCTCCACCACTCTTCCAAAGGGCATTAAAACCATCTTGTTAAGCTACTGTGACCTCCATGTCTCTTCCACGGGGCATTGTTATTGTCTTTTTATTCCACTGCAACCTCCAACACTCTTCCATGTGGCATTAAAACCGTCTTGTTAAGCTACTGTGATCTCCACGTCTCTTCCAAGGGGCATTAAAACAGTATGGTTAAACCAATCTGAACTCTACAGATCTTCCAAGTGGCATTGATAATGTCTTTTTATTCCACTGTATCCTCCACCACTCTTCCAAGGGGCATTGATATTGTCTTTTTATTCCACTGCGACCTCCAACACTCTTCCAAGGGGCATTAAAACAGTCTTGTTTAGCTACTGTGACCTCCACGTCTCTTCCAAGGGACATTAAAACCGCATGGTTAAACCAATCTGAACTCCACAGATCTTCCAAGGGGCATTGATATTGTCTTTTTATTTCGCTGCGACCTCCACCACTCTTCTAAGGGGCATTTATATTGTCTTTTTAATCAACTGCGACCTCCACCACTCTTCCAAGGGGCATTAAACTGTCTTGTTAAGCTGCTGTAACCTCCATGTCTATTCCACGGGGCATTGATATTGTCTTTTTATTCCAATGTAACCTCCACCACTCTTCCAAGGGTCAGTGATATTGTCTTTTTAATCCACTGCGACCTCCAGTGGAGTGATATGGGGCGGTAGCTAGTCAGAGAGGAAGGGTCAAGGGAGGTCTTTTTGAGGATGGGTGTGATTGCGGCATGTTTGAAACATGAGGGGAAGACACCGGTTGTTAGTGACAGATTGAAGAGGTGGGTTAGGGCTGGGATGAAGACTGTGGAAAGGTTAGTGATGAGGTGGGATGGGATTGGGTCAAGTTCGCAGGTGGTGAGGTGTGATTTGGAGAGTAAAGAGGAGACTTGACCTTCTGTAATGGTGGAGAAGTGGGGTTTGGAGGAGGAGGGTTGAATAGATATGAGGAGGGGTTGTGTGGACATTAGGCAAAAGTTTTGTCTGATGGTGTCAATCTTCTGTTTGAAGAATGAGGCAAAGTCATCGGCTGAGATGAGAGAAGAGGGAGGAGGTGCTGGGGGACGAAGGAGAGAGTTGAAAGTGTTAAATAGCTGTTTAGGTTTGTGAGATAGGGAGGATATGAGAGATGAGAAGTAGGTTTGTTTTGCTGTAGTGAGTGCGGACTTGAAATTAGTGAGGGATTGCTTGAATGCAATGAAGTGCTCGATGGAGTGAGACCTTTTCCATCTCCGCTCCGCAACCCTGGAGGCCCGGCGCAGTTCTTTAGTAAGTTTAGTGTGCCAGGGTTGCCTGTTGAATGTGCGAGATGTGGTGTGTATGAGAGACGCGATCGAGTCTAGAGCTGCAGCTATTGTGGTGTTATATGAAGCAGCAGCAACGTCTGCATCGTGTAAGGAATTTATGTCTGTAAGAGGGAGGAGGGATTCAGAGAGTGAGTGTAAGTCAAGGTGTTTGAGGTTTCTGCAAGGGTATGCAAGTTTGTGGAGTGGGGATTGTTGCCCCGGGGAGGAGAGAGAAGAGAATGTAAGTAGGCTGTGATCAGAGAGAGGGAGAGGTGAGTTAGAGAGGTTAGATAGGGAACAGAGGCGGGTGAAGATGAGGTCCAGTGTGTGGCCATCTTTGTGGGTGGGTGTGGAAGACCATTGAGTGAGTCCGAAGGAGGAAGTGAGAGATAGGAACTTAGAGACAGACAAGTGGGAAGTGTTAATGGGGATGTTGAAGTCACCCATTATGATAGTGGGGATGTCAGTGGAGAGGAAGTGAAGCAGCCAGGTTGTGAAGTGGTCTAAGAAGGTGGTGGCTTGCCCTGGGGGTCGGTAAACGACGGCCAGTTGGAGGTTGGAGGGGGAATAAATGCGCACACAGTGCACCTCAAAAGAGGGGAGTGTAACAGAGGGTGGCAGTGGGATTTGGGTGAAAGCGCAGTGTTCTGATAGGAGAAAACCTACGCCTCTGCCATGTTTGCCGTTGGGGCGGGGGGTTGGGAAAGGTGGAATACGCCATATGAAAGTGCTGCTGGGGAGTCTGTGTCAGAGGGGGTGAGCCAGGTTTCAGTGATGGCGAGGAAGGAAAGTTTGTTTGTAGTGAAAAGATCGTGGAAGAAGGAAAGTTTGTTGCAGACAGAGCGAGCGTTCCATAGAGCTCCTGTTAGAGCAACTAAGGAAGTGGGGATTGGTTGGAAGGGTATGAGGTTAGAAGGGTTGCGACCATTTGTGGAAGTCGCGGATAGGAGGAAGAAGTAACTGTGGGGATATGGCGAGGAGGACCAGGATTTGGAGAGATATCTCCAGCAGTGAAGAGGAGCAGAGAAAGTGTTAGCAGGTGGGAGCAAGATAGAGGAAAAATTGAGAGCTAACAGAAACATAGTTAAAAGAGAGTAAGTGGTCAAAGTGTTGGTTAACCTGACTCCTGCCCTGACTAACTGCCTCTGAAATAACTGCCACTTATCTCCGAAGCCACTTTGCACAAGAAGACGCGTGCACCCCTTACAGAGTTTCTAAATATATAGGGCACATTAAACTATCAGGTGAAGGGCATTGTGGGAGCTGCATATGGCTAAATTAGCAGCTGGTCGTCTCACCAGGAGATGGCTGGGTGATCAAACACAGAGCTAGGACTCTAGTCTGTGCAGTTTAGCACCTCTAAAAATCAGATAAGATCTATAGTGGGGAAGGGACAGACATATGTGGGTATTGAATGGAGTGGGACAGATAAAGCAGAGAAGTTATGCAGAGCATGTAACAGTGAGGTGAATCAGCAAAGCAGAGCATTAGATTACAGCAGACACAGCAAGCAGAGAAGTTATGCAGAGCATGTACCAGTGAGGTGAATCAGCAAAGCAGAGCATTAGATTACAGCAGACACAGCAAGCAGAGAAGTTATGCAGAGCATGTACCAGTGAGGTGAATCAGCAAAGCAGAGCATTACATTACAGCAGACACAGCAAGCAGAGAAGTTATACAGAGCATGTACCAGTGAGGTGAATCAGCAAAGCAGAGCATTACATTACAGCCGACACAGCAAGCAGAGAAGTTATACAGAGCATGTACCAGTGAGGTTATTCCACTGCGACCTCCACCACTCTTCCAAGGGGCATTGATATTGTCTTTTTATTCCACTGCGACATCCACCACTCTTCCAAGGGGCATTGATATTGTCTTTTTATTCCACTGCGACCTCTGCCACTCTTCCAAAGGGCATTGATATTGTATTTTTATTCCACTGTAAAATCCACCACTGTTCTAAGGGGCATTAAAACCGTCTTGCTAAGCTACTGTGACCTCCACGTCTCTTCCACAGGGCATTGTTATTGTCTTTTTATTCCACTGCGACCTCCACCACTCTGCCAAGGGGCATTAAAACTGTCTTGTTAAGCTACTGTGATGTCCACGTCTCTTCCACAGGGCATTGTAATTGTCTTTTCATTCCACTGTAACCTCCACCACTCTTCCAAGGGGCATTGATATTGTCTTTTTAATTCACTGCGACCTCCATCACTCTTCAAAAAAGCATTGAAACCGTCTTGTTAAGCTACTGTGACCTCCACGTCTATTCCACGGTGCATTAAAACTTTCTGGTTAAACCACTGTGAACTCCACAGCTTTTCCAAGGGTCATTGATATTGTCTTTTTATTCCACTCTAACCTCCACCACTCTTCCAAGGGGCAATGATATTGTCTTTTTATTTTACTGCTACCTCCACCACTCTTCCAAGGGGCATTAATATTGTCTTTTTATTCCACTGTGACCTCCACGTCTCTTCCAAGGGGCATTGATATTGTCTTTTTATTTAATTGGAACCTCCACCACTTTTCCAATGGGCATTGATATTGTCTTTTTATTCCACTGCGACCTCCACCACTCTTCCAAAGGGCATTGATATTGTATTTTTATTCCACTGTAAAATCCACCACTGTTCTAAGGGGCATTAAAACTGTCTTGCTAAGCTACTGTGACCTCCACGTCTCTTCCACAGGGCATTGTTATTGTCTTTTTATTCCACTGCGACCTCCACCACTCCGCCAAGGGGCATTAAAACTGTCTTGTTAAGCTACTGTGATGTCCACCTCTCTTCCACAGGGCATTGCAATTGTCTTTTCATTCCACTGTAACCTCCACCACTCTTCCAAGGGGCATTGATATTGTCTTTTTAATTCACTGCGACCTCCATCACTCTTCAAAGAAGCATTGAAACCGTCTTGTTAAGCTACTGTGACCTCCACGTCTATTCCACGGTGCATTAAAACTTTCTGGTTAAACCACTGTGAACTCCACAGCTTTTCCAAGGGTCATTGATATTGTCTTTTTATTCCATTCTAACCTCCACCACTCTTCCAAGGGGCAATGATATTGTCTTTTTATTTTACTGCTACCTCCACCACTCTTCCAAGGGGCATTAATATTGTCTTTTTATTCCACTGTGACCTCCACGTCTCTTCCAAGGGGCATTGATATTGTCTTTTTATTTAATTGGAACCTCCACCACTTTTCCAAGGGGCATTGATTTTGTCTTTTCATTCCACTGTAACCTCCACCATTCTTCCAAGGGACATTGATATTGTCTTTTTATTCCACTGTAACCTCCACCACTCTTCCAAGGGGCATTGATATTGTCTTTTTATTCTACTGTAACCTCCACCACTCTTCCAAGGGGCATTGATATTGCCTTTTTAAACCACTGCGACCTCTACCACTCCTCCAAGGGGCTTTAAAACAGTCTTGATAAGCTTCTGTGACCTCCACGTCTCTTCCAAGGGGCATTAAAACAGCATGGTTAAACCACTCTGAACTCCACAGCTCTTCCAAGAGGCATTGATATTGTCTTTTTATTCAACTGTAACCTCCACAAATCTTCCAATGGGCATTGATATTGTTTTTTTTTCCACTGCGACCTCCACAACTCTTCGAAGGGGATTTGGTAGTCTTTTTAATCCACTGCGACCTCCACCACTCTTCCAAGGGGCATTAAAACCTTCTTGTTAAGCTACTGTGACCTCCACTTCCCTTCCACGGGGCATTGATATTGTCTTTTTATTCCACTGCGACCACCACCACTCTTCCAAGGGGCATTGATATTGTCTTTTTAATCCACTGTGACCTCCACCACTCTTCCAAGGGACTTTGATATTGTCTTTTTATTCCACTGCGACCTTCACCCCTCATCCAAGGAACATTGATATTGTCTTTTTTTCCACTGTAACCTCCACCACTCTTCTAAGGGACATTGATATTTTCTTTTTATTCCACTGCGACCTCCACCACTCTTCCAAGGGGCATCTATAATGTCTTTTTAATCCACTGCGACCTCCACCACTCTTCCAAGGGGCATTAAAACCGTCTTGTTAAGCTACTGTGACCTCCACGTCTCTTCCAAGGGGCATTAAAACCGTCAATTTAAACCACTCTGAACTCCACAGCTCTTGCAAGAGGCATTGATATTGTCTTTTTATTCCACTGTAACTTCCACCATTCTTCCAAGGGGCATTGATTTTGTCTTTTTAATTTACTGCGACCTCCATCTCTCTTCCAAGAAGCATTAAAGCCATCTTGTTTATCTACAGAGACCTCCACGTCTATTCCACGATGCATTAAAACCTTCTGGTTAAACCACTTTAAACTCCACAGCTCTTCCAAGGGGCAATGATATTGTCTTTTTATTCCACTGTAACTTCCACCACTCTTCCAAGGGGAATTGATATTGTCTTTTTATTTTACTGCGACCTCCACCACTCTTCCAAGTGGCATTAATATTGTCTTTTTATTCCACTGCGACCTCCACCACTCTTCCAAGGGTCATTGACATTGTCTTTTTATTCCACTGTAACCTCCACCACTCTTCCAAGGGGCATTGATATTGTCTTTATATTCCACTGCGACCTCCACCTCTCTTCCAAGGGGCATTAAAACAATCTTGTTAAGCTACTGTGACCTCCAAGTCTCTTCCATGAGGCATTGACATTGTCTTTTTATTCCACTGCGACCTCCACATCTCTTCCAAGTGGAATTGATATTGTCTTTTTTTTCCACTGCGACCTCCACCACTTTTCTAAGGGGCATTGATATTGTCTTTTTTATCCTCTGCGACCTCCACCACTCTTCCAAGGGTCATTAAAACAGTTTTGTTAAGCTACAGTGACCTCCACGTCTCTTCCAAGGGGCATTAAAACCGTCTGGTTAAAACACTCTGAACTCCACGGCTCTTCCAAGAGGCATTGATATTGTCTGTTTATTCGACTGTAACCTCCACCACTCTTCCAAGGGGCAATAAAACCGTCTTGTTAAGCCACTGTGACCTCCACGTCTTTTCAAGGGGCATTAAAACCGTCAATTTAAACCACTCTGAACTCCACAGCTCTTGCAAGAGGCATTGATATTGTCTTTTTATTCCACTGTAACCTCCACCACTCTTCCAAGGGGCATTAATTTTGTCTTTTTAATCCACTGCAACCTCCATCACTCTTCCAAGGGGCATTAAAACCTTCTTGTTAAGCTACTGTGACCTCCACTTCCCTTCCACGGGGCATTGATATTGTCTTTTTATTCCACTGCGACCACCACCACTCTTCCAAGGGGCATTGATATTGTCTTTTTAATCCACTGTGACCTCCACCACTCTTCCAAGGGACTTTGATATTGTCTTTTTATTCCACTGCGACCTTCACCCCTCATCCAAGGAACATTGATATTGTCTTTTTTTCCACTGTAACCTCCACCACTCTTCTAAGGGACATTGATATTTTCTTTTTATTCCACTGCGACCTCCACCACTCTTCCAAGGGGCATCGATAATGTCTTTTTAATCCACTGCGACCTCCACCACTCTTCCAAGGGGCATTAAAACCGTCTTGTTAAGCTACTGTGACCTCCACGTCTCTTCCAAGGGGCATTAAAACCGTCAATTTAAACCACTCTGAACTCCACAGCTCTTGCAAGAGGCATTGATATTGTCTTTTTATTCCACTGTAACTTCCACCATTCTTCCAAGGGGCATTGATTTTGTCTTTTTAATCCACTGAGACCTCCATCTCTCTTCCAAGAAGCATTAAAGCCATCTTGTTTATCTACAGTGACCTCCACGTCTATTCCACGATGCATTAAAACCTTCTGGTTAAACCACTTTAAACTCCACAGCTCTTCCAAGGGGCAATGATATTGTCTTTTTATTCCACTGTAACTTCCACCACTCTTCCAAGGGGAATTGATATTGTCTTTTTATTTTACTGCGACCTCCACCACTCTTCCAAGTGGCATTAATATTGTCTTTTTATTCCACTGCGACCTCCACCACTCTTCCAAGGGTCATTGATATTGTCTTTTTATTCCACTGTAACCTCCACCACTCTTCCAAGGGGCATTGATATTGTCTTTTTATTCAACTGCAACCTCCACCTCTCTTCCAAGGGGCATTAAAACAATCTTGTTAAGCTACTGTGACCTCCAAGTCTCTTCCATGAGGCATTGACATTGTCTTTTTATTCCACTGCGACCTCCACATCTCTTCCAAGTGGAATTGATATTGTCTTTTTTTTCCACTGCGACCTCCACCACTTTTCTAAGGGGCATTGATATTGTCTTTTTAATCCTCTGCGACCTCCACCACTCTTCCAAGGGTCATTAAAACAGTTTTGTTAAGCTACTGTGACCTCCACGTCTCTTCCAAGGGGCATTAAAACCGTCTGGTTAAACGACTCTGTACTCCACAGCTCTTCCAAGAGGCATTGATATTGTCTTTTTATTCGACTGTAACCTCCACCACTCTTCCAAGGGGCATTGATATTGTCTCTGTTTTCCACTGCGACCTCCACCACTCTTCCAAGGGGCTTTGATATTGTCTTTTTTATCCACTGCGACCTCCACGTCTCTTCCAAGGGGCATTAAAACCGTCTTGTTATGCTACTGTGACCTCCACGTCCCTTCCACGGTGCATTGTTATTGTCTTTTTATTCCATTGCGACCTCCACCACTCTTCCAAGGGGCATTAAAACCGTCTTGTTAAGCTACTGTGACCTCCAAGTCTCTTTCAAGGGGCAAAAAAAACGTCTGGTTAAACCGCTCTGAGCTCCACAGCTCTTCCAAGGGGTATTGACAATGTCTTTTTATTCCTTTGTAACCTTCTGCAACCTCTGCGACGTCCACGACTCTTCCAAGGGGCATTAAAACCATCTTGTTAAGCTACTGTGACCTCCAAATTTCTTACACAGGGCATTGATATTGTCTTTTTATTCCACTGTAACCTCCACCACTCTTCCAAGGGGCATTGATATTGTCTTTTTATTCCACTGTAACCTCCACCAATCTTCTAAGGGGCATTGTTATTGTCTTTTTATTTCACTGCGACCTCCACAACTTTTCTAAGGGGCATTGATATTGTCTTTTTAATCCACTGCTACCTCTACCACTCCCCCAAGAGGCTTTAAAACAGTCTTGATTAGTGTTGAGCCACCCCCGTAGTGTTCGAGTTCGGTTCGGTTCGTCGAACACCCGTGTGTTCGCCGAACTGTTCGTCGAACTGTTCGTCGAACACCTTCGAACACCGTTAAAACCAATGGCAGGCAAACAAAAACACATAGAAACACATAGAAAACACCTTCAAAGGTGTCCAAAAGCTGACAAACTGCTCAGAAGACATAACTAACACATGGAAAAGTGTCAAGTACATATAGTCATGTGAAAATAAATGAGGTGGAGGAGTAAAAGGAGGGGGAGACACAGATATAGGCATGTCATGCCCTTCTAAAATCCAAAAAGTGAGAAGCCGACACGGCCAGTCCGCTCCTGCCCGTGCCACCTCCGTGTCGCCGGGTTTGTGCCAGAGCCGCGGTGAACCCTGATGGCCAGACCCCCTCTCCCAATACTGGTGCCTGTCCGCTGGTGGGTCGAGCGAGCCCCCCTGTGGTGGAGGCAGCTCTAAGCTTTTTAATTTAAATTTTCTCTCTAATTTGAATGAATACACTTTAAATCCATTTACAAGGATCTATTGGAGGGCAAGTCTCATGCCAGCAGCCGCGTAATTCCAGCTCCAGTAGCGTCCACTAAAGCTGCTGCAGTTAAAAAGCTTTTATAAGGATCGAGCTCGGCTGTCCACAGCAAGGCATCCTACTGCCAGTCCCAGCCCCTATGCCTTGGGGTGCCTCCTGATGCTCTTCACTGAGTATCCCGTGGTCCCGAAGCATTTCCTTTGAAAAAATGAAGTGTCCAAACTACAGGTGGTGTAGCTTGCTTAACAGCCGGGATAATCCGCTGACTAGCAGACACTGCTACTAGGCACAAAGTATTTCCTGGGCTAGATGCAGTTAAAAATTTGTAATTAGATACTCTCGTTGGATGCTGAGAAAGCATTCCATAGAGTCTCCTGGCACGCCATATATGATTCTCTTAAAAAGCTTGGGGTAGGGGTCTAGGGGACCCTTTTATAGCCAAAATCACGGCCCTGTATCACAATACGTCACCTAGGCTGAAGATAAATGGAACTGTAGCACCCTGAGGGCTCAGTTGCTACAGACGTATTGCACCTCACCCAGAGGTGTGATATCTCTCTCTCAGGTAAGGATGGAGTGTGGATCAGGACCCGACACCTGCATGCATTACACCACATTGCCGTGGGGCAGGGCGACCAATATGCCCCTGAGATGGGCACGACAGTCCCTGTCCCTGGCTGGAGTGGGGGGAGGGAACACTGAGGAAGGGGAACCCTGTAGTGCAGGAGCAGGGAGGAAGCAGTTCCTGGGTGCATTGAGAAGGGAGTATAAAAGGTGGGCACCATCTTAGTTCAGTGCAGAGAAGTCTGAGCAGAAGTGGCAGGGAGCAGGGGCTCTGCATGAGCTCTGCTCCGGAGGCGGGCCTAGTAACAGAGGCCCAGGCCTGGAAGAGGGAGAAGGAAGGAAGAGGAGCGGAGAAGGCTCCAGGAACGAGGAATGAAGGGATCCCAGGGGTGCGGACGGGCGAGTCGCCACCGCACGCCCGAATCCACCTGCGTGGAGGGGTCAGGCCAAATGGGGAGACCGGTCCCCGAACTAGTGGAGGCAGGAAACGACCCTCAGCTAGAAACCGGAGGCTCTGACATTTTATGTGGCGCAGCCCCTCGCTACACCCGCTAGGAAGGCACCACATAGGGTCAGGGAAACTGGCGCCAAGTTTACCAAGAGGAGGCCTGAGGCAGCCGGACAGAAGTGTTGGTAAGAAAGGCCAGACAAAGGACACACAAAGGGGGTCCTGTGAAGCACTCCAAAGTTATCTGGGAGTTGTCTGAGCCCCTCACCTGGTGAGCACAGTACGACGTGGGCAGCCGTTACCTGCAGACGGGGTCTGGATAATAAGAACTGTGAGTAAAGGCCCTGAACTGCATCACTGACTCCGTGTCGTTACTGCTGCTGCCCTGCACCATCACCCCCATCCTCCGCATACACTGCCCTGAGGCTATACTCCTCCCGTGGGGAGTTATGCTACGCTCTGCTGCACCCACAACACCAGCCTCAGCGGTCTGCCCTGTAGCGGCGGTTCACTCTGACCGCAATCCACGGGTGGCGTAGTCGGACATTTAAACATCAAAACCACATAAATAGTTCCGCCACTGCTTTGACCACCCTGAGCCACGGAACCGGGTCGCCGCCACGAAGACTACAACCACCAGCATCCACCAAAAAGGGTCCGGCTCCGGGTGTCCCAAGGCCCAGGGGGTGCATCAGAACATTTTCATCACCTTTCACAATCACCAATGGGACAAGGCAGGGATGTCCTCTGTCCCCTCTCTTATACATCCTAGTGACGGAGCACCTGCTCTCATCAATTCGCCATAACCCCAATATTAGGTGGATTGAGGTGGGAGGCACCGAGTACAAGTGCTCTCTATTTGCTGATGATGTCCTAGTATATATCACTCAATCACATATATCCATCCATGCTGTTATGGCTGAAATAGATCACTTTGTTACATGGTCAAATTTTAAAATCAATCAAGTCTGAGGCCCTCGATGTCTCCCTCCCCAAATCCATATAGGATTCCATCCAGTCCAACTTTCCCTTTGCCTGGCCCTCACAGGGTATCAAATACTTAGGAATTCCTATTCATAGAGACCTCTCCCATCTATGTTATCTTAATTTTTGGCCCTTTATTGAACAACTCCATACAGACCACGGTTGGCAAGTTAGAACTGTAAGATTCACTACGTGAACCACTGGTGTTTTGTGGAAAAGCACATGTACACTGTGCTCCAAATTATTATGCAAAAAGTGTTTAGGAGTGATAAGGGAAGAATTTGTTTGTTTGTCAGTTAAACTCATTGATGGTGATGTGTGTCAGGGCTCTTTATATCACTGTAAGCAATTGCAGACACCTGTGCTAATTAGTTTGGCAGGTGTGTCCAATGAAAGGCAAGACTACTTAAGAAGGCTGTCTCACATTATTAAGCAGCCTACATTTTCTGCCAAAATGGGAAAGAAAAAGGATGTGTCGGCTGCTGAGAAGCAACAAATTGTGGAGTGTTTAGGTCAAGGCATGACTACAATCAACATTGTACGATGATCAGGATGAAGTATCTTGGCAATCAAGAAGTATGTAGCTGATTCACAGTACACACGTGTGCGTGCTGATAAGGGCAAATTGAGGACTCTTTCCTACAGGCAATTACGTCAGGTTGAAAGAGCAGCGGCAAAAAAGCCATAGCAGCAGACAAGTTTTTGAAGCTGCTGGTGCCACCAACGTCCCCCGAACAACAAGATGCAGGGTCCTTCAGAGGTTTGCAGCTGTGCATACGCCATCCTGTCGACCTCCTCTATCCACTTCACACAAGCAGAAATGGCTCCAGTGGGCCAAACATTACATGAAGACTGATTTCAAAACTGTTTTGTTCACGGATGAGTGCCGTGCAACGCTCGATGGTCCAGATGGATGGAGTGGAGGATGGCTGGTTGATGGACACCCCACGCAAACACGGCTACAGCGCCATCAAGGAGGAGGTGGAGTAATGTTTTGGGCTGGAATCATGGGGAGAGAGATTGTCGGCCCCTTTAGGATCCCTGAAGGCGCTAAAGATGAACTCCATAATGTATGTGGATTTTCTCAAACAGCACTTCCTGCCATGGTTCAAGAAGAAGAACCGTGTATTTCACAGCAAGATCATTTTTTTGCATGATAATGCACCATCTCATGCTGCACATAAAACATCTGCATCTCTGGCTGATATGGGCATAAAAGGGGACAAACTTATGGTGTGACCCCCATGCTCCCCTGACCTCTACCCCATTCAGAACCTCTGGAGCATCATCAAAAGGAGTGTCTATGATGGCGGGAGGCAGTTCACATCTAAGCAACAGCTCTGGGAGGGTATTCTGTCCTCATGCAAAACAATTGAAGCAGAAACCATCCAAAACCTGACAAATTCAATGGACGAGAGAGTTCAGAAGCTCCTTTCGAACAAGGGGTCCTATGTGAAAATGTAACATCACCTAGAATAAAGTTTTGAGTTGAAAACTGTTTGATTTCAGTTTCTAACAACCTGCTAATGCTTATAATTTCAAAAATGACCATTTTTTTGGTCTTTATTAAAATGAAAAGGTTGATCGAAAAGTTTGGGGGATCTAAGAGTGTGGCAACCCAGTAGTCATGATTACTTCGAATTCTGACAATATGAGGGTCATGCTGCAGGTAGTGCAGCAAGAAGGCACTTATGTGTCTTGCGCATCTCGGAGCCCCAAAATTATTTTCCGGGCTAGATGCAGCTAAAAATTATTATTAATTTGAAATCTGGTGAAGCTTTAGTATAGATGGCCTAATAGGATCAGTGCTGCACACTGCTACAAAGCCCAAATTATTTTCCAGTCAAGATACAGATAAACATGATTAGTAATTTTAAATCTGGTGGAGCTTATTATAGATGGCCTAATAGAATCAGTGCTGCACACTGCTACAAAGCCCAAATTATTTTCCAGCCAAGATACAGATAAACATGATTAGTAATTTGAAAGCTTAAAACGGTTGGTAGGGTGATTTTAACCAATCATCCATCTTTTACTCTCCCCAGGATGACACAGGGGTAGAAAAGTCGTTTCGGATCCATGATTTGTTCATCTTTATGAACGTGAGTCTGTCTACATTATCAGTGGAGAGCTGCGTGCGCTTATCTGTCAGCACACCACCAGCAGCGCTGAACACACGTTCAGACAGAACGCTGGCTGCGGGGCATGACAAGATCTCCAAGGCGTAAGTGGCTAGCTCCGGCCATTTATCCAGATTGGAAGCCCAAAAAGAGCAAGGGTCCAGTGACACAGTCATGGCTTCAATGTTTACTTGGAGATACTCCTGTACCATCGTCTCTAGGCGTTGACTATGTGTCAGAATTCTTGTCTCCTGTGGCCTTGCAAAGGATGGGCTAAAAAAGTGGTGAAATGATTCCGCAAAATTGATGTTACCAGCAGATACTGTGGTTCTGTTACGGTTTGAGTGCTGAACACTTGACGGTCCTACGGTTGGCAAGTTGGAACTGTGAGATTCACTACGTGCACCACTGGTATTTTGTGGAAAAGCACATGTAAGATTCTGCAACAGTCTCTGCTGATACTCCTGCATGCGTGCATCCCTTTCTATGGCAGGAATAAATTCTGCAAATTTACTTTTGTACCGGGGATCTAACAGTGTGGCAACCCAGTAGTCAGGATTATTTCTAATTCTCACAATTCGAGGGTCATGTTGCAGGTAGTGCAGCAAGAAGGCACTCATGTGTGTTGCGCATCCAGGAGCACCAAGTCCCTGTTGTGTTGGTGGCGAGGTAACAATCATGCTTCCTTCCTCTGTCCTCTCCCCCCAACCTCGCACAACAGAAATGTGATCAAGGTCTCCCTCATCTGATGAGTCTTCCATCAGTTCGTCCTCCACTTCTTCCTGGGCTCCTGCACCTTCCTCACTAGTTTGGCTGCTACCATGCGCCCTGGTAAAACCATCTCCCCCACCCTCACATGCCTGCCACCTTGGTGCTGCCGACCGTCTGGACCTTGCAGATGTTAGCCCTTCCGCATACAACTCCTCCTCCTCTACTTCCTCCACCTCCTCTTGTGCCACCACCTGACTCCGAATTCTGTTTAACATGTGCTCCAGCATGTAAATCACCGGAATAGTCATGCTGATAATGGCATCGTCAGCACTAAACATCTTCGTCGCCATTTCAAAACTGTGCAGAAGGGTGCATAGGTCCCTGATCTGAGACCACTGCTCCAGCGTGGTTTGCCCCACCTCTGAATCTCGTTGGCCCAGGCTATACGTCAGAACGTATTGCACCAGGGCTTGTCTGTGCTGCCACAGTCGCTGCAACATGTGCAGAGTTGAATTCCACCGGGTAGGCACATCGCATTTTAGCCGGTGAAGTGGCAGGACCAACGACTTCTGTAGAGATGTAAGTCGCTGAGCTGCGGGATGCGAACGGCGGAAGTGAGCACACAGCGACCGTGCCCTCTGCAGAAGGCCATCTAGTCTGGGATAGTGGGCTAAAAATTGCTGGACAACCAGGTTCAACACGTGAGCCATACAAGGCACGTGTGTGACATTGCCCCGGCGAAGGGCCGCACCCAGGTTTGCAGCATTGTCGCACACGGCCTTCCCTGGTTTCAGGTCCAGTGGAGACAACCATTCATGAAATTGGTTCTCCAGAGCTGACCACAACTCCTCAGCTGTGTGACTCACATTTCCCAGACATTTCAATGTAAAAACCGCCTGATGACGTTGAGCCCTACTGCCAGCATAGTAAGGAGGTGTGCAGGATCCCTTCTGCGCAGTTAGAAAGCTTGTGGCATGACCAGACAGGCTTTGGGTGCAGGTGGAAGACCGAGAGGAGGTTGAGGAGGCAGAAGCAGTGGAGGAACTTTGACATAAAGAGAATTGACGCACAACTCGTGGGGACGGCAAGACTTGGACAGCAGCCCCTTGTCCTGCTGTCACCATAGTTACCCAGTGCCCAGTCAGCGACATGTAACGCCCCTGTCCATGCCTACTCGTCCAAGTGTCTGTGGTGAAATGCACCCTGTCACACACAGAGTTTCTCAAAGAAGCGGTGATGTTGTGTGCGACATGCTGGTGGAGCGCAGGCACACCTTTCTTTGAGAAGTAGTGCCGACTGGGCATCTGGTACTGGGGCACTGCGACGGACATAAGGTCTCGAAAATCCTCTGTGTCCACCAGGCGGAAAGGCAGCATTTCTGTAGCCAAGAGCTTGCAGATGGTGAAATTCAACCTCTTAGCTTTCTCATGGCTAGGAGGAAATGGTCTTTTACTTGTCCACATCTGAGGGACCGAGGGCTGGCTATTGTGCTTAGACGGGGTTGATAAGGGTGTCCCCGGCAAACTGCCGGTCTGTGAGGAAGATGCAGGCGGACATGTTAGGTTGCCTTGATCCAAAGGTGGTGCTATCGATGTCGGACAGCGCTCAACACCAGCTGGTGTTACCACCTCCAAAGAAAATGATGACCTGCCAATCACGCTGGCTGTTGCGGGTAAAGAGGTGGCAGGTCTGCGCCCCAAAACAGGTGTGACTGCTGTCCCCCCAGTCACAGAGGATGAAGAGGCCGCGGATGCACAAGATATGGCAGACGGTGGTTGGCCCGGCCGGCTAGGCCGCATTGTAGCACACTGAGCTTCCCACTGCAACTTATGCTTCATGTCCACGTGCCGGTTCATGCATGAAGTACTCAAACTATGTATTTTTTGGCCTCTACTTAGCTTTTGCTGACAAATGTTACAGATAACACGAGTTGGGTCATCTTTATCGATCTGAAAAAATGCCCAGGCTATGCAAGGCTTAGCACCCATGCGACCTGAAGAGCCACCACGACTTGTGGTGAGAGGCAGAGTTGTGTTTGAGGATGCAGTTGTTGACGTGCTTCCAGTACTACGTCTCTGTCCAGGAAGGCGCAACCTGACCTCGTCGTCACTAGCATCTTCCTCCACCTCCTCTGCTGACCTCATCTCTTGGCTGAATGTGGGTTGACAGTAAGTGGGATCTCCAACCTCGTCATCATCACCTTGTGCGTTATCACACCCGTCGTCCTCAGAGCCAACCTGTTCCTGCCCTGACAAAAAACTAAAGTTGTCGCTCCAATCAGGTATTTGAGTCTTATCATCGTCTTCCTCATTGTCTCCACCAACAGGAGTTACAGTTTGGGAATGAGGGTCTACATTGTAGTCAGAACCTTCTGCGTCTGGTCCTGGATCCGACTCATAAAGATTCTGGGCATCAGTGCAGATCATTTCCTCGTCTGGATTCACAGAAGCGCTGGAGTCGACCTCTGATTCCCAGGCTATAGTATGAGTAAACAGCTCTGCAGACTCAAACATCTGTTCTACCTCATACTCAGACGGGCAGCTGGAGATTTGGGAGCTGTGAGGAAGCAAGTGTGATTGGGGTGACACCTTTGAGGACTGGAGTATTTGTGATGTTGAAGTTGATGTGGAGGAGAGCCCACTTAAAGGAGCACTTGATATCCGTTGAAGCACCTGCTGTTTTTGTGCCTCATCTGGAATTTGTAGCGATTGGCGTGGCCGTAGGAAAGGGATCTTATCACATTGTACGCTAAAAGAAGTAGACATTTTAGTTTGGCTGGAAGATGGTCTTTCTTCTGCAGATGTTACTGTTGCTTTAACACCTACCCCACGGACACAACCTTTTTTCCCCTTCCCAACACGCCTATTCCCCTTTCCACCAGCAGCAGGCCTTTTTCCACTCATTTTGGTGGTTAACTAATTCACAACTCTGGAGTTGTTTGCACAAAAAAACAATGGATGGGAACCGAGCAGAGCTGAGTGGCCAAACTGTGGTATTATGCCAAAACTATTGGCTGGGTTAGATGCAGAAAAAAATTATATTCAATTTGCAACCTGATGGAGGTCTGTATAGATGGATTAATAGAACAAGTCCCACACACAGCTAGAAGCCCAATATTTTTTCAGAGGTAGATGCAGAAAAAAATATATTCAGTTTGCAACCTGATGGAGGTCAGTATAGATGGACTAATACAACAAGTCCCACACACAGCTAGAAGCCCAATATTTTTTCAAAGGTAGATGCAGAAAAAAATATATTCAGTTTGCAACCTGATGGAGGTCTGTATAAATGGATTAATAGAACAAGTCCCACACACAGCTAGAAGCCCAATATTTTTTCAGAGGTAGATGCAGAAAAAAAAATATTCAGTTTGCAACCTGATGGAGATCAGTATAGATGGACTAATACAACAAGTCCCACACACAGCTAGAAGCCAAATATTTTTTCAGAGCTAGATGCAGAAAAAAATATATTCAGTTTGCAACCTGATGGAGGTCTGTATAGATGGATTAATAGAACAAGTCCCACACACAGCTAGAAGCCCAATATTTTTTCAGAGGTAGATGCAGAAAAAAATATATTCAGTTTGCAACCTGATGGAGGTCAGTATAGATGGATTAATACAACAAGTCCCACACACAGCTAGAAGCCCAATATTTTTTCAGAGGTAGATGCAGAAAAAAATATATTCAGTTTGCAACCTGATGGAGGTCAGTATAGATGGACTAATAGAACAAGTCCCACACACAGCTAGAAGCCCAATATTTTTTCAGAGGTAGATGCAGAAAAAAATATATTCAGTTTGCAACCTGATGGAGGTCAGTATAGATGGACTAATACAACAAGTCCCACACACAGCTAGAAGCCCAATATTTTTTCAGAGGTAGATGCAGAAAAAAATATATTCAGTTTGCAACCTGATGGAGGTCTGTATAGATGGATTAATAGAACAAGTCCCACACACAGCTAGAAGCCCAATATTTTTTCAGAGGTAGATGCAGAAAAAAATATATTCAGTTTGCAACCTGATGGAGGTCTGTATAGATGGATTAGTAGAACAAGTCCCACACACAGCTAGAAGCTCAATATTTTTTCAGAGGTAGATGCAGAAAAAAATATATTCAGTTTGCAACCTGATGGAGGTCTGTATAGATGGATTAATAGAACAAGTCCCACACACAGCTAGAAGCCCAATATTTTTTCAGAGGTAGATGCAGAAAAAAATATATTCAGTTTGCAACCTGATGGAGGTCAGTATAGATGGACTAATACAACAAGTCCCACACACAGCTAGAAGCCCAATATTTTTTCAGAGGTAGATGCAGAAAAAAATATATTCAGTTTGCAACCTGATGGAGGTCTGTATAGATGGATTAATAGAACAAGTCCCACACACAGCTAGAAGCCGAATATTTTTTCAGAGGTAGATGCAGAAAAAAATATATTCAGTTTGCAACCTGATGGAGGTCTGTATAGATGGATTAATAGAACAAGTCCCACACACAGCTAGAAGCCCAATATTTTTTCAGAGGTAGATGCAGAAAAAAATATATTCAGTTTGCAACCTGATGGAGGTCAGTATAGATGGACTAATACAACAAGTCCCACACACAGCTAGAAGCCCAATATTTTTTCAGAGGTAGATGCAGAAAAAAATATATTCAGATTGCAACCTGATGGAGGTCTGTATAGATGGATTAATAGAACAAGTCCCACACACAGCTAGAAGCCCAATATTTTTCAGAGGTAGATGCAGAAAAAAATATATTCAGTTTGCAACCTGATGGAGGTCTGTATAGATGGATTAATAGAACAAGTCCCACACACAGCTAGAAGCCCAATATTTTTTCAGAGGTAGATGCAGAAAAAAATATATTCAGTTTGCAACCTGATGGAGGTCTGTATAGATGGATTAATAGAACAAGTCCCACACACAGCTAGAAGCCCAATATTTTTTCAGAGGTAGATGCAGAAAAAAATATATTCAGTTTGCAACCTGATGGAGGTCTGTATAGATGGATTAATAGAACAAGTCCCACACACAGCTAGAAGCCCAATATTTTTTCAGAGGTAGATGCAGAAAAAAATATATTCAGTTTGCAACCTGATGGAGGTCTGTATAGATGGATTAATAGAACAAGTCCCACACACAGCTAGAAGCCCAATATTTTTTCAGAGGTAGATGCAGAAAAAAATATATTCAGTTTGCAACCTGATGGAGGTCAGTATAGATGGACTAATACAACAAGTCCCACACACAGCTAGAAGCCCAATATTTTTTCAGAGGTAGATGCAGAAAAAAATATATTCAGTTTGCAACCTGATGGAGGTCTGTATAAATGGATTAATAGAACAAGTCCCACACACAGCTAGAAGCCCAATATTTTTTCAGAGGTAGATGCAGAAAAAAATATATTCAGTTTGCAACCTGATGGAGGTCTGTATAGATGGATTAATAGAACAAGTCCCACACACAGCTAGAAGCCCAATATTTTTTCAGAGGTAGATGCAGAAAAAAATATATTCAGTTTGCAACCTGATGGAGGTCTGTATAGATGGATTAATAGAACAAGTCCCACACACAGCTAGAAGCCCAATATTTTTTCAGAGGTAGATGCAGAAAAAAATATATTCAGTTTGCAACCTGATGGAGGTCAGTATAGATGGACTAATACAACAAGTCCCACACACAGCTAGAAGCCCAATATTTTTTCAGAGGTAGATGCAGAAAAAAATATATTCAGTTTGCAACCTGATGTAGGTCTGTATAGGTGGATTAATAGAACAAGTCCCACACACAGCTAGAAGCCCAATATTTTTTCAGAGCTAGATGCAGAAAAAAATATATTCAGTTTGCAACCTGATGGAGGTCTGTATAGATGGATTAATAGAACAAGTCCCACACACAGCTAGAAGCCCAATATTTTTTCAGAGGTAGATGCAGAAAAAAATATATTCAGTTTGCAACCTGATGGAGGTCTGTATATATGGATTAATAGAACAAGTCCCACACAAAGCTAGAAGCCCAATATTTTTTCAGAGGTAGATGCAGAAAAAAATATATTCAGTTTGCAACCTGATGGAGGTCTGTATAGATGGATTAATAGAACAAGTCCCACACACAGCTAGAAGCCCAATATTTTTTCAGAGCTAGATGCAGAAAAAAATTATATTCAATTTGCAACCTGATGGAGGTCAGTATAGATGGACTAATAGAATGATGCTATGCCCAAAAGATTTTACTTCACTAGGTGCAGTAAAAAAATTGGTATTCTATACACAGGTGGTATATCTTGCAACACAGATAGGCTACTCCAATGACTAACACACTCTGCAATAGGCCAAAAAGGATTAGCTTTGCTAGATTCAGCCAAATGCTGTGAAAAAAACTTGCACAGCACTGGCACAGACCTGCCTGGCAAAAACTGATAGGAACTGATGTAACCTAGTCCTGAAAAGGACTCCAATTACAATTAGTCTTTACTCCCACAATCTATCTATTTAAAAGCACAGACCTGCCTGATAAAAGTCGTAGGAAATGCTGTAACCTAGTCCTTAAAAGGACTGCAATCACAACTATTCCCTACTCCCAAGCTATCTGTAGATTTGTGCGAAAATTGGCTTGAAATTAACAAGGTATAGCGCACACAGCAACAGCGGTGCCGTCTAACACGCAGCTGCAGCAGTGAGAAAATGGTGGCGACGGGGAAAATGGCTTGGTCTTATAGGGCAAGGACATGTGACATACACTGCCAATGACACATGCCCTTGCTTGTGTGAAAAAAAGCACTTCGCTCCGTGTGTGCGCTGCTGATAGGCTGACAGATTGCACCTCCCCACTGCAAATGCGGGAAAGATAAAAAAAAATGGAGATCTTCATTGTTCCTGCAGAGATCCATCCCCTGCCCCTCCCCCCACCCCGCTGTACACTCAAACTGCGTATTAACATTAATTTTCATCATTACTGAGAAAAAATCCAGTTATGATTTTGGTACACGAACAGTTATCGAACATAACCTCGAATAGCCGAATTTTACTCAAATTGTTCGTGTTCGCCGAACGGCTCGAACACCGCCCAAAACAGTTCGAATTTGAGATTGGCGAACAGTTCGAGTAGAACAACGCTCATCTCTAGTCTTGATAAGCTTCTGTGACCTCCACGTCTCTTCCAAGGGGCATTAAAACCGCATGGTTAAACCACTCTGAACTCCACAGCTCTTCCAAGAGGCATTGATATTGTCTTTTTATTCAACTGTTACCTCCACCAATCTTCCAATGTGCATTGATATTGTTTTTTTTTCCAATGCGACCTCCACCACTCTTCGAAGGGGATTTGAAAGTCTTTTTAATCCACTGCGACCTCCACCACTCTTCCAAGGGGCATTAAAAAAATCTTGTTAAGCTACTCAGACCTCCATGTCCCTTCCACGGGGCATTGATATTGTCTTTTTATTCCACTGCGACCTCCACCACTCTTCCAAGGGGCATTGATATTGTCTTTTTAATCCACTGTGACCTCCACCACTCTTCCAAGGGACATTGATATTGTCTTTTTATTCCACTGCGACCTCCACCACTCTTCCAAGGGGCATCGATATTGACTTTTTAATCCACTTCGACCTCCACCACTTTTCCAAGGGGCATTAAAACCGTCTTGTTATGCCACTGTGACCTCCACGTCTCTTCCAAGGGGCATTAAAACCGTCAATTTAAACCACTCTGAACTCCACAGCTCTTGCAAGAGGCATTGATATTGTCTTTTTATTCCACTGTAACCTACACCACTCTTCCAAGGGGCATTGATTTTGTCTTTTTAATCCACTGCGACCTCCATCTCTCTTCCAAGAAGCATTAAAACAATCTTGTTTAGCTACTGTGACCTCCACCTCTATTCCACGGTGCCTTAAAACCTTCTGGTTCAACCACTGTAAACTCCACAGCTCTTCCAAGGGGCAATGATATTGTCTTTTAATTCCACTGTAACCTCCACAACTCTTCCAAGGGGCATTGATATTGTCTTTTTATTCCACTGCGACCTCCACCCCTCTTCCAAGTGGCATTAATATTGTCTTTTTATTCCACTGTAACCTCGACCACTCTTCCAAGGGGCATTGATATTGTCTTTTTATTCAACTGCGACCTCCACCTCTCTTCCAAGGGGCATTAAAACAATATTGTTAAGCTACTGTGACCTCCAAGTCTCTTCCACGAGGCACTGATATTGTCTTTTTATTCCACTGCGACCTCCACATCTCTTCCAAGTGGAATTGATATTGTCTTTTCTTTCCACTGCGACCTCCACCACTCTTCCACGGGGCATTGATATTGTCTTTTTAATCCACTGCGACCTTCACCACTCTTCCAGGGGGCATTAAAACAGTTTTGTTAAGCTCCTGTGACCTCCACGTCTCTTCCAAGGGGCATTAAAACCATCTGGTTAAACCACTCTGAACTCCACAGCTCTTCCAAGAGGCATTGATATTGTCTTTTCATTCGACTGTAACCTCCACCACTCTCCAAGGGGCATTAAAACCATCTTGTTAAGCTACTGTGACCTCCACTTCTTTTCCAAGGGGCATTAAAACCGTCAATTTAAACCACTCTGAACTCCTCAGCTCTTTCAAAAGGCATTAATATTGTCTTTTTATTCCACTGTAACCTCCACCACTCTTCCAAGGGGCATTGATTTTGTCTTTTTAATCCACTGCAACCCCCATTACTCTTCCAAGAAGCATTAAAACCGTCTTGTTTAGCTACTGTGACCTCCATGTCTATTCCACGGTGCCTTAAAACCTTCTGGTTAAACCACTGTGAACTCCACTGCTATTCCAAGGGGCATTGATATAGTCTTTTTATTCCACTGTAACTTCCACCACTCTTCCAAGGGGCATTGATATTGTCTTTTTATTTTACTGCGACCTCCAACACTCTTCCATGAGGCATTAATATTGTCTTTTTATTCCACTGAAACCTCCACCACTCTTCCAAGGGTCATTGATATTGTCTTTTTATTCCACTGTAACCTCCACCACTCTTCCAAGGGGCATTGATATTGTCTTTTTATTCCACTGTGACCTCCACCTCTCTTCCAAGGGGCATTAAAACAATCTTGTTAAGCTACTGTGACCTCCAAGTCTCTTCCACGAGGCATTGATATTGTCTTTTTATTTCACTGCGACCCCCACATCTTTTCCAAGGGGAATTGATATTGTCTATTTATTCCACTGCGACCTCCACCACTCTTCTAAGGGGCATTGCTATTGTCTTTTTATTCCACTGTGACCTCCACCTCTCTTCCAAGGGGCATTAAAACAATCTTGTTAAGCTACTGTGACCTCCAAGTCTCTTCCACGAGGCATTGATATTGTCTTTTTATTCCACTGCAACCCCCACATCTTTTCCAAGGGGAATTGATATTGTCTATTTATTCCACTGCGACCTCCACCACTCTTCCAAGGGGCATTAAAACAGTCTTGATAAGCTACTGTGACCTTCCCGTCTCTTCCAAGGGGCATTAAACCGTCTGGTTAAACCACTCTGTACTCCACAGCTCTTCCAAGAGGCATTGATATTGTCTTTTTATTCGACTGTAACCTCCATCACTCTTCCAAGGGGCATTGATATTGTCTCTGTTTTCCACTGCGACCTCCACCACTCTACCAAGGGGCTTTGATATTGTCTTTTTTATCCACTGCGACCTCCACGTCTCTTCCAAGGGGCATTAAAACCGTCTTGTTATGCTACTGTGACCTCCACGTCCCTTCCACTGGGCATTGTTATTGTCTTTTTATTCCATTGCGACCTCCACCACTCTTCCAAGGGGCATTAAAACCGTCTTGTTAAGCTTCTGTGACCTCAAAGTCTCTTCCAAGGGACAAAAAAAACGTCTGGTTAAACCGTTCTGAGCTCCACAGCTCTTCCAAGGGGTATTGACAATGTCTTTTTATTCCTTTGTAACCTTCTGCACTCTTCCAAGTGCATTGATATTGTCTTTTCATTCCTTTGCGACGTCCACGACTCTTCCAAGGGGCATTAAAACCATATTGTTAAGTTACTGTGACCTCCAAGTTTCTTACACAGGGCATTGATATTGTCTTTTTATTCCACTGTAACCTCCACCACTCTTCCAAGGGGCATTGATATTGTCTTTTTATTCCACTGTAACCTCCACCAATCTTCCAAGGGGCATTGTTATTGTCTTTTTATTTCACTGCGACCTCCACAACTTTTCTAAGGGGCATTGAAATTGCTTTTAAATCCACAACAATCTCCACCACTCTTACAAGGGGCATTAAAACAGTCTTGTTAAGCTACTGTGACCTCCTCGTCTCTTCCAAGGGGCATTAAAACAGTCTGGTTAAACACTCTGAACTCCACAGCTCTTCCAAGAGGCATTAATATTGTCTTTTTATTCCACTGTGACCTCCACGTTTCTTCCAAGGGTCATTGATATTTTCTTTTTATTTAATTGGAACCTCCACCACTTTTCCAAGGGGCATTGATTTTGTCTTTTTATTCCACTGTAACCTCCACCATTCTTCCAAGGGACATTGATATTGTCTTTTTATTCCACTGTAACCTCCACCACTCTTCCAAGGGGCATTGCTATTGTCTTTTTAATCCACTGCGACCTCTACCACTCCTCCAAGGGGCTTTAAAACAGTCTTGATAAGCTTCTGTGACCTCCATGTCTCTTCCAAGGGGCATTAAAACCGCATGGTTAAACCACTCTGAACTCCACAGCTCTTCCAAGAGGCACTGATATTGTCTATTTATTCAACTGTTACCTCCACCAATCTTCCAATGGGCATTGATATTGTTTTTTTTTCCAATGCGACCTCCACCACTCTTCGAAGGGGATTTGAAAATCTTTTTAATCCACTGCGACCTCCACCACTCTTCCAAGGGGCATTAAAACCGTCTTGTTAAGCTACTCAGACCTCCACGTCCCTTCCAGGGGGCATTGATATTGTCTTTTTATTCCACTGCGACCTCCACCACTCTTCCAAGGGGCATTGATATTGTCTTTTCATTCCACTGCGACCTCCACCACTCTTCCAAGGGGCATCGATATTGTCTTTTTAATCCACTTCGACCTCCACCACTTTTCCAAGGGGCATTAAAACCGTCTTGTTATGCTACTGTGACCTCCACGTCTCTTCCAAGGGGCATTAAAACCATCAATTTAAACCACTCTGAACTCCACAGCTCTTGCAAGAGGCATTGATATAGTCTTTTTATTCCACTGTAACCTCCACCACTCTTCCAAGGGGCATTCATTTTGTCTTTTTAATCCACTGCGACCTCCATCTCTCTTCCAAGAAGCATTAAAACAGTCTTGTTTAGCTACTGTGACCTCCACCTCTATTCCACTGTGCCTTAAAACCTTCTGGTTAAACCACTGTAAACTCCACAGCTCTTCCAATGGGCAATGATATTGTCTTTTTATTCCACTGTAACCTCCACCACTCTTCCAAGGGGCATTGATATTGTCTTTTTATTTTACTGCGACCTCCACCACTCTTCCAATTGGCATTAAAATTGTCTTTTTATTCCACTGCGACCTCCACCACTCTTCCAAGGGTCATTGATATTGTCTTTTTATTCCACTGTAACCTCCACCACTCTTCCAAGGGGCATTGATATTTTCTTTTTATTTAATTGGAACCTCCACCACTTTTCCAAGGGGCATTGATTTTGTCTTTTTATTCCTCTGTAACCTCCACCATTCTTCCAAGGGACATTGATATTGTCTTTTTATTCCACTGTAACCTCCACCACTCTTCCAAGGGGCATTGATATTGTCTTTTTAATCCACTGCGACCTCTACCACTCCTCCAAGGGGCTTTAAAACAGTCTTGATAAGCTTCTGTGACCTCCACGTCTCTTCCAAGGGGCATTAAAACCGCATGGTTAAACCACTCTGAACTCCACAGCTCTTCCAAGAGGCACTGATATTGTCTATTTATTCAACTGTTACCTCCACCAATCTTCCAATGGGCATTGATATTGTTTTTTTTTCCAATGCGACCTCCACCACTCTTCGAAGGGGATTTGATAGTCTTTTTAATCCACTGCGACCTCCACCACTCTTCCAAGGGGCAATAAAACCGTCTTGTTATGCTCCTGTGACCTCCACGTCTCTTCCAAGGGGCATTAAAACTGTCAATTTAAACCAGTCTGAACTCCACAGCTCTTGCAAGAGGCATTGATATTGTCTTTTTATTCCACTGTAACCTCCACCACTCTTCCAAGGGGCATTGATTTTGTCTTTTTAATCCACTGCGACCTCCATCTCTCTTCCAAGAAGCAATAAAACAGTCTTGTTTAGCTACTGTGACCTCCACCTTTATTCCACTGTGCCTTAAAACCTTCTGGTTAAACCACTGTAAACTCCACAGCTCTTCCAAGGGGCAATGATATTGTATTTTTATTCCACTGTAACCTCCACCACTCTTCCAAGGGTCATTGATATTGTCTTTTTATTCCACTGTAACCTGCACCACTCTTCCAAGGGGCATTGATATTGTCTTTTTATTCCACTGCGACCTCCACCTCTCTTCCAAGGGGCATTAAAACAATCTTTTAAGCTACTGTGACCTCCAAGTCTCTTCCACGAGGCACTGATATTGTCTTTTTATTCCACTGCGACCTCCACATCTCTTCCAAGTGGAATTGATATTGTCTTTTTTTTCCACTGCGACCTCCACCACTCTTCCACGGGGCATTGATATTGTCTTTTTAATGCACTGCGACCTCCACCACTCTTCCAAGGGGCATTAAAACAGTTTTGTTAAGCTACTGTGACCTCCACGTCTCTTCCAAGGGGCATTAAAACCATCTGGTTAAACCACTCTGAACTCCACAGCTCTTCCAAGAGGCATTGATATTGTCTTTTCATTCGACTGCAACCTCCACCACTCTTCCAAGGGGCATTAAAACCATCTTGTTAAGCTACTGTGACCTCCACTTCTTTTCCAAGGGGCATTAAAACAGTCAATTTAAACCACTCTGAACTCCTCAGCTCTTGCATAAGGCATTGATATTGTCTTTTTATTCCACTGTAACCTCCACCACTCTTGCAAGGGTCATTGATTTTGTCTTTTTAATCCACTGCGACCTCCATCACTCTTCCAAGAAGCATTAAAACCGTCTTGTTTAGCTACTGTGACCTCCACGTCTATTCCACGATGAATTAAAACCTTCTGGTTAAACCACTGTGAACTCCACAGCTATTCCAAGGGGCATTGATATAGTCTTTTTATTCCACTCTAACTTCCACCACTCTTCCAAGGGGCATTGATATTGTCTTTTTATTTTACTGCGACCTCCAACACTCTTCCATGAGGCATTAATATTTTCTTTTTATTCCACTGAAACCTCCTCCACTCTTCCAATGGTCATTGATATTGTCTTTTTATTCCACTGTAACCTCCACCACTCTTCCAAGGGGCATTGATATTGTCTTTTTATTCCACTGCGACCTCCACCTCTCTTCCAAGGGGCATTAAAACCATCTTGTTAAGCTACTGTGACCTCCAAGTCTCTTCCACGAGGCATTGATATTGTCTTTTTATTCCACTGCGACCTCCACATCTTTTCCAAGGGGAATTGATATTATCTTTTTATTCCACTGCGACCTCCACCACTCTTCTAAGGGGCATTGATATTGTCTTTTTAATCCACTGCGACCTCCACCAATCTTCCAAGGGGCATTAAAACAGTCTTGATAAGCTACTGTGACCTCCACGTCTCTTCCAAGGGGCATTAAACCATCTGGTTAAACCACTCTGTACTCCACAGCTCTTCCAAGAGGCATAGATATTGTGTTTTTATTCGACTGTAACCTCCACCACTCTTCCAAGGGACATTGATATTGGTTCTGTTTTCCACTGCGACCTCCACCACTCTTCCAAGGAGCTTTGATATTGTCTTTTTTATCCACTGCAACCTACACCACTCTTCCAAGGGGCATTAAAACCGTCTTGTTATGATACTGTGACCTCCACGTCCCTTCCACGGGGCATTGTTATTGTCTTTTTAATCCATTGCGACCTCCACCACTCTTCCAAGGGGCATTAAAACCGTCTTGTTAAGCTACTGTGACCTCCAAGCCTATTCCAAGGGGCAAAAAAACGTCTGGTTAAACCGCTCTGAGCTCCACAGCTCTTCCAAGGGGCATTGTCAATGTCTTTTTATTTCTTTGTATCCTTCTGCACTCTTCCAAGTGCATTGATATTGTCTTTTTATTCCTCTGAGACGTCCACGACTCTTCCAAGGGGCATTAAAACCGTCTTGTTAAGCTACTGTGACCTCCAAGTTTCTTACACAGGGCATTGATATTGTCTTTTTTTCCACTGTAACCTCCACCACTCTTCCAAGGGGCATTGATATTGTCTTTTTATTACACTGTAACCTCCACCAATCTTTCAAGGGGCATTGATATTGTCTTTTTTTCCACTGTAACCTCCACCACTCTTCCAAGGGGCATTGATATTGTCTTTTTATTACACTGTAACCTCCACCAATCTTTCAAGGGGCATTGATATTGTCTTTTAAATCCACAACGATCTCCACCACTCTTGCAAGGGGCATTAAAACAGTCTTGTTAAGCTACTGTGACCACCTCGTCTCTTCCAAGGGGCATTAAAACCGTCTGGTTAAACACTCTGAACTCCACAGCTCTTACAAGAGGCATTGATATTGTCTTTTTATTCGACTGTAACAACCACCACTCTTCCAAGCGGCATTGATATTGTCTGTTTATTCCACTGCGACCTCCACCACTCTTGCAAGGGACATTGATATTGTCTTTTTAATCAACTGCGACCTCCACCTCTCTTCCAAGGGGTCATTAAAACCGTCTTGTGAAGCTACTGTGACCTCCACGTCCCTTCCAGGGGGCATTGATATTGTCTTTTTATTCCACTGCGACCTCCACCACTCTTCCAAGGGGCATTGATATTGTCTTTTTAATCCACTGCGACATCCACCACTCTTCGAAGGGGCATTGATATTGTATTTTTAATCCACTGCGACCTCCACCACTCTTCCAAGGGGCATTAAAACCGTCTTGTTAAGCTACTGTCATCTCCACGTCCCTTCCAATGGGCATTAAATCCGTCAATTTAAGCCACTCTGAACTCCACAGCTCTTGCAAGGGGCATTGATATTGTCTTTTTATTCCAATGTAACCTCAAGCACTCTTCCAAGGGCCATTGATATTGTCTTTTTAATCCACTTCGACCTCCACCACTTTTCCAAGGGGCATTAAAACCGTCTTGTTATGCTACTGTGACCTCCACGTCTCTTCCAAGGGGCATTAAAACCGTCAATTTAAACCACTCTGAACTCCACAGCTCTTGCAAGAGGCATTGATATTGTCTTTTTATTGCACTGTAACCTCCACCACTCTTCAAAGGGGCATTGATTTTGTCTTTTTAATCCACTGCGACCTCCATCTCTCTTCCAAGAAGCATTAAAACAGTCTTGTTTAGCTATTGTGACCTCCACCTCTATTCCACTGTGCCTTAAAACCTTCTGGTTAAACTACTGTAAACTCCACAGCTCTTCCAAGGGGCAATGATATTGTCTTTTTATTCCACTGTAACCTCCACCACTCTTCCAAGGGGCATTGATATTGTCTTTTTATTTTACTGCGACCTCCACCACTCTTCCAATTGGCATTAATATTGTCTTTTTATTCCACTGCGACCTCCACCACTCTTCCAAGGGTCATTGATATTGTCTTTTTATTCCACTGTAACCTCCACCACTCTTCCAAGGGGCATTGATATTATCTTTGTATTCCACTGCGACCTCCACCTCTCTTCCAAGGGGCATTAAAACAATCTTTTAAGCTACTGTGACCTCCAAGTCTCTTCCACGAGGCACTGATATTGTTTTTTTATTCCACTGCGACGTCCACATCTCTTCCAAATGGAATTGATATTGTCTTTTTTTTCCACTGCAACCTCCACCACTCTTCCACGGGGCACTGATATTGTCTTTTTAATCCACTGCGACCTCCACCACTCTTCCAAGGGGCATTAAAACAGTTTTGTTAAGCTACTGTGACCTCCACGTCTCTTCCAAGGGGCATTAAAACCATCTGGTTAAACCACTCTGAACTCCACAGCTCTTCCAAGAGGCATTGATATTGTCTTTTCATTCGACTGTAACCTCCACGACTCTTCCAAGGGGCATTAAAACCGTCTTGTTAAGCTACTGTGACCTCCAAGTTTCTTACACAGGGCATTGATATTGTCTTTTTTTCCACTGTAACCTCCACCACTCTTCCAAGGGGCATTGATATTGTCTTTTTATTACACTGTAACCTCCACCAATCTTTCAAGGGGCATTGATATTGTCTTTTTATTCCACTGCGACCTCCACCACTTTTCTAAGGGGCATTGATATTGTCTTTTAAATCCACAACGATCTCCACCACTCTTGCAAGGGGCATTAAAACAGTCTTGTTAAGCTACTGTGACCTCCTCGTCTCTTCCAAGGGGCATTAAAACCGTCTGGTTAAACACTCTGAACTCCACAGCTCTTACAAGAGGCATTGATATTGTCTTTTTATTCGACTGTAACATCCACCACTCTTCCAAGCAGCATTGATATTGTCTGTTTATTCCACTGCGACCTCCACCACTCTTGCAAGGGACATTGATATTGTCTTTTTAATCAACTGCGACCTCCACCTCTCTTCCAAGGGGTCATTAAAACCGTCTTGTGAAGCTACTGTGACCTCCACGTCCCTTCCAGGGGGCATTGATATTGTCTTTTTATTCCACTGCGACCTCCACCACTCTTCCACGGGGCATTGATATTGTCTTTTTACTCCACTGCGACCTCCACCACTCTTCCAAGGGGCATTAAAACAGTTTTGTTAAGCTACTGTGACCTCCACGTCTTTTCCAAGGGGCATTAAAACCATCTGGTTAAACCACTCTGAACTCCACAGCTCTTCCAAAAGGCATTGATATTGTCATTTCATTCGACTGTAACCTCCACCACTCTTCCAAGGGGCATTAAAACCATCTTGTTAAGCTACTGTGACCTCCACTTCTTTTCCAAGGGGCATTAAAACCGTCAATTTAAACCACTCTGAACTCCTCAGCTCTTGCAAAAGGCATTGATATTGTCTTTTTATTCCACTGTAACCTCCACCACTCTTGCAAGGGGCATTGATTTTGTCTTTTTAATCCACTGCGACCTCCATCACTCTTCCAAGAAGCATTAAAAACCGTCTTGTTTAGCTAATGTGACCTCCACGTTTATTCCACGGTGCCTTAAAACCTTCTGGTTAAACCACTGTGAACTCCACAGCTATTCCAAGGGGCATTGATATAGTCTTTTTATTCCACTGTAACTTCCACCACTCTTCCAAGGGGCATTGATATTGTCTTTTTATTTTACTGCGACCTCCAACACTCTTCCATGAGGCATTAATATTTTCTTTTTATTCCACTGAAACCTCCTCCACTCTTCCAATGGTCATTGATATTGTCTTTTTATTCCACTGTAACCTCCACCACTCTTCCAAGGGGCATTGATATTGTCTTTTTATTCCACTGCGACCTCCACCTCTCTTCCAAGGGGCATTAAAACCAACTTGTTAAGCTACTGTGACCTCCAAGTCTCTTCCACGAGGCATTGATATTGTCTTTTTATTCCACTGCGACCTCCACATCTTTTCCAAGGGGAATTGATATTGTCCTTTTATTCCACTGCGACCTCCACTACTCTTCTAAGGGGCATTGATATTGTCTTTTTAATCCACTGCGACCTCCACCACTCTTCCAAGGGGCATTAAAACAGTCTGGATAAGCTACTGTGACCTCCACGTCTCTTCCAAGGGGCATTTAACCATCTGGTTAAACCACTCTGTACTTCACAGCTCTTCCAAGAGGCATTGATATTGTCATTTTATTCGACTGTAACCTCCACCACTCTTCCAACGGGCATTGATATTGTTTCTGTTTTCCACTGAGACCTCCACCACTCTTCCAAGGGGCTTTGATATTGTCTTTTTTATCCACTGCGACCTACACCACTCTTCCAAGGGGCATTAAAACCGTCTTGTTATGATACTGTGACCTCCACGTCCCTTCCACGGGGCATTGTTATTGTCTTTTTATTCCATTGCGACCTCCACCACTCTTCCAAGGGGCATTAAAACCGTCTTGTTAAGCTACTGTGACCTCCAAGCCTCTTCCAAGGGGCAAAAAAAACGGCTGGTTAAACCGCTCTGAGCTCCACAGCTCTTCCAAGGGGCATTGACAGTGTCTTTTTATTTCTTTGTATCCTTCTGCACTCTTCCAAGTGCATTGATATTGTCTTTTTATTCCTCTGCGACGTCCACGACTCTTCCAAGGGGCATTAAAACCATCTTGTTAAGCTACTGTGACCTCCAAGTTTCTTACACAGGGCATTGATATTGTCTTTTTTTCCACTTTAACCTCCACCACTCTTCCAAGGGGCATTGATATTGTCTTTTTATTACACTGTAACCTCCACCAATCTTTCAAGGGGCATTGATATTGTCTTTTTATTCCACTGCGACCTCCACCACTTTTCTAAGGGGCATTGATATTGTCTTTTAAATCCACAACGATCTCCACCACTCTTGCAAGGGGCATTAAAACAGTCTTGTTAAGCTACTGTGACCTCCTCGTCTCTTCCACGGGGCATTAAAACCGTCTGGTTAAACACTCTGAACTCCACAGCTCTTACAAGAGGCATTGATATTGTCTTTTTATTCGACTGTAACATCCACCACTCTTCCAAGCGGCATTGATATTGTCTGTTTATTCCACTGCGACCTCCACCACTCTTGCAAGGGACATTGATATTGTCTTTTTAATCAACTGCGACCTCCACCTCTCTTCCAAGGGGTCATTAAAACTGTATTGTGAAGCTACTGTGACCTCCACGTCCCTTCCAGGGGGCATTGATATTGTCTTTTTATTCCACTGCGACCTCCACCACTCTTCCAAGGGGCATTGATATTGTCTTTTTAATCCACTGCGACATCCACCACTCTTCGAAGGGGCATTGATATTGTCTTTTTAATCCACTGTGACCCCCACATCTCTTCAAAGGGGCATTAAAACGGTCAATTTAAACCACTCTAACCTCCACCACTCTTCCAAGGGGCATTGACATTGTCTATTTATTCCACTGCGACCTCCACCACTCTTCCAAGGGGCATTAAGACCATCTTGTTAAGCTACAGGTACCTCCACAACTCTTCTATGGGGCATTGATATTGTCTTTTTATTCCACTGTAACCTACACCACTCTTCCAAGGGGCATTGATTTTGTATTTTTTTTCCACTGCGACCTCTAATACTCTTCCAACGGGCATTGATATCGTCTTTTTAATCCACTGCAACCTCCACCACTCTTCCAAGGGGCATTAAAGCCGTCTTGTTAAGCTACTGTCACGTCCTTGTCTATTCCAATGGGCATTTTTATTGTCTGTTTAATCCCCTGTAACCTCCGCCACTCTTCCAAGGTGCATTTAAACCGTCTTGTTAAGCTACTGTGACCTCCACGTCCCTTCCACGGGGCATTGATATTGTCTTTTTATTCCACTGCGACCTCCACCACTCTTCCAAGGGTCATTGATATTGTCTTTTTAATCCACTACGAACTCCACCACTCTTCCAAGGGGCATTAAAACCGACTTGTTATGCTACTGTGACGTCGACTTCTCTTCCAAGGGGCATTAAAACCATCTGGTTAAACCACTCTGAACTCCACAGCTCTTCCAAAGGGCATTATTATTGTTTTTTATTCCTCTATAACCTCCACCACTCTTCCAGGGGGCATTGATATTGTCTTTTTGTTCCATTGCGACCTCCACCACTCCTCCAAGAGGCATTAAAACCGTCTTGTTAAGCTACTGTGACCTCCACGTCTCTTCCACAGGGCATTGAAATTGTCTTTTTATTCCACTGTAACCTCCACCACTCGTTCAATGGGCATTGATATTGTCTTTTTATTCCACTGCGACCTCCACCACTCTTCCAAGGGGCATTGATAATGTCTTTTTATTCCACTGCGACCTCCACCACTCTTCCAAGGCTCATTGATATTGTCTTTTTAATCCACTGCGACCTCCACCACTCTTCCAAGGGGCATTAAAACCATCTTGTTAAGCTATTGTGACCTCCACATCTCTTCCACGGGGCATTGATATTGTCTTTTTATTTAACTGTAACCTCCACCACTGTTCGAAGGAGCATTGATATTGTCTTTTTTTTCCACTGTAACCTCCATCACTCTTCCAAGGGGCATTGATATTGTCTTTTTATTCCACTACGAACTCCACCACTCTTCCAAGGGGAATTAAAACGGTCTTGTTATGCTACTGTGACGTCGACTTTTCTTCCAAGGGGCATTAAAACCATCTGGTTAAACCACTCTGAACTTCACAGCTCTTCCAAGGGGCATTTGTATTGTCTTTTTATTCCACTCTAACCTCCACCACTCTTCCAAGGGGCATTGACATTGTCTTTTTTTTCCACTGCGACCTCCACCACTCTTCCAAGGGGCATTAAAACCATATTGTTAAGATACAGTGACCTCCACATCTATTCCACGGGGCATTGATATTGTCTTTTTATTTCACTGTAACCTCCACCAATCTTCCAAGGGGCATTGATATTGTTTTTTTATTCCACTGCGACCTCCAGCACTCTTCCAAGGGGCATTAAAACCGTCTTGTTAAGTTACTGTTACCTCCATGTCTCTTCCAAGGAGCGTTAAAACAGTCTGGTTATACCACTCTGAACTCCACAGCTCTTCCAAGGGGCATTATTATTGTCTTTTTATTCCTCTGTAACCTCCACCACTCTTCCAGGGGACTTTTCTATTGTCTTTTTATTCCACTGCGACCTCCACCAGTCCTCCAAGGGGCATTAAAACCGTCTTGTTAAGCTAGTGTGACCTCCACGTCTCTTCCACAGGGCATTGAAATTGTCTTTTTATTCCACTCTAACCTCCACCACTCTTCCAAGGGGCATTGATAATGTCTTTTTATTCCACTGCGACCTCCACCACTCTTCCAAGGCTCATTGATATTGTCTTTTTAATCCACTCCGACCTCCACCACTCTTCCAAGGGGCATTAAAACCATCTTGCTAAGCTATTGTGACCTCCACATCTCTTCCACGTGGCATTGATATTGTCTTTTTATTTAACTGTAACCTCCACCACTATTCCAAGGGGCATTGATATTGTCTTTTTATACCACGGTAACCTCCATCACTCTTCCAAGGGTCATTGATATTGTCTTTTTATTCAACTGTAACCTCTACCACTCTTCCAAGGGGCATTGATATTGTCTTTTTATTCTACTGCGACCTCCACCACTCTTCCAAGGGGCATTCATATTGTCTTTTTAATCCACTGCTACCTCCACCACTCTTCCAAGGGGCATTAAAACCGTCTTGTTAAGCTACTGTCACCTCCACGTCCCTTCCAATGGGCATTAAATCCGTCAATTTAAACCACTCTGAACTCCACATCTCTTGCAAGGGGCATTGATATTGTCTTTTTATTCCAATGTAACCTCAAGCAGTCTTCCAAGGGCCATTGATATTGTCTTTTTATTCCACTGCAACTTCCACCTCTCTACCAAGGGGCATTAAAACTGTCTTGTTAAGCTATTGTGACCTACACGTCCCTTCCAAGGTGCATTAAAACCGTCAATATAACCACTCTGAACTCCACAGCTCTTGCAAGAGGCATTGATATTGTCTTTTTACTCCACTGTAACCTACAGCAATCTTTCAAGGTGCATTGATATTGTCTTTTTATTCCACTACAACTTCCACCACTCTCCCAAGGTGCATTAAAAACAGTTTGTTTAGCTACTGTAACGTCCATGTCTATTCCACGGGACATTGATATAGTCTTTTTATTCCACTGTATCCTTCACCACTCTTCCAAGGGATATTGATATTGTCTTTTTATTCCACTGAGACTTCCACCTCTCTTCTAAGGGGCATTGATATTGTCTATTTAATCCACTGCAACCTCCACCACTCTACCAAGAGGCATTAAAACAGTCTTGTTAAGCTACTGTGACCTCCACGTCTCTTCCACAGGGCATTGAAATTGTCTTTTTATTCCACTGTAACCTCCACCACTCGTTCAATGGGCATTGATATTGTCTTTTTATTCCACTGCGACCTCCACCACTCTTCCAAGGGGCATTGATAATGTCTTTTTATTCCACTGCGACCTCCACCACTCTTCCAAGGCTCATTGATATTGTCTTTTTAATCCACTGCGACCTCCACCACTCTTCCAAGGGGCATTAAAACCATCTTGTTAAGCTATTGTGACCTCCACATCTCTTCTACGGGGCATTGATATTGTCTTTTTATTTAACTGTAACCTCCACCACTGTTCGAAGGAGCATTGATATTGTCTTTTTATTCCACTGTAACCTCCATCACTCTTCCAAGGGGCATTGATATTGTCTTTTTATTCAACTGTAACCTCCACCACTCTTCCAAGGGGCATTGATATTGTCTTTTTATTCCACTACGAACTCCACCACTCTTCCAAGGGGAATTAAAACGGTCTTGTTATGCTACTGTGACGTCGACTTTTCTTCCAAGGGGCATTAAAACCATCTGGTTAAACCACTCTGAACTTCACAGCTCTTCCAAGGGGCATTTGTATTGTCTTTTTATTCCACTCTAACCTCCACCACTCTTCCAAGGGGCATTGACATTGTCTTTTTTTTCCACTGCGACCTCCACCACTCTTCCAAGGGGCATTAAAACCATATTGTTAAGATACAGTGACCTCCACATCTATTCCACGGGGCATTGATATTGTCTTTTTATTTCACTGTAACCTCCACCAATCTTCCAAGGGGCATTGAAATTGTTTTTTTATTCCACTGCGACCTCCACCACTCTTCCAAGGGGCATTAAAACCGTCTTGTTAAGTTACTGTTACCTCCATGTCTCTTCCAAGGAGCGTTAAAACAGTCTGGTTATACCACTCTGAACTCCACAGCTCTTCCAAGGGGCATTATTATTGTCTTTTTATTCCTCTGTAACCTCCACCACTCTTCCAGGGGACTTTGATATTGTCTTTTTATTCCACTGCGACCTCCACCAGTCCTCCAAGGGGCATTAAAACCGTCTTGTTAAGCTAGTGTGACCTCCACGTCTCTTCCACAGGGCATTGAAATTGTCTTTTTATTCCACTCTAACCTCCACCACTCTTCCAAGGGGCATTGATAATGTCTTTTTATTCCACTGCGACCTCCACCACTCTTCCAAGGCTCATTGATATTGTCTTTTTAATCCACTCCGACCTCCACCACTCTTCCAAGGGGCATTAAAACCATCTTGCTAAGCTATTGTGACCTCCACATCTCTTCCACGTGGCATTGATATTGTCTTTTTATTTAACTGTAACCTCCACCACTATTCCAAGGGGCATTGATATTGTCTTTTTATACCACGGTAACCTCCATCACTCTTCCAAAGGTCATTGATATTGTCTTTTTATTCAACTGTAACCTCTACCACTCTTCCAAGGGGCATTGATATTGTCTTTTTATTCTACTGCGACCTCCACCACTCTTCCAAGGGGCATTCATATTGTCTTTTTAATCCACTGCGACCTCCACCACTCTTCCAAGGGGCATTAAAACCATCTTGTTAAGCTACTGTCACCTTCACGTCCCTTCCAATGGGCATTAAATCTGTCAATTTAAACCACTCTGAACTCCACATCTCTTGCAAGGGGCATTGATATTGTCTTTTTATTCCAATGTAACCTCAAGCTGTCTTCCAAGGGCCATTGATATTGTCTTTTTATTCCACTGCAACTTCCACCTCTCTACCAAGGGGCATTAAAACTGTCTTGTTAAGCTATTGTGACCTACACGTCCCTTCCAAGGTGCATTAAAACCGTCAATATAACCACTCTGAACTCCACAGCTCTTGCAAGAGGCATTGATATTGTCTTTTTACTCCACTGTAACCTACAGCAATCTTTCAAGGTGCATTGATATTGTCTTTTTATTCCACTACAACTTCCACCACTCTCCCAAGGTGCATTAAAAACAGTTTGTTTAGCTACTGTAACGTCCATGTCTATTCCACGGGACATTGATATAGTCTTTTTATTCCACTGTATCCTTCACCACTCTTCCAAGGGATATTGATATTGTCTTTTTATTCCACTGAGACTTCCACCTCTCTTCTAAGGGGCATTGATATTGTCTATTTAATCCACTGCGACCTCCACCACTCTACCAAGAGGCATTAAAACAGTCTTGTTAAGCTACTGTGACCTCCACATCTCTTCCAAGGGGCATTAAAACCGTCTGGTTAAACCACTCTGAACTCCACAGCTCTTCCAAGGGTCATTGATATTGTCTTTTTATTCCACTGTAACCTCCACCATTCTTTCAAGGGGTATTGATATTGACTTTTTAATGTACTGCGACCTCCACAACTCTTGCAAGGGGCATTAGGACCATCTGGTTAAAACACTCTGAACTCCATAGCTCTTTCAAGAGGCATTGATATTGTCTTTTTATTTCACTGTAACCTTCACCACTCTTTCAAGGAGCATTGATATTGTCTTTTTATTCCACTGCGACGTCCACCACTCTTCCAAGGTGCATTAAAACTGTCTTGTTAAGCTACTGTGACCTCCACGTGTCTTCTACTTGGCATTGATATTGTCTTTTTATTCAACTGTGACCTCCACCACTTTTCCAAGGGGCATTAAAACCATCTTGTTAATCTACTGTGACCTCCACGTCTCTTCCAATGGGCAATAAAACAATCTGTTTAATCCACTCTGAACTCCACAGCTCTTCCAAGGGGCATTGGTATTGTCTTTTTATTCCACTCTAAGCTCCACCACTCTTCCAAGGGTCATTGACATTGTCATTTTATTCCACTGCGACCTCCATCATTCTTCCAAGGGGCATTGATATTGTCTTTTTATTCCACTGCCATCTCCACCACTCTTCCAAGGGGCATTGATATTGTCTTTTTAATCCACTGTGACTTCCACCACTTTTCCAAGGGGCATTAAAAACGTCTTTTAAGCTACTGTGACCTCCACGTCACTTCCAATGGGCATTAAAACCGTCTGGTTAAACCACTCTGAACTCCACAGCTCTTCCAAGGGGCATTGGTATTGTCTTTTTATTCCACTCTAACCTCCACCACTCTTGCAAGGGGCATTTACATTGTCTTTTTATTCCACTGCGACCTCCACCATTCTTCCAAGCGGCATTAAAACTGTCTTGTTAAGCTACAGTGACCTCCACATCTCTTCCACGGGGCATTGATATTGTCTTTAAATTCCACTGTAACATCCACCACTCTACCAAGGGGCATTGATATTGTATTTTTATTCCACTGCGACCTCCACCACTCTTCCAAAGGGCATTGATATTGTCTTTTTAATCCACTGCGACCTCCACCACTCTTCCAAAGGGCATTAAAACCATCTTGTTAAGCTACTGTGACCTCCACATCTCTTCCACGGGGCATTGATATTGTCTTTTTATTCCACTGCGACCTCAACCACTCTTCCTCGGGGCATTGATATTGTCTTTTTAATCCACTGCAGCCTCCACCACTCTTCCATGTCTCATTAAAACAGTCTTGTTAAGCTACTGTGACCTCCAGGTCTCTCCCAAGGGGTATTAAAACCGTATGGTTAAACCAATCTGAACTCCACAGATCTTCCAAGGGGCATTGATATTGTCTTTTTATTCCACTGTATCCTCCACCACTCTTCCAAGGGGAATTGATATTGTCTTTTTATTCCACTGCTACCTCCACCACTCTTCCAAGGGGCATTAAAACCGTCTTGTTAAGCTATTGTGACCTCCATGTCTCTTCCACAGGGCATTGATATTGTCTTTTTATTCCACTGGAACCTCCAACACTCTTCCAAGGTGCATTGATATTGTCTTTTTATTCCACTGAGACTTCAACCACTCCTTCAAGGAAAATTGACATTGTCTTTTTAATCCACTTCGACGTCCACCACTCTTCCAAGGGGCATTAAAACAGTCTTGTTAATCTACTGAGACCTCCAAGTCTCTTCCAAGGGGCATTAAAACCGTCAATTTAAACCACTCTCAACTCCACAGCTCTTGCAAGGGGCTTTGATATTGTTTTTTATTCCACTGTAACCTCCAGCACTCTTCCAAGGGTCATTGATATTGTCTTTTTATTCCACTGCGACTTTCACCTCTCTTCCAAGGGACATTAAAACCGCCTTGTTAAGCTACTGTGACATCCACGTCTCTTTCACGGGGCATTGATATTGTCTTTTTATTCCACTGTAAACTCCACCACTCTTCCAAGGGTCATTGATATTGTCTTTTTATTCCACTGCGAACTCCAACACTTTTCCAAGGGGCATTAAAAACGTCTTTTTAAGCTACTGTGATCTCCACGTCACTTCCAATTGGCATTAAAACCGTCTCGTTTAACTACTCTTAACTCCACTGCTTTTCTAAGGGGCATTGATATTGTTTTTTTATTCCACTGCGACCTCCAATACTCTTCCAAGGGGCATTGATATTGTCTTTTTATTCCACTGCGACCTCCACCACTCTTCTAATGGGCATTTATATTGTCTTTTTAATCAACTGCGACCTCCACCACTTGTCCAAGGGCCATTGAAACCATGTTGTTAAGCTACTTTGACCTCCACGTCAATTCCACGGGGCATTAAAACCGTCAATTTAAACCACTCTCAACTCCACAGCTCTTGCAAGCGGCTTTGATATTGTTTTTTATGCCACTGTAACCTCCAGCACTCTTCCAAGGGGCATTGATATTGTCTTTTTATTCCACTGCGACTTTCACCTCTCTTCCAAGGGGCATTGATATTGTCTTTTTATTTCCCTGCCACCTCCACCACTCTTCCAAGGGGCATTGATATTGTCTGTTTAATCCACTGCAACCTCCACCACTTTTCCAAGGGGCATTAAAAACGTCTTTTTAAGCTACTGTGACCTCCACGTCACTTCCAAAGGGCATTAAAACCGTCTAGTTTAACAACTCTAAACTCCACTACTCTTCCAAGGGGCATTGATATTGTCTTTTCAATCCACTGTTACCTCCACCACTCTTCCAAGGGGCATTGATATTGTCTTTTTATTCCACTGCGACCTCCACCACTCTTCTGAGGGGCATTGATATTGTCTTTTTAATCAACTGCGACCTCCACCACTCTTCCAAGGGCCATTAAAACCTTGTTGTTAAGCTACTTTGACCTCCACGTCAATTTCACAGTGCATAGATATTGCCTTTTTATTCCACTGCAACCTCCACCACTCTTCCAAGGGGCATTGATATTGTCTTTTTAATCAACTGTTACCTTTCCACTCTTCCAAGGGGCATTAAAACCGTCTTGTTAAGCTACTGTGACCTCCACGTCTCTTCCACTGGGCATTGATATTTTCTTTTTTTTCCACTGTAACCTCCACCACTCTTCCAAAGGGCTTTGATATTGTCTTTTTATTCCACTGCGATCTTCACCACTCTTCTAAGGGGCATTGATATTGTTTTTTTAATCCACTGCGACCTCCACCACTCTTCCAAGGGCCATTAAAACCTTGTTGTTAAGCTACTTTGACCTCCACGTCAATTTCACAGGGCATAGATATTGCCTTTTTATTCCACTGCAACCTCCACCACTCTTCCAAGGGGCATTGATATTGTCTTTTTAATCAACTGTTACCTTTCCACTCTTCCAAGGGGCATTAAAACCGTCTTGTTAAGCTACTGTGACCTCCACGTCTCTTCCACTGGGCATTGATATTTTCTTTTTTTTCCACTGTAACCTCCACCACTCTTCCAAAGGGCTTTGATATTGTCTTTTTATTCCACTGCGATCTCCACCACTCTTCTAAGGGGCATTGATATTGTCTTTTTAATCCACTGCGACCTCCACCACTTTTCCATGTGGCATTAAAACCGTCTTATTAAACTACTGTGACCTCCACTTCTCTTCCAAGGGGCATTAAAGCCGTCAATTTAAACCACTCTGAACTCCACTGCTCTTGCAAGAGCCATTGATATTGTCTTTTTATTCCATTGTAATCTCCAGCACTCTTCCACGGGGCATTGATATTGTCTTTTTATTCCACTGCGACCTCCACATCTCTTCCAAGGGGAATTGATATTGTCTTTTTATTCCACTGTGACCTCCACCACTCTTCAAAGGTGCATTGATATTGTCTTTTTAATCCACTTCGACCTCCACCACTCTTCCAAGGGGCATTAAAACAGTCTTGATAAGCTACTGTGACCTCCACGTCTCTTCCAAGGGGCATTAAACCGTTTGGTTAAACCACTCTGTACACCACAGCTCATCAAAGGGGCATTGATATTGTCTTTTTATTCCACTGCGACTTCCACCTCTCTTCTAAGGGGCATTGATATTGTCTTTTTAATCCACTGTAACCTCCATCACTTTTCCTATGGGAATTGATATTGTCTTTTTATTATCATTATTATTATTATTATTATTATTTATTATTATAGGGCCATTTGTTCCATGGCGCTTTACATGTGATAGGGATATACATAACAAAAGCATTTACATAATCTTAACAAAACGAGTCAGCGACTGGTACAGTAGGAGCGAGGACCCTGCCCGCGAGGGCTCACATTCTAGAAGGGATGGGTGAGGATTAGTGTTGAGCGAGCACTAAAATGCTCGGGTGCTCGAAGCTCGGACCGAGCTCACCGTGATACTCGGGTGCTCGACCCGAGCAACGAGCCCAATGTTAGTCTATGGGAGACTCGAGCATTTTTGCGGTGTCACCCCCGGCAGTCTTTTAAAAGCCTAACAAGTGCCCAAAACGATAGTGACAGTGCTCAAATGACATGGGGACAGCATGGGGATCGCCCCAGGAAGCATTTCTGACCCCCAGGTCACTGCTGTCAACAACGTGGTCAGAGGTATTAAGCCACTTTTACGGGCTGACAATAAAACGTTCAAAAACGAAAGTGAAACTTTTTTCCTGTGAAATATGTTAAGGAACATCGTTTCCAGGGTAAAGACTTGTGTATAAGTTAAAATAAATGACCAAAAACAAAAATACTCCTCCACACCTTCGGCTATGTTCACAAGTAGCATTTTTTATGCGTTTTTTCACTTTTGTATTGCTTTCAACTATGACAAATGCATTCACCGTGAAATGTCATTTTAACATTTTACAACCTTATCTGGCCATGTGCTGTGTGACACATGCATAAAGTGCTGAAAAGACATTGGAACAGCATGGGGAAGACCCCTGGAAGCATCTCTGACTCCCAGGTCACTGTCTAAAAGTGTGCCCATCATAAGTGATCCTTACCGCATCAGAAGATGTAGACTTGCAACTATCCCCATGCAAGTTCTAGTCCCAGGGCAGTGTTCAATTGTGCCTCCCCCATTCCTTGCAATACAAGCTCAAGTATGCAGCCTGCCACCCACCCACCCCCAGGCTGCAATACCATACTGCTTGCTTGCTTGAACTTGAAATTGGGCCTTTTAGGCATGTGGAGGTGGAATCTGGCCACCACGTCATGGCTGTGTTGGCGGCCTGGTATCCATACTCAGTCCACAGCCGCCTGGTGGCCGGGTGTCCCCGCTTGCTCCCCAGCCTCCAGGGGGTGGCCGGGTGTCCATACTCGGTCCCCAGCCACCCCTATTTGTCCCGGTAACCTTTCCCACACTTTTCTTAGCCTGGCCTGCTTTAGGGCAGCATTGGCCGAGCCCACCGGACTATCAGACTCCTCCCGTGGGCCCTGGCTTCTCCATCAGGGGAGTTGAGAGTGCCAAGGTGAGGAGCATGATGAGGATGATAGAAGTTAGCATCTGCTTTGTTTTGTTGTAATGCAAGCGCATGTATGTAGTAGCGGCTAGGCCTGAGGTGGTCAGCGTTTTGGCGCATATCCTACCTCCTCCGAGGATTGCTGGATGTTTTCCTGCTACTGTCCAAGTTCTATGACTCCCGTTAAAACAAAGCTTCAGGTGATAAATGATGGATGAGGTAGTGGCAAAGGAGAAAGAGCAGGAAGAACAGGGACCATTCACATCAATATCAGGCCAGTCCACCAGATATGTCTTGTAGGATATGTTTCTGTAACAAAAGGAGCAGTTCGGCTACACAGTTAGAGGGCATACAGTGAGTGCAATGCCTACCAAAATTTTCGAACCACTCCAATGCCCCTTGGAAATGACATGGAGGTCAGAGGGCGTTAACTAAACCTTTTTTTCCATTTATAGCAACTGGGTCTCCCGTGCACTGTTGGCCTAAACAGTGAATGGAAGGCTTTCCAAAAATTATGAGGAACTGCAATGCCCCTTACAAGAGCCATGTGTGGCACCCCAAGGGCCTGGTCACCACAGTAATAGAGATATTACGTCGGAGAGCAAGTGGGAGGTTTCCTGGTCAGGATCCCTTAAACATGCAACATCCTCCTGCCCCAATCCTGGGAGGGGAGAATTCTGCCCTTATAAACTGGATCTGGGGCGGGGTTGAGTGAGTCAGAGAACAGTCAGAGTCAGAGTGAGAGCAAGGGAAAGTAACAGCAAGGAGCTCTGTAGGAGCTAGGAGCTAAAGACCTGGGGCTGGAAGCTGAGCAGAGCTCGCCCTGGCAGAAGACAATAGGAACCGGACACAGGAGTCCGAAGCTGTGAGGACTTATATATCCAGCAGCAGAAACCAGTCAGCAGGGGATTTCAGGTACTCTGGCCATAGAAGCCCGGAGGCTCAGTCACAAGCAAGGGACTAGCACCGCCGTCGTGGAGCGGAGGCTAACAGAAGGCCCCAAGTCACCAGCCATACGGGTGAGCACTACACGGTACACTCAGGGACGTGGGCTACTTCTACCCGCTTACAGCAAGGTAGCCAGGAACAGTGCAGACAGACGGGGAGGCCTACACCTCCACCTGGCCAGGGGAACTCCTGCTTGCTCACAGACTGACCAGGCCTCTTATGCTAGCCAGTACTCCAGGGAGGGTCTACCTTATAATCATCAGTAAAGACCCTGAACTGCACTGCAAAGACTCTGAGTCACTCCTGCTGCGCTCGTGCACCATCACCCCCATCATCCACATTCACTGCCCTGAGGCTATACTCCTCCCGAGGGGAGTTATCCCATTCTATGCTGCGCACACAACACCAGCCTCAGCGGTCTGCCTCGCAGCGGTGGTACTCCCTGACCGCAATCCATGGGTGGCACAGTCGGACAATTAACTTCAAAACCAAAGAAAGACTGCCACTGGTTTGACCAGCCTGAGCTACGGGACCGGGTCACCGTCACGGAGACTACAGACCCCAGAGACCCGGGTATCCCACACACGTGTACACACGGCCCAGGGGGCGCGTCACATGCAGTACAGCATATTACAAACATAAGTCCCATTATTGGGGAGTGGGTGTCCCATGGTATTTGCTTATGCTTTCCAAGCAAAAGCTGCCAAAAATTAGGACGGAGCAACTTGCAATGCCCCTTACAAGAGCCATGCAGTACAGCATATTACAAACATAAGTCCCATTATTGGGGAGTAGGTGTCCCATAGTATTTGCTTATGCTTTCCCAGTAAAAGCTGACAAAAATTAGGATGGAGCAACTTGCAATGCCCCTTACAAGAGCCATGCAGTACAGCATATTACAAACATAAGTCCCATTATTGTTGAGTGGGTGTCCCATAGTATTTGCTTATGCTTTCCAAGCAAAAGCTGCCAAAAATTAGGACGGAGCAACTTGCAATGCCCCTTACAAGAGCCATGCAGTACAGCATATTACAAACATAAGTCCCATTATTGGGGAGTGGGTGTCCCATAGTATTTGCTTATGCTTTCCAAGCAAAAGCTGCCAAAAATTAGGACGGAGCAACTTGCAATGCCCCTTACAAGAGCCATGCAGTACAGCATAATACAAACATAAGTCCCATTATTGGGGAGTGGGTGTCCCATAGTATTTGCTTATGCTTTCCCAGCAAGAGCTGCCAAAAAATAGGACGGAGCAACTTGCAATGCCCCTTACAAGAGCCATGCAGTACAGCATATTACAAACATAAGTCCCATTATTGGGGAGTGGGTGTCCCAGAGTTTTTGCTTATGCTTTCCCAGAAAAAGCTGCCAAAAATTAGGACGGAGCAACTTGCAATGCCCCTTACAAGAGGACTGCAGTACAGCATATTACAAACATAAGTCCCATTATTGGGGAGTGGGTGTCCCATAGTATTTGCTTATGCTTTCCCAACAAAAGCTGCCAAAAATTAGGACGGAGCAACTTGCAATGCCCCTTACAAGAGCCATGCAGTACAGCATATTACAAACATAAGTCCCATTATTGGGGAGTGGGTGTCCCATAGTATTTGCTTATGCTTTCCAAGCAAAAGCTGCCAAAAATTAGGACGGAGCAACTTGCAATGCCCCTTACAAGAGCCATGCAGTACAGAATATTACAAACATAAGTCCCATTATTCGGGAGTGGGTGTCCCATAGTATTTGCTTATGCTTTCCCAGCAAAAGCTGCCAAAAATTAGGACGGATCAACTTGCAATGGCCCTTACAAGAGCCATGCAGTACAGCATATTACAAACATAAGTCCCATTATTGGGGAGTGGGTGTCCCATAGTATTTGCTTATGCTTTCCAATCAAAAGCTGCCAAAAATTAGGACAGAGCAACTTGCAATGCCCCTTACAAGAGCCATGCAGTACAGCATATTACAATCACAAGTCCCATTATTGGGGAGTGGGTGTCCCATAGTATTTTCTTATGCATTCCCAGCAAAAGCTGCCAAAAATTAGGACGGATCAACTTGCAATGCCCCTTACAAGAGCCATGCAGTACAGCATATTACAAACATAAGTCCCATTATTGGGGAGTGGGTGTCCCATAGTATTTGCTTATGCTTTCCCAGCAAAAGCTGCCAAAAATTAGGACGGAGCAACTTGCAATGCCCCTTACAAGAGCCATGCAGTACAGCATATTACAAACATAAGTCCCATTATTGGGGAGTGGGTGTCCCATAGTATTTGCTAATGCTTTCCAAGCAAAAACTGCCAAAAATTAGGACGGAGCAACTTGCAATGCCCCTTACAAGAGCCATGCAGTACAGCATATTACAAACATAAGTCCCATTATTGGGGAGTGGGTGTCCCATAGTATTTGCTTATGCTTTCCCAGCAAAAGCTGCCAGAAATTAGGACGGAGCAACTTGCAATGCCCCTTACAAGAGCCATGCAGTACAGCATATTACAAACATAAGTCCCATTATTGTTGAGTGAGTGTCCCATAGTATTTGCTTATGCTTTCCAAGCAAAAGCTGCCAAAAATTAGGACGGAGCAACTTGCAATGCCCCTTACAAGAGCCATGCAGTTCAGCATATTACAAACATAACTCCCATTATTGGGGAGTGGGTGTCCCATAGTATTTGCTTATGCTTTCCCAGCAAAAGCTGCCAAAAATTAGGACGGAGCAACTTGCAATGCCCCTTACAAGAGCCATGCAGTACAGCATATTACAAACATAAGTCCCATTATTGGGGAGTGGGTGTCCCATAGTATTTGCTTATGCTTTCCAAGCAAAAGCTGCCAAAAAATAGGACGGAGCAACTTGCAATGCCCCTTACAAGAGCTATGCAGTACAGCATAGTACAAACATAAGTCCCATTATTGGGGAGTGGGTGTCCCATAGTATTTGCTTATGCTTTCCCAGCAAAAGCTGCCAAAAATTAGGACGGAGCAACTTGCAATGCCCCTTACAAGAGCCATGCAGTACAGCATATTACAAACATAAGTCCCATTATTGGGGAGTGGGTGTCCCATAGTATTTGCTTATGCTTTCCCATTAAAAGCTGCAAAACATTAGGACAGAGCAACTTGCAATGCCCCTTACAAGAGCCATGCAGTTCCGCATATTACAAACATAACTCCCATTATTGGGGAGTGGGTGTCCCATAGTATTTGCTTATGCTTTCCCAGCAAAAGCTGCCAAAAATTAGGACGGAGCAACTTGCAATGCCCCTTACAAGAGCCATGCAGTACAGCATATTACAAACATAAGTCCCATTATTGGGGAGTGGGTGTCCCATAGTATTTGCTTATGCTTTCCCAGCAAAAGCTGCCAAAAATTAGGACGGAGCAACTTGCAATGCCCCTTACAAGAGACATGCAGTACAGCATATTACAAACATAAGTCCCATTATTGGGGAGTGGGTGTCCCATAGTATTTGCTTATGCTTTCCCAGCAAAAGCTGCCAAAAATTAGGACGGAGCAACTTGCAATGCCCCTTACAAGAGCCATGCAGTACAGCATATTACAAGCATAAGTCCCATTATTGGGGAGTGGGTGTCCCATAGTATTTGCTTATGCTTTCCCAGCAAAAGCTGCCAAAAATTAGGACGGAGCAACTTGCAATGCCCCTTACAAGAGCCATGCAGTACAGCATATTACAAACATAAGTCCCATTATTGGGGAGTGGGTGTCCCATAGTATTTGCTTATGCTTTCCCAGCAAAAGCTGCCAAAAATTAGGACGGAGCAACTTGCAATGCCCCTTACAAGAGCCATGCAGTACAGCATATTACAAACATAAGTCCCATTATTGGGGAGTGGGTGTCCCATAGTATTTGCTAATGCTTACCAAGCAAAAACTGCCAAAAATTAGGACGGAGCAACTTGCAATGCCCCTTACAAGAGCCATGCAGTACAGCATATTACAAACATAAGTCCCATTATTGGGGAGTGGGTGTCCCATAGTATTTGCTTATGCTTTCCCAGCAAAAGCTGCCAGAAATTAGGACGGAGCAACTTGCAATGCCCCTTACAAGAGCCATGCAGTACAGCATATTACAAACATAAGTCCCATTATTGTTGAGTGAGTGTCCCATAGTATTTGCTTATGCTTTCCAAGCAAAAGCTGCCAAAAATTAGGACGGAGCAACTTGCAATGCCCCTTACAAGAGCCATGCAGTTCAGCATATTACAAACATAACTCCCATTATTGGGGAGTGGGTGTCCCATAGTATTTGCTTATGCTTTCCCAGCAAAAGCTGCCAAAAATTAGGACGGAGCAACTTGCAATGCCCCTTACAAGAGCCATGCAGTTCAGCATATTACAAACATAACTCCCATTATTGGGGAGTGGGTGTCCCATAGTATTTGCTTATGCTTTCCCAGCAAAAGCTGCCAAAAATTAGGACGGAGCAACTTGCAATGCCCCTTACAAGAGCCATGCAGTACAGCATATTACAAACATAAGTCCCATTATTGGGGAGTGGGTGTCCCATAGTATTTGCTTATGCTTTCCAAGCAAAAGCTGCCAAAAAATAGGACGGAGCAACTTGCAATGCCCCTTACAAGAGCTATGCAGTACAGCATAGTACAAACATAAGTCCCATTATTGGGGAGTGGGTGTCCCATAGTATTTGCTTATGCTTTCCCAGCAAAAGCTGCCAAAAATTAGGACGGAGCAACTTGCAATGCCCCTTACAAGAGCCATGCAGTACAGCATATTACAAACATAAGTCCCATTATTGGGGAGTGGGTGTCCCATAGTATTTGCTTATGCTTTCCCATTAAAAGCTGCAAAACATTAGGACAGAGCAACTTGCAATGCCCCTTACAAGAGCCATGCAGTTCCGCATATTACAAACATAACTCCCATTATTGGGGAGTGGGTGTCCCATAGTATTTGCTTATGCTTTCCCAGCAAAAGCTGCCAAAAATTAGGACGGAGCAACTTGCAATGCCCCTTACAAGAGCCATGCAGTACAGCATATTACAAACATAAGTCCCATTATTGGGGAGTGGGTGTCCCATAGTATTTGCTTATGCTTTCCCAGCAAAAGCTGCCAAAAATTAGGACGGAGCAACTTGCAATGCCCCTTACAAGAGACATGCAGTACAGCATATTACAAACATAAGTCCCATTATTGGGGAGTGGGTGTCCCATAGTATTTGCTTATGCTTTCCCAGCAAAAGCTGCCAAAAATTAGGACGGAGCAACTTGCAATGCCCCTTACAAGAGCCATGCAGTACAGCATATTACAAGCATAAGTCCCATTATTGGGGAGTGGGTGTCCCATAGTATTTGCTTATGCTTTCCCAGCAAAAGCTGCCAAAAATTAGGACGGAGCAACTTGCAATGCCCCTTACAAGAGCCATGCAGTACAGCATATTACAAACATAAGTCCCATTATTGGGGCGTGGGTGTCCCATAGTATTTGCTTATGCTTTCCCAGCAAAAGCTGCCAAAAATTAGGACGGAGCAACTTGCAATGCCCCTTACAAGAGACATGCAGTACAGCATATTACAAACATAAGTCCCATTATTGGGGAGTGGGTGTCCCATAGTATTTGCTTATGCTTTCCCAGCAAAAGCTGCCAAAAATTAGGACGGAGCAACTTGCAATGCCCCTTACAAGAGCCATGCAGTACAGCATATTACAAACATAAGTCCCATTATTCGGGAGTGGGTGTCCCATAGTATTTGCTTATGCTTTCCCAGCAAAAGCTGCCAAAAATTAGGACGGAGCAACTTGCAATGCCCCTTACAAGAGCCATGCAGTACAGCATATTACAAACATAAGTCCCATTATTGGGGAGTGGGTGTCCCATAGTATTTGCTTATGCTTTCCAATCAAAAGCTGCCAGAAATTAGGACAGAGCAACTTGCAATGCCCCTTACAAGAGCCATGCAGTACAGCATATTACAATCATAAGTCCCATTATTGGGGAGTGGCTGTCCCATAGTATTTTCTTATGCATTCCCAGCGAAAGCTGCCAAAAATTAGGACGGAGCAACTTGCAATGCCCCTTACAAGAGCCATGCAGTACAGCATATTACAAACATAAGTCCCATTATTGGGGAGTGGGTGTCCCATAGTATTTGCTTATGCTTTCCCAGCAAAAGCTGCCAAAAATTAGGACGGAGAAACTTGCAATGCCCCTTACAAGAGCCATGCTGTACAGCATATTACAAACATAAGTCCGATTATTGGGGAGTGGGTGTCCCATAGTATTTGCTTATGCTTTCCCAGCAAAAACTGCCAAAAATTAGGACGGAGCAACTTGCAATGCCCCTTACAAGAGCCATGCAGTACAGCATATTACAAACATAAGTCCCATTATTGGGGAGTGGGTGTCCCATAGTATTTGCTTATGCTTTCCCAGCAAAAGCTGCCAAAAATTAGGACGGAGCAACTTGCAATGCCCCTTACAAGAGACATGCAGTACAGCATATTACAAACATAAGTCCCATTATTGGGGAGTGGGTGTCCCATAGTATTTGCTTATGCTTTCCCGGCAAAAGCTGCCAAAAATTAGGACGGAGCAATTTGCAATGCCCCTTACAAGAGCCATGCAGTACAGCATATTACAGACATAAGTCCCATTATTGGGGAGTGGGTGTCCCATAGTATTTGCTTATGCTTTCCCAGCAAAAGCTGCCAAAAATTAGGACGGAGCAACTTGCAATGCCCCTTACAAGAGCCATGCAGTACAGCATATTACAAACATAAGTCCCATTATTCGGGAGTGGGTGTCCCATAGTATTTGCTTATGCTTTCCCAGCAAAAGCTGCCAAAAATTAGGACGGAGCAACTTGCAATGCCCCTTACAAGAGCCATGCAGTACAGCATATTACAAACATAAGTCCCATTATTGGGGAGTGGGTGTCCCATAGTATTTGCTTATGCTTTCCAATCAAAAGCTGCCAGAAATTAGGACAGAGCAACTTGCAATGCCCCTTACAATTGCCATGCAGTACAGCATATTACAAACATAAGTCCCATTATTGGGGAGTGGCTGTCCCATAGTATTTTCTTATGCATTCCCAGCAAAAGCTGCCAAAAATTAGGACGGAGCAACTTGCAATGCCCCTTACAAGAGCCATGCAGTACAGCATATTACAAACATAAGTCCCATTATTGGGGAGTGGGTGTCCCATAGTATTTGCTTATGCTTTCCCAGCAAAAGCTGCCAAAAATTAGGACGGAGCAACTTGCAATGCCCCTTACAAGAGCCATGCTGTACAGCATATTACAAACATAAGTCCGATTATTGGGGAGTGGGTGTCCCATAGTATTTGCTTATGCTTTCCCAGCAAAAGCTGCCAAAAATTAGGACGGAGCAACTTGCAATGCCCCTTACAAGAGCCATGCAGTACAGCATATTACAAACATAAGTCCCATTATTGGGGAGTGGGTGTCCCATAGTATTTGCTTATGCTTTCCCAGCAAAAGCTGCCAAAAATTAGGACGGAGCAACTTGCAATGCCCCTTACAAGAGACATGCAGTACAGCATATTACAAACATAAGTCCCATTATTGGGGAGTGGGTGTCCCATAGTATTTGCTTATGCTTTCCCAGCAAAAGCTGCCAAAAATTAGGACGGAGCAACTTGCAATGCCCCTTACAAGAGCCATGCAGTACAGCATATTACAAACATAAGTCCCATTATTCGGGAGTGGGTGTCCCATAGTATTTGCTTATGCGTTCCCAGCAAAAGCTGCCAAAAATTAGGACGGAGCAACTTGCAATGCCCCTTACAAGAGCCATGCAGTACAGCATATTACAAACATAAGTCCCATTATTGGGGAGTGGGTGTCCCATAGTATTTGCTTATGCTTTCCAATCAAAAGCTGCAGAAATTAGGACAGAGCAACTTGCAATGCCCCTTACAAGAGCCATGCAATACAGCATATTACAATCATAAGTCCCATTATTGGGGAGTCGCTGTCCCATAGTATTTTCTTATGCATTCCCAGCAAAAGCTGCCAAAAATTAGGACGGAGCAACTTGCAATGCCCCTTACAAGAGCCATGCAGTACAGCATATTACAAACATAATTCCCATTATTGGGGAGTGGGTGTCCCATAGTATTTGCTTATGCTTTCCCGGCAAAAGCTGCCAAAAATTAGGACGGAGCAATTTGCAATGCCCCTTACAAGAGCCATGCAGTACAGCATATTACAGACATAAGTCCCATTATTGGGGAGTGGGTGTCCCATAGTATTTGCTTATGCTTTCCCAGCAAAAGCTGCCAAAAATTAGGACGGAGCAACTTGCAATGCCCTTTACAAGAGCCATGCAGTACAGCATATTACAAACATAAGTCCCATTATTGGGGAGTGGGTGTCCCATAGTATTTGCTTATGCTTTCCCAGCAAAAGCTGCCAAAAATTTGGACCGAGCAAATTGCAATGCCCCTTACAAGAGCCATGCAGTACAGCATATTACAAACATAAGTCCCATTATTGCGGAGTGGGTGTCCCATAGTATTTGCTTATGCTTTCCCAGCAAAAGCTGCCAAAAATTAGGACGCAGCAACTTGCAATGCCCCTTACAAGAGCCATGCAGTACAGCATATTACAAACATAAGTCCCATTATTGGAGAGTGGGTGTCCCATAGAATTTGCTTATGCTTTCCAATCAAAAGCTGCCAAAAATTAGGACGGAGCAACTTGCAATGCCCCTTACAAGAGCCATGCAGTACAGCATATTACAAACATAAGTCCCATTATTGGGGAGTGGGTGTCCCATAGTATTTGCTTATGCTTTCCCAGCAAAAGCTGCCAAAAATTAGGACGGAGCAACTTGCAATGCCCCTTACAAGAGCCATGCAGTACAGCATAATACAAACATGAGTCCCATTATTGGGGAGTGGGTGTCCCATAGTATTTGCTTATGCTTTCCCAGCAAAAGCTGCCAAAAATTAGGATGGAGCAACTTGCAATGCCCCTTACAAGAGCCATGCAGTACAGCATATTACAAACATAAGTCCCATTATTGGGGAGTGGGTGTCCCATAATATTTGCTTATGCTTTCCCAGCAAAAGCTGCCAAAAATTAGGACGGAGCAACTTGCAATGCCCCTTACAAGAGCCATGCAGTACAGCATATTACAAACATAAGTCCCATTATTGGGGAGTGGGTGTCCCATAGTATTTGCTTATGCTTTCCCAGCAAAAGCTGCCAAAAATTAGGACGGAGCAACTTGCAATGCCCCTTACAAGAGCCATGCAGTACAGCATATTACAGACATAAGTCCCATTATTGGGGAGTGGGTGTCCCATAGTATTTGCTTATGCTTTCCCAGCAAAAGCTGCCAAAAATTAGGACGGAGCAACTTGCAATGCCCCTTACAAGAGCCATGCAGTACAGCATATTACAAACATAAGTCCGATTATTGGGGAGTGGGTGTCCCATAGTATTTGCTTATGCTTTCCCAGCAAAAGCTGCCAAAAATTAGGACGGAGCAACTTGCAATGCCCCTTACAAGAGCCATGCAGTACAGCATATTACAAACATAAGTCCCATTATTGCGGAGTGGGTGCCCCATATTATTTGCTTATGCTTTCCCAGCAAAAGCTGCCAAAAATTAGGACGGAGCAACTTGCAATGCCCCTTACAAGAGCCATGCAGTACAGCATATTACAAACATAAGTCCCATTATTGGAGAGTGGGTGTCCCATAGAATTTGCTTATGCTTTCCAAGCAAAAGCTGCCAAAAATTAGGACGGAGCAACTTGCAATGCCCCTTACAAGAGCCATGCAGTACAGCATATTACAAACATAAGTCCCATTATTGGGGAGTGGGTGTCCCATAGTATTTGCTTATGCTTTCCCAGCAAAAGCTGCCAAAAATTAGGACGGAGCAACTTGCAATGCCCCTTACAAGAGCCATGCAGTACAGCATATTACAAACATAAGTCCCATTATTGCGGAGTGGGTGTCCCATAGTATTTGCTTATGCTTTCCCAGCAAAAGCTGCCAAAAATTAGGATGGAGCAACTTGCAATGCCCCTTACAAGTGCCATGCAGTACAGCATATTACAAACATAAGTCCCATTATTGGGGAGTAGGTGTCCCATAGTATTTGCTTATGCTTTCCCAGTAAAAGCTGCCAAAAATTAGGACGGAGCAACTTGCAATGCCCCTTACAAGAGCCATGCAGTACAGCATAATACAAACATAAGTCCCATTATTGGGGAGTGGGTGTCCCATAGTATTTGCTTATGCTTTCCAAGCAAAAGCTGCCAAAAATTAGGAAGGAGAAACTTGCAATGCCCCTTACAAGAGCCATGCAGTACAGCATATTACAAACATAAGTCTCATTATTGGGGAGTGGGTGTCCCATAGTATTTGCTTATGCTTTCCCAGCAAAAGCTGCCAAAAATTAGGAAGGAGAAACTTGCAATGCCCCTTACAAGAGCCATGCAGTACAGCATATTACAAACATAAGTCTCATTATTGGGGAGTGGGTGTCCCATAGTATTTGCTTATGCTTTCCCAGCAAAAGCTGCCAAAAATTAGGATGGAGCAATTTGCAATGCCCCTTACAAGAGCCATGCAGTACAGCATATTACAAACATAAGTCCCATTATTGGGGAGTGGGTGTCCCATAGTATTTGCTTATGCTTTCCCAGCAAAAGCTGCCAAAAATTAGGATGGAGCAACTTGCAATGCCCCTTACAAGAGCCATGCAGTACAGCATATTACAAACATAAGTCCCATTATTGCGGAGTGGGTGTCCCATAGTATTTGCTTATGCTTTCCCAGCAAAAGCTGCCAAAAATTAGGACGGAGCAACTTGCAATGCCCCTTACAAGAGACATGCAGTACAGCATATTACAAACATAAGTCCCATTATTGGGGAGTGGGTGTCCCATAGTATTTGCTTATGCTTTCCCAGCAAAAGCTGCCAAAAATTAGGACGGAGCAACTTGCAATGCCTCTTACAAGAGCCATGCAGTACAGCATATTACAAACATAAGTCCCATTATTGGGGAGTGGGTGTCCCATAGTAGTTGCTTATGCTTTCCCAGCAAAAGCTGCCAGAAATTAGGAAGGAGCAACTTGCAATGCCCCTTACATGAGCCATGCAGTACAGCATATTACAAACATAAGTCCCATTATTGGGGAGTGGGTGTCCCATAGTATTTGCTTATGCTTTCCCAGCAAAAGCTGCCAAAAATTAGGACGGAGCAACTTGCAATGCCCCTTACAAGAGCCATGCAGTACAGCATATTACAAACATAAGTCCCATTATTGGAGAGTGGGTGTCCCATAGTATTTGCTTATGATTTCCCAGCAAAAGCTGCCAAAAATTAGGACGGAGCAACTTGCAATGCCCCTTACAAGAGCCATGCAGTACAGCATATTACAAACATAAGTCCCATTATTGGGGAGTGGGTGTCCCATAGTTTTTGCTTATGCTTTCCCAGAAAAAGCTGCCAAAAATTAGGACGGAGCAACTTGCAATGCCCCTTACAAGAGCCATGCAGTACAGCATATTACAAACATAAGTCCCATTATTGGGGAGTGGGTGTCCCATAGTATTTGCTTATGCTTTCCCAGCAAAAGCTGCCAAAAATTAGGACGGAGCAACTTGCAATGCCCCTTACAAGAGCCATGCAGTACAGCATATTACAAACATAAGTCCCATTATTGGGGAGTGGGTGTCCCATAGTTTTTGCTTATGCTTTCCCAGAAAAAGCTGCCAAAAATTAGGACGGAGCAACTTGCAATGCCCCTTACAAGAGCCATGCAGTACAGCATATTACAAACATAAGTCCCATTATTGGGGTGTGGGTGTCCCATAGTATTTGCTTATGCTTTCCCAGTAAAAGCTGACAAAAATTAGGATGGAGCAACTTGCAATGCCCCTTACAAGAGCCATGCAGTACAGCATATTACAAACATAAGTCCCATGATTGTTGAGTGGGTGTCCCATAGTATTTGCTTATGCTTTCCAAGCAAAAGCTGCCAAAAATTAGGACGGAGCAACTTGCAATGCCCCTTACAAGAGCAATGCAGTACAGCATATTACAAACATAAGTCCCATTATTGGGGAGTGGGTGTCCCATAGTATTTGCTTATGCTTTCCCAGCAAAAGCTGCCAAAAATTAGGACGGAGCAACTTGCAATGCCCCTTACAAGAGCCATGCAGTACAGCATATTACAAACATAAGTCCCATGATTGGGGAGTGGGTGTCCCATAGTATTTGCTCATGCTTTCCCAGCAAAAGCTGTCAAAAATTAGGACGGCGCAACTTGCAATGCCCCTTACAAGAGCCATGCAGTACAGCATATTACAAACATAAGTCCCATTATTGGGGAGTGGGTGTCCCATAGTATTTGCTTATGCTTTCCCAGCAAAAGCTGCCAAAAATTAGGACGGAGCAACTTGCAATGCCCCTTACAAGAGCCATGCAGTACAGCATATTACAGACATAAGTCCCATTATTGGGGAGTGGGTGTCCCATAGTATTTGCTTATGCTTTCCCAGCAAAAGCTGCCAAAAATTAGGACGGAGCAACTTGCAATGCCCCTTACAAGAGCCATGCAGTACAGCATATTACAAACATAAGTCCCATTATTGGAGAGTGGGTGTCCCATAGAATTTGCTTATGCTTTCCAAGCAAAAGCTGCCAAAAATTAGGACGGAGCAACTTGCAATGCCCCTTACAAGAGCCATGCAGTACAGCATATTACAAACATAAGTCCCATTATTGGGGAGTGGGTGTGCCATAGTATTTGCTTATGCTTTCCCAGCAAAAGCTGCCAAAAATTAGGACGGAGCAACTTGCAATGCCCCTTACAAGAGCTATGCAGTACAGCATATTACAAACATAAGTCCCATTATTGCGGAGTGGGTGTCCCATAGTATTTGCTTATGCTTTCCCAGCAAAAGCTGCCAAAAATTAGGATGGAGCAACTTGCAATGCCCCTTACAAGTGCCATGCAGTACAGCATATTACAAACATAAGTCCCATTATTGGGGAGTAGGTGTCCCATAGTATTTGCTTATGCTTTCCCAGTAAAAGCTGCCAAAAATTAGGACGGAGCAACTTGCAATGCCCCTTACAAGAGCCATGCAGTACAGCATAATACAAACATAAGTCCCATTATTGGGGAGTGGGTGTCCCATAGTATTTGCTTATGCTTTCCCAGCAAAAGCTGCCAAAAATTAGGACGGAGCAACTTGCAATGCCCCTTACAAGAGCCATGCAGTACAGCATATTACAAACATAAGTCCCATTATTGGGGAGTGGGTGTCCCATAGTATTTGCTTATGCTTTCCCAGCAAAAGCTGCCAAAAATTAGGACGGAGCAATTTGCAATACCCCTTACAAGAGCCATGCAGTACAGCATATTACAAACATAAGTCCCATTTTTGGGGAGTGGGTGTCCCATAGTATTTGCTTATGCTTTCCCAGCAAAAGCTGCCAAAAATTAGGATGGAGCAACTTGCAATGCCCCTTACAAGAGCCATGCAGTACAGCATATTACAAACATAAGTCCCATTTTTGGGGAGTGGGTGTCCCATAGTATTTGCTTATGCTTTCCCAGCAAAAGCTGCCAAAAATTAGGACGGAGCAACTTGCAATGCCCCTTACAAGAGCCATGCAGTACAGCATATTACAAACATAAGTCCCATTATTGGGGAGTGGGTGTCCCATAGTAGTTGCTTATGCTTTCCCAGCAAAAGTTGCCAGAAATTAGGACGGAGCAACTTGCAATGCCCCTTACATGAGCCATGCAGTACAGCATATTACAAACATAAGTCCCATTATTGGGGAGTGGGTGTCCCATAGTATTTGCTTATGCTTTCCCAGCAAAAGCTGCCAAAAATTAGGACGGATCAACTTGCAATGCCCCTTACAAGAGCCATGCAGTACAGCATATTACAAACATAAGTCCCATTATTGGAGAGTGGGTGTCCCATAGTATTTGCTTATGATTTCCCAGCAAAAGCAGCCAAAAATTAGGACGGAGCAACTTGCAATGCCCCTTACAAGAGCCATGCAGTACAGCATATTACAAACATAAGTCCCATTATTGGGGAGTGGGTGTCCCATAGTATTTGCTTATGCTTTCCCAGCAAAAGCTGCCAAAAATTAGGAAGGAGCAACTTGCAATGCCCCTTACAAGAGCCATGCAGTACAGCATATTACAAACATAAGTCCCATTATTGGGGAGTGGGTGTCCCATAGTATTTGCTTATGCTTTCCCAGAAAAAGCTGCCAAAAATTAGGACGGAGCAACTTGCAATGCCCCTTACAAGAGCCATGCAGTACAGCATATTACAAACATAAGTCCCATTATTAGGGAGTATGTGTCCCATAGTATTTGCTTATGCTTTCCCAGTAAAAGCTGACAAAAATTAGGATGGAGCAACTTGCAATGCCCCTTACAAGAGCCATGCAGTACAGCATATTACAAACATAAGTCCCATTATTGTTGAGTGGGTGTCCCATAGTATTTGCTTATGCTTTCCAAGCAAAAGCTGCCAAAAATTAGGACGGAGCAACTTGCAATGCCCCTTACAAGAGCCATGCAGTTCAGCATATTACAAACATAATTCCCATTATTGGGGAGTGGGTGTCCCATAGTATTTGCTTATGCTTTCCCAGCAAAAGTTGCCAAAAATTAGGACGGAGCAACTTGCAATGCCCCTTACAAGAGCCATACAGTACAGCATATTACAAACATAAGTCCCATTATTGGGGAGTGGGTGTCCCATAGTATTTGCTTATGCTTTCCAAGCAAAAGCTGCCAAAAATTAGGACGGAGCAACTTGCAATGCCCCTTACAAGAGCTATGCAGTACAGCATAGTACAAACATAAGTCCCATTATTGGGGAGTGGGTGTCCCATAGTATTTGCTTATGCTTTCCAAGCAAAAGCTGCCAAAAATTAGGACGGAGCAACTTGCAATGCCCCTTACAAGAGCCATGCAGTACAGCATATTACAAACATAAGTCCCATTATTGGGGAGTGGGTATCCCATAGTATTTGCTTATGCTTTCCCAGTAAAAGCTGCCAAATATTATTACAGAGCAACTTGCAATGCCCCTTACAAGAGCCATGCAGTACAGCATATTACAAACATAAGTCCCATTATTGGGGAGTGGGTGTCCCATAGTATTTGCTTATGCTTTCCCAGCAAAAGCTGCCAAAAATTAGGACGGAGCAACTTGCAATGCCCCTTACAAGAGCCATGCAGTACAGCATATTACAAACATAAGTCCCATTATTGGGGAGTGGGTGTCCCATAGTATTTGCTTATGCTTTCCCAGTAAAAGCTGCCAAATATTATTACAGAGCAACTTGCAATGCCCCTTACAAGAGCCATGCAGTACAGCATATTACAAACATAAGTCCCATTATTGGGGAGTGGGTGTCCCATAGTATTTGCTTATGCTTTCCCAGCAAAAGCTGCCAAAAATTAGGACGTAGCAACTAGCAATGCCCCTTACAAGAGCCATGCAGTACAGCATATTACAAACATAAGTCCCATTATTGGAGAGTGGGTGTCCCATAGTAGTTGCTTATGCTTTCCCAGCAAAAGCTGCCAAAAATTAGGATGGAGCAACTTGCAATGCCCCTTACAAGAGCAATGCAGTACAGCATATTACAAACATAAGTCCCATTATTGGGGAGTGGGTGTCCCATAGTAGTTGCTTAAGCTTTCCCAGCAAAAGCTGCCAGAAATTAGGACGGAGCAACTTGCAATGCCCCTTACATGAGCCATGCAGTACAGCATATTACAAACATAAGTCCCATTATTGGGGAGTGGGTGTCCCATAGTATTTGCTTATGCTTTCCCAGCAAAAGCTGCCAAAAATTAGGACGGAGCAACTTGCAATGCCCCTTACAAGAGCCATGCTGTACAGCATATTACAAACATAAGTCCGATTATTGGGGAGTGGGTGTCCCATAGTATTTGCTTATGCTTTCCCAGCAAAAGCTGCCAAAAATTAGGACGGAGCAACTTGCAATGCCCCTTACAAGAGCCATGCAGTACAGCATATTACAAACATAAGTCCCATTATTGGGGAGTGGGTGTCCCATAGTATTTGCTCATGCTTTCCCAGGAAAAGCTGTCAAAAATTAGGACGGAGCAACTTGCAATGCCCCTTACAAGAGCCATGCAGTACAGCATATTACAAACATAAGTCCCATTATTGGGGAGTGGGTGTCCCATAGTATTTGCTTATGCTTTCCCAGCAAAAGCTGCCAAAAATTAGGACGGAGCAACTTGCAATGCCCCTTACAAGAGCCATGGAGTACAGCATATTACAGACATAAGTCCCATTATTGGGGAGTGGGTGTCCCATAGTATTTGCTTATGCTTTCCCAGCAAAAGCTGCCAAAAATTAGGACGGAGCAACTTGCAATGCCCCTTACAAGAGCCATGCAGTACAGCATATTACAAACATAAGTCCCATTATTGGAGAGTGGGTGTCCCATAGAATTTGCTTATGCTTTCCAAGCAAAAGCTGCCAAAAATTAGGACGGAGCAACTTGCAATGCCCCTTACAAGAGCCATGCAGTACAGCATATTACAAACATAAGTCCCATTATTGGGGAGTGGGTGTCCCATAGTATTTGCATATGCTTTCCCAGCAAAAGCTGCCAAAAATTAGGACGGAGCAACTTGCAATGCCCCTTACAAGAGCCATGCAGTACAGCATATTACAAACATAAGTCCCATTATTGCGGAGTGGGTGTCCCATCGTATTTGCTTATGCTTTCCCAGCAAAAGCTGCCAAAAATTAGGACGGAGCAACTTGCAATGCCCCTTACAAGAGCCATGCAGTACAGCATATTACAAACATAAGTCCCATTATTGGGGAGTGGGTGTCCCATAGTATTTGCTTATGCTTTCCCAGCAAAAGCTGCCAAAAATTAGGACGGAGCAACTTGCAATGCCCCTTACAAGAGCTATGCAGTACAGCATATTACAAACATAAGTCCCATTATTGCGGAGTGGGTGTCCCATAGTATTTGCTTATGCTTTCCCAGCAAAAGCTGCCAAAAATTAGGATGGAGCAACTTGCAATGCCCCTTACAAGTGCCATGCAGTACAGCATATTACAAACATAAGTCCCATTATTGGGGAGTAGGTGTCCCATAGTATTTGCTTATGCTTTCCCAGTAAAAGCTGCCAAAAATTAGGACGGAGCAACTTGCAATGCCCCTTACAAGAGCCATGCAGTACAGCATAATACAAACATAAGTCCCATTATTGGGGAGTCGGTGTCCCATAGTATTTGCTTATGCTTTCCAAGCAAAAGCTGCCAAAAATTAGGACGGAGCAACTTGCAATGCCCCTTACAAGAGCCATGCAGTACAGCATATTACAAACATAAGTCCCATTATTGGGGAGTGGGTGTCCCATAGTATTTGCTTATGCTTTCCCAGCAAAAGCTGCCAAAAATTAGGACGGAGCAATTTGCAATGCCCCTTACAAGAGCCATGCAGTACAGCATATTACAAACATAAGTCCCATTATTGGGGAGTGGGTGTCCCATAGTAGTTGCTTATGCTTTCCCAGCAAAAGCTGCCAGAAATTAGGACGGAGCAACTTGCAATGCCCCTTACATGAGCCATGCAGTACAGCATATTACAAACATAAGTCCCATTATTGGGAAGTGGGTGTCCCATAGTATTTGCTTATGCTTTCCCAGCAAAAGCTGCCAAAAATTAGGACGGAGCAACTTGCAATGCCCCTTACAAGAGCCATGCTGTACAGCATATTACAAACATAAGTCCCATTATTGGGGAGTGGGTGTCCCATAGTATTTGCTTATGCTTTCCCAGCAAAAGCTGCCAAAAATTAGGACGGAGCAACTTGCAATGCCCCTTACAAGAGCCATGCAGTTCAGCATATTACAGACATAAGTCCCATTATTGGGGAGTGGTTGTCCCATAGTATTTGCTTATGCTTTCCCAGCAAAAGCTGCCAAAAATTAGGACGGAGCAACTTGCAATGCCCCTTACAAGAGCCATGCAGTACAGCATATTACAAACATAAGTCCCATTATTGGGGAGTGGGTGTCCCATAGTATTTGCTTATGCTTTCCCAGCAAAAGCTGCCAAAAATTAGGACGGAGCAACTTGCAATGCCCCTTACAAGAGCCATGCAGTACAGCATATTACAAACATAAGTCCCATTATTGGAGAGTGGGTGTCCCATAGAATTTGCTTATGCTTTCCCAGCAAAAGCTGCCAAAAATTAGGATGGAGCAACTTGCAATGCCCCTTACAAGTGCCATGCAGTACAGCATATTACAAACATAAGTCCCATTATTGGGGAGTAGGTGTCCCATAGTATTTGCTTATGCTTTCCCAGTAAAAGCTGCCAAAAATTAGGACGGAGCAACTTGCAATGCCCCTTACAAGAGCCATGCAGTACAGCATAATACAAACATAAGTCCCATTATTGGGGAGTGGGTGTCCCATAGTATTTGCTTATGCTTTCCCAGCAAAAGCTGCCAAAAATTAGGACGGAGCAACTTGCAATGCCCCTTACAAGAGCCATGCAGTACAGCATATTACAAACATAAGTCCCATTATTGGGGAGTCGGTGTCCCATAGTATTTGCTTATGCTTTCCCAGCAAAAGCTGCCAAAAATTAGGACGGAGCAACTTGCAATGCCCCTTACAAGAGCCATGCAGTACAGCATATTACAAACATAAGTCCCATTATTGCGGAGTGGGTGTCCCATAGTATTTGCTTATGCTTTCCCAGCAAAAGCTGCCAAAAATTAGGACGGAGCAACTTGCAATGCCCCTTACAAGAGCCATGCAGTACAGCATATTACAAACATAAGTCCCATTATTGGGGAGTGGGTGTCCCATAGTATTTGCTTATGCTTTCCCAGCAAAAGCTGCCAAAAATTAGGATGGAGCAACTTGCAATGCCCCTTACAAGAGCCATGCAGTACAGCATATTACAAACATAAGTCCCATTATTGGGGAGTGTGTGTCCCATAGTAGTTGCTTATGCTTTCCCAGCAAAAGCTGCCAGAAATTAGGACGGAGCAGCTTGCAATGCCCCTTACATGAGCCATGCAGTACAGCATATTACAAACATAAGTCCCATTATTGGGGAGTGGGTGTCCCATAGTATTTGCTTATGCTTTCCCAGCAAAAGCTGCCAAAAATTAGGACGGAGCAACTTGCAATGCCCCTTACAAGAGCCATGCAGTACAGCATATTACAAACATAACTCCCATTATTGGAGAGTGGGTGTCCCATAGTATTTGCTTATCATTCCCCAGCAAAAGCTGCCAAAAATTAGGACGGAGCAACTTGCAATGCCCCTTACAAGAGCCATGCAGTACAGCATATTACAAACATAAGTCCCATTATTGGGGAGTGGGTGTCCCATAGTATTTGCTTATGCTTTCCCAGCAAAAGCTGCCAAAAATTAGGACGGAGCAACTTGCAATGCCCCTTACAAGAGCCATGCAGTACAGCATATTACAAACATAAGTCCCATTATTGGGGAGTGGGTGTCCCATAGTTTTTGCTTATGCTTTCCCAGAAAAAGCTGCCAAAAATTAGGACGGAGCAACTTGCAATGCCCCTTACAAGAGCCATGCAGTACAGCATATTACAAACATAAGTCCCATTATTAGGGAGTATGTGTCCCATAGTATTTGCTTATGCTTTCCCAGTAAAAGCTGACAAAAATTAGGATGGAGCAACTTGCAATGCCCCTTACAAGAGCCATGCAGTACAGCATATTACAAACATAAGTCCCATTATTGTTGAGTGGGTGTCCCATAGTATTTGCTTATGCTTTCCAAGCAAAAGCTGCCAAAAATTAGGACGGAGCAACTTGCAATGCCCCTTACAAGAGCCATGCAGTTCAGCATATTACAAACATAACTCCCATTATTGGGGAGTGGGTGTCCCATAGTATTTGCTTATGCTTTCCCAGCAAAAGTTGCCAAAAATTAGGACGGAGCAACTTGCAATGCCCCTTACAAGAGCCATACAGTACAGCATATTACAAACATAAGTCCCATTATTGGGGAGTGGGTGTCCCATAGTATTTGCTTATGCTTTCCAAGCAAAAGCTGCCAAAAATTAGGACGGAGCAACTTGCAATGCCCCTTACAAGAACTATGCAGTACAGCATAGTACAAACATAAGTCCCATTATTGGGGAGTCGGTGTCCCATAGTATTTGCTTATGCTTTCCCAGCAAAAGCTGCCAAAAATTAGGACGTAGCAACTAGCAATGCCCCTTACAAGAGCAATGCAGTACAGCATATTACAAACATAAGTCCCATTATTGGGGAGTGGGTGTCCCATAGTATTTGCTTATGCTTTCCCAGCAAAAGCTGCCAAAAATTAGGACGTAGCAACTTGCAATGCCCCTTACAAGAGCCATGCAGTACAGCATATTACAAACATAAGTCCCATTATTGGGGAGTGAGTGTCCCATAGTATTTGCTTATGCTTTCCAAGCAGAAGCTGCCAAAAATTAGGACGGAGCAACTTGCAATGCCCCTTACAAGAGCTATGCTGTACAGCATATTACAAACATAAGTCCGATTATTGGGGAGTGGGTGTCCCATAGTATTTGCTTATGCTTTCCCAGCAAAAGCTGCCAAAAATTAGGACGGAGCAACTTGCAATGCCCCTTACAAGAGCCATGCAGTACAGCATATTACAAACATAAGTCCCATTATTGGGGAGTAGGTGTCCCATAGTATTTGCTTATGCTTTCCCAGTAAAAGCTGCCAAATATTAGGACGGAGCAACTTGCAATGCCCCTTACAAGAGCCATGCAGTACAGCATATTACAAACATAAGTCCCATTATTGGGGAGTGGGTGTCCCATAGTATTTGCTTATGCTTTCCCAGCAAAAGCTGGCAAAATTTAGGACGGAGCATTTTGCAATGCCCCTTACAAGAGCCATGCAGTACAGCATATTACAAACATAAGTCCCATTATTGGGGAGTGGGTGTCCCATAGTATTTGCTTATGCTTTCCCAGCAAAAGCTGCCAAAAATTAGGATGGAGCAACTTGCAATGCGCCTTACAAGAGCCATGCAGTACAGTATATTACAAACATAAGTCCCATTATTGGCGAGTGGGTGTCCCATAGTATTTGCTTATGCTTTCCCAGCAAAAGCTGCCAAAAATTAGGACGAGCAACTTGCAATGCCCCTTACAAGAGCCATGCAGTACAGCATATTACAAACATAAGTCCCATTATTGGGGAGTGGGTGTCCCATAGTATTTGCTTATGCTTTCCCAGCAAAAGCTGCCAAAAATTAGGACAGAGCAACTTGCAATGCCCCTTACAAGAGCCATGGAGTACAGCATATTACAATCATAAGTCCCATTATTGGGGAGTGGGTGTCCCATAGTATTTGCTTATGCATTCCCAGCAAAAGCTGCCAAAAATTAGGACGGAGCAACTTGCAATGCCCCTTACAAGAGCCATGCAGTACAGCATTTTACTAAAAATAAGTCCCATTATTGGGGAGTGGGTGTCCCATAGTATTTGCTTATGCTTTAGCAGCAAAAGCTGCCAGAAAATAGGACGGAGCAACTTGCAATGCCCCTTACAAGAGCCATGCAGTACAGCATATTACAAACATAAGTCCCATTATTGGGGAGTGGGTGTCCCATAGTATTTGCTTATGCTTTCCCAGCAAAAGCTGCCAAAAATTAGGACCGAGCAACTTGCAATGCCCCTTACAAGAGCCATGCAGTACAGCATATTACAAACATAAGTCCCATTATTGCGGAGTGGGTGTCCCATAGTATTTGCTTATGCTTTCCAAGCAAAAGCTGCCAAAAATTAGGACGGAGCAACTTGCAATGACCCTTACAAGAGCCATGCAGAACAGCATATTACAAACATAAGTCCCATTATTGGGGAGTGGGTGTCCCATAGTATTTGCTTATGCTTTCCCAGCAAAAGCTGCCAAAAATTAGGACGGAGCAACTTGCAATGCCCCTTACAAGAGCCATGCAGTACAGCATATTACAAACATAAGTCCCATTATTGTGGAGTGGGTGTCCCATAGTATTTGCTTATGCTTTCCCAGCAAAAGCTGCCAAAAATTAGGATGGAGCAACTTGCAATGCCCCTTACAAGAGCCATGCAGTACAGCATATTACAATCATAAGTCCCATTATTGGGGAGTGGGTGTCCCATAGTATTTGCTTATGCTTTCATAGCAAAAGCTGCCAAAAATTAGGACGGAGCAAGTTGCAATGCCCCTTACAAGAGCCATGCAGTACAGCATATTACAAACATAAGTCCCATTATTGGGGAGTGGGTGTCCCATAGTATTTGCTTATGCTTTCCCAGCAAAAGCTGCCAAAAATTAAGACGGAGCAATTTGCAATGCCCTTTACAAGAGCCATGCAGTACAGCATATTACAAACATAAGTCCCATTATTGGGGAGTGGGTGTCCCATAGTATTTGCTTATGCTTTCCCAGCAAAAGCTGCCAAAAATTAGGATGGAGCAACTTGCAATGCCCCTTACAAGAGCCATGCAGTACAGCATATTACAAACATAAGTCCCATTATTGGGGAGTGGATGTCCCATAGTATTTGCTTATGCTTTCCCAGCAAAATCTGCCAAAAATTAGGACGGAGCAACTTGCAATGCCCCTTACAAGAGCCATGCAGTACAGCATATTACAAACATAAGTCCCATTATTGGGGAGTGGGTGTCCCATAGTATTTGCTTATGATTTCCCAGCAAAAGCTGCCAAAAATTAGGACGGAGCAACTTGCAATGCCCCTTACAAGAGCCATGCAGTACAGCATATTACAAACATAAGTCCCATTATTGGGGAGTGGGTGTCCCATAGTATTTGCTTATGCTTTCCAAGCAAAAGCTGCCAAAAATTAGGATGGAGCAACTTGCAATGCCCCTTACAAGAGCCATGCAGTACAGCATATTACAAACATAAGTCCCATTATTGGGGAGTGGGTGTCCCATAGTATTTGCTTATGCTTTCCATTCAAAAGCTGCCAAAAATTAGGACAGAGCAACTTGCAATGCCCCTTACAAGAGCCATGCAGTACAGCATATTACAATCATAAGTCCCATTATTGGGGAGTGGGTGTCCCATAGTATTTGCTTATGCATTCCCAGCAAAAGCTGCCAAAAATTAGGAAGGAGCAACTTGCAATGCCCCTTACAAGAGCCATGCAGTACAGCATATTACAAACATAAGTCCCATTATTGGGGAGTGGGTGTCCCATAGTATTTGCTTATGCTTTCCCAGCAAAAGCTGCCAGAAATTAGGACGGAGCAACTTGCAATGCCCCTTACAAGAGCCATGCAGTACAGCATATTAAGAACATAAGTCCCATTATTGGGGAGTGGGTGTCCCATAGTATTTGCTTATGCTTTCCCAGCAAAAGCTGCCAAAAATTAGGACGGAGCAACTTGCAATGCCCCTTACAAGAGCCATGCAGTACAGCATATTACAAACATAAGTCCCATTATTGGGGAGTGGGTGTCCCATAGTATTTGCTTATGCTTTCCCAGCAAAAGCTGCCAAAAATTAGGATGGAGCAATTTGCAATGCCCCTTACAAGAGCCATGCAGTACAGCATATTACAAACATAAGTCCCATTATTGGGGAGTGGGTGTCCCAAAGTATTTGCTTGTGCTTTCCCAGCAAAAGCTGCCAAAAATTAGGATGGAGCAACTTGCAATGCCCCTTACAAGAGCCATGCAGTACAGCATATTACAAACATAAGTCCCATTATTGGGGAGTAGATGTCCCATAGTATTTGCTTATGCTTTCCCAGCAAAAGCTGCCAGAAATTAGGACGGAGCAACTTGCAATGCCCCTTACAAGAGCCATGCAGTACAGCATATTACAAACATAAGTCCGATTATTGGGGAGTGGGTGTCCCATAGTATTTGCTTATGCTTTCCCAGCAAAAGCTGCCAAAAATTAGGACGGAGCAACTTGCAATGCCCCTTACAAGAGCCATGCAGTACAGCATATTACAAACATAAGTCCCATTATTGGGGAGTGGGTGTCCCATAGTATTTGCTTATGATTTCCCAGCAAAAGCTGCCAAAAATTAGGACGGAGCAACTTGCAATGCCCCTTACAAGAGCCATGCAGTACAGCATATTACAAACATAAGTCCCATTATTGGGGAGTGGGTTTCCCATAGTATTTGCTTATGCTTTCCAAGCAAAAGCTGCCAAAAATTAGGATGGAGCAACTTGCAATGCCCCTTACAAGAGCCATGCAGTACAGCATATTACAAACATAAGTCCCATTATTGGGGAGTGGGTGTCCCATAGTATTTGCTTATGCTTTCCATTCAAAAGCTGCCAAAAATTAGGACAGAGCAACTTGCAATGCCCCTTACAAGAGCCATGCAGTACAGCATATTACAATCATAAGTCCCATTATTGGGGAGTGGGTGTCCCATAGTATTTGCTTATGCTTTCCCAGCAAAAGCTGCCAGAAATTAGGACGGAGCAACTTGCAATGCCCCTTACAAGAGCCATGCAGTACAGCATATTACAAACATAAGTCCCATTATTGGGGAGTGGGTGTCCCATAGTATTTGCTTATGCTTTCCATTCAAAAGCTGCCAAAAATTAGGACAGAGCAACTTGCAATGCCCCTTACAAGAGCCATGCAGTACAGCATATTACAAGCATAAGTCCCATTAATGGGGAGTGGGTGTCCCATAGTATTTGCTTATGCTTTCCCAGCAAAAGCTGCCAAAAATTAGGATGGAGCAATTTGCAATGCCCCTTACAAGAGCCATGCAGTACAGCATATTACAAACATAAGTCCCATTATTGGGGAGTGGGTGTCCCATAGTATTTGCTTATGCTTTCCCAGCAAAAGCTGCCAAAAATTAGGATGGAGCAACTTGCAATGCCCCTTACAAGAGCCATGCAGTACAGCATATTACAAACATAAGTCCCATTATTGGGGAGTGGGTGTCCCATAGTATTTGCTTATGCTTTCCCAGCAAAAGCTGCCAGAAATTAGAACGGAGCAACTTGCAATGCCCCTTACAAGAGCCATGCAGTACAGCATATTAAGAACATAAGTCCCATTATTGGGGAGTGGGTGTCCCATAGTATTTGCTTATGCTTTCCCAGCAAAAGCTGCCAAAAATTAGGACGGAGCAACTTGCAATGCCCCTTACAAGAGCCATGCAGTACAGCATATTACAAACATAAGTCCCATTATTGGGGAGTGGGTGTCCCATAGTATTTGCTTATGCTTTCCCAGCAAAAGCTGCCAAAAATTAGGATGGAGCAATTTGCAATGCCCCTTACAAGAGCCATGCAGTACAGCATATTACAAACATAAGTCCCATTATTGGGGACTGGGTGTCCCAAAGTATTTGCTTGTGCTTTCCCAGCAAAAGCTGCCAAAAATTAGGATGGAGCAACTTGCAATGCCCCTTACAAGAGCCATGCAGTACAGCATATTACAAACATAAGTCCCATTATTGGGGAGTAGATGTCCCATAGTATTTGCTTATGCTTTCCCAGCAAAAGCTGCCAGAAATTAGGACGGAGCAACTTGCAATGCCCCTTACAAGAGCCATGCAGTACAGCATATTACAAACATAAGTCCGATTATTGGGGAGTGGGTGTCCCATAGTATTTGCTTATGCTTTCCCAGCAAAAGCTGCCAAAAATTAGGACGGAGCAACTTGCAATGCCCCTTACAAGAGCCATGCAGTACAGCATATTACAAACATAAGTCCCATTATTGGGGAGTGGGTGTCCCATAGTATTTGCTTATGATTTCCCAGCAAAAGCTGCCAAAAATTAGGACGGAGCAACTTGCAATGCCCCTTACAAGAGCCATGCAGTACAGCATATTACAAACATAAGTCCCATTATTGGGGAGTGGGTTTCCCATAGTATTTGCTTATGCTTTCCAAGCAAAAGCTGCCAAAAATTAGGATGGAGCAACTTGCAATGCCCCTTACAAGAGCCATGCAGTACAGCATATTACAAACATAAGTCTCATTATTGGGGAGTGGGTGTCCCATAGTATTTGCTTATGCTTTCCATTCAAAAGCTGCCAAAAATTAGGACAGAGCAACTTGCAATGCCCCTTACAAGAGCCATGCAGTACAGCATATTACAATCATAAGTCCCATTATTGGGGAGTGGGTGTCCCATAGTATTTGCTTATGCTTTCCCAGCAAAAGCTGCCAGAAATTAGGACGGAGCAACTTGCAATGCCCCTTACAAGAGCCATGCAGTACAGCATATTACAAACATAAGTCCCATTATTGGGGAGTGGGTGTCCCATAGTATTTGCTTATGCTTTCCATTCAAAAGCTGCCAAAAATTAGGACAGAGCAACTTGCAATGCCCCTTACAAGAGCCATGCAGTACAGCATATTACAATCATAAGTCCCATTATTGGGGAGTGGGTGTCCCATAGTATTTGCTTATGCTTTCCCAGCAAAAGCTGCCAAAAATTAGGATGGAGCAATTTGCAATGCCCCTTACAAGAGCCATGCAGTACAGCATATTACAAACATAAGTCCCATTATTGGGGAGTGGGTGTCCCATAGTATTTGCTTATGCTTTCCCAGCAAAAGCTGCCAAAAATTAGGACAGAGCAACTTGCAATGCCCCTTACAAGAGCCATGCAGTACAGCATATTACAATCATAAGTCCCATTATTGGGGAGTGGGTGTCCCCTAGTATTTGCTTATGCATTCCCAGCAAAAGCTGCCAAAAATTAGGACGGAGCAACTTGCAATGCCCCTTACAAGAGCCATGCAGTACAGCATATTACAAACATAAGTCCCATTATTGGGGAGTGGGTGTCCCATAGTATTTGCTTATGCTTTCCCAGCAAAAGCTGCCAGAAATTAGGACGGAGCAACTTGCAATGCCCCTTACAAGAGCCATGCAGTACAGCATATTAAAAACATAAGTCCCATTATTGGGGAGTGGGTGTCCCATAGTATTTGCTTATGCTTTCCCAGCAAATGCTGCCAAAAATTAGGACGGAGCAACTTACAATGCCCCTTACAAGAGCCATGCAGTACAGCATATTACAAACATAAGTCCCATTATTGGGGAGTGGGTGTCCCATAGTATTTGCTTATGCTTTCCCAGCAAAAGCTGCCAAAAATTAGGATGGAGCAACTTGCAATGCCCCTTACAAGAGCCATGCAGTACAGCATATTACAAGCATAAGTCCCATTATTGGGGAGTGGGTGTCCCATAGTATTTGCTTATGCTTTCCCAGCAAAAGCTGCCAAAAATTAGGACGGAGCAACTTGCAATGCCCCTTACAAGAGCCATGCAGTACAGCATATTACAAACATAAGTCCCATTATTGGGGAGTGGGTGTCCCATATTATTTGCTTATGATTTCCCAGCAAAATCTGCCAAAAATTAGGACGGAGCAACTTGCAATGCCCCTTACAAGAGCCATGCAGTACAGCATATTACAAACATAAGTCCCATTATTGGGGAGTGGGTGTCCCATAGTATTTGCTTATGCTTTCCCAGCAAAAGCTGCCAAAAATTAGGACGGAGCAACTTGCAATGCCCCTTACAAGAGCCATGCAGTACAGCATATTACAAACATAAGTCCCATTATTGGGGAGTGGGTGTCCCATAGTATTTGCTTATGATTTCCCAGCAAAAGCTGCCAAAAATTAGGACGGAGCAACTTGCAATGCCCCTTACAAGAGCCATGCAGTACAGCATATTACAAACATAAGTCCCATTATTGGGGAGTGGGTGTCCCATAGTATTTGCTTATGCTTTCCCAGCAAAAGCTGCCAAAAATTAGGACGGAGCAACTTGCAATGCCCCTTACAAGAGCCATGCAGTACAGCATATTACAAACATAAGTCCCATTATTGGGGAGTGGGTGTCCCATAGTATTTGCTTATGATTTCCCAGCAAAAGCTGCCAAAAATTAGGACGGAGCAACTTGCAATGCCCCTTACAAGAGCCATGCAGTACAGCATATTACAAACATAAGTCCCATTATTGGGGAGTGGGTGTCCCATAGTATTTGCTTATGCTTTCCAAGCAAAAGCTGCCAAAAATTAGGATGGAGCAACTTGCAATGCCCCTTACAAGAGCCATGCTGTACAGCATATTACAAACATAAGTCCCATTATTGGGGAGTGGGTGTCCCATAGTATTTGCTTATGCTTTCCATTCAAAAGCTGGCAAAAATTAGGACAGAGCAACTTGCAATGCCCCTTACAAGAGCCATGCAGTACAGCATATTACAATCATAAGTCCCATTATTGGGGAGTGGGTGTCCCATAGTATTTGCTTATGCATTCTCAGCAAAAGCTGCCAAAAATTAGGACGGAGCAACTTGCAATGCCCCTTACAAGAGCCATGCAGTACAGCATATTACAAACATAAGTCCCATTATTGGGGAGTGGGTGTCCCATAGTATTTGCTTATGCTTTCCATTCAAAAGCTGCCAAAAATTAGGACAGAGCAACTTGCAATGCCCCTTATAAGAGCCATGCAGTACAGCATATTACAATCATAAGCCCCATTATTGGGGAGTGGGTGTCCCATAGTATTTGCTTATGCATTCCCAGCAAAAGCTGCCAAAAATTAGGACGGAGCAACTTGCAATGCCCCTTACAAGAGCCATGCAGTACAGCATATTACAAACATAAGTCCCATTATTGGGGAGTTGGTGTCCCATAGTATTTGCTTATGCTTTCCCAGCAAAAGCTGCCAGAAATTAGGACGGAGCAACTTGCAATGCCCCTTACAAGAGCCATGCAGTACAGCATATTACAAACATAAGTCCCATTATTGGGGAGTGGGTGTCCCATAGTATTTGCTTATGCTTTCCCAGCAAAAGCTGCCAAAAATTAGGACGGAGCAACTTGCAATGCCCCTTACAAGAGCCATGCAGTACAGCATATTACAAACATAAGTCCCATTATTGGGGAGTGGGTGTCCCATAGTATTTGCTTATGCTTTCCCAGCAAAAGCTGCCAAAAATTAGGATGGAGCAATTTGCAATGCCCCTTACAAGAGCCATGCAGTACAGCATATTACAAACATAAGTCCCATTATTGGGGAGTGGGTGTCCCATAGTATTTGCTTATGCTTTCCCAGCAAAAGCTGCCAAAAATTAGGATGGAGCAATTTCCAATGCCCCTTACAAGAGCCATGCAGTACAGCATATTACAAACATAAGTCCCATTATTGGGGAGTGGGTGTCCCATAGTATTTGCTTATGCTTTCCCAGCAAAAGCTGCCAAAAATTAGGATGGAGCAACTTGCAATGCCCCTTACAAGAGCCATGCAGTACAGCATATTACAAACACAAGTCCCATTATTGGGGAGTGGATGTCCCATAGTATTTGCTTATGCTTTCCCAGCAAAAGCTGCCAGAAATTAGGACGGAGCAACTTGCAATGCCCCTTACAAGAGCCATGCAGCACAGCATATTACAAACATAAGTCCCATTATTGGGGAGTGGGTGTCCCATAGTATTTGCTTATGCTTTCCCAGCAAAAGCTGCCAAAAATTAGGACGGAGCAACTTGCAATGCCCCTTACAAGAGCCATGCAGTACAGCATATTACAAACATAAGTCTCATTATTGGGGAGTGGGTGTCCCATAGTATTTGCTTATGCTTTCCCAGCAAAAGCTGCCAAAAATTAGGACGGAGCAACTTGCAATGCCCCTTACAAGAGCCATGCAGTACAGCATATTACAAACATAAGTCCCATTATTGGGGAGTGGGTGTCCCATAGTATTTGCTTATGATTTCCCAGCAAAAGCTGCCAAAAATTAGGACGGAGCAACTTGCAATGCCCCTTACAAGAGCCATGCAGTACAGCATATTACAAGCATAAGTCCCATTATTGGGGAGTGGGTGTCCCATAGTATTTGCTTATGCTTTCCAAGCAAAAGCTGCCAAAAATTAGGATGGAGCAACTTGCAATGCCCCTTACAAGAGCCATGCAGTACAGCATATTACAAACATAAGTCCCATTATTGGGGAGTGGGTGTCCCATAGTATTTGCTTATGCTTTCCATTCAAAAGCTGCCAAAAATTAATACAGAGCAACTTGCAATGCCCCTTACAAGAGCCATGCAGTACAGCATATTACAAACATAAGTCTCATTATTGGGGAGTGGGTGTCCCATAGTATTTGCTTATGCTTTCCCAGCAAAAGCTGCCAAAAATTAGGACGGAGCAACTTGCAGTGCCCCTTACAAGAGCCATGCAGTACAGCATATTACAAACATAAGTCCCATTATTGGGGAGTGGGTGTCCCATAGTATTTGCTTATGATTTCCCAGCAAAAGCTGCCAAAAATTAGGACGGAGCAACTTGCAATGCCCCTTACAAGAGCCATGCAGTACAGCATATTACAAGCATAAGTCCCATTATTGGGGAGTGGGTGTCCCATAGTATTTGCTTATGCTTTCCCAGCAAAAGCTGCCAAAAATTAGGACGGAGCAACTTGCAATGCCCCTTACAAGAGCCATGCAGTACAGCATATTACAAACATAAGTCCCATTATTGGGGAGTGGGTGTCCCATAGTATTTGCTTATGCTTTCCCAGCAAAAGCTGCCAAAAATTAGGATGGAGCAATTTGCAATGCCCCTTACAAGAGCCATGCAGTACAGCATATTACAAACATAAGTCCCATTATTGGGGAGTGGGTGTCCCATAGTATTTGCTTATGCTTTCCCAGCAAAAGCTGCCAAAAATTAGGATGGAGCAACTTGCAATGCCCCTTACAAGAGCCATGCAGTACAGCATATTACAAACATAAGTCCCATTATTGGGGAGTGGGTGTCCCATAGTATTTGCTTATGCTTTCCAAGCAAAAGCTGCCAAAAATTAGGATGGAGCAACTTGCAATGCCCCTTACAAGAGCCATGCAGTACAGCTTATTACAAACATAAGTCCCATTATTGGGGAGTGGGTGTCCCATAGTATTTGCTTATGCTTTCCATTCAAAAGCTGCCAAAAATTAGGACAGAGCAACTTGCAATGCCCCTTACCAGAGCCATGCAGTACAGCATATTACAATCATAAGTCCCATTATTGGGGAGTGGGTGTCCCATAGTATTTGCTTATGCATTCCCAGCAAAAGCTGCCAAAAATTAGGACGGAGCAACTTGCAATGCCCCTTACAAGAGCCATGCAGTACAGCATATTACAAACATAAGTCCCTTTATTGGGGAGTGGGTGTCCCATAGTATTTGCTTATGATTTCCCAGCAAAAGCTGCCAAAAATTAGGACGGAGCAACTTGCAATGCCCCTTACAAGAGCCATGCAGTACAGCATATTACAAACATAAGTCCCATTATTGGGGAGTGGGTGTCCCATAGTATTTGCTTATGCTTTCTATTCAAAAGCTGCCAAAAATTAGGACAGAGCAACTTGCAATGCCCCTTACAAGAGCCATGCAGTACAGCATATTACAATCATAAGTCCCATTATTGGGGAGTGGGTGTCCCATAGTATTTGCTTATGCATTCCCAGCAAAAGCTGCCAAAAATTAGGATGGAGCAACTTGCAATGCCCCTTACAAGAGCCATGCAGTACAGCATATTACAAACATAAGTCCCATTATTGGGGAGTGGGTGTCCCATAGTATTTGCTTATGCTTTCCCAGCAAAAGCTGCCAAAAATTAGGACGGAGCAACTTGCAATGCCCCTTACAAGAGCCATGCAGTACAGCATATTACAAACATAAGTCCCATTATTGGGGAGTGGGTGTCCCATAGTATTTGCTTATGCTTTCCCAGCAAAAGCTGCCAAAAATTAGGACGGAGCAACTTGCAATGCCCCTTACAAGAGCCATGCAGTACAGCATATTACAAACATAAGTTCCATTATTGGGGAGTGGGTGTCCCATAGTATTTGCTTATGATTTCCCAGCAAAAGCTGCCAAAAATTAGGACGGAGCAACTTGCAATGCCCCTTACAAGAGCCATGCAGTACAGCATATTACAAACATAAGTCCCATTATTGGGGAGTGGGTGTCCCATAGTATTTGCTTATGCTTTCCAAGCAAAAGCTGCCAAAAATTAGGATGGAGCAACTTGCAATGCCCCTTACAAGAGCCATGCAGTACAGCATATTACAAACGTAAGTCCCATTATTGGGGAGTGGGAGTCCCATAGTATTTGCTTATGCTTTCTATTCAAAAGCTGCCAAAAATTAGGACAGAGCAACTTGCAATGCCCCTTACAAGAGCCATGCAGTACAGCATATTACAATCATAAGTCCCATTATTGGGGAGTGGGTGTCCCATAGTATTTGCTTATGCATTCCCAGCAAAAGCTGCCAAAAATTAGGACGGAGCAACTTGCAATGCCCCTTACAAGAGCCATGCAGTACAGCATATTACAAACATAAGTCCCATTATTGGGGAGTGGGTGTCCCATAGTATTTGCTTATGCATTCCCAGCAAAAGCTGAAAAAAATTAGGACGGAGCAACTTGCAATGCCCCTTACAAGAGCCATGCAGTACAGCATAATACAAACATAAGTCCCATTATTGGGGAGTGGGTGTCCCATAGTATTTGCTTATGCTTTCCAAGCAAAAGCTGCCAAAAATTAGGATGGAGCAACTTGCAATGCCCCTTACAAGAGCCATGCAGTACAGCATATTACAAACATAAGTCCCATTATTGGGGAGTGGGTGTCCCATAGTATTTGCTTATGCTTTCCATTCAAAAGCTGCCAAAAATTAGGACAGAGCAACTTGCAATGCCCCTTACAAGAGCCATGCAGTACAGCATATTACAATCATAAGTCCCATTATTGGGGAGTGGGTGTCCCATAGTATTTGCTTATGCATTCCCAGCAAAAGCTGCCAAAAATTAGGACGGAGCAACTTGCAATGCCCCTTACAAGAGCCATGCAGTACAGCATATTACAAACATAAGTCCCATTATTGGGGAGTGGGTGACCCATAGTATTTGCTTATGCTTTCCCAGCAAAAGCTGCCAAAAATTAGGATGGAGCAACTTGCAATGCCCCTTACAAGAGCCATGCAGTACAGCATATTACAAACATAAGTCCCATTATTGGGGAGTGGATGTCCCATAGTATTTGCTTATGCTTTCCCAGCAAAAGCTGCCAAAAATTAGGACGGAGCAACTTGCAATGCCCCTTACAAGAGCCATGCAGTACAGCATATTACAAACATAAGTCCCATTATTGGGGAGTGGGTGTCCCATAGTATTTGCTTATGCTTTCCAAGCAAAAGCTGCCAAAAATTAGGATGGAGCAACTTGCAATGCCCCTTACAAGAGCCATGCAGTACAGCATATTACAAACATAAGTCCCATTATTGGGGAGTGGGTGTCCCATAGTATTTGCTTATGCTTTCCCAGCAAAAGCTGCCAAAAATTAGGACGGAGCAACTTGCAATGCCCCTTACAAGAGCCATGCAGTACAGCATATTACAAACATAAGTCCCATTATTGGGGAGTGGGTGTCCCATAGTATTTGCTTATGCTTTCCCAGCAAAAGCTGCCAAAAATTAGGATGGAGCAATTTGCAATGCCCCTTACAAGAGCCATGCAGTACAGCATATTACAAACATCAGTCCCATTATTGGGGAGTGGGTGTCCCATAGTATTTGCTTATGCTTTCCCAGCAAAAGCTGCCAAAAATTAGGACGGAGCAACTTGCAATGCCCCTTACAAGAGCCATGCAGTACAGCATATTACAATCATAAGTCCCATTATTGGGGAGTGGGTGTCCCATAGTATTTGCTTATGCATTCCCAGCAAAAGCTGAAAAAAATTAGGACGGAGCAACTTGCAATGCCCCTTACAAGAGCCATGCACTACAGCATATTACAAACATAAGTCCCATTATTGGGGAGTGGGTGTCCCATAGTATTTGCTTATGCTTTCCCAGCAAAAGCTGCCAAAAATTAGGATGGAGCAATTTGCAATGCCCCTTACAAGAGCCATGCAGTACAGCATATTACAAACATAAGTCCCATTATTGGGGAGTGGGTGTCCCATAGTATTTGCTTATGCTTTCCCAGCAAAAGCTGCCAAAAATTAGGATGGAGCAACTTGCAATGCCCCTTACAAGAGCCATGCAGTACAGCATATTACAAACATAAGTCCCATTATTGGGGAGTGGGTGTCCCATAGTATTTGCTTATGCTTTCCCAGCAAAAGCTGCCAAAAATTAGGACGGAGCAACTTGCAATGCCCCTTACAAGAGCCATGCAGTACAGCATATTACAAACATAAGTCCCATTATTGGGGAGTGGGTGTCCCATAGTATTTGCTTATGCTTTCCAAGCAAAAGCTGCCAAAAATTAGGATGGAGCAACTTGCAATGCCCCTTACAAGAGCCATGCAGTACAGCATATTACAAACGTAAGTCCCATTATTGGGGAGTGGGTGTCCCATAGTATTTGCTTATGCTTTCTATTCAAAAGCTGCCAAAAATTAGGACAGAGCAACTTGCAATGCCCCTTACAAGAGCCATGCAGTACAGCATATTACAATCATAAGTCCCATTATTGGGGAGTGGGTGTCCCATAGTATTTGCTTATGCATTCCCAGCAAAAGCTGCCAAAAATTAGGACGGAGCAACTTGCAATGCCCCTTACAAGAGCCATGCAGTACAGCATATTACAAACATAAGTCCCATTATTGGGGAGTGGGTGTCCCATAGTATTTGCTTATGCTTTCCCAGCAAAAGCTGCCAGAAATTAGGACGGAGCAACTTGCAATGCCCCTTACAAGAGCCATGCAGTACAGCATATTAAAAACATAAGTCCCATTATTGGGGAGTGGGTGTCCCATAGTATTTGCTTATGCTTTCCCAGCAAAAGCTGCCAAAAATTAGGACGGAGCAACTTGCAATGCCCCTTACAAGAGCCATGCAGTACAGCATATTACAAACATAAGTCCCATTATTGGGGAGTGGGTGTCCCATAGTATTTGCTTATGCTTTCCCAGCAAAAGCTGCCAAAAATTAGGATGGAGCAATTTGCAATGCCCCTTACAAGAGCCATGCAGTACAGCATATTACAAACATATGTCCCATTATTGGGGAGTGGGTGTCCCATAGTATTTGCTTATGCTTTCCCAGCAAAAGCTGCCAAAAATTAGGATGGAGCAACTTGCAATGCCCCTTACAAGAGCCATGCAGTACAGCATATTACAAACATAAGTCCCATTATTGGGGAGTGGATGTCCCATAGTATTTGCTTATGCTTTCCCAGCAAAAGCTGCCAGAAATTAGGACGGAGCAACTTGCAATGCCCCTTACAAGAGCCATGCAGTACAGCATATTACAAACATAAGTCCCATTATTGGGGAGTGGGTGTCCCATAGTATTTGCTTATGCTTTCCAAGCAAAAGCTGCCAAAAATTAGGATGGAGCAACTTGCAATGCCCCTTACAAGAGCCATGCAGTACAGCATATTACAAACATAAGTCCCATTATTGGGGAGTGGGTGTCCCATAGTATTTGCTTATGCTTTCCCAGCAAAAGCTGCCAAAAATTAGGACGGAGCAACTTGCAATGCCCCTTACAAGAGCCATGCAGTACAGCATATTACAAACATAAGTCCCATTATTGGGGAGTGGGTGTCCCATAGTATTTGCTTATGCTTTCCCAGCAAAAGCTGCCAAAAATTAGGATGGAGCAATTTGCAATGCCCCTTACAAGAGCCATGCAGTACAGCATATTACAAACATAAGTCCCATTATTGGGGAGTGGGTGTCCCATAGTATTTGCTTATGCTTTCCCAGCAAAAGCTGCCAAAAATTAGGACGGAGCAACTTGCAATGCCCCTTACAAGAGCCATGCAGTACAGCATATTACAAACATAAGTCCCATTATTGGGGAGTGGGTGTCCCATAGTATTTGCTTATGCTTTCCCAGCAAAAGCTGCCAAAAATTAGGATGGAGCAACTTGCAATGCCCCTTACAAGAGCCATGCAGTACAGCATATTACAAACATAAGTCCCATTATTGGGGAGTGGATGTCCCATAGTATTTGCTTATGCTTTCCCAGCAAAAGCTGCCAAAAATTAGGACGGAGCAACTTGCAATGCCCCTTACAAGAGCCATGCAGTACAGCATATTACAAACATAAGTCCCATTATTGGGGAGTGGGTGTCCCATAGTATTTGCTTATGCTTTCCCAGCAAAAGCTGCCAGAAATTAGGACAGAGCAACTTGCAATGCCCCTTACAAGAGCCATGCAGTACAGCATATTACAAACATAAGTCCCATTATTGGGGAGTGGGTGTCCCATAGTATTTGCTTATGCTTTCCCAGCAAAAGCTGCCAAAAATTAGGACGGAGCAACTTGCAATGCCCCTTACAAGAGCCATGCAGTACAGCATATTACAAACATAAGTCCCATTATTGGGGAGTGGGTGTCCCATAGTATTTGCTTATGCTTTCCCAGCAAAAGCTGACAAAAATTAGGACGGAGCAACTTGCAATGCCCCTTACAAGAGCCATGCAGTACAGCATATTACAAACATAAGTCCCATTATTGGGGAGTGGGTGTCCCATAGTATTTGCTTATGCTTTCCATTCAAAAGCTGCCAAAAATTAGGACAGAGCAACTTGCAATGCCACTTACAAGAGCCATGCAGTACAGCATATTACAATCATAAGTCCCATTATTGGGGAGTGGGTGTCCCATAGTATTTGCTTATGCATTCCCAGCAAAAGCTGCCAAAAATTAGGACGGAGCAACTTGCAATGCCCCTTACAAGAGCCATGCAGTACAGCATATTACAAACATAAGTCCCATTATTGAGGAGTGGGTGTCCCATAGTATTTGCTTATGCTTTCCCAGCAAAAGCTGCCAGAAATTAGGACGGAGCAACTTGCAATGCCCCTTACAAGAGCCATGCAGTACAGCATATTAAAAACATAAGTCCCATTATTGGGGAGTGGGTGTCCCATAGTATTTGCTTATGCTTTCCCAGCAAAAGCTGCCAAAAATTAGGACGGAGCAACTTGCAATGCCCCTTACAAGAGCCATGCAGTACAGCATATTACAAACATAAGTCCCATTATTGGGGAGTGGGTGTTCCATAGTATTTGCTTATGCTTTCCCAGCAAAAGCTGCCAAAAATTAGGATGGAGCAATTTGCAATGCCCATTACAAGAGCCATGCAGTACAGCATATTACAAACATAAGTCCCATTATTGGGGAGTGGGTGTCCCATAGTATTTGCTTATGCTTTCCCAGCAAAAGCTGCCAAAAATTAGGATGGAGCAACTTGCAATGCCCCTTACAAGAGCCATGCAGTACAGCATATTACAAACATAAGTCCCATTATTGGGGAGTGGATGTCCCATAGTATTTGCTTATGCTTTCCCAGCAAAAGCTGTCAGAAATTAGGACGGAGCAGCTTGCAATGCCCCTTACAAGAGCCATGCAGTACAGCATATTACAAACATAAGTCCCATTATTGGGGAGTGGGTGTCCCATAGTATTTGCTTATGCTTTCCCAGCAAAAGCTGCCAAAATTTAGGACGGAGCAAAATGCAATGCCCCTTACAAGAGCCATGCAGTACAGCATATTACAAACATAAGTCCCATTATTGGGGAATGGGTGTCCCATAGTATTTGCTTATGCTTTCCCAGCAAAAGCTGCCAAAAATTAGGACGGAGCAACTTGCAATGCCCCTTACAAGAGCCATGCAGTACAGCATATTACAAACATAAGTCCCATTATTGGGGAGTGGGTGTACCATAGTATTTGCTTATGCTTTCCAAGCAAAAGCTGCCAAAAATTAGGATGGAGCAACTTGCAATGCCCCTTACAAGAGCCATGCAGTACAGCATATTACAAACATAAGTCCCATTATTGGGGAGTGGGTGTCCCATAGTATTTGCTTATGCTTTCCCAGCAAAAGCTGCCAAAAATTAGGATGGAGCAACTTGCAATGCCCCTTACAAGAGCCATGCAGTACAGCATATTACAAACATAAGTCCCATTATTGGGGAGTGGGTGTCCCATAGTATTTGCTTATGCTTTCCCAGCAAAAGCTGCCAAAAATTAGGACGGAGCAACTTGCAATGCCCCTTACAAGAGCCATGCAGTACAGCATATTACAAACATAAGTCCCATTTTTGGGGAGTGGGTGTCCCATAGTATTTGCTTATGATTTCCCAGCAAAAGCTGCCAAAAATTAGGACGGAGCAACTTGCAATGCCCCTTACAAGAGCCATGCAGTACAGCATATTACAAACATAAGTCCCATTATTGGGGAGTGGGTGTCCCATAGTATTTGCTTATGCTTTCCAAGCAAAAGCTGCCAAAAATTAGGATGGAGCAACTTGCAATGCCCCTTACAAGAGCCATGCAGTACAGCATATTACAAACATAAGTCCCTTTATTGGGGAGTGGGTGTCCCATAGTATTTGCTTATGCATTCCCAGCAAAAGCTGCCAAAAATTAGGACGGAGCAACTTGCAATGCCCCTTACAAGAGCCATGCAGTACAGCATATTACAAACATAAGTCCCATTATTGGGGAGTGGGTGTCCCATAGTATTTGCTTATGCTTTCCCAGCAAAAGCTGCCAAAAATTAGGATGGAGCAACTTGCAATGCCCCTTACAAGAGCCATGCAGTACAGCATATTACAAACATAAGTCCCATTATTGGGGAGTGGGTGTCCCATAGTATTTGCTTATGCTTTCCCAGCAAAAGCTGCCAAAAATTAGGACGGAGCAACTTGCAATGCCCCTTACAAGAGCCATGCAGTACAGCATATTACAAACATAAGTCCCATTATTGGGGAGTGGGTGTCCCATAGTATTTGCTTATGCTTTCCCAGCAAAAGCTGCCAAAAATTAGGACGGAGCAACTTGCAATGCCCCTTACAAGAGCCATGCAGTACAGCATATTACAAACATAAGTCCCATTATTGGGGAGTGGGTGTCCCATAGTATTTGCTTATGCTTTCCATTCAAAAGCTGCCAAAAATTAGGACAGAGCAACTTGCAATGCCACTTACAAGAGCCATGCAGTACAGCATATTACAATCATAAGTCCCATTATTGGGGAGTGGGTGTCCCATAGTATTTGCTTATGCATTCCCAGCAAAAGCTGCCAAAAATTAGGACGGAGCAACTTGCAATGCCCCTTACAAGAGCCATGCAGTACAGCATATTACAAACATAAGTCCCATTATTGGGGAGTGGGTGTCCCATAGTATTTGCTTATGCTTTCCAAGCAAAAGCTGCCAAAAATTAGGATGGAGCAACTTGCAATGCCCCTTACAAGAGCCATGCAGTACAGCATATTACAAACATAAGTCCCATTATTGGGGAGTGGGTGTCCCATAGTATTTGCTTATGCTTTCCCAGCAAAAGCTGCCAAAAATTAGGATGGAGCAACTTGCAATGCCCCTTACAAGAGCCATGCAGTACAGCATATTACAAACATAAGTCCCATTATTGGGGAGTGGGTGTCCCATAGTATTTGCTTATGCTTTCCCAGCAAAAGCTGCCAAAAATGAGGACGGAGCAACTTGCAATGCCCCTTACAAGAGCCATGCAGTACAGCATATTACAAACATAAGTCCCATTATTGGGGAGTGGGTGTCCCATAGTATTTGCTTATGCTTTCCCAGCAAAAGCTGCCAAAAATTAGGACGGAGCAACTTGCAATGCCCCTTACAAGAGCCATGCAGTACAGCATATTACAAACATAAGTCCCATTATTGGGGAGTGGGTGTCCCATAGTATTTGCTTATGCTTTCCATTCAAAAGCTGCCAAAAATTAGGACAGAGCAACTTGCAATGCCACTTACAAGAGCCATGCAGTACAGCATATTACAATCATAAGTCCCATTATTGGGGAGTGGGTGTCCCATAGTATTTCCTTATGCATTCCCAGCAAAAGCTGCCAAAAATTAGGACGGAGCAACTTGCAATGCCCCTTAAAAGAGCCATGCAGTACAGCATATTACAAACATAAGTCCCATTATTGGGGAGTTGGTGTCCCATAGTATTTGCTTATGCTTTCCCAGCAAAAGCTGCCAAAAATTAGGACGGAGCAACTTGCAATGCCCCTTACAAGAGCCATGCAGTACAGCATATTAAAAACATAAGTCCCATTATTGGGGAGTGGGTGTCCCATAGTATTTGCTTATGCTTTCCCAGCAAAAGCTGCCAAAAATTAGGATGGAGAAATTTGCAATGCCCCTTACAAGAGCCATGCAGTACAGCATATTACAAACATAAGTCCCATTATTGGGGAGTGGGTGTCCCATAGTATTTGCTTATGCTTTCCCAGCAAAAGCTGCCAAAAATTAGGATGGAGCAACTTGCAATGCCCCTTACAAGAGCCATGCAGTACAGCATATTACAAACATAAGTCCCATTATTGGGGACTGGATGTCCCATAGTATTTGCTTATGCTTTCCCAGCAAAAGCTGCCAGAAATTAGGACGGAGCAACTTGCAATGCCCCTTACAAGAGCCATGCAGTACAGCATATTACAAACATAAGTCCCATTATTGGGGAGTGGGTGTCCCATAGTATTTGCTTATGCTTACCCAGCAAAAGCTGCCAAAATTTAGGACGGAGCAACTTGCAATGCCCCTTACAAGAGCCATGCAGTACAGCATATTACAAACATAAGTCCCATTATTGCGGAGTGGGTGTCCCATAGTATTTGCTTATGCTTTCCCAGCAAAAGCTGCCAAAAATTAGGACGGAGCAACTTGCAATGCCCCTTACAAGAGCCATGCAGTACAACATATTACAAACATAAGTCCCATTATTGGGGAGTGGGTGTCCCATAGTATTTGCTTATGCTTTCCCAGCAAAAGCTGCCAAAAATTAGGACGGAGCAACTTGCAATGCCCCTTACAAGTGCCATGCAGTACAGCATATTACAAACATAAGTCCCATTATTGGGGAGTGGGTGTCCCATAGTATTTGCTTATGATTTCCCAGCAAAAGCTGCCAAAAATTAGGACGGAGCAACTTGCAATGGCCCTTACAAGAGCCATGCAGTACAGCATATTACAAACATAAGTCCCATTATTGGGGAGTGGGTGTCCCATAGTATTTGCTTATGCTTTCCAAGCAAAAGCTGCCAAAAATTAGGATGGAGCAACTTGCAATGCCCCTTACAAGAGCCATGCAGTACAGCATATTACAAACATAAGTCCCATTATTGGGGAGTGGGTGTCCCATAGTATTTGCTTATGCTTTCCCAGCAAAAGCTGCCAAAAATTAGGACGGAGCAACTTGCAATGCCCCTTACAAGAGCCATGCAGTACAGCATATTACAAACATAAGTCCCATTATTGGGGAGTGGGTGTCCCATAGTATTTGCTTATGCTTTCCCAGCAAAAGCTGCCAAAAATTAGGATGGAGCAATTTGCAATGCCCCTTACAAGAACCATGCAGTACAGCATATTACAAACATAAGTCCCATTATTGGGGAGTGGGTGTCCCATAGTATTTGCTTATGCTTTCCCAGCAAAAGCTGCCAAAAATTAGGATGGAGCAACTTACAATGCCCCTTACAAGAGCCATGCAGTACAGCATATTACAAACATAAGTCCCATTATTGGGGAGTGGATGTCCCATAGTATTTGCTTATGCTTTCCCAGCAAAAGCTGCCAGAAATTAGGACGGAGCAACTTGCAATGCCCCTTACAAGAGCCATGCAGTACAGCATATTACAAACATAAGTCCCATTATTGGGGAGTGGGTGTCCCATAGTATTTGCTTATGCTTTCCCAGCAAAAGCTGCCAAAAATTAGGACGGAGCAACTTGCAATGCCCCTTACAAGAGCCATGCAGTACAGCATATTACAAACATAAGTCCCATTATTGGGGAGTGGGTGTCCCATAGTATTTGCTTATGATTTCCCAGCAAAAGCTGCCAAAAATTAGGACGGAGCAACTTGCAATGCCCCTTACAAGAGCCATGCAGTACAGCATATTACAAACATAAGTCCCATTATTGGGGAGTGGGTGTCCCATAGTATTTGCTTATGCTTTCCAACCAAAAGCTGCCAAAAATTAGGATGGAGCAACTTGCAATGCCCCTTACAAGAGCCATGCAGTACAGCATATTACAAACATAAGTCCCATTATTGGGGAGTGGGTGTCCCATAGTATTTCCTTATGCTTTCCCAGCAAAAGCTGCCAAAAATTAGGACGGAGCAACTTGCAATGCCCCTTACAAGAGCTATGCAGTACAGCATATTACAAACATAAGTCCCATTATTGGGGAGTGGGTGTCCCATAGTATTTGCTTATGCTTTCCCAGCAAAAGCTGCCAAAAATTAGGACCGAGCAACTTGCAATGCCCCTTACAAGAGCCATGCAGTACAGCATATTACAAACATAAGTCCCATTATTGGAGAGTGGGTGTCCCATAGAATTTGCTTATGCTTTCCAAGCAAAAGCTGCCAAAAATTAGGACGGAGCAACTTGCAATGCCCCTTACAAGAGCCATGCAGTACAGCATATTACAAACATAAGTCCCATTATTGGGGAGTGGGTGTCCCATAGTATTTGCTTATGCTTTCCCAGCAAAAGCTGCCAAAAATTAGGACGGAGCAACTTGCAATGCCCCTTACAAGAGCCATGCAGTACAGCATATTACAGACATAAGTCCCATTATTGGGGAGGGGGTGTCCCATAGTATTTGCTTATGCTTTCCCAGCAAAAGCTGCCAAAAATTAGGACGGAGCAACTTGCAATGCCCCTTACAAGAGCCAAGCAGTACAGCATATTACAAACATAAGTCCCATTATTGGGGAGTGGGTGTCCCATAGTATTTGCTTATGCTTTCCCAGCAAAAGCTGCCAAAAATTAGGACCGAGCAACTTGCAATGCCCCTTACAAGAGCCATGCAGTACAGCATATTACAAACATAAGTCCCATTATTGGGGAGTGGGTGTCCCATAGAATTTGCTTATGCTTTCCAAGCAAAAGCTGACAAAAATTAGGACGGAGCAACTTGCAATGCCCCTTACAAGAGCCATGCAGTACAGCATATTACAAACATAAGTCCCATTATTGCGGAGTGGGTGTCCCATAGTATTTGCTTATGCATTCCCAGCAAAAGCTGCCAAAAATTAGGACGGAGCAACTTGCAATGCCCCTTAAAAGAGCCATGCAGTACAGCATATTACAAACATAAGTCCCATTATTGGGGAGTTGGTGTCCCATAGTATTTGCTTATGCTTTCCCAGCAAAAGCTGCCAAAAATTAGGACGGAGCAACTTGCAATGCCCCTTACAAGAGCCATGCAGTACAGCATATTAAAAACATAAGTCCCATTATTGGGGAGTGGGTGTCCCATAGTATTTGCTTATGCTTTCCCAGCAAAAGCTGCCAAAAATTAGGATGGAGCAATTTGCAATGCCCCTTACAAGAGCCATGCAGTACAGCATATTACAAACATAAGTCCCATTATTGGGGAGTGGGTGTCCCATAGTATTTGCTTATGCTTTCCCAGCAAAAGCTGCCAGAAATTAGGACGGAGCAACTTGCAATGCCCCTTACAAGAGCCATGCAGTACAGCATATTACAAACATAAGTCCCATTATTGGGGAGTGGGTGTCCCATAGTATTTGCTTATGCTTACCCAGCAAAAGCTGCCAAAATTTAGGACGGAGCAACTTGCAATGCCCCTTACAAGAGCCATGCAGTACAGCATATTACAAACATAAGTCCCATTATTGGGGAGTGGGTGTCCCATAGTATTTGCTTATGCTTTCCCAGCAAAAGCTGCCAAAAATTAGGACGGAGCAACTTGCAATGCCCCTTACAAGAGCCATGCAGTACAACATATTACAAACATAAGTCCCATTATTGGGGAGTGGGTGTCCCATAGTATTTGCTTATGCTTTCCCAGCAAAAGCTGCCAAAAATTAGGACGGAGCAACTTGCAATGCCCCTTACAAGTGCCATGCAGTACAGCATATTACAAACATAAGTCCCATTATTGGGGAGTGGGTGTCCCATAGTATTTGCTTATGATTTCCCAGCAAAAGCTGCCAAAAATTAGGACGGAGCAACTTGCAATGGCCCTTACAAGAGCCATGCAGTACAGCATATTACAAACATAAGTCCCATTATTGGGGAGTGGGTGTCCCATAGTATTTGCTTATGCTTTCCAAGCAAAAGCTGCCAAAAATTAGGATGGAGCAACTTGCAATGCCCCTTACAAGAGCCATGCAGTACAGCATATTACAAACATAAGTCCCATTATTGGGGAGTGGGTGTCCCATAGTATTTGCTTATGCTTTCCCAGCAAAAGCTGCCAAAAATTAGGACGGAGCAACTTGCAATGCCCCTTACAAGAGCCATGCAGTACAGCATATTAAAAACATAAGTCCCATTATTGGGGAGTGGGTGTCCCATAGTATTTGCTTATGCTTTCCCAGCAAAAGCTGCCAAAAATTAGGATGGAGCAATTTGCAATGCCCCTTACAAGAGCCATGCAGTACAGCATATTACAAACATAAGTCCCATTATTGGGGAGTGGGTGTCCCATAGTATTTGCTTATGCTTTCCCAGCAAAAGCTGCCAAAAATTAGGATGGAGCAACTTGCAATGCCCCTTACAAGAGCCATGCAGTACAGCATATTACAAACATAAGTCCCATTATTGGGGACTGGATGTCCCATAGTATTTGCTTATGCTTTCCCAGCAAAAGCTGCCAGAAATTAGGACGGAGCAACTTGCAATGCCCCTTACAAGAGCCATGCAGTACAGCATATTACAAACATAAGTCCCATTATTGGGGAGTGGGTGTCCCATAGTATTTGCTTATGCTTACCCAGCAAAAGCTGCCAAAATTTAGGACGGAGCAACTTGCAATGCCCCTTACAAGAGCCATGCAGTACAGCATATTACAAACATAAGTCCCATTATTGGGGAGTGGGTGTCCCATAGTATTTGCTTATGCTTTCCCAGCAAAAGCTGCCAAAAATTAGGACGGAGCAACTTGCAATGCCCCTTACAAGAGCCATGCAGTACAACATATTACAAACATAAGTCCCATTATTGGGGAGTGGGTGTCCCATAGTATTTGCTTATGCTTTCCCAGCAAAAGCTGCCAAAAATTAGGACGGAGCAACTTGCAATGCCCCTTACAAGTGCCATGCAGTACAGCATATTACAAACATAAGTCCCATTATTGGGGAGTGGGTGTCCCATAGTATTTGCTTATGATTTCCCAGCAAAAGCTGCCAAAAATTAGGACGGAGCAACTTGCAATGGCCCTTACAAGAGCCATGCAGTACAGCATATTACAAACATAAGTCCCATTATTGGGGAGTGGGTGTCCCATAGTATTTGCTTATGCTTTCCAAGCAAAAGCTGCCAAAAATTAGGATGGAGCAACTTGCAATGCCCCTTACAAGAGCCATGCAGTACAGCATATTACAAACATAAGTCCCATTATTGGGGAGTGGGTGTCCCATAGTATTTGCTTATGCTTTCCCAGCAAAAGCTGCCAAAAATTAGGACGGAGCAACTTGCAATGCTCCTTACAAGAGCCATGCAGTACAGCATAATACAAACATAAGTCCCATTATTGGGGAGTGGGTGTCCCATAGTATTTGCTTATGCTTTCCCAGCAAAAGCTGCCAAAAATTAGGATGGAGCAATTTGCAATGCCCCTTACAAGAACCATGCAGTACAGCATATTACAAACATAAGTCCCATTATTGGGGAGTGGGTGTCCCATAGTATTTGCTTATGCTTTCCCAGCAAAAGCTGCCAAAAATTAGGATGGAGCAACTTACAATGCCCCTTACAAGAGCCATGCAGTACAGCATATTACAAACATAAGTCCCATTATTGGGGAGTGGATGTCCCATAGTATTTGCTTATGCTTTCCCAGCAAAAGCTGCCAGAAATTAGGACGGAGCAACTTGCAATGCCCCTTACAAGAGCCATGCAGTACAGCATATTACAAACATAAGTCCCATTATTGGGGAGTGGGTGTCCCATAGTATTTGCTTATGCTTTCCCAGCAAAAGCTGCCAAAAATTAGGACGGAGCAACTTGCAATGCCCCTTACAAGAGCCATGCAGTACAGCATATTACAAAAATAAGTCCCATTATTGGGGAGTGGGTGTCCCATAGTATTTGCTTATGCTTTCCCAGCAAAAGCTGCCAAAAATTAGGACGGAGCAACTTGCAATGCCCCTTACAAGAGCCATGCAGTACAGCATATTACAAACATAAGTCCCATTATTGGGGAGTGGGTGTCCCATAGTATTTGCTTATGATTTCCCAGCAAAAGCTGCCAAAAATTAGGACGGAGCAACTTGCAATGCCCCTTACAAGAGCCATGCAGTACAGCATATTACAAACATAAGTCCCATTATTGGGGAGTGGGTGTCCCATAGTATTTGCTTATGCTTTCCAACCAAAAGCTGCCAAAAATTAGGATGGAGCAACTTGCAATGCCCCTTACAAGAGCCATGCAGTACAGCATATTACAAACATAAGTCCCATTATTGGGGAGTGGGTGTCCCATAGTATTTCCTTATGCTTTCCCAGCAAAAGCTGCCAAAAATTAGGACGGAGCAACTTGCAATGCCCCTTACAAGAGCTATGCAGTACAGCATATTACAAACATAAGTCCCATTATTGGGGAGTGGGTGTCCCATAGTATTTGCTTATGCTTTCCCAGCAAACGCTGCCAAAAATTAGGACCGAGCAACTTGCAATGCCCCTTACAAGAGCCATGCAGTACAGCATATTACAAACATAAGTCCCATTATTGGAGAGTGGGTGTCCCATAGAATTTGCTTATGCTTTCCAAGCAAAAGCTGCCAAAAATTAGGACGGAGCAACTTGCAATGCCCCTTACAAGAGCCATGCAGTACAGCATATTACAAACATAAGTCCCATTATTGGGGAGTGGGTGTCCCATAGTATTTGCTTATGCTTTCCCAGCAAAAGCTGCCAAAAATTAGGACGGAGCAACTTGCAATGCCCCTTACAAGAGCCATGCAGTACAGCATATTACAGACATAAGTCCCATTATTGGGGAGGGGGTGTCCCATAGTATTTGCTTATGCTTTCCCAGCAAAAGCTGCCAAAAATTAGGACGGAGCAACTTGCAATGCCCCTTACAAGAGCCAAGCAGTACAGCATATTACAAACATAAGTCCCATTATTGGGGAGTGGGTGTCCCATAGTATTTGCTTATGCTTTCCCAGCAAAAGCTGCCAAAAATTAGGACCGAGCAACTTGCAATGCCCCTTACAAGAGCCATGCAGTACAGCATATTACAAACATAAGTCCCATTATTGGGGAGTGGGTGTCCCATAGAATTTGCTTATGCTTTCCAAGCAAAAGCTGACAAAAATTAGGACGGAGCAACTTGCAATGCCCCTTACAAGAGCCATGCAGTACAGCATATTACAAACATAAGTCCCATTATTGCGGAGTGGGTGTCCCATAGTATTTGCTTATGCTTTCCCAGTAAAAGCTGCCAAAAATTAGGACGGAGCAACTTGCAATGCCCCTTACAAGAGCCATGCAGTACAGCATATTACAAACATAAGTCCCATTATTGCGGAGTGGGTGTCCCATAGTATTTGCTTATGCTTTCCCAGCAAAAGCTTCCAAAAATTAGGATGGAGCAACTTGCAATGCCCCTTACAAGAGCCATGCAGTACAGCTTATTACAAACATAAGTCCCATTATTGGGGAGTGGGTGTCCCATAGTATTTGCTTATGCTTTCCCAGCAAAAGCTGCCAAAAATTAGGACGGAGCAACTTGCAATGCCCCTTACAAGAGCCATGCAGTACAGCATATTACAAACATAAGTCCCATTATTGGGGAGTGGGTGTCCCATAGTATTTGCTTATGCTTTCCCAGCAAAAGCTGCCAAAAATTAGGACGGAGCAACTTGCAATGCCCCTTACAAGAGCCATGCAGTACAGCATATTACAAACTTAAGTCCCATTATTGGGGAGTGGGTGTCCCATAGTATTTGCTTATGATTTCCCAGCAAAAGCTGCCAAAAATTAGGACGGAGCAACTTGCAATGCCCCTTACAAGAGCCATGCAGTACAGCATATTACAAACATAAGTCCCATTATTGGGGAGTGGGTGTTCCATAGTATTTGCTTATGCTTTCCAAGCAAAAGCTGCCAAAAATTAGGATGGAGCAACTTGCAATGCCCCTTACAAGAGCTATGCAGTACAGCATATTACAAACATAAGTCCCATTATAGGGGAGTGGGTGTCCCATAGTATTTGCTTATGCTTTCCCAGCAAAAGCTGCCAAAAATTAGGACCGAGCAACTTGCAATGCCCCTTACAAGGGCCATGCAGTACCGCATATTACAAACATAAGTCCCATTATTGGAGAGTGGGGGTCCCATAGAATTTGCTTATGCTTTCCCAGCAAAAGCTGCCAAAAATTAGGACGGAGCAACTTGCAATGCCCCTTACAAGAGCCATGCAGTACAGCATATTACAAACATAAGTCCCATTATTGGGGAGTGGGTGTCCCATAGTATTTGCTTATGCTTTCCCAGGAAAAGCTGCCAAAAATTAGGACGGAGCAACTTGCAATGCCCCTTACAAGAGCCATGCAGTACAGCATATTACAAACATATGTCCCATTATTGGGGAGTGGGTGTCCCATAGTATTTGCTTATGCTTTCCCAGCAAAAGCTGCCAAAAATTAGGACGGAGCAACTTGCAATGCCCCTTACAAGAGCTAAGCAGTACAGCATATTACAAACATAAGTCCCATTATTGGGGAGTGGGTGTCCCATAGTATTTGCTTATGCTTTCCCAGCAAAAGCTGCCAAAAATTAGGACCGAGCAACTTGCAATGCCCCTTACAAGAGCCATGCAGTACAGCATATTACAAACATAAGTCCCATTATTGGGGAGTGGGTGTCCCATAGAATTTGCTTATGCTTTCCAAGCAAAAGCTGACAAAAATTAGGACGGAGCAACTTGCAATGCCCCTTACAAGAGCCATGCAGTACAGCATATTACAAACATAAGTCCCATTATTGCGGAGTGGGTGTCCCATAGTATTTGCTTATGCTTTCCCAGTAAAAGCTGCCAAAAATTAGGACGGAGCAACTTGCAATGCCCCTTACAAGAGCCATGCAGTACAGCATATTACAAACATAAGTCCCATTATTGCGGAGTGGGTGTCCCATAGTATTTGCTTATGCTTTCCCAGCAAAAGCTTCCAAAAATTAGGATGGAGCAACTTGCAATGCCCCTTACAAGAGCCATGCAGTACAGCTTATTACAAACATAAGTCCCATTATTGGGGAGTGGGTGTCCCATAGTATTTGCTTATGCTTTCCCAGCAAAAGCTGCCAAAAATTAGGACGGAGCAACTTGCAATGCCCCTTACAAGAGCCATGCAGTACAGGATATTACAAACATAAGTCCCATTATTGGGGAGTGGGTGTCCCATAGTATTTGCTTATGCTTTCCCAGCAAAAGCTGCCAAAAATTAGGACGGAGCAACTTGCAATGCCCCTTACAAGAGCCATGCAGTACAGCATATTACAAACATAAGTCCCATTATTGGGGAGTGGGTGTCCCATAGTATTTGCTTATGATTTCCCAGCAAAAGCTGCCAAAAATTAGGACGGAGCAACTTGCAATGCCCCTTACAAGAGCCATGCAGTACAGCATATTACAAACATAAGTCCCATTATTGGGGAGTGGGTGTTCCATAGTATTTGCTTATGCTTTCCAAGCAAAAGCTGCCAAAAATTAGGATGGAGCAACTTGCAATGCCCCTTACAAGAGCTATGCAGTACAGCATATTACAAACATAAGTCCCATTATAGGGGAGTGGGTGTCCCATAGTATTTGCTTATGCTTTCCCAGCAAAAGCTGCCAAAAATTAGGACCGAGCAACTTGCAATGCCCCTTACAAGAGCCATGCAGTACCGCATATTACAAACATAAGTCCCATTATTGGAGAGTGGGGGTCCCATAGAATTTGCTTATGCTTTCCAAGCAAAAGCTGCCAAAAATTAGGACGGAGCAACTTGCAATGCCCCTTACAAGAGCCATGCAGTACAGCATATTACAAACATAAGTCCCATTATTGGGGAGTGGGTGTCCCATAGTATTTGCTTATGCTTTCCCAGCAAAAGCTGCCAAAAATTAGGACGGAGCAACTTGCAATGCCCCTTACAAGAGCCATGCAGTACAGCATATTACAAACATATGTCCCATTATTGGGGAGTGGGTGTCCCATAGTATTTGCTTATGCTTTCCCAGTAAAAGCTGCCAAAAATTAGGACGGAGCAACTTGCAATGCCCCTTACAAGAGCCATGCAGTACAGCATATTACAAACATAAGTCCCATTATTGCGGAGTGGGTGTCCCATAGTATTTGCTTATGCTTTCCCAGCAAAAGCTTCCAAAAATTAGGATGGAGCAACTTGCAATGCCCCTTACAAGAGCCATGCAGTACAGCTTATTACAAACATAAGTCCCATTATTGGGGAGTGGGTGTCCCATAGTATTTGCTTATGCTTTCCCAGCAAAAGCTGCCAAAAATTAGGACGGAGCAACTTGCAATGCCCCTTACAAGAGCCATGCAGTACAGCATATTACAAACATAAGTCCCATTATTGGGGAGTGGGTGTCCCATAGTATTTGCTTATGCTTTCCCAGCAAAAGCTGCCAAAAATTAGGACGGAGCAACTTGCAATGCCCCTTACAAGAGCCATGCAGTACAGCATATTACAAACATAAGTCCCATTATTGGGGAGTGGGTGTCCCATAGTATTTGCTTATGATTTCCCAGCAAAAGCTGCCAAAAATTAGGACGGAGCAACTTGCAATGCCCCTTACAAGAGCCATGCAGTACAGCATATTACAAACATAAGTCCCATTATTGGGGAGTGGGTGTTCCATAGTATTTGCTTATGCTTTCCAAGCAAAAGCTGCCAAAAATTAGGATGGAGCAACTTGCAATGCCCCTTACAAGAGCTATGCAGTACAGCATATTACAAACATAAGTCCCATTATAGGGGAGTGGGTGTCCCATAGTATTTGCTTATGCTTTCCCAGCAAAAGCTGCCAAAAATTAGGACCGAGCAACTTGCAATGCCCCTTACAAGAGCCATGCAGTACCGCATATTACAAACATAAGTCCCATTATTGGAGAGTGGGGGTCCCATAGAATTTGCTTATGCTTTCCAAGCAAAAGCTGCCAAAAATTAGGACGGAGCAACTTGCAATGCCCCTTACAAGAGCCATGCAGTACAGCATATTACAAACATAAGTCCCATTATTGGGGAGTGGGTGTCCCATAGTATTTGCTTATGCTTTCCCAGCAAAAGCTGCCAAAAATTAGGACGGAGCAACTTGCAATGCCCCTTACAAGAGCCATGCAGTACAGCATATTACAAACATATGTCCCATTATTGGGGAGTGGGTGTCCCATAGTATTTGCTTATGCTTTCCCAGCAAAAGCTGCCAAAAATTAGGACGGAGCAACTTGCAATGCCCCTTACAAGAGCCAAGCAGTACAGTATATTACAAACATAAGTCCCATTATTGGGGAGTGGGTGTCCCATAGTATTTGCTTATGCTTTCCCAGCAAAAGCTGCCAAAAATTAGGACCGAGCAACTTGCAATGCCCCTTACAAGAGCCATGCAGTACAGCATATTACAAACATAAGTCCCATTATTGGGGAGTGGGTGTCCCATAGAATTTGCTTATGCTTTCCAAGCAAAAGCTGCCAAAAATTAGGACGGAGCAACTTGCAATGCCCCTTACAAGAGCCATGCAGTACAGCATATTACAAACATAAGTCCCATTATTGCGGAGTGGGTGTCCCATAGTATTTGCTTATGCTTTCCCAGTAAAAGCTGCCAAAAATTAGGACGGAGCAACTTGCAATGCCCCTTACAAGAGCCATGCAGTACAGCATATTACAAACATAAGTCCCATTATTGGGGAGTGGGTGTCCCATAGTATTTGCTTATGATTTCCCAGCAAAAGCTGCCAAAAATTAGGACGGAGCAACTTGCAATGCCCCTTACAAGAGCCATGCAGTACAGCATATTACAAACATAAGTCCCATTATTGGGGAGTGGGTGTTCCATAGTATTTGCTTATGCTTTCCAAGCAAAAGCTGCCAAAAATTAGGATGGAGCAACTTGCAATGCCCCTTACAAGAGCTATGCAGTACAGCATATTACAAACATAAGTCCCATTATAGGGGAGTGGGTGTCCCATAGTATTTGCTTATGCTTTCCCAGCAAAAGCTGCCAAAAATTAGGACCGAGCAACTTGCAATGCCCCTTACAAGAGCCATGCAGTACAGCATATTACAAACATAAGTCCCATTATTGGAGAGTGGGGGTCCCGTAGAATTTGCTTATGCTTTCCAAGCAAAAGCTGCCAAAAATTAGGACGGAGCAACTTGCAATGCCCCTTACAAGAGCCATGCAGTACAGCATATTACAAACATAAGTCCCATTATTGGGGAGTGGGTGTCCCATAGTATTTGCTTATGCTTTCCCAGCAAAAGCTGCCAAAAATTAGGACGGAGCAACTTGCAATGCCCCTTACAAGAGCCATGCAGTACAGCATATTACAAACATAAGTCCCATTATTGCAGAGTGGGTGTCCCATAGTATTTGCTTATGCTTTCCCAGTAAAAGCTGCCAAAAATTAGGACGGAGCAACTTGCAATGCCCCTTACAAGAGCCATGCAGTACAGCATATTACAAACATAAGTCCCATTATTGCGGAGTGGGTGTCCCATAGTATTTGCTTATGCTTTCCCAGCAAAAGCTGCCAAAAATTAGGACGGAGCAACTTGCAATGCCCCTTACAAGAGCCATGCAGTACAGCATATTACAAACATAAGACCCATTATTGGGGAGTGGGTGTCCCATAGTATTTGCTTATGCTTTCCAAGCAAAAGCTGCCAAAAATTAGGATGGAGCAACTTGCAATGCCCCTTACAAGAGCCATGCAGTACAGCATATTACAAACATAAGTCCCATTATTGGGGAGTGGGTGTCCCATAGTATTTGCTTATGCTTTCCCAGCAAAAGCTGCCAGAAATTAGGACGGAGCAACTTGCAATGCCCCTTACAAGAGCCATGCAGTACAGCATATTACAAACATAAGTCCCATTATTGGGGAGTGGGTGTCCCATAGTATTTGCTTATGCTTTCCCAGCAAAAGCTGCCAAAAATTAGGACGGAGCAACTTGCAATGCCCCTTACAAGAGCCATGCAGTACAGCATATTACAAACATAAGTCCCATTATTGGGGAGTGGGTGTCCCATAGTATTTGCTTATGCTTTCCCAGCAAAAGCTGCCAAAATTTAGGACGGAGCAACTTGCAATGCCCCTTACAAGAGCCATGCAGTACAGCATATTACAAACATAAGTCCCATTATTGGGGAGTGGGTGTCCCATAGTATTTGCTTATGCTTTCCCAGCAAAAGCTGCCAAAAATTAGGACGGAGCAACTTGCAATGCCCCTTACAAGAGCCATGCAGTACAGCATATTACAAACATAAGTCCCATTATTGGGGAGTGGGTGTCCCATAGTATTTGCTTATGCTTTCCCAGCAAAAGCTGCCAAAATTTAGGACGGAGCAACTTGCAATGCCCCTTACAAGAGCCATGCAGTACAGCATATTACAAACATAAGTCCCATTATTGGAGAGTGGGTGTCCCATAGTATTTGCTTATGATTTCCCAGCAAAAGCTGCCAAAAATTAGGACGGAGCAACTTGCAATGCCCCTCACAAGAGCCATGCAGTACAGCATATTACAAACATAAGTCCCATTATTGGGGAGTGGGTGTCCCATAGTATTTGCTTATGCTTTCCAAGCAAAAGCTGCCAAAAATTAGGATGGAGCAACTTGCAATGCCCCTTACAAGAGCCATGCAGTACAGCATATTACAAACATAAGTCCCATTATTGGGGAGTGGGTGTCCCATAGTATTTGCTTATGCTTTCCCAGCAAAAGCTGCCAAAAATTAGGACGGAGCAACTTGCAATGCCCCTTACAAGAGCCATGCAGTACAGCATATTACAAACATAAGTCCCATTATTGGGGAGTGGGTGTCCCATAGTATTTGCTTATGCTTTCCCAGCAAAAGCTGCCAAAAATTAGGATGGAGCAATTTGCAATGCCCCTTACAAGAGCCATGCAGTACAGCATATTACAAACATAAGTCCCATTATTGGGGAGTGGGTGTCCCATAGTATTTGCTTATGCTTTCCCAGCAAAAGCTGCCAAAAATTAGGATGGAGCAACTTGCAATGCCCCTTACAAGAGCCATGCAGTACAGCATATTACAAACATAAGTCCCATTATTGGGGAGTGGAGGTCCCATAGTATTTGCTTATGCTTTCCCAGCAAAAGCTGCCAGAAATTAGGACGGAGCAACTTGCAATGCCCCTTACAAGAGCCATGCAGTACAGCATATTACAAACATAAGTCTCATTATTGCGGAGTGGGTGTCCCATAGTATTTGCTTATGCTTTCCCAGCAAAAGCTTCCAAAAATTAGGATGGAGCAACTTGCAATGCCCCTTACAAGAGCCATGCAGTACAGCTTATTACAAACATAAGTCCCATTATTGGGGAGTGGGTGTCCCATAGTATTTGCTTATGCTTTCCCAGCAAAAGCTGCCAAAAATTAGAACGGAGCAACTTGCAATGCCCCTTACAAGAGCCATGCAGTACAGCATATTACAAACATAAGTCCCATTATTGGGGAGTGGGTGTCCAATAGTATTTGCTTATGATTTCCCAGCAAAAGCTGCCAGAAATTAGGACGGAGCAACTTGCAATGCCCCTTACAAGAGCCATGCAGTACAGCATATTACAAACATAAGTCCCATTATTGGGGAGTGGGTGTCCCATAGTATTTGCTTATGCTTTCCCAGCAAAAGCTGCCAAAAATTAGGACCGAGCAACTTGCAATGCCCCTTACAAGAGCCATGCAGTACAGCATATTACAAACATAAGTCCCATTATTGGGGAGTGGGTGTCCCATAGAATTTGCTTATGCTTTCCAAGCAAAAGCTGCCAAAAATTAGGACGGAGCAACTTGCAATGCCCCTTACAAGAGCCATGCAGTACAGCATATTACAAACATAAGTCCCATTATTGGGGAGTGGGTGTCCCATAGTATTTGCTTATGCTTTCCCAGCAAAAGCTGCCAAAAATTAGGACCGAGCAACTTGCAATGCCCCTTACAAGAGCCATGCAGTACAGCATATTACAAACATAAGTCCCATTATTGCGGAGTGGGTGTCCCATAGTATTTGCTTATGCTTTCCCAGCAAAAGCTTCCAAAAATTAGGACGGCGCAACTTGCAATGCCCCTTACAAGAGCCATGCAGTACAGCTTATTACAAACATAAGTCCCATTATTGGGGAGTGGGTGTCCCATAGTATTTGCTTATGCTTTCCCAGTAAAAGCTGCCAAAAATTAGGACGGAGCAACTTGCAATGCCCCTTACAAGAGCCATGCAGTACAGCATATTACAAACATAAGTCCCATTATTGGGGAGTGGGTGTCCCATAGTATTTGCTTATGCTTTCCCAGCAAAAGCTGCCAAAAATTAGGACGGAGCAACTTGCAATGCCCCTTACAAGAGCCATGCAGTACAGCATATTACAAAAATAAGTCCCATTATTGGGGAGTGGGTGTCCCATAGTATTTGCTTATGCTTTCCCAGCAAAAGCTGCCAAAAATTAGGACCGAGCAACTTGCAATGCCCCTTACAAGAGCCATGCAGTACAGCATATTACAAACATAAGTCCCATTATTGGGGAGTGGGTGTCCCATAGTATTTGCTTATGATTTCCCAGCAAAAGCTGCCAAAAATTAGGACGGAGCAACTTGCAATGCCCCTTACAAGAGCCATGCAGTACAGCATATTACAAACATAAGTCCCATTATTGGGGAGTGGGTGTCCCATAGTATTTGCTTATGCTTTCCAAGCAAAAGCTGCCAAAAATTAGGATGGAGCAACTTGCAATGCCCCTTACAAGAGCCATGCAGTACAGCATATTACAAACATAAGTCCCATTATTGGGGAGTGGGTGTCCCATAGTATTTGCTTATGCTTTCCCAGCAAAAGCTGCCAAAAATTAGGACGGAGCAACTTGCAATGCCCCTTACAAGAGCTATGCAGTACAGCATATTACAAACATAAGTCCCATTATTGGGGAGTGGGTGTCCCATAGTATTTGCTTATGCTTTCCCAGCAAAAGCTGCCAAAAATTAGGACCGAGCAACTTGCAATGCCCCTTACAAGAGCCATGCAGTACAGCATATTACAAACATAAGTCCCATTATTGGAGAGTGGGTGTCCCATAGAATTTGCTTATGCTTTCCAAGCAAAAGCTGCCAAAAATTAGGACGGAGCAACTTGCAATGCCCCTTACAAGAGCCATGCAGTACAGCATATTACAAACATAAGTCCCATTATTGGGGAGTGGGTGTCCCATAGTATTTGCTTATGCTTTCCCAGCAAAAGCTGCCAAAAATTAGGACGGAGCAACTTGCAATGCCCCTTACAAGAGCCATGCAGTACAGCATATTACAGACATAAGTCCCATTATTGGGGAGGGTGTGTCCCATAGTATTTGCTTATGCTTTCCCAGCAAAAGCTGCCAAAAATTAGGACGGAGCAACTTGCAATGCCCCTTACAAGAGCCAAGCAGTACAGCATATTACAAACATAAGTCCCATTATTGGGGAGTGGGTGTCCCATAGTATTTGCTTATGCTTTCCCAGCAAAAGCTGCCAAAAATTAGGACGGAGCAACTTGCAATGCCCCTTACAAGAGCCATGCAGTACAGCATATTACAAACATAAGTCCCATTATTGGGGAGTGGGTGTCCCATAGTATTTGCTTATGCTTTCCCAGCAAAAGCTGCCAAAAATTAGGACCGAGCAACTTGCAATGCCCCTTACAAGAGCCATGCAGTACAGCATATTACAAACATAAGTCCCATTATTGGAAAGTGGGTGTCCCATAGAATTTGCTTATGCTTTCCAAGCAAAAGCTGCCAAAAATTAGGACGGAGCAACTTGCAATGCCCCTTACAAGAGCCATGCAGTACAGCATATTACAAACATAAGTCCCATTATTGGGGAGTGGGTGTCCCATAGTATTTGCTTATGCTTTCCCAGCAAAAGCTGCCAAAAATTAGGACGGAGCAACTTGCAATGCCCCTTACAAGAGCCATGCAGTACAGCATATTACAGACATAAGTCCCATTATTGGGGAGGGGGTGTCCCATAGTATTTGCTTATGCTTTCCCAGCAAAAGCTGCCAAAAATTAGGACGGAGCAACTTGCAATGCCCCTTACAAGAGCCAAGCAGTAGAGCATATTACAAACATAAGTCCCATTATTGGGGAGTGGGTGTCCCATAGTATTTGCTTATGCTTTCCCAGCAAAAGCTGCCAAAAATTAGGACCGAGCAACTTGCAATGCCCCTTACAAGAGCCATGCAGTACAGCATATTACAAACATAAGTCCCATTATTGGGGAGTGGGTGTCCCATAGAATTTGCTTATGCTTTCCAAGCAAAAGCTGCCAAAAATTAGGACGGAGCAACTTGCAATGCCCCTTACAAGAGCCATGCAGTACAGCATATTACAAACATAAGTCCCATTATTGCGGAGTGGGTGTCCCATAGTATTTGCTTATGCTTTCCCAGTAAAAGCTGCCAAAAATTAGGACGGAGCAACTTGCAATGCCCCTTACAAGAGCCATGCAGTACAGCATATTACAAACATAAGTCCCATTATTGCGGAGTGGGTGTCCCATAGTATTTGCTTATGCTTTCCCAGCAAAAGCTTCCAAAAATTAGGATGGAGCAACTTGCAATGCCCCTTACAAGAGCCATGCAGTACAGCTTATTACAAACATAAGTCCCATTATTGGGGAGTGGGTGTACCATAGTATTTGCTTATGCTTTCCCAGCAAAAGCTGCCAAAAATTAGGACGGACCAACTTGCAATGCCCCTTACAAGAGCCATGCAGTACAGCATATTACAAACATAAGTCCCATTATTGGGGAGTGGGTGTCCCATAGTATTTGCTTATGCTTTCCCATCAAAAGCTGCCAAAAATTAGGACGGAGCAACTTGCAATGCCCCTTACAAGAGCCATGCAGTACAGCATATTACAGACATAAGTCCCATTATTGAGGAGTGGGTGTCCCATAGTATTTGCTTATGCTTTCCCAGTAAAAGCTGCCAAAAATTAGGACGGAGCAACTTGCAATGCCCCTTACAAGAGCCATGCAGTACAGCATATTACAAACATAAGTCCCATTATTGCGGAGTGGGTGTCCCATAGTATTTGCTTAAGCTTTCCCAGCAAAAGCTTCCAAAAATTAGGACGGAGCAACTTGCAATGCCCCTTACAAGAGCCATGCAGTACAGCATATTACAAACATAAGTCCCATTATTGGGGAGTGGGTGTCCCATAGAATTTGCTTATGCTTTCCAAGCAAAAGCTGCCAAAAATTAGGACGGAGCAAATTGCAATGCCCCTTACAAGAGCCATGCAGTACAGCATATTACAAACATAAGTCTCATTATTGGGGAGTGGGTGTCCCATAGTATTTGCTTATGATTTCCCAGCAAAAGCTGCCAAAAATTAGGACGGAGCAACTTGCAATGCCCCTTACCAGAGCCATGCAGTACAGCATATTACAAACATAAGTCCCATTATTGGGGAGTGGGTGTCCCATATTATTTGCTTATGCTTTCCAAGCAAAAGCTGCCAAAAATTAGCATGGAGCAACTTGCAATGCCCCTTACAAGAGCCATGCAGTACAGCATATTACAAACATAAGTCCCATTATTGGGGAGTGGGTGTCCCATAGTATTTGCTTATGCTTTCCAAGCAAAAGCTGCCAGAAATTAGGACGGAGCAACTTGCAATGCCCCTTACAAGAGCCATGCAGTACAGCATATTATAAACATAAGTCCCATTATTGGGGAGTGGGTGTCCCATAGTATTTGCTTATGCTTTCCCAGCAAAAGCTGCCAGAAATTAGGACAGAGCAACTTGCAATGCCCCTTACAAGAGCCAAGCAGTACAGCATATTACAAACATAAGTCCCATTATTGGGGAGTGGGTGTCCCATAGTATTTGCTTATGCTTTCCCAGCAAAAGCTGCCAAAAATTAGGACCGAGCAACTTGCAATGCCCCTTACAAGAGCCATGCAGTACAGCATATTACAAACATAAGTCCCATTATTGGAGAGTGGGTGTCCCATAGAATTTGCTTATGCTTTCCAAGCAAAAGCTGCCAAAAATTAGGACGGAGCAACTTGCAATGCCCCTTACAAGAGCCATGCAGTACAGCATATTACAAACATAAGTCCCATTATTGCGGAGTGGGTGTCCCATAGTATTTGCTTATGCTTTCCCAGCAAAAGCTGCCAAAAATTAGGACCGAGCAACTTGCAATGCCCCTTGCAAGAGCCATGCAGTACAGCATATTACAAACATAAGTCCCATTATTGGGGAGTGGGTGTCCCATAGAATTTGCTTATGCTTTCCAAGCAAAAGCTGCCAAAAATTAGGACGGAGCAACTTGCAATGCCCCTTACAAGAGCCATGCAGTACAGCATATTACAAACATAAGTCCCATTATTGCGGAGTGGGTGTCCCATAGTATTTGCTTATGCTTTCCCAGTAAAAGCAGCCAAAAATTAGGACGGAGCAACTTGCAATGCCCCTTACAAGAGCCATGCAGTACAGCATATTACAAACATAAGTCCCATTATTGCGGAGTGGGTGTCCCATAGTATTTGCTTATGCTTTCCCAGCAAAAGCTTCCAAAAATTAGGATGGAGCAACTTGCAATGCCCCTTACAAGAGCCATGCAGTACAGCTTATTACAAACATAAGTCCCATTATTGGGGAGTGGGTGTCCCATAGTATTTGCTTATGCTTTCCCAGCAAAAGCTGCCAAAATTTAGGACGGAGCAACTTGCAATGCCCCTTACAAGAGCCATGCAGTACAGCATATTACAAACATAAGTCTCATTATTGGAGAGTGGGTGTCCCATAGTATTTGCTTATGCTTTCCCAGCAAAAGCTGCCAGAAATTAGGACGGAGCAACTTGCAATGCCCCTTACAAGAGCCATGCAGTACAGCATATTACAAACATAAGTCCCATTATTGGGGAGTGGGTGTCCCATAGTATTTGCTTATGATTTCCCAGCAAAAGCTGCCAAAAATTAGGACGGAGCAACTTGCAATGCCCCTTACAAGAGCCATGCAGTACAGCATATTACAAACATAAGTCCCATTATTGGGGAGTGGGTGTCCCATATTATTTGCTTATGCTTTCCAAGCAAAAGCTGCCAAAAATTAGGATGGAGCAACTTGCAATGCCCCTTACAAGAGCCATGCAGTACAGCATATTACAAACATAAGTCCCATTATTGGGGAGTGGGTGTCCCATAGTATTTGCTTATGCTTTCCCAGCAAAAGCTGCCAGAAATTAGGACGGAGCAACTTGCAATGCCCCTTACAAGAGCCATGCAGTACAGCATATTACAAACATAAGTCCCATTATTGGGGAGTGGGTGTCCCATAGTATTTGCTTATGCTTTCCCAGCAAAAGCTGCCAAAAATTAGGACGGAGCAACTTGCAATGCCCCTTACAAGAGCCATGCAGTACAGCATATTACAAACATAAGTCCCATTATTGGGGAGTGGGTGTCCCATAGTATTTGCTTATGCTTTCCCAGCAAAAGCTGCCAAAATTTAGGACGGAGCAACTTGCAATGCCCCTTACAAGAGCCATGCAGTACAGCATATTACAAACATAAGTCCCATTATTGGGGAGAGGGTGTCCCATAGTATTTGCTTATGCTTTCCCAGCAAAAGCTGCCAAAAATTAGGACGGAGCAACTTGCAATGCCCCTTACAAGAGCCATGCAGTACAGCATATTACAAACATAAGTCCCATTATTGCGGAGTGGGTGTCCCATAGTATTTGCTTATGCTTTCCCAGCAAAAGCTGCCAAAAATTAGGACCGAGCAACTTGCAATGCCCCTTGCAAGAGCCATGCAGTACAGCATATTACAAACATAAGTCCCATTATTGGGGAGTGGGTGTCCCATAGAATTTGCTTATGCTTTCCAAGCAAAAGCTGCCAAAAATTAGGACGGAGCAACTTGCAATGCCCCTTACAAGAGCCATGCAGTACAGCATATTACAAACATAAGTCCCATTATTGCGGAGTGGGTGTCCCATAGTATTTGCTTATGCTTTCCCAGTAAAAGCAGCCAAAAATTAGGACGGAGCAACTTGCAATGCCCCTTACAAGAGCCATGCAGTACAGCATATTACAAACATAAGTCCCATTATTGCGGAGTGGGTGTCCCATAGTATTTGCTTATGCTTTCCCAGCAAAAGCTTCCAAAAATTAGGATGGAGCAACTTGCAATGCCCCTTACAAGAGCCATGCAGTACAGCTTATTACAAACATAAGTCCCATTATTGGGGAGTGGGTGTCCCATAGTATTTGCTTATGCTTTCCCAGCAAAAGCTGCCAAAATTTAGGACGGAGCAACTTGCAATGCCCCTTACAAGAGCCATGCAGTACAGCATATTACAAACATAAGTCTCATTATTGGGGAGTGGGTGTCCCATAGTATTTGCTTATGCTTTCCCAGCAAAAGCTGCCAGAAATTAGGACGGAGCAACTTGCAATGCCCCTTACAAGAGCCATGCAGTACAGCATATTACAAACATAAGTCCCATTATTGGGGAGTGGGTGTCCCATAGTATTTGCTTATGATTTCCCAGCAAAAGCTGCCAAAAATTAGGACGGAGCAACTTGCAATGCCCCTTACAAGAGCCATGCAGTACAGCATATTACAAACATAAGTCCCATTATTGGGGAGTGGGTGTCCCATATTATTTGCTTATGCTTTCCAAGCAAAAGCTGCCAAAAATTAGGATGGAGCAACTTGCAATGCCCCTTACAAGAGCCATGCAGTACAGCATATTACAAACATAAGTCCCATTATTGGGGAGTGGGTGTCCCATAGTATTTGCTTATGCTTTCCCAGCAAAAGCTGCCAGAAATTAGGACGGAGCAACTTGCAATGCCCCTTACAAGAGCCATGCAGTACAGCATATTACAAACATAAGTCCCATTATTGGGGAGTGGGTGTCCCATAGTATTTGCTTATGCTTTCCCAGCAAAAGCTGCCAAAAATTAGGACGGAGCAACTTGCAATGCCCCTTACAAGAGCCATGCAGTACAGCATATTACAAACATAAGTCCCATTATTGGGGAGTGGGTGTCCCATAGTATTTGCTTATGCTTTCCCAGCAAAAGCTGCCAAAATTTAGGACGGAGCAACTTGCAATGCCCCTTACAAGAGCCATGCAGTACAGCATATTACAAACATAAGTCCCATTATTGGGGAGAGGGTGTCCCATAGTATTTGCTTATGCTTTCCCAGCAAAAGCTGCCAAAAATTAGGACGGAGCAACTTGCAATGCCCCTTACAAGAGCCATGCAGTACAGCATATTACAAACATAAGTCCCATTATTGGGGAGTGGGTGTCCCATAGTATTTGCTTATGCTTTCCCAGCAAAAGCTGCCAAAATTTAGGACGGAGCAACTTGCAATGCCCCTTACAAGAGCCATGCAGTACAGCATATTACAAACATAAGTCCCATTATTGGGGAGTGGGTGTCCCATAGTATTTGCTTATGATTTCCCAGCAAAAGCTGCCAAAAATTAGGACGGAGCAACTTGCAATGCCCCTTACAAGAGCCATGCAGTACAGCATATTACAAACATAAGTCCCATTATTGGGGAGTGGGTGTCCCATAGTATTTGCTTATGCTTTCCAAGCAAAAGCTGCCAAAAATTAGGATGGAGCAACTTGCAATGCCCCTTACAAGAGCCATGCAGTACAGCATATTACAAACATAAGTCCCATTATTGGGGAGTGGGTGTCCCATAGTATTTGCTTATGCTTTCCCAGCAAAAGCTGCCAAAAATTAGGACGGAGCAACTTGCAATGCCCCTTACAAGAGCCATGCAGTACAGCATATTACAAACATAAGTCCCATTATTGGGGAGTGGGTGTCCCATAGTATTTGCTTATGCTTTCCCAGCAAAAGCTGCCAAAAATTAGGATGGAGCAATTTGCAATGCCCCTTACAAGAGCCATGCAGTACAGCATATTACAAACATAAGTCCCATTATTGGGGAGTGGGTGTCCCATAGTATTTGCTTATGCTTTCCCAGCAAAAGCTGCCAAAAATTAGGATGGAGCAACTTGCAATGCCCCTTACAAGAGCCATGCAGTACAGCATATTACAAACATAAGTCCCATTATTGGGGAGTGGATGTCCCATAGTATTTGCTTATGCTTTCCCAGCAAAAGCTGCCAGAAATTAGGACGGAGCAACTTGCAATGCCCCTTACAAGAGCCATGCAGTACAGCATATTACAAACATAAGTCCCATTATTGGGGAGTGGGTGTCCCATAGTATTTGCTTATGCTTTCCCAGCAAAAGCTGTCAAAAATTAGGACGGAGCAACTTGCAATGCCCCTTACAAGAGCCATGCAGTACAGCATATTACAAAAATAAGTCCCATTATTGGGGAGTGGGTGTCCCATAGTATTTGCTTATGCTTTCCCAGCAAAAGCTGCCAAAAATTAGGACGGAGCAACTTGCAATGCCCCTTACAAGAGCCATGCAGTACAGCATATTACAAACATAAGTCCCATTATTGGGGAGTGGGTGTCCCATAGTATTTGCTTATGATTTCCCAGCAAAAGCTGCCAAAAATTAGGACGGAGCAACTTGCAATGCCCCTTACAAGAGCCATGCAGTACAGCATATTACAAACATAAGTCCCATTATTGGGGAGTGGGTGTCCCATAGTATTTGCTTATGCTTTCCAAGCAAAAGCTGCCAAAAATTAGGATGGAGCAACTTGCAATGCCCCTTACAAGAGCCATGCAGTACAGCATATTACAAACATAAGTCCCATTATTGGGGAGTGGGTGTCCCATAGTATTTGCTTATGCTTTCCCAGCAAAAGCTGCCAAAAATTAGGACAGAGCAACTTGCAATGCCCATTACAAGAGCTATGCAGTACAGCATATTACAAACATAAGTCCCATTATTGGGGAGTGGGTGTCCCATAGTATTTGCTTATGCTTTCCCAGCAAAAGCTGCCAAAAATTAGGACCGAGCAACTTGCAATGCCCCTTACAAGAGCCATGCAGTACAGCATATTACAAACATAAGTCCCATTATTGGAGAGTGGGTGTCCCATAGAATTTGCTTATGCTTTCCAAGCAAAAGCTGCCAAAAATTAGGACCGAGCAACTTGCAATGCCCCTTACAAGAGCCATGCAGTACAGCATATTACAAACATAAGTCCCATTATTGGGGAGTGGGTGTCCCATAGTATTTGCTTATGCTTTCCCAGCAAAAGCTGCCAAAAATTAGGACGGAGCAACTTGCAATGCCCCTTACAAGAGCCATGCAGTACAGCATATTACAGACATAAGTCCCATTATTGGGGAGGGGGTGTCCCATAGTATTTGCTTATGCTTTCCCAGCAAAAGCTGCCAAAAATTAGGACGGAGCAACTTGCAATGCCCCTTACAAGAGCCAAGCAGTACAGCATATTACAAACATAAGTCCCATTATTGGGGAGTGGGTATCCCATAGTATTTGCTTATGCTTTCCCAGCAAAAGCTGCCAAAAATTAGGACCGAGCAACTTGAAATGCCCCTTACTAGAGCCATGCAGTACAGCATATTACAAACATAAGTCCCATTATTGGGGAGTGGGTGTCCCATAGAATTTGCTTATGCTTTCCAAGCAAAAGCTGCCAAAAATTAGGACGGAGCAACTTGCAATGCCCCTTACAAGAGCCATGCAGTACAGCATATTACAAACATAAGTCCCATTATTGCGGAGTGGGTGTCCCATAGTATTTGCTTATGCTTTCCCAGTAAAAGCTGCCAAAAATTAGGACGGAGCAACTTGCAATGCCCCTTACAAGAGCCATGCAGTACAGCATATTACAAACATAAGTCCCATTATTGCGGAGTGGGTGTCCCATAGTATTTGCTTATGCTTTCCCAGCAAAAGCTTCCAAAAATTAGGATGGAGCAACTTGCAATGCCCCTTACAAGAGCCATGCAGTACAGCTTATTACAAACATAAGTCCCATTATTGGGGAGTGGGTGTCCCATAGTATTTGCTTATGCTTTCCCAGCAAAAGCTGCCAAAAATTAGGACGGAGCAACTTGCAATGCCCCTTACAAGAGCCATGCAGTACAGCATATTACAAACATAAGTCCCATTATTGGGGAGTGGGTGTCCCATAGTATTTGCTTATGCTTTCCCAGCAAAAGCTGCCAAAAATTAGGACGGAGCAACTTGCAATGCCCCTTACAAGAGCCATGCAGTACAGCATATTACAAACATAAGTCCCATTATTGGGGAGTGGGTGTCCCATAGTATTTGCTTATGATTTCCCAGCAAAAGCTGCCAAAAATTAGGACGGAGCAACTTGCAATGCCCCTTACAAGAGCCATGCAGTACAGCATATTACAAACATAAGTCCCATTATTGGGGAGTGGGTGTCCCATAGTATTTGCTTATGCTTTCCAAGCAAAAGCTGCCAAAAATTAGGATGGAGCAACTTGCAATGCCCCTTACAAGAGCCATGCAGTACAGCATATTACAAACATAAGTCCCATTATTGGGGAGTGGGTGTCCCATAGTATTTGCTTATGCTTTCCCAGCAAAAGCTGCCAAAAATTAGGACGGAGCAACTTGCAATGCCCCTTACAAGAGCTATGCAGTACAGCATATTACAAACATAAGTCCCATTATTGGGGAGTGGGTGTCCCATAGTATTTGCTTATGCTTTCCCAGCAAAAGCTGCCAAAAATTAGGACCGAGCAACTTGCAATGCCCCTTACAAGAGCCATGCAGTACAGCATATTACAAACATAAGTCCCATTATTGGAGAGTGGGTGTCCCATAGAATTTGCTTATGCTTTCCAAGCAAAAGCTGCCAAAAATTAGGACGGAGCAACTTGCAATGCCCCTTACAAGAGCCATGCAGTACAGCATATTACAAACATAAGTCCCATTATTGGGGAGTGGGTGTCCCATAGTATTTGCTTATGCTTTCCCAGCAAAAGCTGCCAAAAATTAGGACGGAGCAACTTGCAATGCCCCTTACAAGAGCCATGCAGTACAGCATATTACAGACATAAGTCCCATTATTGGGGAGGGGGTGTCCCATAGTATTTGCTTATGCTTTCCCAGCAAAAGCTGCCAAAAATTAGGACGGAGCAACTTGCAATGCCCCTTACAAGAGCCAAGCAGTACAGCATATTACAAACGTAAGTCCCATTATTGGGGAGTGGGTGTCCCATAGTATTTGCTTATGCTTTCCCAGCAAAAGCTGCCAAAAATTAGGACGGAGCAACTTGCAATGCCCCTTACAAGAGCCATGCAGTACAGCATATTACAAACATAAGTCCCATTATTGGGGAGTGGGTGTCCCATAGAATTTGCTTATGCTTTCCAAGCAAAAGCTGCCAAAAATTAGGACGGAGCAACTTGCAATGCCCCTTACAAGAGCCATGCAGTACAGCATATTACAAACATAAGTCCCATTATTGCGGAGTGGGTGTCCCATAGTATTTGCTTATGCTTTCCCAGTAAAAGCTGCCAAAAATTAGGACGGAGCAACTTGCAATGCCCCTTACAAGAGCCATGCAGTACAGCATATTACAAACATAAGTCCCATTATTGCGGAGTGGGTGTCCCATAGTATTTGCTTATGCTTTCCCAGCAAAAGCTTCCAAAAATTAGGACGGAGCAACTTGCAATGCCCCTTACAAGAGCCATGCAGTACAGCTTATTACAAACATAAGTCCCATTATTGGGGAGTGGGTGTCCCATAGTATTTGCTTATGCTTTCCCAGCAAAAGCTGCCAAAAATTAGGACGGAGCAACTTGCAATGCCCCTTACAAGAGCCATGCAGTACAGCATATTACAAACATAAGTCTCATTATTGGGGAGTGGGTGTCCCATAGTATTTGCTTATGATTTCCCAGCAAAAGCTGCCAAAAATTAGGACGGAGCAACTTGCAATGCCCCTTACAAGAGCCATGCAGTACAGCATATTACAAACATAAGTCCCATTATTGGGGAGTGGGTGTCCCATATTATTTGCTTATGCTTTCCAAGCAAAAGCTGCCAAAAATTAGGATGGAGCAACTTGCAATGCCCCTTACAAGAGCCATGCAGTACAGCATATTACAAACATAAGTCCCATTATTGGGGAGTGGGTGTCCCATAGTATTTGCTTATGCTTTCCCAGCAAAAGCTGCCAAAAATTAGGACCGAGCAACTTGCAATGCCCCTTACAAGAGCCATGCAGTACAGCATATTACAAACATAAGTCCCATTATTGGAGAGTGGGTGTCCCATAGAATTTGCTTATGCTTTCCAAGCAAAAGCTGCCAAAAATTAGGACGGAGCAACTTGCAATGCCCCTTACAAGAGCCATGCAGTACAGCATATTACAAACATAAGTCCCATTATTGGGGAGTGGGTGTCCCATAGTATTTGCTTATGCTTTCCCAGCAAAAGCTGCCAAAAATTAGGACGGAGCAACTTGCAATGCCCCTTACAAGAGCCATGCAGTACAGCATATTACAGACATAAGTCCCATTATTGGGGAGGGGGTGTCCCATAGTATTTGCTTATGCTTTCCCAGCAAAAGCTGCCAAAAATTAGGACGGAGCAACTTGCAATGCCCCTTACAAGAGCCAATCAGTACAGCATATTACAAACATAAGTCCCATTATTGGGGAGTGGGTGTCCCATAGTATTTGCTTATGCTTTCCCAGCAAAAGCTGCCAAAAATTAGGACCGAGCAACTTGCAATGCCCCTTACAAGAGCCATGCAGTACAGCATATTACAAACATAAGTCCCATTATTGGGGAGTGGGTGTCCCATAGAATTTGCTTATGCTTTCCAAGCAAAAGCTGCCAAAAATTAGGACGGAGCAACTTGCAATGCCCCTTACAAGAGCCATGCAGTACAGCATATTACAAACATAAGTCCCATTATTGCGGAGTGGGTGTCCCATAGTATTTGCTTATGCTTTCCCAGTAAAAGCTGCCAAAAATTAGGACGGAGCAACTTGCAATACCCCTTACAAGAGCCATGCAGTACAGCATATTACAAACATAAGTCCCATTATTGCGGAGTGGGTGTCCCATAGTATTTGCTTATGCTTTCCCAGCAAAAGCTTCCAAAAATTAGGACGGAGCAACTTGCAATGCCCCTTACAAGAGCCATGCAGTACAGCTTATTACAAACATAAGTCCCATTATTGGGGAGTGGGTGTCCCATAGTATTTGCTTATGCTTTCCCAGCAAAAGCTGCCAAAAATTAGGACGGAGCAACTTGCAATGCCCCTTACAAGAGCCATGCAGTACAGCATATTACAAACATAAGTCTCATTATTGGGGAGTGGGTGTCCCATAGTATTTGCTTATGATTTCCCAGCAAAAGCTGCCAAAAATTAGGACGGAGCAACTTGCAATGCCCCTTACAAGAGCCATGCAGTACAGCATATTACAAACATAAGTCCCATTATTGGGGAGTGGGTGTCCCATATTATTTGCTTATGCTTTCCAAGCAAAAGCTGCCAAAAATTAGGATGGAGCAACTTGCAATGCCCCTTACAAGAGCCATGCAGTACAGCATATTACAAACATAAGTCCCATTATTGGGGAGTGGGTGTCCCATAGTATTTGCTTATGCTTTCCCAGCAAAAGCTGCCAGAAATTAGGACGGAGCAACTTGCAATGCCCCTTACAAGAGCCATGCAGTACAGCATACTACAAACATAAAGGCCCCGTCACACATAACGAGATCGCTAGCGAGATCGCTGATGAGTCACGTTTTGGTGACGCAATAGCGATCTCGCTAGCGATCTCGTTATGTCTGACAGGTAGCAACGATCAGGCCCCTGCTGTGAGATCACTGATCGTTACAAAGGTTCCTGGACCATTCCTGGGTCATTGCGCTCCCGCTGGGCAGTGTGCATCGCTGTATTTGACACCTTGTCAAATAAATGAATTTAAAATGGAAACTCATTTGAGACCCCAAACAATACCTACTTCGCTAAAGATGTCTGATTTGTTCAAAGTGGAGTCACAGCCGGAGAACGCTGGTGGGATCTGAAAAAACAAGGACCCAGTAGCGACCACCAATCGGGGACGGTGAACGCAGAAAAGTCCAATTTATGCACCTCTACGTGTCTCAGTTCTGAATCGCTATCGAGGTCGTTGACAAGGTGTCAAATACAGCGATGCACACTGCCCAGCGGGAGCGCAACGACCCAGGAATGGTCCAGGAAGCTTTGTAACGATCAGCGATCTCACAGCAGGGGCCTGATCGTTGCTACCTGTCAGACATAACGAGATCGCTAGCGAGATCGCTATTGCGTCACCAAAACGTGACTCATCAGCGATCTTGCTAGCGATCTCGTTATGTGTGAAGGGGCCTTAAGTCCCATTATTGGGGAGTGGGTGTCGCATAGTATTTGCTTATGCTTTCCCAGCAAGAGCTGCCAAAAATTAGGACGGAGCAACTTGCAATGCCCCTTACAAGAGCCATGCAGTACAGCATATTACAAACATAAGTCCCATTATTGGGGAGTGGGTGTCCCATAGTATTTGCTTATGCTTTCCCAGCAAAAGCTGCCAAAAATTAGGACCGAGCAACTTGCAATGCCCCTTACAAGAGCCATGCAGTACAGCATATTACAAATATAAGTCCAATTATTGGGGAGTGGGTGTCCCATAGTATTTGCTTATGCTTTCCCAGCAAAAGCTGCAAAAAATTAGGATGGAGCAACTTGCAATGCCCCTTACAAGAGCCATGCAGTACAGCATATTACAAATATAAGTCCCATTATTGGGGAGTGCGTGTCCCATAGTATTTGCTTATGCCTTGCATGCAAAAGCTGCCAAAAATAAGGACGGAGGAACTTGCAATGCTGGCACCCTGGTGGTATAGTGGTGGTGGAGGCTGAGGATAAGGAGAAGAAGATTAAACAGCCGAAACAAGGAAGCGTATACCCATGTGTGGGTGTGAAGCGGTGCATGTGAATACACCTCACGACGTAACACAGTGGATTTGACTTTATGTTACTCTGCTGTCATTTGGTGGTGATGAGAAGTCTGGCCCAATCCAGCCCTTGTTCATTTTGATAAGGGTCAGCTTGTCAGCATTGTCAGTTGACAGGCGAGTGCGCTTATCAGTTATAATTCCCCCAGCGGCACTAAAAACACGCTCCGATAACACGCTAGCGGCAGGGCAGGCCAGGACCTCCAAGGCGTACAGAGCCAGTTCATTCCAAGTGTCCAGCTTGGATACCCAATAATTAAAAGGCACAGAGGAATCACGGAGGACGCTGGTACGATCGGCAAGGTACTCCCTCACCATCTTTTGAAACTTTCCACTCCTTGTGAGAGTACCCCGCGCCTCAGGGCCTGTAAGCTGGGCGGGTGTCAGAAAACTGTCCCAGAACGTTGACAGTGTTCCCCTGCCTCTGCTGGATTGGAGTTGCTTCTCTCTCGCCTGTACGCCTTGGTTGGGCAACGAACTGTGACCTCTGCCGCTAGCGTGTTCAGATGGGAATTTTTTTTAAGAGTTCTGCAGCAAGGGCCTTCTGGTATTGCCCCATTTTTGTAAACCTCTCCAACTCAGGAATAAGAGAGTGAAAGTTCTCCTTGTAGCGGGGGTCTACAAGTGTCACCAACCAGTAATGACTGTCAACCAACATTTTGACAACGCGAGGGTCACGGTTAAGGCAGCGTAACATAAAGTCAGCCATGCGTGCCAGACTGGTAACGGGCAAGATTTCCGTGTCCTCACCAAGATGACGACTGACCATGCTCTCCTCCTCCTCCTCCTCTTCCTCCTCCCCCCTGTCCTCAGGCCACCCACGCTGAACCGACGGTATGACACTTGTACAGGTACTACCGTTTACAACGCATGATAGCAGCTCCTGTTCTTCCTCCTCCTCCTCCTCTCCCTCATTGTCCCCCAATGCACGTTGGAATGAGATGAGGCTGGGCTGTGTGTAATCGCCCGCTATGGCTTCTTGATCCATCTCATCATACTCTGACTGCAATGCCTCCTCTTTAATTCTCTGCAGAGAGCGTTGCAAAAGACAGACACCATCTTGGTGGCCTCCTCAAAGTTTGTCAGGATGGTACATGTGTAAGACATCCAGGTCCACTCCTGAGGTCTTATGTGTGGAGTCTGACCTGAATATCGACGGCCTTGTTGCAGCTGGTACTCCACAACTGCTCTCTTCTGCTCACAAATCCTTTGCAACATGTGAAGGGTAGAGTTCCAACGTGTGGGGACATCACACACCAGTCGGTGTGCCAGAAGCTGCAAACGCTGCTGCAACACAGCAAGGGTGGCGGAAGCTGTAGCCGACTTGCGAAAATGAGCTGACAGGCGGCGTACTTTCACGAGCAGATCTGGCAACTCGGGGTACGATTTAAGAAACCGCTGAACCATGAGGTTAGGCACATGAGCCAGGCATGGTACGTGTGTGATCTCACCTCGCCTCAGAGCCGCCACCAGGTTACGGCCATTGTCACACACGACCATGCCGGGATGTAGGTTCAGCGGTCTCAGCCACAGATCTGCCTGCTCTTTCACAGCTGTCCACAACTCACAAGCAGTGTGAGGTTTATCACCTAAGCTTATGAGTTTCAGTACAGCCTGTTGCCGCTTGGCGGAGGCAGTACTGCAATGCTTCCAGCTTGTAACTGATGTGGTGATATCTGAGATGGAGGCTGAACATGAGGAGGAGGAGGAGGAGGATGCGCAGGAGCTGTACACTGTGGGGGCAACTCTGACTGACATAGGGCCCGCAATCCTCGGTGTGGGGAGGATGTGTTCCATCCCAAGGTCCGACTGGGTCCCGGCTTCCACTATGTTTACCCAGTGTGCCGTCAGAGAGATGTACCATCCCTGGCCACAAGCACTTGTCCACGTGTCCGTTGTCAGGTGGACTCTCCCAGTAACTGCGTTGTTGAGGGCACGGCAGATGATTTGGGACACGTGCTTGTGTAGTGCGGGGATGGCACACCGGGCAAAATAGTGTCGGCTGGGGACCGAGTACCGAGGGACAGCCACCGCCATAAGATTGCGGAAGGATTCCGTCTCCACCAGCCTAAAAGGCAGCATTTCCAATGCAAGCAGTCGTGAAATGTGCGAATTTAGGAATGTGGCCTGTGGGGCGTTAGCTGCGAATTTCCGCTTTCGTTCAAAGGTCTGGGATATGGACAATTGAACGCTGCGGTGGGACGTGGACGTGGACGTTGATGCTGTTTCTTGAGAAACTGCCATAACAAGTGAAAACTGAGAGGAGGGGGCATCTTTACATGCAGTATGGACAGGGTATTGCCTTGCACACACAACAGGGGGTTCTATTGCACGCACAACAGTGGAAGAAGCAGTGGTGACACCCGCTGACACTGGTCGTGGACCCTGGGTTTCGCCCCACAAAGTCGGGTGCTTTGCTGCACATAGCAGTCGGGTGCTTTGCTGTTATGTGCCTGATCATGCTGGTGGTGGTCAGGCTGGTAGTTTTGTCACCTCTGCTGATGCTGGCATGGCAGGTGGAACATATAGCCTTTTTGGGGTTATCAGCAGAGTCTTTAAAAAAATTCCAGACTCTGGAAGACCTACCGCTTGTACTGGCAACGTCCCTCGTGTTGGTGTTACGGGGAAGGTTGCCTGCCTTCTGTCTGCGGCCACCACACTGCTTCTTCCTGCCTGTTGGGGTACTCTGCCTCCCTCCCCCTGTGTGCTGCTGGCCTCACTCTGCATGTCCTCCTTCCACGTTGGGTCAGTTACTAGATCATCCACCACCTCCTCCTCTTCCACTTGCGCACCACGATCCTCCTCCTCACTTCCTGGCAATTGTGTCTCGTCATCGTCCACCTCTTGTGACAGATTGCCAACGTCGACTTCCTGTGGCAGTGGCTGTTCAAATATTTGGGCATCGCAACATGGGATCTCCTCTTCCACCACTTCAAGCGTATCAGGCGAGGGGCCCAAATATGGAAATGGACTAGTGAACAGCTCTTCAGAGTGTCCAAGTGTGGGATCACTTGCTGTCTGACGACACTCGGCATGGTGGGAGTAAGGAGCATCAGGGTGAGGAGGAGTATGCGGTCGAGACTCACGGCTACTAAGAGTTGACCGTGTGGAAGACAGACCGGAGGTGGTGGTGCCCAGGTAACTTAAAGTATTAACTGCTATCCAATTAATAACCTGTTCAAACTGATCAGTTCTCAATACTGGTGTTGTTCTGTGCTTCCCTAGTAATTCGGTCAAGAAGTGGGAGCGAGAAGATGTGGCTGTTGGTTGTGGCACATTTTCACCTTGGCCACGGCCCCATCCTCTGCACGAACCATCACCAGAACGTCCACTTCCACGTCCCTTGCCACGCGCCTTGCCCATTGTAAATAAAGTAAAATAGCTTACACTTGCACTATCAATGGAAAGAGGGTAATAAAGAGTAGATTAGAACCGTGGAAGAGGAAAACCACAGTTATTGTTTACTGGGGTATACCACACTTTTTTAAATAGAGATATTTGCGGCTGAACAGTGAGCGACACACTCAAACTGCTTTTTTTAGATACCAAAGGCCCAAAACTGGATAGTACAGCGATTTGACCCGTGGAACTGTGAAACCACACTGGGATGTCGGGCCTACACAAGACTATTTTCAACAGATATATTTTTGTGTCACAACAGTCAGAAGACAATACTGTTTTTCTTTACGGAAAAAACTACCAAAAGCTGAATAATAGAGATTTTTTACCGTGGGATGGCAAAATCACAGTTATTGTTTACTGTGGTATACCACACTTTTTTAAATAGAGATATTTGCGGCTGAACAGTGAGCGACACACTCAAACTTCTTTTTTTTTTAGATACCAAAGGCCCAAAACTGGATAGTACAGCGATTTGACCTGTGGAACTGCGAAACCACACTGGGATGTCGGGCCTACACAAGATTATTTTCAACAGATATATTTTTGTGTCACAACAGTCAGGAGACACTACTGTTTTTCTTTACGGAAAAAACTACCAAAAGCTGAATAATAGAGATTTTTTACCGTGGGATGGAAAAACCACAGTTATTGTTTACTGGGGTATACCACACTTTTTTAAATAGAGATATTTGCTGCTGAACAGTGAGCGACACACTCAAACTGCTTTTTTTTTAGATACCAAAGGCCCAAAACTGGATAGTACAGCGATTTGACCGTGGAACTGCGAAACCACACTGGGATGTCGGGCCTACACAAGACTATTTTCAACAGATATATTTTTGTGTCACAACAGTCAGGAGACACTACTGTTTTTCTTTACGGAAAAAACTACCAAAAGCTGAATAATAGAGATTTTTTACCGTGGGATGGCAAAACCACAGTTATTTGGGTATACCACACTTTTTTAAATAGAGATATTTGCGGCTGAACAGTGAGCGACACACTCAAACTGCTTTTTTTTTAGATACCAATGGCCCAAAACTGGATAGTACAGCGATTTGACCTGTGAAACTACAAAACCACACTGGGATGTCGGGCCTACACAAGACTATTTTCAACAAATATATTTTTGTGTCACAACAGTCAGGAGACACTAGTGTTTTTCTTTACGGAAAAAAATACCAAAAGCTGAATAATAGAGATTTTTTACCGTGGGATGGCAAAACCACAGTTATTGTTTACTGGGGTATACCACACTTTTTTAAATAGAGATATTTGTGGCTGAACAGTGAGCGACACACTCAAACTGCTTTTTTTTAGATACCAAAGGCCCAAAACTGGATAGTACAGCGATTTGACCGTGGAACTGCGAAACCACACTGGGATGTCGGGCCTACACAAGACTATTTTCAACAGATATATTTTTGTGTCACAACACTCAGGAGACACTACTGTTTTTCTTTACGGAAAAAACTACCAAAAGCTGAATAATAGAGATTTTTTACCGTGGGATGGCAAAACCACAGTTATTTGGGTATACCACACTTTTTTAAATAGAGATATTTGCGGCTGAACAGTGAGCGACACACTCAAACTGCTTTTTTTTTAGATACCAATGGCCCAAAACTGGATAGTACAGCGATTTGACCGTGGAACTGCGAAACCACACTGGGATGTCGGGCCTACACAAGACTATTTTCAACAGATATATTTTTGTGTCACAACAGTCAGGAGACACTACTGTTTTTCTTTACGGAAAAAACTACCAAAAGCTGAATAATAGAGATTTTTTACCGTGGGATGGCAAAACCACAGTTATTGTTTACTGGGGTATACCACACTTTTTTAAATAGAGATATTTGCGGCTGAACAGTGAGCGACACACTCAAACTGCTTTTTTTTTAGATACCAAAGGCCCAAAACTGGATAGTACAGCGATTTGACCCGTGGAGCTGCGAAACCACACTGGGATGTTGGGCCTACACAAGACTATTTTCAACAGATATATTTTTGTGTCGCAACAGTCAGGAGACACTACTGTTTTTCTTTACGGAAAAAACTACCAAAACCTGAATAATAGAGATTTTTTACCGTGGGATGGCAAAACCACAGTTATTGTTTACTGGGGTATACCACGCTTTTTTAAATAGAGATATTTGCGGCTGAACAGTGAGCGACACACTCAAACTGTTTTTTTTTAGATACAAATGGCCCAAAATGGATAATACAGAGGTTTGAACCGTGGAAGTGCAAAACAACATTTCTGTTTCTCTAGCCTACACCAGACTATTTTCAACAGTTATATTTGTGTCTGAAAAATCAGAGACACGCTTTTTTTTTGGGGGGGGGGGGGGGACACACCAAAAGGTTAATAAGACGAGTATTTGTACAGTGTGAAGGAGGAAAAAAAAAGGAGGATTTAGATGAAAAAAAAAGGATTTTTCCTGGCCCCCGACGCCTGGTGCTAAGTCCAGCAATTTCAGCAACAGGAGCACCCAGGACTGTAATGCAGCGTTTGCTGGTATAACCACTGTGTCTCCTATACAGCCTGCCTGCCTGGTATCTGGGATGAATATTAGTCCTGAAAAGGACTGTTTGTTTGTTCTGGCAGCCTTTACAGACCCTACACTAACTATTTCGCAGTTTACATCTCTCCCTAAATCAGCAGCGCTGTCCCTACACTGTCTAATCCGGAGTGACTGAGTCCAAGATGGCGGCGCCCCGTTTTAAATACTCGAGGTGACGCTGTGCGGCCAGCCAATCACTGTAATGCTCACAACCAACATGGCTGCAGCATTACAGTGACTGGCTGGCAATCCCTGCATGTTCATTGGCTCTGTAAAGAGCGCCAAACATGCAGGGCGGAGACCCGAGCTCCCGCCCGAGTAACCCGGAAATGCTCGGTGCTTCCCGAACATCCCGAGTAGCGTGATGCTCGGGCGAGTACCGAGCAGTGTCGAGCATGTTCGCTCAACACTAGTGAGGATACATTAGGTGAGGGTAGAGCTGGTCGTGCAGCGGTGGTTACTGCAGTTTGTAGGCTTGTCGGAAGAGGTGAGTCTTCAGGTTTCTTTTGTAGGTTTCCACGGTCGGCGAGAGTCTGATGTGTTGGGGTAGAGAGTTCCAGAGTAGGGGGGATGCACGGGAGAAATCTTGTATACGATTGTGGGAGGAGGAGATAAGAGGGGAGTAGAGAAGGAGATCTTGTGAGGATCGGAGGTTGCGTGCAGGTAAGTACCAGGAGACTAGGTCACAGATGTATGGGGGAGACAGGTTGTGGATGGCTTTGTATGCCATGGTTAGAGTTTTGAACTGGATTCTCTGGGCAATGGGGAGCCAGTGAAGAGATTGACAGAGAGGAGAGGCCGGGGAATAGCGGGGGTACAGGTGAATTAGTCGAGCAGCAGAGTTTAGGATAGATTGGAGAGGCGTAAGAGTGTTCTAAGGGAGGCCACGGAGCAGGAGGTTGCAGTAGTCGAGGCGGGATATGATGAGGGCATGCACTAGTGTTTTTGCAGAGTCTTTGCTGAGGAATGCAAGGATCCAGGAGATGTTTTTGAGTTGGAGTCGGCAGGAAGTGGAAAGGGCTTGGATATGTGGCTTGAAGGAGAGATCAGAGTCCAGGGTTACTCCAAGGCAGCGAGCTTGTGGGACTGGGGAGAGTGAACAGCCATTGACGTTGATGGCTAGGTCAGATTGGGGATGTGAATGAGAGGGTGGAAAGATGATGAACTCTGTTTTATCCATGTTGAGTTTTAGAAATCTGTCAGAGAAGAAGGATGACATGGCGGACAGACATTGTGGGATTTTGGTTAGTAGGGAGGAGATATCGGATCCAGAGAGGTAGATCTGTGTGTCGTCAGCATAGAGGTGATACTGAAAACAGTGAGACTTTATGAGCTGTCCCAGGCCAAAGGTGTAGATGGAGAAGAGCAGAGATCCTAGAACTGAACCTTGGGGGACACCGACAGATAGGGGGCGAGATGAGGAGGTGGTGCGTGAGTGGGAGACGCTGAATGTCCTGTCTGTTAAGTATGAGAAGATCCAAGATAGAGCCAAGTCCGTGATGCCAAGAGATGAGAGAATCTGGAGTAAGAGGGAATGGTCCACTGTGTCAAAGGCAGATGACAGATCCAGAAGGAGGAGGATGGAGTAGTGTCGCTTGGATTTGGCATTTAGTAGGTCATTGGTGACTTTGGTCAGGGCAGTTTCAGTCGAGTGATGTGGTCGGAAGCCAGATTGCTGGCGGTCGAAGACGGAGCAGGAGGAGAGGTGGGAGGACAGTTCAAGGTGGACATGTTGTTCTAGTAGTTTTGAGGCAAAGGGGAGGAGTGATATGGGGCGGTAGCTAGTCAGAGAGGAAGGGTCAAGGGAGGGCTTTATGAGGATGGGTGTGATTGCGGCATGTTTGAAACCTGAGGGGAAGACACCGGTTGTTATTGACAGATTGAAGAGGTGGGTTAGGGTTGGGATGAAGACTGTGGTAAGGTTAATGATGAGGTGGGATGGATTGGTTCAAGTTAGCAGGTGGTGAGGTGTGATTTGGAGAGTAAAGAGGAGACTTGACCTTCTGTAATGGTGGAGAAGTGGGGTTTGGAGGAGGAGGGTTGAATAGATATGAAGAGGGGTTGTGTGGACGTTAGGCAAAAGTTTTGTCTAATGGAGTCAATCTTCTGTTTGAAGAATGAGGCAAAGTCGTCGGCTGAGATGAGAGAAGAGGGAGGAGGTGCTGGGGGATGAAGGAGAGAGTTGAAAGTGTTAAATAGCTGTTTAGGGTCGTGAGATAGGGAGGATATGAGAGATGAGAAGTAGGTTTATTTTGCTGTAGTGAGTGCGGACTTGAAATTAGTGAGGGATTGCTTGAATGCGATGAAGTGCTCGATGGAGTGAGACCTTTTCCATCTCCGCTCCGCAACCCTGGAGGCCCGGCGCAGTTCTTTAGTAAGTTTAGTGTGCCAGGGTTGCCTGTTGAATGTGCGAGATGTGGTGTGTGTGAGAGGGGCGATCGAGTCTAGAGCTGCAGCTATTGTGGTGTTATATGAAGCAGCAGCAACGTCTGCATCGTGTAAGGAATTTATGTCTGTAAGAGAGAGGAGGGATTCAGAGAGTGAGTGTAAGTCAAGGTGTTTGAGATTTCTGCGAGGGTATGCAAGTTTGTGGAGTGGGGATTGTTGCCCCGGGGAGGAGAGAGAAGAGAATGTAAGTAGGCTGTGATCAGAGAGAGGGAGAGGTGAGTTAGAGAGGTTAGATAGGGAACAGAGGTGGGTGAAGATGAGGTCCAATGTGTGGCCATCTTTGTGGGTGGATGTGGAAGACCATTGAGTGAGTCCGAAGGAGGAAGTGAGGGATAGGAACTTAGAGACAGACGAGTGGGAAGTGTTAATGGGGATGTTGAAGTCACCCATTATGATAGTGGGGATGTCAGTGGAGAGGAAGTGAAGCAGCCAGGTGGTGAAGTGGTCTAAGAAGGTGGTGGCTTGCCCTGGGGGTCGGTAAACGACGGCCATTTGGAAGTTGGAGGGGGAATAGATGCGCACACAGTGCACCTCAAAAGAGGGGAGTGTAACGGAGGGTGGCAGTGGGATTTGGGTGAAAGCGCAATGTTCTGATAGGAGAAAACCTACGCCTCCGCCATGATTGCCGTTGGGGCGGGGGGTGTGGGAAAGATGGAATCCGCCATATGAAAGTGCAGCTGGGGAGGCTGTGTCAGAGGGGGTGAGCCAGGTTTCAGTGATGGCGAGGAAGGAAAGTTTGTTTGTAATGAAAAGATCGTGGATGAAGGAAAGTTTGTTGCAGACAGAGCGAGCGTTCCATAGAGCTCCTGTTAGAGCAACTAAGGGAGTGGGGATTGGTTGGATGGGTCTGACGTTAGAAGGGTTGCGACAGTTTGTGGAAGGTCGTGGATAGGAGGAAGAAGTAACTGTGGGGATATGGCGAGGAGGACCAGGATTTGGAGAGATATCTCAAGCAGTGAGGAGGAGCAGAGAAAGTGTTAGCAGGTGGGAGCAAGAGAGAGCATGAGGTGGCTGTCTGTGTTTGGAGATCCAGGATTGAATTATTAGGAATAATTTGGAGGAGGAGGTGAGATGAATGGGGAGGATGGAGGGAGAGATGAATAGATTCTTACTAGGTGTAGGGATTTGAGGGGTTACTAGAAAGTGGAGGACTATAGAGGAAAAAGTGAGAGCTAACAGAAACATAGTTAAAAGAGAGTAAGTGGTCAAAGTGTTGGTTTCCTGACTCCTGCCCTGACTAACTGCCTCTGAAATAACTGCCACTTTTCTCCGAAGCCACTTTGCACAAGAAGACACGTGCACCCCTTACAGAGCTTCTAAATATATAGGGCACATTAAACTATCAGGTGAAGGGCATTGTGGGAGCTGAATATGGCTAAATTAGCAGCTGGTAGTCTCACCAAGAGATGGCTGGGTGATCAAACACAGAGCTAGGACTCTAGTCACTGCAGTTTAGCACCTCTAAAAATCAGATAAGATCTATAGTGGGGAAGGGACAGACATATGTGGGTATTGAATGGAGTGGGACAGATAAAGCAGAGAAGTTATGCAGAGCATGTACCATTGAGGTGAATCAGCAAACCAGAGCATTAGATTACAGCAGACACAGCAAGCAGAGAAGTTATGCAGAGCATGTACCAGTGAGGTGAACCAGCAAAGCAGAGCATTAGATTACAGCAGACACAGCAAGCAGAGAAGTTATGCAGAGCATGTACCAGTGAAGTGAATCAGCAAAGCAGAGCATAAGATTACAGCAGACACAGCAAGCAGAGAAGTTATGCAGAGCATGTACCAGTAAGGTTATTCCACTGCGACCTCCACCACTCTTCCAAGGGGCATAGATATTGTCTTTTTATTTTACTGCGACCTCCACCACTCTTAAAAGGGGCATTAATATTGTCTTTTTATTCCACTGTGACCTGCACGTCTCTTCAAAGGGGCATTGATATTGTCTTTTTATTTAATTGGAACCTCCACCACTCTTCCAAGGGGCATTGATATAGTCTTTTTATTCCACTGTAACCTCCACCATTCTTCCAAGGGGCATTGATATTGTCTTTTTATTCCACTGCGACCTCCGCCACTCTTCCAAAGGGCATTGATATTGTCTTTTTTTCCACTGTAACCTCCACCACTGTTCTAAGAGGCATTAAAACAGTCTTGTTAAGCTACTGTGACCTCCACGTCTCTTCCAAGGGGCATTAAAACAGTATGGTGAACCAATGTGTACTCCACAGCTCTTCCAACACGCATTGATATTGTCTTTTTATTTCACTGTAACTTCCACCACTCTTTCAAGGGGCATTGATATTGTTTTTTTATCCCACTGTGACCTCCACCATTCTTACAAGGGGCATTAAAACCGTCTTGTTAAGCTACTGTGACCTCCAAGTCTCTTCCACAGCGCATTAAAACCGTCTGGTTAAACCGCTCTGAGCTCCACAGCTCTTCCAAGGGGCACTGACAATGTCTTTTTATTCCATTGTAACCTTCTGCACTCTTCCAAGTGCATTGATATTGTCTTTTTATTCCTCTGCGACGTCCACGACTTTTCCAAGGGGCTATAAAACCGTCTTGTTAAGCTACTGTGACCTCCAAGTTTCTTACACAGGGCATTGATATTGTCTTTTTATTCCAATGTAACCTCCACCACTCTTCCAAGGGGCATTGATATTGTCTTTTTAATCCACTGCGACCTCCATCACTATTCCAAGAAGCATTGAAACCGTCTTGTTAAGCTACTGTGACCTCCACGTCTATTCCACGGTGCATTAAAACTTTCTGGTTAAACCACTGTGAACTCCACCACTCTTCCAAGGGGCATTGATATTGCCTTTTTATTTTACTGCGACCTCCACCACTCTTCCAAGGGACATTAATATTGTCTTTTTATTCCACTGTAACCAACACGTCTCTTACAAGGGGCATTGATATTGTCTTTTTATTTAATTGGAACCTTCACCACTCTTCCAAGGGGCATTAATATTGTCTTTTTATTACACTGTAACCTCCACCATTCTTCCAAGGGACATTGATATTGTGTTTTTATTCCACTGTAATCTCCACCACTCTTCCAAGGGGCATTGATGTTATCTTTTTATTCCACTGTAACCTCCACCACTCTTCCAAGGGGCATTGATATTGTCTTTTTATTCCACTGCGACCTCTAAAACTCCTCCAAGGGGCTTTAAAACAGTCTTGATAAGCTTCTGTGACCTCCACATCTCTTCCAAGGGACATTAAAACCGCATGGTTAAACCACTCTGAACTCCACAGCTCTTCCAAGAGGCATTGATATTGTCTTTTTATTCCACTGTAACCTCCACCACTCTTCCAAGGGGCATTGATATTGTCTCTTTTTTCCACTGCGACCTCCAACACTCCTCTAAGGGGATTTGACAGTCTTTTTAATCCACTGTGACCTCCACCACTCTTCCAAGGGGCATTAAAACCGTCTTGTTAAGCTACTGTGACCTCCACGTACCTTCCACGGGGCATTGATATTGTCGTTTTATTCCACTGCGACCTCCACCACTCTTCCAAGGGGCGTTGATATTGTCTTTTTAATCCACTGTGACCTCCACCACTCTTCCAAGACACATTGATATTGTCTTTTTATTCCACTGCGACTTTCACCACTCTTCCAAGGAACATTGATATTGTCTTTTTTTTCCACTGTGACCTACACCACTCTTCTAAGGGGCATTGATATTTTCTTTATATTTCACTGCGACCTCCACCACTATTACAAGTGGCATCGATAATGTCTTTTTAATCCACTGCGACCTCCACCACTCTTCCAAGGGGCATTAAAACCGTCTTGTTAAGCTACTGTCACCTCCACGTCTCTTCCAAGGGGCATTAAAACAGTCAAATTAAACCACTCTGAACTCCACAGCTCTTGCAAGAGGCATTGATATTGTCTTTTTATTCCACTGTAACCACCACCACTCTTCCAAGGGGCATTTATTTTGTCTTTTTAATCCACTGCGACCTCCATCTCTCTTCCAAGAAGCATTAAAACCGTCTTGTTTAGCTACTGTGACTTCCACGTCTATTCCACGGTGCCTTAAAACAATCTGGTTAAACCACTGAGAACTCCTCAGCTCTTCCAAAGGGCATTGATATTGTCTTTTTATTCCACTGTAACCTCCACCACTCTTCCAAGGGGCATTGATATTGTCTTTTTATTTTAATGCGACCTCCACCACTCTTCCAAGGGGCATTAATATTGTCTTTTTATTCCACTGAGACCTTCACCAGTCTTCCAAGGGTCATTGATATTGTCTTTTTATTCCACTGTAACTTCCACCATTCTTCCAAGGGGCATTGATATTGTCTTTTTATTCCACAGCAACCTCCATCTCTCTTCCAAGGGGCATTAAAACAGTCTGGTTAAACCACTCTGAACTCCACAGCTCTTCCAAGAGGCATTGATATTGTCTTTTTATTCGACTGTAACCTTCACCAATCTTCCAAGGGGCATTAAAACCGTCTTGTTAAGCTACTGTGACCTCCACGTCTCTTCCAAGGGGCATTAAAACCGTCAATTTAAAACACTCTGAACTCCACAGCTCTTGCAAGAGGCATTGATATTGTCTTTTTATTCCTCTGTAACCTCCACCACTCTTCCAAGGGGCATTGATTTTGTCTTTTTAATCCACTGCGACCTTCATCACTCTTCCAAGAAGCATTAAAACCGTCTTGTTTAGCTACTGTGACCTCCACCACTCTTCCAAGGGGCATTAAAACCGTCTTGTTAAGCTACTGTGACCTCCACGTACCTTCCACGGGGCATTGATATTGTCGTTTTATTCCACTGCGACCTCCACCACTCTTCCAAGGGGCATTGATATTGTCTTTTTAATCCACTGTGACCTCCACCACTCTTCCAAGACACATTGATATTGTCTTTTTATTCCACTGCGACTTTCACCACTCTTCCAAGGAACATTGATATTGTCTTTTTTTTCCACTGTGACCTCCACCACTCTTCTAAGGGGCATTGATATTTTCTTTATATTTCACTGCGACCTCCACCACTATTACAAGTGGCATCGATAATGTCTTTTTAATCCACTGCAACCTCCACCAGTCTTCCAAGGGGCATTAATACCGTCTTGTTAAGCTACTGTCACCTCCACGTCTCTTCCAAGGGGCATTAAAACAGTCAAATTAAACCACTCTGAACTCCACAGCTCTTGCAAGAGGCATTGATATTGTCTTTTTATTCCACTGTAACCACCACCACTCTTCCAAGGGGCATTGATTTTGTCTTTTTAATCCACTGCGACCTCCATCTCTCTTCCAAGAAGCATTAAAACCGTCTTGTTTAGCTACTGTGACTTCCACGTCTATTCCACGGTGCCTTAAAACAATCTGGTTAAACCACTGAGAACTCCTCAGCTCTTCCAAAGGGCATTGATATTGTCTTTTTATTCCACTGTAACCTCCACCACTCTTCCAAGGGGCATTGATATTGTCTTTTTATTTTAATGCGACCTCCACCACTCTTCCAAGGGGCATTAATATTGTCTTTTTATTCCACTGAGACCTCCACCAGTCTTCCAAGGGTCATTGATATTGTCTTTTTATTCCACTGTAACCTCCACCATTCTTCCAAGGGGCATTGATATTGTCTTTTTATTCCACAGCAACCTCCATCTGCTCTTCCAAGGGGCATTAAAACAGTCTGGTTAAACCACTCTGAACTCCACAGCTCTTCCAAGAGGCATTGATATTGTCTTTTTATTCGACTGTAACCTTCACCACTCTTCCAAGGGGCATTAAAACCGTCTTGTTAAGCTACTGTGACCTCCACGTCTCTTCCAAGGGGCATTAAAACCGTCAATTTAAAACACTCTGAACTCCACAGCTCTTGCAAGAGGCATTGATATTGTCTTTTTATTCCTCTGTAACCTCCACATCCCTTCCACGGGGCATTGATATTGTCTTTTTATTCCATTGCGACCTCCACCACTCCTCCAAGGGGCATTAAAACCATCTTGTTAAGCTACTGTGACCACCAAGTCTCTTCCAAGGGGCATTAAAACCGTCTGGTTAAACCGCTCTGAGCTCCACAGCTTTTCCAAGGGGCATTGACAATGTCTTTTTATTCCACTGTAACCTTCTGCACTCTTCCAAGTGCATTGATATTGTCTTTTTATTCCTCTGCGACGTCCACATGTCTTCCAAGGGGCATTAAAACAGTCTTGTTAAGCTATGGTGACCTTCAAGTTTCTTACACAGGGCATTGTATTGTCTTTTTATTCCACTGTAACCTCCACCACTCTTCCAAGGGGCATTGATATTGTCTTTTTATTCCGCTGTAACCTCCACCAATCTTCCAAGGGGCATTGATATTGTCTTTTTATTCCACTGCGACCTCCACCACTCTTCTAAGGGGCATTGATATTGTCTTTTAAATCCACAACGATCTCCACCTCTTTTCCAAGGGGCATTAAAACAGTCTTGTTAAGCTACTGTGACCTCCACGTCCCTTCCACGGGGCATTGATATTGTCTTTTTATTCCACTGCGACCTCCACCACTCTTCCAAGGGGCATTGATATTGTCTTTTTAATCCACTGAGACCTCCACGTCTCTTCCAAGGGGCATTAAAACCGTCAATTTAAACCACTCTGAACTCTACAGCTCTTCCAAGGAGCATTGGTATTGTCTTTTTATTCCACTCTAACCTCGACCACTCTTCCAAGGGGCATTGACATTGTCTATTTATTCCACTGCGACCTCCACCACTCTTCCAAGGGGCATTAAAACCATCTTGTTATGCTACAGTGACCTTCACAACTGTTCCATGGGGCATTGATATTGTCTTTTTATTCCACTGTAACCTCCACCACTCTTCCAAGGGGCATTGATTTTGTCTTTTTATTCCACTGCGACCTCTACCACTCTTCCAATGGGCATTGATATTGTCTTTGTAATCCACTGCAACCTCCACCACTCTTCCTAGGGGCATTAAAGCCGTCTTGTTAAGCTACTGTCACATCCATGTCTATTCCACGGGGTATTGATATTGTCTTTTTATTCCATTGTAACCTCCACCACTCTTCCAAGTGGCATTGACATTGTCTTTTTATTCCACTGCGACTTCCACCTCTCTCCTAAGGGGCATTTATATTGTCTTTTTAATCCACTGCGACCTCCATTACTCTTCCAAGGGGCATTAAAACAGTCTTGTTAAGCTACTGTGACCTCCACGTCTCTTCCAAGGGGCATTAAAGCCGTCAATTTAAACCACTCTGAACTCCACAGCTCTTCCAAGGAGCACTGGTATTGTCTTTTTATTCCACTGTAACCTCCACCACTCTTCCAAGGGGCATTGATATCGTCTTTTTATTCCACTGCGACCTCCACCAGTCCCCCAAGAGGCATTAAAACCTTCTTGTTAAGCTACTGTGACCTACACGTCTCTTCCACGGGGCATTGATATTGTCTTTTTATTTAACTGTAACCTTCACCACTGTTCCAAGGGGCATTGATATTGTCTTTTTATTCCACTGTAACCTCCATCACTCTTCCAAGGGCATTGGTATTGTCTTTTTATTCAACTGTAACCTCCACCACTCTTCCAAGGGCCATTGATATTGTCTTTTTATTCCACTGCGACCTCCACCACTCTTCCAAGGGGCATTCATATTGTCTTTTTAATCCACTGCGACCTCCACCACTCTTCCAAGGGGTATTAAAACCGTCTTTTTAAGCTACTGTCACCTCCATTTCCCTTCCAAGGGGCATTAAAACCGTCAATTTAAACCACTCTGAACTCCACAGCTCTTGCAAAGGGCATTGATATTGTCTTTTTATTCCAATGTAACCTCCAGCACTCTTCCAAGGAGCATTGATATTGTCTTTTTATTCCACTGCAACTTCCACCTCTCTTCCAACGGGCATTGAAACCGTCTTGTTAAGCTACTGTGACCTCCACTTCTCTTTCACGGGGCATTGATATTGTCTTTTTATTCCACTGTAACCTCCACCACTCTTCCAAGGGGCATTGATATTGTCTTTCTATTCCACTGGGAACTTCACCACTCTTCCAAGTGGCATTGATATTGTCTTTTTAATCCACTGCGACCTCCACCACTCTTCCAAGGGGCATTAAAACAGTATTGTTAAGCTACTGTGACCTCCACGTCTCTTCCAAGGTGCATTAAAACCGTCAATTTAAACCACTCTAAACTCCACAGCTCTTGCAAGAGGCATTGATATTGTCTTTTTACTCCACTGTAACCTAGAACACTCTTTCAAGGGGCATTGATATTGTCTTTTTACTCCAGTGTAACCTACAGCACTCTTTCAAGGGGCATTGATATTGTCTTTTTATTCCACTACGACTTCCACCAATCTCCCAAGGTGCATTAAAAACATCTTGTTTAGCTGCTGTAACGTCCATGTCTATTCCACGGGGCATTGATATTGTCTTGTTATTCCACTGTATCCTCCACCACTCTTCCAAGGGGTATTGATATTGTCTTTTTATGCCACCGCGACTTCCACCTCTCTTCTAAGGGACATTGATATTGTCTTTTTAATCCTCTGCGACCTCCACCACTCTTCCAAGAGGCATTAAAATAGTCTTGTTAAGCTACTGTGACCTCCATATCTCTTCCAAGGGGCATTAAAACAGTCTGGTTAAACCACTCTGAACTCCACAGCTCTTCCAAGGAGCATTGATATTGTCTTTTTATTCCACTGCAACCTCCACCATTCTTAAAAGGGGTATTGATATTGTCTTTTTAATGCACTGCGACCTCCACCACACTTCCAAGGGGCATTAAAACCATCTGGTTAAACGACGCTGAACTCCATAGCTCTTTCAAGAGGCATTGATATTGTCTTTTTATTTCACTGTAACCTCCACCACTCTTTCAAGGGTCATTGATATTGTCTTTTTATTCCACTGCGACCTCTACCACTCTTCCAAGGGGCATTAAAACTGTCTTGTTAAGCTACTGAGACCTCCATGTGTCTTCCACGGGGCATTGATATTGTCTTTTTAATCCACTGTGACTTCCACCACTTTTCCAAGGGGCATTAAAACTGTCTTGTTAATCTACTGTGACCTCCACGTCTCTTCCAAGGGGCAATAAAACCATCTGGTTAAACCACTCTGAACTCCACAGCTCTTTCAAGGGGCATTGGTATTGTCTTTTTATTCCACTCTAACCTCCCCCACTTTTCCAAGGGGCATTGACATTGTTTTTTTATTCCACTACGACCTCCAAATTTCTTCCAAGGGGCATTGATATTGTCTTTTTATTCCACTGCCACCTCCACCATTCTTCCAAGGGGCATTGATATTGTCTTTTTAATCCACTGCGACCTCCACCACTTTTCCAAGGTTCATTAAAAACGTCTTTTTAAGCTACTGTGACCTCCACATCACTTCCAATGGGCATTAAAACTGTCTGGTTAAACCACTCGGAACTCCACAGCTCTTCCAAGGGGCGTTGGTATTGTCTTTTATTCCACTGCAACTTCCACCTTTCTTCCTAGGGGCATTAAAATCGTCTTGTTAAGCTACTGTGACCTCCACGTCTCTTTCACGGGGCATTGATATTGTCTTTTTATTCCACTGTAACCTCCACCACTCTTCTCAGGGGCATTGATATTGTCTTTTTATTCCACTGAGACCTTCACCACTCTTCCAAGGGGCATTAAAACCGTCTTGTTAAGCTACTGTGACCTCCAAGTCTCTTCCAAGGGGCATTAAAACCGTCTGGTTAAACCGCTCTGAACTCCACAGCTCTTCCAAGGGGCATTGACAATGTCTTTTTATTCCATTGTAACCTTCTGCACTCTTCCAAGTGCATTGATCTTGTCTTTTTATTCCTCTGCGACGTCCACGACTCTTCCAAGGGGCATTAAAACCGTCTTGTTAAGCTACTGTGACCTCCTAGTTTCTTACACAGGGCATTGATATTGTCTTTTTATTCCACTGTAACCTAAACCACTCTTCCAAGGGGCATTGATATTGTCTTTTTAATCCACTGCGACCTCCATCACTCTTCCAAGAAGCATTGAAACCATCTTGTTAAGCTACTGTGACCTCCACGTCTATTCCACGGTGCATTAAAACTTTCTGGTTAAACCACTGTGAACTCCACAGCTGTTCCAAGGGGCATTGATATTGTCTTTTTATTCTACTCTAACCTCCGCCACTCTTCCAAGGGGCATTGATATTTATTTTTTATTTTTCTGCGACCTCCACCACTCTTCCAAGGGGCATTAATATTGTCTTTTTATTCCACTATGACCTCCACCACTCTTCCAAGGGGCATTAAAACCGTCTTGTTAAGTTACTGTGACCTCCACGTCTCTTCCACGGGCATTGAAATTGTCTTTTTATTCCACTGTAACCTCCACCACTCGTCCAAGGGGCATTGATATTGTCTTTTTATTCCACTGAGACCTCCACCACTCTTCCAAGAGGTCATTGATAATGTCTTTTTATTCCACTGCGACCTCCACCACTCTTCCAAGGCTAATTGATATTGACTTTTTATTCCACTGCGACCTCCACCACTCTTCCAAGGGGCATTAAAACCGTCTTGTTAAGCTATTGTGACCTCCACATCTCTTCCACGGGGCATTGATATTGTCTTTTTATTTAACTGTAATCTCCACCACTGTTCCAAGGAGCATTGATATTGTCTTTTTATTCCACTGTAACCTCCATCACTCTTCCAAGGGGCATTGATATTGTCTTTTTATTCAACTGTAACCTCCACCACTCTTCCAAGGGGCATTGATATTGTCTTTTTATTCCTCTGCGACCTCCACCACTCTTCCAAGGGGCATTCATATTGTCTTTTTAATCCACTCCGACCTCCACCACTCTTCCAAGGGGCATTAAAACCGTCATGTTAAGCTATTGTCACCTCCACGTCCCTTCCAAGGGGCATTAAAACCGTCTTGTTAAGCTTCTGTGACCTCCACGTCTCTTTCACGGGGCAGTGATATTGTCTTTTTATTCCACTGTAACCTCCACCACTCTTCCAAGGGGCATTGATATAGTCTTTTTATTCCACTAGGACCTTCACCACTCTTCCAAGTTGCATTGATATTGTCTTTTTATTCCACTATGACCTCCACCACTCTTCCAAGGGGCATTAAAACCGTCTTGTTAAGTTACTGTGACCTCCACGTCTCTTCCACGGGCATTGAAATTGTCTTTTTATTCCACTGTAACCTCCACCACTCGTCCAAGGGGCATTGATATTGTCTTTTTATTCCACTGAGACCTCCACCACTCTTCCAAGAGGTCATTGATAATGTCTTTTTATTCCACTGCGACCTCCACCACTCTTCCAAGGCTAATTGATATTGACTTTTTATTCCACTGCGACCTCCACCACTCTTCCAAGGGGCATTAAAACCGTCTTGTTAAGCTATTGTGACCTCCACATCTCTTCCACGGGGCATTGATATTGTCTTTTTATTTAACTGTAATCTCCACCACTGTTCCAAGGAGCATTGATATTGTCTTTTTATTCCACTGTAACCTCCATCACTCTTCCAAGGGGCATTGATATTGTCTTTTTATTCAACTGTAACCTCCACCACTCTTCCAAGGGGCATTGATATTGTCTTTTTATTCCTCTGCGACCTCCACCACTCTTCCAAGGGGCATTCATATTGTCTTTTTAATCCACTCCGACCTCCACCACTCTTCCAAGGGGCATTAAAACCGTCATGTTAAGCTATTGTCACCTCCACGTCCCTTCCAAGGGGCATTAAAACCGTCTTGTTAAGCTTCTGTGACCTCCACGTCTCTTTCACGGGGCAGTGATATTGTCTTTTTATTCCACTGTAACCTCCTACACTCTTCCAAGGGGCATTGATATAGTCTTTTTATTCCACTAGGACCTTCACCACTCTTCCAAGTTGCATTGATATTGTCTTTTTAATCCACTGCGACCTCCACCACTCTTCCAAGGGGCATTAAAACTGTATTGTTAAGCTACTGTGACCTCCACGTCTCTTCCAAGATGCATTAAAACCGTCAATTTAAATCACTCTGAACTCCACAGCTCTTGCAAGAGGCATTAATATTGTCTTTTTACTCCACTGTAACCTACAGCACTCTTTCAAGGGGCATTGATATTATCTTTTTATTCCACTACGACTTCCATCACTCTCCCAAGGTGCCTTAAAAACATCTTGTTTAGCTACTGTAACGTCCATGTCAATTCCACGGGGCATTGATATTGTCTTTTTATTCCACTGTATCCTCCACCACTCTTCCAAGGGGCATTGATATTGTCTTTTATTCCACTGCGACCTCCACCAGTCCTCCAAGAGACATTAAAACTGTCTTGTTAAGCTTCTGTGACCTCCACGTCTCTTCCACGGGCATTGAAATTGTCTTTTTATTCCACTGTAACCTCCACCACTCGTTCAAGGGGCATTGATATTGTCTGTTTATTCCACTGTGACCTCCACCACTATTACAAGGGGCATTGATAATGTCTTTTTATTCCACTGCGACCTCCACCACTCTTCCAAGGCTAATTGATATTGTCTTTTTAATCCACTGTGACCTCCACCAGTCTTCCAAGGGGCATTAAAACGGTCTTGTTAAGCTATTGTGACCTCCACATCTCTTTCACGGGGCATTGATATTGTCTTTTTATTTAACTGTAACCTCCACCACTGTTCCAAGGTGCATTGATATTGTCTTTTTATTCCACTGTAACCTCCATCACTCTTCCAAGGGGCATTGATATTGTCTTTTTATTCAACTGTAACCTCCACCACTCTTCCAAGGGGCATTGATATTGTCTTTTTATTCCACTGCGACCTCCACCACATTTCCAAGGGGCATTCATATTTTCTTTTTAATCCACTCCGACCTCCACCATTCTTCCTAGGGGCATTAAAACCGTCATGTTAAGCTACTGTCACCTCCACGTCCCTTCCAAGGGGCATTAAAACCGTCAATTTAAACCTCTCTGAAGTCCACAGCTCTTGCAAGGGGCATTGATATTTTTTTTTTATTCTAATGTAACCTCCAGCACTCTTCCAAGGGCCATTGATATGGTCTTTTCATTCCACTGCCACCTCCACCTCTCTTCCAAGGGGCATTAAAACCGTCTTGTTAAGCTTCTGTGACCTCCATGTCTCTTTCACGGGGCAGTGATATTGTCTTTTTATTCCACTGTAACCTCCACCACTCTTACAAGGGGCATTGATATTGTCTTTTTATTCCACTAGGACCTTCACCACTCTTCCAAGTGGCATTGGTATTGTCTTTTTAATCCACTGCGACCTCCACCACTCTTCCAAGGGACATTAAAACCGTATTGTTAAGCTACTGTGACCTCCACGTCTCTTCCAAGATGCATTAAAACCGTCAATTTAATCCACTCTGAACTCCACAGCTCTTGCAACAGGCATTAATATTGTCTTTTTACTCCATTGTAACCTACAGCACTCTTTCAAGGGGCATTGATATTGTCTTTTTATTCCACTACGACTTCCATCACTCTCCCAAGGTGCATTAAAAACATCTTGTTTAGCTACTGTAACGTCCCTGTCTATTCCACGGGGCAGTGATTTTGTCTTTTTATTCCACTGTATCCTCCACCACTCTTCCAAGGGGTATTGATATTGTCTTTTTATTCCACTGTAACCTCCACCACTCTTCCAAGGGGCATTGATATTGTCGTTTTATTTCACTGTAACTTCCACCACTCTTTCAAGAGGCATTGATATTGTTTTTTTATTCCACTCTATCCTCCACCACTCTTCCAAGGGGTATTGATATTGTCTTTTTATTCCACTGCGACTTCCACCTCTCTTCTAAGGGGCATTGATATTGTCTTTTTAATCCACTGCGACCTCCACCACTCTTCCAAGAGGCATTAAAACGGTCTTGTTAAGCTACTGTGACCTCCACATCTCTTCCAAGGGGCATTAAAACCGTCTGGTTAAACCATTCTGTACTCCACAGCTCTTCCAAGGGGCATTAATATTGTCTTTTTATTCCACTGTAACCTCCACCATTCTTCCAAAGGGTAGTGATATTGTCTTTTTAATGCACTGCGACCTCCACCACTCTTCCAAGGGGCATTAAAACCTTCTGGTTAAACCACTCTGTACTCCATAGCTCTTTCAAGATGCATTGATATTGTCTTTTTATTTCACGGTAACCTCCAACACTCTTTCAAGGGGCATTAATATTGTCTTTTTATTCCACTGCGACCTCCACCACTCTTCCAAGGGGCATTAAAACTGTCTTGTTAAGCTACTGTGATCCCCACGTGTCTTCCACGGGGCATAGATATTGTCTTTTTAATCCACTGTGACCTCCACCAATTTCCATGGGGCATTAAAACTTTCTTGTTAATCTACTGTGACCTCTATGTCTCTTCAAAGGGGCAATAATACCATCTGGTTAAACCACTCTGAACTCCACAGCTCTTCCAAGGCGCATTGGTATTGTCTTTTTATTCCACTCTAACCTCCACCACTCTTCCAAGGGGCATTGACATTTTCTTTTTATTCCACTGCGACGTCCATCATTCTTCCAAGGGGCATTGATATTGTCTTTTAATTCCACTGTCACCTCCACCACTCTTCCAAGGGGCATTGATATTGTCTTTTTAATCCACTGCGACCTCCACCACTTTTCCAAGGGGCATTTAAAACATCTTTTTAAGCTGCTGTGACCTCCATGTCACTTCCAATGGGCATTAAAACAGTCTGGTTAAACCACTTTGAACTACACAGCTCTTCCAAAGGGCATCATTATTGTCTTTTTATTCCACTCTAACCTCCACCACTCTTCCAAGGGGCATTAAAACTGTCTTGTTAAGCTGCTGTTACCTCCATGTCTATTCCAGGGGGCATTGATATTGTCTTTTTATTCCAATGTAACCTCCACCACTCTTCTAAGGGGCAGTGATATTGTCTTTTTAAACCACTGCGACCTCCAAGGGCCATTAAAACCAAGTTGTTAAGCTACTTTGACCTCCACATCTATTCCACGGGGCATTAAAACCATCAATTTAAACCACACTGAACTACACAGCTCTTGCAAGGGGCATTGATATGGTCTTTTTATTCCTCTGTAACCTCCACCACTCTTCCAAGGGGCATTGATATTGTCTTTTTAATCCACTGAGACCTTCATCACTCTTCCAAGGGGCATTAAAACTGTCTTGTTAAGCTACTGTGACCTCCAACTCTCTTCCAAGGGGCATTAAAACCGTCTGGTTAATCCGCTCTGAGCTCCACAGCTCTTCCAAAGGGCATTGACAATGTCTTTTTATTCCATTGTAACCTTCTGCACTCTTCCAAGTGCATTGATATTTTCTTTTTATTTCTCTGCGACGTCCACGACTCTTCCAAGGGGCATTAAAACCGTCTTGTTAAGCTACTGTGACCTCCAAGTTTCTTACACAGGGCATTGATATTGTCTTTTTATTCCACTGTAACCTCAACCACTCTTCCAAGGGGCATTTATATTTTCTTTTTAATCCACTGCGACCTCCATCACTCTTCCAAGAAGCATTGAAACCGTCTTGTTAAGCTACTGTGACCTCCACGTCTATCCCACGGTGCATTAAAACTTTCTGATTAAACCACTGTGAACTCCACAGCTCTTCCAAGGGGCATTGATATTGTCTTTTAATTCCTCTCTAACCTCCACCACTTTTCCAAGGGGCATTGAAATTTTTTTTTATTTTACTGCGACCTCCACCACTCTTCCAAGGGGTATTAATATTGTCTTTTTATTCCACTGTGACCTCCACCACTCTTACAAGGGGCATTGACATTGTTTTTTTATTCCACTGCGACCTCCACCACTCTTCCAAGGGGCATTAAAACCGTCTTGTTAAGTTACTGTGACCTCCACGTCTCTTCCAAGGAGCGTTAAAACCGTCTGGTTATACAACTCTGAACTCCACAGCTCTTCCAAGGGGCATTATTATTGTCTTTTTATTCCACTGTAACCTCCACCACTCTTCCAAGGGGCATTGATATTGTCTTTTATTCCAGTGCGACCTCCACCAGTCCTCCAAGAGACATTAAAACCGCCTTGTTAAGCTTCTGTGACCTCCACGTCTCTTCCACGGGCATTGAAATTGTCTTTTTATTCCACTTTAACCTCCATCACTCTTCCAAGGGGCATTGATATTGTCTTTTTATTCAACTGTAACCTCCACCACTCTTCCAAGGGGCATTGATATTGTCTTTTTATTCCACTACGACCTCCACCACATTTCCAAGGGGCATTCATATTTTCTTTTTAATCCACTCCGACCTCCACCACTCTTCCTAGGGGCATTAAAACCGTCATGTTAAGCTACTGTCACCTCCACGTCCCTTCCAAGGGGCATTAAAACCGTCAATTTAAACCTCTCTGAACTCCACAGCTCTTGCAAGGGGCATTGATATATTTTTTTTATTCCAATGTAACCTCCAGCACTCTTCCAAGGGCCATTGATATTGTCTTTTTATTCCACTGCCACTTCCACCTCTTTTCCAAGAGGCATTAAAACCGTCTTGTTAAGCAACTGTGACCTCCACGTTTCTTTCACGGGGCATTGATATTGTCTTTTTATTCCACTGTAACCTTCACCACTCTTCCAAGGGGCATTGGTATTGTCTTTTTATTCCACTTGGACCTTCACCACTCTTCCAAGTGGCATTGATATTGTCTTTTTAATCCACTGCGACCTCCACCACTCTTCCAAGGGGCATTAAAACCGTATTGTTAAGCTACTGTGACCTCCATGTCTCTTCCAAGATGCATTAAAACAGTCAATTTAAACCACTCTGAACTCCACAGCTCTTGCAAGAGGCATTAATATTGTCTTTTTACTCCACTGTAACCTACAGCACTCTTTCAAGGGGCATTGATATTGTCTTTTTATTCCACTATGACTTCCATCACTCTCCCAAGGTGCATTAAAAACATCTTGTTTAGCTACTGTAACGTCCATGTCTATTCCATGGGGCATTGATATTGTCTTTTTATTCCAATGTATCCTCCACCATTCTTCCAAGGGGCATTAAAACAGTCTTGTTAATCTACTGTGACCTCCACGTCTCTTCCAGGGGGCATTAAAACCGTCAATTTAAAGCACTCTTAACTCCACAGCTCTTGCAAGTGGCATTGATATTGTTTTTTATTCCACTGTAATCTCCAGCACTCTTCCAAGGGGCATTGATATTGTCTTTTTATTCCACTGCGACTTTCACCTCTCTTCCAAGAGATATTAAAACCGTCTTGTTATGCTACTGTGACATCCACGTCTCTTTCACGGGGCATTGATATTGTCTTTTTATTCCACTGTAAACTCCACCACTCTTCCAAGTGGCATTGATATTGTCTTTTTAATCCACTGCGACCTCCACCGCTTTTCCAAGGGGCATTAAAAACGTCTTTTTAAGCTACTGTGACCTCCACGTCACTTCCAATGGGCAATAAAACCGTCTGGTTTAACTGCTCTGAACACCACTGCTCTTCCAAGTTGCATTGATATTGTCTTTTTAATCCACTGTTACCTCCACCACTCTTCCAAGGGGAATTGATATTGTTTTTTTATTCCACTGCGACCTCCACTACTCTTCCAAGTGGCATTGATATTGTCTTTTTATTCCACTGCGACCTCCACCACTCTTCTAAGGGGCATTTATATTGTGTTTTTAATCAACTGTGACCTCCACCACTCTTACAAGGGCCATTAAAACCATGTTGTTAAGCTACTTTGACCTCCACGTCAATACCACGGGGTATTGAAACCATCAATTTAAACCACTCTGAACTCCACAGCTCTTGCAAGGGGCATTGATATTGTCTTTTTATTCCACTGCAACTTCCACCTTTCTTCCTAGGGGCATTAAAACCGTCTTGTTAAGCTACTGTGACCTCCACGTCTCTTTCACGGGGCATTGATATTGTCTTTTTATTCCACTGTAACCTCCACCACTCTTCCCAGGGGCATTGATATTGTCTTTTTATTCCACTGAGACCTTCACCACTCTACCAAGGGGCATTAAAACCGTCTTGTTAAGCTACTGTGACCTCCAAGTCTCTTCCAAGGGGCATTAAAACCGTCTGGTTAAACCGCTCTGAACTCCACAGCTCTTCCAAGGGGCATTGACAATGTCTTTTTATTCCATTGTAACCTTCTGCACTCTTCCAAGTGCATTGATATTGTCCTTTTATTCCTCTGCGACGTCCACGACTCTTCCAAGGGGCATTAAAACCGTCTTGTTAAGCAACTGTGACCTCCACGTCTCTTTCACGGGGCATTGATATTGTCTTTTTATTCCACTGTAACCTCCACCACTCTTCCAAGGGGAATTGATATTGTCTTTTATTCCAGTGCGACCTCCACCAGTCCTCCAAGAGACATTAAAACCGCCTTGTTAAGCTTCTGTGACCTCCACGTCTCTTCCACGGGCATTGAAATTGTCTTTTTATTCCACTGTAACCTCCACCACTCATCCAAGGGGCATTGATATTGTATTTTTATTCCACTGCGACCTCCACCACTCTTCCAAGGTGCACTGATAATGTCTTTTTATTCCACTGCGACCTCCACCACTCTTCCAAGGCTAATTGATATTGTCTTTTTAATACACTGCGACCTCCACCACTCTTCCAAGGGGCATTAAAACCGTCTTGTTAAGCTATTGTGACCTCCACATCTATTCCACGGGGCATTGATTTTGTCTTTTTATTTAACTGTAACCTCCACCACTGTTCCAAGGAGCATTGATATTGTCTTTTTATTGAACTGTAACCTCCACCACTCTTCCAAGGGGCATTGATATTGTCTTTTTATTCCACTGCGACCTCCACCACTCTTCCAAGGGGCATTCCTATTGTCTTTTTAATCCACTACGACCTCCACCTCTCTTCCAAGGGGCATTAAAACCATCTTGTTAAGCTACTGTCACCTCCACGTCCCTTCCAAGGGGCATTAAAACCGTCAATTTAAACCTCTCTGAACTCCACAGCTCTTGCAAGGGGCATTGATATTTTTTTTTATTCCAATGTAACCTCCAGCACTCTTCCAAGGGCCATTGATATTGTCTTTTTATTCCACTGCCACTTCCACCTCTGTTCCAAGCTGCATTAAAACCGTCTTGTTAAGCAACTGTGACCTCCACATCTCTTTCACGGGGCATTGATATTGTCTTTTTATTCCACTGTAACCTCCACCACTCTTCCAAGGGGCATTGGTATTGTCTTTTTATTCCACTTGGACCTTCACCACTCTTCCAAGTGGCATTGATATTGTCTTTTTAATCCACTGCGACCTCCACCACTCTTCCAAGGGGCATTAAAACATATTGTTAAGCTACTGTGACCTCCATGTCTCTTCCAAGATGCATTAAAACAGTCAATTTAAACCACTCTGAACTCCACAGCTCTTGCAAGAGGCATTAATATTGTCTTTTTACTCCACTGTAACCTACAGCACTCTTTCAAGGGGCATTGATATTGTCTTTTTATTCCACTACGACTTCCATCACTCTCCCAAGGTGCATTAAAAACATCTTGTTTAGCTACTGTAACGTCCATGTCTATTCCATGGGGCATTGATATTGTCTTTTTATTCCAATGTATCCTCCACCATTCTTCCAAGGGGCATTAAAACAGTCTTGTTAATCTACTGTGACCTCCACGTCTCTTCCAGGGGGCATTAAAACCGTCAATTTAAAGCACTCTCAACTCCACAGCTCTTGCAAGTGGCATTGATATTGTTTTTTATTCCACTGTAACCTCCAGCACTCTTCCAAGTGCATTAATATTGTCTTTTTATTCCACTGCGACTTTCACGTCTCTTCCAAAGGATATTAAAACCGTCTTGTTATGCTACTGTGACATCCACGTCTCTTTCACGGGGCATTGATATTGTCTTTTTATTCCACTGTAAACTCCACCACTCTTCCAAGTGGAATTGATATTGTCTTTTTAATCCATTGCGACCTCCACCACTTTTCCAAGGGGCATTAAAAACATCTTTTTAAGCTACTGTGACCTCCACGTCACTTCCAATGGGCATTAAAACCGTCTGGTTTAACTGCTCTGAACTCCACTGCTCTTCCAAGTTGCATTGATATTGTCTTTTTAATCCACTGTTACCTTCACCACTCTTCCAAGGGGAATTGATATTGTTTTTTTATTCCACTGCGACCTCCACTACTCTTCCAAGTGGCATTGATATTGTCTTTTTATTCCACTGCGACCTCCACCACTCTTCCAAGGGCCATTAAAACCATGTTGTTAAGCTACTTTGACCTCCACGTCAATACCACGGGGTATTGAAACCATCATTTTAAACCACTCTGAACTCCACAGCTCTTGCAAGGGGCATTGATATTGTCTTTTTATTCCACTGCAACTTCCACCTTTCTTCCGAGGGGCATTAAAACCGTCTTGTTAAGCTACTGTGACTTCCACGTCTCTTTCACGGGGCATTGATATTGTCTTTTTATTCCACTGTAACCTCCACCACTCTTCCCAGGGGCATTGATATTGTCTTTTTATTCCACTGAGACCTTCACCACTCTTCCAAGGGGCATTAAAACGGTCTTGTTAAGCTACTGTGACCTCCAAGTCTCTTCCAAGGGGCATTAAAACCGTCTGGTTAAACCGCGCTGAACTCCACAGCTCTTCCAAGGGGCATTGACAATGTCTTTTTATTCCATTGTAACCTTCTGCACTCTTCCAAGTGCATTGATATTGTCTTTTTATTCCTCTGCGACGTCCACGACTCTTCCAAGGGGCATTAAAACCGTCTTGTTAAGCTACTGTGACCTCCTAGTTTCTTACACAGGGCATTGATATTGTCTTTTTATTCCACTGTAACCTAAACCACTCTTCCAAGGGGCATTGATATTGTCTTTTTAATCCACTGCGACCTCCATCACTCTTCCAAGAAGCATTGAAACCATCTTGTTAAGCTACTGTGACCTCCACGTCTATTCCACGGTGCATTAAAACTTTCTGGTTAAACCACTGTGAACTCCACAGCTGTTCCAAGAGGCATTGATATTGTCTTTTTATTCCACTCTAACCTCCACCACCCTTCCAAGGGGCATTGATATTTTTTTTTTATTTTTCTGCGACCTCCACTACTCTTCCAAGGGGCATTAATATTGTCTTTTTATTCCACTATGACCTCCACCACTCGTCCAAGGGGCATTGATATTGTCTTTTTATTCCACTCAGACCTCCACCACTCTTCCAAGAGGTCATTGATAATGTCTTTTTATTCCACTGCAACCTCCACCACTCTTCCAAGGCTAATTGATATTGTCTTTTTATTCCACTGCGACCTCCACCACTCTTCCAAGGGGCATTAAAACCGTCTTGTTAAGCTATTGTGACCTCCACATCTCTTCCACGGGGCATTGATATTGTCTTTTTATTTAACTGTAACCTCCACCACTGTTCCAAGGAGCATTGATATTGTCTTTTTATTCCACTGTAACCTCCATCACTCTTCCAAGGGGCATTCATATTTTCTTTTTATTCAACTGTAACCTCCACCACTCTTCCAAGGGGCATTGAAACCGTCATGTTAAGCTACTGTCACCTCCACGTCCCTTCCAAGGGGCATTAAAACCGTCAATTTAAACCTCTCTGAACTCCACAGCTCTTGCAAGGGGCATTGATATATTTTTTTTATTCCAATGTAACCTCCAGCACTCTTCCAAGGGCCATTGATATTGTCTTTTTATTCCACTGCCACTTCCACCTCTTTTCCAAGAGGCATTAAAACCGTCTTGTTAAGCAACTGTGACCTCCACGTTTCTTTCACGGGGCATTGATATTGTCTTTTTATTCCACTGTAACCTTCAGGACTCTTCCAAGGGGCATTGGTATTGTCTTTTTATTCCACTTGGACCTTCACCACTCTTCCAAGTGGCATTGATATTGTCTTTTTAATCCACTGCGACCTCCACCACTCTTCCAAGGGGCATTAAAACCGTATTGTTAAGCTACTGTGACCTCCATGTCTCTTCCAAGATGCATTAAAACAGTCAATTTAAACCACTCTGAACTCCACAGCTCTTGCAAGAGGCATTAATATTGTCTTTTTACTCCACTGTAACCTACAGCACTCTTTCAAGGGGCATTGATATTGTCTTTTTATTCCACTATGACTTCCATCACTCTCCCAAGGTGCATTAAAAACATCTTGTTTAGCTACTGTAACGTCCATGTCTATTCCATGGGGCATTGATATTGTCTTTTTATTCCAATGTATCCTCCACCATTCTTCCAAGGGGCATTAAAACAGTCTTGTTAATCTACTGTGACCTCCACGTCTCTTCCAGGGGGCATTAAAACCGTCAATTTAAAGCACTCTTAACTCCACAGCTCTTGCAAGTGGCATTGATATTGTTTTTTATTCCACTGTAACCTCCAGCACTTTTCCAAGGGGCATTGATATTGTCTTTTTATTCCACTGCGACTTTCACCTCTCTTCCAAGAGATATTAAAACCGTCTTGTTATGCTACTGTGACATCCACGTCTCTTTCACGGGGCATTGATATTGTCTTTTTATTCCACTGTAAACTCCACCACTCTTCCAAGTGGCATTGATATTGTCTTTTTAATCCACTGCAACCTCCACCGCTTTTCCAAGGGGCATTAAAAACGTCTTTTTAAGCTACTGTGACCTCCACGTCACTTCCAATGGGCAATAAAACCGTCTGGTTTAACTGCTCTGAACACCACTGCTCTTCCAAGTTGCATTGATATTGTCTTTTTAATCCACTGTTACCTCCACCACTCTTCCAAGGGGAATTGATATTGTTTTTTTATTCCACTGCGACCTCCACTACTCTTCCAAGTGGCATTGATATTGTCTTTTTATTCCACTGCGACCTCCACCACTCTTCTAAGGGGCATTTATATTGTGTTTTTAATCAACTGTGACCTCCACCACTCTTACAAGGGCCATTAAAACCATGTTGTTAAGCTACTTTGACCTCCACGTCAATACCACGGGGTATTGAAACCATCAATTTAAACCACTCTGAACTCCACAGCTCTTGCAAGGGGCATTGATATTGTCTTTTTATTCCACTGCAACTTCCACCTTTCTTCCTAGGGGCATTAAAACCGTCTTGTTAAGCTACTGTGACCTCCACGTCTCTTTCACGGGGCATTGATATTGTCTTTTTATTCCACTGTAACGTCCACCACTCTTCCCAGGGGCATTGATATTGTCTTTTTATTCCACTGAGACCTTCACCACTCTACCAAGGGGCATTAAAACCGTCTTGTTAAGCTACTGTGACCTCCAAGTCTCTTCCAAGGGGCATTAAAACCGTCTGGTTAAACCGCTCTGAACTCCACAGCTCTTCCAAGGGGCATTGACAATGTCTTTTTATTCCATTGTAACCTTCTGCACTCTTCCAAGTGCATTGATATTGTCCTTTTATTCCTCTGCGACGTCCACGACTCTTCCAAGGGGCATTAAAACCGTCTTGTTAAGCAACTGTGACCTCCACGTCTCTTTCACAGGGCATTGATATTGTCTTTTTATTCCACTGTAACCTCCACCACTCTTCCAAGGGGCATTGATATTGTCTTTTATTCCAGTGCGACCTCCACCAGTCCTCCAAGAGACATTAAAACCGCCTTGTTAAGCTTCTGTGACCTCCACGTCTCTTCCACGGGCATTGAAATTGTCTTTTTATTCCACTGTAACCTCCACCACTCATCCAAGGGGCATTGATATTGTATTTTTATTCCACTGCGACCTCCACCACTCTTCCAAGGTGCACTGATAATGTCTTTTTATTCCACTGCGACCTCCACCACTCTTCCAAGGCTAATTGATATTGTCTTTTTAATACACTGCGACCTCCACCACTCTTCCAAGGGGCATTAAAACCGTCTTGTTAAGCTATTGTGACCTCCACATCTATTCCACGGGGCATTGATATTGTCTTTTTATTTAACTGTAACCTCCACCACTGTTCCAAGGAGCATTGATATTGTCTTTTTATTGAACTGTAACCTCCACCACTCTTCCAAGGGGCATTGATATTGTCTTTTTATTCCACTGCGACCTCCACCACTCTTCCAAGGGGCATTCCTATTGTCTTTTTAATCCACTACGACCTCCACCTCTCTTCCAAGGGGCATTAAAACCATCTTGTTAAGCTACTGTCACCTCCACGTCCCTTCCAAGGGGCATTAAAACCGTCAATTTAAACCTCTCTGAACTCCACAGCTCTTGCAAGGGGCATTGATATTTTTTTTTATTCCAATGTAACCTCCAGCACTCTTCCAAGGGCCATTGATATTGTCTTTTTATTCCACTGCCACTTCCACCTCTGTTCCAAGGGGCATTAAAACCGTCTTGTTAAGCAACTGTGACCTCCACATCTCTTTCACGGGGCATTGATATTGTCTTTTTATTCCACTGTAACCTCCACCACTCTTCCAAGGGGCATTGGTATTGTCTTTTTATTCCACTTGGACCTTCACCACTCTTCCAAGTGGCATTGATATTGTCTTTTTAATCCACTGCGACCTCCACCACTCTTCCAAGGGGCATTAAAACATATTGTTAAGCTACTGTGACCTCCATGTCTCTTCCAAGATGCATTAAAACAGTCAATTTAAACCACTCTGAACTCCACAGCTCTTGCAAGAGGCATTAATATTGTCTTTTTACTCCACTGTAACCTACAGCACTCTTTCAAGGGGCATTGATATTGTCTTTTTATTCCACTACGACTTCCATCACTCTCCCAAGGTGCATTAAAAACATCTTGTTTAGCTACTGTAACGTCCATGTCTATTCCATGGGGCATTGATATTGTCTTTTTATTCCAATGTATCCTCCACCATTCTTCCAAGGGGCATTAAAACAGTCTTGTTAATCTACTGTGACCTCCACGTCTCTTCCAGGGGGCATTAAAACCGTCAATTTAAAGCACTCTCAACTCCACAGCTCTTGCAAGTGGCATTGATATTGTTTTTTATTCCACTGTAACCTCCAGCACTCTTCCAAGTGCATTAATATTGTCTTTTTATTCCACTGCGACTTTCACGTCTCTTCCAAAGGATATTAAAACCGTCTTGTTATGCTACTGTGACATCCACGTCTCTTTCACGGGGCATTGATATTGTCTTTTTATTCCACTGTAAACTCCACCACTCTTCCAAGTGGAATTGATATTGTCTTTTTAATCCATTGCGACCTCCACCACTTTTCCAAGGGGCATTAAAAACATCTTTTTAAGCTACTGTGACCTCCACGTCACTTCCAATGGGCATTAAAACCGTCTGGTTTAACTGCTCTGAACTCCACTGCTCTTCCAAGTTGCATTGATATTGTCTTTTTAATCCACTGTTACCTTCACCACTCTTCCAAGGGGAATTGATATTGTTTTTTTATTCCACTGCGACCTCCACTACTCTTCCAAGTGGCATTGATATTGTCTTTTTATTCCACTGCGACCTCCAACACTCTTCCAAGGGCCATTAAAACCATGTTGTTAAGCTACTTTGACCTCCACGTCAATACCACGGGGTATTGAAACCATCATTTTAAACCACTCTGAACTCCACAGCTCTTGCAAGGGGCATTGATATTGTCTTTTTATTCCACTGCAACTTCCACCTTTCTTCCGAGGGGCATTAAAACCGTCTTGTTAAGCTACTGTGACTTCCACGTCTCTTTCACGGGGCATTGATATTGTCTTTTTATTCCACTGTAACCTCCACCACTCTTCCCAGGGGCATTGATATTGTCTTTTTATTCCACTGAGACCTTCACCACTCTTCCAAGGGGCATTAAAACGGTCTTGTTAAGCTACTGTGACCTCCAAGTCTCTTCCAAGGGGCATTAAAACCGTCTGGTTAAACCGCGCTGAACTCCACAGCTCTTCCAAGGGGCATTGACAATGTCTTTTTATTCCATTGTAACCTTCTGCACTCTTCCAAGTGCATTGATATTGTCTTTTTATTCCTCTGCGACGTCCACGACTCTTCCAAGGGGCATTAAAACCGTCTTGTTAAGCTACTGTGACCTCCTAGTTTCTTACACAGGGCATTGATATTGTCTTTTTATTCCACTGTAACCTAAACCACTCTTCCAAGGGGCATTGATATTGTCTTTTTAATCCACTGCGACCTCCATCACTCTTCCAAGAAGCATTGAAACCATCTTGTTAAGCTACTGTGACCTCCACGTCTATTCCACGGTGCATTAAAACTTTCTGGTTAAACCACTGTGAACTCCACAGCTGTTCCAAGAGGCATTGATATTGTCTTTTTATTCCACTCTAACCTCCACCACCCTTCCAAGGGGCATTGATATTTTTTTTTTATTTTTCTGCGACCTCCACTACTCTTCCAAGGGGCATTAATATTGTCTTTTTATTCCACTATGACCTCCACCACTCTTCCAAGGGGCATTGACATTGTCTTTTTATTCCACTGCGACCTCCACCACTCTTCCAAGGGGCATTAAAACCGTCTTGTTAAGTTACTGTGACCTCCACGTCTCTTCCACGGGCATTGAAATTGTCTTTTTATTCCACTGTAACCTCCACCACTCGTCCAAGGGGCATTGATATTGTCTTTTTATTCCACTCAGACCTCCACCACTCTTCCAAGAGGTCATTGATAATGTCTTTTTATTCCACTGCAACCTCCACCACTCTTCCAAGGCTAATTGATATTGTCTTTTTATTCCACTGCGACCTCCACCACTCTTCCAAGGGGCATTAAAACCGTCTTGTTAAGCTATTGTGACCTCCACATCTCTTCCACGGGGCATTGATATTGTCTTTTTATTTAACTGTAACCTCCACCACTGTTCCAAGGAGCATTGATATTGTCTTTTTATTCCACTGTAACCTCCATCACTCTTCCAAGGGGCATTGATATGGTCTTTTTATTCAACTGTAACCTCCACCACTCTTCCAAGGGGCATTGATATTGTCTTTTTATTCCTCTGCGACCTCCACCACTCTTCCAAGGGGCATTCATATTGTCTTTTTAATCCACTCCAACCTCCACCACTCTTCCAAGGGGCATTAAAACCGTCATGTTAAGCTACTGTCACCTCCACGTCCCTTCCAAGGGGCATTAAAACCGTCAATTTAAACCTCTCTGAACTCCACAGCTCTTGCAAGGGGCATTGATATTTTTTTTTTATTCCAATGTAACCTCCAGCACTCTTCCAAGGGCCATTGATATTGTCTTTTTATTCCACTGCCACTTCCACCTCTCTTCCAAGGGGCATTAAAACCGTCTTGTTAAGCTTCTGTGACCTCCACGTCTCTTTCACGGGGCAGTGATATTGTCTTTTTATTCCACTGTAACCTCCACACTCTTCCAAGGGGCATTGATATAGTCTTTTTATTCCACTAGGACCTTCACCACTCTTCCAAGTGGCATTGATATTGTCTTTTTAATCCACTGCGACCTCCACCACTCTTCCAAGGGGCATTAAAACCGTATTGTTAAGCTACTGTGACCTCCACGTCTCTTCCAAGATGCATTAAAACCGTCAATTTAAACCACTCTGAACTCCACAGCTCTTGCAAGAGGCATTAATATTGTCTTTTTACTCCACTGTAACCTACAGCACTCTTTCAAGGGGCATTGATATTGTCTTTTTATTCCACTACGACTTCCATCACTCTCCCAAGGTGCCTTAAAAACATCTTGTTTAGCTACTGTAGCATCCATGTCTATTCCACTGGGCATTGATATTGTCTATTTATTCCACTGTATCCTCCACTACTCTTCCAAGGGGTATTGATATTGTCTTTTTAATCCACTGCGACCTCCACCACTCTTCCAAGAGGCATTAAAACAGTCTGGTCAAGCTACTGTGACCTCCACATCTCTTCCAAGGGGCATTAAAACCGTCTGGTTAAACCACTCCGAACTCAACAGCTCTTCCAAGGGGCATTGATATTGTCTTTTTATTCTATTGTAACCTCCACCATTCTTCCAAGGGGTATTAATATTGTCTTTTTAATGCACTGCGACCTCCGCCACTATTCTAAGGGGCATTAAAACCATCTGGTTAAACCACTCTTAACTCCATAGCTCTTTCAAGAGTCATTGATATTGTCTTTTTATTTCACTGTAACCTCCACCACTCTTTCAAGGGGCATTGATATTGTCTTTTTATTCCACTGCGACCTCCACCACTCTTCCAAGGGGCATTAAAACTGTCTTGTTAAGCTACTGTGACCTCCACTTGTCTTCCATGGGGCATTGAAATTGTATTTTTAATCCACTGTGACCTCCACCACTTTTCCAAGGGGCATTAAAACCATCTTGTTAATTTACTGTGACCTCCACGTCTCTTCCAAGGGGCAATAAAAACATCTGGTTAAACCACTCTAAACTCCACAGCTCTTCCAAGGGGCATTGGTATTGTCTTTTTATTCCACTCTAACCTCCACCACTCTTCCAAGGGGCATTGACATTGTCTTTTTATTCCACTGCGACCTCCATCATTCTTCCAAGGGGCATTGATATTGTCTTTTTATTCCACTGCCACCACGATCACTCTACCAAGGGGCATTGATATTGTCTTTTTATTCCACTGCGACCTCCACCATTCTTCCAAGGGGCATTAAAACTGTCTTGTTAAGCTCCAGTATCCTCCACATCTCTTCCACGGGGCATTGATATTGTCATTAAATTCCACTGTAACCTCCACCACTCTACCAAGGGGCATTGATATAGTATTTTTATTCCACTGCGTCCTCCATCACTCTTCCAAAGGCCATTGATATTGTCTTTTTAATCCACTGCGACCTCCACCACTCCTCCAAAGGGCATTAAAACCATCTTGTTAAACTACTGTGACCTCCACGTCTCTTCCACGGGGCATTGATATTGTATTTTTATTCCTCTGCGACCTCCACCACTCTTACTCGGGGCATTGATATTGTCTTTTTAATCCACTGCAACCTCCACCACTCTTCCATGTGGCATTAAAACAGTCTTGTTAAGCTACTGTGACCTCCACATCTCTTCCAATGGGCATTAAAACCGTATGGTTAAACCAATCTGTACTCCACAGATCTTCCAAGGGGCATTAATATTGTCTTTTTATTCCACTGTATACTCCACCACTCTTCCAAGGGGCATTGATATTGTCTTTTTATTCCACTGCGACCTCCACCACTCTTCCAAGGGGCATTAAAACAGTCTTGTTAATCTACTGTGACCTCCACGTCTCTTCCAAGGGGCATTAAAACCGTCAATTTAAACCACTCTCAACTCCACAGGTCTAGCAAGGGGCTTTGATATTGTTTTTTATTCCACTGTAACCTCCAGCACTCTTCCAAGGGGCATTGATATTTTCTTTTTATTCCACTGCGACTTTCACCTCTCTTCCAAGGGACTTTAAAACTGTCTTGGTAAGCCACTGTGACATCCACGTCTCTTTCACGGGGCATTGATATTGTCTTTTTATTCCACGGTAAACTCCACCACTCTTCCAAGTGGCATTGATATTGTCTTTTTATTCCACTGCCACCTCCACCACTCTTCCAAGGAGCATTGATATTGTCTTTTTAATCCACTGTGACCTCCACCACTTTTCCAAGGGACATTAAAAACGTCTTTTTAAGCTACTGTGACCTCCACGTCACTTCCAATGGGCATTAAAACCGCCTGGTTTAACTACTCTGAACTCCACTGCTCTTCCAAGGGGCATTGATATTGTCTTTTTAATCCACTGTTACCTCCACCACTCTTCCAAGGGCCATTGATATTGTTTTTTTATTCCACTGCGACCTCCACTACTCTTCCAAGGGGCATTGGTATTGTCTTTTTATTCCACTGTAACCTCCAACACTCTTCCAAGGGGAATTGATGTTGTCTTTTTATTCCACTGCGACCTCCACCTCTCTTCCAAGGGCCATTAAAACCATCTTGTTAAGCTACTGTGACCTCCAAGTCTCTTCCACGAGGCATTGATATTGACTTTTATTCCACTGCGACCTTCACATCTCTTCCAAGGGGAATTGATATTGTCTTTTTATTCCACTGCGACCTCCACCACTCTTCTAAGGGGCATTGATATTGTCTTTTTAATCCATTGCGACCTCCACCACTCTTCCAAGGGGCATTAAAACAGTCTTGATAAGCTACTGTGACCTCCACTTCTCTTCCAAGGGGCATTAAACCGTCTGGTTAAACCTCTCTGTACTCCACAGCTCTTCCAATATGCATTGATATTGTCTTTTTATTCGACTGTAACCTCCACCACTCTTCCAAGGGGCATTGATATTGTCTCTGTTTTCCACTGCGACCTCCACCACTCTTCTAAGTGGCTTTGATATTGTCTTTTTTATCCACTGCGACCTCCACCACTCTTCCAATGGTCATTAAAACCGTCTTGTTATGCTACTGTGACCTCCACGTCCCTTCCAAGGTGCATTCATATTGTCTTTTTATTCCATTGTGACCTCCACCACTCTTCCAAGGGGCATTAAAGCTATCTTGTTAAGCTACTGTGACCTCCAAGTCTCTTCCAAGGGGCATTAAAACCGTCTGGTTAAACCTCTCTGAGCTCCACAGCTCTTTCAAGGGGCATTGACAATGTCTATTTATTCCATTGTAACTAGTGTTGAGCCACCCCCATAGTGTTCGAGTTCGGTTCGGTTCGTCGAACACCCGTGTGTTCGCCGAACTGTTCGTCGAACTGTTCGTCAAACACCTTCGAACACCGTTAAAACCAATGGCAGGCAAACAAAAACACATAGAAACACATAGAAAACACCTTCAAAGGTGTCCAAAAGCTGACAAACTGCTCAGAAGACACAACTAACACATGGAAAAGTGACAAGTACATATAGTCATGCGAAAAGAAAAGAGGTGGAGGAGTAAAAGGAGGGGGAGACACAGATATAGGCATGTCATGCCCTTCTAAAATCCAAAAAGTGAGAAGCCGACACGGCCAGTCCGTTGCCTGTGCCACCTCTGTGTCTCCGGGTTTGTGCCAGAGCCGCGGTGGACCCTGACGGCCAGCCCCCCTATCCCAATACTGGTGTCTGTCCGCCGGTGGGTCGAGGCCCCCCACGGTGGGGGGGGGAGTAACATCTGCAGAAGAAAGACCATCTTCCAGCCAAACTAAGATGTCGACTTCTTTTCGTGGACAATGTGATACGATCCCATTCTTACGGACACGCCCATCGCTACAAATTCTAGATGAGGCACAAAAACAGCAGGTGCTTCAACGGATATCAAGTGCTCCTTCAAGTGGGCTCTCCATCACCTCAATTTCAACATCACAAATACTCCAGTCCTCAGAGGTGTCACCCCAATCGCACTTGCTTCCTCATAGCTCCCAAGTCTCCAGCTGCCCGTCTGAGTATGGGGTAACACAGATGGCTGAGTCTGCCCAGCTGTTTACTCATACTATAGCCTGGGAAAAGGAGGTCTGCTCCAGAGCTTCTGTTAATCCAGATGAGGAAATGATCTGATCCGATGCCCAGAATCTTTATAAGTTGGATCCAGGACCAGATGAAGAAGGTTCTGAGCATAATGTAGACCCTTGTTCCCAAACTGTAACTCCTGTTGGTGGAAACAATGATGAAGACGATGATGAGACTCAAATACCTGATTGGAGCGACAACTTGACTTTTCGGTCAGGGCAGGAAGAGGTTGGCTCTGAGGGCGACGGGTGTGATAACACACAGGGTGATGATGACGAGGTTGGAGATCCCATTTACTGTCAACCCACAGTCAGACAGTCGATGAGGTCAGCAGAGGAGGTGGAGGAGAATGTGACTAGCCCTGGGGATGGGGATGACTCGGTACCCGGGCATTTGCCTGGCCTTGGGGATGTCGCGGTGGTCGGCTCCCTGGCTCGTACCCTGGGGTCTCTCTTTAAAAGGGTGGATAATTGTTAATTTTATAAGAGTTCATGACGCCACCTGTGATATCTGGTGACAAGCACCAGCGCTGCAGCAGTCCACTGAGGCCGGTGATAAGGCAGCTCGATGGTATAGCTCCCAACAGGTGGAGCTAGGTCTCAGGGCAGCGTATGCAGGGGGAATGCAGGACAGGCGAGACCCAGCTGGGTCAGAGCAAGAACGGGAACGGACACGGTAGTCACTTCAGTACCTTTTACTGGTAGAAATTCAGGCACATCCCGGAGCACTGTAGGGTGAAGGGTGCATATCAGGATCCTCCCCAATGAGCGGGTGTAGGGCCTCCTGTTTCTTGCCTCTGCGTAGTAAGTTTCGGACCTGCCTGGAGCTAGGCCTAACTTTGTCTCTGTCCTGCGCTGGCTGACCTTGTGGTAGGGCCTTCTCTTGGAGTTCACGCTCCCAGTATGCGGGGCCTAAGCGTCTCCTGGCTCTGTTACATATCAGCACCTTAGCGATCCTGGGACTTGTAGTTCTCCAGGGATTCCGGTTATGCCTTACTGGGTCATAGAGATACCGGTAAGCTCGGATCCTGTGTCCGGTAAATGCTTCGGGGTGAGCTGGATAAGCTCCTCTGCCCCTTATGTACTAACTCGCCACTCGCCTTCGGCCTACTCAGGCCCTCACTAGGCTATACACACTAACGGCAGCTTGCCGCGCTTCACTGATCTTACGGCACCGGCACACCTTAAGCTCTATCTGGGCTCCCTGAATCTAGCAAGCAGGAGCCTCGTGCTCCACTGCTGAACTATTAACTGCGTTCTCTAGACTAGACTGAGCTCCACTGCAGACTGACCTCTCTTAGGCTTCTCTACTGCAGGAACTCTTCAGAGGAACTGAACTGCCTAGCTCCACCTTCCCTATTTATATCCCTAACGGGCTCCCTCTGCTGGTCTGAGGTGGAAGGTGGAGATGTGTGAATGTTTATGGGGGCCTCTTCTGGAGGATTCCATCAATGCACTCTTGTAGGATCTGTGATACCAAGCGCAGCGGGGCATCACAGATGCTATTGACGACGAGGTTAGGTTGCGCCTTCCTGAACAGAGACGGAGTACTGGAAGCACGTCAACAACTGCATCATCAACCACAACTCTGCCTCTGACCACAAGTCGTAGTGGCTCTTCAGGTCACATGGGCTCTAAGCCTTGCACAGCCTGGGCATTTATTCAGATCGATAAGGATGACCCAACTCGTGTTATCTGTAATATTTGTCAGCAAAAGCTAAGTAGAGGCCAAAAAATACATAGTTTGAGTACTTCATGCATGTACCATCACATGGATATGAAGCATAAGTTGCAGTGGGAAGCTCACTGTGCTACAATGCGGCCTAGCCGGCTGGGCCAACCATCGTCTGCCCCATCTTGTGCATCCGCAGCCTCTTCATCCTCTGTGACTGGGGGGACAGCAGTCACACATGTTTTTGGACGCAGACCTGCCACCTCTTTACCCGCAACAGCCAGTGTGATTGGCAGGTCGTCAGTTCATTGGGAAGTGGAAACACCTGCTAGTGTTGAGCGCTCTCCGACATCGAGAGCACCACCTTTGGATCAAGGCAACCTAACATGTCCGCCTGCATCTTTCTCACAGACCGGCAGTTGCCGGGGACACCCTACTCAACACCGTCTAAGCACAACAGCCAGCCCTCGGTCCCTCAGATGTGGAAAAGTAAAAGACCATTTCCTCCTAGCCATGAGAAAGCTAAGAGGTTGAATTTCACCATCTGCAAGCTGTTGGCTACAGAAATGCTGCCTTTCCACCTGGAGGACACAGAGGATTTTCAAGACCTTATGTCCGTCACAGTGCCCCAGTACCAGATGCCCAGTCGGCACTACTTCTCAAAGAAAGGTGTGCCTGCGCTCCACTAGCATGTCGCACACAACATCACCGCTTCTTTGAGAAACTCTGTGTGTGACAGGGTGCACTTCACCACAGACACTTGGACGAGAAGGCATGGACAGGGGCGTTACATGTCGCTGACTGGGCACTGGGTAACTATGGTGACAGCAGGACAAGGGGCTGCTGTCCAAGTCTTACCGTCCCCACGAGTTGTGTGTTAATCCTCTTTATCTCGAACTTCCTCCACTGCTTCTGCCTCCTCAACCTCCTCTCGGTCCTCCACCTGCACCAAAAGCCTGTCTGGTAATGCCACCTGCTTTCTAACTGCGCAGAAGGAATCCTGCACACCTCCTTACTATGCTGGCAGCAGGGCTCAATGCATCAGTGTTTACTTTGAAATGTCTGGGAAATGTGAGTCACACAGCTGAGGAGTTTTGGTCAGCTCTGGAGACCCAGTTTCATGAAAGGTTGTCTCCACTGGACCTGCAACCAGGGAAGGCCATGTGCGACAATGCTGCAAACCTGGGTGCGGCACTTCGCCGGGGCAATGTCACACACGTGCCTTGTATGGCTCACGTGTTGAACCTGGTTGTCCAGCAGTTTTTAGCCCACTATCCCGGACTAGATGGCCTTCTGCAGAGTGCACGGTCGCTGTGTGCTCACTTCCACCGTTCGCATCCCGCAGTTTAACAACTTACATCTCTACAGAAGTCGTTGGGCCTGCCAGTTCACCGGTTGAAATGCGATGTGCCGACACGGTGGAATTCAACTCTGCACATGTTGCAGCGACTGTGGCAGCACCGACAAGCCCTGGTGCAATACGTTCTGACGTATAGCCTGGGCCAACGAGATCCAGAGGTGGGGCAAATCACGCTGGAGGAGTGGTCTCAGATCAGGGACCTATGCACCCTTCTGCACAGTCTTGAAATGGCGACGAACATGTTTAGTGCTGACGATGCCATTATCAGCATGACTATTCCGGTGATTTACATGCTGGAGCACATGTTAAACAGAATTCGGAGTCAGGTGGTGGGACAAGAGGAGGTGGAGGAAGAAGAGGAGGAGTCGTATGTGGAAGGGATAAAATCTCCAAGGTCCAGACGGTTGGCAGCACCAAGGCGGCAGGCATGGGAGGGTGGGGGAGAGGGATTAACCAGGGCGCATGGTAGCAGCCAAACTGTTGAGGAAGGTGCAGGAGCCGAGGAAGAAGTGGAGGACGAACTGGCAATGGGCATGGAAGACTCATCAGATGAGGGAGACCTTGATCACATTTCTGTTGTGCGAGGTTGGAGGGAGAGGGCAGAGGAAGGAAGCATGATTCTTACCTCGCTACCAACACAACAAGGACTTGGTCCTTCTGGATGCGCAAGACAAGTCCTTCTGGATGCGCAAGTGCCTTCTTGCTGCACTACCTGCAACATGACCTCCGGATTGTCAGAATTCGAAGTAATCCCGACTACTGGGTTGCCACACTCTTAGATCCCCGGTACAAAAGTATATTTGCCGAAATAATTCCTGCCATAAAAAGGTATTGACGAATGCAGGAGTATCTGTTGCAGAATCTTACATGTGCTTTTCCACAAAACACCAGTGGTGCACGTAGTGAATCTCACAGTTCTAACTTGCCAACGGTGGGACTGTCGAGTCTTCATCACTCAAACAGTAACAGTAACACAGTATCTGCTGGTAACAGCAATTTTGTGGAATCGTTTCACCACTTTTTTAGACCATCCTTTGCAAGGCCACAGGAGACAAGAAGTCTGACACATAGTCAATGCCTAGAGAGGATGGTACAGGAGAATCTCCAAGTGAACATCGAAGCCATGACTGTGTCACTGGACCCTTGCTCATTTTGGTATTCCAATCTTGAAAAATCGCCGGAGCTCGCCACTCACGCCTTGGAGATCTTGTCATGCCATGCAGCCAGCGTTCTCTCTGAACGTGTGTTCAGCGCTGCTGGTGGTGTGCTGACAGATAAGCGCACGCGGCTGTCCACTGAGAATGTAGACAGACTCACGTTCATAAAGATGATCAAATCATGGATTCGCAAGGACATTTCTACCCCTGTGTCATCCTTGGGAGACTAAAAGCTTGGGGATTTGGTAAAATCACCTCACCAACCGTTTTAAGCAACAGTGGGGCAATTGATGCCACTTAACCCTAGAACGCATGACCATAAAAATCTACACTTTCACATACCTGTGGCCCTTTAGGCCCGTGTGCAAATAACATGGAATAACTCAAACTCAAATGACAAACAACTATATACATGAAGAATACCTAGAGTTTCAAAATTCTAACTAAAGCAATCTTGCAGAAAATAGAAAACAATTAACTGGGCGGGCCTGCAAGGCCACAGGTATGCGTTCTAGGGTTAAGTGGTGTCTGTGCCACAATTTTGGGAGTCCCCTTGCTGTGTCTTACGTGACGTTGGCATCGTCAATTCCAGGTGGGTTGGGTCGCACCCCCCCCTTTTAACTGTAAGAAACTACATACACTATGGCTTGGGGTAACACAGATGGTTGAGTCTGAAGAGCTGTTTACTCAGAGGTCTGCTCCAAATCTTCAGTGTCTGCTAGTCAGCGTAGAATTTTTAACTGCATCTAGCCTAGGCAATACTTTGGGCGTAGTAGCCCAGCTGCGAAGCAAGCTGCACCGCCTGTGTATCTAATAAGAATTTTTAAATTAATCTAGCCTAGGCAGACTGTGGGGACCCCCAACCAAACCCAGATGCTCAGCCCCCCTACCGCTCCCCTTTCATGGACAACCCAATAATGTAACTCTTACAACTGGATGGGTGAGGATCGGTCACAGCTTTATTAACTCTTTATACTCATTCCATTAGAAAGGCATTTTATTTCTAAAATAATTCAGCTTGTTGCAGCATGCCCTGGGTCCCCACTCCGGCAAGTTGGCCAACAAGTGTAACTCTCCAACATGTCCTTTCTATTTCCAGGCCACGGAGGATCCAGCGTACTCGTATGCAGGACTCTGACCCCCACCCATCACTCTTAACGCTTGTTCCACTCCGCCCTGGAGTCCTGACAGGAATATGTCCAGTCCAATATCTATTAAGTGAACACCGTCGGGCCGTATGAGGCCTGCTTTATCTCCTTCCAGTTGTCGGTGTCGTATCACTACACCGCCTCTGTCTCTTCTAAATTTTGCCATCCGAATATTTATTACCCGCCTTGTCCATTCGATGGCCGTGATGTCTCGCGCACCTTGCCATACCGCTATCGGCACAATCTCTGACCATACTATAGCTAATTTTGTAAAAAATTCTCTGAAGCGCTCAGTGTCTAGTTTCATTATTGCCATTAGTTATGCGCTCTTGTGATGACCTAGGTTGTTTCCCCCGGCCTGTATAACTAAGATGACCGGACCTCTTGCCTCTCTCCCTACCTTGATTACCTCCATTAGTACCTGTGGCCATAGCAGGCCTCTAATACCTCTCCAGTTGAAATATGTGTTATGAAACTCTAATTTCCTCCCGCCTGGGCGGACTTTCGCCCTTTTTTGTGCCCAATATATATACGAGTGGCCTATCACTCACACTGTTGGCTTAGCGTCACCTGTAAAAGAAACAAACCACGTTAGGATAACAAGTCCGGTCTTATGTATCTCGCCAAACACGTGGATCGCCATCTCCCTATCCTCTGAACTTCCGTTTCTGACAGTCCTGCTCTTGCTGCTTCCGTGGCCGCACCTATGCGGAATGAGTGTGTCCCGTAATCTTTGGGGTGGTTCCCTGCCGATGTTATGCATTTATTAAATATAGCTTGGAACAGGTATCTTGATAATGGCGTTCCATCAATGTGTGATACGAAGAAATTACTTTGTGATCTGATGGTTAGATATGTTTTTACTATTGTTACCCGACTCAGTGTACCGTTTGTGGGTTGTAGAAGTACCCAAGTACCCCTGCCCGCTGGAACCGTTTTCGATTGGTGTATGCGTACACGTATTGCATTATTGGCTATGACTACTTCCTGGTGTAATAAGCGTCCACTGGTGGTAATTTTGGATTGAGGGACTAATTCGCTTATACATAGCGCCCCGAAGAAGGCGATCACAAATGCAGTAGACATTAGTGTTGCTTCAAATTGTGAGTGTCATGTTAATGGTGTTAGGGATAAGATGTGAGAAATCAGTTTTAGTGACACGGGACGGGACGTCTACATTCCTGACTTGGCTGACCCCTTTTCCACCCTTTTATGGATTGTCTGATGATGAATCTTTGTCACATCTCCCCAATTCAGTAGTTGGAAGTGAAATGCTACTCCGGTCAGACACCGCTGCGCTGACACCCCTGATATGCCCCTCATCATTAGCTGGTGGAGAAATTCTATGGTGACTTGTGATCTGGCTTGTTCACATTGGTCAACCCGTCTGCCTGCTACTAGTCGTGTCCACTCTTCCCATGCCTTACCGTATGCTTGCCACGTTGACGGGGCAACTGACGCTCTGATTAATGGCATCAACTATTCGCCACTAGATCCCATAGGGAGGGTGGGCAACTGTTGCCCGATGGGTGGGCGTTGTGGAAGAGCTCTGTGAAAATCTGCCAATTGAATTGTTATAAAGCGTTAGCAGCAGCTTTATACCCCTCAGCATAGTGGCTAGCGCGGACCCATACATTGTGTTTTAGGCACAGGAATACTAGCCTGCGTAGTAGGCCTAGCACTGGGAGAGACGATGATGCCATCTTATTAATGCAGTGCGCTAGGCTGGTGTTTTGTGTTATGAAGCGTATATTTTTGTTAGCCAGGCGCGCGCCCCATATTTCTATTGCTACCACTATTGGGAAAAATTATTTTCAGGGCTAGATGCAGCTAAAAATTATTATTAATTTCAAAGCTGGTGGAGCTTGGTATAGATGGCCTAATACAATGAGTCCCACACACTGCTAGAAGCCCAAATATTTTTTTGCAGAGCTAGATGCAGATAAAAATTATTTTTAATTTGCAACCTGATGTAGGTCAGTATAGATGGACTAATACAACAAGTCCCACACACAGCTAGAAGCCGAAATATTTTTTCAGAGGTAGATGCAGAAAAAAATATATTCAGTTTGCAACCTGATGGAGGTCAGTATAGATGGACTAATACAACAAGTCCCACACACAGCTAGAAGCCCAATATTTTTTCAGAGGTAGATGCAGAAAAAAATATATTCAGTTTGCAACCTGATGGAGGTCTGTATAGATGGATTAATAGAACAAGTCCCACACACAGCTAGAAGCCCAATATTTTTTCAGAGGTAGATGCAGAAAAAAATATATTCAGTTTGCAACCTGATGGAGGTCAGTATAGATGGACTAATACAACAAGTCCCACACACAGCTAGAAGCCCAATATTTTTTCAGAGGTAGATGCAGAAAAAAATATATTCAGTTTGCAACCTGATGGAGGTCTGTATAGATGGACTAATACAACAAGTCCCACACACAGCTAGAAGCCCAATATTTTTTCAGAGGTAGATGCAGAAAAAAATATATTCAGTTTGCAACCTGATGGAGGTCTGTATAGATGGATTAATAGAACAAGTCCCACACACAGCTAGAAGCCCAATATTTTTTCAGAGGTAGATGCAGAAAAAAATATATTCAGTTTGCAACCTGATGGAGGTCAGTATAGATGGACTAATACAACAAGTCCCACACACAGCTAGAAGCCCAATATTTTTTCAGAGGTAGATGCAGAAAAAAATATATTCAGTTTGCAACCTGATGGAGGTCTGTATAGATGGATTAATAGAACAAGTCCTACACACAGCTAGAAGCCCAATATTTTTTCAGAGGTAGATGCAGAAAAAAATATATTCAGTTTGCAACCTGATGGAGGTCAGTATAGATGGACTAATACAACAAGTCCCACACACAGCTAGAAGCCCAATATTTTTTCAGAGGTAGATGCAGAAAAAAATATATTCAGTTGCAACCTGATGGAGGTCAGTATAGATGGACTAATACAACAAGTCCCACACACAGCTAGAAGCCCAATATTTTTTCAGAGGTAGATGCAGAAAAAAATATATTCAGTTTGCAACCTGATGGAGGTCTGTATAGATGGATTAATAGAACAAGTCCCACACACAGCTAGAAGCCCAATATTTTTTCAGAGGCAGATGCAGAAAAAAATATATTCAGTTTGCAACCTGATGGAGGTCAGTATAGATGGACTAATACAACAAGTCCCACACACAGCTAGAAGCCCAATATTTTTTCAGAGGTAGATGCAGAAAAAAATATATTCAGTTTGCAACCTGATGGAGGTCAGTATAGATGGATTAATAGAACAAGTCCCACACACAGCTAGAAGCCCAATATTTTTTCAGAGGTAGATGCAGAAAAAAATATATTCATTTTGCAACCTGATGGAGGTCTGTATAGATGGATTAATAGAACAAGTCCCACACACAGCTAGAAGCCCAATATTTTTTCAGAGGTAGATGCAGAAAAAAATATATTCAGTTTGCAACCTGATGGAGGTCTGTATAGATGGATTAATAGAACAAGTCCCACACACAGCTAGAAGCCCAATATTTTTTCAGAGGTAGATGCAGAAAAAAATATATTCAGTTTGCAACCTGATGGAGGTCAGTATAGATGGACTAATGCAACAAGTCCCACACACAGCTAGAAGCCCAATATTTTTTCAGAGGTAGATGCAGAAAAAAATATATTCAGTTTGCAACCTGATGGAGGTCTGTATAGATGGATTAATAGAACAAGTCCCACACACAGCTAGAAGCCCAATATTTTTTCAGAGGTAGATGCAGAAAAAAATATATTCAGTTTGCAACCTGATGGAGGTCAGTATAGATGGACTAATACAACAAGTCCCACACACAGCTAGAAGCCCAATATTTTTTCAGAGGTAGATGCAGAAAAAAATATATTCAGTTTGCAACCTGATGGAGGTCTGTATAGATGGATTAATAGAACAAGTCCCACACACAGCTAGAAGCCCAATATTTTTTCAGAGGTAGATGCAGAAAAAAATATATTCAGTTTGCAACCTGATGGAGGTCTGTATAGATGGATTAATAGAACAAGTCCCACACACAGCTAGAAGCCCAATATTTTTTCAGAGGTAGATGCAGAAAAAAATATATTCAGTTTGCAACCTGATGGAGGTCTGTATAGATGGATTAATAGAACAAGTCCCACACACAGCTAGAAGCCCAATATTTTTTCAGAGGTAGATGAAGAAAAAAATATATGCAGTTTGCAACCTGATGGAGGTCAGTATAGATGGACTAATACAACAAGTCCCACACACAGCTAGAAGCCCAATATTTTTTCAGAGGTAGATGCAGAAAAAAATATATTCAGTTTGCAACCTGATGGAGGTCTGTATAGATGGATTAATAGAACAAGTCCCACACACAGCTAGAAGCCCAATATTTTTTCAGAGGTAGATGCAGAAAAAAATATATTCAGTTTGCAACCTGATGGAGGTCTGTATAGATGGATTAATAGAACAAGTCCCACACACAGCTAGAAGCCCAATATTTTTTCAGAGGTAGATGCAGAAAAAAATATATTCAGTTTGCAACCTGATGGAGGTCTGTATAGATGGATTAATAGAACAAGTCCCACACACAGCTAGAAGCCCAATATTTTTTCAGAGGTAGATGAAGAAAAAAATATATGCAGTTTGCAACCTGATGGAGGTCAGTATAGATGGACTAATACAACAAGTCCCACACACAGCTAGAAGCCCAATATTTTTTCAGAGCTAGATGCAGAAAAAAATTATATTCAATTTGCAACCTGATGGAGGTCAGTATAGATGGACTAATAGAATGATGCCCAAAAGATTTTACTTCACTAGGTGCAGTAAAAAAATTGGTATTCTATACACAGGTGGTATATCTTGCAACACTGATAGGCTACTCCACTGACTAACACACTCTGCAATAGGCCAAAAAGGATTAGCTTTGCTAGATTCAGCCAAATGCTGTGAAAAAAACTTGCACAGCACTGGCACAGACCTGACTGGCAAAAACTGATAGGAACTGATGTAACCTAGTCCTGAAAAGGACTCCAATTACAATTAGTCTTTACTCCCACAATCTATCTATTTAAGAGCACAGACCTGCCTGATAAAAGTCGTAGGAAATGCTGTAACCTAGTCCTTAAAAGGACTGCAATCACAACTATTCCCTACTCCCAAGCTATCTGTAGATTTGTGCGAAAATTGGCTTGAAATTAACAAGGTATAGCGCACACAGCAACAGCGGTGCCGTCTAACACGCAGCTGCAGCAGTGAGAAAATGGTGGCGACGGGGAAAATGGCTTGGTCTTATAGGGCAAGGACATGTGACATACACTGCCAATGACACATGCCCTTGCTTGTGTGAAAAAAAGCACTTCGCTCCGTGTGTGCGCTGCTGATAGGCTGACAGATTGCACCTCCCCACTGTAAATGCGGGAAAGAGAAAAAAAAATGGAGATCTTCATTGCTCCTGCAGAGATCCATCCCCTGCCCCTCCCCCCACCCCGCTGTACACTCAAACTGCGTATTAACATTAATTTTCATCATTACTGAGAAAAAATCCAGTTATGATTTTGGTGCACGAACAGTTATCGAACATAATCTCGAACAGCCGAATTTTTCTCAAATTGTTCGTGTTCGCCTAACGGCTCGAACACCGCCCAAAACAGCTCGAATTTGAGATTGGCGAACAGTTCGAGTAGAACAACGCTCATCTCTAATTGTAACCTTCTGCACTCTTCCAAGTGCATTGATATTGTCTTTTTATTCCTCTGCGACGTCCACGACTCTTCCAAGGGGCATTAAAAACGTCCTGTTAAGCTACTGTGACCTCTAAGTTTCTTACACAGGGCATTGATATTGTCTTTTTATTCCTCTGTAACCTCCACCACTCTTCCAAGGGGCATTAAGACCATCTTGTTAAGCTACAGTGACCTCCACAACTCTTCCATGGGGCATTGATATTGTCTTTTTATTCCACTGTAACCTCCACCACTCTTCCAAGCGGTAATGATTTTGTCTTTTTATTCCACTGCGACTTACACCTCTCTTTTAAGGGGCATTGATATTGTCTTTTTAATCCACTGCGACCTCCACCACTCTTCCAAGGGGCATTAAAACAGTCTTGTTAAGCTACTGTGACCTCCACGTCTCTTCCAAGGGGCATTAAAACTGTCTCTTTAAACCACTCTGAACTCCACAGCTCTTCCAAGGGGCATTGATATTGTCTTTTTATTCCACTGTAACCTCCACCACTCTTCCAAAGGGCATTGATTTTGTCTTTTTATTCCACTGCGACCTCCACCACTCTTCCAATGGGCATTGTTATTGTCTACTTAATCCCCTGCAACCTCCACCATTCTTCCAAGGGGCATTAAAACCGTCTTGTTAAGCTACTGTGACCTCCACGTCCCTTCCTCGGGGCATTGATATTGTCTTTTTATTCCAATGCGACCTCCACCACTCTTCCAAGGGGCATTGATATTGTCTTTTTAATCCCCTGCGAACTCCACCACTCTCCAAGGTGCATTAAAACCGTCTTGTTATGCTACTGTGACGTCGACTTCTCTTCCAAGGGGCATTAAAACCATCTTGTTAAACAAATCTGAACTCCACAGCTCTTCCAAGGGGCATTTGCATTGTCTTTTTATTCCACTCTAACCTCCACAACTCTTCCAAGGGGCATTGACATTGTCTTTTTATTCCACTGCGACCTTCACCACTCTTCCAAGGGGCATTAAAACCGTCTTGTTAAGTTACTGTGACATCCACGTCTCTTCCAAGGAGCGTAAAAACCGTCTGCTTATACCACTATGAACTCCACAGCTCTTCCAAGGGGCATTATTATTGTCTTTTCATTCCACTGTAACCTCCACCACTCTTCCAAGGGGCATTGATATTGTCTTTTTATTCCACTGCGACCTCCACGAGTTCTCCAAGAGGCATTAAAACCGTCTTGTTAAGCTACTGTGACCTCCATGTCTCTTCCACGGGGCATTGAAATTGTCTTTTTATTCCAATGTAAACTCCACCACTCGTCCAAGGGGCATTGATAATGTCTTTTTATTCCACTGCGAACTCCATCACTCTTCCAAGAGGCATTGAAAATGTCTTTTTATTCCACTGCGACCTCCACCACTCTTCCAAGGCTCATTGATATTGTCTTTTTAATCCACTGTGACCTCCACCACTCATCCAAGGGGCATTAAAACCATCTTGTTAAGCCATTGTGACCTCCACATCTCTTTGATGGGGCATTGATATTGCCTTTTTATTTAACTGTAACCTCCACCACTGTTCCAAGGGGCATTGATATCGTCTTTTTATTCCACTGTAACCTCCATCACTCTTCCAAGGGGCATTGGTATTGTCTTTTTATTCAACTGTAACCTCCACCCCTCTTACAAGGGGCATTAAAACCGTCTTGTTAAGCTACTGTCACCTCCACGTCCCTTCCAAGGGGCATTAAAACCATCAATTTAAACCACTTTGTACTCCACAGCTCTTGCAAGGGTCATTGATATTGTCTTTTTATTCCAATGTAACCTCCAGCACTCTTCCAAGGGGCATTGATATTGTGTTTTTATTCCACTGCAACTTCCACCTCTCTTCCAAGGGGCATTAAAATCATCTTGTTAAGCTACTGTGACCTCCACGTCTCTTTCACGGGGCATTGATATTGTCTTTTTTTTCCACTGTAACCTCCACCACTCTTCCAAGGGGCATTGATACTGTCTTTTTATTCCACTGGGACCTTCACCACTCTTCCAAGTGGCATTGATATTGTCTTTTTAAACCACTTCGACCTCCACCACTCTTCCAAGGAGCATTAAAACCGTATAGTTAAGCTACTGTGACCTCCATGTCTCTTCCAAGGTGCATTAAAACTGTCAATTTAAACCACTCTGAACTCCACAGCTCTTGCAATAGGCATTGATATTGTCTTTTTACTCCACTGTAACCTACAGCACTCTTTCAAGGGTCATTGATATTGTCTTTTTATTCCACTACGACTTCCACCACTCTCCCTAGGTGCATTAAAAACATCTTGTTTAGCTACTGTAACGTCCATATCTAAACCACTAGGCATTGATATTGTCTTTTTATTCCACTGTATCCCCCACCACTCTTCCAAGGGGTATTGATATTGTCTTTTTATTCCACTGCGACTTCCACCTCTCTTCTAAGGGTCATTGATATTGTCTTTTTAATCCACTGCGACCTCCATCACTCTTCCAAGAGGCATTAAAACAGTCTTGTTAAGCTACTGTGACCTCCACATCTCTTCCAAGGGGCATTAAAAACGTCTGGTTAAACCACTCTGAACTCTACAGCTCTTCCAAGGGTCATTGATATTGTCTTTTTATTCCACTGTAACCTCCACCATTCTTCCAAGGGGTATTGATATTATCTTTTTAATGCACTGCGACCTCCACCACTCTTCCAAGGGGCATTGATATTGTCTTTTTAATCAACTGCGACCTCCACCTCTCTTCCAAGGGGCATTAAAACAGTCTTGTTAAGCTACTGTGACCTCCTCATCTCTTCCAAGAGGCATTAAAACCGTCTGGTTAAACACTCTGAACTCCACAGCTCTTACAAGAGGCATTGATATTGTCTTTTTATTCAACTGTAACATCCACCACTCTTCCAAGCGGCATTGAAATTGTCTTTTTATTCCACTGCGACCTCCACCACTCTTCCAAGGGGCATTGATATTGTCTTTTTAATCAACTGCGACCTCAACTTCTCTTCCAAGGGGCATTAAAACCGTCTTGTGAAGCTACTGTGACCTCCACGTCACTTCCACGGGGCATTGATATTGTCTTTTTATTCCACTACTACCTCCACCACTCTTCCAAGGGGCATTAAAACCGTCTTGTTAAGTTACTGTGACATCCACGTCTCTTTCAAGGAGCGTAAAAACCGTCTGCTTATACCACTATGAACTCCACAGCTCTTCCAAGGGGCATTATTATTGTCTTTTCATTCCACTGTAACCTCCACCACTCTTCCAAGGGGCATTGATATTGTCTTTTTATTCCACTGCGACCTCCACCAGCTCTCCAAGAGGCATTAAAACCGTCTTGTTAAGCTACTGTGACCTCCATGTCTCTTCCACGGGGCATTGAAATTGTCTTTTTTTTCCAATGTAAGCTCCACCACTCGTCCAAGGGGCATTGATAATGTCTATTTATTCCACTGCGAACTCCATCACTCTTCCAAGACGCATTGAAAATGTCTTTTTATTCCACTGCGACCTCCACCACTCTTCCAAGGCTCATTGATATTGTCTTTTTAATCCACTGCGACCTCCACCACTCATCCAAGGGGCATTAAAACCGTCTTGTTAAGCTATTGTGACCTCCACATCTCTTTGATGGGGCATTGATATTGCCTTTTTATTTAACTGTAACCTCCACCACTGTTCCAAGGGGCATTGATATCGTCTTTTTATTCCACTGTAACCTCCATCACTCTTCCAAGGGGCATTGGTATTGTCTTTTTATTCAACTGTAACCTCCACCCCTCTTCCAAGGGGCATTAAAACCGTCTTGTTAAGCTACTGTCACCTCCACGTCCCTTCCAAGGGGCATTAAAACCGTCAATTTAAACCACTTTGAACTCCACAGCTCTTGCAAGGGGCATTGATATTGTCTTTTTATTCCAATGTAACCTCCAGCACTCTTCCAAGGGGCATTGATATTGTGTTTTTATTCCACTGCAACTTCCACCTCTCTTCCAAGGGGCATTAAAATCATCTTGCTAAGCTACTGTGACCTCCACGTCTCTTTCACGGGGCATTGATATTGTCTTTTTTTTCCACTGTAACCTCCACCACTCTTCCAAGGGGCATTGATACTGTCTTTTTATTCCACTGGGACCTTCACCACTCTTCCAAGTGGCATTGATATTGTCTTTTTAAACCACTTCGACCTCCACCACTCTTCCAAGGAGCATTAAAACCGTATAGTTAAGCTACTGTGACCTCCATGTCTCTTCCAAGGTGCATTAAAACTGTCAATTTAAACCACTCTGAACTCCACAGCTCTTGCAATAGGCATTGATATTGTCTTTTTACTCCACTGTAACCTACAGCACTCTTTCAAGGGTCATTGATATTGTCTTTTTATTCCACTACGACTTCCACCACTCTCCCTAGGTGCATTAAAAACATCTTGTTTAGCTACTGTAACGTCCATATCTAAACCACTAGGCATTGATATTGTCTTTTTATTCCACTGTATCCCCCACCACTCTTCCAAGAGGTATTGATATTGTCTTTTTATTCCACTGCGACTTCCACCTCTCTTCTAAGGGTCATTGATATTGTCTTTTTAATCCACTGCGACCTCCATCACTCTTCCAAGAGGCATTAAAACAGTCTTGTTAAGCTACTGTGACCTCCACATCTCTTCCAAGGGGCATTAAAAACGTCTGGTTAAACCACTCTGAACTCTACAGCTCTTCCAAGGGTCATTGATATTGTCTTTTTATTCCACTGTAACCTCCACCATTCTTCCAAGGGGTATTGATATTATCTTTTTAATGCACTGCGACCTCCACCACTCTTCCAAGGGGCATTGATATTGTCTTTTTAATCAACTGCGACCTCCACCTCTCTTCCAAGGGGCATTAAAACAGTCTTGTTAAGCTACTGTGACCTCCTCATCTCTTCCAAGAGGCATTAAAACCGTCTGGTTAAACACTCTGAACTCCACAGCTCTTACAAGAGGCATTGATATTGTCTTTTTATTCAACTGTAACATCCACCACTCTTCCAAGCGGCATTGAAATTGTCTTTTTATTCCACTGCGACCTCCACCACTCTTCCAAGGGGCATTGATATTGTCTTTTTAATCAACTGCGACCTCAACTTCTCTTCCAAGGGGCATTAAAACCGTCTTGTGAAGCTACTGTGACCTCCACGTCACTTCCACGGGGCATTGATATTGTCTTTTTATTCCACTACTACCTCCACCACTCTTCCAAGGGGCATTAAAACCGTCTTGTTAAGTTACTGTGACATCCACGTCTCTTTCAAGGAGCGTAAAAACCGTCTGCTTATACCACTATGAACTCCACAGCTCTTCCAAGGGGCATTATTATTGTCTTTTCATTCCACTGTAACCTCCACCACTCTTCCAAGGGGCATTGATATTGTCTTTTTATTCCACTGCGACCTCCACCAGCTCTCCAAGAGGCATTAAAACCGTCTTGTTAAGCTACTGTGACCTCCATGTCTCTTCCACGGGGCATTGAAATTGTCTTTTTTTTCCAATGTAAGCTCCACCACTCGTCCAAGGGGCATTGATAATGTCTATTTATTCCACTGCGAACTCCATCACTCTTCCAAGACGCATTGAAAATATCTTTTTATTCCACTGCGACCTCCACCACTCTTCCAAGGCTCATTGATATTGTCTTTTTAATCCACTGCGACCTCCACCACTCATCCAAGGGGCATTAAAACCGTCTTGTTAAGCTATTGTGACCTCCACATCTCTTTGATGGGGCATTGATATTGCCTTTTTATTTAACTGTAACCTCCACCACTGTTCCAAGGGGCATTGATATCGTCTTTTTATTCCACTGTAACCTCCATCACTCTTCCAAGGGGCATTGGTATTGTCTTTTTATTCAACTGTAACCTCCACCCCTCTTCCAAGGGGCATTAAAACCGTCTTGTTAAGCTACTGTCACCTCCACGTCCCTTCCAAGGGGCATTAAAACCGTCAATTTAAACCACTTTGAACTCCACAGCTCTTGCAAGGGGCATTGATATTGTCTTTTTATTCCAATGTAACCTCCAGCACTCTTCCAAGGGGCATTGATATTGTGTTTTTATTCCACTGCAACTTCCACCTCTCTTCCAAGGGGCATTAAAATCATCTTGCTAAGCTACTGTGACCTCCACGTCTCTTTCACGGGGCATTGATATTGTCTTTTTTTTCCACTGTAACCTCCACCACTCTTCCAAGGGGCATTGATACTGTCTTTTTATTCCACTGGGACCTTCACCACTCTTCCAAGTGGCATTGATATTGTCTTTTAAAACCACTTCGACCTCCACCACTCTTCCAAGGAGCATTAAAACCGTATAGTTAAGCTACTGTGACCTCCATGTCTCTTCCAAGGTGCATTAAAACTGTCAATTTAAACCACTCTGAACTCCACAGCTCTTGCAATAGGCATTGATATTGTCTTTTTACTCCCTGTAACCTACAGCACTCTTTCAAGGGTCATTGATATTGTCTTTTTATTCCACTACGACTTCCACCACTCTCCCTAGGTGCATTAAAAACATCTTGTTTAGCTACTGTAACGTCCATATCTAAACCACTAGGCATTGATATTGTCTTTTTATTCCACTGTATCCTCCACCACTCTTCCAAGGGGTATTGATATTGTCTTTTTATTCCACTGCGACTTCCACCTCTCTTCTAAGGGTCATTGATATTGTCTTTTTAATCCACTGAGACCTCCATCACTCTTCCAAGAGGCATTAAAACAGTCTTGTTAAGCTACTGTGACCTCCACATCTCTTCCAAGGGGCATTAAAACCGTCTGGTTAAACCACTCTGAACTCTACAGCTCTTCCAAGGGTCATTGATATTGTCTTTTTATTCCACTGTAACCTCCACCATTCTTCCAAGGGGTATTGATCTTGTCTTTTTAATGCACTGCGACCTCCACCACTCTTCCAAGGGGCATTGATATTGTCTTTTTAATCAACTGCGACCTCCACCTCTCTTCCAAGGGGCATTAAAACAGTCTTGTTAAGCTACTGTGACCTCCTCATCTCTTCCAAGAGGCATTAAAACCATCTGGTTAAACACTCTGAACTCCACAGCTCTTACAAGAGGCATTGATATTGTCTTTTTATTCGACTGTAACATCCACTACTCTTCCAAGCGGCATTGAAATTGTCTTTTTATTCCACTGCGACCTCCACCACTCTTCCAAGGGGCATTGATATTGTCTTTTTAATCAACTGCGACCTCAACCTCTCTTCCAAGGGGCATTAAAACCGTCTTGTGAAGCTACTGTGACCTCCACGTCACTTCCACGGGGCATAGATATTGTCTTTTTATTCCACTGCGACCTCCACCACTCTTCCAAGGGCCATTGATATAGTCTTTTTAATCCAATGCGACCTCCACCACTCTTCCAAGGGGCATTGATATTGTCTTTTTAATCCACTGTGACCTCCACGTCTCATCCAAGGGGCATTAAAACCATCAATTTAAACCACTCTGAACTCCACAGCTCTCCCAAGGTGCACTGGTATTGTCATTTTATTCCAATCTATCCTCCCCCAATCTTCCAAGGGGCATTGACATTGTCTATTTATTCCACTGCGACCTTCCCCACTCTTGCAAGGGGCATTAAGACCATCTTGTTAAGCTACAGTGACCTCCACAACTCTTCCATGGGGCATTGATATTGTCTTTTTATTCCACTGTAACCTCCACCACTCTTCCAAGGAGCATTGATTTTGTCTTTTTTTCCACTGTGACCTCTACCACCCTTCCAATGGGCATTGATATTGTTTTTTTAATCCACTGCAACCTCCACCTCTCTTCCAAGGGCCATTAAAGCCGTCTTGTTAAGCTACTGTCACGTCCATGTCTCTTCCACGGTGCATTGATATTGTCTTTTTATTCCACTGTAACCTCCACCACTCTTCCAAGTGGCACTGACATTGTCTTTTTATTCTACTGCGACTTCCACCTCTCTTCTAAGGGGCATTGAGATTGTCTTTTTAATCCACTTCGACCTCCACCACTCTTCCAAGGGGCATTAAAACAGTCTTGTTAAGCTACTGTGACCTCCATGTCTCTTCCAAGGGGCATTAAAACCGTCTGGTAAAACCACTCTGAACTCCACAGCTCTTCCAAGGGGCATTGATATTGTCTTTTTATTCCACTGTAACCTCCACCACTCTTCCAAGGGCATTGATTTTGTCTTTTTATTCCACTGCGACCTCCACCACTCTTCCAATGGGCATTGTTATTGTCTTTTTAATCCCCTGCAACCTCCACCACTCTTCCAAGGTGCATTAAAACCATCTTGTTAAGCTACTGTGACCTCCACGTCCCTTCCACGGGTCATTGATATTGTCTTTTTATTCCACTGCGACCTCCTCCACTCTTCCAAGGGGCATTGATATTGTCTTTTTAATCCACTGCGAACTCCACCACTCTTCCAAGGGGCATTAAAACCATCTTGTTATGCTACTGTGAAGTCGACTTCTCTTCCAAGGGGCATTAAAACCATCTGGTTAAACCACTCTGAACTCCACAGCTCTTCCAAGGGGCATTTGTGTTGTCTTTTTATTCCACTCTAACCTCCACCACTCTTCCCAGATTCATTGACATTGTCTTTTTATTCCACTGCGACCTCCACCACTCTTCCAAGGGGCATTAAAACCATATTTTTAAGCTACAATGACTTCCACATCTCTTCCACGGGGAATTGATATTGTCTTTTTATTCACCTGTAAACTCCACCACTCTTCCAAGGTTCATAGATATTGTTTTTTTATTCCACTGCGACCTCCACCACTCTTCCAAGGGGCATTAAAACCATCTTGTTGAGTTACTGTGAACTCCACGTCTCTTCCAAGGAGCTTTAAAACCGTCTGGTTATACCACTCTGAACTCCACAGCTCTTCCAAGGGGCATTATTATTGTGTTTTTATTCCACTGTAACCTCCACCACTCTTCCAAGGGGCATTGATATTGTCTTTTTATTCCACTGCGACCTCCACCAGTCCTCCAAGAGGCATTAAAACCATCTTGATAAGCTACTGTGACCTCCACGTCTCTTCCACGGGGCATTGAAATTGTCTTTTTATTCCACTGTAACCTCCACCACTCGTCCAAGGGGCATTGATATTGTCTTTTTATTCCACTGCGACGTCCACAACTCTTCCAAGGGGCATTGATAATGTCTTTTTATTCCACTGCGACGTCCACCACTCTTCCAAGGGGCATTGATAATGTCTTTTTAATCCACTGCGACCTCCACCACTCTTCCAAGGGGCATTAAAATTGTCTTGTTAAGCTATTGTGACCTCCACATCTCTTCCACGGGGCATTGATATTGTCTTTTTATTTAACTGTAACCTCCACCACTGTTCCAAGAGGCATTGATATTGTCTTTTTATTCCACTGTAACCTCCACCACTCTTCCAAGGGGCATTGAGATTGTCTTTTTATTCCACAGCGACCTCCACCACTTTTCCAAGGGGCATTCATATTGTCTTTTTAATCTACAGCTACCTCCACCACTCTTCCAAGGGGCATTAAAACCGTCTTGTTAAGCTACTGTCACCTCCACGTCACTTCCAAGGGGCATTAAAACCGTCAATTTAAACCACTCTGAACTCCAAAGCTCTTGCAAGGGGTATTGATATTGTCTTTTTATTCCAATGTAACCTCCAGCACTCTTTCAAGGGGCATTGATATTGTCTTTTTATTCCACTGCAACTTTTGTGTCTCTTCCAAGGGGTATTAAAACCGTCTTGTTAAGCTACTGTGACCTCCACGTCTCTTTCACGGGGCCTTGATATTGTCTTTTTAATCCACTGTAACCTCCATCACTCTTCCAAGTGGTATTGATATTGTCTTTTTAATCCACTGCGACCTCCATCACTCTTCCAAGGGATATTAAAACCGTATTGTTACGCTACTGTGACCTCCACGTCTCTTCCAAAGTGCATTAAAACCGTCAATTTAAACCACTCTGAACTCCACAGCTCTTGCAAGAGGCATTGATATTGTCTTTTTACTCCACTGTAACCTACAGCACTCTTTCAAGGGGCATTGATATTGTCTTTTTATTCCACTACGACTTCCACCACTCTCCCAAGGTGCATTAAAACATCTTGTTTAGCTTCTGTAACGTCCATGTCTATTCCACGGGGCATTGATATTGTCTTTTTATTCCACTGTATCCTCCACCACTCTTCCAAGGGGTATTGATATTGTCTTTTTATTCCACTGCGACCTCCACCTCTCTTCTAAGGGTCATTGATATTGTCTTTTTAATCCACTGCGACCTCCACCACTCTTCCAAGAGGCATTAAAACAGTCTTGTTAAGCTTCTGTGACCTCCACATCTCTTCCAAGGGGCATTAAAACTGTCAACTTAAACCACTCTGAACTCCACAGCTCTTACAAGAGGCATTGATATTGTCTTTTTATTCGACTGTAACCTACAGCACTCTTTCAAGGGGCATTGATATTGTCCTTTTATTCCACTATGACTTCCACCACTCTCCCAAGGTGCTTTAAAAACATCTTGTTTAGCTACTGTAACGTCCATGTCTATTCCACTTGGCATTGATATTGTCTTTTTATTCCACTGTATCCTCCACCATTCTTCCAAGGGGTATTGATATTGTCTTTTTATTCCACTGCGGCTTCCACCTCTCTTCTAAGGGGCATTGATATATTCTTTTTATTCCACTGTAACCTCCACCATTCTTCCAAGGGGTATTGATATTGTCTTTTTAATGCACTTCGACCTCCACCACTCTTCCAATGGTCATTAAAACCATCTGGTTAAACCACTCTGAACTTCATAGCTCTTTCAAGAGGCATTGATATTGTCTTTTTATTTCACTGTAACCTCCACCACTCTTTCAAGGGGCATTGATATTGTCTTTTTATTCCACTGCGACCTCCACCACTCTTCCAAGGGGCATTAAAACTGTCTTATTAAGCTACTGTGACCTCCACGTGTCTTCCTCGGGGCATTGATATTGTCTTTTTAATCCACTGTGACCTCCACCACTTTTCCAAGTGGTATTAAAACCGTCTTGTTAATCTACTGTGACCTCCACGTCTCTTCCAAGGGGCAATAAAACCATCTGGTTAAACCACTCTGAACTCCACAGCTCTTCCAAGGGGCATTGGTATTGTCTTTTTATTCCACTCTAATCTCCACCACTCTTCCAAGGGGCATTGACATTGTCTTTTTATTCCACAGCGACCTCCATCATTCGTCCAAGGGGCATTGATATTGTCTTTTTATTCCACTGCCAACTCCACCACTCTTCCAAGGGGCATTGACATTGTCTTTTTATTCCACTCCGACTACCATCTCTCTTCTAAGGGGCATTGATATTGTCTTTTTAATCCACTGTAACCTCCACCACTTTTCCTATGGGAATTGATATTGTCTTTTTATTATTATTATTATTTATTATTATAGCGCCATTTATTCCATGGCGCTTTACATGTGATAGGGATATACCTAATAAAAGCATTTACATAATCTTAACAAAACGAGTCAGCGACTGGTACAGGAGGAGCAAGGACCCTGCCCGCGAGGGCTCACATTCTAGAAGGGATGGGTGAGGATACATTAGGTGAGGGTAAAGTTGGTCGTGCTGCGGTGGTTACTGCAGCTTGTAGGCTTGTCGGAAGAGGTGGGTCTTCAGGTTTGTTTTGAAGGTTTCCACGGTCGGCGAGAGTCTGACGTGTTGGGGTAGAGAGTTCCAGAGTAGGGGGGATGCACGGGAGAAATCTTGTATACGATTGTGGGAGGAGGAGATAAGAGGGGAGTAGAGAAGGAGATCTTGTGAGGATCGGAGGTTGCGTGCAGGTAAGTACCGGGAGACTAGGCCACAGATGTATGGGGGAGACAAGTTGTGGATGGCTTTGTATGCCATGGTTAGAGTTTTGAACTGGTTCTCTGTGCAATGGGGAGCCAGTGAAGAGATTGACAGAGAGGAGAGGCCGGGGAATAGCGGAGGAACAGGTGAATTAGTCGAGTAGCAGGGTTTAGGATAGATTGGAGAGGCGCAAGAGTGTTCTAAGGGAGGCCACGATGCAGGAGGTTGCAGTAGTCGAGGCGGGATATGATGAGGGCATGAACTAGTCTATTGGCAGAGTCTTTGCTGAGGAATGCACGGATCCGGGAGATGTTTTTGAGTTGGAGTTGGCAGGAAGTGGAAATGGCTTGGATATGTGGCTTGAAGGAGAGATCAGAGTCCAGGGTTACTCCAAGGCAGTGAGCTTGTGGGACTGGGGAGAGTGAACAGCCATTGACTTTGATGGCTAGGTCAGATGGGGGATGTGAATGAGAGGGTGGAAAGATGATGAACTCTGTTTTATCCATGTTGAGTTTTAGAAATCTGTCAGAGAAGAAGAATGACATGGCGGACAGACATTGTGGGATTTTGGTTAGTAGGGAGGAGATATCGGGTCCAGAGATGTAGATCTGTGTGTCGTCAGCATAGAGGAGATACTGAAAACCGTGAGACTCTATGAGCTGTCCCAGGCCAAAAGTGTAGATGAAGAAGAGCAGAGGTCCTAGAATTGAACCTTTGGGGACACCGACAGATAGGGGGCGAGATGAGGAGGTGGTGCGTGAGTGGGAGACGCTGAATGTCCTGTCTGTTAAGTATGAGGAGATCCAAGATAGAGCCAAGTCCGTGATGCCAAGAGATTAGAGAATCTGGAGTAAGAGGGAATGGTCCACTGTGTCAAAGGCAGATAACAGGTCGAGAAGGAGGAGGATGGAGTAGTGTCACTTGGATTTGGCATTTAGTAGGTCGTTGGTGACTTTGGTCAGGGCAGTTTCAGTCGAGTGATGCGGTCGGAAGCCAGATTGCAGGCGGTCGAAGAGGGTGCAGGAGGAAAGGTGGGAGGACAGTTCAAGGTGGACATGTTGTTCTAGTAGTTTTGAGGCAAAGGGGAGGAGTGATATGGGGCGGTAGCTAGTCAGAGAGGAAGGGTCAAGGGAGGGCTTTTTGAGGATGGGTGTGATTGCGGCATGTTTGAAACATGAGGGGAAGACACCGGTTGTTAGTGACAGATTGAAGAGGTGGGTTAGGGTTGGGATGAAGACTGTGATAAGGTTAGTGATGAGGTGGGATGGGACTGGGTCAAGTTCGCAGGTGGTGAGGTGTGATTTGGAGAGTAAAGAGGAGACTTGACCTTCTGTAATGGTGGAGAAGTGGGGTTTGGAGGAGGAGGGTTGAATAGATATGAGGAGGGCTTGTGTGGACTTTAGGCAAAAATTTTGTCTGATGGTGTCAATCTTCTGCTTGAAGAATGAGGCACAGTCGTCGGCTGAGATGAGAGCAGAGGGAGGAGGTGCTGGGGGACGAAGGAGAGAGTTGAAAGTGTTAAATAGCTGTTTAGGGTTGTGAGATAGGGAGGATATGAGAGATGAGAAGTAGGTTTGTTTTGCTGTAGTGAGTGCGGACTTGAAATTAGTGAGGGATTGCTTGAATGCGATGAAGTGCTCGATGGAGTGAGACCTTTTCCATCTCGGCTCCGCAACCCTGGAAGCCCGGCGCAGTTCTTTAGTAAGTTTAGTGTGCCAGGGTTGCCTGTTGAATGTGCCAGATGTGGTGTGTGTGAGAGGGGCGATCGAGTCAAGAGCTGCAGCTATTGTGGTGTTATATGAAGCAGCAGCAACGTCTGCATCGTGTAAGGAATTTATGTCTGTAAGAGGGAGGAAGGATTCAGAGAGTGAGTGTAAGTCAAGGTGTTTGAGATTTCTGCGAGGGTATGCAAGTTTATGGAGTGGGGATTGTTGCCCCCGGGGAGGAGAGAGAAGAGAATGTAAGTAGGCTGTGATCAGAGAGAGGGAGAGGTGAGTTAGAGAGGTTAGATAGGGAACAGAGGCGGGTGAAGATGAGGTCCAGTGTGTGGCCATCTTTGTGGGTGGGTGTGGAAGACCATTGAGTGAGTCCGAAGGAGGAAGTGAGAGATATGAACTTAGAGACAGACGAGTGGGAAGTGTTAATGGGGATGTTGAAGTCACTCATTATGATACTGGGGATGTCAGTGGAGAGGAAGTGAAGCAGCCAGGTGGTGAAGTGGTTTAAGAAGGTGGTGGCTTGCCCTGGGGGTCGGTAAACGACGGGCAGTTGGAGGTTGGAGGGGGAATAGATGCGCACACAGTGCACCTCAAAAGAGGGGAGTGTAACGGAGGGTGGCAGTGGGATTTGGGTGAAAGCGCAGTGTTCTGATAGGAGAAAACCTATGCCTCCACCTTGTTTGCCATTGGGGCGGGGGGTGTGGGAAAGGTGGAATCCGCCATATGAAAGTGCAGCTGGGGAGGCTGTGTCAGAGGGGGTGAGCCAGGTTTCAGTGATGGCGAGGAAGGAAAGTTAATTTGTAATGAAAAGATCGTGGATGAACGAAAGTTTGTTGCAGACAGAGAGAGCGTTCCATATAGCTCCTGTTAGAGCAACTAAGGGAGTGGGGATTGGTTGGATGGGTATGAGGTTAGAAGGGTTGTGAAAGTTTGTGGAAGGTCGTGGATAGGAGGAAGAAGTAACTGTGGGGATATGGCGAGGAGGACCAGGATTTGGAGAGATATCTCCAGCATTGAGGAGGAGCAGAGAAAGTGTTAGCAGGTGGGAGCAAGAGAGAGCATGAGGTGGCTGTCTGTATTTGGAGATCCAAGATTGAATGTTTAGGAATAATTTGGAGGAGGAGGTGAGATGAATGGGGAGGATGGAGGGAGAGATGAATAGATTCTTACTAGGTGTAGGGATTTGAGGGGTTACTAGAAAGTTGAGGACTATAGAGGAAAAAGTGAGAGCTAACAGAAACATAGTTAAAAGAGAGTAAGTGGTTAAAGTTTTCGTTACCTGACTCCTGCCCTGACTAACTGCCTCTGAAATAATTGCCACTTATCTCCGAAGCTACTTTGCACAAGAAGATGCGTGCACACCCCTTCACGCGTGCACCCCTTACAGAGCTTCTAAATATATAGGGCACATTAAACTATCAGGTGAAGGGCATTGTGGGAGCTGCATAAGGCTAAATTAGCAGCAGGTCGTCTCACCAGGAGATGGCTGGGTGATCAAACACAGAGCTAGGACTCTAGTCTCTGCAGTTTAGCACCTCTAAAAATCAGATAAGATCTATAGTGGGGAAGGGACAGACATATGTGGGTATTGAATGGAGTGGGACAGATAAAGCAGAGAAGTTATGCAGAGCATGTACCAGTGAGGTGAATCAGCAAAGCAGAGCATTAGATTACAGCAGACACAGCAAGCAGAGAAGTTATGCAGAGCATGTACCAGTGAGGTGAATCAGCAAAGCAGAGCATTAGATTACAGCAGACACAGCAAGCAGAGCAGTTATGCAGAGCATGTACCAGTTAGGTTATTCCACTGCGACCTCCACCACTCTTCCAAGGGGCATTGATAATGTCTTTTTATTCCACTGAGACCTCCGTCACTCTTCCAAAGGGCATTGATATTGTCTTTTATTCCACTGTAACCTCCAACACTGTTCTAAGGGGCATTAAAACCGTCTTGTTAAGCTACTGTGACCTCCACGTCTCTTCCACAGGGCATTGTTATTGTCTTTTTATTCCACTGCGACCTCCACCACTCTGCCAAGGGGCATTAAAACCGTCTTGTTAAGCTACTGTGATGTCCACGTCTCTTCCACGGGGCATTGATATTGTCTTTTTATTCCACTGTAACCTCCACCACTCTTCCAAGAGGCATTGATATTGTCTTTTTATTCCACTGTAACCTCCATCACTCTTCCAAGGGGCATTGATATTGTCTTTTTATTCCACTGCGACCTCCACCACTCTTCCAAGGTTCATTGATATTGTCTTTTTAATCCACTGCGACCTCCACCACTCTTCCAAGGGGCATTAAAACCGTCTTGTTAAGCTACTGTGACCTCCTTGTCTCTTCCAAGGGGCACTAAAACCGTTTGGTTAAACCACTCTGTACTCCACAGCTCTTCCAAGGTGCATTAATATTGTCTTTTTATTTCACTGTAACTTCCACCACTCTTTCAAGGGGCATTGATATTGTCTCTGTTTTCCACTGCGACCTCCACCACTCTTCCAATGGGCTTTGATGTTGTCTTTCTAATCCACTGCGACCTCCACCACTCTTCCAATGGGCATTTAAACCATCTTGTTATGCTACTGTGACCTCCACGTCCCTTCCACGGGACATTGATATTGTCTTTTTATTTCATTGCGACCTCCACCTCTCTTCCAAGGTGCATTAAAACCGTCTTGTTAAGCTACTGTGACCTACAAGTCTCTTCCAAGGGGCATTAAAACCGTCTGGTTAAACCGCTCTGAGCTCCACGGCTCTTCCAAGGGGCATTGACAATGTCTTTTTATTCCATTGTAACCTTCTGCACTCTACCAAGTGCATTGATATTGTCTTTTTATTTCTCTGCGACGTCCACGACTCTTCCAAGGGGCATTAAAACCATCTTGTTAAGCTTCTGTGACCTCCAAGTTTCTTACACAGGGCATTGATATTGTCTTTTTATTCCACTGTAACCTCCACCACTCTTCCAAGGGGCATTGATATTGTCTTTTTATTCCACTGTAACCTCCACCAATCTTCCAAGGGTCATTGATATTATCTTTTTATTCCACTGCGACCTCCACCACTCTTCTAAAGGGCATTGATATTGTCTTTTAAATCCACAACGATTTCCACCTCTCTTCCAAGGGGCATTAAAACAGTCTTGTTAAGCTACTGTGACCTCCTCGTCTCTTCCAAGGGGCATTAAAACCATCTGGCTAAACACTCTGAACTCCACAGCTCTTACAAGAGGCATTGATATGTCTTTTTATTCGACTGTAACATCCACCACTCTTCCAAGCGGCATTGATATTGTCTTTTGATTCAACTGCGACCTCCACCACTCTTCCAAGGGGCATTGATATTGTCTTTTTAATCAACTGCGACCTCCACCTCTCTTCCAAGGTGCATTAAAACCGTCTTGTGAAGCTACTGTGTCCTCCACGTCGCTTCCACGGGGCATTGATATTGTCTTTTTATTCCACTGCGTCCTCCACCACTATTCCAAGGGGTACTGATATTGTCTTTTTAATCCACTGCGAACTCCACCTCTCTTCCAAGGGGCATTAAAACTGTCTTGTTATGCTACTGTGACGTCGACTTCTCTTCCAAGGGGCATTAAAACCATCTGGTTAAACCACTCTGAACTCCACAGCTCTTCCAAGGGGCATTTGCATTGTCTTTTTATTCCACTCTTACCTCCACCTCTTTTCCAAGGCGCATTGACATTGTCTTTTTATTCCACTGTGACCTCCACCATTCTTCCAAGGGGCATTAAAACCATATTGTTAAGCTACAGTGACCTCCACATCTCTTCCATGGGGCATTGATATTGTCTTTTTATTCTACTGTAACCTCCACCAATCTTCCAAGGGTCATTGATATTGTTTTTTTATTCCACTGCGACCTCCACCACTCTTCCAAGGGGCATTAAAACCGTCTAGTTAAGTTACTGTGACCTCCACGTCTCTTCCAAGGAGCGTTAAAACCTTCGGGTTATACCACTCTGTACTCCACAGCTCTTCCAAGGGGCATTATTATTGTCTTTTTATTCCACTATAACCTCCACCACTCTTCCAAGGGGCATTGATATTGTCTTTTTATTCCACTGCGACCTCCACCAGTCCTCCAAGAGGCATTAAGACGGTCTTGTTAAGCTACTGTGACCTCCACGTCTCTTCCACGGGGCATTGAATTTGTCTTTTTATTCCACTGTAACCTCCACCACTCGTCCAAGGGGCATTGATATTGTCTTTTTATTCCACTGCGACCTCCACCAGTCTTCCAAGGGGCATTGATAATGTCTTTTTTAGTGTTGAGCCACCCCCGTAGTGTTCGAGTTCGGTTCGTCGAACACCTTCGAACACCGTTAAAACCAATGGCAGGCAAACAAAAACACATAGAAACACATAGAAAACACCTTCAAAGTTGTCCAAAAGCTGACAAACTGCTCAGAAGACATACAGTGCCTACAAATAGTATTCAACCCCCTGCAGATTTAGCTGGTTGACACATGCGGAATTAACTTGGCATTGTGACATTTGTACTGTAGATCAGCCTGGAAGTATTAAGAAGTAGTTCAGGCACCAAGAATAATGAGCTTCACATGTGTGGATTAAAGATCTCTTTTGCCAGCCTTTTCTGACAATTTAAGACCCTCCCCAAACTTGTGAACAGCACTCAGACATGGTCAACATGGGAAAGACAAAGGAGCATTCCAAGGCCATCAGAGACAAGATCGTGGAAGGTCACAAGGCTGGCAAGGGGTACAAAACCCTTTCCAAGGAGTTGGGCCTACCTGTCTCCACTGTTGGGAGCATCATCCGTAAGTGGAAGGCTTATGGAACTACTGTTAGCCTTCCACGGCCTGGACAGCCTTTGAAAGTGTCCTCCCGTGCCGAGGCCAGGCTTGTCCGAAGAGTCAATTCTAACCCAAGGCCAACAAGGAAGGAGCTCCGGGAAGATCTCATGGCAGTGGGGACATTGGTTTCAGTCAATACCATAAGTAACGTACTCCACCGCAATGGTCTCCGTTCCAGACGAGCCTGTATGGTACCTTTACTTTCAAAGCGTCATGTCAAGGCTCGTCTACAGTTTGCTCATGATCACTTGGAGGACTCTGAGACAGACTGGTTCAAGGTTCTATGATCTGATGAGACCAAGATCGAGATCTTTGGTGCCAACCACACACGTGACGTTTGGAGACTGGATGGCACTGCATACGACCCCAAGAATACCATCCCTACAGTCAAGCATGGTGGTGGCAGCATCATGCTGTGGGGCTGTTTCTCAGCCAAGGGGCCTGGCCATCTGGTCCGCATCCATGGGAAGATGGATAGCACAGCCTACCTGGAGATTTTGGCCAAGAACCTCCGCTCCTCCATCAAGGATCTTAAGATGGGTCGTAATTTCATCTTCCAACAAGACAACAACCCAAAGCACACAGCCAAGAAAACCAAGGCCTGGTTCAAGAGGGAAAAAGTCAAGGTGTTGGAGTGGCCTAGTCAGTCTCCTGACCTTAACCCAATTGAAAACTTGTGGAAGGAGCTCAAGAATAAAGTCCACATGAGACACCCAAAGAACCTAGATAACTTGGAGAAGATCTGCATGGAGGAGTGGGCCAAGATAACTCCACAGACCTGTGCCGGCCTGATCAGGTCTTATAAAAGACGATTATCAGCTGTAATTGCAAACAAGGGTTATTCCACAAAATATTAAACATAGGGGTTGTATAATAATTGACCCACACTTTTATGTTTAAAATTTAATAAAATTCAACTGAGCAGCATAACTTTTTGGTTTGTAAGATTTATGCTTCTGTTCATAAAACCTACTCTCGTTTGCAGTTTGAAGGCTCTAACTTATTTGCATCTTATCAAACCAGCTAAATCTGCAGGGGGTTGAATACTACTTGTAGGCACTGTAACTAACACATGGAAAAGTGACAAGTACATATAGTCATGCGGAAAGAAAAGAGGTGGAGTAGTAAAAGGAGGGGGAGACACAGATATAGGCATGTCATGCCCTTCTAAAATCCAAAAAGTGATAAGCCGACACGGCCATTCCTGCCGTGCCACCTCCGTGTCGCCGGGTTTGTGCCAGAGCCGCGGTGGACCCTGACGGCTAGCTCCCCTCTCCCAATACTGGTGCCTGTCATCTGGTTGGTCGACCCCCCCCCGCGGGGGGGGGAGTAACATCTGAAGAAGAAAGACCATCTTCCAGCCAAACTTACATGTCAATTTCTTTTCGTGGACAATGTGATACGATCCCTTTGTTACGGACACGCCCATTGCTACAAATTCCAGATGAGGCACAAAAACAGCAGGTTCTTCACCGGATATCAAGTGCTCCTTCAAGTGGGCTCTCCTCCACCTCAATTTCAACATCACAAATACTCCAGTCCTCAGAGGTGTCACCCCAATCGCACTTGCTTGCTCACAGCTCCCAAGTGTCCAGCTGCCCGTCTGAGTATGGGGTAACACAGATGGTTGAGTCTGCAGAGCTGTTTACTCATACTATAGCCTCGGAAACGGAGGTCTGCTCCAGAGCTTCTGTTAATCCAGATGAGGAAATGATCTGCACTGATGCCCAGAATCTTTATAAGTCGGATCCAGGACCAGATGAAGAAGGTTCTGAGCATAATGTAGACCCTCGTTCCCAAACTGTAGCTAATGTTGGTGGAGACAATGATGAAGATGATGATGAGACTCAAATACCTGATTGGAGCGACAACTTGACTTTTCGGTCAGGGCAGGAAGAGGTTGGCTTTGAGGACGACGGGTGTGATAACACACAGGGTGATGATGACAAGGTTGGAGATCCCACTTACTGTCAACCCACAGTCAGCCAGTCGATGAGGTCACCCGGGCCTTTGCATGGCCTTGGGGATGTCGCGGTGGTCGGCTCCCTGGCCCGTACCCTGGGGTCACTCTTTAAAAGGGTGGATAATTGTTAATTTTATAAGAGTTCGTGACGCCACCTGTGGTATCTGGTGAGAAGCACCAGCGCTGCAGCAGTCCACTGAGGCCCGTGATAAGGCAGCTCGATGGTATAGCTCCCCACAGGTGGAGCTAGGTCTCAGGGCAGCGTATGCAGGGGGAATGCAGGACAGGCGAGACCCAGCTGGGTCAGAGCAAGAACGGGAACGGACACGGTAGTCACTTCAGTACCTTTTAGTGGAGGAAATTCAGGCACATCCCGGAGCACTGTAGGGTGAAGGGTGCATATCAGGATCCTCCCCAATGAGCGGGTGTAGGGCCTCCTGTTTCCTTCCTCTGCGTAGTAAGTTTCTGACCTGCCTGGAGCTAGGTCTAACTTTGTCTCTGTCCAGCGCTGGCTGACCTTGTGGTAGGGCCTTCTCTTGGAGTTCACGCTCCCAGTATGCGGGGCCTAAGCGTCTCCTGGCTCTGTTACGTATCAGCACCTTAGCGATCCTGGGACTTGTAGTTCTCCAGGGATTCCGGTTATTCCTTACTGGGTCATAGAGATCCCGGTAAGCTCGGATCCGGTGTCCGGTAAATGCTTCGGGGTGAGCAGGTTAAGCTCCTCTGCCCCCTATGTACTAACTCGCCACTCGCCTTCGGCCTACTCGGGCCCTCACTAGGCTATACACACTAACGGCAGCTTGCCGCGCTTCACCGATCTTATGGCGCCGGCACACCTTAAGCTCTATCTGGGCTCCCTGAATCTAGCTAGCAGGAGCCTCGTGCTCCACTGCTGAACTATTAACTGAGTTCTCTAGACTAGACTGAGCTCCACTGCAGACTGAGCTCTCTTAGGCTTCTCTACTGCAGGGACTCTTCAGAGGAACTGAACTGCCTAGCTCCACCTTCCCTATTTATATCCCTAACGGGCTCCCTCTGCTGGTCTGAGGTGGAAGGTGGAGATGTGTGAATGTTTATGGGGGCCTCTTGTGGAGGATTCCATCAATACACTCTTCTAGGATCTGTGATACCAAGCGCAGCGGGGCGTCACAGATGCTATTGACGACGAGGTTAGGTTGCGCCTTCCTGGACAGAGATGGAGTACTGGCAGCACGTCAACAACTGCATCCTCAACCACAACTCTGCCTCTGACCACAAGTCGTAGTGGCTCTTCAGGTCGCATGGGCTCTAAGCCTTGCATAGCCTGGGCATTTATTCAGATCGATAAGGATGACCCAACTCGTGTTATCTGTAATATTTGTCACCAAAAGCTAAATAGAGGCCAAAAAATCCATAGTTTGAGTACTTCATGCATGTACCGTCACATGGATATGAAGCATAAGTTGCAGTGGGTAGCTCACTGTGCTACAATGCGGCCTAGCAGGCTGGGCCAACCACCGTCTGCCCCATCTTGTGCATCTGTGGCCTCTTCATCCTCTGTGACTGGGGGGACAGCAGTCACACATGTTTTTGGACACAGACCTGCCACCTCTTTACCTGCAACAGCCAGTGTGATTGGCAGGTCGTCAGTTCATTGGGAAGTGGAAACACCTGCTGGTGTTGAGCGCTCTCTGACATCGAGAGCACCACCTTTGGATCAAGGCAACCTAACATGTCCGCCTGCATCTTCCTCACAGACCGGCAGTTTGCCGGGGACACCCTACTCAACCCCGTCAAAGCACAACAGCCAGCCCTCGGTCCCTCAGATGTGGAAAAGTAAAAGACCATTTTCTCCTAGCCATGAGAAAGCTAAGAGGTTGAATTTCACCATCTGCAAGCTGTTGGCTACAGAAATGCTGTCTTTCCGCCTGGAGGACACAGTGGATTTTCGAGACCTTATGTCCGTCGCAGTGCCCCAGTACCAGATGCCTAGTCGGCACTACTTCTCCAAGAAAGGTGTGCCTGCGCTCCACCAGCATGTCGCACACAACATCACCGCTTCTTTGAGAAACTCTGTGTGTGACAGGGTGCATTTCACCACAGACACTTGGACGAGTAGGCATGGACAGGGGAGTTACATGTTGCTGACTGGGCACTGGGTAACTATGGTGACAGCAGGACAAGGGGCTGCTGTCCAAGTCTTACCGTCCCCACGAGTTTTGCGTCAATCCTCTTTATCTCGAAGTTACTCCACTGCTTCTGCCTCCTCAACCTCCTCTCGGTCCTCCACCTGCACCCAAAGCCTGTCTGGTAATGCCACCTTCTTTCTAACTGCACAGAAGGAATCCTGCACACCTCCTTACTATGCTGGCAGCAAGGCTCAACGGCATCAGTGTTTACTTTGAAATGTCTGGGAAATGTGAGTCACACAGCTGAGGACTTGTGGTCAGCTCTGGAGACCCAGTTTCATGAATGGTTGTCTCCACTGGACCTGCAACCAGGGAAGGCCGTGTGCGACAATGCTGCAAACCTGGGTGCGGCCCTTCGCCGGGGCAATGTCACACACGTGCCTTGTATGGCTCACGTGTTGAACCTGATTGTCCATAAATTTTTAGCCCACTATCCCAGACTAGATGGCCTTCTGCAGAGGGCACAGTCGCTGTGTGCTCACTTCCGCCGTTCGCATCCCACAGCTCAACGACTTACATCTCTACAGAAGTCGTTGGGCCTGACAGTTCACTGGCTGAAATGCGATGTGCCGACATGGTGGAATTCAACTCTGCACATGTTGCAGCGACTGTGGCAGCACCGACAAGCCCTGGTGCAATACATTCTGACGTATAGCCTGGGCCAACGAGATCCAGAGGTGGGGCAAATCACGCTGCCGGAGTGTTCTCAGATCAGGGACCTATGAAGTTGACGCGCCCCCTGGGCCGTGGGGTACCCTGAGCCGGGCCGGTAGACGCTGGGGGTTGTAGTCACTGTGGCGGTGACCCGGTCCGTGACCCAGGGTGGTCAATCCAACGGTAATTTGTATATATGGATTTTATAATGTCCGACTACGCCACCTGTGGAGTGCGGCCAAAGGGGCCGCCACTGCGGAACAGTCCTCTGAAGCTGGTGGTTTTGCAGCAATGGTTTTATTACTCACCACAGGAAGAGTGTAGCTTCAGGGCAGTGTGGGTGGATGATGGTGGTTGTAGTGCAGGGAGTCAGTAATGAACACAGAGTCCGTGTGATGCAGTCCCAAGATCTTTACTCACAGTTGTTGCAGCCCAGATTACAGGTACCAGAGAAATCTCATCCGTCGTGCTGTGCGTACTCAGTGAGGGGCTCAGTCCACCCCCAGATAGCTCCGGAGTACTTAGCAGGACCCCCTTCTGTGTGTCCTTTCTCTGGCCTTCTCCCTGCACCTCACACCCAGTGACACTTCTATCCGGTATCCTCCGGCCTTGGCGGGCGACTTGTGTTCCGTCCCCTGGGTCCTATGTGGCTACCTTCTTAGTGAGACTGGTGTGGACTTTTGCCTGCAGTACATGAAATGCTGCAGCCTCCGGTTTCTAGTTGAGCCTTGCTGTTTCTCCTCTAGTTGAGGGACCGGTTCCCCTTATCTGGCCTGACCCCTCTACCTCCTGGTAGCAGCGGGAGTACGGGTGGCCTTCTGCACGGCCCATAGCCTTAGGGTCCCTTCGGTTCCTGGAGCCTCCCTGCTCCCACTCCTCTCTTCTCTCCTTCAGTCCTGGGCCTCCCAGGCTAGGCCCTCCTTTGGAGCAGAGCTCATGCCGAGCCTCTGCTCCTGTCACTTTTCCTCCTCTGACTGGCTTGCTCTTTCTAAGATGGCTTCCTATTTATACTCTCCCTGTCATGTGCTCCCTTAAGCTGCTCCCCTTAGCACCCACTACATAGGACCCTCCCACCAGCTAGGGACCTGGGACTGTGCTCTCCCTTAGGAGCAATCTCGCCCTACCCCCAGTGCGGGTATGTGTTGGATGCAGGTGTTAGGGTCCCGAGCCATACGCCTTCCTTACCTGAGGGTGAGATACCACACCTCTGGGTGAGATGCAGTAACTCTGTGGCGACTGAACCCTCAGAGGAGCCACACACCCTTCTGCACAGTTTTGAAAAGGCGACGAAGATGTTTAGTGCTGACGACGATGCCATTATCAGCATGACTATTCCGGTGATTTACGTGCTGGAGCACACATTAAACAGAATTCAGAGTCAGGTGGTGGGACAAGAGAAGGTGGAGGAAGTAGAGGAGGAGTCGTATGCGGAAGGGATAACATCTCCAAGGTCCAGACGGTTGGCAGCACCAAGGCGGCAGGCATGGGAGGGTGGGGGAGAGGGAATAACCAGGGCGCATGGTAGCAGCCAAACTGTTGAGGAAGGTGCAGGAGCCGATGAAGAAGTGGAGGATGAACTGGGCATGGAAGACTCATCATATGAGGGAGACCTTGATCACATTTCTGTTGTGCGAGGTTGGGGGGAGAGGGCAGAGGAAGGAAGCATGATTCTTACCTCGCTACCAACACAACAAGGACTTGGTCCTCCTGGATGCGCAAGACACATGAGTGCCTTCTTGCTGCACTACCTGCAACATGACCCTCAGATTGCAGAATTCGAAGTAATCCCGACTACTGGGTTGCCACACTCTTAGATCCCCGGTACAAAAGTAAATTTGTCGAAATAATTCCTGCCGTAAAAAGGGATTGACGCATGCAGGAGTATCTGCAGACGCTGTTGCAGAATCTTATATGTGCTTTTCCACAAAACACCAGTGGTGCACGAAGTGAATCTCACAGTTCTAACTTGCCAACCGTGGGACTGTCGAGTCTTCATCACTCAAACCGTAACAGTAACACAGTATCTGCTGGTAACAGCAATTTTGTGTAATCGTTTCACCACTTTTTTAGACCATCCTTTGCAAGGCCACAGGAGACAAGAAGTCTGACACATAGTCAATGCCTAGAGAGGATGGTGCAGGAGTATCTCCAAGTGAACATCGAAGCCATGACTGTGTCACTGGACCCTTGCTCATTTTGGTATTCCAATCTGGAAAAATGGCCGGAGCTCGCCACTCACGCCTTGGAGATCTTGTCATGCCCTGCAGCCAGTGTTCTCTCTGAACGTGTGTTCAGCGCTGCAGATGGTGTGCTGACAGATAAGCGCACGCGGCTGTCCACTGAGAATGTAGACAGACTCACGTTCATAAAGATGAACAAATCATGGATTCGCAAGGACTTTTCTAACCCTGTGCTATCCTTGGGAGACTAAAAGCTTGAGGATTTGGTAATATCACATCACCAACCGTTTTAAGCAACTGTGGGGCAATTGATGCCACTTAACCCTAGAACGCATGACCATAAAAATTTACACTTTCATATACCTGGGGCCTTTTAGGCCCGTGTGCAAATAACATGGAATAACTCAAACTCAAATGACAAACAACTATATACATGAAGAATACCTAGAGTTTCAAAATTCTAACTAAAGTAGTCTTGCAGAAAATAGAAAACAATTACTGCGAGGCCCCAGGTATGCGTTCTAGGGTTAAGTGGTGTCTGTGCCACAATTTTGGGAAAAAATGGAGACTCTTTTTGGAGTCCCCTTGCTGTGTCTTACGTGACGTTGGCATCGTCAATTCCAGGTGGGTTGGGTCGCCCCCCCCCCCTTTTAACTGTAAGAAACTACATACACTATGGCTTGGGGTAACACAGATGGTTGAGTCTGAAGAGCTGTTTACTCAGAGGTCTGCTCCAAATCTTCAGTGTCTGCTAGTCAGCATAGAATTTTTAACTGCATCTAGCCTAGGCAATACTTTGTGCGTAGCAGCCCAGCTGCGAAGCAAGCTACACAGCCTGTGTATCTAATAAGAATTTTTAAATGCATCTAGCCTAGGCAGACTGTGGTGACCCCCAACCAAACCCAGACTCTCAGCCCCCCTACCGCCCCCCTTTCCTTGACAATACAATAATGTAACTCTTACAACTGGATGGGTGAGGATCGGTCACAGGTTTATTAACTCTTTATACTCATTCCATTAGAAAGGCATCTTATTTCTAATTAATTCAGCTTGTTGCAGCATGCCCTGGGTCTCCACTCCGGCAACTTGGCCAACAAGTGTAACTCTCCGACATGTCCCTTCTATTTCCAGGCCACGGAGGATCCTGCGTACTCGTATGCAGGACTCTGACCTCCACCCATCACTCTTAACGCTTGTTCCACTCCGTCCTGGAGTCCTAACTGGAATATGTCCAGTCCAATATCCATTAAGTGAACACCGTCGGGCCGTATGAGGCCTGCTTTATCTCCTTCCAGTTGTCGGTGTCGTACCACTACACCGCCTCTGTCTCTTCTAAATTTTGCCATCCGAATATTTATTACCCGCCTTGTCCGTTCGCTGGCCGTGATGTCTCGCGCACCTTGCCATACCACTATCGGCACAATCTCTGACCATACTATAGCTAGTTTTGTGAAAAATTCTCTGAAGCGCTCAGTGTCTAGTTTCATTATTGCCATTAGTTATGAGCTCTTGTGATGACCTAGGTTGTTTCCTCAGGCCTGTATAACTAAGATGACCGGACATCTTGCCTCTCTCCCTACCTTGATTACCTCCATTAGTACCTGTGGCCATAGCAGGCCTCTAATACCTCTCCAGTTGAAATATGTGTTAAGAAACTCTAATTTCCTCCCGCCTGGGGGGACTTTCGCCCTTTTTTCTGCCCAATATATATACGAGTGGCCTATCACCCACACTGTTGGCTTAGCGTCACCTGTAAAAGAAGCAAACCACGTTAGGATAACAAGTCCGGTCTTATGTATCTTGCCAAACACGTGGATCGCCATCTCCCTATCCTCTGAACTTCCGTTTCTGACAGTCCTGCTCTTGCTGCTTCCGTGGCCGTGCCTATGCGGAATGAGTGTGTCCCGTAATCTTTGGGGTGGTTCCCTGCCGATGTTATGCATTTATTAAATATAGCTTGGAACTGGTATCTTGATAATGGGTTCCATCTATGTGTGATAGGAAGAAATTACTGTGTGATCTGATGGTTAGATATGTTTTTACTATTGTTGCCCGACTCAGTGTACCGTTTGTGGGTTGTAGAAGTACCCAAGTGCCCCTGCCCGCTGGAACCGTTTTCGATTTGTGTATGCGTAGACGTATTGCATTATTGGCTATGACTACGTCCTGGTGTAATAAGCCTCCACTTGTGGTAATTTTGGATTGAGGGACTAATTCGCTTATGCATAGCGCCCCGAAGAAGGCGATGACAAATGCAGTAGACAGTAGTGTTGCTTCAAATTGTGAGTGTCATGTTAATTGTGTTAGGGATATGATGTGAGAAATCAGTTTTAGTGACACGGGACGGGACGTCTACACTCCTGACTTGGCTGACCCCTTTTCCACCCTTTTATGGATTGTCTGATGATGAATCTTTGTCACATCTCCCCAATTCAGTAGTTGGAAGTGAAATGCTACTCCGGTCAGACACCGCTGCGCTGACGCCCCTGATATGCCCCTCATCATTAGCTGGTGGAGAAATTCTATGGTGACTTGTGATCTGGCTTGTTCACATTGGTCAACCCGTCTGCCTGCTACTAGTCGTGTCCACTCTTCCCATGCCTTACCGTATGCTTGCCACGTCGACGGGGCAACTGACGCTCTGATTAATGGCATCAACTATTCGCCACTAGATCCCATAGGGAAGGTGGGCAACTGTTGCCTGATGGGTGGGCGTTGTGGAAGAGCTCTGTGAAAATCTGCCAACTGAATTGTTATAAAGCGTTAGCAGCAGCTTTAGACCCCTCAGCATAGTGGCTAGCGCGGACCCATACATTGTGTTTTAGGCACAGGAATGCTAGCCTGGGTAGTAGGCCTAACACTGGGAGAGACGATGATGCCATCTTATTAATGCAGTGCGCTAGGCTGGTGTTTTTTGCTATGAAGAGTATATTTTTGTTCCAGGAGCGCGACCCATATTTCTATTGCTACCACTATTGGGAAGAAAAATTATTTTAAGGGCTAGATGCAGCGAAAAATTATTATTAATTTAAAAGCTGGTGGAGCTTGGTATAGATGGCCTAATACAATGAGTCCCACACACTGCTAGAAGGCCAAATATTTTTTCAGAGGTAGATGCAGAAAAAAATTATATTCAGTTTGCAACCTGATGGAGGTCAGTATAGATGGACTAATAAAACAAGTCCCACACACTGATAGAAGGCCAAATATTTTTTCAGAGCTAGATGCAGAAAAAAAATATAATGAATTTGCAAACTGATGGAGGTCAGTATAGATGGACTAATAGAACAAGTCCCACACACTGCTAGAAGCCGAAATATTTTTTCAGAGCTAGATGCAGAAAAAAATTATATTGAATTTGCAACCTGATGGAGGTCAGTATAGATGGACTAATAGAACAAGTCCCACACACAGCTAGAAGCCGAAATATTTTTTCAGAGCTAGATGCAGAAAAAAATTATATTCAATTTGCAACCTGATGGAGGTCAGTATAGATGGACTAATAGAACAAGCCCCACACACTGCTACAAGCTGAAATATTTTTTCAGAGCTAGATGCAGAAAAAAATTATATTGAATTTGCAACCTGGTGGAGGTCAGTATAGATGGACTAATAGAACAAGTCCCACACACAGCTAGAAGCCCAAATATTTTTTCAGAGGTAGATGCAGAAAAAAATTATATTCAGTTTGCAACCTGATGGAGGTCAGTATAGATGGACTAATAGAACAAGTCCCACACACTGCTAGAAGGCCAAATATTTTTTCAGAGCTAGATGCAGATAAAAATTATTTTTAATTTGCAACCTGATGGAGGTCAGTATAGATGGACTAATAGAACAAGTCCCATACACTGCTAGAAGGCCAAATATTTTTTCAGAGCTAGATGCAGAAAAATATTATATTCAATTTGCAACCTGATGGAGGTCAGTATAGATGGACTAATAGAACAAGTCCCACACACAGCTAGAAGCCCAAATATTTTTTCAGAGGTAGATGCAGAAAAAAATATATTCAGTTTGCAACCTGATGGAGGTCTGTATAGATGGATTAATAGAACAAGTCCCACACACAGCTAGAAGGCCAAATATTTTTTCAGAGCTAGATGCAGAAAAAAATTATATTCAATTTGCAACCTGATGGAGGTCAGTATAGATAGACTAATAGAACAAGTCCCACACACTGCTAGAAGCCCAAATATTTTTTCAGAGGTAGATGCAGAAAAAAATTATATTCAGTTTGCAACCTGATGGAGGTCAGCATAGATGGACTAATAGAGCAAGTCCCACACACTGCTAGAAGCCCAAATATTTTTTCAGAGGTAGATGCAGAAAAAAATTATATTCAGTTTGCAACCTGATGGAGGTCAGTATAGATGGACTAATAGAACAAGTCCCACACACTGCTAGAAGGCCAAATATTTTTTCAGAGCTAGATGCAGAAAAATATTATATTCAATTTGCAACCTGATGGAGGTCAGTATAGATGGACTAATAGAACAAGTTCCACACACAGCTAGAAGCCCAAATATTTTTTCAGAGGTAGATGCAGAAAAAAATTATATTCAGTTTGCAACCTGATGGAGGTCAGTATAGATGGACTAATAGAACAAGTCCCACACACTGCTAGAAGGCCAAATATTTTTTCAGAGCTAGATGCAGATAAAAATTATTTTGAATTTGCAACCTGATGGAGGTCAGTATAGATGGACTAATAGAACAAGTCCCACACACTGCTAGAAGGCCAAATATTTTTTCAGAGCTAGATGCAGAAAAAAATTATATTCAATTTGCAACCTGATGGAGGTCAGTATAGATAGACTAATAGAACAAGTCCCACACACTGCTAGAAGCCCAAATATTTTTTCAGAGGTAGATGCAGAAAAAAATTATATTCAGTTTGCAACCTGATGGAGGTCAGCATAGATGGACTAATAGAGCAAGTCCCACACACTGCTAGAAGCCCAAATATTTTTTTAGAGGTAGATGCAGAAAAAAATTATATTCAGTTTGCAACCTGATGGAGGTCAGTATAGATGGACTAATAGAACAAGTCCCACACACTGCTAGAAGGCCAAATATTTTTTCAGAACTAGATGCAGAAAATTATTATATTCAATTTGCAACCTGATGGAGGTCAGTATAGATGGACTAATAGAACAAGTCCCACACACAGCTAGAAGCCCAAATATTTTTTCAGAGGTAGATGCAGAAAAAAATTATATTCAGTTTGCAACCTGATGGAGGTCAGTATAGATGGACTAATAGAACAAGTCCCACACACTGCTAGAAGGCCAAATATTTTTTCAGAGCTAGATGCAGATAAAAATTATTTTTAATTTGCAACCTGATGGAGGTCAGTATAGATGGACTAATAGAACAAGTCCCATACACTGCTAGAAGGCCAAATATTTTTTCAGAGCTAGATGCAGAAAAATATTATATTCAATTTGCAACCTGATGGAGGTCAGTATAGATGGACTAATAGAACAAGTCCCACACACAGCTAGAAGCCCAAATATTTTTTCAGAGGTAGATGCAGAAAAAAATATATTCAGTTTGCAACCTGATGGAGGTCTGTATAGATGGATTAATAGAACAAGTCCCACACACAGCTAGAAGGCCAAATATTTTTTCAGAGCTAGATGCAGAAAAAAATTATATTCAATTTGCAACCTGATGGAGGTCAGTATAGATAGACTAATAGAACAAGTCCCACACACTGCTAGAAGCCCAAATATTTTTTCAGAGGTAGATGCAGAAAAAAATTATATTCAGTTTGCAACCTGATGGAGGTCAGCATAGATGGACTAATAGAGCAAGTCCCACACACTGCTAGAAGCCCAAATATTTTTTCAGAGGTAGATGCAGAAAAAAATTATATTCAGTTTGCAACCTGATGGAGGTCAGTATAGATGGACTAATAGAACAAGTCCAACACACTGCTAGAAGGCCAAATATTTTTTCAGAACTAGATGCAGAAAATTATTATATTCAATTTGCAACCTGATGGAGGTCAGTATAGATGGACTAATAGAACAAGTCCCACACACAGCTAGAAGCCCAAATATTTTTTCAGAGGTAGATGCAGAAAAAAATTATATTCAGTTTGCAACCTGATGGAGGTCAGTATAGATGGACTAATAGAACAAGTCCCACACACTGCTAGAAGGCCAAATATTTTTTCAGAGCTAGATGCAGATAAAAATTATTTTTAATTTGCAACCTGATGGAGGTCAGTATAGATGGACTAATAGAACAAGTCCCATACACTGCTAGAAGGCCAAATATTTTTTCAGAGCTAGATGCAGAAAAATATTATATTCAATTTGCAACCTGATGGAGGTCAGTATAGATGGACTAATAGAACAAGTCCCACACACAGCTAGAAGCCCAAATATTTTTTCAGAGGTAGATGCAGAAAAAAATATATTCAGTTTGCAACCTGATGGATGTCTGTATAGATGGATTAATAGAACAAGTCCCACACACAGCTAGAAGGCCAAATATTTTTTCAGAGCTAGATGCAGATAAAAATTATTTTTAATTTGCAACCTGATGGAGGTCAGTATAGATGGACTAATAGAACAAGTCCCACACACTGCTAGAAGGCCAAATATTTTTTCAGAGCTAGATGCAGATAAAAATTATTTTTAATTTGCAACCTGATGGAGGTCAGTATAGCTGGACTAATAGAACAAGTCCCACACACAGCTATAAGCCCAAATATTTTTTCAGAGGTAGATGCAGAAAAAAATTATATTGAATTTGCAACCTGATGGAGGTCAGTATAGATGGACTAATAGAACAAGTCCCACACACTGCTAGAAGGCCAAATATTTTTTCAGAGGTAGATGCAGAAAAAATTTATATTCGGTTTGCAACCTGATGGAGGTCAGTATAGATGGATTAATAGAACAAGTCCCACACACTGCTAGAAGGCCAAATATTTTTTCAGAGCTAGATGCAGAAAAAATTATATTCAATTTGCAACCTGATGGAGGTCAGTATAGATGGACAAATAGAACAAGTCCCACACACTGCTAGAAGGCCAAATATTTTTTCAGAGCTAGATGCAGAAAAAATTATATTCAATTTGCAACCTGATGGAGGTCAGTATAGATGGACAAATAGAACAAGTCCCACACACTGCTAGAAGGCCAAATATTTTTTCAGAGCTAGATGCAGAAAAAATTATATTCAATTTGCAACCTGATGGAGGTCAGTATAGATGGACTAATAGAATGATGCTATGCCGAAAAGGTTTTACTTCACTAGGTGCAGTAAAAAAATTGGTATTCTATACACAGGTGGTGTAGCTTGCAACACAGATAGGCTACTCCACTGACTAACACACTCTGCAATAGGCCAAAAAGGATTAGCTTTGCTAGATTCAGCCAAATGCTGTGAAAAAAACTTGCATAGCACTGGCATAGACCTGCCTGGCAAAAACTGATAGGAACTGATGTAACTTAGTCCTGAAAAGGACTGCAATTACAATTAGTCTTTACTCCCACAACCTATCTATTTAAGAGCACAGACCTGCCTGATAAAAGTCGTAGGAAATGCTGTAACCTAGTCCTTTAAAGGACTGCAGTCACACTCTTCCCTACTCCCAAGCTATCTGTAGATTTGTGCGAAAATTGGCTTGAAATTAACAAGGTATGGCACACACAGCAACAGCGGTGCCGTCTAACACGCAGCTGCAGCAGTGAGAAAATGGTGGCGACGGGGAAAATGGCTGGGTCTTATAGGGCAAGGACATGTGACATACACTGCCAATGACGCATGCCCTTGCTTGTGTGAAAAAAAGCACTTCGCTCCGTGTGTGCGCTGCTGATAGTCTGACAGATTGCACCTCCCCACTGTAAATGCGGGAAAGAGAAAAAAAATGGAGATCTTCATTATTCCTGCAGAGATCCATCCCCTGCCCCTCCCCCCGCCCCGCTGTACACTGAAACTGCGTATTAACTTTAATTTTCATCATTACTGAGAAAAAATCCAGTTATGATTTCGGTGCACGAACAGTTATCGAACATAACCTCGAACAGCCGAATTTTTTTCAAATCGTTCGTATTCGCCGAACGGCTCGAACACAGCCCAAAACAGTTCGAATTTGAGATTGGCGAACAGTTTGAGTCGAACAACGGTCATCTCTAGTCTTTTTATTACACTGCGACCTCCACCACTCTTCCAAGGCTCATTGATATTGTCTTTTTTATCCACTGAGACCTCCACCACTCTTCCAAGGGGCATTAAAACCGTCTTGTTAAGCTATTGTGACCTCCACCACTCTTCCAAGGGGAATTAAAACCATCAATTTAAACCACTGTGAACTCCACAGCTCTAGCAAGGGGCATTGATATTGTCTTTTTATTCCAATGTAACCTCAAGCACTCTTCCAAGGGGCATTGATATTTTCTTTTTATTCCACTGCAACTTGCACCTCTCTTCCAAGGGGCATTAAAACCGTCTTGTTAAGCTACTGTGACCTCCACGACTCTTTCACGGGGCATTGATATTGTCTTTTTATTCCACTGTAACCTCCACCACTCTTCCAAGGGGCATTGATATTGTCTTTTTATTCCACTGGGACCTTCACCACTCTTCCAAGTGGCATTGATATTGTTTTTTTAATCCACTGCGACCTCCACCACTCTTCCAAGGGGCATTAAAACCGTATTGTTAAGCTACTGTGACCTCCACGTCTCTTCCAAGCTGCATTAAAACCGTCAATTGATACCACTCTGAACTCCACAGCTCTTGCAAGAGGCATTGATAATGACTTTTTACTCCACTGTAACCTACAGCTCTCTTTCAAGGAGCATTGATATTGTCTTTTTAATCCACTGTGGCCTCCACCACTCTTCCAAGAGGCATTAAAAACATCTTATTAAGCTACTATGACCTCCACGTCTCTTCCAAGACTCATTAAAACCATCTTGTTAAGCTACTGTGACCTCCACGTCTCTTCCAAGGGGCATTAAAACCGTCAATTTAAACCACTCTGAACTCCACAGCTCTTGCAAGAGGCATTGATATTGTCTTTTTTTTCCACTGTAACCTCCACCACTCTTCCAAGGGGCATTGATTTTGTCTTTTTAATCCACTGCGACCTCCATCACTCTTCCAAGAAGCATTAAAACCGTTTTGTTTAGCTACTGTGACCTCCACGTCTATTCCACGGTGCCTTAAAACCTTCTGGTTAAACCACTGTGAACTCCACAGCTCTTCCAAGGGGCATTGATATTGTCTTTTTATTCCTCTGTAAACTCCACCACTCTTCCAAGGGGCATTGATATTGTGTTTTTATTTTACTGCGACCTCCACCACTGTTCCAAGGGGCATTAATATAGTCTTTTTATTCCACTGCGACCTCCATCACTCTTCCAAGGGTCATTGATATTGTCTTTTTATTCCACTGTAACCTCCACCACTCTTCCAAGGGGCATTGATATTGTCTTTTTATTCCAATGCGACCTCCACATCTCTTCCAAGGGGAATTGATATTGTCTTTTTATTCCACTGCGACCTCCACTACTCTTCTAAGGGGCATTGATATTGTCTTTTTAATCCACTGCGAACTCCACCACTCTTCCAAGGGGCATTAAAACAGTCTTGATAAGCTACTGTGGTCTCCACGTCTCTTCCAAGGGGCATTAAACCGTCTGGTTAAACCACTCTGTTCTCCACAGCTCTTCCAAGAGGCATTGATATTGTCTTTTTATTCGACTGTAACCTCCACCACTCTTCCAAGGGGCATTGATATTGTCTGTGTTTTCCACTGCGACCTCCACCACTCTTCCAAGGGGCATTGATATTGTCTTTTTATTCCACTGCGACCTCCACGTCTCTTCCACAGGGCATTGTTATTGTCTTTTTATTCCACTGCGACCTCCACCACTCTGCTAAGAGGCATTAAAACAGTCTTGTTAACCTACTGTGACCTCCACGTCTCTTTCACAGGGCATTGTTATTGTCTTTTTATTCCACTGCGACCTTCACCACTCTTCCAAGGGGCATTGATATTGTCTTTTTATTCCAATGCGACCTCCACCACCCTTCCAAGGTTCATTGATATTGTCTTTTTAATTCATTGCGACCTCCACCACTCTTCCAAGGGTCATTAAAACCGTGTTGTTTACCTACTGTGACCTCCACGGCTTTTCCACAGGGCATTGTTATTGTCTTTTTATTCCACTGCGACCTCCATCACTCTGCTAAGAGGCATTAAAACAGTCTTGTTAACCTACTGTGACCTCCACGTCTCTTTCACAGGGCATTGTTATTGTCTTTTTATTCCACTGCGACCTTCACCACTCTTCCAAGGGGCATTGATATTGTCTTTTTATTCCAATGCGACTTCCACCACCCTTCCAAGGTTCATTGATATTGTCTTTTTAATTCATTGCGACCTCCACCACTCTTCCAAGGGGCATTAAAACCGTCTAGTTAAGTCACTGTGACCTCCATGTCTCTTCCAAGGGGCACTAAAACCATTTGGTTAAACACTCTGTACTCCACAGCTCTTCCAAGGGGCATTAAAACCGTCTAGTTAAACCGCTCTGAGCTCCACAGCTCTTCCAATGGGCATTGTCAATGTCTTTTTATTCCATTGTAACCTTCTGCACTCTTCCAAGTGCATTGATTTTGTCTTTTTATTCCTCTTCGACGTCCACGACTCTTCCAAGGGGCATTTAAACCGTCTTGTTAAGCTACTGTGACCTCCAAGTTTCTTACACAGGGCATTGATATTGTCTTTTTATTCCACTGTAACCTCTACCACTCTTCCAAGGGGCATTGATATTGTCTTTTTATTCCACTGCGACCTCCACCACTCTGCCGAGGGGCATTAAAACCGTCTTGTTAAGCTACTGTGATGTCCACATCTATTCCACGGGGCATTGATATTGTCTTTTTATTCCACTGTAACCTCTACCACTCTTCCAAGAGGCATTGATATTGTCTTTTTATTCCACTGCGACCTCCACCACTTTGCCGAGGGGCATTAAAACAGTCTTGTTAAGCCACTGTGAACTCCACTTCTCTTCCAAGGGGCATTAAAACCGTCAATTTAAACCACTCTCAACTCCACAGCACTTGTAAGGGGCTTTGATATTGTTTTTTATTCCACTGTAACCTCCAGCACTTTTCCAAGGGGCTTTGATATTGCCTGTTTATTCCACTGCGACTTTCACCTCTCTTCCAAGGGACATTAAAACCGTCTTGTTAAACTACTGTGACATCCACGTCTCTTTCACGGGGCATTGATATTGTCTTTTTATTCCACTGTAAACTCCACCACTCTTCCAAAGGGCATTGATATTGTCTTTTTATTGCACTGCCACCTCCACCACTCTTCCAAGGGGCATTGATATTGTATTTTTAATCCACTGCGACCTCCACCACTTTTCCAAGGGGCATTAAAAATGTCTTTTTAAGCTACTGTGACCTCCACATCACTTCCAATGGGCATTAAAACCGTCTGGTTTAACTACTCTGAACTCCACTGCTCTTCCAAGGGGCATTGATATTGACTTTTTAATACACTGTTACCTCCACCACTCTTCCAAGAGGCATTGATATTGTTTTTTTATTGCACTGCGACCTCCACTACTCTTCCAAGGGGCATTGATATTGTCTTTTTATTCCACTGCGACCTCCACCACTCATCTAAGGGGCATTTATATAGTCTTTTTAATCAACTGCGACCTCCACCACTCTTCCAAGGGCCATTAAAACCGTGTTGTTAAGCTACTTTGACCTCCACGTCAATTCCATGGGGCATTAAAACCGTCAATTAAACCACTCTGAACTCCACAGCTCTTCCAAGGGGCATTGGTATTGCCTTTTTATTCCACTATAACCTCCACCACTCTTCCAAGGGGCATTAAAACTGTCTTGTTAAACTGCTGTAACCTCCATGTCTATTCCACGGGGCATTGATATTGTCTTTTTATTCCAATGTAAACTCCACCACTCTTCTAAGGGGCAGTGATATTGTCTTTTTAAACCACTGTGACCTCCACCACTCTTCCAAGAGGCATTAAAAACATCTTATTAAGCTACTATGACCTCCACGTCTCTTCCAAGGCTCATTAAATCCGTCTTGTTAAGCTACTGTGACCTCCACGTCTCTTCCAAGGGGCATTAAAACCGTCAATTTAAACCACTTTGAACTCCACAGCTCTTGCAAGAGGCATTGATATTGTCTTTTTATTCCACTGTAACCTCCACCACTCTTCCAAGGGGCATTGATTTTGTCTTCTTAAGCCACTGCGACCTCCATCACTCTTCCAAGAAGCATTAAAACCGTTTTGTTTAGCTACTGTGACCTCCACGTCTATTCCACGGTGCCTTAAAACCTTCTGCTTAAACCACTGTGAACTCCACAGCTCTTCCAAGGGGCATTGATATTGTCTTTTTATTCCTCTGTAAACTCCACCACTCTTCCAAGGGGCATTGATATTGTCTTTTTATTTTACTGCGACCTCCACCGCTCTTCCAAGGGGCATTAATATTGTCTTTTTATTCCACTGCGACCTCCATCACTCTTCCAAGGGTCATTGATATTGTCTTTTTATTCCACTGTAACCTCCACCACTCTTCCAAGGGGCATTGATATTGTTTTTCTATTCCAATGCGACCTCCACATCTCTTCCAAGGGGAATTGATATTGTCTTTCTATTCCACTGCGACCTCCACCACTCTTCTAAGGGGCATTGATATTGTCTTTTTAATCAACTGCTACCTCCACCACTCTTCCAAGGGGCATTAAAACAGTCTTGATAAGCTACTGTGACCTCCACGTCTCTTCCAAGGGGCATTAAACCGTCTGGTTAAACCACTCTGTACTCCACAGCTCTTCCAAGAGGCATTGATATTGTTTTTTTATTCGACTGTAACCTCCACCACTCTTCCAAGGGGCATTGATATTGTCTCTGTTTTCCACTTCGACCTCCACCACTATTCCAAGGGGCATTGATATTGTCTTTTTATTCCACTGCGACCTCCACGTCTCTTCCACAGGGCATTGTTATTGTCTTTTTATTCCACTGCGACCTCCACCACTCTCCCAAGGGGCATTAAAACCGTCTTGTTTAGCTACTGTGACCTCCACATCTTTTGCACAGGGCATTGTTATTGTCTTTTTATTCCACTGCGACCTCCACCACTCTGCCAAGGGGCATTAAAACAGTCTTGTTAACCTACTGTGACTTCCATTTCTCTACCAAGGGGCACTAAAACAATTTGGTTAAACCACTCTGTACTCCACAGCTCTTCCAAGGGAAATTAAAACCGTCTAGTTAGACCGCTCTGAGCTCCACAGCTCTTCCAAGGGGCATTGACAATGTCTTTTTATTCCATTGTAACCTTCTGCACTCTTCCAAGTGCATTGATATTGTCTTTTTATTCCTCTGCGACGTCCACGACTCTTCCAAGGGGCATTAAAACCGTCTTGTTAAGCTACTGTAACCTCCAAGTTTCTTACACAGGGCATTGATATTGTCTTTTTATTCCACTGTAACCTCCACCACTCTTCCAAGGGGCATTGATATTGTCTTTTATTCCACTGTAACCTCCACCACTGTTCTAAGGGGCATTAAAACCGTCTTGTTAAGCTACTGTGACCTCCACGTCTCTTCCACAGGGCATTGTTATTGTCTTTTTATTCCACTGCGACCTCCACCACTCTGCCGAGTGGCATTAAAACCGTCTTGTTAAGCTACTGTGTTGTCCACATCTATTCCACGGGGCATTGATATTGTCTTTTTATTCCACTGTAACCTCCACCACTCTTCCAAGGGGCATTGATATTGTCTTTTTATTCCACTGCGACCTCCACCACTCTTCCAAGGTTCATTGATATTGTCTTTTTAATCCACTGCGACCTCCACCACTCTTCCAAGGGGCATTAAAACCGTCTTGTTAAGCTACTGTGACCTCCACGTCTTTTCCAAGGTGCACTAAAACCGTTTGGTTAAACCACTCTGTACTCCACAGCTCTTCCAAGGGGCATTGTTATTGTCTTTTTATTTCACTGTAACTTCCACCATTCTTTCAAGGGGCATTGATATCGTCTTGTTAAGCTACTGTGACCTCCAAGTCTCTTCCAAGGGGCATTAAAACCATCTGGTTAAACCGCTCTGAGCTCCACAGCACTTCCAAGGGGCATTGACAATGTCTTTTTATTCCATTGTAACCTTCTGCACTCTTCCAAGTGCATTGATATTGTCTTTTTATTCATCTGCAACGTCCACGACTCTTCCAAGGGGCATTAAAACCATCTTGTTAAGCTACTGTGACCTCCAAGTTTCTTACACAGGGCATTGATATTGTCTTTTTATTCCACTGAAACCTCCACCACTCTTCCAAGGGGCATTGATATTGTCTTTTTAATCCACTGCGACCTCCCTCACTCTTCCAAGAAGCATTGAAACCGTCTTGCTAAGCTACTGTGACCTCCACGTCTCTTCCACAGGGCATTGTTATTGTCTTTTTATTCCACTGCGACCTCCACCACTCTGCCAAGTGGCATTAAAACCGTCTTGTTAAGCTACTGTGATGTCCACGTCTCTTCCACGGGGCATTGATATTGTCTTTTAATTCCACTGTAACCTCCACCACTCTTCCAAGAGGCATTGATATTGTCTTTTTATTCCACTGAGACCTCCACCACTCTTCCAAGGCTCAATGATATTGTCTTTTTAATCCACTGCGACCTCCACCACTCTTCCAAGGGGCATTAATACCGTCTTGTTAAGCTACTGTGACCACCATGTCTCTTCCAAGGGGCATTAAAACCGTTTGGTTAAACCACTCTGTACTCCACAGCTCTTCCAAGGGGCATTGAAATTGTCTTTTTATTTGACTGTAACTTCCACCACTCCTTCAAGGGGCATTGATATTGTATTTTTATTCCACTGTGACCTCCACCACTCTTCCAAGGGGCATTAAAACCATCTTGTTAAGCTACTGTGACCTCCAAGTCTCTTCCAAGGTGCATTAAAACCGTCTGGTTAAAGCGCTCTGAGCTACACAGTTGTTTCAACGGGCGTTGACAATGTCTTTTTATTCCATTGTAACCTTCTGCACTCTTCCAAGTGCATTGATATTGTCGTTTTACTCCTCTGCGACGTCCACGACTCTTCCAAGGGGCATTAAAACCGTCTTGTTAAGCTACTATGACCTCCAAGTTTCTTACACAGGGCATTGATATTGTCTTTTTATTCCACTGTAACCTCCACCACTCTTCCAAGGGGCATTGATATTATCTTTTAAATCCACTGCGACTTCCATCACTCTTCCAAGAAGCATTGAAACCGTCTTGTTAATCTACTGTGACCTCCACGTCTATTCCACGGTGCATTAAAACTTTCTGGTTATACCACTGTGAACTCCACAGCTCTTCCAAGCGGCATTGATATTGTCTTTTTATTCCACTCTAACCTCCACCACTCTTCCAAGGGGCATTGATATTGTCTATTTATTTTACTGCGACCTCCACCACTCTTCCAAGGGACATTAATATTGTCTTTTTGTTCCACTGCGACCTCCACGTCTCTTTCAAGGGGCATTGATATTGTCTTTTTATTTAAATGGAACCTCCACCACTCTTCCAAGGGGCATTGATATTGTCTTTTTTTTCCACTGTAACCTCCACCATTCTTCCAAGGGACATTGATATTGTGTTTTTATTCCACTGTAACCTCCACCACTCTTCCAAGGGGCATTGATATTGTCTTTTTATTCCACTGTAACCTCCACCACTCTTCCAAGGGGCATTGATATTGTCTTTTTATTCCACTGTAACCTCTACCACTCCTCCAAGGGGCATTAAAACAGTCTTGATAAGCTTCTGTGACCTTCACGTCTCTTCCAATGGGCATTAAAACCGCATGGTTAAACCACTCTGAACTCCACAGCTCTTCTAAGAGGCATTGATATTGTCTTTTTTTTCAACTGTAACCTCCACCACTCTTCCAAGGGGCATTGATATTGTCTTTTTTTCCACTGCGACCTCCACCACTCTTACAAGAGGATTTGATAGTCTTTTTAATCCACTGCGACCTCCACCACTCTTCCAAGGGGCATTAAAACCATCTTGTTAAGCTACTGTGACCTCCACGTCCCTTCCACGGGGCATTGATATTGTCTTTTTATTCCACTGCGACCTCCATCACTCTTCCAAGGGGCATTGATATTGTCTTTTTAATCCTCTGCGAACTCCACCACTGTTCCAAGGGACATTGATATTGTCTTTTTATTCCACTGCAACCTTCACCCCTCTTCCAAGGAACATTGATATTGTCTTTTTTTTCCACTGTAACCTCCACCACTCTTCTAAGGGGCATTGATATTTTCTTTTTATTCCACTGCGACCTCCACCACTCTTCCAAGGGGCATCGATAATGTCTTTTTAATCCACTGTGACCTCCACCACTCTTCCAAGGGGCATTAAAACCGTCTTGATAAGCTACTGTGACCTCCACGTCTCTTCCAAGGGGCATTAAAACCGTCAATTTAAACAACTTTGAACTCCCCAGCTCTTGCAAAAGGCATTGATATTGTCTTTTTATTCCACTGTAACCTCCACCACTCTTCCAAGGGGCATTGATTTTGTCTTTTTAATCCACTGCGACCTCCATCTCTCTTCCAAGAAGCATTAAAACCATCTTGTTTAGCTACTGTGACCTCCACGTCTATTCCACGGTGCCTTAAAACCTTCTGGTTAAACCACTGTGAACTCCACAGCTCTTCCAAGGGGCATTGATGTTGTCTTTTTATTCCATTGTAACCTCCACCACTCTTCCAAGGGGCATTTATATTGTCTTTTTGTTTTACTGCGACCTCCACCACTCTTCCAAGGGGCATTACAACCATCTTTTTAAGCTACTGTGACCTCCAAGTCTCTTCCACGACGCATTGATATTGTCTTTTTATTCCACTGCGACCTCCACAACTCTTCCAAGTGGAATTGATATTGTCTTATTATTCCACTGCGACCTCCACCACTCTTCTAAGGGGCATTGATATTGTCTTTTTAATCCACTGCGACCTCTACCACTCTTCCAAGGGGCATTAAAACAGTTTTGATAAGCTACTGTGACCTCCACATCTCTTCCAAGGGGCATTAAAACAGTCTGGTTAAAAAACTCTGAACTCCACAGCTCTTCCAAGAGGCATTGATATCGTCTTTTTATTCCACTGTAACCTCCACCACTCTTCCAAGGGGCATTGATTTTGTCTTTTTAATCCACTGCGACCTCCATCACTCTTCCAAGAATCATTAAAACCGTCTTGTTTAGCTACTGTGACCTCCACGTCTATTTCATGGTGCCTTAAAACCTTCTGGTTAAACCACTGTGAGCTCCTGAGCTCTTCCAAGGGGCTTGGATATTGTATTTTTATTCGATTGTAACCTCTACCACTCATCCTAGGGGCATTGATATTGTCTTTTTATTTTACTGTGACCTCCACCACTCTTCCAAGGGGCATTAATATTGTCTTTTTATTCCACTGCGACCTCCACCACTCTTCCAAGGGTCATTGATATTGTCTTTTTATTCCACTGTAACCACCACTACTCTTCCAAGGGGCATTGATATTGTCTTTTTATTCTACTGTAACCTCCACTACTCTTCCAAGGGGCATTGATATTGTCTTTTTATTCCACTGTGACCTCCACTACTCTGCCAAGGGGCATTAAAACCGTCTTGTTAAGGTAATGTGACCTCCAAGTCTCTTCCACGATGCATTGATATTGTCTTTTTATTCCACTGCGACCTCCACCACTCTACTAAGGGGCATTGATATTGTCTTTTTAATCCACTGTGACCTCCACGTCTCTTCCAAGGGGCATTAAACCGTCTTGTTAAACCACTCTGTACTCCACAGCTCTTCCAAGAGGAATTGATATTGTCTTTTTATTCCACTGTAGCCTTCACCACTCTTCCAAGGGGCATTGATATTGTCTTTTTATTCCACTGTAACCTCCACCAATATTCCTAGGGGCATTGATATTGTCTTCTTATTCCTCTGCGACCTCCACCACTCTTCTAAGGGGCATTGATATTGTCTTTTAAATCCACAACGATCTCCACCACTCTTCCAAGGGTCATTAAAACAGACTTGATAAGCTACTGTGACCTCCACATCTCTTCCAAGGGGCATTAAACCGTCTCCTTAAACCACTCTGTACTCCACAGCTCTTCCAAGAGTCATTGATATTGTCTTTTTATTCGACTGTAAACTCAACCACTCTTCCAAGGGGTATTGATATTGTCTCTGTTTTCCACTGCGATCTCCACCACTCTTCCAAAGGGCATTGATATTGTCTTTTTATTCCACTGCGACCTCCACGTCTCTTCCACAGGGCATTGTTATTGTCTTTTAATTCCACTGCGACCTCCACCACTCTGCCAAGGGGCATTAAAACAGTCTTGTTAACCTACTGTGACCTCCACGTCTCTTTCACAGGGCATTGTTATAGTATTTTATTCCACTGTGACCTCCACCACTCTTCCAAGGGGCATTAAAACAGTCTTGTTAAGCTACTGTGACCTCCACGTCTCTTCCAAGGGGCAATAAAACCGTTTGGTTAAACCACTCTGTAATCCACAGCTCTTCCAAGGGGCATTGATATTGTCTTTTTATTTCACTGTAACTTCCACCACTCTTTCAAGGGGCATTGATATTGTATTTTTATTCCACTGTGACCTCCACCACTCTTCCAAGGGGCATTAAAACCTGTCTGCTAAGCTACTGTGACCTCCAACTCTCTTCCAATGGGCATTAAGACCGTCTGGTTAAACCGGTCTGAGCTCCACAGCACTTCCAAGGGGCATTCACAATGTCTTTTTATTCCATTGTAACCTTCATCACTCTTCCAAGTGCATTGATATTGTCTTTTTATTCCTCTGCGACATCCACGACTCTTCCAAGGGGCATTAAAACCGTCTTGTTAAGCTACTGTGACCTCCAAGTTTCTTACACAGGGCATTGATATTGTCTTTTTATTCCACTGTAACCTCCACCACTCTTCCAAGTGGCATTGATATTGTCTTTTTAATCCACTGCGACCTCCCTCACTCTTCCAAGAAGCATTGAAACAGTCTTGTTAAGCTACTGTGACCCCCAATTCTCTTCCACAGGGCATTGTTATTGTCTTTTTATTCCACTGTGACCCCCACCACTCTGCCAAGCAGCTTTAAAACCGTCTTGTTAAGCTACTGTGATGTCCACGTCTCTTCCACGGGGCATTGATATTGTCTTTTTATTCCACTGCAACCTCCACCACTCTTCCAAGAGGCATTGATGTTGTCTTTTTATTCCACTGCGACCTCCACCAATCTTCCAAGGTTCATTGATATTGTCTTTTTAATCCACTGCAACCTCCACCACTCTTCCAAGGGGCATTAAAACCATCTTGTTAAGCTACTGTGACCTCGACGTCTCTTCCAAGGGGCACGAAAACCGTTTGGTTAAACCACTCTGTACTCCACAGCTCTTCCAGTGGGCATTGATATTGTCTTTTTATTTCACTGTAACTTCCACCACTCCTTCAAGGGGCATTGATATTGTATTTTTATTCCACTGTGACCTCCACCACTCTTCCAAGGGGCATTAAAACAGTCTTGTTAAGCTACTGTGACCTCCAAGTCTCTTCCAAGGGGCATTAAAACCGTCTGGTTAAACCGCTCTGAGCTCCAAAGCACTTCCAAGGGGCATTGACAATGTCTTTTTATTCCATTGAAACCTTCTGCACTCTTCCAAGTGCATGGGTATTGTCTTTCTACACCTCTGCGATGTCCATGACACTTCCAATGGGCATTAAAACCGTCTTGTTAAGTGACTGTGACCTCCAAGTTTCTTACACAGGGCATTGTTATTGTATTTTTATTCCACTGTGACCTCCACCACTCTTCCAAGGGGCATTAAAACAGTCTTGTTAAGCTACTGTGATCTCCAGGTCTCTTCCAAGGGGACACTAAAACCGTTTGGTTAAACCACTCTGTAATCCACAGCTCTTCCAAGGGGCATTGATATTGTCTTTTTATTTCACTGTAACTTCCACCACTCTTTCAAGGGGCATTGATATTGTATTTTTATTCCACTGTGACCTCCACTACTCTTCCAAGGGGCATTAAAACCGTCTTGTTAAGCTACTGTGACCTCCAAGTCTCTTCCAATGGGCATTAAAACCACCTTGTTTAGCTACTGTGACCTCCACGTCTATTCCACGGTGCCTTAAAACCTTCTGGTTAAACCACTGTGAACTCCACAGCTCTTCCAAGGAGCATTGATATTGTCTTTTTATTCCACTGTGACATTCACCACTCTTCCAAGGGGCACTAATATTGTCTTTTTATTCCACTGCGACCTCCACCACTCTTCCAAGGGTCATTGATATTGTCTTTTTATTCCACTGTAACCTCCACCACTCTTCCAAGGGGCATTGATATTGTCTTTTTATTCCACTGTGACCTCCACCTCTCTTCCACGGGGCATTAAAACCATCTTGTTAAGCTACTGTGACCTCCAAGTCTCTTCCACGAGGCATTGATATTGTCTTTTTATTCCACTGCGACCTCCACATCTCTTCCAAGGGGATTTGATATTGTCTTTTTATTCCACTGCGACCTCCACCACTCTTCTAAGGGGCATTGATATTGTCTTTTAAATCCACTGCGACCTCCACCACTCTTCCAAGGGGCATTAATACAGTCTTGATAAGCTACTGTAACCTCCACGTCTCTTCCAAGGGGCATTAAACCGTCTGGTTAAACCACTCCACAGCTCTTCCAAGAGGCATTGATATTGTCTTTTATTCGACTGTAACCTCCAGTACTCTTCCAAGGGGCATTGATATTGTCTCTGTTTTCCACTGCGATCTCCACCACTCTTCAAAGGGGATTTGATATTGTCTTTTTTATCCACTGCGACCTCCACCACTGTTCCAATGGGCATTAAAACCATCTTGTTATGCTACTGTGACCTCCATGTCCCTTCCACGGAGCATTGATATTGTCTTTTTATTCCATTGCGACCTCCACCACTCTTCCAAGGGGCATTAAAACCGTCTTGTTAAGCTACTGTGACCTCCAAGTCTCTTCCAAGGGGCATTAAAACCGTCTGGTTAAACCTCTCTGAGCTCCACAGCTCTTCCAAGGGGCATTGACAATGTCTTTTTATTCCATTGTAACCTTCTGCACTCTTCCAAGTGCATTTATATTGTCTTTTTATTCCTCTGCGATGTCCCCGACTCTTCCAAGGGGCATTAAAACCGTCTAGTTAAGCTACTGTGACCTCCAAGTTACTTACACAGGGCATTGATATTGTCTTTTTATTCCACTGTAACCTCCACCACTCTTCCAAGGGGCATTGTTATTGTCTTTTTTTCCACTGTAACCTCCACCAATCTTCCAAGGGGCATTGATATTGTCTTTTTATTCCATTGCGAACTCCATCACTCTTCTAAGGGGCATTAAAACCGTCTTGTGAAGCTACTGTGACCTCATCGTCTCTTCCAAGCCGCATTAAAACCGTCTGGTTAAACACTCTGAACTACACAGCTCTTACAAAAGGCATTGATATTGTCTTTTTATTCGACTGTAACATCCACCACTCTTCCAAGCGGCATTGATATTGTCTTTTTATTCCACTGCGACCTCAACCACTCTTCCAAGGGGCATTGATATTGTTTTTTCAATCAACTGCGACCTCCACCTCTCTTCCAAGGGACATTAAACCGTCTTGTGAAGCTACTGTGACCTCCACGTCCCTTCCATGGGGCATTGATATTGTCTTTTTATTCCACTGCGACCTCTACCACACTTCCAAGGGGCATTGATATAGTCTTTTTAATCCACTGCGACCTCCACCAGTCTTCCAAGGGGCATTGATATTGTCTTTTTAATCCACTGCCTTCTCCACCACTCTTCCAAGGGGTATTAAAACCGTCTTGTTATGCTACTGTGACATCGACTTCTCTTCCAAGGGGCATTAAAACCATATGGTTAAACCACTCTGAACTCCACAGCTCTTCCAAGGGGCATTTGTATTGTCTTTTTATTCCACTCTAACCTCCACCACTCTTCCAAGGGGCATTGACATTGTCTTTTTATTCCACTGCGACCTCTACCACTCTTCCAAGGGGCATTAAAACCATATTGTTAAGCTACAGTGACCTTCACATCTCTTCCACGGGGCATTGATATTGTCTTTTTATTTTACTGTAACTTCCACCAATCTTCCAAGGGGCATTGATATTTTTTTTTTTATTCCACTGCGACCTCCACCACTCTTCCAAGGGGCCTTAAAACCATCTTATTAAGTTACTGTGACCTCCACGTCTCTTCCAAGGAGCGTTAAAGCCGTCTGGTTATAACACTCTGATCTCCACTCCTCTTCCAAGGGACATTATTATTGTCTTTTTATTCCACTGTAACCTCCACCACTCTTCCAAGGGGCATTAATATTGTCCTTTTATTCCACTGCGACCTCCACCAGTCCTCCAAGAGGCATTAAAACCGTCTTGTTAAGCTACTGTGACCTCCACGTCTCTTCCACGGGGCATTGAATTGTCTTTTTATTCCACTGTAACCTCCACCACTTGTCCAAGGAGAATTGATATTGTCTTTTTATTCCACTGCAACCTCCACCACACTTCCAAGGGTCATTGATATTGTCTTTTTAATTCACTGCGATCTCCACCACTCTTCCAAGAGGCATTAAAACCGTCTTGTTAAGCAACTGTCACCTTCACGTCCCTTACAACGGGCATTAAAACCGTCAATTTAAACCACTCTGAAATCCACAGCTCTTGCAAGGGGCGTTGATATTGTCTTTTTATTCCAATGTAACCTCCAGCACTCTTCCAAGGTGCGTTGATATTGTCTTTTTATTCCACTGCAACTTCCACCTCTCTTCCAAGGGGCATTAAAACCATCTTGTTAAGCTATTGTGACCTCCACATCTCTTCCACGGGGCATTGATATTGTCTTTTTATTCCACTGTAACCTTCTCCACTCTTCCAAGGGGCATTGATATTGTCTTTTTATTCCACTGGGACCTTCACCACTCTTCCAAGTGGCATTGATATTGTCTTTTTATTCCACTGGGACCTTCACCACTCTTCCAGGTGGCATTGATATTGTCTTTTTAATCCACTGCAACCTCCACCACTCTTCCAAGGGGCATTAAAACCATATTGTTAAGCTTCTGTGACCTCCACGTCTCTTCCAAGGTGCATTAAAACCGTCAATTTAAAGCACTCTGAACTCCACAGCTCTTGCAAGAGGCTTTGATATTGTCTTTTTACTTCACTGTAACCTACAGCCCTCTTTCAAGGTGCATTGATATTGTCTTTTTATTCCACTACGACTTCCACCACTCTCCCAAGGTGCATTAAAAACATCTTGTTTAGCTACTGTAACGTCCATGTCTATTCCACGGGGCATTGATATTGTCTTTTTATTCCGCTGTATCCTCCACCACTCTTCCAAGGGGTATTGATATTGTCTTTTTATTCCACTGCGCCTTCCACCTCTCTTCTAAGGGGCATTGATATTGTCTTTTTAATCCACTGCAACCTCCACCACTCTTCCAAGAGGCATTAAAACAGTCTTGTTAAGCTACTGTGACCTCCACATCCCTTCCAAAGCGCATTAAAACCGTCTGGTTAAACCACTCTGAACTCCACAGCTCTTCCAAGGGGCATTGATATTGTCTTTTTATTCCACTGTAACCTCCACCATTTTTCCAAGGGGTATTGATATTGTCTTTTTAATGCACTGCGACCTCCACCACTCTTCCAAGGGGAATTTAAACCATCTGGTTAATCCACTCTGAACTCCACAGCTCTTTCAAGAGGCATTGATATTGTCTTTTTATTTCACTGTAACCTCCACCACTCTTTCAAGGGGCATTAAAACTGTCTTGTTAAGCTACTGTGACCTCCACGTGTCTTCCACGGGGCATTGATATTGTCTTTTTAATCCACTGTTTCCTCCACCACTTTTCCAAGGGGCATTAAAACCGTCTTGTTAATGTACTGTAACCTCCACGTCGCTTCCAAGGGGCAATAAAACCATCTGGTTAAACCACTCTGAACTCCACAGCTCTTCCAAGGGGCATTGGTACTGTCTTTTTATTCCACTCTAACCTTCACCACTCTTCCAAAGGGCATTGACATTGCCTTTTTATTCCACTGCGACCTCCATCATTCTTCCAACAGGCATTGATATTGTCTTTTTATTTCACAGCCACCTCCACCACTCTTCCAAGGGGCATTGATATTGTCTTCTTAATCAACTGCGACTTCCACCACTTTTCAAAGGGGCATTAAAAACGTCTTTTTAAGCTACTGTGACCGCCACGTCACTTCCAATGGGCATAAAAATCGTCTGGTTAAACCACTCTGAACTCCACAGCTCCTCCAAGGTTCATTGGTATTGTCTTTTTATTCCACTCTAACCTCCACCACTCTTCCAAGGGGCATTGACATTGTCTTTTTATTCCACTGCGACCTCCACCATTCTTCCAAGGGGCATTAAAACTGTCTTGTTAAGCTACAGTTACCTCCACGTCTGTTCCACGGGGCATTGATATTGTCTTTAAATTCCACTGTAACCTCCACCACTCTATCAAGGGGCATTGATACTGTATTTTTATTCCACTGCGACCTCCACCACTCTTCCAAAGGGCATTGATATTGTCTTTTTAATCCACTGCGACCTCCACCACTCTTCCAAAGGGCATTAAAACCATCTTGTTAAGCTACTGTGACCTCCACGTCTCTTCCACGGGGCATTGATATTGTCTTTTTATTCCACTGCGACCTCCACCACTCTTCCTCGAGGCATTGATATTGTCTTTTTAATCCACTGCAACGTCCACCACTCTAACATGTGGCAATAAAACAGTCTTGTTAAGCTACTGTGACCTCCACGTCTTTTCCAAGGGGCATTAAAACCGTATGGTTAAATCAATCTAAACTCCACAGATCTTCCAAGGGGCATTGATATTGTCTTTTTATTCCACTGAATCCTCCACCACTCTTCCAAGGGGCATTGATATTGTATTTTTATTCCACTGCGACCTCCAACACTCTTCCAAGGGCCATTAAAACCTTGTTGTTAAGCTACTTTGACCTCCACGTCAATTCCACGGGGCATTAAAACCATCAATTTAAACCACTCTGTACTCCACAGCTCTTGCAAGGGGCATTGATATTGTCATTTTATTCCAATGTAACCTCCAGCACTCTTCCAATGGGCAATGATATTGTCTTTTTATTCCACTGCAACTACCACCTCTCTTCCAAGGGGCATTAAAACCGTCTTGTTAAGCTACTGTGACCTCCACGTCTCTTTCACGGGGCATTGATATTGTCTTTTTATTCCACTGTAACCTCCACCACTCTTCCAAGGGGCATTGATATTTTCTTTTTATTCCACTGGGGCCTTCACCACTCTTCCAAGTGGCATTGATATTGTATTTTTAATCCACTGTGACCTCCACCACTCTTCCAAGGGGCATTAAAACCGTATTGTTAAGCTACTGTGACCTCCACGTCTCTTCCAAACTGCATTAAAACCGTCAATTTAAACCACTCTGAACTCCACAACTCTTGAAAGAGGCATTGATATTGTCTTTTTATTCCACTACGACTTCCACCACTCTCCCAAGGTACATTAAAAACATCTTGTTTAGCTACTGTAACGTCCATGTCTATTCCACGGGGCATTGATATTGTCTTTTTATTCCACTGTGACCTCCACCACTCTTCCAAGGGGCATTAAAACCGTCTTTTTAAGCTTCTGTGACCTCCCCGTCTCCTCCAACGGGCATTAAAACCGCATGTTTAAACCACTCTGAACGCCACAGCTCTTCCAAGAGGCATTGATATTGTCTATTTATTCAACTGTAACCTCCACCACTCTACCAAGGGGCATTGATATTGTCTTTTATTTCCACTGCGACCTCCACCACTCTTCCAAGGGGATTTGATAGTCTTTTTAATCCACTGCGACCTCCACCACTCTTCCAAGGGGCATTAAAACCGTCTTGTTAAGCTTCTGTGACCTCCACGTCCCTTCCACGGGGCATTGATATTGTCTTTTTATTCCACTGCGACCTCCACCACTCTTCCAAGGGACATTGATATTGTCTTTTTAATCCACTGCGACCTCCACCACTCTTCCAAGGGGCATTAAAACTGTTTTGATAAGCTACTGTGACCTCCACGTCTTTTCCAAGGGGCATTAAAACCGTCATTTTAAACCACTCTGAACTCCACAGCTCTTGCAAGAAGCATTGATATTGTCTTTTTATTCCACTGTAACCTCCACCACTCTTCCAGGGGGCATTAATTTTATCTTTTTATTCCATTGCGACCTCCATCACTCTTCCAAGAAACATTAAAACAGTCTTGTTTAGCTATTGTGACCTCCACGTCTATTCCACGGTGCCTTAAAACCTTCTGGTTAAACTACTGTGAACTCCACAGCTCTTACAAGGGGCATTGATATTGTCTTTTTATTTCCCTGTAACCTCCACCACTCTTCCAAGGGGCATTGATATTGTCTTTTTATTTTACTGCGACCTCCACCACTCTTTCAAGGGGCATTAATATTGTCTTTTTATTCCACTGCGACCTCCACCACTCTTAAAAGGGTCATTGATATTGTCTTTTTATTCCACTGTAACCTCCACCACTCTTCCAAGGGGCATTGATATTGTCTTTTTATTCCACTGCGACCTCCACCTCTCTTCCAAGGGGCATTAAAACCATCTTGTTAAGCTACTGTGACCTCCAAGTCTCTTCCACGAGGCATTGATATTATCTTTTTATTCCACTGCTACCTCCACATCATTACCAAGGGGAATTGATATTGTCTTTTCATACCACTGTGACCTCCACCACTCTTCTAAGGGGCATTGATATTGTCTTTTTATTCCACTGCTACCTACACCACTCTTCCAAAGGGCATAAAAACAGTCTTGATAAGCTTCTGTGACCTCCACGTCTCTTCCAAGGGGCATTAAACCATCTGGTTAAACCACTCTGAACTCCACAGCTCTTCCAAGAGGCATTGAAATTGTCGTTTTATTTGACTGTAACGTCCACCCCTCTTCCAAGGGGCATTAAAACTGTCTTGTTAAGCTACTGTGACCTCCACGTCTCTTCCAAGGGGCATTAAAACCGTCAATTTAAAACACTCTGAACTCCACAGCTCTTGCAAGAGGCATTGATATCGTCTTTTTATTCCACTGTAACCTCCACCATTCTTCCAAGGGGCATTGATTTTGTCTTTTTAATCCACTGTGACCTCCATCACTCTTTCAAGAAGCATTAAAACCGACTTGTTTAGCTACTGTGACCTCCACGTCTATTCCACGGTGCCTAAAAACCTTCTGGTTAAACCACTGTGAACTCCACAGCTCTTCCATGGGGCTTGATGTTGTCTTTTTATTCCACTGTAACCTCCACCACTCTTCCAAGGGTCATTGATATTGTCTTTTTATTTTACTGCGACCTCCACCACTCTTCCAAGGGGCATTAATATTGTCTTTTTATTCCACTGCGACCTCCACCACTCTTCCAAGGGTCATTGATATTGTCTTTTTATTCCACTGTAACCTCCACCACTCTTCCAAGGGGCATTGATATTGTCTTTTTATTCCACTGCGACCTCCACCTCTCTTCCAAGGGGCATTAAAACCATCTTGTTAAGCTACTGTGGCCTCCAAGTCTCTTCCACGAGGCATTGACATTGTCTTTTTATTCCACTGCGACCTCCACATCTCTTCCAAGGGAAATTGATATTGTCTTTTTATTCCACTGTGACCTCCACCACACTTCTAAGGGGCATTGATATTGTCTTTTTAATCGACTGCGAACTCCACCACTCTTCCAAGGGACATTAAAACACTCTTGATAAGCTACTGTGACCTCCACGTCACTTCCAATGGGCATTAAAACCGTCTGGTTTAACTACTCTGAACTCCACTGCTCTTTCAAGAGGCATTGATATTGTCTTTTTATTCCACTGTGACCTCCACCACACTTCTAAGGGGCATTGATATTGTCTTTTTAATCGACTGCGAACTCCACCACTCTTCCAAGGGACATTAAAACACTCTTGATAAGCTACTGTGACCTCCACGTCACTTCCAATGGGCATTAAAACCGTCTGGTTTAACTACTCTGAACTCCACTGCTCTTTCAAGAGGCATTGATATTGTCTTTTTATTTCACTGTAATCTCCACCACTCTTCCAAGGTGCATTAAAACTGTCTTGTTAAACTACTGTGACCTCCACGTGTCTTCCACGGGGCATTAAAACCATATGGTTAAACCACTCTGAACTCCACAGCTCTTCCAAGGGGCATTGGTATTGTCTTTTTATTCTACTGCGACCTCCATCATTCTTCCAAGGGGCATTAATATTGTCTTTTTATTCCACTGTCACCTCCACCACTCTTCCAAGGGGCATTGATATTTTCTTTTTAATCCACTGCGACCTCCACCACTTTTCCAAGGGGCATTAAAAACGTCTTTTTAAGCTACTGTGACCTCCACATCCCTTCCACGGGGCATTGATATTGTCTTTTTATTCCACTGCGACCTCCACCATTCTTACAAGGGGCATTAAAAGAGTCTTGTTAAGCTACAGTGACCTCCACGTCTCTTCCAAGGGGCATTAAAACCGTCTGGTGAAACCACTCTGAACTCCACAGCTCTTCCGAGGGGTCATTGATATTGTCTTTTTATTCCACTGTCACCTCCACCACTCTTCCAAGGGGCATTGATATTTTCTTTTTAATCCACTGCGACCTCCACCACTTTTCCAAGGGGCATTAAAAACGTCTTTTTAAGCTACTGTGACCTCCACATCCCTTCCACGGGGCACTGATATTGTCTTTTTATTCCACTGCGACCTCCACCATTCTTACAAGGGGCATTAAAACAGTCATGTTAAGCTACTGTGACCTCCACGTCTCTTCCACGGGGCATTAAAACCGTCTGGTGAAACCACTCTGAACTCCACAGCTCTTCCGAGGGGTCATTGATATTGTCTTTTTATTCCACTGTAACCTCCACCACTCTTCCAAGGGGCATTGATTTTGTCTTTTTATTCCACTGCGACCTCCACTACTCTCCAAGGGGCATTGATATTATCTTTTTAACCCACTGCGACCTCCACCACTCTTCCAAGGGGCATTAAAACGGTCTTGTTAAGCTACTGTGACGTCGAAGTCTCTTCCAAGGGGCATTAAAACCATCTGGTTAAAGCACTCTGAACTCCACAGCTCTTCCAAGGGGCATTTGTATTGTCTTTTTATTCCACTCTAACCTCCACCACTCTTCCAAGGGGCATTGACATGGACTTTTTAATCCACTACGACCTCCACCACTCTTCCAAGGGGCATTGATATTGTCTTTTTAGTCTACTGCGTTTTCCCCCCACACTCCAAGGGGCATTAAAACCGTCTTGTTAAGCTACTGTGACATCCACGTGTCTAAGAAGGGGCATTGATATTGTCTTTTTATTCAACTGGGCCAAGGGGCATTAATATTGTCTTTTTAATCCACTGCAACCTCCACGACTCTACCTGGGGCAATAGAATCGTCGTGATAAGTTACTGTGACCTCCACGTCTCTTCCAAGGGGCATTAAAACATCTGGTTATTCCACTCTGAACTCCACAGCTCTTCTAAGGGGCATTATTATTGTCTTTTTATTCCACTGTAACCTCCACAACTCTTCCAAGGGGCATTGATATTGTCTTTTTATTCCACTGCGACCTTCACCAGTCCTCCAAGGGGCATTTAAACCTTATTGTTAAGCTACTGTGACCTCCACGTCTTTTCCACGGGGCATTGGCATTGTCTTTTAATTCCACTGTAACATCCACAACCCGCCCAAGGGGCATTAAAACCGTGTTGTTAAGCTACTTTGACCTCCACGTCAATTCCACGGGGCATTAAAACCATCAATTTAAACCACTCTGAACTCCACAGCTCTTGCAAGGGGCATTGACATTGTCTTTTTATTACAATGTAACCTCCAGCAATCTTCCAAGGGGCATTGATATTGTCTTTTTATTCCACTGCAACTTCCACCTCTCTTCCAAGGGGCATTAAAACAGTCTTGATAAGCTACTGTGACCTCCACGTCTCTTTCACGGGGCATTGATATTGTCTTTTTATTCCACTGTAAACTCCACCACTCTTCCAAGTGGCATTGATATTGTCTTTTTATTCCACTGGGACCTTCACCACTCTTCCAAGTGGCATTGATATTGTCTTTTTAATCCACTGCGACCTCCACCACTCTTCCAAGGGGCATTAAAACCGTATTGTTAAGCTTCTGTGACCTCTACGTCTCTTCCAAGGTGCATTAAAACCGTCAATTTAAACCACTCTGAACTCCACAGCTCTTGCAAGAGGTATTGATATTGTATTTTTATTCCACTGTAACCTACAGCACTCTTTCAAGGGGCATTGATGTTGTCTTTTTATTCCACTACGACTTCCACCACTCTCCCAATGTGCATTAAAAACATCTTGTTTAGCTACTGTAACGTCCATGTCTGTTCCACGGGGCACTGATATTGTCTTTTTATTACACTGTATCCTCCACCACTCTTCCAAGGGGTATTGATATTGTCTTTTTATTCCACTGCGACTTCCACCTGTCTTCTAAGGGGCATTGATATTGTCTTTTTAATCCACTGCGACCTCCACCACTCTTCCAAGGGGCATTAAAACCGTCTTGTTAAGCTACTGTGACCTCCACGTCTCTTCCAAGGAGCATTAAAACAGTCAAATTAAACCACTCTGAACTCCACAGCTTTTGCAAGAGGCATTGATATTGTCTTTTTATTCCACTGTAACCTCCACTACTCTTCCAAGGGGCATTGATTTTGTCTTTTTAATCCACTGCGACCTCCATCTCTCTTCCAAGAAGCATTAAAACCGTCTTGTTTAGCTACTGTGACCTCCACGTCTATTCCACGGTGCCTTAAAACAATCTGGTTAAACCACTGTGAACTCCTCAGCTCTTCCAAAGGGCATTGATATTGTCATTTTATTCCACTGTAACCTACAGCACTCTTCCAAGGGGCATTGATATTGTCTTTTTATTTTCCTGCGACCTCCACCGCTCTTCCAAGGGGCATTAATATTGTCTTTTTATTCCACTGAGACCTCCACCAGTCTTCCAAGGGTCATTTATATTGTCTTTTTATTCCATAATAACCTCCACCACTCTCCCAAGGGGCATTGATATTGTCTTTTTATTTTACTGCGACCTCCACCACTCTTTCAAGGGGCATTGATATTGTCTTTTTATTCCACTGTGACCTCCAACACTCTCCAAGGGGCATTGATATTGTCTTTTTTATCCACTGCGATCTCCACAACTCTTCCAAGCGGCATTAAACCGGTCTTGTTAAGCTACTGTGACCTCCAAGTCTTTTCCAAGGGGCATTAAAACCGTCAATTTAAACCACTCTGAACTCCACAGCTCTTGCAAGAGGCATTGATATTGTCTTTTTATTCCACTGTAACCTCCACCACTCTTCCAATGGGCATTGATTTTGTCTTTTTAATCCACTGCGACCTCCATCTCTCTTCCAAGAAGCATTAAAACCGTCTTGTTTAGCTATTGTGACCTCCACATCTATTCCACCGTGCCTTAAAACCTTCTGGTTAAACAACTGTGAACTCCACAGCTCTTTCAAGGGGCATTGATATTGTCTTTTTATTTCATTGTAACTTCCACCACTCTTCCAAGGGGAATTGATATTGTCTTTTTATTCCACTGTAACCTCCACCACTCTTCCAAGGGGCATTGATATTGTCTTTTTATTCCACTGCGACCTCCACCTCTCTTCCAAGGGGCATTAAAACCATCTTGTTAAGCTACTGTGACCTCCAAGTCTCTTCCACGAGGCATTGATATTGTCTTTTTATTTCACTGCGACCTCCACATCTCTTCCAAGTGGAATTGATATTGTCTTTTTATTTCACTGCGACCTCCACCGCTCTTCTAAGGGGCATTGATTTTGTCTTTTTAATCCACTGCGACTTCCACCACTCTTCCAAGGGGCATTAAAACTGTTTTGATAAGCTACTGTGACCTCCACGTCTTTTCCAAGGGGCATTAAAACCGTCATTTTAAACCACTCTGAACTCCACAGCTCTTGCAAGAGGCATTGATATTGTCTTTTTATTCCACTGTAACCTCCACCACTCTTCCAAGGGGCATTGATTTTATCTTTTTAATCCATTGCGACCTCCATCACTCTTCCAAGAAACATTTAAACCGTCTTGTTTAGCTATTGTGACCTCCACGTCTAATCCACGGTGCCTTAAAACCTTCTGGTTAAACCACTGTGAACTCCACAGCTATTGCAAGGGGCATTGATAGAGTCTTTTTATTTCCCTGTAACCTCCACCACTCTTCCAAGGGGCATTGATATTGTCTTTTTATTTTACTGCGACCTCCACCACTTTTCCAAGGGGCATTAATATTGTCTTTTTATTCCACTGCGACCTCCACCACTCTTAAAAGGGTCATTGATATTGTCTTTTTATTCCACTGTAACCTCCACCACTCTTCCAAGGGGCATTGATATTGTCTTTTTATTCCACTGCGACCTCCACCTCTCTTCCAAGGGGCATTAAAACCATCTTGTTAAGCTACTGTGACCTCCAAGTCTCTTCCACGAGGCATTGACATTGTCTTTTTATTCCACTGCGACCTCCACATCATTACCAAGGGGAATTGATATTGTCTTTTCATACCACTGCGACCTCCACCACTCTTCTAAGGGGCATTGATATTGTCTTTTTAATCCACTGCTACCTACACCACTCTTCCAAAGGGCATAAAAACAGTCTTGATAAGCTACTTTGACCTCCAAGTCTCTTCCAAGGGGCATTAAAATATGTGGTTAAACCACTCTGAACTCCACAGCTCTTCCAAGAGGCATTGATATTGTCATTTTATTCGACTGTAACCTCCACCCCTCTTCCAAGGGGCATTAAAACCGTCTTGCTAAGCTACTGTGACCTCCACGTCTCTTCCAAGGGGCATTAAAACCGTCAATTTAAAACACTCTGAACTCCACAGCTCTTGCAAGAGGCATTGATATTGTCTTTTTATTCCACTGTAACCTCCACCACTCTTCCAAGTTGCATTGATTTTGTCTTTTTAATCCACTGTGACCTCCATCATTCTTTCAAGAAGCATTAAAACCGACTTGTTTAGCTACTGTGACCTCCACGTCTATTCCACAGTGCCTAAAAACCTTCTGGTTAAACCACTGTGAACTCCACAGCACTTCCAAGGGGCTTGATGTTGTCTTTTTATTCCACTGAAACCTCCACCACTCTTCCAAGGGGCATTGATATTGTCTTTTTATTTTACTGCGACCTCCACCACTCTTCAAAGGGGCATTAATATTGTCTTTTTATTCCACTGCGACCTCCACCACTCTTCCAAGGGTCATTGATATTGTCTTTTTATTCCACTGTAACCTCCACCACTCTTCCAAGGGGCATTGATATTGTCTTTTTATTCCACTGCGACCTCCACCTCTCTTCCAATGGGCATTAAAACCATCTTGTTAAGCTACTGTGGCCTCCAAGTCTCTTCCACGAGGCATTGATATTGTCTTTTTATTCCACTGCGACCTCCACATCTCTTCCAAGGTTAATTGATATTGTCTTTTTATTCCACTGTGACCTCCACCACACTTCTAAGGGGCATTGATATTGTCTTTTTAATCGACTGCGAACTCCACCACTCTTCCAAGGGACATTAAAACACTCTTGATAAGCTACTGTGACCTCCACGTCACTTCCAATGGGCATTAAAACCGTCTGGTTTAACTACTCTGAACTCCACTGCTCTTCCAATGGGCATAGATATTGTCTTTTTAATGCACTGCGACCTCCACCACTCTTCCAAGTCTTCCAAGGGACATTAAAACCATCTGGTTAAACAACTCTGAGCTCCATAGCTCTTTCAAGAGGCATTGATATTGTCTTTTTATTTCACTGTAATCTCCACCACTCTTTCAAGGGGCATTGATATTGTCTTTTTATTCCACTGCGACCTCTACCACACTTCCAAGGGGCATTAAAACTGTCTTGTTAAACTACTGTGACCTCCACGTGTCTTCCACGGGGCATTGATATAGCCTTTTTAATCCACTGTGACCTCCACCACTTCTCCAAGGGGCATTAAAACCGTATTGATAAGCTACTGTGACCTCCACGTCTCTTCCAAGGTGCATTAAAACCGTCAATTTAAACCACTCTGAACTACACAGCTCTTGCAAGAGGCATTGATATTGTCTTTTTATTCCACTGTAACCTACAGCACTCTTTCAAGGGGCATTGATATTGTCTTTTTATTCCACTATGACTTCCACCACTCTCCCAAGGTGCATTAAAAACATCTTGTTTAGCTACTGTAACGTCCATGTCTGTTCCACAGGGCATTGATATTGTCTTTTAATTGCACTGTATCCTCCACCACTCTTCCAAAGGGCATTGATATTGTCTTTTTAATCCACTGCAACCTCCATCTCTCTTCCAAGAAGCATTGAAACCGTCTTGTTAAGCTACTGTGACCTCAAAGTCTATTCCACGGTGCATTAAAACTTTCTGGTTAAACCACTGTGAACTCCACAGCTATTCCAAGGGGCATTGATAGAGTCTTTTTCTTCCACTCTAACCTCCACCACTCTTCCAAGGGGCATTGATATTATCTTTTTATTTTACTGCGTCCTCCACTACTCTTCCAAGGGGCATTAATATTGTCTTTTTATTCCACTGTGACCTCCACGTCTCTTCCAAGGGGCATTGATTTTGTCTTTTAATTTAACTGGAACCTCCACCACTCTTCCAAGGGGCAATGATATTGTCTTTTTATTCCACTGTAACCTCCACCATTCTTACAAGGGACATTGATATTGTCTTTTTATTCCACTGTAACCACCACCACTCTTCCAAGGGGCATTGATATTGTCTTTTTATTCCACTGTAACCTCCACCATTCTTCCAAGGGACATTGATATTGTCTTTTTATTCCACTGTAACCACCACCACTCTTCCAAGGGGCATTGATATTGTCTTTTTATTCCACTGTAACCTCCACCACTCTTCCAAGGGGCATTGATATTGTCTTTTTAATCCACTGCGACCTCTACCACTCATCCAAGGGGCTTTAAAAGAGTCTTGATAAGCTTCTGTGACCTCGACGTCTCTTCCAAGGGGCATTAAAACCGCATGGTTAAACAACTCTGAACTCCACAGCTTTTCCAAGAGGCACTGATATTGTCTTTTTATTCAACTGTAACCTCCACCACTCTTCCAAGGGGCATTGATATTGTCTTTTTTTTCCACTGCGACATCCACCGCTCTTCCAAGGGGATTTGATAGTCTTTTTAATCCACTACGACCTCCACCACTCTTCCAAGGGGCATTGATATTGTCTTTTTAATCCACTGCGACCTCCACCACTCTTCCAAGGGACATTGATATTGTCTTTTTATTTCACTGCGACCTCCACCACTCTTCCAAGGGACATTGATATTGTCTTTTTATTCCACTGAGACCTCCACCACTCTTCCAAGGAGCATTAAAACTGTCTTGTTAAGCTACTGTGACCTCCACGTGTCTTCCACGGGGCACTGATATTGTCTTTTTAATCCACTGTGACCTCCACCACTTTTCCAAGGGGCATTAAAACCATCTTTTTAATCTACTGTGACCTCCACGTCTCTTCCAAGGGGCAATAAAACCATCTGGTTAAACCACTCTGAACTCCACAGCTCTTCCAAGGGGCATTGGTATTGTCTTTTTATTCCACTCTAACCTCCACCACTCTTCCAAGGGGCATTGACATTGTCTTTTTATTCCACTGCGACCTCCATCATTCTTCCAAGGGGCATTGATATTGTCTTTTTATTCCACTGCCACCTCCACCACTCTTCCAAGGGGCATTGGTATTGTCTTTTTAGTCCACTGCGACCTCCACCACTTTTCCAAGGGGCATTAAAAACGTCTTTTTAAGCTACTATATCCTCCACGTCTCTTCCAATGGGCATTAAAACCGTCTGGTTAAACCACTCTGAACTCCACAGCTCTTCCAAGAGGCATTGATATTGTCTTTTTATTCCACTTTAACCTCCACCACTCTTCCAAGGGGCATTGACATTGTCTTTTTATTCCACTGCGACCTCCACCATTCTGTCAAGGGGCATTAAAACTGTCTTGTTAAGCTACAGTGACCTCCACATCTCTTCCACAGGGCTTTGATATTGTCTTTAAATTCCACTGTAACCTCCACCACTCTTCCAAGGGGCATTGATATTGTATTTTTATTCCACTGTGACCTCCACCACTCTTCCAAGGGGCATTAAAACAGTCTTGTTAAGCTACTGTGACCTCCAGGTCTCTTCCAAGGGGACACTAAAACCGTTTGGTTAAACCACTCTGTAATCCACAGCTCTTCCAAGGGGCATTGATATTGTCTTTTTATTTCACTGTAACTTCCACCACTCTTTCAAGGGGCATTGATATTGTATTTTTATTCCACTGTGACCTCCACTACTCTTCCAAGGGGCATTAAAACCGTCTTGTTAAGCTACTGTGACCTCCAAGTCTCTTCCAATGGGCATTAAAACCACCTTGTTTAGCTACTGTGACCTCCACGTCTATTCCACGGTGCCTTAAAACCTTCTGGTTAAACCACTGTGAACTCCACAGCTCTTCCAAGGAGCATTGATATTGTCTTTTTATTCCACTGTGACATTCACCACTCTTCCAAGGGGCACTAATATTGTCTTTTTATTCCACTGCGACCTCCACCACTCTTCCAAGGGTCATTGATATTGTCTTTTTATTCCACTGTAACCTCCACCACTCTTCCAAGGGGCATTGATATTGTCTTTTTATTCCACTGTGACCTCCACCTCTCTTCCACGGGGCATTAAAACCATCTTGTTAAGCTACTGTGACCTCCAAGTCTCTTCCACGAGGCATTGATATTGTCTTTTTATTCCACTGCGACCTCCACATCTCTTCCAAGGGGATTTGATATTGTCTTTTTATTCCACTGCGACCTCCACCACTCTTCTAAGGGGCATTGATATTGTCTTTTAAATCCACTGCGACCTCCACCACTCTTCCAAGGGGCATTAATACAGTCTTGATAAGCTACTGTGACCTCCACGTCTCTTCCAAGGGGCATTAAACCGTCTGGTTAAACCACTCCACAGCTCTTCCAAGAGGCATTGATATTGTCTTTTTATTCGACTGTAACCTCCAGTACTCTTCCAACGGGCATTGATATTGTCTCTGTTTTCCACTGCGACCTCCACCACTCTTCAAAGGGGATTTGATATTGTCTTTTTTATCCACTGCGACCTCCACCACTGTTCCAATGGGCATTAAAACCATCTTGTTATGCTACTGTGACCTCCATGTCCCTTCCACGGAGCATTGATATTGTCTTTTTATTCCATTGCGACCTCCACCACTCTTCCAAGGGGCATTAAAACCGTCTTGTTAAGCTACTGTGACCTCCAAGTCTCTTCCAAGGGGCATTAAAACCGTCTGGTTAAACCTCTCTGAGCTCCACAGCTCTTCCAAGGGGCATTGACAACGTATTTTCATTCCATTGTAACCTTCTGCACTCTTCCAAGTGCATTTATATTGTCTTTTTATTCCTCTGCGATGTCCCCGACTCTTCCAAGGGGCATTAAAACCGTCTAGTTAAGCTACTGTGACCTCCAAGTTACTTACACTGGGCATTGATATTGTCTTTTTATTCCACTGTAACCTCCACCACTCTTCCAAGGGGCATTGTTATTGTCTTTTTTTCCACTGTAACCTCCACCAATCTTCCAAGGGGCATTGATATTGTCTTTTCATTCCACTGCGAACTCCATCACTCTTCTAAGGGGCATTAAAACCGTCTTGTGAAGCTACTGTGACCTCATCGTCTCTTCCAAGCCGCATTAAAACCGTCTGGTTAAACACTCTGAACTCCACAGCTCTTACAAAAGGCATTGATATTGTCTTTTTATTCGACTGTAACATCCACCACTCTTCCAAGCGGCATTGATATTGTCTTTTTATTCCACTGCGACCTCAACCACTCTTTCAAGGGGCATTGATATTGTTTTTTCAATCAACTGCGACCTCCACCTCTCTTCCAAGGGACATTAAACCGTCTTGTGAAGCTACTGTGAGCTCCACGTCCCTTCCACGGGGCATTGATATTGTCTTTTTATTCCACTGCGACCTCTACCACACTTCCAAGGGGCATTGATATTGTCTTTTTAATCCACTGCGACCTCCACCAGTCTTCCAAGGGGCATTGATATTGTCTTTTTAATCCACTGCGTTCTCCACCACTCTTACAAGGGGTATTAAAACCGTCTTGTTATGCTACTGTGACATCGACTTCTCTTCCAAGGGGCATTAAAACCATATGGTTAAACCACTCTGAACTCCACAGCTCTTCCAAGGGGCATTGACATTGTCTTTTTATTCCACTGCGACCTCTACCACTCTTCCAAGGGGCATTAAAACCATATTGTTAAGCTACAGTGACCTTCACATCTCTTCCACGGGGCATTGATATTGTCTTTTTATTTTACTGTAACTTCCACCAATCTTCCAAGGGGCATTGATATTTTTTTTTTTATTCCACTGCGACCTCCACCACTCTTCCAAGGGGCCTTAAAACCATCTTGTTAAGTTACTGTGACCTCCACGTCTCTTCCAAGGAGCGTTAAAACCGTCTGGTTGTAACACTCTGATCTCCACTCCTCTTCCAAGGGACATTATTATTGTCTTTTTATTCCACTGTAACCTCCACCACTCTTCCAAGGGGCATTGATATTGTCCTTTTATTCCACTGCGACCTCCACCAGTCCTCCAAGAGGCATTAAAACCGTCTTGTTAAGCTACTGTGACCTCCACGTCTCTTCCACGGGGCATTGAATTGTCTTTTTATTCCACTGTAACCTCCACCACTTGTCCAAGGGGAATTGATATTGTCTTTTTATTCCACTGCAACCTCCACCACACTTCCAAGGGTCATTGATATTGTCTTTTTAATTCACTGCGATCTCCACCACTCTTCCAAGAGGCATTAAAACCGTCTTGTTAAGCAACTGTCACCTTCACGTCCCTTACAACGGGCATTAAAACCGTCAATTTAAACCACTCTGAAATCCACAGATCTTGCAAGGGGCGTTGATATTGTCTTTTTATTCCAATGTAACCTCCAGCACTCTTCCAAGGTGCGTTGATATTGTCTTTTTATTCCACTGCAACTTCCACCTCTCTTCCAAGGGGCATTAAAACCATCTTGTTAAGCTATTGTGACCTCCACATCTCTTCCACGGGGCATTGATATTGTCTTTTTATTCCACTGGAACCTTCACCACTCTTCCAAGTGGCATTGATATTGTCTTTTTATTCCACTGGGACCTTCACCACTCTTCCAGGTGGCATTGATATTGTCTTTTTAATCCACTGCGACCTCCACCACTCTTCCAAGGGGCATTAAAACCATATTGTTAAGCTACTGTGACCTCCACGTCTCTTCCAAGGTGCATTAAAACCGTCAATTTAAAGCACTCTGAACTCCACAGCTCATGCAAGAGGCTTTGATATTGTCTTTTTACTTCACTGTAACCTACAGCCCTCTTTCAAGGGGCATTGATATTGTCTTTTTATTCCACTACGACTTCCACCACTCTCCCAAGGTGCATTAAAAACATCTTGTTTAGCTACTGTAACGTCCATGTCTATTCCACGGTGCATTGATATTGTCTTTTTATTCCGCTGTATCCTCCACCACTCTTCCAAGGGGTATTGATATTGTCTTTTTATTCCACTGCGCCTTCCACCTCTCTTCTAAGGGGCATTGATATTGTCTTTTTAATCCACTGCAACCTCCACCACTCTTCCAAGAGGCATTAAAAGAGTCTTGTTAAGCTACTGTGACCTCCACATCCCTTCCAAAGGGAATTAAAACCGTCTGGTTAAACCACTCTGAACTCCACAGCTCTTCCAAGGGGCATTGATATTGTCTTTTTATTCCACTGTAACCTCCACCATTTTTTCAAGGGGTATTGATATTGTCTTTTTAATGCACTGCGACCTCCACCACTCTTCCAAGGGGAATTTAAACCATCTGGTTAATCCACTCTGAACTCCACAGCTCTTTCAAGAGGCATTGATATTGTCTTTTTATTTCACTGTAACCTCCACCACTCTTTCAAGGGGCATTAAAACTGTCTTGTTAAGCTACTGTGACCTCCACGTGTCTTCCACGGGGCATTGATATTGTCTTTTTAATCCACTGTTTCCTCCACCACTTTTCCAAGGGGCATTAAAACCGTCTTGTTAATGTACTGTAACCTCCACGTCGCTTCCAAGGGGCAATAAAACCATCTGGTTAAACCACTCTGAACTCCACAGCTCTTCCAAGGGGCATTGGTACTGTCTTTTTATTCCACTCTAACCTTCACCACTCTTCCAAAGGGCATTGACATTGCCTTTTTATTCCACTGCGACCTCCATCATTCTTCCAAGGGGCATTGATATTGTCTTTTTATTTCACAGCCACCTCCACCACTCTTCCAAGGGGCATTGATATTGTCTTCTTAATCAACTGCAACTTCCACCACTTTTCAAAGGGGCATTAAAAACGTCTTTTTAAGCTACTGTGACCGCCACGTCACTTCCAATGGGCATAAAAATCGTCTGGTTAAACATCTCTGAACTCCACAGCTCCTCCAAGGTTCATTGGTATTGTCTTTTTATTCCACTCTAACCTCCACCACTCTTCCAAGGGGCATTGACATTGTCTTTTCATTCCACTGCGACCTCCACCATTCTTCCAAGGGGCATTAAAACTGTCTTGTTAAGCTACAGTTACCTCCACGTCTGTTCCACGGGGCATTGATATTGTCTTTAAATTCCACTGTAACCTCCACCACTCTACCAAGGGGCATTGATACTGTATTTTTATTCCACTGCGACCTCCACCACTCTTCCAAAGGGCATTGATATTGTCTTTTTAATCCACTGCGACCTCCACCACTCTTCCAAAGGGCATTAAAACCATCTTGTTAAGCTACTGTGACCTCCACGTCTCTTCCACGGGGCATTGATATTGTCTTTTTATTCCACTGCGACCTCCACCACTCTTCCTCGGGGCATTGATATTGTCTTTTTAATCCACTGCAACCTCCACCACTCTAACATGTGGCATTAAAACCGTCTTGCTAAGCTACTGTGACCTCCACGTCTTTTCCCAGGGGCATTAAAACCGTATGGTTAAATCAATCTGAACTCCACAGCTCTTGCAAGGGGCATTGATATTGTCATTTTATTCCAATGTAACCTCCAGCACTCTTCCAATGGGCATTGATATTGTCTTTTTATTCCACTGCAACTACCACCTCTCTTCCAAGGGGCATTAAAACCGTCTTGCTAAGCTACTGTGACCTCCACGTCTCTTTCATGGGGCATTGATATTGTCTTTTTATTCCACTGTAACCTCCACCACTCTTCCAAGGGGCATTGATATTTTCTTTTTATTCCACTGGGGCCTTCACCACTCTTCCAAGTGGCATTGATATTGTATTTTTAATCCACTGTGACCTCCACCACTCTTCCAAGGGGCATTAAAACCGTATTGTTAAGCTACTGTGACCTCCACGTCTCTTCCAAACTGCATTAAAACCGTCAATTTAAACCACTCTGAACTCCACAACTCTTGAAAGAGGCATTGATATTGTCTTTTTATTCCACTACGACTTCCACCACTCTCCCAAGGTACATTAAAAACATCATGTTTAGCTACTGTAACGTCCATGTCTATTCCACGGGGCATTGATATTGTCTTTTTATTCCACTGTGACCTCTACCACTCTTCCAAAGGGCATTAAAACCGTCTTTTTAAGCTTCTGTGACCTCCACGTCTCTTCCAAAGGGCATTAAAACCGTCTTTTTAAGCTTCTGTGACCTCCACGTCTCTTCCAAGGGGCATTAAAACCGCATGTTTAAACCACTCTGAACTCCACAGCTCTTCCAAGAGGCATTGATATTCTCTATTTATTCAACTGTAACCTCCACCACTCTACCAAGGGGCATTGATATTGTCTTTTTTTTCCACTGCGACCTCCACCACTCTTCCAAGGGGATTTGATAGTCTTTTTAATCCACTGCGACCTCCACCACTCTTCCAAGGGGCATTAAAACCGTCTTGTTAAGCTACTGTGACCTCCACGTCCCGTCCACGGGGCATTGATATTGTCTTTTTATTCCACTGCGACCTCCACCACTCTTCCAAGGGGCATTAAAACTGTTTTGATAAGCTACTGTGACCTCCACGTCTTTTCCAAGGGGCATTAAAACCGTCATTTTAAACCACTCTGAACTCCACAGCTCTTGCAAGAAGCATTGATATTGTCTTTTTATTCCACTGTAACCTCCACCACTCTTCCAGGGGGCATTAATTTTATCTTTTTAATCCATTGCGACCTCCATCACTCTTCCAAGAAACATTAAAACAGTCTTGTTTAGCTATTGTGACCTCCACGTCTATTCCACGGTGCCTTAAAACCTTCTGGTTAAACTACTGTGAACTCCACAGCTCTTACAAGGGGCATTGATATTGTCTTTTTATTTCCCTGTAACCTCCACCACTCTTCCAAAGGGCATTGATATTGTCTTTTTATTTTACTGCGACCTCCACCACTCTTTCAAGGGGCATTAATATTGTCTTTTTATTCCACTGCGACCTCCACCACTCTTAAAAGGGTCATTGATATTGTCTTTTTATTCCACTGTAACCTCCACCACTCTTCCAAGGGGCATTGATATTGTCTTTTTATTCCACTGCGACCTCCACCTCTCTTCCAAGGGGCATTAAAACCATCTTGTTAAGCTACTGTGACCTCCAAGTCTCTTCCACGAGGCATTGATATTGTCTTTTTATTCCACTGCGACCTCCACATCATTACCAAGGGGAATTGATATTGTCTTTTCATACCACTGTGACCTCCACCACTCTTCTAAGGGGCATTGATATTGTCTTTTTATTCCACTGCTACCTACACCACTCTTCCAAAGGGCATAAAAACAGTCTTGATAAGCTTCTGTGACCTCCACGTCTCTTCCAAGGGGCATTAAAGCATCTGGTTAAACCACTCTGAACTCCACAGCTCTTCCAAGAGGCATTGATATTGTCGTTTTATTTGACTGTAACGTCCAACCCTCTTCCAAGGGGCATTAAAACCGTCTTGTTAAGCTACTGTGACCTCCACGTCTCTTCCAAGGGGCATTAAAACCGTCAATTTAAAACACTCTGAACTCCACAGCTCTTGCAAGAGGCATTTATATTGTCTTTTTATTCCACTGTAACCTCCACCATTCTTCCAAGGGGCATTGATTTTGTCTTTTTAATCCACTGTGACCTCCATCACTCTTTCAAGAAGCATTAAAACCGACTTGTTTAGCTACTGTGACCTCCACGTCTATTCCACGGTGCCTAAAAACCTTCTGGTTAAACCACTGTGAACTCCACAGCTCTTCCATGGGGCTTGATGTTGTCTTTTTATTCCACTGTAACCTCCACCACTCTTCCAAGGGTCATTGATATTGTCTTTTTATTTTACTGCGACCTCCACCACTCTTCCAAGGGGCATTAATATTGTCTTTTTATTCCACTGCGACCTCCACCACTCTTCCAAGGGTCATTGATATTGTCTTTTTATTCCACTGTAACCTCCACCACTCTTCCAAGGGGCATTGATATTGTCTTTTTATTCCACTGCGACCTCCACCTCTCTTCCAAGGGGCATTAAAACCATCTTGTTAAGCTACTGTGGCCTCCAAGTCTCTTCCAGGAGGCATTGACATTGTCTTTTTATTCCACTGCGACCTCCACATCTCTTCCAAGGGAAATTGATATTGTCTTTTTATTCCACTGTGACCTCCACCACACTTCTAAGGGGCATTGATATTGTCTTTTAAATCCACTGCGACCTCCACCACTCTTCCAAGGGGCATTAATACAGTCTTGATAAGCTACTGTGACCTCCACGTCTCTTCCAAGGGGCATTAAACCGTCTGGTTAAACCACTCCACAGCTCTTCCAAGAGGCATTGATATTGTCTTTTTATTCGACTATAACCTCCAGTACTCTTCCAAGGGGCATTGATATTGTCTCTGTTTTCCACTGCGACCTCCACCACTCTTCAAAGGGGATTTGATATTGTCTTTTTTATCCACTGCGACCTCCACCACTGTTCCAATGGGCATTAAAACCATCTTGTTATGCTACTGTGACCTCCATGTCCCTTCCACGGAGCATTGATATTGTCTTTTTATTCCATTGCGACCTCCACCACTCTTCCAAGGGGCATTAAAACCGTCTTGTTAAGCTACTGTGACCTCCAAGTCTCTTCCAAGGGGCATTAAAACCGTCTGGTTAAACCTCTCTGAGCTCCACAGCTCTTCCAAGGGGCATTGACAACGTCTTTTTATTCCATTGTAACCTTCTGCACTCTTCCAAGTGCATTTATATTGTCTTTTTATTCCTCTGCGATGTCCCCGACTCTTCCAAGGGGCATTAAAACCGTCTAGTTAAGCTACTGTGACCTCCAAGTTACTTACACAGGGCATTGATATTGTCTTTTTATTCCACTGTAACCTCCACCACTCTTCCAAGGGGCATTGTTATTGTCTTTTTTTCCACTGTAACCTCCACCAATCTTCCAAGGGGCATTGATATTGTCTTTTCATTCCACTGTGAACTCCATCACTCTTCTAAGGGGCATTAAAACCGTCTTGTGAAGCTACTGTGACCTCATCGTCTCTTCCAAGCCGCATTAAAACCGTCTGGTTAAACACTCTGAACTCCACAGCTCTTACAAAAGGCATTGATATTGTCTTTTTATTCGACTGTAACATCCACCACTCTTCCAAGCGGCATTGATATTGTCTTTTTATTCCACTGCGACCTCAACCACTCTTCCAAGGGGCATTGATATTGTTTTTTCAATCAACTGCGACCTCCACCTCTCTTCCAAGGGACATTAAACCGTCTTGTGAAGCTACTGTGACCTCCACGTCCCTTCCACGAGGCATTGATATTGTCTTTTTATTCCACTGCGACCTCTACCACACTTCCAAGGGGCATTGATATTGTCTTTTTAATCCACTGCGACCTCCACCAGTCTTCCAAGGGGCATTGATATTGTCTTTTTAATCCACTGCGTTCTCCACCACTCTTCCAAGGGGTATTAAAACCGTCTTGTTATGCTACTGTGACATCGACTTCTCTTCCAAGGGGCATTAAAACCATATGGTTAAACCACTCTGAACTCCACAGCTCTTCCAAGGGGCATTTGTATTGTCTTTTTATTCCACTCTAACCTCCACCACTCTTCCAAGGGGCATTGACATTGTCTTTTTATTCCACTGCGACCTCTACCACTCTTCCAAGGGGCATTAAAACCATATTGTTAAGCTACAGTGACCTTCACATCTCTTCCACGGGGCATTGATATTGTCTTTTTATTTTACTGTAACTTCCACCAATCTTCCAAGGGGCATTGATATTTTTTTTTTTATTCCACTGCGACCTCCACCACTCTTCCAAGGGGCCTTAAAACCATCTTGTTAAGTTACTGTGACCTCCACGTCTCTTCCAAGGAGCGTTAAAACCGTCTGGTTGTAACACTTTGATCTCCACTCCTCTTCCAAGGGACATTATTATTGTCTTTTTATTCCACTGTAACCTCCACCACTCTTCCAAGGGGCATTGATATTGTCCTTTTATTCCACTGCGACCTCCACCATTCCTCCAAGAGGCATTAAAACCGTCTTGTTAAGCTGCTGTGACCTCCACGTCTCTTCCACGGGGCATTGAATTGTCTTTTTATTCCACTGTAACCTCCACCACTTGTCCAAGGGGAATTGATATTGTCTTTTTATTCCACTGCAACCTCCACCACACTTCCAAGGGTCATTGATATTGTCTTTTTAATTCACTGCGATCTCCACCACTCTTCCAAGAGGCATTAAAACCGTCTTGTTAAGCAACTGTCACCTTCACGTCCCTTACAACGGGCATTAAAACCGTCAATTTCAACCACTCTGAAATCCACAGCTCTTGCAAGGGGCGTTGATATTGTCTTTTTATTCCAATGTAACCTCCAGCACTCTTCCAAGGTGCGTTGATATTGTCTTTTTATTCCACTGCAACTTCCACCTCTCTTTCAAGGGGCATTAAAACCATCTTGTTAAGCTATTGTGACCTCCACATCTCTTCCACGGGGCATTGATATTGTCTTTTTATTCCACTGTAACCTTCTCCACTCTTCCAAGGGGCATTGATATTGTCTTTTTATTCCACTGGGACCTTCACCACTCTTCCAAGTGGCATTGATATTGTCTTTTTATTCCACTGGGACCTTCACCACTCTTCCAGGTGGCATTGATATTGTCTTTTTAATCCACTGCGACCTCCACCACTCTTCCAAGGGGCATTAAAACCATATTGTTAAGCTACTGTGACCTCCACGTCTCTTCCAAGGTGCATTAAAACCGTTAATTTAAAGCACTCTGAACTCCACAGCTCTTGCAAGAGGCTTTGATATTGTCTTTTTACTTCACTGTAACCTACAGCCCTCTTTCAAGGGGCATTGATATTGTCTTTTTATTCCACTACGACTTCCACCACTCTCCCAAGGTGCATTAAAAACATCTTGTTTAGCTACTGTAACGTCCATGTCTATTCCACGGGGCATTGATATTGTCTTTTTATTCCGCTGTATCCTCCACCACTCTTCCAAGGGGTATTGATATTGTCTTTTTATTCCACTGCGCCTTCCACCTCTCTTCTAAGGGGCATTGATATTGTCTTTTTAATCCACTGCAACCTCCACCACTCTTCCAAGAGGAATTAAAACAGTCTTGTTAAGCTGCTGAGACCTCCACATCCCTTCCAAAGGGCATTAAAACCGTCTGGTTAAACCACTCTGAACTCCACAGCTCTTCCAAGGGGCATTGATATTGTCTTTTTATTCCACTGTAACCTCCACCATTTTTCCAAGGGGTATTGATATTGTCTTTTTAATGCACTGCGACCTCCACCACTCTTCCAAGGGGAATTTAAACCATCTGGTTAATCCACTCTGAACTCCACAGCTCTTTCAAGAGGCATTGATATTGTCTTTTTATTTCACTGTAACCTCCACCACTCTTTCAAGGGGCATTAAAACTGTCTTGTTAAGCTACTGTGACCTCCACGTGTCTTCCACGGGGCATTGATATTGTCTTTTTAATCCACTGTTTCCTCCACCACTTTTCCAAGGGGCATTAAAACCGTCTTGTTAATGTACTGTAACCTCCACGTCGCTTCCAAGGGGCAATAAAACCATCTGGTTAAACCACTCTGAACTCCACAGCTCTTCCAAGGGGCATTGGTACTGTCTTTTTATTCCACTCTAACCTTCACCACTCTTCCAAAGGGCATTGACATTGCCTTTTTATTCCACTGCGACCTCCATCATTCTTCCAAGGGGCATTGATATTGTCTTTTTATTTCACAGCCACCTCCACCACTCTTCCAAGGGGCATTGATATTGTCTTCTTAATCAACTGCAACTTCCACCACTTTTCAAAGGGGCATTAAAAACGTCTTTTTAAGCTACTGTGACCGCCACGTCACTTCCAATGGGCATAAAAATCGTCTGGTTAAACATCTCTGAACTCCACAGCTCCTCCAAGGTTCATTGGTATTGTCTTTTTATTCCACTCTAACCTCCACCACTCTTCCAAGGGGCATTGACATTGTCTTTTTATTCCACTGCGACCTCCACCATTCTTCCAAGGGGCATTAAAACTGTCTTGTTAAGCTACAGTTACCTCCACGTCTGTTCCACGGGGCATTGATATTGTCTTTAAATTCCACTGTAACCTCCACCACTCTACCAAGGGGCATTGATACTGTATTTTTATTCCACTGCGACTTCCACCACTCTTCCAAAGGGCATTGATATTGTCTTTTTAATCCACTGCGACCTCCACCACTCTTCCAAAGGGCATTAAAACCATCTTGTTAAGCTACTGTGACCTCCACGTCTCTTCCACGGGGCATTGATATTGTCTTTTTATTCCACTGCGACCTCCACCACTCTTCCTCGGGGCATTGATATTGTCTTTTTAATCCACTGCAACCTCCACCACTCTAACATGTGGCATTAAAACCGTCTTGTTAAGCTACTGTGACCTCCACGTCTTTTCCCAGTGGCATTAAAACCGTATGGTTAAATCAATCTGAACTCCACAGATCTTCCAAGGGGCATTGATATTGTCTTTTTATTCCACTGAATCCTCCACCACTCTTCCAAGGGGCATTGATATTGTCTTTTTATTCCACTGCGACCTCCAACACTCTTCCAAGGGCCATTAAAACCTTGTTGTTAAGCTACTTTGACCTCCACGTCAATTCCACGGGGCATTAAAACCATCAATTTAAACCACTCTGTACTCCACAGCTCTTGCAAGGGGCATTGATATTGTTATTTTATTCCAATGTAACCTCCAGCACTCTTCCAATGGGCATTGATATTGTCTTTTTATTCCACTGCAACTACCACCTCTCTTCCAAGGGGCATTAAATCCGTCTTGCTAAGCTACTGTGACCTCCACGTCTCTTTCACGGGGCATTGATATTGTCTTTTTATTCCACTGTAACCTCCACCACTCTTCCAAGGGGCATTGATATTTTCTTTTTATTCCACTGGGGCCTTCACTACTCTTCCAAGTGGCATTGATATTGTATTTTTAATCCACTGTGACCTCCACCACTCTTCCAAGGGGCATTAAAACCGTATTGTTAAGCTACTGTGACCTCCACGTCTCTTCCAAACTGCATTAAAACCGTCAATTTAAACCACTCTGAACTCCACAACTCTTGAAAGAGGCATTGATATTGTCTTTTTATTCCACTACGACTTCCACCACTCTCCCAAGGTACATTAAAAACATCTTGTTTAGCTACTGTAACGTCCATGTCTATTCCACGGGGCATTGATATTGTCTTTTTATTCCACTGTGACCTCCACCACTCTTCCAAAGGGCATTAAAACCGTCTTTTTAAGCTTCTGTGACCTCCACGTCTCTTCCAAGGGGCATTAAAACCGCATGTTTAAACCACTCTGAACTGCACAGCTCTTCCAAGAGGCATTGATATTGTCTATTTATTCAACTGTGACCTCCACCACTCTACCAAGGGGCATTGATATTGTCTTTTTTTTCCACTGCGACCTCCACCACTCTTCCAAGGGGATTTGATAGTCTTTTTAATCCACTGCGACCTCCACCACTCTTCCAAGGGGCATTAAAACCGTCTTGTTAAGCTACTGTGACCTCCACGTCCCTTCCACGGGGCATTGATATTGTCTTTTTATTCCACTGCGACCTCCACCACTCTTCCAAGGGACATTGATATTGTCTTTTTAATCCACTGCGACCTCCACCACTCTTCCAAGGGGCATTAAAACTGTTTTGATAAGCTACTGTGACCTCCACGTCTTTTCCAAGGGGCATTAAAACCGTCATTTTAAACCACTCTGAACTCCACAGCTCTTGCAAGAAGCATTGATATTGTCTTTTTATTCCACTGTAACCTCCACCACTCTTCCAGGGGGCATTAATTTTATCTTTTTAATCCATTGCGACCTCCATCACTCTTCCAAGAAACATTAAAACAGTCTTGTTTAGCTATTGTGACCTCCACGTCTATTCCACGGTGCCTTAAAATATTCTGGTTAAACTACTGTGAACTCCACAGCTCTTACAAGGGGCATTGATATTGCCTTTTTATATCCCTGTAACCTCCACCACTCTTCCAAGGGGCATTGATATTGTCTTTTTATTTTACTGCGACCTCCACCACTCTTTCAAGGGGCATTAATATTGTCTTTTTATTCCACTGCGACCTCCACCACTCTTAAAAGGGTCATTGATATTGTCTTTTTATTCCACTGTAACCTCCACCACTCTTCCAAGGGGCATTGATATTGTCTTTTTATTCCACTGCGACCTCCACCTCTCTTCCAAGGGGCATTAAAACCATCTTGTTAAGCTACTGTGACCTCCAAGTCTCTTCCACGAGGCATTGATATTGTCTTTTTATTCCACTGCGACCTCCACATCATTACCAAGGGGAATTGATATTGTCTTTTCATACCACTGTGACCTCCACCACTCTTCTAAGGGGCATTGATATTGTCTTTTTATTCCACTGCTACCTACACCACTCTTCCAAAGGGCATAAAAACAGTCTTGATAAGCTTCTGTGACCTCCACGTCTCTTCCAAGGGGCATTAAACCATCTGGTTAAACCACTCTGAACTCCACAGCTCTTCCAAGAGGCATTGATATTGTCGTTTTATTTGACTGTGACGTCCAACCCTCTTCCAAGGGGCATTAAAACCGTCTTGTTAAGCTACTGTGACCTCCACGTCTCTTCCAAGGGGCATTAAAACCGTCAATTTAAAACACTCTGAACTCCACAGCTCTTGCAAGAGGCATTGATATTGTCTTTTTATTCCACTGTAACCTCCACCATTCTTCCAAGGGGCATTGATTTTGTCTTTTTAATCCACTGTGACCTCCATCACTCTTTCAAGAAGCATTAAAACCGACTTGTTTAGCTACTGTGACCTCCACGTCTATTCCACGGTGCCTAAAAACCTTCTGGTTAAATCACTGTGAACTCCACAGCTCTTCCATGGGGCTTGATGTTGTCTTTTTATTCCACTGTAACCTCCACCACTCTTCCAAGGGTCATTGATATTGTCTTTTTATTTTACTGCGACCTCCACCACTCTTCCAAGGGGCATTAATATTGTCTTTTTATTCCACTGCGACCTCCACCACTCTTCCAAGGGTCATTTATATTGTCTTTTTATTCCACTGTAACCTCCACCACTCTTCCAAGGGGCATTGATATTGTCTTTTTATTCCACTGCGACCTCCACCTCTCTTCCAAGGGGCATTAAAACCATCTTGTTAAGCTACTGTGGCCTCCAAGTCTCTTCCACGAGGCATTGACATTGTCTTTTTATTCCACTACGACCTCCACATCTCTTCCAAGGGAAATTGATATTGTCTTTTTATTCCACTGTGACCTCCACCACACTTCTAAGGGGCATTGATATTGTCTTTTTAATGGACTGCGAACTCCACCACTCTTCCAAGGCACATTAAAACACTCTTGATAAGCTACTGTGACCTCCACGTCACTTCCAAGGGACATTAAAACCATCTGGTTAAACAACTCTGAGCTCCATAGCTCTTTCAAGAGGCATTGATATTGTCTTTTTATTTCACTGTAATCTCCACCACTCTTTCAAGGGGCATTGATATTGTCTTTTTATTCCACTGCAACCTCTACCACTCTTCCAAGGGGCATTAAAACTGTCTTGTTAAACTACTGTGACCTCCACGTGTCTTCCACGGGGCATTAAAACCATATGGTTAAACCACTCTGAACTTCACAGCTCTTCCAAGGGGCATTGGTATTGTCTTTTTATTCTACTGCGACCTCCATCATTCTTCCAAGGGGCATTAATATTGTCTTTTTATTGCACTGTCACCTCCACCACTCTTCCAAGGGGCATTGATATTTTCTTTTTAATCCACTGCGACCTCCACCACTTTTCCAAGGGGCATTAAAAACGTCTTTTTAAGCTACTGTGACCTCCACATCCCTTCCACGGGGCATTGATATTGTCTTTTTATTCCACTGTAACCTCCACCACTCTTCCAAGGGGCATTGATATTGTCTTTTTATTCCACTGCGACCTCCACCTCTCTTCCAAGGGGCATTAAAACCTTCTTGTTAAGCTACTGTGACCTCCAAGTCTCTTCCACGAGGCATTGATATTGTCTTTTTATTTCACTGCGACCACCACATCTCTTCCAAGTGGAATTGATATTGTCTTTTTATTTCACTGCGACCTCCACCACTCTTCCAAGGGGCATTAATATTGTCTTTTTATTCCACTGCGACCTCCACCACTCTTCCAAGGGTCATTGATATTGTCTTTTTATTCCACTGTAACCTCCACCACTCTTCCAAGGGGCATTGATATTGTCTTTTTATTCCACTGCGACCTCCACCTCTCTTCCAAGGGGCATTAAAACCATCTTGTTAAGCTACTGTGGCCTCCAAGTCTCTTCCACGAGGCATTGATATTGTCTTTTTATTCCACAGCGACCTCCACATCTCTTCCAAGGTTAATTGATATTGTCTTTTTATTCCACTGTGACCTCCACCACACTTCTAAGGGGCATTGATATTGTCTTTTTAATCGACTGCGAACTCCACCACTCTTCCAAGGGACATTAAAACACTCTTGATAACTACTGTGACCTCCACGTCACTTCCAATGGGCATTAAAACCGTCTGGTTTAACTACTCTGAACTCCACTGCTCTTCCAATGGGCATAGATATTGTCTTTTTAATGCACTGCGACCTCCACCACTCTTCCAAGGGACATTAAAACCATCTGGTTAAACAACTCTGAGCTCCATAGCTCTTTCAAGAGGCATTGATATTGTCTTTTTATTTCACTGTAATCTCCACCACTCTTTCAACGGGCATTGATATTGTCTTTTTATTCCACTGCGACCTCTACCACACTTCCAAGGGGCATTAAAACTGTCTTGTTAAACTACTGTGACCTCCACGTGTCTTCCACGGGGCATTGATATTGCCTTTTTAATCCACTGTGCCCTCCACCACTTCTCCAAGGGGCATTAAAACCGTATTGATAAGCTACTGTGACCTCCACGTCTCTTCCAAGGTGCATTAAAACCGTCAATTTAAACCACTCTGAACTACACAGCTCTTGCAAGAGGCATTGATATTGTCTTTTTATTCCACTGTAACCTACAGCACTCTTTCAAGGGGCATTGATATTGTCTTTTTATTCCACTATGACTTCCACCACTCTCCCAAGGTGCATTAAAAACATCTTGTTTAGCTACTGTAACGTCCATGTCTATTCCACAGGGCATTGATATTGTCTTTTAATTGCACTGTATCCTCCACCACTCTTCCAAAGGGCATTGATATTGTCTTTTTAATCCACTGCAACCTCCATCTCTCTTCCAAGAAGCATTGAAACCGTCTTGTTAAGCTACTGTGACCTCAACGTCTATTCCACGGTGCATTAAAACTTTCTGGTTAAACCACTGTGAACTCCACAGCTATTCCAAGGGGCATTGATAGAGTCTTTTTATTCCACTCTAACCTCCACCACTCTTCCAAGGGGCATTGATATTATCTTTTTATTTTACTGCTTCCTCCACTACTCTTCCAAGGGGCATTAATATTGTCTTTTTATTCCACTGTGACCTCCACGTCTCTTCCAAGGGGCATTGATATTGTCTTTTAATTTAACTGGAACCTCCACCATTCTTCCAAGGGACATTGATATTGTCTTTTTATTCCACTGTAACCACCACCACTCTTCCAAGGGGTATTGATATTGTCTTTTTATTCCACTGTAACCTCCACCACTCTTCCAAGGGGCATTGATATTGTCTTTTTAATCCATTGCGACCTCTACCACTCCTCCAAGGGGCTTTAAAAGAGTCTTGATAAGCTTCTGTGACCTCGACGTCTCTTCCAAGGGGCATTAAACCGCATGGTTAAACAACTCTGAACTCCACAGCTTTTCCAAGAGGCACTGATATTGTCTTTTTATTCAACTGTAACCTCCACCACTCTTCCAAGGGGCATTGATATTGTCTTTTTTTTCCACTGCGACATCCACCGCTCTTCCAAGGGGATTTGATAGTCTTTTTAATCCAATGCGACCTCCACAACTCTAGCAATGGGCATTAAAACCGTCTTGTTAAGCTACTGTGACCTCCACGTCCCTTCCACGGGGCATTGATATTGTCTTTTTATTCCACTGCGACCTCCAACACTCTTCCAAGGGGCATTGATATTGTCTTTTTAATCCACTGCGACCTCCACCACTCTTCCAAGGGACATTGATATTGTCTTTTTATTTCACTGCGACCTCCACCACTCTTCCAAGGGACATTGATATTGTCTTTTTATTCCACTGAGACCTCCACCACTCTTCCAAGGAGCATTAAAACTGTCTTGTTAAGCTACTGTGACCTCCACGTGTCTTCCACGGGGCACTGATATTGTCTTTTTAATCCACTGTGACCTCCACCACTTTTCCAAGGGGCATTAAAACCATCTTTTTAATCTACTGTGACCTCCACGTCTCTTCCAAGGGGCAATAAAACCATCTGGTTAAACCACTCTGAAGTCCACAGCTCTTCCAAGGGGCATTGGTATTGTCTTTTTATTCCACTCTAACCTCCACCACTCTTCCAAGGGGCATTGACATTGTCTTTTTATTCCACTGCGACCTCCATCATTCTTCCAAGGGGCATTGATATTGTCTTTTTATTCCACTGCCACCTCCACCACTCTTCCAAGGGGCATTGGTATTGTCTTTTTATTCCACTGCGACCTCCACCACTTTTCCAAGGGGCATTAAAAACGTCTTTTTAAGCTACTATGTCCTCCACGTCTCTTCCAGTGGGCATTAAAACCGTCTGGTTAAACCACGCTGAACTCCACAGCTCTTCCAAGAGGCATTGATATTGTCTTTTTATTCCACTCTAACCTCCACCACTCTTCCAAGGGGCATTGACATTGTCTTTTTATTCCACTGCGACCTCCACCATTCTGTCAAGGGGCATTAAAACTGTCTTGTTAAGGTACAGTGACCTCCACATCTCTTCCACAGGGCTTTGATATTGTCTATAAATTCCACTGTAACCTCCACCACTCTTCCAAGGGGCATTGATATTGTATTTTTATTCCACTGCGACCTCCACCACTCTTCCAAACTGCATTGATATTGTCTTTTTAATCCACTGCGACCTCCATCACTCTTCTAAGGGGCATTAAAACCGTCTTGTTAAGCTACTGTGACCTCCAAGTTTCTTACACAGTGCATTGATATTGTCTTTTTATTCCACTGTAACCTCCACCACTCTTCCAAGGGGCATTGATAATGTCTTTTTATTTTACTGCGACCTCCACCACTCTTCCAAGGGACATTGATATTGTCTTTTTATTCCACTGCGACCTCCACCTCTCTTCCAAGGGGCATTAAAACCATCTTGTTAAGATACTGTGACCTCCACGTCTCTTCCAAGGGGCATTAAACCCGTCAATTTAAACCACTCTGAACTCCACAGCTCTTGCAAGAGGCATTGATGTTGTCTTTTTTTTCCACTGTAACCTCCACTACTCTTCCAAGGGGCATTAAAACCATCTTGTTAAGCTACTGTGAACTCCAAGTCTCTTCCACGAGGCATAGATATTGTCTTTTTATTCCGCTGCGACCTCCACATCTCTTCCAAGGGGAATTGATATTGTCTTTTTATTCCACTGCGACCTCCACCTCTCTTCTACGGGGCATTGATATTGTCTTTTTAATCCACTGCGACCTCCACCACTCTTCCAAGGGGCATTAAAACTGTTTTGATAAGCTACTGTGACCTCCACGTCTTTTCCAAGGGGCATTAAAACCGTCATTTTAAACCACTCTGAACTCCACAGCTCTTGCAAGAGGCATTGATTTTGTCTTTTTATTCCACTGCGACCTTCACCACTCTTTCAAGGGGCATTGATATTGTCTTTTTAATCCACTGCGACCTCCACCACTCTTCCAAGGGGCATTGATATTGTCTTTTTATTCCACTGCGACCTCCACCTCTCTTCCAAGGGGCATTAAAACCATCTTGTTAAGCTACTGTGACCTCCAAGTCTCTTCCACGAGGCATTGATATTGTCTTATTATTCCACTGCGACCTCCACATCTCTTCCAAGAGGCATTGATATTGTCTTTTTATTCGACTGTAACCTCCACCACTCTTCCAAGGGGCATTAAAACCGTCTTGTTAAGCTACTGTGACCTCCACCTGTCTTCCAAGGGGCATTAAAACCGTCAATTTAAACCACTCTGAACTCCACAGCTCTTGAAAGAGGTATTGATATTGTCTTTTTATTCCACAGTAACCTCCACCATTCTTCCAAGGGGCATTGATTTTGTCTTTTTAATCCACTGTGACCTCCATCACTCTTTCAAGAAGCATTAAAACCGTCTTGTTTAGATACTGTGACCTCCACGTCTATTCCATGGTGCCTTAAAACCTTCTGGTTAAACCACTGTGAACTCCACAGCTCTTCCAAGGGGCATTGATATTGTCTTTTTATTCCACTGTAACCTCCACCACTCTTCCAAGGGGCATTGATATTGTCTTTTTATTTTACTGCGACCTCCACCACTCTTCCAAGGGACATTAATATTGTCTTTTTATTCCACTGCGACCTCCACTACTCTTCCAAGGGTCATTGATATTGTCTTTTTATTCCACTGTAACCTCCACCACTCTTCTAAGGGGCATTGATATTGTCTTTTTATTCCACTGCAACCTCCACCTCTCTTCCAAGGGGCATTAAAACCATCTTGTTAAGCTACTGTGAACTCCAAGTCTCTTCCACGAGGCATTTATATTGTCTTTTTATTCCACTGCGACCTCCACATCTCTTCCAAGCCGAATTGATATTGTCTTTTTATTCCACTGCGACCTCCACCACTCTTCTAAGGGGCATTGATATTGTCTTTTTAATCCACTGCGACCTCCACCACTCTTCCAAGGGGCATTAAAACAGTCTTGATAAGCTACTGTAACCTCCACGTCTCTTCCAAGGGGCATTAAACCGTCTGGTTAAACCACTCTGTACTCCACAGCTCTTCCAAGAGGCATTGATATTGTCTTTTTATTCCACTGCGATCCTCACCTCTCTTCCAAGGGGCATTAAAACCATCTTGTTAAGCTACTGTGAACTCCAAGTCTCTTCCAAGAGGCATTGATATTGTCTTTTTATTCCACTGCGACCTCCACATCTCTTCCAAGGGCAATTGATATTGTCTTTTTATTCCACTGCGACCTCCACCACTCTTCCAAGGGGCTTTGATATTGTCTTTATTATCCACTGTGAACTCTACCACTCTTCCAATGGGCATTAAAACCGTCTTGTTATGCTACTGTGACCTCCACGTCCCTTCCACGGGGCATTGATATTGTCTTTTGATTCCATTGCGACCTCCACCACTCTTACAAGGGGCATTAATACCGTCTTGTTAAGCTACTGTGACCTCCAAGTCTCTTCCAAGGGGCATTAAAACCGTCTGGTTAAACCGCTCTGAGCTCCACAGCTCTTCCAAGGGGCTTTGATATTGTCTTTATTATCCACTGCGAACTCCACCACTCTTCCAATGGGCATTAAAACCGTCTTTTTATGCTACTGTGACCTCCACGTCCCTTCCTCGGCGCATTGATATTGTCTTTTTATTCCACTGCGACCTCCACCACTCTTCCAAGGGGCATTGATATTGTCTTTTTAATCCACTGCGACCTCCATCACTCTTCCAAAGGACATTGATATGGTCTTTTTATTCCACTGCGACCTTCACCCCTCTTCCAAGGAACATTGATATTGTCTTTTTTTCCCACTGTAACCTCCAACACTCTTCTAAGGGGCATTGATATTTTCTTTATATTCCAATGCGACCTCCACCACTCTTCCAAGGGGCATCGATAATGTCTTTTTAATCCACTGCGACCTCCACCACTCTTCCAAGGGGCATTAAAACCGTCTTGTTAAGCTGCTGTGACCTCCACGTCTCTTCCAAGGGGCATTAAACCCGTCAATTTAAACGACTCTGAACTCCACAGCTCTTGCAAGAGGCATTGATATTCTCTTTTTATTCCACTGTAACCTCCACCGCTCTCCCAAGGGGCATTGATTTTGTCTTTTTAATCCACTGCGACCTCCATCTCTCTTCCAAGAAGCATTAAAACAGTCTTGTTTAGCTACTGTGACCTCCCCGTATATTCCACGGTGCCTTAAAACCTTCTGTTTAAACCACTGTGAACTCCACAGCTCTTCCAAGGGGCATTGATATTGTCATTTTATTCCACTGTAATCTCCACCACTCTTCCAAGGGGCATTGATATTGTCTTTTTATTTTACTGCGACCTCCACCTCTCTTCCAAGCGGCATTAATATTGTCCTTTTATTCCACTGCGACCTCCACCACTCTTCCAAGGGTCATTGATATTGTCTTTTTATTCCACTGCGACCTCCACCTCTCTTCCAAGGGGCATTGATATTGTCTTTTTAATCAACTGCGACCTCCAACTCTCTTCCAAGGGGCATTAAAACCATCTTGTGAAGCTACTGTGACCTCCACGTCCCTTCCAATGGGCATTGATATTGTCTTTTTATTCCACTGCGACCTTCACCACTCTTTCAAGGGGCATTGATATTGTCTTTTTAATCCACTGCGACCTCCACCACTCTTCCAAGGGGCATTGACATTGTCTTTTTATTCCACTGCGACCTCCACCTCTCTTCCAAGGGGCATTAAAACCATCTTGTTAAGCTACTGTGGCCTCCAAGTCTCTTCCACGAGGCATTGATATTGTCTTATTATTCCACTGCGACCTCCACATCTCTTCCAACAGGCATTGATATTGTCTTTTTATTCGACTGTAACCTCCACCACTCTTCCAAGGGGCATTAAAACTGTCTTGTTAAGCTACTGTGACCTCCACCTGTCTTCCAAGGGGCATTAAAACCGTCAATTTAAACCACTCTGAACTCCACAGCTCTTGCAAGAGGTATTGATATTGTCTTTTTATTCCACAGTAACCTCCACCATTCTTCCAAGGGGCATTGATTTTGTCTTTTTAATCCACTGTGACATCCATCACTCTTCCAAGAAGCATTAAAACCGTCTTGTTTAGATACTGTGACCTCCACTTCTATTCCATGGTGCCTTAAAACCTTCTGGTTAAACCACTGTGAACTCCACAGCTCTTCCAAGGGGCATTGATATTGTCTTTTTATTCCACTGTAACCTCCACCACTCTTCCAAGGGGCATTGATATTGTCTTTTTATTTTACTGCGACCTCCACCACTCTTCCAAGGTACATTAATATTGTCTTTTTATTCCACTGAGACCTCCACCACTCTTCCAAGGGTCATTGATATTGTCTTTTTATTCCACTGTAACCTCCACCACTCTTCTAAGGGGCATTGATATTGTCTTTTTATTCCACTGCAACCTCCACCTCTCTTCCAAGGGGCATTAAAACCATCTTGTTAAGCTACTGTGAACTCCAAGTCTCTTCCACGAGGCATTTATATTGTCTTTTTATTCCACTGCGACCTCCACATCTCTTCCAAGCCGAATTGATATTGTCTTTTTATTCCACTGCGACCTCCACCACTCTTCTAAGGGGCATTGATATTGTCTTTTTAATTCACTGCGACCTCCACCACTCTTCCAAGGGGCATTAAAACAGTCTTAATAAGCTACTGTGACCTCCACGTCTCTTCCAAGGGGCATTAAACCGTCTGGTTAAACCACTCTGTACTCCACAGCTCTTCCAAGAGGCATTGATATTGTCTTTTTATTCCACTGCGATCCCCACCTCTCTTCCAAGGGGCATTAAAACCATCTTGTTAAGCTACTGTGAACTCCAAGTCTCTTCCACGAGGCATTGATATTGTCTTTTTATTCCACTGCGACCTCCACATCTCTTCCAAGGGGAATTAATATTGTCTTTTTATTCCACTGCGACCTCCACCACTCTTCCAAGGGGCTTTGATATTGTCTTTATTATCCACTGCGAACTCCACCACTCTTCCAATGGGCATTAAAACCGTCTTGTTATGCTACTGTGACCTCCACGTCCCTTCCACGGGGCATTGATATTGTCTTTTGATTCCATTGCGACCTCCACCACTCTTCCAAGGGGCATTAATACCGTCTTGTTAAGCTACTGTGACCTCCAAGTCTCTTCCAAGGGGCATTAAAACCGTCTGGTTAAACCGCTCTGAGCTCCACAGTTCTTCCAAGGGGCTTTGATATTGTCTTTATTATCCACTGCGAACTCCACCACTCTTCCAATGGGCATCAAAACCGTCTTGTTATGCTACTGTGACCTCCACGTCCCTTCCACGGGGCATTGATATTGTCTTTTGATTCCATTGCGACCTCCACCACTCTTCCAAGGGGCATTAATACCGTCTTGTTAAGCTACTGCGACCTCCAAGTCTCTTCCAAGGGGCATTAAAACCGTCTGGTTAAACCCCTCTGAGCTCCACAGCTCTTCCAAGGGGCATTGACAATGTCTTTTTATTCCATTGTAATCTTCTGCACTCTTCCAAGTGCATTGATATTGTCCTTTTATTCCTCTGCGACATCCACGACTCTTCCAAGGGGCATTAAAACCGTCTTGTTAAGCTACTGTGACCTCCAAGTTTCTTACACTGGGCATTGTTATTGTCTTTTTATTCCACTGTAACCTCCACCACTTTTCAAAGGGGCATTGATATTGTCTGTTTATTCCACTGTAACCTCCACCAATCTTCCAAGGGGCATTGATATTGTCTTTTTAATCCACTGCGACCTCCACCACTCTTCTAAGGGGCATTGATATTGTCTTTTAAATCCACAATGATCTCCACCACTCTTCCAAGGGGCATTAAAACAGTCTTGTTAAGCTACTGTGACCTCCTTGTCTCTTCCAAGGGGCATTAAAACTGTCTGGTTAAACACTCTGAACTCCACAGCTCTTACAAGAGGCAATGATATTGTCTTTTTATTCAAAAGCAACATCCATCACTCTTCCAAGCGGCATTGATATTGTCTTTTTATTCCACTGCGACCTCCATCTCTCTTCTAAGGGACATTGATATTGTCTTTTTAATCAACTGCGACCTCCAACTCTCTTCCAAGGGGCATTAAAACCGTCTTGTGAAGCTACTGTGACCTCCACGTCCCTTCCAATGGGCATTGATATTGTCTTTTTATTCCACTGCGACCTTCACCACTCTTTCAAGGGGCATTGATATTGTCTTTTTAATCCACTGTGACCTCCACCACTCTTCCAAGGGGCATTGATATTGTCTTTTTATTCCACTGCGACCTCCACCTCTCTTCCAAGGGGCATTAAAACCATCTTGTTAAGCTACTGTGACCTCCAAGTCTCTTCCACGAGGCATTGATATTGTCTTATTATTCCACTGCGACCTCCACAACTCTTCCAAGAGGCATTGATATTGTCTTTTTATTCGACTGTAACCTCCACCACTCTTCCAAGGGGCATTAAAACCGTCTTGTTAAGCTACTGTGACCTCCACCTGTCTTCCAAGGGGCATTAAAACCGTCAATTTAAACCACTCAGAACTCCACAGCTCTTGCAAGAGGTATTGATATTGTCTTTTTATTCCACAGTAACCTCCACCATTCTTCCAAGGGGCATTGATTTTGTCTTTTTAATCCACTGTGACCTCCATCACTCTTCCAAGAAGCATTAAAACCGTCTTGTTTAGATACTGTGACCTCCACGTCTATTCCATGGTGCCTTAAAACCTTCTGGTTAAACCACTGTGAACTCCACAGCTCTTCCAAGGGGCATTGATATTGTCTTTTTATTCCACTGTAACCTCCACCACTCTTCCAAGGGGCATTGATATTGTCTTTTTATTTTACTGCGACCTCCACCACTCTTCCAAGGGACATTAATATTGTCTTTTTATTCCACTGCGACCTCCACCACTCTTCCAAGGGTCATTGATATTGTCTTTTTATTCCACTGTAACCTCCACCACTCTTCTAAGGGGCATTGATATTGTCTTTTTATTCCACTGCAACCTCCACCTCTCTTCCAAGGGGCATTAAAACCATCTTGTTAAGCTACTGTGAACTCCAAGTCTCTTCCACGAGGCATTTATATTGTCTTTTTATTCCACTGCGACCTCCACCACTCTTCCAAGGGGCATTAAAACAGTCTTGATAAGCTACTGTGACCTCCACGTCTCTTCCAAGGGGCATTAAACCGTCTGGTTAAACCACTCTGTACTCCACAGCTCTTCCAAGAGGCATTGATATTGTCTTTTTATTCCACTGCGATCCTCACCTCTCTTCCAAGGGGCATTAAAACCATCTTGTTAAGCTACTGTGAACTCCAAGTCTCTTCCACGAGGCATTGATATTGTCTTTTTATTCTACTGTGACCTCCACATCTCTTCCAAGGGGAATTGATATTGTCTTTTTATTCCACTGCGACCTCCACCACTCTTCCAAGGGGCTTTGATATTGTCTTTATTATCCACTGCGAACTCCACCACTCTTCCAATGGGCATTAAAACCGTCTTGTTATGCTACTGTGACCTCCACGTCCCTTCCACGGGGCATTGATATTGTCTTTTGATTCCATTGCGACCTCCACCACTCTTCCAAGGGGCATTAATACCGTCTTGTTAAGCTACTGTGACCTCCAAGTCTCTTCCAAGGGGCATTAAAACTGTCTGGTTAAACCGCTCTGAGCTCCACAGCTCTTCCAAGGGGTTTTGATATTGTCTTTATTATCCACTGCGAACTCCACCACTCTTCCAATGGGCATTAAAACCGTTTTGTTATGCTACTGTGACCTCCACGTCCCTTCCACGGCGCATTGATATTGTCTTTTTATTCCACTGCGACCTCCACCATTCTTCCAAGTGGCATTGATATTGTCTTTTTAATCCACTGCGACCTCCATCACTCTTCCAAGGGACATTGATATGGTCTTTTTATTCCACTGCGACCTTCACCCCTCTTCCAAGGAACATTGATATTGTCTTTTTTTCCCACTGTAACCTCCAACACTCTTCTAAGGGGCATTGATATTTTCTTTTTATTCCAATGCGACCTCCACCACTCTTCCAAGGGGCATCGATAATGTCTTTTTAATCCACTGCGACCTCCACCACTCTTCCAAGGGGCATTAAAACCGTCTTGTTAAGCTGCTGTGACCTCCACGTCTCTTCCAAGGGGCATTAAACCCGTCAATTTAAACCACTCTGAACTCCACAGCTCTTGCAAGAGGCATTGATATTGTCTTTTTATTCCACTGTAACCTCCAACACTCTCCGAAGGGGCATTGATTTTGTCTTTTTAATCCACTGCGACCTCCATCTCTCTTCCAAGAAGCATTAAAACAGTCTTGTTTAGCTACTGTGACCTCCCCGTATATTCCACGGTGCCTTAAAACCTTCTGTTTAAACCACTGTGAACTCCACAGCTCTTCCAAGGGGCATTGATATTGTCATTTTATTCCACTGTAACCTCCACCACTCTTCCAAGGGGCATTGATATTGTCTTTTTATTTTACTGCGACCTCCACCTCTCTTCCAAGTGGCATTAATATTGTCCTTTTATTCCACTGCGACCTCCACCACTCTTCCAAGGGTCATTGATATTGTCTTTTTATTCCACTGCGACCTCCACCTCTCTTCCAAGGGGCATTGATATTGTCTTTTTAATCAACTGCGACCTCCAACTCTCTTCCAAGGGGCATTAATACCATCTTGTGAAGCTACTGTGACCTCCACGTCCCTTCCAATGGGCATTGATATTGTCTTTTTATTCCACTGCGACCTTCACCACTCTTTCAAGGGGCATTAATATTGTCTTTTTAATCCACTGCGACCTCCACCACTCTTCCAAGGGGCATTGATATTGTCTTTTTATTCCACTGCGACCTCCACCTCTCTTCCAAGGGGCATTAAAACCATCTTGTTAAGCTACTGTTGCCTCCAAGTCTCTTCCACGAGGCATTGATATTGTCTTATTATTCCACTGCGACCTCCACATCTCTTCCAAGAGGCATTGATATTGTCTTTTTATTCGACTGTAACCTCCACCACTCTTCCAAGGGGCATTAAAACCATCTTGTTAAGCTACTGTGACCTCCACCTGTCTTCCAAGGGGCAATAAAACCGTCAATTTAAACCACTCTGAACTCCACAGCTCTTGCAAGAGGTATTGATATTGTCTTTTTATTCCACAGTAACCTCCACCATTCTTCCAAGGGGCATTGATTTTGTCTTTTTAATCCACTGTGACCTCCATCACTCTTCCAAGAAGCATTAAAACCGTCTTGTTTAGATACTGTGACCTCCACGTCTATTCCATGGTGCCTTAAAACCTTCTGGTTAAACCACTGTGAACTCCACAGCTCTTCCAAGGGGCATTGATATTGTCTTTTTATTCCACTGTAACCTCCACCACTCTTCCAAGGGGCATTGATATTGTCTTTTTATTTTACTGCGACCTCTTCCAAGGGATATTAATATTGTCTTTTTATTCCACTGAGACCTCCACCACTGTTCAAAGGGTCATTGATATTGTCTTTTTATTCCACTGTAACCTCCACCACTCTTCTAAGGGGCATTGATATTGTCTTTTTATTCCACTGCAACCTCCACCTCTCTTCCAAGGGGCATTAAAACCATCTTGTTAAGCTACTGTGGCCTCCAAGTCTCTTCCACGAGGCATTTATATTGTCTTTTTATTCCACTGCGACCTCCACATCTCTTCCAAGCCGAATTGATATTGTCTTTTTATTTCACTGCGACCTCCACCACTCTTCTAAGGGGCATTGATATTGTCTTTTTAATCCACTGCGACCTCCACCACTCTTCCAAGGGGCATTAAAACAGTCTTAATAAGCTACTGTGACCTCCACGTCTCTTCCAAGGGGCATTAAACCGTCTGGTTAAACCACTCTGTACTCCACAGCTCTTCCAAGAGGCATTGATATTGTCTTTTTATTCCACTGCGATCCCCACCTCTCTTCCAAGGGGCATTAAAACCATCTTGTTAAGCTACTGTGAACTCCAAGTCTCTTCCACGAGGCATTGATATTGTCTTTTTATTCCACTGCGACCTCCACATCTCTTCCAAGGGGAATTGATATTGTCTTTTTATTCCACTGCGACCTCCACGACTCTTCCAAGGGGCTTTGATATTGTCTTTATTATCCACTGCGAACTCCACCACTCTTCCAATGGGCATTAAAACCGTCTTGTTATGCTACTGTGACCTCCACGTCCCTTCCACGGGGCATTGATATTGTCTTTTGATTCCATTGCGACCTCCACCACTCTTCCAAGGGGCATTAATACCGTCTTGTTAAGCTACTGTGACCTCCAAGTCTCTTCCAAGGGGCATTAAAACCGTCTGGTTAAACCGCTCTGAGCTTCACAGCTCTTCCAAGGGGCTTTGATATTGTCTTTATTATCCACTGCGAACTCCACCACTCTTCCAATGGGCATTAAAACCGTCTTGTTATGCTACTGTGACCTCCACGTCCCTTCCACGGGGCATTGATATTGTCTTTTTATTCCATTGCGACCTCCACCACTCTTCCAAGGGGCATTAATACCGTCTTGTTAAGCTACTGCGACCTCCAAGTCTCTTCCAAGGGGCATTAAAACCGTCTGGTTAAACCCCTCTGAGCTCCACTGCTCTTCCAAGGGGCATTGACAATGTCTTTTTATTCCATTGTAAGCTTCTGCACTCTTCCAAGTGCATTGATATTGTCCTTTTATTCCTCTGCGACATCCACGACTCTTCCAAGGGGCATTAAAACCGTCTTGTTAAGCTACTGTGACCTCCAAGTTTCTTACACAGGGCATTGTTATTGTCTTTTTATTCCACTGTAACCTCCACCACTTTTCAAAGGGGCATTGATATTGTCTGTTTATTCCACTGTAACCTCCACCAATCTTGCAAGGGGCATTGATATTGTCTTTTTAATCCACTGCGACATCCACCACTCTTCTAAAGGGCATTGATATTGTCTTTTAAATCCACAATGATCTCCACCACTCTTCCAAGGGGCATTAAAACAGTCTTGTTAAGCTACTGTGACCTCCTTGTCTCTTCCAAGGGACATTAAAACTGTCTGGTTAAACACTCTGAACTCCACAGCTCTTACAAGAGGCAATGATATTGTCTTTTTGTTCAAAAGCAACATCCATCACTCTTCCAAGTGGCATTGATATTGTCTTTTTATTCCACTGCGACCTCCACCTCTCTTCTAAGGGGCATTGATATTGTCTTTTTAATCAACTGCGACCTCCAACTCTCTTCCAAGGGGCATTAAAACCGTCTTGTGAAGCTACTGTGACCTCCACGTCCCTTCCACTGGGCATTGATATTGTCTTTTTATTCCACTGCGACCTTCACCACTCTTCCAAGGGGCATTGATATTGTCTTTTTAATCCACTGCGACCTCCACCACTCTTCCAAGGGGCATTGATATTGTCTTTTTATTCCACTGCGACCTCCACCTCTCTTCCAAGGGGCATTAAAACCATCTTGTTAAGCTACTGTGACTTCCAAGTCTCTTCCACGTGGCATTGATATTGTCTTTTTATTCCACTGCGACCTCCACATCTCTTCCAAGGGAAATTGATATTGTCTTTTTATTCCACTACGACCTCTACCACTCTTCTAAGGGGCATTGATATTGTCTTTTTAATCCACTCCGACCTCCTCCACTCTTCCAAGGGGCATTAAAACAGTCTTGATAAGCTACAGTGACCTCCACATTTCTTCCAAGGGGCATTAAACCATCTGGTTAAACCACTCTGTACACCACCGCTATTCCAAGAGGCAATGATATTGTCTTTTTATTCGACAGTAACCTCCACCACTCTTCCAAGGGGCATTGATATTGTCTCTGTTTTCCACTGCGACCTCCACCACTCTTCTAAGGGGCATTAAAACCGTCAATTTAAACCACTCTGAACTCCACAGCTCTTACAAGGAGCACTGGTATTGTCTTTTTATTCCACTCTAACCTCCACCACTCTTCCAAGGAGCATTGACATTGTCTGTTTATTCCACTGCGACCTCCACCACTCTTCCAAGGGGCATTAAGACCATCTTGTTAAGCTACAGTGACCTCCACAACTCTTCCTTGGGGCATTGATATTGTCTTTTTAATCCCCTGCAACCTCCACCACTCTTCCAAGGGGCATTAAGACCGTCTTTTTAAGCTACTGTGACCTCCACTTCCCTTCCACGGGGCATTGATATTGTCTTTTTATTCCACTGCGACCTCCACCACTCTTCCAAGGGGCATTGGTTTTGTCTTTTTAATCCACTATGACCTCCATCACTCTTCCAAGAAGCATTAAAACCGTCTTGTTTCGCTACTGTGACCTCCACATCTATTCCACGGTGCCTTAAAACCTTATTGTTAAACCACTGTAAACTCCAGCACTCTTCCAAGGGGCATTAATATTGTCTTTTTATTTTACTGCGACCTCCACCACTCTTCCAAGGGGCATTAATATTGTCTTTTTATTCCAGTGCGACCTCCACCACTCTTCCAAGGGTCATTGATATTGTCTTTTTATTCCACTGTAACTTCCATCACTCTTCCAAGGGGCATTGATATTGTCTTTTTATTCCACTGCGACCTCCACCTCCCTTCCAAGGGGCATTGAAACCATCTTTTTAAGCTACTGTGACCTCCAAGTCTATTCCACGTGGCATTGATATTGTCTTTTTATTCCACTGCGACCTCCACATCTCTTCCAAGGGGAATTGATATTGTCTTTTTATTCCACTGCGACCTCTACCACTCTTCTAAGGGGCATTGATATTGTCTTTTTAATCCACTCCAACCTCCACCACTCTTCCAAGGGGCATTAAAACAGTCTTGATAAGCTACTGTGACCTCCACATTTCTTCCAAGGGGCATTAAACCATCTGGTTAAACCACTCTGTACTCCACAGCTCTTCCAAGAGGCAATGATATTGTCTTTTTATTCAACAGTAACCTCCACCACTCTTCCAAGGGGCATTGATATTGTCTCTGTTTTCCACTGTGACCTCCACCACTCTTCCAAGGGGCATTAAAACCGTCAATTTAAACCACTCTGAACTCCACAGCTCTTACAAGGAGCACTGGTATTGTCTTTTTATTCCACTCTAACCTCCACCACTCTTCCAATGATCATTGACATTGTCTATTTATTCCACTGCGACCTCCACCACTCTTCCAAGGGGCATTAAGACCATCTTGTTAAGCTACAGTGACCTCCACAACTCTTCCTTGGGGCATTGATATTGTCTTTTTATTCCACTGTAACCTCCACCACTCTTCCAAGGGGTCATTGATTTTGTCTTTTTATTCCACTGCGACCTCTACCACTCTTCCAATAGGCATTGATATTGTCTTTTTAATCCACTGCAACCTCCACCACTCTTCCAAGGGGCATTAAAACCGTCTTTTTAAGCTACTGTGACCGACACTTCCCTTCCACGGGGCATTGATATTGTCTTTTTATTCCACTGCGACCTCAACCACTCTTCCAAGGGGCATTGATATTGTCTTTTTAATCCACTGCGAACTCCACAAGTCTTCCAAGGGGCATTAAAACCGTCTTGTTAAGGTGCTGTGACCTCCACGTCTCTTCCAAGGAGCGTTAAAACCGTCTGGTTATACCACTCGGAACTCCACAGCTCTTCCAAGGGGCATTATTATTGCCTTTTTATTCCACTGCGTACTCCACCACTGTTCCAAGGGGCATTAAAACAGTCTTGTTATGCTACTGTGACGTCGACTTCTCTTCCAAGGGGCATCAAAACCATCAGGTTAAACCACTCTGAACTCCACAGCTCTTCCAAGGGTCATTGATATTGTCTTTTTATTCCACTCTAACCTCCACCACTTTTCCAAGGGACATTGACATTGTCTTTTTATTCCACTGCGACCTCCACCACTCTTCCAAGGGGCATTAAAACCATATTGTTAAGCTACAGTGACCTCCACATCTCTTCCACGGGGCATTGATATTGTCTTTTTTTTCCACTGTAACCTCCACCACTCTTCCAAGGGGCATTGATATTGTCTTTTTATTCCACTGCGAGCTCCACCACTCATCCTCGGGGCATTGGTATTGTCTTTTTAATCCACTGCGACCTCCACCACTTTTCCATGTGGCATTAAAACCATCTTATTAAGCTACTGTGACCTCCACTTCTCTTCCAAGGGGCATTAAAGCTGACAATTTAAACCACTCTGAACACCACAGCTCCTGCAAGAGGCTTTAATATTGTCTTTTTAGTCCAATGTAACCGTCACCACTCTTCTGACGGGCAGTGATATTGTCTTTTTAAACCACTACGACCTTCACCACTCTTCCAAGGGGCATTAAAACAGTCTTGATAAGCTACTGTGACCTCTACGTCTCTTACAAGGGGCAATAAAAACGTCTGGTTAACCCATTCTGTACTACACAGTTCTTCCAAGGAGCATTGAAATTGTCTTTTTATTCAACTGTAACCTCCACCACTCTTCCAATGGGCATTGATTTGGACTTTTTAGTCCACTGCTTCCTCAACCTCTTGTTAAGCTACTGTGACCTCCACATCCTTTCCACGGGGCATTGATATTGTCTTTTTATTCCACTGCGAACTCCACCACTCTTCCAAGGGGCATTGATATTGTCTTTTTAATCCACTGTGACCTCCACGTCTCTTCCAAGGGGCATTAAAACGGTACATTAAACCACTCTGATCTCTACAGCTCTTCCAAGGAGCATTGGTATTGTCTTACCTCTAACCTCCACCACTCTTCCAAGGGGCATTGACACTGTCTTTTTATTCCACTGCGGCCTCCACCACTCTTCCAAGCGGCATTAAGACCATCTTGTTAAACTACAGTGACCTCCACAACTCTTCCAAGGGGCACAAAACCGTTTGCTTAATCCACTCTGTACTCCACAGCTCTTCCAAGGGGCATTGATATTGTCTTTTTATTTCACTGTAATTTCCACAACTCTTTCAAGGGGCATTGATATTGTATTTTTATTCCACTGTGACCTCCACCACTCTTCCAAGGGGCATTAAAACCGTCTTGTTAAGCTACTGTGACCTCCAAGTCTCTTCCAAGGGGCATTAAAACCATCTGGTTAAACCGCTCTGAGCTCCACAGCTCTTCCAAGGGGCACTGACAATGTCTTTTTATTCCATTGTAACCTTCTGCACTCTTCCAAGTGCATTGATATTGTCATTTTATTTTACTGCGCCCTCCATCACACTTCCAAGGGGCATTAATACCGTCTTGTTAAACTACTGTGACCTCCAAGATTCTTACACAGGGCATTTATATTGTCTTTTTATTCCACTGTAACCTCCACCACTCTTCCAAGGGGCATTGATATTGTCTTTTTAATCCACTGCGACCTCCATCACTCTTCCAAGAAGCATTGAAACCATTTTGTTAAGCTACTGTGACCTCCACGTCTTTTCCACGGTGCATTAAAACTTTCTGGTTAAACCACTGTGAACTCCACAGCTCTTCCAAGGGGCATTGATATTGTCTTTGTATTCCACTCTAACCTCCATCACTCTTCCAAGGGGCATTGATATTGTCTTTTTATTTTACTTCGACCTCCACCACTCTTTCAAGGGGCATTAATATTGTCTTTTTATTTCACTGTGACCTCCACGTCTCTTCCAAGGGGCATTGATATTGTCTTTTTAATTTATTGGAACCTCCACCACTCTTCCAAGGGGCATTGATATTGTCTTTTTATTCAACTGCGACCTCCACTATTCTTCCAAGGGACATTGATATTGTCTTTTTATTCCACTGTATCCTCCACCACTCTTCCAAGGGGCATTGATATTGTCATTTTATTCCACTGTAACCTCCACCACTCTTCCAAGGGGCATTGATATTGTCTTTTTAATCCACTGCGACCTCTGCCACTCCTCCAAGGGGCTTTAAAACAGTCTTGATAATCTTCTATGACCTCCACGTCTCTTTCAAGGGGCATTTAAACCGCATGCTTAAACCACTCTGAACTCCACAGCTCTTCCAAGAGGCATTGATATTGTCTTTTTATTCAACTGTAACCTCCAGCACTCTTCCAAGGGGCATTGATATTGTCTTTTTTTTCCTCTGCGACCTCCACCACTCTTCCAAGGGGATTTGATAGTCTTTTTAATCCACTGCGACCTCCACCACTCTTCCAAGGGCCATTAAAACCGACTTGTTAAGCTAGTGTGACCTCCACGTCCCTTCCACGGGGCATTGATATTGTCTTTTTATTCCACTGCGACCTCCACCACTCTTCCAAGGGGCATTGATATTGTCTTTTTAATCCACTGCGACCTCCTCTACTCTTCCAAGGGTCATTGATATTGTCTTTTTTTCCACTGCGACCTTCACCCCTCTTCCAAGGAATATTGATATTGTCTTTTTTTTCCACTGTAACCTCCACCACTCTTCTAAGGGGCATTGATATTTTCTTTTCATTCCACTGCGACCTCCACCACTCTTCCAAGGGGCATCGATAAAGTCTCTTTAATCCACTGCGACCTCCACCACTCTTCCAAGGGGCATTAAAACCGTCTTGTTAAGCTACTGTGACCTCCACGTCTCTTCCAAGGGGCATTAAAACCGTCAATTTAAACCACTCTGAACTCCACAGCTCTTGCAAAAGGCATTGATATTGTCTTTTTATTCCACTTTAACCTCCACCACTCTTCCAAGGGGCATTGATTTTGTCTTTTTAATCCACTGCGACCTCCATCTCTCTTCTAAGAAGCATTAAAACCGTCTTGTTTAGCTACTGTGAACTCCACGTCTATTCCACAGTGACTTAAAACCTTTTGGTTAAACCACTGTGAACTTCACAGCTCTTCCAAGGGGCATTGATATTGTCTTTTTATTCCACTGTAACCTCCACCACTCTTCCAAGGGGCATTGATATTGTCTTTTTATTTTTCTGCGACCTCCACCACTCTTCCAAGGGGCATTAATATTGTCTTTTTATTCCACTACGACCTCCACCACTCTTCCAAGGGTCATTGATATTGTCTTTTTATTCCACTGTAACCTCCACCACTCTTTCAAGGGGCATTGATATTGTCTTTTTATTCCACTGCGACCTCCACCTCTCTTCCAAGGGGCATTAAAACCAACTTGTTAATATACTGTGACCTCCAAGTCTCTTCCACGAGGCATTGATATTGTCTTTTTATTCCACTGCTACCTCCACATCTCTTTCAAGGGGCATTGATATTGTCTTTTTATTCCACTGCGACCTCCACCTCTCTTCCAAGGGGCATTAAAACCATCTTGTTAATATACTGTGACCTCCAAGTCTCTTCCACGAGGCATTGATATTGTCTTTTTATTCCACTGCGACCTCCACATCTCTTCCAAGTGGAATTTATATTGTCTTTTTATTCCACTGCGATCTCCACCACTCTTCTAAGGGGTATTGATATTGTATTTTTAATCCACTGCGACCTCCAACACTCTTCCAAGGGGCATCAAAACAGTTTTGATAAGCTACTGTGACCTCCACGTCTCTTCCAAGGGGCAATAAAACCGTCTGGTTAAACCACTCTGAGCTCCACAGCTCTTCCAAGAGGCATTGATATTGTCTTTTTATTCCACTGCGACCTCCACCACTCTTCCAAGGTTCATTGATATTGTCTTTTTAATGCACTGCGACCTCCACCACTCTTCCAAGGGGCATTAAAACCATCTTGTTAAGCTTCTGTCACCTCCACGTCTCTTCCAACGGGCACTAAAACCGTTTGGTACAACCACTCTGTACTCCACAGACCTTCCAAGGGGCATTGATATTGTCTTTTTATTTCACTGTAACTTCCACCACTCTTTCAAGGGTGCATTGATATTGTATTTTTATTCTACTGTGACCTCCACCACTCTTCCAAGGGGCAATTAAAACCGTCTTGTTAAGCTACTGTGACCTCCAAGTCGCTTCCAAGGGGCATTAAAACCATCTGGTTAAACCGCTCTGAGCTCCACAGCTCTTCCAAGGGGCATTGACAATGTCTTTTTATTCCATTGTAACCTTCTGCACTCTTCCAAGTGCATTGATATTGTCTTTTTATTTTACTGCGACCTCCATCACTCTTCCAAGGGGCATTAAAACCGTCTTGTTAAGCTACTGTGACCTCCAAGTTTCTTACACAGGGCATTGATATTGTCTTTTTATTCAACTGTAACCTCCACCACTCTTCCAAGGGGCATTGATATTGTATTTTTAATCCACTGCGACCTCCATCACTCTTCCATGAAGCATTGAAACCGTCTTGTTAAGCTACTGTGACTTCCAAGTCTATTCCACGGTGCATTAAAACATTCTGGTTAAACCACCGTGAACTCCACAGGTCTTCCAAGGGGCATTGATATTGTCTTTTTATTCCACTCTAACCTCCACCACTCTTCCAAGGGGCACTGATATTGTCTTTTTATTTTACTGCGACCTCCACCACTCTTCCAAGGGGCATTAATATTGTGTTTTTATTCCACTGTGACCTCCACGTCTCTTCCAAAGGGCATTGATATTGTCTTTTTAATTAATTGGAACCTCCACCACTCTTCCAAGGGGCATTGATATTGTCTTTTTATTCCACTGTAACCTCCACCATTCTTCCAAGGGACATTGATATTGTCTTTTTATTCCGCTGTAAGCTCCACCACTCTTCCAAGGGGCATTGATATTGTCTTTTTATTCCACTGTAACCTCCACCACTCTTCCAAGGGGCATTGATATTGTCTTTTTAATCCACTGCGACCTCTACCACTCCTTCAAGGGGCTATAAAACAGTCTTTATAAGCTTCTGTGACCTACACCTCACCGCCAAGGGGCATTTAAATCGCATGGTTAAACCACTCTGAACTCCACAACTCTTCCAAGAGGCATTGATATTGTCTTTTCATTCAACTGTAACCTCCACCACTCTTCCAAGGGGCATTGATATTGTCTTTTTTTTCCACTGCGTACTCCACCACTCTTCCAAGGGGATTTGATAGTCTTTTTAATCCACTGCGACCTCCACCACTCTTCCAAGGTGCATTAAAACCATCTTGTTAAGCTACTGTGACCTCCACGTACCTTCCATGGGGCATTGATATTGTCTTTTTATTCCACTGCGACCTCCACCACTCTTCCAAGGGGCATTGATATTGTCTTTTTAATCCACTGCGACCTCCACCACTCTTCCAAGTGACATTGATATTGTCTTTTTATTCCACTGCGACATTCACCCCTCTTCCAAGGAACATTGATATTGTCTTTTTTTTCCACTGAACCCTCCACCACTCTTGTAAGGGGCATTGATATTTTCTTTTTATTCTACTGCGACCTCCACCACTTTTCCAAGGGGCATCGATAATGTCTTTTTATTCCACTGTAACCTCCACCACTCTTCCAAGGGGCATTGATATTGTCTTTTTATTTCACTGAGACTTCAACCACTCTTCCACAAGGCATTGATATTGTCTTTTTATTCCACTGTGACCTCCACGTCTCTTCCAAGGCGAATTAAAACCGTTAATTTAAACCACTCTGAACTCTACAGCTCTTCCCAGGAGCATTGGTAATGTCTTTTTATTCCACTCTAACCTCCACCACTCTTCCAAGGGGGCATTAACATTGTCTTTTTATTCCACTGCGACCTCCACCACTCTTCCAAGCGGCATTAAGACCATCTTGTTAAGCTACAGTGACCTCCACAACTCTTCCACGGGGCATTGATATTGTCTTTTATTCCACTGTGACCTCCACCTCTCTTCCAAGGGGCATTAAAATGGTCTTGTTAAGCTACTGTGACGTCGAATTCTCTTCCAAGGGGCATTAAAACCATCTGGTTAAACCACTCTGAACTCCACAGCTTTTCCAGGGGGCATTTGTTTTGTCTTGTAATTTCACTCTAACCTCCACCACTCTTCCAAGGGGCTTTGACATTGTCTTTTTATTCCACTGCGACCTCCACCACTCTTCCAAGGGGCATTGATATTGTCTTTTTAGTCCAATGCGCACTCCAAACCTCTCCAGGGGGCATTAAAACCGTCTTGTTAAGCTACTGTGACCTCCACGTGTCTTCGAAGGGGCATTGATATTGTCTTTTTATTCCACTGTAACCTCCAACACTCTTCCAAGGGGCATTGATATTGTCTTTTTAATCCACTGCGACCTCTGCCACTCCTCCAAGGGGCTTTAAAACAGTCTTCATAAGCTTCTGTGAACTCCACGTCTCTTCCAAGGGGCATTTAAACCGCATGGTTAAACCACTCTGAACTCTACAGCTCTTCCAAGAGGCATTGATATTGTCTTTTTATTCAACTGTAACCTCCACCACTCTTCCAAGGGGCATTGACATTGTGTTTTTATTCCACTGCGACCTCCATCATTCTTTCAAGGGGCATTGATATTGTCTTTTTATTCCACTGCAACCTCCACCACTCTTCCAAAGGGCATTGATATTGTCTTTTTAATCCACTGCGACCTCCACCACTTTTCCAAGGGGCATTAAAAACGTCTTTTTAAGCTACTGTGACCTCCACGTCACTTCCAAGGGGCATTGAAACCATCAATTTCAACCACACTGAACTCCACAGCTCTTGCAAGAGGCATTGATATTGCCTTTTTATTCCATTGTAATCTCCAGCACTCTTCCACAGGGCATTGATATTGTCTTTTTATTCCACTGCGTCTTCCACCACTCTCCCAAGGGGCATTAAAACTGTCTTGTTAAGCTGCTGTAACCTCCATGTCTATTTCACGGGGCATTGATATTGTCTCTTTATTCCACTGCAACCTCCACCACTCCTCCAAAGGGCATTGATATAGTCTTTTTAATCCACTGCAACCTCCACCACTTTTCCAAGTGGCATTAAAAACGTCTTTTTAAGCTACTGTGACTTCCACTTCACTTCCAATGGGCATTAAAACCGTCTGATTAAACCACTCTGAACTCCACAGCTCTTCCAAGGGGCATTGGTATTGTCTTTTTATTCCACTCTAACCTCCACCACTCTTCCAAGGGACATTGATATTGTCTTTTTAATCCACTGCGACCTCCACCACTCTTCCAAGTGGCATTAAAACCGTCTTGTTTAGCTACTGTCACCTCCACGTCCCTTCCACGGGGCATTGATATTGTTTTTTAATTCCACTGCGACCTCCACAACTCTTCCAAGGGGCATTGATATTCTCTTTTTAATCCAATGCGAACTCCACCACTCTTCCAAGGCCATTAAAACAGTCTTGTTAACTACTGTGACCTCCAAGTCTCTTCAAAGGGGCATTAAAACCGTCTGGTTAAACCACTCTGAACTCCACAGCTCTTCCAAGGGGCATTGATATTGTCTTATTTTTCCACTGCGACCTCCACCACTCTTCCAAGGGGCATTAAAACCATCTTGTTAAGCTACTGTGACCTCCACGTGTCTTCCACGGGGCATTGATATTGTCTTTTTAATCCACTGCGACCTCCACCACTTTTCCAAGTGGCATTAAAAACGTCTTTTTAAGCTACTGTGACTTCCACGTCACTTCCAATGGGCATTAAAACCGTCTGATTAAACCACTCTGAACTCGACAGCTCTTCCAAGCGGCATTGGTATTGTCTTTTTATTCCACTCTAACCTCCACCTCTCTTCCAAGGGGCATTGACATTGTCTTTTTATTCCACTGCGACCTCCACCACTTTTCCAAGTGGCATTAAAAACGTCTTTTTAAGCTACTGTGACTTCCACGTCACTTCCAATGGGCATTAAAACCGTCTGATTAAACCACTCTGAACTCGACAGCTCTTCCAAGCGGCATTGGTATTGTCTTTTTATTCCACTCTAACCTCCACCACTCTTCCAAGGGGCATTAAAACTGTCTTGCTAAGCTAAAGTGACCTCCACATCTCTTCCACTGGGCATTGATGTTGTCTTTAAATTCCACTCTAACCTCCACCACTCTTCCAAGGGGCATTGACATTGTCTTTTTATTCCACTGCGACCTCCACCATTCTTCCAATGTGCATTAAAACTGTCTTGTTAAGCTACTGTGACCTCCACTTCTCTTCCAAGGGGCATTGAAACCGTCAATTTCAACCACACTGAACTCCACAGCTCTTCAAGAGGCATTGATATTGTCTTTTTATTCCATTGTAATCTCTAGCACTCTTCCACAGGGCATTGATATTGTCTTTTTATTCCACTGCGTCTTCCACCACTCTCCCAAGGGGCATTAAAACTGTCTTGTTAAGCTGCTGTAACCTCCATGTCTATTTCACAGGGCATTGATATTGTCTTTTTATTCAAATGTAACCTCCACCACTCTTATAAGGGGCAGTGATATTGTCTTTTTAAACCACTGCGACATCCACCACTCTTCCAAGGGGCATTAAACAGTCTTGATAAGCTACTGTGACCTCTACGTCTCTTCTAAGGGGCAATAAAACCGTCTGGTTAAACCATTCTGTACTCCACAGTTCTTCCAAGGAGCATTGATATAGTCTTTTTATTCGACTGTAACCTCCACCACTCTTCCAAGGGGCATTGATATTGACTTTTTATTCCACTGCGACCTCCAACACTCTTCCAAGGGGCATTGATATTGTCTTTTTAATCCACTGCGACCTCCACCACTCTTCCAAGTGGCATTAAAACCGTCTTGTTTAGCTACTGTGACCTCCACGTCCCTTCCACGGGGCATTGATATTGTTTTTTAATTCCACTGCGACCTCCACAACTCTTCCAAGGGGCATTGATATTGTCTTTTTAATCCAATGCGACCTCCACCACTTTTCCAAGGGGCATTAAAACCGTCTTGTTAAGCTACTGTGACCTCCACGTCTCTTCCAAGGGGCAATAAAACCGTCTGGTTATACAACTCTTAACTCCACAGCTCTTCCAAGGGGCATTGACATTGTTTTTTAATTCCACTGCGACCTCCACCACTCTTCCAAGGGGCATTAAAACTGTTTTGTTAAGCTACAGTGACCTCCACATCTCTTCCACTGGGCATTGATATTGTCTTTTTATTCCACTGTAACCTCTACCACTATTCCAAGGGGCATTGATATTGTTTTTTTATTCCACTGTGACCTCCACCACTCTTCCAAGGGGCATTAATATTTTCTTTTTAATCCAGTGCGACCGCCACCACTCTTCCTTGTGGAATAAAACCGTCATTTTAAGCTACTGTAACCTCCACTTCTCTTCCAAGGGGCATTGAAACCGTCAATTTCAACCACTCTGAACTCCGCAGCTCTTGCAAGAGGCATTGATATTGTCTATTTATTCCATTGTAATCTCCAGCACTCTTCCACAGGGCATTGATATTGTCTTTTTATTCCACTGCGTCTTCCACCAATCTCCCAAGGGGCATTAAAACTGTCTTGTTAAGCTGCTGTAACCTCCATGTCTATTTCACGTGGCATTGATATTGTCTTTTTATTCCAATGTAACCTCCACCACTCTTCTAAGGGGCAGTGATATTGTCTTTTTAAACCACTGCGACCTCCACCACTCTTCCAAGGGGCATTAAAACAGTCTTGATAAGCTACTGTGACCTCTACGTCTCTTCTATGGGGCAATAAAACCATATGGTTAAACCATTCTGTACTCCACAGTTCTTCCAAGGAGCATTGATAATGTCTTTTTATTCGACAGTAACCTCCACCACTCTTCAAGGGGCATTGATATTGACTTTTTATTCCACTGCGACCTCCACCACTCTTCCAAGGGGCATTGATATTGTCTTTTTAATCCACTGCGACCTCCACCACTCTTCCGAGTGGCATTAAAACCGTCTTGTTTAGCTACTGTGAACTCTACGTCCCTTCCATGGGGCATTGATATTGTTTTTAATTCCACTGCGACCTCCACAAATCTTCCAAGGGGCATTGATATTGTCTTTTTAATCCAATGCAACCTCCACCACTTTTCCAAGGGGCATTAAAACCGTCTTGTTAAGCTACTGTGACCTCCTCGTCTCTTCCAAGGGGCAATAAAACCGTCTGGTTAAACCACTCTTAACTCCAAAGCTCTTCCAAGGGGCATTGGTATTGTCTTTTTCTTCCAATCTAACCTCCACCACTTTTCCAAAGGGCATTGACATTGTTTTTTTATTCCACTGCGACCTCCACCACTCTTCCAAGGGGCATTAAAACTGTCTTGTTAAGCTACACTGACCTCCACATCTCTTCCACTGGGCATTGATATTGTCTTTTTATTCCACTGTAACCTCCACCACTCTTCCAAGGGGCATTGATACTGTTTTTTTATTCCACTGTGACCTCCACCACTCTTCCACTGGGCATTAATATTGTCTTTTTAATACAGTGCGACAGCCACCACTCTTCCTTGTGGCATAAAACCGTCATTTTAAGCTACTGTGACCTCCACGTCTCTTCCAAGGGGCATTAAAACCGTATTGTTAAACCACTCTGAACTCCAAAGATCTTCAAAGGGGCATTGATATTGTCTTTTTATTCCACTGAAACCTCCAACACTCTTCCAAGGGGCATTGATATTGTCTTTTTATTCAACTGAGACTTCCACCACTCCTTCAAGAAGCATTGACATTGTCTTTTTAATCCACTTCGACCTCCACCACTCTTCCAAGGGCATTAAAACAGTCTTGTTAATCTACTGTTAACTCCACGTCTCTTCAAAGGGGCATTAAAGCGGTCAATTTAAACCACTCTCAACTCCGCAGCTCTTGCAAGGGGCATTGATATTGTCTTTTTATTCCACTTTAACCTCCATCACTCTTCCAAGGGGCATTGATATTGTGTTTTTATTCGACTGCGACTTCAACCTCTCTTCTAAGGGGCATTGATATTGTCTTTTTAATCCACTGCGACCTCCACCACTCTTCCAAGAGGCATTAAAACAGTCTTGTTCAGCTTCTGTGACCTCCACGTCTCTTCCAAGGGGCATTAAAACCGTCTGGTTAAACCACTTTAAACTCCACAGCTCTTCCGAGGGGTATTGATATTGTCTTTTTATTCCACTGTAACCTCCACCACTCTTCCAAGGGGCATTGATTTTGTCTTTTTATTTCACAGTGACCTCCACCACTCTTCAAAGGGGCATTGATAATGTCTTTTTAATCCACTGCGACCTCCACCACTCTTCCAAGGGGCTTTAAAACGGTCTTGTTAAGCTACTGTGACGTCGAAGTCTCTTCAAAGGGGCATTAAAAACATCTGGTTAAACCACTCTGAACTCCACAGCTCTTCCAAGGGGCAGTTGTATTGTCTTTTTATTCAACTCTAACCTCCACCACTCTTACATGGGGCATTGACATTGTCTTTTTATTCCACTGCGACCTCCACCACTCTCCAAGGGGCATTAAAACCGTCTTGTTAAGCTACTGTGACATCCACGTGTCTTCGAAGGGGCATTGATAATGTCTTTTTATTCCACTGTAACCTCCACCAATCTTCCAAGGGGCATTGATATTGTTTTTTTACTCCACTGCGACCTCCACCACTCTACCAGGGGGCAATTAAACCGTCTTGATAAGTTACTGTGACCACCACGTCTCTTCCAAGGGGCGTTAAAACCGTCTGGTTATTCCACTCTGAACTCCACAGCTCTTCTAAGGGGCATTATTATTGTCTTTTTATTCCACTGTAAACTCCACCACTCTTCCAAGGGGCATTGATATTGTCTTTTTATTCCACTGCGAGCTTCACCAGTCCTCCAAGGGGCATTAAACCATCTTTTTAAGCTCCTGTGACCTCCACGTCTATTCCACAGGGCATTTTTATTGTCTTTTAATTCCACTGTAACATCCACCACTCGTCCAAGGGGCATTGATATTGTCTTTTTTTTACACTGCAACTTACACCACTCTTCCAAGAGGCATTGATATTGTCTTTTTAATCCACTGTGACGTCCAGCACTCTTCCAAGGGGCATTAAAACCGTCTTGCTAATCTACTGTGACCTCAACGTCTCTTCCACGGGCCATTGATATTGTCTTTTTAATCCACTGAAACCTCCACCACTCATTCAAGGGGCATTGATATTGTCTTTTTATTCCAAGGTAACCTCCACCACTCTTCCAAGGGGCATTGATATTGTCTTTTTATTCCACTTTAATGTCCACCACTCTTCCAAGGGGCACTGATATTGTCTTTTTATTCCACTGCGACCTCCAGCACTCTTCCAATGGGCATTGATATTGTCTTTTTAATCCACTGCGACCTCCACCACTCTTCCAATTGGCATTAAAACAGTCTTGTTAAGCTATTGTGACCTCCATGTCTTTTCCAAGGGGCATTAAAACCGTCTGGATAAACCACTCTGAACTCCACAGCTCTTCCAAGGGGCATTGGTATTGTCTTTTTCTTCCACTCTAACCTTCACCACTCTTCCAAAGGTCATTGACATTGTTTTTTTATTCCACTGCGACCTCCACCACTCTTCCAAGGGGCATTAAAACTGTCTTGTTAAGCTACAGTGACCTCCATGTCTCTTCCACTGGGCATTGATATTGTCTTTTTATTCCACTGTAACCTCCACCACTCTTCCAAGGGGCATTGATATTGTCTTTTAATTCCACTGTAACATCCACCACTCATCCAAGGTGCATTGATATTTTCTTTTTATTCCACTGCAACTTACACCACTTTTCCAAGGGGCATTGATATTGTCTTTTTAATCCACTGTGACCTCCAGCACTCTTCCAAGGGGCATTAAAACCGTCTTGCTAAGCTGCTGTGACCTCAATGTCTCTTCCACGGGCCATTGATATTGTCTTTTTAATCCACTGAAACTTCCACCACTCATCCAAGGGGCATTGATATTGTCTTTTTATTCCAAGGTAACCTCCACCACTCTTCCAAGGGGCATTGATATTGTCTTTTTATTCCACTGCAATGTCCACCACTCTTCCAAGGGGCACTGATATTGTCTTTTTATTCCACTGCGACCTCCAACACTCTTCCAATGGGCATTGATATTGTCTTTTTAATCCACTGCGACCTCCACAAGTCTTCCAATTGGCATTAAAACAGTCTTGTTAAGCTATTGTGACCTCCACGTCTTTTCCAAGGGGCATTAAAACCGTTTGGATAAACCACTCTGAACTCCACAGCTCTTCCAAGGGGCATTGGTATTGTCTTTTTCTTCCACTCTAACCTCCACCACTCTTCCAGAGGCCATTGACATTGTTTTTTTATTCCACTGCGACCTCCACCACTCTTCCAAGGGGCATTAAAACTGTCTTGTTAAGCTACACTGACCTCCACATCTCTTCCACTGGGCATTGATATTGTCTTTTTATTCCACTGTAACCTCCACCACTCTTCCAAGGGGCATTGATATTGTCTTTTTATTCCACTGTGACCTCCACCACTCTTCCAAGGGGCATTGATATTGTCTTTTTAATCCAGTGCGACCGCAACCACTCTTCCTTGTGGCATAAAACCGTCATTTTAAGCTACTGTGACCTCCACGTCTCTTCCAAGGTGCATTAAAACCGTATTGTTAAACCACTGTGAACTCCACAGTTCTTCCAAGGTTCAATGATATTGTCTTTTTATTCCACTGTAACCTCCAACACTCTTCCAAGGGGCATTGATATTGTCTTTTTATTCAACTGAGACTTCCACCACTCCTTCAAGGAGCATTGACTTTGTCTTTTTAATCCACTTCGACATCCACCACTCTTCCAAGGGGCATTAAAACAGTCTTGTTAATCTACTGTAAACTCCACTTCTCTTCAAAGGGGCATTAAAGCCGTCAATTTAAACCACTCTCAACTCTGCAGCTCTTGCAAGGGGCATTGATATTGTCTTTTTATTCCACTTTAACCTCCACCACTCTTCCAAGGGGCATTGATATTGTCTTTTTATTCCACTGCGACATCAACCTCTCTTCTAAGGGGCATTGATATTGTCTTTTTAATCCACTGCGACCTCCATCACTCTTCCAAGGGGCATTTAAACCGTCTGGTTAAACCACGCTGAACTCCACAGCTCTTCCGAGGGGCATTGATATTGTCTTTTTATTCCACTGTAACCTCCACCACTCTTCCAAGGGGCATTGATTTTGTCTTTTTATTCCACTGCGACCTCCACCACTTTTCAAAGTGGCATTGATATTGTCTTTTTAATCCACTGCGACCTCCACCACTCTTCCAAGGGGCTTTAAAACGGTCTTGTTAAGATACTGTGACGTCGAAGTCTCTTCCAAGGGGCATTAAAACCATCTGGTTAAACCACTCTGAACTCCACAGCTCTTGCAAGGGGCATTTGTATTGTCTTTGTATTCCACTCTAACCTCCACCACTCTTCCAAGGGTCATTGACATTGTCTTTTTATTCCACTGCGACCTCCACCACTCTTCCAAGGGGCATTGATATTGTCTTTTTATTCCACTGTAACCTCCACCAGTATTCCAAGGGGCATTGATATTGTCTTTTTATTCCACTGCGACCTTCACCAGTCCTCCAAGGGGCATTAAAACCATCTTTTTAGCTACTGTGACCTCCACATCTATTCCACGGGGCATTGGTATTGTCTTTTAATTCCACTGTAACATCCACCACTCGTCCAAGGGGCATTGATATTGTCTTTTTTTTCCACTGCAACTTACACCACTCTTGCAAGGGGCATTGATATTGTCTTTTTAATCCACTGTGACCTCCAGCAATCTTCCAAGGGGCATTGAAACCGTCTTGCTAAACTACTGTGACCTCAACGTCTCTTCCACGGGCCATTGATATTGTCTTTTTAATCCACTGAAACCTCCACCACTCATCCAAGGGGCATTGATACTGTCTTTTTATTCCAATGTAATCTCCACCACTCTTCCAAGGGGCATTGATATTGTCTTTTTATTCCTCTGTAATGTCCACCACTCTTCCAAGGGGCACTGATATTGTCTTTTTATTCCACTGCGACCTCCAACACTCTTCCAATGGGCATTGATATTGTCTTTTTAATCCACTGCGACCTCCACCACTCTTCCAAGGGGCATTAAAACTGTCTTGTTAAGCTACAGTGACCTCCACGTCTCTTCCAAGGGGCATTAAAACCGTCTGGATAAACCACTCTGAACTCCACAGCTCTTCCAAGGGGCATTGGTATTGTCTTTTTCTTCCACTCTAACCTCCACCACTCTTCCAAAGGGCATTGACATTGTTTTTTTATTCCACTGCGACCTCCACCACTCTTCCAAGGGGCATTAAAACTGTCTTGTTAAGCTACAGTGACCTCCAAATCTCTTCCACTGGGCATTGATATTGTCTTTTTATTCCACTGTAACCTCCACCACTCTTCCAAGGGGCATTGATATTGTCTTTTTATTCCACTGTCACCTCCACCACTCTTCCAAGGGGCAGTGATATTATCTTTTTATTCCACTGTGACCTCCACTACCCTTCCAAGGGGCATTGATATTGTCTTTTTATTCCACTGTGACCTCCACCACTCTTCCAAGGGGCATTTATATTGTCTTTTTATTCAACTGTGACCTCCACCACTCTTCCAAGGGGCATTAAAACCTTGATGTTAAGCTACTTTGAACACCACGTCAATTCCATGGGGCATTGATATTGTCTTTTTATTCCACTGCGACCTCCACCACTCTACCAAGGGGCATTGATATTGTCTTTTTAATCCACTGCGACCTCCACCACTCTTCCAAGGGGCATTAAAACCGTCTAGTTAAGCTACTGTGACCTCCACGTCTCTTCCAAGGGGCATTAAAACCATCAAGTTAAACCACTCTGAACTCCAAAGCTCTTCCAAGGGGCATTGATATTGTCTTTTTATTCCACTGCGACCTCCACCACTCTTTAAAGTGGCATTGATATTGTCTTTTTAATCAACTGCGACCTCCACCTCTCTTCCAAGGGGCAATAAAACCATCTTGTTAAGCTACTGTGACCTCCACGTCCCTTCCACGGGGCATTGATATTGTCTTTTATTCCACTGCGACCTCCACTACTCTTCCATGGGGCATTGATATTGTCTTTTTAATCCATTGTTACCTCCACGTCTCTTCCAAGGTGCATTAAAACCGTCAATTTAAACTACTCTAAACTCTACAGCTTTTCCAAGGAGCATTGGTATTGTCTTTTTTTTCCAATCTAACTTCCACCACTCTTCCAAGGGGCATTGACATTGTCTTTTTATTCCGCTGCGACCTCCACCACTCTTCCAAGCGGCATTAAGACCATCTTGTTAAGCTACAGTGACCTCCACAACTCTTCCACTGGGCATTGATATTGTCTTTTTATTCCAATGTAACCTCCACCACTCTTCCAAGTGGCATTGATATTGTCTTTTTATTCCACTGCGACCTCCACCACTCTTCCAAAGGGCATTGATTTTGTCTTTTTAATCCACTGCGACCTCCACCACTCTTCCAAGGTCATTAAAACAGTCTTGTTAAGCTACTGTGACCTTCACCTCTCTTCCAAATGGCATTAAAACAGTCTGGTTAAACCACTCTGTACTCCACAGCTCTTCCAAGGGGCATTGATTTTGTCTTTTTATTCCACTGCGACCTTAACCACTCTTCCAATGGGCATTGATATTGTCTTTTTATTCCACTGTAACCTCCACCACTCTTCCAAGGGGCATTGATATTGTCTTTTAATTCCACTGTAACATCCACCACTCGTCCAAGGGGCATTGATATTGTCTTTTTATTCCACTACGACCTACTCCACTCTTCCAAGGGGCATTGATATTGTCTTTTTAATCCACTGTGACCTCCACCACTCTTCCAAAGGGCATTGACATTGTTTTTTTATTCCACTGCGACCTCCACCACTCTTCCAAGGGGCATTAAAACTGTCTTGTTAAGCTACAGTGACCTCCACATCTCTTCCACTGGGCATTGATATTGTCTTTTTATTCCACTGTAACCTCCACCACTATTCCAAGGGGCAATGATATTGTCTTTTTATTCCACTGTAATGTCCACCACTCTTCCAAGGGGCACTGATATTGTCTTTTTATTCCACTGTAACCTCCAACACTCTTCCAATGGGCATTGATATTGTCTTTTTAATCCACTGCGACCTCCACCACTCTTCCAAGGGGCATTAAAACTGTCTTGTTAAGCTACTGTGACCTCCACGTCTCTTCCAAGGGGCAGTAAAACCGTCTGGATAAACCACTCTGAACTCCACAGCTCTTCCAAGGGGCATTGGTATTGTCTTTTTCTTCCACTCTAAACTCCACCAGTCTTCCAAAGGGCATTGACATTGTTTTTTTATTCCACTGCGACCTCCACCACTCTTCCAAGGGGCATTAAAACTGTCTTGTTAAGCTACAGTGACCTCCACATCTCTTCCACTGGGCATTGATATTGTCTTTTTATTCCACTGTAACCTCCACCACTCTTCCAAGGGGCATTGATATTGTCTTTTTAATACAGTGCGACCGCAACCACTCTTCCTTGTGGCATAAAACCGTCATTTTAAGCTACAGTGACCTCCACGTCTCTTCCAAGGTGCATTAAAACCGTATTGTTAAACCACTGTGAACTCCACAGTTCTTCCAAGGTTCATTGATATTGTCTTTTTATTCCACTGTAACCTCCAACACTCTTCCAAGGGGCATTGATATTGTCTTTTTATTCAACTGAGACTTCCACCACTCCTTCAAGGAGCATTGACATTGTCTTTTTATTCCACTGCGACCTCCACCACTCTTCCAAGGGGCATTAAAACTGTCTTGTTAAGCTACAGTGACCTCCACATCTCTTCCACTGGGCATTGATATTGTCTTTTTATTCCACTGTAACCTCCACCACTCTTCCAAGGGGCATTGATATTGTCTTTTTAATACAGTGCGACCGCAACCACTCTTCCTTGTGGCATAAAACCGTCATTTTAAGCTACAGTGACCTCCACGTCTCTTCCAAGGTGCATTAAAACCGTATTGTTAAACCACTGTGAACTCCACAGTTCTTCCAAGGTTCATTGATATTGTCTTTTTATTCCACTGTAACCTCCAACACTCTTCCAAGGGGCATTGATATTGTCTTTTTATTCAACTGAGACTTCCACCACTCCTTCAAGGAGCATTGACATTGTCTTTTTAATCCACTTCGACCTCCACCACTCTTCCAAGGGGCATTAAAACAGTCTTGTTAATCTGCTGTAAACTCCACGTCTCTTCAAAGGGGCATTAAAGCCGTCAATTTAAACCACTCTCAACTCCGCAGCTCTTGGAAGGGGCATTGATATTGTCTTTTTATTCCACTTTAACCTCCACCACTCTTCCAAGGGGCATTGATATTGTCTTTTTATTCCACTGCGACTTCAACCTCTCTTCTAAGGGTCATTGATATTGTCTTTTTAATCCACTGCGACCTCCACCACTCTTCCAAGGGGCATTAAAACTGTCTGGTTAACCACTCTGAACTCCACTAGAGATGAGCGTTGTTCTACTCGAACTGTTCGCCAATCTCAAATTCGAGCTGTTTTGTGCGGTGTTCGAGCCATTCAGCGAACACGAACAATTTGAGAAAAATTCGGCTGTTCGAGGTTATGTTCGATAACTGTTCGTGCACCAAAATTATAACTGGATTTTTTCTCAGTAATGATGAAAATTAATGTTAATACGCAGTTTCAGTGTACAGCGGGGTGGGGGGAGGGGCAGGGGATGGATCTCTGCAGGAACAATGAAGATCTCCATTTTTATTTCTCTTTCCCGCATTTACAGTGGGGAGGTGCAATCTGTCAGCCTATCAGCAGCGCACACACGGAGCGAAGTGCTTTTTTTCACACAAGCAAGGGCATGTGTCATTGGCAGTGTATGTCACATGTCCTTGCCCTATAAGACCAAGCCATTTTCCCCGTCGCCACCATTTTCTCACTGCTGCAGCTGCGTGTTAGACGGCACCGATGTTGCTGTGTGCGCTATACCTTGTTAATTTCAAGCCAATTTTCGCACAAATCTACAGATAGCTTGGGAGTAGGGAATAGTTGTGATTGCAGTCCTTTTAAGGACTAGGTTACAGCATTTCCTACGACTTTTATCAGGCAGGTCTGTGCTCTTAAATAGATAGATTGTGGGAGTAAAGACTAATTGTAATTGGAGTCCTTTTCAGGACTAGGTTACATCAGTTCCTATCAGTTTTTGCCAGGCAGGTCTGTGCCAGTGCTGTGCAAGTTTTTTTCACAGCATTTGGCTGAATCTAGCAAAGCTAATCCTTTTTGGCCTATTGCAGAGTGTGTTAGTCAGTGGAGTAGCCTATCTGTGTTGCAAGATATACCACCTGTGTATAGAATACCAATTTTTTTACTGCACCTAGTGAAGTAAAATCTTTTGGGCATAGCATCATTCTATTAGTCCATCTATACTGACCTCCATCAGGTTGCAAATTGAATATAATTTTTTTCTGCATCTAGCTCTGAAAAAATATTGGGCTTCTAGCTGTGTGTGGGACTTGTTGTATTAGTCCATCTATACTGACCTCCATCAGGTTGCAAACTGCATATATTTTTTTCTTCATCTACCTCTGAAAAAATTTGGGCTTCTAGCTGTGTGTGGGACTTGTTCTATTAATCCATCTATACAGACCTCCATCAGGTTGCAAACTGAATATATTTTTTTCTGCATCTACCTCTGAAAAAATATTGGGCTTCTAGCTGTGTGTGGGACTTGTTCTATTAATCCATCTATACAGACCTCCATCAGGTTGCAAACTGAATATATTTTTTTCTGCATCTACCTCTGAAAAAATATTGGGCTTCTAGCTGTGTGTGGGACTTGTTGTATTAGTCCATCTATACTGACCTCCATCAGGTTGCAAACTGAATATATTTTTTTCTGCATCTACCTCTGAAAAAATATTGGGCTTCTAGCTGTGTGTGGGACTTGTTCTATTAATCCATCTATACAGACCTCCATCAGGTTGCAAACTGAATATATTTTTTTCTGCATCTACCTCTGAAAAAATATTTGGCCTTCTAGCAGTGTGTGGGACTTTCTCTATTAGTCCATCTATACTGACCTCCATCAGGTTGCAAATTAAAAATAATTTTTATCTGCATCTAGCTCTGAAAAAATATTTGGCCTTCTAGCAGTGTGTGGGACTTTCTCTATTAGTCCATCTATACTGACCTCCATCAGGTTGCAAATTAAAAATAATTTTTATCTGCATCTAGCTCTGAAAAAATATTTGGGCTTCTAGCTGTGTGTGGGACTTGTTCTATTAGTCCATCTATACTGACCTCCATCAGGTTGCAAATTGAATATAATTTTTTTCTGCATCTAACCCAGCCAATAGTTTTGGCCTAATACCACAGTTTGGCCACTCAGCTCTGCTCGGTTCCCATCCATTGTTTTTTTGTGCAAACAACTCCAGAGTTGTGAATTAGTTAACCACCAAAATGAGTGGAAAAAGGCCTGCTGCTGGTGGAAAGGGGAATAGGCGTGTTGGGAAGGGGAAAAAAGGTTGTGTCCGTGGGGTAGGTGTTAAAGCAACAGTAACATCTGCAGAAGAAAGACCATCTTCCAGCCAAACTAAAATGTCTACTTCTTTTAGCGGACAATGTGATAAGATCCCTTTCTTACGGCCATGCCAATCGCTACAAATTCCAGATGAGGCACAAAAACAGCAGGTGCTTCAACGGATATCAAGTGCCCCTTTAAGTGGGCTCTCCTCCACATCAACTTCAACATCACAAATACTCCAGTCCTCAAAGGTGTCACCCCAATCGCACTTGCTTCCTCACAGCTCCCAAATCTCCAGCTGCCCGTCTGAGTATGAGGTAGAACAGATGGTTGAGTCTGCAGAGCTGTTTACTCATACTATAGCCTGGGAATCAGAGGTCGACTCCAGCGCTTCTGTGAATCCAGACGAGGAAATGATCTGCACTGATGCCCAGAATCTTTATGAGTCGGATCCAGGACCAGACGCAGAAGGTTCTGACCATAATGTAGACCCTCATTCCCAAACTGTAACTCCTGTTGGTGGAGACAATGAGGAAGACGATGATAAGACTCAAATACCTGATTGGAGCGACAACTTTATTTTTTTCTCAGGGCAGGAACAGGTTGGCTCTGAGGACGACGGGTGTGATAACACACAGGGTGATGATGATGAGGTTGGAGATCCCACTTACTGTCAACCCACAGTCAGCCAAGAGATGAGGTCAGCAGAGGAGGTGGAGGAAGATGCTAGTGACGACGAGGTCAGGTTGCGCCTTCCTGGACAGAGACGTAGTACTGGAAGCACGTCAACAACTGCATTCTCAAACACAACTCTGCCTCTCACCACAAGTCGTGGTGGCTCTTCAGGTCGCATGGGTGCTAAGCCTTGCATAGCCTGGGCATTTTTTCAGATCGATAAAGATGACCCAACTCGTGTTATCTGTAACATTTGTCAGCAAAAGCTAAGTAGAGGCCAAAAAATACATAGTTTGAGTACTTCATGCATGAACCGGCACATGGACATGAAGCATAAGTTGCAGTGGGAAGCTCAGTGTGCTACAATGCGGCCTAGCCGGCCGGGCCAACCACCGTCTGCCATATCTTGTGCATCCGCGGCCTCTTCATCCTCTGTGACTGGGGGGACAGCAATCACACCTGTTTTGGGGCGCAGACCTGCCACCTCTTTACCCGCAACAGCCAGCGTGATTGGCAGGTCATCATTTTCTTTGGAGGTGGTAACACCAGCTGGTGTTGAGCGCTGTCCGACATCGATAGCACCACCTTTGGATCAAGGCAACCTAACTTGTCCGCCTGCATCTTCCTCACAGACCGGCAGTTTGCCGGGGACACCCTTATCAACCCCGTCTAAGCACAATAGCCAGCCCTCGGTCCCTCAGATGTGGACAAGTAAAAGACCATTTCCTCCTAGCCATGAGAAAGCTAAGAGGTTGAATTTCACCATCTGCAAGCTCTTGGCTACAGAAATGCTGCCTTTCCGCCTGGTGGACACAGAGGATTTTCGAGACCTTATGTCCGTCGCAGTGCCCCAGTACCAGATGCCCAGTCGGCACTACTTCTCAAAGAAAGGTGTGCCTGCGCTCCACCAGCATGTCGCACACAACATCACCGCTTCTTTGAGAAACTCTGTGTGTGACACGGTGCATTTCACCACAGACACTTGGATGAGTAGGCATGGACAGGGGCGTTACATGTCGCTGACTGGGCACTGGGTAACTATGGTGACAGCAGGACAAGGGGCTGCTGTCCAAGTCTTGCCGTCCCCACGAGTTGTGCGTCAATCCTCTTTATGTCAAAGTTCCTCCACTGCTTCTGCCTCCTCAACCTCCTCTCGGTCTTCCACCTGCACCCAAAGCCTGTCTGGTTATGCCACAAGCTTTCTAACTGCGCAGAAGGGATCCTGCACACCTCCTTACTATGCTGGCAGTAGGGCTCAACGTCATCAGGCGGTTTTTACATTGAAATGTCTGGGAAATGTGAGTCATACAGCTGAGGAGTTGTGGTCAGCTCTGGAGAACGAATTTCATGAATGGTTGTCTCCACTGGACCTGAAACCAGGGAAGGCCGTGTGCGACAATGCTGCAAACCTGGGTGCGGCCCTTCGCCGGGGCAATGTCACACACGTGCCTTGTATGGCTCACGTGTTGAACCTGGTTGTCCAGCAATTTTTAGCCCACTATCCCAGACTAGATGGCCTTCTGCATAGGGCACGGTCGCTGTGTGCTCACTTCCGCCGTTCGCATCCCGCAGCTCAGCGACTTACATCTCTACAGAAGTCGTTGGGCCTGCCACTTCACCGGCTAAAATGCGATGTGCCTACCCGGTGGAATTCAACTCTGCACATGTTGCAGCGACTGTGGCAGCACCGACAAGCTCTGGTGCAATACGTTCTGATGTATAGCCTGGGCCAACGAGATCCAGAGGTGGGGCAAATCACGCTGGAGGAGTGGTCTCAGATCAGGGACCTATGCACCCTTCTGCACAGTTTTGAAATGGCGACGAAGATGTTTAGTGCTGACGATGCCATTATCAGCATGACTATTCCGGTGATTTACATGCTGGAGCACATGTTAAACAGAATTCGGAGTCAGGTGGTGGCACAAGAGGAGGTGGAGGAAGTAGAGGAGGAGGAGTTGCATGCGGAAGGGCTAACATCTGCAAGGTCCAGACGGTCGGCAGCACCAAGGCGGCAGGCATGTGAGGGTGGGGGAGATGGTTTTATCAGGGCGCATGGTAGCAGCCAAACTAGTGAGGAAGGTGCAGGAGCCCAGGAAGAAGTGGAGGACGAACTGATGGAAGACTCATCAGATGAGGGAGACCTTGATCACATTTCTGTTGTGCGAGGTTGGGGGGAGAGGACAGAGGAAGGAAGCATGATTGTTACCTCGCCACCAACACAACAGGGACTTGGTGCTCCTGGATGCGCAACACACATGAGTGCCTTCTTGCTGCACTACCTGCAACATGACCCTCGAATTGTGAGAATTAGAAATAATCCTGACTACTGGGTTGCCACACTGTTAGATCCCCGGTACAAAAGTAAATTTGCAGAAATTATTCCTGCCATAGAAAGGGATGCACGCATGCAGGAGTATCAGCAGAGACTGTTGCAGAATCTTACATGTGCTTTTCCACAAAATACCAGTGGTGCACGTAGTGAATCTCACAGTTCCAACTTGCCAACCGTGGGACCGTCAAGTGTTCAGCACTCAAACCGTAACAGAACCACAGTATCTGCTGGTAACATCAATTTTGCGGAATCATTTCACCACTTTTTTAGCCCATCCTTTGCAAGGCCACAGGAGACAAGAAGTCTGACACATAGTCAACGCCTAGAGACGATGGTACAGGAGTATCTCCAAGTAAACATTGAAGCCATGACTGTGTCACTGGACCCTTGCTCTTTTTGGGCTTCCAATCTGGATAAATGGCCGGAGCTAGCCACTTACGCCTTGGAGATCTTGTCATGCCCCGCAGCCAGCGTTCTGTCTGAACGTGTGTTCAGCGCTGCTGGTGGTGTGCTGACAGATAAGCGCACGCGGCTCTCCACTGATAATGTAGACAGACTAAAGATGAACAAATCATGGATCCGAAACGACTTTTCTACCCCTGTGTCATCCTGGGGAGAGTAAAAGCTTGATGATTGGTTAAAATCACCCTACCAACCGTTTTAAGCTTTAAAATTACTAATCATGTTTATCTGTATCTTGGCTGGAAAATAATTTGGGCTTTGTAGCAGTGTGCAGCACTGATTCTATTAGGCCATCTATAATAAGCTCCACCAGATTTAAAATTACTAATCATGTTTATCTGTATCTTGACTGGAAAATAATTTGGGCTTTGTAGCAGTGTGCAGCACTGATCCTATTAGGCCATCTATACTAAAGCTTCACCAGATTTAAAATTAATAATCATTTTTAGCTGCATCTAGCCCGGAAAACAATTTTGGGGCTCCGAGATGCGCAAGACACATAAGTGCCTTCTTGCTGCACTACCTGCAGCATGACCCTCATATTGTCAGAATTCGAAGTAATCATGACTACTGGGTTGCCACACTCTTAGATCCCCCAAACTTTTCGATCAACCTATTCATTTTAATAAAGACGAAAAAAATGGTCATTTTTGAAATTATAAGCATTAGCAGGTTGTTAGAAACTGAAATCAAACAGTTTTCAACTCAAAACTTTATTCTAGGTGATGTTACATTTTCACATAGGACCCCTTGTTCGAAAGGAGCTTCTGAACTCTCTCGTCCATTGAATTTGTCAGGTTTTGGATGGTTTCTGCTTCAATTGTTTTGCATGAGGACAGAATACCCTCCCAGAGCTGTTGCTTAGATGTGAACTGCCTCCCGCCATCATAGACACTCCTTTTAATGATGCTCCAAAGGTTCTGAATGGGGTAGAGGTCAGGGGAGCATGGGGCTCACACCATAAGTTTGTCCCATTTTATGCCCATATCAGCCAGAGATGCAGATGTTTTATGTGCAGCATGAGATGGTGCATTATCATGCAAAAAAATTATCTTGCTGTGAAATACACGGTTCTTCTTCTTGAACCATGGCAGGAAGTGCTGTTTGAGAAAATCCACATACATTATGGAGTTCATCTTTAGCGCCTTCAGGGATCCTAAAGGGGCCGACAATCTCTCTCCCCATGATTCCAGCCCAAAACATTACTCCACCTCCTCCTTGTTGGCGCTGTAGCCGTGTTTGCGTGGGGTGTCCATCAACCAGCCATCCTCCACTCCATCCATCTGGACCATCGAGCGTTGCATGGCACTCATCCGTGAACAAAACAGTTTTGAAATCAGTCTTCATGTAATGTTTGGCCCACTGGAGCCATTTCTTCTTGTGTGAAGTGGATAGAGGAGGTCGACAGGATGGCGTATGCACAGCTGCAAACCTCTGAAGGACCCTGCATCTTGTTGTTCGGGGGACGTTGGAGGCACCAGCAGCTTCAAAAACTTGTCTGCTGCTATGGCTTTTTTGCCGCTGCTCTTTCAACCTGACGTAATTGCCTGTAGGAAAGAGTCCTCAATTTGCCCTTATCAGCACGCACACGTGTGTACTGTGAATCAGCTACATACTTCTTGATTGCCAAGATACTTCATCCTGATCATCGTACAATGTTGATTGTAGTCATGCCTTGACCTAAACACTCCACAATTTGTTGCTTCTCAGCAGCCGACACATCCTTTTTCTTTCCCATTTTGGCAGAAAATGTAGGCTGCTTAATAATGTGAGACAGCCTTCTTAAGTAGTCTTGCCTTTCATTGGACACACCTGCCAAACTAATTAGCACAGGTGTCTGCAATTGCTTACAGTGATATAAAGAGCCCTGACACACATCACCATCAATGAGTTTAACTGACAAACAAACAAATTCTTCCCTTATCACTCCTAAACACTTTTTGCATAATAATTTGGAACACAGTGTACATGTGCTTTTCCACAAAACACCAGTGGTTCACGTAGTGAATCTTACAGTTCTAACTTGCCAACCGTGGTCTGTATGGAGTTGTTCAATAAAGGGCCCAAAATTAAGATAACATAGATGGGAGAGGTCTCTATGAATAGGAATTCCTAAGTATTTGATACCCTGTGAGGGCCAGGCAAAGGGAAAGTTGGACTGGATGGAATCCTATATGGATTTGGGGAGGGAGACATCGAGGGCCTCAGACTTCGCTGCATTGATTTTAAAATTTGACCATGTAACAAAGTGATCTATTTCAGCCATAACAGCATGGATGGATATATGTGATTGAGTGATATATACTAGGACATCATCAGCAAATAGAGAGCACTTGTACTCGGTGCCTCCCACCTCAATCCACCTAATATTGGGGTTATGGCGAATTGATGAGAGCAGGTGCTCCGTCACTAGGATGTATAAGAGAGGGGACAGAGAACATCCCTGCCTTGTCCCATTGGTGATTGTGAAAGGTGATGAAAATGTTCTGACGCGCCCCCTGGGCCTTGGGACACCCGGAGCCGGACCCTTTTTGGTGGATGCTGGTGGTTGTAGTCTCCGTGGCGGCAACCCGGTTCCGTGGCTCAGGGCAGTCAAACCAGTGGCGGAACTATTTATGTGGTTTTGATGTTTAAATGTCCGACTACGCCACCCGTGGATTGCGGTCAGAGTGAACCGCCGCTCCAGGGCAGACCGCTGAGGCTGGTGTTGTGGGTGCAGCAGAGCGTAGCATAACTCCCCACGGGAGGAGTATAGCCTCAGGGCAGTGTATGCGGAGGATGGGGGTGATGGTGCAGGGCAGCAGCAGTAATGACACGGAGTCAGTGATGCAGTCCAGGGCCTTTACTCACAGTTCTTATTATCCAGACCACGTCTGCAGGTAATGGCTGCCCACGTCGTACTGTGCTCACCAGGTGAGGGGCTCAGACAACTCCCAGATAACTTTGGAGTGCTTCACAGGACCCCCTTTGTGTGTCCTTTGTCTGGCCTTTCTTACCAACCCTTCTGTCCGGCTGCCTCGGGCCTCCTCTTGGTAAACTTGGCGCCAGTTTCCCTGACCCTATGTGGTGCCTTCCTAGCGGGTGTAGCGAGGGGCTGCGCCACATAAAATGTCACAGCCTCCTGTTTCTAGCTGAGGGTCGTTTCCTGCCTCCACTAGTTTCGGGGAACGGTCTCCCCCTTTGGCCTGACCCCTCCACGCAGGTGGATTCGGGCGTGCGGTGGCGACTCGCCCGTCCGCACCCCTGAGATCCCTTCGTTCCTCGTTCCTGGAGCCTTCTCCGCTCCTCTTCCTTCCTTCTCCCTCTTCCAGGCCTGGGCCTCTGTTACTAGGCCCGCCTCCGGAGCAGAGCTCATGCAGAGCCCCTGCTCCCTGCCACTTCTGCTCAGACTTCTCTGCACTGAACTAAGATGGTGCCCACCTTTTATACTCCCTTCTCAATGCACCCAGGAACTGCTTCCTCCCTGCTCCTGCACTACAGGGTTCCCCTTCCTCAGTGTTCCCTCCCCCCACTCCAGCCAGGGACAGGGACTGTCGTGCCCATCTCAGGGGCATATTGGTCGCCCTGCCCCACGGCAATGTGGTGTAATGCATGCAGGTGTCGGGTCCTGATCCACACTACATCCTTACCTGAGAGTGAGATATCACACCTCTGGGTGAGGTGCAATACCTCTGTAGCAACCGAGCCCTCAGGGTGCTACAGTTCCATTTATCTTCAGCCTAGGTGACGTATTGCGATACAGGGCCGTGATTTTGGCTATAAAAGGGTCCCCTAGACCCCTACCCCAAGCTTTTTAAGAGAATCATATATGGCGTGCCAGGAGACTCTATGGAATGCTTTCTCAGCATCCAACGAGAGTATCTAATTACAAATTTTTAACTGCATCTAGCCCAGGAAATACTTTGTGCCTAGTAGCAGTGTCTGCTAGTCAGCGGAATATCCCGGCTGTTAACCAAGCTACACCACCTGTAGTTTGGACACTTAATTTTTTCAAAGGAAATGCTTCGGGACCACGGGATACTCAGTGAAGAGCATCAGGAGGCACCCCAAGGCATAGGGGCTGGGACTGGCAGTAGGATGCCTTGCGGTGGACAGCCGAGCTCGATCCTTATAAAAGCTTTTTAACTGCAGCAGCTTTAGTGGACGCTACTGGAGCTGGAATTACGCGGCTGCTGGCATGAGACTTGCCCTCCAATAGATCCTTGTAAATGGATTTAAAGTGTATTCATTCAAATTAGAGAGACAATTTAAATTAAAAAGCTTAGAGCTGCCTCCACCACAGGGGGGCTCGCTCGACCCACCAGCGGACAGGCACCAGTATTGGGAGAGGTGGGCTGGCCGTCAGGGTTCACCGTGGCTCTGGCACAAACCCGGCGACGCGGAGGTGGCACGGGCAGGAGCGGACTGAACGTGTCGGCTTCTCACTTTTTGGATTTTAGAAGGGCATGACATGCCTATATCTGTGTCTCCCCCTCCTTTTACTCCTCCACCTCTTTTCTTTTCGCATGACTATATGTACTTGTCACTTTTCCATGTGTTAGTTGTGTCTTCTGAGCAGTTTGTCAGCTTTTGGACACCTTTGAAGGTGTTTTCTATGTGTTTCTATGTGTTTTTGTTTGCCTGCCATTGGTTTTAACGGTGTTCGAAGGTGTTCGACGAACAGTTCGACGAACAGTTCGGCGAACACACGGGTGTTCGACGAACCGAACCGAACTCGAACACTACGGGGGTGGCTCAACACTAAACTCCACAGCTCTTCCGAGGGGCATTGATATTGTCTTTTTATTCCACTGTAACCTCCACCACTCTTCCAAGGGGCATTGATTTTGTCTTTTTATTGCACTGTGACTTCCACCACTCTTCAAAGGGGCATTGAGATTGTTTTTTAATTCTACTGCGACCTCCACCACTCTTCCAAGGGGCATAGATATTGTCTTTTTTTTCCGCTGCGACCTCCCCCACTCTTCCAAGGGGCATTAAAACTGTCTTGTTAAGCTACACTGACCTCCACATCTCTTCCACTGGGCATTGATATTGTCTTTTTATTCCACTGTAAACTCCACCACTCTTCCAAGGGGCATTGATATTGTCTTTTTATTCCACTGTGACCTCCACCACTCTTCCAAGGGGCATTGATATTGTCTTTTTAATCCAGTGCGACCGCAACCACTCTTCCTTGTGGCATAAAACCGTCATTTTAAGCTACTGTGACCTCCACGTCTCTTCCAAGGTGCAATAAAACCGTATTGTTAAGCCACTGTGAACTCCACAGTTCTTCCAAGGTTCAATGATATTGTCTTTTTATTCCACTGTAACCTCCAACACTCTTCCAAGGGGCATTGATATTGTCTTTTTATTCAACTGAGACTTCCACCACTCCTTCAAGAAGCATTGACATTGTCTTTTTAATCCACTTCGACCTCCACCACTCTTCCAAGGGGCATTAAAACAGTCTTGTTAATCTACTGTAAACTCCACTTGTCATTAAAGCCGTCAATTTAAACCACTCTCAACTCCGCAGCTCTTGCAAGGGGCATTGATATTGTCTTTTTATTCCACTTTAACCTCCACCACTCTTCCAAGGGGCATTGATATTGTCTTTTTATTCCACTGCGACATCAACCTCTCTTCTAAGGGGCATTGATATTGTCTTTTTAATCCACTGCGACCTCCTTCACTCTTCCAAGGGGCATTAAAACCGTCTGGTTAAACCACGCTGAACTCCACAGCTCTTCCGAGGGGCATTGGTATTGTCTTTTTATTCCACTGTAGCCTCCACCACTCTTCCAAGGGGCATTGATTTTGTCTTTTTATTCCACTGCGACCTCCACCACTCTTCAAAGGGGCATTGATATTGTCTTTTTAATCCACTGCGACCTCCACCACTCTTCCAAGGGGCTTTAAAACGGTCTTGTTAAGATACTGTGACGTCGAAGTCTCTTCCAAGGGGCATTAAAACCATCTGGTTAAACCACTCTGAACTCCACAGCTCTTCCAAGGGGCATTTGTATTGTCTTTTTATTTTTTATTCCACTCTAACCTCCACCACTCTTCCAAGGGGCATTGACATTGTCTTTTTATTCCACTGCGACCTCCACCACTCTTCCAAGGGGCATTGATATTGTCTTTTTATTCCACTGTAACCTCCACCAGTATTCCAAGGGGCATTGATATTGTCTTTTTATTCCGCTGCGACCTTCACCAGTCCTCCAAGGGGCATTAAAACCATCTTGTTAAGCTACTGTGACCTCCACATCTATTCCATGGGGCATTGGTATTGTCTTTTAATTCCACTGTAACATCCAGCACTCGTCCAAGGGGCATTGATATTGTCTTTTTTTTCCACTGCAACTTACACCACTCTTGCAAGGGGCATTGATATTGTCTTTTTAATCGACTGTGACCTCCAGCAATCTTCCAAGGGGCATTGAAACCGTCTTGCTAAACTACTATGACCTCGACGTCTCTTCCACGGGCCATTGATATTGTCTTTTTAATCCACTGAAACCTCCACCACTCATCCAAGGGGCATTGATACTGTCTTTTTATTCCAATGTAACCTCCACCACTCTTCCAAGGGGCATTGATATTGTCTTTTTATTCCACTGTAATGTCCACCACTCTTCCAAGGGGCACTGATATTGTCTTTTTATTCCACTGCGACCTCCAACACTCTTCCAATGGGCATTGATATTGTCTTTTTAATCCACTGCGACCTCCACCACTCTTCCAAGGGGCATTAAAACAGTCTTGTTAATCTGCTGTAAACTCCACGTCTCTTCAAAGGGGCATTAAAGCCGTCAATTTAAACCATTCTCAACTCCGCAGCTCTTGGAAGGGGCATTGATATTGTCTTTTTATACCACTTTAACCTCCACCACTCTTCCAAGGGGCATTGATATTGTCTTTTTATTCCACTGCGACTTCAACCTCTCTTCTAAGGGTCATTGATATTGTCTTTTTAATCCACTGCGACCTCCACCACTCTTCCAAGGGGCATTAAAACTGTCTGGTTAACCACTCTGAACTTCACAGCTCTTCCGAGGGGCATTGATATTGTCTTTTTATTCCACTGTAAACTCCACCACTCTTCCAAGGGGCATTGATTTTGTCTTTTTATTCCACTGTGACTTCCACCACTCTTCAAAGGGGCATTGAGATTGTTTTTTAATTCTACTGCGACCTCCACCACTCTTCCAAGGGGCATTGATATTGTCTTTTTTTTCCGCTGCGACCTCCCCCACTCTTCCAAGGGGCATTAAAACTGTCTTGTTAAGCTACACTGACCTCCACATCTCTTCCACTGGGCATTGATATTGTCTTTTTATTCCACTGTAACCTCCACCACTCTTCCAAGGGGCATTGATATTGTCTTTTTATTCCACTGTGACCTCCACCACTCTTCCAAGGGGCATTGATATTGTCTTTTTAATCCAGTGCGACCGCAACCATTCTTCCTTGTGGCATAAAACCGTCATTTTAAGCTACTGTGACCTCCACGTCTCTTGCAAGGTGCATTAAAACCGTATTGTTAAACCACTGTGAACTCCACAGTTCTTCCAAGGTTCAATGATATTGTCTTTTAATTCCACTGTAACCTCCAACACTCTTCCAAGGGGCATTGATATTGTCTTTTTATTCAACTGAGACTTCCACCACTCCTTCAAGGAGCATTGACATTGTCTTTTTAATCCACTTCGACCTCTACCACTCTTCCAAGGGGCATTAAAACAGTCTTGTTAATCTACTGTAAACTCCACTTCTCTTCAAAGGGGCATTAAAGCCGTCAATTTAAACCACTCTCAACTCCGCAGCGCTTGCAAGGGGCATTGATATTGTCTTTTTATTCCACTTTAACCTCCACCACTCTTCCAAGGGGCATTGATATTGTCTTTTTATTCCACTGCGACATCAACCTCTCTTCTAAGGGGCATTGATATTGTCTTTTTAATCCACTGAAACCTCCACCACTCATCCAAGGGGCATTGATACTGTCTTTTTATTCCAATGTAACCTCCACCACTCTTCCAAGGGGCATTGATATTGTCTTTTTATTCCACTGTAATGTCCACCACTCTTCTAAGGGGCACTGATATTGTCTTTTTATTCCACTGCGACCTCCAACACTCTTCCAATGGGCATTGATATTGTCTTTTTAATCCACTGCGACCTCCACCACTCTTCCAAGGGGCATTAAAACAGTCTTGTTAATCTGCTGTAAACTCCACGTCTCTTCAAAGGGGCATTAAAGCTGTCAATTTAAACCACTCTCAACTCCGCAGCTCTTGGAAGGGGCATTGATATTGTCTTTTTATTCCACTTTAACCTCCACCACTCTTCCAAGGGGCATTGATATTGTCTTTTTATTCCACTGCGACTTCAACCTCTCTTCTAAGGGTCATTGATATTGTCTTTTTAATCCACTGCGACCTCCACCACTCTTCCAAGGGGCATTAAAACTGTCTGGTTAACCACTCTGAACTTCACAGCTCTTCCGAGGGGCATTGATATTGTCTTTTTATTCCACTGTAAACTCCACCACTCTTCCAAGGGGCATTGATTTTGTCTTTTTATTCCACTGTGACTTCCACCACTCTTCAAAGGGGCATTGAGATTGTTTTTTAATTCTACTGCGACCTCCACCACTCTTCCAAGGGGCATTGATATTGTCTTTTTTTTCCGCTGCGACCTCCCCCACTCTTCCAAGGGGCATTAAAACTGTCTTGTTAAGCTACACTGACCTCCACATCTCTTCCACTGGGCATTGATATTGTCTTTTTATTCCACTGTAACCTCCACCACTCTTCCAAGGGGCATTGATATTGTCTTTTTATTCCACTGTGACCTCCACCACTCTTCCAAGGGGCATTGATATTGTCTTTTTAATCCAGTGCGACCGCAACCATTCTTCCTTGTGGCATAAAACCGTCATTTTAAGCTACTGTGACCTCCACGTCTCTTGCAAGGTGCATTAAAACCGTATTGTTAAACCACTGTGAACTCCACAGTTCTTCCAAGGTTCAATGATATTGTCTTTTAATTCCACTGTAACCTCCAACACTCTTCCAAGGGGCATTGATATTGTCTTTTTATTCAACTGAGACTTCCACCACTCCTTCAAGGAGCATTGACATTGTCTTTTTAATCCACTTCGACCTCTACCACTCTTCCAAGGGGCATTAAAACAGTCTTGTTAATCTACTGTAAACTCCACTTCTCTTCAAAGGGGCATTAAAGCCGTCAATTTAAACCACTCTCAACTCCGCAGCGCTTGCAAGGGGCATTGATATTGTCTTTTTATTCCACTTTAACCTCCACCACTCTTCCAAGGGGCATTGATATTGTCTTTTTATTCCACTGCGACATCAACCTCTCTTCTAAGGGGCATTGATATTGTCTTTTTAATCCACTGAAACCTCCACCACTCATCCAAGGGGCATTGATACTGTCTTTTTATTCCAATGTAACCTCCACCACTCTTCCAAGGGGCATTGATATTGTCTTTTTATTCCACTGTAATGTCCACCACTCTTCTAAGGGGCACTGATATTGTCTTTTTATTCCACTGCGACCTCCAACACTCTTCCAATGGGCATTGATATTGTCTTTTTAATCCACTGCGACCTCCACCACTCTTCCAAGGGGCATTAAAACAGTCTTGTTAATCTGCTGTAAACTCCACGTCTCTTCAAAGGGGCATTAAAGCTGTCAATTTAAACCACTCTCAACTCCGCAGCTCTTGGAAGGGGCATTGATATTGTCTTTTTATTCCACTTTAACCTCCACCACTCTTCCAAGGGGCATTGATATTGTCTTTTTATTCCACTGCGACTTCAACCTCTCTTCTAAGGGTCATTGATATTGTCTTTTTAATCCACTGCGACCTCCACCACTCTTCCAAGGGGCATTAAAACTGTCTGGTTAACCACTCTGAACTCCACAGCTCTTCCGAGGGGCATTGATATTGTCTTTTTATTCCACTGTAAACTCCACCACTCTTCCAAGGGGCATTGATTTTGTCTTTTTATTCCACTGTGACTTCCACCACTCTTCAAAGGGGCATTGAGATTGTTTTTTAATTCTACTGCGACCTCCACCACTCTTCCAAGGGGCATTGATATTGTCTTTTTTTTCCGCTGCGACCTCCCCCACTCTTCCAAGGGGCATTAAAACTGTCTTGTTAAGCTACACTGACCTCCACATCTCTTCCACTGGGCATTGATATTGTCTTTTTATTCCACTGTAACCTCCACCACTCTTCCAAGGGGCATTGATATTGTCTTTTTATTACACTGTGACCTCCACCACTCTTCCAAGGGGCATTGATATTGTCTTTTTAATCCAGTGCGACCGCAACCACTCTTCCTTGTGGCATAAAACCGTCATTTTAAGCTACTGTGACCTCCACGTCTCTTCCAAGGTGCATTAAAACCGTATTGTTAAACCACTGTGAACTCCACAGTTCTTCCAAGGTTCAATGCTATTGTCTTTTTATTCCACTGTAACCTCCAACACTCTTCCAAGGGGCATTGATATTGTCTTTTTATTCAACTGAGACTTCCACCACTCCTTCAAGGAGCATTGACATTGTCTTTTTAATCCACTTCGACCTCCACCACTCTTCCAAGGGGCATTAAAACAGTCTTGTTAATCTACTGTAAACTCCACTTCTCTTCAAAGGGGCATTAAAGCCGTCAATTTAAACCACTCTCAACTCCGCAGCTCTTGCAAGGGGCATTGATATTGTCTTTTTATTCCACTTTAACCTCCAGCACTCTTCCAAGGGGCATTGATATTGTCTTTTTATTCCACTGCGACATCAACCTCTCTTCTAAGGGGCATTGATATTGTCTTTTTAATCCACTGCGACCTCCTTCACTCTTCCAAGGGGCATGAAAACCGTCTGGTTAAACCACGCTGAACTCCACAGCTCTTCCGAGGGGCATTGATATTGTCTTTTTATTCCACTGTAACCTCCACCACTCTTCCAAGGGGCATTGATTTTGTCTTTTTATTCCACTGCGACCTCCACCACTCTTCAAAGGGGCATTGATATTGTCTTTTTAATCCACTGCGACCTCCACCACTCTTCCAAGGGGCTTTAAAACTTTAAAACGGTCTTGTTAAGATACTGTGACGTCGAAGTCTCTTCCAAGGGGCATTAAAACCATGTGGTTAAACCACTCTGAACTCCACAGCTCTTCCAAGGGGCATTTGTATTGTCTTTTTATTCCACTCTAACCTCCACCACTCTTCCAAGGGTATTGACATTGTCTTTTTATTCCACTGCGACCTCCACCACTCTTCCAAGGGGCATTGATATTGTCTTTTTATTCCACTGTAACCTCCACCAGTATTCCAAGGGGCATTGATATTGTCTTTTTATTCCGCTGCGACCTTCACCAGTCCTCCAAGGGGCATTAAAACCATCTTGTTAAGCTACTGTGACCTCCACATCTATTCCACGGGGCATTGGTATTGTCTTTTAATTCCACTGTAACATCCACCACTCGTCCAAGGGGCATTGATATTTTTTTTTTTTTCCACTGCAACTTACACCACTCTTCCAAGGGGCATTGATATTGTCTTTTTAATCCACTGTGACCTCCAGCAATCTTCCAAGGGGCATTAAAACCATCTTGCTAATCTACTGTGACCTCAACGTCTCTTCCACGGGCCATTGATATTGTCTTTTTAATCCACTGAAACCTCCACCACTCATCCAAGGGGCATTGATACTGTCTTTTTATTCCCATGTAACCTCCACCACTCTTCCAAGGGGCATTGATATTGTCTTTTTATTCCACTGCGACCTCCACCACTCTTCCAAGGGGCATTAAAACTGTCTTGTTAAGCTACAGTGACCTCCACGTCTCTTCCAAGGGGCATTAAAACCGTCTGGATAAACCACTCTGAACTCCACAGCTCTTCCAAGGGGCATTGGTATTGTCTTTTTCTTCCACTCTAACCTCCACCACTCTTCCAAAGGGCATTGACATTGTTTTTTTATTCCACTGCGACCTCCACCACTCTTCTAAGGGGCATTAAAACTGTCTTGTTAAGCTACAGTGACCTCCACATCTCTTCCACTGGGCATTGATATTGTCTTTTTATTCCACTGTAACATCCACCACTCTTCCAAGGGGTATTGATATTGTCTTTTAATTCCACTGTAACATCCACAACTCATCCAAGGTGCATTGATATTGTCTTTTTATTCCACTGCAACTTACACCACTCTTCCAAGGTGCATTGATATTGTCTTTTTAATCCACTGTGACCTCCAGCACTCTTCCAAGGGGCATTAAAACCGTCTTGCTAAGCTGCTGTGACCTCAACATCTCTTCCACGGGCCATTGATATTGTCTTTTTAATCTACTGAAACCTCCACCACTCATCCAAGGGGCATTGATATTGTCTTTTTATTCCAAGGTAACCTCCACCACTCTTCCAAGGGGCATTGATATTGTCTTTTTATTCCACTGTAATGTCCACCACTCTTCCAAGGGGCACTGATATTGTCTTTTTATTCCACTGCGACCTCCAACACTCTTCCAATGGGCATTGATATTGACTTTTTAATGCACTGCGACCTCCACCACTCTTCCAATTGGCATTAAAACAGTCTTGTTAAGCTATTGTGACCTACACGTCTTTTCCAAGGGGCATTAAAAACGTTTGGATAAACCACTCTGAACTCCACAGCTCTTCCAAGGGGCATTGGTATTGTCTTTTTCTTCCACTCTAACCTCCACCACTCTTCCAGAGGGCATTGACATTGTTTTTTTATTCCACTGCGACCTCCACCACTCTTCCAAGGGGCATTAAAACTGTCTTGTTAAGCTACACTGACCTCCACATCTCTTCCACTGGGCATTGATATTGTCTTTTTATTCCACTGTAATCTCCACCACTCTTCCAAGGGGCATTGATATTGTCTTTTTATTCCACTGTGACCTCCACCACTTTTCCAAGGGGCATTGATATTGTCTTTTTTTTCCACTGCAACTTACACCACTCTTGCAAGGGGCATTGATATTGTCTTTTTAATCCACTGTGACCTCCAGCAATCTTCCAAGGGGCATTGAAACCGTCTTGCTAACCTACTGTGACCTCGTCGTCTCTTCTACGGGCCATTGATATTGTCTTTTTAATCCACTGAAACCTCCACCAGTCATCCAAGGGGCATTGATACTGTCTTTTTATTCCAATGTAACCTCCACCACTCTTCCAAGGGGCATTGATATTGTCTTTTTATTCCACTGTAATGTCCACCACTCTTCCAAGGGGCACTGATATTGTCTTTTTATTCCACTGCGACCTCCACCACTCTTCCAAAGGGCATTGACATTGTTTTTTTATTCCACTGCGACCTCCACCACTCTTCCAAGGGGCATTAAAACTGTCTTGTTAAGCTACAGTGACCTCCACATCTCTTCCACTGGGCATTGATATTGTCTTTTTATTCCACTGTAACCTCCACCACTCTTCCAAGGGGCATTGATATTGTCTTTTTATTCCACTGTAATGTCCACCACTCTTTCAAGGGGCACTGATATTGTCTTTTTATTCCACTGTAACCTCCAACACTCTTCCAATGGGCATTGATATTGTCTTTTTAATCTACTGCGACCTCCACCACTCTTCCAAGGGGCATTAAAACTGTCTTGTTAAGCTACTGTGACGTCCACGTCTCTTCCAAGGGGCAGTAAAACCGTCTGGATAAACCACTCTGAACTCCACAGCTCTTCCAAGGGGCATTGGTATTGTCTTTTTCTTCCACTCTAACCTCCACCACTCTTCCAAAGGGCATTGACATTGTTTTTTTATTCCACTGCGACCTCAACCACTCTTCCAAGGGGCATTAAAACTGTCTTGTTAAGCTACAGTGACCTCCACATCTCTTCCAATGGGCATTGATATTGTCTTTTTATTCCACTGTAACCTCCACCACTCTTCCAAGGGGCATTGATATTGTCTTTTTAATACAGTGCGACCGCAACCACTCTTCCTTGTGGCATAAAACCGTCATTTTAAGCTACAGTGACCTCCACGTCTCTTCCAAGGTGCATTAAAACCGTATTGTTAAACCACTGTGACCTCCACAGTTCTTCCAAGGTTCATTGATATTGTCTTTTTATTCCACTGTAACCTCCAACACTCTTCCAAGGGGCATTGATATTGTCTTTTCATTCAACTGAGACTTCCACCACTCCTTCAAGGAGCATTGACATTGTCTTTTTAATCCACTTCGACCTCCACCACTCTTCCAAGGGGCATTAAAACTGTCTTGTTAATCTACTGTAAACTCCACGTCTCTTCAAAGGGGCATTAAAGCCGTCAATTTAAACCACTCTCAAATCCGCAGCTCTTGGAAGGGGCATTGATATTGTCTTTTTATTCCACTTTAACCTCCACCACTCTTCCAAGGGGCATTGATATTGTCTTTTTATTCCACTGCGACTTCAACCTCTCTTCTAAGGGGCATTGATATTGTCTTTTTAATCCACTGCGACCTCCACCACTCTTCCAAGGGGCATTAAAACTGTGTGGTTAAACCACTCTGAACTCCACAGCTCTTCCGATGGGCATTGATATTGTCTTTTTATTCCACTGTAACCTCCACCACTCTTCCAAGGGGCATTTATTTTGTCTTTTTATTCCACTGCGACTTCCACCACTCTTCAAAGGGGCATTGAGATTGTTTTTTAATTCTACTGCGACCTCCACCACTCTTCCAAGGGGCATTGATATTGTCTTTTTTTTCCGCTGCGACCTCCAACACTCTTCCAAGAGGCATTGATATTGTCTTTTTATTCCACTGTCACCGCCACCACTCTTCCAAGGGGCAGTGATATTATCTTTTTATTCCACTGCGACCTCCACTACCCTTCCAAGGGGCATTGATATTGTCTTTTTATTCCACTGTGACCTCCACCACTCTTCCAAGGGGCATTTATATTGTCTTTTTAATCAACTGCGACCTCCACCACTCTTCCAAGGGGCATTAAAACCTTGATGTTAAGCTACTTTGAACACCACGTCAATTCCATGGGGCATTGAAATTGTCTTTTTATTCCACTGCGACCTCCACCACTCTACCAAGGGGCATTGATATTGTCTTTTTAATCCACTGCGACCTCCACCACTCTTCCAAGGGGCATTAAAACCGTCTAGTTAAGCTACTGTGACCTCCACGTCTCTTCCAAGGGGCATTAAAACCATCAAGTTAAACCACTCTGAACTCCAAAGCTCTTCCAAGGGGCATTGATATTGTCTTTTTATTCCACTGCGACCTCCACCACTCTTTAAAGTGGCATTGATATTGTCTTTTTAATCAACTGCGACCTCCACCTCTCTTCCAAGGGGCAATAAAACCGTCTTGTTAAGCTACTGTGACCTCCACGTCCCTTCCACGGGGCATTGATATTGTCTTTTATTCCACTGCGACCTCCACTACTCTTCCAAGGGGCATTGATATTGTCTTTTTAATCCATTATTACCTCCACGTCTCTTCCAAGGGGCATTAAAACCGTCAATTTAAACTACTCTAAACTCTACAGCTCTTCCAAGGAGCATTGGTATTGTCTTTTTTTTCAACTCTAACTTCCACCACTCTTCCAAGGGGCATTGACATTGTCTTTTTATTCCACTGCGACCTCCACCACTCTTCCAAGCGGCATTAAGACCATCTTGTTAAGCTACAGTGACCTCCACAACTCTTCCACGGGGCATTGATATTGTCTTTTTATTCCAATGTAACCTCCACCACTCTTCCAAGGGGCATTGATATTGTCTTTTTATTCCACTGCAACCTCCACCACTCTACCAAAGGGCATTGATTTTGTCTTTTTAATCCACTGCGACCTCCACCACTCTTTCAAGGTCATTAAAACAGTCTTGTTAAGCTACTGTGACCTTCACCTCTCTTCCAAGGGGAATTAAAACCGTCTGGTTAAACCACTCTGTACTCCACAGCTCTTCCAAGGGGCATGGATTTTGTCTTTTTATTCCACTGCGACCTTAACCACTCTTCCAATGGGCGTTGATATTGTCTTTTTAATTCACTGTGACCTTAACCACTCTTCCACTGGGCATTGATATTGTCTTTTTATTCCACTAGAACCTCCACCACTCTTCCAAGGGGCATTGATATTGTCTTTTAATTCCACTGTAACATCCACCACTCGTCCAAGGGGCATTGATATTGTCTTTTTGTTCCACTATGACCTACACCACTCTTCCAAGTGGCATTGATATTGTCTTTTTAATCCACTGTAACCTCCACCACTCTTCCAAAGGGCATTGACATTGTTTTTTTATTCCACTGCGACCTCCACCACTCTTCCAAGGGGCATTAAAACTGTCTTGTTAAGCTACAGTGACCTCCACATCTCTTCCACTGGGCATTGATATTGTCTTTTTATTCCACTGTAACCTCCACAACTCTTCCAAGGGGCATTGATATTGTCTTTTTATTCCACTGTAATGTCCACCACTCTTCCAAGGGGCACTGATATTGTCATTCTATTCCACTGTAACCTCCAACACTCTTCCAATGGGCATTGATATTGTCTTTTTAATCCACTGTGACCTCCACCACTCTTCCAAGGGGCATTAAAACTGTCTTGTTAAGCTACTGTGACCTCCACGTCTCTTCCAAGGGGCAGTAAAACCGTCGGGATAAACCACTCTGAACTCTACAGCTCTTCCAAGGGGCATTGGTATTGTCTTTTTCTTCCACTCTAACCTCCACCACTCTTCCAAAGGGCATTGATATTGTATTTTATTCCACTGCGACCTCCACCACTCTTCCAAGGGGCATTAAAACTGTCTTGTTAAGCTACAGTGACCTCCACATCTCTTCCACTGGGCATTGATATTGTCTATTTATTCCACTGTAACCTCCACCACTCTTCCAAGGGGCATTGATATTGTCTTTTTAATACAGTGCGACCGCAACCACTTTTCCTTGTGGCATAAAACCGTCATTTTAAGCTACAGTGACCTACATGTCTCTTCCAAGGTGCATTAAAACCGTATTGTTAAACCACTGTGAACTCCACAGTTCTTAAAAGGTTCATTGATATTGTCTTTTTAATCCACTGTAACCTCCAACACTCTTCCAAGGGGCATTGATATTGTCTTTTTATTCAACCGAGACTTCCACCACTCCTTCAAGGAGCATTGACATTGTCTTTTTAATCCACTTCGACCTCCACCACTCTTCCAAGGGGCATTAAAACAGTCTTGTTAATCCGCTGTAAACTCCACGTCTCTTCAAAGGGGCATTAAAGCCGTCAATTTAAACCACTCTCAACTCCGCAGCTCTTGGAAGGGGCATTGATATTGTCTTTTTATTCCACTTTAACCTCCACCACTCTTCCAAGGGGCATTGATATTGTCTTTTTGTTCCACTGCGACTTCAACCTCTCTTCTAAGGGTCATTGATATTGTCTTTTTAATCCACTGCGACCTCCACCACTCTTCCAAGGGGCATTAAAACTGTCTGGTTAACCACTCTGAACTCCACAGCTCTTCCGAGGGGCATTGATATTGTCTTTTTATTCCACTGTAAACTCCACCACTCTTCCAAGGGGCATTGATTTTGTCTTTTTATTCCACTGCGACTTCCACCACTCTTCAAAGGGGCATTGAGATTGTTTTTTAATTCTACTGCAACCTCCACCACTCTTCCAAGGGGCATTGATATTGTCTTTTTTTTCCGCTGCGAACTCCAACACTCTTCCAAGAGGCATTGATATTGTCTTTTTAATCCACTGCGACCTCCACCACTTTTCCAAGGGGCATTAAAACCGTTTTGTTAAGCTACTGTGACCTCCACGTCCCTTCCAAGGGGCTTTAAAACCGTCTGGTTTAACTTCTCTGAACTCCACAGCTCTTCCACGGGGCATTGATATTGGCTTTTTATTCCAATGTAACCTCCACCACTCTTCCAAGGGGCATTGATATTGTCTTTTTATTCCACTGCGACCTCGACCACTCTTCCAAAGGGCATTGATTTTGTCTTTTTAATCCACTGCGACCTCCACCACTCTTCCAATGGGCATTAAAACCGTCTTGCTAAACTACTGTGACCTCAATGTCTCTTCCACGGGCCATTGATATTGTCTTTTTATTCAACTGAAACCTCCACCACTTATCCAAGGGGCATTGATATTGTCTTTTTATTCCAATGTAACCTCCATCACTCTTCCAAGTGGCATTAAAACAGTCTTGTTAAGCTACTGTGACCTTCACCTCTCTTCCAAGGGGCATTAAAACCGTCTGGTTAAACCACTCTGTACTCCACAGCTCTTCCAAGGGGCATTGATTTTGTCTTTTTATTCCACTGCGACCTTAACCACTCTACCAATGGGCATTGATATTGTCTTTTTAATTCACTGCGACCTTAACCACTCTTCCACTGGGCATTGATATTGTCTTTTTATTCCACTGTAACCTCCACCACTCTTTCAAGGGGCATTGATATTGTCTTTTAATTCCACTGTAACATCCACCACTTGTCCAAGGGGCATTGATATTGTCTTTTTATTCCACTACGACCTACACCACTCTTCCAAGGGGCATTGATATTGTCTTTTTAATCCACTGTGACCTCCACCACTCTTCCAATGGGCATTATTACCGTCTTGCTAAACTACTGTGACCTCAATGTTTCTTCCACGGGCCATTGATATTGTCTTTTTATTCAACTGAAACCTCCACCACTCATCCAAGGGGCATTGATATTTTCTTTTTATTCCAATGTAACCTCCAGCACTCTTCCAAGTGGCATTGATATTGTCTTTTTAATTCACTGCGACCTCCACGTCTCTTCCAAGGGGCATTAAAACCGTCTGGTTAAACCACTCTGAAGATCACAGCTCTTCCAAGGGGCATTGATAATGTCTTTTTATACCACTGTAACCTCCACCTCTCATCAAAGGGGCATTGATATTGTCTTTTTATTCCAATTTAACCTCCACCACTCTTCCAAGGGGCATTGATATTGACAATTTATTCCACTGTAATGTCCACCACTCTACCAAGGGGCACTGATATTGTCTTTTTATTCCACTGCGACCTCCAACACTCTTCCAAGGGGCATTGATATTCTCTTTTTAATCCACTGCCACCTCCACCACTCTTCCAAGGGGCATTAAAACAGTCTTGTTAAGCTACTGTGACCTCCACTCTCTTCCACGGGGCATTGATATTGTCTATTTATTCCAGTGGCCTCCACCACTCTTCCAAGGGGCATTGTTATAGTCTTTTTAATCAACTGTGACCTTCACCACTCTTCCAAGGTGCATTAAAACCATCTTGTTAAGCTACTGTGACCTCCACGTCTCTTCCAAGGGGCACTAAAACCGTCTGGTTAAAACTCTCTGAACTCCACAGCTCTTCCAAGGGGCATTGGTATTGTCTTTTTATTCCACTCTAACATCCATCACTCCTCCAAGGGGCAATGACATTGTCTTTTTATTCCACTGCGACCTCCACCATTCTGCCAAGGGGCATTAAAACTGTCTTGTTAAGCTACAGTGACCTCCACATCTCTTCCACTGGGCATTGATATTGTCTTTTTATTCCAGTGTAACGTCCACCACTCTACCAAGGGGCATTGATATTGTATTTTTATTCCACTACGACCTCCACCACTATTCCAAGGGGCATTAAAACCATCTTGATAAGCTACTGTGACCTCCATGTCTCTTCCACGGGGCATTGATATTGTCTTTTTATTCCACAGTAACCTTCACCACTCTTCCAAGGGGCATTGATATTGTCTTTTTATTCCATTGCGACCTCCACCACTCTTCCAAGGGGCATTGATATTGTCTTTTTAATCCACTGCGACCTCCACCACTCTTCCTTGTGGCATTAAAATCGTATGCTTAAACCACTCTGAACTCCACAGATCTTACAAGGGGCATTGATATTGTCTTTTTATTCCACTGTAACCTCCAACACTCTTCCAAGGGGCATTGATATGGTCTTTTCATTCAACTGAGTATTCCACCACTCCTTCAAGGAGCATTGACATTGTCTTTTTAATTCACTTCGACCTCCACCACTCTTCTAAGGGGCATTAAAACAGTCTTGTTAATCTACTGTGAACTCCACGTCTCTTCCAAGGGGCATTAAAACCGTCAATTTAAACCACTCTCAACTCCGCATCTCTTGCAAGGGGCATTGATATTGTCTTTATATTCCACTGTAACCTCCACCAATCTTCCAAGGGGCATTGATATTGTCTTTTTATTCCACTGCGACCTTCACCACTCTTCCAAGGGGCATTGATATTGTCTTTTTAATCCACTGCGACCTCCACCACTCTTCCATGTAACTTTAAAACCGTCTATTTAAGCTACTGTGACCTCCACGTTTCTTCCAAGGGGCATTAAAACCATATGGTTAAACCACTCTGAACTCAACAGATCTTCCAATGGGCATTGATATTGTCTTTTTATTCCACTGTAACCTCCACCACTCTTCCAAGGGGCATTGATATTGTCTTTTTGTTCCAATGCGACCTCCACCACTCTTCCATGGTACATTAAAAAGATCTTGTTAAGTTACTGTGACCTTCATGTCTCTTCCACAGGGCATTGATTTTGTCTTTTTATTCCACTGTAACCTCCAATACTCTTCCAAGGGGCATTGATATTGTCTTTTTATTCAACTGAGACTTCCACCACTCCTACAAGGAGCATTGACATTGTCTTTTTAATCCACTTCGACCTCCACCACTCTTCCAAGGGGCATTAAAACAGTCTTGTTTATCTACTGTGAACTCCACGTCTCTTCCAAGGGGCATTAAAACCGTCAATTTAAAACACTCTCAACTCCGCAGCTCTTGCAAGGGGCATTGATATTGTCTTTTTATTCCACTGTAACCTGCACCACCCTTCCAAGGGGCATTGATATTGTCTTTTTATTCCACTGCTACCTTCACCACTCTTCCAAGGGGCATTGATATTGTCTTTCTAATCCACTGCGACCTTCACCAATCTTCCATGTAACTTTAAAATCGTCTATTTAAGCTACTGTGACCTCCACGTCTCTTCCAAGGGGCATTAAAACCATATGGTTAAACCACTCGGAACTCAACAGATCTTCCAATGGGCATTGATATTGTCTTTTTATTCCACTGTAACCTCCACCACTTTTCCAAGGGGCATTGATATTGCCTTTTTATTCCACAGCGACCTCCAACACTCTTCCATGCTACATTAAAAAGATCTTGTTAAGCTACTGTGACCTCCATGTCTCTTCCACAGGGCATTGATATTGTATTTTTATTCCACTGTAACCTCCAATACTTTTCCAAGGGGCATTGATATTGTCTTTTTATTCAACTGAGACTTCCACCACTCCTACAAGGAGCATTGCCATTGTCTTTTTAATCCACTTTGACCTCCACCACTCTTCCAAGGGGCATTAAAACAGTCTTGTTAATCTACTATAAACTCCAAGTCTCTTCCAAGGGTCATTAAAACCATCAATTTAAACCACTCTCAACTCCGCAGCTCTAGCAAGGGGCATTGATATTGTCTTTTTATTCCACTGTAACCTCCAGCACTCTTCCAAGGGGCATTGATATTGTCTTTTTATTCCACTGCGACTTCCACCTCTCTTCCAAGGGGCATTAAAACAGTCTTGTTAAGCTATTGTGATATCCACGTCTCTTCCACAGGGCATTGATATTGTCTTTTTATTCCACTGCAACCTACACTACTCTTCCAAGGGGCATTGATATTGTCTTTTTAATCCAGTGCGACCTCCACCACCCTTCCATGTGGCATTAAAACCGTCTTGTTAAGCTACTGTGACCTCCACTTCTCTTTCAAGGAGCATTAATATCATCAATTTAAACCACTCTGAAATCCACAGCTCTTGCAATGGGCATTGATATTGTCTTTTTATTCCACTGCGACTTCGACCACTCTCCCAAGGGGCATTAAAACCATCTTGTTAAGCTACTGTAACCTCCATGTCTATTCCACGTCGCATTGATATTGTCTTTTTATTCCACTGTAACCTCCACCACTCTTCCAATGGGCATTGATGTTGTCTTTTTAATCCACTCAGACCTCCACCACTTTTCCAAGGGGCATTAAAACAGACTTGATAAACTACTGTGACCTACACGTATCTTCCAAGGGGCATTAAAACCGTCTGGTTAAACCACTCTTTACTCCACAGCTCTTCCAAGTGGCATTGATATTATCTTTTTATTCGACTATAACCTCCACCACTCTTCCAAGCGGTCATTGATATTGACTTTTTACTCCACTGCGACCTCCACCACTTTTCCAATGGGCATTGATATTGTCTTTTTAATCCACTGCGAACTCCACCACTCTTCCAAGTGGCATTAAAACCGTCTTCTTTAGCTACTGTGACCTTCATGTCTCTTCCAAGGGGCATTGATATTGTCTTTTTATTCCACTGCGACTTCCACCTCTCTTCCAAGGGGCATTAAAACAGTCTTGTTAAGCTACTGTGATATCCACGTCTCTTCCACAGGGCATTGATATTGTCTATTTATTCCACTGCAACCTCCACTACTCTTCCAAGGGGCATTGATATTGTCTTTTTAATCCAGTGCGACCTCCAGCACTCTTCCAAGGGGCAATAAAACCGTCTTGTTACGCTATTGTGACCTCCACATCTCTTCCACAGGGCATTGATATTGTCTTTTTATTCCACTGTAACCTCCACCACTCTTCCACGGGGCATTGATATTGTCTTTTTATTCTACTGCGACCTCCACCAGTCTTCAAAGGGGCATTGATATTGTCTTTTTAATCCACTGCGACCTCCAGCACTCTTCCAAGGGGCATTAATACCATCTTGTTAAGCTATTGTGACCTCCACACCTCTTCCACGGGGCATTGATATTGTCTTTTTATTCCACTGTAACCTCCACCACTCTTCTAAGGGTCATTGATATTGTGTTTTTATTCCACTGTGACCTCCACCACCCTTCCAAGGGGCATTGCTATTGTCTTTCTAATACACTGTGACCTCCACCACTCTTCCAAGGGGCATTAAAACCGTCTTTTTAAGCTATTGTGACCTCCACATCTCTTCCAAGGGGCAATAAAACCGTCTGGTTAAACCTCTTTGAAATCCACAGTTCTTCCAAGTGGCATTGATATTGTCCTTTTATTCCAATGTAACCTGCACCACTCTTCCAAGGGTCACTGATATTATCTTTTTATTCCACTGAGACCTCCAACACTTTTCCTAGAGGCATTGATATTGTCTTTTTAAACCTCTGCGACCTCCACCACTCTACCAAAGGGCATTTAAACCGTCTTGTTAAGCTACTTTGCCCTCCACGTCTCTTCCTAGGGGCATTAAAACCGTCAATTTCAACCACTTCGAACTCCACAGCTCTTGCAAGGGGCATTGATATTGTCGTTTTATTCCACTGTAACCTCCAGCACTAGTCCAAGGGGCATTGATATTTTCTTTTTATTCCACTACGACTTCCACCTATCTTACAAGGGGCATTTAAACCGTCTTGTTAAGCTACTGTGACCTCCACGTCTCTTTCAAGGGTCATTAATATTGTCTTTTATTTTCACTGTAACCTCCACCACTCTTTCAAGGGGCATTGATATTGGCTTTTTATTCCACTGGGACCTCCACCACTTTTCCAAGGGGCATTGATATTGTTTTTTTAATCCACTGCGACCTCCACCACTCTTCCAAGGGGCATTAAAACCATGTTGTGAAGCTACTGTGACCTCCACATCAATTCAAAAGGGCATTGATATTGTCTTTTTATTCCTCTGTGACCTCCACCACTCTTCCAACGGGCATTGATATTGTCTTTTTATTCCACTGCGAACTCCACCACTGTTCCAAGAGACATTAAAACTGTCTTGTTAAGCTACAGTGACCTCCAATTCTCTTCCTCGGGGCATTGATATTGTCTTTTTATTCCACTGCAACCTCCACCACTCTACCAAGGGGCATTGATATTGTCTTTTTAATCCACTGTGACCTCCACCACTCTTCCAAGGGGCATTAAAACAGTCTTGTAAAGCTACTGTGACCTCCACGTCTCTTCAATGGGCATTAAAACCGTCTGGTTTAACCTCTCTGAACTCCACAGCTCTTCCAAGGGGCATTGATATTGTCTTTTTATTCCACTGCAACCTCCACCACTCTTCCAAGGGGCATTAAAACTGTCTTGTTAAGCTACTGTGATCTCCACATCTCTTCCACGGGGCATTGATATTGCCTTTTTATTCAACTGTAACCTACACCACTCTTCCAAGGGGTATTGATTTTGTCTTTTTATTTCACTGCGACCTCCATTACTCTTCCAGGGGGCATTAAAACTGTCTTGTTAAGCTACTGTGACCTCCACATCTCTTCCAAGGGGCATTGAAACTGTATGGTTAAACCATTCTGAACTCCACAGATCTTCCAAGGGGCATTGATATTATTTTTTTATTCCACAGAGACCTCCACCACTCTTCCAAGGGGCATTGATATTGTCTTTTTATTCCATTGCGTCTTCCACCACCCTCCCAAGGGACATTAAAACCGTCTTGTTAAGCTGCTGAAACCTCCATGTATATTCCACGGGGCATTGATATTGTCTTTTTATTCCAATGTAACCTCCACCACTCTTCTAAGGGGCATTAAAACAGTCTTGGTAAGCTACTGTAACCTCTACGTCTCTTCCAAGGGGCAATAAAACCGTCTGGTTAAACCATTCTGTACTCCACAGTTCTTCCAAGGAGCATTGATATTGTCTTTTTATTCGACTGTATCCTCCACCACTCTAACAAGGGGCATTGATATTGACTTTTTATTTAACTGCGACCTCCAGCACTCTTCCAAGGGGCATTGATATTGTCTTTTTAATCCACTGCGACCTCCACCACTCTTCCAAGTGGCATTAAAACCATCTTGTTTAGCTACTGAGACCTCCACGTCCCTTCCTCGGGTCATTGATAGTGTATTTTAATTCCACTGCGACCTCCACAACTCTTCAAAGGGGCATGGATATTGTCTTTTTAATCCACTGCGACCTCCGCCACTTTTCCAAGGGGCATTAAAACCGTCATGTTAAGCTACTGTGACCTCCACGTCTCTTCCAAGGGGCAATAAAACAGTCTGGTTAAAACACTCTGAACTCCACAGCTCTTCCAAGGGGCATTGGTATTGTCTTTTTATTCCACTGTAACCTCCACCACTCTTCCAAGGGGCAATGACTTTGTCTTTTTATTCCACTGTGAACTCCACCATTCTTACAAGGGGCATTAAAACTGTCTTGTTAACCTACAGTGACCTCCATATCTCTTACACTGGGCATTGATATTGTCTTTTTATTCCACTGTAACCTCCACCACTCTACCAAGGGGCATTGATATTGTATTTTTGTTCCACTACGACCTCCACCACTCTTCCAAGGGGCATTGATATTGTCTTTTTAATGTACTGCGACCTCCACCACTATTCCAAGGGGCATTAAAACCATCTTGTTAAGCTACTGTGAGCTCCACGTCTCTTCCACGGGGCATTGATATTGTCTTTTCATTCCACAGTAACCTCCACCTCTCTTCCAAGGGGCATTGATAATGTCTTTTTATTCCACTGCAACCTCCACCTCTCTTCTAATGGGCATTGATATTGTCTTTTTAATCCACTGCGACCTCCACCACTCTTCCTTGTGGCATTAAAACCGTCTTTTTAAGCTACTGTGACCTCCACGTCTCTTCCAAGGGGCATTAAAATCATCAATTTAAACCACTCTCAACTCCGCAGCTCTTTCAAGGGGCATTGATATTGTCTTTTTATTCCACTGTAACTTCCACCACTCTTCCAAGCGGTCATTGATATTGACTTTTTACTCCACTGCGACCTCCACCACTTTTCCAATGGGCATTGATATTGTCTTTTTAATCCACTGCGAACTCCACCACTCTTCCAAGTGGCATTAAAACCGTCTTCTTTAGCTACTGTGACCTTCATGTCTCTTCCACAGGGCATTGATATTGTCTTTTTATTCCACTGCGACTTCCACCTCTCTTCCAAGGGGCATTAAAACAGTCTTGTTAAGCTACTGTGATATCCACGTCTCTTCCACAGGGCATTGATATTGTCTATTTATTCCACTGCAACCTCCACTACTCTTCCAAGGGGCATTGATATTGTCTTTTTAATCCAGTGCGACCTCCAGCACTCTTCCAAGGGGCAATAAAACCGTCTTGTTACGCTATTGTGACCTCCACATCTCTTCCACAGGGCATTGATATTGTCTTTTTATTCCACTGTAACCTCCACCACTCTTCCACGGGGCATTGATATTGTCTTTTTATTCCACTGCGACCTCCACCAGTCTTCAAAGGGGCATTGATATTGTCTTTTTAATCCACTGCGACCTCCAGCACTCTTCCAAGGGGCATTAATACCATCTTGTTAAGCTATTGTGACCTCCACACCTCTTCCACGGGGCATTGATATTGTCTTTTTATTCCACTGTAACCTCCACCACTCTTCTAAGGGTCATTGATATTGTGTTTTTATTCCACTGTGACCTCCACCACCCTTCCAAGGGGCATTGCTATTGTCTTTCTAATACACTGTGACCTCCACCACTCTTCCAAGGGGCATTAAAACCGTCTTTTTAAGCTATTGTGACCTCCACATCTCTTCCAAGGGGCAATAAAACCGTCTGGTTAAACCTCTTTGAAATCCACAGTTCTTCCAAGTGGCATTGATATTGTCTTTTTATTCCAATGTAACCTGCACCACTCTTCCAAGGGTCACTGATATTATCTTTTTATTCCACTGAGACCTCCAACACTTTTCCTAGAGGCATTGATATTGTCTTTTTAAACCTCTGCGACCTCCACCACTCTACCAAAGGGCATTTAAACCGTCTTGTTAAGCTACTTTGCCCTCCACGTCTCTTCCTAGGGGCATTAAAACCGTCAATTTAAACCACTTCGAACTCCACAGCTCTTGCAAGGGGCATTGATATTGTCGTTTTATTCCACTGTAACCTCCAGCACTAGTCCAAGGGGCATTGATATTTTCTTTTTATTCCACTACGACTTCCACCTATCTTACAAGGGGCATTTAAACCGTCTTGTTAAGCTACTGTGACCTCCACGTCTCTTTCAAGGGTCATTAATATTGTCTTTTATTTTCACTGTAACCTCCACCACTCTTTCAAGGGGCATTGATATTGGCTTTTTATTCCACTGGGACCTCCACCACTTTTCCAAGGGGCATTGATATTGTTTTTTTAATCCACTGCGACCTCCACCACTCTTCCAAGGGGCATTAAAACCATGTTGTGAAGCTACTGTGACCTCCACATCAATTCAACAGGGCATTGATATTGTCTTTTTATTCCTCTGTGACCTCCACCACTCTTCCAACGGGCATTGATATTGTCTTTTTATTCCACTGCGAACTCCACCACTGTTCCAAGAGACATTAAAACTGTCTTGTTAAGCTACAGTGACCTCCAATTCTCTTCCTCGGGGCATTGATATTGTCTTTTTATTCCACTGCAACCTCCACCACTCTACCAAGGGGCATTGATATTGTCTTTTTAATCCACTGTGACCTCCACCACTCTTCCAAGGGGCATTAAAACAGTCTTGTAAAGCTACTGTGACCTCCACGTCTCTTCAATGGGCATTAAAACCGTCTGGTTTAACCTCTCTGAACTCCACAGCTCTTCCAAGGGGCATTGATATTGTCTTTTTATTCCACTGCAACCTCCACCACTCTTCCAAGGGGCATTAAAACTGTCTTGTTAAGCTACTGTGATCTCCACATCTCTTCCACGGGGCATTGATATTGCCTTTTTATTCAACTGTAACCTACACCACTCTTCCAAGGGGTATTGATTTTGTCTTTTTATTTCACTGCGACCTCCATTACTCTTCCAGGGGGCATTAAAACTGTCTTGTTAAGCTACTGTGACCTCCACATCTCTTCCAAGGGGCATTGAAACTGTATGGTTAAACCATTCTGAACTCCACAGATCTTCCAAGGGGCATTGATATTATTTTTTTATTCCACAGAGACCTCCACCACTCTTCCAAGGGGCATTGATATTGTCTTTTTATTCCATTGCGTCTTCCACCACCCTCGCAAGGGACATTAAAACCGTTTTGTTAAGCTGCTGAAACCTCCATGTATATTCCACGGGGCATTGATATTGTCTTTTTATTCCAATGTAACCTCCACCACTCTTCTAAGGGGCATTAAAACAATCTTGATAAGCTACTGTGACCTCCACGTCTCTTCCAAGGGGCATTAAAATCGTCAATTTAAACCACTCTCAACTCCGCAGCTCTTTCAAGGGGCATTGATATTGTCTTTTTATTCCACTGTAACTTCCACCACTCTTCCAAGGGGCATTGATATTGACTTTTTATTCCACTGCGACCTCCACCACTCTTCCAAGGGGCATTGATATTGTCTTTTTAATCCACTGCGACCTCAACAACTCTTCCATGTAACTTTAAAACTGTCTTTTTAAGCTACTGTGACCTCCACGTCTCTTCCATAAAAATCATATGGTTAAACCACTCTGAACTCAACAAATCTTCCAATGGGCATTGATATTCTCTTTTTATTCCACTGTAACCTCCAATACTCTTCCAAGGGGCATTGATATTGTCTTTTTATTCAACTGAGACTTCCACCACTCCTTCAAGGAGCATTGACATTGTCTTTTTAATCCACTTCGACCTCCACCACTCTTCAAAGGGGCATTAAAACAGTCTTGTTAATCTACTATGAACTCCAAGTCTCTTCCAAGGGGCATTAAAAATGTCAATTTAAAACACTCTCAACTCCGCAACTCTAGCAAGGGGCATTGATATTGTTTTTTTATTCCACTGTAACAACCAGCACTCTTAAAAGCGGCATTTATATTGTCTTTTTAATCAACTGCGACCTCCACCACTCTTGCAAGGGCCATTAAAACAGTGTTGTTAAGCTACTTTGACCTCCACGTAAATTACTCAGGGCACTAAAACAGTCAATTTAATCCACTCTGATCTCCATAGCTCTTGCAAGGGGCATTGATATTGTCTTTTTATTCCAATGTAACCTCAAGCACTCTTCCAAGGGGCATTGATATTGTCTTTTTATTCCACTGCAACTTCCACCTCTCTTACAAGGGGCATTAAAACCGTCTTGTTAAGCTTCTGTGACCTCCACGTCTCTTTCACGAGGTATTGATATTGTCTTTTTATTCCAATGTAACCTCCACCACTCTTCCAATGGGCATTGATATTGTCTTTTTATTCCTCTGGGACCTTCACCACTCTTCCAGGTGGCATTGATATTGTCTTTTTAATCCACTGCGACCTCCACCACTCTTCAAAGGGGCATTTAAACCGTACTGTTAAGCTACTGTGACCTCCACGTCTTTGCCAAGGAGCATTAAAACCGTCAATTTAAACAAATCTGAACTCCACAGCTCTTGCAAAAGGCATTGATATTGTCTTTTTATTCCACTGTAACCTACAGCACTCTTTCAAGGGGCATTGATATAGTATTTTTATTCCACTACGACTTCCACCACTCTCCCAAGGTGCATTAAAAGCATCTTGTTTAGCTACTGTAACGTCTATGTCTATTCCACGGGGCATTGATATTGTCTTTTTATTCCACTGTATCCTCTACAACTCTTCCAAGGTGTATTGATATTGTCTTTTTATTCCACTGCAACCTCCACCTCTCTTCTAAGGGGCATTGATATTGTCTTTTTAATCCACTGCGACCTCCACCACTCTTCCAAGAGGCATTAAAACAGTCTTGTTAAGCTACTGTGACCTCCACATCTCTTCCATGGGGCATTAAAACCGTCTGGTTAAACCACTCTGAACTCCACAACTCTTCCAAGGGGCATTGATATTGTCTTTTTATTCCTCTGTAACCTCCACCACTCTTCCAAGGGGCATTAAAGCCAAATGGTTAAACCACTTTGAACTCCATAGCTCTTTCAAGAGGCATTGATATTGTATTTTTATTTCACTGTAACCACCGCCACTCTTTCATGGGGCATTGATATTGTCTTCTTATTCCACTGCGACCTCCACCACTCTTCCAAGGGGCATTAAAACTGCCTTGTTAAGCTACTGTGACCTCCACCAATCTTCCAAGGGGCAATAAAACCATCTGGTTAAACCACTCTGAACTCCACAGCTCTTCCAAGGGGCATTGGTATTGTCTTTTTATTCAACTCTAACCTCCACCACTCATCCAAGGGGCATTGATAAAGTCTTTTTATACCACTGTAACCTCCACCACTCTTCCAAGGGGCATTGACATTGTCTTTTTATTCCACTGTAATCTCCACCAATCTTCCAAGGGGCATTGATATTGTTTTTTCAATCCACAGCGATCTCCACCACTCTTCCAAGGGGCATTAAAACAGTCTTGTTAAGCTACTGTGACCTCCGCGTCTCTTCCAAGGGGCACTAAAACTGTCTGGTTAAACACTCTGAACTCCACAGCTCTTACAAGAGGCATTGATATTGTCTTTTTATTCGACTGTAACATCCACCACTCTTCCAAGCGGCATTGATATTGTCTTTATATTCCACTGCGACCTTCACCACTCTTCCAAAGGCCATTGATATTGTCTTTTTAATCAACTGCGACCTCCACCTCTCTTCCAAGGGGCATTAAAACAATCTTTTGAAGCTACTGTGACCTCCACGTCCCTTCCGCGGGGCATTGATATTGTCTTTTTAATCCACTGCGACCTCCACAGCTCTTCCAAGGGGCATTGATATTGTCTTTTTAATCCACTGTGACCTCCACGTCTCTTCCAAGGGGAATTAAAACCGTCAATTTAAACCACTCTGAACTCCACAGCTCTTCCAAGGAGCACTGGTATTGTCTTTTTATTCCACTCTAACCTCCACCACTTTTCCAATGGGCATAGTTATTGTCTTTTTAATCCCCTGCAACCTCCACCACTCTTCCAAGGGGCATTAAAACAGTCTTCTTAAGCTACTGTGACCTCCACGTCCCTTCCACGGGGTCATTGCTATTGTCTTTTTATTCCACTGCGACCTCCACCACTCTTCCAAGGGGCATTAAAACCATCTGGTTAAGTTACTGTGACCTCCACATCTCTTCCAAGGAGTGTTAAAACCGTCTGGTTATACAACTCTGATTTCCACAGCTCTTCCAAGGGGCATTGGTATTGTCTTTTTATTCCACTCTAACCTCCACCACTCTTCCAAAGGGCATTAAAACTGTCTTGTTAAGCTGCTGTAACCTCCATGTCTATTCCACGAGGCATTGATATTGTCTTTTTAATCCAATGTAACCTCCACCACTCTACTAAAGGGCAGTGATATTGTCTTTTTAAACCACTGCGACCTCCAAGTCTCTTACAAGAGGCATTAAAACCATCTGGTTAAACCGCTCTGAGCTCCACAGCTCTTCCAAGGGGCATTGACCATGTCTTTTTTTCCATTGTAACCTTCTGCACTCTTCCAAGTGCATTGATATTGTCTTTTAATTCCTCTGCGATGTCCACGACTCGTCCAAGGGGCATTAAAACCGTCTTGTTAAGCTTCTATGACCTCCAAGTTTCTTACACAGGGCATTGATATTGTCTTTTTATTCCACTGTAACCTCACCACTTTTCCAAGGGGCATTGATATTGTCTTTTTATTCCACTGTAACTCCACCAATCTTCCAAGGGGCACTGATATTGTCTTTTTATTCCACTGCCACCTCCACCACTCTTCCAAGGGGTATTGATATTGTCTTTTTAATCCACTGCGACCTCCACCACTTTTCCAAGGGGCATTAAAACTGTCTTGTTAAGCTACAGTGACCTCCACAGCTCTTCCACGGTGCATTGATATTGTCATTAAATTCCAGTGTAACCTCCACCACTCTTCCAAGGGGCATTTATGTTGTCTTCTTAATCAACTTCGACCTCCACCACTCTTCAAAGGGGCATTAAAACCGTCTTGTTAACCTACTTTGACATCCACGTCAATTCCACGGGGCATTGATTGTCTTTTTATTCCACTGCGACCTCCACCACTCTACCAAGGGGCATTGATATTGTCTTTTTATTCCACTGTAACCTTCACCACTCTTCCAAGAGGCTTTGATTTTTTCTTTTTATTCCACTGCGACCTACACCACTCTTCCAAGCGGCATTGATATTGTCTTTTTAATTAACTGTGACCTCCACCACTCTTCCAAGGGGCATTAAAACCATCTGTTTAAACCACTCTGAACTCCACAGCTCTTCCAAGGGGCATTGATATTGTCTTTTTTTTCCACTGTAACCTCCACCACTCTTCCAAGGGGCATTGATATTGTCTTTTTAATCCACTGCGACCTCCACCACTCTTCCAAGGGGCATTAAAACGGTCTTGTTAAGCTACTGTGACCTCCTCGTCTCTTCCAAGGGGCATTAAAACCGTCTGGTTAAACACGCTGGACTCCACAGCTCTTCCAAGGGGCATTGATATTGTCTTTTTATTCCACTGTAACCTCCACCATTCTTCCAAGGGGAAATGATATTGTCTTTTTAATGCACTGCGACCTCCACCACTCTTCCAAGGGGCATTAAAACCATCTGGTTAAACCACTCTGAACTCCATAGCTCTTTCAAGAGGCATTGATATTGTCTTTTTATTTCACTGTAACCTCCACCACTCTTTCAAGGGGCATTGATATTGTCTTTTTATTCCACTGCGACCTCCACTACTCTTCCAAGGGGCATTAAAACTGTCTTGTTAAGCTACGGTGGCCTCTACGTCTCTTCCTCGGGGCATTGATATTGTCTTTTTAATCCACTGTGACCTCCACCACTTTTCCAAGGTGCATTAAAACTGTCTTGTTAATCTACTGTGACCTCCATGTCTCTTCCAAGGGGCAATAAAACCATCTGGTTAAACCACTCTGAATTCCACAGCTCTTCCAAGGGGCATTGGCATTGTCTTTTTTTTCCACTCTAACCTCCACCACTCTTCCAAGGGGCATTGACATTGTCTTTTTATTCCACTGCGACCTCCATCATTCTTCCAAGGGGCATTGATATTGTCTTTTTATTCCACTGCCACCTCCACCACTCTTCCAAGGGGTATTGATATTGTCTTTTTAATCCACTGCGACCTCCACCACTTTTCCAAGGGGCATTAAAACTGTCTTGTTAAGCTACAGTGACCTCCACAGCTCTTCCACGGTGCATTGATATTGTCATTAAATTCCAGTGTAACCTGCACCACTCTTCCAAAGGGCATTGATATTGTCTTTTTAATCCAATGCGTCCTCCACCACCCTTCCAAAGGGCATTAAAACCATATTGTTAAGCTACTGTGACCTCCAGGTCTCTTTCACGGGGCATTGATAATGTCTTTTTATTCCATTGCCACCTCCACTACTCTTCCAAGGGGCATTGATATTGTCTTTTTTTCCTCTGCTACCTCCACCACTCTTCCAAGGGGCATTTATGTTGTCTTCTTAATCAACTTCGACCTCCACCACTCTTCAAAGGGGCATTAAAACCGTCTTGTTAACCTACTTTGACATCCACGTCAATTCCACGGGGCATTGATTGTCTTTTTATTCCACTGCGACCTCCACCACTCTACCAAGGGGCATTGATATTGTCTTTTTATTCCACTGTAACCTTCACCACTCTTCCAAGAGGCTTTGATTTTTTCTTTTTATTCCACTGCGACCTACACCACTCTTCCAAGCGGCATTGATATTGTCTTTTTAATTAACTGTGACCTCCACCACTCTTCCAAGGGGCATTAAAACCATCTGTTTAAACCACTCTGAACTCCACAGCTCTTCCAAGGGGCATTGATATTGTCTTTTTTTTCCACTGTAACCTCCACCACTCTTCCAAGGGGCATTGATATTGTCTTTTTAATCCACTGCGACCTCCACCACTCTTCCAAGGGGCATTAAAACGGTCTTGTTAAGCTACTGTGATGTCGAAGTCTCTTCCAAGGGGCATTAAAACCATCTGGTTAAACCACTCTGAACTCCACAGCTCTTCCAAGGGGCATTTGTATTGTCTTTTTATTCCACTCTAACCTCCACCACTCTTCAAAGGTGTTAGAACTCTCTTGTTAGGTTTTTTCTATCTTGCTGGTCACATGACCTTGTTTGCCTATTTAATCCTGCTCCGCCCTCCTGGCCTTGCTGGACTTCATTGTAATTTCTACTCTTAAATTAGCCTGGTGCTTAGTTACCTTTCTCAGTCAGTTTAGCTATGTCTTCGGACCTTTATGTTCTATGTTGTGTGTTTGTCTTTTACTGCTACAATTTCTGCTAGGAGGTGCCCAACTTTATCCCAGTCCCTAGTTCTTGTAGGGATCCCTCCCTTGCATGTATAGGTCTTCATACAGACTAGCCGAGGACTTTAGCGGGTCTGATCGCAGGATCAGGTTCCCCGTTACATCGTAGGGATCTAGCTTAGTTCTATTGTAGGGACAGATATCCTTTCTTTCCTTAGTGCTTGTAGCAGATCATAACACAAGGGGCATTGACATTGTCTTTTTATTCCACTGTGACCTCCACCACTCTTACAATGGGCATTGACATTGTCTTTTTAGTCCACTGCGAACTCCACCCCACTCCAAGGGGCATTAAACCCGTCTTGTTAAGCTACTGTGACCTCCACGTGTCTTCGAAGGGGCATTGATATTGTCTTTTTATTCAACTGTAACCTCCACCAATCTTCCACGGGGCATTGATATTGTCTTTTTAATCCACTGCGACCTCCACCCCTCTACCAGGGGGCAATAAAACCGTCTTGATAAGTTACTGTGACCACCACGTCCCTTCCAAGGGACGTTAAAACCGTCTGGTTATTCCACTCTGAACTCCACAGCTCTTCTAAGGGGCATTATTATTGTCTTTTTATTCCACTGTAACCTCCACCACTCTTCCAAGGGGCATTGATATTGTCTTTTTATTCCACTGCGACCTTCACCAGTCCTCCAAGGGGCATTAAAACCATCTTGTTAAGCTACTGTGACCTCCACGTCTCTTCCACGGGGCATTGGTATTGTCTTTTAATTCCACTGGAACATCCACCACTCTTCCAAGTGGCATTGATATTGTCTTTTTAATCCAGTGCGACCTCCACCACTCTTCCAAGGGGCATTAAAACCGTATTGTTAAGCTACTGTGACCTCCACGTCTCTTCCAAGGCGCATTAAAATCGTCAATTTAAACCACTTTGAACTCCACAGCTCTTGCAAGAGGCATTGATTTTGTCTTTTTATTCCACTGTAACCTACAGCACTCTTTCAAGGGGCATTGATATTGTCTTTTTATTCCACTACGACTTCCACAACTCTCCCAAGGTGCATTAAAAACATCTTGTTTAGCTACTGTAACGTCCATGTCTATTCCACAGTGCATTGATATTGTCTTTTTATGCCACTGAATCCTCCACCACTCTTCCAAGGGGTATTGATAATTTCTTTTTATTCCACTGTGACTTCCACCTCTCTTCTAAGAGGCATTGATATTGTCTTTTTAATCCACTGCGACCTCCACCACTCTTCCAAGAGGCATTAAAACAGTCTTGTTAAGCTACTGTGACCTCCACATCTCTTCCAAGGTGCATTAAAGCCATCTGGTTAAACCACTCTGAACTCCAAAGCTCTTCCAAGGGGCATTGATATTGTCTTTTCATTCCACTGTAACCTCCACCATTCTTCCAAGGGGTATTGATACTGTCTTTTTAATGCACTGAGACCTCCACCACTCTTCCAAGGGGCATTAAAACCATCTGGTTAAACCACTCTGAACTCCATAGCTCTTTCAAGAGGCATTGATATTGTCTTTTTATTTCACTGTAACCTCCACCATTCTTTCAAGGGGCATTGATATTGTCTTTTTATTCCACTGCGACCTCCACCACTCTTCCAAGAGGCATTATAAACATCTTATTAAGCTACTATGACCTCCAAGTCTCTTCCAATGGGCATTAAAACCTTCTGGTTAAACCACTCTGCATTCCACAGCTCATCAAAGGGGCATTGATATTGTCTTTTTATTCCACTGTAACCTCCACCACTTTTCCTATGGGAATTGATATTGTCTTTTTAATAATATTATTATTATTATTTATTATTATAGCGCCATTTATTCCATGGCGCTTTACATGTGATAGGGATATACATAACAAAAGCATTTACATAATCTTAACAAAACGAGTCAGTGACTGGTACAGGAGGAGCGAGGACCCTGCCCGCGAGGGCTCACATTCTAGAAGGGATGGGTGAGGTTACATTAGGTGAGGGTAGAGCTGGTCATGCAGCGGTGGTTACTGCAGGTTGTAGGCTTGTCAGAAGAGGTGGGTCTTCAGGTTTCTTTTGAAGGTTTCCACGGACGGCGAGAGTCTGATGTGTTGGGGTAGAGAGTTCCAGAGTAGGGTGGATGCACGGGAGAAATCTTGTATACGATTGTGGGAGGAGGAGATAAGAGGGGAGTAGAGAAGGAGATCTTGTGAGGATCGGAGGTTGCGTGCAGGTAAGTACCGGGAGACTAGGTCACAGATGTATGGGGGAGAAATGTCGTGGATGGCTTTGTATGCCATGGTTTGAGTTTTGAACTGGATTCTCTGGGCAATGGGGAGCCAGTGAAGAGATTGACAGAGAGGAGAGGCCGGGGAATAGCCGGGGGACAGGTGAATTAGTCGAGCAGCAGAGTTTATGATAGATTGGAGAGGCGCAAGAGTGTTGTAAGGGAGGCCACGGAGCAAGAGGTTGCAGTAGTCGAGACGGGATATGATGAGGGCATGTGACGCGCCCCTGGGCCTGTGTCGCGCTGCGCTGCGCATGCGGGAGCTTACCCGGAGCCGGATCTGTGGAGGGTTGTAGTCTCGTGGCGGTGACCCGGTCCGTGCCCAGGGAGTCAAACTAGACGGCAGTCCATTAGTAGTAAATGGTTGATGACTACGCCACCCGTTGAGTGCAGCCAGGGGGCTGCTGCTGCAGGGCAGACCGCTGAGGCCGATGGTGGGATTGTGCAGCGTGATAGTATAACCCCCAACGGGAGGGGTATGGCCTCAGGGCAGCCGACGTGGATGATGGGGGTAGCAGGAACCACTCAGAGACGGTACGGTGTAGTTCAGGGTCTTTACTGGTAACAACAAAAGACCCTCCCGGAGTACTTGCTAGCGGATGGGGCCTGGTCAGTCCTTGAGCAGATGGGATCTCCCCTGGCCAGGCGTAGTTGTAGGCCTCCCAAACTGACTGTACTCTTCTGGCTACCTTGCTAGGAGCTGATGTAAGTAGCCCACGTCCCTAGGTGTACCGTGTGGTGCTCACCCGTATGGCCGGTGACTCGGGGCCTTCTAATGGCTTCCGCTCCACGATGGCGGTGCTGGTCCCACGCGTGTGACCGTGCCTTCGGGCTTCTGGGCCAGAGGACCTGAAATCCCCTGCCTGACGGATTCTGCTGCTGGGCAGGAATTAGTCCCCACAGCCTCGGACTCCGGGTCCGGTAAAAAGTCTTCTTAGTCAGGGCGAACTCTGCAGCTGCCAGCCCCTGACTCCTTGTAACTGCTGTTTCTTCCTATGCTGTCTCTACTTCTTCTCTTCTTCTACTCACTCACCCTGCCGCAGCCCCAGGTTTATATAGGGGAAGTTCTTCCCCTCCCAAGACTGGGCAGGAGGTGTGGCATGCACAGGATCCCTGACTAAAGGACCTCCCACCTGCTCTCAGACATAACATTACGTTACTGTGGCAACCAGACCCCTGGGGTGTCACATTCCCCCCTAGTAAAATTTAGTACTCCGGGACTAAACACATTTAGAAAACATAACAAGGCAAAACATTAATAATACAATAAGAAAACACATAAAGATGGTTACGGCGTGTCCGCAACCGGGTGCAGTCTCTGAAGAAAGCAAGGTGTCCATTTCACCAACACAGGGAGACGTAACCAGGTAGGGGTCTGTTCTACCCCGAGTCCTTGACAGTCTTTAGTCCATCCTGGGTTACGCTCCAACTATATACAAGGATTCCCGGTAAATCCACCAAGGATTCCTAAAAACAACTAAAAATACAAAATTACACACAAGCAACTATAGACAGGTAAACATTATAAAATAGCTTAAACATTTAGATCCTCCAACGTGCGGGTAACTGGCCTCTAGTGGCCCTAGTGGACCTACGGAGCTGACTGTCTGGCCCTGAACTACAGGGTATAGGAGCTGTCAAGGGTAAACTGGGCAGCTGTCTACCGGCTCTTTGTCTCACTAGGGGTACGGCAGGCTCACTATAAGCAGAGGGTTGATTCTCCTGTTCTACTTGTGTGGAGTCTTCTGCCTCCTGGACCGGCTGTTCTTCCAGCTCTACCCGTTGCTCCGTAGGTTCTTGGGATGATGGTTGGAGGAAGGTGAGTACGGGTACCACAACTGCACCATTGACTTGAGTCCAAGACCGAGGGAAGTCCCCGAGCACGGTACTAACCATATCTTCCCTTTCTCCCACGGGTCGATGGTCTTCTTGTTCCTCTTCAGGGTTCCTCAGTTGTTCGGGACACTTCTTCAGGTGGTCCCGGGATACAATGGCTGTGGTTTCCCCTCCGTCTTTACTGATGGTACAGACCTTCGGGTTCTCGTGGCTTGAGGGCAGTACGGTGTACGGGTCCTTCTCCCACTGGTCATCCAACTTGTGGAGCCGTCTTTTCCTCTTCAAGACCTGCTCTCCGGGTACCAGGGGAACAGCGGGAGCATACTGGTTGTAAGTCTTCTCTTGTCTTTCCCTAGCCTGACAGAGACTTCGCTCCACGCTCTCCTGTACTCTCCGGTACTGCTGCTGCCTCTCTGTGTCCCAGTCTGTTTCTGGTGAAGTGTCCTCAGGTGTCAGGACTCCCATTTCCAGGTCAACAGGTAACTTACCAGGTCTCGCCCTCATTAGGTAAGCCGGGGTACAGTTGGTGGAACCTACCGGGATGTGGTTGTATAGGTCCACCAGATCGGGCAACTTCTCAGGCCACAGACTGCGTTCTTCCAGGGGCAATGTTTTTAGAAGATCCATTACCACCTGGTTCATTTTTTCACAAAGTCCATTAGTTTGCGGATGGTAGGGTGTCGTCCTTATCTTCCGGCAGCCATACAGATTGCAGAATTCCTGGAAGACCTCCGCTTCAAAGGCAGGTCCCTGGTCCGTCAGCACTTGGTCCGGGTACCCGTGTGGACGGCAGAAGTGCTGCTGGAAGGCCCTAGCTGCTGTTTGAGCCGTTAAGTCCTTGACGGGGACGACAACCAAGAACCGGGAGTAATGATCCACGATGGTTAACGCGTAGACGTAGCCACTTCTGCTTGGGGTCAGTTTTACATGATCCAAGGCTACCAGTTCCAACGGTTGCCGGGTGACGATGGACTGCAGGGGAGTCTTCTGGCTGGCCCGGTCCTTCCTTCTCAGATTGCACGGGCCACAGTCTCTGCACCACTTCTCGATGGTTCCCCTCATGCCTACCCAGTGGAACCGCTCGCGCAGCAGGAACTCCAGCTTTTTCCACCCGAAGTGTCCAGCTCCGTCGTGGTATGCCTCCATCACCATGGCTGCGTCTCTTCGGGGCACCACTACTTGCCAGAGTAGTTCATGCGTCCGGGAGTTGACCATTCTGCGGCACAACTTCCCCTTGTAAAGGAATAGTCGACTCTTCTCCGCCCATAGTTGTTTGGCTTCCTCCGGAGCGTCTGGTTCAAGGCGAGCCTCCGGCCGAGTCAGCATCTCCTTCACCAGTCGGACGGCAGGGTCGCTGTCTTGCGTTTCCGCCCAGTTGTAGTGGGGTAAGGGGTTCAACGTAGCAGCCTGCTTACCCCTTACCCGGTGGGAATACTGGATAGTCCCATGACGGTGGAACGCAGGGAGTTCAACTTCTTCCAGTCCCTCCGGATCTTCTCCTTCGTCCGGCAGGTTGGGCATCCTGGACAGGGCGTCCGCGTTAGTATTGGAGCGTCCTGCCCGGTATTTGATTGTGAACTCGTAGTTGGACAGACGGGCCATCCACCTCTGCTCCAGGGCACCGAGTCTTGCCGTGTCCAGGTGTGTCAACGGGTTGTTATCCGTGTATACGGTGAACCGGGAAGAAGCGAGGTAATGCCTAAAGCGCTCGGTGACTGCCCATACCACGGCCAGGAACTCTAGCTTAAATGAGCTGTAATTTTCGGGGTTCCTTTCGGTGGGTCGCAGTTTTCGGCTGGCATAGGAGATTACTCGTTCTCTCCCCTGCTGAATCTGGGACAGTACGGCTCCTAGCCCGATGTTACTGGCGTCGGTGTAGAGGATGAAGGGCTGGCTATAGTCCGGGTACGCCAAGATTTCATCCCCCGTGAGGGCCATCTTCAGCTGGCGGAAGGACTCTTCTTCTAGCTTTTCCCATTTGAAGGGCGGCTTCTGGTTCTTGGCCTTCCGGGACTGGCCTATCAGGAGGTCCTGCATAGGTGCTGCCTTTTTGGTGAAACCGGGAATAAACCTTCGGTAGTAGCCTACCAACCCTAGGAACTGCCGCACTTCTTTTACGCTGGAGGGGCTTGGCCATCCCTTAATTGCGGTGATCTTATCGGGGTCGGGAGCCACTCCGTCAGCGCTCACCACGTGTCCCAGGTATTGCACCTTTGGTTTCAGGAGGTGACACTTGGAGGGTTTCACCTTTAGGCCGTAACTCGCCAGAGCTTCGAACACCTCCGCCAGGTGTTTCAGGTGGTCCTCATAAGTTTTGGAGTATACGATGACATCGTCCAGGTACAACAGGACCGTCTCGAAGTTTCTGTGGCCCAGACAGCACTCCATTAATCGTTGGAAGGTTCCTGGGGCGTTGCAGAGTCCGAACGGCATGCAGGTGAACTCGCTAAGTCCCATCGGGGTGGTGAATGCGGTCTTCTCCCGGTCCGCCTCTGCTACAGGAACCTGCCAGTACCCGCTAGTGAGATCCAAGGTAGAGAAGAAGTTAGCAGATCTTAAAGCAGCCAATGACTCCTCTATCCTTGGTAAGGGGTACGCATCCTTGTGTGTGATACGGTTGATTTTCCGGTAATCTACACACATCCTCATGGTGTTGTCTTTCTTTTTGACTAAAACTAGTGGGGCTGCCCAGGGGCTACAGCTATCCCGGATTACCCCAGCCTCCTTCATGTCTCTAAGCATCCCCTTGGCGTGTTGGTAATGTGCAGGGGGTACGGGTCGATACCTCTCTTTTATGGGAGGATGATCTCCCGTGGGGATGCGGTGTTCTACCCCCTTGACTCGCCCGAAGTCTAACGGGTGTTTACTAAACACTCTCTCATACTCTTGAACCACCCGATAGACTCCTTGTTTCTGATGTGAGGGAGTGGAGTCAGTACCCAGATGTAGTTGCTGACACCAGTCCTCCATGTCTTTCTTAGAGCCGTTACCTTCCTCCGGGTGAGATGGAGGCAAGGGTTCCACAGATTGTATAGAACTTTGATTAGTGGTATATAATTTGGCTAGCGTGGCATACCGGGGCAGGTACACTTCCCTCTCCCCGATATTTATTATGCGAATGGGCACCCTCCCATGGCGTACATTGACCACCCCCCGTGCTGTCAAAATGGTGGGCCTACTGTCTGAGTAAACTGGTTCTACCATTGCCTGGTAATCTCTACCTCTCAGACCAATAGCTGCCCGGCACCAAATCATCATTTCACTTTTTGGGGGCATGGCAATAGGAAAAGGGTCACACATTCTTACGCTACCAATCTCACCGCCGGAGAGTTCCACTTGTTGCCGTTGCATCAGTGCCCGGATCTCTTTCTGGAGCACCCGCTGCTCGCCGGAGCTGGCATTCTTGGCAACCTGCTGTAAAAGGAAAATCACCTCTGCAAGACAATTTTCAATTACATTAGTTCCTAGAGTTATTTTTGGGTGACTCTCATGTTTATCGATATCTACAATGATCAGTCCCTGTGCGGCCAGTTCGACTCTACCAATTTTGATGGTCACCTCTTTAAATCCGATCTGTGGCACGGGCTGACCATTGCTGGCGATGATACTCAAGTCGTCGTCGGGGTAGCGGGTAATATCCGAGTCATTCCAGTACTGCTTGAAGAGCACGTACGGGATGGTGGTGACCTGTGACCCGGTGTCCAGTAGGGCACTCATGGGAATGCCATCCAGTACCACAGGCAAGACTGGACGTCCTCCCACATATCTGTCGCGCCAGTTCGATGGGCCTGGTGATCTTTTTCCTGGGGGTTGGCCCTCTACCCCAGGTTGTGCCCGTTTAAAGAACAGTACCTTTCCATATGTCCGGGTTGATTGCAGCGGCGGCAGATGGGTCGTCCGTCCTCGCTGTATCGGTCACTGGGTCTTCCTCTGGCCGGTGGGGTCCTCCTTGGTCGACGCCACGGGATGTCCTCCGGTCCGGATGCCAGCTGGATCTTCCCTGGGGTGGAAACCTGTAAAGACTGCACAGTTCGGGTTAGCGCAGCAACGCTCTTAGCTAGCTCTTGGACCTGATGGCGTAGGTCTGGAGCCGGGTCATTGTCCAAAGCCTGCGCATCAGCTCCCACAGGCCCTGCCGACAAGGGCGCCGCCTCCTGGTGGTAAGTGATAGCTGGGCGCCTGTGGGTCACAACGCCACCCGGTGCCGGTTCTCGGAGCACCCGGATGGCTCTGTCCTTGAACTGTACAAAGTCCAGATGGGGATCTTGTAAGGCCATTGCCCGCAACTGGGTTCGGTGGGCATTGCAATATAAACCCTCTATAAATTGTTCAGTCAACAGCCTGTCCTCGTTTCCCACCCCATCAGGGTCGGTCTGCTTTATGGCCCTCAGGGCCTCTTGTAGGTTTAGTGCATAGTCCCTTATACTCTCATGCGCTCGCTGCTTGCACCCGTAGAATCTAAGCTTAATCTCGGCTGAGGTGCGGGTATCAAAGGTGTCCTTCAGCCGGGTTAGTATCCCTGCGACAGTCTTCCTCCCAGGTGGCCAGGATTTTACTTCCCTTTTGGCTGCCCCGGTTAGTTGGGCCACCAGGATGCTCACTTTTTGCTCTTCTGTGAGGGGGTACACCTGGAAGAGGCTATCCAGCTTTTCTCTAAAGTCATGCAGGGTATGTGACTCCCCTGAGTACTGGGGTAGCCAAGCTGCTCCCGGGATATAGGGCATGGTGAAGGGCATAACTGTAGCAGCGGTGCCGCTGGCGGGGGTTGAGGCAGTGAAGCTCTCCTCCGTATCCGACATCTTCCTCCCCCCTAGTGGACCGTGGCCTACCTTGCGATGATCCTGTTCCGTAGGCCGCGGCTCCGCAGTGGATCGTCAGGGTTGAGGACCTTCCGTCGCGCTCCGGTGACGTCGGCGTCTGCTGGGCTCCTTCCAGGACCTTACGCAACGTCCGGACGTGAGGCGGGGCTTCAGTTCTCGCGCGCTTTCGGAGTCCACGCCCCTCTTCTTCCCGTGCGGCGTCCTCAAGATGGCGTCCAATGGCGGGAAAACTCCACGGATGGCGGGAAGAAGGTCGAAGATGGCGCCGGATGGCGGGAAAACTTCGCTGATGGCGGGAAGAAGGTAGAAGATGGCGCCGGATGGCGGGAAACCTCCACGGATAGCGGGAATCTTCACCACTGGTAAGTTTGAACAGTCTTTGCTTTTCAGGCACGCAGTACCCGGTGGTTGCGGGCACGAGATCCTGCCGACTACGCCAAAGTTGACGCGCCCCTGGGCCTGTGTCGCGCTGCGCTGCGCATGCGGGAGCTTACCCGGAGCCGGATCTGTGGAGGGTTGTAGTCTCGTGGCGGTGACCCGGTCCGTGCCCAGGGAGTCAAACTAGACGGCAGTCCATTAGTAGTAAATGGTTGATGACTACGCCACCCGTTGAGTGCAGCCAGGGGGCTGCTGCTGCAGGGCAGACCGCTGAGGCCGATGGTGGGATTGTGCAGCGTGATAGTATAACCCCCAACGGGAGGGGTATGGCCTCAGGGCAGCCGACGTGGATGATGGGGGTAGCAGGAACCACTCAGAGACGGTACGGTGTAGTTCAGGGTCTTTACTGGTAACAACAAAAGACCCTCCCGGAGTACTTGCTAGCGGATGGGGCCTGGTCAGTCCTTGAGCAGATGGGATCTCCCCTGGCCAGGCGTAGTTGTAGGCCTCCCAAACTGACTGTACTCTTCTGGCTACCTTGCTAGGAGCTGATGTAAGTAGCCCACGTCCCTAGGTGTACCGTGTGGTGCTCACCCGTATGGCCGGTGACTCGGGGCCTTCTAATGGCTTCCGCTCCACGATGGCGGTGCTGGTCCCACGCGTGTGACCGTGCCTTCGGGCTTCTGGGCCAGAGGACCTGAAATCCCCTGCCTGACGGATTCTGCTGCTGGGCAGGAATTAGTCCCCACAGCCTCGGACTCCGGGTCCGGTAAAAAGTCTTCTTAGTCAGGGCGAACTCTGCAGCTGCCAGCCCCTGACTCCTTGTAACTGCTGTTTCTTCCTATGCTGTCTCTACTTCTTCTCTTCTTCTACTCACTCACCCTGCCGCAGCCCCAGGTTTATATAGGGGAAGTTCTTCCCCTCCCAAGACTGGGCAGGAGGTGTGGCATGCACAGGATCCCTGACTAAAGGACCTCCCACCTGCTCTCAGACATAACATTACGTTACTGTGGCAACCAGACCCCTGGGGTGTCACACATGCACTAGTGTTTTTGCAGAGTCTTTGCTGAGGAATGCACGGATCCGGGAGATGTTTTTGAGTTGAAGTCGGCAGGAAGTGGAAAGGGCTTGGATATGTGGCTTGAAGGAGAGATCAGAGTCCAGGGTTACTCCAAGGCAGCGAGCTTGTGGGACTGGGGAGAGTGAACAGCCATTGACGTTGATGGCTAGGTCAGATTGGGGATGTGAATGAGAGAGTGTAAAGTTGATGAACTCTGTTGTTTTATCCATGATGAGCTTTAGAAATCTGTCAGAGAAGAAGGATGACATGGCGGACAGACATTGTGGGATTTTGGTTAGTAGGGAGGAGATATCGGGTCCAGAGAGGTAGATCTGTGTGTCGTCAGCATAGAGGTGATACTGAAAACCGTGAGACTCTATGAGCTGTCCCAGGCCAAAGGTGTAGATGGAGAAGAGCAGAGGTCCTAGAACTGAACCTTGGGGGACACTGACAGATAGGGGGCGAGATGAGGAGGTGGTGCGTGAGTGGGAGACGCTGAATGTCCTGTCTGTTAAGTATGAGGAGATCCAAGTTAGAGCCAAGTCCGTGATGCCAAGAGATGAGAGAATCTGGAGTAAGAGGGAATGGTCCACTGTGTCAAAGGCAGATGACAGGTCCAGAAGGAGGAGGATGGAGTAGTGTCACTTGGATTTGGCACTTAATAGGTCGTTGGTGACTTTGGTCAGGGCAGTTTCAGTCGAGTGATGCGGTCGGAAGCCAGATTGCAGGCGGTCGAAGAGGGAGCAGGAGGAGAGGTGGGAGGACATTTCAAAGTGGACATGTTGTTCTAGTAGTTTTGAGGCAAAGGGGAGGAGTGATATGGGGAGGTAGCTAGTCAGAGAGGAAGGGTCAAGGGAGGGCTTTTTGAGGATGGGTGTGATTGCGGCATGTTTGAAACATGAGGGGAAGACACCGGTTGTTAGTGACAGATTGAAGAGGTGAGTTAGGGTTGGGATGAAGACTGTGGTAAGGTTAGTGATGAGGTGGGATGGGATTGGGTCAAGTTCGCAGGTGGTGAGGGCCCATGTTCTATTAGAACGCTCCGCATCAGCAGCGCCCTTTGGTCAATTGAAACTTATGAAAATTGCCTTGGTTTTTAACAAAACCATTTTATTTAAAAAAAAATATTTTTTAACCTGTTTGTCTTTTCTGAGCACATTCTCTCATTTTATGTATATTCGGGCTCTAATCAAATTGCCCTTGTTATTTTCAGGCCGAATGTCGATTCATTCTGATGATTCCACATGTTGAATATGAAAGACAGAACACTAAAGAAACTGACATCCCATATAAAGTCTGCATGACTCCTATTTGAAGGAACTATGTGAGTGCAGACTGGCAGACATTGTTTTGCAGAAGCCCAGTAGGTAATGTAACAATGAAGTTTACTAAAAAAGGGGTTAATTTATAAGGTTTTGGGTTCTGCAAGATTCATGTCATGCCGGTCTGCACATTGACATTTGAAAATGTAATAAGCAGATTGAGGAGTGTTCTGTAGAGATTATCTGTGTGTTCTCCTTTAAGATCTGATTTTCTGGCACTCGGCTCCAAAACAGACTCTATAGGGTTAACCTTTGTTTACAGTGCTCTCTCTCTCCTGTTCCTGATTAGGTGCACGTGCCTTGCGCCCCCCTCCCTCTCCACAGTCCATCGCTGTCAGTATCCATGCTGGACGCAGGTGACTTAATCCTGATGTCCAGATATGCGTGGTTGAGGAGCAAGGGACGGTGGGGGGACGGTAGGAGGGGCTGAATGCATGCGCCGCCTTCTAATCGGCATTGGACAGATTGAAGCACGTGATCTCTTAGCCCGACATAAAAGAGTGATTGGCTGAGCCTGTAGCCACGCCCCCTTGAGGAAGCCAGTGCGAAATGCGCATTGGGGCCAGGGGTCACGTGGTAAGTGGGTCCTAACAGCCTTCCTGACTGGTAATAGCATGTAACACATGATTTGACACTGCTAACACCACAAAATGAGATATTCTTGCTTGATTCAGTGAGGTGACACTAACTGGGGTCTGAGATTTCAGCACAGGGTAACTGTGCACTGGGCACATGAGCACTGATAGTCTGCAGCCTGCATTTATGATTGCACTTGAGGCATAGACTGAGATATATATATATATATAATGGCGTGCTGTTAAACTGTGACTTGTGTTTTCTCTGCCTGCTGTTTGCCACCTCCCGTGGAGAGGGGAAGATAAAGCCCTTCTGATTACTAAAAAGACTGGTGTTAAACTGTTTACTGCAATGTGATTTGATTGATGTTAATGCCACTCAGGATATATACTTGTAAACCTGCAAACCACCCCAATTGATCCGTTCATTATTTACTATGGCTCACTGTCTGCTAAATAACTGTTTTTAATTGTTTGTCAGCATATATGTAAAATAAATGGATTTATACTTTTTCACAAAAATTGCTGCATGTGTAATTATTCTGTCTTTCTAAGTAAAATGCTTAATAAGGAGTTAGCATGATTTATATCAAAGTCTGGTTCTTTTTGTGGTATATTATGAGGAGGGGTTGTGTGGACTTTAGGCAAAAGTTTTGTCTGATGGTGTCAATCTTCTGTTTGAAGAATGAGGCAAAGTCGTCGGCTGAGATGAGAGCAGAGGGAGGAGGTGCTGGGGGACGAAGGAGAGAGTTGAAAGTGTTAAATAGCTGTTTAGGGTTGTGAGATAGGGAGGATATGAGAGATGAGAAGTAGGTTTGTTTTGCTGTAGTGAGTGCGGACTTGAAATTAGTGAGGGATTGCTTGAATGCGATGAAGTGCTCGATGGAGTGAGACCTTTTCCATCTCCGCTCCGCAACCCTGGAGGCCCGGCGCAGTTCTTTAGTAAGTTTAGTGTGCCAGGGTTGCCTGTTGAATGTGCGAGATGTGGTGTGTGTGAGAGGGGCGATCGAGTCTAGAGCTGCAGCTATTGTGGTGTTATATGAAGCCGCAGCAACGTCTGCATCGTGTAAGGAATTTATGTCTGTAAGAGGGAGGAGGGATGCAGAGAGCGAGTGTAAGTCAAGGTGTTTGAGATTTCTGCGAGGGTATGCAAGTTTGTGGAGTGGGGATTGTTGCCCCGGGGAGGAGAGAGAAGAGAATGTAAGTAGGCTGTGATCAGAGAGAGTGAGAGGTGAGTTAGAGAGGTTAGATAGGGAACAGAGGTGGGTGAAGATGAGGTCCAGTGTGTGGCCATCTTTGTGGGTGGGTGTGGAAGACCATTGAGTGAGTCCGAAGGAGGAAGTGAGAGATAGGAACTTAGAGACAGACGAGTGGGAAGTGTTAATGGGGATGTTGAAGTCACCCATTATGATAGTGGGGATGTCAGTGGAGAGGAAGTGAAGCAGCCAGGTGGTGAAGTGGTCTAAGAAGGTGGTGGCTTGCCCTGGGGGTCGGTTAACGACGGCCATTTGGAGGTTGGAGGGGGAATAGATGCGCACACAGTGCACCTCAAAAGAGAGGAGTGTAACGGAGGGTGGCAGTGGGATTTGGGTGAAAGCGCAGTGTTCTGATAGGAGAAAAACTACGCCTCCGCCATGTTTTCCGTTGAGGCTGGGGGTGTGGGAAAGGTAGAATCCGCCATATGAAAGTGCAGCTGGGGAGGCTGTGTCAGAGGGGGTGAGCCAGGTTTCAGTGATGGCGAGGAAGGAAAGTTTGTTTGTAATGAAAAGATCGTGGATGAAGGAAAGTTTGTTGCAGACAGAGCGAGCGTTCCATAGAGCTCCTGTTAGAGCAACTAAGGGAGTGGGGATTGGTTGGATAGGTATGAGCTTAGAAGGGTTGCGACAGTTTGTGGAAGGTCGTGGATAGGAGGAAGAAGTAACTGTGGGGATATGGCGAGGAGGACCAGGATTTGGAGAGATATCTCCAGCAGTGAGGAGGAGCAGAGAAAGTGTTAGCAGGTGGGAGCAAGAGAGAGCATGAGGTGGCTGTCTGTGTTTGGAGATCCAGGATTGAATGTTTAGGAATAATTTGGAGGAGAAGGTGAGATGAATGGGGAGGATGGAGGGAGAGATGAAGAGTTTCTTACTAGGTGTAGGGATTTGAGGGGTTACTAGAAAGTGGAGGACTATAGAGGAAAAAGTGAGAGCTAACAGAAACATAGTTAAAAGAGAGTAAGTGGTCAATGTGTTGGTTACCTGACTCCTGCCCTGACTAACTGCCTCTGAAATAACTGCCACTTATCTCCGAAGCCACTTTGCACAAGAAGACGCGTGCACCCCTTACAGAGCTTCTAAATATATAGGGCACATTAAACTATCAGGTGAAGGGCATTGTGGGAGCTGCATATGGCTAAATTAGCAGCTGGTCGTCTCACCAGGAGATGGCTGGGTGATCAAACACAGAGCTAGGACTCTAGTCTCTGCAGTTTAGCACCTCTAAAAATCAGATAAGATCTATAGTGGGGAAGGGACAGACATATGTGGGTATTGAATGGAGTGGGACAGATAAAGCAGAGAAGTTATGCAGAGCATGTACCAGTGAGGTGAATCAGCAAAGCAGAGCATTAGATTACAGCAGACACAGCAAGCATAGTAGTTATGCAGAGCATGTACCAGTGAGGTTATTCCACTGCGACCTCCACCACTCTTCCAAGGGGCATTGATATTGTCTTTTTATTCCACTGCGACCTCCGCCACTCTTCCAAAGGGCATTGATATTATCTTTTATTCCACTGTAACCTCCACCACTGTTCTAAGGGGCATTAAAACCGTCTTGTTCAGCTACTGTGACCTCCACGTCTCTTCCACAGGGCATTGTTATTGTCTTTTTATTCCACTGCGACCTCCACCACTCTGACAAGGTGCATTAAAATCATCTTGTTAAGCTACTGTGATGTCCACGTCTCTTCCACGGGGCATTGATATTGTCTTTTTATTCCACTGTAACCTCCACCACTCTTCCAAGGGACATTGATATTGTCTTTTCATTCCACTGCGACCTCCACCACTCTTCCAAGGGGCATTAAAACCATCTTGTTAAGCTACTGTGACCTCCAAGTCTCTTCCAAGGGGCATTAAAACCGTCTGGTTAAACCGCTCTAAGCTCCAGAGCTCTTCCAAGGAGCATTGACAATGTCTTTTTATTCCATTGTAACCTTCTGCACTCTTCCAAGTGCATTGATATTGTCTTTTTATTCCTCTGCGACGTCCACGACTCTTCCAAGGGGCATTAAAACCGTCTTGTTAAGCTACTGTGACCTCCAAGTTTCTTACACAGGGCATTGATATTGTCTTTTTATTCCACTGTAACCTCCACCACTCTTCCAAGGGGCATTGATATTGTCTTTTTAATGCACTGCGACCTCCAACACTCTTCCAAGAAGCATTGAAACCATCTTGTTAAGCTACTGTGACCTCCACATCTATTCCACGGTGCATTAAAACTTTCTGGTTATCCGCTTCCCGACCGCCCACTGTAGATAAACGTCCGAGCTGCCTGGGCTCTGTGCAGCGCGGACGTTTAAAAACGGTGGGTGGTCCCGCACCGCTCAGGACCCTCAGGGTCTTGCAAGCGCTGCGGGAGCGGTGCAGAGCGATAGCTCTGACAGGGAACATCATCGGGACCTGATTGGATCAGGTCCCAGTGATGTTAACCCTTTGCTGTCTTCTATATGCCGCGATCTATAGTGATCGCGTCATATAGAAGACAACAGGAGGAGAGGAGGTCGTCCACTTACCTCTCCGACGGCCCCCTTATACCTTCCAGGACCTGACGTTGCTATGGCAGCTGGAGGTCACATGACTGCCTCTAGATCTGCCATATATGGTGTCCTGCCTGGCTCAGCCTGCAGCTGAAGCCAGGCAGGAGACTGACTGTGAAACAGTCTGGGAAGATCTCATGTAATGTAATACATGTCTATTACATTACATGAGATCAGTGATCAGAAAAATAAAAATTAATGTCCCATACAGGGACTAAGTAAAAATGTAAAAAAAAGTAAAAAAAAATGTTTTTAAACTGTTAAAAAAAAATTACAAAATAAATAAAAATAAATAAATAAAATATTAAACCGATAAATCCGTATATTCATGCAAAAATGAAAAAAGTACACATATTTGGTATCACCGCGTCCAAAACAACCCGAGCTATAAAACTGTCACACTAATTAACTCCTTCTGTGCACACCGTAATAAAAATAAATAAAAAACGGAGCAAAAAACTATGCTTTTTCCTCATATCGCCAAACAAAAAGTGGAAAAAAAATGCGATCATAAAGCAAAATGGAAATAAAAATGGTACCACTGAAAATGTCATCTTGTTCCGCATAAAACAAGCCACCATACAGCTCCATCAGTCGAAAAATAAAAAAGTTATACCTCTCAGAATAAAGCAATGCAAAAAAAATATTTTTTCTATAAAATGGTTTTATTGTGTAAAAGCGCCAAAACATTAAAAAATATACAGCAAGTGTAGTATCGCTGTAAACGTACTAACCCGAAGAATAACGCTGCCTGATCACTTTTACCACACGCAGAACGGCATAAAAAAAACCCACAAAAAACAATTCCTGAATTGTTGGTTTTTGTTAATTTTACCTCCCAAAAAACGGAATAGAAAGCGATCAAAAAATGTCACGTACCCAAAAATGGTACTAATAAAAATGTCAACTCGTCCCGCAAAAAACAAGCCATCACATGACTCTGTCGGCCAAAATCTGGAAAAATTATAGCTCTCAAAATATGGCGATGCAAAAACTAGATTTTGCAAAAAAAAGCGTCTTTTAGTGTGTGACAGCTGTCAGTCATAAAAACCCGATATAAATCTGGTATCTCTGTAATCGCACCGACCCGAAGAATAAAGTAATCTAATCAGTTATATCACACTAGGAATGGCGTAAAAAATAAATAAAACCAATTATTCACCTGCTACTGATTAGTTTATTATGTCTCCCAAAGATCGCAGTAAGGCGCAGAGCCTTACATTTATCCTGCGCTCTGCACTGAGCACTTACCCCAGAGTTTCTGTGTAAATCTCTGAAATATGTGATTCAGACGGAACCCATGACGGAACATTCCCTGTAATGAGGCAGATATAGGCACTGTGGATGCCGTCTGGCCAGGGATCCCACGGTGTCAGTTTTTTTAGGTGTGCATAAAAGTGCGGTTGGCCACAGTTTTGTGCACTTCTGAAAAAAAGGACACCGCTAAACAGAGGCCAGATGGAGTCCAGAGTAACTCTGCTGCCTCATTACAGTGAATGGATCCCGCAGGGGTTTCATCTGAATTACATCACTTGGAAATTCAGATGGAAACCCCGATGTAAGTGCTCAGCCTAGAGCGCCGGATAAATGTTACGTAAAATGTTCCCAATAAAAGCTTCAACTCAGTCCTCAAAAAAAGCTAGTCCCCACTCAGGTCCGTCATCTGTTAAAAAAATAAGGGACTTCCAAGTTACTGGTAGCAGAAAGGCTCTGGAAAAGCGAAATTGCCCTTGCCCCCCAAAAGAAATTCAGAAAATTTTGTGCTCCCAAATCCAAATGCCTATTCTACAATAATTTGTTCTCCAATTGTCAAATAGCACTCCGTCCCCCCCAGATCTCGCCGTATGGCTGAGCAGTACGATACAGCCACATATGTGGTATTGACACTTTTAGAAGAAATTGTGTGACACATTTTGGCACCATTTTTACCCATTGCCCTGTGTGAAAATGTAAAATCTGAGGGTAAAACATTTTTTTGTGGTAAAAATATAATTATGCTTTTTTCACTGCCCAATGGTTTAAATTTAAAAATTAAAAAATACTCACTACTTCCCTAGATGAATTCCTTGAGAGGTGTAGTTCACAAAATGGGGTCACTTGTGGGGGTTTCTGCTGTTTCGGCATGTCAGCGACTCTTCAAATGTGACATGGTGTCTGCAACCTATCCCAGCCAACATAGCGCTGCTTTCTCTTCCGAACCCTGCCGTACACCAAAGCAGTGGTTGTCCCCCACATATGGGGTATCGGCGTACTCAGGAGAAATTGCACAACAAATTTCATGGTGCAATTTATCCTGTTACCCTTATGATAATGCAAAATTAGGGAATGAAAAACATTTTTTGTGGGAAAAATGTGAAAATTTTATTTTTACGGCTCAATATTATAAACTTCTGTGAAGCGGCTGAGGGTGCAAGGTGCTCACCACACATCTAGATAAGTTCACTAAGGGGTCTAGTTTCCAAAATGGTGTCACTTGTGGGGGGTTTCCACTGTTTAGGCACATCAGGGGCTCCCCAAATGCAACATGGCACCCGCTAATTATCCAAACAAATTTTACATTCAAAAAGTGAAATGGCGCTCCTTCCCTTCCAAACCCTGCCATGCGCCCAAACAGTGGTTTGCCTCCACATATGGGGTATCAGCGTGTTCAGGAGAAATTGCACAACAAATTTCATGGTGCAATTTTTCCTATTACCCTTATGATAGTGCAAACTTAAGGGATGAAAAACGTTTTTGTGGGAAAAATGTGAAAATTTTATTTTTACAGCTCAATATTATAAACTTCTGTGAAGCACCTGGGGGTTCAAGGTGCTCACCACACATCTGGATAAGTTCCCTAAGGGGTCTAGTTTCCAAAATGGTGTCACTTATGGGGGGGTTTACACTGTTTAGGTACATCAGGAGCTCTCCAAACGCAACATGGTGTCTGTTAATTATTCAGACAAATTTTACATTCAAAAAGTCTAATGGTGCTCCTTCCCTTCCGAACCCTGCAGTGCGCCCAAACAGTAGTTTTCCCTCACATATGGGGTATCAGCGCGCTCAAGAGAAATTGCACAAAAAATTTTGGGTTCCAATTTTTCCTGTTACACCTGTGAAAATAAAAAAATTGGGTCTAAAGTAACATTTTGGTGAAAAAAGTTAAATGTCAATTTTTTTCTTCCACATTCCAAAAATTCCTGTGAAGCACCTGAAGGGTTAATAAAGTTCTTGAATGTGGTTTTGAGCACCTTGAGGGGTGCAGTTTTTAGAATGGTGTCATTTTTGGGTATTTTCTGTCATAAAGACCCCTCAAAGTGACTTCAAATATGATGTGGTCCCTACAAAAATGTTTTTGTAAATTTTGTTGGAAAAATGAGAAATCGCTGGTCAACTTTTAACCCTTATAGCTCCCTAACAAAAAAAATTTTGGTTCCAAAATTGTGCTGATGTAAAGTAGACATGTGGGAAATGTTATTTATTAACTATATTGTGTGACATATCTCTCTGATTTAAGGGCATGAAAATTCAAAGTTTGAAAATTGCAAAATTTTCAAAATTTTCGCCAAATTTCCGATTTTTTCACAAATAAACGCAAGGGATATCGAATAAATTTTACTACTATCATGAAGTACAATATGTCACGAAAAAAAAATCTCAGAATCAGGGGGATCCGTTGAAGCGTTCCAGAGTAATTACTTCATAAACTGACAGTGGTCAGAATTGAAAAAATTGGCCCGGTCACGAAGGCAAAAACAGGCTCTGGTGCGAAGTGGTTAAACCACTGTGTACTCCATAGCTCTTCCATGGGGCATTGATATTGTCTTTTTATTCCACTCTAACCTCCACCACTCTTCCAAGGGGCATTGATATTGTCTTTTTATTTTACTGCGACCTCCTCCACTCTTCCAAGGGGCATTAATATTGTCTTTTTATTCCACTGTGACCTCCACGCCTCTTCCAAGGGGCATTGATACTGTCTTTTTATGTAATTGGAACCTCCACCACTCTTCCAAGGGGCATTGATATTTTCTTTTTATTCCACTGGAACCTCCACCATTCTTCCAAGGGACATTGTGTAACGGGTCTGGGAGGTGGAACCTCTGTGCAGCTATACAAGGGGGCAGTCCATGTAAGGAAGCGGGTGGCTCCCAGGGAAGACGGGCAGGTAGTCACGGCAAGTGACAGGGACAGTCTCTGGGTAGAGGGGCAGGTAGTCACGGCAAGTGACAGGGACAGTCTCGGGGTAAAAGGACGGGTACTCACGGCAAGTGACAGGGACAGTCTCTGGGTAGAAGGACAGCAGGCAGGTGGCTGGTGAGCGCTCCCAGGTGAGCGGGCGAGAGTCTCTGGACGGGAAGGTGGTCACGGCAAGTGACGGCAGAGCCTCCAGGTAGGCTAGCAGACAGGTAGCAGGTGAGCGCTCCCAGGTGAGCAGGCAAGAGTCTCTGGACAGGCAGGTGGTCACGGCAAGTGACGGCAGAGCCTCCAGGTAGGCTAGCAGACAGGTAGCAGATGAGCACTCCCAGGTGAGCAGGCGAGAGTCTCTGGACAGGCAGGTGGTCACGGCAAGTGACGGCGGAGCCTCCAGGTAGGCTAGCAGGCAGGTAGCAGATAAGCGCTCCCAGGTGAGCGAGCAGGCTGGTCCATAGACAGACTGACAGGTGTAGGAAAGCAGACCGTCGGACCGCAGGCTTGCAAGCAGGTAAACGGATATCAGGCAGGTATCAAGCAGGAATCAGGCAGGTAACAGGCAGGAATCCGGCAGGTGACTGGCAGGTCACCAGCAGGAATCTGGCAGGTGACTGGCTGGTAACTGGTAACGGGACCTGAGGGCTGAAGCAGAGTGAAGGCTTTGCAACAACATTGCTCGGGCACCTCCATTTTGGAGGAGGTGCCTTAAATATGGGAGGTCCTCCAGCAATTGGCCGGGGACTCCTTAGGACGGCGCGCGCGGTCCCTTTAAGAGAGGGGGAGCGCGCGCGCGCGCGCCCTAAGCACACTGCCGGGGAAGGAGCGCGTGCCGGAAGCTGCGGGGAGAGAAGCGCTGGAGGACGCCGCGCCAGGAGCGGGGAGGTGAGAGGGACGGCGTCTCTGCCTAGTACGGGGCAGAGACGCCGATGCTACAGTACCCCCCCTTTAGGCCCCCTCTTTTTTTGGCCAGAAAGAAATTTTTCAAGGAGAAGCGGGGCGTTGATGTTCTCCCTGGGTTCCCAAGTTCTCTCCTCAGGACCAAACCCCTTCCAATCTACCAGAAAAAAGGTCTTTCCTCTTACCCTCTTGGAGGCCAGAATACTCTCTACCTCAAAGACGTCATCAGCGGAAACCGGAGCAGGAGGGGCACCTGGATTATTGGAAAAAGAGTTAAAGACAACGGGTTTGAGGAGAGATACGTGGAAGGAGTTGGGAATCCGAAGGGTGGCCGGGAGTTTTAATTTGTAGGCCACAGGGTTAATTTGCCTGAGGACTTCGAAGGGACCGATGAATCGAGGGCCCAACTTGAAGGAGGGTACTTTGAGCCGCACATGTTTGGACGAGAGCCAAACCTTGTCTCCCGGACGGAATTGAGGCGGATCCAGACGTCTCTTATCAGCATATCTCTTCATCCGCTCAGAGGACAGAAGAAGAGCGGACCTGGTACTCTCCCAAAAAGTAGAAAATTCGCTGACAAGAGACTCCGCAGCAGGGTTGTCCACAGAAACGGAGACAGGGAGCGGAATCCGGAGGTGCTGGCCATAGACAATAAAGAACGGGGACTTGGAAGAAGATTCGCTCTCGTGGTTATTATAAGAGAACTCGGCCCAAGGAAGGATGTCCACCCAATCAGAATGGTGGGCATTAACAAAGTGCCGGAGATAGCTGGTAAGGATCTGATTGATCCGCTCCACTTGACCATTGGACTGAGGGTGGTAAGCGGAGGAGAAGTCCAGGGTGACGTCCAGCAGTTTACATGTGGCTCTCCAGAAGCGTGAGGTAAACTGAACCCCTCGATCCGACACGATGTGGAGGGGTAGGCCATGGAGACGGAAGATATGGCAAATAAAGTCCTTAGCCAGCTCAGGTGCAGACGGAAGACCAGGCAGGGGAATGAAGTGGGCCATTTTAGAGAAGCGGTCCGCAACCACCCAAATGACAGTACACCCGGCAGAGACAGGAAGATCGGTAATGAAGTCCATAGCGATGTGTTGCCACGGGGCAACAGGTATGGGAAGCGGCAGGAGATGACCAGCTGGTAAGTGTCTGGGAATTTTGTTGCGGCCACAAGATGAACAGGCAGAGACGAAGTCTACCACATCCTTACGCAGGGTAGACCACCAGTAATGCCGGGAAATGAGTAGGAAGGTCTTCTTTTGGCCGGCATGGCCAGCTAGTTTAGAAGAATGACCCCAGCGAAGAACCCTCTCATGGTCTGGAGGCGCCACGAACGTCTTGCCGGGTGCAAGACGAGTCAAATCCAAGGGTGCCACATTCATCACCTTGGAGGGGTCGATAATGTGCATAGGCTCCTCCTCTTGGTCGGAGGACAGGAAGGATCGGGACAAGGCATCAGCTTTGACATTTTTGTCCGCCGGGCGGAAATGAAGGATGAAATCGAAGCGGGCAAAGAACAAAGACCACCGGGCTTGACGTGGATTAAGTCTCTGGGCATTTTGGAGATATGCCAGGTTCTTGTGATCCGTATAGATGATCACCGGGTATAGAGCCCCTTCAAGCAGGTAACGCCACTCCTCCAGCGCCAATTTAACGGCAAGCAGTTCTCGGTCTCCTATGGAGTAATTGCGCTCAGAGGAGGAGAAGATTTTAGAGAAAAAGCCGCAGGTTACCATTCTCCCGGAGGAAGACTTCTGGGTGAGCACCGCTCCGGCTCCAGAGGAGGAGGCATCGACCTCCAGGTAGAACTGTTTGTTGCAGTCCGGACGGTGCAGCACAGGGGCAGAGGAGAAGGCTTGTTTCAGGGAAAGGAAGGCCTCCTCAGCTTCAGATGACCATACCTTGGGATTTGCTCCCTTACGGGTGAGCGCAGATATGGGCGCAGTCCGTGACGAGAAGTGAGGAATGAAGAGATGATAGTAATTAGCGAAGCCCAGGAATCGCTGTATCGCCTTCAAGCCCTCCGGACGGGGCCACTTTAGGACAGCAGAGAGCTTCTCGGGATCCATTCGCAAGCCTGTCTGGGAGATAACATAGCCCAAGAAAGGAAGAGAGGTCTGCTCAAAAAGGCACTTCTCGTATTTAGCATAGAGATGGTTCTGACCGAGCCTAAGCAGGACCTGACGAACATCCCTCCGGTGTGTGGGAAGATCCGGAGAGAAGACCAAGATGTCGTCCAGGTATACCACCACGCAGGAGTAAAGAAGGTCACGGAAGATGTCGTTGACCAGTTCTTGGAAGACGGCAGGAGCATTGCAGAGACCGAAGGGCATCACACGGTACTCATAGTGTCCGTCCCGGGTATTAAATGCTGTTTTCCACTCGTCTCCCTGACGGATACGGACCAGGTTATAAGCTCCACGTAGATCCAGCTTGGAGAAGATCCTGGCGCCTTTAAGACGATCAAATAACTCAGAGATGAGCGGAAGGGGGTATTTATTTTTAACCGTGATCTGATTGAGTCCTCTATAGTCAATACAGGGGCGTAGCGAGCCGTCTTTCTTTTTGACAAAGAAGAATCCGGCTTCAGCCGGGGAGGTAGATTTTCGGATAAATCCCCTAGCCAGATTCTCTTCAATGTACTCAGACATGGCCCGGGTCTCGGCTGCAGACAACGGGTAGATACGCCCACGGGGAGGAGTGGTGCCAGGTACCAGGTCGATCGGGCAGTCATATGGCCTATGGGGTGGCAACGTCTCTGCTTCCTTCTTACCGAAGACGTCCGCATAGGGCCAGTAAGGAGCCGGGAGACCTGGTAAATTAGCTGGAGTAGGCGGAGGGCGAACTGGGCGGACCGGAACCAGGCAGGTCCTATGGCAGTCTGGACCCCATCGGAGTACTTCACCGGATCGCCAGTTCAATACGGGTTCGTGTGTCTGGAGCCAAGGTAGACCTAGCAACAGGGAGTGAGAAAGTCCGGACAACACATGGAATGAGATTTCCTCAGAGTGCAGCATTCCCACCTGCAGGGTTATGGGTTCAGTGACGAGCAGGATGGTCTCCGAGAGAAGTCTTCCATCCACGGAGGCGACTGATAATGGTTCAGCCAGGGACTTGGTGAGAATACGGTATCTCTCTACCAGAGACTGGGAGATGAGGTTTCCAGCAGCTCCAGAATCCAGGTGGGCAAGTTCAAAGTGACGGTTTTCTCCTCAAGCAATAGAGACCGGTAAAGTCAGAGACGGAGAGGGCTTACTTTTGTCTAGGACGACCTCTCCGAGCGGTCCTAGACACTGGCGTTTCCCGGCTTCTCTGGGCAGGAACGGATGAAGTGCTCCATACTGCCACAATAGAAACAGCTTCCCTCGGCTCGGCGAGATTCTTGGCAAGATTTGACCATCTTGGTCTGGTCGATCTGCATAGGTTCAGGCGAGGGCGCCCGCGGAGTGACTGATTGAGAGGCAGGTCTCAGGGAAGTAGGAGCAGAGCAAGAAAAGTCTTTCTCCCAGGTAGTCTCTTTGGCACGTTCTTGGAACCGGATGCCAATCCGGGTAGCTAGTGACACCAGGTCATCCAGAGTGGTAGGAATGTCCCGACCAGCTAACTCGTCCTTAATCCGACCGGAAAGACCCTCCCAGAAGACGGACACCAGAGCCTCATTTTCCCAGGCAAGCTCAGAAGCGAGGGTGCGGAACCGTATGGCATATTGGCCCACGGTGAGACTCCCTTGGCGGAGACGTAGCAGTGAGGAGGCAGAAGAGGTTTTCCGTCTAGGTTCATCGAAGACTTTCCGGAAAGCAGCGAGGAAAGACGGCAGGTCGGACACCAGGGGATCCCCTCTCTCCCACAGGGGATTTAGCCATGCCAGTGCCTCCCCAGTAAGATGGGACATGATGAAGGCCACCTTGGCTCGGTCGGAGATGAACTGGTATGCCAATAGCTCAAAGTGCAGGGTGCACTGGTTTATGAAACCCCGAGCTAAAGTAGGTTCGCCCGCAAAGCGTGGAGGTGCCAGAAGCCGAGGTCCATAGTCGGGTACCATGAAGGGACTGGATTGCGGTACCGCAGGAATGGGCACGGCTGGACCAGAGGTAGACATAGACAAGTCACACAATGCGCCTAGACGAGAGTTAACGGACCGTAGATAGGACAGTACCACCTCCTGCTGAGTTTTCTGACGTAAGACTTCCTGGTGCAGATCGGAGATCTGGGGGCCACCGGGTTCCATGGCCCGAGCAAACTGTAACGGGTCTGGGAGGTGGAACCTCTGTGCAACTATACAAGGGGGCAGTCCATGTAAGGAAGCGGGTGGCTCCCAGGGAAGACGGGCAGGTAGTCACGGCAAGTGACAGGGACAGTCTCTGGGTAGAGGGGCAGGTAGTCACGGCAAGTGACAGGGACAGTCTCTGGGTAAAAGGACGGGTACTCACGGCAAGTGACAGGGACAGTCTCTGGGTAGAAGGACAGCAGGCAGGTGGCTTGTGAACGCTCCCAGGTGAGCGGGCGAGAGTCTCTGGACGGGCAGGTGGTCACGGCAAGTGACGGCAGAGCCTCCAGGTAGGCTAGCAGACAGGTAGCAGGTGAGCGCTCCCAGGTGAGCAGGCAAGAGTCTCTGGACAGGCAGGTGGTCACGGCAAGTGACGGCAGAGCCTCCAGGTAGGCTAGCAGACAGGTAGCAGATGAGCGCTCCCAGGTGAGCAGGCGAGAGTCTCTGGACAGGCAGGTGGTCACGGCAAGTGACGGCGGAGCCTCCAAGTAGGCTAGCAGGCAGGTAGCAGATGTGCGCTCCCAGGTGAGCGAGCAGGCTGGTCCATAGACAGACTGACAGGTGTAGGAAAGCAGACCGTCGGACCGCAGGCTTGCAAGCAGGTAAACGGATATCAGGCAGGTATCAAGCAGGAATCAGGCAGGTAACTGGCAGGTAACAGGCAGGAATCCGGCAGGTGACTGGCAGGTAACAAGCAGGAATCTGGCAGGTGACTGGCTGGTAACTGGTAACGGGACCTGAGGGCTGAAGCAGAGTGAAGGCTTTGCAACAACATTGCTCGGGCATCTCCATTTTGGAGGAGGTGCCTTAAATATGGGAGGTCCTCCGGCAATTGGCCGGGGACTCCTTAGGACGGCGCGCGCGGTCCCTTTAAGAGAGGGGGAGCGCGCGCGCGCCCTAAGCACACTGCCGGGGAAGGAGCGCGTGCCGGAAGCAGCGGGGAGAGAAGCGCTGGAGGACGCCGCGCCAGGAGCGGGGAGGTGAGAGGGACGGCGTCTCTGCCTAGTACGGGGCAGAGACGCCGATGCTACACATTGATATTGTCTTTTTATTCCACTGTAACCTCCACCACTCTTCCAAGGGGCATTCATATTGTCTTTTTATTTCACTGTAACCTCCACCACTCTTCCAAGGGGCATTGATGTTGTCTTTTTAATCCACTGCGACCTCTACCACTCCTCCAAGGGGCTTTAAAACAGTCTTGATAAGCTTCTGTGACCTCCACGTCTCTTCCAAGGGGCATTAAAACCCCATGGTTAAACCACTCTGAACTCCACAGCTCTTCCAAGAGGCATTGATATTGTCTTTTTATTCAACTGTAGCCTCCACCACTCTTCCAAGGGGCATTGATATTGTCTTTTTTTTCCACTGCGACCTCCACCACTCTTCCAAGGGGCATTAAAACTGTCTTGTTAAGCTACTGTGACCTCCACGTCCCTTCCGCGGGGAATTGAAATTGTCTTTTTATTCCACTGCGACCTCCACCACTCTTCCAAGGGGCATTGATATTGTCTTTTTAATCCACTGCGACCTCCACCACTCTTCCAAGGGACATTGATATTGTATTTTTATTCCACTGCGACCTTCACTCTTCTTCCAAGGAACATTGATATTGTCTTTTTTTTCCACTGTAACCTCCACCACTCTTCTAAGGGGCATTGATATTTTCTTTTTATTCCACTGCGACCTCCACCACTCTTCCAAAGGGCATCGATAATGTCTTTTTAATCCACTGCGACCTCCACCACTCTTCCAAGGGGCATTAAAACCGTCTTGTTAAGCTACTGTGACCTCCACGTCTCTTCCAAGGGGCATTAAAACCGTCAATTTAAACCACTCTGAACTCCACAGCTCTTGCAAGAGGCATTGATATTGTCTTTTTATTCCACTGTAACCTCCACCACTCTTCCAAGGGGCATTGATTTTGTCTTTTTAATCCACTGCGACCTCCATCTCTCTTCCAAGAAGCATTAAAACCATCTTGTTTAGCTACACGTCTATTCCACGGTGTAACGGGTCTGGGAGGCGGAACCTCTGGGCTACTATACAAGGGGGCGGTCCTTGTAAGGGAGCGGGTGGCGACCAGGGAAGACGGGCTGGAAGTCACAGCAGGTGAACAGGACAGTCTCTGAGTAAACGGGCAGGAGGTCACGGCAAGTGACCGAGGCAGTCTCTGGATGAACGGGCTGGTGGTCACGGCAAGTGACCGGGGAAGTCTCTAGGTAAAGGGTAGGTACGACCTGTGGCGGCTGATGATAGACGTGAGCTCCCAGGTGAGCAGGCGAGAGTCTCTGGATGAACGGGTGGTCACAGCATGTGACGGCGGAGCCTCCAGGAAGACCAACAGACAAGCGGCAGATGAGTGCTCCCAGGTGAGCGGGCAGAAGTCTCTGGACAGGCGGGTGGTCACGGCACGTGACGGCAGAGGCTCCGGGTAGGCAAGCAGACAGGTAGCAGATGAGCGCTCCCAGGTGAGCGGGCAGGAGTCACTGGACAGGCAGATGGTCACAGCACGTGACGGCGGAGCCTCCAGGTAGGCAAGCAGACAGGTAGCAGATGAGCGCTCCCAGGTGAGCGGGCAGGAGTCACTGGACAGGCAGATGGTCACAGCACGTGACGGCGGAGCCTCCAGGTAGGCTAGCAGGCAGGTAACAGATGTGCGCTCCCAGGTGAGCGGGCAAGCTGGTCCATAGACAGACTGACAGGAGTTGGAAGGCAGACCGTCGGACCTCAGGCAAACAGGCAGGTAGCTGATGTGCGCTCCCAGGTGAGCGGGCAGGCTGGTCCTTAGACAGACTGACAGGATTAGTAAGGCAGACCGTCGGACCTCAGACTAGCAGACAGGTAGCAAGGAATCAGGCAGGAATCTGACAGGTAACTGGCAGGTAACTGGCAACGGGACCTGAGGGCTGAAGCACAGGTGAGACACAGGTGCAAACAACATTGCTCGGGCACCTCCATTTTGGAGGAGGTGCCTTATATATGATGAAATCCTCCGGCCATTGGCCGGGGACTCCTTAGGACGGCGCGCGCGGTCCCTTTAAGAGGAGGGGAGCACGCGCGCGCGCGCCCTAAGCACAGGGGCCGGGAAGGAGCGCGCGCTGAGAGCAGAGCGGGAGGAGGACGCCGGGAAGGAGCGCGCACTGACAGCAGAGCGGGAGAGGGACGCCGGGCATGGAGCAGAGCGGTGAGGGGAGCAGCGTCCCTGCCTAGCAGAGGGCAGGGACGCCGGCACTACAGTACCCCCCCCTTTAGGCCCCCCCTTTTTTAGGCCAGACAGAAATTTAGCTAGGATGAGAGGGGCATGGATGTTCTCCCGGGGCTCCCACGTTCTCTCCTCAGGACCAAACCCCTTCCAATCTACCAGAAAAAAGGTCTTTCATCTTACCCTTTTGGTGGCAAGAATGTTCTCTACCTCAAACTCGTCCTCAGCAGAAACCGGAGCAGGAGGCGTACCTGTAGACTTGGAAAAAGAGTTAAGTACCACAGGTTTGAGGAGAGATACATGGAAGGAGTTAGGGATCCGTAAGTTGGCCGGGAGTTTCAATTTATAGGCCACCGGGTTGATCTGACTGATGACCTCCAGAGGTCCGATGAACCGAGGCCCTAACTTGTAAGAAGGTATCTTGAGTCGAACATATTTAGATGAGAGCCAGACCTTATCTCCTGGACGAAATTGTGGAGGATCCAGGCGTTTTTTGTCAGCGTGTCTTTTCATCCGTTCGGACGACTGAAGGAGTGCGGATCGGGTACTCTCCCAAATGGAGGAAAATTTGCTAACGAGAGATTCCGCAGCCGGGTTGTCCACAGAGGTGGAGACAGGAAAAGGAATCCGAGGATGCTGACCAAAGACTACAAAAAACGGGGATTTGGAGGAGGATTCGTGATTATTATAAGAGAACTCGGCCCATGGTAGGAGATCCACCCAGTCAGAGTGGTGGGCATTAACGAAGTGCCGGAGGTAACTGGTCAGGTTCTGATTGATCCGCTCCACTTGACCATTGGACTGTGGGTGGTAAGCGGAAGAAAAGTCCAGGGTGACGTCTAGTAGTTTACAAGTGGCTCTCCAGAAGCGAGAGGTGAACTGTACCCCACGATCCGACACGATGTGGAGGGGCAGGCCATGAAGACGGAAGATGTGACGAATAAAGTCTCTAGCTAGCTCGGGTGCAGATGGGAGGCCTGGCAGGGGAACGAAATGAGCCATCTTGGAGAAGCGGTCAGCGACCACCCAAATGACCGTACAACCGGCAGAGAGTGGGAGGTCAGTTATGAAGTCCATTGCAATATGCTGCCAGGGGGCAGCAGGTACTGGGAGCGGAAGGAGGCGACCGGCTGGCAGATGTCTCGGAACCTTGTTGCGGGCACAGGACACACAGGCAGAAACAAAGTCTATTACATCCTTGTGCAGGGTAGGCCACCAGTAGTGCCGGGAAATAAGCTGGAGGGTCTTCTTCTGACCAGCGTGGCCAGCCAGTTTAGACGAGTGACCCCAGTGAAGGATCTTCTCCCGATCAGGTACTGATACGAACGTCTTTCCGGGGGGGAGACGATTTAGACTCACGGGAGCCACCTGCATCACTCTGGCGGGATCGATGATGTGTTTAGGTTCATCCTCGAGATCGGACACTAGAAAGGATCGGGACAAGGCGTCTGCTTTGACGTTTTTGTCAGCCGGGCGAAAATGAAGAACAAAATCAAAGCGAGCAAAAAACAAGGACCACCGGGCTTGGCGCGGGTTAAGTCTCTGGGCATGCTGGAGGTAAGCCAAGTTCTTGTGGTCAGTGTAAATTATTACCGGGTGGAGAGCCCCCTCAAGCAGGTAACGCCACTCCTCCAATGCCAGCTTGATGGCCAATAACTCTCGGTCTCCTATGGAATAATTGCGCTCTGAGGAGGAGAAGAGTTTAGAGAAGAAGCCACAAGTTACCATCCTCCCGGAAGATGATTTTTGAGTAAGTACCGCTCCGGCTCCAGAGGAGGAGGCGTCAACTTCCAGGAAGAACTGCTTGTTGCCATCTGGGCGATGCAGCACCGGGGCGGACGAGAAGGCCTGTTTTAGGGAAAGAAAGGCCTCCTCAGCTTCGGGTGGCCACTCTTTGGGATTAGTACCTTTACGGGTGAGCGCAGAAATTGGGGCGTTCCGGGAAGAGAAGTGTGGTATGAGGAGGCGGTAGTAGTTGGCGAAGCCCAGGAATCGCTGAATGGCCTTCAACCCCTCCGGTCGGGGCCATTTCTCGATGGCAGACAGTTTCTCAGGATCCATTTGTAGGCCGGTCTGAGAGATAATGTAGCCCAGAAACGGAAGCGAGGTCTGCTCAAAGAGGCACTTCTCATATTTAGCGTAGAGATGGTTCTGCCTGAGCCTGAGCAGGACCTGACGAACGTCCCTCCGGTGAGTCTGGAGATCCGGAGAGAAGACCAAGATGTCGTCCAGGTACACCACTACGCAGGAGTAGAGAAGGTCCCGGAAGATGTCATTGACCAACTCTTGAAAGACGGCAGGAGCGTTACAGAGGCCAAAGGGCATTACCAGATATTCATAGTGGCCGTCCCGGGTGTTGAATGCCGTCTTCCATTCATCCCCCTGACGGATACGAACCAGGTTGTACGCCCCACGGAGGTCCAGTTTGGTGAAGATTCTAGCCCCCCTCAGACGATCAAATAACTCCGGAATGAGCGGAAGGGGGTACTTATTCTTCACCGTGATCTGGTTAAGGCCTCTATAGTCTATACAGGGACGGAGAGAGCCGTCCTTCTTTTTGACGAAAAAGAAGCCTGCTCCCGCCGGGGAAGTAGATTTCCGGATGAATCCCCTGGCCAGATTCTCCTCAATATATTCGGACATCGAGCGGGTCTCAGTAGCGGATAATGGATAAATGCGCCCACGGGGAGGAGAAGTACCAGGTAACAGGTCGATAGGGCAGTCGTATGGTCTGTGAGGAGGTAGTGTCTCTGCTTCCTTTTTATTAAAGACATCAGCATAAGACCAATACGGGATCGGAAGTCCAGGTAGATTAGCTGGGGTAGGAGAAGGACGGACGGGATGAACGGGAACCAGACAGGTCTTATGGCAGCCCTGTCCCCAGCGAAGGACTTCTCCGGTCTGCCAGTCAAGAACGGGTGCATGTCTCTGGAGCCAAGGTAGACCTAGCAAGAGGGCGTGAGAGAGTCCAGGCAGAACATGGAAGGAGATACTTTCAGAATGCAGCATTCCCACCTGCAGAGTAATGGATTCGGTGATGAGTTGGATGGGGCGCGGTAAGAGCCCCCCATCCACGGCAGCAACAGACAAGGGTACAGCCAGTGGTTTGGTGGGGATGCGGTATTTCTCTACCAGGGACTGTGAAATAAGATTCCCGGCTGCTCCAGAGTCAAGTTGGGCTAGTTCGAAATAACGGTTCTCCCCGAAGACGATTGAAACTGACAACAGCAGGGATGGAGAGGATTTATTCTTGTCTAGGTGGACCTCTCTGAGCGAACCTAGACACAGGCGTTTCCCGACCTCTCTGGGCAGGCACGGATCCGGTGCTCCTTACTGCCACAGTAGAAGCAGGTCCCCTCGGCACAGCGTAAGTCCTGACGGGTCTTGACCATCTTGGTCTGGTCGACCTGCATAGGCTCAGGAGAGTGTACCTGGTAAGAGACAGAAGGAGTGACGGGTTTCTGAAAAGTAGGAGCTAGACGTGGTAATCTCCTCTCACGGGTGACCTCTCTGGCACGCTCCTGGAACCGTAGGTCAATCCGGGTGGCAAGAGTTATTAAATCATCGAGAGTGGTAGGAATGTCCCGACCGGCAAGCTCATCTTTAATACGGCCGGACAGACCCTCCCAGAAGACGGAAACCAGAGCGTCGTTATCCCAGGCCAGCTCCGAGGCAAGGGTACGGAACCGTATGGCATATTGGCCCACGGTGAGACTCTCCTGACGGAGGCGTAGCAGAGATGATGCGGATGAGGTCTTCCGTCCGGGTTCGTCGAAGACTTTCCGGAAAGCCGTGAGAAAAGCAGGCAAGTCGGACACCAGGGGGTCTCCTCTCTCCCATAGAGGATTTAGCCAGGCCAGGGCCTCCCCGGTGAGATGGGACATGATAAATGCAATCTTGGCCCGGTCGGAGCTAAACTGGTGGGACAATAGTTCAAAGTGCAGGGTGCACTGATTTATGAAGCCCCGAGCCTGGGCGGAGTTGCCTCCGAAGCGAGGAGGTGCAGAAAGCCGGGGTCCGGGGAAGGATACCATGGTATTAGTGGGCTGCGGAGCTGCCGGGTTGCGAGTCATGGCACTGGCGGAGGTTGCTGGTGGAGCAGTCAGAGTGTCCAGGCGAGTATTGACATTCCGCAGTTGACCCAGGATGGACTCCTGTTGGGACCTTTGACGGGACAGTTCATGACACAGGTCCGAGAGCGAGGGAGCTTGGGTGCCACCGGGTTCCAGGGCCCGAGCAAACTGTAATGGGTCTGGGAGGCGGAACCTCTGGGCTACTATACAAGGGGGCGGTCCTTGTAAGGGAGCGGGTGGCGACCAGGGAAGACGGGCTGGAAGTCACAGCAGGTGAACAGGACAGTCTCTGAGTGAACGGGCAGGAGGTCACGGCAAGTGACCGAGGCAGTCTCTGGATGAACGGGCTGGTGGTCACGGCAAGTGACCGGGGAAGTCTCTAGGTAAAGGGTAGGTACGACCTGTGGCGGCTGATGATAGACGTGAGCTCCCAGGTGAGCAGGCGAGAGTCTCTGGATGAACGGGTGGTCACAGCATGTGACGGCGGAGCCTCCAGGAAGACCAACAGACAAGCGGCAGATGAGTGCTCCCAGGTGAGCGGGCAGAAGTCTCTGGACAGGCGGGTGGTCACGGCACGTGACGGCAGAGGCTCCGGGTAGGCAAGCAGACAGGTAGCAGATGAGCGCTCCCAGGTGAGCGGGCAGGAGTCACTGGACAGGCAGATGGTCACAGCACGTGACGGCGGAGCCTCCAGGTAGGCAAGCAGACAGGTAGCAGATGAGCGCTCCCAGGTGAGCGGGCAGGAGTCACTGGACAGGCAGATGGTCACAGCACGTGACGGCGGAGCCTCCAGGTAGGCTAGCAGGCAGGTAACAGATGTGCGCTCCCAGGTGAGCGGGCAAGCTGGTCCATAGACAGACTGACAGGAGTTGGAAGGCAGACCGTCGGACCTCAGGCAAACAGGCAGGTAGCTGATGTGCGCTCCCAGGTGAGCGGGCAGGCTGGTCCTTAGACAGACTGACAGGATTAGTAAGGCAGACTGTCGGACCTCAGACTAGCAGACAGGTAGCAAGGAATCAGGCAGGAATCTGACAGGTAACTGGCAGGTAACTGGCAACGGGACCTGAGGGCTGAAGCACAGGTGAGACACAGGTGCAAACAACATTGCTCGGCCACCTCCATTTTGGAGGAGGTGCCTTATATATGATGAAGTCCTCCGGCCATTGGCCGGGGACTCCTTAGGACGGCGCGCGCGGTCCCTTTAAGAGGAGGGGAGCACGCGCGCGCGCGCCCTAAGCACAGGGGCCGGGAAGGAGCGCGCGCTGAGAGCAGAGCGGGAGGAGGACGCCGGGAAGGAGCGCGCGCTGACAGCAGAGCGGGAGAGGGAAGCCGGGCACGGAGCTGAGCGGTGAGGGGAGCAGCGTCCCTGCCTAGCAGAGGGCAGGGACGCCGGCACTACACACGGTGCCTTAAAACCTTCTGGTTAAACCACTGTGAACTCCACAGCTCTTCCAAGGGGCATTGATATTGTATTTTTATTCCACTGTAACCTCCACGACTTTTCCAAGGGGCATTTGACGCGCCCCCTGGGCCATATTCTTTAGGGGAATACCCGGAGCCGGATCAGATGGGGGTTGTAGTCTCCGAGTGGCTGTGACCCGGTCCGTGCCCAGGGTGTCAAGCTCAGTGTGTGGCAGTCCTTACTGATGTTACTAAAGTTCTTTGTGTCGACTACGCCACCCGTTGATTTGCGGTCAAAGGGCCGCCGCTGCAGAAGGGTCCGCTGAGGCTGATGGTGTTTGTGCAGCTCTGATAGTATAACCCCCAACGGGAGGGGTATAGCCTCAGGGGGTCAGGTGCAGAGGATGGTGGTTGTGGAGGTGCAGTGAGGATGGTAATGAGACTCAGAGTCGGGTTGTGCAGTTCACGGTTTTTACTTACTGCTGTTGTGCTGGTCACTCCGGCCTTGAGTGACCACCCGAGCCGTGCTGCGTCCACCAGGTCCTGGACTCGGCCAACCCCCAAGTAGTTCTGGAGCGTGGTCCTGAGCTCCCTTTCTGACGTGCCTCCTCTCTGGCCTTCCCCACCAGGGATCCACTTAAGTCCAGCTCCCTCGGGTCTCTTGTTGGGTAAACCTCTGTCTCTGGGTTCCCTGACCCTATACTTGGTATGCCTTCGCAGTGGATGTAGTGGGGTGGTCGTGGCAGATTCTGCCCACGACCTCCGGTCTCTGGCTAAGGATTAGTGCCCTCCACCAGCTTGGGATCCGGTACCCTTGTGCCAACTCTTCACCCTCTGGTCTAATTTTGGGTTCTTGGAGTTCCTTCTTCTCCCCCTCTGGGTCCTTCTCTCTCCTCTCTCTCTCTCGGCCTTGGGGCTGCTCTGCTCCTCTGCTCTCTTCCTCTGACTCTGCAAAAGACTGACAGACTGACCAGCCTTCTACAAAAGACTTCTCTGCAAAGACCCTGTTCTAAGATGGTTCCCACCTTATATACTCCCTCTATGTGTGAGCTCAGGTGACCAGCACCCAATGAGCTCCTAGCACTACCCAGACTGCTCCCCCTATCTGCCCCTACACTACTGGGATGTTCCACCCCCCTCCCACTCCAGCCAGGGACAGACACGGTTGTACCTGCACATTTTCCTAGTGGGAGTACCATAGGTCTGTCCCTCGGAAATGGGATGTATGTAGTGCATGCAGCTATCTGAGCTCAGTTCCACACTCCATCCTTACCCGGGAGTGGAATACCACACCTCTGGCTGAGGTGCAATACTCCTGTAGCAGCCGAATCCTCAGGGTGCTACACATTGATATTGTCTTTTTATTTTTCTGCGACCTCCACCACTTTTCCAAGGGGCATTAATATTGTATTTTTATTCCACTACGACCTCCATCACTCTTCCAAGGGGCATTGATATTGTCTTTTTATTCCACTGTAATCTCCACCACTCTTCCAAGGGGCATTGATATTGTCTTTTTATTTTACTGCGACCTCCACCACTTTTCCAAGGGGCATTAATATTGTATCTTTATTCCACTGTGACCTCAACCTCTCTTCCAAGGGGCATTTAAACCATCTTGTTAAGCTACTGTGACCTCCAAGTCTCTTCCACAAGGCATTGATATTGTCTTTTTATTCCACTGCGACCTCCATATCTCTTCCAAGTGGAATTGATATTGTCTTTTTATTCCACTGCGACCTCCACCACTCTTCTAAGGGGCATTGATATTGTCTTTTTAATCCACTGTGACCACCACCACTCTTCCAAGGGGCATTAAAACAGTTTTGATAAGCTACTGTGACCTCCACGTCTCTTCCAAGCGGCATTAAAACCGTCAATTTAAACCACTCTGTACTCCACAGCTCTTGCAAGAGGCATTGAGATTGTCTTTTTATTCCACTGTAACCTCCACCACTCTTCCAAGGGGCATTGATTTTGTCTTTTTAATCCACTGCGACCTCCATCTCTCTTCCAAGAAGCATTAAAACCATCTTGTTTAGCTACACGTCTATTCCACGGTGCCTTAAAACCTTCTGGTTAAACCACTGTGAACTCCACAGCTCTTCCAAGGGGCATTGATATTGTATTTTTATTTTTATTCCACTGTAACCTCCACGACTTTTCCAAGGGGCATTGATATTGTCTTTTTATTTTACTGCGACCTCCAGCACTTTTCCAAGGGGCATTAATATTGTATTTTTATTCCACTGCGACCTCCATCACTCTTCCAAGGGGCATTGATATTGTCTTTTTATTCCACTGTAATCTCCACCACTCTTCCAAGGGGCATTGATATTGTCTTTTTATTTTACTGCGACGTCCACCACTTTTCCAAGGGGCATTAATATTGTCTCTTTATTCCACTGTGACCTCAACCTCTCTTCCAAGGGGCATTTAAACCATCTTGTTAAGCTACTGTGACCTCCATATCTCTTCCAAGTGGAATTGATATTGTCTTTTTATTCCACTGCGACCTCCACCACTCTTCTAAGGGGCATTGATATTGTCTTTTTAATCCACTGTGACCACCACCACTCTTCCAAGGGGCATTAAAACAGTTTTGATAAGCTACTGTGACCTCCACGTCTCTTCCAAGCGGCATTAAAACCGTCTGGTTAAGCTGTTGTGACCTCCACATCTCTTCCACGGGGCATTGATATTGTCTTTTTATTTAACTGTTTCCTCCACCACTGTTCCAAGGGGCATTGATATTGTCTTTTTATTCCACTGTAACCTCCATCACTCTGCCAAGGGGCATTGATATTGTCTTTTTATTCAACTGTAACCTCCACCATTCTTCCAAGGGGCATTGATATTGTCTTTTTATTCCACTGCGACCTCCACCACTCTTCCAAGGAGCATTCATATTATCTTTTTAATCCACTGCGACCTCCACCACTCTTCCAAGGGGCATTAAAACCTTCTTGTTAAGCTACTGTCACCTCCACGTCCCATCCAAGGGGCATTAAAACCGTCAATTTAAACCACTTTGAACTTCACAGCTCTTGCAAGGGGCATTGATATTGTCTTTTTATTCCAATATAACCTCCAGCACTCTTCCAAGGGGCATTGATATTGTCTTTTTATTCCACTGCAACTTCCACCTCTCTTCCAAGGGGCATTAAAACCGTCTTGTTAAGCTACTGTGACATCCACGTCTCTTTCACGGGGCATTGATATTGTCTTTTTATTCCTCTGTAACCTCCACCACTCTTCCAAGGGGCATTGATATTGTCTTTTTAATCCACTGCGACCTCCACCACTCTTCCAAGGGGCATTAAAACCGTCAATTTAAACCACTCTGAACTCCACAGCTCTTGCAAGAGGCATTGATATTGTCTTTTTACTCCACTGTAACCTACAGCACTCTTTCAAGGGGCATTGATATTGTCTTTTTATTCCACTACGACTTCCACCACTCTCCCAAGGTGCATTAAAAACACCTTGTTTAGCTACTGTAACGTCCATGTCTTTTCCACGGGGCATTGATATTGTGTTTTTATTCCACTGTATCCTCCACCACTCTTCCAAGGGGCATTGATATTGTCTTTTTAATCCACTGCGACCTCCACCACTCTTCCAAGAGGCATTAAAACAGTCTTGTTTAGCTAATGTGACCTCCACATCTCTTCCAAGGGGCATTAAAACCGTCTGGTTAAACCACTCTGAACTCCACAGCTCTTCCAAGGGGCATTGATATTGTCTTTTTATTCTACTGTAACCTCCACCATTCTTCCAAGGGGTATTGTTATTGTCTTTTTGATGCACTGCGACCACCACCACTCTTCCAAAGGGCATTAATATTGTCTTTTTATTCTACTGCGACCTCCACCACTCTTCCAAGGGTCAGTGATATTGTCTTTTTATTCCACTGTAACCTCCACCACTCTTCCAAGGGGCATTGATATTGTCTTTTTATTCCACTGTGGCCAACACCACTCTGCTAAGGGGCATTGATATTGTATTTTTAAACCACTGCGACATCCACCACTCTTCCAAGGGGCATTAAAACAGTATTGATAAGCTACTGTGACCACCACGTCTCTTCCAAGGGGCATTAAACCGTCTGGGTAAACCACTCTGTACTCCACAGCTCTTCCAAGAGGCATTGATATTGTCATTTTATTCGATTGTATCCTTCACCACTCTTCCAAGTGCATTGATATTGTCTTTTTATTCCTCTGCGATGTCCACGACTCTTCCAAGGGGCATTAAAACCATCTTGTTAAGCTACTGTGACCTCCAAGTTTCTTACCCAGGGCGTTGATATTGTCTTTTTATTCCACTGTAACCTCCACCACTCTTCCAAGGGGCATTGATATTGTCTTTTTATTCCACTGTAACCTCCACCAATCTTCCAAGGGGCATTGATAATGTCTTTTTATTCCACTGCGACCTCCACCACTCTTCTAAGGGGCATTGATATTGTCTTTTAAATCCACAACGATCTCCATCACTCTTCCAAGAGCCATTAAAACAGTCTTGTTAAGCTACTGTGTCCTCCTCGTTTCTTCCAAAGGGCATTAAAACCGTCAATTTAAACCACTCTGAACTCCACAGCTCTTACAAGAGGCATTGATATTGTCTTTTTATTCGACTGTAACATTCACCACTCTTCCAAGCGGCAATGATATTGTCTTTTTAATCAACTGCGACCTCCACCTCTCTTCCAAGGGGCATTAAAACCGTCTTGTGAAGCTACTTTGAAATCCACGTCCCTTCCACGGGGCATTGATATTGTCTTTTTATTCCACTGCGACCTCCACCACTCTTCCAAGGGACATTGATATTGTATTTTTATTCCACTGCGACCTTCACTCTTCTTCCAAGGAACATTGATATTGTCTTTTTTTTCCACTGTAACCTCCACCACTCTTCTAAGGGGCATTGATATTTTCTTTTTTTTCCACTGCGACCTCCACCACTCTTCCAAGGGGCATCGATAATGTTTTTTTAATCCACTGCGACCTCCACCACTCTTCCAAGGGGCATTAAAACCGTCTTTTAAGCTACTGAGACCTCCACGTCTCTTCCAAGGGGCATTAAAACCGTCAATTTGAACCACTCTGAACTCCACAGCTCTTGCAAGAGGCATTGAGATTGTCTTTTTATTCCACTGCAACCTCCACCACTCTTCCAAGGGGCATTGGTTTTGTCTTTTTAATCCACTGCGACCTCCATCTCTCTTCGAAGAAGCATTAAAACCGTCTTGTTTAGCTACTGTGACCTCCACGTCTATTCCACTGTGCCTTAAAACCTTCTGGTTAAACCACTGTGAACTACACAGCTCTTCCAAGGGGTATTGATATTGTCTTTTTATTCCACTGTAACCTCCACCACTCTTCCAAGGGGCATTGATATTGTCTTTTTATTTTACTGCGACCTCCACCACTTTTCCAAGGGGCATTAATATTGTCTTTTTATTCCACGGCGACCTCCACCACTCTTCCAAGGGTCATTGATATTGTCTTTTTATTCCACTGTGACCTCCACCTCTCTTCCAAGGGGCATTAAAACCATCTTGTTAAGCTACTGTGACCTCCAAGTCTCTTCCATGAGGCATTGATATTGTCTTTTTATTCCACTGCGACCTCCACCACTCTTCTAAGGGGCATTGATATTGTCTTTTTAATCCACTGTGACCTCCACCACTCTTCCAAGGGGCATTAAAACAGTTTTGATAAGCTACTATGACCTCCACGTCTCTTCCAAGGGGCATTAAAACCATCTTGTTAATCTACTATCTTCTCCACGTCTCTTCCAAGGGGCATTAAAACCGGCAATTTAAACCACTCTGAACTCCACAGCTCTTGCAAGAGGCATTGATATTGTCTTTTTATTCCACTGTGATCTCCACCACTCTTCCAAGGGTCATTGATTTTGTCGTTTTAATCCACTGTAACCTCCACCAATCTTCCAAGGGGCATTGATATTGTCTTTTTATTCCACTGCGACCTCCACCACTCTTCTAAGGGGCATTGATATTGTCTTTTAATTCCACAACGATCTCCACCACTCTTCCAAGGGCCATTAAAACAGTCTTGTTAAGCTACTGTGACCTCCTCGTTTCTTCCAAGGGGCATTAAAACCGTCTGTTTAAACACCCTGAACTCCACAGCTCTTACAAGAGGCATTGATATTGTCTTTTTATTCGACTGTAACATCCACCACTCTTCCAAGCGGCATTGATATTGCCTTTTTATTCCACTGCGACCTCCACCACTCTTCCAAGGGGTATTGATATTGTCTTTTTAATCAACTGCGACCTCCACCTCTCTTCCAAGGGGCATTAAAACCGTCTTGTGAAGCTACTTTGACCTCCACGTCCCTTCCACGGGGCATTGATATTGTCTTTTTATTCTACTGCGACCTCCACCACTCTTCCAAGGGGCATTAATATTGTCTTTTTAATCCACTGCGACCTCCACCACTCTTCCAAGGGACATTGATATTGTCTTTTTATTCTACTGCGACCTTCACTCTTCTTCCAAGGAACATTGATATTGTCTTTTTTTTCCATTGTAACCTCCACCACTCTTCTAAGGGGCATTGATATTTTCTTTTTATTCCACTGCGACCTCCACCACTCTTCCAAGGGGCATCGATAATGTTTTTTAAATCCACTGCGACCTCCACCACTCTTCCATGGGGCACTAAAACCGTCTTGTTAAGCTACTGTGACCTACACGTCTCTTCCAAGGGGCATTAAAACCGTCAATTTAAACCACTCTGAACTCCACAGCTCTTGCAAGAGGCATTGAGATTGTCTTTTTATTCCACTGTAACCTCCACCACTCTTCCAAGGGGCATTGATTTTGTCTTTTTAATCCACTGCGACCTCCATCTCTCTTCGAAGAAGCATTAAAACAGTCTTGTTTAGCTACTGTGACCTCCACGTCTATTCCACTGTGCCTTAAAACCTTCTGGTTAAACCACTGTGAACTCCACAGCTCTTCCAAGGGGCATTGATATTGTCTTTTTATTCCACTGTAACCTCCACCACTCTTCCAAGAGGCATTGATATTGTCTTTTTATTTTACTGAGACCTCCGCCACTTTTCCAAGGGGCATTAATATTGTCTTTTTATTCCACTGCGAGATCCACCACTCTTCCAAGGGTCATTGATAATGTCTTTTTATTCCACTGCGACCTCCATATCTCTTCCAAGTGGAATTGATATCGTCTTTTTATTCCACTGCGATCTCCACCACTCTTCTAAGGGGCATTGATTTTGTCTTTTTAATCCACTGTGACCTCCACCACTCTTCCAAGGGACATTAAAACAGTTTTGATAAGCTACTGTGACCTCCACGTCTCTTCCAAGGCGCATTAAAACCGTCTGGTTAAACCACTCTGAACTCCACAGCTCTTCCAAGAGGCATTGATATTGTCTTTTTATTCGACTCTAAGCTCCACCCCTCTTCCAAGGGGCATTAAAACCGTCTTGTTAAGCTACTGTGTCCTCCACGTCTCTTCCAAGTGGCATTAAAACCGTCAATTTAAACCACTCTGAACTCCACAGCTCTTGCAAGAGGCATTGATATTGTCTTTTTATTCCACTGTAACCTCCACCACTCTTCCAAGGGGCATTGATTTTGTCTTTTTAATCCACTGCGACCGCCACCACTCTTCCAAGGTGCATTAAAACCGTCTTGTTAAGCTATTGTGACCTCCACATCTCTTCCACGGGTCATTGATATGGTCTTTTTATTTAACTGTAACCTCCACCACTCTTCCAAGGGGCATTGATATTGTCTTTTTATTCAACTGTAACCTCCACCATTCTTCCAAGGGGCATTGATATTATCTTTTTATTCTACTGCGACCTCCACCACTCTTCCAAGGGGCATTCATATTGTCTTTTTAATCCACTGCGACCTCCACCACTCTCCAAAGGGGCATTAAAACCGTCTTGTTAAGCTACTGTCACCTCCACGTCCCTTCCAAGGGGCATTAAAACCGTCAATTTCAACCACTCTGAAATTCACAGCTCTTGCAAGGGGCAATGATATTGTCTTTTTATTCCAATATAACCTCCAGCACTCTTCCAAGGGGCATTGATATTGTCTTTTTATTCAACTGCAACTTCCAGCTCTCTTCCAAGGGGCATTAAAACCGTCTTGTTAAGCTACTGTGAAATCCACGTCTCTTTCACGGGGCATTGATATTGTCTTTTTATTCTACTGTAACCTCCACCACTCTTCCAAGGGGCATTGATATTGTCTTTTTGTTCCACTGGGACCTTCACCACTCTTCCAAGTGGCATTGATATTGTCTTTTTAATCTACTGCAACCTCCACCACTCTTCCAAGCTGCATTAAAACAGCATTGTTAAGCTACTGTGACCTCCACGTCTCTTCCGAGGTGCATTAAAACCGTCAATTTAAACCACTCTGAACTCCACAGCTCTTGCAAGAGGCATTGATATTGTCGTTTTACTCCACTGTAACCAACAGCACTCTTTCAAGGGGCATTGATATTGTCTTTTTATTCCACTACGACTTCCACCACTCTCCCAAGTTGCATTAAAAACATCTTGTTTAGCTACTGTAACGTCCATGTCTATTCCACGGGGCATTGATATTGTATTTTTATTTCACTGTATCCTCCACCACTCTTCCAAGGGGTATTGATATTGTCTTTTTATTCCACTGCGCTTACCACCTCTTTTCTAAGGGGCCTTGATATTGTCTTTTTAATCTACTGCGACCTCCACCACTCTTCCAAGAGGCATTAAAACAGTCTTGTTAAGCTAATGTGACCTCCACATCTCTTCCAAGGGGCATTAAAACCGTCTGGTTAAACCACTCTGAACTCCACAGCTCTTCCAAGGGGCATTGATATTGTCTTTTTAATCCACTGTGACCTCCACGTCTCTTCCAAGGGGCATTAAAATCGTCAATTTAAACCACTCTGAACTTCACAGCTCTTCCAAGGAGCACTGGTATTGTCTTTTTATTCCACTCTAACCTCCACCACTCTTCCAAGGGGCATTGACATTGTCTATTTATTCCGCTGCGACCTCCACCACTCTTCCCACGGGCATTAAGACCATCTTTTTAAGCTAGAGTGACCTCCACAACTCTTCCATGGGTCATTGATACTGTCTTTTTATTCCACTGTAACCTCCACCACTCTTCCAAGTGGCATTGACATTGTCTTTTTATTCCACTGCGACTTCCACCTCTCTTCTAAGGGGCATTGATATTGTATTTTTATTCCACTGCGACCTCCACCACTCTTCCAAGGGGCATTAAAACCGTCTGGTTAAACCACTCTGAACACCACAGCTCTTCCGAGGGGCATTGATATTGTCTTTTTATTCCACTGTAACCTCCACCACTCTTCCAAGGGGCATTGATTTTGTCTTTTTATTCCACTGCGACCTAAACCACTCTTCCAAGGGGCATTAAAACCATACTGTTAAGCTACAGTGACCTCCACATCTCTTCCATGGGGCATTAATATTGTCTTTTTATTCCACTGTAACCTCCACCAATCTTCCAAGGGGCATTGATATTGTTTTTTTATTCCACTGCGACCTCCACCACTCTTCCAAGGGGCATTAAAACCGTCTTGTTAAGTTACTGTGACCTCCACGTCTCTTCCAAGGAGCGTTAAAACCGTCTGGTTATACCACTCTGAACTCCACAGTTCTTCCAATGGACATTATTATTGTCTTTTTATTCCACTTTTACCTCCACCACTCTTCCAAGGGGCATTGATATTGTCTTTTTATTCCACTGCGACCTCCACCACTCTTCCAAGGTTCATTGATATTGTCTTTTTAATCCACTGCGACCTCCACCACTCTTCCAAGGGGCATTAAAACCGTCTTGTTAAGCTACTGCGACCTCCACGTCTCTTCCAAGGGGCACTAAAACCGTTTGCTTAAACCACTCTGTACTCCACAGTTCTTCCAAAAGTCATTGATATTGTCTTTTTATTTCACTGTGACCTCCACCTCTCTTCCAAGGGACATTAGAACCATCTTGTTAAGCTACTGTGACCTCCAAGTCTCTTCCAAGGGGCATTAAGACCGTCTGGTTAAACGGCTCTGAGCTCCACAGCTCTTCCAAAGGGCATTGACAATGTCTTTTTATTCCATTGTAACCTTCTGCACTCTTCCAAGTGCATTGATATTGTCTTTTTATTCATCTTCGACATCCACCACTCTTGCAAGGGGCATTAAAACCGTCTTGTTAAGCTACTGTGACCTCCAAGTTTCTTACACAGGGCATTGATATTGTCTTTTTATTACACTGTAACCTCCACCACTCTTCCAAGGGGCATTGATATTGTCTTTTTAATCCACTGCGACCTCCATCACTCTTCCAAGAAGCATTGAATCTGTCTTGTTAAGCTACTGTGACCTCCACGTCTATTCCACAGTGCATTAAAACTTTCTGGTTAAATCACTGTGAACTCCACAGCTCTTCCAAGCGGCATTGATATTGTCTTTTTGTTCCACTCTAACCTCCAACACTCTTCCAAGGGGCATTGATATTTTCTTTTTATTTTCCTGCGACCTCCACCTCTCTTCCATGGGGCATTAATATTGTCTTTTTATTCCACTGTGACCTCCACGTCTCTTCCAAGGGGCATTGATACTGTCTTTTTATTTAATTGGAACCTCCACCACTCTTCCAAGGGGCATTGATATTGTCTTTTTATTCCACTGTAACCTCCAGCATTCTTCCAAGGGACATTGATATTGTCTTTTTATTCCACTGTAACCTCCACCACTCTTCCAAGGGGCATTGATATTGTCTTTTTATTCCACTGTAACCTCCACCACTCTTCCAAGGGGCATTGATATTGTCTATTTATTCCACTGTAACCTCCACCACTCTTCCAAGGGGCATTGAAATTGTCTTTTTAATCCACTGCAACCTCTACCATTACTCCAAGGTGCTTTAAAACAGTCTTGATAAGCTTCTTTGACCTCCACGTCTCTTCCAAGGGGCATTAAAACAGCATGGTTTAACCACTCTGACCTCCACAGCTCTTCCAAGAGGCATTGATGTTGTCTTTTTATTCAACTGTAATCTCCACCGCTCTTCCAAGGGGCATTGATATTGTCTTTTTTTTCCACTGCGACCTCCACCACTCTTCCAAGGGGATTTGATAGTCTTTTTAATCCACTGCGACCTCCACCACTCTTCCAAGGGGCATTAAAACTGTCTTGTTAAGCTACTGTTACCTCCACGTCCCTTCCACGGGGCATTGATATTGTCTTTTTATTCCACTGCGACCTCCACCACTCTTCCAAGGGGCATTGATATTGTCTATCTAATCCACTGCGACCTTCACCCCTCTTCCAAGGGACATTGATATTGTCTTTTTATTCCACTGCGACCTTCACCCCTCTTCCAAGGAACATTGCTATTGTCTTTTTTTTCCACTGTAACCTCCACCACTCTTCTAAGGGGCTTTGATATTTTCTTTTTATTCCACTGCGACATCCACCACTCTTCCAAGGGGCATTGATAATGTATTTTTAATCCACTGCGACCTCCACCACTCTTCCAAGGGACATTAAAACCGTCTTGTTAAGCTACTGTGACCTCCACATCTCTTCCAAGGGGCATTAAAACCGTCAATTTAAACCACTCTGAAGTCCACAGCTCTTGCAAGAGGCATTGATATTGTCTTTTTATTCCACTGTAACCTCCACCACTCCTCCAAGAGGCATAGATTTTGTCTTTTTAATCCACTGCGACCTCCATCTCTCTTCCAAGAAGCATTAAAACCGTCTTGTTTAGCTTCTGTGACCTCCACGTCTATTCCACGGTGCCTTAAAACCTTCTGGTTAAACCACTGTGAACTCCACAACTCTTCCAAGGGGCATTGATATTGTCTTTTTATTCCCTTGTAACCTCCACCACTCTTCCAAGGGGCATTGATATTGTCTTTTTATTTTACTGCGACCTCCACCACTCTTCCAAGAGGCATTAATATTGTCTTTTCATTCCACTGTAACCTCCACCACTCTTCCAAGGGGCATTGATATTGTCTTTTTATTCCACTGCGACCTCCACCTCTCTTCCAAGAGGCATTAAAACCATCTTGTTAAGCTACTGTGACCTCCAAGTCTTTTCCACAAGGCATTGATATTGTCTTTTTATTCCACTGCGACCTCCACGTCTCTTCCAAGTGGTATTGATATTGTCTTTTTATTCCACTGCGACCTCCACCACTCTTCTAAGGGGCATTGTTATTGTCTTTTTAATCCACTGCGACATCCACCACTCTTCCAAGGGTCATTAAAACAGTTTTGATAAGCTACTGTGACCTCCACGTCTCTTCCAAGGGGTATTAAAACCGTCTGGTTAAACAACTCTGAACTCCACAGCTCTTCCAAGAGGCATTGACATTGTCTTTTTATTCGACTGTAACCTCCACCGCTCTTCCAAGGGGCATTAAAACCGTCAATTTAAACCACTCTGAACTCCACAGCTCTTGCAAGAGCCATTGATATTGTCTTTTTATTCCACTGTAACCTCCACCACTCTTCCAAGGGACATTGATATTGTCTTTTTATTCCACTGTAACCTCCATCACTCTTCCAAGGGGCATTAATATTGTCTTTTTATTCCACTGCTACCTCCACCACTCTTCCAAGGGTCATTTATATTGTCTTTTTATTCCACTATAACCTCCACCACTCTTCCAAGGGGCATTGATATTGTCTTTTTATTCTACTGCGATCTCCACCTCTCTTCCAACGGCCATTAAAACCATCTTGTTAAGCTACGGTGACCTCCAAGTCTCTTCCACGAGGCAATGATATTGTCTTTTTATTCCACTGCGACCTCCACATCTCTTCCAAGGGAAATTGGTATTCTCTTTTTATTCCAATGCGACCTCCACCACTCTTCTAAGGGGCATTAAAACAGTCTTGTTAAGCTACTGTGACCTCCACGTCTCTTACACGGGGCATTAAACCGTCTGGTTTAACCACTCTGTACTCCACAGCTCTTCCAAGAGGCATTGATATTGTCTTTTTATTCGACTGTAACCTCCACCACTCTTCCAAGGGGCATTGATATTGTCTCTGTTTTCCACTGCGACCTCCACCACTCTTCCAAAGTGCATTGATATTGTCTTTTTAATCCACTTCGAACTCCACCACTCTTCCAAGGGGCATTAAAACGGTCTTGTTATGCTACTGTGACGTCGACTTCTCTTCCAAGGGGCATTAAAACCATCTGATTAAACCACTCTGAACTCCACAGCTCTTCCAAGGGGCATTTGTATTGTCAGTTTATTCCACTCAAACCTCCACCACTCTTCCAAGGGGCATTGACATTGTCTTTTCATTCCACTGCGAACTCCACCACTCTTCCAAGGGGCATTAAAACCATATTGTTAAGATACAGTGACCTCCACATCTCTTCCACGGGGCATTGATATTGTCTTTTTATTCCACTGTAACCTCCACCAATCTTCCAAGGGGCAGTGATACTGTTTTTTTATTCCACTGTGACCCCCACCACTCTTCCAAGGGGCATAAAAACCGTCTTGTTAAGTTACTGTGACCTCCACTTCTCTTCCAAGGACCGTTAAAACTGTCTGGTTATGCCACTCTGAACTCCACAGCTCTTCCAAGGGGCATTATTAATGTCTTTTTATTCCACTGTATCCTCCACCACTCTTCCAAGGGGCATTGATATTGTTTTTTTATTCCACTGCGACCTCCACCAGTCCTCCAAGAGGCATTAAAACCATCTTGTTAAGCTACTGTGACCTCCACGTCTCTTCCACGGGGCATTGAAATTGTCTTTTTATTCCACTGTAACCTCCACCACTCGTCCAAGGGGCATTGATATTGTCTTTTTATTCCAATGCGACCTCCACCACTCTTCCAAGGGGCATTGATAATGTCTTTTTATTCCACTGCGACCTCCACCACTCTTTCAAGGCTCACTGATATTGTCTTTTTAATCCACTGCTACCTCCACCCCTCTACCAAGGGCCATTAAAACCGTCTTGTTAAGCTATTGTGACCTCCACATCTCTTCTAGGGGGTATTGATATTGTCTTTTTATTTAACTGTAACCTCCACCACTGTTCCAAGGGGCATTGATATTGTCTTTTTATTCCACTGTAACCTCCATCACTCTTCCAAGGGTCATTGATATTGTCTTTTTATTCCACTGTAACCTCCACAACTCTTTCAATGGGCATTTATATTGTCTTTTTATTCCACTGCAACCTCCACCACTCTTCCAAGGGGCATTAAAACCGTCTTGTTAAGCTTCTGTCACCTCCATGTCCCTTCCAGAGGGCACTAAAACAGTCAATTTAAAACACTCTGAACTCCACAGCTCTTTCAAGGGGCATTGATATTGTCTTTTTATTCCAATGTAACCTCCAGCACTCTTCCAATGGGGCATTGATATTGTCTTTTATTCCACAGCAACTTCCACCTCTCTTCCAAGTGGCATTAAAACCGTCTTGTTAAGCTACTGTGACCTACACGTCTCTTTCGCGGGGCATTGATATTGTCTTTTTATTCCACTTTTAGCTCCACCACTCTTCCAAGGGGTATTTATATTGTCTTTTTATTCCACTGGGACCTTCACCACTCTTCCAAGTGGCATTGATATTGTCTTTTTAATCCACTGCGACCTCCACCACTCTTCCAAGGGGCATTAAAACCGTATTGTTAGCTACTGTGACCTCCACGTCTCTTCCAAGGTGCATTAAAACCGTCAATTTAAACCACTCTGAACTCCACAGCTATTGCAAGAGGCATTGATATTGTCTTTTTACTCCACTGTGACCTACAGCACTCTTTCAAGGGGCATTGATATTGTCTTTTTATTCCACTACGACTTCCACCACTCTCCCAAGGTGCATTAAAAACATCTTGTTTAGCTACTGTAACGTCCATGTCTATTCCACGGGACATAGATATTGTCTTTTTATTCCACTGTATCCTCCACCACTCTTTCAAGGGGTATTTATATTGTCTTTTTATTCCACTGCGACTTCCACCTCTCTTCTAAGGGGCATTGATATTGTCTTTTTAATCCACTGCAACTTCCACCACTCTTCCAATAGGCATTAAAACAGTCTTGTTAAGCTACTGTGACCTCCACATCTCTTCCAAGTGGCATTAAAACCGTCTGGTTAAACGACTCTGAACTCCACAGCTCTTCCAAGGGGCATTGATATTGTCTTTTTATTCCACTGTAACCTCCACCATTCTTCCAAGGGGTATTGATATTGTCTTTTTAATGCTCTGCTACCTCCACCACTCTTTCAAGGGGCATTAAAACCATCTGGTTAAACCACTCTGAACTCCATAGCTCTTTCAAGAGGCATTGATATTGTCTTTTTATTTCACTGCAACCTCCACCACTCTTTCAAGGGGCATTGATATTGTCTTTTTTTTCCACTGCGACCTGCACCACTCTTCCAAGGGGCATTAAAACCATCTTCATAATCTACTGTGACCTCCACGTCTCTTACAAGGGGCAATAAAACTATCTGGTTAAACCTCTCGGAACTCCACAGCTCTTCCAAGTGGCATTGGTATTGTCTTTTTATTCCAATCTAACCTCCAACACTCTTCCAAGGTGCATTGACATTGTCATTTTAATCCACTGCGACCTCCATCATTCTTCCAAGGGTCATTGATATTGTTTTTTCATTCCACTGCCACCTCCACCACTCTTCCAAGGGGCATTGATATTGTCTTATTAATCCACTGCGACCTCCACTTCTTTTCCAAGGGGCATTAAAAACATCTTTTTAAGCTACTGTGACATCCACGTCACTTCCAATGGGCATTAAAACCATCTGGTTAAACCACTCTGAACTCCACAGCTCTTCCAAGGGGCATTGGTATTGTCTTTTTATTCCACTCTAACCTCCACCACTCTTCCAAGGGGCATTGACATTGTCTTTTTATTCCACTGCGACCTCCACCATTCTTCCAAGGGTCATGTAAACTGTCTTGTTAAGCTACAGTGACCTCCACATCTCTTCCATGTGGCATTGATATTGTCTTTAAATTCCACTTTAACCTCCACCACTCTACCAAGGGGCATTAATATTGTCTTTTTAATCCACTGCGACCTCCACCACTCTTCCAAAGGGCATTAAAACCATCTTGTTAAGCTACTGTGACCTCCACATCTCTTCCATGGGCCATTTATTTTGTCTTTTTATTCCACTGCGACCTCCACCACTCTTCCTCGGGGCATTGATATTGTCTTTTTAATCCACTGCAACCTCCAACACTCTTCCATGTGGCATTAAAACCGTCTTGTTAAGCTACTGTGAACTCCATGTCTCTTCCAAGGGGCATTAAAACAGTATGGTTAAACCAATCTGAACTCCACAGATCTTCCAAGGGGCATTGATATTGTCTTTTTATTTCACTACGACTTCCAACACTCTCCCAAGGTGCATTAAAAACATCTTGTTTAGCTACTGTAACGTCCATGTCTATTCCACGGGACATAGATATTGTCTTTTTATTCCACTGTATCCTCCACCACTCTTCCAAGGGGCATTGATATTGTCTTTTTATTCCACTGCGACCTCCACCACTCTTCCAAGGGGCACTAAAACCGTCTTGTTAAGCAACTGTGAGCTCCATGTCTCTTCCACAGGGCATTGATATTGTCTTTTTATTTCACAGGAACCTCCAACACTCTTCCAAGGTGCATTGAAATTGTATTTTTATTCCACTGAGACTTCAGCCACTCCTTCAAGGAGCATTGACATTGTCTTTTTAATCCACTTCGACTTCCACCACTCATCCAAGGGGCATTAAAACAGTCTTGTTAATCTGCTGTGACCTCCACGTCTCTTCCAAGGGGCATTAAAACCATCAATATAAACCACTCTCAACTCCACAGCTCTTGCAAGGGGCTTTGATATTGTTTTTTATTCCACTGAAACCTCCAGCACTCTTCCAAGGGTCATTGATATTTTCTTTTTATTCCACTGCGACTTTCACCTCTCTTCCAAGGGACATTAAAATCATCTTGTTAAGCTACTGTGACATCCACGTCTCTTTCACGGGGCATTGATATTGTCTTTTTATTCTACTGTAAACTCCACCACTCTTCCAAGGGGCATTGATATTGTCTTTTTATTCCACTACCACCTCCACCACTCTTCCAAGGGGATTGATATTGTCTTTTTAATCCACTGCGACCTCCACCACTTTTCCAAGGGACATTAAAAACGTCTTTTTAAGCTTCTGTGACCTCCACCTCACTTCCAATGGGCATTAAAACCGTCTGGTTTAACTACCCTGAACTCCACTGCTCTTTCAAGGGGCATTGATATTGTCTTTTAAATCCATTGTTACATCCACCACTTTTCCAAGGGGCTTTGATATTGTTTTTTTATTCCACTGCGACCTCCACTACTCTTCCAAGGGGCATTGATATTGTTTTCTTATTCCCCTGCTACCTCCACTACTCTTCCAAGGGGCAATGATATTGTCTTTTTATTCCACTGCGACCTCCACCACTCTTCTAAGGGGCATTTATATTGTCTTTTTAATAAACTGCGACCTCCACCACTCTTCCAAGGGCCATTGAAACAGTGTTGTTAAGCGACTTTGACCTCCACATCAATTCCACGGGGCATTAAAACCGTCAATTTAAACCACTCTGAGCTCCACAGATCTTGTAAGGGGCATGGATATTGTCTTTTTAGTCCAATGTAACCTCCAGCACTCTTTCAAGGGGCATTGATATTGTCTTTTTATTCCACTGCAACTTCCACCTCTCTTCCAAGGGGCATTAAAACAGTCTTGTTAAGCTACTTTGACCTCCACGTCTCTTTCACGGGGCATTGATATTGTCTTTTTATTCCACTGGGACCTTCACCACTCTTCCAAGGGGCATTAAAACCGTATTGCTAAGCTCCTGTGACCTCCACGTCTCTTCCAAGGTGCATTAAAACTTTAATTTAAACCACTCTGAGCTCCATAGATCTTGCAAGGGGCATGGATATTGTCTTGTTTAGCTACTGTGACCTCCACGTCTCTTCCAAGGGGCATTAAAACCGTATGGTTAAACCAATCTGAACTCCACAGATCTTCCAAGGGGCATTGATATTGTCTTTTTATTTCACTGCGACCTCCACCACTCTTCTAAGGGGCATTTATTTTGTCTTTTTAATCAACTGCGACCTCCACCACTCTTCCAAGGGACATTAAAACTGTCTTGTTAAGCTGCTGTAACCTCCATGTCTATTCCACGGGGCATTGATATTGTCTTTTTATTCCAATGTAACCTCCACCACTCTTCTAAGGGTCAGTGATATTGTCTTTTTAATCCACGGCGACCTCCACCACTCTTCCAAGACCCATTAAAAACATCTTATTAAGCTACTATGACCTCCACGTCTCTTCCAAGGGACATTAAAATAGTCTGGTTAAACCAATCTGAATTCCACAGCTCATCAAAGGGGCATTGATATTGTCTTTGTATTCCACTGTAACCTCCACCACTTTTCCTATGGGAATTGATATTGTCTTTTATTATTATTATTATTATTATTTATTATTATAGCGCTATTTATTCCATGGCGCTTTACATGTGATAGGAATATGCATAACAAAAGCATTTACATAATCTTAACAAAACAAGTCAGCGACTGGTACAGGAGGAGCGAGGACCCTGCCCGCGAGGGCTCACATTCTAGAAGGGATGGGTGAGGATACATTAGGTGAGGGTAGAGTTGGTCGTGCAGCGGTGGTTACTGCAGGTTGTAGGCTTGTCGGAAGAGGTGGGTCTTCAGGTTTCTTTTGAAGGTTTCCACGGTCGGCGAGAGTCTGATGTGTTGGGGTAGAGAGATCCAGAGTAGGGGGGATGCACGGGAGAAATCTTGTATACGATTGTGGGAGGAGGAGATAAGAGGGGAGTAGAGAAGGAGATCTTGTGAGGATCGGAGGTTGCGTGCAGGTAAGTACCGGGAGACTAGGTCACAGATGTATGGGGGAGACAGGTTGTGGATGGCTTTGTATGCCATGGTTAGAGTTTTGAACTGGATTCTCTCGGCAATGGGGAGCCAGTGAAGAGATTGACAGAGAGGAGAGGCCGGGGAACAGTGGGGGGACAGGTGAATTAGTCGAGCAGCAGAGTTTAGGATAGATTGGAGAGGTGCAAGAGTGTTGTAAGGGAGGCCAAGGAGCAGGAGGTTGCAGTAGTCGAGGCGGGATATGATGAGGGCATGCACTAGTGTTTTTGCAGAGTCTTTGCTGAGGAATGCACTGATCCTGGAGATGTTTTTGAGTTGGAGTTGGCAGGAAGTGGAAAGGGCTTGGATATGTGGCTTGAAGGAGAGATCAGAATCCAGGGTTACTCCAAGGCAGCGAGCTTGTGGGACTGGGGAGAGTGAACTGCCATTGACGTTGATGGCTATGTCAGATGGGGGATGTGAATGAGAGGGTGGAAAGATGATGAACTCTGTTTTATCCATGTTGAGTTTTAGAAATCTGTCAGAGAAGTAGGATGACATGGTGGACAGACATTGTGGGATTTTGGTTAGTAGGGAGGAGATATCGGGTCCAGAGAGGTAGATCTGTGTGTCGTCAGCATAGAGGTGATACTGAAAACCGTGAGACTCTATAAGCTGTCCCAGGCCAAAGGTGTAGATGGAGAAGAACAGAGGTCCAAGAACTGAACCTTGGGACACCGACAGATAGGGGGTGAGATGAGGAGGTGGTGCGTGAGTGGGAGGCGCTGAATGTCCTGTCTGTTAAGTATGAGGAGATCCAAGATAGAGCCAAGTCCGTGATGCCAAGAAATGAGAGAATCTGGAGTAAGAGGGAATGGTCCACTGTGTCAAAGCCAGATGACAGGTCCAAAAGGAGGAGGATGGAGTAGTGTCGCTTGGATTTGGCATTTAGTAGGTCATTGGTGACTTTGGTCAGGCCAGTTTCAGTCGAGTGATGCGGTCGGAAGCCAGATTGCTGGTGGTCGAAGAGGGAGCAGGAGGAGAGGTGGGAGGACAGTTCAAGGTGGACATGTTGTTCTAGTAGTTTTGAGGCAAAGGCGAGAAGTGATATGGGGCGGTAGCTAGTCAGAGAGGAAGGGTCAAGGGAGGGCTTTTTGAGGATGGGTGTGATTGCGGCATGTTTGAAACATGAGGGGAAGACACCGGCTGTTAGTGACAGATTGAAGAGGTGGATTAGGGTTGGGATGAAGACTGTGGTAAGGTTAGTGATGAGGTGGGATGGGATTGGGTCAAGTTCGCAGGTGGTGAGGTGTGATTTGGAGAGTAAAGAGGAGACTTGACCTTCTGTAATGGTGGAGAAGTGGGGTTTGGAGGAGGAGGGTTGAATAGATATGAGGAGGGGTTGTGTGGACTTTAGGCAAAAGATTTGTCTGATGGTGTCAATCTTCTGTTTGAAGAATGAGGCAAAGTCATCGGCTGAGATGAAAGAAGAGGGAGGAGGTGCTGGGGGACGAAGGAGAGAGTTGAAAGTGTTAAATAGCTGTTTAGGGTTGTGAGATAGGGAGGATATGAGAGATGAGAAGTAGGTTTGTTTTGCTGTAGTGAGTGCGGACTTGAAATTAGTGAGGGATTGCTTGAATGCAATGAAGTGCTCGATGGAGTGAGACCTTTTCCATCTCCGCTCCGCAACCCTGGAGGCCCGGCGCAGTTCTTTAGTAAGTTTAGTGTGCCAGTTGCCTGTTGAATGTGCGAGATGTGGTGTGTGTGAGAGGGGCGATTGAGTCTAGAGCTGCAGCTATTGTGGTGTTATATGAAGCAGCAGCAACGTCTGCATCGTGTAAGGAATTTATTACTGTAAGAGGGAGGAGGGATTCAGAGAGCGAGTGTAAGTCAAGGTGTTTGAGATTTCTGCGAGGGTATGCAAGTTTGTGGAGTGCGGATTGTTGCCCCGGGGAGGAGAGAGAAGAGAATTTAAGTATGCTGTGATCAGAGAGAGGGAGAGGTGAGTTAGAGAGGATAGATAGGGAACAAATGCGGGTGAAGATGAGGTCCAGTGTGTGGCCATCTTTGTGGGTGAGTGTGGAAGACCATTGAGTGAGTCCGAAGGAGGAAGTGAGAGATAGGAACTTAGAGACAGACGAGTGGGATGATAGTGGGGATGTCAGTGGAGAGGAAGTGAAGCAGCCAGGTGGTGAAGTGGTCTAAGAAGGTGGTGGCTTGCCCTGTGGGTCGGTAAACGACGGCCAGTTGGAGGTTGGAGGGGGAATAGATGAGCACACAGTGCACCTCAAAAGAGGGGAGTGTAACAGAGGGTGGCAGTGGGATTTGGGTGAAAGCGCAGTGTTCTGATAGGAGAAAACCTACGCCTCTGCCATGTTTGCCGTTGGGGCGGGGGGGGTGGGAAAGGTGGAATCCGCCATATGAAAGTGCAGCTGGAGAGGCTGTGTCAGAGGGGGTGAGCCAGGTTTCAGTGATGGCGAGGAAGGAAAGTTTGTAATGAAAAGATGTGGATGAAGGAAAGTTTGTTGCAGACAGAGCGAGCGTTCCATAGAGCTCCTGTTAGAGCAACTAAGGGAGTTGGGATTGGTTGGAAGGGTATGAGGTTAGAAGGGTTGCGATCATTTGTGGAAGTCGTGGATAGGAGGAAGAAGTAACTGTGGGGATATGGCGAGGAGGACCAGGATTTGGAGAGATATCTCCAGCAGTGAGGAAGAGCAGAGAAAGTGTTAGCAGGTGGGAGCAAGAGAGAGCATGAGGTAGCTGTCTGCGTTTGGAGTTCCAGGATTGAATGTTTAGGAATAATTTGGAGGAGGAGGTGAGATGAATGGGGAGGATGGAGGGAGAGATGAAGATTTTCTTACTAAATGTAGGGATATGAGGGGTTACTAGAAAGTGGAGGACTATAGAGGAAAAAGTGAGAGCTAACAGAAACATAGTTAAAAGAGAGTAAGTGGTCAAAGTGTTGGTCACCTGACTCCTGCCCTGACTAACTGCCTCTGAAATAACTGCCACTTATCTCCGAAGCCACTTTGCACAAGAAGACGCGTGCACCCCTTACAGAGCTTCTAAGTATATAGGGCACATTAAACTATCAGTTGAAGGGCATTGTGGGAGCTGCATATGGCTAAATTAGCAGCTGGTCATCCACCAGGAGATGGCTGGGTGATCAAACACAGAGCTAGGACTCTAATCTGTGCAGTTTAGCACCTCTAAAAATCAGATAAGATCTATAGTGGGGAAGGGACAGAAATATGTGGGTATTGAATGGAGTGGGACAGATAAAGCAGAGAAGTTATGCAGAGCATGTACCAGTGAGGTGAATCAGCAAAGCAGAGCATTAGATCACAGCAGACACAGCAAGCAGAGAAGTTAGGAAGAGCATGTTCAAGTGAGGTGAATCAGCAAAGCAGAGCATTAGATTACAGCAGACACAGCAAGCAGAGAAGTTATGCAGAGCATGTACCAGTAAGCTTATTCCACTGCGACCTCCACCACTCTTCCAACGGGCATTGATATTGTCTTTTTATTCCACTGTAACCTCCACCACTCTTCCAAGGGGCATTGTTATTGTCTTTTTAATCCACTGCGACCTCCACCACTCTTCCAACGGGCATTAATATTGTCTTTTTATTCCACTGTAACCTCCACCACTCTTCCAAGGGGCATTGATATTGTCTTTTTAATCCCCTGCAACCTCCACCACTCTTCCAAGGGGCATTAAAACCATCTTGTTAAGCTACTGTGACCTCCACGTCCCTTCCACGGGGCATTGATATTGTCTTTTTATTCCACTGTAACCTCCACCACTCTTCCAAGGGGCATTGATATTGTCTTTTTAATCCACTGCGACCTCCATCACCAAGAAGCTTTAAAACCGTCTTGTTTAGCTACTGTGACCTCCACTTCTATTCCACGGTGCCTTAAAACCTTCTGGTTAAACCACTGTGAACTCCACAGCTCTTCCAAGGAGCATTGATATTGTCTTTTTATTCCACTCTAACCTCCACCACTCTTCCAAGGGGCATTGATATTGTCTTTTTATTTTACTGCGACCTCCACCACTCTTCCAAGGGGCATTAATATTGTCTTTTTATTCCACTGTGACCTCCCCGTCCCTTCCAAGGGGCATTGATATTGTCTTTTTATTTAATTGGAACCTCCACCACTCTTCCAAGGGGCATTGATATTGCCTTTTTAATCCACTGCGACCTCTACCACTATTAGGACAAATAGACAAAGTAGCAAAACATAATGAAGTGATTGTAATGGGGGATTTCAACTACCCGGATATTGACCGGGAAACAGAAACCTGTAGATCTCAGAAAGGAAAAAGGTTCTTGACAAATATTAAGGATAATTATCTCTCCCAACTAGTGCAGGAACCAACGAGAGGGAAGGCCGTGTTGGACTTAATATTGACTAATAGGCCTGATAGAATAACTGAGGTACAGATAGGGGGGCACCTAGGTAATAGCGACCATAATATTATTGTCACGGGTGTGTCGCCACGAAGATCGTCACGAGTACACAGCCTGACTTCTCGCAGCTGACTTGTTGGTGCTTTGTGTTTTTCGGCAGTGAGGGAGTTAATTCTCTCTCTCTCTGTGCTAGATGAGGTCCAGCCTCGCCCAGCTGCAATCAATACTTCTGTAGTGAGACTCCTTCAAATGCCTGCTGGTCTGTTTGGGAAGTGTCGGTGAAAGCATTTCATTCAGACTTACAGAGCGGATCGTGGTGTTTGGAGTTTCTGAGATAAGTGTATTTGGAAGTGTTTTTTCCCTTTCCTCGCTTTATCATTTATCTCCTTTCCCGTTGGTGCTCCCTCTGTTGTAGTTGTGTAGTTGTTGTATGCAAGGTGGTTTTGGTTTTTCCCTTGTACTGTCTCGTTCGTCTAAGTACTGTGTGTGGGCATATTATTTCTTGTTCCCTTTTGTTGTGATCGGGGTCCTTCTCAGGACTAGATTATTTAGGTGCAGGGATCCTCAGGAGGTAGGGGTTACGCTGGCGGCCTGGACCTCTGTACCTTTAACAGTACCTCCAGGTTGAGGGATTAGTCAGGGCCCCAGCTTAGGGTCAGCTTAGGCCCCCTACCTCCAGTATACAGAGACAGCGTGACATTTTCACCGACCCACTTAGTTTTTCTCCAGCTACCATGGATCCAGTAGCCGGTCTAGCTCGGCAGTTGCAGAGTTTGTCCATGGAGCTGGCGGACGTTCGTTCCAAGGTTTTGCATCCTCAGGAGCAAGCCGGACCAGAACCTAAAGTAGCTCTCCCTGACAGGTTCACTGGGGGGCGGGACAAGTTTTTTGTTTTCCGGGAGGCATGCAAATTGTACTTTCGGCTGCGGCCTCGGTCATCGGGGAGTGAAGAACAAAGGGTGGGAATTGTCATCTCGCTCCTACAAGGGGACCCACAATCTTGGGCGTTCTCTCTTCCCCCGGGCTCCCCGGCTCTCCAGTCAGTGGATAGGTTTTTCGCTGCTCTGGGACTCGTATATGATGACCCAGATCGGATCTCCCTTGCTGAGTCTGAGTTACGTAGGATCCAGCAGGGAGATCGTCCGGCGGAGGAATTCTGTTCGGAGTTCCGTAGGTGGGCCACGGACACCCAGTGGAATGACCCGGCTCTTAGGAGCCAGTTTTGTCATGGTTTATCCGACAAATTACAGGATGTGTTGGCACAGTATGACTCTCCCGCGTCACTGGAAGCCGCTATGGCCCTTGCTATTCGCGTTGACAGACGGCTTCGGGAGAGGTGCGGGATAACTCTACCCCCTGTGATGACTCCACCTCCTACAAGGTCCCCTCATATGGTGGTTCCCCTGGTCAGTTCAGAGGAGCCTATGCAATTAGGAGGGACATCATTTCGGGGGAGGGGACCGGTGGTGCGCCATAAGACAGGAAGGTGTTTCTTCTGCGGGAGAAAGGGACATTTTATTGGGGGGTGTCCATCCCGTTCTTTGCAGAGTGAAGAGTCGTCGGAAAACTGTTGATCCCAGGTTGTGTGGTGGACGGCAATCTGGGAGTAGGTATTTCGTCCCTAGGTTCGTCTCAGTTTCTCGTACCGGCGGAGGTGGTGGTGGGTACGAGAACTGAGAGGATATCTGTTCTTCTGGATAGTGGGGCCGGGGCTAATCTGGTTGATGCTCGGTTCGCCCGGGTTCAAGGTATGCAATTGAGTGAGTTGGCTAAACCCATCCCCATATTCTCGATCGATGCCAGGCCTCTCGGTCAGGGAAGTTTTTTGCAAGCTGTGCATGACGTAAAACTTCAAGTGGGGGCAATACATAAAGAACTGTTGTCTTGCTACGTGTTGGAGGGTCTTCCCACTCCTATAGTGTTGTGCCTTCCTTGGTTAGCTAAGCATAACCCGGTTATTAATTGGCAAACCAGAGAGATAAGCCAATGGAGTAAATTCTGTAATAAAAACTGCATGAACACGGTCATCGGTGCGGTTACTCCTTGGGTCTTACCTCCATTTCTGGCGGACTTTGAGGATGTATTCTCGGAGAAAGGGTGTCAGGAACTACCTCCTCATCGCGAGTATGACTGTTCTGTAAAACTGCTCCCTGAGGCCAAGTTACCTAAAGCTAGGTTGTATAACCTTTCTGGTCCTGAGAGGCAGGCCATGAAGGATTATATTTCAGAAAGTCTGGCTAAGGGGCATATTAGACCTTCATCTTCACCGGTGGCTGCGGGGTTCTTCTTTGTTAAGAAGAAAGATGGAGGCCTACGCCCTTGCCTGGATTTCCGTGAACTTAATCGGATTACGGTCCGAGATCCGTATCCGCTCCCACTTATTCCCGATCTCTTTAATCAGATCGTGGGCGCCAAATGGTTCTCTAAGTTGGATCTCAGGGGGGCGTACAATCTGATTAGGATGAAGGAGGGGGATGAGTGGAAGACGGCATTTAACACTCCGGAGGGGCATTATGAGAACCTTGTCATGCCATTCGGTCTGACTAATGCCCCGGCGGTGTTTCAACACTTTGTTAATGACATTTTTCGCCGCCTGGTGGGACAGTTTGTTGTCATATATCTGGATGATATCTTAATTTACTCGCCGGATCTGGTGTCTCATCAGGAGCACGTTAGGCAGGTGTTACAGATCTTGCGGGATAATAAACTGTATGCCAAGTGGGAAAAGTGTGTGTTCGCCGTACAGGAACTTCAGTTTTTAGGCTTCCTGGTTTCAGCGTCCGGTTTTCGTATGGACCCTGGGAAAGTGCGGGCAGTTCTTGAGTGGGATCGGCCAGAGAATCTTAAGGCACTACAACGTTTCCTGGGGTTTGCTAATTATTACCGGAAGTTCATTCGTAATTTCTCGTCCATGGTTAAGCCTCTCACAGACATGACTAAAAAGGGGACGGATTTTTCTAGGTGGTCTGACAAGGCTTGTCAAGCATTCTCCTCCTTGAAAAAATGTTTTGCCTCGGCACCCATACTCATTCAACCTGATGCGTCTCAGCCATTCATTGTAGAGGTAGACGCTTCCGAGGTAGGGGTGGGAGCAGTATTGTCACAGGGTTCGTCCCCTGGTAAGTGGCATCCGTGCGCCTTTTTCTCTAAAAAATTGTCGTCCGCTGAGAGGAATTACGATCTCGGCAATAGGGAACTCTTGGCCATTAAGTTAGCTTTTGAGGAGTGGCGCCATTTTTTGGAGGGGGCAGTTCATCCGGTCACCGTCATCACCGATCACAAGAACCTGCTATATCTGGAGTCCGCGAAACGTCTGAATCCCAGACAAGCTAGGTGGTCATTGTTTTTTACCAGGTTTAATTTTGTCGTTACATATCGTCCTGGGTCAAAAAATGTAAAGGCGGATGCCTTATCTCGTAGTTTCCCTGGGGCCGGGAATACGGACGACCCGATTCCTATCCTTCAGGAGGGGGTGGTGGTTTCGGCAGTATGCTCTGAGCTGGAGGAGGAGGTATTGGAGGCTCAGGGGGACGCCCCTGTTGGACCTCCGGGGAGACTGTTTGTTCCAGATCAGTTGCGACAAAAGGTGATCGAGGCACACCATAACTCAGTTTTAGCAGGACACCCGGGGAGTAAAGAAACTGTGGATCTCCTCTCGCGTCGGTTTTGGTGGCCTAACTTACATAAGGAGGTGGTAACTTTTGTCGCGTCCTGTGTGGTTTGTGCGCGCTCTAAGACCTCACATACCCGTCCGTCTGGGGCCCTCTTACCTTTGAAGATCCCGGAGCGTCCTTGGACTCATCTGTCTATGGACTTTATTACGGACCTCCCTCCGTCTTCGGGTAAAACGGTCGTACTCGTTGTAGTGGACAGGTTCAGCAAGATGGCACATTTTATCGCTCTTCCGGCTCTCCCTAATGCTAAAACTCTTGCGCAGGTGTTCATTGGGGAGATTGTGAGGCTTCACGGGGTACCCTCCGAGGTGGTGTCTGATCGGGGGTCTCAGTTTGTGTCCAAGTTCTGGAAGGCGTTTTGTGCACGGCGGGGGATGCATTTGTCATTCTTATCGGCTTTTCATCCTCAGACCAATGGTCAGACGGAACGTATGAACCAGAGCTTGGAGACATATCTCCGGTGTTTTGTGTCAGAGAACCAGGAGGACTGGGCTTCTTTCTTACCTCTGGCAGAGTTTGCTCTTAATAATAGGCGGAGCGAGTCCACTGGTAAGTCCCCGTTTTTTGGGGCATATGGTTTTCACCCCCAGTTTTGTACTTTCAGTAGGGGGGGCTCTTCGGGGGTTCCTGAGGAGGAACGATTTTCCTCATCACTCGCTTCAGTATGGAGAGGGGTGCTGAAGAATCTGAATACTATGGGGAACCGATACAAACGTATGGCTGATAGGAGGAGAGTGTCTGGTCCGGACCTAAGTGTGAACGATCGGGTATGGTTGTCTACCAGGAATATTAAACTTAAGGTTCCCTCCTGGAAACTGGGTCCCAGGTTCATCGGGCCGTACAGAATCAGTTCTATTATTAATCCGGTGGCATTCCGTCTTGACCTCCCCCCTACGTTTAAAATTCACAACGTGTTTCACAGATCATTGCTTAAGAAAGAGGTATGTGGCGCCGGTGGTACCGTCACCTTTACCTCCCCCTCCAGTGGTGGTCAATGGTAACTTGGAGTTCCAGGTATCGAGGGTCATCGATTCACGCTTTAATCGCCGGTCCCTTCAGTACCTGGTTCATTGGAAGGGGTATGGTCCTGAGGAGAGGATGTGGGTTCCTGCGTCGGATATTAACGCAGACCGATTAGTTCGGGCCTTCCACACGACTCACCCGGATAAACCTGGCCCTGAGGGTCCGGAGGCCCCTCGTAGAAGGGGGGGGACTGTCACGGGTGTGTCACCACGAAGATCGTCACGAGTACTCAGCCTGACTTCTCGCAGCTGACTTGTTGGTGCTTTGTGTTTTTCGGCAGTGAGGGAGTTAATTCTCTCTCTCTCTCTGTGCTAGACGAGGTCCAGCCTCGCCCAGCTGCAATCAATACTTCTGTAGTGAGACTCCTTCAAATGCCTGCTGGTCTGTTTGGGAAGTGTCGGTGAAAGCATTTCATTCAGACTTACAGAGCGGATCGTGGTGTTTGGAGTTTCTGAGATAAGTGTATTTGGAAGTGTTTTTTCCCTTTCCTCGCTTTATCATTTATCTCCTTTCCCGTTGGTGTTCCCTCTGTTGTAGTTGTGTAGTTGTTGTATACAAGGTGGTTTTGGTTTTTCCCTTGTACTGTCTCGTTCGTCTAAGTACTGTGTGTGGGCATATTATTTCTTGTTCCCTTTTGTTGTGATCGGGGTCCTTCTCAGGACTAGATTACTTAGGTGCAGGGATCCTCAGGAGGTAGGGGTTACGCTGGAGGCCTGGACCTCTGTACCTTTAACAGTACCTCCAGGTTGAGGGATTAGTCAGGGCCCCAGCTTAGGGTCAGCTTAGGCCCCCTACCTCCAGTATACAGAGACAGCGTGACAACGTCTCTTCCAATGGGCATTGATATTGTTTTTAAATTCCTCTGTAACCTCCACCACTTTACCAAGGGGCATTGATATTGTATTTTTATTCCACTGCGACCGCCACCACTCTTCCAAAGTTCATTGATATTGTCTTTTTAATCCACTGCGACCTCCACCACTCTTCCAAAGGGCATTAAAACCATCTTGTTAAGCTACTGTGACCTCCTCGTCTCTTCCAAGCGGCATTAAAACCGTCTGGTTAAACACTCTGAACTCCACAGCTCTTACAAGATGCATTGATATTGTCTTTTTATTCGACTGTAACATCCACCACTCTTCCAAGCGGCATTGATATTGTCTTTTTATTCCACTGCGACCTCCACCTCTCTTCCAAGGGGCATTAAAACCGTCTTGTGAAGCTACTGTGACCTCCACATCTCTTCCACGGGGCATTGATATTGTCTTTTTATTCCACTGCGACCTCCACCACTCTTCCAAGGGGCATTGATATTGTCTTTTTAATCCACTGCGACCTCCACCAGACTCCAAGGGGCATTGATATTGTCTTTTTAATCCACTGCGATCTCCACCACTTTTCCAAGGGGCATTAAAACCGTCTTGTTATGCTACTGTGACGTCGACTTCTCTTCCAAGGGGCATTAAAACCATATGGTTAAACCACTCTGAACTCCACAGCTCTAACAAGGGTTATTTGTATTGTCTTTTTATTCCACTCTAACCTTCACCACTCTTCCAAGGGGCATTGACATTGTCTTTTTATTCCACTGCGACCTCCACCACTCTTCCAAGGGGCATTAAAACCATATTGTTAAGCTAGAGTGACCTTCACATCTCTTCCACGGGGCATTGATATTGTCTTTTTATTTTACTGTAACCTCTACCAATCTTCCAAGGGGCATTGATATTTTTTTTATTCCAATGCGACCTCCACCACTCTTCCAAGGGGCCTTAAAACCATCTTGTTAAGTTACTGAGACCTCCACGTCTCTTCCAAGGGGCTTTGATATTGTCTTTAAATTCCTCTGTAACCTCCACCACTCTACCAAGGGGCATTGATATTGTATTATTATTCCACTGCGACCTCCACCACTCTTCCAAAGGGCAGTGATATTGTCTCTTTAATCCACTGCGACCTCCACCACTCTTCCAAAGGGCATTAAAACCATCTTGTTAAGCTACTGTGACTTCCACGTCTCCTCCACGGGGCATTGATATTGTCTTTTTATTCCACTGCGACCTCCACCACTCTTCCTTGGGGCATTGATATTGTCTTTTTAATCCACTGCAACCTCCACCATTCTACCATGTGGCATTAAAACCGTCTTGTTAAGCTACTGTGACCTCCACGTCTTTTCCAAGGGGCATTAAAACTGTCAATTTAAACCACTCTGAACTCCACAGCTCTTGCAAGAGGCATTGATATTGTCTTTTTATTCCACTGTATCCTCCACAACTCTTCCAAGGGGAATTGATATTGTCTTTTTATACCACTGTGACCTCCACCACACTTCTAAGGGGCATTGATATTGTATTTTTAATCCACTGCGAACTCCACCACTCTTCCAAGGGACATTAAAAACGTCTTTTTAAGCTACTGTGACCTCCACGTCACTTCCAATGGGCATTAAAACCGTCTGGTTTAACTACTCTGAACTCCACTGCTCTTCCAAGGGGCATTGATATTGTCTTTTTAATGCACTGCGACCTCTACCACTCTTCAAAGGGACATTAAAACCATCTGGTTAAACAACTCTGAGCTCCATATCTCTTCCAAGGGGCATTAAAACTGTCTTGTTAACCTACTGTGACCTCCACGTGTCTTCCACGGGGTATTGATATTGTCTTTTTAATCTACTGTGACCTCCATCACTTTTCCAATGGGCATTAAAACCGACTTGTTAATCTACTGTGACCTCCACGTCTCTTCCAAGGGGCAATAAAACCATCTGGTTAAACCACTCTGAACTCCACAGCTCTTCCAAGGGGCATTGGTATTGTCTTTTTATTCCACTCTAACCTCCACCACTCTTCCAAGGGGCATTGACATTGTCTTTTTATTCTACTGCGACCTCCATCATTCTTCCAAGGGGAATTGATATTGTCTTTTCATACCACTGAGACCTCCACCACTCTTCTAAGGGGCATTGATATTGTCTTTTTAATCCACTGCGACCTTCACCACTCTTCCAAGGGGCATTAAAACAGTCTTGATAAGCTACTGTGACCTCCACGTCTCTTCCAAGGGGCATTAAGCCATCTGGTTAAACCACTCTGAACTTCACAGCTCTTCCAAGAGGCATTGATATTGTCTTTTTATTCGACTGTAACCTCCTCCACTCTTCCAAGGGGCATTAAAACCGTCTTGTTAAGCTACTGTGACCTCCACGTCTCTTCCAAGGGGCATTAAAACCGTCAATTTAAACCACTCTGAACTCCACAGCTCTTGCAAGAGGCATTGATATTGTCTTTTTATTCCACTGTAACCTTCACCACTCTTCCAAGGGGCATTGATTTTGTCTTTTTAATCCACTGTGACCTCCATCACTCTTCCAAGAAGCAATAAAACCGTCTTGTTTAGCTACTGTGACCTACACATCTATTCCACGGTGCCTTAAAACCATCTGGTTAAACCACTGTGAACTCCACAGCTCTTCAAAGGGGCATTAATATTGTCTTTTTATTCCACTGTGACCTCCACCACTCTTCCAAGGGTCATTGATATTGTCTTTTTATTCCACTGTAACCTCCACCACTCTTCCAAGGGGCATTGATATTGTCTTTTGATTCCACTGTGACCTCCCCCTCTCTTCCAAGGGACATTAAAACCATCTTGTTAAGCTACTGTGACCTCCAAGTCTCTTCCACGAGACATTGATATTGTCTTTTTATTCCACTGTGACCTCCACCACTCTTCTAAGGGGCATTAATATTGTCTTTTTATTCCTCTGCGACCTCCACCTCTCTTCCAAAGGGAATTAAAACCATCTTGTTAAGCTACTGCGACCTCCACATCTCTTCCAAGGGGAATTGATATTATCTTTTTATTCCACTGTGACCTCCACCACTCTTCTAAGGGGCATTGACATTGTCTTTTTAATCCAATATGACCTCCACCACTCTTCCAAGGGGCATTAAAACACTCTTGATAAGCTACTGTGACGTCCACGTCACTTCCAATGGGCATTAAAACAGTCTGGTTTAACTACTCTGAAATTCACTGCTCCTCCAAGCGGCATTGATATTGTCTTTTTAATGCACTGCGACCTCCACCTCTCTTCCAAGGGACATTAAAACCATCTGGTTAAGCAACTCTGAACTCCATAGCTCTTTCAAGAGGCATTGATAGTCTTTCTATTTCACTGTAATCTCCTCCACTCTTTCAAGAGGCTTTGATATTGTCTTTTTATTCCACTGCGACCTCCACCACTCTTTCAAGGGGCATTAAAACTGTCTTGTTAAGCTACTGTGACCTCCACGTGTCTTTCACGGGGCATTGATATTGTCTTTTTAATCCACTGTGACCTCCACCACTTCTCCAATGGGCATTAAAACCGTCTTGTTAATCTACTGTGACCTCCACTTCTCTTTCAAGGGGCAATAAAACCATCTGGTTAAACCACTCTGAACTCCACAGCTGTTCCAAGGAGCATTGGTATTGTCTTTTTATTCCACTCTAACCTCCACCGCTCTTCCAAGGGGCATTGAAACTGTCTTGTTAAGCTACAGTGACCTCCACATCTGTTCCACGGGGCACTGATATTGTCTTTTTATTCCACTGCGACCTCTACCATTCTTACAAGGGGCATTAAAATAGTCTTGTTAAGCTACTTTGACCTCCACGTCTCTTCCAAGGGGCATTAAAACCGTCTGGTTAAACCACTATGAACTCCACAGCTCTTCCGAGGGGTCATTGATGTTGTGTTTTTATTTCACTGTAACCTCCACCACTCTTCCAAGGGGCATTGATTTTGTCTTTTTATTCCACTGCGACCTGCACCACTCTCCAAGGGGCATTGATATTGTCTTTTTAATTCACTGCGACCTCCACCACTCTTCCAAGGGGCATTAAAACGGTCTTGTTAAGCTACTGTGACGTCGAAGTCACTTCCAATGGGCATTAAATCCGTCTGGTTAAACCACTCTGAACTCCACCACTCTTCCAAGGGGCATTTGTTTTGTCTTTTTATTCCACTCTAACCTCCACGACTCTTCCAAGGGGCATTGACATTGACTTTTTAATCCACTGTAACCTCCACAACTCTTCCAAAGGGCATTGATATTGTCTTTTTATTCCACTGCAACCTTCACCAGTCCTCCAAGGGGCATTTAAAACATATTGTTAAGCTACTGTGACTTACACGTCTCTTCCACGGGGCATTGGTATTGTCTGTTAATTCCACTGTAACATCCACCACTCATCCAAGGGGCATTAAAAACTTGTTGTTAAGCTACTTTGACCTCCACGTCAATTCCACGGGGCATTAAAACCGTCAATTTAAACCACTCTGAACTTCACAGCTCTAGCAAGGGGCATTGATATTGACTTTTTATAGCAATGTAACCTCCAGCACTCTTCCTTGTGGCATTGATATTGTCTTTTTATTACACTGCAACTTCCAACTCTCTTCCAAGGGGCATTAAAACCGTCTTGATAAGCTACTGTGACCTCCACATCTCTTTCACGGGGCATTGATATTGTCTTTTTATTCCACTGTAACCTCCACCACTCTTCCAAGTGGCATTGATATTGTCTTTTTATTCCACTGGGACCTTCACCACTCTTCCAAGTGGCATTGATATTGTCTTTTTAATCCACTGCGACCTTCACCACTCTTCCAAGGTGCATTAAAACCGTATTGTTAAGCAACTGTGACCTCCACGTTTCTTCCAAGGTGCATTAAAAACGTCAATTTAAACCACTCTGAACTCCACAGTTCTTGCAAGAGGCATTGATATTGTATTTTTATTCCACTGTAACCTACAGCACTCTTTCAAGGGACATTGATATTGTCTTTTTATTCCACTACGACTTCCACCACTCTCCCAATGTGCATTAAAAACATCTTGTTTAGCTACTGTAACGTCCATGTCTGTTCCGGGGGGCATTGACATTGTCTTTTTATTCCACTGCGACTTCCACCTCTCTTCTAAGGGGCATTGACATTGTGTTTTTAATCCACTGCGACCTCCACCACTCTTCCAAGAGGCATTAAAACAGTCTTTTTAAGCTACTGTGACCTCCACATCTCTTCCAAGGGGCATTAAAACCGTCTGGTTAAACCACTCTGAACTCCATAGCTCTTTCAAGAGGCATTGATATTGTCTTTTTATTTCACTGTAACCTCCACCACTCTTTCAAGGGGCATTGATATTGTCTTTTATTCCACTGCGACCTCCACCACTCTCCAAGGCGCATTGATATTGTCTTTTTAATCCACTGCGACCTCCACCACTCTTCGAAGCGGCATTAATCCGGTCTTGTTAAGCTACTGTGACGTCGAAGTCTCTTCCAAGGGGCATTAAAACCATCTGGTTAAACCACTCTGAACTCCACAGCTCTTCCAAGGGGGCATTGGTATTGTCTTTTTATTCCTCTCTAACCTCCACCGCTCTTCCAAGGGTCATTGACATTGTCCTTTTAGTCCACTGCGAACTCCACCCCTCTCCAAGGGGCATTAAAACCGCCTTGTTAAGCTACTGTAACCTCCACGTTTCTACGTAGGGGCATTGATATTACCTTTTTATTCAACTGTAACCTCCACCAATCTTCCAAGGGGCATTGATATTGTTTTTTTACTCCACTGCGACCTCCACCACTCTTCCAAGGGGCATTAATATTGTCTGTTTAATTCACTGCGACCTACACCACTCTACCAGCGGGCAATAAAACCGTTGTGATAAGTTACTGTAACCACAACATCTCTTCCAAGGGGCGTTAAAACTGTCTGGTTATTCCACTCTGAAATCCACAGCTCTTCTAAGGGGCATTATTATTGTCTTTTTATTCCACTGTAACCTCCACCACTCTTCCAAAGGGCATTGATATTGTCTTTTTATTCCACTGCGACCATCACCAGTCCTCCAAGGGGCATTAAAACCACCTTGTTAAGCTACTGTGACCTCCACGTCTCTTCCACGGGGCATTGGTATTGTCTTTTAATTCCACTGTAATATCCACCACTCGTCCAAGGGCCATTAAAACCGTGTTGTTAAGCTACTTTGACCTCCATGTCAATTCCACGGGGCATTAAAACCGTCAATTTAAACCACTCTGAACTCCACAGCTCTTACAAGGGGCATTGATATCGTCTTTTTATTCCAATGTAACATTCAGCACTCTTCCAAGGGGAATTGATATTGTCTTTTTATTCCAGTGCAACTTCCACCTCTCTCCCAAGGGGCATTAAACCGTCTTGTTAAGCTACTGTGACCTCCAATTCTCTTTCACGGGGCATTGATATTGTCTTTTTATTCCACTGTAACGTCCACCACTCTTCCAAGGGACATAAATATTGTCTTTTTATTCCACTGTGCCCTCCACGTCTCTTCCAAGGGCATTGATATTGTCTTTTTATTTAATTGGAACCTTCTCCACTCTTCCAAGAGGCATTGATATTGTCTTTTTATTCCACTGGGACCTTCACCACTCTTCCAAGTGGCATTTATATTGTCTTTTTAATCCACTGCGACCTCCACCACTCTACCAAGGGGCATTAAAACCGTATTGTTAAGCTACTGTGACCTCCAGGTCTCTTCCAAGGTGCATTAAAACCGTCAATTTAAACCACTCTGAGCTGCACAGCTCTTGCAAGAGGCATTGATATTGTCTTTTTATTCCACTGTAAGCTACAGCACTTTTTCAAGGGGTATTGGTATTGTCTTTTTATTCCACTATGACTTCCACCACTCTCCCAAGGTGCATTAAAAACATCTTGTTTAGCTACTGTAACGTCCATGTCTGTTCCACTGGGCATTGATATAGTCCTTTTATTCCACTGTATCCTCCACCACTCTTCCAAGGGGTATTGATATTGTCTTTTTATTCCACTGCAACTTCCACCTCTCTTCTAAGGGGCATTGATATTGTATTTTTAATCCACTGCAACCTCCACCACTCTTCCAAGAGGCATTAAAACAGTCTTGTTAAGCTACTGTGACCTCCACATCTCTTCCAAGGGGCATTAAAACCGTCTGGTTAAACCACTCTGAACTCCATAGCTCTTTCAAGAGGCATTGATAATGTCTTTTTATTTCACTGTAACCTCAACCACTTTTTTAAGGGCATTGATATTGTCTTTTTATTCCCCTCTAACCTCCACCACTCTTCCAAGGGGCATTGATATTGTCTTTTCATTTTACTGCGTTCTCCACCACTCTTCCAAGGGGCATTAATATTGTCTTTTTATTCCACTGTGACCTCCACGTCTCTTACAAGGGGCATTGATAATGTCTTTTTATTTAATTATAACCTTCACCACTCTTCCAAGGGGCATGGATATTGTCTTTTTATTCCACTGTAACCTCCACCATTCTACCAAGGGAAATTGATATTGTCTTTTTATTCCACTGTAACCGATACCACTCTTCCAAGGGGCATTGATATTGTCTTTTTAATCCACAGCGACCTCTACCACTCCTCCAAGGGGCTTTTAAACAGTCTTGATAAACTTCTGTGACCTCCACATCTCTTCCAAGGGGCATTAAAACCGCATGGTTAAATCACTCTGAACTCCACAGCTCTTTCAAGAGGCATTGATATTGTCTTTTTATTTCACTGTAACCTCAACCACTTTTTCAAGGGGCATTGATATTGTCATTTTATTCCACTGCGATCTCCACCACTCTTCCAAGGGACATTAAAACTGTCTTGTTAAGCTACTGTGACCTCCACGTGTCTTCCACGGGGCATTGATATTGTCTTTTTAATCCACTGTGACCTCCACCACTTTTCCAAGGGGCATTAAAACCATCTTTTTAATCTACTGTGACCTCCACGTCTCTTCCAAGGGGCAATAAAACCATCTGGTTAAACCACTCTGAACTGCACAGCTCTTCCAAGGGGCATTGGTATTGTCTTTTTATTCCACTCTAACCTCCACCACTCTTCCAAGGGGCATTGACATTGTCTTTTTATTCCACTGCGACCTCCATCATTCTTCCAAGGGGCATTGATATTGTCTTTTTATTCTACTGCCACCTCCACCACTCTTCCAAGGGGCATTGATATTGTCTTTTTATTCCACTGCGACCTCCACCACTTTTTCAAGGGGCATTAAAATTGTCTTTTTAAGCTACTGTGTCCTCCATGTCACTTCCATTGGCCATTAAAACCATCTGGTTAAACCACTCTGAACTTCACAGCTCTTCCAACGGGCATTGGTATTGTCTTTTTATTCCGCTCTAACCTCCACCACTCTTCCAAGGGGCATTGACATTGTCTTTTTATTCCACTGCGACCTCCACCATTCTTCCAAGGGGCATTAAAACTGTCTTGTTAAGCTACAGTGACCTTCACATCTCTTCCACGGGGCTTTGATATTGTCCTTAAATTCCACTGTAACCTCCACCACTCTACCAAGGGGCATTGATATTGTATTTTTATTCCACTGCGACCTCCACCACTCTTCCAAAGGGCATTGATATTGTCTTTTTAATCCACTGCGACCTCCATCACTCTTCTAAGGGGCATTAAATAGGTCTTGTTAAGCTACTGTGACCTCCAAGTTTCTTACACAGGGCATTGATATTGTCTTTTTATTCCACTGTAACCTTCACCACTCTTCCAAGGGGCATTGATATTGTCTTTTTAATCCACTGCAGCCTCCATCACTCTTCCAAGAGGCATTGAAACCGTCTTGTTAAGCTACTGTGACCTCCACGTCTATTAAAATGGAGCATTAAAACTTTCTGGTTAAACCACTGTGAATTCCACAGCTCTTCCAAGGGGCATTGATATTGTTTTTTTATTCCGCTCTAACCTCCACCACTCTTCCAAGGAGCATTGATATTGTCTTTTTATTTTACTGCGTCCTCCACCATTGTTCCAAGGGGCATTAATATTGTCTTTTTATTCAACTGTGACCTCCATGTCTCTTCCAAGGGGCATTGATATTGTCTTTTTATTTAATTGGAACCTTCTCCACTCTTCCAAGGGGCATTGATATTGTCTTTTTATTCCACTGTAACCTCCACCACTCTTCCAAGGGACATTGATATTGTCTTTTTATTCCACTGTAACCACCACCACTCTTCCAAGGGGCATTGATATTGTCTTTTTATTCCACTGTAAGCTATACCACTCTTCCAAGGGGCATTGATGTTGTCTTTTTAATCCACAGCGACCTCTACCACTCCACGAAGTGGCTTTAAAACAGTCTTGATAAGCTTCTGTGACCTTCACGTCTCTTCCAAGGGGCATTAAAACCGCATTGTTAAACCTCTCTGAACTCAACAGCTCTTACAAGAGGCATTGCTATTTTATTTTTATTCAAATGTAACCTCCACCACTTTTCCAAGGGGCATTGATATTGTCTTTTTATTCCACTGCGACCTCCACCATTCTTACAAGGGGCATTAAAACAGTCTTGTTAAGCTACTGTGACCTCCACGTCTCTTCCAAGGGGCATTAAAACCGTCTGGTTAAACTACTCTGAACTCCACAGCTCTTCCGAGGGGTCATTGACGTTGTGTTTTTATTCCACTGCGACCTCCACCACTCTCCAAGGGGCACTGATATTGTCTTTTTAATCCACTGCGACCTCCACCACTCTTCCAAGGGGCATTAAAACGGTCTTGTTAAGCTACTGTGACGTCGAAGTCACTTCCAATGGGCATTAAATCCGTCTGGTTAAACCACTCTGAACTCCACCACTCTTCCAAGGGGCATTTGTTTTGTCTTTTTATTCCACTCTAACCTCCACCACTCTTCCAAGGGGCATTGACATTGACTTTTTAATCCACTGTAACCTCCACAACTCTTCCAAAGGGCATTGATATTGTCTTTTTATTCCACTGCGACCTTCATCAGTCCTCCAAGGGGCATTTAAACCATATTGTTAAGCTACTGTGACTTCCACGTCTCTTCCACGGGGCATTGGTATTGTCTGTTAATTCCACTGTAACATCCACCACTCGTCCAAGGGGCATTAAAACCGTGTTGTTAAGCTACTTTGACCTCCACGTCAATTCCACGGGGCATTAAAACCGTCAATTTAAACCACTCTGAACTTCACAGCTCTTGCAAGGGGCATTGATATTGTCTTTTTATAGCAATGTAACCTCCAGCACTCTTCCAAGTGGCATTGAAATTGTCTTTTATTCCACTGCAACTTCCAACTCTCTTCCAAGGGGCATTAAAACCGTCTTGATAAGCTACTGTGACCTCCACATCTCTTTCACGGGGCATTGATATTGTCTTTTTATTCCACTGTAACCTCCACCACTCTTCCAAGTGGCATTGATATTGTCTTTTTATTCCACTAGGACCTTCACCACTCTTCCAAGTGTCATTGATATTGTCTTTTTAATCCACTGCGACCTTCACCACTCTTCCAAGGTGCATTAAAACCGTATTGTTAAGCTACTGTGACCTCCACGTCTCTTCCAAGGTGCACTAAAAAGTTCAATTTAAACCACTCTGAACTCCACAGTTCTTGCAAGAGGCATTGATATTGTATTTTTATTCCACTGTAACCTACAGCACTCTTTCAAGGGACATTGATATTGTCTTTTTATTCCACTACGACTTCCACCACTCTCCCAATGTGCATTAAAAACATCTTGTTTAGCTACTGTAACGTCCATGTCTGTTCCGGGGGGCATTGACATTGTCTTTTTATTCCACTGCGACTTCCACCTCTCTTCTAAGGGGCATTGACATTGTGTTTTTAATCCACTGCGACCTCTACCACTCTTCCAAGAGGCATTAAAACAGTCTTGTTAAGCTACTGTGACATCCACATCTCTTCCAAGGGGCATTAAAACCGTCTGGTTAAACCACTCTGAACTCCATAGCTCTTTCAAGAGGCATTGATATTGTCTTTTTATTTCACTGTAACCTCCACCACTCTTTCAAGGGGCATTGATATTGTCTTTTATTCCACTGCGACCTCCACCACTCTCCAAGGCGCATTGATATTGTCTTTTTAATTCACTGCGACCTCCACCACTCTTCGAAGCGGCATTAAACCGGTCTTGTTAAGCTACTGTGACGTCGAAGTCTCTTCCAAGGGGCATTAAAACCATCTGGTTAAACCACTCTGAACTCCACAGCTCTTCCAAGGGGGCATTGGTATTGTCTTTTTATTCCTCTCTAACCTCCACCTCTCTTCCAAGGGTCATTGACATTGTCTTTTTAGTCCACTGCGATCTCCACCCCTCTCCAAGGGGCATTAAAACCGCCTTGTTAAGCTACTGTAACCTCCACGTTTCTACGAAGGGGCATTGATATTATCTTTTTATTCAACTGTAACCTCCACCAATCTTCCAAGGGGCATTGATATTGTTTTTTTACTCCACTGCGACCTCCACCACTCTTCCAAGGGGCATTAATATTGTCGGTTTAATTCACTGCGACCTACACCACTCTACCAGGGGGCAATAAAACCGTCGTGATAAGTTACTGTAACCACAACGTCTCTTCCAAGGGGCGTTAAAACTGTCTGGTTATTCCACTCTGAAATCCACAGCTCTTCTACGGGGAATTATTATTGTCTTTTTATTCCACTGTAACCTCCACCACTCTTCCAAAGGGCATTGAAATTGTCTTTTTATTCCACTGCGACCTTCACCAGTCCTCCAAGGGGCATTAAAACCACCTTGTTAAGCTACTGTGACCTCCACGTCTCTTCCACTGGGCATTGGTATTGTCTTTTAATTCCACTGTAATATCCACCACTCGTCCAAGGGCCATTAAAACCTTGTTGTTAAGCTACTTTGACCTCCATGTCAATTCCACGGGGCATTAAAACCGTCAATTTAAGCCACTCTGAACTCCACAGCTTTTACAAGGGGCATTGATATTGTCTTTTTATTCCAATGTAACCTTCAGCACTCTTCCAAGGGGCATTGATATTGTCTTTTTATTCCACTGTAACTTCCACCTCTCTCCCAAGGGGCATTAAACCATCTTGTTAAGCTACTGTGACCTCCACGTCTCTTTCACGGGGCATTGATATTGTCTTTTGTGTCTTTTTATTCCACTGTAACGTCCACCACTCTTCCAAGGGACATTAATATTGTCTTTTTATTCCACTGTGACCTCCACGTCTCTTCCAAGGGGCATTGATATTGTCTTTTTATTTAATTGGAACCTTCTCCACTCTTCCAAGGGGCATTGATATTGTCTTTTTATTCCACTGGGACCTTCACCACTCTTCCAAGTGGCATTTATATTGTCTTTTTAATCCACTGCGACCTCCACCACTCTACCAAGGGGCATTAAAACCGTATTGTTAAGCTACTGTGACCTCCAGGTCTCTTCCAAGGTGCATTAAAACCGTCAATTTAAACCACTCTGAACTCCACAGCTCTTGCAATAGGCATTGATATTGTCTTTTTATTCCACTGTAAGCTACAGCACTCTTTCAAGGGGTATTGGTATTGTCTTTTTCTTCCACTATGACTTCCACCACTCTCCCAAGGTGCATTAAAAACATCTTGTTTAGCTACTGTAACGTCCATGTCTGTTCCACTGGGCATTGATATAGTCCTTTTATTCCACTGTATCCTCCACCACTCTTCCAAGGGGTATTGATATTGTCTTTTAATTCCACTGAAACTTCCACCTCTCTTCTAAGGGGCATTGATATTGTCTTTTTAATCCACTGCGACCTCCACCACTATTCCAAAAGGCATTAAAACAGTCTTGTTAAGCTACTGTGACCTCCACATCACTTCCAAGGGGCATTAAAACCATCTGGTTAAACCACTCTGAACTCCATAGCTCTTTCAAGAGGCATTGATATTGTCTTTTTATTTCACTGTAACCTCAACCACTTTTTTAAGGGGCATTGATATTGTCTTTTTATTCCCCTCTAATCTCCACCACTCTTCCAAGGGGCATTGATATTGTCTTTTCATTTTACTGCGTTCTCCACCACTCTTCCAAGGGGCATTAATATTGTCTTTTTATTCCACTGTGACCTCCATGTCTCTTCCAAGGGGCATTGATATTGTCTTTTTATTTAATTGGAACCTTCTCCACTCTTCCAAGGGGCATTGATATTGTCTTTTTATTCCACTGTAACCTCCACCATTCTTCCAAGGGACATTGATATTGTCTTTTTATTCTACTGTAACCACCACCACTCTTCCAAGGGGCATTGATATTGTCTTTTTATTCCACTGTAAGCTCCACCACTCTTCCAAGGGGCATTGATGTTGTCTTTTTAATCCACAGCGACCTCTACCACTCCACGAAGGGGCTTTAAAACAGTCTTGATAAGCATCTGTGACCTCCACGTCTCTTCCAAGGGGCATTAAAACCGCATTGTTAAACCTCTCTGAACTCAACAGCTCTTCCAAGAGGCATAGATATTTTCTTTTTATTCAACTGTAACCTCCACCACTTTTCCAAGGGGCATTGATATTGTCTTTTTTTTCCTCTGCGACCTCCACCACTCTTCCAATGGGATTTGATAGTCTTTTTAATCCACTGCGACCTCCACAACTCTTCCAAGGGGCATTAAAACCATCTTGTTAAGCTACTGTGACCTCCATGTCCCTTCCACGGGGCATTAATATTGTCTTTTTATTCCACTGCGACCTCCAGCACTCTTCCAAGGGGCATTGATATTGTCTTTTTAATCCACTGCGACCTCCACCACTCTTCCAAGGGACATTGATATTGTCTTTTTATTCCACTGCGACCTTCACCCCTCTTCCAATTAACATTGATGTTGTCTTTTTTTTCCACTGTAACTTCCACCACTCTTCTAAGGGGCATTGATATTTTCTTTTTATTCCACTGCGACCTCCACCACTCTTCCAAGGGGCATCGATAATGTCTTTTTAATCCACTGCGACCTCCACCACACTTCCAAGGGGCATTAAAACCGTATTGTTAAGCTACTGTGACCTCCACGTCTCTTTCAAGGGGCATTAAACCCGTCAATTTAATCCACTCTGAACTCCACAGCTCTTGCAAGAGGCATTGATATTGTCTTTTTATTCCACTGTAACCTCCACTACTCTTCCAAGGGGCATTGATTTTGTCTTTTTAATCCACTGCGACCTCCATCTCTCTTCCAAGAAGCATTAAAACCATCTTGTTTAGCTACTGTGACCTCCACGTCTATTCCACGGTGCCTTAAAACCTTCTGGTTAAACCACTGTGAACTCCACAGCTCTTCCAAGGGGCATTGATATTGTGGTTTTATTCCACTGTAACGTCCACCACTCTTCCAAGGGGCATTGATATTGTCGTTTTATTTTACTGCGACCTGCACCACTCTTCCAAAGGGCATTAATATTGTCTTTTTATTTCACGGCGACCTCCACCACTCTTCCAAGGGGCATTGATATTGTCTTTTTATTCCACTGCGACCTCCACCTCTCTTCCAAGGGGCATTAAAACCATCTTGTTAAGCTACTGTGACCTCCAAGTCTCTTCCACGAGGCATTGATATTGTCTTATTATTCCACTGCGACCTCCACATCTCTTCCAAGTGGAATTGATATTGTCTTTTTATTCCACTGCGACCTCCACCACTCTTCTAAGTGGCATTGATATTGTCTTTTTAATCCACTGCGACCTCCAACACTCTTCCAAGGGGCATTAAAACAGTTTTGATAAGCTACTGTGACCTCCACGTCTCTTCCAAGGGGCATTAAAACCGTCTGGTTAAAACACTCTGAAATCCACAGCTCTTCTAAGGGGCATTATTATTGTCTTTTTATTCCACTGTAACCTCCACCACTCTTCCAAAGGGCATCGATATTGTCTTTTCATTCCTCTGCGACCTTCACCAGTCCTCCAAGGGGCATTAAAACCATCTTGTTAAGCTACTGTGACCTCCACGTCTCTTCCACGGGGCATTGGTATTGTTTTTTAATTTCACTGTAACATCCACCACTCGTCCAAGGGGCATTAAAACCATGTTGTTAAGCTACTTTGACCTCCAAGTCAATTCCACGGGGAATTAAATCCGTCAATTTAAACCACTCTGAACTCCACAGCTCTTGCAAGGGGCATTGATATTGTCTTTTTATTCCACTGTAACCTCCAGCACTCTTCCAAGAGGCATTGATATTGTCTTTTTATTCCACTGCAACTTCCACCTCTCTTCCAAGGGGGCATTAAAACCGTCTTGTTAAGCTTCTGTGACCTCCCCATCTCTTTCACGGGGCATTGATATTGTCTTTTTATTCCACTGTAACCTCCATCACTCTTCCAAGGGGCATTGATATTGTCTTTTTATTCCACTGGGACCTTCACCACTCTTCCAAGTGGCATTGATATTGTCTTTTTAATCCACTGAGACCTCCACCACTCTACCAAGGGGCATTAAAACAGTCTTGTTAAGCTCCTGTGACCTCCACATCTCTTCCAAGGGGCATTAAAACCGCCTGGTTAAACCACTCTGAACTCCATAGCTCTTTATAGAGTCATTGATATTGTTTTTTTATTTCACTGTAACCTCCACCACTCTTTCAAGGGGCATTGATATTGTCTTTTTATTCCACTGCGACCTCCACCACTCTTACAAGGGGCATTAAAACTGTCTTGATAAGCTACTGTGACCTCCACTTGTCTTCCACGGGGCACTGATATTGTCTTTTTAATCGACTGTGACCTTCACCACTTTTCCAAGAAGCATTAAAACAATCTTTTTAATGTACTGTGACCTCCACGTCTCTTCCAAGGGGCAATAAAATCATCTGGTTAAACCACTCTGAACTCCACAGCTCTTCCAAGGGGCATTAGTATTGTCTTTTTATTCCACTGCGACCTCCATCATTCTTCCAAGGGGCATTGATATTATCTTTTTATTCCACTGCCACCTCCACCACTCTTCCAAGGGGCATTGATATTGTATTTTTATTCCACTTCGACCTCCACCACTTTTCCAAATGGCATTAAAAACGTCTTTTTAAGCTACTGTGTCCTCCACGTCACTTCCAATGGGCAATAAAACCGTCTGGTTAGACTACTCTGAACTCCACATCTCTTCCAAGGGGCATTTGTATTGTCTTTTTATTCCACTCTAACCTCCATCACTCTTCCAAGGGGCATTGACATTGTCTTTTTATTCCACTGCGACCTCCACCATTCTTCCAAGGGGCATTAAAACTGTCTTGTTAAGCTACTGTGACCTCCAAGTTTCTTACACAGGGCATTGATATTGTCTTTTTAATCCACTGCAACCTCCATCACTCTTCCAAGAAGCATTGAAACCGTCTTGTTAAGCTAGTGTGACCTCCACATCTATTCCACGGTGCATTAAAACTTTCTGGCTAAATCACTGTGAACTCCACAGCTCTTCCAAGGGGCATTGATATTGTCTTTTTATTCCACTCTAACTCCACCACTCCTCCAAGGGGCATTGATATTGTCTTTTTATTTTACTGAGACCTCCACAACTCTTCCTAGGGGCATTGATATTGTCTTTTTATTTAATTGAAGCCTCCACCACTCTTCCAAGGGGCAAGGATATCGTCTTTTTATTCCACTGTAACCTCCACCATTCTTAGAAGGGGCATTGATATTGTCTTTTTATTCCACTGTAACCTCCACCACTCTTCCAAGGGGCATTGATATTGTCTTTTTAATCCACTGCGACCTCTACCACTCCTCCAAGGGGCTTTAAAAGAGTCTTGTTAAGCTACTGTGACCTTCACCTCCCTTCCACGGTTCATTGATATTGTCTTTTTATTCCACTGCGACCTCCAACACTCTTCCAAGGGACATTGATATTGTCTTTTTATTCCACTGCGACCTTCACCCCTCTTCCAAGGATCATTGATATTGTCTTTTTTTTCTACTGTAACCTCCACCACTCTTCTAAGGGGCATTGATATTTTCTTTTTATACCACTGCGACCTCCACCACTCTTCCAAGGGGCATCGATAATGTCTTTTTAATCCACTGCGACCTCCACCACTCTTCCAAGTGGCATTAAAACCGTCTTGTTAAGCTACTGTGACCTCCATTTCTCTTCCAAGGGGCATTAAACCCGTCAATTTAAACCACTCTGAACTCCGCAGCTCTTGCAAGAGGCATTGATATTGTCTTTTTATTCCACTGTAACCTCCACCACTCTTCCAAGGGGCATTGATTTTGTCTTTTTAATTCACTGCGACCTCCATCTCTCTTCCAAGAAGCATTAAAACCGTCTTGTTTAGCTACTGTGACCTCCACGTCTATTCCACGGTGCCTTAAAACCTTCAGGTTAAACCACTGTGAACTCCACAGCTCTTCCAAGGGGCATTGATATTGTCGTTTTATTCCACTGTAACCTCCACCACTCTTCCAAGGGGCATTGATATTGTCTTTTTATTTTACTGCGACCTGCACCACTCTTCTAAAGGGCATTAATATTGTCTTTTTATTCCACTGCGACCTCCACCACTCTTCCAAGGGTCATTGATATTGTCTTTTTATTCCACTGTAACCTCCACCACTCTTCCAAGGGGCAATGATATTGTCTTTTTATTCCACTGTAACCTCCACCATTCTTCCAAGGGGCATTGATATTGTCTTTTTATTCCACTGTAACCTCCACCACTCTTCCAAGGGGCATTGATATTGTCTTTTTAATCCACTGCGACCTCTACCACTCCTCCAAGGGGCTTTAAAAGAATCTTGTTAAGCTACTGTGACCTCCACCTCCTTCCACGGGGCATTGATATTGTCTTTTTATTCCACTGCGACCTCCACCACTCTTCCAAGGGGCATTGATATTGTCTTTTTAATCCACTGCGACCTCCAACACTCTTCCAAGGGACATTGATATTGTCTTTTTATTCCACTGCGACATTCAGCCCTCTTCCAAGGAACATTGATATTGTCTTTTTTTTCTACTGTAACATCCACCACTCTTCTAAGGGGCATTGATATTTTCTTTTTATACCACTGCGACCTCCACCACTCTTCCAAGGGGCATCGATAATGTTTTTTTAATCCACTGCGACTAGTGTTGAGCCACCCCCGTAGTGTTCGAGTTCGGTTCGTTTCGTCGAACACTCGTGTGTTCGCCGAACTGTTCGTCAAACTGTTCGTCGAACACCTTCGAACACCGTTAAAACCAATGGCAGGCAAACAAAAACACATAGAAACACATAGAAAACACCTTCAAAGGTGTCCAAAAGCTGACAAACTGCTCAGAAGACACAACTAACACATGGAAAAGTGACAAGTACATATAGTCATGCGAAAAGAAAAGAGGTGGAGGAGTAAAAGGAGGGGGAGACACAGATATAGGCATGTCATGCCCTTCTAAAATCCAAAAAGTGAGAAGCCGACACGTTCAGCCCGCTCCTGCCCGTGCCACCTCCGTGTCGCCGGGTTTGTGCCAGAGCCGCGGTGAACCCTGACGGCCAGCCCCCCTCTCCCAATACTGGTGCCTGTCCGCTGGTGGGTCGAGCGAGCCCCCCTGTGGTGGAGGCAGCTCTAAGTTTTTTAATTTAAATTGTCTCTCTAATTTGAATGAATACACTTTAAATCCATTTACAAGGATCTATTGGAGGGCAAGTCTCATGCCAGCAGCCGCGTAATTCCAGCTCCAGTAGCGTCCACTAAAGCTGCTGCAGTTAAAAAGCTTTTATAAGGATCGAGCTCGGCTGTCCACCGCAAGGCATCCTACTGCCAGTCCCAGCCCCTATGCCTTGGGGTGCCTCCTGATGCTCTTCACTGAGTATCCCGTGGTCCCGAAGCATTTCCTTTGAAAAAATTAAGTGTCCTAACTACAGGTGGTGTAGCTTGCTTAACAGCCGGGATAATCCGCTGACTAACAGACACTGCTACTAGGCACAAAGTATTTTCTGGGCTAGATGCAGTTAAAAATTTGTAATTAGATACTCTCATTGGATGCTGAGAAAGCATTCCATAGAGTCTCCTGGCACGCCATATATGATTCTCTTAAAAAGCTTGGGGTAGGGGTCTAGGGGACCCTTTTATATCCAAAATCACGGCCCTGTATCACAATACGTCACCTAGGCTGAAGATAAGTGGAACTGTAGCACCCTGAGGGCTCGGTTGCTACAGAGGTATTGCACCTCACCCAGAGGTGTGATATCTCACTCTCAGGTAAGGATGGAGTGTGGATCAGGACCCGACACCTGCATGCATTACACCACATTGCCGTGGGGCAGGGCGACCAATATGCCTCTGAGATGGGCACGACAGTCCCTGTCCCTGGCTGGAGTGGGGGGAGGGAACACTGAGGAAGGGAACCCTGTAGTGCAGGAGCAGGGAGGAAGCAGTTCCTGGGTGCATTGAGAAGGGAGTATAAAAGGTGGGCACCATCTTAGTTCAGTGCAGAGAAGTCTGAGCAGAAGTGGCAGGGAGCAGGGGCTCTGCATGAGCTCTGCTCCGGAGGCGGGCTTAGTAACAGAGGCCCAGGCCTGGAAGAGGGAGAAGGAAGGAAGAGGAGCGGAGAAGGCTCCAGGAACGAGGAACGAAGGGATCCCAGGGGTGCGGACGGGCGAGTCGCCACCGCACGCCCGAATCCACCTGCGTGGAGGGGTCAGGCCAAAGGGGGAGACCGGTCCCCGAAACTAGTGGAGGCAGGAAACGACCCTCAGCTAGAAACAGGAGGCTGTGACATTTTATGTGGCGCAGCCCCTCGCTACACCCGCTAGGAAGGCACCACATAGGGTCAGGGAAACTGGCGCCAAGTTTACCAAGAGGAGGCCCGAGGCAGCCGGACAGAAGGGTTAGTAAGAAAGGCCAGACAAAGGACACACAAAGGGGGTCCTGTGAAGCGCTCCAAAGTTATCTGGGAGTTGTCTGAGCCCCTCACCTGGTGAGCACAGTACGACGTGGGCAGCCGTTACCTGCAGACGTGGTCTGGATAAGAACTATGAGTAAAGGCCCTGGACTGCATCACTGACTCCGTGTCGTTACTGCTGCTGCCCTGCACCATCACCCCCATCCTCCGCATACACTGCCCTGAGGCTATACTCCTCCCGTGGGGAGTTATGCTACGCTCTGCTGCACCCACAACACCAGCCTCAGCGGTCTGCCCTGCAGCGGCGGTTCACTCTGACCGCAATCCACGGGTGGCGTAGTCGGACATTTAAACATCAAAACCACATAAATAGTTCCGCCACTGGTTTGACCACCCTGAGCCACGGAACCGGGTCGCCGCCACGAAGACTACAACCACCAGCATCCACCAAAAAATGTCCGGCTCCGGGTGTCCCAAGGCCCAGGGGGTGCATCAGAACATTTTCATCACCTTTCACAATCACCAATGGGACAAGGCAGGGATGTCCTCTGTCCCCTCTCTTATACATCCTAGTGATGGAGCACCTGCTCTCATCAATTCGCCATAACCCCAATATTAGGTGGATTGAGGTGGGAGGCACCGAGTACAAGTGCTCTCTATTTGCTGATGATGTCCTAGTATATATCACTCAATCACATATATCCATCCATGCTGTTATGGCTGAAATAGATCACTTTGTTACATGGTCAAATTTTAAAATCAATGCAGCGAAGTCTGAGGCCCACGATGTCTCCCTCCCCAAATCCATATAGGATTCCATCCAGTCCAACTTTCCCTTTGCCTGGCCCTCACAGGGTATCAAATACTTAGGAATTCCTATTCATAGAGACCTCTCCCATCTATGTTATCTTAATTTTGGGCCCTTTATTGAACAACTCCATACAGACCACGGTTGGCAAGTTAGAACTGTAAGATTCACTACGTGAACCACTGGTGTTTTGTGGAAAAGCACATGTACACTGTGTTCCAAATTATTATGCAAAAAGTGTTTAGGAATGATAAGGGAAGAATTTGTTTGTTTGTCAGTTAAACTCATTGATGGTGATGTGTGTCAGGGCTCTTTATATCACTGTAAGCAATTGCAGACACCTGTGCTAATTAGTTTGGCAGGTGTGTCCAATGAAAGGCAAGACTACTTAAGAAGGCTGTCTCACATTATTAAGCAGCCTACATTTTCTGCCAAAATGGGAAAGAAAAAGGATGTGTCGGCTGCTGAGAAGCAACAAATTGTGGAGTGTTTAGGTCAAGGCATGACTACAATCAACATTGTGCGATGATCAGGATGAAGTGTCTTGGCAATCAAGAAGTATGTAGCTGATTCACAGTACACACGTGTTCTTGCTGATAAGGGCAAATTGAGGACTCTTTCCTACAGGCAATTACGTCAGGTTAAAAGAGCAGCGGCAAAAAAGCCTTGTCATAGCAGCAGACAAGTTTTTGAAGCTGCTGGTGCCTCCAATGTCCCCCGAACAACAAGATGCAGGGTCCTTCAGAGGTTTGCAGCTGTGCATGCGCCATCCTGTCGACCTCCTCTATCCACTTCACACAAGCAGAAATGGCTCCAGTGGGCCAAACATTACAGTTCGCTCGATGGTCCAGATGAATGGAGTGGAGGATGGCTGGTTGATGGACACCCCACGCAAACACGGCTACAGCGCCAACAAGGAGGAGGTGGAGTAAAGTTTTGGGCTGGAATCATGGGGAGAGAGATTGTCGGCCCCTTTAGGATCCCTGAAGGCGCTAAAGATGAACTCCATAATGTATGTGGATTTTCTCAAACAGCACTTCCTGCCATGGTTCAAGAAGAAGAACCGTGTATTTCACAGCAAGATCATTTTTTTGCATGATAATGCACCATCTCATGCTGCACATAAAACATCTGCATCTCTGGCTGATATGGGCATAAAAGGGGACAAACTTATGGTGTGACCCCCATGCTCCCCTGACCTCTACCCCATTCAGAACCTCTGGAGCATCATCAAAAGGAGTGTCTATGATGGCGGGAGGCAGTTCACATCTAAGCAACAGCTCTGGGAGGGTATTCTGTCCTCATGCAAAACAATTGAAGCAGAAACCATCCAAAACCTGACAAATTCAATGGACGAGAGAGTTCAGAAGCTCCTTTCGAACAAGGGGTCCTATGTGAAAATGTAACATCACCTAGAATAAAGTTTTGAGTTGAAAACTGTTTGATTTCAGTTTCTAATAACCTGCTAATGCTTATAATTTCAAAAATGACCATTTTTTTGGTCTTTATTAAAATGAAAAGGTTGATCGAAAAGTTTGGGGGATCTAAGAGTGTGGCAACCCAGGAGTCATGATTACTTCGAATTCTGACAATATGAGGGTCATGTTGCAGGTAGTGCAGCAAGAAGGCACTTATGTGTCTTGCGCATCTCGGAGCCCCAAAATTATTTTCCGGGCTAGATGCAGCTAAAAATTATTATTAGTTTTAAATCTGGTGGAGCTTAGTATAGATGGCCTAATAGGATCAGTGCTGCACACTGCTACAAAGCCCAAATTATTTTCCAGTCAAGATACAGATAAACATGATTAATAATTTTAAATCTGGTGGAGCTTATTATAGATGGCCTAATAGAATCAGTGCTGCACACTGCTACAAAGCCCAAATTATTTTCCAGCCAAGATACAGATAAACATGATTAGTAATTTGAAAGCTTAAAACGGTTGGTAGGGTGATTTTAACCAATCATCAAGCTTTTACTCTCCCCAGGATGACACAGGGGTAGAAAAGTCGTTTCGGATCCATGATTTGTTCATCTTTATGAACGTGAGTCTGTCTACATTATCAGTGGAGAGCCGCGTGCGCTTATCTGTCAGCACACCACCAGCAGCGCTGAACACACGTTCAGACAGAACGCTGGCTGCGGGGCATGACAAGATCTCCAAGGCGTAAGTTGCTAGCTCCGGCCATTTATCCAGATTGGAAGCTCAAAAAGAGCAAGGGTCCAGTGACACAGTCATGGCTTCAATGTTTACTTGGAGATACTCCTGTACCATCGTCTCTAGGCGTTGACTATATGTCAGAATTCTTGTCTCCTGTGGCCTTGCAAAGGATGGGCTAAAAAGTGGTGAAATGATTCCGCAAAATTGATGTTACCAGCAGATACTGTGGTTCTGTTATGGTTTGAGTGCTGAACACTTGACGGTCCCACGGTTGGCAAGTTGGAACTGTGAGATTCACTACGTGCACCACTGGTGTTTTGTGGAAAAGCACATGTAAGATTCTGCAACAGTCTCTGCTGATACTCCTGCATGCGTGCATCCCTTTCTATGGCAGGAATAATTTCTGCAAATTTACTTTTGTACCGGGGATCTAACAGTGTGCCAACCCAGTAGTCAGGATTATTTCTAATTCTCACAATTCGAGGGTCATGTTGCAGGTAGTGCAGCAAGAAGGCACTCACGTGTGTTGCGCATCCAGGAGCACCAAGTCCCTGTTGTGTTGGTGGCGAGGTAACAATCATGCTTCCTTCCTCTGTCCTCTCCCCCCAACCTCGCACAACAGAAATGTGATCAAGGCCTCCCTCATCTGATGAGTCTTCCATCAGTTCGTCCTCCACTTCTTCCTGGGCTCCTGCACCTTCCTCACTAGTTTGGCTGCTACCATGCGCCCTGGTAAAACCATCTCCCCCACCCTCACATGCCTGCCGCCTTGGTGCTGCCGACCGTCTGGACCTTGCAGATGTTAGCCCTTCCGCATACAACTCCTCCTCCTCTACTTCCTCCACCTCCTCTTGTGCCACCACCTGACTCCGAATTCTGTTTAACATGTGCTCCAGCATGTAAATCACCGGAATAGTCATGCTGATAATGGCATCGTCAGCACTAAACATCTTCGTCGCCATTTCAAAACTGTGCAGAAGGGTGCATAGGTCCCTGATCTGAGACCACTCCTCCAGCGTGATTTGCCCCACCTCTGGATCTCGTTGGCCCAGGCTATACGTCAGAACGTATTGCACCAGGGCTTGTCAGTGCTACCACAGTCGCTGCAACATGTGCAGAGTTGAATTCCACCGGGTAGGCACATCGCATTTTAGCCGGTGAAGTGGCAGGCCCAACGACTTCTGTAGAGATGTAAGTCGCTGAGCTGCGGGATGCGAACGGCGGAAGTGAGCACACAGCGACCGTGCCATCTGCAGAAGGCCATCTAGTCTGGGATAGTGGGCTAAAAATTGCTGGACAACCAGGTTCAACACGTGAGCCATACAAGGCACGTGTGTGACATTGCCCCGGCGAAGGTCCGCACCCAGGTTTGCAGCATTGTCGCACACGGCCTTCCCTGGTTTCAGGTCCAGTGGAGACAACCATTCATGAAATTGGTTCTCCAGAGCTGACCACAACTCCTCAGCTGTGTGACTCACATTTCCCAGACATTTCAAAGTAAAAACCGCCTGATGACGTTGAGCCCTACTGCCAGCATAGTAAGGAGGTGTGCAGGATCCCTTCTGCGCAGTTAGAAAGCTTGTGGCATGACCAGACAGGCTTTGGGTGCAGGTGGAAGACCGAGAGGAGGTTGAGGAGGCAGAAGCAGTGGAGGAACTTTGACATAAAGAGGATTGACGCACAACTCGTGGGGATGGCAAGACTTGGACAGCAGCCCCTTGTCCTGCTGTCACCATAGTTACCCAGTGCCCAGTCAGCGACATGTAACGCCCCTGTCCATGCCTACTCGTCCAAGTGTCTGTGGTGAAATGCACCCTGTCACACACAGAGTTTCTCAAAGAAGCGGTGATGTTGTGTGCGACATGCTGGTGGAGCGCAGGCACACCTTTCTTTGAGAAGTAGTGCCGACTGGGCATCTGGTACTGGGGCACTGCGACGGACATAAGGTCTCGAAAATCCTCTGTGTCCACCAGGCGGAAAGGCAGCATTTCTGTAGCCAAGAGCATGCAGATGGTGAAATTCAACCTCTTAGCTTTCTTATGGCTAGGAGGAAATGGTCTTTTACTTGTCCACATCTGAGGGACCGAGGGCTGGCTATTGTGCTTAGACGGGGTTGATAAGGGTGTCCCCGGCAAACTGCCGGTCTGTGAGGAAGATGCAGGCGGACATGTTAGGTTGCCTTGATCCAAAGGTGGTGCTATCGATGTCGGACAGCGCTCAACACCAGCTGGTGTTACCACCTCCAAAGAAAATGATGACCTGCCAATCACGCTGGCTGTTGCGGGTAAAGAGGTGGCAGGTCTGCGCCCCAAAACAGGTGTGACTGCTGTCCCCCCAGTCACAGAGGATGAAGAGGCCGCGGATGCACAAGATATGGCAGACGGTGGTTGGCCCGGCCGGCTAGGCCGCATTGTAGCACACTGAGCTTCCCACTGCAACTTATGCTTCATGTCCATGTGCCGGTTCATGCATGAAGTACTCAAACTATGTATTTTTTGGCCTCTACTTAGCTTTTGCTGACAAATGTTACAGAAAACACGAGTTGGGTCATCTTTATCGATCTGAAAAAATGCCCAGGCTATGCAAGGCTTAGCACCCATGCGACCTGAAGAGCCACCACGACTTGTGGTGAGAGGCAGGGTTGTGTTTGAGGATGCAGTTGTTGACGTGCTTCCAGTACTACGTCTCTGTCCAGGAAGGCGCAACCTGACCTCGTCGTCACTAGCATCTTCCTCCACCTCCTCTGCTGACCTCATCTCTTGGCTGACTGTGGGTTGACAGTAAGTGGGATCTCCAACCTCATCATCATCACCCTGTGCGTTATCACACCCGTCGTCCTCAGAGCCAACCTGTTCCTGCCCTGACAAAAAACTAAAGTTGTCGCTCCAATCAGGTATTTGAGTCTCATCATCGTCTTCCTCATTGTCTCCACCAACAGGAGTTACAGTTTGGGAATGAGGGTCTACATTATGGTCAGAACCTTCTGCGTCTGGTCCTGGATCCGACTCATAAAGATTCTGGGCATCAGTGCAGATCATTTCCTCGTCTGGATTCACAGAAGCGCTGGAGTCGACCTCTGATTCCCAGGCTATAGTATGAGTAAACAGCTCTGCAGACTCAACCATATGTTCTACCTCATACTCAGACGGGCAGCTGGAGATTTGGGAGCTGTGAGGAAGCAAGTGCGATTGGGGTGACACCTTTGAGGACTGGAGTATTTGTGATGTTGAAGTTGATGTGGAGGAGAGCCCACTTAAAGGAGCACTTGATATCCGATGAAGCACCTGCTGTTTTTGTGCCTCATCTGGAATTTGTAGCGATTGGCGTGGCCGTAAGAAAGGGATCTTATCACATTGTCCGCTAAAAGAAGTAGACATTTTAGTTTGGCTGGAAGATGGTCTTTCTTCTGCAGATGTTACTGTTGCTTTAACACCTACCCCACGGACACAACCTTTTTTCCCCTTCCCAACACGCCTATTCCCCTTTCCACCAGCAGCAGGCCTATTTCCACTCATTTTGGTGGTTAACTAATTCACAACTCTGGAGTTGTTTGCACAAAAAAACAATGGATGGGAACCGAGCAGAGCTGAGTGGCCAAACTGTGGTATTAGGCCAAAACTATTGGCTGGGTTAGATGCAGAAAAAAATTATATTCAATTTGCAACCTGATGGAGGTCAGTATAGATGGACTAATAGAACAAGTCCCACACACAGCTAGAAGCCCAAATATTTTTTCAGAGGTAGATGCAGAAAAAAATTGCTTTCAGTTTGCCACCTGATGGAGGTCAGTATAGATGGACTAATAGAACAAGTCCTACACACAGCTAGAAGCCCAAAAATTTTTTCAGAGGTAGATGCAGAAAAAAAATATATTCAGTTTGCAACCTGATGGAGGTCAGTATAGATGGACTAATAGAACAAGTCCCACACACAGCTAGAAGGCCAAATATTTTTTCAGAGCTAGATGCAGACAAAAAATTATTTTTAATTTGCAACCTGATGGAGGTCAGTATAGATGGACTAATAGAGAAAGTCCCACACACTGCTAGAAGGCCAAATATTTTTTCAGAGCTAGATGCAGATATAAATTATTTTTAATTTGCAACCTGATGGAGGTCAGTGTAGATGGACTAATAGAGAAAGTCCCACACACTGCTAGAAGGCCAAATATTTTTTCAGAGCTAGATGCAGAAAAAAATTATATTCAGTTTGCAACCTGATGGAGGTCAGTATAGATGGACTAATAGAGAAAGTCCCACACACTGCTAGAAGGCCAAATATTTTTTCAGAGCTAGATGCAGAAAAAAATTATATTCAGTTTGCAACCTGATGGAGGTCAGTATAGATGGACTAATAGAGAAAGTCACACACACTGCTAGAAGGCCAAATATTTTTTCAGAGGTAGATGCAGATAAAAATTATTTTTAATTTGCAGCCTGATGGAGGTCAGTATAGATGGACTAATAGAGAAAGTCCCACACACTGCTAGAAGGCCAAATATTTTTTCAGAGCTAGATGCAGACAAAAAATTATTTTGAATTTGCAACCTGATGGAGGTCAGTATAGATGGACTAATAGAACAAGTCCCACACACAGCTAGAAGCCCAAATATTTTTTCAGAGGTAGATGCAGAAAAAAATTATATTCAGTTTGCAACCTGATGGAGGTCAGTATAGATGGCTAATAGAGAAAGTCCCACACACAGCTAGAAGGCCAAATATTTTTTCAGAGCTAGATGCAGAAAAAAATTATATTCAGTTTGCAACCTGATGGAGATCAGTATAGATGGACTAATAGAACAAGTCCCACACACTGCTAGAAGCCCAAATATTTTTTCAGAGGTAGATGCAGAAAAAAATTATATTCAGTTTGCAACCTGATGGAGGTCAGTATACATGGATTAATAGAACAAGTCCCACACACAGCTAGAAGCCCAATATTTTTTCAGAGGTAGATGCAGATAAAAATTATTTTTAATTTGCAGCCTGATGGAGGTCAGTATAGATGGACTAATAGAACAAGTCCCACACACTGCTAGAAGGCCAAATATTTTTTCAGAGCTAGATGCAGACAAAAAATTATTTTGAATTTGCAACCTGATGGAGGTCGGTATAGATGGACTAATAGAGAAAGTCCCACACACTGCTAGAAGGCCAAATATTTTTTCAGAGGTAGATGCAGATAAAAATTATTTTTAATTTGCAGCCTGATGGAGGTCAGTATAGATGGACGAATAGAGAAAGTCCCACACACTGCTAGAAGGCCAAATATTTTTTCAGAGCTAGATGCAGACAAAAAATTATTTTGAATTTGCAGCCTGATGGAGGTCAGTATAGATGGACTAATAGAGAAAGTCCCACACACTGCTAGAAGGCCAAATATTTTTTCAGAGGTAGATGCAGATAAAAATTATTTTTAATTTGCAGCCTGATGGAGGTCAGTATAGATGGACGAATAGAGAAAGTCCCACACACTGCTAGAAGGCCAAATATTTTTGTAGAGCTAGATGCAGATAAAAAATTATTTTGAATTTGCAGCCTGATGGAGGTCAGTATAGATGGACTAATAGAGAAAGTCCCACACACTGCTAGAAGGCCAAATATTTTTTCAAAGCTAGATGCAGACAAAAAATTATTTTTAATTTGCAACCTGATGGAGGTCAGTATAGATGGACTAATAGAGAAAGTCCCACACACTGCTAGAAGGCCAAATATTTTTTCAGAGCCAGATGCAGATAAAAATTATTTTTAATTTGCAACCTGATGGAGGTCAGTATAGATGGACTAATAGAGAAAGTCCCACACACTGCTAGAAGGCCAAATATTTTTTCAGAGCTAGATGCAGAAAAAAATTATATTCAGTTTGCAACCTGATGGAGGTCAGTATAGATGGACTAATAGAACAAGTCCCACACACAGCTAGAAGCCCAAATATTTTTTCAGAGGTAGATGCAGATAAAAATTAGTTTTAATTTGCAACCTGATGGAGGTCAGTATAGATGGATTAATAGAACAAGTCCCACACACTGCTAGAAGGCCAAATATTTTTTCAGAGCTAGATTCAGAAAAAAATTATATTCAGTTTGCAACCTGATGGAGGTCTGTATAGATGGATTAATAGAACAAGTCCCACACACAGCTAGAAGGCCAAATATTTTTTCAGAGCTAGATTCAGAAAAAAATTATATTCAGTTTGCAACCTGATGGAGGTCAGTATAGATGGACTAATAGAACAAGTCCCACACACTGCTAGAAGCCCAAATATTTTTTCAGAGCTAGATTCAGAAAAAAATTATATTCAGTTTGCAACCTGATGGAGGTCAGTATAGATGGACTAATAGAATGATGCTATGCCCAAAAGGTTTTACTTCACTACGTGCAGTAAAAAAATTGGTATTCTATACACAGGTGGTATATCTTGCAACACAGATAGGCTACTCCACTGACTAACACACTCTGCAATAGGCCAAAAAGGATTAGCTTTGCTAGATTCTGCCAAATGCTGTGAAAAAAACTTGCACAGCACTGGCACAGACCTGCCTGGCAAAAACTGATAGGAACTGATGTAACCTAGTCCTGAAAAGGACTCCAATTACAATTAGTCTTTACTCCCACAATCTATCTATTTAAGAGCACAGACCTGCCTGATAAAAGTCATAGGAAATGCTGTAACCTAGTCCTTAAAAGGACTGCAATCACAACTGTTCCCTACTCCCAAGCTATCTGTAGATTTGTGCGAAAATTGGCTTGAAATTAACAAGGTATAGCGCACACAGCAACAGCGGTGCCGTCTAACACGCAGCTGCAGCAGTTAGAAAATGGTGGCGACGGGGAAAATGGCTGGGTCTTATAGGGCAAGGACATGTGACATACACTGCCAATGACACATGCCCTTGCTTGTGTGAAAAAAAGCACTTCGCTCCGTGTGTGCGCTGCTGATAGGCTGACAGATTGCACCTCCCCACTGTAAATGCGGGAAAGAGAAAAAAAAATGGACATCTTCATTATTCCTGCAGAGATCCATCCCCTGCCCCTCCCCCCACCCCGCTGTACACTCAAACTGCGTATTAACATTAATTTTCATCATTACTGAGAAAAAATCCAGTTATGATATTGGTGCACGAACAGTTATCGAACATAACCTCGAACAGCCGAATTTTTCTCAAATCGTTCGTGTTCGCCGAACGGCTCGAAAACCGCCCAAAACAGCTCGAATTTGAGATTGGCGAACAGTTCGAGTCGAACAACGCTCATCTCTAACTGCGACCTCCACCACTCTTCCAAGGGGCATTAAAACCGTCTTGTTAAGCTACTGTGACCTCCACGTCTCTTCCAAGGGGCATTAAACCCGTCAATTTAAACCACTCTGAACTCCACAGGTCTTGCAAGAGGCATTGATATTGTCTTTTTATTCCACTGTAACCTCTACCACTCTTCCAAGGGGCATTGATTTTTGTCTTTTTAATCCACTGCGACCTCCATCTCTCTTCCAAGAAGCATTAAAACCATCTTGTTTAGCTACTGTGACCTCCACGTCTATTCCACGGTGCCTTAAAACCTTCAGGTTAAACCACTGTGAACTCCACAGCTCTTCCAAGGGGCATTGATATTGTCTTTTTATTCCACTGTAACCTCCACCACTCTTCCAAGGGGCATTGATATTGTCTTTTTATTTTACTGCGACCTGCAACACTCTTCCAAAGGGCATTAATATTGTCTTTTTATTCCACTGCGACCTCCACCACTCTTCCAAGGGTCATTGATATTGTCTTTTTATTCCACTGTAACCTCCACCACTCTTCCAAGGGGCATTAAAACAGTCTGGTTAAAACACTCTGAAATCCACAGCTCTTCTAAGGGGCATTATTATTGTCTTTTTATTCTACTGTAACCTCCACCACTCTTCCAAAGTGCATTGATATTGTCTTTTTATTCCACTGCGACTTTCACCCGTCTTCCAAGGGGCATTAAAACCATCTTGTTAAGCTACTGTGACCTCCACGTCTCTTCCACGGGGCATTAGTATTGTCTTTTAATTCCACTGTAACATCCACCACTCGTCCAATGGGCATTAAAACCATGTTGTTAAGCTACTTTGACCTCCACGTCAATTCCAAGGGGCATTAAAACCATCAATTTAAACCACTCTGAACTTCACAGCTCTTGCAAGGAGCATTGATATTGTCTTTTATTCCAATGTAACCTCCAGCACTCTTCCAAGGGGCATTGATATTGTCTTTTTATTCCACTGCAACTAGAGATGAGCGTTGTTCTACTCGAACTGTTCGCCAATCTCAAATTCGAGCTGTTTTGGGCGGTGTTCGAGCCGTTCGGCGAACACGAACAATTTGAGAAAAATTCGGCTGTTCGAGGTTATGTTTGATAACTGTTCGTGCACCAAAATCATAACTGGATTTTTTCTCAGTAATGATGAAAATTAATGTTAATACGCAGTTTGAGTGTACAGCGGGGTGGGGGGAGGGGCAGGGGATGGATCTCTGCAGGAACAATGAAGATCTCCATTTTTTTTTCTCTTTCCCGCATTTACAGTGGGGAGGTGCAATCTGTCAGCCTATCAGCAGCGCACACACGGAGCGAAGTGCTTTTTTTCACACAAGCAAGGGCATGTGTCATTGGCAGTGTATGTCACATGTCCTTGCCCTATAAGACCAAGCCATTTTCCCCGTCGCCACCATTTTCTCACTGCTGCAGCTGCGTGTTAAACGGCACCGCTGTTGCTGTGTGCGCTATACCTTGTTAATTTCAAGCCAATTTTCGCACAAATCTACAGATAGCTTGGGAGTAGGGAATAGTTGTGATTGCAGTCCTTTTAAGGACTAGGTTACAGCATTTCCTACGACTTTTATCAGGCAGGTCTGTGCTCTTAAATAGATAGGTTGTGGGAGTAAAGACTAATTGTAATTGAAGTCCTTTTCAGGACTAGGTTACATCAGTTCCTATCAGTTTTTGCCAGGCAGGTCTGTGCCAGTGCTGTGCAAGTTTTTTTCACAGCATTTGGCTGAATCTAGCAAAGCTAATCCTTTTTGGCCTATTGCAGAGTGTGTTAGTCAGTGGAGTAGCCTATCTGTGTTGCAAGATATACCACCTGTGTATAGAATACCAATTTTTTTACTGCACCTAGTGAAGTAAAATCTTTTGGGCATAGCATCATTCTATTAGTCCATCTATACTGACCTCCATCAGGTTGCAAATTAAAACTAATTTTTATCTGCATCTACAGTACCTCTGAAAAAATATTTGGGCTTCTAGCTGTGTGTGGGACTTGTTGTATTAGTCCATCTATACTGACCTCCATCAGGTTGCAAACTGAATATATTTTTTTCTGCATCTACCTCTGAAAAAATATTGGGCTTCTAGCTGTGTGTGGGACTTGTTGTATTAGTCCATCTATACTGACCTCCATCAGGTTGCAAACTGAATATATTTTTTTCTGCATCTACCTCTGAAAAAATATTGGGCTTCTAGCTGTGTGTGGGTCTTGTTCTATTAATCCATCTATACTGACCTCCATCAGGTTGCAAACTGAATATAATTTTTTTCTGCATCTAGCTCTGAAAAAATATTTGGCCTTCTAGTAGTGTGTCGGACTTTCTCTATTAGTCCATCTATACTGACCTCCATCAGGTTGCAAATTAAAACTAATTTTTATCTGCATCTACAGTACCTCTGAAAAAATATTTGGACTTCTAGCTGTGTGTGGGACTTGTTGTATTAGTCCATCTATACTGACCTCCATCAGGTTGCAAACTGAATATATTTTTTTCTGCATCTACCTCTGAAAAAATATTGGGCTTCTAGCTGTGTGTGGGTCTTGTTCTATTAATCCATCTATACTGACCTCCATCAGGTTGCAAACTGAATATAATTTTTTTCTGCATCTAGCTCTGAAAAAATATTTGGCATTCTAGTAGTGTGTCGGACTTTCTCTATTAGTCCATCTATACTGACCTCCATCAGGTTGCAAATTAAAACTAATTTTTATCTGCATCTACAGTACCTCTGAAAAAATATTTGTGCTTCTAGCTGTGTGTGGGACTTGTTGTATTAGTCCATCTATACTGACCTCCATCAGGTTGCAAACTGAATATATTTTTTTCTGCATCTACCTCTGAAAAAATATTTGGCCTTCTAGTAGTTTGTCGGACTTTCTCTATTAGTCCATCTATACTGACCTCCATCAGGTTGCAAATTAAAACTAATTTTTATCTGCATCTACAGTACCTCTGAAAAAATATTTGGGCTTCTAGCTGTGTGTGGGACTTGTTGTATTAGTCCATCTATACTGACCTCCATCAGGTTGCAAACTGAATATATTTTTTTCTGCATCTACCTCTGAAAAAATATTGGGCTTCTAGCTGTGTGGGACTTGTTGTATTAGTCCATCTATACTGACCTCCATCAGGTTGCAAACTGAATATATTTTTTTCTGCATCTACCTCTGAAAAAATATTGGGCTTCTAGTAGTGTGTCGGACTTTCTCTATTAGTCCATCTATACTGACCTCCATCAGGTTGCAAATTAAAACTAATTTTTATCTGCATCTACAGTACCTCTGAAAAAATATTTGGGCTTCTAGCTGTGTGTGGGACTTGTTGTATTAGTCCATCTATACTGACCTCCATCAGGTTGCAAACTGAATATATTTTTTTCTGCATCTACCTCTGAAAAAATATTTGGCCTTCTAGCAGTGTGTCGGACTTTCTCTATTAGTCCATCTATACTGACCTCCATCAGGTTGCAAATTAAAACTAATTTTTATCTGCATCTACCTCTGAAAAAATATTTGGCCTTCTAGCTGTTTGTGGGACTTGTTCTATTAGTCCATCTATACTGACCTCCATCAGGTTGCAAACTGAATATATTTTTTTCTGCATCTACCTCTGAAAAAATATTGGGCTTCTAGCTGTGTGTGGGTCTTGTTCTATTAATCCATCTATACAGACCTCCATCAGGTTGCAAACTGAATATAATTTTTTTCTGCATCTAGCTCTGAAAAAATATTTGGCCTTCTAGTAGTGTGTCGGACTTTCTCTATTAGTCCATCTATACTGACCTCCATCAGGTTGCAAATTAAAACAAATTTTTATGTGCATCTACAGTACCTCTGAAAAAATATTTGGGCTTCTAGCTGTGTGTGGGACTTGTTGTATTAGTCCATCTATACTGACCTCCATCAGGTTGCAAACTGAATATATTTTTTTCTGCATCTACCTCTGAAAAAATATTTGGCCTTCTAGTAGTGTGTCGGACTTTCTCTATTAGTCCATCTATACAGACCTCCATCAGGTTGCAAATTAAAAATAATTTTTATCTGCATCTACAGTACCTCTGAAAAAATATTTGGGCTTCTAGCTGTGTGTGGGACTTGTTGTATTAGTCCATCTATACTGACCTCCATCAGGTTGCAAACTGAATATATTTTTTTCTGCATCTACCTCTGAAAAAATATTTGGCCTTCTAGTAGTGTGTCGGACTTTCTCTATTAGCCCATCTATACTGACCTCCATCAGGTTGCAAATTAAAAATAATTTTTATCTGCATCTACAGTACCTCTGAAAAAATATTTGGGCTTCTAGCTGTGTGTGGGACTTGTTGTATTAGTCCATCTATACTGACCTCCATCAGGTTGCAAACTGAATATATTTTTTTCTGCATCTACCTCTGAAAAAATATTTGGCCTTCTAGTAGTGTGTCGGACTTTCTCTATTAGTCCATCTATACTGACCTCCATCAGGTTGCAAATTAAAACTAATTTTTATCTGCATCTACAGTACCTCTGAAAAAATATTTGGGCTTCTAGCTGTGTGTGGGACTTGTTGTATTAGTCCATCTATACTGACCTCCATCAGGTTGCAAACTGAATATATTTTTTTCTGCATCTACCTCTGAAAAAATATTGGGCTTCTAGCTGTGTGTGGGTCTTGTTCTATTAATCCATCTATAATGACCTCCATCAGGTTGCAAACTGAATATATTTTTTTCTGCATCTACCTCTGAAAAAATATTTTCCCTTCTAGTAGTGTGTCGGACTTTCTCTATTAGTCTATCTATACTGACCTCCATCAGGTTGCAAATTAAAAATAATTTTTATCTGCATCTACAGTACCTCTGAAAAAATATTTGGGCTTCTAGCTGTGTGTGGGACTTGTTGTATTAGTCCATCTATACTGACCTCCATCAGGTTGCAAACTGAATATATTTTTTTCTGCATCTACCTCTGAAAAAATATTTGGCCTTCTAGTAGTGTGTCGGACTTTCTCTATTAGTCCATCTATACTGACCTCCATCAGGTTGCAAATTAAAAATAATTTTTATCTGCATCTACAGTACCTCTGAAAAATCATTTGGGCTTCTAGCTGTGTGTGGGACTTGTTGTATTAGTCCATCTATACTGACCTCCATCAGGTTGCAAATTCAAAATAATTTTTTTCTGCATCTAACCCAGCCAATAGTTTTGGCCTAATACCACAGTTTGGCCACTCAGCTCTGCTCGGTTCCCATCCATTGTTTTTTTGTGCAAACAACTCCAGAGTTGTGAATTAGTTAACCACCAAAATGAGTGGAAAAAGGCCTGCTGCTGGTGGAAAGGGGAATAGGCGTGTTGGGAAGGGGAAAAAAGGTTGTGTCCGTGGGGTAGGTGTTAAAGCAACAGTAACATCTGCAGAAGAAAGACCATCTTCCAGCCAAACTAAAATGTCTACTTCTTTTAGCGGACAATGTGATAAGATCCCTTTCTTACGGCCACGCCAATCGCTACAAATTCCAGATGAGGCACAAAAACAGCAGGTGCTTCAACGGATATCAAGTGCTCCTTTAAGTGGGCTCTCCTCCACATCAACTTCAACATCACAAATACTCCAGTCCTCAAAGGTGTCACCCAAATCGCACTTGCTTCCTCACAGCTCCCAAATCTCCAGCTGCCCGTCTGAGTATGAGGTAGAACAGATGGTTGAGTCTGCAGAGCTGTTTACTCATACTATAGCCTGGGAATCAGAGGTCGACTCCAGCGCTTCTGTGAATCCAGACGAGGAAATGATCTGCACTGATGCCCAGAATCTTTATGAGTCGGATCCAGGACCAGACGCAGAAGGTTCTGACCATAATGTAGATCCTCATTCCCAAACTGTAACTCCTGTTGGTGGAGACAATGAGGAAGATGATGATAAGACTCAAATACCTGATTGGAGCGACAACTTTAGTTTTTTGTCAGGGCAGGAACAGGTTGGCTCTGAGGACGACGGGTGTGATAACGCACAGGGTGATGATGATGAGGTCGGAGATCCCACTTACTGTCAGCCCACAGTCAGCCAAGAGATGAGGTCAGCAGAGGAGGTGGAGGAAGATGCTAGTGACGACGAGGTCAGGTTGCGCCTTCCTGGACAGAGACGTAGTACTGGAAGCACGTCAACAACTGCATCCTCAAACACAACTCTGCCTCTCACCACAAGTCGTGGTGGCTCTTCAGGTCGCATGGGTGCTAAGCCTTGCATAGCCTGGGCATTTTTTCAGATCGATAAAGATGACCCAACTCGTGTTATCTGTAACATTTGTCAGCAAAAGCTAAGTAGAGGCCAAAAAATACATAGTTTGAGTACTTCATGCATGAACCGGCACATGGACATGAAGCATAAGTTGCAGTGGGAAGCTCAGTGTGCTACAATGCGGCCTAGCCGGCCGGGCCAACCACCGTCTGCCATATCTTGTGCATCCGCGGCCTCTTCATCCTCTGTGACTGGGGGGACAGCAGTCACACCTGTTTTGGGGCGCAGACCTGCCACCTCTTTACCCGCAACAGCCAGCGTGATTGGCAGGTCATCATTTTCTTTGGAGGTGGTAACACCAGCTGGTGTTGAGCGCTGTTCGACATCGATAGCACCACCTTTGGATCAAGGCAACCTAACATGTCCGCCTGCATCTTCCTCACAGACCGGCAGTTTGCCGGGGACACCCTTATCAACCCCGTCTAAGCACAATAGCCAGCCCTCGGTCCCTCAGATGTGGACAAGTAAAAGACCATTTCCTCCTAGCCATGAGAAAGCTAAGAGGTTGAATTTCACCATCTGCAAGCTCTTGGCTACAGAAATGCTGCCTTTCCGCCTGGTGGACACAGAGGATTTTCGAGACCTTATGTCCGTCGCAGTGCCCCAGTACCAGATGCCCAGTCGGCACTACTTCTCAAAGAAAGGTGTGCCTGCGCTCCACCAGCATGTCGCACACAACATCACCGCTTCTTTGAGAAACTCTGTGTGTGACAGGGTGCATTTCACCACAGACACTTGGACGAGTAGGCATGGACAGGGGCGTTACATGTCGCTGACTGGGCACTGGGTAACTATGGTGACAGCAGGACAAGGGGTTGCTGTCCAAGTCTTGCCGTCCCCACGAGTTGTGCGTCAATCCTCTTTATGTCAAAGTTCCTCCACTGCTTCTGCCTCCTCAACCTCCTCTCGGTCTTCCACCTGCACCCAAAGCCTGTCTGGTCATGCCACAAGCTTTCTAACTGCGCAGAAGGGATCCTGCACACCTCCTTACTATGCTGGCAGTAGGGCTCAACGTCATCAGGCGGTTTTTACATTGAAATGTCTGGGAAATGTGAGTCACACAGCTGAGGAGTTGTGGTCAGCTCTGGAGAACCAATTTCATGAATTGTTGTCTCCACTGGACCTGAAACCAGGGAAGGCCGTGTGCGACAATGCTGCAAACCTGGGTGCGGCCCTTCGCCGGGGCAATGTCACACACGTGCCTTGTATGGCTCACGTGTTGAACCTGGTTGTCCAGCAATTTTTAGCCCACTATCCCAGACTACATGGCCTTCTGCAGAGGGCACGGTCGCTGTGTGCTCACTTCGGCCGTTCGCATCCCGCAGCTCAGCGACTTACATCTCTACAGAAGTCGTTGGGCCTGCCACTTCACCGGCTAAAATGCGATGTGCCTACCCGGTGGAATTCAACTCTGCACATGTTGCAGCGACTGTGACAGCACCGACAAGCCCTGGTGCAATACGTTCTGACGTATAGCCTGGGCCAACGAGATTCAGAGGTGGGGCAAATCACGCTGGAGGAGTGGTCTCAGATCAGGGACCTATGCACCCTTCTGCACAGTTTTGAAATGGCGACGAAGATGTTTAGTGCTGACGATGCCATTATCAGCATGACTATTCCGGTGATTTACATGTGGAGCACTTGTTAAACAGAATTCGGAGTCAGGTGGTGGCACAAGAGGAGATGGAGGAAGTAGAGGAGGAGGAGTTGTATGCGGAAGGGCTAACATCTGCAAGGTCCAGAAGGTCGGCAGCACCAAGGCGGCAGGCATGTGAGGGTGGGGGAGATGGTTTTACCAGGGCGCATGGTAGCAGCCAAACTAGTGAGGAAGGTGCAGGAGCCCAGGAAGAAGTGGAGGACGAACTGATGGAAGACTCATCAGATGAGGGAGACCTTGATCACATTTCTGTTGTGCGAGGTTGGGGGGAGAGGACAGAGGAAGGAAGCATGATTGTTACCTCGCCACCAACACAACAGGGACTTGGTGCTCCTGGATGCGCAACACACATGAGTGCCTTCTTGCTGCACTACCTGCAACATGACCCTCGAATTGTGAGAATTAGAAATAATCCTGACTACTGGGTTGCCACACTGTTAGATCCCCGGTACAAAAGTAAATTTTCAGAAATTATTCCTGCCATAGAAAGGGATGCACGCATGCAGGAGTATCAGCAGAGACTGTTGCAGAATCTTACATGTGCTTTTCCACAAAACACCAGTGGTGCACGTAGTGAATCTCACAGTTCCAACTTGCCAACCGTGGGACCGTCAAGTGTTCAGCACTCAAACCGTAACAGAACCACAGTATCTGGTGGTAACATCAATTTTGCGGAATCATTTCACCACTTTTTTAGCCCATCCTTTGCAAGGCCACAGGAGACAAGAAGTCTGACACATAGTCAACGCCTAGAGACGATGGTACAGGAGTATCTCCAAGTAAACATTGAAGCCACGACTGTGTCACTGGACCCTTGCTCTTTTTGGGCTTCCAATCTGGATAAATGGCCGGAGCTAGCCACTTACGCCTTGGAGATCTTGTCATGCCCCGCAGCCAGCGTTCTGTCTGAACGTGTGTTCAGCGCTGCTGGTGGTGTGCTGACAGATAAGCGCACGCGGCTCTCCACTGATAATGTAGACAGACTCACGTTCATAAAGATGAACAAATCATGGATCCGAAACGACTTTTCTACCCCTGTGTCATCCTGGGGAGAGTAAAAGCTTGATGATTGGTTAAAATCACCCTACCAAACGTTTTAAGCTTTCAAATTACTAATCATGTTTATCTGTATCTTGACTGGAAAATAATTTGGGCTTTGTAGCAGTGTGCAGCACTGATCCTATTAGGCCATCTATAATAAGCTCCACCAGATTTAAAATTAAAAATAATTTTTAGCTGCATCTAGCCCAGAAAATAATTTTGGTTGCTCCGAGATGCGCAAGACACATAAGTGCCTTCTTGCTGCACTACCTGCAGCATGACCCTCATATTGTCAGAATTCGAAGTAATCATGACTACTGGGTTGCCACACTCTTAGATCCCCCAAACTTTTCGATCAACCTTTTCATTTTAATAAAGACCAAAAAAATGGTCATTTTTGAAATTATAAGCATTAGCAGGTTGTCAGAAACTGAAATCAAACAGTTTTCAACTCAAAACTTTATTCTAGGTGATGTTACATTTTCACATAGGACCCCTTGTTCGAAAGGAGCTTCTGAACTCTCTCGTCCATTGAATTTGTCAGGTTTTGGATGGTTTCTGCTTCAATTGTTTTGCATGAGGACAGAATACCCTCCCAGAGCTGTTGCTTAGATGTGAACTGCCTCCCGCCATCATAGACACTTCTTTTAATGATGCTCCAAAGGTTCTGAATGGGGTAGAGGTCAGGGGAGCATGGGGGTCACACCATAAGTTTGTCCCCTTTTATGCCCATATCAGCCAGAGATGCAGATGTTTTATGTGCAGCATGAGATGGTGCATTATCATGCAGAAAAATGATCTTGCTGTGAAATACACGGTTCTTCTTCTTGAACCATGGCAGGAAGTGCTGTTTGAGAAAATCCACATACATTATGGAGTTCATCTTTAGCGCCTTCAGGGATCCTAAAGGGGCCGACAATCTCTCTCCCCATGATTCCAGCCCAAAACATTACTCCACCTCCTCCTTGTTGGCGCTGTAGACGTGTTGGCGCGGGGTGTCCATCAACCAGCCATCCTCCACTCCATCCATCTGGACCATCGAGCGCTGCACGGCACTCATCCGTGAACAAAACAGTTTTGAAATCAGTCTTCATGTAATGTTTGGCCCACTGGAGCCGTTTCTGCTTGTGTGAAGTGGATAGAGGAGGTCGACAGGATGGCGTATGCACAGCTGCAAACCTCTGAAGGACCCTGCATCTTGTTGTTCGGGGGACGTTGGAGGCACAAGCAGCTTCAAAAACTTGTCTGCTGCTATGACAAGGCTTTTTTGCCGCTGCTCTTTCAACCTGACGTAATTGCCTGTAGGAAAGAGTCCTCAATTTGCCCTTATCAGCACGCACACGTGTGTACTGTGAATCAGCTACATACTTCTTGATTGCCAAGACACTTCATCCTGATCATCGCACAATGTTGATTGTAGTCATGCCTTGACCTAAACACTCCACAATTTGTTGCTTCTCAGCAGCCGACACATCCTTTTTCTTTCCCATTTTGGCAGAAAATGTAGGCTGCTTAATAATGTGAGAGAGCCTTCTTAAGTAGTCTTGCCTTTCATTGGACACACCTGCCAAACTAATTAGCACAGGTGTCTGCAATTGCTTACAGTGATATAAAGAGCCCTGACACACATCACCATCAATGAGTTTAACTGACAAACAAACAAATTCTTCCCTTATCACTCCTAAACACTTTTTGCATAATAATTTGGAACGCGGTGTACATGTGCTTTTCCACAAAACACCAGCGGTTCACGTAGTGAATCTTACAGTTCTAACTTGCCAACCGTGGTCTGTATGGAATTGTTCAATAAAGGGCCCAAAATTAAGATAACATAGATGGGAGAGGTCTCTATGAATAGGAATTCCTAAGTATTTGATACCCTGTGAGGGCCAGGCAAAGGGAAAGTTGGACTGGATGGAATCCTATATGGATTTGGGGAGGGAGACATCGAGGGCCTCAGACTTCGCTGCATTGATTTTAAAATTTTACCATGTAACAAAGTGATCTATTTCAGCCATAAAAGCAGGGATGGATATATGTGATTGAGTGATATATACTAGGACATCATCAGCAAATAGAGAGCACTTGTACTCGGTGCCTCCCACCTCAATCCACCTAATATTGGGGTTATGGCGAATTGATGAGAGCAGGTGCTCCGTCACTAGGATGTATAAGAGAGGGGACAGAGGACATCCCTGCCTTGTCCCATTGGTGATTGTGAAAGGTGATGAAAATGTTCTGACGCACCCCCTGGGCCTTGGGACACCCGGAGCCGGACCCTTTTTGGTGGATGCTGGTGGTTGTAGTCTTCGTGGCGGCGACCCGGTTCCGTGGCTCAGGGCGGTCAAACCAGTGGCGGAACTATTTATGTGGTTTTGATGTTTAAATGTCCGGCTACGCCACCCGTGGATTGCGGTCAGAGTGAACCGCCGCTACAGGGCAGACCGCTGAGGCTGGTGTTGTGGGTGCAGCAGAGCGTAGCATAACTCCCCACGGGAGGAGTATAGCCTCAGGGCAGTGTATGCGGAGGATGGGGGTGATGGTGCAGGGCAGCAGCAGTAACGACACGGAGTCAGTGATGCAGTCCAGGGCCTTTACTCACAGTTCTTATTATCCAGACCACGTCTGCAGGTAACGGCTGCCCACGTCGTACTGTGCTCACCAGGTGAGGGGCTCAGACAACTCCCAGATAACTTTGGAGCACTTCACAGGACCCCCTTTGTGTGTCCTTTGTCTGGCCTTTCTTACCAACACTTCTGTCCGGCTGCCTCGGGCCTCCTCTTGGTAAACTTGGCGCCAGTTTCCCTGACCCTATGTGGTGCCTTCCTAGCGGGTGTAGCGAGGGGCTGCGCCACATAAAATGTCAGAGCCTCCGGTTTCTAGCTGAGGGTCATTTCCTGCCTCCACTAGTTCGGGGACCGGTCTCCCCCTTTGGCCTGACCCCTCCACGCAGGTGGATTCGGGCGTGCGGTGGCGACTCGCCCGTCCGCACCCCTGGGATCCCTTCATTCCTCGTTCCTGGAGCCTTCTCCGCTCCTCTTCCTTCCTTCTCCCTCTTCCAGGCCTGGGCCTCTGTTACTAGGCCCGCCTCCGGAGCAGAGCTCATGCAGAGCCCCTGCTCCCTGCCACTTCTGCTCAGACTTCTCTGCACTGAACTAAGATGGTGCCCACCTTTTATACTCCCTTCTCAATGCACCCAGGAACTGCTTCCTCCCTGCTCCTGCACTACAGGGTTCCCCTTCCTCAGTGTTCCCTCCCCCCACTCCAGCCAGGGACAGGGACTGTCGTGCCCATCTCAGGGGCATATTGGTCGCCCTGCCCCACGGCAATGTGGTGTAATGCATGCAGGTGACGTATTGCGATACAGGGCCGTGATTTTGGCTATAAAAGGGTCCCCTAGACCCCTACCCCAAGCTTTTTAAGAGAATCATATATGGCGTGCCAGGAGACTCTATGGAATGCTTTCTCAGCATCCAACGAGAGTATCTAATTACAAATTTTTAACTGCATCTAGCCCAGGAAATACTTTGTGCCTAGTAGCAGTGTCTGCTAGTCAGCGTATTATCCCGGCTGTTAAGCAAGCTACACCACCTGTAGTTTAGACACTTAATTTTTTCAAAGGAAATGCCTCGGGACCATGGGATACTCAGTGAAGAGCATCAGGAGGCACCCCAAGGCATAGGGGCTGGGACTGGCAGTAGGATGATTTGCGGTGGACAGCCGAGCTCGATCCTTATAAAAGCTTTTTAACTGTAGCAGCTTTAGTGGACGCTACTGGAGCTGGAATTACGCGGCTGCTGGCATGAGACTTGCCCTCCAATAGATCCTTGTAAATGGATTTAAAGTGTATTCATTCAAATTAGAGAGACAATTTAAATTAAAAAGCTTAGAGCTGCCTCCACCACAGGGGGGCTCGCTCGACCCACCAGCGGACAGGCACCAGTATTGGGAGAGGGGGGCTGGCCATCAGGGTTCACCGCGGCTCTGGCACAAACCCGGCGACACGGAGATGGCACGGGCAGGAGCGGACTGGCCGTGTCGGCTTCTCACTTTTTGGATTTTAGAAGGGCATGACATGCCTATATCTGTGTCTCCCCCTCCTTTTACTCCTCCACCTCTTTTATTTTCGCATGACTATATGTACTTGTCACTTTTCCATGTGTTAGTTGTGTCTTCTGAGCAGTTTGTCAGCTTTTGGACACCTTTGAAGGTGTTTTCTATGTGTTTCTATGTGTTTTTGTTTGCCTGCCATTGGTTTTAACGGTGTTCAAAGGTGTTCGACGAACAGTTCGACGAACAGTTCGGCGAACACACGGGTGTTCGACGAACCGAACCGAACTCGAACACTACGGGGGTGGCTCAACACTAACTGCAACTTCCACCTCTCTTCCAAGGGGCATTAAAACCATCTTGTTAAGCTACTGTGACCTCCACGTCTCTTTCATGGGGCATTGATATTGTCTTTTTAGTCAACGGTAACGTCCACCACTCTTCCAAGGGGCATTGATATTGTCTTTTTATTCCACTGGGACCTTCACCATTCTTCCAAGTGGCATTGATATTGTCTTTTTAATCCACTGCGACCTCCACCACTCTACCAAGGGACATTAAAAAAGTATTGATAAGCTACTGTGACCTCCGCGTCTCTTCCAAGGTGCATTAAAACCGTCAATTTAAACCACTCTGAACTCCACAGCTCTTGCAAGAGGCATTGATATTGTCTTTTTAATCAACTGTAACCTACCGCACTCTTTCAAGGGGCATTGATATTGTCTTTTTATTCCACTATGACTTCTACCACTCTCCCAAGGTGCATTAAAAACATCTTGTTTAGCTACTGTAACGTCCATGTCTGTTCCACTGGGCATTGATATTGTCTTTTTATTCCGCTGTATCCTCCACCACTCTTCCAAGGGGTATTGATATTGTCTTTTTATTCCAATGCGACTTCCACCTCTCTTCTAAGGGGCATTGATATTGTCTTTTTAATCCACTGCGACCTCCACCACTCTTCCAAGAGGCATTAAAACAGTCTTGTTAAGTTACTGTGACCTCCACATATCTTTAAAGGGGCATTAAAACAGTCTGGTTAAACCACTCTGAACTCCATAGCTCTTTATAGAGGCATTGATATTGTCTTTTTATTTCACTGTAACCTCCACCACTCTTCCAAGGGGCATTGATATTGTCTTTTTATTCCACTGCCACCTCCACCACTCTTCCAAGGGGCATTGATATTGTCTTTCTATTCCACTGTGACCTCCACGACTTTTCAAAGGGGCATTAAAAACGTCTTTTTAAGCTACTGTGTCCTCCACGTCACATCCAATGGACATTAAAACCGTCTGGTTAAACCACTCTGAACTCCACAGCTCTTCCAAGAGGCATTGATATTGTATTTTTATTCCACTGCGACCTCCACCACTCTTCCAAAGGGCATTGATATTGTCTTTTTAATCCACTGCGACCTCCATCACTCTTCTAAGGGGCATTAAAACCGTCTTGTTAAGCTACTGTGACCTCCAAGTTTCTTACACAGGGCATTGATATTGTCTTTTTATTCCACTCTAACCTCCACCACTCTTCCAAGGAGCATTGATATTGTCTTTTTAATCCACTGCAACCTCCATCACTCTTCCAAGATGCATTGAAACCGTCTTGTTAAGCTTCTGTGACCTCCACATCTATTGCACGGTGCATTAAAACTTTCTGGTTAAACCACTGTGAACTCCACAGCTCTTCCAAGGGGCATTGATATTGTCTTTTTATTCCACTCTAACCTCCACCACTCTTCCAAGGGGCATTGATATTATCTTTTTATTTTACTGTGTCAGCCACCACTCTTCCAAGGGGCATTAATATTGTCTTTTTATTCCACTGTGACCTCCACGTCTCTTCCAAGGAGCATTGATATTGTCTTTTTATTTAATTGGAACCTCTACCACTCTTCCAAGGGGCATTGATATTGTCTTTTTATTACACTGTTACCTCCACCATTCTTCCAAGGGACAATGATATTGTCTTTTTATTCCGCTGTAACCACCACAACTCTTCCAAGGGGCATTGATATTGTCTTTTTATTCCACTGTAACCTCCACCTCTCTTCCAAGGGGCATTGATATTGTCTTTTTAATCCTCTACGACCTCTACAACTCCTCCAAGGGGCTTTAAAAGAGTCTTGATAAGCTTCTGTGACCACCACGTCTCTTCCAAGGGGCATTAAAACCACATGGTTAAACAACTCTGAACTCCACAGCTCTTACAAGAGGCATTGATATTGTCTTTTTATTCAACTGTAACCTCCACCACTCTTCCAAGGGGCATTGATATTGTCTTTTTTTTCCACTGCGACCTCCACCTCTCTTCCAAGGGGATTTGATAGTCTTTTTAATCCACTGCGACCTCCACAACTCTTCCAAGGGGCATTAAAACCATCTTGTTAAGCTACTGTGACCTCCAAGTTTCTTACACAGGGCATTGATATTGTCTTTTTATTCCACTGTAACCTTCACCACTTTTCAAAGGGGCATTGATATTGTCTGTTTATTCCACTGTAACCTCCACCAATCTTCCAAGGGGCATTGATATTGTCTTTTTATTCCACTGCGACCTTCACCACTCTTCTAAGGGGCATTGATATTGTCTTTTAAATCCACAACGATCTCCACCACTCTTCCAAGGGGCATTAAAACCGTCTTGTTAAGCTACTGTGACCTCCACGTCTCTTCCAAGGGGCATTAAAACCGTCTGGTTAAAACACTCTGAACTCCACAGCTCGTCCAAGGGGCATTGATATTGTCTTTTTATTCCACTGTAACCTCCACCACTCTTCCAAAGGGCATTGATTTTTTCTTTTTATTCCACTGCGACCTCCACCACTCTTCCAAAGGGCATTGTTATTGTCTTTTTAATCCCCTGCAACCTCCACCACTCTTCCAAGGGGCATTAAAACCGTCTTTTGAAGCTACTGTGACCTCCACTTCCCTTCCACAGGACATTGATATTGTCTTTTTATTCCACTGCGACCTCCACCACTCTTCCAAGGGGCATTGATATTGTCTTTTTAATCCACTGCGACCTCCACCACTCTTCCAAGGGACATTGACATTGTCTTTTTATTCCACTGCGACCTCCACCACTCTTCCAAGGGGCATTAAAACCATATTGTTAATCTACAGTGACCTCCACATCTCTTCCACGGGGCATTGATATTGTCTTTTTTTTCCACTGTAACCTCCACCACTCTTCCAAGGGGCATTGATATTGTCTTTTTATTCCACTGCGACCTCCACCACTCATCCTCGGGGCATTGGTATTGTCTTTTTAATCCACTGCGACCTCCACCACTTTTCCATGTGGCATTAAAACCGTCTTATTAAGGTACTGTGACCTCCACTTCTCTTCCAAGGGGCATTAAAGCTGACAATTTTAACCACTCTGAACTCCACAGCTCTTGCAAGAGGCATTGATATTGTCTTTTAATTCCCATGTAATCTCCAGCACTCTTCCAAGGGGCATTGATATTGTCTTGTCATTCCACTGCGACTTCCACCACTTTCCCAAGGGGTCATTAAAACCGTCTTGTTAAGCTGCTGTAACCTACTTGTCTATTCCACGGGGCATTGATATTGTCTTTTTATTCCAATGTAACCGTCACCACTCTTCTGACGGGCAGTGATATTGTCTTTTTAAACCACTACGACCTTCACCACTCTTCCAAGGGGCATTAAAACAGTCTTGATAAGCTACTGTGACCTCTACGTCTCTTACAAGTGGCAATAAAAACCTCTGGTTAACCCATTCTGTACTACACAGTTCTTCCAAGGAGCATTGATATTGACTTTTTATTCCACTGCGACCTCAACCTCTCTTCCAAGTGGCATTGATATTGTCTTTTTAAACAACTGCTACCTCCACCTCTCTTCCAAGGGGCATTAAAACGGTCTTGTTAAGCTACTGTGACCTCCACATCCTTTCCATGGGGCATTGATATTGTCTTTTCATTCCACTGCGACCTCCACCACTCTTCCAAGGGGCATTGATATTGTCTTTTTAATCCACTGCGACCACGACCACTCTTCCAAGGGGCATTGATATTGTCTTTTTAATCCACTGTGACCTCCACGTCTCTTCCAATGGGCATTAAAACGGTCAATTTAAGCCACTCTGAACTCTACAGCTCTTCCAAGGAGCATTGGTATTGTCTTTTTAATCCACTCTAACCTCCACCACTCTTCCAAGGGGCATTGACATTGTCTTTTTATTCCACTGCGACTTCCACCACTCTTCCAAGCGGCATTAAGACCATCTTGTTACGCTTCAGTGACCTCCACTACTCTTCCAAGGGGCATTGATATTGTCTTTTTATTCCACTGCGACCTCCACCACTCTTATAAGGGGCATTTATATTGTCTTTTTAATCAACTGCGACCTCCACCACTCTTACAAGGGGCATTAGAAACTTATTGTTAAACTACTGTGACCTCCAAGTCTCTTTCAAGGGGCAATGATATTGTCTTTTTATTCCACTGTGACCTCCACCACTCTTCCAAGGGGTATTGATATTGTCTTTTTATTCCACTGCGACTTCTACCTCTCTTCTAAGGGGCATTGATATTGTCTTTTTATTCCACTGGGACATTCACCACTCTTCCATGTGACATTGATATTGTCTTTTTAATAGACTGCGACATCCACCACTCTTCCAAGGGGCATTAAAACCGTATTGTTAAGCTACTGTGACCTCCACGTCTCCTCCAAGGTGCATTAAAACCGTCAATTTAAACCACTCTGAACTCCACAGCTCTTGCAAGAGGCATTGATATTGTCTTTTTATTCCACTGTATCCTCCACCACTCTTTCAAGGGGTATTGATATTGTCTTTTTATTCCACTGCGACTTCCACCTCTCTTCTAAGGGGCATTGATATTATCTTTTTAATCCACTGCGACCTCCACCACTCTTCCAAGAGGCATTATAACAGTCTTGTTAAGCTACTGTGACCTCCACATCTCTTCCAAAGGGCATTAAAACAGTCTGGTTAAACCACTCTGAACTCCACAGCTCTTTCAAGGGGCATTGATATTGTCTTTTTATTCCACTGTAACCTCCACCATTCTTTCAAGGGGTATTGATATTGTCTTTTTAATGCACTGCGACCTCAACCAACTTTCCACAGGGCATTAAAACCATCTGGTTAAACCACTCTGAACTCCACAGCTCTTCCAGGGGGCATTGGTATTGTCTTTTTATTCCACTCTAACCTCCACCACTCTTCCAAGGGGCATTGACATTGTCTTTTTATTCCACTGTAACTTCCACCTCTCTTCTAAGGGTCATTGATATTGTCTTTTTAATCCACTGTAACCTCCACCACTTTTTCTATGGGAATTGATATTGTCTTTTTATTATTATTATTATTATTTATTATTATAGCGCCATTTATTCCATGGCGCTTTACATGTGATAGGGATATACTTAACAAAAGCATTTACATAATCTTAACAAAACGAGTCAGCGACTGGTACAGGAGTAGCGAGGACCCTGCCCGCGAGGGCTCACATTCTAGAAGGGATGAGTGAGGATACATTAGGTGAGGGTAGAGCTGGTCGTGCAGCGGTGGTTACTGCAGGTTGTAGGCTTGTCGGAAGAGGTGGATCTTCATGTTTCTTTTGAAGGTTTCCGCGGTCGGCGAGAGTCTGATGTGTTGGGGTAGAGAGTTCCAGAGGAGGGGGGATGCATGGGAGAAATCTTGTATAAGATTGTGGGAGGAGGAGATAAGAGGGGAGTAGAGAAGGAGATTTTGTGAGGATCGGAGGTTGCGTGCAGGTAAGTACCGGGAGACTAGGTCACAGATGTAGGGGGGAGACAAGTTGTGGATGGCTTTGTATGCCATGGTTAGAGTTTTGAACTGTATTCTCTGGGCAATGGGGAGCCAGTGAAGAGATTGACAGAGAGGAGAGGCCGGGGAATAGCGGGGGAACAGGTGAATTAGTCAAGTAGCAGAGTTTAGGATAGATTGGAGAGGCGCAAGAGTGATGTCAGGGAGGACACGGTGCAGGAGGTTGCAGTAGTCGAGGCGGGATATGATGAGGGCATGTACTAGTGTTTTGGCAGAGTCTTTGCTGAGGAATGCACGGATCCGGGAGATGTTTTTGAGTTGGAGTTGGCAGAAAGTGGAAAGGGCTTGGATATGTGGCTTGAAGGAGAGATCAGAGTCCAAGGTTACTCCAAGGCAGCGAGCTTGTGGGACTGGGGAGAGTGAACAGCCATTGACGTTGATGGGTAGGTCAGATCGTGGATGTGAATGAGAGGGTGGAAAGATGATGAACTTTGTTTTATCCATGTTGAGTTTTAGAAATCTGTCAGAGAAGAAGAATGACATGGCGGACAGACATTGTGGGATTTTGGTTAGTAGGGAGCAGATCTCGGGTCCAGAGAGGTAGATCTGTGTGTCGTCAGCATAGAGGTGATACTGAAAACCGTGAGACTCTATGAGCTGTGATAAGAGAGAGGGATAGGTGAGTTAGAGAGGTTAGATAGGGAACAGAGGCGGGTGAAGATGAGGTCCAGTGTGTGGCCATCTTTGTGGGTGGGTGTGGAAGACCATTGAGTGAGTGCGAAGGAGGAAGTGAGAGATAGGAACTTAGAGACAGACGAGTGGGAAGTGTTAATGGGGATGTTGAAGTCACCCATTGTGATAGTGGGGATGTCAGTGGAGAGGAAGTGAAGCAGCCAGGTGGTGAAGTGGTCTAAGAAGGTGGTGGCTTGCCCTGGGGGTCGGTAAACGACGGCCAGTTGGAGGTTGGAGGGGGAATAGATGCGCACACAGTGCACCTCAAAAGAGGGGAATGTAACGGAGGGTGGCAGTGGGATTTGGGTGAAAGCGCAGTGTTCTGATAGGACAAAACCTACGCCTCCGCCATGTTTGCCGTTGGGGCGGGGTGTGTGGGAAAGGTGGAATCCGCCATATGAAAGTGCAGCTGGGGAGGCTGTGTCAGAGGGGGTGAGCCAGGTTTCAGTGATGGCGAGGAAGGAAAGTTTGTTTGTAATGAAAAGATCGTGGATGAAGGAAAGTTTGTTGCATCAGAGCGAGCGTTCCATAGAGCTCCTGTTAGAGCAACTAAGGGAGTGGGGATTGGTTGGATGGGTATGAGATTAGAAGGATTGCGACAGTTTGTGGAAGGTCGTGGATAGGAGGAAGAAGTAACTGTGGGGATATTGCGAGGAGGACCAGGATTTGGAGAGATATCTCCAGCAGTGAGGAGGAGCAGAGAAAGTGTTAGCAGGTGGGAGCAAGAGAGAGCATGAGGTGGCTGTCTGTGTTTGGAGATCCAGGATTGAATGTTTAGAAAAAATTTGGAGGAGGAGGTGAGATGAATGAGGAGGATGGAGGGAGAGATGAAGAGTTTCTTACTAGGTGTACGGATTTGAGGGGTTACTAGAAAGTGGAGGACTATAGAGGAAAAAGTGAGAGCTAACAGAAACATAGTTAAAAGAGAGTAAGTGGTCAAAGTGTTGGTTACCTGACTCCTGCCCTGACTAACTGCCTCTGAAATAACTGCCACTTATCTCCGAAGCCACTTTGCACAAGAAGACGCGTGCAGACCCCAGCACAAGTGCACCCCTTACAGAGCTTCTAAATTTATAGGGCACATTAAACTATCAGGTGAAGGGCATTGTGGGAGCTGCATATGGCTAAATTAGCAGTGGGTCGTCTCACCAGGAGATGGCTGGGTAATCAAACACCGAGCTAGGACTCTAGTCTCTGCAGTTTAGCACCTCTAAAAATCAGATAAGATCTATAGTGGGGAAGGGACAGACATATATGGGTATTGAATGGAGTGGGACAGATAAAGCAGAGAATTTATGCAGAGCATGTACCAGTGAGGTTAATCAGCAAAGCAGAGCATTAGATTACAGCAGACACAGCAAGCAGAGAAGTTATGCAGAGCATGTACCAGTGAGGTGAATCAGCAAAGCAGAGCATTAGATTACAGCAGACACAGCAAGCAGAGAAGTTATGCAGAGCATGTACCAGTGAGGTTATTCCACTGCGACCTCCACCACTCTTCCAAGGGGCATTAAAACCGTCTTGTTAAGCTACTATGACCTCCACGTCCCTTCCAAGGGGCATTAAAACCGTCTGGTTAAACCACTCTGAACTCCACAGCTCTTCCAAGAGGCATTGATATTGTCTTTTTATTCGACTATAACCTCCACAACTCTTCCAAGGGGCATTAAAACCGTCTTGTTAAGCTACTGTGACCTCCAAGTCTCTTCCAAGGGGCAATAAAACCATCAATTTAAACCACTCTGAACTCCACAGCTCCTGCAAGATCCATTGATATTGTCTTTTTATTCCACTGTAACCTCCACCACTCTTCCAAGGGGCATTGATTTTGTCTTTTTAATTCACTGCGACATCCATCACTCTTCCAAGAAGCATTAAAACCATCTTGTTTAGCTACCGTGACTTCCATGTCTATTCCACGGTGCCTTAAAACCTTCTGGTTAAACCACTGTGAACTCCACAGCTCTTCCAAGGGGCATTGATATTGTCTTTTTAATCCACTGTAAACTCCACCACTCTTCCAAGGGGCATTGATATTGTCTTTTTATTCTACTGCGACCTCCACATCTCTTCCAAGGGGGATTGATATTGTCTTTTTATTCCACTACGACCTCCACCACTCTTCTAAGGGGCATTGATATTGTTTTTTTAATCCACTGCGACCTCCACCACTCTACCAAGGGGCATTAAAACAGTCTTGATAAGTTTCTGTGACCTCCACGTCTCTTCCAAGGGGCATTAAACCATCTGGTTAAACCACTCTGTACTCCACAGCTCTTCCAAGAGGCATTGATAATGTCTTTTTATTCGACTGTAACCTCCACCACTCTACCAAAGGGTATTGATATTGTCTCTGTTTTCCACTGCGACCTCCACCACTCTTCCAAGGGGCTTTGATATTGTCTTTTTTATCCACTGCGACCTCCACCACTCTTCCCATGGGCATTAAAACCGTCTTGGTATGCTACTGTGACGTCCACGTCCCTTCCACGGGGCATTGATATTGTCTTTTTATTCCATTGCGACCTCCACCACTTTTCCAAGGGGTATTAAAACCGTCTTGTTAAGCTACTGTGACCTCCAAGTCTCTTCCAAGGGGCACTAATACCGTCTGTTTAAACCGCTCTGAGCTCCACAGCTCTTCCAAGTGGCATTGACAATGTCTTTTTATTCCATTGTAACCTTCTGCACTCTTCCAATTGCATTGATATTGTCTTTTTATTCCTCTGCGACGTCCACGACTCTTCCAAGGGGCATTAAAACCGTCTTGTTAAGCTACTGTAACCTCCAAGTTTCTTTCACAGGGCATTGATATTGTCTTTTTATTCCACTGTAACCTCCACCACTTTTCCAAGGGGCATTGATATTGTCTTTTTATTCCACTGTAACCTTCACCAATCTTCCATGGTGCACTGATATTGTGCTTTTATTCCACTGCGACCTCCACCACTCTTCTAAGGGGCATTGATATTGTCTTTTAAATCCACAACTATCTCCACCACTCTTCCAAGGGGCATTAAAACAGTCTTGTTAAGCTACTGTGACCTCCTAGTTTCTTCCAAGGGGCATTAAAACCGTCTGGTTAAACAATCTGAACTCCACAGCTCCAGAGGCATTGATATTGTCTTTTTATTCCACTGCGACCTCCACCACTCTTCCAAGGGGCATTGATATTGTCTTTTTAATCAACTGCGACCTCCACCTCTCTTCCAATGGGCATTAAAACCGTCTTGTAAAGCTACTGTGACCTCCACGTCTCTTCCACGAGGCATTGATATCGTCTTTTTATTCCACTGCGACCTCCACATCTCTTCCAAATGGAATTGATGTTGTCTTTTTATTCCACTGTGTAACGGGTCCGGGAGGCGGAACCTCTGAGCTACTATACAAGGGGGCAGCCCTTGTAAGGGAGCGGGTGGCAGTCTCTGGGTGAACGGACAGGGAGTTACGGCAAGTGATCAGGGCAGTCTCTGGGTAAGGGGTAGGTACGACCTGTGATGGCGGAGCCTCCGGGCTGGCAGGCAGGCAGGTAACGGAGATGCGCTCCCAGGTGAGCGGGCAAGAGTCTCTGAGATAGCTGGTGGTCACAGCACGTGACAACGGAGCCTCCGGGCTGGCAAGCAGGCAGGTAACGGAGATGCGCTCCCAGGTGAGCGGGCAAGAGTCTCTGGAATAGCTGGTGGTCACAGCACGTGACAGCGGAGCCTCCGGGCTGGCAAGCAGGCAGGTAACGGAGATGCGCTCCCAGGTGAGCGGGCAAGAGTCTCTGGATTAGCTGGTGGTCACAGCACGTGACAGCGGAGCCTCCGGGCTGGCAAGCAGGCAGGTAGCTGGTATGCGCTCCCAGGTGAGCGGGCAGGCTGGTCCTTAGACAGACTGACAGGAGTAGTAAGGCAGACCGTCGGACCTCAGACTGGCAGGCAGGTAACAGGTATTCAGGCAGGAATCAGGCAGGTAACTGGCAGGTAACTGGCAGGTAACTGGCAGGTAACTAGCAACGGGACCTGAGGGCTGAAGCACAGGTGAGACACAGGTGCAAACAACATTGCTCGGGCACCTCCATTTTGGAGGAGGTGCCTTTTATATGATGAAGTCCTCCGGCCATTGGCCGGGGACTCTTTAGGGCGGCGCACGCGGCCCCTTTAAGAGGAGGGGAGCGCGCGCGCGCGCGCCCTAAGCACAGGGGCCGGGAAGGAGCGCGCGCTGCCAGCAGAGCAGGAGGAGGACGCCAGGACGGAGCGCGCGCTGACAGCAGAGCGGGGAGAGGACGCCGGGCAGGAGCGCGCGCTGACAGCAGAGCGGGGAGAGGACGCCGGGCACGGAGCAGAGCGGTGAGGGGAGCAGCGTCCCTGCCTAGCAGAGGGCAGGGACGCCAGCGCTACACACTGTAACCTCCACCACTCTTCCAAGGGGCATTGATATTGTCTTTTTATTCCACTGCGACCTCCACCTCTCTTCCAAGGGGCATTAAAACCATCCTGTTAAGCTACTGTGACCTCCAAGTCTCTTCCACGAGGCATTGATATTGTCTTTTTATTCCACTGCGACCTCCACATCTCTTCCAAGTGGAATTGATATTGTCTTTTTATTCCACTCCGACCTTCATCACTCTTCTAAAGGGCATTGAAATTGACTTTTTAATCCACTGCGACCTCCACCACTCTTCCAAGGGGCTTAAAAACAATTTTGATAAGCTACTGTGACCTCCACATCTCTTCCAAGGGGCACTAAAACCGTCTGGTTAAACCACTCTGAACTCCACAGCTCTTCCAAGAGGCATTGATATTGTCTTTTTTTTCGACTGTAACCTCCCCCACTCTTCCAAGGGGCATTAAAACCATCTTGTTAAGCTACTGTGACCTCCACGTCTCTTCCAAGGGGCATTAAACCATCTGGTTAAACCACTCTGAACTCTACAACTCTTCCAAGGGGCATTGATATTGTCTTTTTATTCCTCTGTAACCTCCACCACTCTTGCAACGGGCATTGATTTTGTCTTTTTATTCCACTGCGACCTCCACCACTCTTCCAATGGGCATTGTTATTGTCTTTTTAATACCCTGCAACTTCCACCACTCTTCCAAGCGGCATTAAAACCGTCTTGTTAAGCTACTGTGACCTCCACGTCCATTCCACGGGGCATTGATATTGTCTTTTTATTCCACTGCGACATCCACAACTCTTCCAAGGGGTATTTATATTGTCTTTTTAATCCACTGCGAACTCCACCACTCTTCCAAGGGGCATTAAAACTGTCTTGTTATGCTACTGTGAATTCGACTTCTCTTCCATGGGGCACTAAAACCATCTGGTTAAACAACTCTGAACTCTACAGCTCTTCCAAGGTGCATTTGCATTGTCTTTTTATTCCACTCTAACCTCCACCACTCTTCCAAAGGGCATTGACATTGTCTTTTTATTCCACTGCGACCTCCACCACTCTTCCAAGGGGCATTAAAACCATACTGTTAAGCTACAGTGACCTCCACATCTCTTCCACGGGGCATTGATATTGTCTTTTTATTCCACTGTAACCACCACCAATTTTCCAAGGGGCATTGAAATTGTTTTTTTATTCCACTGCGATCTCTACCCGTCTTCCAAGGGACATTAAAACCGTCTTGTTAAGTTACTGTGACCTCCATGTCCCTTCCAAGAAGCGTTAAAACCGTCTGGTTATACCACTCTCAACTCCACAGCTCTTCCAAGGGGCATTATTATTGTCTTTTTATTCCACTGTAACCTCCACCACTATTCCAAGGGGCATTGATATTTTCTTTTTATTCCACTGCGACCTCCACCAGTCCTCCAAGAGGCATTAAAACCGTCTTGTTAAGCTACTGTGACCTCCACGTCTCTTCCACGTGGCATTGAAATTGTCTTTTTATTCCACTGTAACCTCCACCACTCGTCCAAGGGGCATTGATATTGTCTTTTTATTCCACTGCAACCTCCAGCACTCTTCCAAGGGGCATTAAAACCGTCTTGGTATGCTACTGTGACCTCCACATCTCTTCCACGGGGCATTAATATTGTCTTTTTATTTAACTGTAACCTCCACCACTGTTCCAAGGGGCATTGTTATTGTCTTTTTATTCCACTGTAACCTCCATCACTCTTCCAAGCGGCATTGATATTGTATTTTTATTCAACTGTAATCTCCACCACTCTTCCAAGGGGCATTGATATTGTCTTTTTATTCCAATGCGACCTCAACCACTCTTCCAAGGGGCATTCTTATTGTCTTTTTAAACCACTGTGACCTCCACCACTTTTCCAAGGGGCATTAAAACCGACTTCTTAAGCTAATGTCACCTCCCCGTCACTTTCAAGGGGCATTAAAAGAGTCAATTTAAACCACGCTGAACTCCACAGTTCTTGCAAGGGGCATTGATATTGTCTTTTTATTCCAATGTAACCTCCAGCACTCTTCCAAGGGGCATTGATATTGTCTTTTTATTCCACTGCAACTTCCACCTCTCTTCCAAGGGGCATTAAATCCATCTTGTTAAGCTACTGTGACCTCCACGTCTCTTTAATGGGGCATTGATATTGTCTTAATATTTCACTGTAACCTCCACCACTCTTCCAAGGGGCATTGATATTGTCTTTTTTTTCCACTGGGACCTTCACCACTCTTCCAAGTGGCATTGATATTGTCTTTTTAATCCACTGCGACCTCTACCACTCTTCCAAGGGGCATTAAAACCGTATTGCTAAGCTACTGTGATCCCCACGTCTTTTCCAAGGTGCATTAAAACCGTCAATTTAAACCACTCTGAACTCAACAGCTCTTGCATGAGTCATTGATTTTGTCTTTTTACTCCACTGTAACCTACAGCACTCTTTCAAGGGCATTGATATTGTCTTTTTATTCCACTACGACTTCCACCACTCTCCCAAGGTGCATTAAAAACATCTTGTTTAGCTACTGTAACATCCATGTCTATTCCACGTGGCATTGATATTCTCTTTTTATTCCACTGTATCCTCCACCACTCTTCCAAGGGGTATTGATATTGTCTTTTTATTCCACTGCGACTTCCACCTCTCTTCTAAGGGGCATTGATATTGTCTTTTTAATCCACTGCGACCTCCACCACTCTTCCAAGAGGCATTAAAACAGTCTTGTTAAGATACTGTGACCTCCACATCTCTTCCAAGGGGCATTAAAACCGTCTGGTTAAACCACTCTGAACTCCACAGCTCTTCCAAGGGTCATTGATATTTTCTTTTTATTCCACTGCGACCTCCACCAGTCCTCCAAGAGGCATTAAAACCGTCTTGTTAAGCTACTGTGACCTCCACGTCTCTTCCACTTGGCATTGAAATTGTCTTTTTATTCCACTGTAACCTCCACCACTCGTCCAAGGGGCATTGATATTGTCTTTTTATTCCTCTGCGAACTCCACCACTCTTCCAAGGGGCATTGATAATGTCTTTTTTTTAAACTGCGACCTCCACCACTCTTCCAAGGGGCATTAAAACCGTCTTGTTAAGCTATTGTGACCTGCACATCTCTTCCACTGGGCATTGATATTGTCTTTTATTTAACTGTAACCTCCACCACTGTTCCAAGGGGCATTGATATTGTCTTTTTATTCCACTGTAACCTCCATCACTCTTCCAATGGGCATTGATATTGTCTTTTTATTCAACTGTAATCTCCACCACTCTTCCAAGGGGCATTGATATTGTCTTTTTATTCCACTGCGACCTCCACCACTCTTCCAAGGGGCATTCATATTGTCTTTTTAATCCACTGCGACCTCCACCACTATTCCAAGGGGCATTAAAACCGTCTTGTTAAGCTACTGTCACCTCCACGTCCCTTCCAAGGGGCATTAAAACCGTCAATTTAAACCACTCTGAACTCCACAGCTCTTGCAAGGGGCATTGATATTGTCTTTTTATTCCAATGTAACCTCCAGCACTCTTCCACGGGCATTGATATTGTCTTTTTATTCCACTGCAACTTCCACCTCTCTTCCAAGGGGCATTAAAACCATCTTGTTAAGCTACTGTGACCTCCACGTCTCTTTCATGGGGCATTGATATTGTCTATTTATTCCACTGTAACCTCCACCACTCTTCCAAGGGGCATTGATATTGTCTTTTTATTCCACTGGGACCTTCACCACTCTTCCAAGTGGCAATGATATTGTATTTTTAATCCACTGCGACCTCCACCACTCTTCCAAGGGCCATTAAAACCGTATTGTTAAGCTACTGTGACCTCCACGTCTCTTCCAAGGTGCATTAAAAACGTCAATTTAAACCACTCTAAACTCCACAGCTCTTGCAAGAGTCATTGATATTGTCTTTTTACTCCACTGTAACCTACAGCCCTCTTTCAAGGGGCATTGATATTGTCTTTTTATTCCACTACGACTTCCACAACTCTCCCAAGGTGCATTAAAAACATCTTGTTTAGCTACTGTAACGTCCATGTCTATTCCACGGGGCATTGATATTGTCTTTTTATTCCACTACGACTTCCACCACTCTTCCAAGGGGCATTAAAACTGTCTTGTTAAGCTACTGTGACCTCCACGTGTCTTCCACGGGTCATTGATATCGTCTTTTTAATCCACTGTGACCCCCACCACTTTTCCAAGGGGCATTAAAACCGTCCTGTTAATCTACGGTGACCTCCACTTCTCTTCCAAGGGGCAATAAAACCATCTGGTTAAACCACTCTGAACTCCACAGCTCTTCCAAGGGACATTGGTATTGTCTTTCTATTCCACTCTAACCTCCACCACTCTTCCAAGGGGCATTGACATTGTCTTTTTATTCCACTGCGACCTCCATCATTCTTCCAAGGGGCATTGATATTCTCTTTTTATTCCACTGCCACCTCCACCACTCTTCCAAGGGGCATTGATATTGTATTTTTATTCCACTACGACCTCCACCACTCTTCCAAGAGGCATTAAAACAGTCTTGTTAAGCTTCTGTGACCACCACATCTCTTCCAAGGAGCATTAATACCGTCTTTTTAAACCACTCTGAACTCCACAGCTCTTCCGAGGGGCATTGATATTGTTTTTTTATTCCACTGTAGCCTCCACCATTCTTCCAAGGGGTATTGATATTGTCTTTTTAATGCAAAGCGATCTCCACCACTCTTCCAAGGGGCATTAAAACCATCTGACTAAACCACTCTGAACTCCATAGCTCTTTCAAGAGGCATTGATATTGTCTTTTTATTTCGCTGTATCCTCCACCACTCTTGCAAAGGGCATTGATGTTGTCTTTTTATTCCACTGCGACCTCCAACACTCTTCCAAGGGGCATTGATATTGTCTTTTTATTCCACTGTATCCTCCACCACTCTTCCAAGGGGTATTGATATTGTCTTTTTATTCCACTACGACTTCCACCACTCTTCCAAGGGGCATTAAAACTGTCTTGTTAAGCTACTGTGACCTCCACGTGTCCTCCACGGGAAATTGATATTGTCTTTTTAATCCACTGTGACCTCCACCACTTTTCCAAGGGGCATTAAAACCGTCTTGTTAATCTACTGTGACCTCCACGTCTGTTCCAAGGGGCAATAAAACTATCTGGTATCCACTCTGAACTCCACAGCTCTTCCAATGGGCATTGGTATTGTCTTTTTATTCCACTCTAATCTCCACCACTCTTCCAAGGGGCATTGACATTGTCTTTTTATTCCACTGCGACCTCCATAATTCTTCCAAGGAGCATTGATATTGTCTTTTTATTCCACTGCCACCTCCACCACTCTTCCAAGGGGCATTGATATTGTCTTTTTAATCCACTGCGACCTCCACGTCTCTTCCAAGGGGCATAAAAACCGTCAATTTAAACAACTCTGAACTCCACAGCTCTTCCAAGGTGACCTTGTATTGTCTTTTTATTCCACTCTAACGTCCAGCACTCTTCCAAGGGGCATTGATATTGTATTTTTAATCCACTGCGACCTCCACCACTTAACCAAGAGGCATTAAAACAGTCTTGTTAAGCTACTGTGACCTCCACATCTCTTCCAAGGCGCATTAATACCGTCTTTTTAAACCACTCTGAACTCCACAGCTCTTCCAAGGGGCATTGATATTGTCTTTTTATTCCACTGTAACCTCCACCATTCTTCCAAGGGATATTGATATTGTCTTTTTAATGCACTGCGATCTCCACCACTCTTCCAAGAGGCATTAAAACCATCTGATTAAACCACTCTGAACTCCATAGCTCTTTCAAGAGGCATTGATATTGTCTTTTTATTTCGCTGTAACCTCCACCACTCTTTCAAGGGGCATTGATGTTGTCTTTTTATTCCACTGCGACCTCTAACACTCTTCCAAGGGGCATCGATATTGTCTTTTTAATCCACTGTGACGTCCACCACTTTTCCAAGGGGCATTAAAACCGTCTTGTTAATCTACTGTGACCTCCACGTCTCTTCCAAGGGGCAATAAAACCATCTGGTTAAACCACTGTGAACTCCACAGCTCTTCCAAGGGGCATTGGTATTGTCTTTTTATTCCACTGTAACCTCCACCACTCTTCCAAGGGGCATTGACATTGTCTTTTTATTCCACTGCGACCTCCATAATTCTTCCAAGGGGCATTGATATGGTCTTTTTATTCCACTGCCACCTCCACCACTCTTCCAAGGGGCATTGATATTGTCTTTTTAATCCACTGCGACCTCCACGTCTCTTCCAAGGGGCATAAAAACCGTCAATTTAAACAACTCTGAACTCCACAGCTCTTCCAAGGTGCCCTTGTATTGTCTTTTTATTCCACTCTAACGTCCACCACTCTTCCAAGGGGCATTGATATTGTATTTTTAATCCACTGCGACCTCCACCACTTAACCAAGAGGCATTAAAACAGTCTTGTTAAGCTACTGTGACCTCCACATCTCTTCCAAGGCGCATTAATACCGTCTTTTTAAACCACTCTGAACTCCACAGCTCTTCCAAGGGGCATTGATATTGTCTTTTTATTCCACTGTAACCTCCACCATTCTTCCAAGGGATATTGATATTGTCTTTTTAATGCACTGCGATCTCCACCACTCTTCCAAGAGGCATTAAAACCATCTGATTAAACCACTCTGAACTCCATAGCTCTTTCAAGAGGCATTGATATTGTCTTTTTATTTCGCTGTAACCTCCACCACTCTTTCAAGGGGCATTGATGTTGTCTTTTTATTCCACTGCGACCTCTAACACTCTTCCAAGGGGCATCGATATTGTCTTTTTAATCCACTGTGACGTCCACCACTTTTCCAAGGGGCATTAAAACCGTCTTGTTAATCTACTGTGACCTCCACGTCTCTTCCAAGGGGCAATAAAACCATCTGGTTAAACCACTGTGAACTCCACAGCTCTTCCAAGGGGCATTGGTATTGTCTTTTTATTCCACTGTAACCTCCACCACTCTTCCAAGGGGCATTGACATTGTCTTTTTATTCCACTGCGACCTCCATAATTCTTCCAAGGGGCATTGATATGGTCTTTTTATTCCACTGCCACCTCCACCACTCTTCCAAGGGGCATTGATATTGTCTTTTTAATCCACTGCGACCTCCACGTCTCTTCCAAGGGGCATAAAAACCGTCAATTTAAACAACTCTGAACTCCACAGCTCTTCCAAGGTGCCCTTGTATTGTCTTTTTATTCCACTCTAACGTCCACCACTCTTCCAAGGGGCATTGATATTGTATTTTTAATCCACTGCGACCTCCACCACTCTTCCAAGAGGCATTAAAACAGTCTTGTTAAGCTACTGTGACCTCCACATCTCTTCCAAGGTGCATTAATACCGTCTTTTTAAACCACTCTGAACTCCACAGCTCTTCCAAGGGGCATTGATATTGTCTTTTTATTCCACTGTAACCTCCACCATTCTTCCAAGGGGTATTGATATTGTCTTTTTAATGCACTGCGATCTCCACCACTCTTCCAAGCGGCATTAAAACCATCTGATTAAACCACTCTGAACTCCATAGCTCTTTCAAGAGGCTTTGATATTGTCTTTTTATTTTGCTGTAACCTCCACCACTCTTTCAAGGGGCATTGATGTTGTCTTTTTATTCCACTGCGACCTCCAACACTCTTCCAAGGGGCATCGATATTGTCTTTTTAATCCACTGTGACGTCCACCACTTTTCCAAGGGGCATTAAAACCGTCTTGTTAATCTACTGTGACCTCCACGTCTCTTCCAAGGGGCAATAAAACCATCTGGTTAAACCACTCTGAACTCCACAGCTCTTCCAAGGGGCATTGGTATTGTCTTTTTATTCCACTCTAACCTCCACCACTCTACCAAGGGGCAGTGACATTGTCTTTTTATTCCACTGTAACCTCCATCATTCTTCCAAGGGGCATTGATATTGTCTTTTATTCCACTGCCACCTCCACCACTCTTCCAAGGGGCATTGATATTGTCTTTTTAATCCACTGCGACCTCCACCACTCTTCCAGGAGGCATTAATACAGTCTTGTTAAGCTATTGTGACCTCCACCTCTCTTCCAAGGGGCATTAAAACCGTCTGGTTAAACCACTCTGTACTCTACAGCTTTTCCAAGGGCATTGATATAATCTTTTTATTCCACTGTAACCTCCACCATTCTTCCAAGGGGTATCGATGTTGTCTTTTTAATGCACTGCGATCTCCACCACTCTTCCAAGGGGCATTAAAACCATCTGGTTAAACCACTCTGAACTCCATAGCTCTTTAAAGAGACATTGATATTGTCTTTTTATTTCAAGGTAACCTCCACCACTCTTTCAAGGGGCATTGATATTGTCTTTTTATTCCACTGCGACCTCCACCACTCTTCCAAGGGGCATTAAACCTGTCTTGTTAAGCTACTGTGACCTCCACTTGTCTTCCACGGGGCATTGATATTGTCTTTTTATTCAACTGTGACCTCCACCACTTTTCCAAGGGGCATTAAAACCGTCTTGTTAATCTACTGTGACCTCCACGTCTTTTCCAAGGGGCAATAAAACCATCTGCTTAAACCACTCTGAACTCCACAGCTCTTCCAAGGGGCATTGGTATTGTCTTTTTATTCCACTCTAACCTCCACCACTCTTCCAAGGGGCAGTGACATTGTCTTTTTATACCACTGCAACCTCCATCATTCTTCCAAGGGGCATTGATAATGTCTTTTTATTCCACTGCCACCTCCACCACTCTTCCAAGGGTCATTGATATTGTCTTTTTAATCCACTGCGACATCCACCACTTTTCCAAGGGGCATTAAAAACGTCTTTTTTAAGCTACTCTGACCTCCACGTCACTTCCAATGGGCATTAAAACCGTCTGGTTAAACCACTCTGAACTCCACAGCTCTTCCAAGGGGCATTGGTATTGTCTTTTTGTTCCACTCTAACCTCCACCACTCTTCCAAGGGGCATTAAAACTGTCTTGTTATGCTGCTGTAACCTCCATGTCTATTCCACGGGGCATTGATATTGTCTTTTTATTCCAATGTAACCTCCACCACTCTTCTAAGGGGCAGTGATATTGTCTTTTTAAACCACTGAGACCTCCACCACTCTTCCAAGAGGCATTAAAAACATCTTATTAAGCTACTATGACCTCCACGTCTCTTCCAAGGGACATTAAAACCGTCTGGTTAAACCACTCTGTATTCCACAGCTCATCAAAGGGGCATTGATATTGTCTTTTTATTCCACTGTAACCTTCACCACTTTTCCTATGGGAATTGATATTGTCTTTTTATTATTATTATTATTTATTATTATAGCGCCATTTATTCCATGGCGCTTTACATGTGATAGGGATATACATAACAAAAGCATTTACATAATCTTAACAAAACGAGTCTGCGACTGGTACAGGAGGAGGGAATACCCTGCCCGCGAGGGCTCACATTCTAGAAGGGATGGGTGAGGATACATTAGGTGAGGGTAGAGCTGGTCGTGTAGCGGTGTTTACTGCAGGTTGTAGGCTTGTCGGAAAAGGTGGGTCTTCACGTTTCTTTAGAAGGTTTCCACGGTCGGCGAGAGTCTGATGTGTTGGGGTAGAGAGTTCCAGAGTAGGAGCGATGCACAGGAGAAATCTTGTACACGATTGTGGGAGAAGGAGATAAGAGGGGAGTAGAGAAGGAGATCTTGTGAGGATCGGAGGTTGCGTGCAGGTAAGTACGGGGAGACTAGGTCACAGATGTATGGGGGATAGAGGTTGTGGATGGCTTTGTATGCCATGGTTAGAGTTTTGAACTGGATTCTCTGGGCAATGGGGAGCCAGTGAAGAGATTGACAGAGAGGAGAGGCCGGGGAATAGCGGGGGGACAGGTGAATTAGTCGAGCAGCAGAGTTTAGGATAGATTGGAGAGGCGTAAGAGTGTTGTAAGGGAGGCCACGGAGCAGGAGGTTGCAGTAGTCGAGGCGGGATATGATGAGGGCATACACTAGTGTTTTTGCAGAGTCTTTGCTGAGAAATGCACGGATCCGGGAGATGTTTTTGAGTTGGAGTTGGCAGGAAGTGGAAAGGGCTTGGATATGTGGCTTGAAGGAGAGATCAGAGTCCAGGGTTACTCCAAGGCAGCGAGATTGTGGGACTGGGGAGAGTGAACAGCAATTGACGTTGATGGCTAAGTCAGATGGGGGATGTGAATGAGAGGGTGGAAAGATGATGAACTCTGTTTTATCCACGTAGCGTTTTAGAAATCTGTCAGAGAAGAAGGATGACATGGCGGACAGACATTGTGGGATTTTGGTTAGTAGGGAGGAGATATCGGGTCCAGAGAGGTAGATCTGTGTGTCGTCAGCATAGAGGTGATACTGAAAACTGTGAGACTCTATGAGCTGTCCCAGGCCAAAGGTGTAGATGGAGAAGAGCAGAGGTCCTAGAACTGAACCTTGGGGGACACCGACAGATAGGGGGCGAGATGAGGAGGTGGTGCCTGAGTGGAAGACGCTGAATGTCCTGTCTGTTATGTATGAGGAGATCCAAGATAGAGCCAAGTCCGTGATGCCAAGAGATGAGAGAATCTGGAGTAAGAGGGAGTGGTCCACTGAGTCAAAGGCAGATGACAGGTCCAGAAGGAGGAGGATGGAGTAGTGTCACTTGGATTTGACATTTAGTAGGTCGTTGGTGACTTTGGTCAGGGCAGTTTCAGTCGAGTGATGCGGTCGGAAGCCAGATTGCAGGCGGTCGAAGAGGGAGTAGGAGGAGAGGTGGGGGGACAGTTCAAGGTGGACATGTTGTTCTAGTAGTTTTGAGGCAAAGGGGAGGAGTGATATGGGGCGGTAGATAGTCAGAGAGGAAGGGTCAAGGCAGGGCTTTTTGAGGATGGGTGTGATTGCGGCATGTTTGAAACATGAGGGGAAGACAACGGTTGTTAGTGACAGATTGAAGAGGTGGGTTAGGGTTGGGATGAAGACTGTGGTAAGGTTAGTGATGAGGTGGGATGGGATTGGGTCAAGTTCGCTGGTGGTGAGGTGTGATTTGGAGAGTAAAGAGGAGACTTGACCTTCTGTAATGGTGGAGAAGTGGGGTTTGGAGGAGGAGGGTTGAATAGATATGAGGAGGGGTTGTGTGGACTTTAGTCAAAAGTTTTGTCTGATGGTGTCAATCTTCTGTTTGAATAATGAGGCAAAGTCGGCGGCTGAGATGAGAGAAGAGGGAGGAGGTGCTGGGGGACGAAGGAGAGAGTTGAAACTGTTAAATAGCTGTTTAGGGTTGTGAGCTAGTGAGGATATGAGAGATGAGAAGTAGGTTTGTTTTTCTATAGTGAGTGCGGACTTGAAATTAGTGAGGGATTGCTTGAATGCGATGAAGTGCTCGATGGAGTGAGACCTTTTCCATCTGAGCTCCGCAACCCTGGAGGCCCGGCTCAGTTCTTTAGTAAGTTTAGTGTGCCAGGGTTGCCTGTTTTGTATGCGAGATGTGGTGTGTGTGAGAGGGGCGATCGAGTCTAGAGCTGCAGCTATTGTGGTGTTATATGAAGCAGCAGCAACGTCTGCATCGTGTAAGGAATTTATGTCTGTAAGAGCGAGGAGGGATTCAGAGAGTGAGTGTAAGTCAAGGTGTTTGAGATTTCTGCGAGGGTATGCAAGTTTGTGGAGTGGGGATTATTGCCCCGGGGAGGAGAGAGAAGAGAATGTAAGTAGGCTGTGATCAGAGAGAGGGAGAGGTGAGTTAGAGAGGTTAGATAGGGAACAGAGGTGGGTGAAGATGAAGTCCATTGTGTGGCCATCTTTGTGGGTGGGTGTGGAAGACCATTGAGTGAGTCCGAAGGAGGAAGTGAGAGATAGGAACTTAGAGACAGACGAGTGGGAAGTGTTAATGGGGATGTTGAAGTCACCCATTATGATAGTGGGGATGTCAGTGGAGAGGAAGTGAAGCAGCCAGGTGGTGAAGTGGTCTAAGAAGGTGGTGGCTTGCCCTGGGGGTCGGTAAACGACGGCCAGTTGGAGGTTGGAGGGGGAATAGATGCGCACACAGTGCACCTCAAAAGAGGGGAGTGTAACGGAGGGTGGCAGTGGGATTTGGGTGAAAGCGCAGTGTTCTGATAGGAGAAAACCTACGCCTCCGCCATGTTTGCTGTTGGGGCGGGGGGTGTGGGAAAGGTGGAATCCTCCATATGAAAGTGCAGCTGGGGAGGCTGTGTCAGAGGGGGTGAGCCAGGTTTCAGTGATGGCGAGGAAGGAAAGTTTGTTTGTAATGAAAAGATCGTGGATGAAGGAAAGTTTGTTGCAGACAGAGCGAACATTCCATAGAGCTCCTGTTAGAGCAACTAAGGGAGTGGGGATTGGTTGGATGGGATTGAGGTTAGAAGGGTTGCGACAGTTTGTGGAAGGTCGTGGATAGGAGGAAGAAGTAACTGTGGGGATATGGCGAGCAGGACCAGGAAATGGAGAGATATCTCCAGCAGTGAGGAGGAGCAGAGAAAGTGTTAGCAGGTGGGAGCAAGAGAGAGCATGAGGTGGCTGTCTGTGTTTGGAGATCAAGGATTGAATGTTTAGGAATAATTTGGAGGAGGAGGTGAGATGAATGGGGAGGATGGAGGGAGAGATGAAGAGTTTCTTACTAGGTGTAGGGATTTGAGGGGTTACTAGAAAGTGGAGGTCTATAGAGGAAAAAGTGAGAGCTAACAGAAACATAGTTAAAAGAGAGTAAGTGGTCAAAGTGTTGGTTACCTGACTCCTGCCCTGACTAACTGCCTCTGAAATAACTGCCACTTATCTCTGAAGCCACTTTGCACCAGAAGACGCGTGCACCCCTTACAGAGCTTCTAAATATATAGGGCACATTAAACTATCAGGTGAAATGCATTGTGAGAGCTGCATATGGCTAAATTATCAGCTGGTCGTCTCACCAGGAGATGGCTGGGTGACCAAACACAGAGCTAGGACTCTAGTCTCTGCAGTTCAGCACCTCTAAAAATCAGATAAGATCTATAGTGGGGAAGGGACAGACATATGTGGGTATTGAATGGAGTGGGACAGATAAAGCAGAGAAGTTATGCAGAGCATGTACGAGTGAGGTGAATCAGCAAAGCAGAGCATTAGATTACAGCAGACACAGCAAGTAGAGAAGTTATGCAGAGCATGTACCAGTGAGGTGAATCAGCAAAGCAGAGCATTAGATTACAGCAGACACATCAAGCAGAGAAGTTATGCAGAGCATGTACCAGTGAGGTGAATCAGCAAAGCAGAGCATTAGATTACAGCAGACACAGCAAGAAGAGAAGTTATGCAGAGCATGTCCCAGTGAGGTTATTCCACTGCGACCTCCACCACTTTTCCAAGGGGCATTGATATTGTCTTTTTAATCCACTGTGACCTCCGCAACTCTTCCAAAGGGCATTGATATTGTCTTTTATTCCACTGTAACCTCCACCACTGTTCTAAGGGGCATTAAAACCGTCTTGTTAAGCTACTGCGACCTCCACGTCTCTTCCACAGGGCATTGTTATTGTCTTTTTATTCCACTGCGACCTCCACCACTCTGCCAAGGGTCATTAAAACCGTCTTGTTAAGCTACTGTGATGTCCACGTCTCTTCCACGGGGCATTGATATGGTCTTTTTTTTCCACTGCGACCTCCACCACTCTTCCAATGGGATTTGATAGTCTTTTTAATCCACTGCGACCTCCACCACTCTTCCAAGGGGCATTAAAACCGTCTTGTTAAGCTACTGTGACCTTCACGTCCCTTCCACGGGGCATTGATATTGTCTTTTTATTCCACTGTGACCTCCACCACTCTTCCAAGGGACATTGATATTGTCTTTTTATTCAACTGGGACCTTCACCCCTCTTCCAAGGATGTTGGATATTGTCTTTGTTTTCCACTGTAACCTCCACCACTCTTCTTAGTAGCATGGATATTTTTTTTTTATTCCCCTGCGACCTCCGCCACTCTTCCAAGGGGATTTGATAGTCTTTTAAATCCACTGCGACCTCCACCACTCTTCCAAGGGGCATTAAAACCGTCTTTTTAAGCTACTGTGGCCTCCACGTCTCTTACAAGGGGCATTAAAACCATCAATTTAAACCACTCTGAACTCCACAGCTCTTGCAAGAGGCTTTGATATTGTCTTTTTATTCCACTGTAACCTCCACCACTCTTCCAAGGGGCATTGATTTTGTCTTTTTAATCCACTGCGACCTCCATCTCTCTTCCAAGAAGCATTAAAATCGTCTTGTTTAGCTACTGTGACCTCCACGTCTATTCCACGGTGCCTTAAAACCTCCTGGTTAAACCACTGTGATCTCCACAGCTCTTCCAAGAGGCATTTATATTGTCTTTTTATTCGACTTTAACCTCCACCACTCTTCCAAGGGGCATTAAAACCGTTTTCTTAAGCTACTGTGACCTCCATGTCTCTTCCAAATTGCATTAAAACCGTCAATTTAAACCATTCTGAACTCGACAGCTCTTGCAAGAGGCATTGATATTGTCTTTTTATTCCAATGTAACCTCCACCACTTTCCCAAGGGACATTGATTTTGTCTTTTTAATCCACTGCGACCTTCATCACTCTTCCAAGAAGCATTAAAACCGTCTTGTTTAGCTACTGTGACATCCACGTCTATTCCACGGTGCCTTAAAACCTTCTGGTTAAACCACTGTGAACTCCACAGCTCTTCCAAGGGGCATTGATATTGTCTTTTTATTCCACTGTAACCTCCACCACTCTTCCAAGTGGCATTGATATTGTCTTTTTATTTTACTGCGACCTCCACCACTCTTCCAAGGGGCATTAATATTGTCTTTTTATTCCACTGCGACCTCCACTACTCTTCCAAGGGTCATTGATATTGTCTTTTTATTCCACTGTAACCTCCACCACTCTTCCAAGGGGCATTGATATTGTCTTTTTATACAACTGCGGCCTCCACCTCTCTTCCAAGGGGCATTAAAACCATCTTGTTAAGCTACTGTGACCTCCAAGTCTCTTCCACGAGGCATTGATATTGTCTTTTTATTCCACTGCGACCTCCACCACTCTACTAAGGGCCATTGATATTGTCTTTTTAAACCACTGCGACCTCCACCACTCTTCCAAGGGGCATTAAAACAGTCTTGATAAGCTACTGTGACCTCCACGTCTCTTCCAAGGGGCATTAAATCATCTTGTTAAGCTACTGTGACCTCCAAGTTTCTTACACAGGGCATTGATAATGTCTTTTTATTCCACTGTAACCTCCACCACTCTTCCAAGGGGCATTAAAACTGTCTGGTTACCCGCTCTGAGCTCCACAGCTCTTCCAAGGGGCATTGACAATGTCTTTTTATTCCATTGTAACCTTCTGCACTCTTCAAAGTGCATTGATATTGTCTTTTTATTCCTCTGCGACGTCCACGACTCTTCCAAGGGGCATTAAAACCGTCTTGTTAAGCTACTGTGACCTCCAAGTTTCTTACACAGGGCATTGATATTGTCTTTTTATTCCACTGTAACCTCCACCACTCTTCCAAGGGGCATTGATATTGTCTTTTTATTCCTCTGTAACCTCCACCAATCTTCCAAGGGGCATTGATATTGTCTTTTTGTTCCACTGCGACCTCCACCACTCTTCTAAGGGGCATTGATATTGTCTTTTAAATCCCCAACGATCTCCACCACTCTTCCAAGGGGCATTAAAACAGTATTGTTAAGCTACTGTGACCTCCTCGTCTCTTCCAAGGGGTATTAAAACCGTCTGATTAAACACTCTGAACTCCACAGCTCTTACAAGAGTCATTGATATTGTCTTTTTATTCGACTGTAATATCCACCACTCTTCCATGCGGCAATGATATTGTCTTTTTAATCAACTGCGACCTCCATCTCTCTTCCAAGGGGCATTAAAACAGTCTTGTGAAGCTACTGTGACCTCCTCGTCCCTTCCATGGGGCATTGATATTGTCTTTTTATTCCACTGCGACCTCCACCTCTCTTCCAAGGGGCATTGATATTGTCTTTTTAATCCACTGTGACCTCCACCACTCTTCCAAGGGGCATTGATATTGTCTTTTTAATCCACTCTGAACTCCACAGCTCTTCCAAGGAGCACTGGAATTGTCTTTTTATTCCACTCTAACTTCCACCACTCTTCCAAGGGGCATTGACATTGTCTATTTATTCCACTGCGACCTCCACCACTCTTCCAAGGGGCATTAAGACCATCTTGTTAAGCCACAGTGACCTCCACAACTCTTCCATGGGGCATTGATATTGTCTTTTTATTCCACTGTAACCTCCACCACTCTTCCAAGGGGCATTGATATTGTCTTTTTATACAACTGCGGCCTCCACCTCTCTTCCAAGGGGCATTAAAACCATCTTGTTAAGCTACTGTGACCTCCAAGTCTCTTCCACGAGGCATTGATATTGTCTTTTTATTCCACTGCGACCTCCACCACTCTACTAAGGGGCATTGATATTGTCTTTTTAAACCACTGCGACCTCCACCACTATTCCAAGGGGCATTAAAACAGTCTTGATAAGCTACTGTGACCTCCACGTCTCTTCCAAGGGGCATTAAACCATCTTGTTAAGCTACTGTGACCTCCAAGTTTCTTACACAGGGCATTGATAATGTCTTTTTATTCCACTGTAACCTCCACCACTCTTCCAAGGGGCATTAAAACTGTCTGGTTAAACCGCTCTGAGCTCCACAGCTCTTCCAAGGGGCATTGACAATGTCTTTTTATTCCATTGTAACCTTCTGCACTCTTCAAAGTGCATTGATATTGTCTTTTTATTCCTCTGCGACGTCCACGACTCTTCCAAGGGGCATTAAAACCGTCTTGTTAAGCTACTGTGACCTCCAAGTTTCTTACACAGGGCATTGATATTGTCTTTTTATTCCACTGTAACCTCCACCACTCTTCCAAGGGGCATTGATATTGTCTTTTTATTCCTCTGTAACCTCCACCAGTCTTCCAAGGGGCATTGATATTGTATTTTTATTCCACTGCGACCTCCACCACTCTTCTAAGGGGCATTGATATTGTCTTTTAAATCCCCAACGATCTCCACCACTCTTCCAAGGGGCATTAAAACAGTATTGTTAAGCTACTGTGACCTCCTCGTCTCTTCCAAGGGGTATTAAAACCGTCTGATTAAACACTCTGAACTCCACAGCTCTTACAAGAGTCATTGATATTGTCTTTTTATTCGACTATAACATCCACCACTCTTCCATGCGGCATTGATATTGTCTTTTTAATCAACTGCGACCTCCATCTCTCTTCCAAGGGGCATTTAAACAGTCTTGTGAAGCTACTGTGACCTCCTCGTCCCTTCCATGGGGCATTGATATTGTCTTTTTATTCCACTGCGACCTCCACCTCTCTTCCAATGGGCATTGATATTGTCTTTTTAATCCACTGTGACCTCCACCACTCTTCCAAGGGGCATTGATATTGTCTTTTTAATCCACTCTGAACTCCACAGCTCTTCCAAGGAGCACTGGAATTGTCTTTTTATTCCACTCTAACTTCCACCACTCTTCCAAGGGGCATTGACATTGTCTATTTATTCCACTGCGACCTCCACCACTCTTCCAAGGGGCATTAAGACCATCTTGTTAAGCCACAGTGACCTCCACAACTCTTCCATGGGGCATTGATATTGTCTTTTTATTCCACTGTAACCTCCACCACTATTCCAAGTGGCATTGACATTGTCTTTTTATTCCACTGCGACTTCCACCTCTCTTCTAAGGGGCATTAATATTGTCTTTTTAATCCACTGCGACCTCCACCACTCTTCCAAGGGGCATTAAAACCGTCTTGTTAAGCTACTGTGACCTCCACGTTCTTTCCAAGGTGCATTAAAACCGTCAATTTAAACCACTCTGAACTCCACAGCTCTTGCAAGAGGCATTGATATTGTCTTTTTACTTTACTGTAACCTACAGCACTCTTTCAAGGGGCATTGATATTGTCTTTTTATTCCACGACGACTTCCACCACTCTCCCAAGGTGCATTAAAAACATCTTGTTTAGCTACTTTAACGTCCATGTCTAATCCACGGGGCGTTGATATTGTCTTTTTATTCCACTGTATCCTCCACCACTCTACCAAGGGGTATTGACATTGTCTTTTTATTCCACTGCGACTTCCACCTCACTTCTAGGGGGCATTGATATTGTCTTTTTAATCCACTGCGACCTCCACCACTCTTCCAAGGGGCATTAAAACAGTCTTGTTAATCTACTGTGACCTCCACGTCTCTTCAAAGGGGCATTAAAACCATCTTGTTAATCTACTGTGACCTCCACGTCTCTTCCAATGGGCAATAAAACCATCTGGTTAAACCACTCTGAACTCCACAGCTCTTCCAAGGGGCATTGATATTGTCTTTTTATTCCTCTGCGACGTCCATGACTCTTCCAAGGGGCATTAAAACCGTCTTGTTAAGCTACTGTGACCTCCAAGTTTCTTACACAGGGCATTGATATTGTCTTTTTATTCCACTGTAACCTCCACCACTCTTCCAAGGGGCATTGATATTGTCTTTTTATTCCTCTGTAACCTCCACCAATCTTCCAAGGGGCATTGATATTGTCTTTTTATTCCACTGCGACCTCCACCACTCTTCTAAGGGGCATTGATATTGTCTTTTAAATCCCCAACGATCTCCACCACTCTTCCAAGGGGCACTAAAACAGTATTGTTAAGCTACTGTGACCTCCTCGTCTCTTCCAAGGGGTATTAAAACCGTCTGATTAAACACTCTGAATTCCACAGCTCTTACAAGAGTCATTGATATTGTCTTTTTATTCGACTGTAACATCCACCACTCTTCCATGCGGCATTGATATTGTCTTTTTAATCAACTGCGACCTCCATCTCTCTTACAAGGGGCATTAAAACAGTCTTGTGAAGCTACTGTGACCTCCTCGTCCCTTCCATGGGGCATTGATAATGTCTTTTTATTCCACTGCGACCTCCACCTCTCTTCCAAGGGGCATTGATATTGTCTTTTTAATCCACTGCGACCTCCACCACTCTTCCAAGGGGCATTGATATTGTCTTTTTAATCCACTCTGAACTCCACAGCTCTTCCAAGGAGCACTGGAATTGTCTTTTTATTCCACTCTAACTTCCACCACTCTTCCAAGGGGCATTGACATGGTCTATTTATTCCACTGCGACCTCCACCACTCTTCCAAGGGGCATTAAGACCATCTTGTTAAGCCACAGTGACCTCCACAACTCTTCCATGGGGCATTGACATTGTCTTTTTATTCCACTGCGACTTCCACCTCTCTTCTAAGGGGCATTAATATTGTCTTTTTAATCCACTGCGACCTCCACCACTCTTCCAAGGGGCATTAAAACCGTCTTGTTAAGCTACTGTGACCTCCACGTCCAATCCAAGGTGCATTAAAACCGTCAATTTAAACCACTCTGAACTCAACAGCTCTTGTAAGAGGCATTGATATTGTCTTTTTACTTTACTGTAACCTACAGCACTCTTTCAAGGGGCATTGATATTGTCTTTTTATTCCACGACGACTTCCACCACTCTCCCAAGGTGCATTAAAAACATCTTGTTTAGCTACTTTAACGTCCATGTCTAATCCACGGGGCGTTGATATTGTCTTTTTATTCCACTGTATCCTCCACCACTCTACCAAGGGGTATTGATATTGTCTTTTTATTCCACTGCGACTTCCACCTCACTTCTAGGGGGCATTGATATTGTCTTTTTAATCCACTGCGACCTCCACCACTCTTCCAAGGGGCATTAAAACAGTCTTATTAATCGACTGTGACCTCCACGTCTCTTCAAAGGGGCAATAAAACCATCTTGTTAATCTACTGTGACCTCCACGTCTCTTCCAATGGGCAATAAAACCATCTGGTTAAACCACTCTGAACTCCACAGCTCTTCCAAGAGGCATTGGTATTGTCTTTTTATTCCAATCTAACCTCCACCACTCTTCCAAGGGGCATTGACATTGTCTTTTTATTCCACATCGACCTCCATCATTCTTCCAAGGGGTATTGATATTGTCTTTTTAATCCACTGCGACCTCCACCCCTTTCCAAGGGGCATTAAAAACGTCTTTTTAAGCTACTGTGACCTCCACGTCACTTCCAATGGGCATTAAAACCGTCTGGTTAAACCACTCTGAACTCCACAGCTCTTCCAAGGGGCATTGGTATTGTCTTTTTATTCCACTCTAACCTCCACCACTCTTCCAAGGGGCATTGACATTGTCTTTTTATTCCACTGCGACCTCCACCATTCTTCCAAGAGGCATTAAAACTGTCTTGTTAAGCTACAGTGACCTCCACATCTCTTACACGGGGCATGGATATTGTGTTTAAATTCCACTGTAAACTCCACCACTCTACCAAGGTGCATTGATATTGTATTTTTATTCCACTGCGACCTCCACCACTCTTTCAAAGGGCATTAAAACCATCTTGTTAAGCTACTGTGAACTCCACGTCTCTTCCACGGGGCATTGATATTGTCTTTATATTCCACTGCGACCTCCACCACTCTTCCTCGGGGCATTGATATTGTATTTATAATCCACTGTAACCTCCACCACTCTTCCATGTGGCATTAAAACCGTCTTGTTAAGTTGCTGTGACCTCCACGTCTCTTCCAAGGGGCATTAAAACCATATGTTTAAGCATTCTGAACTACACAGATCTTCCAAGGGGCATTGATATTGTCTTTTTATTCCACTGTATCCTCCACCAGTCTTCCAAGGGGCATTGATATTGTCTTTTTATTCCACTGCGACCCCCACCACTCTTCCAAGGGGCATTAAAACCGTCTTGTTAAGCTACTGTGACCTCCATGTCTCTTCCACAGGGCATTGATATTGTCTTTTTATTCCACTGGAACCTCCAACACTCTTCCAAGGTGCATTGATATTATCTTTTATTCCACTGAGGTTTCAACCACTCCTTCAAGGAGCATTGACATTGTCTTTTTAATCCACTTCGACCTCCACCACTCTTCCAAGGGGCATTAAAACAGTCTTGTTAATCTACTGTGACCTCCACGTCTCTTCCAAGGGGCATTAAAACCGACAATTTAAACCACTCTCAACTCCACAGCTCTTGCAAGGGGCTTTGATATTGTTTTTTATTCCACTGTAACCTCCAGCACTCTTCCAAGGGGCATTGATATTGTCTTTTTATTCCACTGCGACTTTCACCTCTCTTCCAAGGGACATTAAAACCGTCTTGTTAAGCTACTGTGACATCCACGTATCTTTCACGGGGCATTGATATTGTCTTTATTCCACTGTAAACTCCACCACTCTTCCAAGGGGCATTGATATTGTCTTTTTTTCCACTGCCACCTCCACCACTCTTCCAAGGGGCATTGATATTGTCTTTTTAATCCACTGCGACCTCCACCACTTTTCCAAGGGGCATTAAAAACATCTTTTTAAGCTACTGTGACCTCCACGTCACTTGCAATGGGCAATAAAACCATCAGGTTTAACTACTCTGAACTCCACTGCTCGTCCAAGGGGCATTGATATTGTTTTTTTATTCCACTGCGACCTCCACTACTCTAGCAAGGGGCATTGATATTGTCTTTTTACTCCAATGTAACCTCCAGTACTCGTACAAGGAGCATTGATATTGTCTTTTTATTCCACTGCAACTTCCACCTCTCTTCCAAGGGGCATTAAAACCGTCTTGTTAAGCTACTCTTACCTCCACGTCTCTTTCACGGAGCATTGATATTGTCTTTTTATTCCACGGTAACCTCCACCACTCTTCCAAGGGGCATTGATATAGTATTTTTATTCCACTGGGACCTTCACCACTCTTCCAAGTGGCATTGATATTGTATTTTTAATCCACTGCGACCTCCACCACTTTTCCAAGGGGCATTAAAACTGTATTGTTAAGCTACTGTGACCTCCACTTCTCTTTCAAGGTGCATTAAAAGCGTCAATTTAAACCACTCTGAACTCCACAGCTCTTGCAAGGGGCATTGATATTGTCTTTTTATTCCACTGCAACTTCCACCTCTCTTCCAAGGGGCATTAAAACCGTCTTGTTAAGCTACTGCGACCTCCACATCTCTTCCAAGGGAATTGATATTGTCTTTTTATTCCACTGCGACCTCCACCACTCTTCTGAGGGGCATTGATATTGTCTTTTTAATCCACTGCGACCTCCACCACTCTTCCACGGGGCATTAAAACAGTCTTGATAAGCTACTGTGACTTCCACGTCTCTTCCAAGGGGCATTAAACCGTCTGGTTAAACCACTCTGTACTCCACAGCTCTTCCAAGAGGCATTGATATTGTCTTTTTATTCGAATGTAACCTCCACCACTCTTCCAAGGGGCATTGATATTGTCTCTGTTTTCCACTGCGACCTCCACCACTCTTCCAATGGGCATTAAAACCGTCTTGTTATGCTACTGTGACCTCCATGTCTCTTCCACGGGGCATTGATATTGTCTTTTTCTTCCATATCAACCTCCACCACTCTTCCAAGGGGCATTAAGACCGTCTTGTTAAGCTACTGTGACCTCCAAGTCTCTTCCAAGTGGCATTAAAACCGTCTGGTTAAACTGCTCTGAGCTCCACAGCTCTTCCAAGGGGCATTGACAATGTCTTTTTATTCCATTGTAACCTTCTGCACTCTTCCAAGTGCATTGATATTGTCTTTTTATTCCTCTGCGACGTCCACGACTCTTCCAAGGGGCATTAAAACCGACTTGTTAAGCTACAGAGACCTCCAAATTTCTTACGCAGGGCATTGATATTGTCTTTTTATTACACTGTAACCTCCACCACTCTTCCAAGGGGCATTGATATTGTCTTTTTATTGCACTGTAACCTCCACCAATCTTCCAAGGGGCATTGATATAATCTTTTTATTCCACTGCGACCTCCACCACTCTTCCAAGGGGCATTAAAACAGTCTTGTTAAGCTACTGTGACCTCCTCGTCTCTTCCAAGGGGCATTAAAACAGTCTAGGTAAACACTCTGAACTCCACAGCTCTTACAAGAGGCATTGATATTGTCTTTTTATTCAACTGTAACCTTCACCACTCTTTCAAGGGGCATTGATTTTGTATTTTTATTCCACTGCGACCTACACCACTCTTCCAAGGGGCATTGATATTGTCTTTTTAATTAACTGTGACCTCCAATACTCTTCCAAGGGGCATAAAACTGTCTGGTTAAACCTCTCTGAACTCCACAGCTCTTCCAAGGGGTCATTGATATTGTCTTTTTTTTCCACTGTAACCTCCACCACTCTTCCAAGGGCATAGATTTTGTCTTTTTATTCCTCTGCGACCTTAACCACTCTTCCAATGGGCATTGATATTGTCTTTTTAATCCACTGCGACCTCCACCACTCTTCCAAGGGGCATTAAAACCATGTTGTTAAGCTACTGTGACCTCCACGTCTCTTCCAAGGTGCATTTATACCGTCAATTTAAACCACTCTGAACTCCACAGCTCTTGCAAGAGGCATTAATACTGTCTTTTTACTCCACTGTAACCTCCAGCACTCTTCCAATGGGCATTGATATTGTCTTTTTATTCCACTGCGTCTTCCACCACTCTCCCAAGGGGCATTAAAACTGTCTTGCTAAGCTGCTGTATCCTCCATGTCTATTCCACGGGGCATTGATATTGTCTTTTTATTCCAATGTAACCTCCACCACTCTTCTAAGGGGCAGTGTTGTTGTCTTTTTAAACCACTGTGACCTCCACCACTTTTCCAAGAGTCTTTAAAAACATCTTATTAAGCTACTATGACCTCGACGTCTCTTCCAAGGGGCACTAAAACCGTCTGGTTAAACCACTCTGAATTCCACAGCTCATCAAAGGGGCATTGATATTGTCTTTTTACTCCACTGTAACCTCCACCACTCTTCCAAGGGGCATTGATATTGTCTTTTTATTATTATTATTATTTATTATTATAGCGGCATTTATTTCATGGCACTTTACATGTGATAGGGATATACATAACAAAAGCATTTACATAATCTTAACAAAACGAGTCAGCGACTGGTACAGGAGGAGCGAGGACCCTGCCCGTGAGGGCTCACATTCTAGAGGGGATGGGTGAGGATACATTAGGTGATGGTAGAGCTGGTCGTGCAGTTGTGGTTACTGCAGGTTGTAGGCTTTTCGGAAGAGGTGGGTCTTCAGGTTTCTTTTGAAGGTTTCCACGGTCGGCGAGAGTCTGATGTGTTTGGGTAGAGAGTTCCAGAGTAGGGGGGATGCACGGGAGAAATCTTTTATACGATTGTGGGAGGAGGAGATAAGAGGGGAGTAGAGAAGGAGATCTTGTGAGGATCGGAGGTTGCATGCAGGTAAGTACCGGGAGACTAGGTCACATATGTATGGGAGAGGCAGGTTGTGTAAGGCTTTGTATGACATGGTTAGAGTTTTGAACTGGATTCTCTGGGCAATGGAGAGCCAGTGAAGAGATTGACAGAGAGGAGAGGCTGGGGAATAGCGGGGGGACAGGTGAATTAGTCGCAGCAGAGTTTTGGATAGATTGGAGAGGCGCAAGAGTGTTGTAAGGGAGGCCACGGAGCAGGAGGTTGCAGTAGTCGAGGCGGGATATAATGAGGGCATGCACTTGTGTTTTTGCAGAGTCTTTGCTGAGGAATGCACGGATCCGGGAGATGTTTTTGAGTTGGAGTCGGCAGGAAGTGGAAAGGGCTTGGATATGTGGCTTGAAGGAGAGATCAGAGTCCAGGGTTTCTCCAAGGCAGCGAGCTTGTGGGACTGGGGAGATTGAACAGCCATTGACGTTGATGGCTAGGTCAGATGGGGGATGTGAATGAGAGGGTGGAAAGATGATGAACTCTGTTTTATCCATGTTGAGTTTAAGAAATCTGTTAGAGAAGAAGGATGACATGGCGGACAGACATTGTGGGATTTTGATTAGTAGGGAGGAGATATCGGGTCCAGAGAGGTAGATCTGTGTGTCGTCAGCATAGAGGTGATACTGAAAACCATGAGACTCTATGAGCTGTCCCAGGCCAAAGGTGTAGATGGAGAAGAGCAGAGGTCCTAGAACTGAATCTTGGGGGACACCGACAGATAGGGGGTGAGATGAGGAGGTGGTGCGTGAGTGGGAGACACTGAAAACAGACAGGACAAACCATGAGGAGATCCAAGATAGAGCCAAGTCCGTGATGCCAAGAGATGAGAGAATCTGGAGTAAGAGGGAAGGGTCCACTGTGTCAAAGGCAGATGACAGGTCCAGAAGGAGGAGGATGGAGAAGTGTCGCTTGGATTTGGCATTTAGTAGGTCGTTGGTGACTTTGGTCAGGGCAGTTTCAGTCTAGTGATGCGGTCGGAAGTCAGACTGCAGGCGGTCGAAGAGGGAGCAGGAGGAGAGGTGGGAGGACAGTTCAAGGTGGACATGTTGTTCTAGTAGTTTTGAGGCAAAGGGGAGGAGTGATATGGGGCGGTAGCTAGTCAGAGAGGAAGGGTCAAGGGAGGGCTTTTTGAGGATGGGTGTGATTGCGGCATGTTTGAAACATGAGGGGAAGACACCGGTTGTTAGTGACAGATTGAAGAGGTGGGTTGGGGTTGGGATGAAGACTGTGGTAAGGTTAGTGATGAGGTGGGATGGGATTGGGTCAAGTTCGCAGTTGGTGAGGTGCGATTTGGAGAGTAAAGAGGAGACATGACCTTCTGTAATGGTGGAGAAGTGGGGTTTGGAGGAAGAGGATTGAATAGATATGAGGAGGGGTTGTGTGGACTTTAGGCAAAAGTTTTGTCTGATGGTGTCAATTTTCTGTTTGAAGAATGAGGCAAAGTCGTCGGCTGAGATGAGAGAAGAGGGAGGAGGTGCTGGGGAGCGAAGGAGAGAGTTGAAAGTGTTAAATAGCTGTTTAGGGTTGTGAGATAGGGAGGATATGAGAGATGAGAAGTAGGTTTGTTTTGCTGTAGTGAGTGCGGACTTGAAATTAGTGAGGGATTGCTTGAATGCGATGATGTGCTCGATGGAGTGAGACCTTTTCCATCTCCGCTCCGCAATCCTGGAGGCCCGGCGCAGTTCTTTAGTAAGTTTAGTGTGCCAGGGTTGCCTGTTGAATGTGCGAGATGTGGTTTGTGTGAGAGGGGCGATCGAGTCTAGAGCTGCAGCTATTGTGGTGTTTTATGAAGCAGCAGCAACGTCTGCATCGTGTAAGGAATTTATGTCTGTAAGAGGGAGGAGGGATTCAGAGAGTGGGTGTAAGTCAAGGTGTTTGAGATTTCTGCGAGGGTATGCAAGTTTGAGAAGTGGGGACTGTTGCCTCGGGGAGGAGAGAGAAGAGAATGTAAGTAGGCTGTGATCAGAAAGAGGGAGAGGTGAGTTAGAGAGGTTAGATAGGGAATAGAGGCAGGTGAAGATGAGGTCCAGTGTGTGGCTATCTTTGTGGTTGGGTGTGGAAGACCATTGAGTGAGTGCGAAGGAGGAAGTGAGAGATAGGAACTTAGACACAGACGAGTGGGAAGTGTTAATGGGGATGTTGAAGTCACCCATTATGATAGTGGGGATGTCAGTGGAGAGGAAGTGAAGCAGCCAGGTGGTGAAGTGGGCTAAGCAGGTGGTGGCTTGCCCTGGGGGTCGGTAAATGACGGCCAGTTGGAGGTTGGAGGGGGAATAGATGCGCACACAGTGCACCTCAAAAGAGGGGAGTGTAACGGAGGGTGGCAGTGGGATTTGGGTGAAAGCGCAGTGTTCTGATAGGTGAAAACCTACACCTCCGCCATGTTTGAAGTTGGGGCGGGGGGTGTAGGAAAGGTGGAATCCGCCATATGAAAGTGCAGCTGGGGAGGCTGTGTCAGAGCGGATGAGCCAGGTTTCAGTGATGGCGAGGAAGGAAAGTTTGTTTGTAATGAAAAGATCGTGGATGAAGGAAAGTTTGTTGCAGACAGAGCGAGCATTCCATAGAGCAGGTGTTAGAGCAACTAAGGGAGTGGGGATTGGTTGGATGGGTATGAGATTAGAAGGGTTGCGACTAGTGTTGAGCGATACCTTCCGATATCGGGAAATATCGGATCGGATTGGATCGGACCGATACCGAAAAAGTATCGGATATCGCCGATTCCGATACCGGAAACCAATGCAAGTCAATGGGACATAAATATCGGAATTAAAATAAACCCTTTCTTTCCTTGTAGGTTATTTCTACATGAAGGAAAACAACTAAGAATAATGTAGAATGTATTGGGGGAGGTGGGGGAGACAATAAAGGCAAAGAGGTTTAGCCCAGTCAAATGGAATATAATATTTTTTTATTATGTTCTGAGTTACGGAAATATTAACTATGTTAAGTATTTTTATATTTTGTCAGATATTTATGTTTCACTACTTCCATGCTCTTCACCTTCTTTTTTACTTCTCCCACACTTTCTCCTTCATCATCCTCAGCATCTTTTTCATCCACTTCTTCTTCACCTTCTTCTTCTTCACCTTCTTCGTATTATTCTTTTTTTTACATTCTTCATATTCTACTTCTTCATCTTCTTCATATTCTTCTTCTTCATCATATTCTTATTTGTGACAGGCATTCCTGTAGTTGTTATCTATAAAAGGTTGGACATTACACCTTTCGTTCTGCCCGTCACAAAAGATTTACAACAGGATTTGTCCGCGTTCAGTTTGGCCTGCAGCAGCAGGTCTTTTCCAGGGGCACCACGAGGAGGAACGGACTCACCCCCATACACTGCTTAGTCATCTTCTGCTTATAATTTAGATATTATCTTTTGCTCTGATTTTTAGTCTTATGCTTAATGTTCTTCCGCTTTTTGTTCTGCAGCTTCTTGTATTTCTGCTTCTTGGTTTTCTGTCTCTTGTTCTTCTGTATCTTGGTGCTTGTCTTCTCTTCTTTGTCTTCTTGGTCAACTTCTTCAGGGTCATCTTCTTGGTCTTCTTCGGGGTGGTCTTCAGGGTCGTCGTCTTCGGGGGTCCTCGTCTTCGGGGTCCTCGTCTTCTTCGGGTTGGTCTTCTGGGTCCTCGTCTTCGGGGTCCTCGTCTTCTTCGGGGTGGTCTTCAGGGTCCTCGTCTTCTTCGGGGTGGTCTTCAGGGTCCTCGTCTTCTTCGGGGTGGTCTTCAGGGTCCTCGTCTTCAGGGTCATTGTCTTCGGGGTCCTCGTCTTCTTAGGGTTGGTCTTCAGGGTCCTCGTCTTCAGGGTCCTCGTCAGGGAGATCCAGAGTGATTACCAAGAACCATTTCAAAAAGCTTGAACTTGGAAATGTAGCAGAAGGTACAAGAAAGCTGAGGAACTACCGAGGACCAGCTGACGGTACTGGAACCCGGATGGATAGCAGAAGGTACAAGAGCCAATGGAACTACCGAGGACCAGCTGATGTTACTGGAACTCGGTTACTAAGCAGGAGGTACCTGTGCCAGAAAGCACTACCAAGGACCAGCAGACGTTGGTGGAACTTGGATACCGAGAAGGAGGCACCTAATCCAAAGGCACTGCCGAGAACCAGCTGACGGTACTGGAACCCGGATGGGTAGCAGAAGGTACCCATGTAAAAAAAAAGTTCAAGGCCGCGAGTCGGCCGCAGTTACCAAAACCCACAGTCCTACAGGGGGTGCTTGTCCTATTGGCACAATGGAACCAGCCTTCATTGCCAGATCCCGCAGCCCACATAGGAGTCACCTAAACTGCAGGCACCATAGAGTCGGCTAACCCGACCGCAACACGACAGGACAACGCATTGGAGGCAAAGTGACGTTGACACTACCCGGAAACAGCTGGCGTGCTGGAACCAGGCTGGGCAGGAGGGAGTACCCGTGCCAAAGACACTGCCGAGAACCAGCTGACGGTACTGGAACCCGGATGGGTAGCAGAAGATACAAGAGCAAATGGAACTACCGAGGACCAGCTGACGGTACTGGAACCCGGATGGGTAGCAGAAGGTACAAGAGCCAATGGAACTACCGAGGACCAGCTGATGTTACTGGAACTCGGTTACTAAGCAGGAGGTACCTGTGCCAGAAAGCACTACCAAGGACCAGCAGACGTTGGTGGAACTTGGATACCGAGAAGGAGGCACCTAATCCAAAGGCACTGCCGAGAACCAGCTGACGGTACTGGAACCCGGATGGGTAGCAGAAGGTACAAGAGCCAATGGAACTACCGAGGACCAGCTGATGTTACTGGAACCCGGATGGGTAGCAGAAGGTACAAGAGCCAATGGAACTACCGAGGACCAGCTGATGTTACTGGAACTCGGTTACTAAGCAGGAGGTACCTGTGCCAGAAAGCACTACCAAGGACCAGCAGACGTTGGTGGAACTTGGATACCGAGAAGGAGGCACCTAATCCAAAGGCACTGCCGAGAACCAGCTGACGGTACTGGAACCCGGATGGGTAGCAGAAGGTACAAGAGCCAATGGAACTACCGAGGACGAGCTGATGTTACTGGAACCCGGATGGGTAGCAGAAGGTACAAGAGCCAATGGAACTACCGAGGACCAGCTGATGTTACTGGAACTCGGTTACTAAGCAGGAGGTACCTGTGCCAGAAAGCACTACCAAGGACCAGCAGACGTTGGTGGAACTTGGATACCGAGAAGGAGGCACCTAATCCAAAGGCACTGCCGAGAACCAGCTGACGGTATTGGAACCCGGATGGGTAGCAGAAGGTACAAGAGCCAATGGAACTACCGAGGACCAGCTGATGTTACTGGAACCCGGATGGGTAGCAGAAGGTACAAGAGCCAATGGAACTACCGAGGACCAGCTGATGTTACTGGAACTCGGTTACTAAGCAGGAGGTACCTGTGCCAGAAAGCACTACCAAGGACCAGCAGACGTTGGTGGAACTTGGATACCGAGAAGGAGGCACCTAATCCAAAGGCACTGCCGAGAACCAGCTGACGGTACTGGAACCCGGATGGGTAGCAGAAGATACAAGAGCAAATGGAACTACCGAGGACCAGCTGACGGTACTGGAACCCGGATGGGTAGCAGAAGGTACAAGAGCCAATGGAACTACCGAGGACCAGCTGATGTTACTGGAACTCGGTTACTAAGCAGGAGGTACCTGTGCCAGAAAGCACTACCAAGGACCAGCAGACGTTGGTGGAACTTGGATACCGAGAAGGAGGCACCTAATCCAAAGGCACTGCCGAGAAACCAGCTGACGGTACTGGAACCCGGATGGGTAGCAGAAGGTACAAGAGCCAATGGAACTACCGAGGACCAGCTGATGTTACTGGAACCCGGATGGGTAGCAGAAGGTACAAGAGCCAATGGAACTACCGAGGACCAGCTGATGTTACTGGAACTCGGTTACTAAGCAGGAGGTACCTGTGCCAGAAAGCACTACCAAGGACCAGCAGACGTTGGTGGAACTTGGATACCGAGAAGGAGGCACCTAATCCAAAGGCACTGCCGAGAACCAGCTGACGGTACTGGAACCCGGATGGGTAGCAGAAGGTACAAGAGCCAATGGAACTACCGAGGACCAGCTGATGTTACTGGAACCCGGATGGGTAGCAGAAGGTACAAGAGCCAATGGAACTACCGAGGACCAGCTGATGTTACTGGAACTCGGTTACTAAGCAGGAGGTACCTGTGCCAGAAAGCACTACCAAGGACCAGCAGACGTTGGTGAAACTTGGATACCGAGAAGGAGGCACCTAATCCAAAGGCACTGCCGAGAACCAGCTGACGGTACTGGAACCCGGATGGGTAGCAGAAGGTACAAGAGCCAATGGAACTACCGAGGACCAGCTGATGTTACTGGAACCCGGATGGGTAGCAGAAGGTACAAGAGCCAATGGAACTACCGAGGACCAGCTGATGTTACTGGAACTCGGTTACTAAGCAGGAGGTACCTGTGCCAGAAAGCACTACCAAGGACCAGCAGACGTTGGTGGAACTTGGATACCGAGAAGGAGGCACCTAATCCAAAGGCACTGCCGAGAACCAGCTGATGGTACTGGAACCCGGATGGGTAGCAGAAGGTACAAGAGCCAATGGAACTACCGAGGACCAGCTGATGTTACTGGAACCCGGATGGGTAGCAGAAGGTACAAGAGCCAATGGAACTACCGAGGACCAGCTGATGTTACTGGAACTCGGTTACTAAGCAGGAGGTACCTGTGCCAGAAAGCACTACCAAGGACCAGCAGACGTTGGTGGAACTTGGATACCGAGAAGGAGGCACCTAATCCAAAGGCACTGCCGAGAACCAGCTGACGGTACTGGAACCCGGATGGGTAGCAGAAGATACAAGAGCAAATGGAACTACCGAGGACCAGCTGACGGTACTGGAACCCGGATGGGTAGCAGAAGGTACAAGAGCCAATGGAACTACCGAGGACCAGCTGATGTTACTGGAACTCGGTTACTAAGCAGGAGGTACCTGTGCCAGAAAGCACTACCAAGGACCAGCAGACGTTGGTGGAACTTGGATACCGAGAAGGAGGCACCTAATCCAAAGGCACTGCCGAGAACCAGCTGACGGTACTGGAACCCGGATGGGTAGCAGAAGGTACAAGAGCCAATGGAACTACCGAGGACCAGCTGATGTTACTGGAACCCGGATGGGTAGCAGAAGGTACAAGAGCCAATGGAACTACCGAGGACCAGCTGATGTTACTGGAACTCGGTTACTAAGCAGGAGGTACCTGTGCCAGAAAGCACTACCAAGGACCAGCAGACGTTGGTGGAACTTGGATACCGAGAAGGAGGCACCTAATCCAAAGGCACTGCCGAGAACCAGCTGACGGTACTGGAACCCGGATGGGTAGCAGAAGGTACAAGAGCCAATGGAACTACCGAGGACCAGCTGATGTTACTGGAACCCGGATGGGTAGCAGAAGGTACAAGAGCCAATGGAACTACCGAGGACCAGCTGATGTTACTGGAACTCGGTTACTAAGCAGGAGGTACCTGTGCCAGAAAGCACTACCAAGGACCAGCAGACGTTGGTGGAACTTGGATACCGAGAAGGAGGCACCTAATCCAAAGGCACTGCCGAGAACCAGCTGACGGTACTGGAACCCGGATGGGTAGCAGAAGATACAAGAGCAAATGGAACTACCGAGGACCAGCTGACGGTACTGGAACCCGGATGGGTAGCAGAAGGTACAAGAGCCAATGGAACTACCGAGGACCAGCTGATGTTACTGGAACTCGGTTACTAAGCAGGAGGTACCTGTGCCAGAAAGCACTACCAAGGACCAGCAGACGTTGGTGGAACTTGGATACCGAGAAGGAGGCACCTAATCCAAAGGCACTGCCGAGAACCAGCTGACGGTACTGGAACCCGGATGGGTAGCAGAAGGTACCCATGTAAAAAAAAAGTTCAAGGCCGCGAGCCGGCCGCAGTTACCAAAACCCACAGTCCTACAGAGGGTGCTTGTCCTATTGGCACTATGGAACCAGCCTTCATTGCCAGATCCCGCAGCCCACATAGGAGTCACCTAAACTGCAGGCACCATAGAGTCGGCTAACCCGACCGCAACACGACAGGACAACGCATTGGAGGCAAAGTGACGTTGACACTACCCGGAAACAGCTGGCGTGCTGGAACCAGGCTGGGCAGGAGGGAGTACCCATGCCAAAGACACTGCCGAGAACCAGCTGACGGTACTGGAACCCGGATGGGTAGCAGAAGGTACAAGAGCCAATGGAACTGCCGAGAACCAGCTGGCGGTGCTGGAGCCCAGGGTAAATACTAAAAACAGAGGAGCCAGAGGTGTATTTGGAGGAGGTTTTAAATCCGTACTACAGTGGATGTGGACAAAGCAGGAGAATTTGCCGGACACACAGCTGGGGATCAGCTGACGTTACTGAATCCCAATAACACTGGAGCAAGCGTTGACTGTGCAGACGGCACTTCTGAGCAGCAACTAGCGGTATTGGAGCCCAGGGTAAATACTAAAAACGGAGGAGCCAGAGGTGTAATTGGAGCAAGTTTTAAATAAGTAGCACAGTGAATATGGACAGAGCAGGAGAAATTGCCGTGAACACAGCAGGGGAACAGCTGACGTTACCGAACCCCAATAACACCGCAGCAAGTGTTGACTGTGCAGACGGCACTTCCGAGCGCCAACTGGCGGTGCTGGAGCCCAGGGATAAGAATGAAAACAGAGGAGCCAGAGGTGTAATTCGAGCAACTTTAAAATGTGTAGTACAGTGGATGTGGACAAAGCAGGAGAAATTGCCGTCCGCACAGCAGGAGAACAGCTGACGTTACTGAACCCCAATAACATGGTAGCAAGTGTTGACTGTGCAGACAGCACTTCCGAGCGCCAACTGGCGGTGCTGGAGCCCAGGGATAAGAATGAAAACAGAGGAGCCAGAGGTGTAATTGGAGCAACTTTAAAATCTGTAGTAGTGAGAATGTGGACAGAGCAGGAGAAATTGCCGTCCGCACAGCAGGGGAACAGCTGACGTTACTGAACCCCAATAACATGGTAGCAAGTGTTGACTGTGCAGACAGCACTTCCGAGCGCCAACTGGCGGTGCTGGAGCCCAGGGATAAGAATGAAAACAGAGGAGCCAGAGGTGTAATTGGAGCAACTTTAAAATGTGTAGTACAGTGGATGTGGACAAAGCAGGAGAAATTGCCGTCCGCACAGCAGGAGAACAGCTGACATTACTGAACCCCAATAACACGGCAGCAAGTGTTGACTGTGCAGACGGCACTTCCGTGCGCCAACTGGCGGTGTTGGAGCTCAGGGATAATACTGAAAACAGAGGAGCCAGAGGTGTAATTCGAGCAACTTTAAAATGTGTAGTACAGTGGATGTGGACAAAGCAGGAGAAATTGCCGTCCGCACAGCAGGAGAACAGCTGACGTTACTGAACCCCAATAACACGGCAGCAAGTGTTGACTGTGCAGACGGCACTTCCGTGCGCCAACTGGCGGTGTTGGAGCTCAGGGATAATACTGAAAACAGAGGAGCCAGAGGTGTAATTGGAGCAACTTTAAAATCTGTAGTAGTGAGAATGTGGACAGAGCAGGAGAAATTGCCGTCCGCACAGCAGGGGAACAGCTGACGTTACTGAACCCCAATAACATGGTAGCAAGTGTTGACTGTGCAGACAGCACTTCCGAGCACCAACTGGCGGTGCTGGAGCCCAGGGATAAGAATGAAAACAGAGGAGCCAGAGGTGTAATTCGAGCAACTTTAAAATGTGTAGTACAGTGGATGTGGACAAAGCAGGAGAAATTGCCGTCCGCACAGCAGGAGAACAGCTGACGTTACTGAACCCCAATAACACGGCAGCAAGTGTTGACTGTGCAGACGGCACTTCCGTGCGCCAACTGGCGGTGTTGGAGCTCAGGGATAATACTGAAAACAGAGGAGCCAGAGGTGTAATTGGAGCAACTTTAAAATCTGTAGTAGTGAGAATGTGGACAGAGCAGGAGAAATTGCCGTCCGCACAGCAGGAGAACAGCTGACGTTACTGAACCCCAATAACACGGCAGCAAGTGTTGACTGTGCAGACGGCACTTCCGTGCGCCAACTGGCGGTGTTGGAGCTCAGGGATAATACTGAAAACAGAGGAGCCAGAGGTGTAATTGGAGCAACTTTAAAATCTGTAGTAGTGAGAATGTGGACAGAGCAGGAGAAATTGCCGTCCGCACAGCAGGGGAACAGCTGACGTTACTGAACCCCAATAACATGGTAGCAAGTGTTGACTGTGCAGACAGCACTTCCGAGCGCCAACTGGCGGTGCTGGAGCCCAGGGATAAGAATGAAAACAGAGGAGCCAGAGGTGTAATTGGAGCAACTTTAAAATGTGTAGTACAGTGGATGTGGACAAATCAGGAGAAATTGCCGTCCGCACAGCAAGAGAACAGCTGACGTTACTGAACCCCAATAACACGGCAGCAAGTGTTGACTGTGCAGACGGCACTTCCGTGCGCCAACTGGCGGTGTTGGAGCTCAGGGATAATACTGAAAACAGAGGAGCCAGAGGTGTAATTGGAGCAACTTTAAAATCTGTAGTAGTGAGAATGTGGACAGAGCAGGAGAAATTGCCGTCCGCACAGCAGGGGAACAGCTGACGTTACTGAACCCCAATAACATGGTAGCAAGTGTTGACTGTGCAGACAGCACTTCCGAGCGCCAACTGGCGGTGCTGGAGCCCAGGGATAAGAATGAAAACAGAGGAGCCAGAGGTGTAATTGGAGCAACTTTAAAATGTGTAGTACAGTGGATGTGGACAAATCAGGAGAAATTGCCGTCCGCACAGCAGGAGAACAGCTGACGTTACTGAACCCCAATAACACGGCAGCAAGTGTTGACTGTGCAGACGGCACTTCCGAGCGCCAACTGGCGGTGTTGGAGCTCAGGGATTACAGTTCAGGTGGTAGAAACATGAACAGAACAGGAGACCTGGATACTGTTGCCAACCAATTATTTATTCTGGAAGAGGACTGGCAAATTCATGAGAGATCCAGGCCTTGTTCATTTTGAGAAAAGTAAGCCGGTCAACGTTATCGGAGGATAGTCGCATGCGACGGTCTGTTAGTACACCACCTGCGGCACTAAAGACGCGTTCCGATAATACACTAGCAGCAGGGCAAGCTAGCACCTCCAGTGCATACTGACTAAGCTCTGGCCATGTATCCAGCTTACAGACCCAAAACTTGAAGGGAGAAGAGCCATCTGGGAGTACACTAAGAGGGCAAGACATGTAGTCTGTCACCATCTGACGGAAACGTTGCCTCCTGCTGACTGGAGCTGTCTGTGATGGTGTAGACATTTGTGGCGGCGGGGACACAAAACTTTGCCACATTTCGGCCATACTGGTCTTGCCTTGTGCTGAGGCGCTGCTTCTGCTTCCTCTTTGTGCAGAGCTTCCTCCACTGCCTCGACGCACTGAGCTGCTTTGTAAAGCACTAGCAGCACTGCTCTCGGTTGGAATGGAGAACATGATGGAATGCACCAGTGCGTCTTGGTACTCCCGCATTTTACGCTCCCGGTTCAATGGTGTTATGAGGCTTTGTAAGTTGTCCCGGTAGCGAGGATCTAGGAGGGTGGACACCCAATAATCAGCCGTGTTGAGAATGTGGGCGATGCGGCGGTCGTTTCTGAGGCACTGCAGCATGAAATCAACCATGTGCTGCAGACTGCCAACTGGCCAAGAAACGCTGTCCCCTGCTTGAGGCGTGATCTCTGCCTGCTCTGCATCACCCCACCCTCGCTCTAGATACTGACTACTAGAGCATTGTGTACCTCCCTCCTCTGGACAGATGTCTTCCTCATCCATTGACTCCTCCTCATCCTCCTCACAAAGTGTCCCCTGCCTAGGCCTTTGTGAGGAACCACGTTGCGCAGACTGTAGAGAAGCAGATGGCATTTGTGACTCCTCATCCTCCACCTCTTCCAAAACCTCGTCCCTTAGTGCTTGCAGTGTTTTTTCAAGCAGGCAGATAAGGGGGATAGTCATGCTGACTAGTGCATCATCTGCACTCGCCATCCGCGTGGAATAATCGAAGGCACGCAAAACGTGGCAAATGTCCTTCATAGAGGCCCACTCAGTGGTGGTGAAGTGTGAACGGCGCGCACTGCGACTTGTTTGCGCCTGCTGCAGCTGGTACTCCATTACTGCTGCCTGCTGCTCACACAACCTCTCCAACATATGTAACGTTGAATTCCACCTGGTGGGTAGGTCACATATGATGCGATGTTCCGGAAGACATAATCGGCGCTGCAGAGCTGCAATGCGTGATCTTGCATTGCTGGAACGCCGCAAGTGAGCGCACTCTATGCGGACCTTGTGAAGCAGTGCATCAAGATCCGGATAGTCCCTCAAAAAACTCTGCACGACCAAGTTGAGCACATGTGCCAGACATGGGATGTGAGTGAGGTTGCCTAGGCCCAGAGCTGCCACCAGATTTCGGCCATTGTCACACACTACCATGCCTGGCTGGAGATTCGCTGGCACAAACCACACGTCACTCTGCTGCTTGATGGCATTCCAGAGCTCCTGCGCTGTGTGGCTTCGATTCCCCAAAGAAATTAATTTTAATACGGCCTGTTGACGTTTGGCCACGGCTGTGCTCATATCGGTCATCATAACAGGTAACCGTTCACGGGTCGATGTGGAGGTAGACCGTGACGGCTCCTGCAGCGCTGATTCAGAGGAACTGGAGTATGAGGAGGAGTCAATGTGTACAGACTGGATTCCTGCAATCCTTGGAGTTGGCAGAACACGTACAGCGCCACTCTCAAGATCTGTACCCGGCTCCACAACATTTACCCAATGGGCAGTGAGGGAAAGGTATCGTCCCTGTCCATGCTTACTGGTCCACGCATCAGTGGTCAGGTGGACCTTGCTACTGACGGCGTTTTGTAGCGCATGTTTAATTTTTCCCTCCACATGATGTTGCAGGGCAGGGACGGCTTGCCTGCTGAAATAAAAGCGGCTGGGCACGTTGTATTGTGGGACTGCCAATGCCATAAAGTTACGGAATGTGTCAGTCTCCACCAGCCTGAATGATAGCATTTCAAGGGCCAGTAGTTTAGCAATGCCAGCATTCAGAGCCTGTGCTCGGGGGTGGTTTGCCGAGTATGGGCGCCTTTTCTCCCATGCCTGTGCTAACGATGGCTGTAGACTGGCCTGGGAGTGTGAGGATGACTGGGAAAGTGGTGCTGTGGGTGGAATTACACTGTGTCTCTGTACAACAGTGCCAGAGATTCTTCCATGGCGATCCTGTGAGGAAGCCGAACCAGCTGTGTGTGAGCTGGAGGAAGAGGCTACAACACGAGCTGAAGAGGTGGTAGGTGGCGCTGTAGGTTGGCCTAGGTCTTCAGTGTGTTTGTGTAACTCCACCACGTGCTTGGTCCGCACATGTTTCCACATATTTGTGGTATTGAGGTTGCTGACACTTTTCCCTCTTTTCACCTTCTGATTACACAGCTTGCATTTGACAAAGCAAATGTCATCTGCAACTGTGTCAAAAAAGGACCAGGCACTGCAAGTCTTGGGAGCGCCCGCTTTGGATTTTGGAAGAGCCATGCTCCTAATGGGTGCCGAAGTGGAGGCTACAGGCAACCAAGTCTGCCCCCTCCCTCTCCCTCCTTTTTGGGCCGTTCGGGGAATCTCTTCCTCAGAGCTGCTCCCACCACCTTCCTGTCCCTCACGCCATGATGGGTCAAGGACCTCATCATCTACACCACCCTCTTCAAACAACTGCTTCTCCTGGGTAGTCTCGACAGCACAGTACGCACCAGAAAGTGGCACCTGAGTCTCATCATCAGATGCGTACTGAGGTGTGCTGCTGACCATAGGCACTGGCCCACCCGCCTCTTCAGATTCAGAGAGACAAAACGGTTGCGCATCACTGCATACTACCTCTTCTTCAAATTCTCGAATTCTGCTTGGCTGGCCCCCTCTTTCCAAGCCAAGAGATTCAGAGAACAGAAGTAGAGATGGCTCCTGTCCAGGGCTCTCTGACTGCCTGGGCAATTTGGCAGGTGGTGAAGAGACAGATGGGTGCTCTTCAGTGCTCAGGACCTGAGAGGATCTGGAACTAATTGAAGTCGATGCGTTAGCTGCCATCCATCCGACAACGGCTTCAATTTGGTCCTCGCGCAGCAGTGGGGTACGGCTAGCTCCTACAAAGCTGCGCATAAAGGACTGTTCCCTGGTAAAACTGGGGGATGCTGAGTCACTGGTGCCCGCAGCAGGCACAGAATCCCCACGTCCTCTCCTTGCAGGCACAGAATCCTCACGTCCTCTCCCTGCAGAAACTCCACGCCCACGCCCACGCCCACGACCACGACCACATGCCTTACTCCCTGCCTTCTTCATCTTGGTAGACTGATAAAGATAGGCAGAAAAGTACTAAGGGCTTAGTGTGCTTATTCCTGAACAGCTGCTAACAGGTATAAGAAACACTAATTTTATAAAGTGTGGACTAGACTTTAATATGAGCTAATGTGGCCTACACAACTGTAAAGTGGAGTGTTTGGTGAACTTTATTTAGGTTTTTTTTGTCACAAAAAGACACTGGATGTGCCTAAAGATGTAATAACGATAGTATCACAAACTTTTTGTAGCTATTACAATGTAGGAAGGTAACCTACAATGCAATAGATGAGGCTGCAAAAAATAGGCTAATACTAATCTGGCTGGGGCTGCAGGGCCCAATGCTGCAGAAAGGCTCCTCTATCTACTCCTATATAGTGTGTTTGGAATCAATTTAGCTGAATATGGATGGAACCACCACACTAATAGGAGATATCAGGAAAAATTATGAATTGGCAATAAAGGACAATGTATGAGGCAGTGACACACACTGAGTGCACTACAACCAGACGGGGTTGAAGCACACACTACAGGGTGAGCTGCACTCACACACCAGACCTTGCAGACAGCGGTGAACAGTACAGATGCAGAGCACTGTGCACTAGTGCTGCAAGACGGAAAAAAATTTCTCTATCTACTCCTATATAGTGTGTTTGGAACCAATTTAGCTGAATACAGATGGAACCACCACACTAATAGGAGATATCAGGAAAAATTATGAATTGGCAATAAAGGACAATGTATGAGGCAGTGACACACACTGAGTGCACTACAACCAGACGGGGTTGAAGCACACACTACAGGGTGAGCTGCACTCACACACCAGACCTTGCAGACAGCGGTGAACAGTACAGATGCAGAGCACTGTGCACTAGTGCTGCAAGACGGAAAAAAATTTCTCTATCTACTCCTATATAGTGTGTTTGGAACCAATTTAGCTGAATACAGATGGAACCACCACACTAATAGGAGATATCAGGAAAAATTATGAATTGGCAAAAAAGGACAATGTATGAGGCAGTGACACACACTGAGTGCACTACAACCAGACTTGGCTGAAGCACACACTACAGGGTGAGCTGCACTCACACACACAGACTTTGCAGATAGCGGTGAACAGCACAGGGAACTGTGCACTAGCACTGCAAGGCACAGTGATTTAGAAAGTAGCTTGGGTAAAGCAGTATAGAGCAAATAGGTAGCTAAAACTGTCCCTCAGAACAACAGCGTCCTATCCCTAACTGAATTCACAGCAGAGTGAGCTCAAAATGGCGGCGGTGGCTTTTATAGTGCATCATGACATCATTTCAGCAGCCAATCACAGCCATGCCATTAGTTAAGATGCCTACATGCCTAACAGGATGTGCCCACACTTCTTAGGATCCTCATTGGCTGAATAAAATGAAAATGTCTCATTGCATTATGGGAACTTCCGATTCCGGTATACGATATTGCAATAGTATCGGAATTAAGTATCGGAATTCCGATACCGCGAATATCGGCCGATACCCGATATTTCAGTATCGGAATGCTCAACACTAGTTGCGACAGTTTGTGGAAGGTCGTGGATAGGAGGAAGAAGTAACTGTGGGGATATGGCGAGGAGGAACAGGATTTGGAGAGATATCTCCAGCAGTGAGGAGGAGCAGAGAAAGTGTTAGCAGGTGGGAGCAAGAGAGAGCATGAGGTGGCTGTCTGTGTTTGGAGATCCAGAATTGAATGTTTAGGAAAAATTTGGAGGAGGAGGTGAGATGAATGAGGAGGATGGAGGGAGAGATGAAGAGTTTCTTACTAGGTGTAGGGATTTGAGGGGTTACTAGAAAGTGGAGGACTATAGAGGAAAAAGTGAGAGCTAACAGAAAAATAGTTGAAAGAGGGTAAGTGGTCAAAGTGTTGGTTACCTCACTCCTGCCCTGACTAACTGCCTCTGAAATAACTGCCACTTATCTCCGAAGCCACTTTGCACAAGAAGACGCGTGCACCCCTTACAGAGCTTCTAAATATATAGGGCACATTAAACTATCAGGTGAAGGGCATTGTGGGAGCTGCATATGGCTAAATTATCAGCTGGTCGTCTCACCAGGAGATGGCTGGGTGATCAAACACAGAGCTAGGACTCTAGTCTCTGCAGTTTAGCACCTCTAAAAATCAGATAAGATCTATAGTGGGGAAGGGACAGACATATGTGGGTATTGAATGGAGTGGGACAGATAAAGCAGAGAAGTTATGCAGAGCATGTACCAGTGAGGTGAATCAGCAAAGCAGAGCATTAGATTACAGCAGACACAGCAAGCAGAGAAGTTATGCAGAGCATGTACCAGTGAGGTGAATCCGCAAAGCAGAGCATTAGATTACAGCAGACACAGCAAGCAGAGAAGTTATGCAGAGCATGTACCAGTGAGGTTAATCCACTGCGACCTCCACCACTCTTCCAAGGGGCATTGATATTGTCTTTTTATTCCACTGCGACCTCCGCCACTCTTCCAAAGGACATTGATATTTTCTTTTATTCCACTGTAACCTCCACCACTGTTCTAAGCGGCATTAAAACCGACTTGTTAAGCTACTGTGATGTCCACGTCTCTTCCACGGGGCATTGATATTGTCTTTTTATTCCACTGTAACCTCCACCACTCTTCCAAGAGGCAATGATATTGTCTTTTTATTCCACTGTAACCTCCACCACTCTTCCAAGGGGCATTGATATTGTCTTTTTATTCCACTGTGACTTCCACCTCTCTTCTAAGGGGCATTGGTATTGTCTTTTTAATCCACTGCGTCCTCCACCACTCTACCAAGGGGCGTTGAAACAGTCTTGTTAAGCTACTGCGACCTCCACGTCTCTTCCAAGCGGCATTAAAACCGTCTGTTTAAACCACTCTGACCTCCACAGCTCTTCCAAGCGGCATTGCTATTGTCTTTTTAATCAACTGCGACCTCCACCTCTCTTCCAAGGGGCATTAAAACCGTCTTGTGAAGCTACTGTGACCTCCACGTCCCTTCCACGTGGCATTGATATTGTCTTTTTAATCCACGGTGACCTCCACGTCTCTTCCAAGGGGCATTAAAACCGTCAAATTAAACCACTCTGAACTCCACAGCTCTTCCAAGGAGCACTGGTATTGTCATTTTATTCCACTCTAACCTCCACCACTTTTCCAAGGGGCATTGACATTGTCTATTTATTCCACTGCGACCTCCACCACTCTTCCAAGGGGCATAAAGACCATCTTGTTAAGCTACAGTGACCTCCACAACTCTTCCATGGGGCATTGATATTGTCTTTTTATTCCAATCTAACCTCCACCACTCTTCCAAGGGGCATTGATTTTGTCTTTTTATTCCACTGCGACCTCTACCACTCTTCCAATGGGTATTGATATTGTCTTTTAATCCACTTCTACCTCCACCACTCTTCCAAGGGGCATTAAAGCCATCTTGTTTAGCTACTGTCACGTCGATGTCTATTCCACGGGGCATTGATATTGTATTTTTATTCCACTGTAACTTCCACCACTCTTCCAAGTGGCATTGACATTGTCTTTTTATTCGACTGTGACTTCCACCTCTCTTCTAAGGGGCATTGATATTGCCTTTTTAATCCACTGCGTCCTCCACCACTCTACCAAGGGGCGTTGAAACAGTCTTGTTAAGCTACTGCGACCTCCACGTCTCTTCCAAGCGGCATTAAAACCGTCTGTTTAAACCACTCTGAACTCCACAGCTCTTCCAAGGGGCATTGATATTGTCTTTTTAATCCACTGTAACCTTCACAACTCTTCCAATGGGCATTGTTATTGTCTTTTTAATCCCCTGCAACCTCCACCACTCTTCCAAGGGGAATTAAAACCGTCTTGTTAAGCTACTGTGACCTCCACTTCCCTTCCACGGGGCATTGATATTGTCTTTTTATTCCACTGCGACCTCCACCACTTTTCCAAGGGGCATTTAAACCATATTGTTAAGCTATAGTGACCTCCACATCTCTTCCATGGGGCATTGATATTGTCTTTTCATTCCACTGTAACCTCCACCAATCTTCCAAGGGGCATTGATATGGTTTTTTAATTCCACTGCGACCTCCACTACTCTTCCAAGGGGCATGAAAATCGTCTTGTTAAGTTACTGTGACCTCCAAGTCTCTTCCAAGGAGCGTTAAAACAGTCTGGTTATACCACTCTGAACACCACAGCTCTTCCAAGGGGCATTATTATTGTCTTTTTATTCCACTGTAACCTCCACCATTTTTCCAAGGGGCATTGATATTGTCTTTTTATTCCACTGCTACCTCCACCAGTCCTCCAAGAGGCATTAAAACCGTCTTGTTAAGCTACTGTGACCTCCACGTCTCTTTCACGGGGCATTGAAATTGTCTTTTTATTCCACTGTAACCTCCACCACTTGTCCAGGGGGCATTGATATTGTCTTTTTATTCCACTGCGACCTCCACCTCTCTTCCAAGGGGCATTAAGACCATCTTGTTAAGCTACAGTGACCTCCACAACTCTTCCATGGGGCATTGATATTGTTTTTTTATACCACTGTAACCTCCACCACTCTTCCAAGGGGCATTGATTTTGTCTTTTTATTCCACTGCGACCTCTACCACTCATCCAATGGGCATTGATATTGTCTTATTAATCCACTGCAACCTCCACCACCCTTCAAAGGTGCATTAAAGCCGTCTTGTTAAGCTACTGTCACATCCATGTCTATTCCACGGGGCATTGATATTGTCATTTTATTCCACTGTAACCTCCACCACTCTTCCAAGTAGCATTGATATTGTCTTTTTATTCCTCTGCGACCTCCACCACTCTCCTAACGGGCATTGATATTGTCTTTTAAATCCACAACGATTTCCACCACTCTTCCAAGGGGCATTAAAACAGTCTTGTTAAGCTACTGTGACCTCCTCGTCTCTTCCAAGGGGCATTAAAACCATCTGGTTAAACACTCTGAACTCCACAGCTCTTACAAGAGGCATTGATATTGTCGTTTTATTCGACTGTAACATCCACCACTCTTCCAAGCGGCATTGATATTGTCTTTTTATTCCACTGCGACCTCCACCACTCTTCAAAGGGGCATTGATATTGTATTTTTAATCAACTGCGACCTCCACCTCTCTTCCAAGGGGCATTAAAACCGTCTTGTGAAGCTACTGTGACCTCCACGTCCCTTCCATGGGGCATTGATATTGTCTTTTTATTCCACTGCGACCTCCACCACTCTTCCAAGGGGCATTGATATTGTCTTTTTAATCCACCGCGACCTCCACCACTTTTCCAAGGGGCATTGATATTGTCTTTTTAATCCACGGTGACCTCCACGTCTCTTCCAAGGGGCATTAAAACCGTCAATTTAAACCATTCTGAACTCCACCACTCTTCCAAGGGGCATTGATATTGTCTCTGTTTTACACTGCGACCTCCACCACTCTTCCAAGGGACTTTGATATTGTCTCTTTTATCCACTGCAACCTCCACCACTCTTCCAATGGGCATTAAAACCGTCTTGTTAAGCTACTGTGACCTCCAAGTATATGCCAAGGGGCATTAAAACTGTCTGGTTAAACCGCTCTGAGCTCCACAGCTCTACCAAGGGGCATTGACAATGTCTTTTTATTCCATTGTAACCTTCTGCACTCTTCCAAGTGCATTGATATTGTCTTTTTATTCCTCTGCGACGTCCACGACTCTTCCAAGGGGCATTAACACCGTCTTGTTAAGCTACTGTGACCTCCAAGTTTCTTTCACAGGGCATTGATAATGTCTTTTTACTCCACTGTAACCTCCACCATGTCTCTTCCAAGGGGCATTGATATTGTCTTTTTATTCCACTGTAACCTCCACCAATTTTCCAAGGGGCATTGATGTTGTCTTTTTATTCCACTGCGAACTCTACCACTCTTCTAAGGGGCATTGACATTGTCTTTTAAATCCACAACGATCTCCACCACTCTTCCAAGTGGCATTAAAACTGTCTTTTTAAGCTACTGTGATCTACTTGTCTCTTCCAAGGGGCATTAAAACCGTCTGGTTAAACACTCTGAAGTCCACAGCTCTTACAAGAGGCATTGATATTGTCTTTTTTTTTCTACTGCGCCCTCCACCACTCTTGCAAGGGGCATTGATATTGTCTTTTTAATCAACTGCGACCTCCTCCTCTCTTCCAAGGGGCATTAAAACCGTCTTGTGAAGCTACTGTGACCTCCTCGTCCCTTCCGCATGGCATTGATAATGTCTTTTTGTTCCACTGCGACCTCCACCACTCTTCCAAGGGGCATTGATATTGTCTTTTTAATCCCCTGTGACCTCCACGTCTCTTCCAAGGGGCATTAAAACCGTCAAGTTAAAACACTCTGAACTCCACAGCTCTTCCAAGGAGCACTGGTATTGTCTTTTTATTCCACTCTAACCTCCACCATTCTTCCAAGGTGCATTGACATTGTCTATTTATGCCACTGCAACCTCCACCACTCTTCCAAGGGGCATTAAGACCATCTTGTTAAGCTACAGTGACCTCCACAACTCTGCCATGGGGAATTGATATTGTCTTTTTATTCCACTGTAACCTCCTCCACTGTTCCAACGGACATTGATTTTGTCTTTTTATTCCACTGTGACCTCTACCACTCTTCCAATGGTCTGGTTAAACCACGCTGAACTCCACAGCTCTTCCAAGGGGCATTGATATTGTCTTTTTATTCCACTGTAACCTCCACCACGCTTCCAAGGGGCATTGATATTGTCTTTTTAATCCCCTGTGACCTCCACGTCTCTTCCAAGGGGCATTAAAACCATCAAGTTAAAACACTCTGAACTCCACAGCTCTTCCAAGGAGCACTGGTATTGTCTTTTTATTCCACTCTAACCTCCAAGATTCTTTCAAGATGCATTCACATTGTCTATTTATGCCACTGCAACCTCCACCACTCTTCCAAGGGGCATTAAGACCATCTTGTTAAGCTACAGTGACCTCCACAACTCTGCCATGTGGAATTGATATTGTCTTTTTATTCCACTGTAACCTCCTCCACTGTTCCATCGGACATTAATTTTGTCTTTTTATTCCACTGTGACCTCTACCACTCTTCCAATGGTCATTGATATTGTCTTTTTAATCCACTGCAACCTCCACCACTCTTCCAAGGGGCAATAAAGCCGTCTTGTTAAGCTACTGTCACGTCCATGTCTAATCCACGGGGCATTGATATTGTCTTTTTTTCCACTGTAACCTCCACCACTCTTCCAAGTGGCATTGACATTGTATTTTTATTCCCCTGCGACTTCCACCTTTGTTCTAAAGGGCATTGATATTGTCTTTTTAATCCACTGCGACCTGCACCACTCTTCCAAGTGGCATTAAAACCGTCTGGTTAAACCACGCTGAACTCCACAGCTCTTCCAAGGGGCATTGATATTGTCTTTTTATTCCACTGTAACCTCCACAACTCTTTCAAGGGGCATTGATTTTGTCTTTTTATTCCACTGCGACCTCCACCACTCTTCCAATGGGCATTGTTATTGTCTTTTTAATCCCCTGCAACCTCCAACACCCTTCCAAGGGGCATTAAAACCATCTTGTTAAGCTACTGTGACCTCCACGTCCCTTCCAAGGGGCATTGATATTGTCTTTTTATTCCACTGCAACCTCCACCACTCTTCCAAGGGGCATTAAAACCGTCTTGTTATGCTACTGTGACGTCGGCTTCTCATCCAAGGGGCATTAAAACCATCTGGTTATACCACTCTGAACTCCACGCCTCTTCCAAGGGGCATTTGTACTGTCTTTTTATTCCACTCTAACCTCCACCACTCTTCCAAGGGGCATTGAAATTGTCTTTTTATTCCTCTGCGACCTCCACAACTCTTCCAAGAGGCATTGAAACCATATTGTTAAGCTACAGTGACCTCCACATCTCTTCCACGGGGCATTGATATTGTCTTTTTATTCCACTGTAACCTCCACCAATCTTCCAAGGGGCATTGATATTGTTTTTTTATTCCACTGCGACCTCCACCACTCTTCCAAGGGGCATTAAAACCGTCTTGTTAAGTTACTGTGACCTCCACCTCTCTTCCAAGCAGCGTTAGAACCGTCTGGTTATACCACTGTGAACTCCACAGCTCTTCCAAGGGGCATTATTATTGTCTTTTTATTCCACTGTAACCTCCACCAATCTTCCAAGGGGCATTGATATTGTCTTTTTATTCCACTGCGACATCCACCAGTCCTCCAAGAGGCATTAAAACCGTCTTTTTAAGCCACTGTGACCTCCACCTCTCTTCCACGGGGCATTGAAATTGGCTTTTTATTCCACTGTAACCTCCACCACTCTTCCAAGGGGCATTGATATTGTCTTTTTATTCCACTGCGACCTCCACAACTCTTCCAAGGCTCAATGATATTGTCTTTTTAATCCACTGCGACCTCGACAACTCTTCAAAGGGGCATTAAAACCGTCTTGTTAAGCAATTGTGACCTCCAGATCTTTTCCACGGGGCATTGATATTGTCTTTTTTTCAACTGTAACCTCCACCACTCTTCCAATTGGGCATTGATATTGTCTTTTTATTCCACTGCGACCTCCACCACTCTTCCAAGGGGCACTCATATTGTCTTTTTAATCCACTGCGACCTCCACCTCTCTTCCAAGCGGCATTAAAACTGTCTTGTTAAGCTACTGTCACCTCCACGTCCCTTCCAAGGGGCATTAAAACCGTCAATTTAAACCACTCTGAACTCCACAGCTCTTGCAAGGGGCATTGATATTGTCTTTTTATTCCAATGTAACCTCCAGCACTCTTCCAAGGGGCATTGATATTGTCTTTTTATTCCACTGCAACTTCCACCTCTCTTCCAAGGGGCATTAAAACTGTCTTGTTAAGCTACTGTGACCTCCACGTCTCTTCCAAGGGGCATTAAAAACGTCTTGTTAAGCTTCTGTGACCTGAACTTCTCTTTCACGGGGCATTGATATTGTCTTTTTATTCCACTGCAACCTCCATCATTTTTCCAAGGGACATTGATATTGTCTTTTTATTCCACTGCCACCTCCACCACTCTTCCAAGTGGCATTGACATTGTCTTTTTATTCCACTGCGACTTCCACCTCTCTTCTAAGGGGCATTGATATTGTCTTTTTAATCCACTGTAACCTCCACCACTTTTCCTATGGGAATTGATATTTTCTTTTTATTATTATTATTATTTATTATTATAGCGCCATTTATTCCATGGCGCTTTACATGTGATAGGGATATACAGAACAAAAGCATTTACATAATTTTAACAAAACGAGTCAGCGACTGGTACAGGAGGAGCGAGGGCCCTTCCCGCGAGGGCTTACATTCTAGAAGGGATGGGTGAGGATACATTAGTTGAGGGTAGAGCTGGTCGTGCAGCGGTGGTTACTGCAGGTTGTAGGCTTGTCGGAATAGGTGGGTCTTCAGGTTTCTTTTGAAGGTTTCCACGGTCGGCGAGAGTCTGATGTGTTGGGTTAGAGAGTTCCAGAGTAGGGGGGATGCACGGGAGAAATCTTTTATACGATTGTGGAGGAGGAGATAAGAGGGGAGTAGAGAAGGAGATCTTGTGAGGATCGGAGGTTGCATGCAGGTATGTACCGGGAGACTAGGTCACATATGTATGGGAGAGGCAGGTTGTGTAAGGCTTTGTATGACATGGTTAGAGTTTTGAACTGGATTCTCTGGGCAATGGAGAGCCAGTGAAGAGATTGACAGAAAGGAGAGGCCGGGGAATAGCGGGGGGACAGGTGAATTAGTCGAGCAGCAGAGTTTAGGATAGATTGGAGAGGCGCAAGAGTGTTGTAAGGGAGGCCACGGAGCAGGAGGTTGCAGTAATCGAGGCGGGATATGATAAGGGCATGCACTAGTGTTTTTGCAGAGTCTTTGCTGAGGAATGCACGGATCCGGAAGATGTTTTTGAGTTGGAGTCGGCAGGAAGTGGAAAGGACTTGGATATGTGGCTTGAAGGAGAGATCAGACTCCAGGGTTACTCCAAGGCAGCGAGCTTGTGGTACTGGGGAGATTGAACAGCTAGTGACGTTGATGGCTAGGTCAGATGGGGGATGTGAATGAGAGGGTGGAAAGATGATGAACTCTGTTTTATCCATGTTGAGTTTTAGAAATCTGTCAGAGAAGAAGGATGACATGGCGGACAGAGATTGTGGGATTTTGGTTAGTAGGGAGGAGATATCGGGTCCAGAGAGGTAGATCTGTGTGTCGTCAGCATAGAGGTGATACTGAAAACAGTGAGACTCTATGAGTTGTCCCAGGCCAAAGGTGTAGATGGAGAAGAGCAGAGGCCCTAGAACTGAACCTTGGGGGACACCGACAGATAGGGGGCGAGATGAGGAGGTGGTGCGTGAGTGGGAGACGCTGAATGTCCTGTCTGTTAAGTATGAGGAGATTCAAGATAGAGCCAAGTCCGTGATGCCAAGAGATGAGAGAATGTGGAGTAAGAGGGAATGGTCAACTGTGTCAAAGGCAGATGACAGGTCCAGAAGGAGGAGGATGGAGTAGTGTCGCTTGGATTTGGCATTTAGAAGGTTGTTGGTGAGTTTGGTCAGGTCAGTTTCAGTTGAGTGATGCGGTCGGAAGCCAGATTGCAGGCAGTCGAAGAGGGAGCAGGAGGAGAGGTGGGAGGACAGTTCAAGGTGGACATGTTGTTCTAGTAGTTTTGAGGTAAAGGGGAGGAGTGATATGGGGCGGTAGCTAGTCAGAGAGGAAGGGTCAAGGCAGGGCTTTTTGAGGATGGGTGTGATTGCGGCATGTTTGAAACATGAGGGTAAGACACCGGTTGTTAGTGACAGATTGAAGAGGTGGGTTAGGGTTCGGATGAAGACTGTGGTAAGGTTAATGATGAGGTGGGATGGGATTGGGTCAAGTTCGCAGGTGGTGAGGTGTGATTTGGAGAGTAAAGAGAAGACTTGACCTTCTGTAATGGTGGAGAAGTGTGGTTTGGAGGAGGAGGGTTGAATAGATATGAGGAGGGGTTGTGTGGACTTTAGGCAAAAGTTTTGTCTGATGGTGTCAATCTTCTGTTTGGAGAATGAGGCAAAGTCGTCGGCTGAGATGAGAGAAGAGGGAGGAGATGCTGGGGGACGAAGGAGAGAGTTGAAAGTGTTAAATAGCTGTTTAGGGTTGTGAGATAGGGAGGATATGAGAGATGAGAAGTAGGTTTGTTTTGCTGTTGTGAGTGCGGACTTGAAATTAGTGAGGGATTGCGTGAATGCGATGAAGTGCTCGATGGAGTGAGACCTTTTCCATCTCCGCTCCGCAACCCTGGAGGCCCGGCGCAGTTATTTAGTAAGTTTAGTGTGCCAGGGTTGCCTGTTGAATGTGCGAGATGTGGTGTGTGTGAGAGGGGCGATCGAGTCTACAGCTGCAGCTATTGTGGTGTTATATGAAGCAGCAGCCACGTCTGCATCATGTAAGGAATTTAAGAGGGAGGAGGGATTCAGAGAGTGAGTGTAAGTCAAGGTGTTTGAGATTTCTGCAAGGGTATGCAAGTTTGTGGAGTGGGGATTGTTGCCCCGGGGAGGAGAGAGAAGAGAATGTAAGTAGGCTGTGATCAGAGAGAGGGAGAGTTGAGTTAGAGAGGTTAGATAGGGAACAGAGGCGGGTGAAGATGAGGTCCAGTGTGTGGCCATCTTTTGGTTTGGTGTGGAAGACCATTGAGTGAGTCCCAAGGAGGAAGTGAGAGATAGGAACTTAGAGACAGACGAGTGGGAAGTGTTAATGGGGATGTTGAAGTCACCCATTATGATAGTGGTGTTGTCAGTGGAGAGGAAGTGAAGCAGCCAGGTGGTGAAGTGGTCTAAGAAGGTGTTGACTTGCCCTGGGGTCGGTAAACGACGGCCAGTTGGAGGTTGGAGGGGGAATAGATGCGCACACAGTGCACCTCAAAAGAGGGGAGTGTAACAGAGGGTGGCAGTGGGATTTGGGTGAAAGCGCAGTGTTCTGATAGGAGAAAACCTACGCCTCCGCCATGTTTGCTGTTGGGGCGGGGGGTTTAGGAAAGGTGGAATCTGCCATATGAAAGTGCAGCTGGGGAGGCTGTGTCAGAGGGAGTGAGCCAGGTTTCAGTGATGGAAGGAAAGTTTGTTTGTAATGAAAAGATCGTGGAAGAAGGAAAGTTTGTTGCAGACAGAGCGAGCATTCCATAGAGCTCCTGTTAGAGCAACTAAGGGAGTGGGGATTGGTTGGAAGGGTATGTGGTTAAAAGGGTTGCGACCATTTGTGGAAGTCGTGGATAGGAGGAAGAAGTAACTGTGGGGATATGGCAAGGAGGACCAGGATTTGGAGAGATATCTCCAGCAGTGAGGAGGAGCAGAGAAAGTGTTAGCAGGTGGGAGCAAGAGAGAACATGAGGTGGCTGTCTGTGTTTGGAGATCCAGGATTGAATGTTTAGGAATAATTTGGAGGAGGAGGTGAGATGAATGGGGAGGATGGAGGGAGAGATGAAGAGTTTCTTACTAGGTGTAGGGATTTGAGGAGTTACTAGAAAGTGGAGGACTATAGAGGAAAAAGTGAAAGCTAACAGAAACATAGTTAAAAGAGAATAAGTGGTCAAAGTGTTGGTTACCTGACTCCTGCCCTGACTAACTGCCTCTGAAATAACTGCCACTTATCTCTGAAGCCACTTTGCACAAGAAGACGCTTGCACACCGCAGCACAAGTGCACCCCTTACAGAGCTTCTAAATATATAGGGCACATTAAACTATCAGGTGAAGGGCATTGTGGGAGCTGCATATGGCTAAATTAGCAGCTGGTCGTCTCACCAGGAGAAGGCTGGGTGATCAAACACAGAGCTAGGACTCTAGTCTCTGCAGTTTAGCACCTCTAAAAATCAGATAAGATCTATAGTGGGGAAGGGACAGACATATGTGGGTATTGAATGGAGTGGGACAGATAAAGCAGAGAAGTTATGCAGAGCATGTACCAGTGAGGTGAATCAGCAAAGCAGAGCATTAGATTACAGCAGACACAGCAAGCAGAGAAGTTATGCAGAGCTATACCAGTGAGGTGAATCAGCAAAGCAGAGCATTAGATTACAGCAGACACAGCAAGCAGAGAAGTTATGCAGAGCATGTACCAGTGAGGTTATTCCACTGCGACCTCCACCACTCTTCCAAGGGGCATTGATATTGTCTTTTTATTCCACTGCGACCTCCGCCACTCTTCCAAAGGGCATTGATATTGTCTTTTATTCCACTGTAACCTCCACCACTGTTCTAAGGTGCATTAAAACCGTCTTGTTAAGCTACTGTGACCTCCACGTCTCTTCCACAGGGCATTGTTATTGTCTTTTTATTCCACTGCGACCTCCACCACTCTGCCAAGGGGCATTAAAACCGTCTTGTTAAGCTACTGTGATGTCCACGTCTCTTCCACGGGACATTGATATTGTCTTTTTATTCCACTGTAACCTCCACCACTCTACCAAGAGGCATTGATATTGTCTTTTTATTCCACTGTAACCTCCACCACTCTTCCAAGGGGCATTGATATTGTCTTTTTATTCCACTGCAACCTCCACCACTCTACCAAGGTTCATTGATATTTTCTTTTTAATCCACTGCGACCTCCACCACTCTTCCAAGGGGCATTAAAACCGTCTTGTTAAGCTACTGTGACCTCCACGTCTCTTCCAAGGGGCACTAAAACCGTTTGGTTAAACCACTCTGTACTCCACAGCTCTTCCAAGGGGCATTGATATTGTCTTTTTATTTCACTGTAACTTCCACCACTCTTTCAAGGGGCATTGATATTGTATTTTTATTCCACTGTGACCTCCACCACTCTTCCAAGGGGCATTAAAACCGTCTAGTTAAGCTTCTGTGACCTCCAAGTCTCTTCCAATGGGCATAAAAACCGTCTGTTTAAATCGCTGCGAGCTCCACAGCTCTTCCAAGGGGCATTGACAATGTCTTTTTATTCCATTGTAACCTTCTGCACTCTACCCAGTGCATTGATATTGTCTTTTTATTCCACTGTGACCTCCACCACTCTTCCAAGGGGCATTAAAACCGTCTTGTTAAACTACTGTGACCTCCAAGTTTCTTACACAGGGCATTGATATTGTCTTTTTATTCCACTGTAACCTCCACCACTCTTCCAAGGGGCATTGATATTGTCTTTTTAATCCACTGCGACCTCCATCACTCTTCCAAGAAGCATTGAAACTGTCTTGTTAAGCTACTGTGACCTCCACGTCTATTCCACGGTGCATTAAAACTTTCTGGTTAAACCACTGTGAACTCCACAGCTCTTCCAAGGGGCATTGATATTGTCTTTTCATTCCACTCTAACCTCCACCACTCTTCCACGGGGCATTAGTATTGTCTTTTTATTTTACTGCGACCTCCACCACTCTTGCAAGGGGCATTAATATTGTCTTTTTATTCCACTGTGACCTCCACGTCTCTTCCAAGGGGCATTGGTATTGTCTTTTTATGTAATTGGAACCTCCACCACACTTCCAAGGGGCATTGATATTGTCTTTTTATTCCACTGTTACCTCCACCATTCTTCCAAGGGACATTGGTTTTGTCTTTTTATTCCACTGTAACCTTCACCACTCTTCCAAAGGGCATTGATATTGTCTTTTTATTCCACTGTAACCTCCACCACTCTTCCAAGTGGCATTGATATTGTCTTTTTAATCCACTGCGACCTCTACCACTCCTGCAAGGGGCTTTAAAACTGTCTTGAAAAGCTTCTGTGACCTCCACGTCTCTTCCAAGGGGCATTAAAACCACATGGTTAAGCCACTCTGAACTCCACAGCTATTCCAAGAGGCATTGATATTGTCTTTTTATTCAACTGTAACCTCCACAACTCTTCGAAGGGGCATTGCTATTGTCTTTTTTTTCTACTGTGACCTCCACCACTCTTCCAAGGGGATTTGATAGTCCTTTTAATCCACTGCGATCTCCACCACTCTTCCAAGGGGCATTGAAACCATCTTGTTAAGCTACTGTGACCTCCACGTCTCTTCCACGGGGCATTGATATTGTCTTTTTATTCCACTGCGACCTCCTACCACTCTTCCAAGGGGCATTGATATTTTCTTTTTAATCCACTGCGACCTCCACCACTCTTTCAACAGACATTGATATTGTCTTTTTATCCCACTGCAACCTCCACCACTCTTCCAAGGGGCATTAAAATCGTTTTCTTATGCTACTGTGACCTCCACGTCAATTCCACGGTGCCTTAAAACCTTCTGGTTAAACCACTGTGAACTCCACAGCTCTTCCAAGAGGCATTGATATTGTCTTTTTATTCCACTGTAACCTCCACCACTCTTCCAAGGGTCATTGATATTGTTTTTTTTTCCCCTGTAACCTCCACCACTCTTCCAAGTGGCATTGATAATGTTTTTATATTCCACTGCGACCTCCACTTCTCTTCCAAGGGGCATTAAAACCATCTTCTTAAGCTACTGTGACCTACAAGTCTCTTCCACGAGGCATTGATATTGTCTTTTTATTCCACTGCGACCTCCAAATCTCTTCCAAGTGGAATTGATATTGTCTTTTTATTCCACTGCGACCTCCACCACTCTTCTAAGGGGCATTGATATTGTCTTTTTAATCCACTGTGACCTCCACCACTCTTCCAAGGGGCATTAAAACAGTTTAGATAAGCTACTGTGACCTCCACGTCTCTTCCAAGTGGAATTAAAACCGTCTGGTTAAACCACTCTGAACTCCACAGCTCTTCCAAGAGGCATTGATATATGTCTTTTTATTCGACTGTAACCTCCACCACTCTTCCAAGCGGCATTAAAACCGTCTTGTTAAGCTACTGTGACCTCCACGTCTCTTCCAAGGGGCATTAAATCCGTCAATTTAAACCACTCTGAACTCCACAGCTCTTGCAAGAGGCAACAATATTGTCTTTTCATTCCACTGTAACCTCCACCACTCTTCAAAGGGGCATTGATTTTGTCTTTTTAATCCACTGCGACCTCCATCTCTCTTCCAAGAAGCATTAAAACCATCTTGTTTAGCTACTGTGACCTCCACGTCTATTCCACGTTGCCTTAAAACCTTCTGGTTAAACCACTGTGAACTCCACAGCTCTTCCAAGGGGCATTGATTTTGTCTTTTTATTCCACTGTAACCTCCACCACTCTTCCAAGGGTCATTGATATTGTCTTTTTATTCCACTGTAACCTCCACCACTCTTCCAAGGGGCATTGATATTGTCTTTTTATTCCACTGCGACCTCCACCTCTCTTCCAAGGGGCATCAAAACCATCTTGTTAAGCTACTGTGACCTCCAAGTCTCTTCCACGAGGTATTGATATTGTCTTTTTATTCCACTGTGACCTCCACATCTCTTCCAAGGGGAATTCTTATTGTCTTTTCATTCCACTGCGACCTCCACCAATCTTCTAAGGGGCATTGATATTGTCTTTTTAATCCACTGCGACCTCCACCTCTCTTCCAAGGGGCATTAAAACAGTCTTGATAAGCTACTGTGTCCTCCACGTCTCTTCCAAGGGGCATTAAACCCTCTGGTTAAACCACTCTGTACTCCACAGCCTTTCCAAGAGGCATTGATATTGTCTTTTTACACGACTGTAACCTCCAACAATCTTCCAAGGGGCATTGATATTGTCTCTGTTTTCCACTGCGACCTCCACCACTCTTCCAAGGGGCTTTGATACTGTCTTTTTTATCCACTGCGACCTCCACCACTCTTCCAATGGGCATTAAAACTGTCTTGTTATACTACTGTGACCTCCACTTCCCTTCTACGGGGCAATGATATTGTCTTTTTATTCCATTGCGACCTCCACCACTCTTCCAAGGGGCATTGATATTGTCTTTTTAATCCACTGCGACCTCTACCGCTTCTCCAAGGGGCTTTAAAACAGTCTTGATAAGCTTCTGTGACCTCCACGTCTCTTCCAAGGGGCATTAAAACCGCATGGTTAAACCACTCTGAACTCCACAGCTCTTCCAACAGTCATTGATATTGTCTTTTTATTCAACTGTAACCTCCACCACTCTTCCAAGGGGCATTGCTGTTGTCTTTTTTTTCCACTTCGACCTCCGCCACTCTTCCAAAGGGCATTGATATTGTTTTTATTCCACTGTAACCTCCACCACTGTTCTAAGGTGCATTAAAACCGTCTTGTTAAGCTACTGTGACCTCCACGTCTCTTCCACATGGCATTGTTATTGTCTTTTTATTCCACTGCGACCCCCACCACTCTGCCAAGGGGAATTAAAACCGTCTTGTTAAGCTACTGTGATGTTCACGTCTCTTCCACGGGTTATTGATATTGTCTTTTTATTCCACTGTGACCTCCACCACTCTTCCAAGAGGCATTGATATTGTCTTTTTATTCCACTGTAACCTCCACCACTCTTCCAAGGGGCACTAAAACCGTTTGGTTAAACCACTCTGTTCTCCACAGCTCTTCCAAGGGGCATTGATATTGTCTTTTTATTTCACTGTAACTTCCACCACTCATTCAAGGGGCATTGATATTGTATTTTTATTCCACTGTGACCTCCACCACTCTTCCAAGGGGTATTAAAACCGTCTTGTTAAGCTTCTGTGACCTCCAAGTCTCTTCCAAGGGGCATTAAAACTGTCTGGTTAAACCGCTACGAGCTCCACAGCTCTTTCCAAGGGCATTGACAATGTCTTTTTATTCCATTGTAACCTTCTGCACTCTTCCAAGTGCATTGAAATTGTCTTTTTATTCCTCTGCAATGTCCACGACTTTTCTAAGGGGTATTAAAACCGTCTTGTTAAGCTACTGTGACCTCCAAGTTTTTTACACAGGGCATTGATATTGTCTTTTTATTCCACTGTAACCTCCACCACTCTTCCAAGGGGCATTGATATTGTCTTTTTAATCCACTGTGACCTCCATCACTCTTCCAAGAAGCATTGAAACCATCTTGTTAAGCTACTGTGACCTCCACGTCTATTCCACGGTGCATTAAAACTTTCTGGTTAAACCACTGTGACCTCCACAGCTCTTCCAAGGGGCATTGATATTGTCTTTTTATTCCACTCTAACCTCCACCACTCTTCCAAGGGGAATTGATATTGTCTTTTTATTTTACTGCGACCTCCACCACTCTTCCAAGGGGCTTTAATATTTTCTTTTTATTCCACTGTGACCTCCACGTCTCTTCCAAGGGGCATTGATATTGTCTTTTTGCTTAATTGGAACCTCCACCACACTTCCAAGGGGCATTGATATTGTCTTTTTATTCCTCTGTAACCTCCACCATTCTTCCAAGGGACATTGATATTGTCTTTTTATTCCACTGTAACCTCCACCACTCTTCCAAAGGGCATTGATATTGTCTTTTTATTCCACTATAACCTCCACCACTCTTCCAAGGGGCATTGATATTGTCTTTTTAATCCACTGCGACCTCTACCAATCCTCCAAGGGGCTTTAAAACTGTCTTGATAAGCTTCTGTGACCTCCACGTCTCTTCCAAGAGGCATTAAAACCGCATGGTTAAACCACTCTGAACTCCACAGCTATTCCAAGAGGCATTGATATTGTCTTTTTATTCAACTGTAACCTCCACCACTCTTCGAAGGGGCATTGCTATTGTCTTTTTTTTCCACTGTGACCTCCACCACTCTTCCAAGGGGATTTGATAGTCTTTTTAATCCACTACGACCTCCACCACTCTTCCAAGGGGCATTAAAACCGACTTGTTAAGCTACTGTGACCTCCACGTCCCTTCCATGGGGCATTGATATTGTCTTTTTATTCCACTTCGACCTCCTACCACTTTTCCAATTGGCATTGATATTGTCTTTTTAACCCACTGCGACCTCCACCACTCTTTCAACAGACATTGATATTGTCTTTTTATCCCACTGCGACCTTCACCCCTCTTCCAAGGAACATTGATATTGTCATTTTTTCCACTGTAACCTCCACCACTCTTCTAAGGGGCATTGATATTTTCTTTTTATTCCACTGCGACCTCCACCACTCTTCCAAGGGGCATCGATAATGTCTTTTTAATCCTCTGCGACCTCCACCACTCTTCCAAGGGGTATTAAAATCGTCTTCTTAAGCTACTGTGACCTCCACGTCTCTTCCAAGGGGCATTAAAACCTTCAATTTAAACCACTCTGAACTACACAGCTCTTGCAAGAGGCATTGATATTGTCTTTTTATCCCACTGTAACCTCCACCACTCTTCCAAGGGGCATTGATTTTGTCTTTTTAATCCACTGCGACCTCCATCTCTCTTCCAAGAAGCATTAAAACCGTTTTGTTTAGCTACTGTGACATCCACGTCTATTCCACTGTGCCTTAAAACCTTCTGGTAAAACCACTGTGAACTCCACAGCTCTTCCAAGGGGCATTGATATTGTCTTTTTATTCCACTGTAACCTCCACCACTCTTCCAAGGGGCATTGATATTGTTTTTTTTTTAACTGCAACCTCCACCACTCTTACAAGGGGCATTAGAATTATCTTTTTATTCCACTGCGACCTCCACCACTCTTCCAAGGTTCATTGATATTGTCTTTTTATTCCACTGTAACCTCCACCACTCTTCCAAGTGGCATTGATAATGTTTTTATATTCCACTGCGACCTCCACCTCTCTTCCAAGGGGTATTAAAACCATGTTCTTAAGCTACTGTGACCTACAAGTCTCTTCCACGAGGCATTGATATTGTCTTTTTATTGCACTGCGACCTCCACATCTCTTCCAAGGGGAATTGATATTGTATTTTTATCCCACTGCGACCTCCACCACTCTTCTAAGGGGCATTGATATTGTTTTTTTAATCCACTGCGACCTCCACCACTCTTCCAAGGGGCATTAAAACTGTATTGTTAAGCTACTGTGACCTCCACGTCTCTTCCAAGGGGCATTAAAACCGTCAATTTAAACCACTCTGAACTCCACAGATCTTGCAAGAGGCATCGATATTGTCTTTTTATTCCACTGTAACCTACACCACTCTTCCAAGGGGCATTAATTTTGTCTTTTTAATCCACTGCGACCTCCATCACTCTTCCAAGAAGCATTAAAACCGTCTTGTTTAGCTACTGTGATCTCCACGTCTATTCCTCTGTGCCTTAAAACCTTCTGGTTAAACCACTGTGAACTCCACAGCTCTTCCAAGGGGCATTGATATTGTCTTTTTATTCCACTGTAACCTCCACAACTCTTTCAAGGGGCATTGATATTATCGTTTTATTTTACTGCGACCTCCAACACTCTTCCAAAGGGCATTAATATTGTCTTTTTATTCCAATGCGACCTCCACCACTCTTCCAAGGGTCATTGATATTGTCTTTTTATTCCACTGTAACCTCCACCACTCTTCCAAGGGGCATTGATATTGTCTTTTTATTTCACTGCGACCTCCACCTCTCTTCCAAGGGGCATTAAAACCATCTTGTTAAGCTACTGTGACCTCCAAGTCTCTTCCACGAGGCATTGATATTGTCTTTTTATCCCACTGCGACCTCCACATCTCTTCCAAGGGGAATTGATATTGTCTTTTTATTCCACTGTGACCTCCACCACTCTTTTAAGGGGCATTGATATTGTCTTTTTAATCCACTGCGACCTCCACCACTCTTCCAAGGGGCATTAAAACCGTCTTGTTAAGCTACTGTGACCTCCACGTATCTTCCACGGGGCATTGATATTGTCTTTTTATTCCACTGCGACCTCCACCACTCTTCCAAGGGTATTGATATTGTCTTTTTAATCCACTGGGACCTCCACCACTCTTCCAACAGACATTGATATTGTCTTTTTGTTCTACTGCGACCTTCACCCCTCTTCCAAGGAACATTGATATTGTCTTTTTTTCCCACTCTAACCTACACCACTCTTCTAAGGGGCATTGATATTTTCCTTTTATTCCACTGCTACCTCCACCACTGTTCTTAAGCTACTGTGACGTCCACGTCGCTTCCAAGGGGCATTGAAACCTTCAATTTAAACCACTCTGAACTCCACAGCTCTTGCAAGAGGCATTGATATTGTCTTTTTATTCCACTGTAACCTCCACCACTCTTCCAAGGGGCATTGATTTTGTCTTTTTAATCCACTGCGACCTCCATCACTCTTCCCAGAAGCATTGAAAACGTCTTGTTTAGCTACTGTGACCTCCACGTCAATTCCACGGTATCTTAAAACCTTCTGGTTAAACCACTGTGAACTCCACAGCTCTTCCAAGGGGCATTGATATTGTCTTTTTATTCCACTATAACCTCCACCACTCTTCCCAGGGGCATTGATATTGTCTTTTTATTTTACTGCGACCTCCACCACTCTTCTAAGGGGCATTAAAACCATCTTGTTAAGTTACTGTGACCTCCAAGTCTCTTCCTCGAGGCATTGATATTGTCTTTTTATTCCACTGCGACCTCCACATCTCTTCCAAGGGGAATTGATATTGTCTTTTTAAACCAATGCGAACTCCACCACTCGTCTAAGGGGCATTGATATTGTCTTTTTAATCCACTGCGACCTCCACCACTCTTCCAAGGGGCATTAAAACAGTCTTGATAAGCTTCTGTGACCTCCACGTCTCTTCCAAGCGGCATTAAACAGTCTGTTTAAACCACTCTGTACTCCACAGCTCTTCCAAGAGGCATTGATATTGTCTTTTTATTCGACTGTAACCTCCACCGCTCTTCCAAGGGGCATTGATATTGTCTGTTTTCCACTGCGACCTCCATCACTCTGCCAAGGGGCTTTGATACTGTCTTTCTTATCCACTGCGACCTCCACCACTTTACCAATGGGCATTAATACCATATTGTTATGCTACTGTGACCTCCACGTCCCTTTAACGGGGCATTGATATTGTCTTTTTATTCCATTGCGACCTCCACCACACGTCCAAGGGGCATTAAAACCGTCTTGTTAAGCTACTGTGACCTCCAAGTCTCTTCCAAGGGACATTAAAACCGTCTGGTTAAACATCTTTGAGCTCCACAGCTCTTCCAAGGGGCATTGACAATGTCTTTTTCTTCCATTGTAACCTTCTGCACTCTTCCAAGTGTATTGATATTGTCTTTTTATTCCTCTGCGACGTCCACGACTCTTCCAAGGGGCATTAAAACCGTCTTGCTAAGCTACTGTGACCCCCAAGTTTCTTACACAGGGCATTGAAATTGTCTTTTTATTCCACTGTAACCTCCACCACTCTTCCAAGGGGCATTTATGTTGTCTTTTTATTCCACTGTAACCTCCACCAATCTTACAAGGGGCATTGATATTGTCTTTTTATTCCACCGCGACCTCCACCACTCTTCTAAGGGGCATTGATATTGTCTTTTAAATCCACAACGATCTCCACCACTCTTCCAAGGGGCATTAAAACAGTCTTATTAAGCTACTGTGACCTCCTCGTCTCTTCCAAGGGGCATTAAAACCGTCTGGTTAAACACTCTGAACTCCACGTCCCTTCCACGGGGCATTGATATTGTCTTTATTCCACTGCGAACTCCACCACTCTACCAAGGGGTATTGATATTGTCTTTTTAATCCAATGCGACCTCCACCACTCTTCCAAGGGGCATTGATATTGTCTTTTTAATCCACTGTGACCTCCACGTCTCTTTCAAGTGGCATTAAAACCGTCAATTTAAACCACTCTGAACTCCACAGCTCTTCCAAGGAGCATTGGTATTGTCTTTTTATTCCACTCCAACCTCCACCACTCTTCCAAGGGGAATTGACATTGTCTATTTATTCCACTGCGACCTCCACCACTCTTCCAAGGGGCATTAAGACCATCATGTTAAGCAACAGTGACCTCCACAACTCTTCTATGGGGCATTAATATTGTCTTTTTATTCCACTGTAACCTCCACCACTCTTCCAAGGGGCATTGATTTTGTCTTTTTATTCCACTGCGACCTCTACCACTCTTCCAATGGGCATTGATATTGTCTTTTTAATCCACTGCAACCTCCAACACTATTCCAAGGGGCATTAAAGCCGTCTTGCTAAGCTACTGTCACGTCCATGTCTATTCCACGGGGCATTGATATTGTCTTTTTATTCCACTGTAACCTCCACAACTCTTCCAAAGGGAATTGATTTTGTCTATTTATTCCACTGCGACCTCCACCACTCTTCCAAGGGGCATTAAAACCGTCTTCTTAAGCTACTGTGACCTCCACGTCTCTTCCAAGGGGCATTAAAACCTTCAATTTAAACCACTCTGAACTCCACAGCTCTTGCAAGAAGCATTGATATTGTCTTTTTATTCCACTGTAACCTCCACCACTCTTCCAAGGGGCATTGATTTTGTCTTTTTAATCCACTGCGACCTCCATCACTCTTCCCAGAAGCATTGAAAACGTCTTGTTTAGCTACTGTGACCTCCACGTCAATTCCACGGTATCTTAAAACCTTCTGGTTAAACCACTGTGAACTCCACAGCTCTTCCAAGGGGCATTGATATTGTCTTTTTATTCCACTATAACCTCCACCACTCTTCCCAGGGGCATTGATATTGTCTTTTTATTTTACTGCGACCTCCACCACTCTTCCAAGGGGCATTAAAACCATCTTGTTAAGTTACTGTGACCTCCAAGTCTCTTCCTCGAGGCATTGATATTGTCTTTTTATTCCACTGCGACCTCCACATCTCTTCCAAGGGGAATTGATATTGTCTTTTTAAACCAATGCGAACTCCACCACTCGTCTAAGGGGCATTGATATTGTCTTTTTAATCCACTGCGACCTCCACCACTCTTCCAAGGGGCATTAAAACAGTCTTGATAAGCTTCTGTGACCTCCACGTCTCTTCCAAGGGGCATTAAACAGTTTGGTTAAACCACTCTGTACTCCACAGCTCTTCCAAGAGGCATTGATATTGTCTTTTTATTCGACTGTAACCTCCACCGCTCTTCCAAGGGGCATTGATATTGTCTGTTTTCCACTGCGACCTCCATCACTCTGCCAAGGGGCTTTGATACTGTCTTTCTTATCCACTGCGACCTCCACCACTTTACCAATGGGCATTAATACCATATTGTTATGCTACTGTGACCTCCACGTCCCTTTAACGGGGCATTGATATTGTCTTTTTATTCCATTGCGACCTCCACCACACGTCCAAGGGGCATTAAAACCGTCTTGTTAAGCTACTGTGACCTCCAAGTCTCTTCCAAGGGACATTAAAACCGTCTGGTTAAACCGCTTTGAGCTCCACAGCTCTTCCAAGGGGCATTGACAATGTCTTTTTCTTCCATTGTAACCTTCTGCACTCTTCCAAGTGTATTGATATTGTCTTTTTATTCCTCTGCGACGTCCACGACTCTTCCAAGGGGCATTAAAACCGTCTTGCTAAGCTACTGTGACCCCCAAGTTTCTTACACAGGGCATTGAAATTGTCTTTTTATTCCACTGTAACCTCCACCACTCTTCCAAGGGGCATTTATGTTGTCTTTTTATTCCACTGTAACCTCCACCAATCTTACAAGGGGCATTGATATTGTCTTTTTATTCCACCGCGACCTCCACCACTCTTCTAAGGGGCATTGATATTGTCTTTTAAATCCACAACGATCTCCACCACTCTTCCAAGGGGCATTAAAACAGTCTTATTAAGCTACTGTGACCTCCTCGTCTCTTCCAAGGGGCATTAAAACCGTCTGGTTAAACACTCTGAACTCCACGTCCCTTCCACGGGGCATTGATATTGTCTTTTATTCCACTGCGAACTCCACCACTCTACCAAGGGGTATTGATATTGTCTTTTTAATCCAATGCGACCTCCACCACTCTTCCAAGGGGCATTGATATTGTCTTTTTAATCCACTGTGACCTCCACGTCTCTTTCAAGTGGCATTAAAACCGTCAATTTAAACCACTCTGAACTCCACAGCTCTTCCAAGGAGCACTGGTATTGTCTTTTTATTCCACTCCAACCTCCACCACTCTTCCAAGGGGAATTGACATTGTATATTTATTCCACTGCGACCTCCACCACTCTTCCAAGGGGCATTAAGACCATCATGTTAAGCTACAGTGACCTCCACAACTCTTCCATGGGGCATTGATATTGTCTTTTTATTCCACTGTAACCTCCACCACTCTTCCAAGGGGCATTGATTTTGTCTTTTTATTCCACTGCGACCTCTACCACTCTTCCAATGGGCATTGATATTGTCTTTTTAATCCACTGCAACCTCCAACACTCTTCCAAGGGGCATTAAAGCCGTCTTGCTAAGCTACTGTCACGTCCATGTCTATTCCACGGGGCATTGATATTGTCTTTTTATTCCACTGTAACCTCCACAACTCTTCCAAAGGGAATTGATTTTGTCTTTTTATTCCACTGCGACCTCCACCACTCTTCCAAGGGGCATTAAAACCGTCTTCTTAAGCTACTGTGACCTCCTCGTCTCTTCCAAGGGGCATTAAAACCTTCAATTTAAACCACTCTGAACTCCACAGCTCTTGCAAGAGGCATTGATATGGTCTTTTTATTCCACTGTAACCTCCACCACTCTTCCAAGGGGCATTGATTTTGTCTTTTTAATCCACTGCAACCTCCATCTCTCTTCCAACAAGCATTAAAACCGTCTTGTTTAGCTATTGTGACCTCCACATCTCTTCCAAGGGGCATTGATATTGTCTTTTTATTTAACTGTTACCTCCACCACTGTTCCAAGGGGCATTGATATTGTCTTTTTATTCCACTGTAACCTCCACCACTCTTCCAAGGGGCATTGATATTGTCTTTTTATTCCACTGCCACCTCCACCACTCTTCCAAGGGGCATTGAGACCATCTTGTTAAGCTACAGTAACCTCTACAACTCTTCCATGGGGCATTGATATTGTCTTTTTATTCCACTGCGACATCCATCATTCTTCCAAGGGGCATTGATATTGTCTTTTTATTCCACTGCCACCTCCACCACTCTTCCAAGGGGCATTGATATTGTCTTTTTAATCCACTGCGACCTCCACCACTTTTCCAAAGGTCATTAAAAACTTCTTTTTAAGCTACTGTGACCTCCACGTCACTTCCAGTGGGCATTAAAACCGTCTGGTTAAACCACTCTGAACTCCACAGCTCTTCCAAGGGGCATTGGTATTGTCTTTTTATTCCACTCTAACCTCCACCACTCTTCCAAGAGGCATTGACATTGTCTTTTTATTCCACTGCGAACTCCACCATTCTTCCAAGGGGCATTAAAACTGCCTTGTTAAGCTAAAGTGACCTCCACATCTCTTCCACGGGGAATTGATGTTGTCTTTAAATTCCACGGTAACCTCAACCACTCTACCAAGGGGCATTGATATTGTATTTTTATTCCACTGCCACCTCCACCACTCTTCCAAAGGTCATTGTTATTGTCTTTTTAATCCACAGCGACCTCCACCACTTTTCCAAAGGGCATTAAAACCATCTTGTTAAGCTACTGTGACCTGCATGTCTCTTCCACGGGGCATTGATATTGTCTTTTTATTCCACTGCATCCTCCACCACTCTTCCATGTGGCTTTAAAACCGTCTTGTTAAGGTACTGTGACCTCCACGTCTCTTCCAAGGGGCATTAAAACCGTATGGTTATCCAATCTGAACTCCACAGATCTTCCAAAGGGCATTGATATTGTCTTTTTATTCCACTGTATCCTCCACCACTCTTCCAAGGGGCATTGATATTGTCTTTTTATTCCACTACGACCTCCACTACTCTTCCAAGCGGCATTAAAACCATCTTGTTAAGCTACTGTGACCTCCATGTCTCTTCCACAGGGCATTGATATTGTCTTTTTATTCCATTGGAACCTCCAACACTCTTCCAAGGGGCATTGATATTGTCTTTTTATTCCACGGAGACTTCAACCACTCCTTCAAGGAGCATTGACATTGTCTTTTTAATCCACTTCGACCTCCACCACTCTTCCAAGGGGCATTAGAACAGTCTTGTTAATCTACTGTGACCTCCACATCTGTTCCAAGGGGCATTAAAACCGTCAATTTAAACCCCTCTCAACTCCACAGATCTTGCAGGGGGCTTTGATATTGTTTTTAATTCCACTGTAAGCTCCACCACTCTTCCAAGGGGCATTGATATTTTCTTTTTATTCCACTGCGACTTTCACCTCTCTTCCAAGGGACATTAAAACCATCTTGTTAAGCTACTGTGACATCTACATCTCTGTCACGGGGCATTGAAATTGTCTTTTTATTCCACTGTAAACTCCACCACTCTTCCAAGGGGCATTGATATTGTCTTTTTATTCCACTGCCACCTCCACCACTCTTCCAAAGGGCATTGATATTGTCTTTTTAAATCCACTGCGACCTCCACCACTTTTCCATGTGGCAATAAAACCGTCTTATTAAGCTACTGTGACCTTCACTTCTCTTCCATGGGGCATTAAAGCCGTCAATTTAAACCACTCTGAACTCCACAGCTCTTGCAAGAGGCATTGATATTGTCTTTTTATTCCATTGTAATCTCCAGCACTCTTCCAAGGGGCATTAATATTGTCTTTTCATTCCACTGCGACTTCCACCACTCTTCCAAGGGGCATTAAAACCGTCTTGTTAAGCTACTGTGACGTCCACGTCTCTTCCAAGGGGCATTAAAACCGTCAATTTAAACCACTCTGAACTCCACAGCTCTTTCAAGAGGCATTGATATTGTCTTTTTATTCCATTGTAACCTCCACCACTTTTCCAAGGGGCATTGATTTTATCTTTTTAATCCACTGCGACCTCCATCACTCTTCCAAGAAGCATTAAAACCGTCTTGTTTAGCTACTGTGAGCTCCACGTCTATTCCACGGTGCCTTAAAACCTTCTGGTTAAACCACTGTGAACTCCACAGCTCTTCCAAAGAGCATTGATATTGTCTTTTTATTCCACTGTAACCTCCACCACTCTTCCAAGGGGCATTGATATTGTCTTTTTATTTTACTGCGACCTCCACCACTATTCCAAGGGGCATTAATATTGCCTTTTTATTCCACTGCGACCTCCACCACTCTTCCAAGGGTCATTGATATTGTCTTTTTGTTCCACTGTAACCTCCATCACTCTTCCAAGGGGCATTGATATTGTCTTTTTATTCCACTGCGACCTCCACCACTCTTCCAAGGGTCATTGATATTGTCTTTTTATTCCACTGCGACCTCCACCTCTCTTCCAAGAGGCATTGATATTGTCTATTTATTCCACCGTAACCTCCAATACTCTTTCAAGTGTCATTGATATTGTCTTTTTATTCCACTGTAACCTCCACCACTCTTCCAAGGGGCATCGATAATGTCTTTTTAATCCAATGCGACCTCCACCACTCTTCCAAGGGCCATTAAAACCGTCTTGTTAAGCTACTGTGACCTCCACGTCTCTTCCAAGGGGCATTAAAACCATAAATTTAAACCACTCTGAACTCCACAGCTCTTGCAAGAGGCATTGATATTGTCTTTTTATTCCACTGTAACCTTCACCACCCTTCCAAGGGGCATTGATATTGTCTTTTTATTTTACTGGGACCTCCACCACTCTTCCAAGGGGCATTAATATTGTCTTTTCATTGCTCTGCGACCTCCACCACTCTACGAAGGGTCATTGATATTGTGTTTTTATTCCACTGTAACCTCCACCACTCTTCCAAGGGGCATTGATATTGTCTTTTTATTCCACTGCGACCTCCATCTCTCTTCGAAGAAGCATTAAAACCGTCTTGTTTAGCTACTGTGACCTCCACGTCTATTCCACCGTGCCTTAAGACCTTCTGGTTAAACCACTGTGAACTCCACAGCTCTTCCAAGGGGCATTGATATTGTCTTTTTATTCCACTGTAACCTACACCACTCTTCCAAGGGGCATTGATATTGTCTTTTTATTTTACTGCGACCTCAACAACTCTTCCAAGGGGCATTAAAACCATCTTGTTAAGCTACTGTGACCTCCAAGTCTCTTCCACGAGGCATTGATATTGTTCTTTTATTCCACTGCGACCTCCACATCTCTTCCAAGTGGAATTGATATTGTCTTTTTATTCCACTGCGACCTCCACCACTCTTCTAAGGGGCATTGATATTGTCTTTTTAATCCACTGCGACCTCCAACCCTCTTCCAAGGGGCATTAAAACAGTTTTGTTAAGCTACTGTGACCTCCATGTCTCTTCCAAGGGGCATTAAAACCGTCTGGTTAAACCACTCTGTACTCTACAGCTCTTCCAAGAGGCATTATTGTTGTCTTTTTATTCGAATGTAACCTCCACCACTCTTCCAAGGGGCATTAAAACCATCTTGTTAAGCTACTGTGACCTCCACGTCTCTTCCAAGGGGCATTAAAACCGTCAATTTAAACCACTCTGAACTCCACAGCTCTTGCAAGAGGCATTGATATTGTCTTTTTATTCCACTGTAACCTCCACCACTCTTCCAAGGGGCATTGATTTTGTCTTTTTAATCCACTGCGACCTCCATCACTATTCCAAGAAGCATTAAAACCGTCTTGTTTAGCTACTGTGACCTCCACGTCTATTCCACGGTGCCTTAAAACCTTCTGGTTAAACCACTGTGAACTCCACAGCTCTTCCAAGGGGCATTGATATTGTCTTTTTATTCCACTGTAACCTCCACAACTCGTCCAAGGGGCATTGATATTGTCCTTTTATTCCACTGCGACCTCCACCACTCTTCCAAGGGGCATTGATAATGTCTTTTTATTCCACTGCGACCTCCACCACTGTTCCAAGGCTCATTGATATTGTCTTTTTAATCCACTGTGACCTCCACCACTCTTCCAAGGGGCAATAAAACCGTCTTGTTAAGCTATTGTGACCTCCACATCTCTTCCAAGGGGCATTGATATTGTCTTTTTATTTAACTGTTACCTCCACCACTGTTCCAAGGGGCATTGATATTGTCTTTTTATTCAACTGTAACCTCCACCACTCTTCCAAGGGGCATTGATATTGTCTTTTTATTCCACTGCGACCTCCACCACTCTTCCAAGGGGCATTCATATTGTCTTTTTAATCCACTGCGACCTCCACCACTCTTCCAAGGGGCATTAAAACGGTCTTGTTAAGCTACTGTCACCTCCACGTCTCTTCCAAGGGGCATTAAAATCGTCAATTTAAACCACTCTGAACTCCACAGCTCTTGCAAGGGGCATTGATATTGTCTTTTTATTCCAATGTAACCTCCAGCACTCTTCCAAGGGGCATTGATATAGTCTTTTTATACCACTGCAACTTCCACCTCTCTTTCAAGGGGCATTGATATTGTCTTTTTATTCCACTGGTACCTTCACCACTCTTCCAAGGGGCATTGATATTGTCTTTTTATTCCACTGCAACCTCCACCACTCTTCCAAGGGGCATTGATATTGTCTTTTTATTCCACTGGGACCTTCACCACTCTTCCAAGTGGCATTGATATTGTCTTTTTATTCCACTGTAACCTCCACCACTCTTCCAAGCGCCATTGATATTGTCTTTTTACTCCACTGTAACCTACAGCACTCTTTCAAGGGGTATTGATATTGTCTTTTTATTCCATTACGACTTCCACCACTCTCCCATGGTGCATTAAAAAAATATTGTTTATCTACTGTAAGGTCCATGTCTATTCCACGGGGCATTGATATTGTCTTTTTATTCCACTGTATCCCCCACCACTCATCCAAGGTGTATTGATATTGTCTTTTTATTCCACTGCGACCTCCACCTCTCTTCTAAGGGGCATTGATATTGTCTTTTTAATCCACTGCGACCTCCACCACTCTTCCAAGAGGCATTAAAACAGTCTTGTTAAGCTACTGTGACCTCCACATCTCTTCCAAGGTGCATTAAAACCGTCTGGTTAAACCACTCTGAGCTCCACAGCTCTTCCATGGGGCATTGATTTTGTCTTTTTATTCCACTGTAACCTGAACCATTCTTCCAAGGGGTATTGATATTGTCTTTTTAATGCACTGCGATCTCCACCACTCTTCCAAGGGGCATTAAATCCATCTGGTTAAACCACACTGAACTCCATAGCTCTTTCAAGACGCATTGATATTGTCTTTTTATTTCACTGTAATCTCCACCACTGTTTCAAGGGGCATTGATATTGTCTTTTTATTCCACTCCGACCTCCACGACTCTTCCAAGTGGCATTAAAACTGTCTTGTTAATCTACTGTGACCTCCACGTGTCTTCCACGGGGCATTGATATTGTCTTTTTAATCCACTGCGACCTCCACCACTCTTCCAAGAGGCATTAAAACAGTCTTGGTAAGCTACTGTGACCTCCACATCTCTTCCAAGGTGCATTAAAACAGTCTGGTTAAACCACTCTGAACTCCACAGCTCTTCCAAGGGGCATTGGTATTGTCTTTTTATTCCACTGTAACCTCCACCACTCTTCCAAGGGGCATTGATATTGTCTTTTTAATTTACTGGGACCTCCACCACTTTTCCAAGGGGAATTAATATTGTCTTTTTATTGCTCTGCGACCTCCACCACTCTTCCAAGGGTCATAGATATTGTCTTTTTATTCCACTGTAACCTCCACCACTCTTCCAAGGTGCATTGATATTGTCTTTTTATTCCACTGCGACCTCCATCTCTCTTCCAAGAAGCATTAAAACCGTTTTGTTTAGCTACTGTGACCTCCACGTCTATTCCACGGTGCCTTATGGCCTTCTGGTTAAACCACTGTGAACTCCACAGCTCTTCCAAGGGGCATTGATATTGTCTTTTTATTCCACTGTAACCCACACCACTCTTACAAGGGGCATTGATATTGTCTTTTTATTTTACTGCGACCTCCACAACTCTTCCAAGGGGCATTAATATTGTCTTTTTATTCCACTGCGACCTCCACCACTCTTCCATGGGTCATTGATATTGTCTTTTTATTCCACTGTAACCTCCATCACTCTTCCAAGGGGCATTGATATTGTCTTTTTATTCCACTGCGACCTCCACCTCTCTTCCAAGGGGCATTAAAACCATCTTGTTAAACTACTGTGACCTCCAAGTCTCTTCCACGAGGCATTGATATTGTTTTTTTATTCCACTGCGACCTCCACATCTCTTCCAAGTGGAATTGATATTGTCTTTTTATTCCACTGCGAACTCCACCACTCTTCTAAGGGGCATTAATATTGTCTTTTTAATTCACTGCGACCTCCAACACTCTTCCAAGGGGCATTAAAACAGTTTTGATAAGCTACTGTGACCTCCACGTCTCTTCCAAGGTGCATTAAAACCGTCTGGTTAAACCACTCTGTACTCCACAGCTCTTCCAAGAGGCATTGATATTGTCTTTTTATTCGACTGTAACCTCCACCGCTCTTCCAAGGGGCATTGATATTGTCTTTTTAATCCACTGCGACCTCCACCTGTTATGCACACGCCCGGGCTAAGCGGCGTGTGCGTGTGACTGGTAGTGATTCCACTGGACCGTGCCGGAGAGTGAATGCCTGGAGGGGCGTAACTAAGTATCTGCCCGATCCGACCAAGGTGGCACGACGGCATACGACGCCAGAGCACCAAGGAGGAACCGAGCAGAGGGACCAGGTGCTACTCCAGGACAGACCCCGGACACGGCTGTTGACCCACACAGGGGAATACAGGAACAGACTGGTAGACTGGCACGCAGACTGGTATGCAGGCAGGCGGGTATGCAGGCAGGCGGGTATGCAGGCAGGCGGGTAAAGGTAAGCACAGCTAGAGTGTAGACAGGGAGGCACTAGCAAGTAGGAACACAGGCGGGATAGGACCCAGTACACACCGGGATTCAGGAACAATACAGGCAGAGGGGTACAGGCAAGCACAACTAGAGTGCAGAAGACTGAGCAGGGAGGACAGGGCTCTGTTCACACTGAACAGACAGGAAGGGAAAGGCAGAGCCAGACACCCACAGGGTACTTACAGTGAAGTAGCGAGTGGACCACAAACTCACAAACGGGAGTACAGAGACAACAGGCAGGAGTTAGGTACGAGTTCAGACTCTGCAGAAAAAGGAAGGGAACGGACATAGAGGCAAAACAGGTAAAGGATAGGAGAGAGTTCAGACTGGAACTGAGTGTACGGAGGAGACCGACACTGCAGCGGGATACAGGAGCGGGTCTGGGAATACTGCCCCCAGAGAGGCGGAACGAACAGGCAAGGAGCGTGTTCAGACAGGACAGACTAGATAACACAGAAAGGACTCAGTTCAGACACGGGAACTAATACCGCAAAGCAGGAGACATACAGGACTCAGTTCAGACACGGGAGCTGACACCGCAAGGCAGGAGAAATACAGGACTTAGTTCAGACACGGGAACTAATACCGAAAAGCAGGAGACATACAGGACTTAGTTCAGACACGGGAACTAATACCGTAAAGCAGGAGACATACAGGACACAGTTCAGACACGGGAGCTGATACCGCAAAGCAGGAGACATACAGGACTTAGTTCAGACACGGGAACTAATACCGTAAAGCAGGAGACATACAGGACTTAGTTCAGAAACGGGAACTAATACCGTAAAGCAGGAGACATACAGGACACAGTTCAGACACGGGAGCTGACACCGCAAGGCAGGAGAAATACAGGACTTAGTTCAGACAGGCCTGGAAATACAGCCTCCAGGAAAGGCGGACAGGGAAACAGGAACGGGACCTGGCATCTTCAGAGTGCAAGCACACACTGAAAGAAACACATATGCTCAGGCAGGGATAGAAGGGAGCTGCTGAACTATATACCAAGTGACAGACAGCGATAGGCTGAGGACGCACAAGGGGTGTGACCCACAGCAGGTACAAAAAGCAGGAAGTGATCGGGCGTCGCCCTTAAGCAGCAGAGACAGACACAAACAGACAGCATGGAGGGAAGCCAGAGAGACATGCTGGACAGGAGATCAAGTGCGCTCTCTTGCACAGTGGGAGATGGACCACCATGCAAGGACGCCGCCAGGTATGTTACAGTACCTCCCCCCTTACGCCCCCTCTTCTTCAGGCCTGCCAGAATCTTCCGCAGGGAATTCGAGGACCAGTCGTTCACTGGGTTGGAGGGGAACAGAGACTTGAGGGTAATCTCTGCTTCGAGGTACATCTTGTCAAGCTCACAGGAAGAAATAGACGGGTTATCAGGTACATAATGAGGAAAAGTCACTGTCTCTTTGTTATCTGGTGGTACCCCGGAGGATTCAGGAAACAACTGGAGATCCTCCGCCGGGTCAGAAGAGTACTGAGGCTCAGAGAAAACATCTGCTTCAGAGTTCACTAGGTCGGACTCACTGGAGGAAGCAGGCGAGGTATCAGGTGCAGGAAATAGGAAAGTCTCTGTCCATTCACCACCAGGTGGCACCCCGAAGGGTTCTAAACACAACTGGAGGTCCTCCGCCTGGTCGGAGGGGTGTAGAGACTCGGGAGTAACCTCTGCTTCGGAGTACACTAGGTTGGACTCACTGGAGGAAGCAGGCGAGGTATCAGGTACAGGAAATAGGAAAGTCTCTGTCCATTCACCACCAGGTGGCACCCCGAAGGGTTCTAAACACAACTGGAGGTCCTCCGCCTGGTCGGAGGGGTGTAGAGACTCGGGAGTAACCTCTGCTTCGGAGTACACTAGGTTGGACTCACTGGAGGAAGCAGGCGAGGTATCAGGTACAGGAAATAGGAAAGTCTCTGTCCATTCACCACCAGGTGGCACCCCGAAGGGTTCTAAACACAACTGGAGGTCCTCCGCCTGGTCGGAGGGGTGTAGAGACTCGGGAGTAACCTCTGCTTCGGAGTACACTAGGTTGGACTCACTGGACGAAGCAGGCGAGGTATCAGGTACAGGAAATAGGAAAGTCTCTGTCCATTCACCACCAGGTGGCACCCCGAAGGGTTCTAAACACAACTGGAGGTCCTCCGCCTGGTCAGAGGGGTGTAGAGACTCGGGAGTAACCTCTGCTTCGGAGTACACTAGGTTGGACTCACTGGACGAAGCGAGCGAGGTATCAGGTACAGAGTATAGGAGAGTCTCTGTCCTTTCGTTACCAGGTAGCACCCCGAAGGGTTCAGGAGGTCTCAGGGAGGACAGACCCAGGCGTGACTGCTTGCCTCTAAGTCTAGCACGTCTGGACTGCCTCTTGAGGTTGGGAGAAGTATTCCGGAAAGCGTAGTCACCCTGTGAGGATTCTGGGTGGGCAGTAGTCTCATTGGGCTGGAGAACTATTGCGCTACCCACACACATTACCCATTGGGGCTGCTCCGGGATACTGGGAAGTGAAGCTTCAGCAGGAGCCTCCGGGTTAGGATCATCGAAGACCATTAGAAAGGCCACCAGGAAGGCCATTAGGTCCCGGAGGATCGGATCCTGTGTCTCATATAGGGGGTTGATCCATTCCAAGGCATCCCCCGCCAGGTAAGACATAATAAAGGCCACTTTAGCCCAATCGGAAGGAAAATAAAGAGGGTAGGCCTTAAAGTGTAGCATGCATTGCTCCACAAATGCACGACACTGTCTTGGATCCCCATAGTAACGTGGCGGATCCGCAGGAACGAGAGCTGATAGATCCATCTGGACGAGTGCGCAATTCGCCTGGAACTCAGCTAAGGGAAAAAAAATTTATTTATTTATTTTAATGCATATATTCGCTGGAAAACTTCTCAGAGAGCGAAGGCCGTGGGGCTCAACGGGAACCATGGCCTGTGCATGCTGTTATGCACACGCCCGGGCTAGAGCGGCGTGTGCATGTGATTGGTAGTGATTCCACTGGACCGTGCCGGAGAGTGAATGCCTGGAGGGGCGTAACTAAGTATCTGCCCGATCCGACCAAGGTGGCACGGCGGCATACGACGCCAGAGCACCAAGGAGGAACCGAGCAGAGGGACCAGGTGCTACTCCAGGACAGACCCCGGACACGGCTGTTGACCCACACAGGGGAATACAGGAACAGACTGGTAGACTGGCACGCAGACTGGTATGCAGGCAGGCGGGTATGCAGGCAGGCGGGTATGCAGGCAGGCGGGTAAAGGTAAGCACAGCTAGAGTGTAGACAGGGAGGCACTAGCAAGTAGGAACACAGGCGGGATAGGACCCAGTACACACCGGGATTCAGGAACAATACAGGCAGAGGGGTACAGGCAAGCACAACTAGAGTGCAGAAGACTGAGCAGGGAGGACAGGGCTCTGTTCACACTGAACAGACAGGAAGGGAAAGGCAGAGCCAGACACCCACAGGGTACTTACAGTGAAGTAGCGAGTGGACCACAAACTCACAAACGGGAGTACAGAGACAACAGGCAGGAGTTAGGTACGAGTTCAGACTCTGCAGAAAAAGGAAGGGAACGGACATAGAGGCAAAACAGGTAAAGGATAGGAGAGAGTTCAGACTGGAACTGAGTGTACGGAGGAGACCGACACTGCAGCGGGATACAGGAGCGGGTCTGGGAATACTGCCCCCAGAGAGGCGGAACGAACAGGCAAGGAGCGTGTTCAGACAGGACAGACTAGATAACACAGAAAGGACTCAGTTCAGACACGGGAACTAATACCGCAAAGCAGGAGACATACAGGACTCAGTTCAGACACGGGAGCTGACACCGCAAGGCAGGAGAAATACAGGACTTAGTTCAGACACGGGAACTAATACCGAAAAGCAGGAGACATACAGGACTTAGTTCAGACACGGGAACTAATACCGTAAAGCAGGAGACATACAGGACACAGTTCAGACACGGGAGCTGATACCGCAAAGCAGGAGACATACAGGACTTAGTTCAGACACGGGAACTAATACCGTAAAGCAGGAGACATACAGGACTTAGTTCAGAAACGGGAACTAATACCGTAAAGCAGGAGACATACAGGACACAGTTCAGACACGGGAGCTGACACCGCAAGGCAGGAGAAATACAGGACTTAGTTCAGACAGGCCTGGAAATACAGCCTCCAGGAAAGGCGGACAGGGAAACAGGAACGGGACCTGGCATCTTCAGAGTGCAAGCACACACTGAAAGAAACACATATGCTCAGGCAGGGATAGAAGGGAGCTGCTGAACTATATACCAAGTGACAGACAGCGATAGGCTGAGGACGCACAAGGGGTGTGACCCACAGCAGGTACAAAAAGCAGGAAGTGATCGGGCGCCGCCCTTAAGCAGCAGAGACAGACACAAACAGACAGCATGGAGGGAAGCCAGAGAGACATGCTGGACAGGAGATCAAGTGCGCTCTCTTGCACAGTGGGAGATGGACCACCATGCAAGGACGCCGCCAGGTATGTTACACCACCACTCTTCCAAGGGGCATTAAAACAGTCTTGATAAGCTTCTGTGACCTCCACGTCTCTTCCAAGGGGCATTAAACAGTCTGGTTAAACCACTCTGTACTCCACAGCTCTTCCAAGAGGCATTGATATTGTCTTTTTATTCGACTGTAACCTCCACCGCTCTTCCAAGGGGCATTGATATTGTCTGTTTTCCACTGCGACCTCCATCACTCTGCCAAGGGGCTTTGATACTGTCTTTCTTATCCACTGCGACCTCCACCACTTTACCAATGGGCATTAATACCATATTATTATGCTACTGTGACCTCCACGTCCCTTTAACGGGGCATTGATATTGTCTTTTTATTCCATTGCGACCTCCACCACACGTCCAAGGGGCATTAAAACCATCTTGTTAAGCTACTGTGACCTCCAAGTCTCTTCCAAGGGACATTAAAACCGTCTGGTTAAACCGCTTTGAGCTCCACAGCTCTTCCAAGGGGCATTGACAATGTCTTTTTCTTCCATTGTAACCTTCTGCACTCTTCCAAGTGTATTGATATTGTCTTTTTATTCCTCTGCGACGTCCACGACTCTTCCAAGGGGCATTAAAACCGTCTTGCTAAGCTACTGTGACCCCCAAGTTTCTTACACAGGGCATTGAAATTGTCTTTTTATTCCACTGTAACCTCCACCACTCTTCCAAGGGGCATTTATGTTGTCTTTTTATTCCACTGTAACCTCCACCAATCTTACAAGGGGCATTGATATTGTCTTTTTATTCCACCGCGACCTCCACCACTCTTCTAAGGGGCATTGATATTGTCTTTTAAATCCACAACGATCTCCACCACTCTTCCAAGGGGCATTAAAACAGTCTTATTAAGCTACTGTGACCTCCTCGTCTCTTCCAAGGGGCATTAAAACCGTCTGGTTAAACACTCTGAACTCCACGTCCCTTCCACGGGGCATTGATATTGTCTTTTATTCCACTGCGAACTCCACCACTCTACCAAGGGGTATTGATATTGTCTTTTTAATCCAATGCGACCTCCAAAACTCTTCCAAGGGGCATTGATATTGTCTTTTTAATCCACTGTGACCTCCACGTCTCTTTCAAGTGGCATTAAAACCGTCAATTTAAACCACTCTGAACTCCACAGCTCTTCCAAGGAGCACTGGTATTGTCTTTTTATTCCACTCCAACCTCCACCACTCTTCCAAGGGGAATTGACATTGTCTATTTATTCCACTGCGACCTCCACCACACTTCCAAGGGGCATTAAGACCATCATGTTAAGCTACAGTGACCTCCACAACTCTTCCATGGGGCATTGATATTGTTTTTTATTCCACTGTAACCTCCACCACTCTTCCAAGGGGCATTGATTTTGTCTTTTTATTCCACTGCGACCTCTACCACTCTTCCAAAGGGAATTGATTTTGTCTTTTTATTCCACTGCGACCTCCACCACTCTTCCAAGGGGCATTAAAACCATCTTCTTAAGCTACTGTGACCTCCACGTCTATTCCACGGTGCCTTAAAAGCTTCTGATTAAACCACTGTGAACTCCAGAGCTCTTCCAAGTGGCAGTGATATTGTCTTTTTATTCCACTGTAACCTCCACCACTCTTCCACGAGGCATTGAAATTGTCCTTTTTTTCCACTGCGACCTCCACATCTCTTCCAAGGGGAATTGATATTGTCTTTTCATTCCTCTGCGACCTCCACCACTCTTCTAAGGGGCATTGATATTGTCTTTTTAATCCACTGCGACCTCCACGTCTTTTCAAAGGGGCATTAAAACCATCTGGTTAAACCACTCTGAACTCCACAGCTCTTCCAAGAGGCATTGATATTGTCTTTTTATTCGAATGTCACCTCCACCACTCTTCCAAGGGGCATTAAAACCGTCTTGTTAAGCTACTGTGACCTCCACGTCTCTTCCAAGGGGCATTAAAACCGTCAATTTAAACCACTCTGAACTCCACAGCTCTTGCAAGAGGCATTGATATTGTCTTTTTATTCCACTGTAACCTCCACCACTCTTCCAAGGGGCATTGATTTTGTCTTTTTAATCCACTGCGACCTCCATCACTCTTCCACGAAGCATTGAAAATGTCTTGTTTAGCTACTGTGACCTCCATGTCTATTCCACGGTGCCTTAAAACCTTCTGGTTAAACCACTGTGAACTCCACAGCTCTTCCAAGGGGCATTGATATTGTCTTTTATTCCACTGTAACCTCCACCACTCTTCCCAGGCGCATTGATATTGTCTTTCTATTTTACTGCTACCTCCACCACTCTTCCAATGGGCATTAATATTGTCTTTTTATTCCACTGCGACCTCCACCACTCTTCCAAGGGTGATTGATATTGTCTTTTTATTCCACTGTAACCTCCACCACTATTCCAAGGGGCATTGATATTGTCTTTTTAATCCACTGCGACCTCCACCTCCCTTCCAAGGTGCATTAAAACCGTCTTTTTAAGCTGCTGTGACCTCCAAGTCTCTTCCACGAGGCATTGATTTTGTCTTTTTATTCCACTGCGACCTCCACCACTCTTCCAAGGGGCATTACAACAGTATTGATAAGCTACTGTGACCTCCACGTCTCTTCCAAGGGGCATTAAACAGTCTGGTTAAAACACTCTGTACTCCACAGCTCTTCCAAGAGGCATTGATATTGTCTTTTTATTTGACTGTAACCTCCACCACTCTTCCAAGGGGCATTGATTTTGTCTGTTTTCCACCGCGACCTCCACCACTCTTCCAAGGGGCTTTGATACTGTCTTTTTTGTCCACTGCGAGCTCCACCACTCTCCTAAGGGGCATTGATATTGTTTTTTAAATCCACAACGATCTCCACCACTCTTCCAAGGGGCATTAAAACAGTCTTGTTAAGCTATTGTGACCTCCTCGTCTCTTCCAAGGGGCATTAAAACCGTCTGGTTAAACACTCTGAACTCCACGTCCCTACCACGGGCATTGATATTGTCTTTTTATTCCACTGTGAACTCCACCACTCTTCAAAGGGGCATTGATATTGTCTTTTTAATCCACTGCGACCTCCACCACTCTTCCACGGGGCATTGATATTGTCTTTTTAATCAACTGTGACCTCCACGTCTCTTCCAAGGGGAATTAAAACCGTCAATTTAAACCTCTATGAATTCCACAGCTCTTCCAAGGAGCACTGGTATTGTCTTTCTATTCCACTCTAACCTCCACCACTCTTCCAAGGGGCATTGACATTGACTATTTATTCCTCTACGACCTCCACCACTCTTCCAAGGGGCATTGAGACCATCTTGTTAAGCTACAGTAACCTCTACAACTCTTCCATGGGGCATTGATATTGTCTTTTTATTCCACTGCGACATCCATCATTCTTCCAAGGGGCATTGATATTGTCTTTTTATTCCACTGCCACCTCCACCACTCTTCCAAGGGGCATTGATATTGTCTTTTTAATCCACTGCGACCTCCACCACTTATCCAAAGGTCATTAAAAACTTCTTTTTAAGCTACTGTGACCTCCACGTCACTTCCAGTGGGCATTAAAATCGTCTGGTTAAACCACTCTGAACTCCACAGCTCTTCCAAGGGGCATTGGTATTGTCTTTTTATTCCACTCTAACCTCCACCACTCTTCCAAGAGGCATTGACATTGTCTTTTTATTCCACTGCGACCTCCACCATTCTTCCAAGGGGCATTAAAACTGCCTTGTTAAACTTTTTATTCCACTGCGACATCCATCATTCTTCCACGGGGAATTGATGTTGTCTTTAAATTCCACTGTAACCTCCACCACTCTACCAAGGGGCATTGATATTGTATTTTTATTCCACTGCCACCTCCACCACTCTTCCAAAGGTCATTGATATTGTCTTTTTAATCCACAGCGACCTCCACCACTTTTCCAAAGGGCATTAAAACCATCTTGTTAAGCTACTGTGACCTGCATGTCTCTTCCACGGGGCATTGATATTGTCTTTTTATTCCACTGCATCCTCCACCACTCTTCCATGTGGCTTTAAAACCGTCTTGTTAAGGTACTGTGACCTCCACGTCTCTTCCAAGGGGCATTAAAACCGTATGGTTATCCAATCTGAACTCCACAGATCTTCCAAAGGGCATTGATATTGTCTTTTTATTCCACTGTATCCTCCACCACTCTTCCAAGGGGCATTGATATTGTCTTTTTATTCCACTACGACCTCCACTACTCTTCCAAGCGGCATTAAAACCGTCTTGTTATGCTACTGTGACCCCCATGTCTCTTCCACAGGGCAATGATATTGTCTTTTTATTACACTGGAACCTCCAACACTCTTCCAAGGGGCATTGATATTGTCTTTTTATTCCACGGAGACTTCAACCACTCCTTCAAGGAGCATTGACATTGTCTTTTTAATCCACTTCGACCTCCACCACTCTTCCAAGGGGCATTAGAACCGTCTTGTTAATCTACTGTGACCTCCACATCTGTTCCAAGGGGCATTAAAACCGTCAATTTAAACCCCTCTCAACTCCACAGATCTTGCAGGGGGCTTTGATATTGTTTTTAATTCCACTGTAAGCTCCACCACTCTTCCAAGGGGCATTGATATTTTCTTTTTATTCCACTGCGACTTTCACCTTTCTTCCAAAGGACATTAAAACCATCTTGTTAAGCTACTGTGACATCCACATCTCTGTCACGGGGCATTGAAATTGTCTTTTTATTCCACTGTAAACTCCACCACTCTTCCAAGGGGCATTGATATTGTCTTTTTATTCCACTGCCACCTCCACCACTCTTCCAAAGGGCATTGATATTGTCTTTTTAAATCCACTGCGACCTCCACCACTTTTCCATGTGGCAATAAAACCGTCTTATTAAGCTACTGTGACCTCCACTTCTCTTCCATGGGGCATTAAAGCCGTCAATTTAAACCACTCTGAACTCCACAGCTCTTGCAAGAGGCATTGATATTGTCTTTTTATTCCATTGTAATCTCCAGCACTCTTCCAAGGGGCATTGATATTGTCTTTTCATTCCACTGCGACTTCCACCACTCTTCCAAGGGGCATTAAAACCGTCTTGTTTAGCTACTGTGAGCTCCACGTCTATTCCACGGTGCCTTAAAACCTTCTGGTTAAACGACTGTGAAGTCCACAGCTCTTCCAAAGAGCATTGATATTGTCTTTTTATTCCACTGTAACCTCCACCACTCTTCCAAGGGGCATTGATATTGTCTTTTTATTTTACTGCGACCTCCACCACTATTCCAAGGGGCATTAATATTGCCTTTTTATTCCACTGCGACCTCCACCACTCTTCCAAGGGTCATTCATATTGTCTTTTTGTTCCACTGTAACCTCCATCACTCTTCCAAGGGGCATTGATATTGTCTTTTTATTCCACTGCGACCTCCACCACTCTTCCAAGGGTCATTGATATTGTCTTTTTATTCCACTGCGACCTCCACCTCTCTTCCAAGAGGCATTGATATTGTCTATTTATTCCACCTTAACCTCCAATACTCTTCCAAGTGTCATTGATATTGTCTTTTTATTCCACTGTAACATCCACCACTCTTCCAAGGGGCATCGATAATGTCTTTTTAATCCAATGCGACCTCCACCACTCTTCCAAGGGCCATTTAAACCGTCTTGTTAAGCTACTGTGACCTCCACGTCTCTTCCAAGGGGCATTAAAACCGTAAATTTAAACCACTCTGAACTCCACAGCTCTTGCAAGAGGCATTGATATTGTCTTTTTATTCCACTGTAACCTTCACCACCCTTCCAAGGGGCATTGATATTGTCTTTTTATTTTACTGGGACCTCCACCACTCTTCCAAGGGGCATTAATATTGTCTTTTCATTGCTCTGCGACCTCCACCACTCTACGAAGGGTCATTGATATTGTCTTTTTATTCCACTGTAACCTCCACCACTCTTCCAAGGGGCATTGATATTGTCTTTTTATTCCACTGCGACCTCCATCTCTCTTCGAAGAAGCATTAAAACCGTCTTGTTTAGCTACTGTGACCTCCACGTCTATTCCACGGTGCCTTAAGACCTTCTGGTTAAACCACTGTGAACTCCACAGCTCTTCCAAGTGCATTGATATTGTCTTTTTATTCCACTGTAACCTACACCACTCTTCCAAGGGGCATTGATATTGTCTTTTTATTTTACTGCGACCTCAACAACTCTTCCAAAGGGCATTAAAACCATCTTGTTAAGCTACTGTGACCTCCAAGTCTCTTCCACGAGGCATTGATATTGTTCTTTTATTCCACTGCGACCTCCACATCTCTTCCAAGTGGAATTGATATTGTCTTTTTATTCCACTGCGACCTCCACCACTCTTCTAAGGGGCATTGATATTGTCTTTTTAATCCACTGCGACCTCCAACCCTCTTCCAAGGGGCATTAAAACAGTTTTGATAAGCTACTGTGACCTCCATGTCTCTTCCAAGGGGCATTAAAACCGTCTGGTTAAACCACTCTGTACTCTACAGCACTTCCAAGAGGCATTATTGTTGTCTTTTTATTCGAATGTAACCTCCACCACTCATCCAAGGGGCATTAATACCATCTTGTTAAGCTACTGTGACCTCCACGTCTCTTCCAAGGGGCATTAAAACCGTCAATTTAAACCACTCTGAACTCCACAGCTCTTGCAAGAGGCATTGATATTGTCTTTTTATTCCACTGTAACCTCCACCACTCTTCCAAGGGGCATTGATTTTGTCTTTTTAATCCACTGCGACCTCCATCACTATTCCAAGAAGCATTAAAACCGTCTTGTTTAGCTACTGTGACCTCCACGTCTATTCCACGGTGCCTTAAAACCTTCTGGTTAAACCACTGTGAACTCCACAGCTCTTCCAAGGGGCATTGATATTGTCTTTTTATTCCACTGTAACCTCCACAACTCGCCCAAGGGACATTGATATTGTCCTTTTATTCCACTGCGACCTCCACCACTCTTCCAAGGGGCATTGATAATGTCTTTTTATTCCACTGCGACCTCCACCACTCTTCCAAGGCTCATTGATATTGTCTTTTTAATCCACTGTGACCTCCACCACTCTTCCAAGGGGCAATAAAACCGTCTTGTTAAGCTATTGTGACCTCCACATGTCTTCCAAGGGGCATTGATATTGTCTTTTTATTTAACTGTTACCTCCACCACTGTTCCAAGGGGCATTGATATTGTCTTTTTATTCAACTGTAACCTCCACCACTCTTCCAAGGGGCATTGATATTGTCTTTTTATTCCACTGCGACCTCCATCTCTCTTCGAAGAAGCATTAAAACCGTCTTGTTTAGCTACTGTGACCTCCACGTCTATTCCACGGTGCCTTAAGACCTTCTGGTTAAACCACTGTGAACTCCACAGCTCTTCCAAGGGGCATTGATATTGTCTTTTTATTCCACTGTAACCTACACCACTCTTCCAAGGGGCATTGATATTGTCTTTTTATTTTACTGCGACCTCAACAACTCTTCCAAGGGGCATTAAAACTATCTTGTTAAGCTACTGTGACCTCCAAGTCTCTTCCACGAGGCATTGATACTGTTCTTTTATTCCACTGCGACCTCCACATCTCTTCCAAGTGGAATTGATATTGTCTTTTAATTCCACTGCGACCTCCACCACTTTTCTAAGGGGCATTGATATTGTCTTTTTAATCCACTGCGACCTCCAACCCTCTTCCAAGGGGCATTAAAACAGTTTTGATAAGCTACTGTGACCTCCATGTCTCTTCCAAGGGGCATTAAAACCGTCTGGTTAAACCACTCTGTACTCTACAGCTCTTCCAAGAGGCATTATTGTTGTCTTTTTATTCGAATGTAACCTCCACCACTCTTCCAAGGGGCATTAAAACCATCTTGTTAAGCTACTGTGACCTCCACGTCTCTTCCAAGGGGCATTAAAACCGTCAATTTAAACCACTCTGAACTCCACAGCTCTTGCAAGAGGCATTGATATTGTCTTTTTATTCCACTGTAACCTCCACCACTCTTCCAAGGGGCATTGATTTTGTCTTTTTAATCCACTGCGACCTCCATCACTATTCCAAGAAGCATTAAAACCGTCTTGTTTAGCTACTGTGACCTCCACGTCTATTCCACGGTGCCTTAAAACCTTCTGGTTAAACCACTGTGAACTCCACAGCTCTTCCAAGGGGCATTGATATTGTCTTTTTATTCCACTGTAACCTCCACAACTCGTCCAAGGGGCATTGATATTGTCCTTTTATTCCACTGCGACCTCCACCACTCTTCCAAGGGGCATTGATAATGTCTTTTTATTCCACTGCGACCTCCACCACTCTTCCAAGGCTCATTGATATTGTCTTTTTAATCCACTGTGACCTCCACCACTCTTCCAAGGGGCAATAAAACCGTCTTGTTAAGCTATTGTGACCTCCACATCTCTTCCAAGGGGCATTGATATTGTCTTTTTATTTAACTGTTACCTCCACCACTGTTCCAAGGGGCATTGATATTGTCTTTTTATTCAACTGTAACCTCCACCACTCTTCCAAGGGGCATTGATATTGTCTTTTTATTCCACTGCGACCTCCACCACTCTTCCAAGGGGCATTCATATTGTCTTTTTAATCCACTGTGACCTCCACCACTCTTCCAAGGGGCATTAAAACGGTCTTGTTAAGCTTCTGTCACCTCCACGTCTCTTCCTAGGGGCATTAAAATCGTCAATTTAAACCACTCTGAACTCCACAGCTCTTGCAAGGGGCATTGATATTGTCTTTTTATTCCAATGTAACCTCCAGCACTCTTCCAAGGGGCATTGATATAGTCTTTTTATACCACTGCAACTTCCACCTCTCTTTCAAGGGGCATTGATATTGTCTTTTTATTCCACTGGTACCTTCACCACTCTTCCAAGGGGCATTGATATTGTCTTTTTATTCCACTGCAACCTCCACCACTCTTCCAAGGGGCATTGATATTGTCTTTTTATTCCACTGGGACCTTCACCACTCTTCCAAGTGGCATTGATATTGTCTTTTTATTCCACTGTAACCTCCACCACTCTTCCAAGCGCCATTGATATTGTCTTTTTACTCCACTGTAACCTACAGCACTCTTTCAAGGGGTATTGATATTGTCTTTTTATTCCATTACGACTTCCACCACTCTCCCATGGTGCATTAAAAAAATATTGTTTATCTACTGTAAGGTCCATGTCTATTCCACGGGGCATTGCTATTGTCTTTTTATTCCACTGTATCCCCCACCACTCATCCAAGGTGTATTGATATTGTCTTTTAATTCCACTGCGACCTCCACCTCTCTTCTAAGGGGCATTGATATTGTCTTTTTAATGCACTGCGATCTCCACCACTCTTCCAAGGGGCATTAAATCCATCTGGTTAAACCACACTGAACTCCATAGCTCTTTCAAGACGCATTGATATTGTCTTTTTATTTCACTGTAATCTCCACCACTGTTTCAAGGGGCATTGATATTGTCTTTTTCTTCCACTCCGACCTCCACCACTCTTCCAAGTGGCATTAAAACTGTCTTGTTAATCTACTGTGACCTCCACGTGTCTTCCACGGGGCATTGATATTGTCTTTTTAATCCACTGCGACCTCCACCACTCTTCCAAGAGGCATTAAAACAGTCTTGGTAAGCTACTGTGACCTCCACATCTCTTCCAAGGTGCATTAAAACAGTCTGGTTAAACCACTCTGAACTCCACAGCTCTTCCAAGGGGCATTGGTATTGTCTTTTTATTCCACTGTAACCTCCACCACTCTTCCACGGGGCATTGATATAGTCTTTTTATTCCACTGTATCCCCCACCACTCATCCAAGGTGTATTGATATTGTCTTTTAATTCCACTGCGACCTCCACCTCTCTTCTAAGGGGCATTGATATTGTCTTTTTAATCCACTGCGACCTCCACCACTCTTCCAAGAGGCATTAAAACAGTCTTGTTAAGCTACTGTGACCTCCACATCTCTTCCAAGGTGCATTAAAACCGTCTGGTTAAACCACTCTGAACTCAACAGCTCTTCCATGGGGCATTGATTTTGTCTTTTTATTCCACTGTAACCTGAACCATTCTTCCAAGGGGTATTGATATTGTCTTTTTAATGCACTGCGATCTCCACCACTCTTCCAAGGGGCATTAAATCCATCTGGTTAAACCACACTGAACTCCATAGCTCTTTCAAGACGCATTGATATTGTCTTTTTATTTCACTGTAATCTCCACCACTGTTTCAAGGGGCATTGATATTGTCTTTTTATTCCACTCCGACCTCCATCACTCTTCCAAGTGGCATTAAAACTGTCTTGTTAATCTACTGTGACCTCCACGTGTCTTCCACGGGGCATTGATATTGTCTTTTTAATCCACTGCGACCTCCACCACTCTTCCAAGAGGCATTAAAACAGTCTTGGTAAGCTACTGTGACCTCCACATCTCTTCCAAGGTGCATTAAAACAGTCTGGTTAAACCACTCTGAACTCCACAGCTCTTCCAAGGGGCATTGGTATTGTCTTTTTATTCCACTGTAACCTCCACCACTCTTCCAAGGGGCATTGATATTGTCTTTTTAATTTACTGGGACCTCCACCACTTTTCCAAGGGGCATTAATATTGTCTTTTTATTGCCCTGCGACCTCCACCACTCTTCCAAGGTGCATTGATATTGTCTTTTTATTCCACTGCGACCTCCATCTCTCTTCCAAGAAGCATTAAAACCGTTTTGTTTAGCTACTGTGACCTCCACGTCTATTCCACGGTGCCTTAAGACCTTCTGGTTAAACCACTGTGAACTCCACAGCTCTTCCAAGGGGCATTGATATTGTCTTTTTATTCCACTGTAACCCACACCACTCTTACAAGGGGCATTGATATTGTCTTTTTATTTTACTGCGACCTCCACAACTCTTCCAAGGGGCATTAATATTGTCTTTTTATTCCACTGCGACCTCCACCACTCTTCCATGGGTCATTGATATTGTCTTTTTATTCCACTGTAACCTCCATCACTCTTCCAAGGGGCATTGATATTGTCTTTTTATTCCACTGCGACCTCCACCTCTCTTCCAAGGGGCATTAAAACCATCTTGTTAAACTACTGTGACCTCCAAGTCTCTTCCACGAGGCATTGATATTGTTTTTTTATTCCACTGCGAACTCCACCACTCTTCTAAGGGGCATTAATAATGTCTTTTTAATTCACTGCGACCTCCAACACTCTTCCAAGGGGCATTAAAACAGTTTTGATAAGCTACTGTGACCTCCACGTCTCTTCCAAGGGGCATTAAAACCGTCTGGTTAAACCACTCTGTACTCCACAGCTCTTCCAAGAGGCATTGATATTGTCTTTTTATTCGAATGTAACCTCCACCACTCTTCCAAGGGGCATTAAAACCATCTTGTTAAGCTACTGTGACCTCCACGTCTCTTCCAAGGGGCATTAAAACCATCAATTTAAACCTCTCTGAACTCCACAGCTCTTGCAAGAGGCATTGATATTGTCTTTTTATTCCACTGTAACCTCCACCACTCTTCCAAGGGGCATTGATTTTGTCTTTTTAATCCACTGCGACCTCCATCACTATTCCAAGAAGCATTAAAACCGTCTTGTTTAGCTACTGTGACCTCCACGTCTATTCCACGGTGCCTTAAAAGTGGTTAAATCACTGTGAACTCCACAGCTCTTCCATGGGGCATTGATATGGTCTTTTTATTCCACTGTAACCTCCACAACTCGTCCAAGGGGCATTGATATTGTCCTTTTATTCAACTGCGACCTCCACCACTCTTCCAAGGGGCATTGATAATGTCTTTTTATTCCACTGCGACCTCCACCACTCTTCCAAGGCTCATTGATATTGTCTTTTTAATCCACTGCGACCTTCACCACTCTTCCAAGGGGCAATAAAACCGTCTTGTTAAGCTATTGTGACCTCCACATCTCTTCCACGGGGCATTGATATTGTCTTTTTATTTAATTGTTATCTCCACCACTGTTCCAAGGGGCATTGATATTGTCTTTGTATTCAACTGTAACCTCCACCACTCTTCCAATGGGCATTGATATTGTCTTTTTATTCCACTGCGACCTCCACCACTCTTCCAAGGGGCATTCATATTTTCTTTTTAATCCACTGCGTCCTCCACCACTCTTCCAAGGGGCATTAAAACGGTCTTGTTAAGCTACTGTCACCTCCACGTCTCTTCCAAGGGGCATTAAAATCATCAATTTAAACCACTCTGAAATCCACAGCTCTTCCTAGGGGCATTGATATTGTCTTTTTATTCCAATGTAACTTCCAGCACTCTTCCAAGGGGCATTGATATTGTCTTTTTATTCCACTGCAACTTCCACCTCTCTTTCAAGGGGCATTGATATTGTCTTTTGATTCCACTGGGACCTTCACCACTCTTCCAAGGGGCATTGATATTGTCTTTTTATTCCACTGCAACCTCCACCACTCTTCCAAGGGGCATTGATATTGTCTTTTTATTCCACTGGGACCTTAACCACTCTTCCAAGTGGCATTGATATTGTCTTTTTATTCCACTGTAACCTCCACCACTCTTCCAAGCGCCATTGATATTGTCTTTTTACTCCACTGTAACCTACAGCACTCTTTCAAGGGGTATTGATATTGTCTTTTTATTCCATTACGACTTCCACCACTCTCCCATGGTGCATTAAAAAAATATTGTTTATCTACTGTAAGGTCCATGTCTATTCCACGGGGCATTGATATTGTCTTTTTATTCCACTGTATCCCCCACCACTCATCCAAGGTGTATTGATATTGTCTTTTTATTCCACTGCGACCTCCACCTCTCTTCTAAGGAGCATTGATATTGTCTTTTTAATCCACTGCGACCTCCACCACTCTTCCAAGAGGCATTAAAACAGTCTTGTTAAGCTACTGTGACCTCCACATCTCTTCCAAGGTGCATTAAAACCGTCTGGTTAAACCACTCTGAACTCCACAGCTCTTCCATGGGGCATTGATTTTGTCTTTTTATTCCACTGTAACCTGAACCATTCTTCCAAGGGGTATTGATATTGTCTTTTTAATGCACTGCGATCTCCACCACTCTTCCAAGGGGCATTCATATTTTCTTTTTAATCCACTGCGTCCTCCACCACTCTTCCAAGGGGCATTAAAAGGTCTTGTTAAGCTACTGTCACCTCCACGTCTCTTCCAAGGGGCATTAAAATCATCAATTTAAACCACTCTGAAATCCACAGCTCTTCCTAGGGGCATTGATATTGTCTTTTTATTCCAATGTAACTTCCAGCACTCTTCCAAGGGGCATTGATATTGTCTTTTTATTCCACTGCAACTTCCACCTCTCTTTCAAGGGGCATTGATATTGTCTTTTGATTCCACTGGGACCTTCACCACTCTTCCAAGGGGCATTGATATTGTCTTTTTATTCCACTGCAACCTCCACCACTCTTCCAAGGGGCATTGATATTGTCTTTTTATTCCACTGGGACCTTAACCACTCTTCCAAGTGGCATTGATATTGTCTTTTTATTCCACTGTAACCTCCACCACTCTTCCAAGCGCCATTGATATTGTCTTTTTACTCCACTGTAACCTACAGCACTCTTTCAAGGGGTATTGATATTGTCTTTTTATTCCATTACGACTTCCACCACTCTCCCATGGTGCATTAAAAAAATATTGTTTATCTACTGTAAGGTCCATGTCTATTCCACGGGGCATTGATATTGTCTTTTTATTCCACTGTATCCCCCACCACTCATCCAAGGTGTATTGATATTGTCTTTTTATTCCACTGCGACCTCCACCTCTCTTCTAAGGAGCATTGATATTGTCTTTTTAATCCACTGCGACCTCCACCACTCTTCCAAGAGGCATTAAAACAGTCTTGTTAAGCTACTGTGACCTCCACATCTCTTCCAAGGTGCAATAAAACCGTCTGGTTAAACCACTCTGAACTCCACAGCTCTTCCATGGGGCATTGATTTTGTCTTTTTATTCCACTGTAACCTGAACCATTCTTCCAAGGGGTATTGATATTGTCTTTTTAATGCACTGCGATCTCCACCACTCTTCCAAGGGGCATTCATATTTTCTTTTTAATCCACTGCGTCCTCCACCACTCTTCCAAGGGGCATTAAAACGGTCTTGTTAAGCTACTGTCACCTCCACGTCTCTTCCAAGGGGCATTAAAATCATCAATTTAAACCACTCTGAAATCCACAGCTCTTCCTAGGGGCATTGATATTGTCTTTTTATTCCAATGTAACTTCCAGCACTCTTCCAAGGGGCATTGATATTGTCTTTTTATTCCACTGCAACTTCCACCTCTCTTTCAAGGGGCATTGATATTGTCTTTTGATTCCACTGGGACCTTCACCACTCTTCCAAGGGGCATTGATATTGTCTTTTTATTCCACTGCAACCTCCACCACTCTTCCAAGGGGCATTGATATTGTCTTTTTATTCCACTGGGACCTTAACCACTCTTCCAAGTGGCATTGATATTGTCTTTTTATTCCACTGTAACCTCCACCACTCTTCCAAGCGCCATTGATATTGTCTTTTTACTCCACTGTAACCTACAGCACTCTTTCAAGGGGTATTGATATTGTCTTTTTATTCCATTACGACTTCCACCACTCTCCCATGGTGCATTAAAAAAATATTGTTTATCTACTGTAAGGTCCATGTCTATTCCACGGGGCATTGATATTGTCTTTTTATTCCACTGTATCCCCCACCACTCATCCAAGGTGTATTGATATTGTCTTTTTATTCCACTGCGACCTCCACCTCTCTTCTAAGGGGCATTGATATTGTCTTTTTAATCCACTGCGACCTCCACCACTCTTCCAAGAGGCATTAAAACAGTCTTGTTAAGCTACTGTGACCTCCACATCTCTTCCAAGGTGCATTAAAACCGTCTGGTTAAACCACTCTGAACTCCACAGCTCTTCCATGGGGCATTGATTTTGTCTTTTTATTCCACTGTAACCTGAACCATTCTTCCAAGGGGTATTGATATTGTCTTTTTAATGCACTGCGATCTCCACCACTCTTCCAAGGGGCATTAAATCCATCTGGTTAAACCACACTGAACTCCATAGCTCTTTCAAGACGCATTGATATTGTCTTTTTATTTCACTGTAATCTCCACCACTGTATCAAGGGGCATTGATATTGTCTTTTTATTCCACTCCGACCTCCACCACTCTTCCAAGTGGCATTAAAACTGTCTTGTTAATCTACTGTGACCTCCACGTGTCTTCCACGGGGCATTGATATTGTCTTTTTAATCCACTGCGACCTCCACCACTCTTCCAAGAGGCATTAAAACAGTCTTGGTAAGCTACTGTGAACTCCACATCTCTTACAAGGTGCATTAAAACAGTCTGGTTAAACCACTCTGAACTCCACAGCTCTTCCAAGGGGCATTGGTATTGTCTTTTTATTCCACTGTAACCTCCACCACTCTTCCAAGGGGCATTGATATTGTCTTTTTAATTTACTGGGACCTTCTCCACTTTTCCAAGGGGCATTAATATTGTCTTTTTATTGCTCTGCGACCTCCACCACTCTTCCAAGGGTCATAGATATTGTCTTTTTATTCCACTGTAACCTCCACCACTCTTCCAAGGTGCATTGATATTGTCTTTTTATTCCACTGCGACCTCCATCTCTCTTCCAAGAAGCATTAAAACCGTTTTGTTTAGCTAATGTGACCTCCACGTCTATTCCACGGTGCCTTAAGACCTTCTGGTTAAACCACTGTGAACTCCACAGCTCTTCCAAGGGGCATTGATATTGTCTTTTTATTCCACTGTAACCCACACCACTCTTACAAGGGGCATTGATATTGTCTTTTTATTTTACTGCGACCTCCACAACTCTTCCAAGGGGCATTAATATTGTCTTTTTATTCCACTGCGACCTCCACCACTCTTCCATGGGTCATTGATATTGTCTTTTTATTCCACTGTATCCTCCATCACTCTTCCAAGGGGCATTGATATTGTCTTTTTATTCCACTGCGACCTCCACCTCTCTTCCAAGGGGCATTAAAACCATCTTGTTAAACTACTGTGACCTCCAAGTCTCTTCCACGAGGCATTGATATTGTTTTTTTATTCCACTGCGACCTCCACATCTCTTCCAAGTGGAATTGATATTGTCTTTTTATTCCACTGCGAACTCCACCACTCTTCTAAGGGGCATTAATATTGTCTTTTTAATTCACTGCGACCTCCAACACTCTTCCAAGGGGCATTAAAACAGTTTTGATAAGCTACTGTGACCTCCACGTCTCTTCCATGGGGCATTAAAACCGTCTGGTTAAACCACTCTGTACTCCACAGCTCTTCCAAGAGGCATTGATATTGTCTTTTTATTCGAATGTAACCTCCACCACTCTTCCAAGGGGCATTATAACCATCTTGTTAAGCTACTGTGACCTTCACGTCTCTTCCAAGGGGCATTAAAACCATCAATTTAAACCTCTCTGAACTCCACAGCTCTTGCAAGAGGCATTGATATTGTCTTTTTATTCCACTGTAACCTCCACCACTCTTCCAAGGGGCATTGATTTTGTCTTTTTAATCCACTGCGACCTCCATCACTATTCCAAGAAGCATTAAAACCATCTTGTTTAGCTACTGTGACCTCCACGTCTATTCCACGGTGCCTTAAAAGTGGTTAAACCACTGTGAACTCCACAGCTCTTCCAAGGGGCATTGATATGGTCTTTTTATTCCACTGTAACCTCCACAACTCGTCCAAGGGGCATTGATATTGTCCTTTTATTCAACTGCGACCTCCACCACTCTTCCAAGGGGCATTGATAATGTCTTTTTATTCCACTGCGACCTCCACCACTCTTCCAAGGCTCATTGATATTGTCTTTTTAATCCACTGCGACCTTCACCACACTTCCAAGGGGCAATAAAACCGTCTTGTTAAGCTATTGTGACCTCCACATCTCTTCCACGGGGCATTGATATTGTCTTTTTATTTAATTGTTATCTCCACCACTGTTCCAAGGGGCATTGATATTGTCTTTGTATTCAACTGTAACCTCCACCACTCTTTCAATGGGCATTGATATTGTCTTTTTATTCCACTGCGACCTCCACCACTCTTCCAAGGGGCATTCATATTTTCTTTTTAATCCACTGCGTCCTCCACCACTCTTCCAAGGGGCATTAAAACGGTCTTGTTAAGCTACTGTCACCTCCACGTCTCTTCCAAGGGGCATTAAAATCATCAATTTAAACCACTCTGAAATCCACAGCTCTTCCTAGGGGCATTGATATTGTCTTTTTATTCCAATGTAACTTCCAGCACTCTTCCAAGGGGCATTGATATTGTCTTTTTATTCCACTGCAACTTCCACCTCTCTTTCAAGGGGCATTGATATTGTCTTTTGATTCCACTGGGACCTTCACCACTCTTCCAAGGGGCATTGATATTGTCTTTTTATTCCACTGCAACCTCCACCACTCTTCCAAGGGGCATTGATATTGTCTTTTTATTCCACTGGGACCTTAACCACTCTTCCAAGGGGTATTTATATTGTCTTTTTATTCCACTGCGACTTCCACCTCTCTTCTAAGGGGCATTGAGATTGTCTTTTTAATCCACTGCGAACTCCACCACTCTTCGAAGGGGCATTGAAACCGTCTTGTTATGCTACTGTGACGTCGACTTCTCTTCCAAGGGGCATTTAACCATCTGGTTAAACCACTCTGAACTCCACAGCTCTTCCATGGGGCATTGATTTTGTCTTTTTATTCCACTGTAACCTGAACCATTCTTCCAAGGGGTATTGATATTGTCTTTTTAATGCACTGTGATCTCCACCACTCTTCCAAGGGGCATTAAATCCATCTGGTTAAACCACACTGAACTCCATAGCTCTTTCAAGACGCATTGATATTGTCTTTTTATTTCACTGTAACCTCCACCACTGTTTCAAGGGGCATTGATTTTGTCTTTTTATTCCACTCCGACCTCCACCACTCTTCCAAGTGGCATTAAAACTGTCTTGTTAATCTACTGTGACCTCCACGTGTCTTCCACGGGGCATTGATATTGTCTTTTTAATCCACTGCGACCTCCACCACTCTTCCAAGAGGCATTAAAACAGTCTTGGAAAGCTACTGTGACCTCCACATCTCTTCCAAGGTGCATTAAAACTGTCTGGTTAAACCACTTTGAACTCCACAGCTCTTCCAAGGGGCATTGGTATTGTCTTTTTATTCCACTCCAACCTCCACCACTATTTCAAGGGGCATCGACATTGTCTTTTTATTCCACTGCGACCTCAATCATTCTTCCAAGGGGCATTGATTTTGTCTTTTTATTCCACTGCCACCTCCACCACTCATATAAGGGCATTGATATTGTCTTTTTAACCCACTGCGACCTCCACCACTATTCCAAGTGGCATTAAAAACGTCATTTTAAGCTATTGTGACCTCCACGTCACTTCCAATGGGCATTAAAACCGTCTGATAAACCACTCTGAACTCCACAGCTCTTCCAAGGGGCATTGGTATTGTCTTTTTATTCCACTCTAACCTCCACCACTCATCCAGAGGGCAGTGACATTATCTTTTTATTCCACGGCGACCTCCACCTTTCTTCCAAGGGGCATTAAAACTGTCTTGTTAAGCTACAGTGACCTCCACATCTCTTCCACGGCGCATTGATATTGACTTTAAATTCCACTGTAACCTCCACCACTCTACCAAGGGGCATTGATATTGTATTTTTATTCCACTGCGACCTCCACCACTCTTCCAAAGGGCATTAATATTGTCTTTTTAATCCACTGCGACCTTCACCACTCTTCCAAAGGGCATTAAAACCATCCTGTTAAGCTACTGTGACCTCCACGTCTCTTTCACGGGGCATTGATATTGTCTTTTTATTCCACTGCGACCTCCACCACTCTTCCTCGGGGCATTGATATTGTCTTTTTAATCCACTGCAACCTCCACTACTCTTCCATGTGGCATTAAAACCGTCTTGTTAAGCTACTGTGACCTCCACGTCTCTTCCAAGGGGCATAAAAACCGTATTGTTAAACCAATCTGAACTCCACAGATCTTCCAAGGGGCATTGATATTGTCTTTTTATTCCACTGTATCCTCCACCACTCTTCCAAGGGGCATTGATATTGTCTTTTCATTCCACTGCAATCTCCACCACTCTTGCAAGGGGCATTAAAACAGTCTTGTTAAGCTACTGTGACCTCCATGTCTCTTCCACAGGGCATTGATATTGTCTTTTTATTCCACTGGAACCTCCAACACTCTTCCAAGGTGCATTGATATTGTCTTTCTATTCCACTGAGACTTCAACCACTCCTTCAAGGAGCATTGACATTGTCTTTTTAATCCACTTCGACCTCCCCCACTCTTCCAAGGGGCATTAAAACAGTCTTGATAATCTACTGTGACATCCACGTCTCTTCCAAGGGGCATTAAAACTGTCAATTTAAACCACTCTCAACTCCACATCTCTTGCAAGGGGCTTTGATATTGTTTTTTATTCCACTGTAACCTCCACCACTCTTCCAAGGGGCATTGATATTGTCTTTTTAATCCACTGCGACCTCCACCTATTTTCCAAGGGGCATTAAAAACGTCTTTTTAAGCTACTGTGACCTCAACGTCTCTTCCAATGGGCATTTAAACTGTCTGGTTTAACTACTCTGAACTCCACTGCTCTTCCAAGGGGCAATGATATTGTCTTTTTAATCCAATGTTACCTCCACCACTCTTCCAAGGGGCATTGATATTGTCTTTTTAATCCACTGTGACCTCCACCACTTTTCCAAGGGGCATTAAAACCGTCTTGTTAATCTACCGTGACCTCCACGTCTCTTCCAAGGGGCAATAAAACCATTTGGTTAAACCACTCTGAACTCCACAGCTCTTCCAAGGGGCATTGGTATTGTCTTTTTATTCCACTCCAACCTCCACCACTATTCCAAGGGGCATCGACATTGTCTTTTTATTCCACTGCGACCTCCATCATTCTTCCAAGGGGCATTGATATTGTCTTTTTATTCCACTGCCACCTCCACCACTCATATTATGGGCATTGATATTGTCTTTTTAATCCACTGCGACCTCCACCACTATTCCAAGGGGCATTAAAAACGTCATTTTAAGCTACTGTGACCTCCACGTCACTTCCAATGGGCATTAAAACCGTCTGGTTAAACCACTCTGAACTCCACAGCTCTTCCAAGGGGCATTGACATTGTCTTTTTATTCCACTCTAACCTCCACCACTCTTCCAAGGGGCATTGACATTGTCTTTTTATTCCACTGCGACCTCCACCTTTCTTCCAAGGGGCATTAAAACTTTCTTGTTAAGCTACAGTGACCTCCGCTTCTCTTTTACGGTGCATTGATATTGACTTTAAATTCCACTGTAACCTCCACCACTCTACCAAGGGGCATTGATATTGTATTTTTATTCCACTGTCACCTCCACCACTCTTCCAAAGGGCATTGATATTGTCTTTTTATTCCACTGTATCCTCCACCACTCTTCCAAGGGGCATTGATATTGTCTTTTTATTCCACTACGACCTCCACTACTCTTCCAGGCGGCATTAAAACCGTCTTGTTAAGCTACTGTGACCTCCATGTCTCTTCCACAGGGCATTGATATTGTCTTTTTATTCCACTGGAACCTCCAACACTCTTCCAAGGGGCATTGATATTGTCTTTTTATTCCACGGAGACTTCAACCACTCCTTCAAGTAGCATTGACATTGTATTTTTAATCCACTTCGACCTCCACCACTCTTCCAAGGGGTATTAAAACAGTCTTGTTAATCTACTGTGACCTCCACGTCTGTTCCAAGGGGCATTAAAACCGCCAATTTAAACCACTCTCAACTCCACAGCTCTTGCAAGGGGCTTTGATATTGTCTTTTTATTCCACTGCGACTTTCACCTCTCTTCCAAGGGACATTAAAACCTTCTTGTTAAGCTACTGTGACATCCACGTCTCTTTCACGGGGTATTGAAATTGTCTTATAATTCCACTGTAACCTCCACCACTCTTCCAAGGGGCATTGATATTGTCTTTTTATTCCACTGCGACTTCCACCTCTCTTCCAAGGGACATTAAAACCGTCTTATTAAGCTACTGTGACATCCACGTCTCTTTCACGGGGCATTGAAATTGTTTTTTTATTCCACTGTAAACTCCACCACTCTTCCAAAGTGCATTGATATTGTCTTTTTAATCCACTGCGACCTCCAACACTTTTCCATGTGGCAATAAAACCGTCTTATTAAGCTACTGTGACCTCCACTTCTCTTCCATGGGGCATTAAAGCAGTCAATTTAAAACACTCTGAACTCCACAGCTCTTGCAAGAGGCATTGATATTGTCTTTTTATTCCATTGTAATCTCCAGCAGTCTTCCAAGGGGCATTGGTATTGTCTTTTCATTCCACTGCGACTTCCACCACTCTTCCAAGGGGCATTAAAATCATCTTGTTAAGCTACTGTGACCTCCACGTCTCTTCCAAGGGGCATTAAAACCATCAATTTAAACCACTCTGAACCCCACAGCTCTTTCAAGAGGCATTGATATTGTCTTTTTATTCCACTGTAACCTCCACCACTCTTCCAAGGGGCATTGATTTTGTCTTATTAATCCACTGCGACCTCCATCACTCTTCCAAGAAGCATTAAAACCGTCTTGTTTAGCTACTGTGAGCTCCACGTCTATTCCACGTTGCCTTAAAACCTTCTGGTTAAACCTCTGTGAACTCCACAGCTCTTCCAAGGGTCATTGATATTGTCTTTTTATTCCACTGTAACCTCCACCACTCTTCCAAGGGGCATTGATATTGTCTTTTTATTTTAGTGCAACCTCCACCACTCTTCCAAGGGTCATTGATATTGTCTTTTTATTCCACTGTAACCTCCACCACTCTTCCAAGGGGCATTGATATTGTCTTTTTATTCCACTGCGACCTCCACCACTCTTCCAAGGGTCATTGATATTGTCTTTTTATTCCACTGCGACCTCCACCTCTCTTCCAAGAGGCATTGATATTGTCTTTTTATTCCACCGTAACCTCCAATACTCTTCCAAGGGTCTTTGATATTGTCTTTTTATTCCACTGTTACCTCCACCACTCTTACAATGGCATCGATAATGTCTTTTTAATCCACTGCGACCTCCACCACTCTTCCAAGGGCCATTAAAACCGTCTTGTTAAGCTACTGTGACCTCCACGTCTCTTCCAAGGGGCATTAAAACCGTAAATTTAAACCACTCTGAACTCCACAGCTCTTGCAAGAGGCATTGATATTGTCTTTTTATTCCACTGTAACCTCCATCACTCTTCCAAGGGGCATTAATATTGTCTTTTTATTTTACTGGGACCTCCACCACTCTTCCAAGGGGCATTAATATTGTCTTTTTATTGCTCTGCGCCCTCCACCACTCTTCCAAGGGTCATAGATATTGTCTTTTTATTCCACTGTAACCTCCACCACTCTTCCAAGGTGCATTGATATTGTCTTTTTATTCCACTGCGACCTCCATCTCTCTTCCAAGAAGCATTAAAACCGTCTTGTTTAGCTACTGTGACCTCCCCGTCTATTCCACGGTGCCTTAAGACCTTCTGGTTAAACCACTGTGAACTCCACAGCTCTTCCATGGGGCATTGATATTGTCTTTTTATTCCACTGTAACCCACACCACTCTTCCAAGGGGCATTGATATTGTCTTTTTATTTTACTGCGACCTCCACAACTCTTCCAAGGGGCATTAATATTGTCTTTTTATTCCACTGCGACCACCACCACTCTTCCATGGGTCATTGATATTGTCTTTTTATTCCACTGTAACCTCCATCACTCTTCCAAGGGGCATTGATATTGTCTTTTTATTCCACTGCGACCTCCACCACTCTTCCAAGGGGCATTGATATTGTCTTTTTAATTCACTGCGACCTCCAACACTCTTCCAAGGGGCATTAAAACAGTTTTGATAAGCTACTGTGACCTCCACGTCTCTTCCAAGGGGCATTAAAACCGTCTGGTTAAACCACTCTGTACTCCACAGCTCTTCCAAGAGGCATTGATATTGTCTTTTTATTCGAATGTAACCTCCACCTCTCTTCCAAGGGGCATTAAAACCATCTTGTTAAGCTATTGTGACCTCGAAGTCTCTTCCACGAGGCATTGATATTGTTTTTTTATTCCACTGCGACCTCCACATCTCTTCCAAGTGGAATTGATATTGTCTTTTTATTCCACTGCAACCTCCACAACTCTTCTAAGGGGCATTGATATTGTCTTTTTAATTCACTGCGACCTCCAACACTCTTTCAAGGGGCATTAAAACAGTTTTGATAAGCTACTGTGACCTCCACGTCTCTTCCAAGGGGAATTAAAACCGTCTGGTTAAACAACTCTGTACTCGACAGCTCTTCCAAGAGGCATTGATATTGTCTTTTTATTCGAATGTAACCTCCACCACTCTTCCAAGGGGCATTAAAACCATCTTGTTAAGCTACTGTGACCTCCACGTCTCTTCAAAGGGGCATTAAAACCATCAATTTAAACCTCTCTGAACTCCACAGCTCTTGCAAGAGGCATTGATATTGTCTTTTTATTCCATTGTAACCTCCACCACTCTTCCAAGGGGCATTGATATTGTCTTTTTATTCCACTGTAACCTCCACAACTCGTCCAAGGGGCATTGATATTGTCCTTTTATTCCACTGCGACCTCCACCACGCTTCCAAGGGGCATTGATAATGTCTTTTTTTCCACTGCGACCTCCACCACTCTTCCAAGGCTCATTTATATTGTCTTTTTAATCCACTGCGACCTCCACCACTCTTCCAAGGGGCAATAAAACCGTCTTGTTAAGCTATTGTGACCTCCACATCTCTTCCACGGGGCATTGATATTGTCTTTTTATTTAACTGTTACCTCCACCACTGTTCCAAGAGGCATTGATATTGTCTTTTTATTCAACTGTAACCTCCACCACTCTTCCAAGGGGCATTAAAACGGTCTTGTTAAGCTACTGTCACCTCCACGTCTGTTCCAAGGGGTCATTAAAATCGTCAATTTAAACCACTCTGAACTCCACAGCTCTTCCTAGGGGCATTGATATTGTCTTTTTATTCCACTGCAACTTCCACCTCTCTTTCAAGTGGCATTGATATTGTCTTTTTATTTCACAGGGACCTTCACCACTGTTCCAAGGGGCATTGATATTGTCTTTTTATTCCACTGCAAACTCCACCACTCTTCCAAGGGGCATTGATATTGTCTTTTTATTCCACTGGGACCTTCACCACTCTTCCAATTGGCATTGATATTGTCTTTTTATTCCACTGTAACCTCCACCACTCTTCCAAGCAGCATTGATATTGTCTTTTTACTCCACTGTAACCTACAGCACTCTTTCAAGGGGTATTGATATTGTCTTTTTATTCCATTATGACTTCCACCACTCTCCCAAGGTGCATTAAAAACACATTGTTTAGACACTGTAAGGTCCATGTCTATTCCATGGGGCATTGATATTGTCTTTTTATTCCACTGTTTCCCCCACCACTGATCCAAGGTGTATTGATATTGTCTTTTTATTCCACTGCGACCTCCACCTCTCTTCTAAGGGGCATTGATATTGTCTTTTTAATCCACTGCGACCTCCACCACTCTTCCAAGGTGCATTAAAACCGTCTGGTTAAACCAATCTGAACTCCACAGCTCTTCCATGGGGCATTGATTTTGTCTTTTTATTCCACTGTAACCTGAACCATTCTTCCAAGGGGTATTGATATTGTCTTTTTAATGCACTGCGACCTCCACCACTCTTCCAAGTGGCATTAAAACTGTCTTGTTAAGCTACTGTGACCTCCACGTGTCTTCCACGGGGCATTGATATTGTCTTTTTAATCCACTGCGACCTCCACCACTCTTCCAAGAGGCATTAAAACAGTCTTGTTAAGCTACTGTGACCTCCACATCTCTTCCAAGGTGCATTAAAACCGTCTGGTTAAACCACTCTGAACTCCACAGCTCTTCCAAGGGGCATTGGTATTGTCTTTTTATTCCACTCCAACCTCCACCACTATTTCAAGGGGCATCGACATTGTCTTTTTATTCCACTGCGATCTCCATCATTCTTCCAAGGGGCATCGACATTGTCTTTTTATTCCACTGCGATCTCCATCATTCTTCCAAGGGGCATTGATATTGTCTTTTTATTCCACTGCCACATCCACCACTCATATAAGGGGCCTTGATATTGTATTTTTAAGCCACTGCGACCTCCACCACTATTCCAAGGGGCATTAAAAACGTCATTTTAAGCTACTGTGACCTCCACGTCACTTCCAATGGGCATTAAAACCGTCTGGTTAAACCACTCTGAACTCAAGAGCTCTTCCAAGGGGCATTGGTATTGTCTTTTTATTCCACTCTAACCTCCACCACTCATCCAAGGGGCATTGACATTGTCTTTGTATTCCACTGCGACCTCCACCTTTCTTCCAAGGGGCATTAAAACTGTCTTGTTAAGCTGCAGTGACCTCCACTGCTCTTCCAAGAGGCATTGATATTGTATTTTTAATCCAATGTTACCTCCACCACTCTTCCAAGGGGCATTGATATTGTCTTTTTATTCCACTGCGACCTCCACCACTCTTCTAAGGGGCATTTATATAGTCTTTTTAATCAACTGCGACCTCCACCACCCTTCCAATGGCCATTAAAACCTGTCTTTTTAAGATACTTTGACCTCCACGTCAATTCCACGGGGCATTAAAACCGTCTTGTTAAGCTACTGTGACCTCCACGTCTCTTTGACGGGGCGTTGATATTGTCTTTTTTTTCCACTGTAACCTCCACCACTCTTCCAAGGTGCATTGATTTTGCCTTTTCATTCCACTGGGACCTTCACCACTCTTCCAAGTGGCATTGATATTGTCTTTTTAATCCACTGTGACCTCCATCACTCTTCCAAGGAGCATTAAAACGATACTGTTAAGCTACTGTGACCTTCACTTCTCTTCCAAGGTTCATTAAAATCGTCAATTTAAACCACTCTGTACTCCACAACTCTAGCAAGAGGCATTGATATTGTCTTTTTATTTCACTGTAACCTACAGCACTCTTTCAAGGTGCATTGATATTGTCTTTTTATTCCACTACGACTTCCACCACTCTCCCAAGGTGCATTAAAAACATCTTGTTTAGCTACTGAAACGTCCATGTCTATTCCACGGGGCATTGATATTGTCCTTTTATTCCACTGTATCCTCCACCACTCTTCCAAGGGGTATTGATATTGTCTTTTTATTCCACTGCGACTTCCACCTCTCTTCTAAGGGGCATTGATATTGTCTTTTTAATCCACTGCGACCTCCACCACTCTTCGAAGAGGCATTAAAACAGTCTTGTTAAGCTACTGTGACCTCCACATCTCTTCCAAGGGGCATTAAAACCGTCTGGTTAAACCACTCTGAACTCCACAGCTCTTCCAAGGGGCATTGATATTGTCTTTTTATTCCACTGTAACCTCCACCATTCTTCCAAGGGGTATTGATATCGTCTTTTTAATGCACTGCGACCGCCACCACTCTTCCAAGGGGCCTTAAAACCATCTGGTTAAACCACTCTGAACTCCATAGCTCTTTAAAGACGCATTGATATTGTCTTTTTATTTCACTGTAACCTCCACCACTCTTTCAAGGGGCATTGATGTTGTTTTTTTATTCCACTGCGACCTCCACCACTCTTCTAAGGGGCATTAAAACTGTCTTGTTAAGCTACTGTGACCTCCACGTGTCTTCCACGGGGCATTGATATTGTCTTTTTAATCCACTGTGACCTCCACCAATTTTCCAAGGGGCATTAAAACCGTCTTGTTAATCTACTGTGACCTCCACGTCTCTTCCAAGGGGGAATAAAACCATCTGTTTAAACCACTCTGAACTCCACAGCTCTTCCAAGGGGCATTGGTATTGTCTTTTTATTCCACTCTAACCTCCACCACTCTTCCAAGGTGCATTGACATTGTCTTTTTATTCCTCTGCGACCTCCATCATTCTTCCAAGGGGCATTGATATTGTCTTCTTATTCCACTGCCACCTCCACCACTCTTCCAAGGGGCATTGATATTGTCTTTTTAATCCACTGCGACCTCCACCACTTTTCCAAGGGGCATTAAAAACGTCTTTTTAAGCTACTGTGACCTCCACGTCACTTCCAATGGGCATTAAAACCGTCTGGTTAAACCACTCTGAACTCCACAGCTCTTTCAAGGGGCATTCGTATTGTCTTTTTATTCGAATCTAACCTCCACCACTCTTCCAAGGGGCATTAAAACTGTATTGTTAAGCTGCTGTAACCTCCATGTCTATTCCACGTGGCATTGATATTGTCATTTTATTCCACTGCGAGCTCCATCATTCTTCCAAGGGGCATTGATATTGTATTTTTATTCTACTGCCACCTCCACCACTCTTCCAAGGGGCATTGACATTGTCTTTTTATTCCACTGCGACCTCCATCATTCTTCCAAGGGGCATTGATATTGTCTTTTTATACCACTGCCACCTCCACCACTCTTCCAAGTGGCATTGACATTGTCTTTTTATTCCACTGCGACTTCCACCTCTCTTCTAAGGGGCATTGATATTGTCTTTTTAATCCACTGTAACCTCCACCACTTTTCCTATGGGAATTGATATTGTCATTTTATTATTATTATTATTATTAATTATTATAGCGCCATTTATTCCATGGCGCTTTACATGTGAAAGGGATATACATAACAAAAGCATTTACATAATCTTAACAAAACGAGTCAGCGACTTGTACAGGAGGAGCGAGGACCCTGCCCGCGAGGGCTCACATTCTAGAAGGGATGGGTGAGGATACATTAGGTGAGGGTAGAGCTGGTCGTGCAGCGGTGGTTACTGCAGGTTGCAGGCTTGTCGGAAGAGGTGGCTCTTCAGGTTTCTTTTGAAGGTTTCCACGGTCGGCCAGAGTCTGATGTGTTGGGGTGGAGAGTTCCAGAGTAGGGGGGATGCAGGGAGAAATCTTGAATACAATTGTGGGAGGAGGAGATAAGAGGGGAGTAGAGAAGGAGATCTTGTGAGAATCGGAGGTTGCGTGCAGGTAAGTACCGGGAGACTAGGTCACAGATGTATGGGGGAGACAGGTTGTGGATGGCTTTGTATGCCATGGTTAGAGTTTTGAACTGGATTCTCTGGGCAATGGGGAGCCAGTGAAGAGATTGACAGAGAGGAGAGGCCGGGGAATAGCGGGGGGACAGGTGAATTAGTCGAGCAGCAGAGTTTAGGATATATTGGAGAGGCGCAAGAGTGTTGTAAGGGAGGCCACGGAGCAGGAGGTTGCAGTAGTCGAGGCGGGATATGATGAGGGCATGCACTAGAGTCTTTGCTGAGGAATGCACGGATCCAGGAGATGTTTTTGAGTTGGAGTCGGCAGGAAGTGGAAAGGGCTTGGATATGTGGCTTGAAGGAGAAATCAGAGTCCAGGGTTACTCCAAGGCAGCGAGCTTGTGGGACTGGGGAGAGTGAACAGCCATTGACGTTGATGGCTAGGTCAGATGTGGGATGTAAATGAGAGGGTGAAAAGATGATGAACTCTGTTTTATCCATGTTGATTTTAGAAATCTGTCAGAGAAAAAGGATGACATGGCAGACAGACATTATGGGATTTCGGTTAGTAGGGAGGAGATATCGGGTCCAGAGAGGTAGATCTGTGTGTCGTTAGCATAGAAGTGATACTGAAAACCGTGAGACTCTATGAGCTGTCCCAGGCCAAAGGTGTAGATGGAGAAGAGCAGAGGTCCTAGAACTGAACCTTGGGGGACACCGACAGATAGGGGGCGAGATGAGGGGGTGGTGCGTGAGTGGGAGACGCTGAATGTCCTGTCTGTTAAGTATGAGGAGATTCAAGATAGAGCCAAGTCCGTGATGCCAAGAGATGAGAGAATCTGGAGTAAGAGGGAATGGTCCACTGTGTCAAAGGCAGATGACAGGTCCAGAAGGATGAGGATGGAGTAGTGTCGCTTGTATTTGGCATTTAGAAGGTTGTTGGTGAGTTTGGTCAGGTCAGTTTCAGTTGAGTGATGCGGTCGGAAGCCAGATTGCAGGCAGTCGAAGAGGGAGCAGGAGGAGAGGTGGGAGGACAGTTCAAGGTGGACATGTTGTTCTAGTAGTTTTGAGGTAAAGGGGAGGAGTGATATGGGGCGGTAGCTAGTCAGAGAGGAAGGGTCAAGGCAGGGCTTTTTGAGGATGGGTGTGATTGCGGCATGTTTGAAACATGAGGGTAAGACACCGGTTGTTAGTGACAGATTGAAGAGGTGGGTTAGGGTTCGGATGAAGACTGTGGTAAGGTTAATGATGAGGTGGGATGGGATTGGGTCAAGTTCGCAGGTGGTGAGGTGTGATTTGGAGAGTAAAGAGAAGACTTGACCTTCTGTAATGGTGGAGAAGTGTGGTTTGGAGGAGGAGGGTTGAATAGATATGAGGAGGGGTTGTGTGGACTTTAGGCAAAAGTTTTGTCTGATGGTGTCAATCTTCTGTTTGGAGAATGAGGCAAAGTCGTCGGCTGAGATGAGAGAAGAGGGAGGAGATGCTGGGGGACGAAGAAGAGAGTTGAAAGTGTTAAATAGCTGTTTAGGGTTGTGAGATAGGGAGGATATGAGAGATGAGAAGTAGGTTTGTTTTGCTGTTGTGAGTGCGGACTTGAAATTAGTGAGGGATTGCTTGAATGCGATGAAGTGCTCGATGGAGTGAGACCTTTTCCATCTCCGCTCCGCAACCCTGGAGGCCCGGCTCAGTTCTTTAGTAAGTTTAGTGTGCCAGGGTTGCCTGTTGAATGTGCGAGATGTGGTGTGTGTGAGAGGGGCGATCGAGTCTACAGCTGCAGCTATTGTGGTGTTATATGAAGCAGCAGCCACGTCTGCATCATGTAAGGAATTTAAGAGGGAGGAGGGATTCAGAGAGTGAGTGTAAGTCAAGGTGTTTGAGATTTCTGCAAGGGTATGCAAGTTTGTGGAGTGGGGATTGTTGCCCCGGGGAGGAGAGAGAAGAGAATGTAAGTAGGCTGTGATCAGAGAGAGGGAGAGGTGAGTTAGAGAGGTTAGATAGGGAACAGAGGCGGGTGAAGATGAGGTCCAGTGTGTGGCCATCTTTTGGTTTGGTGTGGAAGACCATTGAGTGAGTCCCAAGGAGGAAGTGAGAGATAGGAACTTAGAGACAGACGAGTGGGAAGTGTTAATGGGGATGTTGAAGTCACCCATTATGATAGTGGTGTTGTCAGTGGAGAGGAAGTGAAGCAGCCAGGTGGTGAAGTGGTCTAAGAAGGTGTTGACTTGCCCTGGGGTCGGTAAACGACGGCCAGTTGGAGGTTGGAGGGGGAATAGATGCGCACACAGTGCACCTCAAAAGAGGGGAGTGTAACAGAGGGTGGCAGTGGGATTTGGGTGAAAGCGCAGTGTTCTGATAGGAGAAAACCTACGCCTCCGCCATGTTTGCTGTTGGGGCGGGGGGTTTAGGAAAGGTGGAATCTGCCATATGAAAGTGCAGCTGGGGAGGCTGTGTCAGAGGGGGTGAGCCAGGTTTCAGTGATGGAAGGAAAGTTTGTTTGTAATGAAAAGATCGTGGAAGAAGGAAAGTTTGTTGCAGACAGAGCGAGCATTCCATAGAGCTCCTGTTAGAGCAACTAAGGGAGTGGGGATTGGTTGGAAGGGTATGTGGTTAAAAGGGTTGCGACCATTTGTGGAAGTCGTGGATAGGAGGAAGAAGTAACTGTGGGGATATGGCAAGGAGGACCAGGATTTGGAGAGATATCTCCAGCAGTGAGGAGGAGCAGAGAAAGTGTTAGCAGGTGGGAGCAAGAGAGAACATGAGGTGGCTGTCTGTGTTTGGAGATCCAGGAATGAATGTTTAGGAATAATTTGGAGGAGGAGGTGAGATGAATGGGGAGGATGGAGGGAGAGATGAAGAGTTTCTTACTAGGTGTAGGGATTTGAGGAGTTACTAGAAAGTGGAGGACTATAGAGGAAAAAGTGAAAGCTAACAGAAACATAGTTAAAAGAGAATAAGTGGTCAAAGTGTTGGTTACCTGACTCCTGCCCTGACTAACTGCCTCTGAAATAACTGCCACTTATCTCTGAAGCCACTTTGCACAAGAAGACGCTTGCACACCGCAGCACAAGTGCACCCCTTACAGAGCTTCTAAATATATAGGGCACATTAAACTATCAGGTGAAGGGCATTGTGGGAGCTGCATATGGCTAAATTAGCAGCTGGTCGTCTCACCAGGAGAAGGCTGGGTGATCAAACACAGAGCTAGGACTCTAGTCTCTGCAGTTTAGCACCTCTAAAAATCAGATAAGATCTATAGTGGGGAAGGGACAGACATATGTGGGTATTGAATGGAGTGGGACAGATAAAGCAGAGAAGTTATGCAGAGCATGTACCAGTGAGGTGAATCAGCAAAGCAGAGCATTAGATTACAGCAGACACAGCAAGCAGAGAAGTTTTGCAGAGCATGTATCAGTGAGGTGAATCAGCAAAGCAGAGCATTAGATTACAGCTGACACAGCAAGCAGAGAAGTTATGCAGAGCATGTACCAGTGAGGTTATTCCACTGCGACCTCCACCACTCTTCCAAGGGGCATTAATATTGTCTTTCTATTCCACTGCGATCTCCGCCACTCTTCCAAAGGGCATTGATATTGTCCTTTATTCCACTGTAACCTCCACCACTGTTCTAAGGGGCATTAAAATCGTCTTGTTAAGCTACTGTGACCTCCATGTCTCTTCCACAGGGCATTGTTATTGTCTTTTTATTCCACTGCGACCTCCACCACTCTGCCAAGGGGCATTAAAACAGTCTTGATAAGCTACTGTGATGTCCACGTCTCTTCCACGGGGCATTGATATTGTCTTTTTATTCCACTGTAACCTCCACCACTCTTCCAAAAGGCATTGATATTGTCTTTTTATTCCACTGTAACCTCCACCACTCTTCCAAGGGGCATTGATATTGTCTTTTTATTCCACTGCGACCTCCACCACTCTTCCAAGGGGCATTAATATTGTCTTTTTATTCCACTGCGACCTCCACCACTCTTCCCATGGGCATTAAAACTGTCTTGTTAAGCTACTGTGACATCAAAATTTCTTACACAGGGCATTGATATTGTCTTTTTATTCCACTATAACCTCCACCACTCTTCCAAAGGGCATTGATATTGTCTTTTTAATCCAATGCGACCTCCATCACTCTTCCAAGAAGCATTGAAACCGTCTTGTTACGCTACTGTGACCTCCACGTCTCTTCCAAGGGGCATTAAAACCGTCAATTTAAACCTCTCTGAACTCCACAGCTCTTGCAAGAGGTATTGATATTGTCTTTTTATTCCACTGTAACCTCCACCACTCTTCCAAGGGGCATTAATATTGTCTTTTTATTCCACTGCGACTTCCACCACTCTTCCAATGGGCATTAAAACCGTCTTGTTATGCTACTGTGACCTCCACATCCCTTCCACGGGGCATTGATATTGTCTTTTTATTCCAATGCGACCTCCACCACTCTTCCAAGAGGCATTAAAACCGTCTTGTTAAGCTACTGTGACCTCCAAGTCTCTTCCAAGGGGCATTAAAACCGTATGGTTAAACCGCTCTGAGCTCCACAGCTCTTCCAAGGGGCATTTACAATGTCTTTTTATTCCACTGTATTCTTCTGCACTCTTCCAAGTGCATTGATATTGTCTTTTTTTCCTCTGCGACATCCACGACTCTTCCAATGGCCATTAAAACCGCCTTGTTAAGCTACTGTGACCTCCAAGTTTCTTACACAGGGCATTGATATTGTCTTTTTATTCCACTGTAACCTCCACCACTCTTCCAAAGGGCATTGATATTGTCTTTTTAATCCACTGCGAACTCCATCACTCTTCCAAGAATCATTGAAACTGTCTTGTTAAGCTACTGTGACCTCCACGTCTATTCCACGGTGCATTAAAACTTTCTGGTTAAACCACTGTGAACTCCACAGCTCTTTCAAGGGGCATTGATATTGTCTTTTTATACCACTCTAACCTCCACCACTCTTCCAAGGGGCATTGGTATTGTCTTTTTGTTTTACTGTGACCTCCACCACTCTTCCAAGGGGCATTAATATTGTCTTTTTATTCCACTGTGACCTCCACGTCTCTTCCAAGGGGCATTGATATTGTCTTTTTATTTAATTGGTACCTCCACCACTGTTCCAAGGTGCATTCTTATTGTCTTTCTATTCCAATGTAACCTCCACCATTCTTCCAAGGGACATTGATATTGTCTTTTTATTCCACTGTAATCTCCACCACTCTTCCAAGGGGCACTGATATTGTCTTTTTAATCCACTGCGACCTCCACCACTCTTCCAAGAGTCATTGAAACAGTCTTTTTAAGCTACTGTGACCTCCAAATCTCTTCCAAGGGGCTTTAAAACCGTCTGGTTAAACAACTCTGAACTCCACAGCTCTTCCAAGGGGCATTGATATTGTCTTTTTATTCCACTGTAACCTCCACCATTCTTCCAAGGGGCATTGATATTGTCTTTTTAATGCACTGCGACCTCCACCACTCTTCCAAGGGGCATTAAAACCATCTGGTTAAACCACTCTGAACTCCATAGCTCTTTCAAGAGGCATTGATATTGTTTTTTTATTTCACTGTAACCTCCACCACTCTTTCAAGGGGCATTGATATTGTCTTTTTATTCCACTGCGACCTCCACCACTCTTCCAAGGGGCATTAAAACTGTCTTGTTAAGCTACTGTGACCTCCACGTGTCTTCAACGGGGCATTGAAATTGTCTTTTTAATCCACTGTGACCTCCACCACTTTTCCAAGGGGCATTAAAACCGTCTTGTTAATCTACTGAGACCTCCACTTCTCTTCCAAGGGGCAATAAAACCATCTGGTTAAACCACTCTGAACTCCACAGCTCTACCAAGGGGCATTTGTATTGTCTTTTTATTCCACTCTAACCTCCACCACTCTTCCAAGGGACATTAAAACAGTCTTGTTAAGCAACTGTGACCTCCACGTCTCTACCACAGGATATTGTTATTGTCGTTTTATTCCACTGCGACCTCCAACACTCTGCCAAGGGGCATTAAAACTGTCTTGTTAAGCTACTGTGATGTCCACGTCTCTTCCACGGGGCATTGATATTGTCTTTGATTCCACTGTAACCTCCACCACTCTTCCAAGAGGCATTGATATTGTCTTTTTATTCCACTGTAACCTCCACCACTCTTCCAAGGGGCATTGATATATTCTTTTTATTCCACTGCGACCTCCACCACTCTTCCAAGGGGAATTAAAACCGTCTTGTTAACCTACTGTGACCTCCACGTCTCTTTCAAGGGGCACTAAAACCGTTTGGTTAAACCACTCTGTACTCCACAGCTCTTCTAAGGGCCATTGATATTGTCTTTTTATTTCACTGTAACTTCCACCACTCTTTCAAGGGGCATTGATATTGCATTTTTATTCCACTGTGACCTCCACCACTCTTCCAAGGGGCATTAAAACCGTCTTGTTAAGCTACTGTGACCTCCAAGTCTCTTCCAAGGGGCATTAAAACCGTCTGGTTAAACCGCTCTGAGCTCCACAGCTCTTCTAAGGTGCATTTACAATGTCTTTTTATTCCACTGTAACCTTCTGCACTCTTCCAAGTGCATTGATATTGTCTTTTTATTCCTCTGCGACGTCCACGACTCTTCCAATGGCCATTAAAACCGCCTTGTTAAGCTACTGTGACCTCCAAGTTTCTTACACAGGGCATTGGTATTGTCTTTTTATTCCACTGTAACCTCCACCACTCTTCCAAAGGGCATTGATATTGTCTTTTTATTTTACTGCGACCTCCACCACTCTTCCAAGGGGCATTAATATTGTCTTTTTATTCCACTGTGACCTTCACGTCTCTTCCAAGGGGCATTGATATTGTCTTTTTATTTAATTGGTACCTCCACCACTCTTCCAAGGGGCATTGTTATTGTCTTTCCATTCCACTGTAACCTCCACCATTCTTCCAAGGGACATTGATATTGTCTTTTTATTCCACTGTAACCTCCACCACTCTTCCAAGGGGCATTGATATTGTCTTTTTATTCCACTGTAACCTCCACACTCTTCCAAGGGGCATTGATATTGTCTTTTTAAACTACTGTGACCTCTACCACTCCTCCAAGGGGCTTTAAAACAGTCTTAATAAACTTCTGTAACCTCCACGTCTCTTCCAAGGGGCATTAAAACCGCATGGTTAAACCACTCTGAACTCCACAGCTCTTCCAAGAGGCATTGATATTGTCTTTTTATTCAACTGTAACCTCCACCACTCGTCCAAAGGGCATTGATATTGTCTTTTTAATCCTCTGCGACCTCCACCACTCTTCCAAGGGGTATTAAAACTGTCTTGTTAAGCTACTGTGACCTCCACGTCTCTTCCGTGGGCATGGATATTGTCTTTTTATTCCACTGCGACCTCCACCACTCTTTCAAGTGGCATTTATATTGTCTTTTTAATCCACTGCAACCTTCACCCCTCTTCCAAGGAACATTGATATTGTCCTTTTTTTCCACTGTAACCTTCACCACTCTTCTAAAGGGCATTGATATTTTCTTTTTATTCCACTGCGACCTCCACCACTCTGCCAAGGGGCATTAAAACTGTCTTGTTAAGCTACTGTGATGTCCACGTCTCTTCCACGGGGCATTGATATTGTCTTTGATTCCACTGTAACCTCCACCACTCTTCCAAGAGGCATTGATATTGTCTTTTTATTCCACTGTAACCTCCACCACTCTTCCAAGGGGCATTGATATATTCTTTTTATTCCACTGCGACCTCCACCACTCTTCCAAGGGGAATTAAAACCGTCTTGTTAACCTACTGTGACCTCCACGTCTCTTTCAAGGGGCACTAAAACCGTTTGGTTAAACCACTCTGTACTCCACAGCTCTTCTAAGGGCCATTGATATTGTCTTTTTATTTCACTGTAACTTCCACCACTCTTTCAAGGGGCATTGATATTGCATTTTTATTCCACTGTGACCTCCACCACTCTTCCAAGGGGCATTAAAACCGTCTTGTTAAGCTACTGTGACCTCCAAGTCTCTTCCAAGGGGCATTAAAACCGTCTGGTTAAACCGCTCTGAGCTCCACAGCTCTTCTAAGGTGCATTTACAATGTCTTTTTATTCCACTGTAACCTTCTGCACTCTTCCAAGTGCATTGATATTGTCTTTTTATTCCTCTGCGACGTCCACGACTCTTCCAATGGCCATTAAAACCGCCTTGTTAAGCTACTGTGACCTCCAAGTTTCTTACACAGGGCATTGGTATTGTCTTTTTATTCCACTGTAACCTCCACCACTCTTCCAAAGGGCATTGATATTGTCTTTTTATTTTACTGCGACCTCCACCACTCTTCCAAGGGGCATTAATATTGTCTTTTTATTCCACTGTGACCTTCACGTCTCTTCCAAGGGGCATTGATATTGTCTTTTTATTTAATTGGTACCTCCACCACTCTTCCAAGGGGCATTGTTATTGTCTTTCCATTCCACTGTAACCTCCACCATTCTTCCAAGGGACATTGATATTGTCTTTTTATTCCACTGTAACCTCCACCACTCTTCCAAGGGGCATTGATATTGTCTTTTTATTCCACTGTAACCTCCACACTCTTCCAAGGGGCATTGATATTGTCTTTTTAAACTACTGTGACCTCTACCACTCCTCCAAGGGGCTTTAAAACAGTCTTAATAAACTTCTGTAACCTCCACGTCTCTTCCAAGGGGCATTAAAACCGCATGGTTAAACCACTCTGAACTCCACAGCTCTTCCAAGAGGCATTGATATTGTCTTTTTATTCAACTGTAACCTCCACCACTCGTCCAAAGGGCATTGATATTGTCTTTTTAATCCTCTGCGACCTCCACCACTCTTCCAAGGGGTATTAAAACTGTCTTGTTAAGCTACTGTGACCTCCACGTCCCTTCCGTGGGCATGGATATTGTCTTTTTATTCCACTGCGACCTCCACCACTCTTTCAAGTGGCATTTATATTGTCTTTTTAATCCACTGCAACCTTCACCCCTCTTCCAAGGAACATTGATATTGTCCTTTTTTTCCACTGTAACCTTCACCACTCTTCTAAAGGGCATTGATATTTTCTTTTTATTCCACTGCGACCTCCACCACTCTTCCAAGGGGCATTAAAACCGTCTTGTTAAGCTACTGTGACCTCCACGTCTTTTCCAAGGGGCATTAAAACCGTCAATTTAAACCACTCTGAACTCCACAGCTCTTGCAAGAGGCATTGATATTGTCTGTTTATTCCACTGAAACCTCTACCACTCTTCCAAGGGGCATTGATTTTGTCTTTTTAATCCACTGCGACCTCCATCTCTCCTCCAAGAAGCATTAAAAACATCTTGTTTAGCTACTGTGACCTCCACGTCTATTCCACGGTGCCTTAAAACCTTCTGGTTAAACCACTGTGAACTCCACAGCTCTTCCAAGGTGCATTGATATTGTCTTTTTAATCCACTGCGACCTCCACCACTCTTCCAAGGGGCATTAAAACCGTCTTGTTAAGCTACTGTGACCTCCACGTCCCTTCCACGTGACATTGATATTGTCTTTTTATTCCATTGCGACCTCCACCACTCTTTCAAGGGACATTGATATTGTCTTTTTATTCCACTGTAACCTCCACCACTCTTCCAAGGGGCACTGATATTGTCTTTTTATTCCACTGCGACCTCCACCACTCTTCAAAGGTTCATTGATATTGTCTTTTTAATCCACTGCGACCTCCACCACTCTTCCAAGGGGCATTAAAACCGTCTTGTTAACCTACTGTGACCTCTACGTCTCTTCCAAGGGGCACTAAAACCGTTTGGTTAAACCACTCTGTACTCCACAGCTCTTCCAAGGGGCATTGATATTGTCTTTTTATTTCACTGTAACTTCCACCACTCTTTCAAGGGGCATTGATATTGTATTTTTGTTCCACTGTGACCTCCACCACTCTTCCAAGGGGCATTAAAACCGTCTGGTTAAACCGCTCTGAGCTCCACAGCTCTTCCAAGGGGCATTTACAATGTCTTTTTATTCCACTGTAACCATCTGCACTCTTCCAAGTGCATTGATATTGTCTTTTTTTCCTCTGCGATGTCCACGACTCTTCCAATGGCCATTAAAACCTCTTTGTTAAGCTACTGTGACCTCCAAGTTTCTTACACAGGGCATTGATATTGTCTTTTTATTCCACTGTAACCTCCACCACTCTTCCAAAGGGCATTGATATTGTCTTTTTAATCCACTGCGACCTCCATCACTCTTCCAAGAAGCATTGAAACCGTCTTGTTAAGCTACTATGACCTCCACGTCTCTTCCAAGGGGCATTGATATTGTCTTTTTATTTAATTGAAACCTCTACCACTCTTCCAAGGGGCATTGATTTTGTCTTTTTAATCCACTGCGACCTTCATCTCTCCTCCAAGAAGCATTAGAAACGTCTTGTTTAGCTACTGTGACCTCCACGTCTATTCCACTGTGCCTTAAAACCTTCTGGTTAAACCACTGTGAACTCCACAGCTCTTCCAAGGGGCATTGATATTGTCTTTTTAATCCACTGCGACCTCTACCACTCCTCTAAGGGTCTTTAAAACAGTCTTGATAAGCTTCTGTGACCTTGACGTCTCTTCCAAGGGGCATTAAAACTGCATGGTTAAACCACTCTGAACTCCACAGCTCTTCCAAGAGGCATTGATATTGTCTTTTTATTCAACTGTAACATCCACCACTCTTCCAAGGGGCATTGATATTGTCTTTTTTTTCCACTGCGACCTCCACCACTCTTCCAAGGGGATTTGATAGTCTTTTTAATCCACTGCGACCTCCACCACTCTTCCAAGGGGCATTAAAACCGTCTTGTTAAGCTACTGTGACCTCCACGTCCCTTCCACGGGGCATTGATATTGTCTTTTTATTCCATTGCGACCTCCACCACTCTTCCAAGGGACATTGATATTGTCTTTTAATTCCACTGCGACCTTCACCCCTCTTCCAAGGAACATTGATATTGTCTTTTTTTTCCACTGTAACCTGCACCACTCTTCTAAGGGGCATTGATATTTTCTTTTTATTCCACTGCGACCTCCTCCACTCTTCCAAGGGGCATCAATAATGTCTTTGTAAGCCACTGCGACCTCCACCACTCTTCCAAGGGGCATTAAAACCGTCTTGTTAAGCTACTGTTACCTCCACTTCTCTTCCAAGGCGCATTAAAACGATTAATTTAGAGCACTCTGAACTCCACAGCACTTGCAAGAGGCATTGATATTGTCTTTTTATTCCACTGTAACCTCTACCACTCATCCAAGGGGCATTGATTTTGTCTTTTTAATACACTGCGACCTCCATCTCTCTTCCAAGAAGCATTAAAACCGTCTTGTTTAGCTACTGTGACCTCCACGTGTATTCCACGGTGCCTTAAAACCTTCTGGTTAAACCACTGTGTACTCCACAGCTCTTCCAAGGGGCATTGATATTGCTTTTTATTCCACTGTAACCTCCACCACTCTTCCAAGGGGCATTGATATTGTCTTTTTATTTTACTGCGACCTCCACCACTCTTCCAAGGGGCATTAATATTGTCTTTTTATTCCACTGCGACCTCCACCACTCTTCCAAGGGTCATTGATATTGTCTTTTTATTCCACTGTATCCTCCACCACTCTTCCAAGGGGCATTGATATTTTCTTTTTATTCCACTGCAACCTCCACCTCTCTTCCAAGGGGCATTAAAACCATCTTGTTAAGCTAATGTGACCTCCAAGTCTCTTCCACGAGGCATTGATATAGTCTTTTTATTCCACTGCGACCTCCACATCTCTTCCAAGTGGAATTGATATTGTCTTTTTATTCCACTGCGACCTCCACCACTCTTCCAAAGGGCATTGATTTTGTCTTTTTAATCCACTGTGACTTCCACGTCTCTTCCAAGGGGCATTAAAACCGTCAATTTAATCCACTCTGAACTACACAGCTCTTCCAAGGAGCACTGGCATTGTCTTTTTATTCCACTTTAACCTCCACCACTCTTCCAAGGGGCATTGACATTGTCTATTTATTCCACTGCGACCTCCACCCCTCTTCCAAGGGGCATTAAGACCATCTTGTTAAGCTACAGTGACCTCCACAACTCTTCCATGGCGCATTGATATTTTCTTTTTAATGCACTGCAACCTCCAATACTCTTCCAAGGGGCATTAAAGCCGTCTTGTTAAGCTACTGTCACGTCCATGTCTATTCCACGGGGCATTGATATTGTCTTTTTATTCCACTGTAACCTCCACCACTCTTCCAAGTGGCATTGACATTGTCTTTTTATTCCACTGCGACTTCCACCTCTCTTCTAAGGGGCATTGATATTGTCTTTTTAATCCACTGCGACCTCCACCACTCTTCCAAGGGGCATTAAAACAGTCTTGTTAAGCTACTGTGACCTCCACATCTCTTCCAAAGGGCATTAAAACAGTCTGGTTAAACCACTCTGAACTCCACAGCTCTTCCAAGGGGCATTAAAACCATCTTGTTAAGCTACTGTGACCTCCACGTCCCTTCCATGGGGCATTGATATTGTCTTTTTATTCCACTGCGACCTCCACCACTCTTCCAAGGGGCATTGATATTGTCTTTTTAATCCACTGCGAACTCCACCACTCCTCCAAGGGGCATTAAATCCGTCTTGCTATGCTACTGTGACGTCGACTTCTCTTCCAAGGGGCATTAAAACCATCTGGTTAAACCACTCTGAACTCCACAGCTCTTCCAAGGAGCATTTGTATTGTCTTTTTATTCCACTCTAACCTCCACCACTCTTCGAAGGGGCATTGACATTGTCTTTTTATTCCACTGCGACCTCCACCAATCTTCCAAGGGGCATTGATATTGTTTTTTCATTCCACCGCGACCTCCACCAATCTTCCAAGGGGTATTGATATTGTTTTTTTATTCCACTGCGACCTCCACCACTCTTCCAAGGGGCATTAAAACCATCTTGTTAAGTTACTGTGACCTCCACGTCACTTCCAAGGAGCGTTAAAACCGTCTGGTTATACCACTCTGAACTCAACAGCTCTTCCAAGGGGCATTATTATTGTCTTTTTATTCCACTGTAACCTCCACCACTCTTCCAAGGGGAATTGATATTGTCTTTTTATTCCACTGCAACCTCCACCAGTCCTCCAAGAGGCATTAAAACCGTCTTGTTAAGCTACTGTGACCTCCACGTCTCTTCCACGGGGAAATGAAATTGTCTTTTTATTTAAATGTAACCTCCACCACTGTTCCAAGTGGCATTGATATTGTCTTTTTATTCCACTGTAACCTCCATCACTATTCTAAGGGGCATTGATATTGTCTTTTTATTCCACTGCGACTTCCACCACTCTTCCAAGGGGCATTAAAACCGTCTTGTTAAGCTACTGTGACCTCCATGTCTCTTACACAGGGCATTGATTTTGTGTTTTTATTCCACTGGAACCTCCAACACTCTTCCAAGGTGCATTGATATTGTCTTTTTATTCCACTGAGACTTCAACCACTCCTTCAAGGAGCATTGACATGGTATTTTGAATCCACTTTGACCTCCACCACTCTTCCAAGGGGCATTAAAACAGTTTTGTTAATCTACTGTGACCTCCATGTCTCTTCCAAGGAGCATTAAAACCATCAATTTAAACCACTCTCAACTCCACAGCTCTTGCAAGGGGCTTTGATATTGTTTTTTATTCCACTGTAACCTTCGGCAGTCTTCCAAGGGGCATTGATATTGTCTTTTTAATAAACTGCGACTTTCACCTCTCTTCCAAGGGACCTTAAAACCGTCTTGTTAAGCTACTGTGACATCCACGTCTCTTTCACGGGTCATTGATAATGTCTTTTTATTCCACTGTAAACTCCACCACTCTTCCAAGGGGCATTGATCTTGTCTTTTTATTCCACTGCCAAATCCACCACTCTTCCAAGGGGCATTGACATTGTCTTTTTATTCCACTGTAACCTCCACCAATCTTCCAAGGGGCATTGATATTGTCTTTTTATTCCACTGCAACCGCCACCACTCTTCTAAGGGGCATTGATATTGTCTTTTAAATCCACATCGATCTCCACCACTCTTCCAAGGGGCAATAAAACAGTCTTGTTAAGCTACTGTGACCTCCTCGTCTCTTCCAAGGGGCATTAAAACCGTCTGGTTAAACAATCTGAACTCCACAGCTCTTACAAGAGGCATTGCTATTGTCTTTTTCTTCGACTGTAACATCCACCACTCTTCCAGGCGGCAATGATATTGTCTTTTTATTCCACTGCGACCTCCACCTCTCTTCAAAGGTGCATTGAAATTGTCTTTTTATTCCACTGAGACTTCAACCACTCCTTCAAGGAGCATTGACATTGTCTTTTTAATCCACTGTGACCTCCACGTCTCTTCCAAGGAGCATTAAAACCATCAATTTAAACCACTCTCAACTCCACAGCTCTTGCAAGGGGCTTTGATATTGTTTTTTAGTCCACTGTAACCTTCAGAACTCTTCCAAGGGGCATTGATATTGTCTTTTTAATCCACTGCGACTTTCAACTCTCTTCCAATGGACATTAAAACTGTCTTGTTAAGCTACTGTGACATCCACGTCTCTTTCACGGGGCATTGATATTGTCTTTTTATTCAACTGTAAACTCCACCACTCTTCCAAGGGGCCTTGATCTTGTCTTTTTATTCCACTGCCAAATCCACAACTCTTCCAAGGGGCATTGATATTGTCTTTTTAATCCACTGCGACCTCCACCACTTTTCCAAGGGGCATTAAAAACATCTTTTTAAGCTACTGTGAACTCCACGTCACTTCCAATGGGCATTAAAACCGTCTGGTTTAACTACTCTGAACTCCACTGCTCTTCCAAGGAGCATTGATATTGTCTTTTTAATCCACTGTTACCTTCACCACTCTTCCAAGGGGCATTGATATTGTCTTTTTATTCCACTGTAACCTCCACCACTCTTCCAAGGGGCAATGATGTTGTCTTTTTATTCCACTGGGACCTTCAACACTCTTACAAGTGGCATTGATATTGTCCTTTTAATCCACTGCGACCTCCACCACTCTTCCAAGGGGTATTAAAACCGAATTATTAAGCTACTGTGACCTCCACGTCTCTTCCAAGGTGCATTAAAACCATTAATTTAAACCACTCTGAACTCCACTTCTCTTGCAAGAGGCATTGATATTGTCTTTTTACTCCACTGTAACCTACATCACTCTTCCAGGGGGCATTGATATTGTCTCTGTTTTCCACTGCGACCTCCACCACTCTTCCACAGGGCATTGATATTGTCTTTTTATTCCATTGCAACCACCACCACTCTTCCAAGGGGCATTAAAACCGTCTTTTTAAGCTTCTGTGACCTCCAAGTCTCTTCGAAGGGGCATTAACACCTTCTGGTTAAACCGCTCTGAGTTCCACAGCTCTTCCAAGGGGCATTGACAATGTCTTCTTATTCCATTGTAACCTCCTGCACTCTTCCAAGTGCATTGATATTGTCTTTTTATTCCTCTGCGACGTCCATGACTCTTCCAAGGGCATTGATATTGTCTTTTTAATCAACTGCGACCTCCACCTCTCTTCCAAGAAGCATTAAAACCGTCTTGTGAAGCTACTGTGCCCTCCACGTCTCTTCCACGGGGCGTTGATATTGTCTTTTTATTCCACTGCGACCTCCACCACTCTTCCAAGGGGCATTGACATTGTCTTTTTAATCCACTGCGAACTCCACCACTCTTCCAAGGGACATTGATATTGTCTTTTTAATCAACTACGACCTCCACCTCTCTTTCAAGGAGCAATAAAACCGTCTTGTGAAGCTACTGTGAAATCCACGTCCCTTCCAGGGGGCGTTGATATTGTCTTTTTATTCCACTGCGACTTCCACCACTCTTCCAAGGGGCATTGATATTGTCTTTTTAATCCACTGTAACCTACAACACTCTTTCAAGGGGCATTGATATTGCCTTTTTATTCCACTACTACTTCCACCACTCTCCAAAGTTGCATTAAAAACATCTTGTTTAGCTACTATAATGTCCATGTCTATTACACGGTGCATTGATACTGTTATTTTATTCCATTGAATCCTCCACCACTCTTCCAACGGGTATTGATATTGTCTTTTTAATCCACTGCGACCTCCACCACTCTTCCAAGAGGCATTAAAACAGTCTTGTTAAGCTACTGTGACCTCCACATCTCTTCCAAGGGGCATTAAAACTGTCTGTTTAAACCACTCTGAACTCCACAGCTCTTCCAAGGGGCATTGATATTGTCCTTTTATTCCACTGTAACCTCCACCATTCTTCCAAATGGTATTGATGTTGTCTTTTTAATGTACTGTGACTTCCACCACTCTTCCAAGGGGCATTAAAACCATCTGGTTAAACCACTCTGAACTCCATAGCTCTTTCAAGAGGCATTGATATTGTCTTTTTTATTTCACTGTAACCTCCACCACTCTTCCACGGAGCATTGATATTGTCTTTTTAATCCACTGTGACCTCCACCACTTTTCCAAGGGGCATTAAATCCATCTTGTTAATCAATCTACTGTGACCTCCACGTCTCTTCCAAGGGACAATAAGACCATCTGGTTAAACCACTCTGAACTCCACAGCTCTTCCATGGGGCATTGGTATTGTCTTTTTATTCCACTCTACCCTCCAACACTCTTCCAAGAGGCATTGACATTGTCTTTTGATTCCACTGCGACCTCCACCACTCTTCCAAGGGGCATTGATATTGTCTTTTTAATCCATTGCGATCTCCATCACTTTTCCAAGGGGCATTAAAAACGTCTTTTTAAGCTACTGTGACCTCCACGTCACTTCCAATGGCCATTAAAACCGTTTGGTTAAACCACTCTGAACTCCACAGCTCTTCCAAGGGGCATTGGTATTGTCTTTTTATTCCACTCTAACCTCCACCACTCTTCCAAGGGGCATTGACATTGTCTTTTTATTCCACTGCGACCTCCACCATTCTTCCAAGGGGCATTAAAACTGTCCTGTTAAGCTACAGTGACCTTCACATCTCTTACACGGGGCATTGATATTATCTTTAAATTCCACTGTAACCTCCACCACTCTACAAATGGGCATTGATATTGTATTTTTATTCCAGTGCGACCTCCACCACTCTTCCTCGGGGCATTGATATTGTCTTTTTAATCCACTGCAAGCTCCACCACTCTTCCATGTGGCATTAAAACCGTCTTGTTAAGCTACTGCGACCTCCACGTCTCTTCCAAGGGGCATTAAAATTGTATGGTTAAACCAATCTGAACTCCACAGATCTTCCAAGGGGCATTGATATTGTCTTTTTATTCCACTGTATCTTCCACCACTCTTCCAAGGGGCATTGATATTGTCTTTTTATTCCACTGCGACCTCCACCACTCTTCCAAGGGGTATTAAAACCATCTTGTTAAGCTACTGTGACCTCCATGTCTCTTCCACAGGGCATTGATATTGTCTTTATATTCCACTGGAACCTCCAACACTCTTCCACGGTGCATTGATAATGTCTTTTTATTCCACTGAGACTTCAACCACTCCTTCAAGGAGTATTGACATTATCTTTTTAATCCACTTCGACCACCACCACTCTTCCAAGGGGCATTAAAAAATTCTTGTTAATCTACTGTGACCTCCTCGTCTCTTCCAAGGGGCATTAAAACCGTCAATTTAAACCACTCTCAGCTCCACAGCTCTTGCAAGGGTTTTGATATTGTTTTTTATTCCACTGTAACCTCCAGCACTTTTCCAAGCGGCATTGATATTGTCTTTTTATTCCAATGCGACTTTCACCTCTCTTCAAAGGGACATTAAAACCGTCTTGTTAAGCTTCTGTGACATCCATGTCTCTTTCACGGGGCATTAATATTGTCTTTTTATTCCACTATAATCTCCACCACTCTTCCAAGGGGCATTGATATTGTGTTTTTATTCCCCTGCCACCTCCACCACTCTTCCAAGGGGCATTGATAATGTCTTTTTAATCCACTGCGACCTCCACCACTTTCCAAGGGGCATTAAAAATGTCTTTTTAAGCTACTATGACCTCCACGTCACTTCCAATGGGCATTAAAACCGTCTGGTTTAACTACTCTGAACCCCACTGCTCTTCCAAGGGGCATTGATATTGTCTTTTTAATCCACTGTTATCTCCACCACTCTTCCAAGGGGCATTGATATTGTTTTTTTCTTCCACTGCGACCTCCACTATTCTTCCAAGGGGCATTGATACTGTCTTTTTATTCCACTGTGACCTCTACCACTCTTCTAAGGGGCATTTATATTGTCTTTTTAATCAACTGCGACCTCCACCACTCTTCCAAGGGCCATTAAAACCGTGTTGTTAAGCTACTTTGACCTCCACGTCAATTCCACGGGGCATTAAAACTGTCAATTTAAACCACTCTGAACTCCACAGCTCTTGCAAGGGGCATTGATATTGTCTTTTTATTCCAATGTAACCTCCAGCACTCTTCCAAGGGGCATTGATATTGTCTTTTTATTCCACTGCAACTTCCACCTCTCTTCCAAGGGGCAGTAGAACCGTGTTGTTAAGCTACTGTGACCTCCTCGTCTCTTTCACGGGGCATTGATATTGTCTTTTTATTCCACTGTAACCTTCACCACTCTTCCAAGGGGCATTGATACTGTCTTTTTATTCCACTGGGACCTTCTCCACTCTTCCAAGTGGCATTGATATTGTCTTTTTAATCCACTGCGACCTCCACCACTCTTCCAAGGGGCATTAAAACCGTATTGTTAAGCTACTGTGACCTCCACGACTCTTCCAAGGTGCATTAAAACCGTCAATTTAAACCACTCTGACCTTCACAGCTCTTCCAAGTGGCATTGATATTGTCTTTTTATTCCACTGTATCCTCCACCACTCTTCCAAGGGGTATTGATATTGTCTTTTTATTCCACTGCAAGTTCCACCTCTCTTCTAAGGGGCATTAATATTGTCTTTTTAATCCACTGCGACCTCCATCACTCTTCCAAGAGGCATTAAAACAGTCTTGTTAAGCTACTGTGACCTCCACATCTCTTCCAAGGGGCATTAAAACCGTCTGGTTAAACCACTGTTAACTCCACAGCTCTTCCAAGGGGCATTGATATTGTCTTTTTATTCCACTGTAACCTCCACCATTCTTCCAAGGGGCATTGATATTGTCTTTTTAATGCGCTGCGACCTCCACCACTCTTTCAAGGGGCATTAAAACCATCTGGTTAAACCACTCTGAACTCCATAGCTCTTTCAAGAGGCATTGATATTGTCTTTTTATTTCACTGTAACCTCCACCACTCTTTCAAGGGGCATTAAAACTGTCTTGTTAAGCTACTGTGACTTCCACGTGTCTTCCACGGGGCATTGATATTGTCTTTTTAATCCACTGTGACCTCCACCCCTTTTCCAAGGGGCATTAAAACCGTCTTGTTAATCTACTGTGACCTCCACGTCTCTTCCACAGGGCATTGATATTGTCTTTTTATTCCTCTGCGACCTCCACCACTCTTCCAAGGGGCATTGACATTGTCTTTTTTTTCGACTGTAACATCCACCACTCTTCCAAGCGGCATTGATATTGTCTTTTTATTCCACTGCGACCACCACCACTCTTCCAAGGGGCATTGATATTGTCTTTTTAATCATCTGTGACCTCCACCTCTCTTCCAACGGACATTAAAATCGTCTTGTGAAGCTACTGTGACCTCCACGTCTCTTCCACGGGGCATTGATATTGTCTTTTTAATCCACTGCGACCTCCACCACTCTTCCAAGGAGCATTGATATTGTCTTTTTGATCCACTGTGACCTCCACGTCTCTTCCAAGGGAGCATTAAAACTGTCAATTTAAACCACTCTGAACTCCACAGTTCTTCCAAGGAGCACTGGTATTGTCTTTTTATTTCACTCTAACCTCCACCACACTTCCAAGGGGCATTGACATTGTCTATTTATTCCACTGCGACCTCCACCACTCTTCCAAGGGGAATTAAGACCATCTTGTTAAGCTACAGTGACCTCCACAACTCATCCATTGATATTGTCTTTTTATTCCACTGTAACCTCCACCACTCTTCCAATGGGCATTGATATTGTCTTTTTAATCCACTGCAACTAGAGATGAGTGGTGTTCGACTAGAACTGTTCGCCAATCTCAAATTCGAGCTGTTTTGGGCGGTGTTCGAGTTGTTCGACGAACCCGAACGATTTGCAAAAAATTCGGCTGTTCGAGGTTATGTTCGATAACTGTTCGTGCACCAAAAGCGTGTCCTGCATGTCTGGCGCTATTTAGAGCACCAATCATGCAGGGATTGTCTGCCACTCACTGTAATGCCACAGCCATGGTGGTTGTGGCATTACAGTGATTGCCCAAATCGATGGAAACAGTGCCAACAGTGAAACATGAAAAGCCGGCAATTCAGCAGCGACATACACCGGTACCCGACAATTTAGAACCGAAAGAATAGAGCTTCACACATAGATTAGATAGATAGAAACATGTCAGTCACATATATATGAAGTACAGTGACAGTGTTGCTTACTGTACTTGTCATTTAGTGTAAAAGATTTATCAAAAAAAATAATAGTGTTTTCATGCACCATTTCTTTACAAAAGCCGGCCGGCAATTCAGCAGCGGTACTCGACAATTTAGAATAGAAAGAATAGAGAATCACACATAGGTTAGATAGATAGAAACATGTCAGTCACATATATATGAAGTACAGTGACAGTGTTGCTTACTGTACTTGTCATTTAGTGTAAAGGATTTATTAAAAAAAATAATAGTGTTTTCATGCACTGTCTCTTTAAAAAAGCCGGCCGGCATTTCAGCAGCGGTACCCGACAATTTAGAACAGAAGGAATAGAGCATCACACATAGATTAGATAGATAGAAACATGTCAGTCACATATATAAGAAGTACAGTGATAGTGTTGATTACTGTACTTGTCATTTAGTGTTAAAATAAAGGATTTATTTAAAAAAAAATTGGCGTGGGGTTCCCCTTAATTTTAGTCTCTAGCGGAGGTTAAGCAGACAGCTGGGGCAGATGTTTGAAGCCTGGGAAGGGGGTAATACCCACGGAGCTTCCCAGGCTACTAATATCAGCCCCCAGCGGAATACCTAGCCTTTACTAGCTATTAAAATGGGGGACCCCCCCAAAAAAATGACGTGGGGCCCCCCCCTATTTTAATAGCTAGCAAAGGCTAGGCAGACAGCTGGGGGCTGATATTAATAGCCCAGGAAGGGTGCCATGAATATTGGCCCCCTCCCAGGCTAGAAACACCAGCCGTCTGCCACCCCAGAAATAGCGCATCCATAGGATTCGCCAATTCTGGCACTTAGCCTCGCTCTTCCCACTGCCCTGTAGCGGTGGCAGTGGGGTAATAGGGCTGGGGTTGATGTCAGCTTATAATGCCAGCTGACATCAAGCCCAGGTTAGTAATGGAGAGGCGTCTATAAGACACCCCTATTACTAACCCCATAGTCAAAGTTAAAAGAAAACATAAACACCCAGAATAAAGTCCTTTAATTGAAATAAAGACACAATCCTTTATTGTTCTAAATAAAACCATACTTACCGTCACGCCCATTCCAGCTGAAGCCAACGATCTCCTGCAATAAAAGTAAAATAATAAAGCAACCTCATCCTTACCTTTCCATGGTTCCCAGGACAGCTTCAGCTCTGCTACATTGAGATGACAGGCTGGACCGCAGCAGAACGCTGCCATCCAGCCTGTCATCCCGCAGACACTGAGAAGCACAGGCATGCTTGCGCTCCTCAGTGTCTCGCTGTGACGGCATAAAGATGAGCCGACAATGAACTCGGCTCACCTCATGCACGTCACTGACAGCGTGGGAGAATTCTCCTGCACTCAGCGCTTCAGCGTGAGAATTTTCCCACGCTGTCAGTGACGTGCATGAGGTGAGCCGAGTTCATTGGACATGAATGAGCTCACCTCATGCACGTCACTGACAGCGTGGGAATATTCTCACGCTGAAGCGCTGAGTGCAGGAGAATTTTCCCACGCTGTCAGTGACGTGCATGAGGTGAGCTCATTCATGTCCATTGAACTCAGCTGACCTCATGTACGTCACTGACAGCGTGGAAGAATTCTCACGCTGAAGCGCTGAGTGCAGGAGAATTCTTCCACGCTGTCAGTGACGTACATGAGGTGAGCTGAGTTCATTGGACATGACCTCGGCTCATCTGGATGCCGTCACAGCGAGACACTGAGGAGCACAAGCATGCCTGTGCTTCTCAGTGTCTGCGGGATGACAGGCTGGATGGCAGCGTTCTGCTGCGGTCCAGCCTGTCATCTCGATGTAGCAGAGCTGAAGCTTTTGTGGGAACCATGGAAAGGTAAGGATGAGGTTGCTTTATTATTTTACTTTTATTGCAGGAGATCCTTGGCTTCAGCTGGAATGGGCGTGATGGTAAGTATGGTTTAATATAGAACAATAAAGAATTGTGTGTTTATTTCAATTAAAGGACTGTTTTCTGGGTGTTGTGTTTTTTTTAAATACTTTACTAGAAATTCATGGCGGTCATGTCTAATATTGGCGTGACCCCATGAATTTCGGGCTTAGGGCCAGCTGATAATGCCAAGCTGGCCCTAACCCCTTTATTACCCAGTGAGCCACCGCACCAGGGCCCTGGATGAGTTGGGTACAGCGCCAGAAGATGGCGCTTCTATGAACGCGCCATTTTCCGGGGTGGCTGGGGACTGCAATTTGCAGCTGGGGGGACCCAGAAAGCTTGGGCCTCCCTGCGCTGCAGATTTCAGCCCCCAGCTGCCTAGTTGTACCTGGCTGGACACAAAAATAGGGCGAAGCCCCAAGTATTTTTTTTTTTAATTATTTCATGAAATTCATGAAATAATTAAGAAAAAAAGGGCTACCCTATATTGTTGTGTCCGGCCAGGTACAAATAGGCAGCTGGTGGTTGGGGGCAGCCCGTTCCTGCCTGCTGTACCTGGCTGGACACAAATATAGTGCGAAGCCCCACGTCAATTTTTTTTTTAATTATTTCATGAAACTAGATGGTGGCCCGATTCTAACGCATCGGGTATTCTAGAATATGTATGCGGCAGACCCGGCGCAATCAGCAGAGCGGTGTTTAAATTTGGCGCCAAAATCGCTGACTGGTCGCGACCAGCAACCGCGACCAATCAGCAAAGCGGTGTTGAAATTTGGCGACTATATCACTGATTGGTCACGGCCGGCGGTCGCGACTAATCAGCAGAGCGGGGTTTAAATTTTGCGGCAATAATGCTGATAGGTTGTGGTCATGACCAATCAGCAAAGCGGTGTTTAAATTTGGCGCCAATAATGGTGATTGGTCACGACCTCGACCATTCAGCAGAGCGGTGTTTAAATTTGGCGGCAACAATGTTGATTAGTCGCGGCCGGCGGTCACGACCAATCAGCAGAGCGGAGTTTAAATTTGGCGCCAATAATGCTGATTGGTCGCAATCGCCGGCCGCGACCAATCAGCAGAGCGGTGTTTAAATTTGGCGTCAAAATCGCTGATTGGTCACGGAAGGCAACTGTGACCAATCAGCAGAGCGGGGTTTAAATTTGGCGCCAATACTGCTGATTGGTCGCGGCCGGCAACCGTGACCAATCAGCCGAGAAGGGTTTAAATTTGGCGCCAATACTACTGATTGGTCGTAGACGGCGACCGCGATCAATCAGCAGAGCGGTGTTTAAATTTGGCGCCAATAATGCTGATTAGTCGCGGCCGGCATCCGCGACCAATTAGCAGAGCGGGGTTTAAATTTGGCGCCAATCTCGCTGATTGGTCGTGGCTGGAGTCCGCGACCAATCAGCAGAGCGTTGTTTAAATTTGGCGCCAATCTCACTGATTGGACGCGTCTGGCGTCCGCGACCAATCAGCAGAGTGTTGTTTAAATTTGGCGCCAAGCTCGCTGATTGGTCGCGGCCGCTATTTAAATGTGGCGCCCAAATCGGTGATTGGTCGCGGGCAGCGTCCACGACCAATCAGCAGAGCGGTGTTTAACTTTAGCGCCAAGATCACTGATTGGTCGCGTGCGGAGAGCGCGACCAATCAGCTAATCGTATTGGTGAGGACCGGGGAGCGCCGCTGCCTGGTCGGATACTTCCGTTGCGAGAAGCAGGGACATGAGCGACTGCTCGCAGCAGAAGTATCCCGACCCGCAGCTCCGCTCCCCGGTCCTCCCTTGACACCCTAGCCGCTGATGTCCCCACAGTATCCACATGGTGTTACAAAGATCCGGACATTTGTGTTAAAAATCGCTGATTGGTCGCGGGCGCTGCCCGCGACCAATCACCGATTTGGGCGCCAAGTTTAAATATCGGCCGCAACCAATCACCAATCTTGGCTCCACATTTAAACACCGCTGTGCTGATTGGTCGCCGACGCTGGGCGCGACCAATCACCGATTTTGGCGCCACATTTAAATAGCGTCCGCGACCAATCAGTACAGCGGTGTTTAAATGTGGAGCCAAGATGGGTGATTGGTCGCGGCTGATATTTAAATTTGGCGCCCAAATCGGTGATTGGTCGCGGGCAGCGCCAGCGACCAATCAGCGATTTTTAACACAAATGTCCGGACCTTTGTAACACCATGCGGATACTGTGGGGACATCAGCGACTAGGGTGTGAAGGGAGGACTGGGGAGCGGCGCTGCGGGTCGGGATACTTCTGCTGCGAGCGCCCGCTCATGTCCCGGGTTCTCGCAGCGGAAGTATCCGCACAGGCAGCGCCGCTGACATCCATGCGGCTAGGGTGTCAAGGGAGGACCGGGGAGCGGCGCTGACATCCAATTGGTCGCGGCCGCTATTTAAATGTGCAGCACAAATCGGTGATTGGTCGCCGTCTTGACCGCGACCAATCACTGATCTTGCCGCCAAAGTTAAACACTACTGTGCTGATTGGTCGCGGACGCTGCCCGCGACCAATCACAGATTTGTGCGCCAAATTTAAATATCGGCCGCGACCAATCACCGATCTTGGATCCACATTTAAACAACGCTGTGCTGATTGGTCGCGGCCGATATTTAAATGTGGCGCCCAAATCGGTGATTGGTCGCGGTCTTGGCGCGCGACCAATCACTGATCTTGCCGCCAAAGTTAAACACTACCGTGCTGATTGGTCGCGGACGCTGCCCGCGACCAATCACCGATTTGTGCGCCAAATTTAAATATCAGCCTCATGCACGTCACTGACAGCATGGGAAAATTCTCCTGCACTCAGCGCTTCAGCGTGAGAATTCTCCCACGCTGTCAGTGACGTACATGAGGTGAGCTGAGTTCATTGGACATGAGCTCACCTCATGCACGTCACTGACAGCGTGGGAAAATTCTCACGCTGAAGCGCTGAGTGCAAGAGAATTCTCCCACGCTGTCAGTGACGTGCATGAGATGCGCCGAGTTCATTGGACATGACCTCGGCTCATCTGGATGCCGTCACAGAGAGACACTGAGGAGCGCAAGCATGCCTGCGCTTCTCAGTGTCCGCGGGATGACAGGTTGGATGGCAGCGTTCTGCTGCGGTCCAGCCTGTCATCTCGATGTAGCAGAGCTGAAGCTGTCGTGGGAACCATGGAAAGGTAAGGATGAGGTTGCTTTATTATTTTTCTTTTATTGCAGGAGATCGTTGGCTTCAGCTGGAATGGGCGTGACGGTAAGTATGGTTTAATTTAGAACAATAAAGAATTGTGTGTTTATTTCAATTAAAGGACTTTATTCTGGGTGTTTGTGTTTTTTTTTTAACTTTGACTATGGGGTTAGTAATGGGGGTGTCTTATAAACGGCTCTCCATTACTAACCTGGGCTTGATGTCAGCTGGCATTATAAGCTGACATCAACCTCAGCCCTATTACCCCACTGCCACCGCACCAGGGCAGCGTGGAAGAGCGAGGCTAAGTGCCAGAATTGGCGCATCCTATGGATGCGCCATTTCTGGGGCGGCTGACGGCTGGTGTTTCTAGCCTGGGAGGGGGCCAATATTCATGGCACCCTTCCTGGGCTATTAATATCAGCCCCGAGCTGTCTGCCTAGCCTTTGCTAGCTATTAAAATAGGGGGGACCCCACGTCATTTTTTTGGGGGGGTCCCCCATTTTAATAGCTAGTAAAGGATAGGTATTCAGCTGGGGGCTGATATTAGTAGCCTGGGAAGCTCCATGAGTATTACCCCCTTCCCAGGCTTCAAATATCTGCCCCAGCCCTCTGCTTAACCTCCGCTAGAGACTAAAATTAAGGGGAACCCCACGCCAATTTTTTTTTTAATAAATCCTTTATTTTAACACTAAATGACAAGTACAGTAATCAACACTGTCACTGTACTTCATATATATGTGACTGACATGTTTCTATCTATCTAATCTATGTGTGATGCTCTATCTTTCTGTTCTAAATTGTCGGGTACAGATGCTGAATTGCCGGCCGGCTTTTTTAAAGAGACAGTGCATGAAAACACTATTATTTTTTTAAATCAATCCTTTACACTAAATGACAAGTACAGTAACCAACACTATCACTGTGCTTTTTATATATGTGATTGGCATGTTTATATCTATCTATGTGTGAAGCTCTATTCTTTCTGTTATAAATTGTCGGGTACCGCTGCTGAATTGCCGGCCGGCTTTTTTAAAGAGATGGTGCATGAAAACACTATTATTTTTTTAAATAAATCCTTTACACTAAATGACAAGTACAGTAAGCAACACTGTCACTGTGCTTCTTATATGTGTGACTGACATGTTTCTATCTATCTAATCTATGTGTGATGCTCTATTCCTTCTTGTCTAAATTGTCGGGTACCGGTGTATGCCGCTGCTGAATTGCCGGCCGGCTTTTTTAAAGAGAGCGTCTTCTGAGCAGTTTGTCAGCTTTTGGACACCTTTGAAGGTGGTTTCTATGTGTTTCTATGTGTTTTTGTTTGCCTGCCATTGGTTTTAACGATGTTCGACGGTGTTCTAAGGTGTTCGACGAACAGTTCGACGAACAGTTCCTCGAACATCCCGGTGTTCGACGAACCGAACCCGAACACTACGGGGGTGGCTCAACACTAACTGCAACCTCCACCACTCTTCCAAGGGGCAATAAAACCGTCTTGTTAAGCTACTGTCAAGTCCATGTCTATTCCACGGGGCATTGATATGGTCTTTTTAATCCACTGCGACCTCCACCACTCTTCCAAGGGGCATTAAAACAGTCTTGTTAAGCTACTGTGACCTCTACGTCTCTTCCAAGGGGCATTAAAAGCGTCTGGTTAAACCACTCTGAACTCCACAGCTCTACCAAGGGGCATTTATATTGTCTTTTTATTCCACTGTAACCTCCACCACTCTTCCAAGGGGCATTGATTTTGACTTTTTATTCCACTGCGACCTCCACCACTCTTCCAATGGGCATTGTTATTATCTTTTTAATCGCCTGCAACCTCCCCCACTATTCCAAGGGCATTAAAACGGTCTTGTTAAGCTACTGTGACCTCCACGTCCCTTCCACGGGGCATTGATATTGTCTTTTTATTCCACTGCCACCTCCACCACTCTTCCAAGGGGCATTGCCATTGTCTTTTTATTCCACTACGACCTCCACCACTCTTCCAAGGGGCATTAAAACCATAATGTTAAGCTACAGTGACCTCCACATCTCTTCCACGGGGCATTGATATTGTCTTTTTATTCCACTGTAACCTCCACTAATCTTCCAAGGGGCATTTATATTGTTTTTTTATTCCACTGCGACCTCCACCACTCTTCCAAGGGGCATTAAAACCGTCTTGTTAAGTTACTGTGACCTCCACGTCTCTTCCAAGGAGCGTTAAAACCGTATGGTTATACCACTCTGAACTCCACAGCTCTTCCAAGGGGCATTATTATTGTCTTTTTATTCCACTGTAACCTCCACCACTCATCCAAGGGGCATTGACATTGTCATTTTCTTCCACTGCGACCTCCACCAGTCCTCCAAGAGGCATTAAAGCGGTCTTGTTAAGCTACTGTGACCTCCACGTCTCTTCAATGGGGCATTGAAACTGTCTTTTTATTTCACTGTAACCTCCACCACTCGTCCAAGGTGCATTGATATTGTCTTTTTATTCCACTGCGACCTCCACCACTCTTCCAAGGGGCATTTATAATGTCTTTTTATTCCACTGCGACCTCCACCACTCTTCCAACGCTCATTGATATTGTCTTTTTAATCCACTGCGACCTCCACCACTCTTCCAATTGGCATTAAAATCGTCTTGTTAAGCTATTGTGACCTTCACATTTCTTCCACGGGGCATTGATATTGTCTATCCTTTAACTGTAACCTCCACCACTGTTCCAAGGGGCATTGATATTGTCTTTTTATTCCACTGTAAACTCCATCACTCTTCCAAGTGGCATTGATATTGTCATTGTATTCAACTGTAACCTCCACCACTCTTCCAAGGGGCATTAAAACCGTATTGTTAAACTACTGTGACCTCCACGTCTCTTCCAAGGTGCATTAAAAACGTCAATTTAAACCACTCTGAACTCCACAGCTCTTGCAAGAGGTATTGCTATTGTCTTTTTACTCCATTTTGACCTACAGCACTCTTTCAAGGGGCATTAATATTGTCTTTTAATTCCACTACGACTTCCGCCACTCTCCCAAGGTGCATTAAAAACATCTTGTTTAGCTACTGTAACATCCATGTCTATTCCAAGGGGCATTGATATTGTCTTTTTATTCCACTGTATCCTCCACCACTCTTCCAAGGGGTATTGATATTCTCATTTTATTCCACTGCGACTTCCACCTCTTTACTAAGGGGCATTGATATTGTCTTTTTAATCCACTGCGACCTCCACCACTCTTCCAAGAGGCAATAAAACAGTCTTGTTAAGCTACTGTGACCTCCACGTCTCTTCCAAGGGGCATTAAAACCATCTGGTTAAACCACTCTGAACTCCATAGCTCTTTCAAGAGGCATTGATATTGTCTTTTTATTTCACTGTAACCTCCAACACTCTTTCAAGGGGCATTGATATTGTCTTTTTATTCCACTGCGACCTCCACCACTCTTCCAAGGGGCATTAAAACTGTCTTGTTAAGCTACTGTAACGTCCATGTCTATTCCACGGGGCATTGATATTGTCTTTTTATTCCACTGTATCCTCCACCACTCTTCCAAGGGGTATTGATATTATGTTTTTATTCCAGTGCGACCTCCACCACTCTTCCAAGGCTCATTGATATTGTCTTTTTAATCCACTGCGACCTTCACCACTCTTCCAAGGGGCATTTAAACAGTCTTGTTAAGCTATTGTGACCTCCACATCTCTTCCACGGGGCATTGATATTGTCTTTCTTTTAACTGTAACCTCCACAACTGTTCCAAGGGGCTTTGATATTGTCTTTTTATTCCACTGTAACCTCCATCACTCTTCCAAGGGGCATTGATATTGTATTTTTATTCAACTGTAACCTTCACCACTCTTCGAAGGGGCATTGATATTGTCTTTTTATTCCACTGCAACCTCCACCACTCTTCCAAGGGGCATTCATATTGTCTTTTTAATCAACTGCGACCTCCACCACTTTTCCAAGGGGCATTAAAACCGTCTTGTTAAGCTACTGTCACCTCCACGTCCCTTCCAAGGGGCATTAAAACCGTTAATTTAAACCACTCTGAGCTCCACAGCTCTTGCAAGGGGCATTGATATTGTCTTTTTTTTCCAATGTAACCTCCAGCACTAGGGCCTAGGTGGTCTGGAGTTGGGACCCGGTCCTATTTGTCTACCCTTTTATATGCATTACTTCAACTTTGATATACAGTAAGGTTTTTAATATAGACAGTGTAGGTACCGTCCCAATTTAGGGTCACCTTGCCGCTGGTGGGACGGCTTGTATACTTTTTTTGATCAAAAATAGTTCACTAAGTACCCTATATTTCATATGCAACTTTGCTTTACATTTATATATAATGATGGTAGGGTATGAGATATATTTTTTGTCTTTTGTAGGTTTTGCTTCTTTTTGCTAGTGTGAACATGCTCCTATTTCTTGCATGTGTACCATCTTAGACCTCAGTTCACATTGCTTGGTTTTTTGTCTTGTTTGCATTCTGTGCAAAGTAAGGGTGTGGCATCTCCTTTGTTGAGCTGATTAGTATATATGTAGCTTACCACGGGCCTAGGTGGTCTGGAGTTGGGACCCGGTCCTATTTGTCTACCCTTTTATATGCATTACTTCAACTTTGATATACAGTGAGGTTTTTAATATAGACAGTGTAGGTACCGTCCCAATTTAGGGTCAACTTGCCGCTGGTGAGACGGCTTGTATGCTTTTTTTGATCAAAAATAGTTCACTAAGTACCCTATATTTCATATGCAACTTTGCTTTACATTTATATATAATGATGGTAGGGTATGAGATATATTTTTTGTCTTTTGTAGGTTTTGCTTCTTTTTGCTAGTGTGAACATGCTCCTGTTTCTTGCATGTGTACCATCTTAGACCTCAGTTCACATTGCTTGGTTTTTTGTCTTGTTTGCATTCTGTGCATATTAGGGGTGTGGCATCCCCCTTTGTTGAGCTGATTACTATATATGTAGCTTACCACGGGCCTAGGTGGTCTGGAGTTGGGACCCGGTCCTATTTGTCTACCCTTTTATATGCATTACTTCAACTTTGATATACAGTAAGGTTTTTAATATAGACAGTGTAGGTACCGTCCCAATTTAGGGTCACCTTGCCGCTGGTGGGATGGCTTGTATACTTTTTTTGATCAAAAATAGTTCACTAAGTACCCTATATTTCATATGCAACTTTACTTTACATTTATATATAATGATGGTAGGGTATGAGATATATTTTTTGTCTTTTGTAGGTTTTGCTTCTTTTTGCTAGTGTGAACATGCTCCTATTTCTTGCATGTGTACCATCTTAGACCTCAGTTCACATTGCTTGGTTTTTTATCTCTTCCAAGGGGCATTAAAACCGTCTGGTTAAACCACTCTGAACTCCACAGCTCTTCCAAGGGGCATTGATACTGTCTTTTTATTCCACTGTAACCTCCACCATTCTTCCAAGGGGTATTGATATTGTCTTTTTAATGCACTGCGACCTCCACCACTCTTCCAAGGGGCATTAAAACCATCTTGTTAAACCACTCTGAACTCCATAGCTCTTTCAAGAGGCATTGATATTGTCTTTTTATTTCACTGTAACCTCCACCACTCTTTCAAGGGGCATTGATTTTGTCTTTATAATCCACTGCGACCTCCACCACTCTTCCAGGGGGCATTAAAACTGTCTTGTTAACCTACTGTGACCTCCACGTGTCTTCCACGGGGCATTGATATTGTCTTTTTAATCCACTGTGACCTTCACCAATTTTCCAAGGGGTATTAAAACCGTCTTGTTAATCTACTGTGACCTCCACGTCTCTTCCAAGGGGCAATAAAACCATCTTGTTAAACCACTCTGAACTCCACAGCTCTTCCAAGTGGCATTGGTATTGTCTTTTTATTCCACTCTAACCTCCACCACTCTTCCAAGGGGCATTGACATTGTCTTTTTATTCCACTGCGACCTCCATCATTCTTCCAAGGGTTATTGACATTGTCTTTTTATTCCACTGCCACCTCCACCACTCTTCCAAGGGGCAATGATATTGTCTTTTTAATCCACTGCGACCTCCACCATTCTTCCAAGGGGCATTAAAACTGTCTTGTTAAGCTACAGTGACCTCCACATCTCTTCCACGGGGCATTGATATTGTCTTTAAATTCCACTGTAACCTCCACCACTCTACCAAGGGGCATTGATTTTGTATTTTTATTCCACAGCCACCTTCACCACTCTTCCAAGGGGCAATGATATTGTCTTTTTAATCCACTGCGACCTCCACCACTCTTCCAAAGGGCATTAAAACCATCTTGTTAAGCTACAATGACCTCCACGTCTCTTCCACGGGGCATTGATATTGTCTTTTTATTCCACTGCAACCTCCACCACTCTTCCATGTGGCATTAAAACCGTCTTGTTAAGCTACTGTGACCTCCACTTCTCTTCCAAGGGGCATTAAAACCGTATGGTTAAACCAATCTGAACCCCACAGATCTTCCAAGGGGCATTGATATTGTCTTTTTATTCCACTGTATCCTCCACCACTCTTCCAAGGGGCATTGACATTGTCTTTTTATTCCACTGAGACTTCAACCACTCCTTCAAGGAGCATTGACATTGTCTTTTTAATCCACTTCGACCTCTACCACTCTTCCAAGGGGCATTAAAACAGTCTTGTTAATCTACTCTGTCCTCCACGTCTCTTCCAAGGGGCATTACAACCGTCAATTTAAACCACTCTCAACTCCACAGTTCTTGCAAGGGGCTTTGATATTGTTTTTTTTGCCACTGTAACCTCCAGCACTCTTCCAAGGGGCATTGATATTGTCTTTTTATTCCACTGTTACTTTCACCTCTCTTCCAAGGGACATTAAAACCGTCTTGTTAAGCTACTGTGACATCCACGTCTCTTTCACGGGGCATTAATATTGTCGTTTTATTCCACTGTAAACTCCACCACTCTTCCAAGGGGTGTGATATTGTCTTTTTATTCAACTGCCACCTCCAGCACTCTTCCAATGGGTATTGATATTGTCTTTTTAATCCACTGCGACCTCCAACACTTTTCCAAGGGGCATTAAAAACGTCTTTTTAAGCTACTGTGACCTCCATGTCTATTCCAGGGGGCATTAAAACCGTCTGGTTGAAACACTCTGAATTCCACAGCTCATCAAAGGGGCATCGATATTGTCTTTTTATTCCACTGTATCCTCCACCATTCTTCCAAGGGGTATTGATATTGTCTTTTTAATGCACTTCGACCTCAACCACTCTTCCAATGGGCATTAAAACCATCTGGTTAAACCACTCTGAACTCCATAGCTCTTTCAAGAGGCATTGATATTGTCTTTTTATTTCACTGTAACCTCCACCACTCTTTCAAGGGGCATTGATATTGTCTTTTTATTCCACTGCGTCCTCCACCATTTTTCCAAGGTTCATTAAAACTGTCTTGTTAAGCTACTGTGACCTCCACGTGTCTTCCTCGGGGCATTGATATTGTCTTTTTAATCCACTGTGACCTCCACCACTCTTCCAAGGGGCATTAAAACCTTCTTGTTAATCTACTGTGACCTCCACGTCTCTTCCAAGGGGCAATAAAACCATCTGGTTAAACCACTCTGAACTCCACAGCTCTTCCAATTGGCATTGGTATTGTCTTTTTATTCCACTCTAACCTCCACCACTCTTCCAAGGGGCATTGACATTGTCTTTTTATTCCACTGCGACCTCCATCATTCGTCCAAGGGGCATTGATATTGTCTTTTTATTCCACTTCCAACTCCACCACTCTTCCAAGGGGCATTGACATTGTCTTTTTATTCCACTGCGACTACCACCTCTCTTCTAAGGGGCATTGATATTGTCTTTTTAATCCACTGTAACCTCTACCACTTTTCCTATGGGAATTGATATTGTCTTTTTATTATTATTATTATTATTATTATTATTATTATTTATTATTATAGCGCCATTTTTTTCATGGCGCTTTACATGTGATAGGGATATACCTAATAAAAGCATTTACATAATCTTAACAAAACGAGTCAGCGACTGGTACAGGAGGAGCAAGGAACCTGCCCGCGAAGGCTCACATTCTAGAAGGGATGGGTGAGGATACATTAGGTGAGGGTAGAGTTGGTCATGCAGCGGTGGTTACTGCAGGTTGTAGGCTTGTCGGAAGAGGTGGGTCTTCAGGTTTGTTTTGAAGGTTTCCACGGTCGGCGAGAGTCTGATGTGTTGGGGTAGAGAGTTCCAGAGTAGGGGGGTGCACGGGAGAAATCTTGTATACGATTGTGGGAGGAGGAGATAAGAGGGGAGTAGAGAAGAAGATCTTGTGAGGATCAGAGGTTGCGTGCAGGTAAGTATCGGGAGACTAGGTAACAGATGTATGGGGGAGACAAGTTGTGGATGGCTTTGTATGCCATGGTTAGAGTTTTGAACTGGATTCTCTGGGCAATGGGGAGCCAGTGAAGAGATTGACAGAGAGGAGAGGCCGGGGAATAGCGGGGGAACAGGTGAATTAGTCGAGTAGCATAGTTTAGGATAGATTGGAGAGGCGCAAGAGTGTTCTAAGGGAGGCCACGGTGCAGGAGGTTGCAGTAGTCGAGGCGGGATATGATGAGGGCATGCACTAGTGTTTTGGCAGAGTCTTTGCTGAGGAATGCACGGATCCAGGAGATGTTTTTGAGTTGGAGTTGGCAGGAAGTGGAAAGGGCTTGGATATGTGGCTTGAAGGAGAGATCAGAGTCCAGGGTTACTCCAAGGCAGCGAGCTTGTGGGACTGGGGAAGTGAACAGCCATTGACGTTGATGGCTAGGTCAGATGGGGGATGTGAATGAGAGGGTGGAAAGATGATGAACTCTGTTTTATCCATGTTGAGTTTTAGAAATCTGTCAGAGAAGAAGAATGACATGGCGGAGAGACATTGTGGGAATTTGGTTAGTAGGGAGGAGATATCGGGTCCAGAGAGGTAGATCTGTGTGTCGTCAGCATAGAGGTGATACTGAAAACCGTGAGACTCTATGAGCTGTCCCAGGCCAAAGGTGTAGATGAAGAAGAGCAGAGGTCCTAGAATTGAACCTTTGGGGACACCGACAGATAGGGGGCGAGATGAGGAGGTGGTGCGTGAGTGGGAGATGCTGAATGTCCTGTCTGTTAAGTATGAGGAGATCCAAGATAGAGCCAAGTCCGTGATGCCAAGAGATGAGAGAATCTGGAGTAAGAGGGAATGTTCCACTGTGTCAAAGGCAGATGACAGGTCCAGAAGGAGGAGGATGGAGTAGTGTCGCTTGGATTTGGCATTTAGTAGGTCGTTGGTGACTTTGGTCAGGGCAGTTTCAGTCGAGTGATGCGGTCGGAAGCCAGATTGCAGGCTGTCGAAGAGGGAGCAGGAGGAGAGGTGGGAGGACACTTCAAGGTGGACATGTTGTTCTAGTAGTTTTGAGGCAAAGGGGAGGAGTGATATGGGGCGGTAGCTAGTCAGAGAGGAAGGGTTAAGGGAGGGCTTTTTGAGAATGGGTGTGATTGCGGCATGTTTTAAACATGAGGGAAAGACACCGGTTGTTAGTGACAGATTGAATAGGTGGGTTAGGGTTGGGATGAAGACTGTGGTAAGGTTAGTGATGAGGTGGAATGGGATTGGGTCAAGTTTGCAGGTAGTGAGGTGTGATTTGGAGAGTAAAGAGGAGACTTGACCTTCTGTAATGGTGGAGAAGTGGGGTTTGGAGGAGGAGGGTTGAATAGATATGAGGAGGGGTTGTGTGGACTTTAGGCAAAAGTTTTGTCTGATGGTGTCAATCTTCTGTTTGAAGAATGAGGCAAAGTCGTCGGCTGAGATGAGAGAAGAGGGAGGAGGTGCTGGGGGACGAAGGAGAGAGTTGAAAGTGTTAAATAGCTGTTTAGGGTTGTGAGATAGGGAGGATATGAGAGATGAGAAGTAGGTTTGTTTTGCTGTAGTGAGTGCGGACTTGAAATTAGTGAGGGATTGCTTGAATGCGATGAAGTGCTCGATGGAGTGAGACCTTTTCCATCTCCGCTCCACAACCCTGGAGGCCCGGCGCAGTTCTTTAGTAAGTTTAGTGTGCCAGGGTTGCCTGTTGAATGTGCGAGATGAGGTGTGTGAGAGAGGAGCGATCGAGTCTAGAGCTGCAGCTATTGTGGTGTTATATGAAGCAGCAGCAACGTCTGCATCGTGTAAGGAATTTATGTCTGTAAGAGGGAGGAGGGATTCAGAGAGTGAGTGTAAGTCAAGGTGTTTGAGATTTCTGCGAGGGTATGCAAGTTTGTGGAGTGGGGATTGTTGCCCCGGGGAGGAGAGAAAAAAGAATGTAAGTAGGCTGTGATCAGAGAGAGGGAGAGGTGAGTTAGAGAGGTTAGATAGGGAACAGAGGCGGGTGAAGATGACTTCCAGTGTTTGGCCATCTTTGTGGGTGGGTGTGGAAGACCATTGAGTGAGTGCGATGGAGGAAGTGAGAGATATGAACTTAGAGACAGATGAGTGGGAAGTGTTAATGGGGATGTTGAAGTCACCCATTATGATAGTGGGGATGTCAGTGGAGAGGAAGCGAAGCAGCCAGGTGGTGAAGTGGTTTAAGAAGGTGGCTTGCCCTGGGGGTCGGTAAACGACGGCCAGTTGGAGGTTGGAGGGGGAATAGATGCGCACACAGTGCACCTCAATAGAGGGGAGTGTAACAGAGGGTGGCAGTGGGAATTGGGTGAAAGCGCAGTGTTCTGATAGGAGAAAACCTACGCCTCCACCATGTTTGCCGTTGGGGCAGGGGGTTGTTGGAAAGGTGGAATCCGCCATATGAAAGTGCAGCTGGGGAGGCTGCGTCAGAGGGGGTGAGCCAGGTTTCAGTGATGGCAAGGAAGGAAAGTTTGTTTGTAATGAAAAGATCGTGGATGAAGGAAAGTTTGTTGCAGACAGAGCAAGCATTCCATAGAGCTCCTGTTAGAGCAGCTAAGGGAGTGGGGATTGGTTGGATGGGTATGAGGTTAGAAGGGTTGTGACAGTTTGTGGAAGGTCGTGGATAGGAGGAAGAAGTAACTGTGGGGATATGGCGAGGAGGACCAGGATTTGGAGAGATATCTCCAGCAATGAGGAGGAGCAGAGAAAGTGTTAGCAGGTGGGAGCAAGAGAGAGCATGAGGTGGCTGTCTGTGTTTGGAGATCCAGGATTGAATGTTTAGGAATCATTTGGAGGAGGAGGTGAGATGAATGGGGAGGATGGAGGGAGAGATGAAGAGTTTCTTATTAGGTGTCGGGATTTCAGGGGTTACTAGAAATGGAGGACTGTAGAGGAAAAAGTGAGAGCTAACAGAAACATAGTTGAAAGAGAATAAGTGGTCAAAGTGTTGGTTACCTGACTTTTGCCCTGACTAACAGCCTCTGAAATAACTGCCACTTATCTCCGAAGCCACTTGGCACAAGAAAACGCGTGCACCCCTTAAAGAGCTTCTAAATATATAGGGCACATTAAACTATCAGGTGAAGGGCATTGTGGGAGCTGCATATGGCTAAATTAGCAGCTGGTCGTCTCACCAGGAGATGGCTGGGTGATTAAACACAGAGCTAGGACTCTAGTCTCTGCAGTTTAGCAACTCTACAAATCAGATAAGATCTATAGTGGGGAAGGGACAGACATATGTGGGTATTGAATGGAGTGGGACAGATAAAGCAGAGAAGTTATGCAGAGCATGTACCAGTGAGGTGAATCAGCAAAGCAGAGCATTAGATTACAGCAGACACAGCAAGCAGAGAAGTTATGCAGAGCATGTACCAGTGAGGTGAATCAGCAAACCAGAGCATTAGATTACAGCAGACACAGCAAGCAGAGAAGTTATGCAGAGCATGTACCAGTGAGGTTATTCCACTGCGACCTCCACCACTCTTCCAAGGGGCATTGATATAGTCTTTTTATTCCTCTGCGACCTCCGCCACTCTTCCAAAGGGCATTGATATTGTCTTTTATTCCACTGTAACCTCCACCACTGTTCTAAGGGGCATTAAAACCGTCTTGTTAAGCTACTGTGACCTCCACGTCTCTTCCACAGGGCATTGTTATTGTCTTTTTATTCCACTGCGAACTCCACCACTCTGCCAAGGGGCACTAAAACCGTCTTGTTAAGCTTCTGTGATGTCCACGTCTCTTCCACGGGGCATTGATATTGTCTTTTTATTCCACTGTAACCTCCACCACTCTTCCAAGAGGCATTGATATTGTCTTTTTTTCCACTGTAACCTCCACCACTCTTCCAAGGGGCATTGATATTGTCTTTTTATTCCACTGCGACCTCCACCACTCTTCCAAGGTTCATTGATATTGTCTTTATAATCCACTGCGACCTCCACCACTCTTCCAAGGGGCATTAAAATCGCCTTGCTAAGCTACTGTGACCTCCTCGTCTCTTCCAAGGGGCACTAAAACCGTTTGGTTAAACAACTCTGTACTCCACAGCTTTTCCAAGGGGCATTGATATTGTCTTTTTATTTAATTGGAAACTCCACCACTCTTCCAAGGGGCATTGATATTGTCTTTTTATTCCACTGTAACCTCCACCATTCTTCCAAGGGACATTGATTTTGTCTTTTTATTCCACTGTAACCTCCACCACCCTTCCAAGGGGCATTGATATTGTCTTTTTATTCCACTGTAACCTCCACCACTCTTCCAAGGGGCATTGATATTGTCTTTTTAATCCACTGCGACCTCTACCACTCCTCCAAGGGGCTTTAAAACAGTCTTGATAAGCTTCTGTGACCTCCACATCTCTTCCAAGGGGCATTAAAACTGCATGGTTAAAGCACTCTGAACTCCACAGCTCTTCCAAGAGTCATTGATATTTTCTTTTTATTCAACTGTAACCTCCACCACTCTTCCAAAATTCATTGATATTGTCTTTTTATTCCACTGCGACCTCCACGTCTGTTCCAAGGTGCATTAAAACCGTCAATTTAAACCACTCTGAACTCCACAGCTCTTGCAAGAGGCATTGATATTGTCTTTTTATTCCACTGTAACCTCCACCACTCTTCCAAGGGGCATTGATTTTGTCTTTTTAATCCTTTGCACCTCCATCTCTCTTCCAAGAAGCATTAAAACCGTCTTGTTTGGATACTGTGACCTCCACGTCTATTCCACGGTGCCTTAAAACCTTCTGGTTAAACCACTGTGAACTCCACAGCTCTTCCATGGGGCATTGATATTGTCTTTTTATTCCACTGTAACCTCCACCACTCTTCCAAGGGGCATTGATATTGTCTTTTTATATTACTGCGACCACCACCACTCTTCCAAGGGGCTGTAATATTGTCATTTTATTCCACTGCGACCTCCACCACTCTTCCAAGAGTCATTGATATTGTCTTTTTATTCCACTGTAACCTCCACCACTCTTCCAAGGGGCATTGATATTGTCTTTTTATTCAACTGCGACCTCCACCTCTATTCCAAGGGGCATTAAAACCATCTTGTTAAGCTACTGTGACCTCCAAGTCTCTTCCACGAGGCATTGATATTGTCTTTTTATTCCACTGCAATCTCCACATCTCTTCCAAGTGGAATTGATATTGTCTTTATATTCCACTGGGACCTCCACCACTCTTCTAAGGGGCATTGATATTGTCTTTTTAATCCACTGTGACCTCCACCACTCTTCCAAGGGGCATTAATACAGTTTTGATGAGCTACTGTGACCTCCACGTCTCTTCCAAGAGGCATTAAAACCGTCTGGTTAAACCACTCTGAACTCCACAGCTCTTCCAAGAGGCATTGATATTGTCTTTTATTCGACTGTAACCTCCACCACTCTTCCAAGGGGCATTAAAACCGTCTTGTTAAGCTACTGTGACCTCCACGTCTCTTCCAAGGGGCATTAAAACGGTCAATTTAAACCACTCTGAACTCCACAGTGTAGCTTCGGAGTCCCTGCCTCCTGCTAGGCAGGGACGCTGTTCCCCTCACCTCTCCGCTCCGTGCCCGGCGTCTTCCTCCCGCTCTGCTGGCAGCTCGCGCTGCTTCCCGGCCATGGTGCTTAGGGCGCGCGCGCGCGCGCTCCCCCTCTCTTAAAGGGGCCGCGCGCGCCGTCCTAAGGAGTCCCCGGCCAATGGCCGGAGGACTTCCCATATATAAGGCACCTCCTCCAAAATGGAGGTGCACGAGCAATGCTGTTGCAAAGCCTTCACTCTGCTTCAGTCCTCAGGTCCCGCTACCAGTTACCTGCCAGTCACCTGCCTGATTCCTGCCTGTTACCTGCTAGTCACCTGCCAGATTCCTGCCTGTTACCTGCCAGTCACCTGCAAGATTCCTGCTTGATACCTGCCTGATATCTGCTCACCTGCTTGCAAGCCTGCGGTCCGACGGTTTGCCTTCCGACACCTGTCAGTCTGTCTATGGACCAGCCTGCCCGCTCACCTGGGAGCGCTCACCTGCTACCTGCCTGCTAGTCTACCTGGAGGCTCTGCCGTCACTTGCCGTGACCACCTGCCTGTCCAGAGACTCTTGCCCGCTCACCTGGGAGCGCTCACCTGCTGCCTGCCTGCTAGCCTACCTGGAGGCTCTGCCGTCACTTGCCATGACGACCTGCCCGTCCAGAGACTCTTGCCCGCTCACCTGGGAGCGCTTACTTGCTACCTGCCTGCTAGCCTACCTGGAGGCTCTGCCGTCACTTGCTGTGACCACCTGCCCATCCAGAGACTCTTGCCCGCTCACCTGGGAGCGCTCACCAGCCACCTGCCTGCTGTCCTTCTACCCAGAGACTGTCCCTGTCACTTGCCGTGACTACCTGCCCCTCTACCCAGAGACTGTCCCTGTCACTTGCCGTGTCTACCTGCCCCTCTACCCAGAGACTGTCCCTGCCACTTGCCGTGACTACCTGCCCGTCTTCCCTGGGAGCCAACCGCTTCCTTACAAGGACCGCCCCCTTGTATAGTTGCTCAGAGGTTCCACCTCCCAGACCCGTTACACACAGCTCTTGCAAGAGGCATTGATATTGTCTTTTTATTCCACTGTAACCTCCACCACTCTTCCAAGGGGCATTGATTTTGTCTTTTTAATCCACTGCGACCTCCATCACTCTTCCAAGAAGCATTAAAACCATCTTGTTTAGCTACTGTGACCTCCACGTCTATTCCACGGTACCTTAAAACCTTCTGGTTAAACCACTGTGAACTCCACAGCTCTTCCAAGGGGCATTGATATTGTCTTTTTATTCCACTGTAACCTTCACCACTCTTCCAAGGGGCATTGATATTGTCTTTTTATTTTACTGCGACCTCCACCACTTTTCCAAGCGGCATTAATATTGACTTTTTATTCCACTGCGACTTCCACCACTCTTCCATGGGTCATTGATATTGTCTTTTTATTCCACTGTAACCTCCACCACTCTTCCAAGGGGCATTGATATAGTCTATTTATTCCACTGCGACCTCCACCACTCTTCCAAGGGGCATTAAGACCATCTTGTTAAGCTACAGTGACCTCCACCACTCTTCCAAGCAGCATTAATATTGTCTTTTTATTCCACTGCGACCTCCACCACTCTTCCATGGGTCATTGATATTGTCTTTTTATTCCACTGTAACCTCCACCACTCTTCCAAGGGGCATTGGACATTGTCTATTTATTCCACTGCGACCTCCACCACTCTTCCAAGGGGCATTAAGACCATCTTGTTAAGCTACAGTGACCTCCACAACTCTTCCATGGGGCATTGATATAGTCTTTTTATTCCACTGTAACCTCCACCACTCTTCCAAGTGGCATTGACATTGTCTTTTTATTCCACTGAGACTTCCACCTCTCTTCTAAGGGGCATTGATATTGTCTTTTTAATCCACTGCGACCTCCACCACTCTTCCAAGGGGCATTAAAACAGTCTTGTTAAGCTACTGTGAACTCCACGTCTCTTCCAAGGGGCATTAAAACCGTCTGGTTAAACCACTCTGAACTCCACAGCTCTTCCAAGGGCCATTGATATTGTCTTTTTATTCCACTGTAACCTCCGCCAATCTTCCACGGGGCATTGATTTTGTCTTTTTATTCCACTGCGACCTCCACCACTCTTCCAAGGGGCATTGATATTGTCTTTTTATTCCACTGCGACCTCCACCACTCTTCCAAGGGGCATTGATATTGTCTTTTTATTCCACAGCGACCTCCACCTCTCTTTCAAGGGCCATTAAAACTGTCTTGTTAAGCTACTGTGACCTCCAAGTCTCTTCCACGAGGCACTGATATTGTCTTTTTATTCCACTGTGAACTCCACCACTCTTGCAAGGGGCATTGACATTGTCTATTTATTCCACTGCGACCTCCACCACTCTTCCAAGGGGCATTAAGACCATCTTGTTAAGCTACAGTGACCTCCACCACTCTTGCAAGGGGCATTGATATTGTCTTTTTAATCCACTGCGAACTCCACCACTATTCCAAGGGGCATTAAAACCGTCTTGTTATGCTACTGTGACGTCGACTTCTCTTCCAAGGGGCATTAAAACCATCTGGTTAAACCACTGTGAACTCCACAGCTCTTCCAAGGGGCATTGATATTGTCTTTTTATTCCACTGTAACCTTCACCACTCTTCCAAGGGGCATTGATATTGTCTTTTTATTTTACTGCGACCTCCACCACTTTTCCAAGCGGCATTAATATTGACTTTTTATTCCACTGCGACTTCCACCACTCTTCCATGGGTCATTGATATTGTCTTTTTAATCCACTGTAACCTCCACCACTCTTCCAAGGGGCATTGATATAGTCTATTTATTCCACTGCGACCTCCACCACTCTTCCAAGGGGCATTAAGACCATCTTGTTAAGCTACAGTGACCTCCACCACTCTTCCAAGCAGCATTAATATTGTCTTTTTATTCCACTGCGACCTCCACCACTCTTCCATGGGTCATTGATATTGTCTTTTTATTCCACTGTAACCTCCACCACTCTTCCAAGGGGCATTGACATTGTCTATTTATTCCACTGCGACCTCCACCACTCTTCCAAGGGGCATTAAGACCATCTTGTTAAGCTACAGTGACCTCCACAACTCTTCCATGGGGCATTGATATAGTCTTTTTATTCCACTGTAACCTCCACCACTCTTCCAAGTGGCATTGACATTGTCTTTTTATTCCACTGAGACTTCCACCTCTCTTCTAAGGGGCATTGATATTGTCTTTTTAATCCACTGCGACCTCCACCACTCTTCCAAGGGGCATTAAAACAGTCTTGTTAAGCTACTGTGAACTCCACGTCTCTTCCAAGGGGCATTAAAACCGTCTGGTTAAACCACTCTGAACTCCACAGCTCTTCCAAGGGCCATTGATATTGTCTTTTTATTCCACTGTAACCTCCGCCAATCTTCCACGGGGCATTGATTTTGTCTTTTTATTCCACTGCGACCTCCACCACTCTTCCAAGGGGCATTGATATTGTCTTTTTATTCCACTGCGACCTCCACCACTCTTCCAAGGGGCATTGATATTGTCTTTTTATTCCACAGCGACCTCCACCTCTCTTCCAAGGGGCATTAAAACTATCTTGTTAAGCTACTGTGACCTCCAAGTCTCTTCCACGAGGCACTGATATTGTCTTTTTATTCCACTGTGAACTCCACCACTCTTGCAAGGGGCATTGACATTGTCTATTTATTCCACTGCGACCTCCACCACTCTTCCAAGGGGCATTAAGACCATCTTGTTAAGCTACAGTGACCTCCACCACTCTTGCAAGGGGCATTGATATTGTGTTTTTAATCCACTGCGAACTCCACCACTATTCCAAGGGGCATTAAAACCGTCTTGTTATGCTACTGTGACGTCGACTTCTCTTCCAAGGGGCATTAAAACCATCTGGTTAAACCACTCTGAACTGCACAGCTCTTCCAAGGGGCATTTGTATTGTCTTTTTATTCCACTCTAACCTCCACCACTCTTCCAAGGGGCATTGACATTGTCTTTTTATTCCACTGCGACCTCCAACACTCTTCCAAGGGGCATTAAAACCATATTGTTAAGCTACAGTGACCTCCACATCTCTTCCACGGGGCATTGATGTTGTCTTTTTATTCCACTGTAACCTCCACCAATCTTCCAAGGGGCATTGATATTGTTTTTTTATTCCACTGCGACCTCCACCACTCTTCCAAGGGGCATTAAAACCGTCTTGTTAAAGTACTGTGACCTCCACGTCTCTTCCAAGAAGAGTTAAAACCATCTGGTTATACCACTCTGAACTCCACAGCTGTTCCAAGGGACATTATTATTGTCTTTTTATTCCACTGTAACCTCCACCACTCGTCCAAGGGGCATTGATATTGTCTTTTTATTCCACTGCGACCTCCACTACTCTTCCAAGGGGCATTGATAATATCTTTTTATTCCACTGCGACCTCCTCAACTCTTCCAAGGCTCATTGATTTTGTTTTTTAATCCACTGCGACCTCCACCACTCTTCCAAGGGGCATTAAAACCGTCTTGTTAAGCTACTGTCACCTTCACGTCCCTTCCAAGGGGCATTAAAACCGTCAATTTAAACCACTCTGTACACAACAGCTCTTACAAGGGGTATTGATATTGTCTTTTTTTCCAATATAACCTCCAGCACTCTTCCAAGGGGCATTGATATTGTCTTTTTATTTCAAGGCAACTTCCACCACTCTTCCAATGGGATTTTATAGTCTTTTAAATCCACTGCGACCTCCACCACTCTTCCAAGGGGCATTAAACCGTCTTGTTAAGCTACTGTGACCACCACGTCCCTTCCACGGTCCATTGATATTGTCATTTTATTCCACTGCGACCTCCACCACTCTTCCAAGAGGCATTGATATTGTCTTTTTATTCCACGGTAACCTCCACCACTTTTCCAAGGGGCATTGATTTTGTCTTTTTAATCCACTGCGACCTTCATCTCTCTTCCAAGAAGCATTAAAACAGTGTTGTTTAGCTACTGTGACCTCCATGTCTATTCCACGGTGCATTAAAACTTTCTGGTTAAACCACTGTGAACTCCACAGCTCTTCCAAGGGGCATTGATATTGTCTTTTTATTCCACTCTAACCTACACCACTCTTCCAAGGGGCATTGATATTGTCTTTTTATTTTACTGCGACCTCCACCACTCTTCCAAGGGGCATTAATATTGTCTTTTTATTCCACTGTGACCTCCATGTCTCTACCAAGGGCCATTGATATTGTCTTTTTATTTAATTGGAACCTCCACCACTCTACCAAGGGGGTTTGGTATTGTATTTTTATTCCACTGTTACCTCCTCCACTCTTCCAAGGGGCATTGATATTGTCTTTTTATTCCACTGTAACCTCGACAACTCTTCCAAGGGGCATTGATATTGTCTTTTTAATCCACTGCGACCTCTACCACTCCTCCAAGGGGTTTTAAAACTGTCTTGATAAGCTTCTGTGACCTCCACGTCTCTTCGAAGGGACATTAAAACAGCATGGTTAAACCACTCTGAACTCCACAGCTTTTCCAAGAGGCATTGATATTGTCTTTTTATTCAACTGTAACCTCCACCACTCTTCCAATGGGCATTGATATTGTCTTTTTTTTCCACTGCGACCTCCACCACTCTTCCAACGGGATTTGATAGTGTTTTTAATCCACTGCGACCTCCACCACTCTTCCAAGGGGCATTAAAACCATCTTGTTAAGCTACTGTGACATCCACGTCCCTACCACGGGGCAATGACATTGTATTTTTATTACACTGCGACCTCCACTACTCTTCCAAGGGGCATTGATATTGTCTTTTAATCCACTGCGACCTTCACCACTCTTCCAAGGGACATTGATATTGTCTTTTTTTTCCACTGCGACATTCACCCCTCTTCCAAGGAACATTGATATTGTCTGTTTTTTCCACTGTAACCTCCACCACTCTTCTAAGGCGCATTGATATTTTCTTTTTATTCCACTGCGACCTCCACCACTCTTCCAAGGGGCATCGATAATGTCTTTTTAATCCACTGCAACCTCCACCACTCTTCCAAGGGGCATTAAATCCCTCTTTTTAAGCAACTGTGACCTCCACGTCTCTTAGAAGGGGCATTAAAACCGTCAATTTAAACCACTTTGAACTCCACAGCTCTTGCAAGAGGCATTGATATTGTCTTTTTATTCCACTGCAACCTCCACCACTCTTCCAAGGGGCATTGATTTTGTCTTTTTAATCCACTGCGACCTCCATCTCTCTTCCAAGAAGCATTAAAACCGTCTTGTTTAGCTACTGTGACCTCCACATCTATTCCACGGTGCCTTAAAACCTTCTGGTTAAACCACTGTGAACTCCACAGCTCTTCCATGGGGCATTGATTTTGTCTTTTTAATCCACTGCGACCTCCATCACTCTTCCAAGAAGCATTGAAACCGTCTTGTTAAGCTACTGTGACCTCCAAGTCTATTCCACGGTGCACTAAAACTTTCTGGTTAAACCACTGTGAACTCCACAGCTCTTCCAAGGGGCATTGATATTGTCTTTTTATTCCACTCTAACCTCCACCACTCTTCCAAGGGGCATTGATATTGTCTTTATATTTTACTGCGACCTCCACCACTCTTCCAAGGGGCATTAATATTGTCTTTTTATTCCACTGTGACCTCCACGTCTCTTCCAAGGGGCATTGATATTGTCTTTTTATTTAATTGGAACCTCCACCACTTTTCCAAGGGGCTTTGATATTGTCTTTTTATTCCACTGTAACCTCCACCATTCTTCCAAGGGACATTGATATTGTCTTTTTATTCCACTGTAACCTCCACAAATCTTCCAAGGGGCATTGATATTGTCTTTTTATTCCACTGTAACCTCCACAACTCTTCCAAGGGGCATTGATATTGTCTTTTTAATCCACTACGACCTCTACCACTCCTCCAAGGGGCTTTAAAACTGTCTTGATAAGCTTCTGTGACCTCCACGTCCCTACCACGGGGCATTGATATTGTCTTTTTATTACAATGCGACCTCCTCCACTCTTCCAAGGGGCATTGATATTGTCTTTTTAATCCACTGCGACCTCCACCACTCTTCCAAGTGACATTAAAACAGCATGGTTAAACCACTCTGAACTCCACAGCTTTTCCAAGAGGCCTTGATATTGTCTTTTTATTCAACTGTAACCTCCACCACTCTTCCAAGGGGCATTTATATTGTCTTTTTTTTCCACTGCGACCTCCACCACTCTTCCAAGGGGATTTGATAGTCTTTGTAATCCACTGCGACCTCCACCACTCTTCCCAGGGGCATTAAAACCGTCTTGTTAAGCTACTGTGACCTCCACGTCCCTACCACGGGGCATTGATATTGTCTTTTTATTACAATGCGACCTCCTCCACTCTTCCAAGGGGCATTGATATTGTCTTTTTAATCCACTGCGACCTCCACCACTCTTCCAAGGGACATTGATATTGTCTTTTTTACCCACTGTGACATTCAGCCTCTTCCAAGGAACATTGATATTGTCTTTTTTTTCCACTGTAACCTCCATCACTCTTCTGAGGGGCATTGATATTTTCTTTTTATTCCACTGCGACCTCCACCACTCTTCCAAGGGCCATCGATAATGTCTTTTTAATCCACTGCGACCTCCACCACTCTTCCAAGGGGCATTAAAACCTTCAATTTAAACCACTCTAAACTCCACCGCTCTTGCAAGACGCATTGATATTGTCTTTTTATTCCACTGCAACCTCCACCACTCTTCCAAGGGGCATTGATTTTGTCTTTTTAATCCACTGCGACCTACATCTCTCTTCCAAGAAGCATTAAAACCGTCTTGTTTAGCTACTGTGACCTCCACATCTATTCCACGGTGCCTTAAAACCTTCTGGTTAAACCACTGTGAACTCCACAGCTCTTCCATGGGGCATTGATATTGTCTTTTCATTCCACTGTAACCTCCACCACTCTTCCAAGTGGCATTGATATTGTCTTTTTATTTTACTTCGACCTCCACCACTCTTTCAAGGGGCATTAATATTGTCTTTTTATTCCACTCCGACTTCCACCACTCTTCCAAGGGTCATTGATATTGTCTTTTTATTCCACTGTAACCTCCACCACTCTTCCAAGTGGCATTGACATTGTCTTTTTATTCCACTGCGACTTCCACCTCTCTTCTAAGGGGCATTGATACTGTCTTTTTAATCCACTGCGAACTCCACCACTATTCCAAGGGGCATTAAAACCGTCTTGTTAAGCTACTGTGACCTCCATGTATCTTCCAAGGGGCATTAAAACCGTCTCGTTAAACCACTCTGAACTCCACAGCTCTTCCAAGGGCCATTGATATTGTCTTTTTATTCCACTGTAACCTCCGCCACTCTTCCTTGGGGCATTGATTTTGTCTTTTTATTCCACTGCGACCTCCACCACTCTTCCAAGGGGCATTGATATTGTCTTTTTAATCCACTGCGAACTCCACCACTATCCCAAGGGGCATTAAAACTGTCTTGTTATGCTACGACTTCTCTTCCAAGGGGCATTAAAACCATCTGGTTAAACCACTCTGAACTCCACAGCTCTTCCAAGGGGCATTTGTATTGTCTTTTTATTCCACTCTAACCTCAACCACTCTTCCAAGGAGCATTGACATTGTTTTTTTATTCCACTGCGACTTCCAACACTCTTCCAAGGGGCTTTAAAACCATATTGTTAAGCTACAGTGACCTCCACATCTCTTCCACGGGGCATTGATATTGTCTTTTTATTCCACTGTAACCTCCACCAATCTTCCAAGGGGCATTGATATTGTTTTTTTATTCCACTGCGACCTCCACCACTCTTCCAAGGGGCATTAAAACCATCTTGTTAAGTTACTGTGACCTCCACGTCTCTTCCAAGGAGCATTAAAACCGTCTGGTTATACCACTCTGAACTCCACAGCTCTTCCAAGGGACATTATTATTGTCTTTTTATTCCACTGTAACCTCCACCACTCGTCCAAGGGGCATTGATATTGTCTTTTTATTCCACTGCGACCTCCACCACTCTTCCAAGGGGCATTGATAATATCTTTTTATTCCATTGCGACCTCCTCAACTCTTCCAAGGCTCATTGATATTGTCTTTTTAATCCACTGCGACCTCCACCACTCTTCCAAGGGGCATTAAAACCGTTTTGTTAAGCTATTGTGACCTCCACATCTCTTCCACGGGGCATTAATATTGTTTTTTTGTTCCAGTGTAAACTCCATCACTCTTCCAAGGGGCATTGATATTGTCTTTTTATTCAACTGTAACCTCCACCACTCTTCCAAGGGGCATTGATTTTGTCTTTTTATTCCACTGCGACCTCCACCACTCTTACAAGGGGCATTCATATTGTCTTTTTAATCCACTGTGACCTCCACAACTCGTCCAAGGGGCATTAAAACCGTCTTGTTAAGCTACTGTCACCTTCACGTCCCTTCCAAGGGGCATTAAAACCGTCAATTTAAACCACTCTGTACACAACAGCTCTTGCAAGGGGCATTGATATTGTTTTTTTTCCCAATGTAACCTCCAGCACTCTTCCAAGGCGCATTGATATTGTCTTTTTATTTCAATGCAACTTCCACCACTCTTCCAATGGGATTTTATAGTCTTTTAAATCCACTGCGACCTCCACCACTCTTCCAAGGGGCATTAAACCGTCTTGTTAAGCTACTGTGACCTCCACGTCCCTTCCATGGTCCATTGATATTGTCATTTTATTCCACTGCGACCTCCACCACTCTTCCAAGGGGCATTGATATTGTCTTTTTATTCCACTGCGATCTCTACGACTCTTTCAAGGGACATTGATATCGTCTTTTTATTCCACAGCGACCTTCACCCCTCTTCCTAGGAACACTGATATTGTCTTTTTTTTTCCACTGTAACCTCCCCAACTCTTCTAAGGGGCATTGATATTTTCTTTTTATTCCACTGTGACCTCCACCACTCTTCCAAGGTGCATCGATAATGTCTTATTAATCCACTGCGACCTCCACCACTCTTCCACGGGGCATTAAAACCATCTTGTTAAGCTACTGTGACCTCCATATCTCTTCCAAGGGGCATTAAAACCGTCAATTTAAACCACTCTGAACTCCACAGCTCTTGCAAGAGGCATTGATATTGTCTTTTTTTTCCACTGCGAACTCCACCACTCTTCCAAGGGGATTTGATAGTCTTTTTAATCCACTGCAACCTCCACCACTCTTCCCAGGGGCATTAAAACCGTTTTCTTAAGCTACTGTGACCTCCACGTCCCTGCCACGGGGAATTGATATTGTCTTTTTATTACACTGCGACCTCCTCCACTCTTCCAAGGGGCATTGATCTTGTCTTTTTAATCCACTGCGACCTCCACCACTCTTCCAAGGGACATTGATTTTGTCTTTTTAATCCAGTGCGACCTCCATCTCTCTTCCAAAAAGCATTAACACCGTCTTGTTTAGCTACTGTGACCTCCACATCTATTCCACGGTGCCTTAAAACCTTCTGGTTAAAACACTGTGAACTCCACAGCTCTTCCATGGGGCATTGATATTGTCTTTTCATTCCACTGTAACCTCCACCATTCTTCCAAGGGGCATTGATATTGTCTTTTTATTTTACTTCGACCTCCACCACTCTTTCAAGGGGCATTAATATTGTCTTTTTATTCCACTCCGACCTCCACCACTCTTCCAAGGGTCATTGATATTGTCTTTTTATTCCACTGTAACCTCCACCACTCTTCCAAGGGGCATTGATATTGTCTTTTTATTCCACTGCGACCTCCACCTCTCTTCCAAGGGGCATTAAAACCATCTTGTTAAGCTACTGTGACCTCCAAGTCTCTTCCAAGGGGCATTAAAACAGTTTTGATAAGCTACTGTGACCTCCATATCTCTTCCAAGGGGCATTAAAACCGTCTGGTTAAACCACTCTGAACTCCACAGCTCTTCCAAGAGGCATTGATATTGTCTTTTTATTCGACTGTAACCTCCACCACTCTTCCAAGGGGCAATAAATCCGTCTTGTTAAGCTACTGTGACCTCCACGTCTCTTCCATGTGGCATTAAAACCGTCAATTTAAACCACTCTGAACTCCACAGTTCTTGCAAGAGGCATTGATATTGTCTTTTTATTCCACTGTAACCTCCACCACTCTTCCAAGGGGCATTAATATTGTCTTTTTATTCCACGGTGCCTTAAAACCTTCTGGTTAAACCACTCTGGACTCCACAGCTCTTCCAAGGGGCATTGAAAATGTATTTTTATTCCACTCTAACCTCCACCACTCTTCCAAGGGGCATTGATATTGTCTTTTTATTTTACTGCGACCTCCACCACTCTTTCAAGGGCCATTAATATTGTCTTTTTATTCCACTGCGACCTCGACCACTCTTCCAAGGGTCATTGATATTGTCTTTTTATTCCACTGCGACCTCCACTTCTATTCCAAGGGGCATTAAAACCATCTTGTTAAGCAACTGTGACCTCCAAGTCTCTTCCACGAGGCATTGATATTGTCTTTTTATTCAACTGCGACCTCCACCTCTCTTCCAAGAGGCATTAAAACCGTCTTGTGAAGCTACTGTCACCTCCACGTCCCTTCCACGGGGCATTGATATTGTCTTTTTATTCCACTGCGACCTCCACCACTCTTCCAAGGGGCATTGATATTGTCTTTTTAATCCACTATGACCTCCATGTCTCTTCCAAGGGGCATTAGAAACGTCAATTTAAACCACTCTGAACTCCACAGCTCTTCCAAGGAGCACTGGTATTTTCTTTTTATTCCACTCTAACCTCCACCACTCTTCCAAGGGGCATTGACATTGTCTATTTATGCCACTGCGACCTCCACCACTCTTCCAAGGGGCATTAAGACCACCTTGTTAAGCTACAGTGACCTCCACAACTCTGCCGTGGGGCATTGATATTGTCTTTTTATTCCACTGTAACCTCCACCACTCTTCCAAGGGGCATTGATTTTTGTCTTTCTATTCCACTGCGACCTCTACCACTCTTCCAATGGGCATTGATGTTGTATTTTTAATCCACTGCAACCTCCACCACTCTTCCAAGGGGCATTAAAGCCATCTTGTTAAGCTACTGTCACGTCCATGTCTATTCCACGGAGCATTGATATTGTCTTTTTATTCCACTGTAACCTCCACCACTCTTCCAAGTGCCATTGACATTGTCTTTTTATTCCACTGCGACTTCCACCTCTCCTCTAAGGGGCATTGATATTGTCTTTTTAATCCACTGCGACCTCCACCGGTCTTCCAAGGGGCATTAAAACAGTCTTTTTAAGCTACTGTGACCTCCACGTCTCTTCCAAGGGGCATTAAAACCGTCTGGTTAAACCACTCTGAACTCCACAGCTCTTCCAAGGGGCATTGATATTGTCTTTTTATTCCACTGTAACCTCCACCACTCTTTCAAGGGGCATTGGTTTTGTCTTTTTATTCCACTGTGACCTCCACCATTCTTCCAATGGGCATTGTTATTGTCTTTTTAATCCCCTGCAACCTCCACCACTCTTCCAAGGGGCATTAAAACCATTTTGTTAAGCTACTGTGACCTCCACGTCCCTTCCACGGGGCATTGATATTGTCTTTTTATTCCTCTGCGTCCTCCACCACTATTCCAAGGGGCACTGATATTGTCTTTTTAATCCACTGCGAACTCCACCACACTTCCAAGGGGCATTAAAACTGTCTTGTTATGCTACTGTGACGTTGACTTCTCTTCCAAGGGGCATTAAAACCATCTGGTTAAACCACTCTGAACTCCACAGCTCTTCCAAGGGGCATTTGCATTGTCTTTTTATTCCACTCTTACCTCCACCACTTTTCCAAGGGGCATTGACATTGTCTTTTTATTCCACTGCGACCTCCACCACTCTTCCAAGGTGCATTAAAACGATATTGTTAAGCTACAGTGACCTCCACATCTCTTCCACGGGGCATTGATATTGTCTTTTTATTCCACTGTAACCTCCACCAATCTTCCAAGGGGCATTGATATTGTTTTTTTATTCCACTGCGACCTCCACGTCTCTTCCAAGGGGCATTAAAACCGTCTTGTTAAATTACTGTGACCTCCACGTCTCTTCCAAGGAGCGTTAAAACCGTCTGGTTATACCACTCTGTACTCCACAGCTCTTCCAAGGGGCATTGATATTATCTTTTTATTCCACTATAACCTCCACCAGTCCTCCAAGAGGCATTAAGATGGTCTTGTTAAGCTACTGTGACCTCCACGTCTCTTCCACGGGGCATTGAAATTGTCTTTTTATTCCACGGTAACCTCCACCACTCGTCCAAGGGGCATTGATATTGTCTTTTTATTCCACTGCGACCTCCACCACTCTTCCAAGGTGCATCGATAATGTCTTTTTAATCCACTGCGACCTCCACCACTCTTCCACGGGGCATTAAAACCATCTTGTTAAGCTACTGTGACCTCCATATCTCTTCCAAGGGGCATTAAAACCGTCAATTTAAACCACTCTGAACTCCACAGCTCTTGCAAGAGGCATTGATATTGTCTTTTTTTTCCACTGCGACCTCCACCACTCTTCCAAGGGGATTTGATAGTCTTTTTAATCCACTGCAACCTCCACCACTCTTCCCAGGGGCATTAAAACCGTCTTGTTAAGCTACTGTGACCTCCACGTCCCTGCCACGGGGCATTGATATTGTCTTTTTATTACACTGCGACCTCCTCCACTCTTCCAAGGGGCATTGATCTTGTCTTTTTAATCCACTGCGACCTCCACCACTCTTCCAAGGGACATTGATTTTGTCTTTTTAATCCAGTGCGACCTCCATCTCTCTTCCAAAAAGCATTAAAACCGTCTTGTTTAGCTACTGTGACCTCCACATCTATTCCACGGTGCCTTAAAACCTTCTGGTTAAAACACTGTGAACTCCACAGCTCTTCCATGGGGCATTGATATTATCTTTTCATTCCACTGTAACCTCCACCATTCTTCCAAGGGGCATTGATATTGTCTTTTTATTTTACTTCGACCTCCACCACTCTTTCAAGGGGCATTAATATTGTCTTTTTATTCCACTCCGACCTCCACCACTCTTCCAAGGGTCATTGATATTGTCTTTTTATTCCACTGTAACCTCCACCACTCTTCCAAGGGGCATTGATATTGTCTTTTTATTCCACTGCGACCTCCACCTCTCTTCCAAGGGGCATTAAAACCATCTTGTTAAGATAATGTGACCTCCAAGTCTCTTCCAAGGGGCATTAAAACAGTTTTGATAAGCTACTGTGACCTACATATCTCTTCCAAGGGGCATTAAAACCGTCTGGTTAAACCACTCTGAACTCCACAGCTCTTCCAAGAGGCATTGATATTGTCTTTTTATTCGACTGTAACCTCCACCACTCTTCCAAGGGGCAATAAATCCGTCTTGTTAAGCTACTGTGACCTCCACGTCTCTTCCATGTGGCATTAAAACCGTCAATTTAAACGACTCTGAACTCCACAGTTCTTGCAAGAGGCATTGATATTGTCTTTTTATTCCACTGTAACCTCCACCACTCTTCCAAGGGACATTAATATTGTCTTTTTATTCCACGGTGCCTTAAAACCTTCTGGTTAAACCACTGTGGACTCCACAGCTCTTCCAAGGGGCATTGATAATGTATTTTTATTCCACTCTAACCTCCACCACTCTTCCAAGGGGCATTGATATTGTCTTTTTATTTTACTGCGACCTCCACCACTCTTCCAAGGGCCATTAATATTGTCTTTTTATTCCACTGCGATCTCGACCACTCTTCCAAGGGTCATTGATATTGTCTTTTTATTCCACTGCGACCTCCACTTCTATTCCAAGGGGCATTAAAACCATCTTGTTAAGCAACTGTGACCTCCAAGTCTCTTCCACGAGGCATTAATATTGTCTTTTTATTCCACTGCGACATCCGCATCTCTTCCAAGGGGAATTGATATTGTCTTTTCATTCCACTGCGACCTCCACCACTCTTCTAAGGGGCATTGATATTGTCTTTTTAATCCACTGCGACCTCCACCACTCTTTCAAGGGGCATTAAAACAGTCTTGATAAGCTACTGTGACCTCCACATCTCTTCCAAGGGGCATTAAACCATCTGGTTAAACCATGCTCTACTCCACAGCTCTACCAAGAGGCATTGATATTGTCTTTTTATTCGACTGTAACCTCCACCACTCTTCCAAGGGGCATTGATATTGTATCTCTTTTCCACTGCAACCTCCACCACTCTTCCAATGGGCATTAAAACAGTCTTGATAAGCTACTGTGACCTCCACGTCTCTTCCAAGGGGCATTACACCATCTGGTTAAACCACTCTGTACTCCACAGCTCTTCCAAGAGGCATTGATATTGTCTTTTTATTCAACTGCGACCTCCACCTCTCTTCCAAGAGGCATTAAAACCGTCTTGTGAAGCTACTGTCACCTCCACGTCCCTTCCACGGGGCATTGATATTGTCTTTTTATTCCACTGCGACCTCCACCACTCTTCCAAGGGGCATTGATATTGTCTTTTTAATCCACTATGACCTCCATGTCTCTTCCAAGGGGCATTAGAAACGTCAATTTAAACCACTCTGAACTCCACAGCTCTTCCAAGGAGCACTGGTATTTTCTTTTTATTCCACTCTAACCTCCACCACTCTTCCAAGGGGCATTGACATTGTCTATTTATGCCACTGCGACCTCCACCACTCTTCCAAGGGGCATTAAGACCACCTTGTTAAGCTACAGTGACCTCCACAACTCTGCCGTGGGGCATTGATATTGTCTTTTTATTCCACTGTAACCTCCACCACTCTTCCAAGGGGCATTGATTTTGTCTTTTTATTCCACTGCGACCTCTACCACTCTTCCAATGGGCATTGATGTTGTATTTTTAATCCACTGCAACCTCCACCACTCTTCCAAGGGGCATTAAAGCCATCTTGTTAAGCTACTGTCACGTCCATGTCTATTCCACGGAGCATTGATATTGTCTTTTTATTCCACTGTAACCTCCACCACTCTTCCAAGTGCCATTGACATTGTCTTTTTATTCCACTGCGACTTCCACCTCTCTTCTAAGGGGCATTGATATTGTCTTTTTAATCCACTGCGACCTCCACCGCTATTCCAAGGGGCATTAAAACAGTCTTTTTAAGCTACTGTGACCTCCACGTCTCTTCCAAGGGGCATTAAAACCGTCTGGTTAAACCACTCTGAACTCCACAGCTCTTCCAAGGGGCATTGATATTGTCTTTTTATTCCACTGTAACCTCCACCACTCTTTCAAGGGGCATTGGTTTTGTCTTTTTATTCCACTGCGACCTCCACCATTCTTCCAATGGGCATTGTTATTGTCTTTTTAATCCCCTGCAACCTCCACCACTCTTCCAAGGGGCATTAAAACCGTGTTGTTAAGCTACTGTGACCTCCACGTCCCTTCCACGGGGCATTGATATTGTCTTTTTATTCCTCTGCGTCCTCCACCACTATTCCAAGGGGCACTGATATTGTCTTTTTAATCCACTGCGAACTCCACCACTCTTCCAAGGGGCATTAAAACTGTCTTGTTATGCTACTGTGACGTCGACTTCTCTTCCAAGGGGCATTAAAACCATCTGGTTAAACCACTCTGAACTCCACAGCTCTTCCAAGGGGCATTTGCATTGTCTTTTTATTCCACTCTAACCTCCACCACTTTTCCAAGGGGCATTGACATTGTCTTTTTATTCCACTGCGACCTCCACCACTCTTCCAAGGTGCATTAAAACCATATTGTTAAGCTACAGTGACCTCCACATCTCTTCCACGGGGCATTGATATTGTCTTTTTATTCCACTGTAACCTCCACCAATCTTCCAAGGGGCATTGATATTGTTTTCTTATTCCACTGCGACCTCCACGTCTCTTCCAAGGGGCATTAAAACCGTCTTGTTAAGTTACTGTGACCTCCACGTCTCTTCCAAGGAGCGTTAAAACCGTCTGGTTATACCACTCTGTACTCCACAGCTCTTCCAAGGGGCATTGATATTATCTTTTTATTCCACTATAACCTCCACCAGTCCTCCAAGAGGCATTAAGATGGTCTTGTTAAGCTACTGTGACCTCCACGTCTCTTCCACGGGGCATTGAAATTGTCTTTTTATTCCACGGTAACCTCCACCACTCGTCCAAGGGGCATTGATATTTTCTTTTTATTCCACTGCGACCTCCACCACTCTTCCAAGGGGCATTGATAATGTCATTTTTAGTGTTGAGCCACCCCCGTAGTGTTCGAGTTCGGTTCGGTTCGTCGAACACCCGTGTGTTCGCCGAACTGTTTGTCGAACTGTTCGTCGAACACCTTCGAACACCGTTAAAACCAATGGCAGGCAAACAAAAACACATAGAAACACATAGAAAACACCTTCAAAGTTGTCCAAAAGCTGACAAACTGCTCAGAAGAAATAACTAACACATAGAAAAGTGAAAAGTACATATAGTCATGCGAAAAGAAAAGAGGTGGAGGAGTAAAAGGAGGGGGAGCCAAAGATATAGGCATGTCATGCCCTTCTAAAATCCAAAAAGTGAGAAGCCGACACGTCCAGTCCGTTCCTGCCCGTGCTACCTCCGTGTCACCGGGTTTGTGCCAGAGCCGCGGTGGACCCCGACGGCCAGCCCCCCTCTCCCAATACTGGTGCCTGTCCGCTGGTGGGTCAAGCCCCCCCGCGGTGGGGGGGGGTAACATCTGAAGAAGAAAGACCATCTTCCAGCCAAACTAACATGTCGACTTCTTTTCGTGGACAATGTGATACGATCCCTTTGTTACTGACACGCCCATCGCTACAAATTCCAGATGAGGCACAAAAACAGCAGGTGCTTCAGCAGATATCAAGTGCTCCTTCAAGTGGGCTCTCCTCCACCTCAATTTCAACATCACAAATACTCCAGTCCTCAGAGGTGTCACCCCAATCGCACTTGCTTCCTCACAGCTCCCAAGTCTCCAGCTGCCCGTCTGAGTATGGGGTAACACAGATGGTTGAGTCTGCAGACCTGTTTACTCATACTATAGCCTGGGAAACGGAGGTCTGCTCCAGAGCTTCTGTTAATCCAGATGAGGAAATGATCTGCACTGATGCCCAGAATCTTTATAAGTCGGATCCAGGACCAGATGAAGAAGGTTCTGAGCATAATGTAGACCCTCGTTCCCAAACTGTAGCTCCTGTTGGTGGAGACAATGATGAAGACGATGATGAGACTCAAATACTTGATTGGAGAGACAACTTGACTTTTCGGTCAGAGCAGGAAGAGGTTGGCTTTGAGGACGACGGGTGTGATAACACACAGGGTGATGATGACAAGGTTGGAGATCCCACTTACTGTCAACCCACAGTCAGCCAGTCGATGAGGTCACCCGGGCCTTTGCCTGGCCTTGGGGATGTCGCGGTGGTCGGCTCCCTGGCCCGTACCCTGGGGTCACTCTTTAAAAGGGTGGATAATTGTTAATTTTATAAGAGTTCGTGACGCCACCTGTGGTATCTGGTGAGAAGCACCAGCGCTGCAGCAGTCCACTGAGGCCCGTGATAAGGCAGCTCGATGGTATATCTCCCCACAGGTGGAGCTAGGTCTCAGGGCAGCGTATGCAGGGGGAATGCAGGACAGGCGAGACCCAGCTGGGTCAGAGCAAGAACGGGAACGGACACGGTAGTCACTTCAGTACCTTTTACTGGAGGAAATTCAGGCACATCCCGGAGCACTGTAGGGTGAAGGGTGCATATCAGGATCCTCCCCAATGAGCGGGTGTAGGGCCTCCTGTTTCCTTCCTCTGCGTAGTAAGTTTCTGACCTGCCTGGAGCTAGGCCTAACTTTGTCTCTGTCCTGCGCTGGCTGACCTTGTGGTAGGGCCTTCTCTTGGAGTTCACGCTCCCAGTATGCGGGGCCTACGCGTCTCCTGGCTCTGTTACGTATCAGCGCCTTAGCGATCCTGGGACTTGTAGTTCTCCAGGGATTCCGGTTATTCCTTACTGGGTCATAGAGATCCCGGTAAGCTTGGATCCGGTGTCCGGTAAATGCTTCGGGGTGAGCTGGTTAAGCTCCTCTGCCCCTTATGTACTAACTCGCCACTCGCCTTCGGCCTACTCGGGCCCTCACTAGGCTATACACACTAACGGCAGCTTGCCGCGCTTCACCGATCGTATGGCGCCGGCACACCTTAAGCTCTATCTGGGCTCCCTGAATCTAGCTAGCAGGAGCCTCGTGCTCCACTGCTGAACTATTAACTGAGTTCTCTAGACTAGACTGAGCTCCACTGCAGACTGACCTCTCTTAGGCTTCTCTACTGCAGGAACTCTTCAGAGGAACTGAACTGCCTAGCTCCACCTTCCCTATTTATATCGCTAACGGGCTCCCTCTGCTGGTCTGAGGTGGAAGGTAGAGATGTGTGAATGTTTATGGGGGAATCTTGTGGAGGATTCCATCAATACACTCTTCTAGGATCTGTGAGACCAAGCGCAGCGGGGCGTCACAGATGCTATTGATGACGAGGTTAGGTTGCGCCTTCCTGGACAGAGACGGAGTACTGGAAGCACATCAACAACTGCATCCTCAACCACAACTCTGCCTCTGACCACAAGTCGTAGCGGCTCTTCAGGTCGCATTGGCTCTAAGCCTTGCATAGCCTGGGCATTTATTCAGATCGATAAGGATGACCCAAGTCGTGTTATCTGCAATATTTGTCACCAAAAGCTAAGTAGAGGCCAAAAAATCCATAGTTTGAGTACTTCATGCATGTACCGTCACATGGATATGAAGCATAAGTTGCAGTGGGAAGCTCACTGTGCTACAATGCGGCCTAGCAGGCTGGGCCAACCACCGTCTGCCCCATCTTGTGCATCCGCGGCCTCTTCATCCTCTGTGACTGGGGGGACAGCAGTCACACATGTTTTTGGACGCAGACCTGCCACCTCTTTACCTACAACAGCAAGTGTGATTGGCAGGTCGTCAGTTCATTGGGAAGTGGAAACACCTGCTGGTGTTGAGCGCTCTCTGACATCGAGAGCACCACCTTTGGATCAAGGCAACCTAATATGTCCGCCTGCATCTTCCTCACAGACCGGCAGTTTGCCGGGGACACCCTACTCAACCCCGTCAAAGCACAACAGCCAGCCCTCGGTCACTCAGATGTGGAAAAGTAAAAGACCATTTCCTCCTAGCCATGAGAAAGCTAAGAGGTTGAATTTCACCATCTGCAAGCTGTTGGCTACAGAAATGCTGCCTTTCCGCCTGGAGGACACAGTGGATTTTCGAGACCTTATGTCCGTCACAGTGCCCCAGTACCAGATGCCCAGTCGGCACTACTTCTCCAAGAAAGGTGTGCCTGCGCTCCACCAGCATGTCGCACACAACATCACCGCTTCTTTGAGAAACTCTGTGTCTGACAGGGTGCATTTCACCACAGACACTTGGACGAGTAGGCATGGACAGGGGCGTTACATGTCGCTGACTGGGCACTGGGTAACTATGGTGACAGCAGTAGAAGGGGCTGCTGTCCAAGTCTTACCGTCCCCATGAGTTTTGCGTCAATCCTCTTTGTCTCAAAGTTCCTCCACTGCTTCTGCCTCCTCAACCTCCTCTCGGTCCTCCACCTGCACCCAAAGCCTGTCTGGTAATGCCACCTGCTTTCTAACTGCGCAGAAGGAATCCTGCACACCTCCTTACTATGCTAGCAGCAGGGCTCAACGGCATCAGTGTTTACTTTGAAATGTCTGGGAAATGTGAGTCACACAGCTGAGGACTTGTGGTCAGCTCTGGAGACCCAGTTTCATGAATGGTTGTCTCCACTGGACCTGCAACCAGGGAAGGCCGTGTGCGACAATGCTGCAAACCTGGGTGCGGCCCTTCGCCGGGGCAATGTCACACACGTGCCTTGTATGGCTCACGTGTTGAAACTGGTTGTCCAGCAATTTTTAGCCCACTATCCCGGACTAGATGGCCTTCTGCAGAAGGCACGGTCGCTGTGTGCTCACTTCCGCCGTTAGCATCCCGCAGCTCAACGACTTACATCTCTACAGAAGTCGTTGGGCCTGCCAGTTCACCGGCTGAAATGCGATGTGCCGACACGGTGGAATTCAACTCTGCACATGTTGCAGCGACTGTGGCAGCACCGACAAGCCCTGGTGCAATACGTTCTGACGTATAGCCTGGGCCAACGAGATCCAGAGGTGGGGCAAATCACGCTGCAGGAGTGATCTCAGATCAGGGACCTATGAAGTTGAGGCGCCCCCTGGGCCGTGGGGTACCCTGAGCCGGGCCGGTAGACGCTGGGGGTTGTAGTCACTGTGGCGGTGACCGGGTCCGTGACCCAGGGCGGTCAATCCAACGGTAATTTATATATATGGATTTTATAATGTCCGACTATGCCACCTGTGGAACAGTTCTCTGAAGATGGTGGTTTTGCAGCAATGGTATTATTACTCAACACAGGAAGAGTGTAGCTTCAGGGCAGTGTGGGTGGATGAAGGTGGTTGTAGTGCAGGGAGTCAGTGATGAACACAGAGTCCGTGTGATGCAGTCTCAAGATCTTTACTCACATTTGTTGCAGTCCAGATTACAGGTACCAGAGCAATCTCACCCGTCGTGCTGTGCGTACTCAGTGAGGGGCTCAGTCCACCCCCAGATAGCTCTGGAGTACTTAGCAGGACCCCTTTCTGTGCGTCCTTTCTCTGGCCTTCTCCCTGCACCTCACACCCAGTGACACTTCTATCCGGTATCCTCGGGCCTTGGCGGGCGACTTGTGTTCGGTCCCCTGGGTCCTATGTGGCTACCTTCTTAGTGAGACTGGTGTGGACTTTTGCCTGCAGTACATGAAATGCTGCAGCCTCCGGTTTCTAGTTGAGCCTTGCTGTTTCTCCTCTAGTTGAGGGACCAGTTCCCCTTATCTGGCCTGACCCCTCTACCTCCTGGTAGCAGCGGGAGTATGGGTGGCCTTCTGCACGGCCCGTAGCCCTAGGGTCCCTTCGGTTCCTGGAGCCTTCCTGCTCCCACTCCTCTCTTCTCTCCTTCAGTCCTGGGCCTCCCAGGCTAGGCCTGCCTCCGGAGCAGAGCTCATGCCGAGCCTCTGCTCGTGTCACTTTTCCTCCTCTGACTGGCTTGCTCTTTCTAAGATGGCTTCCTATTTATACTCTCCCTGTCATGTGCTCCCCTAAGCTACTCCCCTAAGCACCCACTACATAGGACCCTCCCACCAGCTAGGGACCTGGGACTGTGCTCTCCTTTAGGAGCAATCTCGCCCTAGCCTCAGTGCGGGTATGTGTTGGATGCAGGTGTTAGGGTCCCGAGCCATACGCCTTCCTTACCTGAGGGTGAGATACCACACCTCTGGGTGAGATGCAGTAACTCTGTGGCGACTGAACCCTCAGGGGCGCCACACACCCTTCTGCACAGTTTTGAAATGGCGACGAAGATGTTTAGTGCAGACGACGATGTCATTATCAGCATGACTATTCCGGTGATTTACATGCTGGAGCACACATTAAACAGAATTCAGAGTCAGGTGGTGGGACAAGAGGAGGTGGAGGAAGTAGAGGAGGAGTCGTATGCGGAAGGGATAACATCTCCAAGGTCCAGACGGTTGGTAGCACCAAGGCGGCAGGCATGGGAGGGTGGGGGAGAGAGATTAACCAGGGCGCATGGTAGCAGCCAAACTGTTGAGGAAGGTGCAGGAGCCGATGAAGAAGTGGAGGATGAACTTGTGATGGGCATGGAAGACTCATCAGATGAGGGAGACCTTGATCACATTTCTGTTGTGCGAGGTTGGGGGGAGAGGGCAGAGGAAGGAAGCATGATTCTTACCTCACTACCAACACAACAAGGACTTGATCCTCCTGGATGCGCAAGACACATGAGTGCCTTCTTGCTGCACTACCTGCAACATGACCCTCAGATTGCAGAATTCTAAGTAATCCCGACTACTGGGTTGCCACACTCTTAGATCCCCGGTACAAAAGTAAATTTGTCAAAATAATTCCTGCCATAAAAAGGGATTGACGCATGCAGGAGTATCTGCAGACGCTGTTGCAGAATCTTACATGTGCTTTTCCACAAAACACCAGTGGTGCATGAAGTGAATCTCACAGTTATAACTTGCCAACCGTGGGACTGTCGAGTCTTCATCACTCAAACCGTAACAGTAACACAGTATCTGCTGGTAACAGCAATTTTGTAGAATCGTTTCACCACTTTTTTAGACCATCCTTTGCAAGGTCACAGGAGACAAGAAGTCTGACACATAGTCAATGCCTAGAGAGGATGGTGCAGGAGTATCTCCAAGTGACCATCGAAGCCATGACTGTGTCACTGGACCCTTGCTCATTATGGTATTCCAATCTGGAAAAATGGCCGGAGCTCGCCACTCACGCCTTGGAGATCTTGTCATGCCCTGCAGCCAGCGTTCTGTCTGAACGTGTGTTCAGCGCTGCAGATGGTGTGCTGACAGATAAGCGCACGCGGCTGTCCACTGAGAATGTAGACAGACTCACGTTCATAAAGATGAACAAATCATGGATTCGCAAGGACTTTTCTAACCCTGTGTTATCCTTGAGAGACTAAAAGCTTGAGGATTTGGTAATATCACCTCACCAACCGTTTTAAGCAACTGTGGGGCAATTGATGCCACTTAACCCTAGAACGCATGACAATAAAAATCTACACTTTCATATACCTGGGGCCTTTTATGCCCGTGTGCAAATAACTTGGAATAACTCAAACTCAAAAGACAAACAACTATATACATGAAGAATACCTAGAGTTTCAAAATTCTAACTAAAGTAATCTTGCAGAAAATAGAAAACAATTACTGCGAGGCCCCAGGTATGCATTCTAGGGTTAAGTGGTGTCTGTGCCACAATTTTGTGAAAAAATGGAGACTCTTTTTGGAGTCCCCTTGCTGTGTCTTACGTGACGTTGGCATCGTCAATTCCAGGTGGGTTGGGTCGCTCCCCCCCCCCTTTTAACTGTAAGAAACTACATACACTATGGCTTGGGGTAACACAGATGGTTGAGTCTGAAGAGCTGTTTACTCAGAGGTCTGCTCCAAATCTTCAGTGTCTGCTAGTCAGCGTAGAATTTTTAACTGCATCTAGCCTAGGCAATACTTTGGGCGTAGTAGCCCAGCTGCGAAGCAAGCTGCACCGCCTGTGTATCTAATAAGAATTTTTAAATGCATCTAGCCTAGGCAGACTGTGGGGACCCCCAACCAAACCCAGACGCTCAGCCCCCCTACTGCCCCCCTTTCCTTGACAATACAATAATACAATAATGTAACTCTTACAACTGGATGGGTGAGGATCGGTCACAGCTTTATTAACTCTTTATACTCATTCCATTAGAAAGGCATTTAATTTCTAATTAATTCAGCTTGCTGCAGCATGCCCTGGGTCTCCACTCCGGCAACTTGGCCAACAAGTGTAACTCTCCAACATGTCCCTTCTATTTCCAGGCCACGGAGGATCCTGTGTACTCGTATGCAGGACTCTGACCCCCACCCATCACTCTTAACGCTTGTTTCACTCCGTCCTGGAGTCCTGACTCAAATATGTCCAGTCCAATATCCATTAAGTGAACACCGTCGGGACGTATGAGGCCTGCTTTATCTCCTTCCAGTTGTCGGTGTCGTACCACTACACCGCCTCTGTCTCTTCTAAATTTTGCCATCCGAATATTTATTACCCGCCTTGTCCGTTCGATGGCCGTGATGTCTTGCGCACCTTGCCATACCGCTATCGGCACAATCTCTGACCATACTATAGCTAATTTTGTGAAAAATTCTCTGAAGCGCTCAGTGTCTAGTTTCATTATTGCCATTAGTTATGCGCTCTTGTGATGACCTAGGTTGTTTCCCCCGGCCTGTATAACTAAGATGACCGGACATCTTGCCTCTCTCCCTACCTTGACTACGTCCATTAGTACCTGTGGCCATAGCAGGCCTCTAATACCTCTCCAGTTGAAATATGTGTTATGAAACTCTAATTTCCTCCCGCCTGGGGGGACTTGCGCCACTTTTTTCTGCCCAATATATATACGAGTGGCCTATCACCCACACAGTTGGCTTAGCGTCACCTGTAAAAGAAACAAACCTCGTTAGGATAACAAGTCCGGTCTTATGCATCTTGCCAAACACGTGGATCGCCATCTCCCTATCCTCTGAACTTCCATTTCTGACAGTCCTGCTCTTGCTGCTTCCGTGGCCGCGCCTATGCGGAATGAGTGTGTCCCGTAATCTTTGGGGTGGTTCCCTGCCGATGTTATGCATTTATTAAATATAGCTTGGAACTGGTATCTTGATAATGGCATTCCATCAATGTGTGATAGGAAGAAATTACTGTGTGATCTGATGGTTAGATATGTTTTTACTATTGTTACCCGACTCAGTGTACCGTTTGTGGGTTGTAGAAGTACCCAAGTGCCCCTGCCCGCTGGAACCGTTTTCGATTTGTGTATGCGTAGATGTATTGCATTATTGGCTATGACTACGTCCTGGTGTAATAAGCCTCCACTGGTGGTAATTTTGGATTGAGGGACTAATTCGCTTATGCATAGCGCAACGAAGAAGGCGATCACAAATGCAGTAGACAGTAGTGTTGCTTCAAATTGTGAGTGTCATGTTAATGGTGTTAGGGATATGATGTGAGAAATCAGTTTTAGTGACACGGGACGGGATGTCTACACTCCTGACTTGGCTGACCCCTTTTCCACCCTTTTATGGATTGTCTGATGATGAATCTTTGTCACATCTCCCCAATTCAGTAGTTGGAAGTGAAATGCTACTCCGGTCAGACACCGCTGCGCTAACGCCCCTGATATGCCCCTCATCATTAGCTGGTGGAGAAATTCTATGGTGACTTGTGATCTGGCTTGTTCACATTGGTCAACCCGTCTGCCTGCTACTAGTTGTGTCCACTCTTCCCATGCCTTACCGTATGCTTGCCACGTTGACGGAGCAACTGACGCTATGATTAATGGCATCAACTATTCGCCACTAGATCCCATAGGGAAGGTGGGCAACTGTTGCCCGATGGGTGGGCGTTGTGGAAGAGCTCTGTGAAAATCTGCCAATTGAATTGTTATAAAGCGTTAGCAGCAGCTTTAGACCCCTCAGCATCGTGGCTAGCAAGGACCCATACATTGTGTTTTAGGCACAGGAATGCTAGCCTGGGTAGTAGGCCTAGCACTGGGAGAGACGATGATGCCATCTTATTAATGCAGTGCGCTAGGCTGGTGTTTTTTGTTATGAAGCGTATATTTTTGTAAGCCAGGAGCGCGCCCCATATTTTTGTATTGCTACCACTATTGGGAAGAAAAATTATTTTCAGGGCTAGATGCAGCTAAAAATTATTATTAATTTAAAAGCTGGTGGAGCTTGGTATAGATGGCCTAATACAATGAGTCACACACACTGCTAGAAGACCAAATATTTTTTCAGAGGTAGATGCAGAAAAAAATTATATTCAGTTTGCAACCTGATGGAGGTCAGTATAGATGGACTAATAGAACAAGTCCCACACACTGCTAGAAGCCGAAATATTTTTTCAGAGCTAGATGCAGAAAAAAATTATATTGAATTTGCAACCTGATGGAGGTCAGTATAGATGGACTAATAGAACAAGTCCCACACACAGCTAGAAGCCCAAATATTTTTTCAGAGGTAGATGCAGAAAAAAATTATATTCAATTTGCAACCTGATGGAGGTCAGTATAGATGGACTAATAGAACAAGTCCCACACACAGCTAGAAGCCCAAATATTTTTTCAGAGGTAGATGCAGAAAAAAATTATTTTCAGTTTGCAACCTGATGGAGGTCAGTATAGATGGACTAATAGAACAAGTCCCACACACTGCTGCAAGGCCAAATATTTTTTTAGCGCTAGATGCAGAAAAAAATTATATTCAATTTGCAACCTTATTGAGGTCAGTATAGATGGACTAATAGAATGATGCTATGCCCAAAAGGTTTTACTTCACTAGGTGCAGTAAAAAAATTGGTATTCTATACACAGGTGGTGTAGCTTGCAACACAGATAGGCTACTCCACTGACTAACACACTCTGCAATAGGCCAAAAAGGATTAGCTTTGCTAGATTTAGCCAAATGCTGTGAAAAAAACTTGCACAGCACTGGCACAGACCTACCTGGCAAAAACTGATAGGAACTGATGTAACTTAGTCCTGAAAAGGACTGCAATTACAATTAGTCTTTACTCCCACAACTATCTATTTAAGAGCACAGACCTGCCTGATAAAAGTCGTAGGAAATGCTGTAACCTAGTCCTTAAAAGGACTGCAATCACAACTATCCCCTACTCCCAAGCCATCTGTAGATTTGTGCGAAAATTGGCTTGAAATTAACAAGGTATAGCGCACACAGCAACAGCGGTGCCATCTAACACGTAGCTGCAGCAGTTAGAAAATGGTGGCGACGGGGAAAATGGCTGGGTCTTATAGGGCAAGGACATTTGACATACACTGCCAATGACACATGCCCTTGCTTGTGTGAAAAAAATCACTTCGCTCCGTGTGTGCGCTGCTGATAGGCTGACAGATTGCACCTCCCCACTGTAAATGCGGGAAAGAGAAAAAAAAAATGGAGATCTTCATTATTCCTGCAGAGATCCATCCCCTGCCCCTCCTCCCGCCCCGCTGTACACTCAAACTGCGTATTAACATTAATTTTCATCATTTCTGAGAAAAAATCCACTTATGATTTTGGTGCACGAACAGTTATCGAACATAACCTCGAACAGCAGAATTTTTTTCAAATCGTTCGTATTCGCCGAACGGCTCGAACACAGCCCAAAACAGCTCGAATTTGAGATTGGCGAACAGTTTGAGTCGAACAACGCTCATCTCTAGTCTTTTTATTACACTGCGACCTCCACCACTCTTCCAAGGCTCATTGATATTGTCTTTTTAATCCACTGAGACCTCCACCACTCTTCCAAGAGGCATTAAAACCGTCTTGTTAAGCTATTGTGACCTCCACATCTCTTCCATGGGGCATTGATATTGTCTTTTTATTCCACTGTAACCTTCATCACTCTTCCAAGGGGTATTGATATTGTCTTTTTATTTAACTGTAACCTCCACCACTGTTCCAAGGGGCATTGATATTGTCTTTTTATTCCACTGTAACCTCCATCACTCTTCCAAGGGGCATTGATATTGTCTTTTTATTCAACTGTAACCTCCACCACTCTTCCAAGGGGCATTGATATTGTCTTTTTATTCCACTGCGACCTCCACCACTCTTTCAAGGGGCATTAAAAAAGTCTTGCTAAGCTACTGTCACCTCCACGTCCCTTCCAAAGGGCATTAAAACAGTCAATTTAAACCAATGTGAACTCCACAGCTCTTCTTTTTATTCCACTGCAACTTGCACATCTCTTGCAAGGGGCATTAAAACCGTCCTGTTAAGCTACTGTGACCTCCACGTCTCTTTCACGGGGCATTGATATTGTCTTTTTATTCCACTGTAACCTCCACCACTCTTCCAAGGGGCATTGATATTGTCTTTTTATTCAACTGTAACCTCCACCACTCTTCCAAGGGGCATTGATATTGTCTTTTTAATCCACTGCGACCTCCACCACTCTTCCTAGGGGCATTAAAAAAGTCTTGCTAAGCTACTGTCACCTCCACGTCCCTTCCAAAGGGCATTAAAACAGTCAATTTAAACCAATGTGAACTCCACAGCTCTTCTTTTTATTCCACTGCAACTTGCACATCTCTTGCAAGGGGCATTAAAACCGTCGTGTTAAGCTACTGTGACCTCCACGTCTCTTTCACGGGGCATTGATATTGTCTTTTTATTCCACTGTAACCTCCACCACTCTTCCAAGGGGCATTGATATTGTCTTTTTATTCCACTGCGACCTCCACCACTCTTTCAAGGGGCATTAAAACCGTATTGTTAAGCTACTGTGACCTCCACGTCTCTTCCAAGCTGTATTAAAACCGTTAATTGAACTCCACAGCTCTTGCAAGAGGCATTGATAATGACTTTTTACTCCACTGTAACCTACAGCTTTCTTCCAAGTGGCATTGATATTGTTTTTTTAATCCGCTGTGACCTCCACCACTCTTCCAAGAGGCATTAAAACAGTCTTGTTAAGCTACTGTGATGTCCACATCTCTTCCAAGGGGCATTAAAACCGTCTTGTTAAATGACTCTGAACTCCACAGCTCTTCCAATGGGCATTGATATTGCCTTTTTATTCCACTGTAACCTCCACCATTCTTTCAAGGGGCATTGATACTGTCTTTTTATTCCACTGCGACCTCCACCACTCTTCCAAGGGGCATTAAAACTGTCTTGTTAAGCTACTGTGACCTCCTCGTGTCTTCCACGGGGCATTGATATTGTCTTTTTAATCCACTGTGACCCCCACCACATTTTCAAGGGGCATTAAAACCGTCTTGTTAATCTACTGTGACCTCCACGTCTCTTCCAAGGGGCAATAAAACCATCTGGTTAAACCACTCTGAACTCCAGAGCTGTTCCAAGGGGAATTGGTATTGTCTTTTTATTCCACTCTAACCTCCACCACTCTTCCAAGGGGCATTGACATTGTCTCTTTATTCCACTTCGAGCTCCACCATTCTTCCAAGGGGCATTAAAACTGTCTTGCTATGCTACAGTGACCTCTTACACGGGTCATTGATATTATCTTTAAATTCCACTGCGATCTCCACCACTCTTAAAGGGCATTGATATTGTCTTTTTAATCCACTGCGACCTCCACCACTTCTCCAAAGGGCATTAAAACCATCTTCTTAAGCTACTGTGACCTCCACGTCTCTTCCACGGGGCATTGATATTGTCTTTTTATTCCACTGCGACCTCCACCACTCTTCCTCGGGGCATTGATATTGTCTTTTTAATCCACTGCAACCTCCACCACTCCTCCATGTGGCATTAAAACCATCTTGTTAAGCTACTGTGACCTCCACGTCTCTTCCAAGGGGCATTAAAACCATATGGTTAAACCAATCTGAACTCCACAGTTCTTCCAAGGGGCATTGATATTGTCTTTTTATTCCACTGTGTCCTCCACCACTCTTCCAAGGGGCATTGATATTGTCTTTTTATTCCACTGCGACCTCCACCACTCTTCCAAGGGGCATTAAAACCATCTTGTTAAGCTACTGTGACCTCCATGTCTCTTCCACAGGGCATTGATATTGTCTTTTTATTCCACTGGAACCTCCAACACTCTTCCAAGGGGCATTGATATTGTCTTTTTATTCCACTGAGACTTCAGCGACTCCTTCAAGGAGCATTGACATTGTCTTTTTAATCCACTTCGACCTCCAGCACTCTTCCAAGGGGCATTAAAACAGTCTTTTTAAGCTACTGTGACCTCCACGTCTCTTCCAAGGGGCATTAAAACCATCAATTTAAACCACTCTCAACTCCACAGCTCTTGTAAGGGGCTTTGATATTGTTTTTTATTCCACTGTAACCTCCAGCACTTTTCCAAGGGGCATTGATATTGTCTTTTTATTCCACTGCGACTTTCACCTCTCTTCCAAGGGAAATTAAAACCGTCTTGTTAAGCTACTGTGACATCCACGTCTCTTTCACGGGGCATTGATATTGTCTTTTTATTCCACTGTAAACTCCACCACTCTTCCAAGGTGCATTGATATTGTCTTTTTATTCCACTGCCTCCTCCACCACTCTTCCAAGGGGCATTGATATTGTATTTTTAATCCACTGCGACCTCCACCACTTTTCCAAGGGGCATTAAAAACATCTTTTTAAGTTACTGTGACCTCCACGTCACTTCCAATGGGCATTAAAACCGTCTGGTTTAACAACTCTGAACTCCACTGCTCTTCCAAGGGGCATTGATATTGACTTTTTAATCCACTGTTACCTCTACCACTCTTCCAAGGGGCATTGATATTGTTTTTTTATTGCACTGCGACCTCCACTACTCTTCCAAGGGGCATTGATTGTTAGAACTCTCCTGTTAGGTTTTTTTTAGTTTGCTGGTCACATGACCATTTTTGCCTATTTAATCCGGCTCCGTCCTCCTGGTCTTGCTGGACTTCATTGTATTTACTACTCTTGAGCAAGCTTGGTGCTCTGTTGCCGTTCTCTGTTAGTTTTGCTAGATCTTCTGACCTCTATGCTTTTTGTTGTGTGTTTGTCTTTGACTGCTACTATTTCTGCTAGGAGGTGTCCAACTTATCCCAGTCCCTAGTTCTTGTAGGGATCCCTCCCTCACATCTATAGGTCTTCGTACAGACTAGCCGATGACTTTAGCGGGTCTGATCGCAGGATCAGGTTCCCCGTTACATCGTAGGGATCTAGTTTAGTTCTATTGTAGGGACAGTTCTCCTGTCTTTCCTTAGTGCTTGTAGCAGATCATAACAGTAAGTCCAGCCCTAAAAGAAAAAAAAAAAATTTCTCTAAGGAAAGACCTCCAGTTTTCCATCATGGTCTCGGTTCAAGATTTGGCTCAACGCTTGCAGGGACTCTCTCTGGAGGTGGCCGAGCTCCAACAACACGTGAGTAGCTGTTCTGGAGCACATTTTGTGGAACCAAAGGTACGTCTGCCTGATCTATTTTTCGGCGAACAACAAGATTTTTTTCTTTTAAAAATGCTTGTTTATTGTATTTTCGTTTGAGACCCGGATCCTCTGGTGATGAATCACAGCGCATAGGGTTCATAATGTCACTTTTGCGCAAATATCCTCAGGGATGGGCCTTCTCTCTCCAACCTAGTGATCCGTGCTTTAGATCAGTGGATAGTTTTTTTTCTGCTTTGGGTTTGTTGTATGATGATCCTGATCGTGTCTCATCTGCTGAGTCTGAATTGAGACGTTTGAGGCAGGGATCAGGTAATGTGGAAAAATATTGTTCTCACTTCCGTCGGTGGTCTGCCCAGGTGGGGTGGAACGATTCAGCTTTGAAAAGCTTGTTTCTTGCAGGGCTAGGTGAAAGGGTTAAGGATTTACTGATTGCTTATCCCACACCTGGAAACTTGCAGGAGGCAATGCAATTAGCTATACGGGTGGACAGGAGACTGCGTGCAAGGGTTAATGAGAGCAAATCCTCTGCTATGTCAGCTCCGAGTCCTGAGAGGGTCTGTGCTGACAATGGAGAGCCGATGGAGATTGGGGCGATGACACCCCGCTCTCAGGAAAAAGACCGCAGGCTTTCTGAAGGCTTGTGCTTCTATTGCGGAAATTCTGGTCATTTTATTAAGAACTGTGTGCTTCGTATGAAGAAAGAAAAAAAAATGGTCAGTTATGCCCGTATTGCCTGTTTAAATTCTAAGGGAGTATTCCTATCTGCCACTACTGCTGCTCAGGATGAATTAATTGAATTTCGGGTATTTGTGGATTGTGGTTCTACTCTGAATGTGATTGATGGGGGATTCTTGGAAAAACTTAGATTAGAACCTAAAACTTTGTCATCCCCTATTGCTGTGGTTTCTGTTGATGGCTCTCCCTTGAAGAGTGTTACTCATAAGGTCTGTGAATTTCCCCTCACTATTAATGGTATTCACCAAGAAAATTTGGATTTGGTGGTATTGGATAATTTGCCTTCTCCAGTAATATTGGGGTTACCCTGGTTAAAATTGCACAATCCTGCACTGGATTGGTCTACCAATGAAATTAAGTCCTGGAGCCCTAAGTGTTATGACAAGTGTTGTAACGGACGTATTGCTGCTGTGGATAAAGGGGAATTGCCTGTACCTATTCAGGATTTTTGGAGAGTTTTTTCTGAGGAGGAGTCACAAATTTTGCCTCCCCATAGAGACTATGATTGTACCATTGAATTTGTCCCTGGAGCGACTCTTCCTAAAAGTACTTTATTTAATCTTACTATTCCTGAGAGAAAGGCTTTGGAGGAATACATACAGACAAGCTTGGCCGCCGGTCACATTAGGCCTTCCAATTCTCCTGTGGCTGTTGGATTTTTTTTTGTAAAAAAAAAAGATGGCGGTTTACGTCCTTGTCTGGACTTTCGTGAGATTAATAAAATTACTGTACGCAATCCTTACCCACTGCCATTGATTCCTGATTTATTTAACCAGTTAGTGGGGGCCAAGTGGTTCTCTAAAATTGATCTCCGGGGGGCATACAATTTGTTGCGCATGAAGGAGGGTGATGAATGGAAGACTGCTTTTAACACTCCTGTGGGTCATTTTGAGAATCTGGTTATGCCTTTTGGTCTTACCAATGCTCCAGCATTTTTTCAGAATCTTATTAATGACATCCTTAGACCTTTAATCGGCAAAAATGTGGTTGTGTATTTGGATGACATTCTGATTTATTCGCCTGATCTGGAGTCTCATTGGCGGAGCGTACGTGAGGTATTACAGTTATTAATGGACAATTCGCTTTTTGCTTAGCTGGAGAAATGTGAGTTCGCTGTACAGAGAATTAGTTTTTTGGGCTACATTATCTCCAGTGAAGGTTTTGAGATGGACTCGGTTAAAGTTCAAGCTGTGCAGGAATGGCCTAGGCCTATTGGTTTGAAATCGATACAGAGGTTTTTGGGTTTCGCCAATTATTACAGAAAATTCATAAAAAATGTTTCTATTATTGATAAACCACTGACCGATCTCACCAGGAAAGGTGCTAATGCGGTTCAGTGGACTTCTGAGGCCATTGAAGCTTTTGTGTCTCTAAAGGAGAGGTTCACCTCTGCTCCCATCCTTATGCAGCCTGATGTGGCTAAGCCGTTTTTGGTTGAGGTTGATGTTTCTTCGGTGGGGGTCGGTGCGGTGTTGTCTCAGGAAAAAAAGGATGGAGTACATCCCTGTGCCTTTTTTTCAAAAAAATTTTCTGAGACTGAACTTAATTACGATATTGGTAATCGGGAATTGCTGGCGATTAAACTCGCATTTGAACACTGGCGTCACCTCTTGGAAGGTGCTGAATTTCCCATTCAGGTTTTCACTGATCATAAAAATCTGATCTATCTTGATGCTGCCAAGCGCTTGAATGCCCATCAGGCTAGGTGGGCACTTTTTTTCTCGCGGTTTAATTTTTCCGTTACTTACATCCCGGGTACCAAGAATGTTAAAGCGGATGCTTTGTCTCGCAGCTTTTCTCCCATGGTCGGTGTTGAGGAGGAAGAGGAGAGCATTTTACAAGAAGGTGTTGTGATTAGTGTTGAGCCACCCCCGTAGTGTTCGAGTTCGGTTCGGTTCGTCGAACACCCGAACACCATTAAAACCAATGGCAGGCAAACAAAAACACATAGAAACACATAGAAAACACCTTCAAAGGTGTCCAAAAGCTGACAAACTGCTCAGAAGACACAACTAACACATGGAAAAGTGACAAGTACATATAGTCATGCGAAAAGAAAAGAGGTGGAGGAGTAAAAGGAGGGGGAGACACAGATATAGGCATGTCATGCCCTTCTAAAATCCAAAAAGTGAGAAGCCGACACGTTCAGTCCGCTCCTGCCCGTGCCACCTCCGCGTCGCCGGGTTTGTGCCAGAGCCGCGGTGAACCCTGACGGCCAGCCCCCCTCTCCCAATACTGGTGCCTGTCCGCTGGTGGGTAGAGCGAGCCCCCCTGTGGTGGAGGCAGCTCTAAGCTTTTTAATTTAAATTGTCTCTCTAATTTGAATGAATACACTTTAAATCCATTTACAAGGATCTATTGGAGGGCAAGTCTCATGCCAGCAGCCGCGTAATTCCAGCTCCAGCAGCGTCCACTAAAGCTGCTGCAGTTAAAAAGCTTTTATAAGGATCGAGCTCGGCTGTCCACCGCAAGGCATCCTACTGCAAGTCCCAGCCCCTATGCCTTGGGGTGCCTCCTGATGCTCTTCACTGAGTATCCCGTGGTCCCGAAGCATTTCCTTTGAAAAAATTAAGTGTCCAAACTACAGGTGGTGTAGCTTGCTTAACAGCCGGGATAATCTGCTGACTAGCAGACACTGCTACTAGGCACAAAGTATTTCCTGGGCTAGATGCAGTTAAAAATTTGTAATTAGATACTCTCGTTGGATGCTGAGAAAGCATTCCATAGAGTCTCCTGGCACGCCATATATGATTCTCTTAAAAAGCTTGGGGTAGGGGTCTAGGGGACCCTTTTATAGCCAAAATCACGGCCCTGTATCGCAATACGTCACCTAGGCTGAAGATAAATGGAACTGTAGCACCCTGAGGGCTCGGTTGCTACAGAGGTATTGCACCTCACCCAGAGGTGTGATATCTCACTCTCAGGTAAGGATGTAGTGTGGATCAGGACCCGACACCTGCATGCATTACACCACATTGCCGTGGGGCAGGGCGACCAATATGCCCCTGAGATGGGCACGACAGTCCCTGTCCCTGGCTGGAGTGGGGGGAGGGAACACTGAGGAAGGGGAACCCTGTAGTGCAGGAGCAGGGAGGAAGCAGTTCCTGGGTGCATTGAGAAGGGAGTATAAAAGGTGGGCACCATCTTAGTTCAGTGCAGAGAAGTCTGAGCAGAAGTGGCAGGGAGCAGGGGCTCTGCATGAGCTCTGCTCCGGAGGCGGGCTTAGTAACAGAGGCCCAGGCCTGGAAGAGGGAGAAGGAAGGAAGAGGAGCGGAGAAGGCTCCAGGAACGAGGAACGAAGGGATCCCAGGGGTGCGGACGGGCGAGTCGCCACCGCACGCCCGAATCCACCTGCATGGAGGGGTCAGGCCAAAGGGGGAGACCGGTCCCCGAAACTAGTGGAGGCAGGAAACGACCCTCAGCTAGAAACAGGAGGCTGTGACATTTTATGTGGCGCAGCCCCTCGCTACACCCGCTAGGAAGGCACCACATAGGGTCAGGGAAACTAGCGCCAAGTTTACCAAGAGGAGGCCCGAGGCAGCCGGACAGAAGGGTTGGTAAGAAAGGCCAGACAAAGGATACACAAAGGGGGTCCTGTGAAGCGCTCCAAAGTTATCTGGGAGTTGTCTGAGCCCCTCACCTGGTGAGCACAGTACGACGTGGGCAGCCGTTACCTGCAGACGTGGTCTGGATAATAAGAACTGTGAATAAAGGCCCTGGACTGCATCACTGACTCCGTGTCGTTACTGCTGCTGCCCTGCACCATCACCCCCATCCTCCGCATACACTGCCCTGAGGCTATACTCCTCCCGTGGGGAGTTATGCTACGCTCTGCTGCACCCACAACACCAGCCTCAGCGGTCTGCCCTGCAGCGGCGGTTCACTCTGACCGCAATCCACGGGTGGCGTAGTCGGACATTTAAGCATCAAAACCACATAAATAGTTCCGCCACTGGTTTGACCGCCCTGAGCCACGGAACCAGGTCGCCGCCACGGAGACTACAACCACCAGCATCCACCAAAAAGGGTCCGGCTCCGGTTGTCCCAAGGCCCAGGGGGCGCGTCAGAACATTTTCATCACCTTTCACAATCACCAATGGGACAAGGCAGGGATGTTCTCTGTCCCCTCTCTTATACATCCTAGTGACGGAGCACCTGCTCTCATCAATTCGCCATAACCCCAATATTAGGTGGATTGAGGTGGGAGGCACCAAGTACAAGTGCTCTCTATTTGCTGATGATGTCCTAGTATATATCACTCAATCACATATATCCATCCATGCTGTTATGGCTGAAATAGATCACTTTGTTACATGGTCAAATTTTAAAATCAATGCAGCGAAGTCTGAGGCCCTCGATGTCTCCCTCCCCAAATCCATATAGTATTCCATCCAGTCCAACTTTCCCTTTGCCTGGCCCTCACAGGGTATCAAATACTTAGGAATTCCTATTCATAGAGACCTCTCCCATCTATGTTATCTTAATTTTGGGCCCTTTATTGAACAACTCCATACAGACCACAGTTGGCAAGTTAGAACTGTAAGATTCACTACGTGAACCACTGGTGTTTTGTGGAAAAGCACATGTACACTGTGTTCCAAATTATTATGCAAAAAGTGTTTAGGAGTGATAAGGGAAGAATTTGTTTGTTTGTCAGTTAAACTCATTGATGGTGATGTGTGTCAGGGCTCTTTATATCACTGTAAGCAATTGCAGACACCTGTGCTAATTAGTTTGGTAGGTGTGTCCAATGAAAGGCAAGACTACTTAAGAAGGCTGTCTCACATTATTAAGCAGCCTACATTTTCTGCCAAAATGGGAAAGAAAAAGGATGTGTCGGCTGCTGAGAAGCAACAAATTGTGGAGTGTTTAGGTCAAGGCATGACTACAATCAACATTGTGTGATGATCAGGATGAAGTGTCTTGGCAATCAAGAAGTATGTAGCTGATTCACAGTACACACGTGTGCGTGCTGATAAGGGCAAATTGAGGACTCTTTCCTACAGGCAATTACGTCAGGTTGAAAGAGCAGCGGCAAAAAATCCTTGTCATAGCAGCAGCCAAGTTTTTGAAGCTGCTGGTGCCTCCAACGTCCCCCGAACAACAAGATGCAGGGTCCTTCAGAGGTTTGCAGCTGTGCATACGCCATCCTGTCGACCTCCTCTATCCACTTCACACAAGCAGAAACGGCTCCAGTGGGCCAAACATTACATGAAGACTGATTTCAAAACAGTTTTGTTCACGGATGAGTGCCGTGCAGCGCTCGATGGTCCAGATGGATGGAGTGGAGGATGGCTGGTTGATGGACACCCCACGCAAACACGGCTACAGCGCCAACAAGGAGGAGGTGGAGTAATGTTTTGGGCTGGAATCATGGGGAGAGAGATTGTCGGCCCCTTTAGGATCCCTGAAGGCGCTAAAGATGAACTCCATAATGTATGTGGATTTTCTCAAACAGCACTTCCTGCCATGGTTCAAGAAGAAGAACCGTGTATTTCACAGCAAGATCATTTTTTTGCATGATAATGCACTATCTCATGCTGCACATAAAACATCTGCATCTCTGGCTGATATGGGCATAAAAGGGGACAAACTTATGGTGTGACCCCCATGCTCCCCTGACCTCTACCCCATTCAGAACCTTTGGAGCATCATTAAAAGGAGTGTCTATGATGGCGGGAGGCAGTTCACATCTAAACAACATCTCTGGGAGGGTATTCTGTCCTCATGCAAAACAATTGAAGCAGAAACCATCCAGAACCTGACAAATTCAATGGACGAGAGAGTTCAGAAGCTCCTTTCGAACAAGGGGTCCTATGTGAAAATGTAACATCACCTAGAATAAAGTTTTGAGTTGAAAACTGTTTGATTTCAGTTTCTAACAACCTGCTAATGCTTATAATTTCAAAAATGACCATTTTTTTGGTCTTTATTAAAATGAAAAGGTTGATCGAAAAGTTTGGGGGATCTAAGAGTGTGGCAACCCAGTAGTCATGATTACTTCGAATTCTGACAATATGAGGGTCATGCTGCAGGTAGTGCAGCAAGAAGGCACTTATGTGTCTTGCGCATCTCGGAGCCCCAAAATTATTTTCCGGGTTAGATGCAGCTAAAAATTATTATTAATTTTAAATCTGGTGAAGCTTTAGTATAGATGGCCTAATAGGATCAGTGCTGCACACTGCTACAAAGCCCAAAATATTTTCCAGTCAAGATACAGATAAACATGATTAGTAATTTTAAATCTGGTGGAGCTTATTATAGATGGCCTAATAGAATCAGTGCTGCACACTGCTACAAAGCCCAAATTATTTTCCAGCCAAGATACAGATAAACATGATTAGTAATTTGAAAGCTTAAAACGGTTGGTAGGGTGATTTTAACCAATCATCAAGCTTTTACTCTCCCCAGGATGACACAGGGGTAGAAAAGTCGTTTCGGATCCATGATTTGTTCATCTTTATGAACGTGAGTCTGTCTACATTATCAGTGGAGAGCCGCGTGCGCTTATCTGTCAGCACACCACCAGCAGCGCTGAACACACGTTCAGACAGAACGCTGGCTGCGGGGCATGACAAGATCTCCAAGGCGTAAGTGGCTAGCTCCGGCCATTTATCCTGATTGGAAGCCCAAAAAGAGCAAGGGTCCAGTGACACAGTCGTGGCTTCAATGTTTACTTGGAGATACTCCTGTACCATCGTCTCTAGGCGTTGACTATGTGTCAGACTTCTTGTCTCCTGTGGCCTTGCAAAGGATGGGCTAAAAAAGTGGTGAAATGATTCCGCAAAATTGATGTTACCAGCAGATACTGTGGTTCTGTTACGGTTTGAGTGCTGAACACTTGACGGTCCCACGGTTGGCAAGTTGGAACTGTGAGATTCACTACGTGCACCACTGCTATTTTGTGGAAAAGCACATGTAAGATTCTGCAACAGTCTCTGCTGATACTCCTGCATGCGTGCATCCCTTTCTATGGCAGGAATAATTTCTGCAAATTTACTTTTGTACCGGGGATCTAACAGTGTGGCAACCCAGTAGTCAGGATTATTTCTAATTCTCACAATTCGAGGGTCATGTTGCAGATAGTGCAGCAAGAAGGCACTCATGTGTGTTGCGCATCCAGGAACACCAAGTCCCTGTTGTGTTGGTGGCGAGGTAACAATCATGCTTCCTTCCTCTGTCCTCTCCCCCCAACCTCGCACAACAGAAATGTGATCAAGGTCTCCCTCATCTGATGAGTCTTCCATCAGTTCGTCCTCCACTTCTTCCTGGGCTCCTGCACCTTCCTCACTAGTTTGGCTGCTACCATGCGCCCTGGTAAAACCATCTCCCCCACCCTCACATGCCTGCCGCCTTGGTGCTGCCGACCGTCTGGACCTTGCAGATGTTAGCCCTTCCGCATACAACTCCTCCTCCTCTACTTCCTCCACCTCCTCTTGTGCCACCACCTGACTCCGAATTCTGTTTAACATGTGCTGCAGCATGTAAATCACCGGAATAGTCATGCTGATAATGGCATCGTCAGCACTAAACATCTTCGTCGCCATTTCAAAACTGTGCAGAAGGGTGCATAGGTCCCTGATCTGAGACCACTCCTCCAGCGTGATTTGCCCCACCTCTGGATCTCGTTGGCCCAGGCTATACGTCAGAACGTATTGCACCAGGGCTTGTCGGTGCTGCCACAGTCGCTGCAACATGTGCAGAGTTGAATTCCACCGGGTAGGCACATCGCATTTTAGCCGGTGAAGTGGCAGGCCCAACGACTTCTGTAGAGATGTAAGTCGCTGTGCTGCGGGATGCGAACGGCGGAAGTGAGCACACAGCGACCGTGCCCTCTGCAGAAGGCCATCTAGTCTGGGATAGTGGGCTAAAAATTGCTGGACAACCAGGTTCAACACGTGAGCCATACAAGGCACGTGTGTGACATTGCCCCGGCGAAGGGCCGCACCCAGGTTTGCAGCATTGTCGCACACGGCCTTCCCTGGTTTCAGGTCCAGTGGAGACAACCATTCATGAAATTGGTTCTCCAGAGCTGACCACAACTCCTCAGCTGTGTGACTCACATTTCCCAGACATTTCAATGTAAAAACCGCCTGATGACGTTGAGCCCTACTGCCAGCATAGTAAGGAGGTGTGCAGGATCCCTTCTGCGCAGTTAGAAAGCTTGTGGCATGACCAGACAGGCTTTGGGTGCAGGTGGAAGACCGAGAGGAGGTTGAGGAGGCAGAAGCAGTGGAGGAACTTTGACATAAAGAGGATTGACGCACAACTCGTGGGGACGGCAAGACTTGGACAGCAGCCCCTTGTCCTGCTGTCACCATAGTTACCCAGTGCCCAGTCAGCGACATGTAACGCCCCTGTCCATGCCTACTCGTCCAAGTGTCTGTGGTGAAATGCACCCTGTCACACACAGAGTTTCTCAAAGAAGCGGTGATGTTGTGCGCGACATGCTGGTGGAGCGCAGGCACACCTTTCTTTGAGAAGTAGTGCCGACTGGGCATCTGGTACTGGGGCACTGCGATGGACATAAGGTCTCGAAAATCCTCTGTGTCCACCAGGCGGAAAGGCATCATTTCTGTAGCCAAGAGCTTGCAGATGGAGAAATTCAACCTCTTAGCTTTCTCATGGCTAGGAGGAAATGGTCTTTTACTTGTCCACATCTGAGGGACCGAGGGCTGGCTATTGTGCTTAGACGGGGTTGATAAGGGTGTCACCGGCAAACTGCCGGTCTGTGAGGAAGATGCAGGCGGACATGTTAGGTTGCCTTGATCCAAAGGTGGTGCTATCGATGTCGGACAGCGCTCAACACCAGCTGGTGTTACCACCTCCAAAGAAAATAATGACCTGCCAATCACGCTGGCTGTTGCGGGTAAAGAGGTGGCAGGTCTGCGCCCCAAAACAGGTGTGACTGCTGTCCCCCCAGTTACAGAGGATGAAGAGGCCGCGGATGCACAAGATATGGCAGACAGTGGTTGGCCCGGCCGGCTAGGCCGCATTGTAGCACACTGAGCTTCCCACTGCAACTTATGCTTCATGTCCATGTGCCGGTTCATGCATGAAGTACTCAAACTATGTATTTTTTAGCCTCTACTTAGCTTTTGCTGACAAATGTTACAGATAACACGAGTTGGGTCATCTTTATCGATCTGAAAAAATGCCCAGGCTATGCAAGGCTTAGCACCCATGCGACCTGAAGAGCCCCCACGACTTGTGGTGAGAGGCAGAGTTGTGTTTGAGGATGCAGTTGTTGACGTGCTTCCAGTACTACGTCTCTGTCCAGGAAGGCGCAACCTGACCTCGTCGTCACTAGCATCTTCCTCCACCTCCTCTGCTGACCTCATCTCTTGGCTGACTGTGGGTTGACAGTAAGTGGGATCTCCAACCTCATCATCATCACCCTGTGCGTTATCACACCCGTCGTCCTCAGAGCCAACCTGTTCCTGCCCTGACAAAAAACTAAAGTTGTCGCTCCAATCAGGTATTTGAGTCTTATCATCGTCTTCCTCATTGTCTCCACCAACAGGAGTTACAGTTTGGGAATGAGGGTCTACATTATGGTCAGAACCTTCTGCGTCTGGTCCTGGATCCGACTCATAAAGATTCTGGGCATCAGTGCAGATCATTTCCTCGTCTGGATTCACATAAGCGCTGGAGTCGACCTCTGATTCCCAGGCTATAGTATGAGTAAACAGCTCTGCAGACTCAACCATCTGTTCTACCTCATACTCAGACAGGCAGCTGGAGATTTTGGAGCTGTGAGGAAGCAAGTGCGATTGGGGTGACACCTTTGAGGACTGGAGTATTTGTGATGTTGAAGTTGATGTGGAGGAGAGCCCACTTAAAGGAGCACTTGATATCCGTTGAAGCACCTGCTGTTTTTGTGCCTCATCTGGAATTTGTAGCGATTGGCGTGGCCGTAAGAAAGGGATCTTATCACATTGTCCGCTAAAAGAAGTAGACATTTTAGTTTGGCTGGAAGATGGTCTTTCTTCTGCAGATGTTACTGTTGCTTTAACACCTACCCCACGGACACAACCTTTTTTCCCCTTCCCAACACGCCTATTCCCCTTTCCACCAGCATCAGACCTTTTTCCACTCATTTTGGTGGTTAACTAATTCACAACTCTGGAGTTGTTTGCACAAAAAAACAATGGATGGGAACCGAGCAGAGCTGAGTGGCCAAACTGTGGTATTAGACCAAAACTATTGGCTGGGTTAGATGCAGAAAAAAATTATATTCAGTTTGCAACCTGATGGAGGTCAGTATAGATGGACTAATAGAACAAGTCCCACACACAGCTAGAAGCCCAAATATTTTTTCAGAGGTACATGCAGAAAATTTTTTTATTCAGTTTGCAACCTGATGGAGGTCTGTATAGATGGATTAATAGAACAAGTCCCACACACAGCTACAAGCACAATATTTTTTCAGAGGTAGATGCAGAAAAAAAATATATTCAGTTTGCAACCTGATGGAGGTCAGTATAGATGGACTAATAGAGAAAGTCCCACACACTGCTAGAAGGCCAAATATTTTTTCAGAGCTAGATGCAGACAAAAAATTATTTTGAATTTGCAACCTGATGGAGGTCAGTATAGGTGGACTAATAGAACAAGTCCCACACACTGCTAGAAGGCCAAATATTTTTTCAGAGGTAGATGCAGAAAAAAATTATATTCAATTTGCAACCTGATGGAGGTCAGTATAGATGGACTAATAGAGAAAGTCCCACACACTGCTAGAAGGCCAAATATTTTTTCAGAGCTAGATGCAGATAAAAATTATTTTTAATTTGCAACCTGATGGAGGTCAGTATAGATGGACTAATAGAGAAAGTCCCACACACTGCTAGAAGGCCAAATATTTTTTCAGAGCTAGATGCAGATAAAAATTATATTCAATTTGCAACCTGATGGAGGTCAGTATAGATGGACTAATAGAACAAGTCCCACACACAGCTAGAAGCCCAAATATTTTTTCAGAGGTACTGTAGATGCAGATAAAAATTATTTTTAATTTGCAACCTGATGGAGGTCAGTATAGATGGACTAATAGAGAAAGTCCAACACACTGCTAGAAGCCCAATATTTTTTCAGAGGTAGATGCAGAAAAAAATATATTCAGTTTGCAACCTGATGGAGGTCAGTATAGATGGAGTAATAGAACAAGTCCCACACACAGCTAGAAGCCCAAATATTTTTTCAGAGGTAGATGCAGAAAAAAATATATTCAGTTTGCAACCTGATGGAGGTCTGTATAGATGGATTAATAGAACAAGTCCCACACACAGCTAGAAGCCCAATATTTTTTCAGAGGTAGATGCAGAAAAAAATATATTCAGTTTGCAACCTGATGGAGGTCAGTATAGATGGACTAATACAAAAAGTCCCACACACAGCTAGAAGCCCAATATTTTTTCAGAGGTAGATGCAGAAAAAAATATATTCAGTTTGCAACCTGATGGAGGTCAGTATAGATGGACTAATAGAGAAAGTCCCACACACTGCTAGAAGGCCAAATATTTTTTCAGAGCTAGATGCAGACAAAAAATTATTTTTAATTTGCAACCTGATGGAGGTCAGTATAGATGGACTAATAGAGAAAGTCCCACACACTGCTAGAAGGCCAAATATTTTTTCAGAGCTAGATGCAGATATAAATTATTTTTAATTTGCAACCTGATGGAGGTCAGTATAGATGGACTAATAGAGAAAGTCCCACACACTGCTAGAAGGCCAAATATTTTTTCAGAGCTAGATGCAGATAAAAATTATTTTTAATTTGCAACCTGATGGAGGTCAGTATAGATGGACTAATAGAGAAAGTCCCACACACTGCTAGAAGCCCAAATATTTTTTCAGAGCTAGATGCAGAAAAAAATTATATTCAGTTTGCAACCTGATGGAGGTCAGTATAGATGGACTAATAGAACAAGTCCCACACACAGCTAGAAGCCCAAATATTTTTTCAGAGGTAGATGCAGATAAAAATTATTTTTAATTTGCAACCTGATGGAGGTCAGTATAGATGGACTAATAGAATAAGTCCCACACACTGCTAGAAGCCCAAATATTTTTTCAGAGCTAGATGCAGAAAAAAATTATATTCAATTTGCAACCTGATGGAGGTCAGTATAGATGGACTAATAGAATGATGCTATGCCCAAAATATTTTACTTCACTAGGTGCAGTAAAAAAATTGGTATTCTATACACAGGTGGTATAACTTGCAACACAGATCGGCTACTCCACTGACTAACACACTCTGCAATAGGCCAAAAAGGATTAGCTTTGCTAGATTCAGCCAAATGCTGCGAAAAAAACTTGCACAGTACTGGCACAGACCTGCCTGGCAAAAACTGATAGGAACTGATGTAACATAGTCCTGAAAAGGACTGCAATTACAATTAGTCTTTACTCCCACAATCTATCTATTTAAGAGCACAGACTTGCCTGATAAAAGTCGTAGGAAATGCTGTAACCTAGTCCTTAAAAGGACTGCAATCACAACTATTCCCTACTCCCAAGCTATCTGTAGATTTGTGCGAAAATTGGCTTGAAATTAACAAGGTATAGCGCACACAGCAACAGCGGTGCCGTCTAACACGCAGCTGCAGCAGTGAGAAAATGGTGGCGACGGGGAAAATGGCTGGGTCTTATAGGGCAAGGACATGTGACATACACTGCCAATGACACATGCCCTTGCTTGTGTGAAAAAAAGCACTTCGCTCCGTGTGTGCGCTGCTGATAGGCTGACAGATTGCACCTCCCCACTGTAAATGCGGAAAGAGAAAAAAAAAATGGAGATCTTCATTACTCCTGCAGAGATCCATCCCCTGCCCCTCCCCCCACCCCGCTGTACACTCAAACTGCGTATTAACATTAATTTTCATCATTACTGAGAAAAAATCCAGTTATGATTTTGGTGCATGAACAGTTATCGAACATAACCTCGAACAGCCGAATTTTTCTCAAATCGTTCATGTTCGCCGAACGGCTCGAACACCGCCCAAAACAGCTCGAATTTGAGATTGGCGAACAGTTCGAGTCGAACAACACTCATCTCTAATGGTGACGCCTCTGCCACTGTTCCTCCGGTGGTGGAGGACGGGGAATATGAAATTTCCCTCATCCTAAATTCTAGACGGTATAGAGGGAGTTTGCAGTATCTCGTCGCTTGGAAGGGTTTCGGACCTGAGGATAACTCATGGGTGAGGACGGATGATGTTTCTGCTTCCAGACTTGTCAGAGCGTTTCACAGGAGGTTTCCTGGTAAGCCTGGGCCTAGGGGATCCGGAGGATCCTCTTAGAAGAGGGGGTACTGTTAGAACTCTCCTGTTAGTTTTTTTTTAGTTTGCTGGTCACATGACCATTTTTGCCTATTTAATCCGGCTCCGTCCTCCTGGCCTTGCTGGACTTCATTGTATTTACTACTCTTGAGCTAGCTTGGTGCTCTGTTGCCATTCTCTGTTAGTTTTGCTAGGTCTTCTGACCTCTATGCTTTTTGTTGTGTGTTTGTCTTTGACTGCTACTATTTCTGCTAGGAGGTGTCCAACGTATTCCAGTCCCTAGTTCTTGTAGGGATCCCTCCCTCACATCTATAGGTCTTCGTACAGACTAGCCGAGGACTTTAGCGGGTCTGATCGCAGGATCAGTTTCCCCGTTACATCGTAGGGATCTAGTTTAGTTCTATTGTGGGGACAGTTCTCCTGTCTTTCCTTAGTGCTTGTAGCAGATCATAACATTGATATTGTCTTTTTATTCCACTGCGACCTCCACCACTCTTCTAAGGGGCATTTATATTGTCTTTTTAATCAACTGCGACCTCCACCACTCTTCCAAGGGCCATTAAAACCGAGTTGTTAAGCTACTTTGACCTCCACGTCAATTCCACGGGGCATTGATATTGCCTTTTTATTCCAATATAACCTCCACCACTCTTCTAAGGGGCAGTGATATTGTCTTTTTAAACCTACTGTGACCTCCACCACTCTTCCAAGAGGCAATAAAAACATCTTATTAAGCTACTATGACCTCCACGTCTCTTCCAAGGCTCATTAAAAACGTCTTGTTAAGCTACTGTGACCTCCATGTCTCTTCCAAGGGGCATTAAAACCGTCAATTTAAACCACTCTGAACTCCACAGCTCTTGCAAGAGGCATTGATATTAACTTTTTATTCCACTGTAACCTCCACCTCTCTTCCAAGGGGCATTGATTTTGTCTTTTTAATCCACTGCGACCTCCATCACTCTTCCAGGAAGCATTAAAACTGTTTTGTTTAGCTACTGTGACCTCCACGTCTATTCCACGGTGCCTTAAAACCTTCTGGTTAAACCACTGTGAACTCCACAGCTCTTCCAAGGGGCACTGATATTGTCTTTTTTTTCCTCTGTAAACTCCACCACTCTTCCAAGGGGCATTAATATTGTCTTTTTATTCCACTGCGACCTCCATCACTCTTCCAAGGATCATTGATATTGTCTTTTTATTCCACTGTAACCTCCACCACTCTTCCAAGGGGCATTGATATTGTCTTTTTATTCCAATGCGACATCCACATCTCTTCCAAGGGGAATTGATATTGTCTTTTTATTCCACTGCGACCTCCACCACTCTTCTAAGGGGCATTGATATTGTCTTTTTAATCTACTGCGACCTCCACCACTCTTCCAAGGGGCAATAAAACAGTCTTGATAAGTTACTGAGACCTCCACGTCTCTTCCAAGGGGCATTAAACCGTCTGGTTAAACCACTCTGTACTCCACAGCTCTTCCAAGAGGCATTGATATTGTCTTTTTATTCGACTGTAACCTCCACCACTCTTCCAAGGGGCATTAATATTGTCTCTGTTTTCCACTGCGACCTCCACCACTCTTCCAAGGGGCATTGATATTGTCTTTTTATTCCACTGCGACCTCCACGTCTCTTCCACAGGGCATTGTTATTGTCTTTTTATTCCACTGCGACCTCCACCACTCTGCCAAGGGGCATTAAAACCGTCTTGTTTAGCTACTGTGACCTCCACGTCTTTTCCACAGGGCATTGTTATTGTCTTTTTATACCACTGCGACCTCCACCACTCTGTCAAGGGGCATTAAAACAGTCTTGTTAACCTAATGTGACCTCCACGTCTCTTTCACAGGGCATTGTTATTGTCTTTTTATTCCACTGCGACCACCACCACTCTTCCAAGGGGCATTGATATTGTCTTTTTATTCCACTGCGACCTCCACCACCCTTCCAAGGTTCATTGATATTGTCTTTTTAATCCACTGCGACCTCCACCACTCTTCCAAGGTGCATTAAAACCGTCTTGTTAAGCTACTGTGACCTCCACGTCTCTTCCAAGGGGCACTAAAACCATTTGGTTAAACCACTCTGTACTCTACAGCTCTTCCAAGTGGCATTAAAACCGTCTAGTTAAACCACTCTGAGCTCCACAGCTCTTCCAAGGGGCATTGACAATGTCTTTTTATTCCATTGTAACTAGTGTTGAGCGATACCTTCCGATATCAGGAAATATCGTATCGGATTGGATCGGGCCGATACCCAAAAAGTATCGGATATCGCCGATTCCGATACCGGAAACCAATGCAAGTCAATGGGACACAAATATCGGAATGAAAATAAACCCTTTCTTTCCTTGTAGGTTAATTCTACATGAAGTAAAACAACTAAGAATAATGTAGAATGACATGAAAAGCCGGCAATTCATCAGCGGCATTCACCGGTACCCGACAATTTACAACAGAAAGAATAGAGCATCACACATAGATTAGATAGATAGAAACATGTCAGTCACATATATATGAAGTACAGTGACAGTGTTGCTTACTGTACTTGTCATTTAGTGTAAAGGATTTATTAAAAAAAATATTAGTGTTTTCATGCACCGTCTCTTTAAAAAAGCCGGCCGGCAATTCAGCATCTGTACCCGACAATTTATAACAGACAGAATAGAGCTTCACACATAGATTAGATAGATAGAAACATGTCAGTCACATATATATGAAGTACAGTGACAGTGTTGCTTACTGTACTTGTCATTTAGTGTAAAGGATTTATTAAAAAAAATAATAGTGTTTTCATGCACCGTCTCTTTAAAAAAGCCGGCCGGCAATTCAGCATCTGTACCCGACAATTTATAACAGACAGAATAGAGCTTCACACATAGATTAGATAGATAGAAACATGTCAGTCACATATATAAGAAGTACAGTGACAGTGTTGCTTACAGAACTTGTCATTTAGTGTAAAGGATTTATTTAAAAAAATAATAGTGTTTTCATGCACCGTCTCTTTAAGAAAGCCGGCTGGCAATTCAGCATCTGTACCCGACAATTTAGAATAGAAGGAATAGAGAATCACACATAGATTAGATAGATAGAAACATGTCAGTCACATATATATGAAGTACAGTGACAGTGTTGCTTACTGTACTTGTCATTTAGTGTAAAGGATTTATTAAAAAAAATATTAGTGTTTTCGTGCACCGTCTCTTTAAAAAAGCCGGCCGGCAATTCAGCATCTGTACCCGACAATTTATAACAGACAGAATAGAGCTTCACACATAGATTAGATAGATAGAAACATGTCAGTCACATATATAAGAAGTACAGTGACAGTGTTGCTTACAGAACTTGTCATTTAGTGTAAAGGATTTATTTAAAAAAATAATAGTGTTTTCATGCACCGTCTCTTTAAGAAAGCCGGCCGGCAATTCAGCATCTGTACCCGACAATTTAGAATAGAAGGAATAGAGAATCACACATAGATTAGATAGATAGAAACATGTCAGTCACATATATATGAAGTACAGTGACAGTGTTGATTACTGTACTTGTCATTTAGTGTTAAAATAAAGGATTTATTTAAAAAAAAATTGGCGTGGGGTTCCCCTTAATTTTAGGCTCTAGCGGAGGTTAAGCAGACGGCTGGGGCAGATGTTTGAAGCCTGGGAAGGGGGTAATACCCACGGAGCTTCCCAGGCTACTAATATCAGCCCCCAGCTGAATACCTAGCCTTTACTAGCTATTAAAATGGGGGACCCCCCCAAAAAAATGACGTGGGGTCCCCCCTAATTTAATAGCTAGCACAGGCTAGGCAGACAGCTGGGGGCTGATATTAATAGCCCAGGAAGGGTGCCATGAATATTGGCCCCCTCCCAGGCTAGAAACACCAGCCGTCAGCCGCCCCAGAAATGGCGCATCCATAGGATGCGCCAATTCTGGCATTTAGCCTCGCTCTTCCACGCTGCCCTGGTGCGGTGGCAGGGGGTAATAGGGTTGGGGTTGATGTCAGCTTATAATGCCAGCTGACATCAAGCCCAGGTTAGTAATGGAGAGGCGTCTATAAGACACCCCCATTACTAACCCCATAGTCAAAGTTAAAAGAAAACACAAACACCCAGAGTAAAGTCCTTTAATTGAAATAAAGACACAATCCTTTATTGTTCTAAATTAAACCATACTTACCATCACACCCATTCCAGCTGAAGCCAACGATCTCCTGCAATAAAAGAAAAATAATAAACCAACCTCATCCTTACCTTTCCATGGTTCCCACGACGGCTCCAGCTCTGCTACATCGAGATGACAGGCTGGACCGCAGCAGAACGCTGCCATCCAGCCTCTCATCCCGCAGACACTGAGAAGCGCAGGCATGCTTGCGCTCCTCAGTGTCTCTCTGTGACGTCATCCAGATGAGCCGAGTTCATGTCCAATGAACTCAGCTCACCTCATGCACGTCACTGACAGCGTGGGAAAATTCTCCTGCACTCAGCGCTTCAGCGTGAGAATTCTCCCACGCTGTCAGTGACATACATGAGGTGAGGTCATGTCCAATGAACTCAGCTCACCTCATGCACGTCACTGACAGCGTGGGAAAATTCTCACGCTGAAGTGCTGAGTGCAGGAGAATTTTCCCACGCTGTCAGTGACGTACATGAAGTGAGCGGAGTTCATTGGACATGACCTCGGCTCATCTGGATGCCGTCACAGCCAGACACTGAGGAGTGGAAGTATGCCTGCGCTTCTCAGTGTCTGCGGGATGACAGGATGGATGGCAGCGTTCTGCTGCGGTCCAGCCTGTCATCTCGATGTAGCAGAGCTGAAGCTGTCGTGGGAGCCATGGAAAGGTAAGGATGAGGTTGCTTTATTATTTTACTTTTATTGCAGGAGATCGTTGGCTTCAGCTGGAATGGGCGTGGTGGTAAGTATGGTTTAATTTAGAACAAAAAAGAATTGTGTGTTTATTTCAATTAAAGGACTTTTTTCTGGGTGTTGTGTTTTTTTAAATACTTTACTAGAAATTCATGGTGGTCATGTCTAATATTGGCGTGACCCCATGAATTTTGGGCTTAGGGCCAGCTGATAATGCCAAGCTGGCCTTAACCCCTTTATTACCCAGTGAGCCACCGCACCAGGGCCCTGGATGAGTTGGGTACAGCGCCAGAAGATGGCGCTTCTATGAACGCGCCATTTTCTGGGGCGGCTGCGGACTGCAATTTGCAGCGGGGGTGGCCCAGAAAGCTTGGGTCTCCCTGCGCTGCGGATTCCAGCCCCCAGCTGCCTAGTTGTATCTGGCTGGGCACAAAAATAGGGCGAAGCCCCACGCATTTTTTTTTAAAATTATTTCATGAAATTCATGGAATAATTAAGAAAAAAAGGGCTTCCCTATATTTTTGTGTCCAACCAGGTACAAATAGGCAGCTGGTGGTTGGGGGCAGCCCATTCCTGCCTGCTGTACCTGGCTGGACACAAATATAGTGCGAAGCCCCACGTCAATTTTTTTTTAATTATTTCATGAAATAATTTTTTTAAAAAAGGGCTTCCCTATATTGTTGTGTCCGGCCAGGTACAAATAGGCAGCTGGTGGTTGGGGGCAGCCTGTTCCTGCCTGCTGTACCTGGCTGGACACAAATATAGGGCGAAGCCCCACGTCAATTTTTTTTAAAATAAGTCCTTTATTTTAACACTAAATGACATTTGAGGAGTTAATAAAGATGCAGTCCCTAAATTATTATTTATTTTTTAATTAATTTTTCCCAAAACTTTTGACGTGGGCTTCGCCATATTTTTGTATGCCAGCCAGGTACAGCATCCAGCTTCTATGAACGCGCCATTTTCCGGGGTGGCTGCGCACTGCAATTTTCAGCGGGGGGAGGGGGGGGGCAGAAAGCTTGGGCCTCCCTGCGCTGCAGATTCCATCCCCCAGCTGCCTAGTTGTACCTGGCTGGACACAAAAATAGGGAGAAGCTCCACGTTTTTTTTTTTTTAATTATTTCATGAAATTCATGGAATAATTAAGAAAAAAAGGGCTTCCCTATATTGTTGTGTCCGGCTAGGTACAAATAGGCAGCTGGTGGTTGGGGGCAGCCCGTTCCTGCCTGCTGTACCTGGCTGGACACAATTATAGGGCGAAGCCCCACATAATTTTTTTTTAATTATTTCATGAATTTCCTGAAATAATTAAAAAAAAATTGACGTGGGGCTTCACACTATATTTGTGTCCAGCCAGGTACAGCAGGCAGGAACGGGCTGCCCCCAACCACCAGCTGCCTATTTGTACCTAGCCGGACACAACAATATAGGGAAGCCCTTTTTTTCTTAATTATTCCATGAATTTCATGAAATAATTAAAAAAAAAAAAACGTGGAGCTTCTCCCTATTTTTGTGTCCAGCCAGGTACAACTAGGCAGCTGGGGGATGGAATCTGCAGCGCAGGGAGGCCCAAGCTTTTTGCCCTCCCCCCCCCCGCTGAAAATTGCAGTCCGCGGCCGCCCCGGAAAATGGCGCGTTCATAGAAGCTGGATGCTGTACCTGGCTGGCATACAAAAATATGGCGAAGCCCACGTCAAAAGTTTTGGGAAAAATTTATTAAAAAATAAATAATAATTTAGGGACTGCATCTTTATTAAGTCCTCAAATGTCATTTAGTGTTAAAATAAAGGATTTATTTAAAAAAAAAAAATGGCGTGGGATCCCCCATAATTTTAGTCTCTAGCGGAGGTTAAGCAGACGGCTGGGGCAGATGTTTGAAGCCTGGGAAGGGGGTAAAACCCACGGAGCTTCCCAGGCTACTAATATCAGCCCCCAGCTGAATACCTAGCCTTTACTAGCTATTAAAATGGGGGACCCCCCAAAAAAAAATGACGTGGGGTCCCCTCTATTTTAATAGCTAGCAAAGGCTAGGCAGACAGCTGGGGGCTGATATTAATAGCTCAGGAAGGGTGCCATGAATATTGGCCCCCTCCCAGGCTAGAAACACCAGCCGTCAGCCGCCCCAGAAATGGCGCATCCATAGGATGCGCCAATTCTGGCACTTAGCCTCGCTCTTCCACGCTGCCCTGGTGCGGTGGCAGGGGGTAATAGTGGTGGGGTTCATGTCAGCGCCAGCTGCCATGAAGCCCAGGTTAGTAATGATGGCCGTCTATATGACACCCCCATTACTAACCTACAAAGTGTTAAAAAGAAAAAACACACTACACCCAGAAAAAAATAATTTATTTGAAATAAAACACCATTTTATTTAATTCTTAGTTTACTAAAAAAAAAATAGTTACCTGTCCACGTTCCTGCGCTGATCTCCCATGCACAGCTGTCACATCTGGAGATGGTGACAGCTGTGCATGGCTGCTGTAAGCTCACGCTGCCGGGAACACGTCCGCTCCCGGCAGCGGGAGCCACTGACTGAGGTCACCGGAGTGCATTCAGGCAGCGCAGCTCCGGAGACCTCCTTTACGGCAGTGCTGTACCGTGGGAATTTCTCACGATACAGCAGTGCCGTAAAGGAGCTAACCGGAGCAGCGCTGCCTGAACTCCGGTGAACCCTTACGGCCCCGTCATTCTAGCGGCGGCAGCGGTTCAGAGCGGTCACATTCTATGTGGCTGCTCTGAACTGGAGATCTTCGTGGGACACTCGTGGACTACTACGGAGGGGTAAGGATAAGGTTGTGGTTTATTATTTTAGATTTTATTACAGGAGATCGATGGCTTCGGGGAATTAGGTGTCTAGGTGAGTATAGGTGTAGTTTTTTATTTTTTACTTTATTTTAGGTGGCGATCGGCGGGGACAGGTAATGTATGAACTAATTTATTGTAGGTAACCACTGGCCACCAATGACATGTATTTAACATTTATTGGGGACACAGTAGGGCAATTTAAATAGCAGGATCAGGCTGATGGGAACTACTGCTCCCATCGAGCTGATCCTGCTGGCAGGAGTGGACGGGGGACAGACATAGGCCGATGGGAGTAGTAGTGTCACATCGGCCTATGTCTGCCCGCACACACACCCGCACACACACACCCCGCACACACACCCGCACACACACACCCCGCACACACACCCCGCACACACACCCGCACACACACCCGCACACACACCCCGCACACACACCCCGCACACACACACACCCCGCACACACACTAATCATGACGGGTCCGGGAGGTGAGGCTGACCTGTGCGGCCGTGGGAAAGTTGATGTGAGTTCATGCAGTCAAGCATGAACTCACATGAACCCTCTGAGGGCACCGCGGCTACTTCAAATGAACAGCTGATCGGCATCACCTGATACCTCAGCTGTTCATTTGAAATAACCGGCGGGAAAGCGCAGCACAGAACGGGAAAGCCGGCGGTGAAGTCTTTTCACTGCCGGCTTCCCCGCCCGGGTCCTTCGCTCCTTGGTGCTGCGCTCCCCGCCCGGTCCTAACTTACGATCGGGATGGGAGGTGGCGAGGGGAGCGGAGGATCGGGGTGGGAGGCTGCGGGGAAGCAGTATGGGGCTGCGTGATTGTTTAAAAGCCGGCGGCTTTTTACCGCGCGCCGGCTTTTAAACAATCAGGAGAATTCTCCCACGCTGGGATGGCATTCTGATGACAAGCTGGATCGCGCTGCCATCCAACTTGTCATCCTTCACAGACACTGCAGAGCGCAGGCATTATGGGAACTTCCGATTCCGGTATTCGATATTATAAAAGTATCGGAATTAAGTATCGGAATTCCGATACAGTGAATATCGGCCGATACCCGATATTTCAGTATCGGAATGCTCAACACTAATTGTAACCTTCTGCACTCTTCCAAGTGCATTGATATTGTCTTTTTATTCCTCTGCAACGTCCACGACTCTTCCAAGGGGCATTAAAACCTTCTTGTTAAGCTACTGTGACCTCCAAGTCTCTTCTAAGGGGCATTAAAACCGTCTGGTTAAACCGCTCTGAGCTCCACAGCACTTCCAAGGGGCATTGAGAATGTATTTTTATTCCATTGTAACCTTCTGCACTCTTCCAAGTGCATTGATATTGTCTTTTTATTCCTCTGCAACGTCCACGACTCTTCCAAGGGGCATTAAAACCATCTTGTTAAGCTACTGTGACCTCCAAGTTTCTTACACAGGGCATTGATATTGTCTTTTTATTCCACTGTAACATCCACCACTCTTCCAAGGGGCATTGATATTGTCTTTTTAATCCACTGCGACCTCCCTTACTCTTCCAAGAAGCATTGAAACCGTCTTGTTAAGCTACTGTGACCTCCACGTCTCTTCCACAGGGTATTGATATTGTATTTTTATTCCACTGCGACCTCCACCACTCTGCCAAGCGGCATTAAAACCGTCTTGTTAAGCTACTGTGATGTCCACGTCTCTTCCACGGGGCATTGATATTGTCTTTTTATTCCACTGTAAACTCCACCACTCATCCAAGAGGCATTGATATTGTCTTTTTATTCCACTGCGACCTCCACCACTCTTCCAATGTTCATTGATATTGTCTTTTTAATCCACTGCGACATCCATCACTCTTCCAAGGGGCATTAAAACCGTCTTGTTAAGCTACTGTGACCACCATGTCTCTTCCAAGGGGCACTAAAACCGTTTTGTTAAACCACTCTGTACTCCACAGCTCTTCCAGGGGGCATTAATATGGTCTTTTTATTTCACTGTAACTTCCACCACTCCTTCAAGGGGCATTGATATTGTATTTTTATTCCACTGTGACCTCCACCACTCTTCCAAGGGGCATTAAAACCGTCTTGTTAAGCTACTGTGACCTCCAAGTCTCTTCCAAAGGGCATTAAAACTTTCTGGTTAAACCACTGTGAACTCCACAGCTCTTCCAAGGTGCATTGATATTGTCTTTTTATTCCACTCTAACCTCCACCACTCTTCCAAGGGGCATTGATATTGTCTATTTATTTTACTGCGACCTCCACCACTCTTCCAAGGGGCATTAATATTGTCTTTTTGTTCCACTGTGACCTCCACGTCTCTTCCAAGGGGCATTGATATTGGTTTTTTATTTAATTGGAACCTCCACCGCTCTTCCAAGGGGCATTGATATTGTCTTTTTATTCCACTGTAACCTCCACCATTCTTCCAAGTGACATTGATATTGTATTTTTATTCCACTGTAACCTCCACCACTCTTCCAAGGTGCATTGATATTGTCTTCTTATTCCACTGTAACCTCCACCACTCTTCCAAGGGGTATTGATATTGTCTTTTTCCTCCACTGAGACCTCTACCACTCCTCCAAGGGGCTTTAAAACAGTCTTGATAAGCTTCTGTGACCTTCACGTCTTTTCCAAGGGGCATTAAAACCGCATGGTTAAACCACTCTGAACTCCACAGCTCTTCCAAAAGGCATTGATATTGTCTTTTTTTTCAACTGTAACTTCCACCATTCTTCCAAGGGGCATTGATATTGTCTTTTTTTTCCACTGCGACCTCCACCTCTCTTACAAGGGGATTTGATAGTCTTTTTAATCCACTGCGACCTCCACCACTCTTCCAAGGGGCATTAAAACCATCTTGTTAAGCTACTGTGACCTCCACGTCCCTTCCACTGGGCATTGATATTGTCTTTTTATTCCACTGCGAACTCTACCAGTCTTCCAAGGGGCATTGATATTGTCTTTTTAATCCACTGCAAACTCCACCACTGTTCCAAGGGACATTGATATTGTCTTTTTATTCCACTGCGACCTTCACCCCTCTTCCAAGGAACATTGATATTGTCTTTTTTTTCCACTGTAACCTCCACCACTCTTCTAATGGGCATTGATATTTTCTTTTTATTCCACTGCGTCCTCCACCACTCTTCCAAGGGGCATCGATAATGTCTTTTTAATCCACTGCGACCTCCACCACTCTTCCAAGGGGCATTAAAACCATCTTGTTAAGCTACTGTGACCTCCACGTCTCTTCCAAGGGGCATTAAAACCGTCAATTTAAAACACTTTGAACTCCACAGCTCTTGCAAAAGGCATTGATATTGTCTTTTTATTCCACTGTAACCTCCACCACTCTTCCAAGGGGCATTGATTTTGTCTTTTTAATCCACTGCGACCTCCATCTCTCTTCCAAGAATCATTAAACCATCTTGTTTAGCTACTGTGACCTCCACGTCTATTCCACGGTGCCTTAAAACCTTCTGGTTAAACCACTGTGAACTCCACAGCTCTTCCAAGGGGCATTGATATTGTCTTTTTATTCCACTGTAACCTCCACCACTCTTCCAAGGGGCATTTATATTGTCTTTTTGTTTTACTGCGACCTCCACCACTCTTCCAAGGGGCATTAATATTGTCTTTTTATTCCACTGCGACCTCCACCACTCTTCCAAGGGTCATTGATATTGTCTTTTAATTCCTCTGTAACCTCCACCACTCTTCCAAGGGGAATTGATATTCTCTTTTTATTCCACTGCGAACTCCACCTCTCTTCCAAGGGGCATTAAAACCGTCTTGTTAAGCTACTGTGACCTCCACGTCTCTTCCACAGGGCATTCTTATTGTCTTTTTATTCCACTGCGACCTACACCACTCTGCCGAGGGGCATTAAAACCGTCTTGCTAAGCTACTGTGATGTCCACATCTATTCCACGGGGCATTGATATTGTCTTTTTATTCCACTGTAACCTCCACCACTTTTCCAAGAGGCATTGATATTGTCTTTTTATTCCACTGCGACCTCCACCACTCTTCCAAGGTTCATTGATAATGTCTTTTTAATCCACTGCGACCTCCACCACTCTTCCAAGGGGCATTAAAACCGTCTTTTTAAGCTACTGTGACCACCATGTCTCTTCCAAGGGGCACTAAAACCGTTTGGTTAAACCACTCTGTACTCCACAGCTCTTCCAAGGGGCATTGATATTGTCTTTTTAATTCACTGTAACTTCCACCACTCTTTCAAGGGGCATTGATTTTGTGTTTTTATTCCACTGTGACCTCCACCACTCTTCCATGGGGCATTAAAACCGTCTTGTTAAGCTACTGTGACCTCCAAGTCTCTTCCAAGGGGCATTAAAACCGTCTGGTTAAACCGCTCTGAGCTCCACAGCTCTTCCAAGGGGCATTGACAATGTCTTTTTATTCCATTGTAACCTTCTGCACTCTTCCAAGTGCATTAATATTGTCTTTTTATTCCTCTGCGACGTCCACGACTCTTCCAAGGGGCATTAAAACCGTCTTGTTAAGCTACTGTGACCTCCAAGTTTCTTACACAGGGCATTGATATTGTCTTTTTATTCCACTGTAACCTCCACCACTCTTCCAAAGGGCATTGATATTGTCTTTTATTCCACTGTAACCTCCACCACTGTTCTAAGGGGCATTAAAACCATCTAGTTAAGCTACTGTGACCTCCACGTCTCTTCCTCAGGGCATTGTTATTGTCTGTTTATTCCACTGTTACATCCACCACTCTGCCGAGGGCATTAACACCATCTTGTTAAGCTACTGTGATGTCCACATCTCTACCACGGGGCATTGATATTGTCTTTTTATTCCACTGTAACCTCCACCACTCTTCCAAGGGGCATTGATATTGTCTTTTTATTCCACTGCGACCTCCACCACTCTTGCAAGGTCTATTGATATTGCCTTTTTAATCCACTGCGACCTCCACCACTCTTCCAAAGGGCATTAAAATCGTCTTGTTAAGCTACTGTGACCTCCACGTCTCTTCCAAGGGGCACTAAAACCGTTTGGTTAAACCACTCTGTACTCCACAGCTCTTCCAAGGGGCATTGATATTGTCTTTTTATTTCACTGTAACTTCCACCACTCTTTCAAGGGGCATTGATATTGTATTTTTATTCCACTGAAACCTCCACCACTCTTCCAAGGGGCATTGATATTGTCTTCTTATTCCACTGTAACCTCCACCACTCTTACAAGGGGCATTGATATTGTCTTTTTATTTCACTGTAACTTCCACCACTCTTTCCAGGGGCATTGATATTGTATTTTTATTCCACTGTGACCTCCACCTCTCTTCCAAGGGGCATTAAAACCGTCTTGTTAAGCTACTGTGACCTCCAAGTCTCTTCCAAGAGGCATTAAAACCGTCTGGTTAAACCGCTCTGAGCTCCACAGCACTTCCAAGGGGCATTTACAATGTCTTTTTATTCCATTGTAACGTTCTGCACTCTTCCAAGTGCATTGATATTGTCTTTATCTTCCTCTGCGACGTCCACGACTCTTCCAAGGGGCATTAAAACCATCTTGTTAAGCTACTGTGACCTCCAAGTTTCTTACACAGGACATTGATATTGTCTTTTTATTCCACTGTAACCTCCACCACTCTTCCAAGGGGCATTGATATTGTCTTTTTAATCCACTGCGACCTCCCTCACTCTTCCAAGAAGCATTGAAACCGTCTTGTTAAGCTACTGTGACCTCCACGTCTCTTCCACAGGGCATTGTTATTGTCTTTTTATTCCACAGCGACCTCAACCACTCTGCCAAGCGGCATTAAAACCGTCTTGTTAAGCTACTGTGATGTCCACGTCTCTTCCACGGGGCATTGATATTGTCTTTTTATTCCACTGTAACCTCCACCACTCTTCCAAGAGGCATTGATATTGTCTTTTTATTCCACTGTAACCTCCACCACTCTTCCAAGGGGCATTGATATTGTCTTTTTAATCCATTGCGACCTCCAACACTCTTCCAAGGGGCATTAAAACTGTCTTGTGAAGCTACTGTGACCTCCACGTCTCTTCCAAGGGGCACCAAAACTGTTTGGTTAAACCACTCTTTACTCCACAGCTCTTCCAAGGGGCATTGATATTGTCTTTTTATTTCACTATAACTTCCACCACTCCTTCAAGGGGCATTGATATTTTATTTTTATTTCACTATAACTTCCACCACTCCTTCAAGGTGCATTGATATTGTATTTTTATTCGACTGTGACCTCCACCACTCTTCCAAGGGGCATTAAAACAGTCTTGTTAAGCTACTGTGACCTCCACGTCTCTTCCAAAGGGCACTAAAAGCGTTTGGTTAAACCACTCTGTACTCCACAGCTCTTCCAAGGGGCATTGATATTGTCTTTTTATTTCACTGTAACTTCCACCACTCTTTCAAGGGGCATTGATATTGTATTTTTATTCCACTGTAACCTCCACCACTCTTCCAAGGGGCATTAAAACCATCTTGTTAAGCTACTGTGACCTCCAAGTCTCTTCCACGTTGCCTTAAAACCTTCTGGTTAAACCACTGTGAACTCCACTGCTCTTCCAAGGGGCTTTGATATTGTCTTTTTAATCCACTGTGACCTCCATCACTCTTCCAAGAAGCATTGAAACTGTCTTATTAAGCTACTGTGACCTCCACGTCTATTCCACTATGCATTAATACTTTCTGGTTAAACCACTGTGAACTCCACAGCTCTTCCAAGGGGCATTGATATTGTCTTTTTATTCCACTCTAACCTCCATTACTCTTCCAAGGGGCATTGATATTGTCTCTTTATTTTACTGCGACCCCCACCACTCTTCCAAGGGGCATTAATATTGTCTTTTTGTTCCACTGTGACCCCCACGTCTCTTCCAAGGGGCATTGATATTGTCTTTTTATTTAATTGGCACCTCCACCACTCTTCCAAGGGGCATTGATATTGTCTTTTTATTCCACTCTAACCTCCAGCATTCTTCCAAGGGACATTGATTTTGTCTTTTTAATCCACTGTAACCTCCACCACTCTTCCAAGGGGCATTGATATTGTCTTTTTATTCCACTGTAACCTCCACCACTCATCCAAGGGGCATTGATATTGTCTTTTCAATACACTGCGACTTCCACCACTCCTCCAAGGGGCTTTTAAACAGTCTTGATAAGCTTCTCTGACCTTCACGTCTCTTCCAAGGGGCATTAAAACCGCATGGTTAAACCACTCTGAACTCCACAGCTTTTCCAAGAGGCATTGATATTGTCTTTTTTTTCAACTGTAACCTCCACCACTCTTCCAAGGGGCATTGATATTGTCTTCTTTTTCCACTGCGACCTCCACCACTCTTCCAAGGGGATTTGATAGTCTTTTTAATCCACTGCGACCTCAACCACTCTTCCAAGTGGAATTAAAACCGACTTGTTAAGCTACTGTGACCTCCACGTCCCTTCCACAGGGCATTGATATTGTCTTTTTATTCCACTGCGACCTGCACCACTCTTCCAAGGGGCATTGATATTGTCTTTTTAATCCACTGCAACCTCCACCACTGTTCCAAGTGACATTGATATTGACTTTTTATTCCTCTGCCACCTTCACCCCTCTTCCTAGGAACATTGGTATTGTCTTATTTTTCCACTGTAACCTCCACCACTCTTCTAAGGGGCATTGATATTTTCTTTTTATTCCACTGCGACCTCCACCACTCTTCCAAGGGGCATCGATAATGTCTTTTTAATCCACTGCGACCTCCACCACTCTTCCAAGGGGCATTAAAACCATCTTGTTAAGCAACTGTGACCTCCATGTCTCTTCCACAGGGCATTGATATTGTCTTTTTATTCCACTGTAACCTCCACCACTTTTCCTATGGGAATTGATATTGTCTTTTTATTATTAATATTTTTATTATTATTATTATTATCTATTATTATAGTGCCATTTATTCCATCGCGCTGTACATGTGATAGGGATATACATAACAAAAGCATTTACATAATCTTAGCAAAATGAGTCAGCGACTGGTACAGGACGAGCGAGGACCCTGCCCGCGAGGGCTCACATTCTAGAAGGGATGGGTGAGGATACATTTGGTGAGGGTAGAGCTGGTCATGCTGCGGTGGTTACTGCAGGTTGTAGGCTTGTCGGAAGAGGTGGGTCTTCAGGTTTCTTTTGAAGGTTTCCACTGTCGGTGAGAGTCTGATGTGTTGGGGTAGAGAGTTCCAGAGTAGGGGGGATGCATGGGAGAAATCTTGTATACGATTGTGGGAGGAGGAGATAAAAGGGGAGTAAAGAAGATCTTGTGAGGATCGGAGGTTGCGTGCAGGTAAGTACTGGGAGACTAGGTCACAGATGTATTGGGGAGACAGGTTGTGGATGGCTTTGTATGCATGGTTAGAGTTTTGAACTGGATTCTCTGGGCAATGGGGAGCCAGTGAAGAGATTGACAGAGTGGAGAAGCCGGGAAATAATGGGGAGACAGGTGAATTAGTCGAGCAGCAGAGTTTAGGATAAAACCGTCTTGTTAAGCTACTGTGACCTCCAAGTCCCTTCCAAGGGGCATTAAAACAGTCTGGTTAAACCTCTCTAAGCTCCACAGCTATTCCAAGGTTCATTGACAATGTCTTTTTATTCCATTGTAACCTTCTGCACTCTTCCAAGTGCATTGATATTGTCTTTTTATTCCTCTGCGACGTCCACGACTCTTCCAAGGGGCATTAAAACCGTCTTGTTAAGCTACTGTGACCTCCAGGTTTCTAATGCGACACCCCAGGGGTCTGGTTGCCGCAGTAATAGAGATATTATGTCTGAGAGCAAGTGGGAGGTTTCTCTGGTCAGGATCCCTAAACATGCAACACGGTCCGCCCAGACCTGGGAGGGGAGGAATCTGCCCTTTTAAACTGGGTCTGGGGCGGGATTAGACAGTTCAGTTCCAGACACAGGGAAAGCAAGAACAGGAGCTCTGTAGGAGCAGTAGCAGAAGTCCAGGGGCTGGAGCTGAGCAGAGTTCGCCCTGGACAAGGACACTAAAACCGGACACAGGAGTCCGAGGCTGTGGGGACTCATCTACACCCAGCAGCAGAAACCAGCCGGCAGGGGATTCCAGGTCCTCTGGCCATAGAAGCCCGGAGGCTCAGTCACAGAGAAGGGACCAGCGCCGCCATCCAGAAGCGGAGGCTAACAGAAGGCCCCAAGTCACCAGCCATACGGGTGAGCACCACACGGTATACTCAGGGACGTGGGCTACTTGTAACCGCTGACAGCAAGGTAGCCAGGAAGAGTGCAGATTAACGGGGAGGCCTACAACTCCACCTGGCCAGGGGAACTCCTGCTTGCTCGCAGACTGACCAGGCCCCTTATACTAGCCAGTACTCCCGGGAGGGTCTGCCTTGTACCATCAGTAAAGACCCTGAACTGCACCACACGTCTCTGTGATTCCTTGTCGCACCAGCACCATCAGCACTGGGACCCTCACACCATCACTCCCATCATCTCTCACATTAGCTGCCCTGAGGCAATTACTCCTCCCGTGGGGAGTTATCCCATACTCGGCTGCGCAACCAACATCAGCCTCAGCAGTTGGCAGCGCAGCGGCGGTCCCCATTGACCGCAATCCACGGGTGGCGTAGTCGGACACTTATTACAACATTTAGACTGCCACTGGTTTGACCACCCTGGGCACGGACCGGGTCACCGCCACGGAGAACTACCACCCCCAGCGATCCGGCTCCGGGTATTCCCCCTGCACAGCAGCAGCAGCACAGGCCCAGGGGGCGCGTCAACTTTGGCGTAGTCGGCAGGATTTCGTGCCCGCAACCACCGGGTACTGCGTGCCTGAAAAAGAGACTTTTATACTTACCTGTGGTGAAGTTTCCCGCCGTCCGGAGTCGTTTCCCGCCATCCGGAGCTGATTCCCGCCATCAGACGCCATCTTGGACTGTTTCCCGCCGTCTTCTGCCTTCTTCCCGCCATCCGCAGCTGCTTCCCACCTTCGGACGCCATCTTCGGGACGCCGCACGGGAAGAAGAGGGGCGTGGACGCCGAAAGCGCGCGAGATCCGAAGCTCCGCCCCACGCTCCGCCCCACGCTCTGACGCTGCGCAAGGTCCTGGAAGGGAGGAAGAGCGACGCTGACGTCATCGGAGCGCGACGCCAGGTCCTCAACCCCGACGATCGACTGTGGAGCCGTGGCCTACGGAAGAAGAGCATCGCAAGGTAGGCCACGGTCCACTAGGGGGAAGGAGGATGTCGGACACCGAGGGGAGCTCCACTGCCACAGCCACCGCCAGCGCAACCGCTGCAGCAGTCATGCCATTCACCATGCCCTATATCCCGGGGGCAACCTGGCTACCCCAGTACTCAGGGGAGTCACATACCCTAAATGACTTTAGAGAAAGACTGGATAGCCTCTTCCAGGTGTACCCCCTCACAGAAGAGCAAAAAGTGAGCATCCTGGTGGCCCAATTAATCGGGGCAGCCCAAAGGGAGGTAAAGTCCTGGCCACCTGGGAGGAAGAGGACTGTCAGAGAGATACTAGCCCGGCTGAAAGACACGTTTGACACCCGCACTTCAGCCGAAATAAAGCTCAGATTTTACGGGTGCAAACAGCGAGCACATGAGAGTATAAGAGACTATGCTTTAAACTTACAAGAGGCCCTGAGAGCCATTAAGCAGGCAGACCCGGACAGCGTGGGAAATGAAGATAAGCTGTTGACTGAACAATTTATTGAGGGTCTACTATGCAATGCCCACCGAACCCAGTTGCGGGCAATGGCCTTACAGGACCCTGACCTGGACTTTGCACAGTTCAAGGACAGAGCCATCCGGGTGCTCCGAGAACCGGCACCAGGTGGCGCTGTGACCCACAGGCGCCCTGCTATCACTTACCACCAGGAGACGGCGCCCTTGTCTGCAGGGCCTGTGGGAGCTGATGCGCAGGCTTTAAACAGTGACCCGGCTGCAGACCTGCACCATCAGGTCCAAGAGCTGACTAAGAGCGTTGCTGCGCTAACCAGAACTGTGCAGTCTTTACAGGTCTCTTCTCCAGGAAAGATCCAGCTGGCATCCGGACCGGAGGACGTCCCGTGGCACCGACTGAGGAGGACCCCACCGGCCAGAGGAAGACCCAGAGACAGATACAACGAGGACGGACGACCCATCTGCCGCCGCTGCAATCAACCCGGACATGTGGCAAGGTACTGTCATTTAAACGGGCACAACCTGGGGTAGAGGGCCAACCCCCAGGCATAAGACCATCAGGCCCATCAAACTGGCGTGATAAATACATAGGGGGACATCCAATCTTGCCTGTGGTACTGATGGCATTCCTATGAGTGCCCTACTAGACACTGGGTCACAGGTGACCACCATCCCGTACGTGCTCTTTAAACAGTACTGGAATGACTCGGACATAACTCGCTACCCAGGTGACGACCTGAGTATCATCGCCAGCAATGGTCAGCCCGTGCCGCAGGTGGGATTCAAAGAGGTGACCATTAAGATCGGTAAAGTCGAACTGGCGGCACAAGGACTGATTATAGTGGACATAGACCGTCATGAGAGTCACCCTAGAATAACCTTGGGAACTAATGTGATTGAAAATTGTCTTGCAGAGGTGATTCTCATTTTACAGCAGGTTGCCAAGAACGCCAGTTCCGGCCAGCAGCGTGTGCTCCAAAAAGAGATCCGGGCACTGATGAAGCGGCAACAGGTGGAACTATCTGGTGGTGAGATAGGTAGCGTGAGAATGTGTGACCCGTTCCCTATTGCCATGCCCCCAAAAAGTGAGATGATGATTTGGTGCCGGGCAGCTATTGGTCTAAGAGGTAGAGACTACCAAGCAATGGTAGAACCCGTCTATTCAGACAGTAGGCCCACCATTTTGACAGCACGGGGGGTGGTCGATGTACGCCATGGGAGGGTGCCCGTTCGCATCATAAATATTGGGGAGAGAGAAGTACACCTGCCCCGGTATGCCACGCTAGCCAAATTGTTCACCATAAACCAGAATTCTGTACAGGCCGTGGAACCCTTGCCTCCATCTCAACCAGAGGAAGGTAACGGCTCTAAGAAACCAATGGAGGACTGGTGTCAGCAACTGCATTTGGGTACTGACTCCACTCCCTCACACCAGAAACAGGGAGTCTATCGGGTGGTTCGAGAGTACGAGAGAGTGTTTAGTAAACACCCGCTAGACTTCGGGCGAGTAAAGGGGGTAGAACACCACATCCCCACGGGAGACCATCCTCCCATAAAGGAGAGATACCGACCCGTACCCCCGGCACACTACCAACACGACAAGGGGATGCTTAGAGACATGAAGTAGGCTGGGGTAATCAGGGACAGCTGTAGCCCCTGGGCAGCTCCACTAGTCTTAGTGAAAAAGAAAGACAACACCATGAGAATGTGTGTAGACTACAGGAAGGTCAACCGTATCACACACAAAGATGCGTACCCGTTACCAAGGATAGAAGAGTCCTTAGCTGCATTAAAATCTGCTAACTTCTTCTCTACTTTGGATCTCACTAGCGGGTACTGGCAGGTTCCTGTAGCAGAGGCGGACCGGGAGAAGACCGCATTCACCACCCCGATGGGTCTCAGCGAATTTAACTGTATGCCGTTCGGGCTCTGCAACGCACCAGGAACCTTCCAACGGTTGATGGAATGCTGTCTGGGACACCGGAACTTCGAGACGGTCCTGTTATACCTGGACGATGTCATCGTCTATTCCAAGACCTACGAGGACCACCTGAAACACCTGGCAGAAGTGTTCGAAGCTCTGGCAAACTACGGCCTAAAGGTGAAACCCTCCAAGTGTCACCTCCTGAAACCAAAGGTGCAGTACCTGGGACACGTGGTGAGTGCTGACGGAGTGGCTCCCGACCCTGATAAGATCACTGTGATTAAGGACTGGCCAAGACCCTCCAGCATAAAGGAAGTGCGGCAGTTCCTCGGGTTGGTAGGCTACTACCGAAGATTCATTCCCGGTTTCACCAAAATGGCAGCCCCTATGCAGGACCTCCTGATAGGTCAATCTCGGAAAGCCAAAAACCAGAAGTCGCCCTTTAGGTGGGAAAAGCTGGAAGAGGAGTCCTTTTGTCAGCTGAAGATGGCCCTCACAGGGGATGAAATCCTGGCATATCCGGACTACAGCCAGCCCTTTATCCTCCACACGGACGCAAGCAACATCGGGCTAGGAGCCGTACTGTCCCAGATCCAGCAGGGGAAAGAACGGGTAATCGCTTACGCCAGCCGAAAGCTACGGCCCACGGAGAGGAACCCTGAGAATTATAGCTCATTCAAGCTGGAGTTCCTGGCAGTAGTGTGGGCAGTGACCGAACGTTTCAAGCATTACCTTGCCTCCTCCAAATTCACCGTGTACACGGATAACAACCCGTTGACACATCTGGACACTGCAAGGCTCGGTGCCCTGGAACAGAGATGGATGGCCCGCCTGTCCAATTTTGAATTCACCATCAAATACCAGGCAGGACGCTCAAATGCCAACGCGGATGCCCTGTCTAGAATGCCGAACTTACCGGACGTAGGGGAAGATCCAGAAAATCTGGAAGAAGTTGAGCTCCCTGCGTTCCACCGTCATGGGATTACCCTGTATTCCCACCGTGTGAAGGACAGGCGCTCCGTGATGTTCAATCCCTTGCCCCACTACAACTGGGCGGAGACGCAAGACAGTGATCCCGCAGTCCATTTGGTGAAGGAAAAGTCTGACCCAGGCCGATGCCCGTCTTGACCCAGATGCTCCGGAGGAGACCAAGCAACTGTGGAAGGAGAAAAGTAAGCTGTTCCTCTACAGGGAGAAGCTGTGCCGGAGAATGGTTAACTCTCGAACACATGAGTTGACCTGGCAGGTAGTGGTCCCAAGACGAGACGCGGCTATGGTTCTGGAGGCATACCACAACGGAGCAGGGCATTTCGGATGGAAGAAGCTGGAGTTCTTGTTGCGTGAACGGTTCTACTGGGTAGGCATGAGAGGAGCCATCGAGAGGTGGTGCAGAGACTGTTGCCCGTGCAACCTAAGAAGAAAGGACCGTGCCAGCCAGAAGACTCCCCTGCAGCCCATCATCACCAGACAGCCACTGGAACTGGTATCCCTGGACCATGTGAAACTGGCTCCAAGCAGATCTGGGTATGTCTACGCCCTCACAATCGTAGATCATTACTCCCGGTTCCTGGTGGTGGTCCCGGTCAAGGACTTAACGGCTCAAACAGCAGCTAGAGCCTTCCAGCAGCACTTTTGCCGTCCACACGGGTACCCGGACCAAGTGTTGACAGACCAAGGCCCAGCCTTCGAAGCGGAGGTCTTCCAGGAGTTCTGCAACCTGTATGGCTGCAAGAAGATAAGAACAACGCCCTCTCACCCTCAAACCAATGGACTCTGCGAGAAGATGAACCAGGTGGTGATAGATCTGCTAAAAACATTGCCCCTGGAAGAACGCAGTCTGTGGCCTGAGAAACTGCCCGATCTGGTGGACCTGTATAACCACATCCCTGTAGGTTCCACCAACTGTACCCCGGCTTACCTAATGAGAGCAAGACCTGGTAAGCTGCCTATTGACCTGGATATGGGAGTCCTGACGCCTGAGGACACCTCGCCAGAGGCAGACTGGGATACAGAACGGCAGCAGCAGTATCGGAAAGTACAGGAGAGCGTCGAGCGAAGTCTGTCTCAAGCTAGAGAAAGGCAAGAGAAGGCTTATAACCAGTATGCTCCCGCTGTTCCCCTGGTACCTGGAGAGCAGGTCTTGAAGAGGAAGAGGCGGCTCCACAAGTTGGACGACCAGTGGGAGAAGGACCCGTACACCGTACTGCCATTAAGCCATGAGAACCCAAAAATCTGCGTAATCAGTAAGGATGGAGGAGAAACCACAGCCATTGTCTCCAGAGACCACCTGAAGAAGTGTCCCGAGCAGCTGCAAAGCCCTGAAGAAGATCAAGAAAACCCTCAACCCGCAGAGGAAAGGGAAGAAATGATCAGTACCGTACTCGGAGACTTCCCCCGGTCTTGGACACAAGTAAACGGCGCTGTCGTGGTACCCGTCCTCACCTTTCTCCAGCCAGCCCCGCAAGTGCCTACAGAGGAACCGGTAGAGCTGGAAGAGCAGCCGGCCAAGGGGCAGAAGAGTCCACACCAGCAGTACAGGAGGATCAACCCTCTGCTAGTAGTGAGCCTGCTGTGCCCCTAGTGAGCCAAAGAGTGCGCAGAAAGCTGCCCAGCTTGCCCATAACACCTCCTACACCCTGTAGTGCAGAACCAGTTAGTGAGCTCCGTAGGTCCACTAGAGTCACTAGAGGTCAGATGCCCGCTCGCTGGAGAATCTAAACCAATGCACCGTAAAGTTGACTGTTTATTGAAAAATGTTTATGGTTTATGTTTGTTGCCTGTTACTAATTATGTTTCTCAGTTACCCTGCAGATTTATTTGGACTAACAGGTTATGGACACTGGATAACCGGAACAGTTTTGTAGATAGTTGCACCTTGGTGCCTCTTGCGAAGACGGCCGCGGAAGAGAAAACCTGTCTGGCGTGGCCTACTTGCGGCCCAAAGTAGCTAGCTCCAGCCTTGCAGCCACGCCCAAGGACAACGCAAGGGGTTTGCTTTGGACAGGTCCCCTATTCTGTGCCAAGACTTCGCCTTGTTGGGTGACATGGACACCCACTTTGTTTCATAAACTTCACCTTGGGTGATATGGACACCCGGTCACGGAAACGCCGTGACCTCTACAGACTAAAGTTTCTTGTGAATATGTTGTCTTGTTATTGTTATACCTTGTATTTATGTTTCTTTAAAAAAAGTGTTTAGTCCCGGAGTACTAAAATTTACTAGGGGGGAATGCGAAACCCCAGGGGTCTGGTTGCCGCAGTAATAGAGATATTATGTCTGAGAGCAAGTGGGAGGTTTCTCTGGTCAGGATCCCTAAACATGCAACACGGTCCGCCCAGACCTGGGAGGGGAGGAATCTGCCCTTTTAAACTGGGTCTGGGGCGGGATTAGACAGTTCAGTTCCAGACACAGGGAAAGCAAGAACAGGAGCTCTGTAGGAGCAGTAGCAGAAGTCCAGGGGCTGGAGCTGAGCAGAGTTCGCCCTGGACAAGGACACTAAAACCGGACACAGGAGTCCGAGGCTGTGGGGACTCATCTACACCCAGCAGCAGAAACCAGCCGGCAGGGGATTCCAGGTCCTCTGGCCATAGAAGCCCGGAGGCTCAGTCACAGAGAAGGGACCAGCGCCGTCATCCAGAAGCGGAGGCTAACAGAAGGCCCCAAGTCACCAGCCATACGGGTGAGCACCACACAGTATACTCAGGGATGTGGGCTACTTGTAACCGCTGACAGCAAGGTAGCCAGGAAGAGTGCAGATTAACGGGGAGGCCTACAACTCCACCTGGCCAGGGGAACTCCTGCTTGCTCGCAGACTGACCAGGCCCCTTATACTAGCCAGTACTCCCGGGAGGGTCTGCCTTGTACCATCAGTAAAGACCCTGAACTGCACCACACGTCTCTGTGATTCCTTGTCGCACCAGCACCATCAGCACTGGGACCCTCACACCATCACTCCCATCATCTCTCACATTAGCTGCCCTGAGGCAATTACTCCTCCCGTGGGGAGTTATCACATACTCGGCTGCGCAACCAACATCAGCCTCAGCGGTCGGCAGCGCAGCGGCGGTCCCCATTGACCGCAATCCACGGGTCTAGCTGAACAAGACGGTTTAAATGCCACTTGGAAGAGACGTGCAGGGCGCAGTAGCTTAACAAGACGGTTTAAATGCCCCTTGGAAGAGCGGTGGAGGTCGCAGTAGCTTAAGAAGACAGTTTAAATGTCCCTTGAAAGAGAGGTGCAGGTTGCATTAGCTTAACAAGACCGTTTAAATGCCCCTTGGAAGTGCGGTGGATGTCGCAGTAGCTTAACAAGACGGTTTAAATGCCCCTTGGAAGAGACATGCAGGTCGCAGCAACTTAGCAAGATGGTTTAAATGCCCCTTGGAAGAGACGTGCAGGTAGCAGTGGCTTAACAAGATGGTTTAAATGCTCCTTGGAAGAGACATGCAGGTCGCAGTAGCTTAACAAGACAGTTTAAATGCCCCTTGGAAAAGTGGTGGAGGTTACAGTAGCTTAACAAGACAGTTTAAATGCCCCTTGGAACAGACATGCAAGTCGCAGTAGCTTAAAAAGACAGTTTAAATGCGCCTTGGAAGAGACGTGCAGGTCGCAGTAGCTTAACAAGACGGTTTAAATGCCCCTTGGAAGAGACGTGCAGGTCGCAGTAGCTTAACAAGACGGTTTAAATCCCCCTTGGAAGAGACGTGCAGGTCGCAGCAGCTTAACAAGACGGTTTAAATGCCACTTTGAAGAGACGTGCAGGGCGCAGTAGCTTAACAAGACGGTTTAAATGCCCCTTGGATGAGCGGTGGAGGTCGCAGTAGCTTAACAAGATGGTTTAAATGCCCCTTGAAAGAGACGTGCAGGTCGCAGTAGCTTAACAAGACGGTTTAAATGCCCCTTCGAAGTGCGGTGGAGTTCGCAGTAGCTTTACAAGACAGATGAAATGCCCCTTGGAAGAGCGTTGGAGGTCGCAGTAGCTTAATAAGACAGTTTAAATGCCCCTTGGAAGAGACATGCAGGTCACAGCATCTTAACAAGATTGTTTAAATGCCCCTTGGAAGAGACGTGCAGGTCGCAATAGCTTAACAAGACGGTTTAAATGTCCCTTGGTAGAGACATGCAGGTCACAGTAGCTTAACAAGATGGTTTAAATGCCCCATGGAAGATACGTGCAGGTCGCAGTAGCTTAACAAGACGGTTTAAATGTCCCTTGGAAGAGACGTGCCAGTCGCAGTAGCTTAAAAAACGGTTTAAATGCGCCTTGGAAGAGACGTGCAAGTCGCAGTAGCTTAACAAAACAGTTTAAATGCCCTTTGGGAAAGACGAGCAGGTCGCATTAGCTTAACAAGACGGTTTAAATGCCCCTTGGAAGAGACGTGCAGGTCGCAGTAGCTTAACAAGATGGTTTAAATGCTCATTGGAAGAGCGGTGGAGTTCGCAGTAGCTTAAAAAGATGGTTTAAATGCCCCTTGGAAGAGACATGCAGTTCGCAGCAGCTTAAAAAGATGGTTTAAATGCCCCTTGGAAGAGGCTTGCAGGTCGCAGTAGCTTACCAAGACGGTTTAAATGCCCCTTGGAAGAGACGTGCAGGTCGCAGTAGCTTAACAAGATGGTTTAAATGCCCCTTGGAAGAGCGGTGGAGGTCGCAGTAGCTTAACAAGATGGTTTAAATGCCCCTTGGAAGAGACATGCAGTTCGCAGCAGCTTAAAAAGACGGTTTAAATGCCCCTTGGAAGAGACGTGCAGGTCGCAGTGGCTTAACAAGATGATTTAAATGCCCCTTGGAATAGACGTGCAGGTAGCAGTAGCTTAACAAGACTGTTTAAATGCCCCTTGTAAAAGTGGTGGAGGTTACAGTAGCTTAACAAGACGGTTTAAATGCCCCTTGGAAGAGACGTGCAAGTCGTAGTAGCTTAAAAAGACGGTGTAAATTCGCCTTGGAAGAGAAGTGCAGGTCTCAGTAGCTTAACAAGACGGTTTAAATGCCCCTTGGAAGAGCGGTGGAGGTCGCAGTAGCTTAAGAAGACAGTTTAAATGCCCCTTGAAAGAGACGTGCAGGTCGCAGTAGCTTAACAAGACTGTTTAAATGCCCCTTGGAAGTGCGGTGGATGTCGCAGTAGCTTAACAAGACGGTTTAAATGCTCCGTGGAAGAGACATGCAGGTCGCAGCAACTTAACAAGACGGTTTAAATGCCCCTTGGAAGAGACGTGCAGGTCGCAGTAGCATAACAAGATGGTTTAAATCCCCCTTGGAAGAGACGTGCAGGTCGCAGCAGCTTAACAAGAGAGTTTAAATGCCCCTTGGAATAGGCTTGCAGGTCGCAGTAGCTTGCCAAGACGGTTTAATTGCCCCTTGGAAGAGACGTGCAGGTCGCAGTAGCTTAACAAGACGGTTTAAATGCCCATTGGAAGAGTGGTGCAGGTCGCAGTAGCTTAATAAGACGGTTTAAATGCCCCTTGGAAGAGATGTGCAGGTCGCAGTAGCTTAACAAGATGGTTTAAATGCCCCTTGGAAGAGACGTGGAGGTCGCAGTAGCTTAACAAGACTGTTTAAATGCCCCTTGGAAGAGACATGCAGGTCGCAGTAGCTTAATAAGATGGTTTAAATGCCCATTGGAAAAGTGGTGGAATTTACAGTAGCTTAAGAAGACGGTTTAAATGCTCCTTGGAAGAGGCGTGCAAGTCGCAGTAGCTTAACAAGACTGTTTAAATGCCCCTTGGAAGAGACATGCAGGTGGCAGAAGCTAAACAAGACAGTTTAAATGCCCCTTGGAAGAGCGGTGGAGGTCGCAGTAGCTTAACAAGACAGTTTAAATGCCACTTGGAAGAAACATGCAGGTCGCAGTAGCTTAACAAGACGGTTTAAGTGCCCCTTGGAAGAGACGTGCAGGTCGCAGTAGCTTAACAAGACGGTTTAAATGCCCCTTGGAAGAGACGAGCAGGTCGCAGTAGCTTAACAAGACGGTTTAAATGCCCCTCGGAAGAGACGTGCAGGTCGCAGTAGCTTAACAAGACGGTTTAAATCCACCTTGGAAGAGACGTGCAGGTCGCAGTAGTTAACAAGAGTGTTTAAATGCCCCTTGGAATAGGCTTGCAGGCCGCATTAGCTTACCAAGAAGGTTTAAATGCCCCTTGGAAAAGTGGTGTAGGTTACAGTATCTTAAAAAGACAGTTTAAATGCCCCTTGGAAGAGACGTGCAGGTCGCAGAAGCTTAACAAGACTGTTTAAATGCCCCTTGGAAGAGACGTGCAGGACGCAGAAGCTTAACAAGTCGGTTTAAATCCCCCTAGGAAGAGACGTGCAGGTCGCAGTAGCTTAACAAGAGGGTTTAAATGCCCTTTGGAATAGGCTTGCAGGTCGCAGTAGCTTACCAATACGGTTTAAATGCCCCTTGGAAGAGCCGTGCAGGTCGCAGTAGCTTAAAAAGACGGTTTAAATGTCCATTGGAAGAGCGGTGGAGGTCGCAGAAGCTGAACAAGACGGTTTAAATGCCCCTTGGAAGAGACGTGCAGGTCGCAGTAGCTTAATAAGACGGTTTAAAGGCCCCTTGGAAGATATGTGGAGGACGCAGTAGATAAACAAGACAGTTTAAATGCCCCTTGGAAGAGACGTGCATGTCGCAGTAGCTTAACAAGATGGTTTAAATGCCATTTGGAAGAGACGTGCAGGTCGCAGTAGCTTAACAAGACCGTTTAAATGCCCCTTGGAAGTGCGGAGGAGGTCGCAGTAGCTTAACAAGACGGTTTCAATGCCCGTTGGAAGAGACACGCAGGTCGCAGCAGCTTAACAAGATGGTTTAAATGCCCCTTGGAAGAGACATGCAGGTCGCAGTAGCTTAACAAGACGGTTTAAATGCCCCTTGGAAGAGACATGCAGGTCGCAGTAGCTTAACAAAGCGTTTTAAAAGCCCCTTGGAAGAGACGTGCAGGTCACAGTAGCTTAACAAGACGGTTTATATGCCCCTTGAAAAGTGGTGGAGGTTACAGTAGCTTTAGAAGACGGTTTAATTGCCCCTTGGAAGAGACGTGCAAGTCGCAGTAGCTTAACAAGACAGTTTAAATGCCCCTTAGAAGAGACGTGCAGGTCACAGAAGCTAAACAAGACAGTTTAAATATCCCTTGAAAGAGACGTGCAGGTCACAGCAGCTTAACAATGCAGTTTAAATGCCCCTTGGAAGAGACGTGCAGGTCACAGAAGCTTAACAAGACAGTTTAAATGCCCCTTGGAAGAGACGTGCAGTTCACAGAAGTTTAACAAGACAGTTTAAATGCCCCTTGGAAGAGACGTGCAGGTCGCAGTAGCTTAACAAGATGGTTTATATGCCCCTTGGAAAAGTGGTGGAGGTTACAGTGGCTTAACAAGACGCTTTAATTGCCCGTTGGAAGAGACGTGCAAGTCGCAGTAGCTTAACAAGACAGTTTAAATGCCCCTTAGAAGAGACGTGCAGGTCGCAGTAGCTTAACAAGATGGTTTAAATGCCCCTTGGAAGAGAGGTGGAGGTGGAAGTAGCTTAACAAGACGGTTTAAATGCCCCTTGGAAGAGACGTACAGGTCGCAGTAGCTTAAAAAGACGGTTTAAATGCGCCTTGGAAGAGACGTGCAGGTCGCAGTAGCTTAACAAGATGGTTTAAATGCCCCTTGGAAGAGAGGTGGAGGTCGAAGTAGCTTAACAAGACGGTTTAAATGCCCCTTGGAAGTGCGGTGGAGGTCGCATTAGCTTAACAAGACGCTTTAAATGCCCCTTGGAAGTGACGTAATGGTCGCAGTAGCTTAACAAGACGGTTTAAATGCCCCTTGGAAGTGCGGTGGAGGTCGCAGTAGCTTAACAAGACGGTTTAAATGCCCCTTGGAAGAAACATGCAGGTCGCAGCAGCTTAACAAGACCGTTAAAATGCCCCTTGGAAGAGATGTGCAGGTCGCAGTAGCTTAACAAGACGGTTTAAATGCCACTTGGAAAAGTGGTGGAGGTTACAGTAGATTAACAAGACGGTTTAAATGCCCCTTGGAAGTGCGGTGGAGGGCGCAGTAGCTTAACAAGACGGTTTAAATGCCCCTTGGAAGAAACATGCAGGTCGCAGCAGCTTAACAAGACCGTTAAAATGCCCCTTGGAAGAGATGTGCAGGTCGCAGTAGCTTAACAAGACGGTTTAAATGCCACTTGGAAAAGTGGTGGAGGTTACAGTAGATTAACAAGACGATTTAAATGCCCCTTGGAAGTGAAGTGAAAGTCGCAGAAGCTTAACAAGACTGTTTAAATGCCCCTTGGAAGAGACGTGCAGGTCGCAGAAGCTTAACAAGATGGTTTAAATGCCCCTTGGAAGAGACGTGCAGGTCGCAGTAGCTTAACAAGATGGTTTAAATGCCTCTTGGAAGTGCGGTGGAGGTCGCAGTAGCTTAACAAGACGGTTTAAATGCCCCTTGGAAGAGACATGCAGGCCGCAGCAGCTTAACAAGACCGTATAAATGCCCCTTGGAAGAGACATGCAGGTCGCAGTAGCTTAACAAGACGGTTTAAATGCACCTTGGAAAAGACATGCAGGTTGCAGTAGCTTAACAAAGCGTTTTAAATGCCCTTTGGAAGAGACGTGCTGGTCGCAGTATCTAAACAAAAAGGTTTAAATGCCCCTTGGAAAAGTGGTGGAGGTTACAGTAACTTAACAAGACGATTTAAATGCCCCTTGGAAGAGACGTGAAAGTCGCAGTAGCATAACAAGACGGTTTAAATGCCCCTTAGAAGAGACGTGCAGGTCGCAGTAGCTTAATAAGACAGCTTAAATGCCCCTTGGAAGAGACGTGCAGGTTGCAGTAGCTTAACAAGATGGTTTAAATGCCCCTTGGAAGAGCGGTGGAGGTCGCAGTAGCTTAACAAGACAAGTTAAATGCCCCTTGGAAGAGACGTGCAGGTTGCAGTAGCTTAACAAGACTGTTTAAATGCCCCTTGGAAGAGGCTTGCAGGTCGCAGTCGCTTACCAAGACGGTTTAAATGCCCCTTGGAAGAGGCTTGCAGGTCGCAGTAGCTTAACACGACGGTTTAAATGCCCCTTGGAAGAGTGGTGGAGGTCGCAGTAGCTTAACAAGACATGTTAAATGCCCCTTGGAAGAGACGTGCAGGTTGCAGTAGCTTAACAAGACTGTTTAAATGCCCCTTGGAAGAGGCTTGCAGGCCGCAGTAGCTTACCAAGACGATTTAAATGTCCCTTGGAAGAGACCTGCAGGTCGCAGTAGCTTAACAAGACAGTTTAAATGCCCCTTGGAAGAGCGGTGGAGGACACAGTAGCTTAACAAGACAGTTTAAATGCCCTTTGGAAGGACATGCAGGTCGCAGCACCTTAACAAGACTGTTTAAATACCCCTTGGAAGAGACGTGCAGGTCGCAGTAGCTTAAAAGTTGTTTTAAATGTCCCTTGGTAGAGACATGCAGGTAGCAGTAGCTTAACAAGACGGTTTAAATGCCCCATGGAAGAGACGTGCAGGTCGCAGTAGCTTAACAAGACGGTTTAAATGCCCCTTGGAAAAGTGGAGGAGGTTACAGTAGCTTAACAAGACCGTTTAAATGCCCCTTAGAAGAGACGTGCAAGTCGCAGTAGCTTAACAAGACGGTGTAAATGCCCCTTGGAAAAGACGTGCAGGTCGCAGTAGCTTAACAAGACGGTTTAAATGCCCCTTGGAAGAGACGTGCAGGCCGCAGTAGCTTAACAAGACAGTTTAAATGCTCCTTGGAAGAGACGAGCAGGTCGCAGTAGCTTAACAAGACGGTTTAAATGCCCCTTGGAAGAGACGTGGAGGTCGCAGTAGCTTAACAAGACAGTTTAAATCCCCCTTGGAAGAGACGTGCAGGTCGCAGTAGCTTAACAAGATGGTTTAAATGCCCCTAGGAAGAGAGGTGGAGGTCGCAGTAGCTTAACAAGACAGTTTAAATGCCCCTTGGAAGAGACGTGCAGGTCGCAGTAGCTTAACAAGATGGTTTAAATGCCCCTAGGAAGAGAGGTGGAGGTCGCAGTAGCTTAACAAGACAGTTTAAATGCCCCTTGGAAGAGACGTGCAGGTCGCAGTAGCTTAACAAGATGGTTTAAATGCCCCTTGGAAGAGCGGTGTAGGTCGCAGTAGCTTAACAAGATGGTTTAAATGCCCCTTGGAAGAGACATGCAGTTCGCAGCAGCTTATAAAGACGGTTTAAATGCCCCTTGGAAGAGGCTTGCATGTCGCAGTAGCTTACCAAGACGGTTTAAATGCCCCTTGGAAGAGACGTGCAGGTCGCAGAAGCTTAACAAGATGGTTTAAATGCCCCTGGGAAGAGCGGTGGAGGTCGCAGTAGCTTAAAAAGACAGTTTAAATGCCCCTTGGAAGAGACATGCAGGTCGCAGTAGCTTAACAAGAGGGTTTAAATGCCCCTTGGAAGAGGCTTGCAGGTCGCAGTAGCTTACCAAGACGATTTAAATGCCCCTTGGAAGAGACGTGCAGCTCGCAGTAGCTTAACAAGACAGTTTATATGCCCCTTGGAAGAGCAGTGGAGGTCGCAGTAGCTTAACAAGACAGTTTAAATGCCCCTTGGAAGAGACATGCAGGTCGCAGCACCTTAACAAGACTGTTTAAATATCCCTTGGAAGAGACGTGCAGGTCGCAGTAGCTTAAAAAACGTTTTAAATGTCCCTTGGTAGAGACATGCAGGTCGCAGTAGCTTAACAAGATGGCTTAAATCCCCCTTGGAAGAAACGTGCAGGTCGCAGCAGCTTAACAAGAGAGTTTAAATGCCCCTTGGAATAGGCTTGCAGGTCGCAGTCGCTTACCAAGACGGTTTAAATGCCCCTTGGAAGAGGCTTGCAGGTCGCAGTAGCTTAACAAGACGGTTAAATGCCCCTTGGAAGAGTGGTGGAGGTCGCAGTATCTTAACAAGAAAGTTTCAATGCCCCTTGGAAAAGACATGCAGTTCGCAGTAGCTTAATAAGATGGTTTAAATGCCCCTTGGAAGAGATGTGCAGGTCACAGCATCTTAACAAGATTGTTTAAATGCCCCTTGGAAGAGACGTGCAGGTCGCAATAGCTTAACAAGACGGTTTAAATGTCCCTTGGTAGAGACATGCAGGTCACAGTAGCTTAACAAGATGGTTTAAATGCCCCATGGAAAATACGTGCAGGTCGCAGTAGCTTAACAAGACGGTTTAAATGTCCCTTGGAAGAGACGTGCCAGTCGCAGTAGCTTAAAAAACGGTTTAAATGCGCCTTGGAAGAGACGTGCAAGTCGCAGTAGCTTAACAAGACAGTTTAAATGCCCTTTGGGAAAGACGAGCAGGTCGCATTAGCTTAACAAGACGGTTTAAATGCCCCTTGGAAGAGACGTGCAGGTCGCAGTAGCTTAACAAGATGGTTTAAATGCTCCTTGGAAGAGCGGTGGAGTTCGCAGTAGCTTAAAAAGATGGTTTAAATGCCCCTTGGAAGAGACATGCAGTTCGCAGCAGCTTAAAAAGATGGTTTAAATGCCCCTTGGAAGAGGCTTGCAGGTCGCAGTAGCTTACCAAGACGGTTTAAATGCCCCTTGGAAGAGACGTGCAGGTCGCAGTAGCTTAACAAGATGGTTTAAATGCCCCTTGGAAGAGCGGTGGAGGTCGCAGTAGCTTAACAAGATGGTTTAAATGCCCCTTGGAAGAGACATGCAGTTCGCAGCAGCTTAAAAAGACGGTTTAAATGCCCCTTGGAAGAGACGTGCAGGTCGCTGTGGCTTAACGAGATGATTTAAATGCCCCTTGGAATAGACGTGCAGGTAGCAGTAGCTTAACAAGACTGTTTAAATGCCCCTTGTAAAAGTGGTGGAGGTTACAGTAGCTTAACAAGACGGTTTAAATGCCCCTTGGAAGAGACGTGCAAGTTGTAGTAGCTTAAAAAGACGGTTTAAATTCGCCTTGGAAGAGAAGTGCAGGTCTCAGTAGCTTAACAAGACGGTTTAAATGCCCCTTGGAAGAGCGGTGGAGGTCGCAGTAGCTTAAGAAGACAGTTTAAATGCCCCTTGAAAGCGACGTGCAGGTCGCAGTAGCTTAACAAGACTGTTTAAATGCCCCTTGGAAGTGCGGTGGATGTCGCAGTAGCTTAACAAGACGGTTTAAATGCCCCTTGGAAGAGACATGCAGGTCGCAGCAACTTAACAAGATGGTTTAAATGCCCCTTGGAAGAGACGTGCAGGTAGCAGTGGCTTAAGAAGATGGTTTAAATGCCCCTTGGAAGAGACATGCAGGTCGCAGTAGCTTAACAAGACAGTTTAAATGCCCCTTGGAAAAGTGGTGGAGGTTACAGTAGCTTAACAAGATAGTTTAAATGCCCCTTGGAACAGACATGCAAGTCGCAGTAGCTTAAAAAGACGGTTTAAATGCGCCTTGGAAGAGACGTACAGGTCGCAGTAGCTTAACAAGACGGTTTAAATGCCCCCTGGAATAGAAGAGCAGGTCGCAGTAGCTTAACAAGATGGTTTAAATGCCCCTTGGAAGAGACGTGCAGGTCGCAGTAGCTTAACAAGACGGTTTAAATCCCCCTTGGAAGAGACGTGCAGGTCGCAGCAGCTTAACAAGAGAGTTTAAATGCCCCTTGGAATAGGCTTGCAGGTCGCAGTAGCTAACCAAGACGGTTTAATTGCCCCTTGGAAGAGACGTGCAGGTCGCAGTAGCTTAACAAGACAGTTTAAATGCCCATTGGAAGAGTGGTGCAGGTCGCAGTAGCTTAATAAGACGGTTTAAATGCCCCTTGGAAGAGATGTGCAGGTCGCAGTAGCTTAACAAGATGGTTTAAATGCCCCTTGGAAGAGACGTGGAGGTCGCAGTAGCTTAACAAGACTGTTTAAATGCCCCTTGGAAGAGACATGCAGGTCGCAGTAGCTTAATAAGATGGTTTAAATGCCCATTGGAAAAGTGGTGGAATTTACAGTAGCTTAAGAAGACGGTTTAAATGCTCCTTGGAAGAGGCGTGCAAGTCGCAGTAGCTTAACAAGACTGTTTAAATGCCCCTTGGAAGAGACATGCAGGTGGCAGAAGCTAAACAAGACAGTTTAAATGCCCCTTGGAAGAGCGGTGGAGGTCGCAGTAGCTTAACAAGACAGTTTAAATGCCACTTGGAAGAAACATGCAGGTCGCAGTAGCTTAACAAGACGGTTTAAGTGCCCCTTGGAAGAGACGTGCCGGTCGCAGTAGCTTAACAAGACGGTTTAAATGCCCCTTGGAAGAGACGAGCAGGTCGCAGTAGCTTAACAAGACGGTTTAAATGCCCCTCGGAAGAGACGTGCAGGTCGCAGTAGCTTAACAAGACGGTTTAAATCCCCCTTGGAAGAGACGTGCAGGTCGCAGTAGTTAACAAGAGTGTTTAAATGCCCCTTGGAATAGGCTTGCAGGCCGCATTAGCTTACCAAGACGGTTTAAATGCCCCTTGGAAAAGTGGTGTAGGTTACAGTATCTTAAAAAGACAGTTTAAATGCCCCTTGGAAGAGACGTGCAGGTCGCAGAAGCTTAACAAGACTGTTTAAATGCCCCTTGGAAGAGACGTGCAGGACGCAGAAGCTTAACAAGTCGGTTTAAATCCCCCTAGGAAGAGACGTGCAGGTCGCAGTAGCTTAACAAGAGGGTTTAAATGCCCTTTGGAATAGGCTTGCAGGTCGCAGTAGCTTACCAATACGGTTTAAATGCCCCTTGGAAGAGCCGTGCAGGTCGCAGTAGCTTAACAAGACGGTTTAAATGTCCATTGGAAGAGCGGTGGAGGTCGCAGAAGCTGAACAAGACGATTTAAATGCCCCTTGGAAGAGACGTGCAGCTCGCAGTAGCTTAACAAGACAGTTTATATGCCCCTTGGAAGAGCAGTGGAGGTCGCAGTAGCCTAACAAGACAGTTTAAATGCCCCTTGGAAGAGACATGCAGGTCGCAGCACCTTAACAAGACTGTTTAAATATCCCTTGGAAGAGACGTGCAGGTCGCAGTAGCTTAAAAAACGTTTTAAATGTCCCGTGGTAGAGACATGCAGGTCGCAGTAGCTTAACAAGATGGCTTAAATCCCCCTTGGAAGAAACGTGCAGGTCGCAGCAGCTTAACAAGAGAGTTTAAATGCCCATTGGAATAGGCTTGCAGGTCGCAGTAGCTTAACAAGATGGTTTAAATGCCCCTTGGAAGAGACGTGCAGGTCGCAGTAGCTTAACAAGACGGTTTAAATCCCCCTTGGAAGAGACGTGCAGGTCGCAGCAGCTTAACAAGAGAGTTTAAATGCCCCTTGGAATAGGCTTGCAGGTCGCAGTAGCTAACCAAGACGGTTTAATTGCCCCTTGGAAGAGACGTGCAGGTCGCAGTAGCTTAACAAGACAGTTTAAATGCCCATTGGAAGAGTGGTGCAGGTCGCAGTAGCTTAATAAGACGGTTTAAATGCCCCTTGGAAGAGATGTGCAGGTCGCAGTAGCTTAACAAGATGGTTTAAATGCCCCTTGGAAGAGACGTGGAGGTCGCAGTAGCTTAACAAGACTGTTTAAATGCCCCTTGGAAGAGACATGCAGGTCGCAGTAGCTTAATAAGATGGTTTAAATGCCCATTGGAAAAGTGGTGGAATTTACAGTAGCTTAAGAAGACGGTTTAAATGCTCCTTGGAAGAGGCGTGCAAGTCGCAGTAGCTTAACAAGACTGTTTAAATGCCCCTTGGAAGACACATGCAGGTGGCAGAAGCTAAACAAGACAGTTTAAATGCCCCTTGGAAGAGCGGTGGAGGTCGCAGTAGCTTAACAAGACAGTTTAAATGCCACTTGGAAGAAACATGCAGGTCGCAGTAGCTTAACAAGACGGTTTAAGTGCCCCTTGGAAGAGACGTGCCGGTCGCAGTAGCTTAACAAGACGGTTTAAATGCCCCTTGGAAGAGCGGTGGAGGTCGCAGTAGCTTAACAAGACAGTTTAAATGCCACTTGGAAGAAACATGCAGGTCGCAGTAGCTTAACAAGACGGTTTAAGTGCCCCTTGGAAGAGACGTGCCGGTCGCAGTAGCTTAACAAGACGGTTTAAATGCCCCTTGGAAGAGACGAGCAGGTCGCAGTAGCTTAACAAGACGGTTTAAATGCCCCTCGGAAGAGACGTGCAGGTCGCAGTAGCTTAACAAGACGGTTTAAATCCCCCTTGGAAGAGACGTGCAGGTCGCAGTAGTTAACAAGAGTGTTTAAATGCCCCTTGGAATAGGCTTGCAGGCCGCATTAGCTTACCAAGACGGTTTAAATGCCCCTTGGAAAAGTGGTGTAGGTTACAGTATCTTAAAAAGACAGTTTAAATGCCCCTTGGAAGAGACGTGCAGGTCGCAGAAGCTTAACAAGACTGTTTAAATGCCCCTTGGAAGAGACGTGCAGGACGCAGAAGCTTAACAAGTCGGTTTAAATCCCCCTAGGAAGAGACGTGCAGGTCGCAGTAGCTTAACAAGAGGGTTTAAATGCCCTTTGGAATAGGCTTGCAGGTCGCAGTAGCTTACCAATACGGTTTAAATGCCCCTTGGAAGAGCCGTGCAGGTCGCAGTAGCTTAACAAGACGGTTTAAATGTCCATTGGAAGAGCGGTGGAGGTCGCAGAAGCTGAACAAGACGATTTAAATGCCCCTTGGAAGAGACGTGCAGCTCGCAGTAGCTTAACAAGACAGTTTATATGCCCCTTGGAAGAGCAGTGGAGGTCGCAGTAGCCTAACAAGACAGTTTAAATGCCCCTTGGAAGAGACATGCAGGTCGCAGCACCTTAACAAGACTGTTTAAATATCCCTTGGAAGAGACGTGCAGGTCGCAGTAGCTTAAAAAACGTTTTAAATGTCCCGTGGTAGAGACATGCAGGTCGCAGTAGCTTAACAAGATGGCTTAAATCCCCCTTGGAAGAAACGTGCAGGTCGCAGCAGCTTAACAAGAGAGTTTAAATGCCCATTGGAATAGGCTTGCAGGTCGCAGTAGCTTAACAAGATGGTTTAAATGCCCCTTGGAAGAGACGTGCAGGTCGCAGTAGCTTAACAAGACGGTTTAAATCCCCCTTGGAAGAGACGTGCAGGTCGCAGCAGCTTAACAAGAGAGTTTAAATGCCCCTTGGAATAGGCTTGCAGGTCGCAGTAGCTAACCAAGACGGTTTAATTGCCCCTTGGAAGAGACGTGCAGGTCGCAGTAGCTTAACAAGACAGTTTAAATGCCCATTGGAAGAGTGGTGCAGGTCGCAGTAGCTTAATAAGACGGTTTAAATGCCCCTTGGAAGAGATGTGCAGGTCGCAGTAGCTTAACAAGATGGTTTAAATGCCCCTTGGAAGAGACGTGGAGGTCGCAGTAGCTTAACAAGACTGTTTAAATGCCCCTTGGAAGAGACATGCAGGTCGCAGTAGCTTAATAAGATGGTTTAAATGCCCATTGGAAAAGTGGTGGAATTTACAGTAGCTTAAGAAGACGGTTTAAATGCTCCTTGGAAGAGGCGTGCAAGTCGCAGTAGCTTAACAAGACTGTTTAAATGCCCCTTGGAAGACACATGCAGGTGGCAGAAGCTAAACAAGACAGTTTAAATGCCCCTTGGAAGAGCGGTGGAGGTCGCAGTAGCTTAACAAGACAGTTTAAATGCCACTTGGAAGAAACATGCAGGTCGCAGTAGCTTAACAAGACGGTTTAAGTGCCCCTTGGAAGAGACGTGCCGGTCGCAGTAGCTTAACAAGACGGTTTAAATGCCCCTTGGAAGAGACGAGCAGGTCGCAGTAGCTTAACAAGACGGTTTAAATGCCCCTCGGAAGAGACGTGCAGGTCGCAGTAGCTTAACAAGACGGTTTAAATCCCCCTTGGAAGAGACGTGCAGGTCGCAGTAGTTAACAAGAGTGTTTAAATGCCCCTTGGAATAGGCTTGCAGGCCGCATTAGCTTACCAAGACGGTTTAAATGCCCCTTGGAAAAGTGGTGTAGGTTACAGTATCTTAAAAAGACAGTTTAAATGCCCCTTGGAAGAGACGTGCAGGTCGCAGAAGCTTAACAAGACTGTTTAAATGCCCCTTGGAAGAGACGTGCAGGACGCAGAAGCTTAACAAGTCGGTTTAAATCCCCCTAGGAAGAGACGTGCAGGTCGCAGTAGCTTAACAAGAGGGTTTAAATGCCCTTTGGAATAGGCTTGCAGGTCGCAGTAGCTTACCAATACGGTTTAAATGCCCCTTGGAAGAGCCGTGCAGGTCGCAGTAGCTTAACAAGACGGTTTAAATGTCCATTGGAAGAGCGGTGGAGGTCGCAGAAGCTGAACAAGACGATTTAAATGCACCTTGGAAGAGACGTGCAGCTCGCAGTAGCTTAACAAGACAGTTTATATGCCCCTTGGAAGAGCAGTGGAGGTCGCAGTAGCCTAACAAGACAGTTTAAATGCCCCTTGGAAGAGACATGCAGGTCGCAGCACCTTAACAAGACTGTTTAAATATCCCTTGGAAGAGACGTGCAGGTCGCAGTAGCTTAAAAAACGTTTTAAATGTCCCGTGGTAGAGACATGCAGGTCGCAGTAGCTTAACAAGATGGCTTAAATCCCCCTTGGAAGAAACGTGCAGGTCCGCAGCAGCTTAACAAGAGAGTTTAAATGCCCATTGGAATAGGCTTGCAGGTCGCAGTCGCTTACCAAGACGGTTTAAATGCCCCTTGGAAGAGGCTTGCAGGTCGCAGTAGCTTAACAAGACGGTTTAAATGCCCCTTGGAAGAGTGGTGGAGGTCGCAGTATCTTAACAAGACAGTTTCAATGCCCCTTGGAAAAGACATGCAGTTCGCAGTAGCTTAATAAGACGGTTTAAATGCCCCTTGGAAGAGATGTGCAGGTCACAGCATCTTAACAAGATTGTTTAAATGCCCCTTGGAAGAGACGTGCAGGTCGCAATAGCTTAACAAGACGGTTTAAATGTCCCTTGGAAGAGACGTGGAGGTCGCAGTAGCTTAACAAGACAGTTTAAATCCCCCTTGGAAGAGACGTGCAGGTCGCAGTAGCTTAACAAGATGGTTTAAATGCCCCTAGGAAGAGAGGTGGAGGTCGCAGTAGCTTAACAAGACAGTTTAAATGCCCCTTGGAAGAGACGTGCAGGTCGCAGTAGCTTAAAAAGACGGTTTAAATGCACCTTGGAAGAGACGTGCAGGTCGCAGTAGCTTAACAAGATGGTTTAAATGCCCCTTGGAAGAGCGGTGTAGGTCGCAGTAGCTTAACAAGATGGTTTAAATGCCCCTTGGAAGAGACATGCAGTTCGCAGCAGCTTATAAAGACGGTTTAAATGCCCCTTGGAAGAGGCTTGCATGTCGCAGTAGCTTACCAAGACGGTTTAAATGCCCCTTGGAAGAGACGTGCAGGTCGCAGAAGCTTAACAAGATGGTTTAAATGCCCCTGGGAAGAGCGGTGGAGGTCGCAGTAGCTTAAAAAGACAGTTTAAATGCCCCTTGGAAGAGACATGCAGGTCGCAGTAGCTTAACAAGAGGGTTTAAATGCCCCTTTGAAGAGGCTTGCAGGTCGCAGTAGCTTACCAAGACGATTTAAATGCCCCTTGGAAGAGACGTGCAGCTCGCAGTAGCTTAACAAGACAGTTTATATGCCCCTTGGAAGAGCAGTGGAGGTCGCAGTAGCTTAACAAGACAGTTTAAATGCCCCTTGGAAGAGACATGCAGGTCGCAGCACCTTAACAAGACTGTTTAAATATCCCTTGGAAGAGACGTGCAGGTCGCAGTAGCTTAAAAAACGTTTTAAATGTCCCTTGGTAGAGACATGCAGGTCGCAGTAGCTTAACAAGATGGCTTAAATCCCCCTTGGAAGAAACGTGCAGGTCGCAGCAGCTTAACAAGAGAGTTTAAATGCCCCTTGGAATAGGCTTGCAGGTCGCAGTCGCTTACCAAGACGGTTTAAATGCCCCTTGGAAGAGGCTTGCAGGTCGCAGTAGCTTAACAAGACGGTTAAATGCCCCTTGGAAGAGTGGTGGAGGTCGCAGTATCTTAACAAGAAAGTTTCAATGCCCCTTGGAAAAGACATGCAGTTCGCAGTAGCTTAATAAGACGGTTTAAATGCCCCTTGGAAGAGATGTGCAGGTCACAGCATCTTAACAAGATTGTTTAAATGCCCCTTGGAAGAGACGTGCAGGTCGCAATAGCTTAACAAGACGGTTTAAATGTCCCTTGGTAGAGACATGCAGGTCACAGTAGCTTAACAAGATGGTTTAAATGCCCCATGGAAAATACGTGCAGGTCGCAGTAGCTTAACAAGACGGTTTAAATGTCCCTTGGAAGAGACGTGCCAGTCGCAGTAGCTTAAAAAACGGTTTAAATGCGCCTTGGAAGAGACGTGCAAGTCGCAGTAGCTTAACAAGACAGTTTAAATGCCCTTTGGGAAAGACGAGCAGGTCGCATTAGCTTAACAAGACGGTTTAAATGCCCCTTGGAAGAGACGTGCAGGTCGCAGTAGCTTAACAAGATGGTTTAAATGCTCCTTGGAAGAGCGGTGGAGTTCGCAGTAGCTTAAAAAGATGGTTTAAATGCCCCTTGGAAGAGACATGCAGTTCGCAGCAGCTTAAAAAGATGGTTTAAATGCCCCTTGGAAGAGGCTTGCAGGTCGCAGTAGCTTACCAAGACGGTTTAAATGCCCCTTGGAAGAGACGTGCAGGTCGCAGTAGCTTAACAAGATGGTTTAAATGCCCCTTGGAAGAGCGGTGGAGGTCGCAGTAGCTTAACAAGATGGTTTAAATGCCCCTTGGAAGAGACATGCAGTTCGCAGCAGCTTAAAAAGACGGTTTAAATGCCCCTTGGAAGAGACGTGCAGGTCGCTGTGGCTTAACGAGATGATTTAAATGCCCCTTGGAATAGACGTGCAGGTAGCAGTAGCTTAACAAGACTGTTTAAATGCCCCTTGTAAAAGTGGTGGAGGTTACAGTAGCTTAACAAGACGGTTTAAATGCCCCTTGGAAGAGACGTGCAAGTCGTAGTAGCTTAAAAAGACGGTTTAAATTCGCCTTGGAAGAGAAGTGCAGGTCTCAGTAGCTTAACAAGACGGTTTAAATGCCCCTTGGAAGAGCGGTGGAGGTCGCAGTAGCTTAAGAAGACAGTTTAAATGCCCCTTGAAAGCGACGTGCAGGTCGCAGTAGCTTAACAAGACTGTTTAAATGCCCCTTGGAAGTGCGGTGGATGTCGCAGTAGCTTAACAAGACGGTTTAAATGCCCCTTGGAAGAGACATGCAGGTCGCAGCAACTTAACAAGATGGTTTAAATGCCCCTTGGAAGAGACGTGCAGGTAGCAGTGGCTTAAGAAGATGGTTTAAATGCCCCTTGGAAGAGACATGCAGGTCGCAGTAGCTTAACAAGACAGTTTAAATGCCCCTTGGAAAAGTGGTGGAGGTTACAGTAGCTTAACAAGATAGTTTAAATGCCCCTTGGAACAGACATGCAAGTCGCAGTAGCTTAAAAAGACGGTTTAAATGCGCCTTGGAAGAGACGTACAGGTCGCAGTAGCTTAACAAGACGGTTTACATGCCCCCTGGAATAGAAGAGCAGGTCGCAGTAGCTTAACAAGATGGTTTAAATGCCCCTTGGAAGAGACGTGCAGGTCGCAGTAGCTTAACAAGACGGTTTAAATCCCCCTTGGAAGAGACGTGCAGGTCGCAGCAGCTTAACAAGAGAGTTTAAATGCCCCTTGGAATAGGCTTGCAGGTCGCAGTAGCTAACCAAGACGGTTTAATTGCCCCTTGGAAGAGACGTGCAGGTCGCAGTAGCTTAACAAGACAGTTTAAATGCCCATTGGAAGAGTGGTGCAGGTCGCAGTAGCTTAATAAGACGGTTTAAATGCCCCTTGGAAGAGATGTGCAGGTCGCAGTAGCTTAACAAGATGGTTTAAATGCCCCTTGGAAGAGACGTGGAGGTCGCAGTAGCTTAACAAGACTGTTTAAATGCCCCTTGGAAGAGACATGCAGGTCGCAGTAGCTTAATAAGATGGTTTAAATGCCCATTGGAAAAGTGGTGGAATTTACAGTAGCTTAAGAAGACGGTTTAAATGCTCCTTGGAAGAGGCGTGCAAGTCGCAGTAGCTTAACAAGACTGTTTAAATGCCCCTTGGAAGAGACATGCAGGTGGCAGAAGCTAAACAAGACAGTTTAAATGCCCCTTGGAAGAGCGGTGGAGGTCGCAGTAGCTTAACAAGACAGTTTAAATGCCACTTGGAAGAAACATGCAGGTCGCAGTAGCTTAACAAGACGGTTTAAGTGCCCCTTGGAAGAGACGTGCCGGTCGCAGTAGCTTAACAAGACGGTTTAAATGCCCCTTGGAAGAGACGAGCAGGTCGCAGTAGCTTAACAAGACGGTTTAAATGCCCCTCGGAAGAGACGTGCAGGTCGCAGTAGCTTAACAAGACGGCTTAAATCCCCCTTGGAAGAGACGTGCAGGTCGCAGTAGTTAACAAGAGTGTTTAAATGCCCCTTGGAATAGGCTTGCAGGCCGCATTAGCTTACCAAGACGGTTTAAATGCCCCTTGGAAAAGTGGTGTAGGTTACAGTATCTTAAAAAGACAGTTTAAATGCCCCTTGGAAGAGACGTGCAGGTCGCAGAAGCTTAACAAGACTGTTTAAATGCCCCTTGGAAGAGACGTGCAGGACGCAGAAGCTTAACAAGTCGGTTTAAATCCCCCTAGGAAGAGACGTGCAGGTCGCAGTAGCTTAACAAGAGGGTTTAAATGCCCTTTGGAATAGGCTTGCAGGTCGCAGTAGCTTACCAATACGGTTTAAATGCCCCTTGGAAGAGCCGTGCAGGTAGCAGTAGCTTAACAAGATGGTTTAAATGTCCATTGGAAGAGCGGTGGAGGTCGCAGAAGCTGAACAAGACGATTTAAATGCCCCTTGGAAGAGACGTGCAGCTCGCAGTAGCTTAACAAGACAGTTTATATGCCCCTTGGAAGAGCAGTGGAGGTCGCAGTAGCCTAACAAGACAGTTTAAATGCCCCTTGGAAGAGACATGCAGGTCGCAGCACCTTAACAAGACTGTTTAAATATCCCTTGGAAGAGACGTGCAGGTCGCAGTAGCTTAAAAAACGTTTTAAATGTCCCGTGGTAGAGACATGCAGGTCGCAGTAGCTTAACAAGATGGCTTAAATCCCCCTTGGAAGAAACGTGCAGGTCGCAGCAGCTTAACAAGAGAGTTTAAATGCCCATTGGAATAGGCTTGCAGGTCGCAGTAGCTTAACAAGATGGTTTAAATGCCCCTTGGAAGAGACGTGCAGGTCGCAGTAGCTTAACAAGACGGTTTAAATCCCCCTTGGAAGAGACGTGCAGGTCGCAGCAGCTTAACAAGAGAGTTTAAATGCCCCTTGGAATAGGCTTGCAGGTCGCAGTAGCTAACCAAGACGGTTTAATTGCCCCTTGGAAGAGACGTGCAGGTCGCAGTAGCTTAACAAGACAGTTTAAATGCCCATTGGAAGAGTGGTGCAGGTCGCAGTAGCTTAATAAGACGGTTTAAATGCCCCTTGGAAGAGATGTGCAGGTCGCAGTAGCTTAACAAGATGGTTTAAATGCCCCTTGGAAGAGACGTGGAGGTCGCAGTAGCTTAACAAGACTGTTTAAATGCCCCTTGGAAGAGACATGCAGGTCGCAGTAGCTTAATAAGATGGTTTAAATGCCCATTGGAAAAGTGGTGGAATTTACAGTAGCTTAAGAAGACGGTTTAAATGCTCCTTGGAAGAGGCGTGCAAGTCGCAGTAGCTTAACAAGACTGTTTAAATGCCCCTTGGAAGAGACATGCAGGTGGCAGAAGCTAAACAAGACAGTTTAAATGCCCCTTGGAAGAGCGGTGGAGGTCGCAGTAGCTTAACAAGACAGTTTAAATGCCACTTGGAAGAAACATGCAGGTCGCAGTAGCTTAACAAGACGGTTTAAGTGCCCCTTGGAAGAGACGTGCCGGTCGCAGTAGCTTAACAAGACGGTTTAAATGCCCCTTGGAAGAGACGAGCAGGTCGCAGTAGCTTAACAAGACGGTTTAAATGCCCCTCGGAAGAGACGTGCAGGTCGCAGTAGCTTAACAAGACGGTTTAAATCCCCCTTGGAAGAGACGTGCAGGTCGCAGTAGTTAACAAGAGTGTTTAAATGCCCCTTGGAATAGGCTTGCAGGCCGCATTAGCTTACCAAGACGGTTTAAATGCCCCTTGGAAAAGTGGTGTAGGTTACAGTATCTTAAAAAGACAGTTTAAATGCCCCTTGGAAGAGACGTGCAGGTCGCAGAAGCTTAACAAGACTGTTTAAATGCCCCTTGGAAGAGACGTGCAGGACGCAGAAGCTTAACAAGTCGGTTTAAATCCCCCTAGGAAGAGACGTGCAGGTCGCAGTAGCTTAACAAGAGGGTTTAAATGCCCTTTGGAATAGGCTTGCAGGTCGCAGTAGCTTACCAATACGGTTTAAATGCCCCTTGGAAGAGCCGTGCAGGTCGCAGTAGCTTAACAAGACGGTTTAAATGTCCATTGGAAGAGCGGTGGAGGTCGCAGAAGCTGAACAAGACGATTTAAATGCCCCTTGGAAGAGACGTGCAGCTCGCAGTAGCTTAACAAGACAGTTTATATGCCCCTTGGAAGAGCAGTGGAGGTCGCAGTAGCCTAACAAGACAGTTTAAATGCCCCTTGGAAGAGACATGCAGGTCGCAGCACCTTAACAAGACTGTTTAAATATCCCTTGGAAGAGACGTGCAGGTCGCAGTAGCTTAAAAAACGTTTTAAATGTCCCGTGGTAGAGACATGCAGGTCGCAGTAGCTTAACAAGATGGCTTAAATCCCCCTTGGAAGAAACGTGCAGGTCGCAGCAGCTTAACAAGAGAGTTTAAATGCCCATTGGAATAGGCTTGCAGGTCGCAGTCGCTTACCAAGACGGTTTAAATGCCCCTTGGAAGAGGCTTGCAGGTCGCAGTAGCTTAACAAGACGGTTTAAATGCCCCTTGGAAGAGTGGTGGAGGTCGCAGTATCTTAACAAGACAGTTTCAATGCCCCTTGGAAAAGACATGCAGTTCGCAGTAGCTTAATAAGACGGTTTAAATGCCCCTTGGAAGAGATGTGCAGGTCACAGCATCTTAACAAGATTGTTTAAATGCCCCTTGGAAGAGACGTGCAGGTCGCAATAGCTTAACAAGACGGTTTAAATGTCCCTTGGTAGAGACATGCAGGTCACAGTAGCTTAACAAGATGGTTTAAATGCCCCATGGAAGATACGTGCAGGTCGCAGTAGCTTAACAAGACGGTTTAAATGTCCCTTGGAAGAGACGTGCCAGTCGCAGTAGCTTAAAAAAACGGTTTAAATGCGCCTTGGAAGAGACGTGCAAGTCGCAGTAGCTTAACAAGACAGTTTAAATGCCCTTTGGGAAAGACGAGCAGGTCGCATTAGCTTAACAAGACGGTTTAAATGCCCCTTGGAAGAGACGTGCAGGTCGCAGTAGCTTAACAAGATGGTTTAAATGCTCCTTGGAAGAGCGGTGGAGTTCGCAGTAGCTTAAAAAGATGGTTTAAATGCCCCTTGGAAGAGACATGCAGTTTGCAGCAGCTTAAAAAGATGGTTTAAATGCCCCTTGGAAGAGGCTTGCAGGTCGCAGTAGCTTACCAAGACGGTTTAAATGCCCCTTGGAAGAGACGTGCAGGTCGCAGTAGCTTAACAAGATGGTTTAAATGCCCCTTGGAAGAGCGGTGGAGGTCGCAGTAGCTTAACAAGATGGTTTAAATGCCCCTTGGAAGAGACATGCAGTTCGCAGCAGCTTAAAAAGACGGTTTAAATGCCCCTTGGAAGAGACCTGCAGGTCGCAGTGGCTTAACGAGATGATTTAAATGCCCCTTGGAATAGACGTGCAGGTAGCAGTAGCTTAACAAGACTGTTTAAATGCCCCTTGTAAAAGTGGTGGAGGTTACAGTAGCTTAACAAGACGGTTTAAATGCCCCTTGGAAGAGACGTGCAAGTCGTAGTAGCTTAAAAAGACGGTTTAAATTCGCCTTGGAAGAGAAGTGCAGGTCTCAGTAGCTTAACAAGACGGTTTAAATGCCCCTTGGAATAGCGGTGGAGGTCGCAGTAGCTTAAGAAGACAGTTTAAATGCCCCTTGAAAGAGACGTGCAGGTCGCAGTAGCTTAACAAAACTGTTTAAATGCCCCTTGGAAGTGCGGTGGATGTCGCAGTAGTTTAACAAGACGGTTTAAATGCCCCTTGGAAGAGACATGCAGGTCGCAGCAACTTAACAAGATGGTTTAAATGCCCCTTGGAAGAGACGTGCAGGTAGCAGTGGCTTAAGAAGATGGTTTAAATGCACCTTGGAAGAGACATGCAGGTCGCAGTAGCTTAACAAGACAGTTTAAATCCCCCTTGGAAAAGTGGTGGAGGTTACAGTAGCTTAACAAGACAGTTTAAATGCCCCTTGGAACAGACATGCAAGTCGCAGTAGCTTAAAAAGACGGTTTAAATGCGCCTTGGAAGAGACGTGCAGGTCGCAGTAGCTTAACAAGACGGTTTAAATGCCCCCTGGAATAGAAGAGCAGGTCGCAGTAGCTTAACAAGACGGTTTAAATGCACCTTGGAAGAGACGTGCAGGTCGCAGTAGCTTAACAAGACGGTTTAAATCCCCCTTGGAAGAGACGTGCAGGTCGCAGCAGCTTAACAAGAGAGTTTAAATGCCCCTTGGAATAGGCTTGCAAGTCGCAGTAGCTTACCAAGACGGTTTAATTGCCCCTTGGAAGAGACGTGCAGGTCGCAGTAGCTTAACAAGACGGTTTAAATGCCCATTGGAAGAGTGGTGCAGGTCGCAGTAGCTTAATAAGACGGTTTAAATGCCCCTTGGAAGAGATGTGCAGGTCGCAGTAGCTTAACAAGATGGTTTAAATGCCCCTTGGAAGAGACGTGGAGGTCGCAGTAGCTTAATAAGACTGTTTAAATGCCCCTTGGAAGAGACATGCAGGTCGCAGTAGCTTAATAAGATGGTTTAAATGCCCATTGGAAAAGTGGTGGAATTTACAGTAGCTTAAGAAGACGGTTTAAAAGCTCCTTGGAAGAGGCGTGCAAGTCGCAGTAGCTTAAGAAGACTGTTTAAATGCCCCTTGGAAGAGACATGCAGGTGGCAGAAGCTAAACAAGACAGTTTAAATGCCCCTTGGAAGAGCGGTGGAGGTCGCAGTAGCTTAACAAGACAGTTTAAATGCCACTTGGAAGAAACATGCAGGTCGCAGTAGCTTAACAAGACGGTTTAAGTGCCCCTTGGAAGAGACGTGCAGGTCGCAGTAGCTTAACAAGACGGTTTAAATGCCCCTTGGAAGAGACGAGCAGGTCGCAGTAGCTTAACAAGACGGTTTAAATGCCCCTCGGAAGAGACGTGCAGGTCGCAGTAGCTAAACAAGACGGTTTAATTCCCCCTTGGAAGAGACGTGCAGGTCGCAGTAGTTAACAAGAGTGTTTAAATGCCCCTTGGAATAGGCTTGCAGGCCGCATTAGCTTACCAAGACGGTTTAAATGCCCCTTGGAAAAGTGGTGTAGGTTACAGTATCTTAAAAAGACAGTTTAAATGCCCCTTGGAAGAGACGTGCAGGTCGCAGAATCTTAACAAGACTGTTTAAATGCCCCTTGGAAGAGACGTGCAGGACGCAGAAGCTTAACAAGTCGGTTTAAATGCCCCTAGGAAGAGACGTGCAGGTCGCAGTAGCTTAACAAGAGGGTTTAAATGCCCTTTGGAATAGGCTTGCAGGTCGCAGTAGCTTACCAACACGGTTTAAATGCCCCTTGGAAGAGCCGTGCAGGTCGCAGTAGCTTAACAAGACGGTTTAAATGTCCATTGGAAGAGCGGTGGAGGTCGCAGAAGCTGAACAAGACGGTTTAAATGCCCCTTGGAAGAGACGTGCAGGTCGCAGTAGCTTAATAAGACGGTTTAAATGCCCCTTGGAAGATATGTGGAGGACGCAGTAGATAAACAAGACAGTTTAAATGCCCCTTGGAAGAGACGTGCATGTCGCAGTAGCTTAACAAGATGGTTTAAATGCCATTTGGAAGAGACGTGCAGGTCGCAGTAGCTTAACAAGACCTTTTAAATGCCCCTTGGAAGTGCGGAGGAGGTCGCAGTAGCTGAACAAGACGGTTTCAATGCCCGTTGGAAGAGACACGCAGGTCGCAGCAGCTTAACAAGATGGTTTAAATGCCCCTTAGAAGAGACGTGCAGGTCGCAGTAGCTTAACAAGACGGTTTAAATGCCCCTTGGAAGAGACATGCAGGTCGCAGTAGCTTAACAAAGCATTTTAAAAGCCCCTTGGAAGAGACGTGCAGGTCACAGTAGCTTAACAAGACGGTTTATATGCCCCTTGGAAAAGTGGTGGAGGTTACAGTAGCTTTAGAAGACGGTTTAATTGCCCCTTGGAAGAGACGTGCAAGTCGCAGTAGCTTAACAAGACAGTTTAAATGCCCCTTAGAAGAGACGTGCAGGTCACAGAAGCTAAACAAGACAGTTTAAATATCCCTTGAAAGAGACGTGCAGGTCACAGTAGCTTAACAATGCAGTTTAAATGCCCCTTGGAAGAGACGTGCAGGTCACAGAAGCTTAACAAGACAGTTTAAATGCCCCTTGGAAGAGACGTGCAGTTCACAGAAGCTTAACAAGACAGTTTAAATGCCCCTTGGAAGAGACGTGCAGGTCGCAGTAGCTTAACAAGATGGTTTATATGCCCCTTGGAAAAGTGGTGGAGGTTACAGTGGCTTAACAAGACGCTTTAATTGCCCGTTGGAAGAGACGTGCAAGTTGCAGTAGCTTAACAAGACAGTTTAAATGCCCCTTAGAAGAGACGTGCAGGTCGCAGTAGCTTAACAAGATGGTTTAAATGCCCCTTGGAAGAGAGGTGGAGGTGGAAGTAGCTTAACAAGACGGTTTAAATGCCCCTTGGAAGAGACGTACAGGTCGAAGTAGCTTAAAAAGACGGTTTAAATGCGCCTTGGAAGAGACGTGCAGGTCGCAGTAGCTTAACAAGATGGTTTAAATGCCCCTTGGAAGAGAGGTGGAGGTCGAAGTAGCTTAACAAGACGGTTTAAATGCCCCTTGGAAGTGCGGTGGAGGTCGCATTAGCTTAACAAGACGCTTTAAATGCCCCTTGGAAGTGACGTAATGGTCGCAGTAGCTTAACAAGACGGTTTAAATGCCCCTTGGAAGTGCGGTGGAGGTCGCAGTAGCTTAACAAGATGGTTTAAATGCCCCTTGGAAGAAACATGCAGGTCGCAGCAGCTTAACAAGACCGTTAAAATGCCCCTTGGAAGAGATGTGCAGGTCGCAGTAGCTTAACAAGACGGTTTAAATGCCCCTTGGAAAAGTGGTGGAGGTTACAGTAGATTAACAAGACGGTTTAAATGCCCCTTGGAAGTGAAGTGAAAGTCGCAGAAGCTTAACAAGACTGTTTAAATGCCCCTTGGAAGAGACGTGCAGGTCGCAGAAGCTTAACAAGATGGTTTAAATGCCCCTTGGAAGAGACGTGCAGGTCGCAGTAGCTTAACAAGATGGTTTAAATGCCACTTGGAAGTGCGGTGGAGGTCGCAGTAGCTTAACAAGACGGTTTAAATGCCCCTTGGAAGAGACATGCAGGCCGCAGCAGCTTAACAATACCGTATAAATGCCCCTTGGAATAGACATGCAGGTCGCAGTAGCTTAACAAGACGGTTTAAATGCACCTTGGAAAAGACATGCAGGTTGCAGTAGCTTAGCAAAGCGTTTTAAATGCCATTTGGAAGAGACGTGCTGGTCGCAGTATCTTAACAAAACGGTTTAAATGCCCCTTGGAAAAGTGGTGGAGGTTACAGTAACTTAACAAGACGATTTAAATGACCCTTGGAAGAGACGTGAAAGTCGCAGTAGCATAACAAGACGGTTTAAATGCCCCTTAGAAGAGACGTGCAGGTCGCAGCACCTTAACAAGACTGTTTAAATATCCCTTGGAAGAGACGTGCAGGTCACAGTAGCTTAAAAAACGTTTTAAATGTCCCTTGGTAGAGACATGCAGGTCGCAGTAGCTTAACAAGATGGCTTAAATCCCCCTTGGAAGAAACGTGCAGGTCGCAGCAGCTTAACAAGAGAGTTTAAATGCCCCTTGGAATAGGCTTGCAGGTCGCAGTCGCTTACCAAGACGGTTTAAATGCCCCTTGGAAGAGGCTTGCAGGTCGCAGTAGCTTAACAAGACGGTTTAAATGCCCCTTGGAAGAGTGGTGGAGGTCGCAGTATCTTAACAAGACAGTTTCAATGCCCCTTGGAAAAGACATGCAGTTCGCAGTAGCTTAATAAGACGGTTTAAATGCCCCTTGGAAGAGATGTGCAGGTCGCAGTAGCTTAATAAGACGATTTAAATGCCCCTTGGAAGAGAGGTGGAGGTCGCAGTAGCTTAGCAAGACAGTTTAAATGCCCCTTGGAAGAGACGTGCAAATCGCAGTAGCTTAACAAGACGGTTTAAATGCCACTTGGAAGAGACGTGCAGGTCGCAGTAGCTTAACAAGATGATTTAAATGCCCCTTGGAAGAGCGGTGGAGGTCGCAGTAGCTTAACAAGAATGTTTAAATGCCCCTTCGAAGTGCGGTGGAGGTCGCAGTAGCTTTACAAGACAGATGAAATGCCCCTTGGAAGAGCGTTGTAGGTCGCAGTAGCTTAATAAGACAGTTTAAATGCCCATTGGAAGAGAAATGCAGGTCACAGCATCTTAACAAGATTGTTTAACTGCCACTTGGAAGAGACGTGCAGGTCGCAATAGCTTAACAAAACGGTTTAAATGTCCCTTGGTAGAGACATGCGGGTCGCAGTAGCTTAACAAGACGGTTTAAATGCCCCATGGAAGAGACGTGCAGGTCGCAGTAGCTTAACAAGACGGTTTAAATGTCCCTTGGAAGAGACGTGCCAGTCGCAGTAGCTTAAAAAACGGTTTAAATGCGCCTTGGAAGAGACGTGCAAGTCGCAGTAGCTTAACAAGACAGTTTAAATGCCCCTTGGGAAAGACGAGCAGGTCGCAGTAGCTTAACAAGACGGTTTAAATGCCCCTTGGAAGAGACGTGCAAGTCGCAGTAGCTTAACAAGACGGTGTAAATGCCCCTTGGAAAAGACGTGCAGGTCGCAGTAGCTTAACAAGACGGTGTAAATGCCCCTTGGAAAAGACGTGCAGGCCGCAGTAGCATAACAAGAAGGTTTAAATGCCTCTTGGAAGAGACATGCAGGTTGCAGTAGCTTAACAAGATGGTTTAAATGCCCCTTGGAAGAGACATGCAGGTCGCAGTAGCTTAACAAGACAGTTGAAATGCCCATTGGAAGAGCGGTGGAGGTCGCAGTAGCTTAACAAGATTGTTTAAATGCACCTTGGAAGAGACGTGCAGGTCGCAGTCGCTTAACAAGACGGTTTAAATGTCCCTTGCTAGAGACATGCAGGTCGCAGTAGCTTAACAAGACGGTTTAAATGCCCCATGGAAGAGACGTGCAGGTCGCAGTAGCTTAACAAAACGGTTTAAATGACCCTTGGAAGAGACGTGCAAGTCGCAGAAGCTTAAAAAGACGGTTTAAATGCGCCTTGGAAGAGACGTGCAAGTCGCAGTAGCTTAACAAGACAGTTTAAATGCTCCTTGGAAGAGACGTGCAGGTCGCAGTAGCTTAACAAGACGGTTTAAATGCCCCTTGGAAGAGACGTGCAGGTCGCAGTAGCTTAACAAGACAGTTTAAATGCCCCTTGGAAGAGAAGTGCATGTCGCAGTAGCTAAACAAGACGGTTTAAATGCCCCTTGGAAGAGACGTGCAGGTCGCAGTAGCTTAACAAGATGGTTTAAATGCCCCTTGGAAGAGCGGTGGAGGTCGCAGTAGCTTAACAAGATGGTTTAAATGCCCCTCGGAAGAGACATGCAGTTCGCAGCAGCTTATAAAGACGGTTAAAATGCCCCTTGGAAGAGGCTTGCAGGTCGCAGTAGCTTACCAAGACGGTTTAAATGCCCCTTGGAAGAGACGTGCAGGACGCAGTAGCTTAACAAGATGGTTTAAATGCCCCTTGGAAGAGCGGTGGAGGTCGCAGTAGCTTAAAAAGACTGTTTAAATGCCCCTTGGAAGAGACGTGCAGGTCGCAGTAGCTTAACAAGAGGGTTTAAATGCCCCTTGGAAGAGGCTTGCAGGTCGCAGTAGCTTACCAAGACGACTTTAATGCCCCTTGGAAGAGACGTGCAGGTCGCAGTAGCTTAACAAGACAGTTTAAATGCCCCTTGGAAGAGCCTTGCAGGTCGCAGTAGATTAACAAGACGGTTTAAATGCCCCTTGGAAGAGGCTTGCAGGTCGCAGTAGCTTACCAAGACGATTTAAATGTCCCTTGGAAGAGACGTGCAGTTCGCAGTAGCTTAACAAGACAGTTTAAATGCCCCTTGGAAGAGCGGTGGAGGTCGCAGTAGCTTAACAAGACAGTTTAAATGCCCGTTGGAAGACACATGCAGGTCGCAGCACCTTAACAAGACTGTTTAAATATCCCTTGGAAGAGACGTGCAGGTCGCAGTAGCTTAAAAGACGTTTTAAATGTCCCTTGGTAGAGACATGCAGGTCGCAGTAGCTTAACAAGATGGCTTAAATCCCCCTTGGAAGAGACGTGCAGGTCGCAGCAGCTTAACAAGAGGGTTTAAATGCCCCTTGGAATAGGCTTGGAGTTCGCAGTATCTTACCAAGACGGTTTAAATGCCCCTTCGAAGAGGCTTGCAGGTCGCAGTAGCTTAACAAGACGGTTTAAATGCCCCTTGGAAGAGTTGTGGAGGTCGCAGTAGCTTAACAAGACAGTTTCAATGCCCCTTGGAAGAGACATGCAGGTCGCAGTAGCTTAACAAGACGGTTTAAATGCCACTTGGAAGAGACGTGCAGGTCGCAGTAGCTTAACAAGATGGTTTAAAATGCCCCTTGGAAGAGCGGTGGAGGTCGCAGTAGCTTAAGAAGACGGTTTAAATGCCCCTTGAAAGAGATGTGCAGGTCGCAGTAGCTTAACAAGACGGTTTAAATGCCCCTTCGAAGTGCGGTGGAGGTCGCAGTAGCTTTACAAGACAGATGAAATGCCCCTTGGAAGAGCGTTGGAGGTCGCAGTAGCTTAATAAGACAGTTTAAATGCCCCTTGGAAGAGACATGCAGGTCACAGCATCTTAACAAGATTGTTTAAATGCCCCTTGGAAGAGACATGCAGGTCGCAATAGCTTAACAAGACGGTTTAAATGTCCCTTGGTAGAGACATGCAGGTCGCAGTAGTTTAACAAGACGGTTTCAATGTCCCTTGGAAGAGACGTGCCAGTCGCAGTAGCTTAAAAAACGGTTTAAATGCGCCATGGAAGAGACGTGCAAGTCGCAGAAGCTTAACAAGATAGTTTAAATGCACCTTGGGAAAGACGAGCAGGTCGCAGTAGCTTAACAAGACGGTTTAAATGCCCCTTGGAAGAGACGTGCAGGTCGCAGTAGCTTAACAAGACAGTTTAAATCCCCCATGGAAGAGACGTGCAAGTCGCAGTAGCTTAGCAAGATGGTTTAAATGCCCCTTGGAAGAGCGTTGGAGGTCGCAGTAGCTTAACAAGACAGTTTAAATGCCCCTTGGAAGAGACGTGCAGGTCGCAGTAGCTTAACAAGATGGTTTAAATGCCCCTTGGAAGAGCGGTGGAGGTCGCAGTAGCTTAAAAAGATGGTTTAAATGCCCCTTGGAAGAGACAAGCAGTTCGCAGCAGCTTAAAAAGACGGTTTAAATGCCCCTTGGAAGAGGCTTGCAGGTCGCAGTAGCTTACCAAGACGGTTTAAATGCCCCTTGGAAGAGACGTGCAGGTCGCAGTAGCTTAACAAGTTGGTTTAAATGCCCCTTGGAAGAGCGATGGAGGTCTCAGTAGCTTAACAAGATGGTTTAAATGCCCCTTGGAAGAGACGTGCAGGTAGCAGTAGCTTAACAAGACTGTTTAAATGCCCCTTGTAAAAGTGGTGGAGGTTACAGTAGCTTAACAAAACGGTTTAAATGCCCCTTGGAAGAGACGTGCAAGTCGCAGTAGCTTAAAAAGACGGTTTAAATGCGCCTTGGAAGAGACGTGCAGGTCTCAGTAGCTTAACAAGACGGTTTAAATGCCCCTTGGAAGAGCGGTGGAGGTCGCAGTAGCTTAAGAAGACAGCTTAAATGCCCCTTGAAAGAGACGTGCAGGCCGCAGTAGCTTAACAAGACCGTTTAAATGACCCTTGGAAGTGCGGTGGATGTCGCAGTAGCTTAACAAGACGGTTTAAATGCCCCTTGGAAGAGACATGCAGGTCGCAGCAGCTTAACAAGATGGTTTAAATGCCCCTTGGAAGAGACGTGCAGGTAGCAGTGGTTTAACAAGATGGTTTAAATGCCCCTTGGAAGAGACATGCATGTCGCAGTAGCTTAACAAGACAGTTTAAATGCCCCTTGGAAGAGACACGCATGTCGCAGTAGCTTAAAAAGAAGGTTTAAATGCGCCTTGGAAGAGACGTGCAGGCCGCAGTAGCTTAACAAGATGGTTTAAATGCCCCTTGGAATAGAAGAGCAGGTCGCAGTAGCTTAACAAGACGGTTTAAATGCCAGTTGAAAGAGACGTGCAGGTCGCAGTAGCTTAACAAGACGGTTTAAATCCCCCTTGGAAGAGACGTGCAGGTCGCAGCAGCTTAACAAGAGGGTTTAAATGCCCCTTGGAATAGGCTTGCAGGTCGCAGTAGCTTACCAAGACGGTTTAATTGCCCCTTGGAAGAGACGTGCAGGTCGCAGTAGCTTAACAAGACGGTTTAAATGCCCACTGGAAGAGAGGTGGAGGTCGCAGTAGCTTAACAAGACAATTTAAATGCCCCTTGGAAGAGACGTGCAAGTCGCAGACGCTTAACAAGACTGTTTAAATGCCACTTGGAAGAGACGTGCAGGTCGCAGTAGCTTAACAAGACGGTTTAAATGTCCCTTGGAAGAGTGGAGGAGGTCGCAGTAGCTTAACAAGACAGTTTAAATGCCCCTTGGAAGAGACGTGCAAGTCGCAGACGCTTAACAAGACGGTTTAAATGCCCCTTGGAAGAGACGTGAAGGTCACAGCAGCTTAACAAGACGGTTTAAATGTCCCTTGGAAGAGTGGAGGAGGTCGCAGTAGCTTAACAAGACTGTTTAAATGCCCCTTAGAAGAGACGTGCAGGTCGCAGAAGCTTAACAAGACGGTTTAAATGGCCATTGGAAGTGTGGTGGAGGTCGCAGTAGCTTAACAAGACGTTTTAAATGCCCCTTAGAAGAGACATGCAGGTCGCAGCAGCTTAACAAGACGGTTTAAATAACCCTTGGAACAGACGTGGAGGTCGCAGTAGCTTAACAAGACGGTTTAAATGCCCCTTGGAAGAGACATGCAGGTCGCAGTAGCTTAACAAAGCGTTTTAAATTCCCCTTGAAAGAGACGTGCAGGTCGCAGTAGCTTAAGAAGACGGTTTAAATGCCCCTTGGAAAAGTGGTGGAGGTTACAGTAGCTTAAGAAGAAGGTTTAAATGCCCCTTGGAAAAGACGTACAAGTCGCAGTAGCTTAACAAGACTGTTTAAATGCCCCTTAGAAGAGACGTGCAGGTCACAGAAGCTAAACAAGACAGTTTAAATGCCCCTTGGAAGAGACGTGCAGGTCGCAGAAGCTCAACAAGACTGTTTAAATGCCCCTTGGAAGAGACGTGCATGTCGCAGTAGCTTAACAAGATGGTTTAAATGCCCCTTGGAAGAGCGGTGGAGGTCGCAGTAGCTTAAGAAGACAGTTTAAATGCCCCTTGGAAGAGACGTGCAGGTTGCAGTAGCTTAACAAGACGATTTAAATGCCCCTTGGAAGAGACGTGCAGGTCGCAGTAGCTTAACAAGACAGTTTATATGCCCCTTGGAAGAGGCTTGCAGGTCGCAGTAGCTTAACAAGACGGTTTAAATGTCCCTTGGAAGAGACGTGTGGCTCACAGTATAGCTTAACAAGACAGTTTAAATGCACCTTGGAAGAGCGGTGGAGTTCGCAGTAGCTTAACAAGACAGTTTAAATGCCCCTTGGAAGAGACATGCAGGTCGCAGCACCTTAACAAGACTGTTTAAATAACCCTTGGAAGAGAAGTGCAGGTCGCAGTAGCTTAAAAGACGTTTTAAATGTCCCTTGGTAGAGACATGCAGGTCGCAGTAGCTTAAAAAGATGGTTTAAATCCCCCTTGGAAGAGACGTGCAGGTCGCAGCAGCTTAACAAGAGGGTTTAAATGCCCCTTGGAATAGGCTTGCAGGTCGCAGTAGCTTACCAAGACGGTTTAAATGCCCCTTGGAAAAGGCTTGCAGGTCGCAGTAGCTTAACAAGACGGTTTAAATGCCCCTTGGAAGAGTGGTGGAGGTCGCAGTAGCTTAATAAGACGGTTTAAATGCCCTTTGGAAGAGATGTGCAGGTCGCAGTAGCTTAATAAGACGGTTTAAATGCCCCTTGGAAGAGAGGTGGAGTTCGCAGTAGCTTAACAAGACAGTTTAAATGCCCCTTGGAAGATACGTGCAGGTCGCAGCAGCTTAACAAGACGGTTTAAATGCCACTTGGAAGAGACGTTCAAGTCGCAGTAGCTTAACAAGACGGTTTAAATGCCCCTTGGAAGAGCGGTGGAGGTCACAGTAGCTTAACAAGACGGTTTAAATGCCCCTTGAAAGAGACGTGCAGGTCGCAGTAGCTTAACAAGACTGTTTAAATGCCCATTGGAAGAGACATGCAGGTCGCAGGAGCTTAACAAGACGGTTTAAATGCCCCTTGGAAGAGACATGGAGGTCGCAGTAGCTTAACAAGATGGTTTAAATGCCCCTTGGAAGAGACATGCAGGTCGCAGTAGCTTAAGAAGACGGTTTAAATGCCCCTTGGAAAAGTCGTGGAGGTTACAGTAGATTAAGAAGACTGTTTAAATGCCCATTGGAAGAGACATGCAGGTCGCAGGAGCTTAACAAGACGGTTTAAATGCCCCTTGGAAAAGGCTTGCAGGTCGCAGTAGCTTAACAAGACAGTTTAAATGCCCCTTGGAAGAGTGGTGGAGGTCGCAGTAGCTTAAAAAGACGGTTTAAATGCCCCTTGGAAGAGACATGCAGGTCGCAGTAGCTTAACAAAGCGTTTTAAATTCCCCTTGAAAGAGACGTGCAGGTCGCAGTAGCTTAAGAAGACGGTTTAAATGCACCTTGGAAAAGTGGTGGAGGTTACAGTAGCTTAAGAAGAAGGTTTAAATGCCCCTTGGAAAAGACGTACAAGTCGCAGTAGATTAACAAGACTGTTTAAATGCCCCTTAGAAGAGACGTGCAGGTCACAGAAGCTAAACAAGACAGTTTAAATGCCGCTTGGAAGAGACGTGCAGGTCGCAGAAGCTCAACAAGACTGTTTAAATGCCCCTTGGAAGAGACGTGCATGTCGCAGTAGCTTAACAAGATGGTTTAAATGCCCCTTGGAAGAGCGGTGGAGGTCGCAGTAGCTTAAGAAGACAGTTTAAATGCCCCTTGGAAGAGACGTGCAGGTTGCAGTAGCTTAACAAGACGATTTAAATGCCCCTTGGAAGAGACGTGCAGGTCGCAGTAGCTTAACAAGACAGTTTATATGCCCCTTGGAAGAGGCTTGCAGGTCGCAGTAGCTTAACAAGACGGTTTAAATGTCCCTTGGAAGAGACGTGTGGCTCGCAGTATAGCTTAACAAGACAGTTTAAATGCCCCTTGGAAGAGCGGTGGAGTTCGCAGTTGCTTAACAAGACAGTTTAAATGCCCCTTGGAAGAGACATGCAGGTCGCAGCACCTTAACAAGACTGTTTAAATAACCCTTGGAAGAGAAGTGCAGGTCGCAGTAGCTTAAAAGACGTTTTAAATGTCCCTTGGTAGAGACATGCAGGTCGCAGTAGCTTAAAAAGATGGTTTAAATCCCCCTTGGAAGAGACGTGCAGGTCGCAGCAGCTTAACAAGAGGGTTTAAATGCCCCTTGGAATAGGCTTGCAGGTCGCAGTAGCTTACCAAGACGGTTAAAATGCCCCTTGGAAAAGGCTTGCAGGTCGCAGTAGCTTAACAAGACGGTTTAAATGCCCCTTGGAAGAGTGGTGGAGGTCGCAGTAGCTTAATAAGACGGTTTAAATGCCCTTTGGAAGAGATGTGCAGGTCGCAGTAGCTTAATAAGACGGTTTAAATGCCCCTTGGAAGAGAGGTGGAGTTAGCAGTAGCTTAACAAGACAGTTTAAATGCCCCTTGGAAGATACGTGCAGGTCGCAGCAGCTTAACAAGACGGTTTAAATGCCACTTGGAAGAGACGTTCAAGTCGCAGTAGCTTAACAAGACGGTTTAAATGCCCCTTGGAAGAGCGGTGGAGGTCACAGTAGCTTAACAAGACGGTTTAAATGCCCCTTGAAAGAGACGTGCAGGTCGCAGTAGCTTAACAAGACTGTTTAAATGCCCATTGGAAGAGACATGCAGGTCGCAGGAGCTTAACAAGATGGTTTAAATGCCCCTTGGAAGAGACATGGAGGTCGCAGTAGCTTAACAAGATGGTTTAAATGCCCCTTGGAAGAGACATGCAGGTCGCAGTAGCTTAAGAAGACGGTTTAAATGCCCCTTGGAAAAGTCGTGGAGGTTACAGTAGATTAAGAAGACTGTTTAAATGCCCATTGGAAGAGACATGCAGGTCGCAGGAGCTTAACAAGACGGTTTAAATGCCCCTTGGAAAAGGCTTGCAGGTCGCAGTAGCTTAACAAGACAGTTTAAATGCCCCTTGGAAGAGTGGTGGAGGTCGCAGTAGCTTAATAAGACGGTTTAAATGCCCTTTGGAAGAGATGTGCAGGTCGCAGTAGCTTAATAAGACGGTTTAAATGCCCCTTGGAGGAGACGTGCAAGTCGCAGTAGCTTAACAAGACTGTTTAAATGCCCCTTAGAAGAGACGTGCAGGTCACAGAAGCTTAACAAGACGGTTTAAATGCCCCTTGGAAGAGACATGCAGGTCGCAGCAGCTTAACAAGACGGTTTCAATGCCCCTTGGAAGAGACGTGGAGGTCGCAGTAGCTTAACAAGACTGTTTAAATGCCCTTGGAAGAGACATGCAGGTCGCAGTAGCTTAACAAGATGGTTTAAATGCCCCTTGGAAAAGTGGTGGAATTTACAGTAGCTTAAGAAGACGGTTTAAATGCCCCTTGGTAGAGATGTGCAAGTCGCAGTAGCTTAACAAGACTGTTTAAATGCCCCTTAGAAGAAACGTGCAGGTGGCAGTAACTAAACAAAAGACATTTTAAATGCCCCTTGGAAGAGACGTGCAGGTCGCAGTAGCTTAACAAGATGGTTTAAATGCCCCTTGGAAGAGCGGTGGAGGTCGCAGTAGCTTAAGAAGACAGTTTAAATGCCCCATGGAAGAGATGTGCAGGTTGCAGTAGCTGAATAAGACGTTTAAATGCCCCGTGGAATAGGCTTGCAGGTCGCAGTAGCTTACCAAGACGATTTAATTCCCCTTGGATGGGACGTGCAGGTCGCAGTAGCTTAACAAGACGGTTTAAATGCCCCTTGGAAGAGACGTGCAGGTCGCAGTAGCTTAACAAGACGGTTTAAATGCCCCCATGGAATAGGCTTGCATGTCGCAGTAGCTTAACAAGACGGTTTAAATGCCCCTTATAAGAGACGTGCAAGTTACAGTAGCTTAACAAGACGGTTTAAAAGCCCCTTGGAAGAGATGTGTAGGTCGCAGTAGCTTAACAAGATGGTTTAAATGCCCCTTGGAAGAGCGGTGGAGGTCGCAGTAGCTTATCAAGATGGTTTAAATGACCCTTGGAAGAGACATGCAGGATGCAGCAGCTTAAAAAGACGGTTTAAATGCCACTTGGAAGAGACATGCAGGTCGCAGAGGCTTAACAAGACGGTTTAAATGCCCCTTGGAAGAGCGGTGCATGTCGTAGTAGCTTAACAAGATGGTTTAAATGCCCCTTGGAAGAGCGGTGGAGGTCGCATTAGCTTAACAAGAAAGTTTAAATGCCCCTTGGAAGAGACGTGCAGGTCGCAGTAGCTTAACAAGACGGTTTAAATGCCCCTTGGAATAGACGAGCAGGTCGCAGTAGCTTAACAAGACGGTTTAAATGCCCCTTGGAAGAGATGTGCAGGTCGCAGTAGCTTAACAAGACGGTTTAAATCCCCATTGGAAGAGACGTGCAGGTCGCAGCAGCTTAACAAGAGGGTTTAAATGCCCCTTGGAATAGGCTTGCAGGTCGCAGTAGCTTAACAAGACGGTTTAAATGCCCCTTGGAAGAGACTTGCAGGTCGCAGTAGTTTAACAACACGGTTTAAATTCCGCTTGGAAGAGAGGTGGAGGTCGCAGTAGCTTAACAAGACAGTTTAAATGACCCTTGGAAGAGACATGCAGGTCGCAGTAGCATAATAAGACGGTTTAAATGCCCCTTGGAAGAGATGTGCAGGTCGCAGTAGCTTAATAAGACGGTTTAAATGCCCCTTGGAAGAGAGGTGGAGGACGCAGTAGCTTAACAAGACAATTTAAATGTCCCTTGGAAGAGACGTGCAGGTCGCAGTAGCTTAACAAGACGGTTTAAATGCCCCTTGGAATAGACATGCAGGTCACAGCCACTTAACAAGACGGTTTAAATGCCCCTTGGAAGAGACGTGGAGGTCGCAGTAGCTTAACAAGACGGTTTAAATGACCCTTGGAAGAGCGGTGGAGGTCGCAGTAGCTTAACAAGACAGTTTAAATGCCCCTTGAAAGAGACGTGCAGGTCGCAGTAGCTTAACAAAACGCTTTAAATGCCACTTGGAAGAGACGTGCAGATCGCAGTAGCTTAAAAAGACAGTTTAAATGCCTCTTGAAAGAGACGTGCAGGTCGCAGTAGCTTAACAAGACGGTTTAAATGCCCCTTGGAATAGACATGCAGGTCACAGCAGCTTAACAAGACGGTTTAAATGCCCCTTGGAAGAGACGTGAAGGTCGCAGTAGCTTAACAAGACGGTTTAAATGCCCCTTGGAAGAGACATGCAGGTCGCAGTAGCTTAACAAGACAGTTTAAATGCCCCTTGAAAGAGACATGCAGGTCACAGCAGCTTAACAAGACGGTTTAAATGCCCCTTGGAAGAACAGTGGAGGTCGCAGTAGCTTAACAAGACAGTTTAAATGCCTCTTGAAAAAGACGTGCAGGTCGCAGTAGCTTAACAAGACGGTTTAAATGCCCCTTGGAAGTGCGGTGGAGGTCGCAGTAGTTTAACAAGACGGTTTAAATGCCCCTTGTAATAGACATGCAGGTCACAGCAGCTTAACAAGACGGTTTAAATGCCCCTTGGCAGAGACGTGGAGGTCGCAGTAGCTTAACAAGACGGTTTAAATGCCCCCTTGAAAGAGACATGCAGGTCGCAGTAGCTTAACAAGACGGTTTAAATGCCCCTTGGAAAAGTGGTGGAGGTTACAGTAGCTTAAGAAGACGGTTTAAATGCCCCATGGAAGAGATGTGCAAGTCGCAGTAGCTTAACAAGACTGTTTAAATGCCCCATGGAAGTGCGGTGGAGGTCGCAGTAGCTTAACAAGACGGTTGAAATGCCCCTTGGAAGAGACATGCAGGTCACATCAGCTTAACAAGACGGTTTAAATGCCCCTTGGAAGAGACGTGGAGGTCGCAGTAGCTTAACAAGACGGTTTAAATGCCCCTTGGAAGAGACATGCAGGTCGCAGAAGCTAAACAAGACAGTTTAAATGCCCCTTGGAAGAGACGTGTAGGTCGCAGTAGCTTAACAAGATGGTTTAAATGCCCCTTGGAAGAGCGGTGGAGGTCGCAGTAGCTAAAGAAGACAGTTTAAATGCCCCTTGGAAGAGACATGCAGGTCGCAGTAGCTTAACAAGAGGGTTTAAAAGCCCCTTGGAAGAGACGTGCAGGTCGCAGTAGCTTAACAAGACAGTTTAACTGCCCCTTGGAAGAGCGGTGGAGGTCGCAGTAGCTTAACAAGACAGTTTAAATGCCACTTGGAAGAAATATGCAGGTCGAAGCAGCTTAACAAGACTGTTTAAATGCCCCTAGTAAAAGACGTGCAGGTCGCAGAGGCTTAACAAGACAGTTTAAATGCCCCTTGGAAGAGACATGCAGGTCGCAGTAGCTTAACAAGAAGGTTTAAATGCACCTTGGAAGAGAAGTGCAGGTTGCAGTAGCTTAACAAGACGGTTTAAATGCCCCGTGGAAAAGTGGTGGAGGTTACAGTAGCTTAACAAGACGGTTAAAATGCCCCTTGGAAGAGACGTGCAAGTTACAGTAGCTTAACAAGACAGTTTAAATGCCCCTTGGAAGAGATGTGCAGGTCGCAGTAGCTTAACTAGATGGTTTAAATGCCCCTTGGAAGAGCGGTGGAGATCGCAGTAGCTTAACAAGATGGTTTAAATGCCCTTGGAAAAGTGGTGGAGGTTACAGTAGATTAACATGATGGTTTAAATGCCCCTTGGAAGAGACGATCAAGTATCAGGAGTTAAAAAAGAAGGTTTAAATGCGCCTTGGAAGAGACGTGCAGGTCGCAGTAGCATAACAAGACGGTTTAAATGCCCCTTGGAAGAGACGAGCAGGTCGCAGTAGCTTAACAAGATGGTTTAAATGCCCCTTGGAAGAGACCTGCAGGTAGCAGTAGCTTAAAAAGACGGTTTAAATCCCCCTTGGTAGAGACGAGCAGGTCGCAGGATCTTAACAAGAGGGTTTAAATGTCCCTTAGAATAGGCTTGCAGGTCGCAGTAGCATAACAAGACGGTTTAAATGCCCCTTGGAAGAGACGAGCAGGTCGCAGGATCTTAACAAGAGGGTTTAAATGCCCCTTAGAATAGGCTTGCAGGTCGCAGTAGCTTAACAAGATGGTTTAAATGCCCCATGGAAAAGTGGTGGAGGTTACAGTAGCTTAACAAGACGGTTTAAATGCCCCTTGGAAGAGAAGTGCAAGTTACAGTAGCTTAACAAGACTGTTTAAATGCCCCTTGGAAGAGATGTGCAGGTCGCAGTAGCTTAACAAGATGGTTTAAATGCCCCTTGGAAGAGCGGTGTAGGTCGCAGTAGCTTATCATGATGGTTTAAATGACCCTTGGAAGAGACTTGCAGGTCGCAGAGGCTTAACAAGACGGTTTAAATGCCCCTTTGAAGAGACATGCAGGTCGCAGTAGCTTAACAAGACGGTTTAAAAGCCCCTTGGAAGAGACATGCAAGTCGCAGTAGCTTAACAAGATGGTTTAAATGCCCCTTGGAAGAGACGATCAAGTCGCAGGAGCTTAAAAAGAAGGTTTAAATGCGCCTTGGAAGAGAAGTGCAGGTCGCAGTAGCTTAACAAGACAGTTTAAATGCCCCTTGGAAGAGACGAGCAGGTCGCAGTAGCTTAACAAGATGGTTTAAATGCCCCTTGGAAGAGACGAGCAGGTAGCAGTAGCTTAACAAGACGGTTTAAATCCCCCTTGGAAGAGACATGCAGTTCGCAGTATCTTAACAAGAGGGTTTAAATGCCCCTTAGAATAGGCTTGCAGGTCGCAGTAGCTTAACAATACAGTTTAAATGCCCCGTGGAAGAGACGTGTAGGTCGCAGTAGCTTAATAAGACGGTTTAAATGCCCCTTGGAAGAGAGGTGGAGGTCGCAGTAGCTTAACAAGACGGTTTAAATTCCCCTTGGAAGTGCGGTGGAGGTCGCAGTAGCTTAACAAGATGGTTTAAATGCCCCTTGGAAGAGACAAGCAGGTCGCAGTAGCTTAACAAGACAGTTTAAATGCCCCTTGGAAGAGACGTGTAGGTCGCAGTGGCTTAACAAGAGGGTTTAAATGCCCCTTGGAAGAGACATGCAGGTCGCAGTAGATTAACAAGACGGTTTAAATGCACCTTGGACTAGACGTGCAGGTCGCAGTAGCTTAAAAAGATGGTTTAAATGCACCTTGGAAGAGACGTGCAGGTCGCAGTAGCTTAACAAGACGGTTTAAATGCCCCTTGGAAGAGACGAGCAGGTCGCAGTAGCTTAACAAGACGGTTTAAATGCCCCTTGGAAGAGACGTGCAGGTCGCAGTAGCTTAACAAGTCGGTTTAAATCCCCATTGGAAGAGATGTGCAGGTCGCAGTAGATTAACAAGAGGGTTTAAATGCCCCTTGAAACAGGCTTGCTGGTCGCAGTAGCTTAGCAAGACGGTTTAAATGCCCCTTGGAAGAGACGTGCAGGTCGCAGTAGCTTAACAAGACAGTTTAAATGAACCTTGGAAGAGCGGTGGAGGTTGCAGTAGCTTAACAAGACAGTTTAAATGCCACTTGGAAGAAACATGCAGGTCGAAGCAGCTTAACAAGACTGTTTAAATGCCCCTAGGAAAAGACGTGCAGGTCGTAGAGGCTTAACAAGACGCTTTAAATGCCCCTCTGAAGAGACATGCAGGTCGCAGTAGCTTAACAAGACGGTTTAAATGCACCTTGGAAGAGACGTGCAGGTCGCAGTAGCTTAACAAGACGGTTTAAATGCCCCGTGGAAAAGTGGTGGAGGTTACAGTAGCTTAACCAGACGGTTTAAATGCCCCTTGGAAGAGACGTGCAAGTTACAGTAGCTTAACAAGATGGTTTAAATGCCCCTTGGAAGAGATGTGCAGGTCGCAGTAGCTTAACAAGATGGTTTAAATGCTCCTTGGAAGAGATGTGCAGGTCGCAGTAGCTTAACACGATGATTTAAATGCCCCTTGGAAGAGAGATGCAGGTCGCAGCAGCTTAAAAAGACAGTTTAAATGCCCCTTGGAAGAGACGTACATGTCGTAGAGGCTTAACAAGACGGTTTAAATGCCCCTTGGAAGAGACGAGCAGGTCGCCGTTGCTTATCAAGACGGTTTAAAAGCCCCTTGGAAAAGAGGTGGAGGTTACAGTAGCTTAACAAGATGGTTTAAATGCCCCTTGTAAGAGATGATCAAGTATCAGGAGCTTAAAAAGAAGGTTTAAATGCGCCTTGGAAGAGAAGTGCAGGTCGCAGTAGCATAACAAGACGGTTTAAATGCCCCTTGGAAGAGACGAGCAGGTCGCAGTAGCTTAACAAGACGGTTTAAATGCCCCTTGGAAGAGACGTGCAGGTAGCAGTAGCTTAACAAGACGGTTTAAATCCCCCTTGGAAGAGACATGCAGGTCGCAGGATCTTAACAAGAGGTTTTAAATGCCCCTTAGAATAGGCTTGCAGGTCGCAGTAGCTTAACAAGACAGTTTAAATGCTCCTTGGAAGAGACGTGCAGGTCGCAGTAGCTTAACAAGACGGTTTAAATGCCCCGTGGAAAAGTGGTGTAGGTTACAGTAGATTATCAAGACGGTTTATATGCCCCTTGGAAGAGAAGTGCAAGTTACAGTAGCTTAACAAGACGGTTTAAATGCCCCTTGGAAGAGATGTGCAGGTCGCAGTAGCTTAACAAGATGGTTTAAATGCCCCTTGGAAGAGCGGTGGAGGTCGCAGTCGCTTATCACGATGGTTTAAATGCCCCTTGGAAGAGACTTGCAGGTCGCAGGATCTTAACAAGAGGGTTTAAATGCCCTTTAGAATAGGCTTGCAGGTCGCAGTAGCTTAACAATACAGTTTAAATGCCCCTTGGAAGAGACGTGCAGGTCGCAGTAGCTTAATAAGATGGTTTAAATGCCCCTTGGAAGAGGCGAGCAGGTCGCAGTAGCTTAACAAGACGGTTTAAATGCCCCTTGGAAGAGACGTGCAGGTCGCAGTAGCTTAACAAGACGGTTTAAATCCCCCTTGGAAGAGATGTGCAGGTCGCAGTAGCTTAACAAGAGGGTTTAAATGCCCCTTGAAATAGGCTTGCTGTTCGCAGTAGCTTACCAAGACGATTTAAATACCCCTTGGAAGAGACGTGCAAGTCGCAGTAGATTAACAAGATAGTTTAAATGCCCCTTGGAAGAGCGGTGGAGGTCGCAGTAGCTTAACAAGACAGTTTAAATGCCCCTTGGAAGAGACATGAAGGTCGCAGTAGCTTAACAAGACGGTTTAAATGCCTCGTGGAAAAGTGCTGGAGGTTACAATAGCTTAACAAGACGGTTTAAATGCCCCTTGGAAGAGATGTGCAGGTCGCAGTAGCTTAACAAGATGGTTTAAATGCCCCTTAGAAGAGCGGTGGAGGTCGCAGTAGCTTAACACGATGGTTTAAATGCCCCTTGGAAGAGTTATGCAGGTCGCAGCAGCTTAACAAGACGGTTTAAATGCCCCTTGGAAGAGAAGTGCAAGTTACAGTAGCTTAACAAGACTGTTTAAATGCCCCTTGGAAGAGACATGCAAGTCGCAGTAGCTTAACAAGACGTTTTAAATGCCCCTTGGAAAAGTGGTGGAGGTTACAGTAGCTTAACAAGATGGTTTAAATGCCCCTTGGAAGAGACGATCAAGTATCAGGAGCTTAAAAAGAAGGTTTAAATCCCCCATGGAAGAGACATGCAGGTCACAGGATCTTAACAAGAGGGTTTAAATGCCCCTTGGAAGAGACGTGCAGGTTGCAGTAGCTTAACAAGACAGTTTAAATGCCCCTTGGAAGAAACATGCAGGTCGCAGGAGCTAAACAAGAGGGTTTAAATGCCCCTTGGAAGAGACGTGCAGGTCGCAGTAGCTTAACAAGATGGTTTAAATGCCCCTTGGAAGAGCGGTGGAGGTCGCAGTAACTTAACAAGATGGTTTAAATGCCCCTTGGAAGAGCGGTGGAGGTCGCAGTAACTTAACAAGACTGTTTAAATGACCCTTTCAAGAGACGAGCAGGTCGCAGGAGTTTAATAAGAGGGTTTAAATGCCCCTTGGAAGAGATGTTCAAGTCACAGTAGCGTAAAAAGACTGTTTAAATGCGCCTTGGAAGAGACGTGCAGGTCGCAGAAGCTTAACAAGACGCTTTAAATGCCCCTTGGAAGAGACGCGGAGGTCGCAGTAGCTTAACAAGACAATTTAAATGCCCCTTGGAAGAGACGTGCAGGTCGCAGTAGCTTAAAAAGAGGATTTAAATGCCCCTTTCAAGAGATGTGCAGGTCGCAGGAGCTTAACAAGAGGTTTTAAATGCCCCTTGGAAGAGACGAGCAGGTCGCAGTAGCTTAACAAGACAGTTTAAAGGCTCCTTGGAAGATCGGTGGAGATCGCAGTAGCTTAAGAAGACAGTTTAAATGCCACTTGGAAGAAACATGCAGGTCGAAGCAGCTTAACAAGACTGTTTAAATACCCCTAGGAAAAGACGTGCAGGTCGCAGAGGCTTAACAAGACGGTTTAAATACCCCTTGGAAGAGACATGCAGGTCGCAGGAGCTTAACAAGACGGTTTAAATGCCCCTTGGAAGAGTTGTGCAGGTCGCAGTAGCTTATCAAGACGGATTAAATGCCCCGTGGAAAAGTGGTGGAGGTTACAGTAGCTTAACAAGATGGTTTAAATGCCCCTTGGCAGAGACTTGAAAGTTACAGTAGCTTAACAAGACGGATTAAATGCCCCTTGGAAGAGATGTGCAGGTCGCAGTAGCTTAACAAGATGGTTTAAATGCCCCTTGGAAGAGCGGTGGAGGTCGCAGAAGCTTAACATGATGGTTTAAATGCCCCTTGGAAGAGACATGCAGGTTGCAGCAGCTTAAAAAGACGGTTTAAATGCCACTTGGAAGAGACGTGCAGGTCGCTGTAGCTTAACAAGACGGTTTAAATGCCCCGTGGAAAAGTGGTGGAGGTTACAGTAGCTTAACAAGATGGTTTAAATGCCCCTTGGCAGAGACGTGCAAATTACAGTAGCTTAACAATACGGATTAAATGCCCCTTGGAAGAGACGTTCAAGTCGCAGTAGCTTAACAAGACGGTTAAATGCCCCTTGGAAAAGTGGTGGAGGTTACAGTAGCTTAACAAGATGGTTTAAATGCCCCTTGGAAGAGACGATCAAGTCGCAGGAGCTTAAAAAGAAGGTTTAAATGCGCCATGGAAGAGAACTGCAGGTCGCAGTAGCATAACAAGACGGTTTAAATTCCCCTTGGAAGAGACATGCAGGTCGCAGTAGCTTAACAACACGGTTTAAATGGCCCTTGGAAGAGACGTGCAGGTATCAGTAGATTAACAAGACGGTTTAAATGCCCCTTGGAAGAGACCTGCAGGTAGCAGTAGCTTAACAAGACGGTTTAAATGCCCCTTGGAAGAGACATGCAGGTAGCAGTAGCTTAACAAGACGGTTTAAATCCCCCTTGGAAGAGACATGCAGGTCGCAGTAGCTTAAAAAGAAGGTTTAAATGCCCCTTGGAAGAGACGAGCAGGTCGCAGTAGCTTAACAAGACGGTTTAAATTGGCCTTGGAAGAGACATGCAGGTCACAGTTGCTTAACAAGACGGTTTAAATGCCCCTTCGAAGAGACGAGCAGGTCGCCGTTGCTTATCAAGACGGTTTAAATCCCTCTTGGAAGAGAAGTGCAGGTCTCAGGATCTTAACAAGAGGGTTTAAATGCCCCTTAGAATAGGCTTGCAGGTCGCAGTAGCTTAACAAGACAGTTTAAATGCCCCTTGGAAGAGACGTGCAAGTCGCAGTAGCTTAAAAAGACAGTTTAAATGCGCCTTGGAAGAGACGTGCAGGTCGCAGTAGCTTAACAAGACGGTTTAAATGCCCCTTGGAAGAGACGAGCAGGTCGCAGTAGCTTAACAAGACGGTTTAAATGGCCCTTGGAAGAGACGTGCAGATCACAGTAGCTTAACAAGACGGTTTAAATCCCCCTTGGAAGAGACGTGCAGGTCGCAGTAGCTTAACAAGACGGTTTAAATGCCCCTTGGAAGTGCGGTGGAGGTCGCAGTAGTTTAACAAGACGGTTTAAATGCCCCTTGTAATAGACATGCAGGTCACAGCAGCTTAACAAGACGGTTTAAATGCCCCTTGGAAGAGACGTGGAGGTCGCAGTAGCTTAACAAGACGGTTTAAATGCCCCCTTGAAAGAGACATGCAGGTCGCAGTAGCTTAACAAGACGGTTTAAATGCCCCTTGGAAAAGTGGTGGAGGTTACAGTAGCTTAAGAAGACGGTTTAAATGCCCCATGGAAGAGATGTGCAAGTCGCAGTAGCTTAACAAGACTGTTTAAATGCCCCATGGAAGTGTGGTGGAGGTCGCAGTAGCTTAACAAGACGGTTGAAATGCCCCTTGGAAGAGACATGCAGGTCACATCAGCTTAACAAGACAGTTTAAATGCCCCTTGGAAGAGACGTGGAGGTCGCAGTAGCTTAACAAGACGGTTTAAATGCCCCTTGGAAGAGACATGCAGGTCGCAGAAGCTAAACAAGACAGTTTAAATGCCCCTTGGAAGAGACGTGCAGGTCGCAGTAGCTTAACAAGATGGTTTAAATGCCCCTTGGAAGTGCGGTGGAGGTCGCAGTAGCTAAAGAAGACAGTTTAAATGCCCCTTGGAAGAGGCTTGCAGGTCGCAGTAGCTTACCAAGACGATTTAAATGACCCTTGGAAGAGACGTGCAGGTCGCAGTAGCTTAACAAGACAGTTTAAATGCCCCTTGGAAGAGCGGTGGAGGTCGCAGTAGCTTAACAAGACAGTTTAAATGCCACTTGGAAGAAACATGCAGGTCGAAGCAGCTTAACAAGACTGTTTAAATGCCCCTAGTAAAAGACGTGCAGGTCGCAAAGGCTTAACAAGACAGTTTAAATGCCCCTTGGAAGAGACATGCAGGTCGCAGTAGCTTAACAAGAAGGTTTAAATGCACCTTGGAAGAGAAGTGCAGGTTGCAGTAGCTTAACAAGACGGTTTAAATGCCCCGTGGAAAAGTGGTGGAGGTTACAGTAGCTTAGCAAGACGGTTTAAATGCCCCTTGGAAGAGACGTGCAAGTTACAGTAGCTTAACAAGACAGTTTAAATGCCCCTTGGAAGAGATATGCAGGTCGCAGTAGCTTAACAAGATGGTTTAAATGCCCCTTGGAAGAGCGGTGGAGGTCGCAGTAGCTTAACACGATGGTTTAAATGCCACTTGGAAGAGACATGCAGTTCGCAGCAGCATAAAAAGATGGTTTAAATGCCCCTTGGAAGAGACGTGCATGTCGTAGAGGCTTAACAAGACGGTTTAAATGCCCCTTGGAAGAGACATGCAAGTCGCAGTAGCTTAACAAGACGTTTTAAATGCCCTTGGAAAAGTGGTGGAGGTTACAGTAGATTAACATGATGGTTTAAATGCCCCTTGGAAGAAACGATCAAGTATCAGGAGTTAAAAAAGAAGGTTTAAATGCGCCTTGGAAGAGAAATGCAGGTCGCAGTAGCATAACAAGACGGTTTAAATGCCCCTTGGAAGAGACGAGCAGGTCGCAGTAGCTTAACAAGATGGTTTAAATGCCCCTTGGAAGAGACCTGCAGGTAGCAGTAGCTTAACAAGACGGTTTAAATCCCCCTTGGTAGAGACGAGCAGGTCGCAGGATCTTAACAAGAGGGTTTAAATGTCCCTTAGAATAGGCTTGCAGGTCGCAGTAGCATAACAAGACGGTTTAAATGCCCCTTGGAAGAGACGAGCAGGTCGCAGGATCTTAACAAGAGGGTTTAAATGCCCCTTAGAATAGGCTTGCAGGTCGCAGTAGCTTAACAAGATGGTTTAAATGCCCCATGGAAAAGTGGTGGAGGTTACAGTAGCTTAAAAAGACGGTTTAAATGCCCCTTGGAAGAGAAGTGCAAGTTACTGTAGCTTAACAAGACTGTTTAAATGCCCCTTGGAAGAGATGTGCAGGTCGCAGTAGCTTAACAAGATGGTTTAAATGCCCCTTGGAAGAGCGGTGGAGGTCGCAGTAGCTTATCACGATGGTTTAAATGACCCTTGGAAGAGACGTGCAGGTCGCAGAGGCTTAACAAGATGGTTTAAATGCCCCTTTGAAGAGACATGCAGGTCGCAGTAGCTTAACAAGACGGTTTAAAAGCCCCTTGGAAGAGATGTGCAAGTCGCAGTAGCTTAACAAGACGGTTTAAATGCCCCTTGGAAAAGTGGTGGAGGTTACAGTAGGTTAACAAGATGGTTTAAATGCCCCTTGGAAGAGACGATCAAGTCGCAGGAGCTTAAAAAGAAGGTTTAAATGCGCCTTGGAAGAGAAGTGCAGGTCGCAGTAGCTTAACAAGACAGTTTAAATGCCCCTTGGAAGAGACGAGCAGGTCGCAGTAGCTTAACAAGACGGTTTAAATGCCCCTTGGAAGAGAAGTGCAGGTAGCAGTAGCTTAACAAGACGGTTTAAATCCCCCTTGGAAGAGATATGCAGGTCGCAGTATCTTAACAAGAGGGTTTAAATGCCCCTTAGAATAGTCTTGCAGGTCGCAGTAGCTTAACAATACAGTTTAAATGCCCCGTGGAAGAGACGTGCAGGTCGCAGTAGCTTAATAAGACGGTTTAAATGCCCCTTGGAAGAGAGGTGGAGGTCGCAGTAGCTTAACAAGACGGTTTAAATGCCCCTTGGAAGTGCGGTGGAGGTCGCAGTAGCTTAACAAGATGGTTTAAATGCCCCTTGGAAGAGACATGCAGGTCGCAGCTGCTTAACAAGACGGTTTAAATGCCCCTTGGAAGAGACGTGCAGGTCGCAGTAGCTTAACAAGACAGGTTAAATGCCCCTTGGAAGAGACATGCAGGTCGCAGTAGCTTAACAAGACAGTTTAAATGCCCCTTGGAAGAGACGTGCAGGTCGCAGTGGCTTAACAAGAGGGTTTAAATGCCCCTTGGAAGAGACGTGCAGGTCGCAGTAGATTAACAAGACGGTTTTAATGCACCTTGGACTAGACGTGCAGGTCGCAGTAGCTTAAAAAGACGGTTTAAATGCACCTTGGAAGAGACGTGCAGGTCGCAGTAGCTTAACAAGACGGTTTAAATGCCCCTTGCAAGAGACGAGCAGGTCGCAGTAGCTTAACAAGACGGTTTAAATGCCCCTTGGAAGAGACGTGCAGGTCGCAGTAGCTTAACAAGACGGTTTAAATCCCCCTTGGAAAAGATGTGCAGGTCGCAGTAGGTTAACAAGAGGGTTTAAATGCCCCTTGAAATAGGCTTGCTGGTCGCAGTAGCTTAACAAGACGGTTTAAATGCCCCTTGGAAGAGACGTGCAGGTCGCAGTAGCTTAACAAGACAGTTTAAATGAACCTTGGAAGAGCGGTGGAGGTTGCAGTAGCTTAACAAGACAGTTTAAATGCCACTTGGAAGAAACATGCAGGTCGAAGCAGCTTAACAAGACTGTTTAAATGCCCCTAGGAAAAGACGTGCAGGTCGTAGAGTCTTAACAAGATGCTTTAAATGCCCCTCTGAAGAGACATGCAGGTCGCAGTAGCTTAACAAGACGGTTTAAATGCACCTTGGAAGAGACGTGCAGGTCGCAGTAGCTTAACAAGACGGTTTAAATGACCCGTGGAAAAGTGGTGGAAGTTACAGTAGCTTAACCAGACGGTTTAAATGCCCCTTGGAAGAGACGTGCAAGTTACTGTAGCTTAACAAGATGGTTTAAATGCCCCTTGGAAGAGATGTGCAGGTCGCAGTAGCTTAGCAAGATGGTTTAAATGCCCCTTGGAAGAGATGTGCAGGTCGCAGTAGCTTAAAACGATGATTTAAATGCCCCTTGGAAGAGACATGCAGGTCGCAGCAGCTTAAAAAGACGGTTTAAATGCCCCTTGGAAGAGACGTGCATGTCGTAGAGGCTTAACAAGACGGTTTAAATGCCACTTGGAAGAGACTTACAGGTCGCAGTAGCTTAACAAGATGGTTTAAAAGCCCCTTGGAAAAGTGGTGGAGGTTACAGTAGCTTAACAAGATGGTTTAAATGCCCCTTGGAAGAGACGATCAAGTATCAGAAGCTTAAAAAGAAGGTTTAAATGCGCCTTGGAAGAGAACTGCAGGTCGCAGTAGCATAACAAGACGGTTTAAATGCCCCTTGGAAGAGACGAGCAGGTCGCAGTAGCTTAACAAGACAGTTTAAATGCCCCTTGGAAGAGACATGCAGGTCGCAGTAGCTTAACAAGACGGTTTAAATGCCTCGTGGAAAAGTGCTGGAGGTTACAGTAGCTTAACAAGACGGTTTAAATGCCCCTTGGAAGAGATGTGCAGGTCGCAGTAGCTTAACAAGATGGTTTAAATGCCCCTTAGAAGAGCGGTGGAGGTCGCAGTAGCTTAACACGATGGTTTAAATGCCCCTTGGAAGAGTTATGCAGGTCGCAGCAGCTTAACAAGACGGTTTAAATGCCCCTTGGAAGAGAAGTGCAAGTTACAGTAGCTTAACAAGACTGTTTAAATGCCCCTTGGAAGAGACATGCAAGTCGCAGTAGCTTAACAAGACGTTTTAAATGCCCCTTGGAAAAGTGGTGGAGGTTACAGTAGCTTAACAAGATGGTTTAAATGCCCCTTGGAAGAGACGATCAAGTATCAGGAGCTTAAAAAGAAGGTTTAAATCCCCCATGGAAGAGAAGTGCAGGTCACAGTAGCATAACAAGACGGTTTAAATGCCCCTTGGAAGAGACGAGCAGGTCGCAGTAGCTTAACAAGACGGTTTAAATGCCCCTTGGAAGAGACGTGCAGGTAGCAGTAGCTTAACAAGACGGTTTAAATCCCCCTTGGAAGAGACATGCAGGTCACAGGATCTTAACAAGAGGGTTTAAATGCCCCTTGGAAGAGACGTGCAGGTTGCAGTAGCTTAACAAGACAGTTTAAATGCCCCTTGGAAGAAACATGCAGGTCGCAGGAGCTAAACAAGAGGGTTTAAATGCCCCTTGGAAGAGACGTGCAGGTCGCAGTAGCTTAACAAGATGGTTTAAATGCCCCTTGGAAGAGCGGTGGAGGTCGCAGTAGCTTAACAAGACTGTTTAAATGCCCCTTGGAAGAGACATGCAGGTCGCAGTAGCTTAACAAGACTGTTTAAATGCACCTTGGAAGAGACGTGCAGGTCGCAGTAGCTTAACAAGAGGGTTTAAATGACCCTTTCAAGAGACGAGCAGGTCGCAGGAGTTTAATAAGAGGGTTTAAATGCCCCTTGGAAGAGACGTTCAAGTCACAGTAGCGTAAAAAGACTGTTTAAATGCGCCTTGGAAAAGACGTGCAGGTCGCAGAAGCTTAACAAGACGCTTTAAATGCCCCTTGGAAGAGACGTGGAGGTCGCAGTAGCTTAACAAGACAATTTAAATGCCCCTTGGAAGAGACGTGCAGGTCGCAGTAGCTTAAAAAGAGGATTTAAATGCCCCTTTCAAGAGATGTGCAGGTCGCAGGAGCTTAACAAGAGGTTTTAAATGCCCCTTGGAAGAGACGAGCAGGTCGCAGTAGCTTAACAAGACAGTTTAAAGGCTCCTTGGAAGATCGGTGGAGATCGCAGTAGCTTAAGAAGACAGTTTAAATGCCACTTGGAAGAAACATGCAGGTCGAAGCAGCTTAACAAGACTGTTTAAATACCCCTAGGAAAAGACGTGCAGGTCGCAGAGGCTTAACAAGACGGTTTAAATACCCCTTGGAAGAGACATGCAGGTCGCAGGAGCTTAACAAGACGGTTTAAATGCCCCTTGGAAGAGACGTGCAGGTCGCAGTAGCTTAACAAGATGGTTTAAATGCCCCTTGGCAGAGACTTGAAAGTTACCGTAGCTTAACAAGACGGATTAAATGCCCCTTGGAAGAGATGTGCAGGTCGCAGTAGCTTAACAAGATGGTTTAAATGCCCCTTGGAAGAGCGGTGGAGGTCGCAGAAGCTTAACACGATGGTTTAAATGCCCCTTGGAAGAGACATGCAGGTTGCAGCAGCTTAAAAAGACGGTTTAAATGCCACTTGGAAGAGACGTGCAGGTCGCTGTAGCTTAACAAGACGGTTTAAATGCCCCGTGGAAAAGTGGTGGAGGTTACAGTAGCTTAACAAGATGGTTTAAATGCCCCTTGGCTGAGACGTGCAAATTACAGTAGCTTAACAATACGGATTAAATGCCCCTTGGAAGAGACGTTCAAGTCGCAGTAGCTTAACAAGACGGTTAAATGCCCCTTGGAAAAGTGGTGGAGGTTACAGTAGCTTAACAAGATGGTTTAAATGCCCCTTGGAAGAGACGATCAAGTCGCAGGAGCTTAAAAAGAAGGTTTAAATGCGCCATGGAAGAGAACTGCAGGTCGCAGTAGCATAACAAGACGGTTTAAATTCCCCTTGGAAGAGACATGCAGGTCGCAGTAGCTTAACAACACGGTTTAAATGGCCCTTGGAAGAGACGTGCAGGTATCAGTAGATTAACAAGACGGTTTAAATGCCCCTTGGAAGAGACCTGCAGGTAGCAGTAGCTTAACAAGACGGTTTAAATGCCCCTTGGAAGAGACATGCAGGTAGCAGTAGCTTAACAAGACGGTTTAAATCCCCCTTGGAAGAGACATGCAGGTCGCAGTAGCTTAAAAAGAAGGTTTAAATGCCCCTTGGAAGAGACGAGCAGGTCGCAGTAGCTTAACAAGACGGTTTAAATTGGCCTTGGAAGAGACATGCAGGTCACAGTTGCTTAACAAGACGGTTTAAATGCCCCTTCGAAGAGACGAGCAGGTCGCCGTTGCTTATCAAGACGGTTTAAATCCCTCTTGGAAGAGAAGTGCAGGTCTCAGGATCTTAACAAGAGGGTTTAAATGCCCCTTAGAATAGGCTTGCAGGTCGCAGTAGCTTAACAAGACAGTTTAAATGCCCCTTGGAAGAGACGTGCAAGTCGCAGTAGCTTAAAAAGACAGTTTAAATGCGCCTTGGAAGAGACGTGCAGGTCGCAGTAGCTTAACAAGACGGTTTAAATGCCCCTTGGAAGAGACGAGCAGGTCGCAGTAGCTTAACAAGACGGTTTAAGTGGCCCTTGGAAGAGACGTGCAGATCACAGTAGCTTAACAAGACGGTTTAAATCCCCCTTGGAAGAGACGTGCAGGTCGCAGTAGCTTAACAAGACGGTTTAAATGCCCCTTGGAAGTGCGGTGGAGGTCGCAGTAGTTTAACAAGACGGTTTAAATGCCCCTTGTAATAGACATGCAGGTCACAGCAGCTTAACAAGACGGTTTAAATGCCCCTTGGAAGAGACGTGGAGGTCGCAGTAGCTTAACAAGACGGTTTAAATGCCCCCTTGAAAGAGACATGCAGGTCGCAGTAGCTTAACAAGACGGTTTAAATGCCCCTTGGAAAAGTGGTGGAGGTTACAGTAGCTTAAGAAGACGGTTTAAATGCCCCATGGAAGAGATGTGCAAGTCGCAGTAGCTTAACAAGACTGTTTAAATGCCCCATGGAAGTGTGGTGGAGGTCGCAGTAGCTTAACAAGACGGTTGAAATGCCCCTTGGAAGAGACATGCAGGTCACATCAGCTTAACAAGACAGTTTAAATGCCCCTTGGAAGAGACGTGGAGGTCGCAGTAGCTTAACAAGACGGTTTAAATGCCCCTTGGAAGAGACATGCAGGTCGCAGAAGCTAAACAAGACAGTTTAAATGCCCCTTGGAAGAGACGTGCAGGTCGCAGTAGCTTAACAAGATGGTTTAAATGCCCCTTGGAAGTGCGGTGGAGGTCGCAGTAGCTAAAGAAGACAGTTTAAATGCCCCTTGGAAGAGGCTTGCAGGTCGCAGTAGCTTACCAAGACGATTTAAATGACCCTTGGAAGAGACGTGCAGGTCGCAGTAGCTTAACAAGACAGTTTAAATGCCCCTTGGAAGAGCGGTGGAGGTCGCAGTAGCTTAACAAGACAGTTTAAATGCCACTTGGAAGAAACATGCAGGTCGAAGCAGCTTAACAAGACTGTTTAAATGCCCCTAGTAAAAGACGTGCAGGTCGCAAAGGCTTAACAAGACAGTTTAAATGCCCCTTGGAAGAGACATGCAGGTCGCAGTAGCTTAACAAGAAGGTTTAAATGCACCTTGGAAGAGAAGTGCAGGTTGCAGTAGCTTAACAAGACGGTTTAAATGCCCCGTGGAAAAGTGGTGGAGGTTACAGTCGCTTAGCAAGACGGTTTAAATGCCCCTTGGAAGAGACGTGCAAGTTACAGTAGCTTAACAAGACAGTTTAAATGCCCCTTGGAAGAGATATGCAGGTCGCAGTAGCTTAACAAGATGGTTTAAATGCCCCTTGGAAGAGCGGTGGAGGTCGCAGTAGCTTAACACGATGGTTTAAATGCCACTTGGAAGAGACATGCAGTTCGCAGCAGCATAAAAAGATGGTTTAAATGCCCCTTGGAAGAGACGTGCATGTCGTAGAGGCTTAACAAGACGGTTTAAATGCCCCTTGGAAGAGACATGCAAGTCGCAGTAGCTTAACAAGACGTTTTAAATGCCCTTGGAAAAGTGGTGGAGGTTACAGTAGATTAACATGATGGTTTAAATGCCCCTTGGAAGAAACGATCAAGTATCAGGAGTTAAAAAAGAAGGTTTAAATGCGCCTTGGAAGAGAAATGCAGGTCGCAGTAGCATAACAAGACGGTTTAAATGCCCCTTGGAAGAGACGAGCAGGTCGCAGTAGCTTAACAAGATGGTTTAAATGCCCCTTGGAAGAGACCTGCAGGTAGCAGTAGCTTAACAAGACGGTTTAAATCCCCCTTGGTAGAGACGAGCAGGTAGCAGGATCTTAACAAGAGGGTTTAAATGTCCCTTAGAATAGGCTTGCAGGTCGCAGTAGCATAACAAGACGGTTTAAATGCCCCTTGGAAGAGACGAGCAGGTCGCAGTAGCTTAACAAGATGGTTTAAATGCCCCTTGGAAGAGACCTGCAGGTAGCAGTAGCTTAACAAGACGGTTTAAATCCCCCTTGGTAGAGACGAGCAGGTAGCAGGATCTTAACAAGAGGGTTTAAATGTCCCTTAGAATAGGCTTGCAGGTCGCAGTAGCATAACAAGACGGTTTAAATGCCCCTTGGAAGAGACGAGCAGGTCGCAGGATCTTAACAAGAGGGTTTAAATGCCCCTTAGAATAGGCTTGCAGGTCGCAGTAGCTTAACAAGATGGTTTAAATGCCCCATGGAAAAGTGGTGGAGGTTACAGTAGCTTAAAAAGACGGTTTAAATGCCCCTTGGAAGAGAAGTGCAAGTTACTGTAGCTTAACAAGACTGTTTAAATGCCCCTTGGAAGAGATGTGCAGGTCGCAGTAGCTTAACAAGATGGTTTAAATGCCCCTTGGAAGAGCGGTGGAGGTCGCAGTAGCTTATCACGATGGTTTAAATGACCCTTGGAAGAGACGTGCAGGTCGCAGAGGCTTAACAAGATGGTTTAAATGCACCTTTGAAGAGACATGCAGGTCGCAGTAGCTTAACAAGACAGTTTAAATGCCCCTTGGAAGAGCGGTGGAGGTCGCAGTAGCTTAACAAGACAGTTTAAATGCCACTTGGAAGAAACATGCAGGTCGAAGCAGCTTAACAAGACTGTTTAAATGCCCCTAGTAAAAGACGTGCAGGTCGCAAAGGCTTAACAAGACAGTTTAAATGCCCCTTGGAAGAGACATGCAGGTCGCAGTAGCTTAACAAGAAGGTTTAAATGCACCTTGGAAGAGAAGTGCAGGTTGCAGTAGCTTAACAAGACGGTTTAAATGCCCCGTGGAAAAGTGGTGGAGGTTACAGTCGCTTAGCAAGACGGTTTAAATGCCCCTTGGAAGAGACGTGCAAGTTACAGTAGCTTAACAAGACAGTTTAAATGCCCCTTGGAAGAGATATGCAGGTCGCAGTAGCTTAACAAGATGGTTTAAATGCCCCTTGGAAGAGCGGTGGAGGTCGCAGTAGCTTAACACGATGGTTTAAATGCCACTTGGAAGAGACATGCAGTTCGCAGCAGCATAAAAAGATGGTTTAAATGCCCCTTGGAAGAGACGTGCATGTCGTAGAGGCTTAACAAGACGGTTTAAATGCCCCTTGGAAGAGACATGCAAGTCGCAGTAGCTTAACAAGACGTTTTAAATGCCCTTGGAAAAGTGGTGGAGGTTACAGTAGATTAACATGATGGTTTAAATGCCCCTTGGAAGAAACGATCAAGTATCAGGAGTTAAAAAAGAAGGTTTAAATGCGCCTTGGAAGAGAAATGCAGGTCGCAGTAGCATAACAAGACGGTTTAAATGCCCCTTGGAAGAGACGAGCAGGTCGCAGTAGCTTAACAAGATGGTTTAAATGCCCCTTGGAAGAGACCTGCAGGTAGCAGTAGCTTAACAAGACGGTTTAAATCCCCCTTGGTAGAGACGAGCAGGTAGCAGGATCTTAACAAGAGGGTTTAAATGTCCCTTAGAATAGGCTTGCAGGTCGCAGTAGCATAACAAGACGGTTTAAATGCCCCTTGGAAGAGACGAGCAGGTCGCAGTAGCTTAACAAGATGGTTTAAATGCCCCTTGGAAGAGACCTGCAGGTAGCAGTAGCTTAACAAGACGGTTTAAATCCCCCTTGGTAGAGACGAGCAGGTAGCAGGATCTTAACAAGAGGGTTTAAATGTCCCTTAGAATAGGCTTGCAGGTCGCAGTAGCATAACAAGACGGTTTAAATGCCCCTTGGAAGAGACGAGCAGGTCGCAGGATCTTAACAAGAGGGTTTAAATGCCCCTTAGAATAGGCTTGCAGGTCGCAGTAGCTTAACAAGATGGTTTAAATGCCCCATGGAAAAGTGGTGGAGGTTACAGTAGCTTAAAAAGACGGTTTAAATGCCCCTTGGAAGAGAAGTGCAAGTTACTGTAGCTTAACAAGACTGTTTAAATGCCCCTTGGAAGAGATGTGCAGGTCGCAGTAGCTTAACAAGATGGTTTAAATGCCCCTTGGAAGAGCGGTGGAGGTCGCAGTAGCTTATCACGATGGTTTAAATGACCCTTGGAAGAGACGTGCAGGTCGCAGAGGCTTAACAAGATGGTTTAAATGCACCTTTGAAGAGACATGCAGGTCGCAGTAGCTTAACAAGACGGTTTAAAAGCCCCTTGGAAGAGACGTGCAAGTCGCAGTAGCTTAACAAGACGGTTTAAATGCCCCTTGGAAAAGTGGTGGAGGTTACAGTAGGTTAACAAGATGGTTTAAATGCCCCTTGGAAGAGACGATCAAGTCGCAGGAGCTTAAAAAGAAGGTTTAAATGCGCCTTGGAAGAGAAGTGCAGGTCGCAGTAGCTTAACAAGACAGTTTAAATGCCCCTTGGAAGAGACGAGCAGGTCGCAGTAGCTCAACAAGACGGTTTAAATGCCCCTTGGAAGAGAAGTGCAGGTAGCAGTAGCTTAACAAGACGGTTTAAATCCCCCTTGGAAGAGATATGCAGGTCGCAGTATCTTAACAAGAGGGTTTAAATGCCCCTTAGAATAGTCTTGCAGGTCGCAGTAGCTTAACAATACAGTTTAAATGCCCCGTGGAAGAGACGTGCAGGTCGCAGTAGCTTAATAAGACGGTTTAAATGCCCCTTGGAAGAGAGGTGGAGGTCGCAGTAGCTTAACAAACGGTTTAAATGCCCCTTGGAAGTGCGGTGGAGGTCGCAGTAGCTTAACAAGATGGTTTAAATGCCCCTTGGAAGAGACATGCAGGTCGCAGCTGCTTAACAAGACGGTTTAAATGCCCCTTGGAAGAGACGTGCAGGTCGCAGTAGCTTAACAAGACAGGTTAAATGCCCCTTGGAAGAGACATGCAGGTCGCAGTAGCTTAACAAGACAGTTTAAATGCCCCTTGGAAGAGACGTGCAGGTCGCAGTGGCTTAACAAGAGGGTTTAAATGCCCCTTGGAAGAGACGTGCAGGTCGCAGTAGATTAACAAGACGGTTTTAATGCACCTTGGACTAGACGTGCAGGTCGCAGTAGCTTAAAAAGACGGTTTAAATGCACCTTGGAAGAGACGTGCAGGTCGCAGTAGCTTAACAAGACGGTTTAAATGCGCCTTGCAAGAGACGAGCAGGTCGCAGTAGCTTAACAAGACGGTTTAAATGCCCCTTGGAAGAGACGTGCAGGTCGCAGTAGCTTAACAAGACGGTTTAAATCCCCCTTGGAAAAGATGTGCAGGTCGCAGTAGGTTAACAAGAGGGTTTAAATGCCCCTTGAAATAGGCTTGCTGGTCGCAGTAGCTTAACAAGACGGTTTAAATGCCCCTTGGAAGAGACGTGCAGGTCGCAGTAGCTTAACAAGACAGTTTAAATGAACCTTGGAAGAGCGGTGGAGGTTGCAGTAGCTTAACAAGACAGTTTAAATGCCACTTGGAAGAAACATGCAGGTCGAAGCAGCTTAACAAGACTGTTTAAATGCCCCTAGGAAAAGACGTGCAGGTCGTAGAGGCTTAACAAGATGCTTTAAATGCCCCTCTGAAGAGACATGCAGGTCGCAGTAGCTTAACAAGACGGTTTAAATGCACCTTGGAAGAGACGTGCAGGTTGCAGTAGCTTAACAAGACGGTTTAAATGCCCCGTGGAAAAGTGGTGGAAGTTACAGTAGCTTAACCAGATGGTTTAAATGCCCCTTTGAAGAGACGTGCAAGTTACTGTAGCTTAACAAGATGGTTTAAATGCCCCTTGGAAGAGATGTGCAGGTCGCAGTAGCTTAGCAAGATGGTTTAAATGCCCCTTGGAAGAGATGTGCAGGTCGCAGTAGCTTAAAACGATGATTTAAATGCCCCTTGGAAGAGACATGCAGGTCGCAGCAGCTTAAAAAGACGGTTTAAATGCCCCTTGGAAGAGACGTGCATGTCGTAGAGGCTTAACAAGACGGTTTAAATGCCACTTGGAAGAGACTTACAGGTCGCAGTAGCTTAACAAGATGGTTTAAAAGCCCCTTGGAAAAGTGGTGGAGGTTACAGTAGCTTAACAAGATGGTTTAAATGCACCTTGGAAGAGACGATCAAGTATCAGAAGCTTAAAAAGAAGGTTTAAATGCGCCTTGGAAGAGAACTGCAGGTCGCAGTAGCATAACAAGACGGTTTAAATGCCCCTTGGAAGAGACGAGCAGGTCGCAGTAGCTTAACAAGACGGTTTAAATGCCCCTTGGAAGAGACGTGCAGGAAGCAGTAGCTTAACAAGACGGTTTAAATCCCCCTTGGAAGAGACATGCAGGTCACAGGTTCTTAAGAAGAGGTTTTAAATGCCCCTTAGAATAGGCTTGCAAGACGCAGTAGCTTAACAAGACAGTTTAAATGCCCCTTGGAAGAGACGTGCAGGTCGCAGTAGCTTAACAAGACGGTTTAAATGCCCCGTGGAAAAGTGGTGGAGGTTACAGTAGATTATCAAGACGGTTTAAATGCCCCTTGGAAGAGGAGTGCAAGTTACAGTAGCTTAACAAGACGGTTTAAATGCCCCTTGGAAGAGATGTGCAGGTCGCAGTAGCTTAACAAGATGGTTTAAATGCCCCTTGGAAGAGCGGTGGAGGTCGCAGTAGCTTATCACGATGGTTTAAATGCCCCTTGGAAGAGACATGCAGGTCGCAGGATCTTAACAAGAGGGTTTAAATGCCCCTTAGAATAGGCTTGCAGGTCGCAGTAGCTTAACAATACAGTTTAAATGCCCCTTGGAAGAGACGTGCAGGTCGCAGTAGCTTAATAAGATGGTTTAAATGCCCCTTGGAAGAGGCGAGCAGGTCGCAGTAGCTTAACAGGACGGTTTAAATGCCCCTTGGAAGAGACATGCAGGTTGCAGTAGCTTAACAAGACGGTTTAAATCCCCTTGGAAGAGATGTGCAGGTCGCAGTAGCTTAACAAGAGGGTTTAAATGCCCCTTGAAATAGGCTTGCTGGTCGCAGTAGCTTACCAAGACGATTTAAATGCCCCTATGAAGAGACGTGCAGGTCGCAGTAGATTAACAAGACAGTTTAAATGCCCCTTGGAAGAGCGGTGGAGGTCGCAGTAGGTTAACAAGACAGTTTAAATGCCCCTTGGAAGAGACATGCAGGTCGCAGTAGCTTAACAAGACGGTTTAAATGCCTCGTGGAAAAGTGGTGGAGGTTACAGTAGCTTAACAAGACGGTTTAAATGCCCCTTGGAAGAGATGTGCAGGTCGCAGTAGCTTAACAAGATGGTTTAAATGCCCCTTGGAAGAGCGGTGGAGGTCGCAGTAGCTTAACACGATGGTTTAAATGCCCCATGGAAGAGTTATGCAGGTCGCAGCAGCTTAAAAAGACGGTTTAAATGCCTCGTGGAAAAGTGGTGGAGGTTACAGTAGCTTAACAAGACGGTTTAAATGCCCCTTGGAAGAGACATGCAGGTCGCAGTAGCTTAACAAGACGTTTTAAATGCCCCTTGGAAAAGTGGTGGAGGTTACAGTAGCTTAACAAGATGGTTTAAATGCCCCTTGGAAGAGACGATCAAGTATCAGGAGCTTAAAAAGAAGGTTTAAATCCCCCTTGGAAGAGAAGTGCAGGTCGCAGTAGCATAACAAGACGGTTTAAATGCCCCTTGGAAGAGACGAGCAGGTCGCAGTAGCTTAACAAGACGGTTTAAATGCCCCTTGGAAGAGACGTGCAGGTAGCAGTAGCTTAACAAGTCTGTTTAAATCCCCCTTGGAAGAGACATGCAGGTCACAGGATCTTAACAAGAGGGTTTAAATGCCCCTTGGAAGAGACGTGCAGGTTGCAGTAGCTTAACAAGACATGATAAATGCCCCTTGGAAGAAACATGCAGGTCGCAGGAGCTTAACAAGAGGGTTTAAATGCCCCTTGGAAGAGACGTGCAGGTCGCAGTAGCTTAACAAGATGGTTTAAATGCCCCTTGGAAGAGCGGTGGAGGTCGCAGTAGCTTAACAAGACTGTTTAAATGCCCCTTGGAAGAGACATGCAGGTTGCAGTAGCTTAACAAGACTGTTTAAATGCAACTTGGAAGAGACGTGCAGGTCGCAGTAGCTTAACAAGAGGGTTTAAATGCCCCTTTCAAGAGACGAGCAGGTCGCAGGAGCTTAACAAGAGGGTTTAAATGCCCCTTGGAAGAGACGTTCAAGTCACAGTAGCGTAAAAAGACTGTTTAAATGCGCCTTGGAAGAGACGTGCAGGTCGCAGAAGCTTAACAAGACGCTTTAAATGCCCCTTGGAAGAGAGGTGGAGGTCGCAGCAGCTTAACAAGACCATTTAAATGCCCCTTGGAAGAAACGTGCAGGTCGCAGTAGCTTAACAAGAGGTTTTAAATGCCCCTTGGAAGAGACGTGCAGGTCGCAGTAGCTTAACAAGACAGTTTAAAGGCTCCTTGGAAGATCGGTGGAGGTCGCAGTAGCTTAACAAGACAGTTTAAATGCCACTTGGAAGAAACATGCAGGTCGAAGCAGCTTAACAAGACTGTTTAAATGCCCCTAGGAAAAGACGTGCAGGTCGCAGAGGCTTAACAAGACCGTTTAAATACCCCTTGGAAGAGACATGCAGGTCGCAGTAGCTTAACAAGACGGTTTAAATGCCCCTTGGAAGAGCGGTGGAGGTCGCAGAAGCTTAACACGATGGTTTAAATGCCCCTTGGAAGAGACATGCAGGTTGCAGCAGCTTAAAAAGAAGGTTTAAATGCCACTTGGAAGAGACGTGCAGGTCGCAGTAGCTTAACAAGACGGTTTAAATGCCCCGTGGAAAAGTGGTGGAGGTTACAGTAGCTTAACAAGATGGTTTAAATGCCCCTTGGCAGAGACTTGCAAATTACAGTAGCTTAACAATACGGATTAAATGCCCCTTGGAAGAGACGTGCAAGTCGCAGTAGCTTAGCAAGACGGTTTAAATGCCCCTTGGAAAAGTGGTGGAGGTTACAGTAGCTTAACAAGATGGTTTAAATGCCCCTTGGAAGAGACGATCAAGTCGCAGGAGCTTAAAAAGAAGGTTTAAATGGCCCTTGGAAGAGACGTGCAGGTAGCAGTAGCTTAACAAGACGGTTTAAATGCCCCTTGGAAGAGTCCTGCAGGTAGCAGTAGCTTAACAAGACGGTTTAAATGCCCCTTGGAAGAGACGTGCAGGTAGCAGTAGCTTAACAAGACGGTTTAAATCCCCCTTGGGAGAGACATGCAGGTCGCAGTAGCTTAAAAAGACGGTTTAAATGCCCCTTGGAAGAGACGAGCAGGTCGCAGTAGCTTAAAAAGACGGTTTAAATTGGCCTTGGAAGAGACATGCAGGTCACAGTTGCTTAACAAGACGGTTTAAATGCCCCTTGGAAGAGACGAGCAGGTCGCCGTTGCTTATCAAGACGGTTTAAATCCCTCTTGGAAGAGAAGTGCAGGTCGCAGGATCTTAACAAGAGGGTTTAAATGCCCCTTAGAATAGGCTTGCAGGTCGCAGTAGCTTAACAAGACAGTTTAAATGCGCCTTGGAAGAGACGTGCAGGTCGCAGTAGCTTAACAAGACGGTTTAAATGCACCTTGGAAGAGACGAGCAGGTCGCAGTAGCTTAACAAGACGGTTTAAATGGCCCTTGGAAAAGACGTGCAGATCACAGTAGCTTAACAAGACGGTTTAAATCCCCCTTGGAAGAGACGTGCAGGTCGCAGTAGCTTAACAAGATGGTTTAAATGCCCCTTGGAAGAGCGGTGGAGGTCGCAGTAGCTTAACAAGATGGTTTAAATGCCCCTTGGAAGAGACATGCAGGTCGCAGCAGCTTAAAAAGACTGTTTAAATGCCCCTTGGAAGAGACGTGCAGGTCGTAGAGGCTTAACAAAACGATTTAAATGCCCCTTGGAAGAGGCATACAGGTCGCAGTAGCTTAACAAGACGGTTTAAAAGCCCCTTGGAAGAGAAGTGCAAGTCGCAGTAGCTTAAAAGACGGTTTAAATGCCCCTTGGAAAAGTGGTGGAGGTTACAGTAGCTTAACACGATGGTTTAAATGCCCCTTGGAAGAGACGTGCAGGTCGCAGTAGCTTAACAAGACGGTTTAAATGCCCCTTGGAAGAGACATGCAGGTCGCAGTAGCTTAAAAAGACGGTTTAAATGCCCCTTGGAAGAGACGATCAAGTATCAGGAGCTTAAAAAGAAGGTTTAAATGCGCCTTGGAAGAGAAGTGCAGGTCGCAGTAGCGTAATAAGACGGTTTAAATGCCACTTGGAAGAGAAGTGCAAGTTACAGTAGCTTAACAAGACGGTTTAAATGCCCCTTGCAAGAGATGTGCAAGTCGCAGTAGCTTAACAAGACGGTTTAAATGCCCCTTGGAAGAGACCTGCAGGTAGCAGTAGCTTAACAAGACGGTTTAAATCCCCCTTGGAAGAGACATGCAGGTCGCAGTAGCTTAAAAAGAAGGTTTAAATGCCCCTTGGAAGAGACGAGCAGGTCGCAGTAGCTTAACCAGACGGTTTAAATTGGCCTTGGAAGAGACATGCAGGTCACAGTTGCTTAACAAGACGGTTTAAATGCCCCTTGGAAGAGACGAGCAGGTGGCAGTTGCTTAACAAGACGGTTTAAATCCCCCTTGGAAGAGAAGTGCAGGTCGCAGGATCTTTACAAGAGGGTTTAAATGCCCCTTAAAATAGGCTTGCAGCTCGCAGTAGCTTAACAAGACAGTTTAAATGCCCCTTGGAAGAGACGTGCAAGTCGCAATAGCTAAAAAAGACGGTTTAAATGCGCCTTGGAAGAGACGTGCAGGTCGCAGTAGCTTCACAAGACGGTTTAAATGCCCCTTTGGAAGAGACGAGCAGGTCGCAGTAGCTTAACAAGACGGTTTAAATGGCCCTTGGAAGAGACGTGCAGATCACAGTAGCTTAACAAGACGGTTTAAATCCCCCTTGGAAGAGACGTGCAGGTCGCAGTAGCTTAAAAAGATGGTATAAATGCCCCTTGGAAGAGCGGTGGAGGTCGCAGTAGCTTAACACGATGGTTTAAATGCCCCTTGGAAGAGACGTGCAGGTCGTAGAGGCTTAACAAAATGATTTAAATGCCCCTTGGAAGAGGCATGCAGGTCGCAGTAGCTTAACAAGACGGTTTAAAAGCCCCTTGGAAGAGAAGTGTAAGTCGCAGTAGCTTAAAAGACGGTTTAAATGCCCCTTGGAAAAGTGGTGGAGGTAACAGTAGCTTAACATGATGGTTTAAATGCCACTTGGAAGAGACGTGCAGGTCGCAGTAGCTTAACAAGACGGTTTAAATGCCCCTTGGAAGAGACGATCAAGTATCAGGAGCTTAAAAAGAAGGTTTAAATGCGCCTTGGAAGAGAAGTGCAGGTAGCAGTAGCATAACAAGACGGTTTAAATGCCCCTTGAAAGAGACGAGCAGGTCGCAGTAGCTTTACAAGACGGTTTAAATGCCCCTTGGAAGAGACGTGCAGGTAGCAGTAGCTTAACAAGACGGTTTAAATCCCCCTTGGAAGAGACATGCAGGTCACAGGATCTTAACAAGAGGGTTTAAATGCCCCTTAGAATAGGCTTGCAGGTCGCAGTAGCTTAACAAGACAGTTTAAATGCCCCGTGGAAGAGACGTGTAGGTCGCAGTAGCTTATCAAGACGGTTTAAATGCCCCGTGGAAAAGTGGTGGAGGTCACAGTAGCTTAACAAGACTGTTTAAATGCCCCTTGGAAGAGACATGCAGGTCGCAGTAGCTTAACGAGACTGTTTAAATGCCCCTTGGAAGAGACGTGCAGGTCGCAGGAGCTTAATAAGAGGGTTTAAATGCCCCTTGGAAGAGACGTTCAAGTCACAGTAGCGTAAAAAGACTGTTTAAATGCGCCTTGGAAGAGACGTGCAGGTCGCAGAAGCTTAACAAGACGCTTTAAATGCCCCTTGGAAGAGAGGTGGAGGTCGCAATAGCTTAACAAGACAATTTAAATGCCCCTTGGAAGAGACGTGCAGGTCGCAGTAGCTTAACAAGACGGTTTAAATGCCCCTTGGAAGAGATGTGCAGGTCGCAGTAGCTTAACAAGATGATTTAAATGCCCCGTGGAAGAGCGGTGGAGGTCGCAGTAGCTTATCACGATGGTTTAAATGCCCCTTGGAAGAGACATGCAGGTCGCAGCAGCTTAAAAACACGGTTTAAATGACCCTTGGAAGAGACGTGCATGTCGCAGAGGCTTAACAAGATGGTTTAAATGCCCCTTGGAAGAGACATGCAGGTCGCAGTAGCTTAACAAGACGGTTTAAAAGCCCCTTGGAAGAGACGTGCAAGTCGCAGTAGCTTAACAAGACGGTTTAAATGCCCCTTGGAAAAGTGGTGGAGGTTACAGTAGCTTAACAAGACAGTTTAAATGCCCCTTGGAAGAGACGATCAAATCGCAGGAGCTTAAAAAGAGGGTTTAAATGCCCCTTAGAATAGGCTTGCAGGTCGCAGTAGCTTAACAATACAGTTTAAATGCCCCGTGGAAGAGACGTGCAGGTTGCAGTAGCTTAATAAGCCGGTTTAAATGCCCCTTGGAAGAGACGTGCAGGTCGCAGTAGCTTAATAAGACGGTTTAAATGCCCCTTGGAAGAGACGTGCAGGTCGCAGTAGCTTAACAAGATGGTTTAAATGCCCCTTGGAAGAGCGGTGGAGGTTGCAGTAGCTTTACAAGACTGTTTAAATGCCCCTTGGAAGAGACATGCAGGTCGCAGTAGCTTAACGAGACTGTTTAAATGCCCCTTGGAAGAGACATGCAGGTCGCAGGAGCTTAATAAGAGGGTTTAAATGCCCCTTGGAAGAGACGTTCAAGTCACAGTAGCGTAAAAAGACTGTTTAAATGCGCCTTGGAAGAGAGGTGGAGGTCGCAATAGCTTAACAAGACAATTTAAATGCCCCTTGGAAGAGACGTGCAGGTCGCAGTAGCTTAACAAGACGGTTTAAATGCCCCTTTCAAGAGACGTGCAGGTCGCAGTAGCTTAACAAGACAGTTTAAATGCTCCTGGGAAGAGCGGTGGGGGTCGCAGTAGCTTAACAAGATAGTTTAAATGCCACTTGGAAGAAACATGCAGGTCGAAGCCGCTTAACAAGACTGTTTAAATGCCCCTAGGAAAAGACGTGCAGGTCGCAGAGGCTTAACAAGACGGTTTAAATGCCCCTTGGAAGAGACATGCAGGTCGCAGTAGCTTAACAAGACGGTTTAAATGCCCCTTGGAAGAGACGTGCAGGTCGCAGTAGCTTAACAAGACGTATTAAATGCCCCGTGGAAAAGTGGTGGAGGTTACAGTAGCTTAACAAGATGGTTTAAATGCCCCTTGGCAGAGACTTGCAAGTTACAGTAGCTTAACAAGATGGATTAAATGCCCCTTGGAAGAGATGTGCAGGTCGCAGTAGCTTAACAAGTTGGTTTAAATGCCCCTTGGAAGAGCGGTGGAGGTCGCAGAAGCTTAACACGATGGTTTAAATGCCCCTTGGAAGAGACATGCAGGTTGCAGCAGCTTAAAAAGACGGTTTAAATGCCACTTGGAAGAGACGTGCAGGTCGCAGTAGCTTAACAAGAAGGTTTAAATGCCCCGTGGAAAAGTGGTGAAGGTTACAGTAGCTTAACAAGATGGTTTAAATGCCCCTTGGCAGAGACTTGCAAATTACAGTAGCTTAACAAGACGGATTAAATGCCCCTTGGAAGAGACGTGCAAGTCGCAGTAGCTTAACAAGACGGTTTAAAGGCCCCTTGGAAAAGTGGTGGAGGTTACAGTAGCTTAACAAGATGGTTTAAATGCCCCTTGGAAGAGACGATCAAGTCGCAGGAGCTTAAAAAGAAGGTTTAAATGCGCCATGGAAGAGAACTGCAGGTCGCAGTAGCATAACAAGACGGTTTAAATTCCCCTTGGAAGAGACATGCAGGTCGCAGTAGCTTAACAAGACGGTTTAAATGCCCCTTGGAAGAGACGTGCAGGTAGCAGTAGCTTAACAAGACGGTTTAAATGCCCCTTGGAAGAGACCTGCAGGTAGCAGTAGCTTAACAAGACGTTTTAAATGCCCCTTGGAAGAGACGTGCAGGTAGCAGTAGCTTAACAAGACGGTTTAAATCCCCCTTGGAAGAAACATGCAGGTCGCAGTAGCTTAAAAAGAAGGTTTAAATGCCCCTTGGAAGAGACGAGCAGGTCGCAGTAGCTTAACAAGACGGTTTAAATTGGCCTTGGAAGAGACATGCAGGTCACAGTTGCTTAACAAGACGGTTTAAATGCCCCTTGGAACAGACGTGGAGGTCGCAGTAGCTTAACAAGACGGTTTAAATGCCCCTTGGAAGAGACATGCAGGTCGCAGTAGCTTAACAAGAAAGTTTAAATGCCCCTTGGAAGAGACGTGCAAGTCGCAGTAGCTTAAAAAGACGGTTTAAATGCGCCTTGGAAGAGACGTGCAGGTCGCAGTAGCTTAACAAGACGGTTTAAATGCCCCTTGGAATAGACGAGCAGGTCACAGTAGCTTAACAAGACGGTTTAAATGGCCCTTGGTAGAGACGTGCAGATCACAGTAGCTTAACAAGACGGTTTAAATCCCCCTTGGAAGAGACGTGCAGGTCGCAGTAGCTTAACAAGATGGTTTAAATGCCCGTTGGAAGAGCGGTGAAGGTCGCAGTAGCTTAACACGATGATTTAAATGCCCCTTGGAAGAGACATGCAGGTCACAGCAGCTTAAAAAGACGATTTAAATGCCCCTTGGAAGAGGCATGCAGGTCGCAGTAGCTTAACAAGACGGTTTAAAAGCCCCTTGGAAGAGAAGTGCAAGTCGCAGTAGCTTAAAAGACGGTTTAAATGCCCCTTGGAAAAGTGGTGGAGGTTACAGTAGCTTAACACGATGGTTTAAATGCCCCTTGGAAGAGACGTGCAGGTCGCAGTAGCTTAAAAAGACGGTTTAAATGCCCCTTGGAAGAGACATGCAAGTCGCAGTAGCTTAACAAGACGTTTTAAATGCCCCTTGGAAAAGTGGTGGAGGTTACAGTAGCTTAACAAGATGGTTTAAATGCCCCTTGGAAGAGACGATCAAGTATCAGGAGCTTAAAAAGAAGGTTTAAATGCGCCTTGGAAGAGAAGTGCAGGTCGCAGTAGCATAACAAGACGGTTTAAATGCCCCTTGGAAGAGACGATCAGGTCGCAGTAGCTTAACAAGACGGTTTAAATGCCCCTTGGAAGAGACGTGAAGGTAGCAGTAGTTTAACAAGACGGTTTAAATCCCCCTTGGAAGAGACATTCAGGTCACAGGATCTTAACAAGAGGGTTTAAATGCCCCTTAGAATAGGCTTGCAGGTCGCAGTAGCTTATCAAGACGGTTTAAATGCCCCGTGGAAAAGTGGTGGAGGTTACAGTAGCTTAACAAGACAGTTTAAATGCCACTTGGAAGAGAAGTGCAAGCTACAGTAGCTTAACAAGACGGTTTAAATGCCCCTTGGAAGAGATGTGCAGGTCGCAGTAGCTTAACAAGATGGTTTAAATGCCCCTTGGAAGAGCGGTGGAGGTCGCAGTAGCTAATCACGATGGTTTAAATGCCCCTTAGAAGAGACATGCAGGCTGCAGAGGCTTAACAAGACGGTTTAAATGCCCCTTGGAAGAGACATGCAGGTCGCAGTAGCTTAACAAGACGGTTTAAAAGCCCCTTGGAAGAGACGTGCAAGTCGCAGTAGCTTAACAAGACGGTTTAAATGCCCCTTGGAAAAGTGGTGAAGGTTACAGTAGCTTAAAAAGATGGTTTAAATGCCCCTTGGAAGAGACGATCAAGTCGCAGGAGCTTAAAAAGAGGGTTTAAATGCCCCTTAGAATAGGCTTGCAGGTCGCAGTAGCTTAACAATACAGTTTAAATGCCCCGTGGAAGAGACGTGCAGGTCGCAGTTGCTTAATAAGACGGTTTAAATGCCCCTTGGAAGAGACGTGCAGGTCGCAGTAGCTTAACAAGACAGTTTAAATGCCCCTTGGAAGAGACGTGCAGGTCGCAGTAGCTTAACAAGACAGTTTAAATGCCACTTGGAAGAGACGTGCAGGTCGCAGTAGGTTAACAAGACGGTTTAAAAGCCCCTTGGAAGAAACGGTGGAGGTCGCAGTAGCTTAACAAGACAGTTTAAATGCCCCTTGACAGAGATGTGCAGGTCGCAGTAGCTTAACAAAACGGTTTAAATGCCCCTTGGAAGAGACGTGCAGGTCGCAGTAGCTTAACAAGACAGTTTAAATGCCACTTGGAAGAGACGTGCAGGTCGCAGTAGGTTAACAAGACGGTTTAAAAGCCCCTTGGAAGAAACGGTGGAGGTCGCAGTAGCTTAACAAGACAGTTTAAATGCCCCTTGACAGAGATGTGCAGGTCGCAGTAGCTTAACAAGACGGTTTAAATGCCCCTTGGAAGAGACGTGCAGGTCGCAGTGGCTTAACAAGACGGTTTAAATGCCCCTTGGAAGAGACATGCAGGTCGCAGTAGCTTAACAAGACGGCTAAATGCCCCTTGGAAGAGACGTGCAGGTCGCAGTAGCTTAACAAGACGGTTTAAATGCCCCTTGGAAAAGTGGTGGAGGTTTCAGTAGATTAACAAGACGGTTTAAATGCACCTTCGAAGAGACGTGCAGGTCGCAGTAGCATAAAAAGACAGTTTTAATGCACCTTGGAAGAGACGTGCAGGTCGCAGTAGCTTAACAAGACGGTTTAAATGCCCCTTGGAAGAGACGTGCAGGTCGCAGTAGCTTAACAAGACGGTTTAAATCCCTCTTGGAAGAGATGTGCAGCTCGCAGTAGCTTAACAAGAGGGTTTAAATGCCCCTTGGAATAGGCTTGCTGGTCGCAGCAGCTTAACAAGATGGTTTAAATGCCCCTTGGAAGAGACGTGCAGGTCGCAGTAGCTTAACAAGACGGTTTAAATGCCGCTTGGAAGAGACGTGCAGGTAGCAGTAGCTTAACAAGGCGGTTTAAATCCCCCTTGGAAGAGACATGCAGGTCGCAGTAGCTTAAAAAGAACTTTTAAATGCCCCTTGGAAGAGATGAGCAGGTCGCAGTAGCTTAACAAGACGGTTTAAATTCCCCTTGGAAGAGACGTGCAGGTAGCAGTAGCTTAACAAGACGGTTTAAATGCCCCTTGGAAGAGACGAGCAGGTCGCAGTAGCTTAACAAGACGGTTTAAATGCCCCTTGGAAGAGACGTGAAGGTAGCAGTAGTTTAACAAGACGGTTTAAATCCCCCTTGGAAGAGACATTCAGGTCACAGGATCTTAACAAGAGGGTTTAAATGCCCCTTAGAATAGGCTTGCAGGTCGCAGTAGCTTATCAAGACGGTTTAAATGCCCCGTGGAAAAGTGGTGGAGGTTACAGTAGCTTAACAAGACGGTTTAAATGTCACTTGGAAGAGAAGTGCAAGCTACAGTAGCTTAACAAGACGGTTTAAATGCCCCTTGGAAGAGATGTGCAGGTCGCAGTAGCTTAACAAGATGGTTTAAATGCCCCTTGGAAGAGCGGTGGAGGTCGCAGTAGCTAATCACGATGGTTTAAATGCCCCTTAGAAGAGACATGCAGGTTGCAGAGACTTAACAAGACGGTTTAAATGCCCCTTGGAAGAGACATGCAGGTCGCAGTAGCTTAACAAGACGGTTTAAAAGCCCCTTGGAAGAGACGTGCAAGTCGCAGTAGCTTAACAAGAGAGTTTAAATGCCCCTTAGAATAGGCTTGCAGGTCGCAGCAGCTTAGCAAGACAGTTTAAATGCCCCTTGGAAGAGACGTGCAAGTCGCAGTAGCTTAAAAAGACGGTTTAAATGCGCCTTGGAAGAGACGTGCAGGTCGCAGTAGCTTAACAAGACGGTTTAAATGGTCCTTGGAAGAGACGTGCAGGTCACAGTAGCTTAACAAGGCGTTTTAAATCCCCCTTGGAAGAGACGTGCAGGTCTCAGTAGCTTAACAAGATGGTTTAAATACCCCTTGGAAGAGCGGTGGAGGTCGCAGTAGCTTAACACGATGGTTTAAATGCCCCTTGGAAGAGATATGCAGGTCGCAGCAGCTTAAAAAGACGGTTTAAATGCCCCTTGGAAAAGTGGTGGAGGTTTCAGTAGATTAACAAGACGGTTTAAATGCACCTTGGAAGAGACGTGCAGGTCGCAGTAGCTTAAAAAGACAGTTTTAATGCACCTTGGAAGAGACGAGCAGGTCGCAGTAGCTTAACAAGACGGTTTAAATGCCCCTTGGAAGAGACGTGAAGGTAGCAGTAGTTTAACAAGACGGTTTAAATCCCCCTTGGAAGAGACATTCAGGTCACAGGATCTTAACAAGAGGGTTTAAATGCCCCTTAGAATAGGCTTGCAGGTCGCAGTAGCTTATCAAGACGGTTTAAATGCCCCGTGGAAAAGTGGTGGAGGTTACAGTAGCTTAACAAGACGGTTTAAATGCCACTTGGAAGAGAAGTGCAAGCTACAGTAGCTTAACAAGACGGTTTAAATGCCCCTTGGAAGAGATGTGCAGGTCGCAGTAGCTTAACAAGATGGTTTAAATGCCCCTTGGAAGAGCGGTGGGGGTCGCAGTAGCTAATCACGATGGTTTAAATGCCCCTTGGAAGAGACATGCAGGTTGCAGAGGCTTAACAAGACGGTTTAAATGCCCCTTGGAAGAGACATGCAGGTCTCAGTAGCTTAACAAGATGGTTTAAATACCCCTTGGAAGAGCGGTGGAGGTCGCAGTAGCTTAACACGATGGTTTAAATGCCCCTTGGAAGAGACATGCAGGTCGCAGCAGCTTAAAAAGACGGTTTAAATGCCCCTTGGAAAAGTGGTGGAGGTTTCAGTAGATTAACAAGACGGTTTAAATGCACCTTGGAAGAGACGTGCAGGTCGCAGTAGCTTAAAAAGACAGTTTTAATGCACCTTGGAAGAGACGTGCAGGTCGCAGTAGATTAACAAGACGGTTTAAATACCCCTTGGAAGAGACGTGCAGGTCACAGTAGCTTAACAAGACGGTTTAAATCCCTCTTGGAAGAGATGTGCAGTTCGCAGTAGCTTAACAAGATGGTTTAAATGCCCCTTGGAATAGGCTTGCTGGTCGCAGCAGCTTAACAAGATGGTTTAAATGCCCCTTGGAAGAGACGTGCAGGTCGCAGTAACTTAAAAAGACGGTTTAAATGCCCCTTGGAAGAGACGTGCAGGTACCAGTAGCTTAACAAGGCGGTTTAAATCCCCCTTGGAAGAGACATGCAGGTCGCAGTAGCTTAAAAAGAAGGTTTAAATGCCCCTTGGAAGAGACGAGCAGGTCGCAGTAGGTTAAAAAGACGGTTTAAATTCCCCTTGGAAGAGACGTGCAGGTAGCAGTAGCTTAACAAGACGGTTTAAAAGCCCCTTGGAAAAGACATGCAGGTCGCAGGATCTTAACAAGAGAGTTTAAATGCCCTTTAGAATAGGCTTGCAGGTCGCAGTAGCTTAACAAGACAGTTTAAATGCCCCTTGGAAGAGACGTGCAAGTCGCAGTAGCTTAAAAAGACGGTTTAAATGCCCCTTGGAAGAGACGTGCAGGTCGCAGTAGCTTAACAAGACGGTTTAAATGCCCCTTGGAAGAGACGAGCAGGTCGCAGTAGCTTAACAAGACGGTTTAAATGGTCCTTGGAAGAGACGTGCAGGTCACAGTAGCTTAACAAGGCGTTTTAAATCCCCCTTGGAAGAGACGTGCAGGTCGCAGTAGCTTAACAAGATGGTTTAAATGCCCCTTGGAAGAGCGGTGGAGGTCGCAGTATCTTAACACGATGGTTTAAATGCCCCTTGGAAGAGACATGCAGGTCGCAGCAGCTTAAAAAGACGGTTTAAATGCCCCTTGGAAGAGACATGCAGGTCGCAGAGGCTTAACAAGACGGTTTAAATGCCCCTTGGAAGAGGCATGCAGGTCGCAGTAGCTTAACAAGACGGTTTAAAAGCCCCTTGGAAGAGAAGTGCAAGTCGCAGTAGCTTTAAAGACGGTTTAAATGCCCCTTGGAAAAGTGGAGGAGGTTACAGTAGCTTAACAAGATGGTTTAAATGCCCCTTGGAAGAGACGTGCAGGTCGCAGTAGCTTAAAAAGAAGGTTTAAATGCCCCTTGGAAGAGAAGTGCAGGTAGCAGTAGCTTAACAAGACACTTTAAATTCCCCTTGGAAGAGACGTGCAGGTAGCAGTAGATTAACAAGACACTTTAAATGCCCCTTGGAAGATACATGCAGGTCGCAGTAGCTTAACAAGATGGCTTAAATACCCCTTGGAAGAGACATGCAGGTCGCAGCAGCTAAATAAGATGGTTTAAATGCCCTTTGGAACAGACGTGCAGGTCGCAATGGCTAAACAAGACGGTTTAAGTCCCCCTTGGAAGAGACATGCAGGTCGCAGTAGCTTAAAAAGAAGGTTTAAATGCCCCTTGGAAGAGACGAGCAGGTCGCAGTAGCTAAACAAAACGGTTTAAATGCCCCTTGGAAGTGCGGTGGAGATCGCAGTAGCTTAACAAGACGGTTTAAATGCCCCTTGGAAGAGACATGCAGGTCGCAGTAGCTTAACAAATCGTTTTAAATGCCCCTTGGAAGTGCTGTGGAGGTCGCAGTATCTTAACAAGATGGTTTAAATGCCCCTTGGAAAAGTGGTGGAGGTTACAGTAGCTTAAGAAGACGGTTTAAATGCCCCATGGAAGAGACGTGCAAGTCACAGTAGCTTAACAAGACGGTTTAAATGACCCCTTGGAAGAGCCGTGCAGGTAGCAGTAGCTTAACAAGACGGTTTACATACCCCTTGGAAGAGACATGCAGGTCGCAGTGTCTTAACAAGAGGATTTAAATGCCCCTTAGAATAGGCTTGCAGGTTGCAGTAGCTTAACAATACAGTTTAAATGCCCCGTGGAAGAGACGTGCAGGTCGCAGTAGCTTAATAAGATGGTTTAAATGCCCCTTGGAAGAGCGGTGGAGGTCGCAGTAGCTTAACAAGATGGTTTAAATGCCCCTTGGGAGTGCGGTGGAGGTCGCAGTAGCTTAACAAGATGGTTTAATTGCCCCTTGGTAGAGACATGCAGGTCGCAGCAGCTTAACAAGACGGTTTAAATGCCCCTTGGAAGAGACGTGCAGGTCGCAGTGGCTTAACAAGAGGGTTTAAATGCCCCTTGGAAGAGACGTGCAGGTCGCAGTAGATTAACAAGACGGTTTAAATGCACCTTGGCAGAGACGTGCAAGTCGCAGTAGCTTAAAAAGACGGTTTAAATGCACCTTGGAAGAGACGTGCAGGTCGCAGTAGCTTAACAAAACTGTTTAAATGCCCCTTGGAAGAGACGAGCAGGTCGCATTAGCTTAACAAGACGGTTTAAATGCCCCTTGGAAGAGACGTGCAGGTCGCAGTAGCTTAACAAGACGGTTTAAATCCCCCTTGGAAGAGATGTGCAGGTCGCAGTAGCTTAACAAGAGGGTTTAAATGCCCCTTGGAATAGGCTTGTTGGTCGCAGAAGCTTACCAAGACGGTTTAAATGCCCCTTGGAAGAGACGTGCAGGTCGCAGTAGCTTAACAAGACAGTTTAAATGCCCCTTGGAAGAGCGGTGGAGGTCGCAGTAGCTTAACAAGACAGTTTAAATGCCCCTAGTAAAAGACGTGCAGGTCGCAGAGGCTTAACAGGACGGTTTAAATGCCCATTGGAAGAGACATGCAGGTCGCATTAGCTTAACAAGACTTTTTAAATGCACCTTGGAAGAGACGTGCAGGTCGCAGTAGCTTAACAAGACGGTTTAAATGCCCCTTTGAAGAGACGTGCAAGTTAAAGTAGCTTAACAAGATGGTTTAAATGCCCCTTGGAAGAGATGTGCAGGTCGCAGTAGCTTAACAAGATGGTTTAAATGCCCCTTGGAAGAGCGGTGGAGGTCGCAGTAGCTTAACAAGATGGTTTAAATGCCCCTTGGAAGAGACATGCAGGTCGCAGCAGCTTAAAAAGACAGTTTAAATGCCCCTTGGAAGAGACATGCATGTCGTAGAGGCTTAACAAGACTGTTTAAATGCCCCTTGGAAGAGACTTGCAGGTCGCAGCTTAACAAGACGGTTTAAAAGCCCCTTGGAAGAGAAGTGCAAGTCGCAGTAGCTTAACAAGACGGTTTAAAAGCCCCTTGGAAAAGTGGTGGAGGTTACAGTAGCTTAACAAGACGGTTTAAATCCCCCTTGGAAGAGACATGCAGGTCGCAGGATCTTAACTATAGGGTTTAAATGCCCCTTAGAATAGGCTTGCAGGTCGCAGTAGCTTAACAAGACAGTTTAAATGCCCCTTGGAAGAGACGTGCAGGTCGCAGTAGCTTAACAAGACGGTTTAAATGCCCCGTGGAAAAGTGGTGGAGGTTACAGTAGCTTATCAAGATGGTTTAAATGACCCATGGAAGAGAAGGGCAAGTTACAGTAGCTTAACAAGACGGTTTAAATGCCCCTTGGAAGAGATGTGCAGGTCACCGTAGCTTAACAAGATGGTTTAAATGCCCCTTGGAAGAACGGTGGAGGTCGCAGTAGCTTATCACGATGGTTTAAATGCCCCTTGGAAGAGACATGCAGGTCGCAGCAGCTTAAAAAGACGGTTTAAATGACCCTTGGAAGAGACGTGTAGGTCGCAGAGGCTTAACAAGACGGTTTAAATGCCCCCTGGAAGAGACATGCAGGTCGCAGTAGCTTAACAAGACGGTTTAAAAGCCGTTGGAAGAGACGTGCAAGTCGCAGTAGCTTAACAAGACGGTTTAAATGCCCCTTGGAAAAGTGGTGGAGGTTACAGTAGCTTAACAAGATGGTTTAAATGCCCCTTGGAAGAGACGATCAAGTCGCAGGAGCTTAAAAAGAAGGTTTAAATGCCCATGGAAGAGACGAGCAGGTCGCAGTAGCTTAACAAGACGGTTTAAATGCCCCTTGGAAGAGACGAGCAGGTAGCAGTAGCTTAACAAGACGGTTTAAATCCCCCTTGGAAGAGACATGCAGGTCACAGGATCTTAACAAGAAGGTTTAAATGCCCCTTGGAAGAGACGTGCAGGTAGCAGTAGCTTAACAAGACGGTTTAAATCCCCCTTGGAAGAGACATGCAGGTCGCAGGATCTTAACAAGAGGGTTTAAATGCCCCTTAGAATAGGTTTGCAGGTCGCAGTAGCTTAACAATACAGTTTAAATGCCCCGTGGAAGAGACGTGCAGGTCGCAGTAGCTTAATAAGACGGTTTAAATGCCCCTTGGAAGAGACGAGCAGGTCGCAGTAGCTTAACAAGACGGTTTAAATCCCCCTTTGAAGAGATGTGCAGGTCGCAGTAGCTTAACAAGAGGGTTTAAATGCCCCTTGGAATAGGCTTGCTGGTCGCAGTAGCTTACCAAGATGGTTTAAATGCCCCTTGGAAAAGACGTGCAGGTCGCAGTAGATTAACCAGACAGTTTAAATGCCCCTTGGAAGAGCGCTGGAGGTAGCAGTAGCTTAACAAGACAGTTTAAATGCCACTTGGAAGAAACTTGCAGGTCGAAGAAGCTTAAGAAGACTGTTTAAATGCCCCTAGGAAAAGAAGTGCAGGTCGCAGAGGCTTAACAAGACGGTTTAAATGCCCCATGGAAGAGACATGCAGGTTGCAGTAGCTTAACAAGACGGTTTAAATGCACCTTGTAAGAGACGTGCAGGTCGCAGTAGCTTAACAAGACGGTTTAAATTCCCCGTGGAATAGTGGTGGAGGATACAGTAGCTTAACAAGACAGTTTAAATGCCCCTTGGAAGAGATGTGCAAGTTACAGTATCTTAACAAGATGGTTTAAATGCCCCTTGGAAGAGATGTGCAGGTCGCAGTAGCTTAACAAGATGGTTTAAATGCCCCTTGGAAGAGCGGTGGAGGTCGCAGTAGCTTAACACGATGGTTTAAATGCCCCTTGGAAGAGACATGCAGGTCGCAGCAGCTTAAAAAGACGGTTTAAATGCCCCTTGGAAGAGACATGCAGGTCGCACTAGCTTAACAGGACGGTTTAAAAGCCACTTGGAAGAGACGTGGAAGTCGCAGTAGCTTAACTAGAAGTTTTAAATGCCCCTTGGAAAAGTGGTGGAGGTTACAGTAGCTTAACAAGATCGTTCAAATGCCCCTTGGAAGAGACGATCAAGTATCAGGAGCTTAAAAAGAAGGCTTAAATGCCCCTTGGAAGAGACGAGCAGGTCGCAGTAGCTTAACAAGATGGTTTAAATGCCCCTTGGAAGAGACGTGCAGGTAGCAGTAGCTTAACAAGACGGTTTAAATCCACCTTGGAAGAGACGTGCAGGTCGCAGTAGCTTAACAAGACAGTTTAAATGCCCCTTGACAGAGATGTGCAGGTCGCAGTAGCTTAACAAGACGGTTTAAATGCCCCTTGGAAGTGCGGTGGAGGTCGCAGTAGCTTAACAAGAGGGTTTAAATGCCTCTTGGAATAGGTTTGCTGGTCGCAGTAGCTTACCAAGACGGTTTAAATGCCCCTTGGAAGAGACGTGCAGGTCGCAGTAGCTTAACAAGACGGTTTAAATGCCCCTTGGAAAAGTGGTGGAGGTTACAGTAGCTTAACAAGACTGTTTAAATGCCCCTTGGAAGAGACGAGTATGTCACAGTAGCTTAACAAGATGGTTTAAATGCACCTTGGAAGAGACATGCAGGTCGTAGTAGCTTAACAAGATAGTTTAAATACCCCTTGGAAGAGACGTGCAGGTCGCAGTAGCTTAACAAGAGTGTTTAAATGCCCCTTGGAATAGGCTTGCAGGTCGCAGTAGCTTTATAAGACTGTTTAAATGCCCCTAGGAAGAGCGGTGGAGGTCGCAGTGGCTTAACAAGACAGTTTAAATGCCCCTTGGAAGAGACGTGCAGTTCGCAGTAGCTTAACAAGACAGTTTAAATGCCCCTTGGAAGAGACGTGCAGGTCGCAGTAGATTAATAAGACGGTTTAAATGCCCTTTGGAAGAGATGTGCAGGTCGCAGTAGCTTAATAAGATGGTTTAAATGCCCCTTGGAAGAGAGATGGAGGTCGCAGTAGCTTAACAAGACAGTTTAAATGCCCCTTGGAAGAGACGTGCAGGTCGCAGTAGCTTAATAAGAGGGTTTAAATGCCCCTTTCAAGAGACGTGCAGGTCGCAGGAGCTTAACAAGAGGGTTTAAATGCCCCTTGGAAGAGACGTGCAGGTCGCAGTAGCTTAACAAGATGGTTTAAATGCCACTTGGAAGAGCGGTGGAGGTCGCAGTAGCTTAACAAGACTGTTTAAATGCCCCTTGGAAGAGACATGCAGGTCGCAGTAGCTTAACAAGACTGTTTAAATGCCCCTTGGAAGAGACGTGCAGGTCGCAGTAGCTTAACAAGACTGTTGAGATGCCCCTTGGAAAAGAGGTGGAGGTTACAGTAACTTAACAAGACGGTTTAAATGCCACTTGGAAGAGACGTTCAAGTCACAGTAGCTTAAAAAGACGGTTTAAATGCCCCTTGGAAGAGAGGTGGAGGTCGCAGTAGCTTAACAAGACAGTTTAAATGCCCCTTGGAAGAGATGTGCAGGTCGCAGTAGCTTAACAAGAGGGTTTAAATGACCCTTTCAAGAGACGAGCAGGTCGCAGGAGCTTAATAAGAGGGTTTAAATGCCCCTTGGAAGAGACGTTCAAGTCACAGTAGCGTAAAAAGACTGTTTAAATGCGCCTTGGAAGAGACGTGCAGGTCGCAGAAGCTTAACAAGACGCTTTAAATGCCCCTGGGAAGAGAGGTGGAGGTCGCAGTAGCTTAACAAGACAATTTAAATGACCCTTGGAAGAGACGTGCAGGTCGCAGTAGCTTAACAAGAGGGTTTAAATGCCCCTTTCAAGAGACGTGCAGGTCGCAGGAGCTTAACAAGAGGTTTTAAATGCCCCTTGGAAGAGACATGCAGGTCGCAGTAGCTTAACAAGACAGTTTAATTGCTCCTTGGAAGAGCGGTGGAGGTCGCAGTAGCTTAACAAGACAGTTTAAATGCCACTTGGAAGAAACATGCAGGTCAAAGCAGCTTAACAAGACTGTTTAAATGCCCCTAGGAAAAGACGTGCAGGTCACAGAGGCTTAACAAGACGGTTTAATTGCCCCTTGGAAGAGACATGAAGGTCTCAGTAGCTTAACAAGACGGTTTAAATGCCCCTTGGAAGAGACGTGCAAGTCGCAGTAGCTTAACAAGACGGTTTAAATGCGCCGTGGAAAAGTGGTGGAGGTTACATTAGCTTAACAAGATGGTTTAAATGACCCCTTGGCAGAGACTTGCAAGTTACAGTAGCTTAAGAAGACGGATTAAATGCCCCTTTGAAGAGATGTGCAGGTCGCAGTAGCTTAACAAGATGGTTTAAATGCCCCTTGGAAGAGCGGTGGAGGTCGCAGAAGCTTTACACGATGGTTTAAATGCCCCTTGGAAGAGACATGCAGGTTGCAGCAGCTTAAAAAGACGGTTTAAATGCCACTTGGAAGAGACGTGCAGGTCGCCGAGGCTTAACAAGACGCTATAAATGCCCCTTGGAAGAGACATGCAGGTCGCAGTAGCTTAACAAGACGGTTTAAAAGCCCGTTGGAAGAGACGTGCAGGTCGCAGTAGCTTAACAAGAGGGTTTAAATGCCCCTTTCAAGAGACGTGCAGGCTGCAGCAGCTTAAAAAGACGGTTTAAATGCCACTTGGAAGAGACGTGCAGGTCTCCGAGGCTTAACAAGACGGTTTAAATGCCCCTTGGAATAGACATGCAGGTCACAGTAGCTTAACAAGACGGTTTAAAAGCCCCTTGGAAGAGACGTGCAAGTCGCAGTAGCTTAACAAGACGGTTTAAATGCCCCTTGGAAAAGTGGTGGAGGTTACAGTAGCTTAACAAGATGGTTTACATGCCCCTTGGAAGAGACGATCAAGTCGCAGGATCTTAAAAAGAAGGTTTAAATGCGCCATGGAAGAGAACTGCAGGTCGCAGGAGCATAACAAGATTGTTTAAATTCCCCTTGGAAGAGACATGCAGGTCGCAGTAGCTTAAAAAGAAGGTTTAAATGCTCCTTGGAAGAGACGAGCAGGTCGCAGTAGCTTAACAAGACGGTTTAAATTGGCCTTGGAAGAGACATGCAGGTCACAGTTGCTTAACAAGACGGTTTAAATACCCCTTGGAAGAGACGAGCAGGTCGCAGTTGCTTAACAAGACGGTTTAAATACCCCTTGGAAGAGAAGTGCAGGTCGCAGGATCTTAACAAGAGGGTTTAAATGCCCCTTCGAATAGGCTTGCAGGTCGCAGTAGCTTAACAAGACAGTTTAAATGCCCCTTGGAAGAGACGTGCAAGTCGCAGTAGCTTAAAAAGACGGTTTAAATGCGCCTTGGAAGAGACGTGCAGGTCGCAGTAGCTTAACAAGACGGTTTAAATGCCCCTTGGAAGAGACGTGCAGGTCGCAGTAGCTTAACAAGACGGTTTAAATCCCCCTTGGAAGAGACGTGCAGGTCGCAGTAGCTTAACAAGATGGTTTAAATGCCCCTTGGAAGAGCGGTGGAGGTCGCAGTAGCTTAACACGATGGTTTAAATGCCCCTTGGAAGAGACATGCAGGTCGCAGCAGCTTAAAAAGACAGTTTAAATGCCCCTTGGAAGAGACGTGCAGGTCGCCGTAGCTTAACAAGACAGTTTAAAAGCCCCTTGGAAGAGAATTGCAAGTCGCAGTAGCTTAAAAGACGGTTTAAATGCCCCTTGGAAGAGTGGTGGAGGTTACAGTAGCTTAACAAGATGGTTTAAATGCCCATCGAAAGAGACGATCAAGTCGCAGGAGCTTAAAAAGAAGGTTTAAATGCGCCTTGGAAGAGAAGTGCAAGTCGCAGAAGCTTAACAAGACGCTTTAAATGCCCCTTGGAATAGAGGTGGAGGTCGCAGTAGCTTATCAAGACAGTTTAAATGCCCCTTGGAAGAGACGTGCAGGTCGCAGTAGCTTAACAAGAGGGTTTAATTGCCCCTTTCAAGAGACGTGCAGGTCGCAGGAACTTAACAAGAGGGTTTAAATGCCCCTTGGAAGAGACGTGCAGGTCGCAATAGCTTAACAAGATGGTTTAAATGCCCCTTGGAAGAGCGGTGGAGGTCGCAGTAGCTTAACAAGACGGATTAAATGCCCCTTGGAAGAGACATGCAGGTAGCAGTAGCTTAACAAGACTGTTTAAATGCCCCTTGGAAGAGACGTGCAGGTAGCAGTAGCTTAACAAGACTGTTGAGATGCCCCTTGGAAAAGTGGTGGAGGTTACAGTAGCTTAACAAGACAGTTTAAATGCCCCTTGGAAGAGAAGTTCAAGTCACAGTAGCTTAAAAAGACGATTTAAATGCGCCTTGGAAGAGATGTGCAGGTCGCAGTAGCTTAATAAGACAGTTTAAATGCCCCTTGGAAGAGAGGTGGAGGTCGCAGCAGCATAACAAGACAGTTTAAATGCCCCTTGGAAGAGACGTGCAGGTCACAGTAGCTTAACAAGAGGGTATAAATGCCCCTTTCAAGAGACGTGCATGTCGCAGGAGCTTAACAAGAGGGTTTAAATGACCCTTGGAAGAGACTTGCAGGTCGCAGTAGCTTAACAAGATTGTTGAGATGCCCCTTGGAATAGTGGTGGAGGTTACAGTAGCTTAACAAGACGGTTTAAATGCCCCTTGGAAGAGACGTTCAAGTCACAGTAGCTTAAAAAGACGGTTTAAATGCGCCTTGGAAGAGACTTGCAGGTCGCAGTAGCTTAACAAGACGGTTTAAATGCCCCTTGGAAGAGACCAGCAGGTCGCAGAAGCTTAACAAGACGCTTTAAATGCCCCTTGGAAGTGTGGTGGAGGTTGCAGTAGCTTAACAAGACAGTTTAAATGCCCCTTGGAAGAGACTTGCAGGTCGCAGTAGCTTAACAAGATGGTTTAAATGCCCCTTGGAAGAGACGTGCAGGTAGCAGTAGCTTAACAAGACGGTTTAAATGCCCCTTGGAAGAGACGTGCAGGTAGCAGTAGCTTAACAAGACGTTTTAAATGCCCCTTGGAAGAGACGTGCAGGTAGCAGTAGCTTAACAAGACGGTTTAAATCCCCCTTGGAAGAGACATGCAGGTCGCAGTAGCTTAAAAAGAAGGTTTACATGCCCCTTGGAAGAGACGAGCAGGTCGCAGTAGCTTAACAAGACGGTTTTAAATTGGCCTTGGAAGAGACATGCAGGTCACAGTTGCTTAACAAGACGGTTTAAATGCCCCTTGGAAGAGACGAGCAGTTCGCAGTTGCTTAACAAGAGGGTTTAAATGCCCCTTAGAATAGGCTTGCAGGTCGCAGTAGCTTAACAAGACAGTTTAAATGCCCCTTGGAAGAGACTTGCAAGTTGCAGTAGCTTAAAAAGACGGTTTAAATGCGCCTTGGAAGAGACGTGCAGGTCGCAGTAGCTTAACTAGACGGTTTAAATGCCCCTCTGAAGAGACGTGCAGGTCGCAGTAGCTTAACAAGACGGTTTAAATGGCCCTTGGAAGAGACGTGCAGGTCACAGTAGCTTAACAAGACGGTTTAAATCCCCCTTGGAAGAGACGTGCAGGTCGCAGTAGCTTAACAAGATGGTTTAAATGCCCCTTGGAAGAGCGGTGGAGGTCGCAGTAGCTTAACACGATGGTTTAAATGCCCCTTGGAAGAGACATGCAGGTCGCAGCAGCTTAAAAAGACGGTTTAAATGCCCCTTGGAAGAGACGTGCAGGTCGCAGAGGCTTAACAAAACGGTTTAAATGCCCCTTGGAAGAGGCATGCAGGTCGCCGTAGCTTAACAAGACAGTTTAAAAGCCCCTTGGAAGAGAATTGCAAGTCGCAGTAGCTTAAAAGACGGTTTAAATGCCCCTTGGAAAAGTGGTGGAGGTTACAGTAGCTTAACAAGATGGTTTAAATGCCCCTTGGAAGAGACGATCATGTCGCAGGAGCTTAAAAAGAAGGTTTAAATGCGACTTGGAAGAGAAGTGCAGGTCGCAGAAGCTTAACAAGACGCTTTAAATGCCCCTTGGAATAGAGTTGGAGGTCGCAGTAGCTTAACAAGACAGTTTAAATGCCCCTTGGAAGAGACGTGCAGGTCGCAGTAGCTTAACAAGAGGGTTTAATTGCCCCTTTCAAGAGACGTGCAGGTCGCAGGAGCTTAACAAGAGGGTTTAAATGCCCCTTGGAAGAGCGGTGGAGGTCGCAGTAGCTTAACAAGACGGTTTACATGCCCCTTGGAAGAGACATGCAGGTCGCAGTAGCTTAACAAGACTGTTTAAATGCCCCTTGGAAGAGACGTGCAGGTAGCAGTAGCTTAACAAGAATGTTGAGATTCCCCTTGGAAAAGTGGTGGAGGTTACAGTAGCTTAACAAGACAGTTTAAATGCCCCTTGGAAGAGAAGTTCAAGTCACAGTAGCTTAAAAAGACGATTTAAATGCACCTTGGAAGAGATGTGCAGGTCGCAGTAGCTTAATAAGACGGTTTAAATGCCCCTTGGAAGAGAGGTGGAGGTCGCAGTAGCATAACAAGACAGTTTAAATGCCCCTTTCAAGAGACGTGCATGTCGCAGGAGCTTAACAAGAGGGTTTAAATGACCCTTGGAAGAGACTTGCAGGTCGCAGTAGCTTAACAAGATTGTTGAGATGCCCCTTGGAATAGTGGTGGAGGTTACAGTAGCTTAACAAGACGGTTTAAATGCCCCTTGGAAGAGACGTTCAAGTCACAGTAGCTTAAAAAGACGGTTTAAATGCGCCTTGTAAGAGACTTGCAGGTCGCAGTAGCTTAACAAGACGGTTTAAATGCCCCTTGGAAGAGACGTGCAGGTCGCAGAAGCTTAACAAGACGCTTTAAATGCCCCTTGGAAGTGTGGTGGAGGTTGCAGTAGCTTAACAAGACAGTTTAAATGCCCCTTGGAAGAGACTTGCAGGTCGCAGTAGCTTAACAAGACGGTTTAAATGCCAATTGGAAGAGACGAGCAGGTCGCAGATGCTTAACAAGACAGTTTAAATGCCCCTTGGAAGAGACGTGCAGGACGCAGTAGCTTAACAAGATGGTTTAAATGCCCATTGGAAGAGACATGCAGGTCGCAGTAGCTTAACAAGACGATTTAGATGCCCCTTGGAAAAGTGGTGGAGGTTACAGAAGCTTAACAAGACGGTTTAAATGCCCCTTGGAAAAGACGAGCAGGTCGCAGAAGCTTAACAAGACGCTTTAAATGCCGCTTGGATGAGAGGTGGAGGTCGCAGTAGCTTAACAAGACAGTTTAAATGCCCCTTGGAAGAGACGTGCAGGACGCAGTAGCTTAACTAGACGGTTTAAATGCCTCTTGGAGGTGCGGTGGAGGTCACAGTAGCTTAACAAGATGGTTTAAATGCCCCTTGGAAGAGACATGCAGGTCGCAGCAGCTTAACAAGATGGTTTAAATGCCCCTTGGAAGAGAAGTACAGGTCGCAGTAGCTTAACAAGACGGTTTAAATGCCCCTTGGAAGAGACATGCAGGTCGCAGTAGCTTAACAAGTCTGTTTAAATGCCCCTTGGAAGAGACGTGCTGGTCGCAGTAGCTTAACAAGACGGTTTAGATGCCCCTTGGAAAAGTGGTGGAGGTTACAGTAGCTTAACAAGACTGTTTAAATGCCCCTTGGAAGAGACGTTCAAGTTGCAGTAGCTTAAAAAGACGGTTTAAATGCGCCTTGTAAGAGACGTGCAGGTCGCAATAGCTTAACAAGACGGTTTAAATGCCCCTTGTAAGAGACGAGCAGGTCACAGTAGCTTAACAACATGGTTTAAATGCCCCTTGTAAGAGACGTGAAGGTCACGGTAGCTTAACAAGAAAGTTTAAATGCCCCTTGGAAGAGCGATGGAGGTCTCAGTAGCTTAACAAGACAGTTTAAATGCCCCTTGGAAGACACATGCAGGTCGCAGCAGCTTAACAAGACTGTTTAAATGCCCCTTGGAAGAGACGTGCATGTCGCAGTAGCTTAACAAGACGGTTTAAATGCCCCTTGGAAGAGATGTGCAAGTCGCAGTAGATTAAAAAGACAGTTTAAATGCGCCTTGCAAGAGACGTGCAGGTCGGAGTAGCTTAGCAAGACGGTTTAAATGCCACTTGGAAAAGTGGTGGAGGTTACAGTAGCTTAAAAAGACGGTTTAAATGCCCCTTGGAAGAGACGTGCAGGTCGCAGTAGCTTACCAAGATTGTTTAAATGCCCCTTGGAAGAGACGTGCAAGTCGCAGAGGCTTAACAAGACAGTTAAAATCCCCCTTGGAAGAGACGTGCAGGTCGCAGTAGCTTAACAAGAGTGTTTAAATGACCCTTGGAAGACTCTTGCAGTTAGTAGTAGATTACCAAGACGGTTTAAATGCCCCTTTGAAGAGATGTGCAGGTCGCAGTAGCTTAACAAGACGGTTTAAATGCCCCTTGGAAGAGACGAAGAGGTCAGAGTAGCTTACCAAGATGGTTTAAATGCCCCTTGGAAGAGACGTGTAGGTCGCAGTAGCTTAACAAGAGGGTGTAAATGCCCCTTGGAAGAAGCTTGCAGGTCGTAGAAGCTTACCAAGACGGTTTAATTGCCCCTTGGAAGAGACGTGCAGGTCGCAGTATCTTAACAAGAAGGTTTAAATGCCCCTTGGAAGAGACGTGCAGGTCGCAGTAGCTTAACAAGACGGTTTAAATGCCCCTTGGAAAAGTGGTGGAGCTTACAGGAGCTTAACAAGACGGTTTAAATGCCCCTAGGAAGAGACATACAAGTCGCAGAAGCTTAAAAAGACGGTTTAAATGCGCCTTGGAAGAGACGATCAGGTCGCAGTAGCTTAACAAGACGGTTTATATGCCCCTTAGAAGAGATGTGCAGGTCGCAGTAGCTTAACAAGACGGTTTAAATCTCCCTTGGAAGAGACGTGCAGGTCGCAGTATCTTAACAAGAGTGTTTAAATGCCCCTTATAATAGGCTTGCAGGTCGCATTAGCTTAACAAGACAGTTTAAATGCCCCTTGGAAAAGTGGTGGAGGTTACAGTAGCTTAAGAAGACGGTGTAAATGCCCCTTGGAAGAGACGTGCAAGTCGCAGAAGCTAAACAAGACAGTTTAAATGCCCCTTGGAAGAGAGGTGCAGGTCGCAGTAGCTTAACAAGACGGTTTAAATGTCCCTTGGAAGAGACGTGCAAGTCGCAGTAGCTTAACAAGACGGTTTAAATGCCCCATGGAGGAGACGTGCAGGTCGCAGTAGCTTAACAAGACGGCTTAAATGCCCCTTGGAAGAGACGTGCAGGTCACAGTAGCTTAACAAAACGGTTTAAATGCCCCTTGGAAGAGACATGCAGGTCGCAGTAGCTTAACAAGACTGTTGAAATGCCCCTTAGAAGAGACGTGCCGGTCGCAGTAGCTTAACAAGACAGTTTAAATGCCCCTTGGAAGAGACGTGCAGGTCGCAGTAGCTTAACAAGACGGTTTAAATGCCCCTTGGAAGAGACATGCAGGTCGCAGCAGCTTAACAAAACGGTTTAAATGCCCCTTGGAAGAGACGTGGAGGTCGCAGTAGCTTAACAAGACTGTTGAAATGCCCCTTGGAAGAGACATGCAGGTCGCAGTAGCATAACAAAGCGTTTTAAATGCCCCTTGGAAGAGACGTGCAGGTTGCAGTAGCTTAACAAGACGGTTTAAATGCCCCTTGGAAAAGTGGTGGAGGTTACAGTAGCTTAAGAAGACGGTGTAAATGCCCCTTGGAAGAGACGTGCAAGTCGCAGAAGCTAAACAAGACAGTTTAAGTGCCCCTTGGAAGAGACGTGCAGGTCGCAGTAGCTTAACAAGATGGTTTAAATGCCCCTTGGAAGAGCGGTGGAGGTCGTAGTAGCTTAAGAAGACAGTTTAAATGCCCCTTGGAAAAGACATGCAGGTCGCAGTAGCTTAACAAGAGGGTTTAAATGCCCCTTGGAAGAGGCTTGCAGGTCGCAGTAGCTTACCAAGACGACTTAAATGCATCTTGGAAGAGACTTGCAGGTCGCAGTAGCTTAACAAGACAGTTTAAATGTCCCTTGGAAGAGCGGTGGAGGTCGCAGTAGCTTAACAAGACAGTTTAAATGACACTTGGAAGAGACGTGCAGGTCGCAGTAGCTTAACAAGACGGTTTAAATGCCCCTTGGAAGAGGCTTGCAGGTCGCAGTAGCTTACCAAGACGGTTTAAATGCCCCTTTGAAGAGACGTGCAGGTCGCTGTAGCTTAACAAGACGGTTTAAATGCCCCTTGGAAGAGACGTGCAGGTCGCAGTAGCTTAAGAAGACGGTTTAAATGCCCCTTGGAAGAGACGTGCAGGTCGCAGTAGCTTAACAAGACGGTTTAAATCCCCCTTGGAAGAGACGTGCAGGTCGCAGTAGTTAACAAGACGGTTTAAATGCCCTTGGAAGAGACGAGCAGGTCGCAGTAGCTTAACAAGACGGTTTAAATGCCCCTTGGAAGAGACGTGCAGGTCGCAGTAGCTTAACAAGACGGTTTAAATCCCCCTTGGAAGAGACGTGCAGGTCGCAGTAGTTAACAAGAGTGTTTAAATGCCCCTTGGAATAGGCTTGCAGGTCGCAGTAGCTTACCAAGACTATTTAAATGTCCCTTGGAAGAGACGTGCACGTCGCAGTAGCTTAATAAGACAGTTTAAATGCCCCTTGGAAGAGACGTGCAGGTCGCAGTAGCTTAACAAGATGGTTTAAATGCCCATTGGAAGAGAGGTGGAGGTCGCAGTAGCTTAACAAGACAGTTTAAATGCCCCTTGGAAGAGACGTGCAGGTCGCAGTAGCTTAACAAGACGGTATAAATGCCCGATGGAAGAGGCTTGCAGGTCGCAGTAGCTTACCAAGACTATTTAAATGTCCCTTGGAAGAGACGTGCAGGTCGCAGTAGCTTAACAAGACGGTTTAAATGCCCCTTGGAAGAGCGGTGGAGGTTACAGTAGCTTAACAAGACGGTTTAAATGCCCCTTGGAAGAGAAATGCAGGTCGCAGCAGCTTAGCAAGACGGTTTAAATGACCCTTGGAAGAGACGTGGAGGTCGCAGTAGCTTAACAAGATTGTTTAAATGTCCCTTGGAAGAGACATGCAGGTCGCAGTAGCTTAACAAAGCGTTTTAAATGCCCCTTGGAAGAGACGTGCAGGTCGCAGTAGCTTAACAAGACGGTTTAAATGCCCCTTGGAAAAGTGGTGGAGGTTACAGTAGCTTAAGAAGACGGTTTAAATGCCCCTTGGAAGAGATGTGCAAGTCGCAGTAGCTTTACAAGATTGTCTAATTGCCCCTTAGAAGAGAGGTGCAGGTCGCAGATGCTAAACAAGACAGTTTTAAATGCCCCTTGGAAAAGACGTGCATGTCGCAGTAGCTTAACAAGATGGTTTAAATGCCCCTTGGAAGAGCGGTGGAGGTCGTAGGAGCTTAAGAAGACAGTTTAAATGCCCCTTGGAAGAGACGTGCAGGTCGCAGTAGCTTAACAAGAGGGTTTAAATGCCCCTTGGAAGAGGCTTGCAGGTCGCAGTAGCTTACCAAGATAATTTAAATGCCCCTTGGAAGAGACGTGCAGGTCTCAGTAGCTTAACAAGACAGTTTAAATGTTCCTTGGAAGAGCGGTGGAGGTCGCAGTAGCTTAACAAGACAGTTTAAATGCCACTTGGAAGAAACATGCAGGTCGAAGCAGCTTAACAAGACTGTTTAAATGCCCCTAGGAAAAGACGTGCAAGTCGCAGAGGCTTAACAAGACGGTTTACAAGCCCCTTGGAAGAGACGTGCAGGTCGCAGTAGCTTAACAAGACGGTTTAAATGCCCCGTGGAAAAGTGGTGGAGGTTACAGTAGCTTAACAAGACGGTTTAAATGCCCCTTATAACAGACGTGCAAGTTACAGTAGCTTAACAAGACGGTTTAAATGCCCCTTGGAAGAGATGCGCAGGTCGCAGTAGCTTAACAAGATGGTTTAAGTGCTCTTTGGAAGAGACATGCAGGTCGCAGCAGTTTAAAAAGACGGTTTAAATGCCCCTTGGAAGAGACGTGCAGGTCGCAGAGGCATAACAAGATGGTTTAAATGCCCCTTGGAAGAGCGGTGCATGTCGCAGTAGCTTAACAAGATGGTTTAAATGCCCCTTGGAAGAGCGGTGGAGGTCGCAGTAGCTTAACAAGACAGTTTAAATTCCCCTTGGAAGAGACATGCAGGTCGCAATAGCTTAACAATATTGTTTAAATGCCCCTTGGAAGAGACGTGGAGGTCGTAGTAGCTTAGCAAGATGGTTTAAATGCCCCTTGAAAGAGGCTTGCAGGTCGCAGTAGCTTACCAAGACAGTTTAAATGCCCATTGGAAGAGACATGCAGTTCGCAGCAGCTTAAAAAGATGGTTTAAATGCCCCTTGGAAGAGACGTGCAGGCCGCAGTGGCTTAACAAGACGGTGTAAATGCCCCCTGGAAGAGACATGCCGGTCGCAGTAGCTTAACAAGATGGTTTAAATGCCCCTTGTAAAAGTGGTCGTGGTTACAGTAGCTTAAAAGACAGTTTAAATGCCCCTTGGAAGAGACGAGCAGGTCACAGTAGCTTAGCAAGATGGTTTAAATGGCCCTTGGAAGAGACGTGCAGGTCGCAGTAGCTTAACAAGACGGTTTAAATCCCCCTTGGAAGAGACGTGCAGGTCGCAGTAGCTTAACAAGACGGTTTAAATACCCCTTGGAAGAGCGGTGGAGGTCGCAGTAGCTTAACAAGACAGTTTGAATGCCCCTTGAAAGAGACGTGCAGGTCGCGGTAGCTTAACAAGACGGTTTAAATGCCCCTTGGAAGTGCGGTGGAGGTCGCAGTAGCTTAACAAGATGGTTTAAATCCCCTTGGAAGAGACGTGCAGGTAGCAGTGGCTTAACAAGACGGTTTAAATACCCCTTGGAAGAGACGCGCAGGTCGCAGTAGCTTAACAAGACGGTTTAAATGCCCCTTGGAAGAGACGTGCAGTTCGCAGTAGCTTAACAAGACAGTTTAAATGCCCTTTGGAAAAGTGGTGGAGGTTACAGTAGCTTAACAAGAAAGTTTAAATGCCCCTTGGAAGAGACATGCAAGTCGCAGTAGCTTAAAAAGACGGTTTAAATGCGCCTTGGAAAAGACGTGCAGGTCGCAGTAGCTTAACAAGACGGTTTAAATGCCCCTTGGAATAGACGAGCAGGTCGCAGTAGCTTAACAAGACGGTTTAAATGCCCCTTGGAAGAGACGTGCAGGTCTCAGTAGCTTAACAAGACGGTTTAAATCCCCCTTGGCAGAGACGTGCAGGTCGCAGCAGCTTAACAAGAGGGTTTAAATGCCCCTTGGAATAGGCTTGCAGGTCGCAGAAGCTTAACAAGACGGTTTGAATGCCACTTGGAAGAGACGTGCAGGTCGCAGTAGCTTACCAAGACAGTTTAAATGCCCCTTGGAAGAGACATGCAGGTCGCAGTAGCATAATAAGACAGTTTAAATGCCCCTTGGAAGAGACATGCAGGTCGCAGTAGCATAATAAGACAGTTTAAATGCCCCTTGGAAGAGATGTGCAGGTCGCAGTAACTTAATAAGATGGTTTAAATGCCCCTTGTAAGAGAGGTGGAGGTCGCACTAGCTTAACAGGACAGTTTAAATGCCCCTTGGAAGAGACGTGCAGGTCGCAGTAGCTTAAAAAGACGGTTTAAATGCCACTTGCAAGAGACGTGCAGGTCGCAGTAGCTCAACAAGACGGTTTAAATGCCCCTTGGAAGAGCGTTGGAGGTCGCAGTAGCTTAACAAGACAGTTTAAATGCCCCTTGAAAGTTACGTGCAGGTCGCAGTAGCTTAACAAGACGGTTCAAATGCCCATTGGAAGAGTGGTGGAGGTCGCAGGAGCTTAACAAGAGAGTTTAAATGCCCCTTGGATAAGACATGCAGGTCGCAGTAGCTTAATAAGAAGGTTTAAATACCCCTTGGAAGAGAGGTGGAGGTCGCAGTGGCTTAGCAAGACAGTTTAAATGCCCCTTGGAAGAGACGTGCAGGTCGCAGTAGCTTAACAAGACGGTTTAAATGCCCCTTGGAAGAGACATGCAGGTCGCAGTAGCTAAACAAGACGGTTTAAATGCCCCTTGGAAGAGCGGTGGAGGTCGCAGTAGCTTAACAAGATAGTTTAAATGCCCCTTGAAAGAGACGTGCAGGTCGCAGCAGCTTAACAAGACTGTTTAAATGCCCCTTGGAAGTGCGGTGGAGGTCGCAGTAGCTTAACAAGATGGTTTAAATGCCCCTTGGAAGAGACATGCAGGTCACAGCAGCTTAACAAGACGGTTTAAATGCCCCTTGGAAGAGACGTGGAGGTCGCAGTAGCTTAACAAGACGGTTTAAATGCCCCTTGGAAGAGACATGCAGGTCGCAGTAGCTTAACAAAGCGTTTTAAAAGCCCCTTGGTAGTGCGGTGGAGGTCGCAGTAGCTTAACAAGATGGTTTAAATGCCCCTTTGAAAAGTGGTGGAGGTTACAGTAGCTTAAGAAGATGGTTTAAATGCCCCTTGGAAGAGACGTGCAAGTCGCAGTAGCTTAACAAGACTGTTTAAATGCCCCTTAGAAGAGACGTGCAGGTCGCAGAAGCTAAACAAGACAGTTTAAATGCCCCTTGGAAGAGACGTGCAGGTCGCAGTAGCTTAACATGATGGTTTAAATGCCCCTTGGAAGAGCGGTGGAGGTCGCAGTAGCTTAAGAAGACAGTTTAAATGCCCCTTGGAAGAGACATGCAGGTCGCAGTAGCTTAACAAGAGGGTTTAAATGCCCATTGGAAGAGGCTTGCAGGTCGCAGTAGCTTACCAAGACGATTTAAATGCCCCTTGGAAGAGACGTGCAGGTCGCAGTAGCTTAACAAGACAGTTTAAATGCCCCTTGAAAGAGCGGTGGAGATCGCAGTAGCTTAACAAGACAGTTTAAATGCCACTTGGAAGAAACATGCATGTCGAAGCAGCTTAACAAGATGGTTTAAATGCCCCTTGGAAGAGACATGCAGGTCGCAGTAGCTTAACAAGACGGTTTAAATGCACCTTGGAAGAGACGTGCAGGTCGCACTAGCTTAACAAGACAGTTTAAATGCCACTTGGAAGAAACATGCATGTCGACGCAGCTTAACAAGACTGTTTAAATGCCCCTAGGAAAAGACGTGCAGGTCGCAGGAGCTTAAAAAGAAGGTTTAAATGCGCCTTGGAATAGACATGCAGGTCGCAGTAGCTTAACAAGACGGTTTAAATGCCCCTTGGAAGTGCGGTGGAGGTCGCAGTAGCTTAACAAGATGGTTTAAATGCCCCTTGGAAGAGACATGCAGGTCACAGCAGCTTAACAAGATGGTTTAAATGCCCCTTGGAAGAGACGTGGAGGTCGCAGTAGCTTAACAAGACGGTTTAAATGCCCCTTGTAAGAGACATGCAGGTCGCAGTAGCTTAACAAAGCGTTTTAAAAGCCCCTTGGTAGTGCGGTGGAGGTCGCAGTAGCTTAACAAGACGGTTTAAATGCCCCTTGGAAAAGTGGTGGAGGTTACAGTAGCTTAAGAAGACGGTTTAAATGCACCTTGGAAGAGACGTGCAAGTCGCAGTAGCTTAACAAGACTGTTTAAATGCACCTTGGAAGAGACGTGCAGGTCGCAGAAGCTAAACAAGACAGTTTAAATGCCCCTTGGAAGAGACGTGCAGGTCGCAGTAGCTTAACAAGATGGTTTAAATGCCCCTTGGAAGAGCGGTGGAGGTCGCAGTAGCTTAAACAGACAGTTTAAATGCCCCTTGGAAGAGACATGCAGGTCGCAGTAGCTTAACAAGAGGGTTTAAATGCCCATTGGAAGAGGCTTGCAGGTCGCAGTAGCTTACCAAGACGATTTAAATGCCCCTTGGAAGAGACGTGCAGGTCGCAGTAGCTTAACAAGACAGTTTAAATGCCCCTTGAAAGAGCGGTGGAGGTCGAAGTAGCTTAACAAGACAGTTTAAATGCCACTTGGAAGAAACATGCATGTCGAAGCAGCTTAACAAGTCGGATTAAATGCCCCTTGGAAGAGACATGCAGGTCGCAGTAGCTTAACAAGACGGTTTAAATGCACCTTGGAAGAGACGTGCAGGTCGCACTAGCTTAACAAGACAGTTTAAATGCCACTTCGAAGAAACATGCATGTCGAAGCAGCTTAACAAGACTGTTTAAATGCCCCTAGGAAAAGACGTGCAGGTCGCAGGAGCTTAAAAAGAAGGTTTAAATGCGCCTTGGAAGAGAAGTGCAGGTCGCAGTAGCATAAAAAAACGGTTTAAATGCCCCTTGGAAAAGCGGTGGAGGTCGCAGTAGCTTAACACGAAGGTTTAAATGCCCATTGGAATAGACATGCAGGTCGCAGTAGCTTAACAAGACGGTTTAAATGCCCCTTGGAAAAGACGTGCAGGTCGCAGAGGCTTAACAAGACGGTTTAATTGCCCCTTGGAAGAGACATGCAGGTCGTAGTAGCTTAACAAGACGGTTTAAAAGCCCCTTGGAAGAGACGTGCAAGTCGCAGGAGCTTAAAAAGAAGGTTTAATTGCGCCTTGGAAGAGAAGTGCAGGTCGCAGTAGCACAGCAAGACGGTTTAAATGCACCGTGGAAGAGACATGCAGGTCGCAGTAGCTTAACAAGACAGTTTAAATGCCCCTTGGAAGAGACGTGCAGGTCGCAGTAGCTTAATAAGACGTTTTAAATGTCCCTTGGAAGAGACATGCAAGTCGCAGTAGCTTAATAAGATGGTTTAAATGCCCCTTGGATGAGACGTGCAGGTCGCAGTATCTTAACAAGACTGTTTAAATGCCCCTTGGAAGAGAAGTGCAAGTTACAGTATCTTAACAAGATGGTTTAAATTTCCCTTGGAAGAGATGTGCAGGTCGCAGTAGCTTAACAAGACGGTTTAAATGCCTCTTGGAAGAGATGTGTAGGTCGCAGTAGCTTAATAAGATGTTTTAAATGCCCCTTGGAAGAGAGGTGAAGGTCGCAGTAGCTTAACAAGACAGTTTAAATGACCCTTGGAAGAGACGTGCAGGTCGCAGTAGCTTAATAAGACGGTTTAAATGCCCCATGGAAGAGCGGTGGAGGTCGCAGTAGCTTAACAAGACGGTTTAAATGCCCCTTGAAAGAGACGTGCAGGTCGCAGTAGCTTAACAAGACGATTTAAATGCCCCTTGGAAGAGACGTGCAGTTAGCAGTAGCTTAACAAGACGGTTTAAATCCCCCTTTGGAAGAGACATGCAGGTCACAGGATCTTAACAAGAGGGTTTAAATGCCCCTTAGAGTAGGCTTGCAGGTCGCAGTACCTTAACAAGACAGTTTAAATGCCCCTTGGAAGAGACATGCTGGTCGCAGTAGCTTAAAAAGACGGTTTAAATGCGCCTTGGAAGAGACGTGCAGGTCGCAGTAGCTTAACAAGACGGTTTAAATGCCCCTTGGAAGAGACGTGCAGGTTGAAGTAACTTAATAAGACGGTTTAAATGCCTCTTGGAAGAGATGTGCATGTCGCAGTAGCTTAATGAGATGTTTTAAATGCCCCTTGGAAGAGAGGTGGAGGTTGCAGTAGCTTAACAAGACAGTTTAAATGCCCCTTGGAAGAGACGTGCAGGTTGCAGTAGCTTAATAAGACGTTTTAAATGCCGCTTGGAAGAGCGGTGGAGGTCGCAGTAGCTTAACAAGACGGTTTAAATGCCCCTTGAAAGAGACGTGCAGGTCGCAGTAGCTTAACAAGACGGTTTAAATGCCCCATGGACGTGCGGTGGTGGTCGCAGTAGCTTAACAAGACGGTTTAAATGCCCCTTGGAAGAGACATTCAGGTCGCAGCAGCTTAACAAGATGGTTTAAATCCCCTTGGAAGAGACGTGCAGGTAGCAGTGGCTTAACAAGACGGTTTAAATGCCCCTTGGAAGAGACATGCAGGTCGCAGTAGCTTACAACGACGGTTTAAATGCCCCTTGGAAGAGACGTGCAGGTCGCAGTAGCTTAACAAGACAGTTTAAATGCCCCTTGGAAAAGTGGTGGAGGTAACAGTAGCTTAACAAGAAAGTTTAAATGCCCCTTGGAAGAGACATGCAAGTCGCAGTAGCTTAAATAGACTGTTTAAATGCGCCTTGGAAGAGACGTGCAGGTCGCAGTAGCTTAACAAGACGGTTAAAATGCCCCTTGGAATAGACGAGCAGGTCGCAGTAGCTTAACAAGACGGTTTAAATGCCCCTTGGAAGAGACGTGCAGGTCGCAGTAGCTTAACAAGACGGTTTAAATGCCCCTTGGAAGAGTGATGGAGGTCGCAGTAGCTTAACAAGACAGTTTAAATGCCCCTTGGAAGAGACATGCAGGTCGCAGTAGCATAATAAGACGGTTTAAATGCCCCTTGGAAGAGATGTGCAGGTCGCCGTAGCTTAATAAGATGGTTTAAATGTCCCTTGGAAGAGAGGTGGAGGTCGCAGTAGCTTAACAAGACAGTTTAAATGCCCCTTGGAAGAGACGTGCAGGTCGCAGTAGCTTAACAAGACGGTTTAAATGCCACTTGGAAGAGCGGTGGAGGTCGCAGTAGCTTAACAAGACAGTTTAAGTGCCCCTTGAAAGAGACGTGCAGGTCGCAGTAGCTTAACAAGACAGTTTAAATGCCCCTTGGAAGAGTGGTGGAGGTAGCAGTAGCTTAACAAGACAGTTTAAATGCCCCTTGGAAGAGACATGCAGGTCGCAGTAGCTTAACAAGACGGTTTAAATGCCCCTTGGAAGATCGGTGGAGGTCGCAGTAGCTTAACAAGACAGTTTAAATGCCCCTTGGAAGAGACCTGCAGTTCGCAGTAGCTTAACAAGACGGTTTAAATGCCCCTTGGAAGAGCGGTGGAGGTCGCAGTAGCTTAACAAGACTGTTTAACCCCTTAAGCCCCGGAGCATTTTTCGTTTTTGCATTTTCGTTTTTGCTCCCCTTGTTCCCAGAGCCATAGCGTTTTTATTTTTTGGTCAATATGGCCATGTGAGGGCTTTTTTTTTGCGGGACGAGTTGTACTTTTCAACGCCATTACTAGTTTTATCACATTCTGTACGGGAAAACGGGAAAAAAATTCCAAGTGCGGTAAAATTGCAAAAAAAGTGCAATACCACAGTTGTTTTTTATTTATTTTTTTTACTATGTTCACTGAATGCTAAAACTGACCTGCTCTTCTTATTCTACAGGTCATTACGAGTTCATAGACACCAAACGTGTATAGGTTCTTTTATATTTAAGTGGTGAAAAAAAATTCCAAAATTTGGTAAAAAAAAAAATAAAAAAATAGCGCCATTTTCTGAGACCCGTAGCGTCTCCATTTTCCGGGATCTGGGGCTGGTTGAGGGCTTATTTTTTGCGTGCCGGGCTGACGTTTTTATTGATACCATTTGGGGGTAGATCCGATGTTTTGATCGCCCGTTATTGCATTTTATTGCAATTTTGCAGCGACCAAAAAACGTAATTCTGGCGTTTAGAATTTTTTTCTCGTTACGCCGTTTACCGATCGGAATAATTCTTTTTTTATATTGATAGATCGGGCGATTCTGAACGCGGCGATACCAAATATGTGTATGTGGGTTTTTTTTTTATATATTTATATTTTTTTATTTTTTTTTATATTTTTAAAAACTTTTTTATTTTACTTTTTGCATGCTTCTATAGTCTCCATAGGAGACTAGAAGCAGCAACTGTCCGATCGCCTCTGCTACATACAGGGGACGAGCAGGTCCCCTGCATGCAGCAGAAATGGTCCTGTGCTATGAGCGCCGACCACTAGGTGGCGCTCATAGCGACAAGATCGTGACAACCACAGGCGTCTGCTGCAGACCCTGGGTTGTCATGCACGCCCATCGGCGACCCGCGATCACGTGACGGGGTCGCCGGTGGGCGGGGCTTATGACGCGCTACCCGGAAGCGCGCGTTAAATGCTGCTGTTGGAGATTGACAGCAGCATTTAACTGGTTAACAGCCGCGGGTGGATCGCAATTCCACCCGCGGCTGTTGCGGGCACATGTCAGCTGTAAGAATCAGCTGACATGTGCTCGGTTCAGTGAGGGCTCAGCGCCGGAGCCCTCACTGAACCGGCGGTACGCAAAAGTGCGTACTAATACGTCCCCGGTATGTAAGGGGTTAACTGCCCCTTGAAAGAGACGTGCGGGTAAAAGTAGCTTAACAAGACGGTTTAAATGCCACTTGGAAGAGATGTGCAGTTCGCAGTAGCTTAACAAGACGGTTTAAATGCCCCTTGGAAGAGACGTGCAGGTCGCAGTAGGTTAACAAGACAGTTTAAATGTCCCTTGGAAGAGCGGTGGAGGTCGCGTTAGCTTAACAAGACAGTTTAAATGCCCCTTGAAAGAGATGTGCAGGTCGCAGTAGCTTAACAAGACAGTTTAAATGCCCCTTGGAAGTGCGGTGAAGGTCGCAGTAGCTTAACAAGACGGTTTAAATGCCCTTTGGAAGAGACATGCAGGTCACAGCTGCTTAACAAGACGGTTTAAATGCCCCTTGGAAGAGACGTGGAGGTCGCAGTAGCTTAACAAGACGGTTTAAATGCCCCTTGGAAGAGACATGCAGGTCGCAGTAGCTTAACAAGACTGTTTAAATGCCCCTTAGAAGAGATGCGCAGTTCTCCGAAGCTAAACAAGACAGTTTAAATGCCCCTTGGAAGAGACGTGCAGGTCGCAGTAGCTTAACAAGTTGGTTTAAATGCCCCTTGGAAGAGCGTTGGAGGTCGCAGTAGCTTAAGAAGACAGTTTAAATGCCCCTTGGAAGAGACGTGCAGGTCACAGGAGCTTAACAAGAGGGTTTAAATGCCCTTTGGAAGAGGCTTGCAGGTCGCAGTAGCTTACCAAGACGATTTAAATGCCCCTTGGAAGAGACGTGCAGGTCGCAGTAGCTTAACAATACAGTTTAAATGCCCCTTGGAAGAGCGGTGGAGGTCGCAGTAGCTTAACAAGACAGTTTAAATGCCACTTGGTAGAAACACGCAGGTCGAAGCAGCTTAACAAGACTGTTTAAATGCCCCTAGGAAAAGACGTGCAGGTCGAAGAGGCTTAAAAAGACGGTTAAATGCCCCTTGGAAGAGAAATGCAGGTCGAAGTAGCTTAACAAGACGGTTTAAATGCACCTTGTAAGAGACGTGCAGGTCGCAGTAGCTTAACAAGACAGTTTAAATGCACCTTGTAAGAGACGTGCAGGTCGCAGTAGCTTAACAAGACAGTTTAAATGCCCCTTGGAAGAGACGTGCAGGTCGCAGTAGCTTAATAAGACGGTTTAAATGCCCCTTGGAAGAGATGTGCAGGTCGCAGTAGCTTAACAAGACAGTTTAAATGCCCCTAAAAAGAGAAGTGCAGGTCGCAGGAGCTTAACAAGAGGGTTTAAATGCCCTTTGGAAGAGACGTGCAGGTCGCAGGAGCTTAACAAGATGGTTTAAATGCCCCTTGGAAGAGACATGCAGGTCGCAGTAGCTTAACAAGATTGTTGCGATGTCCTTTGGAAAAGTGGTGGAGGTTACAGTAACTTAACAAGACGGTTTAAATGCTCCTTGGAAGAGACGTTCAAGTCACAGTAGCTTAAAAAGATGGTTTAAATGCGCATTGGAAGAGATGTGCAGGTCGCAGTAGCTTAATAAGACGGTTTAAATGCCCCTTGGAAGAGACGTGCAGGTCGCAGTAGCTTAACAAGACGGTTTAAATGCCCCTTGGAAGAGACGTGCAGGTAGCAGTAGCTTAACAAGAGGGTTTAAATGGTCCTTGGAAGAGACGATCAGGTCGCAGGAGCTTAATAAGAGGGTTTAAATGCCCCTTGGAAGAGACGTACAAGTCACAGTAGCGTAAAAAGACGGTTTAAATGCGCCTTGTAAGAGACGTGCAGGCCGCAGAAGCTTAACAAGACAGTTTAAATGCCCCTTGGAAGAGACGTGCAGGTCGCAGTAGCTTAACAAGAGTTTTTAAATGCCCCTTTCAAGAGACGTGCAGGTCGCAGGACCTTAACAAGAAGGTTTAAATGCCCCTTGGAAGAGATGTGCAGGTCGCAGTAGCTTAACAAGACAGTTTAAATGACCCCTTGCAAGAGTGGTGGAGGTCGCAGTAGCTTAACAAGACAGTTTAAATGCCACTTGGAAGAAACATGCAGATCGAAGCAGCTTAACAAGACTGTTTAAATGCCCCTAGGAAAAGACGTGCAGCTCGCAGAGGCTTAACAAGACGGTTTAAATGCCCCTTGGAAGAGACATGCAGGTCGCAGTAGCTTAACAAGACGGTTTAAATGCCCCTTGGAAGACACGTGCAGGTCGCAGTAGCTTAACAAGACGGTTTAAATGCCCCGTGGAAAAGTGGTGGAGGTTACAGTAGCTTAACAAGACGGTTTAAATGCCCCTTGGAAGAGACATGCAGGTCGCAGAGGCTTAACAAGACGGTTTAAATGCCCCTTGGAAGAGACATGCAGGTCGCAGCAGCTTAAAAAGACTGTTTAAATGCCCCTTGGAAGAGACGTGCAGGTCGCAGAGGCTTAACAAGACGGTTTAAATGCCCCTTGGAAGAGACGATCAAGTCGCAGGAGCTTAAAAAGGAGGTTTAAATGCGCCTTGGAAGAGAAGTGCAGGTCGCAGTAGCATAACAAGACGGTTTAAATGCCCCTTGGAAGAGACGTGCAGGTAGCAGTAGCTTAACAAGACGGTTTAAATCCCACTTGGAAGAGACATGCAGGTCGCAGGATCTTAACAAGAGGGTTTAAATGCCCCTTAGAATAGGCTTGCAGGTCGCAGTAGCTCAACAAGACAGTTTAAATGGCCCTTGGAAGAGACGTGCAAGTCGCAGTAGCTTAAAAACACGGTTTAAATGGCCCTTGGAAGAGACGTGCAGGTCGCAGTAGCTTACCAAGACAGTTTAAATGCCCCTTGGACGAGACGTGCAGGTCGCAGTAGCTTAACAAGACGGTTTAAATGCCCCTTGTAAGAGCGGTGGGGGTCGCAGTAGCTTAACAAGACAGTTTAAATGCCCATTGGAAGAGACGTACAGGTTGCAGTAGCTTAATAAGACGGTTTAAATGCCTCTTGGAAGAGATGTGCAGGTCGCAGTAGCTTAATAAGATGTTTTAAATGCCCCTTGGAAGAGAGGTGGAGGTCGCAGTAGCTTAACAAGACAGTTTAAATGACCCTTGGAAGAGACGTGCTGGTCGCAGTAGCTTAACAAGACGGTTTAAATGACACTTGGAAGAGACGTGCAGGTTGCAGTAGCTTAATAAGACGTTTTAAATGCCCCTTGGAAGAGCGGTGGAGGTCGCAGTAGCTAAACAAGACAGTTTAAATGCCTCTTGAAAGAGACGTGCAGGTCGCAGTAGCTTAACAAGACGATTTAAATGCCCCTTGGAAGAGACGTGCAGGTAGCAGTAGCTTAACAAGACGGTTTAAATGCCCCTTGGAAGAGACATGCAGGTCGCAGTAGCTTAACAAGACGGTTTAAATGCACCTTGGAAGAGACGTGCAGGTCGCACTAGCTTAACAAGACAGTTTAAATGCCACTTGGAAGAAACATGCATGTCGAAGCAGCTTAACAAGACTGTTTAAATGCCCCTAGGAAAAGACGTGCAGGTCGCAGGAGCTTAAAAAGAAGGTTTAAATGTGCCTTGGAATAGACATGCAGGTCGCAGTAGCTTAACAAAACGGTTTAAATGCCCCTTGGAAGTGCGGTGGAGGTCGCAGTAGCTTAACAAGACAGTTTAAATGCCCATTGGAAGAGACGTACAGGTTGAAGTAGCTTAATAAGACGTTTTAAATGCCTCTTGGAAGAGATGTGCAGGTCGCAGTAGCTTAATAAGATGTTTTAAATGCCCCTTGGAAGAGAGGTGGAGGTCGCAGTAGCTTAACAAGACAGTTTAAATGACCCTTGGAAGAGACGTGCTGGTCGCAGTAGCTTAACAAGACGGTTTAAATGACACTTGGAAGAGACGTGCAGGTTGCAGTAGCTTAATAAGACGTTTTAAATGCCCCTTGGAAGAGCGGTGGAGGTCGCAGTAGCTAAACAAGACAGTTTAAATGCCTCTTGAAAGAGACGTGCAGGTCGCAGTAGCTTAACAAGACGATTTAAATGCCCCTTGGAAGAGACGTGCAGGTAGCAGTAGCTTAACAAGACGGTTTAAATGCCCCTTGGAAGAGACATGCAGGTCGCAGTAGCTTAACAAGACGGTTTAAATGCACCTTGGAAGAGACGTGCAGGTCGCACTAGCTTAACAAGACAGTTTAAATGCCACTTGGAAGAAACATGCATGTCGAAGCAGCTTAACAAGACTGTTTAAATGCCCCTAGGAAAAGACGTGCAGGTCGCAGGAGCTTAAAAAGAAGGTTTAAATGCGCCTTGGAATAGACATGCAGGTCGCAGTAGCTTAACAAGACGGTTTAAATGCCCCTTGGAAGTGCGGTGGAGGTCGCAGTAGCTTAACAAGATGGTTTAAATGCCCCGTGGAAGAGACATGCAGGTCACAGCAGCTTAACAAGACGGTTTAAATGCCCCTTGGAAGAGACATGCAGGTCGCAGTAGCTTAACAAAGCGTTTTAAAAGCCCCTTGGTAGTGCGGTGGAGGTCGCAGTAGCTTAACAAGACGGTTTAAATGCCCCTTGGAAAAGTGGTGGAGGTTACAGTAGCTTAAGAAGACGGTTTAAATGCACCTTGGAAGAGACGTGCAAGTCGCAGCAGCTTAACAAGACTGTTTAAATGCCCCTTGGAAGAGACGTGCAGGTCGCAGAAGCTAAACAAGACAGTTTAAATGCCCCTTGGAAGAGACGCGCAGGTCGCAGTAGATTAACAAGATGGTTTAAATGCCCCTTGGAAGAGCGGTGGAGGTCGCAGTAGCTTAAGCAGACAGTTTAAATGCCCCTTGGAAGAGACATGCAGGTCGCAGTAGCTTAACAAGAGGGTTTAAATGCCCATTGGAAGAGGCTTGCAGGTCGCAGTAGCTTACCAAGACGATTTAAATGCCCCTTGGAAGAGACATGCAGGTCGCAGTAGCTTAACAAGACAGTTTAAATGCCCCTTGAAAGAGCGGTGGAGGTCGCAGTAGCTTAACAAGACAGTTTAAATGCCACTTGGAAGAAACATGCATGTCGAAGCAGCTTAACAAGACGGATTAAATGCCCCTTGGAAGAGACATGCAGGTCGCAGTAGCTTAACAAGACGGTTTAAATGCACCTTGGAAGAGACGTGCAGGTCGCACTAGCTTAACAAGACAGTTTAAATGCCACTTGGAAGAAACATGCATGTCGAAGCAGCTTAACAAGACTGTTTAAATGCCCCTAGGAAAAGACGTGCAGGTCGCAGGAGCTTAAAAAGAAGGTTTAAATGCGCCTTGGAAGAGAAGTGCACGTCGCAGTAGCATAAAAAAACGGTTTAAATGCCCCTTGGAAAAGCGGTGCAGGTCGCAGTAGCTTAACACGAAGGTTTAAATGCCCCTTGGAATAGACATGCAGGTCGCAGTAGCTTAACAAGACGGTTTAAATGCCCCTTGGAAAAGACGTGCAGGTCGCAGAGGCTTAACAAGACGGTTTAAATGCCCCTTGGAAGAGACATGCAGGTCGCAGTAGCTTAACAAGACGGTTTAAAAGCCCCTTGGAAGAGACGTGCAAGTCGCAGGAGCTTAAAAAGAAGGTTTAATTGCGCCTTGGAAGAGAAGTGCAGGTCGCAGTAGCATAGCAAGATGGTTTAAATGCACCTTGGAAGAGACATGCAGGTCGCAGTAGCTTAACAAGACAGTTTAAATGCCCCTTGGAAGAGACGTGCAGGTCGCAGTAGCTTAATAAGACGTTTTAAATGTCCCTTGGAAGAGACATGCAGGTCGCAGTAGCTTAATAAGATGGTTTAAATGCCCCTTGGAAGAGACGTGCAGGTCGCAGTATCTTAACAAGACTGTTTAAATGCCCCTTGGAAGAGAAGTGCAAGTTACAGTAGCTTAACAAGACGGTTTAAATTTCCCTTGGAAGAGATGTGCAGGTCGCAGTAGCTTAACAAGACGGTTTAAATGCCTCTTGGAAGAGATGTGCAGGTCGCAGTAGCTTAATATGATGTTTTAAATGCCCCTTGGAAGAGAGGTGGAGCTCGCAGTAGCTTAACAAGACAGTTTAAATGACCCTTGGAAGAGACGTGCAGGTCGCAGTAGCTTAACAAGACGGTTTAAATGCCACTTGGAAGAGACGTGCAGGTTGCAGTAGCTTAATAAGATGGTTTAAATGCCCCATGGAAGAGCGGTGGAGGTCGCAGTAGCTTAACAAGACAGTTTAAATGCCCCTTGAAAAGACGTGCAGGTCGCAGTAGCTTAACAAGACGATTTAAATGCCCCTTGGAAGAGACGTGCAGTTAGCAGTAGCTTAACAAGACGGTTTAAATCCCCCTTGGAAGAGACATGCAGGTCACAGGATCTTAACAAGAGGGTTTAAAAGCCCCTTAGAGTAGGTTTGCAGGTCGCAGTAGCTTAACAAGACAGTTTAAATGCCCCTTGGAAGAGACATGCTGGTCGCAGTAGCTTAAAAAGACGGTTTAAATGCGCCTTGGAAGAAACGTGCAGGTCGCAGTAGCTTAACAAGATGGTTTAAATGGCCCTTGGAAGAGACGTGCAGGTCGCAGTACCTTAACAAGACGGTTTAAATGCCCCTTGGAAGAGACGTGCAGGTTGAAGTAACTTAATAAGACGGTTTAAATGCCTCTTGGAAGAGATGTGCATGTCGCAGCAGCTTAATAAGATGTTTTAAATGCCCCTTGGAAGAGAGGTGGAGGTTGCAGTAGCTTAACAAGACAGTTTAAATTCCCCTTGGAAGAGACGTGCAGGTTGCAGTAGCTTAATAAGACGGTTTAAATGCCGCTTGGAAGAGCGGTGGAGGTCGCAGTAGCTTAACAAGACGGTTTAAATGCCCCTTGAAAGAGACGTGCAGGTCGCAGTAGCTTAACAAGACGGTTTAAATGCCCCAAGGACGTGCGGTGGAGGTCGCAGTAGCTTAACAAGACGGTTTAAATGCCCCTTGGAAGAGACATTCAGGTCGCAGCAGCTTAACAAGATGGTTTAAATCCCCTTGGAAGAGACGTGCAGGTAGCAGTGGCTTAACAAGACGGTTTAAATGCCCCTTGGAAGAGACATGCAGGTCGCAGTAGCTTAAAACGACGGTTTAAATGCCCCTTGGAAGAGACGTGCAGGTCGCAGTAGCTTAACAAGACAGTTTAAATGCCCCTTGGAAAAGTGGTGGAGGTTACAGTCGCTTAACAAGAAAGTTTAAATGCCCCTTGGATGAGACATGCAGGTCGCAGTAGCTTAATAAGACGGTTTAAATACCCCTTGGAAGAGAGGTGGAGGTCGCAGTGGCTTAGCAAGACAGTTTAAATGCCCCTTGGAAGAGACGTGCAGGTCGCAGTAGCTTAACAAGACGGTTTAAATGCCCCTTGGAAGAGACGTGCAGGTCGCAGTAGCTAAACAAGACGGTTTAAATGCCCCTTGGAAGAGCGGTGGAGGTCGCAGTAGCTTAACAAGATAGTTTAAATGCCCCTTGAAAGAGACGTGCAGGTCGCAGCAGCTTAACAAGACGGTTTAAATGCCCCTTGGAAGTGCGGTGGAGGTCGCAGTAGCTTAACAAGATGGTTTAAATGCCCCTTGGAAGAGACATGCAGGTCACAGCAGCTTAACAAGACGGTTTAAATGCCCCTTGGAAGAAACGTGGAGGTCGCAGTAGCTTAACAAGACGGTTTAAATGCCCCTTGGAAGAGACATGCAGGTCGCAGTAGCTTAACAAAGCGTTTTAAAAGCCCCTTGGTAGTGCGGTGGAGGTCGCAGTAGCTTAACAAGATGGTTTAAATGCCCCTTGGAAAAGTGGTGGAGTTTACAGTAGCTTAAAAAGAAGGTTTAAATGCGCCTTGGAAGAGAAGTGCAGGTCGCAGTAGCATAAAAAAACGGTTTAAATACCCCTTGGAAAAGCGGTGGAGGTCGCAGTAGCTTAACACGAAGGTTTAAATGCCCCTTGGAATAGACATGCAGGTCGCAGTAGCTTAACAAGACGGTTTAAATGCCCCTTGGAAAAGACGTGCAGGTCGCAGAGGCTTAACAAGACGGTTTAAATGCCCCTTGGAAGAGACATGCAGATCGCAGTAGCTTAACAAGACGGTTTAAAAGCCCCTTTGAAGAGACGTGCAAGTCGCAGGAGCTTAAAAAGAAGGTTTAATTGCGCCTTGGAAGAGAAGTGCAGGTCGCAGTAGCATAGCAAGACGGTTTAAATGCACCTTGGAAGAGACATGCAGGTCGCAGTAGCTTAACAAGACAGTTTAAATGCCCCTTGGAAGAGACGTGCAGGTCGCAGTAGCTTAATAATACGTTTTAAATGTCCCTTGGAAGAGACATGCAGGTCGCAGTAGCTTAATAAGATGGTTTAAATGCCCCTTGGAAGAGACGTGCAGGTCGCAGTATCTTAACAAGACTGTTTAAATGCCCCTTGGAAGAGAAGTGCAAGTTACAGTAGCTTAACAAGACGGTTTAAATTTCCCTTGGAAGAGATGTGCAGGTCGCAGTAGCTTAACAAGACGGTTTAAATGCCTCTTGGAAGAGATGTGCAGGTCGCAGTAGCTTAATAAGATGTTTTAAATGCCCCTTGGAAGAGAGGTGGAGGTCGCAGTAGCTTAACAAGACAGTTTAAATGACCCTTGGAAGAGACGTGCAGGTCGCAGTAGCTTAACAAGACGGTTTAAATGCCACTTGGAAGAGACGTACAGGTTGCAGTAGCTTAATAAGACGGTTTAAATGCCCCATGGAAGAGCGGTGGAGGTCGCAGTAGCTTAACAAGACGGTTTAAATGACCCTTGGAAGAGACGTGCAGTTAGCAGTAGCTTAACAAGACGGTTTAAATCCCCCTTGGAAGAGACATGCAGGTCACAGGATCTTAACAAGAGGGTTTAAATGCCCCTTAGAGTAGGCTTGCAGGTCGCAGTAGCTTAACAAGACAGTTTAAATGCCCCTTGGAAGAGACATGCTGGTCGCAGTAGCTTAAAAAGACGGTTTAAATGCGCCTTGGAAGAGACGTGCAGGTCCCAGTAGCTTAACAAGATGGTTTAAATGGCCCTTGGAAGAGACGTGCAGGTCGCAGTAGCTTAACAAGACGGTTTAAATGCCCCTTGGAAGAGACGTGCAGGATGAAGTAACTTAATAAGACGGTTTAAATGCCTCTTGGAAGAGATGTGCATGTCGCAGTAGCTTAATAAGATGTTTTAAATGCCCCTTGGAAGAGAGGTGGAGGTTGCAGTAGCTTAACAAGACAGTTTAAATGCCCCTTGGAAGAGACTTGCAGGTTGCAGTAGCTTAATAAGACGTTTTAAATGCCGCTTGGAAGAGCGGTGGAGGTCGCAGTAGCTTAACAAGACGGTTTAAATGCCCCTTGAAAGAGACATGCAGGTCGCAGTAGCTTAAAAAGACGGTTTAAATGCCCCTTGGAAGAGACATTCAGGTCGCAGCAGCTTAACAAGATGGTTTAAATCCCCTTGGAAGAGACGTGCAGGTAGCAGTGGCTTAACAAGACAGTTTAAATGCCCCTTGGAAGAGACATGCAGGTCGCAGTAGCTTACAACGACGGTTTAAATGCCCCTTGGAAGAGACGTGCAGGTCGCAGTAGCTTAACAAGACAGTTTAAATGCCCCTTGGAAAAGTGGTGGAGGTAACAGTAGCTTAACAAGAAAGTTTAAATGCCCCTTGGAAGAGACATGCAAGTCGCAGTAGCTTAAATAGACTGTTTAAATGCGCCTTGGAAGAGACGTGCAGGTCGCAGTAGCTTAACAAGACGGTTAAAATGCCCCTTGGAATAGTCGAGCAGGTCGCAGTAGCTTAACAAGACAGTTTAAATGCCCCTTGGAAGAGACGTGCAGGTCGCAGTAGCTTAATAATACGTTTTAAATGTCCCTTGGAAGAGACATGCAGGTCGCAGTAGCTTAATAAGATGGTTTAAATGCCCCTTGGAAGAGACGTGCAGGTCGCAGTATCTTAACAAGACTGTTTAAATGCCCCTTGGAAGAGAAGTGCAAGTTACAGTAGCTTAACAAGACGGTTTAAATTTCCCTTGGAAGAGATGTGCAGGTCGCAGTAGCTTAACAAGACGGTTAAAATGCCCCTTGGAATAGACGAGCAGGTCGCAGTAGCTTAACAAGACGGTTTAAATGCCCCTTGGAAGAGACGTGCAGGTCGCAGTAGCTTAACAAGACGGTTTAAATGCCCCTTGGAAGAGTGGTGGAGGTCGCAGTAGCTTAACAAGACAGTTTAAATGCCCCTTGGAAGAGACATGCAGGTCGCAGTAGCATAATAAGACGGTTTAAATGCCCCTTGGAAGAGATGTGCAGGTCGCAGTAGCTTAATAAGATGGTTTAAATGCCCCTTGGAAGAGAGGTGGAGGTCGCAGTAGCTTAAGAAGACAGTTTAAATGCCCCTTGGAAGAGACGTGCAGGTCGCAGTAGCTTAACAAGACGGTTTAAATGCCACTTGGAAGAGACGTGTAGGTCGCAGTAGCTTAACAAGACGGTTTAAATGCCCCTTGAAAGAGACATGCAGGTCGCAGTAGCTTAACAAGACAGTTTAAATGCCCCTTGGAAGAGTGGTGGAGGTAGCAATAGCTTAACAAGACAGTTTAAATGCCCCTTGGAAGAGACATGCAGGTCGCAGTAGCTTAACGAGACGGTTTAAATGCCCCTTGGAAGATCGGTGGAGGTCGCAGTAGCTTAACAAGACAGTTTAAATGCCCCTTGGAAGAGACCTGCAGTTCGCAGTAGCTTAACAAGACGGTTTAAATGCCCCTTGGAAGAGCGGTGGAGGTCGCAGTAGCTTAACAAGACTGTTTAACTGCCCCTTGAAAGAGACGTGCGGGTAAAAGTAGCTTAACAAGACGGTTTAAATGCCACTTGGAAGAGACGTGCAGTTCGCAGTAGCTTAACAAGACGGTTTAAATGCCCCTTGGAAGAGACGTGCAGGTCGCAGTAGGTTAACAAGGCAGTTTAAGTGTCCCTTGGAAGAGCGGTGGAGGTCGCGTTAGCTTAACAAGACAGTTTAAATGCCCCTTGAAAGAGATGTGCAGGTCGCAGTAGCTTAACAAGACAGTTTAAATGCCCCTTGGAAGTGCGGTGAAGGTCGCAGTAGCTTAACAAGACGGTTTAAATGCCCTTTGGAAGAGACATGCAGGTCACAGCTGCTTAACAAGACAGTTTAAATGCCCCTTGGAAGAGACGTGGAGGTCGCAGTAGCTTAACAAGACGGTTTAAATGCCCCTTGGAAGTGACATGCAGGTCGCAGTAGCTTAACAAGACTGTTTAAATGCCCCTTAGAAGAGATGCGCAGTTCTCCGAAGCTAAACAAGACAGTTTAAATGCCCCTTGGAAGAGACGTGCAGGTCGCAGTAGCTTAACAAGATGGTTTAAATTCCCCTTGGAAGAGCGTTGGAGGTCGCAGTAGCTGAAGAAGACAGTTTAAATGCCCCTTGGAAGAGACGTGCAGGTCGCAGGAGCTTAACAAGAGGGTTTAAATGCCCTTTGGAAGAGGCTTGCAGGTCGCAGTAGCTTACCAAGACGATTTAAATGCCCCTTGGAAGAGACGTGCAGGTCGCAGTAGCTTAACAATACAGTTTAAATGCCCCTTGGAAGAGCGGTGGAGGTCGCAGTAGCTTAACAAGACAGTTTAAATGCCACTTGGTAGAAACATGCAGGTCGAAGCAGCTTAACAAGACTGTTTAAATGCCCCTAGGAAAAGACGTGCAGGTCGAAGAGGCTTAAAAAGACGGTTAAATGCCCCTTGGAAGAGAAATGCAGGTCGAAGTAGCTTAACAAGACGGTTTAAATGCACCTTGTAAGAGACGTGCAGGTCGCAGTAGCTTAACAAGACAGTTTAAATGCACCTTGTAAGAGACGTGCAGGTCGCAGTAGCTTAACAAGACAGTTTAAATGCCCCTTGGAAGAGACGTGCAGGTCGCAGTAGCTTAATAAGACGGTTTAAATGCCCCTTGGAAGAGATGTGCAGGTCGCAGTAGCTTAACAAGACAGTTTAAATGCCCCTAAAAAGAGAAGTGCAGGTCGCAGCAGCTTAACAAGAGGGTTTAAATGCCCCTTGGAAGAGACGTGTAGGTCGCAGGAGCTTAACAAGATGGTTTAAATGCCCATTGGAAGAGACATGCAGGTCGCAGTAGCTTAACAAGACTGTTGCGATGTCCTTTGGAAAAGTGGTGGAGGTTACAGTAACTTAACAAGACGGTTTAAATGCTCCTTGGAAGAGACGTTCAAGTCACAGTAGCTTAAAAAGACGGTTTAAATGCGCATTGGAAGAGATGTGCAGGTCGCAGTAGCTTAATAAGACGGTTTAAATGCCCCTTGGAAGAGACGTGCAGGTCGCAGTAGCTTAACAAGACGGTTTAAATGCCCCTTGGAAGAGACGTGCAGGTAGCAGTAGCTTAACAAGAGGGTTTAAATGGTCCTTGGAAGAGACGAGCAGGTCGCAGGAGCTTAATAAGAGGGTTTAAATGCCCCTTGGAAGAGACGTACAAGTCACAGTAGCGTAAAAAGACGGTTTAAATGCGCCTTGTAAGAGACGTGCAGGCCGCAGAAGCTTAACAAGACAGTTTAAATGCCCCTTGGAAGAGACGTGCAGGTCGCAGTAGCTTAACAAGAGTTTTTAAATGCCCCTTTCAAGAGACGTGCAGGTCGCAGGACCTTAACAAGAAGGTTTAAATGCCCCTTGGAAGAGATGTGCAGGTCGCAGTAGCTTAACAAGACAGTTTAAATGACCCCTTGCAAGAGTGGTGGAGGTCGCAGTAGCTTAACAAGACAGTTTAAATGCCACTTGGAAGAAACATGCAGATCGAAGCAGCTTAACAAGACTGTTTAAATGCCCCTAGGAAAAGACGTGCAGCTCGCAGAGGCTTAACAAGACGGTTTAAATGCCCCTTGGAAGAGACATGCAGGTCGCAGTAGCTTAACAAGACGGTTTAAATGCCCCTTGGAAGACACGTGCAGGTCGCAGTAGCTTAACAAGACGGTTTAAATGCCCCGTGGAAAAGTGGTGGAGGTTACAGTAGCTTAACAAGACGGTTTAAATGCCCCTTGGAAGAGACATGCAGGTCGCAGAGGCTTAACAAGACGGTTTAAATGCCCCTTGGAAGAGACATGCAGGTCGCAGCAGCTTAAAAAGACCGTTTAAATGCCCCTTGGAAGAGACGTGCAGGTCGCAGAGGCTTAACAAGACGGTTTAAATGCCCCTTGGAAGAGACGATCAAGTCGCAGGAGCTTAAAAAGGAGGTTTAAATGCGCCTTGGAAGAGAAGTGCAGGTCGCAGTAGCATAACAAGACGGTTTAAATGCCCCTTGGAAGAGACGTGCAGGTAGCAGTAGCTTAACAAGATGGTTTAAATCCCCCTTGGAAGAGACATGCAGGTCGCAGGATCTTAACAAGAGGGTTTAAATGCCCCTTAGAATAGGCTTGCAGGTCGCAGTAGCTCAACAAGACAGTTTAAATGTCCCTTGGAAGAGACGTGCAAGTCGCAGTAGCTTAAAAACACGGTTTAAATGCGCCTTGGAAGAGACGTGCATGTCGCAGTAGCTTAACAAGATGGTTTAAATGGCCCTTGGAAGAGACGTGCAGGTCGCAGTAGCTTAACAAGACGGTTTAAATCCCCCTTGGAAGAAACGTGCAGGACGCAGTAGCTTAACAAGATGGCTTAAATGCCCCCTTGGAATAGGCTTGCAGGTCGCAGTAGCTTACCAAGACGGTTTAAATGCCCCTTGGACGAGACCTGCAGGTCGCAGTAGCTTAACAAGATGGTTTAAATGCCCCTTGGAAGAGCGGTGGGGGTCGCAGTAGCTTAACAAGACAGTTTAAATGCCCCTTGGAAGAGACGTACAGGTTGAAGTAGCTTAATAAGACGGTTTAAATGCCTCTTGGAAGAGATGTGCAGGTCGCAGTAGCTTAATAAGATGTTTTAAATGCCCCTTGGAAGAGAGGTGGAGGTCGCAGTAGCTTAACAAGACAGTTTAAATGACCCTTGGAAGAGACGTGCTGGTCGCAGTAGCTTAACAAGACGGTTTAAATGACACTTGGAAGAGACGTGCAGGTTGCAGTAGCTTAATAAGACGTTTTAAATGCCCCTTGGAAGAGCGGTGGAGGTCGCAGTAGCTAAACAAGACAGTTTAAATGCCTCTTGAAAGAGACGTGCAGGTCGCAGTAGCTTAACAAGACGATTTAAATGCCCCTTGGAAGAGACGTGCAGGTAGCAGTAGCTTAACAAGACGGTTTAAATCCCCCTTGGAAGAGACATGCAGGTCACAGGATCTTAACAAGAGGGTTTAAATGCCCCTTAGAATAGGCTTGCAGGTCGCAGTAGCTTAACAAGACAGTTTAAATGCCCCTTGGAAGAGACATGCTGGTCGCAGTAGCTTATAAAGACGGTTTAAATGGCCCTTGGAAGAGACGTGCAGGTCGCAGTAGCTTAACAAGACAGTTTAAATGCCCCTTGGAAGAGACGTGCAGGTTGAAGTAGCTTAATAAGAAGGTTTAAATGCCTCTTGGAAGAGATGTGCATGTCGCAGTAGCTTAATAAGATGTTTTAAATGCCCCTTGGAAGAGAGGTGGAGGTCGCAGTAGCTTAACAAGACAGTTTAAATGCCCCTTGGAAGAGACGTGCAGGTCGCAGTATCTTAACAAGACGGTTTAAATGCCACTTGGAATAGACGTGCAGGTTGCAGTACCTTAAAAAGACGGTTTAAATGCCCCTTGGAAGAGCGGTGGAGGTTGCAGTAGCTTAACAAGACGGTTTAAATGCCCCTTGAAAGAGACGTGCAGGTCGCAGTAGCTTAACAAGACGGTTTAAATGCCCCATGGAGGTGCGGTGGAGGTCGCAGTAGCTTAACAAGACGGTTTAAATGCCCCTTGGAAGAGACATTCAGGTCGCAGCAGCTTAACAAGATGGTTTAAATCCCCTTGGAAGAGACGTGCAGGTAGCAGTGGCTTAACAAGACGGTTTAAATGCCCATTGGAAGAGACATGCAGGTCGCAGTAGCTTAACACGACGGTTTAAATGCCCCTTGGAAGAGAAGTGCAGGTCGCAGTAGCTTAACAAGACAGTTTAAATGCCCCTTGGAAAAGTGGTGGAGGTTACAGTAGCTTAACAAGAAAGTTTAAATGCCCCTTGGAAGAGACATGCAAGTCGCAGTAGCTTAAATAGATGGTTTAAATGCGCCTTGGAAGAGACGTGCAGGTCGCAGCAGCTTAACAAGATGGTTAAAATGCCCCTTGGAATAGACGAGCAGGTCGCAGTAGCTTAACAAGACGGTTTAAATGCCCATTGGAAGAGACGTGCAGGTCGCAGTAGCTTAACAAGAGGGTTTAAATCCCCTTTGGAAGAGACGTGCAGGTCGCAGCAGCTTAAAAAGAGGGTTTATATGCCCCTTGGAATTGGCTTGCAGGTCGCAGTAGCTTACCAGGAATGTTTAAATGCACCTTGGAAGAGACGTGCAGGTCGCAGTAGCTTAACAAGACGGTTTAAATGCCCCTTGGAAGAGTGGTGGAGGTCGCAGTAGCTTAACAAGACAGTTTAAAGGCCCCTTGGAAGAGACATGCAGGTCGCAGTAGCATAATAAGACGGTTTAAATGCCCCTTGGAAGAGATGTGCAGGTCGCAGTAGCTTAATAAGACGGTTTAAATGCCCCTTGGAAGAGAGGTGGAGGTCGTAGTAGCTTAACAAGACTGTTTAAATGCCCCTTGGAAGAGACGTGCAGGTCGCAGTAGCTTAACAAGACGGTTTAAATGCCACTTAGAAGAGACGTGCAGGTCGCAGTAGCTTAACAAGACAGTTTAAATGCCCCTTGGAAGAGCGGTGGAGGTCGCAGTAGCTTAACAAGACAGTTTAAGTGCCCCTTTAAAGAGACGTGCAGGTCGCAGTAGCTTAACAAGACAGTTTAAATGCCCCTTGGAAGAGCGGTGGAGGTCGCAGTAGCTTAACAAGACAGTTTAAATGCCCCTTGGAAGAGACGTGCAGGTAAAAGTAGCTTAACAAGACGGTTTAAATGCCACTTGGAAGAGACGTGCAGGTCGCAGTAGCTTAACAAGACGGTTTAAATGCCCCTTGGAAGAGACGTGCAGGTCGCAGTAGCTTAACAAGACAGTTTAAATGTCCCATGGAAGAGCGGTGGAGGTCGGGTTAGCTTAACAAGACAGTTTTAATGCCCCTTGAAAGAGACGTGCAGGTCGCAGTAGCTTAACAAGACAGTTTAAATGCCCCTTGGAAGTGCGGTGAAGGTCGCAGTAGCTTAACAAGATGGTTTAAATGCACTTTGGAAGAGACATGCAGGTCACAGCTGCTTAACAAGACGGTTTAAATGCCCCTTGGAAGAGAAGTGGAGGTCGCAGTAGCTTAACAAGACGTTTTAAATGCCCCTTGGAAGAGACATGCAGGTCGCAGTAGCTTAACAAGACTGTTTAAATGCCCCTTAGAAGAGACGCGCAGTTCTCCGAAGCTAAACAAAACAGTTTAAATGCCCCTTGGAAGAGACGTGCAGGTCGCAGTAGCTTAACAAGATGGTTTAAATGCCCCTTGGAAGAGCGTTGGAGGTCGCAGTAGCTTAAGAAGACAGTTTAAATGCCCCTTGGAAGAGACGTGCACGTCGCAGGAGCTTAACAAGAGGGTTTAAATGCCCTTTGGAAGAGGCTTGCAGGTCGCAGTAGCTTACCAAGACGATTTAAATGCCCCTTGTAAGAGATGTGCAGGTCGCAGTAGCTTAACAAGACAGTTTAAATGCACCTTGGAAGAGCGGTGGTGGTCGCAGTAGCTTAACAAGACAGTTTAAATGCCACTTGGAAGAAACATGCAGGTCGAAGCAGCTTAACAAGACTGTTTAAATGCCCCTAGGAAAAGACGTGCAGGTCGAAGAGGCTTAAAAAGACGGTTAAATGCCCATTGGAAGAGAAATGCAGGTCGAAGTAGCTTAACAAGACGGTTTAAATGCACCTTGTAAGAGACGCGCAGGTCGCAGTAGCTTAAAAAGACAGTTTAAATGCCCCGTGGAAAAGTGGTGGAGGTTACAGTAGCTTAACAAGATGGTTTAAATGCCCCTTGGAAGAGACGTGCAAGTTACAGTAGCTTAACAAGACGGTTTAAATCCCACTTGGAAGAGATGTGCAGGTCGCAGTAGCTTAACAAGACAGTTTAAATGTCCCTTGGAAGAGCGGTGGAGGTCGCGTTAGCTTAACAAGACAGTTTAAATGCCCCTTGAAAGAGACGTGCAGGTCGCAGTAGCTTAACAAGACAGTTTAAATGCCCCTTGGAAGTGCGGTGAAGGTCACAGTAGCTTAACAAGATGGTTTAAATGCACTTTGGAAAAGACATGCAGGTCACAGCTGCTTAACAAGACGGTTTAAATGCCCCTTGGAAGAGACGTGGAGGTCGCAGTAGCTTAACAAGACGTTTTAAATGCCCCTTGGAAGAGACATGCAGGTCGCAGTAGCTTAACAAGACTGTTTAAATGCCCCTTAGAAGATACGCGCAGTTCTCCGAAGCTAAACAAGACAGTTTAAATGCCCCTTGGAAGAGACGTGCAGGTCGCAGTAGCTTAACAAGATGGTTTAAATGCCCCTTGGAAGAGCGGTGGGGGTCGCAGTAGCTTAACAAGACAGTTTAAATGCCCCTTGGAAGAGACGTACAGGTTGAAGTAGCTTAATAAGACGGTTTAAATGCCTCTTGGAAGAGATGTGCAGGTCGCAGTAGCTTAATAAGATGTTTTAAATGCCCCTTGGAAGAGAGGTGGAGGTCGCAGTAGCTTAACAAGACAGTTTAAATGACCCTTGGAAGAGACGTGCTGGTCGCAGTAGCTTAACAAGACGATTTAAATGCCCCTTGGAAGAGACGTGCAGGTAGCAGTAGCTTAACAAGACGGTTTAAATCCCCCTTGGAAGAGACATGCAGGTCACAGGATCTTAACAAGAGGGTTTAAATGCCCCTTAGAATAGGCTTGCAGGTCGCAGTAGCTTAACAAGACAGTTTAAATGCCCCTTGGAAGAGACATGCTGGTCGCAGTAGCTTATAAAGACGGTTTAAATGCGCCTTGGAAGAGACCTGCAGGTCGCAGTAGCTTAACAAGACGGTTTAAATGGCCCTTGGAAGAGACGTGCAGGTCGCAGTAGCTTAACAAGACAGTTTAAATGCACCTTGGAAGAGCGGTGGTGGTCGCAGTAGCTTAACAAGACAGTTTAAATGCCACTTGGAAGAAACATGCAGGTCGAAGCAGCTTAACAAGACTGTTTAAATGCCCCTAGGAAAAGACGTGCAGGTCGAAGAGGCTTAAAAAGACGGTTAAATGCCCATTGGAAGAGAAATGCAGGTCGAAGTAGCTTAACAAGACGGTTTAAATGCACCTTGTAAGAGACGCGCAGGTCGCAGTAGCTTAAAAAGACAGTTTAAATGCCCCGTGGAAAAGTGGTGGAGGTTACAGTAGCTTAACAAGATGGTTTAAATGCCCCTTGGAAGAGACGTGCAAGTTACAGTAGCTTAACAAGACGGTTTAAATCCCACTTGGAAGAGATGTGCAGGTCGCAGTAGCTTAACAAGACGGTTTAAATGCCCCTTGGAAGAGACGTGCAGGTCGCAGTAGTTTAACAAGAGTGTTTAAATGCCCCTTGGAATAGGCTTGCAGGTCGCAGTAGCTTAACCAGACGGTTTAAATGCCCCTTCGAAGAGACGTGCAGGTCGCAGTAGCTTAACAAGACAGTTTAAATGCCCCTAGGAAGAGCGGTGGAGGTCGCAGTAGCTTAACAAGACAGTTTAAATGCCCCTTGGAAGAGACGTGCAGGTCGCAGTAGCTTAATAAGACGGTTTAAATGCCACTTGGAAGAGATGTGCAGGTCGCAGTAGCTTAATAGGATGGTTTAAATGCCCCTTAGAAGAGAGGTGGAGGTCGCAGCTGCTTAACAAGCAGTTTAATTGCCCCTTGGAAGAGACGTGCAGGTCGCAGTAGCTTAGCAAGAGGGTTTAAATGCCCCTTTCAAGAGACATGCAGGTCGCAGTAGATTAACAAGAGGGTTTAAATGCCCCTTGGAAGAGACGTGCAGGTCGCAGTAGCTTAACAAGATGGTTTAAATGCCCATTGGAAGAGCGGTGGAGGTCGCAGTAGCTTAACAAGACGGTTTAAATGCCCCTTGGAAGAGACATGCAGGTCGCAGTAGCTTAACAAGACTGTTTAAATGCCCCTTGGAAGAGACTTGCAGGTCGCAGAGGCTTAACAAAACGGTTTAAATGCCTCTTGGAAGAGATGTGCAGGTCGCAGTAGCTTAACAAGACGGTTTAAATCCCACTTGGAAGAGATGTGCAGGTCGCAGTAGCTTAACAAGACGGTTTAAATGCACCTTGAAATAGGCTTGCTGGTCGCAGTAGCTTACCAAGACGGTTTAAATGCCCCTTGGAAGAGATGTGCAGGTCGCAGTAGCTTAAAAAGATGGTTTAAATGCTCCTTGGAAGAGATATGAAGGTCGCAGTAGCTTAACAAGACCGTTTTAATGCCCCTTAGAAGAGGCTTGCAGGTCGCAGTAGCTTAACAAGACGGTTTAAATGCCCCTTGGAAGAGACGAGCAGGTCGCAGTAGCTTAACAAGACGGTTCAAATGCCCCTTGGAAGAGACGTGCAGGTCGCAGTAGCTTAACAAGACGGTTTAAATCCCACTTGGAAGAGATGTGCAGGTCGCAGTAGCTTAACAAGAGGGTTTAAATGCCCCTGGGAATAGGCTTGCTGGTCGCAGTAGCTTACCAAGACGGTTTAAATGCCCCTTGGAAGAGATGTGCAGGTCGCAGTAGCTTAACAAGAGGGTTTAAATGCCCCTTGGAATAGGCATGGTGGTCGCAGTAGCTTAGCAAGAAGGATTAAATGCCCCTTGGAAGAGACTTTCAGGTCGCAGTAGCTTAGCAAGACGGTTTAAATGCCCCTTGAAAGAGACGTGCAGGTCGCAGTAGCTTAACAAGACGGTTTAAATGCCCCTTGGAAGTGCGGTGGAGGTTGCAGTAGCTTAACAAGACAGTTTAAATGCCCCTTGGAATAGACATGCAGGTCGCAGTAGCTTAACAAGACGGGTTAAATGCCACTTTGAAGAGACGTGCAGGTAGCAGTAGCTTAAAAAGACGGTTTAAATGCGCCTTGGAAGAGACGTGCAGGTCGCAGTAGCTTAACAAGACGGTTTAAATGGCCCTTGGAAGAGACGTGCAGGTCGCAGTAGCTTAACAAGACGGTTTAAATCCCCCTTGGAAGAAACGTGCAGGACGCAGTAGCTTAACAAGACGTTTTAAATGCCCCCTTGGAATAGGCTTGCAGGTCGCAGTAGCTTACCAAGACGGTTTAAATGCCCCTTGGACGAGACGTGCAGATCGCAGTAGCTTAACAAGACGGTTTAAATGCCCCTTGGAAGAGCGGTGGGGGTCGCAGTAGCTTAACAAGACAGTTTAAATGCCCCTTGGAAGAGACGTACAGGTTGAAGTAGCTTAATAAGACGGTTTAAATGCCTCTTGGAAGAGATGTGCAGGTCGCAGTAGCTTAATAAGATGTTTTAAATGCCCCTTGGAAGATAGGAGGAGGTCGCAGTAGCTTAACAAGACAGTTTAAATGACCCTTGGAAGAGACGTGCAGGTCGCAGTAGCTTAACAAGACGGTTTAAATGCCCCTTGGAAGAGACATGCAGGTCGCAGTAGCTTAATAAGACGGTTTAAATGCCTCTTGGAAGAGAGGTGGAGGTCGCAGTAGTTTAACAAGACAGTTTAAATGCCCCTTGGAAGAGACGTGCAGTTCGCAGTAGCTTAACAAGACGGTTTAAATGCCCCTTGGAAGAGCGGTGGAGGTCGCAGTAGCTTAACAAGACTGTTTAACTGCCCCTTGAAAGAGACGTGCAGGTAAAAGTAGCTTAACAAGACGGTTTAAATGCCACTTGGAAGAGACGTGCAGATCGCAGTAGCTTAACAAGACGGTTTAAATGCCCCTTGGAAGAGACGTGCAGGTCGCAGTAGCTTAACAAGACAGTTTAAATGTCCCTTGGAAGAGCGGTGGAGGTCGCGTTAGCTTAACAAGACAGTTTAAATGCCCCTTGAAAGAGACGTGCAGGTCGCAGTAGCTTAACAAGACAGTTTAAATGCCCCTTGGAAGTGCGGTGAAGGTCACAGTAGCTTAACAAGATGGTTTAAATGCACTTTGGAAAAGACATGCAGGTCACAGCTGCTTAACAAGACGGTTTAAATGCCCCTTGGAAGAGACGTGGAGGTCGCAGTAGCTTAACAAGACGTTTTAAATGCCCCTTGGAAGAGACATGCAGGTCGCAGTAGCTTAACAAGACTGTTTAAATGCCCCTTAGAAGATACGCGCAGTTCTCCGAAGCTAAACAAGACAGTTTAAATGCCCCTTGGAAGAGACGTGCAGGTCGCAGTAGCTTAACAAGATGGTTTAAATGCCCCTTGGAAGAGCGGTGGGGGTCGCAGTAGCTTAACAAGACAGTTTAAATGCCCCTTGGAAGAGACGTACAGGTTGAAGTAGCTTAATAAGACGGTTTAAATGCCTCTTGGAAGAGATGTGCAGGTCGCAGTAGCTTAATAAGATGTTTTAAATGCCCCTTGGAAGAGAGGTGGAGGTCGCAGTAGCTTAACAAGACAGTTTAAATGACCCTTGGAAGAGACGTGCTGGTCGCAGTAGCTTAACAAGACGGTTTAAATGACACTTGGAAGAGACGTGCAGGTTGCAGTAGCTTAATAAGACGTTTTAAATGCCCCTTGGAAGAGCGGTGGAGGTCGCAGTAGCTAAACAAGACAGTTTAAATGCCTCTTGAAAGAGACGTGCAGGTCGCAGTAGCTTAACAAGACGATTTAAATGCCCCTTGGAAGAGACGTGCAGGTAGCAGTAGCTTAACAAGACGGTTTAAATCCCCCTTGGAAGAGACATGCAGGTCACAGGATCTTAACAAGAGGGTTTAAATGCCCCTTAGAATAGGCTTGCAGGTCGCAGTAGCTTAACAAGACAGTTTAAATGCCCCTTGGAAGAGACATGCTGGTCGCAGTAGCTTATAAAGACGGTTTAAATGCGCCTTGGAAGAGACCTGCAGGTCGCAGTAGCTTAACAAGACGGTTTAAATGGCCCTTGGAAGAGACGTGCAGGTCGCAGTAGCTTAACAAGACAGTTTAAATGCCCCTTGGAAGAGACGTGCAGGTTGAAGTAGCTTAATAAGAAGGTTTAAATGCCTCTTGGAAGAGATGTGCATGTCGCAGTAGCTTAATAAGATGTTTTAAATGCCCCTTGGAAGAGAGGTGGAGGTCGCAGTAGCTTAACAAGACAGTTTAAATGCCCCTTGGAAGAGACGTGCAGGTCGCAGTATCTTAACAAGACGGTTTAAATGCCACTTGGAATAGACGTGGAGGTTGCAGTACCTTAAAAAGACGGTTTAAATGCCCCTTGGAAGAGCGGTGGAGGTCGCAGTAGCTTAACAAGACGGTTTAAATGCCCCTTGAAAGAGACGTGCAGGTCGCAGTAGCTTAACAAGACGGTTTAAATGCCCCATGGAGGTGCGGTGGAGGTCGCAGTAGCTTAACAAGACGGTTTAAATGCCCCTTGGAAGAGACATTCAGGTCGCAGCAGCTTAACAAGATGGTTTAAATCCCCTTGGAAGAGACGTGCAGGTAGCAGTGGCTTAACAAGACGGTTTAAATGCCCCTTGGAAGAGACATGCAGGTCGCAGTAGCTTAACACGACGGTTTAAATGCCCCTTGGAAGAGAAGTGCAGGTCGCAGTAGCTTAACAAGACAGTTTAAATGCCCCTTGGAAAAGTGGTGGAGGTTACAGTAGCTTAACAAGAAAGTTTAAATGCCCCTTGGAAGAGACATGCAAGTCGCAGTAGCTTAAATAGATGGTTTAAATGCGCCTTGGAAGAGACGTGCAGGTCGCAGCAGCTTAACAAGATGGTTAAAATGCCCCTTGGAATAGACGAGCAGGTCGCAGTAGCTTAACAAGACGGTTTAAATGCCCATTGGAAGAGACGTGCAGGTCGCAGTAGCTTAACAAGAGGGTTTAAATCCCCTTCGGAAGAGACGTGCAGGTCGCAGCAGCTTAAAAAGAGGGTTTATATGCCCCTTGGAATTGGCTTGCAGGTCGCAGTAGCTTACCAGGAATGTTTAAATGCACCTTGGAAGAGACGTGCAGGTCGCAGTAGCTTAACAAGACGGTTTAAATGCCCCTTGGAAGAGTGGTGGAGGTCGCAGTAGCTTAACAAGACAGTTTAAATGCCCCTTGGAAGAGACATGCAGGTCGCAGTAGCATAATAAGACGGTTTAAACGCCCCTTGGAAGAGATGTGCAGGTCGCAGTAGCTTAATAAGACGGTTTAAATGCCCCTTGGAAGAGAGGTGGAGGTCGTAGTAGCTTAACAAGACTGTTTAAATGCCCCTTGGAAGAGACGTGCAGGTCGCAGTAGCTTAACAAGACGGTTTAAATGCCACTTAGAAGAGACGTGCAGGTCGCAGTAGCTTAACAAGACAGTTTAAATGCCCCTTGGAAGAGTGGTGGAGGTCGCAGTAGCTTAACAAGACAGTTTAAGTGCCCCATTAAAGAGACGTGCAGGTCGCAGTAGCTTAACAAGACAGTTTAAATGCCCCTTGGAAGAGTGGTGGAGGTCGCAGTAGCTTAACAACACAGTTTAAATGCCCCTTGGAAGAGACGTGCAGGTAAAAGTAGCTTAACAAGACGGTTTAAATGCCACTTGGAAGAGACGTGCAGGTCGCAGTAGCTTAACAAGACGGTTTAAATGCCCCTTGGAAGACACGTGCAGGTCGCAGTAGCTTAACAAGACAGTTTAAATGTCCCATGGAAGAGCGGTGGAGGTCGGGTTAGCTTAACAAGACAGTTTTAATGCCCCTTGAAAGAGACGTGCAGGTCGCAGTAGCATAAAAAGACAGTTTAAATGCCCCTTGGAAGTGCGGTGAAGGTCGCAGTAGCTTAACAAGATGGTTTAAATGCACTTTGGAAGAGACATGCAGGTCACAGCTGCTTAACAAGACGGTTTAAATGCCCCTTGGAAGAGAAGTGGAGGTCGCAGTAGCTTAACAAGACGTTTTAAATGCCCCTTGGAAGAGACATGCAGGTCGCAGTAGCTTAACAAGACTGTTTAAATGCCCCTTAGAAGAGACGCGCAGTTCTCCGAAGCTAAACAAGACAGTTTAAATGCCCCTTGAAAGAGACGTGCAGGTCGCAGTAGCTTAACAAGATGGTTTAAATGCCCCTTGGAAGAGCGTTGGAGGTCGCAGTAGCTTAAGAAGACAGTTTAAATGCCCCTTGGAAGAGACGTGCACGTCGCAGGAGCTTAACAAGAGGGTTTAAATGCCCTTTGGAAGAGGCTTGCAGGTCGCAGTAGCTTACCAAGACGATTTAAATGCCCCTTGTAAGAGACGTGCAGGTCGCAGTAGCTTAACAAGACAGTTTAAATGCACCTTGGAAGAGCGGTGGTGGTCGCAGTAGCTTAACAAGACAGTTTAAATGCCACTTGGAAGAAACATGCAGGTAGAAGCAGCTTAACAAGACTGTTTAAATGCCCCTAGGAAAAGACGTGCAGGTCGAAGAGGCTTAAAAAGACGGTTAAATGCCCATTGGAAGAGAAATGCAGGTCGAAGTAGCTTAACAAGACGGTTTAAATGCACCTTGTAAGAGACGCGCAGGTCGCAGTAGCTTAAAAAGACAGTTTAAATGCCCCGTGGAAAAGTGGTGGAGGTTACAGTAGCTTAACAAGATGGTTTAAATGCCCCTTGGAAGAGACGTGCAAGTTACAGTAGCTTAACAAGACGGTTTAAATCCCACTTGGAAGAGATGTGCAGGTCGCAGTAGCTTAACAAGACGGTTTAAATGCCCCTTGGAAGAGACGTGCAGGTCGCAGTAGTTTAACAAGAGTGTTTAAATGCCCCTTGGAATAGGCTTGCAGGTCGCAGTAGCTTAACCAGACGGTTTAAATGCCCCTTGGAAGAGACGTGCAGGTCGCAGGAGCTTAACAAGAGGGTTTAAATGCCCTTTGGAAGAGGCTTGCAGGTCGCAGTAGCTTACCAAAACGATTTAAATGCCCCTTGTAAGAGACGTGCAGGTCGCAGTAGCTTAACAAGACAGTTTAAATGCACCTTGGAAGAGCGGTGGAGGTCGCAGTAGCTTAACAAGACAGTTTAAATGCCACTTGCAAGAAACATGCAGGTCGAAGCAACTTAACAAGACTGTTTAAATGCCCCTTGGAAGAGACATGCAGGTCGCAGCAGCTTATAAAGACGTGCAGGTCGCAGTAGCTTAACAAGACGGTTTAAATGACCCTTGGAAGTGCGGTGGAGGTTGCAGTAGCTTAACAAGACAGTTTAAATGCCCCTTGGAATAGACATGCAGGTCGCAGTAGCTTAACAAGATGGCTTAAATGCCACTTTGAAGAGACGTGCAGGTAGCAGTGGCTTAACAAGACCGTTTAAATGCCCCTTGGAAGAGACGTGCAGGTCGCAGTAGCTTAACAAGACGGTTTAAATGCCCCTTGGAAAAGACGTGCAAGTCGCAGTAGCTTAAAAACACGGTATAAATGCGCCTTGGAAGAGACGTGCTGGTCACAGTAGCTTAACAAGACGGTTTAAATGCCCCTTGGAAGAGCGGTGGAGGTCGCAGTAGCTTAACAAGATGGTTTAAATGCCCCTTGGAAGAGACATGCAGGTCGCAGCAGCCTAAAAAGACGTGCAGATCGCAATAGCTTAACAAGACGGTTTAAATGCACCTTGTAAGAGACGTGCAGGTCGCAGTAGCTTAAAAAGACGGCTTAAATGCCCCGTGGAAAAGTGGTGGAGGTTACAGTAGCTTAACAAGTTGGTTTAAATGCCCCTTGGAAGAGACGTGCAAGTTACAGTAGCTTAACAAGACGGTTTAAATGCCCCTTGGAAGAGATGTGCAGGTCGCATTAGTTTAACAAGAGGGTTTAAATTCCCCTTGGAAAAGGCTTGCTGGTCGCAGTAGCTTACCAAGACGGTTTAAATGCCCCTTGGAAGAGACATTCAGGTCTCAGTAGCTTAACAAGACGGTTTAAATGCCCGTTGGAAGAGAAGTGCAGGTCGCAGCAGCTTAGCAAGACGGTTTAAATGCCCCTTGGAAAAGTGGTGGAGGTTACAGTAGCTTAACAAGACGGTTTAAATGCCCCTTGGAAGAGACGAGCAGGTCAAAGTAGCTTAACAAGAAGGTTTAAATGCACCTTGGAAGAGACGTGCATGTCGCAGTAGCTTAATAAGACGGTTTAAATGCCCCTTGGAAAAGTGGTGGAGGTTACAGTAGCTTAACAAGACGGTTTAAATGCCCCTTGGAAGAGACGAGCAGGTCACAGTAGCTTAATAAGACGGTTTAAATCCCCCTTGGAAGAGACGTGCAGGTCGAATTGCTTAACAAGAGTGTTTAAATGCCCCTTGGAATAGGCTTGCAGGTCGCAGTAGCTTAACAAGACAGTTTAAATGCCCCTAGGAAGAGCGGTGGAGGTCGCAGTAGCTTAACAAGACAGTTTAAATGCCCCTTGGAAGAGACGTGCAGGTCGCAGTAGCTTAATAAGATGGTTTAAATGCCACTTGGAAGAGATGTGCAGGTCGCAGTAGCTTAATAAGATGGTTTAATTGCCACTTGGAAGAGACATGCAGGTCGCAGTAGCTTAATAGGATGGTTTAAATGCCCCTTAGAAGAGAGGTGGAGGTCGCCGTTGCTTAACAAGACAGTTTAAATGTCCCTTGGAAGAGACGTGCAGGTCGCAGTAGCTTAACAAGAGGGTTTCAATGCCCCTTTCAAGAGACGTGCAGGTTGCAGGCGCTTAACAAGAGGGTTTAAATGCCCCTTGGAAGAGACGTGCAGGTCGCAGTAGCTTAACAAGATGGTTTAAATGCCCATTGGAAGAGCGGTGGAGGTCGCAGTAGCTTAACAAGACGGTTTAAATGCCCCTTGGAAGAGACATGCAGGTCGCAGTAGCTTAACAAGACTGTTTAAATGCCCCTTGGAAGAGACGTGCAGGTCGCAGAGGCTTAACAAGACGGTTTAAATGCCCCTTGGAAGAGACGTGCAGGTCGCAGCAGCTTAACAAGACAGTTTAAAAGCCCCTTGGAAGAGACGTGCAAGTCGCAGTAGCTTAACAAGATGTTTTAAATGCCCCTTGGAAAAGTGGTGGAGGTTACAGTAGCTTAACAAGATGGTTTAATTGCGCCTTGGAAAAGACGATTAAGTCGCAGGAGCTTAAATAGAAGGTCTAAATGCGCCTTTGAAGAGAAGTGCAGGTCGCAGTACCATAACAAGACGGTTTAAATGCCCCTTGGAAGAGACGAGCAGGTCGCAGTAGCTTAGCAAGACGGTTTAAATGCCCCTTGGAAGAGACGTGCAGGTAGCAGTAGCTTAACAAGACGGTTTAAATCCCCCTTGGAAGAGACATGCAGGTCGCAGGATCTTAACAAGAGGGTTTAAATGCCCCTTAGAATAGGCTTGCAGGTCGCAGTAGCTTAACATGACAGTTTAAATGCCCCATGGAAGAGAAGTGCAGGTCACAGTAGCTTAATAAGATGGTTTAAATGCCCCTTGGAAGAGACATGCAGGTCGCAGTAGCTTAACAAGATGGTTTAAATACCCCGTGGAAAAGTGGTGGAGGTTACAGTAGCTTAACAAGACGGTTTAAATGCCCCTTGGAAGAGAAGTGCAAGTTACAGTAGCTTAACAAGACGGTTTAAATGTCCCTTGGAAGAGACGTGCAGGTCGCAGTAGGTTAACAACACGGTTTAAATGCCCCTTGGAAGAGCGGTGGAGGTCGCAGTAGCTTAACAAGACAGTTTAAATGCCCCTTGACAGAGATGAGCAGGTTGCAGTAGCTTAACAAGACTGTTTAAATGCCGCTTGGAAGTGCGGTGGAGGTCGCAGTAGCTTAACAAGATGGTTTAAATGCCCCTTGGAAGAGAAGTGCAGGTCGCAGCAGCTTAACAAGACGGTTTAAATGACCCCTGGAAGAGACGTGCAGGTCGCAGTGACTTAACAAGATGGTTTAAATGCCCCATGAAAGAGACATGCAGGTCGCAGTAGCTTAACAAGACGGTTAAATGCCCGTTGTAAGAGACGTGCAGGTCGCAGCAGCTTAGCAAGACGGTTTAAATGCCCCTTGGAAAAGTGGTGGAGGTTACAGTAGATTAACAAGGCGGTTTAAATGCACCTTGGAAGAGACGAGCAGGTCGCAGTAGCTTATAAAGACGATTTAAATGCACCTTGGAAGAGACGTGCAGGTCGAAGTAGCTTAAAAAGACAGTTTAAATGCCCCTAGGAAGAGCGGTGGAGGTCGCAGTAGCTTAACAAGACAGTTTAAATGCCCCTTGGAAGAGACATGCAGGTCGCAGTAGCTTAATAAGATGGTTTAAATGCCACTTGGAAGAGATGTGCAGGTCGCAGTAGCTTAATAGGATGGTTTAAATGCCCCTTAGAAGAGAGGTGGAGGTCGCAGTTGCTTAACAAGACAGTTTAAATGCCCCTTGAAAGAGACGTGCAGGTCGCAGTAGCTTAACAAGAGGGTTTAAATGCCCCTTTCAAGAGACGTGCAGGTTGCAGGCGCTTAACAAGAGGGTTTAAATGCCCCTTGGAAGAAACGTGCAGGTCACAGTAGCTTAACAAGATGGTTTAAATGCCCATTGGAAGAGCGGTGGAGGTCGCAGTAGCTTAACAAGACGGTTTAAATGCCCCTTGGAAGAGACATGCAGGTCGCAGTAGCTTAACAAGACTGTTTAAATGCCCCTTGGAAGAGACGTGCAGGTCGCAGAGGCTTAACAAGACGGTTTAAATGCCCCTTGGAAGAGACGTGCAGGTCGCAGTAGCTTAACAAGACAGTTTAAAAGCCCCTTGGAAGAGACGTGCAAGTCGCAGTAGCTTAACAAGACGGTTTAAATACCCCGTGGAAAAGTGGTGGAGGTTACAGTAGCTTAACAAGACGGTTTAAATGCCCCTTGGAAGAGAAGTGCAAGTTACAGTAGCTTAACAAGACGGTTTAAATGTCCCTTGGAAGAGACGTGCAGGTCGCAGTAGGTTAACAACACGGTTTAAATTCCCCTTGGAAGAGCGGTGGAGGTCGCAGTAGCTTAACAAGACAGTTTAAATGCCCCTTGACAGAGATGAGCAGGTTGCAGTAGCTTAACAAGACTGTTTAAATGCCGCTTGGAAGTGCGGTGGAGGTCGCAGTAGCTTAACAAGATGGTTTAAATGCCCCTTGGAAGAGAAGTGCAGGTCGCAGCAGCTTAACAAGACGGTTTAAATGACCCCTGGAAGAGACGTGCAGGTCGCAGTGGCTTAACAAGATGGTTTAAATGCCCCATGAAAGAGACATGCAGGTCGCAGTAGCTTAACAAGACGGTTAAATGCCCGTTGGAAGAGACGTGCAGGTCGCAGCAGCTTAGCAAGACGGTTTAAATGCCCCTTGGAAAAGTGGTGGAGGTTACAGTAGATTAACAAGGCGGTTTAAATGCACCTTGGAAGAGACGAGCAGGTCGCAGTAGCTTATAAAGACGATTTAAATGCACCTTGGAAGAGACGTGCAGGTCGAAGTAGCTTAAAAAGACAGTTTAAATGCCCCTAGGAAGAGCGGTGGAGGTCGCAGTAGCTTAACAAGACAGTTTAAATGCCCCTTGGAAGAGACGTGCAGGTCGTAGTAGCTTAATAAGATGGTTTAAATGCCACTTGGAAGAGATGTGCAGGTCGCAGTAGCTTAATAGGATGGTTTAAATGCCCCTTAGAAGAGAGGTGGAGGTCGCAGTTGCTTAACAAGACAGTTTAAATGCCCCTTGAAAGAGACGTGCAGGTCGCAGTAGCTTAAGAAGAGGGTTTAAATGCCCCTTTCAAGGGACGTGCAGGTTGCAGGCGCTTAACAAGAGGGTTTAAATGCCCCTTGGAAGAAACGTGCAGGTCACAGTAGCTTAACAAGATGGTTTAAATGCCCATTGGAAGAGCGGTGGAGGTCGCAGTAGCTTAACAAGACGGTTTAAATGCCCCTTGGAAGAGACATGCAGGTCGCAGTAGCTTAACAAGACTGTTTAAATGCCCCTTGGAAGAGACGTGCAGGTCGCAGAGGCTTAACAGGACGGTTTAAATGCCCCTTGGAAGAGACGTGCAGGTCGCAGTAGCTTAACAAGACAGTTTAAAAGCCCCTTGGAAGAGACGTGCAAGTCGCAGTAGCTTAACAAGATGTTTTAAATGCCCCTTGGAAAAGTGGTGGAGGTTACAGTAGCTTAACAAGATGGTTTAATTGCGCCTTGGAAAAGACGATTAAGTAGCAGGAGCTTAAAAAGAAGGTTTAAATGCGCCTTTGAAGAGAAGTGCAGGTCGCAGTACCATAACAAGACGGTTTAAATGCCCCTTGGAAGAGACGAGCAGGTCGCAGTAGCTTAGCAAGACGGTTTAAATGCCCCTTGGAAGAGACGTGCAGGTAGCAGTAGCTTAACAAGACGGTTTAAATCCCCCTTGGAAGAGACATGCAGGTCGCAGGATCTTAACAAGAGGGTTTAAATGCCCCTTAGAATAGGCTTGCAGGTCGCAGTAGCTTAACAAGACAGTTTAAGTGCCCCATGGAAGAGACATGCAGGTCGCAGTAGCTTAATAAGACGGTTTAAATGCCCCTTGGAAGAGACATGCAGGTCGCAGTAGCTTAACAAGATGGTTTAAATGCCCCTTGGAAGAGACGTGCAGGTCGCAGTAGCTTAACAAGACGGTTTAAATACCCCGTGGAAAAGTGGTGGAGGTTACAGTAGCTTAACAAGACGGTTTAAATGCCCCTTGGAAGAGAAGTGCAAGTTACAGTAGCTTAACAAGATGGTTTAAATGCCCCTTGGAAGAGACGTGCAGGTCGCAGTAGGTTAACAAAATGGTTTAAATGCCCCTTGGAAGAGCGGTGGAGGTCGCAGTAGCTAAACAAGACAGTTTAAATGCCCCTTGACAGAGATGAGCAGGTCGCAGTAGCTTAACAAGACTGTTTAAATGCCCCTTGGAAGTGCGGTGGAGGTCGCAGTAGCTTAACAAGATGGTTTAAATGCCCCTTGGAAGAGAAGTGCAGGTCGCAGCAGCTTAACAAGACGGTTTAAATGACCCCTGGAAGAGACGTGCAGGTCGCAGTAACTTAACAAGACGGTTAAATGCCCCTTGGAAGAGACGTGCAGGTCGCAGCAGCTTAGCAAGACGGTTTAAATGCCCCTTGGAAAAGTGGTGGAGGTTACAGTAGATTAACAAGGCGGTTTAAATGCACCTTGGAAGAGACGAGCAGGTCGCAGTAGCTTATAAAGACGATTTAAATGCACCTTGGAAGAGACGTGCAGGACGCAGTAGCTTAAAAAGATGGTTTAAATGCTCCTTGGAAGAGATATGCAGGTCGCAGTAGCTTAACAAGACCGTTTTAATGCCCCTTAGAAGAGGCTTGCAGGTCGCAGTAGCTTAACAAGACGGTTTAAATGCCCCTTGGAAGAGACGAGCAGGTCGCAGTAGCTTAACAAGACGGTTCAAATGCCCCTTGGAAGAGACGTGCAGGTCGCAGTAGCTTAACAAGACGATTTAAATCCCACTTGGAAGAGATGTGCAGGTCGCAGTAGCTTAACAAGAGGGTTTAAATGCCCCTTGGAATAGGCTTGCTGGTCGCAGTAGCTTACCAAGACGGTTTAAATGCCCCTTGGAAGAGATGTGCAGGTCGCAGTAGCTTAACAAGAGGGTTTAAATGCCCCTTGGAATAGGCTTGCTGGTCGCAGTAGCTTAGCAAGAAGGATTAAATGCCCCTTGGAAGAGACGTTCAGGTCGCAGTAGCTCAGCAAGACGGTTTAAATGCCCCTTGAAAGAGACGTGCAGGTCGCAGTAGCTTAACAAGACGGTTTAAATGCCCCTTGGAAAAGTGGTGGAGGTTACAGTAGCTTAAGAAGACAGTTTAAATGCTCCTTGGAAGAGACGAGCAGGTCACAGTAGCTTAACAAGATGGTTTAAATGCCCCTTGGAAGAGACGTGCAGGTCGCAGTAGCTTAAAAGGACGTTTTAAATCCCCCTTGGAAGAGACGTGCAGGTCGCAGTAGCTTAACAAGACGGTTTAAGTGCGCCTTGGAAGAGATGTGCAGGTCGCAGTAGCTTAATAAGACGGTTTAAATGCCCCTTGGAAGAGAGGTGGAGGTCGCAGTAGCTTAACAAGACAGTTTAAATGCCCCTTGGAAGAGACGTGCAAGTCGCAGTAGCTTAACAAGAGGGTTTAAATGCCCCGTTCAAGAGACGTGCAGGTCGCATTAGCTTAAAAAGACGGTTTAAATGCCCCTTCGAAGAGACATGCAGGTCGCAGCAGCTTAAAAAGACGTGCAGGTCGCAGTAGCTTAACAAGACGGTTTAAATGCCCCTTGGAAGTGCGGTGGAGGTTGCAGTAGCTTAACAAGACAGTTTAAATGCCCCTTGGAATAGACATGCAGGTCGCAGTAGCTTAACAAGACGGCTTAAATGCCACTTTGAAGAGACGTGCAGGTAGCAGTGGCTTAACAAGACGGTTTAAATGCCCCTTGGAAGAGACGTGCAGGTCGCAGTAGCTTAACAAGACGGTTTAAATGCCCCTTGGAAGAGACGTGCAAGTCGCAGTAGCTTAAAAACACGGTTTAAATGCGCCTTGGAAGAGACGTGCTGGACACAGTAGCTTAACAAGACGGTTTAAATGCCCCTTGGAAGAGCGGTGGAGGTTGCAGTAGCTTAACAAGATGGTTTAAATGCCCCTTGGAAGAGACATGCAGGTCGCAGCAGCCTAAAAAGATGTGCAGATCGCAGTAGCTTAACAAGATGGTTTAAATGCCCCTTGGAAGAGCGGTGGAGGTCGCAGAAGCTTAACAAGACAGTTTAAATGCCCCTTGGAAGAGACGTGCAGGTCGCAGAAGCTTAAAAAGATGGTTTAAATTCCCCTTGGAAGAGATGTGCAGGTCGCCGTAGCTTAATAAGACGGTTTAAATGCCCCTTGGAAGAGAGGTGGAGGTCACAGTAACTTAAAAAGACAGTTTAAATGCCCCTAGGAACAGACGTGCAGGTCGCAGTAGCTTAACAAGACGGTTTAAATGCCCCTTGGAAGAGACGTGCAGGTCGCAGTAGCTTAACAAGGCGGTTTAAATGCCCCTTGGAAGTGCGGTGGAGGTCGCAGTAGCTTAACAAGATGGTTTAAATGCCCCTTGGAAGAGCGTTGGAGGTCGCAGTAGCTTAACAAGACAGTTTAAATGCCTTGAAAGAGACGTGCAGGTCGCAGTAGCTTAACAAGATGGTTTAAATGCCCCTTGGAAATTCGGTGGAGGTCGCAGTAGCTTAACAACATGGTTTAAATGCCCCTTGGAAGAGACATGCAGGTTGCAGCAGCTTAATAAGACGGTTTAAATGCCCCTTGGAAGAGACGTGCAGGTCACAGTGGCTTAACAAGACGGTTTAAATGCCCCTTGGAAGAGACGTGCAGGTCGCAGTAGCTTAACAAGACAGTTTAAATGCCCCTTGGAAGAGACGTGAAGGTCGCAGTGGCTTAACAAGACGGTTTAAATACCCCTTGGAAGAGACGTGCAGGTCACAGAAACATAACAAGAGGGTTTAAATGCCCCTTGGAATAGGCTTGCAGGTCGCAGTTGATTACCAAGATGGTTTAAATGCCCCTTGGAAGAGCGGTGGAGGTCGCAGTAGCTTAACAAGACAGTTTAAATGCCCCTTGGAAAAGACATGCAGGTCGGAGCAGCTTAACAAGACGGTTTAAATGCCCCTTGGAAGAGACATGCAGGTCGCAGTAGCTTAACAAGACTGTTGAGATGCCCCTTGGAAAAGTGGTGGAGGTTATAGTAGCTTAACAAGACAGTTTAAATGCCCCTTGTAAGAGACGTGCAAGTCGCAGTAGCTTAAAAAGACGGTTTAAATGAGCCTTGGAAGAGACTTGCAGGTCGCAGTAGCTTAACAAGACGGTTTAAATGCCCCTTGGAAGAGACGAGCAGGTCGCAGTAGCTTAACAAGACAGTTTAAATGCCCCTTGGAAGAGATGTGCAGGTCACAGAAACATAACAAAAGGGTTTAAATGCCCCTTGGAATAGGCTTGCAGGTCGCAGTTGATTACCAAGATGGTTTAAATGCCCCTTGGAAGAGCGGTGGAGGTCGCAGTAGCTTAACAAGACAGTTTAAATGCCCCTTAGAAGAGACGTGAAGGTCGCAGTAGCTTAACAAGACAGTTTAAATGCCCCTTGGAAGAGACGTGAAGGTCGCAGTAGATTAATAAGACGGTTTAAATGTCCCCTTGGAAGAGAGGTGGAGTTCGCAGTAGCTTAACAAGACAGTTTAAATGTGCCTTGGAAGAGACATGCAGGTCGCAGTAGCTTAACAAGACGGTTTAAATGCCCCTTGGGAGAGACATGCAGGTCGCAGTAACTTAACAAGACGGTTTAAATGTGCCTTGGAAAAGTGGTGTAGATTACAGAAGCTTAACAACACCGTTTAAATGCCCCTTGGAAGAGACGTGCAAGTCGCTGTAGCTTAAAAACACGGTTTAAATGCGCCTTGGAAGAGACGTGCTGGTCGCAGTAGCTTAACAATACGGTTTAAATGCCCCTTGGAAGAGCGGTGGAGGTCGCAGTAGCTTAACAAGACAGTTTAAATGCCCCTTGAAAGAGACGTGCAGGTCGCAGTAGCTTAACAAGACGGTTTAAATGCCCCTTGGAAGTGCAGTGGAGGTCGCAGTAGCTTAACAAGATGGCTTAAATGCCCCTTGGAAGAGCGGTGGAGGTCGCAGTAGCTTAACAAGACAGTTTAAATGCCCCTTGGAAAAGACATGCAGGTCGGAGCAGCTTAACAAGACGGTTTAAATGCCCCTTGGAAGAGACATGCAGGTCGCAGTAGCTTAACAAGACTGTTGAGATGCCCCTTGGAAAAGTGGTGGAGGTTATAGTAGCTTAACAAGACAGTTTAAATGCCCCTTGGAAGAGACGTGCAAGTCGCAGTAGCTTAAAAAGACGGTTTAAATGAGCCTTGGAAGAGACTTGCAGGTCGCAGTAGCTTAACAAGACGGTTTAAATGCCCCTTGGAAGAGACGAGCAGGTCGCAGTAGCTTAACAAGACAGTTTAAATGCCCCTTGGAAGAGATGTGCAGGTAGCAGTAGCTTAATAAGACGGTTTAAATGCCCCTTGGAAGAGAGGTGGAGGTCACAATAGCTTAGCAAGACGGTTTAAATGCCCCTTGGAAGTGCGGTGGAGGTCGCAGTAGCTTAACAAGATGGTTTAAATGCCCCTTGGAAGAGACATACAGTTCGCAGTGGCTTAACAAGACGGTTTAAATGCCCCTTGGAAGAGACGTGCAGGTCTCACAAACATAACAAGAGGGTTTAAATGCCCCTTGGAATAGGCTTGCAGGTCGCAGTAGCTTAACAAGACGGTTTAAATGCCCCTTGGAAGAGCGGTGGAAGTCGCAGTAGCTTAACAAGACAGTTTAAATGCCCCTTGGAAGAGACGTGAAGGTCGCAGTAGCTTAACAAGACGGTTTAAATGCCCCTTGGAAGAGATGTGCAGGTCGCAGTAGGTTAATAAGACGGTTTAAATGCACCTTGGAAGAGAGGTGGAGGTAGCATTAGCTTAACAAGACAGTTTAAATGCCCCTTGGAAGAGACGTGCAGGTCTCAGTAGCTTAATCAGACGGTTTAAATGCCCCTTGGAAGAGATGTGCAGGTCGCAGTAGCTTAATAAGATGGTTTAAATGCACCTTGGAAGAGAGGTGGAGGTCGCAGTAGCTTAACAAGACAGTTTAAATGCCCCTTGGAAGAGAGGTGGAGGTCGCAGTAGCTTAATAAGATGGTTTAAATGCCCGTTGGAAGAGAGGTGCAGGTCGCAGTAGCTTAACAAGACGGTTTAAATGCACCTTGGAAGAGACGTGCAGGTCGCAGTAGCTTAACAAGACGGTTTAAATCCCCCTTGGAAGAGCAGTGCAGGTCGCAGTAGCTTAACAAGAGGGTTTAAATGTCCCTTGGAAGAGACGTGCAGGTCGCAGTAGCTTAACAAGATATTTTAAATGCCCCTTGGAAGAGCGGTGGAGGTCACAGTAGCTTAACAAGAATGTTTTAAATGCCCCTTGGAAGAGACATGCAGGTAGCAGTAGCTTAACAAGATGGTTTAAATGCCCCTTGGAAGAGACGTGCAGGTCGCAGTAGCTTAACAAGACTGTTGAGATGCCCCTTGGAAAAGTGGTGGAGGTTATAGTAGCTTAACAAGACGGTTTAAATGCCCCTTGGAAGAGACGTTCAAGTCGCAGAAGCTTAAAAAGACGGTTTAAATGAGCCTTGGAAGAGACGTGCAGGTCGCAGTAGCTTAACAAGATGGTTTAAATGCCCCTTGGAAGAGCGGTGGAGGTCGCAGAAGCTTAACAAGACAGTTTAAATGCCCCTTGGAAGAGACATGCAGGTAGCAGTAGCTTAACAAGATGGTTTAAATGCCATTTGGAAGAGACGTGCAGGTCGCAGTAGCTTAACAAGACTGTTGAGATGCCCCTTGGAAAAGTGGTGAAGGTTTTAGTAGCTTAACAAGACAGTTTAAATGCCCCTTGGAAAAGACGTGCAGGTCGCATTAGCTTAACAAGACGCTTTAAATGCCACTTGGAAGAGACGTGCAGGTCGCAGTAGCTTAACAAGATGGTTTAAATGCCCCTTGGAAGAGACATGCAGGTCGCAGCAGCTTAAAAAGCCGTGCAGGTCGCAGTAGCTTAACAAGACGGTTTACATGCCCCTTGGAAGTGCGGTGGAGGGTGCAGTAGCTTAACAAGACGGTTTAAATGCCCCCTGGAAGAGACATGCAGGTCGCAGCAGCTTAACAAGACAGATTAAATGCCACTTTGAAGAGACGTGCAGGTAGCAGTGGCTTAACAAGACGGTTTAAATGCCCCTTGGAAGAGACATGCAGGTCGCAGTAGCTTAACAAGACGGTTTAAATGCGGCTTGGAAGAGACGTGCTGGTCACAGTAGCTTAACAAGACAGTTTAAATGCCCCTTGGAATAAACGAGCAGGTCGCAGTAGCTTAACAAGACGGTTTAAATGCCCCTTGGAAGAGCGGTGGAGGTTGCAGAAGCTTAACAAGACAGTTTAAATGCCCCTTGGAAGAGACGTGCAGGTCACAGTAGCTTAATAAGACGGTTTAAATGCCCTTTGGAAGAGATGTACAGGTCGCAGTAGCTTAACAAGACGGTTTAAATGCGGCTTGGAAGAGACGTGCTGGTCACAGTAGCTTAACAAGACAGTTTAAATGCCCCTTGGAATAAACGAGCAGGTCGCAGTAGCTTAACAAGACGGTTTAAATGCCACTTTGAAGAGCGGTGGAGGTCGCAGAAGCTTAACAAGACAGTTTAAATGCCCCTTGGAAGAGACGTGCAGGTCACAGTAGCTTAATAAGACGGTTTAAATGCCCCTTGGAAGAGATGTACAGGTCGCAGTAGCTTAACAAGACAGTTTAAATGCTCCTTGGAAGAGATGTGCAGGTAGCAGTAGCTTAATAAGACGGTTTAAATGCCCCTTGGAAGAGAGGTGGAGGTCACAATAGCTTAGCAAGACGGTTTAAATGCCCCTTGGAAGTGCGGTGGAGGTCGCAGTAGCTTAACAAGATGGTTTAAATGCCCCTTGGAAGAGACATACAGTTCGCAGTGGCTTAACAAGACAGTTTAAATGCCCCTTGGAAGAGACGTGCAGGTCTCACAAACATAACAAGAGGGTTTAAATGCCCCTTGGAATAGGCTTGCAGGTCGCAGTAGCTTAACAAGACGGTTTAAATGCCCCTTGGAAGAGCGGTGGAAGTCGCAGTAGCTTAACAAGACAGTTTAAATGCCCCTTGGAAGAGACGTGAAGGTCGCAGTAGCTTAACAAGACGGTTTAAATGCCCCTTGGAAGAGATGTGCAGGTCGCAGTAGGTTAATAAGACGGTTTAAATGCACCTTGGAAGAGAGGTGGAGGTAGCATTAGCTTAACAAGACAGTTTAAATGCCCCTTGGAAGAGACGTTCAGGTCTCAGTAGCTTAACAAGACGGTTTAAATGCCCGTTGGAAGAGAAGTGCAGGTCGCAGTAGCTTAGCAAGACGGTTTAAATGCCCCTTGGAAAAGTGGTGGAGGTTACAGTAGCTTAACAAGACGTTCTAAATGCCCCTTGGAAGAGACGAGCAGGTCAAAGTAGCTTAACAAGAAGGTTTAAATGCACCTTGGAAGAGACGTGCATGTCGCAGTAGCTTAATAAGACGGTTTAAATGCCCCTTGGAAAAGTGGTGGAGGTTACAGTAGCTTAACAAGACGGTTTAAATGCCCCTTGGAAGAGACGAGCAGGTCACAGTAGCTTAATAAGACGGTTTAAATCCCCCTTGGAAGAGACGTGCAGGTCGCAGTAGCTTAACAAGAGTGTTTAAATGCCCCTTGGAATAGGCTTGCAGGTCGCAGTAGCTTAACAAGACAGTTTAAATGCCCCTAGGAAGAGCGGTGGAGGTCGCAGTAGCTTAACAAGACAGTTTAAATGCCCCTTGGAAGAGACGTGCAGGTCGCAGTAGCTTAATAAGATGGTTTAAATGCCACTTGGAAGAGATGTGCAGGTCGCAGTAGCTTAATAAGATGGTTTAAATGCCACTTGGAAGAGACATGCAGGTCGCAGTAGCTTAATAGGATGGTTTAAATGCCCCTTAGAAGAGAGGTGGAGGTCGCCGTTGCTTAACAAGACAGTTTAAATGTCCCTTGGAAGAGACGTGCAGGTCGCAGTAGCTTAACAAGAGGGTTTCAATGCCCCTTTCAAGAGACGTGCAGGTTGCAGGCGCTTAACAAGAGGGTTTAAATGCCCCTTGGAAGAGACGTGCAGGTCGCAGTAGCTTAACAAGATGGTTTAAATGCCCATTGGAAGAGCGGTGGAGGTCGCAGTAGCTTAACAAGACGGTTTAAATGCCCCTTGGAAGAGACATGCAGTTCGCAGTAGCTTAACAAGACTGTTTAAATGCCCCTTGGAAGAGATGTGCAGGTCGCAGAGGCTTAACAAGACGGTTTAAATGCCCCTTGGAAGAGACGTGCAGGTCGCAGCAGCTTAACAAGACAGTTTAAAAGCCCCTTGGAAGAGACGTGCAAGTCGCAGTAGCTTAACAAGATGTTTTAAATGCCCCTTGGAAAAGTGGTGGAGGTTACAGTAGCTTAACAAGATGGTTTAATTGCGCCTTGGAAAAGACGATTAAGTCGCAGGAGCTTAAATAGAAGGTCTAAATGCGCCTTTGAAGAGAAGTGCAGGTCGCAGTACCATAACAAGACGGTTTAAATGCCCCTTGGAAGAGACGAGCAGGTCGCAGTAGCTTAGCAAGACGGTTTAAATGCCCCTTGGAAGAGACGTGCAGGTAGCAGTAGCTTAACAAGACGGTTTAAATCCCCCTTGGAAGAGACATGCAGGTCGCAGGATCTTAACAAGAGGGTTTAAATGCCCCTTAGAATAGGCTTGCAGGTCGCAGTAGCTTAACAAGACAGTTTAAATGCCCCATGGAAGAGAAGTGCAGGTCACAGTAGCTTAATAAGATGGTTTAAATGCCCCTTGGAAGAGACATGCAGGTCGCAGTAGCTTAACAAGATGGTTTAAATACCCCGTGGAAAAGTGGTGGAGGTTACAGTAGCTTAACAAGACGGTTTAAATGCCCCTTGGAAGAGAAGTGCAAGTTACAGTAGCTTAACAAGATGGTTTAAATGTCCCTTGGAAGAGACGTGCAGGTCGCAGTAGGTTAACAACACGGTTTAAATGCCCCTTGGAAGAGCGGTGGAGGTCGCAGTAGCTTAACAAGACAGTTTAAATGCCCCTTGACAGAGATGAGCAGGTTGCAGTAGCTTAACAAGACTGTTTAAATGCCGCTTGGAAGTGCGGTGGAGGTCGCAGTAGCTTAACAAGATGGTTTAAATGCCCCTTGGAAGAGAAGTGCAGGTCGCAGCAGCTTAACAAGACGGTTTAAATGACCCCTGGAAGAGACGTGCAGGTCGCAGTGACTTAACAAGATGGTTTAAATGCCCCATGAAAGAGACATGCAGGTCGCAGTAGCTTAACAAGACGGTTAAATGCCCGTTGTAAGAGACGTGCAGGTCGCAGCAGCTTAGCAAGACGGTTTAAATGCCCCTTGGAAAAGTGGTGGAGGTTACAGTAGATTAACAAGGCGGTTTAAATGCACCTTGGAAGAGACGAGCAGGTCGCAGTAGCTTATAAAGACGATTTAAATGCACCTTGGAAGAGACGTGCAGGTCGAAGTAGCTTAAAAAGACAGTTTAAATGCCCCTAGGAAGAGCGGTGGAGGTCGCAGTAGCTTAACAAGACAGTTTAAATGCCCCTTGGAAGAGACGTGCAGGTCGCAGTAGCTTAATAAGATGGTTTAAATGCCACTTGGAAGAGATGTGCAGGTCGCAGTAGCTTAATAGGATGGTTTAAATGCCCCTTAGAAGAGAGGTGGAGGTCGCAGTTGCTTAACAAGACAGTTTAAATGCCCCTTGAAAGAGACGTGCAGGTCGCAGTAGCTTAACAAGAGGGTTTAAATGCCCCTTTCAAGAGACGTGCAGGTTGCAGGCGCTTAACAAGAGGGTTTAAATGCCCCATGGAAGAAACGTGCAGGTCACAGTAGCTTAACAAGATGGTTTAAATGCCCATTGGAAGAGCGGTGGAGGTCGCAGTAGCTTAACAAGACGGTTTAAATGTCCCTTGGAAGAGACATGCAGGTCGCAGTAGCTTAACAAGACTGTTTAAATGCCCCTTGGAAGAGACGTGCAGGTCGCAGAGGCTTAACAAGACGGTTTAAATGCCCCTTGGAAGAGACGTGCAGGTCGCAGTAGCTTAACAAGACAGTTTAAAAGCCCCTTGGAAGAGACGTGCAAGTCGCAGTAGCTTAACAAGACGGTTTAAATACCCCGTGGAAAAGTGGTGGAGGTTACAGTAGCTTAACAAGACGGTTTAAATGCCCCTTGGAAGAGAAGTGCAAGTTACAGTAGCTTAACAAGACGGTTTAAATGTCCTTTGGAAGAGACGTGCAGGTCGCAGTAGGTTAACAACACGGTTTAAATGCCCCTTGGAAGAGCGGTGGAGGTCGCAGTAGCTTAACAAGACAGTTTAAATGCCCCTTGAAAGAGACGTGCAGGTCGCAGTAGCTTAAGAAGAGGGTTTAAATGCCCCTTTCAAGGGACGTGCAGGTTGCAGGCGCTTAACAAGAGGGTTTAAATGCCCCTTGGAAGAAACGTGCAGGTCACAGTAGCTTAACAAGATGGTTTAAATGCCCATTGGAAGAGCGGTGGAGGTCGCAGTAGCTTAACAAGACGGTTTAAATGCCCCTTGGAAGAGACATGCAGGTCGCAGTAGCTTAACAAGACTGTTTAAATGCCCCTTGGAAGAGACGTGCAGGTCGCAGAGGCTTAACAGGACGGTTTAAATGCCCCTTGGAAGAGACGTGCAGGTCGCAGTAGCTTAACAAGACAGTTTAAAAGCCCCTTGGAAGAGACGTGCAAGTCGCAGTAGCTTAACAAGATGTTTTAAATGCCCCTTGGAAAAGTGGTGGAGGTTACAGTAGCTTAACAAGATGGTTTAATTGCGCCTTGGAAAAGACGATTAAGTAGCAGGAGCTTAAAAAGAAGGTTTAAATGCGCCTTTGAAGAGAAGTGCAGGTCGCAGTACCATAACAAGACGGTTTAAATGCCCCTTGGAAGAGACGAGCAGGTCGCAGTAGCTTAGCAAGACGGTTTAAATGCCCCTTGGAAGAGACGTGCAGGTAGCAGTAGCTTAACAAGACGGTTTAAATCCCCCTTGGAAGAGACATGCAGGTCGCAGGATCTTAACAAGAGGGTTTAAATGCCCCTTAGAATAGGCTTGCAGGTCGCAGTAGCTTAACAAGACAGTTTAAATGCCCCATGGAAGAGACATGCAGGTCGCAGTAGCTTAATAAGACGGTTTAAATGCCCCTTGGAAGAGACATGCAGGTCGCAGTAGCTTAACAAGATGGTTTAAATGCCCCTTGGAAGAGACGTGCAGGTCGCAGTAGCTTAACAAGACGGTTTAAATACCCCGTGGAAAAGTGGTGGAGGTTACAGTAGCTTAACAAGACGGTTTAAATGCCCCTTGGAAGAGAAGTGCAAGTTACAGTAGCTTAACAAGATGGTTTAAATGCCCCTTGGAAGAGACGTGCAGGTCGCAGTAGGTTAACAAAATGGTTTAAATGCCCCTTGGAAGAGCGGTGGAGGTCGCAGTAGCTAAACAACACAGTTTAAATGCCCCTTGACAGAGATGAGCAGGTCGCAGTAGCTTAACAAGACTGTTTAAATGCCCCTTGGAAGTGCGGTGGAGGTCGCAGTAGCTTAACAAGATGGTTTAAATGCCCCTTGGAAGAGAAGTGCAGGTCGCAGCAGCTTAACAAGACGGTTTAAATGACCCCTGGAAGAGACGTGCAGGTCGCAGTACCTTAACAAGACGGTTAAATGCCCCTTGGAAGAGACGTGCAGGTCGCAGCAGCTTAGCAAGACGGTTTAAATGCCCCTTGGAAAAGTGGTGGAGGTTACAGTAGATTAACAAGGCGGTTTAAATGCACATTGGAAGAGACGAGCAGGTCGCAGTAGCTTATAAAGACGATTTAAATGCACCTTGGAAGAGACGTGCAGGACGCAGTAGCTTAAAAAGATGGTTTAAATGCTCCTTGGAAGAGATATGCAGGTCGCAGTAGCTTAACAAGACCGTTTTAATGCCCCTTAGAAGAGGCTTGCAGGTCGCAGTAGCTTAACAAGACGGTTTAAATGCCCCTTGGAAGAGACGAGTGTTATGCACACGCCCGGGCTAGAGCGGCGTGTGCATGTGATTGGTAGTGATTCCACTGGACCGTGCCGGAGAGTGAATACCTGGAGGGGCGTAACTAAGTATCTGCCCGATCCGACCAGGGTCGCACGACGGCATACGACGCCAGAGCACCAAGGAGGAACCGAGCAGAGGGACCAGGTGCTACTCCAGGACAGACCCCGGACACGGCTGTTAACCCACACAGGGGAATACAGGAACAGACTGGTAGACTGGCACACAGACTGGGATGCAGGCAGGCGGATATGCAGGCAGGCGGGTATGCAGGCAGGCGGGTATGCAGGCAGGCGGGTAAAGGTAAGCACAGATAGAGTGCAAACGGGGAGGCACTAGCAGGTAGGAACACAGGCGGGATAGGACCCAGTACACACTGGGACTCAGGAACAATACAGGCAGAGAGGTACAGGCAAGCACAACTAAAGTGCAGACAGGGCTGAGCAGGGAGGACAGGGCTCTGTTCACACTGAACAGACAGGAAGGGAAAGGCAGAGCCAGACACCCACAGGGTACTTGCAGTGAAGTAGCGAGTGGACCACAAACTCACAAACGGGAGTACAGAGACAACAGGCAGGAGTTAGGTACAAGTTCAGACTCTGCAGAAAAAGGAAGGGAACGGGCATAGAGGCAAAACAGGTAAAGGATAGGAGAGAGTTCAGACTGGAACTGAGTGTACGGAGGAGACCGACACTGCAGCGGGATACAGGAGCGGGTCTGGGAATACTGCCCCCAGAGAGGCGGGACGAACAGGCAAGGAGCGTGTTCAGACAGGACAGACAAGATACAGGAGCGGGTCTAGGTAATCGGCCCCTAGAAGGCGGGAGGAACAGGCTAGGAGCGTGTTCAGACAGGACAGACAAGATACACAGAAAGGACTCAGTTCAGACACGGGAACTAATACCGCAAAGCAGGAGACATACAGGACTCAGTTCAGACACGGGAACTAATACCGCAAGGCAGGAGAAATACAGGACACAGTTCAGACAGGCCTGGAAATACAGCCTCCAGGAAAGGCGGACAGGGAAACAGGAACGGGACCTGGCAACTTCAGAGTGCAAGCACACACTGAAAGAAACACATATGCACAGGCAGGGATAGAAGGGAGCTGCTGAGCTATATACCAAGTGTCAGACAGCAATAGGCTGAGGACGCACAAGGGGTGTGACCCACAGCAGGTACAAAAAGCAGGAAGTGATCGGGCGCCGCCCTTAAGCAGCAGAGACAGACACAAACAGACAGCATGGAGGGAAGCCAGAGAGACATTCTGGACAGGAGATCAAGTGCGCGCTCCTGCACAGTGGGAGATGGACCACTATGCAAGGACGCCGCCAGGTATGTTACAGTACCTCCCCCCTTACGCCCCCTCTTCTTCAGGCCTGCCAGAATCTTCCGCAGGGAATTCGAGGACCAGTCGTTCACTGGGTTGGAGGGGGACAGAGACTTGAGGGTAATCTCTGCTTCGAGGTACATCTTGTCAAGCTCACAGGAAGAAAAAGACGGGTTATCAGGTACAAGAAATAGGAAAGTCTCTGTCCATTCACCACCAGGTGGCACCCCGAAGGGTTCTAAACACAACTGGAGGTCCTCCGCCTGGTCGGAGGGGTGTAGAGACTCGGGAGTAACTTCTGCTTCGGAGAACACTAGGTCGGACTCACTGGAGGAAGCAGGCGAAGTATCAGGTACAGGAAATAGGAAAGTCTCTGTCCATTCACCACCAGGTGGCACCCCGAAGGGTTCTAAACACAACTGGAGGTCCTCCGCCTGGTCGGAGGGGTGTAGAGACTCGGGAGTAACTTCTGCTTCGGAGAACACTAGGTCGGACTCACTGGAGGAAGCAGGCGAGGTATCAGGTACAGGAAATAGGAAAGTCTCTGTCCATTCACCACCAGGTGGCACCCCGAAGGGTTCTAAACACAACTGGAGGTCCTCCGCCTGGTCGGAGGGGTGTAGAGACTCGGGAGTAACCTCTGCTTCGGAGTACACCAGGTTGGACTCACTGGACGAAGCGAGCGAGGTATCAGGTACAGAGTATAGGAGAGTCTCTGTCCTTTCGTTACCAGGTAGCACCCCGAAGGGTTCAGGAGGTCTCAGGGAGGACAGACCCAGGCGTGACTGCTTGCCTCTAAGTCTAGCACGTCTGGACTGCCTCTTGAGGTTGGGAGAAGTATTCCGGAAAGCGTGGTCACCCTGTGAGGATTCTGGGTGGGCAGTAGTCTCATTGGGCTGGAGAACTATTACACTACCCACACACATTACCCATTGGGGCTGCTCCGGGATATTGGGAAGTGAAGCTTCAGCAGGAGCCTCCGGGTTAGGATCATCGAAGACCATTAGAAAGGCCACCAGGAAGGCCATTAGGTCCCGGAGGATCGGATCCTGTGTCTCATATAGGGGGTTGATCCATTCCAAGGCATCCCCCGCCAGGTAAGACATAATAAAGGCCACTTTAGCCCAATCGGAAGGAAAATAAAGAGGGTAGGCCTTAAAGTGTAGCATGCATTGCTCCACAAATGCACGACACTGTTTTGGATCCCCATAGTAACGTGGCGGATCCGCAGGAACGAGAGCTGATAGATCCATCTGGACGAGTGCGCAATTCGCCTGGAACTCAGCTAAAGGAAAAAAAAATATATTTATTTATTTCACTGCATGTATTCGCTGGAAAAAACTTCTCAGAGAGCGAAGGCCGTGGGGCTCAACGGGAACCATGGCCTGTGCATGCTGTTATGCACACGCCCGGGCTAGAGCGGCGTGTGCATGTGATTGGTAGTGATTCCACTGGACCGTGCCGGAGAGTGAATACCTGGAGGGGCGTAACTAAGTATCTGCCCGATCCGACCAGGGTCGCACGACGGCATACGACGCCAGAGCACCAAGGAGGAACCGAGCAGAGGAACCAGGTGCTACTCCAGGACAGACCCCGGACACGGCTGTTGACCCACACAGGGGAATACAGGAACAGACTGGTAGACTGGCACACAGACTGGGATGCAGGCAGGCGGATATGCAGGCAGGCGGGTATGCAGGCAGGCGGGTATGCAGGCAGGCGGGTAAAGGTAAGCACAGATAGAGTGCAAACGGGGAGGCACTAGCAGGTAGGAACACAGGCGGGATAGGACCCAGTACACACTGGGACTCAGGAACAATACAGGCAGAGAGGTACAGGCAAGCACAACTAAAGTGCAGACAGGGCTGAGCAGGGAGGACAGGGCTCTGTTCACACTGAACAGACAGGAAGGGAAAGGCAGAGCCAGACACCCACAGGGTACTTGCAGTGAAGTAGCGAGTGGACCACAAACTCACAAACGGGAGTACAGAGACAACAGGCAGGAGTTAGGTACAAGTTCAGACTCTGCAGAAAAAGGAAGGGAACGGGCATAGAGGCAAAACAGGTAAAGGATAGGAGAGAGTTCAGACTGGAACTGAGTGTACGGAGGAGACCGACACTGCAGCGGGATACAGGAGCGGGTCTGGGAATACTGCCCCCAGAGAGGCGGGACGAACAGGCAAGGAGCGTGTTCAGACAGGACAGACAAGATACAGGAGCGGGTCTAGGTAATCGGCCCCTAGAAGGCGGGAGGAACAGGCTAGGAGCGTGTTCAGACAGGACAGACAAGATACACAGAAAGGACTCAGTTCAGACACGGGAACTAATACCGCAAAGCAGGAGACATACAGGACTCAGTTCAGACACGGGAACTAATACCGCAAGGCAGGAGAAATACAGGACACAGTTCAGACAGGCCTGGAAATACAGCCTCCAGGAAAGGCGGACAGGGAAACAGGAACGGGACCTGGCAACTTCAGAGTGCAAGCACACACTGAAAGAAACACATATGCACAGGCAGGGATAGAAGGGAGCTGCTGAGCTATATACCAAGTGTCAGACAGCAATAGGCTGAGGACGCACAAGGGGTGTGACCCACAGCAGGTACAAAAAGCAGGAAGTGATCGGGCGCCGCCCTTAAGCAGCAGAGACAGACACAAACAGACAGCATGGAGGGAAGCCAGAGAGACATTCTGGACAGGAGATCAAGTGCGCGCTCCTGCACAGTGGGAGATGGACCACTATGCAAGGACGCCGCCAGGTATGTTACAACGAGCAGGTCGCAGTAGCTTAACAAGACGGTTCAAATGCCCCTTGGAAGAGACGTGCAGGTCGCAGTAGCTTAACAAGACGATTTAAATCCCACTTGGAAGAGATGTGCAGGTCGCAGTAGCTTAACAAGAGGGTTTAAATGCCCCTTGGAATAGGCTTGCTGGTCGCAGTAGATTACCAAGACGGTTTAAATGCCCCTTGGAAGAGATGTGCAGGTCGCAGTAGCTTAACAAGAGGGTTTAAATGCCCCTTGGAATAGGCTTGCTGGTCGCAGTAGCTTAGCAAGAAGGATTAAATGCCCCTTGGAAGAGACGTTCAGGTCGCAGTAGCTCAGCAAGACGGTTTAAATGCCCCTTGAAAGAGACGTGCAGGTCGCAGTAGCTTAACAAGACGGTTTAAATGCCCCTTGGAAAAGTGGTGGAGGTTACAGTAGCTTAAGAAGACAGTTTAAATGCTCCTTGGAAGAGACGAGCAGGTCACAGTAGCTTAACAAGATGGTTTAAATGCCCCTTGGAAGAGACGTGCAGGTCGTAGTAGCTTAACAGGACGTTTTAAATCCCCCTTGGAAGAGACGTGCAGGTCGCAGTAGCTTAACAAGACGGTTTAAGTGCGCCTTGGAAGAGATGTGCAGGTCGCAGTAGCTTAATAAGACGGTTTAAATGCCCCTTGGAAGAGAGGTGGAGGTCGCAGTAGCTTAACAAGACAGTTTAAATGCCCCTTGGAAGAGACGTGCAAGTCGCAGTAGCTTAACAAGAGGGTTTAAATGCCCCGTTCAAGAGACGTGCAGGTCGCATTAGCTTAAAAAGACGGTTTAAATGCCCCTTCGAAGAGACATGCAGGTCGCAGCAGCTTAAAAAGACGTGCAGGTCGCAGTAGCTTAACAAGACGGTTTAAATGCCCCTTGGAAGTGCGGTGGAGGTTGCAGTAGCTTAACAAGACAGTTTAAATGCCCCTTGGAATAGACATGCAGGTCGCAGTAGCTTAACAAGACGGCTTAAATGCCACTTTGAAGAGACGTGCAGGTAGCAGTGGCTTAACAAGACGGTTTAAATGCCCCTTGGAAGAGACGTGCAGGTCGCAGTAGCTTAACAAGACGGTTTAAATGCCCCTTGGAAGAGACGTGCAAGTCGCAGTAGCTTAAAAACACGGTTTAAATGCGCCTTGGAAGAGACGTGCTGGACACAGTAGCTTAACAAGACGGTTTAAATGCCCCTTGGAAGAGCGGTGGAGGTTGCAGTAGCTTAACAAGATGGTTTAAATGCCCCTTGGAAGAGACATGCAGGTCGCAGCAGCCTAAAAAGACGTGCAGATCGCAGTAGCTTAACAAGATGGTTTAAATGCCCCTTGGAAGAGCGGTGGAGGTCGCAGAAGCTTAACAAGACAGTTTAAATGCCCCTTGGAAGAGACGTGCAGGTCGCAGAAGCTTAAAAAGATGGTTTAAATTCCCCTTGGAAGAGATGTGCAGGTCGCCGTAGCTTAATAAGACGGTTTAAATGCCCCTTGGAAGAGAGGTGGAGGTCACAGTAACTTAAAAAGACAGTTTAAATGCCCCTAGGAACAGACGTGCAGGTCGCAGTAGCTTAACAAGATGGTTTAAATGCCCCTTGGAAGAGACGTGCAGGTCGCAGTAGCTTAACAAGGCGGTTTAAATGCCCCTTGGAAGTGCGGTGGAGGTCGCAGTAGCTTAACAAGATGGTTTAAATGCCCCTTGGAAGAGCGGTGGAGGTCGCAGTAGCTTAACAAGACAGTTTAAATGCCTTGAAAGAGACGTGCAGGTCGCAGTAGCTTAACAAGATGGTTTAAAGGCCCCTTGGAAATTCGGTGGAGGTCGCAGTAGCTTAACAACATGGTTTAAATGCCCCTTGGAAGAGACATGCAGGTTGCAGCAGCTTAATAAGACGGTTTAAATGCCCCTTGGAAGAGACGTGCAGGTCACAGTGGCTTAACAAGACGGTTTAAATGCCCCTTGGAAGAGACGTGCAGGTCGCAGTAGCTTAACAAGACAGTTTAATTGCCCCTTGGAAGAGACGTGAAGGTCGCAGTGGCTTAACAAGACGGTTTAAATACCCCTTGGAAGAGACGTGCAGGTCACAGAAACATAACAAGAGGGTTTAAATGCCCCTTTGAATAGGCTTGCAGGTCGCAGTTGATTACCAAGATGGTTTAAATGCCCCTTGGAAGAGAGGTGGAGGTCGCAGTAGCTTAACAAGACAGTTTAAATGCCCCTTAGAAGAGACGTGAAGGTCGCAGTAGCTTAAAAAGACAGTTTAAATGCCCCTTGGAAGAGACGTGAAGGTCGCAGTAGATTAATAAGACGGTTTAAATGTCCCCTTGGAAGAGAGGTGGAGTTCGCAGTAGCTTAACAAGACAGTTTAAATGTGCCTTGGAAGAGACATGCAGGTCGCAGTAGCTTAACAAGACGGTTTAAATGCCCCTTGGGAGAGACATGCAGGTCGCAGTAACTTAACAAGACGGTTTAAATGTGCCTTGGAAAAGTGGTGTAGATTACAGAAGCTTAACAACACCGTTTAAATGCCCCTTGGAAGAGACGTGCAAGTCGCTGTAGCTTAAAAACACGGTTTAAATGCGCCTTGGAAGAGACGTGCTGGTCGCAGTAGCTTAACAATACGGTTTAAATGCCCCTTGGAAGAGCGGTGGAGGTCGCAGTAGCTTAACAAGACAGTTTAAATGCCCCTTGAAAGAGACGTGCAGGTCGCAGTAGCTTAACAAGACGGTTTAAATGCCCCTTGGAAGTGCAGTGGAGGTCGCAGTAGCTTAACAAGATGGCTTAAATGCCCCTTGGAAGAGCGGTGGAGGTCGCAGTAGCTTAACAAGACAGTTTAAATGCCCCTTGGAAAAGACATGCAGGTCGGAGCAGCTTAACAAGACGGTTTAAATGCCCCTTGGAAGAGACATGCAGGTCGCAGTAGCTTAACAAGACTGTTGAGATGCCCCTTGGAAAAGTGGTGGAGGTTATAGTAGCTTAACAAGACAGTTTAAATGCCCCTTGTAAGAGACGTGCAAGTCGCAGTAGCTTAAAAAGACGGTTTAAATGAGCCTTGGAAGAGACTTGCAGGTCGCAGTAGCTTAACAAGACGGTTTAAATGCCCCTTGGAAGAGACGAGCAGGTCGCAGTAGCTTAACAAGACAGTTTAAATGCCCCTTGGAAGAGATGTGCAGGTCACAGAAACATAACAAGAGGGTTTAAATGCCCCTTGGAATAGGCTTGCAGGTCGCAGTTGATTACCAAGATGGTTTAAATGCCCCTTGGAAGAGCGGTGGAGGTCGCAGTAGCTTAACAAGACAGTTTAAATGCCCCTTAGAAGAGACGTGAAGGTCGCAGTAGCTTAACAAGACAGTTTAAATGCCCCTTGGAAGAGACGTGAAGGTCGCCGTAGATTAATAAGACGGTTTAAATGTCCCCTTGGAAGAGAGGTGGAGTTCGCAGTAGCTTAACAAGACAGTTTAAATGTGCCTTGGAAGAGACATGCAGGTCGCAGTAGCTTAACAAGACGGTTTAAATGCCCCTTGGGAGAGACATGCAGGTCGCAGTAACTTAACAAGACGGTTTAAATGTGCCTTGGAAAAGTGGTGTAGATTACAGAAGCTTAACAACACCGTTTAAATGCCCCTTGGAAGAGACGTGCAAGTCGCTGTAGCTTAAAAACACGGTTTAAATGCGCCTTGGAAGAGACGTGCTGGTCGCAGTAGCTTAACAATACGGTTTAAATGCCCCTTGGAAGAGCGGTGGAGGTCGCAGTAGCTTAACAAGACAGTTTAAATGCCCCTTGAAAGAGACGTGCAGGTCGCAGTAGCTTAACAAGACGGTTTAAATGCCCCTTGGAAGTGCAGTGGAGGTCGCAGTAGCTTAACAAGATGGCTTAAATGCCCCTTGGAAGAGCGGTGGAGGTCGCAGTAGCTTAACAAGATGGCTTAAATGCCCCTTGGAAAAGACATGCAGGTCGGAGCAGCTTAACAAGACGGTTTAAATGCCCCTTGGAAGAGACATGCAGGTCGCAGTAGCTTAACAAGACTGTTGAGATGCCCCTTGGAAAAGTGGTGGAGGTTATAGTAGCTTAACAAGACAGTTTAAATGCCCCTTGGAAGAGACGTGCAAGTCGCAGTAGCTTAAAAAGACGGTTTAAATGAGCCTTGGAAGAGACTTGCAGGTCGCAGTAGCTTAACAAGACGGTTTAAATGCCCCTTGGAAGAGACGAGCAGGTCGCAGTAGCTTAACAAGACAGTTTAAATGCCCCTTGGAAGAGATGTGCAGGTAGCAGTAGCTTAATAAGACGGTTTAAATGCCCCTTGGAAGAGAGGTGGAGGTCACAATAGCTTAGCAAGACGGTTTAAATGCCCCTTGGAAGTGCGGTGGAGGTCGCAGTAGCTTAACAAGATGGTTTAAATGCCCCTTGGAAGAGACATACAGTTCGCAGTGGCTTAACAAGACGGTTTAAATGCCCCTTGGAAGAGACGTGCAGGTCTCACAAACATAACAAGAGGGTTTAAATGCCCCTTGGAATAGGCTTGCAGGTCGCAGTAGCTTAACAAGACGGTTTAAATGCCCCTTGGAAGAGCGGTGGAAGTTGCAGTAGCTTAACAAGACAGTTTAAATGCCCCTTGGAAGAGACGTGAAGGTCGCAGTAGCTTAACAAGACGGTTTAAATGCCCCTTGGAAGAGATGTGCAGGTCGCAGTAGGTTAATAAGACGGTTTAAATGCACCTTGGAAGAGAGGTGGAGGTAGCATTAGCTTAACAAGACAGTTTAAATGCCCCTTGGAAGAGACGTGCAGGTCTCAGTAGCTTAATCAGACGGTTTAAATGCCCCTTGGAAGAGATGTGCAGGTCGCAGTAGCTTAATAAGATGGTTTAAATGCACCTTGGAAGAGAGGTGGAGGTCGCAGTAGCTTAACAAGACAGTTTAAATGCCCCTTGGAAGAGAGGTGGAGGTCGCAGTAGCTTAATAAGATGGTTTAAATGCCCGTTGGAAGAGAGGTGCAGGTCGCAGTAGCTTAATAAGACGGTTTAAATGCAACTTGGAAGAGACGTGCAGGTCGCAGTAGCTTAACAAGACGGTTTAAATCCCCCTTGGAAGAGAAGTGCAGGTCGCAGTAGCTTAACAAGAGGGTTTAAATGTCCCTTGGAAGAGACGTGCAGGTCGCAGTAGCTTAACAAGATATTTTAAATGCCCCTTGGAAGAGCGGTGGAGGTCACAGTAGCTTAACAAGATGGTTTAAATGCCCCTTGGAAGAGACATGCAGGTAGCAGTAGCTTAACAAGATGGTTTAAATGCCCCTTGGAAGAGACGTGCAGGTCGCAGTAGCTTAACAAGACTGTTGAGATGCCCCTTGGAAAAGTGGTGGAGGTTATAGTAGCTTAACAAGACGGTTTAAATGCCCCTTGGAAGAGACGTTCAAGTCGCAGAAGCTTAAAAAGACGGTTTAAATGAGCCTTGGAAGAGACGTGCAGGTCGCAGTAGCTTAACAAGATGGTTTAAATGCCCCTTGGAAGAGCGGTGGAGGTCGCAGAAGCTTAACAAGACAGTTTAAATGCCCCTTGGAAGAGACATGCAGGTAGCAGTTGCTTAACAAGATGGTTTAAATGCCATTTGGAAGAGACGTGCAGGTCGCAGTAGCTTAACAAGACTGTTGAGATGCCCCTTGGAAAAGTGGTGAAGGTTATAGTAGCTTAACAAGACAGTTTAAATGCCCCTTGGAAAAGACGTGCAGGTCGCATTAGCTTAACAAGACGCTTTAAATGCCACTTGGAAGAGACGTGCAGGTCGCAGTAGCTTAACAAGACGGTTTAAATGCCCCTTGGAAGAGACATGCAGGTCGCAGCAGCTTAAAAAGCCGTGCAGGTCGCAGTAGCTTAACAAGACGGTTTACATGCCCCTTGGAAGTGCGGTGGAGGGTGCAGTAGCTTAACAAGACGGTTTAAATGCCCCCTGGAAGAGACATGCAGGTCGCAGCAGCTTAACAAGACAGATTAAATGCCACTTTGAAGAGACGTGCAGGTAGCAGTGGCTTAACAAGACGGTTTAAATGCCCCTTGGAAGAGACATGCAGGTCGCAGTAGCTTAACAAGACGGTTTAAATGCGGCTTGGAAGAGACGTGCTGGTCACAGTAGCTTAACAAGACAGTTTAAATGCCCCTTGGAATAAACGAGCAGGTCGCAGTAGCTTAACAAGACGGTTTAAATGCCCCTTGGAAGAGCGGTGGAGGTTGCAGAAGCTTAACAAGACAGTTTAAATGCCCCTTGGAAGAGACGTGCAGGTCACAGTAGCTTAATAAGACGGTTTAAATGCCCTTTGGAAGAGATGTACAGGTCGCAGTAGCTTAACAAGACGGTTTAAATGCGGCTTGGAAGAGACGTGCTGGTCACAGTAGCTTAACAAGACAGTTTAAATGCCCCTTGGAATAAACGAGCAGGTCGCAGTAGCTTAACAAGACGGTTTAAATGCCACTTGGAAGAGCGGTGGAGGTCGCAGAAGCTTAACAAGACAGTTTAAATGCCCCTTGGAAGAGACGTGCAGGTCACAGTAGCTTAATAAGACGGTTTAAATGCCCCTTGGAAGAGATGTACAGGTCGCAGTAGCTTAACAAGACAGTTTAAATGCCCCTTGGAAGAGATGTGCAGGTAGCAGTAGCTTAATAAGACGGTTTAAATGCCCCTTGGAAGAGAGGTGGAGGTCACAATAGCTTAGCAAGACGGTTTAAATGCCCCTTGGAAGTGCGGTGGAGGTCGCAGTAGCTTAACAAGATGGTTTAAATGCCCCTTGGAAGAGACATACAGTTCGCAGTGGCTTAACAAGACGGTTTAAATGCCCCTTGGAAGAGACGTGCAGGTCTCACAAACATAACAAGAGGGTTTAAATGCCCCTTGGAATAGGCTTGCAGGTCGCAGTAGCTTAACAAGACGGTTTAAATGCCCCTTGGAAGAGCGGTGGAAGTCGCAGTAGCTTAACAAGACAGTTTAAATGCCCCTTGGAAGAGACGTGAAGGTCGCAGTAGCTTAACAAGACGGTTTAAATGCCCCTTGGAAGAGATGTGCAGGTCGCAGTAGGTTAATAAGACGGTTTAAATGCACCTTGGAAGAGAGGTGGAGGTAGCATTAGCTTAACAAGACAGTTTAAATGCCCCTTGGAAGAGACGTGCAGGTCTCAGTAGCTTAATCAGACGGTTTAAATGCCCCTTGGAAGAGATGTGCAGGTCGCAGTAGCTTAATAAGATGGTTTAAATGCACCTTGGAAGAGAGGTGGAGGTCGCAGTAGCTTAACAAGACAGTTTAAATGCCCCTTGGAAGAGAGGTGGAGGTCGCAGTAGCTTAATAAGATGGTTTAAATGCCCGTTGGAAGAGAGGTGCAGGTCGCAGTAGCTTAACAAGACGGTTTAAATGCACCTTGGAAGAGACGTGCAGGTCGCAGTAGCTTAACAAGACGGTTTAAATCCCCCTTGGAAGAGAAGTGCAGGTCGCAGTAGCTTAACAAGAGGGTTTAAATGTCCCTTGGAAGAGACGTGCAGGTCGCAGTAGCTTAACAAGATATTTTAAATGCCCCTTGGAAGAGCGGTGGAGGTCACAGTAGCTTAACAAGATGGTTTAAATGCCCCTTGGAAGAGACATGCAGGTAGCAGTAGCTTAACAAGATGGTTTAAATGCCCCTTGGAAGAAACGTGCAGGTCGCAGTAGCTTAACAAGACTGTTGAGATGCCCCTTGGAAAAGTGGTGGAGGTTATAGTAGCTTAACAAGACGGTTTAAATGCCCCTTGGAAGAGACGTTCAAGTCGCAGAAGCTTAAAAAGACGGTTTAAATGAGCCTTGGAAGAGACGTGCAGGTCGCATTAGCTTAACAAGACGGTTTAAATGCCCCTTGGAAGAGCGGTGGAGGTCGCAGAAGCTTAACAAGACAGTTTAAATGCCCCTTGGAAGAGACATGCAGGTAGCAGTAGCTTAACAAGATGGTTTAAATGCCATTTGGAAGAGACGTGCAGGTCGCAGTAGCTTAACAAGACTGTTGAGATGCCCCTTGGAAAAGTGATGAAGGTTATAGTAGCTTAACAAGACAGTTTAAATGCCCCTTGGAAAAGACGTGCAGGTCGCATTAGCTTAACAAGACGCTTTAAATGCCACTTGGAAGAGACGTGCAGGTCGCAGTAGCTTAACAAGACGGTTTAAATGCCCCTTGGAAGAGACATGCAGGTCGCAGCAGCTTAAAAAGCCGTGCAGGTCGCAGTAGCTTAACAAGACGGTTTACATGCCCCTTGGAAGTGCGGTGGAGGGTGCAGTAGCTTAACAAGACGGTTTAAATGCCCCCTGGAAGAGACATGCAGGTCGCAGCAGCTTAACAAGACAGATTAAATGCCACTTTGAAGAGACGTGCAGGTAGCAGTGGCTTAACAAGACGGTTTAAATGCCCCTTGGAAGAGACATGCAGGTCGCAGTAGCTTAACAAGACGGTTTAAATGCGGCTTGGAAGAGACGTGCTGGTCACAGTAGCTTAACAAGACAGTTTAAATGCCCCTTGGAATAAACGAGCAGGTCGCAGTAGCTTAACAAGACGGTTTAAATGCCCCTTGGAAGAGCGGTGGAGGTTGCAGAAGCTTAACAAGACAGTTTAAATGCCCCTTGGAAGAGACGTGCAGGTCACAGTAGCTTAATAAGACGGTTTAAATGCCCTTTGGAAGAGATGTACAGGTCGCAGTAGCTTAACAAGACGGTTTAAATGCGGCTTGGAAGAGACGTGCTGGTCACAGTAGCTTAACAAGACAGTTTAAATGCCCCTTGGAATAAACGAGCAGGTCGCAGTAGCTTAACAAGACGGTTTAAATGCCACTTGGAAGAGCGGTGGAGGTCGCAGAAGCTTAACAAGACAGTTTAAATGCCCCTTGGAAGAGACGTGCAGGTCACAGTAGCTTAATAAGACGGTTTAAATGCCCCTTGGAAGAGATGTACAGGTCGCAGTAGCTTAACAAGACAGTTTAAATGCCCCTTGGAAGAGATGTGCAGGTAGCAGTAGCTTAATAAGACGGTTTAAATGCCCCTTGGAAGAGAGGTGGAGGTCACAATAGCTTAGCAAGACGGTTTAAATGCCCCTTGGAAGTGCGGTGGAGGTCGCAGTAGCTTAACAAGATGGTTTAAATGCCCCTTGGAAGAGACATACAGTTCACAGTGGCTTAACAAGACGGTTTAAATGCCCCTTGGAAGAGACGTGCAGGTCTCACAAACATAACAAGAGGGTTTAAATGCCCCTTGGAATAGGCTTGCAGGTCGCAGTAGCTTAACAAGATGGTTTAAATGCCCCTTGGAAGAGCGGTGGAAGTCGCAGTAGCTTAACAAGACAGTTTAAATGCCCCTTGGAAGAGACGTGAAGGTCGCAGTAGCTTAACAAGACGGTTTAAATGCCCCTTGGAAGAGATGTGCAGGTCGCAGTAGGTTAATAAGACGGTTTAAATGCACCTTGGAAGAGAGGTGGAGGTAGCATTAGCTTAACAAGACAGTTTAAATGCCCCTTGGAAGAGACGTGCAGGTCTCAGTAGCTTAATCAGACGGTTTAAATGCCCCTTGGAAGAGATGTGCAGGTCGCAGTAGCTTAATAAGATGGTTTAAATGCACCTTGGAAGAGAGGTGGAGGTCGCAGTAGCTTAACAAGACAGTTTAAATGCCCCTTGGAAGAGAGGTGGAGGTCGCAGTAGCTTAATAAGATGGTTTAAATGCCCGTTGGAAGAGAGGTGCAGGTCGCAGTAGCTTAACAAGACGGTTTAAATGCACCTTGGAAGAGACGTGCAGGTCGCAGTAGCTTAACAAGACGGTTTAAATCCCCCTTGGAAGAGAAGTGCAGGTCGCAGTAGCTTAACAAGAGGGTTTAAATGTCCCTTGGAAGAGACGTGCAGGTCGCAGTAGCTTAACAAGATATTTTAAATGCCCCTTGGAAGAGCGGTGGAGGTCACAGTAGCTTAACAAGATGGTTTAAATGCCCCTTGGAAGAGACATGCAGGTAGCAGTAGCTTAACAAGATGGTTTAAATGCCCCTTGGAAGAAACGTGCAGGTCGCAGTAGCTTAACAAGACTGTTGAGATGCCCCTTGGAAAAGTGGTGGAGGTTATAGTAGCTTAACAAGACGGTTTAAATGCCCCTTGGAAGAGACGTTCAAGTCGCAGAAGCTTAAAAAGACGGTTTAAATGAGCCTTGGAAGAGACGTGCAGGTCGCAGTAGCTTAACAAGACGGTTTAAATGCCCCTTGGAAGAGCGGTGGAGGTCGCAGAAGCTTAACAAGACAGTTTAAATGCCCCTTGGAAGAGACATGCAGGTAGCAGTAGCTTAACAAGATGGTTTAAATGCCATTTGGAAGAGACGTGCAGGTCGCAGTAGCTTAACAAGACTGTTGAGATGCCCCTTGGAAAAGTGATGAAGGTTATAGTAGCTTAACAAGACAGTTTAAATGCCCCTTGGAAAAGACGTGCAGGTCGCATTAGCTTAACAAGACGCTTTAAATGCCACTTGGAAGAGACGTGCAGGTCGCAGTAGCTTAACAAGACGGTTTAAATGCCCCTTGGAAGAGACATGCAGGTCGCAGCAGCTTAAAAAGCCGTGCAGGTCGCAGTAGCTTAACAAGACGGTTTACATGCCCCTTGGAAGTGCGGTGGAGGGTGCAGTAGCTTAACAAGACGGTTTAAATGCCCCCTGGAAGAGACATGCAGGTCGCAGCAGCTTAACAAGACAGATTAAATGCCACTTTGAAGAGACGTGCAGGTAGCAGTGGCTTAACAAGACGGTTTAAATGCCCCTTGGAAGAGACATGCAGGTCGCAGTAGCTTAACAAGACGGTTTAAATGCGGCTTGGAAGAGACGTGCTGGTCACAGTAGCTTAACAAGACAGTTTAAATGCCCCTTGGAATAAACGAGCAGGTCGCAGTAGCTTAACAAGACGGTTTAATTGCCCCTTGGAAGAGCGGTGGAGGTTGCAGAAGCTTAACAAGACAGTTTAAATGCCCCTTGGAAGAGACGTGCAGGTCACAGTAGCTTAATAAGACGGTTTAAATGCCCTTTGGAAGAGATGTACAGGTCGCAGTAGCTTAACAAGACGGTTTAAATGCGGCTTGGAAGAGACGTGCTGGTCACAGTAGCTTAACAAGACAGTTTAAATGCCCCTTGGAATAAACGAGCAGGTCGCAGTAGCTTAACAAGACGGTTTAAATGCCACTTGGAAGAGCGGTGGAGGTCGCAGAAGCTTAACAAGACAGTTTAAATGCCCCTTGGAAGAGACGTGCAGGTCACAGTAGCTTAATAAGACGGTTTAAATGCCCCTTGGAAGAGATGTACAGGTCGCAGTAGCTTAACAAGACAGTTTAAATGCCCCTTGGAAGAGATGTGCAGGTAGCAGTAGCTTAATAAGACGGTTTAAATGCCCCTTGGAAGAGAGGTGGAGGTCACAATAGCTTAGCAAGACGGTTTAAATGCCCCTTGGAAGTGCGGTGGAGGTCGCAGTAGCTTAACAAGATGGTTTAAATGCCCCTTGGAAGAGACATACAGTTCACAGTGGCTTAACAAGACGGTTTAAATGCCCCTTGGAAGAGACGTGCAGGTCTCACAAACATAACAAGAGGGTTTAAATGCCCCTTGGAATAGGCTTGCAGGTCGCAGTAGCTTAACAAGACGGTTTAAATGCCCCTTGGAAGAGCGGTGGAAGTCGCAGTAGCTTAACAAGACAGTTTAAATGCCCCTTGGAAGAGACGTGAAGGTCGCAGTAGCTTAACAAGACGGTTTAAATGCCCCTTGGAAGAGATGTGCAGGTCGCAGTAGGTTAATAAGACGGTTTAAATGCACCTTGGAAGAGAGGTGGAGGTAGCATTAGCTTAACAAGACAGTTTAAATGCCCCTTGGAAGAGACGTGCAGGTCTCAGTAGCTTAATCAGACGGTTTAAATGCCCCTTGGAAGAGATGTGCAGGTCGCAGTAGCTTAATAAGATGGTTTAAATGCACCTTGGAAGAGAGGTGGAGGTCGCAGTAGCTTAACAAGACAGTTTAAATGCCCCTTGGAAGAGAGGTGGAGGTCGCAGTAGCTTAATAAGATGGTTTAAATGCCCGTTGGAAGAGAGGTGCAGGTCGCAGTAGCTTAACAAGACGGTTTACATGCACCTTGGAAGAGACGTGCAGGTCGCAGTAGCTTAACAAGACGGTTTAAATCCCCCTTGGAAGAGAAGTGCAGGTCGCAGTAGCTTAACAAGAGGGTTTAAATGTCCCTTGGAAGAGACGTGCAGGTCGCAGTAGCTTAACAAGATATTTTAAATGCCCCTTGGAAGAGCGGTGGAGGTCACAGTAGCTTAACAAGATGGTTTAAATGCCCCTTGGAAGAGACATGCAGGTAGCAGTAGCTTAACAAGATGGTTTAAATGCCCCTTGGAAGAGACGTGCAGGTCGCAGTAGCTTAACAAGACTGTTGAGATGCCCCTTGGAAAAGTGGTGGAGGTTATAGTAGCTTAACAAGACGGTTTAAATGCCCCTTGGAAGAGACGTTCAAGTCGCAGAAGCTTAAAAAGACGGTTTAAATGAGCCTTGGAAGAGACGTGCAGGTCGCAGTAGCTTAACAAGACGGTTTAAATGCCCCTTGGAAGAGCGGTGGAGGTCGCAGAAGCTTAACAAGACAGTTTAAATGCCCCTTGGAAGAGACATGCAGGTAGCAGTAGCTTAACAAGATGGTTTAAATGCCATTTGGAAGAGACGTGCAGGTCGCAGTAGCTTAACAAGACTGTTGAGATGCCCCTTGGAAAAGTGGTGAAGGTTATAGTAGCTTAACAAGACAGTTTAAATGCCCCTTGGAAAAGACGTGCAGGTCGCATTAGCTTAACAAGACGCTTTAAATGCCACTTGGAAGAGACGTGCAGGTCGCAGTAGCTTAACAAGACGGTTTAAATGCCCCTTGGAAGAGACATGCAGGTCGCAGCAGCTTAAAAAGCCGTGCAGGTCGCAGTAGCTTAACAAGACGGTTTACATGCCCCTTGGAAGTGCGGTGGAGGGTGCAGTAGCTTAACAAGACGGTTTAAATGCCCCCTGGAAGAGACATGCAGGTCGCAGCAGCTTAACAAGACAGATTAAATGCCACTTTGAAGAGACGTGCAGGTAGCAGTGGCTTAACAAGACGGTTTAAATGCCCCTTGGAAGAGACATGCAGGTCGCAGTAGCTTAACAAGACGGTTTAAATGCGGCTTGGAAGAGACGTGCTGGTCACAGTAGCTTAACAAGACAGTTTAAATGCCCCTTGGAATAAACGAGCAGGTCGCAGTAGCTTAACAAGACGGTTTAAATGCCCCTTGGAAGAGCGGTGGAGGTTGCAGAAGCTTAACAAGACAGTTTAAATGCCCCTTGGAAGAGACGTGCAGGTCACAGTAGCTTAATAAGACGGTTTAAATGCCCTTTGGAAGAGATGTACAGGTCGCAGTAGCTTAACAAGACGGTTTAAATGCGGCTTGGAAGAGACGTGCTGGTCACAGTAGCTTAACAAGACAGTTTAAATGCCCCTTGGAATAAACGAGCAGGTCGCAGTAGCTTAACAAGACGGTTTAAATGCCACTTGGAAGAGCGGTGGAGGTCGCAGAAGCTTAACAAGACAGTTTAAATGCCCCTTGGAAGAGACGTGCAGGTCACAGTAGCTTAATAAGACGGTTTAAATGCCCCTTGGAAGAGATGTACAGGTCGCAGTAGCTTAACAAGACAGTTTAAATGCCCCTTGGAAGAGATGTGCAGGTAGCAGTAGCTTAATAAGACGGTTTAAATGCCCCTTGGAAGAGAGGTGGAGGTCACAATAGCTTAGCAAGACGGTTTAAATGCCCCTTGGAAGTGCGGTGGAGGTCGCAGTAGCTTAACAAGATGGTTTAAATGCCCCTTGGAAGAGACATACAGTTCGCAGTGGCTTAACAAGACGGTTTAAATGCCCCTTGGAAGAGACGTGCAGGTCTCACAAACATAACAAGAGGGTTTAAATGCCCCTTGGAATAGGCTTGCAGGTCGCAGTAGCTTAACAAGACGGTTTAAATGCCCCTTGGAAGAGCGGTGGAAGTCGCAGTAGCTTAACAAGACAGTTTAAATGCCCCTTGGAAGAGACGTGAAGGTCGCAGTAGCTTAACAAGACGGTTTAAATGCCCCTTGGAAGAGATGTGCAGGTCGCAGTAGGTTAATAAGACGGTTTAAATGCACCTTGGAAGAGAGGTGGAGGTAGCATTAGCTTAACAAGACAGTTTAAATGCCCCTTGGAAGAGACGTGCAGGTCTCAGTAGCTTAATCAGACGGTTTAAATGCCCCTTGGAAGAGATGTGCAGGTCGCAGTAGCTTAATAAGATGGTTTAAATGCACCTTGGAAGAGAGGTGGAGGTCGCAGTAGCTTAACAAGACAGTTTAAATGCCCCTTGGAAGAGAGGTGGAGGTCGCAGTAGCTTAATAAGATGGTTTAAATGCCCGTTGGAAGAGAGGTGCAGGTCGCAGTAGCTTAACAAGACGGTTTAAATGCACCTTGGAAGAGACGTGCAGGTCGCAGTAGCTTAACAAGACGGTTTAAATCCCCCTTGGAAGAGAAGTGCAGGTCGCAGTAGCTTAACAAGAGGGTTTAAATGTCCCTTGGAAGAGACGTGCAGGTCGTAGTAGCTTAACAAGATATTTTAAATGCCCCTTGGAAGAGCGGTGGAGGTCACAGTAGCTTAACAAGATGGTTTAAATGCCCCTTGGAAGAGACATGCAGGTAGCAGTAGCTTAACAAGATGGTTTAAATGCCCCTTGGAAGAGACGTGCAGGTCGCAGTAGCTTAACAAGACTGTTGAGATGCCCCTTGGAAAAGTGGTGGAGGTTATAGTAGCTTAACAAGACGGTTTAAATGCCCCTTGGAAGAGACGTTCAAGTCGCAGAAGCTTAAAAAGACGGTTTAAATGAGCCTTGGAAGAGACGTGCAGGTCGCAGTAGCTTAACAAGACGGTTTAAATGCCCCTTGGAAGAGCGGTGGAGGTCGCAGAAGCTTAACAAGACAGTTTAAATGCCCCTTGGAAGAGACATGCAGGTAGCAGTAGCTTAACAAGATGGTTTAAATGCCATTTGGAAGAGACGTGCAGGTCGCAGTAGCTTAACAAGACTGTTGAGATGCCCCTTGGAAAAGTGGTGAAGGTTATAGTAGCTTAACAAGACAGTTTAAATGCCCCTTGGAAAAGACGTGAAGGTCGCATTAGCTTAACAAGACGCTTTAAATGCCACTTGGAAGAGACGTGCAGGTCGCAGTAGCTTAACAAGACGGTTTAAATGCCCCTTGGAAGAGACATGCAGGTCGCAGCAGCTTAAAAAGCCGTGCAGGTCGCAGTAGCTTAACAAGACGGTTTACATGCCCCTTGGAAGTGCGGTGGAGGGTGCAGTAGCTTAACAAGACGGTTTAAATGCCCCCTGGAAGAGACATGCAGGTCGCAGCAGCCTAACAAGACAGATTAAATGCCACTTTGAAGAGACGTGCAGGTAGCAGTGGCTTAACAAGACGGTTTAAATGCCCCTTGGAAGAGACATGCAGGTCGCAGTAGCTTAACAAGACGGTTTAAATGCGGCTTGGAAGAGACGTGCTGGTCACAGTAGCTTAACAAGACAGTTTAAATGCCCCTTGGAATAAACGAGCAGGTCGCAGTAGCTTAACAAGACGGTTTAAATGCCCCTTGGAAGAGCGGTGGAGGTTGCAGAAGCTTAACAAGACAGTTTAAATGCCCCTTGGAAGAGACGTGCAGGTCACAGTAGCTTAATAAGACGGTTTAAATGCCCTTTGGAAGAGATGTACAGGTCGCAGTAGCTTAACAAGACGGTTTAAATGCGGCTTGGAAGAGACGTGCTGGTCACAGTAGCTTAACAAGACAGTTTAAATGCCCCTTGGAATGGAATAAACGAGCAGGTCGCAGTAGCTTAACAAGACGGTTTAAATGCCACTTGGAAGAGCGGTGGAGGTCGCAGAAGCTTAACAAGACAGTTTAAATGCTCCTTGGAAGAGATGTGCAGGTCACAGTAGCTTAATAAGACGGTTTAAATGCCCCTTGGAAGAGATGTACAGGTCGCAGTAGCTTAATAAGACGGTTTAAATGCCCCTTGGAAGAGAGTTGGAGGTCACAGTAACTTAAAAAGACAGTTTAAATGCCCCTTGGAAGAGACGTGCAGGTCGCAGTAGCTTAAGAAGACGGTTTAAATGGCACTTGAAAGAGACGTGCAGGTCGCAGTAGCTTAACAAGACAGTTTAAATGATCCTTGAAAGAGAAGGTGGAGGTCGCAGTAGCTTAACAAGACAGTTTAAATGCCCCTTGAAAGAGACGTGCAGGTCGCAGTGGCTTAAAAAGACGGTTTAAATGCCCCTTGGAAGTGCGGTGGAGGTCGCAGTAGCTTAACAAGATGGTTTAAATGCCCCTTGGAAGAGCGGTGGAGGTCGCAGTAGCTTAACAAGACAGTTTAAATGCCGCTTGAAAGAGACGTGCAGGTCGCAGTAGCTTAACAAGACGGTCTAAATGCAACTTGGAAATGCGGTGGAGGTCGCAGTAGCTTAACATGATGGTTTAAATGCCCCTTGGAAGAGACATGCAGGTCGCAGCAGCTTAACAAGACGGTTTAAATGCCCCGTGGAAGAGACGTGCAGGTCGCAGTGGCTTAATAAGACGGTTTAAATGCCCCTTGGAAGAGACGTGCAGGTCGCAGTGGCTTAATAAGACGGTTTAAATGCCCCTTGGAAGAGACGTGCAGGTCACAGAAACTTAACAAGAGGGTTTAAATTCCCCTTGGAATAGGCTTGCAGGTCGCAGTAGCTTACCAAGATGGTTTAAATGCCCCTTGGAAGAGACGTGCAGGTCGCAGTAGCTTAACAAGATGGTTTAAATGCCCCTTGGAAGAGCGGTGGAGGTCGCAGAAGCTTAACAAGACATTTTAAATGCCCCTTGGATGAGACGTGAAGGTCGCAGTAGCTTAACAAGACGGTTTAAATGCCCCTTGGAAGAGATGTGCAGGTCGCAGTAGCTTAGCAAGACGGTTTAAATGCCCCTTGGAAGTGCGGTGGAGGTCGCAGTAGCTTAACAAGATGGTTTAAATGCCCCTTGGAAGAGACATGCAGGTCGCAGTGGCTTAACAAGACGGTTTAAATGCCCCTTGGAAGAGACGTGCAGGTCTCAGAAACATAACAAGAGGGTTTAAATGCCCCTTGGAATAAGCTTGCAGGTCGCAGTAGCTTAACAAGACGGTTTAAATGCCCCTTGGAAGAGCGGTGGAGGTCGCAGCAGCTTAACAAGACAGTTTAAATGCCCCTTGGAAGAGACGTGAAGGTCGCAGTAGCTTAACAAGACGGTTTAAATGCCCCTTGGAAGAGATGTGCAGGTCGCAGTAGCTTAATAAGACGGTTTAAATGCCCCTTGGAAGAGAGGTGGAGGTTGCATTAGCTTAACAAGACAGTTTAAATGCCCCTTGGAAGAGACGTGCAGGTCTCAGTAGCTTAATCAGACGGTTTAAATGCCCCTTGGAAGAGATGTGCAGGTCGCAGTAGCTTAATAAGATGGTTTAAATGCACCTTGGAAGAGAGGTGGAGGTCGCAGTAGCTTAACAAGACAGTTTAAATGCGCCTTGGAATAGCGGTGGAGGTCGCAGTAGCTTAATAAGATGGTTTAAATGCCCCTTGGAAGAGACGTGCAGGTCGCAGTAGCTTAACAAGATGGTTTAAATGCACCTTGGAAGAGACGTGCAGGTCGCAGTAGCTTAACAAGACGGTTTAAATCCCCCTTGGAAGAGACGTGCAGGTCGCAGTAGCTTAACAAGAGGGTTTAAATGCCCCTTGGAATAGGCTTGCAGGTCGCAGTAGATTACCAAGACGGTTGAAATGCCTCTTGGAAGAGACGTGCAGGTAGCAGAAGCTTAGCAAGATGGTTTAAATGTCCTTTGGAGGAGCGGTGGAGGTCGCAGTAGCATAACAAGTTGGTTTAAATGCCATTTGGGAGAGACATGCAGTTCGCATCAGCTTAAAAAGATGGTTTAAATGCCCCTTGGAAGAGACGTGCAGGTCGCAGTGGCTTAACAAGACGGTTTAAATGCCCCTTGGAAGAGACATGCCAGTCGCAGTAGCTTAACAAGACGGTTGAAATGCCCCTTGGAAGAGACATGCAGGTCGCAGTAGCTTAACAAGATGGTTTAAATGACCTTGGAAGAGACGTGCAAGTCGCAGTAGCTTAAAAACACGGTTTAAATGAGCCTTGGAAGAGACGTGCAGGTGGCAGTAGCTTAACATGACGGTTAAAATGCCCCTTGAAGAGACGTGCAGGTCGCAGTAGCTAAACAAGACGCTTTAAATCCACCTTGGAGGAGACGTGCAGGTTGCAGTAGCTTAACAAGAGGGTTTAAATGCCCCTTGGAAGAGACATGCAGGTCGCAGCAGCTTAACAAGATGGCTTAAATGCCACTTTGAAGAGACGTGCAGGTAGCTGTGGCTTAACAAGATGATTTAAATGCCCCTTGGAAGAGACGTGCAAGTCGCAGTAGCTTAACAAGAGGGTTTAAATGCACCTTGGAAGAGACGTGCTGGTCGCAGTAGCTTAACAAGACGGTTTAAATGCCCCTTGGAATAGACGAGCAGGTCGCAGTAGCTTTACAAGAAGGTTTAAATGCCCCTTGGAAGAGCGGTGGAGGTCGCAGTAGCTTAACAAGACAGTTTAAATGCCCCTTGAAAGAGACGTGCAGGTCGCAGTAGCTTAACAAGACGGTTTAAATGCCCCTTGGAAATGCGGTGGAGGTCGCAGTAGCTTAACAAGATGGTTTAAATGCCCCTTGGAAAAGACATGCAGGTCGCAGCAGCTTAACAAGACGGTTTAAATGCCCCTTGGAAGAGACATGCAGTTCGCAGTAGCTTATCAAGACTGTTGAGATGCCCCTTGGAAAAGTGGTGGAGGTTACAGTAGCTTAACAAGACCGTTTAAATGCCCCTTGGAAGAGACGTGCAAGTCTCAGTAGCTTAAAAAGACGGTTTAAATGAGCCTTGGAAGAGACTTGCAGGTTGCAGTAGTTTAACAAGACGGTTTAAATGACACTTGGAAGAGATGTGCAGGTCGCAGTAGCTTAACAAGACGGTTTAAATGCCCCTTGGAAGAGACCTGCAGTTCGCAGTAGCTTAACAAGACGGTTTAAATGCCCCTTGGAAGAGCGGTGGAGGTCGCAGTAGCTTAACAAGACAGTTTAAGTCCCCCTTGAAAGAGATGTGCAGGTCGCAGTAGCTTAACAAGACGGTTTAAATGCCCCTTTGAAGAGACTTGCAGGTCGCAGTAGCTTAACAAGACGGTTTAAATGCCCCTTGGAAGAGAGATGGAGGTCGCAGTAGATTAACAAGACAGTTTAAATGCCCCTTGGAAGAGACGTGCAGGTCGCAGTAGCTTAAAAAAAGGGTTTAAATGCCCCTTTCAAGAGACGTGCTGGTCGCAGGAGCTTAACAAGAGGGTTTAAATGTCCCTTGGAAGAGACATGCAGGTAGCAGTAGCTTAACAAGATGGTTTAAATGCCATTTGGAAGAGACGTGCAGGTCGCAGTAGCTTAACAAGACTGTTGAGATGCCCCTTGGAAAAGTGGTGAAGGTTATAGTAGCTTAACAAGACAGTTTAAATGCCCCTTGGAAAAGACGTGCAGGTCGCATTAGCTTAACAAGACGCTTTAAATGCCACTTGGAAGAGACGTGCAGGTCGCAGTAGCTTAACAAGACGGTTTAAATGCCCCTTGGAAGAGACATGCAGGTCGCAGCAGCTTAAAAAGCCGTGCAGGTCGCAGTAGCTTAACAAGACGGTTTACATGCCCCTTGGAAGTGCGGTGGAGGGTGCAGTAGCTTAACAAGACGGTTTAAATGCCCCCTGGAAGAGACATGCAGGTCGCAGCAGCTTAACAAGACAGATTAAATGCCACTTTGAAGAGACGTGCAGGTAGCAGTGGCTTAACAAGACGGTTTAAATGCCCCTTGGAAGAGACATGCAGGTCGCAGTAGCTTAACAAGACGGTTTAAATGCGGCTTGGAAGAGACGTGCTGGTCACAGTAGCTTAACAAGACAGTTTAAATGCCCCTTGGAATAAACGAGCAGGTCGCAGTAGCTTAACAAGACGGTTTAAATGCCCCTTGGAAGAGCGGTGGAGGTTGCAGAAGCTTAACAAGACAGTTTAAATGCCCCTTGGAAGAGACGTGCAGGTCACAGTAGCTTAATAAGACGGTTTAAATGCCCTTTGGAAGAGATGTACAGGTCGCAGTAGCTTAACAAGACGGTTTAAATGCGGCTTGGAAGAGACGTGCTGGTCACAGTAGCTTAACAAGACAGTTTAAATGCCCCTTGGAATGGAATAAACGAGCAGGTCGCAGTAGCTTAACAAGACGGTTTAAATGCCACTTGGAAGAGCGGTGGAGGTCGCAGAAGCTTAACAAGACAGTTTAAATGCCCCTTGGAAGAGATGTGCAGGTCACAGTAGCTTAATAAGACGGTTTAAATGCCCCTTGGAAGAGATGTACAGGTCGCAGGAGCTTAATAAGACGGTTTAAATGCCCCTTGGAAGAGAGTTGGAGGTCACAGTAACTTAAAAAGACAGTTTAAATGCCCCTTGGAAGAGACGTGCAGGTCGCAGTAGCTTAAGAAGACGGTTTAAATGCCACTTGAAAGAGACGTGCAGGTCGCAGTAGCTTAACAAGACAGTTTAAATGATCCTTGAAAGAGAAGGTGGAGGTCGCAGTAGCTTAACAAGACAGTTTAAATGCCCCTTGAAAGAGACGTGCAGGTCGCAGTGGCTTAAAAAGACGGTTTAAATGCCCCTTGGAAGTGCGGTGGAGGTCGCAGTAGCTTAACAAGATGGTTTAAATGCCCCTTGGAAGAGCGGTGGAGGTCGCAGTAGCTTAACAAGACAGTTTAAATGCCGCTTGAAAGAGACGTGCAGGTCGCAGTAGCTTAACAAGACGGTCTAAATGCAACTTGGAAAAGCGGTGGAGGTCGCAGTAGCTTAACATGATGGTTTAAATGCCCCTTGGAAGAGACATGCAGGTCGCAGCAGCTTAACAAGACGGTTTAAATGCCCCGTGGAAGAGACGTGCAGGTCGCAGTGGCTTAATAAGACGGTTTAAATGCCCCTTGGAAGAGACGTGCAGGTCGCAGTGGCTTAATAAGACGGTTTAAATGCCCCTTGGAAGAGACGTGCAGGTCACAGAAACTTAACAACAGGGTTTAAATTCCCCTTGGAATAGGCTTGCAGGTCGCAGTAGCTTACCAAGATGGTTTAAATGCCCCTTGGAAGAGACGTGCAGGTCGCAGTAGCTTAACAAGATGGTTTAAATGCCCCTTGGAAGAGCGGTGGAGGTCGCAGAAGCTTAACAAGACATTTTAAATGCCCCTTGGATGAGACGTGAAGGTCGCAGTAGCTTAACAAGACGGTTTAAATGCCCCTTGGAAGAGATGTGCAGGTCGCAGTAGCTTAGCAAGACGGTTTAAATGCCCCTTGGAAGTGCGGTGGAGGTCGCAGTAGCTTAACAAGATGGTTTAAATGCCCCTTGGAAGAGACATGCAGGTCGCAGTGGCTTAACAAGACGGTTTAAATGCCCCTTGGAAGAGACGTGCAGGTCTCAGAAACATAACAAGAGGGTTTAAATGCCCCTTGGAATAAGCTTGCAGGTCGCAGTAGCTTAACAAGACGGTTTAAATGCCCCTTGGAAGAGCGGTGGAGGTCACAGCAGCTTAACAAGACAGTTTAAATGCCCCTTGGAAGAGACGTGAAGGTCGCAGTAGCTTAACAAGACGGTTTAAATGCCCCTTGGAAGAGATGTGCAGGTCGCAGTAGCTTAATAAGACGGTTTAAATGCCCCTTGGAAGAGAGGTGGAGGTTGCATTAGCTTAACAAGACAGTTTAAATGCCCCTTGGAAGAGACGTGCAGGTCTCAGTAGCTTAATCAGACGGTTTAAATGCCCCTTGGAAGAGATGTGCAGGTCGCAGTAGCTTAATAAGATGGTTTAAATGCACCTTGGAAGAGAGGTGGAGGTCGCAGTAGCTTAACAAGACAGTTTAAATGCGCCTTGGAAGAGCGGTGGAGGTCGCAGTAGCTTAATAAGATGGTTTAAATGCCCCTTGGAAGAGACGTGCAGGTCGCAGTAGCTTAACAAGACGGTTTAAATGCACCTTGGAAGAGACGTGCAGGTCGCAGTAGCTTAACAAGACGGTTTAAATCCCCCTTGGAAGAGACGTGCAGGTCGCAGTAGCTTAACAAGAGGGTTTAAATGCCCCTTGGAATAGGCTTGCAGGTCGCAGTAGATTACCAAGACGGTTGAAATGCCTCTTGGAAGAGACGTGCAGGTAGCAGAAGCTTAGCAAGATGGTTTAAATGCCCTTTGGAGGAGCGGTGGAGGTCGCAGTAGCATAACAAGTTGGTTTAAATGCCATTTGGGAGAGACATGCAGTTCGCATCAGCTTAAAAAGATGGTTTAAATGCCCCTTGGAAGAGACGTGCAGGTCGCAGTGGCTTAACAAGACGGTTTAAATGCCCCTTGGAAGAGACATGCCAGTCGCAGAAGCTTAACAAGACGGTTGAAATGCCCCTTGGAAGAGACATGCAGGTCGCAGTATCTTAACAAGATGGTTTAAATGACCTTGGAAGAGACGTGCAAGTCGCAGTAGCTTAAAAACACGGTTTAAATGAGCCTTGGAAGAGACGTGCAGGTGGCAGTAGCTTAACATGACGGTTTAAATGCCCCTTGAAGAGACGTGCAGGTCGCAGTAGCTAAACAAGACGCTTTAAATCCACCTTGGAAGAGACGTGCAGGTTGCAGTAGCTTAACAAGAGGGTTTAAATGCCCCTTGGAAGAGACATGCAGGTCGCAGCAGCTTAACAAGATGGCTTAAATGCCACTTTGAAGAGACGTGCAGGTAGCTGTGGCTTAACAAGATGGTTTAAATGCCCCTTGGAAGAGACGTGCAAGTCGCAGTAGCTTAACAAGAGGGTTTAAATGCACCTTGGAAGAGACGTGCTGGTCGCAGTAGCTTAACAAGACGGTTTAAATGCCCCTTGGAATAGACGAGCAGGTCGCAGTAGCTTTACAAGAAGGTTTAAATGCCCCTTGGAAGAGCGGTGGAGGTCGCAGTAGCTTAACAAGACAGTTTAAATGCCCCTTGAAAGAGACGTGCAGGTCGCAGTAGCTTAACAAGACGGTTTAAATGCCCCTTGGAAGAGATGTGCAGGTCGCAGTAGCTTAGCAAGACGGTTTAAATGCCCCTTGGAAGTGCGGTGGAGGTCGCAGTAGCTTAACAAGATGGTTTAAATGCCCCTTGGAAGAGACATGCAGGTCGCAGTGGCTTAACAAGACGGTTTAAATGCCCCTTGGAAGAGACGTGCAGGTCTCAGAAACATAACAAGAGGGTTTAAATGCCCCTTGGAATAAGCTTGCAGGTCGCAGTAGCTTAACAAGACGGTTTAAATGCCCCTTGGAAGAGCGGTGGAGGTCACAGCAGCTTAACAAGACAGTTTAAATGCCCCTTGGAAGAGACGTGAAGGTCGCAGTAGCTTAACAAGACGGTTTAAATGCCCCTTGGAAGAGATGTGCAGGTCGCAGTAGCTTAATAAGACGGTTTAAATGCCCCTTGGAAGAGAGGTGGAGGTTGCATTAGCTTAACAAGACAGTTTAAATGCCCCTTGGAAGAGACGTGCAGGTCTCAGTAGCTTAATCAGACGGTTTAAATGCCCCTTGGAAGAGATGTGCAGGTCGCAGTAGCTTAATAAGATGGTTTAAATGCACCTTGGAAGAGAGGTGGAGGTCGCAGTAGCTTAACAAGACAGTTTAAATGCGCCTTGGAAGAGCGGTGGAGGTCGCAGTAGCTTAATAAGATGGTTTAAATGCCCCTTGGAAGAGACGTGCAGGTCGCAGTAGCTTAACAAGACGGTCTAAATGCAACTTGGAAATGCGGTGGAGGTCGCAGTAGCTTAACATGATGGTTTAAATGCCCCTTGGAAGAGACATGCAGGTCGCAGCAGCTTAACAAGACGGTTTAAATGCCCCGTGGAAGAGACGTGCAGGTCGCACTGGCTTAATAAGACGGTTTAAATGCCCCTTGAAGAGACGTGCAGGTCGCAGTAGCTAAACAAGACGCTTTAAATCCACCTTGGAAGAGACGTGCAGGTTGCAGTAGCTTAACAAGAGGGTTTAAATGCCCCTTGGAAGAGACATGCAGGTCGCAGCAGCTTAACAAGATGGCTTAAATGCCACTTTGAAGAGACGTGCAGGTAGCTGTGGCTTAACAAGATGGTTTAAATGCCCCTTGGAAGAGACGTGCAAGTCGCAGTAGCTTAACAAGAGGGTTTAAATGCACCTTGGAAGAGACGTGCTGGTCGCAGTAGCTTAACAAGACGGTTTAAATGCCCCTTGGAATAGACGAGCAGGTCGCAGTAGCTTTACAAGAAGGTTTAAATGCCCCTTGGAAGAGCGGTGGAGGTCGCTGTAGCTTAACAAGACAGTTTAAATGACCCTTGAAAGAGACGTGCAGGTCGCAGTAGCTTAACAAGACGGTTTAAATGCCCCTTGGAAATGCGGTGGAGGTCGCAGTAGCTTAACAAGATGGTTTAAATGCCCCTTGGAAAAGACATGCAGGTCGCAGCAGCTTAACAAGACGGTTTAAATGCCCCTTGGAAGAGACATGCAGTTCGCAGTAGCTTATCAAGACTGTTGAGATGCCCCTTGGAAAAGTGGTGGAGGTTACAGTAGCTTAACAAGACCGTTTAAATGCCCCTTGGAAGAGACGTGCAAGTCTCAGTAGCTTAAAAAGACGGTTTAAATGAGCCTTGGAAGAGACTTGCAGGTTGCAGTAGTTTAACAAGACGGTTTAAATGACACTTGGAAGAGACGTGCAGGTCGCAGTAGCTTAACAAGACGGTTTAAATGCCCCTTGGAAGAGACCTGCAGGTCGCAGTAGCTTAACAAGACGGTTTAAATGCCCCTTGGAAGAGCGGTGGAGGTCGCAGTAGCTTAACAAGACAGTTTAAGTCCCCCTTGAAAGAGATGTGCAGGTCGCAGTAGCTTAACAAGACTGTTGAGATGGCCCTTGGAAAAGTGGTGGAGGTAATAGTAGCTTAACAAGACGGTTTAAATGCCCCTTGCAAGAGACGTTCAAGTCGCAGAAGCTTAAAAAGACGGTTTAAATGAGCCTTGGAAGAGACGTGCAGGTCGCAGTAGCTTAACAAGACGGTTTAAATGCCCCTTGGAAGAGCGGTGGAGGTCGCAGAAGCTTAACAAGACAGTTTAAATGCCCCTTGGAAGAGACGTGCAGTTAGCAGTAGCTTAATAATATGGTTTAAATGCCCCTTGGAAGAGATGTGCAGGTCGCAGTAGCTTAATAAGACGGTTTAAATGCCCCTTGGAAGAGAGGTGGAGGTCACAGTAACTTAAAAATACAGTTTAAATGCCCCTTGGAAAAGACGTGCAGGTCGCATTATCTTAACAAGAAGCTTTAAATGCCACTTGGAAGAGACGTGCACGTCGCAGTAGCTTAACAAGACGATTTAAATGCCCCTTGGAAGAGCGGTGGAGGTCGCAGTAGCTTAACAAGATGGTTTAAATGCCCCTTGGAAGAGACATGCAGGTCGCAGCAGCTTAAAAAGACGTGCAGGTCGCAGTAGCTTAACAAGACGGTTTAAATGCCCCTTGGAAGTGCGGTGGAGGGTGCAGTAGCTTAACAAGACGGGTTAAAAGCCCCGTGGAAGAGACATGCAGGTCATAGAAGCTTAACAAGACAGATTAAATGCCACTTTGAAGAGACGTGCAGGTAGCAGTGGCTTAACAAGACGGTTTAAATGCCCCTTGGAAGAGACCTGCAGGTCGCAGTAGCTTAACAAGACGGTTTAAATGCCTCTTGGAATAAACGAGTAGGTCGCAGTAGCTTAACAAGACGGTTTAAATGCCCCTTGGAAGAGCGGTGGAGGTCGCAGAAGCATAACAAGACAGTTTAAATGCCCCTTGGAAGAGACATGCAGGTCACAGTAATTTATTAAGACGGTTTAAATGCCCCTTGGAAGAGATGTACAGGTCGCAGTAACTTAATAAGACGGTTTAAATGCCAATTGCAAGAGAGGTGGAGGTCACAGTAACTTAAAAAGTCAGTTTAAATGCCCCTTGGAAGAGACGTGCAGGTCGCAGTAGCTTAACAAGACGGTTTAAATGCCACTTGGAAGAGACGTGCAGGTCGCAGTAGCTTAACAAGACAGTTTAAATGCCCCTTGAAAGAGCGGTGGAGGTCGCAGTAGCTTAACAAGTGTAACATACCTGGCGGCGTTCTTGCATGGTGGTCCATCTCCCACTGTGCAAGAGCGCGCACTTGATCTCCAGTCCAGAATGTCTCTCTGGCTTCCCTCCATGCTGTCTGTTTGTGTCTGTTTCTGCTGCTTAAGGGCGGCGCCCGATCACTTCCTGCTTTTTGTACCTGCTGTGGGTCACACCCCTTGTGCGTCCTCAGCCTATTGCTGTCTGTCACCTGGTATATAGCTCAGCTGCTCCCATCTATCCCTGCCTGAGCATAGTGTTTCATTCAGTGTGTGCTTGCACTCTGAAGGTGCCAGGTCCCGTTCTTTGTCTCCTGCTTTGCGGTATCAGTTCCCGTGTCTGAACTGAGTCCTGTCTGTGTTCTCTTGTCTGCCTATCCTGGAGGCTGTATTTCCAGGCCTGTCTGTACACGCTCCTAGCCTGTTCCTCCTGCCTTCTAGGGGCCGATTACCTAGACCTGCTCCTGTATCTTGTCTGTCCTGTCTGAACACGCTCCTAGCCTGTTCCTCCCGCCTTCTAGGGGCCGATTACCTAGACCTGCTCCTGTATCTTGTCTGTCCTGTCTGAACACGCTCCTTGCCTTTTCATCCTGCCTCTCTGGGGGCCGTATTCCCAGACCCGCTCCTGTATTCCGCTGCAGTGTCGGTCTCCTCCGTACACTCAGTTCCAGTCTGAACTCTCTCCTATCCTTTACCTGTTTTGCCTCTATGTCCGTTCCCTTCCTTTTTCTGCAGAGTCTGAACTCGTACCTAACTCCTGCTTGTTGTCTCTGTACTCCCGTTTGTGAGTTTGTGGTCCACTCGCTACTTCACTGCAAGTACCCTGTGGGTATCTGGCTCTGCCTTTCCCTTCCTGTCTGTTCCGTGTGAACAGAGCCCTGTCCCCCCTGCTCAGCCTTGCCTGCTCTGACTCCTTTGCTCACCGCTCCGGCGGTTCTAGCCTGCTCTGACTCCTTTGCTCACCGCTCCGGCGGTTCTAGCCTGCTCTGACTCCTTTGCTTACCGCTCCGGCGGTTCTAGCCTGCTCTGACTCCTTTGCTCGCTGCTCCGGCAGCCTTGCTCCGCTCTGACCCTTTTGCTCACTGCTCCGGCAGTCTCGCTCCGCTCTTATCCTTTTGCTCACTGCTCCGGCAGTCTTGCTCCACTCTTGCTCACTGCTCCAGGCGGTCTCGTCTTGCTCCACTCTTGCTCACTGCTCCGGCAGTCTCGCTCAGCTCTGACCCTTTGCTCACCGCTCCTGGCGGCCTTGTCCTGCTCTACTCTTGCTCACCGCTCCAGGCGGCTTTGTCCTGCCCTGTTCTCGCTCACCTCTCTGGGCGGCCTCACTCTGCTGTGTTTGTCCGCCACATCTGTGGTTCTGTTCCTGAGTCCCAGTGTGTACTGGGTCCTATCCCGCCAGTGTCCCTACCTGCTAGTGCCTCCCTGTCTGCACTCTAGCTGTGCTTGCCTGTACCCCTCTGCCTGTATTGTTCCTGAGTCCCAGTGTGTACTGGGTCCTATCCCGCCAGTGTCCCTACCTGCTAGTGCCTCCCTGTCTGCACTCTAGCTGTGCTTGCCTGTACCCCTCTGCCTGTATTGTTCCTGAGTCCCAGTGTGTACTGGGTCCTATCCCGCCAGTGTCCCTACCTGCTAGTGCCTCCCTGTCTGCACTCTAGCTGTGCTTGCCTGTACCCCCCTGCCTGCATGCCTGCCTGCCTGCATACCAGTCGTGCCTGCCTATACCCACCAGTCTGTGTGCCAGCCTACCAGTCTGTTCCTGTATTCCCCTGTGTGGGTCAACAGCCGTGTCCGGGGTCTGTCCTGGAGTAGCACCTGGTCCCTCTGCTCGGTTCCTCCTTGGTGCACTGGCGTCGTATGCCGTCGTGCCACCTTGGTCGGATCGGGCAGATACTTAGTTACGCCCCTCCAGGCACTCTCCGGTTCATGGCACAGTGGAATCGCTACATAAACACGCACACGTCAGTCAGTCCGGGCGTGTGCATAACAGCATGCTCAGGTCATGGTTCCCGTTGAGCCCCATGGCCTTCGCTCTCTGAGAAGTTTTCCAGCGAATACATGCATTAAAATAAATAAATAAATTTTTTTTTTTCCTTAGCTGAGTTCCAGGCGAATTACGCACCGTCCAGATGGATCTATCTGCTCTCGTTCCCGCGGATCCGCTACGTTACTATGGGGATCCAAGACAAAGTCGTGCATTTGTGGAGCAATGCATGCTACACTTCAAGTTCTACCCTCTATGTTTTCCCACCGATCGGGTTAAGGTGGCATTCATTATGTCTTACCTGGCGGGTGATGCCTTGGAATGGATCAACCCCCTATATGAAACACAGGATCCGATCCTCCTGGACCTAATGGCCTTCCTGGTGGCCTTTCTAATGGTCTTCGATGATCCTAACCCGGAGGCTCCTGCTGAAGCTTCACTTCCCAATATCCCGGAGCAGCCCCAATGGGTAATGTGTGCGGGTAGCGCAATAGTCCTCCAGCCCAATGAGACTACTGCCCACCCAGAATCCTCACAGGGTGACTACGCTTTCCGGAATACTTCTGCCAACCTCAAGAGGCAGTCCAGACGTGCTAAACGTAGAGGCAAGCCGTCACGCCAGGGTCTGTCCTCCCTGAGACCTCCTGACCCCAACCTTGAAGTCCCTACTGAAGCTTCATCTCCCTGTATCCCGGAGAAGCCCCAACGGGTAATGTGCGTGGGTAGTGCACCAGTTCTCCTGCCCGAAGAGACTTCTGCCCATCCAGACTCCACACAGGAGAACTTCCTGCACCCGGCATCAGATGCTTCACCCACTTTAACCGGTGTGCATGTCCAAGGATGCTCCAAAGCTGTGGTTACCTCAGAGTCTGTGCACCTCTACTACCTGGCGGAGGACCCCCCGTTGCCTCCTGAATCCTCCGGGATACCACTCGATGACAAATGGAGAGAGAATTCTCTACACCCGGTACTCGATACTTTGTCCGCTTCGTCCTGTGAGCCTGACAATGGGTACCCCAAAGTGGTAGTTACCCCCGAGTCTCTACACCCCTCCGACCAGGCGGAGGACCTCCAGTTGTCTCCTGAACCCTTCGGGGTGCTACCTGGTAGCGAAAGGACAGAGACTCTCCTATACTCTGTACCTGATACCTCGCTCGCTTCGTCCAGTGAGTCCAACCTAGTGTACTCCGAAGCAGTGGTTACTCCCGAGTCTCTACACTCCTCTGACCAGGCGGAGGACCTCCAGTTGTCTCCAGAACCCTTCGGGGTGCCACCTGGTGGTAAATGGACAGAGACTATCCTATATCCTGGATCTGATACCTCGCTTGCTTCGTCCAGTGAGTCCGACCTAGTGTACTCTGAAGCAGAGGTTACCCGTGAGTCTCTACACCCCTCTGACCAGGCGGAGGACCGCCAGTTGTCTCCAGAACCCTTCGGGGTGCCACCTGGTGGAGAATGGACAGAGACTTTCCTATACTCGGTACCCGATACCTCACCTGCTTCGTGCAGTGAGTCCGACCTAGTGTACTCTGAAGCAGATGTTTTCTCTGAGCCTCTGCACTCTTCTGACCCGGCGGAGGACCTCCAGTTGTTTCCTGAATCCTCCGGGGTACCACCAGATAACAAAGAGACAGTGACTTTTCTTCATTATGTACCTGATAACCCGTCTATTTCTTCCTGTGAGCTTGACAAGATGTACCTCGAAGCAGAGATTACCCCCAAGTCTCTGTCCCCCTCCAACCCGTTGGAGGACTTCCAGTTGTCTCCTGTACCCTCTGGGGTGCCACCTGAAAATATGTGGAGAGAGACTTCCTTGTGTGCTGTTCCTGGTACTCCACCCGTTTCGTCTGTTGCTAAGGGTGGCTGGATGGGAGGTAGCATCCTAGCTACCCAGAGGAGACCAGTTTTTCCGGTGGACAGTGGAAGTGATCTCTTCGAAGTGAAGAATTGGCCCTCGAATTCCCTGCGGAAGATTCTGGCAGGCCTGAAGAAGAGGGGGTGTAAGGGGGGGGTACTGTAACATACCTGGCGGCGTTCTTGCATGGTGGTCCATCTCCCACTGTGCAAGAGCGCGCACTTGATCTCCAGTCCAGAATGTCTCTCTGGCTTCCCTCCATGCTGTCTGTTTGTGTCTGTTTCTGCTGCTTAAGGGCGGCGCCCGATCACTTCCTGCTTTTTGTACCTGCTGTGGGTCACACCCCTTGTGCGTCCTCAGCCTATTGCTGTCTGTCACCTGGTATATAGCTCAGCTGCTCCCATCTATCCCTGCCTGAGCATAGTGTTTCATTCAGTGTGTGCTTGCACTCTGAAGGTGCCAGGTCCCGTTCTTTGTCTCCTGCTTTGCGGTATCAGTTCCCGTGTCTGAACTGAGTCCTGTCTGTGTTCTCTTGTCTGCCTATCCTGGAGGCTGTATTTCCAGGCCTGTCTGTACACGCTCCTAGCCTGTTCCTCCTGCCTTCTAGGGGCCGATTACCTAGACCTGCTCCTGTATCTTGTCTGTCCTGTCTGAACACACTCCTAGCCTGTTCCTCCCGCCTTCTAGGGGCCGATTACCTAGACCTGCTCCTGTATCTTGTCTGTCCTGTCTGAACACGCTCCTTGCCTTTTCATCCTGCCTCTCTGGGGGCCGTATTCCCAGACCCGCTCCTGTATTCCGCTGCAGTGTCGGTCTCCTCCGTACACTCAGTTCCAGTCTGAACTCTCTCCTATCCTTTACCTGTTTTGCCTCTATGTCCGTTCCCTTCCTTTTTCTGCAGAGTCTGAACTCGTACCTAACTCCTGCTTGTTGTCTCTGTACTCCCGTTTGTGAGTTTGTGGTCCACTCGCTACTTCACTGCAAGTACCCTGTGGGTATCTGGCTCTGCCTTTCCCTTCCTGTCTGTTCCGTGTGAACAGAGCCCTGTCCCCCCTGCTCAGCCTTGCCTGCTCTGACTCCTTTGCTCACCGCTCCGGCGGTTCTAGCCTGCTCTGACTCCTTTGCTCACCGCTCCGGCGGTTCTAGCCTGCTCTGACTCCTTTGCTTACCGCTCCGGCGGTTCTAGCCTGCTCTGACTCCTTTGCTCGCTGCTCCGGCAGCCTTGCTCCGCTCTGACCCTTTTGCTCACTGCTCCGGCAGTCTCGCTCCGCTCTTATCCTTTTGCTCACTGCTCCGGCAGTCTTGCTCCACTCTTGCTCACTGCTCCAGGCGGTCTCGTCTTGCTCCACTCTTGCTCACTGCTCCGGCAGTCTCGCTCAGCTCTGACCCTTTGCTCACCGCTCCTGGCGGCCTTGTCCTGCTCTACTCTTGCTCACCGCTCCAGGCGGCTTTGTCCTGCCCTGTTCTCGCTCACCTCTCTGGGCGGCCTCACTCTGCTGTGTTTGTCCGCCACATCTGTGGTTCTGTTCCTGAGTCCCAGTGTGTACTGGGTCCTATCCCGCCAGTGTCCCTACCTGCTAGTGCCTCCCTGTCTGCACTCTAGCTGTGCTTGCCTGTACCCCTCTGCCTGTATTGTTCCTGAGTCCCAGTGTGTACTGGGTCCTATCCCGCCAGTGTCCCTACCTGCTAGTGCCTCCCTGTCTGCACTCTAGCTGTGCTTGCCTGTACCCCTCTGCCTGTATTGTTCCTGAGTCCCAGTGTGTACTGGGTCCTATCCCGCCAGTGTCCCTACCTGCTAGTGCCTCCCTGTCTGCACTCTAGCTGTGCTTGCCTGTACCCCCCTGCCTGCATGCCCGCCTGCCTGCATACCAGTCGTGCCTGCCTATACCCACCAGTCTGTGTGCCAGCCTACCAGTCTGTTCCTGTATTCCCCTGTGTGGGTCAACAGCCGTGTCCGGGGTCTGTCCTGGAGTAGCACCTGGTCCCTCTGCTCGGTTCCTCCTTGGTGCACTGGCGTCGTATGCCGTCGTGCCACCTTGGTCGGATCGGGCAGATACTTAGTTACGCCCCTCCAGGCACTCTCCGGTTCATGGCACAGTGGAATCACTACATAAACACGCACACGTCAGTCAGTCCGGGCGTGTGCATAACAACAAGACAGTTTAAATGCCCCTTGAAAGAGACGTGCAGGTCGCAGTGGCTTAAAAAGACGGTTTAAATGCCCCTTGGAAGTGCGGTGGAGGTCGCAGTAGCTTAATAAGATGGTTTAAATGCCCCTTGGAAGAGCGGTGGAGGTCGCAGAAGCTTAACAAGACAGTTTAAATGCTGCTTGAAAGAGACGTGCAGGTCGCAGTAGCTTAACAAGACGATTTAAATGCAACTTGGAAATGCGGTGGAGGTCGCAGTAGCTTTACATGATGGTTTAAATGCCCCTTGGAAGAGACGTGCAGGTTGCAGTAGCTTAACAAGACGGTTTAAATGCCCCTTGGAAGAGAAGTGCAGGTCGCAGTGGCTTAATAAGACGATTTAAATGCCCCTTGGAAGAGACGTGCAGGTCACAGAAACTTAACAAGAGGGTTTAAATGCCCCTTGGAATAGGCTTGCAGGTCGCAGTAGCTTACCAAGATCGTTTAAATGCCCCTTGGAAGAGACGTGCAGGTCGCAGTAGCATAACAAGACGGTTTAAATGCCCCTTGGAAGAGCGGTGGAGGTCGCAGTAGCTTAACAAGACAGTTTAAATGCCCCTTGGAAGAGACGTGAAGGTCGCAGTAGCTTAACAAGACGGTTTAAATGCCCCTTGGAAGAGATGTGCAGGTCGCAGTAGCTTAGCAAGACGGTTTAAATGCCCCTTGGAAGTGCGGTGGAGGTCACAGTAGCTTAACAAGATGGTTTAAATGCCCCTTGGAAGAGACATGCAGGTCGCAGTGGCTTAACAAGACGGTTTAAATGCCCCTTGGAAGAGACCTGCAGGTCTCAGAAACATAACAAGAGGGTTTAAATGCCCCTTGGAATAGGCTTGCAGGTCGCAGTAGCTTAACAAGACGGTTTAAATGCCCCTTGGAAGAGCGGTGGAGGTCGTAGTAGCTTAACAAGACAGCTTAAATGCCACTTGGAAGAGACGTGAAGGTCGCAGTAGCTTAACAAGACGGTTTAAATGCCCCTTGGAAGAGAGGTGGAGGTAGCATTAGCTTAACAAGACAGTTTAAATGCCCCTTGGAAGAGACATGCAGGTCTCAGTAGCTAAATCAGACGGTTTAAATGCCCCTTGGAAGAGATGTGCAGGTCGCAGTAGCTTAATAAGATGGTTTAAATGCACCTTGGAAGAGAGGTGGAGGTCGCAGTAGCTTAACAAGACAGTTTAAATGCCCCTTGGAAGAGCGGTGGAGGTCGCAGTAGCTTAATAAGATGGTTTAAATGCCCCTTGGAAGAGACGTGCAGGTCACAGTAGCTTAACAAGACGGTTTAAATGCACCTTGGAAGAGACGTGCAGGTCGCAGTAGCTTAACAAGAGGGTTTAAATGCCCCTTGGAATAGGCTTGCAGGTCGCAGTAGATTACCAAGACGGTTGAAATGCCTCTTGGAAGAGACGTGCAAGTCGCAGTAGCTTAAAAACACGGTTTAAATGAGCCTTGGAAGAGACGTGCAGGTGGCAGTAGCTTAACATGACGGTTTAAATGCCCCTTGGAAGAGACATGCAGGTCATAGTAGCTTAACAAGACGGTTTAAATACCCCTTTGAAGAGACGTGCAGGTCGCAGTAGCTAAACAAGACGGTTTAAATCCCCCTTGGAAGAGACGTGCAAGTCTCAGTAGCTTAAAAAGACGGTTTAAATGAGCTTTGGAAGAGACTTGCAGGTTGCAGTAGCTTAACAAAATGCTTTAAATGCCCCTTGGAAGAGAGGTGGAGGTCGCAGTAGCTTAACAAGACAGTTTAAATGCCCTTTGGAAGAGACTTGCAGGTCGCAGTAGCTTAACAAGACGGTTTAAATGACACTTGGAAGAGACGTGCAGGTCGCAGTAGCTTAACAAGAGGGTTTAAATGCCCCTTGGAAGAGCGGTGGAGGTCGCAGTAGCTTAACAAGACAGTTTAAGTCCCCCTTGAAAGAGACGTGCAGGTCGCAGTAGCTTAACAAGACGGTTTAAATGCCCCTTGGAAGAGCGGTGGAGGTCGCAGTAGCTTAACAAGGCGGTTTAAATGCCCCTTTGAAGAGACGTGCAGGCCGCAGTAGCTTAATTAGACTGTTTAAATGCTGCTTGGAAGAGATGTGCAGGTCGCAGTAGCTTAATTTGATGGTTTAAATGCCCCTTGGAAGAGAGATGGAGGTCGCAGTAGATTAACAAGACAGTTTAAATGCCCCTTGGAAGAGACGTGCAGGTCGCAGTAGCTTAAAAAAAGGGTTTAAATGCCCCTTTCAAGAGACGTGCAGGTCGCAGGAGCTTAACAAGAGGGTTTAAATGTCCCTTGGAAGAGACGTGCAGGTAGCAGTAGCTTAACAAGACGCTTTAAATGCCACTTGGAAGAGACGTGCAGGTCGCAGTAGCTTAACAAGACGGTTTAAATGCGGCTTGGAAGAGACGTGCTGGTCACAGTAGCTTAACAAGACAGTTTAAATGCCCCTTGGAATAAACGAGCAGGTCGCAGTAGCTTAACAAGACGGTTTAAATGCCCCTTGGAAGAGCGGTGGAGGTCGCAGAAGCTTAACAAGACAGTTTAAATGCCCCTTCGAAGAGACGTGCAGGTCACAGTAGCTTAATAAGACGGTTTAAATGCCCCTTGGAAGAGATGTACAGGTCGCAGTAGCTTAATAAGATGGTTTAATTGCCCCTTGGAAGAGACGTGCAGGTCTCAGTAGCTTAACAAGACGGTTTAAATGCCACTTGGAAGAGACGTGCAAGTCGCAGTAGCTTAACAAGACAGTTTAAATGCCCCTTGAAAGAGCGGTGGAGGTCGCAGTAGCTTAACAAGACAGTTTAAATGCCCCTTGAAAGAGACGTGCAGGTCGCAGTGGCTTAAAAAGACGGTTTAAATGCCCCTTGGAAGTGCGGTGGAGGTTGCAGTTGTAACGGGTCCGGGAGGCGGAACCTCTGAGCTACGATACAAGGGGGCGGCCCTTGTAAGGGAGCGGGTGGCAGTCTCTGGATGAACGGACAGGGAGTTACGGCAAGTGATCAGGGCAGTCTCTGGGTAAAGGGTAGGTACGACCTGTGATGGCAGAGCCTCCGGGTAGGCTAGCAGGCAGGTGGTAGATGTGTGCTCCCAGGTGAGCAAGCGAGAGTCTCTGGAATAGCAGGTGGTCACGGCACGTGACGGCGGAGCCTCCGGGCTGGCAGGCAGGCAGGTAACGGAGAAGCGCTCCCAGGTGAGCAGGCAAGAGTCTCTGAAATAGCTGGTGGTCACAGCACGTGACAACGGGACCTCCGGGCTGGCAAGCAGGCAGGTAACGGAGAAGCGCTCCCAGGTGAGCGGGCAAGAGTCTCTGAGATAGCTAGTGGTCACAGCACGTGACAACGGAGCCTCCGGGCTGTCAAGCAGGCAGGTAACGGAGAAGCGCTCCCAGGTGAGCGGGCAAGAGTCTCTGAGATAGCTGGTGGTCACAGCACGTGACAACGGAGCCTCCGGGCTGGCAAGCAGGCAGGTAACGGAGAAGCGCTCCCAGGTGAGCGGGCAAGCTGGTCCATAGACAGACTGACCGGAGTAGTAAGGCAGACCGTCGGACCTCAGGCAAGCAGGCAGGTAGCTGATATGCGCTCCCAGGTGAGCGGGCAGGCTGGTCCTTTAGACAGACTGACAGGAGTAGTAAGGCAGACCGTCGGACCTCAGACTGGCAGACTGGTAACAAGTATACAGGCAGAAATCAGGCAGGTAACTGGCAGGTAACTGGCAGGTAACAGGCAGGTAACAGGCAGGTAACTGGCAACGGGACCTGAGGGCTGAAGCACAGGTGAGACACAGGTGCAAACAACATTGCTCGGGCACCTCCATTTTGGAGGAGGTGCCTTATATATGATGAAGTCCTCCGGCCATTGGCCGGGGACTCCTTAGGACGGCGCGCGCGGCCCCTTTAAGAGGAGGGGAGCGCGCGCGCGCGCGCCCTAAGCACAGGGGCCGGGAAGGAGCGCGCGCTGAGAGCAGAGCAGGAGGAGGACGCCGGGAAGGAGCGCGCGCTGACAACAGAGCGGGGGGAAGACGCCGGGCATGGAGCAGAGCGGTGAGGGGAGCAGCGTCCCTGCCTAGCAGAGGGCAGGGACGCCGGCACTACAGTACCCCCCCCTTTAGGCCCCCCCTTTTTTAGGCCAGACAAAAATTTAGCTAGGATGAGAGGGGCATGGATGTTCTCCCGGGGCTCCCACGTTCTCTCCTCAGGACCAAACCCCTTCCAATCTACCAGAAAAAAGGTCTTTCCTCTTACCCTTTTGGTGGCAAGAATGTTCTCTACCTCAAACTCGTCCTCAGCAGAAACCGGAGCAGGAGGCGTACCTGTAGACTTGGAAAAAGAGTTAAGTACCACAGGTTTGAGGAGAGATACATGGAAGGAGTTAGGGATTCGTAAGTTGGCCGGGAGTTTCAATTTATAGGCCACCGGGTTGATCTGACTGATGACCTCCAGTGGACCGATGAACCGAGGCCCTAACTTATAGGAAGGGATCTTGAGCCGGACATATTTGGACGAGAGCCAGACTTTATCCCCAGGACGGAATTGAGGAGGGTCCAGACGTTTTTTGTCAGAGTGTCTTTTCATACGCTCGGATGACAGAAGGAGTGCGGACCGTGTACTCTCCCATATGGAGGAAAATTTGTTAACAAGAGATTCCGCAGCCGGATTGTCCACCGAGGTGGAGACGGGAAACGGGATCAGAGGATGCTGACCGAAGACTACAAAAAACGGGGATTTGGAGGAAGACTCGCTCTCGTGATTGTTGTACGAGAATTCGGCCCATGGCAGGAGATCCACCCAGTCAGAATGGTGGGCATTAACGAAGTGCCGGAGGTAACTGGTCAGGTTCTGATTGATCAACTCCACTTGACCATTAGACTGTGGGTGGTAAGCGGAAGAGAAGTCCAGGGTGACGTCCAGCAATTTACAAGTGGCTCTCCAGAAACGAGAAGTGAACTGTACTCCTCGATCCGACACGATGTGACGGGGCAGGCCATGAAGACGGAAGATGTGGCGGATAAAGTCTTTAGCCAGCTCGGGTGCAGACGGAAGGCCTGGCAGGGGAATAAAGTGAGCCATCTTGGAAAAGCGGTCAGTGACCACCCAAATGACCGTACAACCGGCAGAGATGGGCAGATCAGTTATGAAGTCCATCGCTATATGCTGCCAGGGGGCAGCAGGTACTGGCAGAGGAAGAAGGCGGCCGGCTGGCAGGTGTCTCGGAACTTTGTTGCGGGCGCAGGACACACAGGCAGAAACAAAGTCTATTACATCCTTGTGCAGGTTAGGCCACCAGTAGTGCCGGGTAATAAGCTGGAGGGTCTTTTTCTGACCGGCGTGGCCAGCTAGTTTAGACGAATGACCCCAGTGTAGGATCTTCTCCCGATTAGGTACTGATACGAACGTCTTACCAGGAGGGAGACGATTTAGACTCACGGGAGCCACCTGCATTACTCTGGCGGGATCGATCATGTGTTTCGGATCCTCCTCGAGATCAGACACCAGAAAGGATCGAGACAAGGCGTCCGCCTTGACGTTTTTGTCAGCCGGGCGAAAATGAAGGACAAAATCAAAACGAGCAAAAAACAAGGACCACCGGGCTTGGCGCGGGTTTAGTCTCTGGGCATGCTGGAGGTAGGCCAAGTTCTTGTGGTCAGTGTAAATTATTACCAGGTGAAGAGCCCCCTCGAGCAGGTAACGCCACTCCTCCAATGCCAGTTTGATGGCCAATAACTCTCGGTCTCCAATGGAATAGTTGCGCTCTGAGGAGGAGAAGAGTTTAGAGAAGAAGCCGCAAGTTACCATCCTCCCGGAAGATGATTTTTGAGTAAGTACCGCTCCGGCTCCAGAGGAGGAGGCGTCAACTTCCAGGAAGAACTGCTTGTTGCCATCTGGGCGATGCAGCACCGGGGCGGAAGAGAAGGCCTGTTTTAGGGAAAGAAAGGCCTCCTCTGCTTCGGGTGGCCACTCCTTGGGATTAGTACCTTTACGGGTGAGCGCAGAAATTGGGGCCGTCCGGGAAGAGAAGTGTGGTATGAAGAGGCGGTAATAGTTGGCGAAGCCCAGGAATCGCTGAATGGCCTTCAACCCCTCCGGTCGGGGCCATTTCTCGATGGCAGACAGTTTCTCAGGATCCATTTGTAGGCCGGTCTGAGAGATAATGTAGCCCAGAAATGGAAGCGAGGTCTGCTCAAAGAGGCACTTCTCAAATTTAGCGTAGAGATGGTTCTGCCTGAGCCTGAGCAGGACCTGACGAACGTCCCTCCGGTGAGTCTGGAGATCCGGAGAGAAGACCAAGATGTCGTCCAGGTACACCACTACGCAGGAGTAGAGAAGGTCCCGGAAGATGTCATTGACCAACACTTGAAAGACGGCAGGAGCGTTACAGAGACCAAAGGGCATTACCAGGTATTCATAGTGGCCGTCCCGGGTGTTGAATGCCGTCTTCCATTCATCCCCCTGACGAATACGAACCAGGTTGTACGCCCCACGAAGGTCCAGTTTGGTGAAGATCCTAGCCCCCCTCAGACGATCAAATAATTCTGGAATGAGCGGAAGGGGGTACTTATTCTTCACCGTGATCTGGTTTAGGCCTCTATAGTCTATACAGGGACGGAGAGAGCCGTCCTTCTTTTTGACGAAAAAGAAGCCCGCTCCCGCCGGGGAGGTAGATTTCCGGATGAAACCTCTGGCCAGATTCTCCTCAATATATTCGGACATTGACCGGGTCTCAGCAGCGGATAAAGGATAAATACGCCCACGGGGAGGAGTAGTACCGGGTAGCAGATCGATGGGACAGTCATATGGTCTATGAGGTGGTAATGTCTCTGCCTCCTTTTTATTAAAGACATCAGCATAAGACCAATAAGGAATCGGAAGTCCAGGTAGATTAGCTGGGGTAGGAGAGGGACGGACGGGATGGACGGGAACCAGGCAGGTTTTATGACAGTTTTGTCCCCAGCGAAGGACCTCTCCGGTTTGCCAGTCAAGCACGGGTGCATGTCTCTGGAGCCAAGGCAGACCTAGCAAGAGAGCGTGAGAGAGTCCAGGCAGAACATGGAAGGAGATACTTTCAGAATGCAGCATTCCCACCTGCAGAGTAATGGATTCGGTGATGAGTTGGATGGGGCGTGGTAAGAGCCCCCCATCCACGGCAGCAACAGACAAGGGTACAGCCAGAGGTTTGGTGGGGATGCAGTATTTCTCTACCAGGGACTGTGAAATAAGATTCCCGGCTGCTCCAGAGTCAAGTTGGGCAAGTTCGAAATAACGGTTCTCCCCGTAGACGATTGAAACTGACAACAGCAGGGATGGAGAGGATTTATTCTTGTCTAGGTGGACCTCTCTGAGCGAACCTAGACACAGGCGTTTCCCGACCTCTCCGGGCAGGCACGGATCCGGTGCTCCTTACTGCCACAGTAGAAGCAGGTCCCCTCGGCACGGCGTAAGTCCTGACGGGTCTTGACCATCTTGGTCTGGTCGACCTGCATAGGCTCAGGAGGGTGTACCTGGTTAGAGACAGAAGGAGTGACGGGTTTCTGAAAAGTAGGAGCTAGACGAGGTAACCTCCTCTCACGGGTGACCTCTCTGGCACGTTCCTGGAACCGTAGGTCAATCCGGGTGGCAAGAGTTATTAAGTCATCGAGAGTGGTAGGAATGTCCCGACCGGCAAGTTCATCTTTAATACGGCCGGACAGACCCTCCCAGAAGACGGAAACCAGAGCGTCGTTATCCCAAGCCAGCTCCGAGGCAAGGGTACGGAACCGTATGGCATATTGGCCCACGGTGAGACCTTCCTGACGGAGGCGTAGCAATGATGATGCGGATGAGGTCTTCCGTCCGGGTTCGTCGAAGACTTTCCGGAAAGCTGAGAGAAAAGCAGGCAAGTTGGCACCAGAGGGTCTCCTCTCTCCCATAGAGGATTTAGCCAGGCGAGGGCCTCCCCGGTGAGATGGGACATGATAAAGGCAATTTTGGCCCGGTCGGAGTTAAACTGATGGGACAAAAGTTCAAAGTGCAGGGTGCACTGATTTATGAAGCCACGAGCCTGGGCGGAGTCGCCTCCGAAGCGAGGAGGTGCAGACAGCAGGGGTCCGGGATAGGATACCATGGTATTAGTGGGTAGCGGAGCTGCCGGGTTGCGAGTCATGGTACTGGCAGTGGTTGCAGAGGGTGCAGACAGAGTGTCCAGGCGAGTATTGACATTCCGCAGGTGACCCAGGATGGACTCCTGTTGGGACCTTTGACGGGACAGTTCATGACACAGGTCCGTGAGCGAGGGTGCTTGGGTGCCACCGGGTTCCATGGCCCGAGCAAACTGTAACGGGTCCGGGAGGCGGAACCTATGAGCTACGATACAAGGGGGCGGCCCTTGTAAGGGAGCGGGTGGCAGTCTCTGGATGAACGGACAGGGAGTTACGGCAAGTGATCAGGGCAGTCTCTGGGTAAAGGGTAGGTACGACCTGTGATGGCAGAGCCTCCGAGTAGGCTAGCAGGCAGGTGGTAGATGTGTGCTCCCAGGTGAGCAAGCGAGAGTCTCTGGAATAGCAGGTGGTCACGGCACGTGACGGCGGAGCCTCCGGGCTGGCAGGCAGGCAGGTAACGGAGAAGCGCTCCCAGGTGAGCAGGCAAGAGTCTCTGAAATAGCTGGTGGTCACAGCACGTGACAACGGGACCTCCGGGCTGGCAAGCAGGCAGGTAACGGAGAAGCGCTCCCAGGTGAGCGGGCAAGAGTCTCTGAGATAGCTAGTGGTCACAGCACGTGACAACGGAGCCTCCGGGCTGGCAAGCAGGCAGGTAATGGAGAAGCGCTCCCAGGTGAGCGGGCAAGAGTCTCTGAGATAGCTGGTGGTCACAGCACGTGACAACGGAGCCTCCGGGCTGGCAAGCAGGCAGGTAACGGAGAAGCGCTCCCAGGTGAGCGGGCAAGCTGGTCCATAGACAGACTGACCGGAGTAGTAAGGCAGACCGTCGGACCTCAGGCAAGCAGGCAGGTAGCTGATATGCGCTCCCAGGTGAGCGGGCAGGCTGGTCCTTTAGACAGACTGACAGGAGTAGTAAGGCAGACCGTCGGACCTCAGACTGGCAGACTGGTAACAAGTATACAGGCAGAAATCAGGCAGGTAACTGGCAGGTAACTGGCAGGTAACAGGCAGGTAACAGGCAGGTAACTGGCAACGGGACCTGAGGGCTGAAGCACAGGTGAGACACAGGTGCAAACAACATTGCTCGGGCACCTCCATTTTGGAGGAGGTGCCTTATATATGATGAAGTCCTCCGGCCATTGGCCGGGGACTCCTTAGGACGGCGCGCGCGGCCCCTTTAAGAGGAGGGGAGCGCGCGCGCGCGCGCCCTAAGCACAGGGGCCGGGAAGGAGCGCGCGCTGAGAGCAGAGCAGGAGGAGGACGCCGGGAAGGAGCGCGCGCTGACAACAGAGCGGGGGGAAGATGCCGGGCACGGAGCAGAGCGGTGAGGGGAGCAGCGTCCCTGCCTAGCAGAGGGCAGGGACGCCGGCACTACAGCAGTAGCTTAAGAAGATGGTTTAAATGCCCCTTGGAAGAGCGGTGGTGGTCGCAGTAGCTTAACAAGACAGTTTAAATGCCACTTGAAAGAGACGTGCAGGTCGCAGTAGCTTAACAAGACGGTTTAAATGCAACTTGGAAATGCGGTGGAGGTCGCAGTAGCTTAACATGATGGTTTAAATGCCCCTTGGAAGAGACATGCAGGTCGCAGCAGCTTAACAAGACGGTTTAAATGCCCCTTGGAAGAGACGTGCAGGTCGCAGTGGCTTAATAAGACGGTTTAAATGCCCCTTGGAAGAGACGTGCAGGTCACAGAAACTTAACAAGAGGGTTTAAATGCCCCTTGGAATAGGCTTGCAGGTCACAGTAGCTTACCAAGATGGTTTAAATGCCCCTTGGAAGAGACGTGCAGGTTGCAGTAGCTTAACAAGACGGTTTAAATGCCCCTTGGAAGAGCGGTGGAGGTCGCAGTAGCTTAACAAGACAGTTTAAATGCCCCTTGGAAGAGACGTGAAGGTCGCAGTAGCTTAACAAGACGGTTTAAATGCCCCTTGGAAGAGATGTGCAGGTCGCAGTAGCTTAATAAGATGTTTTAAATGCCCCTTGGAAGAGAGGTGGAGGTCGCAGTAGCTTAACAAGACAGTTTAAATGACCCTTGGAAGAGACGTGCTGGTCGCAGTAGCTTAACAAGACGGTTTAAATGACACTTGGAAGAGACGTGCAGGTTGCAGTAGCTTAATAAGACGTTTTAAATGCCCCTTGGAAGAGCGGTGGAGGTCACAGTAGCTAAACAAGACAGTTTAAATGCCTCTTGAAAGAGACGTGCAGGTCGCAGTAGCTTAACAAGACGATTTAAATGCCCCTTGGAAGAGACGTGCAGATAGCAGTAGCTTAACAAGACGGTTTAAATCCCCCTTGGAAGAGACATGCAGGTCACAGGATCTTAACAAGAGGGTTTAAATGCCCCTTAGAATAGGCTTGCAGGTCGCAGTAGCTTAACAACAGTTTAAATGCCCCTTGGAAGAGACATGCTGGTCGCAGTAGCTTATAAAGACGGTTTAAATGCGCCTTGGAAGAGACCTGCAGGTCGCAGTAGCTTAACAAGACGGTTTAAATGGCCCTTGGAAGAGACGTGCAGGTCGCAGTAGCTTAACAAGACAGTTTAAATGCCCCTTGGAAGAGACGTGCAGGTTGAAGTAGCTTAATAAGACGGTTTAAATGCCTCTTGGAAGAGATGTGCATGTCGCAGTAGCTTAATAAGATGTTTTAAATGCCCCTTGGAAGAGAGGTGGAGGTCGCAGTAGCTTAACAAGACAGTTTAAATGCCCCTTGGAAGAGACGTGCAGGTCGCAGTATCTTAACAAGACGGTTTAAATGCCACTTGGAATAGACGTGCAGGTTGCAGTAGCTTAAAAAGACGGTTTAAATGCCCCTTGGAAGAGCGGTGGAGGTCGCAGTAGCTTAACAAGACGGTTTAAATGCCCCTTGAAAGAGACGTGCAGGTCGCAGTAGCTTAACAAGACGGTTTAAATGCCCCATGGAGGTGCGGTGGAGGTCGCAGTAGCTTAACAAGACGGTTTAAATGCCCCTTGGAAGAGACATTCAGGTCGCAGCAGCTTAACAAGATGGTTTAAATCCCCTTGGAAGAGACGTGCAGGTAGCAGTGGCTTAACAAGACGGTTTAAATGCCCCTTGGAAGAGACATGCAGGTCGCAGTAGCTTAACACGACGGTTTAAATGCCCCTTGGAAGAGACGTGCAGGTCGCAGTAGCTTAACAAGACAGTTTAAATGCCCCTTGGAAAAGTGGTAGAGGTTACAGTAGCTTAACAAGAAAGTTTAAATGCCCCTTGGAAGAGACATGCAAGTCGCAGTAGCTTAAATAGACGGTTTAAATGTGCCTTGGAAGAGACGTGCAGGTCGCAGTAGCTTAACAAGATGGTTAAAATGCCCCTTGGAATAGACGAGCAGGTCGCAGTAGCTTAACAAGACGGTTTAAATGCCCATTGGAAGAGACGTGCAGGTCGCAGTAGCTTAACAAGAGGGTTTAAATCCCCTTTGGAAGAGACGTGCAGGTCGCAGCAGCTTAACAAGAGGGTTTATATGCCCCTTGGAAGAGTGGTGGAGGTCGCAGTAGCTTAACAAGACAGTTTAAATGCCCCTTGGAAGAGATATGCAGGTCGCAGTAGCATAATAAGACGGTTTAAATGCCCCTTGGAAGAGATGTGCAGGTCGCAGTAGCTTAATAGGACGGTTTAAATGCCCCTTGGAAGAGAGGTGGAGGTCGTAGTAGCTTAACAAGACAGTTGAAATGCCCCTTGGAAGAGACGTGCAGGTCGCAGTAGCTTAACAAGACGGTTTAAATGCCACTTAGAAGAGACGTGCAGGTCGCAGTAGCTTAACAAGACAGTTTAAATGCCCCTTGGAAGAGCGGTGGAGGTCGCAGTAGCTTAACAAGACAGTTTAAGTGCCCCTTGGAAGAGACGTGCAGGTCGCAGGAGCTTAACAAGAGGGTTTAAATGCCCTTTGGAATAGGCTTGCAGGTCGCAGTAGCTTACCAAGACGATTTAAATGCCCCTTGTAAGAGACGTGCAGGTCGCAGTAGCTTAACAAGACAGTTTAAATGCACCTTGGAAGAGCGGTGGAGGTCGCAGTAGCTTAACAAGACAGTTTAAATGCCACTTGGAAGAAACATGCAGGTCGAAGCAGCTTAACAAGACTTTTTAAATGCCCCTAGGAAAAGACGTGCAGGTCGAAAAGGCTTAAAAAGACGGTTAAATGCCCATTGGAAGAGAAATGCAGGTCGAAGTAGCTTAACAAGACGGTTTAAATGCACCTTGTAAGAGACGTGCAGGTCGCAGTAGCTTAAAAAGACGGTTTAAATGCCCCGTTGAAAAGTGGTGGAGGTTACAGTAGCTTAACAAGATGGTTTAAATGCCCCTTGGAAGAGACGTGCAAGTTACAGTAGCTTAACAAGACGGTTTAAATCCCACTTGGAAGAGATGTGCAGGTTGCAGTAGCTTAACAAGACGGTTTAAATGCCCCTTGGAAGAGACGTGCAGGTCGCAGTAGTTTAACAAGAATGTTTAAATGCCCCTTGGAATAGGCTTGCAGGACGCAGTAGCTTAACCAGACGGTTTAAATGCCCCTTGGAAGAGACGTGCAGGTCGCAGTAGCTTAACAAGACAGTTTAAATGCCCCTAGGAAGAGCGGTGGAGGTCGCAGTAGCTTAACAAGACAGTTTAAATGCCCCTTGGAAGAGACGTGCAGGTCGCAGTAGCTTAATAAGACGGTTTAAATGCCACTTGGAAGAGATGTGCAGGTCGCAGTAGCTTAATAGGATGGTTTAAATGCCCCTTAGAAGAGAGGTGGAGGTCGCAGCTGCTTAACAAGCAGTTTAAATGCCCCTTGGAAGAGACGTGCAGGTCGCAGTAGCTTAACAAGAGGGTTTAAATGCCCCTTTCAAGAGACATGCAGGTCGCAGTAGCTTAACAAGAGGGTTTAAATGCACCTTAGAAGAGACGTGCAGGTCGCAGTAGCTTAACAAGATGGTTTAAATGCCCATGGGAAGAGCGGTGGAGGTCGCAGTAGCTTAACAAGACGGTTTAAATGCCCCTTGGAAGAGACATGCAGGTCGCAGTAGCTTAACAAGACTGTTTAAATGCCCCTTGGAAGAGACTTGCAGGTCGCAGAGGCTTAACAAAACGGTTTAAATGCCTCTTGGAAGAGATGTGCAGGTCGCAGTAGCTTAACAAGACGGTTTAAATCCCACTTGGAAGAGATGTGCAGGTCGCAGTAGCTTAACAAGAGGGTTTAAATGCACCTTGGAATAGGCTTGCTGGTCGCAGTAGCTTACCAAGACGGTTTAAATGCCCCTTGGAAGAGATGTGCAGGTCGCAGTAGCTTAAAAAGATGGTTTAAATGCTCCTTGGAAGAGATATGCAGGTCGCAGTAGCTTAACAAGACCGTTTTAATGCCCTTTAGAAGAGGCTTGCAGGTCGCAGTAGCTTAACAAGACGGTTTAAATGCCCCTTGGAAGAGACGAGCAGATCGCAGTAGCTTAACAAGACGGTTCAAATGCCCCTTGGAAGAGACGTGCAGGTCGCAGTAGCTTAACAAGACGGTTTAAATCCCACTTGGAAGAGATGTGCAGGTCGCAGTAGCTTAACAAGAGGGTTTAAATGCCCCTGGGAATAGGCTTGCTGGTCGCAGTAGCTTACCAAGACGGTTTAAATGCCCCTTGGAAGAGATGTGCAGGTCGCAGTAGCTTAACAAGAGGGTTTAAATGCCCCTTGGAATAGGCATGGTGGTCGCAGTAGCTTAGCAAGAAGGATTAAATGCCCCTTGGAAGAGACTTTCAGGTCGCAGTAGCTTAGCAAGACGGTTTAAATGCCCCTTGAAAGAGACGTGCAGTTCGCAGTAGCTTAACAAGACGGTTTAAATGCCCCTTGGAAGTGCGGTGGAGGTTGCAGTAGCTTAACAAGACAGTTTAAATGCCCCTTGGAATAGACATGCAGGTCGCAGTAGCTTAACAAGACGGCTTAAATGCCACTTTGAAGAGACGTGCAGGTAGCAGTAGCTTAAAAAGACGGTTTAAATGCGCCTTGGAAGAGACGTGCAGGTCGCAGTAGCTTAACAAGACGGTTTAAATGGCCCTTGGAAGAGACGTGCAGGTCGCAGTAGCTTACAAGACGGTTTAAATCCCCCTTGGAAGAAACGTGCAGGACGCAGTAGCTTAACAAGACGTTTTAAATGCCCCCTTAAAATAGGCTTGCAGGTCGCAGTAGCTTACCAAGACGGTTTAAATGCCCCTTGGACGAGACGTGCAGGTCGCAGTAGCTTAACAAGACGGTTTAAATGCCCCTTGGAAGAGCGGTGGGGGTCGCAGTAGCTTAACAAGACAGTTTAAATGCCCCTTGGAAGAGACGTACAGGTTGAAGTAGCTTAATAAGACGGTTTAAATGCCTCTTGGAAGAGATGTGCAGGTCGCAGTAGCTTAATAAGATGTTTTAAATGCCCCTTGGAAGATAGGTGGAGGTCGCAGTAGCTTAACAAGACAGTTTAAATGACCCTTGGAAGAGACGTGCAGGTCGCAGTAGCTTAACAAGACGGTTTAAATGACACTTGGAAGAGAAGTGCAGGTCGCAGTAGCTTAACAAGACAGTTTAAATGCCCCTTGGAAGAGTGGTGGAGGTCGCAGTAGCTTAACAAGACAGTTTAAATGCCCCTTGGAAGAGACATGCAGGTCGCAGTAGCTTAATAAGACGGTTTAAATGCCTCTTGGAAGAGAGGTGGAGGTCGCAGTAGTTTAACAAGACAGTTTAAATGCCCCTTGGAAGAGACGTGCAGTTCGCAGTAGCTTAACAAGACGGTTTAAATGCCCCTTGGAAGAGCGGTGGAGGTCGCAGTAGCTTAACAAGACTGTTTAACTGCCCCTTGAAAGAGACGTGCAGGTAAAAGTAGCTTAACAAGACGGTTTAAATGCCACTTGGAAGAGACGTGCAGATCGCAGTAGCTTAACAAGATGGTTTAAATGCCCCTTGGAAGAGACGTGCAGGTCGCAGTAGCTTAACAAGACAGTTTAAATGTCCCTTGGAAGAGCGGTGGAGGTCGCGTTAGCTTAACAAGACAGTTTAAATGCCCCTTGAAAGAGACGTGCAGGTCGCAGTAGCTTAACAAGACAGTTTAAATGCCCCTTGGAAGTGCGGTGAAGGTCGCAGTAGCTTAACAAGATGGTTTAAATGCACTTTGGAAGAGACATGCAGGTCACAGCTGCTTAACAAGACGGTTTAAATGCCCCTTGGAAGAGAAGTGGAGGTCGCAGTAGCTTAACAAGACGTTTTAAATGCCCCTTGGAAGAGACATGCAGGTCGCAGTAGCTTAACAAGACTGTTTAAATGCCCTTTAGAAGAGACGCGCAGTTCTCCGAAGCTAAACAAAACAGTTTAAATGCCCCTTGGAAGAGACGAGCAGGTCACAGTAGCTTAACAAGATGGTTTAAATGCCCCTTGGAAGAGCGTTGGAGGTCGCAGTAGCTTAAGAAGACAGTTTAAATGCCCCTTGGAAGAGACGTGCACGTCGCAGGAGCTTAACAAGAGGGTTTAAATGCCCTTTGGGAGAGGCTTGCAGGTCGCAGTAGCTTACCAAGACGATTTAAATGCCCCTTGTAAGAGACGTGCAGGTCGCAGTAGCTTAACAAGACAGTTTAAATGCACCTTGGAAGAGCGGTGGAGGTCGCAGTAGCTTAACAAGACCGTTTAAATGGCACTTGGAAGAAACATGCAGGTCGAAGCAGCTTAACAAGACTTTTTAAATGCCCCTAGGAAAAGACGTGCAGGTCGAAGAGGCTTAAAAAGACGGTTAAATGCCCATTGGAAGAGAAATGCAGGTCGAAGTAGCTTAAAAAGACGGTTTAAATGCCCCGTTGAAAAGTGGTGGAGGTTACAGTAGCTTAATAAGATGGTTTAAATGCCCCTTGGAAGAGACGTGCAAGTTACAGTAGCTTAACAAGACGGTTTAAATCCCACTTGGAAGAGATGTGCAGGTTGCAGTAGCTTAACAAGACGGTTTAAATGCCCCTTGGAAGAGACGTGCAGGTCGCAGTAGTTTAACAAGAGTGTTTAAATGCCCCTTGGAATAGGCTTGCAGGTCGCAGTAGCTTAACCAGACGGTTTAAATGCCCCTTGGAAGAGACGTGCAGGTCGCAGTAGCTTAACAAGACAGTTTAAATGCCCCTAGGAAGAGCGGTGGAGGTCGCAGTAGCTTAACAAGACAGTTTAAATGCCCCTTGGAAGAGACGTGCAGGTCGCAGTAGCTTAATAAGACGGTTTAAATGCCACTTGGAAGAGATGTGCAGGTCGCAGTAGCTTAATAGGATGGTTTAAATGCCCCTTAGAAGAGAGGTGGAGGTCGCAGCTGCTTAACAAGCAGTTTAAATGCCCCTTGGAAGAGACGTGCAGGTCGCAGTAGCTTAACAAGAGGGTTTAAATGCCCCTTTCAAGAGACATGCAGGTCGCAGTAGCTTAACAAGAGGGTTTAAATGCACCTTAGAAGAGACGTGCAGGTCGCAGTAGCTTAACAAGATGGTTTAAATGCCCATTGGAAGAGCGGTGGAGGTCGCAGTAGCTTAACAAGACGGTTTAAATGCCCCTTGGAAGAGACATGCAGGTCGCAGTAGCTTAACAAGACTGTTTAAATGCCCCTTGGAAGAGACTTGCAGGTCGCAGACGCTTAACAAAACGGTTTAAATGCCTCTTGGAAGAGATGTGCAGGTCGCAGTAGCTTAACAAGACGGTTTAAATCCCACTTGGAAGAGATGTGCAGGTCGCAGTAGCTTAACAAGAGGGTTTAAATGCACCTTGGAATAGGCTTGCTGGTCGCAGTAGCTTACCAAGACGGTTTAAATTCCCCTTGGAAGAGATGTGCAGGTCGCAGTAGCTTAAAAAGATGGTTTAAATGCTCCTTGGAAGAGATATGCAGGTCGCAGTAGCTTAACAAGACCGTTTTAATGCCCCTTAGAAGAGGCTTGCAGGTCGCAGAAGCTTAACAAGACGGTTTAAATGCCCCTTGGAAGAGACGTGCAGGTCGCAGTAGCTTAACAAGATGGTTTAAATGCCCATTGGAAGAGCGGTGGAGTTCGCAGTAGCTTAACAAGACGATTTAAATGCCCCTTGGAAGAGACGTACAGGTTGAAGTAGCTTAATAAGACGGTTTAAATGCCTCTTGGAAGAGATGTGCAGGTCGCAGCAGCTTAATAAGATGTTTTAAATGACCCTTGGAAGAGACGTGCAGGTCGCAGTAGCTTAACAAGACGGTTTAAATGACACTTGGAAGAGACGTGCAGGTCGCAGTAGCTTAACAAGACAGTTTAAATGCCCCTTGGAAGAGTGGTGGAGGTCGCAGTAGCTTAACAAGACAGTTTAAATGCCCCTTGGAAGAGACATGCAGGTCGCAGTAGCTTAATAAGACGGTTTAAATGCCTCTTGGAAGAGAGGTGGAGGTCGCAGTAGTTTAACAAGACAGTTTAAATGCCCCTTGGAAGAGACGTGCAGTTCGCAGTAGCTTAACAAGACGGTTTAAATGCCCCTTGGAAGAGCGGTGGAGGTCGCAGTAGCTTAACAAGACTGTTTAACTGCCCCTTGAAAGAGACGTGCAGGTAAAAGTAGCTTAACAAGACGGTTTAAATGCCACTTGGAAGAGACGTACAGATCGCAGTAGCTTAACAAGATGGTTTAAATGCCCCTTGGAAGAGACGTGCAGGTCGCAGTAGCTTAACAAGACAGTTTAAATGTCCCTTGGAAGAGCGGTGGAGGTCGCGTTAGCTTAACAAGACAGTTTAAATGCCCCTTGAAAGAGACGTGCAGGTCTCAGTAGCTTAACAAGACAGTTTAAATGCCCCTTGGAAGTGCGGTGAAGGTCACAGTAGCTTAACAAGATGGTTTAAATGCACTTTGGAAGAGACATGCAGGTCACAGCTGCTTAACAAGACGGTTTAAATGCCCCTTGGAAGAGACGCGCAGTTCTCCGAAGCTAAACAAGACAGTTTAAATGCCCCTTGGAAGAGACGTGCAGGTCGCAGTAGCTTAACAAGATGGTTTAAATGCCCCTTGGAAGAGCGTTGGAGGTCGCAGTAGCTTAAGAAGACAGTTTAAATGCCCCTTGGAAGAGACGTGCAGGTCGCAGGAGCTTAACAAGAGGGTTTAAATGACCTTTGGAATAGGCTTGCAGGTCGCAGTAGCTTACCAAGACGATTTAAATGCCCCTTGTAAGAGACGTGCAGGTCGCAGTAGCTTAACAAGACAGTTTAAATGCACCTTGGAAGAGCGGTGGAGGTCGCAGTAGCTTAACAAGACAGTTTAAATGCCACTTGGAAGAAACATGCAGGTCGAAGCAGCTTAACAAGACTGTTTAAATGCCCCTTGGAAGAGACATGCAGGTCGCAGCAGCTTATAAAGACGTGCAGGTCGCAGTAGCTTAACAAGACGGTTTAAATGACCCTTGGAAGTGCGGTGGAGGTTGCAGTAGCTTAACAAGACAGTTTAAATGCCCCTTAGAATAGACATGCAGGTCGCAGTAGCTTAACAAGATGGCTTAAATGCCACTTTGCAGAGACGTGCAGGTAGCAGTGGCTTAACAAGACCGTTTAAATGCCCCTTGGAAGAGACGTGCAGGTCGCAGTAGCTTAACAAGACGGTTTAAATGCCCCTTGGAAGAGACGTGCAAGTCGCAGTAGCTTAAAAACACGGTATAAATGCGCCTTGGAAGAGACGTGCTGGTCACAGTAGCTTAACAAGACGGTTTATATGCCCCTTGGAAGAGAGGTGGAGGTCGCAGTAGCTTAACAAGATGGTTTAAATGCCCCTTGGAAGAGACATGCAGGTCGCAGCAGCCTAAAAAGACGTGCAGATCGCAGTAGCTTAACAAGACGGTTTAAATGCACCTTGTAAGAGACGTGCAGGTCGCAGTAGCTTAAAAAGACGGCTTAAATGCCCCGTGGAAAAGTGGTGGAGGTTACAGTAGCTTAACAAGATGGTTTAAATGCCCCTTGGAAGAGACGTGCAAGTTACAGTAGCTTAACAAGACCGTTTAAATGCCCCTTGGAAGAGATGTGCAGGTCGCATTAGTTTAACAAGAGGGTTTAAATGCCCCTTGGAAAAGGCTTGCTGGTCGCAGTAGCTTACCAAGACGGTTTAAATGCCCCTTGGAAGAGACGTTCAGGTCTCAGTAGCTTAACAAGACGGTTTAAATGCCCGTTGGAAGAGAAGTGCAGGTCGCAGTAGCTTAACAAGACGGTTTAAATGCCCCTTGGAAAAGTGGTGGAGGTTACAGTAGCTTAACAAGACGGTTTAAATGCCCCTTGGAAGAGACGAGCAGGTCAAAGTAGCTTAACAAGAAGGTTTAAATGCACCTTGGAAGAGACGTGCATGTCGCAGTAGCTTAATAGGACGGTTTAAATGCCCCTTGGAAAAGTGGTGGAGGTTACAGTAGCTTAACAAGACGGTTTAAATGCCCCTTGGAAGAGACGAGCAGGTCACAGTAGCTTAATAAGACGGTTTAAATCCCCCTTGGAAGAGACGTGCAGGTCGCAGTAGCTTAACAAGAGTGTTTAAATGCCCCTTGGAATAGGCTTGCAGGTCGCAGTAGCTTAACCAGACGGTTTAAATGCCCCTTGGAAGAGACGTGCAGGTCGCAGTAGCTTAACAAGACAGTTTAAATGCCCCTAGGAAGAGCGGTGGAGGTCGCAGTAGCTTAACAAGACAGTTTAAATGCCCCTTGGAAGAGACGTGCAGGTCGCAGTAGCTTAATAAGATGGTTTAAATGCCACTTGGAAGAGATGTGCAGGTCGCAGTAGCTTAATAAGATAGTTTAAATGCCACTTGGAAGAGACATGCAGGTCGCAGTAGCTTAATAGGATGGTTTAAATGCCCCTTAGAAGAGAGGTGGAGGTCGCCGTTGCTTAACAAGACAGTTTAAATGCCCCTTGGAAGAGACGTGCAGGTCGCAGTAGCTTAACAAGAGGGTTTAAATGCCCCTTTCAAGAGACGTGCAGGTTGCAGGCGCTTAACAAGAGGGTTTAAATGCCCATTGGAAGAGCGGTGGAGGTCGCAGTAGCTTAACAAGATGGTTTAAATGCCCATTGGAAGAGCGGTGGAGGTCGCAGTAGCTTAACAAGACGGTTTAAATGCCCCTTGGAAGAGACGTGCAGGTCGCAGAGGCTTAACAAGACGGTTTAAATGCCCCTTGGAAGAGACGTGCAGGTCGCAGCAGCTTAACAAGACAGTTTAAAAGCCCCTTGGAAGAGACGTGCAAGTCGCAGTAGCTTAACAAGATGTTTTAAATGCCCCTTGGAAAAGTGGTGGAGGTTACAGTAGCTTAACAAGATGGTTTAATTGCGCCTTGGAAAAGACGATTAAGTCGCAGGAGCTTAAATAGAAGGTTTAAATGCGCCTTTGAAGAGAAGTGCAGGTCGCAGTACCATAACAAGACAGTTTAAATGCCCCTTGGAAGAGACGAGCAGGTCGCAGTAGCTTAGCAAGACGGTTTAAATGCCCCTTGGAAGAGACGTGCAGGTAGCAGTAGCTTAACAAGACGGTTTAAATCCCCCTTGGAAGAGACATGCAGGTCGCAGGATCTTAACAAGAGGGTTTAAATGCCCCTTAGAATAGGCTTGCAGGTCGCAGTAGCTTAACAAGACAGTTTAAATGCCCCATGGAAGAGACGTGCAGGTCACAGTAGCTTAATAAGATGGTTCAAATGCCCCTTGGAAGAGACATGCAGGTCGCAGTAGCTTAACAAGACGGTTTAAATACCCCGTGGAAAAGTTGTGAAGGTTACAGTAGCTTAACAAGACGGTTTAAATGCCCCTTGGAAGAGAAGTGCAAGTTACAGTAGCTTAACAAGACGGTTTAAATGTCCCTTGGAAGAGACGTGCAGGCCGCATTAGGTTAACAACACGGTTTAAATGCCCCTTGGAAGAGCGGTGGAGGTCGCAGTAGCTTAACAAGACAGTTTAAATGCCCCTTGACAGAGATGAGCAGGTTGCAGTAGCTTAACAAGACTGTTTAAATGCCGCTTGTAAGTACGGTGGAGGTCGCAGTAGCTTAACAACATGGTTTAAATGCCCCTTGGAAGAGAAGTGCAGGTCGCAGCAGCTTAACAAGACGGTTTAAATGACCCCTGGAAGAGACGTGCAGGTCGCAGTGGCTTAACAAGATGGTTTAAATGCCCCATGAAAGAGACATGCAGGTCGCAGTAGCTTAACAAGACGGTTAAATGCCCCTTGGAAGAGACGTGCAGGTCGCAGCAGCTTATCAAGATGGTTTAAATGCCCCTTGGAAAAGTGGTGGAGGTTACAGTAGATTAACAAGGCGGTTTAAATGCACCTTGGAAGAGACGAGCAGGTCGCAGTAGCTTATAAAGACGATTTAAATGCACCTTGGAAGAGACGTGCAGGTCGAAGTAGCTTAAAAAGACAGTTTAAATGCCCCTAGGAAGAGACGTGCAGGTCGCAGTAGCTTAATAAGATGGTTTAAATGCCACTTGGAAGAGATGTGCAGGTCGCAGTAGCTTAATAGGATGGTTTAAATGCCCCTTAGAAGAGAGGTGGAGGTCGCAGTTGCTTAACAAGACAGTTTAAATGCCCCTTGAAAGAGACGTGCAGGTCGCAGTAGCTTAACAAGAGGGTTTAAATGCCCCTTTCAGGAGACGTGCAGGTTGCAGGCGCTTAACAAGAGGGTTAAATGCCCCTTGGAAGAGACGTGCAGGTCACAGTAGCTTAACAAGATGGTTTAAGTGCCCATTGGAAGAGCGGTGGAGGTCGCAGTAGCTTAACAAGACGGTTTAAATGCCCCTTGGAAGAGACATGCAGGTCGCAGTAGCTTAACAAGACTGTTTAAATGCCCCTTGGAAGAGACGTGCAGGTCGCAGAGGCTTAACAAGACGGTTTAAATGCCCCTTGGAAGAGACGTGCAGGTCGCAGTAGCTTAACAAGACAGTTTAAAAGCCCCTTGGAAGAGACGTGCAAGTCGCAGTAGCTTAACAAGATGTTTTAAATGCCCCTTGGAAAAGTGGTGGAGGTTACAGTAGCTTAACAAGATGGTTTAATTGCGCCTTGGAAAAGACGACTAAGTAGCAGGAGCTTAAAAAGAAGGTTTAAATGCGCCTTTGAAGAGAAGTGCAGGTCGCAGTTCCATAACAAGACGGTTTAAATGCCCCTTGGAAGAGACGAGCAGGTCGCAGTAGCTTAGCAAGACGGTTTAAATGCCCCTTGGAAGAGACGTGCAGGTAGCAGTAGCTTAACAAGACGGTTTAAATCCCCCTTGGAAGAGACATGCAGGTCGCAGGATCTTAACAAGAGGGTTTAAATGCCCCTTAGAATAGGCTTGCAGGTCGCAGTAGCTTAACAAGACAGTTTAAATGCCCCATGGAAGAGACGTGCAGGTCGCAGTAGCTTAATAAGACGGTTTAAATGCCCCTTGGAAGAGACATGCAGGTCGCAGTAGCTTAACAAGATGGTTTAAATGCCCCTTGGAAGAGACGTGCAGGTCGCAGTAGCTTAACAAGACGGTTTAAATACCCCGTGGAAAAGTGGTGGAGGTTACAGTAGCTTAACAAGACGGTTTAAATGCCCCTTGGAAGAGAAGTGCAAGTTACAGTAGCTTAACAAGACGGTTTAAATGCCCCTTGGAAGAGACGTGCAGGTCGCAGTAGGTTAACAAAACGGTTTAAATGCCCCTTGGAAGAGCGGTGGAGGTCGCAGTTGCTAAACAAGACAGTTTAAATGCCCCTTGACAGAGATGAGCAGGTCGCAGTAGCTTAACAAGACTGTTTAAATGACCCTTGGAAGTGCGGTGGAGGTCGCAGTAGCTTAACAAGATGGTTTAAATGCCCCTTGGAAGAGAAGTGCAGGTCGCAGCAGCTTAACAAGACGGTTTAAATGACCCCTGGAAGAGACGTGCAGGTCGCAGTGGCTTAACAAGATGGTTTAAATGCCCCATGAAAGAGACATGCAGGTCGCAGTAGCTTAACAAGACGGTTAAATGCCCCTTGGAAGAGACGTGCAGGTCGCAGCAGCTTAGCAAGACGGTTTAAATGCCCCTTGGAAAAGTGGTGGAGGTTACAGTAGATTAACAAGGCGGTTTAAATGCACCTTGGAAGAGACGAGCAGGTCGCAGTAGCTTATAAAGACGATTTAAATGCTCCTTGGAAGAGATATGCAGGTCGCAGTAGCTTAACAAGACCGTTTTAATGCCCCTTAGAAGAGGCTTGCAGGTCGCAGTAGCTTAACAAGACGGTTTAAATGCCCCTTGGAAGAGACGAGCAGGTCGTAGTAGCTTAACAAGACGGTTCAAATGCCCCTTGGAAGAGACGTGCAGGTCGCAGTAGCTTAACAAGACGGTTTAAATCCCACTTGGAAGAGATGTGCAGGTCGCAGTAGCTTAACAAGAGGGTTTAAATGCCCCTTGAAATAGGCTTGCTGGTCGCAGTAGCTTAGCAAGAAGGATTAAATGCCCCTTGGAAGAGACGTTCAGGTCGCAGTAGCTTAGCAAGACGGTTTAAATGCCCCTTGAAAGAGACGTGCAGGTCGCAGTAGCTTAACAAGACGGTTTAAATGCCCCTTGGAAAAGTGGTGGAGGTTACAGTAGCTTAAGAAGACAGTTTAAATGCCCCTTGGAAGAGACGAGCAGGTCACAGTAGCTTAACAAGATGGTTTAAATGCCCCTTGGAAGAGACGTGCAGGTCGTAGTAGCTTAACAGGACGTTTTAAATCCCCCTTGGAAGAGACGTGCAGGTCGCAGTAGCTTAACAAGACGGTTTAAGTGCGCCTTGGAAGAGATGTGCAGGTCGCAGTAGCTTAATAAGACGGTTTAAATGCCCCTTGGAAGAGAGGTGGAGGTCGCAGTAGCTTAACAAGACAGTTTAAATGCCCCTTGGAAGAGACGTGCAAGTCGCAGTAGCTTAACAAGAGGGTTTAAATGCCCCGTTCAAGAGACGTGCAGGTCGCATTAGCTTAAAAAGACGGTTTAAATGCCCCTTCGAAGAGACATGCAGGTCGCAGCAGCTTAAAAAGACGTGCAGGTCGCAGTAGCTTAACAAGACGGTTTAAATGCCCCTTGGAAGTGCGGTGGAGGTTGCAGTAGCTTAACAAGACAGTTTAAATGCCCCTTGGAATAGAAATGCAGGTCGCAGTAGCTTAACAAGACGGCTTAAATGCCACTTTGAAGAGACGTGCAGGTAGCAGTGGCTTAACAAGACCGTTTAAATGCCCCTTGGAAGAGACGTGCAGGTCGCAGTAGCTTAACAAGACGGTTTAAATGCCCCTTGGAAGAGACGTGCAAGTCGCAGTAGCTTAAAAACACGGTTTAAATGCGCCTTGGAAGAGACGTGCTGGACACAGTAGCTTAACAAGACGGTTTAAATGCCCCTTGGAAGAGCGGTGGAGGTCGCAGTAGCTTAACAAGATGGTTTAAATGCCCCTTGGAAGAGACATGCAGGTCGCAGCAGCCTAAAAAGACGCGCAGATCGCAGTAGCTTAACAAGATGGTTTAAATGCCCCTTGGAAGAGCGGTGGAGGTCGCAGAAGCTTAACAAGACAGTTTAAATGCCCCTTGGAAGAGACGTGCAGGTCGCAGAAGCTTAAAAAGATGGTTTAAATTCCCCTTGGAAGAGATGTGCAGGTCGCCGTAGCTTAATAAGACGGTTTAAATGCCCCTTGGAAGAGAGGTGGAGGTCACAGTAACTTAAAAAACCAGTTTAAATGCCCCTAGGAACAGACGTGCAGGTCGCAGTAGCTTAACAAGACGGTTTAAATGCCCCTTGGAAGAGACGTGCAGGTCGCAGTAGCTTAACAAGGCGGTTTAAATGCCCCTTGGAAGTGCGGTGGAGGTCGCAGTAGCTTAACAAGATGGTTTAAATGCCCCTTGGAAATTCGGTGGAGGTCGCAGTAGCTTAACAAGATGGTTTAAATGCCCCTTGGAAGAGACATGCAGGTTGCAGAGCTTAATAAGACGGTTTAAATGCCCCTTGGAAGAGACGTGCAGGTCACAGTGGCTTAACAAGACGGTTTAAATGCCCCTTGGAAGAGACGAGCAGGTCGCAGTAGCTTAACAAGACAGTTTAAATGCCCCTTGGAAGAGATGTGCAGGTAGCAGTAGCTTAATAAGAAGGTTTAAATGCCCCTTGGAAGAGAGGTGGAGGTCACAGTAACTTAAAAAGACAGTTTAAACGCCCCTTGGAAGAGACGTGCAGGTCACAATAGCTTAGCAAGACGGTTTAAATGCCCCTTGGAAGTGCGGTGGAGGTCGCAGTAGCTTAACAAGATGGTTTAAATGCCCCTTGGAAGAGACATACAGTTCGCAGTGGCTTAACAAGACGGTTTAAATGCCCCTTGGAAGAGACGTGCAGGTCTCACAAACATAACAAGAGGGTTTAAATGCCCCTTGGAATAGGCTTGCAGGTCGCAGTAGCTTAACAAGACGGTTTAAATGCCCCTTGGAAGAGCGGTGGAAGTCGCAGTAGCTTAACAAGACAGTTTAAATGCCCCTTGGAAGAGACGTGAAGGTCGCAGTAGCTTAACAAGACGGTTTAAATGCCCCTTGGAAGAGATGTGCAGGTCGCAGTAGCTTAATAAGACGGTTTAAATGCACCTTGGAAGAGAGGTGGAGGTAGCATTAGCTTAACAAGACAGTTTAAATGCCCCTTGGAAGAGACGTGCAGGTCTCAGTAGCTTAATCAGACGGTTTAAATGCCCCTTGGAAGAGATGTGCAGGTCGCAGTAGCTTAATAAGATGGTTTAAATGCACCTTGGAAGAGAGGTGGAGGTCGCAGTAGCTTAACAAGACAGTTTAAATGCCCCTTGGAAGAGAGGTGGAGGTCGCAGTAGCTTAATAAGATGGTTTAAATGCCCGTTGGAAGAGAGGTGCAGGTCGCAGTAGCTTAACAAGACGGTTTAAATGCACCTTGGAAGAGACGTGCAGGTCGCAGTAGCTTAACAAGACGGTTTAAATCCCCCTTGGAAGAGACGTGCAGGTCGCAGTAGCTTAACAAGATATTTTAAATGCCCCTTGGAAGAGTGGTGGAGGTCACAGTAGCTTAACAAGATGGTTTAAATGCCCCTTGGAAGAGACGTGCAGGTCGCAGTAGATTAACAAGACTGTTGAGATGCCCCTTGGAAAAGTGGTGGAGGTTATAGTAGCTTAAGAAGACGGTTTAAATGCCCCTTGGAAGAGACGTTCAAGTCGCAGAAGCTTAAAAAGACGGTTTAAATGAGCCTTGGAAGAGACGTGCAGGTCGCAGTAGCTTAACAAGACGGTTTAAATGCCCCTTGGAAGAGCGGTGGAGGTCGCAGAAGCTTAACAAGACAGTTTAAATGCCCCTTGGAAGAGACATGCAGGTAGCAGTAGCTAACAAGATGGTTTAAATGCCATTTGGAAGAGACGTGCAGGTCGCAGTAGCTTAACAAGACTGTTGAGATGCCCCTTGGAAAAGTGGTGAAGGTTATAGTAGCTTAACAAGACAGTTTAAATTCCCCTTGGAAAAGACGTGCAGGTCGCATTAGCTTAACAAGACGCTTTAAATGCCACTTGGAAGAGACGTGCAGGTCGCAGTAGCTTAACAAGACGGTTTAAATGACCCTTGGAAGAGATATGCAGGTCGCAGCAGCTTAAAAAGCCGTGCAGGTCGCAGTAGCTTAACAAGACGGTTTACATGCCCCTTGGAAGTGCGGTGGAGGATGCAGTAGCTTAACAAGACGGTTTAAATGCTCCCTGGAAGAGACATGCAGGTCGCAGCAGCTTAACAAGACAGTTTAAATGCCCCTTGGAATAAACGAGCAGGTCGCAGTAGCTTAACAAGACGGTTTAAATGCCCCTTGGAAGAGCGGTGGAGGTCGCAGAAGCTTAACAAGACAGTTTAAATGCCCCTTGGAAGAGACGTGCAGGTCACAGTAGCTTAATAAGACGGTTTAAATGCCCCTTGGAAGAGATGTATAGGTCGCAGTAGCTTAACAAGACGGTTTAAATGCGGCTTGGAAGAGACGTGCTGGTCACAGTAGCTTAACAAGACAGTTTAAATGCCCCTTGGAATAAACGAGCAGGTCGCAGTAGCTTAACAAGACGGTTTAAATGCCACTTGGAAGAGATGTACAGGTCGCAGTAGCTTAATAAGACGGTTTAAATGCCCCTTGGAAGAGAGGTGGAGGTCACAGTAACTTAAAAAGACAGTTTAAATGCCCCTTGGAAGAGACGTGCAGGTCGCAGTAGCTTAAGAAGACGGTTTAAAAGCCACTTGGAAGAGACGTGCAGGTCGCAGTAGCTTAACAAGACAGTTTAAATGATCCTTGAAAGAGAAGGTGGAGGTCGCAGTAGCTTAACAAGACAGTTTAAATGCCCCTTGAAAGAGACGTGCAGGTCGCAGTGGCTTAAAAAGACGGTTTAAATGCCCCTTGGAAGTGCGGTGGAGGTCGCAGTAGCTTAACAAGATGGTTTAAATGCCCCTTGGAAGAGCGGTGGAGGTCACAGTAGCTTAACAAGACAGTTTAAATGCCCCTTGAAAGAGACGTGCAGGTCGCAGTAGCTTAACAAGACGGTCTAAATGCAACTTGGAAATGCGGTGGAGGTCGCAGTAGCTTAACATGATGGTTTAAATGCCCCTTGGAAGAGACATGCAGGTCGCAGCAGCTTAACAAGACGGTTTAAATGCCCCTTGGAAGAGACTTGCAGGTCGCAGTGGCTTAATAAGACGGTTTAAATGCCCCTTGGAAGAGACGTGCAGGTCGCAGTGGCTTAATAAGACGGTTTAAATGCCCCTTGGAAGAGACGTGCAGGTCACAGAAACTTAACAAGAGGGTTTAAATTCCCCTTGGAATAGGCTTGCAGGTCGCAGTAGCTTACCAAGATGGTTTAAATGCCCCTTGGAAGAGACGTGCAGGTCGCAGTAGCTTAACAAGACGGTTTAAATGCCCCTTGGAAGAGCGGTGGAGGTCGCAGAAGCTTAACAAGACATTTTAAATGCCCCTTGGAAGAGACGTGAAGGTCGCAGTAGCTTAACAAGACGGTTTAAATGCCCCTTGGAAGAGATGTGCAGGTCGCAGTAGCTTAGCAAGACGGTTTAAATGCCCCTTGGAAGTGCGGTGGAGGTCGCAGTAGCTTAACAAGATGGTTTAAATGCCCCTTGGAAGAGACATGCAGGTCGCAGTGGCTTAACAAGACGGTTTAAATGCCCCTTGGAAGAGACGTGCAGGTCTCAGAAACATAACAAGAGGGTTTAAATGCCCCTTGGAATAGGCTTGCAGGTCGCAGTAGCTTAACAAGACGGTTTAAATGCCCCTTGGAAGAGCGGTGGAGGTCGCAGCAGCTTAACAAGACAGTTTAAATGCCCCTTGGAAGAGACGTGAAGGTCGCAGTAGCTTAACAAGACGGTTTAAATGCCCCTTGGAAGAGATGTGCAGGTCGCAGTAGCTTAATAAGACGGTTTAAATGCCCCTTGGAAGAGAGGTGGAGGTTGCATTAGCTTAACAAGACAGTTTAAATGCCCCTTGGAAAAGACGTGCAGGTCTCAGTAGCTTAATCAGACGGTTTAAATGCCCCTTGGAAGAGATGTGCAGGTCGCAGTAGCTTAATAAGATGGTTTAAATGCACCTTGGAAGAGAGGTGGAGGTCGCAGTAGCTTAACAAGACAGTTTAAGTGCGCCTTGGAAGAGCGGTGGAGGTCGCAGTAGCTTAATAAGATGGTTTAAATGCCCCTTGGAAGTGACGTGCAGGTCGCAGTAGCTTAACAAGACGGTTTAAATCCCCCTTGGAAGAGACGTGCAGGTCGCAGTAGCTTATCAAGAGGGTTTAAATGCCCCTTGGAATAGGCTTGCAGCTCGCAGTAGATTACCAAGACGGTTGAAATGCCTCTTGGAAGAGACGTGCAGGTAGCAGAAGCTTAGCAAGATGGTTTACATGCCCTTTGGAAGAGCGTTGGAGGTCGCAGTAGCATAACAAGTTGGTTTAAATGCCATTTGGGAGAGACATGCAGTTCGCATCAGCTTAAAAAGATGGTTTAAATGCCCCTTGGAAGAGACGTGCAGGTCGCAGTAGCTTAAAAACACGGTTTAAATGAGCCTTGGAAGAGACGTGCAGGTCGCAGTGGCTTAACAAGACGGTTTAAATGCCCCTTGGAAGAGACATGTCAGTCGCAGTAGCTTAACAAGACGGTTGAAATGCCCCTTGGAAGAGACATGCAGGTCGCAGTAGCTTAACAAGACGGTTTAAATGACCCTTGGAAGAGACGTGCAAGTCGCAGTAGCTTAAAAACACGGTTTAAATGAGCCTTGGAAGAGACGTGCAGGTGGCAGTAGCTTAACATGACGGTTTAAATGCCCCTTGAAGTGACGTGCAGGTCGCAGTAGCTAAACAAGACGGTTTAAATCCACCTTGGAAGAGACGTGCAGGTTGCAGTAGCTTAACAAGAGGGTTTAAATGCCCCTTGGAAGAGACATGCAGGTCGCAGCAGCTTAACAAGATGGCTTAAATGCCACTTTGAAGAGACGTGCAGGTAGCTGTGGCTTAACAAGACGGTTTAAATGCCCCTTGGAAGAGACGTGCAAGTCGCAGTAGCTTAACAAGAGGGTTTAAATGCACCTTGGAAGAGACGTGCTGGTCGCAGTAGCTTAACAAGACGGTTTAAATGCCCCTTGGAATAGACGAGCAGGTCGCAGTAGCTTAACAAGAAGGTTTAAATGCCCCTTGGAAGAGCGGTGGAGGTCGCAGTAGCTTAACAAGACAGTTTAAATGCCCCTTGAAAGAGACGTGCAGGTCGCAGTAGCTTAACAAGACGGTTTAAATGCCCCTTGGAAATGCGGTGGAGGTCGCAGTAGCTTAACAAGATGGTTTAAATGCCCCTTGGAAAAGACATGCAGGTCGCAGCAGCTTAACAAGACGGTTTAAATGCCCCTTGGAAGAGACATGCAGTTCGCAGTAGCTTATCAAGACTGTTGAGATGCCCCTTGGAAAAGTGGTGGAGGTTACATTAGCTTAACAAGACCGTTTAAATGCCCCTTGGAAGAGACGTGCAAGTCTCAGTAGCTTAAAAAGACGGTTTAAATGAGCCTTGGAAGAGACTTGCAGGTTGCAGTAGCTTAACAAGACGGTTTAAATGCCCCTTGGAAGAGACGAGCAGGTCGCAGTAGCTTAACAAAACGCTTTAAATGCCCCTTGGAAGAGAGGTGGAGGTCGCAGTAGCTTAACAAGACAGTTTAAATGCCCCTTGGAAGAGACTTGCAGGTCGCAGTAGTTTAACAAGACGGTTTAAATGACACTTGGAAGAGACGTGCAGGTCGCAGTAGCTTAACAAGACGGTTTAAATGCCCCTTGGAAGAGACGTGCAGGTCGCAGTAGCTTAACAAGACTGTTTAAATGCCCCTTGGAAGAGCGGTGGAGGTCGCAGTAGCTTAACAAGACAGTTTAAGTCCCCCTTGAAAGAGATGTGCAGGTCGCAGTAGCTTAACAAGACGGTTTAAATGCCCCTTGGAAGAGCGGTGGAGGTCGCAGTAGCTTAACAAGACGGTTTAAATGCCCCTTTGAAGAGACTTGCAGGTCGCAGTAGCTTAACAAGACGGTTTAAATGCCCCTTGGAAGAGAGATGGAGGTCGCAGTAGATTAACAAGACAGTTTGAATGCCCCTTGGAAGAGACGTGCAGGTCGCAGTAGCTTAAAAAAAGGGTTTAAATGCCCCTTTCAAGAGACGTGCAGGTCGCAGGAGCTAAACAAGAGGGTTTAAATGTCCCTTGGAAGAGACGTGCAGGTCTCAGTAGCTTAACAAGATGGTTTAAATGCCCCTTGGAAGAGCGGTGGAGGTCACAGTAGCTTAACAAGATGGTTTAAATGCCCCTTGGAAGAGAAATGCAGGTAGCAGTAGCTTAACAAGAAGGTTTAAATGCCCCTTGGAAGAGACGTGCAGGTCGCAGTAGCTTAACAAGACTGTTGAGATGCCCCTTGGAAAAGTGGTGGAGGTAATAGTAGCTTAACAAGACGGTTTAAATGCCCCTTGGAAGAGACGTTCAAGTCGCAGAAGCTTAAAAAGACGGTTTAAATGAGCCTTGGAAGAGACGTGCAGGTCGCAGTAGCTTAACAAGACGGTTTAAATGCCCCTTGGAAGAGCGGTGGAGGTCGCAGAAGCTTAACAAGACAGTTTAAATGCCCCTTGGAAGAGACGTGCAGGTAGCAGTAGCTTAATAATATGGTTTAAATGCCCCTTGGAAGAGATGTGCAGGTCGCAGTAGCTTAAAAAGACGGTTTAAATGCCCCTTGGAAGAGAGGTGGAGGTCACAGTAACTTAAAAATACAGTTTAAATGCCCCTTGGAAAAGACGTGCAGGTCGCATTAGCTAAACAAGAAGCTTTAAATGCCACTTGGAAGAGACGTGCACGTCGCAGTAGCTTAACAAGACGATTTAAATGCCCCTTGGAAGAGCGGTGGAGGTCGCAGTAGCTTAACAAGATGGTTTAAATGCCCCTTGGAAGAGACATGCAGGTCGCAGCAGCTTAAAAAGACGTGCAGGTCGCAGTAGCTTAACAAGACGGTTTAAATGCCCCTTGGAAGTGCGGTGGAGGGTGCAGTAGCTTAACAAGACGGTTTAAAAGCCCCGTGGAAGAGACATGCAGGTCGTAGAAGCTTAACAAGACAGATTAAATGCCACTTTGAAGAGACGTGCAGGTAGCAGTGGCTTAACAAGACGGTTTAAATGCCCCTTGGAAGAGACCTGCAGGTCGCAGTAGCTTAACAAGACGGTTTAAATGCCTCTTGGAATAAACGAGTAGGTCGCAGTAGCTTAACAAGACGGTTTAAATGCCCCTTGGAAGAGCGGTGGAGGTCGCAGAAGCATATCAAGACAGTTTAAATGCCCCTTGGAAGAGACATGCAGGTCACAGTAGCTTAATAAGACGGTTTAAATGCCCCTTGGAAGAGATGTATAGGTCGCAGTAACTTAATAAGACGGTTTAAATGCCAATTGCAAGAGAGGTGGAGGTCACAGTAACTTAAAAAGTCAGTTTAAATGCCCCTTGGAAGAGACGTGCAGGTCGCAGTAGCTTAACAAGACGGTTTAAATGCCACTTGGAAGAGACGTGCAGGTCGCAGTAGCTTAACAAGACAGTTTAAATGCCCCTTGAAAGAGCGGTGGAGGTCGCAGTAGCTTAACAAGACAGTTTAAATGCCCCTTGAAAGAGACGTGCAGGTCGCAGTGGCTTAAAAAGACGGTTTAAATGCCCCTTGGAAGTGCGGTGGAGGTCGCAGTAGCTTAACAAGATGGTTTAAATGCCCCTTGGAAGAGCGGTGGAGGTCGCAGAAGCTTAACAAGACAGTTTAAATGCCGCTTGAAAGAGACGTGCAGGTCGCAGTAGCTTAACAAGACGGTTTAAATGCAACTTGGAAATGCGGTGGAGGTCGCAGTAGCTTAACATGATGGTTTAAATGCCCCTTGGAAGAGACGTGCAGGTTGCAGTAGCTTAACAAGACGGTTTAAATGCCCCTTGGAAGAGAAGTGCAGGTCGCAGTGGCTTAATAAGACGATTTAAATGCCCCTTGGAAGAGACGTGCAGGTCACAGAAACTTAACAAGAGGGTTTAAATGCCCCTTGGAATAGGCTTGCAGGTCGCAGTAGCTTACCAAGATGGTTTAAATGCCCCTTGGAAGAGACGTGCAGGTAGCAGTAGCTTAACAAGACGGTTTAAATGCCCCTTGGAAGAGCGGTAGAGGTCGCAGTAGCTTAACAAGACAGTTTAAATGCCCCTTGGAAGAGACGTGCAGGTCGCAGTAGCTTAACAAGACGGTTTAAATGCCACTTGGAAGAGACGTGCAGGTCGCAGTAGCTTAACAAGACAGTTTAAATGCCCCTTGAAAGAGCGGTGGAGGTCGCAGTAGCTTAACAAGACAGTTTAAATGCCCCTTGAAAGAGACGTGCAGGTCGCAGTAGCTTAACAAGACGGTTTAAATGCAACTTGGAAATGCGGTGGAGGTCGCAGTAGCTTAACATGATGGTTTAAATGCCCCTTGGAAGAGACGTGCAGGTTGCAGTAGCTTAACAAGACGGTTTAAATGCCCCTCTGAAGAGAAGTGCAGGTCGCAGTGGCTTAATAAGACGATTTAAATGCCCCTTGGAAGAGACGTGCATGTCACAGAAACTTAACAAGAGGGTTTAAATGCCCCTTGGAATAGGCTTGCAGGTCGCAGTAGCTTACCAAGATGGTTTAAATGCCCCTTGGAAGAGACGTGCAGGTAGCAGTAGCTTAACAAGACGGTTTAAATGCCCCTTGGAAGAGCGGTGGAGGTCGCAGTAGCTTAACAAGACAGTTTAAATGCCCCTTGGAAGAGACGTGAAGGTCGCAGTAGCTTAACAAGACGGTTTAAATGCCCCTTGGAAGAGATGTGCAGGTCGCAGTAGCTTAGCAAGACGGTTTAAATGCCCCTTGGAAGTGCGGTGGAGGTCGCAGTAGCTTAACAAGATGGTTTAAATGCCCCTTGGAAGAGACATGCAGGTCGCAGTGGCTTAACAAGACGGTTTAAATGCCCCTTGGAGAGACCTGCAGGTCTCAGAAACATAACAAGAGGGTTTAAATGCCCCTTGGAATAGGCTTGCAGGTCGCAGTAGCTTAACAAGACGGTTTAAATGCCCCTTGGAAGAGCGGTGGAGGTCGCAGTAGCTTAACAAGACAGCTTAAATGCCCCTTGGAAGAGACGTGAAGGTCGCAGTAGCTTAACAAGACGGTTTAAATGCCCCTTGGAAGAGAGGTGGAGGTAGCATTAGCTTAACAAGACAGTTTAAATGCCCCTTGGAAGAGACGTGCAGGTCTCAGTAGCTTAATCAGACGGTTTAAATGCCCCTTGGAAGAGATGTGCAGGTCGCAGTAGCTTAATAAGATGGTTTAAATGCACCTTGGAAGAGAGGTGGAGGTCGCAGTAGCTTAACAAGACAGTTTAAATGCCCCTTGGAAGAGCGGTGGAGGTCGCAGTAGCTTAATAAGATGGTTTAAATGCCCCTTGGAAGAGACGTGCAGGTCGCAGTAGCTTAACAAGACGGTTTAAATGCACCTTGGAAGAGACGTGCAGGTCGCAGTAGCTTAACAAGACGGTTTAAATCCCCCTTGGAAGAGACGTGCAGGTCGCAGTAGCTTAACAAGAGGGTTTAAATGCCCCTTGGAATAGGCTTGCAGGTCGCAGTAGATTACCAAGACGGTTGAAATGCCTCTTGGAAGAGATGTGCAAGTCGCAGTAGCTTAAAAACACGGTTTAAATGAGCCTTGGAAGAGACGTGCAGGTGGCAGTAGCTTAACATGACGGTTTAAATGCCCCTTGGTAGAGACATGCAGGTCATAGTAGCTTAACAAGACGGTTTAAATACCCCTTTGAAGAGACGTGCAGGTCGCAGTAGCTAAACAAGATGGTTTAAATCCCCCTTGGAAGAGACGTGCAAGTCTCAGTAGCTTAAAAAGACGGTTTAAATGAGCTTTGGAAGAGACTTGCAGGTTGCAGTAGCTTAACAAGACGGTTTAAATGCCCCTTGGAAGAGACGAGCAGGTCGCAGTAGCTTAACAAAATGCTTTAAATGCCCCTTGGAAGAGAGGTGGAGGTCGCAGTAGCTTAACAAGACAGTTTAAATGCCCTTTGGAAGAGACTTGCAGGTCGCAGTAGCTTAACAAGACGGTTTAAATGACACTTGGAAGAGACGTGCAGGTCGCAGTAGCTTAACAAGACGGTTTAAATGCCCCTTGGAAGAGCGGTGGAGGTCGCAGTAGCTTAACAAGACAGTTTAAGTCCCCCTTGAAAGAGACGTGCAGGTCGCAGTAGCTTAACAAGACGGTTTAAATGCCCCTTGGAAGAGCGGTGGAGGTCGCAGTAGCTTAACAAGACGGTTTAAATGCCCCTTTGAAGAGACGTGCAGGCCGCAGTAGCTTAATTAGACTGTTTAAATGCTGCTTGGAAGAGATGTGCAGGTCGCAGTAGCTTAATTTCATGGTTTAAATGCCCCTTGGAAGAGAGATGGAGGTCGCAGTAGATTAACAAGACAGTTTAAATGCCCCTTGGAAGAGACGTGCAGGTCGCAGTAGCTTAAAAAAAGGGTTTAAATGCCCCTTTCAAGAGACGTGCAGGTCGCAGGAGCTTAACAAGAGGGTTTAAATGTCCCATGGAAGAGACGTGCAGGTAGCAGTAGCTTAACAAGACGCTTTAAATGCCACTTGGAAGAGACGTGCAGGTCGCAGTAGCTTAACAAGACGGTTTAAATGCGGCTTGGAAGAGACGTGCTGGTCACAGTAGCTTAACAAGACAGTTTAAATGCCCCTTGGAATAAACGAGAAGGTCGCAGTAGCTTAACAAGACGGTTTAAATGCCCCTTGGAAGAGCGGTGGAGGTCGCAGAAGCTTAACAAGACAGTTTAAATGCCCCTTCGAAGAGACGTGCAGGTCACAGTAGCTTAATAAGACGGTTTAAATGCCCCTTGGAAGAGATGTACAGGTCGCAGTAGCTTAATAAGACGGTTTAAATGCCCCTTGGAAGAGACGTGCAGGTCGCAGTAGCTTAACAAGACGGTTTAAATGCCACTTGGAAGAGACGTGCAGGTCGCAGTAGCTTAACAAGTCAGTTTAAATGCCCCTTGAAAGAGACGTGCAGGTCGCAGTGGCTTCAAAAGATGGTTTAAATGCCCCTTGGAAGTGCGGTGGAGGTCGCAGTAGCTTTAGAAGATGGTTTAAATGCCCCTTGGAAGAGCGGTGGTGGTCGCAGTAGCTTAACAAGACAGTTTAAATGCCGCTTGAAAGAGACGTGCAGGTCGCAGTAGCTTAACAAGACGGTTTAAATGCAACTTGGAAATGCGGTGGAGGTCGCAGTAGCTTAACATGATGGTTTAAATGCCCCTTGGAAGAGACATGCAGGTCGCAGCAGCTTAACAAGACGGTTTAAATGCCCCTTGGAAGAGACGTGCAGGTCGCAGTGGCTTAATAAGACGGTTTAAATGCCCCTTGGAAGAGACGTGCAGGTCACAGAAACTTAACAAGAGGGTTTAAATGCCCCTTGGAATAGGCTTGCAGGTCACAGTAGCTTACCAAGATGGTTTAAATGCCCCTTGGAAGAGACGTGCAGGTTGCAGTAGCTTAACAAGACGATTTAAATGCCCCTTGGAAGAGCGGTGGAGGTCGCAGTAGCTTAACAAGACAGTTTAAATGCCCCTTGGAAGAGACGTGAAGGTCGCAGTAGCTTAACAAGACGGTTTAAATGCCCCTTGGAAGAGATGTGCAGGTCGCAGTAGCTTAGCAAGACGGTTTAAATGCCCCTTGGAAGTGCGGTGGAGGTCGCAGTAGCTTAACAAGACGGTTTAAATGCCCCTTGGAAGAGACATGCCAGTCGCAGTAGCTTAACAAAACGGTTTAAATGCCCCTTGGAAGAGACATGCAGGTCGCAGTAGCTTAACAAGACGGTTTAAATGACCCTTGGAAGAAACGTGCAGGTCGCAGTAGCTTAAAAAGACGGTTTAAATCCCCCTTGGAAGAGACGTGCAGGTTGAAGTAGCTTAACAAGAGGGTTTAAATGCCCCTTGGAAGAGACATGCAGGTCGCAGCAGCTTAACAAGATGGCTTAAATGCCACTTTGAAGAGACGTGCAGGTAGCTGTGGCTTAACAAGACGGTTTAAATGCCCCTTGGAAGAGACGTGCAAGTCGCAGTAGCTTAACAAGAGGGTTTAAATGCGCCTTGGAAGAGACGTGCTGGTCGCAGTAGCTTAACAAGACGGTTTAAATGCCCCTTGGAATAGACGAACAGGTCGCAGTAGCTTAACAAGAAGGTTTAAATGCCCCTTGGAAGAGCGGTGGAGGTCGCAGTAGCTTAACAAGACAGTTTAAATGCCCCTTGAAAGAGACGTGCAGGTCGCAGTAGCTTAACAAGACGGTTTAAAAGCCCCTTGGAAATGCGGTGGAGGTCGCAGTAGCTTAACAAGATGGTTTAAATGCCCCTTGGAAAAGACATGCAGGTCGCAGCAGCTTAACAAAACCGTTTAAATGCCCCTTGGAAGAGACGTGCAAGTTGCAGTAGCTTAAAAAGACGGTTTAAATGAGCCTTGGAAGAGACTTGCAAGTTGCAGTAGCTTAACAAGACGGTTTAAATGCCCCTTGGAAGAGACGAGCAGGTCGCAGTAGCTTAACAAGACGCTTTAAATGCCCCTTGGAAGAGAGGTGGAGGTCGCAGTGGCTTAACAAGACAGTTTAAATGCCCCTTGGAAGAGACTTGCAGGTCGCAGTAGCTTAACAAGACGGTTTAAATGACACTTGGAAGAGACGTGCAGGTCGCAGTAGCTTAACAAGACAGTTTAAATGCCCTTTGGAAGAGACGTGCAGGTCGTAGTAGCTTAACAAGACTGTTTAAATGCAACTTGGAAATGCGTTGGAGGTCGCAGTAGCTTAACATGATGGTTTAAATGCCCCTTGGAAGAGACATGCAGGTCGCAGCAGCTTAACAAGACGGTTTAAATGCCCCTTGGAAGAGACGTGCAGGTCGCAGTGGCTTAATATGACGATTTAAATGCCCCTTGGAAGAGACGTGCAGGTCACAGAAACTTAACAAGAGGGTTTAAATGCCCCTTGGAATAGGCTTGCAGGTGGTAGTAGCTTACCAAGATGGTTTAAATGCCCCTTGGAAGAGACGTGCAGTTCGCAGTAGCTTAACAAGACGGTTTAAATGCCCCTTGGAAGAGCGGTGGACGTCGCAGTAGCTTAACAAGACCGTTTAAATGCCCCTTGGAAGAGACGTGAAGGTCGCAGTAGCTTAACAAGACGGTTTAAATGCCCCTTGGAAGAGATGTGGAGGTCGCAGTAGCTTAATAAGACGGTATAAATGCCCCTTGGAAGAAAGGTGGAGGTAGCATTAGCTTAACAAGACAGTTTAAATAAATGCCCCTTGGAAGAGACGTGCAGGTCTCAGTAGCTTAATAAGAGGATTTAAATGCCCCTTGGAAGAGACCTGCAGGTCGCAGTAGCTTAACAAGATGGTTTAAATGCCCCTTGGAAGAGCGGTGGAGGTCAGGGTAGCTTAACAAGACGGTTTAAATGCCCCTTGGAAGAGACATGCAGGTCGCAGTAGCTTAACAAGACGGTTTAAATGACACTTGGAAGAGACGTGCAGGTCGCAGTAGCTTAACAAGACGGTTTAAATGGCCCTTGGAAGAGACGTGCAGGTCGCAGTAGCTTAACAAGACGGTTTAAATGCCCCTTGGAAGAGCGGTGGAGGTCGCAGTAGCTTAACAAGACAGTTTAAGTCCCCCTTGAAAGAGACGTGCTGGTCGCAGTAGCTTAACAAGACGGTTTAAATGCCCCTTCGAAGAGCGGTGGAGGTCGCAGTAGCTTAACAAGACATTTTAAATGCCCCTTTGAAGAGACGTGCAGGTCGCAGTAGCTTAATTAGACTGTTTAAATGCTGCTTGGAAGAGATGTGCAGGTCGCAGTAGCTTAACAAGATGGTTTTAATGCCCCTTGGAAGAGCGGTGGAGGTCACAGTAGCTTAACAAGATGGTTTAAATGCCCCTTGGAAGAGACATGCAGGTAGCAGTAGCTTAACAAGAAGGTTTAAATGCCCCTTGGAAGAGACGTGCAGGTCGCAGTAGCTTAACAAGACTGTTGAGATGCCCCTTGGAAAAGTGGTGGAGGTTATAGTAGCTTAACAAGACGGTTTAAATGCCCCTTGGAAGAGACGTTCAAGTCGCAGAAGCTTAAAAAGACGGTTTAAATGAGCCTTGGAAGAGACGTGCTGGTCGCAGTAGCTTAACAAGATGGTTTAAATGCCCCTTGGAAGAGCGGTGGAGGTCGCAGAAACTTAACAAGACAGTTTAAATGCCCCTTGGAAGAGACGTGCAGGTTGCAGAAGCTTAATAAGACGGTTTAAATGCCCCTTGGAAAAGATGTGCAGGTCGCAGTAGCTTAATAAGACGGTTTAAATGCCCCTTGGAAGAGAGGTTGAGGTCACAGTAACTTAAAAATACAGTTTAAATGCCCCTTGGAAAAGACGTGCAGGTCGCATTAGCTTAACAAGACGCTTTAAATGCCACTTGGAAGAGACGTGCAGGTCGCAGTAGCTTAACAAGACGGTTTAAATGCCCCTTGGAAGAGCGGTGTAGGTCGCAGTAGCTTAACAAGATGGTTTAAATGCCCCTTGGAAGAGACATGCAGGTCGCAGCAGCTTAAAAAGACGTGCAAGTCGCAGTAGCTTAACAAGACGGTTTAAATGCCACTTGGAAGTGCGGTGGAGGGTGCAGTAGCTTAACAAGACGGTTTAAATGCCCCCTGTAAGAGACATGCAGGTCGTAGCAGCTTAACAAGACAGCTTAAATGCCACTTTGAAGAGACGTGCAGGTAGCAGTGGCTTAACAAGATGGTTTAAATGCCCCTTGGAAGAGACATGCTGGTCACAGTAGCTTAACAAGACAGTTTAAATGCCCCTTGGAATAAACGAGCAGGTCGCAGTAGCTTAACAAGACGGTTTAAATGCCCCTTGGAAGAGCGGTGGAGGTCGCAGAAGCTTAACAAGACAGTTTAAATGCCCCTTGGAAGAGACGTGCAGGTCACAGTAGCTTAATAAGACGGTTTAAATGCCCCTTGGAAGAGATGTGCAGGTCGCAGTAGCTTAATAAGACGGTTTAAATGCCCCTTGGAAGAGAGGTGGAGGTCACAGTAACTTAAAAAGACAGTTTAAGTGCCCCTTGGAAGAGGCGTGCAGGTCGCAGTAGCTTAACAAGACGGTTTAAATGCCACTTGGAAGAGACGAGCAGGTCGCAGTAGCTTAACAAGACAGTTTAAATGCCCCTTGAAAGAGCGGTGGAGGTCGCAGTAGCTTAACAAGACAGTTTAAATGCCCCTTGAAAGAGACGTGCAGGTCGCAGTGGCTTAAAAAGACGGTTTAAATGCCCCTTGGAAGTGCGGTGGAGGTCGCAGTAGCTTAACAAGATGGTTTAAATGCCCCTTGGAAGAGCGGTGGAGGTCGCAGTAGCTTAACAAGACAGTTTAAATGACGCTTGAAAGAGACGTGCAGGTCGCAGTAGCTTAACAAGACGGTTTAAATGCAACTTGGAAATGCGGTGGAGGTCGCAGTAGCTTAACATGATGGTTTAAATGCCCCTTGGAAGAGACATGCAGGTCGCAGCAGCTTAACATGACGGTTTAAATGCCCCTTGGAAGAGACGTGCAGGTCGCAGTAGCTTAATAAGACGGTTTAAATGCACCTTGGAAGAGACGTGCAGGTCACAGAAACTTAACAAGAGGGTTTAAATGCCCCTTGGAATAGGCTTGCAGGTCGCAGTAGCTTACCAAGATGGTTTAAATGCCCCTTGGAAGAGACGTGCAGGTCGCAGTAGCTTAACAAGACGGTTTAAATGCACCTTGGAAGAGCGGTGGAGCTCGCAGTAGCTTAACAAGACAGTTTAAATGCCCCTTGGAAGAGACGTGAAGGTCGCAGTAGCTTAACAAGACGGTTTAAATGCCTCTTGGAAGAGATGTGCAGGTCGCAGTAGCTTAATAAGACGGTTTAAATGCCCCTTGGCAGAGAGGTGGAGGTAGCATTAGCTTAACAAGACAGTTTAAATGCCCTTTGGAAGAGACGTGCAGGTCGTAGTAGCTTAACAAGACTGTTTAAATGCAACTTGGAAATGCGTTGGAGGTCGCAGTAGCTTAACATGATGGTTTAAATGCCCCTTGGAAGAGACATGCAGGTCGCAGCAGCTTAACAAGACGGTTTAAATGCCCCTTGGAAGAGACGTGCAGGTCGCAGTGGCTTAATATGACGATTTAAATGCCCCTTGGAAGAGACGTGCAGGTCACAGAAACTTAACAAGAGGGTTTAAATGCCCCTTGGAATAGGCTTGCAGGTCGTAGTAGCTTACCAAGATGGCTTAAATGCCCCTTGGAAGAGACGTGCAGTTCGCAGTAGCTTAACAACACGGTTTAAATGCCCCTTGGAAGAGCGGTGGACGTCGCAGTAGCTTAACAAGACCGTTTAAATGCCCCTTGGAAGAGACGTGAAGGTCGCAGTAGCTTAACAAGACGGTTTAAATGCCCCTTGGAAGAGATGTGGAGGTCGCAGTAGCTTAATAAGACGGTTTAAATGCCCCTTGGAAGAAAGGTGGAGGTAGCATTAGCTTAACAAGACAGTTTAAATAAATGCCCCTTGGAAGAGACGTGCAGGTCTCAGTAGCTTAATAAGAGGATTTAAATGCCCCTTGGAAGAGACCTGCAGGTCGCAGTAGCTTAACAAGATGGTTTAAATGCCCCTTGGAAGAGCGGTGGAGGTCAGGGTAGCTTAACAAGACGGTTTAAATGCCCCTTGGAAGAGACATGCAGGTCGCAGTAGCTTAACAAGACGGTTTAAATGACACTTGGAAGAGACGTGCAGGTCGCAGTAGCTTAACAAGACGGTTTAAATGGCCCTTGGAAGAGACGTGCAGGTCGCAGTAGCTTAACAAGACGGTTTAAATGCCCCTTGGAAGAGCGGTGGAGGTCGCAGTAGCTTAACAAGACAGTTTAAGTCCCCCTTGAAAGAGACGTGCTGGTCGCAGTAGCTTAACAAGACGGTTTAAATGCCCCTTCGAAGAGCGGTGGAGGTCGCAGTAGCTTAACAAGACGGTTTAAATGCCCCTTTGAAGAGACGTGCAGGTCGCAGTAGCTTAATTAGACTGTTTAAATGCTGCTTGGAAGAGATGTGCAGGTCGCAGTAGCTTAACAAGATGGTTTTAATGCCCCTTGGAAGAGCGGTGGAGGTCACAGTAGCTTAACAAGATGGTTTAAATGCCCCTTGGAAGAGACATGCAGGTAGCAGTAGCTTAACAAGAAGGTTTAAATGCCCCTTGGAAGAGACGTGCAGGTCGCAGTAGCTTAACAAGACTGTTGAGATGCCCCTTGGAAAAGTGGTGGAGGTTATAGTAGCTTAACAAGACGGTTTAAATGCCCCTTGGAAGAGACGTTCAAGTCGCAGAAGCTTAAAAAGACGGTTTAAATGAGCCTTGGAAGAGACGTGCTGGTCGCAGTAGCTTAACAAGACGGTTTAAATGCCCCTTGGAAGAGCGGTGGAGGTCGCAGAAACTTAACAAGACAGTTTAAATGCCCCTTGGAAGAGACGTGCAGGTTGCAGAAGCTTAATAAGACGGTTTAAATGCCCCTTGGAAAAGATGTGCAGGTCGCAGTAGCTTAATAAGACGGTTTAAATGCCCCTTGGAAGAGAGGTTGAGGTCACAGTAACTTAAAAATACAGTTTAAATGCCCCTTGGAACAGACGTGCAGGTCGCATTAGCTTAACAAGACGCTTTAAATGCCACTTGGAAGAGACGTGCAGGTCGCAGTAGCTTAACAAGACGGTTTAAATGCCCCTTGGAAGAGCGGTGTAGGTCGCAGTAGCTTAACAAGATGGTTTAAATGCCCCTTGGAAGAGACATGCAGGTCGCAGCAGCTTAAAAAGACGTGCAAGTCGCAGTAGCTTAACAAGACGGTTTAAATGCCACTTGGAAGTGCGGTGGAGGGTGCAGTAGCTTAACAAGACGGTTTAAATGCCCCCTGTAAGAGACATGCAGGTCCTAGCAGCTTAACAAGACAGCTTAAATGCCACTTTGAAGAGACGTGCAGGTAGCAGTGGCTTAACAAGATGGTTTAAATGCCCCTTGGAAGAGACATGCTGGTCACAGTAGCTTAACAAGACAGTTTAAATGCCCCTTGGAATAAACGAGCAGGTCGCAGTAGCTTAACAAGACGGTTTAAATGCCCCTTGGAAGAGCGGTGGAGGTCGCAGAAGCTTAACAAGACAGTTTAAATGCCCCTTGGAAGAGACGTGCAGGTCACAGTAGCTTAATAAGACGGTTTAAATGCCCCTTGGAAGAGATGTGCAGGTCGCAGTAGCTTAATAAGACGGTTTAAATGCCCCTTGGAAGAGAGGTGGAGGTCACAGTAACTTAAAAAGACAGTTTAAGTGCCCCTTGGAAGAGGCGTGCAGGTCGCAGTAGCTTAACAAGACGGTTTAAATGCCACTTGGAAGAGACGTGCAGGTCGCAGTAGCTTAACAAGACAGTTTAAATGCCCCTTGAAAGAGCGGTGGAGGTCGCAGTAGCTTAACAAGACAGTTTAAATGCCCCTTGAAAGAGACGTGCAGGTCGCAGTGGCTTAAAAAGACGGTTTAAATGCCCCTTGGAAGTGCGGTGGAGGTCGCAGTAGCTTAACAAGATGGTTTAAATGCCCCTTGGAAGAGCGGTGGAGGTCGCAGTAGCTTAACAAGACAGTTTAAATGACGCTTGAAAGAGACGTGCAGGTCGCAGTAGCTTAACAAGACGGTTTAAATGCAACTTGGAAATGCGGTGGAGGTCGCAGTAGCTTAACATGATGGTTTAAATGCCCCTTGGAAGAGACATGCAGGTCGCAGCAGCTTAACATGACGGTTTAAATGCCCCTTGGAAGAGACGTGCAGGTCGCAGTAGCTTAATAAGACGGTTTAAATGCACCTTGGAAGAGACGTGCAGGTCACAGAAACTTAACAAGAGGGTTTAAATGCCCCTTGGAATAGGCTTGCAGGTCGCAGTAGCTTACCAAGATGGTTTAAATGCCCCTTGGAAGAGACGTGCAGGTCGCAGTAGCTTAACAAGACGGTTTAAATGCACCTTGGAAGAGCGGTGGAGCTCGCAGTAGCTTAACAAGACAGTTTAAATGCCCCTTGGAAGAGACGTGAAGGTCGCAGTAGCTTAACAAGACGGTTTAAATGCCTCTTGGAAGAGATGTGCAGGTCGCAGTAGCTTAATAAGACGGTTTAAATGCCCCTTGGCAGAGAGGTGGAAGTAGCATTAGCTTAACAAGACAGTTTAAATGCCCCTTGGAAGAGACGTGCAGGTCTCAGTAGCTTAATAAGACGGTTTAAATGCCCCTTGGAAGAGACCTGCAGGTAGCAGTAGCTTAACAGGACGGTTTAAATGTCCCTTGGAAGTGCGGCGGAGGTCGCAGTAGCTTAACAAGACTGTTTAAATGTCCCTTGGAAGTGCGGTGGAGGTCGCAGTAGCTTAACAAGACGGTTTAAATGCCCCTTGGAAGAGACGTACAGGTCGCAGCACCTTAACAAGACTGTTTAAATACCCCTTGGAAGAGACGTGCAGGTAGCAGTAGCTTAAAATACGTTTTAAATGTCCCTTGGTAGAGACATGCAGGTCTCAGTAGCTTAACAAGACGGTTTAAATGCCCCATGGAAGAGAAGTGCAGGTCGCAGTAGCTTAACAAGACCGTTTAAATGCCCCTTGGAAAAGTGGTGGAGGTTACAGTAGCTTAATAAGACGGTATAAATGCCCCTTGGAAGAGACGTGCAGGTCGCAGGAGCTTAACAAGACCGTTTAAATGTCCCTTGGAAGAGACGTGCAAGTCACAGTAGCTTAACAAGACGGTGTAAATGCCCCTGGGAAAAGACGTGCAGGTCGCAGTAGCTTAACAAGACGGTTTAAATGCCCCTTGGAGGAGACGTGCAGGCAGCAGTAGCTTAACAAGATGGTTTAAATGCCCAATGGAAGAGACGTGCAGGTAGCAGTAACTTAACAAGAAGGGTTAAATGCCCCTTGGAAGAGGCTTGCAGGACGCAGTAGCTTACCAAGACGATTTAAATGCCCCTTGGAAGAGACGTGCAGGTCGCAGTAGCTTAACAAGACAATTTAAATGCCCCTTGGAAGAGCGGTGGAGGTCGCAGTAGCTTAACAAGACGGTTTAAATGCCCCTTGGAAGAGACATGCAGGTCGCAGCATCTTAACAAGATTGTTTAATTGCCCCTTGGAAGAGACGTTCAGGTCGCAGTAGCTTAACAAGACGGTTTCAATGTCCCTTGGTAGAGACATGCAGGTCGCAGTAGCTTAACAAGACGGTTTAAATGCCCCATGGAAGAGACGTGCAGGTCGCAGTAGCTTAACAAGACGGTTTAAATTTCCCTTGGAAGAGACGTGCAAGTCGCAGTAGCTTAACAAGACGGTTTAAGTGCCCCTTGGAAGAGACGAGCAGGTCGCAGTAGCTTAACAAGACAGTTTAAAGCCCCCTTGGAAGAGACGTGCAGGTCGTAGTAGCTTAACAAGATGGTTTAAATGCCCCTTGGAAGAGCGGTGGAGGTCACAGTAGCTTAACAAGACAGTTTAAGTGCCCCTTGGAAGAGACGTGCAGGTCGCAGTAGCTTAACAAGACAGTTTAAATGCCCCTTGGAAGAGACGTGCTGGTCGCAGTAGCTTAATAAGACGGTTTAAATGCCCCTTGGAAGAGACTTGTAGGTCGCAGTAGCTTAACAAGATGGTTTAAATGCCCCTTGGAAGAGCGGTGGAGGTCACAATAGCTTAACAAGACGGTTTAAATGCCCCTTGGAAGTGCGGTGGAGGTCGCAGTAGCTTAACAAGACAGTTTAAATGCCCCTTGGAAGAGACGTGAAGGTCGCAGTGGCTTAACAAGACGGTTTAAATGCCCCTTGGAAGAGCGGTGGAGGTCACAATAGCTTAACAAGACAGTTTAAGTGCCCCTTGGAAGAGACGTGCTGGTCGCAGTAGCTTAATAAGACGGTTTAAATGCCCCTTGGAAGAGACTTGTAGGTCGCAGTAGCTTAACAAGATGGTTTAAATGCCCCTTGGAAGAGCGGTGGAGGTCACAATAGCTTAACAAGACAGTTTAAGTGCCCCTTGGAAGAGACGTGCAGGTCGCAGTAGCTTAACAAGACAGTTTAAATGCCCCTTGGAAGAGACGTGCTGGTCGCAGTAGCTTAATAAGACGGTTTAAATGCCCCTTGGAAGAGACATGCAGGTAGCAGTAGCTTAACAGGACGGTTTAAATGCCCCTTGGAAGAGACGTGCAGGTCGCAGTAGCTTAACAAGACTGTTGAGATGCCCCTTGGAAAAGTGGTGGAGGTTACAGTAGCTTAACAAGACGGTTTAAATGCCCCTTGGAAGAGCGGTGGAGGTCGCAGTAGCTTAACAAGACAGTTTAAATGCCCCTTGGAAGAGACGTGAAGGTCGCAGTAGTTTAACAAGACGGTTTAAATGCCCCTTGGAAGAGATGTGCAGGTCGCAGTAGCTTAGCAAGACGGTTTAAATGCCCCTTGGAAGTGCGGTGGAGGTCGCAGTAGCTTATCAAGATGGTTTAAATGCCCCTTGGAAGAGACATGCAGGTCGCAGTGGCTTAACAAGACGGTTTAAATGCCTCTTGGAAGAGACGTGCAGGTCTCAGAAACATAACAAGAGGGTTTAAATGCCACTTGGAATAGGCTTGCAGGTCGCAGTAGCTTAACAAACGGTTTAAATGCCCCTTGAAAGAGCGGTGGAGGTCGCAGTAGCTTAACAAGACAGTTTAAATGCCCCTTGGAAGAGACGTGAAGGTCGCAGTAGCTTAACAAGACGGTTTAAATGGCCCTTGGAAGAGATGTGCAGGACGCAGTAGCTTAATAATACGGTTTAAATGCCCCTTGGAAGAGAGGTGGAGGTAGCATTAGCTTAACAAGACAGTTTAAATGCCCCTTGGAAGAGACGTGCAGGTCTCAGTAGCTTAATCAGACGGTTTAAATGCCCCTTGGAAGAGATGTGCAGGTCGCAGTAGCTTAATAAGATGGTTTAAATGCACCTTTGAAGAGCGGTGGAGGTCGCAGCAGCTTAACAAGACAGTTTAAATGCCCCTTGGAAGAGACGTGAAGGTCGCAGTAGCTTAACAAGACGGTTTATATGCCCCTTGGAAGAGATGTGCAGGTCGCAGTAGCTTAATAAGACGGTTTAAATGCCCCTTGGCAGAGAGGTGGAGGTAGCATTAGCTTAACAAGACAGTTTAAATGCCCCTTGGAAGAGACGTGCAGGTCTCAGTAGCTTAATAAGACTGTTTAAATGCCCCTTGGAAGAGACCTGCAGGTAGCAGTAGCTTAACAAGACAGTTAAATGCCCCTTGGAAGAGACGTGCAGGTCTCAGTAGCTTAACAAGACGGTTTAAATCCCCCTTGGAAGAAACGTGCAGGTCGCAGTAGCTTAACAAGAGGGTTTAAATGCCCCTTGGAATAGGCTTGCAGGTCGCAGTAGATTACCAAGACTGTTGAAATGCCTCTTGGAAGAGACGTGCAGGTAGCAGAAGCTTAGCAAGATGGTTTAAATGCCCTTTGGAAGAGCGGTGGAGGTCGCAGTAGCATAACAAGTTGGTTTAAATGCCCCTTGGGAGAGACATGCAGTTCGCATCAGCTTAAAAAGATGGTTTAAATGCCCCTTGGAAGAGACGTGCAGGTCGCAGTGGCTTAACAAGACGGTTTAAATGCCCCTTGGAAGAGACATGCCAGTCGCAGTAGCTTAACAAGACGGTTTAAATGCCCCTTGGAAGAGACATGCAGGTCGCAGTAGCTTAACAAGACGGTTTAAATGACCCTTGGAAGAGACGTGCAAGTCGCAGTAGCTTAAAAACACGGTTTAAATGAGCCTTGGAAGAGACGTGCAGGTGGCAGTAGCTTAACATGACGGTTTAAATGCCCCTTGGAAGAGACAAGCAGGTCGTAGTAGCTTAACAAGATGGTTTAAATACCCCTTTGAAGAGACGTGCAGGTCGCAGTAGCTAAACAAGACGGTTTAAATCCCCCTTGGAAGAGACGTGCAGGTTGCAGTAGCTTAACAAGAGGGTTTAAATGCCCCTTGGAAGAGACATGCAGGTCGCAGCAGCTTAACAAGATGGCTTAAATGCCACTTTGAAGAGACGTGCAGGTAGCTGTGGCTTAACAAGACGGTTTAAATGCCCCTTGGAAGAGACGTGCAAGTCGCAGTAGCTTAACAAGAGGGTTTAAATGCGCCTTGGAAGAGACGTGCTGGTCGCAGTAGCTTAACAAGAAGGTTTAAATGCCTCTTGGAAGAGCGGTGGAGGTCGCAGTAGCTTAACAAGACAGTTTAAATGCCCCTTGAAAGAGACGTGCAGGTCGCAGTAGCTTAACAAGACGGTTTAAATGCCCATTGGAAATGCGGTGGAGGTCGCAGTAGCTTAACAAGATGGTTTAAATGCCCCTTCAAAAGACATGCAGGTCACAGCAGCTTAACAAGACGGTTTAAATGCCCCTTGAAAGAGACATGCAGTTCGCAGTAGCTTATCAAGACTGTTGGGATGCGCCTTGGAAAAGTGGTGGAGGTTACAGTAGCTTAACAAGACCGTTTAAATGCCCCTTGGAAGAGACGTGCAAGTCTCAGTAGCTTAAAAAGACGGTTTAAATGAGCCTTGGAAGAGACTTGCAGGTTGCAGTAGCTTAACAAGACGGTTTAAATGCCCCTTGGAAGAGACGAGCAGGTCGCAGTAGCTTAACAAGACGCTTTAAATGCCCCTTGGAAGAGAGGTGGAGGTCGCAGTAGCTTAACAAGACAGTTTAAATGCCCCTTGGAAGAGACTTGCAGGTCGCAGTAGCTTAACAAGACGGTTTAAATGACACTTGGAAGAGACGTGCAGGTCGCAGTAGCTTAACAAGACGGTTTAAATGCCCCTTGAAAGAGACGTGTAGGTCGCAGTAGCTTAACAAGACGGTTTAAATGCCCCTTGGAAGAGCGGTGGAGGTCGCAGTAGCTTAACAAGACGGTTTAAATGCCCCTTTCAAGAGACGTACAGGTCGCAGTAGCTTAATTAGACTGTTTAAATGCTGCTTGGAAGAGATGTGCAGGTCGCAGAAGCTTAATAGTATGGTTTAAATGCCCCTTGGAAGAGAGATGGAGGTCGCAGTAGATTAACAAGACAGTTTAAATGCCCCTTGGAGGAGACGTGCAGGTCGCAGTAGCTTAAAAAAAGGGTTTAAATGCCCATTTCAAGAGACGTGCAGGTCGCAGGAGCTTAACAAGAGGGTTTAAATGTCCCTTGGAAGAGACGTGCAGGTCGCAGTAGCTTAACAAGATGGTTTAAATGCCCCTTGGAAGAGCGGTGGAGGTCACAGTAGCTTAACAAGAAGGTTTAAATGCCCCTTGGAAGAGACGTGCAGGTCGCAGTAGCTTAACAAGACTGTTGATATGCCCCTTGGAAAAGTGGTGGAGGTTATAGTAGCTTAACAAGACGGTTTAAATGCCCCTTGGAAGAGACGTTCAAGTCGCAGAAGCTTAAAAAGACAGTTTAAATGAGCCTTGGAAGAGACGTGCAGGTCGCAGTAGCTTAACAAGACGGTTTAAATGCCCCTTGGAAGAGCGGTGGAGGTCACAGAAGCTTAACAAGACAGTTTAAATGCCCCTTGGAAGAGACGTGCATGTTGCAGTAGCTTAATAAGACGGTTTAAATGCCCCTTGGAAGAGATGTGCAGGTCGCAGTAGCTTAATAAGACGGTTTAAATGGCCCTTGGAAGAGAGGTGGAGGTCACAGTAACTTAAAAATACAGTTTAAATGCCCCTTGGAAAAGACGGGCAGGTCGCATTAGCTTAACAAGACACTTTAAATGCCACTTGGAAGAGACGTGCAGGTCGCAGTAGCTTAACAAGACGGTTTAAATGCCCCTTGGAAGAGTGGTGTAGGTCGCAGTAGCTTAACAAGATGGTTTAAATGCCCCTTGGAAGAGACATGCAGGTCGCAGCAGCTTAAAAAGACGTGCAAGTCGCAGTAGCTTAACAAGACGGTTTAAATGCCACTTGGAAGTGCGGTGGAGGGTGCAGTAGCTTAACAAGACGGTTTAAATGCCCCCTGGAAGAGACATGCAGGTCGCAGCAGCTTAACAAGACAGCTTAAATGCCACTTTGAAGAGACGAGCAGGTAGCAGTGGCTTAACAAGATGGTTTAAATGCCCCTTGGAAGAGACATGCAGGTCGCAGTAGCTTAACAAGACGGTTTAAATGCGGCTTGGAAGAGACGTGCTGGTCACAGTAGCTTAACAAGACAGTTTAAATGCCCCTTGGAATAAACGAGCAGGTCGCAGTAGCTTAACAAGACGGTTTAAATGCCCCTTGGAAGAGCGGTGGAGGTCGCAGAAGCTTAACAAGACAGTTTAAATGCCCCTTGGAAGAGACGTGCAGGTCACAGTAGCTTAATAAGACGGTTTAAATGCCCCTTGGAAGAGACGTGCAGGTCGCAGTAGCTTAATAAGACGGTTTAAATGCCCCTTGGAAGTGCGGTGGAGGTCACAGTAGCTTAACAAGATTGTTTAAATGCCCCTTGGAAGAGCGGTGGAGGTCGCAGTAGCTTAACAAGACAGTTTAAATGCCGCTTGAAAGAGACGTGCAGGTCGCAGTAGCTTAACAAGACGGTTTAAATGCAACTTGGAAATGCGATGGAGGTCGCAGTAGCTTAACATGATGGTTTAAATGCCCCTTGGAAGAGACATGCAGGTCGCAGCAGCTTAACAAGACGGTTTAAATGCCCCTTGGAAGAGACGTGCAGGTCGCAGTGGCTTAATAAGACGGTTTAAATGCCCCTTGGAAGAGACGTGCAGGTCACAGAAACTTAACAAGAGGGTTTAAATGCCCCTTGGAATAGGCTTGCAGGTCGCAGTAGCTTACCAAGATGGTTTAAATGCCAGTTGGAAGAGACGTGCAGGTCGCAGTAGCTTAACAAGACGGTTTAAATGCCCCTTGGAAGAGCGGTGGACGTCGCAGTAGCTTAACAAGACAGTTTAAATGCCCCTTGGAAGAGACGTGAAGGTCGCAGTAGCTTAACAAGACGGTTTAAATGCCCTTGGAAGAGATGTGCAGGTCGCAGTAGCTTAACAAGACGGTTTATATGCCCCTTGGAAAATTGGTGGAGGTTACAGTAGCTTAACAAGACGGTTTAAATGCCCTTTGGAAGAGACGTGCAAGTCGCAGTAGCTTAGCAAGACGGTTTAAATGCCCCTTAGAAGAGACGTGCAGGCCACAGAAGCTTAACAAGACTGTTTAAATGCCCCTTGGAAGAGATGTGCAGGTCGCAGTAGCTTAATAAGACGGTTTAAATGCCCCTTAGAAGATAGGTGGAGGTCGCAGTAGAAAAACAAAACAGTTTAAATGCCCCTTGGAAGAGACGTGCATGTCGCAGTAGCTTAACAAGATGGTTTAAATGCCACTTGGAAGAGACGTGCAGGTCGCAGTAGCTTAACAAGACGGTTTAAATGCCCCTTGGAAGTGCGGAGGAGGTCGCAGTAGCTTAACAAGACGGTTTCAATGCCCCTTGGAAGAGACACGCAGGTCGCAGCAGCTTAACATGATGGTTTAAATGCCCCTTGGAAGAGACGTGCAGGTCGCAGTAGCTTAACAAGACGGTTTAAATGCCCCTTGGAAGAGACATGCAGGTCGCAGTAGCTTAACAAAGCGTTTTAAAAGCCCCTTGAAAGAGATGTGCAGGTCACAGTAGGTTAACAAGACGGTTTATATGCCCCTTGGAAAATGAGTGGAGGTTACAGTAGCTTAACAAGACGGTTTAAATGCCCCTTGAAAGAGACGTGCAAGTCGCAGTAGCTTAACAAGACAGTTTAAATGCCCCTTAGAAGAGACGTGAAGGTCACAGAAGCTTAACAAGACAGTTTAAATGCCCCTTGAAAGAGACGTGCAGGTCACAGTAGCTTAATAAGATGGTTTAAATGCCACTTGGAAGAGCGGTGGAGGTCGCAGTAGCTTAACAAGAGAGTTTAAATGCCCCTTGGAAGAGACGTGATGGTCGCAGTAGCTTAACAAGACCCTTGGAAGAAACATGCAGGTCGCAGCAGCTTAACAAGACCGTTAAAATGCCCCTTGGAAGAGATGTGCAGGTCGCAGTAGCTTAACAAGACGGTTTAAATGCCCCTTGGAAAAGTGGTGGAGGTTACAGTAGATTAACAAGACTGTTTAAATGCCCCTTAGAAGAGACGTGCAGGTCGCAGAAGCTTAACAAAATGGTTTAAATGCCCCTTGGAAGAGACGTGCAGGTCGCAGTAGCTTAACAAGATGGTTTAAATGCCCCTTGGAAGAGACATGCAGGCCGCAGCAGCTTAACAAGACCGTATAAATGCCCCTTGGAAGAGACGTGCAGGTCGCAGTAGCTTAACAAGACAATTTAAATGCACCTTGGAAAAGACATGCAGGTCGCAGTAGCTTAACAAAGCGTTTTAAATGCCCTTTGGAAGAGACGTGCAGGTCGCAGTAGCTTAACAAGACGGTTTAAATGCCCCTTGGAAAAGTGGTGGAGGTTACAGTAGCTTAACAAGACAATTTAAATGCCCCTTGGAAGAGACGTGAAAGTCGCAGTAGCATAACAAGACGGTTTAAATGCCCCTTAGAAGAGAGGTGCAGGTCGCAGTAGCTTAATAAGACAGCATAAATGCCCCTTGGAAGAGACTTGCAGGTCGCAGTAGCTTAACAAGATGGTTTAAATGCCCCTTGGAAGAGCGGTGGAGGTCGCAGTAGCTTAACAAGACTGTTTAAATGCCCCTTGGAAGAGGCTTGCAGGCCGCAGTAGCTTACCAAGACGATTTAAATGTCCCTTGGAAGAGACCTGCAGGTCGCAGTAGCTTAACAAGACAATTTAAATGCCCCTTGGAAGAGCGGTGGAGGTCGCCGTAGCTTAACAAGACAGTTTAAATGCCCCTTGGAAGGACATGCAGGTCGCAGCACCTTAACAAGACTGTTTAAATACCCCTTGGAAGAGACGTGCAGGTCGCAGAAGCTTAAAAGACGTTTTAAATGTCCCTTGGTAGAGACATGCAGGTCGCAGTAGCTTAACAAGACGGTTTAAATGCCCCTTGGAAGAGACGTGCAGGTCGCAGTAGCTCAACAAGACGGTTTAAATGCCCCTTGGAAAAGTGGTGGAGGTTACAGTAGCTTAACAAGACCGTTTAAATGCCCATTGGTAGAGACAGGCAAGTCGCAGTAGCTTAACAAGACGGTGTAAATGCCCCTTGGAAAAGACGTGCAGGTCGCAGTAGCTTAACAAGACGGTTTAAATGCCCCTTGGAAGAGACATGCAGTCTGCAGTAGCTTAAAAAGATGGTTTAAATGCCCCTTGGAAGAGGCTTGCAGGAATCAGTAGCTTACCAAGGCGATTTAAATGCCCCTTGGAAGAGACGTGCAGGTCGCAGTAGCTTAACAAGACGGTTTAAATGACCCTTGGAAGAGACGTGCAAGTCACAGAAGCTTAAAAAGACGGTTTAAATGCGCCTTGGAAGAGACGTGCAAGTCGCAGTAGCTTAACAAGACAGTTTAAATGCTCCTTGGAAGAGACGAGCAGGTCGCAGTAGCTTAACAAGACGGTTTAAATGCCCCTTGGAAGAGACGTGGAGGTCGCAGTAGCTTAACAAGATGGTTTAAATGCCCCTTGGAAGAGCGGTGGAGGTCGCAGTAGCTTAACAAGACAGTTTAAATGCCCCTTGTAAGAGACGTACAGGTCGCAGTAGCTTAACAAGACCGTTTAAATGCCCCTTGGAAGAGACGTGCAGGTCGCAGTAGCTTAACAAGATGGTTTAAATTCCCCTTGGAAGAGCGGTGGAGGTCGCAGTAGCTTAACAAGATGGTTTAAATGCCCCTTGGAAGAGACATGCAGTTCGTAGCAGCTTATAAAGACGGTTTAAATGCCCCTTGGAAGAGGCTTGCAGGTCGCAGTAGCTTACCAAGACGGTTTAAATGCCCCTTGGAAGAGACGTGCAGGTCGCAGTAGCTTAACAAGATGGTTTAAATGCCCCTTGGAAGAGCGGTGGAGGTCGCAGTAGCTTAAAAAGACAGTTTAAATGCCCCTTGGAAGAGACATGCAGGTCGCAGTAGCTTAACAAGAGGGTTTAAATGCCCCTTGGAAGTGGCTTGCAGGTCGCAGTAGCTTACCAAGACGATTTAAATGCCCCTTGGAAGAGACGTGCAGGTCGCAGTAGCTTAACAAGACAGTTTAAATGCCCCTTGGGAGAGGCTTGCAGGTCGCAGTAGCTTACCAAGACGACTTAAATGTCCCTTGGAAGAGACGTGCAGCTCGCAGTAGCTTAACAAGACAGTTTAAATGCCCCTTGGAAGAGCGGTGGAGGTCGCAGTAGCTTAACAAGACAGTTTAAATATCCCTTGGAAGAGACGTGCAGGTCGCAGTAGCTTAAAAGACGTTTTAAATGTCCCTTGGTAGAGACATGCAGGTCGCAGTAGCTTAACAAGATGGCTTAAATCCCCCTTGGAAGAGACGTGCAGGTCGCAGCAGCTTAACAAGAGGGTTTAAATGCCCCTTGGAATAGGCTTGCAGGTCGCAGTAGATTACCAAGACGGTTTAAATGCCCCTTGGAAGAGGCTTGCAGGTCGCAGTAGCTTAACAAGAATGTTTAAATGCCCCTTGGAAGAGACATGCAGTTCGCAGTAGCTTAATAAGATGGTTTAAATGCCCCTTGGAAGAGATGTGCAGGTCGCAGTAGCTTAATAAGACGGTTTAAATGCCCCTTGAAAGAGAGGTGGAGGTCGCAGTAGCTTAACAAGACAGTTTAAATACCCCTTGGAAGAGACGTGCAGGTCGCAGTAGCTGAACAAGACGGTTTAAATGCCACTTGGAAGAGACGTGCAGGGCGCAGTAGCTTAACAAGACGGTTTAAATGCCCCTTGGAAGAGTGGTGGAGGTCGCAGTAGCTTAACAAGACAGTTTCAATGCCCCTTGGAAGAGACATGCAGTTCGCAGTAGCTTAATAAGACGGTTTAAATGCCCCTTGGAAGAGATGTGCAGGTCGCAGTAGCTTAATAAGACGGTTTAAATGCCCCTTGGAAGAGAGGTGGAGGTCGCAGTAGCTTAACAAGACAGTTTAAATTCCCCTTGGAAGAGACGTGCAGGTCACAGTAGCTGAACAAGACAGTTTAAATGCCACTTGGAAGAGACGTGCAGGTCGCAGTAGCTTAACAAGACGGTTTAAATGCCCCTTGGAAGAGACGTGCAGGTCGCAGTAGCTTAACAAGATGGTTTAAATGCACCTTGGAACAGAGGTGCAGGTCGCAGTAGCTTAATAAGACAGTTTAAATGCCCCTTGAAAGAGAGGTGCAGGTCGCAGTAGCTTCACAAGACCGTTTAAATGCCCCTTGGAAGTGCGGTGGATGTCGCAGTAGCTTAACAAGACAGTTTAAATGCCCCTTGGAAGAGACATGCAGGTCGCAGCAACTTAACAAGATGGTTTAAATGCCCCTTGGAAGAGACGTGCAGGTCACAGAAGCTTAACAAGACTGTTTAAATGCCCCTTGGAAGAGATGTGCAGGTCGCTGTAGCTTAATAAGACGGTTTAAATGCCCCTTTGAAGATAGGTGGAGGTCGCAGTAGAAAAACAAAACAGTTTAAATGCCCCTTGGAAGAGACGTGCATGTCGCAGTAGCTTAACAAGATGGTTTAAATGCCACTTGGAAGAGACGTGCAGGTCGCAGTAGCTTAACAAGACGGTTTAAATGCCCCTTGGAAGTGCGGAGGAGGTCGCAGTAGCTTAAAAAGACGGTTTCAATGCCCCTTGGAAGAGACACGCAGGTCGCAGCAGCTTAACATGATGGTTTAAATGCCCCTTGGAAGAGACGTGCAGGTCGCAGTAGCTTAACAAGACGGTTTAAATGCCCCTTGGAAGAGACATGCAGGTCGCAGTAGCTTAACAAAGCGTTTTAAAAGCCCCTTGGAAGAGACGTGCAGGTCACAGTAGCTTAACAAGACGGTTTATATGCCCCTTGGAAAATTGGTGGAGGTTACAGTAGCTTAACAAGACGGTTTAAATGCCCCTTGGAAGAGACGTGCAAGTCGCAGTAGCTTAACAAGACAGTTTAAATGCCCCTTAGAAGAGACGTGAAGGTCACAGAAGCTTAACAAGACAGTTTAAATGCCCCTTGAAAGAGACGTGCAGGTCACAGTAGCTTAATAAGATCGTTTAAATGCCACTTGGAAGAGCGGTGGAGGTCGCAGTAGCTTAACAAGACAGTTTAAATGCCCCTTGGAAGAGACGTTATGGTCGCAGTAGCTTAACAAGACGGTTTAAATGCCCCTTGGAAGAAACATGCAGGTCGCAGCAGCTTAACAAGACCGTTAAAATGCCCCTTGGAAGAGATGTGCAGGTCGCAGTAGCTTAACAAGACGGTTTAAATGCCCCTTGGAAAAGTGGTGGAGGTTACAGTAGATTAACAAGACTGTTTAAATGCCCCTTAGAAGAGACGTGCAGGTCGCAGAAGCTTAACAAAATGGTTTAAATGCCACTTGGAAGAGACGGGCAGGTCGCAGTAGCTTAACAAGATGGTTTATATGCCCCTTGGAAGAGACATGCAGGCCGCAGCAGCTTAACAAGACCGTATAAATGCCCCTTGGAAGAGACGTGCAGGTCGCAGTAGCTTAACAAGACGATTTAAATGCACCTTGGAAAAGACATGCAGGTCGCAGTAGCTTAACAAAGCGTTTTAAATGCCCTTTGGAAGAGACGTGCTGGTCGCAGTAGCTTAACAAGACGGTTTAAATGCCCCTTGGAAAAGTGGTGGAGGTTACAGTAGCTTAACAAGACAATTTAAATGCCCCTTGGAAGAGACGTGAAAGTCGCAGTAGCATAACAAGACGGTTTAAATGCCCCTTAGAAGAGAGGTGCAGGTCGCAGTAGCTTAATAAGAGAGCATAAATACCCCTTGGAAGTGACGTGCAGCTCGCAGTAGCTTAACAAGATGGTTTAAATGCCCCTTGGAAGAGCGGTGGAGGTCGCAGTAGCTTAACAAGACTGTTTAAATGCCCCTTGGAAGAGGCTTGCAGGCCGCAGTAGCTTACCAAGACGATTTAAATGCCCCTTGGAAGAGACCTGCAGGTCGCAGTAGCTTAACAAGACAGTTTAAATGCCCCTTGGAAGAGCGGTGGAGGTCGCAGGAGCTTAACAAGACAGTTTAAATGCCCCTTGGAAGGACATGCAGGTCGCAACACCTTAACAAGACTGTTTAAATACCCCTTGGAAGAGACGTGCAGGTCGCAGTAGCTTAAAAGACGTTTTAAATGTCCCTTGGTAGAGACATGCAGGTCGCAGTAGCTTAACAAGACGGTTTAAATGCCCCTTGGAAGAGACGTGCAGGTCGCAGTAGCTCAACAAGACGGTTTAAATGTCCCTTGGAAAAGTGGTGGAGGTTACAGTAGCTTAACAAGACCGTTTAAATGCCCCTTGGTAGAGACAGGCAAGTCGCAGTAGCTTAACAAGACGGTGTAAATGCCCCTTGGAAAAGACGTGCAGGTCGCAGTAGCTTAACAAGACGGTTTAAATGCCCCTTGGAAGAGACATGCAGGCTGCAGTAGCTTAACAAGATGGTTTAAATGCCCCTTGGAAGAGGCTTGCAGGAATCAGTAGCTTACCAAGATGATTTAAATGCCCCTTGGAAGAGACGTGCAGGTCGCAGTAGCTTAACAAGACAGTTGAAATGCCCCTTGGAAGAGGGGTGGAGGTCGCATTAGCTTAACAAGACGGTTTAAATGCCCCATGGAAGAGACGTGCAGGTCGCAGTAGCTTAACAAGACGGTTTAAATGACCCTTGGAAGAGACGTGCAAGTCGCAGAAGCTTAAAAAGACGGTTTAAATGCGCCTTGGAAGAGACGTGCAAGTCGCAGTAGCTTAACAAGACAGTTTAAATGCTCCTTGGAAGAGACGAGCAGGTCGCAGTAGCTTAACAAGACGGTTTAAATGCCCCTTGGAAGAGACGTGGAGGTCGCAGTAGCTTAACAAGATGGTTTAAATGCCCCTTGGAAGAGCGGTGGAGGTCGCAGTAGCTTAACAAGACAGTTTAAATGCCCCTTGTAAGAGACATACAGGTCGCAGTAGCTTAACAAGACCGTTTAAATGCCCCTTGGAAGAGACGTGCAGGTCGCAGTAGCTTAACAAGATGGTTTAAATTCCCCTTGGAAGAGCGGTGGAGGTCGCAGTAGCTTAACAAGATGGTTTAAATGCCCCTTGGAAGAGACATGCAGTTCGTAGCAGCTTATAAAGATGGTTTAAATGCCCCTTGGAAGAGGCTTCCAGGTCGCAGTAGCTTACCAAGACGGTTTAAATGCCCCTTGGAAGAGACGTGCAGGTCGCAGTAGCTTAACAAGATGATTTAAATGCCCCATGGAAGAGCGGTGGAGGTCGCAGTAGCTTAAAAAGACAGTTTAAATGCCCCTTGGAAGAGACATGCAGGTCGCAGTAGCTTAACAAGAGGGTTTAAATGCCCCTTGGAAGTGGCTTGCAGGTTGCAGTAGCTTACCAAGACGATTTAAATGCCCCTTGGAAGAGACGTGCAGGTCGCAGTAGCTTAACAAGACAGTTTAAATGCCACTTGGGAGAGGCTTGCAGGTCGCAGTAGCTTACCAAGACGACTTAAATGTCCCTTGGAAGAGACGTGCAGCTCGCAGTAGCTTAACAAGACATTTTAAATGCCCCTTGGAAGAGCGGTGGAGGTCGCAGTAGCTTAACAAGACAGTTTAAATATCCCTTGGAAGAGACGTGCAGGTCGCAGTAGCTTAAAAGACGTTTTAAATGTCCCTTGGTAGAGACATGCAGGTCGCAGTAGCTTAACAAGATGGCTTAAATCCCCTTTGGAAGAGACGTGCAGGTCGCAGCAGCTTAACAAGAGGGTTTAAATGCCCCTTGGAATAGGCTTGCAGGTCGCAGTAGATTACCAAGACGGTTTAAATGCCCCTTGGAAGAGGCTTGCAGGTCGCAGTAGCTTAACAAGACTGTTTAAATGCCCCTTGGAAGAGACATGCAGTTCGCAGTAGCTTAATAAGATGGTTTAAATGCCCCTTGGAAGAGATGTGCAGGTCGCAGTAGCTTAATAAGACGGTTTAAATGCCCCTTGGAAGAGAGGTGGAGGTCGCAGTAGCTTAACAAGACAGTTTAAATGCCCCTTGGAAGAGACGTGCAGGTCGCAGTAGCTGAACAAGACGGTTTAAATGCCACTTGGAAGAGACGTGCAGGGCGCAGTAGCTTAACAAGACGGTTTAAATGCCCCTTGGAAGAGTGGTGGAGGTCGCAGTAGCTTAACAAGACGGTTTAAATGTCCCTTGGTAGAGACATGCAGGTCGCAGTAGCTTAACAAGACGGTTTAAATGTCCCTTGGTAGAGACATGCAGGTCGCAGTAGCTTAACAAGACGGTTTAAATGCCCCATGGAAGAGACGTGCCAGTCGCAGTAGCTTAAAAACGGTTTAAATGACCCTTGGGAAAGACGAGCAGGTCGCATTAGCTTAACAAGACGGTTTAAATGCCCCTTGGAAGAGACGTGCAGGTTGCAGTAGCTTAACAAGACAGTTTAAATGCCCCTTGGAAGAGACGTGCAGGTCGCAGTAGCTTAACAAGATGGTTTAAATGCCCCTTGGAAGAGACGTGAAGGTCGCAGTAGCATAACAAGATGGTTTAAATGCTTCTTGTAAGAGCGGTGGAGGTCGCAGTAGCTTAAAAAGATGGTTTAAATGCCCCTTGGAAGAGACATGCAGTTCGCAGCAGCTTAAAAAGACGGTTTAAATGCCCCTTGGAAGAGGCTTGCAAGTCGCAGTAGCTTACCAAGACGGTTTAAGTGCCCCTTGGAAGAGACGTGCAGGTCGCAGTAGCTTAACAAGATGGTTTAAATGCGCCTTGGAAGAGCGGTGGAGGTCGCAGTAGCTTAACAAGATGGTTTAAATGCCCCTTGGAAGAGACATGCAGTTCGCAGCAGCTTAAAAAGACGGTTTAAATGCCCCTTGGAAAAGACGTGCAGGTCGCAGTAGCTTAACAAGTTGATTTAAATGCCCCTTGGAAGAGACGTGCAGGTAACAGTAGCTTAACAAGACTGTTTAAATGCCCCTTGTAAAAGTGGTGGAGGTTACAGTAGCTTAACAAGACGGTTTAAATGCCCCTTGGAAGTGACGTGCAAGTCGTAGTAGCTTAACAAGACGGTTTAAATGACCCTTGGAAGAGAGGTGGAGGTCGCAGTAGCTTAAAAAGACAGTTTAAATGCCCCTTGAAACAGACGTGCAGGTCGGAGTGGCTTAACAAGACCATTTAAATGCCCCTTGGAAGTGCGATGGATGTCGCAGTAGCTTAACAAGACAGTTTCAATGCCCCTTGGAATAGACATGCAGTTCGCAGTAGCTTAATAAGACGGTTTAAATGCCCCTTGGAAGAGATGTGCAGGTCGCAGTAGCTTAATAAGACGGTTTAAATGCCCCTTGGAAGAGAGGTGGAGGTCGCAGTAGCTTAACAAGACAGTTTAAATGCCCCTTGGAAGAGACGTGCAGGTCGCAGTAGCTGAACAAGACGGTTTAAATGCCACTTGGAAGAGACGTGCAGGTCGCAGTAGCTTAACAAGACGGTTTAAATGCCCCTTGGAAGAGACGTGCAGGTCGCAGTAGCTTAACAAGATGGTTTAAATGCCCCTTGGAACAGAGGTGCAGGTCGCAGTAGCTTAATAAGACAGCTTAAATGCCCCTTGAAAGAGAGGTGCAGGTCGCAGTAGCTTAACAAGACCGTTTAAATGCCCCTTGGAAGTGCGGTGGATGTCGCAGTAGCTTAACAAGACGGTTTAAATGCCTCTTGGAAGAGACATGCAGGTCGCAGCAACTTAACAAGATGGTTTAAATGCCCCTTGGAAGAGACGTGCAGGTAGCAGTGGCTTAACAAGATGGTTTAAATGCTCCTTGGAAGAGACATGCAGGTCGCAGTAGCTTAACAAGACAGTTTAAATGCCCCTTGGAAAAGTGGTGGAGGTTACATTAGCTTAACAAGACAATTTAAATGCCCCTTGGAACAGACATGCAAGTCGCAGTAGCTTAAAAAGACAGTTTAAATGCGCCTTGCAAGAGACGTGCAGGTCGCAGTAGCTTAACAAGACGGTTTAAATGCCCCTTGGAATAGAAGAGCAGGTCGCAGTAGCTTAGCAAGACGGTTTAAATGCCCTTTGGAAGAGACGTGCAGATCGCAGTAGCTTAACAAGACGGTTAAAATGCCACTTGGAAGAGACGTGCAGGGCGCAGTAGCTTAACAAGACGGTTTCAATGCCCCTTGGATGAGCGGTGGAGGTCGCAGTAGCTTAACAAGACGGTTTAAATGCCCCTTGAAAGAGACGTGCAGGTCGCAGTAGCTTAACAAGACGGTTTAAATGCCCCTTCGAAGTGCTGTGGAGGTCGCAGTAGCTTAATAAGACAGTTTAAATGCCCCTTGGAAGAGACATGCAGGTCACAGCCTCTTAACAAGATTGTTTAAATGCCCCTTGGAAGAGACGTGCAGGTCGCAATAGCTTAACAAGACGGTTTAAATGTCCCTTGGTAGAGACATGCAGGTCGCAGTAGCTTAACAAGACGGTTTAAATGCCCCATGGAAGAGACGTGCCAGTCGCAGTAGCTTAAAAACGGTTTAAATGACCCTTGGGAAAGACGAGCAGGTCGCATTAGCTTAACAAGACGGTTTAAATGCCCCTTGGAAGAGACGTGCAGGTTGCAGTAGCTTAACAAGACAGTTTAAATGCCCCTTGGAAGAGACGTGCAGGTCGCAGTAGCTTAACAAGATGGTTTAAATGCCCCTTGGAAGAGACGAGAAGGTCGCAGTAGCATAACAAGATGGTTTAAATGCTCCTTGTAAGAGCGGTGGAGGTCGCAGTAGCATAAAAAGATGGTTTAAATGCCCCTTGGAAGAGACATGCAGTTCGCAGCAGCTTAAAAAGACGGTTTAAATGCCCCTTGGAAGAGGCTTGCAGGTCGCAGTAGCTTACCAAGACGGTTTAAGTGCCCCTTGGAAGAGACGTGCAGGTCGCAGTAGCTTAACAAGATGGTTTAAATGCCCCTTGGAAGAGCGGTGGAGGTCGCAGTAGCTTAACAAGATGGTTTAAATGCCCCTTGGAAGAGACATGCAGTTCGCAGCAGCTTAAAAAGACGGTTTAAATGCCCCTTGGAAGAGACGTGCAGGTCGCAGTAGCTTAACAAGTTGATTTAAATGCCCCTTGGAAGAGACGTGCAGGTAGCAGTAGCTTAACAAGACTGTTTAAATGCCCCTTGTAAAAGTGGTGGAGGTTACAGTAGCTTAACAAGACGGTTTAAATGCCCCTTGGAAGTGACGTGCAAGTCGTAGTAGCTTAACAAGATGGTTTAAATGACCCTTGGAAGAGAGGTGGAGGTCGCAGTAGCTTAAAAAGACAGTTTAAATGCCCCTTGAAAGAGACGTGCAGGTCGGAGTGGCTTAACAAGACCATTTAAATGCCCCTTGGAAGTGCGGTGGATGTCGCAGTAGCTTAACAAGACGGTTTCAATGCCCCTTGGAAGAGACATGCAGGTCGCAGCAGCTTAACAAGATGGTTTAAATGCCCCTTGGAAGAGACGTGCAGGTAGCAGTGGCTTAACAAGATGGTTTAAATGCCCCTTGGAAGAGACATGCAGGTCGCAGTAGCTTAACAAGACAGTTTAAATGCCCCTTGGAAAAGTGGTGGAGGTTGCAGTAGCTTAACAAGACAGTTTAAATGCCCCTTGGAACAGACATGCAAGTCGCAGTAGCTTAAAAAGACGGTTTAAATGCGCCTTGGAAGAGACATGCAGGTCGCAGTAGCTTAACAAGACGGTTTAAATGCCCCTTGGAATAGAAGAGCAGGTCGCCGTAGCTTAACAAGACGGTTTAAATGCCCCTTGGAAGAAACGTGCAGGTCGCAGTATCTTAACAAGACGGTTTAAATCCCCCTTGGAAGAGACGTGCAGGTCACAGCAGCTTAACAAGAGGGTTTAAATGCCCCTTGGAATAGGCTTGCAGGTCGCAGTAGCTTACCAAGACGGTTTAATTGCCCCTTGGAAGAAACGTGCAGATCGCAGTAGCTTAACAATACGGTTTAAATGCCCATTGGAAGAGTGGTGCAGGTCGCAGTAGCTTAATAAGACGGTTTAAATGCCCCTTGGAAGAGATGTGCAGGTCGCAGTAGCTTAACAAGATGGTTTAAATGCCCCTTGGAAGAGACGTGGAGGTCGCAGTAGCTTAACAAGACTGTTTAAATGCCCCTTGGAAGAGACATGCAGGTCGCAGTAGCTTAATAAGATGGTTTAAATGCCCCTTGGAAAAGTGGTGGAATTTACAGTAGCTTAAGAAGACGGTTTAAATGCTCCTTGGAAGAGACGTGCAGGTCGCAGTAGCTTAACAAGATGGTTTAAATGCCCCTTGGAAGAGACGAGAAGGTCGCAGTAGCATAACAAGATGGTTTAAATGCTCCTTGTAAGAGCGGTGGAGGTCGCAGTAGCATAAAAAGATGGTTTAAATGCCCCTTGGAAGAGACATGCAGTTCGCAGCAGCTTAAAAAGACGGTTTAAATGCCCCTTGGAAGAGGCTTGCAGGTCGCAGTAGCTTACCAAGACGGTTTAAGTGCCCCTTGGAAGAGACGTGCAGGTCGCAGTAGCTTAACAAGATGGTTTAAATGCCCCTTGGAAGAGCGGTGGAGGTCGCAGTAGCTTAACAAGATGGTTTAAATGCCCCTTGGAAGAGACATGCAGTTCGCAGCAGCTTAAAAAGACGGTTTAAATGCCCCTTGGAAGAGACGTGCAGGTCGCAGTAGCTTAACAAGTTGATTTAAATGCCCCTTGGAAGAGACGTGCAGGTAGCAGTAGCTTAACAAGACTGTTTAAATGCCCCTTGTAAAAGTGGTGGAGGTTACAGTAGCTTAACAAGACGGTTTAAATGCCCCTTGGAAGTGACGTGCAAGACGTAGTAGCTTAACAAGATGGTTTAAATGACCCTTGGAAGAGAGGTGGAGGTCGCAGTAGCTTAAAAAGACAGTTTAAATGCCCCTTGAAAGAGACGTGCAGGTCGGAGTGGCTTAACAAGACCATTTAAATGCCCCTTGGAAGTGCGGTGGATGTCGCAGTAGCTTAACAAGACGGTTTCAATGCCCCTTGGAAGAGACATGCAGGTCGCAGCAGCTTAACAAGATGGTTTAAATGCCCCTTGGAAGAGACGTGCAGGTAGCAGTGGCTTAACAAGATGGTTTAAATGCCCCTTGGAAGAGACATGCAGGTCGCAGTAGCTTAACAAGACAGTTTAAATGCCCCTTGGAAAAGTGGTGGAGGTTACAGTAGCTTAACAAGACAGTTTAAATGCCCCTTGGAACAGACATGCAAGTCGCAGTAGCTTAAAAAGACGGTTTAAATGCGCCTTGGAAGAGACATGCAGGTCGCAGTAGCTTAACAAGACGGTTTAAATGCCCCTTGGAATAGAAGAGCAGGTCGCCGTAGCTTAACAAGACGGTTTAAATGCCCCTTGGAAGAAACGTGCAGGTCGCAGTATCTTAACAAGACGGTTTAAATCCCCCTTGGAAGAGACGTGCAGGTCACAGCAGCTTAACAAGAGGGTTTAAATGCCCCTTGGAATAGGCTTGCAGGTCGCAGTAGCTTACCAAGACGGTTTAATTGCCCCTTGGAAGAAACGTGCAGATCGCAGTAGCTTAACAATACGGTTTAAATGCCCATTGGAAGAGTGGTGCAGGTCGCAGTAGCTTAATAAGACGGTTTAAATGCCCCTTGGAAGAGATGTGCAGGTCGCAGTAGCTTAACAAGATGGTTTAAATGCCCCTTGGAAGAGACGTGGAGGTCGCAGTAGCTTAACAAGACTGTTTAAATGCCCCTTGGAAGAGACATGCAGGTCGCAGTAGATTAATAAGATGGTTTAAATGCCCCTTGGAAAAGTGGTGGAATTTACAGTAGCTTAAGAAGACGGTTTAAATGCTCCTTGGAAGAGGCGTGCAAGTCGCAGTAGCTTAACAAGACTGTTTAAATGCCCCTTGGAAGAGACGTGCAGGTGGCAGAAGCTAAACAAGACAGTTTAAATGCCCCTTGGAAGAGCGGTGGAGGTCGCAGTAGCTTAACAAGACAGTTTAAATGCCACTTGGAAGAAACATGCAGGTCGCAGTAGCTTAACAAGACGGTTTAAATGCCCCTTGGAAGAGACGTGCAGGTCGCAGTAGCTTAACAAGATGGTTTAAATGCCCCTTTGAAGAGACGAGCAGGTCGCAGTAGCTTAACAAGACGGTTTAAATGCCCCTCGGAAGAGACGTGCAGGTCGCAGTAGCTTAACAAGATGGTTTTAATCCCCCTTGGAAGAGACGTGCAGGTCGCAGTAGTTAACAAAAGTGTTTAAAGGCCCCTTGGAATAGGCTTGCAGGCCGAATTAGCTTACCAAGACGGTTTAAATGCCCCTTGGAAAAGTGGTGGAGGTTACAGTATCTTAAAAAGACAGTTTAAATGCCCCTTGGAAGAGACGTGCAGGTCGCAGAAGTTTAACAAGACTGTTTAAATGCCCCTTGGAAGAGACGTGCAGGACGCAGAAGCTTAACAAGTCGGTTTAAATCCCCATAGGAAGAGACGTGCAGGTCGCAGTAGCTTAACAAGAGGGTTTAAATGCCCCTTGGAATAGGCTTGCAGGTCGCAGTAGCTTACCAATACGGTTTAAATGCCCCTTGGAAGAGCCGTGCAGGTCGCAGTAGCTTAACAAGATGGTTTAAATGTCCATTGGAAGAGCGGTGGAGGTCGCAGAAGCTTAACAAGACGGTTTAAATGCCCCTTGGAAGAGACGTGCAGGTCGCAGTAGCTTAATAAGACGGTTTAAATGCCCCTTGGAAGATATGTGGAGGACGCAGTAGATAAACAAGACAGTTTAAATGCCCCTTGGAAGAGACGTGCAGGTCGCAGTAGCTTAAAAAGACAGTTTAAATGCCCCTTGGTAGTGCGGAGGAGGTCGCAGTAGCTTAACAAGACGGTTTAAATGCCCGTTGGAAGAGACACGCAGGTCGCAGCAGCTTAACAAGATGGTTTAAATGCCCCTTGGAAGAGACGTGCAGGTCGCAGTAGCTTAACAAGACGGTTTAAATCCCTTGCAAGAGACATGCACGTCGCAGTAGCTTAACAAAGCGTATTGAAAGCCCCTTGGAAGAGACGTGCAGGTCACAGTAGCTTAACAAGACGGTTTATATGCCCCTTGGAAAAGTGGTGGAGGTTACAGTAGCTTAAAAAGACGGTTTAATTGCCCCTTGGAAGAGACGTGCAAGTCGCTGTAGCTTAACAAGACAGTTTAAATGCCCCTTAGAAGAGACGTGCAGGTCACAGAAGCTTAACAAGACAGTTTAAATATCCCTTGAAAGAGACGTGCAGGTCACAGTAGCTTAACAAGACAGTTTAAATGCCCCTTGGAAGAGACGTGCAGGTCACAAAAGCTTAACAAGACAGTTTAAATGCCCCTTGGAAGAGACGTGCAGTTCACAGAAGCTTAACAAGACAGTTTAAATGCCCCTTGGAAGAGACGTGCAGGTCGCAGTAGCTTAACAAGATGGTTTATATGCCCCTTGGAAAAGTGGTGGAGGCTACAGTGGCTTAACAAGACAATTTAATTGCCCGTTGGAAGAGACGTGCAAGTCGCAGTAGCTTAACAAGACAGTTTAAATGCCCCTTGGAAGAGACGTGCACGTCGCAGTAGCTTAACAAGATGGTTTAAATGCCCCTTGGAAGAGAGGTGGAGGTGGAAGTAGCTTAACAAGACGGTTTAAATGCCCCTTGGAAGTGCGGTGGAGGTCGCAGTAGCTTAACAAGACGGTTTAAATGCCCCTTGGAAGAGACGTACAGGTCGCAGTAGCTTAAAAAGACGGTTTAAATGCGCCTTGGAAGAGACGTGCAGGTCGCAGTAGCTTAACAAGATGGTTTAAATACCCCTTGGAAGAGAGGTGGAGGTCGAAGTAGCTTAACAATACGATTTAAATGCCCCTTAGAAGTGCGGTGGAGGTCGCATTAGCTTAACAAGACGCTTTAAATGCCCCCTGGAAGAGACGTAATGGTCGCAGTAGCTTAACAAGACGGTTTAAATGCCCCTTGGAAGTGTGGTGGAGGTCGCAGTAGCTTCACAAGACGGTTTAAATGCCACTTGGAAGAAACATGCAGGTCGCAGCAGCTTAACAAGACAGTTAAAATGCCCCTTGGAACAGATGTGCAGGTCGCAGTAGCTTAACAAGACGGTTTAAATGCCCCTTGGAAAAGTGTTGGAGGTTGCAGTAGATTAACAAGACGGTTTAAATGCCCCTTGGAAGTGAAGTGAAAGTCGCAGAAGCTTAACAAGACTGTTTAAATGCCCCTTAGAAGAGACGTGCAGGTCGCAGAAGCTTAACAAGATGGTTTAAATGCCCCTTGGAAGAGACGTGCAGGTCGCAGTAGCTTAACAAGATGGTTTAAATGCCACTTGGAAGTGCGGTGGAGGTCGCAATAGCTTAACAAGACGGTTTAAATGCCCCTTGGAAGAGACATGCAGGCCGCAGCAGCTTATCAAGACCGTATAAATGTCCCCTTGGAAAAGACATGCAGGTCGCAGTAGCTTAACAAAGCGTTTTAAATGCCCTTTGGAAGAGACGTGCTGGTCGCAGTAGCTTAACAAGACGGTTTAAATGCCCCTTGGAAAAGTGGTGGAGGTTACAGTAGCTTAACAAGACGATTTAAATGCCCCTTGGAAGAGACGTGAAAGTCGCAGTAGCATAACAAGACGGTTTAAATGCCCCTTAGAAGAGTGGTGCAGGTCGCAGTAGCTTAATAAGACAGCTTAAATGCCTCTTGGAAGAGACGTGCAGGTTGCAGTAGCTTAACAAGACGGTATAAATGCCCCTTGGAAGAGCGGTGGAGGTCGCAGTAGCTTAACAAGACATGTTAAAGGCCCCTTGGAAGAGACGTGCAGGTTGCAGTAGCTTAACAAGACTGTTTAAATGCCCCTTGGAAGAGGCTAGCAGGCCGCAGTAGCTTACCAAGACGATTTAAATGTCCCTTGGAAGAGACCTGCAGGTCGCAGTAGCTTAATAAGACAGTTTAAATGCCCCTTGGAAGAGCGGTGGAGGTCACAGTAGCTTAACAAGACAGTTTAAATGCCCCTTGGAAGGACACGCAGGTCGCAGCACCTTAACAAGACTGTTTAAATACCCCTTGGAAGAGACGTGCAGGTCGCAGTAGCTTAAAAGACGTTTTAAATGCCCCATGGAAGAGACGTACAGGTCGCAGTAGCTTAACAAGACGGTTTAAATGCCCCTTGGAAAACTGGTGGAGGTTACAGTATCTTAACAAGACCGTTTAAATGCCCCTTGGAAGGGACGTGCAAGTCGCAGTAGCTTAACAAGACGGTGTAAATGCCTGTTGGAAAAGACGTGCAGGTCGCAGTAGCTTAACAAGACGGTTTAAATGCCCCTTGGAAGAGACGTGCAGGCCGCAGTAGCTTAACAAGATGGTTTAAATGCCCCTTGGAAGAGGCTTGCAGGAAGCAGTAGCTTACTAAGACGATTTAAATGCCCCTTGGAAGAGACGTGCAGGTCGCAGTAGCTTAACAAGACAGTTGAAATGCCCCTTGGAAGAGCGGTGGAGGTTGCAGTAGCTTAATAAGACAGTTTAAATGCCCCTTGGAAGAGACATGCAGGTCACAGCAACTTAACAAGATTGTTTAAATGCCCCTTGGAAGAGACGTGCAGGTCGCAGTAGCTTAACAAGACGGTTTAAATGTCCCTTGCTAGAGACATGAAGTTCGCAGTAGCTTAACAAGACGGTTTAAATGCCCCATGGAAGAGACGTGCAGGTCGCAGCAGCTTAACAAGACGGTTTAAATGACCCTTGGAAGAGATGTGCAAGTCGCAGTAGCTTAAAAAGACGGTTTAAATGCGCCTTGGAAGAGACGTGCAAGTAGCAGTAGCTTAACAAGACAGTTTAAATGCTCCTTGGAAGAGACGAGCAGGTCGCAGTAGCTTAACAAGACGGTTTAAATGCCCCTTGGAAGAGACGTGGAGGTCGCAGTAGCTTAACAAGACAGTTTAAATCCCCCTTGGAAGAGATGTGCAGGTCGCAGTAGCTTAACAAGATGGTTTAAATGCCCCTTGGAAGAGCGGTGGAGGTCGCAGTAGCTTAACAAGACAGTTTAAATGCCCCTTGGAAGAGACGTGCAGGTCGCAGTAGCTTAACAAGACGGTTTAAATGCACCTTGGAAGAGACGTGCAGGTCGCAGTAGCTTAACAAGATGGTTTAAATGCCCCTTGGAAGAGCGTTGTAGGTCGCGGTAGCTTAACAAGATGGTTTAAATGCCCCTTGGAAGAGACATGCAGTTCGCAGCAGCTTATAAAGACGGTTTAAATGCCCCTTGGAAGAGGCTTGCATGTCGCAGTAGCTTACCAAGACGGTTTAAATGCCCCTTGAAAGAGACGTGCAGGTCGCAGTTGCTTAACAAGATGGTTTAAATGCCCCTTGGAAGAGCGGTGGAGGTCGCAGTAGCTTAAAAAGACAGTTTAAATGCCCCTTGGAAGAGACATGCAGTTCGCAGTAGCTTAACAAGAGGGTTTAAATGCCCATTGGAAGAGGCTTGCAGGTCGCAGTAGCTTACCAAGACGATTTAAATGTCCCTTGGAAGAGAAGTGCAGCTTGCAGTAGCTTAACAAGACAGTTTATATGCCCCTTGGAAGAGCGGTGGAGGTCGCAGTAGCTTAACAAGACAGTTTAAATGCCCCTTGGAAGAGACATGCAGGTCGCAGCACCTTAACAAGACTGTTTAAATATCCCCTGGAAGAAACGTGCAGGTCGCAGTAGCTTAAAAGACGTGTTAAATGTCCCTTGGTAGAGACATGCAGGTCGCAGCAGCTTAACAAGATGGCTTAAATCCCCCTTGGAAGAGACGTGCAGGTCGCAGCAGCTTAACAAGAGGGTTTAAATGCCCCTTGGAATAGGCTTGCAGGTCGCAGTAGCTTAACAAGACGGTTTAAATGCCCCTTGGAAGAGACATGCAGTTCGCAGTAGCTTAATAAGACGGTTTAAATGCCCCTTGGAAGAGAGGTAGAGGTCGCAGTAGCTTAACAAGACAGTTTAAATGCCCCTTGGAAGAGACGTGCAGGTCGCAGTAGCTTAACAAGACGGTTTAAATGCCACTTGGAAGAGACGTGCAGGTCGCAGTAGCTTAACAAGATGGTTTAAATGCCCCTTGGAAGAGCGGTGGAGGTCGCAGTAGCTTAACAAGACGCTTTAAATGCCCCTTGAAAGAGACGTGCAGGTCGCAGTAGCTTAACAAGATGGTTTAAATGCCCCTTCGAAGTGCGGTGGAGGTCACAGTAGCTTTACAAGACAGATGAAATGCCCCTTGGAAGAGCGTTGGAGGTCGCAGTACCTTAATAAGACAGTTTAAATGCCCCTTGGAAGAGCGGTGGAGGTTGCAGTAGCTTAACAAGACGGTTTAAATACCCCTTGGAATAGACATGCAGGTTGCAGTTGCTTAACAAGACGGTTTAAATGCCCCTTGGAAGAGACATGCAGGTCGCAGTAGCTTAACAAGATTGTTTAAATGCCCCTTGGAAGAGACGTGCAGGTAGCAGTAGCTTAACAAGACTGTTTAAATGCCCCTTGTAAAAGTGGTGGAGGTTACAGTAGCTTAACAAGACGGTTTAAATGCCCCTTGGAAGAGACGTGCAAGTCGTAGTAGCTTAAAAAGACGGTTTAAATTCCCCTTGGAGGAGCGGTGTAGGTCGCAGTAGCTTAAGAAGACAGATTAAATGCCCCTTGAAAGAGACGTGCAGGTCGCAGTAGCTTAACAAGACCGTTTAATTGCCCCTTGGAAGGGTGGTGGATGTCGCAGTAGCTTAACAAAACGGTTTAAATGCCCCTTGGAAGAGACATGCAGGTCGCAGCAGCTTAACAAGATGGTTTAAATGCCCCTTGGAAGAGACGTGCAGGTAGCAGTGGCTTAACAAGATGGTTTAAATGCCCCTTGGAAGAGACATGCAGGTCGCAGTAGCCTAACAAGACAGTTTAAATGCCCCTTGGAAAAGTGGTGGAGGTTACAGTAGCTTAACAAGACAGTTTAAATGCCCCTTGGAAGAGACATGCAAGTCGCAGTAGCTTAAAAAGACGGTTTAAATGCGCCTTGGAAGAGACGTGCAGGTCGCAGTAGCTTAACAAGACGGTTTAAATCCCCCTTGGAAGAGGCGTGCAGGTCGCAGCAGCTTAACAAGAGGGTTTAAATGCCCCTTGGAATAGGCTTGCAGGTCGCAGTAGCTTACCAACAGGGTTTAATTGCCCCATGGAAGAGACGTGCAGGTCGTAGTAGCTTAAAAAGACGGTTTAAATGCCCATTGGAAGAGTGGTGCAGGTCGCAGTAGCTTAATAAGAGGGTTTAAATGCCCCTTGGAAGAGATGTGCAGGTCGCAGTAGCTTAACAAGATGGTTTAAATGCCCCTTGGAAGAGCGGTGGAGGTCGCATTAGCTTAACAAGACGGTTTAATTGCCCATTGGAAGAGACGTGCAGGTCGCAGTAGCTTAATAAGACCGTTTAAATGCCCCTTGGAAGAGAGGTGGAGGTCGCAGTAGCTTAACAAGACAGTTTAAATGCCCCTTGGAAGAGAGGTGCAAGTTGCAGACGCTTAACAAAACGGTTTAAATGCCACTTGGAAGAGACGTGCAGGTCACAGTAGCTTAACAAGGCGGTTTAAATGTCCCTTGGAAGAGCGGAGGAGGTCGCAGTAGCTTAACAAGACAGTGTAAATGCCCCTTGAAAAAGACGTACAAGGCGCAGTATCTTAACAAGACTGTTTAAATGCCCTTTAGAAGAAACGTGCAGGTGGCAGAAGCTTAACAAGACGGTTTAAATGCCCATTGGAAGTGTGGTGGAGGTCGCAGTAGCTTAACAAGACGGTTTAAATGCCCCTTGGAAGAGACGTGCAGGTCGCAGTAGCTTAACAAGACGGTTTAAATGCCCCAAGGAAGAGACGTGCAAGTCGCAGTAGCTTAAAAAGACGGTTTAAATGCCCCTTGGAAGAGACGTGCAGGTCGCAATAGCTAAACAAGACGGTTTAAATGCCCCTTGGAAGAGACGAGCAGGTCGCAGAAGCTTAACGAGACGGTTTAAATGCCCCTTGGAAGAGACGTGCAGGTCGCAGTAGCTTAACAAGACGGTTTAAATCCCCCTTGGAAGAGACGTGCAGGTCGCAGTAGCTTAACAAGACTGTTTAAATGCCCCGTGGAATAGGCTTGCAGGCCGCATTAGCTTACCAAGACGGTTTAAATGCCCCTTGGAAAATTGGTGGAGGTTACAGTATCTTAACAAGACAGTTTAAATGCCCCTTGGAAGAAACGTGCAGGTCGCAGTAGCTTAAAAAGTCGGTTTAAATTCCCCTAGGTAGAGACGTGCAGGTCGCAGTAGCTTAACAAGAGGGTTTAAATGCCCCTTGGAATAGGCTTGCAGGTCGCAGTAGCTTACCAATACGGTTTAAATGCCCCTTGGAAGAGCCGTGCAGGTCGCAATAGCTTAACAAGACGCTTTAAATGTCCATTGGAAGAGCGGTGGAGGCCGCAGAAGCTTAACAAGACGGTTTAAATGCCCCTTTGAATAGACTAGCAGGTCGCAGTAGCTTAACAAGACTGTTTAAATGCCCCTTGGAAGAGACGTGCAGGTCGCAGTAGCTTAACAAGTCGGTTTAAATCCCCCTAGGAAGAGACGTGCAGGTCGCAGTAGCTTAACAAGATGGTTTAAATGCCACTTGGAAGAGACGTGCAGGTCGCAGTATCTTAAAAAAACTGTTTAAATGCCCCTTGGAAGTGCGGAGGAGGTCGCAGTAGCTTAACAAGACGGTTTCAATGCCCCTTGGAAGAGACACGCAGGTCGCAGCAGCTTAACATGATGGTTTAAATGCCCCTTGGAAGAGACGTGCAGGTCGCAGTAGCTTAACAAGACTGTTTAAATGCCCCTTGGAAGAAACGTGCAGGTCACAGTAGCTTAACAAGACGGTTTATATGCCCCTTGGAAAATTGGTGGAGGTTACAGTAGCTTAACAAGACGGTTTAAATGCCCCTTGGAAGAGACGTGCAAGTCGCAGTAGCTTAACAAGACAGTTTAAATGCCCCTTAGAAGAGACGTGCAGGTCACAGAAGCTTAACAAGACAGTTTAAATGCCCTTTGAAAGAGACGTGCAGGTCACAGTAGATTATCAAGACGGTTTAAATGCCCCTTGGAAGAGACGTGCAGGTCGCAGTAGCTTAACAAGATAGTTTAAATGCCCCTTGGAAGAGACGTGCAGGACACAGTAGCTTAACAAGACGGTTTATATGCCCCTTGGAAAATTGGTGGAGGTTACAGTATCTTAACAAGACGGTTTAAATGCCCCTTGGAAGAGACGTGCAAGTCGCAGTAGCTTAACAAGACAGTTTAAATGCCCCTTAGAAGAGACGTGCAGGTCACAGAAGCTTAACAAGACAGTTTAAATGCCCCTTGAAAGAGACGTGCAGGTCACAGTAGCTTATCAAGACGGTTTAAATGCCCCTTGGAAGTGCGGTGGAGGTCGCAGTAGCTTAACAAGACGGTTTAAATGCCCCCTGGAAGAAACATGCAGGTCGCAGCAGCTTAACAAGACCGTTAAAATGCCCCTTGGAAGAAACATGCAGGTCGCAGTAGCTTAACAAGACGGTTTAAATGCCCCTTGGAAGAGACATGCAGGCCGCAGCAGCTTAACAAGACCGTATAAATGCCCCTTGAAAGAGACGTGCAGGTCGCAGTAGCTTAACAAGACGGTTTAAATGCACCTTGGAAAAGACATGCAGGTCGCAGTAGCTTAACAAAGCGTTTTAAATGCCCTTTGGAAGAGACGTGCTGGTCGCAGTAGCTTAACAAGACGGTTTAAATGCCCCTTGGAAAAGTGGTGGAGGTTACAGTAGCTTAACAAGACGATTTAAATGCCCCTTGGAAGAGACGTGAAAGTCGCAGTAGCATAACAAGACGGTTTAAATGCCCCATAGAAGAGACGTGCTGGTCGCAGTAGCTTAATAAGACAGCTTAAATGCCCCTTGGAAGAGGCGTGCAGGTTGCAGTAGCTTAACAAGATGGTTTAAATGCCCCTTGGAAGAGCGGTGGAGGTCGCAGTAACTTAACAAGACAGGTTAAATGCCCCTTGGAAGAGACGTGCAGGTCGCAGTAGCTTAACAAGACTGTTTAAATGTCCCTTGGAGGAGGCTTACAGGCCGCAGTAGCTTACCAAGACGATTTAAATGTCCCTTGGAAGAGAACTGCAGGTCGCAGTAGCTTAACAAGACAGTTTAAATGCCCCTTGGAAGGACATGCAGGTCGCAGCACCTTAACAAGACTGTTTAAATGCCCCTTGGAAGAGACGTGCAGGTCGCAGTAGCTTAAAAGACGTTTTAAATGTCCCTTGGTAGAGACATGCAGGTAGCAGTAGCTTAACAAGACGGTTTTAATGCCCCAAGGAAGAGCGGTGTAGGTCGCAGTAGCTTAACAAGACGGTTTAAATGCCCCATGGAAGAGACGTGCAGGTCGCAGTAGCTTAACAAGACGGTTTAAATACCCCTTGGAAAAGTGGTGGAGGTTACAGTAGCTTAACAAGACCGTTTAAATGCCCCTTGGAAGAGACGTGCAGGTCGCAGTAGCTTAACAAGATGGTTTAAATGCCCCTTGGAAGAGACGTGAAGGTCGCAGTAGCATAACAAGATGGTTTAAATGCTCCTTGTAAGAGCGGTGGAGGTCGCAGTAGCTTAAAAAGATGGTTTAAATGCCCCTTGGAAGAGACATGCAGTTCGCAGCAGCTTAAAAAGACGGTTTAAATGCCCCTTGGAAGAGGCTTGCAAGTCGCAGTAGCTTACCAAGACGGTTTAAGTGCCCCTTGGAAGAGACGTGCAGGTCGCAGTAGCTTAACAAGATGGTTTAAATGCGCCTTGGAAGAGCGGTGGAGGTCGCAGTAGCTTAACAAGATGGTTTAAATGCCCCTTGGAAGAGACATGCAGTTCGCAGCAGCTTAAAAAGACGGTTTAAATGCCCCTTGGAAAAGACGTGCAGGTCGCAGTAGCTTAACAAGTTGATTTAAATGCCCCTTGGAAGAGACGTGCAGGTAACAGTAGCTTAACAAGACTGTTTAAATGCCCCTTGTAAAAGTGGTGGAGGTTACAGTAGCTTAACAAGACGGTTTAAATGCCCCTTGGAAGTGACGTGCAAGTCGTAGTAGCTTAACAAGACGGTTTAAATGACCCTTGGAAGAGAGGTGGAGGTCGCAGTAGCTTAAAAAGACAGTTTAAATGCCCCTTGAAACAGACGTGCAGGTCGGAGTGGCTTAACAAGACCATTTAAATGCCCCTTGGAAGTGCGATGGATGTCGCAGTAGCTTAACAAGACAGTTTCAATGCCCCTTGGAATAGACATGCAGTTCGCAGTAGCTTAATAAGACGGTTTAAATGCCCCTTGGAAGAGATGTGCAGGTCGCAGTAGCTTAATAAGACGGTTTAAATGCCCCTTGGAAGAGAGGTGGAGGTCGCAGTAGCTTAACAAGACAGTTTAAATGCCCCTTGGAAGAGACGTGCAGGTCGCAGTAGCTGAACAAGACGGTTTAAATGCCACTTGGAAGAGACGTGCAGGTCGCAGTAGCTTAACAAGACGGTTTAAATGCCCCTTGGAAGAGACGTGCAGGTCGCAGTAGCTTAACAAGATGGTTTAAATGCCCCTTGGAACAGAGGTGCAGGTCGCAGTAGCTTAATAAGACAGCTTAAATGCCCCTTGAAAGAGAGGTGCAGGTCGCAGTAGCTTAACAAGACCGTTTAAATGCCCCTTGGAAGTGCGGTGGATGTCGCAGTAGCTTAACAAGACGGTTTAAATGCCTCTTGGAAGAGACATGCAGGTCGCAGCAACTTAACAAGATGGTTTAAATGCCCCTTGGAAGAGACGTGCAGGTAGCAGTGGCTTAACAAGATGGTTTAAATGCTCCTTGGAAGAGACATGCAGGTCGCAGTAGCTTAACAAGACAGTTTAAATGCCCCTTGGAAAAGTGGTGGAGGTTACATTAGCTTAACAAGACAATTTAAATGCCCCTTGGAACAGACATGCAAGTCGCAGTAGCTTAAAAAGACAGTTTAAATGCGCCTTGCAAGAGACGTGCAGGTCGCAGTAGCTTAACAAGACGGTTTAAATGCCCCTTGGAATAGAAGAGCAGGTCGCAGTAGCTTAGCAAGACGGTTTAAATGCCCTTTGGAAGAGACGTGCAGATCGCAGTAGCTTAACAAGACGGTTAAAATGCCACTTGGAAGAGACGTGCAGGGCGCAGTAGCTTAACAAGACGGTTTCAATGCCCCTTGGATGAGCGGTGGAGGTCGCAGTAGCTTAACAAGACGGTTTAAATGCCCCTTGAAAGAGACGTGCAGGTCGCAGTAGCTTAACAAGACGGTTTAAATGCCCCTTCGAAGTGCTGTGGAGGTCGCAGTAGCTTAATAAGACAGTTTAAATGCCCCTTGGAAGAGACATGCAGGTCACAGCCTCTTAACAAGATTGTTTAAATGCCCCTTGGAAGAGACGTGCAGGTCGCAATAGCTTAACAAGACGGTTTAAATGTCCCTTGGTAGAGACATGCAGGTCGCAGTAGCTTAACAAGACGGTTTAAATGCCCCATGGAAGAGACGTGCCAGTCGCAGTAGCTTAAAAACGGTTTAAATGACCCTTGGGAAAGACGAGCAGGTCGCATTAGCTTAACAAGACGGTTTAAATGCCCCTTGGAAGAGACGTGCAGGTTGCAGTAGCTTAACAAGACAGTTTAAATGCCCCTTGGAAGAGACGTGCAGGTCGCAGTAGCTTAACAAGATGGTTTAAATGCCCCTTGGAAGAGACGAGAAGGTCGCAGTAGCATAACAAGATGGTTTAAATGCTCCTTGTAAGAGCGGTGGAGGTCGCAGTAGCATAAAAAGATGGTTTAAATGCCCCTTGGAAGAGACATGCAGTTCGCAGCAGCTTAAAAAGACGGTTTAAATGCCCCTTGGAAGAGGCTTGCAGGTCGCAGTAGCTTACCAAGACGGTTTAAGTGCCCCTTGGAAGAGACGTGCAGGTCGCAGTAGCTTAACAAGATGGTTTAAATGCCCCTTGGAAGAGCGGTGGAGGTCGCAGTAGCTTAACAAGATGGTTTAAATGCCCCTTGGAAGAGACATGCAGTTCGCAGCAGCTTAAAAAGACGGTTTAAATGCCCCTTGGAAGAGACGTGCAGGTCGCAGTAGCTTAACAAGTTGATTTAAATGCCCCTTGGAAGAGACGTGCAGGTAGCAGTAGCTTAACAAGACTGTTTAAATGCCCCTTGTAAAAGTGGTGGAGGTTACAGTAGCTTAACAAGACGGTTTAAATGCCCCTTGGAAGTGACGTGCAAGACGTAGTAGCTTAACAAGATGGTTTAAATGACCCTTGGAAGAGAGGTGGAGGTCGCAGTAGCTTAAAAAGACAGTTTAAATGCCCCTTGAAAGAGACGTGCAGGTCGGAGTGGCTTAACAAGACCATTTAAATGCCCCTTGGAAGTGCGGTGGATGTCGCAGTAGCTTAACAAGACGGTTTCAATGCCCCTTGGAAGAGACATGCAGGTCGCAGCAGCTTAACAAGATGGTTTAAATGCCCCTTGGAAGAGACGTGCAGGTAGCAGTGGCTTAACAAGATGGTTTAAATGCCCCTTGGAAGAGACATGCAGGTCGCAGTAGCTTAACAAGACAGTTTAAATGCCCCTTGGAAAAGTGGTGGAGGTTACAGTAGCTTAACAAGACAGTTTAAATGCCCCTTGGAACAGACATGCAAGTCGCAGTAGCTTAAAAAGACGGTTTAAATGCGCCTTGGAAGAGACATGCAGGTCGCAGTAGCTTAACAAGACGGTTTAAATGCCCCTTGGAATAGAAGAGCAGGTCGCCGTAGCTTAACAAGACGGTTTAAATGCCCCTTGGAAGAAACGTGCAGGTCGCAGTATCTTAACAAGACGGTTTAAATCCCCCTTGGAAGAGACGTGCAGGTCACAGCAGCTTAACAAGAGGGTTTAAATGCCCCTTGGAATAGGCTTGCAGGTCGCAGTAGCTTACCAAGACGGTTTAATTGCCCCTTGGAAGAAACGTGCAGATCGCAGTAGCTTAACAATACGGTTTAAATGCCCATTGGAAGAGTGGTGCAGGTCGCAGTAGCTTAATAAGACGGTTTAAATGCCCCTTGGAAGAGATGTGCAGGTCGCAGTAGCTTAACAAGATGGTTTAAATGCCCCTTGGAAGAGACGTGGAGGTCGCAGTAGCTTAACAAGACTGTTTAAATGCCCCTTGGAAGAGACATGCAGGTCGCAGTAGATTAATAAGATGGTTTAAATGCCCCTTGGAAAAGTGGTGGAATTTACAGTAGCTTAAGAAGACGGTTTAAATGCTCCTTGGAAGAGGCGTGCAAGTCGCAGTAGCTTAACAAGACTGTTTAAATGCCCCTTGGAAGAGACGTGCAGGTGGCAGAAGCTAAACAAGACAGTTTAAATGCCCCTTGGAAGAGCGGTGGAGGTCGCAGTAGCTTAACAAGACAGTTTAAATGCCACTTGGAAGAAACATGCAGGTCGCAGTAGCTTAACAAGACGGTTTAAATGCCCCTTGGAAGAGACGTGCAGGTCGCAGTAGCTTAACAAGATGGTTTAAATGCCCCTTTGAAGAGACGAGCAGGTCGCAGTAGCTTAACAAGACGGTTTAAATGCCCCTCGGAAGAGACGTGCAGGTCGCAGTAGCTTAACAAGATGGTTTTAATCCCCCTTGGAAGAGACGTGCAGGTCGCAGTAGTTAACAAAAGTGTTTAAAGGCCCCTTGGAATAGGCTTGCAGGCCGAATTAGCTTACCAAGACGGTTTAAATGCCCCTTGGAAAAGTGGTGGAGGTTACAGTATCTTAAAAAGACAGTTTAAATGCCCCTTGGAAGAGACGTGCAGGTCGCAGAAGTTTAACAAGACTGTTTAAATGCCCCTTGGAAGAGACGTGCAGGACGCAGAAGCTTAACAAGTCGGTTTAAATCCCCATAGGAAGAGACGTGCAGGTCGCAGTAGCTTAACAAGAGGGTTTAAATGCCCCTTGGAATAGGCTTGCAGGTCGCAGTAGCTTACCAATACGGTTTAAATGCCCCTTGGAAGAGCCGTGCAGGTCGCAGTAGCTTAACAAGATGGTTTAAATGTCCATTGGAAGAGCGGTGGAGGTCGCAGAAGCTTAACAAGACGGTTTAAATGCCCCTTGGAAGAGACGTGCAGGTCGCAGTAGCTTAATAAGACGGTTTAAATGCCCCTTGGAAGATATGTGGAGGACGCAGTAGATAAACAAGACAGTTTAAATGCCCCTTGGAAGAGACGTGCAGGTCGCAGTAGCTTAAAAAGACAGTTTAAATGCCCCTTGGTAGTGCGGAGGAGGTCGCAGTAGCTTAACAAGACGGTTTAAATGCCCGTTGGAAGAGACACGCAGGTCGCAGCAGCTTAACAAGATGGTTTAAATGCCCCTTGGAAGAGACGTGCAGGTCGCAGTAGCTTAACAAGACGGTTTAAATCCCTTGCAAGAGACATGCACGTCGCAGTAGCTTAACAAAGCGTATTGAAAGCCCCTTGGAAGAGACGTGCAGGTCACAGTAGCTTAACAAGACGGTTTATATGCCCCTTGGAAAAGTGGTGGAGGTTACAGTAGCTTAAAAAGACGGTTTAATTGCCCCTTGGAAGAGACGTGCAAGTCGCTGTAGCTTAACAAGACAGTTTAAATGCCCCTTAGAAGAGACGTGCAGGTCACAGAAGCTTAACAAGACAGTTTAAATATCCCTTGAAAGAGACGTGCAGGTCACAGTAGCTTAACAAGACAGTTTAAATGCCCCTTGGAAGAGACGTGCAGGTCACAAAAGCTTAACAAGACAGTTTAAATGCCCCTTGGAAGAGACGTGCAGTTCACAGAAGCTTAACAAGACAGTTTAAATGCCCCTTGGAAGAGACGTGCAGGTCGCAGTAGCTTAACAAGATGGTTTATATGCCCCTTGGAAAAGTGGTGGAGGCTACAGTGGCTTAACAAGACAATTTAATTGCCCGTTGGAAGAGACGTGCAAGTCGCAGTAGCTTAACAAGACAGTTTAAATGCCCCTTGGAAGAGACGTGCACGTCGCAGTAGCTTAACAAGATGGTTTAAATGCCCCTTGGAAGAGAGGTGGAGGTGGAAGTAGCTTAACAAGACGGTTTAAATGCCCCTTGGAAGTGCGGTGGAGGTCGCAGTAGCTTAACAAGACGGTTTAAATGCCCCTTGGAAGAGACGTACAGGTCGCAGTAGCTTAAAAAGACGGTTTAAATGCGCCTTGGAAGAGACGTGCAGGTCGCAGTAGCTTAACAAGATGGTTTAAATACCCCTTGGAAGAGAGGTGGAGGTCGAAGTAGCTTAACAATACGATTTAAATGCCCCTTAGAAGTGCGGTGGAGGTCGCATTAGCTTAACAAGACGCTTTAAATGCCCCCTGGAAGAGACGTAATGGTCGCAGTAGCTTAACAAGACGGTTTAAATGCCCCTTGGAAGTGTGGTGGAGGTCGCAGTAGCTTCACAAGACGGTTTAAATGCCACTTGGAAGAAACATGCAGGTCGCAGCAGCTTAACAAGACAGTTAAAATGCCCCTTGGAACAGATGTGCAGGTCGCAGTAGCTTAACAAGACGGTTTAAATGCCCCTTGGAAAAGTGTTGGAGGTTGCAGTAGATTAACAAGACGGTTTAAATGCCCCTTGGAAGTGAAGTGAAAGTCGCAGAAGCTTAACAAGACTGTTTAAATGCCCCTTAGAAGAGACGTGCAGGTCGCAGAAGCTTAACAAGATGGTTTAAATGCCCCTTGGAAGAGACGTGCAGGTCGCAGTAGCTTAACAAGATGGTTTAAATGCCACTTGGAAGTGCGGTGGAGGTCGCAATAGCTTAACAAGACGGTTTAAATGCCCCTTGGAAGAGACATGCAGGCCGCAGCAGCTTATCAAGACCGTATAAATGTCCCCTTGGAAAAGACATGCAGGTCGCAGTAGCTTAACAAAGCGTTTTAAATGCCCTTTGGAAGAGACGTGCTGGTCGCAGTAGCTTAACAAGACGGTTTAAATGCCCCTTGGAAAAGTGGTGGAGGTTACAGTAGCTTAACAAGACGATTTAAATGCCCCTTGGAAGAGACGTGAAAGTCGCAGTAGCATAACAAGACGGTTTAAATGCCCCTTAGAAGAGTGGTGCAGGTCGCAGTAGCTTAATAAGACAGCTTAAATGCCTCTTGGAAGAGACGTGCAGGTTGCAGTAGCTTAACAAGACGGTATAAATGCCCCTTGGAAGAGCGGTGGAGGTCGCAGTAGCTTAACAAGACATGTTAAAGGCCCCTTGGAAGAGACGTGCAGGTTGCAGTAGCTTAACAAGACTGTTTAAATGCCCCTTGGAAGAGGCTAGCAGGCCGCAGTAGCTTACCAAGACGATTTAAATGTCCCTTGGAAGAGACCTGCAGGTCGCAGTAGCTTAATAAGACAGTTTAAATGCCCCTTGGAAGAGCGGTGGAGGTCACAGTAGCTTAACAAGACAGTTTAAATGCCCCTTGGAAGGACACGCAGGTCGCAGCACCTTAACAAGACTGTTTAAATACCCCTTGGAAGAGACGTGCAGGTCGCAGTAGCTTAAAAGACGTTTTAAATGCCCCATGGAAGAGACGTACAGGTCGCAGTAGCTTAACAAGACGGTTTAAATGCCCCTTGGAAAACTGGTGGAGGTTACAGTATCTTAACAAGACCGTTTAAATGCCCCTTGGAAGGGACGTGCAAGTCGCAGTAGCTTAACAAGACGGTGTAAATGCCTGTTGGAAAAGACGTGCAGGTCGCAGTAGCTTAACAAGACGGTTTAAATGCCCCTTGGAAGAGACGTGCAGGCCGCAGTAGCTTAACAAGATGGTTTAAATGCCCCTTGGAAGAGGCTTGCAGGAAGCAGTAGCTTACTAAGACGATTTAAATGCCCCTTGGAAGAGACGTGCAGGTCGCAGTAGCTTAACAAGACAGTTGAAATGCCCCTTGGAAGAGCGGTGGAGGTTGCAGTAGCTTAATAAGACAGTTTAAATGCCCCTTGGAAGAGACATGCAGGTCACAGCAACTTAACAAGATTGTTTAAATGCCCCTTGGAAGAGACGTGCAGGTCGCAGTAGCTTAACAAGACGGTTTAAATGTCCCTTGCTAGAGACATGAAGTTCGCAGTAGCTTAACAAGACGGTTTAAATGCCCCATGGAAGAGACGTGCAGGTCGCAGCAGCTTAACAAGACGGTTTAAATGACCCTTGGAAGAGATGTGCAAGTCGCAGTAGCTTAAAAAGACGGTTTAAATGCGCCTTGGAAGAGACGTGCAAGTAGCAGTAGCTTAACAAGACAGTTTAAATGCTCCTTGGAAGAGACGAGCAGGTCGCAGTAGCTTAACAAGACGGTTTAAATGCCCCTTGGAAGAGACGTGGAGGTCGCAGTAGCTTAACAAGACAGTTTAAATCCCCCTTGGAAGAGATGTGCAGGTCGCAGTAGCTTAACAAGATGGTTTAAATGCCCCTTGGAAGAGCGGTGGAGGTCGCAGTAGCTTAACAAGACAGTTTAAATGCCCCTTGGAAGAGACGTGCAGGTCGCAGTAGCTTAACAAGACGGTTTAAATGCACCTTGGAAGAGACGTGCAGGTCGCAGTAGCTTAACAAGATGGTTTAAATGCCCCTTGGAAGAGCGTTGTAGGTCGCGGTAGCTTAACAAGATGGTTTAAATGCCCCTTGGAAGAGACATGCAGTTCGCAGCAGCTTATAAAGACGGTTTAAATGCCCCTTGGAAGAGGCTTGCATGTCGCAGTAGCTTACCAAGACGGTTTAAATGCCCCTTGAAAGAGACGTGCAGGTCGCAGTTGCTTAACAAGATGGTTTAAATGCCCCTTGGAAGAGCGGTGGAGGTCGCAGTAGCTTAAAAAGACAGTTTAAATGCCCCTTGGAAGAGACATGCAGTTCGCAGTAGCTTAACAAGAGGGTTTAAATGCCCATTGGAAGAGGCTTGCAGGTCGCAGTAGCTTACCAAGACGATTTAAATGTCCCTTGGAAGAGAAGTGCAGCTTGCAGTAGCTTAACAAGACAGTTTATATGCCCCTTGGAAGAGCGGTGGAGGTCGCAGTAGCTTAACAAGACAGTTTAAATGCCCCTTGGAAGAGACATGCAGGTCGCAGCACCTTAACAAGACTGTTTAAATATCCCCTGGAAGAAACGTGCAGGTCGCAGTAGCTTAAAAGACGTGTTAAATGTCCCTTGGTAGAGACATGCAGGTCGCAGCAGCTTAACAAGATGGCTTAAATCCCCCTTGGAAGAGACGTGCAGGTCGCAGCAGCTTAACAAGAGGGTTTAAATGCCCCTTGGAATAGGCTTGCAGGTCGCAGTAGCTTAACAAGACGGTTTAAATGCCCCTTGGAAGAGACATGCAGTTCGCAGTAGCTTAATAAGACGGTTTAAATGCCCCTTGGAAGAGAGGTAGAGGTCGCAGTAGCTTAACAAGACAGTTTAAATGCCCCTTGGAAGAGACGTGCAGGTCGCAGTAGCTTAACAAGACGGTTTAAATGCCACTTGGAAGAGACGTGCAGGTCGCAGTAGCTTAACAAGATGGTTTAAATGCCCCTTGGAAGAGCGGTGGAGGTCGCAGTAGCTTAACAAGACGCTTTAAATGCCCCTTGAAAGAGACGTGCAGGTCGCAGTAGCTTAACAAGATGGTTTAAATGCCCCTTCGAAGTGCGGTGGAGGTCACAGTAGCTTTACAAGACAGATGAAATGCCCCTTGGAAGAGCGTTGGAGGTCGCAGTACCTTAATAAGACAGTTTAAATGCCCCTTGGAAGAGCGGTGGAGGTTGCAGTAGCTTAACAAGACGGTTTAAATACCCCTTGGAATAGACATGCAGGTTGCAGTTGCTTAACAAGACGGTTTAAATGCCCCTTGGAAGAGACATGCAGGTCGCAGTAGCTTAACAAGATTGTTTAAATGCCCCTTGGAAGAGACGTGCAGGTAGCAGTAGCTTAACAAGACTGTTTAAATGCCCCTTGTAAAAGTGGTGGAGGTTACAGTAGCTTAACAAGACGGTTTAAATGCCCCTTGGAAGAGACGTGCAAGTCGTAGTAGCTTAAAAAGACGGTTTAAATTCCCCTTGGAGGAGCGGTGTAGGTCGCAGTAGCTTAAGAAGACAGATTAAATGCCCCTTGAAAGAGACGTGCAGGTCGCAGTAGCTTAACAAGACCGTTTAATTGCCCCTTGGAAGGGTGGTGGATGTCGCAGTAGCTTAACAAAACGGTTTAAATGCCCCTTGGAAGAGACATGCAGGTCGCAGCAGCTTAACAAGATGGTTTAAATGCCCCTTGGAAGAGACGTGCAGGTAGCAGTGGCTTAACAAGATGGTTTAAATGCCCCTTGGAAGAGACATGCAGGTCGCAGTAGCCTAACAAGACAGTTTAAATGCCCCTTGGAAAAGTGGTGGAGGTTACAGTAGCTTAACAAGACAGTTTAAATGCCCCTTGGAAGAGACATGCAAGTCGCAGTAGCTTAAAAAGACGGTTTAAATGCGCCTTGGAAGAGACGTGCAGGTCGCAGTAGCTTAACAAGACGGTTTAAATCCCCCTTGGAAGAGGCGTGCAGGTCGCAGCAGCTTAACAAGAGGGTTTAAATGCCCCTTGGAATAGGCTTGCAGGTCGCAGTAGCTTACCAACAGGGTTTAATTGCCCCATGGAAGAGACGTGCAGGTCGTAGTAGCTTAAAAAGACGGTTTAAATGCCCATTGGAAGAGTGGTGCAGGTCGCAGTAGCTTAATAAGAGGGTTTAAATGCCCCTTGGAAGAGATGTGCAGGTCGCAGTAGCTTAACAAGATGGTTTAAATGCCCCTTGGAAGAGCGGTGGAGGTCGCATTAGCTTAACAAGACGGTTTAATTGCCCATTGGAAGAGACGTGCAGGTCGCAGTAGCTTAATAAGACCGTTTAAATGCCCCTTGGAAGAGAGGTGGAGGTCGCAGTAGCTTAACAAGACAGTTTAAATGCCCCTTGGAAGAGAGGTGCAAGTTGCAGACGCTTAACAAAACGGTTTAAATGCCACTTGGAAGAGACGTGCAGGTCACAGTAGCTTAACAAGGCGGTTTAAATGTCCCTTGGAAGAGCGGAGGAGGTCGCAGTAGCTTAACAAGACAGTGTAAATGCCCCTTGAAAAAGACGTACAAGGCGCAGTATCTTAACAAGACTGTTTAAATGCCCTTTAGAAGAAACGTGCAGGTGGCAGAAGCTTAACAAGACGGTTTAAATGCCCATTGGAAGTGTGGTGGAGGTCGCAGTAGCTTAACAAGACGGTTTAAATGCCCCTTGGAAGAGACGTGCAGGTCGCAGTAGCTTAACAAGACGGTTTAAATGCCCCAAGGAAGAGACGTGCAAGTCGCAGTAGCTTAAAAAGACGGTTTAAATGCCCCTTGGAAGAGACGTGCAGGTCGCAATAGCTAAACAAGACGGTTTAAATGCCCCTTGGAAGAGACGAGCAGGTCGCAGAAGCTTAACGAGACGGTTTAAATGCCCCTTGGAAGAGACGTGCAGGTCGCAGTAGCTTAACAAGACGGTTTAAATCCCCCTTGGAAGAGACGTGCAGGTCGCAGTAGCTTAACAAGACTGTTTAAATGCCCCGTGGAATAGGCTTGCAGGCCGCATTAGCTTACCAAGACGGTTTAAATGCCCCTTGGAAAATTGGTGGAGGTTACAGTATCTTAACAAGACAGTTTAAATGCCCCTTGGAAGAAACGTGCAGGTCGCAGTAGCTTAAAAAGTCGGTTTAAATTCCCCTAGGTAGAGACGTGCAGGTCGCAGTAGCTTAACAAGAGGGTTTAAATGCCCCTTGGAATAGGCTTGCAGGTCGCAGTAGCTTACCAATACGGTTTAAATGCCCCTTGGAAGAGCCGTGCAGGTCGCAATAGCTTAACAAGACGCTTTAAATGTCCATTGGAAGAGCGGTGGAGGCCGCAGAAGCTTAACAAGACGGTTTAAATGCCCCTTTGAATAGACTAGCAGGTCGCAGTAGCTTAACAAGACTGTTTAAATGCCCCTTGGAAGAGACGTGCAGGTCGCAGTAGCTTAACAAGTCGGTTTAAATCCCCCTAGGAAGAGACGTGCAGGTCGCAGTAGCTTAACAAGATGGTTTAAATGCCACTTGGAAGAGACGTGCAGGTCGCAGTATCTTAAAAAAACTGTTTAAATGCCCCTTGGAAGTGCGGAGGAGGTCGCAGTAGCTTAACAAGACGGTTTCAATGCCCCTTGGAAGAGACACGCAGGTCGCAGCAGCTTAACATGATGGTTTAAATGCCCCTTGGAAGAGACGTGCAGGTCGCAGTAGCTTAACAAGACTGTTTAAATGCCCCTTGGAAGAAACGTGCAGGTCACAGTAGCTTAACAAGACGGTTTATATGCCCCTTGGAAAATTGGTGGAGGTTACAGTAGCTTAACAAGACGGTTTAAATGCCCCTTGGAAGAGACGTGCAAGTCGCAGTAGCTTAACAAGACAGTTTAAATGCCCCTTAGAAGAGACGTGCAGGTCACAGAAGCTTAACAAGACAGTTTAAATGCCCTTTGAAAGAGACGTGCAGGTCACAGTAGATTATCAAGACGGTTTAAATGCCCCTTGGAAGAGACGTGCAGGTCGCAGTAGCTTAACAAGATAGTTTAAATGCCCCTTGGAAGAGACGTGCAGGACACAGTAGCTTAACAAGACGGTTTATATGCCCCTTGGAAAATTGGTGGAGGTTACAGTATCTTAACAAGACGGTTTAAATGCCCCTTGGAAGAGACGTGCAAGTCGCAGTAGCTTAACAAGACAGTTTAAATGCCCCTTAGAAGAGACGTGCAGGTCACAGAAGCTTAACAAGACAGTTTAAATGCCCCTTGAAAGAGACGTGCAGGTCACAGTAGCTTATCAAGACGGTTTAAATGCCCCTTGGAAGTGCGGTGGAGGTCGCAGTAGCTTAACAAGACGGTTTAAATGCCCCCTGGAAGAAACATGCAGGTCGCAGCAGCTTAACAAGACCGTTAAAATGCCCCTTGGAAGAAACATGCAGGTCGCAGTAGCTTAACAAGACGGTTTAAATGCCCCTTGGAAGAGACATGCAGGCCGCAGCAGCTTAACAAGACCGTATAAATGCCCCTTGAAAGAGACGTGCAGGTCGCAGTAGCTTAACAAGACGGTTTAAATGCACCTTGGAAAAGACATGCAGGTCGCAGTAGCTTAACAAAGCGTTTTAAATGCCCTTTGGAAGAGACGTGCTGGTCGCAGTAGCTTAACAAGACGGTTTAAATGCCCCTTGGAAAAGTGGTGGAGGTTACAGTAGCTTAACAAGACGATTTAAATGCCCCTTGGAAGAGACGTGAAAGTCGCAGTAGCATAACAAGACGGTTTAAATGCCCCATAGAAGAGACGTGCTGGTCGCAGTAGCTTAATAAGACAGCTTAAATGCCCCTTGGAAGAGGCGTGCAGGTTGCAGTAGCTTAACAAGATGGTTTAAATGCCCCTTGGAAGAGCGGTGGAGGTCGCAGTAGCTTAACAAGACAGGTTAAATGCCCCTTGGAAGAGACGTGCAGGTCGCAGTAGCTTAACAAGACTGTTTAAATGTCCCTTGGAGGAGGCTTACAGGCCGCAGTAGCTTACCAAGACGATTTAAATGTCCCTTGGAAGAGAACTGCAGGTCGCAGTAGCTTAACAAGACAGTTTAAATGCCCCTTGGAAGGACATGCAGGTCGCAGCACCTTAACAAGACTGTTTAAATGCCCCTTGGAAGAGACGTGCAGGTCGCAGTAGCTTAAAAGACGTTTTAAATGTCCCTTGGTAGAGACATGCAGGTAGCAGTAGCTTAACAAGACGGTTTTAATGCCCCAAGGAAGAGCGGTGTAGGTCGCAGTAGCTTAACAAGACGGTTTAAATGCCCCATGGAAGAGACGTGCAGGTCGCAGTAGCTTAACAAGACGGTTTAAATACCCCTTGGAAAAGTGGTGGAGGTTACAGTAGCTTAACAAGACCGTTTAAATGCCCCTTGGAAGAGACGTGCAAGTCGCAGTAGCTTAACAAGACGGTGTAAATGCCCCTTGGAAGAGACGTGCAGGTCGCAGTAGCTTAACAAGACGGTTTAAATGCACCTTGGAAAAGACATGCAGGTCGCAGTAGCTTAACAAAGCGTTTTAAATGCCCTTTGGAAGAGACGTGCTGGTCGCAGTAGCTTAACAAGACGGTTTAAATGCCCCTTGGAAAAGTGGTGGAGGTTACAGTAGCTTAACAAGACGATTTAAATGCCCCTTGGAAGAGACGTGAAAGTCGCAGTAGCATAACAAGACGGTTTAAATGCCCCATAGAAGAGACGTGCTGGTCGCAGTAGCTTAATAAGACAGCTTAAATGCCCCTTGGAAGAGGCGTGCAGGTTGCAGTAGCTTAACAAGATGGTTTAAATGCCCCTTGGAAGAGCGGTGGAGGTCGCAGTAGCTTAACAAGACAGGTTAAATGCCCCTTGGAAGAGACGTGCAGGTCGCAGTAGCTTAACAAGACTGTTTAAATGTCCCTTGGAGGAGGCTTACAGGCCGCAGTAGCTTACCAAGACGATTTAAATGTCCCTTGGAAGAGAACTGCAGGTCGCAGTAGCTTAACAAGACAGTTTAAATGCCCCTTGGAAGGACATGCAGGTCGCAGCACCTTAACAAGACTGTTTAAATGCCCCTTGGAAGAGACGTGCAGGTCGCAGTAGCTTAAAAGACGTTTTAAATGTCCCTTGGTAGAGACATGCAGGTAGCAGTAGCTTAACAAGACGGTTTTAATGCCCCAAGGAAGAGCGGTGTAGGTCGCAGTAGCTTAACAAGACGGTTTAAATGCCCCATGGAAGAGACGTGCAGGTCGCAGTAGCTTAACAAGACGGTTTAAATACCCCTTGGAAAAGTGGTGGAGGTTACAGTAGCTTAACAAGACCGTTTAAATGCCCCTTGGAAGAGACGTGCAAGTCGCAGTAGCTTAACAAGACGGTGTAAATGCCCCTTGGAAGAGCGGTGGAGGTCGCAGTAGCTTAACAAGACGGTTTAAATGCCCCATGGAAGAGACGTGCAGGTCGCAGTAGCTTAACAAGACGGTTTAAATACCCCTTGGAAAAGTGGTGGAGGTTACAGTAGCTTAACAAGACCGTTTAAATGCCCCTTGGAAGAAACGTGCAAGTCGCAGTAGCTTAACAAGACGGTTTAAATGCCCCTTGGAAGAGCGGTGGAGGTCGCAGTAGCTTAACAAGACGGTTTAAATGCCCCATGGAAGAGACGTGCAGGTCGCAGTAGCTTAACAAGACGGTTTAAATACCTCTCGGAAAAGTGGTGGAGGTTACAGTAGCTTAACAAGACGGTTTAAATGCCCCTTGGAAGAGACGTGCAAGTCGCAGTAGCTTAACAAGACGGTGTAAATGCCCCTTGGAAAAGACGTGCAGGTCGCAGTAGCTTAACAAGACGGTGTAAATGCCCCTTGGAAAAGACGTGCAGGCCGCAGTAGCTTAACAAGATGGTTTAAATGCCCCTTGGAAGAGACATGCAGGTCGCAGTAGCTTAACAAGATGGTTTAAATGCCCCTTGGAAGAGACATGCAGGTCGCAGTAGCTTAACAAGACAGTTGAAATGCCCCTTGGAAGAGCGCTGGAGGTCGCAGTAGCTTAATAAGACAGTTTAAATGCCCCTTGGAAGAGACATGCAGGTCACAGCATCTTAACAAGATTGTTTACATGCCCCTTGGAAGAGACGTGCAGGTCGCAGTCGCTTAACAAGACGGTTTAAATGTCCCTTGCTAGAGACATGCAGGTCGCAGTAGCTTAACAAGACGGTTTAAATGCCCCATGGAAGAGACGTGCAGGTCGCAGTAGCTTAACAAAACGGTTTAAATGACCCTTGGAAGAGACGTGCAAGTCGCAGAAGCTTAAAAAGACGGTTTAAATGCGCCTTGGAAGAGACGTGCAAGTCGCAGTAGTTTAACAAGACAGTTAAATGCTCCTTGGAAGAGACGTGCAGGTCGCAGTAGCTTAACAAGACGGTTTAAATGCCCCTTGGAAGAGAAGTGCAGGTCGCAGTAGCTTAACAAGTCGGTTTAAATGCCCCTTGGAAGAGACGTGCAGGTCGCAGTAGCTTAACAAGATGGTTTAAATGCCCCTTGGAAGAGCGGTGGAGGTCGCAGTAGCTTAACAAGATGGTTTAAATGCCCCTTGGAAGAGACATGCAGTTCGCAGCAGCTTATAAAGACGGTTTAAATGGCCCTTGGAAGAGGCTTGCAGGTCGCAGTAGCTTACTAAGACGGTTTAAATGCCCCTTGGAAGAGACGTGCAGGTCGCAGTAGCTTAACAAGATGGTTTAAATGCCCCTTGGAAGAGTGGTGGAGGTCGCAGTAGCTTAACAAGACAGTTTCAATGCCCCTTGGAAGAGACATGCAGGTCGCAGTAGCTTAACAAGACGGTTTAAATGCCACTTGGAAGAGACGTGCAGGTCGCAGTAGCTTAACAAGACGGTTTAAATGCCCCTTCGAAGTGCGGTGGAGGTCGCAGTAGCTTTACAAGACAGATGAAATGCCCCTTGGAAGAGCGCTGGAGGTCGTAGTAGCTTAATAAGACAGTTTAAATGCCTCTTGGAAGAGACATGCAGGTCACAGCATCTTAACAAGATTGTTTAAATGCCCCTTGGAAGAGACGTGCAGGTCGCAATAGCTTAACAAGACGGTTTAAATGTCCCTTGGTAGAGACATGCAGGTCGCAGTAGCTTAACAAGACGGTTTAAATGTCCCTTGGAAGAGACGTGCCAGTCGCAGTAGCTTAAAAAACGGTTTAAATTCGCCATGGAAGAGACGTGCAAGTCGCAGTAGCTTAACAAGACAGTTTAAATGCCCCTTGGGAAAGACGAGCAGGTCGCAGTAGCTTAACAAGACGGTTTAAATCCCCCATGGAAGAGACGTGCAAGTCGCAGTAGCTTAACAAGACAGTTTAAATCCCCCATGGAAGAGACGTGCAAGTCGCAGTAGCTTAACAAGATGGTTTAAATGCCCCTTGGAAGAGCGTTGGAGGTCGCAGTAGCTTAACAAAACAGTTTTAATGCCCCTTGGAAGAGACGTGCAGGTCGCAGTAGCTTAACAAGATTGTTTAAATGCCCCTTGGAAGAGACGTGCAAGTCGCAGCAGCTTAACAAGATGGTTTAAATGCCCCTTGGAAGAGCGGTGGAGGTCGCAGTAGCTTAAAAAGATTGTTTAAATGCCCCTTGGAAGAGACATGCAGTTCACAGCAGCTTAAAAAAACGGTTTAAATGCCCCTTGGAAGAGGCTTGCAGGTCGCAGTAGCTTACCAAGACGGTTTCAATGCCCCTTGGAAGAGACGTGCAGGTCGCAGTAGCTTAACAAGTTGGTTTAAATGCCCCTTGGAAGAGCGGTGGAGGTCGCAGTAGCTTAACAAGATGGTTTAAATGCCCCTTGGAAGAGACATGCAGTTCGCAACAGCTTAAAAAGACGGTTTAAATGCCCATTGGAAGAGACGTGCAGGTCGAAGTGGCTTAACAAGACGGTTTAAATGCCCCTTGGAAGAGACATGCAGGTCGCAGTAGCTTAACAAGATGGTTTAAATGCCCCTTGGAAGAGACGTGCAGGTAGCAGTAGCTTAACAAGACTGTTTAAATGCCCCTTGTAAAAGTGGTGGAGGTTACAGTAGCTTAACAAGACGGTTTAAATGCCCCTTGGAAGAGACGTGAAAGTCGCATTAGCTTAAAAAGACGGTTTAAATGCGCCTTGGAAGAGACGTGCAGGTCTCAGTAGCTTAACAAGACTGTTTAAATGCCCCTTGGAAGAGCGGTGGAGGTCGCAGTAGCTTAAGAAGACAGTTTAAATGCCCCTTGAAAGAGACGTGCAGGTCGCAGTAGCTTAACAAGACCGTTTAAATGCCACTTGGAAGTGCGGTGGATGTCGCAGTAGCTTAACAAGACGGTTTAAATGCCCCTTGGAAGAGACATGCAGGTCGCAGCAGCTTAACAAGATGGTTTAAATGCCCCTTGGAAGAGACGTGCAGGTAGCAGTGGCTTAACAAGATGGTTTAAATGCCCCTTGGAAGAGACATGCAGGTCGCAGTAGCTTAACAAGACAGTTTAAATGCCCCTTGGAAAAGTCGTGGAGGTTACAGTAGCTTAACAAGACAGTTTAAATGCCCCTTGGAAGAGACATTCAAGTCGCAGTAGCTTAAAAAGACGGTTTAAATGCGCCTTGGAAGAGACGTGCAGGTCGCAGTAGCTTAACAAGATGGTTTAAATGCCCCTTGGAATAGAAGAGCAGGTCGCAGTAGCTTAACAAGACGGTTTAAATGCCCCTTGGAAGAGACGTGCAGGTCGCAGTAGCTTAACAAGACGGTTTAAATGCCCCTTGGAAGAGACATGCAGGTCGCAGTAGCTTAACAAAGCGTTTTAAATTCCCCTTGAAAGAGACGTGCAGGTCGCAGTAGCTTAAGAAGACGGTTTAAATGCCCCTTGGAAAAGTGGTGGAGGTTACAGTAGCTTAAGAAGACGGTTTAAATGCCCCTTGGAAGAGACGTGCAAGTCGCAGTAGCTTAACAAGACTGTTTAAATGCCCCTTAGAAGAGACGTGCAGGTCGCAGAAGCTAAACAAGACAGTTTAATTGCCCCTTGGAAGAGAAGTGCAGGTCGCAGAAGCTAAACAATACAGTTTAAATGCCCCTTGGAAGAGACGTGCATGTCGCAGTAGCTTAACAAGATGGTTTAAATGCCACTTGGAAGAGCGGTGGAGGTCGCAGTAGCTTAAGAAGACAGTTTAAATGCCCCTTGGTAGAGACGTGCAGGTCGCAGTAGCTTAACAAGAGGGTTTAAATGCCCCTTGTAAGAGGCTTGCAGGTCGCAGTAGCTTACCAAGACGATTTAAATGCCCCTTGGAAGAGACGTGCAGGTCGCAGTAGCTTAACAAGACAGTTTATATGCCCCTTGGAAGAGGCTTGCAGGTCGCAGTAGCTTAACAAGACGGTTTAAATGTCCCTTGGAAGAGACGTGTAGTTTGCAGTATAGCTTAACAAGACAGTTTAAATGCCCCTTGGAAGAGCGGTGGAGTTCACAGTAGCTTAACAAGACAGTTTATATGCCCCTTGGAAGAGACATGCAGGTCGCAGCACCTTTACAAGACTGTTTAAATATCCCTTGGAAGAGACGTGCAGGTCGCAGCAGCTTAACAAGAGGGTTTAAATGCCCCTTGGAATAGGCTTGCAGGTCGCAGTAGCTTACCAAGACGGTTTAAATGCCCGTTGGAAAAGGCTTGAAGGTCGCAGTAGCTTAACAAGACGGTTTAAATGCCCCTTGGAAGAGTGGTGGAGGTTGCAGTAGCTTAACAAGACAGTTTAAATGCCCATTGGAAGAGACATGCAGTTTGCAGTAGCTTAAAAAGACGGTTTAAATGCCCTTTGGAAGAGATGTTCAGGTCGCAGTAGCTTAACAAGACGGTTTAAATGCCACTTGGAAGAGACGTGCAAGTCGCAGTAGCTTAACAAGACGGTTTAAATGCCCCTTGGAAGAGCGGTGGAGGTCGCAGTAGCTTAACAAGACGGTTTAAATTCCCCTTGAAAGAGACGTGCAGGTCGCAGTAGCTTAACAAGACGGTTTAAATGCCCCTTCGAAATGCGGTGGAGGTCGCAGTAGCTTAACAAGATGGTTTAAATGCCCCTTGGAAGAAGCATGCAGGTCGCAGTAGCTTAACAAGACGGTTTAAATGCCCCTTCGAAGTGCGGTGGGGGTCGCGGTAGCTTACCAAGACGGTTTAAATGCCCATTGGAAGAGACATGCAGGTCACAGGAGCTTAACAAGACGGTTTAAATGCCCCTTGGAAGAGACGTGGAGGTCGCAGTAGCTTAACAAGACGGTTTAAATGCCCCTTGGAAGAGACATGCAGGTCGCAGTAGCTTAAGAAGACGGTTTAAATGCCCCTTGGAAAAGTCGTGGAGGTTACAGTAGATTAAGAAGACGGTTTAAATGCCCCTTCGATGAGACGTGCAAGTCGCAGTAGCTTAACAAGACTGTTTAAATGCCCCTTAGTAGAGACGTGCAGGTCACAGAAGCTTAACAAGACGGTTTAAATGCCGCTTGGAAGAGACATGCAGGTCGCAGCAGCTTAACAAGACGGTTTAAATGCCCCTTGGAAGAGACGTGGAGGTCGCAGTAGCTTAACAAGACTGTTTAAATGCCCTTGGAAGAGACATGCAGATCGCAGTAGCTTAACAAGATGGTTTAAATGCCCCTTGGAAAAGTGGTGGAATTTACAGTAGCTTAAGAAGACGGTTTAAATGCCCCTTGGTAGAGACGTGCAAGTCGCAGTAGCTTAACAAGACTGTTTAAATGCCCCTTAGAAGAGACGCGCAGGTGGCAGAAGCTAAACAAAAGACAGTTTAAATGCCCATTGGAAGAGACGTGCAGGTCGCAGTAGCTTAACAAGATGGTTTAAATGTCCCTTGGAAGAGCGGTGGAGGTCGCAGTAGCTTAAGAAGACAGTTTAAATGCCCCTTGGAAGAGATGTGCAGGTTGCAATAGCTTAATAAGAGGGTTTAAATGCCACTTGGAAGTTACGTGCAGGTCACAGTAGCTGAATAAGATGGTTTAAATGCCCCGTGGAATAGGCTTGCAGGTCGCAGTAGCTTACCAAGACGATTTAAATGCCCCTTGGAAGGGACGTGCAGGTCGCAGTAGCTTAACAAGACAGTTTAAATGTCCTTTGGAAGAGCGGTGGAGGTCGCAGTAGCTTAACAAGACAGTTTAAATGCCACTTGGAAGAAACATGCAGGTCGCAGTAGTTAACAAGACGGTTTAAATGCCCCGTGGAAGAGAGGTGCAGGTCGCAGTAGCTTAACAAGATGGTTTAAATGCCCCTTGGAAGAGCGGTGGAGGTCGCAGTAGCTTAAGAAGACAGTTTAAATGCCCCTTGGAAGAGATGTGCAGGTTGCAATAGCTTAATAAGAGGGTTTAAATGCCCCTTGGAAGTTACGTGCAGGTCACAGTAGCTGAATAAGATGGTTTAAATGCCCCCTTGGAATAGGCTTGCATGTCGCAGTAGCTTAACAAGACGGTTTAAATGCCCCTTATAAGAGACGTGCAAGTTACAGTAGCTTAACAAGACGGTTTAAATGCCCCTTGGAATAGAAGAGCAGGTCGCAGTAGCTTAACAAGACGGTTTAAAGGCCCCTTGGAAGAGATGTGCAGGTCGCAGTAGCTTAACGAGATGGTTTAAATGCCCCTTGGAAGAGCGGTGGAGGTCGCAGTAGCTTATCAAGATGGTTTAAATGCCCCTTGGAAGAGACATGCAGGACGCAGCAGCTTAAAAAGACGGTTTAAATGCCCCTTGGAAGAGACGTGCAGGTCGCAGAGGCTTAACAAGACGGTTTAAATGCCCCTTGGAAGAGCGGTGCATGTCGCAGTAGCTTAACAAGATGGTTTAAATGCCCCTTGGAAGAGCGGTGGAGGTCGCAGTAGCTTAACAAGACTGTTTAAATGCCCTTGGAAGAGACATGCAGATCGCAGTAGCTTAACAAGATGGTTTAAATGCCCCTTGGAAAAGTGGTGGAATTTACAGTAGCTTAAGAAGACGGTTTAAATGCCCCTTGGTAGAGACGTGCAAGTCGCAGTAGCTTAACAAGACTGTTTAAATGCCCCTTAGAAGAGACGCGCAGGTGGCAGAAGCTAAACAAAAGACAGTTTAAATGCCCATTGGAAGAGACGTGCAGGTCGCAGTAGCTTAACAAGATGGTTTAAATGTCCCTTGGAAGAGCGGTGGAGGTCGCAGTAGCTTAAGAAGACAGTTTAAATGCCCCTTGGAAGAGATGTGCAGGTTGCAATAGCTTAATAAGAGGGTTTAAATGCCACTTGGAAGTTACGTGCAGGTCACAGTAGCTGAATAAGATGGTTTAAATGCCCCGTGGAATAGGCTTGCAGGTCGCAGTAGCTTACCAAGACGATTTAAATGCCCCTTGGAACGGACGTGCAGGTCGCAGTAGCTTAACAAGACAGTTTAAATGTCCTTTGGAAGAGCGGTGGAGGTCGCAGTAGCTTAACAAGACAGTTTAAATGCCACTTGGAAGAAACATGCAGGTCGCAGTAGTTAACAAGACGGTTTAAATGCCCCGTGGAAGAGAGGTGCAGGTCGCAGTAGCTTAACAAGATGGTTTAAATGCCCCTTGGAAGAGCGGTGGAGGTCGCAGTAGCTTAAGAAGACAGTTTAAATGCCCCTTGGAAGAGATGTGCAGGTTGCAATAGCTTAATAAGAGGGTTTAAATGCCCCTTGGAAGTTACGTGCAGGTCACAGTAGCTGAATAAGATGGTTTAAATGCCCCTTGGAATAGGCTTGCATGTCGCAGTAGCTTAACAAGACGGTTTAAATGCCCCTTATAAGAGACGTGCAAGTTACAGTAGCTTAACAAGACGGTTTAAATGCCCCTTGGAATAGAAGAGCAGGTCGCAGTAGCTTAACAAGACGGTTTAAAGGCCCCTTGGAAGAGATGTGCAGGTCGCAGTAGCTTAACGAGATGGTTTAAATGCCCCTTGGAAGAGCGGTGGAGGTCGCAGTAGCTTATCAAGATGGTTTAAATGCCCCTTGGAAGAGACATGCAGGACGCAGCAGCTTAAAAAGACGGTTTAAATGCCCCTTGGAAGAGACGTGCAGGTCGCAGAGGCTTAACAAGACGGTTTAAATGCCCCTTGGAAGAGCGGTGCATGTCGCAGTAGCTTAACAAGATGGTTTAAATGCCCCTTGGAAGAGCGGTGGAGGTCGCATTAGCTTAACAAGACAGTTTAAATGCACCTTGGAAGAGACGTGCAGGTCGCAGTAGCTTAACAAGACGGTTTAAATGCCCCTTGGAATAGACGAGCAGATCGCAGTAGCTTAACAAGACGGTTTAAATGCCCCTTGGAAGAGACGTGCAGGTCGCAGTAGCTTAACAAGACGGTTTAAATCCCCATTGGAAGAGACGTGCAGGTCGCAGCAGCTTAACAAGAGGGTTTAAATGCCCCTTGGAATAGGCTTGCAGGTCGCAGTAGCTTAACAAGATGGTTTAAATGCGCCTTGGAAGAGACTTGCACGTCGCAGTAGCTTAACAACACGGTTTAAATTCCCCTTGGAAGAGTGGTGGAGGTCGCAGTAGCTTAACAAGACAGTTTAAATGTCCCTTGGAAGAGACGTGTAGTTTGCAGTATAGCTTAACAAGACAGTTTAAATGCCCCTTGGAAGAGCGGTGGAGTTCACAGTAGCTTAACAAGACAGTTTATATGCCCCTTGGAAGAGACATGCAGGTCGCAGCACCTTAACAAGACTGTTTAAATATCCCTTGGAAGAGACGTGCAGGTCGCATTAGCTTAAAAGACGTTTTAAATGTCCCTTGGTAGAGACATGCAGGTCGCAGTAGCTTAAAAAGATGGTTTAAATCCCCCTTGGAAGAGACGTGCAGGTCGCAGCAGCTTAACAAGAGGGTTTAAATACCCCTTGGAATAGGCTTGCAGGTCGCAGTAGCTTACCAAGACGGTTTAAATGCCCCATGGAAAAGGCTTGAAGGTCGCAGTAGCTTAACAAGACGGTTTAAATGCCCCTTGGAAGAGTGGTGGAGGTTGCAGTAGCTTAACAAGACAGTTTAAATGCCCATTGGAAGAGACATGCAGTTTGCAGTAGCTTAATAAGACGGTTTAAATGCCCTTTGGAAGAGATGTTCAGGTCGCAGTAGCTTAATAAGACGGTTTAAATGCCCCTTGGAAGAGAGGTGGAGGTCGCAGTAGCTTAACAAGACAGTTTAAATGCCCCTTGGAAGATACGTGCAGGTCGCAGTAGCTTAACAAGACGGTTTAAATGCCACTTGGAAGAGAGATGCAAGTCGCAGTAGCTTAACAAGACGGTTTAAATGCCCCTTGGAAGAGCGGTGGAGGTCGCAGTAGCTTAACAAGACGGTTTAAATGCCCCTTGAAAGAGACGTGCAGGTCGCAGTAGCTTAACAAGACGGTTTAAATGCCCCTTCGAAGTGCGGTGGAGGTCGCAGTAGCTTAACAAGACGGTTTAAATCCCCCATGGAAGAGACGTGCAAGTCGCAGTAGCTTAACAAGACAGTTTAAATCCCCCATGGAAGAGACGTGCAAGTCGCAGTAGCTTAACAAGATGGTTTAAATGCCCCTTGGAAGAGCGTTGGAGGTCGCAGTAGCTTAACAAAACAGTTTTAATGCCCCTTGGAAGAGACGTGCAGGTCGCAGTAGCTTAACAAGATTGTTTAAATGCCCCTTGGAAGAGACGTGCAAGTCGCAGCAGCTTAACAAGATGGTTTAAATGCCCCTTGGAAGAGCGGTGGAGGTCGCAGTAGCTTAAAAAGATTGTTTAAATGCCCCTTGGAAGAGACATGCAGTTCACAGCAGCTTAAAAAAACGGTTTAAATGCCCCTTGGAAGAGGCTTGCAGGTCGCAGTAGCTTACCAAGACGGTTTCAATGCCCCTTGGAAGAGACGTGCAGGTCGCAGTAGCTTAACAAGTTGGTTTAAATGCCCCTTGGAAGAGCGGTGGAGGTCGCAGTAGCTTAACAAGATGGTTTAAATGCCCCTTGGAAGAGGCATGCAGTTCGCAACAGCTTAAAAAGACGGTTTAAATGCCCATTGGAAGAGACGTGCAGGTCGAAGTGGCTTAACAAGACGGTTTAAATGCCCCTTGGAAGAGACATGCAGGTCGCAGTAGCTTAACAAGATGGTTTAAATGCCCCTTGGAAGAGACGTGCAGGTAGCAGTAGCTTAACAAGACTGTTTAAATGCCCCTTGTAAAAGTGGTGGAGGTTACAGTAGCTTAACAAGACGGTTTAAATGCCCCTTGGAAGAGACGTGAAAGTCGCATTAGCTTAAAAAGACGGTTTAAATGCGCCTTGGAAGAGACGTGCAGGTCTCAGTAGCTTAACAAGACTGTTTAAATGCCCCTTGGAAGAGCGGTGGAGGTCGCAGTAGCTTAAGAAGACAGTTTAAATGCCCCTTGAAAGAGACGTGCAGGTCGCAGTAGCTTAACAAGACCGTTTAAATGCCACTTGGAAGTGCGGTGGATGTCGCAGTAGCTTAACAAGACGGTTTAAATGCCCCTTGGAAGAGACATGCAGGTCGCAGCAGCTTAACAAGATGGTTTAAATGCCCCTTGGAAGAGACGTGCAGGTAGCAGTGGCTTAACAAGATGGTTTAAATGCCCCTTGGAAGAGACATGCAGGTCGCAGTAGCTTAACAAGACAGTTTAAATGCCCCTTGGAAAAGTCGTGGAGGTTACAGTAGCTTAACAAGACAGTTTAAATGCCCCTTGGAAGAGACATTCAAGTCGCAGTAGCTTAAAAAGACGGTTTAAATGCGCCTTGGAAGAGACGTGCAGGTCGCAGTAGCTTAACAAGATGGTTTAAATGCCCCTTGGAATAGAAGAGCAGGTCGCAGTAGCTTAACAAGACGGTTTAAATGCCCCTTGGAAGAGACGTGCAGGTCGCAGTAGCTTAACAAGACGGTTTAAATGCCCCTTGGAAGAGACATGCAGGTCGCAGTAGCTTAACAAAGCGTTTTAAATTCCCCTTGAAAGAGACGTGCAGGTCGCAGTAGCTTAAGAAGACGGTTTAAATGCCCCTTGGAAAAGTGGTGGAGGTTACAGTAGCTTAAGAAGACGGTTTAAATGCCCCTTGGAAGAGACGTGCAAGTCGCAGTAGCTTAACAAGACTGTTTAAATGCCCCTTAGAAGAGACGTGCAGGTCGCAGAAGCTAAACAAGACAGTTTAATTGCCCCTTGGAAGAGAAGTGCAGGTCGCAGAAGCTAAACAATACAGTTTAAATGCCCCTTGGAAGAGACGTGCATGTCGCAGTAGCTTAACAAGATGGTTTAAATGCCACTTGGAAGAGCGGTGGAGGTCGCAGTAGCTTAAGAAGACAGTTTAAATGCCCCTTGGTAGAGACGTGCAGGTCGCAGTAGCTTAACAAGAGGGTTTAAATGCCCCTTGTAAGAGGCTTGCAGGTCGCAGTAGCTTACCAAGACGATTTAAATGCCCCTTGGAAGAGACGTGCAGGTCGCAGTAGCTTAACAAGACAGTTTATATGCCCCTTGGAAGAGGCTTGCAGGTCGCAGTAGCTTAACAAGACGGTTTAAATGTCCCTTGGAAGAGACGTGTAGTTTGCAGTATAGCTTAACAAGACAGTTTAAATGCCCCTTGGAAGAGCGGTGGAGTTCACAGTAGCTTAACAAGACAGTTTATATGCCCCTTGGAAGAGACATGCAGGTCGCAGCACCTTTACAAGACTGTTTAAATATCCCTTGGAAGAGACGTGCAGGTCGCAGCAGCTTAACAAGAGGGTTTAAATGCCCCTTGGAATAGGCTTGCAGGTCGCAGTAGCTTACCAAGACGGTTTAAATGCCCGTTGGAAAAGGCTTGAAGGTCGCAGTAGCTTAACAAGACGGTTTAAATGCCCCTTGGAAGAGTGGTGGAGGTTGCAGTAGCTTAACAAGACAGTTTAAATGCCCATTGGAAGAGACATGCAGTTTGCAGTAGCTTAAAAAGACGGTTTAAATGCCCTTTGGAAGAGATGTTCAGGTCGCAGTAGCTTAACAAGACGGTTTAAATGCCACTTGGAAGAGACGTGCAAGTCGCAGTAGCTTAACAAGACGGTTTAAATGCCCCTTGGAAGAGCGGTGGAGGTCGCAGTAGCTTAACAAGACGGTTTAAATTCCCCTTGAAAGAGACGTGCAGGTCGCAGTAGCTTAACAAGACGGTTTAAATGCCCCTTCGAAATGCGGTGGAGGTCGCAGTAGCTTAACAAGATGGTTTAAATGCCCCTTGGAAGAAGCATGCAGGTCGCAGTAGCTTAACAAGACGGTTTAAATGCCCCTTCGAAGTGCGGTGGGGGTCGCGGTAGCTTACCAAGACGGTTTAAATGCCCATTGGAAGAGACATGCAGGTCACAGGAGCTTAACAAGACGGTTTAAATGCCCCTTGGAAGAGACGTGGAGGTCGCAGTAGCTTAACAAGACGGTTTAAATGCCCCTTGGAAGAGACATGCAGGTCGCAGTAGCTTAAGAAGACGGTTTAAATGCCCCTTGGAAAAGTCGTGGAGGTTACAGTAGATTAAGAAGACGGTTTAAATGCCCCTTCGATGAGACGTGCAAGTCGCAGTAGCTTAACAAGACTGTTTAAATGCCCCTTAGTAGAGACGTGCAGGTCACAGAAGCTTAACAAGACGGTTTAAATGCCGCTTGGAAGAGACATGCAGGTCGCAGCAGCTTAACAAGACGGTTTAAATGCCCCTTGGAAGAGACGTGGAGGTCGCAGTAGCTTAACAAGACTGTTTAAATGCCCTTGGAAGAGACATGCAGATCGCAGTAGCTTAACAAGATGGTTTAAATGCCCCTTGGAAAAGTGGTGGAATTTACAGTAGCTTAAGAAGACGGTTTAAATGCCCCTTGGTAGAGACGTGCAAGTCGCAGTAGCTTAACAAGACTGTTTAAATGCCCCTTAGAAGAGACGCGCAGGTGGCAGAAGCTAAACAAAAGACAGTTTAAATGCCCATTGGAAGAGACGTGCAGGTCGCAGTAGCTTAACAAGATGGTTTAAATGTCCCTTGGAAGAGCGGTGGAGGTCGCAGTAGCTTAAGAAGACAGTTTAAATGCCCCTTGGAAGAGATGTGCAGGTTGCAATAGCTTAATAAGAGGGTTTAAATGCCACTTGGAAGTTACGTGCAGGTCACAGTAGCTGAATAAGATGGTTTAAATGCCCCGTGGAATAGGCTTGCAGGTCGCAGTAGCTTACCAAGACGATTTAAATGCCCCTTGGAAGGGACGTGCAGGTCGCAGTAGCTTAACAAGACAGTTTAAATGTCCTTTGGAAGAGCGGTGGAGGTCGCAGTAGCTTAACAAGACAGTTTAAATGCCACTTGGAAGAAACATGCAGGTCGCAGTAGTTAACAAGACGGTTTAAATGCCCCGTGGAAGAGAGGTGCAGGTCGCAGTAGCTTAACAAGATGGTTTAAATGCCCCTTGGAAGAGCGGTGGAGGTCGCAGTAGCTTAAGAAGACAGTTTAAATGCCCCTTGGAAGAGATGTGCAGGTTGCAATAGCTTAATAAGAGGGTTTAAATGCCCCTTGGAAGTTACGTGCAGGTCACAGTAGCTGAATAAGATGGTTTAAATGCCCCCTTGGAATAGGCTTGCATGTCGCAGTAGCTTAACAAGACGGTTTAAATGCCCCTTATAAGAGACGTGCAAGTTACAGTAGCTTAACAAGACGGTTTAAATGCCCCTTGGAATAGAAGAGCAGGTCGCAGTAGCTTAACAAGACGGTTTAAAGGCCCCTTGGAAGAGATGTGCAGGTCGCAGTAGCTTAACGAGATGGTTTAAATGCCCCTTGGAAGAGCGGTGGAGGTCGCAGTAGCTTATCAAGATGGTTTAAATGCCCCTTGGAAGAGACATGCAGGACGCAGCAGCTTAAAAAGACGGTTTAAATGCCCCTTGGAAGAGACGTGCAGGTCGCAGAGGCTTAACAAGACGGTTTAAATGCCCCTTGGAAGAGCGGTGCATGTCGCAGTAGCTTAACAAGATGGTTTAAATGCCCCTTGGAAGAGCGGTGGAGGTCGCAGTAGCTTAACAAGACTGTTTAAATGCCCTTGGAAGAGAAATGCAGATCGCAGTAGCTTAACAAGATGGTTTAAATGCCCCTTGGAAAAGTGGTGGAATTTACAGTAGCTTAAGAAGACGGTTTAAATGCCCCTTGGTAGAGACGTGCAAGTCGCAGTAGCTTAACAAGACTGTTTAAATGCCCCTTAGAAGAGACGCGCAGGTGGCAGAAGCTAAACAAAAGACAGTTTAAATGCCCATTGGAAGAGACGTGCAGGTCGCAGTAGCTTAACAAGATGGTTTAAATGTCCCTTGGAAGAGCGGTGGAGGTCGCAGTAGCTTAAGAAGACAGTTTAAATGCCCCTTGGAAGAGATGTGCAGGTTGCAATAGCTTAATAAGAGGGTTTAAATGCCACTTGGAAGTTACGTGCAGGTCACAGTAGCTGAATAAGATGGTTTAAATGCCCCGTGGAATAGGCTTGCAGGTCGCAGTAGCTTACCAAGACGATTTAAATGCCCCTTGGAAGGGACCTGCAGGTCGCAGTAGCTTAACAAGACAGTTTAAATGTCCTTTGGAAGAGCGGTGGAGGTCGCAGTAGCTTAACAAGACAGTTTAAATGCCACTTGGAAGAAACATGCAGGTCGCAGTAGTTAACAAGACGGTTTAAATGCCCCGTGGAAGAGAGGTGCAGGTCGCAGTAGCTTAACAAGATGGTTTAAATGCCCCTTGGAAGAGCGGTGGAGGTCGCAGTAGCTTAAGAAGACAGTTTAAATGCCCCTTGGAAGAGATGTGCAGGTTGCAATAGCTTAATAAGAGGGTTTAAATGCCCCTTGGAAGTTACGTGCAGGTCACAGTAGCTGAATAAGATGGTTTAAATGCCCCCTTGGAATAGGCTTGCATGTCGCAGTAGCTTAACAAGACGGTTTAAATGCCCCTTATAAGAGACGTGCAAGTTACAGTAGCTTAACAAGACGGTTTAAATGCCCCTTGGAATAGAAGAGCAGGTCGCAGTAGCTTAACAAGACGGTTTAAAGGCCCCTTGGAAGAGATGTGCAGGTCGCAGTAGCTTAACGAGATGGTTTAAATGCCCCTTGGAAGAGCGGTGGAGGTCGCAGTAGCTTATCAAGATGGTTTAAATGCCCCTTGGAAGAGACATGCAGGACGCAGCAGCTTAAAAAGACGGTTTAAATGCCCCTTGGAAGAGACGTGCAGGTCGCAGAGGCTTAACAAGACGGTTTAAATGCCCCTTGGAAGAGCGGTGCATGTCGCAGTAGCTTAACAAGATGGTTTAAATGCCCCTTGGAAGAGCGGTGGAGGTCGCATTAGCTTAACAAGACAGTTTAAATGCACCTTGGAAGAGACGTGCAGGTCGCAGTAGCTTAACAAGACGGTTTAAATGCCCCTTGGAATAGACGAGCAGATCGCAGTAGCTTAACAAGACGGTTTAAATGCCCCTTGGAAGAGACGTGCAGGTCGCAGTAGCTTAACAAGACGGTTTAAATCCCCATTGGAAGAGACGTGCAGGTCGCAGCAGCTTAACAAGAGGGTTTAAATGCCCCTTGGAATAGGCTTGCAGGTCGCAGTAGCTTAACAAGATGGTTTAAATGCGCCTTGGAAGAGACTTGCACGTCGCAGTAGCTTAACAACACGGTTTAAATTCCCCTTGGAAGAGTGGTGGAGGTCGCAGTAGCTTAACAAGACAGTTTAAATGTCCCTTGGAAGAGACGTGTAGTTTGCAGTATAGCTTAACAAGACAGTTTAAATGCCCCTTGGAAGAGCGGTGGAGTTCACAGTAGCTTAACAAGACAGTTTATATGCCCCTTGGAAGAGACATGCAGGTCGCAGCACCTTAACAAGACTGTTTAAATATCCCTTGGAAGAGACGTGCAGGTCGCATTAGCTTAAAAGACGTTTTAAATGTCCCTTGGTAGAGACATGCAGGTCGCAGTAGCTTAAAAAGATGGTTTAAATCCCCCTTGGAAGAGACGTGCAGGTCGCAGCAGCTTAACAAGAGGGTTTAAATACCCCTTGGAATAGGCTTGCAGGTCGCAGTAGCTTACCAAGACGGTTTAAATGCCCCATGGAAAAGGCTTGAAGGTCGCAGTAGCTTAACAAGACGGTTTAAATGCCCCTTGGAAGAGTGGTGGAGGTTGCAGTAGCTTAACAAGACAGTTTAAATGCCCATTGGAAGAGACATGCAGTTTGCAGTAGCTTAATAAGACGGTTTAAATGCCCTTTGGAAGAGATGTTCAGGTCGCAGTAGCTTAATAAGACGGTTTAAATGCCCCTTGGAAGAGAGGTGGAGGTCGCAGTAGCTTAACAAGACAGTTTAAATGCCCCTTGGAAGATACGTGCAGGTCGCAGTAGCTTAACAAGACGGTTTAAATGCCACTTGGAAGAGAGATGCAAGTCGCAGTAGCTTAACAAGACGGTTTAAATGCCCCTTGGAAGAGCGGTGGAGGTCGCAGTAGCTTAACAAGACGGTTTAAATGCCCCTTGAAAGAGACGTGCAGGTCGCAGTAGCTTAACAAGACGGTTTAAATGCCCCTTCGAAGTGCGGTGGAGGTCGCAGTAGCTTAACAAGATGGTTTAAATGCCCCTTGGAAGAAACATGCAGGTCGCAGTAGCTTAACAAGACGGTTTAAATGCCCCTTCGAAGTGCGGTGGGGGTCGCGGTAGCTTACCAAGACGGTTTAAATGCCCATTGGAAGAGACATGCAGGTCACAGGAGCTTAACAAGACGGTTTAAATGCCCCTTGGAAGAGACGTGGAGGTCGCAGTAGCTTAACAAGACGGTTTAAATGCCCCTTGGAAGAGACATGCAGGTCGCGGTAGCTTAAGAAGACGGTTTAAATGCCCCTTGGAAAAGTCGTGGAGGTTACAGTAGATTAAGAAGACGGTTTAAATGCCCCTTCGATGAGACGTGCAAGTCGCAGTAGCTTAACAAGACTGTTTAAATGCCCCTTAGTAGAGACGTGCAGGTCACAGAAGCTTAACAAGACGGTTTAAATGCCGCTTGGAAGAGACATGCAGGTCGCAGCAGCTTAACAAGACGGTTTAAATGCCCTTTGGAAGAGACGTGGAGGTCGCAGTAGCTTAACAAGACTGTTTAAATGCCCTTGGAAGAGACATGCAGATCGCAGTAGCTTAACAAGATGGTTTAAATGCCCCTTGGAAAAGTGGTGGAATTTACAGTAGCTTAAGAAGACGGTTTAAATGCCCCTTGGTAGAGACGTGCAAGTCGCAGTAGCTTAACAAGACTGTTTAAATGCCCCTTAGAAGAGACGCGCAGGTGGCAGAAGCTAAACAAAAGACAGTTTAAATGCCCATTGGAAGAGACGTGCAGGTCGCAGTAGCTTAACAAGACGGTTTAAATGCCCCTTCGAAGTGCGGTGGAGGTCGCAGTAGCTTAACAAGATGGTTTAAATGCCCCTTGGAAGAAACATGCAGGTCGCAGTAGCTTAACAAGACGGTTTAAATGCCCCTTCGAAGTGCGGTGGGGGTCGCGGTAGCTTACCAAGACGGTTTAAATGCCCATTGGAAGAGACATGCAGGTCACAGGAGCTTAACAAGACGGTTTAAATGCCCCTTGGAAGAGACGTGGAGGTCGCAGTAGCTTAACAAGACGGTTTAAATGCCCCTTGGAAGAGACATGCAGGTCGCAGTAGCTTAAGAAGACGGTTTAAATGCCCCTTGGAAAAGTCGTGGAGGTTACAGTAGATTAAGAAGACGGTTTAAATGCCCCTTCGATGAGACGTGCAAGTCGCAGTAGCTTAACAAGACTGTTTAAATGCCCCTTAGTAGAGACGTGCAGGTCACAGAAGCTTAACAAGACGGTTTAAATGCCGCTTGGAAGAGACATGCAGGTCGCAGCAGCTTAACAAGACGGTTTAAATGCCCCTTGGAAGAGACGTGGAGGTCGCAGTAGCTTAACAAGACTGTTTAAATGCCCTTGGAAGAGACATGCAGATCGCAGTAGCTTAACAAGATGGTTTAAATGCCCCTTGGAAAAGTGGTGGAATTTACAGTAGCTTAAGAAGACGGTTTAAATGCCCCTTGGTAGAGACGTGCAAGTCGCAGTAGCTTAACAAGACTGTTTAAATGCCCCTTAGAAGAGACGCGCAGGTGGCAGAAGCTAAACAAAAGACAGTTTAAATGCCCATTGGAAGAGACGTGCAGGTCGCAGTAGCTTAACAAGATGGTTTAAATGCCCCTTGGAAGAGCGGTGGAGGTCGCAGTAGCTTAAGAAGACAGTTTAAATGCCCCTTGGAAGAGATGTGCAGGTTGCAATAGCTTAATAAGAGGGTTTAAATGCCACTTGGAAGTTACGTGCAGGTCACAGTAGCTGAATAAGATGGTTTAAATGCCCCGTGGAATAGGCTTGCAGGTCGCAGTAGCTTACCAAGACGATTTAAATGCCCCTTGGAAGGGACGTGCAGGTCGCAGTAGCTTAACAAGACAGTTTAAATGTCCTTTGGAAGAGCGGTGGAGGTCGCAGTAGCTTAACAAGACAGTTTAAATGCCACTTGGAAGAAACATGCAGGTCGCAGTAGTTAACAAGACGGTTTAAATGCCCCGTGGAAGAGAGGTGCAGGTCGCAGTAGCTTAACAAGATGGTTTAAATGCCCCTTGGAAGAGCGGTGGAGGTCGCAGTAGCTTAAGAAGACAGTTTAAATGCCCCTTGGAAGAGATGTGCAGGTTGCAATAGCTTAATAAGAGGGTTTAAATGCCCCTTGGAAGTTACGTGCAGGTCACAGTAGCTGAATAAGATGGTTTAAATGCCCCCTTGGAATAGGCTTGCATGTCGCAGTAGCTTAACAAGACGGTTTAAATGCCCCTTATAAGAGACGTGCAAGTTACAGTAGCTTAACAAGACGGTTTAAATGCCCCTTGGAATAGAAGAGCAGGTCGCAGTAGCTTAACAAGACGGTTTAAAGGCCCCTTGGAAGAGATGTGCAGGTCGCAGTAGCTTAACGAGATGGTTTAAATGCCCCTTGGAAGAGCGGTGGAGGTCGCAGTAGCTTATCAAGATGGTTTAAATGCCCCTTGGAAGAGACATGCAGGACGCAGCAGCTTAAAAAGACGGTTTAAATGCCCCTTGGAAGAGACGTGCAGGTCGCAGAGGCTTAACAAGACGGTTTAAATGCCCCTTGGAAGAGCGGTGCATGTCGCAGTAGCTTAACAAGATGGTTTAAATGCCCCTTGGAAGAGCGGTGGAGGTCGCATTAGCTTAACAAGACAGTTTAAATGCACCTTGGAAGAGACGTGCAGGTCGCAGTAGCTTAACAAGACGGTTTAAATGCCCCTTGGAATAGACGAGCAGATCGCAGTAGCTTAACAAGACGGTTTAAATGCCCCTTGGAAGAGACGTGCAGGTCGCAGTAGCTTAACAAGACGGTTTAAATCCCCATTGGAAGAGACGTGCAGGTCGCAGCAGCTTAACAAGAGGGTTTAAATGCCCCTTGCAATAGGCTTGCAGGTCGCAGTAGCTTAACAAGATGGTTTAAATGCGCCTTGGAAGAGACTTGCACGTCGCAGTAGCTTAACAACACGGTTTAAATTCCCCTTGGAAGAGTGGTGGAGGTCGCAGTAGCTTAACAAGACAGTTTAAATGACCCTTGGAACAGACATGCAGGTCGCAGTAGCATAATAAGATGGTTTAAATGCCCCTTGGAAGAGATGTGCAGGTCGCAGTAGCTTAATAAGACGGTTTAAATACCCCTTGGAAGATAGGTGGAGGTCGCAGTAGCTTAACAAGATGATTTAATTGCCCCTTGGAAGACACGTGCAGGTCGCAGTAGCTTAACAAGAGGGTTTAAATGCCCCTTGGAAGTGCGGTGGAGGTCGCAGTAGCTTAACAAGACGGTTTAAATGCCCCTTGGAATAGACATGCAGGTCACAGCAGCTTAACAAGACGGTTTAAATGCCCCTTGGAAGAGACGTGGAGGTCGCAGTAGCTTAACAAGACGGTTTAAATGCCCCTTGGAAGAGCGGTGGAGGTCGCAGTAGCTTAACAACACAGTTTAAATGCCCCTTGAAAGAGACGTGCAGGTCGCAGTAGCTTAACAAAACGGTTTAAATGCCACTTGGAAGAGACGTGCAGGTCGCAGTAGCTTAACAAGACAGTTTAAATGCCTCTTGAAAGAGACGTGCAGGTCGCAGTAGCTTAACAAGATGGTTTAAGTGCCCCTTGGAAGTGCGGTGGAGGTCGCAGTAGCTTAACAAGATGGTTTAAATGCCCCTTGGAATAGACATGCAGGTCACAGCATCTTAACAAGACGGTTTAAATGCCCCTTGGAAGAGACGTGGAGGTCGCAGTAGCTTAACAAGACGGTTTAAATGCCCCTTGGAAGAGACATGCAGGTCGCAGTAGCTTAACAAGACAGTTTAAATGCCCCTTGAAAGAGACATGCAGGTCACAGCAGCTTAAAAAGACGGTTTAAATGCCCCTTGGAAGAGCGGTGGAGGTCGCAGTAGCTTAACGAGACAGTTTAAATGCCTCTTGAAAAAGACGTGCAGGTCGCAGTAGCTTAACAAGACGGTTTAAATGCCCCTTGGAAGTGCGGTGGAGGTCGCAGTAGCTTAACAAGACGGTTTAAATGCCCCTTGGAAAAGTGGTGGAGGTTACAGTAGCTTAAGAACACGGTTTAAATGCCCCATGGAAGAGATGTGCAAGTCGCAGTAGCTTAACAAGACTGTTTAAATGCCCCATGGAAGTGCGGTGGAGGTCGCAGTAGCTTAACAAGACGGTTGAAATGCCCCTTGGAAGAGACATGCAGGACACATCAGCCTAACAAGACGGTTTAAATGCCCCTTGGAAGAGACATGCAGGTCACATCAGCTTAACAAGACGGTTTAAATGCCCCTTGGAAGAGACGTGGAGGTCGCAGTAGCTTAACAAGACGGTTTAAATGCCCCTTGGAAGAGACATGCAGGTCGCAGAATCTAAACAAGACAGTTTAAATGCCCCTTGGAAGAGACGTGCAGGTCGCAGTAGCTTAACAAGATGGTTTAAATGCCCCTTGGAAGAGCGGTGGAGTTCGCAGTAGCTAAAGAAGACAGTCTAAATGCCCCTTGGAAGAGACATGCAGGTCGCAGTAGCTTAACAAGAGGGTTTAAATGCCCCTTGGTAGAGGCTTGCAGGTCGCAGTAGCTTACCAAGACGATTTAAATGACCCTTGGAAGAGACGTGCAGGTCGCAGTAGCTTAACAAGACAGTTTAACTGCCCCTTGGAAGAGCGGTGGAGGTCGCAGTAGCTTAACAAGACAGTTTAAATGCCACTTGGAAGAAACATGAATTTCGAAGCAGCTTAACAAGACTGTTTAAATGCCCCTAGTAAAAGACGTGCAGGTCGCAGAGGCTTAACAAGACAGTTTAAATGCCCATTGGAAGAGACATGCAGGTCGCAGTAGCTTAACAAGACAGTTTAAATGCACCTTGGAAGAGAAGTACAGGTTGCAGTAGCTTAACAAGACGGTTTAAATGCCCAGTGGAAAAGTGGTGGAGGTTACAGTAGCTTAACAAGACGGTTTAAATGCCTCTTGGAAGAGACGTGCAAGTTACAGTAGCTTAACAAGACGGTTTAAATGCCCCTTGGAAGAGATGTGCAGGTCGCAGTAGCTTAACAAGATGGTTTAAATGCCCCTTGCAAGAGTGGTGGAGGTCGCAGTAGCTTAACACGATGGTTTAAATGCCCCTTGGAAGAGACATGCAGGTCGCAGCAGCATAAAAAGACGGTTTAAATGCCCCTTGGAAGAGACGTGCATGTCGTAGAGGCTTAACAAGACGGTTTAAATGCCCCTTGGAAGAGACATGCAAGTCGCAGTAGCTTAACAAGACGTTTTAAATGCCCCTTGGAAAAGTGGTGGAGGTTAGAGTAGCTTAACAAGATGGTTTGAATGCCCCTTGGAAGAGACGATCAAGTATCAGGAGCTTAAAAAGAAATTTTAAATGCGCCTTGGAAGAGAAGTGCAGGTCGCAGTAGCATAACAAGACGGTTTAAATGCCCCTTGGAAGAGACGAGCAGGTCGCAGTAGCTTAACAAGATGGTTTAAATGCCCCTTGGAAGAGACGTGCAGGTAGCAGTAGCTTAACAAGACAGTTTAAATCCCACTTGGTAGAGACGAGCAAGTCGCAGGATCTTAACAAGAGGGTTTAAATGCCCCTTAGAATAGGCTTGCAGGTCGCAGTAGCTTAACGAGACGGTTTAAATGCCCCTTGGAATAGACGAGCAGATCGCAGTAGCTTAACAAGACGGTTTAAATGCCCCTTGGAAGAGACGTGCAGGTCGCAGTAGCTTAACAAGACGGTTTAAATCCCCATTGGAAGAGACGTGCAGGTCGCAGCAGCTTAACAAGAGGGTTTAAATGCCCCTTGCAATAGGCTTGCAGGTCGCAGTAGCTTAACAAGATGGTTTAAATGCGCCTTGGAAGAGACTTGCACGTCGCAGTAGCTTAACAACACGGTTTAAATTCCCCTTGGAAGAGTGGTGGAGGTCGCAGTAGCTTAACAAGACAGTTTAAATGACCCTTGGAACAGACATGCAGGTCGCAGTAGCATAATAAGATGGTTTAAATGCCCCTTGGAAGAGATGTGCAGGTCGCAGTAGCTTAATAAGACGGTTTAAATGCCCCTTGGAAGATAGGTGGAGGTCGCAGTAGCTTAACAAGATGATTTAATTGCCCCTTGGAAGACACGTGCAGGTTGCAGTAGCTTAACAAGAGGGTTTAAATGCCCCTTGGAAGTGCGGTGGAGGTCGCAGTAGCTTAACAAGACGGTTTAAATGCCCCTTGGAATAGACATGCAGGTCACAGCAGCTTAACAAGACGGTTTAAATGCCCCTTGGAAGAGACGTGGAGGTCGCAGTAGCTTAACAAGACGGTTTAAATGCCCCTTGGAAGAGCGGTGGAGGTCGCAGTAGCTTAACAACACAGTTTAAATGCCCCTTGAAAGAGACGTGCAGGTCGCAGTAGCTTAACAAAACGGTTTAAATGCCACTTGGAAGAGACGTGCAGGTCGCAGTAGCTTAACAAGACAGTTTAAATGCCTCTTGAAAGAGACGTGCAGGTCGCAGTAGCTTAACAAGATGGTTTAAGTGCCCCTTGGAAGTGCGGTGGAGGTCGCAGTAGCTTAACAAGATGGTTTAAATGCCCCTTGGAATAGACATGCAGGTCTCAGCATCTTAACAAGACGGTTTAAATGCCCCTTGGAAGAGACGTGGAGGTCGCAGTAGCTTAACAAGACGGTTTAAATGCCCCTTGGAAGAGACATGCAGGTCGCAGTAGCTTAACAAGACAGTTTAAATGCCCCTTGAAAGAGACATGCAGGTCTCAGCAGCTTAAAAAGACGGTTTAAATGCCCCTTGGAAGAGCGGTGGAGGTCGCAGTAGCTTAACGAGACAGTTTAAATGCCTCTTGAAAAAGACGTGCAGGTCGCAGTAGCTTAACAAGACGGTTTAAATGCCCCTTGGAAGTGCGGTGGAGGTCGCAGTAGCTTAACAAGACGGTTTAAATGCCCCTTGGAAAAGTGGTGGAGGTTACAGTAGCTTAAGAACACGGTTTAAATGCCCCATGGAAGAGATGTGCAAGTCGCAGTAGCTTAACAAGACTGTTTAAATGCCCCATGGAAGTGCGGTGGAGGTCGCAGTAGCTTAACAAGACGGTTGAAATGCCCCTTGGAAGAGACATGCAGGTCACATCAGCCTAACAAGACGGTTTAAATGCCCCTTGGAAGAGACATGCAGGTCACATCAGCTTAACAAGACGGTTTAAATGCCCCTTGGAAGAGACGTGGAGGTCGCAGTAGCTTAACAAGACGGTTTAAATGCCCCTTGGAAAAGACATGCAGGTCGCAGAAGCTAAACAAGACAGTTTAAATGCCCCTTGGAAGAGACGTGCAGGTCCCAGTAGCTTAACAAGATGGTTTAAATGCCCCTTGGAAGAGCGGTGGAGGTCGCAGTAGCTAAAGAAGACAGTTTAAATGCCCCTTGGAAGAGACATGCAGGTCGCATTAGCTTAACAAGAGGGTTTAAATGCCCCTTGGTAGAGGCTTGCAGGTCGCAGTAGCTTACCAAGACGATTTAAATGACCCTTGGAAGAGACGTGCAGGTCGCAGTAGCTTAACAAGACAGTTTAACTGCCCCTTGGAAGAGCGGTGGAGGTCGCAGTAGCTTAACAAGACAGTTTAAATGCCACTTGGAAGAAACATGAATTTCGAAGCAGCTTAACAAGACTGTTTAAATGCCCCTAGTAAAAGACGTGCAGGTCGCAGAGGCTTAACAAGACAGTTTAAATGCCCATTGGAAGAGACATGCAGGTCGCAGTAGCTTAACAAGACAGTTTAAATGCACCTTGGAAGAGAAGTACAGGTTGCAGTAGCTTAACAAGACGGTTTAAATGCCCAGTGGAAAAGTGGTGGAGGTTACAGTAGCTTAACAAGACGGTTTAAATGCCTCTTGGAAGAGACGTGCAAGTTACAGTAGCTTAACAAGACGGTTTAAATGCCCCTTGGAAGAGATGTGCAGGTCGCAGTAGCTTAACAAGATGGTTTAAATGCCCCTTGCAAGAGTGGTGGAGGTCGCAGTAGCTTAACACGATGGTTTAAATGCCCCTTGGAAGAGACATGCAGGTCGCAGCAGCATAAAAAGACGGTTTAAATGCCCCTTGGAAGAGATGTGCATGTCGTAGAGGCTTAACAAGACGGTTTAAATGCCCCTTGGAAGAGACATGCAAGTCACAGTAGCTTAACAAGACGTTTTAAATGCCCCTTGGAAAAGTGGTGGAGGTTAGAGTAGCTTAACAAGATGGTTTGAATGCCCCTTGGAAGAGACGATCAAGTATCAGGAGCTTAAAAAGAAGGTTTAAATGCGCCTTGGAAGAGAAGTGCAGGTCGCAGTAGCATAACAAGACGGTTTAAATGCCCCTTGGAAGAGACGAGCAGGTCGCAGTAGCTTAACAAGATGGTTTAAATGCCCCTTGGAAGAGACGTGCAGGTAGCAGTAGCTTAACAAGACAGTTTAAATCCCACTTGGTAGAGATGAGCAAGTCGCAGGATCTTAACAAGAGGGTTTAAATGCCCCTTAGAATAGGCTTGCAGGTCGCAGTAGCTTAACAAGATGGTTTAAATGCCCCGTGGAAAAGTGGTGGAGGTTACAGTAGCTTAACAAGACGGTTTAAATGCCCCTTGGAAGAGAAGTGCAAGTTACAGTAGCTTAACAAGACTGTTTAAATGCCCCTTGGAAGAGATGTGCAGGTCGCAGTAGCTTAACAAGATGGTTTAAATGTCCCTTGGAAGAGCGGTGAAGGTCGCAGTAGCTTATCACGATGGTTTAAATGACCCTTGGAAGAGACGTGCAGGTCGCAGAGGCTTAACAAGATGGTTTAAATGCCCCTTGGAAGAGACATGCAGGTCGCAGTAGCTTAACAAGATGGTTTAAAAGCCCCTTGGAAGAGACGTGCAAGTTGCAGTAGCTTAACAAGACGTTTTAAATGCCCCTTGGAAGAGACGTGGAGGTCGCAGTAGCTTAACAAGACGGTTTAAATGCCCCTTGGAAGAGCGGTGGAGGTCGCAGTAGCTTAACAAGACAGTTTAAATGCCCCTTGAAAGAGACGTGCAGGTCGCAGTAGCTTAACAAAACGGTTTAAATGCCACTTGGAAGAGACGTGCAGGTCGCAGTAGCTTAACAAGACAGTTTAAATGCCTCTTGAAAGAGACGTGCAGGTCGCAGTAGCTTAACAAGATGGTTTAAATGCCCCTTGGAAGTGCGGTGGAGGTCGCAGTAGCTTAACAAGATGGTTTAAATGCCCCTTGGAATAGACATGCAGGTCACAGCATCTTAACAAGACTGTTTAAATGCCCCTTGGAAGAGACGTGGAGGTCGCAGTAGCTTAACAAGACGGTTTAAATGCCCCTTGGAAGAGACATGCAGGTCGCAGTAGCTTAACAAGACAGTTTAAATGCCCCTTGAAAGAGACATGCAGGTCACAGCAGCTTAACAAGACGGTTTAAATGCCCCTTGGAAGAGCGGTGGAGGTCGCAGTAGCTTAACGAGACAGTTTAAATGCCTCTTGAAAAAGACGTGCAGGTCGCAGTAGCTTAACAAGACGGTTTAAATGCCCCTTGGAAGTGCGGTGGAGGTCGCAGTAGCTTAACAAGGCGGTTTAAATGCCCCTTGGAAAAGTGGTGGAGGTTACAGTAGCTTAAGAACACGGTTTAAATGCCCCATGGAAGAGATGTGCAAGTCGCAGTAGCTTAACAAGACTGTTTAAATGCCCCATGGAAGTGCGGTGGAGGTCGCAGTAGCTTAACAAGACGGTTGAAATGCCCCTTGGAAGAGACATGCAGGTCACATCAGCCTAACAAGACGGTTTAAATGCCCCTTGGAAGAGACATGCAGGTCACATCAGCTTAACAAGACGGTTTAAATGCCCCTTGGAAGAGACATGGAGGTCGCAGTAGCTTAACAAGACGGTTTAAATGCCCCTTGGAAGAGAAATGCAGGTCGCAGAAGCTAAACAAGACAGTTTAAATGCCCCTTGGAAGAGACGTGCAGGTCGCAGTAGCTTAACAAGATGGTTTAAATGCCCCTTGGAAGAGCGGTGGAGGTCGCAGTAGCTAAAGAAGACAGTTTAAATGCCCCTTGGAAGAGACATGCAGGTCGCAGTAGCTTAACAAGAGGGTTTAAATGCCCCTTGGAAGAGGCTTGCAGGTCGCAGTAGCTTACCAAGACGATTTAAATGACCCTTGGAAGAGACGTGCAGGTCGCAGTAGCTTAACAAGACAGTTTAACTGCCCCTTGGAAGAGCGGTGGAGGTCGCAGTAGCTTAACAAGACAGTTTAAATGCCACTTGGAAGAAACATGTATTTCGAAGCAGCTTAACAAGACTGTTTAAATGCCCCTAGTAAAAGACGTGCAGGTCGCAGAGGCTTAACAAGACAGTTTAAATGCCCATTGGAAGAGACATGCAGGTCGCAGTAGCTTAACAAGACAGTTTAAATGCACCTTGGAAGAGAAGTACAGGTTGCAGTAGCTTAACAAGACGGTTTAAATGCCCCGTGGAAAAGTGGTGGAGGTTACAGTAGCTTAACAAGACGGTTTAAATGCCCCTTGGAAGAGACATGCAAGTTACAGTAGCTTAACAAGACGGTTTAAATGCCCCTTGGAAGAGATGTGCAGGTCGCAGTAGCTTAACAAGATGGTTTAAATGCCCCTTGGAAGAGCGGTGGAGGTCGCAGTAGCTTAACACGATGGTTTAAATGCCCCTTGGAAGAGACATGCAGGTCGCAGCAGCATAAAAAGATGGTTTAAATGCCCCTTGGAAGAGACGTGCATGTCGTAGAGGCTTAACAAGACGGTTTAAATGCCCCTTGGAAGAGACATGCAAGTCGCAGTAGCTTAACAAGACGTTTTAAATGCCCCTTGGAAAAGTGGTGGAGGTTACAGTAGCTTAACAAGATGGTTTGAATGCCCCTTGGAAGAGACGATCAAGTATCAGGAGCTTAAAAAGAAGGTTTAAATGTGCCTTGGAAGAGAAGTGCAGGTCGCAGTAGCATAACAAGACGGTTTAAATGCCCCTTGGAAGAGACGAGCTGGTCGCAGTAGCTTAACAAGATGGTTTAAATGCCCCTTGGAAGAGACGTGCAGGTAGCAGTAGCTTAACAAGACAGTTTAAATCCCACTTGGTAGAGACGAGCAAGTCGCAGGATCTTAACAAGAGGGTTTAAATGCCCCTTAGAATAGGCTTGCAGGTCGCAGTAGCTTAACAAGATGGTTTAAATGCCCCGTGGAAGAGACGTGCAGGTTACAGTAGCTTAACAAGACGGTTTAAATGCCCCTTGGAAGAGAAGTGCAAGTTACAGTAGCTTAACAAGACTGTTTAAATGCCCCTTGGAAGAGATGTGCAGGTCGCAGTAGCTTAACAAGATGGTTTAAATGTCCCTTGGAAGAGCGGTGGAGGTCGCAGTAGCTTATCACGATGGTTTAAATGACCCTTGGAAGAGACGTGCAGGTCGCAGAGGCTTAACAAGATGGTTTAAATGCCCCTTGGAAGAGACATGCAGGTCGCAGTAGCTTAACAAGATGGTTTAAAAGCCCCTTGGAAGAGACGTGCAAGTCGCAGTAGCTTAACAAGACGTTTTAAATGCCCCTTGGAAAAGTGCTGGAGGTTACAGTAGCTTAACAAGATGGTTTAAATGCCCCTTGGAAGAGACGATCAAGTCGCAGGAGCTTAAAAAGAAGGATTAAATGCGCCTTGGAAGAGAATTGCAGGTCGCAGTAGCTTAACAAGACCTTTTAAATGCCCCTTGGAAGAGACGAGCAGGTCGCAATAGCTTAACAAGACGGTTTAAATGCCCCTTGGAAGAGACGTGCAGGTAGCAGTAGCTTAACAAGACGGTTTAAATCCCCCTTGGAAGAGACATGCAGGTCGCAGTATCTTAACAAGAGGGTTTAAATGCCCCTTAGAATAGGCTTGCAGGTCGCAGTAGCTTAGCAATACAGTTTAAATGCCCCGTGGAAGAGACGTGCAGGTCGCAGTAGCTTAATAAGACGTTTTAAATGCCCCTTGGAAGAGAGGTGGAGGTCGCAGTAGCTTAACAAGACGGTTTAAATGCCCCTTGGAAGAGACATGCAGGTCGCAGCTGCTTAACAAGACGGTTTAAATGCCCCTTGGAAGAGACGTGCAGGTCGCAGTAGCTTAACAAGACAGTTTAAATGCCCCTTGGAAGAGACATGCAGGTCGCAGTAGCTTAACAAGACAGTTTAAATGCCCCTTGGAAGAGACGTGCAGGTCGCAGTGGCTTAACAAGATGGTTTAAATGCCCCTTGGAAGAGACGTGCAGGTCGCAGTAGATTAACAAGACGGTTTATATGCACCTTGGAAGAGACGTGCAGGTCGCAGTAGTTAAAAAAGACTGTTTACATGCACCTTGGAAGAGACGTGCAGGTCGCAGTAGCTTAACAAGACGGTTTAAATAACCCTTGGAAGAGACGAGCAGGTTGCAGTAGCTTAACAAGACGGTTTAAATGCCCCTTGGAAGAGACGTGCAGGTCGCAGTAGCTTAACAAGACGGTTTAAATCTCACTTGGAAGAGATGTGCAGGTCGCAGTAGCTTAACAAGAGGGTTTAAATGCCCCTTGGAATAGGCTTGCTGGTCGCAGTAGCTTAACAAGACGGTTTAAATGCCCCTTGGAAGAGACGTGCAGGTCGCAGTAGCTTAACAAGACGGTTTAAATCTCCCTTGGAAGAGATGTGCAGGTCGCAGTAGCTTAACAAGAGGGTTTAAATGCCCCTTGGAAGAGACATGCAGGTCGCAGTAGCTTAACAAGACGGTTTAAATGCACCTTGGAAGAGACGTGCAGGTCGCAGTGGCTTAATAAAGACGGTTTAAATGCCCCGTGGAAAAGTGGTGGAGGTTACAGTAGCTTAACAAGATGGTTTAAATGCCCCTTGGAAGAGATGTGCAGGTCGCAGTAGCTTAATAAGATGGTTTAAATGCCCCTTGGAAGAGCGGTGGAGGTCGCAGTAGCTTAACACGATGATTTAAATGCCCCTTGGAAGAGACATGCAGGTCGCAGCAGCTTAAAAACACGGTTTAAATGCCCCTTGGAAGAGACGTGCATGTCGTAGAGGCTAAACAAGAAAGTTTAAATGCCACTTGGAAGAAACATGCAGGTCGAAGCAGCTTAACAAGACTGTTTAAATGCCCCTAGGAAAAGACGTGCAGGTCGCAGAGGCTTAACAAGACGGTTTAAATGCCCCTTGGAAGAGACATGCAGGTTGCAGTAGCTTAACAAGACGGTTTAAATGCCCTTTGGAAGAGACGTGCAGGTCGCAGTAGCTTAACAAGACAGATTAAATGCCCCATGGAAAAGTGGTGGAGGTTACAGTAGCTTAACAAGACGGATTAAATGCCCCTTGGAAGAGATGTGCAGGTCGCAGTAGCTTAACAAGATTGTTTTTTATACCCCTTGGAAGAGCGGTGGAGGTCGCAGAAGCTTAACACGATGGTTTAAATGCCCCTTGGAAGAGACATGCAGGTTGCAGCAGCTTAAAAAGACGGTTTAAATGCCACTTGGAAAAGACGTGCAGGTCGCAGTAGCTTAACAAGACGGTTTAAATGCCCCGTTGAAAAGTGGTGGAGGTTACAGTAGCTTAACAAGATGGTTTAAATGCCCCTTGGCAGAGACTTGCAAATTACAGTAGCTTAACAAGACGGATTAAATGCCCCTTGGAAGAGACGTGCAAGTCGCAGTAGCTTAACAAGATGGTTTAAATGCCCCTTGGAAAAGTGGTGGAGGTTACAGTAGCTTAACAAGATGGTTTAAATGCCCCTTGGAAGAGACGATCAAGTCGCAGGAGCTTAAAAAGAAGGTTTAAATGCGCCATGGAAGAGAACTGCAGGTCGCAGTAGCATAACAAGACGGTTTAAATGCCCCTTGGAAGAGACCTGCAGGTAGCAGTAGCTTAAAAAGAAGGTTTAAATGCCCCTTGGAAGAGAAAAGCAGTTCGCAGTAGCTTAACAAGACGGTTTAAATTGGCCTTGGAAGAGACATGCCGGTCACAGTTGCTTAACAAGACGGTTTAAATGCCCCTTGGAAGTGAAGTGCAGGTCGCAGGATCTTAACAAGAGGGTTTAAATGCCCCTTAGAATAGGCTTGCAGGTCGCAGTAGCTTAACAAGACAGTTTAAATGCCCCTTGGAAGAGACGTGCAGATCACAGTAGCTTAAAAAGACGTTTTAAATGCCCCTTGGAAGAGAAGTGCAGGTCGCAGGATCTTAACAAGAGGGTTTAAATGCCCCTTAGAATAGGCTTGCAGGTCGCAGTAGCTTAACAAGATGGTTTAAATCCCCCTTGGAAGAGACGTGCATTTCGCAGTAGCTTAACAAGATGGTTTAAATGCCCCTTGGAAGAGACGTGCAGATCACAGTAGCTTAACAAGACAGTTTAAATCCCCCTTGGAAGAGACGTGCAGGTCGCAGTAGCTTAACAAGATGATTTAAATGCCCCTTGGAAGAGCGGTGGAGGTCGCAGTAGCTTAACACGATGGTTTAAATGCCCCTTGGAAGAGACATGCAGGTCGCAACAGCTTAAAAAGACGGTTTAAATGCCCCTTGGAAGAGACGTGCAGGTCGTAGAGGCTTAACAAAACGATTTAAATGCCGCTTGGAAGAGGCATGCAGGTCGCATTAGCTTAACAAGACGGTTTAAAAGCCCCTTGGAAGAGAAGTGCAAGTCGAAGTAGCTTAAAAGACGGTTTAAATGCCCCTTGGAAAAGTGGTGGAGGTTACAGTAGCTTAACACGATGGTTTAAATGCCCCTTGGAAGAGACGTGCAGGTCGCAGTAGCTTAACAAGACGGTTTAAATGCCCCTTGGAAGAGACGATCAAGTATCAGGAGCTTAAAAAGAAGGTTTAAATGCGCCTTGGAAGAGAAGTGCAGGTCGCAGTAGCATAACAAGACGGTTTAAATGCCCCTTGGAAGAGACGAGCAGGTCGCAGTAGCTTAACAAGATGGTTTAAATCCCCCTTGGAAGAGACATGCAGGTCAGAGGATCTTAACAAGAGGGTTTAAATGCCCCTTAGAATAGGCTTGCAGGTCGCAGTAGCTTAACAAGACAGTTTAAATGCCCCTTGGAAGAGACGTGTAGGTCGCAGTAGCTTATCAAGACGGTTTAAATGCCCCGTGGATAAGTGGTGGAGGTTACAGTAGCTTAACAAGACGGTTTAAATGCCACTTGGAAGAGAAGTGCAAGTTACAGTAGCTTAACAAGACGGTTTAAATGCCCCTTGGAAGAGATGTGCAGGTCGCAGTAGCTTAGCAAGATGGTTTAAATGCCCCTTGGAAGAGAGGTGGAGGTCGCAGTAGCTTATCACGATGGTTTAAATGCCCCTTGGAAGAGACATGCAGGTCGCAGCAGCTTAAAAAGACGGTTTAAATGACCCTTGGAAGAGACGTGCAAGTCGCAGAGGCTTAACAAGACGGTTTAAATGCCCCTTGGAAGAGACATGCAGGTCGCAGTAGCTTAACAAGACGGTTTAAAAGCCCCTTGGAAGAGACGTGCAAGTCGCAGTAGCTTAACAAGACGGTTTAAATGCCCCTTGGAAAAGTGGTGGAGGTTACAGTAGCTTAACAAGACAGTTTAAATGCCCCTTGGAAGAGACGATCAAGTCGCAGGAGCTTAAAAAGAGGGTTTAAATGCCCCTTAGAATAGGCTTGCAGGTCGCAGTAGCTTAACAATACAGTTTAAATGCCCCGTGGAAGAGACGTGCAGGTCGCAGTAGCTTAATAAGACGGTTTAAATCCCGCTTGGAAGAGACGTGAAGGTCGCAGTAGCTTAACAAGATGGTTTAAATGCCCCTTGGAAGAGCGGTGGAGGTCGCAGTAGCTTAACAAGATGGTTTAAATGCCCCTTGGAAGAGCGGTGGAGGTCGCAGTAGCTTAACAAGACAATTTCAATGCCCCTTGGAAGAGACGTGCAGGTCGCAGTAGCTTAACAAGAGGGTTTAAATGCCCCTTTCAAGAGACGTGCAGGTCGCAGGAGCTTAACAAGAGGTTTTAAATGCCCCTTGGAAGAGACGTGCAGGTCGCAGTAGCTTAACAAGACAGTTTAAATGCTCCTTGGAAGAGCGGTGGAGGTCGCAGTAGCTTAACAAGACAGTTTAAATGCCATTTGGAAGAAACATGTAGGTCGAAGCAGCTTAACAAGACTGTTTAAATGCCCCTAGGAAAAGACATGCAGGTCGCAGAGACTTAACAAGACGGTTTAAATGCCCCTTGGAAGAGACATGCAGGTCGCAGTAGCTTAACAAGACGGTTTAAATGCCCCTTGGAAGAATCGTGCAGGTCGCAGTAGCTTAACAAGACGGATTAAATGCCCCGTGGAAAAGTGGTGGAGGTTACAGTAGCTTAACAAGATGGTTTAAATGCCCCTTGGCAGAGACTTGCAAGTTACAGTAGCTTAACAAGACGGATTAAATGCCCCTTGGAAGAGATGTGCAGGTCGCAGTAGCTTAACAAGATGGTTTAAATGCCCCTTGGAAGAGCGGTGGATTTCGCAGAAGCTTAACACGATGGTTTAAATGCCCCTTGGAAGAGACATGCAGGTTGCAGCAGCTTAAAAAGACGGTTTAAATGCCACTTGGAAGAGACGTGCAGGTCGCTGTAGCTTAACAAGACGGTTTAAATGCCGCTTGGAAAAGTGGTGGAGGTTACAGTAGCTTAACAAGATGGTTTAAATGCCACTTGGAAGAGACGATCAAGTCGCAGGAGCTTAAAAAGAAGGTTTAAATGCGCCATGGAAGAGAACTGCAGGTCGCAGTAGCATAACAAGACGGTTTAAATTCCCCTTGGAAGAGACATGCAGGTCACAGTAGCTTAACAAGACGGTTTAAATGCCCCTTGGAAGAGACGTGCAGGTAGCAGTAGCTTAACAAGACGGTTTAAATGCCCCTTGGAAGAGACCTGCAGGTAGCAGTAGCTTAACAAGACGGTTTAAATCCCCCTTGGAAGAGACATGCAGGTCGCAGTAGCTTAAAAAGAAGGTTTAAATGCCCCTTGGAAGAGACGAGCAGGTCGCGGTAGCTTAACAAGACGGTTTAAATTGGCCTTGGAAGAGACATGCAGTTCACAGTTGCTTAACCAGATGGTTTAAATGCCCCTTGGAAGAGATGTGCAGGTCGCAGTAGCTTAACAAGATGGTTTAAATGCCCCTTGGAAGAGCGGTGGAGGTCGCAGTAGCTTATCACGATGGTTTAAATGCCCCTTGGAAGAGACATGCAGGTTGCAGAGGCTTAACAAGACGGTTTAAATGCCCCTTGGAAGAGACATGCAGGTCGCAGTAGCTTAACAAGACGGTTTAAATGCCCCTTGGAAAAGTGGTGGAGGTTACAGTAGCTTAAAAAGATGGTTTAAATGCCCCTTGGAAGTGACGATCAAGTCGCAGGAGCTTAAAAAGAGGGTTTAAATGCACCTTAGAATAGGCTTGCAGGTCGCAGTAGCTTAACAATACAGTTTAAATGCCCCGTGGAAGAGACGTGCAGGTCTCAGTAGCTTAATAAGACGGTTTAAATGCCCCTTGGAAGAGACGAGCAAGTCGCAGTAGCTTAACAAGACGGTTTAAATGCCCCTTGGAAGTGACGTGCAGGTAGTAGTAGCTTAACAAGACAGTTTAAATCCCCCTTGGAAGAGACATGCAGGTCGCAGGATCTTAACAAGACGGTTTAAATGCACCTTGGAAGAGACATGCAGGTCGCAGTATCTTAACAAGACGGTTTAAAAGCCCCTTGGAAGAGACGTGCAGGTAGCAGTAGCTTAACAAGACGGTTTAAATCCCCCTTGGAAGAGACATGCAGGTCGCAGGATCTTAACAAGAGGGTTTAAATGCCCCTTAGAATAGGCTTGCAGGTCGCAGTAGCTTAACAGTACAGTTTAAATGCCCCGTGGAAGAGACGTGCAGGTCGCAGTAGCTTAATAAGACGGTTTAAATGCCCTTTGGAAGTGACGTGCAGGTAGCAGTAGCTTAACAAGACGGTTTAAATCCCCCTTGGAAGAGACATGCAGGTCGCAGGATCTTAACATGAGGGTTTAAATGCCAATAAGAATAGGCTTGCAGGACGCAGTAGCTTAACAATACAGTTTAAATGCCCCATGGAAGAGAGGTGGAGGTCGCAGTAGCTTAACAAGACAGTTTAAATGCCCCTTGGAAGAGACGTGCAGGTCGCAGTAGCTTAACAAGACAGTTTAAATGCCACTTGGAAGAGACGTGCAGGTCGCAGTAGGTTAACAAGACGGTTTACATGCCCCTTGGAAGAGCGGTGGAGGTCGCAGTAGCTTAACAAGACAGGTTAAATGCCCCTTGACAGAGATGTGCAGGTCGCAGTAGCTTAACAAGACGGTTTAAATGCCCCTTGGAAGTGCGGTGGAGGTCGCAGTAGCTTAACAAGATGGTTTAAATGCCCCTTGGAAGAGACATGCTGGTCGCAGCAGCTTAACAAGACGGTTTAAATGCCCCTTGGAAGAGACGTGCAGGTCGCAGTGGCTTAACAAGACGGTTTAAATGCCCCTTGGAAGAGACATGCAGGTCGCAGTAGCTTAACAAGACGGCTATATGCCCCTTGGAAGAGATGTGCAGGTCGCAGTAGCTTAAAAAGACAGTTTTAATGCACCTTGGAAGAGACGTGCAGGTCGCAGTAGCTTAACAAGACGGTTTAAATGCACCTTGGAAGAGACGTGCTGATCGCAGTAGCTTAACAAGACGGTTTAAATCCCCCTTGGAAGAGACGTGCAGGTCGCAGTAGCTTAACAAGATGGTTTAAATGCCCCTTGGAAAAGCGGTGAAGGTCGCAGTAGCTTAACACGATGGTTTAAATGCCCCTTGGAAGAGACATGCAGGTCGCAGCAGCTTAAAAAGACGGTTTAAATGCCCCTTGGAAGAGACGTGCAGGTCACAGAGGCTTAACAAAACGATTTAAATGCCCCTTGGAAGAGGCATGCAGGTCGCAGTAGCTTAACAAGAAGATTTAAAAGCCCCTTGGAAGAGAAGTGCAAGTCGCAGTAGCTTAAAAGACGGTTTAAATGCCCCTTGGAAAAGTGGTGGAGGTTACAGTAGCTTAACAAGATGGTTTAAATGCCCCTTGGAAGAGACGTGCAGGTCGCAGTAGCTTAACAAGACGGTTTAAATGCCCCTTGGAAGAGACGATCAAGTATCTGGAGCTTAAAAAGAAGGTTTAAATGCGCCTTGGAAGAGAAGTGCAGGTCGCAGTAGCATAACAAGACGGTTTAAATGCCCCTTGGAAGAGACGAGCAGGTCGCAGTAGCTTAAAAAGACGGTTTAAATGCCCCTTGGAAGAGACGTGCAGGTAGCAGTAGCTTAACAAGACGGTTTAAATCCCCCTTGGAAGAGACATGCAGGTCAGAGGATCTTAACAAGAGGGTTTAAATGCCCCTTAGAATAGGCTTGCAGGTCGCAGTAGCTTAACAAGACAGTTTAAATGCCCCTTGGAAGAGACGTGTAGGTCGCAGTAGCTTATCAAGACGGTTTAAATGCCCCGTGGATAAGTGGTGGAGGTTACAGTAGCTTAACAAGACGGTTTAAATGCCACTTGGAAGAGAAGTGCAAGTTACAGTAGCTTAACAAGACGGTTTAAATGCCCCTTGGAAGAGATGTGCAGGTCGCAGTAGCTTAACAAGATGGTTTAAATGCCCCTTGGAAGAGCGGTGGATTTCGCAGAAGCTTAACACGATGGTTTAAATGCCCCTTGGAAGAGACATGCAGGTTGCAGCAGCTTAACAAGACGGTTTAAATGCCCCTTGGAAAAGTGGTGGAGGTTACAGTAGCTTAAAAAGATGGTTTAAATGCCCCTTGGAAGAGACGATCAAGTCGCAGGAGCTTAAAAAGAGGGTTTAAATGCACCTTAGAATAGGCTTGCAGGTCGCAGTAGCTTAACAATACAGTTTAAATGCCCCGTGGAAGAGACGTGCAGGTCTCAGTAGCTTAATAAGACGGTTTAAATGCCCCTTGGAAGAGACGAGCAAGTCGCAGCAGCTTAACAAGACGGTTTAAATGCCCCTTGGAAGAGCGGTGAAGGTCGCAGTAGCTTAACACGATGGTTTAAATGCCCCTTGGAAGAGACATGCAGGTCGCAGCAGCTTAAAACGACGGTTTAAATGCCCCTTGGAAGAGACGTGCAGGTCGCAGAGGCTTAACAAAATGATTTAAATGCCCCTTGGAAGAGGCATGCAGGTCGCAGTAGCTTAACAAGAAGGTTTAAAAGCCCCTTGGAAGAGAAGTGCAAGTCGCAGTAGCTTAAAAGACGGTTTAAATGCCCCTTGGAAAAGTGGTGGAGGTTACAGTAGCTTAACAAGATGGTTTAAATGCCCCTTGGAAGAGACGTGCAGGTCGCAGTATCTTAACAAGACGGTTTAAATGCCCCTTGGAAGAGACATTCAGGTCGCAGTAGCTTAACAAGACGTTTTAACTGCCCCTTGGAAAAGTGGTGGAGGTTACAGTAGCTTAACAAGATGGTTTAAATGCCCCTTGGAAGAGACGATCAAGTATCAGGAGCTTAAAAAGAAGGTTTAAATGCGCCTTGGAAGAGAAGTGCAGGTCGCAGTAGCATAACAAGACGGTTTAAATGCCCCTTGGAAGAGACGAGCAGGTCGCAGTAGCTTAACAAGACGGTTTAAATGCCCCTTGGAAGAGACGTGCAGGTAGCAGTAGCTTAACAAGACGGTTTAAATCCCCCTTGGAAGACACATGCAGGTCACAGGATCTTATCAAGAGGGTTTAAATGCCCATTAGAATAGGCTTGCAGGTCGCAGTAGCTTAACAAGACGGTTTAAATGCCACTTGGAAGAGAAGTGCAAGTTACAGTAGCTTAACAAGACGGTTTAAATGCCCCTTGGAAGAGCGGTGGAGTTCGCAGTAGCTTATCACGATGGTTTAAATGCCCCTTGGAAGAGACATGCAGGTTGCAGAGGCTGAACAAGACGGTTTAAATGCCCCTTGGAAGAGACATGCAGGTCGCAGTAGCTTAACAAGACGGCTATATGCCCCTTGGAAGAGATGTGCAGGTCGCAGTAGCTTAAAAAGACAGTTTTAATGCACCTTGGAAGAGACGTGCAGGTCGCAGTAGCTTAACAAGACGGTTTAAATGCACCTTGGAAGAGACGTGCTGATCGCAGTAGCTTAACAAGACGGTTTAAATCCCCCTTGGAAGAGACGTGCAGGTCGCAGTAGCTTAACAAGATGGTTTAAATGCCCCTTGGAAAAGCGGTGAAGGTCGCAGTAGCTTAACACGATGGTTTAAATGCCCCTTGGAAGAGACATGCAGGTCGCAGCAGCTTAAAAAGACGGTTTAAATGCCCCTTGGAAGAGACGTGCAGGTCACAGAGGCTTAACAAAACGATTTAAATGCCCCTTGGAAGAGGCATGCAGGTCGCAGTAGCTTAACAAGAAGATTTAAAAGCCCCTTGGAAGAGAAGTGCAAGTCGCAGTAGCTTAAAAGACGGTTTAAATGCCCCTTGGAAAAGTGGTGGAGGTTACAGTAGCTTAACAAGATGGTTTAAATGCCCCTTGTAAGAGACGTGCAGGTCGCAGTAGCTTAACAAGACGGTTTAAATGCCCCTTGGAAGAGACGATCAAGTATCTGGAGCTTAAAAAGAAGGTTTAAATGCGCCTTGGAAGAGAAGTGCAGGTCGCAGTAGCATAACAAGACGGTTTGAATGCCCCTTGGAAGAGACGAGCAGGTCGCAGTAGCTTAACAAGACGGTTTAAATGCCCCTTGGAAGAGACGTGCAGGTAGCAGTAGCTTAACAAGATGGTTTAAATCCCCCTTGGAAGAGACATGCAGGTCAGAGGATCTTAACAAGAGGGTTTAAATGCCCCTTAGAATAGGCTTGCAGGTCGCAGTAGCTTAACAAGACAGTTTAAATGCCCCTTGGAAGAGACGTGTAGGTCGCAGTAGCTTATCAAGACGGTTTAAATGCCCCGTGGATAAGTGGTGGAGGTTACAGTAGCTTAACAAGACGGTTTAAATGCCACTTGGAAGAGAAGTGCAAGTTACAGTAGCTTAACAAGACGGTTTAAATGCCCCTTGGAAGAGATGTGCAGGTCGCAGTAGCTTAACAAGATGGTTTAAATGCCGCTTGGAAGAGCGGTGGATTTCGCAGAAGCTTAACACGATGGTTTAAATGCCCCTTGGAAGAGACATGCAGGTTGCAGCAGCTTAACAAGACGGTTTAAATGCCCCTTGGAAAAGTGGTGGAGGTTACAGTAGCTTAAAAAGATGGTTTAAATGCCCCTTGGAAGAGACGATCAAGTCGCAGGAGCTTAAAAAGAGGGTTTAAATGCACCTTAGAATAGGCTTGCAGGTCGCAGTAGCTTAACAATACAGTTTAAATGCCCCGTGGAAGAGACGTGCAGGTCTCAGTAGCTTAATAAGACGGTTTAAATGCCCCTTGGAAGAGACGAGCAAGTCGCAGTAGCTTAACAAGACGGTTTAAATGCCCCTTGGAAGAGCGGTGAAGGTCGCAGTAGCTTAACACGATGGTTTAAATGCCCCTTGGAAGAGACATGCAGGTCGCAGCAGCTTAAAACGACGGTTTAAATGCCCCTTGGAAGAGACGTGCAGGTCGCAGAGGCTTAACAAAACGATTTAAATGCCCCTTGGAAGAGGCATGCAGGTCGCAGTAGCTTAACAAGAACGTTTAAAAGCCCCTTGGAAGAGAAGTGCAAGTCGCAGTAGCTTAAAAGACGGTTTAAATGCCCCTTGGAAAAGTGGTGGAGGTTACAGTATCTTAACAAGATGGTTTAAATGCCCCTTGGAAGAGACGTGCAGGTCGCAGTATCTTAACAAGACGGTTTAAATGCCCCTTGGAAGAGACATTCAGGTCGCAGTAGCTTAACAAGACGTTTTAACTGCCCCTTGGAAAAGTGGTGGAGGTTACAGTAGCTTAACAAGATGGTTTAAATGCCCCTTGGAAGAGACGATCAAGTATCAGGAGCTTAAAAAGAAGGTTTAAATGCGCCTTGGAAGAGAAGTGCAGGTCGCAGTAGCATAACAAGACGGTTTAAATGCCCCTTGGAAGAGACGAGCAGGTCGCAGTAGCTTAACAAGACGGTTTAAATGCCCCTTGGAAGAGACGTGCAGGTAGCAGTAGCTTAACAAGACGGTTTAAATCCCCCTTGGAAGACACATGCAGGTCACAGGATCTTATCAAGAGGGTTTAAATGCCCATTAGAATAGGCTTGCAGGTCGCAGTAGCTTAACAAGACGGTTTAAATGCCACTTGGAAGAGAAGTGCAAGTTACAGTAGCTTAACAAGACGGTTTAAATGCCCCTTGAAAGAGCGGTGGAGTTCGCAGTAGCTTATCACGATGGTTTAAATGCCCCTTGGAAGAGACATGCAGGTTGCAGAGGCTGAACAAGACGGTTTAAATGCCCCTTGGAAGAGACATGCAGGTCGCAGTAGCTTAACAAGACGGTTTAAATGCCCCTTGGAAAAGTGGTGGAGGTTACAGTAGCTTAAAAAGATGGTTTAAATGCCCCTTGGAAGAGACGATCAAGTCGCAGGAGCTTAAAAAGAGGGTTTAAATGCCCCTTAGAATAGGCTTGCAGGTCGCAGTAGCTTAACAATACAGTTTAAATGCCCCGTGGAAGAGACGTGCAGGTCTCAGTAGCTTAATAAGACGGTTTAAATGCCCCTTGGAAGAAACGTGCAAGTCGCAGTAGCTTAATAAGACGGTTTAAATGCCCCTTGGAAGAGACGTGCAGGTAGCAGTAGCTTAACAAGACGGTTTAAATCCCCCTTGGAAGAGACATGCAGGTCGAAGGATCTTAACAAGACAGTTTAAATGCACCTTGGAAGAGACATGCAGGTCGCAGTAGCTTAACAAGACGGTTGAAAAGCCCCTTGGAAGAGACGTGCAGGTAGCAGTAGCTTAACAAGACGGTTTAAATCCCCCTTGGAAGAGACATGCAGGTCGCAGGATCTTAACAAGAGGGTTTAAATGCCCCTTAGAATAGGCTTGCAGGTCGCAGTAGCTTAACAATACAGTTTAAATGCTACGTGGAAGAGACGTGCAGGTCGCAGTAGCTTAATAAGATGATTTAAATGCCCCTTGGAAGAGAGGTGGAGGTCGCAGTAGCTTAACAAGACAGATTAAATGCCCCTTGGAAGAGACGTGCAGGTCGCAGTAGCTTAACAAGACAGTTTAAATGCCACTTGGAAGAGACGTGCAGGTCGCAGTAGGTTAACAAGACGGTTTAAATGCCCCTTGGAAGAGCGGTGGAGGTTACAGTAGCTTAACAAGATGGTTTAAATGCCCCTTGGAAGAGACGTGCAGGTCGAAGTAGCTTAAAAAGAAGGTTTAAATGCCCCTTGGAAGAGAAGTGCAGGTTGCAGTAGCTTAACAAGACACTTTAAATGCCCCTTGGAAGAGACGTGCAGGTAGCAGTAGATTAACAAGACACTTTAAATGCCCCTTGGAAGAGACATGCAGGTCGCAGTAGCTTAACAAGATGGTTTAAATACCCCTTGGAAGAGACATGCAGGTCGCAGTAGCTTAACAAGACGGTTTAAATCCCCCTTGGAAGAGACATGCAGGTCGCAGTAGCTTAAAAAGAAGGTTTAAATGTCCCTTTGAAGAGACGAGCAGGTCGCAGTAGCTAAACAAGACGGTTTAAATGCCCCTTGGAAGTGCGGTGGAGATCGCAGTAGCTTAACAAGACGGTTTAAATGCCCCTTGGAAGAGACATGCAGGTCACAGCACCTTAACAAGACGGTTTAAATGCCCCTTGGAAGAGACGTGGAGTTCGCAGTAGCTTAACAAGACGGTTTAAATGCCCTTTGGAAGAGACATGCAGGTCGCAGTAGCTTAACAAAGCGTTTTAAATGCCCCTTGGAAGTGCTGTGGAGGTCGCAGTAGCTTAACAAGATGGTTTAAATGCCCCTTGGAAGTGCGGTGGAGGTCGCAGTAGCTTAACAAGATGGTTTAATTGCCCCTTGGAAGAGACATGCAGGTCGCAGCAGCTTAACAAGACGGTTTAAATGCCCCTTGGAAGAGACGTGCAGGTCGCAGTGGCTTAACATGAGGGTTTAAATGCCCCTTGGAAGAGACGTGCAGGTCGCAGTAGATTAACAAGACGGTTTAAATGCACCTTGCAAGAGACGTGCAGGTCGCAGTAGCATAAAAAGACGGTTTAAATGCACCTTGGAAGAGACGTGCAGGTCGCAGTAGCTTAACAAGACAGTTTAAATGCCCCTTGAAAGAGACGTGCAGGTCGCAGTAGCTTAACAAGACGGTTTAAATGCCCCTTGGAAGTGCGGTGGAGATCGCAGTAGCTTAACAAGACGGTTTAAATGCCCCTTGGAAGAGACATGCAGGTCACAGCACCTTAAAAAGACGGTTTAAATGCCCCTTGGAAGAGACGTGGAGGTCGCAGTAGCTTAACAAGACGGTTTAAATGCCCCTTGGAAGAGACATGCAGGTCGCAGTAGCTTAACAAAGCATTTTAAATGCCCCTTGGAAGTGCTGTGGAGGTCGCAGTAGCTTAACAAGACGGTTTAAATGCCCCTTGGCAAAGTGGTGGAGGTTACAGTAGCTTAAGAAGACGGTTTAAATGCCCCATGGAAGAGACGTGCAAGTCGCAGTAGCTTAACAAGACGGTTTAAATGCCCCTTGGAAGAGACGTGCAGGTAGCAGTAGCTTAACAAGACGGTTTACATCCCCCTTGGAAGAGACATGCAAGTCGCAGTGTCTTAACAAGAGGGTTTAAATGCCCCTTAGAATAGGCTTGCAGGTCGCAGTAGCTTAACAATACAGTTTAAATGCCCCTCTGAAGAGACGTGCAGGTCGCAGTAGCTTAATAAGACGGTTTAAATGCCCCTTGGAAGAGACGTGCAGGTCGCAGTAGCTTAACAAGACAGTTTAAATGCCCCTTGACAGAGATGTGCAGGTCGCAGTAGCTTAACAAGACGGTTTAAATGCCCCTTGGAAGTGCGGTGGAGGTCGCAGTAGCTTAACAAGATGGTTTAAATGCCCCTTGGAAGAGATATGCTGGTCGCAGCAGCTTAACAAGACGGTTTAAATGCCTGTTGGAAGAGACATGCAGGTCGCAGTAGCTTAACAAGACGGCTAAATGCCCCTTGGAAGAGACGTGCAGGTCGCAGTAGCTTAACAAGACGGTTTAAATGCCCCATGGAAAGGTGGTGGAGGTTACAGTAGATTAACAAGACGGTTAAATGCACCTTGGAAGAGACGTGCAGGTCGCAGTAGCTTAAAAAGACGGTTTAAATGCACCTTGGAAGAGACGTGCAGGTCGCAGTAGCTGAACAAGACGGTTTAAATCCCCCTTGGAAGAGATGTGCAGGTCGCAGTAGCTTAACAAGAGGGTTTAAATCCCCCTTGGAAGAGATGTGCAGGTCGCAGTAGCTTAACAAGAGGGTTTAAATGCCCCTTGGAATAGGTTTGCTGGTCGCAGTAGCTTACCAAGACGGTTTAAATGCCCCTTGGAAGAGACGTGCAGGTCGCAGTAGCTTAACAAGATGGTTTAAATGCCCCTTGGAAAAGTGGTGGAGGTTACAGTAGCTTAACAAGACGGTTTAGATGCCCCTTGGAAGAGACGAGTATGTCACAGTAGCTTAACAAGATGGTTTAAATGCACCTTGGAAGAGACATGCAGGTCGTAGTAGCTTAACAAGAGTGTTTAAATGCCCCTTGGAATAGGCTTTCAGGTCGCAGTAGCTTTACAAGACGGTTTAAATGCCCCTAGGAAGAGCGGTGGAGGTCGCAGTGGCTTAACAAGACAGTTTAAATGCCCCTTGGAAGAGACGTGCAGTTCGCAGTAGCTTAACAAGACAGTTTAAATGCCCCTTGGAAGAGACGTGCAGGTCGCAGTAGCTTAATAAGACGGTTTAAATGCCCCTTCGAAGAGATGTGCAGGTCGCAGTAGCTTAATAAGATGGTTTAAATGCCCCTTGGAAGAGAAATGGAGGACGCAGTAGCTTCACAAGACAGTTTAAATGCCCCTTGGAAGAGACGTGCAGTTCGCAGTAGCTTAACAAGACAGTTTAAATGCCCCTTGGAAGAGACGTGCAGGTCGCAGTAGCTTAATAAGACGGTTTAAATGCCCCTTCGAAGAGATGTGCAGGTCGCAGTAGCTTAATAAGATGGTTTAAATGCCCCTTGGAAGAGAAATGGAGGACGCAGTAGCTTCACAAGACAGTTTAAATGCCCCTTGGAAGAGACGTGCAGGTCGCAGTAGCTTAACAAGAGGGTTTAAATGCCCCTTTCAAGAGACGTGCAGGTCGCAGAAGCTTAACAAGAGGGTTTAAATGCCCCTTGGAAGAGACGTGCAGGTCGCATTAGCTTAACAAAATGGTTTAAATGCCCCTTGGAAGAGCGGTGGAGGTCGCAGTAGCTTAACAAGACTGTTTAAATGCCCCTTGGAAGAGACATGCAGGTCGCAGTAGCTTAACAAGACTGTTTAAATGCCCCTCTGAAGAGACGTGCAGGTTGCAGTAGCTTAACAAAACTGTTGAGATGCCCCTTGGAAAAGTGGTGGAGGTTACATTAACTTAACAAGACGGTTTAAATGCCCCTTGGAAGTGACGTTCAAGTCACAGTAGCTTAAAAAGACGGTTTAAATGCGCCTTGGAAGAAATGTGCAGGTCGCAGTAGCTTAATAAGACAGTTTAAATGCCCCTTGGAAGAGAGGTGGAGGTCGCAGTAGCTTAACAAGACAGTTTAAATGCCCCTTGGAAGAGACGTGCAGGTCGCAGTAGCTTAACAAGAGGGTTTAAATGCCAATTTCAAGAGACGAGCAGGTCGCAGGAGCTTAATAAGAGGGTTTAAATGCCCCTTGGAAGAGACGTTCAAGTCACAGTAGCGTAAAAAGACTGTTTAAATGCGCCATGGAAGAGACGTGCAGGTCGCAGAAGCTTAACAAGATGGTTTAAATGCTCCTTGGAAGAGCGGTGGAGGTCGCAGAAGCTTAACACGATGGTTTAAATGCCCCTTGGAAGAGACATGCAGTTTGCAGCAGCTTAAAAAGACGGTTTAAATGCCACTTGGAAGAGACGTGCAGGTCGCCGAGGCTTAACAAGACGGTTTAAATGCACCTTGAAAGAGACATGCAGGTCGCAGTAGCTTAACAAGACGGTTTAAAAGCCCCTTGGAAGAGACGTGCAGGTCGCAGTAGCTTAACAAGAGGGTTTAAATGCCCCTTTCAAGAGACGTGCAGGTCGCAGGAACTTAACAAGAGGTTATAAATGCCCCTTGGAAGAGACGTGCAGGTCGCAGTAGCTTAACAAGACAGTTTAAATGCTCCTTGGAAGAGCAGTGAAGGTCGCAGTAGCTTAACAAGACAGTTTAAATGCCACTTGGAAGAAACATGCAGGTCGAAGCAGCTTAATAAGACTGTTTAAATGCCCCTAGGAAAAGACGTGCAGGTCGCAGAGGCTTAACAAGACGGTTTAAATGCCCCTTGGAAGAGCGGTGGACGTCGCAGTAGCTTAACAAGACAGTTTAAATGCCCCTTGGAAGAGACGTGAAGGTCGCAGTAGCTTAACAAGACGGTTTAAATGCCCCTTGGAAGAGATGTGCAGGTCGCAGTAGCTTAATAAGACGGTTTAAATGCCCCTTGGAAGAAAGGTGGAGGTAGCATTAGCTTAACAAGACAGTTTAAATAAATGCCCCTTGGAAGAGACGTGCAGGTCTCAGTAGCTTAATAAGAGGGTTTAAATGCCCCTTGGAAGAGACCTGCAGGTCGCAGTAGCTTAACAAGATGGTTTAAATGCCCCTTGGAAGAGCGGTGGAGGTCACAGTAGCTTAACAAGACGGTTTAAATGCCCCTTGGAAGAGACATGCAGGTCGCAGTAGCTTAACAAGACGGTTTAAATGACACTTGGAAGAGACGTGCAGGTCGCAGTAGCTTAACAAGACGGTTTAAATGCCCCTTGGAAGAGACGTGCAGGTCGCAGTAGCTTAACAAGACGGTTTAAATGCCCCTTGGAAGAGCGGTGGAGGTCGCAGTAGCTTAACAAGACAGTTTAAGTCCCCCTTGAAAGAGACGTGCAGGTCGCAGTAGCTTAACAAGACGGTTTAAATGCCCCTTGGAAGAGCGGTGGAGGTCGCAGTAGCTTAACAAGACGGTTTAAATACCCCTTTGAAGAGACGTGCAGGTCGCAGTAGCTTAATTAGACTGTTTAAATGCTGCTTGTAAGAGATGTGCAGGTCGCAGTAGCTTAACAAGATGGTTTAAATGCCCCTTGGAAGAGCGGTGGAGGTCACAGTAGCTTAACAAGATGGTTTAAATGCCCCTTGGAAGAGACATGCAGGTAGCAGTAGCTTAACAAGAAGGTTTAAATGCCCCTTGGAAGAGACGTGCAGGTCGCAGTAGCTTAACAAGACTGTTGAGATGCCCCTTGGAAAAGTGGTGGAGGTTATAGTAGCTTAACAAGACGGTTTAAATGCCCCTTGGAACAGACGTTCAAGTCGCAGAAGCTTAAAAAGACGGTTTAAATGAGCCTTGGAAGAGACGTGCTGGTCGCAGTAGCTTAACAAGACGGTTTAAATGCCCCTTGGAAGAGCGGTGGAGGTGGCAGAAACTTAACAAGACAGTTTAAATGCCCCTTGGAAGAGACGTGCAGGTCGCAGTAGCTTAACAAGACAGTTTAAATGCCCCTTGGAAGAGACGTGCTGGTCGCAGTAGCTTAATAAGACGGTTTAAATGCCCCTTGGAAGAGACGTGTAGGTCGCAGTAGCTTAACAAGATGGTTTAAATGCCCCTTGGAAGAGCGGTGGAGGTCACAATAGCTTAACAAGATGGTTTAAATGCCCCTTGGAAGAGACATGCAGGTAGCAGTAGCTTAACAGGACGGTTTAAATGCCCCTTGGAAGAGACGTGCAGGTCGCAGTAGCTTAACAAGACTGTTGAGATGCCCCTTGGAAAAGTGGTGGAGGTTACAGTAGCTTAACAAGACGGTTTAAATGCCCCTTGGAAGAGCGGTGGAGGTCGCAGTAGCTTAACAAGGCAGTTTAAATGCCCCTTGGAAGAGACGTGAAGGTCGCAGTAGTTTAACAAGACGGTTTAAATGCCCCTTGGAAGAGATGTGCAGGTCGCAGTAGCTTAGCAAGACGGTTTAAATGCCCCTTGGAAGTGCGGTGGAGGTCGCAGTAGCTTATCAAGATGGTTTAAATGCCCCTTGGAAGAGACATGCAGGTCGCAGTGGCTTAACAAGACGGTTTAAATGCCTCTTGGAAGAGACGTGCAGGTCTCAGAAACATAACAAGAGGGTTTAAATGCCACTTGGAATAGGCTTGCAGGTCGCAGTAGCTTAACAAACGGTTTAAATGCCCCTTGAAAGAGCGGTGGAGGTCGCAGTAGCTTAACAAGACAGTTTAAATGCCCCTTGGAAGAGACGTGAAGGTCGCAGTAGCTTAACAAGACGGTTTAAATGCCCCTTGGAAGAGATGTGCAGGTCGCAGTAGCTTAATAAGACGGTTTAAATGCCCCTTGGAAGAGAGGTGGAGGTAGCATTAGCTTAACAAGACAGTTTAAATGCCCCTTGGAAGAGACATGCAGGTCTCAGTAGCTTAATCAGACGGTTTAAATGCCCCTTGGAAGAGATGTGCAGGTCACAGTAGCTTAATAAGATGGTTTAAATGCACCTTGGAAGAGCGGTGGAGGTCGCAGTAGCTTAACAAGACAGTTTAAATGCCCCTTGGAAGAGACGTGAAGGTCGCAGTAGCTTAACAAGACGGTTTAAATGCCCCTTGGAAGAGATGTGCAGGTCGCAGTAGCTTAATAAGACGGTTTAAATGCCCCTTGGCAGAGAGGTGGAGGTAGCATTAGCTTAACAAGACAGTTTAAATGCCCCTTGGAAGAGACGTGCAGGTCTCAGTAGCTTAATAAGACGGTTTAAATGCCCCTTGGAAGAGACCTGCAGGTAGCAGTAGCTTAACAGGACGGTTTAAATGTCCCTTGGAAGTGCGGCGGAGGTCGCAGTAGCTTAACAAGACGGTTTAAATGTCCCTTGGAAGTGCGGTGGAGGTCGCAGTAGCTTAACAAGACGGTTTAAATGCCCCTTGAAAGAGACGAACAGGTCGCAGAACCTTAACAAGACTGTTTAAATACCCCTTGGAAGAGACATGCAGGTCTCAGTAGCTTAACAAGACGGTTTAAATGCCCCATGGAAGAGAAGTGCAGGTCGCAGTAGCTTAACAAGACCGTTTAAATGCCCCTTGGAAAAGTGGTGGAGGTTACAGTAGCTTAATAAGACGGTTTAAATGCCCCTTGGAAGAGACGTTCAGGTCGCAGGAGCTTAACAAGTCCGTTTAAATGTCCCTTGGAAGAGACGTGCAAGTCACAGTAGCTTAACAAGACGGTGTAAATGCCCCTTGGAAAAGACGTGCAGGTCGCAGTAGCTTAACAAGACGGTTTAAATGCCCCTTGGAGGAGACGTGCAGGCAGCAGTAGCTTAACAAGATGGTTTAAATGCCCCTTGGAAGAACAGTTTAGTTCGCAGTAGCTTAACAAGATAGTTTAAATGCCCAATGGAAGAGACGTGCAGGTAGCAGTAACTTAACAAGAAGGGTTAAATGCCCCTTGGAAGAGGCTTGCAGGACGCAGTAGCTTACCTAGACGATTTAAATGCCCCTTGGAAGAGACGTGCAGGTCGCAGTAGCTTAACAAGACAATTTAAATGCCCCTTGGAAGAGCGGTGGAGGTCGCAGTAGCTTAACAAGACGGTTTAAATGCCCCTTGGAAGAGACATGCAGGTCGCAGCATCTTAACAAGATTGTTTAATTGCCCCTTGGAAGAGACGTGCAGGTCGCAGTAGCTTAACAAGACGGTTTCAATGTCCCTTGGTAGAGACATGCAGGTCGCAGTAGCTTAACAAGACGGTTTAAATGCCCCATGGAAGAGACGTGCAGGTCGCAGTAGCTTAACAAGACGGTTTAAATTTCCCTTGGAAGAGACGTGCAAGTCGCAGTAGCTTAACAAGACGGTTTAAGTGCCCCTTGGAAGAGACGAGCAGGTCGCAGTAGCTTAACAAGACGGTTTAAATGCCCCTTGGAAGAGACGTGCAGGTCGCAGTAGCTTAACAAGACAGTTTAAAGCCCCCTTGGAAGAGACGTGCAGGTCGTAGTAGCTTAACAAGATGGTTTAAATGCCCCTTGGAAGAGCGGTGGAGGTCACAGTAGCTTAACAAGACAGTTTAAATGCCCCTTGGAAGAGACGTGCAGGTCGCAGTAGCTTAACAAGACAGTTTAAATGCCCCTTGGAAGAGACGTGCTGGTCGCAGTAGCTTAATAAGACGGTTTAAATGCCCCTTGGAAGAGACGTGTAGGTCGCAGTAGCTTAACAAGATGGTTTAAATGCCCCTTGGAAGAGCGGTGGAGGTCACAATAGCTTAACAAGACGGTTTAAATGCCCCTTGGAAGAGACATGCAGGTAGCAGTAGCTTAACAGGACGGTTTAAATGCCCCTTGGAAGAGACGTGCAGGTCGCAGCAGCTTAACAAGACTGTTGAGATGCCCCTTGGAAAAGTGGTGGAGGTTACAGTAGCTTAACAAGACGGTTTAAATGCCCCTTGGAAGAGCGGTGGAGGTCGCAGTAGCTTAACAAGACAGTTTAAATGCCCCTTGGAAGAGACGTGAAGGTCGCAGTAGTTTAACAAGACGGTTTAAATGCCCCTTTGAAGAGATGTGCAGGTCGCAGTAGCTTAGCAAGACGGTTTAAATGCCCCTTGGAAGTGCGGTGGAGGTCGCAGTAGCTTATCAAGATGGTTTAAATGCCCCTTGGAAGAGACATGCAGGTCGCAGTGGCTTAACAAGACGGTTTAAATGCCTCTTGGAAGAGACGTGCAGGTCTCAGAAACATAACAAGAGGGTTTAAATGCCCCTTGGAATAGGCTTGCAGGTCGCAGTAGCTTAACAAACGGTTTAAATGCCCCTTTGAAAGAGCGGTGGAGGTCGCAGTAGCTTAACAAGACAGTTTAAATGCCCCTTGGAAGAGACGTGAAGGTCGCAGTAGCTTAACAAGACGGTTTAAATGCCCCTTGGAAGAGATGTGCAGGTCGCAGTAGCTTAATAAGACGGTTTAAATGCCCCTTGGAAGAGAGGTGGAGGTAGCATTAGCTTAACAAGACAGTTTAAATGCCCCTTGGAAGAGACGTGCAGGTCTCAGTAGCTTAATCAGACGGTTTAAATGCCCCTTGGAAGAGATGTGCAGGTCGCAGTAGCTTAATAAGATGGTTTAAATGCACCTTGGAAGAGAGGTGGAGGTCGCAGTAGCTTAACAAGACAGTTTAAATGCCCCTTGGAAGAGCGGTGGAGGTCGCAGTAGCTTAATAAGATGGTTTAAATGCCCCTTGGAAGAGACGTGCAGGTCGCAGTAGCTTAACAAGACGGTTTAAATGCACCTTGGAAGAGACGTGCAGGTCGCAGTAGCTTAACAATACGGTTTAAATGCCCCTTGGAATAGGCTTGCAGGTCGCAGTAGATTACCAAGACGGTTGAAATGCCTCTTGGAAGAGACGTGCAGGTAGCAGAAGCTTAGCAAGATGGTTTAAATGCCCTTTGGAAGAGCGGTGGAGGTCGCAGTAGCATAACAAGTTGGTTTAAATGCCCCTTGGGAGAGACATGCAGTTCGCATCAGCTTAAAAAGATGGTTTAAATGCCCCTTGGAAGAGACGTGCAGGTCGCAGTGGCTTAACAAGACGGTTTAAATGCCCCTTGGAAGAGACATGCCAGTCGTAGTAGCTTAACAAGACGGTTTAAATGCCCCTTGGAAGAGACATGCAGGTCGCAGTAGCTTAACAAGACGGTTTAAATGCCCCTTGAAAGAGACGTGCAGGTCGCAGTAGCTTAACAAGACGGTTTAAATGCCCCTTGGAAGAGCGGTGGAGGTCGCAGTAGCTTAACAAGACGGTTTAAATGCCCCTTTCAAGAGACGTGCAGGTCGCAGTAGCTTAATTAGACTGTTTAAATGCTGCTTGGAAGAGATGTGCAGGTCGCAGTAGCTTAATAGGATGGTTTAAATGCCCCTTGGAAGAGAGATGGAGGTCGCAGTAGATTAACAAGACAGTTTAAATGCCCCTTGGAAGAGACGTGCAGGTCGCAGTAGCTTAAAAAAAGGGTTTAAATGCCCCTTTCAAGAGACGTGCAGGTCGCAGGAGCTTAACAAGAGGGTTTAAATGTCCCTTGGAAGAGACGGGCAGGTTGCAGTAGCTTAACAAGATGGTTTAAATGCCCCTTGGAAGAGCGGTGGAGGTCACAGTAGCTTAACAAGATGGTTTAAATGCCCCTTGGAAGAGACATGCAGGTAGCAGTAGCTTAACAAGAAGGTTTAAATGCCCCTTGGAAGAGACGTGCAGGTCGCAGTAGCTTAACAAGACTGTTGAGATGCCCCTTGGAAAAGTGGTGGAGGTTATAGTAGCTTAACAAGACGGTTTAAATGCCCCTTGGAAGAGACGTTCAAGTCGCAGAAGCTTAAAAAGACAGTTTAAATGAGCCTTGGAAGAGACGTGCAGGTCGCAGTAGCTTAACAAGACGGTTTAAATGCCCCTTGGAAGAGCGGTGGAGGTCACAGAAGCTTAACAAGACAGTTTAAATGCCCCTTGGAAGAGACGTGCATGTTGCAGTAGCTTAATAAGACGGTTTAAATGCCCCTTGGAAGAGATGTGCAGGTCGCAGTAGCTTAATAAGACGGTTTAAATGGCCCTTGGAAGAGAGGTGGAGGTCACAGTAACTTAAAAATACAGTTTAAATGCCCCTTGGAAAAGACGGGCAGGTCGCATTAGCTTAACAAGACGCTTTAAATGCCACTTGGAAGAGACGTGCAGGTCGCAGTAGCTTAACAAGACGGTTTAAATGCCCCTTGGAAGAGCGGTGTAGGTCGCAGTAGCTTAACAAGATGGTTTAAATGCCCCTTGGAAGAGACATGCAGGTCGCAGCAGCTTAAAAAGACGTGCAAGTCGCAGTAGCGTAACAAGACGGTTTAAATGCCACTTGGAAGTGCGGTGGAGGGTGCAGTAGCTTAACAAGACGATTTAAATGCCCCCTGGAAGAGACATGCAGGTCGCAGCAGCTTAACAAGACAGATTAAATGCCACTTTGAAGAGACGTGCAGGTAGCAGTGGCTTAACAAGATGGTTTAAATGCCTCTTGGAAGAGACATGCAGGTCGCAGTAGCTTAGCAAGACGGTTTAAATGCCCCTTAGAAGAGACGTGCAGGCCACAGAAGCTTAACAAGACTGTTTAAATGCCCCTTGGAAGAGATGTGCAGGTCGCAGTAGCTTAATAAGACGGTTTAAATGCCCCTTAGAAGATAGGTGGAGGTCGCAGTAGAAAAACAAAACAGTTTAAATGCCCCTTGGAAGAGACGTGCATGTCGCAGTAGCTTAACAAGATGGTTTAAATGCCACTTGGAAGAGACGTGCAGGTCGCAGTAGCTTAACAAGACAGTTTAAATGCCCCTTGGAAGTGCGGAGGAGGTCGCAGTAGCTTAACAAGACGGTTTCAATGCCCCTTGGAAGAGACATGCAGGTCGCAGCAGCTTAACATGATGGTTTAAATGCCCCTTGGAAGAGACGTGCAGGTCGCAGTAGCTTAACAAGACGGTTTAAATGCCCCTTGGAAGAGACATGCAGGTCGCAGTAGCTTAACAAAGCGTTTTAAAAGCCCCTTGGAAGAGATGTGCAGGTCACAGTAGGTTAACAAGACGGTTTATATGCCCCTTGGAAAATGAGTGGAGGTTACAGTAGCTTAACAAGACGGTTTAAATGCCCCTTGGAAGAGACGTGCAAGTCGCAGTAGCTTAACAAGACAGTTTAAATGCCCCTTAGAAGAGACGTGAAGGTCACAGAAGCTTAACAAGACAGTTTAAATGCCCCTTGAAAGAGACGTGCAGGTCACAGTAGCTTAATAAGATGGTTTAAATGCCACTTGGAAGAGCGGTGGAGGTCGCAGTAGCTTAACAAGAGAGTTTAAATGCCCCTTGGAAGAGACGTGATGGTCGCAGTAGCTTAACAAGACGGTTTAAATGCCCCTTGGAAGAAACATGCAGGCCGCAGCAGCTTAACAAGACCGTATAAATGCCCCTTGGAAGAGACGTGCAGGTCGCAGTTGCTTAACAAGACGATTTAAATGCACCTTGGAAAAGACATGCAGGTCGCAGTAGCTTAACAAAGCGTTTTAAATGCCCTTTGGAAGAGACGTGCAGGTCGCAGTAGCTTAACAAGACGGTTTAAATGCCCCTTGGAAAAGTGGTGGAGGTTACAGTAGCTTAACAAGACAATTTAAATGCCCCTTGGAAGAGAAGTGAAAGTCGCAGTAGCATAACAAGACGGTTTAAATGCCCCTTAGAAGAGAGGTGCAGGTCGCAGTAGCTTAATAAGACAGCATAAATGCCCCTTGGAAGAGACTTGCAGGTCGCAGTAGCTTAACAAGATGGTTTAAATGCCCCTTGGAAGAGCGGTGGAGGTCGCAGTAGCTTAACAAGACTGTTTAAATGCCCCTTGGAAGAGGCTTGCAGGCCGCAGTAGCTTACCAAGACGATTTAAATGTCCCTTGGAAGAGACCTGCAGGTCGCAGTAGCTTAACAAGACAGTTTAAATGCCCCTTGGAAGAGCGGTGGAGGTCGCCGTAGCTTAACAAGACAGTTTAAATGCCCCTTGGAAGGACATGCAGGTCGCAGCACCTTAACAAGACTGTTTAAATACCCCTTGGAAGAGACGTGCAGGTCGCAGAAGCTTAAAAGACGTTTTAAATGTCCCTTGGTAGAGACATGCAGGTCGCAGTAGCTTAACAAGACGGTTTAAATGCCCCTTGGAAGAGACGTGCAGGTCGCAGTAGCTCAACAAGACGGTTTAAATGCCCCTTGGAAAAGTGGTGGAGGTTACAGTAGCTTAACAAGACCGTTTAAATGCCCTTTGGTAGAGACAGGCAAGTCGCAGTAGCTTAACAAGACGGAGTAAATGCCCCTTGGAAAAGACGTGCAGGTCGCAGTAGCTTACCAAGGCGATTTAAATGCCCCTTGGAAGAGACGTGCAGGTCGCAGTAGCTTATCAAGACAGTTGAAATGCCCCTTGGAAGAGGGGTGGAGGTCGCATTAGCTTAACAAGACGGTTTAAATGCCCCATGGAAGAGACGTGCAGGTCGCAGTAGCTTAACAAGACGGTTTAAATGACCCTTGGAAGAGACGTTCAAGTCGCAGAAGCTTAAAAAGACGGTTTAAATGCGCCTTGGAAGAGACGTGCAAGTCGCAGTAGCTTAACAAGACAGTTTAAATGCTCCTTGGAAGAGACGAGCAGGTCGCAGTAGCTTAACAAGACGGTTTAAATGCCCCTTGGAAGAGACGTGGAGGTCGCAGTAGCTTAACAAGATGGTTTAAATGCCCCTTGGAAGAGCGGTGGAGGTCGCAGTAGCTTAACAAGACAGTTTAAATGCCCCTTGTAAGAGACGTACAGGTCGCAGTAGCTTAAGAAGACCGTTTAAATGCCCCTTGGAAGAGACGTGCAGGTCGCAGTAGCTTAACAAGATGGTTTAAATTCCCCTTGGAAGAGCGGTGGAGGTCGCAGTAGCTTAACAAGATGGTTTAAATGCCCCTTGGAAGAGACATGCAGTTCGTAGCAGCTTATAAAGACGGTTTAAATGCCCCTTGGAAGAGGCTTGCAGGTCGCAGTAGCTTACCAAGACGGTTTAAATGCCCCTTGGAAGAGACGTGCAGGTCGCAGTAGCTTAACAAGATGGTTTAAATGCCCCTTGGAAGAGCGGTGGAGGTCGCAGTAGCTTAAAAAGACAGTTTAAATGCCCCTTGGAAGAGACATGCAGGTCGCAGTAGCTTAACAAGAGGGTTTAAATGCCCCTTGGAAGTGGCTTGCAGGTTGCAGTAGCTTACCAAGACGATTTAAATGCCCCTTGGAAGAGACGTGCAGGTCGCAGTAGCTTAACAAGACAGTTTAAATGCCCCTTGGGAGAGGCTTGCAGGTCGCAGTAGCTTACCAAGACGACTTAAATGTCCCTTGGAAGAGACGTGCAGCTCGCAGTAGCTTAACAAGACAGTTTAAATGCCCCTTGGAAGAGCGGTGGAGGTCGCAGTAGCTTAACAAGACAGTTTAAATATCCCTTGGAAGAGACGTGCAGGTCGCAGTAGCTTAAAAGACGTTTTAAATGTCCCTTGGTAGAGACATGCAGGTCGCAGTAGCTTAACAAGATGGCTTAAATCCCCCTTGGAAGAGACGTGCAGGTCGCAGCAGCTTAACAAGAGGGTTTAAATGCCCCTTGGAAGAGACGTGCAGGTAGCAGTGACTTAACAAGATGGTTTAAATGCTCCTTGGAAGAGACATGCAGGTCGCAGTAGCTTAACAAGACAGTTTAAATGCCCCTTGGAAAAGTGGTGGAGGTTACATTAGCTTAACAAGACAATTTAAATGCCCCTTGGAAGAGACATGCAGTACGCAGTAGCTTAATAAGATGGTTTAAATGCCCCTTGGAAGAGATGTGCAGGTCGCAGTAGCTTAATAAGACGGTTTAAATGCCCCTTGGAAGAGAGTTGGAGGTCGCAGTAGCTTAACAAGACAGTTTAAATGCCCCTTGGAAGAGACGTGCAGGTCGCAGTAGCTGAACAAGACGGTTTAAATGCCACTTGGAAGAGACGTGCAGGGCGCAGTAGCTTAACAAGACGGTTTAAATGCCCCTTGGAAGAGTGGTGGAGGTCGCAGTAGCTTAACAAGACAGTTTCAATGCCCCTTGGAAGAGACATGAAGTTCGCAGTAGCTTAATAAGACGGTTTAAATGCCCCTTGGAAGAGATGTGCAGGTCGCAGTAGCTTAATAAGACGGTTTAAATGCCCCTTGGAAGAGAGGTGGAGGTCGCAGTAGCTTAACAAGACAGTTTAAATGCCCCTTGGAAGAGACGTGCAGGTCGCAGTAGCTGAACAAGACGGTTTAAATGCCACTTGGAATAGACGTGCAGGTCGCAGTAGCTTAACAAGACGGTTTAAATGCCCCTTGGAAGAGACGTGCAGGTCGCAGTAGTTTAACAAGATGGTTTAAATGCCCCTTGGAACAGAGGTGCAGGTCGCAGTAGCTTAATAAGACAGTTTAAATGCCCCTTAAAAGAGAGGTGCATGTCGCAGTAGCTTCACAAGACCGTTTAAATGCCCCTTGGAAGTGCGGTGGATGTCGCAGTAGCTTAACAAGACAGTTTAAATGCCCCTTGGAAGAGACATGCAGGTCGCAGCAACTTAACAAGATGGTTTAAATGCCCCTTGGAAGAGACGTGCAGGTAGCAGTGACTTAACAAGATGGTTTAAATGCTCCTTGGAAGAGACATGCAGGTCGCAGTAGCTTAACAAGACAGTTTAAATGCCCCTTGGAAAAGTGGTGGAGGTTACATTAGCTTAACAAGACAATTTAAATGCCCCTTGGAACAGACATGCAAGTCGCAGTAGCTTAAAAAGACAGTTTAAATGCGCCTTGCAAGAGACGTGCAGGTCGCAGTAGCTTAACAAGACGGTTTAAATGCCCCTTGGAATAGAAGAGCAGGTCGCAGTAGCTTAGCAAGATGGTTTAAATGCCCCTTGGAAGAGACGTGCAGATCGCAGTAGCTTAACAAGACGGTTAAAATGCCACTTGGAAGAGACGTGCAGGGCGCAGTAGCTTAACAAGACGGTTTCAATGCCCCTTGGATGAGCGGTGGAGGTCGCAGTAGCTTAACAAGACGGTTTAAATGCCCCTTGAAAGAGACGTGCAGGTCGCAGTAGCTTAACAAGATGATTTAAATGCCCCTTGGAAGTGCGGTGGAGGTCGCAGTAGCTTAAAAAGATTGTTTAAATGCCCCTTGGAAGAGCGGTGGAGGTCGCAGTAGCTTTACAAGACAGTTTAAATGCCGCTTGAAAGAGACGTGCAGGTCGCAGTAGCTTAACAAGACGGTTTAAATGCAACTTGGAAATGCGATGGAGGTCGCAGTAGCTTAACATGATGATTTAAATGCACCTTGGAAGAGACATGCAGGTCACAGCAGCTTAACAAGACGGTTTAAATGCCCCTTGGAAGAGACGTGCAGGTCGCAGTGGCTTAATAAGACGGTTTAAATGCCCCTTGGAAGAGACGTGCAGGTCACAGAAACTTAACAAGAGGGTTTAAATGCCCCTTGGAATAGGCTTGCAGGTCGCAGTAGATTACCAAGATGGTTTAAATGCCCCTTGGAAGAGACGTGCAGGTCGCAGTAGCTTAACAAGACGGTTTAAATGCCCCTTGGAAGAGCGGTGGACGTCGCAGTAGCTTAACAAGACAGTTTAAATGCCCCTTGGAAGAGACGTGAAGGTCGCAGTAGCTTAACAAGACGGTTTAAATGCCCCTTGGAAGAGATGTGCACTTTGCAGTAGCTTAACAAGACGGTTTATATGCCCCTTGGAAAATTGGTGGAGGTTACAGTAGCTTAACAAGACGGTTTAAATGCCCCTTGGAAGAGACGTACAAGTCGCAGTAGCTTAGCAAGACGGTTTAAATGCCCCTTAGAAAAGACGTGGAGGTCACAGAAGCTTAACAAGACTGTTTAAATGCCCCTTGGAAGAGATGTGCAGGTCGCAGTAGCTTAATAAGACGGTTTAAATGCCCCTTGGAAGATAGGTGGAGGTCGCAGTAGAAAAACAAAACAGTTTAAATGCCCCTTGGAAGAGACGTGCATGTCGCAGTAGCTTAACAAGATGGTTTAAATGCCACTTGGAAGAGACGTGCAGGTCGCAGTAGCTTAACAAGACGGTTTAAATGCCCCTTGGAAGTGCGGAGGAGGTCGCAGTAGCTTAACAAGACGGTTTCAATGCCCCTTGGAAGAGACACGCAGGTCGCAGCAGCTTAACATGATGGTTTAAATGCCCCTTGGAAGAGACGTGCAGGTCGCAGTAGCTTAACAAGACGGTTTAAATGCCCCTTGGAAGAGACATGCAGGTCGCAGTAGCTTAACAAAGCGTTTTAAAAGCCCCTTGGAAGAGACGTGCAGGTCACAGTAGCTTAACAAGACGGTTTATATGCCCCTTGGAAAATTGGTGGAGGTTACAATAGCTTAACAAGACGGTTTAAATGCCCCTTGGAAGAGACGTGCAAGTCGCAGTAGCTTAACAAGACAGTTTAAATGTCCCTTAGAAGAAACGTGAAGGTCACAGAAGCTTAACAAGACAGTTTAAATGCCCCTTGAAAGAGACGTGCAGGTCACAGTAGCTTAATAAGATGGTTTAAATGCCACTTGGAAGAGCGGAGGAGGTCGCAGTAGCTTAACAAGACAGTTTAAATGCCCCTTGGAAGAGACGTGATGGTCGCAGTAGCTTAACAAGACGGTTTAAATGCCCCTTGGAAGAAACATGCAGGTCACAGCAGCTTAACAAGACCGTTAAAATGCCCCTTGGAAGAGATGTGCAGGTCGCAGTAGCTTAACAAGACGGTTTAAATGCCCCTTGGAAAAGTGGTGGAGGTTACAGTAGATTAACAAGACTGTTTAAATGCCCCTTAGAAGAGACGTGCAGGTCGCAGAAGCTTAACAAAATGGTTTAAATGCCACTTGGAAGAGACGTGCAGGTCGCAGTAGCTTAACAAGATGGTTTAAATGCCCCTTGGAAGAGACATGCAGGCCGCAGCAGCTTAACAAGACCGTATAAATGCCCCTTGGAAGAGACGTGCAGGTCGCAGTAGCTTAACAAAGCGTTTTAAATGCCCTTTGGAAGAGACGTGCTGGTCGCAGTAGCTTAACAAGACGGTTTAAATGCCCCTTGGAAAAGTGGTGGAGGTTACAGTAGCTTAACAAGACAATTTAAATGCCCCTTGGAAGAGACGTGAAAGTCGCAGTAGCATAACAAGACGGTTTAAATGCCCCTTAGAAGAGAGGTGCAGGTCGCAGTAGCTTAATAAGACAGCATAAATACCCCTTGGAAGTGACGTGCAGGTCGCAGTAGCTTAACAAGATGGTTTAAATGCCCCTTGGAAGAGCGGTGGAGGTCGCAGTAGCTTAACAAGACTGTTTAAATGCCCCTTGGAAGAGGCTTGCAGGCCGCAGTAGCTTACCAAGACGATTTAAATGTCCCTTGGAAGAGACCTGCAGGTCGCAGTAGCTTAACAAGACAGTTTAAATGCCCCTTGGAAGAGCGGTGGAGGTCGCAGTAGCTTAACAAGACAGTTTAAATGCCCCTTGGAAGGACATGCAGGTCGCAACACCTTAACAAGACTGTTTAAATTCCCCTTGGAAGAGACGTGCAGGTCGCAGTAGCTTAAAAGACGTTTTAAATGTCCCTTGGTAGAGACATGCAGGTCGCAGTAGCTTAACAAGACGGTTTAAATGCCCCTTGGAAGAGACGTGCAGGTCGCAGTAGCTCAACAAGACGGTTTAATGCACCTTGGAAAAGTGGTGGAGGTTACAGTAGCTTAACAAGACCGTTTAAATGCCCTTTGGTAGAGACAGGCAAGTCGCAGTAGCTGAACAAGACGGTGTAAATGCCCCTTGGAAAAGACGTGCAGGTCGCAGTAGCTTAACAAGACGGTTTAAATGCCCCTTGGAAGAGACATGCAGGCTGCAGTAGCTTAACAAGATGGTTTAAATGCCCCTTGGAAGAGGCTTGCAGGAATCAGTAGCTTACCAAGATGATTTAAATGCCCCTTGGAAGAGACATGCAGGTCGCAGTAGCTTGACAAGACAGTTGAAATGCCCCTTGGAAGAGGGGTGGAGGTCGCATTAGCTTAACAAGACGGTTTAAATGCCCCATGGAAGAGACGTGCAGGTCACAGTAGCTTAACAAGACGGTTTAAATGACCCTTGGAAGAGACGTGCAAGTCGCAGAAGCTTAAAAAGACGGTTTAAATGCGCCTTGGAAGAGACGTGCAAGTCGCAGTAGCTTAACAAGACAGTTTAAATGCTCCTTGGAAGAGACAAACAGGTCGCAGTAGCTTAACAAGACGGTTTAAATGCCCCTTGGAAGAGACGTGGAGGTCGCAGTAGCTTAACAAGATGGTTTAAATGCCCCTTGGAAGAGCGGTGGAGGTCGCAGTAGCTTAACAAGACAGTTTAAATGCCCCTTGTAAGAGACGTACAGGTCGCAGTAGCTTAACAAGACCGTTTAAATGCCCCTTGGAAGAGACGTGCAGGTCGCAGTAGCTTAACAAAATGGTTTAAATTCCCCTTGGAAGAGCGGTGGAGGTCGCAGTACCTTAACAAGATGGTTTAAATGCCCCTTGGAAGAGACATGCAGTTCGTAGCAGCTTATAAAGACGGTTTAAATGCCCCTTGGAAGAGGCTTCCAGGTCGCAGTAGCTTACCAAGACGGTTTAAATGCCCCTTGGAAGAGACATGCAGGTCGCAGTAGCTTAACAAGAGGGTTTAAATGCCCCTTGGAAGTGGCTTGCAGGTCGCAGTAGCTTACCAAGACGATTTAAATGCCCCTTGGAAGAGACGTGCAGGTCACAGTAGCTTAACAAGACAGTTTAAATGCCACTTGGGAGAGGCTTGCAGGTCGCAGTAGCTTACCAAGACGACTTAAATGTCCCTTGGAAGAGACGTGCAGCTCGCAGTAGCTTAACAAGACATTTTAAATGCCCCTTGGAAGAGCGGTGGAGGTCGTAGTAGCTTAACAAGACAGTTTAAATATCCCTTGGAAGAGACGTGCAGGTCGCAGTAGCTTAAAAGACGTTTTAAATGTCCCTTGGTAGAGACATGCAGGTCGCAGTAGCTTAACAAGACGGTTTAAATGCCCCTTGGAATAGGCTTGCAGGTCGCAGTAGATTACCAAAATGGTTTAAATGCCCCTTGGAAGAGGCTTGCAGGTCGCAGTAGCTTAACAGGACTGGTTAAATGCCCCTTGGAAGAGACATGCAGTTCGCAGTAGCTTAATAAGATGGTTTAAATGCCCCTTGGAAGAGATGTGCAGGTCGCAGTAGCTTAATAAGACGGTTTAAATGCCCCTTGGAAGAGAGGTGGAGGTCGCAGTAGCTTAACAAGACAGTTTAAATGCCCCTTGGAAGAGACGTGCAGGTCGCAGTAGCTGAACAAGACGGTTTAAATGCCACTTGGAAGAGACGTGCAGGGCGCAGTAGCTTAACAAGACGGTTTAAATGCCCCTTGGAAGAGTGGTGGAGGTCGCAGTAGCTTAACAAGACAGTTTCAATGCCCCTTGGAAGAGACATGCAGTTCGCAGTAGCTTAATAAGACGGTTTAAATGCCCCTTGGAAGAGATGTGCAGGTCGCAGTAGCTTAATAAGACGGTTTAAATGCCCCTTGGAAGAGAGGTGGAGGTCGCAGTAGCTTAACAAGACAGCTTAAATGCCCCTTGGAAGAGACGTGCAGGTCGCAGTAGCTGAACAAGACGGTTTAAATGCCACTTGGAAGAGACGTGCAGGTCGCAGTAGCTTAACAAGACGGTTTAAATGCCCCTTGGAAGAGACGTGCAGGTCGCAGTAGCTTAACAAGATGGTTTAAATGCCCCTTGGAACAGAGGTGCAGGTCGCAGTAGCTTAATAAGACAGTTTAAATGCCCCTTGAAAGAGAGGTGCAGGTCGCAGTAGCTTAACAAGACCGTTTAAATGCCCCTTGGAAGTGCGGTGGATGTCGCAGTAGCTTAACAAGACGGTTTAAATGCCCCTTGGAAGAGACATGCAGGTCGCAGCAACTTAACAAGATGGTTTAAATGCCCCTTGGAAGAGACGTGCAGGTAGCAGTGGCTTAACAAGATGGTTTAAATGCTCCTTGGAAGAGACATGCAGGTCGCAGTAGCTTAACAAGACAGTTTAAATGCCCCTTGGAAAAGTGGTGGAGGTTACATTAGCTTAACAAGACAATTTAAATGCCCCTTGGAACAGACATGCAAGTCGCAGTAGCTTAAAAAGACAGTTTAAATGCGCCTTGCAAGAGACGTGCAGGTCGCAGTAGCTTAACAAGACGGTTTAAAAGCCCCTTGGAATAGAAGAGCAGGTCGCAGTAGCTTAGCAAGACGGTTTAAATGCCCCTTGGAAGAGACGTGCAGCTCACAGTAGCTTAACAAGACAGTTTAAATGCCCCTTGGAAGAGCGGTGGAGGTCGCAGTAGCTTAACAAGACAGTTTAAATATCCCTTGGAAGAGACGTGCAGGTCGCAGCAGCTTAACAAGAGGGTTTAAATGCCCCTTGGAATAGGCTTGCAGGTCGCAGTAGATTACCAAGACGGTTTAAATGCCCCTTGGAAGAGGCTTGCAGGTCGCAGTAGCTTAACAAGACAGTTTAAATGCCCCTTGGAAGAGACATGCAGGTCGCAGTAGCTGAACAAGACGGTTTAAATGCCACTTGGAAGAGACGTGCAGGTCGCAGTAGCTTAACAAGATGGTTTAAATGCCCCTTGGAAGAGACGTGCAGGTCGCAGTAGCTTAACAAGATGGTTTAAATGCCCCTTGGAACAGAGGTGCAGGTCGCAGTAGCTTAATAAGACAGTTTAAATGCCCCTTGAAAGAGAGGTGCAGGTCGCAGTAGCTTAACAAGACCGTTTAAATGCCCCTTGGAAGTGCGGTGGATGTCGCAGTAGCTTAACAAGACGGTTTAAATGCCCCTTGGAAGAGACATGCAGGTCGCAGCAACTTAACAAGATGGTTTAAATGCCCCTTGGAAGAGACGTACAGGTAGCAGTGGCTTAACAAGATGGTTTAAATGCTCCTTGGAAGAGACATGCAGGTCGCAGTAGCTTAACAAAACAGTTTAAATGCCCCTTGGAAAAGTGGTGGAGGTTACATTAGCTTAACAAGACAATTTAAATGCCCCTTGGAACAGACATGCAAGTCGCAGTAGCTTAAAAAGACAGTTTAAATGCGCCTTGCAAGAGACGTGCAGGTCGCAGTAGCTTAACAAGACGGTTTAAATGCCCCTTGGAATAGAAGAGCAGGTCGCAGTAGCTTAGCAAGACGGTTTAAATGCCCCTTGGAAGAGACGTGCAGCTCGCAGTAGCTTAACAAGACAGTTTAAATGCCCCTTGGAAGAGCGGTGGAGGTCGCAGTAGCTTAACAAGACAGTTTAAATATCCCTTGGAAGAGACGTGCAGGTCGCAGTAGCTTAAAAGACGTTTTAAATGTCCCTTGGTAGAGACATGCAGGTCGCAGTAGCTTAACAAGATGGCTTAAATCCCCCTTGGAAGAGACGTGCAGGTCGCAGCAGCTTAACAAGAGGGTTTAAATGCCCCTTGGAATAGGCTTGCAGGTCGCAGTAGATTACCAAGACGGTTTAAATGCCCCTTGGAAGAGGCTTGCAGGTCGCAGTAGCTTAACAAGACTGTTTAAATGCCCCTTGGAAGAGACATGCAGTTCGCAGTAGCTTAATAAGATGGTTTAAATGCCCCTTGGAAGAGATGTGCAGGTCGCAGTAGCTTAATAAGACGGTTTAAATGCCCCTTGGAAGAGAGGTGGAGGTCGCAGTAGCTTAACAAGACAGTTTAAATGCCCCTTGGAAGAGACGTGCAGGTCGCAGTAGCTGAACAAGACGGTTTAAATGCCACTTGGAAGAGACGTGCAGGGCGCAGTAGCTTAACAAGATGGTTTAAATGCCCCTTGGAAGAGTGGTGGAGGTCGCAGTAGCTTAACAAGACAGTTTCAATGCCCCTTGGAAGAGACATGCAGTTCGCAGTAGCTTAATAAGACGGTTTAAATGCCCCTTGGAAGAGATGTGCAGGTCGCAGTAGCTTAATAAGACGGTTTAAATGCCCCTTGGAAGAGAGGTGGAGGTCGCAGTAGCTTAACAAGACAGTTTAAATGCCCCTTGGAAGAGACGTGCAGGTCGCAGTAGCTGAACAAGACGGTTTAAATGCCACTTGAAAGAGACGTGCAGGTCGCAGTAGCTTAGCAAGACGGTTTAAATGCCCCTTGGAAGAGACGTGCAGGTCGCAGTAGTTTAACAAGATGGTTTAAATGCCCCTTGGAACAGAGGTGCAGGTCGCAGTAGCTTAATAAGACAGTTTAAATGCCCCTTGAAAGAGAGGTGCAGGTCGCAGTAGCTTCACAAGACCGTTTAAATGCCCCTTGGAAGTGCGGTGGATGTCGCAGTAGCTTAACAAGACAGTTTAAATGCCCCTTGGAAGAGACATGCAGGTCGCAGCAACTTAACAAGATGGTTTAAATGCCCCTTGGAAGAGACGTGCAGGTAGCAGTGACTTAACAAGATGGTTTAAATGCTCCTTGGAAGAGACATGCAGGTCGCAGTAGCTTAACAAGACAGTTTAAATGCCCCTTGGAAAAGTGGTGGAGGTTACATTAGCTTAACAAGACAATTTAAATGCCCCTTGGAACAGACATGCAAGTCGCAGTAGCTTAAAAAGACAGTTTAAATGCGCCTTGCAAGAGACGTGCAGGTCGCAGTAGCTTAACAAGACGGTATAAATGCCCCTTGGAATAGAAGAGCAGGTCGCAGTAGCTTAGCAAGACGGTTTAAATGCCCCTTGGAAGAGACGTGCAGATCGCAGTAGCTTAACAAGACGGTTAAAATGCCAATTGGAAGAGACGTGCAGGGCGCAGTAGCTTAACAAGACGGTTTCAATGCCCCTTGGATGAGCGGTGGAGGTCGCAGTAGCTTAACAAGATGGTTTAAATGCCCCTTGAAAGAGACGTGCAGGTCGCAGTAGCTTAACAAGATGGTTTAAATGCCCCTTCGAAGTGCGGTGGAGGTCGCAGTAGCTTAATAAGACAGTTTAAATGCCCCTAGGAAGAGACATGCAGGTCACAGCCTCTTAACAAGATTGTTTAAATGCCCCTTGGAAGAGACGTGCAGGTCGCAATAGCTTAACAAGACGGTTTAAATGTCCCTTGGTAGAGACATGCAGGTCGCAGTAGCTTAACAAGACGGTTTAAATGCCCCATGGAAGAGACGTGCCAGTCGCAGTAGCTTAAAAACGGTTTAAATGACCCTTGGGAAAGACGAGCAGGTCGCATTAGCTTAACAAGACGGTTTAAATGCCCCTTGGAAGAGACGTGCAGGTTGCAGTAGCTTAACAAGACAGTTTAAATGCCCCTTGGAAGAGACGTGCAGGTCGCAGTAGCTTAACAAGATGGTTTAAATGCCTCTTGGAAGAGACGTGAAGGTCGCAGTAGCATAACAAGATGGTTTAAATGCTCCTTGTAAGAGCGGTGGAGGTCGCAGTAGCTTAAAAAGATGGTTTAAATGCCCCTTGGAAGAGACATGCAGTTCGCAGCAGCTTAAAAAGACGGTTTAAATGCCCCTTGGAAGAGGCTTGCAGGTCGCAGTAGCTTACCAAGACGGTTTAAGTGCCCCTTGGAAGAGACGTGCAGGTCGCAGTAGCTTAACAAGATGGTTTAAATGCCCCTTGGAAGAGCGGTGGAGGTCGCAGTAGCTTAACAAGATGGTTTAAATGCCCCTTGGAAGAGACATGCAGTTCGCAGCAGCTTAAAAAGACGGTTTAAATGCCCCTTGGAAGAGACGTGCAGGTCGCAGTAGCTTAACAAGTTGATTTAAATGCCCCTTGGAAGAGACGTGCAGGTAGCAGTAGCTTAACAAGACTGTTTAAATGCCCCTTGTAAAAGTGGTGGAGGTTACAGTAGCTTAACAAGACGGTTTAAATGCCCCTTGGAAGTGACGTGCAAGTCGTAGTAGCTTAACAAGACGGTTTAAATGACCCTTGTAAGAGAGGTGGAGGTCGCAGTAGCTTAAAAAGACAGTTTAAATGCCCCTTGAAAGAGACGTGCAGGTCGGAGTGGCTTAACAAGACCATTTAAATGCCCCTTGGAAGTGCGGTGGATGTCGCAGTAGCTTAACAAGACGGTTTCAATGCCCCTTGGTAGAGACATGCAGGTCGCAGCAGCTTAACAAGATGGTTTAAATGCCCCTTGGAAGAGACGTGCAGGTAGCAGTGGCTTAAGAAGATGGTTTAAATGCCCCTTGGAAGAGACATGCAGGTCGCAGTAGCTTAACAAGACAGTTTAAATGCCCCTTGGAAAAGTGGTGGAGGTTACAGTAGCTTAACAAGACAGTTTAAATGCCCCTTGGAACAGACATGCAAGTCGCAGTAGCTTAAAAAGACGGTTTAAATGCGCCTTGGAAGAGACGTGCAGGTCGCAGTAGCTTAACAAGACGGTTTAAATGCCCCTTGGAATAGAAGAGCAGGTCGCCGTAGCTTAACAAGACGGTTTAAATGCCCCTTGGAAGAAACGTGCAGGTCGCAGTATCTTAACAAGACGGTTTAAATCCCCCTTGGAAGAGACGTGCAGGTCACAGCAGCTTAACAAGAGGGTTTAAATGCCCCTTGGAATAGGCTTGCAGGTCGCAGTAGCTTACCAAGACGGTTTAATTGCCCCTTGGAAGAAACGTGCAGATCGCAGTAGCTTAACAAGACGGTTTAAATGCCCATTGGAAGAGTGGTGCAGGTCGCAGTAGCTTAATAAGACGGTTTAAATGCCCCTTGGAAGAGATGTGCAGGTCGCAGTAGCTTAACAAGATGGTTTAAATGCCCCTTGGAAGAGACGTGGAGGTCGCAGTAGCTTAACAAGACTGTTTAAATGCCCCTTGGAAGAGACATGCAGGTCGCAGTAGCTTAATAAGATGGTTTAAATGCCCCTTGGAAAAGTGGTGGAATTTACAGTAGCTTAAGAAGACGGTTTAAATGCTACTTGGAAGAGGCGTGCAAGTCGCAGTAGCTTAACAAGACTGTTTAAATGCCCCTTGGAAGAGACGTGCAGGTGGCAGAAGCTAAACAAGACAGTTTAAATGCCCCTTGGAAGAGCGGTGGAGGTCGCAGTAGCTTAACAAGACAGTTTAAATGCCACTTGGAAGAAACATGCAGGTCGCAGTAGCTTAACAAGACGGTTTAAATGCCCCTTGGAAGAGACGTGCAGGTCGCAGTAGCTTAACAAGATGGTTTAAATGCCCCTTTGAAGAGACGAGCAGGTCGCAGTAGCTTAACAAGACGGTTTAAATGCCCCTCGGAAGAGACGTGCAGGTCGCAGTAGCTTAACAAGATGGTTTAAATGCCCCTTTGAAGAGACGAGCAGGTCGCAGTAGCTTAATAAGACAGCTTAAATACCCCTTGGAAGAGACGTGCAGGTTGCAGTAGCTTAACAAGATGGTATAAATGCCCCTTGGAAGAGCGGTGGAGGTCGCAGTAGCTTAACAAGACATGTTAAAGGCCCCTTGGAAGAGACGTGCAGGATGCAGTAGCTTAACAAGACTGTTTAAATGCCCCTTGGAAGAAGCTAGCAGGCCGCAGCAGCTTACCAAGACGATTTAAATGTCCCTTGGAAGAGACCTGCAGGTCGCAGTAGCTTAATAAGACAGTTTAAATGCCCCTTGGAAGAGCGGTGGAGGTCACAGTAGCTTAACAAGACAGTTTAAATGCCCCTTGGAAGGACACGCAGGTCGCAGCACCTTAACAAGACTGTTTAAATACCCCTTGGAAGAGACGTGCAGGTCGCAGTAGCTTAAAAGACGTTTTAAATGCCCCATGGAAGAGACGTACAGGTCGCAGTAGCTTAACAAGACGGTTTAAATGCCCCTTGGAAAACTGGTGGAGGTTACAGTATCTTAACAAGACCGTTTAAATACCTCTTGGAAGGGACGTGCAAGTCGCAGTAGCTTAACAAGACGGTGTAAATGCCTGTTGGAAAAGACGTGCAGGTCGCAGTAGCTTAACAAGACGGTTTAAATGCCCCTTGGAAGAGACGTGCAGGCCGCAGTAGCTTAACAAGATGGTTTAAATGCCCCTTGGAAGAGGCTTGCAGGAAGCAGTAGCTTACCAAGACGATTTAAATGCCCCTTGGAAGAGACGTGCAGGTGGCAGAAGCTAAACAAGACTGTTTAAATGCCCCTTGGAAGAGCGGTGGAGGTCGCAGTAGCTTAACAAGACAGTTTAAATGCCACTTGGAAGAAACATGCAGGTCGCAGTAGCTTAACAAGACGGTTTAAATGCCCCTTGGAAGAGACGTGCAGGTCGCAGTAGCTTAACAAGATGGTTTAAATGCCCCTTTGAAGAGACGAGCAGGTCGCAGTAGCTTAACAAGACGGTTTAAATGCCCCTCGGAAGAGACGTGCAGGTCGCAGTAGCTTAACAAGACGGTTTTAATCCCCCTTGGAAGAGACGTGCAGGTCGCAGTAGTTAACAAGAGTGTTTAAATGCCCCTTGGAATAGGCTTGCAGGCCGAATTAGCTTACCAAGACGGTTTAAATGCCCCTTGGAAAAGTGGTGGAGGTTACAGTATCTTAAAAAGACAGTTTAAATGCCCCTTGGAAGAGACGTGCAGGTCGCAGAAGTTTAACAAGACTGTTTAAATGCCCCTTGGAAGAGACGTGCAGGACGCAGAAGCTTAACAAGTCGGTTTAAATCCCCATAGGAAGAGACGTGCAGGTCGCAGTAGCTTAACAAGAGGGTTTAAATGCCCCTTGGAATAGGCTTGCAGGTCGCAGTAGCTTACCAATACGGTTTAAATGCCCCTTGGAAGAGCCGTGCAGGTCGCAGTAGCTTAACAAGATGGTTTAAATGTCCATTGGAAGAGCGGTGGAGGTCGCAGAAGCTTAATAAGACGGTTTAAATGCCCCTTGGAAGATATGTGGAGGACGCAGTAGATAAACAAGACAGTTTAAATGCCCCTTGGAAGAGACGTGCAGGTCGCAGTAGCTTAAAAAGACAGTTTAAATGCCCCTTGGAAGTGCGGAGGAGGTCGCAGTAGCTTAACAAGACGGTTTAAATGCCCGTTGGAAGAGACACGCAGGTCGCAGCAGCTTAACAAGATGGTTTAAATGCCCCTTGGAAGAGACGTGCAGGTCGCAGTAGCTTAACAAGACGGTTTAAATCCCTTGCAAGAGACATGCACGTCGCAGTAGCTTAACAAAGCGTATTAAAAGCCCCTTGGAAGAGACGTGCAGGTCACAGTAGCTTAACAAGACGGTTTATATGCCCCTTGGAAAAGTGGTGGAGGTTACAGTAGCTTAACAAGACGGTTTAATTGCCCCTTGGAAGAGACGTGCAAGTCGCTGTAGCTTAACAAGACAGTTTAAATGCCCCTTAGAAGAGACGTGCAGGTCATAGAAGCTTAACAAGACAGTTTAAATATCCCTTGAAAGAGACGTGCAGGTCACAGTAGCTTAACAAGACAGTTTAAATGCCCCTTGGAAGAGACGTGCAGGTCACAAAAGCTTAACAAGACAGTTTAAATGCCCCTTGGAAGAGACGTGCAGTTCACAGAAGCTTAACAAGACAGCTTAAATGCCCCTTGGAAGAGACGTGCAGGTCGCAGTAGCTTAACAAGATGGTTTATATGCCCCTTGGAAAAGTGGTGGAGGTTACAGTGGCTTAACAAGACGATTTAATTGCCCGTTGGAAGAGACGTGCAAGTCGCAGTAGCTTAACAAGAAAGTTTAAATGCCCCTTGGAAGAGACGTGCACGTCGCAGTAGCTTAACAAGATGGTTTAAATGCCCCTTGGAAGAGAGGTGGAGGTGGAAGTAGCTTAACAAGACGGTTTAAATGCCCCTTGGAAGTGCGGTGGAGGTCGCAGTAGCTTAACAAGACGGTTTAAATGCCCCTTGGAAGAGACGTACAGGTCGCAGTAGCTTAAAAAGACGGTTTAAATGCGCCTTGGAAGAGACGTGCAGGTCGCAGTAGCTTAACAAGATGGTTTAAATACCCCTTGGAAGAGAGGTGGAGGTCGAAGTAGCTTAACAAGACGGTTTAAATGCCCCTTAGAAGTGCGGTGGAGGTCGCATTAGCTTAACAAGACGCTTTAAATGCCCCCTGGAAGAGACGTAATGGTCGCAGTAGCTTAACAAGACGGTTTAAATGCACCTTGGAAGTGTGGTGGAGGTCGCAGTAGCTTCACAAGACGGTTTAAATGCCACTTGGAAGAAACATGCAGGTCGCAGCAGCTTAACAAGACAGTTAAAATGCCCCTTGGAAGAGATGTGCAGGTCGCAGTAGCTTAACAAGACGGTTTAAATGCCCCTTGGAAAAGTGTTGGAGGTTGCAGTAGATTAACAAGACGGTTTAAATGCCCCTTGGAAGTGAAGTGAAAGTCGCAGAAGCTTAACAAGACTGTTTAAATGCCCCTTAGAAGAGACGTGCAGGTCGCAGAAGCTTAACAAGATGGTTTAAATGCCCCTTGGAAGAGACGTGCAGGTCGCAGTAGCTTAACAAGATGGTTTAAATGCCACTTGGAAGTGCGGTGGAGGTCGCAATAGCTTAACAAGACGGTTTAAATGCCCCTTGGAAGAGACATGCAGGCCGCAGCAGCTTATCAAGACCGTATAAATGTCCCCTTGGAAAAGACATGCAGGTCGCAGTAGCTTAACAAAGCGTTTTAAATGCCCTTTGGAAGAGACGTGCTGGTCGCAGTAGCTTAACAAGACGGTTTAAATGCCCCTTGGAAAAGTGGTGGAGGTTACAGTAGCTTAACAAGACGATTTAAATGCCCCTTGGAAGAGACGTGAAAGTCGCAGTAGCATAACAAGACGGTTTAAATGCCCCTTAGAAGAGTGATGCAGGTCGCAGTAGCTTAATAAGACAGCTTAAATGCCCCTTGGAAGAGACGTGCAGGTTGCAGTAGCTTAACAAGATGGTATAAATGCCCCTTGGAAGAGCGGTGGAGGTCGCAGTAGCTTAACAAGACATGTTAAAGGCCCCTTGGAAGAGACGTGCAGGTTGCAGTAGCTTAACAAGACTGTTTAAATGCCCCTTGGAAGAGGCTAGCAGGCCGCAGTAGCTTACCAAGACGATTTAAATGTCCCTTGGAAGAGACCTGCAGGTCGCAGTAGCTTAATAAGACAGTTTAAATGCCCCTTGGAAGAGCGGTGGAGGTCACAGTAGCTTAACAAGACAGTTTAAATGCCCCTTGGAAGGACACGCAGGTCGCAGCACCTTAACAAGACTGTTTAAATACCCCTTGGAAGAGACGTGCAGGTCGCAGTAGCTTAAAAGACGTTTTAAATGCCCCATGGAAGAGACGTACAGGTCGCAGTAGCTTAACAAGACGGTTTAAATGCCCCTTGGAAAACTGGTGGAGGTTACAGTATCTTCACAAGACCGTTTAAATACCTCTTGGAAGGGACGTGCAAGTCGCAGTAGCTTAACAAGACGGTGTAAATGCCTGTTGGAAAAGACGTGCAGGTCGCAGTAGCTTAACAAGACGGTTTAAATGCCCCTTGGAAGAGACGTGCAGGCCGCAGTAGCTTAACAAGATGTTTTAAATGCCCCTTGGAAGAGGCTTGCAGGAAGCAGTAGCTTACCAAGACGATTTAAATGCCCCTTGGAAGAGACGTGCAGGTCGCAGTAGCTTAACAAGACAGTTGAAATGCCCCTTGGAAGAGCGGTGGAGGTTGCAGTAGCTTAATAAGACAGTTTAAATGCCCCTTGGAAGAGACATGCAGGTCACAGCCACTTAACAAGATTGTTTAAATGCCCCTTGGAAGAGACGTGCAGGTCGCAGTAGCTTAACAAGACGGTTTAAATGTCCCTTGCTAGAGACATGAAGTTCGCAGTAGCTTAACAAGACGGTTTAAATGCCCCATGGAAGAGACGTGCAGGACGCAGCAGCTTAACAAGACGGTTTAAATGACCCTTGGAAGAGACGTGCAAGTCGCAGTAGCTTAAAAAGACGGTTTAAATGCGCCTTGGAAGAGACGTGCAAGTAGCAGTAGCTTAACAAGACAGTTTAAATGCTCCTTGGAAGAGACGAGCAGGTCGCAGTAGCATAACAAGACGGTTTAAATGCCCCTTGGAAGAGACGTGGAGGTCGCAGTAGCTTAACAAGACAGTTTAAATCCCCCTTGGAAGAGACGTGCAGGTCGCAGTAGCTTAACAAGATGGTTTAAATGCCCCTTGGAAGAGCGGTGGAGGTCGCAGTAGCTTAACAAGACAGTTTAAATGCCCCTTGGAAGAGACGTGCAGGTCGCAGTAGCTTAACAAGACGGTTTAAATGCACCTTGGAAGAGACGTGTAGGTCGCAATAGCTTAACAAGATGGTTTAAATGCCCCTTGGAAGAGCGTTGTAGGTCGCAGTAGCTTAACAAGATGGTTTAAATGCCCCTTGGAAGAGACATGCAGTTCGCAGCAGCTTATAAAGACGGTTTAAATGCCCCTTGGAAGAGGCTTGCATGTCGCAGTAGCTTACCAAGACGGTTTAAATGCCCCTTGAAAGAGACGTGCAGGTCGCAGTTGCTTAACAAGATGGTTTAAATGCCCCTTGGAAGAGCGGTGGAGGTCGCAGTAGCTTAAAAAGACAGTTTAAATGCCCCTTGGAAGAGACATGCAGTTCGCAATAGCTTAACAAGAGGGTTTAAATGCCCATTGGAAGAGGCTTGCAGGTCGCAGTAGCTTACCAAGACGATTTAAATGTCCCTTGGAAGAGAAGTGCTGCTTGCAGTAGCTTAACAAGACAGTTTATATGCCCCTTGGAAGAGCGGTGGAGGTCGCAGTAGCTTAACAAGACAGTTTAAATGCCCCTTGGAAGAGACATGCAGGTCGCAGCACCTTAACAAGACTGTTTAAATATCCCTTGGAAGAAACGTGCAGGTCGCAGTAGCTTAAAAGACGTGTTAAATGTCCCTTGGTAGAGACATGCAGGTCGCAGCAGCTTAACAAGATGGCTTAAATCCCCCTTGGAAGAGACGTGCAGGTCGCAGCAGCTTAACAAGAGGGTTTAAATGCCCCTTGGAATAGGCTTGCAGGTCGCAGTAGCTTAACAAGACGGTTTAAATGCCCCTTGGAAGAGACATGCAGTTCGCAGTAGCTTAATAAGACGGTTTAAATGCCCCTTGGAAGAGAGTTGGAGGTCGCAGTAGCTTAACAAGACAGTTTAAATGCCCCTTGGAAGAGACGTGCAGGTCGCAGTAGCTTAACAAGACGGTTTAAATGCCACTTGGAAGAGACGTGCAGGTCGCAGTAGCTTAACAAGATGGTTTAAATGCCCCTTGGAAGAGCGGTGGAGGTCGCAGTAGCTTAACAAGACGCTTTAAATGCCCCTTGAAAGAGACGTGCAGGTCGCAGTAGCTTAACAAGATGGTTTAAATGCCCCTTCGAAGTGCGGTGGAGGTCACAGTAGCTTTACAAGACAGATGAAATGCCCCTTGGAAGAGCGTTGGAGGTCACAGTAGCTTAATAAGACAGTTTAAATGCCGCTTGGAAGAGCGGTGGAGGTTGCAGTAGCTTAACAAGACGGTTTAAATACCCCTTGGAAGAGACATGCAGGTTGCAGTGGCTTAACAAGACGGTTTAAATGCCCCTTGGAAGAGACATGCAGGTCGCAGTAGCTTAACAAGATTGTTTAAATGCCCCTTGGAAGAGACGTGCAGGTAGCAGTAGCTTAACAAGACTGTTTAAATGCCCCTTGTAAAAGTGGTGGAGGTTACAGTAGCTTAACAAGACGGTTTAATTGCCCCTTGGAAGAGACGTGCAAGTCGTAGTAGCTTAAAAAGACGGTTTAAATTCCCCTTGGAGGAGCGGTGTAGGTCGCAGTAGCTTAAGAAGACAGTTTAAATGCCCCTTGAAAGAGGCGTGCAGGTCGCAGTAGCTTAACAAGACCGTTTAATTGCCCCTTGGAAGGGTGGTGGATGTCGAAGTAGCTTAACAAAACGGTTTAAATGCCCCTTGGAAGAGACATGCAGGTCGCAGCAGCTTAACAAGATGGTTTAAATGCCCCTTGGAAGAGACGTGCAGGTAGCAGTGGCTTAACAAGATGTTTTAAATGCCCCTTGGAAGAGACATGCAGGTCGCAGTAGCCTAACAAGACAGTTTAAATGCCCCTTGGAAAAGTGGTGGAGGTTACAGTAGCTTAACAAGACAGTTTAAATGCCCCTTGGAAGAGACATGCAAGTCGCAGTAGCTTAAAAAGACAGTTTAAATGCGCCTTGGAAGAGACGTGCAGGTCGCAGTAGCTTAACAAGACGGTTTAAATGCCCCTTGGAAGAGACGTGCAGGTCGCAGTAGCTTAACAAGACGGTTTAAATCCCCCTTGGAAGAGGCGTGCAGGTCGCAGCAGCTTAACAAGAGGGTTTAAATGCCCCTTGGAATAGGCTTGCAGGTCGCAGTAGCTTACCAACAGGGTTTAATTGCCCCATGGAAGAGACGTGCAGGTCGTAGTAGCTTAAAAAGACGGTTTAAATGCCCCTTGGAAGAGTGGTGCAGGTCGCAGTAGCTTAATAAGACGGTTTAAATGCCCCTTGGAAGAGATGTGCAGGTCGCAGTAGCTTAACAAGATGGTTTAAATGCCCCTTGGAAGAGCGGTGGAGGTCGCATTAGCTTAACAAGACGGTTTAATTGCCCATTGGAAGAGACGTGCAGGTCGCAGTAGCTTAATAAGACCGTTTAAATGCCCCTTGGAAGAGAGGTGGAGGTCGCAGTAGCTTAACAAGACAGTTTAAATGCCCCTTGGAAGAGACGTGCAAGTTGCAGACGCTTAACAAGACGGTTTAAATGCCACTTGGAAGAGACGTGCAGGTCACAGTAGCTTAACAAGGCGGTTTAAATGTCCCTTGGAAGAGCGGAGGAGGTCGCAGTAGCTTAACAAGACAGTTTAAATGCCCCTTGAAAAAGACGTACAAGGCGCAGTAGCTTAACAAGACTGTTTAAATGCCCCTTAGAAGAAACGTGCAGGTGGCAGAAGCTTAACAAGACGGTTTAAATGCCCATTGGAAGTGTGGTGGAGGTCGCAGTAGCTTAACAAGACGGTTTAAATGCCCCTTGGATGAGACATGCAGGTCGCAGCAGCTTAACAAGACCGTTTAAATAACCCTTGGAACAGACGTGGAGGTCGCAGTAGCTTAACAAGATGGTTTAAATGCCCCTTGGAAGAGACGTGCAGGTCGCAGTAGCTTAACAAGACAGTTTAAATGCCCCTTGGAAGAGACGTGCAGGTCGCAGTAGCTTAACAAGACGGTTTAAATGCCCCAAGGAAGAGACGTGCAAGTCGCAGTAGCTTAAAAAGACGGTTTAAATGCCCCTTGGAAGAGACGTGCAGGTCGCAGTAGCTAAAGAAGACGGTTTAAATGCCCCTTGGAAGAGACGAGCAGGTCGCAGAAGCTTAACGAGACGGTTTAAATGCCCCTTGGAAGAGACGTGCAGGTCGCAGTAGCTTAACAAGACGGTTTAAATCCCCCTTGGAAGAGACGTGCAGGTCGCAGTAGCTTAACAAGACTGTTTAAATGCCCCGTGGAATAGGCTTGCAGGCCGCATTAGCTTACCAAGACGATTTAAATGCCCCTTGGAAAATTGGTGGAGGTTACAGTATCTTAACAAGACAGTTTAAATGCCCCTTGGAAGAAACGTGCAGGTCGCAGTAGCTTAACAAGGCGGTTTAAATCCCCCTAGGTAGAGACGTGCAGGTCGCAGTAGTTTAACAAGAGGGTTTAAATGCCCCTTGGAATAGGCTTGCAGGTCGCAGTAGCTTACCAATACGGTTTAAATGCCCCTTGGAAGAGCCGTGCAGGTCGCAATAGCTTAACAAGACGCTTTAAATGTCCATTGAAAGAGCGGTGGAGGTCGCAGAAGCTTAACAAGACGGTTTAAATGCCCCTATGAATAGACTAGCAGGACGCAGTAGCTGAACAAGACTGTTTAAATGCCCCTTGGAAGAGACGTGCAGGTCGCAGTAGCTTAACAAGTCGGTTTAAATCCCCCTAGGAAGAGACGTGCAGGTCGCAGTAGCTTAACAAGATGGTTTAAATGCCACTTGGAAGAGACGTGCAGGTCGCAGTAGCTTAAAAAAACTGTTTAAATGCCCCTTGGAAGTGCGGAGGAGGTCGCAGTAGCTTAACAAGACGGTTTCAATGCCCCTTGGAAGAGACACGCAGGTCGCAGCAGCTTAACATGATGGTTTAAATGCCCCTTGGAAGAGACGTGCAGGTCGCAGTAGCTTAACAAGACGATTTAAATGCCCCTTGGAAAATTGGTGGAGGTTACAGTAGCTTAACAAGACGGTTTAAATGCCCCTTGGAAGAGACGTGCAAGTCGCAGTAGCTTAACAAGACAGTTTAAATGCCCCTTAGAAGAGACGTGCAGGTCACAGAAGCTTAACAAGACAGTTTAAATGCCCCTTGAAAGAGACGTGCAGGTCACAGTAGATTATCAAGACGGTTTAAATGCCCCTTGGAAGAGACGTGCAGGTCGCAGTAGCTTAACAAGACAGTTTAAATGCCCCTTGGAAGAGACGTGCAGGACACAGTAGCTTAACAGGACGGTTTATATGCCCCTTGGAAAATTGGTGGAGGTTACAGTATCTTAACAAGACGGTTAAAATGCCCCTTGGAAGAGACGTGCAAGTCGCAGTAGCTTAACAAGACAGTTTAAATGCCCCTTAGAAGAGACGTGCAGGTCACAGAAGCTTAACAAGACAGTTTAAATGCCCCTTGAAAGAGACGTGCAGGTCACAGTAGCTTATCAAGACGGTTTAAATGCCCCTTGGAAGTGCGGTGGAGGTCGCAGTAGCTTAACAAGACGGTTTAAATGCCCCCTGGAAGAAACATGCAGGTCGCAGCAGCTTAACAAGACCGTTAAAATGCTCCTTGGAAGAAACATGCAGGTCGCAGTAGCTTAACAAGACGGTTTAAATGCCCCTTGGAAGAGACATGCAGGCCGCAGCAGCTTAACAAGACCGTATAAATGCCCCTTGAAAGAGACGTGCAGGTCGCAGTAGCTTAACAAGACGGTTTAAATGCACCTTGGAATAGACATGCAGGTCGCAGTAGCTTAACAAAGCGTTTTAAATGCCCTTTGGAAGAGACGTGCTGGTCGCAGTAGCTTAACAAGACGGTTTAAATGCCCCTTGGAAAAGTGGTGGAGGTTACAGTAGCTTAACAAGACGATTTAAATGCCCCTTGGAAGAGACGTGAAAGTCGCAGTAGCATAACAAGACGGTTTAAATGCCCCATAGAAGAGACGTGCTGTTCGCAGTAGCTTAATAAGACAGCTTAAATGCCCCTTGGAAGAGGCGTGCAGGTTGCAGTAGCTTAACAAGATGGTTTAAATGCCCCTTGGAAGAGCGGTGGAGGTCGCAGTAGCTTAACAAGACAGGTTAAATGCCCCTTGGAAGAGACGTGCAGGTCGCAGTAGCTTAACAAGACTGTTTAAATGTCCCTTGGAGGAGGCTTACAGGCCGCAGTAGCTTACCAAGACGATTTAAATGTCCCTTGGAAGAGACATGCAGGTCGCAGTAGCTTAACAAGACAGTTGAAATGCTCCTTGGAAGAGCGCTGGAGGTCGCAGTAGCTTAACAAGATGGTTTAAATGCCCCTTTGAAGAGACGTGCAGGTCGCAGTAGCTTAACAAGACGGTTTAAATGCCCCTTGGAAGAGACGTGCAGGTCGCAGTAGCTTAACAAGATGGTTTAAATGCCCCTTGGAAGAGCGGTGGAGGTCGCAGTAGCTTAACAAGACAGTTTAAATGCCCCTTGGAAGAGACATGCAGGTCACAGCATCTTAACAAGATTGTTTATATGCCCCTTGGAAGAGACGTGCAGGTCGCAGTCGCTTAACAAGACGGTTTAAATGTCCCTTGCTAGAGACATGCAGGTCGCAGTAGCTTAACAAGACGGTTTAAATGCCCCATGGAAGAGACGTGCAGGTCGCAGTAGCTTAACAAAACGGTTTAAATGACCCTTGGAAGAGACGTGCAAGTCGCAGAAGCTTAAAAAGACGGTTTAAATGCGCCTTGGAAGAGACGTGCAAGTCGCAGTAGCTTAAAAAGACAGTTAAATGCTCCTTGGAAGAGACGTGCAGGTCGCAGTAGTTTAACAAGACAGTTAAATGCTCCTTGGAAGAGACGTGCAGGTCGCAGTAGCTTAACAAGACAGTTGAAATGCCCCTTGGAAGAGCGCTGGAGGTCGCAGTAGCTTAATAAGACAGTTTAAATGCCCCTTGGAAGAGACATGCAGGTCACAGCATCTTAACAAGATTGTTTACATGCCCCTTGGAAGAGACGTGCAGGTCGCAGTCGCTTAACAAGACGGTTTAAATGTCCCTTGCTAGAGACTTGCAGGTCGCAGTAGCTTAACAAGACGGTTTAAATGCCCCATGGAAGAGACGTGCAGGTCGCAGTAGCTTAACAAAACGGTTTAAATGACCCTTGGAAGAGACGTGCAAGTCGCAGAAGCTTAAAAAGACGGTTTAAATGCGCCTTGGAAGAGACGTGCAAGTCGCAGTAGCTTAACAAGACAGTTAAATGCTCCTTGGAAGAGACGTGCAGGTCGCAGTAGCTTAACAAGACGGTTTAAATGCCCCTTGGAAGAGACGTGCAGGTCGCAGTAGCTTAACAAGACGGTTTAAATGCCCCTTGGAAGAGACGTGCAGGTCGCAGTAGCTTAACAAGATGGTTTAAATGCCCCTTGGAAGAGCGGTGGAGGTCGCAGTAGCTTAACAAGACAGTTTAAATGCCCCTTGGAAGAGACATGCAGGTCACAGCATCTTAACAAGATTGTTTACATGCCCCTTGGAAGAGACGTGCAGGTCGCAGTCGCTTAACAAGACGGTTTAAATGTCCCTTTCTAGAGACATGCAGGTCGCAGTAGCTTAACAAGACGGTTTAAATGCCCCATGGAAGAGACGTGCAGGTCGCAGTAGCTTAACAAAACGGTTTAAATGACCCTTGGAAGAGACGTGCAAGTCGCAGAAGCTTAAAAAGACGGTTTAAATGCGCCTTGGAAGAGACGTGCAAGTCGCAGTAGCTTAACAAGACAGTTAAATGCTCCTTGGAAGAGACGTGCAGGTCGCAGTAGCTTAACAAGACGGTTTAAATGCCCCTTGGAAGAGACGTGCAGGTCGCAGTAGCTTAACAAGACGGTTTAAATGCCCCTTGGAAGAGACGTGCAGGTCGCAGTAGCTTAACAAGATGGTTTAAATGCCCCTTGGAAGAGCGGTGGAGGTCGCAGTAGCTTAACAAGACAGTTTAAATGCCCCTTGGAAGAGACATGCAGGTCACAGCATCTTAACAAGATTGTTTACATGCCCCTTGGAAGAGACGTGCAGGTCGCAGTCGCTTAACAAGACGGTTTAAATGTCCCTTGCTAGAGACATGCAGGTCGCAGTAGCTTAACAAGACGGTTTAAATGCCCCATGGAAGAGACGTGCAGGTCGCAGTAGCTTAACAAAACGGTTTAAATGACCCTTGGAAGAGACGTGCAAGTCGCAGAAGCTTAAAAAGACGGTTTAAATGCGCCTTGGAAGAGACGTGCAAGTCGCAGTAGCTTAACAAGACAGTTAAATGCTCCTTGGAAGAGACGTGCAGGTCGCAGTAGCTTAACAAGACGGTTTAAATGCCCCTTGGAAGAGACGTGCAGGTCGCAGTAGCTTAACAAGACGGTTTAAATGCCCCTTGGAAGAGACGTGCAGGTCGCAGTAGCTTAACAAGATGGTTTAAATGCCCCTTGGAAGAGCGGTGGAGGTAGCAGTAGCTTAACAAGATGGTTTAAATGCCCCTTGGAAGAGACATGCAGTTCGCAGCAGCTTATAAAGACGGTTTAAATGCCCCTTGGAAGAGGCTTGCAGGTCGCAGTAGCTTACCAAGACGGTTTAAATGCCCCTTGGAAGAGACGTGCAGGTCGCAGTAGCTTAACAAGATGGTTTAAATGCCCCTTGGAAGAGCGGTGGAGGTCGCAGTAGCTTAAAAAGACAGTTTAAATGCCCCTTGGAAGAGACGTGCAGGTCGCAGTAGCTTAACAAGAGGGTTTAAATGCCCCTAGGAAGAGGCTTGCAGGTCGCAGTAGCTTACCAAGACGACTTAAATGCCCCTTGAAAGAGACGTTCAGGTCGCAGTAACTTAACAAGACAGTTTAAATGCCCCTTGGAAGAGGCTTGCAGGTCGCAGTAGATTAACAAGAGGGTTTAAATGCCCCTTGGAAGAGGCTTGCAGGTCGCAGTAGCTTACCAAGACGATTTAAATGTCCCTTGGAAGAGACGTGCAGCTCGCAGCAGCTTAACAAGACAGTTTAAATGCCCCTTGGAAGAGCGGTGGAGGTCGCAGTAGCTTAACAAGACAGTTTAAATGCCCCTTGGAAGACACATGCAGGTCGCAGCACCTTAACAAGACTGTTTAAATATCCCTTGGAAGAGACGTGCAGGTCGCAGTAGCTTAAAAGACGTTTTAAATGTCCCTTGGTAGAGACATGCAGGTCGCAGTAGCTTAACAAGATGGCTTAAATCCCCCTTGGAAGAGACGTGCAGGTCGCAGCAGCTTAACAAGAGGGTTTAAATGCCCCTTGGAATAGGCTTGCAGGTCGCAGTAGCTTACCAAGATGGTTTAAATGCCCCTTGGAAGAGGCTTGCAGTTCGCAGTAGCTTAACAAGACGGTTTAAATGCCCCTGGAAGAGTGGTGGAGGTCGCAGTAGCTTAACAAGACAGTTTCAATGCCCCTTGGAAGAGACATGCAGGTCGCAGTAGCTTAACAAGACGGTTTAAATGCCACTTGGAAGAGACGTGCAGGTCGCAGTAGCTTAACAAGATGGTTTAAATGCCCCTTGGAAGAGCGGTGGAGGTCGCATTAGCTTAACAAGACGGTTTAAATGCCCCTTGAAAGAGACGTGCAGGTCGCAGTAGCTTAACAAGACGGTTTAAATGCCCCTTCGAAGTGCGGTGGAGGTCGCAGTAGCTTTACAAGACAGATGAAATGCCCCTTGGAAGAGCGTTGGAGGTCGTAGTAGCTTAATAAGACAGTTTAAATGCCTCTTGGAAGAGACATGCAGGTCACAGCATCTTAACAAGATTGTTTAAATGCATCTTGGAAGAGACGTGCAGGTCGCAATAGCTTAACAAGACGGTTTAAATGTCCCTTGGTAGAGACATGCAGGTCGCAGTAGCTTAACAAGACGGTTTAAATGTCCCTTGGAAGAGACGTGCCAGTCGCAGTAGCTTAAAAAACGGTTTAAATGCGCCATGGAAGAGACGTGCAAGTCGCAGTAGCTTAACAAGACAGTTTAAATGCCCCTTGGGAAAGACGAGCAGGTCGCAGTAGCTTAACAAGACGGTTTAAATCCCCCATGGAAGAGACGTGCAAGTCGCAGTAGCTTAACAAGACAGTTTAAATCCCCCATGGAAGAGACGTGCAAGTCGCAGTAGCTTAACAAGATGGTTTAAATGCCCCTTGGAAGAGCGTTGGAGGTCGCAGTAGCTTAACAAAACAGTTTTAATGCCCCTTGGAAGAGACGTGCAGGTCGCAGTAGCTTAACAAGATTGTTTAAATGCCCCTTGGAAGAGACGTGCAAGTCGCAGTAGCTTAACAAGATGGTTTAAATGCCCCTTGGAATAGCGGTGGAGGTCGCAGTAGCTTAAAAAGATTGTTTAAATGCCCCTTGGAAGAGACATGCAGTTCACAGCAGCTTAAAAAGACGGTTTAAATGCCCCTTGGAAGAGGCTTGCAGGTCGCAGTAGCTTACCAAGACGGTTTCAATGCCCCTTGGAAGAGACGTGCAGGTCGCAGTAGCTTAACAAGTTGGTTTAAATGCCCCTTGGAAGAGCGGTGGAGGTCGCAGTAGCTTAACAAGATGGTTTAAATGCCCCTTGGAAGAGACATGCAGTTCGCAACAGCTTAAAAAGACGGTTTAAATGCCTATTGGAAGAGACGTGCAGGTCGAAGTGGCTTAACAAGACGGTTTAAATGCCCCTTGGAAGAGACATGCAGGTCGCAGTAGCTTAACAAGATGGTTTAAATGGCCCTTGGAAGAGACGTGCAGGTAGCAGTAGCTTAACAAGACTGTTTAAATGCCCCTTGTAAAAGTGGTGGAGGTTACAGTAGCTTAACAAGACGGTTTAAATGCCCCTTGGAAGAGACGTGAAAGTCGCATTAGCTTAAAAAGACGGTTTAAATGCGCCTTGGAAGAGACGTGCAGGTCTCAGTAGCTTAACAAGACTGTTTAAATGCCCCTTGGAAGAGCGGTGGAGGTCGCAGTAGCTTAAGAAGACAGTTTAAATGCCCCTTGAAAGAGACGTGCAGGTCGCAGTAGCTTAACAAGACCGTTTAAATGCCACTTGGAAGTGCGGTGGATGTCGCAGTAGCTTAACAAGAGGGTTTAAATGCCCCTTGGAAGAGACATGCAGGTCGCAGCAGCTTAACAAGATGGTTTAAATGCCCCTTGGAAGAGACGTGCAGGTAGCAGTGGCTTAACAAGATGGTTTAAATGCCCCTTGGAAGAGACATGCAGGTCGCAGTAGCTTAACAAGAAAGTTTAAATGCCCCTTGGAAAAGTCGTGGAGGTTACAGTAGCTTAACAAGACAGTTTAAATGCCCCTTGGAAGAGACATTCAAGTCGCAGTAGCTTAAAAAGACGGTTTAAATGCGCCTTGAAAGAGACGTGCAGGTCGCAGTAGCTTAACAAGATGGTTTAAATGCCCATTGGAATAGAAGAGCAGGTCGCAGTAGCTTAACAAGACGGTTTAAATGCCCCTTGGAAGAGACGTGCAGGTCGCAGTAGCTTAACAAGACGGTTTAAATCCCCCTTGGAAGAGACGTGCAGGTCGCAGCAGCTTAACAAGAGGGTTTAAATGCCCCTTGGAATAGGCTTGCAGGTCGCAGTAGCTTACCAAGACGGTTTAATTGCCCCTTGGAAGAGACGTGCAGGTCGCAGTAGCTTAACAAGACGGTTTAAATGCCCATTGGAAGAGAGGTGGAGGTCGCAGTAGCTTAACAAGACAGTTTAAATGCCCCTTGGAAGAGACGTGCAAGTTGCAGACGCTTAACAAGACGGTTTAAATGCCACTTGGAAGAGACGTGCAGGTCACAGCAGCTTAACAAGACGGTTTAAATGTCCCTTGGAAGAGCGGAGGAGGTCGCAGTAGCTTAACAAGACTGTTTAAATGCCCATTAGAAGAGACGTGCAGGTCGCAGAAGCTTAACAAGACGGTTTAAATGCCCATTGGAAGTGTGGTGGAGGTCGCAGTAGCTTAACAAGACGGTTTAAATGCCCCTTAGAAGAGACATGCAGGTCGCAGCAGCTTAACAAGACGGTTTAAATAACCCTTGGAACAGACGTGGAGGTCGCAGTAGCTTAGCAAGACGGTTTAAATGCCCCTTGGAAGAGACATGCAGGTCGCAGTAGCTTAACAAAGCGTTTTAAATTCCCCTTGAAAGAGACGTGCAGGTCGCAGTAGCTTAAGAAGACGGTTTAAATGCCCCTTGGAAAAGTGGTGGAGGTTACAGTAGCTTAAGAAGACGGTTTAAATGCCCCTTGGAAGAGACGTGCAAGTCGCAGTAGCTTAACAAGACTGTTTAAATGCCCCTTAGAAGAGACGTGCAGGTCGCAGAAGCTAAACAAGACAGTTTAATTGCCCCTTGGAAGAGAAGTGCAGGTCGCAGAAGCTAAACAATACAGTTTAAATGCCCCTTGGAAGAGACGTGCATGTCGCAGTAGCTTAACAAGATGGTTTAAATGCCCCTTGGAAGAGCGGTGGAGGTCGCAGTAGCTTAAGAAGACAGTTTAATGCCCCTTGGTAGAGACGTGCAGGTCGCAGTAGCTTAACAAGAGGGTTTAAATGCCCCTTGGAAGAGGCTTGCAGGTCGCAGTAGCTTACCAAGACGATTTAAATGCCCCTTGGAAGAGACGTGCAGGTCGCAGTAGCTTAACAAGACAGTTTATATGCCCCTTGGAAGAGGCTTGCAGGTCGCAGTAGCTTAACAAGACGGTTTAAATGTCCCTTGGAAGAGACGTGTAGTTCGCAGTATAGCTTAACAAGACAGTTTAAATGCCCCTTGGAAGAGCGGTGGAGTTCACAGTAGCTTAACAAGACAGTTTATATGCCCCTTGGAAGAGACATGCAGGTCGCAGCACCTTAACAAGACTGTTTAAATATCCCTTGGAAGAGACGTGCAGGTCGCATTAGCTTAAAAGACGTTTTAAATGTCCCTTGGTAGAGACATGCAGGTCGCAGTAGCTTAAAAAGATGGTTTAAATCCCCCTTGGAAGAGACGTGCAGGTCGCAGCAGCTTAACAAGAGGGTTTAAATGCCCCTTGGAATAGGCTTGCAGGTCGCAGTAGCTTACCAAGACGGTTTAAATGCCCCTTGGAAAAGGCTTGCAGGTCGCAGTAGCTTAACAAGACGGTTTAAGTGCCCCTTGGAAGAGTGGTGGAGGTTGCAGTAGCTTAACAAGACAGTTTAAATGCCCCTTGGAAGAGACATGCAGTTTGCAGTAGCTTAATAAGACGGTTTAAATGCCCTTTGGAAGAGATGTTCAGGTCGCAGTAGCTTAATAAGACGGTTTAAATGCCCCTTGGAAGAGAGGTGGAGGTCGCAGTAGCTTAACAAGACAGTTTAAATGCCCCTTGGAAGATACGTGCAGGTCGCAGTAGCTTAACAAGACGGTTTAAATGCCACTTGGAAGAGACGTGCAAGTCGCAGTAGCTTAACAAGACGGTTTAAATGCCCCTTGGAAGAGCGGTGGAGGTCGCAGTAGCTTAACAAGACGGTTTAAATGCCCCTTGAAAGAGACGTGCAGGTCGCAGTAGCTTAACAAGACGGTTTAAATGCCCCTTCGAAGTGCGGTGGAGGTCGCAGTAGCTTAACAAGACGATTTAAATGCCCCTTGGAAGAGACATGCAGGTCGCAGTAGCTTAACAAGACGGTTTAAATGCCCCTTCGAAGTGCGGTGGGGGTCGCGGTAGCTTACCAAGACGGTTTAAATGCCCATTGGAAGAGACATGCAGGTCGCAGGAGCTTAACAAGATGGTTTAAATGCCCCTTGGAAGAGATGTGGAGGTCGCAGTAGCTTAACAAGACGGTTTAAATGCCCCTTGGAAGAGACATGCAGGTCGCAGTAGCTTAAGAAGACGGTTTAAATGCCCCTTGGAAGAGATGTGGAGGTCGCAGTAGCTTAACAAGACGGTTTAAATGCCCCTTGGAAGAGACATGCAGGTCGCAGTAGATTAAGAAGACGGTTTAAATGCCCCTTCGATGAGACGTGCAAGTCGCAGTAGCTTAACAAGACTGTTTAAATGCCCCTTAATAGAGACGTGCAGGTCACAGAAGCTTAACAAGACGGTTTAAATGCCGCTTGGAAGAGACATGCAGGTCGCAGCAGCTTAACAAGACGGTTTAAATGCCCCTTGGAAGAGACGTGGAGGTCGCAGTAGCTTAACAAGACTGTTTAAATGCCCTTGGAAGAGACATGCAGATCGCAGTAGCTTAACAAGATGGTTTAAATGCCCCTTGGAAAAGTGGTGGAATTTACAGTAGCTTAAGAAGACGGTTTAAATGCCCCTTGGTAGAGACGTGCAAGTCGTAGTAGCTTAACAAGACTGTTTAAATGCCCCTTAGAAGAGACGCGCAGGTCGCAGTAGCTTAACAAGATGGTTTAAATGCCCCTTGGAAGAGCGGTGGAGGTCGCAGTAGCTTAAGAAGACAGTTTAAATGCCCCTTGGAAGAGATGTGCAGGTTGCAATAGCTTAATAAGAGGGTTTAAATGCCCCTTGGAAGTTACGTGCAGGTCACAGTAGCTGAATAAGATGGTTTAAATGCCCCGTGGAATAGGCTTGCAGGTCGCATTAGCTTACCAAGACGATTTAAATGCCCCTTGGAAGGGACGTGCAGGTCGCAGTAGCTTAACAAGACAGTTTAAATGTCCTTTGGAAGAGCGGTGGAGGTCGCAGTAGCTTAACAAGACAGTTTAAATGCCACTTGGAAGAAACATGCAGGTCGCAGTAGCTTAACAAGACGGTTTAAATGCCCCGTGGAAGAGAGGTGCAGGTCGCAGTAGCTTAACAAGATGGTTTAAATGCCCCTTGGAAGAGCGGTGGAGGTCGCAGTAGCTTAAGAAGACAGTTTAAATGCCCCTTGGAAGAGATGTGCAGGTTGCAATAGCTTAATAAGAGGGTTTAAATGCCCCTTGGAAGTTACGTGCAGGTCACAGTAGCTGAATAAGATGGTTTAAATGCCCCCTTGGAATAGGCTTGCATGTCGCAGTAGCTTAACAAGACGGTTTAAATGCCCCTTATAAGAGACGTGCAAGTTACAGTAGCTTAACAAGACGGTTTAAATGCCCCTTGGAATAGAAGAGCAGGTCGCAGTAGCTTAACAAGACGGTTTAAAAGCCCCTTGGAAGAGATGTGCAGGTCGCAGTAGCTTAACGAGATGGTTTAAATGCCCCTTGGAAGAGCGGTGGAGGTCGCAGTAGCTTATCAAGATGGTTTAAATGCCCCTTGGAAGAGACATGCAGGACGCAGCAGCTTAAAAAGACGGTTTAAATGCCCCTTGGAAGAGACGTGCAGGTCGCAGAGGCTTAACAAGACTGTTTAAATGCCCCTTGGAAGAGCGGTGCATGTCGCAGTAGCTTAACAAGATGGTTTAAATGCCCCTTGGAAGAGCGGTGGAGGTCGCATTAGCTTAACAAGACAGTTTAAATGCACCTTGGAAGAGACGTGCAGGTCGCAGTAGCTTAACAAGACGGTTTAAATGCCCCTTGGAATAGACGAGCAGATCGCAGTAGCTTAACAAGACGGTTTAAATGCCCCTTGGAAGAGACGTGCAGGTCGCAGTAGCTTAACAAGACGGTTTAAATCCCCATTGGAAGAGACGTGCAGGTCGCAGCAGCTTAACAAGAGGGTTTAAATGCCCCTTGGAATAGGCTTGCAGGTCGCAGTAGCTTAACAAGATGGTTTAAATGCGCCTTGGAAGAGACTTGCACGTCGCAGTAGCTTAACAACACGGTTTAAATTCCCCTTGGAAGAGTGGTGGAGGTCGCAGTAGCTTAACAAGACAGTTTAAATGACCCTTGGAAGAGACATGCAGGTCGCAGTAGCATAATAAGACGGTTTAAATGCCCCTTGGAAGAGATGTGCAGGTCGCAGTAGCTTAATAAGACGGTTTAAATGCCCCTTGGAAGATAGGTGGAGGTCGCAGTAGCTTAAAAAGATGATTTAATTGCCCCTTGGAAGACACGTGCAGGTCGCAGTATCTTAACAAAACGGTTTAAATGCCCCTTGGAAGTGCGGTGGAGGTCGCAGTAGCTTAACAAGACGGTTTAAATGCCCCTTGGAATAGACATGCAGGTCACAGCAGCTTAACAAGACGGTTTAAATGCCCCTTGGAAGAGACGTGGAGGTCGCAGTAGCTTAACAAGACGGTTTAAATGCCCCTTGGAAGAGCGGTGGAGGTCGCAGTAGCTTAACAAGACAGTTTAAATGCCCCTTGAAAGAGACGTGCAGGTCGCAGTAGCTTAACAAAACGGTTTAAATGCCACTTGGAAGAGACGTGCAGGTCGCAGTAGCTTAACAAGACAGTTTAAATGCCTCTTGAAAGAGACGTGCAGGTCGCAGTAGCTTAACAAGATGGTTTAAATGCCCCTTGGAAGTGCGGTGGAGGTCGCAGTAGCTTAACAAGATGGTTTAAATGCCCCTTGGAATAGTAGACATGCAGGTCACAGCATCTTAACAAGACGGTTTAAATGCCCCTTGGAAGAGACGTGGAGGTCGCAGTAGCTTAACAAGACGGTTTAAATGCCCCTTGGAAGAGACATGCAGGTCGCAGTAGCTTAACAAGACAGTTTAAATGCCCCTTGAAAGAGACATGCAGGTCACAGCAGCTTAACAAGACGGTTTAAATGCCCCTTGGAAGAGCGGTGGAGGTCGCAGTAGCTTAACGAGACAGTTTAAATGCCTCTTGAAAAAGACGTGCAGGTCGCAGTAGCTTAACAAGACGGTTTAAATGCCCCTTGGAAGTGCGGTGGAGGTCGCAGTAGCTTAACAAGACGGTTTAAATGCCCCTTGGAAGTTACGTGCAGGTCACAGTAGCTGAATAAGATGGTTTAAATGCCCCGTGGAATAGGCTTGCAGGTCGCATTAGCTTACCAAGACGATTTAAATGCCCCTTGGAAGGGACGTGCAGGTCGCAGTAGCTTAACAAGACAGTTTAAATGTCCTTTGGAAGAGCGGTGGAGGTCGCAGTAGCTTAACAAGACAGTTTAAATGCCACTTGGAAGAAACATGCAGGTCGCAGTAGCTTAACAAGACGGTTTAAATGCCCCGTGGAAGAGAAGTGCAGGTCGCAGTAGCTTAACAAGATGGTTTAAATGCCCCTTGGAAGAGCGGTGGAGGTCGCAGTAGCTTAAGAAGACAGTTTAAATGCCCTTTGGAAGAGATGAGCAGGTTGCAATAGCTTAATAAGAGGGTTTAAATGCCCCTTGGAAGTTACGTGCAGGTCACAGTAGCTGAATAAGATGGTTTAAATGCCCCCTTGGAATAGGCTTGCATGTCGCAGTAGCTTAACAAGACGGTTTAAATGCCCCTTATAAGAGACGTGCAAGTTACAGTAGCTTAACAAGACGGTTTAAATGCCCCTTGGAATAGAAGAGCAGGTCGCAGTAGCTTAACAAGACGGTTTAAAAGCCCCTTGGAAGAGATGTGCAGGTCGCAGTAGCTTAACGAGATGGTTTAAATGCCCCTTGGAAGAGCGGTGGAGGTCGCAGTAGCTTATCAAGATGGTTTAAATGCCCCTTGGAAGAGACATGCAGGACGCAGCAGCTTAAAAAGACGGTTTAAATGCCCCTTGGAAGAGACGTGCAGGTCGCAGAGGCTTAACAAGACGGTTTAAATGCCCCTTGGAAGAGCGGTGCATGTCGCAGTAGCTTAACAAGATGGTTTAAATGCCCCTTGGAAGAGCGGTGGAGGTCGCATTAGCTTAACAAGACAGTTTAAATGCACCTTGGAAGAGACGTGCAGGTCGCAGTAGCTTAACAAGACGGTTTAAATGCCCCTTGGAATAGACGAGCAGATCGCAGTAGCTTAACAAGACGGTTTAAATGCCCCTTGGAAGAGACGTGCAGGTCGCAGTAGCTTAACAAGACGGTTTAAATCCCCATTGGAAGAGACGTGCAGGTCGCAGCAGCTTAACAAGAGGGTTTAAATGCCCCTTGGAATAGGCTTGAAGGTCGCAGTAGCTTAACAAGATGGTTTAAATGCGCCTTGGAAGAGACTTGCACGTCGCAGTAGCTTAACAACACGGTTTAAATTCCCCTTGGAAGAGTGGTGGAGGTCGCAGTAGCTTAACAAGACAGTTTAAATGACCCTTGGAAGAGACATGCAGGTCGCAGTAGCATAATAAGACGGTTTAAATGCCCCTTGGAAGAGATGTGCAGGTCGCAGTAGCTTAATAAGACGGTTTAAATGCCCCTTGGAAGATAGGTGGAGGTCGCAGTAGCTTAACAAGATGATTTAATTGCCCCTTGGAAGACACGTGCAGGTCGCAGTAGCTTAACAAAACGGTTTAAATGCCCCTTGGAAGTGCGGTGGAGGTCGCAGTAGCTTAACAAGACGGTTTAAATGCCCCTTGGAATAGACATGCAGGTCACAGCAGCTTAACAAGACGGTTTAAATGCCCCTTGGAAGAGACGTGGAGGTCGCAGTAGCTTAACAAGACGGTTTAAATGCCCCTTGGAAGAGCGGTGGAGGTCGCAGTAGCTTAACAAGACAGTTTAAATGCCCCTTGAAAGAGACGTGCAGGTCGCAGTAGCTTAACAAAACGGTTTAAATGCCACTTGGAAGAGACGTGCAGGTCGCAGTAGCTTAACAAGACAGTTTAAATGCCTCTTGAAAGAGACGTGCAGGTCGCAGTAGCTTAACAAGATGGTTTAAATGCCCCTTGGAAGTGCGGTGGAGGTCGCAGTAGCTTAACAAGATGGTTTAAATGCCCCTTGGAATAGTAGACATGCAGGTCACAGCATCTTAACAAGACGGTTTAAATGCCCCTTGGAAGAGACGTGGAGGTCGCAGTAGCTTAACAAGACGGTTTAAATGCCCCTTGGAAGAGACATGCAGGTCGCAGTAGCTTAACAAGACAGTTTAAATGCCCCTTGAAAGAGACATGCAGGTCACAGCAGCTTAACAAGACGGTTTAAATGCCCCTTGGAAGAGCGGTGGAGGTCGCAGTAGCTTAACGAGACAGTTTAAATGCCTCTTGAAAAAGACGTGCAGGTCGCAGTAGCTTAACAAGACGGTTTAAATGCCCCTTGGAAGTGCGGTGGAGGTCGCAGTAGCTTAACAAGACGGTTTAAATGCCCCTTGGAAAAGTGGTGGAGGTTACAGTAGCTTAAGAACACGGTTTAAATGCCCCATGGAAGAGATGTGCAAGTCGCAGTAGCTTAACAAGACTGTTTAAATGCCTCATGGAAGTGCGGTGGAGGTCGCAGTAGCTTAACAAGACGGTTGAAATGCCCCTTGGAAGAGACATGCAGGTCACATCAGCCTAACAAGACGGTTTAAATGCCCCTTGGAAGAGACATGCAGGTCACATCAGCTTAACAAGACGGTTTAAATGCCCCTTGGAAGAGACGTGGAGGTCGCAGTAGCTTAACAAGACGGTTTAAATGCCCCTTGGAAGAGACATGCAGGTCGCAGAAGCTAAACAAGACAGTTTAAATGCCCCTTGGAAGAGACGTGCAGGTCGCACTAGCTTAACAAGATGGTTTAAATGCCCCTTGGAAGAGCGGTGGAGGTCGCAGTAGCTAAAGAAGACAGTTTAAATGCCCCTTGGAAGAGACATGCAGGTCGCAGTAGCTTAACAAGAGGGTTTAAATGCCCCTTGGAAGAAACTTGCAGGTCGCAGTAGCTTACCAAGACGATTTAAATGACCCTTGGAAGAGACGTGCAGGTCGCAGTAGCTTAACAAGACAGTTTAACTGCCCCTTGGAAGAGCGGTGGAGGTCGCAGTAGCTTAACAAGACAGTTTAAATGCCACTTGGAAGAAACATGAATTTCGAAGCAGCTTAACAAGACTGTTTAAATGCCCCTAGTAAAAGACGTGCAGGTCGCAGAGGCTTAACAAGACAGTTTAAATGCCCATTGGAAGAGACATGCAGGTCGCAGTAGCTTAACAAGACAGTTTAAATGCACCTTGGAAGAGAAGTACAGGTTGCAGTAGCTTAACAAGACGGTTTAAATGCCCCGTGGAAAAGTGGTGGAGGTTACAGTAGCTTAACAAGACGGTTTAAATGCCCCTTGGAAGAGACGTGCAAGTTACAGTAGCTTAACAAGACGGTTTAAATGCCCCTTGGAAGAGATGTGCAGGTCGCAGTAGCTTAACAAGATGGTTTAGATGCCCCTTGGAAGAGCGGTGGAGGTCGCAGTAGCTTAACACAATGGTTTAAATGCCCCTTGGAAGAGACATGCAGGTCGCAGCAGCATAAAAAGACGGTTTAAATGCCCCTTGGAAGAGACGTGCATGTCGTAGAGGCTTAACAAGACGGTTTAAATGCCCCTTGGAAGAGACATGCAAGTCGCAGTAGCTTAACAAGACGTTTTAAATGCCCCTTGGAAAAGTGGTGGAGGTTACAGTAGCTTAACAAGATGGTTTGAATGCCCCTTGGAAGAGACGATCAAGTATCAGGAGCTTAAAAAGAAGGTTTAAATGCGCCTTGGAAGAGAAGTGCAGGTCGCAGTAGCATAACAAGACGGTTTAAATGCCCCTTGGAAGAGACGAGCAGGTCGCAGTAGCTTAACAAGATGGTTTAAATGCCCCTTGCAAGAGACGTGCAGGTAGCAGTAGCTTAACAAGACAGTTTAAATCCCACTTGGTAGAGACGAGCAAGTCGCAGGATCTTAACAAGAGGGTTTAAATGCCCCTTAGAATAGGCTTGCAGGTCGCAGTAGCTTAACAAGATGGTTTAAATGCCCCGTGGAAAAGTGGTGGAGGTTACAGTAGCTTAACAAGACGGTTTAAATGCCCCTTTGAAGAGAAGTGCAAGTTACAGTAGCTTAACAAGACTGTTTAAATGCCCCTTGGAAGAGATGTGCAGGTCGCAGTAGCTTAACAAGATGGTTTAAATGTCCCTTGGAAGAGCGGTGGAGGTCGCAGTAGCTTATCACGATGGTTTAAATGACCCTTTGAAGAGACGAGCAGGTCGCAGAGGCTTAACAAGATGGTTTAAATGCCCCTTGGAAGAGACATGCAGGTCGCAGTAGCTTAACAAGATGGTTTAAAAGCCCCTTGGAAGAGACGTGCAAGTCGCAGTAGCTTAACAAGACGTTTTAAATGCCCCTTGGAAAAGTGGTGGAGGTTACAGTAGCTTAACAAGATGGTTTAAATGCCCCTTGGAAGAGACGATCAAGTCGCAGTAGCTTAACAAGATGGTTTAAATGCCCCTTGGAAGAGACGTGCAGGTAGCAGTAGCTTAACAAGACGGTTTAAATCCCCCTTGGAAGAGACATGCAGGTCGCAGTATCTTAACAAGAGGGTTTAAATGCCCCTTAGAATAGGCTTGCAGGTCGCAGTAGCTTAGCAATACAGTTTAAATGCCCCGTGGAAGAGACGTGCAGGTCGCAGTAGCTTAATAAGACGTTTTAAATGCCCCTTGGAAGAGAGGTGGAGGTCGCAGTAGCTTAACAAGACGGTTTAAATGCACCTTTTAAGTGCGGTGGAGTTCGCAGTAGCTTAACAAGATGGTTTAAATGCCCCTTGGAAGAGACATGCAGGTCGCAGCTGCTTAACAAGACGGTTTAAATGCCCCTTGGAAGAGACGTGCAGGTCGCAGTAGCTTAACAAGACAGTTTAAATGCCCCTTGGAAGAGACATGCAGGTCGCAGTAGCTTAACAAGACAGTTTAAATGCCCCTTGGAAGAGACGTGCAGGTCGCAGTGGCTTAACAAGAGGGTTTAAATGCCCCTTGGAAGAGACGTGCAGGTCGCAGTAGATTAACAAGACGGTTTATATGCACCTTGGAAGAGACGTGCAGGTCGCAGTAGCTTAACAAGACGGTTTAAATAACCCTTGGAAGAGACGAGCAGGTCGCAGTAGCTTAACAAGACGGTTTAAATGCCCCTTGGAAGAGACGTGCAGGTCGCAGTAGCTTAACAAGACGGTTTAAATCTCCCTTGGAAGAGATGTGCAGGTCGCAGTAGCTTAACAAGAGGGTTTAAATGCCCCTTGGAATAGGCTTGCTGGTCGCAGTAGCTTAACAAGACGGTTTAAATGCCCCTTGGAAAAGACGTGCAGGTCGCAGTAGCTTAACAAGACAGTTTAAATGAACCTTGGAAGAGCGGTGGGGGTTGCAGTAGCTTAACAAGACAGTTTAAATGTCACTTGGAAGAAACATGCAGGTCGAAGCAGCTTAACAAGACAGTTTAAATGCCCCTATGAAAAGACGTGCAGGTCGTAGAGGCTTAACAAGACGCCTTAAATGCCCCTTGGAAGAGACATGCAGGTCGCAGTAGCTTAACAAGACGGTTTAAATGCACCTTGGAAGAGACGTGCAGGTCGCAGTAGCTTAATAAAGACGGTTTAAATGTCCCGTGGAAAACTGGTGGAGGTTACAGTAGCTTAACAAGATGGTTTAAATGCCCCTTGGAAGAGATGTGCAGGTCGCAGTAGCTTAATAAGATGGTTTAAATGCCCCTTGGAAGAGCGGTGGAGGTCGCAGTAGCTTAACACGATGATTTAAATGCCCCTTGGAAGAGACATGCAGGTCGCAGCAGCTTAAAAAGACGGTTTAAATGCCCCTTGGAAGAGACGTGCATGTCGTAGAGGCTTAACAAGACAGTTTAAATGCCACTTGGAAGAAACATGCAGGTCGAAGCAGCTTAACAAGACTGTTTAAATGCCCCTAGGAAAAGACATGCAGGTCGCAGAGGCTTAACAAGACGGTTTAAATGCCCCTTGGAAGAGACATGCAGGTCGCAGTAGCTTAACAAGACGGTTTAAATGCCCCTTGGAAGAGACGTGCAGGTCGCAGTAGCTTAACAAGACAGATTAAATGCCCCATGGAAAAGTGGTGGAGGTTACAGTAGCTTAACAAGACGGATTAAATGCCCCTTGGAAGAGATGTGCAGGTCGCAGTAGCTTAACAAGATGGTTTAAATGCCCCTTGGAAGAGCGGTGGAGGTCGCAGAAGCTTAACAAGATGGTTTAAATGCCCCTTGGCAGAGACTTGCAAATTACAGTAGCTTAACAAGACGGATTAAATGCCCCTTGGAAGAGACGTGCAAGTCGCAGTAGCTTAACAAGATGGTTTACATGCCCCTTGGAAAAGTGGTGGAGGTTACAGTAGCTTAACAAGATGGTTTAAATGCCCCTTGGAAGAGACGATCAAGTCGCAGGAGCTTAAAAAGAAGGTTTAAATGCGCCATGGAAGAGAACTGCAGGTCGCAGTAGCATAACAAGACGGTTTAAATTCCCCTTGGAAGAGACATGCAGGTCACAGTAGCTTAACAAGACGGTTTAAATGCCCCTTGGAAGAGACGTGCAGGTAGCAGTAGCTTAACAAGACGGTTTAAATGCCCCTTGGAAGAGACCTGCAGGTTGCAGCAGCTTAAAAAGACGGTTTAAATGCCACTTGGAAGAGACGTGCAGGTCGCAGTAGCTTAACAAGACGGTTTAAATGCCCCGTTGAAAAGTGGTGTAGGTTACAGTAGCTTAACAAGATGGTTTAAATGCCCCTTGGCAGAGACTTGCAAATTACAGTAGCTTTAACAAGACGGATTAAATGCCCCTTGGAAGAGACGTGCAAGTCGCAGTAGCTTAACAAGATGGTTTACATGCCCCTTGGAAAAGTGGTGGAGGTTACAGTAGCTTAACAAGATGGTTTAAATGCCCCTTGGAAGAGACGATCAAGTCGCAGGAGCTTAAAAAGAAGGTTTAAATGCGCCATGGAAGAGAACTGCAGGTCGCAGTAGCATAACAAGACGGTTTAAATTCCCCTTGGAAGAGACATGCAGGTCGCAGTAGCTTAACAAGACGGTTTAAATGCCCCTTGGAAGAGACGTGCAGGTAGCAGTAGCTTAACAAGACGGTTTAAATGCCCCTTGGAAGAGACCTGCAGGTAGCAGTAGCTTAAAAAGAAGGTTTAAATGCCCCTTGGAAGAGAAAAGCAGTTCGCAGTAGCTTAACAAGACGGTTTAAATTGGCCTTGGAAGAGACATGCCGGTCACAGTTGCTTAACAAGACGGTTTAAATGCCCCTTGGAAGTGAAGTGCAGGTCGCAGGATCTTAACAAGATGGTTTAAATGCCCCTTAGAATAGGCTTGCAGGTCGCAGTAGCTTAACAAGACAGTTTAAATGCCCCTTGGAAGAGACGTGCAGATCACAGTAGCTTAACAAGACGGTTTAAATGCCCCTTGGAAGAGAAGTGCAGGTCGCAGGATCTTAACAAGAGGGTTTAAATGCCCCTTAGAATAGGCTTGCAGGTCGCAGTAGCTTAACAAGACGGTTTAAATCCCCCTTGGAAGAGACGTGCATTTCGCAGTAGCTTAACAAGATGGTTTAAATGCCCCTTGGAAGAGCGGTGGAGGTCGCAGTAGCTTAACACGATGGTTTAAATGCCCCTTGGAAGAGACATGCAGGTCGCAGCAGCTTAAAAAGACGGTTTAAATGCCCCTTGGAAGAGACGTGCAGGTCGTAGAGGCTTAACAAAACGATTTAAATGCCCCTTGGAAGAGGCATACAGGTCGCAGTAGCTTAACAAGACGGTTTAAAAGCCCCTTGGAAGAGAAGTGCAAGTCGCATTAGCTTAAAAGACAGTTTAAATGCCCCTTGGAAAAGTGGTGGAGGTCGCAGTAGCTTAACACGATGGTTTAAATGCCCCTTGGAAGAGACGATCAAGTCGCAGGAGCTTAAAAAGAAGGTTTAAATGCGCCATGGAAGAGAACTGCAGGTCGCAGTAGCATAACAAGACGGTTTAAATTCCCCTTGGAAGAGACATGCAGGTCGCAGTAGCTTAACAAGACGGTTTAAATGCCCCTTGGAAGAGACGTGCAGGTAGCAGTAGCTTAACAAGACGGTTTAAATGCCCCTTGGAAGAGACCTGCAGGTAGCAGTAGCTTAAAAAGAAGGTTTAAATGCCCCTTGGAAGAGAAAAGCAGTTCGCAGTAGCTTAACAAGACGGTTTAAATTGGCCTTGGAAGAGACATGCCGGTCACAGTTGCTTAACAAGACGGTTTAAATGCCCCTTGGAAGTGAAGTGCAGGTCGCAGGATCTTAACAAGAGGGTTTAAATGCCCCTTAGAATAGGCTTGCAGGTCGCAGTAGCTTAACAAGACAGTTTAAATGCCCCTTGGAAGAGACGTGCAGATCACAGTAGCTTAACAAGACGGTTTAAATGCCCCTTGGAAGAGAAGTGCAGGTCGCAGGATCTTAACAAGAGGGTTTAAATGCCCCTTAGAATAGGCTTGCAGGTCGCAGTAGCTTAACAAGACGGTTTAAATCCCCCTTGGAAGAGACGTGCATTTCGCAGTAGCTTAACAAGATGGTTTAAATGCCCCTTGGAAGAGCGGTGGAGGTCGCAGTAGCTTAACACGATGGTTTAAATGCCCCTTGGAAGAGACATGCAGGTCGCAGCAGCTTAAAAAGACGGTTTAAATGCCCCTTGGAAGAGACGTGCAGGTCGTAGAGGCTTAACAAAACGATTTAAATGCCCCTTGGAAGAGGCATACAGGTCGCAGTAGCTTAACAAGACGGTTTAAAAGCCCCTTGGAAGAGAAGTGCAAGTCGCATTAGCTTAAAAGACAGTTTAAATGCCCCTTGGAAAAGTGGTGGAGGTCGCAGTAGCTTAACACGATGGTTTAAATGCCCCTTGGAAGAGACGTGCAGGTCGCAGTAGCTTAACAAGACGGTTTAAATGCCCCTTGGAAGAGACATGCAGGTCGCAGTAGCTTAACAAGATGGTTTAAATGCCCCTTGGAAGAGACGATCAAGTATCAGGAGCTTAAAAAGAAGGTTTAAATGAGCCTTGGAAGAGAAGTGCAGGTCGCAGTAGCATAACAAGACGGTTTAAATGCCCCTTGGAAGAGACGAGCAGGTCGCAGTAGCTTAACAAGACGGTTTAAATGCCCCTTGGAAGAGACGTGCAGGTAGCAGTAGCTTAACAAGACGGTTTAAATCCCCCTTGGAAGAGACATGCATGTCACAGGATCTTAACAAGAGGGTTTAAATGCCCCTTAGAATAGGCTTGCAGGTCGCAGTAGCTTAACAAGACAGTTTAAATGCCCCTTGGAAGAGACGTGTAGGTCGCAGTAGCTTATCAAGACGGTTTAAATGCCCCATGGAAAAGTGGTGGAGGTTACAGTAGCTTAACAAGACGGTTTAAATGCCACTTGGAAGAGAAGTGCAAGTTACAGTAGCTTAACAAGACGGTTTAAATGCCCCTTGGAAGAGATGTGCAGGTCGCAGTAGCTTAACAAGACGGTTTAAATGCCCCTTGGAAAAGTGGTGGAGGTTTCAGTAGCTTAACAAGATTGTTTAAATGCCCCTTGGAAGAGACGATCAAGTCGCAGGAGCTTAAAAAGAAGGTTTAAATGCGCCATGGAAGAGAACTGCAGGTCGCAGTAGCATAACAAGACGGTTTAAATTCCCCTTGGAAGAGACATGCAGGTCGCAGTAGCTTAACAAGACGGTTTAAATGCCCCTTGGAAGAGACGTGCAGGTAGCAGTAGCTTAACAAGACGGTTTAAATGCCCCTTGGAAGAGACCTGCAGGTTGCAGCAGCTTAAAAAGACGGTTTAAATGCCACTTGGAAGAGACGTGCAGGTCGCAGTAGCTTAACAAGACGGTTTAAATGCCCCGTTGAAAAGTGGTGTAGGTTACAGTAGCTTAACAAGATGGTTTAAATGCCCCTTGGCAGAGACTTGCAAATTACAGTAGCTTAACAAGACGGATTAAATTCCCCTTGGAAGAGACGTGCAAGTCGCAGTAGCTTAACAAGATGGTTTACATGCCCCTTGGAAAAGTGGTGGAGGTTACAGTAGCTTAACAAGATGGTTTAAATGCCCCTTGGAAGAGACGATCAAGTCGCAGGAGCTTAAAAAGAAGGTTTAAATGCGCCATGGAAGAGAACTGCAGGTCGCAGTAGCATAACAAGACGGTTTAAATTCCCCTTGGAAGAGACATGCAGGTCGCAGTAGCTTAACAAGACGGTTTAAATGCCCCTTGGAAGAGACGTGCAGGTAGCAGTAGCTTAACAAGACGGTTTAAATGCCCCTTGGAAGAGACCTGCAGGTAGCAGTAGCTTAAAAAGAAGGTTTAAATGCCCCTTGGAAGAGAAAAGCAGTTCGCAGTAGCTTAACAAGACGGTTTAAATTGGCCTTGGAAGAGACATGCCGGTCACAGTTGCTTAACAAGACGGTTTAAATGCCCCTTGGAAGTGAAGTGCAGGTCGCAGGATCTTAACAAGAGGGTTTAAATGCCCCTTAGAATAGGCTTGCAGGTCGCAGTAGCTTAACAAGACAGTTTAAATGCCCCTTGGAAGAGACGTGCAGATCACAGTAGCTTAACAAGACGGTTTAAATGCCCCTTGGAAGAGAAGTGCAGGTCGCAGGATCTTAACAAGAGGGTTTAAATGCCCCTTAGAATAGGCTTGCAGGTCGCAGTAGCTTAACAAGACGGTTTAAATCCCCCTTGGAAGAGACGTGCATTTCGCAGTAGCTTAACAAGATGGTTTAAATGCCCCTTGGAAGAGCGGTGGAGGTCGCAGTAGCTTAACACGATGGTTTAAATGCCCCTTGGAAGAGACATGCAGGTCGCAGCAGCTTAAAAAGACGGTTTAAATGCCCCTTGGAAGAGACGTGCAGGTCGTAGAGGCTTAACAAAACGATTTAAATGCCCCTTGGAAGAGGCATACAGGTCGCAGTAGCTTAACAAGACGGTTTAAAAGCCCCTTGGAAGAGAAGTGCAAGTCGCATTAGCTTAAAAGACAGTTTAAATGCCCCTTGGAAAAGTGGTGGAGGTCGCAGTAGCTTAACACGATGGTTTAAATGCCCCTTGGAAGAGACGTGCAGGTCGCAGTAGCTTAACAAGACGGTTTAAATGCCCCTTGGAAGAGACATGCAGGTCGCAGTAGCTTAACAAGATGGTTTAAATGCCCCTTGGAAGAGACGATCAAGTATCAGGAGCTTAAAAAGAAGGTTTAAATGAGCCTTGGAAGAGAAGTGCAGGTCGCAGTAGCATAACAAGACGGTTTAAATGCCCCTTGGAAGAGACGAGCAGGTCGCAGTAGCTTAACAAGACGGTTTAAATGCCCCTTGGAAGAGACGTGCAGGTAGCAGTAGCTTAACAAGACGGTTTAAATCCCCCTTGGAAGAGACATGCATGTCACAGGATCTTAACAAGAGGGTTTAAATGCCCCTTAGAATAGGCTTGCAGGTCGCAGTAGCTTAACAAGACAGTTTAAATGCCCCTTGGAAGAGACGTGTAGGTCGCAGTAGCTTATCAAGACGGTTTAAATGCCCCGTGGAAAAGTGGTGGAGGTTACAGTAGCTTAACAAGACGGTTTAAATGCCACTTGGAAGAGAAGTGCAAGTTACAGTAGCTTAACAAGACGGTTTAAATGCCCCTTGGAAGAGATGTGCAGGTCGCAGTAGCTTAACAAGACGGTTTAAATGCCCCTTGGAAAAGTGGTGGAGGTTTCAGTAGCTTAACAAGATTGTTTAAATGCCCCTTGGAAGAGACGATCAAGTCGCAGGAGCTTAAAAAGAAGGTTTAAATGCGCCATGGAAGAGAACTGCAGGTCGCAGTAGCATAACAAGACGGTTTAAATTCCCCTTGGAAGAGACATGCAGGTCGCAGTAGCTTAACAAGACGGTTTAAATGCCCCTTGGAAGAGACGTGCAGGTAGCAGTAGCTTAACAAGACGGTTTAAATCCTCCTTAGAAGAAACATGCAGGTCGCAGTAGCTTAAAAAGAAGGTTTAAATGCCCCTTGGAAGAGACGAGCAGGTCGCAGTAGCTTAACAAGACGGTTTAAATTGGCCTTGGAAGAGACATGCAGGTCACCGTTGCTTAACAAGACGGTTTAAATGCCCCTTGGAAGAGAAGAGCAGGTCGCAGTTGCTTAACAAGACGGTTTAAATCCCCCTTGGAAGAGAAGTGCAGGTCGCAGGATCTTAACAAGAGGGTTTAAATGCCCCTTAGAATAGGCTTGCAGGTCGCAGTAGCTTAACAAGACAGTTTAAATGCCCCTTGGAAGACACGTGCAAGTCGCAGTAGCTTAAAAAGATGGTTTAAATGCGCCTTGGAAGAGACGTGCAGGTCGCAGTAGCTTAACAAGACGGTTTAAATGCCCCTTGGAAGAGACGAGCAGGTTGCAGTAGCTTAACAAGACAGTTTAAATGGCCCTTGGAAGAGACGTGCAGATCACAGTAGCTTAACAAGACGGTTTAAATCCCCCTTGGAAGAGACGTGCAGGTCGCAGTAGCTTAACAAGATGGTTTAAATGCCCCTTGGAAGAGCGGTGGAGGTCGCAGTAGCTTAACACGATGGTTTAAATGCCCCTTGGAAGAGACATGCAGGTCGCAGCAGCTTAAAAAGACGGTTTAAATGCCCCTTCGAAGAGACATGCAGGTCACATTAGCTTAACAAGACGGTTTAAAAGCCCCTTGGAAGAGAAGTGCAAGTCGCAGTAGCTTAAAAGACGGTTTAAATGCCCCTTGGAAAAGTGGTGGAGGTTACAGTAGCTTAACACGATGGTTTAAATGCCCCTTGGAAGAGACGTGCAGGTCGCAGTAGCTTAACAAGACTTGTTTAAATGCCCCTTGGAAGAGACATGCAGGTCGCAGTAGCTTAACAAGATGGTTTAAATGCCCCTTGGAAGAGACCTGCAGGTAGCAGTAGCTTAAAAAGAAGGTTTAAATGCCCCTTGGAAGAGAAAAGCAGTTCGCAGTAGCTTAACAAGACGGTTTAAATTGGCCTTGGAAGAGACATGCCGGTCACAGTTGCTTAACAAGACGGTTTAAATGCCCCTTGGAAGTGAAGTGCAGGTCGCAGGATCTTAACAAGAGGGTTTAAATACCCCTTAGAATAGGCTTGCAGGTCGCAGTAGCTTAACAAGACAGTTTAAATGCACCTTGGAAGAGACGTGCAGATCACAGTAGCTTAACAAGACGGTTTAAATGCCCCTTGGAAGAGAAGTGCAGGTCGCAGGATCTTAACAAGAGGGTTTAAATGCCCCTTAGAATAGGCTTGCAGGTCGCAGTAGCTTAACAAGACGGTTTAAATCCCCCTTGGAAGAGACGTGCATTTCGCAGTAGCTTAACAAGATGGTTTAAATGCCCCTTGGAAGAGCGGTGGAGGTCGCAGTAGCTTAACACGATGGTTTAAATGCCCCTTGGAAGAGACATGCAGGTCGCAGCAGCTTAAAAAGACGGTTTAAATGCCCCTTGGAAGAGACGTGCAGGTCGTAGAGGCTTAACAAAACGATTTAAATGCCCCTTGGAAGAGGCATACAGGTCGCAGTAGCTTAACAAGACGGTTTAAAAGCCCCTTGGAAGAGAAGTGCAAGTCGCATTAGCTTAAAAGACAGTTTAAATGCCCCTTGGAAAAGTGGTGGAGGTCGCAGTAGCTTAACACGATGGTTTAAATGCCCCTTGGAAGAGACGTGCAGGTCGCAGTAGCTTAACAAGACGGTTTAAATGCCCCTTGGAAGAGACATGCAGGTCGCAGTAGCTTAACAAGATGGTTTAAATGCCCCTTGGAAGAGACGATCAAGTATCAGGAGCTTAAAAAGAAGGTTTAAATGAGCCTTGGAAGAGAAGTGCAGGTCGCAGTAGCATAACAAGACGGTTTAAATGCCCCTTGGAAGAGACGAGCAGGTCGCAGTAGCTTAACAAGACGGTTTAAAAGCCCCTTGGAAGAGAAGTGCAAGTCGCATTAGCTTAAAAGACAGTTTAAATGCCCCTTGGAAAAGTGGTGGAGGTCGCAGTAGCTTAACACGATGGTTTAAATGCCCCTTGGAAGAGACGTGCAGGTCGCAGTAGCTTAACAAGACGGTTTAAATGCCCCTTGGAAGAGACATGCAGGTCGCAGTAGCTTAACAAGATGGTTTAAATGCCCCTTGGAAGAGACGATCAAGTATCAGGAGCTTAAAAAGAAGGTTTAAATGAGCCTTGGAAGAGAAGTGCAGGTCGCAGTAGCATAACAAGACGGTTTAAATGCCCCTTGGAAGAGACGAGCAGGTCGCAGTAGCTTAACAAGACGGTTTAAATGCCCCTTGGAAGAGACGTGCAGGTAGCAGTAGCTTAACAAGACAGTTTAAATCCCCCTTGGAAGAGACATGCATGTCACAGGATCTTAACAAGAGGGTTTAAATGCCCCTTAGAATAGGCTTGCAGGTCGCAGTAGCTTAACAAGACAGTTTAAATGCCCCTTGGAAGAGACGTGTAGGTCGCAGTAGCTTATCAAGACGGTTTAAATGCCCCGTGGAAAAGTGGTGGAGGTTACAGTAGCTTAACAAGACGGTTTAAATGCCACTTGGAAGAGAAGTGCAAGTTACAGTAGCTTAACAAGACGGTTTAAATGCCCCTTGGAAGAGATGTGCAGGTCGCAGTAGCTTAACAAGACGGTTTAAATGCCCCTTGGAAAAGTGGTGGAGGTTTCAGTAGCTTAACAAGATTGTTTAAATGCCCCTTGGAAGAGACGATCAAGTCGCAGGAGCTTAAAAAGAAGGTTTAAATGCGCCATGGAAGAGAACTGCAGGTCGCAGTAGCATAACAAGACGGTTTAAATTCCCCTTGGAAGAGACATGCAGGTCGCAGTAGCTTAACAAGACGGTTTAAATGCCCCTTGGAAGAGACGTGCAGGTAGCAGTAGCTTAACAAGACGGTTTAAATGCCCCTTGGAAGAGACCTGCAGGTAGCAGTAGCTTAAGAAGATGGTTTAAATGCCCCTTGGAAGAGACGTGCAGGTAGCAGCAGCTTAACAAGACGGTTTAAATCCCCCTTAGAAGAAACATGCAGGTCGCAGTAGCTTAAAAAGAAGGTTTAAATGCCCCTTGGAAGAGACGAGCAGGTCGCAGTAGCTTAACAAGACGGTTTAAATTGGCCTTGGAAGAGACATGCAGGTCACCGTTGCTTAACAAGACGGTTTAAATGCCCCTTGGAAGAGAAGAGCAGGTCGCAGTTGCTTAACAAGACGGTTTAAATCCCCCTTGGAAGAGAAGTGCAGGTCGCAGGATCTTAACAAGAGGGTTTAAATGCCCCTTAGAATAGGCTTGCAGGTCGCAGTAGCTTAACAAGACAGTTTAAATGCCCCTTGGAAGACACGTGCAAGTCGCAGTAGCTTAAAAAGACGGTTTAAATGCGCCTTGGAAGAGACGTGCAGGTCGCAGTAGCTTAACAAGACGGTTTAAATGCCCCTTGGAAGAGACGAGCAGGTTGCAGTAGCTTAACAAGACAGTTTAAATGGCCCTTGGAAGAGACGTGCAGATCACAGTAGCTTAACAAGACGGTTTAAATCCCCCTTGGAAGAGACGTGCAGGTCGCAGTAGCTTAACAAGATGGTTTAAATGCCCCTTGGAAGAGCGGTGGAGGTCGCAGTAGCTTAACACGATGGTTTAAATGCCCCTTGGAAGAGACATGCAGGTCGCAGCAGCTTAAAAAGACGGTTTAAATGCCCCTTCGAAGAGACATGCAGGTCGCATTAGCTTAACAAGACGGTTTAAAAGCCCCTTGGAAGAGAAGTGCAAGTCGCAGTAGCTTAAAAGACGGTTTAAATGCCCCTTGGAAAAGTGGTGGAGGTTACAGTAGCTTAACACGATGGTTTAAATGCCCCTTGGAAGAGACGTGCAGGTCGCAGTAGCTTAACAAGACTTGTTTAAATGCCCCTTGGAAGAGACATGCAGGTCGCAGTAGCTTAACAAGATGGTTTAAATGCCCCTTGGAAGAGACCTGCAGGTAGCAGTAGCTTAAAAAGAAGGTTTAAATGCCCCTTGGAAGAGAAAAGCAGTTCGCAGTAGCTTAACAAGACGGTTTAAATTGGCCTTGGAAGAGACATGCCGGTCACAGTTGCTTAACAAGACGGTTTAAATGCCCCTTGGAAGTGAAGTGCAGGTCGCAGGATCTTAACAAGAGGGTTTAAATGCCCCTTAGAATAGGCTTGCAGGTCGCAGTAGCTTAACAAGACAGTTTAAATGCCCCTTGGAAGAGACGTGCAGATCACAGTAGCTTAACAAGACGGTTTAAATGCCCCTTGGAAGAGAAGTGCAGGTCGCAGGATCTTAACAAGAGGGTTTAAATGCCCCTTAGAATAGGCTTGCAGGTCGCAGTAGCTTAACAAGACGGTTTAAATCCCCCTTGGAAGAGACGTGCATTTCGCAGTAGCTTAACAAGATGGTTTAAATGCCCCTTGGAAGAGCGGTGGAGGTCGCAGTAGCTTAACACGATGGTTTAAATGCCCCTTGGAAGAGACATGCAGGTCGCAGCAGCTTAAAAAGACGGTTTAAATGCCCCTTGGAAGAGACGTGCAGGTCGTAGAGGCTTAACAAAACGATTTAAATGCCCCTTGGAAGAGGCATACAGGTCGCAGTAGCTTAACAAGACGGTTTAAAAGCCCCTTGGAAGAGAAGTGCAAGTCGCATTAGCTTAAAAGACAGTTTAAATGCCCCTTGGAAAAGTGGTGGAGGTCGCAGTAGCTTAACACGATGGTTTAAATGCCCCTTGGAAGAGACGTGCAGGTCGCAGTAGCTTAACAAGACGGTTTAAATGCCCCTTGGAAGAGACATGCAGGTCGCAGTAGCTTAACAAGATGGTTTAAATGCCCCTTGGAAGAGACGATCAAGTATCAGGAGCTTAAAAAGAAGGTTTAAATGAGCCTTGGAAGAGAAGTGCAGGTCGCAGTAGCATAACAAGACGGTTTAAATGCCCCTTGGAAGAGACGAGCAGGTCGCAGTAGCTTAACAAGACGGTTTAAATGCCCCTTGGAAGAGACGTGCAGGTAGCAGTAGCTTAACAAGACGGTTTAAATCCCCCTTGGAAGAGACATGCATGTCACAGGATCTTAACAAGAGGGTTTAAATGCCCCTTAGAATAGGCTTGCAGGTCGCAGTAGCTTAACAAGACAGTTTAAATGCCCCTTGGAAGAGACGTGTAGGTCGCAGTAGCTTATCAAGACGGTTTAAATGCCCCGTGGAAAAGTGGTGGAGGTTACAGTAGCTTAACAAGACGGTTTAAATGCCACTTGGAAGAGAAGTGCAAGTTACAGTAGCTTAACAAGACGGTTTAAATGCCCCTTGGAAGAGATGTGCAGGTCGCAGTAGCTTAACAAGACGGTTTAAATGCCCCTTGGAAAAGTGGTGGAGGTTTCAGTAGCTTAACAAGATTGTTTAAATGCCCCTTGGAAGAGACGATCAAGTCGCAGGAGCTTAAAAAGAAGGTTTAAATGCGCCATGGAAGAGAACTGCAGGTCGCAGTAGCATAACAAGACGGTTTAAATTCCCCTTGGAAGAGACATGCAGGTCGCAGTAGCTTAACAAGACGGTTTAAATGCCCCTTGGAAGAGACGTGCAGGTAGCAGTAGCTTAACAAGACGGTTTAAATGCCCCTTGGAAGAGACCTGCAGGTTGCAGCAGCTTAAAAAGACGGTTTAAATGCCACTTGGAAGAGACGTGCAGGTCGCAGTAGCTTAACAAGACGGTTTAAATGCCCCGTTGAAAAGTGGTGTAGGTTACAGTAGCTTAACAAGATGGTTTAAATGCCCCTTGGCAGAGACTTGCAAATTACAGTAGCTTAACAAGACGGATTAAATGCCCCTTGGAAGAGACGTGCAAGTCGCAGTAGCTTAACAAGATGGTTTACATGCCCCTTGGAAAAGTGGTGGAGGTTACAGTAGCTTAACAAGATGGTTTAAATGCCCCTTGGAAGAGACAATCAAGTCGCAGGAGCTTAAAAAGAAGGTTTAAATGCGCCATGGAAGAGAACTGCAGGTCGCAGTAGCATAACAAGACGGTTTAAATTCCCCTTGGAAGAGACATGCAGGTCGCAGTAGCTTAACAAGACGGTTTAAATGCCCCTTGGAAGAGACGTGCAGGTAGCAGTAGCTTAACAAGACGGTTTAAATGCCCCTTGGAAGAGACCTGCAGGTAGCAGTAGCTTAAAAAGAAGGTTTAAATGCCCCTTGGAAGAGAAAAGCAGTTCGCAGTAGCTTAACAAGACGGTTTAAATTGGCCTTGGAAGAGACATGCCGGTCACAGTTGCTTAACAAGACGGTTTAAATGCCCCTTGGAAGTGAAGTGCAGGTCGCAGGATCTTAACAAGAGGGTTTAAATGCCCCTTAGAATAGGCTTGCAGGTCGCAGTAGCTTAACAAGACAGTTTAAATGCCCCTTGGAAGAGACGTGCAGATCACAGTAGCTTAACAAGACGGTTTAAATGCCCCTTGGAAGAGAAGTGCAGGTCGCAGGATCTTAACAAGAGGGTTTAAATGCCCCTTAGAATAGGCTTGCAGGTCGCAGTAGCTTAACAAGACGGTTTAAATCCCCCTTGGAAGAGACGTGCATTTCGCAGTAGCTTAACAAGATGGTTTAAATGCCCCTTGGAAGAGCGGTGGAGGTCGCAGTAGCTTAACACGATGGTTTAAATGCCCCTTGGAAGAGACATGCAGGTCGCAGCAGCTTAAAAAGACGGTTTAAATGCCCCTTGGAAGAGACGTGCAGGTCGTAGAGGCTTAACAAAACGATTTAAATGCCCCTTGGAAGAGGCATACAGGTCGCAGTAGCTTAACAAGACGGTTTAAAAGCCCCTTGGAGGAGAAGTGCAAGTCGCATTAGCTTAAAAGACAGTTTAAATGCCCCTTGGAAAAGTGGTGGAGGTCGCAGTAGCTTAACACGATGGTTTAAATGCCCCTTGGAAGAGACGTGCAGGTCGCAGTAGCTTAACAAGACGGTTTAAATGCCCCTTGGAAGAGACATGCAGGTCGCAGTAGCTTAACAAGATGGTTTAAATGCCCCTTGGAAGAGACGATCAAGTATCAGGAGCTTAAAAAGAAGGTTTAAATGAGCCTTGGAAGAGAAGTGCAGGTCGCAGTAGCATAACAAGACGGTTTAAATGCCCCTTGGAAGAGACGAGCAGGTCGCAGTAGCTTAACAAGACGGTTTAAATGCCCCTTGGAAGAGACGTGCAGGTAGCAGTAGCTTAACAAGACGGTTTAAATCCCCCTTGGAAGAGACATGCATGTCACAGGATCTTAACAAGAGGGTTTAAATGCCCCTTAGAATAGGCTTGCAGGTCGCAGTAGCTTAACAAGACAGTTTAAATGCCCCTTGGAAGAGACGTATAGGTCGCAGTAGCTTATCAAGACGGTTTAAATGCCCCGTGGAAAAGTGGTGGAGGTTACAGTAGCTTAACAAGACGGTTTAAATGCCCCTTGGAAGAGATGTGCAGGTCGCAGTAGCTTAACAAGACGGTTTAAATGCCCCTTGGAAAAGTGGTGGAGGTTTCAGTAGCTGAACAAGATTGTTTAAATGCCCCTTGGAAGAGACGATCAAGTCGCAGGAGCTTAAAAAGAAGGTTTAAATGCACCATGGAAGAGAACTGCAGGTCGCAGTAGCATAACAAGACGGTTTAAATTCCCCTTGGAAGAGACATGCAGGTCGCAGTAGCTTAACAAGACGGTTTAAATGCCCCTTGGAAGAGACGTGCAGGTAGCAGTAGCTTAACAAGACGGTTTAAATGCCCCTTGGAAGAGACCTGCAGGTAGCAGTAGCTTAAGAAGATGGTTTAAATGCCCCTTGGAAGAGACGTGCAGGTAGCAGTAGCTTAACAAGACGGTTTAAATCCCCCTTAGAAGAAACATGCAGGTCGCAGTAGCTTAAAAAGAAGGTTTAAATGCCCCTTGGAAGAGACGAGCAGGTCGCAGTAGCTTAACAAGACGGTTTAAATTGGCCTTGGAAGAGACATGCAGGTCACCGTTGCTTAACAAGACGGTTTAAATGCCCCTTGGAAGAGAAGAGCAGGTCGCAGTTGCTTAACAAGACGGTTTAAATCCCCCTTGGAAGAGAAGTGCAGGTCGCAGGATCTTAACAAGAGGGTTTAAATGCCCCTTAGAATAGGCTTGCAGGTCGCAGTAGCTTAACAAGACAGTTTAAATGCCCCTTGGAAGACACGTGCAAGTCGCAGTAGCTTAAAAAGACGGTTTAAATGCGCCTTGGAAGAGACGTGCAGGTCGCAGTAGCTTAACAAGACGGTTTAAATGCCCCTTGGAAGAGACGAGCAGGTTGCAGTAGCTTAACAAGACAGTTTAAATGGCCCTTGGAAGAGACGTGCAGATCACAGTAGCTTAACAAGACGGTTTAAATCCCCCTTGGAAGAGACGTGCAGGTCGCAGTAGCTTAACAAGATGGTTTAAATGCCCCTTGGAAGAGCGGTGGAGGTCGCAGTAGCTTAACACGATGGTTTAAATGCCCCTTGAAAGAGACATGCAGGTCGCAGCAGCTTAAAAAGACGGTTTAAATGCCCCTTCGAAGAGACATGCAGGTCGCATTAGCTTAACAAGACGGTTTAAAAGCCCCTTGGAAGAGAAGTGCAAGTCGCAGTAGCTTAAAAGACGGTTTAAATGCCCCTTGGAAAAGTGGTGGAGGTTACAGTAGCTTAACACGATGGTTTAAATGCCCCTTGGAAGAGACGTGCAGGTCGCAGTAGCTTAACAAGACTTGTTTAAATGCCCCTTGGAAGAGACATGCAGGTCGCAGTAGCTTAACAAGAGGGTTTAAATGCCCCTTAGAATAGGCTTGCAGGTCGCAGTAGCTTAGCAAGACAGTTTAAATGCCCCTTGGAAGAGACGTGTAGGTCGCAGTAGCTTATCAAGACGGTTTAAATGCCCCGTGGATAAGTGGTGGAGGTTACAGTAGCTTAACAAGACGTTTTAAATGCCACTTGGAAGAGAAGTGCAAGTTACAGTAGCTTAACAAGACGGTTTAAATGCCCCTTGGAAGAGATGTGCAGGTCGCAGTAGCTTAGCAAGATGGTTTAAATGCCCCTTGGAAGAGCGGTGGAGGTCGCAGTAGCTTATCACGATGGTTTAAATGCCCCTTGGAAGAGACATTCAGGTCGCAGCAGCTTAAAAAGACGGTTTAAATGACCCTTGGAAGAGACGTGCAAGTCGCAGAGGCTTAACAAGACGGTTTAAATGCCCCTTGGAAGAGACATGCAGGTTGCAGTAGCTTAGCAAGACGGTTTAAAAGCCCCTTGGAAGAGACGTGCAAGTCGCAGTAGCTTAACAAGACGGTTTAAATGCCCCTTGGAAAAGTGGTGGAGGTTACAGTAGCTTAACAAGACAGTTTAAATGCCCCTTGGAAGAGACGATCAAGTCGCAGGAGCTTAAAAATAGGGTTTAAATGCCCCTTAGAATAGGCTTGCAGGTCGCAGTAGCTTAACAATACAGTTCAAATGCCCCGTGGCAGAGACGTGCAGGTCGCAGTAGCTTAATAAGACGGTTTAAATCCCGCTTGGAAGAGACGTGAAGGTCGCAGTAGCTTAACAAGATGGTTTAAATGCCCCTTGGAAGAGCGGTGGAGGTCGCAGTAGCTTAACAAGATGGTTTAAATGCCCCTTGGAAGAGCAGTGGAGGTCGCAGTAGCTTAATAAGACGGTTTAAATGCCCCTTGGAAGAGACGTGCAGGTCGCAGTAGCTTAACAAGATGGTTTAAAAGCCCCTTGGAAGAGACGTTCAAGTCACAGCAGCGTAAAAAGACTGTTTAAATGCACCTTGGAAGAGACGTGCAGGTCGCAGAAGCTTAACAAGACGCTTTAAATGCCCCTTGGAAGAGAGGTGGAGGTCGCAGTAGCTTAACAAGACAGTTTCAATGCCCCTTGGAAGAGACGTGCAGGTCGCAGTAGCTTAACAAGAGGGTTTAAATGCCCCTTTCAAGAGACGTGCAGGTCGCAGGAGCTTAACAAGAGGTTTTAAATGCCCCTTGGAAGAGACGTGCAGGTCGCAGTAGCTTAACAAGACAGTTTAAATGCTCCTTGGAAGAGCGGTGGAGGTCGCAGTAGCTTAACAAGACAGTTTAAATGCCATTTGGAAGAAACATGTAGGTCGAAGCAGCTTAACAAGACTGTTTAAATGCCCCTAGGAAAAGACATGCAGGTCGCAGTAGCTTAACAAGACGGTTTAAATGCCCCTTGGAAAAGTGGTGGAGGTTACAGTAGCTTAAAAAGATGGTTTAAATGCCCCTTGGAAGAGACGATCAAGTCGCAGGAGCTTAAAAAGAGGGTTTAAATGCACCTTAGAATAGGCTTGCAGGTCGCAGTAGCTTAACAATACAGTTTAAATGCCCCGTGGAAGAGACGTGCAGGTCTCAGTAGCTTAATAAGACGGTTTAAATGCCCCTTGGAAGAGACGAGCAAGTCGCAGTAGCTTAACAAGACGGTTTAAATGCCCCTTGGAAGTGACGTGCAGGTAGCAGTAGCTTAACAAGACGGTTTAAATCCCCCTTGGAAGAGACATGCAGGTCGCAGGATCTTAACAAGACGGTTTAAATGCACCTTGGAAGAGACATGCAGGTCGCAGTAGCTTAACAAGACGGTTTAAAAGCCCCTTGGAAGAGACGTGCAGGTAGCAGTAGCTTAACAAGACGGTTTAAATCCCCCTTGGAAGAGACATGCAGGTCGCAGGATCTTAACAAGAGGGTTTAAATGCCCCTTAGAATAGGCTTGCAGGTCGCAGTAGCTTAACAGTACAGTTTAAATGCCCCGTGGAAGAGACGTGCAGGTCGCAGTAGCTTAATAAGACGGTTTAAATGCCCTTTGGAAGTGACGTGCAGGTAGCAGTAGCTTAACAAGACGGTTTAAATCCCCCTTGGAAGAGACATGCAGGTCGCAGGATCTTAACATGAGGGTTTAAATGCCCCTAAGAATAGGCTTGCAGGACGCAGTAGCATAACAATACAGTTTAAATGCCCCATGGAAGAGAGGTGGAGGTCGCAGTAGCTTAACAAGACAGTTTAAATGCCCCTTGGAAGAGACGTGCAGGTCGCAGTAGCTTAACAAGACAGTTTAAATGCCACTTGGAAGAGACGTGCAGGTCGCAGTAGGTTAACAAGACGGTTTACATGCCCCTTGGAAGAGCGGTGGAGGTCGCAGTAGCTTAACAAGACAGGTTAAATGCCCCTTGACAGAGATGTGCAGGTCGCAGTAGCTTAACAAGACGGTTTAAATGCCCCTTGGAAGTGCGGTGGAGGTCGCAGTAGCTTAACAAGATGGTTTAAATGCCCCTTGGAAGAGACATGCTGGTCGCAGCAGCTTAACAAGACGGTTTAAATGCCCCTTGGAAGAGACGTGCAGGTCGCAGTGGCTTAACAAGACGGTTTAAATGCCCCTTGGAAGAGACATGCAGGTCGCAGTAGCTTAACAAGACGGCTATATGCCCCTTGGAAGAGACGTGCAGGTCGCAGTAGCTTAACAAGACTGTTTAAATGCCCCTTGGAAAAGTGGTGGAGGTTTCAGTAGATTACCAAGACGGTTTAAATGCACCTTGGAAGAGACGTGCAGGTCGCAGTAGCTTAAAAAGACAGTTTTAATGCACCTTGGAAGAGACGTGCAGGTCGCAGTAGCTTAACAAGACGGTTTAAATGCCCCTTGGAAGAGACGTGCAGGTCGCAGTAGCTTAACAAGACGGTTTAAATCCCTCTTGGAAGAGATGTGCAGGTCGCAGTAGCTTAACAAGAGGGTTTAAATGCCCCTTGGAATAAGCTTGCTGGTCGCAGCAGCTTAACAAGATGGTTTAAATGCCCCTTGGAAGAGACGTGCAGGTCGCAGTAGCTTAACAAGACGGTTTAAATGCCCCTTGGAAGAGACGTCCAGGTAGCAGTAGCTTAACAAGGCGGTTTAAATTCCCCTTGGAAGAGACATGCAGGTCGCAGTAGCTTAACAAGACGGTTTAAATTCCCCTTGGAAGACACGTGCAGGTAGCAGTAGCTTAACAAGACGGTTTAAAAGCCCCTTGGAAGAGACATGCAGGTCGCAGGATCTTAACAAGAGAGTTTAAATGCCCCTTAGAATAGGCTTGCAGGTCGCAGTAGCTTAACAAGACAGTTTTAATGCCCCTTGGAAGAGACGTGCAAGTCGCAGTAGCTTAAAAAGATGGTTTAAATGCGCCTTGGAAGAGATGTGCACGTCGCAGTAGCTTAACAAGACGGTTTAAATGCACCTTGGAAGAGACGTGCTGATCACAGTAGCTTAACAAGACGGTTTAAATCCCCCTTGGAAGAGACGTGCAGGTCGCAGTAGCTTAACAAGATGGTTTAAATGCCCCTTGGAAGAGCGGTGAAGGTCGCAGTAGCTTAACACGATGGTTTAAATGCCCCTTGGAAGAGACATGCAGGTCGCAGCAGCTTAAAAAGACGGTTTAAATGCCCCTTCGAAGAGACATGCAGGTCGCATTAGCTTAACAAGACGGTTTAAAAGCCCCTTGGAAGAGAAGTGCAAGTCGCAGTAGCTTAAAAGACGGTTTAAATGCCCCTTGGAAAAGTGGTGGAGGTTACAGTAGCTTAACACTATGGTTTAAATGCCCCTTGGAAGAGACGTGCAGGTCGCAGTAGCTTAACAAGACTTGTTTAAATGCCCCTTGGAAGAGACATGCAGGTCGCAGTAGCTTAACAAGATGGTTTAAATGCCCCTTGGAAGAGACGATCAAGTATCAGGAGCTTAAAAGGAAGGTTTAAATGCGCCTTGGAAGAGAAGTGCAGGTCGCAGTAGCATAACAAGACGGTTTAAATGCCCCTTGGAAGAGACGAGCAGGTCGCAGTAGCTTAACAAGATGGTTTAAATCCCCCTTGGAAGAGACATGCAGGTCAGAGGATCTTAACAAGAGGGTTTAAATGCCCCTTAGAATAGGCTTGCAGGTCGCAGTAGCTTAGCAAGACAGTTTAAATGCCCCTTGGAAGAGACGTGTAGGTCGCAGTAGCTTATCAAGACGGTTTAAATGCCCCGTGGATAAGTGGTGGAGGTTACAGTAGCTTAACGAGACGTTTTAAATGCCACTTGGAAGAGAAGTGCAAGTTACAGTAGCTTAACAAGACGGTTTAAATGCCGCTTGGAAGAGATGTGCAGGTCGCAGTAGCTAAGCAAGATGGTTTAAATGCCCCTTGGAAGAGCGGTGGAGGTCGCAGTAGCTTATCACGATGGTTTAAATGCCCCTTGGAAGAGACATGCAGGTCGCAGCAGCTTAAAAAGACGGTTTAAATGACCCTTGGAAGAGACGTGCAAGTCGCAGAGGCTTAACAAGACGGTTTAAATGCCCCTTGGAAGAGACATGCAGGTTGCAGTAGCTTAACAAGACGGTTTAAAAGCCCCTTGGAAGAGACGTGCAAGTCGCAGTAGCTTAACAAGACGGTTTAAATGCCCCTTGGAAAAGTGGTGGAGGTTACAGTAGCTTAACAAGACAGTTTAAATGCCCCTTGGAAGAGACGATCAAGTCGCAGGAGCTTAAAAAGAGGGTTTAAATGCCCCTTAGAATAGGCTTGCAGGTCGCAGTAGCTTAACAATACAGTTTAAATGCCCCGTGGAAGAGACGTGCAGGTCGCAGTAGCTTAATAAGACGGTTTAAATCCCGCTTGGAAGAGACGTGAAGGTCGCAGTAGCTTAACAAGATGGTTTAAATGCCCCTTGGAAGAGCGGTGGAGGTCGCAGTAGCTTAACAAGATGGTTTAAATGCCCCTTGGAAGAGCAGTGGAGGTCGCAGTAGCTTAATAAGACGGTTTAAATGCCCCTTGGAAGAGACGTGCAGGTCGCAGTAGCTTAACAAGATGGTTTAAAAGCCCCTTGGAAGAGACGTTCAAGTCACAGCAGCGTAAAAAGACTGTTTAAATGCACCTTGGAAGAGACGTGCAGGTCGCAGAAGCTTAACAAGACGCTTTAAATGCCCCTTGGAAGAGAGGTGGAGGTCGCAGTAGCTTAACAAGACAGTTTCAATGCCCCTTGGAAGAGACGTGCAGGTCGCAGTAGCTTAACAAGAGGGTTTAAATGCCCCTTTCAAGAGACGTGCAGGTCGCAGGAGCTTAACAAGAGGTTTTAAATGCCCCTTGGAAGAGACGTGCAGGTCGCAGTAGCTTAACAAGACAGTTTAAATGCTCCTTGGAAGAGCGGTGGAGGTCGCAGTAGCTTAACAAGACAGTTTAAATGACATTTGGAAGAAACATGTAGGTCGAAGTAGCTTAACAAGACTGTTTAAATGCCCCTAGGAAAAGACATGCAGGTCGCAGTAGCTTAACAAGACGGTTTAAATGCCCCTTGGAAAAGTGGTGGAGGTTACAGTAGCTTAAAAAGATGGATTAAATGCCCCTTGGAAGAGACGATCAAGTCGCAGGAGCTTAAAAAGAGGGTTTAAATGCACCTTAGAATAGGCTTGCAGGTCGCAGTAGCTTAACAATACAGTTTAAATGCCCCGTGGAAGAGACGTGCAGGTCTCAGTAGCTTAATAAGACGGTTTAAATGCCCCTTGGAAGAGACGAGCAAATCGCAGTAGCTTAACAAGACGGTTTAAATGCCCCTTGGAAGTGACGTGCAGGTAGCAGTAGCTTAACAAGACGGTTTAAATCCCCCTTGGAAGAGACATGCAGGTCGCAGGATCTTAACAAGACGGTTTAAATGCACCTTGGAAGAGACATGCAGGTCGCAGTAGCTTAACAAGACGGTTTAAAAGCCCCTTGGAAGAGACGTGCAGGTAGCAGTAGCTTAACAAGACGGTTTAAATCCCCCTTGGAAGAGACATGCAGGTCGCAGGATCTTAACAAGAGGGTTTAAATGCCCCTTAGAATAGGCTTGCAGGTCGCAGTAGCTTAACAGTACAGTTTAAATGCCCCGTGGAAGAGACGTGCAGGTCGCAGTAGCTTAATAAGACGGTTTAAATGCCCTTTGGAAGTGACGTGCAGGTAGCAGTAGCTTAACAAGACGGTTTAAATCCCCCTTGGAAGAGACATGCAGGTCGCAGGATCTTAACATGAGGGTTTAAATGCCCCTAAGAATAGGCTTGCAGGACGCAGTAGCGTAACAATACAGTTTAAATGCCCCATGGAAGAGAGGTGGAGGTCGCAGTAGCTTAACAAGACAGTTTAAATGCCCCTTGGAAGAGACGTGCAGGTCGCAGTAGCTTAACAAGACAGTTTAAATGCCACTTGGAAGAGACGTGCAGGTCGCATTAGGTTAACAAGACGGTTTACATGCCCCTTGGAAGAGCGGTGGAGGTCGCAGTAGCTTAACAAGACAGGTTAAATGCCCCTTGACAGAGATGTGCAGGTCGCAGTAGCTTAACAAGACGGTTTAAATGCCCCTTGGAAGTGCGGTGGAGGTCGCAGTAGCTTAACAAGATGGTTTAAATGCCCCTTGGAAGAGACATGCTGGTCGCAGCAGCTTAACAAGACGGTTTAAATGCCCCTTGGAAGAGACGTGCAGGTCGCAGTGGCTTAACAAGACGGTTTAAATGCCCCTTGGAAGAGACATGCAGGTCGCAGTAGCTTAACAAGACGGCTATATGCCCCTTGGAAGAGACGTGCAGGTCGCAGTAGCTTAACAAGACTGTTTAAATGCCCCTTGAAAAAGTGGTGGAGGTTTCAGTAGATTACCAAGACGGTTTAAATGCACCTTGGAAGAGACGTGCAGGTCGCAGTAGCTTAAAAAGACAGTTTTAATGCACCTTGGAAGAGACGTGCAGGTCGCAGTAGCTTAACAAGACGGTTTAAATGCCCCTTGGAAGAGACGTGCAGGTCGCAGTAGCTTAACAAGACGGTTTAAATCCCTCTTGGAAGAGATGTGCAGGTCGCAGTAGCTTAACAAGAGGGTTTAAATGCCCCTTGGAATAAGCTTGCTGGTCGCAGCAGCTTAACAAGATGGTTTAAATGCCCCTTGGAAGAGACGTGCAGGTCACAGTAGCTTAACAAGACGGTTTAAATGCCCCTTGGAAGAGACGTCCAGGTAGCAGTAGCTTAACAAGGCGGTTTAAATTCCCCTTGGAAGAGACATGCAGGTCGCAGTAGCTTAACAAGACGGTTTAAATTCCCCTTGGAAGACACGTGCAGGTAGCAGTAGCTTAACAAGACGGTTTAAAAGCCCCTTGGAAGAGACATGCAGGTCGCAGGATCTTAACAAGAGAGTTTAAATGCCCCTTAGAATAGGCTTGCAGGTCGCAGTAGCTTAACAAGACAGTTTTAATGCCCCTTGGAAGAGACGTGCAAGTCGCAGTAGCTTAAAAAGATGGTTTAAATGCGCCTTGGAAGAGATGTGCACGTCGCTGTAGCTTAACAAGACGGTTTAAATGCACCTTGGAAGAGACGTGCTGATCACAGTAGCTTAACAAGACGGTTTAAATCCCCCTTGGAAGAGACGTGCAGGTCGCAGTAGCTTAACAAGATGGTTTAAATGCCCCTTGGAAGAGCGGTGAAGGTCGCAGTAGCTTAACACGATGGTTTAAATGCCCCTTGGAAGAGACATGCAGGTCGCAGCAGCTTAAAAAGACGGTTTAAATGCCCCTTGGAAGAGACGTGCAGGTCACAGAGGCTTAACAAAACGATTTAAATGCCCATTGGAAGAGGCATGCAGGTCGCAGTAGCTTAACAAGAAGATTTGAAAGCCCCTTGGAAGAGAAGTGCAAGTCGCAGTAGCTTAAAAGACGGTTTAAATGCCCCTTGGAAAAGTGGTGGAGGTTACAGTAGCTTAACAAGATGGTTTAAATGCCCCTTGGAAGAGACGTGCAGGTCGCAGTAGCTTAACAAGACTGTTTAAATGCCCCTTGGAAGAGACGATCAAGTATCAGGAGCTTAAAAAGAAGGTTTAAATGCGCCTTGGAAGAGAAGTGCAGGTCGCAGTTGCATAACAATACGGTTTAAATGCCCCTTGGAAGAGACGAGCAGGTCGCAGTAGCTTAAGAAGACGGTTTAAATGCCCCTTGGAAGAGACGTGCAGGTAGCAGTAGCTTAACATGACGGTTTAAATCCCCGTTGGAAGAGACATGCAGGTCAGAGGATCTTAACAAGAGGGTTTAAATGCCCCTTAGAATAGGCTTGCAGGTCGCAGTAGCTTAACAAGACAGTTTAAATGCCCTTTGGAAGAGACGTGTAGGTCGCAGTAGCTTATCAAGACGGTTTAAATGCCCCGTGGATAAGTGGTGGAGGTTACAGTAGCTTAACAAGACGGTTTAAATGCCACTTGGAAGAGAAGTGCAAGTTACAGTAGCTTAACAAGACGGTTTAAATGCCCCTTGGAAGAGATGTGCAGGTCGCAGTAGCTTAACAAGATGGTTTAAATGCCCCTTGGAAGAGCGGTGGATTTCGCAGAATCTTAACACGATGGTTTAAATGCCCCTTGGAAGAGACATGCAGGTTGCAGCAGCTTAAAAAGACGGTTTAAATGCCACTTGGAAGAGACGTGCAGGTCGCAGTAGCTTAACAAGACGGTTTAAATGCCGCTTGGAAAAGTGGTGGAGGTTACAGTAGCTTAACAAGATGGTTTAAATGCCACTTGGAAGAGACGATCAAGTCGCAGGAGCTTAAAAAGAAGGTTTAAATGCGCAATGGAAGAGAACTGCAGGTCGCAGTAGCATAACAAGACGGTTTAAATTCCCCTTGGAAGAGACATGCAGGTCACAGTAGCTTAACAAGACGGTTTAAATGCCCCTTGGAAGAGACGTGCAGGTAGCAGTAGCTTAACAAGACGGTTTAAATGCCCCTTGGAAGAGACCTGCAGGTAGCAGTAGCTTAACAAGACGGTTTAAATCCCCCTTGGAAGAGACATGCAGGTCGCAGTAGCTTAAAAAGAAGGTTTAAATGCCCCTTGGAAGAGACGAGCAGGTCGCAGTAGCTTAACAAGACGGTTTAAATTGGCCTTGGAAGAGACATGCAGGTCACAGTTGCTTAATCAGATGGTTTAAATGCCCCTTGGAAGAGATGTGCAGGTCGCAGTAGCTTAACAAGATGGTTTAAATGCCCCTTGGAAGAGCGGTGGAGGTCGCAGTAGCTTATCACGATGGTTTAAATGCCCCTTGGAAGAGACATGCAGGTTGCAGAGGCTTAAAAAGACGGTTTAAATGCCCCTTGGAAGAGACATGCAGGTCGCAGTAGCTTAACAAGACGGTTTAAATGCCCCTTGGAAAAGTGGTGGAGGTTACAGTAGCTTAAAAAGATGGTTTAAATGCCCCTTGGAAGAGACGATCAAGTCGCAGGAGCTTAAAAAGAGGGTTTAAATGCACCTTAGAATAGGCTTGCAGGTCGCAGTAGCTTAACAATACAGTTTAAATGCCCCGTGGAAGAGACGTGCAGGTCTCAGTAGCTTAATAAGACGGTTTAAATGCCCCTTGGAAGAGACGAGCAAGTCGCAGTAGCTTAACAAGACGGTTTAAATGCCCCTTGGAAGTGACATGCAGGTAGCAGTAGCTTAACAAGACGGTTTAAATCCCCCTTGGAAGAGACATGCAGGTCGCAGTAGCTTAACAAGACGGTTTAAAAGCCCCTTGGAAGAGACGTGCAGGTAGCAGTAGCTTAACAAGACGGTTTAAATCCCCCTTGGAAGAGACATGCAGGTCGCAGGATCTTAACAAGAGGGTTTAAATGCCCCTTAGAATAGGTTTGCAGGTCGCAGTAGCTTAACAGTACAGTTTAAATGCCCCGTGGAAGAGACGTGCAGGTCGCAGTAGCTTAATAAGACGGTTTAAATGCCCTTTGGAAGTGACGTGCAGGTAGCAGTAGCTTAACAAGACGGTTTAAATCCCCCTTGGAAGAGACATGCAGGTCGCAGGATCTTAACATGAGGGTTTAAATGCCCCTTAGAATAGGCTTGCAGGTCGCAGTAGCTTAACAATACAGTTTAAATGCCCCCATGGAAGAGAGGTGGAGGTCGCAGTAGCTTAACAAGACAGTTTAAATGCCCCTTGGAAGAGACGTGCAGCTCGCAGTAGCTTAACAAGACAGTTTAAATGCCACTTGGAAGAAACATGTAGGTCGAAGCAGCTTAACAAGACTGTTTAAATGCCCCTAGGAAAAGACGTGCAGGTCGCAGAGACTTAACAAGATGGTTTAAATGCCCCTTGGAAGAGACATGCAGGTCGCAGTAGCTTAACAAGACGGTTTAAATGCCCCTTGGAAGAGACGTGCAGGTCGCAGTAGCTTAACAAGACGGATTAAATGCCCCGTGGAAAAGTGGTGGAGGTTACAGTAGCTTAACAAGATGGTTTAAATGCCCCTTGGCAGAGACTTGCAAGTTACAGTAGCTTAACAAGACGGATTAAATGCCCCTTGGAAGAGATGTGCAGGTCGCAGTAGCTTAACAAGATGGTTTAAATGCCCCTTGGAAGAGCGGTGGATTTCGCAGAAGCTTAACACGATGGTTTAAATGCCCCTTGGAAGAGACATGCAGGTTGGAGCAGCTTAAAAAGACGGTTTAAATGCCACTTGGAAGAGACGTGCAGGTCGCAGTAGCTTAAAAAGACGGTTTAAATGCCGCTTGGAAAAGTGGTGGAGGTTACAGTAGCTTAACAAGATGGTTTAAATGCCACTTGGAAGAGACGATCAAGTCGCAGGAGCTTAAAAAGAAGGTTTAAATGCGCCATGGAAGAGAACTGCAGGTCGCAGTAGCATAACAAGACGGTTTAAATTCCCCTTGGAAGAGACATGCAGGTCACAGTAGCTTAACAAGACGGTTTAAATGCCCCTTGGAAGAGACGTGCAGGTAGCAGTAGCTTAACAAGACGGTATAAATGCCCCTTGGAAGAGACCTGCAGGTAGCAGTAGCTTAACAAGACGGTTTAAATCCCCCTTGGAAGAGACATGCAGGTCGCAGTAGCTTAAAAAGAAGGTTTAAATGCCCCTTGGAAGAGACGAGCAGGTCGCAGTAGCTTAACAAGACGGTTTAAATTGGCCTTGGAAGAGACATGCAGGTCACAGTTGCTTAACCAGATGGTTTAAATGCCCCTTGGAAGAGATGTGCAGGTCGCAGTAGCTTAACAAGATAGTTTAAATGCCCCTTGGAAGAGCGGTGGAGGTCGCAGCAGCTTATCACGATGGTTTAAATGCCCCTTGGAAGAGACATGCAGGTTGCAGAGGCTTAACAAGACGGTTTAAATGCCCCTTGGAAGAGACATGCAGGTCGCAGTAGCTTAACAAGACGGTTTAAATGCCCCTTGTAAAAGTGGTGGAGGTTACAGTAGCTTAAAAAGATGGTTTAAATGCCCCTTGGAAGAGACGATCAAGTCGCAGGAGCTTAAAAAGAGGGTTTAAATGGACCTTAGAATAGGCTTGCAGGTCGCAGTAGCTTAACAATACAGTTTAATTGCCCCGTGGAAGAGACGTGCAGGTCTCAGTAGCTTAATAAGACGGTTTAAATGCCCCTTGGAAGAGACGAGCAAGTCGCAGTAGCTTAACAAGACGGTTTAAATGCCCCTTGGAAGTGACGTGCAGGTAGCAGTAGCTTAACAAGATGGTTTAAATCCCCCTTGGAAGAGACATGCAGGTCGCAGGATCTTAACAAGACGGTTTAAATGCACCTTGGAAGAGACATGCAGGTCGCAGTAGCTTAACAAGACGGTTTAAAAGCCCCTTGGAAGAGACGTGCAGGTAGCAGTAGCTTAACAAGATGGTTTAAATCCCCCTTGGAAGAGACATGCAGGTCGCAGGATCTTAACAAGAGGGTTTAAATGCCCCTTAGAATAGGCTTGCAGGTCGCAGTAGCTTAACAGTACAGTTTAAATGCCCCGTGGAAGAGACGTGCAGGTCGCAGAAGCTTAATAAGACGGTTTAAATGCCCTTTGGAAGTGAAGTGCAGGTAGCAGTAGCTTAACAAGACGGTTTAAATCCCCCTTGGAGAGACATGCAGGTCGCAGGATCTTAACATGATGGTTTAAATGCCCCTTAGAATAGGCTTGCAGGTCGCAGTAGCTTAACAATACAGTTTAAATGCCCCATGGAAGAGAGGTGGAGGTCGCAGTAGCTTAACAAGACAGTTTAAATGCCCCTTGGAAGAGACGTGCAGGTCGCAGTAGCTTAACAAGACAGTTTAAATGCCACTTGGAAGAGACGTGCAGGTCGCAGTAGGTTAACAAGACGGTTTACATGCCCCTTGGAAGAGCGGTGGAGGTCGCAGTAGCTTAACAAGACAGGTTAAATGCCCCTTGACAGAGATGTGCAGGTCGCAGTAGCTTAACAAGACGGTTTAAATGCCCCTTGGAAGTGCGGTGGAGGTCGCAGTAGCTTAACAAGATGGTTTAAATGCCCCTTGGAAGAGACATGCTGGTCGCAGCAGCTTAACAAGACGGTTTAAATGCCCCTTGGAAGAGACGTGCAGGTCGCAGTGGCTTAACAAGACGGTTTAAATGCCCCTTGGAAGAGACATGCAGGTCGCAGTAGCTTAACAAGACGGCTATATGCCCCTTGGAAGAGACGTGCAGGTCGCAGTAGCTTAACAAGACTGTTTAAATGCCCCTTGGAAAAGTGGTGGAGGTTTCAGTAGATTACCAAGATGGTTTAAATGCACCTTGGAAGAGACGTGCAGGTCGCAGTAGCTTAAAAAGACAGTTTTAATGCACCTTGGAAGAGACGTGCAGGTCGCAGTAGCTTAACAAGACGGTTTAAATGCCCCTTGGAAGAGACGTGCAGGTCGCAGTAGCTTAACAAGATGGTTTAAATCCCTCTTGGAAGAGATGTGCAGGACGCAGTAGCTTAACAAGAGGGTTTAAATGCCCCTTGGAATAGGCTTGCTGGTCGCAGCAGCTTAACAAAATGGTTTAAATGCCCCTTGGAAGAGACGTGCAGGTCGCAGTAGCTTAACAAGACGGTTTAAATGCCCCTTGGAAGAGACGTGCAGGTAGCAGTAGCTTAACAAGGCGGTTTAAATTCCCCTTGGAAGAGACATGCAGGTCGCAGTAGCTTAACAAGACGGTTTAAATTCCCCTTGGAAGAGACGTGCAGGTAGCAGTAGCTTAACAAGACGGTTTAAATGCCCCTTGGAAGAGACATGCAGGTCGCAGGATCTTAGCAAGAGAGTTTAAATGCCCCTTAGAATAGGCTTGCAGGTCGCAGTAGCTTAACAAGACAGTTTTAATGCCCCTTGGAAGAGACGTGCAAGTCGCAGTAGCTTAAAAAGATGGTTTAAATGCGCCTTGGAAGAGACGTGCAGGTCGCAGTAGCTTAACAAGACGGTTTAAATGCACCTTGGAAGAGACGTGCTGATCACAGTAGCTTAACAAGACGGTTTAAATCCCCCTTGGAAGAGACGTGCAGGTCGCAGTAGCTTAACAAGATGGTTTAAATGCCCCTTGGAAGAGCGGTGAAGGTCGCAGTAGCTTAACACGATGGTTTAAATGCCCCTTGGAAGAGACATGCAGGTCGCAGCAGCTTAAAAAGACGGTTTAAATGCCCCTTGGAAGAGACGTGCAGGTCGCAGAGGCTTAACAAAATGATTTAAATGCCCCTTGGAAGAGGCATGCAGGTCGCAGTAGCTTAACAAGAAGGTTTAAAAGCCCCTTGGAAGAGAAGTGCAAGTCGCAGTAGCTTAAAAGACGGTTTAAATGCCCCTTGGAAAAGTGGTGGAGGTTACAGTAGCTTAACAAGATGGTTTAAATGCCCCTTGGAAGAGACGTGCAGGTCGCAGTATCTTAACAAGACGGTTTAAATGCCCCTTGGAAGAGACATTCAGGTCGCAGTAGCTTAACAAGACGTTTTAAATGCCCCTTGGAAAAGTGGTGGAGGTTACAGTAGCTTAACATGATGGTTTAAATGCCCCTTGGAAGAGACGATCAAGTATCAGGAGCTTAAAAAGAAGGTTTAAATGCGCCTTGGAAGAGAAGTGCAGGTCGCAGTAGCATAAGAAGACGGTTTAAATGCCCCTTGGAAGAGACGAGCAGGTCGCAGTAGCTTAACAAGACGGTTTAAATGCCCCTTGGAAGAGACGTGCAGGTAGCAGTAGCTTAACAAGACGGTTTAAATCCCCCTTGGAAGAGACATGCAGGTCACAGGATCTTATCAAGAGGGTTTAAATGCCCATTAGAATAGGCTTGCAGGTCGCAGTAGCTTAACAAGACGGTTTAAATGCCACTTGGAAGAGAAGTGCAAGTTACAGTAGCTTAACAAGACGGTTTAAATGCCCCTTGGAAGAGCGGTGGAGGTCGCAGTAGCTTATCACGATGGTTTAAATGCCCCTTGGAAGAGACATGCAGGTTGCAGAGGCTTAACAAGACGGTTTAAATGCCCCTTGGAAGAGACATGCAGGTCGCAGTAGCTTAACAAGACGGTTTAAATGCCCCTTGGAAAAGTGGTGGAGGTTACAGTAGCTTAAAAAGATGGTTTCAATGCCCCTTGGAAGAGACGATCAAGTCGCAGGAGCTTAAAAAGAGGGTTTAAATGCCCCTTAGAATAGGCTTGCAGGTCGCAGTAGCTTAACAATACAGTTTAAATGCCCCGTGGAAGAGACGTGCAGGTCTCAGTAGCTTAATAAGACGGTTTAAATGCCCCTTGGAAGAAACGTGCAGGTCGCAGTAGCTTAATAAGACGGTTTAAATGCCCCTTGGAAGAGACGTGCAAGTCGCAGTAGCTTAACAAGACGGTTTAAATGCCCCTTGGAAGTGACGTGCAGGTAGCAGTAGCTTAACAAGACGGTTTAAATCCCCCTTGGAAGAGACATGCAGGTCGCAGGATCTTAACAAGACAGTTTAAATGCACCTTGGAAGAGACATGCAGGTCGCAGTAGCTTAACAAGACGGTTTAAAAGCCCCTTGGAAGAGACGTGCAGGTAGCAGTAGCTTAACAAGACGGTTTAAATCCCCCTTGGAAGAGACATGCAGGTCGCAGGATCTTAACAAGAGGGTTTAAATGCCCCTTAGAATAGGCTTGCAGGTCGCAGTAGCTTAACAATACAGTTTAAATGCTGCGTGGAAGAGACGTGCAGGTCGCAGTAGCTTAAGAAGATGATTTAAATGCCCCTTGGAAGAGAGGTGGAGGTCGCAGTAGCTTAACAAGACAGTTTAAATGCCCCTTGGAAGAGACGTGCAGGTCGCAGTAGCTTAACAAGACAGTTTAAATGCCACTTGGAAGAGACGTGCAGGTCGCAGTAGGTTAACAAGACGGTTTAAATGCCCCTTGGAAGAGCGGTGGAGGTCGCAGTAGCTTAACAAGACACTTTAAATGCCCCTTGACAGAGATGTGCAGGTCGCAGTAGCTTAACAAGACGGTTTAAATGCCCCTTAGAAGTGCGGTGGAGGTCGCAGTAGCTTAACAAGACGGTTTAAATGCCTCTTGGAAAAGTGGTGGAGGTTTCAGTAGATTACCAAGACGGTTTAAATGCACCTTGGAAGAGACGTGCAGGTCGCAGTAGCTTAAAAAGACAGTTTTAATGCACCTTGGAAGAGACGTGCAGGTCGCAGTAGCTTAACAAGACGGTTTAAATGCCCCTTGGAAGAGACAAGCAGGTCGCAGTAGCTTAACAAGACGGTTTAAATCCCTCTTGGAAGAGATGTGCAGGTCGCAGTAGCTTAACAAGAGGGTTTAAATGCCCCTTGGAATAGGCTTGCCTGTCGCAGCAGCTTAACAAGATGGTTTAAATGCCCCTTGGAAGAGACGTGCATGTCGCAGTAGCTTAACAAGACGGTTTAAATGCCCCTTGGAAGAGACGTGCAGGTAGCAGTAGCTTAACAAGGCCGTTTAAATCCCCCTTGGAAGAGACATGCAGGTCGCAGTAGCTTAACAAGACGGTTTAAATTCCCCTCGGAAGAGACGTGCAGGTAACAGTAGCTTAACAAGACGGTTTAAATGCCCCTTGGAAGAGACATGCAGGTCGCAGGATCTTAACAAGAGAGTTTAAATGCCCCTTGGAAGAGACGTGCAAGTCGCAGTAGCTTAAAAAGACGGTTTAAATGCGCCTTGGAAGAGACGTGCAGGTCGCAGTAGCTTAACAAGACTGTTTAAATGCCCCTTGGAAGAGACGAGCAGGTCGCAGTAGCTTAACAAGAGGCTTTAAATGGTCCTTGGAAGAGACGTGCAGGTCACAGTAGCTTAACAAGACGGTTTAAATGCCCCTTGGAAGAGCGGTGGAGGTCGCAGTAGCTTAACACGATGGTTTAAATGCCCCTTGGAAGAGACATGCAGGTCGCAGCAGCTTAAAAAGACGGTTTAAGTGCCCCTTGGAAGAGACGTGCAGGTCGCAGAGGCTTAACAAGACGGTTTAAATGCCCCTTGGAAGAGGCATGCAGGTCGCAGTAGCTTAACAAGACGGTTTAAAAGCCCCTTGGAAGAGAAGTGCAAGTCGCAGTAGCTTAAAAGACGGTTTAAATGCCCATTGGAAAAGTGGTGGAGGTTACAGTAGCTTAACAAGATGGTTTAAATGCCCCTTGGAAGAGACGTGCAGGTCGAAGTAGCTTAAAAAGAAGGTTTAAATGCCCCTTGGAAGAGAAGTGCAGGTTGCAGTAGCTTAACAAGACACTTTAAATGCCCCTTGGAAGAGACGTGCAGGTAGCAGTAGATTAACAAGACACTTTAAATGCCCCTTGGAAGAGACATGCAGGTCGCAGTAGCTTAACAAGATGGTTTAAATACCCCTTGGAAGAGACATGCAGGTCGCAGTAGCTTAACAAGACTGTTTAAATCCCCCTTGGAAGAGACATGCAGGTCGCAGTAGCTTAAAAAGAAGGTTTAAATGTCCCTTTGAAGAGACGAGCAGGTCGCAGTAGCTAAACAAGACGGTTTAAATGCCCCTTGGAAGTGCGGTGGAGATCGCAGTAGCTTAACAAGACGGTTTAAATGCCCCTTGGAAGAGACATGCAGGTCACAGCACCTTAACAAGACGGTTTAAATGCCCCTTGGAAGAGACGTGGAGGTCGCAGTAGCTTAACAAGACGGTTTAAATGCCCTTTGGAAGAGACATGCAGGTTGCAGTAGCTTAACAAAGCGTTTTAAATGCCCCTTGGAAGTGCTGTGGAGGTTGCAGTAGCTTAACAAGATGGTTTAAATGCCCCTTGGAAGTGCGGTGGAGGTCGCAGTAGCTTAACAAGATGGTTTAATTGCCCCTTGGAAGAGACATGCAGGTCGCAGCAGCTTAACAAGACGGTTTAAATGCCCCTTGGAAGAGACGTGCAGGTCGCAGTGGCTTAACATGAGGGTTTAAATGCCCCTTGGAAGAGACGTGCAGGTCGCAGTAGATTAACAAGACGGTTTAAATGCACCTTGGAAGAGACGTGCAGGTCGCAGTAGCATAAAAAGACGGTTTAAATGCACCTTGGAAGAGACGTGCAGGTCGCAGTAGCTTAACAAGACAGTTTAAATGCCCCTTGAAAGAGACGTGCAGGTCGCAGTAGCTTAACAAGACGGTTTAAATGCCCCTTGGAAGTGCGGTGGAGATCGCAGTAGCTTAACAAGACGGTTTAAATGCCCCTTGGAAGAGACATGCAGGTCACAGCACCTTAAAAAGACGGTTTAAATGCCCCTTGGAAGAGACGTGGAGGTCGCAGTAGCTTAACAAGACGGTTTAAATGCACCTTGGAAGAGACATGCAGGTCGCAGTAGCTTAACAAAGCATTTTAAATGCCCCTTGGAAGTGCTGTGGAGGTCGCAGTAGCTTAACAAGACGGTTTAAATGCCCCTTGGAAAAGTGGTGGAGGTTACAGTAGCTTAAGAAGACGGTTTAAATGCCCGATGGAAGAGACGTGCAAGTCGCAGTAGCTTAACAAGACGGTTTAAATGCCCCTTGGAAGAGACGTGCAGGTAGCAGTAGCTTAACAAGACGGTTTACATCCCCCTTGGAAGAGACATGCAAGTCGCAGTGTCTTAACAAGAGGGTTTAAATGCCCCTTAGAATAGGCTTGCAGGTCGCAGTAGCTTAACAATACAGTTTAAATGCCCCTCTGAAGAGACGTGCAGGTCGCAGTAGCTTAATAAGACGGTTTAAATGCCCCTTGGAAGAGACGTGCAGGTCGCAGTAGCTTAACAAGACAGTTTAAATGCCCCTTGACAGAGATGTGCAGGTCGCAGTAGCTTAACAAGACGGTTTAAATGCCCCTTGGAAGTGCGGTGGAGGTCGCAGACGCTTAACAAGATGGTTTAAATGCCCCTTGGAAGAGACATGCTGGTCGCAGCAGCTTAACAAGACGGTTTAAATGCCTGTTGGAAGAGACATGCAGGTCGCAGTAGCTTAACAAGACGGCTAAATGCCCCTTGGAAGAGACGTGCAGGTCGCAGTAGCTTAACAAGACGGTTTAAATGCCCCATGGAAAGGTGGTGGAGGTTACAGTAGATTAACAAGACGGTTAAATGCACCTTGGAAGAGACGTGCAGGTCGCAGTAGCTCAAAAAGACGGTTTAAATGCACCTTGGAAGAGACGTGCAGGTCGCAGTAGCTGAACAAGACGGTTTAAATCCCCCTTGGAAGAGATGTGCAGGTCGCAGTAGCTTAACAAGAGGGTTTAAATCCCCCTTGAAAGAGATGTGCAGGTCGCAGTAGCTTAACAAGAGGGTTTAAATGCCCCTTGGAATAGGTTTGCTGGTCGCAGTAGCTTACCAAGACGGTTTAAATGCCCCTTGGAAGAGACGTGCAGGTCGCAGTAGCTTAACAAGATGGTTTAAATGCCCCTTGGAAAAGTGGTGGAGGTTACAGTAGCTTAACAAGACGGTTTAGATGCCCCTTGGAAGAGACGAGTATGTCACAGTAGCTTAACAAGATGGTTTAAATGCACTTAGTAAGAGACCTGCAGGTCGTAGTAGCTTAACAAGATGGTTTAAATCCCCCTTGGAAGAGACGTGCAGGTCCCAGTAGCTTAACAAGAGTGTTTAAATGCCCCTTGGAATAGGCTTTCAGGTCGCAGTAGCTTTACAAGACGGTTTAAATGCCCCTAGGAAGAGCGGTGGAGGTTGCAGTGGCTTAACAAGACAGTTTAAATGCCCCTTGGAAGAGACGTGCAGTTCGCAGTAGCTTAACAAGACAGTTTAAATGCCCCTTGGAAGAGACGTGCAGGTCGCAGTAGCTTAATAAAACGGTTTAAATGCCCCTTCGAAGAGATGTGCAGGTCGCAGTAGCTTAATAAGATGGTTTAAATGCCCCTTGGAAGAGAGATGGAGGACGCAGTAGCTTCACAAGACAGTTTAAATGCCCCTTGGAAGAGACGTGCAGGTCGCAGTAGCTTAACAAGAGGGTTTAAATGCCCCTTTCAAGAGACGTGCAGGTCGCAGAAGCTTAACAAGAGGGTTTAAATGCCCCTTGGAAGAGACGTGCAGGTCGCATTAGCTTAACAAAATGGTTTAAATGCCCCTTGGAAGAGCGGTGGAGGTCGCAGTAGCTTAACAAGACTGTTTAAATGCCCCTTGGAAGAGACATGCAGGTCGCAGTATCTTAACAAGACTGTTGAGATGCCCCTTGGAAAAGTGGTGGAGGTTACATTAACTTAACAAGACGGTTTAAATGCCCCTTGGAAGTGACGTTCAAGTCACAGTAGCTTAAAAAGACGGTTTAAATGCGCCTTGGAAGAAATGTGCAGGTCGCAGTAGCTTAATAAGACAGTTTAAATGCCCCTTGGAAGAGAGGTGGAGGTCGCAGTAGCTTAACAAGACAGTTTAATTGCCCCTTGGAAGAGACGTGCAGGTCGCAGTAGCTTAACAAGAGGGTTTAAATGCCCCTTTCAAGAGACGAGCAGGTCGCAGGAGCTTAATAAGAGGGTTTAAATGCCCCTTGGAAGAGCGGTGGAGGTCGCAGAAGCTTAACAAGATGGTTTAAATGCCCCTTGGAAGAGCGGTGGAGGTCGCAGAAGCTTAACACGATGGTTTAAATGCCCCTTGGAAGAGACATGCAGTTTGCAGCAGCTTAAAAAGACGGTTTAAATGCCACTTGGAAGAGACGTGCAGGTCGCCGAGGCTTAACAAGACGGTTTAAATGCACCTTGAAAGAGACATGCAGGTCGCAGTAGCTTAACAAGACGGTTTAAAAGCCCCTTGGAAGAGACGTGCAGGTCGCAGTAGCTTAACAAGACGGTTTAAATGCCCCTTTCAAGAGACGTGCAGGTCGCAGGAACTTAACAAGAGGTTATAAATGCCCCTTGGAAGAGACGTGCAGGTCGCAGTAGCTTAACAAGACAGTTTAAATGCTCCTTGGAAGAGCGGTGAAGGTCGCAGTAGCTTAACAAGACAGTTTAAATGCCACTTGGAAGAAACATGCAGGTCGAAGCAGCTTAATAAGACTGTTTAAATGCCCCTAGGAAAAGACGTGCAGGTCGCAGAGGCTTAACAAGACGGTTTAAATGCACCTTGGAAGAGACATGCAGGTCGCAGTAGCTTAACAAGACGGTTTAAATGCCCCTTGGAAGAGACGTGCAGGTCGCAGTAGCTTAACAAGACGGTTTAAATGCCCCGTGGAAAAGTGGTGGAGGTTACAGTAGCTTAACAAGATGGTTTAAATGCCCCTTGGCAGAGACTTGCAAGTTACAGTAGCTTAACAAGACGGATTAAATGCCCCTTGGAAGAGATGTGCAGGTCGCAGTAGCTTAACAAGATGGTTTAAATGCCACTTGGAAGAGAGGTGGAGGTCGCAGAAGCTTAACACGATGGTTTAAATGCCCCTTGGAAGAGACATGCAGGTTGCAGCAGCTTAAAAAGACGGTTTAAATGCCACTTGGAAGAGACGTGCAGGTCGCCGAGGCTTAACAAGACGGTTTAAATGCTCCTTGGAAAAGTGGTGGAGGTTACAGTAGCTTAAAAAGATGGTTTAAATGCCCCTTGGAAGAGACGATCAAGTCGCAGGAGCTTAAAAAGAAGGTTTAAATGCGCCATGGAAGAGAACTGCAGGTCGCAGTAGCATAACAAGATGGTTTAAATGCCCCTTGGAAGAGCGGTGGAGGTCGCAGTAGCTTAACAAGACGGTTTAAGTGCCCCTTGGAAGAGACATGCAGGTCGCAGTAGCTTAACAAGACTGTTTAAATGCCCCTTGGAAGAGACGTGCATGTAGCAGTAGCTTAACAAGACTGTTGAGATGCCCCTTGGAAAAGTGGTGGAGGTTACAGTAGCTTAACAAGACGGTTTAATTGCCCCTTGGAAGAGAAGTTCAAGTCACAGTAGCTTAAAAAGACGATTTAAATGCGCCTTGGAAGAGATGTGCAGGTCGCAGTAGCTTAATAAGACGGTTTAAATGCCCCTTGGAAGAGAGGTGGAGGTCGCAGTAGCTTAATGAGACAGTTTAAATGCCCCTTGGAAGAGACGTGCAGGTCACAGTAGCTTAACAAGAAGGTATAAATGCCCCTTTCAAGAGAAGTGCATGTCGCAGGAGTTTAACAAGAGGGTTTAAATGACCCTTGGAAGAGACTTGGAGGTCGCAGTAGCTTAACAAGACGGTTTAAAAGCCCCTTGGAAGAGACGTGCAGGTCGCAGTAGCTTAACAAGAGGGTTTAAATGCCCCTTTCAAGAGACGTGCAGGTCGCAGGAACTTAACAAGAGGTTATAAATGCCCCTTGCAAGAGACGTGCAGGTCGCAGTAGCTTAACAAGACAGTTTAAATGCTCCTTTGAAGAGCGGTGAAGGTCGCAGTAGCTTAACAAGACAGTTTAAATGCCACTTGGAAGAAACATGCAGGTCGAAGCAGCTTAATAAGACTGTTTAAATGCCCCTAGGAAAAGACGTGCAGGTCGCAGAGGCTTAACAAGACGGTTTAAATGCCCCTTGGAAGAGACATGCAGGTCGCAGTAGCTTAACAAGACGGTTTAAATGCCCCTTGGAAGAGACGTGCAGGTCGCAGTAGCTTAACAAGACGGTTTAAATGCCCCGTGGAAAAGTGGTGGAGGTTACAGTAGCTTAACAAGATGGTTTAAATGCCCCTTGGCAGAGACTTGCAAGTTACAGTAGCTTAACAAGACGGATTAAATGCCCCTTGGAAGAGATGTGCAGGTCGCAGTAGCTTAACAAGATGGTTTAAATGCCCCTTGGAAGAGCGGTGGAGGTCGCAGAAGCTTAACACGATGGTTTAAATGCTCCTTGGAAGAGACATGCAGGTTACAGCAGCTTAAAAAGACGGTTTAAATGCCACTTGGAAGAGACGTGCAGGTCGCCGAGGCTTAACAAGACGGTTTAAATGACCCTTGGAAGAGACATGCAGGTCGCAGTAGCTTAACAAGACGGTTTAAAAGCCCCTTGGAAGAGACGTGCAAGTCGCAGTAGCTTAACAAGACGGTTTAAATGCCCCTTGGAAAAGTGGTGGAGGTTACAGTAGCTTAACAAGATGGTTTAAACGCCCCTTGGAAGAGACGATCAAGTCGCAGGAGCTTAAAAAGAAGGTTTAAATGCGCCATGGAAGAGAACTGCAGGTCGCAGTAGCATAACAAGATGGTTTAAATTCCCCTTGGAAGAGACATGCAGGTCGCAGTAGCTTAACAAGACGGTTTAAATGCCCCTTGGAAGAGACGTGCAGGTAGCAGTAGCTTAACAAGACAGTTTAAATGCCCCTTGGAAGAGACGTGCAGGTAGCAGTAGCTTAACAAGACGGTTTAAATTCCCCTTGGAAGAGACGTGCAGGTAGCAGTAGCTTAACAAGACGGTTTAAATCCCCCTTGGAAGAGACATGCAGGTCGCAGTAGCTTAAAAAGAAGGTTTAAATGCCCCTTGGAAGAGACGAGCATGTCGCAGTAGCTTAACAAGATGGTTTAAATGGGCCTTGGAAGAGACATTCAGGTCACAGTTGCTTAACAAGACGGTTTAAATGCCCCTTGGAAGAGACGAGCAGGTTGCAGTTTCTTAACAAGACGGTTTAAATCCCCCTTGGAAGAGAAGTGCAGGTCGCAGGATCTTAACAAGAGGGTTTAAATGCCTCTTAGAATAGACTTGCAGGTCGCAGTAGCTTAACAAGACAGTTTAAATGCCCCTTGGAAGAGACGTGCAAGTCGCAGTAGCTGAAAAAGACGGTTTAAATGCGCCTTGGAAGAGACGTGCAGGTCGCAGTAGCTTAACAAGACGGTTTAAATGCCCCTTGGAAGAGACGTGCAGGTCGCAGTAGCTTAACAAGACGGTTTACATGGCCCTTGGAAAAGACGTGCAGGTCACAGTAGCTTAACAAGATGGTTTAAATCCCCCTTGGAAGAGACGTCCAGGTCGCAGTAGCTTAACAAGATGGTTTAAATGCCCCTTGGAAGAGCGGTGGAGGTCACAGTAGCTTAACACGATGGTTTAAATGCCCCTTGGAAGAGACATGCAGGTCGCAGCAGCTTAAAAAGATGGTTTAAATGCCCCTTGGAAGAGATGTGCAGGTCGCAGAGTCTTAACAAAACGGTTTAAATGACTCTTGGAAGAGGCATGCAGGTCGCCGTAGCTTAACAAGACAGTTTAAAAGCCCCTTGGAAGAGAAGTGCAAGTCGCAGTAGCTTAAAAGACGGTTTAAATGCCCCTTGGAAAAGTGGTGGAGGTTACAGTAGCTTAACAAGATGGTTTAAATGCCCCTTGGAAGAGACGATCAAGTCGCAGGAGCTTAAAAAGAAGGTTTAAATGCGCCTTGGAAGAGAAGTGCAGGTCGCAGAAGCTTAACAAGACGCTTTAAATGCCCCTTGGAAAAGAGGAGGAGGTCGCAGTAGCTTAACAAGACAGTTTAAATGCCCCTTGGAAGAGACATGCAGGTCGCAGTAGCTTAACAAGAGGGTTTAAATGCCCCTTGGAAGAGACGTGCAGGTCGCAGTAGCTTAACAAGATGGTTTAAATGCCCCTTGGAAGAGCGGTAGAGGTAGCAGTAGCTTAACAAGACTGTTGAGATGCCCCTTGGAAAAGTGGTGGAGGTTACAGTAGCTTAACAAGACGGTTTAATTGCCCCTTGGAAGAGAAGTTCAAGTCACAGTAGCTTAAAAAGACGATTTAAATGCGCCTTGGAAGAGACTTGCAGGTCGCAGTAGCATAACAAGACGGTTTAAATGCCCCTTGGAAGAGAGGTGGAGGTCGCAGTAGCTTAATGAGACAGTTTAAATGCCCCTTGGAAGAGACGTGCAGGTCACAGTAGCTTAACAAGAAGGTATAAATGCCCCTTTCAAGAGACGTGCAGGTCGCAGTAGCTTAACAAGATTGTTGAGATGCCCCTTGGAATAGTGGTGGAGGTTACAGTAGCTTAACAAGACGGTTTAAATGCCCCTTGGAAAAGACGTTCAAGTCACAGTAGCTTAAAAAGACGGTTTAAATGCGCCTTGGAAGAGAATTGCAGGTCGCAGTAGCTTAACAAGACGGTTTAAATGCCCCTTGGAAGAGACCAGCAGGTCGCAGAAGCTTAACTAGACGCTTTAAATGCCCCTTGGAATTGTGGTGGAGGATGCAGTAGCTTAACAAGACAGTTTAAATGCCCCTTGGAAGAGACTTGCAGGTCGCAGTAGCTTAACAAGACAGTTTAAATGCAAATTGGAAGAGACGTGCACGTCGAAGTAGCTGAACAAGACGGTTTAAATGCCCCTTGGATGAGCGGTTGAGGTCGCAGTAGCTTAACAAGACAGTTTAAATGCCCCTTGAAAGAGACGTGCAGGTCGCAGTAGCTTAACAAAATGGTTTAAATGCCCCTTGGAAGTGCGGTGGAGGTCGCAGTAGCTTAACAAGACGGTCTAAATGCCCCTTGGAGGAGACATGTAGGTCGCAGCAGCTTAACAAGACGATTTAATTACCCCTTGGAAGAGACGTGCGGGTTGCAGTAGCTTAACAAGGCGGTTTAAATGCCCCTTGGAAGAGACATGCAGGTCGCAGTAGCTTAACAAGACGGTTTAGATGCCCCTTGGAAAAGTGGTGGAGGTTACAGAAGCTTAACAAGACTGTTTAAATGCCCCTTGGAAGAGACGAGCAGGTCGCAGAAGCTTAACAATACGCTTTAAATGCCCCTTGGATGAGAGATGGAGGTCTCAGTAGCTTAAAAAGACAGTTTAAATGCCCCTTGGAAGAGACGTACAGGACGCAGTAGCTTAACTAGACGGTTTAAATGCCCCTTGGAGGTGCGGTGGAGGTCACAGTAGCCTAACAAGATGGTTTAAATGCCCCTTGAAAGAGACATGCAGGTCGCAGCAGCTTAACAAGATGGTTTAAATGCCCCTTGGAAGAGCCGTGCATGTCGCAGTAGCTTAACAAGACGGTTTAAATGCCCCTTGGAAGAGACATGCAGGTCGCAGTAGCTTAACAAGTCTGTTTAAATGCCCCTTGGAAGAGACTTGCTGGTCGCAGTAGCATAACAAGACGGTTTAGATGCCCCTTGGAAAAGTGGTGGAGGTTACAGTAGCTTAACAAGACTGTTTAAATGCCCCTTGGAAGAGACGTTCAAGTCGCAGTAGCTTAAAAAGACGGTTTAAATGCCCCTTGGAAGAGACGAGCAGGTCGCAGTAGCTTAACAAGATGGTTTAAATGACCCTTGGAAGAGAGGTGGAGGTCGCAGTAGCTTAACAAGACAGTTTAACTGCCCCTTGGAAGAGACGTGCAGGTCGCAGTAGCTTCAAAAGACGGTTTAAATGCCCCTTGGAAGAGACATGCAGGTCGCAGTAGCTTAACAAAGCGTTTTAAATGCCCTTTAACAGAGACATGCAGGTCGCAGTAGCTTAACAAAGCATTTTAAATGCCCCTTGGAAGAGACATGCAGGTCGCAGTAGCTTAACAAGACGGTTTAAATGCCCCTTGGAAGAGACATGCAGGACGCAGAAGCTTAACAAGACGGTTTAAATGCCCCTTGGAAGAGACGTGCAGGTCGCAGTAGCTTAACAAGACGGTTGAATTGCCCCTTGGATTAGAGGTGGAGGTCGCAGTAACTTAACAAGACAGTTTAAATGCCCCTTGGAAGAGACATGCAGGTCGCAGTAGCTTAATAAGACGGTTTAAATGCCCCTTGGAAGAGACGTGCATGTCGCAGTAGCTTAACAAGGCGATTTAAATACCCCTTGGAAGAGACGTTCAGGTCGCAGTAGCTTAACAAGACGCTTTAAATGCCCCTTGCAAGAGACGTGCAGGTCGCAGTAGCTTAACAAGATGGTTTAAATGCCCCTTGGATGATCGGTGGAGGTCGCAGTAGCTTAACAAGACGGTTTAAATGCCCCTTGGAAAAGACGTTCAGTTCGCAGTAGCTTAACAAGATGTTTTAAATGTCCCTTGGAAGAGACATGCAGGTCGTAGAAGCTTAACAAGACGGTATAAATGCCCCTTGGAAAAGACTTGCTGTTCGCAGTAGCCTACCAAGACGGTTTAAATGGCCCTTCGAAGAGAATTGTGGGTCGCAGTAACTTAACAAGACGTTTAAATGCCCCTAGGAAGAGCGGTGGAGGTCGCAGTGGCTTAAAAAGCCGGTTTAAATGCCCCTTGGTAGAGACATGCAGGTCGCAGTAGCTTAACAAGACGGTTTAAATGCCTATTGGAAGAGACGTGCAGGATGCAGTAGCTTAACAAGATGGTTTAAATGCCCCTTGGAAGAGACGAGCAGGGCGCAGTAGCTTACCAAAACGATTTAAATGCCCCATGGAAGAGACGTGCAGTTCGCAGCAGCTTAAAAAGACGGTTTAAATGCCCCATGGAAGAGACGTGCAGGTCACAGTAGCTTACCAAGACGATTTAAATGCACCGTGGAAGAGACGTGCAGGTCACAGTAGCTTATCAAGATAGTTTAAATGCCCCTTGAAAGAGCGGTGGATGTCGCAGTAGCTTAACAAGACAGTTTAAATGCCCCTTGGAAGAGACGTGCAGGTCGCAGTAGCTTAACAAGACGGTTTAAATGTCCCTTGGTAGAGACATGCAGGTCGCAGTAGCTTAACAAGACGGTTTAAATGCCCCAAGGAGGAGACGTGCAGGTCGCAGTAGCTTAACAAGACGGTTTAAATGTCCCTTGGAAGAGACGTGCAAGTCGCAGTAGCTTAAAAAGTCGGTTTAAATGCGCCTTGTAAGAGACGTGCAGGTCGCAGTAGCTTAACAAGACGGTTTAAATGCCCCTTGGAAGAGACGAGCAGGTCTCAGTAGCTTAACAAGATGGTTTAAATGCCCCTTGGAAGAGACGTGCAGGTCACAGTAGCTTAACAAGACAGTTTAAATGCCCCTTGGAAGAGCGGTGAAGGTCTCAGTAGCTTAACAAGACAGTTTAAATGCCCCTTGGAAGACACATTCAGGTAGCAGCAGCTTAACAAGACTGCTTAAATGCCCCTTGGAAGAGACGTGCATGTCGCAGTAGCTTAGCAAGACGGTTTAAATGCCACTTGGAAAAGTGGTGGAGGTTACAGTAGCTTAAAAAGACGGTTTAAATGCCCCTTGAAAGAGCGGTGGATGTCGCAGTAGCTTAACAAGACAGTTTAAATGCCCCTTGGAAGAGACGTGCAGGTCGCAGTAGCTTAACAAGATGGTTTAAATGACCTTTGGAAGAGACGAGCAGGTCGCAGTAGCTTAATAAGACAGTTTAAATGCCCCTTGGAAGAGCGGTGGAGGTCGCAGTAGCTTAACAAGACAGCTTAAATGCCCCTTGGAAGAGACATGCAGGTCGCAGCAGCTTAACAAGACTGTTTAAATGCCCCTTGGAAGAGGCTTTCAGGTCGCAGTAGCTTAACAAGACAGTTTAAGTGCCCCTTGGAAGAGCGGTGGAGGTCACAGTAGCTTAACAAGACGGTGTAAATGCCCCTTGGAAGAGGCTTGCAAGTCGCAGTAGCTTACCAAGACAGTTTAAATGCCCCTTGAAAGAGCGGTGGATGTCGCAGTAGCTTAACAAGACAGTTTAAATGCCCCTTGGAAGAGACATGCAGGTCGCAGTAGCTGAACAAGACAGTTTAAATGCCCCTTGGAAGAGACGTGCAGGTCGCAGTAGCTTAACAAGATGGTTTAAATGTCCCTTGGTAGAGACATACAGGTCGCAGCAGCTTAACAAGACGGTTTAAATGCCCCATGGAGGAGACGTGCAGGTCACAGTAGCTTAACAAGACCGTTTAAATGTCCCTTGGAAGAGACGTGCAAGTCGCAGTTGCTTAAAAAGACGGTTTAAATGCGCCTTGGAAGAGACGTGCAGGTCGCAGTAGCTTACCAAGATTGTTTGAATGCCCCTTGGAAGAGACGTGCAAGTCGCAGAGGCTTAACAAGACAGTTTAAATCCCCATTGGAAGAGACGTGCAGTTCGCAGTAGCTTAACAAGAGTGTTTAAATGACCCTTGGAAGAGTCTTGCAGTTAGCAGTAGCTTACCAAGACGGTTTAAATGCCCCTTTGAAGAGACGTGCAGGTCGCAGTAGCTTAACAAGACGGTTTAAATGCCCCTTGGAAGAGACGAGCAGGTCACAGTAGCTTACCAAGATGGTTTAAATGCCCCTTGGAAGAGACGTGTAGGTCGCAGTAGCTTAACAAGAGGGTGTAAATACCCCTTGGAAGAGGCTTGCAGGTCGTAGAAGCTTACCAAGACGGTTTAATTGCCCCTTGGAAGAGACGTGCTGGTCGCAGTAGCTTAACAAGAAGGTTTAAATGCCCCTTGGAAGAGACGTGCAGGTCGCAGTAGCTTAACAAGACGGTTTAAATGCCCCTTGGAAGAGCGGTGTAGGTCGCAGTAGCTTAACAAGACAGTTTAAATGCCCCTTGGAAGAGACGTGCAGTTCGCATTAGCTAAACAAGACTGTTTAAATGCCGCTTGGAAGAGACGTGCAGGTCGCAGTAGCTTAACAAGACGGTTCAAATGCCCCATTGAAGAGACGTGCAGGTCGCAGTAGCTTAACAAGACAGTTTAAATGCCCCTTGGAAAAGTGCTGGAGGTTACAGTAGCTTTACAAGAAGGTTTAAATGCCCCTTGGAAGAGACGTGCAAGTCGCAGTAGCTTAACAAGACGATTTAAATGGCCCTTGGAAGAGACGTGCAGTTCGCAGTAGCTTACCAAGACGGTTTAAATGGCCCTTGGAAGAGACGTGCAGGTCACAGTAGCTTATCAAGATAGTTTAAATGCCCCTTGAAAGAGCGGTGGATGTCGCAGTAGCTTAACAAGACAGTTTAAATGCCCCTTGGAAGAGACGTGCAGGTCGCAGTAGCTTAACAAGACGGTTTAAATGTCCCTTGGTAGAGACATGCAGGTCGCAGTAGCTTAACAAGACGGTTTAAATGCCCCAAGGAGGAGACGTGCAGGTCGCAGTAGCTTAACAAGACGGTTTAAATGTCCCTTGGAAGAGACGTGCAAGTCGCAGTAGCTTAAAAAGTCGGTTTAAATGCGCCTTGTAAGAGACGTGCAGGTCGCAGTAGCTTAACAAGACGGTTTAAATGCCCCTTGGAAGAGACGTGCAGGTCACAGTAGCTTAACAAGACAGTTTAAATGCCCCTTGGAAGAGCGGTGAAGGTCTCAGTAGCTTAACAAGACAGTTTAAATGCCCCTTGGAAGACACATTCAGGTAGCAGCAGCTTAACAAGACTGTTTAAATGCCCCTTGGAAGAGACGTGCATGTCGCAGTAGCTTAACAAGACGGTTTAAATGCCCCTTGGAAGAGACGTGCAGGTCGGAGTAGCTTAGCAAGACGGTTTAAATGCCACTTGGAAAAGTGGTGGAGGTTACAGTAGCTTAAAAAGACGGTTTAAATGCCCCTTGGAAGAGACGTGCAGGTCGCAGTAGCTTAACAAGACGGTTTAAATGCCCCTTGGAAGAGACGTGCAGGTCGCAGTAGCTTAACAAGACAGTTTAAATGCCCCTTGAAAGAGACGTGCAGGTCGCAGAAGCTTAACAAGACAGATTAAATGCCCCTTGCAAGAGACGTGCAGGTCGCAGTAGCTTAACAAGACGGTTTAAATGCATCTTGGAAGAGACGTGCATGTCGCAGTAGCTTAGCAAGATGGTTTAAATGCCACTTGGAAGAGCGGTGGAGGTCGCAGTAGCTTAACAAGACGGTTTAAATGCCCCTTGGAAAAAACGTGCAGGTCGCAGTAGCTTAACAAGATGTTTTATATGCCCCTTGGAAAAGAAGTGCTTGTCGCAGTAGCTTAACAAGACGGTATAAATTCCCCTTGGAAGAGGCTTGCAGGTCGCAGTAGCATACCAAGACGGTTTAAATGGCCCTTGGAAGAGACGTGCAGGTCGCAGTAGCTTACCAAGACGGTTTAAATGGCCCTTGGAAGAGACGTGCAGGTCGCAGTAGCTTAACAAGACGGTTTAAATGCCCCCTTGGAAGAGCGGTGGAGGTCGCAGTAGCTTAACAAGACGGTTTAAATGCCCCTTGGAAGAGACATGCAGGTCGCAGCAGCTTAACAAGATTGTTTAAACGCCCCTTGGAAGAGACGTGCTGGTCGCAGTAGCTTAACAAGACGGTTTAAATGCCAATTGGAAGAGCGGTGGAGGTCGCAGTATCTTAACAAGACAGTTTAAATTTCCCTTGGAAGAGACGTGCAGGTCACAGTAGCTTAATAAGACGGTTTAAATGCCCCTTGGAATAGGCTTGCAGGTCGCAGTAGCTTACCAAGACGGTTTAAATGCCCCTTGGAAGAGACGAGCAGGTTGCAGTAGCTTAACAAGACAGTTTAAATGCCCCTTGGAAGAGCGGTGGAGGTCGCAGTAGCTTAACAATATGGTTTAAATGCCAATTGGAAGAGACATGCAGTTCGCAGCAGTTTAACAAGACGGTTTAAATGCCCCTTGGTAGAGACGTGCAGGTCGCAGTGGCTTAAAAAGACGGTTTAAATGCCCTTTGGAAGAGACATTTAGGTCGCGGTAGCTTAATAAGACGGTTTAAATGTCCCTTGGAAGAGACGTGCATGTCGCAGTAGATTAACAAGACGGTTTAAATGCCCCTTGGAAGAGACGTGCAGGTCGCAGTAGCTTAACAAGATGGATTAAGTGCCACTTGGAAGAGCGGTGGAGGTCGCAGTAGCTTAACAAGACAGTTTAAATGCCCCTTGGAAGCGAAGTGCAGGTCGCAGTAGCTTAACAAGAGGGTTTAAATGCCCCGTGGAATAGGCTTGCAGGTCGCAGTAGCTTAACAAGACGGTTTAAATGCCCCTTGTAAGAGACGTGCAGGTCACAGTAGCTTAACAAGACGGTTTAAATCCCCCTTGGAAGAGACGTGCAGGTCGCAGTAGCTTTATAGGTCGGTTTAAATGTCCCTTGGAAGAGACGTGCATGTCGCAGTAGCTTAACAAGACGGTTTAAATGCCCCTTGGAAGACACGTGCAGGTCGCAGTAGCTTAACAAGACGGATTAAGTGCCACTTGGAAGAGCGGTGGAGGTCGCAGTAGCTTAACAAGACAAATTAAATGCCCCTTGGAAGCGAAGTGCAGGTCGCAGTAGCTTAACAAGACGGTTTAAATGCCCCTTGGAAGAGACGTGCAGGTCGCAGTAGCTTAACAAGATGGTTTAAATCCCCCTTGGAAGAGACATGCAGGTCGCAGTAGCTTAACAAGAGGGTTTAAATGCCCCTTGGAATAGGCTTGCAGGTCACAGTAGCTTAACAAGATTGTTTAAATGCCCTTTGGAAGAGCGGTGGTGGTCGCAGTAGCTTAACAAGATGGTTTAAATGCCCCTTGTGAAAGACGTGCATTTCGCAGTGGCTTATCAAGACGGTTTAAGTGCCCCGTGGAAGAGACGTGCAGGTCGCAGTGTCTTAACAAGATGGTTTAAATGTCCCTTGGAAGAGACATACAAGTCTCAGTGGCTTAACAAGACGGTTAAAATGCCCCTTGGAAGAGACGTGCAAGTCTCAGTGGCTTAACAAGATTGTTTAAATGCCCCTTGGAAGAGACGTGCAGGGCGTAGTAGCTTTACAAGACGGTTTAAATGCCCCTTGGAAGAGACGTGCAGGTCGCCGCAGCTTAACAAGAGGGTTTAAATGCCCCTTGGAATTGGCTTGCAGGTCACAGTATCTTACCAAGATGGTTTAAATGCCCCTTGAAAGAGGATTGCAGGTCGCAGTAGCTTAACAAGACGGTTTAAATGCCCCTTGGAAGAGTGGTGGAGGTCGCAGTAGCTTAACAAGACAGTTTCAATGCCCCTTGGAAGAGACATGCAGTTCACAGTAGCTTAATAAGATGGTTTAAATGCGCCTTGGAAGAGATGTGCAGGTCGCAGTAGCTTAATAAGACGGTTTAAATGCCCCTTGGAAGAGAGGTGGAGGTCGCAGTAGCTTAACAAGACAGTTTAAATGCCCCTTGGAAGAGACGTGCAGGTCGTAGTAGCTTAACAAGACGGTTTAAATGCCCCTTGGAAGAGACGTGCAGGTCGCAGTAGCTTAACAAGACGGTTTAAATGCCACTTGGAAGAGACGTGCAGGTCGCAGTAGCTTAACAAGACGGTTTAAATGCCCCTTGGAAGAGCGGTGGAGGTCGCAGTAGCTTAACAAGACGGTTTAAATGCCCCTTGAAAGAGACGTGCAGGTCGCAGTAGCTTAACAAGATGGTTTAAATGCCCCTTCGAAGTGCGGTGGAGGTCGCAGTAGCTTTACAAGACATATGAAATGCCCCTTGGAAGAGCGTTGGAGGTCGCAGTAGCTTAATAAGACAGTTTAAATGCCCCTTGGAAGAGACATGCAGGTCACAGCATCTTAACAAGATTGTTTAAATGCCCCTTGGAAGAGACGTGCAGGTCGCAATAGCTTAACAAGACGGTTTAAATGTCCCTTGGTAGAGACATGCAGTTCGCAGTAGCTTAACAAGACGGTTTAAATGCCCCATGGAAGAGACGTGCAGGTCGCAGTAGCTTAACAAGACGGTTTAAATGTCCCTTGGAAGAGACGTGCCAGTCGCAGTAGCTTAAAAAACGGTTTAAATGTGCCTTGGAAGAGACGTGCAAGTCGCAGTAGCTTAACAAGACAGTTTAAATGGCCCTTGGGAAAGACGAGCAGGTCGCAGTAGCTTAACAAGATGGTTTAAATGCCCCTTGGAAGAGACGTGCAGTTCGCAGTAGCTTAACAAGATGGTTTAAATGCCCCTTGGAAGAGACGTGCAGGTCGCAGTAGCTTAACAAGATGGTTTAAATGCCCCTTGTAAGAGCGGTGGAGGTCGCAGTAGCTTAAAAAGATGGTTTAAATGCCCCTTGGAAGAGACATGCAGTTCGCAGCAGCTTAAAAAGACGGTTTAAATGCCCCTTGGAAGAGGCTTGCAGGTCGCAGTAGCTTACCAAGACGGTTTAAATGCCCCTTGGAAGAGACGTGCAGGTCGCAGTAGCTTAACAAGATGGTTTAAATGCCCCTTGGAAGAGCGGTGGAGGTCGCAGTAGCTTAACAAGATGGTTTAAATGCCCCTTGGAAGAGACATGCAGTTCGCAGCAGCTTAAAAAGATGGTTTAAATGCCCCTTGGAAGAGACGTGCAGGTCGCAGTGGCCTAATAAGACGGTTTAAATGCCCCTTGGAAGAGACATGCAGGTCGCAGTAGCTTAACAAGATGGTTTAAATGCCCCTTGGAAGAGACGTACAGGTAGCAGTAGCTTAACAAGACTGTTTAAATGCCCCTTGCAAAAGTGGTGGAGGTTACAGTAGCTTAACAAGACGGTTTAAATGCCACTTGGAAGAGACGTGCAAGTCGTAGTAGCTTAAAAAGATGGTTTAAATGCGCCTTGGAAGAGACGTGCAGGTCTCAGTAGCTTAACAAGACTGTTTAAATGCCCCTTGGAAGAGCGGTGGAGGTCGCAGTAGCTTAAGAAGACAGTTTAAATGCCCCTTGAAAGAGACGTGCAGGTCGCAGTAGCTTAACAAGACCGTTTAATTGCCCCTTGGAAGTGCGGTGGATGTCGCAGTAGCTTAGCAAAACGGTTTAAATGCCCCTTGGAAGAGACATGCAGGTCACAGCAGCTTAACAAGATGGTTTAAATGACCCTTGGAAGAGACGTGCAGGTCGCAGTAGCTTAACAAGACGGTTTAAATGCCCCTTGGAAGAGCGGTGGAGGTCGCAGTAGCTTAACAAGACGGTTTAAATGCCCCTTGGAAGAGACTAGTTTTGAGCCACCCCCGTAGTGTTCGAGTTCGGTTCGGTTCGTCGAACACCCGTGTGTTCGCCGAACTGTTCGTCGAACTGTTCGTCGAACACCTTCGAACACCGTTAAAATCAATGGCAGACAAACAAAAACACATAGAAACACATAGAAATCACCTTCAAAGGTGTCCAAAAGCTGACAAACTGCTCAGAAGACATAACTAACACATGGAAAAGTGACAAGTACATATAGTCATGCGAAAATAAAAGAGGTGGAGGAGTAAAAGGACTGGGAGACACAGATATAGGCATGTCATGCCCTTCTAAAATCCAAAAAGTGAGAAGCCGACACGGCCAGTCCGCTCCTGCCCGTGCCACCTCCGTGTCGCCGGGTTTGTGCCAGAGCCGCGGTGAACCCTGATGGCCAGCCCCCCTCTCCCAATACTGGTGCCTGTCCGCTGGTGGGTCGAGCGAGCCCCCCTGTGGTGGAGGCAGCTCTAAGCTTTTTAATTTAAATTGTCTCTCTAATTTGAATGAATACACTTTAAATCCATTTACAAGGATCTATTGGAGGGCAAGTCTCATGCCAGCAGCCGCGTAATTCCAGCTCCAGTAGCGTCCACTAAAGCTGCTGCAGTTAAAAAGCTTTTATAAGGATCGAGCTCGGCTGTCCACCGCAAGGCATCCTACTGCCAGTCCCAGCCCCTATGCCTTGGGGTGCCTCCTGATGCTCTTCACTGAGTATCCCGTGGTCCCGAAGCATTTCCTTTGAAAAAATGAAGTGTCCAAACTACAGGTGGTGTAGCTTGCTTAACAGCCGGGATAATCCGCTGACTAGCAGACCCTGCTACTAGGCACAAAGTATTTCCTGGGCTAGATGCAGTTAAAAATTTGTAATTAGATACTCTCGTTGGATGCTGAGAAAGCATTCCATAGAGTCTCCTGGCACGCCATATATGATTCTCTTAAAAAGCTTGGGGTAGGGGTCTAGGGGACCCTTTTATAGCCAAAATCACGGCCCTGTATCGCAATACGTCACCTAGGCTGAAGATAAATGGAACTGTAGCACCCTGAGGGCTTGGTTGCTACAGAGGTATTGCACCTCACCCAGAGGTGTGATATCTCACTCTCAGGTAAGGATGCAGTGTGGATCAGGACCCGACACCTGCATGCATTACACCACATTGCCGTGGGGCAGGGCGACCAATATGCCCCTGAGATGGGCACGACAGTCCCTGTCCCTGGCTGGAGTGGGGGGAGGGAACACTGAGGAAGGGGAACCCTGTAGTGCAGGAGCAGGGAGGAAGCAGTTCCTGGGTGCATTGAGAAGGGAGTATAAAAGGTGGGCACCATCTTAGTTCAGTGCAGAGAAGTCTGAGCAGAAGTGGCAGGGAGCAGGGGCTCTGCATGAGCTCTGCTCCGGAGGCGGGCCTAGTAACAGAGGCCCAGGCCTGGAAGAGGGAGAAGGAAGGAAGAGGAGCGGAGAAGGCTCCAGGAACGAGGAACGAAGGGATCTCAGGGGTGCGGACGGGCGAGTCGCCACCGCACGCCAGAATCCACCTGCGTGGAGGGGTCAGGCCAAAGGGGGAGACCGGTCCCCGAAACTAGTGGAGGCAGGAAACGACCCTCAGCTAGAAACAGGAGGCTGTGACATTTTATGTGGCGCAGCCCCTCGCTACACCCGCTAGGAAGGCACCACATAGGGTCAGGGAAACTGGCGCCAAGTTTACCAAGAGGAGGCCCGAGGCAGCCGGACAGAAGGGTTGGTAAGAAAGGCCAGACAAAGGACACACAAAGGGGGTCCTGTGAAGCGCTCCAAAGTTATCTGGGAGTTGTCTGAGCCCCTCACCTGGTGAGCACAGTACGACGTGGGCAGCCGTTACCTGCAGACGTGATCTGGATAATAAGAACTGTGAGTAAAGGCCCTGGACTGCATCACTGACTCCGTGTCATTACTGCTGCTGCCCTGCACCATCACCCCCATCCTCCGCATACACTGCCCTGAGGCTATACTCCTCCCGTGGGGAGTTATGCTACGCTCTGCTGCACCCACAACACCAGCCTCAGCGGTCTGCCCTGGAGCGGCGGTTCACTCTGACCGCAATCCACGGGTGGCGTAGTCGGACATTTAAACATCAAAACCACATAAATAGTTCCGCCACTGGTTTGACCGCCCTGAGCCACGGAACCGGGTTGCCGCCACGGAGACTACAACCACCAGCATCCACCAAAAAGGGTCCGGCTCCGGGTGTCCCAAGGCCCAGGGGGCGCGGCAGAACATTTTCATCACCTTTCACAATCACCAATGGGACAAGGCAGGGATGTTCTCTGTCCCCTCTCTTATACATCCTAGTGACGGAGCACCTGCTCTCATCAATTCGCCATAACCCCAATATTAGGTGGATTGAGGTGGGAGGCACCGAGTACAAGTGCTCTCTATTTGCTGATGATGTCCTAGTATATATCACTCAATCACATATATCCATCCATGCTGTTATGGCTGAAATAGATCACTTTGTTACATGGTCAAATTTTAAAATCAATGCAGCGAAGTCTGAGGCCCTCGATGTCTCCCTCCCCAAATCCATATAGGATTCCATCCAGTCCAACTTTCCCTTTGCCTGGCCCTCACAGGGTATCAAATACTTAGGAATTCCTATTCATAGAGACCTCTCCCATCTATGTTATCTTAATTTTGGGCCCTTTATTGAACAACTCCATACAGACCACGGTTGGCAAGTTAGAACTGTAAGATTCACTACGTGAACCACTGGTGTTTTGTGGAAAAGCACATGTACACTGTGTTCCAAATTATTATGCAAAAAGTGTTTAGGAGTGATAAGGGAAGAATTTGTTTGTTTGTCAGTTAAACTCATTGATGGTGATGTGTGTCAGGGCTCTTTATATCACTGTAAGCAATTGCAGACACCAGTGCTAATTAGTTTGGCAGGTGTGTCCAATGAAAGGCAAGACTACTTAAGAAGGCTCTCTCACATTATTCAGCAGCCTACATTTTCTGCCAAAATGGGAAAGAAACAGGATGTGTCGGCTGCTGAGAAGCAACAAATTGTGGAGTGTTTAGGTCAAGGCATGACTACAATCAACATTGTGCGATGATCAGGATGAAGTGTCTTGGCAATCAAGAAGTATGTAGCTGATTCACAGTACACATGTGTGCGTGCTGATAAGGGCAAATTGAGGACTCTTTCCTACAGGCAATTACGTCAGGTTGAAAGAGCAGCGGCAAAAAAGCCTTGTCATAGCAGCAGACAAGTTTTTGAAGCTGCTTGTGCCTCCAATGTCCCCCGAACAACAAGATGCAGGGTCCTTCAGAGGTTTGCAGCTGTGCATACGCCATCCTGTCGACCTCCTCTATCCACTTCACACAAGCAGAAACGGCTCCAGTGGGCCAAACATTACATGAAGACTGATTTCAAAACTGTTTTGTTCACGGATGAGTGCCGTGCAGCGCTCGATGGTCCAGATGGATGGAGTGGAGGATGGCTGGTTGATGGACACCCCACGCAAACACGGCTACAGCGCCAACAAGGAGGAGGTGGAGTAATGTTTTGGGCTGGAATCATGGGGAGAGAGATTGTCGGCCCCTTTAGGATCCCTGAAGGCGCTAAAGATGAACTCCATAATGTATGTGGATTTTCTCAAACAGCACTTCCTGCCATGGTTCAAGAAGAAGAACCGTGTATTTCACAGCAAGATCATTTTTCTGCATGATAATGCACCATCTCATGCTGCACATAAAACATCTGCATCTCTGGCTGATATGGGCATAAAAGGGGACAAACTTATGGTGTGACCCCCATGCTCCCCTGACCTCTACACCATTCAGAACCATCATTAAAAGGAGTGTCTATGATGGCGGGAGGCAGTTCACATCTAAGCAACAGCTCTGGGAGGGTATTCTGTCCTCATGCAAAACAATTGAAGCAGAAACCATCCAAAACCTGACAAATTCAATGGACGAGAGAGTTCAGAAGCTCCTTTCGAACAAGGGGTCCTATGTGAAAATGTAACATCACCTAGAATAAAGTTTTGAGTTGAAAACTGTTTGATTTCAGTTTCTAACAACCTGCTAATGCTTATAATTTCAAAAATGACCATTTTTTTGGTCTTTATTAAAATGAAAAGGTTGATCGAAAAGTTTGGGGGATCTAAGAGTGTGGCAACCCAGTAGTCATGATTACTTCGAATTCTGACAATATGAGGGTCATGCTGCAGGTAGTGCAGCAAGAAGGCACTTATGTGTCTTGCGCATCTCGGAGCCCCAAAATTATTTTCCGGGCTAGATGCAGCTAAAAATTATTTTTAATTTTAAATCTGGTGGAGCTTATTATAGATGGCCTAATAGGATCAGTGCTGCACACTGCTACAAAGCCCAAATTATTTTCCAGTCAAGATACAGATAAACATGATTAGTAATTTGAAAGCTTAAAACGGTTGGTAGGGTGATTTTAAACAATCATCAAGCTTTTACTCTCCCCAGGATGACACAGGGGTAGAAAAGTCGTTTCGGATCCATGATTTGTTCATCTTTATGAACGTGAGTCTGTCTACATTATCAGTGGAGAGCCGCGTGCGCTTATCTGTCAGCACACCACCAGCAGCGCTGAACACACGTTCAGACAGAACGCTGGCTGCGGGGCATGACAAGATCTCCAAGGCGTAAGTGGCTAGCTCCGGCCATTTATCCAGATTGGAAGCCCAAAAAGAGCAAGGGTCCAGTGACACAGTCGTGGCTTCAATGTTTACTTGGAGATACTCCTGTACCATCGTCTCTAGGCGTTGACTATGTGTCAGACTTCTTGTCTCCTGTGGCCTTGCAAAGGATGGGCTAAAAAAGTGGTGAAATGATTCCGCAAAATTGATGTTACCACCAGATACTGTGGTTCTGTTACGGTTTGAGTGCTGAACACTTGACGGTCCCACGGTTGGCAAGTTGGAACTGTGAGATTCACTACGTGCACCACTGGTATTTTGTGGAAAAGCACATGAAAGATTCTGCAACAGTCTCTGCTGATACTCCTGCATGCGTGCATCCCTTTCTATGGCAGGAATAATTTCTGAAAATTTACTTTTGTACCGGGGATCTAACAGTGTGGCAACCCAGTAGTCAGGATTATTTCTAATTCTCACAATTCGAGGGTCATGTTGCAGGTAGTGCAGCAAGAAGGCACTCATGTGTGTTGCGCATCCAGGAGCACCAAGTCCCTGTTGTGTTGGTGGCGAGGTAACAATCATGCTTCCTTCCTCTGTCCTCTCCCCCCAACCTCGCACAACAGAAATGTGATCAAGGTCTCCTTCATCTGATGAGTCTTCCATCAGTTCGTCCTCCACTTCTTCCTGGGCTCCTGCACCTTCCTCACTAGTTTGGCTGCTACCATGCGCCCTGGTATAACCATCTCCCCCACCCTCACATGCCTGCCGCCTTGGTGCTGCCGACCGTCTGGACCTTGCAGATGTTAGCCCTTCCGCATACAACTCCTCCTCCTCTACTTCCTCCACCTCCTCTTGTGCCACCACCTGACTCCAAATTCTGTTTAACATGTGCTCCAGCATGTAAATCACCGGAATAGTCATGCTGATAATGGCATCGTCAGCACTAAACATCTTCGTCGCCATTTCAAAACTGTGCAGAAGGGTGCATAGGTCCCTGATCTGAGACCACTCCTCCAGCGTGATTTGCCCCACCTCTGAATCTCGTTGGCCCAGGCTATACGTCAGAACGTATTGCACCAGGGCTTGTCGGTGCTGCCACAGTCGCTGCAACATGTGCAGAGTTGAATTCCACCGGGTAGGCACATCGCATTTTAGCCGGTGAAGTGGCAGGCCCAACGACTTCTGTAGAGATGTAAGTCGCTGAGCTGCGGGATGCGAACGGCGGAAGTGAGCACACAGCGACCGTGCCCTCTGCAGAAGGCCATCTAGTCTGGGATAGTGGGCTAAAAATTGCTGGACAACCAGGTTCAACACGTGAGCCATACAAGGCACGTGTGTGACATTGCCCCGGCGAAGGGCCGCACCCAGGTTTGCAGCATTGTCGCATACGGCCTTCCCTGGTTTCAGGTCCAGTGGAGACAACCATTCATGAAATTGGTTCTCCAGAGCTGACCACAACGCCTCAGCTGTGTGACTCACATTTCCCAGACATTTCAATGTAAAAACCGCCTGATGACGTTGAGCCCTACTGCCAGCATAGTAAGGAGGTGTGCAGGATCCCTTCTGCGCAGTTAGAAAGCTTGTGGCATGACCAGACAGGCTTTGGGTGCAGGTGGAAGACCGAGAGGAGGTTGAGGAGGCAGAAGCAGTGGAGGAACTTTGACATAAAGAGGATTGACGCACAACTCGTGGGGACGGCAAGACTTGGACAGCAGCCCCTTGTCCTGCTGTCACCATAGTTACCCAGTGCCCAGTCAGCGACATGTAACGCCCCTGTCCATGCCTACTCGTCCAAGTGTCTGTGGTGAAATGCACCCTGTCACACACAGAGTTTCTCAAAGAAGCGGTGATGTTGTGTGCGACATGCTGGTGGAGCGCAGGCACACCTTTCTTTGAGAAGTAGTGCCGACTGGGCATCTGGTACTGGGGCACTGCGACGGACATAAGGTCTCGAAAATCCTCTGTGTCCACCAGGCGGAAAGGCAGCATTTCTGTAGCCAAGAGCTTGCAGATGGTGAAATTCAACCTCTTAGCTTTCTCATGGCTAGGAGGAAATGGTCTTTTACTTGTCCACATCTGAGGGACCGAGGGCTGGCTCTTGTGCTTAGACGGGGTTGATAAGGGTGTCCCCGGCAAACTGCCGGTCTGTGAGGAAGATGCAGGCGGACATGTTAGGTTGCCTTGATCCAAAGGTGGTGCTCAACACCAGCTGGTGTTCCCACCTCCAAAGAAAATGATGACCTGCCAATCACGCTGGCTGTTGCGGGTAAAGAGGTGGCAGGTCTGCGCCCCAAAACAGGTGTGACTGCTGTCCCCCCAGTCACAGAGGATGAAGAGGCCGCGGATGCACAAGATATGGCAGACGGTGGTTGGCCCGGCCGGCTAGGCCGCATTGTAGCACACTGAGCTTCCCACTGCAACTTATGCTTCATGTCCATGTGCCGGTTCATGCATGAAGTACTCAAACTATGTATTTTTTGGCCTCTACTTAGCTTTTGCTGACAAATGTTACAGATAACACGAGTTGGGTCATCTTTATCGATCTGAAAAAATGCCCAGGCTATGCAAGGCTTAGCATCCATGCGACCTGAAGAGCCACCACGACTTGTGGTGAGAGGCAGAGTTGTGTTTGAGGATGCAGTTGTTGACGTGCTTCCAGTACTATGTCTCTGTCCAGGAAGGCGCAACCTGACCTCGTCGTCACTAGCATCTTCCTCCACCTCCTCTGCTGACCTCATCTCTTGGCTGACTGTGGGTTGACAGTAAGTGGGATCTCCGACCTCATCATCATCACCCTGTGCATTATCACACCCGTCGTCCTCAGAGCCAACCTGTTCCTGCCCTGACAAAAAACTAAAGTTGTCGCTCCAATCAGGTATTTGAGTCTTATCATCGTCTTCCTCATTGTCTCCACCAACAGGAGTTACAGTTTCGGAATGAGGGTCAACATTATGGTCAGAACCTTCTGCGTCTGGTCCTGGATCCGACTCATAAAGATTCTGGGCATCAGTGCAGATCATTTCCTTGTCTGGATTCACAGAAGCGCTGGAGTCGACCTCTGATTCCCAGGCTATAGTATGAGTAAACAGCTCTGCAGACTCAACCATCTGTTCTACCTCATACTCAGACGGGCAGCTGGAGATTTGGGAGCTGTGAGGAAGCAAGTGCGATTTGGGTGACACCTTTGAGGACTGGAGTATTTGTGATGTTGAAGTTGATGTGGAGGAGAGCCCACTTAAAGGAGCACTTGATATCCGTTGAAGCACCTGCTGTTTTTGTGCCTCATCTGGAATTTGTAGCGATTGGCGTGGCCGTAAGAAAGGGATCTTATCACATTGTCCGCTAAAAGAAGTAGACATTTTAGTTTGGCTGGAAGATGGTCTTTCTTCTGCACCTACCCCACGGACACAACCTTTTTTTCCCTTCCCAACACGCCTATTCCCCTTTCCACCAGCAGCAGGCCTTTTTCCACTCATTTTGGTGGTTAACTAATTCACAACTCTGGAGTTGTTTGCACAAAAAAACAATGGATGGTAACCGAGCAGAGCTGAGTGGCCAAACTGTGGTATTAGGCCAAAACTATTGGCTGGGTTAGATGCAGAAAAAAATTATTTTTAATTTGCAACCTGATGGAGGTCAGTATAGATGGACTAATAGACCAAGTCCCACACACCGCTAGAAGCCCAAATATTTTTTCAGAGCTAGATGCAGAAAATTTTTTGATTCAATTTGCAACCTGATGGAGGTCAGTATAGATGGACTAATAGACCAAGTCCCACACACCGCTAGAAGCCCAAATATTTTTTCAGAGCTAGATGCAGAAAAAAATTATTTTTAATTTGCAACCTGATGGAGGTCAGTATAGATGGACTAATAGACCAAGTCCCACACACCGCTAGAAGCCCAAATATTTTTTCAGAGCTAGATGCAGAAAATTTTTTGATTCAATTTGCAACCTGATGGAGGTCAGTATAGATGGACTAATAGACCAAGTCCCACACACTGCTAGAAGCCCAAATATTTTTTCAGAGCTAGATGCAGAAAAAAATTATTTTTAATTTGCAACCTGATGGAGGTCAGTATAGATGGACTAATAGACCAAGTCCCACACACCGCTAGAAGCCCAAATATTTTTTCAGAGCTAGATGCAGAAAATTTTTTGATTCAATTTGCAACCTGATGGAGGTCAGTATAGATGGACTAATAGACCAAGTCCCACACACTGCTAGAAGCCCAAATATTTTTTCAGAGCTAGATGCAGAAAAAAATTATTTTTAATTTGCAACCTGATGGAGGTCAGTATAGATGGACTAATAGACCAAGTCCCACACACCGCTAGAAGCCCAAATATTTTTTCAGAGCTAGATGCAGAAAAAAATTATTTTTAATTTGCAACCTGATGGAGGTCAGTATAGATGGACTAATAGACCAAGTCCCACACACCGCTAGAAGCCCAAATATTTTTTCAGAGCTAGATGCAGAAAATTTTTTGATTCAATTTGCAACCTGATGGAGGTCAGTATAGATGGACTAATAAACCAAGTCCCACACACCGCTAGAAGCCCAAATATTTTTTCAGAGCTAGATGCAGAAAATTTTTGATTCAATTTGCAACCTGATGGAGGTCAGTATAGATGGACTAATAGACCAAGTCCCACACACTGCTAGAAGCCCAAATATTTTTTCAGAGCTAGATGCAGAAAAAAATTATTTTTAATTTGCAACCTGATGGAGGTCAGTATAGATGGACTAATAGACCAAGTCCCACACACCGCTAGAAGCCCAAATATTTTTTCAGAGCTAGATGCAGAAAATTTTTTGATTCAATTTGCAACCTGATGGAGGTCAGTATAGATGGACTAATAGACCAAGTCCCACACACTGCTCGAAGCCCAAATATTTTTTCAGAGCTAGATGCAGAAAAAAAATATTTTTAATTTGCAACCTGATGGAGGTCAGTATAGATGGACTAATAGACCAAGTCCCACACACCGCTAGAAGCCCAAATATTTTTTCAGAGCTAGATGCAGAAAAAAATTATTTTTAATTTGCAACCTGATGGAGGTCAGTATAGATGGACTAATAGACCAAGTCCCACACACCGCTAGAAGCCCAAATATTTTTTCAGAGCTAGATGCAGAAAAAAATTATTTTTAATTTGCAACCTGATGGAGGTCAGTATAGATGGACTAATAGACCAAGTCCCACACACCGCTAGAAGCCCAAATATTTTTTCAGAGCTAGATGCAGAAAATTTTTTGATTCAATTTGCAACCTGATGGAGGTCAGTATAGATGGACTAATAGACCAAGTCCCACACACTGCTAGAAGCCCAAATATTTTTTCAGAGCTAGATGCAGAAAAAAATTATTTTTAATTTGCAACCTGATGGAGGTCAGTATAGATGGACTAATAGACCAAGTCCCACACACCGCTAGAAGCCCAAATATTTTTTCAGAGCTAGATGCAGAAAAAAATTATTTTTAATTTGCAACCTGATGGAGGTCAGTATAGAAGGACTAATAGAACAAGTCCCACACACTGCTAGAAGCCCAAATATTTTTTCAGAGCTAAATGAAGAAAAAAATTATTTTTAATTTGCAACCTGATGGAGGTCAGTATAGATGGACTAATAGACCAAGTCCCACACACCGCTAGAAGCCCAAATATTTTTTCAGAGCTAGATGCAGAAAAAAATTATTTTTAATTTGCAACCTGATGGAGGTCAGTATAGATGGACTAATAGACCAAGTCCCACACACCGCTAGAAGCCCAAATATTTTTTCAGAGCTAGATGCAGAAAAAAATTATTTTTAATTTGCAACCTGATGGAGGTCAGTATAGATGGACTAATAGACCAAGTCCCACACACCGCTAGAAGCCCAAATATTTTTTCAGAGCTAGATGCAGAAAAAAATTATATTCAGTTTGCAACCTGATGGAGGTCAGTATAGATGGACTAATAGAATGATGCTATGCCCAAAAGATTTTACTTCACTAGGTGCAGTAAAAAAATTGGTATTCTATACACAGGTGGTATATCTTGCAACACAGATAGGCTACTCCACTGACTAACACACTCTGCAATAGGCCAAAAAGGATTAGCTTTGCTAGATTCAGCCAAATGCTGTGAAAAAAACTTGCACAGCACTGGCACAGACCTGCCTGGCAAAAACTGATAGGAACTCATGTAACCTAGTCCTGAAAAGGACTCCAATTACAATTAGTCTTTACTCCCACAACCTATCTATTTAAGAGCACAGACCTCCCTGATAAAAGTCGTAGGAAATGCTGTAACCTAGTCCTTAAAAGGACTGCAATCACAACTATTCCCTACTCCCAAGCTATCTGTATATTTGTGCAAAAATTGGCTTGAAATTAACAAGGTATAGCGCACACAGCAACAGCGGTGCCGTCTAACACGCAGCTGCAGCAGTGAGAAAATGGTGGCGACGGGGAAAATGGCTTGGTCTTATAGGGCAAGGACATGTGACATACACTGCCAATGACACATGCCCTTGCTTGTGTGAAAAAAAGCACTTCGCTCCGTGTGTGCGCTGCTGATAGGCTGACAGATTGCACCTCCCCACTGCAAATGCGGGAAAGAGAAAAAAAATGGAGTTCTTCATTGTTCCTGCAGAGATCCATCCCCTGCCCCTCCCCCCACCCCGCTGTACACTCAAACTGCGTATTAACATTAATTTTCATCAGTACTGAGAAAAAATCCAGTTATGATTTTGGTGCACGAACAGTTATCGAACATAACCTCGAACAGCCAAATTTTTCTCAAATTGTTCGTGTTCGCCGAACGGCTCGAACACCGCCCAAAACAGCTCAAATTTGAGATTGGCGAACAGTTCGAGTAGAACAATGCTCATCTCTAGAAGAGACGTGCAGGTCGCAGTAGCTTAACAAGACGGTTTAAATGCCACTTGGAAGAGACGTGCAGGTCGCAGTAGCTTAACAAGACGGTTTAAATGCCTCTTGGAAGAGCGGTGGAGGCCGCAGTAGCTTAACAAGACGGTTTAAATGCCCCTTGAAAGAGACGTGCAGGTCGCAGTAGCTTAACAAGACGGTTTAAATGCCCCATCGTAGTGCGGTGGAGGTCGCAGTAGCTTTACAAGACAGATGAAATGCCCCTTGGAAGAGCGTTGGAGGTCGCAGTAGCTTAATAAGACAGTTTAAATGCCCCTTGGAAGAGACATGCAGATCACAGCATCTTAACAAGATTGTTTAAATGCCCCTTGGAAGAGACGTGCAGGTCGCAATAGCTTAACAAGACTGTTTAAATGTCCCTTGGTAGAGACATGCAGGTCGCAGTAGCTTAACAAGACGGTTTAAATGCCCCATGGAAGAGACGTACAGGTCGCAGTAGCTTAACAAGACGGTTTAAATGCCCCTTGGAAGAGACGTGCAGGTCGCAGTAGCTTAACAAGACAGTTTAAATCCCCCATGGAAGAGACGTGCAAGTCGCAGTAGCTTAACGAGATGGTTTAAATGCTCCTTGGAAGAGCGGTGGAGGTCGCAGTAGCTTAACAAGACAGTTTAAATGCCCCTTGGAAGAGACGTGCAGGTCGCAGTAGCTTAACAAGATGGTTTAAATGCCCCTTGGAAGAGACGTGCAGGTCGCAGTAGCTTAACAAGATGGTTTAAATGCACCTTGGAAGAGCGGTGGAGGTCGCAGTAGCTTAAAAAGATGGTTTAAATGCCCCTTGGAAGAGACATGCAGTTCGCAGCAGCTTAAAAAGACGGTTTAAATGCCCCTTGGAAGAGGCTTGCAGGTCGCAGTAGCTTACCAAGACGGTTTAAATGCCCCTTGGAAGAGACGTGCAGGTCGCAGTAGCTTAACAAGATTGTTTAAATGCCCCTTGGAAGAGCGGAGGAGGTCGCAGTAGCTTAACAAGATGGTTTAAATGCCCCTTGGAAGAGACATGCAGTTCGCAGCAGCTTAAAAAGATGGTTTAAATGCCCCTTGGAAGAGACGTGCAGGTCGCAGTGGCTTAACAAGACGGTTTAAATGCCCCTTGGAAGAGACATGCAGGTCGCAGTAGCTTAACAAGATGGTTTAAATGCCCCTTGGAAGAGACGTGCAGGTAGCAGTAGCTTAACAAGACTGTTTAAATGCCCCTTGTAAAAGTGGTGGAGGTTACAGTAGCTTAACAAGACGGTTTAAATGCCCCTTGGAAGAGACGTGCAGGTCGCAATAGCTTAACAAGACTGTTTAAATGTCCCTTGGTAGAGACATGCAGGTTGCAGTAGCTTAACAAGACGGTTTAAATGCCCCATGGAAGAGACGTACAGGTCGCAGTAGCTTAACAAGACGGTTTAAATGCCCCTTGGAAGAGACGTGCAGGTCGCAGTAGCTTAACAAGACAGTTTAAATCCCCCATGGAAGAGACGTGCAAGTCGCAGTAGCTTAACGAGATGGTTTAAATGCTCCTTGGAAGAGCGGTGGAGGTCGCAGTAGCTTAACAAGACAGTTTAAATGCCCCTTGGAAGAGACGTGCAGGTCGCAGTAGCTTAACAAGATGGTTTAAATGCCCCTTGGAAGAGACGTGCAGGTCGCAGTAGCTTAACAAGATGGTTTAAATGCACCTTGGAAGAGCGGTGGAGGTCGCAGTAGCTTAAAAAGATGGTTTAAATGCCCCTTGGAAGAGACATGCAGTTCGCAGCAGCTTAAAAAGACGGTTTAAATGCCCCTTGGAAGAGGCTTGCAGGTCGCAGTAGCTTACCAAGACGGTTTAAATGCCCCTTGGAAGAGACGTGCAGGTCGCAGTAGCTTAACAAGATTGTTTAAATGCCCCTTGGAAGAGCGGAGGAGGTCGCAGTAGCTTAACAAGATGGTTTAAATGCCCCTTGGAAGAGACATGCAGTTCGCAGCAGCTTAAAAAGATGGTTTAAATGCCCCTTGGAAGAGACGTGCAGGTCGCAGTGGCTTAACAAGACGGTTTAAATGCCCCTTGGAAGAGACATGCAGGTCGCAGTAGCTTAACAAGATGGTTTAAATGCCCCTTGGAAGAGACGTGCAGGTAGCAGTAGCTTAACAAGACTGTTTAAATGCCCCTTGTAAAAGTGGTGGAGGTTACAGTAGCTTAACAAGACGGTTTAAATGCCCCTTGGAAGAGACGTGCAAGTCGTAGTAGCTTAAAAAGATAGTTTAAATGCGCCTTGGAATAGACGTGCAGGTCTCAGTAGCTTAACAAGACTGTTTAAATGCCCCTTGGAAGAGCGGTGGAGGTCGCAGTAGCTTAAGAAGACAGTTTAAATGCCCCTTGAAAGAGACGTGCAGGTCGCAGTAGCTTAACAAGACCGTTTAATTGCCCCTTGGAAGTGCGGGGGATGTCGCAGTAGCTTAACAAAACGGTTTAAATGCCCCTTGGAAGAGACATGCAGTTCGCAGCAGCTTAACAAGATGGTTTAAATGCCCCTTGGAAGAGACATGCAGGTAGCAGTGGCTTAACAAGATGGTTTAAATGCCCCTTGGAAGAGACATGCAGGTCGCAGTAGCTTAACAAGACAGTTTAAATGCCCCTTGGACAAGTGGTGGAGGTTACAGTAGCTTAACAAGACAGTTTAAATGCCCCTTGGAAGAGACATGCAAGTCGCAGTAGCTTAAAAAGACGGTTTAAATGCGCCTTTGAAGAGACGTGCAGGTCGCAGTAGCTTAACAAGACGGTTTAAATGCCCCTTGGAATAGAAGAGCAGGTCGCAGTAGCTTAACAAGACGGTATAAATGCCCCTTGGAAGAGACGTGCAGGTCGCAGTAGCTTAACAAGACGGTTTAAATCCCCCTTGGAAGAGACGTGCAGGTCGCAGCAGCTTAACAAGAGGGTTTAAATGCCCCTTGGAATAGGCTTGCAGGTCGCAGTAGCTTACCAAGACGGTTTAATTGCCCCTTGGAAGAGACTTGCAGGTCGCAGTAGCTTAAAAAGACGGTTTAAATGCCCATTGGAAGAGTGGTGCAGGTCGCAGGAGCTTAACAAGATGGTTTAAATGCCCCTTGGAAGAGATGTGCAGGTCGCAGTAGCTTAAAAAGACGGTTTAAATGCCCATTGGGAGAGTGGTGCAGGTCGCAGTAGCTTAACAAGACGGTTTAAATGCCCCTTGGAAGAGACATGCAGGTCGCAGTAGCTTAACAAGACGGTTTAAATGCCCCTTGAAAGAGACGTGCAGGTCGCAGTAGCTTAACAAGACGGTTTAAATGCCCCTTGGAAGCGACGTGCAAGGCGCAGTAGCTTAACAAGACTGTTTAAATGCCCCTTAGAAGAGACGTGCAGGTCACAGAAGCTTAACGATACGGTTTAAATGCCCATTGGAAGTGTGGAGGAGGTCGCAGTAGCTTAACAAGACGGTTCAAATGCCCCTTGGAAGAGACATGCAGGTCGCAGCAGCTTAACAAGACGGTTTAAATGCCCCTTGGAAGAGAGGTGGAGGTCGCACTAGCTTAACAAGACGGTTTAAATGCCCATTGGAAGAGACGTGCAGGTCGCAGTAGCTTAATAAGACGGTTTAAATGCCCCTTGGAAGAGAGGTGGAGGTCGCAGTAGCTTAACAAGACAGTTTAAATGCCCCTTGGAAGAGACTTGCAAGTCGCAGACGCTTAACAAGACGGTTTAAATGCCACTTGGAAGAGACATGCAGGTCACAGTAGCTTAACAAGGCGGTTTAAATGTCCCTTGGAAGAGACGTGCAAGTTGTAGTAGCTTAAAAAGATGGTTTAAATGCGCCTTGGAATAGACGTGCAGGTCTCAGTAGCTTAACAAGACTGTTTAAATGCCCCTTGGAAGAGCGGTGGAGGTCGCAGTAGCTTAAGAAGACAGTTTAAATGCCCCTTGAAAGAGACGTGCAGGTCGCAGTAGCTTAACAAGACCGTTTAATTGCCCCTTGGAAGTGCGGTGGATGTCGCAGTAGCTTAACAAGATGGTTTAAATGCCCCTTGGAAGAGACGTGCAGGTAGCAGTGGCTTAACAAGATGGTTTAAATGCCCCTTGGAAGAGACATGCAGGTCGCAGTAGCTTAACAAGACAGTTTAAATGCCCCTTGGACAAGTGGTGGAGGTTACAGTAGCTTAACAAGACAGTTTAAATGCCCCTTGGAAGAGACATGCAAGTCGCAGTAGCTTAAAAAGACGGTTTAAATGCGCCTTGGAAGAGACGTGCAGGTCGCAGTAGCTTAACAAGACGGTTTAAATGCCCCTTGGAATAGAAGAGCAGGTCACAGTAGCTTAACAAGACGGTATAAATGCCCCTTGGAAGAGACGTGCAGGTCGCAGTACTTTAACAAGACGGTTTAAATCCCCCTTGGAAGAGACGTGCAGGTCGCAGCAGCTTAACAAGAGGGTTTAAATGCCCCTTGGAATAGGCTTGCAGGTCGCAGTAGCTTACCAAGACGGTTTAATTGCCCCTTGGAAGAGACTTGCAGGTCGCAGTAGCTTAAAAAGACGGTTTAAATGCCCATTGGAAGAGTGGTGCAGGTCGCAGGAGCTTAAGAAGATGGTTTAAATGCCCCTTGGAAGAGATGTGCAGGTCGCAGTAGCTTAAAAAGACGGTTTAAATGCCCCATCGAAGTGCGGTGGAGGTCGCAGTAGCTTTACAAGACAGATGAAATGCCCCTTGGAAGAGCTTTGGAGGTCGCAGTAGCTTAATAAGACAGTTTAAATGCCACTTGGAAGAGACATGCAGATCACAGCATCTTAACAAGATTGTTTAAATGCCCCTTGGAAGAGACGTGCAGGTCGCAATAGCTTAAAAAGACTGTTTAAATGTCCCTTGGTAGAGACATGCAGGTCGCAGTAGCTTAACAAGACGGTTTAAATGCCCCATGGAAGAGACGTGCGGGTCGCAGTAGCTTATCAAGACAGTTTAAATGCCCCTTGGAAGAGACGTGCAGGTCGCAGTAGCTTAACAAGATGGTTTAAATGCCCCTTGGAAGAGACGTGCAGGTCGCAGTAGCTTAACAAGATGGTTTAAATGCACCTTGGAAGAGCGGTGGAGGTCGCAGTATCTTAAAAAGATGGTTTAAATGCCCCTTGGAAGAGACATGCAGTTCGCAGCAGCTTAAAAAGACGGTTTAAATGCCCCTTGGAAGAGGCTTGCAGGTCGCAGTAGCTTACCAAGACGGTTTAAATGCCCCTTGGAAGAGACGTGCAGGTCACAGTAGCTTAACAAGATGGTTTAAATGCCCCTTGGAAGAGCGGAGGAGGTCGCAGTAGCTTAACAAAATGGTTTAAATGCCCCTTGGAAGAGACATGCAGTTCGCAGCAGCTTAAAAAGATGGTTTAAATGCCCCTTGGAAGAGACGTGCAGGTCGCAGTGGCTTAATAAGACGGTTTAAATGCCCCTTGGAAGAGACATGCAGGTCGCAGTAGCTTAACAAGATGGTTTAAATGCCCCTTGGAAGAGACGTGCAGGTAGCAGTAGCTTAACAAGACTGTTTAAATGCCCCTTGTAAAAGTGGTGGAGGTTACAGTAGCTTAACAAGACGGTTTAAATGCCCCTTGGAAGAGACGTGCAAGTCGTAGTAGCTTAAAAAGATAGTTTAAATGCGCCTTGGAATAGACGTGCAGGTCTCAGTAGCTTAACAAGACTGTTTAAATGTCCCTTGGAAGAGCGGTGGAGGTCGCAGTAGCTTAAGAAGACAGTTTAAATGCCCCTTGAAAGAGACGTGCAGGTCGCAGTAGCTTAGCAAGACCGTTTAATTGCCCCTTGGAAGTGCGGTGGATGTCGCAGTAGCTTAACAAAACGGTTTAAATGCCCCTTGGAAGAGACATGCAGTTCACAGCAGCTTAACAAGATGGTTTAAATGCCCCTTGGAAGAGACGTGCAGGTAGCAGTGGCTTAACAAGATGGTTTAAATGCCCCTTGGAAGAGACATGCAGGTCGCAGTAGCTTAACAAGACAGTTTAAATGCCCCTTGGACAAGTGGTGGAGGTTACAGTAGCTTAACAAGACAGTTTAAATGCCCCTTGGAAGAGACATGCAAGTCGCAGTAGCTTAAAAAGACGGTTTAAATGCACCTTGGAAGAGACGTGCAGGTCGCAGTAGCTTAACAAGACGGTTTAAATGCCCCTTGGAATAGAAGAGCAGGTCGCAGTAGCTTAACAAGACGGTATAAATGCCCCTTGGAAGAGACGTGCAGGTCGCAGTTGCTTAACAAGACGGTTTAAATCCCCCTTGGAAGAGACGTGCAGGTCGCAGCAGCTTAACAAGAGGGTTTAAATGCCCCTTGGAATAGGCTTGCAGGTCGCAGTAGCTTACCAAGACGGTTTAATTGCCCCTTGGAAGAGACTTGCAGGTCGCAGTAGCTTAAAAAGACGGTTTAAATGCCCATTGGAAGAGTGGTGCAGGTCGCAGGAGCTTAACAAGATGGTTTAAATGCCCCTTGGAAGAGATGTGCAGGTCGCAGTAGCTTAAAAAGACGGTTTAAATGCCCATTGGAAGAGTGGTGCAGGTCGCAGTAGCTTAACAAGACGGTTTAAATGCCCCTTGGAAGAGACATGCAGGTCGCAGTAGCTTAACAAGACGGTTTGAATGCCCCTTGAAAGAGACGTGCAGGTCGCAGTAGCTTAACAAGACGGTTTAAATGCCCCTTGGAAGAGACGTGCAAGGCGCAGTAGCTTAACAAGACTGTTTAAATGCCCCTTAGAAGAGACGTGCAGGTCGCAGAAGCTTAACGAGACGGTTTAAATGCCCATTGGAACTGTGGTGGAGGTCGCAGTAGCTTAACAAGACGGTTTAAATGCCCCTTGGAAGAGACATGCAGGTCGCAGCAGCTTAACAAGACGGTTTAAATGCCCCTTGGAAGAGATGTGCAGGTCGCAGTAGCTTAACAAGATGGTTTAAATGCCCCTTGGAAGAGCGGTGGAGGTCGCATTAGCTTAACAAGACAGTTTAAATGCCCATTAGAAGAGACGTGCAGGTCGCAGTAGCTTAATAAGACGGTTTAAATGCCCCTTGGAAGAGAGGTGGAGGTCGCAGTAGCTTAACAAGACAGTTTAAATGCCCCTTGGAAGAGACGTGCAAGTCGCAGACGCTTAACAAGACGGTTTAAATGCCACTTGGAAGAGACATGCAGGTCACAGTAGCTTAACAAGGCGGTTTAAATGTCCCTTGGAAGAGACGTGCAAGTTGTAGTAGCTTAAAAAGATGGTTTAAATGCCCCTTGGAAGAGACATGCAGGTCGCAGTAGCTTAACAAGGCTGTTTAAATGTTCCATAGAAGAGCGGAGGAGGTCGCAGTAGCTTAACAAGACAGTTTAAATGCCCCTTGGTAGAGACGTGCAAGGCGCAGTAGCTTAACAAGACTGTTTAAATGCCTCTTAGAAGAGACGTGCAGGTCGCAGAAGCTTAACAAGACGGTTTAAATGCCCATTGGAAGTGTGGTGGAGGTCGCAGTAGCTTAAAAAGACGGTTTAAATGCCCCTTGGAAGAGACATGCAGGCCGCAGCAGCTTAACAAGACGGTTTAAATGCCCCTTGGAAGAGATGTGCAGGTCGCAGTAGCTTAACAAGATGGTTTAAACGCCCCTTGGAAGAGCGGTGGAGGTCGCATTAACTTAACAAGACGGTTTAAATGACCATTGGAAGAGACGTGCAGGTCGCAGTAGCTTAATAAGAAGGTTTAAATGCCCCTTGGAAGAGAGGTGGAGGTCGCAGTAGCTTAACAAGACAGTTTAAATGCCCCTTGGAAGAGACGTGCAAGTCGCAGACGCTTAACAATACGGTTTAAATGCCACTTGGAAGAGACATGCAGGTCACAGTAGCTTAACAAGGCGGTTTAAATGTCCCTTAGAAGAGCGGAGGAGGTCGCAGTAGCTTAACAAGACAGTTTAAATGCCCCTTGGAAGAGACGTGCAAGGCGCAATAGCTTAACAAGACTGTTTAAATGCCCCTTGGAAGAGACATGCAGGTCGCAGCAGCTTATCAAGACGGTTTAAATAACCCTTGGAACAGACGTGGAGGTCGCAGTAGCTTAACAAGATGGTTTAAATGCCCATTGGAAGATACATGCAGGTCGCAGTAGGTTAAGAAGACAGTTTAAATGCCCCTTGGAAAAGTGGTGGAGGTTACAGTAGCTTAAGAAGACGGTTTAAATGCCCCTTGGAAGAGACGTGCAAGTCGCAGTAGCTTAACAAGACTGTTTAAATGCCCCTTAGAAGAGACGTGCAGGTCGCAGAAGCTAAACAAGACAGTTTAAATGCACCTTGGAAGAGACGTGCATGTCGCAGTAGCTTAACAAGATGGTTTAAATGCCCCTTGGAAGAGGGGTGGAGGTCGCAGTAGCTTAAGAAGAGAGTTTAAATGCCCCTTGGAAGAGACGTGCAGGTCGCAGTAGATTAACAAGTGGGTTTAAATGCCCCTTGGAAGAGGTTAGCAGGTCGCAGTAGCTTAACAAGACAGTTTAAATGCCCCTTGGAAGAGCGGTGGAGTTCGCAGTAGCTTAACAAGACAGTTTAAATGCCCCTTGGAAGAGACATGCAGGTCGCAGAACCTTAACAAGATGGTTTAAATCCCCCTTGGAAGAGATGTGCAGGTCGCAGTAGCTTAACAAGATGGTTTAAATGCCCCTTGGAAGAGCGGTGGAGGTCGCATTAGCTTAACAAGACGGTTTAAATGCCCATTGGAAGAGACGAGCAGGTCGCAGTAGCTTAATAAGACGGTTTAAATGCCCCTTGGAAGAGAGGTGGAGGTCGCAGTAGCTTAACATGACAGTTTAAATGCCCCTTGGAAGAGACGTGCAAGTCACAGACGCTTAACAAGACGGTTTAAATGCCACTTGGAAGAGACATGCAGGTCACAGTAGCTTAATAAGCCTGTTTAAATGTTCCTTAGAAGAGCGGAGGAGGTCGCAGTAGCTTAACAAGACAGTTTAAATGCCCCTTGGAAGATACGTGCAAGGCGCAATAGCTTAACAAGACTGTTTAAATGCCCCTTAGAAGAGACGTGCAGGTCGCAGAAGCTTAACAAGACGGTTTAAATGCCCATTGGAAGTGTGGTGGAGGTCGCAGTAGCTTAACAACACGGTTCAAATGCCCCTTGGAAGAGACATGCAGGTCGCAGCAGCTTATCAAGACGGTTTAAATAACCCTTGGAACAGACGTGGAGGTCGCAATAGCTTAACAAGATGGTTTAAATGCCCATTGGAAGAGACATGCAGGTCGCAGTAGCTTAACAAAGCGTTTTAAATTCCCCTTGAAACAGACGTGCAGGTCGCAGTAGCTTAAGAAGACTTTTTAAATGCCCCTTGGAAAAGTGGTGGAGGTTACAGTAGCTTAAGAAGACGGTTTAAATGCCCCTTGGAAGAGACGTGCAAGTCGCAGTAGCTTAACAAGACTGTTTAAATGCCCCTTAGAAGAGACGTGCAGGTCGCAGAAGCTAAACAAGACAGTTTAAATGCACCTTGGAAGAGACGTGCATGTCGCAGTAGCTTAACAAGATGGTTTAAATGCCCCTTGGAAGAGGGGTGGAGGTCGCAGTAGCTTAAGAAGAGAGTTTAAATGCCCCTTGGAAGAGACGTGCAGGTCGCAGTAGATTAACAAGAGGGTTTAAATGCCCCTTGGAAGAGGTTAGCAGGTCGCAGTAGCTTAACAAGACAGTTTAAATGCCCCTTGGAAGAGCGGTGGAGTTCGCAGTAGCTTAACAAGACAGTTTAAATGCCCCTTGGAAGAGACATGCAGGTCGCAGAACCTTAACAAGATGGTTTAAATCCCCCTTGGAAGAGATGTGCAGGTCGCAGTAGCTTAACAAGATGGTTTAAATGCCCCTTGGAAGAGCGGTGGAGGTCGCATTAGCATAACAAGACGGTTTAAATGCCCATTGGAAGAGACGAGCAGGTCGCAGTAGCTTAATAAGACGGTTTAAATGCCCCTTGGAAGAGAGGTGGAGGTCGCAGTAGCTTAACATGACAGTTTAAATGCCCCTTGGAAGAGACGTGCAAGTCACAGACGCTTAACAAGACGGTTTAAATGCCACTTGGAAGAGACATGCAGGTCACAGTAGCTTAACAAGCCTGTTTAAATGTCCCTTAGAAGAGCGGAGGAGGTCGCAGTGGCTTAACAAGACAGTTTAAATGCCCCTTGGAAGATACGTGCAAGGCGCAATAGCTTAACAAGACTGTTTAAATGCCCCTTAGAAGAGACGTGCAGGTCGCAGAAGCTTAACAAGACGGTTTAAATGCCCATTGGAAGTGTGGTGGAGGTCGCAGTAGCTTAACAACACGGTTCAAATGCCCCTTGGAAGAGACATGCAGGTCGCAGCAGCTTATCAAGACGGTTTAAATAACCCTTGGAACAGACGTGGAGGTCGCAATAGCTTAACAAGATGGTTTAAATGCCCATTGGAAGAGACATGCAGGTCGCAGTAGCTTAACAAAGCGTTTTAAATTCCCCTTGAAAGAGACGTGCAGGTCGCAGTAGCTTAAGAAGACTTTTTAAATGCCCCTTGGAAAAGTGGTGGAGGTTACAGTAGCTTAAGAAGACGGTTTAAATGCCCCTTGGAAGAGACGTGCAAGTCGCAGTAGCTTAACAAGACTGTTTAAATGCCCCTTAGAAGAGACGTGCAGGTCGCAGAAGATAAACAAGACAGTTTAAATGCACCTTGGAAGAGACGTGCATGTCGCAGTAGCTTAACAAGATGGTTTAAATGCCCCTTGGAAGAGGGGTGGAGGTCGCAGTAGCTTAAGAAGACAGTTTAAATGCCCTTTGGAAGAGACGTGCAGGTCGCAGTAGATTAACAAGAGGGTTTAAATGCCCCTTGGAAGAGGATAGCAGGTCGCAGTAGCTTAACAAGACAGTTTAAATGCCCCTTGGAAGAGCGGTGGAGTTCGCAGTAGCTTAACAAGACAGTTTAAATGCCCCTTGGAAGAGACATGCAGGTCGCAGAACCTTAACAAGATGGTTTAAATCCCCCTTGGAAGAGATGTGCAGGTCACAGAAGCTTAACAAGTTGGTTTAAATGCCCCTTGGAAGAGCGGTGGAGGTCGCATTAGCTTAACAAGACGGTTTAAATGCCCATTGGAAGAGACGTGCAGGTCGCAGTAGCTTAACAAGACAGTTTAAATGCCCCTTGGAAGAGACATGCAAGTCGCAGACGCTTAACAAGACGGTTTAAATGCCACTTGGAAGAGACATGCAGGTCACAGTAGCTTAACAAGGCGTTTAAATGTCCCTTAGAAGAGCGGAGGAGGTCGCAGTAGCTTAACAAGACAGTTTAAATGCCCCTTGGAAGAGACGTGCAAGGCGCAATAGCTTAACAAGACTGTTTAAATGCCCCTTAGAAGAGACGTGCAGGTCGCAGAAGCTTAACAAGACGGTTTAAATGCCCATTGGAAGTGTGGTGGAGGTCGCAGTAGCTTAACAACACGGTTTAAATGCCCCTTGGAAGAGAAATGCAGGTCGCAGCAGCTTATCAAGACGGGTTAAATAACCCTTGGAACAGACGTGGAGGTCGCAGTAGCTTAACAAGATGGTTTAAATGCCCATTGGAAGAGACATGCAGGTCGCAGTAGCTTAACAAAGCGTTTTAAATTCCCCTTGAAAGAGACGTGCAGGTCGCAGTAGCTTAAGAAGACGGTTTAAATGCCCCTTGGAAAAGTGGTGGAGGTTACAGTAACTTAAGAAGACGGTTTAAATGCCCCTTGGAAGAGACGTGCAAGTTGCAGTAGCTTAACAAGACTGTTTAAATGCCCCTTAGAAGAGACGTGCAGGTCGCAGAAGCTAAACAAGACAGTTTAAATGCACCTTGGAAGAGACGTGCATGTCGCAGTAGCTTAACAAGATGGTTTAAATGCCCCTTGGAAGAGGGGTGGACTTCGCAGTAGCTTAAGAAGACAGTTTAAATGCCCCTTGGAAGAGACGTGCAGGTCGCAGTAGATTAACAAGAGGGTTTAAATGCCCCTTGGAAGAGGTTAGCAGGTCGCAGTAGCTTAACAAGACAGTTTAAATGCCCCTTGGAAGAGCGGTGGAGTTCGCAGTAGCTTAACAAGACAGTTTAAATGCCCTTGGAAGAGACATGCAGGTTGCAGAACCTTAACAAGATGGTTTAAATCCCCCTTGGAACAGACGTGCAGGTGGCAGTAGCTTAAAAGACGTTTTAAATGTCCCTTGGTAGAGACATGCAAGTCGCAGTAGCTTAAAAAGATCGTTTAAATCCCCCTTGGAAAAGACGTGCAGGTCGCAGAAGCTTAACAAGAGGGTTTAAATGCCCCTTGGAATAGGCTTGCAGGTCGCAGTAGCTTACCAAGACGGTTTAAATGCCCCTTGGGAAAGGCTTGCAGGTCGCAGTAGCTTAACAAGACGGTTTAAATGCCCCTTGGAAGAGTGATGGAGGTCGCAGTAGCTTAACAAGACAGTTTAAATGCCCCTTGGAAGAGACATGCAGTTCGCAGTAGCTTAATAAGACGGTTTAAATGCCCCTTGGAAGAGATGTGCAAGTCGCAGTAGCTTAATAAGACGGTTTAAATGCCCCTTGGAAGAGAGGTGGAGGTCGCAGTAGCTTAACAAGACAGTTTAAATGCCCCTTGGAAGAGACGTGCAGGTCGCAGTAGCTTAACAAGACGGTTTAAATGCCACTTGGAAGAGACGTGCAAGTCGCAGTAGCTTAACAAGACGGTTTAAATGCCCCTTGGAAGAGCGGTGGAGGTCGCAGTAGCTTAACAAGACGGTTTAAATGCCCCTTGAAAGAGACGTGCAAGTCGCAGTAGCTTAACAAGACGGTTTAGATGCCCCTTGAAAGAGACGTGCAAGTCGCAGTAGCTTAACAAGACGGTTTAAATGCCCCTTCGAGGTGCGGTGGAGGTTGCAGTAGCTTAACGAGACGGTTTTAATGCCCCTTGGAAGAGACATGCAGGTCGCAGTAGCTTAACAAGACGGTTTAAATACCCCTTGAAAGAGACGTGCAGGTCGCAGTAGCTTAACAAGACGGTTTAAATGCCCCTTCGAAGTGCGGTGGAGGTCGCAGTAGCTTTACAAGACAGATGAAATGCCCCTTGGAAGAGCGTTGGAGGTCGCAGTAGCTTAATAAGACAGTTTAAATGCACCTTGGAAGAGACATGCAGGTCACAGCATCTTAACAAGATTGTTTAAATGCCCCTTGGAAGAGACGTGCCAGTCGCAGTAGCTTAAAAAACGGTTTAATTGCGCCTTGGAAGAGACGTGCAAGTCGCAGTAGCTTAACAAGACAGTTTAAATGCCCCTTGGGAAAGACGAGCAGGTCGCAGTAGCTTAACAAGACGGTTTAAATGCCCCTTGGAAGAGACGTGCAGGTCGCAGTAGCTTAACAAGACAGTTTAAATCCCCCATGGAAGAGACGTGCAAGTCGCAGTAGCTTAACAAGATGGTTTAAATGCCCCTTGGAAGAGCGGTGGAGGTCGCAGAAGCTTAACAAGACAGTTTAAATGCCCCTTGGAAGAGACGTGCAGGTCGCAGTAGCTTAACAAGATGGTTTAAATGCCCCTTGGAAGAGACGTGCAGGTCGCAGTAGCTTAACAAGATGGTTTAAATGCCCCTTGGAAGAGCGGTGGAGGTCGCAGTAGCTTAAAAAGATGGTTTAAATGCCCCTTGGAAGAGACATGCAGTTCGCAGCAGCTTAAAAAGACGGTTTAAATGCCCCTTGGAAGAGGCTTGCAGGTCGCAGTAGCTTACCAAGACGGTTTAAATGCCCCTTGGAAGAGACGTGCAGGTCGCAGTAGCTTAACAAGATGGTTTAAATGCCCCTTGGAAGAGCGGTGGAGGTCGCAGTAGCTTAACAAGATGGTTTAAATGCACCTTGGAAGAGACATGCAGTTCGCAGGAGCTTAAAAAGATGGTTTAAATGCCCCTTGGAAGAGACGTGCAGGTCGCAGTGGCTTAACAAGACGGTTTAAATGCCCCTTCGAAGAGACATGCAGGTCGCAGTAGCTTAACAAGATGGTTTAAATGCCCCTTGGAAGAGACGTGCAGGTAGCAGTAGCTTAACAAGACTGATTAAATGCCCGTTGTAAAAGTGGTGGAGGTTACAGTAGCTTAACAAGACGGTTTAAATGCCCCTTGGAAGAGACGTGCAAGTCGTAGTAGCTTAAAAAGATGGTTTAAATGCGACTTGGAAGAGACGTGCAGGTCTCAGTAGCTTAACAAGACTGTTTAAATGCCCCTTGGAAGAGCGGTGGAGGTCGCAGTAGCTTAAGAAGACAGTTTAAATGCCCCTTAAAAGAGACGTGCAGGTCGCAGTAGCTTAACAAGACCGTTTAATTGCCCCTTGGAAGTGCGGTGGATGTCGCAGTAGCTTAACAAAACGGTTTAAATGCCCCTTGGAAGAGACATGCAGGTCGCAGCAGCTTAACAAGATGGTTTAAATGCCCCTTGGAAGAGACGTGCAGGTAGCAGTGGCTTAACAAGATGGTTTAAATGCCCCTTGGAAGAGACATGCAGGTCGCAGTAGCTTAACAAGACAGTTTAAATGCCTCTTAGAAAAGTGGTGGAGGTTACAGTAGCTTAACAAGACAGTTTAAATGCCCCTTGGAAGAGACATGCAAGTCGCAGTAGCTTAAAAAGACGGTTTAAATGCGTCTTGGAAGAGACGTGCAGGTCGCAGTAGCTTAACAAGAGGGTTTAAATGCCCCTTGGAATAGGCTTTCAGGTCGCAGTAGCTTACCAAGACGGTTTAATTGCCCCTTGGAAGAGACGTGCAGGTCGCAGTAGCTTAAAAAGACGGTTTAAATGCCCATTGGAAGAGTGGTGCAGGTCGTAGGAGCTTAACAAGATGGTTTAAATGCCCCTTGGAAGAGATGTGCAGGTCGCAGTAGCTTAAAAAGACGGTTTAAATGCCCATTGGAAGAATGGTGCAGGTCGCAGTAGCTTAATAAGATGGTTTAAATGCCCCTTGGAAGAGATGTGCAGGTCGCAGTAGCTTAAAAAGACGGTTTAAATGCCCATTGGAAGAATGGTGCAGGTCGCAGTAGCTTAATAAGATGGTTTAAATGCCCCTTGGAAGAGATGTGCAGGTCGCCGTAGCTTAACAAGACGGTTTAAGTGCCCGTTAGAAGAAACGTGCAGGTCGCAGTAGCTTAACAAGATGGTTTAAATGCCCCTTGGAAGAGCGGTGGAGGTCGCATTAGCTTAACAAGACGGTTTAAATGCCCATTGGAAGAGACGTGCAAGTCGCAGACGCTTAACAAGACGGTTTAAATGCCACTTGGAAGAGACATGCAGGTCACAGTAGCTTAACAAGGCGGTTTAAATGTCCCTTGGAAGAGCGGAGGAGGTCGCAGTAGCTTAACAAGACAGATTAAATGCCCCTTGGAAGAGACGGGCAAGGCGCAGTAGCTTAACAAGACTGTTTAAATGCCCCTTAGAAGAGACGTGCAGGTCGCAGAAGCTTAACAAGACGGTTAAATGCCCATTGGAAGTGTGGTGGAGGTCGCAGTAGCTTAAGAAGACGGTTTAAATGCCCCTTGGAAGAGACATGCAGGTCGCAGCAGCTTAACAAGACGGTTTAAATGCCCCTTGGAAGAGATGTGCAGGTCGCAGTAGCTTAACAAGATGCTTTAAATGACCCTTGGAAGAGCGGTGGAGGTCGCATTAGCTTAACAAGACGGTTTTAATGCCCATTGGAAGAGACGTGCAGGTCGCAGTAGCTTAATAAGACGGTTTAAATGCCCCTTGGAAGAGAGGTGGAGGTCGCAGTAGCTTAACAAGACAGTTTAAATGCCCCTTGGAAGAGACGTGCAAGTCGCAGACGCTTAACAAGACGGTTTAAATGCCACTTGGAAGAGACATGCAGGTCACAATAGCTTAACAAGGCGGTTTAAATGTCCCTTAGAAGAACGGAGGAGGTCGCAGTAGCTTAACAAGACAGGTTAAATGCCCCTTAGAAGAGACGTGCAGGTCGCAGAAGCTTAACAAGACGGTTTAAATGCCCATTGGAAGTGTGGTGGAGGTCGCAGTAGCTTAACAAGACGGTTTAAATAACCCTTGGAACAGACGTGGAGGTCGCAGTAGCTTAACAAGACGGTTTAAATGCCCCTTGGAAGAGACATGCAGGTCGCAGTAGCTTAACAAAGCGTTTTAAATTCCCCTTGAAAGAGACGTGCAGGTCGCAGTAGCTTAAGAAGACGGTTTAAATGCCCCTTGGAAAAGTGGTGGAGGTTACAGTAGCTTAAGAAGACGGTTTAAATGCCCCTTGGAAGAGACGTGCAAGTCGCAGCAGCTTAACAAAACTGTTTAAATGCCCCTTAGAAGAGACGTGCAAGTCGCAGAAGCTAAACAAGACAGTTTAAATGCCCCTTGGAAGAGACGTGCATGTCGCAGTAGCTTAACAAGATGGTTTAAATGCCCCTTGGAAGAGCGGTGGAGGTCGCAGTAGCTTAAGAAGACAGTTTAAATGCCCCTTGGAAGAGACGTGCAGGTCGCAGTAGCTTAACAAGAGAGTTTAAATGCCCCTTGGAAGAGGCTTGCAGGTCGCAGTAGCTTAACAAGACAGTTTAAATGCCCCTTGGAAGAGCGGTGGAGTTCGCAGTAGCTTAACAAGACAGTTTAAATGCCCCTTGGAAGAGACATGCAGGTCGCAGAACCTTAACAAGATGGTTTAAATCCCCCTTAGAAGAGACGTGCAGGTCGCAGTAGCTTAAAAAGATGGTTTAAATCCCCCTTGGAAGAGACGTGCAGGTCGCAGAAGCTTAACAAGAGGGTTTAAATGCCCCTTGGAATAGGCTTGCAGGTCGCAGTAGCTTACCAAGACAGTTTAAATGCCCCTTGGAAAAGGCTTGCAGATCGCAGTAGCTAAACAAGACGGTTTAAATGTCCCTTGGAAGAGACGTGCAGGTCGCAATAGCTTAACAAGACGGTTTAAATGTCCCTTGGTAGAGACATGCAGGTCGCAGTAGCTTAACAAGACGGTTTAAATGTCCCTTGGAAGAGACGTGCCAGTCGCAGTAGCTTAAAAAATGGTTTAAATGCGCCTTAGAAGAGACGTGCAAGTCGCAGTAGCTTAACAAGATGGTGTAAATGCCCCATGGAAAAGACGTGCAGGCCGCAGTAGCTTAACAAGATGGTTTAAATGCCTCTTGGAAGAGACATGCAGGTCGCAGTAGCTTAACAAGATGGTTTAAATGCCCCTTGGAAGAGCGGTGGAGGTCGCAGTAGCTTAACAAGATGGTTTAAATGCCCCTTGGAAGAGCGGTGGAGGTCGCAGTAGCTTAACAAGATGGTTTAAATGCCCCTTGGAAGAGACATGCAGTTCGCAGCAGCTTATAAAGACGGTTTAAATGCCCCTTGGAAGAGGCTTGCAGGTCGCAGTAGCTTACCAAGACGGTTTAAATGCCCCTTGGAAGACACGTGCAGGACGCAGTAGATTAACAAGATGGTTTAAATGCCCCTTGGAAGAGCGGTGGAGGTCGCAGTAGCTTAAAAAGACTGTTTAAATGCCCCTTGGAAGAGACGTGCAGGTCGCAGTAGCTTAACAAGAGGGTTTAAATGCCCCTTGGAAGAGGCTTGCAGGTCGCAGTAGCTTACCAAGACGACTTAAATGCCCCTTGGAAGAGACGTGCAGGTCGCAGTAGCTTAACAAGACAGTTTAAATGCCCCTTGGAAGAGGCTTGCAGGTCGCAGTAGATTAACAAGACGGTTTAAATGCCCCTTGGAAGAGGCTTGCAGGTCGCAGTAGCTTACCAAGACGATTTAAATGTCCCTTGGAAGAGACGTGCAGCTCGCAGTAGCTTAACAAGACAGTTTAAATGCCCCTTGGAAGAGCGGTGGAGGTCGCAGTAGCTTAACAAGACAGTTTAAATGCCCCTTGGAAGACACATGCAGGTCGCAGCACCTTAACAAGACTGTTTAAATATCCCTTGGAAGAGACGTGCAGGTCGCAGTAGCTTAAAAGACGTTTTAAATGTCCCTTGGTAGAGACATGCAGGTCGCAGTAGCTTAACAAGATGGCTTAAATCCCCCTTGGAAGAGACGTGCAGGTCGCAGCAGCTTAACAAGAGGGTTTAAATGCCCCTTGGAATAGGCTTGCAGGTCGCAGTAGCTTACAAAGACGGTTTAAATGCCCCTTCGAAGAGGCTTGCAGGTCGCAGTAGCTTAATAAGACGGTTTAAATGCCCCTTGGAAGAGTTGTGGAGGTCGCAGTAGCTTAACAAGACAGTTTCAATGCCCCTTGGAAGAGACATGCAGGTCGCAGTAGCTTAACAAGACGGTTTAAATGCCACTTGGAAGAGACGTGCAGGTCGCAGTAGCTTAACAAGATGGTTTAAATGCCCCTTGGAAGAGCGGTGGAGGTCGCAGTAGCTTAACAAGACGGTTTAAATGCCCCTTGAAAGAGATGTGCAGGTCGCAGTAGCTTAACAAGACGGTTTAAATGCCCCTTCGAAGTGCGGTGGAGGTCGCAGTAGCTTTACAAGACAGATGAAATGCCCCTTGGAAGAGCGTTGGAGGTCGCAGTAGCTTAATAAGACAGTTTAAATGCCCCTTGGAAGAGACATGCAGGTCACAGCATCTTAACAAGATTGTTTAAATGCCCCTTGGAAGAGACATGCACGTCGCAATAGCTTAACAAGACGGTTTAAATGTCCCTTGGTAGAGACATGCAGGTCGCAGTAGTTTAACAAGACGGTTTCAATGTCCCTTGGAAGAGACGTGCCAGTCGCAGTAGCTTAAAAAACGGTTTAAATGCGCCATGGAAGAGACGTGCAAGTCGCAGAAGCTTAACAAGACGGTTTAAATGCCCCTTGGAAGAGACGTGCAGGTCGCAGTAGCTTAACAAGACAGTTTAAATCCCCCATGGAAGAGACGTGCAAGTCGCAGAAGCTTAACAAGATGGTTTAAATGCCCCTTGGAAGAGCGTTGGAGGTCGCAGTAGCTTAACAAGACAGTTTAAATGCCCCTTGGAAGAAACGTGCAGGTCGCAGTAGCTTAAAAAGATGGTTTAAATGCCCCTTGGAAGAGCGGTGGAGGTCGCAGTAGCTTAAAAAGATGGTTTAAATGCCCCTTGGAAGAGACAAGCAGTTCGCAGCAGCTTAAAAAGACGGTTTAAATGCCCCTTGGAAGAGGCTTGCAGGTCGCAGTAGCTTACCAAGACGGTTTAAATTCCCCTTGGAAGAGACGTGCAGGTCGCAGTAGCTTAACAAGTTGGTTTAAATGCCCCTTAGAAGAGCGATGGAGGTCGCAGTAGCTTAACAAGATGGTTTAAATGCCCCTTGGAAGAGACATGCAGTTCGCAGCAGCTTAAAAAGACGGTTTAAATGCCCCTTGGAAGAGACGTGCAGGTCGCAGTGGCTTAACAAGACGGTTTAAATGCCCCATGGAAGAGACATGCAGGTCGCAGTAGCTTAACAAGATGGTTTAAATGCCCCTTGGAAGAGACGTGCAGGTAGCAGTAGCTTAACAAGACTGTTTAAATGCCCCTTGTAAAAGTGGTGGAGGTTACAGTAGCTTAACAAAACGGTTTAAATGCCCCTTGGAAGAGACGTGCAAGTCGCAGTAGCTTAAAAAGACGGTTTAAATGCGCCTTGGAAGAGACGTGCAGGTCTCAGTAGCTTAACAAGACGGTTTAAATGCCCCTTGGAAGAGCGGTGGAGGTCGCAGTAGCTTAAGAAGACAGCTTAAATGCCCCTTGAAAGAGACATGCAGGCCGCAGTAGCTTAACAAGACCGTTTAAATGCCCCTTGGAAGTGCGGTGGATGTCGCAGTGGCTTAACAAGACGGTTTAAATGCCCCTTGGAAGAGACATGCAGGTCGCAGCAGCTTAACAAGATGGTTTAAATGCTCCTTGGAAGAGACGTGCAGGTAGCAGTGGCTTAACAAGATGGTTTAAATGCCCCTTGGAAGAGACATGCATGTCGCAGTAGCTTAACAAGACAGTTTAAATGCCCCTTGGAAGAGACATGCAAGTCGCAGTAGCTTAAAAAGAAGGTTTAAATGCGCCTTGGAAGAGACGTGCAGGTCGCAGTAGCTTAACAAGATGGTTTAAATGCCCCTTGGAATAGAAGAGCAGGTTGCAGTAGCTTAACAAGACGGTTTAAATGCCCTTTGAAAGAGACGTGCAGGTCGCAGTAGCTTAACAAGACGGTTTAAATCCCCCTTGGAAGAGACGTGTAGGTCGCCGCAGCTTAACAAGAGGGTTTAAATGCCCCTTGGAATAGGCTTGCAGGTCGCAGTAGCTTACCAAGACGGTTTAATTGCCCCTTGGAAGAGACGTGCAGGTCGCAGTAGCTTAACAAGACGGTTTAAATGCCCATTGGAAGAGAGGTGGAGGTCGCAGTAGCTTAACAAGACAGTTTAAATGCCCCTTGGAAGAGACGTGCAAGTCGCAGACGCTTAAAAAGACGGTTTAAATGCCACTTGGAAGAGACGTGCAGGTCGCAGTAGCTTAACAAGACGGTTTAAATGTCCCTTGGAAGAGTGGAGGAGGTCGCAGTAGCTTAACAAGACAGCTTAAATGCCCCTTGGAAGAGACGTGCAAGTCGCAGACGCTTAACAAGACGGTTTAAATGCCCCTTGGAAGAGACGTGCAGGTCACAGCAGCTTAACAAGACGGTTTAAATGTCCCTTGGAAGAGTGGAGGAGGTCGCAGTAGCTTAACAAGACTGTTTAAATGCCCCTTAGAAGAGACGTGCAGGTCGCAGAAGCTTAACAAGACGGTTTAAATGGCCATTGGAAGTGTGGTGGAGGTCGCAGTAGCTTAACAAGACGGTTTAAATGTCCCTTAGAAGAGACATGCAGGTCGCAGCAGCTTAACAAGACGGTTTAAATAACCCTTGGAACAGACGTGGAGGTCGCAGTAGCTTAACAAGACAGTTTAAATGCCCCTTGGAAGAGACATGCAGGTCGCAGTAGCTTAACAAAGCGTTTTAAATTCCCCTTGAAAGAGACGTGCAGGTCGCAGTAGCTTAAGAAGACGGTTTAAATGCCCCTTGGAAAAGTGGTGGAGGTTACAGTAGCTTAAGAAGACGGTTTAAATGCCCCTTGGAAGAGACGTGCAAGTCGCAGTAGCTTAACAAGACTGTTTAAATGCCCCTTAGAAGAGACGTGCAGGTCACAGAAGCTAAACAAGACAGTTTAAATGCCCCTTGGAAGAGACGTGCAGGTCGCAGAAGCTCAACAAGACAGTTTAAATGCCCCTTGGAAGAGACGTGCATGTTGCAGTAGCTTAAGAAGATGGTTTAAATGCCCCTTGGAAGAGCGGTGGAGGTCGCAGTAGCTTAAGAAGACAGTTTAAATGCCCCTTGGAAGAGACGTGCAGGTCGCAGTAGCTTTACAAGAGGGTTTAAATGCCCCTTGGAAGAGGCTTGCAGGTCGCAGTAGCTTACCAAGACGATTTAAAAGCCCCTTTGAAGAGACGTGCAGGTCGCAGTAGCTTAACAAGACAGTTTATATGCCCCTTGGAAGAGGCTTGCAGGTCGCAGTAGCTTAACAAGACGGTTTAAATGTCCCTTGGAAGAGACGTGTAGCTCGTAGTATAGCTTAACAAGACAGTTTAAATGCCCCTTGGAAGAGCGGTGGAGTTCGCAGTAGCTTAACAAGACAGTTTAAATGCCCCTTGGAAGAGACATGCAGGTCGCAGCACCTTAACAAGACTGTTTAAATAACCCTTGGAAGAGAAGTGCAGGTCGCAGTATCTTAAAAGATGTTTTAAATGTCCCTTGGTAGAGACATGCAGGTCGCAGTAGCTTAAAAAGATGGTTTAAATCCCCCTTGGAAGAGACTTGCAGGTCGCAGTAGCTTACCAAGACGGTTTAAATGCCCCTTGGAAAAGGCTTGCAGGTCGCAGTAGCTTAACAAGATGGTTTAAATGCCCCTTGGAAGAGAGGTGGAGGTCGCAGTAGCTTAACAAGACAGTTTAAATGCCCCTTGGAAGATACGTGCAGGTCGCAGCAGCTTAACAAGACGGTTTAAATGCCACTTGGAAGAGACGTGCAAGTCGCAGTAGCTTAACGAGACGGTTTAAATGCCCCTTGGAAGAGCGGTGGAGGTCGCAGTAGCTTAACAATACGGTTTAAATGCCCCTTGAAAGAGACGTGCAGCTCGCAGTAGCTAAACAAGACTGTTGAAATGCCCATTGGAAGAGACATGCAGGTCGCAGGAGCTTAACAAGACGGTTTAAATTCCCCTTGGAAGAGACGTGGAGGTCGCAGTAGCTTAACAATACGGTTTAAATGCCCCTTGGAAGAGACATGCAGGTCGCAGAAGCTTAAGAAGACGGTTTAAATGCCCCTTGGAAAAGTCGTGGAGGTTACAGTAGATTAAGAAGACGGTTTAAATGCCCCTTGGAGGAGACGTGCAAGTCGCAGTAGCTTAACAAGACTGTTTAAATGCCCCTTAGAAGAGACGTGCAGGTCACAGAAGCTTAACAAGACGGTTTAAATGCCCCTTGGAAGAGACATGCAGGTCGCAGCAGCTTAACAAGACGGTTTAAATGCCCCTTGGAAGAGACGTGGAGGTCGCAGTAGCTTAACAAGACTGTTTAAATGCCCTTGGAAGAGACATGCAGGTCGCAGTAGCTTAACAAGATGGTTTAAATGCCCCTTGGAAGAGCGGTGGAGGTCGCCGTAGCTTATAAAGATGGTTTAAATGCCCCTTGGAAGAGACATGCAGGACGCAGCAGATTAAAAAGACGGTTTAAATGCCACTTGGAAGAGACGTGCAGGTCGCAGAGGCTTAACAAGACGGTTTAAATGCCCCTTGGAAGAGCGGTGCATGTCGCAGTAGCTTAACAAGATGGTTTAAATGCCCCTTGGAAGAGCGGTGGAGGTCGCATTAGCTTAACAAGACAGTTTAAATGCCCCTTGGAAGAGACGTGCAGGTCGCAGTAGCTTAACAAGACGGTTTAAATGCCCCTTGGAATAGACGAGCAGGTCGCAGTAGCTTAACAAGACGGTTTAAATGCCCCTTGGAAGAGACGTACAGGTCGCAGTAGCTTAACAAGACGGTTTAAATCCCCATTGGAAGAGACGTGCAGGTCGCAGCAGCTTAACAAGAGGGTTTAAATGCCCCTTGGAATAGGCTTGCAGGTCGCAGTAGCTTAACAAGACGGTTTAAATGCCCCTTGGAAGAGACTTGCAGGTCGCAGTAGCTTAACAACACGGTTTAAATTCCCCTTGGAAGAGAGGTGGAGGTCGCAGTAGCTTAACAAGACAGTTTAAATGACCCTTGGAAGAGACATGCAGGTCGCAGTAGCATAATAAGACGGTTTAAATGCCCCTTGGAAGAGATGTGCAGGTCGCAGTAGCTTAATAAGACGGTTTAAATGCCCCTTGGAAGAGAGGTGGAGGACGCAGTAGCTTAACAAGACAATTTAAATGCCCCTTGGAAGAGACGTGCAGGTCGCAGTAGCTTAACAAGACGGTTTAACTGCCCCTTGGAATAGACATGCAGGTCACAGCCGCTTAACAAGACGGTTTAAATGCCCCTTGGAAGAGACGTGGAGGTCGCAGTAGCTTAACAAGACGGTTTAAATGACCCTTGGAAGAGCGGTGGAGGTCACAGTAGCTTAACAAGACAGTTTAAATGCCCCTTGAAAGAGACGTGCAGGTCGCAGTAGCTTAACAAAACGCTTTAAATGCCACTTGGAAGAGACGTGCAGGTCGCAGTAGCTTAAAAAGACAGTTTAAATGCCTCTTGAAAGAGACGTGCAGGTCGCAGTAGCTTAACAAGACGGTTTAAATGCCCCTTGGAATAGACATGCAGGTCACAGCAGCTTAACAAGACGGTTTAAATGCCCCTTGGAAGAGACGTGAAGGTCGCAGTAGCTTAACAAGACAGTTTAAATGCCTCTTGAAAAAGACGTGCAGGTCGCAGTAGCTTAACAAGACGGTTTAAATGCCCCTTGGAAGTGCGGTGGAGGTCGCAGTAGTTTAACAAGACGGTTTAAATGCCCCTTGTAATAGACATGCAGGTCACAGCAGCTTAACAAGACGGTTTAAATGCCCCTTGGAAGAGACGTGGAGGTCGCAGTAGCTTAATAAGACGGTTTAAATGCCCCCTTGAAAGAGACATGCAGGTCGCAGTAGCTTAACAAGACGGTTTAAATGCCCCTTGGAAAAGTGGTGGAGGTTACAGTAGCTTAAGAAGACGGTTTAAATGCCCCATGGAAGAGATGTGCAAGTCGCAGTAGCTTAACAAGACTGTTTAAATGCCCCATGGAAGTGCGGTGGAGGTCGCAGTAGCTTAACAAGACGGTTGAAATGCCCCTTGGAAGAGACACGCAGGTCACATCAGCTTAACAAGACGGTTTAAATGCCCCTTGGAAGAGACGTGGAGGTCGCAGTAGCTTAATAAGACGGTTTAAATGCCCCTTGGAAGAGACATGCAGGTCGCAGAAGCTAAACAAGACAGTTTAAATGCCCCTTGGAAGAGACCTGCAGGTCGCAGTAGCTTAAAAAGATGGTTTAAATGCCCCTTGGAAGAGCGGTGGAGGTCGCAGTAGCTAAAGAAGACAGTTTAAATGCCCCTTGGAAGAGACATGCAGGTCGCAGTAGCTTAACAAGAGGGTTTAAATGCCCCTTGGAAGAGGCTTGCAGGTCGCAGTAGCTTACCAAGACGATTTAAATGACCCTTGGAAGAGACGTGCAGGTCGCAGTAGCTTAACAAGACAGTTTAACTGCCCCTTGGAAGAGCGGTGGAGGTCGCAGTAGCTTAACAAGACAGTTTAAATGCCACTTGGAAGAAACATGCAGGTCGAAGCAGCTTAACAAGAGTGTTTAAATGCCCCTAGTAAAAGACGTGCAGGTCGCAGAGGCTTAACAAGACAGTTTAAATGCCCTTTGGAAGAGAAGTGCAAGTTACAGTAGCTTAACAAGACGGTTTAAATGCCCCTTGGAAGAGATGTGCAGGTCGCAGTAGCTTAACAAGATGGTTTAAATGCCCCTTGGAAGAGCCGTGCCAGTCGCAGTAGCTTAAAAAACGGTTTAAATGCGCCATGGAAGAGACGTGCAAGTCGCAGAAGCTTAACAAGATAGTTTAAATGCACCTTGGGAAAGACGAGCAGGTCGCAGTAGCTTAACAAGACAGTTTAAATGCCCCTTGGAAGAGACGTGCAGGTCGCAGTAGCTTAACAAGACAGTTTAAATCCCCCATGGAAGAGACGTGCAAGTCGCAGTAGATTAACCAGATGGTTTAAATGCCCCTTGGAAGAGCGTTGGAGGTCGCAGTAGCTTAACAAGACAGCTTAAATGCCCCTTGGAAGAGACGTGCAGGTCGCAGTAGCTTAACAAGATGGTTTAAATGCCCCTTGGAAGAGCGGTGGAGGTCGCAGTAGCTTAAAAAGATGGTTTAAATGCCCCTTGGAAGAGACAAGCAGTTCGCAGCAGCTTAAAAAGACGGTTTAAATGCCCCTTGGAAGAGGCTTGCAGGTCGCAGTAGCTTACCAAGACGGTTTAAATGCCCCTTGGAAGAGACGTGCCGGTCGCAGTAGCTTAACAAGTTGGTTTAAATGCCCCTTGGAAGAGCGATGGAGGTCGCAGTAGCTTAACAAGATGGTTTAAATGCCCCTTGGAAGAGACATGCAGTTCGCAGCAGCTTAAAAAGACGGTTTAAATGCCCCTTGGAAGAGACGTGCAGGTCGCAGTGGCTTAACAAGACGGTTTAAATGCCCCTTGGAAGAGACATGCAGGTCGCAGTAGCTTAACAAGATGGTTTAAATGCCCCTTGGAAGAGACGTGCAGGTAGCAGTAGCTTAACAAGACTGTTTAAATGCCCCTTGTAAAAGTGGTGGAGGTTACAGTAGCTTAACAAAACGGTTTAAATGCCCCTTGGAAGAGACGTGCAAGTCGCAGTAGCTTAACAAGACGGTTTAAATGCCCCTTGGAAGAGCGGTGGAGGTCGCAGTAGCTTAAGAAGGCAGCTTAAATGCCCCTTGAAAGAGACGTGCAGGCCGCAGTAGCTTAACAAGACCGTTTAAATGCCCCTTGGAAGTGCGGTGGATGTCGCAGTAGCTTAATAAGACGGTTTAAATGGCCCTTGGAAGAGACATGCAGGTCGCAGCAGCTTAACAAGATGGTTTAAATGCCCCTTGGAAGAGACGTGCAGGTAGCAGTGGCTTAACAAGATGGTTTAAATGCCCCTTGGAAGAGACATGCATGTCGCAGTAGCTTAACAAGACAGTTTAAATGCCCCTTGGAAGAGACATGCAAGTCGCAGTAGCTTAAAAAGAAGGTTTAAACGCGCCTTGGAAGAGACGTGCAGGTCGCAGTAGCTTAACAAGATGGTTTAAATGCCCCTTGGAATAGAAGAGCAGGTCGCAGTATCTTAACAATACGTTTTAAATGCCCTTTGAAAGAGACGTGCAGGTCGCAGTAGCTTAACAAGACGGTTTAAATCCCCCTTGGAAGAGACGTGCAGGTCGCAGCAGCTTAACAAGAGGGTTTAAATGCCCCTTGGAATAGGCTTGCAGGTCGCAGTAGCTTACCAAGACGGTTTAATTGCCCCTTGGAAGAGACGTGCAGGTCGCAGTAGCTTAACAAGACGGTTTAAATGCCCATTGGAAGAGAGGTGGAGGTCGCAGTAGCTTAACAAGACAGTTTAAATGCCCCTTGGAAGAGACGTGCAAGTCGCAGACGCTTAACAAGACGGTTTAAATGCCACTTGGAAGAGACGTGCAGGTCGCAGTAGCTTAACAAGACGGTTTAAATGTCCCTTGGAAGAGTGGAGGAGGTCGCAGTATCTTAACAAGACAGTTTAAATGCCCCTTGGAAGAGACGTGCAAGTCGCAGACGCTTAACAAGACGGTTTAAATGCCCCTTGGAAGAGCCGTGCCAGTCGCAGTAGCTTAAAAAACGGTTTAAATGCGCCATGGAAGAGACGTGCAAGTCGCAGAAGCTTAACAAGATAGTTTAAATGCACCTTGGGAAAGACGAGCAGGTCGCAGTAGCTTAACAAGACAGTTTAAATGCCCCTTGGAAGAGACGTGCAGGTCGCAGTAGCTTAACAAGACAGTTTAAATCCCCCATGGAAGAGACGTGCAAGTCGCAGTAGATTAACAAGATGGTTTAAATGCCCCTTGGAAGAGCGTTGGAGGTCGCAGTAGCTTAACAAGACAGCTTAAATGCCCCTTGGAAGAGACGTGCAGGTCGCAGTAGCTTAACAAGATGGTTTAAATGCCCCTTGGAAGAGCGGTGGAGGTCGCAGTAGCTTAAAAAGATGGTTTAAATGCCCCTTGGAAGAGACAAGCAGTTCGCAGCAGCTTAAAAAGACGGTTTAAATGCCCCTTGGAAGAGGCTTGCAGGTCGCAGTAGCTTACCAAGACGGTTTAAATGCCCCTTGGAAGAGACGTGCAGGTCGCAGTAGCTTAACAAGTTGGTTTAAATGCCCCTTGGAAGAGCGATGGAGGTCGCAGTAGCTTAACAAGATGGTTTAAATGCCCCTTGGAAGAGACATGCAGTTCGCAGCAGCTTAAAAAGACGGTTTAAATGCCCCTTGGAAGAGACGTGCAGGTCGCAGTGGCTTAACAAGACGGTTTAAATGCCCCTTGGAAGAGACATGCAGGTCGCAGTAGCTTAACAAGATGGTTTAAATGCCCCTTGGAAGAGACGTGCAGGTAGCAGTAGCTTAACAAGACTGTTTAAATGCCCCTTGTAAAAGTGGTGGAGGTTACAGTAGCTTAACAAAATGGTTTAAATGCCCCTTGGAAGAGACGTGCAAGTCGCAGTAGCTTAACAAGACGGTTTAAATGCCCCTTGGAAGAGCGGTGGAGGTCGCAGTAGCTTAAGAAGGCAGCTTAAATGCCCCTTGAAAGAGACGTGCAGGCCGCAGTAGCTTAACAAGACCGTTTAAATGCCCCTTGGAAGTGCGGTGGATGTCGCAGTAGCTTAATAAGACGGTTTAAATGGCCCTTGGAAGAGACATGCAGGTCGCAGCAGCTTAACAAGATGGTTTAAATGCCCCTTGGAAGAGACGTGCAGGTAGCAGTGGCTTAACAAGATGGTTTAAATGCCCCTTGGAAGAGACATGCATGTCGCAGTAGCTTAACAAGACAGTTTAAATGCCCCTTGGAAGAGACATGCAAGTCGCAGTAGCTTAAAAAGAAGGTTTAAACGCGCCTTGGAAGAGACGTGCAGGTCGCAGTAGCTTAACAAGATGGTTTAAATGCCCCTTGGAATAGAAGAGCAGGTCGCAGTATCTTAACAATACGTTTTAAATGCCCTTTGAAAGAGACGTGCAGGTCGCAGTAGCTTAACAAGACGGTTTAAATCCCCCTTGGAAGAGACGTGCAGGTCGCAGCAGCTTAACAAGAGGGTTTAAATGCCCCTTGGAATAGGCTTGCAGGTCGCAGTAGCTTACCAAGACGGTTTAATTGCCCCTTGGAAGAGACGTGCAGGTCGCAGTAGCTTAACAAGACGGTTTAAATGCCCATTGGAAGAGAGGTGGAGGTCGCAGTAGCTTAACAAGACAGTTTAAATGCCCCTTGGAAGAGACGTGCAAGTCGCAGACGCTTAACAAGACGGTTTAAATGCCACTTGGAAGAGACGTGCAGGTCGCAGTAGCTTAACAAGACGGTTTAAATGTCCCTTGGAAGAGTGGAGGAGGTCGCAGTATCTTAACAAGACAGTTTAAATGCCCCTTGGAAGAGACGTGCAAGTCGCAGACGCTTAACAAGACGGTTTAAATGCCCCTTGGAAGAGACGTGCAGGTTACAGCAGCTTAACAAGACGGTTTAAATGTCCCTTGGAAGAGTGGAGGAGGTCGCAGTAGCTTAACAAGACTGTTTAAATGCCCGTTAGAAGAGACGTGCAGGTCGCAGAAGCTTAACAAGACGGTTTAAATGGCCATTGGAAGTGTGGTGGAGGTCGCAGTAGCTTAACAAGACGGTTTAAATGCCCCTTAGAAGAGACATGCAGGTCGCAGCAGCTTAACAAGACAGTTTAAATAACCCTTGGAACAGACGTGGAGGTCGCAGTAGCTTAACAAGACGGTTTAAATGCCCCTTGGAAGAGACATGCAGGTCGCAGTAGCTTAACAAAGCGTTTTAAATTCCCCTTGAAAGAGACGTGCAGGTCGCAGTAGCTTAAGAAGACGGTTTAAATGCCCATTGGAAAAGTGGTGGAGGTTACAGTAGCTTAAGAAGACGGTTTAAATGCCCCTTGGAAGAGACGTGCAAGTCGCAGTAGCTTAACAAGACTGTTTAAATGCCCCTTAGAAGAGACGTGCAGGTCACAGAAGCTAAACAAGACAGTTTAAATGCCCCTTGGAAGAGACGTGCAGGTCGCAGAAGCTCAACAAGACAGTTTAAATGCCCCTTGGAAGAGACGTGCATGTCGCAGTAGCTTAACAAGATGGTTTAAATGCCCCTTGGAAGAGACGTGCAGGTAGCAGTAGCTTAACAAGACTGTTTAAATGCCCCTTGTAAAAGTGGTGGAGGTTACAGTAGCTTAACAAAACGGTTTAAATGCCCCTTGGAAGAGACGTGCAAGACGCAGTAGCTTAAAAAGACGGTTTAAATGCGCCTTGGAAGAGACGTGCAGGTCTCAGTAGCTTAACAAGATGGTTTAAATGCCCCTTGGAAGAGCGGTGGAGGTCGCAGTAGCTTAAGAAGACAGCTTAAATGCCCCTTGAAAGAGACGTGCAGGCCGCAGTAGCTTAACAAGACCGTTTAAATGCCCCTTGGAAGTGCGGTGGATGTCGCAGTAGCTTAACAAGACGGTTTAAATGCCCCTTGGAAGAGACATGCAGGTCGCAGAAGCTAAACAAGACAGTTTAAATGCCCCTTGGAAGAGACGTGCAGGTCGCAGTAGCTTAAAAAGATGGTTTAAATGCCCCTTGGAAGAGCGGTGGAGGTCGCAGTAGCTAAAGAAGACAGTTTAAATGCCCCTTGGAAGAGACATGCAGGTCGCAGTAGCTTAACAAGAGGGTTTAAATGCCCCTTGGAAGAGGCTTGCAGGTCGCAGTAGCTTACCAAGACGATTTAAATGACCCTTGGAAGAGAAGTGCAGGTCGCAGTAGCTTAACAAGACAGTTTAACTGCCCCTTGGAAGAGCGGTGGAGGTCGCAGTAGCTTAACAAGACAGTTTAAATGCCACTTGGAAGAAACATGCAGGTCGAAGCAGCTTAACAAGAGTGTTTAAATGCCCCTAGTAAAAGACGTGCAGGTCGCAGAGGCTTAACAAGACAGTTTAAATGCCCCTTGGAAGAGAAGTGCAAGTTACAGTAGCTTAACAAGACGGTTTAAATGCCCCTTGGAAGAGATGTGCAGGTCGCAGTAGCTTAACAAGATGGTTTAAATGCCCCTTGGAAGAGCCGTGCCAGTCGCAGTAGCTTAAAAAACGGTTTAAATGCGCCATGGAAGAGACGTGCAAGTCGCAGAAGCTTAACAAGATAGTTTAAATGCACCTTGGGAAAGACGAGCAGGTCGCAGTAGCTTAACAAGACGGTTTAAATGCCCCTTGGAAGAGACGTGCAGGTCGCAGTAGCTTAACAAGACAGTTTAAATCCCCCATGGAAGAGACGTGCAAGTCGCAGTAGATTAACAAGATGGTTTAAATGCCCCTTGGAAGAGCGTTGGAGGTCGCAGTAGCTTAACAAGACAGCTTAAATGCCCCTTGGAAGAGACGTGCAGGTCGCAGTAGCTTAACAAGATGGTTTAAATGCCCCTTGGAAGAGCGGTGGAGGTCGCAGTAGCTTAAAAAGATGGTTTAAATGCCCCTTGGAAGAGACAAGCAGTTCGCAGCAGCTTAAAAAGACGGTTTAAATGCCCCTTGGAAGAGGCTTGCAGGTCGCAGTAGCTTACCAAGACGGTTTAAATGCCCCTTGGAAGAGACGTGCAGGTCGCAGTAGCTTAACAAGTTGGTTTAAATGCCCCTTGGAAGAGCGATGGAGGTCGCAGTAGCTTAACAAGATGGTTTAAATGCCCCTTGGAAGAGACATGCAGTTCGCAGCAGCTTAAAAAGACGGTTTAAATGCCCCTTGGAAGAGACGTGCAGGTCGCAGTGGCTTAACAAGACGGTTTAAATGCCCCTTGGAAGAGACATGCAGGTCGCAGTAGCTTAACAAGATGGTTTAAATGCCCCTTGGAAGAGACTTGCAGGTAGCAGTAGCTTAACAAGACTGTTTAAATGCCCCTTGTAAAAGTGGTGGAGGTTACAGTAGCTTAACAAAACGGTTTAAATGCCCCTTGGAAGAGACGTGCAAGTCGCAGTAGCTTACAAGACGGTTTAAATGCCCCTTGGAAGAGCGGTGGAGGTCGCAGTAGCTTAAGAAGACAGCTTAAATGCCCCTTGAAAGAGACGTGCAGGCCGCAGTAGCTTAACAAGTCCGTTTAAATGCCCCTTGGAAGTGCGGTGGATGTCGCAGTAGCTTAACAAGACGGTTTAAATGGCCCTTGGAAGAGACATGCAGGTCGCAGCAGCTTAACAAGATGGTTTAAATGCCCCTTGGAAGAGACGTGCAGGTAGCAGTGGCTTAACAAGATGGTTTAAATGCTCCTTGGAAGAGACATGCATGTCGCAGTAGCTTAACAAGACAGTTTAAATGCCCCTTGGAAAAGACATGCAAGTCGCAGTAGCTTAAAAAGAAGGTTTAAACGCGCCTTGGAAGAGACGTGCAGGTCGCAGTAGCTTAACAAGATGGTTTAAATGCCCCTTGGAATAGAAGAGCAGGTCGCAGTAGCTTAACAATACGGTTTAAATGCCCTTTGAAAGAGACGTGCAGGTCGCAGTAGCTTAACAAGACGGTTTAAATCCCCCTTGGAAGAGACGTGCAGGTCGCAGCAGCTTAACAAGAGGGTTTAAATGCCCCTTGGAATAGGCTTGCAGGTCGCAGTAGCTTACCAAGACGGTTTAATTGCCCCTTGTAAGAGACGTGCAGGTCGCAGTAGCTTAACAAGACGGTTTAAATGCCAATTGGAAGAGAGGTGGAGGTCGCAGTAGCTTAACAAGACAGTTTAAATGCCCCTTGGAAGAGACGTGCAAGTCGCAGACGCTTAACAAGACGGTTTAAATGCCACTTGGAAGAGACGTGCAGGTCGCAGTAGCTTAACAAGACGGTTTAAATGTCCCTTGGAAGAGTGGAGGAGGTCGCAGTATCTTAACAAGACAGTTTAAATGCCCCTTGGAAGAGACGTGCAAGTCGCAGACGCTTAACAAGATGGTTTAAATGCCCCTTGGAAGAGACGTGCAGGTCACAGCAGCTTAACAAGACGGTTTAAATGTCCCTTGGAAGAGTGGAGGAGGTCGCAGTAGCTTAACAAGACTGTTTAAATGCCCCTTAGAAGAGACGTGCAGGTCGCAGAAGCTTAACAAGACGGTTTAAATGGCCATTGGAAGTGTGGTGGAGGTCGCAGTAGCTTAACAAGACGGTTTAAATGCCCCTTAGAAGAGACATGCAGGTCGCAGCAGCTTAACAAGACAGTTTAATAACCCTTGGAACAGACGTGGAGGTCGCAGTAGCTTAACAAGACGGTTTAAATGCCCCTTGGAAGAGACATGCAGGTCGCAGTAGCTTAACAAAGCGTTTTAAATTCCCCTTGAAAGAGACGTGCAGGTCGCAGTAGCTTAAGAAGACGGTTTAAATGCCCCTTGGAAAAGTGGTGGAGGTTACAGTAGCTTAAGAAGACGGTTTAAATGCCCCTTGGAAGAGACGTGCAAGTCGCAGTAGCTTAACAAGACTGTTTAAATGCCCCATAGAAGAGACGTGCAGGTCACAGAAGCTAAACAAGACAGTTTAAATGCCCCTTGGAAGAGACGTGCAGGTCGCAGAAGCTCAACAAGACAGTTTAAATGCCCCTTGGAAGAGACGTGCATGTCGCAGTAGCTTAACAAGATGGTTTAAATGCCCCTTGGAAGAGACGTGCAGGTAGCAGTAGCTTAACAAGACTGTTTAAATGCCCCTTGTAAAAGTGGTGGAGGTTACAGTAGCTTAACAAAACGGTTTAAATGCCCCTTGGAAGAGACGTGCAAGTCGCAGTAGCTTAAAAAGACGGTTTAAATGCGCCTTGGAAGAGACGTGCAGGTCTCAGTAGCTTAACAAGACGGTTTAAATGCCCCTTGGAAGAGCGGTGGAGGTCGCAGTAGCTTAAGAAGACAGCTTAAATGCCCCTTGAAAGAGACGTGCAGGCCGCAGTAGCTTAACAAGAGGGTTTAAATGCCCCTTGGAAGTGCTGTGGATGTCGCAGTAGCTTAACAAGACAGTTTAAATGCCCCTTGGAAGAGACGTGCAAGTCGCAGTAGCTTAACAAGACTGTTTAAATGCCCCTTGGAAAAGTGGTGGAGGTTACAGTAGCTTAAGAAGACGGTTTAAATGCCCCTTGGAAGAGACGTGCAAGTCGCAGTAGCTTAACAAGACTGTTTAAATGCCCCTTAGAAGAGACGTGCAGGTCACAGAAGCTAAACAAGACAGTTTAAATGCCCCTTGGAAGAGACGTGCAGGTCGCAGAAGCTCAACAAGACAGTTTAAATGCCCCTTGGAAGAGACGTGCATGTCGCAGTAGCTTAACAAGATGGTTTAAATGCCCCTTGGAAGAGAGGTGGAGGTCGCAGTAGCTAAAGAAGACAGTTTAAATGCCCCTTGGAAGAGACGTGCAGGTCGCAGTAGCTTAACAAGAGGGTTTAAATGCCCCTTGGAAGAGGCTTGCAGGTCGCAGTAGCTTACCAAGACGATTTAAATGCCCCTTGGAAGAGACGTGCAGGTCGCAGTAGCTTAACAAGACAGTTTATATGCCCCTTGAAAGAGGCTTGCAGGTCGCAGTAGCTTAACAAGACGGTTTAAATGTCCCTTGGAAGAGACGTGTAGCTCGCAGTATAGGTTAACAAGACAGTTTAAATGCCCCTTGGAAGAGCGGTGGAGTTCGCAGTAGCTTAACAAGACAGTTTAAATGCCCCTTGGAAGATACGTGCAGGTCGCAGCAGCTTAACAAGACGGTTTAAATGCCACTTGGAAGAGACGTGCAAGTCGCAGTAGCTTAACAAGACGGTTTAAATGCCCCTTGGAAGAGCGGTGGAGGTCGCAGTAGCTTAACAAGACGGTTTAAATGCCCCTTGAAAGAGACGTGCAGGTCGCAGTAGCTTAACAAAACTGTTTAAATGCCCATTGGAAGAGACATGCAGGTCGCAGGAGCTTAACAAGACGGTTTAAATGCCCCTTGGAAGAGACGTGGAGGTCGCAGTAGCTTAACAAGACGGTTTAAATGCCCCTTGGAAGAGACATGCAGGTCGCAGAAGCTTAAGAAGACGGTTTAAATGCCCCTTGGAAAAGTCGTGGAGGTTACAGTAGATTAAGAAGACGGTTTATATGCCCCTTGGAGGAGACGTGCAAGTCGCAGTAGCTTAACAAGACTGTTTATATTCCCCTTAGAAGAGACGTGCCTGTCGCAGTAGCTTAAGAAGATGGTTTAAATGCCCCTTGGAAGAGCGGTGGAGGTCGCAGTAGCTTAAGAAGACAGTTTAAATGCCCCTTGGAAGAGACGTGCAGGTCGCAGTAGCTTTACAAGAGGGTTTAAATGCCCCTTGGAAGAGGCTTGCAGGTCGCAGTAGCTTACCAAGACGATTTAAAAGCCCCTTTGAAGAGACGTGCAGGTCGCAGTAGCTTAACAAGACAGTTTATATGCCCCTTGGAAGAGGCTTGCAGGTCGCAGTAGCTTAACAAGACGGTTTAAATGTCCCTTGGAAGAGACGTGTAGCTCGCAGTATAGCTTAACAAGACAGTTTAAATGCCCCTTGGAAGAGCGGTGGAGTTCGCAGTAGCTTAACAAGACAGTTTAAATGCCCCTTGGAAGAGACATGCAGGTCGCAGCACCTTAACAAGACTGTTTAAATAACCCTTGGAAGAGAAGTGCAGGTTGCAGTATCTTAAAAGATGTTTTAAATGTCCCTTGGTAGAGACATGCAGGTCGCAGTAGCTTAAAAAGATGGTTTAAATCCCCCTTGGAAGAGACTTGCAGGTCGCAGCAGCTTAAAAAGATGGTTTAAATGCCCCTTGGAATAGGCTTGCAGGTCGCAGTAGCTTACCAAGACGGTTTAAATGCCCCTTGGAAAAGGCTTGCAGGTCGCAGTAGCTTAACAAGACGGTTTAAATGCCCCTTGGAAGAGAGGTGGAGGTCGCAGTAGCTTAACAAGACAGTTTAAATGCCCCTTGGAAGATACGTGCAGGTCGCAGCAGCTTAACAAGACGGTTTAAATACCACTTGGAAGAGACGTGCAAGTCGCAGTAGCTTAACGAGACGGTTTAAATGCCCCTTGGAAGAGCGGTGGAGGTCGCAGTAGCTTAACAAGACGGTTTAAATGCCCCTTGGAGAAGTGGTGGAGGTTACAGTAGGTTAACAAGATGGTTTAAATGCCCCTTGGAAGAGACGATCAAGTCGCAGGAGCTTAAAAAGAAGGTTTAAATGCGCCTTGGAAGAGAAGTGCAGGTCGCAGTAGCTTAACAAGACAGTTTAAATGCCCCTTGGAAGAGACGAGCAGATAGCAGTAGCTTAACAAGACGGTTTAAATGCCCCTTGGAAGAGACGTGCAGGTAGCAGTAGCTTAACAAGACGGTTTAAATGCCCCTTGGAAGATACGTGCAGGTCGCAGCAGCTTAACAAGACGGTTTAAATACCACTTGGAAGAGACGTGCAAGTCGCAGTAGCTTAACGAGACGGTTTAAATGCCCCTTGGAAGAGCGGTGGAGGTCGCAGTAGCTTAACAAAACGGTTTAAATGCCCCTTGAAAGAGACGTGCAGGTCGCAGTAGCTAAACAAGACTGTTTAAATGCGCATTGGAAGAGACATGCAGGTCGCAGGAGCTTAACAAGACAGGTTTAAATGCCCCTTGGAAGAGACATGCAGGTCGCAGCAGCTTAACAAGACGGTTTAAATGCCCCTTGGAAGAGACGTGGAGGTCGCACTAGCTTAACAAGACTGTTTAAATGCCCTTGGAAGAGACATGCAGGTCGCAGTAGCTTAACAAGATGGTTTAAATGACCCTTGGAAAAGTGCTGGAATTTACATTAGCTTAAGAAGACGGTTTAAATGCCCCTTGGTAGAGATGTGCAAGTCGCAGTAGCTTAACAAGACTGTTTAAATGCCCCTTAGAAGAGACGTGCAGGTGGCAGAAGCTAAACAAAAGACATTTTAAATGCCCCTTGGAAGAGACGTGCAGGTCGCTGTAGCTTAACAAGATGGTTTAAATGCCCCTTGGAAGAGCGGTGGAGGTCGCAGTAGCTTAAGAAGACAGTTTAAATGCCCCATGGAAGAGATGTGCAGGTTGCAGTAGCTGAATAAGACGTTTAAATGCCCCGTGGAATAGGCTTGCAGGTCGCAGTAGCTTACCAAGACAATTTAATTCCCCTTGGATGGGACGTGCAGGTCGCAGTAGCTTAACAAGATGGTTTAAATGCCCCTTGGAAGAGACGTGCAGGTCGCAGTAGCTTAACAAGACGGTTTAAATGCCCCCTTGGAATAGGCTTGCATGTCGCAGTAGCTTAACAAGACGGATTAAATGCCCCTTATAAGAGACGTGCAAGTTACAGTAGCTTAACAAGACGGTTTAAAAGCCCCTTGGAAGAGATGTGTAGGTCGCAGTAGCTTAACAAGATGGTTTAAATGCCCCTTGGAAGAGCGGTGGAGGTCGCCGTAGCTTATCAAGATGGTTTAAATGCCCCTTGGAAGAGACATGCAGGACGCAGCAGCTTAAAAAGACTGTTTAAATGCCACTTGGAAGAGACGTGCAGGTCGCAGAGGCTTAACAAGACGGTTTAAATGCCCCTTGGAAGAGCGGTGCATGTCGCAGTAGCTTAACAAGATGGTTTAAATGCCCCTTGGAAGAGCGGTGGAGGTCGCATTAGCTTAACAAGACAGTTTAAATGCCCCTTGAAAGAGACGTGCAGGTCGCAGTAGCTTAACAAGACGGTTTAAATGCCCCTTGGAATAGACAAGCAGGTCGCAGTAGCTTAACAAGACTGTTTAAATGCCCCTTGGAAGAGACGTACAGGTCGCAGTAGCTTAACAAGACGGTTTAAATCCCCATTGGAAGAGACGTGCAGGTCGCAGCAGCTTAACAAGAGGGTTTAAATGCCCCTTGGAATAGGCTTGCAGGTCGCAGTAGCTTAACAAGACGGTTTACATGCCCCTTGGAAGAGACTTGCAGGTCGCAGTAGCTTAACAACACGGTTTAAATTCCCCTTGGAAGAGAGGTGGAGGTCGCAGTAGCTTAACAAGACAGTTTAAATGACCCTTGGAAGAGACATGCAGATCGCAGTAGCATAATAAGACGGTTTAAATGCCCCTTGGAAGAGATGTGCAGGTCGCAGTAGCTTAATAAGACGGTTTAAATGCCCCTTGGAAGAGAGGTGGAGGACGCAGTAGCTTAACAAGACAATTTAAATGCCCCTTGGAAGAGACGTGCAGGTCGCAGTAGCTTAAAAAGACGGTTTAAATGCCCCTTGGAATAGACATGCAGGTCACAGCCGCTTAACAAGACTGTTTAAATGCCCCTTGGAAGAGACGTGGAGGTCGCAGTAGCTTAACAAGACGGTTTAAATGACCCTTGGAAGAGCGGTGGAGGTCGCAGTAGCTTAACAAGACAGTTTAAATGCCCCTTGAAAGAGACGTGCAGGTCGCAGTAGCTTAACAAAACGCTTTAAATGCCACTTGGAAGAGACGTGCAGGTCGCAGTAGCTTAAAAAGACAGTTTAAATGCCTCTTGAAAGAGACGTGCAGGTCGCAGTAGCTTAACAAGACGGTTTAAATGCCCCTTGGAATAGACATGCAGGTCACAGCAGCTTAACAAGACGGTTTAAATGCCCCTTGGAAGAGACGTGAAGGTCGCAGTAGCTTAACAAGACGGTTTAAATGCCCCTTGGAAGAGACATGCAGGTCGCAGTAGCTTAACAAGAAAGTTTAAATGCCCCTTGAAAGAGACATGCAGGTCACAGCAGCTTAACAAGACGGTTTAAATGCCCCTTGGAAGAACGGTGGAGGTCGCAGTAGCTTAACAAGACAGTTTAAATGCCTCTTGAAAAAGACATGCAGGTCGCAGTAGCGTAACAAGACGGTTTAAATGCCCCTTGGAAGTGCGGTGGAGGTCGCAGTAGTTTAACAAGACGGTTTAAATGCCCCTTGTAATAGACATGCAGGTCACAGCAGCTTAACAAGACGGTTTAAATGCCCCTTGGAAGAGACGTGGAGGTCGCAGTAGCTTAACAAGACGGTTTAAATGCCCCCTTGAAAGAGACATGCAGGTCGCAGTAGCTTAAGAAGACGGTTTAAATGCCCCATGGAAGAGATGTGCAAGTCGCAGTAGCTTAACAAGACTGTTTAAATGCCCCATGGAAGTGCGGTGGAGGTCGCAGTAGCTTAACAAGACAGTTTAAATGCCTCTTGAAAAAGACGTGCAGGTCGCAGTAGCTTAACAAGACGGTTTAAATGCCCCTTGGAAGTGCGGTGGAGGTCGCAGTAGTTTAACAAGACGGTTTAAATGCCCCTTGTAATAGACATGCAGGTCACAGCAGCTTAACAAGACGGTTTAAATGCCCCTTGGAAAAGTGGTGGAGGTTACAGTAGCTTAAGAAGACGGTTTAAATGCCCCATGGAAGAGATGTGCAAGTCGCAGTAGCTTAACAAGACTGTTTAAATGCCCCATGGAAGAGAAGTGCAAGTTACAGTAGCTTAACAAGACTGTTTAAATGCCCCTTGGAAGAGATGTGCAGGTCGCAGTAGCTTAACAAGATGGTTGAAATGCCCCTTGGAAGAGACATGCAGGTCACATCAGCTTAACAAGACGGTTTAAATGCCCCTTGGAAGAGACGTGGAGGTCGCAGTAGCTTAACAAGACGGTTTAAATGCCCCTTGGAAGAGACATGCAGGTCACATCAGCTTAACAAGACGGTTTAAATGCCCCTTGGAAGAGACGTGGGGGTCGCAGTAGCTTAACAAGACGGTTTAAATGCCCCTTGGAAGAGACATGCAGGTCGCAGAAGCTAAACAAGACAGTTTAAATGCCCCTTGGAAGAGACGTGCAGGTCGCAGTAGCTTAAAAAGATGGTTTTAATGCCCCTTGGAAGAGTGGTGGAGGTCGCAGTAGCTAAAGAAGACAGTTTAAATGCCCCTTGGAAGAGACATGCAGGTCGCAGTAGCTTAACAAGAGGGTTTAAATGCCCCTTGGAAGAGGCTTGCAGGTCGCAGTAGCTTACCAAGACGATTTAAATGACCCTTGGAAGAGACGTGCAGGTCGCAGTAGCTTAACAAGACAGTTTAACTGCCCCTTGGAAGAGCGGTGGAGGTCGCAGTAGCTTAACAAGACAGTTTAAATGCCACTTGGAAGAAACATGCAGGTCGAAGCAGCTTAACAAGAGTGTTTAAATGCCCCTAGTAAAAGACGTGCAGGTCGCAGAGGCTTAACAAGACAGTTTAAATGCCCCTTGGAAGAGACATGCAGGTCGCAGTAGCTTAACAAGAAGGTTTAAATGCACCTTGGAAGAGAAGTGCAGGTTGCAGTAGCTTAACAAGATGGTTTAAATGCCCCTTGGAAGAGCGGTGGAGGTCGCAGTAGCTTAACAAAACTGTTTAAATGCCCCTTGGAAGAGACATGCAGGTCGCAGTAGCTTAACAAGACTGTTTAAATGCAGCTTGGAAGAGACGTGCAGGTCGCAGTAGCTTAACAAGAGGGTTTAAATGCCCCTTTCAAGAGACGAGCAGGTCGCAGGAGCTTAATAAGACGGTTTAAATGCCCCGTGGAAAAGTGGTGGAGGTTACAGTAGCTTAACAAGACGGTTTAAATGCCCCTTGGAAGAGACGTGCAAGTTACAGTAGCTTAACAAGACAGTTTAAATGCCCCTTGGAAGAGATGTGCAGGTCGCAGTAGCTTAACAAGATGGTTTAAATGCCCCTTGGAAGAGCGGTGGAGGTCGCAGTAGCTTAACACGATTGTTTAAATGCCACTTGGAAGAGATATGCAGGTCGCAGCATCATAAAAAGACGGTTTAAATGCCCCTTGGAAGAGACGTGCATGTCGTAGAGGCTTAACAAGACGGTTTAAATGCCCCTTGGAAGAGACATGCAAGTCGCAGTAGCTTAACAAGACGTTTTAAATGCCCTTGGAAAAGTGGTGGAGGTTACAGTAGATTAACATGATGGTTTAAATGCCCCTTGGAAGAGACGATCAAGTATCAGGAGTTAAAAAAGAAGGTTTAAATGCGCCTTGGAAGAGAAGTGCAGGTCGCAGTAGCATAACAAGAGGGTTTAAATGCCCCTTGGAAGAGACGAGCAGGTCGCAGTAGCTTAACAAGATGGTTTAAATGCCCCTTGGAAGAGACCTGCAGGTAGCAGTAGCTTAACAAGACGGTTTAAATCCCCCTTGGTAGAGACGAGCAGGTCGCAGGATCTTAACAAGAGGGTTTAAATGTCCCTTAGAATAGGCTTGCAGGTCGCAGTAGCATAACAAGACGGTTTAAATGCCCCTTGGAAGAGACGAGCAGGTCGCAGGATCTTAACAAGAGGGTTTAAATGCCCGTTATAAAAACTCTTGCAGGTCGCAGTAGCTTAACAAGATGGTTTAAATGCCCCATGGAAAAGTGGTGGAGGTTACAGTAGCTTAACAAGAAGGTTTAAATGCCCCTTGGAAGAGAAGTGCAAGTTACAGTAGCTTAACAAGACTGTTTAAATGCCCCTTGGAAGAGATGTGCAGGTCGCAGTAGCTTAACAAGATGGTTTAAATGCCCCTTGGAAGAGCGGTGGAGGTCGCAGTAGCTTATCACGATGGTTTAAATGACCCTTGGAATAGACGTGCAGGTCGCAGAGGCTTAACAAGACGGTTTAAAAGCCCCTTGGAAGAGACGTGCAAGTCGCAGTAGCTTAACAAGACGGTTTAAATGCCCCTTGGAGAAGTGGTGGAGGTTACAGTAGGTTAACAAGATGGTTTAAATGCCCCTTGGAAGAGACGATCAAGTCGCAGGAGCTTAAAAAGAAGGTTTAAATGCGCCTTGGAAGAGAAGTGCAGGTCGCAGTAGCTTAACAAGACAGTTTAAATGCCCCTTGGAAGAGACGAGCAGATCGCAGTAGCTTAACAAGACGGTTTAAATGCCCCTTGGAAGAGACGTGCAGGTAGCAGTAGCTTAACAAGACGGTTTAAATCCCCCTTGGAAGAGACATGCAGGTCGCAGTATCTTAACAAGAGGATTTAAATGCCCCTTAGAATAGGCTTGCAGGTCGCAGTAGCTTAACAATACAGTTTAAATGCCCCGTGGAAGAGACGTGCAGGTCGCAGTAGCTTAATAAGATGGTTTAAATGCCCCTTGGAAGAGAGGTGGAGGTCGCAGTAGCTTAACAAGACGGTTTAAATGCCCCTTGGAAGTGCGGTGGAGGTCGCAGTAGCTTAACAAGATGGTTTAAATGCCCCTTGGAAGAGACATGCAGGTCGCAGCTGCTTAACAAGACGGTTTAAATGCCCCTTGGAAGAGACGTGCAGGTCGCAGTAGCTTAACAAGACAGGTTAAATGCCCCGTGGAAGAGACATGCAGGTCGCAGTAGCTTAACAAGACAGTTTAAATGCCCCTTGGAAGAGACGTGCAGGCCGCAGTGGCTTAACAAGAGGGTTTAAATGCCCCTTGGAAGAGACGTGCAGGTCGCAGTAGATTAACAAGACGGTTTAAATGCACCTTGTACTAGACGTGCAGGTCGCAGTAGCTTAAAAAGACGGTTTAAATGCACCTTGGAAGAGACGTGCAGGTCGCAGTAGCTTAACAATACGGTTTAAATGCCCCTTGGAAGAGACGAGCAGGTCGCAGTAGCTTAACAAGACGGTTTAAATGCCTCTTGGAAGAGACGTGCAGGTCGCAGTAGATTAACAAGACGGTTTAAATCCCCCTTGGAAGAGATGTGCAGGTCGCAGTAGATTAACAAGAGGGTTTAAATGCCCCTTGAAATAGGCTTGCTGGTCGCAGTAGCTTAACAAGACGGTTTAAATGCCCCTTGGAAGAGACGTGCAGGTCGCAGTAGCTTAACAAGACAGTTTAAATGAACCTTGGAAGAGCGGTGGAGGTTGCAGTAGCTTAACAAGACAGTTTAAATGCCACTTGGAAGAAACATGCAGGTCGAAGCAGCTTAACAAGACTGTTTAAATGCCCCTAGGAAAAGACGTGCAGGTCGTAGAGGCTTAACAAGACGGTTTAAATGCCCCTCTGAAGAGACATGCAGGTCGCAGTAGCTTAACAAGACGGTTTAAATGCACCTTGGAAGAGACGTGCAGGTCGCAGTAGCTTAACAAGACGGTTTAAATGCCCCGTGGAAAAGTGGTGGAGGTTACAGTAGCTTAACCAGACGGTTTAAATGCCCCTTGGAAGTGCGGTGGAGGTCGCAGTAGCTTAACAAGATGGTTTAAATGCCCCTTGAAAGAGACATGCAGGTCACAGCAGCTTAACAAGACGGTTTAAATGCCCCTTGGAAGAACGGTGGAGGTCGCAGTAGCTTAACAAGACAGTTTAAATGCCTCTTGAAAAAGACATGCAGGTCGCAGTAGCGTAACAAGACGGTTTAAATGCCCCTTGGAAGTGCGGTGGAGGTCGCAGTAGTTTAACAAGACGGTTTAAATGCCCCTTGTAATAGACATGCAGGTCACAGCAGCTTAACAAGACGGTTTAAATGCCCCTTGGAAGAGACGTGGAGGTCGCAGTAGCTTAACAAGACGGTTTAAATGCCCCCTTGAAAGAGACATGCAGGTCGCAGTAGCTTAAGAAGACGGTTTAAATGCCCCATGGAAGAGATGTGCAAGTCGCAGTAGCTTAACAAGACTGTTTAAATGCCCCATGGAAGTGCGGTGGAGGTCGCAGTAGCTTAACAAGACAGTTTAAATGCCTCTTGAAAAAGACGTGCAGGTCGCAGTAGCTTAACAAGACGGTTTAAATGCCCCTTGGAAGTGCGGTGGAGGTCGCAGTAGTTTAACAAGACGGTTTAAATGCCCCTTGTAATAGACATGCAGGTCACAGCAGCTTAACAAGACGGTTTAAATGCCCCTTGGAAAAGTGGTGGAGGTTACAGTAGCTTAAGAAGACGGTTTAAATGCCCCATGGAAGAGATGTGCAAGTCGCAGTAGCTTAACAAGACTGTTTAAATGCCCCATGGAAGAGAAGTGCAAGTTACAGTAGCTTAACAAGACTGTTTAAATGCCCCTTGGAAGAGATGTGCAGGTCGCAGTAGCTTAACAAGATGGTTGAAATGCCCCTTGGAAGAGACATGCAGGTCACATCAGCTTAACAAGACGGTTTAAATGCCCCTTGGAAGAGACGTGGAGGTCGCAGTAGCTTAACAAGACGGTTTAAATGCCCCTTGGAAGAGACATGCAGGTCACATCAGCTTAACAAGACGGTTTAAATGCCCCTTGGAAGAGACGTGGAGGTCGCAGTAGCTTAACAAGACGGTTTAAATGCCCCTTGGAAGAGACATGCAGGTCGCAGAAGCTAAACAAGACAGTTTAAATGCCCCTTGGAAGAGACGTGCAGGTCGCAGTAGCTTAAAAAGATGGTTTTAATGCCCCTTGGAAGAGTGGTGGAGGTCGCAGTAGCTAAAGAAGACAGTTTAAATGCCCCTTGGAAGAGACATGCAGGTCGCAGTAGCTTAACAAGAGGGTTTAAATGCCCCTTGGAAGAGGCTTGCAGGTCGCAGTAGCTTACCAAGACGATTTAAATGACCCTTGGAAGAGACGTGCAGGTCGCAGTAGCTTAACAAGACAGTTTAACTGCCCCTTGGAAGAGCGGTGGAGGTCGCAGTAGCTTAACAAGACAGTTTAAATGCCACTTGGAAGAAACATGCAGGTCGAAGCAGCTTAACAAGAGTGTTTAAATGCCCCTAGTAAAAGACGTGCAGGTCGCAGAGGCTTAACAAGACAGTTTAAATGCCCCTTGGAAGAGACATGCAGGTCGCAGTAGCTTAACAAGAAGGTTTAAATGCACCTTGGAAGAGAAGTGCAGGTTGCAGTAGCTTAACAAGATGGTTTAAATGCCCCTTGGAAGAGCGGTGGAGGTCGCAGTAGCTTAACAAAACTGTTTAAATGCCCCTTGGAAGAGACATGCAGGTCGCAGTAGCTTAACAAGACTGTTTAAATGCAGCTTGGAAGAGACGTGCAGGTCGCAGTAGCTTAACAAGAGGGTTTAAATGCCCCTTTCAAGAGACGAGCAGGTCGCAGGAGCTTAATAAGACGGTTTAAATGTCCCGTGGAAAAGTGGTGGAGGTTACAGTAGCTTAACAAGACGGTTTAAATGCCCCTTGGAAGAGACGTGCAAGTTACAGTAGCTTAACAAGACAGTTTAAATGCCCCTTGGAAGAGATGTGCAGGTCGCAGTAGCTTAACAAGATGGTTTAAATGCCCCTTGGAAGAGCGGTGGAGGTCGCAGTAGCTTAACACGATTGTTTAAATGCCACTTGGAAGAGACATGCAGGTCGCAGCATCATAAAAAGACGGTTTAAATGCCCCTTGGAAGAGACGTGCATGTCGTAGAGGCTTAACAAGACGGTTTAAATGCCCCTTGGAAGAGACATGCAAGTCGCAGTAGCTTAACAAGACGTTTTAAATGCCCTTGGAAAAGTGGTGGAGGTTACAGTAGATTAACATGATGGTTTAAATGCCCCTTGGAAGAGACGATCAAGTATCAGGAGTTAAAAAAGAAGGTTTAAATGCGCCTTGGAAGAGAAGTGCAGGTCGCAGTAGCATAACAAGAGGGTTTAAATGCCCCTTGGAAGAGACGAGCAGGTCGCAGTAGCTTAACAAGATGGTTTAAATGCCCCTTGGAAGAGACCTGCAGGTAGCAGTAGCTTAACAAGACGGTTTAAATCCCCCTTGGTAGAGACGAGCAGGTCGCAGGATCTTAACAAGAGGGTTTAAATGTCCCTTAGAATAGGCTTGCAGGTCGCAGTAGCATAACAAGACGGTTTAAATGCCCCTTGGAAGAGACGAGCAGGTCGCAGGATCTTAACAAGAGGGTTTAAATGCCCCTTATAAAAGGCTTGCAGGTCGCAGTAGCTTAACAAGATGGTTTAAATGCCCCATGGAAAAGTGGTGGAGGTTACAGTAGCTTAACAAGACGGTTTAAATGCCCCTTGGAAGAGAAGTGCAAGTTACAGTAGCTTAACAAGACTGTTTAAATGCCCCTTGGAAGAGATGTGCAGGTCGCAGTAGCTTAACAAGATGGTTTAAATGCCCCTTGGAAGAGCGGTGGAGGTCGCAGTAGCTTATCACGATGGTTTAAATGACCCTTGGAATAGACGTGCAGGTCGCAGAGGCTTAACAAGACGGTTTAAAAGCCCCTTGGAAGAGACGTGCAAGTCGCAGTAGCTTAACAAGACGGTTTAAATGCCCCTTGGAGAAGTGGTGGAGGTTACAGTAGGTTAACAAGATGGTTTAAATGCCCCTTGGAAGAGACGATCAAGTCGCAGGAGCTTAAAAAGAAGGTTTAAATGCGCCTTGGAAGAGAAGTGCAGGTCGCAGTAGCTTAACAAGACAGTTTAAATGCCCCTTGGAAGAGACGAGCAGATCGCAGTAGCTTAACAAGACGGTTTAAATGCCCCTTGGAAGAGACGTGCAGGTAGCAGTAGCTTAACAAGACGGTTTAAATCCCCCTTGGAAGAGACATGCAGGTCGCAGTATCTTAACAAGAGGATTTAAATGCCCCTTAGAATAGGCTTGCAGGTCGCAGTAGCTTAACAATACAGTTTAAATGCCCCGTGGAAGAGACGTGCAGGTCGCAGTAGCTTAATAAGATGGTTTAAATGCCCCTTGGAAGAGAGGTGGAGGTCGCAGTAGCTTAACAAGACGGTTTAAATGCCCCTTGGAAGTGCGGTGGAGGTCGCAGTAGCTTAACAAGATGGTTTAAATGCCCCTTGGAAGAGACATGCAGGTCGCAGCTGCTTAACAAGACGGTTTAAATGCCCCTTGGAAGAGACGTGCAGGTCGCAGTAGCTTAACAAGACAGGTTAAATGCCCCGTGGAAGAGACATGCAGGTCGCAGTAGCTTAACAAGACAGTTTAAATGCCCCTTGGAAGAGACGTGCAGGCCGCAGTGGCTTAACAAGAGGGTTTAAATGCCCCTTGGAAGAGACGTGCAGGTCGCAGTAGATTAACAAGACGGTTTAAATGCACCTTGTACTAGACGTGCAGGTCGCAGTAGCTTAAAAAGACGGTTTAAATGCACCTTGGAAGAGACGTGCAGGTCGCAGTAGCTTAACAATACGGTTTAAATGCCCCTTGGAAGAGACGAGCAGGTCGCAGTAGCTTAACAAGACGGTTTAAATGCCTCTTGGAAGAGACGTGCAGGTCGCAGTAGATTAACAAGACGGTTTAAATCCCCCTTGGAAGAGATGTGCAGGTCGCAGTAGATTAACAAGAGGGTTTAAATGCCCCTTGAAATAGGCTTGCTGGTCGCAGTAGCTTAACAAGACGGTTTAAATGCCCCTTGGAAGAGACGTGCAGGTCGCAGTAGCTTAACAAGACAGTTTAAATGAACCTTGGAAGAGCGGTGGAGGTTGCAGTAGCTTAACAAGACAGTTTAAATGCCACTTGGAAGAAACATGCAGGTCGAAGCAGCTTAACAAGACTGTTTAAATGCCCCTAGGAAAAGACGTGCAGGTCGTAGAGGCTTAACAAGACGGTTTAAATGCCCCTCTGAAGAGACATGCAGGTCGCAGTAGCTTAACAAGACGGTTTAAATGCACCTTGGAAGAGACGTGCAGGTCGCAGTAGCTTAACAAGACGGTTTAAATGCCCCGTGGAAAAGTGGTGGAGGTTACAGTAGCTTAACCAGACGGTTTAAATGCCCCTTGGAAGTGCGGTGGAGGTCGCAGTAGCTTAACAAGATGGTTTAAATGCCCCTTGGAAGAGACATGCAGGTCGCAGCTGCTTAACAAGACGGTTTAAATGCCCCTTGGAAGAGACGTGCAGGTCGCAGTAGCTTAACAAGACAGGTTAAATGCCCCGTGGAAGAGACATGCAGGTCGCAGTAGCTTAACAAGACAGTTTAAATGCCCCTTGGAAGAGACGTGCAGGCCGCAGTGGCTTAACAAGAGGGTTTAAATGCCCCTTGGAAGAGACGTGCAGGTCGCAGTAGATTAACAAGACGGTTTAAATGCACCTTGTACTAGACGTGCAGGTCGCAGTAGCTTAAAAAGACGGTTTAAATGCACCTTGGAAGAGACGTGCAGGTCGCAGTAGCTTAACAATACGGTTTAAATGCCCCTTGGAAGAGACGAGCAGGTCGCAGTAGCTTAACAAGACGGTTTAAATGCCTCTTGGAAGAGACGTGCAGGTCGCAGTAGATTAACAAGACGGTTTAAATCCCCCTTGGAAGAGATGTGCAGGTCGCAGTAGATTAACAAGAGGGTTTAAATGCCCCTTGAAATAGGCTTGCTGGTCGCAGTAGCTTAACAAGACGGTTTAAATGCCCCTTGGAAGAGACGTGCAGGTCGCAGTAGCTTAACAAGACAGTTTAAATGAACCTTGGAAGAGCGGTGGAGGTTGCAGTAGCTTAACAAGACAGTTTAAATGCCACTTGGAAGAAACATGCAGGTCGAAGCAGCTTAACAAGACTGTTTAAATGCCCCTAGGAAAAGACGTGCAGGTCGTAGAGGCTTAACAAGACGGTTTAAATGCCCCTCTGAAGAGACATGCAGGTCGCAGTAGCTTAACAAGACGGTTTAAATGCACCTTGGAAGAGACGTGCAGGTCGCAGTAGCTTAACAAGACGGTTTAAATGCCCCGTGGAAAAGTGGTGGAGGTTACAGTAGCTTAACCAGACGGTTTAAATGCCCCTTGGAAGAGATGTGCAGGTCGCAGTAGCTTAACACGATGATTTAAATGCCCCTTGGAAGAGACATGCAGGTCGCAGCAGCTTAAAAAGACAGTTTAAATGCCCCTTGGAAGAGACGTGCATGTCGTAGAGGCTTAACAAGACGGTTTAAATGCCCCTTGGAAGAGACTTACAGGTCGCAGTAGCTTAACAAGACGGTTTAAAAGCCCCTTGGAAAAGAGGTGGAGGTTACAGTAGCTTAACAAGATGGTTTAAATACCCCTTGGAAGAGACGATCAAGTATCAGGAGCTTAAAAAGAAGGTTTAAATGCGCCTTGGAAGAGAAGTGCAGGTCGCAGTAGCATAACAAGACGGTTTAAATGCCCCTTGGAAGAGACGAGCAGGTCGCAGTAGCTTAACAAGACGGTTTAAATGCCCCTTGGAAGAGACGTGCAGGTAGCAGTAGCTTAACAAGACGGTTTAAATCCCCCTTGGAAGAGACATGCAGGTCGCAGGATCTTAACAAGAGGTTTTAAATGCCCCTTAGAATAGGCTTGCAGGTCGCAGTAGCTTAACAAGACAGTTTAAATGCCCCTTGGAAGAGACGTGCAGGTCGCAGTAGCTTAACAAGATGGTTTAAATGCCCCGTGGAAAAGTGGTGTAGGTTACAGTAGATTATCAAGACGGTTTAAATGCCCCTTGGAAGAGAAGTGCAAGTTACAGTAGCTTAACAAGACGGTTTAAATGCCCCTTGGAAGAGATGTGCAGGTCGCAGTAGCTTAACAAGATGGTTTAAATGCCCCTTGGAAGAGCCGTGCCAGTCGCAGTAGCTTAAAAAACGGTTTAAATGCGCCATGGAAGAGACGTGCAAGTCGCAGAAGCTTAACAAGATAGTTTAAATGCACCTTGGGAAAGACGAGCAGGTCGCAGTAGCTTAACAAGACGGTTTAAATGCCCCTTGGGAGAGACGTGCAGGTCGCAGTAGCTTAACAAGACAGTTTAAATCCCCCATGGAAGAGACGTGCAAGTCGCAGTAGATTAACAAGATGGTTTAAATGCCCCTTGGAAGAGCCTTGGAGGTCGCAGTAGCTTAACAAGACAGCTTAAATGCCCCTTGGAAGAGACGTGCAGGTCGCAGTAGCTTAACAAGATGGTTTAAATGCCCCTTGGAAGAGCGGTGGAGGTCGCAGTAGCTTAAAAAGATGGTTTAAATGCCCCTTGGAAGAGACAAGCAGTTCGCAGCAGCTTAAAAAGACGGTATAAATGCCCCTTGGAAGAGGCTTGCAGGTCGCAGTAGCTTACCAAGACGGTTTAAATGCCCCTTGGAAGAGATGTGCAGGTCGCAGTAGCTTAACAAGTTGGTTTAAATGCCCCTTGGAAGAGCGATGGAGGTCGCAGTAGCTTAACAAGATGGTTTAAATGCCCCTTGGAAGAGACATGCAGTTCGCAGCAGCTTAAAAAGACGGTTTAAATGCCCCTTGGAAGAGACATGCAGGTCGCAGTGGCTTAACAAGACGGTTTAAATGCCCCTTGGAAGAGACATGCAGGTCGCAGAAGCTTAACAAGATGGTTTAAATGCCCCTTGGAAGAGACGTGCAGGTAGCAGTAGCTTAACAAGACTGTTTAAATGCCCCTTGTAAAAGTGGTGGAGGTTACAGTAGCTTAACAAAACGGTTTAAATGCCCCTTGGAAGAGACGTGCAAGTCGCAGTAGCTTAAAAAGACGGTTTAAATGCGCCTTGGAAGAGACGTGCAGGTCTCAGTAGCTTAACAAGACGGTTTATATGCCCCTTGGAAGAGCGGTGGAGGTCGCAGTAGCTTAAGAAGACAGCTTAAATGCCCCTTGAAAGAGACGTGCAGGCCGCAGTAGCTTAACAAGACCGTTTAAATGCCCCTTGGAAGTGCGGTGGATGTCGCAGTAGCTTAACAAGACGGTTTAAATGGCCCTTGGAAGAGACATGCAGGTCGCAGCAGCTTAACAAGATGGTTTAAATGCCCCTTGGAAGAGACGTGCAGGTAGCAGTGGCTTAACAAGATGGTTTAAATGCCCCTTGGAAAAGACATGCATGTCGCAGTAGCTTAACAAGACAGTTTAAATGCCCCTTGGAAGAGACATGCAAGTCGCAGTAGCTTAAAAAGAAGGTTTAAACGCGCCTTGGAAGAGACGTGCAGGTCGCAGTAGCTTAACAAGATGGTTTAAATGCCCCTTGGAATACAAGAGCAGGTCGCAGTAGCTTAACAATACGGTTTAAATGCCCTTTGAAAGAGACGTGCAGGTCGCAGTAGCTTAACAAGACGGTTTAAATCCCCCTTGGAAGAGACGTGCAGGTCGCAGCAGCTTAACAAGAGGGTTTAAATGCCCCTTGGAATAGGCTTGCAGGTCGCAGTAGCTTACCTAGATGGTTTAATTGCCCCTTGGAAGAGACGTGCAGGTCGCAGTAGCTTAACAAGACGGTTTAAATGCCCATTGGAAGAGAGGTGGAGGTCGCAGTAGCTTAACAAGACAGTTTAAATGCCCCTTGGAAGAGACGTGCAAGTCGCAGACGCTTAACAAGACGGTTTAAATGCCAGTTGGAAGAGACGTGCAGGTCGCAGTAGCTTAACAAGACGGTTTAAATGTCCCTTGGAAGAGTGGAGGAGGTCGCAGTATCTTAACAAGACAGTTTAAATGCCCCTTGGAAGAGACGTGCAAGTCGCAGACGCTTAACAAGACGGTTTAAATGCCCCTTGGAAGAGACGTGCAGGTCACAGCAGCTTAACAAGACGGTTTAAATGTCCCTTGGAAGAGTGGAGGAGGTCGCAGTAGCTTAACAAGACTGTTTAAATGCCCCTTAGAAGAGACGTGCAGGTCGCAGAAGCTTAACAAGACGGTTTAAATGGCCATTGGAAGTGTGGTGGAGGTCGCAGTAGCTTAACAAGACGGTTTAAATGCCCCTTAGAAGAGACATGCAGGTCGCAGCAACTTAACAAGACGGTTTAAATAACCCTTGGAACAGACGTGGAGGTCGCAGTAGCTTAACAAGACGGTTTAAATGCCCCTTGGAAGAGACATGCAGGTCGCAGTAGCTTAACAAAGCGTTTTAAATTCCCCTTGAAAGAGACGTGCAGGTCGCAGTAGCTTAAGAAGACGGTTTAAATGCCCCTTGGAAAAGTGGTGGAGGTTACAGTAGCTTAAGAAGACGGTTTAAATGCCCCTTGGAAGAGACGTGCAAGTCGCAGTAGCTTAACAAGACTGTTTAAATGCCCCTTGGAAGAGACGTACAGGTCACAGAAGCTAAACAAGACAGTTTAAATGCCCCTTGGAAGAGACGTGCAGGTCGCAGAAGCTCAACAAGACAGTTTAAATGCACCTTGGAAGAGACGTGCATGTCGCAGTAGCTTAACAAGATGGTTTAAATGCCCCTTGGAAGAGCGGTGGAGGTCGCAGTAGCTAAAGAAGACAGTTTAAATGCCCCTTGGAAGAGACGTGCAGGTCGCAGTAGCTTAACAAGAGGGTTTAAATGCCCCTTGGAAGAGGCTTGCAGGTCGCAGTAGCTTACCAAGACGATTTAAATGCCCCTTGGAAGAGACGTGCAGGTCGCAGTAGCTTAACAAGACAGTTTATATGCCCCTTGGAAGAGGCTTGCAGGTCGCAGTAGCTTAACAAGACGGTTTAAATGTCCCTTGGAAGAGACGTGTAGCTCGCAGTATAGCTTAACAAGACTGTTTAAATGCCCATTGGAAGAGACATGCAGGTCGCAGTAGCTTAACAAGAGGGTTTAAATGCCCCTTGGAATAGGCTTGCAGGTCGCAGTAGCTTAACAAGACTGTTTAAATGCCCCTTGGAAGAGACATGCAGGTCGCAGAAGCTTAAGAAGACGGTTTAAATGCCCCTTGGAAAAGTCGTGGAGGTTACAGTAGATTAAGAAGACGGTTTATATGCCCCTTGGAGGAGACGTGCAAGTCGCAGTAGCTTAACAAGACTGTTTATATGCCCCTTAGAAGAGACGTGCAGGTCACAGAAGCTTAACAAGACGGTTTAAATGCCCCTTGGAAGAGACATGCAGGTCGCAGCAGCTTAACAAGACGGTTTAAATGTCCCTTGGAAGAGACGTGTAGCTCGCAGTATAGCTTAACAAGACAGTTTAAATGCCCCTTGGAAGAGCGGTGGAGTTCGCAGTAGCTTAACATGACAGTTTAAATGCCCCTTGGAAGAGACATGCAGGTCGCAGCACCTTAACAAGACTGTTTAAATAACCCTTGGAAGAGAAGTGCAGGTCGTAGTAGCTTAAAAGACGTTTTAAATGTCCCTTGGTAGAGACATGCAGGTCGCAGTAGCTTAAAAAGATGGTTTAAATCCCCCTTGGAAGAGACATGCAGGTCGCAGCAGCATAACAAGAGGGTTTAAATGCCCCTTGGAATAGGCTTGCAGGTCGCAGTAGCTTACCAAGACGGTTTAAATGCCAATTGGAAAAGGCTTGCAGGTCGCAGTAGCTTAACAAGACGGTTTAAATGCCCCTTGGAAGAGTGGTGGAGGTCGCAGTAGCTTAATAGGACGGTTTAAATGCCCTTTGGAAGAGATGTGCAGGTCGCAGTAGCTTAATAAGACGGTTTAAATGCCCCTTGGAAGAGAGGTGGAGGTCGCAGTAGCTTAACAAGACAGTTTAAATGCCCCTTGGAAGATACGTGCAGGTCGCAGCAGCTTAACAAGACGGTTTAAATGCCACTTGGAAGAGACGTGCAAGTCGCAGTAGCTTAACAAGACGGTTTAAATGCCCCTTGGAAGAGCGGTGGAGGTCGCAGTAGCTTAACAAGACGGTTTAAATGCCCCTTGAAAGAGACGTGCAGGTCGCAGTAGCTTATCAAGACTGTTTAAATGCCCATTCGAAGAGACATGCAGGTCGCAGGAGCTTAACAAGACGGTTTAAATGCCCCTTGGAAGAGACGTGGAGGTCGCAGTAGCTTAAGAAGACGGTTTAAATGCCCCTTGGAAGAGACATGCAGGTCGCAGAAGCTTAAGAAGACGGTTTAAATGCCCCTTGGAAAAGTCGTGGAGGTTACAGTAGATTAAGAAGATGGTTTAAATGCCCCTTGGAGGAGAAGTGCAAGTCGCAGTAGCTTAACAAGACTGTTTATATGCCCCTTAGAAGAGACGTGCAGGTCACAGAAGCTTAACAAGACGGTTTAAATGCCCCTTGGAAGAGACATGCAGGTCGCAGCAGCTTAACAAGACGGTTTAAATGCCCCTTGGAAGAGACGTGGAGTTACCAGTAGCTTAACAAGACTGTTTAAATGCCCTTGGAAGTGACATGCAGGTCGCAGTAGCTTAACAAGATGGTTTAAATGCCCCTTGGAAAAGTGCTGGAATTTACAGTAGCTTAAGAAGACGGTTTAAATGCCCCTTGGTAGAGATGTGCAAGTCGCAGTAGCTTAAAAAGACTGTTTAAATGCCCCTTAGAAGAGACGTGCAGGTGGCAGAAGCTAAACAAAAGACATTTTAAATGCCCCTTGGAAGAGACGTGCAGGTCGCAGTAGCTTAACAAGATGGTTTAAATGCCCCTTGGAAGAGCGGTGGAGGTCGCAGTAGCTTAAGAAGACAGTTTAAATGCCCCATGGAAGAGATGTGCAGGTTGCAGTAGCTGAATAAGACGTTTAAATGCCCCGTGGAATAGGCTTGCAGGTCGCAGTAGCTTACCAAGACGATTTAATTCCCCTTGGATGGGACGTGCAGGTCGCAGTAGCCTAACAAGACGGTTTAAATGCCCCTTGGAAGAGACGTGCAGGTCGCAGTAGCTTAACAAGACGGTTTAAATGCCCCCTTGGAATAGGCTTGCATGTCGCAGTAGCTTAACAAGACGGTTTAAATGCCCCTTATAAGAGACGTGTAAGTTACAGTAGCTTAACAAGACGGTTTAAAAGCCCCTTGGAAGAGATGTGTAGGTCGCAGTAGCTTAACAAGATGGTTTAAATGCCCCTTGGAAGAGTGGTGGAGGTCGCAGTAGCTTATCAAGATGGTTTAAATGCCCCTTGGAAGAGACATGCAGGACGCAGCAGCTTAAAAAGACGGTTTAAATGCCACTTGGAAGAGACGTGCAGGTCGCAGAGGCTTAACAAGACGGTTTAAATGCCCCTTGGAAGACCGGTGCATGTCGCAGTAGCTTAACAAGATGGTTTAAATGCCCCTTGGAAGAGCGGTGGAGGTCGCATTAGCTTAACAAGACAGTTTAAATGCCCCTTGGAAGAGACGTGCAGGTCGCAGTAGCTTAACAAGACGGTTTAAATGCCCCTTGGAATAGACGAGCAGGTCGCAGTAGCTTAACAAGACGGTTTAAATGCCCCTTGGAAGAGACATGCAGGTCGCAGTAGCTTAACAAGACGGTTTAAATCCCCATTGGAAGAGACGTGCAGGTCGCAGCAGCTTAACAAGACGGTTTAAATGCCCCTTGGAATAGGCTTGCAGGTCGCAGTAGCTTAAAAAGACGGTTTAAATGCCCCTTGGAAGAGACCTGCAGGTCGCAGTAGCTTAACAACACGGTTTAAATTCCCCTTGGAAGAGAGGTGGAGGTCGCTGTAGCTTAACAAGACAGTTTAAATGACCCTTGGAAGAGACATGCAGGTCGCAGTAGCATAATAAGACGGTTTAAATGCCCCTTGGAAGAGATGTGCAGGTCGCAGTAGCTTAATAAGACGGTTTAAATGCCCCTTGGAAGAGAGGTGGAGGACGCAGTAGCTTAACAAGACAATTTAAATGCCCCTTGGAAGAGACGTGCAGGTCGCAGTAGCTTAACAAGACGGTTTAAATGCCCCTTGGAATAGACATGCTGGTCACAGCCGCTTAACAAGACCGTTTAAATGCCCCTTGGAAGAGACGTGGAGGTCGCAGTAGCTTAACAAGATGGTTTAAATGACCCTTGGAAGAGCGGTGGAGGTCGCAGTAGCTTAACAAGACAGTTTAAATGCCCCTTGAAAGAGATGTGCAGGTCGCAGTAGCTTAACAAAACGCTTTAAATGCCACTTGGAAGAGACGTGCAGGTCGCAGTAGCTTTAAAAGACAGTTTAAATGCCTCTTGAAAGAGACGTGCAGGTCGCAGTAGCTTAACAAGACGGTTTAAATGCCCCTTGGAATAGACATGCAGGTCACAGTAGCTTAACAAGACGGTTTAAATGCCCCTTGGAAGAGACATGCAGGTCGCAGTAGCTTAACAAGAAAGTTTAAATGCCCCTTGAAAGAGACATGCAGGTCACAGCAGCTTAACAAGACGGTTTAAATGCCCCTTGGAAGAACGGTGGAGGTCTCAGTAGCTTAACAAGACAGTTTAAATGTCCCTTGGAAGAGATGTGCAGGTCGCAGTAGCTTAACAAGATGGTTTAAATGCCCCTTGGAAGAGCGGTGGAGGTCGCAGTAGCTTAACACGATGGTTTAAATGCCACTTGGAAGAGACATGCAGGTCGCAGCAGCATAAAAAGACGGTTTAAATGCCCCTTGGAAGAGACGTGCATGTCGTAGAGGCTTAACAAGACGGTTTAAATGCCCATGGGAAGAGACATGCAAGTCGCAGTAGCTTAACAAGACGTTTTAAATGGCCTTGGAAAAGTGGTGGAGGTTACAGTAGATTAACATGATGGTTTAAATGCCCCTTGGAAGAGACGATCAAGTATCAGGAGTTAAAAAAGAAGGTTTAAATGCGCCTTGGAAGAGAAATGCAGGTCGCAGTAGCATAACAAGACGGTTTAAATGCCCCTTGGAAGAGACGAGCAGGTCGCAGTAGCTTAACAAGATGGTTTAAATGCCCCTTGGAAGAGACCTGCAGGTAGCAGTAGCTTAACAAGACGGTTTAAATGCCCCTTGGAAGAGACGAGCAGGTCGCAGGATCTTAACAAGAGGGTTTAAATGTCCCTTAGAATAGGCTTGCAGGTCGCAGTTGCATAACAAGACGGTTTAAATGCCCCTTGGAAGAGACGAGCAGGTCGCAGGATCTTAACAAGAGGGTTTAAATGCCCCTTAGAAGAGACGTGCAGGTCGCAGTAGCTTAAAAAGATGGTTTAAATGCCCCATGGAAAAGTGGTGGAGGTTACAGTAGCTTAAAAAGACGGTTTAAATGCCCCTTGGAAGAGAAGTGCAAGTTACAGTAGCTTAACAAGACTGTTTAAATGCCCATTGGAAGAGATGTGCAGGTCGCAGTAGCTTAACAAGATGGTTTAAATGCCCCTTGGAAGAGCGGTGGAGGCCGCAGTAGCTTATCACGATGGTTTAAATGACCCTTGGAAGAGACGTGCAGGTCGCAGAGGCTTAACAAGACGGTTTAAATGCCCCTTTGAAGAGACATGCAGGTCGCAGTAGCTTAACAAGACGGTTTAAATGCCCCTTGGAAGAGACGTGCAAGTCGCAGTAGCTTAACAAGACGGTTTAAATGCCCCTTGGAAAAGTGGTGGAGGTTACAGTAGGTTAACAAGATGGTTTAAATGCCCCTTGGAAGAGATGATCAAGTCGCAGGAGCTTAAAAAGAAGGTTTAAATGCACCTTGGAAGAGAAGTGCAGGTCGCAGTAGCTTAACAAGACAGTTTAAATGCCCCTTGGAAGAGACGAGCAGGTCGCAGTAGCTTAACAAGACGGTTTAAATGCCCCTTGGAAGAGAAGTGCAGGTAGCAGTAGCTTAACAAGACGGTTTAAATCCCCCTTGGAAGAGACATGCAGGTCGCAGTATCTTAACAAGAGGGTTTAAATGCCCCTTAGAATAGGCTTGCAGGTCGCAGTAGCTTAACAATACAGTTTAAATGCCCCGTGGAAGAGACGTGCAGGTCGCAGTAGCTTAATAAGACGGTTTAAATGCCCCTTGGAAGAGAGGTGGAGGTCGCAGTAGCTTAACAAGACAGTTTAAATGCCCCTTGGAAGTGCGGTGGAGGTCGCAGTAGCTTAACAAGATGGTTTAAATGCCCCTTGGAAGAGACATGCAGGTCGCAGCTGCTTAACAAGACGGTTTAAATGCCCCTTGGAAGAGACGTGCAGGTCGCAGTAGCTTAACAAGACAGGTTAAATGCCCCTTGGAAGAGACATGCAGGTCGCAGTAGCTTAACAAGACAGTTAAATGCCCCTTGGAAGAGACGTGCAGGTCGCAGTAGCTTAACAAGACGGTTTAAATCCCCCTTGGAAGAGATGTGCAGGTCGCAGTAGGTTAACAAGAGGGTTTAAATGCCCCTTGAAATAGGCTTGCTGGTCGCAGTAGCTTAACAAGACGGTTTAAATGCCCCTTGGAAGAGACGTGCAGGTCGCAGTAGCTTAACAAGACAGTTTAAATGTACCTTGGAAGAGCGGTGGAGGTTGCAGTAGCTTAACAAGACAGTTTAAATGCCACTTGGAAGAAACATGCAGGTCGAAGCAGTTAACAAGACTGTTTAAATGCCCCTAGGAAAAGACGTGCAGGTCGTAGGGGCTTAACAAGACGCTTTAAATGCCCCTCTGAAGAGACATGCAGGTCGCAGTAGCTTAACAAGACGGTTTAAATGCACCTTGGAAGAGACGTGCAGGTCGCAGTAGCTTAACAAGACGGTTTAAATGCCCCGTGGAAAAGTGGTGGAGGTTACAGTAGCTTAACCAGACGGTTTAAATGCCCCTTGGAAGAGACGTGCAAGTTACAGTAGCTTAACAAGATTTTTTAAATGCCCCTTGGAAGAGATGTTCAGGTCGCAGTAGCTTAACAAGATGGTTTAAATGCCCCTTGGAAGAGATGTGCAGGTCGCAGTAGCTTAAAACGATGATTTAAATGCCCCTTGGAAAAGACATGCAGGACACAGCAGCTTAAAAAGACGGTTTAAATGCCCCTTGGAAGAGACTTACAGGTCGCAGTAGCTTAACAAGACGGTTTAAAAGCCCCTTGGAAAAGTGGTGGAGGTTACAGTAGCTTAACAAGATGGTTTAAATGCCCCTTGGAAGAGACGATCAAGTACCAGAAGCTTAAAAAGAAGGTTTAAATGCGCCTTGGAAGAGAACTGCAGGTCGCAGTAGCATAACAAGACGGTTTAAATGCCCCTTGGAAGAGACGAGCAGGTCGCAGTAGCTTAACAAGACGGTTTAAATGCCCCTTGGAAGAGACGTGCAGGTAGCAGTAGCTTAACAAGACGGTTTAAATCCCCCTTGGAAGAGACATGCAGGTCGCAGGATCTTAACAAGAGGTTTTAAATGCCCCTTAGAATAGGCTTGCAGGTCGCAGTAGCTTAACAAGACAGTTTAAATGACCCCTTGGAAGAGACGTGCAGGTCGCAGTAGCTTAACAAGACGGTTTAAATGCCCCGTGGAAATGTGGTGGAGGTTACAGTAGATTATCAAGACGGTTTAAATGCCCCTTGGAAGAGAAATGCAAGTTACAGTAGCTTAACAAGACGGTTTAAATGCCCCTTGGAAGAGATGTGCAGGTCGCAGTAGCTTAACAAGATGGTTTAAATGCCCCTTGGAAGAGCGGTGGAGGTCGCAGTAGCTTATCACGATGGTTTAAATGTCCCTTGGAAGAGACATGCAGGTCGCAGGATCTTAACAAGAGGGTTTAAATGCCCCTTAGAATAGGCTTGCAGGTCGCAGTAGCTTAACAATACAGTTTAAATGCCCCTTGGAAGAGACGTGCAGGTCGCAGTAGCTTAATAAGATGGTTTAAATGCCCCTTGGAAGAGGCGAGCAGGTCGCAGTAGCTTAACAAGACGGTTTAAATGCCCCTTGGAAGAGACGTGCAGGTCGCAGTAGCTTAACAAGACGGTTTAAATCCCCCTTGGAAGAGATGTGCAGGTCGCAGTAGCTTAACAAGAGGGTTTAAATGCCCCTTGAAATAGGCTTGCTGGTCGCAGTAGCTTACCAAGACGATTTAAATGCCCCTTGGAAGAGACGTGCAGGTCGCAGTAGATTAACAAGACAGTTTAAATGCCCCTTGGAAGAGCGGTGGAGGTCGCAGTAGCTTAACAAGACAGTTTAAATGCCCTTTGGAAGAGACATGCAGGTCGCAGTAGCTTAACAAGACGGTTTAAATGCCTCGTGGAAAAGTGGTGGAGGTTACAGTAGCTTAACAAGACGGTTTAAATGCCCCTTAGAAGAGATGTGCAGGTCGCAGTAGCTTAACAAGATGGTTTAAATGCCCCTTGGAAGAGCGGTGGAGGTCGCAGCAGCTTAACACGATGGTTTAAATGCCCCTTGGAAGAGTTATGCAGGTCGCAGCAGCTTAAAAAGACGGTTTAAATGCCTCGTGGAAAAGTGGTGGAGGCTACAGTAGCTTAACAAGACGGTTTAAATGCCCCTTGAAAGAGACATGCAGGTCGCAGTAGCTTAACAAGACGTTTTAAATGCCCCTTGGAAAAGTGGTGGAGGTTACAGTAGCTTAACAAGATGGTTTAAATGCCCCTTGGAAGAGACGATCAAGTATCAGGAGCTTAAAAAGAAGGTTTAAATCCCCCTTGGAAGAGAAGTGCAGGTCGCAGTAGCATAACAAGACGGTTTAAATGCCCCTTGGAAGAGACGAGCAGGTCGCAGTAGCATAACAAGACGGTTTAAATGCCCCTTGGAAGAGACGTGCAGGTACCAGTAGCTTAACAAGACGGTTTAAATCCCCCTTGGAAGAGACATGCAGGTCACAGGATCTTAACAAGAGGGTTTAAATGCCCCTTGGAAGAGACGTGCAGGTTGCAGTAGCTTAACAAGACAGTTTAAATGCCCCTTGGAAGAAACATGCAGGTCGCAGGAGCTTAACAAGAGGGTTTAAATGCCCCTTGGAAGAGACGTGCAGGTCGCAGTAGCTTAACAAGATGGTTTAAATGCCCCTTGGAAGAGCGGTGGAGGTCGCAGTAGCTTAACAAGACAGTTTAAATGCCCCTTGGAAGAGACATGCAGGTCGCAGTAGCTTAACAAGACTGTTTAAATGCACCTTGGAAGAGACATGCAGGTCGCAGTAGCTTAAAAAGAGGGTTTAAATGCCAATTTCAAGAGACGAGCAGGTCGCAGGAGCTTAATAAGAGTGTTTAAATGCCCCTTGGAAGAGACGTGCGTGTCGCAGTAGCTTAACAAGATGGTTTAAATGCCCCTTGGAAGAGCGGTGGAGGTCGCAGTAGCTTAACAAGACTGTTTAAATGCCCCTTGGAAGAGACATGCAGGTCGCAGTAGCTTAACATGACTGTTTAAATGCACCTTGGAAGAGACATGCAGGTCGCAGTAGCTTAACAAGAGGATTTAAATGCCAATTTCAAGAGACGAGCAGGTCGCAGGAGCTTAATAAGAGGGTTTAAATGCCCCTTGGAAGAGACGTGCAGGTCGCAGTAGCTTAACAAGGTGGTTTAAATGCCCCTTGGAAGAGCGGTGGAGGTCGCAGTAGCTTAACAAGACTGTTTAAATGCCCCTTGGAAGAGACATGCAGGTCGCAGTAGCTTAACAAGACTGTTTAAATGCACCTTGGAAGAGACATGCAGGTCGCAGTAGCTTAACAAGAGGGTTTAAATGCCAATTTCAAGAGACGAGCAGGTCGCAGGAGCTTAATAAGAGGGTTTAAATGCCCCTTGGAAGAGACGTTCAAGTCACAGTAGCGTAAAAAGACTGTTTAAATGCGTCTTGGAAGAGACGTGCAGGTCGCAGAAGCTTAACAAGACGCTTTAAATGCCCCTTGGAAGAGAGGTGGAGGTCGCAGTAGCTTAACAAGACAATTTAAATGCCCCTTGGAAGAGACGTGCAGGTCGCAGTAGCTTAACAAGAGGTTTTAAATGCCCCTTGGAAGAGACGTGCAGGTCGCAGTAGCTTAACAAGACAGTTTAAAGGCTCCTTGGAAGATCGGTGGAGGTCGCAGTAGCTTAACAAGACAGTTTAAATGCCACTTGGAAGAAACATGCAGGTCGAAGCAGCTTAACAAGACTGTTTAAATGCCCCTAGGAAAAGACGTGCAGGTCGCAGAGGCTTAATAAGACGGTTTAAATACCCCTTGAAAGAGACATGCAGGTCGCAGTAGCTTAACAAGACGGTTTAAATGCCCCTTGGAAGAGACTTGCAGGTCGCAGTAGCTTAACAAGACGGATGAAATGCCCCGTGGAAAAGTGGTGGAGGTTACAGTAGCTTAACAAGATGGTTGAAATGCCCCTTGGCAGAGACTTGCAAGTTACAGTAGCTTAACAAGACGGATTAAATGCCCCTTGGAAGAGATGTGCAGGTCGCAGTAGCTTAACAAGATGGTTTAAATGCCCCTTGGAAGAGCGGTGGAGGTCGCAGAAGCTTAACACGATGGTTTAAATGCCCCTTGGAAGAGACATGCAGGTTGCAGCAGCTTAAAAAGATGGTTTAAATGCCACTTGGAAGAGACGTGCAGGTCGCAGTAGCTTAACAAGACGGTTTAAATGCCCCGTGGAAAAATGGTGGAGGTTACAGTAGCTTAACAAGATGGTTTAAATGCCCCTTGGCAGAGACTTGCAAATTACAGTAGCTTAACAATACGGATTAAAGGCCCCTTGGAAGAGACGTGCAAGTCGCGGTAGCTTAACAAGACGGTTTAAATGCCCCTTGGAAAAGTGGTGGAGGTTACAGTAGCTTAACAAGATGGTTTAAATGCCCCTTGGAAGAGACGATCAAGTCGCAGGAGCTTAAAAAGAAGGTTTAAATGCGCCATGGAAGAGAACTGCAGGTCGCAGTAGCATAACAAGACGGTTTAAATTCCCCTTGGAAGAGACATGCAGGTCGCAGTAGCTTAACAAGATGGTTTAAATGGCCCTTGGAAGAGACGTGCAGGTAGCAGTAACTTAACAAGACGGTTTAAATGCCCCTTGAAAGAGACCTGCAGGTAGCAGTAGCTTAAAAAGACGGTTTAAATGCCCCTTGGAAGAGACGTGCAGGTAGCAGTAGCTTAACAAGACGGTTTAAATCCCCCTTGGAAGAGACATGCAGGTCGCAGTAGCTTAAAAAGAAGGTTTAAATGCCCCTTGGAAGAGACGAGCAGGTCGCAGTAGCTTAACAAGACGGTTTAAATTGGCCTTGGAAGAGACATGCAGGTCACAGTTGCTTAACAAGATGGTTTAAATGCCCCTTGGAAGAGACGAGCAGGTCGCCGTTGCTTATCAAGACGGTTTAAATCCCTCTTGGAAGAGAAGTGCAGGACGCAGGATCTTAAAGAAAGGGTTTAAATGCCCCTTAGAATAGGCTTGCAGGTCGCAGTAGCTTAACAAGACAGTTTAAATGCCCCTTGGAAGAGACGTGCAAGTCGCAGTAGCTTAAAAAGACGGTTTAAATGCGCCTTGGAAGAGACGTGCAGGTCGCAGTAGCTTAACAAGACGGTTTAAATGCACCTTGGAAGAGACGAGCAGGTCGCAGTAGCTTAACAAGACGGTTTAAATGGCCCTTGGAAGAGACGTGCAGATCACAGTAGCTTAACAAGATGGTTTAAATCCCCCTTGGAAGAGACGTGCAGGTCGCAGTAGCTTAACAAGATGGTTTAAATGCCCCTTGGAAGAGCGGTGGAGGTCGCAGTAGCTTAACAAGATGGTTTAAATGCCCCTTGGAAGAGACATTCATGTCGCAGCAGCTTAAAAAGACGGTTTAAATGCCCCTTGGAAGAGACGTGCAGGTCGTAGAGGCTTAACAAAACGATTTAAATGCCCCTTGGAAGAGGCATACAGGTCGCAGTAGCTTAACAAGACGGTTTAAAAGCCCCTTGGAAGAGAAGTGCAAGTCGCAGTAGCTTAAAAGACGGTTTAAATGCCCCTTGGAAAAGTGGTGGAGGTTACAGTAGCTTAACACGATGGTTTAAATGCCCCTTGGAAGAGACGTGCAGGTCGCAGTAGCTTAACAAGACGGTTTAAATGCCCCTTGGAAGAGACATGCAGGTCGCAGTAGCTTAAAAAGATGGATTAAATGCCCCTTGGAAGAGACGATCAAGTATCAGGAGCTTAAAAAGAAGGTTTAAATGCACCTTGAATGAGAAGTGCAGGTCGCAGTAGCGTAACAAGACGGTTTAAATGCCACTTGGAAGAGAAGTGCAAGTTACAGTAGCTTAACAAGACGGTTTAAATGCCCCTTGGAAGAGATGTGCAGGTCGCAGTAGCTTAACAAGACGGTTTAAATGCCCCTTGGAAGAGACCTGCAGGTAGCAGTAGCTTAACAAGACGGTTTAAATGCCCCTTGGAAGGGACGTGCAGGTAGCAGTAGCTTAAAAAGAAGGTTTAAATGCCCCTTGGAAGAGACGAGCAGGTCGCAGTAGCTTAACAAGACGGTTTAAATTGGCCTTGGAAGAGACATGCAGGTCACAGTTGCTTAACAAGACGGTTTAAATCCCCCTTGGAAGAGAAGTGCAGGTCGCAGGATCTTTACAAGAGGGTTTAAATGCCCCTTAGAATAGGCTTGCAGGTCGCAGTAGCTTAACAAGACAGTTTAAATGCCCCTTGGAAGAGACGTGCAAGTCGCAATAGCTTAAAAAGACGGTTTAAATGCGCCTTGGAAGAGACGTGCAGGTCGCAGTAGCTTCACAAGACGGTTTAAATGCCCCTTGGAAGAGACGAGCAGGTCGCAGTAGCTTAACAAGACGGTTTAAATGGCCCTTGGAAGAGACGTGCAGATCACAGTAGCTTAACAAGACGGTTTAAATCCCCCTTGGAAGAGACGTGCAGGTCGCAGTAGCTTAACAAGATGGTATAAATGCCCCTTGGAAGAGCGGTGGAGGTCGCAGTAGCTTAACACGATGGTTTAAATGTCCCTTGGAAGAGACGTGCAGGTCGTAGAGGCTTAACAAAATGATTTAAATGCCCCTTGGAAGAGGCATGCAGGTCGCAGTAGCTTAACAAGACTATTTAAATGCCCCTTGGAAGAGACATGCAGGTCGCAGTAGCTTAACAAGACGGTTTAAATGCCCCTTGGAAAAGTGGTGGAGGTTACAGTAGCTTAACACGATGGTTTAAATGCCCCTTGGAAGAGACGTGCAGGTCGCAGTAGCTTAACAAGACCGTTTAAATGCCCCTTGGAAGAGAAGATCAAGTATCAGGAGCTTAAAAAGAAGGTTTAAATGCGCCTTGGAAGAGAAGTGCAGGTCGCAGTAGCATAACAAGACGGTTTAAATGCCCCTTGGAAGAGACGAGCAGGTCGCAGTAGCTTAACAAGACGGTTTAAATGCCCCTTGGAAGAGACGTGCAGGTAGCAGTAGCTTAACAAGACAGTTTAAATCCCCCTTGGAAGAGACATGCAGGTCACAGGATCTTAACAAGAGGGTTTAAATGCCCCTTAGAATAGGCTTGCAGGTCGCAGTAGCTTAACAAGACAGTTTAAATGCCCCTTGGAAGAAACGTGTAGGTCGCAGTAGCTTATCAAGACGGTTTAAATGCCCCTTGAAAGAGACATGCAGGTCGCAGTAGCTTAACGAGACTGTTTAAATGCCCCTTGGAAGAGACGTGCAGGTCGCAGGAGCTTAATAAGAGGGTTTAAATGCCCCTTGGAAGAGACGTTCAAGTCACAGTAGCGTAAAAAGACTGTTTAAATGCGCCTTGGAAGAGACGTTCAGGTCGCAGAAGCTTAACAAGACGCTTTAAATGCCCCTTGGAAGAGAGGTGGAGGTCGCAATAGCTTAACAAGACAATTTAAATGCCCCTTGGAAGAGATGTGCAGGTCGCAGTAGCTTAACAAGATGGTTTAAATGCCCCGTGGAAGAGCGGTGGAGATCGCAGTAGCTTATCACGATGGTTTAATTGCCCCTTGGAAGAGACATGCAAGTCGCAGCAGCTTAAAAAGACGGTTTAAATGACCCTTGGAAGAGACGTGCAGGTCGCAGAGGCTTAACAAGATGGTTTAAATGCCCCTTGGAAGAGACATGCAGGTCGAAGTAGCTTAACAAGACGGTTTAAATGCCCCTTGGAAAAGTGGTGGAGGTTACAGTAGCTTAACAAGACAGTTTAAATGCCCCTTGGAAGAGACGATCAAATCGCAGGAGCTTAAAAAGAGGGTTTAAATGCCCCTTAGAATAGCCTTGCAGGTCGCAGTAGCTTAACAATACAGTATAAATGCCCCGTGGAAGAGACGTGCAGGTTGCAGTAGCTTAATAAGGCGGTTTAAATGCCCCTTGGAAGAGACGTGCAGGTCGCAGTAGCTTAATAAGACGGTTTAAATGCCCCTTGGAAGAGACGTGCAGGTCGCAGTAGCTTAACAAGATGGTTTAAATGCCCCTTGGAAGAGCGGTGGAGGTCGCAGTAGCTTTACAAGACTGTTTAAATGCCCCTTGGAAGAGACATGCAGGTCGCAGTAGCTTAACGAGACTGTTTAAATGCCCCTTGGAAGAGACGTGCAGGTCGCAGGAGCTTAATAAGAGGGTTTAAATGCCCCTTGGAAGAGACGTTCAAGTCAGAGTAGCGTAAAAAGACTGTTTAAATGCGCCTTTGAAGAGACGTGCAGGTCGCAGAAGCTTAACAAGACGCTTTAAATGCCCCTTGGAAGAGAGGTGGAGGTCGCAATAGCTTAACAAGACAATTTAAATGCCCCTTGGAAGAGACGTGCAGGTCGCAGAAGCTTAACAAGACGGTTTAAATGCCCCTTTCAAGAGAAGTGCAGGTCGCAGGAGCTTAACAAGAGGTTTTAAATGCCCCTTGGAAGAGACGTGCAGGTCGCAGTAGCTTAACAAGACAGTATAAATGCTCCTGGGAAGAGCGGTGGAGGTCGCAGTAGCTTAACAAGATAGTTTAAATGCCACTTGGAAGAAACATGCAGGTCGAAGCAGCTTAACAAGACTGTTTAAATGCCCCTAGGAAAAGACGTGCAGGTCGCAGAGGCTTAACAAGACGGTTTAAATGCCCCTTGGAAGAGACATGCAGGTCGCAGTAGCTTAACAAGACGGTTTAAATGCCCCTTGGAAGAGACGTGCAGGTCGCAGTAGCTTAACAAGACGTATTAAATGCCCCGTGGAAAAGTGGTGGAGGTTACAGTAGCTTAACAAGATGGTTTAAATGCCCCTTGGCAGAGACTTGCAAGTTACAGTAGCTTAACAAGATGGATTAAATGCCCCTTGGAAGAGATGTGCAGGTCGCAGTAGCTTAACAAGTTGGTTTAAATGCCCCTTGGAAGAGCGGTGGAGGTCGCAGAAGCTTAACACGATGGTTTAAATGCCCCTTGGAAGAGACATGCAGGTTGCAGCAGCTTAAAAAGACGGTTTAAATGCCACTTGAAAGAGACGTGCAGGTCGCAGTAGCTTAACAAGACGGTTTAAATGCCCCTTGGCAGAGACTTGCAAATTACAGTAGCTTAACAAGACGGATTAAATGCCCCTTGGAAGAGACATGCAGGTTGCAGCAGCTTAAAAAGACGGTTTAAATGCCCCGTGGAAAAGTGGTGGAGGTTACAGTAGCTTAACAAGATGGTTTAAATGCCCCTTGGCAGAGACTTGCAAATTACAGTAGCTTAACAAGACGGATTAAATGCCCCTTGGAAGAGACGTGCAAGTCGGAGTAGCTTAACAAGACGGTTTAAAGGCCCCTTGGAAAAGTGGTGGAGGTTACAGTAGCTTAACAAGATGGTTTAAATGCCCCTTGGAAGAGACGATCAAGTCGCAGGAGCTTAAAAAGAAGGTTTAAATGCGCCATGGAAGAGAACTGCAGGTCGCAGTAGCATAACAAGACGGTTTAAATTCCCCTTGGAAGAGACATGCAGGTCGCAGTAGCTTAACAAGACGGTTTAAATGCCCCTTGGAAGAGACGTGCAGGTAGCAGTAGCTTAACAAGACGGTTTAAATGCCCCTTGGAAGAGACCTGCAGGTAGCAGTAGCTTAACAAGACGTTTTAAATGCCCCTTGGAAGAGACGTGCCGGTAGCAGTGGCTTAACAAGACGGTTTAAATCCCCCTTGGAAGAGACATGCAGGTCGCAGTAGCTTAAAAAGAAGGTTTAAATGCCCCTTGGAAAAGACGAGCAGGTCGCAGTAGCTTAACAAGACGGTTTAAATTGGCCTTGGAAGAGACATGCAGGTCACTGTTGCTTAAGAAGACGGTTTAAATGCCCCTTGGAACAGACGTGGAGGTCGCAGTAGCTTAACAAGACGGTTTAAATGCCCCTTGGAAGAGACATGCAGGTCGCAGTAGCTTAACAAGACAGTTTAAATGCCGCTTGGAAGAGACGTGCAAGTCGCAGTAGCTTAAAAAGACGGTTTAAATGCGCCTTGGAAGAGACGTGCAGGTCGCAGTAGCTTAACAAGACGGTTTAAATGCCCCTTGGAATAGACGAGCAGGTCACAGTAGCTTAACAAGACGGTTTAAATGGCCCTTGGAAGAGACGTGCAGATCACAGTAGCTTAACAAGACGGTTTAAATCCCCCTTGGAAGAGATGTGCAGGTCGCAGTAGCTTAACAAGATGGTTTAAATACCCGTTGGAAGAGCGGTGAAGGTCGCAGTAGCTTAACACGATGATTTAAATGCCCCTTGGAAGAGACATGCAGGTCGCAGCAGCTTAAAAAGACGGTTTAAATACCCCTTGGAAGAGACGTGCAGGTCGCAGAGGCTTAACAAAACGATTTAAATGCCCCTTGGAAGAGGCATGCAGGTCGCAGTAGCTTAACAAGACGGTTTAAAAGCCCCTTGGAAGAGAAGTGCAAGTCGCAGTAGCTTAAAAGACGGTTTAAATGCCCCTTGGAAAAGTGGTGGAGGTTACAGTAGCTTAACACGATGGTTTAAATGCCCCTTGGAAGAGACGTGCAGGTCGCAGTAGCTTAACAAGACGGTTTAAATGCCCCTTGGAAGAGACATGCAAGTCGCAGTAGCTTAACAAGACGTTTTAAATGCCCCTTGGAAAAGTGGTGGAGGTTACAGTAGCTTAACAATATGGTTTAAATGCCCCTTGGAAGAGACGATCAAGTATCAGGAGCTTAAAAACAAGGTTTAAATGCGCCTTGGAAGAGAAGTGCAGGTCGCAGTAGCATAACAAGACGGTTTAAAAGACCCTTGGAAGAGACGAGCAGGTCGCAGTAGCTTAACAAGACGGTTTAAATGCCCCTTGGAAGAGACGTGAAGGTAGCAGTAGTTTATCAAGACGGTTTAAATCCCCCTTGGAAGAGACATTCAGGTCACAGGATGTTAACAAGAGGGTTTAAATGCCCCTTAGAATAGGCTTGCAGGTCGCAGTAGCTTATCAAGACGGTTTAAATGCCCCGTGGAAAAGTGGTGGAGGTTACAGTAGCTTAACAAGACGGTTTAAATGCCACTTGGAAGAGAAGTGCAAGTTACAGTAGCTTAACAAGACGGTTTAAATGCCCCTTGGAAGAGATGTGCAGGTCGCAGTAGCTTAACAAGATGGTTTAAATGCCCCTTGGAAGATTGGTGGAGGTCGCAGTAGCTAATCACGATGGTTTAAATGCTCCTTGGAAAAGACATGCAGGTTGCAGAGGCTTAACAAGACGGTTTAAATGCCCCTTGGAAGAGACATGCAGGTCGCAGTAGCTTAACAAGACGGTTTAAAAGCCCCTTGGAAGAGACGTGCAAGTCGCAGTAGCTTAACAAGACGGTTTAAATGCCCCTTGGAAAAGTGGTGGAGGTTACAGTAGCTTAAAAAGATGGTTTAAATGCCCCTTGGAAGAGACGATCAAGTCGCAGGAGCTTAAAAAGAGGGTTTAAATGCCCCTTAGAATAGGCTTGCAGGTCGCAGTAGCTTAACAATACAGTTTAAATGCCCCGTGGAAGAGACGTGCAGGTCGCAGTTGCTTAATAAGACGGATTAAATGCCCCTTGGAAGAGACGTGCAGGTCGCAGTAGCTTAACAAGACAGTTTAAATGCCCCTTGGAAGAGACGTGCAGGTCGCAGTAGCTTAACAAGACAGTTTAAATGCCACTTGGAAGAGACGTGCAGGTCGCAGTAGGTTAACAAGACGGTTTAAAAGCCCCTTGGAAAAAACGGTGGAGGTCGCAGTAGCTTAACAAGACAGTTTAAATGCCCCTTGACAGAGATGTGCAGGTCGCAGTAGCTTAACAAGACGGTTTAAATGCCCCTTGGAAGAGACGTGCAGGTCGCAGTAGCTTAACAAGACAGTTTAAATGCCACTTGGAAGAGACGTGCAGGTCGCAGTAGGTTAACAAGACAGTTTAAAAGCCCCTTGGAAGAAACGGTGGAGGTCGCAGTAGCTTAACAAGACAGTTTAAATGCCCCTTGACAGAGATGTGCAGGTCGCAGTAGCTTAACAAGACGGTTTAAATGCCCCTTGGAAGTGCGGTGGAGGTCGCAGTAGCTTAACAATATGGTTTAAATGCCCCTTGGAAGAGACATGCTGGTCGCAGCAGCTTAACAAGACGGTTTAAATGCCCCTTGGAAGAGACGTGCAGGTCGCAGTGGCTTAACAAGACGGTTTAAATGTCCCATTGGAAGAGACATGCAGGTCGCAGTAGCTTAACAAGAGGGTTTAAATGCCCCTTGGAATAGGCTTGCTGGTCGCAGTAGCTTACCAAGACGGTTTAAATGCCCCTTGGAAGAGACGTGCAGGTCGCAGTAGCTTAACAAGACAGTTTAAATGCCCCTTGGAAGAGCGGTGGAGGTCGCAGTAGCTTAACAAGACAGTTTAAATGCCCCTAGTAAAAGACGTGCAGGTCGCAGAGGCATAACAAGACGGTTTAAATGCCCATTGGAAGAGACATGCAGGTCGCATTAGCTTAACAAGACTTTTTAAATGCACCTTGGAAGAGACGTGCAGGTCGCAGTAGCTTAACAAGACGGTTTAAATGCCCCTTTGAAGAGACGTGCAAGTTACAGTAGCTTAACAAGATGGTTTAAATGCCCCTTGGAAGAGATGTGCAGGTCGCAGTAGCTTAACAAGATGGTTTAAATGCCCCTTGGAAGAGCGGTGGAGGTCGCAGTAGCTTAACAAGATGGTTTAAATGCCCCTTGGAAGAGACATGCAGGTCGCAGCAGCTTAAAAAGACAGTTTAAATGCCCCTTGGAAGAGACGTGCATGTCGTAGAGGCTTAACAAGACGGTTTAAATGCCGCTTGGAAGAGACGTGCAGGTAGCAGTAGCTTAACAAGGCGGTTTAAATCCCCCTTGGAAGAGACATGCAGGTCGCAGTAGCTTAAAAAGAAGGTTTAAATGCCCCTTGGAAGAGATGAGCAGGTCGCAGTAGCTTAACAAGACGATTTAAATTCCCCTTGGAAGAGACGTGCAGGTAGCAGTAGCTTAACAAGACAGTTTAAATGCCCCTTGGAAGAGACATGCAGGTCGCAGGATCTTAACAAGAGAGTTTAAATGCCCCTTAGAATAGGCTTGCAGGTCGCAGCAGCTTAACAAGACAGTTTAAATGCCCCTTGGAAGAGACGTGCAAGTCGCAGTAGCTTAAAAAGACGGTTTAAATGCGCCTTGGAAGAGACGTGCAGGTCGCAGTAGCTTAACAATACGGTTTAAATGGTCCTTGGAAGAGACGTGCAGGTCACAGTAGCTTAACAAGGCATTTTAAATCCCCCTTGGAAGAGACGTGCAGGTCTCAGTAGCTTAACAAGTTGGTTTAAATGCCCCTTGGAAGAGCGGTGGAGGTCGCAGTAGCTTAACACGATGGTTTAAATGCCCCTTGGAAGAGACATGCAGGTCGCAGCAGCTTAAAAAGACGGTTTAAATGCCCCTTGGAAGAGACGTGCAGGTAGCAGAGGCTTAACAAGACGGTTTAAATGCACCTTGGAAGAGACGTGCAGGTCGCAGTAGCTTAAAAAGACAGTTTTAATGCACCTTGGAAGAGACGTGCAGGTCGCAGTAGCTTAACAAGACGGTTTAAATACCCCTTGGAAGAGACGTGCAGGTCACAGTAGCTTAACAAGACGGTTTAAATCCCTCTTGGAAGAGATGTGCAGTTCGCAGTAGCTTAACAAGATGGTTTAAATGCCCCTTGGAATAGGCTTGCTGGTTGCAGCAGCTTAAAAAGATGGTTTAAATGCCCCTTGGAAGAGACGTGCAGGTCGCAGTAACTTAAAAAGACGGTTTAAATGCCCCTTGGAAGAGACGTGCAGGTAGCAGTAGCTTAACAAGGCTGTTTAAATCCCCCTTGGAAGAGACATGCAGGTCGCAGTAGCTTAAAAAGAAGGTTTAAATGCCCCTTGGAAGAGACGAGCAGGTCGCAGTAGCTTAACAAGACGGTTTAAATTCCCCTTGGAAGAGACGTGCAGGTAGCAGTAGCTTAACAAGACGGTTTAAATGCCCCTTGGAAGAGACATGCAGGTCGCAGGATCTTAACAAGAGAGTTTAAATGCCCCTTAGAATAGGCTTGCAGGTCGCAGTAGCTTAACAAGGCGTTTTAAATCCCCCTTGGAAGAGACGTGCAGGTCGCAGTAGCTTAACAAGATGGTTTAAATGCCCCTTGGAAGAGCGGTGGAGGTCGCAGTAGCTTAACACAATGGTTTAAATGCCCCTTGGAAGAGACATGCAGGTGGCAGCAGCTTAAAAAGACGGTTTAAATGCCCCTTGGAAGAGACGTGCAGGTCGCAGAGGCTTAACAAGACGGTTTAAATTCCCCTTGGAAGAGGCATGCAGGTCGCAGTAGCTTAACAAGACGTGTTAAAAGCCCCTTGGAAGAGAAGTGCAAGTCGCAGTAGCTTTAAACACGGTTTAAATGCCCCTTGGAAAATTGGAGGATGTTACAGTAGCTTAACAAGATGGTTTAAATGCCCCTTGGAAGAGACGTGCAGGTCGCAGCAGCTTAAAAAGAAGGTTTAAATGCCCCTTGGAAGAGAAGTGCAGGTAGCAGTAGCTTAACAAGACACTTTAAATTCCCCTTGGAAGAGACGTGCAGGTAGCAGTAGATTAACAAGACACTTTAAATGCCCCTTGGAAGAGACATGCAGGTCGCAGTAGCTTAACAAGATGGCTTAAATACCCCTTGGAAGAGACATGCAGGTCGCAGCAGCTAAATAAGACGGTTTAAATGCCCTTTGGAACAGACGTGCAGGTCGCAATGGCTAAACAAGACGGTTTAAATCCCCCTTGGAAGAGACATGCAGGTCGCAGTAGCTTAAAAAGAAGGTTTAAATGCCCCTTGGAAGAGACGAGCAGGTCGCAGTAGCTAAACAAGACGGTTTAAATGCCCCTTGGAAGTGCGGTGGAGATCGCAGTAGCTTAACAAGACGGTTTAAATGCCCCTTGAAGAGACATGCAGGTCACAGCACTTTAACAAGACGGTATAAATGCCCCTTGGAAGAGACGTGGAGGTCGCAGTAGCTTAACAAGACGGTTTAAATGCCCCTTGGAAGAGACATGCAGGTCGCAGTAGCTTAACAAATCGTTTTAAATGCCCCTTGGAAGTGCTGTGGAGGTCGCAGTATCTTAACAAGACGGTTTAAATGCCCCTTGGAAAAGTGGTGGAGGTTACAGTAGCTTAAGAAGACGGTTTAAATGCTCCATGGAAGAGACGTGCAAGTCGCAGTAGCTTAACAAGACGGTTTAAATGACCCCTTGGCAGAGACGTGCAGGTAGCAGTAGCTTAACAAGACGGTTTACATACCCCTTGGAAGAGACATGCAGGTCGCAGTGTCTTAACAAGAGGATTTAAATGCCCCTTAGAATAGGCTTGCAGGTCGCAGTAGCTTAACAATACAGTTTAAATGCCCCGTGGAAGAGACGTGCAGGTCGCAGTAGCTTAATAAGATGGTTTAAATGCCCCTTGGAAGAGAGGTGGAGGTCGCAGTGGCTTAACAAGATGGTTTAAATGCCCCTTGGGAGTGCGGTGGAGGTCGCAGTAGCTTAACAAGATGGTTTAATTGCCCCTTGGAAGAGACATGCAGGTCGCAGCAGCTTAACAAGACGGTTTAAATGCCCCTTGGAAGAGACGTGCAGGTCGCAGTGGCTTAACAAGAGGGTTTAAATGCCCCTTGGAAGAGACGTGCAGGTCGCAGTAGATTAACAAGACGGTTTAAATGCACCTCGGTAGAAACGTGCAGGTCGCAGTAGCTGAAAAAGACGGTTTAAATGCACCTTGGAAGAGACGTGCAGGTCGCAGTAGCTTAACAAAACGGTTTAAATGCCCGTTGGAAGAGACGAGCAGTTCGCAGTAGCTTAACAAGACGGTTTAAATGCCCCTTGGAAGAGACGTGCAGGTCGCAGTAGCTTAACAAGACGGTTTAAATCCCCCTTGGAAGAGATGTGCAGGTCGCAGTAGCTTAACAAGAGGGTTTAAATGCCCCTTGGAATAGGCTTGCTGGTCGCAGTAGCTTACCAAGACGGTTTAAATGCCCCTTGGAAGAGACGTGCAGGTCGCAGTAGCTTAACAAGACAGTTTAAATGCCCCTTGGAAGAGCGGTGGAGGTCGCAGTAGCTTAACAAGACAGTTTAAATGCCCCTAGTAAAAGACGTGCAGGTCGCAGAGGCTTAACAAGACGGTTTAAATGCCCATTGGAAGAGACATGCAGGTCGCATTAGCTTAACAAGACTTTTTAAATGCACCTTGGAAGAGACGTGCAGGTCGCAGTAGCTTAACAAGACGGTTTAAATGCCCCTTTGAAGAGACGTGCAAGTTACAGTAGCTTAACAAGATGGTTTAAATGCCCCTTGGAAGAGATGTGCAGGTCGCAGTAGCTTAACAAGATGGTTTAAATGCCCCTTGGAAGAGACATGCAGGTTGCAGTAGCTTAGCAAGACGGTTTAAATGCACCTTGTAAGAGACGTGCAGGTCGCAGTAGCTTAACAAGACGGTTTAAATTCCCCGTGGAATAGTGGTGGAGGATACAGTAGCTTAACAAGACAGTTTAAATGCCCCTTGGAAGAGACGTGCAAGCTACAGTATCTTAACAAGATGGTTTTAATGCCCCTTGGAAGAGATGTGCAGGTCGCAGTAGCTTAACAAGATGGTTTAAATGCCCCTTGGAAGAGCGGTGGAGGTCGCAGTAGCTTAACACGATGGTTTAAATGCCCCTTGGAAGAGACATGCAGGTCGCAGCAGCTTAAAAAGACGGTTTAAATGCCCCTTGGAAGAGACATGCAGGTCGCAGTAGCTTAACAGGGCGGTTTAAAAGCCACTTGGAAGAGACGTGCAAGTCGCAGTAGCTTAACAAGACGTTTTAAATGCCCCTTGGAAAAGTGGTGGAGGTTACAGTAGCTTAACAAGATCGTTCAAATGCCCCTTGGAAGAGACGATCAAGTATCAGGAGCTTAAAAAGAAGGCTTAAATGCGCCTTGGAAGAGAAGTGCAGGTCGCAGTAGCATAACAAGAAAGTTTAAATGCCCCTTGGAAGAGACGAGCAGGTCGCAGTAGCTTAACAAGATGGTTTAAATGCCCCTTGGAAGAGACGTGCAGGTAGCAGTAGCTTAAAAAAGACGGTTTAAATCCACCTTGGAAGAGACGTGCAGGTCGCAGTAGCTTAACAAGACAGTTTAAATGCCCCTTGACAGAGATGTGCAGGTCGCAGTAGCTTAACAAGACGGTTTAAATGCCCCTTGGAAGTGCGGTGGAGGTCGCAGTAGCTTAACAAGAGGGTTTAAATGCCCCTTGGAATAGGTTTGCTGGTCGCAGTAGCTTAACAAGACGGTTTAAATGCCCCTTGGAAAAGTGGTGGAGGTTACAGTAGCTTAACAAGACGGTTTAAATGCCCCTTGGAAGAGACGAGTATGTCACAGTAGCTTAACAAGATGGTTTAAATGCACCTTGGAAGAGAGATGCAGGTCATAGTAGCTTAACAAGATAGTTTAAATCCCCCTTGGAAGAGACGTGCAGGTCGCAGTAGCTTAACAAGAGTGTTTAAATGCCCCTTGGAATAGGCTTGCAGGTCACAGTAGCTTTACAAGACTGTTTAAATGCCCCTAGGAAGAGCGGTGGAGGTCGCAGTGGCTTAACAAGACAGTTTAAATGCCCCTTGGAAGAGACGTGCAGTTCGCAGTAGCTTAACAAGACAGTTTAAATGCCCCTTGGAAGAGACGTGCAGGTTGCAGTAGCTTAATAAGAAGGTTTAAATGCCCTTTGGAAGAGATGTGCAGGTCGCAGTAGCTTAATAAGATGGTTTAAATGCCCCTTGGAAGAGAGATGGAGGTCGCAGTAGCTTAACAAGACAGTTTAAATGCCCCTTGGAAGAGACGTGCAGGTCGCAGTAGCTTAACAAGAGGGTTTAAATGCCCCTTTCAAGAGACGTGCAGGTCGCAGGAGCTTAACAAGAGGGTTTAAATGCCCCTTGGAAAAGACGTGCAGGTCGCAGTAGCTTAACAAGATGGTTTAAATGCCACTTGGAAGAGCGGTGGAGGTCGCAGTAGCTTAGCAAGACTGTTTAAATGCCCCTTGGAAGAGACATGCAGGTCGCAGTAGCTTAACAAGACTGTTTAAATGCCCCTTGGAAGAGACGTGCAGGTCGCAGTAGCTTAACAAGACTGTTGAGATGCCCCTTGGAAAAGAGGTGGAGGTTACAGTAACTTAACAAGACGGTTTAAATGCCCCTTGGAAGAGACGTTGAAGTCACAGTAGCTTAAAAAGACGGTTTAAATGCCCCTTGGAAGAGAGGTGGAGGTCGCAGTAGCTTAACAAGACAGTTTAAATGCCCCTTGGAAGAGATGTGCAGGTCGCAGTAGCTTAACAAGAGGGTTTAAATGACCCTTTCAAGAGACGAGCAGGTCGCAGGAGCTTAATAAGAGGGTTTAAATGCCCCTTGGAAGAGACGTTCAAGTCACAGTAGCGTAAAAAGACTGTTTAAATGCGCCTTGGAAGAGACGTGCAGGTTGCAGAAGCTTAACAAGATGCTTTAAATGCCCCTTGGAAGAGAGGTGGAGGTCGCAGTAGCTTAACAAGACAATTTAAATGACCCTTGGAAGAGACGTGCAGGTCGCAGTAGCTTAACAAGAGGGTTTAAATGCCCCTTTCAAGAGACGTGCAGGTCGCAGGAGCTTAACAAGAGGTTTTAAATGCCCCTTGGAAGAGACATGCAGGTCGCAGTAGCTTAACAAGACAGTTTAAATGCTCCTTGGAAGAGCAGTGGAGGTCGCAGTAGCTTAACAAGACAGTTTAAATGCCACTTGGAAGAAGCATGCAGGTCGAAGCAGCTTAACAAGACTGTTTAAATGCCCCTAGGAAAAGACGTGCAGGTCACAGAGGCTTAACAAGACGGTTTAAATGCCCCTTGGAAGAGACATGCAGGTCGCAGTAGCTTAACAAGACGGTTTAAATGCCCCTTGGAAGAGACGTGCAAGTTACAGTAGCTTAAGAAGACGGATTAAATGCCCCTTGGAAAAGTGGTGGAGGTTACATTAGCTTAACAAGATGGTTTAAATGCCCCTTGGCAGAGACTTGCAAGTTACAGTAGCTTAAGAAGACGGATTAAATGCCCCTTGGAAGAGATGTGCAGGTCGCAGTAGCTTAACAAGATGGTTTAAATGCCCCTTGGAAGAGCGGTGGAGGTCGCAGAAGCTTAACACGATGGTTTAAATGCCCCTTGGAAGAGACATGCAGGTTGCAGCAGCTTAAAAAGACGGTTTAAATGCCACTTGGAAGAGACGTGCAGGTCGGCGAGGCTTAACAAGACGCTTTAAATGCCCCTTGGAAGAGACATGCAGGTCGGAGTAGCTTAACAAGACGGTTTAAAAGCTCCTTGGAAGAGACGTGCAGGTCGCAGTAGCTTAACAAGAGGGTTTAAATGCCCCTTTCAAGAGACGTGCAGGCTGCAGCAGCTTAAAAAGACGGTTTAAATGCCACTTGGAAGAGACGTGCAGGTCGCCGAGGCTTAACAAGACGGTTTAAATGCCCCTTGGAAGAGACATGCAGGTCACAGTAGCTTAACAAGACGGTTTAAAAGCCCCTTGGAAGAGACGTGCAAGTCGCAGTAGCTTAACAAGACGGTTTAAATGCCCCTTGGAAAAGTGGTGGAGGTTACAGTAGCTTAACAAGATGGTTTAAATGCCCCTTGGAAGAGACGATCAAGTCGCAGGATCTTAAAAAGAAGGTTTAAATGCGCCATGGAAGAGAACTGCAGGTCGCAGGAGCATAACAAGATGGTTTAAATTCCCCTTGGAAGAGACATGCAGGTCGCAGTAGCTTAACAAGACGGTTTAAATGCCCCTTGGAAGAGACGTGCAGGTAGCAGTAGCTTAACAAGACGGTTTAAATGCCCCTTGGAAGAGACGTGCAGGTAGCAGTAGCTTAACAAGACGGTTTAAATGCCCCTTGGAAGAGACGTGCAGGTCGCAGTAGCTTAAAAAGACGGTTTAAATCCCCCTTGGAAGAGACATGCAGGTCGCAGTAGCTTAAAAAGAAGGTTTAAATGCCCCTTGGAAGAGACGAGCAGGTCGCAGTAGCTTATCAAGACGGTTTAAATTGGCCTTGGAAGAGACATGCAGGTCACAGTTGCTTAACAAGACGGTTTAAATATCCCTTGGAAGAGACGAGCAGGTCTCAGTTGCTTAACAAGACGGTTTAAATACCCCTTGGAAGAGAAGTGCAGGTCGCAGGATCTTAACAAGAGGGTTTAAATGCCCCTTAGAATAGGCTTGCAGGTCGCAGTAGCTTAACAAGACAGTCTAAATGCCCCTTGGAAGAGAAGTTCAAGTCGCAGTAGCTTAAAAAGATGGTTTAAATGCGCCTTGGTAGAGACGTGCAGGTCGCAGTAGCTTAACAAGATGGTTTAAATGCCCCTTGGAAGAGCGGTGGAGGTCGCAGTAGCTTAACACGATGGTTTAAATGCCCCTTGGAAGAGACATGCAGGTCGCAGCAGCTTAAAAAGACGGTTTAAATGCCCCTTGGAAGAGACGTGCAGGTCGCCGTAGCTTAACAAGACAGTTTAAAAGCCCCTTGGAAGAGAAGTGCAAGTCGCAGTAGCTTAAAAGACGGTTTAAATGCCCCTTGGAAAAGTGGTGGAGGTTACAGTAGCTTAACAAGATGGTTTAAATGCCCCTTGGAAGAGACGATCAAGTCGCAGGAGCTTAAAAAGAAGGTTTAAATGCGCCTTGGAAGAGAAGTGCAAGTCGCAGAAGCTTAACAAGACGCTTTAAATGCCCCTTGGAATAGAGGTGGAGGTCGCAGTAGCTTAACAAGACAGTTTAAATGCCCCTTGGAAGAGACGTGCAGGTCGCAGTAGCTTAACAAGAGGGTTTAATTGCCCCTTTCAAGAGACGTGCAGGTCGCAGGAGCTTAACAAGAGGGTTTAAATGCCCCTTGGAAGAGACGTGCAGGTCGCAATAGCTTAAAAAGATGGTTTAAATGCCCCTTGGAAGAGCGGTGGAGGTCGCAGTAGCTTAACAAGACGGATTAAATGCCCCTTGGAAGAGACATGCAGGTCGCAGTAGCTTAACAAGACTGTTTAAATGCCCCTTGGAAGAGACGTGCAGGTAGCAGAAGCTTAACAAGACTGTTGAGATGCCCCTTGGAAAAGTGGTGGAGGTTACAGTAGCTTAACAAGACAGTTTAAATGCCCCTTGGAAGAGAAGTTCAAGTCACAGTAGCTTAAAAAGACGATTTAAATGCGCCTTGGAAGAGATGTGCAGGTCGCAGTAGCTTAATAAGACGGTTTAAATGCCCCTTGGAAGAGAGGTGGAGGTCGCAGTAGCATAACAAGACAGTTTAAATGCCCCTTGGAAGAGACGTGCAGGTAACAGTAGCTTAACAAGAGGGTATAAATGCCCCTTTCAAGAGACGTGCATGTCGCAGGAGCTTAACAAGAGGGTTTAAATGACCCTTGGAAGAGACTTGCAGGTCGCAGTAGCTTAACAAGATTGTTGAGATGCCCCTTGGAATAGTGGTGGAGGTTACAGTAGCTTAACAAGACGGTTTAAATGCCCCTTGGAAGAGACGTTCAAGTCACAGTAGCTTAAAAAGACGGTTTAAATGCGCCTTGGAAGAGACTTGCAGGTCGCAGTAGCTTAACAAGATGGTTTAAATGCCCCTTGGAAGAGACCAGCAGGTCGCAGAAGCTTAACAAGACGCTTTAAATGCCCCTTGGAAGTGTGGTGGAGGTTGCAGTAGCTTAACAAGACAGTTTAAATGCCCCTTGGAAGAGACTTGCAGATCGCAGTAGCTTAACAAGACGGTTTAAATGCCCCTTGGAAGAGACGTGCAGGTAGCAGTAGCTTAACAAGACGGTTTAAATGCCCCTTGGAAGAGACGTGCAGGTAGCAGTAGCTTAACAAGACGGTTTAAATGCCCCTTGGAAGAGACGTGCAGGTCGCAGTAGCTTAACAAGACGGTTTAAATCCCCCTTGGAAGAGACATGCAGGTCGCAGTAGCTTAAAAAGAAGGTTTACATGCCCCTTGGAAGAGACGAGCAGGTCGCAGTAGCTTAACAAGACGGTTTAAATTGGGCTTGGAAGAGACATGCAGGTCACAGTTGCTTAACAAGACGGTTTAAATGCCCCTTGGAAGAGACGAGCAGGTCGCAGTTGCTTAACAAGACGGTTTAAATCCCCCTTGGAAGAGAAGTGCAGGTCGCAGTATCTTAACAAGAGGGTTTAAATGCCCCTTAGAATAGGCTTGCAGGTCGCAGTAGCTTAACAAGACAGTTTAAATGCCCCTTGGAAGAGACGTGCAAGTTGCAGTAGCTTAAAAAGACGGTTTAAATGCGCCTTGGAAGAGACGTGCAGGTCGCAGTAGCTTAACTAGACGGTTTAAATGCCCCTCGGAAGAGACGTGCAGGTCGCAGTAGCTTAACAATATGGTTTAAATGCCCCTTGGAAGAGCGGTGGAGGTCGCAGTAGCTTAACACGATGGTTTAAATGCCCCTTGGAAGAGACATGCAGGTCGCAGCAGCTTAAAAAGACGGTTTAAATGCCCCTTGGAAGAGATGTGCAGGTCGCAGAGGCTTAACAAAACAGTTTAAATGCCCCTTGGAAGAGGCATGCAGGTCGCCGTAGCTTAAAAAGACAGTTTAAAAGCCCCTTGGAAGAGAAGTGCAAGTCGCAGTAGCTTAAAAGACGGTTTAAATGCCCCTTGGAAAAGTGGTGGAGGTTACAGTAGCTTAACAAGAGACAATCAAGTCGCAGGAGCTTAAAAAGAAGGTTTAAATGCGCCTTGGAAGAGAAGTGCAGGTCGCAGAAGCTTAACAAGACGCTTTAAATGCCCCTTGGAATAGAGGTGGAGGTCGCAGTAGCTTAACAAGACAGTTTAAATGCCCCTTGGAAGAGACTTGCAGGTCGCAGTAGCTTAACAAGAGGGTTTAATTGCCCCTTTCAAGAGACGTGCAGGTCGCAGGAGCTTAACAAGAGGGTTTAAATGCCCCTTGGAAGAGCGGTGGAGGTCGCAGTAGCTTAACAAGACTGTTTAAATGTCCCCTTGGAAGAGACGTGCAGGTAACAGTAGCTTAACAAGACTGTTGAGATTCCCCTTGGAAAAGTGGTGGAGGTTACAGTAGCTTAACAAGACCGTTTAAATGCCCCTTGGAAGAGAAGTTCAAGTCACAGTAGCTTAAAAAGACGATTTAAATGCTCCTTGGAAGAGATGTGCAGGTCGCAGTAGCTTAGTAAGACGGTTTAAATGCCCCATGGAAGAGAGGTGGAGGTCGCAGTAGCATAACAAGACAGTTTAAATGCCCCTTTCAAGAGACGTGCATGTCGCAGGAGCTTAACAAGAGGGTTTTAATGACCCTTGGAAGAGACTTGCAGGTCGCAGTAGCTTAACAAGATTGTTGAGATGCCCCTTGGAATAGTGGTGGAGGTTACAGTAGCTTAACAAGACGGTTTAAATGCCCCTTGGAAGAGACGTTCAAGTCACAGTAGCTTAAAAAGACGGTTTAAATGCGCCTTGGAAGAGACTTGCAGGTCGCAGTAGCTTAACAAGATGGTTTAAATGCCCCTTGGAAGAGACGTGTAGGTCGCAGAAGCTTAACAAGACGCTTTAAATGCCCCTTGGAAGTGTGGTGGAGGTTGCAGTAGCTTAACAAGACAGTTTAAATGCCCCTTGGAAGAGACTTGCAGGTCGCAGTAGCTTAACAAGACGGTTTAAATGCCAATTGGAAGAGACGAGCAGGTCGCAGATGCTTAACAAGACAGTTTAAATGCCCCTTGGAAGAGACGTGCAGGTCGCAGTAGCTTAACAAGATGGTTTAAATGCCCCTTGGAAGAGACATGCAGGTCGCAGTAGCTTAACAAGACGGTTTAGATGCCCCTTGGAAAAGTGGTGGAGGTTACAGAAGCTTAACAAGACGGTTTAAATGCCCCTTGGAAGAGACGAGCAGGTCGCAGAAGCTTAACAAGACGCTTTAAATGCCCCTTGGATGAGAGGTGGAGGTCGCAGTAGCTTAACAAGATGGTTTAAATGCCTCTTGGAAGAGAGGTGGAGGTCGCAGTAGCTTAACAAGACAGTTTAAATGCACCTTGGAAGAGACGTACAGGTCGCAGTAGCTTAAAAAGACGGTTTAAATGCCCCTTGGAAGAGACATGCAGGTCGCAGTAGCTTAACAAAGTGCTTTAAATGCCCTTTAACAGAGACATGCAGGTCGCAGTAGCTTAACAAAGCGTTTTAAATGCCCCTTGGAAGAGACATGCAGGTCGCAGTAGCTTAACAAGACGGTTTAAATGCCCCTTGGAAGAGACATGCAGGTCGCAGAAGCTTAACAAGACGGTTTAAATGCCCTTGGAAGAGACGTGCAGGTCGCAGTAGCTTAACAAGACGGTTGAATTGCCCCTTGGAAGAGAGGTGGAGGTCGCAGTAGCTTAACAAGACAATTTAAATGCCCCTTGGAAGAGACATGCAGGTCGCAGTAGCTTAATAAGACGGTTTAAATGCCCCTTCGAAGAGACGTGCATGTCGCAGTAGCTTAACAAGACGATTTAAATACCCCTTGGAAGAGACGTGCAGGTCGCAGTAGCTTAACAAGACGGTTTAAATGCCCCTTGCAAGAGACGTGCAGGTAGCAGTAGCTTAACAAGATGGTTTAAATGCCCCTTGGAAGATCGGTGGAGGTCGCAGTAGCGTAACAAGACGGTTTAAATGCCCCTTGGAAAAGACGTTCAGTTCGCAGTAGCTTAACAAGATGTTTTAAATGCCCCTTGGAAGAGACATGCAGGTCGTAGTAGCTTAACAAGACGGTATCAATGCCCCTTGGAAAAGACTTGCTGGTCGCAGTAGCTTACCAAGACGGTTTAAATGGCCCTTCGAAGAGAAGTGCGGGTCGCAGTAACTTAACAAGACGTTTAAATGCCCCTTTGAAGAGCGGTGGAGGTCGCAGTAGCTTAAAAAGACGGTTTAAATGCCCCTTGGTAGAGACATGCAGGTCGCAGTAGCTTAACAAGACGGTTTAAATGCCCCTTGGAAGAGACGTGCAGGTCACAGTAGCTTAACAAGACGGTTTAAATGCCCCTTGGAAGAGACGTGCAGGTTGCAGTAGCTTAACAAGATGGTTTAAATGCCCCTTGGAAGAGACGTGCAGGTTGCAGTAGCTTAACAAGACGGTTTAAATGCCCCTTGGAAGAGACGAGCAGGTCGCAGTAGCTTACCAAGACGATTTAAATGCCCCATGGAAGAGACGTGCAGGTCGCAGTAGCTTAAAAAGACGGTTTAAATGCCCCATGGAAGAGACGTGCAGGTCGCAGTAGCTTACCAAGACGATTTAAATGCCCCGTGGAAGAGACGTGCAGGTCACAGTAGCTTATCAAGAAGGTTTAAATGCCCCTTGAAAGAGCGGTGGATGTCGCAGTAGCTTAACAAGACAGTTTAAATGCCCCTTGGAAGAGACATGCAGGTCGCAGCAGCTTAACTAGACTGTTTAAATGCCCCTTGGAAGAGACGTGCAGGTCGCAGTAGCTTAACAAGACAGTTTAAATGTCCCTTGGTAGAGACATACAGGTCGAAATAGCTTAACAAGACGGTTTAAATGCCCCATGGAGGAGACGTGCAGGTCGCAGTAGCTTAACAAGACGGTTTAAATGTCCCTTGGAAGAGACGTGCAAGTCGCAGTAGCTTAAAAAGTCGGTTTAAATGCGCCTTGTAAGAGACGTGCAGGTCGCAGTAGCTTAACAAGACGGTTTAAATGCCCCTTGTAAGAGACGAGCAGGTCACAGTAGCTTAACAACATGGTTTAAATGCCCCTTGTAAGAGACGTGCAGGTCACAGTAGCTTAACAAAGAAAGTTTAAATGCCCCTTGGAAGAGCGATGGAGGTCTCAGTAGCTTAACAAGACAGTTTAAATGCCCCTTGGAAGACACATGCAGGTCGCAGCAGCTTAACAAGACTGTTTAAATGCCCCTTGGAAGAGACGTGCATGTCACAGTAGCTTAACAAGACGGTTTAAATGCCCCTTGGAAGAGATGTGCAAGTCGCAGTAGATTAAAAAGACGGTTTAAATGCGCCTTGGAAGAGACGTGCAGGTCGGAGTAGCTTAGCAAGACGGTTTAAATGCCACTTGGAAAAGTGGTGGAGGTTACAGTAGCTTAAAAAGACGGTTTAAATGCCCCTTGGAAGAGACATGCAGGTCGCAGTAGCTTAACAAGATGGTTTAAATGCCCCTTGGAAGAGACGAGCAGGTCGCAGCAGCTTAACAAGACTGCTTAAATGCCCCTTGGAAGAGGCTTGCAGGTCGCAGTAGCTTAACAAGACAGCTTAAGTGCCCCTTGGAAGAGAGGTGGAGGTCACAGTAGCTTAACAAGACGGTTTAAATGCCCCTTGGAAGAGGCTTGCAGGTCGCAGTAGCTTACCAAAACAGTTTAAATGCCCCTTGAAAGAGCGGTGGATGTCGCAGTAGCTTAACAAGACAGTTTAAATGCCCCTTGGAAGAGACGTGCAAGTCGCAGTAGCTTAAAAAGGCGGTTTAAATGCGCCTTGGAAGAGACGTGCAGGTCGCAGTAGCTTACCAAGATTGTTTAAATGCCCCTTGGAAGAGACGTGCAAGTCGCAGAGGCTTAACAAGACAGTTAAAATCCCCCTTAGAAGAGACGTGCAGGTCGCAGTAGCTTAACAAGAGTGTTTAAATGACCCTTGGAAGAGTCTTGCAGTTAGCAGTAGCTTACCAAGACGGTTTAAATGCCCCTTTGAAGAGATGTGCAGGTCGCAGTAGCTTAACAAGACGGTTTAAATGCCCCTTGGAAGAGACGAGCAGGTCACAGTAGCTTACCAAGATGGTTTAAATGCCCCTTGGAAGAGACGTGTAGGTCGCAGTAGCTTAACAAGAGGGTGTAAATGCCCCTTGGAAGAGGCTTGCAGGTCGTAGAAGCTTACCAAGACGGTTTAATTGCCCCTTGGAAGAGACGTGCAGGTCGCAGTAGCTTAACAAGAAGGTTTAAATGCCCCTTGGAAGAGACGTGCAGGTCGCAGTAGCTTAACAAGACGGTTTAAATGCCCCTTGGAAAAGTGGTGGAGCTTACAGGAGCTTAACAAGACGGTTTAAATGCCCCTAGGAAGAGACGTACAAGTCGCAGAAGCTTAAAAAGACGGTTTAAATGCGCCTTGGAAGAGACGATCAGGTCGCAGTAGCTTAACAAGACGGTTTATATGCCCCTTAGAAGAGACGTGCAGGTCGCAGTAGCTTAACAAGACGGTTTAAATCCCCCTTGGAAGAGACGTGCAGGTCGCAGTAGCTTAACAAGAGTGTTTAAATGCCCCTTATAATAGTCTTGCAGGTCGCATTAGCTTAACAAGACAGTTTAAATGCCCCTTGGAAAAGTGGTGGAGGTTACTGTAGCTTAACAAGACAGTTTAAATGCCCCTTGGAAGAGACGTGCAGGTCGCAGTAGTTTAAAAAGACGGTTTAAATGCGCCTTGGAAGAGACGTTCAGGTCGCAGTAGCTTAACAAGATGGTTTAAATGCCCCTTGGAATAGACAAGCAGGTCGCAGTAGCTTAACAAGATGGTTTAAATGCCCCTTGGAAGAGACGTGCAGGTCACAGTAGCTTATCAAGACAGTTTAAATGCCCCTTGAAAGAGACGTGCAGGTCGCAGTAGTTTAACAAGACAGTTTAAATGCCCCTTGGAATAGACATGCAGGTCACAGCAGCTTAACAAGACTGTTTAAATGCCCCTTGGAAGAGACATGCAGGTCGCAGCAGCTTAACAAGACTGTTTAAATGCCCCTTGGAAGAGTCTTACAGGTCGCAGTAGCTTAACAAGACGGTTTAAATGTCCCTTGGAAGAGACGTGCAAGTCGCAGTAGCTTAACAAGACGGTTTAAATGCCCCATGGAGGAGACGTGCAGGTCGCAGTAGCTTTACAAGACGGTTTAAATGCCCCTTGGAAGAGACGTGCAGGTCACAGTAGCTTAACAAAACGGTTTAAATGCCCCTTGGAAGAGACATGCAGGTCGCAGTAGCTTAACAAGACTGTTGAAATGCCCCTTGGAAGAGACGTGCAGGTCGCAGTAGCTTAACAAGACAGTTTAAATGCCCCTTGGAAGAGACGTGCAGGTCGCAGTAGCTTAACAAGACGGTTTAAATGCCCCTTGGAAGAGACACGCAGGTCGCAGCAGCTTAACAAAACGGTTTAAATGCCCCTTGGAAGAGACGTGGAGGTCGCAGTAGCTTAACAAGACTGTTGAAATGCCCCTTGGAAGAGACATGCAGGTCGCAGTAGCTTAACAAAGCGTTTTAAATGCCCCTTGGAAGAGACGTGCAGGTTGCAGTAGCTTAACAAGACGGTTTAAATGCCCCTTGGAAAAGTGGTGGAGGTCGTAGTAGCTTAACAAGACAGTTTAAATGCCCCTTGGAAGAGACTTGCAGGTCGCAGTAGCTTAACAAGACGGTTTAAATGACACTTGGAAGAGACGTGCAGGTCGCAGTAGCTTAAGAAGACGGTGTAAATGCCCCTTGGAAGAGACGTGCAAGTCGCAGAAGCTAAACAAGACAGTTTAAATGCCCCTTGGAAGAGACGTGCAGGTCGCAGTAGCTTAACAAGATGGTTTAAATGCCCCTTGGAAGAGCGGTGGAGGTCGTAGTAGCTTAAGAAGACAGTTTAAATGCCCCTTGGAAGAGACATGCAGGTCGCAGTAGCTTAACAAGAGGGTTTAAATGCCCCTTGGAAGAGGCTTGCAGGTCGCAGTAGCTTACCAAGACGATTTAAATGCCCCTTGGAAGAGACGTGCAGGTCGCAGTAGCTTAGCAAGACAGTTTAAATGTCCCTTGGAAGAGCGGTGGAGGTCGCAGCAGCTTAACAAGACAGTTTAAATGCCACTTGGAAGAGACGTGCAGGTTGCAGTAGCTTAACAAGACGGTTTAAATGCCCCCTGGAAGAGACGTGCAGGTCGCAGTAGCTTAACAAGATGGTTTAAATGCCCCTTGGAAGAGACATGCAGGTCGCAGTAGCTTAACAAGACGGTTTAGATGCCCCTTGGAAAAGTGGTGGAGGTTACAGAAGCTTAACAAGACGGTTTAAATGCCCCTTGGAAGAGACGAGCAGGTCGCAGAAGCTTAACAAGACGCTTTAAATGCCCCTTGGATGAGAGGTGGAGGTCGCAGTAGCTTAACAAGATGGTTTAAATGCCTCTTGGAAGAGAGGTGGAGGTCGCAGTAGCTTAACAAGACAGTTTAAATGCACCTTGGAAGAGACGTACAGGTCGCAGTAGCTTTAAAAGACGGTTTAAATGCCCCTTGGAAGAGACATGCAGGTCGCAGTAGCTTAACAAAGCGCTTTAAATGCCCTTTAACAGAGACATGCAGGTCGCAGTAGCTTAACAAAGCGTTTTAAATGCCCCTTGGAAGAGACATGCAGGTCGCAGTAGCTTAACAAGACGGTTTAAATGCCCCTTGGAAGAGACATGCAGGTCGCAGAAGCTTAACAAGACGGTTTAAATGCCCTTGGAAGAGACGTGCAGGTCGCAGTAGCTTAACAAGACGGTTGAATTGCCCCTTGGAAGAGAGGTGGAGGTCGCAGTAGCTTAACAAGACAATTTAAATGCCCCTTGGAAGAGACATGCAGGTCGCAGTAGCTTAATAAGACGGTTTAAATGCCCCTTGGAAGAGACGTGCATGTCGCAGTAGCTTAACAAGACGATTTAAATACCCCTTGGAAGAGACGTGCAGGTCGCAGTAGCTTAACAAGACGGTTTAAATGCCCCTTGCAAGAGACGTGCAGGTCGCAGTAGCTTAACAAGATGGTTTAAATGCCCCTTGGAAGATCGGTGGAGGTCGCAGTAGCGTAACAAGACGGTTTAAATGCCCCTTGGAAAAGACGTTCAGTTCGCAGTAGCTTAACAAGATGTTTTAAATGCCCCTTGGAAGAGACATGCAGGTCGTAGTAGCTTAACAAGATGGTATCAATGCCCCTTGGAAAAGACTTGCTGGTCGCAGTAGCTTACCAAGACGGTTTAAATGGCCCTTCGAAGAGAAGTGCGGGTCGCAGTAACTTAACAAGACGTTTAAATGCCCCTTGGAAGAGCGGTGGAGGTCGCAGTAGCTTAAAAAGACGGTTTAATTGCCCCTTGGTAGAGACATGCAGGTCGCAGTAGCTTAACAAGACGGTTTAAATGCCCCTTGGAAGAGACGTGCAGGTCACAGTAGCTTAACAAGACGGTTTAAATGCCCCTTGGAAGAGACGTGCAGGTTGCAGTAGCTTAACAAGATGGTTTAAATGCCCCTTGGAAGAGACGTGCAGGTTGCAGTAGCTTAACAAGACGGTTTAAATGCCCCTTGAAAGAGACGAGCAGGTCGCAGTAGCTTACCAAGACGATTTAAATGCCCCTTTGAAGAGACGTGCAGGTCGCAGTAGCTTAACAAGACGGTTTAAATCCCCCTTGGAAGAGACGTGCAGGTCGCAGTAGCTTAACAAGAGTGTTTAAATTCCCCTTATAATAGGCTTGCAGGTCGCATTAGCTTAACAAGACAGTTTAAATGCCCCTTGGAAAAGTGGTGGAGGTTACAGTAGCTTAACAAGACAGTTTAAATGCCCCTTGGAAGAGACGTGCAGGTCGCAGTAGTTTAAAAAGACTGTTTAAATGCGCCTTGGAAGAGACGTTCAGGTCGCAGTAGCTTAACAAGATGGTTTAAATGCCCCTTGGAATAGACAAGCAGGTCGCAGTAGCTTAACAAGATGGTTTAAATGCCCCTTGGAAGAGACGTGCAGGTCACAGTAGCTTATCAAGACAGTTTAAATGCCCCTTGAAAGAGACGTGCAGGTCGCAGTAGCTTAACAAGACAGTTTAAATGCCCCTTGGAATAGACATGCAGGTCACAGCAGCTTAACAAGACTGTTTAAATGCCCCTTGGAAGAGACAGGCAGGTCGCAGCAGCTTAACAAGACTGTTTAAATGCCCCTTGGAAGAGACTTACAGGTCGCAGTAGCTTAACAAGACGGTTTAAATGTCCCTTGGAAGAGACGTGCAAGTCGCAGTAGCTTAACAAGACGGTTTAAATGCCCCATGGAGGAGACGTGCAGGTCGCAGTAGCTTAACAAGACGGTTTAAATGCCCCTTGGATGAGACGTGCAGGTCACAGTAGCTTAACAAAACGGTTTAAATGCCCCTTGGAAGAGACGTGCAGGTCGCAGTAGCTTAACAAGACGGTTTAAATGCCCCTTGGAAGAGGCTTGCAGGTCGCAGTAGCTTACCAAGACGGTTTAAATGCCCCTTTGAAGAGACGTGCAGGTCGCTGTAGCTTAACAAGACGGTTTAAATGCCCCTTGGAAGAGACGTGCAGGTCGCAGTAGCTTAACAAGACGGTTTAAATGCCCCTTGGAAGAGACGTGCAGGTCGCAGTAGCTTAACAAGACGGTTTAAATCCCCCTTGGAAGAGACGTGCAGGTCGCAGTAGTTAACAAGACGGTTTAAATGCCCCTTGGAAGAGACGAGCAGGTCGCAGTAGCTTAACAAGACGGTTTAAATGCCCCTTGGAAGAGACGTGCAGGTCGCAGTAGCTTAACAAGACGGTTTAAATCCCCCTTGGAAGAGACGTGCAGGTCGCAGTAGTTAACAAGAGTGTTTAAATGCCCCTTGGAATAGGCTTGCAGGCCGCATTAGCTTACCAAGATGTTTTAAATGCCCCTTGGAAAAGTGGTGGAGGTTACAGTAGCTTAACAAGACGGTTTAAATGCCCCTTGGAAGAGACGTGCAAGTCACAGTAGATTAAAAAGACGGTTTAAATGCCCCTTGGAAGAGACGTGCAGGTCGTAGTAGCTTAACAAGTCGGTTTAAATCCCCCTTGTAAGAGACATGCAGGTCGCAGTAGCTTAACAAGACGGTTTAAATGCCCCTTGGAAGAGACGTACAAGTCGCAGTAGCTTAATAACACTTTTTAAATGCCCCTTGGAAGAGATGTGCAAGTCGCAGTTGCTTAATAAGACGGTTTAAATGCCCCTTGGAAGAGTCGTGCAGGTCGCAGTAGCTTAACAAGATGGTTTAAATACCAATTGGAAGAGACTTGCAGGTCGCAGTAGCTTAACAAGACGGTTTAAATGCCCCTTGGAAGTGCGGAGGAGGTCGCAGTAGCTTAACAAGACTGTTTCAATGCCCCTTGGAAGAGACACGCAGGTCGCAGCAGCTTAACAAGACGGTTTAAATGCCCCTTGGAAGAGACATGCAGGTCGCAGTAGCTTAACAAAGCGTTTTAAATGCCCCTTCGAAGAGACGTGCAGGTCACAGTAGCTTAACAAGACGGTTTAAATGCCCCTAGGAAAAGTGGAGGAGGATACAGTAGCTTAAAAAGACGGTTTAAATGCCCCTTGGAAGAGACGTGCAAGTCGCAGTAGCTTAACAAGACAGTTTAAATGCGCCTTAGAAGAGACGCGCAGGTCACAGAAGCTTAACAAGACAGTTTAAATGCCCCTTGGAAGTGCGGTGGAGGTCGCAGTAGCTTAACAAGATGGTTTAAATGCCCCTTTTAAGAAACATGCAGGTCGCAGCAGCTTAACAAGACGGTTTAAATGCCCCTTGGAAGAGCGGTGGAGGTTGCAGTAGCTTAACAAGACAGTCTAAATGCCCCTTGGAAGAGACGTGATGGTCGCAGTAGCTTAACAAGACGGTTTAAATGCCCCTTGGAAGTGCGGTGGAGGTCGCAGTAGCTTAACAAGACGGTTTAAATGCCCCTTTTAAGAAACATGCAGGTCGCAGCAGCTTAACAAGACGGTTTAAATGCCCTTTGGAAGAGACGTGCAGGTCGCAGTAGCTTAACAAGACGGTTTAAATGCCCCTTGGAAAAGTGGTGGAGGTTACAGTAGATTAACAAGACGATTTAAATGCCCCTTGGAAGAGACGTGAAAGTCGCAGTAGCTTAACAAGACTGTTTAAATGCCCCTTAGAAGAGACGTGCAGGTCGCAGATGCTTAACAAGACAGTTTAAATGCCCCTTGGAAGAGACGTGCAGGTCGCAGTAGCTTAACAAGATGGTTTAAATGCCCCTTGGAAGTGCGGTGGAGGTCGCTGTAGCTTAACAATACAGTTTAAATGCCCCTTGGAAGAGACATGCAGGCCGCAGCAGCTTAACAAGACCGTTTAAATGCCCCTTGGAAGAGACGTGCAGGTCGCAGTAGCTTAACAAGACGGTTTAAATGCACCTTGGAAAAGACATGCAGGTCGCAGTAGCTTAACAAGACGGTTTAAATGCCCCTTGGAAAAGTGGTGGAGGTTACAGTAGCTTAACAAGACGATTTAAATGCCCCTTGGAAGAGGCTTGCAGGTCGCAGTAGCTTACCAAGACTATTTAAATGTCCCTTGGAAGAGACGTGCAGGTCGCAGTAGCTTAATAAGACAGTTTAAATGCCCCTTGGAAGAGACGTGCAGGTCGCAGTAGCTTAACAAGATGGTTTAAATGCCCCTTGGAAGAGACGTGCAGGTTGCAGTAGCTTAACAAGACGGTTTAAATGCCCCTTGAAAGAGACGAGCAGGTCGCAGTAGCTTACCAAGACGATTTAAATGCCCCATGGAAGAGACGTGCAGGTCGCAGTAGCTTAAAAAGACGGTTTAAATGCCCCATGGAAGAGACGTGCAGGTCGCAGTAGCTTACCAAGACGATTTAAATGCCCCGTGGAAGAGACGTGCAGGTCACAGTAGCTTATCAAGAAGGTTTAAATGCCCCTTGAAAGAGCGGTGGATGTCGCAGTAGCTTAACAAGACAGTTTAAATGCCCCTTGGAAGAGACATGCAGGTCGCAGCAGCTTAACTAGACTGTTTAAATGCCCCTTGGAAGAGACGTGCAGGTCGCAGTAGCTTAACAAGACAGTTTAAATGTCCCTTGGTAGAGACATGCAGGTCGAAATAGCTTAACAAGACGGTTTAAATGCCCCATAGAGGAGACGTGCAGGTCGCAGTAGCTTAACAAGACGGTTTAAATGTCCCTTGGAAGAGACGTGCAAGTCGCAGTAGCTTAAAAAGTCGGTTTAAATGCGCCTTGTAAGAGACGTGCAGGTCGCAGTAGCTTAACAAGACGGTTTAAATGCCCCTTGTAAGAGACGAGCAGGTCACAGTAGCTTAACAACATGGTTTAAATGCCCCTTGTAAGAGACGTGCAGGTCACAGTAGCTTAACAAGAAAGTTTAAATGCCCCTTGGAAGAGCGATGGAGGTCTCAGTAGCTTAACAAGACAGTTTAAATGCCCCTTGGAAGACACATGCAGGTCGCAGCAGCTTAACAAGACTGTTTAAATGCCCCTTGGAAGAGACGTGCATGTCACAGTAGCTTAACAAGACAGTTTAAATGCCCCTTGGAAGAGACGTGCAAGTCGCAGTAGATTAAAAAGACGGTTTAAATGCGCCTTGGAATAGACGTGCAGGTCGGAGTAGCTTAGCAAGACGGTTTAAATGCCACTTGGAAAAGTGGTGGAGGTTACAGTAGCTTAAAAAGACGGTTTAAATGCCCCTTGGAAGAGACATGCAGGTCGCAGTAGCTTAACAAGATGGTTTAAATGCCCCTTGGAAGAGACGAGCAGGTCGCAGCAGCTTAACAAGACTGTTTAAATGCCCCTTGGAAGAGGCTTGCAGGTCGCAGTAGCTTAACAAGACAGTTTAAGTGCCCCTTGGAAGAGCGGTGGAGGTCACAGTAGCTTAACAAGACGGTTTAAATGCCCCTTGGAAGAGGCTTGCAGGTCGCAGTAGCTTACCAAAACAGTTTAAATGCCCCTTGAAAGAGCGGTGGATGTCGCAGTAGCTTAACAAGACAGTTTAAATGCCCCTTGGAAGAGACGTGCAAGTCGCAGTAGCTTAAAAAGGCGGTTTAAATGCGCCTTGGAAGAGACGTGCAGGTCGCAGTAGCTTACCAAGATTGTTTAAATGCCCCTTGGAAGAGACGTGCAAGTCGCAGAGGCTTAACAAGACAGACAAAATCCCCCTTAGAAGAGACGTGCAGGTCGCAGTAGCTTAACAAGAGTGTTTAAATGACCCTTGGAAGAGTCTTGCAGTTAGCAGTAGCTTACCAAGACGGTTTAAATGCCCCTTTGAAGAGATGTGCAGGTCGCAGTAGCTTAACAAGACGGTTTAAATGCCCCTTGGAAGAGACGAGCAGGTCACAGTAGCTTACCAAGATGGTTTAAATGCCCCTTGGAAGAGACGTGTAGGTCGCAGTAGCTTAACAAGAGGGTGTAAATGCCCCTTGGAAGAGGCTTGCAGGTCGTAGAAGCTTACCAAGACGGTTTAATTGCCCCTTGGAAGAGACGTGCAGGTCGCAGTAGCTTAACAAGAAGGTTTAAATGCCCCTTGGTAGAGACGTGCAGGTCGCAGTAGCTTAACAAGACGGTTTAAATGCCCCTTGGAAAAGTGGTGGAGCTTACAGGAGCTTAACAAGACGGTTTAAATGCCCCTAGGAAGAGACGTACAAGTAGCAGAAGCTTAAAAAGACGGTTTAAATGCGCCTTGGAAGAGACGATCAGGTCGCAGTAGCTTAACAAGACGGTTTATATGCCCCTTAGAAGAGACGTGCAGGTCGCAGTAGCTTAACAAGACGGTTTAAATCCCCCTTGGAAGAGACGTGCAGGTCGCAGTAGCTTAACAAGAGTGTTTAAATGCCCCTTATAATAGGCTTGCAGGTCGCATTAGCTTAACAAGACAGTTTAAATGCCCCTTGGAAAAGTGGTGGAGGTTACAGTAGCTTAACAAGACAGTTTAAATGCCCCTTGGAAGAGACGTGCAGGTCGCAGTCGTTTAAAAAGACTGTTTAAATGCGCCTTGGAAGAGACGTTCAGGTCGCAGTAGCTTAACAAGATGGTTTAAATGCCCCTTGGAATAGACAAGCAGGTCGCAGTAGCTTAACAAGATGGTTTAAATGCCCCTTGGAAGAGACGTGCAGGTCACAGTAGCTTATCAAGACAGTTTAAATGCCCCTTGAAAGAGACGTGCAGGTCGCAGTAGCTTAACAAGACAGTTTAAATGCCCCTTGGAATAGACATGCAGGTAACAGCAGCTTAACAAGACTGTTTAAATGCCCCTTGGAAGAGACATGCAGGTCGCAGCAGCTTAACAAGACTGTTTAAATGCCCCTTGGAAGAGTCTTACAGGTCGCAGTAGCTTAACAAGACGGTTTAAATGTCCCTTGGAAGAGACGTGCAAGTCGCAGTAGCTTAACAAGACGGTTTAAATGCCCCATGGAGGAGACGTGCAGGTCGCAGTAGCTTAACAAGACGGTTTAAATGCCCCTTGGAAGAGACGTGCAGGTCACAGTAGCTTAACAAAACGGTTTAAATGCCCCTTGGAAGAGACATGCAGGTCGCAGTAGCTTAACAAGACTGTTGAAATGCCCCTTGGAAGAGACGTGCAGGTCGCAGTAGCTTAACAAGACAGTTTAAATGCCCCTTGGAAGAGACGTGCAGGTCGCAGTAGCTTAACAAGACGGTTTAAATGCCCCTTGGAAGAGACATGCAGGTCGCAGCAGCTTAACAAAACGGTTTAAATGCCCCTTGGAAGAGACGTGGAGGTCGCAGTAGCTTAACAAGACTGTTGAAATGCCCCTTGGAAGAGACATGCAGATCGCAGTAGCTTAACAAAGCGTTTTAAATGCCCCTGGGAAGAGACGTGCAGGTTGCAGTAGCTTAACAAGACGGTTTAAATGCCCCTTGGAAAAGTGGTGGAGGTCGTAGTAGCTTAACAAGACAGTTTAAATGCCCCTTGGAAGAGACTTGCAGGTCGCAGTAGCTTAACAAGACGGTTTAAATGACACTTGGAAGAGAAGTGCAGGTCGCAGTAGCTTAAGAAGACGGTGTAAATGCCCCTTGGAAGAGACGTGCAAGTCGCAGAAGCTAAACAAGACAGTTTAAATGCCCCTTGGAAGAGACGTGCAGGTCGCAGTAGCTTAACAAGATGGTTTAAATGCCCCTTGGAAGAGCGGTGGAGGTTGTAGTAGCTTAAGAAGACAGTTTAAATGCCCCTTGGAAGAGACATGCAGGTCGCAGTAGCTTAACAAGAGGGTTTAAATGCCCCTTGGAAGAGGCTTGCAGGTCGCAGTAGCTTACCAAGACGATTTAAATGCCCCTTGGAAGAGACGTGCAGGTCGCAGTAGCTTAGCAAGACAGTTTAAATGTCCCTTGGAAGAGCGGTGGAGGTCGCAGTAGCTTAACAAGACAGTTTAAATGCCACTTGGAAGAGACGTGCAGGTCGCAGTAGCTTAACAAGACGGTTTAAATGCCCCTTGGAAGAGGCTTGCAGGTCGCAGTAGCTTACCAAGACGGTTTAAATGCCCCTTTGAAGAGACGTGCAGGTCGCAGTAGCTTAACAAGACGGTTTAAATCCCCCTTGGAAGAGACGTGCAGGTCGCAGTAGCTTAACAAGAGTGTTTAAATTCCCCTTATAATAGGCTTGCAGGTCGCATTAGCTTAACAAGACAGTTTAAATGCCCCTTGGAAAAGTGGTGGAGGTTACAGTAGCTTAACAAGACAGTTTAAATGCCCCTTGGAAGAGACGTGCAGGTCGCAGTAGTTTAAAAAGACTGTTTAAATGCGCCTTGGAAGAGACGTTCCGGTCGCAGTAGCTTAACAAGATGGTTTAAATGCCCCTTGGAATAGACAAGCAGGTCGCAGTAGCTTAACAAGATGGTTTAAATGCCCCTTGGAAGAGACGTGCAGGTCACAGTAGCTTATCAAGACAGTTTAAATGCCCCTTGAAAGAGACGTGCAGGTCGCAGTAGCTTAAGAAGACAGTTTAAATGCCCCTTGGAATAGACATGCAGGTCACAGCAGCTTAACAAGACTGTTTAAATGCCCCTTGGAAGAGACAGGCAGGTCGCAGCAGCTTAACAAGACTGTTTAAATGCCCCTTGGAAGAGACTTACAGGTCGCAGTAGCTTAACAAGACGGTTTAAATGTCCCTTGGAAGAGACGTGCAAGTCGCAGTAGCTTAACAAGACGGTTTAAATGCCCCATGGAGGAGACGTGCAGGTCGCAGTAGCTTAACAAGACGGTTTAAATGCCCCTTGGATGAGACGTGCAGGTCACAGTAGCTTAACAAAACGGTTTAAATGCCCCTTGGAAGAGACGTGCAGGTCGCAGTAGCTTAACAAGACGGTTTAAATGCCCCTTGGAAGAGGCTTGCAGGTCGCAGTAGCTTACCAAGACGGTTTAAATGCCCCTTTGAAGAGACGTGCAGGTCGCTGTAGCTTAACAAGACGGTTTAAATGCCCCTTGGAAGAGACGTGCAGGTCGCAGTAGCTTAACAAGACGGTTTAAATGCCCCTTGGAAGAGACGTGCAGGTCGCAGTAGCTTAACAAGACGGTTTAAATCCCCCTTGGAAGAGACGTGCAGGTCGCAGTAGTTAACAAGACGGTTTAAATGCCCCTTGGAAGAGACGAGCAGGTCGCAGTAGCTTAACAAGACAGTTTAAATGCCCCTTGGAAGAGACGTGCAGGTCGCAGTAGCTTAACAAGACGGTTTAAATCCCCCTTGGAAGAGACGTGCAGGTCGCAGTAGTTAACAAGAGTGTTTAAATGCCCCTTGGAATAGGCTTGCAGGCCGCATTAGCTTACCAAGATGTTTTAAATGCCCCTTGGAAAAGTGGTGGAGGTTACAGTAGCTTAACAAGACGGTTTAAATGCCCCTTGGAAGAGACGTGCAAGTCACAGTAGATTGAAAAGACGGTTTAAATGCCCCTTGGAAGAGACGTGCAGGTCGTAGTAGCTTAACAAGTCGGTTTAAATCCCCCTTGGAAGAGACATGCAGGTCGCAGTAGCTTAACAAGACGGTTTAAATGCCCCTTGGAAGAGACGTACAAGTCGCAGTAGCTTAATAAGACTTTTTAAATGCCCCTTGGAAGAGATGTGCAAGTCGCAGTTGCTTAATAAGACGGTTTAAATGCCCCTTGGAAGAGAGGTGGAGGTCGCAGTAGATAAACAAGACAGTTTAAATGCCCCTTGGAAGAGTCGTGCAGGTCGCAGTAGCTTAACAAGATGGTTTAAATACCAATTGGAAGAGACTTGCAGGTCGCAGTAGCTTAACAAGACGGTTTAAATGCCCCTTGGAAGTGCGGAGGAGGTCGCAGTAGCTTAACAAGACTGTTTCAATGCCCCTTGGAAGAGACACGCAGGTCGCAGCAGCTTAACAAGACGGTTTAAATGCCCCTTGGAAGAGACATGCAGGTCGCAGTAGCTTAACAAAGCGTTTTAAATGCCCCTTCGAAGAGACGTGCAGGTCACAGTAGCTTAACAAGACGGTTTAAATGCCCCTAGGAAAAGTGGAGGAGGATACAGTAGCTTAAAAAGACGGTTTAAATGCCCCTTGGAAGAGACGTGCAAGTCGCAGTAGCTTAACAAGACAGTTTAAATGCGCCTTAGAAGAGACGCGCAGGTCACAGAAGCTTAACAAGACAGTTTAAATGCCCCTTGGAAGTGCGGTGGAGGTCGCAGTAGCTTAACAAGATGGTTTAAATGCCCCTTTTAAGAAACATGCAGGTCGCAGCAGCTTAACAAGACGGTTTAAATGCCCCTTGGAAGAGCGGTGGAGGTTGCAGTAGCTTAACAAGACAGTTTAAATGCCCCTTGGAAGAGACGTGATGGTCGCAGTAGCTTAACAAGACGGTTTAAATGCCCCTTGGAAGTGCGGTGGAGGTCGCAGTAGCTTAACAAGACGGTTTAAATGCCCCTTTTAAGAAACATGCAGGTCGCAGCAGCTTAACAAGACGGTTTAAATGCCCTTTGGAAGAGACGTGCAGGTCGCAGTAGCTTAACAAGACGGTTTAAATGCCCCTTGGAAAAGTGGTGGAGGTTACAGTAGATTAACAAGACGATTTAATTGCCCCTTGGAAGAGACGTGAAAGTCGCAGTAGCTTAACAAGACTGTTTAAATGCCCCTTAGAAGAGACGTGCAGGTCGCAGATGCTTAACAAGACAGTTTAAATGCCCCTTGGAAGAGACGTGCAGGTCGCAGTAGCTTAACAAGATGGTTTAAATGCCCCTTGGAAGTGCGGTGGAGGTCGCTGTAGCTTAACAATACAGTTTAAATGCCCCTTGGAAGAGACATGCAGGCCGCAGCAGCTTAACAAGACCGTTTAAATGCCCCTTGGAAGAGACGTGCAGGTCGCAGTAGCTTAACAAGACGGTTTAAATGCACCTTGGAAAAGACATGCAGGTCGCAGTAGCTTAACAAGACGGTTTAAATGCCCCTTGGAAAAGTGGTGGAGGTTACAGTAGCTTAACAAGACGATTTAAATGCCCCTTGGAAGAGGCTTGCAGGTCGCAGTAGCTTACCAAGACTATTTAAATGTCCCTTGGAAGAGACGTGCAGGTCGCAGTAGCTTAATAAGACAGTTTAAATGCCCCTTGGAAGAGACGTGCAGGTCGCAGTAGCTTAACAAGATGGTTTAAATGCCCATTGGAAGAGCGGTGGAGGTCGCAGTAGCTTAACAAGACAGTTTAAATGCCCCTTGGAAGAGACGTGCAGGTCGCAGTAGCTTAACAAGACGGTATAAATGCCCGTTGGAAGAGGCTTGCAGGTCGCAGTAGCTTACCAAGACTATTTAAATGTCCCTTGGAAGAGACGTGCAGGTCGCAGTAGCTTAACAAGACGGTTTAAATGCCCCTTGGAAGAGCGGTGGAGGTTACAGTAGCTTAACAAGACGGTTTAAATGCCCCTTGGAAGAGAAATGCAGGTCGCAGCAGCTTAGCAAGACGGTTTAAATGCCCCTTGGAAGAGACGTGGAGGTCGCAGTAGCTTAACAAGACTGTTTAAATGTCCCTTGGAAGAGACATGCAGGTCGCAGTAGCTTAACAAAGCATTTTAAATGCCCCTTGGAAAAGACGTGCAGGTCGCAGTAGCTTAACAAGATGGTTTAAATGCCCCTTGGAAAAGTGGTGGAGGTTACAGTAGCTTAAGAAGACGGTTTAAATGCCCCTTGGAATAGGCTTGCAGGTCGCAGAAGCTTAACAAGACGGTTTGAATGCCACTTGGAAGAGACGTGCAGGTCGCAGTAGCTTACCAAGACAGTTTAAATGCCCCTTGGAAGAGACATACAGGTCGCAGTAGCATAATAAGACAGTTTAAACGCCCCTTGGAAGAGACATGTAGGTCGCAGTAGCATAATAAGACAGTTTAAATGCCCCTTGGAAGAGATGTGCAGGTCGCAGTAGCTTAATAAGATGGTTTAAATGCCCCTTGTAAGAGAGGTGGAGGTCGCAGTAGCTTAACAAGACAGTTTAAATGCCACTTGGAAGAAACATGCAGGTCGAAGCAGCTTAACAAGACTGTTTAAATGCCCCTAGGAAAAGACGTGCAGGTCGCAGAGGCTTAACAAGACGGTTTACATGCCCCTTGGAAGAGACGTGCAGGTCGCAGTAGCTTAACTAGACGGTTTAAATGCCCCGTGGAAAAGTGGTGGAGGTTACAGTAGCTTAACAAGATGGTTTAAATGCCCCTTATAAGAGACGTGCAAGTTACAGTAGCTTAACAAGACGGTTTAAATGCCCCTTGGAAGAGATGCGCAGGTCGCAGTAGCTTAACAAGATGGTTTAAGTGCTCTTTGGAAGAGACATGCCGGTCGCAGCAGCTTAAAAAGACGGTTTAAATGCCCCTTGGAAGAGACGTGCAGGTCGCAGAGGCTTAACAAGATGGTTTAAATGCCCATTGGAAGAGACATGCAGGTCGCAGCAGCTTAACAAGACTGTTTAAATGCCACTTGGAAGAGTCTTACAGGTCGCAGTAGCTTAACAAGACGGTTTAAATGTCCATTGGAAGAGACGTGCAAGTCGCAGTAGCTTAACAAGACGGTTTAAATGCCCCATGGAGGAGACGTGCAGGTCGCAGTAGCTTAACAAGACGGTTTAAATGCCCCTTGGAAGAGACGTGCAGGTCACAGTAGCTTAACAAAACGGTTTAAATGCCCCTTGGAAGAGACATGCAGGTCGCAGTAGCTTAACAAGGCTGTTGAAATGCCCCTTGGAAGAGACGTGCAGGTCGCAGTAGCTTAACAAGACAGTTTAAATGCCCCTTGGAAGAGACGTGCAGGTCGCAGTAGCTTAACAAGACGGTTTAAATGCCCCTTGGAAGAGACATGCAGGTCGCAGCAGCTTAACAAAACGGTTTAAATGCCCCTTGGAAGAGACGTGGAGGTCGCAGTAGCTTAACAAGACTGTTGAAATGCCCCTTGGAAGAGACATGCAGGACGCAGTAGCTTAACAAAGCGTTTTAAATGCCCCTTGGAAGAGACGTGCAGGTTGCAGTAGCTTAACAAGACGGTTTAAATGCCCCTTGGAAAAGTGGTGGAGGTCGTAGTAGCTTAACAAGACAGTTTAAATGCCCCTTGGAAGAGACTTGCAGGTCGCAGTAGCTTAACAAGACGGTTTAAATGACACTTGGAAGAGACGTGCAGGTCGCAGTAGCTTAAGAAGACGGTGTAAATGCCCCTTGGAAGAGACGTGCAAGTCGCAGAAGCTAAACAAGACAGTTTAAATGCCCCTTGGAAGAGACGTGCAGGTCGCAGTAGCTTAACAAGATGGTTTAAATGCCCCTTGGAAGAGCGGTGGAGGTCGTAGTAGCTTAAGAAGACAGTTTAAATGCCCCTTGGAAGAGACATGCAGGTCGCAGTAGCTTAACAAGAGGGTTTAAATGCCCCTTGGAAGAGGCTTGCAGGTCGCAGTAGCTTACCAAGACGATTTAAATGCCCCTTGGAAGAGACGTGCAGGTCGCAGTAGCTTAGCAAGACAGTATAAATGTCCCTTGGAAGAGCGGTGGAGGTCGCAGTAGCTTAACAAGACAGTTTAAATGCCACTTGGAAGAGACGTGCAGGTCGCAGTAGCTTAACAAGACGGTTTAAATGCCCCTTGGAAGAGGCTTGCAGGTCGCAGTAGCTTACCAAGACGGTTTAAATGCCCCTTTGAAGAGACGTGCAGGTCGCAGTAGCTTAACAAGACGGTTTAAATCCCCCTTGGAAGAGACGTGCAGGTCGCAGTAGCTTAACAAGAGTGTTTAAATGTCCCTTATAATAGGCTTGCAGGTCGCATTAGCTTAACAAGACAGTTTAAATGCCCCTTGGAAAAGTGGTGGAGGTTACAGTAGCTTAACAAGACAGTTTAAATGCCCCTTGGAAGAGACGTGCAGGTCGCAGTAGTTTAAAAAGACTGTTTAAATGCGCCTTGGAAGAGACGTTCAGGTCGCAGTAGCTTAACAAGATGGTTTAAATGCCCCTTGGAATAGACAAGCAGGTCGCAGTAGCTTAACAAGATGGTTTAAATGCCCCTTGGAAGAGACGTGCAGGTCACAGTAGCTTATCAAGACAGTTTAAATGCCCCTTGAAAGAGACGTGCAGGTCGCAGTAGCTTAACAAGACAGTTTAAATGCCCCTTGGAATAGACATGCAGGTCACAGCAGCTTAACAAGACTGTTTAAATGCCCCTTGGAAGAGACATGCAGGTCGCAGCAGCTTAACAAGACTGTTTAAATGCCCCTTGGAAGAGACTTACAGGTCGCAGTAGCTTAACAAGACGGTTTAAATGTCCCTTGGAAGAGACGTGCAAGTCGCAGTAGCTTAACAAGACGGTTTAAATGCCCCATGGAGGAGACGTGCAGGTCGCAGTAGCTTAACAAGACGGTTTAAATGCCCCTTGGAAGAGAAGTGCAGGTCACAGTAGCTTAACAAAACGGTTTAAATGCCCCTTGGAAGAGACATGCAGGTCGCAGTAGCTTAACAAGACTGTTGAAATGCCCCTTGGAAGAGACGTGCAGGTCGCAGTAGCTTAACAAGACAGTTTAAATGCCCCTTGGAAGAGACGTGCAGGTCGCAGTAGCTTAACAAGACGGTTTAAATGCCCCTTGGAAGAGACGTGCAGGTCGCAGCAGCTTAACAAAACGGTTTAAATGCCCCTTGGAAGAGACGTGGAGGTCGCAGTAGCTTAACAAGACTGTTGAAAAGCCCCTTGGAAGAGACATGCAGGTCGCAGTAGCTTAACAAAGCGTTTTAAATGCCCCTTGGAAGAGACGTGCAGGTTGCAGTAGCTTAACAAGACGGTTTAAATGCCCCTTGGAAAAGTGGTGGAGGTCGTAGTAGCTTAACAAGACAGTTTAAATGCCCCTTGGAAGAGACTTGCAGGTCGCAGTAGCTTAACAAGACGGTTTAAATGACACTTGGAAGAGACGTGCAGGTCGCAGTAGCTTAAGAAGACGGTGTAAATGCCCCTTGGAAGAGACGTGCAAGTCGCAGAAGCTAAACAAGACAGTTTAAATGCCCCTTGGAAGAGACGTGCAGGTCGCAGTAGCTTAACAAGATGGTTTAAATGCCCCTTGGAAGAGCGGTGGAGGTCGTAGTAGCTTAAGAAGACAGTTTAAATGCCCCTTGGAAGAGACATGCAGGTCGCAGTAGCTTAACAAGAGGGTTTAAATGCCCCTTGAAAGAGGCTTGCAGGTCGCAGTAGCTTAGCAAGACAGTTTAAATGTCCCTTGGAAGAGCGGTGGAGGTCGCAGTAGCTTAACAAGACAGTTTAAATGCCACTTGGAAGAGACGTGCAGGTCGCAGTAGCTTAACAAGACGGTTTAAATGCCCCTTGGAAGAGGCTTACAGGTCGCAGTAGCTTACCAAGACGGTTTAAATGCCCCTTTGAAGAGACGTGCAGGTCGCTGTAGCTGAACAAGACGGTTTAAATGCCCCTTGGAAGAGACATGCAGGTCGCAGTAGCTTAACAAGACAGTTTAAATGCCCCTTGGAAGAGACGTGCAGGTCGCAGTAGCTTAACAAGACGGTTTAAATCCCCCTTGGAAGAGACGTGCAGGTCGCAGTAGTTAACAAGACGGTTTAAATGCCCCTTGGAAGAGACGAGCAGGTCGCAGTAGCTTAACAAGACGGTTTAAATGCCCCTTGGAAGAGACGTGCAGGTCGCAGTAGCTTAACAAGACGGTTTAAATCCCCCTTGGAAGAGACGTGCAGGTCGCAGTAGTTAACAAGAGTGTTTAAATGCCCCTTGGAATAGGCTTGCAGGCCGCATTAGCTTACCAAGATGTTTTAAATGCCCCTTGGAAAAGTGGTGGTGGTTACAGTAGCTTAACAAGACGGTTTAAATGCCCCTTGGAAGAGATGTGCAAGTCACAGTAGCTTAAAAAGACGGTTTAAATGCCCCTTGGAAGAGACGTGCAGGTCGTAGTAGCTTAACAAGTCGGTTTAAATCCCCCTTGGAAGAGACATGTAGGTCGCAGTAGCTTAACAAGACGGTTTAAATGCCCCTTGGAAGAGAAGTACAAGTCGCAGTAGCTTAATAAGACTTTTTAAATGCCACTTGGAAGAGATGTGCAAGTCGCAGTTGCTTAATTAGACGGTTTAAATGCCCCTTGGAAGAGAGGTGGAGGTCGCAGTAGATAAACAAGACAGTTTAAATGCCCCTTGGAAGAGTCGTGCAGGTCGCAGTAGCTTAACAAGATGGTTTAAATACCAATTGGAAGAGACTTGCAGGTCGCAGTAGCTTAACAAGACGGTTTAAATGCCCCTTGGAAGTGCGGAGGAGGTCGCAGTAGCTTAACAAGACTGTTTCAATGCCCCTTGGAAGAGACACGCAGGTCGCAGCAGCTTAACAAGACGGTTTAAATTCCCCTTGGAAGAGACATGCAGGTCGCAGTAGCTTAACAAAGCGTTTTAAATGCCCCTTCGAAGAGACGTGCAGGTCACAGTAGCTTAACAAGACGGTTTAAATGCCCCTAGGAAAAGTGGAGGAGGATACAGTAGCTTAAAAAGACGGTTTAAATGCCCCTTGGAAGAGACGTGCAAGTCGCAGTAGCTTAACAAGACAGTTTAAATGCGCCTTAGAAGAGACGTGCAGGTCACAGAAGCTTAACAAGACAGTTTAAATGCCCCTTGGAAGTGCGGTGGAGGTCGCAGTAGCTTAACAAGACGGTTTAAATGCCCCTTTTAAGAAACATGCAGGTCGCAGCAGCTTAACAAGACGGTTTAAATGCCCCTTGGAAGAGCGGTGGAGGTTGCCGTAGCTTAACAAGACAGTTTAAATGCCCCTTGGAAGAGACGTGATGGTCGCAGTAGCTTAACAAGACGGTTTAAATGCCCCTTGGAAGTGCGGTGGAGGTCGCAGTAGCTTAACAAGACGGTTTAAATGCCCCTTTTAAGAAACATGCAGGTCGCAGCAGCTTAACAAGACGGTTTAAATGCCCTTTGGAAGAGACGTGCAGGTCGCAGTAGCTTAACAAGACGGTTTAAATGCCCCTTGGAAAAGTGGTGGAGGTTACAGTAGATTAACAAGACGATTTAAATGCCCCTTGGAAGAGACGTGAAAGTCGCAGTAGCTTAACAAGACTGTTTAAATGCCCCTTAGAAGAGACGTGCAGGTCGCAGATGCTTAACAAGACAGTTTAAATGCCCCTTGGAAGAGACGTGCAGGTCGCAGTAGCTTAACAAGATGGTTTAAATGCCCCTTGGAAGTGCAGTGGAGGTCGCTGTAGCTTAACAAGACAGTTTAAATGCCCCTTGGAAGAGACATGCAGGCCGCAGCAGCTTAACAAGACCGTTTAAATGCCCCTTGGAAGAGACGTGCAGGTCGCAGTAGCTTAACAAGACGGTTTAAATGCACCTTGGAAAAGACATGCAGGTCGCAGTAGCTTAACAAAGCGTTTTAAATGCCCCTTGAAAGAGACGTGCAGGTCGCAGTAGTTTAACAAGACGGTTTAAATGCCCCTTGGAAAAGTGGTGGAGGTTACAGTAGCTTAACAAGACGATTTAAATGCCCCTTGGAAGAGGCTTGCAGGTCGCAATAGCTTACCAAGACTATTTAAATGTCACTTGGAAGAGACGTGCAGGTCGCAGTAGCTTAATAAGACAGTTTAAATGTCCCTTGGAAGAGACGTGCAGGTCGCAGTAGCTTAACAAGATGGTTTAAATGCCCATTGGAAGAGCGGTGGAGGTCGCAGTAGCTTAACAAGACAGTTTAAATGCCCCTTGGAAGAGACGTGCAGGTCGCAGTAGCTTAACAAGACGGTATGAATGCCCGTTGGAAGAGGCTTGCAGGTCGCAGTAGCTTACCAAGACTATTTAAATGTCCCTTGGAAGAGACGTGCAGGTCGCAGTAGCTTAACAAGACGGTTTAAATGCCCCTTGGAAGAGCGGTGGAGGTTACAGTAGCTTAACAAGACGGTTTAAATGCCCCTTGGAAGAGAAATGCAGGTCGCAGCAGCTTAGCAAGACGGTTTAAATGCCCCTTGGAAGAGACGTGGAGGTCGCAGTAGCTTAACAAGACTCTTTAAATGTCCCTTGGAAGAGACATGCAGGTCGCAGTAGCTTAACAAAGCATTTTAAATGCCCCTTGGAAGAGACGTGCAGGTTGCAGTAGCTTAACAAGACGGTTTAAATGCCCCTTGGAATAGGCTTGCAGGTCACAGAAGCTTAACAAGACGGTTTGAATGCCACTTGGAAGAGACGTGCGGGTCGCAGTAGCTTACCAAGACAGTTTAAATGCCCCTTGGAAGAGACATGCAGGTCGCAGTAGCATAATAAGACAGTTTAAACTCCCCTTGGAAGAGACATGCAGGTCGCAGTAGCATAATAAGACAGTTTAAATGCCCCTTGGAAGAGATGTGCAGGTCGCAGTAGCTTAATAAGATGGTTTAAATGCCCCTTGTAAGAGAGGTGGAGGTCGCAGTAGCTTAACAAGACAGTTTAAATGCCACTTGGAAGAAACATGCAGGTCGAAGCAGCTTAACAAGACTGTTTAAATGCCCCTAGGAAAAGACGTGCAGGTCGCAGAGGCTTAACAAGACGGTTTACATGCCCCTTGGAAGAGCGGTGCAGGTCGCAGTAGCTTAACAAGACGGTTTAAATGCCCCGTGGAAAAGTGGTGGAGGTTACAGTAGCTTAAGATGGTTTAAATGCCCCTTATAAGAGACGTGCAAGTTACAGTAGCTTAACAAGACGGTTTAAATGCCCCTTGGAAGAGATGCGCAGGTCGCAGTAGCTTAACAAGATGGTTTAAGTGCTCTTTGGAAGAGACATGCAGGTCGCAGCAGCTTAAAAAGACGGTTTAAATGCCCCTTGGAAGAGACGTGCAGGTCGCAGGGGCTTAACAGGATGGTTTAAATGCCCATTGGAAGAGCGGTGCATGTCGCAGTAGCTTAACAAGATGGTTTAAATGCCCCTTGGAAGAGCGGTGGAGGTCGCAGTAGCTTAACAAGACAGTTTAAATGCCCCTTGGAAGAGACATGGAGGTCGCAATAGCTTAACAATATTGTTTAAATGCCCCTTGGAAGAGACGTGGAGGTCGCAGTAGCTTAGCAAGATGGTTTAAATGCCCCTTGAAAGAGGCTTGCAGGTCGCAGTAGCTTACCAAGACAGTTTAAATGCCCCTTGGAAGAGACGTGCAGGTCGTAGTAGCTTAACAATATTGTTTAAATGCCCCTTGGAAGAGACGTGGAGGTCGCAGTAGCTTAGCAAGATGGTTTAAATGCCCCTTGGAAGAGACATGCAAGTCGCAGTAGCTTAAAAAGACGGTTTAAATGCGCCTTGGAAGAGACGTGCAGGTCGCAGTAGCTTAACAAGACGGTTTAAATGCCCCTTGGAATAGACGAGCAGGTCGCAGTAGCTTAACAAGATGGTTTAAATGCCCCTTGGAAGAGACGTGCAGGTCTCAGTAGCTTAACAAGACGGTTTAAATCCCCCTTGGCAGAGACGTGCAGGTCGCAGCAGCTTAACAAGAGGGTTTAAATGCCCCTTGGAATAGGCTTGCAGGTCGCAGAAGCTTAACAAGACGGTTTGAATGCCACTTGGAAGAGACGTGCAGGTCGCAGTAGCTTACCAAGACAGTTTAAATGCCCCTTGGAAGAGACATACAGGTCGCAGTAGCATAATAAGACAGTTTAAACGCCCCTTGGTAGAGACATGCAGGTCGCAGTAGCATAATAAGACAGTTTAAATGCCCCTTGGAAGAGATGTGCAGGTCGCAGTAGCTTAATAAGATGGTTTAAATGCCCCTTGTAAGAGAGGTGGAGGTCGCAGTAGCTTAACAGGACAGTGTAAATGCCCCTTGGAAGAGACGTGCAGGTCGCAGTAGCTTAAAAAGACGGTTTAAATGCCCCTTGGAAGAGCGGTGGAGGTCGCAGTAGCTTAACAAGACAGTTTAAATGCCCCTTGGAAGAGACATGGAGGTCGCAATAGCTTAACAATATTGTTTAAATGCCCCTTGGAAGAGACGTGGAGGTCGCAGTAGCTTAGCAAGATGGTTTAAATGCACCTTGAAAGAGGCTTGCAGGTCGCAGTAGCTTACCAAGACAGTTTAAATGCCCCTTGGAAGAGACGTGCATGTCGCAGTAGCTTAACAATATTTTTTAAATGCCCCTTGGAAGAGACGTGGAGGTCGCAGTAGCTTAGCAAGATGGTTTAAATGCCCCTTGGAAGAGACATGCAGTTCGCAGCAGCTTAAAAAGATGGTTTAAATGCCCCTTGGAAGAGACGTGCAGGCCGCAGTGGCTTAACAAGACGGTTTAAATGCCCCCTGGAAGAGACATGCAGGTCGCAGTAGCTTAACAAGATGGTTTAAATGCCCCTTGTAAAAGTGGTCGTGGTTACAGTAGCTTAAAAGACAGTTTAAATGCCCCTTGGAAGAGACGAGCAGGTCACAGTAGCTTAGCAAGATGGTTTAAATGGCACTTGGAAGAGACGTGCAGGTCGCAGTAGCTTAACAAGACGGTTTAAATCCCCCTTGGAAGAGACGTGCAGGTCGCAGTAGCTTAACAAGACGGTTTAAATGCCCCTTGGAAGAGCGGTGGAGGTCGCAGTAGCTTAACAACATAGTTTCAATGCCCCTTGAAAGAGACGTGCAGGTCACGGTAGCTTAACAAGACGGTTTAAATGCCCCTTGGAAGTGCGGTGGAGGTCGCAGTAGCTTAACAAGACGGTTTAAATGCCCCTTGGAAGAGACATGCAGGTCGCAGCAGCTTAACAAGATGGTTTAAATCCCCTTGGAAGAGACGTGCAGGTAGCAGTGGCTTAACAAGACGGTTTAAAGGCCCCTTGGAAGAGACGCGCAGGTCGCAGTAGATTAACAAGACGGTTTAAATGCCCCTTGGAAGAGACGTGCAGTTCGCAGTAGCTTAACAAGACAGTTTAAATGCCCTTTGGAAAAGTGGTGGAGGTTACAGTAGCTTAACAAGAAAGTTTAAATGCCCCCTTGGAAGAGACATGCAAGTCGCAGTAGCTTAAAAAGACGGTTTAAATGCGCCTTGGAAGAGACGTGCAGGTCGCAGTAGCTTAACAAGACGGTTTAAATGCCCCTTGGAAGAGCGGTGGAGGTCGCAGTAGCTTAACAAGACAGTTTAAATGCCCCTTGAAAGTTACGTGCAGGTCGCAGTAGCTTAACAAGACGGTTCAAATGCCTATTGGAAGAGTGTTGGAGGTCGCAGGAGCTTAACAAGAGAGTTTAAATGCCCCTTGGATGAGAAATGCAGGTCGCAGTAGCTTAATAAGACGGTTTAAATACCCCTTGGAAGAGAGGTGGAGGTCGCAGTGGCTTAGCAAGACAGTTTAAATGCCCCTTGGAAGAGACGTGCAGGTCGCAGTAGCTTACCAAGACGGTTTAAATGCCCCTTTGAAGAGACGTGCAGGTCGCAGTAGCTTAACAAGACGGTTTAAATCCCCCTTGGAAGAGACGTGCAGGTCGCAGTAGCTTAACAAGAGTGTTTAAATTCCCCTTATAATAGGCTTGCAGGTCGCATTAGCTTAACAAGACAGTTTAAATGCCCCTTGGAAAAGTGGTGGAGGTTACAGTAGCTTAACAAGACAGTTTAAATGCCCCTTGGAAGAGACGTGCAGGTCGCAGTAGTTTAAAAAGACTGTTTAAATGCGCCTTGGAAGAGACGTTCAGGTCGCAGTAGCTTAACAAGATGGTTTAAATGCCCCTTGGAATAGACAAGCAGGTCGCAGTAGCTTAACAAGATGGTTTAAATGCCCCTTGGAAGAGACGTGCAGGTCACAGTAGCTTATCAAGACAGTTTAAATGCCCCTTGAAAGAGACGTGCAGGTCGCAGTAGCTTAACAAGACAGTTTAAATGCCCCTTGGAATAGACATGCAGGTCACAGCAGCTTAACAAGACTGTTTAAATGCCCCTTGGAAGAGACAGGCAGGTCGCAGCAGCTTAACAAGACTGTTTAAATGCCCCTTGGAAGAGACTTACAGGTCGCAGTAGCTTAACAAGACGGTTTAAATGTCCCTTGGAAGAGACGTGCAAGTCGCAGTAGCTTAACAAGACGGTTTAAATGCCCCATGGAGGAGACGTGCAGGTCGCAGTAGCTTAACAAGACGGTTTAAATGCCCCTTGGATGAGACGTGCAGGTCACAGTAGCTTAACAAAACGGTTTAAATGCCCCTTGGAAGAGACGTGCAGGTCGCAGTAGCTTAACAAGACGGTTTAAATGCCCCTTGGAAGAGGCTTGCAGGTCGCAGTAGCTTACCAAGACGGTTTAAATGCCCCTTTGAAGAGACGTGCAGGTCGCTGTAGCTTAACAAGACGGTTTAAATGCCCCTTGGAAGAGACGTGCAGGTCGCAGTAGCTTAACAAGACGGTTTAAATGCCCCTTGGAAGAGACGTGCAGGTCGCAGTAGCTTAACAAGACGGTTTAAATCCCCCTTGGAAGAGACGTGCAGGTCGCAGTAGTTAACAAGACGGTTTAAATGCCCCTTGGAAGAGACGAGCAGGTCGCAGTAGCTTAACAAGACGGTTTAAATGCCCCTTGGAAGAGACGTGCAGGTCGCAGTAGCTTAACAAGACGGTTTAAATCCCCCTTGGAAGAGACGTGCAGGTCGCAGTAGTTAACAAGAGTGTTTAAATGCCCCTTGGAATAGGCTTGCAGGCCGCATTAGCTTACCAAGATGTTTTAAATGCCCCTTGGAAAAGTGGTGGAGGTTACAGTAGCTTAACAAGACGGTTTAAATGCCCCTTGGAAGAGACGTGCAAGTCACAGTAGATTAAAAAGACGGTTTAAATGCCCCTTGGAAGAGACGTGCAGGTCGTAGTAGCTTAACAAGTCGGTTTAAATCCCCCTTGGAAGAGACATGCAGGTCGCAGTAGCTTAACAAGACGGTTTAAATGCCCCTTGGAAGAGACGTACAAGTCGCAGTAGCTTAATAAGACTTTTTAAATGCCCCTTGGAAGAGATGTGCAAGTCGCAGTTGCTTAATAAGACGGTTTAAATGCCCCTTGGAAGAGAGGTGGAGGTCGCAGTAGATAAACAAGACAGTTTAAATGCCCCTTGGAAGAGTCGTGCAGGTCGCAGTAGCTTAACAAGATGGTTTAAATACCAATTGGAAGAGACTTGCAGGTCGCAGTAGCTTAACAAGACGGTTTAAATACCCCTTGGAAGTGCGGAGGAGGTCGCAGTAGCTTAACAAGACTGTTTCAATGCCCCTTGGAAGAGACACGCAGGTCGCAGCAGCTTAACAAGACGGTTTAAATGCCCCTTGGAAGAGACATGCAGGTCGCAGTAGCTTAACAAAGCGTTTTAAATGCCCCTCCGAAGAGACGTGCAGGTCACAGTAGCTTAACAAGACGGTTTAAATGCCCCTAGGAAAAGTGGAGGAGGATACAGTAGCTTAAAAAGACGGTTTAAATGCCCCTTGGAAGAGACGTGCAAGTCGCAGTAGCTTAACAAGACAGTTTAAATGCGCCTTAGAAGAGACGCGCAGGTCACAGAAGCTTAACAAGACAGTTTAAATGCCCCTTGGAAGTGCGGTGGAGGTCGCAGTAGCTTAACAAGATGGTTTAAATGCCCCTTGGAAGAGACATGGAGGTCGCAATAGCTTAACAATATTGTTTAAATGCCCCTTGGAAGAGACGTGGAGGTCGCAGTAGCTTAGCAAGATGGTTTAAATGCACCTTGAAAGAGGCTTGCAGGTCGCAGTAGCTTACCAAGACAGTTTAAATGCCCCTTGGAAGAGACGTGCATGTCGCAGTAGCTTAACAATATTTTTTAAATGCCCCTTGGAAGAGACGTGGAGGTCGCAGTAGCTTAGCAAGATGGTTTAAATGCCCCTTGGAAGAGACATGCAGTTCGCAGCAGCTTAAAAAGATGGTTTAAATGCCCCTTGGAAGAGACGTGCAGGCCGCAGTGGCTTCACAAGACGGTTTAAATGCCCCCTGGAAGAGACATGCAGGTCGCAGTAGCTTAACAAGATGGTTTAAATGCCCCTTGTAAAAGTGGTCGTGGTTACAGTAGCTTAAAAGACAGTTTAAATGCCCCTTGGAAGAGACGAGCAGGTCACAGTAGCTTAGCAAGATGGTTTAAATGGCACTTGGAAGAGACGTGCAGGTCGCAGTAGCTTAACAAGACAGTTTAAATCCCCCTTGGAAGAGACGTGCAGGTCGCAGTAGCTTAACAAGACGGTTTAAATGCCCCTTGGAAGAGCGGTGGAGGTCGCAGTAGCTTAACAACATAGTTTCAATGCCCCTTGAAAGAGACGTGCAGGTCACGGTAGCTTAACAAGACGGTTTAAATGCCCCTTGGAAGTGCGGTGGAGGTCGCAGTAGCTTAACAAGACGGTTTAAATGCCCCTTGGAAGAGACATGCAGGTCGCAGCAGCTTAACAAGATGGTTTAAATCCCCTTGGAAGAGACGTGCAGGTAGCAGTGGCTTAACAAGACGGTTTAAAGGCCCCTTGGAAGAGACGCGCAGGTCGCAGTAGATTAACAAGACGGTTTAAATGCCCCTTGGAAGAGACGTGCAGTTCGCAGTAGCTTAACAAGACAGTTTAAATGCCCTTTGGAAAAGTGGTGGAGGTTACAGTAGCTTAACAAGAAAGTTTAAATGCCCCCTTGGAAGAGACATGCAAGTCGCAGTAGCTTAAAAAGACGGTTTAAATGCGCCTTGGAAGAGACGTGCAGGTCGCAGTAGCTTAACAAGACGGTTTAAATGCCCCTTGGAATAGACGAGCAGGTCGCAGTAGCTTAACAAGATGGTTTAAATGCCCCTTGGAAGAGACGTGCAGGTCTCAGTAGCTTAACAAGACGGTTTAAATCCCCCTTGGCAGAGACGTGCAGGTCGCAGCAGCTTAACAAGAGGGTTTAAATGCCCCTTGGAATAGGCTTGCAGGTCGCAGAAGCTTAACAAGACGGTTTGAATGCCACTTGGAAGAGACGTGCAGGTCGCAGTAGCTTACCAAGACAGTTTAAATGCCCCTTGGAAGAGACATACAGGTCGCAGTAGCATAATAAGACAGTTTAAACGCCCCTTGGTAGAGACATGCAGGTTGCAGTAGCATAATAAGACAGTTTAAATGCCCCTTGGAAGAGATGTGCAGGTCGCAGTAGCTTAATAAGATGGTTTAAATGCCCCTTGTAAGAGAGGTGGAGGTCGCAGTAGCTTAACAGGACAGTGTAAATGCCCCTTGGAAGAGACGTGCAGGTCGCAGTACCTTAAAAAGACGGTTTAAATGCCACTTGGAAGAGACGTGCAGGTCGCAGTAGCTTAACAAGACGGTTTAAATGCCCCTTGGAAGAGCGGTGGAGGTCGCAGTAGCTTAACAAGACAGTTTAAATGCCCCTTGAAAGTTACGTGCAGGTCGCAGTAGCTTAACAAGATGGTTCAAATGCCTATTGGAAGAGTGTTGGAGGTCGCAGGAGCTTAACAAGAGAGTTTAAATGCCCCTTGGATGAGAAATGCAGGTCGCAGTAGCTTAATAAGACGGTTTAAATACCCCTAGGAAGAGAGGTGGAGGTCGCAGTGGCTTAGCAAGACAGTTTAAATGCCCCTTGGAAGAGACGTGCAGGTCGCAGTAGCTTACCAAGACGGTTTAAATGCCCCTTTGAAGAGACGTGCAGGTCGCAGTAGCTTAACAAGACGGTTTAAATCCCCCTTGGAAGAGACGTGCAGGTCGCAGTAGCTTAACAAGAGTGTTTAAATTCCCCTTATAATAGGCTTGCAGGTCGCATTAGCTTAACAAGACAGTTTAAATGCCCCTTGGAAAAGTGGTGGAGGTTACAGTAGCTTAACAAGACAGTTTAAATGCCCCTTGGAAGAGACGTGCAGGTCGCAGTAGTTTAAAAAGACTGTTTAAATGCGCCTTGGAAGAGACGTTCAGGTCGCAGTAGCTTAACAAGATGGTTTAAATGCCCCTTGGAATAGACAAGCAGGTCGCAGTAGCTTAACAAGATGGTTTAAATGCCCCTTGGAAGAGACGTGCAGGTCACAGTAGCTTATCAAGACAGTTTAAATGCCCCTTGAAAGAGACGTGCAGGTCGCAGTAGCTTAACAAGACAGTTTAAATGCCCCTTGGAATAGACATGCAGGTCACAGCAGCTTAACAAGACTGTTTAAATGCCCCTTGGAAGAGACAGGCAGGTCGCAGCAGCTTAACAAGACTGTTTAAATGCCCCTTGGAAGAGACTTACAGGTCGCAGTAGCTTAACAAGACGGTTTAAATGTCCCTTGGAAGAGACGTGCAAGTCGCAGTAGCTTAACAAGACGGTTTAAATGCCCCATGGAGGAGACGTGCAGGTCGCAGTAGCTTAACAAGACGGTTTAAATGCCCCTTGGATGAGACGTGCAGGTCACAGTAGCTTAACAAAACGGTTTAAATGCCCCTTGGAAGAGACGTGCAGGTCGCAGTAGCTTAACAAGACGGTTTAAATGCCCCTTGGAAGAGGCTTGCAGGTCGCAGTAGCTTACCAAGACGGTTTAAATGCCCCTTTGAAGAGACGTGCAGGTCGCTGTAGCTTAACAAGACGGTTTAAATTCCCCTTGGAAGAGACGTGCAGGTCGCAGTAGCTTAACAAGACGGTTTAAATGCCGCTTGGAAGAGACGTGCAGGTCGCAGTAGCTTAACAAGACGGTTTAAATCCCCCTTGGAAGAGACGTGCAGGTCGCAGTAGTTAACAAGACGGTTTAAATGCCCCTTGGAAGAGACGTGCAGGTCACAGTAGCTTATCAAGACAGTTTAAATGCCCCTTGAAAGAGACGTGCAGGTCGCAGTAGCTTAACAAGACAGTTTAAATGCCCCTTGGAATAGACATGCAGGTCACAGCAGCTTAACAAGACTGTTTAAATGCCCCTTGGAAGAGACAGGCAGGTCGCAGCAGCTTAACAAGACTGTTTAAATGCCCCTTGGAAGAGACTTACAGGTCGCAGTAGCTTAACAAGACGGTTTAAATGTCCCTTGGAAGAGACGTGCAAGTCGCAGTAGCTTAACAAGACGGTTTAAATGCCCCATGGAGGAGACGTGCAGGTCGCAGTAGCTTAACAAGACGGTTTAAATGCCCCTTGGATGAGACGTGCAGGTCACAGTAGCTTAACAAAACGGTTTAAATGCCCCTTGGAAGAGACGTGCAGGTCGCAGTAGCTTAACAAGACGGTTTAAATGCCCCTTGGAAGAGGCTTGCAGGTCGCAGTAGCTTACCAAGACGGTTTAAATGCCCCTTTGAAGAGACGTGCAGGTCGCTGTAGCTTAACAAGACGGTTTAAATGCCCCTTGGAAGAGACGTGCAGGTCGCAGTAGCTTAACAAGACGGTTTAAATGCCGCTTGGAAGAGACGTGCAGGTCGCAGTAGCTTAACAAGACGGTTTAAATCCCCCTTGGAAGAGACGTGCAGGTCGCAGTAGTTAACAAGACGGTTTAAATGCCCCTTGGAAGAGACGAGCAGGTCGCAGTAGCTTAACAAGACGGTTTAAATGCCCCTTGGAAGAGACGTGCAGGTCGCAGTAGCTTAACAAGACGGTTTAAATCCCCCTTGGAAGAGACGTGCAGGTCGCAGTAGTTAACAAGAGTGTTTAAATGCCCCTTGGAATAGGCTTGCAGGCCGCATTAGCTTACCAAGATGTTTTAAATGCCCCTTGGAAAAGTGGTGGAGGTTACAGTAGCTTAACAAGACGGTTTAAATGCCCCTTGGAAGAGACGTGCAAGTCACAGTAGATTAAAAAGACGGTTTAAATGCCCCTTGGAAGAGACGTGCAGGTCGTAGTAGCTTAACAAGTCGGTTTAAATCCCCCTTGGAAGAGACATGCAGGTCGCAGTAGCTTAACAAGACGGTTTAAATGCCCCTTGGAAGAGACGTACAAGTCGCAGTAGCTTAATAAGACTTTTTAAATGCCCCTTGGAAGAGATGTGCAAGTCGCAGTTGCTTAATAAGACGGTTTAAATGCCCCTTGGAAGAGAGGTGGAGGTCGCAGTAGATAAACAAGACAGTTTAAATGCCCCTTGGAAGAGTCGTGCAGGTCGCAGTAGCTTAACAAGATGGTTTAAATACCAATTGGAAGAGACTTGCAGGTCGCAGTAGCTTAACAAGACGGTTTAAATGCCCCTTGGAAGTGCGGAGGAGGTCGCAGTAGCTTAACAAGACTGTTTCAATGCCCCTTGGAAGAGACACGCAGGTCGCAGCAGCTTAACAAGACGGTTTAAATGCCCCTTGGAAGAGACATGCAGGTCGCAGTAGCTTAACAAAGCGTTTTAAATGCCCCTCCGAAGAGACGTGCAGGTCACAGTAGCTTAACAAGACGGTTTAAATGCCCCTAGGAAAAGTGGAGGAGGATACAGTAGCTTAAAAAGACGGTTTAAATGCCCCTTGGAAGAGACGTGCAAGTCGCAGTAGCTTAACAAGACAGTTTAAATGCGCCTTAGAAGAGACGCGCAGGTCACAGAAGCTTAACAAGACAGTTTAAATGCCCCTTGGAAGTGCGGTGGAGGTCGCAGTAGCTTAACAAGATGGTTTAAATGCCCCTTTTAAGAAACATGCAGGTCGCAGCAGCTTAACAAGACGGTTTAAATGCCCCTTGGAAGAGCGGTGGAGGTTGCAGTAGCTTAACAAGACAGTTTAAATGCCCCTTGGAAGAGACGTGATGGTCGCAGTAGCTTAACAAGACGGTTTAAATGCCCCTTGGAAGTGCGGTGGAGGTCGCAGTAGCTTAACAAGACGGTTTAAATGCCCCTTTTAAGAAACATGCAGGTCGCAGCAGCTTAACAAGACGGTTTAAATGCCCTTTGGAAGAGACGTGCAGGTCGCAGTAGCTTAACAAGACGGTTTAAATGCCCCTTGGAAAAGTGGTGGAGGTTACAGTAGATTAACAAGACGATTTAAATGCCCCTTGGAAGAGACGTGAAAGTCGCAGTAGCTTAACAAGACTGTTTAAATGCCCCTTAGAAGAGACGTGCAGGTCGCAGATGCTTAACAAGACAGTTTAAATGCCCCTTGGAAGAGACGTGCAGGTCGCAGTAGCTTAACAAGATGGTTTAAATGCCCCTTGGAAGTGCGGTGGAGGTCGCTGTAGCTTAACAATACAGTTTAAATGCCCCTTGGAAGAGACATGCAGGCCGCAGCAGCTTAACAAGACCGTTTAAATGCCCCTTGGAAGAGACGTGCAGGTCGCAGTAGCTTAACAAGACGGTTTAAATGCACCTTGGAAAAGACATGCAGGTCGCAGTAGCTTAACAAGACGGTTTAAATGCCCCTTGGAAAAGTGGTGGAGGTTACAGTAGCTTAACAAGACGATTTAAATGCCCCTTGGAAGAGGCTTGCAGGTCGCAGTAGCTTACCAAGACTATTTAAATGTCCCTTGGAAGAGACGTGCAGGTCGCAGTAGCTTAATAAGACAGTTTAAATGCCCCTTGGAAGAGACGTGCAGGTCGCAGTAGCTTAACAAGATGGTTTAAATGCCCATTGGAAGAGCGGTGGAGGTCGCAGTAGCTTAACAAGACAGTTTAAATGCCCCTTGGAAGAGACGTGCAGGTCGCAGTAGCTTAACAAGACGGTATAAATGCCCGTTGGAAGAGGCTTGCAGGTCGCAGTAGCTTACCAAGACTATTTAAATGTCCCTTGGAAGAGATGTGCAGGTCGCAGTAGCTTAATAAGATGGTTTAAATGCCCCTTGTAAGAGAGGTGGAGGTCGCAGTAGCTTAACAGGACAGTGTAAATGCCCCTTGGAAGAGACGTGCAGGTCGCAGTAGCTTAAAAAGACGGTTTAAATGCCCCTTGGAAGAGCGGTGGAGGTCGCAGTAGCTTAACAAGACAGTTTAAATGCCCCTTGGAAGAGACATGGAGGTCGCAATAGCTTAACAATATTGTTTAAATGCCCCTTGGAAGAGACGTGGAGGTCGCAGTAGCTTAGCAAGATGGTTTAAATGCACCTTGAAAGAGGCTTGCAGGTCGCAGTAGCTTACCAAGACAGTTTAAATGCCCCTTGGAAGAGACGTGCATGTCGCAGTAGCTTAACAATATTTTTTAAATGCCCCTTGGAAGAGACGTGGAGGTCGCAGTAGCTTAGCAAGATGGTTTAAATGCCCCTTGGAAGAGACATGCAGTTCGCAGCAGCTTAAAAAGATGGTTTAAATGCCCCTTGGAAGAGACGTGCAGGCCGCAGTGGCTTAACAAGACGGTTTAAATGCCCCCTGGAAGAGACATGCAGGTCGCAGTAGCTTAACAAGATGGTTTAAATGCCCCTTGTAAAAGTGGTCGTGGTTACAGTAGCTTAAAAGACAGTTTAAATGCCCCTTGGAAGAGACGAGCAGGTCACAGTAGCTTAGCAAGATGGTTTAAATGGCACTTGGAAGAGACGTGCAGGTCGCAGTAGCTTAACAAGACGGTTTAAATCCCCCTTGGAAGAGACGTGCAGGTCGCAGTAGCTTAACAAGACGGTTTAAATGCCCCTTGGAAGAGCGGTGGAGGTCGCAGTAGCTTAACAACATAGTTTCAATGCCCCTTGAAAGAGACGTGCAGGTCACGGTAGCTTAACAAGACGGTTTAAATGCCCCTTGGAAGTGCGGTGGAGGTCGCAGTAGCTTAACAAGACGGTTTAAATGCCCCTTGGAAGAGACATGCAGGTCGCAGCAGCTTAACAAGATGGTTTAAATCCCCTTGGAAGAGACGTGCAGGTAGCAGTGGCTTAACAAGACGGTTTAAAGGCCCCTTGGAAGAGACGCGCAGGTCGCAGTAGATTAACAAGACGGTTTAAATGCCCCTTGGAAGAGACGTGCAGTTCGCAGTAGCTTAACAAGACAGTTTAAATGCCCTTTGGAAAAGTGGTGGAGGTTACAGTAGCTTAACAAGAAAGTTTAAATGCCCCCTTGGAAGAGACATGCAAGTCGCAGTAGCTTAAAAAGACGGTTTAAATGCGCCTTGGAAGAGACGTGCAGGTCGCAGTAGCTTAACAAGACGGTTTAAATGCCCCTTGGAATAGACGAGCAGTTCGCAGTAGCTTAACAAGATGGTTTAAATGCCCCTTGGAAGAGACGTGCAGGTCTCAGTAGCTTAACAAGACGGTTTAAATCCCCCTTGGCAGAGACGTGCAGGTCGCAGCAGCTTAACAAGAGGGTTTAAATGCCCCTTGGAATAGGCTTGCAGGTCGCAGAAGCTTAACAAGACGGTTTGAATGCCACTTGGAAGAGACGTGCAGGTCGCAGTAGCTTACCAAGACAGTTTAAATGCCCCTTGGAAGAGACATACAGGTCGCAGTAGCATAATAAGACAGTTTAAACGCCCCTTGGTAGAGACATGCAGGTCGCAGTAGCATAATAAGACAGTTTAAATGCCCCTTGGAAGAGATGTGCAGGTCGCAGTAGCTTAATAAGATGGTTTAAATGCCCCTTGTAAGAGAGGTGGAGGTCGCAGTAGCTTAACAGGACAGTGTAAATGCCCCTTGGAAGAGACGTGCAGGTCGCAGTAGCTTAAAAAGACGGTTTAAATGCCACTTGGAAGAGACGTGCAGGTCGCAGTAGCTTAACAAGACGGTTTAAATGCCCCTTGGAAGAGCGGTGGAGGTCGCAGTAGCTTAACAAGACAGTTTAAATGCCCCTTGAAAGTTACGTGCAGGTCGCAGTAGCTTAACAAGACGGTTCAAATGCCTATTGGAAGAGTGTTGGAGGTCGCAGGAGCTTAACAAGAGAGTTTAAATGCCCCTTGGATGAGAAATGCAGGTCGCAGTAGCTTAATAAGACGGTTTAAATACCCCTTGGAAGAGAGGTGGAGGTCGCAGTGGCTTAGCAAGACAGTTTAAATGCCCCTTGGAAGAGACGTGCAGGTCGCAGTAGCTTACCAAGACGGTTTAAATGCCCCTTTGAAGAGACGTGCAGGTCGCAGTAGCTTAACAAGACGGTTTAAATCCCCCTTGGAAGAGACGTGCAGGTCGCAGTAGCTTAACAAGAGTGTTTAAATTCCCCTTATAATAGGCTTGCAGGTCGCATTAGCTTAACAAGACAGTTTAAATGCCCCTTGGAAAAGTGGTGGAGGTTACAGTAGCTTAACAAGACAGTTTAAATGCCCCTTGGAAGAGACGTGCAGGTCGCAGTAGTTTAAAAAGACTGTTTAAATGCGCCTTGGAAGAGACGTTCAGGTCGCAGTAGCTTATCAAGATGGTTTAAATGCCCCTTGGAATAGACAAGCAGGTCGCAGTAGCTTAACAAGATGGTTTAAATGCCCCTTGGAAGAGACGTGCAGGTCACAGTAGCTTATCAAGACAGTTTAAATGCCCCTTGAAAGAGACGTGCAGGTCGCAGTAGCTTAACAAGACAGTTTAAATGCCCCTTGGAATAGACATGCAGGTCACAGCAGCTTAACAAGACTGTTTAAATGCCCCTTGGAAGAGACAGGCAGGTCGCAGCAGCTTAACAAGACTGTTTAAATGCCCCTTGGAAGAGACTTACAGGTCGCAGTAGCTTAACAAGACGGTTTAAATGTCCCTTGGAAGAGACGTGCAAGTCGCAGTAGCTTAACAAGACGGTTTAAATGCCCCATGGAGGAGACGTGCAGGTCGCAGTAGCTTAACAAGACGGTTTAAATGCCCCTTGGATGAGACGTGCAGGTCACAGTAGCTTAACAAAACGGTTTAAATGCCCCTTGGAAGAGACGTGCAGGTCGCAGTAGCTTAACAAGACGGTTTAAATGCCCCTTGGAAGAGGCTTGCAGGTCGCAGTAGCTTACCAAGACGGTTTAAATGCCCCTTTGAAGAGACGTGCAGGTCGCTGTAGCTTAACAAGACGGTTTAAATGCCCCTTGGAAGAGACGTGCAGGTCGCAGTAGCTTAACAAGACGGTTTAAATGCCCCTTGGAAGAGACGTGCAGGTCGCAGTAGCTTAACAAGACGGTTTAAATCCCCCTTGGAAGAGACGTGCAGGTCGCAGTAGTTAACAAGACGGTTTAAATGCCCCTTGGAAGAGACGAGCAGGTCGCAGTAGCTTAACAAGACGGTTTAAATGCCCCTTGGAAGAGACGTGCAGGTCGCAGTAGCTTAACAAGACGGTTTAAATCCCCCTTGGAAGAGACGTGCAGGTCGCAGTAGTTAACAAGAGTGTTTAAATGCCCCTTGGAATAGGCTTGCAGGCCGCATTAGCTTACCAAGATGTTTTAAATGCCCCTTGGAAAAGTGGTGGAGGTTACAGTAGCTTAACAAGACGGTTTAAATGCCCCTTGGAAGAGACGTGCAAGTCACAGTAGATTAAAAAGACGGTTTAAATGCCCCTTGGAAGAGACGTGCAGGTCGTAGTAGCTTAACAAGTCGGTTTAAATCCCCCTTGGAAGAGACATGCAGGTCGCAGTAGCTTAACAAGACGGTTTAAATGCCCCTTGGAAGAGACGTACAAGTCGCAGTAGCTTAATAAGACTTTTTAAATGCCCCTTGGAAGAGATGTGCAAGTCGCAGTTGCTTAATAAGACGGTTTAAATGCCCCTTGGAAGAGAGGTGGAGGTCGCAGTAGATAAACAAGACAGTTTAAATGCCCCTTGGAAGAGTCGTGCAGGTCGCAGTAGCTTAACAAGATGGTTTAAATACCAATTGGAAGAGACTTGCAGGTCGCAGTAGCTTAACAAGACGTTTTAAATGCCCCTTGGAAGTGCGGAGGAGGTCGCAGTAGCTTAACAAGACTGTTTCAATGCCCCTTGGAAGAGACACGCAGGTCGCAGCAGCTTAACAAGACGGTTTAAATGCCCCTTGGAAGAGACATGCAGGTCGCAGTAGCTTAACAAAGCGTTTTAAATGCCCCTCCGAAGAGACGTGCAGGTCACAGTAGCTTAACAAGACGGTTTAAATGCCCCTAGGAAAAGTGGAGGAGGATACAGTAGCTTAAAAAGACGGTTTAAATGCCCCTTGGAAGAGACGTGCAAGTCGCAGTAGCTTAACAAGACAGTTTAAATGCGCCTTAGAAGAGACGCGCAGGTCACAGAAGCTTAACAAGACAGTTTAAATGCCCCTTGGAAGTGCGGTGGAGGTCGCAGTAGCTTAACAAGATGGTTTAAATGCCCCTTTTAAGAAACATGCAGGTCGCAGCAGCTTAACAAGACGGTTTAAATGCCCCTTGGAAGAGCGGTGGAGGTTGCAGTAGCTTAACAAGACAGTTTAAATGCCCCTTGGAAGAGACGTGATGGTCGCAGTAGCTTAACAAGACGGTTTAAATGCCCCTTGGAAGTGCGGTGGAGGTCGCAGTAGCTTAACAAGACGGTTTAAATGCCCCTTTTAAGAAACATGCAGGTCGCAGCAGCTTAACAAGACGGTTTAAATGCCCTTTGGAAGAGACGTGCAGGTCGCAGTAGCTTAACAAGACGGTTTAAATGCCCCTTGGAAAAGTGGTGGAGGTTACAGTAGATTAACAAGACGATTTAAATGCCCCTTGGAAGAGACGTGAAAGTCGCAGTAGCTTAACAAGACTGTTTAAATGCCCCTTAGAAGAGACGTGCAGGTCGCAGATGCTTAACAAGACAGTTTAAATGCCCCTTGGAAGAGACGTGCAGGTCGCAGTAGCTTAACAAGATGGTTTAAATGCCCCTTGGAAGTGCGGTGGAGGTCGCTGTAGCTTAACAATACAGTTTAAATGCCCCTTGGAAGAGACATGCAGGCCGCAGCAGCTTAACAAGACCGTTTAAATGCCCCTTGGAAGAGACGTGCAGGTCGCAGTAGCTTAACAAGACGGTTTAAATGCACCTTGGAAAAGACATGCAGGTCGCAGAAGCTTAACAAGACGGTTTAAATGCCCCTTGGAAAAGTGGTGGAGGTTACAGTAGCTTAACAAGACGATTTAAATGCCCCTTGGAAGAGGCTTGCAGGTCGCAGTAGCTTACCAAGACTATTTAAATGTCCCTTGGAAGAGACGTGCAGGTCGCAGTAGCTTAATAAGACAGTTTAAATGCCCCTTGGAAGAGACGTGCAGGTCGCAGTAGCTTAACAAGATGGTTTAAATGCCCATTGGAAGAGCGGTGGAGGTCGCAGTAGCTTAACAAGACAGTTTAAATGCCCCTTGGAAGAGACGTGCAGGTCGCAGTAGCTTAACAAGACGGTATAAATGCCCGTTGGAAGAGGCTTGCAGGTCGCAGTAGCTTACCAAGACTATTTAAATGTCCCTTGGAAGAGACGTGCAGGTCGCAGTAGCTTAACAAGACGGTTTAAATGCCCCTTGGAAGAGCGGTGGAGGTTACAGTAGCTTAACAAGACGGTTTAAATGCCCCTTGGAAGAGAAATGCAGGTCGCAGCAGCTTAGCAAGACGGTTTAAATGCCCCTTGGAAGAGACGTGGAGGTCGCAGTAGCTTAACAAGACTGTTTAAATGTCCCTTGGAAGAGACATGCAGGTCGCAGTAGCTTAACAAAGCATTTTAAATGCCCCTTGGAAAAGACGTGCAGGTCGCAGTAGCTTAACAAGACGGTTTAAATGCCCCTTGGAAAAGTGGTGGAGGTTACAGTAGCTTAAGAAGACGGTTTAAATGCCCCTTGGAATAGGCTTGCAGGTCGCAGAAGCTTAACAAGACGGTTTGAATGCCACTTGGAAGAGACGTGCAGGTCGCAGTAGCTTACCAAGACAGTTTAAATGCCCCTTGGAAGAGACATACAGGTCGCAGTAGCATAATAAGACAGTTTAAACGCCCCTTGGAAGAGACATGCAGGTCGCAGTAGCATAATAAGACAGTTTAAATGCCCCTTGGAAGAGATGTGCAGGTCGCAGTAGCTTAATAAGATGGTTTAAATGCCCCTTGTAAGAGAAGTGGAGGTCGCAGTAGCTTAACAAGACAGTTTAAATGCCACTTGGAAGAAACATGCAGGTCGAAGCAGCTTAACAAGACTGTTTAAATGCCCCTAGGAAAAGACGTGCAGGTCGCAGAGGCTTAACAAGACGGTTTACATGCCCCTTGGAAGAGACGTGCAGGTCGCAGTAGCTTAACTAGACGGTTTAAATGCCCCGTGGAAAAGTGGTGGAGGTTACAGTAGCTTAACAAGATGGTTTAAATGCCCCTTATAAGAGACGTGCAAGTTACAGTAGCTTAACAAGACGGTTTAAATGCCCCTTGGAAGAGATGCGCAGGTCGCAGTAGCTTAACAAGATGGTTTAAGTGCTCTTTGGAAGAGACATGCCGGTCGCAGCAGCTTAAAAAGACGGTTTAAATGCCCCTTGGAAGAGACGTGCAGGTCGCAGAGGCTTAACAAGATGGTTTAAATGCCCATTGGAAGAGACATGCAGGTCGCAGCAGCTTAACAAGACTGTTTAAATGCCACTTGGAAGAGTCTTACAGGTCGCAGTAGCTTAACAAGACGGTTTAAATGTCCATTGGAAGAGACGTGCAAGTCGCAGTAGCTTAACAAGACGGTTTAAATGCCCCATGGAGGAGACGTGCAGGTCGCAGTAGCTTAACAAGACGGTTTAAATGCCCCTTGGAAGAGACGTGCAGGTCACAGTAGCTTAACAAAACGGTTTAAATGCCCCTTGGAAGAGACATGCAGGTCGCAGTAGCTTAACAAGACTGTTGAAATGCCCCTTGGAAGAGACGTGCAGGTCGCAGTAGCTTAACAAGACAGTTTAAATGCCCCTTGGAAGAGACGTGCAGGTCGCAGTAGCTTAACAAGACGGTTTAAATGCCCCTTGGAAGAGACATGCAGGTCGCAGCAGCTTAACAAAACGGTTTAAATGCCCCTTGGAAGAGACGTGGAGGTCGCAGTAGCTTAACAAGACTGTTGAAATGCCCCTTGGAAGAGACATGCAGGACGCAGTAGCTTAACAAAGCGTTTTAAATGCCCCTTGGAAGAGACGTGCAGGTTGCAGTAGCTTAACAAGACGGTTTAAATGCCCCTTGGAAAAGTGGTGGAGGTCGTAGTAGCTTAACAAGACAGTTTAAATGCCCCTTGGAAGAGACTTGCAGGTCGCAGTAGCTTAACAAGACGATTTAAATGACACTTGGAAGAGACGTGCAGGTCGCAGTAGCTTAAGAAGACGGTGTAAATGCCCCTTGGAAGAGACGTGCAAGTCGCAGAAGCTAAACAAGACAGTTTAAATGCCCCTTGGAAGAGACGTGCAGGTCGCAGTAGCTTAACAAGATGGTTTAAATGCCCCTTGGAAGAGCGGTGGAGGTCGTAGTAGCTTAAGAAGACAGTTTAAATGCCCCTTGGAAGAGACATGCAGGTCGCAGTAGCTTAACAAGAGGGTTTAAATGCCCCTTGGAAGAGGCTTGCAGGTCGCAGTAGCTTACCAAGACGATTTAAATGCCCCTTGGAAGAGACGTGCAGGTCGCAGTAGCTTAGCAAGACAGTATAAATGTCCCTTGGAAGAGCGGTGGAGGTCGCAGTAGCTTAACAAGACAGTTTAAATGCCACTTGGAAGAGACGTGCAGGTCGCAGTAGCTTAACAAGACGGTTTAAATGCCCCTTGGAAGAGGCTTGCAGGTCGCAGTAGCTTACCAAGACGGTTTAAATGCCCCTTTGAAGAGACGTGCAGGTCGCAGTAGCTTAACAAGACGGTTTAAATCCCCCTTGGAAGAGACGTGCAGGTCGCAGTAGCTTAACAAGAGTGTTTAAATGTCCCTTATAATAGGCTTGCAGGTCGCATTAGCTTAACAAGACAGTTTAAATGCCCCTTGGAAAAGTGGTGGAGGTTACAGTAGCTTAACAAGACAGTTTAAATGCCCCTTGGAAGAGACGTGCAGGTCGCAGTAGTTTAAAAAGACTGTTTAAATGCGCCTTGGAAGAGACGTTCAGGTCGCAGTAGCTTAACAAGATGGTTTAAATGCCCCTTGGAATAGACAAGCAGGTCGCAGTAGCTTAACAAGATGGTTTAAATGCCCCTTGGAAGAGACGTGCAGGTCACAGTAGCTTATCAAGACAGTTTAAATGCCCCTTGAAAGAGACGTGCAGGTCGCAGTAGCTTAACAAGACAGTTTAAATGCCCCTTGGAATAGACATGCAGGTCACAGCAGCTTAACAAGACTGTTTAAATGCCCCTTGGAAGAGACATGCAGGTCGCAGCAGCTTAACAAGACTGTTTAAATGCCCCTTGGAAGAGACTTACAGGTCGCAGTAGCTTAACAAGACGGTTTAAATGTCCCTTGGAAGAGACGTGCAAGTCGCAGTAGCTTAACAAGACGGTTTAAATGCCCCATGGAGGAGACGTGCAGGTCGCAGTAGCTTAACAAGACGGTTTAAATGCCCCTTGGAAGAGAAGTGCAGGTCACAGTAGCTTAACAAAACGGTTTAAATGCCCCTTGGAAGAGAAATGCAGGTCGCAGTAGCTTAACAAGACTGTTGAAATGCCCCTTGGAAGAGACGTGCAGGTCGCAGTAGCTTAACAAGACAGTTTAAATGCCCCTTGGAAGAGACGTGCAGGTCGCAGTAGCTTAACAAGACGGTTTAAATGCCCCTTGGAAGAGACGTGCAGGTCGCAGCAGCTTAACAAAACGGTTTAAATGCCCCTTGGAAGAGACGTGGAGGTCGCAGTAGCTTAACAAGACTGTTGAAAAGCCCCTTGGAAGAGACATGCAGGTCGCAGTAGCTTAACAAAGCGTTTTAAATGCCCCTTGGAAGAGACGTGCAGGTTGCAGTAGCTTAACAAGACGGTTTAAATGCCCCTTGGAAAAGTGGTGTAGGTCGTAGTAGCTTAACAAGACAGTTTAAATGCCCCTTGGAAGAGACTTGCAGGTCGCAGTAGCTTAACAAGACGGTTTAAATGACACTTGGAAGAGACGTGCAGGTCGCAGTAGCTTAAGAAGACGGTGTAAATGCCCCTTGGAAGAGACGTGCAAGTCGCAGAAGCTAAACAAGACAGTTTAAATGCCCCTTGGAAGAGACGTGCAGGTCGCAGTAGCTTAACAAGATGGTTTAAATGCCCCTTGGAAGAGCGGTGGAGGTCGTAGTAGCTTAAGAAGACAGTTTAAATGCCCCTTGGAAGAGACATGCAGGTCGCAGTAGCTTAACAAGAGGGTTTAAATGCCCCTTGAAAGAGGCTTGCAGGTCGCAGTAGCTTACCAATACTATTTAAATGCCCCTTGGAAGAGACGTGCAGGTCGCAGTAGCTTAGCAAGACAGTTTAAATGTCCCTTGGAAGAGCGGTGGAGGTCGCAGTAGCTTAACAAGACAGTTTAAATGCCACTTGGAAGAGACGTGCAGGTCGCAGTAGCTTAACAAGACGGTTTAAATGCCCCTTGGAAGAGGCTTACAGGTCGCAGTAGCTTACCAAGACGGTTTAAATGCCCCTTTGAAGAGACGTGCAGGTCGCTGTAGCTGAACAAGACGGTTTAAATGCCCCTTGGAAGAGACATGCAGGTCGCAGTAGCTTAACAAGACGGTTTAAATGCCCCTTGGAAGAGACGTGCAGGTCGCAGTAGCTTAACAAGACGGTTTAAATCCCCCTTGGAAGAGACGTGCAGGTCGCAGTAGTTAACAAGACGGTTTAAATGCCCCTTGGAAGAGACGAGCAGGTCGCAGTAGCTTAACAAGACGGTTTAAATGCCCCTTGGAAGAGACGTGCAGGTCGCAGTAGCTTAACAAGACGGTTTAAATCCCCCTTGGAAGAGACGTGCAGGTCGCAGTAGTTAACAAGAGTGTTTAAATGCCCCTTGGAATAGGCTTGCAGGCCGCATTAGCTTACCAAGATGTTTTAAATGCCCCTTGGAAAAGTGGTGGAGGTTACAGTAGCTTAACAAGACGGTTTAAATGCCCCTTGGAAGAGATGTGCAAGTCACAGTAGCTTAAAAAGACTGTTTAAATGCCCCTTGGAAGAGACGTGCAGGTCGTAGTAGCTTAACAAGTCGGTTTAAATCCCCCTTGGAAGAGACATGTAGGTCGCAGTAGCTTAACAAGACGGTTTAAATGCCCCTTGGAAGAGAAGTACAAGTCGCAGTAGCTTAATAAGACTTTTTAAATGCCCCTTGGAAGAGATGTGCAAGTCGCAGTTGCTTAATTAGACGGTTTAAATGCCCCTTGGAAGAGAGGTGGAGGTCGCAGTAGATAAACAAGACAGTTTAAATGCCCCTTGGAAGAGTCGTGCAGGTCGCAGTAGCTTAACAAGATGGTTTAAATACCAATTGGAAGAGACTTGCAGGTCGCAGTAGCTTAACAAGACGGTTTAAATGCCCCTTGGAAGTGCGGAGGAGGTCGCAGTAGCTTAACAAGACTGTTTCAATGCCCCTTGGAAGAGACACGCAGGTCGCAGCAGCTTAACAAGACGGTTTAAATTCCCCTTGGAAGAGACATGCAGGTCGCAGTAGCTTAACAAAGCGTTTTAAATGCCCCTTCGAAGAGACGTGCAGGTCACAGTAGCTTAACAAGACGGTTTAAATGCCCCTAGGAAAAGTGGAGGAGGATACAGTAGCTTAAAAAGACGGTTTAAATGCCCCTTGGAAGAGACGTGCAAGTCGCAGTAGCTTAACAAGACAGTTTAAATGCGCCTTAGAAGAGACGTGCAGGTCACAGAAGCTTAACAAGACAGTTTAAATGCCCCTTGGAAGTGCGGTGGAGGTCGCAGTAGCTTAACAAGACGGTTTAAATGCCCCTTTTAAGAAACATGCAGGTCGCAGCAGCTTAACAAGACGGTTTAAATGCCCCTTGGAAGAGCGGTGGAGGTTGCCGTAGCTTAACAAGACAGTTTAAATGCCCCTTGGAAGAGACGTGATGGTCGCAGTAGCTTAACAAGACGGTTTAAATGCCCCTTGGAAGTGCGGTGGAGGTCGCAGTAGCTTAACAAGACGGTTTAAATGCCCCTTTTAAGAAACATGCAGGTCGCAGCAGCTTAACAAGACGGTTTAAATGCCCTTTGGAAGAGACGTGCAGGTCGCAGTAGCTTAACAAGACGGTTTAAATGCCCCTTGGAAAAGTGGTGGAGGTTACAGTAGATTAACAAGACGATTTAAATGCCCCTTGGAAGAGACGTGAAAGTCGCAGTAGCTTAACAAGACTGTTTAAATGCCCCTTAGAAGAGACGTGCAGGTCGCAGATGCTTAACAAGACAGTTTAAATGCCCCTTGGAAGAGACGTGCAGGTCGCAGTAGCTTAACAAGATGGTTTAAATGCCCCTTGGAAGTGCGGTGGAGGTCGCTGTAGCTTAACAAGACAGTTTAAATGCCCCTTGGAAGAGACATGCAGGCCGCAGCAGCTTAACAAGACCGTTTAAATGCCCCTTGGAAGAGACGTGCAGGTCGCAGTAGCTTAACAAGACGGTTTAAATGCACCTTGGAAAAGACATGCAGGTCGCAGTAGCTTAACAAAGCGTTTTAAATGCCCCTTGGAAGAGACGTGCAGGTCGCAGTAGTTTAACAAGACGGTTTAAATGCCCCTTGGAAAAGTGGTGGAGGTTACAGTAGCTTAACAAGACGATTTAAATGCCCCTTGGAAGAGGCTTGCAGGTCGCAATAGCTTACCAAGACTATTTAAATGTCACTTGGAAGAGACGTGCAGGTCGCAGTAGCTTAATAAGACAGTTTAAATGTCCCTTGGAAGAGACGTGCAGGTCGCAGTAGCTTAACAAGATGGTTTAAATGCCCATTGGAAGAGCGGTGGAGGTCGCAGTAGCTTAACAAGACAGTTTAAATGCCCCTTGGAAGAGACGTGCAGGTCGCAGTAGCTTAACAAGACGGTATGAATGCCCGTTGGAAGAGGCTTGCAGGTCGCAGTAGCTTACCAAGACTATTTAAATGTCCCTTGGAAGAGACGTGCAGGTCGCAGTAGCTTAACAAGACGGTTTAAATGCCCCTTGGAAGAGCGGTGGAGGTTACAGTAGCTTAACAAGACGGTTTAAATGCCCCTTGGAAGAGAAATGCAGGTCGCAGCAGCTTAGTAAGACGGTTTAAATGCCCCTTGGAAGAGACGTGGAGGTCGCAGTAGCTTAACAAGACTCTTTAAATGTCCCTTGGAAGAGACATGCAGGTCGCAGTAGCTTAACAAAGCATTTTAAATGCCCCTTGGAAGAGACGTGCAGGTTGCAGTAGCTTAACAAGACGGTTTAAATGCCCCTTGGAAAGGTGGTGGAGGTTACAGTAGCTTAAGAAGACTGTTTAAATTCCCCTTGGAATAGGCTTGTAGGTCACAGAAGCTTAACAAGACGGTTTGAATGCCACTTGGAAGAGACGTGCAGGTCGCAGTAGCTTACCAAAACAGTTTAAATGCCCCTTGGAAGAGACATGCAGGTCGCAGTAGCATAATAAGACAGTTTAAACTCCCCTTGGAAGAGACATGCAGGTCGCAGTAGCATAATAAGACAGTTTAAATGCCCCTTGGAAGAGATGTGCAGGTCGCAGTAGCTTAATAAGATGGTTTAAATGCCCCTTGTAAGAGAGGTGGAGGTCGCAGTAGCTTAACAAGACAGTTTAAATGCCACTTGGAAGAAACATGCAGGTCGAAGCAGCTTAACAAGACTGTTTAAATGCCCCTAGGAAAAGACGTGCAGGTCGCAGAGGCTTAACAAGACGGTTTACATGCCCCTTGGAAGAGCGGTGCAGGTCGCAGTAGCTTAACAAGACGGTTTAAATGCCCCGTGGAAAAGTGGTGGAGGTTACAGTAGCTTAAGATGGTTTAAATGCCCCTTATAAGAGACGTGCAAGTTACAGTAGCTTAACAAGACGGTTTAAATGCCCCTTGGAAGAGATGGGCAGGTCGCAGTAGCTTAACAAGATGGTTTAAGTGCTCTTTGGAAGAGACATGCAGGTCGCAGCAGCTTAAAAAGACGGTTTAAATGCCCCTTGGAAGAGACGTGCAGGTCGCAGGGGCTTAACAGGATGGTTTAAATGCCCATTGGAAGAGCGGTGCGGTTCGCAGTAGCATAATAAGACAGTTTAAATGCCCCTTGGAAGAGATGTGCAGGTCGCAGTAGCTTAATAAGATGGTTTAAATGCCCCTTGTAAGAGAGGTGGAGGTCGCAGTAGCTTAACAGGACAGTGTAAATGCCCCTTGGAAGAGACGTGCAGGTCGCAGTAGCTTAAAAAGACGGTTTAAATGCCCCTTGGAAGAGCGGTGGAGGTCGCAGTAGCTTAACAAGACAGTTTAAATGCCCCTTGGAAGAGACATGGAGGTCGCAATAGCTTAACAATATTGTTTAAATGCCCCTTGGAAGAGACGTGGAGGTCGCAGTAGCTTAGCAAGATGGTTTAAATGCACCTTGAAAGAGGCTTGCAGGTCGCAGTAGCTTACCAAGACAGTTTAAATGCCCCTTGGAAGAGACGTGCATGTCGCAGTAGCTTAACAATATTTTTTAAATGCCCCTTGGAAGAGACGTGGAGGTCGCAGTAGCTTAGCAAGATGGTTTAAATGCCCCTTGGAAGAGACATGCAGTTCGCAGCAGCTTAAAAAGATGGTTTAAATGCCCCTTGGAAGAGACGTGCAGGCCGCAGTGGCTTAACAAGACGGTTTAAATGCCCCCTGGAAGAGACATGCAGGTCGCAGTAGCTTAACAAGATGGTTTAAATGCCCCTTGTAAAAGTGGTCGTGGTTACAGTAGCTTAAAAGACAGTTTAAATGCCCCTTGGAAGAGACGTGCAGGTCGCAGTAGTTTAAAAAGACTGTTTAAATGCGCCTTGGAAGAGACGTTCAGGTCGCAGTAGCTTAACAAGATGGTTTAAATGCCCCTTGGAATAGACAAGCAGGTCGCAGTAGCTTAACAAGATGGTTTAAATGCCCCTTGGAAGAGACGTGCAGGTCACAGTAGCTTATCAAGACAGTTTAAATGCCCCTTGAAAGAGACGTGCAGGTCGCAGTAGCTTAACAAGACAGTTTAAATGCCCCTTGGAATAGACATGCAGGTCACAGCAGCTTAACAAGACTGTTTAAATGCCCCTTGGAAGAGACATGCAGGTCGCAGCAGCTTAACAAGACTGTTTAAATGCCCCTTGGAAGAGACTTACAGGTCGCAGTAGCTTAACAAGACGGTTTAAATGTCCCTTGGAAGAGACGTGCAAGTCGCAGTAGCTTAACAAGACGGTTTAAATGCCCCATGGAGGAGACGTGCAGGTCGCAGTAGCTTAACAAGACGGTTTAAATGCCCCTTGGAAGAGAAGTGCAGGTCACAGTAGCTTAACAAAACGGTTTAAATGCCCCTTGGAAGAGAAATGCAGGTCGCAGTAGCTTAACAAGACTGTTGAAATGCCCCTTGGAAGAGACGTGCAGGTCGCAGTAGCTTAACAAGACAGTTTAAATGCCCCTTGGAAGAGACGTGCAGGTCGCAGTAGCTTAACAAGACGGTTTAAATGCCCCTTGGAAGAGACGTGCAGGTCGCAGCAGCTTAACAAAACGGTTTAAATGCCCCTTGGAAGAGACGTGGAGGTCGCAGTAGCTTAACAAGACTGTTGAAAAGCCCCTTGGAAGAGACATGCAGGTCGCAGTAGCTTAACAAAGCGTTTTAAATGCCCCTTGGAAGAGACGTGCAGGTTGCAGTAGCTTAACAAGACGGTTTAAATGCCCCTTGGAAAAGTGGTGTAGGTCGTAGTAGCTTAACAAGACAGTTTAAATGCCCCTTGGAAGAGACTTGCAGGTCGCAGTAGCTTAACAAGACGGTTTAAATGACACTTGGAAGAGACGTGCAGGTCGCAGTAGCTTAAGAAGACGGTGTAAATGCCCCTTGGAAGAGACGTGCAAGTCGCAGAAGCTAAACAAGACAGTTTAAATGCCCCTTGGAAGAGACGTGCAGGTCGCAGTAGCTTAACAAGATGGTTTAAATGCCCCTTGGAAGAGCGGTGGAGGTCGTAGTAGCTTAAGAAGACAGTTTAAATGCCCCTTGGAAGAGACATGCAGGTCGCAGTAGCTTAACAAGAGGGTTTAAATGCCCCTTGAAAGAGGCTTGCAGGTCGCAGTAGCTTACCAATACTATTTAAATGCCCCTTGGAAGAGACGTGCAGGTCGCAGTAGCTTAGCAAGACAGTTTAAATGTCCCTTGGAAGAGCGGTGGAGGTCGCAGTAGCTTAACAAGACAGTTTAAATGCCACTTGGAAGAGACGTGCAGGTCGCAGTAGCTTAACAAGACGGTTTAAATGCCCCTTGGAAGAGGCTTACAGGTCGCAGTAGCTTACCAAGACGGTTTAAATGCCCCTTTGAAGAGACGTGCAGGTCGCTGTAGCTGAACAAGACGGTTTAAATGCCCCTTGGAAGAGACATGCAGGTCGCAGTAGCTTAACAAGACGGTTTAAATGCCCCTTGGAAGAGACGTGCAGGTCGCAGTAGCTTAACAAGACGGTTTAAATCCCCCTTGGAAGAGACGTGCAGGTCGCAGTAGTTAACAAGACGGTTTAAATGCCCCTTGGAAGAGACGAGCAGGTCGCAGTAGCTTAACAAGACGGTTTAAATGCCCCTTGGAAGAGACGTGCAGGTCGCAGTAGCTTAACAAGACGGTTTAAATCCCCCTTGGAAGAGACGTGCAGGTCGCAGTAGTTAACAAGAGTGTTTAAATGCCCCTTGGAATAGGCTTGCAGGCCGCATTAGCTTACCAAGATGTTTTAAATGCCCCTTGGAAAAGTGGTGGAGGTTACAGTAGCTTAACAAGACGGTTTAAATGCCCCTTGGAAGAGATGTGCAAGTCACAGTAGCTTAAAAAGACTGTTTAAATGCCCCTTGGAAGAGACGTGCAGGTCGTAGTAGCTTAACAAGTCGGTTTAAATCCCCCTTGGAAGAGACATGTAGGTCGCAGTAGCTTAACAAGACGGTTTAAATGCCCCTTGGAAGAGAAGTACAAGTCGCAGTAGCTTAATAAGACTTTTTAAATGCCCCTTGGAAGAGATGTGCAAGTCGCAGTTGCTTAATTAGACGGTTTAAATGCCCCTTGGAAGAGAGGTGGAGGTCGCAGTAGATAAACAAGACAGTTTAAATGCCCCTTGGAAGAGTCGTGCAGGTCGCAGTAGCTTAACAAGATGGTTTAAATACCAATTGGAAGAGACTTGCAGGTCGCAGTAGCTTAACAAGACGGTTTAAATGCCCCTTGGAAGTGCGGAGGAGGTCGCAGTAGCTTAACAAGACTGTTTCAATGCCCCTTGGAAGAGACACGCAGGTCGCAGCAGCTTAACAAGACGGTTTAAATTCCCCTTGGAAGAGACATGCAGGTCGCAGTAGCTTAACAAAGCGTTTTAAATGCCCCTTCGAAGAGACGTGCAGGTCACAGTAGCTTAACAAGACGGTTTAAATGCCCCTAGGAAAAGTGGAGGAGGATACAGTAGCTTAAAAAGACGGTTTAAATGCCCCTTGGAAGAGACGTGCAAGTCGCAGTAGCTTAACAAGACAGTTTAAATGCGCCTTAGAAGAGACGTGCAGGTCACAGAAGCTTAACAAGACAGTTTAAATGCCCCTTGGAAGTGCGGTGGAGGTCGCAGTAGCTTAACAAGACGGTTTAAATGCCCCTTTTAAGAAACATGCAGGTCGCAGCAGCTTAACAAGACGGTTTAAATGCCCCTTGGAAGAGCGGTGGAGGTTGCCGTAGCTTAACAAGACAGTTTAAATGCCCCTTGGAAGAGACGTGATGGTCGCAGTAGCTTAACAAGACGGTTTAAATGCCCCTTGGAAGTGCGGTGGAGGTCGCAGTAGCTTAACAAGACGGTTTAAATGCCCCTTTTAAGAAACATGCAGGTCGCAGCAGCTTAACAAGACGGTTTAAATGCCCTTTGGAAGAGACGTGCAGGTCGCAGTAGCTTAACAAGACGGTTTAAATGCCCCTTGGAAAAGTGGTGGAGGTTACAGTAGATTAACAAGACGATTTAAATGCCCCTTGGAAGAGACGTGAAAGTCGCAGTAGCTTAACAAGACTGTTTAAATGCCCCTTAGAAGAGACGTGCAGGTCGCAGATGCTTAACAAGACAGTTTAAATGCCCCTTGGAAGAGACGTGCAGGTCGCAGTAGCTTAACAAGATGGTTTAAATGCCCCTTGGAAGTGCGGTGGAGGTCGCTGTAGCTTAACAAGACAGTTTAAATGCCCCTTGGAAGAGACATGCAGGCCGCAGCAGCTTAACAAGACCGTTTAAATGCCCCTTGGAAGAGACGTGCAGGTCGCAGTAGCTTAACAAGACGGTTTAAATGCACCTTGGAAAAGACATGCAGGTCGCAGTAGCTTAACAAAGCGTTTTAAATGCCCCTTGGAAGAGACGTGCAGGTCGCAGTAGTTTAACAAGACGGTTTAAATGCCCCTTGGAAAAGTGGTGGAGGTTACAGTAGCTTAACAAGACGATTTAAATGCCCCTTGGAAGAGGCTTGCAGGTCGCAATAGCTTACCAAGACTATTTAAATGTCACTTGGAAGAGACGTGCAGGTCGCAGTAGCTTAATAAGACAGTTTAAATGTCCCTTGGAAGAGACGTGCAGGTCGCAGTAGCTTAACAAGATGGTTTAAATGCCCATTGGAAGAGCGGTGGAGGTCGCAGTAGCTTAACAAGACAGTTTAAATGCCCCTTGGAAGAGACGTGCAGGTCGCAGTAGCTTAACAAGACGGTATGAATGCCCGTTGGAAGAGGCTTGCAGGTCGCAGTAGCTTACCAAGACTATTTAAATGTCCCTTGGAAGAGACGTGCAGGTCGCAGTAGCTTAACAAGACGGTTTAAATGCCCCTTGGAAGAGCGGTGGAGGTTACAGTAGCTTAACAAGACGGTTTAAATGCCCCTTGGAAGAGAAATGCAGGTCGCAGCAGCTTAGTAAGACGGTTTAAATGCCCCTTGGAAGAGACGTGGAGGTCGCAGTAGCTTAACAAGACTCTTTAAATGTCCCTTGGAAGAGACATGCAGGTCGCAGTAGCTTAACAAAGCATTTTAAATGCCCCTTGGAAGAGACGTGCAGGTTGCAGTAGCTTAACAAGACGGTTTAAATGCCCCTTGGAAAGGTGGTGGAGGTTACAGTAGCTTAAGAAGACTGTTTAAATTCCCCTTGGAATAGGCTTGTAGGTCACAGAAGCTTAACAAGACGGTTTGAATGCCACTTGGAAGAGACGTGCAGGTCGCAGTAGCTTACCAAAACAGTTTAAATGCCCCTTGGAAGAGACATGCAGGTCGCAGTAGCATAATAAGACAGTTTAAACTCCCCTTGGAAGAGACATGCAGGTCGCAGTAGCATAATAAGACAGTTTAAATGCCCCTTGGAAGAGATGTGCAGGTCGCAGTAGCTTAATAAGATGGTTTAAATGCCCCTTGTAAGAGAGGTGGAGGTCGCAGTAGCTTAACAAGACAGTTTAAATGCCACTTGGAAGAAACATGCAGGTCGAAGCAGCTTAACAAGACTGTTTAAATGCCCCTAGGAAAAGACGTGCAGGTCGCAGAGGCTTAACAAGACGGTTTACATGCCCCTTGGAAGAGCGGTGCAGGTCGCAGTAGCTTAACAAGACGGTTTAAATGCCCCGTGGAAAAGTGGTGGAGGTTACAGTAGCTTAAGATGGTTTAAATGCCCCTTATAAGAGACGTGCAAGTTACAGTAGCTTAACAAGACGGTTTAAATGCCCCTTGGAAGAGATGGGCAGGTCGCAGTAGCTTAACAAGATGGTTTAAGTGCTCTTTGGAAGAGACATGCAGGTCGCAGCAGCTTAAAAAGACGGTTTAAATGCCCCTTGGAAGAGACGTGCAGGTCGCAGGGGCTTAACAGGATGGTTTAAATGCCCATTGGAAGAGCGGTGCGGTTCGCAGTAGCATAATAAGACAGTTTAAATGCCCCTTGGAAGAGATGTGCAGGTCGCAGTAGCTTAATAAGATGGTTTAAATGCCCCTTGTAAGAGAGGTGGAGGTCGCAGTAGCTTAACAGGACAGTGTAAATGCCCCTTGGAAGAGACGTGCAGGTCGCAGTAGCTTAAAAAGACGGTTTAAATGCCCCTTGGAAGAGCGGTGGAGGTCGCAGTAGCTTAACAAGACAGTTTAAATGCCCCTTGGAAGAGACATGGAGGTCGCAATAGCTTAACAATATTGTTTAAATGCCCCTTGGAAGAGACGTGGAGGTCGCAGTAGCTTAGCAAGATGGTTTAAATGCACCTTGAAAGAGGCTTGCAGGTCGCAGTAGCTTACCAAGACAGTTTAAATGCCCCTTGGAAGAGACGTGCATGTCGCAGTAGCTTAACAATATTTTTTAAATGCCCCTTGGAAGAGACGTGGAGGTCGCAGTAGCTTAGCAAGATGGTTTAAATGCCCCTTGGAAGAGACATGCAGTTCGCAGCAGCTTAAAAAGATGGTTTAAATGCCCCTTGGAAGAGACGTGCAGGCCGCAGTGGCTTAACAAGACGGTTTAAATGCCCCCTGGAAGAGACATGCAGGTCGCAGTAGCTTAACAAGATGGTTTAAATGCCCCTTGTAAAAGTGGTCGTGGTTACAGTAGCTTAAAAGACAGTTTAAATGCCCCTTGGAAGAGACGAGCAGGTCACAGTAGCTTAGCAAGATGGTTTAAATGGCACTTGGAAGAGACGTGCAGGTCGCAGTAGCTTAACAAGACGGTTTAAATCCCCCTTGGAAGAGACGTGCAGGTCGCAGTAGCTTAACAAGACGGTTTAAATGCCCCTTGGAAAAGCGGTGGAGGTCGCAGTAGCTTAACAACATAGTTTCAATGCCCCTTGAAAGAGACGTGCAGGTCACGGTAGCTTAACAAGACGGTTTAAATGCCCCTTGGAAGTGCGGTGGAGGTCGCAGTAGCTTAACAAGACGGTTTAAATGCCCCTTGGAAGAGACATGCAGGTCGCAGCAGCTTAACAAGATGGTTTAAATCCCCTTGGAAGAGACGTGCAGGTAGCAGTGGCTTAACAAGACGGTTTAAAGGCCCCTTGGAAGAGACGCGCAGGTCGCAGTAGATTAACAAGACGGTTTAAATGCCCCTTGGAAGAGACGTGCAGTTCGCAGTAGCTTAACAAGACAGTTTAAATGCCCTTTGGAAAAGTGGTGGAGGTTACAGTAGCTTAACAAGAAAGTTTAAATGCCCCCTTGGAAGAGACATGCAAGTCGCAGTAGCTTAAAAAGACGGTTTAAATGCGCCTTGGAAGAGACGTGCAGGTCGCAGTAGCTTAACAAGACGGTTTAAATGCCCCTTGGAATAGACGAGCAGGTCGCAGTAGCTTAACAAGATGGTTTAAATGCCCCTTGGAAGAGACGTGCAGGTCTCAGTAGCTTAACAAGACGGTTTAAATCCCCCTTGGCAGAGACGTGCAGGTCGCAGCAGCTTAACAAGAGGGTTTAAATGCCCCTTGGAATAGGCTTGCAGGTCGCAGAAGCTTAACAAGACGGTTTGAATGCCACTTGGAAGAGACGTGCAGGTCGCAGTAGCTTACCAAGACAGTTTAAATGCCCCTTGGAAGAGACATACAGGTCGCAGTAGCATAATAAGACAGTTTAAACGCCCCTTGGTAGAGACATGCAGGTCGCAGTAGCATAATAAGACAGTTTAAATGCCCCTTGGAAGAGATGTGCAGGTCGCAGTAGCTTAATAAGATGGTTTAAATGCCCCTTGTAAGAGAGGTGGAGGTCGCAGTAGCTTAACAGGACAGTGTAAATGCCCCTTGGAAGAGACGTGCAGGTCGCAGTAGCTTAAAAAGACGGTTTAAATGCCACTTGGAAGAGACGTGCAGGTCGCAGTAGCTTAACAAGACGGTTTAAATGCCCCTTGGAAGAGCGGTGGAGGTCGCAGTAGCTTAACAAGACAGTTTAAATGCCCCTTGAAAGTTACGTGCAGGTCGCAGTAGCTTAACAAGACGGTTCAAATGCCTATTGGAAGAGTGTTGGAGGTCGCAGGAGCTTAACAAGAGAGTTTAAATGCCCCTTGGATGAGAAATGCAGGTCGCAGTAGCTTAATAAGACGGTTTAAATACCCCTTGGAAGAGAGGTGGAGGTCGCAGTGGCTTAGCAAGACAGTTTAAATGCCCCTTGGAAGAGACGTGCAGGTCGCAGTAGCTTAACAAGACGGTTTAAATGCCCCTTGGAAGAGACGTGCAGGTCGCAGTAGCTAAACAAGACGGTTTAAATGCCCCTTGGAAGAGCGGTGGAGGTCGCAGTAGCTTAACAAGATAGTTTAAATGCCCCTTGAAAGAGACGTGCAGGTCGCAGCAGCTTAACAAGACGGTTTAAATGCCCCTTGGAAGTGCGGTGGAGGTCGCAGTAGCTTAACAAGATGGTTTAAATGCCCCTTGGAAGAGACATGCAGGTCACAGCAGCTTAACAAGATGGTTTAAATGCCGCTTGGAAGAGACGTGGAGGTCGCAGTAGCTTAACAAGACGGTTTAAATGCCCCTTGGAAGAGACATGCAGGTCGCAGTAGCTTAACAAAGCGTTTTAAAAGCCCCTTGGTAGTGCGGTGGAGGTCGCAGTAGCTTAACAAGACGGTTTAAATGCCCCTTGGAAAAGTGGTGGAGGTTACAGTAGCTTAAGAAGATGGTTTAAATGCCCCTTGGAAGAGACGTGCAAGTCGCAGTAGCTTAACAAGAATGTTTAAATGCCCCTTAGAAGAGACGTGCAGGTTGCAGAAGCTAAACAAGACAGTTTAAATGCCCCTTGGAAGAGACGTGCAGGTCGCAGTAGCTTAACAAGATGGTTTAAATGCCCCTTGGAAGAGCGGTGGAGGTCGCAGTACCTTAAGAAGACAGTTTAAATGCCCCTTGGAAGAGACATGCAGGTCGCAGTAGCTTAACAAGAGGGTTTAAATGCCCATTGGAAGAGGCTTGCAGGTCGCAGTAGCTTACCAAGACGATTTAAATGCCCCTTGGAAGAGACGTGCAGGTCGCAGTAGCTTAACAAGACAGTTTAAATGCCCCTTGAAAGAGCGGTGGAGATCGCAGTAGCTTAACAAGACAGTTTAAATGCCACTTGGAAGAAACATGCATGTCGAAGCAGCTTAACAAGACGGTTTAAATGCCCCTTGGAAGATACATGCAGGTCGCAGTAGCTTAACAAGACGGTTTAAATGCACCTTGGAAGAGACGTGCAGGTCGCACTAGCTTAACAAGACAGTTTAAATGCCACTTGGAAGAAACATGCATGTCGAAGCAGCTTAACAAGACTGTTTAAATGCCCCTAGGAAAAGACGTACAGGTCGCAGGAGCTTAAAAAGAAGGTTTAAATGCGCCTTGGAATAGACATGCAGGTCGCAGTAGCTTAACAAGACGGTTTAAATGCCCCTTGGAAGTGCGGTGGAGGTCGCAGTAGCTTAACAAGATGGTTTAAATGCCCCTTGGAACAGACATGCAGGTCACAGCAGCTTAACAAGACGGTTTAAATGCCCCTTGGAAGAGACGTGGAGGTCGCAGTAGCTTAACAAGACGGTTTAAATGCCCCTTGGAAGAGACATGCAGGTCGCAGTAGCTTAACAAAGCGTTTTCAAAGCCCCTTGGTAGTGCGGTGGAGGTCGCAGTAGCTTAACAAGACGGTTTAAATGCCCCTTGGAAAAGTGGTGGAGGTTACAGTAGCTTAAGAAGATGGTTTAAATGCACCTTGGAAGAGACGTGCAAGTCGCAGTAGCTTAACAAGACTGTTTAAATGCCCCTTAGAAGAGACGTGCAGGTCGCAGAAGCTAAAGAAGACAGTTTAAATGCCCCTTGGAAGAGACGTGCAGGTCGCAGTAGCTTAACAAGATGGTTTAAATGCCCCTTGGAAGAGCGGTGGAGGTCGCAGTAGCTTAAGAAGACAGTTTAAATGCCCCTTGGAAGAGACATGCAGGTCGCAGTAGCTTAACAAGAGGGTTTAAATGCCCATTGGAAGAGGCTTGCAGGTCGCAGTAGCTTACCAAGACGATTTAAATGCCCCTTGGAAGAGACGTGCAGGTCGCAGTAGCTTAACAAGACAGTTTAAATGCCCCTTGAAAGAGCGGGAGAGGTCGCAGTAGCTTAAAAAGACAGTTTAAATGCCACTTGGAAGAAACATGCATGTCGAAGCAGCTTAACAAGGCGGATTAAATGCCCCTTGGAAGAGACATGCAGGTCGCAGTAGCTTAACAAGACGGTTTAAATGCCACTTGGAAGAAACATGCATGTCGAAGCAGCTTAACAAGACTGTTTAAATGCCCCTAGGAAAAGACGTGCAGGTCGCAGGAGCTTAAAAAGAAGGTTTAAATGCGCCTTGAAAGAGAAGTGCAGGTCGCAGAAGCATAAAAAAACGGTTTAAATGCCCCTTGGAAAAGCGGTGGAGGTCGCAGTAGCTTAACACGAAGGTTTAAATGCCCCTTGGAATAGACATGCAGGTCGCAGTAGCTTAACAAGACGGTTTAAATGCCCCTTGGAAAAGACGTGCAGGTCACAGAGGCTTAACAAGACGGTTTAAATGACCCTTGGAAGAGACATGCAGGTCGCAGTAGCTTAACAAGACGGTTTAAAAGCCCTTTGGAAGAGACGTGCAAGTTGCAGGAGCTTAAAAAGAAGGTTTAATTGCGCCTTGGAAGAGAAGTGCAGGTCGCAGTAGCATAGCAAGACGGTTTAAATACACCTTGGAAGAGACATGCAGGTCGCAGTAGCTTAACAAGACAGTTTAAATGCCCCTTGGAAGAGACGTGCAGGTCGCAGTAGCTTAATAAGACGTTTTAAATGTCCCTTGGAAGAGACATGCAGGTCGCAGTAGCTTAATAAGACAGTTTAAATGACCCTTGGAAGAGACGTGCAGGTCGCAGTAGCTTAACAAGACGGTTTAAATGCCACTTGGTAGAGACGTGCAGGTTGCAGTAGCTTAACAAGATGGTTTAAATGCCCCATGGAAGAGCGGTGGAGGTCGCAGTAGCTTAACAAGACAGTTTAAATGCCCCTTGAAAGAGACGTGCAGGTCGCAGTAGCTTAACAAGACGATTTAAATGCCCCTTGGAAGAGACGTGCAGTTAGCAGTAGCTTAACAAGACGGTTTAAATCCCCCTTGGAAGAGACATGCAGGTCACAGGATCTTAACAAGAGGGTTTAAATGCCCCTTAGAGTAGGCTTGCAGATCGCAGTAGCTTAACAAGACAGTTTAAATGCCCCTTGGAAGAGACATGCTGGTCGCAGTAGCTTAAAAAGACGGTTTAAATGCGCCTTGGAAGAGACGTGCAGGTCGCAGTAGCTTAACAAGATGGTTTAAATGGCCCTTGGAAGAGACGTGCAGGTCGCAGTACCTTAACAAGATGGTTTAAATGCCCCTTGGAAGAGACGTGCAGGTTGAAGTAACTTAATAAGACGGTTTAAATGCCTCTTGGAAGAGATGTGCATGTCGCAGTAGCTTAATAAGATGTTTTAAATGCCCCTTGGAAGAGAGTTGGAGGTTGCAGTAGCTTAACAAGACAGTTTAAATGCCCCTTGGAAGAGACGTGCAGGTTGCAGTAGCTTAATAAGATGGTTTAAATGCCGCTTGGAAGAGCGGTGGAGGTCGCAGTAGCTTAACAAGACGGTTTAAATGCCCCTTGAAAGAGACGTGCAGGTCGCAGTAGCTTAACAAGACGGTTTAAATGCCCCATGAACGTGCGGTGGAGGTCGCAGTAGCTTAACAAGACGGTTTAAATGCCCCTTGGAAGAGACATTCAGGTCGCAGCAGCTTAACAAGATGGTTTAAATCCACTTGGAAGAGACATGCAGGTAGCAGTGGCTTAACAAGACGGTTTAAATGCCCCTTGGAAGAGACATGCAGGTCGCAGTAGCTTAAAACGACGGTTTAAATGCCCCTTGGAAGAGACGTGCAGGTCGCAGTAGCTTAACAAGACAGTTTAAATGCCCCTTGGAAAAGTGGTGGAGGTTACAGTAGCTTAACAAGAAAGTTTAAATGCCCCTTGGAAGAGACATGCAAGTCGCAGTAGCTTAATTAGACGGTTTAAATGTGCCTTGGAAGAGACGTGCAGGTCGCAGTAGCTTAACAAGACGGTTTAAATGCCCCTTGGAATAGACGAGCAGGTCGCAGTAGCTTAACAAGACGGTTTAAATGCCCCTTGGAAGAGACGTGCAGGTCTCAGTAGCTTAACAAGACGGTTTAAATCCCCCTTGGCAGAGACGTGCAGGTCGCAGCAGCTTAATAAGAGGGTTTAAATGCCCCCTGGAATAGGCTTGCAGGTCGCAGAAGCTTAACAAGACAGTTTGAATGCCCCTTGGAAGAGACGTGCAGGTCGCAGTAGCTTACCAAGACAGTTTAAATGCCCCTTGGAAGAGACATGCAGGTCGCAGTAGCATAATAAGACAGTTTAAATGCCCCTTGGAAGAGACATGCAGGTCGCAGTAGCATAATAAGACAGTTTAAATGCCCCTTGGAAGAGATGTGCAGGTCGCAGTAGCTTAATAAGATGGTTTAAATGCCCCTTGTAAGAGAGGTGGAGGTCGCAGTAGCTTAACAGGACAGTTTAAATGCCCCTTGGAAGAGACGTGCAGGTCGCAGTAGCTTAAAAAGACGGTTTAAATGCCACTTGGAAGAGACGTGCAGGTCGCAGTAGCTTAACAAGACAGTTTAAATGCCCCTTGAAAGAGCGGTGGAGGTCGCAGTAGCTTAACAAGACAGTTTAAATGCCACTTGGAAGAAACATGCATGTCGAAGCAGCTTAACAAGACGGATTAAATGCCCCTTGGAAGAGACATGCAGGTCGCAGTAGCTTAACAAGACGGTTTAAATGCACCTTGGAAGAGACGTGCAGGTCGCACTAGCTTAACAAGACAGTTTAAATGCCACTTGGAAGAAACATGCATGTCGAAGCAGCTTAACAAGACTGTTTAAATGCCCCTAGGAAAAGACGTGCTGGTCGCAGGAGCTTAAAAAGAAGGTTTAAATGCGCCTTGGAAGAGAAGTGCAGGTCGCAGTAGCATAAAAAAACGGTTTAAATGCCCCTTGGAAAAGCGGTGGAGGTCGCAGTAGCTTAACACGAAGGTTTAAATGCCCCTTGGAATAGACATGCAGGTCGCAGTAGCTTAACAAGACCGTTTAAATGCCCCTTGGAAAAGACGTGCAGGTCGCACAGGCTTAACAAGACGGTTTAAATGAACCTTGGAAGAGACATGCAGGTCGCAGTAGCTTAATAAGACGGTTTAAAAGCCCCTTGGAAGAGACGTGCAAGTCGCAGGAGCTTAAAAAGAAGGTTTAATTGCGCCTTGGAAGAGAAGTGCAGGTCGCAGTAGCATAGGAAGACGGTTTAAATGCACCTTGGAAGAGACATGCAGGTCGCAGTAGCTTAACAAGACAGTTTAAATGCCCCTTGGAAGAGACGTGCAGGTCGCAGTAGCTTAATAAGACCTTTTAAATGTCCCTTGGAAGAGACATGCAGGTCGCAGTAGCTTAATAAGATGGTTTAAATGCCCCTTGGAAGAGACGTGCAGGTCGCAGTATCTTAACAAGACTGTTTAAATGCCCCTTGGAAGAGAAGTGCAAGTTACAGTAGCTTAACAAGACGGTTTGAATGCCTCTTAGAAGAGATGTGCAGGTCGCAGTAGCTTAATAAGATGTTTTAAATGCCCCTTGGTAGAGAGGTGGAGGTCGCAGTAGCTTAACAAGACAGTTTAAATGACCCTTGGAAGAGACGTGCAGGTCGCAGTAGCTTAACAAGACGGTTTAAATGCCCCTTGGAATAGACGAGCAGGTCGCAGTAGCTTAACAAGACGGTTTAAATGCCCCTTGGAAGAGACGTGCAGGTCTCAGTAGCTTAACAAGACGGTTTAAATCCCCCTTGGCAGAGACGTGCAGGTCGCAGCAGCTTAACAAGAGGGTTTAAATGCCCCCTGGAATAGGCTTGCAGGTCGCAGAAGCTTAACAAGACAGTTTGAATGCCCCTTGGAAGAGACGTGCAGGTCGCAGTAGCTTACCAAGACAGTTTAAATGCCCCTTGGAAGAGACATGCAGGTCGCAGTAGCATAATAAGACAGTTTAAATGCCCCTTGGAAGAGACATGCAGGTCGCAGTAGCATAATAAGACAGTTTAAATGCCCCTTGGAAGAGATGTGCAGGTCGCAGTAGCTTAATAAGATGGTTTAATGCCCCTTGTAAGAGAGGTGGAGGTCGCAGTAGCTTAACAGGACAGTTTAAATGCCCCTTGGAAGAGACGTGCAGGTCGCAGTAGCTTAAAAAGACGGTTTAAATGCCACTTGGAAGAGACGTGCAGGTCGCAGTAGCTTAACAAGACAGTTTAAATGCCCCTTGAAAGAGCGGTGGAGGTCGCAGTAGCTTAACAAGACAGTTTAAATGCCACTTGGAAGAAACATGCATGTCGAAGCAGCTTAACAAGACGGATTAAATGCCCCTTGGAAGAGACATGCAGGTCGCAGTAGCTTAACAAGACGGTTTAAATGCACCTTGGAAGAGACGTGCAGGTCGCACTAGCTTAACAAGACAGTTTAAATGCCACTTGGAAGAAACATGCATGTCGAAGCAGCTTAACAAGACTGTTTAAATGCCCCTAGGAAAAGACGTGCTGGTCGCAGGAGCTTAAAAAGAAGGTTTAAATGCGCCTTGGAAGAGAAGTGCAGGTCGCAGTAGCATAAAAAAACGGTTTAAATGCCCCTTGGAAAAGCGGTGGAGGTCGCAGTAGCTTAACACGAAGGTTTAAATGCCCCTTGGAATAGACATGCAGGTCGCAGTAGCTTAACAAGACCGTTTAAATGCCCCTTGGAAAAGACGTGCAGGTCGCACAGGCTTAACAAGACGGTTTAAATGACCCTTGGAAGAGACATGCAGGTCGCAGTAGCTTAATAAGACGGTTTAAAAGCCCCTTGGAAGAGACGTGCAAGTCGCAGGAGCTTAAAAAGAAGGTTTAATTGCGCCTTGGAAGAGAAGTGCAGGTCGCAGTAGCATAGGAAGACGGTTTAAATGCACCTTGGAAGAGACATGCAGGTCGCAGTAGCTTAACAAGACAGTTTAAATGCCCCTTGGAAGAGACGTGCAGGTCGCAGTAGCTTAATAAGACCTTTTAAATGTCCCTTGGAAGAGACATGCAGGTCGCAGTAGCTTAATAAGATGGTTTAAATGCCCCTTGGAAGAGACGTGCAGGTCGCAGTATCTTAACAAGACTGTTTAAATGCCCCTTGGAAGAGAAGTGCAAGTTACAGTAGCTTAACAAGACGGTTTGAATGCCTCTTAGAAGAGATGTGCAGGTCGCAGTAGCTTAATAAGATGTTTTAAATGCCCCTTGGTAGAGAGGTGGAGGTCGCAGTAGCTTAACAAGACAGTTTAAATGACCCTTGGAAGAGACGTGCAGGTCGCAGTAGCTTAACAAGACGGTTTAAATGCCACTTGGAAGAGACGTGCAGGTTGCAGTAGTTTAATAAGACGGTTTAAATGCCCCATGGAAGAGCGGTGGAGGTCGCAGTAGCTTAACAAGACAGTTTAAATGCCCCTTGAAAGAGACGTGCAGGTCGCAGTAGCTTAACAAGACGATTTAAATGCCCCTTGGAAGAGACGTGCAGTTAGCAGTAGCTTAACAAGACGGTTTAAATCCCCCTTGGAAGAGACATGCAGGTCACAGGATCTTAACAAGAGGGTTTAAATGCCCCTTAGAGTAGGCTTGCAGATCGCAGTAGCTTAACAAGACAGTTTAAATGCCCCTTGGAAGAGACATGCTGGTCGCAGTAGCTTAAAAAGACGGTTTAAATGCGCCTTGGAAGAGACGTGCAGGTCGCAGTAGCTTAACAAGATGGTTTAAATGGCCCTTGGAAGAGACGTGCAGGTCGCAGTACCTTAACAAGACGTTTAAATGCCCCTTGGAAGAGACGTGCAGGTTGAAGTAACTTAATAAGACGGTTTAAATGCCTCTTAGAAGAGATGTGCATGTCGCAGTAGCTTAATAAGATGTTTTAAATGCCCCTTGGAAGAGAGGTGGAGTTTGCAGTAGCTTAACAAGACAGTTTAAATGCCCCTTGGAAGAGACGTGCAGGTTGCAGTAGCTTAATAAGACGGTTTAAATGCCGCTTGGAAGAGCGGTGGAGGTCGCAGTAGCTTAACAAGACGGTTTAAATGCCCCTTGAAAGAGACGTGCAGGTCGCAGTAGCTTAACAAGACGGTTTAAATGCCCCATGGACGTGCGGTGGAGGTCGCAGTAGCTTAACAAGACGGTTTAAATGCCCCTTGGAAGAGACATTCAGGTCGCAGCAGCTTAACAAGATGGTTTAAATCCCCTTGGAAGAGACGTGCAGGTAGCAGTGGCTTAACAAGACAGTTTAAATGCCCCTTGGAAGAGACATGCAGGTCGCAGTAGCTTAAAACGACGGTTTAAATGCCCCTTGGAAGAGACGTGCAGGTCGCAGTAGCTTAACAAGACAGTTTAAATGCCCCTTGGAAAAGTGGTGGAGGTTACAGTAGCTTAACAAGAAAGTTTAAATGCCCCTTGGAAGACACATGCAAGTCGCAGTAGCTTAAATAGACGGTTTAAATGCGCCTTGGAAGAGACGTGCAGGTCGCAGTAGCTTAACAAGACGGTTAAAATGACCCTTGGAATAGACGAGCAGGTCGCAGTAGCTTAACAAGACGGTTTAAATGCCCCTTGGAAGAGACGTGCAGGTCTCAGTAGCTTAACAAGACGGTTTAAATCCCCCTTGGCAGAGACGTGCAGGTCGCAGCAGCTTAACAAGAGGGTTTAAATGCCCCTTGGAATAGGCTTGTAGGTCGCAGAAGCTTAACAAGACGGTTTGAATGCCCCTTGGAAGAGACGTGCAGGTCGCAGTAGCTTAGTAAGACAGTTTAAATGCCCCTTGGAAGAGACATGCAGGTCGCAGTAGCATAATAAGACAGTTTAAATGCCCCTTGGAAGAGACATGCAGGTCGCAGTAGCATAATAAGACAGTTTAAATGCCCCTTGTAAGAGAGGTGGAGGTCGCAGTAGCTTAACAGGACAGTTTAAATGCCCCTTGGAAGAGACGTGCAGGTCGCAGTAGCTTAAAAAACGGTTTAAATGCCACTTGGAAGAGACGTGCAGGTCGCAGTAGCTTAAAAAGACGGTTTAAATGCCCCTTGGAAGAGCGGTGGAGGTCGCAGTAGCTTAACAAGACAGTTTAAATGCCCCTTGAAAGTTACGTGCAGGTCGCAGTAGCTTAACAAGACGGTTCAAATGCCCATTGGAAGAGTGGTGGAGGTCGCAGGAGCTTAATAAGAGAGTTTAAATGCCCCTTGGATGAGACATGCAGGTCGCAGTAGCTTAATAAGACGGTTTAAATACCCCTTGGAAGAGAGGTGGAGGTCGCAGTGGCTTAGCAAGACAGTTTAAATGCCCCTTGGAAGAGACGTGCAGGTCGCAGAAGCTTAACAAGACGGTTTAAATGCCTCTTGGAAGAGACGTGCAGGTCGCAGTAGCTAAATAAGACGGTTTAAATGCCCCTTGGAAGAGCGGTGGAGGTCGCAGTAGCTTAACAAGATAGTTTAAATGCCCCTTGGAAGAGACGTGCAGGTCGCAGCAGCTTAACAAGACGGTTTAAATGCCCCTTGGAAGTGCGGTGGAGGTCGCAGTAGCTTAACAAGATGGTTTAAATGCCCCTTGGAAGAGACATGCAGGTCACAGCAGCTTAACAAGACGGTTTAAATGCCCCTTGGAAAAAACGTGGAGGTCGCAGTAGCTTAACAAGACGGTTTAAATGCCCCTTGGAAGAGACATGCAGGTCGCAGTAGCTTAACAAAGCGTTTTAAAAGCCCCTTGGTAGTGCGGTGGAGGTCGCAGTAGCTTAACAAGACGGTTTAAATGCCCCTTGGAAAAGTGGTGGAGGTTACAGTAGCTTAAGAAGATGGTTTAAATGCCCCTTGGAAGAGACGTGCAAGTCGCAGTAGCTTAACAAGACTGTTTAAATGCCCCTTAGAAGAGACGTGCAGGTCGCAGAAGCTAAACAAGACAGTTTAAATGCCCCTTGGAAGAGACGTGCAGGTCGCAGTACCTTAACAAGATGGTATAAATGCCCCTTGGAAGAGCGGTGGAGGTCGCAGTAGCTTAAGAAGACAGTTTAAATGCCCCATTGAAGAGACATGCAGGTCGCAGTAGCTTAACAAGAGGGTTTAAATGCCCATTGGAAGAGGCTTGCAGGTCGCAGTAGCTTACCAAGACGATTTAAATGCCCCTTGGAAGAGACGTGCAGGTCGCAGTAGCTTAACAAGACAGTTTACATGCCCCTTGAAAGAGCGGTGGAGGTCGCAGTAGCTTAACAAGACAGTTTAAATGCCACTTGGAAGAAACATGCATGTCGAAGCAGCTTAACAAGACGGTTTAAATGCCCCTTGGAAGAGACATGCAGGTCGCAGTAGCTTAACAAGACGGTTTAAATGCACCTTGGAAGAGACAAACAGGTCGCACTAGCTTAACAAGACAGTTTAAATGCCACTTGGAAGAAACATGCATGTCGAAGCAGCTTAACAAGACTGTTTAAATGCCCCTAGGAAAAGACGTGCAGGTCGCAGGAGCTTAAAAAGAAGGTTTAAATGCGCCTTGGAATAGACATGCAGGTCGCAGTAGCTTAACAAGACGGTTTAAATGCCCCTTGGAAGTGCGGTGGAGGTCGCAGTAGCTTAATAAGATGGTTTAAATGCCCCTTGGAAGAGACATGCAGGTCACAGTAGCTTAACAAGACGATTTAAATGCCCCTTGGAAGAGACGTGGAGGTCGCAGTAGCTTAACAAGACGGTTTAAATGCCCCTTGGAAGAGACATGCAGGTCGCAGTAGCTTAACAAAGCGTTTTAAAAGCCCCTTGGTAGTGCGGTGGAGGTTACAGTAGCTTAAGAAGACGGTTTAAATGCACCTTGGAAGAGACGTGCAAGTCGCAGTAGCTTAACAAGACTGTTTAAATGCCCCTTAGAAGAGACGTGCAGGTCGCAGAAGCTAAATAAGACAGTTTAAATGCCCCTTGGAAGAGACGTGCAGGTCGCAGTAGCTTAACAAGATGGTTTAAATGCCCCTTGGAAGAGCGGTGGAGGTCGCAGTAGCTTAAGAAGACAGTTTAAATGCCCCTTGGAAGAGACATGCAGGTCGCAGTAGCTTAACAAGAGGGTTTAAATGCCCATTGGAAGAGGCTTGCAGGTCGCAGTAGCTTACCAAGACGATTTAAATGCCCCTTGGAAGAGACTTGCAGGTCGAAGCAGCTTAACAAGACGGATTAAATGCCCCTTGGAAGAGACATGCAGGTCGCAGTAGCTTAACAAGACGGTTTAAATGCACCTTGGAAGAGACGTGCAGGTCGCACTAGCTTAACAAGACAGTTTAAATGCCACTTGGAAGAAACATGCATGTCGAAGCAGCTTAACAAGACTGTTTAAATGCCCCTAGGAAAAGACGTGCAGATCGCAGGAGCTTAAAAAGAAGGTTTAAATGAGCCTTGGAAGAGAAGTGCAGGTCGCAGTAGCATAAAAAAACGGTTTAAATGCCCCTTGGAAAAGCGGTGGAGGTCGCAGTAGCTTAACACGAAGGTTTAAATGCCCCTTGGAAAAGACATGCAGGTCGCAGTAGCTTAACAAGACGGTTTAAATGCCCCTTGGAAAAGACGTGCAGGTCGCAGAGGCTTAACAAGACGGTTTAAATGACCCTTGGAAGAGACGTGCAAGTCGCAGGAGCTTAAAAAGAAGGTTTAATTGCGCCTTGGAAGAGAAGTGCAGGTCGCAGTAGCATAGCAAGACGGTTTAAATGCACCTTGGAAGAGACATGCAGGTCGCAGTAGCTTAACAAGACAGTTTAAATGCCCCTTGGAAGAGACGTGCAGGTCGCAGTAGCTTAATAAGACGTTTTAAATGTCCCTTGGAAGAGACATGCAGGTCGCAGTAGCTTAATAAGATGGTTTAAATGCCCCTTGGAAGAGACGTGCAGGTCGCAGTATCTTAACAAGACTGTTTAAATGCCCCTTGGAAGAGAAGTGCAAGTTACAGTAGCTTAACAAGACGGTTTAAATTTCCCTTGGAAGAGATGTGCAGGTCGCAGTAGCTTAACAAGATGGTTTAAATGCCTCCTGGAAGAGATGTGCAGGTCGCAGTAGCTTAATAAGATGTTTTAAATGCCCCTTGGAAGAGAGGTGGAGGTCGCAGTAGCTTAACAAGACAGTTTAAATGACCCTTGGAAGAGACGTGCAGGTCGCAGTAGCTTAACAAGACGGTTTAAATGCCACTTGGAAGAGACGTGCAGGTTGCAGTAGCTTAATAAGACGGTTTAAATGCCCCATGGAAGAGCGGTGGAGGTCGCAGTAGCTTAACAAGACAGTTTAAATGCCCCTTGAAAGAGACGTGCAGGTCGCAGTAGCTTAACAAGACGATTTAAATGCCCCTTGGAATAGACGTGCAGTTAGCAGTAGCTTAACAAGACGGTTTAAATCCCCCTTGGAAGAGACATGCAGGTCACAGGATCTTAACAAGAGGGTTTAAATGCCCCTTAGAGTAGGCTTGCAGGTCGCAGTAGCTTAACAAGACAGTTGAAATGCCCCTTGGAAGAGACATGCTGGTCACAGTAGCTTAAAAAGACGGTTTAAATGCGCCTTGGAAGAGACGTGCAGGTCGCAGTAGCTTAACAAGATGGTTTAAATGGCCCTTGGAAGAGACGTGCAGGTCGCAGTAGCTTAACAAAACGGTTTAAATGCCCCTTGGAAGAGACGTGCAGGTTGAAGTAACTTAATAAGACGGTTTAAATGCCTCTTGGAAGAGATGTGCATGTCGCACTAGCTTAATAAGATGTTTTAAATGCCCCATGGAAGAGAGGTGGAGGTCGCAGTAGCTTAACAAGACAGTTTAAATGCCCCTTGGAAGAGACGTGCAGGTTGCAGTAGCTTAAGAAGACGGTTTAAATACCGCTTGGAAGAGCGGTGGAGGTCGCAGTAGCTTAACAAGATGGTTTAAATGCCCCTTGAAAGAGACGTGCAGGTCGCAGTAGCTTAACAAGACGGTTTAAATGCCCCATGGACGTGCGGTGGAGGTCGCAGTAGCTTAACAAGACGGTTTAAATGCCCCTTGGAAGAGACATTCAGGTCGCAGCAGCTTAACAAGATGGTTTAAATCCCCTTGGAAGAGACGTGCAGGTAGCAGTGGCTTAACAAGACGGTTTAAATGCCCCTTGGAAGAGACATGCAGGTCGCAGTAGCTTAAAACGACGGTTTAAATGCCCCTTGGAAGAGACGTGCAGGTCGCAGTAGCTTAACAAGACAGTTTAAATGCCCCTTGGAAAAGTGGTGGAGGTTACAGTAGCTTAACAAGAAAGTTTAAATGCCCCTTGGAAGAGACATGTAAGTCGCAGTAGCTTAAATAGACTGTTTAAATGCGCCTTGGAAGAGACGTGCATGTCGCAGTAGCTTAACAAGACGGTTAAAATGCCCCTTGGAATAGACGAGCAGGTCGCAGTACCTTAACAAGACGGTTTAAATGCCCCTTGGAAAAGACGTGTAGGTCGCAGTAGCTTAACAAGTCGGTTTAAATGCCCCTTAGAAGAGTGGTGGAGGTCGCAGTAGCTTAACAAGACAGTTTAAATGCCCCTTGGAAGAGACATGCAGGTCGCAGTAGCATAATAAGACGGTTTAAATGCCCCTTGGAAGAGATGTGCAGGTCGCAGTAGCTTAATAAGACGGTTTAAATGCCCCTTGGAAGAGAGGTGGAGGTCGCAGTAGCTTAACAAGACAGTTTAAATGCCCCTTGGAAGAGACGTGCAGGTCGCAGTAACTTAACAAGACGGTTTAAATGCCACTTGGAAGACACGTGCAGGTCGCAGTAGCTTAACAAGACGGTTTAAATGCCCCTTGGAACAGCGGTGGAGGTCGCAGTAGCTTAACAAGACAGTTTAAGTGCCCCTTGAAAGAGACGTGCAGGTCGCAGTAGCTTAACAAGACAGTTTAAATGCCCCTTGGAAGAGTGGTGGAGGTCGCAGTAGCTTAACAAGACAGTTTAAATGCCCCTTGGAAGAGACATGCAGGTCGCAGTAGCTTAACAAGACGGTTTAAATGCCCCTTGGAAGATCGGTGGAGGTCGCAGTAGCTTAACAAGACAGTTTAAATGCCCCTTGGAAGAGACCTGCAGTTCGCAGTAGCTTAACAAGACGGTTTAAATGCCCCTTGGAAGAGCGCTGGAGGTCGCAGTAGCTTAACAAGACTGTTTAACTGCCCCTTGAAAGAAACGTGCGGGTAAAAGTAGCTTAACAAGAGGGTTTAAATGCCCCTTGGAAGAGACGTGCAGGTCGCAGTAGCTTAACAAGACAGTTTAAGTGTCCCTTGGAAGAGCGGTGGAGGTCGCGTTAGCTTAACAAGACAGTTTAAATGCCCCTTGGAAGTGCGGTGAAGGTCGCAGTAGCTTAACAAGACGGTTTAAATGCCCTTTGGAAGAGACATGCAGGTCACAGCTGCTTAACAAGACGGTTTAAATGCCCCTTGGAAGAGACGTGGAGGTCGCAGTAGCTTAACAAGATGGTTTAAATGCCCCTTGGAAGAGACATGCAGGTCGCAGTAGCTTAACAAGACTGTTTAAATGCCCCTTAGAAGAGATGCGCAGTTCTCCGAAGCTAAACAAGACAGTTTAAATGCCCCTTGGAAGAGACGTGCAGGTCGCAGTAGCTTAACAAGATGGTTTAAATGCCCCTTGGAAGAGCGTTGGAGGTCGCAGTAGCTTAAGAAGACAGTTTAAATGCCCCTTGGAAGAGACGTGCAGGTCGCAGGAGCTTAACAAGAGGGTTTAAATGCCCTTTGGAAGAGGCTTGCAGGTCGCAGTAGCTTACCAAGATGATTTAAATGCCCCTTGGAAGAGACGTGCAGGTCGCAGTAGCTTAACAATACAGTTTAAATGCCCCTTGGAAGAGCGGTGGAGGTCGCAGTAGCTTAACAAGATAGTTTAAATGCCACTTGGTAGAAACATGCAGTTCGAAGCAGCTTAACAAGACTGTTTAAATGCCCCTAGGTAAAGACGTGCAGGTCGAAGAGGCTTTAAAAGACGGTTAAATGCCCCTTGGAAGAGAAATGCAGGTCGAAGTAGCTTAACAAGATGGTTTAAATGCACCTTGTAAGAGACGTGCAGGTCGCAGTAGCTTAACAAGACAGTTTAAATGCACCTTGTAAGAGACGTGCAGGTCGCAGTAGCTTAACAAGATGGTTTAAATGCCCCTTGGAAGAGACGTGCAGGTCGCAGTAGCTTAATAAGACGGTTTAAATGCCCCTTGGAAGAGATGTGCAGGTCGCAGTAGCTTAACAAGACAGTTTAAATGCCCCTAAAAAGAGAAGTGCAGGTCGCAGGAGCTTAACAAGAGGGTTTAAATGCCCCTTGGAAGAGACGTGCAGGTCGCAGAAGCTTAACAAGATGGTTTAAATGCCCCTTGGAAGAGACATGCAGGTCGCAGTAGCTTAACAAGACTGTTGCGATGTCCCTTGGAAAAGTGGTGGAGGTTACAGTAACTTAACAAGACGGTTTAAATGCTCCTTGGAAGAGACGTTCAAGTCACAGTAGCTTAAAAAGACGGTTTAAATGCGCATAGGAAGAGATGTGCAGGTCGCAGTAGCTTAATAAGACGGTTTAAATGCCCCTTGGAAGAGACGTGCAGGTCGCAGTAGCTTAACAAGACGGTTTAAATGCCCCTTGGAAGAGACGTGCAGGTAGCAGTAGCTTAACAAGAGGGTTTAAATGGTCCTTGGAAGAGACGAGCAGGTCGCAGGAGCTTAATAAGAGGGTTTAAATGCCCCTTGGAAGAGACGTACAAGTCACAGTAGCGTAAAAAGACGGTTTAAATGCGCTTTGTAAGAGACGTGCAGGCCGCAGAAGCTCAACAAGACAGTTTAAATGCCCCTTGGAAGAGACGTGCAGGTCGCAGTAGCTTAACAAGAGTTTTTAAATGCCCCTTTCAAGAGACGTGCAGGTCGCAGGACCTTAACAAGAAGGTTTAAATGCCCCTTGGAAGAGATGTGCAGGTCGCAGTAGCTTAACAAGACAGTTTAAATGCCACTTGGAAGAAACATGCAGATCGAAGCAGCTTAATAAGACTGTTTAAATGCCCCTAGGAAAAGACGTGCAGGTCGCAGAGGCTTAACAAGACGGTTTAAATGCCCCTTGGAAGAGACATGCAGGTCGCAGTAGCTTAACAAGACGGGTTAAATGCCCCTGGGAAGACACGTGCAGGTCGCAGTAGCTTAACAAGACGGTTTAAATTCCCCGTGGAAAAGTGGTGGAGGTTACAGTAGCTTAACAAGACGGTTTAAATGCCCCTTGGAAGAGACATGCAGGTCGCAGAGGCTTAACAAGACGGTTTAAATGCCCCTTGGAAGAGACATGCAGGTCGCAGCAGCTTAAAAAGACCGTTTAAATGCCACTTGGAAGAGACGTGCAGGTCGCAGAGGCTTAACAAGACGGTTTAAATGCCCCTTGGAAGAGACGATCAAGTCGCAGGAGCTTAAAAAGGAGGTTTAAATGCGCCTTGGAAGAGAAGTGCAGGTCGCAGTAGCATAACAAGACGGTTTAAATGCCCCTTGGAAGAGACGTGCAGGTAGCAGTAGCTTAACAAGACGGTTTAAATCCCCCTTGGAATAGACATGCAGGTCGCAGGATCTTAACAAGAGGGTTTAAATGCCCCTTAGAATAGGCTTGCAGGTCGCAGTAGCTTAACAAGACAGTTTAAATGCCCCTTAGAATAGGCTTGCAGGTCGCAGTAGCTTAACAAGACAGTTTAAATGGCCCTTGGAAGAGACGTGCAAGTCGCAGTAGCTTAAAAAGACGGTTTAAATGCGCCTTGGAAGAGACGTGCAGGTCGCAGTAGCTTAACAAGACGGTTTAAATGGCCCTTGGAAGAGACGTGCAGGTCGCAGTAGCTTAACAAGACGGTTTAAATCCCCCTTGGAAGAAACGTGCAGGACGCAGTAGCTTAACAAGATGGTTTAAATGCCCCCTTGGAATAGGCTTGCAGGTCGCAGTAGCTTACCAAGACGGTTTAAATGCCCCTTGGAAGAGCGGTGGGGGTCGCAGTAGCTTAACAAGACAGTTTAAATGCCCCTTGGAAGAGCGGTGGGGGTCGCAGTAGCTTAACAAGACAGTTTAAATGCCCCTTGGAAGAGACGTACAGGTTGAAGTAGCTTAATAAGACGGTTTAAATGCCTCTTGGAAGAGATGTGCAGGTCGCAGTAGCTTAATAAGATGTTTTAAATGCCCCTTGGAAGAGAGGTGGAGGTCGCAGTAGCTTAACAAGACAGTTTAAATGACCCTTGGAAGAGACGTGCAGGTCGCAGTAGCTTAACAAGACGGTTTAAATGACACTTGGAAGAGACGTGCAGGTTGCAGTAGCTTAATAAGACGGTTTAAATGCCCCTTGGAAAAGCGGTGGAGGTCGCAGTAGCTTAACAAGACAGTTTAAATGCCTCTTGAAAGAGACGTGCAGGTCGCAGTAGCTTAACAAGACGATTTAAATGCCCCTTGGAAGAGACGTGCAGGTAGCAGTAGCTTAACAAGACGGTTTAAATCCCCCTTGGAAGAGACATGCATGTCACAGGATCTTAACAAGAGGGTTTAAATGCCCCTTAGAATAGGCTTGCAGGTCGCAGTAGCTTAACAAGACAGTTTAAATGCCCCTTGGAAGAGACATGCTGGTCGCAGTAGCTTATAAAGACGGTTTAAATGCGCCTTGGAAGAGACCTGCAGGTCGTAGTAGCTTAACAAGACGGTTTAAATGGCCCTTGGAAGAGACGTGCAGGTCGCAGTAGCTAAACAAGACAGTTTAAATGCCCCTTGGAAGAGACGTGCTGGTTGAAGTAGCTTAATAAGATGGTTTTAATGCCTCTTGGAAGAGATGTGCATGTCGCAGTAGCTTAATAAGATGTTTTAAATGCCCCTTGGAAGAGAGGTGGAGGTCGCAGTAGCTTAACAAGACAGTTTAAATGCCCCTTGGAAGAGACGTGCAGGTCGCAGTATCTTAACAAGACGGTTTAAATGCCACTTGGAATAGACGTGCAGGTTGCAGGAGCTTAAAAAGACGGTTTAAATGCCCCTTGGAAGAGCGGTGGAGGTCGCAGTAGCTTAACAAGACGGTTTAAATGCCCCTTGAAAGAGACGTGCAGGTCGCAGTAGCTTAACAAGACGGTTTAAATGCCCCATGGAGGTGCGGTGGAGGCCGCAGTAGCTTAACAAGACGGTTTAAATGCCCCTTGGAAGAGACATTCAGGTCGCAGCAGCTTAACAAGATGGTTTAAATCCCCTTGGAAGAGACATGCAGGTAGCAGTGGCTTAACAAGACGGTTTAAATGCCCCTTGGAAGAGACATGCAGGTCGCAGTAGCTTAACACGACGGTTTAAATGCCCCTTGGAAGAGACGTGCAGGTCGCAGTAGCTTAACAAGACAGTTTAAATGCCCCTTGGAAAAGTGGTGGAGGTTACAGTAGCTTAACAAGAAAGTTTAAATGCCCCTTGGAAGAGACATGCAAGTCGCAGTAGCTTAAATAGACGGTTTAAATGCGCCTTGGAAGAGACGTGCAGGTCGCAGTAGCTTAACAAGATGGTTAAAATGCCCCTTGGAATAGACGAGTGTAACGGGTCTGGGAGGCGGAACCTCTGAGCTACTATACAAGGGGGCGGCCCTTGTAAGGGAGCGGGTGGCAGTCTCTGGATAATGGGTAGGTACGACCTGTGATGGCAGAGCCTCCGGGTAGGCTAGCAGGCAGATGGTAGATGTGTGCTCCCAGGTGAGCAAGCGAGAGTCTCTGGAATAACAGGTGGTCACGGCACGTGACGGCGGAGCCTCCGGGCTGGCAAGCAGGCAGGTAACGGAGAAGCGCTCCCAGGTGAGCGGGCAAGAGTCTCTGAAGTAGCTGGTGGTCACAGCACGTGACAGCGGAGCCTCCGGGTAGGCAAGCAGGCAGGTAGTGGAGAAGCGCTCCCAGATGAGCGGGCAAGAGTCTGAAGTAGCTGATGGTCACAGCACGTGACAACGGAGCCTCCGGGCAGGCAAGCAGGCAGGTAACGGAGAAGCGCTCCCAGGTGAGCGGGCAAGAGTCTCAAGTAGCTGATGGTCACAGCACGTGACAACGGAGCCTCCGGGCTGGCAAGCAGGCAGGTAACGGAGAAGCGCTCCCAGGTGAGCAGGCAAGCTGGTCCATAGACAGACTGACCGGAGTTGTAAGGCAGACCGTCGGACCTCAGGCAAGCAGGCAGGTAGCTGATGTGCGCTCCCAGGTGAGCGGAAAGGCTGGTCCTTTAGACAGACTGACAGGAGTAGTAAGGCAGACCGTCGGACCTCAGACTGGCAGACAGGTAACAAGTATTCAGGCAGGAATCAGGCAGGTAACTGGCAGGTAACTGGCAGGTAACTGGCAGGTAACTGGCAACGGGACCTGAGGGCTGAAGCACAGGTGAGACACAGGTGCAAACAACATTGCTCGGGCACCTCCATTTTGGAGGAGGTGCCTTATATATGATGAAGTCCTCCGGCCATTGGCCGGGGACTCCTTAGGACGGCGCGCGCGGCCCCTTTAAGAGGAGGGGAGCGCGCGCGCGCGCGCCCTAAGCACAGGGGCCGGGAAGGAGCGCGCACTGAGAGCAGAGCGGGAGGAGGACGCCGGGAAGGAGCGCGCGCTGACAGCAGAGCGGGGGGAGGACGCCGGGCACGGAGCAGAGCGGTGAGGGCAGCAGCGTCCCTGCCTAGCAGAGGGCAGGGACGCCGGCACTACAGTACCCCCCCCTTTAGGCCCCCCCTTTTTTAGGCCAGACAGAAATTTAGCTAGGATGAGAGGGGCATGGATGTTCTCCCGGGGCTCCCACGTTCTCTCCTCAGGACCAAACCCCCTCCAATCTACCAGAAAAAAGGTCTTTCCTCTTACCCTTTTGGTGGCAAGAATGTTCTCTACCTCAAACTCGTCCTCAGCAGAAACCGGAGCAGGAGGCGTACCTGTAGACTTGAAAAAAGAATTAAGTACCACGGGTTTGAGGAGAGAAACATGGAAGGAGTTAGGGATCCGTAAGTTGGCCGGGAGTTTCAATTTATAGGCCACCGGATTGATCTGACTGATGACCTCCAGTGGACCGATGAACCGAGGCCCTAACTTATAGGAAGGGATCTTGAGCCGGACATATTTGGACGAGAGCCAGAATTTATCCCCAGGACGGAATTGAGGAGGATCCAGACGTTTTTTGTCAGCATGTCTTTTCATACGCTCGGATGACAGAAGGAGTGCGGACCGGGTACTCTCCCATATGGAGGAAAATTTGTTAACAAGAGATTCCGCAGCCGGATTGTCCACCGAGGTGGAGACGGGAAACGGGATCCGAGGGTGCTGACCGTAGACTACAAAAAACGGGGATTTGGAGGAAGATTCGCTCTCGTGATTGTTGTACGAGAATTCGGCCCACGGCAGGAGATCCACCCAGTCAGAATGGTGGGCATTAACGAAGTGCCGGAGGTAACTGGTCAGGTTCTGATTGATCCGCTCCACTTGACCATTAGACTGTGGGTGGTAAGCGGAGGAGAAGTCCAGGGTGACGTCCAGCAATTTACAAGTGGTTCTCCAGAAACGAGAAGTGAACTGTACCCCTCGATCCGACACGATGTGACGGGGCAGGCCATGAAGACGGAAGATGTGGCGGATAAAGTCTTTAGCCAGCTCGGGTGCAGATGGAAGGCCTGGCAGGGGAATGAAGTGAGCCATCTTGGAAAAGCGGTCAGCGACCACCCAAATGACCGTACAACCGGCTGAGACGGGCAGATCAGTAATGAAGTCCATCGCTATATGCTGCCAGGGGGCAGCAGGTACTGGCAGAGGAAGAAGGCGGCCGGCCGGCAGGTGTCTCGGAACTTTGTTGCGGGCGCAGGACACACAGGCAGAAACAAAGTCTATTACATCCTTGTGCAGGTTAGGCCACCAGTAGTGCCGGGTAATAAGCTGGAGGGTCTTTTTCTGACCGGCGTGGCCAGCTAGTTTAGACGAATGACCCCAGTGTAGGATCTTCTCCCGATCAGGTACTGATACGAACGTCTTACCGGGAGGGAGACGATTTAGACTCACGGGAGCCACCTGCATTACTCTGGCGGGATCGATGATGTGTTTCGGATCTTCCTCGAGATCAGACACCAGAAAGGATCGAGACAAGGCGTCCGCCTTGACGTTTTTGTCAGCCGGGCGAAAATGAAGGATAAAATCAAAACGAGCAAAAAACAAGGACCACCGGGCTTGGCGCGGGTTAAGTCTCTGGGCGTGCTGGAGGTAAGCCAAGTTCTTGTGGTCAGTGTAAATTATTACCGGGTGAAGAGCCCCCTCAAGCAGGTAACGCCACTCCTCCAATGCCAGTTTGATGGCCAATAACTCTCGATCTCCTATGGAATAATTGCGCTCCGAGGAGGAGAAGAGTTTGGAGAAGAAGCCGCAAGTTACCATTCTCCCGGAAGAAGATTTTTGAGTAAGTACCGCTCCGGCTCCAGAGGAGGAGGCGTCCACTTCCAGGAAAAACTGCTTGTTGCCGTCCGGGCGATGCAGCACCGGGGCGGAAGAGAAGGCCTGTTTTAAGGAAAGAAAGGCTTCCTCTGCTTCGGGCGGCCACTCTTTGGGATTAGTACCCTTACGGGTGAGCGCGGAAATTGGGGCAGTCCGGGAAGAGAAGTGTGGTATGAAGAGGCGGTAGTAGTTGGCGAAGCCCAGGAACCGCTGAATGGCCTTCAACCCTTCCGGTCGGGGCCATTTCTCGATGGCAGACAGTTTCTCTGGATCCATTCGTAGGCCGGTCTGAGAAATAATGTAGCCCAAAAACGGAAGCGAGGTCTGCTCAAAGAGGCACTTCTCGTATTTAGCGAAGAGGTGATTCTGCCTGAGCCTGAGCAGGACTTGACGAACGTCCCTCCGGTGAGTCTGGAGATCCGGAGAGAAGACCAAGATGTCGTCCAGGTACACCACTACGCAGGAGTAGAGAAGGTCCCGGAAGATGTCATTGACCAACTCTTGAAAGATGGCAGGAGCGTTACAGAGACCAAAGGGCATTACCAGGTATTCATAGTGGCCGTCCCGGGTGTTGAAGGCCGTCTTCCATTCATCCCCCCTGACGGATACGAACCAGGTTGTATGCCCCGCGAAGGTCCAGTTTGGTGAAGATCCTAGCCCCCCTCAGACGATCAAATAATTCTGGAATGAGCGGAAGGGGGTACTTATTCTTCACCGTGATCTGGTTTAGGCCTCTATAGTCTATACAGGGACGGAGAGAGCCGTCCTTCTTTTTGACGAAAAAGAAGCCTGCTCCCGCCGGGGAGGTAGATTTCCGGATGAATCCCCTGGCCAGATTCTCCTCAATATATTCGGACATCGACCGGGTTTCAGCAGCGGATAATGGATAAATACGCCCACGGGGAGGAGTAGTACCGGGTAACAGGTCGATGGGACAGTCGTATGGTCTATGAGGTGGTAATGTCTCTGCCTCCTTTTTATTAAAGACATCAGCATAAGACCAATAAGGAATCGGAAGTCCAGGTAGATTAGCTGGGGTAGGAGAGGGACGGACGGGATGGACGGGAACCAGGCAGGTTTTATGACAGTCTTGTCCCCAGCGAAGGACCTCTCCGGTTTGCCAGTCAAGCACGGGTGCATGTCTCTGGAGCCAAGGCAGACCTAGCAAGAGGGCGTGAGAGAGTCCAGGCAGAACATGGAAGGAGATACTTTCAGAATGCAGCATTCCCACCTGCAGAGTAATGGATTCGGTGATGAGTTGGATGGGGCGAGGTAAGAGCCCCCCATCCACGGCAGCAACAGACAAGGGTACAGCCAGAGGTTTGGTGGGGATGCGGTATTTTTCTACCAGGGACTGTGAAATAAGATTCCCGGCTGCTCCAGAGTCAAGTTGGGCTAGTTCGAAATAACGGTTCTCCCCGTAGACGATAGAAACTGACAACAGCAGGGATGGAGAGGATTTATTCTTGTCTAGGTGGACCTCTCTGAGCGAACCTAGACACAGGCGTTTCCCGACCTCTCCGGGCAGGCACGGATCCGGTGCTCCCTACTGCCACAGTAGAAGCAGCTCCCCTCGGCACGGCGTGAGTCCTGACGGGTTTTGACCATCTTGGTCTGGTCGACCTGCATAGGCTCAGGAGAGTGTACCTGGGGAGAGACGGAGGAAATGACGGGTTTCTGAAAAGTAGGAGCTAAACGTGGAATCCTCCTCTCACGGGTGACCTCTTTGGCACGCTCCTGGAACCGTAGGTCAATCCGGGTGGCAAGAGTTATAAGATCATCGAGAGTGGTAGGAATGTCCCGACCAGCAAGTTCATCTTTAATACGGCCAGACAGACCCTCCCAGAAGACGGATACCAGAGCGTCGTTATCCCAGGCCAGCTCCGAGGCAAGGGTACGGAACCGTATGGCATATTGGCCCACGGTGAGACCTTCCTGACGGAGGCGTAGCAGCGAGGATGCGGATGAGGTCTTCCGTCCGGGTTCGTCGAAGAGTTTCCGGAAAGCCGAGAGAAAAGCAGGCAAGTTGGACACCAGGGGGTCTCCTCTCTCCCATAGAGGATTTAGCCAGGCCAGGGCCTCCCCGGTGAGATGGGACATGATAAAGGCAATTTTGGCCCGGTCGGAGTTAAACTGATGAGACAAAAGTTCAAAGTGCAGGGTGCACTGATTTATGAAGCCCCGAGCCTGGGCGGAGTCGCCTCCGAAGCGAGGAGGTGCAGACAGCCGGGGTCCGGGGTAGGATACCATGGTATTAGTGGGTAGCGGAGCTGCCGGGTTGCGAGTCATGGTACTGGCAGTGGTTGCAGGTGGAGCAGTCAGAGTGTCCAGGCGAGAATTAACATTCCGTAGGTGACCCAGGATGGACTCCTGTTGGGACCTCTGACGGGACAGTTCATGACACAGGTCCGAGAGCGAGGGAGCTTGGGTGCCACCGGGTTCCATGGCCCGAGCAAACTGTAACGGGTCTGGGAGGCGGAACCTCTGAGCTACTATACAAGGGGGCGGCCCTTGTAAGGGAGCAGGTGTCAGTCTCTGGATAATGGGTAGGTACGAACTGTGATGGCAGAGCCTCCGGGTAGGCTAGCAGGCAGATGGTAGATGTGTGCTCCCAGGTGAGCAAGCGAGAGTCTCTGGAATAACAGGTGGTCACGGCACGTGACGGCGGAGCCTCCGGGCTGGCAAGCAGGCAGGTAACGGAGAAGCGCTCCCAGGTGAGCGGGCAAGAGTCTCTGAAGTAGCTGGTGGTCACAGCACGTGACAGCGGAGCCTCCGGGTAGGCAAGCAGGCAGGTAGTGGAGAAGCGCTCCCAGGTGAGCGGGCAAGAGTCTGAAGTAGCTGATGGTCACAGCACGTGACAACGGAGCCTCCGGGCAGGCAAGCAGGCAGGTAACGGAGAAGCGCTCCCAGGTGAGCGGGCAAGAGTCTGAAGTAGCTGATGGTCACAGCACGTGACAACGGAGCCTCCGGGCTGGCAAGCAGGCAGGTAACGGAGAAGCGCTCCCAGGTGAGCAGGCAAGCTGGTCCATAGACAGACCGACCGGAGTTGTAAGGCAGACCGTCGGACCTCAGGCAAGCAGGCAGGTAGCTGATGTGCGCTCCCAGGTGAGCGGGCAGGCTGGTCCTTTAGACAGACTGACAGAAGTAGTAAGGCAGACCGTCGGACCTCAGACTGGCAGACAGGTAACAAGTATTCAGGCAGGAATCAGGCAGGTAACTGGCAGGTAACTGGCAGGTAACTGGCAGGTAACTGGCAACGGGACCTGAGGGCTGAAGCACAGGTGAGACACAGGTGCAAACAACATTGCTCGGGCACCTCCATTTTGGAGGAGGTGCCTTATATATGATGAAGTCCTCCGGCCATTGGCCGGGGACTCCTCAGGACGGCGCGCGCGGCCCCTTTAAGAGGAGGGGAGCGCGCGCGCGCCCTAAGCACAGGGGCCGGGAAGGAGCGCGCACTGAGAGCAGAGCGGAAGGAGGACGCAGGGAAGGAGCGCGCGCTGACAGCAGAGCGGGGGGAGGACACCGGGCACGGAGCAGAGCGGTGAGGGGAGCAGCGTCCCTGCCTAGCAGAGGGCAGGGACGCCGGCACTACAACGAGCAGGTCGCAGTAGCTTAACAAGACGGTTTAAATGCCCCTTGGAAGAGACGTGCAGGTCGCAGTAGCTTAACAAGAGGGTTTAAATCCCCTTTGGAAGAGACGTGCAGGTCGCTGCAGCTTAACAAGAGGGTTTATATGCCCCTTGGAATTGGCTTGCAGGTCGCAGTAGCTTACCAGGAATGTTTAAATGCACCTTGGAAGAGACGTGCAGGTCGCAGTAGCTTAACAAGACGGTTTAAATGCCCCTTGGAAGAGTGGTGGAGGTCGCAGTAGCTTAACAAGACAGTTTAAATGCCCCTTGGAAGAGACATGCAGGTCGCAGTAGCTTAATAAGACGGTTTAAATGCCCCTTGGAAGAGAGGTGGAGGTCGCAGTAGCTTAACAAGACAGTTTAAATGCCCCTTGGAAGAGACGTGCAGGTCGCAGTAGCTTAACAAGACGGTTTAAATGCCACTTGAAAGAGACGTGCAGGTCGCAGTAGCTTAACAAGACAGTTTAAATGCCCCTTGGAAGAACGGTGGAGGTCCCAGTAGCTTAACAAGACAGTTTAAGTGCCCCTTGAAAGAGACGTTCAGGTCGCAGTAGCTTAACAAGACAGTTTAAATGCCCCTTGGAAGAGTGGTGGAGGTCGCAGTAGCTTAACAAGACAGTTTAAATGCCCCTTGGAAGAGACATGCAGGTCGCAGTAGCTTAATAAGACGGTTTAAATGCCTCTTGGAAGAGAGGTGGAGGTCGCAGTAGCTTAACAAGACAGTTTAAATGCCCCTTGGAAGAGACGTGCAGTTCGCAGTAGCTTAACAAGACGGTTTAAATGCCCCTTGGAAGAGCGGTGGAGGTCGCAGTAGCTTAACAAGACTGTTTAACTGCCCCTTGAAAAAGACGTGCAGGTAAAAGTAGCTTAACAAGACGGTTTAAATGCCACTTGGAAGAGACGTGCAGGTCGCAGTAGCTTAACAAGACGGTTTAAATGCCCCTTGGAAGAGACGTGCAGGTCGCAGTAGCTTAAAAAGACAGTTTAAATGTCCCTTGGAAGAGCGGTGGAGGTCGGATTAGCTTAACAAGACAGTTTAAATCCCCCTTGAAAGAGACGTGCAGGTCGCAGTAGCTTAACAAGACAGTTTAAATGCCCCTTGGAAGTGCGGTGAAGGTCGCAGTAGCTTAAGAAGATGGTTTAAATGCACTTTGGAAGAGACATGCAGGTCACAGCTGCTTAACAAGACGGTTTAAATGCCCCTTGGAAGAGACGTGGAGGTCGCAGTAGCTTAACAAGACGTTTTAAATGCCCCTTGGAAGAGACATGCAGGTCGCAGTAGCTTAACAAGACTGTTTAAATGCCCCTTAGAAGAGACGCGCAGTTCTCCGAAGCTAAACAAGACAGTTTAAATGCCCCTTGGAAGAGACGTGCAGGTCGCAGTAGCTTAACAAGAGGGTTTAAATGCCCCTTGGAAGAGGCTTGCAGGTCGCAGTAGCTTACCAAGACGATTTAAATGCCCCTTGTAAGAGACGTGCAGGTCGCAGTAGCTTAACAAGACAGTTTAAATGCACCTTGGAAGAGCGGTGGAGGTCGCAGTAGCTTAACAAGACAGTTTAAATGCCACTTGGAAGAAACATGCAGGTCGAAGCAGCTTAACAAGACTGTTTAAATGCCCCTAGGAAAAGACGTGCAGGTCGAAGAGGCTTAAAAAGACGGTTAAATGCCCATTGGAAGAAAAATGCAGGTCGAAGTAGCTTAACAAGATGGTTTAAATGCACCTTGTAAGAGACGTGCAGGTCGCAGTAGCTTAAAAAGACGGTTTAAATGCCCCGTGGAAAAGTGGTGGAGGTTACAGTATCTTAACAAGATGGTTTAAATGCCCCTTGGAAGAGACGTGCAAGTTACAGTAGCTTAACAAGACGGTTTAAATGCCCCTTGGAATAGATGTGCAGGTCGCATTAGTTTAACAAGAGGGTTTAAATGCCCCTTGGAAAAGGCTTGCTGGTCGCAGTAGCTTACCAAGATGGTTTAAATGCCCCTTGGAAGAGACGTTCAGGTCTCAGTAGCTTAACAAGACGGTTTAAATGCCCGTTGGAAGAGAAGTGCAGGTCGCAGTAGCTTAACAAGACGGTTTAAATGCCCCTTGGAAAAGTGGTGGAGGTTACAGTAGCTTAACAAGACGGTTTAAATGCCCCTTGGAAGAGAAGAGCAGGTCAAAGTAGCTTAACAAGAAGGTTTAAATGCACCTTGGAAGAGACGTGCATGTCGCAGTAGCTTAATAAGACGGTTTAAATGCCCCTTGGAAAAGTGGTGGAAGTTACAGTAGCTTAACAAGACGGTTTAAACGCCCCTTGGAAGAGAAGAGCAGGTCACAGTAGCTTAATAAGACGGTTTAAATCCCCCTTGGAAGAGACGTGCAGGTCGCAGTAGTTTAACAAGAGTGTTTAAATGCCCCTTGGAATAGGCTTGCAGGTCGCAGTAGCTTAACCAGATGGTTTAAATGCCCCTTGGAAGAGACGTGCAGGTCGCAGTAGCTTAACAAGACAGTTTAAATGCCCCTAGGAAGAGCGGTGGAGGTCGCAGTAGCTTAACAAGACAGTTTAAATGCCCCTTGGAAGAGACGTGCAGGTCGCAGTAGCTTAATAAGACGGTTTAAATGCCACTTGGAAGAGATGTGCAGGTCGCAGTAGCTTAATAGGATGGTTTAAATGCCCCTTAGAAGAGAGGTGGAGGTCGCAGTTGCTTAATAAGACAGTTTAAATGCCCCTTGGAAGAGACGTGCAGGTCGCAGTAGCTTAACAAGAGGGTTTAAATGCCCCTTGGAAGAGACGTGCAGGTCGCAGTAGCTTAACAAGATGGTTTAAATGCCCATTGGAAGAGCGGTGGAGGTCGCAGTAGCTTAACAAGACGGTTTAAATGCCCCTTGGAAGAGACATGCATGTCGCAGTAGCTTAACAAGACTGTTTAAATGCCCCTTGGAAGAGACTTGCAGGTCGCAGAGGCTTAACAAAATGGTTTAAATGCCCCTTGGAAGAGACGTGCAGGTCGCAGTAGCTTAACAAGATGGTTTAAATCCCACTTGGAAGAGATGTGCAGGTCGCAGTAGCTTAACAAGAGGGTTTAAATGCACCTTGGAATAGGCTTGATGGTCGCAGTAGCTTACCAAGACGGTTTAAATGCCCCTTGGAAGAGATGTGCAGGTCGCAGTAGCTTAAAAAGATGGTTTAAATGCTCCTTGGAAGAGATATGCAGGTCGCAGTAGCTTAACAAGACCGTTTTAATGCCCCTTAGAAGAGGCTTGCAGGTCGCAGTAGCTTAACAAGATGGTTTAAATGGCCCTTGGAAGAGACGAGCAGGTCGCAGTAGCTTAACAAGACGGTTCAAATGCCCCTTGGAAGAGACGTGCAGGTCGCAGTAGCTTAACAAGACGGTTTAAATCCCACTTGGAAGAGATGTGCAGGTCGCAGTAGCTTAACAAGAGGGTTTAAATGCACCTTGGAATAGGCTTGATGGTCGCAGTAGCTTACCAAGACGGTTTAAATGCCCCTTGGAAGAGATGTGCAGGTCGCAGTAGCTTAAAAAGATGGTTTAAATGCTCCTTGGAAGAGATATGCAGGTCGCAGTAGCTTAACAAGACCGTTTTAATGCCCCTTAGAAGAGGCTTGCAGGTCGCAGTAGCTTAACAAGATGGTTTAAATGGCCCTTGGAAGAGACGAGCAGGTCGCAGTAGCTTAACAAGACGGTTCAAATGCCCCTTGGAAGAGACGTGCAGGTCGCAGTAGCTTAACAAGACGGTTTAAATCCCACTTGGAAGAGATGTGCAGGTCGCAGTAGCTTAACAAGAGGGTTTAAATGCCCCTTGGAATAGGCTTGCTGGTCGCAGTAGCTTACCAAGACGGTTTAAATGCCCCTTGGAAGAGACGTTCAGGTCTCAGAAGCTTAACAAGACGGTTTAAATGCCCGTTGGAAGAGAAGTGCAGGTCGCAGTAGCTTAACAAGACGGTTTAAATGCCCCTTGGAAAAGTGGTGGAGGTTACAGTAGCTTAACAAGACGGTTTAAATGCCCCTTGGAAGAGAAGAGCAGGTCAAAGTAGCTTAACAAGAAGGTTTAAATGCACCTTGGAAGAGACGTGCATGTCGCAGTAGCTTAATAAGACGGTTTAAATGCCCCTTGGAAAAGTGGTGGAAGTTACAGTAGCTTAACAAGACGGTTTAAATGCCCCTTGGAAGAGAAGAGCAGGTCACAGTAGCTTAATAAGACGGTTTAAATCCCCCTTGGAAGAGACGTGCAGGTCGCAGTAGTTTAACAAGAGTGTTTAAATGCCCCTTGGAATAGGCTTGCAGGTCGCAGTAGCTTAACCAGATGGTTTAAATGCCCCTTGGAAGAGACGTGCAGGTCGCAGTAGCTTAACAAGACAGTTTAAATGCCCCTAGGAAGAGCGGTGGAGGTCGCAGTAGCTTAACAAGACAGTTTAAATGCCCCTTGGAAGAGACGTGCAGGTCGCAGTAGCTTAAGAAGACCGTTTAAATGCCACTTGGAAGAGATGTGCAGGTCGCAGTAGCTTAATAGGATGGTTTAAATGCACCTTAGAAGAGAGGTGGAGGTCGCAGTTGCTTAACAAGACAGTTTAAATGCCCCTTGGAAGAGACGTGCAGGTCGTAGTAGCTTAACAAGAGGGTTTAAATGCCCCTTTCAAGAGACATGCAGGTCGCAGTAGCTTAACAAGAGGGTTTAAATGCCCCTTGGAAGAGACGTGCAGGTCGCAGTAGCTTACCAAGATGGTTTAAATGCCCATTGGAAGAGCGGTGGAGGTCGCAGTAGCTTAACAAGACGGTTTAAATGCCCCTTGGAAGAGACATGCAGGTCGCAGTAGCTTAACAAGACTGTTTAAATGCCCCTTGGAAGAGACTTGCAGGTCGCAGAGGCTTAACAAAACGGTTTAAATGCCCCTTGGAAGAGACGTGCAGGTCGCAGTAGCTTAACAAGACGGTTTAAATCCCACTTGGAAGAGATGTGCAGGTCGCAGTAGCTTAACAAGAGGGTTTAAATGCACCTTGGAATAGGCTTGCTGGTCGCAGTAGCTTACCAAGACGGTTTAAATGCCCCTTGGAAAAGATGTGCAGGTCGCAGTAGCTTAAAAAGATGGTTTAAATGCTCCTTGGAAGAGATATGCAGGTCGCAGTAGCTTAACAAGACCGTTTTAATGCCCCTTAGAAGAGGCTTGCAGGTCGCAGTAGCTTAACAAGACGGTTTAAATGCCCCTTGGAAGAGACGAGCAGGTCGCAGTAGCTTAACAAGACGGTTCAAATGCCCCTTGGAAGAGACGTGTAGGTCGCAGTAGCTTAACAAGACGGTTTAATTCCCACTTGGAAGAGATGTGCAGGTCGCAGTAGCTTAACAAGAGGGTTTAAATGCCCCTTGGAATAGGCTTGCTGGTCGCAGTAGCTTACCAAGACGGTTTAAATGCCCCTTGGAAGAGATGTGCAGGTCGCAGTAGCTTAACAAGAGGGTTTAAATGCCCCTTGGAATAGGCTTGGTGGTCGCAGTAGCTTAGCAAGAAGGATTAAATGCCCCTTGGAAGAGACTTTCAGGTCGCAGTAGCTTAGCAAGACAGTTTAAATGCCCCTTGAAAGAGACGTGCAGGTCGCAGTAGCTTAACAAGACGGTTTAAATGCCCCTTGGAAAAGTGGTGGAGGTTACAGTAGCTTAACAAGACAGTTTAAATGCCCCTTGGAAGAGACGAGCAGGTCACAGTAGCTTAACAAGACGGTTTAAATGCCCCTTGGAAGAGACGTGCAGGTCGTAGTAGCTAAACAAGACGTTTTAAATCCCCCTTGGAAGAGACGTGCAGGTCGCAGTAGCTTAACAAAACGGTTTAAGTGCGCCTTGGAAGAGATGTGCAGGTCGCAGTAGCTTAATAAGACGGTTTAAATGCCCCTTGGAAGAGAGGTGGAGGTCGCAGTAGCTTAACAAGACAGTTTAAATGCCCCTTGGAAGAGACGTGCAGGTCGCAGTAGCTTAACAAGAGGGTTTAAATGCACCCGTTCAAGAGACGTGCAGGTCGCATTAGCTTAAAAAGACGGTTTAAATGCCCCTTGGAAGAGACATGCAGGTCGCAGCAGCTTAAAAAGACGTGCAGGTCGCATTAGCTTAACAAGACGGTTTAAATGCCCCTTGGAAGTGCGGTGGAGGTTGCAGTAGCTTAACAAGACAGTTTAAATGCCCCTTGGAATAGACCTGCAGGTCGCTGTAGCTTAACAAGACGGCTTAAATGCCACTTTGAAGAGACGTGCAGGTAGCAGTAGCTTAAAAAGACGGTTTAAATGCGCCTTGGAAGAGACGTGCAGGTCGCAGTAGCTTAACAAGACGGTTTAAATCCCCCTTGGAAGAAACGTGCAGGACGCAGTAGCTTAACAAGATGGTTTAAATGGCCCCTTGGAATAGGCTTGCAGGTCGCAGTAGCTTACCAAGACGGTTTAAATGCCCCTTGGACGAGACGTGCAGGTCGCAGTAGCTTAACAAGACGGTTTAAATGCCCCTTGGAAGAGCGGTGGGGGTCGCAGTAGCTTAACAAGACAGTTTAAATGCCCCTTGGAAGAGACGTACAGGTTGAAGTAGCTTAATAAGATGGTTTAAATGCCTCTTGGAAGAGATGTGCAGGTCGCAGTAGCTTAATAAGATGTTTTAAATGCCCCTTGGAAGAGAGGTGGAGGTCGCAGTAGCTTAACAAGACAGTTTAAATGACCCTTGGAAGAGACGTGCAGGTCGCAGTATCTTAACAAGACGGTTTAAATGACACTTGGAAGAGACGTGCAGGTCGCCGTAGCTTAACAAGACAGTTTAAATGCCCCTTGGAAGAGTGGTGGAGGTCGCAGTAGCTTAACAAGACAGTTTAAATGCCCCTTGGAAAAGACATGCAGGTCGCAGTAGCTTAATAAGACAGTTTAAATGCCTCTTGGAAGAGAGGTGGAGGTCGCAGTAGCTTAACAAGACAGTTTAAATGCCCCTTGGAAGAGACGTGCAGTTCGCAGTAGCTTAACAAGACGGTTTAAATGCCCCTTGGAAGAGCGGTGGAGGTCGCAGTAGCTTAACAAGACTGTTTAACTGCCCCTTGAAAGAGACGTGCAGGTAAAAGTAGCTTAACAAGACGGTTTAAATGCCACTTGGAAGAGACGTGCAGATCGCAGTAGCTTAACAAGACGGTTTAAATGCCCCTTGGAAGAGACGTGCAGGTCGCAGTAGCTTAACAAGACAGTTTAAATGTCCCTTGGAAGAGCGGTGGAGGTCGCTTTAGCTTAACAAGACAGTTTAAATGCCCCTTGAAAGAGACGTGCAGGTCGCAGTAGCTTAACAAGACAGTTTAAATGCCCCTTGGAAGTGCGGTGAAGGTCACAGTAGCTTAACAAGATGGTTTAAATGCACTTTGGAAGAGACATGCAGGTCACAGCTGCTTAACAAGACGGTTTAAATGCCCCTTGGAAGAGACGTGGAGGTCGCAGTAGCTTAACAAGACGTTTTAAATGCCCCTTGGAAGAGACATGCAGGTCGCAGTAGCTTAACAAGACTGTTTAAATGCCCCTTAGAAGACACGCGCAGTTCTCCGAAGCTAAACAAGACAGTTTAAATGCCCCTTGGAAGAGACGTGCAGGTCGCAGTAGCTTAAGAAGACAGTTTAAATGCCCCTTGGAAGAGACGTGCAGGTCGCAGGAGCTTAACAAGAGGGTTTAAATGCCCTTTGGAAGAGGCTTGCAGGTCGCAGTAGCTTACCAAGACGATTTAAATGCCCCTTGTAAAAGACGTGCAGGTCGCAGTAGCTTAACAAGACAGTTTAAATGCACCTTGGAAGAGCGGTGGAGGTCGCAGTAGCTTAACAAGACAGTTTAAATGCCACTTGGAAGAAACATGCAGGTCGAAGCAGCTTAACAAGACTGTTTAAATGCCCCTTGGAAGAGACATGCAGGTCGCAGCAGCTTAAAAAGACGTGCAGGTCGCAGTAGCTTAACAAGACGGTTTAAATGCCCCTTGGAAGTGCGGTGGAGGTTGCAGTAGCTTAACAAGACAGTTTAAATGCCCCTTGGAATAGACATGCAGGTCGCAGTAGCTTAACAAGATGGCTTAAATGCCACTTTGAAGAGACGTGCAGGTAGCAGTGGCTTAACAAGACCGTTTAAATGCCCCTTGGAAGAGACGTGCAGGTCGCAGTAGCTTAACAAGATGGTTTAAATGCCCCTTGGAAGAGACGTGCAAGTCGCAGTAGCTTAAAAACACGGTATAAATGCGCCTTGGAAGAGACGTGCTGGTCACAGTAGTTTAACAAGACGGTTTAAATGCCCCTTGGAAGAGCGGTGGAGGTGGCAGTAGCTTAACAAGATGGTTTAAATGCCCCTTGGAAGAGACATGCAGGTCTCAGCAGCCTAAAAAGACGTGCAGATCGCAGTAGCTTAACAAGACGGTTTAAATGCACCTTGTAAGAGACGTGCAGGTCGCAGTAGCTTAAAAAGACGGTTTAAATGCCCCGTGGAAAAGTGGTGGAGGTTACAGTAGCTTAACAAGATGGTTTAAATGCCCCTTGGAAGAGACGTGCAATTTACAGTAGCTTAACAAGACGGTTTAAATGCCCCTTGGAAGAGATGTGCAGGTCGCATTAGTTTAACAAGAGGGTTTAAATGCCCCTTGGAAAAGGCTTGCTGGTCGCATTAGCTTACCAAGACGGTTTAAATGTCCCTTGGAAGAGACGTTCAGGTCTCAGTAGCTTAACAAGACGGTTTAAATGCCCGTTTGAAGAGATGTGCAAGTCGCAGTAGCTTAACCAGACGGTTTATATGCCCCTTGGAAGAGACGAGCAGGTCAAAGTAGCTTAACAAGAAGGTTTAAATGCACCTTGGAAGAGACGTGCATGTCGCAGTAGCTTAATAAGACGGTTTAAATGCCCCTTGGAAAAGTGGTGGAGGTTACAGTAGCTTAACAAGACGGTTTAAATGCCCCTTGGAAGAGACGAGCAGGTCACAGTAGCTTAATAAGACGGTTTAAATCCCCCTTGGAAGAGACGTGCAGGTCGCAGTAGCTTAACAAGAGTGTTTAAATGCCCCTTGGAATAGGCTTGCAGGTCGCAGTAGCTTAACCAGACGGTTTAAATGCCCCTTGGAAGAGACGTGCAGGTCGCAGTAGCTTAACAAGACAGTTTAAATGCCCCTAGGAAGAGCGGTGGAGGTCGCAGTAGCTTAACAAGACAGTTTAAATGCCGCTTGGAAGAGACGTGCAGGTCGCAGTAGCTTAATAAGATGGTTTAAATGCCACTTGGAAGAGATGTGCAGGTCGCAGTAGCTTAATAAGATGGTTTAAATGCCACTTGGAAGAGACATGCAGGTCGCAGTAGCTTAATAGGATGGTTTAAATGCCCCTTAGAAGAGAGGTGGAGGTCGCAGTTGCTTAACAAGACAGTTTAAATGCCCCTTGGAAGAGACGTGCAGGTCACAGTAGCTTAACAAGAGGGTTTAAATGCCCCTTTCAAGAGACGTGCAGGATGCAGGCGCTTAACAAGAGGGTTTAAATGCCCCTTGGAAGAGACGTGCAGGTCGCAGTAGCTTAACAAGATGGTTTAAATGCCCATTGGAAGAGCGGTGGAGGTCGCAGTAGCTTAACAAGACAGTTTAAATGCCCCTTGGAAGAGACATGCAGGTCGCAGTAGCTTAACAAGACTGTTTAAATGCCCCTTGGAAGAGACGTGCAGATCGCAGAGGCTTAACAAGACGGTTTAAATGCCCCTTGGAAGAGACGAGCAGGTCGCAGTAGCTTAACAAGACAGTTTAAAAGCCCCTTGGAAGAGACGTGCAAGTCGCAGTAGCTTAACATGATGTTTTAAATGCCCCTTGGAAAAGTGGTGGAGGTTACAGTAGCTTAACAAGATGGTTTAATTGCGCCTTGGAAAAGACGATTAAGTCGCAGGAGCTTAAAAAGAAGGTTTAAATGCGCCTTTGAAGAGAAGTGCAGGTCGCAGTATCATAACAAGACGGTTTAAATGCCCCTTTTAAGAGACGAGCAGGTCGCAGAAGCTTAGCAAGACGGTTTAAATGCCCCTTGGAAGAGACGTGCAGGTAGCAGTAGCTTAACAAGACGGTTTAAATCCCCCTTGGAAGAGACATGCAGGTCGCAGGATCTTAACAAGAGGGTTTAAATGCCCCTTAGAATAGGCTTGCAGGTCGCAGTAGCTTAACAAGACAGTTTAAATGCCCCATGGAAGAGACGTGCAGGTCGCAGTAGTTTAATAAGATGGTTTAAATGCCCCTTGGAAGAGACGTGCAGGTCGCAGTAGCTTAACAAGACGGTTTAAATACCCCGTGGAAAAGAGGTGGAGGTTACAGTAGCTTAACAAGACGGTTTAAATGTCCCTTGGAAGAGAAGTGCAGGTCGCAGTAGGTTAACAACACGGTTTAAATGCCCCTTGGAAGAGCGGTGGAGGTCGCAGTAGCTTAACAAGACAGTTTAAATGCCCCTTGACAGAGATGAACAGGTCGCAGTAGCTTAACAAGACTGTTTAATTTCCAGCTTGGAAGTGCGGTGGAGGTCGCAGTAGCTTAACAAGATGGTTTAAATGCCCCTTGGAAGAGAAGTGCAGGTCGCAGCAGCTTAACAAGACGGTTTAAATGACCCCTGGAAGAGACGTGCAGGTCGCAGTGGCTTAACAAGATGGTTTAAATGCCCCATGAAAGAGACATGCAGGTCGCAGTAGCTTAACAAGACGGTTAAATGCCCCTTGGAAGAGACGTGCAGGTCGCAGCAGCTTAGCAAGACGGTTTAAATGCCCCTTGGAAAAGTGGTGGAGGTTACAGTAGATTAACAAGGCGGTTTAAATGCACCTTGGAAGAGACGAGCAGGTCGCAGTAGCTTATAAAGACGATTTAAATGCACCTTGGAAGAGACGTGCAGGTCGCAGTAGCTTAAAAAGACTGTTTAAATGACCCTAGGAAGAGCGGTGGAGGTCGCAGTAGCTTAACAAGACAGTTTAAATGCCCCTTGGAAGAGACGTGCAGGTCGCAGTAGCTTAATAAGATGGTTTAAATGCCACTTGGAAGAGATGTGCAGGTCGCAGTAGCTTAATAGGATGGTTTAAATGCCCCTTAGAAGAGAGGTGGAGGTCGCAGTTGCTTAACAAGACAGTTTAAATGCCCCTTGGAAGAGACGTGCAGGTCGCAGTAGCTTAACAAGAGGGTTTAAATGCCCCTTTCAAGAGACGTGCAGGTTGCAGGCGCTTAACAAGAGGGTTTAAATGCCCCTTGGAAGAGACGTGCAGGTCGCAGTAGCTTAACAAGATGGTTTAAATGCCCATTGGAAGAGCGGTGGAGGTCGCAGTAGCTTAACAAGACGGTTTAAATGCCCCTTGGAAGAGACATGCAGGTCGCAGTAGCTTAACAAGACTGTTTAAATGCCCCTTGGAAGAGACGTGCAGGTCGCAGAGGCTTAACAAGACGGTTTAAATGCCCCTTGGAAGAGACGTGCAGGTCGCAGTAGCTTAACAATACAGTTTAAAAGCCCCTTGAAAGAGACGTGCAAGTCACAGTAGCTTAACAAGATGTTTTAAATGCCCCTTGGAAAAGTGGTGGAGGTTACAGTAGCTTAACAAGATGGTTTAATTGCGCCTTTGAAAAGACGATTAAGTAGCAGTAGCTTAAAAAGAAGGTTTAAATGCGCCTTTGAAGAGAAGTGCAGGTCGCAGTACCATAACAAGACGGTTTAAATGCCCCTTGGAAGAGACGAGCAGGTCGCAGTAGCTTAGTAAGACGGTTTAAATGCCCCTTGGAAGAGACGTGCAGGTAGCAGTAGCTTAACAAGACGGTTTAAATCCCCCTTGGAAGAGACATGCAAGTCGCAGGATCTTAACAAGAGGGTTTAAATGCCCCTTAGAATAGGCTTGCAGGTCGCAGTAGCTTAACAAGACAGTTTAAATGCCCCATGGAAGAGACGTGCAGGTCGCAGTAGCTTAATAAGACGGTTTAAATGCCCCTTGGAAGAGACATGCAGGTCGCAGTAGCTTAACAAGATGGTTTAAATGCCCCTTGGAAGAGACGTGCAGGTCGCAGTAGCTTAACAAGACGGTTTAAATACCCCGTGGAAAAGTGGTGGAGGTTACAGTAGCTTAACAAGATGGTTTAAATGCCCCTTGGAAGAGAAGTGCAAGTTACAGTAGCTTAACAAGACGGTTTAAATGTCCCTTGGAAGAGACGTGCAGGTCGCAGTAGGTTAACAACACGGTTTAAATGCCCCTTGGAAGAGCAGTGGAGGTCGCAGTAGCTAAACAAGACAGTTTAAATGCCCCTTGACAGAGATGAGCAGGTCGCAGTAGCTTAACAAGACTGTTTAAATGCCTCATGGAAGTGCGGTGGAGGTCGCAGTAGCTTAACAAGATGGTTTAAATGCCCCTTGGAAGAGAAGTGCAGGTCGCAGCAGCTTAACAAGACGGTTTAAATGACCCCTGGAAGAGACGTGTAGGTCGCAGTGGCTTAACAAGAAGATTTAAATGCCCCATGAAAGAGACATGCAGGTCGCAGCAGCTTAACAAGACGGTTAAATGCCCCTTGGAAGAGACGTGCAGGTCGCAGTAGCTTAGCAAGACGGTTTAAATGCCCCTTGGAAAAGTGGTGGAGGTTACAGTAGATTAACAAGGCGGTTTAAATGCACCTTGGAAGAGACGAGCAGGTCGCAGTAGCTTATAAAGACGGTTCAAATGCCCCTTGGAAGAAACGTGCAGGTCGCAGTAGCTTAACAAGACCGTTTTAATGCCCCTTAGAAGAGGCTTGTAGGTCGCAGTAGCTTAACAAGATGGTTTAAATGCCCCTTGGAAGAGACGAGCAGGTCGCAGTAGCTTAACAAGACAGTTCAAATGCCCCTTGGAAGAGACGTGCAGGTCGCAGTAGCTTAACAAGACGGTTTAAATCCCACTTGGAAAAGATGTGCAGGTCGCAGTAGCTTAACAAGAGGGTTTAAATGCCCCTTGGAATAGGCTTGCTGGTCGCAGTAGCTTACCAAGACGGTTTAAATGCCCCATGGAAGAGATGTGCAGGTCGCAGTAGCTTAACAAGAGGGTTTAAATGCCCCTTGGAATAGGCTTGCTGGTCGCAGTAGCTTAGCAAGAGGGATTAAATGCCCCTTGGAAGAGACGTTCAGGTCGCAGTAGCTTAGCAAGACGGTTTAAATGCCCCTTGAAAGAGACGTGCAGGTCGCAGTAGCTTAACAAGATGGTTTAAATGCCCCTTGGAAAAGTGGTGGAGGTTACAGTAGCTTAACAAGACAGTTTAAATGCCCCTTGGAAGAGACGAGCAGGTCGCAGTAGCTTAACAGGACGTTTTAAATCCCCCTTGGTAAAGACGTGCAGGTCGCAGTAGCTTAACAAGACGGTTTAAGTGCGCCTTGGAAGAGATGTGCAGGTCGCAGTAGCTTAATAAGACGGTTTAAATGCCCCTTGGAAGAGCGGTGGAGGTCGCAGTAGCTTAACAAGACAGTTTAAATGGCTTGAAAGAGACGTGCAGGTCGCAGTAGCTTAATAAGACGGTTTAAATGCCCCTTGGAAATGCGGTGGAGGTCGAAGTAGCTTAACAAGATGGTTTAAATGCCCCTTGGAAATGCGGTGGAGGTCGAAGTAGCTTAACAAGATGGTTTAAATGCCCCTTGGAAGAGACATGCAGGTTGCAGCAGCTTAATAAGACGGTTTAAATGCCCCTTGGAAGAGACGTGCAGGTCGCAGTGGCTTAACAAGACGGTTTAAATGCCCCTTGGAAGGGACGTGCAGGTCGCAGTAGCTTAACAAGACAGTTTAAATGCCCCTTGGAAGAGACGTGAAGGTCGCAGTGGCTTAACAAGACGGTTTAAATGCCCCTTGGAAGAGACGTGCAGGTCACAGAAACATAACAAGAGGGTTTAAATGCCTCTTGGAGTAGGCTTGCAGGTCGCAGTTGATTACCAAGATGGATTAAATGCCCCTTGGAAGAGCGGTGGAGGTCGCAGTAGCTTAACAAGACAGTTTAAATGCCCCTTAGAAGAGACGTGAAGGTCGCAGTAGCATAACAAGACAGTTTAAATGCCCCTTGGAAGAGACGTGAAGGTCGCAGTAGATTAATAAGACGGTTTAAATGTCCCCTTGGAAGAGAGGTGGAGTTCGCAGTAGCTTAACAAGACGATTTAAATGTGCCTTGGAAGAGACATGCAGGTCGCAGTAGCTTAACAAGACGGTTTAAATGCCCCTTGGGAGAGACATGCAGGTCGCAGTAACTTAACAAGACGGTTTAAATGTGCCTTGGAAAAGTGGTGTAGATTACAGAAGCTTAACAACACCGTTTAAATGCCCCTTGGAAGAGACGTGCAAGTCGCTGTAGCTTAAAAACACGGTTTAAATGCGCCTTGGAAGAGACGTGCTGGTCGCAGTAGCTTAACAATACGGTTTAAATGCCCCTTGGAAGAGCGGTGGAGGTCGCAGTAGCTTAACAAGACAGTTTAAATGCCCCTTGAAAGAGACGTGCAGGTCGCAGTAGCTTAACAAGACGGTTTAAATGCCCCTTGGAAGTGCAGTGGAGGTCGGAGTAGCTTAACAAGATGGCTTAAATGCCCCTTGTAAGAGCGGTGGAGGTCGCAGTAGCTTAACAAGACAGTTTAAATGCCCCTTGGAAAAGACATGCAGGTCGCAGCAGCTTAACAAGACGGTTTAAATGCCCCTTGGAAGAGACATGCAGGTCGCAGTAGCTTAACAAGACTGTTGAGATGCCCCTTGGAAAAGTGGTGGAGGTTACAGTAGCTTAACAAGACAGTTTAAATGCCCCTTGGAAGAGACGTGCAAGTCGCAGTAGCTTAAAAAGACGGTTTAAATGAGCCTTGGAAGAGACTTGCAGGTCGCAGTAGCTTAACAAGACAGTTTAGATGCCCCTTGGAAGAGACGAGCAGGTCGCAGTAGCTTAACAAGACAGTTTAAATGCCCCTTGGAAGAGATGTGCAGGTAGCAGTAGCTTAATAAGACGGTTTAAGTGCCCCTTGGAAGAGAGGTGGAGGTCACAGTAACTTAAAAAGACAGTTTAAATGCCCCTTGGAAGAGACGTGCAGGTCGCAATAGCTTAGCAAGACGGTTTAAATGCCCCTTGGAAGTGCAGTGGAGGTCGCAGTAGCTTAACAAGATGGTTTAAATGCCCCTTGGAAGAGACAAACAGTTCGCAGTGGCTTAACAAGACAGTTTAAATGCCCCTTGGAAGAGACGTGCAGGTCTCACAAACATAACAAGAGGGTTTAAATGCCCCTTGGAATAGGCTTGCAGGTCGCAGTAGCTTAACAAGACGGTTTAAATGCCCCTTGGAAGAGCGGTGGAAGTCGCAGTAGCTTAACAAGACAGTTTAAATGCCCCTTGGAAGTGACGTGAAGGTCGCAGTAGCTTAACAAGACGGTTTAAATGCCCCTTGGAAGAGATGTGCAGGTCGCAGTAGCTTAATAAGACGGTTTAAATGCACCTTGGAAGAGAGGTGGAGGTAGCATTAGCTTAACAAGACAGTTTAAATGCCCCTTGGAAGAGACGTGCAGGTCTCAGTAGCTTAATCAGACGGTTTAAATGCCCCTTGGAAGAGATGTGCAGGTCGCAGTAGCTTAATAAGATGGTTTAAATGCACCTTGGAAGAGAGGTGGAGGTCGCAGTAGCTTAACAAGACAGTTTAAATGCCCCTTGGAAGAGAGGTGGAGGTCGCAGTAGCTTAATAAGATGGTTTAATTGCCCGTTGGAAGAGACGTGCAGGTCGCAGTAGCTTAACAAGACGGTTTAAATGCACCTTGGAAGAGACGTGCAGGTCGCAGTAGCTTAACAAGACAGTTTAAATCCCCCTTGGAAGAGACGTGCAGGTCGCAGTAGCTTAACAAGAGGGTTTAAATGTCCCTTGGAAGAGACGTGCAGGTCGCAGTAGCTTAACAAGATATTTTAAATGCCCCTTGGAAGAGCGGTGGAGGTCACAGTAGCTTAACAAGATGGTTTAAATGCCCCTTGGAAGAGACATGCAGGTAGCAGTAGCTTAACAAGATGTTTTAAATGCCCCTTGGAAGAGACGTGCAGGTCGCAGTAGCTTAACAAGACTGTTGAGATGCCCCTTGGAAAAGTGGTGGAGGTTATAGTAGCTTAACAAGACGGTTTAAATGCCCCTTGGAAGAGACGTTCAAGTCGCAGAAGCTTAAAAAGACGGTTTAAATGAGCCGTGGAAGAGAAGTGCAGGTCGCAGTAGCTTAACAAGACGGTTTAAATGCCCCTTGGAAGAGCGGTGGAGGTCGCAGAAGCTTAACAAGACAGTTTAAATGCCCCTTGGAAGAGACATGCAGGTAGCAGTAGCTTAACAAGATGGTTTAAATGCCCCTTGGAAGAGACGTGCAGGTCGCAGTAGCTTAACAAGACTGTTGAGATGCCCCTTGGAAAAGTGGTGAAGGTTATAGTAGCTTAACAAGACAGTTTAAATGCCCCTTGGAAAAGACGTGCAGGTCGCATTAGCTTAACAAGACGCTTTAAATGCCACTTGGAAGAGACGTGCAGGTCGCAGTAGCTGAACAAGACGCTTTAAATGCCCCTTGGAAGAGACATGCAGGTCGCAGCAGCTTAAAAAGCCGTGCAGGTCGCAGTAGCTTAACAAGGCGGTTTAAATGCCCCTTGGAAATGCGGTGGAGGGTGCAGTAGCTTAACAAGACGGTTTAAATGCCCCCTGGAAGAGACATGCAGGTAGCAGCAGCTTAACAAGACAGATTAAATGCCACTTTGAAGAGACGTGCAGGTAGCAGTGGCTTAACAAGACGGTTTAAATGTCCCTTGGAAGAGACATGCAGGTCGCAGTAGCTTAACAAGACGGTTTAAATGCGGCTTGGAAGAGACGTGCTGGTCACAGTAGCTTAACAAGACAGTTTAAATGCCCCTTGGAATAAACGAGCAGGTCGCAGTAGCTTATCAAGACGGTTTAAATGCCCCTTGGAAGAGAGGTGGAGGTCACAGTAACTTAAAAAGACAGTTTAAATGCCCGTTGGAAGAGACGTGCAGGTCGCAGTAGCTTAAGAAGACGGTTTAAATGCCACTTGGAAGAGACGTGCAGGTCGCAGTAGCTTAACAAGACAGTTTAAATGCCCCTTGAAAGAGAAGGTGGAAGTCGCAGTAGCTTAACAAGACAGTTTAAATGCCCCTTGAAAGAGACGTGCAGGTCGCAGTGGCTTAAAAAGACGGTTTAAATGCCCTTGGAAGTGCGGTGGAGGTCGCAGTAGCTTAACAAGATGGTTTAAATGCCCCTTGGAAGAGCGGTGGAGGTCGCAGTAGCTTAACAAGACAGTTTAAATGCCGCTTGAAAGAGACGTGCAGGTCGCAGTAGCTTAACAAGACGGTTTAAATGCAACTTGGAAATGCGGTGGAGGTCGCAGTAGCTTAACATGATGATTTAAATGCCCCTTGGAAGAGACATGCAGGTCGCAGTGGCTTAATAAGACGGTTTAAATGCCCCTTGGAAGAGACGTGCAGGTCGCAGTGGCTTAATAAGACAGTTTAAATGCCCCTTGGAAGAGACGTGCAGGTCACAGAAACTTAACAAGAGGGTTTAAATTCCCCTTGGAATAGGCTTGCAGGTCGCAGTAGCTTACCAAGATGGTTTAAATGCCCCTTGGAAGAGACGTGCAGGTCGCAGTAGCTTAACAAGATGGTTTAAATGCCCTTTGGAAGAGCGGTGGAGGTCGCAGTAGCATAACAAGTTGGTTTAAATGCCCCTTGGGAGAGACATGCAGTTCACATCAGCTTAAAAAGATGGTTTAAATGCCCCTTGGAAGAGACGTGCAGGTCGCAGTGGCTTAACAAGACGGTTTAAATGCCCCTTGGAAGAGACATGCCAGTCGCAGTAGCTTAACAAGACGGTTGAAATGCCCCTTGGAAGAGACATGCAGGTCGCAGTAGCTTAACAAGACGGTTTAAATGACCCTTGGAAGAGACGTGCAAGTCGCAGTAGCTTAAAAACACGGTTTAAATGAGCCTTGGAAGAGACGTGCAGGTGGCAGTAGCTTAACATGACGGTTTAAATGCCCCTTGAAGAGACGTGCAGGTCGCAGTAGCTAAACAAGATGGTTTAAATCCCCCTTGGAAGAGACGTGCAGGTTGCAGTAGCTTAACAAGAGGGTTTAAATGCCCCTTGGAAGAGACATGCAGGTCGCAGCAGCTTAACAAGATGGCTTAAATGCCAATTTGAAGAGACGTGCAGGTAGCTGTGGCTTAACAAGACGGTTTAAATGCCCCTTGGAAGAGACGTGCAAGTCGCAGTAGCTTAACAAGAGGGTTTAAATGCGCCTTGGAAGAGACGTGCTGGTCGCAGTAGCTTAACAAGACGGTTTAAATGCCCCTTGAAATAGACGAGTAGGTCGCAGTAGCTTAACAAGAAGATTTAAATGCCCCTTGGAAGAGCGGTGGAGGTCGCAGTAGCTTAACAAGACAGTTTAAATGCCCTTGAAAGAGACGTGCAGGTCGCAGTAGCTTAACAAGACGGTTTAAATGCCCCTTGGAAGAGACATGCAGTTCGCAGTAGCTTAACAAGACTGTTGAGATGCCCCTTGGAAAAGTGGTGGAGGTTACAGTAGCTTAACAAGACCGTTTAAATGCCCCTTGGAAGAGACGTGCAAGTCTCAGTAGCTTAAAAAGACGGTTTAAATGAGCCTTGGAAGAGACTTGCAGGTTGCAGTAGCTTAACAAGACTGTTTAAATGCCCCTTGGAAGAGACGAGCAGGTCGCAGTAGCTTAACAAGACGGTTTAAATGCCCCTTGGAAGAGCGGTGGAGGTCGCAGTAGCTTAACAAGACGGTTTAAGTCCCCCTTGAAAGAGACGTGCAGGTCACAGTAGCTTAACAAGACGGTTTAAATGCCCCTTGGAAGAGCGGTGGAGGTCGCAGTAGCTTAACAAGACGGTTTAAATGCCCCTTGGAAGAGACTTGCAGGTCGCAGTAGCTTAACAAGACGGTTTAAATGCCCCTTGGAAGAGAGATGGAGGTCGCAGTAGATTAACAAGACAGTTTAAATGCCCCTTGGAAGAGACGTGCAGGTCGCAGTACCTTAAAAAAAGGGTTTAAATGCCCCTTTCAAGAGACGTGCAGGTCGCAGGAGCTTAACAAGAGGGTTTAAATGTCCCTTGGAAGAGACGTGCAGGTCGCAGTAGCTTAACAAGACGGTTTAAATGCCCCTTGGAAGAGAGATGGAGGTCGCAGTAGATTAACAAGACAGTTTAAATGCCCCTTGGAAGAGACGTGCAGGTCGCAGTACCTTAAAAAAAGGGTTTAAATGCCCCTTTCAAGAGACGTGCAGGTCGCAGGAGCTTAACAAGAGGGTTTAAATGTCCCTTGGAAGAGACGTGCAGGTCGCAGTAGCTTATAAAGATGGTTTAAATGCCCCTTGGAAGAGCGGTGGAGGTCACAGTAGCTTAACAAGATGGTTTAAATGCCCCTTGGAAGAGACATGCAGGTAGCAGTAGCTTAACAAGAAGGTTTAAATGCCCCTTGGAAGAGACGTGCAGGTCGCAGTAGCTTAACAAGACTGTTGAGATGCCCCTTGGAAAAGTGGTGAAGGTTATAGTAGCTTAACAAGACGGTTTAAATGCCCCTTGGAAGAGACGTTCAAGTTGCAGAAGCTTAAAAAGACGGTTTAAATGAGCCTTGGAAGAGACGTGCAGGTCGCAGTAGCTTAACAAGACAGTTTAAATGCCCCTTGGAAGAGACATGCAGGTCGCAGTAGCTTAATAAGACGGTTTAAATGCCCCTTGGAAGAGAGGTGGAGGTCACAGTAACTTAAAAATACAGTTTAAATGCCCCTTGGAAAAGACGTGCAGGTCGCATTAGCTTAACAAGAAGCTTTAAATGCCACTTGGAAAAGACGTGCACGTCGCAGTAGCTTAACTAGACGATTTAAATGCCCCTTGGAAGAGCGGTGGAGGTCGCAGTAGCTTAACAAGATGGTTTAAATGCCCCTTGGAAGAGACATGCAGGTCGCAGCAGCTTAAAAAGACGTGCAGGTCGCAGTAGCTTAACAAGACGGCTTAAATGCCCCTTGGAAGTGCGGTGGAGGGTGCAGTAGCTTAACAAGACGGTTTAAAAGCCCCGTGGAAGAGACATGCAGGTCGTAGCAGCTTAACAAGACAGATTAAATGCCACTTTGAAGAGACGTGCAGGTAGCAGTGGCTTAACAAGACGGTTTAAATGCCCCTTGGAAGAGACATGCAGGTCGCAGTAGCTTAACAAGACGGTTTAAATGCGGCTTGGAAGAGACATGCAGGTCACAGTAGCTTAAAAGACAGTTTAAATGCCTCTTGGAATAAACGAGCAGGTCGCAGTAGCTTAACAAGTCGGTTTAAATGCCCCTTGGAAGAGCGGTGGAGGTCGCAGAAGCTTAACAAGACAGTTTAAATGCCCCTTGGAAGAGACGTGCAGGTCACAGTAGCTTAATAAGACGGTTTAAATGCCCCTTGGAAGAGATGTACAGGTCGCAGTAGCTTAATAAGACGGTTTAAATGCCAATTGCAAGAGAGGTGGAGGTCACAGTAACTTAAAAAGACAGTTTAAATGCCCCTTGGAAGAGACGTGCAGGTCGCAGTAGCTTAACAAGACGGTTTAAATGCCACTTGGAAGAGACGTGCAGGTCGCAGTAGCTTAACAAAACAGTTTAAATGCCCCTTGAAAGAGCGGTGGAGGTCGCAGTAGCTTAACAAGACAGTTTAAATGCCCCTTGAAAGAGAGGTGCAGGTCGCAGTGGCTTAAAAAGACGGTTTAAATGCCCCTTGGAAGTGCGGTGGAGGTCGCAGTAGCTTAACAAGATGTTTTAAATGCCCCTTGGAAGAGCGGTGGAGGTCGCAGAAGCATAACAAGACAGTTTAAATGCCGCTTGAAAGAGACGTGCAGGTCGCAGTAGCTTAACAAGATGGTTTAAATGCAACTTGGAAATGCGGTGGAGGTCGCAGTAGCTTAAAATGATGGTTTAAATGCCCCTTGGAAGAGACGTGCAGGTTGCAGTAGCTTAACAAGACGGTTTAAATGCCCCTTGGAAGAGACGTGCAGGTCGCAGTGGCTTAATAAGACGGTTTAAATGCCCCTTGAAAGAGACGTGCAGGTCACAGAAACTTAACAAGAGGGTTTAAATGCCCCTTGGAATAGGCTTGCAGGTCGCAGTAGCTTACCAAGATGGTTTAAATGCCCCTTGGAAGAGACGTGCAGGTCGCAGTAGCTTAACAAGACGGTTTAAATGTCCCTTGGAAGAGCGGTGGAGGTCGCAGTAGCTTAACAAGACAGTTTAAATGCCCCTTGGAAGAGACGTGAAGGTCGCAGTAGCTTAACAAGACGGTTTAAATGCCCCTTGGAAGAGATGTGCAGGTCGCAGTAGCTTAGCAAGACGGTTTAAATGCCCCTTGGAAGTGCGGTGGAGGTCGCAGTAGCTTAACAAGATGGTTTAAATGCCCCTTGGAAGAGACATGCAGGTCGCAGTGGCTTAACAAGACGGTTTAAATGCCCCTTGGAAGAGACCTGCAGGTCTCAGAAACATAACAAGAGGGTTTAAATGCCCCTTGGAATAGGCTTGCAGGTCGCAGTAGCTTAACAAGACGGTTTAAATGCCCCTTGGAAGAGCGGTGGAGGTCGCAGTAGCTTAACAAGACAGCTTAAATGCCCCTTGGAAGAGACGTGAAGGTCGCAGTAGCTTAACAAGACGGTTTAAATGCCCCTTGGAAGAGATGTGCAGATCGCAGTAGCTTAATAAGACGGTTTAAATGCCCCTTGGAAGAGAGGTGGAGGTAGCATTAGCTTAACAAGACAGTTTAAATGCCCCTTGGAAGAGACATGCAGGTCTCAGTAGCTTAATCAGACGGTTTAAATGCCCCTTGGAAGAGATGTGCAGGTCGCAGTAGCTTAATAAGATGGTTTAAATGCACCTTGGAAGAGAGGTGGAGGTCGCAGTAGCTTAACAAGACAGTTTAAATGCCCCTTGGAAGAGCGGTGGAGGTCGCAGTAGCTTAATAAGATGGTTTAAATGCCCCTTGGAAGAGACGTGCAGGTCGCAGTAGCTTAAGAAGACGGTTTAAATGCACCTTGGAAGAGACGTGCAGGTCGCAGTAGCTTAACAAGACGGTTTAAATCCCCCTTGGAAGAGACGTGCAGGTCGCAGTAGTTTAACAAGAGGGTTTAAATGCCCCTTGGAATAGGCTTGCAGGTCGCAGTAGATTACCAAGACGGTTGAAATGCCTCTTGGAAGAGACGTGCAAGTCGCAGTAGCTTAAAAACACGGTTTAAATGAGCCTTGGAAGAGACGTGCAGGTGGCAGTAGCTTAACATGACGGTTTAAATGCCCCTTGGAAGAGACAAGCAGGTCATAGTAGCTTAACAAGACGGTTTAAATACCCCTTTCAAGAGACGTGCAGGTCGCAGTAGCTAAACAAGATGGTTTAAATCCCCCTTGGAAGAGACGTGCAAGTCTCAGTAGCTTAAAAAGACGGTTTAAATGAGCCTTGGAAGAGACTTGCAGGTTGCAGTAGCTTAACAAGACGGTTTAAATGCCCCTTGGAAGAGACGTGCAGGTCGCAGTAGCTTAACAAGACGGTTTAAATGCAACTTGGAAATGCGGTGGAGGTCGCAGTAGCTTAACATGATGGTTTAAATGCCCCTTGGAAGAGACATGCAGGTCGCAGCAGCTTAACAAGACGGTTTAAATGCCCCTTGGAAGAGACGTGCAGGTCGCAGTGGCTTAATAAGACGGTTTAAATGCCCCTTGGAATAGGTTTGCAGGTCACAGTAGCTTACCAAGATGGTTTAAATGCCCCTTGGAAGAGACGTGCAGGTTGCAGTAGCTTAACAAGACGGTTTAAATGCCCCTTGGAAGAGACGTTCAAGTCGCAGAAGCTTAAAAAGACGGTTTAAATGAGCCTTGGAAGAGACGTGCAGGTCGCAGTAGCTTAACAAGACAGTTTAAATGCCCCTTGGAAGAGACATGCAGGTCGCAGTAGCTTAATAAGACGGTTTAAATGCCCCTTGGAAGAGAGGTGGAGGTCACAGTAACTTAAAAATACAGTTTAAATGCCCCTTGGAAAAGACGTGCAGGTCGCATTAGCTTAACAAGAAGCTTTAAATGCCACTTGGAAAAGACGTGCACGTCGCAGTAGCTTAACAAGACGATTTAAATGCCCCTTGGAAGAGCGGTGGAGGTCGCAGTAGCTTATCAAGATGGTTTAAATGCCCCTTGGAAGAGACATGCAGGTCGCAGCAGCTTAAAAAGACGTGCAGGTCGCAGTAGCTTAACAAGACGGCTTAAATGCCCCTTGGAAGTGCGGTGGAGGGTGCAGTAGCTTAACAAGACGGTTTAAAAGCCCCGTGGAAGAGACATGCAGGTCGTAGAAGCTTAACAAGACAGATTAAATGCCACTTTGAAGAGACGTGCAGGTAGCAGTGGCTTAACAAGACGGTTTAAATGCCCCTTGGAAGAGACATGCAGGTCGCAGTAGCTTAACAAGACGGTTTAAATGCGGCTTGGAAGAGACATGCAGGTCACAGTAGCTTAAAAGACAGTTTAAATGCCTCTTGGAATAAACGAGCAGGTCGCAGTAGCTTAACAAGACGGTTTAAATGCCCCTTGGAAGAGCGGTGGAGGTCGCAGAAGCTTAACAAGACAGTTTAAATGCCCCTTGGAAGAGACGTGCAGGTCACAGTAGCTTAATAAGACGGTTTAAATGCCCCTTGGAAAAGATGTACAGGTCGCAGTAGCTTAATAAGACGGTTTAAATGCCAATTGCAAGAGAGGTGGAGGTCACAGTAACTTAAAAAGACAGTTTAAATGCCCCTTGGAAGAGACGTGCAGGTCGCAGTAGCTTAACAAGACGGTTTAAATGCCACTTGGAAGAGACGTGCAGGTCGCAGTAGCTTAACAAAACAGTTTAAATGCCCCTTGAAAGAGCGGTGGAGGTCGCAGTAGCTTAACAAGACAGTTTAAATGCCCCTTGAAAGAGAGGTGCAGGTCGCAGTGGCTTAAAAAGACGGTTTAAATGCCCCTTGGAAGTGCGGTGGAGGTCGCAGTAGCTTAACAAGATGTTTTAAATGCCCCTTGGAAGAGCGGTGGAGGTCGCAGAAGCATAACAAGACAGTTTAAATGCCGCTTGAAAGAGACGTGCAGGTCGCAGTAGCTTAACAAGATGGTTTAAATGCAACTTGGAAATGCGGTGGAGGTCGCAGTAGCTTAACATGATGGTTTAAATGCCCCTTGGAAGAGACGTGCAGGTTGCAGTAGCTTAACAAGACGGTTTAAATGCCCCTTGGAAGAGACGTGCAGGTCGCAGTGGCTTAATAAGACGGTTTAAATGCCCCTTGAAAGAGACGTGCAGGTCACAGAAACTTAACAAGAGGGTTTAAATGCCCCTTGGAATAGGCTTGCAGGTCGCAGTAGCTTATCAAGATGGTTTAAATGCCCCTTGGAAGAGACGTGCAGGTCGCAGTAGCTTAACAAGACGGTTTAAATGTCCCTTGGAAGAGCGGTGGAGGTCGCAGTAGCTTAACAAGACAGTTTAAATGCCCCTTGGAAGAGACGTGAAGGTCGCAGTAGCTTAACAAGACGGTTTAAATGCCCCTTGGAAGAGATGTGCAGGTCGCAGTAGCTTAGCAAGACGGTTTAAATGCCCCTTGGAAGTGCGGTGGAGGTCGCAGTAGCTTAACAAGATGGTTTAAATGCCCCTTGGAAGAGACATGCAGGTCGCAGTGGCTTAACAAGACGGTTTAAATGCCCCTTGGAAGAGACCTGCAGGTCTCAGAAACATAACAAGAGGGTTTAAATGCCCCTTGGAATAGGCTTGCAGGTCGCAGTAGCTTAACAAGACGGTTTAAATGCCCCTTGGAAGAGCGGTGGAGGTCGCAGTAGCTTAACAAGACAGCTTAAATGCCCCTTGGAAGAGACGTGAAGGTCGCAGTAGCTTAACAAGACGGTTTAAATGCCCCTTGGAAGAGATGTGCAGATCGCAGTAGCTTAATAAGACGGTTTAAATGCCCCTTGGAAGAGAGGTGGAGGTAGCATTAGCTTAACAAGACAGTTTAAATGCCCCTTGGAAGAGACATGCAGGTCTCAGTAGCTTAATCAGACGGTTTAAATGCCCCTTGGAAGAGATGTGCAGGTCGCAGTAGCTTAATAAGATGGTTTAAATGCACCTTGGAAGAGAGGTGGAGGTCGCAGTAGCTTAACAAGACAGTTTAAATGCCCCTTGGAAGAGACGTGCAGGTCGCAGTAGTTTAACAAGAGGCTTTAAATGCCCCTTGGAATAGGCTTGCAGGTCGCAGTAGATTACCAAGACGGTTGAAATGCCTCTTGGAAGAGACGTGCAAGTCGCAGTAGCTTAAAAACACGGTTTAAATGAGCCTTGGAAGAGACGTGCAGGTGGCAGTAGCTTAACATGACGGTTTAAATGCCCCTTGGAAGAGACAAGCAGGTCATAGTAGCTTAACAAGACGGTTTAAATACCCCTTTCAAGAGACGTGCAGGTCGCAGTAGCTAAATAAGACGGTTTAAATCCCCCTTGGAAGAGACGTGCAAGTCTCAGTAGCTTAAAAAGACGGTTTAAATGAGCCTTGGAAGAGACTTGCAGGTTGCAGTAGCTTAACAAGACGGTTTAAATGCCCCTTGGAAGAGACGTGCAGGTCGCAGTAGCTTAACAAGACGGTTTAAATGCAACTTGGAAATGCGGTGGAGGTCGCAGTAGCTTAACATGATGGTTTAAATGCCCCTTGGAAGAGACATGCAGGTCGCAGCAGCTTAACAAGACGGTTTAAATGCCCCTTGGAAGAGACGTGCAGGTCGCAGTGGCTTAATAAGACGGTTTAAATGCCCCTTGGAATAGGCTTGCAGGTCACAGTAGCTTACCAAGATGGTTTAAATGCCCCTTGGAAGAGACGTGCAGGTTGCAGTAGCTTAACAAGACGGTTTAAATGCCCCTTGGAAGAGCGGTGGAGGTCGCACTAGCTTAACAAGACAGTTTAAATGCCCCTTGGAAGAGACGTGAAGGTCGCAGTAGCTTAACAAGACGGTTTAAATGCCCCTTGGAAGAGATGTGCAGGTCGCAGTAGCTTAATAAGACGGTTTAAATGCATCTTGGAAGAGAGGTGGAGGTAGCATTAGCTTAACAAGACAGTTTAAATGCCCCTTGGAAGAGACGTGCAGGTCTCAGTAGCTTAATCAGACGGTTTAAATGCCCCTTAGAAGAGATGTGCAGGTCGCAGTAGCTTAATAAGATGGTTTAAATGCACCTTGGAAGAGAGGTGGAGGTCGCAGTAGCTTAACAAGACAGTTTAAATGCCCCTTGGAAGAGCGGTGGAGGTCGCAGTAGCTTAATAAGATGGTTTAAATGCCCCTTGGAAGAGACGTGCAGGTCGCAGTAGCTTAACAAGACGGTTTAAATGCACCTTGGAAGAGACGTGTAGGTCGCAGTAGCTTAACAAGACGGTTTAAATCCCCCTTGGAAGAGACGTGCAGGTCTCAGTAGCTTAACAAGAGGGTTTAAATGCCCCTTGGAATAGGCGTGCAGGTCGCAGTAGATTACCATGACGGTTGAAATGCCTCTTGGAAGAGACGTGCAGGTAGCAGAAGCTTAGCAAGATGGTTTAAATGCCCTATGGAAGAGCGGTGGAGGTCGCAGTAGCATAACAAGTTGATTTAAATGCCCCTTGGGAGAGACATGCAGTTCGCATCAGCTTAAAAAGACGGTTTAAATGTCCCTTGGAAGAGACGTGCAGGTCGCAGTGGCTTAACAAGACGGTTTAAATGCCCCTTGGAAGAGACATGCCAGTCGCAGTAGCTTAACAAGACGGTTTAAATGCCCCTTGGAAGAGACATGCAGGTCGCAGTAGCATAACAAGACGGTTTAAATGACCCTTGGAAGAAACGTGCAGGTCGCAGTAGCTTAACAAGACGGTTTAAATCCCCCTTGGAAGAGACGTGCAGGTCGCAGTAGTTTAACAAGAGGGTTTAAATGCCCCTTGGAATAGGCTTGCAGGTCGCAGTAGATTACCAAGACGGTTGAAATGCCTCTTGGAAGAGACGTGCAAGTCGCAGTAGCTTAAAAACACGGTTTAAATGAGCCTTGGAAGAGACGTGCAGGTGGCAGTAGCTTAACATGACGGTTTAAATGCCCCTTGGAAGAGACAAGCAGGTCATAGTGGCTTAACAAGACGGTTTAAATACCCCTTTCAAGAGACGTGCAGGTCGCAGTAGCTAAACAAGACGGTTTAAATCCCCCTTGGAAGAGACGTGCAAGTCTCAGTAGCTTAAAAAGACGGTTTAAATGAGCCTTGGAAGAGACTTGCAGGTTGCAGTAGCTTAACAAGACGGTTTAAATGCCCCTTGGAAGAGACGTGCAGGTCGCAGTAGCTTAACAAGACGGTTTAAATGCAACTTGGAAATGCGGTGGAGGTCGCAGTAGCTTAACATGATGGTTTAAATGCCCCTTGGAAGAGACATGCAGGTCGCAGCAGCTTAACAAGACGGTTTAAATGCCCCTTGGAAGAGACGTGCAGGTCGCAGTGGCTTAATAAGACGGTTTAAATGCCCCTTGGAATAGGCTTGCAGGTCACAGTAGCTTACCAAGATGGTTTAAATGCCCCTTGGAAGAGACGTGCAGGTTGCAGTAGCTTAACAAGACGGTTTAAATGCCCCTTGGAAGAGCGGTGGAGGTCGCACTAGCTTAACAAGACAGTTTAAATGCCCCTTGGAAGAGACGTGAAGGTCGCAGTAGCTGAACAAGACGGTTTAAATGCCCCTTGGAAGAGATGTGCAGGTCGCAGTAGCTTAATAAGACGGTTTAAATGCCCCTTGGAAGAGAGGTGGAGGTAGCATTAGCTTAACAAGACAGTTTAAATGCCCCTTGGAAGAGACGTGCAGGTCTCAGTAGCTTAATCAGACGGTTTAAATGCCCCTTAGAAGAGATGTGCAGGTCGCAGTAGCTTAATAAGATGGTTTAAATGCACCTTGGAAGAGAGGTGGAGGTCGCAGTAGCTTAACAAGACAGTTTAAATGCCCCTTGGAAGAGCGGTGGAGGTCGCAGTAGCTTAATAAGATGGTTTAAATGCCCCTTGGAAGAGACGTGCAGGTCGCAGTAGCTTAACAAGACGGTTTAAATGCACCTTGGAAGAGACGTGTAGGTCGCAGTAGCTTAACAAGACGGTTTAAATCCCCCTTGGAAGAGACGTGCAGGTCTCAGTAGCTTAACAAGAGGGTTTAAATGCCCCTTGGAATAGGCTTGCAGGTCGCAGTAGATTACCAAGACGGTTGAAATGCCTCTTGGAAGAGACGTGCAGGTAGCAGAAGCTTAGCAAGATGGTTTAAATGCCCTATGGAAGAGCGGTGGAGGTCGCAGTAGCATAACAAGTTGATTTAAATGCCCCTTGGGAGAGACATGCAGTTCGCATCAGCTTAAAAAGATGGTTTAAATGTCCCTTGGAAGAGACGTGCAGGTCGCAGTGGCTTAACAAGACGGTTTAAATGCCCCTTGGAAGAGACATGCCAGTCGCAGTAGCTTAACAAGACGGTTTAAATGCCCCTTGGAAGAGACATGCAGGTCGCAGTAGCATAACAAGACGGTTTAAATGACCCTTGGAAGAAACGTGCAGGTCGCAGTAGCTTAACAAGACGGTTTAAATCCCCCTTGGAAGAGACGTGCAGGTTGCAGTAGCTTAACAAGAGGGTTTAAATGCCCCTTGGAAGAGACATGCAGGTCGCAGCAGCTTAACAAGATGGCTTAAATGCCACTTTGAAGAGACGTGCAGGTAGCTGTGGCTTAACAAGACGGTTTAAATGCCCCTTGGAAGAGACGTGCAAGTCGCAGTAGCTTAACAAGAGGGTTTAAATGCGCCTTGGAAGAAACGTGCTGGTCGCAGTAGCTTAACAAGACGGTTTAAATGCCCCTTGGAATAGACGAACAGGTCGCAGTAGCTTAACAAGAAGGTTTAAATGCCCCTTGGAAGAGCGGTGGAGGTCGCAGTAGCTTAACAAGACAGTTTAAATGCCCCTTGAAAGAGACGTGCAGGTCGCAGTAGCTTAACAAGACGGTTTAAAAGACCATTGGAAATGCGGTGGAGGTCGCAGTAGCTTAACAAGATGGTTTAAATGCCCCTTGGAAAAGACATGCAGGTCGCAGCAGCTTAACAAGACGGTTTAAATGCCCCTTGGAAGAGACGTGCAAGTTGCAGTAGCTTAAAAAGACGGTTTAAATGAGCCTTGGAAGAGACTTGCAGGTTGCAGTAGCTTAACAAGACGGTTTAAATGCCCCTTGGAAGAGACGAGCAGGTCGCAGTAGCTTAACAAGATGCTTTAAATGCCCCTTGGAAGAGAGGTGGAGGTCGCAGTAGCTTAACAAGACAGTTTAAATGCCCCTTGGAAGATACTTGCACGTCGCAGTAGCTTAACAAGACGGTTTAAATGACACTTGGAAGAGACGTGCAGGTCGCAGTAGCTTAACAAGACGGTTTAAATGCCCCTTGGAAGAGACGTGCAGGTCGCAGTAGCTTAACAAGACATTTTAAATGCAACTTGGAAATGCGTTGGAGGTCGCAGTAGCTTAACATGATGGTTTAAATGCCCCTTGGAAGAGACATGCAGGTCGCAGCAGCTTAACAAGACGGTTTAAATGCCCCTTGGAAGAGACGTGCAGGTCGCAGTGGCTTAATAAGACGGTTTAAATGCCCCTTGGCAGAGACGTGCAGGTCACAGAACCTTAACAAGAGGGTTTAAATGCCCCTTGGAATAGGCTTGCAGGTCGCAGTAGCTTACCAAGATGGTTTAAATGCCCCTTGGAAGAGACGTGCAGGTCGCAGTAGCTTAACAAGACGGTTTAAATGCCCCTTGGAAGAGCGGTGGACGTCGCAATAGCTTAACAAGACAGTTTAAATGCCCCTTGGAAGAGACGTGAAGGTCGCAGTAGCTTAGCAAGACGGTTTAAATGCCCCTTGGAAGAGATGTGCAGGTCACAGTAGCTTAACAAGAGGGTTTAAATGCCCCTTGGAAGAGAGGTGGAGGTAGCATTAGCTTAACAAGACAGTTTAAATAAATGCCCCTTGGAAGAGACGTGCAGGTCTCAGTAGCTTAATAAGAGGGTTTAAATGCCCCTTGGAAGAGACCTGCAGGTCGCAGTAGCTTAACAAGATGGTTTAAATGCCCCTTGGAAGAGCGGTGGAGGTCACAGTAGCTTAACAAGACGGTTTAAATGCCCCTTGGAAGAGACATGCAGGTCGCAGTAGCTTAACAAGACGGTTTAAATGACACTTGGAAGAGACGTGCAGGTCGCAGTAGCTTAACAAGACGGTTTAAATGCCCCTTGGAAGAGACGTGCAGGTCGCAGTAGCTTAACAAGACGGTTTAAATGCCCCTTGGAAGAGCGGTGGAGGTCGCAGTAGCTTAACAAGACAGTTTAAGTCCCCCTTGAATGAGACGTGCAGGTCGCAGTAGCTTAACAAGACGGTTTAAATGCCCCTTGGAAGAGCGGTGGAGGTCGCAGTAGCTTAACAAGACGGTTTAAATGCCCCTTTGAAGAGACGTGCAGGTCACAGTAGCTTAATTAGACTGTTTACATGCTGCTTGGAAGAGATGTGCAGGTCGCAGTAGCTTAACAAGATGGTTTAAATGCCCCTTGGAAGAGCGGTGGAGGTCACAGTAGCTTAACAAGATGGTTTAAATGCCCCTTGGAAGAGACATGCAGGTAGCAGTAGCTTAACAAGAAGGTTTAAATGCCCCTTGGAAGAGACGTGCAGGTCGCAGTAGCTTAACAAGACTGTTGAGATGCCCCTTGGAAAAGTGGTGGAGGTTATAGTAGCTTAACAAGACGGTTTAAATGCCCATTGCAAGAGACGTTCAAGTCGCAGAAGCTTAAAAAGACAGTTTAAATGAGCCTTGGAAGAGACGTGCAGGTCACAGTAGCTTAACAAGACGGTTTAAATGCCCCTTGGAAGAGCGGTGGAGGTCGCAGAAGCTTAACAAGACAGTTTAAATGGCCCTTGGAAGAGACGTGCAGGTTGCAGAAGCTTAATTAGACGGTTTAAATGCCCCTTGGAAGAGATGTGCAGGTAGCAGTAGCTTAATAAGACGGTTTAAATGCCCCTTGGAAGAGAGGTTGAGGTCACAGTAATTTAAAAATACAGCTTAAATGCCCCTTGGAAAAGACGTGCAGGTCGCATTAGCTTAACAAGACGCTTTAAATGCCACTTTGAAGAGACGTGCAGGTCGCAGTAGATTAACAAGACGGTTTAAATGCCCCTTGGAAGAGCGGTGTAGGTCGCAGTAGCTTAACAAGATGGTTTAAATGCCCCTTGGAAGAGACATGCAGGTCGCAGCAGCTTAAAAAGACGTGCAAGTCGCAGTAGCTTAACAAGACGGTTTAAATGCCACTTGGAAGTGCGGTGGAGGGTGCAGTAGCTTAACAAGACGGTTTAAATGCCCCCTGGAAGAGACATGCAGGTCGCAGCAGCTTAACAAGACAGCTTAAATGCCACTTTGAAGAGACGTGCAGGTAGCAGTGGCTTAACAAGATGGTTTAAATGCCCCTTGGAAGAGACATGCAGGTCGCAGTAGCTTAACAAGACGGTTTAAATGCGGCTTGGAAGAGACGTGCTGGTCACAGTAGCTTAACAAGACAGTTTAAATGCCCCTTGGAATAAACGAGCAGGTCGCAGTAGCTTAACAAGACGGTTTAAATACCCCTTGGAAGAGCGGTGGAGGTCGCAGAAGCTTAACAAGACAGTTTAAATGCCCCTTGGAAGAGACGTGCAGGTCACAGTAGCTTAATAAGATGGTTTAAATGCCCCTTGGAAGAGATGTGCAGGTCGCAGTAGCTTAATAAGATGGTTTAAATGCCCCTTGGAAGAGAGGTGGAGGTCACAGTAACTTAAAAAGACAGTTTAAATGCCCCTTGGAAGAGGCGTGCAGGTCGCAGTAGCTTAACAAGACGGTTTAAATGCCACTTGGAAGAGACGTGCAGGTCGCAGTAGCTTAACAAGACAGTTTAAATGCCCCTTGAAAGAGCGGTGGAGGTCGCAGTAGCTTAACAAGACAGTTTAAATGCCCCTTGAAAGAGACGTGCAGGTCGCAGTGGCTTAAAAAGACGGTTTAAATGCCCCTTGGAAGTGCGGTGGAGGTCGCAGTAGCTTAACAAGATGTTTTAAATGCCACTTGGAAGAGCGGTGGAGGTCACAGTAGCTTAACAAGACAGTTTAAATGCCGCTTGAAAGAGACGTGCAGGTCGCAGCAGCTTAACAAGATGGTTTAAATGCAACTTGGAAATGCGGTGGAGGTCGCAGTAGCTTAACATGATGGTTTAAATGCCCCTTGGAAGAGACATGCAGGTCGCAGCAGCTTAACAAGACGGTTTAAATGCCCCTGGGAAGAGACGTGCAGGTCGCAGTGGCTTAATAAGACGGTTTAAATGCCCCTTGGAAGAGACGTGCAGGTCACAGAAACTTAACAAGAGGGTTTAAATGCCCCTTGGAATAGGCTTGCAGGTCGCAGTAGCTAACCAAGATGGTTTAAATGCCCCTTGGAAGAGACATGCAGGTCGCAGTAGCTTAACAAGATGGTTTAAATGCACCTTGGAAGAGCGGTGGAGGTCGCAGTAGCTTAACAAGACAGTTTAAATGCCCCTTGGAAGAGACGTGAAGGTCGCAGTAGCTTAACAAGACGGTTTAAATGCCCCTTGGAAGAGATGTGCAGGTCGCAGTAGCTTAATAAGACGGTTTAAATGCCCCTTGGCAGAGAGGTGGAGGTAGCATTAGCTTAACAAGACAGTTTAAATGCCCCTTGGAAGAGACGTGCAGGTCTCAGTAGCTTAATAAGACGGTTTAAATGACCCTTGGAAGAGACCTGCAGGTAGCAGAAACTTAACAGGACGGTTTAAATGTCCCTTGGAAGTGCGGCGGAGGTCGCAGTAGCTTAACAAGACGGTTTAAATGTCCCTTGGAAGTGCGGTGGAGGTCGCAGTAGCTTAACAAGACGGTTTAAATGCCCCTTGGAAGAGACGTACAGGTCGCAGCACCTTAACAAGACTGTTTAAATACCCCTTGGAAGAGACGTGCAGGTAGCAGTAGCTTAAAAGACGTTTTAAATGTCCCTTGGTAGAGACATGCAGGTCTCAGTAGCTTAACAAGACGGTTTAAATGCCCCATGGAAGAGAAGTGCAGGTCGCAGTAGCTTAACAAGACCGTTTAAATGCCCCTTGGAAAAGTGGTGGAGGTTTCAGTAGCTTAATAAGACAGTATAAATGCCCCTTGGAAGAGACGTGCAGGTCGCAGGAGCTTAACAAGACCGTTTAAATGTCCCTTGGAAGAGACGTGCAAGTGACAGTAGCTTAACAAGACAGTGTAAATGCCCCTTGGAAAAGACATGCAGGTCGCAGTAGCTTAACAAGACGGTTTAAATGCCCCTTGGAGGAGACGTGCAGGCAGCAGTAGCTTAACAAGATGGTTTAAATGCCCCTTGGAAGAACGGTTTATTTCACAGTAGCTTAACAAGGTAGTTTAAATGCCCAATGGAAGAGACGTGCAGGTAGCAGTAACTTAACAAGAAGGGTTAAATGCCCCTTGGAAGAGGCTTGCAGGACGCAGTAGCTTACCAAGATGATTTAAATGCCCCTTGGAAGAGACGTGCAGGTCGCAGTAGCTTAACAAGACAGTTTAAATGCCCCTTGGAAGAGCGGTGGAGGTCGCAGTAGCTTAACAAGACGGTTTAAATGCCCCTTGGAAGAGACATGCAGGTCGCAGCATCTTAACAAGATTGTTTAATTGCCCCTTGGAAGAGACGTGCAGGTCGCAGTAGCTTAACAAGACGGTTTCAATGTCCCTTGGTAGAGACATGCAGGTCGCAGTAGCTTAACAAGACGGTTTAAATGCCCCATGGAAGAGATGTGCAGGTCGCAGTAGCTTAACAAGACGGTTTAAATGTCCCTTGGAAGAGACGTGCAAGTCGCAGTAGCTTAACAAGACGGTTTAAGTGCCCCTTGGAAGAGACGAGCAGGTCGCAGTAGCTTAACAAGACGGTTTAAATGCCCCTTGGAAGAGACGTGCAGGTCGCAGTAGCTTAACAAGACAGTTTAAAGCCCCCTTGGAAGAGACGTGCAGGTCGTAGTAGCTTAACAAGATGGTTTAAATGCCCCTTGGAAGAGCGGTGGAGGTCACAGTAGCTTAACAAGACAGGTTAAATGCCCCTTGGAAGAGACGTGCAGGTCGCAGTAGCTTAACAAGACAGTTCAAATGCCGCTTGGAAGAGACGTGCTGGTCGCAGTAGCTTAATAAGACGGTTTAAATGCCCCTTGGAAGAGACGTGCTGGTCGCAGTAGCTTAATAAGACGGTTTAAATGCCCCTTTGAAGAGACGTGTAGGTCGCAGTAGCTTAACAAGATGGTTTAAATGCCCCTTGGAAGAGCGGTGGAGGTCACAATAGCTTAACAAGATGGTTTAAATGCCCCTTGGAAGAGACATGCAGGTAGCAGTAGCTTAAAAGGACGGTTTAAATGCCCCTTGGAAGAGACGTGCAGGTCGCAGTAGCTTAACAAGACTGTTGAGATGCCCCTTGGAAAAGTGGTGGCGGTTACAGTAGCTTAACAAGACAGTTTAAATGCCCCTTGGAAGAGACGTGAAGGTCGCAGTAGTTTAACAAGACGGTTTAAATGCCCCTTGGAAGAGATGTGCAGGTCGCAGTAGCTTAGCAAGACGGTTTAAATGCCCCTTGGAAGTGCGGTGGAGGTCGCAGTAGCTTATCAAGATGGTTTAAATGCCCCTTGGAAGAGACATGCATGTCGCAGTGGCTTAACAAGACGGTTTAAATGCCTCTTGGAAGAGACGTGCAGGTCTCAGAAACATAACAAGAGGGTTTAAATGCCCCTTGGAATAGGCTTGCAGGTCGCAGTAGCTTAACAAGACGGTTTAAATGCCCCTTGAAAGAGCGGTGGAGGTCGCAGTAGCTTAACAAGACAGTTTAAATGCCCCTTGGAAGAGACGTGAAGGTCGCAGTAGCTTAACAAGACGGTTTAAATGCCCCTTGGAAGAGATGTGCAGGTCGCAGTAGCTTAATAAGACGGTTTAAATGCCCCTTGGAAGAGAGGTGGAGGTAGCATTAGCTTAACAAGACAGTTTAAATGCCCCTTGGAAGAGACGTGCAGGTCTCAGTAGCTTAATCAGACGGTTTAAATGTCCCTTGGAAGAGATGTGCAGGTCGCAGTAGCTTAATAAGATGGTTTAAATGCACCTTGGAAGAGAGGTGGAGGTCGCAGTAGCTTAACAAGACAGTTTAAATGCCCCTTGGAAGAGCGGTGGAGGTCGCAGTAGCTTAATAAGATGGTTTAAATGCCCCTTGGAAGAGACGTGCAGGTCGCAGTAGCTTAACAAGACGGTTTAAATGCACCTTGGAAGAGACGTGCAGGTCGCAGTAGCTTAACAAGACGGTTTAAATCCCCCTTGGAAGAAACGTGCAGGTCGCAGTAGCTTAACAAGAGGGTTTAAATGCCCCTTGGAATAGGCTTGCAGGTCGCAGTAGATTACCAAGACGGTTGAAATGCCTCTTGGAAGAGACGTGCAGGTAGCAGAAGCTTAGCAAGATGGTTTTAATGCCCTTTGGAAGAGCGGTGGAGGTCGCAGTAGCATAACAAGTTGGTTTAAATGCCCCTTGGTAGAGACATGCAGGTCGCATCAGCTTAAAAAGATGGTTTAAATGCCCCTTGGAAGAGACGTGCAGGTCGCAGTGGCTTAACAAGACGGTTTAAATGCCCCTTGGAAGAGACATGCCAGTCGCAGTTTCTTAACAAGACGGTTTAAATGCCCCTTGGAAGAGACATGCAGGTCGCAGTAGCTTAACAAGACGGTTTAAATGACCCTTGGAAGAGACGTGCAAGTCGCAGTAGCTTAAAAACACGGTTTAAATGAGCCTTGGAAGAGACGTGCAGGTGGCAGTAGCTTAACATGACGGTTTAAATGCCCATTGGAAGAGACAAGCAGGTCGTAGTAGCTTAACAAGATGGTTTAAATACCCCTTTGAAGAGACGTGCAGGTCGCAGTAGCTAAACAAGACGGTTTAAATCCCTCTTGGAAGAGACGTGCAGGTTGCAGTAGCTTAACAAGCGGGTTTAAATGCCCCTTGGAAGAGACATGCAGGTCGCAGCAGCTTAACAAGATGGCTTAAATGCCACTTTGAAGAGACGTGCAGGTAGCTGTGGCTTAACAAGACGGTTTAAATGCCCCTTGGAAGAGACGTGCAAGTCGCAGTAGCTTAACAAGAGGGTTTAAATGCGCAATGGAAGATACGTGCTGGTCGCAGTAGCTTAACAAGACGGTTTAAATGCCCCTTGGAATAGACGAACAGGTCGCAGTAGCTTAACAAGAAGGTTTAAATGCCTCTTGGAAGAGCGGTGGAGGTCGCAGTAGCTTAACAAGACAGTTTAAATGCCCCTTGAAAGAGACGTGCAGGTCGCAGTAGCTTAACAAGATGGTTTAAATGCCCATTGGAAATGCGGTGGAGGTCGCAGTAGCTTAACAAGATGGTTTAAATGCCCCTTGGAAAAGACATGCAGGTCGCAGCAGCTTAACAAGACGGTTTAAATGCCCCTTGGAAGAGACATGCAGTTCGCAGTAGCTTAACAAGACTGTTGAGATGCGCCTTGGAAAAGTGGTGGAGGTTACAGTAGCTTAACAAGACCGTTTAAATGCCCCTTGGAAGAGACGTGCAAGTCTCAGTAGCTTAAAAAGACGGTTTAAATGAGCCTTGGAAGAGACTTGCAGGTTGCAGTAACTTAACAAGACGGTTTAAATGCCCCTTGGAAGAGACGAGCAGGTCGCAGTAGCTTAACAAGACGCTTTAAATGCACCTTGGAATAGAGGTGGAGGTCGCAGTAGCTTAACAAGACAGTTTAAATGCCCCTTGGAAGAGACTTGCAGGTCGCAGTAGCTTAACAAGACGGTTTAAATGACACTTGGAAGAGACGTGCAGGTCGCAGTAGCTTAACAAGACGGTTTAAATGCCCCTTGGAAGAGACGTGCAGGTCGCAGTAGCTTAACAAGACGGTTTAAATGCCCCTTGGAAGAGCGGTGGAGGTCGCAGTAGCTTAACAAGACAGTTTAAGTCCCCCTTGAAAGAGACGTGCAGGTCACAGTAGCTTAACAAGACGGTTTAAATGCCCCTTGGAAGAGCGGTGGAGGTCGCAGTAGCTTAACAAGACGGTTTAAATGCCCCTTTCAAGAGACGTGCAGGTCGCAGTAGCTTAATTAGACTGTTTAAATACTGCTTGGAAGAGATGTGCAGGTCGCAGTAGCTTAATAGGATGGTTTAAATGCCCCTTGGAAGAGAGATGGAGGTCGCAGTAGATTAACAAGACAGTTTAAATGCCCCTTGGAAGAGACGTGCAGGTCGCAGTAGCTTAAAAAAAGGGTTTAAATGCCCCTTTCAAGAGACGTGCAGGTCGCAGGAGCTTAACAAGAGGGTTTAAATGTCCCTTGGAAGAGACGTGCAGGTCGCAGTAGCTTAACAAGATGGTTTAATGCCCCTTGGAAGAGCGGTGGAGGTCACAGTAGCTTAACAAGATGGTTTAAATGCCCCTTGGAAGAGACATGCAGGTAGCAGTAGCTTAACAAGAAGGTTTAAATGCCCCTTGGAAGAGACGTGCAGGTCGCAGTAGCTTAACAAGACTGTTGAGATGCCCCTTAGAAAAGTGGTGGAGGTTATAGTAGCTTAACAAGACGGTTTAAAAGCCCCTTGGAAGAGACGTTCAAGTCGCAGAAGCTTAAAAAGACAGTTTAAATGAGCCTTGGAAGAGACGTGCAGGTCGCAGTAGCTTAACAAGACGGTTTAAATGCCCCTTGGAAGAGCGGTGGAGGTCACAGAAGCTTAACAAGACAGCTTAAATGCCCCTTGGAAGAGACGTGCATGTTGCAGTAGCTTAATAAGACGGTTTAAATGCCCCTTGGAAGAGATGTGCAGGTCGCAGTATCTTAATAAGACGGTTTAAATGGCCCTTGGAAGAGAGGTGGAGGTCACAGTAACTTAAAAATACAGTTTAAATGCCCCTTGGAAAAGACATGCAGGTCGCATTAGCTTAACAAGACGCTTTAAATGCCACTTGGAAGAGACGTGCAGGTCGCAGTAGCTTAACAAGACGGTTTAAATGCCCCTGGGAAGAGCGGTGTAGGTCGCAGTAGCTTAACAAGATGGTTTAAATGCCCCTTGGAAGAGACATGCAGGTTGCAGCAGCTTAAAAAGACGTGCAAGTCGCAGTAGCTTAACAAGACGGTTTAAATGCCACTTGGAAGTGCGGTGGAGTGTGCAGTAGCTTAACAAGACGGTTTAAATGCCCCCTGGAAGAGACATGCAGGTCGCAGCAGCTTAACAAGACAGCTTAAATGCCACTTTGAAGAGACGTGCAGGTAGCAGTGGCTTAACAAGATGGTTTAAATGCCCCTTGGAAGAGACATGCAGGTCGCAGTAGCTTAACAAGACAGTTTAAATGCGGCTTGGAAGAGACGTGCTGGTCACAGTAGCTTAACAAGACAGTTTAAATGCCCCTTGGAATAAACGAGGAGGTCGCAGTAGCTTAACAAGACGGTTTAAATGCCCCTTGGAAGAGCGGTGGAGGTCGCAGAAGCTTAACAAGACAATTTAAATGCCCCTTGGAAGAGACGTGCAGGTCACAGTAGCTTAATAAGACGGTTTAAATGCCCCTTGGAAGAGATGTGCAGGTCGCAGTCGCTTAATAAGACGGTTTAAATGCCCCTTGGAAGAGAGGTGGAGGTCACAGTAACTTAAAAAGACAGTTTAAATGCCCCTTGGAAGAGGCGTGCAGGTCGCAGTAGCTTAACAAGACAGTTTAAATGCCCCTTGAAAGAGCGGTGGAGGTCGCAGTAGCTTAACAAGACAGTTTAAATGCCCCTTGAAAGAGACGTGCAGGTCGCAGTGGCTTAAAAAGACGGTTTAAATGCCCCTTGGAAGTGCGGTGGAGGTCGCAGTAGCTTAACAAGATTGTTTAATGCCCCTTGGAAGAGCGGTGGAGGTCGCAGTAGCTTAACAAGACAGTTTAAATGCCGCTTGAAAGAGACGTGCAGGTCGCAGTAGCTTAACAAGACGGTTTAAATGCAACTTGGAAATGCGATGAAGGTTGCAGTATCTTAACATGATGGTTTAAATGCCCCTTGGAAGAGACATGCAGGTCGCAGCAGCTTAACAAGACGGTTTAAATGCCCCTTGGAAGAGACGTGCAGGTCGCAGTGGCTTAATAAGACGGTTTAAATGTCCCTTGGAAGAGACGAGCAGGTCACAGAAACTTAACAAGAGGGTTTAAATTCCCCTTGGAATAGGCTTGCAGGTCGCAGTAGCTTACCAAGATGGTTTAAATGCCCCTTGGAAGAGACGTGCAGGTCGCAGTAGCTTAACAAGACGGTTTAAATGCCCCTTGGAAGAGCGGTGGACGTCGCAGTAGCTTAACAAGACAGTTTAAATGCCCCTTGGAAGAGACGTGAAGGTTGCAGTAGCTTAACAAGACGATTTAAATGCCCCTTGGAAGAGATGTGCAGGTCGCAGTAGCATAATATGAAGGTTTAAATGCCCCTTGGAAGAGAGGTGGAGGTAGCATTAGCTTAACAAGACAGTTTAAATGCCCCTTGGAAGAGACGTGCAGGTCTCAGTAGCTTAATAAGACGTTTTAAATGCCCCTTGGAAGAGACCTGCAGGTCGCAGTAGCTTAACAAGATGGTTTAAATGCCCCTTGGAAGAGCGGTGGAGGTCACAGTAGCTTAACAAGACGGTTTAAATGCCCCTTGGAAGAGACGTGCAGGTCGCAGTAGCTTAAAAGACGTTTTAAATGTCCCTTGTTAGAGACATGCAGGTCGCAGTAGCTTAACAAGACGGTTTAAATGCCCCATGGAAGAGAAGTGCAGGTCGCAGTAGCTTAACAAGACCGTTTAAATGCCCCTTGGAAAAGTGGTGGAGGTTACAGCAGCTTAATAAGACGGTTTAAATGCCCCTTGGAAGAGACGTGCAGGTCGCAGGAGCTTAACAAGACCGTTTAAATGTCCCTTGGAAGAGACGTGCAAGTCACAGTAGCTTAACAAGACGGTGTAAATGCCCCTTGGAAAAGACGTGCAGGTCGCAGTAGCTTAACAAGACGGTTTAAATGCCCCTTGGAGGAGACGTGCAGGCAGCAGTAGCTTAACAAGATGGTTTAAATGCCCCTTGCAAGAACGGTTTAGTTCACAGTAGCTTAACAAGATAGTTTAAATGCCCGTTGGAAGAGACGTGCAGGTAGCAGTAACTTAACAAGAAGGGTTAAATGCCCCTTGGAAGAGGCTTGCAGGATGCAGTAGCTTACCAAGACGATTTAAATGCCCCTTGGAAGAGACGTGCAGGTCGCAGTAGCTTAACAAGACAGTTTAAATGCCCATTGGAAGAGCGGTGGAGGTCGCAGTAGCTTAATAAGACTGTTTAAATGCCCCTTGGAAGAGATGTGCAGGTCGCAGTAGCTTAATAAGACGGTTTAAATGCCCCTTGGAAGATAGGTGGAGGTCGCAGTAGAAAAACAAAACAGTTTAAATGCCCCTTGGAAGAGACGTGCATGTCGCAGTAGCTTAACAAGATGGTTTAAATGCCACTTGGAAGAGACGTGCAGGTCGCAGTAGCTTAACAAGACGGTTTCAATGCCCCTTGGAAGAGACACGCAGGTCGCAGCAGCTTAACATGATGGTTTAAATGCCCCTTGGAAGAGACGTGCAGTTCGCAGTAGCTTAACAAGACGGTTTAAATGCCCCTTGGAAGAGACATGCAGGTCGCAGTAGCTTAACAAAGCGTTTTAAAAGCACCTTGGAAGAGACGTTCAGGTCACAGTAGCTTAACAAGACGGTTTATATGCCCCTTGGAAAATTGGTGGAGGTTACAGTAGCTTAACAAGACGGTTTAAATGCCCCTTGGAAGAGACCTACAAGTCGCAGTAGCTTAGCAAGACGGTTTAAATGCCACTTAGAAGAGACGTGCAGGTCACAGAAGCTTAACAAGACTGTTTAAATGCCCCTTGGAAGAGATGTGCAGGTCGCAGTAGCTTAATAAGACGGTTTAAATGCCCCTTGGAAGATAGGTGGAGGTCGCAGTAGAAAAACAAAACAGTTTAAATGCCCCTTGGAAGAGACGTGCATGTCGCAGTAGCTTAACAAGATGGTTTAAATGCCACTTGGAAGAGACGTGCAGGTCGCAGTAGCTTAACAAGACGGTTTAAATGCCCCTTGGAAGTGCGGAGGAGGTCGCAGTAGCTTAACAAGACGGTTTCAATGCCCCTTGGAAGAGACACGCAGGTCGCAGCAGCTTAACATGATGGTTTAAATGCCCCTTGGAAGAGACGTGCAGGTCGCAGTAGCTTAACAAGACGGTTTAAATGCCCCTTGGAAGAAACATGCAGGTCGCAATAGCTTAACAAAGCGTTTTAAAAGCCCCTTGGAAGAGACGTGCAGGTCACAGTAGCTTAACAAGACGGTTTATATGCCCCTTGAAAAATTGGTGAAGGTTACAGTAGCTTAAAAAGACGGTTTACATGCCCCTTGGAAGAGACGTGCAAGTCGCAGTAGCTTAACAAGACAGTCTAAATGCCCCTTAGAAGAGACGTGAAGGTCACAGAAGCTTAACAAGACAGTTTAAATGCCCCTTGAAAGAGACCTGCAGGTCACAGTAGCTTAATAAGATGGTTTAAATGCCACTTGGAAGAGCGGTGGAGGTCGCAGTAGCTTAACAAGACAGTTTAAATGCCCCTTGGAAGAGACGTGATGGTCGCAGTAGCTTAACAAGACGGTTTAAATGCCCCTTGGAAGAAACATGCAGGTCGCAGCAGCTTAACAAGACCGTTAAAATGCCCCTTGGAAGAGATGTGCAGGTCGCAGTAGCTTAACAAGACGGTTTAAATGCCCCTTGGAAAAGTGGTGGAGGTTACAGTAGATTAACAAGACGGTTTAAATGCCCCTTGGAAGAATAGTGAAAGTCGCAGAAGCTTAACAAGACTGTTTAAATGCCCCTTAGAAGAGACGTGCAGGTCGCAGAAGCTTAACAAAATGGTTTAAATGCCCCTTGGAAGAGACGTGCAGGTCGCAGTAGCTTAACAAGATGGTTTAAATGCCCCTTGGAAGAGACATGCAGGCCGCAGCAGCTTAACAAGACCGTATAAATGCCCCTTGGAAGAGACGTGCAGGTCGCAGTAGCTTAACAAGACGATTTAAATGCACCTTGGAAAAGACATGCAGGTCGCAGTAGCTTAACAAAGCGTTTTAAATGCCCTTTGGAAGAGACGTGCTGGTCGCAGTAGCTTAACAAGACGGTTTAAATGCCCCTTGGAAAAGTGGTGGAGGTTACAGTAGCTTAACAAGACAATTTAAATGCCCCTTGGAAGAGACGTGAAAGTCGCAATAGCATAACAAGACGGTTTAAATGCCCCTTAGAGGAGAGGTGCAGGTCGCAGTAGCTTAATAAGACAGCTTAAATGCCCCTTGGAAGAGACGTGCAGGTCGCAGTAGCTTAACAAGATGGTTTAAATGCCCCTTGGAAGAGCGGTGGAGGTCGCAGTAGCTTAACAAGACTGTTTAAATGCCCCTTGGAAGAGGCTTGCAGGCCGCAGTAGCTTACCAAGACGATTTAAATGTCCCTTGGAAGAGACCTGCAGGTCGCAGTAGCTTAACAAGACAGTTTAAATGCCCCTTGGAAGAGCTGTGGAGGTCGCAGTAGCTTAACAAGACAGTTTAAATGCCCCTTGGAAGGACATGCAGGTCGCAGCACCTTAACAAGACTGTTTAAATACCCCTTGGAAGAGACGTGCAGGTCGCAGTAGCTTAAAAAACGTTTTAAATGTCCCTTGGTAGAGACATGCAGGTCGCAGTAGCTTAACAAGACGGTTTAAATGCCCCTTGGAAGCGACATGCAGGCTGCAGTAGCTTAACAAGACGGTGTAAATGCCCCTTCGAAAAAACGTGCAGGTCGCAGTAGCTTAACAAGACGGTTTAAATGCCCCTTGGAAGAGACATGCAGGCTGCAGTAGCTTAACAAGATGGTTTAAATGCCCCTTGTAAGAGGCTTGCAGGAACCAGTAGCTTACCAAGACGATTTAAATGCCCCTTGGAAGAGACGTGCAGGTCGCAGTAGCTTAACAAGACAGTTGAAATGCAGCTTGGAAGAGGGGTGGAGGTCGCATTAGCTTAACAAGACGGTTTAAATGCCCCATGGAAGAGACGTGCAGGTCGCAGTAGCTTAACAAGACGGTTTAAATGACCCTTGGAAGAGACGTGCAAGTCGCAGAAGCTTAAAAAGACGGTTTAAATGCGCCTTGGAAGAGACGTGCAAGTCGCAGTAGCTTAACAAGACAGTTTAAATGCTCCTTGGAAGAGACGAGCAGGTCGCAGTAGCTTAACAAGACGGTTTAAATGCCCCTTGGAAGAGACGTGGAGGTCGCAGTAGCTTAACAAGATGGTTTAAATGCCCCTTGGAAAAGCGGTGGAGGTCGCAGTAGCTTAACAAGACAGTTTAAATGCCCCTTGTAAGAGACGTACAGGTCGCAGTAGCTTAACAAGACCGTTTAAATGCCCCTTGGAAGAGACGTGCAGGTCGCAGTAGCTTAACAAGATGGTTTAAATTCCCCTTGGAAGAGCGGTGGAGGTCGCAGTAGCTTAACAAGATGGTTTAAATGCCCCTTGGAAGAGACATGCAGTTCGCAGCAGCTTATAAAGACGGTTTAAATGCCCCTTGGAAGAGGCTTGCAGGTCGCAGTAGCTTACCAAGACGGTTTAAATGCCCCTTGGAAGAGACGTGCAGGTCGCAGTAGCTTAACAAGATGGTTTAGATGCACCTTGGAAGAGCGGTGGAGGTCGCAGTAGCTTAAAAAGACAGTTTAAATGCCCCTTGGAAGAGACATGCAGGTCGCAGTAGCTTAACAAGAGGGTTTAAATGCCCCTTGGAAGTGGCTTGCAGGTCGCAGTTGCTTACCAAGACGATTTAAATGCCCCTTGGAAGAGACGTGCAGGTCGCAGTAGCTTAACAAGACAGTTTAAATGCCCCTTGGGAGAGGCTTGCAGGTCGCAGTAGCTTACCAAGACGATTTAAATGTCCCTTGGAAGAGACGTGCAGCTCGCAGTAGCTTAACAAGACAGTTTAAATGCCCCTTGGAAGAGCGGTGGAGGTCGCAGTAGCTTAACAAGACAGTTTAAATATCCCTTCGAAGAGACGTGCAGGTCGCAGTAGCTTAAAAGACGTTTTAAATGTCCCTTGGTAGAGACATGCAGGTCGCAGTAGCTTAACAAAATGGCTTAAATCCCCCTTGGAAGAGACGTGCAGGTCGCAGCAGCTTAACAAGAGGGTTTAAATGCCCCCTGGAATAGGCTTGCAGGTCGCAGTAGATTACCAAGACGGTTTAAATGCCCCTTGGAAGAGGCTTGCAGGTCGCAGTAGCTTAACAAGACTGTTTAAATGCCCCTTGGAAGAGATGTGCAGGTCGCAGTAGCTTAATAAGACGGTTTAAATGCCCCTTGGAAGAGAGGTGGAGGTCGCAGTAGCTTAACAAGACAGTTTAAATGCCCCTTGGAAGAGACGTGCAGGTCGCAGTAGCTGAACAAGACGGTTTAAATGCCACTTGGAAGAGACGTGCAGGGCGCAGTAGCTTAACAAGACGGTTAAAATGCCCCTTGGAAGAGTGGTGGAGGTCGCAGTAGCTTAACAAGACAGTTTCAATGACCCTTGGAAGAGACATGCAGTTCGCAGTAGCTTAATAAGACGGTTTAAATGCCCCTTGGAAGAGATGTGCAAGTCGCAGTAGCTTAATAAGACGGTTTAAATGCCCCTTGGAAGAGAGGTGGAGGTCGCAGTAGCTTAAGAAGACAGTTTAAATGCCCCTTGGAAGAGACGTGCAGGTCGCAGTAGCTGAACAAGACGGTTTAAATGCCACTTGGAAGAGACATGCAGGTCGCAGTAGCTTAACAAGACGGTTTAAATGCCCCTTGGAAGAGACGTGCAGGTCGCAGTAGCTTAACAAGACAGTTTAAATGCCCCTTGGGAGAGGCTTGCAGGTCGCAGTAGCTTACCAAGACGATTTAAATGTCCCTTGGAAGAGACGTGCAGCTCGCAGTAGCTTAACAAGACAGTTTAAATGCCCCTTGGAAGAGCGGTGGAGGTCGCAGTAGCTTAACAAGACAGTTTAAATATCCCTTGGAAGAGACGTGCAGGTCGCAGTAGCTTAAAAGACGTTTTAAATGTCCCTTGGTAGAGACATGCAGGTCGCAGTAGCTTAACAAGATGGCTTAAATCCCCCTTGGAAGAGACGTGCAGGTCGCAGCAGCTTAACAAGAGGGTTTAAATGCCCCTTGGAATAGGCTTGCAGGTCGCAGTAGATTACCAAGACGGTTTAAATGCCCCTTGGAAGAGGCTTGCAGGTCGCAGTAGCTTAACAAGACTGTTTAAATGCCCCTTGGAAGAGACATGCAGTTCGCAGTAGCTTAATAAGACGGTTTAAATGCCCCTTGGAAGAGATGTGCAGGTCGCAGTAGCTTAATAAGACGGTTTAAATGCCCCTTGGAAGAGAGGTGGAGGTCGCAGTAGCTTAACAAGACAGTTTAAATGCCCCTTGGAAGAGACGTGCAGGTCGCAGTAGCTGAACAAGACGGTTTAAATGCCACTTGGAAGAGACGTGCAGGGCGCAGTAGCTTAACAAGACGGTTTAAATGCCCCTTGGAAGAGTGGTGGAGGTCGCAGTAGCTTAACAAGACAGTTTCAATGACCCTTGGAAGAGACATGCAGTTCGCAGTAGCTTAATAAGACGGTTTAAATGCCCCTTGGAAGAGATGTGCAAGTCGCAGTAGCTTAACAAGACGGTTTAAATGCCCCTTGGAAGAGACGTGCAGGTCGCAGTAGCTTAACAAGACAGTTTAAATGCCCCTTGGGAGAGGCTTGCAGGTCGCAGTAGCTTACCAAGACGATTTAAATGTCCCTTGGAAGAGACGTGCAGCTCGCAGTAGCTTAACAAGACAGTTTAAATGCCCCTTGGAAGAGCGGTGGAGGTCGCAGTAGCTTAACAAGACAGTTTAAATATCCCTTGGAAGAGACGTGCAGGTCGCAGTAGCTTAAAAGACGTTTTAAATGTCCCTTGGAAGAGATGTGCAAGTCGCAGTAGCTTAATAAGACGGTTTAAATGCCCCTTGGAAGAGAGGTGGAGGTCGCAGTAGCTTAACAAGACAGTTTCAATGACCCTTGGAAGAGACATGCAGTTCGCAGTAGCTTAATAAGACGGTTTAAATGCCCCTTGGAAGAGATGTGCAAGTCGCAGTAGCTTAATAAGACGGTTTAAATGCCCCTTGGAAGAGTGGTGGAGGTCGCAGTAGCTTAACAAGACAGTTTCAATGACCCTTGGAAGAGACATGCAGTTCGCAGTAGCTTAATAAGACGGTTTAAATGCCCCTTGGAAGAGATGTGCAAGTCGCAGTAGCTTAATAAGACGGTTTAAATGCCCCTTGGAAGAGAGGTGGAGGTCGCAGTAGCTTAACAAGACAGTTTAAATGCCCCTTGGAAGAGACGTGCAGGTCGCAGTAGCTGAACAAGACGGTTTAAATGCCACTTGGAAGAGACGTGCAGGTCGCAGTAGCTTAACAAGACGGTTTAAATGCCCCTTGGAAGAGACGTGCAGGTCGCAGTAGCTTAACAAGACAGTTTAAATGCCCCTTGGGAGAGGCTTGCAGGTCGCAGTAGCTTACCAAGACGATTTAAATGTCCCTTGGAAGAGACGTGCAGGTCGCAGTAGCTTAACAAGACAGTTTAAATGCCCCTTGGGAGAGGCTTGCAGGTCGCAGTAGCTTACCAAGACGATTTAAATGTCCCTTGGAAGAGACGTGCAGCTCGCAGTAGCTTAACAAGACAGTTTAAATGCCCCTTGGAAGAGCGGTGGAGGTCGCAGTAGCTTAACAAGACAGTTTAAATATCCCTTGGAAGAGACGTGCAGGTCGCAGTAGCTTAAAAGACGTTTTAAATGTCCCTTGGTAGAGACATGCAGGTCGCAGTAGCTTAACAAGATGGCTTAAATCCCCCTTGGAAGAGACGTGCAGGTCGCAGCAGCTTAACAAGAGGGTTTAAATGCCCCTTGGAATAGGCTTGCAGGTCGCAGTAGATTACCAAGACGGTTTAAATGCCCCTTGGAAGAGGCTTGCAGGTTGCAGTAGCTTAACAAGACTGTTTAAATGCCCCTTGGAAGAGACATGCAGTTCGCAGTAGCTTAATAAGACGGTTTAAATGCCCCTTGGAAGAGATGTGCAGGTCGCAGTAGCTTAATAAGACGGTTTAAATGCCCCTTGGAAGAGAGGTGGAGGTCGCAGTAGCTTAACAAGACAGTTTAAATGCCCCTTGGAAGAGACGTGCAGGTCGCAGTAGCTGAACAAGACGGTTTAAATGCCACTTGGAAGAGACGTGCAGGGCGCAGTAGCTTAACAAGACGGTTTAAATGCCCCTTGGAAGAGTGGTGGAGGTCGCAGTAGCTTAACAAGACAGTTTCAATGACCCTTGGAAGAGACATGCAGTTCGCAGTAGCTTAATAAGACGGTTTAAATGCCCCTTGGAAGAGACGTGCAGGTCGCAGTAGCTGAACAAGACGGTTTAAATGCCACTTGGAAGAGACGTGCAGGGCGCAGTAGCTTAACAAGACGGTTTAAATGCCCCTTGGAAGAGTGGTGGAGGTCGCAGTAGCTTAACAAGACAGTTTCAATGACCCTTGGAAGAGACATGCAGTTCGCAGTAGCTTAATAAGACGGTTTAAATGCCCCTTGGAAGAGATGTGCAAGTCGCAGTAGCTTAATAAGACGGTTTAAATGCCCCTTGGAAGAGAGGTGGAGGTCGCAGTAGCTTAACAAGACAGTTTAAATGCCCCTTGGAAGAGACGTGCAGGTCGCAGTAGCTGAACAAGACGGTTTAAATGCCACTTGGAAGAGACGTGCAGGTCGCAGTAGCTTAACAAGACGGTTTAAATGCCCCTTGGAAGAGACGTGCAGGTCGCAGTAGCTTAACAAGACAGTTTAAATGCCCCTTGGGAGAGGCTTGCAGGTGGCAGTAGCTTACCAAGACGATTTAAATGTCCCTTGGAAGAGACGTGCAGCTCGCAGTAGCTTAACAAGACAGTTTAAATGCCCCTTGGAAGAGCGGTGGAGGTCGCAGTAGCTTAACAAGACAGTTTAAATATCCCTTGGAAGAGACGTGCAGGTCGCAGTAGCTTAAAAGACGTTTTAAATGTCCCTTGGTAGAGACATGCAGGTCGCAGTAGCTTAACAAGATGGCTTAAATCCCCCTTGGAAGAGACGTGCAGGTCGCAGCAGCTTAACAAGAGGTTTTAAATGCCCCTTGGAATAGGCTTGCAGGTCGCAGTAGATTACCAAGACGGTTTAAATGCCCCTTGGAAGAGGCTTGCAGGTCGCAGTAGCTTAACAAGACTGTTTAAATGCCCCTTGGAAGAGACATGCAGTTCGCAGTAGCTTAATAAGACAGTTTAAATGCCCCTTGGAAGAGATGTGCAGGTCGCAGTAGCTTAATAAGATGGTTTAAATGCCCCTTGGAAGAGAGGTGGAGGTCGCAGTAGCTTAACAAGACAGTTTAAATGCCCCTTGGAAGAGACGTGCAGGTCGCAGTAGCTGAACAAGACGGTTTAAATGCCACTTGGAAGAGATGTGCAGGGCGCAGTAGCTTAACAACACGGTTTAAATGCCCCTTGGAAGAGTGGTGGAGGTCGCAGTAGCTTAACAAGACAGTTTCAATGACCCTTGGAAGAGACATGCAGTTCGCAGTAGCTTAATAAGACGGTTTAAATGCCCCTTGGAAGAGATGTGCAGGTCACAGTAGCTTAATAAGACGGTTTAAATGCCCCTTGGAAGAGACGTGCAGGTCGCAGTAGCTGAACAAGACGGTTTAAATGCCACTTGGAAGAGACGTGCAGGTCGCAGTAGCTTAACAAAACGGTTTAAATGCCCCTTGGAAGAGACGTGCAGGTCGCAGTAGCTTAACAAGATGGTTTAAATGCCCCTTGGAACAGAGGTGCAGGTCGCAGTAGCTTAATAAGACAGTTTAAATGCCCCTTGAAAGAGAGGTGCAGGTCGCAGTAGCTTAACAAGACCGTTTAAATGCCCCTTGGAAGTGCGGTGGATGTCGCAGTAGCTTAACAAGACGGTTTAAATGCCCCTTGGAAGAGACATGCAGGTCGCAGCAACTTAACAAGATGGTTTAAATGCCCCTTGGAAGAGACGTGCAGGTAGCAGTAGCTTAACAAGACAGTTTAAATGCCCCTTGGGAGAGTCTTGCAGGTCGCAGTAGCTTACCAAGACGATTTAAATGTCCCTTGGAAGAGACGTGCAGCTCGCAGTAGCTTAACAAGACAGTTTAAATGCCCCTTGGAAGAGCGGTGGAGGTCGCAGTAGCTTAACAAGACAGTTTAAATATCCCTTGGAAGAGACGTGCAGGTCGCAGTAGCTTAAAAGACGTTTTAAATGTCCCTTGGTAGAGACATGCAGGTCGCAGTAGCTTAACAAGATGGCTTAAATCCCCCTTGGAAGAGACGTGCAGGTCGCAGCAGCTTAACAAGAGGGTTTAAATGCCCCTTGGAATAGGCTTGCAGGTCGCAGTAGATTACCAAGACGGTTTAAATGCCCCTTGGAAGAGGCTTGCAGGTCGCAGTAGCTTAACAAGACTGTTTAAATGCCCATTGGAAGAGACATGCAGTTCGCAGTAGCTTAATAAGACGGTTTAAATGCCCCTTGGAAGAGATGTGCAGGTCGCAGTAGCTTAATAAGACGGTTTAAATGCCCCTTGGAAGAGAGGTGGAGGTCGCAGTAGCTTAACAAGACAGTTTAAATGCCCCTTGGAAGAGACGTGCAGGTCGCAGTAGCTGAACAAGACGGTTTAAATGCCACTTGGAAGAGACGTGCAGGGCGCAGTAGCTTAACAAGACGGTTTAAATGCCCCTTGGAAGAGTGGTGGAGGTCGCAGTAGCTTAACAAGACAGTTTCAATGACCCTTGGAAGAGACATGCAGTTCGCAGTAGCTTAATAAGACGGTTTAAATGCCCCTTGGAAGAGATGTGCAAGTCGCAGTAGCTTAATAAGACGGTTTAAATGCCCCTTGGAAGAGAGGTGGAGGTCGCAGTAGCTTAACAAGACAGTTTAAATGCCCCTTGGAAGAGACGTGCAGGTCGCAGTAGCTGAACAAGACGGTTTAAATGCCACTTGGAAGAGACGTGCAGGTCGCAGTAGCTTAACAAGACGGTTTAAATGCCCCTTGGAAGAGACGTGCAGGTCGCAGTAGCTTAACAAGACAGTTTAAATGCCCCTTGGGAGAGGCTTGCAGGTGGCAGTAGCTTACCAAGACGATTTAAATGTCCCTTGGAAGAGACGTGCAGCTCGCAGTAGCTTAACAAGACAGTTTAAATGCCCCTTGGAAGAGCGGTGGAGGTCGCAGTAGCTTAACAAGACAGTTTAAATATCCCTTGGAAGAGACGTGCAGGTCGCAGTAGCTTAAAAGACGTTTTAAATGTCCCTTGGTAGAGACATGCAGGTCGCAGTAGCTTAACAAGATGGCTTAAATCCCCCTTGGAAGGGACGTGCAGGTCGCAGCAGCTTAACAAGAGGGTTTAAATGCCCCTTGGAATAGGCTTGCAGGTCGCAGTAGATTACCAAGACGGTTTAAATGCCCCTTGGAAGAGGCTTGCAGGTCGCAGTAGCTTAACAAGACTGTTTAAATGCCCCTTGGAAGAGACATGCAGTTCGCAGTAGCTTAATAAGACAGTTTAAATGCCCCTTGGAAGAGATGTGCAGGTCGCAGTAGCTTAATAAGATGGTTTAAATGCCCCTTGGAAGAGAGGTGGAGGTCGCAGTAGCTTAACAAGACAGTTTAAATGCCCCTTGGAAGAGACGTGCAGGTCGCAGTAGCTGAACAAGACGGTTTAAATGCCACTTGGAAGAGATGTGCAGGGCGCAGTAGCTTAACAACACGGTTTAAATGCCCCTTGGAAGAGTGGTGGAGGTCGCAGTAGCTTAACAAGACAGTTTCAATGACCCTTGGAAGAGACATGCAGTTCGCAGTAGCTTAATAAGACGGTTTAAATGCCCCTTGGAAGAGATGTGCAGGTCACAGTAGCTTAATAAGACGGTTTAAATGCCCCTTGGAAGAGACGTGCAGGTCGCAGTAGCTGAACAAGACGGTTTAAATGCCACTTGGAAGAGACGTGCAGGTCGCAGTAGCTTAACAAAACGGTTTAAATGCCCCTTGGAAGAGACGTGCAGGTCGCAGTAGCTTAACAAGATGGTTTAAATGCCCCTTGGAACAGAGGTGCAGGTCGCAGTAGCTTAATAAGACAGTTTAAATGCCCCTTGAAAGAGAGGTGCAGGTCGCAGTAGCTTAACAAGACCGTTTAAATGCCCCTTGGAAGTGCGGTGGATGTCGCAGTAGCTTAACAAGACGGTTTAAATGCCCCTTGGAAGAGACATGCAGGTCGCAGCAACTTAACAAGATGGTTTAAATGCCCCTTGGAAGAGACGTGCAGGTAGCAGTAGCTTAACAAGACAGTTTAAATGTCCCTTGGAAAAGTGGTGGATGTTACAGTAGCTTAACAAGACAATTTAAATGCCCCTTGGAACAGACATGCAAGTCGCAGTAGCTTAAAAAGACAGTTTAAATGCGCCTTGCAAGAGACGTGCAGGTCGCAATAGCTTAACAAGACGGTTTAAATGCCCCTTGGAATAGAAGAGCAGGTCGCAGTAGCTTAGCAAGACGGTTTAAATGCCCCTTGGAAGAGACGTGCAGATCGCAGTAGCTTAACAAGACGGTTAAAATGCCACTTGGAAGAGACGTGCAGGGCGCAGTAGCTTAACAAGACGGTTTCAATGCTCCTTGGATGAGCGGTGGAGGTCGCAGTAGCTTAACAAGACGGTTTAAATGCCCCTTGAAAGAGACGTGCAGGTCGCAGTAGCTTAACAAGACGGTTTAAATGCCCCTTCGAAGTGCGGTGGAGGTCGCAGTAGCTTTACAAAACAGATGAAATGCCCCTTGGAAGAGCGTTGGAGGTCGCAGTAGCTTAATAAGACAGTTTAAATTCCCCTTGGAAGAGACATGCAGGTCACAGCATCTTAACAAGATTGTTTAAATGCCCCTTGGAAGAGACGTGCAGGTCGCAATAGCTTAACAAGACGGTTTAAATGTCCCTTGGTAGAGACATGCAGGTCGCAGTAGCTTAACAAGACGGTTTAAATGCCCCATGGAAGAGACGTGCAGGTCGCAGTAGCTTAACAAGACGTTTTAAATGTCCCTTGGAAGAGACGTGCCAGTCGCAGTAGCTTAAAAACGGTTTAAATGACCCTTGGGAAAGACGAGCAGGTCGCATTAGCTTAACAAGACGGTTTAAATGCCCCTTGGAAGAGACGTGCAGGTTGCAGTAGCTTAACAAGACAGTTTAAATGCCCCTTGGAAGAGACGTGCAGGTCGCAGTAGCTTAACAAGATGGTTTAAATGCCCCTTGGAAGAGAAGTGCAGGTCGCAGTAGCATAACAAGATGGTTTAAATGCTCCTTGTAAGAGCGGTGGAGGTCGCAGTAGCTTAAAAAGATGGTTGAAATGCCCCTTGGAAGAGACATGCAGTTCGCAGCAGCTTAAAAAGACGGTTTAAATGCTCCTTGGAAGAGGCTTGCAGGTCGCAGTAGCTTACCAAGATGGTTTAAGTGCCCCTTGGAAGAGACGTGCAGGTCGCAGTAGCTTAACAAGATGGTTTAAATGCCCCTTGGAAGAGCGGTGGAGGTCGCAGTAGCTTAACAAGATGGTTTAAATGCCCCTTGGAAGAGACATGCAGTTCGCAGCAGCTTAAAAAGACGGTTTAAATGCCCCTTGGAAGAGACGTGCAGGTCGCAGTAGCTTAACAAGTTGATTTAAATGCCCCTTGGAAGAGACGTGCAGGTAGCAGTAGCTTAACAAGACTGTTTAAATGCCCCTTGTAAAAGTGGTGGAGGTTACAGTAGCTTAACAAGACGGTTTAAATGCCCCTTGGAAGTGACGTGCAAGTCGTAGTAGCTTAACAAGAGGGTTTAAATGCCCCTTGGAAGAGCGGTGGAGGTCGCAGTAGCTTAAAAAGACAGTTTAAATGCCCCTTGAAAGAGACGTGCAGGTCGGAGTGGCTTAACAAGACCATTTAAATGCCCCTTGGAAGTGCGGTGGATGTCGCAGTAGCTTAACATGATGGTTTCAATGCCCCTTGGAAGAGACATGCAGGTCGCAGCAACTAAACAAAATGGTTTAAATGCCCCTTGGAAGAGACGTGCAGGTAGCAGTGGCTTAAGAAGATGGTTTAAATGCCCCTTGGAAGAGACATGCAGGTCGCAGTAGCTTAACAAGACAGTTTAAATGCGCCTTGGAAAAGTGGTGGAGGTTACAGTAGCTTAACAAGACAGTTTAAATGCCCCTTGGAACAGACATGCAAGTCGCAGTAGCTTAAAAAGACGGTTTAAATGCGCCTTGGAAGAGACGTGCAGGTCGCAGTAGCATAACAAGACCGTTTAAATGCCCCTTGGAATAGAAGAGCAGGTCGCCGTAGCTTAACAAGACGGTTTAAATGCCCCTTGGAAGAAACGTGCAGGTCGCAGTAGCTTAACAAGACGGTTTAAATCCCCCTTGGAAGAGACGTGCAGGTCACAGCAGCTTAACAAGAGGGTTTAAATGCCCCTTGGAATAGGCTTGCAGGTCGCAGTAGCTTACCAAGACGGTTTAATTGCCCCTTGGAAGAGACGTGCAGGTCGCAGTAGCTTAACAAGATGGTTTAAATGCCCATTGGAAGAGTGGTGCAGGTCGCAGTAGCTTAATAAGACGGTTTAAATGCCCCTTGGAAGAGATGTGCAGGTCGCAGTAGCTTAACAAGATGGTTTAAATGCCCCTTGGAAGAGACGTGGAGGTCGCAGTAGCTTAACAAGACTGTTTAAATGCCCCTTGGAAGAGACATGCAGGTCGCAGTAGCTTAATAAGATGGTTTAAATGCCCCTTGGAAAAGTGGTGGAATTTACAGTAGCTTAAGAAGACGGTTTAAATGCTCCTTGGAAGAGGCGTGCAAGTCGCAGTAGCTTAACAAGACTGTTTAAATGCCCCTTGGAAGAGACATGCAGGTGGCAGAAGCTAAACAAGACAGTTTAAATGCCCCTTGGAAGAGCGGTGGAGGTCGCAGTAGCTTAACAAGACAGTTTGAATGCCACTTGGAAGAAACATGCAGGTCGCAGTAGCTTAACAAGACGGTTTAAATGCCCCTTGGAAGAGACGTGCAGGTCGCAGTAGCTTAACAAGACGGTTTAAATGCCCCTTTGAAGAGACGAGCAGGTCGCAGTAGCTTAACAAGACGGTTTAAATGCCCCTCGGAAGAGACGTGCAGGTCGCAGTAGCTTAACAAGACGGTTTTAATCCCCTTTGGAAGAGACGTGCAGGTCGCAGTAGTTAACAAGAGTGTTTAAATGCCCCTTGGAATAGGCTTGCAGGCCGAATTAGCTTACCAAGACGGTTTAAATGCCCCTTGGAAAAGTGGTGGAGGTTACAGTATCTTAAAAAGACAGTTTAAATGCCCCTTGGAAGAGACGTGCAGGACGCAGAAGCTTAACAAGTCGGTTTAACTCCCCCTAGGAAGAGACGTGCAGGTCGCAGTAGCTTAACAACACGGTTTAAATGCCCCTTGGAAGAGACGTGCAGGTCGCAGTAGCTTAATAAGACGGTTTAAATGCCCCTTGGAAGATATGTGGAGGACGCAGTAGATAAAGAAGACAGTTTAAATGCCCCTTGGAAGAGACGTGCAGATCGCAGTAGCTTAAAAAGACAGTTTAAATGCCCCTTGGAAGTGCGGAGGAGGTCGCAGTAGCTTAACAAGACGGTTTAAATGCCCGTTGGATGAGACACGCAAGTCGCAGCAGCTTAACAAGATGGTTTAAATGCCCCTTGGAAGAGACGTGCAGGTCGCAGTAGCTTAACAAGACGGTTTAAATGCCCTTTGCAAGAGACATGCACGTCGCAGTAGCTTAACAAAGCGTATTAAAAGCCCCTTGGAAGAGACGTGCAGGTCACAGTAGCTTAACAAGACGGTTTATATGCCCCTTGGAAAAGTGGTGGAGGTTACAGTAGCTTAACAAGACGGTTTAATTGCCCCTTGGAAGAGACGTGCAAGTCGCTGTAGCTTAACAAGACAGTTTAAATGCCCCTTAGAAGAGACGTGCAGGTCACAGAAGCTTAACAAGACAGTTTAAATATCCCTTGAAAGAGACATGCAGGTCACAGTAGCTTAACAAGACAGTTTAAATGCCCCTTGGAAGAGACGTGCAGGTCACAAAAGCTTAACAAGACAGTTTAAATGCCCCTTGGAAGAGACGTGCAGTTCACAGAAGCTTAACAAGACAGTTTAAATGCCCCTTGGAAGAGACGTGCAGGTCGCAGTAGCTTAACAAGATGGTTTATATGCCCCTTGGAAAAGTGGTGGAGGTTACAGTGGCTTAACAAGACGCTTTAATTGCCCGTTGGAAGAGACGTGCAAGTCGCAGTAGCTTAACAAGACAGTTTAAATGCCCCTTGGAAGAGACGTGCACGTCGCAGTAGCTTAACAAGATGGTTTAAATGCCCCTTGGAAGAGAGGTGGAGGTGGAAGTAGCTTAACAAGACGGTTTAAATGCCCCTTGGAAGTGCGGTGGAGGTCGCAGTAGCTTAACAAGACGGTTTAAATGCCCCTTGGAAGAGACGTACAGGTCGCAGTAGCTTAAAAAGACGGTTTAAATGCGCCTTGGAAGAGACGTGCAGGTCGCAGTAGCTTAAAAAGATGGTTTAAATGCCCCTTGGAAGAGAGGTGGAGGTCGAAGTAGCTTAACAAGACGGTTTAAATGCCCCTTAGAAGTGCGGTGGAGGTCGCATTAGCTTAACAAGACGCTTTAAATGCCCCTTGGAAGAGACGTAATGGTCGCAGTAGCTTAACAAGACGGTTTAAATGCCCCTTGGAAGTGTGGTGGAGGTCGCAGTAGCTTCACAAGACGGTTTAAATGCCACTTGGAAGAAACATGCAGGTCGCAAAGCTTAACAAGACCGTTAAAATGCCCCTTGGAAGAGATGTGCAGGTCGCAGTAGCTTAACAAGACGGTTTAAATGCCCCTTGGAAAAGTGGTGGAGGTTGCAGTAGATTAACAAGACGGTTTAAATGCCCCTTGGAAGTGAAGTGAAAGTCGCAGAAGCTTAACAAGACTGTTTAAATGCCCCTTAGAAGAGACGTGCAGGTCGCAGAAGCTTAACAAGATGGTTTAAATGCCCCTTGGAAGAGACGTGCAGGTCGCAGTAGCTTAACAAGATGGTTTAAATGCCACTTGGAAGTGCGGTGGAGGTCGCAATAGCTTAACAAGACGGTTTAAATGCCCCTTAGAAGAGTGGTGCAGGTCGCAGTAGCTTAATAAGACAGCTTAAATGCCCCTTGGAAGAGACGTGCAGGTTGCAGTAGCTTAACAAGATGGTATAAATGCCCCTTGGAAGAGCGGTGGAGGTCGCAGTAGCTTAACAAGACATGTTAAATGCCCCTTGGAAGAGACGTGCAGGTTGCAGTAGCTTAACAAGACTGTTTAAATGCCCCTTGGAAGAGGCTAGCAGGCCGCAGTAGCTTACCAAGACGATTTAAATGTCCCTTGGAAGAGACCTGCAGGTCGCAGTAGCTTAACAAGACAGTTTAAATGCCCCTTGGAAGAGCGGTGGAGGTCACAGTAGCTTAACAAGACAGTTTAAATGCCCCTTAGAAGGACACGCAGGTCGCAGCACCTTAACAAGACTGTTTAAATACCCCTTGGAAGAGACGTGCAGGTCGCAGTAGCTTAAAAGACGTTTTAAATGCCCCATGGAAGAGACGTACAGGTCGCAGTAGCTTAACAAGACGGTTTAAATGCCCCTTGGAAAAGTGGTGGAGGTTACAGTATCTTAACAAGACCGTTTAAACGCCCCTTGGAAGGGACGTGCAAGTCGCAGTAGCTTAACAAGACGGTGTAAATGCCCCTTGGAAAAGACGTGCAGGTCGCAGTAGCTTAACAAGACGGTTTAAATGCCCCTTGGAAGAGACGTGCAGGCCGCAGTAGCTTAACAAGATGGTTTAAATGCCCCTTGGAAGAGGCTTGCAGGAAGCAGTAGCTTACCAAGACGATTTAAATGCCCCTTGGAAGAGACGTGCAGGTCGCAGTAGCTTAACAAGACAGTTGAAATGCCCCTTGGAAGAGCGGTGGAGGTTGCAGTAGCTTAATAAGACAGTTTAAATGCCCCTTGGAAGAGACATGCAGATCACAGCAACTTAACAAGATTGTTTAAATGCCCCTTGGAAGAGACGTGCAGGTCGCAGTAGCTTAACAAGACGGTTTAAATGTCCCTTGCAAGAGACATGAAGTTCGCAGTAGCTTAACAAGACGGTTTAAATGCCCCATGGAAGAGACGTGCAGGTCGCAGCAGCTTAACAAGATTGTTTAAATGCCCCTTGGAAGAGACGTGCAGGTCGCAGTAGCTTAACAAGACTGTTTAAATGCCCTTTGGAAGAGGCTAGCAGGCCGCAGTAGCTTACCAAGACGATTTAAATGTCCCTTGGAAGAGACCTGCAGGTCACAGTAGCTTAACAAGACAGTTTAAATGCCCCTTGGAAGAGCGGTGGAGGTCACAGTAGCTTAACAAGACAGTTTAAATGCCCCTTGGAAGGACACGCAGGTCGCAGCACCTTAAAAAGACTGTTTAAATACCCCTTGGAAGAGACGTGCAGGTCGCAGTAGCTTAAAAGACGTTTTAAATGCCCCATGGAAGAGACGTACAGGTCGCAGTAGGTTAACAAGATGGTTTAAATGCCCCTTGGAAAAGTGGTGGAGGTTACAGTATCTTAACAAGACCGTTTAAATGCCCCTTGGAAGGGACGTGCAAGTCGCAGTAGCTTAACAAGACGGTGTAAATGCCCCTTGGAAAAGACGTGCAGGTCGCAGTAGCTTAACAAGACGGTTTAAATGCCCCTTGGAAGAGACGTGCAGGCCGCAGTAGCTTAACAAGATGGTTTAAATGCCCCTTGGAAGAGGCTTGCAGGAAGCAGTATCTTACCAAGATGATTTAAATGCCCCTTGGAAGAGACGTGCAGGTCGCAGTAGCTTAACAAGACAGTTGAAATGCCCCTTGGAAGAGCGGTGGAGGTTGCAGTAGCTTAATAAGACAGTTTAAATGCCCCTTGGAAGAGACATGCAGGTCACAGCAACTTAACAAGATTGTTTAAATGCCCCTTGGAAGAGACGTGCAGGTCGCAGTAGCTTAACAAGACGGTTTAAATGTCCCTTGCTAGAGACATGAAGTTCGCAGTTGCTTAACAAGACGGTTTAAATGCCCCATGGAAGAGACGTGCAGGTCACAGCAGCTTAACAAGACGGTTTAAATGACCCTTGGAAGAGACGTGCAAGTCGCAGTAGCTTAAAAAGACGGTTTAAATGCGCCTTGGAAGAGACGTGCAAGTAGCAGTAGCTTAACAAGACAGTTTAAATGCTCCTTGGAAGAGACGAGCAGGTCGCAGTAGCTTAACAAGACGGTTTAAATACCCCTTGGAAGAGACGTGGAAGTCGCAGTAGCTTAACAAGACAGTTTAAATCCCCCTTGGAAGAGACGTGCAGGTCGCAGTAGCTTAACAAGATGGTTTAAATGCCCCTTGGAAGAGCGGTGGAGGTCGCAGTAGCTTAACAAGACAGTTTAAATGCCCCTTGGAAGAGACGTGCAGTTCGCAGTAGCTTAACAAGACGGTTTAAATGCACCTTGGAAGAGACGTGCAGGTCGCAGTAGCTTAACAAGATGGTTTAAATGCCCCTTGGAAGAGCGTTGTAGGTCGCAGTAGCTTAACAAGATGGTTTAAATGCCCCTTGGAAGAGACATGCAGTTCGCAGCAGCTTATATAGACGGTTTAAATGCCCCTTGGAAGATGCTTGCATGTCGCAGTAGCTTACCAAGACGGTTTAAATGCCCCTTGAAAGAGATGTGCAGGTCGCAGTAGCTTAACAAGATGGTTTAAATGCCCCTTGGAAGAGCGGTGGAGGTCGCAGTAGCTTAAAAAGACAGTTTAAATGCCCCTTGGAAGAGACATGCAGTTCGCAGTAGCTTAACAAGAGGGTTTAAATGCCCATTGGAAGAGGCTTGCAGGTCGCAGTAGCTTACCAAGACGATTTAAATGTCCCTTGGAAGAGAAGTGCAAGTCGTAGTAGCTTAAAAAGGCGGTTTAAATTCCCCTTGGAGGAGCGGTGTAGGTCGCAGTAGCTTAAGAAGACAGTTTAAATGCCCCTTGAAAGAGACGTGCAGGTCGCAGTAGCTTAACAAGACCGTTTAATTGCCCCTTGGAAGGGTGGTGGATGTCGCAGTAGCTTAACAAAACGGTTTAAATGCCCCTTGGAAGAGACATGCAGGTCGCAGCAGCTTAACAAGATGGTTTAAATGCCCCTTGGAAGAGACGTGCAGGTAGCAGTGGCTTAACAAGATGGTTTAAATGCCCCTTGGAAGAGACATGCAGGTCGCAGTAGCTTAACAAGACAGTTTAAATGCCCCTTGGAAAAGTGGTGGAGGTTACAGTAGCTTAACAAGACAGTTTAAATGCCCCTTGGAAGAGACATGCAAGTCGCAGTAGCTTAAAAAGACGGTTTAAATGCGCCTTGGAAGAGACGTGCAGGTCGCAGTAGCTTAACAAGACGGTTTAAATGCCCCTTGGAAGAGACGTTCAGGTCGCAGTAGCTTAACAAGACGGTTTAAATCCCCCTTGGAAGAGGCGTGCAGGTCGCAGCAGCTTAACAAGAGGGTTTAAATGCCCCTTGGAATAGACTTGCAGGTCGCAGTAGCTTACCAAGACGGTTTAATTGCCCCATGGAAGAGACGTGCAGGTCGCAGTAGCTTAAAAAGACGGTTTAAATGCCCATTGGAAGAGTGGTGCAGGTCGCAGTAGCTTAATAAGACGGTTTAAATGCCCCTTGGAAGAGATGTGCAGGTCGCAGTAGCTTAACAAGATGGTTTAAATGCCCCTTAAAAGAGCGGTGGAGGTCGCATTAGCTTAACAAGACGGTTTAAATGCCCATTGGAAGAGACGTGCAGGTCGCAGTAGCTTAATAAGACGGTTTAAATGCCCCTTGGAAGAGAGGTGGAGGTCGCAGTAGCTTAACAAGACAGTTTAAATGCCCCTTGTAAGAGACGTGCAAGTTGCAGACGCTTAACAAGACGGTATAAATGCCACTTGGAAGAGACGTGCAGGTCAGAGTAGCTTAACAAGGCGGTTTAAATGTCCCTTGGAAGAGCGGAGGAGGTCGCAGTGGCTTAACAAGACAGTTTAAATGCCCCTTGAAAGAGACGTACAAGGCGCAGAAGCTTAACAAGACTGTTTAAATGCCCCTTAGAAGAAACGTGCAGGTGGCAGAAGCTTAACAAGACGGTTTAAATGCCCATTGGAAGTGTGGTGGAGGTCGCAGTAGCTTAACAAGACGGTTTAAATGCCCCTTGGATGAGACATGCAGGTCGCAGCAGCTTAACAAGACGGTTTAAATAACCCTTGGAACAGACGTGGAGGTCGCAGTAGCTTAACAAGACGGTTTAAATGCCCCTTGGAAGAGACATGCAGGTCGCAGTAGCTTAACAAGATGGTTTAAATGCCCCTTGGAAGAGACGTGCAGGTCACAGTAGCTTAACAAGACGGTTTAAATGCCCCAAGGAAGAGACGTGCAAGTCGCAGTAGCTTAAAAAGACGGTTTAAATGCCCCTTGGAAGAGACGTGCAGGTCGCAGTAGCTAAACAAGACGGTTTAAATGCCACTTGGAAGAGACGTGCAGGTCGCAGTAGCTTAACAAGACGGTTTAAATCCCCCTTGGAAGAGACGTGCAGGTCGCAGTAGCTTAACAAGACGGTTTAAATGCCCCGTGGAATAGGCTTGCAGGCCGCATTAGCTTACCAAGACGGTTTAAATGCCCCTTGGAAAATTGGTGGAGGTTACAGTATCTTAACAAGACAGTTTAAATGCCCATTTGAATAGACTAGCAGGTCGCAGTAGCTTAACAAGACAGTTTAAATGCCCCTTGGAAGAAACGTGCAGGTCGCAGCAGCTTAACAAGTCGGTTTAAATCCCCCTAGGAAGAGACGTGCAGGTCGCAGTAGCTTAACAAGAGGGTTTAAATGCCCTTTGGAATAGGCTTGCAGGTCGCAGTAGCTTACCAATACGGTTTAAATGCCCCTTGGAAGAGCCGTGCAGGTCGCAATAGCTTAACAAGACGCTTTAAATGTCCATTCGAAGAGCGGTGGAGGTCGCAGAAGCTTAACAAGACGGTTTAAATGCCCCTTTGAATAGACTAGCAGGTCGCAGTAGCTTAACAAGACTGTTTAAATGCCCCTTGGAAGAGACGTGCAGGTCGCAGTAGCTTAACAAGACTGTTTAAATGCCCCTAGGAAGAGAAGTGCAGGTCGCAGTAGCTTAACAAGATGGCTTAAATGCCACTTGGAAGAGACGTGCAGGTCGCAGTAGCTTAAAAAGACTGTTTAAATGCCCCTTGGAAGTGCGGAGGAGGTCGCAGTAGCTTAACAAGACGGTTTCAATGCCCCTTGAAAGAGACGTGCAGGTCACAGTAGATTATCAAGACGGTTTAAATACCCCTTGGAAGAGACGTGCAGGTCGCAGTAGCTTAACAAGACAGTTTAAATGCCCCTTGGAAGAGACGTGCAGGACACAGTAGCTTAACAAGACGGTTTATATGCCCCTTGGAAAATTGGTGGAGGTTACAGTATCTTAACAAGACGGTTTAAATGCCCCTTGGAAGAGACGTGCAAGTCGCAGTAGCTTAACAAGACAGTTTAAATGCCCCTTAGAAGAGACGTGCAGGTCACAGAAGCTTAACAAGACAGTTTAAATGCCCCTTGAAAGAGACGTGCAGGTCACAGTAGCTTATCAAGACGGTTTAAATGCCCCTTGGAAGTGCGGTGGAGGTCGCAGTAGCTTGACAAGACGGTTTAAATGCCCCCTGGAAGAAACATGCAGGTCGCAGCAGCTTAACAAGACCGTTAAAATGCCCCTTGGAAGAAACATGCAGGTCGCAGTAGCTTAACAAGACGGTTTAAATGCCCCTTGGAAGAGACATGCAGGCCGCAGCAGCTTAACAAGACCGTATAAATGTCCCTTGAAAGAGACGTGCAGGTCGCAGTAGCCTAACAAGACGGTTTAAATGCACCTTGGAAAAGACATGCAGGTCGCAGTAGCTTAACAAAGCATTTTAAATGCCCTTTGGAAGAGACGTGCTGGTCGCAGTAGCTTAACAAGACGGTTTAAATGCCCCTTGGAAAAGTGGTGGAGGTTACAGTAGCTTAACAAGACGATTTAAATGCCCCTTGGAAGAGACGTGAAAGTCGCAGTAGCATAACAAGACGGTTTAAATGCCCCTTAGAAGAGACGTGCTGGTCGCAGTAGCTTAATAAGACAGCTTAAATGCCCCTTGGAAAAGGCGTGCAGGTTGCAGTAGCTTAACAAGATGGTTTAAATGCCCCTTGGAAGAGCGGTGGAGGTCGCAGTAGCTTAACAAGACAGGTTAAATGCCCCTTGGAAGAGACGTGCAGGACGCAGTAGCTTAACAAGACTGTTTAAATGCCCCTTGGAAGAGGCTTACAGGCCGCAGTAGCTTACCAAGACGATTTAAATGTCCCTTGGAAGAGACCTGCAGGTCGCAGTAGCTTAACAAGACAGTTTAAATGCCCCTTGGAAGAGCGGTGGAGGTCGCAGTAGCTTAACAAGACAGTTTAAATGCCCCTTGGAAGGACATGCAGGTTGCAGCACCTTAACAAGACTGTTTAAATGCCCCTTGGAAGAGACGTGCAGGTCGCAGTAGCTTAAAAGACGTTTTAAATGTCCCTTGGTAGAGACATGCAGGTAGCAGTAGCTTAACAAGACGGTTTAAATGCCCCATGGAAGAGCGGTGTAGGTCGCAGTAGCTTAACAAGACGGTTTAAATGCCCCATGGAAGAGACGTGCAGGTCGCAGTAGCTTAACAAGACGGTTTAAATACCCCTTGGAAAAGTGGTGGAGGTTACAGTAGCTTAACAAGACCGTTTAAATGCCCCTTGGAAGAGACGTGCAAGTCACAGTAGCTTAACAAGACGGTGTAAATGCCCCTTGGAAGAGCGGTGGAGGTCGCAGTAGCTTAACAAGACGGTTTAAATGCCCCATGGAAGAGACGTGCAGGTCGCAGTAGCTTAACAAGACGGTTTAAATACCCCTTGGAAAAGTGGTGGAGGTTACAGTAGCTTAACAAGACCGTTTAAATGCCCCTTGGAAGAGAGTGCAAGTCGCAGTAGCTTAACAAGACGGTTTAAATGCCCCAAGGAAGAGCGGTGGAGGTCGCAGTAGCTTAACAAGACGGTTTAAATGCCCCATGGAAGAGACGTGCAGGTCGCAGTAGCTTAACAAGACGGTTTAAATACCCCTCGGAAAAGTGGTGGAGGTTACAGTAGCTTAAAAAGACCGTTTAAATGCCCCTTGGAAGAGACGTGCAAGTCGCAGTAGCTTAACAAGACGGTGTAAATGCCCATTGGAAAAGACGTGCAGGTCGCAGTAGCTTAACAAGACGGTGTAAATGCCCCTTGGAAAAGACGTGCAGGCCGCAGTAGCTTAACAAGATGGTTTAAATGCCCCTTGGAAGAGACATGCAGGTCGCAGTAGCTTAACAAGATGGTTTAAATGCCCCTTGGAAGAGACATGCAGGTCGCAGTAGCTTAACAAGACAGTTGAAATGCCCCTTGGAAGAGCGCTGGAGGTCGCAGTAGCTTAATAAGACAGTTTAAATGCCCCTTGGAAGAGACATGAAGGTCACAGCATCTTAACAAGATTGTTTAAATGCCCCTTGGAAGAGACGTGCAGGTCGCAGTCGCTTAACAAGACGGTTTAAATGTCCCTTGCTAGAGACATGCAGGTCGCAGTAGCTTAACAAGACGATTTAAATGCCCCATGGAAGAGACGTGCAGGTCGCAGTAGCTTAACAAGACGGTTTAAATGACCCTTGGAAGAGACGTGCAAATCGCAGAAGCTTAAAAAGACGGTTTAAATGCGCCTTGGAAGAGACGTGCAAGTCGCAGTAGCTTAACAAGACAGTTTAAATGCTCCTTGGAATAGACGTGCAGGTCGCAGTAGCTTAACAAGACGGTTTAAATGCCCCTTGGAAGAGACGTGCAGGTCGCAGTAGCTTAACAAGACAGTTTAAATGCCCCTTGGAAGAGACGTGCAGGTCGCAGTAGCTTAACAAGACGGTTTAAATGCCCCTTGAAAGAGACGTGGAGGTCGCAGTAGCTTAACAAGATGGTTTAAATGCCCCTTGGAAGAGACATGCAGTTCGCAGCAGCTTATAAAGACGGTTTAAATGCCCCTTGGAAGAGGCTTGCAGGTCGCAGTAGCTTACCAAGACTTTTTAAATGCCCCTTGGAAGAGACGTGCAGGTCGCAGTAGCTTAACAAGATGGTTTAAATGCCCCTTGGAAGAGCTGAGGAGGTCGCAGTAGCTTAAAAAGACAGTTTAAATGCCCCTTGGAAGAGACGTGCAGGTCGCAGTAGCTTAACAAGAGGGTTTAAATGCCCCTTGGAAGAGGCTTGCAGGTCGCAGTAGCTTACCAAGACGACTTAAATGCCCCTTGGAAGAGACGTGCAGGTCGCAGTAGCTTAACAAGACAGTTTAAATGCCCCTTGGAAGAGGCTTGCAGGTCGCAGTAGATTAACAAGAGGGTTTAAATGCCCCTTGGAAGAGGCTTGCAGGTCGCAGTAGCTTCCCAAGACGATTTAAATGTCCCTTGGAAGAGACGTGCAGCTCGCAGCAGCTTAACAAGACAGTTTAAATGCCCCTTGGAAGAGCGGTGGAGGTCGCAGTAGCTTAACAAGACAGTTTAAATGCCCCTTGGAAGACACATGCAGGTCGCAGCACCTTAACAAGACTGTTTAAATATCCCTTGGAAGAGACGTGTAGGTCGCAGTAGCTTAAAAGACGTTTTAAATGTCCCTTGGTAGAGACATGCAGGTCGCAGTAGCTTAACAAGATGGCTTAAATCCCCCTTGGAAGAGACGTGCAGGTCGCAGCAGCTTAACAAGAGGGTTTAAATGCCCCTTGGAATAGGCTTGCAGGTCGCAGTAGCTTACCAAGATGGTTTAAATGCCCCTTGAAAGCGGCTTACAGGTCGCAGTAGCTTAACAAGACGGTTTAAATGCATCTGGAAGAGTGGTGGAGGTCGCAGTAGCTTAACAAGACAGTTTCAATGCCCCTTGGAAGAGACATGCAGGTCGCAGTAGCTTAACAAGACGGTTTAAATGCCACTTGGAAGAGACCTGCAGGTCGCAGTAGCTTAACAAGATGGTTTAAATGCCCCTTGGAAGAGCGGTGGAGGTCGCAGTAGCTTAACAAGACGGTTTAAATGCCCCTTGAAAGAGACGTGCAGGTCGCAGTAGCTTAACAAGACGGTTTAAATGCCCCTTCGAAGTGCGGTGGAGGTCACAGTAGCTTTACAAGACAGATGAAATGCCCCTTGGAAGAGCGTTGGAGATCGTAGTAGCTTAATAAGACAGTTTAAATGCCCCTTGGAAGAGACATGCAGGTCACAGCATCTTAACAAGATTGTTTAAATGCCCCTTGGAAGAGACGTGCAGGTCGCAATAGTTTAACAAGACGGTTTAAATGTCCCTTGGTAGAGACATGCAGGTCGCAGTAGCTTAACAAGACGGTTTAAATGTCCCTTGGAAGAGACGTGCCAGTCGCAGTAGCTTAAAAAACGGTTTAAATGCGCCATGGAAGAGGCGTGCAAGTCGCAGTAGCTTAACAAGACAGTTTAAATGCCCCTTGGGAAAGACGAGCAGGTCGCAGTAGCTTAACAAGACGGTTTAAATCCCCCATGGAAGAGACGTGCAAGTCGCAGTAGCTTAACAAGACAGTTTAAATCCCCCATGGAAGAGACGTGCAAGTCGCAGTAGCTTAACAAGATGGTTTAAATGCCCCTTGGAAGAGCGTTGGAGGTCGCAGTAGCTTAACAAGATTGTTTAAATGCCCCTTGGAAGAGACGTGCAAGTCGCAGTAGCTTAACAAGATGGTTTAAATGCCCCTTTGGAAGAGCGGTGGAGGTCGCAGTAGCTTAAAAAGATTGTTTACATGCCCCTTGGAAGAGACATGCAGTACGCAGCAGCTTAACAAGACGGTTTAAATCCCCCTTGGAAGAGACGTGCAGGTCGCAGCAGCTTAACAAAAGGGTTTAAATGCCCCTTGGAATAGGCTTGCAGGTCGCAGTAGCTTAACCAGACGGTTTAAATGCCCCTTGGAAGAGACGTGCAGGTCGCAGTAGCTTAACAAGACGGTTTAAATGCCCATTGGAAGAGAGGTGGAGGTCGCAGTAGCTTAACAAGACAGTTTAAATGCCCTTGGAAGAGACATGCAAGTCGCAGACGCTTAACAAGACGGTTTAAATGCCACTTGGAAGAGACGTGCAGGTCACAGCAGCTTAACAAGACGGTTTAAATGTCCCTTGGAAGAGCGGAGGAGGTCGCAGTAGCTTAAGAAGACTGTTTAAATGCCCATTAGAAGAGACGTGCAGGTCGCAGAAGCTTAACAAGACGGTTTAAATGCCCATTGGAAGTGTGGTGGAGGTCGCAGTAGCTTAACAAGACGGTTTAAATGCCCCTTAGAAGAGACATGCAGGTCGCAGCAGCTTAACAAGACGGTTTAAATAACCCTTGGAACAGACGTGGAGGTCGCAGTAGCTTAACAAGACAGTTTAAATGCCCCTTGGAAGAGACATGCAGGTCGCAGTAGCTTAACAAAGCGTTTTAAATTCCCCTTGAAAGAGACGTGCAGGTCGCAGTAACTTAAGAAGACGGTTTAAATGCCCCTTGGAAAAGTGGTGGAGGTTACAGTAGCTTAAGAAGACGGTTTAAATGCCCCTTGGAAGAGACGTGCAAGTCGCAGTAGCTTAACAAGACTGTTTAAATGCCCCTTAGAAGAGACGTGCAGGTCGCAGAAGCTAAACAAGACAGTTTAAATGCCCCTTGGAAGAGAAGTGCAGGTCGCAGAAGCTAAACAAGACAGTTTAAATGCCCCTTGGAAGAAACGTGCATGTCGCAGTAGCTTAACAAGATGGTTTAAATACCCCTTGGAAGAGCGGTGGAGGTCGCAGTAGCTTAAGAAGACAGTTTAAATGCCCCTTGGAAGAGACGTGCAGGTCGCAGTAGCTTAACAAGAGGGTTTAAATGCCCCTTGGAAGAGGCTTGCAGGTCGCAGTAGCTTACCAAGACGATTTAAATGCCCCTTGGAAGAGACATGCAGGTCGCAGTAGCTTAACAAGACAGTTTATATGCCCCTTGGAAGAGGCTTGCAGGTCGCAGTAGCTTAACAAGACGGTTTAAATGTCCCTTGGAAGAGACGTGTAGTTCGCAGTATAGCTTAACAAGACAGTTTAAATGCCCCTTGGAAGAGCGGTGGAGTTCACAGTAGCTTAACAAGACAGTTTATATGCCCCTTGAAAGAGACATGCAGGTCGCAGCACCTTAACAAGACTGTTTAAATATCCCTTGGAAGAGACGTGCAGGTCGCATTAGCTTAAAAGACGTTTTAAATGTCCCTTGGTAGAGACATGCAGGTCGCAGTTGCTTAAAAAGATGGTTTAAATCCCACTTGGAAGAGACGTGCAGGTCGGAGCAGCTTAACAAGAGGGTTTAAATGCCCCTTGGAATAGGCTTGCAGGCCGCAGTAGCTTACCAAGACGGTTTAAATGCCCCTTGGAAAAGGCTTGCAGGTCGCAGTAGCTTAAGAAGACGGTTTAAATGCCCCTTGGAAGAGTGGTGCAGGTTGCAGTAGCTTAACAAGACAGTTTAAATGCCCCTTGGAAGAGACATGCAGTTCGCAGTAGCTTAATAAGACGGTTTAAATGCCCTTTGGAAGAGATGTTCAGGTCGCAGTAGCTTAATAAGACGGTTTAAATGCCCCTTGGAAGAGAGGTGGAGGTCGCAGTAGCTTAACAAGACAGTTTAAATGCCCCTTGGAAGATACGTGCAAGTCGCAGTAGCTTAACAAGACGGTTTCAATGCCACTTGGAAGAGACGTGCAAGTCGCAGTAGCTTAAGAAGACGGTTTAAATGCCCCTTGAAAGAGACGTGCAGGTCGCAGTAGCTTAACAAGACGGTTTAAATGCCCCTTCGAAGTGCGGTGGAGGTCGCGGTAGCTTACCAAGACGGTTTAAATGCCCATTGGAAGAGACATGCAGGTCGCAGCAGCTTAACAATATGGTTTAAATGCCCCTTGGAAGAGCGGTGGAATTTACAGTAGCTTAAGAAGACGGTTTAAATGCCCCTTCGATGAGACGTGCAAGTCGCAGTAGCATAACAAGACTGTTTAAATGCCCCTTAGTAGAGACGTGCAGGTCACAGAAGCTTAACAAGACGGTTTAAATGCCGCTTGGAAGAGACATGCAGGTCGCAGCAGCTTAATAAGACGGTTTAAATGCCCCTTGGAAGAGACGTGGAGGTCGCAGTAGCTTAACAAGACTGTTTAAATGCCCTTGGAAGAGACATGCAGGTCGCAGTAGCTTAACAAGATGGTTTAAATGCCCCTTGGAAGAGCGGTGGAGGTCGCAGTATCTTAAGAAGACAGTTTAAATGCCCCTTGGAAGAGATGTGCAGGTTGCAATAGCTTAACAAGAGGGTTTAAATGCCCCTTGGAAGTTACGTGCAGGTCACAGTAGCTGAATAAGATGGTTTAAATGCCCCGTGGAATAGGCTTGCAGGTCGCAGTAGCTTACCAAGACGATTTAAATGCCCCTTGGACGGGACGTGCAGGTCGCAGTAGCTTAACAAGACAGTTTAAATGTCCTTTGGAAGAGCGGTGGAGGTCGCAGTAGCTTAACAAGACAGTTTAAATGCCACTTGGAAGAAACATGCAGGTCGCAGTAGCTTAACAAGACGGTTTAAATGCCCCGTGGAAGAGAGGTGCAGGTCGCAGTAGCTTAACAAGACGGTTTAAATGCCCCCTTGGAATAGGCTTGCATGTAGCAGTAGCTTAACAAGACGGTTTAAATGCCCCTTATAAGAGACGTGCAAGTTACAGTAGCTTAACAAGACGGTTTAAATGCCCCTTGGAATAGAAGAGCAGGTCGCAGTAGCTTAACAAGACGGTTTAAAAGCCCGTTGGAAGAGATGTGCAGGTCGCAGTAGCTTAACGAGATGGTTTAAATGCCCCTTGGAAGAGCGGTGGAGGTCGCAGTAGCTTATCAAGATGGTTTAAATGCCCCTTGGAAGAGACATGCAGGACGCAGCAGCTTAAAAAGACGGTTTAAATGCCCCGTGGAAGAGAGGTGCAGGTCGCAGTAGCTTAACAAGACGGTTTAAATGCCCCCTTGGAATAGGCTTGCATGTAGCAGTAGCTTAACAAGACGGTTTAAATGCCCCTTATAAGAGACGTGCAAGTTACAGTAGCTTAACAAGACGGTTTAAATGCCCCTTGGAAGAGACTTGCAGGTCGCAGAGGCTTAACAAGATGGTTTAAATGCCCCTTGGAAGAGCGGTGGAGGTCGCATTAGCTTAACAAGACAGTTTAAATGCACCTTGGAAGAGACGTGCAGGTCGCAGTAGCTTAACAAGACGGTTTAAATGCCCCTTGGAATAGACGAGCAGGTCGCAGTAGCTTAACAAGACGGTTTAAATGCCCCTTGGAAGAGACGTGCAGGTCGCAGTAGCTTAACAAGACGGTTTAAATCCCCATTGGAAGAGACGTGCAGGTCGCAGCAGCTTAACACGAGGGTTTAAATGCCCCTTGGAATAGGCTTGCAGGTCGCAGTAGCTTAACAAGATGGTTTAAATGCCCCTTGGAAGAGACTTGCAGGTCGCAGTAGCTTAACAACACGGTTTAAATTCCCCTTGGAAGAGTGGTGGAGGTCGCAGTAGCTTAACAAGACAGTTTAAATGACCCTTGGAAGAGACATGCAGGTCGCAGTAGCATAATAAGACGGTTTAAATGCCCCTTGGAAGAGATGTGCAGGTCGAAGTAGCTTAATAAGACGGTTTAAATGCCCCTTGGAAGAGAGGTGGAGGTCGCAGTAGCTTAACAAGATGATTTAATTGCCCCTTGGAAGACACGTGCAGGTCGCAGTAGCTTAACAAGACGGTTTAAATGCCCCTTGGAAGTGCGGTGGAGGTCGCAGTAGCTTAACAAGACGGTTTAAATGCCCCTTGGAATAGACATGCAGGTCACAGCAGCTTAACAAGACGGTTTAAATGCCCCTTGGAAGAGACGTGGAGGTCGCAGTAGCTTAACAAGACGGTTTAAATGCCCCTTGGAAGAGCGGTGGAGGTCGCAGTAGCTTAACAAGACAGTTTAAATGCCCCTTGAAAGAGATGTGCAGGTCGCAGTAGCTTAACAAAACGGTTTAAATGCCACTTGGAAGAGACGTGCAGGTCGCAGTAGCTTAACAAGACAGTTTAAATGCCTCTTGAAAGAGACGTGCAGGTCGCAGTAGCTTAACAAGATGGTTTAAATGCCCCTTGGAAGTGGGGTGGAGGTCGCAGTAGCTTAACAAGATAGTTTAAATGCCCCTTGGAATAGACATGCAGGTCACAGCATCTTAACAAGACGGTTTAAATGCCCCTTGGAAGAGACGTGGAGGTCGCAGTAGCTTAACAAGACGGTTTAAATGCCCCTTGGAAGAGACATGCAGGTCGCAGTAGCTTAACAAGACAGTTTAAATGCCCCTTGAAAGAGACATGCAGGTCACAGCAGCTTAACAAGACGGTTTAAATGCCCCTTGCAAGAGCGGTGGAGGGCGCAGTAGCTTAACGAGACAGTTTAAATGCCTCTTGAAAAAGACGTGCAGGTCGCAGTAGCTTAACAAGACGGTTTAAATGCCCCTTGGAAGTGCGGTGGAGGTCGCAGTAGCTTAACAAGACGGTTTAAATGCCCCTTTTAAAAGTGGTGGAGGTTACAGTAGCTTAAGAAGACGGTTTAAATGCCCCATGGAAGAGATGTGCAAGTCGCAGTAGCTTAACAAGACTGTTTAAATGCCCCATGTAAGTGCGGTGGACGTCGCAGTAGCTTAACAAGACGGTTGAAATGCCCCTTGGAAGAGACATGCAGGTCACATCAGCCTAACAAGACGGTTTAAATGCCCCTTGGAAGAGACATGCAGGTCACATCAGCTTAACAAGACGGTTTAAATGCCCCTTGGAAGAGACGTGGAGGTCGCAGTAGCTTAACAAGACGGTTTAAATGCCCCTTGGAAGAGACATGCAGGTCGCAGAAGCTAAACAAGACAGTTTAAATGCCCCTTGGAAGAGACGTGCAGGTCGCAGTAGCTTAACAAGATGGTTTAAATGCCCCTTGGAAGAACGGTGGAGGTCGCAGTAGCTAAAGAAGACAGTTTAAATGCCCCTTGGAAGAGACAAGCAGGTCGCAGTAGCTTAACAAGAGGGTTTAAATGCCCCTTGGAAGAGGCTTGCAGGTCGCAGTAGCTTACCAAGACGATTTAAATGACCCTTGGAAGAGATGTGCAGGTCGCAGTAGCTTAACAAGACAGTTTAACTGCCCCTTGGAAGAGCGGTGGAGGTCGCAGTAGCTTAACAAGACAGTTTAAATGCCACTTGGAAGAAACATGCAGGTCGAAGCAGCTTAACAAGACTGTTTAAATGCCCCTAGTAAAAGACGTACAGGTCGCAGGGGCTTAACAAGACAGTTTAAATGCCCCTTGGAAGAGACATGCAGGTCGCAGTAGCTTAACAAGACAGTTTAAATGCACCTTGGAAGAGTGGTGGAGGTTACAGTAGCTTAACAAGACGGTTTAAATGCCCCTTGGAAGAGATGTGCAGGTCGCAGTAGCTTAACAAGATGGTTTAAATGCGCCTTGGAAGAGCGGTGGAGGTCGCAGTAGCTTAACACGATGGTTTAAATGCCCCTTGGAAGAGACGTGCATGTCGCAGCAGCATAAAAAGACGGTTTAAATGCCCCTTGGAAGAGACATGCAAGTCGCAGTAGCTTAACAAGACGTTTTAAATGCCCCTTGGAAAAGTGGTGGAGGTTACAGTAGCTTAACAAGATGGTTTGAATGCCCCTTGGAAGAGACGATCAAGTATCAGGAGCTTAATAAGAAGGTTTAAATGCGCCTTGGAAGACAAGTGCAGGTCGCAGTAGCATAACAAGACGGTTTAAATGCCCCTTGGAAGAGAAGAGCAGGTCGCAGTAGCTTAACAAGATGGTTTAAATGCCCCTTGGAAGAGACGTGCAGGTAGCAGTAGCTTAACAAGACAGTTTAAATCCCACTTGGTAGAGACGAGCAAGTCGCAGGATCTTAACAAGAGGGTTTAAATGCCCCTTAGAATAGGCTTGCAGGTCGCAGTAGCTTAACAAGATGGTTTAAATGCCCCGTGGAAAAGTGGTGGAGGTTACAGTAGCTTAACAAGACGGTTTAAATGCCCCTTGTAAGAGAAGTGCAAGTTACAGTAGCTTAACAAGACTGTTTAAATGCCCCTTGGAAGAGATGTGCAGGTCGCAGTAGCTTAACAAGATGGTTTAAATGTCCCTTGGAAGAGCGGTGGTGGTCGCAGTAGCATATCTCGATGGTTTAAATGACCCTTGGAAGAGACGTGCAGGTCGCAGAGGCTTAACAAGACGGTTTAAATGCCCCTTGGAAGAGACATGCAGGTCGCAGTAGCTTAACAAGATGGTTTAAAAGCCCCTTGGAAGAGACGTGCAAGTCGCAGTAGCATAACAAGACGTTTTAAATGCCCCTTGCAAAAGTGGTGGAGGTTACAGTAGCTTAACAAGATGGTTTAAATGCCCCTTGGAAGAGACGATCAAGTCGCAGGAGCTTAAAAAGAAGATTTAAATGCGACTTAGAAGAGAAATGCAGGTCGCAGTAGCTTAACAAGACCGTTTAAATGCCCCTTGGAAGAGACGAGCAGGTCGCAGTAGCTTAACAAGACGGTTTAAATGCCCCTTGGAAGAGACGTGCAGGTAGCAGTAGCTTAACAAGACGGTTTAAATCCCCCTTGGAAGAGACATGCAGGTCGCAGTATCTTAACAAGAGGGTTTAAATGCCCCTTAGAATAGGCTTGCAGGTCGCAGTAGCTTAACAATACAGTTTAAATGCCCCGTGGAAGAGACGTGCAGGTCGCAGTAGCTTAATAAGACGTTTTAAATGCCTCTTGGAAGAGAGGTGGAGGTCGCAGTAGCTTAACAAGACGGTTTAAATGCCCTTTTTAAGTGCGGTGGAGGTCGCAGTAGCTTAACAAGATGGTTTAAATGCCCCTTGGAAGAGACATGCAGGTCGCAGCTGCTTAACAAGACGGTTTAAATGCCCCTTGGAAGAGATGTGCAGGTCGCAGTAGCTTAACAAGACGGTTTAAATGCCCCTTGGAAGAGACGTGCAGGTCGCAGTAGCTTAACAAGACGGTGTAAATGCCCCTTGGAAGAGACGATCAAGTATCAGCAGCTTAAAAAGAAGGTTTAAATGCGCCTTGGAAGAGAAGTGCAGGTAGCAGTAGCATAACAAGACGGTTTAAATGCCCCTTGAAAGAGACGAGCAGGTCGCAGTAGCTTAACAAGACGGTTTAAATGCCCCTTGGAAGAGACGTGCAGGTAGCAGTAGCTTAACAAGACGGTTTAAATCCCCCTTGGAAGAGACATGCAGGTCACAGGATCTTAACAAGAGGGTTTAAATGCCCCTTAGAATAGGCTTGCAGGTCGCAGTAGCTTAACAAGACAGTTTAAATGCCCCTTGGAAGAGACGTGTAGGTCGCAGTAGCTTATCAAGACGGTTTAAATGCCCCGTGGAAAAGTGGTGGAGGTCGCAGTAGCTTAACAAGACTGTTTAAATGCCCCTTGGAAGAGACATGCAGGTCGCAGTAGCTTAACGAGAGTGTTTAAATGCCCCTTGGAAGAGACGTGCAGGTCGCAGGAGCTTAATAAGAGGGTTTAAATGCCCCTTGGAAGAGACGTTCAAGTCACAGTAGCGTAAAAAGACTGTTTAAATGCGCCTTGGAAGAGACGTGCAGGTCGCAGAAGCTTAACAAGACGCTTTAAATGCCCCTTGGAAGAGAGGTGGAGGTCGCAATAGCTTAACAAGACAATTTAAATGCCCCTTGGAAGAGACGTGCAGGTCGCAGTAGCTTGACAAGACGGTTTAAATGCCCCTTGGAAGAGATGTGCAGGTCGCAGTAGCTTAACAAGATGATTTAAATGCCCCGTGGAAGAGCGGTGGAGGTCGCAGTAGCTTATCACGATGGTTTAAATGCCCCTTGGAACAGACATGCAGGTCGCAGCAGCTTAAAAACACGGTTTAAATGACCCTTGGAAGAGACGTGCATGTCGCAGAGGCTTAACAAGATGGTTTAAATGCCCCTTGGAAGAGACATGCAGGTTGCAGTAGCTTAACAAGACGGTTTAAAAGCCCCTTGGAAGAGACGTGCAAGTCGCAGTAGCTTAACAAGACGGTTTAAATGCCCCTTGGAAAAGTGGTGGAGGTTACAGTAGCTTAACAAGACAGTTTAAATGCCCCTTGGAAGAGACGATCAAATCGCAGGAGCTTAAAAAGAGGGTTTAAATGCCCCTTAGAATAGGCATGCAGGTCGCAGTAGCTTAACAATACAGTTTAAATGCCCCGTGGAAGAGACGTGCAGGTTGCAGTAGCTTAATAAGCCGGTTTAAATGCCCCTTGGAAGAGACGTGCAGGTCGCAGTAGCTTAATAAGACGGTTTAAATGCCCCTTGGAAGAGACGTGCAGGTCGCAGTAGCTTAACAAGATGGTTTAAATGCCCCTTGGAAGAGCGGTGGAGGTTGCAGTAGCTTTGCAAGACTGTTTAAATGCCCCTTGGAAGAGACATGCAGGTCGCAGTAGCTTAACGAGACTGTTTAAATGCCCCTTGGAAGAGACATGCAGATCGCAGGAGCTTAATAAGAGGGTTTAAATGCCCCTTGGAAGAGACGTTCAAGTCACAGTAGCGTAAAAAGACTGTTTAAATGCGCCTTGGAAGAGACGTGCAGGTCGCAAAAGCTTAACAAGACGCTTTAAATGCCCCTTGGAAGAGAGGTGGAGGTCGCAATAGCTTAACAAGACAATTTAAATGCCCCTTGGAAGAGACGTGCAGGTCGCAGTAGCTTAAAAAGACGGTTTAAATGCCCCTTTCAAGAGACGTGCAGGTCGCAGTAGCTTAACTAGACAGTTTAAATGCTCCTGGGAAGAGCGGTGGAGGTCGCAGTAGCTTAACAAGATAGTTTAAATGCCACTTGGAAGAAACATGCAGGTCGAAGCCGCTTAACAAGACTGTTTAAATGCCCCTAGGAAAAGACGTGCAGGTCGCAGAGGCTTAACAAGACGGTTTAAATGCCCCTTGGAAGAGACATGCAGGTCGCAGTAGCTTAACAAGACGGTTTAAATGCCCCTTGGAAGAGACGTGCAGGTCGCAGTAGCTTAACAAGACGTATTAAATGCCCCGTGGAAAAGTGGTGGAGGTTACAGTAGCTTAACAAGATGGTTTAAATGCCCCTTGGCAGAGACTTGCAAGTTACAGTAGCTTAACAAGATGGATTAAATGCCCCTTGGAAGAGATGTGCAGGTCGCAGTAGCTTAACAAGTTGGTTTAAATGCCCCTTGGAAGAGCGGTGGAGGTCGCAGAAGCTTAACACGATGGTTTAAATGCCCCTTGGAAGAGACATGCAGGTTGCAGCAGCTTAAAAAGACGGTTTAAATGCCACTTGGAAGAGACGTGCAGGTCGCAGTAGCTTAACAAGACGGTTTAAATGCCCCGTGGAAAAGTGGTGAAGGTTACAGTAGCTTAACAAGATGGTTTAAATGCCCCTTGGCAGAGACTTGCAAATTACAGTAGCTTAACAAGACGGATTAAATGCCCCTTGGAAGAGACGTGCAAGTCGCAGTAGCTTAACAAGACGGTTTAAAGGCCCCTTGGAAAAGTGGTGGAGGTTACAGTAGCTTAACAAGATGGTTTAAATGCCCCTTGGAAGAGACGATCAAGTCGCAGGAGCTTAAAAAAAGGTTTAAATGCGCCATGGAAGAGAACTGCAGGTCGCAGTAGCATAACAAGACGGTTTAAATTCCCCTTGGAAGAGTCATGCAGGTCGCAGTAGCTTAACAAGACTGTTTAAATGCCCCTTGGAAGAGACGTGCAGGTAGCAGTAGCTTAACAAGACGGTTTAAATGCCCCTTGGAAGAGACCTGCAGGTAGCAGTAGCTTAACAAGACGTTTTAAATGCCCCTTGGAAGAGACGTGCAGGTAGCAGTAGCTTAACAAGACGGTTTAAATCCCCCTTGGAAGAGACATGCAGGTCGCAGTAGCTTAAAAAGAAGGTTTAAATGCCCCTTGGAAGAGACGAGCAGGTCGCAGTAGCTTAACAAGACGGTTTAAATTGGCCTTGGAAGAGACATGCAGGTCACAGTTGCTTAACAAGACGGTTTAAATGCCCCTTGGAACAGACGTGGAGGTCGCAGTAGCTTAACAAGACGGTTTAAATGCACCTTGGAAGAGACATGCAGGTCGCAGTAGCTTAACAAGACAGTTTAAATGCCCCTTGGAAGAGACGTGCAAGTCGCAGTAGCTTAAAAAGACGGTTTAAATGCGCCTTGGAAGAGACGTGCAGGTCGAATTAGCTTAACAAGACGGTTTAAATGCCCCTTGGAATAGACGAGCAGGTCACAGTAGCTTAACAAGACGGTTTAAATGGCCCTTGGTAGAGACGTGCAGGTCGCAGTAGCTTAACAAGATGGTTTAAATGCCCGTTGGAAGAGCGGTGAAGGTCGCAGTAGCTTAACACGATGATTTAAATGCCCCTTGGAAGAGACATGCAGGTCGCAGCAGCTTAAAAAGACGATTTAAATGCCCCTTGGAAGAGGCATGCAGGTCGCAGTAGCTTAACAAGACGGTTTAAAAGCCTCTTGGAAGAGAAGTGCAAGTCGCAGTAGCTTAAAAGACGGTTTAAATGCCCCTTGGAAAAGTGGTGGAGGTTACAGTAGCTTAACACGATGGTTTAAATGCCCCTTGGAAGAGACGTGCAGGTCGCAGTGGCTTAAAAAGACGGTTTAAATGCCCCTTGGAAGAGACATGCAAGTCGCAGTAGCTTAACAAGACGTTTTAAATGCCCCTTGGAAAAGTGGTGGAGGTTACAGTAGCTTAACAAGATGGTTTAAATGCCCCTTGGAAGAGACGATCAAGTATCAGGAGCTTAAAAAGAAGGTTTAAATGCGCCTTGGAAGAGAAGTGCAGGTCGCAGTAGCATAACAAGACGGTTTAAATGCCCCTTGGAAGAGACGAGCAGGTCGCAGTAGCTTAACAAGACGGTTTAAATGCCCCTTGGAAGAGACGTGAAGGTAGCAGTAGTTTAACAAGACGGTTTAAATCCCCCTTGGAAGAGACATTCAGGTCACAGGATCTTAACAAGAGGGTTTAAATGCCCCTTAGAATAGGCTTGCAGGTCGCAGTAGCTTATCAAGACGGTTTAAATGCCCCTTGAAAAAGTGGTGGAGGTTACAGTAGCTTAACAAGACAGTTTAAATGCCACTTGGAAGAGAAGTGCAAGCTACAGTAGCTTAACAAGACGGTTTAAATGCCCCTTGGAAGAGATGTGCAGGTCGCAGTAGCTTAACAAGATGGTTTAAATGCCCCTTGGAAGAGCGGTGGAGGTCGCAGTAGCTAATCACGATGGTTTAAATGCCCCTTAGAAGAGACATGCAGGTTGCAGAGGCTTAACAAGACGGTTTAAATGCCCCTTGGAAGAGACATGCAGGTCGCAGTAGCTTAACAAGACGGTTTAAAAGCCCCTTGGAAGAGACGTGCAAGTCGCAGTAGCTTAACAAGACGGTTTAAATGCCCCTTGGAAAAGTGGTGAAGGTTACAGTAGCTTAAAAAGATGGTTTAAATGCCCCTTGGAAGAGACGATCAAGTCGCAGGAGCTTAAAAAGAGGGTTTAAATGCCCCTTAGAATAGGCTTGCAGGTCGCAGTAGCTTAACAATACAGTTTAAATGCCCCGTGGAAGAGACGTGCAGGTCGCAGTAGCTTAATAAGACGGTTTAAATGCCCCTTGGAAGAGACGTGCAGGTCGCAGTAGCTTAAAAAGACAGTTTAAATGCCCCTTGGAAGAGACGTGCAGGTCGCAGTAGCTTAACAAGACAGTTTAAATGCCACTTGGATGAGACGTGCAGGTCGCAGTAGGTTAACAAGACGGTTTAAAAGCCCCTTGGAAGAAACGGTGGAGGTCGCAGTAGCTTAACAAGACAGTTTAAATGCCCCTTGACAGAGATGTGCAGGTCGCAGTAGCTTAACAAAACGGTTTAAATGCCCCTTGGAAGAGACGTGCAGGTCTCAGTAGCTTAACAAGACAGTTTAAATGCCACTTGGAAGAGACGTGCAGGTCGCAGTAGGTTAACAAGACGGTTTAAAAGCCTCTTGGAAGAAACGGTGGAGGTCGCAGTAGCTTAACAAGACAGTTTAAATGCCCCTTGACAGAGATGTGCAGGTCGCAGTAGCTTAACAAGACGTTTTAAATGCCCCTTGGAAGAGACGTGCAGGTCGCAGTGGCTTAACAAGACGGTTTAAATGCCCCTTGGAAGAGACATGCAGGTCGCAGTAGCTTAACAAGACGGCTAAATGCCCCTTGGAAGAGACGTGCAGGTCGCAGTAGCTTAACAAGACGGTTTAAATGCCCCTTGGAAAAGTGGTGGAGGTTTCAGTAGATTAACAAGACGGTTTAAATGCCCCTTGACAGAGATGTGCAGGTCGCAGTAGCTTAACAAAACGGTTTAAATGCCCCTTGGAAGAGACGTGCAGGTCTCAGTAGCTTAACAAGACAGTTTAAATGCCACTTGGAAGAGACGTGCAGGTCGCAGTAGGTTAACAAGACGGTTTAAAAGCCTCTTGGAAGAAACGGTGGAGGTCGCAGTAGCTTAACAAGACAGTTTAAATGCCCCTTGACAGAGATGTGCAGGTCGCAGTAGCTTAAAAAGAAGGTTTAAATGCCCCTTGGAAGAGACGAGCAGGTCGCAGTAGCTTAACAAGACGGTTTAAATTGGCCTTGGAAGAGACATGCAGGTCACAGTTGCTTAACAAGACGGTTTAAATGCCCCTTGGAACAGACGTGGAGGTCGCAGTAGCTTAACAAGACGGTTTAAATGCCCCTTGGAAGAGACATGCAGGTCGCAGTAGCTTAACAAGACAGTTTAAATGCCCCTTGGAAGAGACGTGCAAGTCGCAGTAGCTTAAAAAGACGGTTTAAATGCGCCTTGGAAGAGACGTGCAGGTCGCAGTAGCTTAACAAGACGGTTTAAATGCCCCTTGGAATAGACGAGCAGGTCACAGTAGCTTAACAAGACGGTTTAAATGGCCCTTGGTAGAGACGTGCAGGTCGCAGTAGCTTAACAAGATGGTTTAAATGCCCGTTGGAAGAGCGGTGAAGGTCGCAGTAGCTTAACACGATGATTTAAATGCCCCTTGGAAGAGACATGCAGGTCGCAGCAGCTTAAAAAGACGATTTAAATGCCCCTTGGAAGAGGCATGCAGGTCGCAGTAGCTTAACAAGACGGTTTAAAAGCCTCTTGGAAGAGAAGTGCAAGTCGCAGTAGCTTAAAAGACGGTTTAAATGCCCCTTGGAAAAGTGGTGGAGGTTACAGTAGCTTAACACGATGGTTTAAATGCCCCTTGGAAGAGACGTGCAGGTCGCAGTGGCTTAAAAAGACGGTTTAAATGCCCCTTGGAAGAGACATGCAAGTCGCAGTAGCTTAACAAGACGTTTTAAATGCCCCTTGGAAAAGTGGTGGAGGTTACAGTAGCTTAACAAGATGGTTTAAATGCCCCTTGGAAGAGACGATCAAGTATCAGGAGCTTAAAAAGAAGGTTTAAATGCGCCTTGGAAGAGAAGTGCAGGTCGCAGTAGCATAACAAGACGGTTTAAATGCCCCTTGGAAGAGACGAGCAGGTCGCAGTAGCTTAACAAGACGGTTTAAATGCCCCTTGGAAGAGACGTGAAGGTAGCAGTAGTTTAACAAGACGGTTTAAATCCCCCTTGGAAGAGACATTCAGGTCACAGGATCTTAACAAGAGGGTTTAAATGCCCCTTAGAATAGGCTTGCAGGTCGCAGTAGCTTATCAAGACGGTTTAAATGCCCCGTGGAAAAGGGGTGGAGGTTACAGTAGCTTAACAAGACAGTTTAAATGCCACTTGGAAGAGAAGTGCAAGCTACAGTAGCTTAACAAGACGGTTTAAATGCCCCTTGGAAGAGATGTGCAGGTCGCAGTAGCTTAACAAGATGGTTTAAATGCCCCTTGGAAGAGCGGTGGAGGTCGCAGTAGCTAATCACGATGGTTTAAATGCCCCTTAGAAGAGACATGCAGGTTGCAGAGGCTTAACAAGACGGTTTAAATGCCCCTTGGAAGAGACATGCAGGTCGCAGTAGCTTAACAAGACGGTTTAAAAGCCCCTTGGAAGAGACGTGCAAGTCGCAGTAGCTTAACAAGACGGTTTAAATGCCCCTTGGAAAAGTGGTGAAGGTTACAGTAGCTTAAAAAGATGGTTTAAATGCCCCTTGGAAGAGACGATCAAGTCGCAGGAGCTTAAAAAGAGGGTTTAAATGCCCCTTAGAATAGGCTTGCAGGTCGCAGTAGCTTAACAATACAGTTTAAATGCCCCGTGGAAGAGACGTGCAGGTCGCAGTAGCTTAATAAGACGGTTTAAATGCCCCTTGGAAGAGACGTGCAGGTCGCAGTAGCTTAAAAAGACAGTTTAAATGCCCCTTGGAAGAGACGTGCAGGTCGCAGTAGCTTAACAAGACAGTTTAAATGCCACTTGGATGAGACGTGCAGGTCGCAGTAGGTTAACAAGACGGTTTAAAAGCCCCTTGGAAGAAACGGTGGAGGTCGCAGTAGCTTAACAAGACAGTTTAAATGCCCCTTGACAGAGATGTGCAGGTCGCAGTAGCTTAACAAAACGGTTTAAATGCCCCTTGGAAGAGACGTGCAGGTCTCAGTAGCTTAACAAGACAGTTTAAATGCCACTTGGAAGAGACGTGCAGGTCGCAGTAGGTTAACAAGACGGTTTAAAAGCCTCTTGGAAGAAACGGTGGAGGTCGCAGTAGCTTAACAAGACAGTTTAAATGCCCCTTGACAGAGATGTGCAGGTCGCAGTAGCTTAACAAGACGTTTTAAATGCCCCTTGGAAGAGACGTGCAGGTCGCAGTGGCTTAACAAGACGGTTTAAATGCCCCTTGGAAGAGACATGCAGGTCGCAGTAGCTTAACAAGACGGCTAAATGCCCCTTGGAAGAGACGTGCAGGTCGCAGTAGCTTAACAAGACGGTTTAAATGCCCCTTGGAAAAGTGGTGGAGGTTTCAGTAGATTAACAAGACGGTTTAAATGCACCTTCGAAGAGACGTGCAGGTCGCAGTAGCATAAAAAGACAGTTTTAATGCACCTTGGAAGAGACGTGCAGGTCGCAGTAGCTTAACAAGACGGTTTAAATGCCCCTTGGAAGAGACGTGCAGGTCGCAGTAGCTTAACAAGACGGTTTAAATCCCTCTTGGAAGAGATGTGCAGGTCGCAGTAGCTTAACAAGAGGGTTTAAATGCCCCTTGGAATAGGCTTGCTGGTCGCAGCAGCTTAACAAGATGGTTTAAATGCCCCTTGGAAGAGACATGCAGGTCGCAGTAGCTTAACAAGACGGTTTAAATGCCGCTTGGAAGAGACTTGCAGGTAGCAGTAGCTTAACAAGGCGGTTTAAATCCCCCTTGGAAGAGACATGCAGGTCGCAGTAGCTTAAAAAGAACTTTTAAATGCCCCTTGGAAGAGATGAGCAGGTCGCAGTAGCTTAACAAGACGGTTTAAATTCCCCTTGGAAGAGACGTGCAGGTAGCAGTAGCTAACAAGACGGTTTAAATGCCCCTTGGAAGAGACGAGCAGGTCGCAGTAGCTTAACAAGACGGTTTAAATGCCCCTTGGAAGAGACGTGAAGGTAGCAGTAGTTTAACAAGACGGTTTAAATCCCCCTTGGAAGAGACATTCAGGTCACAGGATCTTAACAAGAGGGTTTAAATGCCCCTTAGAATAGGCTTGCAGGTCGCAGTAGCTTATCAAGACGGTTTAAATGCCCCGTGGAAAAGTGGTGGAGGTTACAGTAGCTTAACAAGACGGTTTAAATGCCACTTGGAAGAGAATTGCAAGCTACAGTAGCTTAACAAGACGGTTTAAATGCCCCTTGGAAGAGATGTGCAGGTCGCAGTAGCTTAACAAGATGGTTTAAATGCCCCTTGGAAGAGCGGTGGAGGTCGCAGTAGCTAATCACGATGGTTTAAATGCCCCTTAGAAGAGACATGCAGGTTGCAGAGGCTTAACAAGACGGTTTAAATGCCCCTTGGAAGAGACATGCAGGTCGCAGTAGCTTAACAAGACGGTTTAAAAGCCCCTTGGAAGAGACGTGCAAGTCGCAGTAGCTTAACAAGAGAGTTTAAATGCCCCTTAGAATAGGCTTGCAGGTCGCAGCAGCTTAACAAGACAGTTTAAATGCCCCTTGGAAGAGACGTGCAAGTCGCAGTAGCTTAAAAAGACGGTTTAAATGCGCCTTGGAAGAGACGTGCAGGTCGCAGTAGCTTAACAAGACGGTTTAAATGGTCCTTGGAAGAGACGTGCAGGTCACAGTAGCTTAACAAGGCGTTTTAAATCCCCCTTGGAAGAGACGTGCAGGTCTCAGTAGCTTAACAAGATGGTTTAAATACCCCTTGGAAGAGCGGTGGAGGTCGCAGTAGCTTAACACGATGGTTTAAATGCCCCTTGGAAGAGATATGCAGGTCGCAGCAGCTTAAAAAGACGGTTTAAATGCCCCTTGGAAAAGTGGTGGAGGTTTCAGTAGATTAACAAGACGGTTTAAATGCACCTTGGAAGAGACGTGCAGGTCGCAGTAGCTTAAAAAGACAGTTTTAATGCACCTTGGAAGAGACGAGCAGGTCGCAGTAGCTTAACAAGACGGTTTAAATGCCCCTTGGAAGAGACGTGAAGGTAGCAGTAGTTTAACAAGACGGTTTAAATCCCCCTTGGAAGAGACATTCAGGTCACAGGATCTTAACAAGAGGGTTTAAATGCCCCTTAGAATAGGCTTGCAGGTCGCAGTAGCTTATCAAGACGGTTTAAATGCCCCGTGGAAAAGTGGTGGAGGTTACAGTAGCTTAACAAGACGGTTTAAATGCCACTTGGAAGAGAAGTGCAAGCTACAGTAGCTTAACAAGACGGTTTAAATGCCCCTTGGAAGAGATGTGCAGGTCGCAGTAGCTTAACAAGATGGTTTAAATGCCCCTTGGAAGAGCGGTGGGCGTCGCAGTAGCTAATCACGATGGTTTAAATGCCCCTTGGAAGAGACATGCAGGTTGCAGAGGCTTAACAAGACGGTTTAAATGCCCCTTGGAAGAGACATGCAGGTCTCAGTAGCTTAACAAGATGGTTTAAATACCCCTTGGAAGAGCGGTGGAGGTCGCAGTAGCTTAACACGATGGTTTAAATGCCCCTTGGAAGAGACTTGCAGGTCGCAGCAGCTTAAAAAGACGGTTTAAATGCCCCTTGGAAAAGTGGTGGAGGTTTCAGTAGATTAACAAGACGGTTTAAATGCACCTTGGAAGAGACGTGCAGGTCGCAGTAGCTTAAAAAGACAGTTTTAATGCACCTTGGAAGAGACGTGCAGGTCGCAGTAGATTAACAAGACGGTTTAAATACCCCTTGGAAGAGACGTGCAGGTCACAGTAGCTTAACAAGACGGTTTAAATCCCTCTTGGAAGAGATGTGCAGTTCGCAGTAGCTTAACAAGATGGTTTAAATGCCCCTTGGAATAGGCTTGCTGGTCGCAGCAGCTTAACAAGATGGTTTAAATGCCCCTTGGAAGAGACGTGCAGGTCGCAGTAACTTAAAAAGACGGTTTAAATGCCCCTTGGAAGAGACGTGCAGGTACCAGTAGCTTAACAAGGCGGTTTAAATCCCCCTTGGAAGAGACATGCAGGTCGCAGTAGCTTAAAAAGAAGGTTTAAATGCCCCTTGGAAGAGACGAGCAGGTCGCAGTAGGTTAACAAGACGGTTTAAATTCCCCTTGGAAGAGACGTGCAGGTAGCAGTAGCTTAACAAGACGGTTTAAAAGCCCCTTGGAAAAGACATGCAGGTCGCAGGATCTTAACAAGAGAGTTTAAATGCCCTTTAGAATAGGCTTGCAGGTCGCAGTAGCTTAACAAGACAGTTTAAATGCCCCTTGGAAGAGACGTGCAAGTCGCAGTAGCTTAAAAAGACGGTTTAAATGCCCCTTGGAAGAGACGTGCAGGTCGCAGTAGCTTAACAAGACGGTTTAAATGCCCCTTGGAAGAGACGAGCAGGTCGCAGTAGCTTAACAAGACGGTTTAAATGGTCCTTGGAAGAGACGTGCAGGTCACAGTAGCTTAACAAGGCGTTTTAAATCCCCCTTGGAAGAGACGTGCAGGTCGCATTAGCTTAACAAGATGGTTGAAATGCCCCTTGGAAGAGCGGTGGAGGTCGCAGTATCTTAACACGATGGTTTAAATGCCCCTTGGAAGAGACATGCAGGTCGCAGCAGCTTAAAAAGACGGTTTAAATGCCCCTTGGAAGAGACGTGCAGGTCGCAGAGGCTTAACAAGACGGTTTAAATGCCCCTTGGAAGAGGCATGCAGGTCGCAGTAGCTTAACAAGACGGTTTAAAAGCCCCTTGGAAGAGAAGTGCAAGTCGCAGTAGCTTTAAAGACGGTTTAAATGCCCCTTGGAAAAGTGGAGGAGGTTACAGTAGCTTAACAAGATGGTTTAAATGCCCCTTGGAAGAGACGTGCAGGTCGCAGTACCTTAAAAAGAAGGTTTAAATGCCCCTTGGAAGAGAAGTGCAGGTAGCAGTAGCTTAACAAGACACTTTAAATTCCCCTTGGAAGAGACGTGCAGGTAGCAGTAGATTAACAAGACACTTTAAATGCCCCTTGGAAGAGACATGCAGGTCGCAGTAGCTTAACAAGATGGCTTAAATACCCCTTGGAAGAGACATGCAGGTCGCAGCAGCTAAATAAGATGGTTTAAATGCCCTTTGGAACAGACGTGCAGGTCGCAATGGCTAAACAAGACGGTTTAAGTCCCCCTTGGAAGAGACATGCAGGTCGCAGTAGCTTAAAAAGAAGGTTTAAATGCCCCTTGGAAGAGACGAGCAGGTCGCAGTAGCTAAACAAAACGGTTTAAATGCCCCTTGGAAGTGCGGTGGAGATCGCAGTAGCTTAACAAGACGGTTTAAATGCCCTTTGGAAGAGACATGCAGGTCGCAGTAGCTTAACAAATCGTTTTATATGCCCCTTGGAAGTGCTGTGGAGGTCGCAGTATCTTAACAAGACGGTTTAAATGCCCCTTGGAAAAGTGGTGGAGGTTACAGTAGCTTAAGAAGACGGTTTAAATGCCCCATGGAAGAGACGTGCAAGTCACAGTAGCTTAACAAGACGGTTTAAATGACCCCTTGGAAGAGCCGTGCAGGTAGCAGTAGCTTAACAAGACGGTTTACATACCCCTTGGAAGAGACATGCAGGTCGCAGTGTCTTAACAAGAGGATTTAAATGCCCCTTAGAATAGGCTTGCAGGTTGCAGTAGCTTAACAATACAGTTTAAATGCCCCGTGGAAGAGACGTGCAGGTCGCAGTAGCTTAATAAGATGGTTTAAATGCCCCTTGGAAGAGCGGTGGAGGTCGCAGTAGCTTAACAAGATGGTTTAAATGCCCCTTGGGAGTGCGGTGGAGGTCGCAGTAGCTTAACAAGATGGTTTAATTGCCCCTTGGTAGATTCATGCAGGTCGCAGCAGCTTAACAAGACGGTTTAAATGCCCCTTGGAAGAGACGTGCAGGTCGCAGTGGCTTAACAAGAGGGTTTAAATGCCCCTTGGAAGAGACGTGCAGGTCGCAGTAGATTAACAAGACGGTTTAAATGCACCTTAGCAGAGACGTGCAAGTCGCAGTAGCTTAAAAAGACGGTTTAAATGCACCTTGGAAGAGACGTGCAGGTCGCAGTAGCTTAACTAAACTGTTTAAATGCCCCTTGGAAGAGACGAGCAGGTCGCAGTAGCTTAACAAGACGGTTTAAATGCCCCTTGGAAGAGACGTGCAGGTCGCAGTAGCTTAACAAGACGGTTTAAATCCCCCTTGGAAGAGATGTGCAGGTCGCAGTAGCTTAACAAGAGGGTTTAAATGCCCCTTGGAATAGGCTTGTTGGTCGCAGTAGCTTACCAAGACGGTTTAAATGCCCCTTGGAAGAGACGTGCAGGTCGCAGTAGCTTAACAAGACAGTTTAAATGCCCCTTGGAAGAGCGGTGGAGGTCGCAGTAGCTTAACAAGACAGTTTAAATGCCCCTAGTAAAAGACGTGCAGGTCGCAGAGGCTTAACAGGACGGTTTAAATGCCCATTGGAAGAGACATGCAGGTCGCATTAGCTTAACAAGACTTTTTAAATGCACCTTGGAAGAGACGTGCAGGTCGCAGTAGCTTAACAAGACGGTTTAAATGCCCCTTTGAAGAGACGTGCAAGTTAAAGTAGCTTAACAAGATGGTTTAAATGCCCCTTGGAAGAGATGTGCAGGTCGCAGTAGCTTAACAAGATGGTTTAAATGTCCCTTGGAAGAGCGGTGGAGGTCGCAGTAGCTTAACAAGATGGTTTAAATGCCCCTTGGAAGAGACATGCAGGTCGCAGCAGCTTAAAAAGACAGTTTAAATGCCCCTTGGAAGAAACGTGCATGTCGTAGAGGCTTAACAAGACTGTTTAAATGCCCCTTGGAAGAGACTTGCAGGTCGCAGCTTAACAAGACGGTTTAAAAGCCCCTTGGAAGAGAAGTGCAAGTCGCAGTAGCTTAACAAGACGGTTTAAAAGCCCCTTGGAAAAGTGGTGGAGGTTACAGTAGCTTAACAAGACGGTTTAAATCCCCCTTGGAAGAGACATGCAGGTCGCAGGATCTTAACTATAGGGTTTAAATGCCCCTTAGAATAGGCTTGCAGGTCGCAGTAGCTTAACAAGACAGTTTAAATGCCCCTTGGAAGAGACGTGCAGGTCGCAGTAGCTTAACAAGACGGTTTAAATGCCCCGTGGAAAAGTGGTGGAGGTTACAGTAGCTTATCAAGATGGTTTAAATGCCCCATGGAAGAGAAGGGCAAGTTACAGTAGCTTAACAAGACGGTTTAAATGCCCCTTGGAAGAGATGTGCAGGTCACCGTAGCTTAACAAGATGGTTTAAATGCCCCTTGGAAGAACGGTGGAGGTCGCAGTAGCTTATCACGATGGTTTAAATGCCCCTTGGAAGAGACATGCAGGTCGCAGCAGCTTAAAAAGACGGTTTAAATGACCCTTGGAAGAGACGTGTAGGTCGCAGAGGCTTAACAAGACGGTTTAAATGCCCCCTGGAAGAGACATGCAGGTCGCAGTAGCTTAACAAGACGGTTTAAAAGCCGTTGGAAGAGACGTGCAAGTCGCAGTAGCTTAACAAGACGGTTTAAATGCCCCTTGGAAAAGTGGTGGAGGTTACAGTAGCTTAACAAGATGGTTTAAATGCCCCTTGGAAGAGACGATCAAGTCGCAGGAGCTTAAAAAGAAGGTTTAAATGCCCATGGAAGAGACGAGCAGGTCGCAGTAGCTTAACAAGACGGTTTAAATGCCCCTTGGAAGAGACGAGCAGGTAGCAGTAGCTTAACAAGACGGTTTAAATCCCCCTTGGAAGAGACATGCAGGTCACAGGATCTTAACAAGAAGGTTTAAATGCCCCTTGGAAGAGACGTGCAGGTAGCAGTAGCTTAACAAGACGGTTTAAATCCCCCTTGGAAGAGACATGCAGGTCGCAGGATCTTAACAAGAGGGTTTAAATGCCCCTTAGAATAGGTTTGCAGGTCGCAGTAGCTTAACAATACAGTTTAAATGCCCCGTGGAAGAGACGTGCAGGTCGCAGTAGCTTAATAAGACGGTTTAAATGCCCCTTGGAAGAGACGAGCAGGTCGCAGTAGCTTAACAAGACGGTTTAAATTCCCCTTGGAAGAGACGTGCAGGTAGCAGTAGCTTAACAAGACGGTTTAAATGTCCCTTGGAAGAGACGAGCAGGTCGCAGTAGCTTAACAATACGGTTTAAATGCCCCTTGGAAGAGACGTGAAGGTAGCAGTAGTTTAACAAGACGGTTTAAATCCCCCTTGGAAGAGACATTCAGGTCACAGGATCTTAACAAGAGGGTTTAAATGCCCCTTAGAATAGGCTTGCAGGTCGCAGTAGCTTATCAAGACGGTTTAAATGCCCCGTGGAAAAGTGGTGGAGGTTACAGTAGCTTAACAAGACGGTTTAAATGCCACTTGGAAGAGAATTGCAAGCTACAGTAGCTTAACAAGACAGTTTAAATGCCCCTTGGAAGAGATGTGCAGGTCGCAGTAGCTTAACAAGATGGTTTAAATGCCCCTTGGAAGAGCGGTGGAGGTCGCAGTAGCTAATCACGATGGTTTAAATGCCCCTTAGAAGAGACATGCAGGTTGCAGAGGCTTAACAAGACGGTTTAAATGCCCCTTGGAAGAGACATGCAGGTCGCAGTAGCTTAACAAGACGGTTTAAAAGCCCCTTGGAAGAGACGTGCAAGTCGCAGTAGCTTAACAAGAGAGTTTAAATGCCCCTTAGAATAGGCTTGCAGGTCGCAGCAGCTTAACAAGACAGTTTAAATGCCCCTTGGAAGAGACGTGCAAGTCGCAGTAGCTTAAAAAGACAGTTTAAATGCGCCTTGGAAGAGACGTGCAGGTCGCAGTAGCTTAACAAGACGGTTTAAATGGTCCTTGGAAGAGACGTGCAGGTCACAGTAGCTTAACAAGGCGTTTTAAATCCCCCTTGGAAGAGACGTGCAGGTCTCAGTAGCTTAACAAGATGGTTTAAATACCCCTTGGAAGAGCGGTGGAGGTCGCAGTAGCTTAACACGATGGTTTAAATGCCCCTTGGAAGAGATATGCAGGTTGCAGCAGCTTAAAAAGACGGTTTAAATGCCCCTTGGAAAAGTGGTGGAGGTTTCAGTAGATTAACAAGACGGTTTAAATGCACCTTGGAAGAGACGTGCAGGTCGCAGTAGCTTAAAAAGACAGTTTTAATGCACCTTGGAAGAGACGAGCAGGTCGCAGTAGCTTAACAAGACGGTTTAAATGCCCCTTGGAAGAGACGTGAAGGTAGCAGTAGTTTAACAAGACGGTTTAAATCCCCCTTGGAAGAGACATTCAGGTCACAGGATCTTAACAAGAGGGTTTAAATGCCCCTTAGAATAGGCTTGCAGGTCGCAGTAGCTTATCAAGACGGTTTAAATGCCCCGTGGAAAAGTGGTGGAGGTTACAGTAGCTTAACAAGACGGTTTAAATGCCACTTGGAAGAGAAGTGCAAGCTACAGTAGCTTAACAAGACGGTTTAAATGCCCCTTGGAAGAGATGTGCAGGTCGCAGTAGCTTAACAAGATGGTTTAAATGCCCCTTGGAAGAGCGGTGGGGGTCGCAGTAGCTAATCACGATGGTTTAAATGCCCCTTAGAAGAGACATGCAGGTTGCAGAGGCTTAACAAGACGGTTTAAATGCCCCTTGGAAGAGACATGCAGGTCTCAGTAGCTTAACAAGATGGTTTAAATACCCCTTGGAAGAGCGGTGGAGGTCGCAGTAGCTTAACACGATGGTTTAAATGCCCCTTGGAAGAGACATGCAGGTCGCAGCAGCTTAAAAAGACGGTTTAAATGCCCCTTGGAAAAGTGGTGGAGGTTTCAGTAGATTAACAAGACGGTTTAAATGCACCTTGGAAGAGACGTGCAGGTCGCAGTAGCTTAAAAAGACAGTTTTAATGCACCTTGGAAGAGACGTGCAGGTCGCAGTAGATTAACAAGACGGTTTAAATACCCCTTGGAAGAGACGTGCAGGTCACAGTAGCTTAACAAGACGGTTTAAATCCCTCTTGGAAGAGATGTGCAGTTCGCAGTAGCTTAACAAGATGGTTTAAATGCCCCTTGGAATAGGCTTGCTGGTCGCAGCAGCTTAACAAGATGGTTTAAATGCCCCTTGGAAGAGACGTGCAGGTCGCAGTAACTTAAAAAGACGGTTTAAATGCCCCTTGGAAGAGACGTGCAGGTACCAGTAGCTTAACAAGGCGGTTTAAATCCCCCTTGGAAGAGACATGCAGGTCGCAGTAGCTTAAAAAGAAGGTTTAAATGCCCCTTGGAAGAGACGAGCAGGTCGCAGTAGGTTAACAAGACGGTTTAAATTCCCCTTGGAAGAGACGTGCAGGTAGCAGTAGCTTAACAAGACGGTTTAAAAGCCCCTTGGAAAAGACATGCAGGTCGCAGGATCTTAACAAGAGAGTTTAAATGCCCTTTAGAATAGGCTTGCAGGTCGCAGTAGCTTAACAAGACAGTTTAAATGCCCCTTGGAAGAGACGTGCAAGTCGCAGTAGCTTAAAAAGACGGTTTAAATGCCCCTTGGAAGAGACGTGCAGGTCGAAGTAGCTTAACAAGACGGTTTAAATGCCCCTTGGAAGAGACGAGCAGGTCGCAGTAGCTTAACAAGACGGTTTAAATGCCCCATGGAAGAGAAGGGCAAGTTACAGTAGCTTAACAAGACGGTTTAAATGCCCCTTGGAAGAGATGTGCAGGTCACCGTAGCTTAACAAGATGGTTTAAATGCCCCTTGGAAGAACGGTGGAGGTCGCAGTAGCTTATCACGATGGTTTAAATGCCCCTTGGAAGAGACATGCAGGTCGCAGCAGCTTAAAAAGACGGTTTAAATGACCCTTGGAAGAGACGTGTAGGTCGCAGAGGCTTAACAAGACGGTTTAAATGCCCCCTGGAAGAGACATGCAGGTCGCAGTAGCTTAACAAGACGGTTTAAAAGCCGTTGGAAGAGACGTGCAAGTCGCAGTAGCTTAACAAGACGGTTTAAATGCCCCTTGGAAAAGTGGTGGAGGTTACAGTAGCTTAACAAGATGGTTTAAATGCCCCTTGGAAGAGACGATCAAGTCGCAGGAGCTTAAAAAGAAGGTTTAAATGCCCATGGAAGAGACGAGCAGGTCGCAGTAGCTTAACAAGACGGTTTAAATGCCCCTTGGAAGAGACGAGCAGGTAGCAGTAGCTTAACAAGACGGTTTAAATCCCCCTTGGAAGAGACATGCAGGTCACAGGATCTTAACAAGAAGGTTTAAATGCCCCTTGGAAGAGACGTGCAGGTAGCAGTAGCTTAACAAGACGGTTTAAATCCCCCTTGGAAGAGACATGCAGGTCGCAGGATCTTAACAAGAGGGTTTAAATGCCCCTTAGAATAGGTTTGCAGGTCGCAGTAGCTTAACAATACAGTTTAAATGCCCCGTGGAAGAGACGTGCAGGTCGCAGTAGCTTAATAAGACGGTTTAAATGCCCCTTGGAAGAGACGTGCAGGTAGCAGTAGCTTAACAAGACGGTTTAAATGCCCCTTGGAAGAGACGAGCAGGTCGCAGTAGCTTAACAATACGGTTTAAATGCCCCTTGGAAGAGACGTGAAGGTAGCAGTAGTTTAACAAGACGGTTTAAATCCCCCTTGGAAGAGACATTCAGGTCACAGGATCTTAACAAGAGGGTTTAAATGCCCCTTAGAATAGGCTTGCAGGTCGCAGTAGCTTATCAAGACGGTTTAAATGCCCCGTGGAAAAGTGGTGGAGGTTACAGTAGCTTAACAAGACGGTTTAAATTCCACTTGGAAGAGAATTGCAAGCTACAGTAGCTTAACAAGACGGTTTAAATGCCCCTTGGAAGAGATGTGCAGGTCGCAGTAGCTTAACAAGATGGTTTAAATGCCCCTTGGAAGAGCGGTGGAGGTCGCAGTAGCTAATCACGATGGTTTAAATGCCCCTTAGAAGAGACATGCAGGTTGCAGAGGCTTAACAAGACGGTTTAAATGCCCCTTGGAAGAGACATGCAGGTCGCAGTAGCTTAACAAGACGGTTTAAAAGCCCCTTGGAAGAGACGTGCAAGTCGCAGTAGCTTAACAAGAGAGTTTAAATGCCCCTTAGAATAGGCTTGCAGGTCGCAGCAGCTTAACAAGACAGTTTAAATGCCCCTTGGAAGAGACGTGCAAGTCGCAGTAGCTTAAAAAGACGGTTTAAATGCGCCTTGGAAGAGACGTGCAGGTCGCAGTAGCTTAACAAGACGGTTTAAATGGTCCTTGGAAGAGACGTGCAGGTCACAGTAGCTTAACAAGGCGTTTTAAATCCCCCTTGGAAGAGACGTGCAGGTCTCAGTAGCTTAACAAGATGGTTTAAATACCCCTTGGAAGAGCGGTGGAGGTCGCAGTAGCTTAACACGATGGTTTAAATGCCCCTTGGAAGAGATATGCAGGTCGCAGCAGCTTAAAAAGACGGTTTAAATGCCCCTTGGAAAAGTGGTGGAGGTTTCAGTAGATTAACAAGACGGTTTAAATGCACCTTGGAAGAGACGTGCAGGTCGCAGTAGCTTAAAAAGACAGTTTTAATGCACCTTGGAAGAGACGAGCAGGTCGCAGTAGCTTAACAAGACGGTTTAAATGCCCCTTGGAAGAGACGTGAAGGTAGCAGTAGTTTAACAAGACGGTTTAAATCCCCCTTGGAAGAGACATTCAGGTCACAGGATCTTAACAAGAGGGTTTAAATGCCCCTTAGAATAGGCTTGCAGGTCGCAGTAGCTTATCAAGACGGTTTAAATGCCCCGTGGAAAAGTGGTGGAGGTTACAGTAGCTTAACAAGACGGTTTAAATACCACTTGGAAGAGAAGTGCAAGCTACAGTAGCTTAACAAGACGGTTTAAATGCCCCTTGGAAGAGATGTGCAGGTCGCAGTAGCTTAACAAGATGGTTTAAATGCCCCTTGGAAGAGCGGTGGGGGTCGCAGTAGCTAATCACGATGGTTTAAATGCCCCTTGGAAGAGACATGCAGGTTGCAGAGGCTTAACAAGACGGTTTAAATGCCCCTTGGAAGAGACATGCAGGTCTCAGTAGCTTAACAAGATGGTTTAAATACCCCTTGGAAGAGCGGTGGAGGTCGCAGTAGCTTAACACGATGGTTTAAATGCCCCTTGGAAGAGACATGCAGGTCGCAGCAGCTTAAAAAGACGGTTTAAATGCCCCTTGGAAAAGTGGTGGAGGTTTCAGTAGATTAACAAGACGGTTTAAATGCACCTTGGAAGAGACGTGCAGGTCGCAGTAGCTTAAAAAGACAGTTTTAATGCACCTTGGAAGAGACGTGCAGGTCGCAGTAGATTAACAAGACGGTTTAAATACCCCTTGGAAGAGACGTGCAGGTCACAGTAGCTTAACAAGACGGTTTAAATCCCTCTTGGAAGAGATGTGCAGTTCGCAGTAGCTTAACAAGATGGTTTAAATGCCCCTTGGAATAGGCTTGCTGGTCGCAGCAGCTTAACAAGATGGTTTAAATGCCCCTTGGAAGAGACGTGCAGGTCGCAGTAACTTAAAAAGACGGTTTAAATGCCCCTTGGAAGAGACGTGCAGGTACCAGTAGCTTAACAAGGCGGTTTAAATCCCCCTTGGAAGAGACATGCAGGTCGCAGTAGCTTAAAAAGAAGGTTTAAATGCCCCTTGGAAGAGACGAGCAGGTCGCAGTAGGTTAACAAGACGGTTTAAATTCCCCTTGGAAGAGACGTGCAGGTAGCAGTAGCTTAACAAGACGGTTTAAAAGCCCCTTGGAAAAGACATGCAGGTCGCAGGATCTTAACAAGAGAGTTTAAATGCCCTTTAGAATAGGCTTGCAGGTCGCAGTAGCTTAACAAGACAGTTTAAATGCCCCTTGGAAGAGACGTGCAAGTCGCAGTAGCTTAAAAAGACGGTTTAAATGCCCCTTGGAAGAGACGTGCAGGTCGAAGTAGCTTAACAAGACGGTTTAAATGCCCCTTGGAAGAGACGAGCAGGTCGCAGTAGCTTAACAAGACGGTTTAAATGGTCCTTGGAAGAGACGTGCAGGTCACAGTAGCTTAACAAGGCGTTTTAAATCCCCCTTGGAAGAGACGTGCAGGTCGCAGTAGCTTAACAAGATGGTTTAAATGCCCTTGGAAGAGCGGTGGAGGTCGCAGTATCTTAACACGATGGTTTAAATGCCCCTTGGAAGAGACATGCAGGTCGCAGCAGCTTAAAAAGACGGTTTAAATGCCCCTTGGAAGAGACGTGCAGGTCGCAGAGGCTTAACAAGACGGTTTAAATGCCCCTTGGAAGAGGCATGCAGGTCGCAGTAGCTTAACAAGACGGTTTAAAAGCCCCTTGGAAGAGAAGTGCAAGTCGCAGTAGCTTTAAAGACGGTTTAAATGCCCCTTGGAAAAGTGGAGGAGGTTACAGTAGCTTAACAAGATGGTTTAAATGCCCCTTGGAAGAGACGTGCAGGTCGCAGTAGCTTAAAAAGAAGGTTTAAATGCCCCTTGGAAGAGAAGTGCAGGTAGCAGTAGCTTAACAAGACACTTTAAATTCCCCTTGGAAGAGACGTGCAGGTAGCAGTAGATTAACAAGACACTTTAAATGCCCCTTGGAAGAGACATGCAGGTCGCAGTAGCTTAACAAGATGGCTTAAATACCCCTTGGAAGAGACATGCAGGTCGCAGCAGCTAAATAAGATGGTTTAAATGCCCTTTGGAACAGACGTGCAGGTCGCAATGGCTAAACAAGACGGTTTAAGTCCCCCTTGGAAGAGACATGCAGGTCGCAGTAGCTTAAAAAGAAGGTTTAAATGCCCCTTGGAAGAGACGAGCAGGTCGCAGTAGCTAAACAAAACGGTTTAAATGCCCCTTGGAAGTGCGGTGGAGATCGCAGTAGCTTAACAAGACGGTTTAAATGCCCCTTGGAAGAGACATACAGGTCGCAGTAGCTTAACAAATCGTTTTAAATGCCCCTTGGAAGTGCTGTGGAGGTCGCAGTATCTTTACAAGACGGTTTAAATGCCCCTTGGAAAAGTGGTGGAGGTTACAGTAGCTTAAGAAGACGGTTTAAATGCCCCATGGAAGAGACGTGCAAGTCACAGTAGCTTAACAAGACGGTTTAAATGACCCCTTGGAAGAGCCGTGCAGGTAGCAGTAGCTTAACAAGACGGTTTACATACCCCTTGGAAGAGACATGCAGGTCGCAGTGTCTTAACAAGAGGATTTAAATGCCCCTTAGAATAGGCTTGCAGGTTGCAGTAGCTTAACAATACAGTTTAAATGCCCCGTGGAAGAGACGTGCAGGTCGCAGTAGCTTAATAAGATGGTTTAAATGCCCCTTGGAAGAGCGGTGGAGATCGCAGTAGCTTAACAAGATGGTTTAAATGCCCCTTGGGAGTGCGGTGGAGGTCGCAGTAGCTTAACAAGATGGTTTAATTGCCCCTTGGTAGAGACATGCAGGTCGCAGCAGCTTAACAAGACGGTTTAAATGCCCCTTGGAAGAGACGTGCAGGTCGCAGTGGCTTAACAAGAGGGTTTAAATGCCCCTTGGAAGAGACGTGCAGGTCGCAGTAGATTAACAAGACGGTTTAAATGCACCTTAGCAGAGACGTGCAAGTCGCAGTAGCTTAAAAAGACGGTTTAAATGCACCTTGGAAGAGACGTGCAGGTCGCAGTAGCTTAACAAAACTGTTTAAATGCCCCTTGGAAGAGACGAGCAGGTCGCAGTAGCTTAACAAGACGGTTTAAATGCCCCTTGGAAGAGACGTGCAGGTCGCAGTAGCTTAACAAGACGGTTTAAATCCCCCTTGGAAGAGATGTGCAGGTCGCAGTAGCTTAACAAGAGGGTTTAAATGCCCCTTGGAATAGGCTTGTTGGTCGCAGTAGCTTACCAAGACGGTTTAAATGCCCCTTGGAAGAGACGTGCAGGTCGCAGTAGCTTAACAAGACAGTTTAAATGCCCCTTGGAAGAGCGGTGGAGGTCGCAGTAGCTTAACAAGACAGTTTAAATGCCCCTAGTAAAAGACGTGCAGGTCGCAGAGGCTTAACAGGACGGTTTAAATGCCCATTGGAAGAGACATGCAGGTCGCATTAGCTTAACAAGACTTTTTAAATGCACCTTGGAAGAGACGTGCAGGTCGCAGTAGCTTAACAAGACGGTTTAAATGCCCCTTTGAAGAGACGTGCAAGTTAAAGTAGCTTAACAAGATGGTTTAAATGCCCCTTGGAAGAGATGTGCAGGTCGCAGTAGCTTAACAAGATGGTTTAAATGCCCCTTGGAAGAGCGGTGGACGTCGCAGTAGCTTAACAAGATGGTTTAAATGCCCCTTGGAAGAGACATGCAGGTCGCAGCAGCTTAAAAAGACAGTTTAAATGCCCCTTGGAAGAGACGTGCATGTCGTAGAGGCTTAACAAGACTGTTTAAATGCCCCTTGGAAGAGACTTGCAGGTCGCAGCTTAACAAGACGGTTTAAAAGCCCCTTGGAAGAGAAGTGCAAGTCGCAGTAGCTTAACAAGACGGTTTAAAAGCCCCTTGGAAAAGTGGTGGAGGTTACAGTAGCTTAAAAAAGACGGTTTAAATCCCCCTTGGAAGAGACATGCAGGTCGCAGGATCTTAACTATAGGGTTTAAATGCCCCTTAGAATAGGCTTGCAGGTCGCAGTAGCTTAACAAGACAGTTTAAATGCCCCTTGGAAGAGACGTGCAGGTCGCAGTAGCTTAACAAGACGGTTTAAATGCCCCGTGGAAAAGTGGTGGAGGTTACAGTAGCTTATCAAGATGGTTTAAATGCCCCATGGAAGAGAAGGGCAAGTTACAGTAGCTTAACAAGACGGTTTAAATGCCCCTTGGAAGAGATGTGCAGGTCACCGTAGCTTAACAAGATGGTTTAAATGCCCCTTGGAAGAACGGTGGAGGTCGCAGTAGCTTATCACGATGGTTTAAATGCCCCTTGGAAGAGACATGCAGGTCGCAGCAGCTTAAAAAGACGGTTTAAATGACCCTTGGAAGAGACGTGTAGGTCGCAGAGGCTTAACAAGACGGTTTAAATGCCCCCTGGAAGAGACATGCAGGTCGCAGTAGCTTAACAAGACGGTTTAAAAGCCGTTGGAAGAGACGTGCAAGTCGCAGTAGCTTAACAAGACGGTTTAAATGCCCCTTGGAAAAGTGGTGGAGGTTACAGTAGCTTAACAAGATGGTTTAAATGCCCCTTGGAAGAGACGATCAAGTCGCAGGAGCTTAAAAAGAAGGTTTAAATGCCCATGTAAGAGACGAGCAGGTCGCAGTAGCTTAACAAGACGGTTTAAATGCCCCTTGGAAGAGACGAGCAGGTAGCAGTAGCTTAACAAGACGGTTTAAATCCCCCTTGGAAGAGACATGCAGGTCACAGGATCTTAACAAGAAGGTTTAAATGCCCCTTGGAAGAGACGTGCAGGTAGCAGTAGCTTAACAAGACGGTTTAAATCCCCCTTGGAAGAGACATGCAGGTCGCAGGATCTTAACAAGAGGGTTTAAATGCCCCTTAGAATAGGTTTGCAGGTCGCAGTAGCTTAACAATACAGTTTAAATGCCCCGTGGAAGAGACGTGCAGGTCGCAGTAGCTTAATAAGACGGTTTAAATGCCCCTTGGAAGAGACGAGCAGGTCGCAGTAGCTTAACAAGACGGTTTAAATCCCCCTTTGAAGAGATGTGCAGGTCGCAGTAGCTTAACAAGAGGGTTTAAATGCCCCTTGGAATAGGCTTGCTGGTCGCAGTAGCTTACCAAGACGGTTTAAATGCCCCTTGGAAAAGACGTGCAGGTCGCAGTATATTAACCAGACAGTTTAAATGCCCCTTGGAAGAGCGCTGGAGGTAGCAGTAGCTTAACAAGACAGTTTAAATGCCACTTGGAAGAAACATGCAGGTCGAAGAAGCTTAAGAAGACTGTTTAAATGCCCCTAGGAAAAGAAGTGCAGGTCGCAGAGGCTTAACAAGACGGTTTAAATGCCCCTTGGAAGAGACATGCAGGTTGCAGTAGCTTAACAAGACGGTTTAAATGCACCTTGTAAGAGACGTGCAGGTCGCAGTAGCTTAACAAGACGGTTTAAATTCCCCGTGGAATAGTGGTGGAGGATACAGTAGCTTAACAAGACAGTTTAAATGCCCCTTGGAAGAGATGTGCAAGTTACAGTATCTTAACAAGATGGTTTAAATGCCCCTTGGAAGAGATGTGCAGGTCGCAGTAGCTTAACAAGATGGTTTAAATGCCCCTTGGAAGAGCGGTGGAGGTCGCAGTAGCTTAACACGATGGTTTAAATGCCCCTTGGAAGAGACATGCAGGTCGCAGCAGCTTAAAAAGACGGTTTAAATGCCCCTTGGAAGAGACATGCAGGTCGCACTAGCTTAACAGGACGGTTTAAAAGCCACTTGGAAGAGACGTGCAAGTCGCAGTAGCTTAACTAGAAGTTTTAAATGCCCCTTGGAAAAGTGGTGGAGGTTACAGTAGCTTAACAAGATCGTTCAAATGCCCCTTGGAAGAGACGATCAAGTATCAGGAGCTTAAAAAGAAGGCTTAAATGCCCCTTGGAAGAGACGAGCAGGTCGCAGTAGCTTAACAAGATGGTTTAAATGCCCCTTGGAAGAGACGTGCAGGTAGCAGTAGCTTAACAAGACGGTTTAAATCCACCTTGGAAGATACGTGCAGGTCGCAGTAGCTTAACAAGACAGTTTAAATGCCCCTTGACAGAGATGTGCAGGTCGCAGTAGCTTAACAAGACGGTTTAAATGCCCCTTGGAAGTGCGGTGGAGGTCGCAGTAGCTTAACAAGAGGGTTTAAATGCCTCTTGGAATAGGTTTGCTGGTCGCAGTAGCTTACCAAGACGGTTTAAATGCCCCTTGGAAGAGACGTGCAGGTCGCAGTAGCTTAACAAGACGGTTTAAATGCCCCTTGGAAAAGTGGTGGAGGTTACAGTAGCTTAACAAGACGGTTTAAATGCCCCTTGGAAGAGACGAGTATGTCACAGTAGCTTAACAAGATGGTTTAAATGCACCTTGGAAGAGACATGCAGGTCGTAGTAGCTTAACAAGATAGTTTAAATACCCCTTGGAAGAGACGTGCAGGTCGCAGTAGCTTAACAAGAGTGTTTAAATGCCCCTTGGAATAGGCTTGCAGGTCGCAGTAGCTTTATAAGACTGTTTAAATGCCCCTAGGAAAAGCGGTGGAGGTCGCAGTGGCTTAACAAGACAGTTTAAATGCCCCTTGGAAGAGACGTGCAGTTCGCAGTAGCTTAACAAGACAGTTTAAATGCCCCTTGGAAGAGACGTGCAGGTCGCAGTAGATTAATAAGACGGTTTAAATGCCCTTTGGAAGAGATGTGCAGGTCGCAGTAGCTTAATAAGATGGTTTAAATGCCCCTTGGAAGAGAGATGGAGGTCGCAGTAGCTTAACAAGACAGTTTAAATGCCCCTTGGAAGAGACGTGCAGGTCGCAGTAGCTTAACAAGAGGGTTTAAATGCCCCTTTCAAGAGACGTGCAGGTCGCAGGAGCTTAACAAGAGGGTTTAAATGCCCCTTGGAAGAGACGTGCAGGTCGCAGTAGCTTAACAAGATGGTTTAAATGCCACTTGGAAGAGCGGTGGAGGTCGCAGTAGCTTAACAAGACTGTTTAAATGCCCCTTGGAAGAGACATGCAGGTCGCAGTAGCTTAACAAGACTGTTTAAATGCCCCTTGGAAGAGACGTGCAGGTCGCAGTAGCTTAACAAGACTGTTGAGATGCCCCTTGGAAAAGAGGTGGAGGTTACAGTAACTTAACAAGACGGTTTAAATGCCACTTGGAAGAGACGTTCAAGTCACAGTAGCTTAAAAAGACGGTTTAAATGCCCCTTGGAAGAGAGGTGGAGGTCGCAGTAGCTTAACAAGACAGTTTAAATGCCCCTTGGAAGAGATGTGCAGGTCGCAGTAGCTTAACAAGAGGGTTTAAATGACCCTTTCAAGAGACGAGCAGGTCGCAGGAGCTTAATAAGAGGGTTTAAATGCCCCTTGGAAGAGACGTTCAAGTCACAGTAGCGTAAAAAGACTGTTTAAATGCGCCTTGGAAGAGACGTGCAGGTCGCAGAAGCTTAACAAGACGCTTTAAATGCCCCTTGGAAGAGAGGTGGAGGTCGCAGTAGCTTAACAAGACAATTTAAATGACCCTTGGAAGAGACGTGCAGGTCGCAGTAGCTTAACAAGAGGGTTTAAATGCCCCTTTCAAGAGACGTGCAGGTCGCAGGAGCTTAACAAGAGGTTTTAAATGCCCCTTGGAAGAGACATGCAGGTCGCAGTAGCTTAACAAGACAGTTTAATTGCTCCTTGGAAGAGCGGTGGAGGTCGCAGTAGCTTAACAAGACAGTTTAAATGCCACTTGGAAGAAACATGCAGGTCAAAGCAGCTTAACAAGACTGTTTAAATGCCCCTAGGAAAAGACGTGCAGGTCACAGAGGCTTAACAAGACGGTTTAATTGCCCCTTGGAAGAGACATGCAGGTCTCAGTAGCTTAACAAGACGGTTTAAATGCCCCTTGGAAGAGACGTGCAAGTCGCAGTAGCTTAACAAGACGGTTTAAATGCGCCGTGGAAAAGTGGTGGAGGTTACATTAGATTAACAAGATGGTTTAAATGACCCCTTGGCAGAGACTTGCAAGTTACAGTAGCTTAAGAAGACGGATTAAATGCCCCTTTGAAGAGATGTGCAGGTCGCAGTAGCTTAACAAGATGGTTTAAATGCCCCTTGGAAGAGCGGTGGAGGTCGCAGAAGCTTTACACGATGGTTTAAATACCCCTTGGAAGAGACATGCAGGTTGCAGCAGCTTAAAAAGACGGTTTAAATGCCACTTGGAAGAGACGTGCAGGTCGCCGAGGCTTAACAAGACGCTTTAAATGCCCCTTGGAAGAGACATGCAGGTCGCAGTAGCTTAACAAGACGGTTTAAAAGCCCCTTGGAAGAGACGTGCAGGTCGCAGTAGCTTAACAAGAGGGTTTAAATGCCCCTTTCAAGAGACGTGCAGGCTGCAGCAGCTTAAAAAGACGGTTTAAATGCCACTTGGAAGAGACGTGCAGGTCTCCGAGGCTTAACAAGACGGTTTAAATGCCCCTTGGAATAGACATGCAGGTCACAGTAGCTTAACAAGACGGTTTAAAAGCCCCTTGGAAGAGACGTGCAAGTCGCAGTAGCTTAACAAGACGGTTTAAATGCCCCTTGGAAAAGTGGTGGAGGTTACAGTAGCTTAACAAGATGGTTTAAATGCCCCTTGGAAGAGACGATCAAGTCGCAGGATCTTAAAAAGAAGGTTTAAATGCGCCATGGAAGAGAACTGCAGGTCGCAGGAGCATAACAAGATTGTTTAAATTCCCCTTGGAAGAGACATGCAGGTCGCAGTAGCTTAACAAGACGGTTTAAATGCCCCTTGGAAGAGACGTGCAGGTAGCAGTAGCTTAACAAGACGGTTTAAATGCCCCTTGGAAGAGACGTGCAGGTAGCAGTAGCTTAACAAGACGGTTTAAATGCCCCTTGGAAGAGACGTGCAGGTCGCAGTAGCTTAACAAGACGGTTTAAATCCCCCTTGGAAGAGACATGCAGGTCGCAGTAGCTTAAAAAGAAGGTTTAAATGCTCCTTGGAAGAGACGAGCAGGTCGCAGTAACTTAACAAGACGGTTTAAATTGGCCTTGGAAGAGACATGCAGGTCACAGTTGCTTTACAAGACGGTTTAAATACCCCTTGGAAGAGACGAGCAGGTCGCAGTTGCTTAACAACACGGTTTAAATACCCCTTGGAAGAGAAGTGCAGGTCGCAGGATCTCAACAAGAGGGTTCAAATGCCCCTTAGAATAGGCTTGCAGGTCGCAGTAGCTTAACAAGACAGTTTAAATGCCCCTTGGAAGAGACGTGCAAGTCGCAGTAGCTTAAAAAGACGGTTTAAATGCGCCTTGGAAGAGACGTGCAGGTCGCAGTAGCTTAACAAGACGGTTTAAATGCCCCTTGGAAGAGACGTGTAGGTCGCAGTAGCTTAACAAGACGGTTTAAATCCCCCTTGGAAGAGACGTGCAGGTCGCAGTAGCTTAACAAGATGGTTTAAATGCCCCTTGGAAGAGCGGTGGAGGTCGCAGTAGCTTAACACGATGGTTTAAATGCCCCTTGGAAGAGACATGCAGGTCGCAGCAGCTTAAAAAGACGGTTTAAATGCCCCTTGGAAGAGACGTGCAGGTCGCCGTAGCTTAACAAGACAGTTTAAAAGCCCCTTGGAAGAGAATTGCAAGTCGCAGTAGCTTAAAAGACGGTTTAAATGCCCCTTGGAAGAGTGGTGGAGGTTACAGTAGCTTAACAAGATGGTTTAAATGCCCATCGAAAGAGACGATCAAGTCGCAGGAGCTTAAAAAGAAGGTTTAAATGCGCCTTGGAAGAGAAGTGCAAGTCGCAGAAGCTTAACAAGACGCTTTAAATGCCCCTTGGAATAGAGGTGGAGGTCGCAGTAGCTTAACAAGACAGTTTAAATGCCCCTTGGAAGAGACGTGCAGGTCGCAGTAGCTTAACAAGAGGGTTTAATTGCCCCTTTCAAGAGACGTGCAGGTCGCAGGAACTTAACAAGAGGGTTTAAATGCCCCTTGGAAGAGACGTGCAGGTCGCAATAGCTTAACAAGATGGTTTAAATGCCCCTTGGAAGAGCGGTGGAGGTCCCAGTAGCTTAACAAGACGGATTAAATGCCCCTTCGAAGAGACATGCAGGTAGCAGTAGCTTAACAAGACTGTTTAAATGCCCCTTGGAAGAGACGTGCAGGTAGCAGTAGCTTAACAAGACTGTTGAGATGCCCCTTGGAAAAGTGGTGGAGGTTACAGTAGCTTAACAAGACAGTTTAAATGCCCCTTGGAAGAGAAGTTCAAGTCACAGTAGCTTAAAAAGACGATTTAAATGCGCCTTGGAAGAGATGTGCAGGTCGCAGTAGCTTAATAAGACAGTTTAAATGCCCCTTGGAAGAGAGGTGGAGGTCGCAGCAGCATAACAAGACAGTTTAAATGCCCCTTGGAAGAGACGTGCAGGTCACAGTAGCTTAACAAGAGGGTATAAATGCCCCTTTCAAGAGACGTGCATGTCGCAGGAGCTTAACAAGAGGGTTTAAATGACCCTTGGAAGAGACTTGCAGGTCGCAGTAGCTTAACAAGATTGTTGAGATGCCCCTTGGAATAGTGGTGGAGGTTACAGTAGCTTAACAAGACGGTTTAAATGCCCCTTGGAAGAGACGTTCAAGTCACAGTAGCTTAAAAAGACGGTTTAAATGCGCCTTGGAAGAGACTTGCAGGTCGCAGTAGCTTAACAAGACGGTTTAAATGCCCCTTGGAAGAGACCAGCAGGTCGCAGAAGCTTAACAAGACGCTTTAAATGCCCCTTGGAAGTGTGGTGGAGGTTGCAGTAGCTTAACAAGACAGTTTAAATGCCCCTTGGAAGAGACTTGCAGGTCGCAGTAGCTTAACAAGACGGTTTAAATGCCCCTTGGAAGAGACGTGCAGGTAGCAGTAGCTTAACAAGACGGTTTAAATGCCCCTTGGAAGAGACGTGCAGGTAGCAGTAGCTTAACAAGACGTTTTAAATGCCCCTTGGAAGAGACGTGCAGGTAGCAGTAGCTTAACAAGACGGTTTAAATCCCCCTTGGAAGAGACATGCAGGTCGCAGTAGCTTAAAAAGAAGGTTTACATGCCCCTTGGAAGAGACGAGCAGGTCGCAGTAGCTTAACAAGACGGTTTAAATTGGCCTTGGAAGAGACATGCAGGTCACAGTTGCTTAACAAGACGGTTTAAATGCCCCTTGGAAGAGACGAGCAGGTCGCAGTTGCTTAACAAGAGGGTTTAAATGCCCCTTAGAATAGGCTTGCAGGTCGCAGTAGCTTAACAAGACAGTTTAAATGCCCCTTGGAAGAGACGTGCAAGTTGCAGTAGCTTAAAAAGACGGTTTAAATGCGCCTTGGAAGAGACGTGCAGGTCGCAGTAGCTTAACTAGACGGTTTAAATGCCCCTCTGAAGAGACGTGCAGGTCGCAGTAGCTTAACAAGACGGTTTAAATGGCCCTTGGAAGAGACGTGCAGGTCACAGTAGCTTAACAAGACGGTTTAAATCCCCCTTGGAAGAGACGTGCAGGTCGCAGTAGCTTAACAAGATGGTTTAAATGCCCCTTGGAAGAGCGGTGGAGGTCGCAGTAGCTTAACACGATGGTTTAAATGCCCCTTGGAAGAGACATGCAGGTCGCAGCAGCTTAAAAAGACGGTTTGAATGCCCCTTGGAAGAGACGTGCAGGTCGCAGAGGCTTAACAAAACGGTTTAAATGCCCCTTGGAAGAGGCATGCAGGTCGCCGTAGCTTAACAAGACAGTTTAAAAGCCCCTTGGAAGAGAATTGCAAGTCGCAGTAGCTTAAAAGACGGTTTAAATGCCCCTTGGAAAAGTGGTGGAGGTTACAGTAGCTTAACAAGATGGTTTAAATGCCCCTTGGAAGAGACGATCATGTCGCAGGAGCTTAAAAAGAAGGTTTAAATGCGACTTGGAAGAGAAGTGCAGGTCGCAGAAGCTTAACAAGACGCTTTAAATGCCCCTTGGAATAGAGTTGGAGGTCGCAGTAGCTTAACAAGACAGTTTAAATGCCCCTTGGAAGAGACGTGCAGGTCGCAGTAGCTTAACAAGAGGGTTTAATTGCCCCTTTCAAGAGACGTGCAGGTCGCAGGAGCTTAACAAGAGGGTTTAAATGCCCCTTGGAAGAGCGGTGGAGGTCGCAGTAGCTTAACAAGACGGTTTACATGCCCCTTGGAAGAGACATGCAGGTCGCAGTAGCTTAACAAGACTGTTTAAATGCCCCTTGGAAGAGACGTGCAGGTAGCAGTAGCTTAACAAGACTTTTGAGATTCCCCTTGGAAAAGTGGTGGAGGTTACAGTAGCTTAACAAGACAGTTTAAATGCCCCTTGGAAGAGAAGTTCAAGTCACAGTAGCTTAAAAAGACGATTTAAATGCGCCTTGGAAGAGATGTGCAGGTCGCAGTAGCTTAATAAGACGGTTTAAATGCCCCTTGGAAGAGAGGTGGAGGTCGCAGTAGCATAACAAGACAGTTTAAATGCCCCTTTCAAGAGACGTGCATGTCGCAGGAGCTTAACAAGAGGGTTTAAATGACCCTTGGAAGAGACTTGCAGGTCGCAGTAGCTTAACAAGATTGTTGAGATGCCCCTTGGAATAGTGGTGGAGGTTACAGTAGCTTAACAAGACGGTTTAAATGCCCCTTGGAAGAGACGTTCAAGTCACAGTAGCTTAAAAAGACGGTTTAAATGCGCCTTGGTAGAGACTTGCAGGTCGCAGTAGCTTAACAAGACGGTTTAAATGCCCCTTGGAAGAGACGTGCAGGTCGCAGAAGCTTAATAAGACGCTTTAAATGCCCCTTGGAAGTGTGGTGGAGGTTGCAGTAGCTTAACAAGACAGTTTAAATGCCCCTTGGAAGAGACTTGCAGGTCGCAGTAGCTTAACAAGACGGTTTAAATGCCAATTGGAAGAGACGAGCAGGTCGCAGATGCTTAACAAGACAGTTTAAATGCCCCTTGGAAGAGACGTGCAGGACGCAGTAGCTTAACAAGATGGTTTAAATGCCCCTTGGAAGAGACATGCAGGTCGCAGTAGCTTAACAAGACGATTTAGATGCCCCTTGGAAAAGTGGTGGAGGTTACAGAAGCTTAACAAGACGGTTTAAATGCCCCTTGGAAGAGACGAGCAGGTCGCAGAAGCTTAACAAGACGCTTTAAATGCCGCTTGGATGAGAGGTGGAGGTCGCAGTAGCTTAACAAGACAGTTTAAATGCCCCTTGGAAGAGACGTGCAGGACGCAGTAGCTTAACTAGACGGTTTAAATGCCTCTTGGAGGTGCGGTGGAGGTCACAGTAGCTTAACAAGATGGTTTAAATGCCCCTTGGAAGAGACATGTAGGTCGCAGCAGCTTAACAAGATGGTTTAAATGCCCCTTGGAAGAGAAGTACAGGTCGCAGTAGCTTAACAAGACGTTTTAAATGCCCCTTGGAAGAGACATGCAGGTCGCAGTAGCTTAACAAGTCTGTTTAAATGCCCCTTGGAAGAGACGTGCTGGTCGCAGTAGCTTAACAAGACGGTTTAGATGCCCCTTGGAATAGTGGTGGAGGTTACAGTAGCTTAACAAGACTGTTTAAATGCCCCTTGGAAGAGACGTTCAAGTTGCAGTAGCTTAAAAAGACGGTTTAAATGCGCCTTGGAAGAGACTTGCAGGTCGCAGTAGCTTAACAAGACGGTTTAAATGCCCCTTGGAAGAGACGTGCAGGTCGCAGAAGCTTAACAAGACGCTTTAAATGCCCCTTGGAAGTGTGGTGGAGGTTGCAGTAGCTTAACAAGACAGTTTAAATGCCCCTTGGAAGAGACTTGCAGGTCGCAGTAGCTTAACAAGACGGTTTAAATGCCAATTGGAAGAGACGAGCAGGTCGCAGATGCTTAACAAGACAGTTTAAATGCCCCTTGGAAGAGACGTGCAGGTCGCAGTAGCTTAACAAGATGGTTTAAATGCCCCTTGGAAGAGACATGCAGGTCGCAGTAGCTTAACAAGACGATTTAGATGCCCCTTGGAAAAGTGGTGGAGGTTACAGAATCTTAACAAGACGGTTTAAATGCCCCTTGGAAGAGACGAGCAGGTCGCAGAAGCTTAACAAGACGCTTTAAATGCCCCTTGGATGAGAGGTGGAGGTCGCAGTAGCTTAACAAGACAGTTTAAATGCCCCTTGGAAGAGACGTGCAGGACGCAGTAGCTTAACTAGACGGTTTAAATGCCCCTTGGAGGTGCGGTGGAGGTCACAGTAGCTTAACAAGACGGTTTAAATGCCCCTTGGAAGAGACATGCAGGTCGCAGCAGCTTAACAAGATGGTTTAAATGCCCCTTGGAAGAGAAGTGTAGGTCGCAGTAGCTTAACAAGACGGTTTAAATGCCCCTTGGAAGAGACATGCAGGTCGCAGTAGCTTAACAAGTCTGTTTAAATTTCCCTTGGAAGAGACGTGCTGGTCGCAGTAGCTTAACAAGACGGTTTAGATGCCCCTTGGAAAAGTGGTGGAGGTTACAGTAGCTTAACAAGACTGTTTAAATGCCCCTTGGAAGAGACGTTCAAGTCGCAGTAGCTTAAAAAGACGGTTTAAATGCCCCTTGGAAGAGACGAGCAGGTCGCAGTAGCTTAACAAGATGGTTTAAATGCCCCTTGGAAGAGAGGTGGAGGTCGCAGTAGCTTAACAATACAGTTTAAATGCCCCTTGGAAGAGACGTACAGGTCGCAGTAGCTTAAAAAGACGGTTTAAATGCCCCTTGGAAGAGACATGCAGGTCGCAGTAGCTTAACAAAGCGTTTTAAATGCCCTTTAACAGAGACATGCAGGTCGCAGTAGCTTAACAAAGCGTTTTAAATGCCCCTTGGAAGAGACATGAAGGTCGCAGTAGCTTAACAAGACGGTTTAAATGCCCCTTGGAAGAGACATGCAGGTCGCAGAAGCTTAACAAGACGGTTTAAATGCCCTTGGAAGAGACGTGCAGGTCGCAGTAGCTTAACAAGACAGTTGAATTGCCCCTTGGAAGAGAGGTGGAGGTCGCAGTAGCTTAACAAGACAATTTAAATGCCCCTTGGAAGAGACATGCAGGTCGCAGTAGCTTAATAAGACGGTTTAAATGCCCCTTGGAAGAGACGTGCATGTCGCAGTAGCTTAACAAGACGATTTAAATACCCCTTGGAAGAGACATGCAGGTCGCAGTAGCTTAACAAGACGGTTTAAATGCCCCTTGCAAGAGACGTGCAGGTCGCAGTAGCTTAACAAGATGGTTTAAATGCCCCTTGGAAGATCGGTGGAGGTCGCAGTAGCTTAACAAGACGGTTTAAATGCCCCTTGGAAAAGACGTTCAGTTCACAGTAGCTTAACAAGATGTTTTAAATGCCCCTTGGAAGAGACATGCAGGTCGTAGTAGCTTAACAAGACGGTATCAATGCCCCTTGGAAAAGACTTGCTGGTCGCAGTAGCTTACCAAGACGGTTTAAATGGCCCTTCGAAGAGAAGTGCGGGTCGTAGTAACTTAACAAGACGTTTAAATGCCCCTTGGAAGAGCGGTGGAGGTCGCAGTAGCTTAAAAAGACGGTTTAAATGCCCCTTGGTAGAGACATGCAGGTCGCAGTAGCTTAACAAGACGGTTTAAATGCCCCTTGGAAGAGACGTGCAGGTCACAGTAGCTTAACAAGACGGTTTAAATGCCCCTTGGAAGAGACGTGCAGGTTGCAGTAGCTTAACAAGATGGTTTAAATGCCCCTTGGAAGAGACGTGCAGGTTGCAGCAGCTTAACAAGACGGTTTAAATGCCCCTTGGAAGAGACGAGCAGGTCGCAGTAGCTTACCTAGACGATTTAAATGCCCCTTGGAAGAGACGTGCAGGACGCAGTAGCTTAACTAGACGGTTTAAATGCCTCTTGGAGGTGCGGTGGAGGTCACAGTAGCTTAACAAGATGGTTTAAATGCCCCTTGGAAGAGACATGCAGGTCGGAGCAGCTTAACAAGATGGTTTAAATGCCCCTTGGAAGAGAAGTACAGGTCGCAGTAGCTTAACAAGACGGTTTAAATGCCCCTTGGAAGAGACATGCAGGTCGCAGTAGCTTAACAAATCTGTTTAAATGCCCCTTGGAAGAGACGTGCTGGTCGCAGTAGCTTAACAAGACGGTTTAGATGCCCCTTGGAAAAGTGGTGGAGGTTACAGTAGCTTAACAAGACTGTTTAAATGCCCCTTGGAAGAGACGTTCAAGTTGCAGTAGCTTAAAAAGACGGTTTAAATGCGCCTTGGAAGAGACTTGCAGGTCGCAGTAGCTTAACAAGACGGTTTAAATGCCCCTTGGAAGAGACGTGCAGGTCGCAGAAGCTTAACAAGACGCTTTAAATGCCCCTTGGAAGTGTGGTGGAGGTTGCAGTAGCTTAACAAGACAGTTTAAATGCCCCTTGGAAGAGACTTGCAGGTCGCAGTAGCTTAACAAGACGGTTTAAATGCCTATTGGAAGAGACGAGCAGGTCGCAGATGCTTAACAAGACAGTTTAAATGCCCCTTGGAAGAGACGTGCAGGTCGCAGTAGCTTAACAAGATGGTTTAAATGCCCCTTGGAAGAGACATGCAGGTCGCAGTAGCTTAACAAGACGATTTAGATGCCCCTTGGAAAAGTGGTGGAGGTTACAGACGCTTAAAAAGACGGTTTAAATGCCCCTTGGAAGAGACGAGCAGGTCGCAGAAGCTTAACAAGACGCTTTAAATGCCCCTTGGATGAGAGGTGGAGGTCGCAGTAGCTTAACAAGACAGTTTAAATGCCCCTTGGAAGAGACGTGCAGGACGCAGTAGCTTAACTAGACGGTTTAAATGCCCCTTGGAGGTGCGGTGGAGGTCACAGTAGCTTAACAAGACGGTTTAAATGCCCCTTGGAAGAGACATGCAGGTCGCAGCAGCTTAACAAGATGGTTTAAATGCCCCTTGGAAGAGAAGTGTAGGTCGCAGCAGCTTAACAAGATGGTTTAAATGCCCCTTGGAAGAGAAGTGTAGGTCGCAGTAGCTTAACAAGACGGTTTAAATGCCCCTTGGAAGAGAAGTGTAGGTCGCAGTAGCTTAACAAGACGGTTTAAATGCCCCTTGGAAGAGACATGCAGGTCGCAGCAGCTTAACAAGATGGTTTAAATGCCCCTTGGAAGAGAAGTGTAGGTCGCAGTAGCTTAACAAGATGGTTTAAATGCCCCTTGGAAGATCGGTGGAGGTCGCAGTAGCTTAACAAGACGGTTTAAATGCCCCTTGGAAAAGACGTTCAGTTCACAGTAGCTTAACAAGATGTTTTAAATGCCCCTTGGAAGAGACATGCAGGTCGTAGTAGCTTAACAAGACGGTATCAATGCCCCTTGGAAAAGACTTGCTGGTCGCAGTAGCTTACCAAGACGGTTTAAATGGCCCTTCGAAGAGAAGTGCGGGTCGTAGTAACTTAACAAGACGTTTAAATGCCCCTTGGAAGAGCGGTGGAGGTCGCAGTAGCTTAAAAAGACGGTTTAAATGCCCCTTGGTAGAGACATGCAGGTCGCAGTAGCTTAACAAGACGGTTTAAATGCCCCTTGGAAGAGACGTGCAGGTCACAGTAGCTTAACAAGACGGTTTAAATGCCCCTTGGAAGAGACGTGCAGGTTGCAGTAGCTTAACAAGATGGTTTAAATGCCCCTTGGAAGAGACGTGCAGGTTGCAGCAGCTTAACAAGACGGTTTAAATGCCCCTTGGAAGAGACGAGCAGGTCGCAGTAGCTTACCTAGACGATTTAAATGCCCCATGGAAGAGACGTGCAGGTCGCAGTAGCTTAAAAAGACGGTTTAAATGCCCCATGGAAGAGACGTGCAGGTCGCAGTAGCTTACCAAGACGATTTAAATGCCCCGTGGAAGAGACGTGCAGGTCACAGTAGCTTATCAAGAAAGTTTAAATGCCCCTTGAAAGAGCGGTGGATGTCGCAGTAGCTTAACAAGACAGTTTAAATGCCCCTTGGAAGAGACATGCAGGTCGCAGCAGCTTAACAAGACTGTTTAAATGCCCCTTGGAAGAGACGTGCAGGTCGCAGTAGCTTAACAAGACAGTTTAAATGTCCCTTGGTAGAGACATGCAGGTCGAAATAGCTTAACAAGACGGTTTAAATGCCCCATGGAGGAGACGTGCAGGTCGCAGTAGCTTAACAAGACGGTTTAAATGTCCCTAGGAAGAGACTTGCAAGTCGCAGTAGCTTAAAAAGTCGGTTTAAATGCGCCTTGTAAGAGACGTGCAGGTCGCAATAGCTTAACAAGACGGTTTAAATGCCCCTTGTAAGAGACGAGCAGGTCACAGTAGCTTAACAACATGGTTTAAATGCCCCTTGTAAGAGACGTGAAGGTCACAGTAGCTTAACAAGAAAGTTTAAATGCCCCTTGGAAGAGCGATGGAGGTCTCAGTAGCTTAACAAGACAGTTTAAATGCCCCTTGGAAGACACATGCAGGTCGCAGCAGCTTAACAAGACTGTTTAAATGCCCCTTGGAAGAGACGTGCATGTCGCAGTAGCTTAACAAGACGGTTTAAATGCCCCTTGGAAGAGATGTGCAAGTCGCAGTAGATTAAAAAGACGGTTTAAATGAGCCTTGCAAGAGACGTGCAGGTCGGAGTAGCTTAGCAAGACGGTTTAAATGCCACTTGGAAAAGTGGTGGAGGTTACAGTAGCTTAAAAAGACGGTTTAAATGCCCATTGGAAGAGACGTGCAGGTCGCAGTAGCTTACCAAGATTGTTTAAATGCCCCTTGGAAGAGACGTGCAAGTCGCAGAGGCTTAACAAGACAGTTAAAATCCCCCTTGGAAGAGACGTGCAGGTCGCAGTAGCTTAACAAGAGTGTTTAAATGACCCTTGGAAGACTCTTGCAGTTAGTAGTAGCTTACCAAGACGGTTTAAATGCCCCTTTGAAGAGATGTGCAGGTCGCAGTAGCTTAACAAGACGGTTTAAATGCCCCTTGGAAGAGACGATCAGGTCAGAGTAGCTTACCAAGATGGTTTAAATGCCCCTTGGAAGAGACGTGTAGGTCTCAGTAGCTTAACAAGAGGGTGTAAATGCCCCTTGGAAGAAGCTTGCAGGTCGTAGAAGCTTACCAAGACGGTTTAATTGCCCCTTGGAAGAGACGTGCAGGTCGCAGTATCTTAACAAGAAGGTTTAAATGCCCCTTGGAAGAGACGTGCAGGTCGCAGTAGCTTAACAAGACGGTTTAAATGCCCCTTGGAAAAGTGGTGGAGCTTACAGGAGCTTAACAAGACAGTTTAAATGCCCCTAGGAAGAGACATACAAGTCGCAGAAGCTTAAAAAGACGGTTTAAATGCGCCTTGGAAGAGACGATCAGGTCGCAGTAGCTTAACAAGACGGTTTATATGCCCCTTAGAAGAGATGTGCAGGTCGCAGTAGCTTAACAAGACGGTTTAAATCCCCCTTGGAAGAGACGTGCAGGTCGCAGTAGCTTAACAAGAGTGTTTAAATGCCCCTTATAATAGGCTTGCAGGTCGCATTAGCTTAACAAGACAGTTTAAATGTCCCTTGGAAAAGTGGTGGAGGTTACAGTAGCTTAAGAAGACGGTGTAAATGCCCCTTGGAAGAGACGTGCAAGTCGCAGAAGCTAAACAAGACAGTTTAAATGCCCCTTGGAAGAGACGTGAAGGTCGCAGTAGCTTAACAAGATGGTTTAAATGTCCCTTGGAAGAGACGTGCAAGTCGCAGTAGCTTAACAAGACGGTTTAAATGCCCCATGGAGGAGACGTGCAGGTCGCAGTAGCTTAACAAGACGGTTTAAATGCCCCTTGGAAGAGACGTGCAGGTCACAGTAGCTTAACAAAACGGTTTAAATGCCCCTTGGAAGAGACATGCAGGTCGCAGTAGCTTAACAAGACTGTTGAAATGCCCCTTGGAAGAGACGTGCCGGTCGCAGTAGCTTAACAAGACAGTTTAAATGCCCCTTGGAAGAGACGTGCAGGTCGCAGTAGCTTAACAAGACGGTTTAAATGCCCCTTGGAAAAGACATGCAGGTCGCAGCAGCTTAACAAAACGGTTTAAATGCCCCTTGGAAGAGACATGCAGGTCGCAGTAGCTTACCAAGATTGTTTAAATGCCCCTTGGAAGAGACGTGCAAGTCGCAGAGGCTTAACAAGACAGTTAAAATCCCCCTTGGAAGAGACGTGCAGGTCGCAGTAGCTTAACAAGAGTGTTTAAATGACCCTTGGAAGACTCTTGCAGTTAGTAGTAGCTTACCAAGACGGTTTAAATGCCCCTTTGAAGAGATGTGCAGGTCGCAGTAGCTTAACAAGACGGTTTAAATGCCCCTTGGAAGAGACGAGCAGGTCAGAGTAGCTTACCAAGATGGTTTAAATGCCCCTTGGAAGAGACGTGTAGGTCGCAGTAGCTTAACAAGAGGGTGTAAATGCCCCTTGGAAGAAGCTTGCAGGTCGTAGAAGCTTACCAAGACGGTTTAATTGCCCCTTGGAAGAGACGTGCAGGTCGCAGTATCTTAACAAGAAGGTTTAAATGCCCCTTGGAAGAGACGTGCAGGTCGCAGTAGCTTAACAAGACGGTTTAAATGCCCCTTGGAAAAGTGGTGGAGCTTACAGGAGCTTAACAAGACGGTTTAAATGCCCCTAGGAAGAGACATACAAGTCGCAGAAGCTTAAAAAGACGGTTTAAATGCGCCTTGGAAGAGACGATCAGGTCGCAGTAGCTTAACAAGACGGTTTATATGCCCCTTAGAAGAGATGTGCAGGTCGCAGTAGCTTAACAAGACGGTTTAAATCCCCCTTGGAAGAGACGTGCAGGTCGCAGTAGCTTAACAAGAGTGTTTAAATGCCCCTTATAATAGGCTTGCAGGTCGCATTAGCTTAACAAGACAGTTTAAATGTCCCTTGGAAAAGTGGTGGAGGTTACAGTAGCTTAAGAAGACGGTGTAAATGCCCCTTGGAAGAGACGTGCAAGTCGCAGAAGCTAAACAAGACAGTTTAAATGCCCCTTGGAAGAGACGTGAAGGTCGCAGTAGCTTAACAAGACGGTTTAAATGTCCCTTGGAAGAGACGTGCAAGTCGCAGTAGCTTAACAAGACGGTTTAAATGCCCCATGGAGGAGACGTGCAGGTCGCAGTAGCTTAACAAGACGGTTTAAATGCCCCTTGGAAGAGACGTGCAGGTCACAGTAGCTTAACAAAACGGTTTAAATGCCCCTTGGAAGAGACATGCAGGTCGCAGTAGCTTAACAAGACTGTTGAAATGCCCCTTGGAAGAGACGTGCCGGTCGCAGTAGCTTAACAAGACAGTTTAAATGCCCCTTGGAAGAGACTTGCAGGTCGCAGTAGCTTAACAAGACGGTTTAAATGCCCCTTGGAAGAGACATGCAGGTCGCAGCAGCTTAACAAAACGGTTTAAATGCCCCTTGGAAGAGACGTGGAGGTCGCAGTAGCTTAACAAGACTGTTGAAATGCCCCTTGGAAGAGACATGCAGGTCGCAGTAGCATAACAAAGCGTTTTAAATGCCCCTTGGAAGAGACGTGCAGGTTGCAGTAGCTTAACAAGACGGTTTAAATGCCCCTTGGAAAAGTGGTGGAGGTTACAGTAGCTTAAGAAGACGGTGTAAATGCCCCTTGGAAGAGACGTGCAAGTCGCAGAAGATAAACAAGACAGTTTAAATGCCCCTTGGAAGAGACGTGCAGGTCGCAGTAGCTTAACAAGATGGTTTAAATGCCCCTTGGAAGAGCGGTGGAGGTCGTAGTAGCTTAAGAAGACAGTTTAAATGCCCCTTGGAAGAGACATGCAGGTCGCAGTAGCTTAACAAGAGGGTTTAAATGCCCCTTGGAAGAGGCTTGCAGGTCGCAGTAGCTTACCAAGACGATTTAAATGCGTCTTGGAAGAGACTTGCAGGTCGCAGTAGCTTAACAAGACAGTTTAAATGTCCCTTGGAAGAGCGGTGGAGGTCGCAGTAGCTTAACAAGACAGTTTAAATGACACTTGGAAGAGACGTGCAGGTCTCAGTAGCTTAACAAGACGGTTTAAATGCCCCTTGGAAGAGGCTTGCAGGTCGCAGTAGCTTACCAAGACGGTTTAAATGCCCCTTTGAAGAGACGTGCAGGTCGCTGTAGCTTAACAAGACGGTTTAAATGCCCCTTGGAAGAGACGTGCAGGTCGCAGTAGCTTAACAAGACGGTTTAAATGCCCCTTGGAAGAGACGTGCAGGTCGCAGTAGCTTAACAAGACGGTTTAAATCCCCCTTGGAAGAGACGTGCAGGTCGCAGTAGTTAACAAGACGGTTTAAATGCCCTTGGAAGAGACGAGCAGGTCGCAGTAGCTTAACAAGACGGTTTAAATGCCCCTTGGAAGAGACGTGCAGGTCGCAGTAGCTTAACAAGACGGTTTAAATCCCCCTTGGAAGAGACGTGCAGGTCGCAGTAGTTAACAAGAGTGTTTAAATGCCCCTTGGAATAGGCTTGCAGGCCGCATTAGCTTACCAAGATGTTTTAAATGCCCCTTGGAAAAGTGGTGGAGGTTACAGTAGCTTAACAAGACGGTTTAAATGCCCCTTGGAAGAGACGTGCAAGTCACAGTAGCTTAAATAGACGGTTTAAATGCCCCTTGGAAGAGACGTGCAGGTCGCAGTAGCTTAACAAGTCGGTTTAAATCCCCCTTGGAAGAGACATGCAGGTCGCAGTAGCTTAACAAGACGGTTTAAATGCCCCTTGGAAGAGACGTACAAGTCTCAGTAGCTTAATAAGACTTTTTAAATACCCCTTGGAAGAGATGTGCAGGTCGCAGTTGCTTAATAAGACGGTTTAAATGCCCCTTGGAAGAGAGGTGGAGGTCGCAGTAGATAAACAAGACAGTTTAAATGCCCCTTGGAAGAGTCGTGCAGGTCGCAGTAGCTTAACAAGATGGTTTAAATACCACTTGGAAGAGACTTGCAGGTCGCAGTAGCTTAACAAGACTGTTTAAATGCCCCTTGGAAGTGCGGAGGAGGTCGCAGTAGCTTAACAAGACTGTTTCAATGCCCCTTGGAAGAGACACGCAGGTCGCAGCAGCTTAACAAGACGGTTTAAATGCCCCTTGGAAGAGACATGCAGGTCGCAGTAGCTTAACAAAGCGTTTTAAATGCCCCTTCGAAGAGACGTGCAGGTCACAGTAGCTTAACAAGACGGTTTAAATGCCCCTTGGAAAAGTGGAGGAGGATACAGTAGCTTAAAAAGTCGGTTTAAATGCCCCTTGGAAGAGACGTGCAAGTCGCAGTAGCTTAACAAGACAGTTTAAATGCGCCTTAGAAGAGACGTGCAGGTCACAGAAGCTTAGCAAGACAGTTTAAATGCCCCTTGGAAGTGCGGTGGAGGTCGCAGTAGCTTAACAAGACGGTTTAAATGCCCCTTTTAAGAAACATGCAGGTCGCAGCAGCTTAACAAGACGGTTTAAATGCCCCTTGGAAGAGCGGTGGAGGTTGCAGTAGCTTAACAAGACAGTTTAAATGCCCCTTGGAAGAGACGTGATGGTTGCAGTAGCTTAACAAGACGGTTTAAATGCCCCTTGGAAGTGCGGTGGAGGTCGCAGTAGCTTAACAAGACGGTTTAAATGCCTCTTTTAAGAAACATGCAGGTCGCAGCAGCTTAACAAGACGGTTTAAATGCCCTTTGGAAGAGACGTGCAGGTCGCAGTAGCTTAACAAGACGGTTTAAAAGCCCCTTGGAAAAGTGGTGGAGGTTACAGTAGATTAACAAGACGATTTAAATGCCCCTTGGAAGAGACGTGAAAGTCGCAGTAGCTTAACATGACTGTTTAAATGCCCCTTAGAAGAGACGTGCAGGTCGCAGATGCTTAACAAGACAGTTTAAATGCCCCTTGGAAGAGACGTGCAGGTCGCAGTAGATTAACAAGATGGTTTAAATGCCCCTTGGAAGTGCGGTGGAGGTCGCTGTAGCTTAACAAGACAGTTTAAATGCCCCTTGGAAGAGACATGCAGGCCGCAGCAGCTTAACAAGACCGCTTAAATGCCCCTTGGAAGAGACGTGCAGGTCGCAGTAGCTTAACAAGACGATTTAAATGCACCTTGAAAAAGACATGCAGGTCGCAGTAGCTTAACAAAGCGTTTTAAATGCCCCTTGGAAGAGACGTGCAGGTCGCAGTAGCTTAACAAGATGGTTTAAATGCCCCTTGCAAAAGTGGTGGAGGTTACAGTAGCTTAACAAGACGATTTAAATGCCCCTTGGAAGAGGCTTGCAGGTCGCAGTAGCTTACCAAGACTATTTAAATGTCCCTTGGAAGAGACGTGCACGTCGCAGTAGCTTAATAAGACAGTTTAAATGCCCCTTGGAAGAGACGTGCAGGTCGCAGTAGCTTAACAAGATGGTTTAAATGCCCATTGGAAGAGCGGTGGAGGTCGCAGTAGCTTAACAAGACAGTTTAAATGCCCCTTGGAAGAGACGTGCAGGTCGCAGTAGCTTAACAAGACGGTATTAATGCCCGTTGGAAGAGGCTTGCAGGTCGCAGTAGCTTACCAAGACTATTTAAATGTCCCTTGGAAGAGACGTGCAGGTCGCAGTAGCTTAACAAGACGGTTTAAATGCCCCTTGGAAGAGCGGTGGAGGTTACAGTAGCTTAACAAGACGGTTTAAATGCCCCTTGGAAGAGAAATGCAGGTCGCAGCAGCTTAGCAAGACGGTTTAAATGACCCTTGGAAGAGACGTGGAGGTCGCAGTAGCTTAACAAGACTGTTTAAATGTCCCTTGGAAGAGACATGCAGGTCGCAGTAGCTTAACAAAGCGTTTTAAATGCCCCTTGGAAGAGACGTGCAGGTCGCAGTAGCTTAACAAGACGGTTTAAATGCCCCTTGGAAAAGTGGTGGAGGTTACAGTAGCTTAAGAAGACGGTTTAAATGCCCCTTGGAAGAGATGTGCAAGTCGCAGTAGCTTTACAAGATTGTTTAATTGCCCCTTAGAAGAGACGTGCAGGTCGCAGATGCTAAACAAGACAGTTTAAATGCCCCTTGGAAGAGACGTGCATGTCGCAGTAGCTTAACAAGATGGTTTAAATGCCCCTTTGCAGAGCGGTGGAGGTCGTAGTAGCTTAAGAAGACAGTTTAAATGCCCCTTGGAAGAGACGTGCAGGTCGCAGTAGCTTAACAAGAGGGTTTAAATGCCCCTTGGAAGAGGCTTGCAGGTCGCAGTAGCTTACCAAGATAATTTAAATGCCCCTTGGAAGAGACGTGCAGGTCTCAGTAGCTTAACAAGACAGTTTAAATGTTCCTTGGAAGAGCGGTGGAGGTCGCAGTAGCTTAACAAGACAGTTTAAATGCCACTTGGAAGAAACATGCAGGTCGAAGCAGCTTAACAAGACTGTTTACATGCCCCTAGGAAAAGACGTGCAGGTCGCAGAGGCTTAACAAGACGGTTTACATGCCCCTTGGAAGAGACGTGAAGGTCGCAGTAGCTTAACAAGACGGTTTAAATGCCCCGTGGAAAAGTGGTGGAGGTTACAGTAGCTTAACAAGACGGTTTAAATGCCCCTTATAACAGACGTGCAAGTTACAGTAGCTTAACAAGACGGTTTAAATGCCCCTTGGAAGAGATGCGCAGGTCGCAGTAGCTTAACAAGATGGTTTAAGTGCTCTTTGGAAGAGACATGCAGGTCGCAGCAGTTTAAAAAGACGGTTTAAATGCCCCTTGGAAGAGACGTGCAGGTCGCAGAGGCATAACAAGATGGTTTAAATGCCCCTTGGAAGAGCGTTGCATGTCGCAGTAGCTTAACAAGATGGTTTAAATGCCCCTTGGAAGAGACATGCAGGTCGCAATAGCTTAACAATATTGTTTAAATGCCCCTTGGAAGAGACGTGGAGGTCGTAGTAGCTTAGCAAGATGGTTTAAATGCCCCTTGAAAGAGGCTTGCAGGTCGCAGTAGCTTACCAAGACAGTTTAAATGCCCATTGGAAGAGACGTGCAGGTCGCAGTAGCTTAACAATATTGTTTAAATGCCCCTTGGAAGAGACGTGGAGGTCGCAGTAGCTTAGCAAGATGGTTTAAATGCCCCTTGGAAGAGACATGCAGTTCGCAGCAGCTTAAAAAGATGGTTTAAATGCCCCTTGGAAGAGACATGCAGGCCGCAGTGGCTTAACAAGACGGTTTAAATGCCCCCTGGAAGAGACATGCCGGTCGCAGTAGCTTAACAAGATGGTTTAAATGCCCCTTGTAAAAGTGGTCGTGGTTACAGTAGCTTAAAAGACAGTTTAAATGCCCCTTGGAAGAGACGAGCAGGTCACAGTAGCTTAGCAAGATGGTTTAAATGGCCCTTGGAAGAGACGTGCAGGTCGCAGTAGCTTAACAAGACGGTTTAAATCCCCCTTGGAGGAGACGTGCAGGTCGCAGTAGCTTAACAAGACGGTTTAAATACCCCTTGGAAGAGCGGTGGAGGTCGCAGTAGCTTAACAAGACAGTTTGAATGCCCCTTGAAAGAGACGTGCAGGTCGCGGTAGCTTAACAAGACGGTTTAAATGCACCTTGGAAGTGCGGTGGAGGTCGCAGTAGCTTAACAAGACGGTTTAAATGCCCCTTGGAAGAGACATGCAGGTCGCAGCAGCTTAACAAGATGGTTTAAATCCCCTTGGAAGAGACGTACAGGTAGCAGTGGCTTAACAAGACGGTTTAAATACCCCTTGGAAGAGACGCGCAGGTCGCAGTAGCTTAACAAGACGGTTTAAATGCCCCTTGGAAGAGACGTGCAGTTCGCAGTAGCTTAACAAGACAGTTTAAATGCCGTTTGGAAAAGTGGTGGAGGTTACAGTAGCTTAACAAGAAAGTTTAAATGCCCCTTGGAAGAGACATGCAAGTCGCAGTAGCTTAAAAAGACGGTTTAAATGCGCCTTGGAAAAGACGTGCAGGTCGCAGTAGCTTAACAAGACGGTTTAAATGCCCCTTGGAATAGACGAGCAGGTCGCAGTAGCTTAACAAGACGGTTTAAATGCCCCTTGGAAGAGACGTGCAGGTCTCAGTAGCTTAACAAGACGGTTTAAATCCCCCTTGGCAGAGACGTGCAGGTCGCAGCAGCTTAACAAGAGGGTTTAAATGCCCCTTGGAATAGGCTTGCAGGTCGCAGAAGCTTAACAAGACGGTTTGAATGCCACTTGGAAGAGACGTGCAGGTCGCAGTAGCTTACCAAGACAGTTTAAATGCCCCTTGGAAGAGACATGCAGGTCGCAGTAGCATAATAAGACAGTTTAAATGCCCCTTGGAAGAGATGTGCAGGTCGCAGTAGCTTAATAAGATGGTTTAAATGCCCCTTGTAAGAGAGGTGGAGGTCGCAGTGGCTTAGCAAGACAGTTTAAATGCCCCTTGGAAGAGACGTGCAGGTCGCAGTAGCTTAACAAGACGGTTTAAATGCCCCTTGGAAGAGACGTGCAGGTCGCAGTAGCTAAACAAGACGGTTTAAATGCCCCTTGGAAGAGCGGTGGAGGTCGCAGTAGCTTAACAAGATAGTTTAAATGCCCCTTGAAAGAGACGTGCAGGTCGCAGCAGCTTAACAAGACTGTTTAAATGCCCCTTGGAAGTGCGGTGGAGGTCGCAGTAGCTTAACAAGATGGTTTAAATGCCCCTTGGAAGAGACATGCAGGTCACAGCAGCTTAACAAGACGGTTTAAATGCCCCTTGGAAGAGACGTGGAGGTCGCAGTAGCTTAACAAGACGGTTTAAATGCCCCTTGGAAGAGACATGCAGGTCGCAGTAGCTTAACAAAGCGTTTTAAAAGCCCCTTGGTAGTGCGGTGGAGGTCGCAGTAGCTTAACAAGATGGTTTAAATACCCCTTGGAAAAGTGGTGGAGGTTACAGTAGCTTAAGAAGATGGTTTAAATGCCCCTTGGAAGAGACGTGCAAGTCGCAGTAGCTTAACAAGACTGTTTAAATGCCCCTTAGAAGAGACGTGCAGGTCGCAGAAGCTAAACAAGACAGTTTAAATGCCCCTTGGAAGAGACGTGCAGGTCGCAGTAGCTTAACATGATGGTTTAAATGCCCCTTGGAAGAGCGGTGGAGGTCGCAGTAGCTTAAGAAGACAGTTTAAATGCCCCTTGGAAGAGACATGCAGGTCGCAGTAGCTTAACAAGAGGGTTTAAATGCCCATTGGAAGAGGCTTGCAGGTCGCAGTAGCTTACCAAGACGATTTAAATGCCCCTTGGAAGAGACGTGCAGGTCGCAGTAGCTTAACAAGACAGTTTAAATGCCCCTTGAAAGAGCGGTGGAGATCGCAGTAGCTTAACAAGACAGTTTAAATGCCACTTGGAAGAAACATGCATGTCGAAGCAGCTTAACAAGATGGTTTAAATGCCCCTTGGAAGAGACATGCAGGTCGCAGTAGCTTAACAAGACGGTTTAAATGCACCTTGGAAGAGACGTGCAGGTCGCACTAGCTTAACAAGACAGTTTAAATGCCACTTGGAAGAAACATGCATGTCGACGCAGCTTAACAAGACTGTTTAAATGCCCCTAGGAAAAGACGTGCAGGTCGCAGGAGCTTAAAAAGAAGGTTTAAATGCGCCTTGGAATAGACATGCAGGTCGCAGTAGCTTAACAAGACGGTTTAAATGCCCCTTGGAAGTGCGGTGGAGGTCGCAGTAGCTTAACAAGATGGTTTAAATGCCCCTTGGAAGAGACATGCAGGTCACAGCAGCTTAACAAGATGGTTTAAATGCCCCTTGGAAGAGACGTGGAGGTCGCAGTAGCTTAACAAGACGGTTTAAATGCCCCTTGGAAGAGACATGCAGGTCGCAGTAGCTTAACAAAGCGTTTTAAAAGCCCCTTGGTAGTGCGGTGGAGGTCGCAGTAGCTTAACAAGACGGTTTAAATGCCCCTTGGAAAAGTGGTGGAGGTTACAGTAGCTTAAGAAGACGGTTTAAATGCACCTTGGAAGAGACGTGCAAGTCGCAGTAGCTTAACAAGACTGTTTAAATGCCCCTTGGAAGAGACGTGCAGGTCGCAGAAGCTAAACAAGACAGTTTAAATGCCCCTTTTAAGAGACGTGCAGGTCGCAGTAGCTTAACAAGATGGTTTAAATGCCCCTTGGAAGAGCGGTGGAGGTCGCAGTAGCTTAAACAGACAGTTTAAATGCCCCTTGGAAGAGACATGCAGGTCGCAGTAGCTTAACAAGAGGGTTTAAATGCCCATTGGAAGAGGCTTGCAGGTCGCAGTAGCTTACCAAGACGATTTAAATGCCCCTTGGAAGAGACGTGCAGGTCGCAGTAGCTTAACAAGACAGTTTAAATGCCCCTTGAAAGAGCGGTGGAGGTCGCAGTAGCTTAACACGAAGGTTTAAATGCCCCTAGGAAAAGACGTGCAGGTCGCAGGAGCTTAAAAAGAAGGTTTAAATGCGCCTTGGAAGAGAAATGCAGGTCGCAGTAGCATAAAAAAACGGTTTAAATGCCCCTTGGAAAAGCGGTGGAGGTCGCAGTAGCTTAACACGAAGGTTTAAATGCCCCTTGGAATAGACATGCAGGTCGCAGTAGCTTAACAAGACGGTTTAAATGCCCCTTGCAAAAGACGTGCAGGTCGCAGAGGCTTAACAAGACGGTTTAAATGCCCCTTGGAAGAGACATGCAGGTCGCAGTAGCTTACCAAGACGGTTTAAAAGCCCCTTGGAAGAGACGTGCAAGTCGCAGGAGCTTAAAAAGAGGGTTTAATTGCGCCTTGGAAGAGAAGTGCAGGTCGCAGTAGCATAGCAAGACGGTTTAAATGCACCTTGGAAGAGACATGCAGGTCGCAGTAGCTTAACAAGACAGTTTAAATGCCCCTTGGAAGAGACGTGCAGGTCGCAGTAGCTTAATAAGACGTTTTAAATGTCCCTTGGAAGAGACATGCAGGTCGCAGTAGCTTAATAAGATGGTTTAAATGCCCCTTGGAAGAGACGTGCAGGTCGCAGTATCTTAACAAGACTGTTTAAATGCCCCTTGGAAGAGAAGTGCAAGTTACAGTAGCTTAACAAGACGGTTTAAATTTCCCTTGGAAGAGATGTGCAGGTCGCAGTAGCTTAACAAGACGGTTTAAATACCTCTTGTAAGAGATGTGCAGGTCGCAGTAGCTTAATAAGATGTTTTAAATGCCCCTTGGAAGAGAGGTGGAGGTCGCAGTAGCTTAACAAGACAGTTTAAATGACCCTTGGAAGAGACGTGCAGGTCGCAGTAGCTTAACAAGACGGTTTAAATGCCACTTGGAAGAGACGTGCAGGTTGCAGTAGCTTAATAAGACGGTTTAAATGCCCCATGGAAGAGCGGTGGAGGTCGCAGTAGCTTAACAAGACAGTTTAAATGCCCCTTGAAAGAGACGTGCAGGTCGCAGTAGCTTAACAAGACGATTTAAATGCCCCTTGGAAGAGACGTGCAGTAAGCAGTAGCTTAACAAGACGGTTTAAATCCCCCTTGGAAGAGACATGCAGGTCACAGGATCTTAACAAGAGGGTTTAAAAGCCCCTTAGAGTAGGCTTGCAGGTCGCAGTAGCTTAACAAGACAGTTTAAATGCCCCTTGGAAGAGACATGCTGGTCGCAGTAGCTTAAAAAGACGGTTTAAATGCACCTTGGAAGAAACGTGCAGGGTGCAGTAGCTTAACAAGATGGTTTAAATGGCCCTTGGAAGAGAAGTGCAGGTCGCAGTACCTTAACAAGACGGTTTAAATGCCCCTTGGAAGAGAGGTGCAGGTTGAAGTAACTTAATAAGACGGTTTAAATGCCTCTTGGAAGAGATGTGCATGTCGCAGTAGCTTAATAAGATGTTTTAAATGCCCCTTGGAAGAGAGGTGGAGGTTGCAGTAGCTTAACAAGACAGTTTAAATTCCCTTTGGAAGAGACGTGCAGGTTGCAGTAGCTTAATAAGACGGTTTAAATGCCGCTTGGAAGAGCGGTGGAGGTCGCAGTAGCTTAACAAGACGGTTTAAATGCCCCTTGAAAGAGACGTGCAGGTCGCAGTAGCTTAACAAGACGGTTTAAATGCCCCATGGACGTGCGGTGGAGGTCGCAGTAGCTTAACAAGACGGTTTAAATGCCCCTTGGAAGAGACATTCAGGTCGCAGCAGCTTAAAAAGATGGTTTAAATCCCCTTGGAAGAGACGTGCAGGTAGCAGTGGCTTAACAAGACGGTTTAAATGCCCCTTGGAAGAGACGTGGAGGTCGCAGTAGCTTAGCAAGATGGTTTAAATGCCCCTTGGAAGAGACATGCAGTTCGCAGCAGCTTAAAAAGATGGTTTAAATGCCCCTTGGAAGAGACGTGCAGGCCGCAGTGGCTTAACAAGACGGTTTAAATGCCCCCTGGAAGAGACATGCCGGTCGCAGTAGCTTAACAAGATGGTTTAAATGCCCCTTGTAAAAGTGGTCGTGGTTACAGTAGCTTAAAAGACAGTTTAAATGCCCCTTGGAAGAGACGAGCAGGTCACAGTAGCTTAGCAAGATGGTTTAAATGGCCCTTGGAAGAGACGTGCAGGTCGCAGTAGCTTAACAAGACGGTTTAAATCCCCCTTGGAGGAGACGTGCAGGTCGCAGTAGCTTAACAAGACGGTTTAAATACCCCTTGGAAGAGCGGTGGAGGTCGCAGTAGCTTAACAAGACAGTTTGAATGCCCCTTGAAAGAGACGTGCAGGTCGCGGTAGCTTAACAAGACGGTTTAAATGCACCTTGGAAGTGCGGTGGAGGTCGCAGTAGCTTAACAAGACGGTTTAAATGCCCCTTGGAAGAGACATGCAGGTCGCAGCAGCTTAACAAGATGGTTTAAATCCCCTTGGAAGAGACGTACAGGTAGCAGTGGCTTAACAAGACGGTTTAAATACCCCTTGGAAGAGACGCGCAGGTCGCAGTAGCTTAACAAGACGGTTTAAATGCCCCTTGGAAGAGACGTGCAGTTCGCAGTAGCTTAACAAGACAGTTTAAATGCCGTTTGGAAAAGTGGTGGAGGTTACAGTAGCTTAACAAGAAAGTTTAAATGCCCCTTGGAAGAGACATGCAAGTCGCAGTAGCTTAAAAAGACGGTTTAAATGCGCCTTGGAAAAGACGTGCAGGTCGCAGTAGCTTAACAAGACGGTTTAAATGCCCCTTGGAATAGACGAGCAGGTCGCAGTAGCTTAACAAGACGGTTTAAATGCCCCTTGGAAGAGACGTGCAGGTCTCAGTAGCTTAACAAGACGGTTTAAATCCCCCTTGGCAGAGACGTGCAGGTCGCAGCAGCTTAACAAGAGGGTTTAAATGCCCCTTGGAATAGGCTTGCAGGTCGCAGAAGCTTAACAAGACGGTTTGAATGCCACTTGGAAGAGACGTGCAGGTCGCAGTAGCTTACCAAGACAGTTTAAATGCCCCTTGGAAGAGACATGCAGGTCGCAGTAGCATAATAAGACAGTTTAAATGCCCCTTGGAAGAGATGTGCAGGTCGCAGTAGCTTAATAAGATGGTTTAAATGCCCCTTGTAAGAGAGGTGGAGGTCACACTAGCTTAACAGGACAGTTTAAATGCCCCTTGGAAGAGACGTGCAGGTCGCAGTAGCTTAAAAAGACGGTTTAAATGCCACTTGGAAGAGACGTGCAGGTCGCTGTAGCTCAACAAGACGGTTTAAATGCCCCTTGGAAGAGCGTTGGAGGTCGCAGTAGCTTAACAAGACAGTTTAAATGCCCCTTGAAAGTTACGTGCAGGTCGCAGTAGCTTAACAAGACGGTTCAAATGCCCATTGGAAGAGTGGTGGAGGTCGCAGGAGCTTAACAAGAGAGTTTAAATGCCCCTTGGATAAGACATGCAGGTCGCAGTAGCTTAAAAAGAAGGTTTAAATACCCCTTGGAAGAGAGGTGGAGGTCGCAGTGGCTTAGCAAGACAGTTTAAATGCCCCTTGGAAGAGACGTGCAGGTCGCAGTAGCTTAACAAGACGGTTTAAATGCCCCTTGGAAGAGACGTGCAGGTCGCAGTAGCTAAACAAGACGGTTTAAATGCCCCTTGGAAGAGCGGTGGAGGTCGCAGTAGCTTAACAAGATAGTTTAAATGCCCCTTGAAAGAGACGTGCAGGTCGCAGCAGCTTAACAAGACTGTTTAAATGCCCCTTGGAAGTGCGGTGGAGGTCGCAGTAGCTTAACAAGATGGTTTAAATGCCCCTTGGAAGAGACATGCAGGTCACAGCAGCTTAACAAGACGGTTTAAATGCCCCTTGGAAGAGACGTGGAGGTCGCAGTAGCTTAACAAGACGGTTTAAATGCCCCTTGGAAGAGACATGCAGGTCGCAGTAGCTTAACAAAGCGTTTTAAAAGCCCCTTGGTAGTGCGGTGGAGGTCGCAGTAGCTTAACAAGATGGTTTAAATACCCCTTGGAAAAGTGGTGGAGGTTACAGTAGCTTAAGAAGATGGTTTAAATGCCCCTTGGAAGAGACGTGCAAGTCGCAGTAGCTTAACAAGACTGTTTAAATGCCCCTTAGAAGAGACGTGCAGGTCGCAGAAGCTAAACAAGACAGTTTAAATGCCCCTTGGAAGAGACGTGCAGGTCGCAGTAGCTTAACATGATGGTTTAAATGCCCCTTGGAAGAGCGGTGGAGGTCGCAGTAGCTTAAGAAGACAGTTTAAATGCCCCTTGGAAGAGACATGCAGGTCGCAGTAGCTTAACAAGAGGGTTTAAATGCCCATTGGAAGAGGCTTGCAGGTCGCAGTAGCTTACCAAGACGATTTAAATGCCCCTTGGAAGAGACGTGCAGGTCGCAGTAGCTTAACAAGACAGTTTAAATGCCCCTTGAAAGAGCGGTGGAGATCGCAGTAGCTTAACAAGACAGTTTAAATGCCACTTGGAAGAAACATGCATGTCGAAGCAGCTTAACAAGATGGTTTAAATGCCCCTTGGAAGAGACATGCAGGTCGCAGTAGCTTAACAAGACGGTTTAAATGCACCTTGGAAGAGACGTGCAGGTCGCACTAGCTTAACAAGACAGTTTAAATGCCACTTGGAAGAAACATGCATGTCGACGCAGCTTAACAAGACTGTTTAAATGCCCCTAGGAAAAGACGTGCAGGTCGCAGGAGCTTAAAAAGAAGGTTTAAATGCGCCTTGGAATAGACATGCAGGTCGCAGTAGCTTAACAAGACGGTTTAAATGCCCCTTGGAAGTGCGGTGGAGGTCGCAGTAGCTTAACAAGATGGTTTAAATGCCCCTTGGAAGAGACATGCAGGTCACAGCAGCTTAACAAGATGGTTTAAATGCCCCTTGGAAGAGACGTGGAGGTCGCAGTAGCTTAACAAGACGGTTTAAATGCCCCTTGGAAGAGACATGCAGGTCGCAGTAGCTTAACAAAGCGTTTTAAAAGCCCCTTGGTAGTGCGGTGGAGGTCGCAGTAGCTTAACAAGACGGTTTAAATGCCCCTTGGAAAAGTGGTGGAGGTTACAGTAGCTTAAGAAGACGGTTTAAATGCACCTTGGAAGAGACGTGCAAGTCGCAGTAGCTTAACAAGACTGTTTAAATGCCCCTTGGAAGAGACGTGCAGGTCGCAGAAGCTAAACAAGACAGTTTAAATGCCCCTTTTAAGAGACGTGCAGGTCGCAGTAGCTTAACAAGATGGTTTAAATGCCCCTTGGAAGAGCGGTGGAGGTCGCAGTAGCTTAAACAGACAGTTTAAATGCCCCTTGGAAGAGACATGCAGGTCGCAGTAGCTTAACAAGAGGGTTTAAATGCCCATTGGAAGAGGCTTGCAGGTCGCAGTAGCTTACCAAGACGATTTAAATGCCCCTTGGAAGAGACGTGCAGGTCGCAGTAGCTTAACAAGACAGTTTAAATGCCCCTTGAAAGAGCGGTGGAGGTCGCAGTAGCTTAACACGAAGGTTTAAATGCCCCTAGGAAAAGACGTGCAGGTCGCAGGAGCTTAAAAAGAAGGTTTAAATGCGCCTTGGAAGAGAAATGCAGGTCGCAGTAGCATAAAAAAACGGTTTAAATGCCCCTTGGAAAAGCGGTGGAGGTCGCAGTAGCTTAACACGAAGGTTTAAATGCCCCTTGGAATAGACATGCAGGTCGCAGTAGCTTAACAAGACGGTTTAAATGCCCCTTGCAAAAGACGTGCAGGTCGCAGAGGCTTAACAAGACGGTTTAAATGCCCCTTGGAAGAGACATGCAGGTCGCAGTAGCTTACCAAGACGGTTTAAAAGCCCCTTGGAAGAGACGTGCAAGTCGCAGGAGCTTAAAAAGAGGGTTTAATTGCGCCTTGGAAGAGAAGTGCAGGTCGCAGTAGCATAGCAAGACGGTTTAAATGCACCTTGGAAGAGACATGCAGGTCGCAGTAGCTTAACAAGACAGTTTAAATGCCCCTTGGAAGAGACGTGCAGGTCGCAGTAGCTTAATAAGACGTTTTAAATGTCCCTTGGAAGAGACATGCAGGTCGCAGTAGCTTAATAAGATGGTTTAAATGCCCCTTGGAAGAGACGTGCAGGTCGCAGTATCTTAACAAGACTGTTTAAATGCCCCTTGGAAGAGAAGTGCAAGTTACAGTAGCTTAACAAGACGGTTTAAATTTCCCTTGGAAGAGATGTGCAGGTCGCAGTAGCTTAACAAGACGGTTTAAATACCTCTTGTAAGAGATGTGCAGGTCGCAGTAGCTTAATAAGATGTTTTAAATGCCCCTTGGAAGAGAGGTGGAGGTCGCAGTAGCTTAACAAGACAGTTTAAATGACCCTTGGAAGAGACGTGCAGGTCGCAGTAGCTTAACAAGACGGTTTAAATGCCACTTGGAAGAGACGTGCAGGTTGCAGTAGCTTAATAAGACGGTTTAAATGCCCCATGGAAGAGCGGTGGAGGTCGCAGTAGCTTAACAAGACAGTTTAAATGCCCCTTGAAAGAGACGTGCAGGTCGCAGTAGCTTAACAAGACGATTTAAATGCCCCTTGGAAGAGACGTGCAGTAAGCAGTAGCTTAACAAGACGGTTTAAATCCCCCTTGGAAGAGACATGCAGGTCACAGGATCTTAACAAGAGGGTTTAAAAGCCCCTTAGAGTAGGCTTGCAGGTCGCAGTAGCTTAACAAGACAGTTTAAATGCCCCTTGGAAGAGACATGCTGGTCGCAGTAGCTTAAAAAGACGGTTTAAATGCACCTTGGAAGAAACGTGCAGGTTGCAGTAGCTTAACAAGATGGTTTAAATGGCCCTTGGAAGAGAAGTGCAGGTCGCAGTACCTTAACAAGACGGTTTAAATGCCCCTTGGAAGAGAGGTGCAGGTTGAAGTAACTTAATAAGACGGTTTAAATGCCTCTTGGAAGAGATGTGCATGTCGCAGTAGCTTAATAAGATGTTTTAAATGCCCCTTGGAAGAGAGGTGGAGGTTGCAGTAGCTTAACAAGACAGTTTAAATTCCCTTTGGAAGAGACGTGCAGGTTGCAGTAGCTTAATAAGACGGTTTAAATGCCGCTTGGAAGAGCGGTGGAGGTCGCAGTAGCTTAACAAGACGGTTTAAATGCCCCTTGAAAGAGACGTGCAGGTCGCAGTAGCTTAACAAGACGGTTTAAATGCCCCATGGACGTGCGGTGGAGGTCGCAGTAGCTTAACAAGACGGTTTAAATGCCCCTTGGAAGAGACATTCAGGTCGCAGCAGCTTAAAAAGATGGTTTAAATCCCCTTGGAAGAGACGTGCAGGTAGCAGTGGCTTAACAAGACGGTTTAAATGCCCCTTGGAAGAGACATGCAGGTCGCAGTAGCTTAAAACGACGGTTTAAATGCCCCTTGGAAGAGACGTGCAGGTCGCAGTAGCTTAACAAGACAGTTTATATGCCCCTTGGAAAAGTGGTGGAGGTTACAGTAGCTTAACAAGAAAGTTTAAATGCCCCTTGGAAGAGACATGCAAGTCGCAGTAGCTTAAATAGACGGTTTAAATGCGCCTTGGAAGACACATGCAGGTCGCAGTAGCTTAACAAGACGGTTAAAATGCCCCTTGGAATACACGAGCAGGTCGCAGTAGCTTAACAAGACGGTTTAAATGCCCCTTGGCAGAGACGTGCAGGTCGCAGCAGCTTAACAAGAGGGTTTAAATGCCCCTTGGAATAGGCTTGCAGGTCGCAGAAGCTTAACAAGACGGTTTGAATGCCCCTTGGAAGAGACGTGCAGGTCGCAGTAGCTTACCAAGACAGTTTAAATGCCCCTTGGAAGAGACATGCAGGTCGCAGTAGCATAATAAGACAGTTTAAATGCCCCTTGGAAGAGACATGCAGGTCGCAGTAGCATAATAAGACAGTTTAAATGCCCCTTGGAAGAGATGTGCAGGTCGCAGTAGCTTAATAAGATGGTTTAAATGCCCCTTGTAAGAGAGGTGGAGGTCGCAGTAGCTTAACAGGACAGTTTAAATGCCCCTTGGAAGAGACGTGCAGGTCGCAGGAGCTTAAAAAGACGGTTTAAATGCCACTTGGAAGAGACGTGCAGGTCGCAGTAGCTTAACAAGACGGTTTAAATGCCCCTTGGAAGAGCGGTGGAGGTCGCAGTAGCTTAACAAGACAGTTTAAATGCCCCTTGAAAGTTACGTGCAGGTCGCAGTAGCTAACAAGACGGTTCAAATGCCCATTGGAAGAGTGGTGGAGGTCGCAGGAGCTTAACAAGAGAGTTTAAATGCCCCTTGGATGAGACATGCAGGTCGCAGTAGCTTAATAAGACGGTTTAAATACCCCTTGGAAGATAGGTGGAGGTCGCAGTGGCTTAGCAAGACAGTTTAAATGCCCCTTGGAAGAGACGTGCAGGTCGCAGTAGCTTAACAAGACGGTTTAAATGCCCCTTGGAAGAGACGTGCAGGTCGCAGTAGCTAAACAAGACGGTTTAAATGCCCCTTGGAAGAGCGGTGGAGGTCGCAGTAGCTTAACAAGTTAGTTTAAATGAACCTTGAAAGAGACGTGCAGGTCGCAGCAGCTTAACAAGACGGTTTAAATGCCCCTTGGAAGTGCGGTGGAGGTCGCAGTAGCTTAACAAGATGGTTTAAATGCCCCTTGGAAGAGACATGCAGGTCACAGCAGATTAACAAGACGGTTTAAATGCCCCTTGGAAGAAACGTGGAGGTCGCAGTAGCTTAACAAGACGGTTTAAATGCCCCTTGGAAGAGACATGCAGGTCGCAGTAGCTTAACAAAGCGTTTTAAAAGCCCCTTGGTAGTGCGGTGGAGGTCGCAGTAGCTTAACAAGATGGTTTAAATGCCCCTTGGAAAAGTGGTGGAGTTTACAGTAGCTTAAGAAGATGGTTTAAATGCCCCTTGGAAGAGACGTGCAAGTCGCAGTAGCTTAACAAGACTGTTTAAATGCCCCTTAGAAGAGACGTGCAGGTCGCAGAAGCTAAACAAGACAGTATAAATGCCCCTTGGAAGAGACGTGCAGGTCGTAGTAGCTTAACAAGATGGTTTAAATGCCCCTTGGAAGAGCGGTGGAGGTCGCAGTAGCTTAAGAAGACAGTTTAAATGCCCCTTGGAAGAGACATGCAGGTCGCAGTAGCTTAACAAGAGGGTTTAAATGCCCATTGGAAGAGGCTTGCAGGTCGCAGTAGCTTACCAAGACGATTTAAATGCCCCTTGGAAGAGACGTGCAGGTCGCAGTAGCTTAACAAGACAGTTTAAATGCCCCTTGAAAGAGCGGTGGAGGTCGCAGTAGCTTAACAAGACAGTTTAAATGCCACTTGGAAGAAACATGCATGTCGAAGCAGCTTAACAAGACGGTTTAAATGCCCCTTGGAAGAGACATGCAGGTCGCAGTAGCTTAACAAGACGGTTTAAATGCACCTTGGAAGAGACGTGCAGGTCGCACTAGCTTAACAACACAGTTTAAATGCCACTTGGAAGAAACATGCATGTCGAAGAGGCTTAACAAGACTGTTTAAATGCCCCTAGGAAAAGACGTGCAGGTCGCTGGAGCTTAAAAAGAATGTTTAAATGCGCCTTGGAATAGACATGCAGGTCGCAGTAGCTTAACAAGACGGTTTAAATGCCCCTTGGAAGTGCGGTGGAGGTCGCAGTAGCTTAACAAGATGGTTTAAATGCCCCTTGGAAGAGACATGCAGGTCACAGCAGCTTAACAAGACGGTTTAAATGCCCCTTGGAAGAGACGTGGAGGTCGCAGTAGCTAAACAAGATGGTTTAAATGACCCTTGGAAGAGACATGCAGGTCGCAGTAGCTTAACAAAGCTTTTTAAAAGCCCCTTGGTAGTGCGGTGGAGGTCGCAGTAGCTTAACAAGACGGTTTAAATGCCCCTTGGAAAAGTGGTGGAGGTTACAGTAGCTTAAGAAGACGGTTTAAATGCACCTTGGAAGAGAAGTGCAAGTCGCAGTAGCTTAACAAGACTGTTTAAATGCCCCTTAGAAGAGACGTGCAGGTCGCAGAAGCTAAACAAGACAGTTTAAATGCCCCTTGGAAGAGACGTGCAGGTCGCAGTAGCTTAACAAGATGGTTTAAATGCCCCTTGGAAGAGCGGTGGAGGTCGCAGTAGCTTAAGAAGACAGTTTAAATGCCCCTTGGAAGAGACATGCAGGTTGCAGTAGCTTAACAAGAGGGTTTAAATGCCCATTGGAAGAGGCTTGCAGGTCGCAGTAGCTTACCAAGACGATTTAAATGCCCCTTGGAAGAGACGTGCAGGTCGCAGTAGCTTAACAAGACAGTTTAAATGCCCCTTGAAAGAGCGGTGGAGGTCGCAGTAGCTTAACAAGACAGTTTAAATGCCACTTGGAAGAAACATGCATGTCGAAGCAGCTTAACAAGTCGGATTAAATGCCCCTTGGAAGAGACATGCAGGTCGCAGTAGCTTAACAAGACGGTTTAAATGCACCTTGGAAGAGACGTGCAGGTCGCACTAGCTTAACAAGACAGTTTAAATGCCACTTCGAAGAAACATGCATGTCGAAGCAGCTTAACAAGACTGTTTAAATGCCCCTAGGAAAAGACGTGCAGGTCGCAGGAGCTTAAAAAGAAGGTTTAAATGCGCCTTGGAAGAGAAGTGCAGGTCGCAGTAGCATAAAAAAACGGTTTAAATGCCCCTTGGAAAAGCGGTGGAGGTCGCAGTAGCTTAACACGAAGGTTTAAATGCCCATTGGAATAGACATGCAGGTCGCAGTAGCTTAACAAGACGGTTTAAATGCCCCTTGGAAAAGACGTGCAGGTCGCAGAGGCTTAACAAGACGGTTTAATTGCCCCTTGGAAGAGACATGCAGGTCGCAGTAGCTTAACAAGACGGTTTAAAAGCCCCTTGGAAGAGACGTGCAAGTCGCAGGAGCTTAAAAAGAAGGTTTAATTGCGCCTTGGAAGAGAAGTGCAGGTCGCAGTAGCACAGCAAGACGGTTTAAATGCAGCGTGGAAGAGACATGCAGGTCGCAGTAGCTTAACAAGACAGTTTAAATGCCCCTTGGAAGAGACGTGCAGGTCGCAGTAGCTTAATAAGACGTTTTAAATGTCCCTTGGAAGAGACATGCAAGTCGCAGTAGCTTAATAAGATGGTTTAAATGCCCCTTGGAAGAGACGTGCAGGTCGCAGTATCTTAACAAGACTGTTTAAATGCCCCTTGGAAGAGAAGTGCAAGTTACAGTAGCTTAACAAGACGGTTTAAATTTCCCTTGGAAGAGATGTGCAGGTCGCAGTAGCTTAACAAGACGGTTTAAATGCCTCTTGGAAGAGATGTGCAGGTCGCAGTAGCTTAATAAGATGTTTTAAATGCCCCTTGGAAGAGAGGTGGAGGTCGCAGTAGCTTAACAAGACAGTTTAAATGACCCTTGGAAGAGACGTGCAGGTCGCAGTAGCTTAATAAGACGGTTTAAATGCCCCATGGAAGAGCGGTGGAGGTCGCAGTAGCTTAACAAGACGGTTTAAATGCCCCTTGAAAGAGACGTGCAGGTCGCAGTAGCTTAACAAGACGATTTAAATGCCCCTTGGAAGAGACGTGCAGTTAGCAGTAGCTTAACAAGACGGTTTAAATCCCCCTTGGAAGAGACATGCAGGTCACAGGATCTTAACAAGAGGGTTTAAATGCCCCTTAGAGTAGGCTTGCAGGTCGCAGTACCTTAACAAGACAGTTTAAATGCCCCTTGGAAGAGACATGCTGGTCGCAGTAGCTTAAAAAGACGGTTTAAATGCGCCTTGGAAGAGACGTGCAGGTCGCAGTAGCTTAACAAGATGGTTTAAATGGCCCTTGCAAGAGACGTGCAGGTCGCAGTAGCTTAACAAGACGGTTTAAATGCCCCTTGGAAGAGACGTGCAGGTTGAAGTAACTTAATAAGACGGTTTAAATGCCTCTTGGAAGAGATGTGCATGTCGCAGTAGCTTAATGAGATGTTTTAAATGCCCCTTGGAAGAGAGGTGGAGGTTGCAGTAGCTTAACAAGACAGTTTAAATGCCCCTTGGAAGAGACGTGCAGGTTGCAGTAGCTTAATAAGACGTTTTAAATGCCGTTTGGAAGAGCGGTGGAGGTCGCAGTAGCTTAACAAGACGGTTTAAATGCCCCTTGAAAGAGACGTGCAGGTCGCAGTAGCTTAACAAGACGGTTTAAATGCCCCATGGACGTGCGGTGGAGGTCGCAGTAGCTTAACAAGACGGTTTAAATGCCCCTTGGAAGAGACATTCAGGTCGCAGCAGCTTAACAAGATGGTTTAAATCCCCTTGGAAGAGACGTGAAGGTAGCAGTGGCTTAACAAGACGGTTTAAATGCCCCTTGGAAGAGACATGCAGGTCGCAGTAGCTTACAACGACGGTTTAAATGCCCCTTGGAAGAGACGTGCAGGTCGCAGTAGCTTAACAAGACAGTTTAAATGCCCCTTGGAAAAGTGGTGGAGGTAACAGTAGCTTAACAAGAAAGTTTAAATGCCCCTTGGAAGAGACATGCAAGTCGCAGTAGCTTAAATAGACTGTTTAAATGCACCTTGGAAGAGACGTGCAGGTCGCAGTAGCTTAACAAGACGGTTAAAATGCCCCTTGGAATAGACGAGCAGGTCGCAGTAGCTTAACAAGACGGTTTAAATGCCCCTTGGAAGAGACGTGCAGGTCGCAGTAGCTTAACAAGACGGTTTAAATGCCCCTTGGAAGAGTGATGGAGGTCGCAGTAGCTTAACAAGACAGTTTAAATGCCCCTTGGAAGAGACATGCAGGTCGCAGTAGCATAATAAGACGGTTTAAATGCCCCTTGGAAGAGATGTGCAGGTCGCAGTAGCTTAATAAGATGGTTTAAATGTCCCTTGGAAGAGAGGTGGAGGTCGCAGTAGCTTAACAAGACAGTTTAAATGCCCCTTGGAAGAGACGTGCAGGTCGCAGTAGCTTAACAAGACGGTTTAAATGCCCCTTGGAAGAGCGGTGGAGGTCGCAGTAGCTTAACAAGACAGTTTAAGTGCCCCTTGAAAGAGACGTGCAGGTCGCAGTAGCTTAACAAGACAGTTTAAATGCCCCTTGGAAGAGTGGTGGAGGTAGCAGTAGCTTAACAAGACAGTTTAAATGCCCCTTGGAAGAGACATGCAGGTCGCAGTAGCTTAACAAGACGGTTTAAATGCCCCTTGGAAGATCGGTGGAGGTCGCAGTAGCTTAACAAGACAGTTTAAATGCCCCTTGGAAGAGATCTGCAGTTCGCAGTAGCTTAACAAGACGGTTTAAATGCCCCTTGGAAGAGTGGTGGAGGTCGCAGTAGCTTAACAAGACTGTTTAACTGCCCCTTGAAAGAGACGTGCGGGTAAAAGTAGCTTAACAAGACGGTTTAAATGCCACTTGGAAGAGATGTGCAGTTCGCAGTAGCTTAACAAGACGGTTTAAATGCCCCTTGGAAGAGACGTGCAGGTCGCAGTAGGTTAACAAGACAGTTTAAATGTCCCTTGGAAGAGCGGTGGAGGTCGCGTTAGCTTAACAAGACAGTTTAAATGCCCCTTGAAAGAGATGTGCAGGTCGCAGTAGCTTAACAAGACAGTTTAAATGCCCCTTGGAAGTGCGGTGAAGGTCGCAGTAGCTTAACAAGACGGTTTAAATGCCCTTTGGAAGAGACATGCAGGTCACAGCTGCTTAACAAGACGGTTTAAATGCCCCTTGGAAGAGACGTGGAGGTCGCAGTAGCTTAACAAGACGGTTTAAATGCCCCTTGGAAGAGACATGCAGGTCGCAGTAGCTTAACAAGACTGTTTAAATGCCCCTTAGAAGAGATGCGCAGTTCTCCGAAGCTAAACAAGACAGTTTAAATGCCCCTTGGAAGAGACGTGCAGGTCGCAGTAGCTTAACAAGTTGGTTTAAATGCCCCGTGGAAGAGCGTTGGAGGTCGCAGTAGCTTTAGAAGACAGTTTAAATGCCCCTTGGAAGAGACGTGCAGGTCACAGGAGCTTAACAAGAGGGTTTAAATGCCCTTTGGAAGAGGCTTGCAGGTCGCAGTAGCTTACCAAGACGATTTAAATGCCCCTTGGAAGAGACGTGCAGGTCGCAGTAGCTTAACAATACAGTTTAAATGCCCCTTGGAAGAGCGGTGGAGGTCGCAGTAGCTTAACAAGACAGTTTAAATGCCACTTGGTAGAAACACGCAGGTCGAAGCAGCTTAACAAGACTGTTTAAATGCCCCTAGGAAAAGACGTGCAGGTCGAAGAGGCTTAAAAAGACGGTTAAATGCCCCTTGGAAGAGAAATGCAGGTCGAAGTAGCTTAACAAGACGGTTTAAATGCACCTTGTAAGAGACGTGCAGGTCGCAGTAGCTTAACAAGACAGTTTAAATGCACCTTGTAAGAGACGTGCAGGTCGCAGTAGCTTAACAAGACAGTTTAAATGCACCTTGGAAGAGACGTGCAGGTCGCAGTAGCTTAATAAGACGGTTTAAATGCCCCTTGGAAGAGATGTGCAGGTCGCAGTAGCTTAACAAGACAGTTTAAATGCCCCTAAAAAGAGAAGTGCAGGTCGCAGGAGCTTAACAAGAGGGTTTAAATGCCCTTTGGAAGAGACGTGCAGGTCGCAGGAGCTTAACAAGATGGTTTAAATGCCCCTTGGAAGAGACATGCAGGTCGCAGTAGCTTAACAAGACTGTTGCGATGTCCTTTGGAAAAGTGGTGGAGGTTACAGTAACTTAACAAGACGGTTTAAATGCTCCTTGGAAGAGACGTTCAAGTCACAGTAGCTTAAAAAGATGGTTTAAATGTGCAGTGGAAGAGATGTGCAGGTCGCAGTAGCTTAATAAGACGGTTTAAATGCCCCTTGGAAGAGACATGCAGGTCGCAGTAGCTTAACAAGACGGTTTAAATGCCTCTTGGAAGAGACGTGCAGGTAGCAGTAGCTTAACAAGAGGGTTTAAATGGTCCTTGGAAGAGACGAGCAGGTCGCAGGAGCTTAATAAGAGGGTTTAAATGCCCCTTGGAAGAGACGTACAAGTCACAGTAGCGTAAAAAGACGGTTTAAATGCGCCTTGTAAGAGACGTGCAGGCCGCAGAAGCTTAACAAGACAGTTTAAATGCCCCTTGGAAGAGACGTGCAGGTCGCAGTAGCTTAACAAGAGTTTTTAAATTCCCCTTTCAAGAGACGTGCAGGTCGCAGGACCTTGACAAGAAGGTTTAAATGCCCCTTGGAAGAGATGTGCAGGTCGCAGTAGCTTAACAAGACAGTTTAAATGACCCCTTGCAAGAGTGGTGGAGGTCGCAGTAGCTTAACAAGACAGTTTAAATGCCACTTGGAAGAAACATGCAGATCGAAGCAGCTTAACAAGACTGTTTAAATGCCCCTAGGAAAAGACGTGCAGCTCGCAGAGGCTTAACAAGACGGTTTAAATGCCCCTTGGAAGAGACATGCAGGTCGCAGTAGCTTAACAAGACGGTTTAAATGCCCCTTGGAAGACACGTGCAGGTCGCAGTAGCTTAACAAGACGGTTTAAATGCCCCGTGGAAAAGTGGTGGAGGTTACAGTAGCTTAACAAGACGGTTTAAATGCCCCTTGGAAGAGACATGCAGGTCGCAGAGGCTTAACAAGACGGTTTAAATGCCCCTTGGAAGAGACATGCAGGTCGCAGCAGCTTAAAAAGACCGTTTAAATGCCCCTTGGAAGAGACGTGCAGGTCGCAGAGGCTTAACAAGACGGTTTAAATGCCCCTTGGAAGAGACGATCAAGTCGCAGGAGCTTAAAAAGGAGGTTTAAATGCGCCTTGGAAGAGAAGTGCAGGTCGCAGTAGCATAACAAGACGGTTTAAATGCCCCTTGGAAGAGACGTGCAGGTAGCAGTAGCTTAACAAGACGGTTTAAATCCCCCTTGGAAGAGACATGCAGGTCGCAGGATCTTAACAAGAGGGTTTAAATGCCCCTTAGAATAGGCTTGCAGGTCGCAGTAGCTCAACAAGACAGTTTAAATGGCCATTGGAAGAGACGTGCAAGTCGCAGTAGCTTAAAAACACGGTTTAAATGCGCCTTGGAAGAGACGTGCAGGTCGCAGTAGCTTAACAAGACGGTTTAAATGGCCCTTGGAAGAGACGTGCAGGTCGCAGTAGCTTAACAAGACGGTTTAAATCCCCCTTGGAAGAAACGTGCAGGACGCAGTAGCTTAACAAGATGGTTTAAATGCCCCCTTGGAATAGGCTTGCAGGTCGCAGTAGCTTACCAAGACAGTTTAAATGCCCCTTGGACGAGACGTGCAGGTCGCAGTAGCTTAACAAGACGGTTTAAATGCCCCTTGTAAGAGCGGTGGGGGTCGCAGTAGCTTAACAAGACAGTTTAAATGCCCATTGGAAGAGACGTACAGGTTGAAGTAGCTTAATAAGACGGTTTAAATGCCTCTTGGAAGAGATGTGCAGGTCGCAGTAGCTTAAGAAGATGTTTTAAATGCCCCTTGGAAGAGAGGTGGAGGTCGCAGTAGCTTAACAAGACAGTTTAAATGACCCTTGGAAGAGACGTGCTGGTCGCAGTAGCTTAACAAGACGGTTTAAATGACACTTGGAAGAGACGTGCAGGTTGCAGTAGCTTAATAAGACGTTTTAAATGCCCCTTGGAAGAGCGGTGGAGGTCGCAGTAGCTAAACAAGACAGTTTAAATGCCTCTTGAAAGAGACGTGCAGGTCGCAGTAGCTTAACAAGACGATTTAAATGCCCCTTGGAAGAGACGTGCAGGTAGCAGTAGCTTAACAAGACGGTTTAAATGCCCCTTGGAAGAGACATGCAGGTCGCAGTAGCTTAACAAGACGGTTTAAATGCACCTTGGAAGAGACGTGCAGGTCGCACTAGCATAACAAGACAGTTTAAATGCCACTTGGAAGAAACATGCATGTCGAAGCAGCTTAACAAGACTGTTTAAATGCCCCTAGGAAAAGACGTGCAGGTCGCAGGAGCTTAAAAAGAAGGTTTAAATGCGTCTTGGAATAGACATGCAGGTCGCAGGAGCTTAACAAGACGGTTTAAATGCCCCTTGGAAGTGCGGTGGAGGTCGCAGTAGCTTAACAAGACAGTTTAAATGCCCATTGGAAGAGACGTACAGGTTGAAGTAGCTTAATAAGACGGTTTAAATGCCTCTTGGAAGAGATGTGCAGGTCGCAGTAGCTTAATAAGATGTTTTAAATGCCCCTTGGAATAGAGGTGGGGGTCGCAGTAGCTTAACAAGACAGTTTAAATGACCCTTGGAAGAGACGTGCTGGTCGCAGTAGCTTAACAAGACGGTTTAAATGACACTTGGAAGAGACGTGCAGGTTGCAGTAGCTTAATAAGACGTTTTAAATGCCCCTTGGAAGAGCGGTGGAGGTCGCAGTAGCTAAACAAGACAGTTTAAATGCCTCTTGAAAGAGACGTGCAGGTCGCAGTAGCTTAACAAGACGATTTAAATGCCCCTTGGAAGAGACGTGCAGGTAGCAGTAGCTTAACAAGACGGTTTAAATGCCCCTTGGAAGAGACATGCAGGTCGCAGTAGCTTAACAAGACGGTTTAAATGCACCTTGGAAGAGACGTGCAGGTCGCACTAGCTTAACAAGACAGTTTAAATGCCACTTGGAAGAAACATGCATGTCGAAGCAGCTTAACAAGACTGTTTAAATGCCCCTAGGAAAAGACGTGCAGGTCGCAGGAGCTTAAAAAGAAGGTTTAAATGCGCCTTGGAATAGACATGCAGGTCGCAGTAGCTTAACAAGACGGTTTAAATGCCCCTTGGAAGTGCGGTGGAGGTCGCAGTAGCTTAACAAGATGGTTTAAATGCCCCGTGGAAGAGACATGCAGGTCACAGCAGCTTAACAAGACGGTTTAAATGCCCCTTGGAAGAGACATGCAGGTCGCAGTAGCTTAACAAAGCGTTTTAAAAGCCCCTTGGTAGTGCGGTGGAGGTCGCAGTAGCTTAACAAGACGGTTTAAATGCCCCTTGGAAAAGTGGTGGAGGTTACAGTAGCTTAAGAAGACGGTTTAAATGCACCTTGGAAGAGACGTGCAAGTCGCAGCAGCTTAACAAGACTGTTTAAATGCCCCTTGGAAGAGACGTGCAGGTCGCAGAAGCTAAACAAGACAGTTTAAATGCCCCTTGGAAGAGACGTGCAGGTCGCAGTAGATTAACAAGATGGTTTAAATGCCCCTTGGAAGAGCGGTGGAGGTCGCAGTAGCTTAAGCAGACAGTTTAAATGCCCCTTGGAAGAGACATGCAGGTCGCAGTAGCTTAACAAGAGGGTTTAAATGCCCATTGGAAGAGGCTTGCAGGTCGCAGTAGCTTACCAAGACGATTTAAATGCCCCTTGGAAGAGACATGCAGGTCGCAGTAGCTTAACAAGACAGTTTAAATGCCCCTTGAAAGAGCGGTGGAGGTCGCAGTAGCTTAACAAGACAGTTTAAATGCCACTTGGAAGAAACATGCATGTCGAAGCAGCTTAACAAGACGGATTAAATGCCCCTTGGAAGAGACATGCAGGTCGCAGTAGCTTAACAAGACGGTTTAAATGCACCTTGGAAGAGACGTGCAGGTCGCACTAGCTTAACAAGACAGTTTAAATGCCACTTGGAAGAAACATGCATGTCGAAGCAGCTTAACAAGACTGTTTAAATGCCCCTAGGAAAAGACGTGCAGGTCGCAGGAGCTTAAAAAGAAGGTTTAAATGCGCCTTGGAAGAGAAGTGCAGGTCGCAGTAGCATAAAAAAACGGTTTAAATGCCCCTTGGAAAAGCGGTGGAGGTCGCAGTAGCTTAACACGAAGGTTTAAATGCCCCTTGGAATAGACATGCAGGTCGCAGTAGCTTAACAAGACGGTTTAAATGCCCCTTGGAAAAGACGTGCAGGTCGCAGAGGCTTAACAAGACGGTTTAAATGCCCCTTGGAAGAGACATGCAGGTCGCAGTAGCTTAACAAGACGGTTTAAAAGCCCCTTGCAAGAGACGTGCAAGTCGCAGGAGCTTAAAAAGAAGGTTTAATTGCGCCTTGGAAGAGAAGTGCAGGTCGCAGTAGCATAGCAAGACGGTTTAAATGCACCTTGGAAGAGACATGCAGGTCGCAGTAGCTTAACAAGACAGTTTAAATGCCCCTTGGAAGAGAAGTGCAGGTCGCAGTAGCTTAATAAGACGTTTTAAATGTCCCTTGGAAGAGACATGCAGGTCGCAGTAGCTTAATAAGATGGTTTAAATGCCCCTTGGAAGAGACGTGCAGGTCGCAGTATCTTAACAAGACTGTTTAAATGCCCCTTGGAAGAGAAGTGCAAGTTACAGTAGCTTAACAAGACGGTTTAAATTTCCCTTGGAAGAGATGTGCAGGTCGCAGTAGCTTAACAAGACGGTTTAAATGCCTCTTGGAAGAGATGTGCAGGTCGCAGTAGCTTAATAAGATGTTTTAAATGCCCCTTGGAAGAGAGGTGGAGGTCGCAGTAGCTTAACAAGACAGTTTAAATGACCCTTGGAAGAGACGTGCAGGTCGCAGTAGCTTAACAAGACGGTTTAAATGCCACTTGGAAGAGACGTGCAGGTTGCAGTAGCTTAATAAGATGGTTTAAATGCCCCATGGAAGAGCGGTGGAGGTCGCAGTAGCTTAACAAGACAGTTTAAATGCCCCTTGAAAGAGACGTGCAGGTCGCAGTAGCTTAACAAGACGATTTAAATGCCCCTTGGAAGAGACGTGCAGTTAGCAGTAGCTTAACAAGACGGTTTAAATCCCCCTTGGAAGAGACATGCAGGTCACAGGATCTTAACAAGAGGGTTTAAAAGCCCCTTAGAGTAGGCTTGCAGGTCGCAGTAGCTTAACAAGACAGTTTAAATGCCCCTTGGAAGAGACATGCTGGTCGCAGTAGCTTAAAAAGACGGTTTAAATGCGCCTTGGAAGAAACGTGCAGGTCGCAGTAGCTTAACAAGATGGTTTAAATGGCCCTTGGAAGAGACGTGCAGGTCGCAGTACCTTAACAAGACGGTTTAAATGCCCCTTGGAAGAGACGTGCAGGTTGAAGTAACTTAATAAGACGGTTTAAATGCCTCTTGGAAGAGATGTGCATGTCGCAGTAGCTTAATAAGATGTTTTAAATGCCCCTTGGAAGAGAGGTGGAGGTTGCAGTAGCTTAACAAGACAGTTTAAATTCCCCTTGGAAGAGACGTGCAGGTTGCAGTAGCTTAATAAGACGGTTTAAATGCCGCTTGGAAGAGCGGTGGAGGTCGCAGTAGCTTAACAAGACGGTTTAAATGCCCCTTGAAAGACACGTGCAGGTCGCAGTAGCTTAACAAGATGGTTTAAATGCCCCAAGGACGTGCGGTGGAGGTCGCAGTAGCTTAACAAGACGGTTTAAATGCCCCTTGGAAGAGACATTCAGGTCGCAGCAGCTTAACAAGATGGTTTAAATCCCCTTGGAAGAGACGTGCAGGTAGCAGTGGCTTAACAAGACGGTTTAAATGCCCCTTGGAAGAGACATGCAGGTCGCAGTAGCTTAAAACGACGGTTTAAATGCCCCTTGGAAGAGAAGTGCAGGTCGCAGTAGCTTAACAAGACAGTTTAAATGCCCCTTGGAAAAGTGGTGGAGGTTACAGTAGCTTAACAAGAAAGTTTAAATGCCCCTTGGAAGAGACATGCAAGTCGCAGTAGCTTAAATAGACGGTTTAAATGCGCCTTGGAAGAGACATGCAGGTCGCAGTAGCTTAACAAGACGGTTAAAATGCCCCTTGGAATACACGAGCAGGTCGCAGTAGCTTAACAAGACGGTTTAAATGCCCCTTGGAAGAGACGTGCAGGTCTCAGTAGCTTAACAAGACGGTTTAAATTCCCCTTGGCAGAGACGTGCAGGTCGCAGCAGCTTAACAAGAGGGTTTAAATGCCCCTTGGAACAGGCTTGCAGGTCGCAGAAGCTTAACAAGACGGTTTGAATGCCCCTTGGAAGAGACGTGCAGGTCGCAGTAGCTTACCAAGACAGTTTAAATGCCCCTTGGAAGAGACATGCAGGTCGCAGTAGCATAATAAGACAGTTTAAATGCCCCTTGGAAGAGACATGCAGGTCGTAGTAGCATAATAAGACAGTTTAAATGCCCCTTGGAAGAGATGTGCAGGTCGCAGTAGCTTAATAAGATGGTTTAAATGCCCCTTGTAAGAGAGGTGGAGGTCGCAGTAGCTTAACAGGACAGTTTAAATGCCCCTTGGAAGAGACGTGCAGGTCGCAGTAGCTTAAAAAGACGGTTTAAATGCCACTTGGAAGAGACGTGCAGGTCGCAGTAGCTTAACAAGACGGTTTAAATGCCCCTTGGAAGAGCGGTGGAGGTCGCAGTAGCTTAACAAGACAGTTTAAATGCCCCTTGAAAGTTACGTGCAGGTCGCAGTAGCTTAACAAGACGGTTCAAATGCCCATTGGAAGAGTGGTGGAGGTCGCAGTAGCTTAACAAGAGAGTTTAAATGCCCCTTGGATGAGACATGCAGGTCGCAGTAGCTTAATAAGACGGTTTAAATACCCCTTGGAAGAGAGGTGGAGGTCGCAGTGGCTTAGCAAGACAGTTTAAATGCCCCTTGAAAGAGACGTGCAGGTCGCAGTAGCTTAACAAGACGGTTTAAATGCCCCTTGGAAGAGACGTGCAGGTCGCAGTAGCTAAACAAGACGGTTTAAATGCCCCTTGGAAGAGCGGTGGAGGTCGCAGTAGCTTAACAAGATAGTTTAAATGCCCCTTGAAAGAGACGTGCAGGTCGCAGCAGCTTAACAAGACGGTTTAAATGCCCCTTGGAAGTGCGGTGGAGGTCGCAGTAGCTTAACAAGATGGTTTAAATGCCCCTTGGAAGAGACATGCAGGTCACAGCAGCTTAACAAGACGGTTTAAATGCCCCTTGGAAGAAACGTGGAGGTCGCAGTAGCTTAACAAGACGGTTTAAATGCCCCTTGGAAGAGACATGCAGGTCGCAGTAGCTTAACAAAGCGTTTTAAAAGCCCCTTGGTAGTGCGGTGGAGGTCGCAGTAGCTTAACAAGATGGTTTAAATGCCCCTTGGAAAAGTGGTGGAGTTTACAGTAGCTTAAAAAGAAGGTTTAAATGCGCCTTGGAAGAGAAGTGCAGGTCGCAGTAGCATAAAAAAACGGTTTAAATGCCCCTTGGAAAAGCGGTGGAGGTCGCAGTAGCTTAACACGAAGGTTTAAATGCCCCTTGGAATAGACATGCAGGTCGCAGTAGCTTAACAAGACGGTTTAAATGCCCCTTGGAAAAGACGTGCAGGTCGCAGAGGCTTAACAAGACGGTTTAAATGCCCCTTGGAAGAGACATGCAGATCGCAGTAGCTTAACAAGACGGTTTAAAAGCCCCTTGGAAGAGACGTGCAAGTCGCAGGAGCTTAAAAAGAAGGTTTAATTGCGCCTTGGAAGAGAAGTGCAGGTCGCAGTAGCATAGCAAGACGGTTTAAATGCACCTTGGAAGAGACATGCAGGTCGCAGTAGCTTAACAAGACAGTTTAAATGCCCCTTGGAAGAGACGTGCAGGTCGCAGTAGCTTAATAATACGTTTTAAATGTCCCTTGGAAGAGACATGCAGGTCGCAGTAGCTTAATAAGATGGTTTAAATGCCCCTTGGAAGAGACGTGCAGGTCGCAGTATCTTAACAAGACTGTTTAAATGCCCCTTGGAAGAGAAGTGCAAGTTACAGTAGCTTAACAAGACGGTTTAAATTTCCCTTGGAAGAGATGTGCAGGTCGCAGTAGCTTAACAAGACGGTTTAAATGCCTCTTGGAAGAGATGTGCAGGTCGCAGTAGCTTAATAAGATGTTTTAAATGCCCCTTGGAAGAGAGGTGGAGGTCGCAGTAGCTTAACAAGACAGTTTAAATGACCCTTGGAAGAGACGTGCAGGTCGCAGTAGCTTAACAAGACGGTTTAAATGCCACTTGGAAGAGACGTACAGGTTGCAGTAGCTTAATAAGACGGTTTAAATGCCCCATGGAAGAGCGGTGGAGGTCGCAGTAGCTTAACAAGACGGTTTAAATGCCCCTTGAAAGAGACGTGCAGGTTGCAGTAGCTTAACAAGACGATTTAAATGCCCCTTGGAAGAGACGTGCAGTTAGCAGTAGCTTAACAAGACGGTTTAAATCCCCCTTGGAAGAGACATGCAGGTCACAGGATCTTAACAAGAGGGTTTAAATGCCCCTTAGAGTAGGCTTGCAGGTCGCAGTAGCTTAACAAGACAGTTTAAATGCGCCTTGGAAGAGACGTGCAGGTCCCAGTAGCTTAACAAGATGGTTTAAATGGCCCTTGGAAGAGACGTGCAGGTCGCAGTAGCTTAACAAGACGGTTTAAATGCCCCTTGGAAGAGACGTGCAGGTTGAAGTAACTTAATAAGACGGTTTAAATGCCTCTTGGAAGAGATGTGCATGTCGCAGTAGCTTAATAAGATGTTTTAAATGCCCCTTGGAAGAGAGGTGGAGGTTGCAGTAGCTTAACAAGACAGTTTAAATGCCCCTTGGAAGAGACTTGCAGGTTGCAGTAGCTTAATAAGACGTTTTAAATGCTGCTTGGAAGAGCGGTGGAGGTCGCAGTAGCTTAACAAGACGGTTTAAATGCCCCTTGAAAGAGACATGCAGGTCGCAGTAGCTTAAAAAGACGGTTTAAATGCCCCTTGGAAGAGACATTCAGGTCGCAGCAGCTTAACAAGATGGTTTAAATCCCCTTGGAAGAGACGTGCAGGTAGCAGTGGCTTAACAAGACGGTTTAAATGCCCCTTGGAAGAGACATGCAGGTCGCAGTAGCTTTCAACGACGGTTTAAATGCCCCTTGGAAGAGACGTGCAGGTCGCAGTAGCTTAACAAGACAGTTTAAATGCCCCTTGGAAAAGTGGTGGAGGTAACAGTAGCTTAACAAGAAAGTTTAAATGCCCCTTGGAAGAGACATGCAAGTCGCAGTAGCTTAAACAGACTGTTTAAATGCGCCTTGGAAGAGACGTGCAGGTCGCAGTAGCTTAACAAGACGGTTAAAATGCCCCTTGGAATAGACGAGTAGGTCGCAGTAGCTTAACAAGACGGTTTAAATGCCCCTTGGAAGAGACGTGCAGGTCGCAGTAGCTTAACAAGACGGTTTAAATGCCCCTTGGAAGAGTGGTGGAGGTCGCAGTAGCTTAACAAGACAGTTTAAATGCCCCTTGGAAGAGACATGCAGGTCGCAGTAGCATAATAAGACGGTTTAAATGCCCCTTGGAAGAGATGTGCAGGTCGCAGTAGCTTAATAAGATGGTTTAAATGCCCCTTGGAAGAGAGGTGGAGGTCGCAGTAGCTTAAGAAGACAGTTTAAATGCCCCTTGGAAGAGACGTGCAGGTCGCAGTAGCTTAACAAGACGGTTTAAATGCCACTTGGAAGAGACGTGCAGGTCGCAGTAGCTTAACAAGACGGTTTAAATGCCCCTTGGAAGAGCGGTGGAGGTCGCAGTAGCTTAACAAGACAGTTTAAGTGCCCCTTGAAAGAGACGTGCAGGTCGCAGTAGCTTAACAAGACAGTTTAAATGCCCCTTGGAAGAGTGGTGGAGGTAGCAGTAGCTTAACAAGACAGTTTAAATGCCCCTTGGAAGAGACATGCAGGTCGCAGTAGCTTAACGAGACGGTTTAAATGCCCCTTGGAAGATCGGTGGAGGTCGCACTAGCTTAACAAGACAGTTTAAATGCCCCTTGGAAGAGACCTGCAGTTCGCAGTAGCTTAACAAGACGGTTTAAATGCCACTTGTAAGAGCGGTGGAGGTCGCAGTAGCTTAACAAGACTGTTTAACTGCCCCTTGAAAGAGACGTGCGGGTAAAAGTAGCTTAACAAGACGGTTTAAATGCCACTTGGAAGAGACGTGCAGTTCGCAGTAGCTTAACAAGACTGTTTAAATGCCCCTTGGAAGAGACGTGCAGGTCGCAGTAGGTTAACAAGGCAGTTTAAGTGTCCCTTGGAAGAGCGGTGGAGGTCGCGTTAGCTTAACAAGACAGTTTAAATGCAACTTGAAAGAGATGTGCAGGTCGCAGTAGCTTAACAAGACAGTTTAAATGCCCCTTGGAAGTGCGGTGAAGGTCGCAGTAGCTTAACAAGACGGTTTAAATGCCCTTTGGAAGAGACATGCAGGTCACAGCTGCTTAACAAGACGGTTTAAATGCCCCTTGGAAGAGACGTGGAGGTCGCAGTAGCTTAACAAGACGGTTTAAATGCCCCTTGGAAGTGACATGCAGGTCGCAGTAGCTTAACAAGACTGTTTAAATGCCCCTTAGAAGAGATGCGCAGTTCTCCGAAGCTAAACAAGACAGTTTAAATGCCCCTTGGAAGAGACGTGCAGGTCGCAGTAGCTTAACAAGATGGTTTAAATTCCCCTTGGAAGAGCGTTGGAGGTCGCAGTAGCTTAAGAAGACAGTTTAAATGCCCCTTGGAAGAGACGTGCAGGTCGCAGGAGCTTAACAAGAGGGTTTAAATGCCCTTTGGAAGAGGCTTGCAGGTCGCAGTAGCTTACCAAGACGATTTAAATGCCCCTTGGAAGAGACGTGCAGGTCGCAGTAGCTTAACAATACAGTTTAAATGCCCCTTGGAAGAGCGGTGGAGGTCGCAGTAGCTTAACAAGACAGTTTAAATGCCACTTGGTAGAAACATGCAGGTCGAAGCAGCTTAACAAGACTGTTTAAATGCCCCTAGGAAAAGACGTGCAGGTCGAAGAGGCTTAAAAAGACGGTTAAATGCCCCTTGGAAGAGAAATGCAGGTCGAAGTAGCTTAACAAGACGGTTTAAATGCACCTTGTAAGAGACGTGCAGGTCGCAGTAGCTTAACAAGACAGTTTAAATGCACCTTGTAAGAGACGTGCAGGTCGCAGTAGCTTAACAAGACAGTTTAAATGCCCCTTGGAAGAGACGTGCAGGTCGCAGTAGCTTAATAAGACGGTTTAAATGCCCCTTGGAAGAGATGTGCAGGTCGCAGTAGCTTAACAAGACAGTTTAAATGCCCCTAAAAAGAGAAGTGCAGATCGCAGGAGCTTAACAAGAGGGTTTAAATGCCCCTTGGAAGAGACGTGCAGGTCGCAGTAGCTTAACAAGACGGTTTAAATGCCCCTTGGAAGAGACGTGCAGGTCGCAGTAGGTTAACAAGGCAGTTTAAGTGTCCCTTGGAAGAGCGGTGGAGGTCGCGTTAGCTTAACAAGACAGTTTAAATGCCCCTTGAAAGAGATGTGCAGGTCGCAGTAGCTTAACAAGACAGTTTAAATGCCCCTTGGAAGTGCGGTGAAGGTCGCAGTAGCTTAACAAGACGGTTTAAATGCCCTTTGGAAGAGACATGCAGGTCACAGCTGCTTAACAAGACGGTTTAAATGCCCCTTGGAAGAGACGTGGAGGTCGCAGTAGCTTAACAAGACGGTTTAAATGCCCCTTGGAAGTGACATGCAGGTCGCAGTAGCTTAACAAGACTGTTTAAATGCCCCTTAGAAGAGATGCGCAGTTCTCCGAAGCTAAACAAGACAGTTTAAATGCCCCTTGGAAGAGACGTGCAGGTCGCAGTAGCTTAACAAGATGGTTTAAATTCCCCTTGGAAGAGCGTTGGAGGTCGCAGTAGCTTACCAAGACGATTTAAATGCCCCTTGGAAGAGACGTGCAGGTCGCAGTAGCTTAACAATACAGTTTAAATGCCCCTTGGAAGAGCGGTGGAGGTCGCAGTAGCTTAACAAGACAGTTTAAATGCCACTTGGTAGAAACATGCAGGTCGAAGCAGCTTAACAAGACTGTTTAAATGCCCCTAGGAAAAGACGTGCAGGTCGAAGAGGCTTAAAAAGACGGTTAAATGCCCCTTGGAAGAGAAATGCAGGTCGAAGTAGCTTAACAAGACGGTTTAAATGCACCTTGTAAGAGACGTGCAGGTCGCAGTAGCTTAACAAGACAGTTTAAATGCACCTTGTAAGAGACGTGCAGGTCGCAGTAGCTTAACAAGACAGTTTAAATGCCCCTTGGAAGAGACGTGCAGGTCGCAGTAGCTTAATAAGACGGTTTAAATGCCCCTTGGAAGAGATGTGCAGGTCGCAGTAGCTTAACAAGACAGTTTAAATGCCCCTAAAAAGAGAAGTGCAGGTCGCAGGAGCTTAACAAGAGGGTTTAAATGCCCCTTGGAAGAGACGTGCAGGTCGCAGGAGCTTAACAAGATGGTTTAAATGCCCCTTGGAAGAGACATGCAGGTCGCAGTAGCTTAACAAGACTGTTGCGATGTCCTTTGGAAAAGTGGTGGAGGTTACAGTAACTTAACAAGACGGTTTAAATGCTCCTTGGAAGAGACGTTCAAGTCACAGTAGCTTAAAAAGACGGTTTAAATGCGCATTGGAAGAGATGTGCAGGTCGCAGTAGCTTAATAAGACGGTTTAAATGCCCCTTGGAAGAGACGTGCAGGTCGCAGTAGCTTAACAAGACGGTTTAAATGCCCCTTGGAAGAGACGTGCAGGTAGCAGTAGCTTAACAAGAGGGTTTAAATGGTCCTTGGAAGAGACGAGCAGGTCGCAGGAGCTTAATAAGAGAGTTTAAATGCCCCTTGGAAGAGACGTACAAGTCACAGTAGCGTAAAAAGACGGTTTAAATGCGCCTTGTAAGAGACGTGCAGGCCGCAGAAGCTTAACAAGACAGTTTAAATGCCCCTTGGAAGAGACGTGCAGGTCGCAGTAGCTTAACAAGAGTTTTTAAATGCCCCTTTCAAGAGACGTGCAGGTCGCAGGACCTTAACAAGAAGGTTTAAATGCCCCTTGGAAGAGATGTGCAGGTCGCAGTAGCTTAACAAGACAGTTTAAATGACCCCTTGCAAGAGTGGTGGAGGTCGCAGTAGCTTAACAAGACGGTTTAAATGCCACTTGGAAGAAACATGCAGATCGAAGCAGCTTAACAAGACTGTTTAAATGCCCCTAGGAAAAGACGTGCAGCTCGCAGAGGCTTAACAAGACGGTTTAAATGCCCCTTGGAAGAGACATGCAGGTCGCAGTAGCTTAACAAGAAGGGTTTAAATGCCCCTTGGAAGACACGTGCAGGTCGCAGTAGCTTAACAAGACGGTTTAAATGCCCCGTGGAAAAGTGGTGGAGGTTACAGTAGCTTAACAAGACGGTTTAAATGCCCCTTGGAAGAGACATGCAGGTCGCAGAGGCTTAACAAGACGGTTTAAATGCCCCTTGGAAGAGACATGCAGGTCGCAGCAGCTTAAAAAGACCGTTTAAATGCCCCTTGGAAGAGACGTGCAGGTCGCAGAGGCTTAACAAGACGGTTTAAATGCCCCTTGGAAGAGACGATCAAGTCGCAGGAGCTTAATAAGGAGGTTTAAATGCGCCTTGGAAGAGAAGTGCAGGTCGCAGTAGCATAACAAGACGGTTTAAATGCCCCTTGGAAGAGACGTGCAGGTAGCAGTAGCTTAACAAGATGGTTTAAATCCCCCTTGGAAGAGACATGCAGGTCGCAGGATCTTAACAAGAGGGTTTAAATGCCCCTTAGAATAGGCTTGCAGGTCGCAGTAGCTCAACAAGACAGTTTAAATGTCCCTTGGAAGAGACGTGCAAGTCGCAGTAGCTTAAAAACACGGTTTAAATGCGCCTTGGAAGAGACGTGCATGTCGCAGTAGCTTAACAAGATGGTTTAAATGGCCCTTGGAAGAGACGTGCAGGTCGCAGTAGCTTAACAAGACGGTTTAAATCCCCCTTGGAAGAAACGTGCAGGACGCAGTAGCTTAACAAGATGGTTTAAATGCCCCCTTGGAATAGGCTTGCAGGTCGCAGTAGCTTACCAAGACGGTTTAAATGCCCCTTGGACGAGACCTGCAGGTCGCAGTAGCTTAACAAGATGGTTTAAATGCCCCTTGGAAGAGCGGTGGGGGTCGCAGTAGCTTAACAAGACAGTTTAAATGCCCCTTGGAAGAGACGTACAGGTTGAAGTAGCTTAATAAGACGGTTTAAATGCCTCTTGGAAGAGATGTGCAGGTCGCAGTAGCTTAATAAGATGTTTTAAATGCCCCTTGGAAGAGAGGTGGAGGTCGCAGTAGCTTAACAAGACAGTTTAAATGACCCTTGGAAGAGACGTGCTGGTCGCAGTAGCTTAACAAGACGGTTTAAATGACACTTGGAAGAGACGTGCAGGTTGCAGTAGCTTAATAAGACATTTTAAATGCCCCTTGGAAGAGCGGTGGAGGTCGCAGTAGCTAAACAAGACAGTTTAAATGCCTCTTGAAAGAGACGTGCAGGTCGCAGTAGCTTAACAAGACGATTTAAATGCCCCTTGGAAGAGACGTGAAGGTAGCAGTAGCTTAACAAGACGGTTTAAATCCCCCTTGGAAGAGACATGCAGGTCACAGGATCTTAACAAGAGGGTTTAAATGCCCCTTAGAATAGGCTTGCAGGTCGCAGTAGCTTAACAAGACAGTTTAAATGCCCCTTGGAAGAGACATGCTGGTCGCAGTAGCTTATAAAGACGGTTTAAATGCGCCTTGGAAGAGACCTGCAGGTCGCAGTAGCTTAACAAGACGGTTTAAATGGCCCTTGGAAGAGACGTGCAGGTCGCAGTAGCTTAACAAGACAGTTTAAATGCCCCTTGGAAGAGACGTGCAGGTTGAAGTAGCTTAATAAGAAGGTTTAAATGCCTCTTGGAAGAGATGTGCATGTCGCAGTAGCTTAATAAGATGTTTTAAATGCCCCTTGGAAGAGAGGTGGAGGTCGCAGTAGCTTAACAAGACAGTTTAAATGCCCCTTGGAAGAGACGTGCAGGTCGCAGTATCTTAACAAGACGGTTTAAATGCCACTTGGAATAGACGTGCAGGTTGCAGTACCTTAAAAAGACGGTTTAAATGCCCCTTGGAAGAGCGGTGGAGGTCGCAGTAGCTTAACAAGACGGTTTAAATGCCCCTTGAAAGAAACGTGCAGGACGCAGTAGCTTAACAAGATGGTTTAAATGCCCCCTTGGAATAGGCTTGCAGGTCGCAGTAGCTTACCAAGACGGTTTAAATGCCCCTTGGACGAGACCTGCAGGTCGCAGTAGCTTAACAAGATGGTTTAAATGCCCCTTGGAAGAGCGGTGGGGGTCGCAGTAGCTTAACAAGACAGTTTAAATGCCCCTTGGAAGAGACGTACAGGTTGAAGTAGCTTAATAAGACGGTTTAAATGCCTCTTGGAAGAGATGTGCAGGTCGCAGTAGCTTAATAAGATGTTTTAAATGCCCCTTGGAAGAGAGGTGGAGGTCGCAGTAGCTTAACAAGACAGTTTAAATGACCCTTGGAAGAGACGTGCTGGTCGCAGTAGCTTAACAAGACGGTTTAAATGACACTTGGAAGAGACGTGCAGGTTGCAGTAGCTTAATAAGACATTTTAAATGCCCCTTGGAAGAGCGGTGGAGGTCGCAGTAGCTAAACAAGACAGTTTAAATGCCTCTTGAAAGAGACGTGCAGGTCGCAGTAGCTTAACAAGACGATTTAAATGCCCCTTGGAAGAGACGTGAAGGTAGCAGTAGCTTAACAAGACGGTTTAAATCCCCCTTGGAAGAGACATGCAGGTCACAGGATCTTAACAAGAGGGTTTAAATGCCCCTTAGAATAGGCTTGCAGGTCGCAGTAGCTTAACAAGACAGTTTAAATGCCCCTTGGAAGAGACATGCTGGTCGCAGTAGCTTATAAAGACGGTTTAAATGCGCCTTGGAAGAGACCTGCAGGTCGCAGTAGCTTAACAAGACGGTTTAAATGGCCCTTGGAAGAGACGTGCAGGTCGCAGTAGCTTAACAAGACAGTTTAAATGCCCCTTGGAAGAGACGTGCAGGTTGAAGTAGCTTAATAAGAAGGTTTAAATGCCTCTTGGAAGAGATGTGCATGTCGCAGTAGCTTAATAAGATGTTTTAAATGCCCCTTGGAAGAGAGGTGGAGGTCGCAGTAGCTTAACAAGACAGTTTAAATGCCCCTTGGAAGAGACGTGCAGGTCGCAGTATCTTAACAAGACGGTTTAAATGCCACTTGGAATAGACGTGCAGGTTGCAGTACCTTAAAAAGACGGTTTAAATGCCCCTTGGAAGAGCGGTGGAGGTCGCAGTAGCTTAACAAGACGGTTTAAATGCCCCTTGAAAGAGACGTGCAGGTCGCAGTAGCTTAACAAGACGGTTTAAATGCCCCATGGAGGTGCGGTGGAGGTCGCAGTAGCTTAACAAGACGGTTTAAATGCCCCTTGGAAGAGACATTCAGGTCGCAGCAGCTTAACAAGATGGTTTAAATCCCCTTGGAAGAGACGTGCAGGTAGCAGTGGCTTAACAAGACGGTTTAAATGCCCCTTGGAAGAGACATGCAGGTCGCAGTAGCTTAACACGACGGTTTAAATGCCCCTTGGAAGAGAAGTGCAGGTCGCAGTAGCTTAACAAGACAGTTTAAATGCCCCTTGGAAAAGTGGTGGAGGTTACAGTAGCTTAACAAGAAAGTTTAAATGCCCCTTGGAAGAGACATGCAAGTCGCAGTAGCTTAAATAGATGGTTTAAATGCGCCTCGGAAGAGACGTGCAGGTCGCAGAAGCTTAACAAGATGGTTAAAATGCCCCTTGGAATAGACGAGCAGGTCGCAGTAGCTTAACAAGACGGTTTAAATGCCCATTGGAAGAGACGTGCAGGTCGCAGTAGCTTAACAAGAGGGTTTAAATCCCCTTTGGAAGAGACGTGCAGGTCGCAGCAGCTTAAAAAGAGGGTTTATATGCCCCTTGGAATTGGCTTGCAGGTCGCAGTTGCTTACCAGGAATGTTTAAATGCACCTTGGAAGAGACGTGCAGGTCGCAGTAGCTTAACAAGACGGTTTAAATGCCCCTTGGAAGAGTGGTGGAGGTCGCAGTAGCTTAACAAGACAGTTTAAATGCCCCTTGGAAGAGACATGCAGGTCGCAGTAGCATAATAAGACGGTTTAAATGCCCCTTGGAAGAGATGTGCAGGTCGCAGTAGCTTAATAAGATGGTTTAAATGCCCCTTGGAAGAGAGGTGGAGGTCGCAGTAGCTTAAGAAGACAGTTTAAATGCCCCTTGGAAGAGACGTGCAAGTCACAGTAGCTTAACAAGACGGTTTAAATGCCACTTGGAAGAGACGTGCAGGTCGCAGTAGCTTAACAAGACGGTTTAAATGCCCCTTGGAAGAGCAGTGGAGGTCGCAGTAGCTTAACAAGACAGTTTAAGTGCCCCTTGAAAGAGACGTGCAGGTCGCAGTAGCTTAACAAGACAGTTTAAATGCCCCTTGGAAGAGTGGTGGAGGTAGCAGTAGCTTAACAAGACAGTTTAAATGCCCCTTGGAAGAGACATGCAGGTCGCAGTAGCTTAACGAGACGGTTTAAATGCCCCTTGGAAGATCGGTGGAGGTCGCAGTAGCTTAACAAGACAGTTTAAATGCCCCTTGGAAGAGACCTGCAGTTCGCAGTAGCTTACCAAGACGGTTTAAATGCCCCTTGGAAGAGCGGTGGAGGTCGCAGTAGCTTAACAAGACTGTTTAACTGCCCCTTGAAAGAGACGTGCGGGTAAAAGTAGCTTAACAAGACGGTTTAAATGCCACTTGGAAGAGACGTGCAGTTCGCAGTAGCTTAACAAGACGGTTTAAATGCCCCTTGGAAGAGACGTGCAGGTCGCAGTAGGTTAACAAGGCAGTTTAAGTGTCCCTTGGAAGAGCGGTGGAGGTCGCGTTAGCTTAACAAGACAGTTTAAATGCCCCTTGAAAGAGATGTGCAGGTCGCAGTAGCTTAACAAGACAGTTTAAATGCCCCTTGGAAGTGCGGTGAAGGTCGCAGTAGCTTAACAAGACGGTTTAAATGCCCTTTGGAAGAGACATGCAGGTCACAGCTGCTTAACAAGACGGTTTAAATGCCCCTTGGAAGAGACGTGGAGGTCGCAGTAGCTTAACAAGACGGTTTAAATGCCCCTTGGAAGTGACATGCAGGTCGCAGTAGCTTAACAAGACTGTTTAAATGCCCCTTAGAAGAGATGCGCAGTTCTCCGAAGCTAAACAAGACAGTTTAAATGCCCCTTGGAAGAGACGTGCAGGTCGCAGTAGCTTAACAAGATGGTTTAAATTCCCCTTGGAAGAGCGTTGGAGGTCGCAGTAGCTTAACAATACAGTTTAAATGCCCCTTGGAAGAGCGGTGGAGGTCGCAGTAGCTTAACAAGACAGTTTAAATGCCACTTGGTAGAAACATGCAGGTCGAAGCAGCTTAACAAGACTGTTTAAATGCCCCTAGGAAAAGACGTGCAGGTCGAAGAGGCTTAAAAAGACGGTTAAATGCCCCTTGGAAGAGAAATGCAGGTCGAAGTAGCTTAACAAGACGGTTTAAATGCACCTTGTAAGAGACGTGCAGGTCGCAGTAGCTTAACAAGACAGTTTAAATGCACCTTGTAAGAGACGTGCAGGTCGCAGTAGCTTAACAAGACAGTTTAAATGCCCCTTGGAAGAGATGTGCAGGTCGCAGTAGCTTAACAAGACAGTTTAAATGCCCCTTGTAAGAGACGTGCAGGTCGCAGTAGCTTAATAAGACGGTTTAAATGCCCCTTGGAAGAGATGTGCAGGTCGCAGTAGCTTAACAAGACAGTTTAAATGCCCCTAAAAAGAGAAGTGCAGGTCGCAGGAGCTTAACAAGAGGGTTTAAATGCCCCTTGGAAGAGACGTGCAGGTCGCAGGAGCTTAACAAGATGGTTTAAATGCCCCTTGGAAGAGACATGCAGGTCGCAGTAGCTTAACAAGACTGTTGCGATGTCCTTTGGAAAAGTGGTGGAGGTTACAGTAACTTAACAAGACGGTTTAAATGCTCCTTGGAAGAGACGTTCAAGTCACAGAAGCTTAAAAAGACGGTTTAAATGCGCATTGGAAGAGATGTGCAGGTCGCAGTAGCTTAATAAGACGGTTTAAATGCCCCTTGGAAGAGACGTGCAGGTCGCAGTAGCTTAACAAGACGGTTTAAATGCCCCTTGGAAGAGACGTGCAGGTAGCAGTAGCTTAACAAGAGGGTTTAAATGGTCCTTGGAAGAGACGAGCAGGTCGCAGGAGCTTAATAAGAGGGTTTAAATGCCCCTTGGAAGAGACGTACAAGTCACAGTAGCGTAAAAAGACGGTTTAAATGCGCCTTGTAAGAGACGTGCAGGCCGCAGAAGCTTAACAAGACAGATTAAATGGCCCTTGGAAGAGACGTGCAGGTCGCAGTAGCTTAACAAGAGTTTTTAAATGCCCCTTTCAAGAGACGTGCAGGTCGCAGGACCTTAACAAGAAGGTTTAAATGACCCTTGGAAGAGATGTGCAGGTCGCAGTAGCTTAACAAGACAGTTTAAATGACCCCTTGCAAGAGTGGTGGAGGTCGCAGTAGCTTAACAAGACAGTTTAAATGCCACTTGGAAGAAACATGCAGATCGAAGCAGCTTAACAAGACTGTTTAAATGCCCCTAGGAAAAGACGTGCAGCTCGCAGAGGCTTAACAAGACGGTTTAAATGCCCCTTGGAAGAGACATGCAGGTCGCAGTAGCTTAACAAGACAGTTTAAATGCCCCTAAAAAGAGAAGTGCAGATCGCAGGAGCTTAACAAGAGGGTTTAAATGCCCCTTGGAAGAGACGTGCAGGTCGCAGTAGCTTAACAAGACGGTTTAAATGCCCCTTGGAAGAGACGTGCAGGTCGCAGTAGGTTAACAAGGCAGTTTAAGTGTCCCTTGGAAGAGCGGTGGAGGTCGCGTTAGCTTAACAAGACAGTTTAAATGCCCCTTGAAAGAGATGTGCAGGTCGCAGTAGCTTAACAAGACAGTTTAAATGCCCCTTGGAAGTGCGGTGAAGGTCGCAGTAGCTTAACAAGACGGTTTAAATGCCCTTTGGAAGAGACATGCAGGTCACAGCTGCTTAACAAGACGGTTTAAATGCCCCTTGGAAGAGACGTGGAGGTCGCAGTAGCTTAACAAGACGGTTTAAATGCCCCTTGGAAGTGACATGCAGGTCGCAGTAGCTTAACAAGACTGTTTAAATGCCCCTTAGAAGAGATGCGCAGTTCTCCGAAGCTAAACAAGACAGTTTAAATGCCCCTTGGAAGAGACGTGCAGGTCGCAGTAGCTTAACAAGATGGTTTAAATTCCCCTTGGAAGAGCGTTGGAGGTCGCAGTAGCTTACCAAGACGATTTAAATGCCCCTTGGAAGAGACGTGCAGGTCGCAGTAGCTTAACAATACAGTTTAAATGCCCCTTGGAAGAGCGGTGGAGGTCGCAGTAGCTTAACAAGACAGTTTAAATGCCACTTGGTAGAAACATGCAGGTCGAAGCAGCTTAACAAGACTGTTTAAATGCCCCTAGGAAAAGACGTGCAGGTCGAAGAGGCTTAAAAAGACGGTTAAATGCCCCTTGGAAGAGAAATGCAGGTCGAAGTAGCTTAACAAGACAGTTTAAATGCACCTTGTAAGAGACGTGCAGGTCGCAGTAGCTTAACAAGACAGTTTAAATGCACCTTGTAAGAGACGTGCAGGTCGCAGTAGCTTAACAAGACAGTTTAAATGCCCCTTGGAAGAGACGTGCAGGTCGCAGTAGCTTAATAAGACGGTTTAAATGCCCCTTGGAAGAGATGTGCAGGTCGCAGTAGCTTAACAAGACAGTTTAAATGCCCCTAAAAAGAGAAGTGCAGGTCGCAGGAGCTTAACAAGAGGGTTTAAATGCCCCTTGGAAGAGACGTGCAGGTCGCAGGAGCTTAACAAGATGGTTTAAATGCCCCTTGGAAGAGACATGCAGGTCGCAGTAGCTTAACAAGACTGTTGCGATGTCCTTTGGAAAAGTGGTGGAGGTTACAGTAACTTAACAAGACGGTTTAAATGCTCCTTGGAAGAGACGTTCAAGTCACAGTAGCTTAAAAAGACGGTTTAAATGCGCATTGGAAGAGATGTGCAGGTCGCAGTAGCTTAATAAGACGGTTTAAATGCCCCTTGGAAGAGACGTGCAGGTCGCAGTAGCTTAACAAGACGGTTTAAATGCCCCTTGGAAGAGACGTGCAGGTAGCAGTAGCTTAACAAGAGGGTTTAAATGGTCCTTGGAAGAGACGAGCAGGTCGCAGGAGCTTAATAAGAGAGTTTAAATGCCCCTTGGAAGAGACGTACAAGTCACAGTAGCGTAAAAAGACGGTTTAAATGCGCCTTGTAAGAGACGTGCAGGCCGCAGAAGCTTAACAAGACAGTTTAAATGCCCCTTGGAAGAGACGTGCAGGTCGCAGTAGCTTAACAAGAGTTTTTAAATGCCCCTTTCAAGAGACGTGCAGGTCGCAGGACCTTAACAAGAAGGTTTAAATGCCCCTTGGAAGAGATGTGCAGGTCGCAGTAGCTTAACAAGACAGTTTAAATGACCCCTTGCAAGAGTGGTGGAGGTCGCAGTAGCTTAACAAGACGGTTTAAATGCCACTTGGAAGAAACATGCAGATCGAAGCAGCTTAACAAGACTGTTTAAATGCCCCTAGGAAAAGACGTGCAGCTCGCAGAGGCTTAACAAGACGGTTTAAATGCCCCTTGGAAGAGACATGCAGGTCGCAGTAGCTTAACAAGAAGGGTTTAAATGCCCCTTGGAAGACACGTGCAGGTCGCAGTAGCTTAACAAGACGGTTTAAATGCCCCGTGGAAAAGTGGTGGAGGTTACAGTAGCTTAACAAGACGGTTTAAATGCCCCTTGGAAGAGACATGCAGGTCGCAGAGGCTTAACAAGACGGTTTAAATGCCCCTTGGAAGAGACATGCAGGTCGCAGCAGCTTAAAAAGACCGTTTAAATGCCCCTTGGAAGAGACGTGCAGGTCGCAGAGGCTTAACAAGACGGTTTAAATGCCCCTTGGAAGAGACGATCAAGTCGCAGGAGCTTAATAAGGAGGTTTAAATGCGCCTTGGAAGAGAAGTGCAGGTCGCAGTAGCATAACAAGACGGTTTAAATGCCCCTTGGAAGAGACGTGCAGGTAGCAGTAGCTTAACAAGATGGTTTAAATCCCCCTTGGAAGAGACATGCAGGTCGCAGGATCTTAACAAGAGGGTTTAAATGCCCCTTAGAATAGGCTTGCAGGTCGCAGTAGCTCAACAAGACAGTTTAAATGTCCCTTGGAAGAGACGTGCAAGTCGCAGTAGCTTAAAAACACGGTTTAAATGCGCCTTGGAAGAGACGTGCATGTCGCAGTAGCTTAACAAGATGGTTTAAATGGCCCTTGGAAGAGACGTGCAGGTCGCAGTAGCTTAACAAGACGGTTTAAATCCCCCTTGGAAGAAACGTGCAGGACGCAGTAGCTTAACAAGATGGTTTAAATGCCCCCTTGGAATAGGCTTGCAGGTCGCAGTAGCTTACCAAGACGGTTTAAATGCCCCTTGGACGAGACCTGCAGGTCGCAGTAGCTTAACAAGATGGTTTAAATGCCCCTTGGAAGAGCGGTGGGGGTCGCAGTAGCTTAACAAGACAGTTTAAATGCCCCTTGGAAGAGACGTACAGGTTGAAGTAGCTTAATAAGACGGTTTAAATGCCTCTTGGAAGAGATGTGCAGGTCGCAGTAGCTTAATAAGATGTTTTAAATGCCCCTTGGAAGAGAGGTGGAGGTCGCAGTAGCTTAACAAGACAGTTTAAATGACCCTTGGAAGAGACGTGCTGGTCGCAGTAGCTTAACAAGACGGTTTAAATGACACTTGGAAGAGACGTGCAGGTTGCAGTAGCTTAATAAGACATTTTAAATGCCCCTTGGAAGAGCGGTGGAGGTCGCAGTAGCTAAACAAGACAGTTTAAATGCCTCTTGAAAGAGACGTGCAGGTCGCAGTAGCTTAACAAGACGATTTAAATGCCCCTTGGAAGAGACGTGAAGGTAGCAGTAGCTTAACAAGACGGTTTAAATCCCCCTTGGAAGAGACATGCAGGTCACAGGATCTTAACAAGAGGGTTTAAATGCCCCTTAGAATAGGCTTGCAGGTCGCAGTAGCTTAACAAGACAGTTTAAATGCCCCTTGGAAGAGACATGCTGGTCGCAGTAGCTTATAAAGACGGTTTAAATGCGCCTTGGAAGAGACCTGCAGGTCGCAGTAGCTTAACAAGACGGTTTAAATGGCCCTTGGAAGAGACGTGCAGGTCGCAGTAGCTTAACAAGACAGTTTAAATGCCCCTTGGAAGAGACGTGCAGGTTGAAGTAGCTTAATAAGAAGGTTTAAATGCCTCTTGGAAGAGATGTGCATGTCGCAGTAGCTTAATAAGATGTTTTAAATGCCCCTTGGAAGAGAGGTGGAGGTCGCAGTAGCTTAACAAGACAGTTTAAATGCCCCTTGGAAGAGACGTGCAGGTCGCAGTATCTTAACAAGACGGTTTAAATGCCACTTGGAATAGACGTGCAGGTTGCAGTACCTTAAAAAGACGGTTTAAATGCCCCTTGGAAGAGCGGTGGAGGTCGCAGTAGCTTAACAAGACGGTTTAAATGCCCCTTGAAAGAGACGTGCAGGTCGCAGTAGCTTAACAAGACGGTTTAAATGCCCCATGGAGGTGCGGTGGAGGTCGCAGTAGCTTAACAAGACGGTTTAAATGCCCCTTGGAAGAGACATTCAGGTCGCAGCAGCTTAACAAGATGGTTTAAATCCCCTTGGAAGAGACGTGCAGGTAGCAGTGGCTTAACAAGACGGTTTAAATGCCCCTTGGAAGAGACATGCAGGTCGCAGTAGCTTAACACGACGGTTTAAATGCCCCTTGGAAGAGAAGTGCAGGTCGCAGTAGCTTAACAAGACAGTTTAAATGCCCCTTGGAAAAGTGGTGGAGGTTACAGTAGCTTAACAAGAAAGTTTAAATGCCCCTTGGAAGAGACATGCAAGTCGCAGTAGCTTAAATAGATGGTTTAAATGCGCCTCGGAAGAGACGTGCAGGTCGCAGAAGCTTAACAAGATGGTTAAAATGCCCCTTGGAATAGACGAGCAGGTCGCAGTAGCTTAACAAGACGGTTTAAATGCCCATTGGAAGAGACGTGCAGGTCGCAGTAGCTTAACAAGAGGGTTTAAATCCCCTTTGGAAGAGACGTGCAGGTCGCAGCAGCTTAAAAAGAGGGTTTATATGCCCCTTGGAATTGGCTTGCAGGTCGCAGTTGCTTACCAGGAATGTTTAAATGCACCTTGGAAGAGACGTGCAGGTCGCAGTAGCTTAACAAGACGGTTTAAATGCCCCTTGGAAGAGTGGTGGAGGTCGCAGTAGCTTAACAAGACAGTTTAAATGCCCCTTGGAAGAGACATGCAGGTCGCAGTAGCATAATAAGACGGTTTAAATGCCCCTTGGAAGAGATGTGCAGGTCGCAGTAGCTTAATAAGATGGTTTAAATGCCCCTTGGAAGAGAGGTGGAGGTCGCAGTAGCTTAAGAAGACAGTTTAAATGCCCCTTGGAAGAGACGTGCAAGTCACAGTAGCTTAACAAGACGGTTTAAATGCCACTTGGAAGAGACGTGCAGGTCGCAGTAGCTTAACAAGACGGTTTAAATGCCCCTTGGAAGAGCAGTGGAGGTCGCAGTAGCTTAACAAGACAGTTTAAGTGCCCCTTGAAAGAGACGTGCAGGTCGCAGTAGCTTAACAAGACAGTTTAAATGCCCCTTGGAAGAGTGGTGGAGGTAGCAGTAGCTTAACAAGACAGTTTAAATGCCCCTTGGAAGAGACATGCAGGTCGCAGTAGCTTAACGAGACGGTTTAAATGCCCCTTGGAAGATCGGTGGAGGTCGCAGTAGCTTAACAAGACAGTTTAAATGCCCCTTGGAAGAGACCTGCAGTTCGCAGTAGCTTACCAAGACGGTTTAAATGCCCCTTGGAAGAGCGGTGGAGGTCGCAGTAGCTTAACAAGACTGTTTAACTGCCCCTTGAAAGAGACGTGCGGGTAAAAGTAGCTTAACAAGACGGTTTAAATGCCACTTGGAAGAGACGTGCAGTTCGCAGTAGCTTAACAAGACGGTTTAAATGCCCCTTGGAAGAGACGTGCAGGTCGCAGTAGGTTAACAAGGCAGTTTAAGTGTCCCTTGGAAGAGCGGTGGAGGTCGCGTTAGCTTAACAAGACAGTTTAAATGCCCCTTGAAAGAGATGTGCAGGTCGCAGTAGCTTAACAAGACAGTTTAAATGCCCCTTGGAAGTGCGGTGAAGGTCGCAGTAGCTTAACAAGACGGTTTAAATGCCCTTTGGAAGAGACATGCAGGTCACAGCTGCTTAACAAGACGGTTTAAATGCCCCTTGGAAGAGACGTGGAGGTCGCAGTAGCTTAACAAGACGGTTTAAATGCCCCTTGGAAGTGACATGCAGGTCGCAGTAGCTTAACAAGACTGTTTAAATGCCCCTTAGAAGAGATGCGCAGTTCTCCGAAGCTAAACAAGACAGTTTAAATGCCCCTTGGAAGAGACGTGCAGGTCGCAGTAGCTTAACAAGATGGTTTAAATTCCCCTTGGAAGAGCGTTGGAGGTCGCAGTAGCTTAACAATACAGTTTAAATGCCCCTTGGAAGAGCGGTGGAGGTCGCAGTAGCTTAACAAGACAGTTTAAATGCCACTTGGTAGAAACATGCAGGTCGAAGCAGCTTAACAAGACTGTTTAAATGCCCCTAGGAAAAGACGTGCAGGTCGAAGAGGCTTAAAAAGACGGTTAAATGCCCCTTGGAAGAGAAATGCAGGTCGAAGTAGCTTAACAAGACGGTTTAAATGCACCTTGTAAGAGACGTGCAGGTCGCAGTAGCTTAACAAGACAGTTTAAATGCACCTTGTAAGAGACGTGCAGGTCGCAGTAGCTTAACAAGACAGTTTAAATGCCCCTTGGAAGAGATGTGCAGGTCGCAGTAGCTTAACAAGACAGTTTAAATGCCCCTTGTAAGAGACGTGCAGGTCGCAGTAGCTTAATAAGACGGTTTAAATGCCCCTTGGAAGAGATGTGCAGGTCGCAGTAGCTTAACAAGACAGTTTAAATGCCCCTAAAAAGAGAAGTGCAGGTCGCAGGAGCTTAACAAGAGGGTTTAAATGCCCCTTGGAAGAGACGTGCAGGTCGCAGGAGCTTAACAAGATGGTTTAAATGCCCCTTGGAAGAGACATGCAGGTCGCAGTAGCTTAACAAGACTGTTGCGATGTCCTTTGGAAAAGTGGTGGAGGTTACAGTAACTTAACAAGACGGTTTAAATGCTCCTTGGAAGAGACGTTCAAGTCACAGAAGCTTAAAAAGACGGTTTAAATGCGCATTGGAAGAGATGTGCAGGTCGCAGTAGCTTAATAAGACGGTTTAAATGCCCCTTGGAAGAGACGTGCAGGTCGCAGTAGCTTAACAAGACGGTTTAAATGCCCCTTGGAAGAGACGTGCAGGTAGCAGTAGCTTAACAAGAGGGTTTAAATGGTCCTTGGAAGAGACGAGCAGGTCGCAGGAGCTTAATAAGAGGGTTTAAATGCCCCTTGGAAGAGACGTACAAGTCACAGTAGCGTAAAAAGACGGTTTAAATGCGCCTTGTAAGAGACGTGCAGGCCGCAGAAGCTTAACAAGACAGATTAAATGGCCCTTGGAAGAGACGTGCAGGTCGCAGTAGCTTAACAAGAGTTTTTAAATGCCCCTTTCAAGAGACGTGCAGGTCGCAGGACCTTAACAAGAAGGTTTAAATGACCCTTGGAAGAGATGTGCAGGTCGCAGTAGCTTAACAAGACAGTTTAAATGACCCCTTGCAAGAGTGGTGGAGGTCGCAGTAGCTTAACAAGACAGTTTAAATGCCACTTGGAAGAAACATGCAGATCGAAGCAGCTTAACAAGACTGTTTAAATGCCCCTAGGAAAAGACGTGCAGCTCGCAGAGGCTTAACAAGACGGTTTAAATGCCCCTTGGAAGAGACATGCAGGTCGCAGTAGCTTAACAAGACGGTTTAAATGCCCCTTGGAAGACACGTGCAGGTCGCAGTAGCTTAACAAGACGGTTTAAATGCCCCGTGGAAAAGTGGTGGAGGTTACAGTAGCTTAACAAGATGGTTTAAATGCCCCTTGGAAGAGACATGCAGGTCGCAGAGGCTTAACAAGACGGTTTAAATGCCCCTTGGAAGAGACATGCAGGTCGCAGCAGCTTAAAAAGACCGTTTAAATGCCCCTTGGAAGAGACGTGCAGGTCGCAGAGACTTAACAAGACGGTTTAAATGCCCCTTGGAAGAGACGATCAAGTCGCAGGAGCTTAAAAAGGAGGTTTAAATGCGCCTTGGAAGAGAAGTGCAGGTCGCAGTAGCATAACAAGACGGTTTAAATGCCCCTTGGAAGAGACGTGCAGGTAGCAGTAGCTTAACAAGATGGTTTAAATCCCCCTTGGAAGAGACATGCAGGTCGCAGGATCTTAACAAGAGGGTTTAAATGCCCCTTAGAATAGGCTTGCAGGTCGCAGTAGCTCAACAAGACAGTTTAAATGTCCCTTGGAAGAGACGTGCAAGTCGCAGTAGCTTAAAAACACGGTTTAAATGCGCCTTGGAAGAGACGTGCATGTCGCAGTAGCTTAACAAGATGGTTTAAATGGCCCTTGGAAGAGACGTGCAGGTCGCAGTAGCTTAACAAGACGGTTTAAATCCCCCTTGGAAGAAACGTGCAGGACGCAGTAGCTTAACAAGATGGTTTAAATGCCCCCTTGGAATAGGCTTGCAGGTCGCAGTAGCTTACCAAGACGGTTTAAATGCCCCTTGGACGAGACCTGCAGGTCGCAGTAGCTTAACAAGATGGTTTAAATGCCCCTTGGAAGAGCGGTGGGGGTCGCAGTAGCTTAACAAGACAGTTTAAATGCCCCTTGGAAGAGACGTACAGGTTGAAGTAGCTTAATAAGACGGTTTAAATGCCTCTTGGAAGAGATGTGCAGGTCGCAGTAGCTTAATAAGATGTTTTAAATGCCCCTTGGAAGAGAGGTGGAGGTCGCAGTAGCTTAACAAGACAGTTTAAATGACCCTTGGAAGAGACGTGCTGGTCGCAGTAGCTTAACAAGACGGTTTAAATGACACTTGGAAGAGACGTGCAGGTTGCAGTAGCTTAATAAGACGTTTTAAATGCCCCTTGGAAGAGCGGTGGAGGTCGCAGTAGCTAAACAAGACAGTTTAAATGCCTCTTGAATGAGACGTGCAGGTCGCAGTAGCTTAACAAGACGATTTAAATGCCCCTTGGAAGAGACGTGCAGGTAGCAGTAGCTTAACAAGACGGTTTAAATCCCCCTTGGAAGAGACATGCAGGTCACAGGTCTTAACAAGAGGGTTTAAATGCCCCTTAGAATAGGCTTGCAGGTCGCAGTAGCTTAACAAGACAGTTTAAATGCCCCTTGGAAGAGACATGCTGGTCGCAGTAGCTTATAAAGACGGTTTAAATGCGCCTTGGAAGAGACCTGCAGGTCGCAGTAGCTTAACAAGACGGATTAAATGCCCCATGGAGGTGCGGTGGAGGTCGCAGTAGCGTAACAAGACGGTTTAAATGCCCCTTGGAAGAGACATTCAGGTCGCAGCAGCTTAACAAGATGGTTTAAATCCCCTTGGAAGAGACGTGCAGGTAGCAGTGGCTTAACAAGACGGTTTAAATGCCCCTTGGAAGAGACATGCAGGTCGCAGTAGCTTAACACGACGGTTTAAATGCCCCTTGGAAGAGAAGTGCAGGTCGCAGTAGCTTAACAAGACAGTTTAAATGCCCCTTGGAAAAGTGGTGGAGGTTACAGTAGCTTAACAAGAAAGTTTAAATGCCCCTTGGAAGAGACATGCAAGTCGCAGTAGCTTAAATAGATGGTTTAAATGCGCCTTGGAAGAGACGTGCAGGTCGCAGCAGCTTAACAAGATGGTTAAAATGCCCCTTGGAATAGACGAGCAGGTCGCAGTAGCTTAACAAGACGGTTTAAATGCCCATTGGAAGAGACGTGCAGGTCGCAGTAGCTTAACAAGAGGGTTTAAATCCCCTTTGGAAGAGACGTGCAGGTCGCAGCAGCTTAAAAAGAGGGTTTATATGCCCCTTGGAATTTTCTTGCAGGTCGCAGTAGCTTACCAGGAATGTTTAAATGCACCTTGGAAGAGACGTGCAGGTCGCAGTAGCTTAACAAGACGGTTTAAATGCCCCTTGGAAGAGTGGTGGAGGTCGCAGTAGCTTAACAAGACAGTTTAAATGCCCCTTGGAAGAGACATGCAGGTCGCAGTAGCATAATAAGACGGTTTAAATGCCCCTTGGAAGAGATGTGCAGGTCGCAGTAGCTTAATAAGACGGTTTAAATGCCCCTTGGAAGAGAGGTGGAGGTCGTAGTAGCTTTACAAGACTGTTTAAATGCCCCTTGGAAGAGACGTGCAGGTCGCAGTAGCTTAACAAGACGGTTTAAATGCCACTTAGAAGAGACGTGCAGGTCGCAGTAGCTTAACAAGACAGTTTAAATGCCCCTTGGAAGAGCGGTGGAGGTCGCAGTAGCTTAACAAGACAGTTTAAGTGCCCCTTTAAAGAGACGTGCAGGTCGCAGTAGCTTAACAAGACAGTTTAAATGCCCCTTGGAAGAGTGGTGGAGGTCGCAGTAGCTTAACAAGACAGTTTAAGTGCCCCTTTAAAGAGACGTGCAGGTCGCAGTAGCTTAACAAGACAGTTTAAATGCCCCTTGGAAGAGCGGTGGAGGTCGCAGTAGCTTAACAAGACAGTTTAAGTGCCCCTTTAAAGAGACGTGCAGGTCGCAGTAGCTTAACAAGACAGTTTAAATGCCCCTTGGAAGAGTGGTGGAGGTCGCAGTAGCTTAACAAGACAGTTTAAATGCCCCTTGGAAGAGACGTGCAGGTAAAAGTAGCTTAACAAGACGGTTTAAATGCCACTTGGAAGAGACGTGCAGGTCGCAGTAGCTTAACAAGACGGTTTAAATGCCCCTTGGAAGAGATGTGCAGGTCGCAGTAGCTTAACAAGACAGTTTAAATGTCCCATGGAAGAGCGGTGGAGGTCGGGTTAGCTTAACAAGACAGTTTTAATGCCCCTTGAAAGAGACGTGCAGGTCGCAGTAGCTTAACAAGACAGTTTAAATGCCCCTTGGAAGTGCTGTGAAGGTCGCAGTAGCTTAACAAGATGGTTTAAATGCACTTTGGAAGAGACATGCAGGTCACAGCTGCTTAACAAGACGGTTTAAATGCCCCTTGGAAGAGAAGTGGAGGTCGCAGTAGCTTAACAAGACGTTTTAAATGCCCCTTGGAAGAGACATGCAGGTCGCAGTAGCTTAACAAGACTGTTTAAATGCCCCTTAGAAGAGACGCGCAGTTCTCCGAAGCTAAACAAGACAGTTTAAATGCCCCTTGGAAGAGACGTGCAGGTCGCAGTAGCTTAGCAAGATGGTTTAAATGCCCCTTGGAAGAGCGTTGGAGGTCGCAGTAGCTTAAGAAGACAGTTTAAATGCCCCTTGGAAGAGACGTGCACGTCGCAGGAGCTTAACAAGAGGGTTTAAATGCCCTTTGGAAGAGGCTTGCAGGTCGCAGTAGCTTACCAAGACGATTTAAATGCCCCTTGTAAGAGACGTGCAGGTCGCAGTAGCTTAACAAGACAGTTTAAATGCACCTTGGAAGAGCGGTGGTGGTCGCAGTAGCTTAACAAGACAGTTTAAATGCCACTTGGAAGAAACATGCAGGTCGAAGCAGCTTAACAAGACTGTTTAAATGTCCCTAGGAAAAGACGTGCAGGTCGAAGAGGCTTAAAAAGACGGTTAAATGCCCATTGGAAGAGAAATGCAGGTCGAAGTAGCTTAAGAAGACGGTTTAAATGCACCTTGTAAGAGACGCGCAGGTCGCAGTAGCTTAAAAAGACAGTTTAAATGCCCCGTGGAAAAGTGGTGGAGGTTACAGTAGCTTAACAAGATGGTTTAAATGCCCCTTGGAAGAGATGTGCAAGTTACAGTAGCTTAACAAGACGGTTTAAATCCCACTTGGAAGAGATGTGCATGTCGCAGTAGCTTAACAAGACGGTTTAAATGCCCCTTGGAAGAGACGTGCAGGTCGCAGTAGCTTAACAAGACAGTTTAAATGCCCCTTCGAAGAGACGTGCAGGTCGCAGTAGCTTAACAAGACAGTTTAAATGCCCCTAGGAAGAGCGGTGGAGGTCGCAGTAGCTTAACAAGACAGTTTAAATGCCCCTTGGAAGAGACGTGCAGGTCGCAGTAGCTTAATAAGACGGTTTAAATGCCACTTGGAAGAGATGTGCAGGTCGCAGTAGCTTAATAGGATGGTTTAAATGCCCCTTAGAAGAGAGGTGGAGGTCGCAGCTGCTTAACAAGCAGTTTAAATGCCCCTTGGAAGAGACGTGCAGGTCGCAGTAGCTTAGCAAGAGGGTTTAAATGCCCCTTTCAAGAGACATGCAGGTCGCAGTAGCTTAACAAGAGGGTTTAAATGCCCCTTGGAAGAGACGTGCAGGTCGCAGTAGCTTAACAAGATGGTTTAAATGCCCATTGGAAGAGCGGTGGAGGTCGCAGTAGCTTAACAAGACGGTTTAAATGCCCCTTGGAAGAGACATGCAGGTCGCAGTAGCTTAACAAGACTGTTTAAATGCCCCTTGGAAGAGACTTGCAGGTCGCAGAGGCTTAACAAAACGGTTTAAATGCCTCTTGGAAGAGATGTGCAGGTCGCAGTAGCTTAACAAGACGGTTTAAATCCCACTTGGAAGAGATGTGCAGGTCGCAGTAGCTTAACAAGACGGTTTAAATGCACCTTGGATTAGGCTTGCTGGTCGCAGTAGCTTACCAAGACGGTTTAAATGCCCCTTGGAAGAGATGTGCAGGTCGCAGTAACTTAAAAAGATGGTTTAAATGCTCCTTGGAAGAGATATGAAGGTCGCAGTAGCTTAACAAGACCGTTTTAATGCCCCTTAGAAGAGGCTTGCAGGTCGCAGTAGCTTAACAAGACGGTTTAAATGCCCCTTGGAAGAGACGAGCAGGTCGCAGTAGCTTAACAAGACGGTTCAAATGCCCCTTGGAAGAGACGTGCAGGTCGCAGTAGCTTAACAAGACGGTTTAAATCCCACTTGGAAGAGATGTGCAGGTCGCAGTAGCTTAACAAGAGGGTTTAAATGCCCCTGGGAATAGGCTTGCTGGTCGCAGTAGCTTACCAAGACGGTTAAAATGCCCCTTGGAAGAGATGTGCAGGTCGCAGTAGCTTAACAAGAGGGTTTAAATGCCCCTTGGAATAGGCATGGTGGTCGCAGTAGCTTAGCAAGAAGGATTAAATGCCCCTTGGAAGAGACTTTCAGGTCGCAGTAGCTTAGCAAGACGGTTTAAATGCCCCTTGAAAGAGACGTGCAGGTCGCAGTAGCTTAACAAGACGGTTTAAATGCCCCTTGGAAGTGCGGTGGAGGTTGCAGTAGCTTAACAAGACAGTTTAAATGCCCCTTGGAATAGACATGCAGGTCGCAGTAGCTTAACAAGACGGCTTAAATGCCACTTTGAAGAGACGTGCAGGTAGCAGTAGCTTAAAAAGACGGTTTAAATGCGCCTTGGAAGAGACGTGCAGGTCGCAGTAGCTTAACAAGACGGTTTAAATGGCCCTTGGAAGAGACGTGCAGGTCGCAGTAGCTTAACAAGACGGTTTAAATCCCCCTTGGAAGAAACGTGCAGGACGCAGTAGCTTAACAAGACGTTTTAAATGCCCCCTTGGAATAGGCTTGCAGGTCGCAGTAGCTTACCAAGACGGTTTAAATGCCCCTTGGACGAGACATGCAGGTCGCAGTAGCTTAACAAGACGGTTTAAATGCCCCTTGGAAGAGCGGTGGGGGTCGCAGTAGCTTAACAAGACAGTTCAAATGCCCCTTGGAAGAGACGTACAGGTTGAAGTAGCTTAATAAGACGGTTTAAATGCCTCTTGGAAGAGATGTGCAGGTCGCAGTAGCTTAATAAGATGTTTTAAATGCCCCTTGGAAGATAGGAGGAGGTCGCAGTAGCTTAACAAGACAGTTTAAATGACCCTTGGAAGAGACGTGCAGGTCGCAGTAGCTTAACAAGACGGTTTAAATGACACTTGGAAGAGACGTGCAGGTCGCAGTAGCTTAACAAGACAGTTTAAATGTCCCTTGGAAGAGTGGTGGAGGTCGCAGTAGCTTAACAAGACAGTTTAAATGCCCCTTGGAAGAGACATGCAGGTCGCAGTAGCTTAATAAGACGGTTTAAATGCCTCTTGGAAGAGAGGTGGAGGTCGCAGTAGTTTAACAAGACAGTTTAAATGCCCCTTGGAAGAGACGTGCAGTTCGCAGTAGCTTAACAAGACGGTTTAAATGCCCCTTGGAAGAGCGGTGGAGGTCGCAGTAGCTTAACAAGACTGTTTAACTGCCCCTTGAAAGAGACGTGCAGGTAAAAGTAGCTTAACAAGACAGTTTAAATGCCACTTGGAAGAGACGTGCAGATCGCAGTAGCTTAACAAGACGGTTTAAATGCCCCTTGGAAGAGACGTGCAGGTCGCAGTAGCTTAACAAGACAGTTTAAATGTCCCTTGGAAGAGCGGTGAAGGTCGCGTTAGCTTAACAAGACAGTTTAAATGCCCCTTGAAAGAGACGTGCTGGTCGCAGTAGCTTAACAAGACAGTTTAAATGCCCCTTGGAAGTGCGGTGAAGGTCACAGTAGCTTAACAAGATGGTTTAAATGCACTTTGGAAGAGACATGCAGGTCACAGCTGCTTAACAAGACGGTTTAAATGCCCCTTGGAAGAGACGTGGAGGTCGCAGTAGCTTAACAAGACGTTTTAAATGCCCCTTGGAAGAGACATGCAGTTCGCAGTAGCTTAACAAGACTGTTTAAATGCCCCTTAGAAGAGACGCGCAGTTCTCCGAAGCTAAACAAGACAGTTTAAATGCCCCTTGGAAGAGACGTGCAGGTCGCAGTAGCTTAACAAGATGGTTTAAATGCCCCTTGGAAGAGCGTTGGAGGTCGCAGTAGCTTAAGAAGACAGTTTAAATGCCCCTTGGAAGAGACGTGCAGGTCGCAGGAGCTTAACAAGAGGGTTTAAATGCCCTTTGGAAGAGGCTTGCAGGTCGCAGTAGCTTACCAAAACGATTTAAATGCCCCTTGTAAGAGACGTGCAGGTCGCAGTAGCTTAACAAGACAGTTTAAATGCACCTTGGAAGAGCGGTGGAGGTCGCAGTAGCCTACCAAGACGGTTTAAATGCCCCTTGGACGAGACGTGCAGGTCGCAGTAGCTTAACAAGACAGTTTAAATGCCCCTTGGAAGAGCGGTGGGGGTCGCAGTAGCTTAACAAGACAGTTTAAATGCCCCTTGGAAGAGACGTACAGGTTGAAGTAGCTTAATAAGACGGTTTAAATGCCTCTTGGAAGAGATGTGCAGGTCGCAGTAGCTTAATAAGATGTTTTAAATGCCCCTTGGAAGATAGGAGGAGGTCGCAGTAGCTTAACAAGACAGTTTAAATGACCCTTGGAAGAGACGTGCAGGTCGCAGTAGCTTAACAAGACGGTTTAAATGACACTTGGAAGAGACGTGCAGGTCGCAGTAGCTTAACAAGACAGTTTAAATGCCCCTTGGAAGAGTGGTGGAGGTCGCAGTAGCTTAACAAGACAGTTTAAATGCCCCTTGGAATAGACATGCAGGTCGCAGTAGCTTAATAAGACGGTTTAAATGCCTCTTGGAAGAGAGGTGGAGGTCGCAGTAGTTTAACAAGACAGTTTAAATGCCCCTTGGAAGAGACGTGCAGTTCGCAGTAGCTTAACAAGACGGTTTAAATGCCCCTTGGAAGAGCGGTGGAGGTCGCAGTAGCTTAACAAGACTGTTTAACTGCCCCTTGAAAGAGACGTGCAGGTAAAAGTAGCTTAACAAGACGGTTTAAATGCCACTTGGAAGAGACGTGCAGATCGCAGTAGCTTAACAAGACGGTTTAAATGCCCCTTGGAAGAGACGTGCAGGTCGCAGTAGCTTAACAAGACAGTTTAAATGTCCCTTGGAAGAGCGGTGGAGGTCGCGTTAGCTTAACAAGACAGTTTAAATGCCCCTTGAAAGAGACGTGCAGGTCGCAGTAGCTTAACAAGACAGTTTAAATGCCCCTTGGAAGTGCGGTGAAGGTCACAGTAGCTTAACAAGATGGTTTAAATGCACTTTGGAAGAGACATGCAGGTCACAGCTGCTTAACAAGACGGTTTAAATGCCCCTTGGAAGAGACGTGGAGGTCGCAGTAGCTTAACAAGACGTTTTAAATGCCCCTTGGAAGAGACATGCAGGTCGCAGTAGCTTAACAAGACTGTTTAAATGCCCCTTAGAAGAGACGCGCAGTTCTCCGAAGCTAAACAAGACAGTTTAAATGCCCCTTGGAAGAGACATGCAGGTCGCAGTAGCTTAACAAGATGGTTTAAATGCCCCTTGGAAGAGCGTTGGAGGTCGCAGTAGCTTAATAAGACGGTTTAAATGCCCCTTGGAAAAGTGGTGGAGGTTACAGTAGCTTAACAAGACGGTTTAAATGCCCCTTGGAAGAGACGAGCAGGTCACAGTAGCTTAATAAGACGGTTTAAATCCCCCTTGGAAGAGACGTGCAGGTCGCAGTAGCTTAACAAGAGTGTTTAAATGCCCCTTGGAATAGGCTTGCAGGTCGCAGTAGCTTACCAAAACGATTTAAATGCCCCTTGTAAGAGACGTGCAGGTCGCAGTAGCTTAACAAGACAGTTTAAATGCACCTTGGAAGAGCGGTGGAGGTCGCAGTAGCTTAACAAGACAGTTTAAATGCCACTTGGAAGAAACATGCAGGTCGAAGCAGCTTAACAAGACTGTTTAAATGCCCCTTGGAAGAGACATGCAGGTCGCAGCAGCTTATAAAGACGTGCAGGTCGCAGTAGCTTAACAAGACGGTTTAAATGACCCTTGGAAGTGCGGTGGAGGTTGCAGTAGCTTAACAAGACAGTTTAAATGCCCCTTGGAATAGACATGCAGGTCGCAGTAGCTTAACAAGATGGCTTAAATGCCACTTTGAAGAGACGTGCAGGTAGCAGTGGCTTAACAAGACCGTTTAAATGCCCCTTGGAAGAGACGTGCAGGTCGCAGTAGCTTAACAAGACGGTTTAAATGCCCCTTGGAAGAGACGTGCAAGTCGCAGTAGCTTAAAAACACGGTATAAATGCGCCTTGGAAGAGACGTGCTGGTCACAGTAGCTTAACAAGACGGTTTAAATGCCCGTTGGAAGAGCGGTGGAGGTCGCAGTAGCTTAACAAGATGGTTTAAATGCCCCTTGGAAGAGACATGCAGGTCGCAGCAGCCTAAAAAGACGTGCAGATCGCAATAGCTTAACAAGACGGTTTAAATGCACCTTGTAAGAGACGTGCAGGTCGCAGTAGCTTAAAAAGACGGCTTAAATGCCCCGTGGAAAAGTGGTGGAGGTTACAGTAGCTTAAAAAGTTGGTTTAAATGCCCCTTGGAAGAGACGTGCAATTTACAGTAGCTTAACAAGACGGTTTAAATGCCCCTTGGAAGAGATGTGCAGGTCGCATTAGTTTAACAAGAGGGTTTAAATTCCCCTTGGAAAAGGCTTGCTGGTCGCAGTAGCTTACCAAGACGGTTTAAATGCCCCTTGGAAGAGACGTTCAGGTCTCAGTAGCTTAACAAGACGGTTTAAATGCCCGTTGGAAGAGAAGTGCAGGTCGCAGTAGCTTAGCAAGACGGTTTAAATGCCCCTTGGAAAAGTGGTGGAGGTTACAGTAGCTTAACAAGACGGTTTAAATGCCCCTTGGAAGAGACGAGCAGGTCAAAGTAGCTTAACAAGAAGGTTTAAATGCACCTTGGAAGAGACGTGCATGTCGCAGTAGCTTAATAAGACGGTTTAAATGCCCCTTGGAAAAGTGGTGGAGGTTACAGTAGCTTAACAAGACGGTTTAAATGCCCCTTGGAAGAGACGAGCAGGTCACAGTAGCTTAATAAGACGGTTTAAATCCCCCTTGGAAGAGACGTGCAGGTCGCAGTAGCTTAACAAGAGTGTTTAAATGCCCCTTGGAATAGGCTTGCAGGTCGCAGTAGCTTAACAAGACAGTTTAAATGCCCCTAGGAAGAGCGGTGGAGGTCGCAGTAGCTTAACAAGACAGTTTAAATGCCCCTTGGAAGAGACGTGCAGGTCGCAGTAGCTTAATAAGATGGTTTAAATGCCACTTGGAAGAGATGTGCAGGTCGCAGTAGCTTAATAAGATGGTTTAAATGCCACTTGGAAGAGACATGCAGGTCGCAGTAGCTTAATAGGATGGTTTAAATGCCCCTTAGAAGAGAGGTGGAGGTCGCCGTTGCTTAACAAGACAGTTTAAATGTCCCTTGGAAGAGACGTGCAGGTCGCAGTAGCTTAACAAGAGGGTTTCAATGCCCCTTTCAAGAGACGTGCAGGTTGCAGGCGCTTAACAAGAGGGTTTAAATGCCCCTTGGAAGAGACGTGCAGGTCGCAGTAGCTTAACAAGATGGTTTAAATGCCCATTGGAAGAGCGGTGGAGGTCGCAGTAGCTTAACAAGACGGTTTAAATGCCCCTTGGAAGAGACATGCAGGTCGCAGTAGCTTAACAAGACTGTTTAAATGCCCCTTGGAAGAGACGTGCAGGTCGCAGAGGCTTAACAAGACGGTTTAAATGCCCCTTGGAAGAGACGTGCAGGTCGCAGCAGCTTAACAAGACAGTTTAAAAGCCCCTTGGAAGAGACGTGCAAGTCGCAGTAGCTTAACAAGATGTTTTAAATGCCCCTTGGAAAAGTGGTGGAGGTTACAGTAGCTTAACAAGATGGTTTAATTGCGCCTTGGAAAAGACGATTAAGTCGCAGGAGCTTAAATAGAAGGTCTAAATGCGCCTTTGAAGAGAAGTGCAGGTCGCAGTACCATAACAAGACGGTTTAAATGCCCCTTGGAAGAGACGAGCAGGTCGCAGTAGCTTAGCAAGACGGTTTAAATGCCCCTTGGAAGAGACGTGCAGGTAGCAGTAGCTTAACAAGACGGTTTAAATCCACCTTGGAAGAGACATGCAGGTCGCAGGATCTTAACAAGAGGGTTTAAATGCCCCTTAGAATAGGCTTGCAGGTCGCAGTAGCTTTACAAGACAGTTTAAATGCCCCATGGAAGAGACGTGCAGGTCACAGTAGCTTAATAAGATGGTTTAAATGCCCCTTGGAAGAGACATGCAGGTCGCAGTAGCTTAACAAGATGGTTTAAATACCCCGTGGAAAAGTGGTGGAGGTTACAGTAGCTTAACAAGACGGTTTAAATGCCCCTTGGAAGAGAAGTGCAAGTTACAGTAGCTTAACAAGACGGTTTAAATGTCCCTTGGAAGAGACGTGCAGGTCGCAGTAGGTTAACAACACGGTTTAAATGCCCCTTGGAAGAGCGGTGGAGGTCGCAGTAGCTTAACAAGACAGTTTAAATGCCCCTTGACAGAGATGAGCAGGTTGCAGTAGCTTAACAAGACTGTTTAAATGCCGCTTGGAAGTGCGGTGGAGGTCGCAGTAGCTTAACAAGATGGTTTAAATGCCCCTTGGAAGAGAAGTGCAGGTCGCAGCAGCTTAACAAGACGGTTTAAATGACCCCTGGAAGAGACGTGCAGGTCGCAGTGGCTTAACAAGATGGTTTAAATGCCCCATGAAAGAGACATGCAGGTCGCAGTAGCTTAACAAGACGGTTAAATGCCCGTTGGAAGAGACGTGCAGGTCGCAGCAGCTTAGCAAGACGGTTTAAATGCCCCTTGGAAAAGTGGTGGAGGTTACAGTAGATTAACAAGGCGGTTTAAATGCACCTTGGAAGAGACGAGCAGGTCGCAGTAGCTTATAAAGACGATTTAAATGCACCTTGGAAGAGACGTGCAGGTCGAAGTAGCTTAAAAAGACAGTTTAAATGCCCCTAGGAAGAGCGGTGGAGGTCGCAGTAGCTTAACAAGACAGTTTAAATGCCCCTTGGAAGAGACGTGCAGGTCGCAGTAGCTTAATAAGATGTTTTAAATGCCACTTGGAAGAGATGTGCAGGTCGCAGTAGCTTAATAGGATGGTTTAAATGCCCCTTAGAAGAGAGGTGGAGGTCGCAGTTGCTTAACAAGACAGTTTAAATGCCCCTTGAAAGAGACGTGCAGGTCGCAGTAGCTTAACAAGAGGGTTTAAATGCCCCTTTCAAGAGACGTGCAGGTTGCAGGCGCTTAACAAGAGGGTTTAAATGCCCCTTGGAAGAAACGTGCAGGTCACAGTAGCTTAACAAGATGGTTTAAATGCCCATTGGAAGAGCGGTGGAGGTCGCAGTAGCTTAACAAGACGGTTTAAATGCCCCTTGGAAGAGACATGCAGGTCGCAGTAGCTTAACAAGACTGTTTAAATGCCCCTTGGAAGAGACGTGCAGGTCGCAGAGGCTTAACAAGACGGTTTAAATGCCCCTTGGAAGAGACGTGCAGGTCGCAGTAGCTTAACAAGACAGTTTAAAAGCCCCTTGGAAGAGACGTGCAAGTCGCAGTAGCTTAACAAGACGGTTTAAATACCCCGTGGAAAAGTGGTGGAGGTTACAGTAGCTTAACAAGACGGTTTAAATGCCCCTTGGAAGAGAAGTGCAAGTTACAGTAGCTTAACAAGACGGTTTAAATGTCCCTTGGAAGAGACGTGCAGGTCGCAGTAGGTTAACAACACGGTTTAAATGCCCCTTGGAAGAGCGGTGGAGGTCGCAGTAGCTTAACAAGACAGTTTAAATGCCCCTTGACAGAGATGAGCAGGTTGCAGTAGCTTAACAAGACTGTTTAAATGCCGCTTGGAAGTGCGGTGGAGGTCGCAGTAGCTTAACAAGATGGTTTAAATGCCCCTTGGAAGAGACGTGCAGGTCGCAGTAGCTTAACAAGACGGTTTAAATGACCCCTGGAAGAGACGTGCAGGTCGCAGTGGCTTAACAAGATGGTTTAAATGCCCCTTGGAAGAGTGGTGGAGGTCGCAGTAGCTTAACAAGACAGTTTAAATGCCACTTGGAAGAAACATGCAGGTCGAAGCAGCTTAACAAGACTGTTTAAATGCCCCTTGGAAGAGACATGCAGGTCGCAGCAGCTTATAAAGACGTGCAGGTCGCAGTAGCTTAACAAGACGGTTTAAATGACCCTTGGAAGTGCGGTGGAGGTTGCAGTAGCTTAACAAGACAGTTTAAATGCCCCTTGGAATAGACATGCAGGTCGCAGTAGCTTAACAAGATGGCTTAAATGCCACTTTGAAGAGACGTGCAGGTAGCAGTGGCTTAACAAGACCGTTTAAATGCCCCTTGGAAGAGACGTGCAGGTCGCAGTAGCTTAACAAGACGGTTTAAATGCCCCTTGGAAGAGACGTGCAAGTCGCAGTAGCTTAAAAACACGGTATAAATGCGCCTTGGAAGAGACGTGCTGGTCACAGTAGCTTAACAAGACGGTTTAAATGCCCCTTGGAAGAGCGGTGGAGGTCGCAGTAGCTTAACAAGATGGTTTAAATGCCCCTTGGAAGAGACATGCAGGTCGCAGCAGCCTAAAAAGACGTGCAGATCGCAATAGCTTAACAAGACGGTTTAAATGCACCTTGTAAGAGACGTGCAGGTCGCAGTAGCTTAAAAAGACGGCTTAAATGCCCCGTGGAAAAGTGGTGGAGGTTACAGTAGCTTAACAAGTTGGTTTAAATGCCCCTTGGAAGAGACGTGCAATTTACAGTAGCTTAACAAGACGGTTTAAATGCCCCTTGGAAGAGATGTGCAGGTCGCATTAGTTTAACAAGAGGGTTTAAATTCCCCTTGGAAAAGGCTTGCTGGTCGCAGTAGCTTACCAAGACGGTTTAAATGCCCCTTGGAAGAGACGTTCAGGTCTCAGTAGCTTAACAAGACGGTTTAAATGCCCGTTGGAAGAGAAGTGCAGGTCGCAGTAGCTTAGCAAGACGGTTTAAATGCCCCTTGGAAAAGTGGTGGAGGTTACAGTAGCTTAACAAGACGGTTTAAATGCCCCTTGGAAGAGACGAGCAGGTCAAAGTAGCTTAACAAGAAGGTTTAAATGCACCTTGGAAGAGACGTGCATGTCGCAGTAGCTTAATAAGACGGTTTAAATGCCCCTTGGAAAAGTGGTGGAGGTTACAGTAGCTTAACAAGACGGTTTAAATGCCCCTTGGAAGAGACGAGCAGGTCACAGTAGCTTAATAAGACGGTTTAAATCCCCCTTGGAAGAGACGTGCAGGTCGCAGTAGCTTAACAAGAGTGTTTAAATGCCCCTTGGAATAGGCTTGCAGGTCGCAGTAGCTTAACAAGACAGTTTAAATGCCCCTAGGAAGAGCGGTGGAGGTCGCAGTAGCTTAACAAGACAGTTTAAATGCCCCTTGGAAGAGACGTGCAGGTCGCAGTAGCTTAATAAGATGGTTTAAATGCCACTTGGAAGAGATGTGCAGGTCGCAGTAGCTTAATAAGATGGTTTAAATGCCACTTGGAAGAGACATGCAGGTCGCAGTAGCTTAATAGGATGGTTTAAATGCCCCTTAGAAGAGAGGTGGAGGTCGCCGTTGCTTAACAAGACAGTTTAAATGTCCCTTGGAAGAGACGTGCAGGTCGCAGTAGCTTAACAAGAGGGTTTCAATGCCCCTTTCAAGAGACGTGCAGGTTGCAGGCGCTTAACAAGAGGGTTTAAATGCCCCTTGGAAGAGACGTGCAGGTCGCAGTAGCTTAACAAGATGGTTTAAATGCCCATTGGAAGAGCGGTGGAGGTCGCAGTAGCTTAACAAGACGGTTTAAATGCCCCTTGGAAGAGACATGCAGGTCGCAGTAGCTTAACAAGACTGTTTAAATGCCCCTTGGAAGAGACGTGCAGGTCGCAGAGGCTTAACAAGACGGTTTAAATGCCCCTTGGAAGAGACGTGCAGGTCGCAGCAGCTTAACAAGACAGTTTAAAAGCCCCTTGGAAGAGACGTGCACGTCGCAGTAGCTTAACAAGATGTTTTAAATGCCCCTTGGAAAAGTGGTGGAGGTTACAGTAGCTTAACAAGATGGTTTAATTGCGCCTTGGAAAAGACGATTAAGTCGCAGGAGCTTAAATAGAAGGTCTAAATGCGCCTTTGAAGAGAAGTGCAGGTCGCAGTACCATAACAAGACGGTTTAAATGCCCCTTGGAAGAGACGAGCAGGTCGCAGTAGCTTAGCAAGACGGTTTAAATGGCCCTTGGAAGAGACGTGCAGGTAGCAGTAGCTTAACAAGACGGTTTAAATCCCCCTTGGAAGAGACATGCAGGTCGCAGGATCTTAACAAGAGGGTTTAAATGCCCCTTAGAATAGGCTTGCAGGTCGCAGTAGCTTAACAAGACAGTTTAAATGCCCCATGGAAGAGACGTGCAGGTCACAGTAGCTTAATAAGATGGTTTAAATGCCCCTTGGAAGAGACATGCAGGTCGCAGTAGCTTAACAAGATGGTTTAAATACCCCGTGGAAAAGTGGTGGAGGTTACAGTAGCTTAACAAGACGGTTTAAATGCCCCTTGGAAGAGAAGTGCAAGTTACAGTAGCTTAACAAGACGGTTTAAATGTCCCTTGGAAGAGACGTGCAGGTCGCAGTAGGTTAACAACACGGTTTAAATGCCCCTTGGAAGAGACGTTCAGGTCTCAGTAGCTTAACAAGACGGTTTAAATGCCCGTTGGAAGAGAAGTGCAGGTCGCAGTAGCTTAGCAAGACGGTTTAAATGCCCCTTGGAAAAGTGGTGGAGGTTACAGTAGCTTAACAAGACGGTTTAAATGCCCCTTGGAAGAGACGAGCAGGTCAAAGTAGCTTAACAAGAAGGTTTAAATGCACCTTGGAAGAGACGTGCATGTCGCAGTAGCTTAATAAGACGGTTTAAATGCCCCTTGGAAAAGTGGTGGAGGTTACAGTAGCTTAACAAGACGGTTTAAATGCCCCTTGGAAGAGACGAGCAGGTCACAGTAGCTTAATAAGACGGTTTAAATCCCCCTTGGAAGAGACGTGCAGGTCGCAGTAGCTTAACAAGAGTGTTTAAATGCCCCTTGGAATAGGCTTGCAGGTCGCAGTAGCTTAACAAGACAGTTTAAATGCCCCTAGGAAGAGCGGTGGAGGTCGCAGTAGCTTAACAAGACAGTTTAAATGCCCCTTGGAAGAGACGTGCAGGTCGCAGTAGCTTAATAAGATGGTTTAAATGCCACTTGGAAGAGATGTGCAGGTCGCAGTAGCTTAATAAGATGGTTTAAATGCCACTTGGAAGAGACATGCAGGTCGCAGTAGCTTAATAGGATGGTTTAAATGCCCCTTAGAAGAGAGGTGGAGGTCGCCGTTGCTTAACAAGACAGTTTAAATGTCCCTTGGAAGAGACGTGCAGGTCGCAGTAGCTTAACAAGAGGGTTTCAATGCCCCTTTCAAGAGACGTGCAGGTTGCAGGCGCTTAACAAGAGGGTTTAAATGCCCCTTGGAAGAGACGTGCAGGTCGCAGTAGCTTAACAAGATGGTTTAAATGCCCATTGGAAGAGCGGTGGAGGTCGCAGTAGCTTAACAAGACGGTTTAAATGCCCCTTGGAAGAGACATGCAGGTCGCAGTAGCTTAACAAGACTGTTTAAATGCCCCTTGGAAGAGACGTGCAGGTCGCAGAGGCTTAACAAGACGGTTTAAATGCCCCTTGGAAGAGACGTGCAGGTCGCAGCAGCTTAACAAGACAGTTTAAAAGCCCCTTGGAAGAGACGTGCACGTCGCAGTAGCTTAACAAGATGTTTTAAATGCCCCTTGGAAAAGTGGTGGAGGTTACAGTAGCTTAACAAGATGGTTTAATTGCGCCTTGGAAAAGACGATTAAGTCGCAGGAGCTTAAATAGAAGGTCTAAATGCGCCTTTGAAGAGAAGTGCAGGTCGCAGTACCATAACAAGACGGTTTAAATGCCCCTTGGAAGAGACGAGCAGGTCGCAGTAGCTTAGCAAGACGGTTTAAATGGCCCTTGGAAGAGACGTGCAGGTAGCAGTAGCTTAACAAGACGGTTTAAATCCCCCTTGGAAGAGACATGCAGGTCGCAGGATCTTAACAAGAGGGTTTAAATGCCCCTTAGAATAGGCTTGCAGGTCGCAGTAGCTTAACAAGACAGTTTAAATGCCCCATGGAAGAGACGTGCAGGTCACAGTAGCTTAATAAGATGGTTTAAATGCCCCTTGGAAGAGACATGCAGGTCGCAGTAGCTTAACAAGATGGTTTAAATACCCCGTGGAAAAGTGGTGGAGGTTACAGTAGCTTAACAAGACGGTTTAAATGCCCCTTGGAAGAGAAGTGCAAGTTACAGTAGCTTAACAAGACGGTTTAAATGTCCCTTGGAAGAGACGTGCAGGTCGCAGTAGGTTAACAACACGGTTTAAATGCCCCTTGGAAGAGAGGTGGAGGTCGCAGTAGCTTAACAAGACAGTTTAAATGCCCCTTGACAGAGATGAGCAGGTTGCAGTAGCTTAACAAGACTGTTTAAATGCCGCTTGGAAGTGCGGTGGAGGTCGCAGTAGCTTAACAAGATGGTTTAAATGCCCCTTGGAAGAGAAGTGCAGGTCGCAGCAGCTTAACAAGACGGTTTAAATGACCCCTGGAAGAGACGTGCAGGTCGCAGTGGCTTAACAATATGGTTTAAATGCCCCATGAAAGAGACATGCAGGTCGCAGTAGCTTAACAAGACGGTTAAATGCCCGTTGTAAGAGACGTGCAGGTCGCAGCAGCTTAGCAAGACGGTTTAAATGCCCCTTGGAAAAGTGGTGGAGGTTACAGTAGATTAACAAGGCGGTTTAAATGCACCTTGGAAGAGACGAGCAGGTCGCAGTAGCTTATAAAGACGATTTAAATGCACCTTGGAAGAGACGTGCAGGTCGAAGTAGCTTAAAAAGACAGTTTAAATGCCCCTAGGAAGAGCGGTGGAGGTCGCAGTAGCTTAACAAGACAGTTTAAATGCCCCTTGGAAGAGACGTGCAGGTCGCAGTAGCTTAATAAGATGGTTTAAATGCCACTTGGAAGAGATGTGCAGGTCGCAGTAGCTTAATAGGATGGTTTAAATGCCCCTTAGAAGAGAGGTGGAGGTCGCAGTTGCTTAACAAGACAGTTTAAATGCCCCTTGAAAGAGACGTGCAGGTCGCAGTAGCTTAACAAGAGGGTTTAAATGCCCCTTTCAAGAGACGTGCAGGTTGCAGGCGCTTAACAAGAGGGTTTAAATGCCCCTTGGAAGAAACGTGCAGGTCACAGTAGCTTAACAAGATGGTTTAAATGCCCATTTTAAGAGCGGTGGAGGTCGCAGTAGCTTAACAAGATGGTTTAAATGCCCCTTGGAAGAGACATGCAGGTCGCAGTAGCTTAACAAGACTGTTTAAATGCCTCTTGGAAGAGACGTGCAGGTCGCAGAGGCTTAACAAGACGGTTTAAATGCCCCTTGGAAGAGACGTGCAGGTCGCAGTAGCTTAACAAGACAGTTTAAAAGCCCCTTGGAAGAGACGTGCAAGTCGCAGTAGCTTAACAAGACGGTTTAAATACCCCGTGGAAAAGTGGTGGAGGTTACAGTAGCTTAACAAGACGGTTTAAATGCCCCTTGGAAGAGAAGTGCAAGTTACAGTAGCTTAACAAGACGGTTTAAATGTCCCTTGGAAGAGACGTGCAGGTCGCAGTAGGTTAACAACACGGTTTAAATGCCCCTTGGAAGAGCGGTGGAGGTCGCAGTAGCTTAACAAGACAGTTTAAATGCCCCTTGACAGAGATGAGCAGGTTGCAGTAGCTTAACAAGACTGTTTAAATGCCGCTTGGAAGTGCGGTGGAGGTCTCAGTAGCTTAACAAGATGGTTTAAATGCCCCTTGGAAGAGAAGTGCAGGTCGCAGCAGCTTAACAAGACGGTTTAAATGACCCCTGGAAGAGACGTGCAGGTCGCAGTGGCTTAACAAGATGGTTTAAATGCCCCATGAAAGAGACATGCAGGTCGCAGTAGCTTAACAAGACGGTTAAATGCCCGTTGGAAGAGACGTGCAGGTCGCAGCAGCTTAGCAAGACGGTTTAAATGCCCCTTGGAAAAGTGGTGGAGGTTACAGTAGATTAACAAGGCGGTTTAAATGCACCTTGGAAGAGACGAGCAGGTCGCAGTAGCTTATAAAGACGATTTAAATGCACCTTGGAAGAGACGTGCAGGTCGAAGTAGCTTAAAAAGACAGTTTAAATGCCCCTAGGAAGAGCGGTGGAGGTCGCAGTAGCTTAACAAGACAGTTTAAATGCCCCTTGGAAGAGACGTGCAGGTCGTAGTAGCTTAATAAGATGGTTTAAATGCCACTTGGAAGAGATGTGCAGGTCGCAGTAGCTTAATAGGATGGTTTAAATGCCCCTTAGAAGAGAGGTGGAGGTCGCAGTTGCTTAACAAGACAGTTTAAATGCCCCTTGAAAGAGACGTGCAGGTCGCAGTAGCTTAACAAGAGGGTTTAAATGCCCCTTTCAAGGGACGTGCAGGTTGCAGGCGCTTAACAAGAGGGTTTAAATGCCCCTTGGAAGAAACGTGCAGGTCACAGTAGCTTAACAAGATGGTTTAAATGCCCATTGGAAAAGCGGTGGAGGTCGCAGTAGCTTAACAAGACGGTTTAAATGCCCCTTGGAAGAGACATGCAGGTCGCAGTAGCTTAACAAGACTGTTTAAATGCCCCTTGGAAGAGACGTGCAGGTCGCAGAGGCTTAACAGGACGGTTTAAATGCCCCTTGGAAGAGACGTGCAGGTCGCAGTAGCTTAACAAGACAGTTTAAAAGCCCCTTGGAAGAGACGTGCAAGTCGCAGTAGCTTAACAAGATGTTTTAAATGCCCCTTGGAAAAGTGGTGGAGGTTACAGTAGCTTAACAAGATGGTTTAATTGCGCCTTGGAAAAGACGATTAAGTAGCAGGAGCTTAAAAAGAAGGTTTAAATGCGCCTTTGAAGATAAGTGCAGGTCGCAGTACCATAACAAGACGGTTTAAATGCCCCTTGGAAGAGACGAGCAGGTCGCAGTAGCTTAGCAAGACGGTTTAAATGCCCCTTGGAAGAGACGTGCAGGTAGCAGTAGCTTAACAAGACGGTTTAAATCCCCCTTGGAAGAGACATGCAGGTCGCAGGATCTTAACAAGAGGGTTTAAATGCCCCTTAGAATAGGCTTGCAGGTCGCAGTAGCTTAACAAGACAGTTTAAATGCCCCATGGAAGAGACATGCAGGTCGCAGTAGCTTAATAAGACGGTTTAAATGCCCCTTGGAAGAGACATGCAGGTCGCAGTAGCTTAACAAGATGGTTTAAATGCCCCTTGGAAGAGACGTGCAGGTCGCAGTAGCTTAACAAGACGGTTTAAATACCCCGTGGAAAAGTGGTGGAGGTTACAGTAGCTTAACAAGACGGTTTAAATGCCCCTTGGAAGAGAAGTGCAAGTTGCAGTAGCTTAACAAGATGGTTTAAATGCCCCTTGGAAGAGACGTGCAGGTCGCAGTGGGTTAACAAAATGGTTTAAATGCCCCTTGGAAGAGCGGTGGAGGTCGCAGTAGCTAAACAAGACAGTTTAAATGCCACTTGACAGAGATGAGCAGGTCGCAGTAGCTTAACAAGACTGTTTAAATGCCCCTTGGAAGTGCGGTGGAGGTCGCAGTAGCTTAACAAGATGGTTTAAATGCCCCTTGGAAGAGAAGTGCAGGTCGCAGCAGCTTAACAAGATGGTTTAAATGACCCCTGGAAGAGACGTGCAGGTCGCAGTAGCTTAACAAGACGGTTAAATGCCCCTTGGAAGAGACGTGCAGGTCGCAGCAGCTTAGCAAGACGGTTTAAATGCCCCTTGGAAAAGTGGTGGAGGTTACAGTAGATTAACAAGGCGGTTTAAATGCACCTTGGAAGAGTCGAGCAGGTCGCAGTAGCTTATAAAGACGATTTAAATGCACCTTGGAAGAGACGTGCAGGTCGCAGTAGCTTAAAAAGATGGTTTAAATGCTCCTTGGAAGAGATATGCAGGTCGCAGTAGCTTAACAAGACCGTTTTAATGCCCCTTAGAAGAGGCTTGCAGGTCGCAGTAGCTTAACAAGACGGTTCAAATGCCCCTTGGAAGAGACGTGCAGGTCGCAGTAGCTTAACAAGACGATTTAAATCCCACTTGGAAGAGATGTGCAGGTCGCAGTAGCTTAACAAGAGGGTTTAAATGCCCCTTGGAATAGGCTTGCTGGTCGCAGTAGCTTACCAAGACGGTTTAAATGCCCCTTGGAAGAGATGTGCAGGTCGCAGTAGCTTAACAAGAGGGTTTAAATGCCCCTTGGAAGAGACGTGCAGGTCGTAGTAGCTTAACAGGACGTTTTAAATCCCCCTTGGAAGAGACGTGCAGGTCGCAGTAGCTTAACAAGACGGTTTAAGTGCGCCTTGGAAGAGATGTGCAGGTCGCAGTAGCTTAATAAGACGGTTTAAATGCCCCTTGGAAGAGAGGTGAAGGTCGCAGTAGCTTAACAAGACAGTTTAAATGCCCCTTGGAAGAGACGTGCAAGTCGCAGTAGCTTAACAAGAGGGTTTAAATGCCCCGTTCAAGAGACGTGCAGGTCGCATTAGCTTAAAAAGACGGTTTAAATGCCCCTTCGAAGAGACATGCAGGTCGCAGCAGCTTAAAAAGACGTGCAGGTCGCAGTAGCTTAACAAGACGGTTTAAATGCCCCTTGGAAGTGCGGTGGAGGTTGCAGTAGCTTAACAAGACAGTTTAAATGCCCCTTGGAATAGACATGCAGGTCGCAGTAGCTTAACAAGACGGCTTAAATGCCACTTTGAAGAGACGTGCAGGTAGCAGTGGCTTAACAAGACGGTTTAAATGCCCCTTGGAAGAGACGTGCAGGTCGCAGTAGCTTAACAAGACGGTTTAAATGCCCCTTGGAAGAGACGTGCAAGTCGCAGTAGCTTAAAAACACGGTTTAAATGCGCCTTGGAAGAGACGTGCTGGACACAGTAGCTTAACAAGACGGTTTAAATGCCCCTTGGAAGAGCGGTGGAGGTCGCAGTAGCTTAACAAGATGGTTTAAATGCCCCTTGGAAGAGACATGCAGGTCGCAGCAGCCTAAAAAGACGTGCAGATCGCAGTAGCTTAACAAGATGGTTTAAATGCCCCTTGGAAGAGCGGTGGAGGTCGCAGAAGCTTAACAAGACAGTTTAAATGCCCCTTGGAAGAGACGTGCAGGTCGCAGAAGCTTAAAAAGATGGTTTAAATTCCCCTTGGAAGAGATGTGCAGGTCGCCGTAGCTTAATAAGACGGTTTAAATGCCCCTTGGAAGAGAGGTGGAGGTCACAGTAACTTAAAAAGACAGTTTAAATGCCCCTAGGAACAGACGTGCAGGTCGCAGTAGCTTAACAAGACGGTTTAAATGCCCCTTGGAAGAGACGTGCAGGTCTCAGTAGCTTAACAAGGCGGTTTAAATGCCCCTTGGAAGTGCGGTGGAGGTCGCAGTAGCTTAACAAGACAGTTTAAATGCCCCTTGAAAGAGACGTGCAGGTCGCAGTAGCTTAACAAGACGGTTTAAATAGCCCTTGGAAGTGCAGTGGAGGTCGCAGTAGCTTAACAAGATGGCTTAAATGCCCCTTGGAAGAGCGGTGGAGGTCGCAGTAGCTTAACAAGACAGTTTAAATGCCCCTTGGAAAAGACATGCAGGTCGGAGCAGCTTAACAAGACGGTTTAAATGCCCCTTGGAAGAGACATGCAGGTCGCAGTAGCTTAACAAGACTGTTGAGATGCCCCTTGGAAAAGTGGTGGAGGTTATAGTAGCTTAACAAGACAGTTTAAATGCCCCTTGGAAGAGACGTGCAAGTCGCAGTAGCTTAAAAAGACGGTTTAAATGAGCCTTGGAAGAGACGAGCAGGTCGCAGTAGCTTAACAAGACAGTTTAAATGCCCCTTGGAAGAGATGTGCAGGTAGCAGTAGCTTAATAAGACGGTTTAAATGCCCCTTGGAAGAGAGGTGGAGGTCACAATAGCTTAGCAAGACGGTTTAAATGCCCCTTGGAAGTGCGGTGGAGGTCGCAGTAGCTTAACAAGATGGTTTAAATGCCCCTTGGAAGAGACATACAGTTCGCAGTGGCTTAACAAGACGGTTTAAATGCCCCTTGGAAGAGACGTGCAGGTCTCACAAACATAACAAGAGGGTTTAAATGCCCCTTGGAATAGGCTTGCAGGTCGCAGTAGCTTAACAAGACGGTTTAAATGCCCCTTGGAAGAGCGGTGGAAGTCGCAGTAGCTTAACAAGACAGTTTAAATGCCCCTTGGAAGAGATGTGCAGGTCGCAGTAGGTTAATAAGACGGTTTAAATGCACCTTGGAAGAGAGGTGGAGGTAGCATTAGCTTAACAAGACAGTTTAAATGCCCCTTGGAAGAGACGTGCAGGTCTCAGTAGCTTAATCAGACGGTTTAAATGCCCCTTGGAAGAGATGTGCAGGTCGCAGTAGCTTAATAAGATGGTTTAAATGCACCTTGGAAGAGAGGTGGAGGTCGCAGTAGCTTAACAAGACAGTTTAAATGCCCCTTGGAAGAGAGGTGGAGGTCGCAGTAGCTTAATAAGATGGTTTAAATGCCCGTTGGAAGAGAGGTGCAGGTCACAGTAGCTTAACAAGATGGTTTAAATGCACCTTGGAAGAGACGTGCAGGTCGCAGTAGCTTAACAAGACGGTTTAAATCCCCCTTGGAAGAGAAGTGCAGGTCGCAGTAGCTTAACAAGAGGGTTTAAATGTCCCTTGGAAGAGACGTGCAGGTCGCAGTAGCTTAACAAGATATTTTAAATGCCCCTTGGAAGAGCGGTGGAGGTCACAGTAGCTTAACAAGATGGTTTAAATGCCCCTTGGAAGAGACATGCAGGTAGCAGTAGCTTAACAAGATGGTTTAAATGCCCCTTGGAAGAGACGTGCAGGTCGCAGTAGCTTAACAAGACTGTTGAGATGCCCCTTGGAAAAGTGGTGGAGGTTATAGTAGCTTAACAAGACGGTTTAAATGCCCCTTGGAAGAGACGTTCAAGTCGCAGAAGCTTAAAAAGACGGTTTAAATGAGCCTTGGAAGAGACGTGCAGGTCGCAGTAGCTTAACAAGATGGTTTAAATGCCCCTTGGAAGAGCGGTGGAGGTCGCAGAAGCTTAACAAGACAGTTTAAATGCCCCTTGGAAGAGACATGCAGGTAGCAGTAGCTTAACAAGATGGTTTAAATGCCATTTGGAAGAGACGTGCAGGTCGCAGTAGCTTAACAAGACTGTTGAGATGCCCCTTGGAAAAGTGGTGAAGGTTATAGTAGCTTAACAAGACAGTTTAAATGCCCCTTGGAAAAGACGTGCAGGTCGCATTAGCTTAACAAGACGCTTTAAATGCCACTTGGAAGAGACGTGCAGGTCGCAGTAGCTTAACAAGACGGTTTAAATGCCCCTTGGAAGAGACATGCAGGTCGCAGCAGCTTAAAAAGCCGTGCAGGTCGCAGTAGCTTAACAAGACGGTTTACATGCCCCTTGGAAGTGCGGTGGAGGGTGCAGTAGCTTAACAAGACGGTTTAAATGCCCCCTGGAAGAGACATGCAGGTCGCAGCAGCTTAACAAGACAGATTAAATGCCACTTTGAAGAGACGTGCAGGTAGCAGTGGCTTAACAAGACGGTTTAAATGCCCCTTGGAAGAGACATGCAGGTCGCAGTAGCTTAACAAGACGGTTTAAATGCGGCTTGGAAGAGACGTGCTGGTCACAGTAGCTTAACAAGACAGTTTAAATGCCCCTTGGAATAAACGAGCAGGTCGCAGTAGCTTAACAAGACGGTTTAAATGCCCCTTGGAAGAGCGGTGGAGGTTGCAGAAGCTTAACAAGACAGTTTAAATGCCCCTTGGAAGAGACGTGCAGGTCACAGTAGCTTAATAAGACGGTTTAAATGCCCTTTGGAAGAGATGTACACGTCGCAGTAGCTTAACAAGACGGTTTAAATGCGGCTTGGAAGAGACGTGCTGGTCACAGTAGCTTAACAAGACAGTTTAAATGCCCCTTGGAATAAACGAGCAGGTCGCAGTAGCTTAACAAGACGGTTTAAATGCCACTTGGAAGAGCGGTGGAGGTCGCAGAAGCTTAACAAGACAGTTTAAATGCCCCTTGGAAGAGACGTGCAGGTCACAGTAGCTTAATAAGACGGTTTACATGCCCCTTGGAAGAGATGTACAGGTCGCAGTAGCTTAACAAGACAGTTTAAATGCCCCTTGGAAGAGATGTGCAGGTAGCAGTAGCTTAATAAGACGGTTTAAATGCCCCTTGGAAGAGAGGTGGAGGTCACAATAGCTTAGCAAGACGGTTTAAATGCCCCTTGGAAGTGCGGTGGAGGTCGCAGTAGCTTAACAAGATGGTTTAAATGCCCCTTGGAAGAGACATACAGTTCGCAGTGGCTTAACAAGACGGTTTAAATGCCCCTTGGAAGAGACGTGCAGGTCTCACAAACATAACAAGAGGGTTTAAATGCCCCTTGGAATAGGCTTGCAGGTCACAGTAGCTTAACAAGACGGTTTAAATGCCCCTTGGAAGAGCGGTGGAAGTCGCAGTACCTTAACAAGACAGTTTAAATGCCCCTTGGAAGAGACGTGAAGGTCGCAGTAGCTTAACAAGACGGTTTAAATGCCCCTTGGAAGAGATGTGCAGGTCGCAGTAGGTTAATAAGACAGTTTAAATGCACCTTGGAAGAGAGGTGGAGGTAGCATTAGCTTAACAAGACAGTTTAAATGCCCCTTGGAAGAGACGTGCAGGTCTCAGTAGCTTAATCAGACGGTTTAAATGCCCCTTGGAAGAGATGTGCAGGTCGCAGTAGCTTAATAAGATGGTTTAAATGCACCTTGGAAGAGAGGTGGAGGTCGCAGTAGCTTAACAAGACAGTTTAAATGCCCCTTGGAAGAGAGGTGGAGTTCGCAGTAGCTTAATAAGATGGTTTAAATGCCCGTTGGAAGAGAGGTGCAGGTCGCAGTAGCTTAACAAGACGGTTTAAATGCACCTTGGAAGAGAAGTGCAGGTCGCAGTAGCTTAACAAGAGGGTTTAAATGTCCCTTGGAAGAGACGTGCAGGTCGCAGTAGCTTAACAAGATATTTTAAATGCCCCTTGGAAGAGCGGTGGAGGTCACAGTAGCTTAACAAGATGGTTTAAATGCCCCTTGGAAGAGACATGCAGGTAGCAGTAGCTTAACAAGATGGTTTAAATGCCCCTTGGAAGAGACGTGCAGGTCGCAGTAGCTTAACAAGACTGTTGAGATGCCCCTTGGAAAAGTGGTGGAGGTTATAGTAGCTTAACAAGACAGTTTAAATGCCCCTTGTAAGAGACGTGCAAGTCGCAGTAGCTTAAAAAGACGGTTTAAATGAGCCTTGGAAGAGACTTGCAGGTCGCAGTAGCTTAACAAGACGGTTTAAATGCCCCTTGGAAGAGACGAGCAGGTCGCAGTAGCTTAACAAGACAGTTTAAATGCCCCTTGGAAGAGATGTGCAGGTCACAGAAACATAACAAGAGGGTTTAAATGCCCCTTGGAATAGGCTTGCAGGTCGCAGTTGATTACCAAGATGGTTTAAATGCCCCTTGGAAGAGCGGTGGAGGTCGCAGTAGCTTAACAAGACAGTTTAAATGCCCCTTAGAAGAGACGTGAAGGTCGCAGTAGCTTAACAAGACAGTTTAAATGCCCCTTGGAAGAGACGTGAAGGTCGCAGTAGATTAATAAGACGGTTTAAATGTCCCCTTGGAAGAGAGGTTGAGTTCGCAGTAGCTTAACAAGACAGTTTAAATGTGCCTTGGAAGAGACATGCAGGTCGCAGTAGCTTAACAAGACGGTTTAAATGCCCCTTGGGAGAGACATGCAGGTCGCAGTAACTTAACAAGACGGTTTAAATGTGCCTTGGAAAAGTGGTGTAGATTACAGAAGCTTAACAACACCGTTTAAATGCCCCTTGGAAGAGACGTGCAAGTCGCTGTAGCTTAAAAACACGGTTTAAATGCGCCTTGGAAGAGACGTGCTGGTCGCAGTAGCTTAACAATACGGTTTAAATGCCCCTTGGAAGAGCGGTGGAGGTCGCAGTAGCTTAACAAGACAGTTTAAATGCCCCTTGAAAGAGACGTGCAGGTCGCAGTAGCTTAACAAGACGGTTTAAATGGCCCTTGGAAGTGCAGTGGAGGTCGCAGTAGCTTAACAAGATGGCTTAAATGCCCCTTGGAAGAGCGGTGGAGGTCGCAGTAGCTTAACAAGACAGTTTAAATGCCCCTTGAAAGAGACGTGCAGGTCGCAGTAGCTTAACAAGACGGTTTAAATGGCCCTTGGAAGTGCAGTGGAGGTCGCAGTAGCTTAACAAGATGGCTTAAATGCCCCTTGGAAGAGCGGTGGAGGTCGCAATAGCTTAACAAGACAGTTTAAATGCCCCTTGGAAAAGACATGCAGGTCGGAGCAGCTTAACAAGACGGTTTAAATGCCCCTTGGAAGAGACATGCAGGTCGCAGTAGCTTAACAAGACTGTTGAGATGCCCCTTGGAAAAGTGGTGAAGGTTATAGTAGCTTAACAAGACAGTTTAAATGCCCCTTGGAAAAGACGTGCAGGTCGCATTAGCTTAACAAGACGCTTTAAATGCCACTTGGAAGAGACGTGCAGGTCGCAGTAGCTTAACAAGACGGTTTAAATGCCCCTTGGAAGAGACATGCAGGTCGCAGCAGCTTAAAAAGCCGTGCAGGTCGCAGTAGCTTAACAAGACGGTTTACATGCCCCTTGGAAGTGCGGTGGAGGGTGCAGTAGCTTAACAAGACGGTTTAAATGCCCCCTGGAAGAGACATGCAGGTCGCAGCAGCTTAACAAGACAGATTAAATGCCACTTTGAAGAGACGTGCAGGTAGCAGTGGCTTAACAAGACGGTTTAAATGCCCCTTGGAAGAGACATGCAGGTCGCAGTAGCTTAACAAGACGGTTTAAATGCGGCTTGGAAGAGACGTGCTGGTCACAGTAGCTTAACAAGACAGTTTAAATGCCCCTTGGAATAAACGAGCAGGTCGCAGTAGCTTAACAAGACGGTTTAAATGCCCCTTGGAAGAGCGGTGGAGGTTGCAGAAGCTTAACAAGACAGTTTAAATGCCCCTTGGAAGAGACGTGCAGGTCACAGTAGCTTAATAAGACGGTTTAAATGCCCTTTGGAAGAGATGTACACGTCGCAGTAGCTTAACAAGACGGTTTAAATGCGGCTTGGAAGAGACGTGCTGGTCACAGTAGCTTAACAAGACAGTTTAAATGCCCCTTGGAATAAACGAGCAGGTCGCAGTAGCTTAACAAGACGGTTTAAATGCCACTTGGAAGAGCGGTGGAGGTCGCAGAAGCTTAACAAGACAGTTTAAATGCCCCTTGGAAGAGACGTGCAGGTCACAGTAGCTTAATAAGACGGTTTAAATGCCCCTTGGAAGAGATGTACAGGTCGCAGTAGCTTAACAAGACAGTTTAAATGCCCCTTGAAAGAGACGTGCAGGTCGTAGTAGCTTAACAAGACGGTTTAAATGCCCCTTGGAAGTGCAGTGGAGGTCGCAGTAGCTTAACAAGATGGCTTAAATGCCCCTTGGAAGAGCGGTGGAGGTCGCAGTAGCTTAACAAGACAGTTTAAATGCCCCTTGGAAAAGACATGCAGGTCGGAGCAGCTTAACAAGACGGTTTAAATGCCCCTTGGAAGAGACATGCAGGTCGCAGTAGCTTAACAAGACTGTTGAGATGCCCCTTGGAAAAGTGGTGGAGGTTATAGTAGCTTAACAAGACAGTTTAAATGCCCCTTGTAAGAGACGTGCAAGTCGCAGTAGCTTAAAAAGACGGTTTAAATGAGCCTTGGAAGAGACTTGCAGGTCGCAGTAGCTTAACAAGACGGTTTAAATGCCCCTTGGAAGAGACGAGCAGGTCGCAGTAGCTTAACAAGACAGTTTAAATGCCCCTTGGAAGAGATGTGCAGGTCTCAGAAACATAACAAGAGGGTTTAAATGCCCCTTGGAATAGGCTTGCAGGTCGCAGTTGATTACCAAGATGGTTTAAATGCCCCTTGGAAGAGCGGTGGAGGTCGCAGTAGCTTAACAAGACAGTTTAAATGCCCCTTAGAAGAGACGTGAAGGTCGCAGTAGCTTAACAAGACAGTTTAAATGCCCCTTGGAAGAGACGTGAAGGTCGCAGTAGATTAATAAGACGGTTTAAATGTCCCCTTGGAAGAGAGGTGGAGTTCGCAGTAGCTTAACAAGACAGTTTAAATGTGCCTTGGAAGAGACATGCAGGTCGCAGTAGCTTAACAAGATGGTTTAAATGCCCCTTGGGAGAGACATGCAGGTCGCAGTAACTTAACAAGACGGTTTAAATGTGCCTTGGAAAAGTGGTGTAGATTACAGAAGCTTAACAACACCGTTTAAATGCCCCTTGGAAGAGACGTGCAAGTCGCTGTAGCTTAAAAACACGGTTTAAATGCGCCTTGGAAGAGACGTGCTGGTCGCAGTAGCTTAACAATACGGATTAAATGCCCCTTGGAAGAGCGGTGGAGGTCGCAGTAGCTTAACAAGACAGTTTAAATGCCCCTTGAAAGAGACGTGCAGGTCGCAGTAGCTTAACAAGACGGTTTAAATGGCCCTTGGAAGTGCAGTGGAGGTCGCAGTAGCTTAACAAGATGGCTTAAATGCCCCTTGGAAGAGCGGTGGAGGTCGCAGTAGCTTAACAAGACAGTTTAAATGCCCCTTGGAAAAGACATGCAGGTCGGAGCAGCTTAACAAGACGGTTTAAATGCCCCTTGGAAGAGACATGCAGGTCGCAGTAGCTTAACAAGACTGTTGAGATGCCCCTTGGAAAAGTGGTGGAGGTTATAGTAGCTTAACAAGACAGTTTAAATGCCCCTTGGAAGAGACGTGCAAGTCGCAGTAGCTTAAAAAGACGGTTTAAATGAGCCTTGGAAGAGACGAGCAGGTCGCAGTAGCTTAACAAGACAGTTTAAATGCCCCTTGGAAGAGATGTGCAGGTAGCAGTAGCTTAATAAGACGGTTTAAATGCCCCTTGGAAGAGAGGTGGAGGTCACAATAGCTTAGCAAGACGGTTTAAATGCCCCTTGGAAGTGCGGTGGAGGTCGCAGTAGCTTAACAAGATGGTTTAAATGTCCCTTGGAAGAGACATACAGTTCGCAGTGGCTTAACAAGACGGTTTAAATGCCCCTTGGAAGAGACGTGCAGGTCTCACAAACAAAACAAGAGGGTTTAAATGCCCCTTGGAATAGGCTTGCAGGTCGCAGTAGCTTAACAAGACGGTTTAAATGCCCCTTGGAAGAGAGGTGGAAGTCGCAGTAGCTTAACAAGACAGTTTAAATGCCCCTTGGAAGAGACGTGAAGGTCGCAGTAGCTTAACAAGACGGTTTAAATGCCCCTTGGAAGAGATGTGCAGGTCGCAGTAGGTTAATAAGACGGTTTAAATGCACCTTGGAAGAGAGGTGGAGGTAGCATTAGCTTAACAAGACAGTTTAAATGCCCCTTGGAAGAGACGTGCAGGTCTCAGTAGCTTAATCAGACGGTTTAAATGCCCCTTGGAAGAGATGTGCAGGTCGCAGTAGCTTAATAAGATGGTTTAAATGCACCTTGGAAGAGAGGTGGAGGTCGCAGTAGCTTAACAAGACAGTTTAAATGCCCCTTGGAAGAGAGGTGGAGGTCGCAGTAGCTTAATAAGATGGTTTAAATGCCCGTTGGAAGAGAGGTGCAGGTCACAGTAGCTTAACAAGACGGTTTAAATGCACCTTGGAAGAGACGTGCAGGTCGCAGTAGCTTAACAAGACGGTTTAAATCCCCCTTGGAAGAGAAGTGCAGGTCGCAGTAGCTTAACAAGAGGGTTTAAATGTCCCTTGGAAGAGACGTGCAGGTCGCAGTAGCTTAACAAGATATTTTAAATGCCCCTTGGAAGAGCGGTGGAGGTCACAGTAGCTTAACAAGATGGTTTAAATGCCCCTTGGAAGAGACATGCAGGTAGCAGTAGCTTAACAAGATGGTTTAAATGCCCCTTGGAAGAGACGTGCAGGTCGCAGTAGCTTAACAAGACTGTTGAGATGCCCCTTGGAAAAGTGGTGGAGGTTATAGTAGCTTAACAAGACGGTTTAAATGCCCCTTGGAAGAGACGTTCAAGTCGCAGAAGCTTAAAAAGACGGTTTAAATGAGCCTTGGAAGAGACGTGCAGGTCGCAGTAGCTTAACAAGATGGTTTAAATGCCCCTTGGAAGAGCGGTGGAGGTCGCAGAAGCTTAACAAGACAGTTTAAATGCCCCTTGGAAGAGACATGCAGGTAGCAGTAGCTTAACAAGATGGTTTAAATGCCATTTGGAAGAGACGTGCAGGTCGCAGTAGCTTAACAAGACTGTTGAGATGCCCCTTGGAAAAGTGGTGAAGGTTATAGTAGCTTAACAAGACAGTTTAAATGCCCCTTGGAAAAGACGTGCAGGTCGCATTAGCTTAACAAGACGCTTTAAATGCCACTTGGAAGAGACGTGCAGCTCGCAGTAGCTTAACAAGACGGTTTAAATGCCCCTTGGAAGAGACATGCAGGTCGCAGCAGCTTAAAAAGCCGTGCAGGTCGCAGTAGCTTAACAAGACGGTTTACATGCCCCTTGGAAGTGCGGTGGAGGGTGCAGTAGCTTAACAAGACGGTTTAAATGCCCCCTGGAAGAGACATGCAGGTCGCAGCAGCTTAACAAGACAGATTAAATGCCACTTTGAAGAGACGTGCAGGTAGCAGTGGCTTAACAAGACGGTTTAAATGCCCCTTGGAAGAGACATGCAGGTCGCAGTAGCTTAACAAGACGGTTTAAATGCGGCTTGGAAGAGACGTGCTGGTCACAGTAGCTTAACAAGACAGTTTAAATGCCCCTTGGAATAAACGAGCAGGTCGCAGTAGCTTAACAAGACGGTTTAAATGCCCCTTGGAAGAGCGGTGGAGGTTGCAGAAGCTTAACAAGACAGTTTAAATGCCCCTTGGAAGAGACGTGCAGGTCACAGTAGCTTAATAAGACGGTTTAAATGCCCTTTGGAAGAGATGTACACGTCGCAGTAGCTTAACAAGACGGTTTAAATGCGGCTTGGAAGAGACGTGCTGGTCACAGTAGCTTAACAAGACAGTTTAAATGCCCCTTGGAATAAACGAGCAGGTCGCAGTAGCTTAACAAGACGGTTTAAATGCCACTTGGAAGAGCGGTGGAGGTCGCAGAAGCTTAACAAGACAGTTTAAATGCCCCTTGGAAGAGACGTGCAGGTCACAGTAGCTTAATAAGACGGTTTAAATGCCCCTTGGAAGAGATGTACAGGTCGCAGTAGCTTAACAAGACAGTTTAAATGCCCCTTGGAAGAGATGTGCAGGTAGCAGTAGCTTAATAAGACGGTTTAAATGCCCCTTGGAAGAGAGGTGGAGGTCACAATAGCTTAGCAAGACGGTTTAAATGCCCCTTGGAAGTGCGGTGGAGGTCGCAGTAGCTTAACAAGATGGTTTAAATGCCCCTTGGAAGAGACATACAGTTCGCAGTGGCTTAACAAGACGGTTTAAATGCCCCTTGGAAGAGACGTGCAGGTCTCACAAACATAACAAGAGGGTTTAAATGCCCCTTGGAATAGGCTTGCAGGTCGCAGTAGCTTAACAAGACGGTTTAAATGCCCCTTGGAAGAGCGGTGGAAGTCGCAGTACCTTAACAAGACAGTTTAAATGCCCCTTGGAAGAGACGTGAAGGTCGCAGTAGCTTAACAAGACGGTTTAAATGCCCCTTGGAAGAGATGTGCAGGTCGCAGTAGGTTAATAAGACAGTTTAAATGCACCTTGGAAGAGAGGTGGAGGTAGCATTAGCTTAACAAGACAGTTTAAATGCCCCTTGGAAGAGACGTGCAGGTCTCAGTAGCTTAATCAGACGGTTTAAATGCCCCTTGGAAGAGATGTGCAGGTCGCAGTAGCTTAATAAGATGGTTTAAATGCACCTTGGAAGAGAGGTGGAGGTCGCAGTAGCTTAACAAGACAGTTTAAATGCCCCTTGGAAGAGAGGTGGAGGTCGCAGTAGCTTAATAAGATGGTTTAAATGCCCGTTGGAAGAGAGGTGCAGGTCGCAGTAGCTTAACAAGACGGTTTAAATGCACCTTGGAAGAGACGTGCAGGTCGCAGTAGCTTAACAAGACGGTTTAAATCCCCCTTGGAAGAGAAGTGCAGGTCGCAGTAGCTTAACAAGAGGGTTTAAATGTCCCTTGGAAGAGACGTGCAGGTCGCAGTAGCTTAACAAGATATTTTAAATGCCCCTTGGAAGAGCGGTGGAGGTCACAGTAGCTTAACAAGATGGTTTAAATGCCCCTTGGAAGAGACATGCAGGTAGCAGTAGCTTAACAAGATGGTTTAAATGCCCCTTGGAAGAGACGTGCAGGTCGCAGTAGCTTAACAAGACTGTTGAGATGCCCCTTGGAAAAGTGGTGGAGGTTATAGTAGCTTAACAAGACAGTTTAAATGCCCCTTGTAAGAGACGTGCAAGTCGCAGTAGCTTAAAAAGACGGTTTAAATGAGCCTTGGAAGAGACTTGCAGGTCGCAGTAGCTTAACAAGACGGTTTAAATGCCCCTTGGAAGAGACGAGCAGGTCGCAGTAGCTTAACAAGACAGTTTAAATGCCCCTTGGAAGAGATGTGCAGGTCACAGAAACATAACAAGAGGGTTTAAATGCCCCTTGGAATAGGCTTGCAGGTCGCAGTTGATTACCAAGATGGTTTAAATGCCCCTTGGAAGAGCGGTGGAGGTCGCAGTAGCTTAACAAGACAGTTTAAATGCCCCTTAGAAGAGACGTGAAGGTCGCAGTAGCTTAACAAGACAGTTTAAATGCCCCTTGGAAGAGACGTGAAGGTCGCAGTAGATTAATAAGACGGTTTAAATGTCCCCTTGGAAGAGAGGTGGAGTTCGCAGTAGCTTAACAAGACAGTTTAAATGTGCCTTGGAAGAGACATGCAGGTCGCAGTAGCTTAACAAGACGGTTTAAATGCCCCTTGGGAGAGACATGCAGGTCGCAGTAACTTAACAAGACGGTTTAAATGTGCCTTGGAAAAGTGGTGTAGATTACAGAAGCTTAACAACACCGTTTAAATGCCCCTTGGAAGAGACGTGCAAGTCGCTGTAGCTTAAAAACACGGTTTAAATGCGCCTTGGAAGAGACGTGCTGGTCGCAGTAGCTTAACAATACGGTTTAAATGCCCCTTGGAAGAGCGGTGGAGGTCGCAGTAGCTTAACAAGACAGTTTAAATGCCCCTTGAAAGAGACGTGCAGGTCGCAGTAGCTTAACAAGACGGTTTAAATGGCCGTTGGAAGTGCAGTGGAGGTCGCAGTAGCTTAACAAGATGGCTTAAATGCCCCTTGGAAGAGCGGTGGAGGTCGCAGTAGCTTAACAAGACAGTTTAAATGCCCCTTGGAAAAGACATGCAGGTCGGAGCAGCTTAACAAGACGGTTTAAATGCCCCTTGGAAGAGACATGCAGGTCGCAGTAGCTTAACAAGACTGTTGAGATGCCCCTTGGAAAAGTGGTGAAGGTTATAGTAGCTTAACAAGACAGTTTAAATGCCCCTTGGAAAAGACGTGCAGGTCGCATTAGCTTAACAAGACGCTTTAAATGCCACTTGGAAGAGACGTGCAGGTCGCAGTAGCTTAACAAGACGGTTTAAATGCCCCTTGGAAGAGACATGCAGGTCGCAGCAGCTTAAAAAGCCGTGCAGGTCGCAGTAGCTTAACAAGACGGTTTACATGCCCCTTGGAAGTGCGGTGGAGGGTGCAGTAGCTTAACAAGACGGTTTAAATGCCCCCTGGAAGAGACATGCAGGTCGCAGCAGCTTAACAAGACAGATTAAATGCCACTTTGAAGAGACGTGCAGGTAGCAGTGGCTTAACAAGACGGTTTAAATGCCCCTTGGAAGAGACATGCAGGTCGCAGTAGCTTAACAAGACGGTTTAAATGCGGCTTGGAAGAGACGTGCTGGTCACAGTAGCTTAACAAGACAGTTTAAATGCCCCTTGGAATAAACGAGCAGGTCGCAGTAGCTTAACAAGACGGTTTAAATGCCCCTTGGAAGAGCGGTGGAGGTTGCAGAAGCTTAACAAGACAGTTTAAATGCCCCTTGGAAGAGACGTGCAGGTCACAGTACCTTAGTAAGACGGTTTAAATGCCCTTTGGAAGAGATGTACACGTCGCAGTAGCTTAACAAGACGGTTTAAATGCGGCTTGGAAGAGACGTGCTGGTCACAGTAGCTTAACAAGACAGTTTAAATGCCCCTTGGAATAAACGAGCAGGTCGCAGTAGCTTAACAAGACGGTTTAAATGCCACTTGGAAGAGCGGTGGAGGTCGCAGAAGCTTAACAAGACAGTTTAAATGCCCCTTGGAAGAGACGTGCAGGTCACAGTAGCTTAATAAGACGGATTAAATGCCCCTTGGAAGAGATGTACAGGTCGCAGTAGCTTAACAAGACAGTTTAAATGCCCCTTGGAAGAGATGTGCAGGTAGCAGTAGCTTAATAAGACGGTTTAAATGCCCCTTGGAAGAGAGGTGGAGGTCACAATAGCTTAGCAAGACGGTTTAAATGCCCCTTGGAAGTGCGGTGGAGGTCGCAGTAGCTTAACAAGATGGTTTAAATGCCCCTTGGAAGAGACATACAGTTCGCAGTGGCTTAACAAGACGGTTTAAATGCCCCTTGGAAGAGACGTGCAGGTCTCACAAACATAACAAGAGGGTTTAAATGCCCCTTGGAATAGGCTTGCAGGTCGCAGTAGCTTAACAAGACGGTTTAAATGCCCCTTGGAAGAGCGGTGGAAGTCGCAGTACCTTAACAAGACAGTTTAAATGCCCCTTGGAAGAGACGTGAAGGTCGCAGTAGCTTAACAAGACGGTTTAAATGCCCCTTGGAAGAGATGTGCAGGTCGCAGTAGGTTAATAAGACAGTTTAAATGCACCTTGGAAGAGAGGTGGAGGTAGCATTAGCTTAACAAGACAGTTTAAATGCCCCTTGGAAGAGACGTGCAGGTCTCAGTAGCTTAATCAGACGGTTTAAATGCCCCTTGGAAGAGATGTGCAGGTCGCAGTAGCTTAATAAGATGGTTTAAATGCACCTTGGAAGAGAGGTGGAGGTCGCAGTAGCTTAACAAGACAGTTTAAATGCCCCTTGGAAGAGAGGTGGAGGTCGCAGTAGCTTAATAAGATGGTTTAAATGCCCGTTGGAAGAGAGGTGCAGGTCGCAGTAGCTTAACAAGACGGTTTAAATGCACCTTGGAAGAGACGTGCAGGTCGCAGTAGCTTAACAAGACGGTTTAAATCCCCCTTGGAAGAGAAGTGCAGGTCGCAGTAGCTTAACAAGAGGGTTTAAATGTCCCTTGGAAGAGACGTGCAGGTCGCAGTAGCTTAACAAGATATTTTAAATGCCCCTTGGAAGAGCGGTGGAGGTCACAGTAGCTTAACAAGATGGTTTAAATGCCCCTTGGAAGAGACATGCAGGTAGCAGTAGCTTAACAAGATGGTTTAAATGCCCCTTGGAAGAGACGTGCAGGTCGCAGCAGCTTAACAAGACTGTTGAGATGCCCCTTGGAAAAGTGGTGGAGGTTATAGTAGCTTAACAAGACGGTTTAAATGCCCCTTGGAAGAGACGTTCAAGTCGCAGAAGCTTAAAAAGACGGTTTAAATGAGCCTTGGAAGAGACGTGCAGGTCGCAGTAGCTTAACAAGACGGTTTAAATGCCCCTTGGAAGAGCGGTGGAGGTCGCAGAAGCTTAACAAGACAGTTTAAATGCCCTTTGGAAGAGACATGCAGGTAGCAGTAGCTTAACAAGATGGTTTAAATGCCATTTGGAAGAGACGTGCAGGTCGCAGTAGCTTAACAAGACTGTTGAGATGCCCCTTGGAAAAGTGGTGAAGGTTATAGTAGCTTAACAAGACAGTTTAAATGCCCCTTGGAAAAGACGTGCAGGTCGCATTAGCTTAACAAGACGCTTTAAATGCCACTTGGAAGAGACGTGCAGGTCGCAGTAGCTTAACAAGACGGTTTAAATGCCCCTTGGAAGAGACATGCAGGTCGCAGCAGCTTAAAAAGCCGTGCAGGTCGCAGTAGCTTAACAAGACGGTTTACATGCCCCTTGGAAGTGCGGTGGAGGGTGCAGTAGCTTAACAAGACGGTTTAAATGCCCCCTGGAAGAGACATGCAGGTCGCAGCAGCTTAACAAGACAGATTAAATGCCACTTTGAAGAGACGTGCAGGTAGCAGTGGCTTAACAAGACGGTTTAAATGCCCCTTGGAAGAGACATGCAGGTCGCAGTAGCTTAACAAGACGGTTTAAATGCGGCTTGGAAGAGACGTGCTGGTCACAGTAGCTTAACAAGACAGTTTAAATGCCCCTTGGAATAAACGAGCAGGTCGCAGTAGCTTAACAAGACGGTTTAAATGCCCCTTGGAAGAGCGGTGGAGGTTGCAGCAGCTTAACAAGACAGTTTAAATGCCCCTTGGAAGAGACGTGCAGGTCACAGTAGCTTAATAAGACAGTTTAAATGCCCTTTGGAAGAGATGTACAGGTCGCAGTAGCTTAACAAGACGGTTTAAATGCGGCTTGGAAGAGACGTGCTGGTCACAGTAGCTTAACAAGACAGTTTAAATGCCCCTTGGAATGGAATAAACGAGCAGGTCGCAGTAGCTTAACAAGACGGTTTAAATGCCACTTGGAAGAGCGGTGGAGGTCGCAGAAGCTTAACAAGACAGTTTAAATGCCCCTTGGAAGAGACGTGCAGGTCACAGTAGCTTAATAAGACGGTTTAAATGCCCCTTGGAAGAGATGTACAGGTCGCAGTAGCTTAATAAGATGGTTTAAATGCCCCTTGGAAGAGAGTTGGAGGTCACAGTAACTTAAAAAGACAGTTTAAATGCCCCTTGGAAGAGACGTGCAGGTCGCAGTAGCTTAAGAAGACGTTTTAAATGCCACTTGAAAGAGACGTGCAGGTCGCAGTAGCTTAACAAGACAGTTTAAATGATCCTTGAAAGAGAAGGTGGAGGTCGCAGTAGCTTAACAAGACAGTTTAAATGCCCCTTGAAAGAGACGTGCAGGTCGCAGTGGCTTAAAAAGACGGTTTAAATGCCCCTTGGAAGTGCGGTGGAGGTCGCAGTAGCTTAACAAGATGGTTTAAATGCCCCTTGGAAGAGCGGTGGAGGTCGCAGTAGCTTAACAAGACAGTTTAAATGCCGCTTGAAAGAGACGTGCAGGTCGCAGTAGCTTAACAAGACGGTCTAAATGCAACTTGGAAATGCGGTGGAGGTCGCAGTAGCTTAACATGATGGTTTAAATGCCCCTTGGAAGAGACATGCAGGTCGCAGCAGCTTAACAAGACGGTTTAAATGCCCCGTGGAAGAGACGTGCAGGTCGCAGTGGCTTAATAAGACGGTTTAAATGCCCCTTGGAAGAGACGTGCAGGTCGCAGTGGCTTAATAAGACGGTTTAAATGCCCCTTGGAAGAGACGTGCAGGTCACAGAAACTTAACAAGAGGGTTTAAATTCCCCTTGGAATAGGCTTGCAGGTCGCAGTAGCTTACCAAGATGGTTTAAATGCCCCTTGGAAGAGACGTGCAGGTCGCAGTAGCTTAACAAGACGGTTTAAATGCCCATTGGAAGAGCGGTGGAGGTCGCAGAAGCTTAACAAGACATTTTAAATGCCCCTTGGAAGAGACGTGAAGGTCGCAGTAGCTTAACAAGACGGTTTAAATGCCCCTTGGAAGAGATGTGCAGGTCGCAGTAGCTTAGCAAGACGGTTTAAATGCCCCTTGGAAGTGCGGTGGAGGTCGCAGTAGCTTAACAAGACGGTTTAAATGCCCCTTGCAAGAGACGTTCAAGTCGCAGAAGCTTAAAAAGACGGTTTTAATGAGCCTTGGAAGAGACGTGCAGGTCGCAGTAGCTTAACAAGACGGTTTAAATGCCCCTTGGAAGAGCGGTGGAGGTCGCAGAAGCTTAACAAGACAGTTTAAATGCCCCTTGGAAGAGACGTGCAGGTAGCAGTAGCTTAATAATATGGTTTAAATGCCCCTTGGAAGAGATGTGCAGGTCGCAGTAGCTTAATAAGACGGTTTAAATGCCCCTTGGAAGAGAGGTGGAGGTCACAGTAACTTAAAAATACAGTTTAAATGCCCCTTGGAAAAGACGTGCAGGTCGCATTAGCTTAACAAGAAGCTTTAAATGCCACTTGGAAGAGACGTGCACGTCGCAGTAGCTTAACAAGACGATTTAAATGCCCCTTGGAAGAGCGGTGGAGGTCGCAGTAGCTTAACAAGATGGTTTAAATGCCCCTTGGAAGAGACATGCAGGTCGCAGCAGCTTAAAAAGACGTGCAGGTCGCAGTAGCTTAACAAGACGGTTTAAATGCCCCTTGGAAGTGCGGTGGAGGGTGCAGTAGCTTAACAAGACGGTTTAAAAGCCCCGTGGAAGAGACATGCAGGTCATAGAAGCTTAACAAGACAGATTAAATGCCACTTTGAAGAGACGTGCAGGTAGCAGTGGCTTAACAAGACGGTTTAAATGCCCCTTGGAAGAGACCTGCAGGTCGCAGTAGCTTAACAAGACGGTTTAAATGCCTCTTGGAATAAACGAGTAGGTCGCAGTAGCTTAACAAGACGGTTTAAATGCCCCTTGGAAGAGCGGTGGAGGTCGCAGAAGCATAACAAGACAGTTTAAATGCCCCTTGGAAGAGACATGCAGGTCACAGTAGCTTAATAAGACGGTTTAAATGCCCCTTGGAAGAGATGTACAGGTCGCAGTAACTTAATAAGACGGTTTAAATGCCAATTGCAAGAGAGGTGGAGGTCACAGTAACTTAAAAAGTCAGTTTAAATGCCCCTTGGAAGAGACGTGCAGGTCGCAGTAGCTTAACAAGACGGTTTAAATGCCACTTGGAAGAGACGTGCAGGTCGCAGTAGCTTAACAAGACAGTTTAAATGCCCCTTGAAAGAGCGGTGGAGGTCGCAGTAGCTTAACAAGACAGTTTAAATGCCCCTTGAAAGAGACGTGCAGGTCGCAGTGGCTTAAAAAGACGGTTTAAATGCCCCTTGGAAGTGCGGTGGAGGTCGCAGTAGCTTAACAAGATGGTTTAAATGCCCCTTGGAAGAGCGGTGGAGGTCGCAGAAGCTTAACAAGACAGTTTAAATGCCGCTTGAAAGAGACGTGCAGGTCGCAGTAGCTTAACAAGACGGTTTAAATGCAACTTGGAAATGCGGTGGAGGTCGCAGTAGCTTAACATGATGGTTTAAATGCCCCTTGGAAGAGACGTGCAGGTTGCAGTAGCTTAACAAGACGGTTTAAATGCCCCTTGGAAGAGAAGTGCAGGTCGCAGTGGCTTAATAAGACGATTTAAATGCCCCTTGGAAGAGACGTGCAGGTCACAGAAACTTAACAAGAGGGTTTAAATGCCCCTTGGAATAGGCTTGCAGGTCGCAGTAGCTTACCAAGATGGTTTAAATGCCCCTTGGAAGAGACGTGCAGGTAGCAGTAGCTTAACAAGACGGTTTAAATGCCCCTTGGAAGAGCGGTAGAGGTCGCAGTAGCTTAACAAGACAGTTTAAATGCCCCTTGGAAGAGACGTGCAGGTCGCAGTAGCTTAACAAGACGGTTTAAATGCCACTTGGAAGAGACGTGCAGGTCGCAGTAGCTTAACAAGACAGTTTAAATGCCCCTTGAAAGAGCGGTGGAGGTCGCAGTAGCTTAACAAGACAGTTTAAATGCCCCTTGAAAGATACGTGCAGGTCGCAGTAGCTTAACAAGACGGTTTAAATGCAACTTGGAAATGCGGTGGAGGTCGCAGTAGCTTAACATGATGGTTTAAATGCCCCTTGGAAGAGACGTGCAGGTTGCAGTAGCTTAACAAGACGGTTTAAATGCCCCTTGGAAGAGAAGTGCAGGTCGCAGTGGCTTAATAAGACGATTTAAATGCCCCTTGGAAGAGACGTGCAGGTCACAGAAACTTAACAAGAGGGTTTAAATGCCCCTTGGAATAGGCTTGCAGGTCGCAGTAGCTTACCAAGATGGTTTAAATGCCCCTTGGAAGAGACGTGCAGGTAGCAGTAGCTTAACAAGACGGTTTAAATGCCCCTTGGAAGAGCGGTGGAGGTCGCAGTAGCTTAACAAGACAGTTTAAATGCCCCTTGGAAGAGACGTGAAGGTCGCAGTAGCTTAACAAGACGGTTTAAATGCCCCTTGGAAGAGATGTGCAGGTCGCAGTAGCTTAGCAAGACGGTTTAAATGCCCCTTGGAAGTGCGGTGGAGGTCGCAGTAGCTTAACAAGATGGTTTAAATGCCCCTTGGAAGAGACATGCAGGTCGCAGTGGCTTAACAAGACGGTTTAAATGCCCCTTGGAAAAGACCTGCAGGTCTCAGAAACATAACAAGAGGGTTTAAATGCCCCTTGGAATAGGCTTGCAGGTCGCAGTTGCTTAACAAGACGGTTTAAATGCCCCTTGGAAGAGCGGTGGAGGTCGCAGTAGCTTAACAAGACAGCTTAAATGCCCCTTGGAAGAGACGTGAAGGTCGCAGTAGCTTAACAAGACGGTTTAAATGCCCCTTGGAAGAGAGGTGGAGGTAGCATTAGCTTAACAAGACAGTTTAAATGCCCCTTGGAAGAGACGTGCAGGTCTCAGTAGCTTAATCAGACGGTTTAAATGCCCCTTGGAAGAGATGTGCAGGTCGCAGTAGCTTAATAAGATGGTTTAAATGCACCTTGGAAGAGAGGTGGAGGTCGCAGTAGCTTAACAAGACAGTTTAAATGCCCCTTGGAAGAGCGGTGGAGGTCGCAGTAGCTTAATAAGATGGTTTAAATGCCCCTTGGAAGAGACGTGCAGGTCGCAGTAGCTTAACAAGACGGTTTAAATGCACCTTGGAAGAGACGTGCAGGTCGCAGTAGCTTAACAAGACGGTTTAAATCCCCCTTGGAAGAGACGTGCAGGTCGCAGTAGCTTAACAAGAGGGTTTAAATGCCCCTTGGAATAGGCTTGCAGGTCGCAGTAGATTACCAAGACGGTTGAAATGCCTCTTGGAAGAGATGTGCAAGTCGCAGTAGCTTAAAAACACGGTTTAAATGAGCCTTGGAAGAGACGTGCAGGTGGCAGTAGCTTAACATGACGGTTTAAATGCCCCTTGGTAGAGACATGCAGGTCATAGTAGCTTAACAAGACGGTTTAAATACCCCTTTGAAGAGACGTGCAGGTCGCAGTAGCTAAACAAGATGGTTTAAATCCCCCTTGGAAGAGACGTGCAAGTCTCAGTAGCTTAAAAAGACGGTTTAAATGAGCTTTGGAAGAGACTTGCAGGTTGCAGTAGCTTAACAAGACGGTTTAAATGCCCCTTGGAAGAGACGAGCAGGTCGCAGTAGCTTAACAAAATGCTTTAAATGCCCCTTGGAAGAGAGGTGGAGGTCGCAGTAGCTTAACAAGACAGTTTAAATGCCCTTTGGAAGAGACTTGCAGGTCGCAGTAGCTTAACAAGACGGTTTAAATGACACTTGGAAGAGACGTGCAGGTCGCAGTAGCTTAACAAGACGGTTTAAATGCCCCTTGGAAGAGCGGTGGAGGTCGCAGTAGCTTAACAAGACAGTTTAAGTCCCCCTTGAAAGAGACGTGCAGGTCGCAGTAGCTTAACAAGACGGTTAAAATGCCCCTTGGAAGAGCGGTGGAGGTCGCAGTAGCTTAACAAGACGGTTTAAATGCCCCTTTGAAGAGACGTGCAGGCCGCAGTAGCTTAATTAGACTGTTTAAATGCTGCTTGGAAGAGATGTGCAGGTCGCAGTAGCTTAATTTCATGGTTTAAATGCCCCTTGGAAGAGAGATGGAGGTCGCAGTAGATTAACAAGACAGTTTAAATGCCCCTTGGAAGAGACGTGCAGGTCGCAGCAGCTTAAAAAAAGGGTTTAAATGCCCCTTTCAAGAGACGTGCAGGTCGCAGGAGCTTAACAAGACGCTTTAAATGCCACTTGGAAGAGACGTGCAGGTCGCAGTAGCTTAACAAGACGGTTTAAATGCGGCTTGGAAGAGACGTGCTGGTCACAGTAGCTTAACAAGACAGTTTAAATGCCCCTTGGAATAAACGAGAAGGTCGCAGTAGCTTAACAAGACGGTTTAAATGCCCCTTGGAAGAGCGGTGGAGGTCGCAGAAGCTTAACAAGACAGTTTAAATGCCCCTTCGAAGAGACGTGCAGGTCACAGTAGCTTAATAAGACGGTTTAAATGCCCCTTGGAAGAGATGTACAGGTCGCAGTAGCTTAATAAGACGGTTTAAATGCCCCTTGGAAGAGACGTGCAGGTCGCAGTAGCTTAACAAGACGGTTTAAATGCCACTTGGAAGAGACGTGCAGGTCGCAGTAGCTTAACAAGACAGTTTAAATGCCCCTTGAAAGAGACGTGCAGGTCGCAGTGGCTTCAAAAGATGGTTTAAATGCCCCTTGGAAGTGCGGTGGAGGTCGCAGTAGCTTTAGAAGATGGTTTAAATGCCCCTTGGAAGAGCGGTGGTGGTCGCAGTAGCTTAACAAGACAGTTTAAATACCGCTTGAAAGAGACGTGCAGGTCGCAGTAGCTTAACAAGACGGTTTAAATGCAACTTGGAAATGCGGTGGAGGTCGCAGTAGCTTAACATGATGGTTTAAATGCCCCTTGGAAGAGACATGCAGGTCGCAGCAGCTTAACAAGACGGTTTAAATGCCCCTTGGAAGAGACGTGCAGGTCGCAGTGGCTTAATAAGACGGTTTAAATGCCCCTTGGAAGAGACGTGCAGGTCACAGAAACTTAACAAGAGAGTTTAAATGCCCCTTGGAATAGGCTTGCAGGTCGCAGTAGCTTACCAAGATGGTTTAAATGCCCCTTGGAAGAGACGTGCAGGTTGCAGTAGCTTAACAAGACGGTTTAAATGTCCCTTGGAAGAGCGGTGGAGGTCGCAGTAGCTTAACAAGACAGTTTAAATGCCCCTTGGAAGAGACGTGAAGGTCGCAGTAGCTTAACAAGACGGTTTAAATGCCCCTTGGAAGAGATGTGCAGGTCGCAGTAGCTTAGCAAGACGGTTTAAATGCCCCTTGGAAGTGCGGTGGAGGTCGCAGTAGCTTAACAAGACGGTTTAAATGCCCCTTGGAAGAAACATGCCAGTCGCAGTAGCTTAACAAAACGGTTTAAATGCCCCTTGGAAGAGACATGCAGGTCGCAGTAGCTTAACAAGACGGTTTAAATGACCCTTGGAAGAAACGTGCAGGTCGCAGTAGCTTAACAAGACGGTTTAAATCCCCCTTGGAAGAGACGTGCAGGTTGCAGTAGCTTAACAAGAGGGTTTAAATGCCCCTTGGAAGAGACATGCAGGTCGCAGCAGCTTAACAAGATGGCTTAAATGCCACTTTGAAGAGACGTGCAGGTAGCTGTGGCTTAACAAGACGGTTTAAATGCCCCTTGGAAGAGACGTGCAAGTCGCAGTAGCTTAACAAGAGGGTTTAAATGCGCCTTGGAAGAGACGTGCTGGTCGCAGTAGCTTAAGAAGACGGTTTAAATGCCCCTTGGAATAGACGAACAGGTCGCAGTAGCTTAACAAGAAGGTTTAAATGCCCCTTGGAAATGCGGTGGAGGTCGCAGTAGCTTAACAAGACAGTTTAAATGCCCCTTGAAAGAGACGTGCAGGTCGCAGTAGCTTAACAAGACGGTTTAAAAGCCCCTTGGAAATGCGGTGGAGGTCGCAGTAGCTTAACAAGATGGTTTAAATGCCCCTTGGAAAAGACATGCAGGTCGCAGCAGCTTAACAAGACCGTTTAAATGCCCCTTGGAAGAGACGTGCAAGTTGCAGTAGCTTAAAAAGACGGTTTAAATGAGCCTTGGAAGAGACTTGCAAGTTGCAGTAGCTTAACAAGACGGTTTAAATGCCCCTTGGAAGAGACGAGCAGGTCGCAGTAGCTTAACAAGACGCTTTAAATGCCCCTTGGAAGAGAGGTGGAGGTCGCAGTGGCTTAACAAGACAGTTTAAATGCCCCTTGGAAGAGACTTGCAGGTCGCAGTAGCTTAACAAGACGGTTTAAATGACACTTGGAAGAGACGTGCAGGTCGCAGTAGCTTAACAAGACGGTTTAAATGCCCTTTGGAAGAGACGTGCAGGTCGTAGTAGCTTAACAAGACGGTTTAAATGCAACTTGGAAATGCGTTGGAGGTCGCAGTAGCTTAACATGATGGTTTAAATGCCCCTTGGAAGAGACATGCAGGTCGCAGCAGCTTAACAAGACGGTTTAAATGCCCCTTGGAAGAGACGTGCAGGTCGCAGTGGCTTAATAAGACGATTTAAATGCCCCTTGGAAGAGACGTGCAGGTCACAGAAACTTAACAAGAGGGTTTAAATGCCCCTTGGAATAGGCTTGCAGGTCGTAGTAGCTTACCAAGATGGTTTAAATGCCCCTTGGAAGAGACGTGCAGTTCGCAGTAGCTTAACAAGACGGTTTAAATGCCCCTTGGAAGAGCGGTGGACGTCGCAGTAGCTTAACAAGACAGTTTAAATGCCCCTTGGAAGAGACGTGAAGGTCGCAGTAGCTTAACAAGACGGTTTAAATGCCCCTTGGAAGAGATGTGGAGGTCGCAGTAGCTTAATAAGACGGTTTAAATGCCCCTTGGTAGAAAGGTGGAGGTAGCATTAGCTTAACAAGACAGTTTAAATAAATGCCCCTTGGAAGAGACGTGCAGGTCTCAGTAGCTTAATAAGAGGATTTAAATGCCCCTTGGAAGAGACCTGCAGGTCGCAGTAGCTTAACAAGATGGTTTAAATGCCCCTTGGAAGAGCGGTGGAGGTCAGGGTAGCTTAACAAGACGGTTTAAATGCCCCTTGGAAGAGACATGCAGGTCGCAGTAGCTTAACAAGACGGTTTAAATGACACTTGGAAGAGACGTGCAGGTCGCAGTAGCTTAACAAGACGGTTTAAATGCCCCTTGGAAGAGACGTGCAGGTCGCAGTAGCTTAACAAGACGGTTTAAATGCCCCTTGGAAGAGCGGTGGAGGTCGCAGTAGCTTAACAAGACAGTTTAAGTCCCCCTTGAAAGAGACGTGCAGGTCGCAGTAGCTTAACAAGACGGTTTAAATGCCCCTTCGAAGAGCGGTGGAGGTCGCAGTAGCTTAACAAGACGGTTTAAATGCCCCTTTGAAGAGACGTGCAGGTCGCAGTAGCTTAATTAGACTGTTTAAATGCTGCTTGGAAGAGATGTGCAGGTCGCAGTAGCTTAACAAGATGGTTTAAATGCCCCTTGGAAGAGCGGTGGAGGTCACAGTAGCTTAACAAGATGGTTTAAATGCCCCTTGGAAGAGACATGCAGGTAGCAGTAGCTTAACAAGAAGGTTTAAATGCCCCTTGGAAGAGACGTGCAGGTCGCAGTAGCTTAACAAGACTGTTGAGATGCCCCTTGGAAAAGTGGTGGAGGTTATAGTAGCTTAACAAGACGGTTTAAATGCCCCTTGGAAGAGACGTTCAAGTCGCAGAAGCTTAAAAAGACGGTTTAAATGAGCCTTGGAAGAGACGTGCTGGTCGCAGTAGCTTAACAAGACGGTTTAAATGCCCCTTGGAAGAGCGGTGGAGGTCGCAGAAACTTAACAAGACAGTTTAAATGCCCCTTGGAAGAGACGTGCAGGTTGCAGAAGCTTAATAAGACGGTTTAAATGCCCCTTGGAAGAGATGTGCAGGTCGCAGTAGCTTAATAAGACGGTTTAAATGCCCCTTGGAAGAAAGGTTGAGGTCACAGTAACTTAAAAATACAGTTTAAATGCCCCTTGGAAAAGACGTGCAGGTCGCATTAGCTTAACAAGACGCTTTAAATGCCACTTGGAAGAGACGTGCAGGTCGCAGTAGCTTAACAAGACGGTTTAAATGCCCCTTGGAAGAGCGGTGTAGGTCGCAGTAGCTTAACAAGATGGTTTAAATGCCCCTTGGAAGAGACATGCAGGTCGCAGCAGCTTAAAAAGACGTGCAAGTCGCAGTAGCTTAACAAGACGGTTTAAATGCCACTTGGAAGTGCGGTGGAGGGTGCAGTAGCTTAACAAGACGGTTTAAATGCCCCCTGTAAGAGACATGCAGGTCGTAGCAGCTTAACAAGACAGCTTAAATGCCACTTTGAAGAGACGTGCAGGTAGCAGTGGCTTAACAAGATGGTTTAAATGCCCCTTGGAAGAGACATGCTGGTCACAGTAGCTTAACAAGACAGTTTAAATGCCCCTTGGAATAAACGAGCAGGTCGCAGTAGCTTAACAAGACGGTTTAAATGCCCCTTGGAAGAGCGGTGGAGGTCGCAGAAGCTTAACAAGACAGTTTAAATGCCCCTTGGAAGAGACGTGCAGGTCACAGTAGCTTAATAAGACGGTTTAAATGCCCCTTGGAAGAGATGTGCAGGTCGCAGTAGCTTAATAAGACGGTTTAAATGCCCCTTGGAAGAGAGGTGGAGGTCACAGTAACTTAAAAAGACAGTTTAAATGCCCCTTGGAAGAGGCGTGCAGGTCGCAGTAGCTTAACAGGACGGTTTAAATGCCACTTGGAAGAGACGTGCAGGTCGCAGTAGCTTAACAAGACAGTTTAAATGGCCCTTGAAAGAGCGGTGGAGGTCGCAGTAGCTTAACAAGACAGTTTAAATGCCCCTTGAAAGAGACGTGCAGGTCGCAGTGGCTTAAAAAGACGGTTTAAATGCCCCTTGGAAGTGCGGTGGAGGTCGCAGTAGCTTAACAAGATGGTTTAAATGCCCCTTGGAAGAGCGGTGGAGGTCGCAGTAGCTTAACAAGACAGTTTAAATGCCGCTTGAAAGAGACGTGCAGGTCGCAGTAGCTTAACAAGACGGTTTAAATGCAACTTGGAAATGCGGTGGAGGTCGCAGTAGCTTAACATGATGGTTTAAATGCCCCTTGGAAGAGACATGCAGGTCGCAACAGCTTAACAAGACGGTTTAAATGCCCCTTGGAAGAGACGTGCAGGTCGCAGTGGCTTAATAAGACGGTTTAAATGCACCTTGGAAGAGACGTGCAGGTCACAGAAACTTAACAAGAGGGTTTAAATGCCCCTTGGAATAGGCTTGCAGGTCGCAGTAGCTTACCAAGATGGTTTAAATGCCCCTTGGAAGAGACGTGCAGGTCGCAGTAGCTTAACAAGACGGTTTAAATGCACCTTGGAAAAGCGGTGGAGCTCGCAGTAGCTTAACAAGACAGTTTAAATGCCCCTTGGAAGAGACGTGAAGGTCGCAGTAGCTTAACAAGACGGTTTAAATGCCCCTTGGAAGAGATGTGCAGGTCGCAGTAGCTTAATAAGACGGTTTAAATGCCCCTTGGCAGAGAGGTGGAGGTAGCATTAGCTTAACAAGACAGTTTAAATGCCCCTTGGAAGAGACGTGCAGGTCTCAGTAGCTTAATAAGACGGTTTAAATGCCCCTTGGAAGAGACCTGCAGGTAGCAGTAGCTTAACAGGACGGTTTAAATGTCCCTTGGAAGTGCGGCGGAGGTCGCAGTAGCTTAACAAGACTGTTTAAATGTCCCTTGGAAGTGCGGTGGAGGTCGCAGTAGCTTAACAAGACGGTTTAAATGCCCCTTGGAAGAGACGTACAGGTCGCAGCACCTTAACAAGACTGTTTAAATACCCCTTGGAAGAGACGTGCAGGTAGCAGTAGCTTAAAAGACGTTTTAAATGTCCCTTGGTAGAAACATGCAGGTCTCAGTAGCTTAACAAGACGGTTTAAATGCCCCATGGAAGAGAAGTGCAGGTCGCAGTAGCTTAACAAGACCGTTTAAATGCCCCTTGGAAAAGTGGTGGAGGTTACAGTAGCTTAATAAGACGGTTTAAATGCCCCTTGGAAGAGACGTGCAGGTCGCAGGAGCTTAACAAGACCGTTTAAATGTCCCTTGGAAGAGACGTGCAAGTCACAGTAGCTTAACAAGACGGTGTAAATGCCCCTGGGAAAAGACGTGCAGGTCGCAGTAGCTTAACAAGACGGTTTAAATGCCCCTTGGAGGAGACGTGCAGGCAGCAGTAGCTTAACAAGATGGTTTAGATGACCCTTGGAAGAACGGTTTAGTTCGCAGTAGCTTAACAAGATAGTTTAAATGCCCAATGGAAGAGACGTGCAGGTAGCAGTAACTTAACAAGAAGGGTTAAATTCCCCTTGGAAGAGGCTTGCAGGACGCAGTAGCTTACCAAGACGATTTAAATGCCCCTTGGAAGAGACGTGCAGGTCGCAGTAGCTTAACAAGACAATTTAAATGCCCCTTGGAAGAGCGGTGGAGGTCGCAGTAGCTTAACAAGACGGTTTAAATGCCGCTTGGAAGAGACATGCAGGTCGCAGCATCTTAATAAGATTGTTTAATTGCCCCTTGGAAGAGACGTTCAGGTCGCAGTAGCTTAACAAGACGGTTTCAATGTCCCTTGGTAGAGACATGCAGGTCGCAGTAGCTTAACAAGACGGTTTAAATGCCCCATGGAAGAGACGTGCAGGTCGCAGTAGCTTAACAAGACGGTTTAAATTTCCCTTGGAAGAGACGTGCAGGTCTCAGAAACATAACAAGAGTGTTTAAATGCCACTTGGAATAGGCTTGCAGGTCGCAGTAGCTTAACAAACGGTTTAAATGCCCCTTGAAAGAGCGGTGGAGCTCGCAGTAGCTTAACAAGACAGTTTAAATGCCCCTTGGAAGAGACGTGAAGGTCGCAGTAGCTTAACAAGACGGTTTAAATGCCCCTTGGAAGAGATGTGCAGGACGCAGTAGCTTAATAAGACGGTTTAATTGCAACTTGGAAGAGAGGTGGAGGTAGCATTAGCTTAACAAGACAGTTTAAATGCCCCTTGGAAGAGACGTGCAGGTCTCAGTAGCTTAATCAGACGGTTTAAATGCCCCTTGGAAGAGATGTGCAGGTCGCAGTAGCTTAATAAGATGGTTTAAATGCACCTTTGAAGAGCGGTGGAGGTCGCAGCAGCTTAACAAGACAGTTTAAATGCCCCTTGGAAGAGACGTGAAGGTCGCAGTAGCTTAACAAGACGGTTTATATGCCCCTTGGAAGAGATGTGCAGGTCGCAGTAGCTTAATAAGACGGTTTAAATGCCCCTTGGCAGAGAGGTGGAGGTAGCATTAGCTTAACAAGACAGTTTAAATGCCCCTTGGAAGAGACGTGCAGGTCTCAGTAGCTTAATAAGACGGTTTAAATGCCCCTTGGAAGAGACCTGCAGGTAGCAGTAGCTTAACAAGACAGTTAAATGCCCCTTGGAAGAGATGTGCAGGTCTCAGTAGCTTAACAAGACGGTTTAAATCCCCCTTGGAAGAAACGTGCAGGTCGCAGTAGCTTGACAAGAGGGTTTAAATGCCCCTTGGAATAGGCTTGCAGGTCGCAGTAGATTACCAAGACTGTTGAAATGCCTCTTGGAAGAGACGTGCAGGTAGAAGAAGCTTAGCAAGATGGTTTAAATGCCCTTTGGAAGAGCGGTGGAGGTCGCAGTAGCATAACAAGTTGGTTTAAATGCCCCTTGGGAGAGACATGCAGTTCGCATCAGCTTAAAAAGATGGTTTAAATGCCCCTTGGAAGAGACGTGCAGGTCGCAGTGGCTTAACAAGACGGTTTAAATGCCCCTTGGAAGAGACATGCCAGTCGCAGTAGCTTAACAAGACGGTTTAAATGCCCCTTGGAAGAGACATGCAGGTCGCAGTAGCTTAACAAGACGGTTTAAATGACCCTTGGAAGAGACGTGCAAGTCGCAGTAGCTTAAAAACACGGTTTAAATGAGCCTTGGAAGAGACGTGCAGGTGGCAGTAGCTTAACATGACGGTTTAAATGCCCCTTGGAAGAGACAAGCAGGTCGTAGTAGTTTAACAAGATGGTTTAAATACCCCTTTGAAGAGATGTGCAGGTCGCAGTAGCTAAACAAGACGGTTTAAATCCCCCTTGGAAGAGACGTGCAGGTTGCAGTAGCTTAACAAGAGGGTTTAAATGCCCCTTGGAAGAGACATGCAGGTCGCAGCAGCTTAACAAGATGGCTTAAATGCCACTTTGAAGAGACGTGCAGGTAGCTGTGGCTTAACAAGACGGTTTAAATGCCCCTTGGAAGAGACGTGCAAGTCGCAGTAGCTTAACAAGAGGGTTTAAATGCGCCTTGGAAGAGACGTGCTGGTCGCAGTAGCTTAACAAGAAGGTTGAAATGCCTCTTGGAAGAGCGGTGGAGGTCGCAGTAGCTTAACAAGACAGTTTAAATGCCCCTTGAAAGAGACGTGCAGGTCGCAGTAGCTTAACAAGACGGTTTAAATGCCCATTGGAAATGCGGTGGAGGTCGCAGTAGCTTAACAAGATGGTTTAAATGCCCCTTCAAAAGACATGCAGGTCACAGCAGCTTAACAAGACGGTTTAAATGCCCCTTGGAAGAGACATGCAGTTCGCAGTAGCTTATCAAGACTGTTGGGATGCGCCTTGGAAAAGTGGTGGAGGTTACAATAGCTTAACAAGACTGTTTAAATGCCCCTTGGAAGAGACGTGCAAGTCTCAGTAGCTTAAAAAGACGGTTTAAATGAGCCTTGGAAGAGACTTGCAGGTTGCAGTAGCTTAACAAGACGGTTTAAATGCCCCTTGGAAGAGACGAGCAGGTCGCAGTAGCTTAACAAGACGCTTTAAATGCCCCTTGGAAGAGAGGTGGAGGTCGCAGTAGCTTAACAAGACAGTTTAAATGCTCCTTGGAAGAGACTTGCAGGTCGCAGTAGCTTAACAAGACGGTTTAAATGACACTTGGAAGAGACGTGCAGGTCGCAGTAGCTTAACAAGACGGTTTAAATGCCCCTTGAAAGAGACGTGTAGGTCGCAGTAGCTTAACAAGACGGTTTAAATGCCCCTTGGAAGAGCGGTGGAGGTCGCAGTAGCTTAACAAGACGGTTTAAATGCCCCTTTCAAGAGACGTGCAGGTCGCAGTAGCTTAATTAGACTGTTTAAATGCTGCTTGGAAGAGATGTGCAGGTCGCAGTAGCTTAATAGGATGGTTTAAATTCCCCTTGGAAGAGAGATGGAGGTCGCAGTAGATTAACAAGACAGTTTAAATGCCCCTTGGAGGAGACGTGCAGGTCGCAGTAGATTAACAAGACAGTTTAAATGCCCCTTGGAGGAGACGTGCAGGTCGCAGTAGCTTAAAAAAAGGGTTTAAATGCCTCTTTCAAGAGACGTGCAGGTCGCAGGAGCTTAACAAGAGGGTTCAAATGTCCCTTGGAAGAGACGTGCAGGTCGCAGTAGCTTAACAAGATGGTTTAAATGCCCCTTGGAAGAGCGGTGGAGGTCACAGTAGCTTAACAAGAAGGTTTAAATGCCCCTTGGAAGAGACGTGCAGGTCGCAGTAGCTTAACAAGACTGTTGAGATGCCCCTTGGAAAAGTGGTGGAGGTTATAGTAGCTTAACAAGACGGTTTAAATGCCCCTTGGAAGAGACGTTCAAGTCGCAGAAGCTTAAAAAGACAGTTTAAATGAGCCTTGGAAGAGACGTGCAGGTCGCAGTAGCTTAACAAGACGGTTTAAATGCCCCTTGGAAGAGCGGTGGAGGTCACAGAAGCTTAACAAGACAGTTTAAATGCCCCTTGGAAGAGACGTGCATGTTGCAGTAGCTTAATAAGACGGTTTAAATGCCCCTTGGAAGAGATGTGCAGGTCGCAGTAGCTTAATAAGACGGTTTAAATGGCCCTTGGAAGAGAGGTGGAGGTCACAGTAACTTAAAAATACAGTTTAAATGCCCCTTGGAAAAGACGGGCAGGTCGCATTAGCTTAACAAGACGCTTTAAATGCCACTTGGAAGAGACGTGCAGGTCGCAGTAGCTTAACAAGACGGTTAAAATGCCCCTTGGAAGAGTGGTGTAGGTCGCAGTAGCTTAACAAGATGGTTTAAATGCCCCTTGGAAGAGACATGCAGGTCGCAGCAGCTTAAAAAGACGTGCAAGTCGCAGTAGCTTAACAAGACGGTTTAAATGCCACTTGGAAGTGCGGTGGAGGGTGCAGTAGCTTAACAAGACGGTTTAAATGCCCCCTGGAAGAGACATGCAGGTCGCAGCAGCTTAACAAGACAGCTTAAATGCCACTTTGAAGAGACGTGCAGGTAGCAGTGGCTTAACAAGATGGTTTAAATGCCCCTTGGAAGAGACATGCAGGTCGCAGTAGCTTAACAAGACGGTTTAAATGCGGCTTGGAAGAGACGTGCTGGTCACAGTAGCTTAACAAGACAGTTTAAATGCCCCTTGGAATAAACGAGCAGGTCGCAGTAGCTTAACAAGACGGTTTAAATGCCCCTTGGAAGAGCGGTGGAGGTCGCAGAAGCTTAACAAGACAGTTCAAATGCCCCTTGGAAGAGACGTGCAGGTCACAGTAGCTTAATAAGACGGTTTAAATGCCCCTTGGAAGAGACGTGCAGGTCGCAGTAGCTTAATAAGACGGTTTAAATGCCCCTTGGAATAGAGGTGGAGGTCACAGTAACTTAAAAAGACAGTTTAAATGCCCCTTGGAAGAGGCGTGCAGGTCGCAGTAGCTTAACAAGACGGTTTAAATGCCACTTGGAAGAGACGTGCAGGTCGCAGTAGCTTAACAAGACAGTTTAAATGCCCCTTGAAAGTGCGGTGGAGGTCGCAGTAGCTTAACAAGATTGTTTAAATGCCCCTTGGAAGAGCGGTGGAGGTCGCAGTAGCTTAACAAGACAGTTTAAATGCCGCTTGAAAGAGACGTGCAGGTCGCAGTAGCTTAACAAGACGGTTTAAATGCAACTTGGAAATGCGATGGAGGTCGCAGTAGCTTAACATGATGGTTTAAATGCCCCTTGGAAGAGACATGCAGGTCGCAGCAGCTTAACAAGACGGTTTAAATGCCCCTTGGAAGAGACGTGCAGGTCGCAGTGGCTTAATAAGACGGTTTAAATGCCCCTTGGAAGAAACGTGCAGGTCACAGAAACTTAACACGAGGGTTTAAATGCCCCTTGGAATAGGCTTGCAGGTCGCAGTAGCTTACCAAGATGGTTTAAATGCCAGTTGGAAGAGACGTGCAGGTCGCAGTAGCTTAACAAGACGGTTTAAATGCCCCTTGGAAGAGCGGTGGACGTCGCAGTAGCTTAACAAGACAGTTTAAATGCCCCTTGGAAGAGACGTGAAGGTCGCAGTAGCTTAACAAGACGGTTTAAATGCCCCTTGGAAGAGATGTGCAGGTCGCAGTAGCTTAACAAGACGGTTTATATGCCCCTTGGAAAATTGGTGGAGGTTACAGTAGCTTAACAAGACGGTTTAAATGCCCCTTGGAAGAGACGTGCAAGTCGCAGTAGCTTAGCAAGACGGTTTAAATGCCCCTTAGAAGAGACGTGCAGGCCACAGAAGCTTAACAAGACTGTTTAAATGCCCCTTGGAAGAGATGTGCAGGTCGCAGTAGCTTAATAAGACGGTTTAAATGCCCCTTAGAAGATAGGTGGAGGTCGCAGTAGAAAAACAAAACAGTTTAAATGCCCCTTGGAAGAGACGTGCATGTCGCAGTAGCTTAACAAGATGGTTTAAATGCCACTTGGAAGAGACGTGCAGGTCGCAGTAGCTTAACAAGACGGTTTAAATGCCCCTTGGAAGTGCGGAGGAGGTCGCAGTAGCTTAACAAGACGGTTTCAATGCCCCTTGGAAGAGACACGCAGGTCGCAGCAGCTTAACATGATGGTTTAAATGCCCCTTGGAAGAGGCGTGCAGGTCGCAGTAGCTTAACAAGACGGTTTAAATGCCCCTTGGAAGAGACATGCAGGTCGCAGTAGCTTAACAAAGCGTTTTAAAAGCCCCTTGGAAGAGATGTGCAGGTCACAGTAGGTTAACAAGACGGTTTATATGCCCCTTGGAAAATGAGTGGAGGTTACAGTAGCTTAACAAGACGGTTTAAATGCCCCTTGGAAGAGACGTGCAAGTCGCAGTAGCTTAACAAGACAGTTTAAATGCCCCTTAGAAGAGACGTGAAGGTCACAGAAGCTTAACAAGACAGTTTAAATGCCCCTTGAAAGAGACGTGCAGGTCACAGTAGCTTAATAAGATGGTTTAAATGCCACTTGGAAGAGCGGTGGAGGTCGCAGTAGCTTAACAAGAGAGTTTAAATGCCCCTTGGAAGAGACGTGATGGTCGCAGTAGCTTAACAAGACGGTTTAAATGCCCCTTGGAAGAAACATGCAGGTCGCAGCAGCTTAACAAGACCGTTAAAATGCCCCTTGGAAGAGATGTGCAGGTCGCAGTAGCTTAACAAGACGGTTTAAATGCCCCTTGGAAAAGTGGTGGAGGTTACAGTAGATTAACAAGACTGTTTAAATGCCCCTTAGAAGAGACGTGCAGGTCGCAGAAGCTTAACAAAATGGTTTAAATGCCCCTTGGAAGAGACGTGCAGGTCGCAGTAGCTTAACAAGATGGTTTAAATGCCCCTTGGAAGAGACATGCAGGCCGCAGCAGCTTAACAAGACCGTATAAATGCCCCTTGGAAGAGACGTGCAGGTCGCAGTAGCTTAACAAGACGATTTAAATGCACCTTGGAAAAGACATGCAGGTCGCAGTAGCTTAACAAAGCGTTTTAAATGCCCTTTGGAAGAGACGTGCAGGTCGCAGTAGCTTAACAAGACGGTTTAAATGCCCCTTGGAAAAGTGGTGGAGGTTACAGTAGCTTAACAAGACAATTTAAATGCCCCTTGGAAGAGACGTGAAAGTCGCAGTAGCATAACAAGACGGTTTAAATGCCCCTTAGAAGAGAGGTGCAGGTCGCAGTAGCTTAATAAGACAGCATAAATACCCCTTGGAAGAGACTTGCAGGTCGCAGTAGCTTAACAAGATGGTTTAAATGCCCCTTGGAAGAGCGGTGGAGGTCGCAGTAGCTTAACAAGACTGTTTAAATGCCCCTTGGAAGAGGCTTGCAGGCCGCAGTAGCTTACCAAGACGATTTAAATGTCCCTTGGAAGAGACCTGCAGGTCGCAGTAGCTTAACAAGACAGTTTAAATGCCCTTTGGAAGAGCGGTGGAGGTCGCCGTAGCTTAACAAGACAGTTTAAATGCCCCTTGGAAGGACATGCAGGTCGCAGCACCTTAACAAGACTGTTTAAATACCCCTTGGAAGAGACGTGCAGGTCGCAGAAGCTTAAAAGACGTTTTAAATGTCCCTTTGTAGAGACATGCAGGTCGCAGTAGCTTAACAAGACGGTTTAAATGCCCCTTGGAAGAGACGTGCAGGTCGCAGTAGCTCAACAAGACGGTTTAAATGCCCCTTGGAAAAGTGGTGAAGGTTACAGTAGCTTAACAAGAACGTTTAAATGCTCTTTGGTAGAGACAGGCAAGTCGCAGTAGCTTAACAAGACGGTGTAAATGCCCCTTGGAAAAGACGTGCAGGTCGCAGTAGCTTAACAAGACGGTTTATATGCCCCTTGGAAGAGACATGCAGTCTGCAGTAGCTTAAAAAGATGGTTTAAATGCCCCTTGGAAGAGGCTTGCAGGAATCAGTAGCTTACCAAGGCGATTTAAATGCCCCTTGGAAGAGACGTGCAGGTCGCAGTAGCTTAACAAGACGGTTTAAATGACCCTTGGAAGAGACGTGCAAGTCACAGAAGCTTAAAAAGACGGTTTAAATGCGCCTTGGAAGAGACGTGCAAGTCGCAGTAGCTTAACAAGACAGTTTAAATGCTCCTTGGAAGAGACGAGCAGGTCGCAGTAGCTTAACAAGACGGTTTAAATGCCCCTTGGAAGAGACGTGGAGGTCGCAGTAGCTTAACAAGATGGTTTAAATGCCCCTTGGAAGAGCGGTGGAGGTCGCAGTAGCTTAACAAGACAGTTTAAATGCCCCTTGTAAGAGACGTACAGGTCGCAGTAGCTTAACAAGACCGTTTAAATGCCCCTTGGAAGAGACGTGCAGGTCGCAGTAGCTTAACAAGATGGTTTAAATTCCCCTTGGAAAAGCGGTGGAGGTCGCAGTAGCTTAACAAGATGGTTTAAATGCCCCTTGGAAGAGACATGCAGTTCGTAGCAGCTTATAAAGACGGTTTAAATGCCCCTTGGAAGAGGCTTGCAGGTCGCAGTAGCTTACCAAGACGGTTTAAATGCCCCTTGGAAGAGACGTGCAGGTCGCAGTAGCTTAACAAGATGGTTTAAATGCCCCTTGGAAGAGCGGTGGAGGTCGCAGTAGCTTAAAAAGACAGTTTAAATGCCCCTTGGAAGAGACATGCAGGTCGCAGTAGCTTAACAAGAGGGTTTAAATGCCCCTTGGAAGTGGCTTGCAGGTCGCAGTAGCTTACCAAGACGATTTAAATGCCCCTTGGAAGAGACGTGCAGGTCGCAGTAGCTTAACAAGACAGTTTAAATGCCCCTTGGTAGAGGCTTGCAGGTCGCAGTAGCTTACCAAGACGACCTAAATGTCCCTTGGAAGAGACGTGCAGCTCGCAGTAGCTTAACAAGACAGTTTAAATGCCCCTTGGAAGAGCGGTGGAGGTCGCAGTAGCTTAGCAAGACAGTTTAAATATCCCTTGGAAGAGACGTGCAGGTCGCAGTAGCTTAAAAGACGTTTTAAATGTCCCTTGGTAGAGACATGCAGGTCGCAGTAGCTTAACAAGATGGCTTAAATCCCCCTTGGAAGAGACGTGCAGGTCGCAGCAGCTTAACAAGAGGGTTTAAATGCCCCTTGGAATAGGCTTGCAGGTCGCAGTAGATTACCAAGACGGTTTAAATGCCCCTTGGAAGAGGCTTGCAGGTCGCAGTAGCTTAACAAGACTGTTTAAATGCCCCTTGGAAGAGACATGCAGTTCGCAGTAGCTTAATAAGATGGCTCAAATGCCCCTTGGAAGAGATGTGCAGGTCGCAGTAGCTTAATAAGACGGTTTAAATGCCCCTTGAAAGAGAGGTGGAGGTCGCAGTAGCTTAACAAGACAGTTTAAATGCCCCTTGGAAGAGACGTGCAGGTCGCAGTAGCTGAACAAGATGGTTTAAATGCCACTTGGAAGAGACGTGCAGGGCGCAGTAGCTTAACAAGACGGTTTAAATGCCCCTTGGAAGAGTGGTGGAGGTCGCAGTAGCTTAACAAGACAGTTTCAATGCCCCTTGGAAGAGACATGCAGTTCGCAGTAGCTTAATAAGACGGTTTAAATGCCCCTTGGAAGAGATGTGCAGGTCGCAGTAGCTTAATAAGACGGTTTAAATGCCCCTTGGAAGAGAGGTGGAGGTCGCAGTAGCTTAACAAGACAGTTTAAATTCCCCTTGGAAGAGACGTGCAGGTCACAGTAGCTGAACAAGACAGTTTAAATGCCACTTGGAAGAGACGTGCAGGTCGCAGTAGCTTAACAAGACGGTTTAAATGCCCCTTGGAAGAGACGTGCAGGTCGCAGTAGCTTAACAAGATGGTTTAAATGCCCCTTGGAACAGAGGTGCAGGTCGCAGTAGCTTAATAAGACAGTTTAAATGCCCCTTGAAAGAGAGGTGCAGGTCGCAGTAGCTTCACAAGACCGTTTAAATGCCCCTTGGAAGTGCGGTGGATGTCGCAGTAGCTTAACAAGACAGTTTAAATGCCCCTTGGAAGAGACATGCAGGTCGCAGCAACTTAACAAGATGGTTTAAATGCCCCTTGGAAGAGACGTGCAGGTAGCAGTGACTTAACAAGATGGTTTAAATGCTCCTTGGAAGAGACATGCAGGTCACAGTAGCTTAACAAGACAGTTTAAATGCCCCTTGGAAAAGTGGTGGAGGTTACATTAGCTTAACAAGACAATTTAAATGCCCCTTGGAACAGACATGCAAGTCGCAGTAGCTTAAAAAGACAGTTTAAATGCGCCTTGCAAGAGACGTGCAGGTCGCAGTAGCTTAACAAGACGGTTTAAATGCCCCTTGGAATAGAAGAGCAGGTCGCAGTAGCTTAGCAAGACGGTTTAAATGCCCCTTGGAAGAGACGTGCAGATCGCAGTAGCTTAACAAGACGGTTAAAATGCCACTTGGAAGAGACGTGCAGGGCGCAGTAGCTTAACAAGACGGTTTCAATGCCCCTTGGATGAGCGGTGAAGGTCGCAGTAGCTTAACAAGACGGTTTAAATGCCCCTTGAAAGAGACGTGCAGGTCGCAGTAGCTTAACAAGATGGTTTAAATGCCCCTTGGAAGTGCGGTGGAGGTCGCAGTAGCTTAAAAAGATTGTTTAAATGCCCCTTGGAAGAGCGGTGGAGGTCGCAGTAGCTTTACAAGACGGTTTAAATGCAACTTGGAAATGCGATGGAGGTCGCAGTAGCTTAACATGATGATTTAAATGCCCCTTGGAAGAGACATGCAGGTCGCAGCAGCTTAAAAAGACGGTTTAAATGCCCCTTGGAAGAGACGTGCAGGTCGCAGTGGCTTAATAAGACGGTTTAAATGCCCCTTGGAAGAGACGTGCAGGTCACAGAAACTTAACAAGAGGGTTTAAATGCCCCTTGGAATAGGCTTGCAGGTCGCAGTAGATTACCAAGATGGTTTAAATGCCCCTTGGAAGAGACGTGCAGGTCGCAGTAGCTTAACAAGACGGTTTAAATGCCCCTTGGAAGAGCGGTGGACGTCGCAGTAGCTTAACAAGACAGTTTAAATGCCCCTTGGAAGAGACGTGTAGGTCGCAGTAGCTTAACAAGACGGTTTAAATGCCCCTTGGAAGAGATGTGCACTTTGCAGTAGCTTAACAAGACGGTTTATATGCCCCTTGGAAAATTGGTGGAGGTTACAGTAGCTTAACAAGACGGTTTAAATGCCCCTTGGAAGAGACGTGCAAGTCGCAGTAGCTTAGCAAGACGGTTTAAATGCCCCTTAGAAGAGACGTGCAGGTCACAGAAGCTTAACAAGACTGTTTAAATGCCCCTTGGAAGAGATGTGCAGGTCGCAGTAGCTTAATAAGACGGTTTAAATGCCCCTTTGAAGATAGGTGGAGGTCGCAGTAGAAAAACTAAACAGTTTAAATGCCCCTTGGAAGAGACGTGCATGTCGCAGTAGCTTAACAAGATGGTTTAAATGCCACTTGGAAGAGACGTGCAGGTCGCAGTAGCTTAACAAGACGGTTTAAATGCCCCTTGGAAGTGCGGAGGAGGTCGCAGTAGCTTAACAAGACGGTTTCAATGCCCCTTGGAAGAGACGTGCAGGTCGCAGTAGCTTAACAAGACAGTTTAAATGCCCCTTAGAAGAGACGTGAAGGTCACAGTAGCTTAACAAGACGGTTTATATGCCCCTTGGAAAATTGGTGGAGGTTACAGTAGCTTAACAAGATGGTTTAAATGCCCCTTGGAAGAGACGTGCAAGTCGCAGTAGCTTAACAAGACAGTTTAAATGCCCCTTAGAAGAGACGTGGAGGTCGCAGTAGCTTAACAAGACAGTTTAAATGCCCCTTGGAAGAGACGTTATGGTCGCAGTAGCTTAACAAGACGGTTTAAATGCCCCTTGGAAGAAACATGCAGGTCGCAGCAGCTTAACAAGACCGTTAAAATGCCCCTTGGAAGAGATGTGCAGGTCGCAGTAGCTTAACAAGACGGTTTAAATGCCCCTTGGAAAAGTGGTGGAGGTTACAGTAGATTAACAAGACTGTTTAAATGCCCCTTAGAAGAGACGTGCAGGTCGCAGAAGCTTAACAAAATGGTTTAAATGCCACTTGGAAGAGACGTGCAGGTCGCAGTAGCTTAACAAGATGGTTTAAATGCCCCTTGGAAGAGACATGCAGGCCGCAGCAGCTTAACAAGACCGTATAAATGCCCCTTGGAAGAGACGTGCAGGTCGCAGTAGCTTAACAAGACGATTTAAATGCACCTTGGAAAAGACATGCAGGTCGCAGTAGCTTAACAAAGCGTTTTAAATGCCCTTTGGAAGAGACGTGCTGGTCGCAGTAGCTTAACAAGACGGTTTAAATGCCCCTTGGAAAAGTGGTGGAGGTTACAGTAGCTTAACAAGACAATTTAAATGCCCCTTGGAAGAGACGTGAAAGTCGCAGTAGCATAACAAGACGGTTTAAATGCCCCTTAGAAGAGAGGTGCAGGTCGCAGTAGCTTAATAAGACAGCATAAATACCCCTTGGAAGTGACGTGCAGGTCGCAGTAGCTTAACAAGATGGTTTAAATGCCCCTTGGAAGAGCGGTGGAGGTCGCAGTAGCTTAACAAGACTGTTTAAATGCCCCTTGGAAGAGGCTTGCAGGCCGCAGTAGCTTACCAAGACGATTTAAATGTCCCTTGAAAGAGACCTGCAGGTCGCAGTAGCTTAACAAGACAGTTTAAATGCCCCTTGGAAGAGCGGTGGAGGTCGCAGGAGCTTAACAAGACAGTTTAAATGCCCCTTGGAAGGACATGCAGGTCGCAACACCTTAACAAGACTGTTTAAATACCCCTTGGAAGAGACGTGCAGGTCGCAGTAGCTTAAAAGACGTTTTAAATGTCCCTTGGTAGAGACATGCAGGTCGCAGTAGCTTAACAAGACGGTTTAAATGCCCCTTGGAAGAGACGTGCAGGTCGCAGTAGCTCAACAAGACGGTTTAAATGCCCCTTGGAAAAGTGGTGGAGGTTACAGTAGCTTAACAAGACCGTTTAAATGCCCCTTGGTAGAGACAGGCAAGTCGCAGTAGCTTAACAAGACGGTGTAAATGCCCCTTGGAAAAGACGTGCAGGTCGCAGTAGCTTAACAAGACGGTTTAAATGCACCTTGGAAGAGACATGCAGGCTGCAGTAGCTTAACAAGATGGTTTAAATGCCCCTTGGAAGAGGCTTGCAGGAATCAGTAGCTTACCAAGATGATTTAAATGCCCTTTGGAAGAGACGTGCAGGTCGCAGTAGCTTAACAAGACAGTTGAAATGCCCCTTGGAAGAGGGGTGGAGGTCGCATTAGCTTAACAAGACGGTTTAAATGCCCCATGGAAGAGACGTGCAGGTCGCAGTAGCTTAACAAGACGGTTTAAATGACCCTTGGAAGAGACGTGCAAGTCGCCGAAGCTTAAAAAGACGGTTTAAATGCGCCTTGGAAGAGACGTGCAAGTCGCAGTAGCTTAACAAGACAGTTTAAATGCTCCTTGGAAGAGACGAGCAGGTCGCAGTAGCTTAACAAGACGGTTTAAATGCCCCTTGGAAGAGACGTGGAGGTCGCAGTAGCTTAACAAGATGGTTTAAATGCCCCTTGGAAGAGCGGTGGAGGTCGCAGTAGCTTAACAAGACAGTTTAAATGCCCCTTGTAAGAGACGTACAGGTCGCAGTAGCTTAACAAGACCGTTTAAATGCCCCTTGGAAGAGACGTGCAGGTCGCAGTAGCTTAACAAGATGGTTTAAATTCCCCTTGGAAGAGCGGTGGAGGTCGCAGTAGCTTAACAAGATGGTTTAAATGCCCCTTGGAAGAGACATGCAGTTCGTAGCAGCTTATAAAGATGGTTTAAATGCCCCTTGGAAGAGGCTTCCAGGTCGCAGTAGCTTACCAAGACGGTTTAAATGCCCCTTGGAAGAGACGTGCAGGTCGCAGTAGCTTAACAAGATGATTTAAATGCCCCTTGGAAGAGCGGTGGAGGTCGCAGTAGCTTAAAAAGACAGTTTAAATGCCCCTTGGAAGAGACATGCAGGTCGCAGTAGCTTAACAAGAGGGTTTAAATGCCCCTTGGAAGTGGCTTGCAGGTTGCAGTAGCTTACCAAGACGATTTAAATGCCCCTTGGAAGAGACGTGCAGGTCGCAGTAGCTTAACAAGACAGTTTAAATGCCACTTGGGAGAGGCTTGCAGGTCGCAGTAGCTTACCAAGACGACTTAAATGTCCCTTGGAAGAGACGTGCAGCTCGCAGTAGCTTAACAAGACATTTTAAATGCCCCTTGGAAGAGCGGTGGAGGTCGCAGTAGCTTAACAAGACAGTTTAAATATCCCTTGGAAGAGACGTGCAGGTCGCAGTAGCTTAAAAGACGTTTTAAATGTCCCTTGGTAGAGACATGCAGGTCGCAGTAGCTTAACAAGATGGCTTAAATCCCCTTTGGAAGAGACGTGCAGGTCGCAGCAGCTTAACAAGAGGGTTTAAATGCCCCTTGGAATAGGCTTGCAGGTCGCAGTAGATTACCAAGACGGTTTAAATGCCCCTTGGAAGAGGCTTGCAGGTTGCAGTAGCTTAACAAGACTGTTTAAATGCCCCTTGGAAGAGACATGCAGTTCGCAGTACCTTAATAAGATGGTTTAAATGCCCCTTGGAAGAGATGTGCAGGTCGCAGTAGCTTAATAAGACGGTTTAAATGCCCCTTGGAAGAGAGGTGGAGGTCGCAGTAGCTTAACAAGACAGTTTAAATGCCCCTTGGAAGAGACGTGCAGGTCGCAGTAGCTGAACAAGACGGTTTAAATGCCACTTGGAAGAGACGTGCGGGGCGCAGTAGCTTAACAAGACGGTTTAAATGCCCCTTGGAAGAGTGGTGGAGGTCGCAGTAGCTTAACAAGACAGTTTCAATGCCCCTTGGAAGAGACATGCAGTTCGCAGTAGCTTAATAAGACGGTTTAAATGCCCCTTGGAAGAGATGTGCAGGTCGCAGTAGCTTAATAAGACGGTTTAAATGCCCCTTGGAAGAGAGGTGGAGGTCGCAGTAGCTTAGCAAGACAGTTTAAATGCCCCTTGGAAGAGACGTGCAGGTCGCAGTAGCTGAACAAGACGGTTTAAATGCCACTTGGAAGAGACGTGCAGGTCGCAGTAGCTTAACAAGACGGTTTAAATGCCCCTTGGAAGAGACGTGCAGGTCGCAGTAGCTTAACAAGATGGTTTAAATGCCCCTTGGAACAAAGGTGCAGGTCGCAGTAGCTTAATAAGACAGCTTAAATGCCCCTTGAAAGAGAGGTGCAGGTCGCAGTAGCTTAACAAGACCGTTTAAATGCCCCTTGGAAGTGCGGTGGATGTCGCAGTAGCTTAACAAGACGGTTTAAATGCCCCTTGGAAGAGACATGCAGGTCGCAGCAACTTAACAAGATGGTTTAAATGCCCCTTGGAAGAGACGTGCAGGTAGCAGTGGCTTAACAAGATGGTTTAAATGCTCCTTGGAAGAGACATGCAGGTCGCAGTAGCTTAACAAGACAGTTTAAATGCCCCTTGGAAAAGTGGTGGAGGTTACATTAGCTTAACAAGACAATTTAAATGCCCCTTGGAACAGACATGCAAGTCGCAGTAGCTTAAAAAGACAGTTTAAATGCGCCTTGGAAGAGACGTGCAGGTCGCAGTAGCTTAACAAGACGGTTTAAATGCCCCTTGGAATAGAAGAGCAGGTCGCAGTAGCTTAGCAAGACGGTTTAAATGCCCCTTGGAAGAGACGTGCAGATCGCAGTAGCTTAACAAGACGGTTAAAATGCCACTTGGAAGAGACGTGCAGGGCGCAGTAGCTTAACAAGACGGTTTCAATGCCCCTTGGATGAGCGGTGGAGGTCGCAGTAGCTTAACAAGACGGTTTAAATGCCCCTTGAAAGAGACGTGCAGGTCGCAGTAGCTTAACAAGACGGTTTAAATGCCCCTTCGAAGTGCGGTGGAGGTCGCAGTAGCTTAATAAGACAGTTTAAATGCTCCTTGGAAGAGACGTGCAGGTTGCAGTAGCTTAACAAGACAGTTTAAATGCCCCTTGGAAGAGACGTGCAGGTCGCAGTAGCTTAACAAGATGGTTTAAATGCCCCTTGGAAGAGACGTGAAGGTCGCAGTAGCATAACAAGATGGTTTAAATGCTCCTTGTAAGAGCGGTGGAGGTCGCAGTAGCTTAAAAAGATGGTTTAAATGCCCCTTGGAAGAGACATGCAGTTTGCAGCAGCTTAAAAAGACGGTTTAAATGCCCCTTGGAAGAGGCTTGCAAGTCGCAGTAGCTTACCAAGACGGTTTAAGTGCCCCTTGGAAGAGACGTGCAGGTCGCAGTAGCTTAACAAGATGGTTTAAATGCCCCTTGGAAGAGCGGTGGAGGTCGCAGTAGCTTAACAAGATGGTTTAAATGCCCCTTGGAAGAGACATGCAGTTCGCAGCAGCTTAAAAAGACAGTTTAAATGCCCCTTGGAAAAGACGTGCAGGTCGCAGTAGCTTAACAAGTTGATTTAAATGCCCCTTGGAAGAGACGTGCAGGTAACAGTAGCTTAACAAGACTGTTTAAATGCCCCTTGTAAAAGTGGTGGAGGTTACAGTAGCTTAACAAGACGGTTTAAATGCCCCTTGGAAGTGACGTGCAAGTCGTAGTAGCTTAACAAGACGGTTTAAATGACCATTGGAAGAGAGGTGGAGGTCGCAGTAGCTTAAAAAGACAGTTTAAATGCCCCTTGAAAGAGACGTGCAGGTCGGAGTGGCTTAACAAGACCAATTAAATGCCCCTTGGAAGTGCGGTGGATGTCGCAGTAGCTTAACAAGACAGTTTCAATGCCCCTTGGAATAGACATGCAGTTCGCAGTAGCTTAATAAGACGGTTTAAATGCCCCTTGGAAGAGATGTGCAGGTCGCAGTAGCTTAATAAGACGGTTTAAATGCCCCTTGGAAGAGAGGTGGAGGTCGCAGTAGCTTAACAAGACAGTTTAAATGCCCCTTGGAAGAGACGTGCAGGTCGCAGTAGCTGAACAAGACGGTTTAAATGCCACTTGGAAGAGACGTGCAGGTCGCAGTAGCTTAACAAGACGGTTTAAATGCCCCTTGGAAGAGACGTGCAGGTCGCAGTAGCTTAACAAGATGGTTTAAATGCCCCTTGGAACAGAGGTGCAGGTCGCAGTAGCTTAATAAGACAGTTTAAATGCCCCTTGAAAGAGAGGTGCAGGTCGCAGTAGCTTAACAAGACCATTTAAATGCCCCTTGGAAGTGCGGTGGATGTCGCAGTAGCTTAACAAGACGGTTTAAATGCCCCTTTGAAGAGACATGCAGGTCGCAGCAACTTAACAAGATGGTTTAAATGCCCCTTGGAAGAGACGTGCAGGTAGCAGTGGCTTAACAAGATGGTTTAAATGCTCCTTGGAAGAGACATGCAGGTCGCAGTAGCTTAACAAGACAGTTTAAATGCCCCTTGGAAAAGTGGTGGAGGTTAGATTAGCTTAACAAGACAATTTAAATGCCCCTTGGAACAGACATGCAAGTCGCAGTAGCTTAAAAAGACAGTTTAAATGCGCCTTGCAAGAGACGTGCAGGTCGCAGTAGCTTAACAAGACGGTTTAAATGCCCCTTGGAATAGAAGAGCAGGTCGCAGTAGCTTAGCAAGACGGTTTAAATGCCCCTTGGAAGAGACGTGCAGATCGCAGTAGCTTAACAAGACGGTTAAAATGCCACTTGGAAGAGACGTGCAGGGCGCAGTAGCTTAACAAGACGGTTTCAATGCCCCTTGGATGAGCGGTGGAGGTCGCAGTAGCTTAACAAGACGGTTTAAATGCCCCTTGAAAGAGACGTGCAGGTCGCAGTAGCTTAACAAGACGGTTTAAATGCCCCTTCGAAGTGCGGTGGAGGTCGCAGTAGCTTAATAAGACAGTTTAAATGCCCCTTGGAAGAGACATGCAGGTCACAGCCTCTTAACAAGATTGTTTAAATGCCCCTTGGAAGAGACGTGCAGGTCGCAATAGCTTAACAAGACGGTTTAAATGTCCCTTGGTAGAGACATGCAGGTCGCAGTAGCTTAACAAGACGGTTTAAATGCCCCATGGAAGAGACGTGCCAGTCGCAGTAGCTTAAAAACGGTTTAAATGACCCTTGGGAAAGACGAGCAGGTCGCATTAGCTTAACAAGACGGTTTAAATGCCCCTTGGAAGAGACGTGCAGGTTGCAGTAGCTTAACAAGACAGTTTAAATGCCCCTTGGAAGAGACGTGCAGGTCGCAGTAGCTTAACAAGATGGTTTAAATGCCCCTTGGAAGAGACGTGAAGGTCGCAGTAGCATAACAAGATGGTTTAAATGCTCCTTGTAAGAGCGGTGGAGGTCGCAGTAGCATAAAAAGATGGTTTAAATGCCCCTTGGAAGAGACATGCAGTTCGCAGCAGCTTAAAAAGACGGTTTAAATGCCCCTTGGAAGAGGCTTGCAGGTCGCAGTAGCTTACCAAGACGGTTTAAGTGCCCCTTGGAAGAGACGTGCAGGTCGCAGTAGCTTAACAAGATGGTTTAAATGCCCCTTGGAAGAGCGGTGGAGGTCGCAGTAGCTTAACAAGATGGTTTAAATGCCCCTTGGAAGAGACATGCAGTTCGCAGCAGCTTAAAAAGACGGTTTAAATGCCCCTTGGAAGAGACGTGCAGGTCGCAGTAGCTTAACAAGTTGATTTAAATGCCCCTTGGAAGAGACGTGCAGGTAGCAGTAGCTTAACAAGACTGTTTAAATGCCCCTTGTAAAAGTGGTGGAGGTTACAGTAGCTTAACAAGACGGTTTAAATGCCCCTTGGAAGTGACGTGCAAGTCGTAGTAGCTTAACAAGACGGTTTAAATGACCCTTGGAAGAGAGGTGGAGGTCGCAGTAGCTTAAAAAGACAGTTTAAATGCCCCTTGAAAGAGACGTGCAGGTCGGAGTGGCTTAACAAGACCATTTAAATGCCCCTTGGAAGTGCGGTGGATGTCGCAGTAGCTTAACAAGACGGTTTCAATGCCCCTTGGAAGAGACATGCAGGTCGCAGCAGCTTAACAAGATGGTTTAAATGCCCCTTGGAAGAGACGTGCAGGTAGCAGTGGCTTAAGAAGATGGTTTAAATGCCCCTTGGAAGAGACATGCAGGTCGCAGTAGCTTAACAAGACAGTTTAAATGCCCCTTGGAAAAGTGGTGGAGGTTACAGTAGCTTAACAAGACAGTTTAAATGCCCCTTGGAACAGACATGCAAGTCGCAGTAGCTTAAAAAGACGGTTTAAATGCGCCTTGGAAGAGACATGCAGGTCGCAGTAGCTTAACAAGACGGTTTAAATGCCCCTTGGAATAGAAGAGCAGGTCGCCGTAGCTTAACTAGACGGTTTAAATGCCCCTTGGAAGAAACGTGCAGGTCGCAGTATCTTAACAAGACGGTTTAAATCCCCCTTGGAAGAGACGTGCAGGTCACAGCAGCTTAACAAGAGGGTTTAAATGCCCCTTGGAATAGGCTTGCAGGTCGCAGTAGCTTACCAAGACGGTTTAATTGCCCCTTGGAAGAAACGTGCAGATCTCAGTAGCTTAACAAGACGGTTTAAATGCCCATTGGAAGAGTGGTGCAGGTCGCAGTAGCTTAATAAGACGGTTTAAATGCCCCTTGGAAGAGATGTGCAGGTCGCAGTAGCTTAACAAGATGGTTTAAATGCCCCTTGGAAGAGACGTGGAGGTCGCAGTAGCTTAACAAAACTGTTTAAATGCCCCTTGTAAGAGACATGCAGGTCGCAGTAGCTTAATAAGATGGTTTAAATGCCCCTTGGAAAAGTGGTGGAATTTACAGTAGCTTAAGAAGACGGTTTAAATGCTCCTTGGAAGAGGCGTGCAAGTCGCAGTAGCTTAACAAGACTGTTTAAATGCCCCTTGGAAGAGACGTGCAGGTGGCAGAAGCTAAACAAGACAGTTTAAATGCCCCTTGGAAGAGCGGTGGAGGTCGCAGTAGCTTAACAAGACAGTTTAAATGCCACTTGGAAGAAACATGCAGGTCGCAGTAGCTTAACAAGACGGTTTAAATGCCCCTTGGAAGAGACGTGCAGGTCGCAGTAGCTTAACAAGATGGTTTAAATGCCCCTTTGAATAGACGAGCAGGTCGCAGTAGCTTAACAAGACGGTTTAAATGCCCCTCGGAAGAGACGTGCAGGTCGCAGTAGCTTAAGAAGATGGTTTTAATCCCCCTTGGAAGAGACGTGCAGGTCGCAGTAGTTAACAAGAGTGTTTAAATGCCCCTTGGAATATGCTTGCAGGCCGAATTAGCTTACCAAGACGGTTTAAATGCCCCTTGGAAAAGTGGTGGAGGTTACAGTATCTTAAAAAGACAGTTTAAATGCCCCTTGGAAGAGACGTGCAGGTCGCAGAAGTTTAACAAGACTGTTTAAATGCCCCTTGGAAGAGACGTGCAGGACGCAGAAGCTTAACAAGTCGGTTTAAATCCCCATAGGAAGAGACGTGCAGGTCGCAGTAGCTTAACAAGACGGTTTAAATGCCCCTTGGAATAGGCTTGCAGGTCGCAGAAGCTTACCAATACGGTTTAAATGCCCCTTGGAAGAGCCGTGCAGGTTGCAGTAGCTTAACAAGATGGTTTAAATGTCCATTGGAAGAGCGGTGGAGGTCGCAGAAGCTTAACAAGACAGTTTAAATGCCCCTTGGAAGAGACGTGCAGGTCGCAGTAGCTTAAAAAGACAGTTTAAATGCCCCTTGGAAGTGCGGAGGAGGTCGCAGTAGCTTAACAAGACGGTTTAAATGCCCGTTGGAAGAGACACGCAGGTTGCAGCAGCTTAACAAGATGGTTTAAATGCCCCTTGGAAGAGACGTGCAGATCGCAGTAGCTTAACAAGACGGTTTAAATCCCTTGCAAGAGACATGCACGTCGCAGTAGCTTAACAACGCGTATTGAAAGCCCCTTGGAAGAGACGTGCAGGTCACAGTAGCTTAACAAGACGGTTTATATGCCCCTTGGAAAAGTGGTGGAGGTTACAGTAGCTTAACAAGACGGTTTAATTGCCCCTTGGAAGAGACGTGCAAGTCGCTGTATCTTAACAAGACAGTTTAAATGCCCCTTAGAAGAGACGTGCAGGTCACAGAAGCTTAACAAGACAGTTTAAATATCCCTTGAAAGAGACGTGCAGGTCACAGTAGCTTAACAAGACAGTTTAAATGCCCCTTGGAAGAGACGTGCAGGTCACAAAAGCTTAACAAGACAGTTTAAATGCCCCTTGGAAGAGACGTGCAGTTCACAGAAGCTTAACAAGACAGTTTAAAAGCCCCTTGGAAGAGACGTAATGGTCGCAGTAGCTTAACAATACGATTTAAATGCCCCTTAGAAGTGCGGTGGAGGTCGCATTAGCTTAACAAGACGCTTTAAATGCCCCCTGGAAGAGACGTAATGGTCGCAGTAGCTTAACAAGACGGTTTAAATGCCCCTTGGAAGTGTGGTGGAGGTCGCAGTAGCTTCACAAGACGGTTTAAATGCCACTTGGAAGAAACATGCAGGTCGCAGCAGCTTAACAAGACAGTTAAAATGCCCCTTGGAAGAGATGTGCAGGTCGCAGTAGCTTAACAAGACGGTTTAAATGCCCCTTGGAAAAGTGTTGGAGGTTGCAGTAGATTAACAAGACGGTTTAAATGCCCCTTGGAAGTGAAGTGAAAGTCGCAGAAGCTTAACAAGACTGTTTAAATGCCCCTTAGAAGAGACGTGCAGGTCGCAGAAGCTTAACAAGATGGTTTACATGCCCCTTGGAAGAGACGTGCAGGTCGCAGTAGCTTAACAAGATGGTTTAAATGCCACTTGGAAGTGCGGTGGAGGTCGCAATAGCTTAACAAGACGGTTTAAATGCCCCTTGGAAGAGACATGCAGGCCGCAGCAGCTTATCAAGACCGTATAAATGTCCCCTTGGAAAAGACATGCAGGTCGCAGTAGCTTAACAAAGCGTTTTAAATGCCCTTTGGAAGAGACGTGCTGGTCGCAGTAGCTTAACAAGACGGTTTAAATGCCCCTTGGAAAAGTGGTGGAGGTTACAGTAGCTTAACAAGACGATTTAAATGCCCCTTGGAAGAGACGTGAAAGTCGCAGTAGCATAACAAGACGGTTTAAATGCCCCTTAGAAGAGTGGTGCAGGTCGCAGTAGCTTAATAAGACAGCTTAAATGCCTCTTGGAAGAGACGTGCAGGTTGCAGTAGCTTAACAAGACGGTATAAATGCCCCTTGGAAGAGCGGTGGAGGTCGCAGTAGCTTAACAAAACATGTTAAAGGCTCCTTGGAAGAGACGTGCAGGTTGCAGTAGCTTAACAAGACTGTTTAAATGCCCCTTGGAAGAGGCTAGCAGGCCGCAGTAGCTTAAAAGACGTTTTAAATGCCCCATGGAAGAGACGTACAGGTCGCAGTAGCTTAACAAGACGGTTTAAATGCCCCTTGGAAAACTGGTGGAGGTTACAGTATCTTAACAAGACCGTTTAAATGCCCCTTGGAAGGGACGTGCAAGTCGCAGTAGCTTAACAAGACGGTGTAAATGCCTGTTGGAAAAGACGTGCAGGTCGCAGTAGCTTAACAAGACGGTTTAAATGCCCCTTGGAAGAGACGTGCAGGCCGCAGTAGCTTAACAAGATGGTTTAAATGCCCCTTGGAAGAGGCTTGCAGGAAGCAGTAGCTTACTAAGACGATTTAAATGCCCCTTGGAAGAGACGTGCAGGTCGCAGTAGCTTAACAAGACAGTTGAAATGCCCCTTGGAAGAGCGGTGGAGGTTGCAGTAGCTTAATAAGACAGTTTAAATGCCCCTTGGAAGAGACATGCAGGTCACAGCAACTTAACAAGATTGTTTAAATGCCCCTTGGAAGAGACGTGCAGGTCGCAGTAGCTTAACAAGACGGTTTAAATGTCCCTTGCTAGAGACATGAAGTTCGCAGTAGCTTAACAAGACGGTTTAAATGCCCCATGGAAGAGACGTGCAGGTCGCAGCAGCTTAACAAGACGGTTTAAATGACCCTTGGAAGAGATGTGCAAGTCGCAGTAGCTTAAAAAGACGGTTTAAATGCGCCTTGGAAGAGACGTGCAAGTAGCAGTAGCTTAACAAGACAGTTTAAATGCTCCTTGGAAGAGACGAGCAGGTCGCAGTAGCTTAACAAGACGGTTTAAATGCCCCTTGGAAGAGACGTGGAGGTCGCAGTAGCTTAACAAGTCGGTTTAAATCCCCCTTGGAAGAGACGTGCAGGTCGCAGTAGCTTAACAAGATGGTTTAAATGCCCCTTGGAAGAGCGGTGGAGGTCGCAGTAGCTTAACAAGACAGTTTAAATGCCCCTTGGAAGAGACGTGCAGGTCGCAGTAGCTTAACAAGACGGTTTAAATGCACCTTGGAAGAGACGTGCAGGTCGCAGTAGCTTAACAAGATGGTTTAAATGCCCCTTGGAAGAGCGTTGTAGGTCGCGGTAGCTTAACAAGATGGTTTAAATGCCCCTTGGAAGAGACATGCAGTTCGCAGCAGCTTATAAAGACGGTTTAAATGCCCCTTGGAAGAGGCTTGCATGTCGCAGTAGCTTACCAAGACGGTTTAAATGCCCCTTGAAAGAGACGTGCAGGTCGCAGTTGCTTAACAAGATGGTTTAATTGCCCCTTGGAAGAGACATGCAGTTCGCAGTAGCTTAACAAGAGGGTTTAAATGCCCATTGGAAGAGGCTTGCAGGTCGCAGTAGCTTACCAAGACGATTTAAATGTCCCTTGGAAGAGAAGTGCAGCTTGCAGTAGCTTAACAAGACAGTTTATATGCCCCTTGGAAGAGCGGTGGAGGTCGCAGTAGCTTAACAAGACAGTTTAAATGCCCCTTGGAAGAGACATGCAGGTCGCAGCACCTTAACAAGACTGTTTAAATATCCCTTGGAAGAAACGTGCAGGTCGCAGTAGCTTAAAAGACGTGTTAAATGTCCCTTGGTAGAGACATGCAGGTCGCAGCAGCTTAACAAGATGGCTTAAATCCCCCTTGGAAGAGACGTGCAGGTCGCAGCAGCTTAACAAGAGGGTTTAAATGCCCCTTGGAATAGGCTTGCAGGTCGCAGTAGCTTAACAAGACGGTTTAAATGCCCCTTCGAAGAGACATGCAGTTCGCAGTAGCTTAATAAGACGCTTTAAATGCCCCTTGGAAGAGAGGTGGAGGTCGCAGTAGCTTAACAAGACAGTTTAAATGCCCCTTGGAAGAGACGTGCAGGTCGCAGTAGCTTAACAAGACGGTTTAAATGCCACTTGGAAGAGACGTGCAGGTCGCAGTAGCTTAACAAGATGGTTTAAATGCCCCTTGGAAGAGCGGTGGAGGTCGCAGTAGCTTAACAAGACGCTTTAAATGCCCCTTGAAAGAGACGTGCAGGTCGCAGTAGCTTAACAAGATGGTTTAAATGCCCCTTCGAAGTGCGGTGGAGGTCACAGTAGCTTTACAAGACAGATGAAATGCCCCTTGGAAGAGCGTTGGAGGTCGCAGTAGCTTAATAAGACAGTTTAAATGCCCCTTGGAAGAGCGGTGGAGGTTGCAGTAGCTTAACAAGACGGTTTAAATACCCCTTGGAATAGACATGCAGGTTGCAGTGGCTTAACAAGACGGTTTAAATGCCCCTTGGAAGAGACATGCAGGTTGCAGTAGCTTAACAAGATTGTTTAAATGCCCCTTGGAAGAGACGTGCAGGTAGCAGTAGCTTAACAAGACTGTTTAAATGCCCCTTGTAAAAGTGGTGGAGGTTACAGTAGCTTAACAAGACGGTTTAAATGCCCCTTGGAAGAGACGTGCAAGTCGTAGTAGCTTAAAAAGACGGTTTAAATTCCCCTTGGAGGAGCGGTGTAGGTCGCAGTAGCTTAAGAAGACAGATTAAATGCCCCTTGAAAGAGACGTGCAGGTCGCAGTAGCTTAACAAGACCGTTTAATTGCCCCTTGGAAGAGTGGTGGATGTCGCAGTAGCTTAACAAAACGGTTTAAATGCCCCTTGGAAGAGACATGCAGGTTGCAGCAGCTTAACAAGATGGTTTAAATGCCCCTTAGAAGAGACGTGCAGGTAGCAGTGGCTTAACAAGATGGTTTAAATGCCCCTTGGAAGAGACATGCAGGTCGCAGTAGCCTAACAAGACAGTTTAAATGCCCCTTGGAAAAGTGGTGGAGGTTACAGTAGCTTAACAAGACAGTTTAAATGCCCCTTGGAAGAGACATGCAAGTCGCAGTAGCTTAAAAAGACGGTTTAAATGCGCCTTGGAAGAGACGTGCAGGTCGCAGTAGCTTAACAAGACGGTTTAAATGCCCCTTGGAAGAGACGTGCAGGTCGCAGTAGCTTAACAAGACGGTTTAAATCCCCCTTGGAAGAGGCGTGCAGGTCGCAGCAGCTTAACAAGAGGGTTTAAATGCCCCTTGGAATAGGCTTGCAGGTCGCAGTAGCTTACCAACAGGGTTTAATTGCCCCATGGAAGAGACGTGCAGGTCGTAGTAGCTTAAAAAGACGGTTTAAATGCCCATTGGAAGAGTGGTGCAGGTCGCAGTAGCTTAATAAGAGGGTTTAAATGCCCCTTGGAAGAGATGTGCAGGTCGCAGTAGCTTAACAAGATGGTTTAAATGCCCCTTGGAAGAGCGGTGGAGGTCGCATTAGCTTAACAAGACGGTTTAATTGCCCATTGGAAGAGACGTGCAGGTCGCAGTAGCTTAATAAGACCGTTTAAATGCCCCTTGGAAGAGAGGTGGAGGTCGCAGTAGCTTAACAAGACAGTTTAAATGCCCCTTGGAAGAGACGTGCAAGTTGCAGACGCTTAACAAGACGGTTTAAATGCCACTTGGAAGAGACGTGCAGGTCACAGTAGCTTAACAAGGCGGTTTAAATGTCCCTTGGAAGAGCGGAGGAGGTCGCAGTAGCTTAACAAGACAGTTTAAATGCCCCTTAGAAGAAACGTGCAGGTGGCAGAAGCTTAACAAGACGGTTTAAATGCCCATTGGAAGTGTGGTGGAGGTCGCAGTAGCTTAACAAGACGGTTTAAATGCCCCTTGGATGAGACATGCAGGTCGCAGCAGCTTAACAAGACCGTTTAAATAACCCTTGGAACAGACGTGGAGGTCGCAGTAGCTTAACAAGATGGTTTAAATGCCCCTTGGAAGAGACGTGCAGGTCGCAGCAGCTTAACAAGACAGTTTAAATGCCCCTTGGAAGAGACGTGCAGGTCGCAGTAGCTTAACAAGACGGTTTAAATGCCCCAAGGAAGAGACGTGCAAGTCGCAGTAGCTTAAAAAGACGGTTTAAATGCCCCTTGGAAGAGACGTGCAGGTCGCAATAGCTAAACAAGATGGTTTAAATGCCCGTTGGAAGAGACGAGCAGGTCGCAGAAGCTTAACGAGACGGTTTAAATGCCCCTTGGAAGAGACGTGCAGGTCGCAGTAGCTTAACAAGATGGTTTAAATCCCCCTTGGAAGAGACGTGCAGGTAGCAGTAGCTTAACAAGACTGTTTAAATGCCCCGTGGAATAGGCTTGCAGGCCGCATTAGCTTACCAAGACGGTTTAAATGCCCCTTGGAAAATTGGTGGAGGTTACAGTATCTTAACAAGACAGTTTAAATGCCCCTTGGAAGAAACGTGCAGGTCGCAGTAGCTTAAAAAGTCGGTTTAAATTCCCCTAGGTAGAGACGTGCAGGTCGCAGTAGCTTAACAAGAGCGTTTAAATGCCCCTTGGAATAGGCTTGCAGGTCGCAGTAGCTTACCAATACGGTTTAAATGCCCCTTGGAAGAGCCGTGCAGGTCGCAATACCTTAACAAGACGCTTTAAATGTCCATTGGAAGAGCGGTGGAGGCCGCAGAAGCTTAACAAGACGGTTTAAATGCCCCTTTGAATAGACTAGCAGGTCGCAGTAGCTTAGCAAGACTGTTTAAATGCCCCTTGGAAGAGACGTGCAGGTCGCAGTAGCTTAACAAGTCGGTTTAAATCCCCCTAGGAAGAGACGTGCAGGTCGCAGTAGCTTAACAAGATGGTTTAAATGCCACTTGGAAGAGACGTGCAGGTCGCAGTAGCTTAAAAAAACTGTTTAAATGCCCCTTGGAAGTGCGGAGGAGGTCGCAGTAGCTTAACAAGACGGTTTCAATGCCCCTTGGAAGAGACACGCAGGTCGCAGCAGCTTAACATGATGGTTTAAATGTCCCTTGGAAGAGACGTGCAGGTCGCAGTAGCTTAACAAGACTGTTTAAATGCCCCTTGGAAGAAACGTGCAGGTCACAGTAGCTTAACAAGACGGTTTATATGCCCCTTGGAAAATTGGTGGAGGTTACAGTAGCTTAACAAGACGGTTTAAATGCCCCTTGGAAGAGACGTGCAAGTCGCAGTAGCTTAACAAGACAGTTTAAATGCCCCTTAGAAGAGACGTGCAGGTCACAGAAGCTTAACAAGACAGTTTAAATGCCCCTTGAAAGAGACGTGCAGGTCACAGTAGATTATCAAGACGGTTTAAATGCCCCTTGGAAGAGACGTGCAGGTCGCAGTAGCTTAACAAGATAGTTTAAATGCCCCTTGGAAGAGACGTGCAGGACACAGTAGCTTAACAAGACGGTTTATATGCCCCTTGGAAAATTGGTGGAGGTTACAGTATCTTAACAAGACGGTTTAAATGCCCCTTGGAAGAGATGTGCAAGTCGCAGTAGCTTAACAAGACAGTTTAAATGCCCCTTAGAAGAGACGTGCAGGTCACAGAAGCTTAACAAGACAGTTTAAATGCCCCTTGAAAGAGACGTGCAGGTCACAGTAGCTTATCAAGACGGTTTAAATGCCCCTTGGAAGTGCGGTGGAGGTCGCAGTAGCTTAACAAGACGGTTTAAATGCCCCCTGGAAGAAACATGCAGGTCGCAGCAGCTTAACAAGACCGTTAAAATGCCCCTTGGAAGAAACATGCAGGTCGCAGTAGCTTAACAAGACGGTTTAAATGCCCCTTGGAAGAGACATGCAGGCCGCAGCAGCTTAACAAGACCGTATAAATGCCCCTCGAAAGAGACGTGCAGGTCGCAGTAGCTTAACAAGACGGTTTAAATGCACCTTGGAAAAGACATGCAGGTCGCAGTAGCTTAACAAAGCGTTTTAAATGCCCTTTGGAAGAGACGTGCTGGTCGCAGTAGTTTAACAAGACGGTTTAAATGCCCCTTGGAAAAGTGGTGGAGGTTACAGTAGCTTAACAAGACGATTTAAATGCCCCTTGGAAGAGACGTGAAAGTCGCAGTAGCATAACAAGACGGTTTAAATGCCCCATAGAAGAGACGTGCTGGTCGCAGTAGCTTAATAAGACAGCTTAAATGCCCCTTGGAAGAGGCGTGCAGGTTGCAGTAGCTTAACAAGATGGTTTAAATGCCTCTTGGAAGAGCGGTGGAGGTCGCAGTAGCTTAACAAGACAGGTTAAATGCCCCTTGGAAGAGACGTGCAGGTCGCAGTAGCTTAACAAGACTGTTTAAATGTCCCTTGGAGGAGGCTTACAGGCCGCAGTAGCTTACCAAGACGATTTAAATGTCCCTTGGAAGAGAACTGCAGGTCGCAGTAGCTTAACAAGACAGTTTAAATGCCCCTTGGAAGGACATGCAGGTCGCAGCACCTTAACAAGACTGTTTAAATGCCCCTTGGAAGAGACGTGCTGGTCGCAGTAGCTTAAAAGACGTTTTAAATGTCCCTTGGTAGAGACATGCAGGTAGCAGTAGCTTAACAAGACGGTTTAAATGCCCCAAGGAAGAGCGGTGTAGGTCGCAGTAGCTTAACAAGATGGTTTAAATGCCCCATGGAAGAGACGTGCAGGTCGCAGTAGCTTAACAAGACGGTTTAAATACCCCTTGGAAAAGTGGTGGAGGTTACAGTAGCTTAACAAGACCGTTTAAATGCCCCTTGGAAGAGACGTGCAAGTCGCAGTAGCTTAACAAGACGGTGTAAATGCCCCTTGGAAGAGCGGTGGAGGTCGCAGTAGCTTAACAAGACGGTTTAAATGCCCCATGGAAGAGACGTGCAGGTCGCAGTAGCTTAACAAGACGGTTTAAATACCCCTTGGAAAAGTGGTGGAGGTTACAGTAGCTTAACAAGACCGTTTAAATGCCCCTTGGAAGAAACGTGCAAGTCGCAGTAGCTTAACAAGACGGTTTAAATGCCCCTTGGAAGAGCGGTGGAGGTCGCAGTAGCTTAACAAGACGGTTTAAATGCCCCATGAAAGAGACGTGCAGGTCGCAGTAGCTTAACAAGACGGTTTAAATACCCCTCGGAAAAGTGGTGGAGGTTACAGTAGCTTAACAAGACCGTTTAAATGCCCCTTGGAAGAGACGTGCAAGTCGCAGTAGCTTAACAAGACGGTGTAAATGCCCCTTGGAAAAGACGTGCAGGTCGCAGTAGCTTAACAAGACGGTGTAAATGCCCCTTGGAAAAGACGTGCAGGCCGCAGTAGCTTAACAAGATGGTTTAAATGCCCCTTGGAAGAGACATGCAGGTCGCAGTAGCTTAACAAGATGGTTTAAATGCCCCTTGGAAGAGACATGCAGGTCGCAGTAGCTTAACAAGACAGTTGAAATGCCCCTTGGAAGAGCGCTGGAGGTCGCAGTAGCTTAATAAGACAGTTTAAATGCCCCTTGGAAGAGACATGCAGGTCACAGCATCTTAACAAGATTATTTACATGCCCCTTGGAAGAGACGTGCAGGTCGCAGTCGCTTAACAAGACGGTTTAAATGTCCCATGCTAGAGACATGCAGGTCGCAGTAGCTTAACAAGACGGTTTAAATGCCCCATGGAAGAGACGTGCAGGTCGCAGTAGCTTAACAAAACGGTTTAAATGACCCTTGGAAGAGACGTACAAGTCGCAGAAGCTTAAAAAGACGGTTTAAATGCGCCTTGGAAGAGACGTGCAAGTCGCAGTAGCTTAACAAGACAGTTAAATGCTCCTTGGAAGAGACGTGCAGGTCGCAGTAGCTTAACAAGACGGTTTAAATGCCCCTTGGAAGAGAAGTGCAGGTCGCAGTAGCTTAACAAGTCGGTTTAAATGCCCCTTGGAAGAGACGTGCAGGTCGCAGTAGCTTAACAAGATGGTTTAAATGCCCCTTGGAAGAGCGGTGGAGGTCGCAGTAGCTTAACAAGATGGTTTAAATGCCCCTTGGAAGAGACATGCAGTTCGCAGCAGCTTATAAAGACGGTTTAAATGGCCCTTGGAAGAGGCTTGCAGGTCGCAGTAGCTTACTAAGACGGTTTAAATGCCCCTTGGAAGAGACGTGCAGGTCGCAGTAGCTTAACAAGATGGTTTAAATGCCCCTTGGAAGAGCGGTGGAGGTCGCAGTAGCTTAAAAAGACAGTTTAAATGCCCCTTGGAAGAGACGTGCAGGTCGCAGTAGCTTAACAAGAGGGTTTAAATGCCCCTTGGAAGAGGCTTGCAGGTCGCAGTAGCTTACCAAGACGACTTAAATGCCCCTTGGAAGAGACGTGCAGATCGCAGTAACTTAACAAGACAGTTTAAATGCCCCTTGGAAGAGGCTTGCAGGTCGCAGTAGATTAACCAGAGGGTTTAAATGCCCCTTGGAAGAGGCTTGCAGGTCGCAGTAGCTTACCAAGACGATTTAAATGTCCCTTGGAAGAGACGTGCAGCTCGCAGCAGCTTAACAAGACAGTTTAAATGCCCCTTGGAAGAGCGGTGGAGGTCGAAGTAGCTTAACAAGACAGTTTAAATGCCCCTTGGAAGACACATGCAGGTCGCAGCACCTTAACAAGACTGTTTAAATATCCCTTGGAAGAGACGTGCAGGTCGCAGTAGCTTAAAAGACGTTTTAAATGTCCCTTGGTAGAGACATGCAGGTCGCAGTAGCTTAACAAGATGGCTTAAATCCCCCTTGGAAGAGACGTGCAGGTCGCAGCAGCTTAACAAGAGGGTTTAAATGCCCCTTGGAATAGGCTTGCAGGTCGCAGTAGCTTACCAAGATGGTTTAAATGCCCCTTGGAAGAGGCTTGCAGTTCGCAGTAGCTTAACAAGACGGTTTAAATGCCCCTGGAAGAGTGGTGGAGGTCGCAGTAGCTTAACAAGACAGTTTCAATGCCCCTTGGAAGAGACATGCAGGTCGCAGTAGCTTAACAAGACGGTTTAAATGCCACTTGGAAGAGACGTGCAGGTCGCAGTAGCTTAACAAGATGGTTTAAATGCCCCTTGGAAGAGCGGTGGAGGTCGCATTAGCTTAACAAGACGGTTTAAATGCCCCTTGAAAGAGACGTGCAGGTCGCAGTAGCTTAACAAGACGGTTTAAATGCCCCTTCGAAGTGCGGTGGAGGTCGCAGTAGCTTTACAAGACAGATGAAATGCCCCTTGGAAGAGCGCTGGAGGTCGTAGTAGCTTAATAAGACAGTTTAAATGCCTCTTGGAAGAGACATGCAGGTCACAGCATCTTAACAAGATTGTTTAAATGCCCCTTGGAAGAGACGTGCAGGTCGCAATAGCTTAACAAGACGGTTTAAATGTCCCTTGGTAGAGACATGCAGGTCGCAGTAGCTTAACAAGACGGTTTAAATGTCCCTTGGAAGAGACGTGCCAGTCGCAGTAGCTTAAAAAACGGTTTAAATTCGCCATGGAAGAGACGTGCAAGTCGCAGTAGCTTAACAAGACAGTTTAAATGCCCCTTGGGAAAGACGAGCAGGTCGCAGTAGCTTAACAAGACGGTTTAAATCCCCCATGGAAGAGACGTGCAAGTCGCAGTAGCTTAACAAGACAGTTTAAATCCCCCATGTAAGAGACGTGCAAGTCGCAGTAGCTTAACAACATGGTTTAAATGCCCCTTGGAAGAGCGTTGGAGGTCGCAGTAGCTTAACAAAACAGTTTTAATGCCCCTTGGAAGAGACGTGCAGGTCGCAGTAGCTTAAGAAGATTGTTTAAATGCCCCTTGGAAGAGACGTGCAAGTCGCAGCAGCTTAACAAGATGGTTTAAATGTCCCTTGGAAGAGCGGTGGAGGTCGCAGTAGCTTAAAAAGATTGTTTAAATGCCCCTTGGAAGAGACATGCAGTTCACAGCAGCTTAAAAAGACGGTTTAAATGCCCCTTGGAAGAGGCTTGCAGGTCGCAGTAGCTTACCAAGACGGTTTCAATGCCCCTTGGAAGAGACGTGCAGGTCGCAGTAGCTTAACAAGTTGGTTTAAATGCCCCTTGGAAGAGCGGTGGAGGTCGCAGTAGCTTAACAAGATGGTTTAAATGCCCCTTGGAAGAGACATGCAGTTCGCTACAGCTTAAAAAGACGGTTTAAATGCCCATTGGAAGAGACGTGCAGGTCGAAGTGGCTTAACAAGACGGTTTAAATGCCCCTTGGAAGAGACATGCAGGTCGCAGTAGCTTAACAAGATGGTTTAAATGCCCCTTGGAAGAGACGTGCAGGTAGCAGTAGCTTAACAAGACGGTTTAAATGCCCCTTGGAAGAGACGTGAATGTCGCATTAGCTTAAAAAGACGGTTTAAATGCGCCTTGGAAGAGACGTGCAGGTCTCAGTAGCTTAACAAGACTGTTTAAATGCCCCTTGGAAGAGCGGTGGAGGTCGCAGTAGCTTAAGAAGACAGTTTAAATGCCCCTTGAAAGAGACGTGCAGGTCGCAGTAGCTTAACAAGACCGTTTAAATGCCACTTGGAAGTGCGGTGGATGTCGCAGTAGCTTAACAAGACGGTTTAAATGCCCCTTGGAAGAGACATGCAGGTCGCAGCAGCTTAACAAGATGGTTTAAATGCCCCTTGGAAGAGACGTGCAGGTAGCAGTGGCTTAACAAGATGGTTTAAATGCCCCTTGGAAGAGACATGCAGGTCGCATTAGCTTAACAAGACAGTTTAAATGCCCCTTGGAAAAGTCGTGGAGGTTACAGTAGCTTAACAAGACAGTTTAAATGCCCCTTGGAAGAGACATTCAAGTCGCAGTAGCTTAAAAAGACGGTTTAAATGCGCCTTGGAAGAGACGTGCAGGTCGCAGTAGCTTAACAAGATGGTTTAAATGCCCCTTGGAATAGAAGAGCAGGTCGCAGTAGCTTAACAAGACGGTTTAAATGCCCCTTGGAAGAGACGTGCAGGTCGCAGTAGCTTAAAAAGACGGTTTAAATCCCCCTTGGAAGAGACGTGCAGGTCGCAGCAGCTTAACAAGAGGGTTTAAATGCCCCTTGGAATAGGCTTGCAGGTCGCAGTAGCTTACCAAGACGGTTTAATTGCCCCTTGGAAGAGACGTGCAGGTCGCAGTAGCTTAACAAGACGGTTTAAATGCCCATTGGAAGAGAGGTGGAGGTCGCAGTAGCTTAACAAGACAGTTTAAATGCCCCTTGGAAGAGACGTGCAAGTCGCAGACGCTTAACAAGACGGTTTAAATGCCACTTGGAAGAGACGTGCAGGTCACAGCAGCTTAACAAGACGGTTTAAATGTCCCTTGGAAGAGCGGAGGAGGTCGCAGTAGCTTAACAAGACTGTTTAAATGCCCATTAGAAGAGACGTGCAGGTCGCAGAAGCTTAACAAGACGGTTGCAATGCCCATTGGAAGTCTGGTGGAGGTCGCAGTAGCTTAACAAGACGGTTTAAATGCCCCTTAGAAGAGACATGCAGGTCGCAGCAGCTTAACAAGACGGTTTAAATAACCCTTGGAACAGACGTGGAGGTCGCAGTAGCTTAACAAGACAGTTTAAATGCCCCTTGGAAGAGACATGCAGGTCGCAGTAGCTTAACAAAGCGTTTTAAATTCCCCTTGAAAGAGACGTGCAGGTCGCAGTAGCTTAAGAAGACGGTTTAAATGCCCCTTGGAAAAGTGGTGGAGGTTACAGTAGCTTAAGAAGACGGTTTAAATGCCCCTTGGAAGAGACGTGCAAGTCGCAGTAGCTTAACAAGACTGTTTAAATGCCCCTTAGAAGAGACGTGCAGGTCGCAGAAGCTAAACAAGACAGTTTAATTGCCCCTTGGAAGAGAAGTGCAGGTCGCAGAAGCTAAACAATACAGTTTAAATGCCCCTTGGAAGAGACGTGCATGTCGCAGTAGCTTAACAAGATGGTTTAAATGCCCCTTGGAAGAGCGGTGGAGGTCGCAGTAGCTTAAGAAGACAGTTTAAATGCCCCTTGGTAGAGACGTGCAGGTCGCAGTAGCTTAACAAGAGGGTTTAAATGCCCCTTGGAAGAGGCTTGCAGGTCGCAGTAGCTTACCAAGACGATTTAAATGCCCCTTGGAAGAGACGTGCAGGTCGCAGTAGCTTAACAAGACAGTTTATATGCCCCTTGGAAGAGGCTTGCAGGTCGCAGTAGCTTAACAAGACGGTTTAAATGTCCCTTGGAAGAGACGTGTAGTTTGCAGTATAGCTTAACAAGACAGTTTAAATGCCCCTTGGAAGAGCGGTGGAGTTCACAGTAGCTTAACAAGACAGTTTATATGCCCCTTGGAAGAGACATGCAGGTCGCAGCACCTTAACAAGACTGTTTAAATATCCCTTGGAAGAGACGTGCAGGTCGCATTAGCTTAAAAGACGTTTTAAATGTCCCTTGGTAGAGACATGCAGGTCGCAGTAGCTTAAAAAGATGGTTTAAATCCCCCTTGGAAGAGACGTGCAGGTCGCAGCAGCTTAACAAGAGGGTTTAAATGCCCCTTGGAATAGGCTTGCAGGTCGCAGTAGCTTACCAAGACGGTTTAAATGCCCCTTGGAAAAGGCTTGAAGGTCGCAGTAGCTTAACAAGACGGTTTAAATGCCCCTTGGAAGAGTGGTGGAGGTTGCAGTAGCTTAACAAGACAGTTTAAATGCCCATTGGAAGAGACATGCAGTTTGCAGTAGCTTAATAAGACGGTTTAAATGCCCTTTGGAAGAGATGTTCAGGTCGCAGTAGCTTAATAAGACGGTTTAAATGCCCCTTGGAAGAGAGGTGGAGGTCGCAGTAGCTTAACAAGACTGTTTAAATGCCCCTTGGAAGATACGTGCAGGTCGCAGTAGCTTAACAAGACGGTTTAAATGCCACTTGGAAGAGACGTGCAAGTCGCAGTAGCTTAACAAGACGGTTTAAATGCCCCTTGGAAGAGCGGTGGAGGTCGCAGTAGCTTAACAAGACGGTTTAAATGCCCCTTGAAAGAGACGTGCAGGTCGCAGTAGCTTAACAAGACGGTTTAAATGCCCCTTCGAAGTGCGGTGGAGGTCGCAGTAGCTTAACAAGATGGTTTAAATGCCCCTTGGAAGAAACATGCAGGTCGCAGTAGCTTAACAAGACGGTTTAAATGCCCCTTCGAAGTGCGGTGGGGGTCGCGGTAGCTTACCAAGACGGTTTAAATGCCCATTGGAAGAGACATGCAGGTCACAGGAGCTTAACAAGACGGTTTAAATGCCCCTTGGAAGAGACGTGGAGGTCGCAGTAGCTTAACAAGATGGTTTAAATGCCCCTTGGAAGAGACATGCAGGTCGCAGTAGCTTAAGAAGACGGTTTAAATGCCCCTTGGAAAAGTCGTGGAGGTTACAGTAGATTAAGAAGACGGTTTAAATGCCCCTTCGATGAGACGTGCAAGTCGCAGTAGCTTAACAAGACTGTTTAAATGCCCCTTAGTAGAGACGTGCAGGTCACAGAAGCTTAACAAGACGGTTTAAATGCCGCTTGGAAGAGACATGCAGGTCGCAGCAGCTTAACAAGACGGTTTAAATGCCCCTTGGAAGAGACGTGGAGGTCGCAGTAGCTTAACAAGACTGTTTAAATGCCCTTGGAAGAGACATGCAGATCGCAGTAGCTTAACAAGATGGTTTAAATGCCCCTTGGAAAAGTGGTGGAATTTACAGTAGCTTAAGAAGACGGTTTAAATGCCCCTTGGTAGAGACGTGCAAGTCGCAGTAGCTTAACAAGACTGTTTAAATGCCCCTTAGAAGAGACGCGCAGGTGGCAGAAGCTAAACAAAAGACAGTTTAAATGCCCATTGGAAGAGATGTGCAGGTCGCAGTAGCTTAACAAGATGGTTTAAATGCCCCTTGGAAGAGAGGTGGAGGTCGCAGTAGCTTAAGAAGACAGTTTAAATGCCCCTTGGAAGAGATGTGCAGGTTGCAATAGCTTAATAAGAGGGTTTAAATGCCACTTGGAAGTTACGTGCAGGTCACAGTAGCTGAATAAGATGGTTTAAATGCCCCGTGGAATAGGCTTGCAGGTCGCAGTAGCTTACCAAGACGATTTAAATGCCCCTTGGAAGGGACGTGCAGGTCGCAGTAGCTTAACAAGACAGTTTAAATGTCCTTTGGAAGAGCGGTGGAGGTCGCAGTAGCTTAACAAGACAGTTTAAATGCCACTTGGAAGAAACATACAGGTCGCAGTAGTTAACAAGACGGTTTAAATGCCCCGTGGAAGAGAGGTGCAGGTCGCAGTAGCTTAACAAGATGGTTTAAATGCCCCTTGGAAGAGCGGTGGAGGTCGCAGTAGCTTAAGAAGACAGTTTAAATGCCCCTTGGAAGAGATGTGCAGGTTGAAATAGCTTAATAAGAGGGTTTAAATGCCCCTTGGAAGTTACGTGCAGGTCACAGTAGCTGAATAAGATGGTTTAAATGCCCCCTTGGAATAGGTTTGCATGTCGCAGTAGCTTAACAAGACGGTTTAAATGCCCCTTATAAGAGACGTGCAAGTTACAGTAGCTTAACAAGACGATTTAAATGCCCCTTGGAACAGAAGAGCAGGTCGCAGTAGCTTAACAAGACGGTTTAAAGGCCCCTTGGAAGAGATGTGCAGGTCGCAGTAGCTTAACGAGATGGTTTAAATGCCCCTTGGAAGAGCGGTGGAGGTCGCAGTAGCTTATCAAGATGGTTTAAATGCCCCTTGGAAGAGACATGCAGGACGCAGCAGCTTAAAAAGACGGTTTAAATGCCCCTTGGAAGAGACGTGCAGGTCGCAGAGGCTTAACAAGACGGTTTAAATGCCCCTTGGAAGAGCGGTGCATGTCGCAGTAGCTTAACAAGATGGTTTAAATGCCCCTTGGAAGAGCGGTGGAGGTCGCATTAGCTTAACAAGACAGTTTAAATGCACCTTGGAAGAGACGTGCAGGTCGCAGTAGCTTAACAAGACGGTTTAAATGCCCCTTGGAATAGACGAGCAGATCGCAGTAGCTTAACAAGACGGTTTAAATGCCCCTTGGAAGAGACGTGCAGGTCGCAGTAGCTTAACAAGACGGTTTAAATCCCCATTGGAAGAGACGTGCAGGTCGCAGCAGCTTAACAAGAGGGTTTAAATGCCCCTTGGAATAGGCTTGCAGGTCGCAGTAGCTTAACAAGATGGTTTAAATGCGCCTTGGAAGAGACTTGCACGTCGCAGTAGCTTAACAATACGGTTTAAATTCCCCTTGGAAGAGTGGTGGAGGTCGCAGTAGCTTAACAAGACAGTTTAAATGACCCTTGGAACAGACATGCAGGTCGCAGTAGCATAATAAGATGGTTTAAATGCCCCTTGGAAGAGATGTGCAGGTCGCAGTAGCTTAATAAGACGGTTTAAATGCCCCTTGGAAGATAGGTGGAGGTCGCAGTAGCTTAACAAGATGATTTAATTGCCCCTTGGAAGACACGTGCAGGTCGCAGTAGCTTAACAAGAGGGTTTAAATGCCCCTTGGAAGTGCGGTGGAGGTCGCAGTAGCTTAACAAGACGGTTTAAATGCCCCTTGGAATAGACATGCAGGTCACAGCAGCTTAACAAGACGGTTTAAATGCCCCTTGGAAGAGACGTGGAGGTCGCAGTAGCTTAACAAGACGGTTTAAATGCCCCTTGGAAGAGCGGTGGAGGTCGCAGTAGCTTAACAACACAGTTTAAATGCCCCTTGAAAGAGACGTGCAGGTCGCAGTAGCTTAACAAAACGGTTTAAATGCCACTTGGAAGAGACGTGCAGGTCGCAGTAGCTTAACAAGACAGTTTAACTGCCCCTTGGAAGAGCGGTGGAGGTCGCAGTAGCTTAACAAGACAGTTTAAATGCCACTTGGAAGAAACATGAATTTCGAAGCAGCTTAACAAGACTGTTTAAATGCCCCTAGTAAAAGACGTGCAGGTCACAGAGGCTTAACAAGACAGTTTAAATGCCCATTGGAAGAGACATGCAGGTCGCAGTAGCTTAACAAGACAGTTTAAATGCACCTTGGAAGAGAAGTACAGGTTGCAGTAGCTTAACAAGACGGTTTAAATGCCCAGTGGAAAAGTGGTGGAGGTTACAGTAGCTTAACAAGACGGTTTAAATGCCCCTTGGAAGAGACGTGCAAGTTACAGTAGCTTAACAAGACGGTTTAAATGCCCCTTGGAAGAGATGTGCAGGTCGCAGTAGCTTAACAAGATGGTTTAAATGCCCCTTGCAAGAGTGGTGGAGGTCGCAGTAGCTTAACACGATGGTTTAAATGCCCCTTGGAAGAGACATGCAGGTCGCAGCAGCATAAAAAGACGGTTTAATTGCCCCTTGGAAGAGACGTGCATGTCGTAGAGGCTTAACAAGACGGTTTAAATGCCCCTTGGAAGAGACATGCAAGTCGCAGTAGCTTAACAAGACGTATTAAATGCCCCTTGGAAAAGTGGTGGAGGTTTGAGTAGTTTAACAAGATGGTTTGAATGCCCCTTGGAAGAGACGATCAAGTATCAGGAGCTTAAAAAGAAGGTTTAAATGCGCCTTGGAAGAGAAGTGCAGGTCGCAGTAGCATAACAAGACGGTTTAAATGCCCCTTGGAAGAGACGAGCAGGTCGCAGTAGCTTAACAAGATGGTTTAAATGCCCCTTGGAAGAGACGTGCAGGTAGCAGTAGCTTAACAAGACAGTTTAAATCCCACTTGGTAGAGACGAGCAAGTCGCAGGATCTTAACAAGAGGGTTTAAATGCCCCTTAGAATAGGCTTGCAGGTCGCAGTAGCTTAACAAGATGGTTTAAATGCCCCGTGGAAAAGTGGTGGAGGTTACAGTAGCTTAACAAGACGGTTTAAATGCCCCTTGGAAGAGAAGTGCAAGTTACAGTAGCTTAACAAGACTGTTTAAATGCCCCTTGGAAGAGATGTGCAGGTCGCAGTAGCTTAACAAGATGGTTTAAATGTCCCTTGGAAGAGCGGTGGAGGTCGCAGTAGCTTATCACGATGGTTTAAATGACCCTTGGAAGAGACGTGCAGGTCGCAGAGGCTTAACAAGATGGTTTAAATGCCCCTTGGAAGAGACATGCAGGTCGCAGTAGCTTAACAAGATGGTTTAAAAGCCCCTTGGAAGAGAAGTGCAAGTCGCAGTAGCTTAACAAGACGTTTTAAATGCCCCTTGGAAGAGACGTGGAGGTCGCAGTAGCTTAACAAGACGGTTTAAATGCCCCTTGGAAGAGCGGTGGAGGTCGCAGTAGCTTAACAAGACAGTTTAAATGCCCCTTGAAAGAGACGTGCAGGTCGCAGTAGCTTAACAAAACGGTTTAAATGCCACTTGGAAGAGACGTGCAGGTCGCAGTAGCTTAACAAGACAGTTTAAATGCCTCTTGAAAGAGACGTGCAGGTCGCAGTAGCTTAACAAGATGGTTTAAATGCCCCTTGGAAGTGCGGTGGAGGTCGCAGTAGCTTAACAAGATGGTTTAAATGCCCCTTGGAATAGACATGCAGGTCACAGCATCTTAACAAGACGGTTTAAATGCCCCTTGGAAGAGACGTGGAGGTCGCAGTAGCTTAACAAGACGGTTTAAATGCCCCTTGGAAGAGACATGCAGGTCGCAGTAGCTTAACAAGACAGTTTAAATGCCCCTTGAAAGAGACATGCAGGTCACAGCAGCTTAACAAGACGGTTTAAATGCCCCTTGGAAGAGCGGTGGAGGTCGCAGTAGCTTAACGAGACAGTTTAAATGCCTCTTGAAAAAGACGTGCAGGTCGCAGTAGCTTAACAAGACGGTTTAAATGCCCCTTGGAAGTGCGGTGGAGGTCGCAGTAGCTTAACAAGACGGTTTAAATGCCCCTTGGAAAAGTGGTGGAGGTTACAGTAGCTTAAGAACACGGTTTAAATGCCCCATGGAAGAGATGTGCAAGTCGCAGTAGCTTAACAAGACTGTTTAAATGCCCCATGGAAGTGCGGTGGAGGTCGCAGTAGCTTAACAAGACGGTTGAAATGCCCCTTGGAAGAGACATGCAGGTCACATCAGCCTAACAAGACGGTTTAAATGCCCCTTGGAAGAGACATGCAGGTCACATCAGCTTAACAAGACGGTTTAAATGCCACTTGGAAGAGACATGGAGGTCGCAGTAGCTTAACAAGACGGTTTAAATGCCCCTTGGAAGAGACATGCAGGTCGCAGAAGCTAAACAAGACAGTTTAAATGCCCCTTGGAAGAGACGTGCAGGTCGCAGTAGCTTAACAAGATGGTTTAAATGCCCCTTGGAAGAGCGGTGGAGGTCGCAGTAGCTAAAGAAGACAGTTTAAATGCCCCTTGGAAGAGACATGCAGGTCGCAGTAGCTTAACAAGAGGGTTTAAATGCCCCTTGGAAGAGGCTTGCAGGTCGCAGTAGCTTACCAAGACGATTTAAATGGCCCTTGGAAGAGACGTGCAGGTCGCAGTAGCTTAACAAGACAGTTTAACTGCCCCTTGGAAGAGCGGTGGAGGTCGCAGTAGCTTAACAAGACAGTTTAAATGCCACTTGGAAGAAACATGAATTTCGAAGCAGCTTAACAAGACTGTTTAAATGCCCCTAGTAAAAGACGTGCAGGTCGCAGAGGCTTAACAAGACAGTTTAAATGCCCATTGGAAGAGACATGCAGGTCGCAGTAGCTTAACAAGACAGTTTAAATGCACCTTGGAAGAGAAGTACAGGTTGCAGTAGGTTAACAAGACGGTTTAAATGCCCCGTGGAAAAGTGGTGGAGGTTACAGTAGCTTAACAAGACGGTTTAAATGCCCCTTGGAAGAGACGTGCAAGTTACAGTAGCTTAACAAGACGGTTTAAATGCCCCTTGGAAGAGATGTGCAGGTCGCAGTAGCTTAACAAGATGGTTTAAATGCCCCTTGGAAGAGCGGTGGAGGTCGCAGTAGCTTAACACGATGGTTTAAATGCCCCTTGGAAGAGACATGCAGGTCGCAGCAGCATAAAAAGACGGTTTAAATGCCCCTTGGAAGAGACGTGCATGTCGTAGAGGCTTAACAAGACGGTTTAAATGCCCCTTGGAAGAGACATGCAAGTCGCAGTAGCTTAACAAGACGTTTTAAATGCCCCTTGGAAAAGTGGTGGAGGTTACAGTAGCTTAACAAGATGGTTTGAATGCCCCTTGGAAGAGACGATCAAGTATCAGGAGCTTAAAAAGAAGGTTTAAATGCGCCTTGGAAGAGAAGTGCAGGTCGCAGTAGCATAACAAGACGGTTTAAATGCCCCTTGGAAGAGACGAGCTGGTCGCAGTAGCTTAACAAGACGGTTTAAATGCCCCTTGGAAGAGACGTGCAGGTAGCAGTAGCTTAACAAGACAGTTTAAATCCCACTTGGTAGAGACGAGCAAGTCGCAGGATCTTAACAAGAGGGTTTAAATGCCCCTTAGAATAGGCTTGCAGGTCGCAGTAGCTTAACAAGATGGTTTAAATGCCCCGTGGAAGAGACGTGCAGGTTACAGTAGCTTAACAAGACGGTTTAAATGCCCCTTGGAAGAGAAGTGCAAGTTAAAGTAGCTTAACAAGACAGTTTAAATGCCCCTTGGAAGAGATGTGCAGGTCGCAGTAGCTTAACAAGATGGTTTAAATGTCCCTTGGAAGAGCGGTGGAGGTCGCAGTAGCTTATCACGATGGTTTAAATGACCCTTGGAAGAGACATGCAGGTCGCAGAGGCTTAACAAGATGGTTTAAATGCCCCTTGGAAGAGACATGCAGGTCGCAGTAGCTTAACAAGATGGTTTAAAAGCCCCTTGGAAGAGACGTGCAAGTCGCAGTAGCTTAACAAGACGTTTTAAATGCCCCTTGGAAAAGTGGTGGAGGTTACAGTAGCTTAACAAGATGGTTTAAATGCCCCTTGGAAGAGACGATCAAGTCGCAGGAGCTTAAAAAGAAGGATTAAATGCGCCTTGGAAGAGAAGGGCAGGTCGCAGTAGCTTAACAAGACCTTTTAAATGCCCCTTGGAAGAGACGAGCAGGTCGCAGTAGCTTAACAAGACGGTTTAAATGCCCCTTGGAAGAGACGTGCAGGTAGCAGTAGCTTAACAAGACGGTTTAAATCCCCCTTGGAAGAGACATGCAGGTCGCAGTATCTTAACAAGAGGGTTTAAATGCCCCTTAGAATAGGCTTGCAGGTCGCAGTAACTTAGCAATACAGTTTAAATGCCCCGTGGAAGAGACGTGCAGGTCGCAGTAGCTTAATAAGACGTTTTAAATGCCCCTTGGAAGAGAGGTGGAGGTCGCAGTAGCTTAACAAGACGGTTTAAATGCACCTTTTAAGTGCGGTGGAGGTCGCAGTAGCTTAACAAGATGGTTTAAATGCCCCTTGGAAGAGACATGCAGGTCGCAGCTGCTTAACAAGATGGTTTAAATGCCCCTTGGAAGAGACGTGCAGGTCGCAGTAGCTTAACAAGACAGTTTAAATGCCCCTTGGAAGAGACATGCAGGTCGCAGTAGCTTAACAAGACAGTTTAAATGCCCCTTGGAAGAGACGTGCAGGTCGCAGTGGCTTAACAAGAGGGTTTAAATGCCCCTTGGAAGAGACGTGCAGGTCGCAGTAGATTAACAAGACGGTTTATATGCACCTTGGAAGAGACGTGCAGGTCGCAGTAGTTAAAAAAGACTGTTTACAGGCACCTTGGAAGAGACGTGCAGGTCGCAGTAGCTTAACAAGACGGTTTAAATAACCCTTGGAAGAGACGAGCAGGTTGCAGTAGCTTAACAAGACGGTTTAAATGCCCCTTGGAAGAGACGTGCAGGTCGCAGTAGCTTAACAAGACGGTTTAAATCTCCCTTGGAAGAGATGTGCAGGTCGCAGTAGCTTAACAAGAGGGTTTAAATGCCCCTTGGAATAGGCTTGCTGGTCGCAGTAGCTTAACAAGACGGTTTAAATGCCCCTTGGAAGAGACGTGCAGGTCGCAGTAGCTTAACAAGACAGTTTAAATGAACCTTGGAAGAGCGCTGGAGTTTGCAGTAGCTTAACAAGACAGTTTAAATGTCACTTGGAAGAAACATGCAGGTCGAAGCAGCTTAACAAGACAGTTTAAATGCCCCTATGAAAAGACGTGCAGGTCGTAGAGGCTTAACAAGACGGTTTAAATGCCCCTTGGAAGAGACATGCAGGTCGCAGTAGCTTAACAAGACGGTTTAAATGCCCCTTGGAAGAGACGTGCAGGTCGCAGTAGCTTAACAAGACAGATTAAATGCCCCATGGAAAAGTGGTGGAGGTTACAGTAGCTTAACAAGACGGATTAAATGCCCCTTGGAAGAGATGTGCAGGTCGCAGTAGCTTAACAAGATGGTTTAAATGCCCCTTGGAAGAGCGGTGGAGGTCGCAGAAGCTTAACACGATGGATTAAATGCCCCTTGGAAGAGACATGCAGGTTGCAGCAGCTTAAAAAGACGGTTTAAATGCCACTTGGAAGAGACGTGCAGGTCGCAGTAGCTTAACAAGACGGTTTAAATGCCCCGTTGAAAAGTGGTGGAGGTTACAGTAGCTTAACAAGATGGTTTAAATGCCCCTTGGCAGAGACTTGCAAATTACAGTAGCTTAACAAGACGGATTAAATGCCCCTTGGAAGAGACGTGCAAGTCGCCGTAGCTTAACAAGATGGTTTAAATGCCCCTTGGAAAAGTGGTGGAGGTTACAGTAGCTTAACAAGATGGTTTAAATGCCCCTTGGAAGAGACGATCAAGTCGCAGGAGCTTAAAAAGAAGGTTTAAATGCGCCATGGAAGAGAACTGCAGGTCGCAGTAGCATAACAAGATGGTTTAAATGCCCCTTGGAAGAGACCTGCAGGTAGCAGTAGCTTAAAAAGAAGGTTTAAATGCCCCTTGGAAGAGAAAAGCAGTTCGCAGTAGCTTAACAAGACGGTTTAAATTGGCCTTGGAAGAGACATGCCGGTCACAGTTGCTTAACAAGACGGTTTAAATGCCCCTTGGAAGTGAAGTGCAGGTCGCAGGATCTTAACAAGAGGGTTTAAATGCCCCTTAGAATAGGCTTGCAGGTCGCAGTAGCTTAACAAGACAGTTTAAATGCCCCTTGGAAGAGACGTGCAGATCACAGTAGCTTAACAAGACGGTTTAAATGCCCCTTGGAAGAGAAGTGCAGGTCGCAGGATCTTAACAAGAGGGTTTAAATGCCCCTTAGAATAGGCTTGCAGGTCGCAGTAGCTTAACAAGACGGTTTAAATCCCCCTTGGAAGAGACGTGCATTTCGCAGTAGCTTAACAAGATGGTTTAAATGCCCCTTGGAAGAGCGGTGGAGGTCGCAGTAGCTTAACACGATGGTTTAAATGCCCCTTGGAAGAGACATGCAGGTCGCAGCAGCTTAAAAAGACGGTTTAAATGCCCCATGGAAGAGACGTGCAGGTAGTAGAGGCTTAACAAAACGATTTAAATGCCCCTTGGAAGAGGCATACAGGTCGCAGTAGCTTAACAAGACGGTTTAAAAGCCCCTTGGAAGAGAAGTGCAAGTCGCAGTAGCTTAAAAGACAGTTTAAATGCCCCTTGGAAAAGTGGTGGAGGTCGCAGTAGCTTAACACGATGGTTTAAATGCCCCTTGGAAGAGACGTGCAGGTCGCAGTAGCTTAACAAGACGGTTTAAATGCCCCTTGGAAGAGACATGCAGGTCGCAGTAGCTTAACAAGATGGTTTAAATGCCCCTTGGAAGAGACGATCAAGTATCAGGAGCTTAAAAAGAAGGTTTAAATGAGCCTTGGAAGAGAAGTGCAGGTCGCAGTAGCATAACAAGACGGTTTAAATGCACCTTGGAAGAGACGAGCAGGTCGCAGTAGCTTAACAAGACGGTTTAAATGCCCCTTGGAAGAGACGTGCAGGTAGCAGTAGCTTAACAAGACGGTTTAAATCCCCCTTGGAAGAGACATGCATGTCACAGGATCTTAACAAGAGGGTTTAAATGCCCCTTAGAATAGGCTTGCAGGTCGCAGTAGCTTAACAAGACAGTTTAAATGCCCCTTGGAAGAGACGTGTAGGTCGCAGTAGCTTATCAAGACGGTTTAAATGCCCCGTGGAAAAGTGGTGGAGGTTACAGTAGCTTAACAAGACGGTTTAAATGCCACTTGGAAGAGAAGTGCAAGTTACAGTAGCTTAACAAGACGGTTTAAATGCCCCTTGGAAAAGTGGTGGAGGTTACAGTAGCTTAACAAGATTGTTTAAATGCCCCTTGGAAGAGACGATCAAGTCGCAGGAGCTTAAAAAGAAGGTTTAAATGCGCCATGGAAGAGAACTGCAGGTCGCAGTAGCATAACAAGACGGTTTAAATTCCCCTTGGAAGAGACATGCAGGTCGCAGTAGCTTAACAAGACGGTTTAAATGCCCCTTGGAAGAGATGTGCAGGTAGCAGTAGCTTAACAAGACGGTTTAAATGCCCCTTGGAAGAGACCTGCAGGTAGCAGTAGCTTAAGAAGATGGTTTAAATGCCCCTTGGAAGAGACGTGCGGGTAGCAGTAGCTTAACAAGACGGTTTAAATCCCCCTTAGAAGAAACATGTAGGTCGCAGTAGCTTAAAAAGAAGGTTTAAATGCCCCTTGGAAGAGACGAGCAGGTCGCAGTAGCTTAACAAGACGGTTTAAATTGGCCTTGGAAGAGACATGCAGGTCACCGTTGCTTAACAAGACGGTTTAAATGCCCCTTGGAAGAGAAGAGCAGGTCGCAGTTGCTTAACAAGACGGTTTAAATCCCCCTTGGAAGATAAGTGCAGGTCGCAGGATCTTAACAAGAGGGTTTAAATGCCCCTTAGAATAGGCTTGCAGGTCGCAGTAGCTTAACAAGACAGTTAAATGCCCCTTGGAAGACACGTGCAAGTCGCAGTAGCTTAAAAAGACGGTTTAAATGCGCCTTGGAAGAGACGTGCAGGTCGCAGTAGCTTAACAAGACGGTTTAAATGCCCCTTGGAAGAGACGAGCAGGTCGCAGTAGCTTAACAAGACAGTTTAAATGGCCATTGGAAGAGACGTGCAGATCACAGTAGCTTAACAAGACAGTTTAAATCCCCCTTGGAAGAGACGTGCAGGTCGCAGTAGCTTAACAAGATGATTTAAATGCCCCTTGGAAGAGCGGTGGAGGTCGCAGTAGCTTAACACGATGGTTTAAATGCCCCTTGGAAGAGACATGCAGGTCGCAGCAGCTTAAAAAGACGGTTTAAATGCCCCTTGGAAGAGACGTGCAGGTCGTAGAGGCTTAACAAAACGATTTAAATGCCGCTTGGAAGAGGCATGCAGGTCGCATTAGCTTAACAAGACGGTTTAAAAGCCCCTTGGAAGAGAAGTGCAAGTCGCAGTAGCTTAAAAGACGGTTTAAATGCCCCTTGGAAAAGTGGTGGAGGTTACAGTAGCTTAACACGATGGTTTAAATGCCCCTTGGAAGAGACGTGCAGGTCGCAGTAGCTTAACAAGACTTGTTAAATGCCCCTTGGAAGAGACATGCAGGTCGCAGTAGCTTAACAAGATGGTTTAAATGCCCCTTGGAAGAGACGATCAAGTATCAGGAGCTTAAAAAGAAGGTTTAAATGCGCCTTGGAAGAGAAGTGCAGGTCGCAGTAGCATAACAAGACGGTTTAAATGCCCCTTGGAAGAGACGAGCAGGTCGCAGTAGCTTAACAAGATGGTTTAAATCCCCCTTGGAAGAGACATGCAGGTCAGAGGATCTTAACAAGAGGGTTTAAATGCCCCTTAGAATAGGCTTGCAGGTCGCAGTAGCTTAACAAGACAGTTTAAATGCCCCTTGGAAGAGACGTGTAGGTCGCAGTAGCTTATCAAGACGGTTTAAATGCCCCGTGGATAAGTGGTGGAGGTTACAGTAGCTTAACAAGACGGTTTAAATGCCACTTGGAAGAGAAGTGCAAGTTACAGTAGCTTAACAAGACGGTTTAAATGCCCCTTGGAAGAGATGTGCAGGTCGCAGTAGCTTAGCAAGATGGTTTAAATGCCCCTTGGAAGAGCGGTGGAGGTCGCAGTAGCTTATCACGATGGTTTAAATGCCCCTTGGAAGAGACATGCAGGTCGCAGCAGCTTAAAAAGACGGTTTAAATGACCCTTGGAAGAGACGTGCAAGTCGCAGAGGCTTAACAAGACGGTTTAAATGCCCCTTGGAAGAGACATGCAGGTCGCAGTAGCTTAACAAGACGGTTTAAAAGCCCCTTGGAAGAGACGTGCAAGTCGCAGTAGCTTAACAAGACGGTTTAAATGCCCCTTGGAAAAGTGGTGGAGGTTACAGTAGCTTAACAAGACAGTTTAAATGCCCCTTGGAAGAGACGATCAAGTCGCAGGAGCTTTAAAAGAGGGTTTAAATGCCCCTTAGAATAGGCTTGCAGGTCGCAGTAGCTTAACAATACAGTTTAAATGCCCCGTGGAAGAGACGTGCAGGTCGCAGTAGCTTAATAAGACGGTTTAAATCCCGCTTGGAAGAGACGTGAAGGTCGCAGTAGCTTAACAAGATGGTTTAAATGCCCCTTGGAAGAGCGGTGGAGGTCGCAGTAGCTTAACAAGATGGTTTAAATGCCCCTTGGAAGAGCGGTGGAGGTCGCAGTAGCTTAATAAGACCATTTAAATGCACCTTGGAAGAGACGTGCAGGTCGCAGTAGCTTAACAAGATGGTTTAAAAGCCCCTTGGAAGAGACGTTCAAGTCACAGCAGCGTAAAAAGACTGTTTAAATGCGCCTTGGAAGAGACGTGCAGGTCGCAGAAGCTTAACAAGACGCTTTAAATGCCCCTTGGAAGAGCGGTGGAGGTCGCAGTAGCTTATCACGATGGTTTAAATGCCCCTTGGAAGAGACATGCAGGTTGCAGAGGCTTAACAAGACGGTTTAAATGCCCCTTGGAAGAGACATGCAGGTCGCAGTAGCTTAACAAGACGGTTTAAATGCCCCTTGGAAAAGTGGTGGAGGTTACAGTAGCTTAACAAGACAGTTTAAATGCCCCTTGGAAGAGACGATCAAGTCGCAGGAGCTTAAAAAGAGGGTTTAAATGCCCCTTAGAATAGGCTTGCAGGTCGCAGTAGCTTAACAATACAGTTTAAATGCCCCGTGGAAGAGACGTGCAGGTCGCAGTAGCTTAATAAGACGGTTTAAATCCCGCTTGGAAGAGACGTGAAGGTCGCAGTAGCTTAACAAGATGGTTTAAATGCCCCTTGGAAGAGCGGTGGAGGTCGCAGTAGCTTAACAAGATGGTTTAAATGCCCCTTGGAAGAGCGGTGGAGGTCGCAGTAGCTTAATAAGACCGTTTAAATGCACCTTGGAAGAGACGTGCAGGTCGCAGTAGCTTAACAAGATGGTTTAAAAGCCCCTTGGAAGAGACGTTCAAGTCACAGCAGCGTAAAAAGACTGTTTAAATGCGCCTTGGAAGAGACGTGCAGGTCGCAGAAGCTTAACAAGACGCTTTAAATGCCCCTTGGAAGAGAGGTGGAGGTCGCAGTAGCTTAACAAGACAATTTCAATGCCCCTTGGAAGAGACGTGCAGGTCGCAGTAGCTTAACAAGAGGGTTTAAATGCCCCTTTCAAGAGACGTGCAGGTCGCAGGAGCTTAACAAGAGGTTTTAAATGCCCCTTGGAAGAGACGTGCAGGTCGCAGTAGCTTAACAAGACAGTTTAAATGCTCCTTGGAAGAGCGGTGGAGGTCGCAGTAGCTTAACAAGACAGTTTAAATGCCATTTGGAAGAAACATGTAGGTCGAAGCAGCTTAACAAGACTGTTTAAATGCCCCTAGGAAAAGACATGCAGGTCGCAGAGACTTAACAAGACGGTTTAAATGCCCCTTGGAAGAGACATGCAGGTCGCAGTAGCTTAACAAGACGGATTAAATGCCCCGTGGAAAAGTGGTGGAGGTTACAGTAGCTTAACAAGATGGTTTAAATGCCCCTTGGCAGAGACTTGCAAGTTACAGTAGCTTAACAAGACGGATTAAATGCCCCTTGGAAGAGATGTGCAGGTCGCAGTAGCTTAACAAGATGGTTTAAATGCCCCTTGGAAGAGCGGTGGATTTCGCAGAAGCTTAACACGATGGTTTAAATGCCCCTTGGAAGAGACATGCAGGTTGCAGCAGCTTAAAAAGACGGTTTAAATGCCACTTGGAAGAGACGTGCAGGTCGCAGTAGCTTAACAAGACGGTTTAAATGCCGCTTGGAAAAGTGGTGGAGGTTACAGTAGCTTAACAAGATGGTTTAAATGCCACTTGGAAGAGACGATCAAGTCGCAGGAGCTTAAAAAGAAGGTTTAAATGCGCCATGGAAGAGAACTGCAGGTCGCAGTAGCATAACAAGACGGTTTAAATTCCCCTTGGAAGAGACATGCAGGTCACAGTAGCTTAACAAGACGGTTTAAATGCCCCTTGGAAGAGACGTGCAGGTAGCAGTAGCTTAACAAGACGGTTTAAATGCCCCTTGGAAGAGACCTGCAGGTAGCAGTAGTTTAACAAGACGGTTTAAATCCCCCTTGGAAGAGACATGCAGGTCGCAGTAGCTTAAAAAGAAGGTTTAAATGCCCCTTGGAAGAGACGAGCAGGTCGCGGTAGCTTAACAAGACGGTTTAAATTGGCCTTGGAAGAGACATGCAGGTCACAGTTGCTTAACCAGATGGTTTAAATGCCCCTTGGAAGAGATGTGCAGGTCGCAGTAGCTTAACAAGATGGTTTAAATGCCCCTTGGAAGAGCGGTGGAGGTCGCAGTAGCTTATCACGATGGTTTAAATGCCCCTTGGAAGAGACATGCAGGTTGCAGAGGCTTAACAAGACGGTTTAAATACCCCTTGGAAGAGACATGCAGGTCGCAGTAGCTTAACAAGACGGTTTAAATGCCCCTTGGAAAAGTGGTGGAGGTTACAGTAGCTTAAAAAGATGGTTTAAATGCCCCTTGGAAGAGACCATCAAGTCGCAGGAGCTTAAAAAGAGGGTTTAAATGCACCTTAGAATAGGCTTGCAGGTCGCAGTAGCTTAACAATACAGTTTAAATGCCCCGTGGAAGAGACGTGCAGGTCTCAGTAGCTTAATAAGACGGTTTAAATGCCCCTTGGAAGAGACGAGCAAGTCGCAGTAGCTTAACAAGACGGTTTAAATGCCCCTTGGAAGTGACGTGCAGGTAGCAGTAGCTTAACAAGACAGTTTAAATCCCCCTTGGAAGAGACATGCAGGTCGCAGGATCTTAACAAGACGGTTTAAATGCACCTTGGAAGAGACATGCAGGTCGCAGTAGCTTATCAAGACGGTTTAAAAGCCCCTTGGAAGAGACGTGCAGGTAGCAGTAGCTTAACAAGACGGTTTAAACCCCCCTTGGAAGAGACATGCAGGTCGCAGGATCTTAACAAGAGGGTTTAAATGCCCCTTAGAATAGGCTTGCAGGTCGCAGTAGCTTAACAGTACAGTTTAAATGCCCCGTGGAAGAGACGTGCAGGTCGCAGTAGCTTAATAAGACGGTTTAAATGCCCTTTGGAAGTGACGTGCAGGTAGCAGTAGCTTAACAAGACGGTTTAAATCCCCCTTGGAAGAGACATGCAGGTCGCAGGATCTTAACATGAGGGTTTAAATGCCACTAAGAATAGGCTTGCAGGACGCAGTAGCTTAACAATACAGTTTAAATGCCCCATGGAAGAGAGGTGGAGGTCGCAGTAGCTTAACAAGACAGTTTAAATGCCCCTTGGAAGAGACGTGCAGGTCGCAGTAGCTTAACAAGACAGTTTAAATGCCACTTGGAAGAGACGTGCAGGTCGCAGTAGGTTAACAAGACGGTTTACATGCCCCTTGGAAGAGCGGTGGAGGTCGCAGTAGCTTAACAAGACAGGTTAAATGCCCCTTGACAGAGATGTGCAGGTCGCAGTAGCTTAACAAGACGGTTTAAATGCCCCTTGGAAGTGCGGTGGAGGTCGCAGTAGCTTAACAAGATGGTTTAAATGCCCCTTGGAAGAGACATGCTGGTCGCAGCAGCTTAACAAGACGGTTTAAATGCCCCTTGGAAGAGACGTGCAGGTCGCAGTGGCTTAACAAGACGGTTTAAATGCCCCTTGGAAGAGACATGCAGGTCGCAGTAGCTTAACAAGACGGCTATATGCCCCTTGGAAGAGACGTGCAGGTCGCAGTAGCTTAACAAGACTGTTTAAATGCCCCTTGGAAAAGTGGTGGAGGTTTCAGTAGATTACCAAGATGGTTTAAATGCACCTTGGAAGAGACGTGCAGGTCGCAGTAGCTTAAAAAGACAGTTTTAATGCACCTTGAAAGAGACGTGCAGGTCGCAGTAGCTTAACAAGACGGTTTAAATGCCCCTTGGAAGAGACGTGCAGGTCGCAGTAGCTTAACAAGACGGTTTAAATCCCTCTTGGAAGAGATGTGCAGGTCGCAGTAGCTTAACAAGAGGGTTTAAATGCCCCTTGGAATAAGCTTGCTGGTCGCAGCAGCTTAACAAGATGGTTTAAATGCCCCTTGGAAGAGACCATCAAGTCGCAGGAGCTTAAAAAGAGGGTTTAAATGCACCTTAGAATAGGCTTGCAGGTCGCAGTAGCTTAACAATACAGTTTAAATGCCCCGTGGAAGAGACGTGCAGGTCTCAGTAGCTTAATAAGACGGTTTAAATGCCCCTTGGAAGAGACGAGCAAGTCGCAGTAGCTTAACAAGACGGTTTAAATGCCCCTTGGAAGTGACGTGCAGGTAGCAGTAGCTTAACAAGACAGTTTAAATCCCCCTTGGAAGAGACATGCAGGTCGCAGGATCTTAACAAGACGATTTAAATGCACCTTGGAAGAGACATGCAGGTCGCAGTAGCTTAACAAGACGGTTTAAAAGCCCCTTGGAAGAGACGTGCAGGTAGCAGTAGCTTAACAAGACGGTTTAAATCCCCCTTGGAAGAGACATGCAGGTCGCAGGATCTTAACAAGAGGGTTTAAATGCCCCTTAGAATAGGCTTGCAGGTCGCAGTAGCTTAACAGTACAGTTTAAATGCCCCGTGGAAGAGACGTGCAGGTCGCAGTAGCTTAATAAGACGGTTTAAATGCCCTTTGGAAGTGACGTGCAGGTAGCAGTAGCTTAACAAGACGGTTTAAATCCCCCTTGGAAGAGACATGCAGGTCGCAGGATCTTAACATGAGGGTTTAAATGCCACTAAGAATAGGCTTGCAGGACGCAGTAGCTTAACAATACAGTTTAAATGCCCCATGGAAGAGAGGTGGAGGTCGCAGTAGCTTAACAAGACAGTTTAAATGCCCCTTGGAAGAGACGTGCAGGTCGCAGTAGCTTAACAAGACAGTTTAAATGCCACTTGGAAGAGACGTGCAGGTCGCATTAGGTTAACAAGACGGTTTACATGCCCCTTGGAAGAGCGGTGGAGGTCGCAGTAGCTTAACAAGACAGGTTAAATGCCCCTTGACAGAGATGTGCAGGTCGCAGTAGCTTAACAAGACGGTTTAAATGCCCCTTGGAAGTGCGGTGGAGGTCGCAGTAGCTTAACAAGATGGTTTAAATGCCCCTTGGAAGAGACATGCTGGTCGCAGCAGCTTAACAAGACGGTTTAAATGCCCCTTGGAAGAGACGTGCAGGTCGCAGTGGCTTAACAAGACGGTTTAAATGCCCCTTGGAAGAGACATGCAGGTCGCAGTAGCTTAACAAGACGGCTATATGCCCCTTGGAAGAGACGTGCAGGTCGCAGTAGCTTAACAAGACTGTTTAAATGCCCCTTGGAAAAGTGGTGGAGGTTTCAGTAGATTACCAAGATGGTTTAAATGCACCTTGGAAGAGACGTGCAGGTCGCAGTAGCTTATAAAGACAGTTTTAATGCACCTTGGAAGAGACGTGCAGGTCGCAGTAGCTTAACAAGACGGTTTAAATGCCCCTTGGAAGAGACGTGCAGGTCGCAGTAGCTTAACAAGACGGTTTAAATCCCTCTTGGAAGAGATGTGCAGGTCGCAGTAGCTTAACAAGAGGGTTTAAATGCCCCTTGGAATAAGCTTGCTGGTCGCAGCAGCTTAACAAGATGGTTTAAATGCCCCTTGGAAGAGACGTGCAGGTCGCAGTAGCTTAACAAGACGGTTTAAATGCCCCTTGGAAGAGACGTCCAGGTAGCAGTAGCTTAACAAGGCGGTTTAAATCCCCCTTGGAAGAGACATGCAGGTCGCAGGATCTTAACATGAGGGTTTAAATGCCACTAAGAATAGGCTTGCAGGACGCAGTAGCTTAACAATACAGTTTAAATGCCCCATGGAAGAGAGGTGGAGGTCGCAGTAGCTTAACAAGACAGTTTAAATGCCCCTTGGAAGAGACGTGCAGGTCGCAGTAGCTTAACAAGACAGTTTAAATGCCACTTGGAAGAGACGTGCAGGTCGCATTAGGTTAACAAGACGGTTTACATGCCCCTTGGAAGAGCGGTGGAGGTCGCAGTAGCTTAACAAGACAGGTTAAATGCCCCTTGACAGAGATGTGCAGGTCGCAGTAGCTTAACAAGACGGTTTAAATGCCCCTTGGAAGTGCGGTGGAGGTCGCAGTAGCTTAACAAGATGGTTTAAATGCCCCTTGGAAGAGACATGCTGGTCGCAGCAGCTTAACAAGACGGTTTAAATGCCCCTTGGAAGAGACGTGCAGGTCGCAGTGGCTTAACAAGACGGTTTAAATGCCCCTTGGAAGAGACATGCAGGTCGCAGTAGCTTAACAAGACGGCTATATGCCCCTTGGAAGAGACGTGCAGGTCGCAGTAGCTTAACAAGACTGTTTAAATGCCCCTTGGAAAAGTGGTGGAGGTTTCAGTAGATTACCAAGATGGTTTAAATGCACCTTGGAAGAGACGTGCAGGTCGCAGTAGCTTAAAAAGACAGTTTTAATGCACCTTGGAAGAGACGTGCAGGTCGCAGTAGCTTAACAAGACGGTTTAAATGCCCCTTGGAAGAGACGTGCAGGTCGCAGTAGCTTAACAAGACGGTTTAAATCCCTCTTGGAAGAGATGTGCAGGTCGCAGTAGCTTAACAAGAGGGTTTAAATGCCCCTTGGAATAAGCTTGCTGGTCGCAGCAGCTTAACAAGATGGTTTAAATGCCCCTTGGAAGAGACGTGCAGGTCGCAGTAGCTTAACAAGACGGTTTAAATGCCCCTTGGAAGAGACGTCCAGGTAGCAGTAGCTTAACAAGGCGGTTTAAATTCCCCTTGGAAGAGACATGCAGGTCGCAGTAGCTTAACAAGACGGTTTAAATTCCCCTTGGAAGACACGTGCAGGTAGCAGTAGCTTAACAAGACGGTTTAAATGCCCCTTGGAAGAGACATGCAGGTCGCAGGATCTTAACAATAGAGTTTAAATGCCCCTTAGAATAGGCTTGCAGGTCGCAGTAGCTTAACAAGACAGTTTTAATGCCCCTTGGAAGAGACGTGCAAGTCGCAGTAGCTTAAAAAGATGGTTTAAATGCGCCTTGGAAGAGATGTGCAGGTCGCAGTAGCTTAACAAGACGGTTTAAATGCACCTTGGAAGAGACGTGCTGATCGCAGTAGCTTAACAAGACGGTTTAAATCCCCCTTGGAAGAGACGTGCAGGTCGCAGTAGCTTAACAAGATGGTTTAAATGCCCCTTGGAAAAGCGGTGAAGGTCGCAGTAGCTTAACACGATGGTTTAAATGCCCCTTGGAAGAGACATGCAGGTCGCAGCAGCTTAAAAAGACGGTTTAAATGCCCCTTGGAAGAGACGTGCAGGTCACAGAGGCTTAACAAAACGATTTAAATGCCCCTTGGAAGAGGCATGCAGGTCGCAGTAGCTTAACAAGAAGATTTAAAAGCCCCTTGGAAGAGAAGTGCAAGTCGCAGTAGCTTAAAAGACGGTTTAAATGCCCCTTGGAAAAGTGGTGGAGGTTACAGTAGCTTAACAAGATGGTTTAAATGCCCCTTGGAAGAGACGTGCAGGTCGCAGTAGCTTAACAAGACGGTTTAAATGCCCCTTGGAAGAGACGATCAAGTATCAGGAGCTTAAAAAGAAGGTTTAAATGCGCCTTGGAAGAGAAGTGCAGGTCGCAGTAGCATAACAAGACGGTTTAAATGCCCCTTGGAAGAGACGAGCAGGTCGCAGTAGCTTAACAAGACGGTTTAAATGCCCCTTGGAAGAGACGTGCAGGTAGCAGTAGCTTAACAAGACGGTTTAAATCCCCCTTGGAAGAGACATGCAGGTCAGAGGATCTTAACAAGAGGGTTTAAATGCCCCTTAGAATAGGCTTGCAGGTCGCAGTAGCTTAACAAGACAGTTTAAATGCCCCTTGGAAGAGACGTGTAGGTCGCAGTAGCTTATCAAGACGGTTTAAATGCCCCGTGGATAAGTGGTGGAGGTTACAGTAGCTTAACAAGACGGTTTAAATGCCACTTGGAAGAGAAGTGCAAGTTACAGTAGCTTAACAAGACGGTTTAAATGCCCCTTGGAAGAGATGTGCAGGTCGCAGTAGCTTAACAAGATGGTTTAAATGCCCCTTGGAAGAGCGGTGGATTTCGCAGAAGCTTAACACGATGGTTTAAATGCCCCTTGGAAGAGACATGCAGGTTGCAGCAGCTTAACAAGACGGTTTAAATGCCCCTTGGAAAAGTGGTGGAGGTTACAGTAGCTTAAAAAGATGGTTTAAATGCCCCTTGGAAGAGACGATCAAGTCGCAGGAGCTTAAAAAGAGGGTTTAAATGCACCTTAGAATAGGCTTGCAGGTCGCAGTAGCTTAACAATACAGTTTAAATGCCCCGTGGAAGAGACGTGCAGGTCTCAGTAGCTTAATAAGACGGTTTAAATGCCCCTTGGAAGAGACGAGCAAGTCGCAGTAGCTTAACAAGACGGTTTAAATGCCCCTTGGAAGAGCGGTGAAGGTCGCAGTAGCTTAACACGATGATTTAAATGCCCCTTGGAAGAGACATGCAGGTCGCAGCAGCTTAAAACGACGGTTTAAATGCCCCTTGGAAGAGACGTGCAGGTCGCAGAGGCTTAACAAAACGATTTAAATGCCCCTTGGAAGAGGCATGCAGGTCGCAGTAGCTTAACAAGAAGGTTTAAAAGCCCCTTGGAAGAGAAGTGCAAGTCGCAGTAGCTTAAAAGACGGTTTAAATGCCCCTTGGAAAAGTGGTGGAGGTTACAGTAGCTTAACAAGATGGTTTAAATGCCCCTTGGAAGAGACGTGCAGGTCGCAGTATCTTAACAAGACGGTTTAAATGCCCCTTGGAAGAGACATTCAGGTCGCAGTAGCTTAACAAGACGTTTTAACTGCCCCTTGGAAAAGTGGTGGAGGTTACAGTAGCTTAACAAGATGGTTTAAATGCCCCTTGGAAGAGACGATCAAGTATCAGGAGCTTAAAAAGAAGGTTTAAATGCGCCTTGGAAGAGAAGTGCAGGTCGCAGTAGCATAACAAGACGGTTTAAATGCCCCTTGGAAGAGACGAGCAGGTCGCAGTAGCTTAACAGGACGGTTTAAATGCCCCTTGGAAGAGACGTGCAGGTAGCAGTAGCTTAACAAGACGGTTTAAATCCCCCTTGGAAGAGACATGCAGGTCACAGGATCTTATCAAGAGGGTTTAAATGCCCATTAGAATAGGCTTGCAGGTCGCAGTAGCTTAACAAGACGGTTTAAATGCCACTTGGAAGAGAAGTGCAAGTTACAGTAGCTTAACAAGACGGTTTAAATGCCCCTTGGAAGAGCGGTGGAGTTCGCAGTAGCTTATCACGATGGTTTAAATGCCCCTTGGAAGAGACATGCAGGTTGCAGAGGCTGAACAAGACGGTTTAAATGCCCCTTGGAAGAGACATGCAGGTCGCAGTAGCTTAACAAGACGGTTTAAATGCCCCTTGGAAGAGACGATCAAGTCACAGGAGCTTAAAAAGAGGGTTTAAATGCCCCTTAGAATAGGCTTGCAGGTCGCAGTAGCTTAACAATACAGTTTAAATGCCCCGTGGAAGAGACGTGCAGGTCTCAGTAGCTTAATAAGACGGTTTAAATGCCCCTTGGAAGAAACGTGCAGGTCGCAGTAGCTTAATAAGACGGTTTAAATGCCCCTTGGAAGAGACGTGCAAGTCGCAGTAGCTTAACAAGACGGTTTAAATGCCCCTTGGAAGTGACGTGCAGGTAGCAGTAGCTTAACAAGACGGTTTAAATCCCCCTTGGAAGAGACATGCAGGTCGCAGGATCTTAACAAGACAGTTTAAATGCACCTTGGAAGAGACATGCAGGTCGCAGTAGCTTAACAAGACGGTTGAAAAGCCCCTTGGAAGAGACGTGCAGGTAGCAGTAGCTTAACAAGACGGTTTAAATCCCCCTTGGAAGAGACATGCAGGTCGCAGGATCTTAACAAGAGGGTTTAAATGCCCCTTAGAATAGGCTTGCAGGTCGCAGTAGCTTAACAATACAGTTTAAATGCTACGTGGAAGAGACGTGCAGGTCGCAGTAGCTTAATAAGATGATTTAAATGCCCCTTGGAAGAGAGGTGGAGGTCGCAGTAGCTTAACAAGACAGTTTAAATGCCCCTTGGAAGAGACGTGCAGGTCGCAGTAGCTTAACAAGACAGTTTAAATGCCACTTGGAAGAGACGTGCAGGTCGCAGTAGGTTAACAAGACGGTTTAAATGCCCCTTGGAAGAGCGGTGGAGGTCGCAGTAGCTTAACAAGACACTTTAAATGCCCCTTGACAGAGATGTGCAGGTCGCAGTAGCTTAACAAGACGGTTTAAATGCCCCTTAGAAGTGCGGTGGAGGTCGCAGTAGCTTCACAAGACGGTTTAAATGCCTCTTGGAAAAGTGGTGGAGGTTTCAGTAGATTACCAAGACGGTTTAAATGCACCTTGGAAGAGACGTGCAGGTCGCAGTAGCTTAAAAAGACAGTTTTAATGCACCTTGGAAGAGACGTGCAGGTCGCAGTAGCTTAACAAGACGGTTTAAATGCCCCTTGGAAGAGACATGCAGGTCGCAGTAGCTTAACAAGACGGTTTAAATCCCTCTTGGAAGAGATGTGCAGGTCGCAGTAGCTTAACAAGAGGGTTTAAATGCCCCTTGGAATAGGCTTGCTGGTCGCAGCAGCTTAACAAGATGGTTTAAATGCCCCTTGGAAGAGACGTGCATGTCGCAGTAGCTTAACAAGACAGTTTAAATGCCCCTTGGAAGAGACGTGCAGGTAGCAGTAGCTTAACAAGGCGGTTTAAATCCCCCTTGGAAGAGACATGCAGGTCGCAGTAGCTTAACAAGACGGTTTAAATTCCCCTCGGAAGAGACGTGCAGGTAGCAGTAGCTTAACAAGACGGTTTAAATGCCCCTTGGAAGAGACATGCAGGTCGCAGGATCTTAACAAGAGAGTTTAAATGCCCCTTGGAAGAGACGTGCAAGTCGCAGTAGCTTAAAAAGACGGTTTAAATGCGCCTTGGAAGAGACGTGCAGGTCGCAGTAACTTAACAAGACTGTTTAAATGCCCCGTGGAAGAGACGAGCAGGTCACAGTAGCTTAACAAGAGGCTTTAAATGGTCCTTGGAAGAGACGTGCAGGTCACAGTAGCTTAACAAGACGGTTTAAATGCCCCTTGGAAGAGCGGTGGAGGTCGCAGTAGCTTAACACGATGGTTTAAATGCCCCTTGGAAGAGACATGCAGGTCGCAGCAGCTTAAAAAGACGGTTTAAGTGCCCCTTGGAAGAGGCATGCAGGTCGCAGTAGCTTAACAAGACGGTTTAAAAGCCCCTTGGAAGAGAAGTGCAAGTCGCAGTAGCTTAAAAGACGGTTTAAATGCCCATTGGAAAAGTGGTGGAGATTACAGTAGCTTAACAAGATGGTTTAAATGCCCCTTGGAAGAGACGTGCAGGTCGAAGTAGCTTAAAAAGAAGGTTTAAATGCCCCTTGGAAGAGAAGTGCAGGTTGCAGTAGCTTAACAAGACACTTTAAATGCCCCTTGGAAGAGACGTGCATGTAGCAGTAGATTAACAAGACACTTTAAATGCCCCTTGGAAGAGACATGCAGGTCGCAGTAGCTTAACAAGATGGTTTAAATACCCCTTGGAAGAGACATGCAGGTCGCAGTAGCTTAACAAGACGGTTTAAATCCCCCTTGGAAGAGACATGCAGGTCGCAGTAGCTTAAAAAGAAGGTTTAAATGTCCCTTTGAAGAGACGAGCAGGTCGCAGTAGCTAAACAAGACGGTTTAAATGCCCCTTGGAAGTGCGGTGGAGATCGCAGTAGCTTAACAAGACGGTTTAAATGCCCCTTGGAAGAGACATGCAGGTCACAGCACCTTAACAAGACGGTTTAAATGCCCCTTGGAAGAGACGTGGAGGTCGCAGTAGCTTAACAAGACGGTTTAAATGCCCTTTGGAAGAGACATGCAGGTCGCAGTAGCTTAACAAAGCGTTTTAAATGCCCCTTGGAAGTGCTGTGGAGGTCGCAGTATCTTAACTAGATGGTTTAAATGCCCTTTGGAAGTGCGGTGGAGGTCGCAGTAGCTTAACAAGATGGTTTAATTGCCCCTTGGAAGAGACATGCAGGTCGCAGCAGCTTAACAAGACGGTTTAAATGCCCCTTGGAAGAGACGTGCAGGTCGCAGTGGCTTAACATGAGGGTTTAAATGCCCCTTGGAAGAGACGTGCAGGTCGCAGTAGATTAACAAGACGGTTTAAATGCACCTTGCAAGAGACGTGCAGGTCGCAGTAGCATAAAAAGATGGTTTAAATGCACCTTGGAAGAGACGTGCAGGTCGCAGTAGCTTAACAAGACAGTTTAAATGCCCCTTGAAAGAGACGTGCAGGTCGCAGTAGCTTAACAAGACGGTTTAAATGCCCCTTGGAAGTGCGGTGGAGATCGCAGTAGCTTAACAAGACGGTTTAAATGCCCCTTGGAAGAGATATGCAGGTCACAGCACCTTAAAAAGACGATTTAAATGCCCCTTGGAAGAGACGTGGAGGTCGCAGTAGCTTAACAAGACGGTTTAAATGCCCCTTGGAAGAGACATGCAGGTCGCAGCAGCTTAACAAAGCATTTTAAATGCCCCTTGGAAGTGCTGTGGAGGTCGCAGTAGCTTAACAAGACGGTTTAAATGCCCCTTGGAAAAGTGGTGGAGGTTATAGTAGCTTAAGAAGACGGTTTAAATGCCCCATGGAAGAGACGTGCAAGTCGCAGTAGCTTTACAAGACGGTTTAAATGCCCCTTGGAAGAGACGTGCAGGTAGCAGTAGCTTAACAAGACGGTTTACATCCCCCTTGGAAGAGACATGCAAGTCGCAGTGTCTTAACAAGAGGGTTTAAATGCCCCTTAGAATAGGCTTGCAGGTCGCAGTAGCTTAACAATACAGTTTAAATGCCCCTCTGAAGAGACGTGCAGGTCGCAGTAGCTTAATAAGACGGTTTAAATGCCCCTTGGAAGAGACGTGCAGGTCGCAGTAGCTTAACAAGACAGTTTAAATGCCCCTTGACAGAGATGTGCAGGTCGCAGTAGCTTAACAAGACGGTTTAAATGCCCCTTGGAAGTGCGGTGGAGGTCGCAGTAGCTTAACAAGATGGTTTAAATGCCCCTTGGAAGAGATATGCTGGTCGCAGCAGCTTAACAAGACGGTTTAAATGCCTGTTGGAAGAGACATGCAGGTCGCAGTAGCTTAACAAAACGGCTAAATGCCCCTTGGAAGAGACGTGCAGGTCGCAGTAGCTTAACAAGACGGTTTAAATGCCCCATGGAAAGGTGGTGGAGGTTACAGTAGATTAAAAAGACGGTTAAATGCACCTTGGAAGAGACGTGCAGGTCGCAGTAGCTTAAAAAGACGGTTTAAATGCACCTTGGAAGAGACGTGCAGGTCGCAGTAGCTGAACAAGACGGTTTAAATCCCCCTTGGAAGAGATGTGCAGGTCGCAGTAGCTTAACAAGAGGGTTTAAATCCACCTTGGAAGAGATGTGCAGGTCGCAGTAGCTTAACAAGAGGGTTTAAATGCCCCTTGGAATAGGTTTGCTGGTCGCAGTAGCTTACCAAGACGGTTTAAATGCCCCTTGGAAGAGACGTGCAGGTCGCAGTAGCTTAACAAGACGGTTTAAATGCCCCTTGGAAAAGTGGTGGAGGTTACAGTAGCTTAACAAGACGGTTTAGATGCCCCTTGGAAGAGACGAGTATGTCACAGTAGCTTAACAAGATGGTTTAAATGCACCTTGGAAGAGACATGCAGGTCGTAGTAGCTTAACAAGAGTGTTTAAATGCCCCTTGGAATAGGCTTTCAGGTCGCAGTAGCTTTACAAGACGGTTTAAATGCCCCTAGGAAGAGCGGTGGAGGTCGCAGTGGCTTAACAAGACAGTTTAAATGCCCCTTGGAAGAGACATGCAGTTCGCAGTAGCTTAACAAGACAGTTTAAATGCCCCTTGGAAGAGACGTGCAGGTCACAGTAGCTTAATAAGACGGTTTAAATGCCCCTTCGAAGAGATGTGCAGGTCGCAGTAGCTTAATAAGATGGTTTAAATGCCCCTTGGAAGAGAAATGGAGGACGCAGTAGCTTCACAAGACAGTTTAAATGCCCCTTGGAAGAGACGTGCAGGTCGCAGTAGCTTAACAAGAGGGTTTAAATGCCCCTTTCAAGAGACGTGCAGGTCGCAGAAGCTTAACAAGAGGGTTTAAATGCCCCTTGGAAGAGACGTGCAGGTCGCAGAAGCTTAACAAAATGGTTTAAATGCCCCTTGGAAGAGCGGTGGAGGTCGCAGTAGCTTAACAAGACTGTTTAAATGCCCCTTGGAAGAGACATGCAGGTCGCAGTAGCTTAACAAGACTGTTTAAATGCCCCTCTGAAGAGACGTGCAGGTTGCAGTAGCTTAACAAAACTGTTGAGATGCCCCTTGGAAAAGTGGTGGAGGTTACATTAACTTAACAAGACGGTTTAAATGCCCCTTGGAAGTGACGTTCAAGTCACAGTAGCTTAAAAAGACGGTTTAAATGCGCCTTGGAAGAAATGTGCAGGTCGCAGTAGCTTAATAAGACAGTTTAAATGCCCCTTGGAAGAGAGGTGGAGGTCGCAGTAGCTTAACAAGACAGTTTAAATGCCCCTTGGAAGAGACGTGCAGGTCGCAGTAGCTTAACAAGAGGGTTTAAATGCCCCTTTCAAGAGACGAGCAGGTCGCAGGAGCTTAATAAGAGGGTTTAAATGACCCTTGGAAGAGACGTTCTAGTCACAGTAGCGTAAAAAGACTGTTTAAATGCGCCATGGAAGAGACGTGCAGGTCGCAGAAGCTTAACAAGATGGTTTAAATGCCCCTTGGAAGAGCGGTGGAGGTCGCAGAAGCTTAACACGATGGTTTAAATGCCCCTTGGAAGAGACATGCAGTTTGCAGCAGCTTAAAAAGACGGTTTAAATGCCACTTGGAAGAGACGTGCAGGTCGCCGAGGCTTAACAAGACGGTTTAAATGCACCTTGAAAGAGACATGCAGGTCGCAGTAGCTTAACAAGACGGTTTAAAAGCCCCTTGGAAGAGACGTGCAGGTCGCAGTAGCTTAACAAGAGGGTTTAAATGCCCCTTTCAAGAGACGTGCAGGTCGCAGGAACTTAACAAGAGGTTATAAATGCTCCTTGGAAGAGACGTGCAGGTCGCAGTAGCTTAACAAGACAGTTTAAATGCTCCTTGGAAGAGCGGTGAAGGTCGCAGTAGCTTAACAAGACAGTTTAAATGCCACTTGGAAGAAACATGCAGGTCGAAGCAGCCTAATAAGACTGTTTAAATGCCCCTAGGAAAAGACGTGCAGGTCGCAGAGGCTTAACAAGACGGTTTAAATGCCCCTTGGAAGAGACATGCAGGTCGCAGTAGCTTAACAAGACGGTTTAAATGCCCCTTGGAAGAGCGGTGGACGTCGCAGTAGCTTAACAAGACAGTTTAAATGCCCCTTGGAAGAGACGTGAAGGTCGCAGTAGCTTAACAAGACGGTTTAAATGCCCCTTGGAAGAGATGTGCAGGTCGCAGTAGCTTAATAAGACGGTTTAAATGCCCCTTGGAAGAAAGGTGGAGGTAGCATTAGCTTAACAAGACAGTTTAAATAAATGCCCCTTGGAAGAGACGTGCAGGTCTCAGTAGCTTAATAAGAGGGTTTAAATGCCCCTTGGAAGAGACCTGCAGGTCGCAGTAGCTTAACAAGATGGTTTAAATGCCCCTTGGAAGAGCGGTGGAGGTCACAGTAGCTTAACAAGACGGTTTAAATGCCCCTTGGAAGAGACATGCAGGTCGCAGTAGCTTAACAAGACGGTTTAAATGACACTTGGAAGAGACGTGCAGGTCGCAGTAGCTTAACAAGACGGTTTAAATGCCCCTTGGAAGAGACGTGCAGGTCGCAGTAGCTTAACAAGACGGTTTAAATGCCCCTTGGAAGAGCGGTGGAGGTCGCAGTAGCTTAACAAGACAGTTTAAGTCCCCCTTGAAAGAGACGTGCAGGTCGCAGTAGCTTAACAAGACGGTTTAAATGCCCCTTGGAAGAGCGGTGGAGGTCGCAGTAGCTTAACAAGACGGTTTAAATACCCCTTTGAAGAGACGTGCAGGTCGCAGTAGCTTAACAAGACTGTTGAAATGCCCCTTGGAAAAGTGGTGGAGGTTATAGTAGCTTAACAAGACGGTTTAAATGCCCCTTGGAACAGACGTTCAAGTCGCAGAAGCTTAAAAAGACGGTTTAAATGAGCCTTGGAAGAGACGTGCTGGTCGCAGTAGCTTAACAAAACGGTTTAAATGCCCCTTGGAAGAGCGGTGGAGGTGGCAGAAACTTAACAAGACAGTTTAAATGCCCCTTGGAAGAGACGTGCAGGTTGCAGAAGCTTAATAAGACGGTTTAAATGCCCCTTGGAAGAGATGTGCAGGTCGCAGTAGCTTAATAAGACGGTTTAAATGCCCCTTGGAAGAGAGGTTGAGGTCACAGTAACTTAAAAATACAGTTTAAATGCCCCTTGGAAAAGACGTGCAGGTCGCATTAGCTTAACAAGACGCTTTAAATGCCACTTGGAAGAGACGTGCAGGTCGCAGTAGCTTATCAAGACGGTTTAAATGCCCCTTGGAAGAGCGGTGTAGGTCGCAGTAGCTTAACAAGATGGTTTAAATGCCCCTTGGAAGAGACATGCAGGTCGCATCAGCTTAAAAAGACGTGCAAGTCGCAGTAGCTTAACAAGACGGTTTAAATGCCACTTGGAAGTGCGGTGGAGGGTGCAGGAGCTTAACAAGACGGTTTAAATGCCCCCTGTAAGAGACATGCAGGTCGCAGCAGCTTAACAAGACAGCTTAAATGCCACTTTGAAGAGACGTGCAGGTAGCAGTGGCTTAACAAGATGGTTTAAATGCCCCTTGGAAGAGACATGCTGGTCACAGTAGCTTAACAAGACAGTTTAAATGCCCCTTGGAATAAACGAGCAGGTCGCAGTAGCTTAACAAGACGGTTTAAATGCCCCTTGGAAGAGCGGTGGAGGTCGCAGAAGCTTAACAAGACAGTTTAAATGCCCCTTGGAAGAGACGTGCAGGTCACAGTAGCTTAATAAGCCGGTTTAAATGCCCCTTGGAAGAGATGTGCAGGTCGCAGTAGCTTAATAAGACGGTTTAAATGCCCCTTGGATAAGAGGTGGAGGTCACAGTAACTTAAAAAGACTGTTTAAATGCCCCTTGGAAGAGGCGTGCAGGTCGCAGTAGCTTAACAAGACGGTTTAAATGCCACTTGGAAGAGACGTGCAGGTCGCAGTAGCTTAACAAGACAGTTTAAATGCCCCTTGAAAGAGCGGTGGAGGTCGCAGTAGCTTAACAAGACAGTTTAAATGCCCCTTGAAAGAGACGTGCAGGTCGCAGTGGCTTAAAAAGACGGTTTAAATGCCCCTTGGAAGTGCGGTGGAGGTCGCAGTAGCTTAACAAGATGGTTTAAATGCCCCTTGGAAGAGCGGTGGAGGTCGCAGTAGCTTAACAAGACAGTTTAAATGCCGCTTGAAAGAGACGTGCAGGTCGCAGTAGCTTAACAAGACGGTTTAAATGCAACTTGGAAATGCGGTGGAGGTCGCAGTAGCTTAACATGATGGTTTAAATGCCCCTTGGAAGAGACATGCAGGTCGCAGCAGCTTAACAAGACGGTTTAAATGCCCCTTCGAAGAGACGTGCAGGTCGCAGTGGCTTAATAAGACGGTTTAAATGCACCTTGGAAGAGACGTGCAGGTCACAGAAACTTAACAAGAGGGTTTAAATGCCCCTTGGAATAGGCTTGCAGGTCGCAGTACCTTACCAAGATGGTTTAAATGCCCCTTGGAAGAGACGTGCAGGTCGCAGTAGCTTAACAAGACGGTTTAAATGCACCTTGGAAGAGCGGTGGAGGTCGCAGTAGCTTAACAAGACAGTTTAAATGCCCCTTGGAAGAGACGTGAAGGTCGCAGTAGCTTAACAAGACGGTTTAAATGCCCCTTGGAAGAGATGTGCAGGTCGCAGTAGCTTAATAAGACGGTTTAAATGCCCCTTGGCAGAGAGGTGGAGGTAGCATTAGCTTAACAAGACAGTTTAAATGCCCCTTGGAAGAGACGTGCAGGTCTCAGTAGCTTAATAAGACGGTTTAAATGCCCCTTGGAAGAGACCTGCATGTAGCAGTAGCTTAACAGGACGGTTTAAATGTCCCTTGGAAGTGCGGCGGAGGTCGCAGTAGCTTAACAAGACGGTTTAAATGTCCCTTGGAAGTGCGGTGGAGGTCGCAGTAGCTTAACAAGACAGTTTAAATTCCCCTTGGAAGAGACGTACAGGTCGCAGCACCTTAACAAGACTGTTTAAATACCCCTTGGAAGAGACGTGCAGGTAGCAGTAGCTTAAAAGACGTTTTAAATGTCCCTTGGTAGAGACATGCAGGTCTCAGTAGCTTAACAAGACGGTTTAAATGCCCCATGGAAGAGAAGTGCAGGTCGCAGTAGCTTAAAAAGACCATTTAAATGCCCCTTGGAAAAGTGGTGGAGGTTACAGTAGCTTAATAAGACGGTTTAAATGCCCCTTGGAAGAGACGTGCAGGTCGCAGGAGCTTAACAAGACCGTTTAAATGTCCCTTGGAAGAGACGTGCAAGTCACAGTAGCTTAACAAGACGGTGTAAATGCCCCTTGGAAAAGACGTGCAGGTCGCAGTAGCTTAACAAGACGGTTTAAATGCCCCTTGGAGGAGACGTGCAGGCAGCAGTAGCTTAACAAGATGGTTTAAGTGCCCCTTGGAAGAACGGTTTAGTTCGCAGTAGCTTAACAAGATAATTTAAATGCCCAATGGAAGAGACGTGCAGGTAGCAGTAACTTAACAAGAAGGGTTAAATGCCCCTTGGAAGAGGCTTGCAGGACGCAGTAGCTTACCAAGACGATTTAAATGCCCCTTGGAAGAGACGTGCATTTCGCAGTAGCTTAACAAGACAATTTAAATGCCCCTTGGAAGAGCGGTGGAGGTCGCAGTAGTTTAACAAGACGGTTTAAATGCCCCTTGGAAGAGACATGCAGGTCGCAGCATCTTAACAAATTTGTTTAATTGCCCCTTGGAAGAGACGTGCAGGTCGCAGTAGCTTAACAAGACGGTTTCAATGTCCCTTGGTAGAGACATGCAGGTCGCAGTAGCTTAACAAGACGGTTTAAATGCCCCATGGAAGAGACGTGCAGGTCGCAGTAGCTTAACAAGACGGTTTAAATTTCCTTTGGAAGAGACGTGCAAGTCGCAGTAGCTTAACAAGACGGTTTAAGTGCCCCTTGGAAGAGACGAGCAGGTCGCAGTAGCTTAACAAGACGGTTTAAATGCCCCTTGGAAGAGACGTGCAGGTCGCAGTAGCTTAACAAGACAGTTTAAAGCCCCCTTGGAAGAGACGTGCAGGTCGTAGTAGCTTAACAAGATGGTTTAAATGCCCCTTGGAAGAGCGGTGGAGGTCACAGTAGCTTAACAAGACAGTTTAAGTGCCCCTTGGAAGAGACGTGCAGGTCGCAGTAGCTTAACAAGACAGTTTAAATGCCCCTTGGAAGAGACGTGCTGGTCGCAGTAGCTTAATAAGACGGTTTAAATGCCCCTTGGAAGAGACGTGTAGGTCGCAGTAGCTTAACAAGATGGTTTAAATGCCCCTTGGAAGAGCGGTGGAGGTCACAATAGCTTAACAAGACGGTTTAAATGCCCCTTGGAAGAGACATGCAGGTAGCAGTAGCTTAACAGGACGGTTTAAATGCCCCTTGGAAGAGACGTGCAGGTCGCAGTAGCTTAACAAGACTGTTGAGATGCCCCTTGGAAAAGTGGTGGAGGTTACAGTAGCTTAACAAGACGGTTTAAATGCCCCTTGGAAGAGCGGTGGAGGTCGCAGTAGCTTAACAAGACAGTTTAAATGCCCCTTGGAAGAGACGTGAAGGTCGCAGTAGTTTAACAAAACGGTTTAAATGCCCCTTGGAAGAGATGTGCAGGTCGCAGTAGCTTAGCAAGACGGTTTAAATGCCCCTTGGAAGTGCGGTGGAGGTCGCAGTAGCTTATCAAGATTGTTTAAATGCCCCTTGGAAGAGACATGCAGGTCGCAGTGGCTTAACAAGACGGTTTAAATGCCTCTTGGAAGAGACGTGCAGGTCTCAGAAACATAACAAGAGGGTTTAAATGCCACTTGGAATAGGCTTGCAGGTCGCAGTAGCTTAACAAACGGTTTAAATGCCCCTTGAAAGAGCGGTGGAGGTCGCAGTAGCTTAACAAGACAGTTTAAATGCCCCTTGGAAGAGACGTGAAGGTCGCAGTAGCTTAACAAGACGGTTTAAATGCCCCTTGGAAGAGATGTGCAGGTCGCAGTAGCTTAATAAGACGGTTTAAATGCCCCTTGGAAGAGAGGTGGAGGTAGCATTAGCTTAACAAGACAGTTTAAATGCCCCTTGGAAGAGACGTGCAGGTCTCAGTAGCTTAATCAGACGGTTTAAATGCCCCTTGGAAGAGATGTGCAGGTCACAGTAGCTTAATAAGATGGTTTAAATGCACCTTGGAAGAGCGGTGGAGGTCGCAGTAGCTTAACAAGACAGTTTAAATGCCCCTTGGAAGAGACGTGAAGGTCGCAGTAGCTTAACAAGACGGTTTAAATGCCCCTTGGAAGAGATGTGCAGGTCGCAGTAGCTTAATAAGACGGTTTAAATGCCCCTTGGCAGAGAGGTGGAGGTAGCATTAGCTTAACAAGACAGTTTAAATGCCCCTTGGAAGAGACGTGCAGGTCTCAGTAGCTTAATAAGACGGTTTAAATGCCCCTTGGAAGAGACCTGCAGGTAGCAGTAGCTTAACAGGACGGTTTAAATGTCCCTTGGAAGTGCGGCGGAGGTCGCAGTAGCTTAACAAGACGGTTTAAATGTCCCTTGGAAGTGCGGTGGAGGTCGCAGTAGCTTAACAAGACGGTTTAAATGCCCCTTGGAAGAGACGAACAGGTCGCAGAACCTTAACAAGACTGTTTAAATACCCCTTGGAAGAGACATGCAGGTCTCAGTAGCTTAACAAGACGGTTTAAATGCCCCATGGAAGAGAAGTGCAGGTCGCAGTAGCTTAACAAGACCGTTTAAATGCCCCTTGGAAAAGTGGTGGAGGTTACAGTAGCTTAATAAGACGGTTTAAATGCCCCTTGGAAGAGACGTGCAGGTCGCAGGAGCTTAACAAGTCCGTTTAAATGTCCCTTGGAAGAGACGTGCAAGTCACAGTAGCTTAACAAGACGGTGTAAATGCCCCTTGGAAAAGACGTGCAGGTCGCAGTAGCTTAACAAGACGGTTTAAATGCCCCTTGGAGGAGACGTGCAGGCAGCAGTAGCTTAACAAGATGGTTTAAATGCCCCTTGGAAGAACAGTTTAGTTCGCAGTAGCTTAACAAGATAGTTTAAATGCCCAATGGAAGAGACGTGCAGGTAGCAGTAACTTAACAAGAAGGGTTAAATGCCCCTTGGAAGAGGCTTGCAGGACGCAGTAGCTTACCAAGACGATTTAAATGCCCCTTGGAAGAGACGTGCAGGTCGCAGTAGCTTAACAAGACAATTTAAATGCCCCTTGGAAGAGCGGTGGAGGTCGCAGTAGCTTAACAAGACGGTTTAAATGCCCCTTGGAAGAGACATGCAGGTCGCAGCATCTTAACAAGATTGTTTAATTGCCCCTTGGAAGAGACGTGCAGGTCGCAGTAGCTTAACAAGACGGTTTCAATGTCCCTTGGTAGAGACATGCAGGTCGCAGTAGCTTAACAAGACGGTTTAAATGCCCCATGGAAGAGACGTGCAGGTCGCAGTAGCTTAACAAGACGGTTTAAATTTCCCTTGGAAGAGACGTGCAAGTCGCAGTAGCTTAACAAGACGGTTTAAGTGCCCCTTGGAAGAGACGAGCAGGTCGCAGTAGCTTAACAAGACGGTTTAAATGCCCCTTGGAAGAGACGTGCAGGTCGCAGTAGCTTAACAAGACAGTTTAAAGCCCCCTTGGAAGAGACGTGCAGGTCGTAGTAGCTTAACAAGATGGTTTAAATGCCCCTTGGAAGAGCGGTGGAGGTCACAGTAGCTTAACAAGACAGTTTAAATGCCCCTTGGAAGAGACGTGCAGGTCGCAGTAGCTTAACAAGACAGTTTAAATGCCCCTTGGAAGAGACGTGCTGGTCGCAGTAGCTTAATAAGACGGTTTAAATGCCCCTTGGAAGAGACGTGTAGGTCGTAGTAGCTTAACAAGATGGTTTAAATGCCCCTTGGAAGAGCGGTGGAGGTCACAATAGCTTAACAAGACGATTTAAATGCCCCTTGGAAGAGACATGCAGGTAGCAGTAGCTTAACAGGACGGTTTAAATGCCCCTTGGAAGAGACGTGCAGGTCGCAGTAGCTTAACAAGACTGTTGAGATGCCCCTTGGAAAAGTGGTGGAGGTTACAGTAGCTTAACAAGACGGTTTAAATGCCCCTTGGAAGAGCGGTGGAGGTCGCAGTAGCTTAACAAGACAGTTTAAATGCCCCTTGGAAGAGACGTGAAGGTCGCAGTAGTTTAACAAGACGGTTTAAATGCCCCTTTGAAGAGATGTGCAGGTCGCAGTAGCTTAGCAAGACGGTTTAAATGCCCCTTGGAAGTGCGGTGGAGGTCGCAGTAGCTTATCAAGATGGTTTAAATGCCCCTTGGAAGAGACATGCAGGTCGCAGTGGCTTAACAAGACGGTTTAAATGCCTCTTGGAAGAGACGTGCAGGTCTCAGAAACATAACAAGAGGGTTTAAATGCCCCTTGGAATAGGCTTGCAGGTCGCAGTAGCTTAACAAACGGTTTAAATGCCACTTTGAAAGAGCGGTGGAGGTCGCAGTAGCTTAACAAGACAGTTTAAATGCCCCTTGGAAGAGACGTGAAGGTCGCAGTTGCTTAACAAGATGGTTTAAATGCCCCTTGGAAGAGACATGCAGGTCGCATCAGCTTAAAAAGACGTGCAAGTCGCAGTAGCTTAACAAGACGGTTTAAATGCCACTTGGAAGTGCGGTGGAGGGTGCAGGAGCTTAACAAGACGGTTTAAATGCCCCCTGTAAGAGACATGCAGGTCGCAGCAGCTTAACAAGACAGCTTAAATGCCACTTTGAAGAGACGTGCAGGTAGCAGTGGCTTAACAAGATGGTTTAAATGCCCCTTGGAAGAGACATGCTGGTCACAGTAGCTTAACAAGACAGTTTAAATGCCCCTTGGAATAAACGAGCAGGTCGCAGTAGCTTAACAAGACGGTTTAAATGCCCCTTGGAAGAGCGGTGGAGGTCGCAGAAGCTTAACAAGACAGTTTAAATGCCCCTTGGAAGAGACGTGCAGGTCACAGTAGCTTAATAAGACGGTTTAAATGCCCTTTGGAAGAGATGTGCAGGTCGCAGTAGCTTAATAAGACGGTTTAAATGCCCCTTGGATAAGAGGTGGAGGTCACAGTAACTTAAAAAGACTGTTTAAATGCCCCTTGGAAGAGGCGTGCAGGTCGCAGTAGCTTAACAAGACGGTTTAAATGCCACTTGGAAGAGACGTGCAGGTCGCAGTAGCTTAACAAGACAGTTTAAATGCCCCTTGAAAGAGCGGTGGAGGTCGCAGTAGCTTAACAAGACAGTTTAAATGCCCCTTGAAAGAGACGTGCAGGTCGCAGTGGCTTAAAAAGACGGTTTAAATGCCCCTTGGAAGTGCGGTGGAGGTCGCAGTAGCTTAACAAGATGGTTTAAATGCCCCTTGGAAGAGCGGTGGAGGTCGCAGTAGCTTAACAAGACAGTTTAAATGCCGCTTGAAAGAGACGTGCAGGTCGCAGTAGCTTAACAAGACGGTTTAAATGCAACTTGGAAATGCGGTGGAGGTCGCAGTAGCTTAACATGATGGTTTAAATGCCCCTTGGAAGAGACATGCAGGTCGCAGCAGCTTAACAAGACGGTTTAAATGCCCCTTCGAAGAGACGTGCAGGTCGCAGTGGCTTAATAAGACGGTTTAAATGCACCTTGGAAGAGACGTGCAGGTCACAGAAACTTAATAAGAGGGTTTAAATGCCCCTTGGAATAGGCTTGCAGGTCGCAGTACCTTACCAAGATGGTTTAAATGCCCCTTGGAAGAGACGTGCAGGTCGCAGTAGCTTAACAAGACGGTTTAAATGCACCTTGGAAGAGCGGTGGAGGTCGCAGTAGCTTAACAAGACAGTTTAAATGCCCCTTGGAAGAGACGTGAAGGTCGCAGTAGCTTAGCAAGACGGTTTAAATGCCCCTTGGAAGAGATGTGCAGGTCGCAGTAGCTTAATAAGACGGTTTAAATGCCCCTTGGCAGAGAGGTGGAGGTAGCATTAGCTTAACAAGACAGTTTAAATGCCCCTTGGAAGAGACGTGCAGGTCTCAGTAGCTTAATAAGACGGTTTAAATGCCCCTTGGAAGAGACCTGCAGGTAGCAGTAGCTTAACATGACGGTTTAAATGTCCCTTGGAAGTGCGGCGGAGGTCGCAGTAGCTTAACAAGACGGTTTAAATGTCCCTTGGAAGTGCGGTGGAGGTCGCAGTAGCTTAACAAGACGGTTTAAATTCCCCTTGGAAGAGACGTACAGGTAGCAGCACCTTAACAAGACTGTTTAAATACCCCTTGGAAGAGACGTGCAGGTAGCAGTAGCTTAAAAGACGTTTTAAATGTCCCTTGGTAGAGACATGCAGGTCTCAGTAGCTTAACAAGACGGTTTAAATGCCCCATGGAAGAGAAGTGCAGGTCGCAGTAGCTTAAAAAGACCATTTAAATGCCCCTTGGAAAAGTGGTGGAGGTTACAGTAGCTTAATAAGACGGTTTAAATGCCCCTTGGAAGAGACGTGCAGGTCGCAGGAGCTTAACAAGACCGTTTAAATGTCCCTTGGAAGAGACGTGCAAGTCACAGTAGCTTAACAAGACGGTGTAAATGCCCCTTGGAAAAGACCTGCAGGTCGCAGTAGCTTAACAAGACGGTTTAAATGCCCCTTGGAGGAGACGTGCAGGCAGCAGTAGCTTAACAAGATGGTTTAAGTGCCCCTTGGAAGAACGGTTTAGTTCGCAGTAGCTTAACAAGATAGTTTAAATGCCCAAAGGAAGAGACGTGCAGGTAGCAGTAACTTAACAAGAAGGGTTAAATGCCCCTTGGAAGAGGCTTGCAGGACGCAGTAGCTTACCAAGACGATTTAAATGCCCCTTGGAAGAGACGTGCATTTCGCAGTAGCTTAACAAGACAATTTAAATGCCCCTTGGAAGAGCGGTGGAGGTCGCAGTAGTTTAACAAGACGGTTTAAATGCCCCTTGGAAGAGACATGCAGGTCGCAGCATCTTAACAAATTTGTTTAATTGCCCCTTGGAAGAGACGTGCAGGTCGCAGTAGCTTAACAAGACGGTTTCAATGTCCCTTGGTAGAGACATGCAGGTCGCAGTAGCTTAACAAGACGGTTTAAATGCCCCATGGAAGAGACGTGCAGGTCGCAGTAGCTTAACAAGACGGTTTAAATTTCCCTTGGAAGAGACGTGCAAGTCGCAGTAGCTTAACAAGACGGTTTAAGTGCCCCTTGGAAGAGACGAGCAGGTCGCAGTAGCTTAACAAGACGGTTTAAATGCCCCTTGGAAGAGACGTGCAGGTCGCAGTAGCTTAACAAGACAGTTTAAAGCCCCCTTGGAAGAGACGTGCAGGTCGTAGTAGCTTAACAAGATGGTTTAAATGCCCCTTGGAAGAGCGGTGGAGGTCACAGTAGCTTAACAAGACAGTTTAAGTGCCCCTTGGAAGAGACGTGCAGGTCGCAGTAGCTTAACAAGACAGTTTAAATGCCCCTTGGAAGAGACGTGCTGGTCGCAGTAGCTTAATAAGACGGTTTAAATGCCCCTTGGAAGAGACGTGTAGGTCGCAGTAGCTTAACAAGATGGTTTAAATGCCCCTTGGAAGAGCGGTGGAGGTCACAATAGCTTAACAAGACGGTTTAAAGGCCCCTTGGAAGAGACATGCAGGTAGCAGTAGCTTAACAGGACGGTTTAAATGCCCCTTGGAAGAGACGTGCAGGTCGCAGTAGCTTAACAAGACTGTTGAGATGCCCCTTGGAAAAGTGGTGGAGGTTACAGTAGCTTAACAAGACGGTTTAAATGCCCCTTGGAAGAGCGGTGGAGGTCGCAGTAGCTTAATAAGACAGTTTAAATGCCCCTTGGAAGAGACGTGAAGGTCGCAGTAGTTTAACAAAACGGTTTAAATGCCCCTTGGAAGAGATGTGCAGGTCGTAGTAGCTTAGCAAGACGGTTTAAATGCCCCTTGGAAGTGCGGTGGAGGTCGCAGTAGCTTATCAAGATGGTTTAAATGCCCCTTGGAAGAGACATGCAGGTCGCAGTGGCTTAACAAGACGGTTTAAATGCCTCTTGGAAGAGACGTGCAGGTCTCAGAAACATAACAAGAGGGTTTAAATGCCACTTGGAATAGGCTTGCAGGTCGCAGTAGCTTAACAAACGGTTTAAATGCCCCTTGAAAGAGCGGTGGAGGTCGCAGTAGCTTAACAAGACAGTTTAAATGCCCCTTGGAAGAGACGTGAAGGTCGCAGTAGCTTAACAAGACGGTTTAAATGCCCCTTGGAAGAGATGTGCAGGTCGCAGTAGCTTAATAAGACGGTTTAAATGCCCCTTGGAAGAGAGGTGGAGGTAGCATTAGCTTAACAAGACAGTTTAAATGCCCCTTGGAAGAGACGTGCAGGTCTCAGTAGCTTAATCAGACGGTTTAAATGCCCCTTGGAAGAGATGTGCAGGTCACAGTAGCTTAATAAGATGGTTTAAATGCACCTTGGAAGAGCGGTGGAGGTCGCAGTAGCTTAACAAGACAGTTTAAATGCCCCTTGGAAGAGACGTGAAGGTCGCAGTAGCTTAACAAGACGGTTTAAATGCCCCTTGGAAGAGACGAACAGGTCGCAGAACCTTAACAAGACTGTTTAAATACCCCTTGGAAGAGACATGCAGGTCTCAGTAGCTTAACAAGACGGTTTAAATGCCCCATGGAAGAGAAGTGCAGGTCGCAGTAGCTTAACAAGACCGTTTAAATGCCCCTTGGAAAAGTGGTGGAGGTTACAGTAGCTTAATAAGACGGTTTAAATGCCCCTTGGAAGAGACGTGCAGGTCGCAGGAGCTTAACAAGTCCGTTTAAATGTCCCTTGGAAGAGACGTGCAAGTCACAGTAGCTTAACAAGACGGTGTAAATGCCCCTTGGAAAAGACGTGCAGGTCGCAGTAGCTTAACAAGACGGTTTAAATGCCCCTTGGAGGAGACGTGCAGGCAGCAGTAGCTTAACAAGATGGTTTAAATGCTCCTTGGAAGAACAGTTTAGTTCGCAGTAGCTTAACAAGATAGTTTAAATGCCCAATGGAAGAGACGTGCAGGTAGCAGTAACTTAACAAGAAGGGTTAAATGCCCCTTGGAAGAGGCTTGCAGGACGCAGTAGCTTACCAAGACGATTTAAATGCCCCTTGGAAGAGACGTGCAGGTCGCAGTAGCTTAACAAGACGGTTTCAATGTCCCTTGGTAGAGACATGCAGGTCGCAGTAGCTTAACAAGACGGTTTAAATGCCCTATGGAAGAGACGTGCAGGTCGCAGTAGCTTAACAAGACGGTTTAAATTTCCCTTGGAAGAGACGTGCAAGTCGCAGAAGCTTAACAAGACGGTTTAAGTGCCCCTTGGAAGAGACGAGCAGGTCGCAGTAGCTTAACAAGACGGTTTAAATGCCCCTTGGAAGAGACGTGCAGGTCGCAGTAGCTTAACAAGACAGTTTAAAGCCCCCTTGGAAGAGACGTGCAGGTCGTAGTAGCTTAACAAGATGGTTTAAATGCCCCTTGGAAGAGCGGTGGAGGTCACAGTAGCTTAACAAGACAGTTTAAATGCCCCTTGGAAGAGACGTGCAGGTCGCAGTAGCTTAACAAGACAGTTTAAATGCCCCTTGGAAGAGACGTGCTGGTCGCAGTAGCTTAATAAGACGGTTTAAATGCCCCTTGGAAGAGACGTGTAGGTCGCAGTAGCTTAACAAGATGGTTTAAATGCCCCTTGGAAGAGCGGTGGAGGTCACAATAGCTTAACAAGACGGTTCAAATGCCCCTTGGAAGAGACATGCAGGTAGCAGTAGCTTAACAGGACGGTTTAAATGCCCCTTGGAAGAGACGTGCAGGTCGCAGTAGCTTAACAAGACTGTTGAGATGCCCCTTGGAAAAGTGGTGGAGGTTACAGTAGCTTAACAAGACGGTTTAAATGCCCCTTGGAAGAGCGGTGGAGGTCGCAGTAGCTTAACATGACAGTTTAAATGCCCCTTGGAAGAGACGTGAAGGTCGCAGTAGTTTAACAAGACGGTTTAAATGCCCCTTTGAAGAGATGTGCAGGTCGCAGTAGCTTAGCAAGACGGTTTAAATGCCCCTTGGAAGTGCGGTGGAGGTCGCAGTAGCTTATCAAGATGGTTTAAATGCCCCTTGGTAGAGACATGCAGGTCGCAGTGGCTTAACAAGACGGTTTAAATGCCTCTTGGAAGAGACGTGCAGGTCTCAGAAACATAACAAGAGGGTTTAAATGCCCCTTGGAATAGGCTTGCAGGTCGCAGTAGCTTAACAAACGGTTTAAATGCCCCTTTGAAAGAGCGGTGGAGGTCGCAGTAGCTTAACAAGACAGTTTAAATGCCCCTTGGAAGAGACGTGAAGGTCGCAGTAGCTTAACAAGATGGTTTAAATGCCCCTTGGAAGAGACATGCAGGTCGCATCAGCTTAAAAAGACGTGCAAGTCGCAGTAGCTTAACAAGACGGTTTAAATGCCACTTGGAAGTGCGGTGGAGGGTGCAGGAGCTTAACAAGACGGTTTAAATGCCCCCTGTAAGAGACATGCAGGTCGCAGCAGCTTAACAAGACAGCTTAAATGCCACTTTGAAGAGACGTGCAGGTAGCAGTGGCTTAACAAGATGGTTTAAATGCCCCTTGGAAGAGACATGCTGGTCACAGTAGCTTAACAAGACAGTTTAAATGCCCCTTGGAATAAACGAGCAGGTCGCAGTAGCTTAACAAGACGGTTTAAATGCCCCTTGGAAGAGCGGTGGAGGTCGCAGAAGCTTAACAAGACAGTTTAAATGCCCCTTGGAAGAGACGTGCAGGTCACAGTAGCTTAATAAGACGGTTTAAATGCCCCTTGGATGAGATGTGCAGGTCGCAGTAGCTTAATAAGACGGTTTAAATGCCCCTTGGATAAGAGGTGGAGGTCACAGTAACTTAAAAAGACTGTTTAAATGCCCCTTGGAAGAGGCGTGCAGGTCGCAGTAGCTTAACAAGACGGTTTAAATGCCACTTGGAAGAGACGTGCAGGTCGCAGTAGCTTAACAAGACAGTTTAAATGCCCCTTGAAAGAGCGGTGGAGGTCGCAGTAGCTTAACAAGACAGTTTAAATGCCCCTTGAAAGAGACGTGCAGGTCGCAGTGGCTTAAAAAGACGGTTTAAATGCCCCTTGGAAGTGCGGTGGAGGTCGCAGTAGCTTAACAAGATGGTTTAAATGCCCCTTGGAAGAGCGGTGGAGGTCGCAGTAGCTTAACAAGACAGTTTAAATGCCGCTTGAAAGAGACGTGCAGGTCGCAGTAGCTTAACAAGACGGTTTAAATGCAACTTGGAAATGTGGTGGAGGTCGCAGTAGCTTAACATGATGGTTTAAATGCCCCTTGGAAGAGACATGCAGGTCGCAGCAGCTTAACAAGACGGTTTAAATGCCCCTTCGAAGAGACGTGCAGGTCGCAGTGGCTTAATAAGACGGTTTAAATGCACCTTGGAAGAGACGTGCAGGTCACAGAAACTTAATAAGAGGGTTTAAATGCCCCTTGGAATAGGCTTGCAGGTCGCAGTACCTTACCAAGATGGTTTAAATGCCCCTTGGAAGAGACGTGCAGGTCGCAGTAGCTTAACAAGACGGTTTAAATGCACCTTGGAAGAGCGGTGGAGGTCGCAGTAGCTTAACAAGACAGTTTAAATGCCCCTTGGAAGAGACGTGAAGGTCGCAGTAGCTTAGCAAGACGGTTTAAATGCCCCTTGGAAGAGATGTGCAGGTCGCAGTAGCTTAATAAGACGGTTTAAATGCCCCTTGGCAGAGAGGTGGAGGTAGCATTAGCTTAACAAGACAGTTTAAATGCCCCTTGGAAGAGACGTGCAGGTCTCAGTAGCTTAATAAGACGGTTTAAATGCCCCTTGGAAGAGACCTGCAGGTAGCAGTAGCTTAACATGACGGTTTAAATGTCCCTTGGAAGTGCGGCGGAGGTCGCAGTAGCTTAACAAGACGGTTTAAATGTCCCTTGGAAGTGCGGTGGAGGTCGCAGTAGCTTAACAAGACGGTTTAAATTCCCCTTGGAAGAGACGTACAGGTCGCAGCACCTTAACAAGACTGTTTAAATACCCCTTGGAAGAGACGTGCAGGTAGCAGTAGCTTAAAAGACGTTTTAAATGTCCCTTGGTAGAGACATGCAGGTCTCAGTAGCTTAACAAGACGGTTTAAATGCCCCATGGAAGAGAAGTGCAGGTCGCAGTAGCTTAAAAAGACCATTTAAATGCCCCTTGGAAAAGTGGTGGAGGTTACAGTAGCTTAATAAGACGGTTTAAATGCCCCTTGGAAGAGACGTGCAGGTCGCAGGAGCTTAACAAGACCGTTTAAATGTCCCTTGGAAGAGACGTGCAAGTCACAGTAGCTTAACAAGACGGTGTAAATGCCCCTTGGAAAAGACCTGCAGGTCGCAGTAGCTTAACAAGACGGTTTAAATGCCCCTTGGAGGAGACGTGCAGGCAGCAGTAGCTTAACAAGATGGTTTAAGTGCCCCTTGGAAGAACGGTTTAGTTCGCAGTAGCTTAACAAGATAGTTTAAATGCCCAAAGGAAGAGACGTGCAGGTAGCAGTAACTTAACAAGAAGGGTTAAATGCCCCTTGGAAGAGGCTTGCAGGACGCAGTAGCTTACCAAGACGATTTAAATGCCCCTTGGAAGAGACGTGCATTTCGCAGTAGCTTAACAAGACAATTTAAATGCCCCTTGGAAGAGCGGTGGAGGTCGCAGTAGTTTAACAAGACGGTTTAAATGCCCCTTGGAAGAGACATGCAGGTCGCAGCATCTTAACAAATTTGTTTAATTGCCCCTTGGAAGAGACGTGCAGGTCGCAGTAGCTTAACAAGACTGTTGAGATGCCCCTTGGAAAATTGGTGGAGGTTACAGTAGCTTAACAAGACGGTTTAAATGCCCCTTGGAAGAGCGGTGGAGGTCGCAGTAGCTTAACAAGACAGTTTAAATGCCCCTTGGAAGAGACGTGAAGGTCGCAGTAGTTTAACAAAACGGTTTAAATGCCCCTTGGAAGAGATGTGCAGGTCGTAGTAGCTTAGCAAGACGGTTTAAATGCCCCTTGGAAGTGCGGTGGAGGTCGCAGTAGCTTATCAAGATGGTTTAAATGCCCCTTGGAAGAGACATGCAGGTCGCAGTGGCTTAACAAGACGGTTTAAATGCCTCTTGGAAGAGACGTGCAGGTCTCAGAAACATAACAAGAGGGTTTAAATGCCACTTGGAATAGGCTTGCAGGTCGCAGTAGCTTAACAAACGGTTTAAATGCCCCTTGAAAGAGCGGTGGAGGTCGCAGTAGCTTAACAAGACAGTTTAAATGCCCCTTGGAAGAGACGTGAAGGTCGCAGTAGCTTAACAAGACGGTTTAAATGCCCCTTGGAAGAGATGTGCAGGTCGCAGTAGCTTAATAAGACGGTTTAAATGCCCCTTGGAAGAGAGGTGGAGGTAGCATTAGCTTAACAAGACAGTTTAAATGCCCCTTGGAAGAGACGTGCAGGTCTCAGTAGCTTAATCAGACGGTTTAAATGCCCCTTGGAAGAGATGTGCAGGTCACAGTAGCTTAATAAGATGGTTTAAATGCACCTTGGAAGAGCGGTGGAGGTCGCAGTAGCTTAACAAGACAGTTTAAATGCCCCTTGGAAGAGACGTGAAGGTCGCAGTAGCTTAACAAGACGGTTTAAATGCCCCTTGGAAGAGACGAACAGGTCGCAGAACCTTAACAAGACTGTTTAAATACCCCTTGGAAGAGACATGCAGGTCTCAGTAGCTTAACAAGACGGTTTAAATGCCCCATGGAAGAGAAGTGCAGGTCGCAGTAGCTTAACAAGACCGTTTAAATGCCCCTTGGAAAAGTGGTGGAGGTTACAGTAGCTTAATAAGACGGTTTAAATGCCCCTTGGAAGAGACGTGCAGGTCGCAGGAGCTTAACAAGTCCGTTTAAATGTCCCTTGGAAGAGACGTGCAAGTCACAGTAGCTTAACAAGACGGTGTAAATGCCCCTTGGAAAAGACGTGCAGGTCGCAGTAGCTTAACAAGACGGTTTAAATGCCCCTTGGAGGAGACGTGCAGGCAGCAGTAGCTTAACAAGATGGTTTAAATGCTCCTTGGAAGAACAGTTTAGTTCGCAGTAGCTTAACAAGATAGTTTAAATGCCCAATGGAAGAGACGTGCAGGTAGCAGTAACTTAACAAGAAGGGTTAAATGCCCCTTGGAAGAGGCTTGCAGGACGCAGTAGCTTACCAAGACGATTTAAATGCCCCTTGGAAGAGACGTGCAGGTCGCAGTAGCTTAACAAGACGGTTTCAATGTCCCTTGGTAGAGACATGCAGGTCGCAGTAGCTTAACAAGACGGTTTAAATGCCCTATGGAAGAGACGTGCAGGTCGCAGTAGCTTAACAAGACGGTTTAAATTTCCCTTGGAAGAGACGTGCAAGTCGCAGAAGCTTAACAAGACGGTTTAAGTGCCCCTTGGAAGAGACGAGCAGGTCGCAGTAGCTTAACAAGACGGTTTAAATGCCCCTTGGAAGAGACGTGCAGGTCGCAGTAGCTTAACAAGACAGTTTAAAGCCCCCTTGGAAGAGACGTGCAGGTCGTAGTAGCTTAACAAGATGGTTTAAATGCCCCTTGGAAGAGCGGTGGAGGTCACAGTAGCTTAACAAGACAGTTTAAATGCCCCTTGGAAGAGACGTGCAGGTCGCAGTAGCTTAACAAGACAGTTTAAATGCCCCTTGGAAGAGACGTGCTGGTCGCAGTAGCTTAATAAGACGGTTTAAATGCCCCTTGGAAGAGACGTGTAGGTCGCAGTAGCTTAACAAGATGGTTTAAATGCCCCTTGGAAGAGCGGTGGAGGTCACAATAGCTTAACAAGACGGTTCAAATGCCCCTTGGAAGAGACATGCAGGTAGCAGTAGCTTAACAGGACGGTTTAAATGCCCCTTGGAAGAGACGTGCAGGTCGCAGTAGCTTAACAAGACTGTTGAGATGCCCCTTGGAAAAGTGGTGGAGGTTACAGTAGCTTAACAAGACGGTTTAAATGCCCCTTGGAAGAGCGGTGGAGGTCGCAGTAGCTTAACATGACAGTTTAAATGCCCCTTGGAAGAGACGTGAAGGTCGCAGTAGTTTAACAAGACGGTTTAAATGCCCCTTTGAAGAGATGTGCAGGTCGCAGTAGCTTAGCAAGACGGTTTAAATGCCCCTTGGAAGTGCGGTGGAGGTCGCAGTAGCTTATCAAGATGGTTTAAATGCCCCTTGGTAGAGACATGCAGGTCGCAGTGGCTTAACAAGACGGTTTAAATGCCTCTTGGAAGAGACGTGCAGGTCTCAGAAACATAACAAGAGGGTTTAAATGCCCCTTGGAATAGGCTTGCAGGTCGCAGTAGCTTAACAAACGGTTTAAATGCCCCTTTGAAAGAGCGGTGGAGGTCGCAGTAGCTTAACAAGACAGTTTAAATGCCCCTTGGAAGAGACGTGAAGGTCGCAGTAGCTTAACAAGATGGTTTAAATGCCCCTTGGAAGAGACATGCAGGTCGCATCAGCTTAAAAAGACGTGCAAGTCGCAGTAGCTTAACAAGACGGTTTAAATGCCACTTGGAAGTGCGGTGGAGGGTGCAGGAGCTTAACAAGACGGTTTAAATGCCCCCTGTAAGAGACATGCAGGTCGCAGCAGCTTAACAAGACAGCTTAAATGCCACTTTGAAGAGACGTGCAGGTAGCAGTGGCTTAACAAGATGGTTTAAATGCCCCTTGGAAGAGACATGCTGGTCACAGTAGCTTAACAAGACAGTTTAAATGCCCCTTGGAATAAACGAGCAGGTCGCAGTAGCTTAACAAGACGGTTTAAATGCCCCTTGGAAGAGCGGTGGAGGTCGCAGAAGCTTAACAAGACAGTTTAAATGCCCCTTGGAAGAGACGTGCAGGTCACAGTAGCTTAATAAGACGGTTTAAATGCCCCTTGGATGAGATGTGCAGGTCGCAGTAGCTTAATAAGACGGTTTAAATGCCCCTTGGATAAGAGGTGGAGGTCACAGTAACTTAAAAAGACTGTTTAAATGCCCCTTGGAAGAGGCGTGCAGGTCGCAGTAGCTTAACAAGACGGTTTAAATGCCACTTGGAAGAGACGTGCAGGTCGCAGTAGCTTAACAAGACAGTTTAAATGCCCCTTGAAAGAGCGGTGGAGGTCGCAGTAGCTTAACAAGACAGTTTAAATGCCCCTTGAAAGAGACGTGCAGGTCGCAGTGGCTTAAAAAGACGGTTTAAATGCCCCTTGGAAGTGCGGTGGAGGTCGCAGTAGCTTAACAAGATGGTTTAAATGCCCCTTGGAAGAGCGGTGGAGGTCGCAGTAGCTTAACAAGACAGTTTAAATGCCGCTTGAAAGAGACGTGCAGGTCGCAGTAGCTTAACAAGACGGTTTAAATGCAACTTGGAAATGTGGTGGAGGTCGCAGTAGCTTAACATGATGGTTTAAATGCCCCTTGGAAGAGACATGCAGGTCGCAGCAGCTTAACAAGACGGTTTAAATGCCCCTTCGAAGAGACGTGCAGGTCGCAGTGGCTTAATAAGACGGTTTAAATGCACCTTGGAAGAGACGTGCAGGTCACAGAAACTTAATAAGAGGGTTTAAATGCCCCTTGGAATAGGCTTGCAGGTCGCAGTACCTTACCAAGATGGTTTAAATGCCCCTTGGAAGAGACGTGCAGGTCGCAGTAGCTTAACAAGACGGTTTAAATGCACCTTGGAAGAGCGGTGGAGGTCGCAGTAGCTTAACAAGACAGTTTAAATGCCCCTTGGAAGAGACGTGAAGGTCGCAGTAGCTTAGCAAGACGGTTTAAATGCCCCTTGGAAGAGATGTGCAGGTCGCAGTAGCTTAATAAGACGGTTTAAATGCCCCTTGGCAGAGAGGTGGAGGTAGCATTAGCTTAACAAGACAGTTTAAATGCCCCTTGGAAGAGACGTGCAGGTCTCAGTAGCTTAATAAGACGGTTTAAATGCCCCTTGGAAGAGACCTGCAGGTAGCAGTAGCTTAACATGACGGTTTAAATGTCCCTTGGAAGTGCGGCGGAGGTCGCAGTAGCTTAACAAGACGGTTTAAATGTCCCTTGGAAGTGCGGTGGAGGTCGCAGTAGCTTAACAAGACGGTTTAAATTCCCCTTGGAAGAGACGTACAGGTCGCAGCACCTTAACAAGACTGTTTAAATACCCCTTGGAAGAGACGTGCAGGTAGCAGTAGCTTAAAAGACGTTTTAAATGTCCCTTGGTAGAGACATGCAGGTCTCAGTAGCTTAACAAGACGGTTTAAATGCCCCATGGAAGAGAAGTGCAGGTCGCAGTAGCTTAAAAAGACCATTTAAATGCCCCTTGGAAAAGTGGTGGAGGTTACAGTAGCTTAATAAGACGGTTTAAATGCCCCTTGGAAGAGACGTGCAGGTCGCAGGAGCTTAACAAGACCGTTTAAATGTCCCTTGGAAGAGACGTGCAAGTCACAGTAGCTTAACAAGACGGTGTAAATGCCCCTTGGAAAAGACCTGCAGGTCGCAGTAGCTTAACAAGACGGTTTAAATGCCCCTTGGAGGAGACGTGCAGGCAGCAGTAGCTTAACAAGATGGTTTAAGTGCCCCTTGGAAGAACGGTTTAGTTCGCAGTAGCTTAACAAGATAGTTTAAATGCCCAAAGGAAGAGACGTGCAGGTAGCAGTAACTTAACAAGAAGGGTTAAATGCCCCTTGGAAGAGGCTTGCAGGACGCAGTAGCTTACCAAGACGATTTAAATGCCCCTTGGAAGAGACGTGCATTTCGCAGTAGCTTAACAAGACAATTTAAATGCCCCTTGGAAGAGCGGTGGAGGTCGCAGTAGTTTAACAAGACGGTTTAAATGCCCCTTGGAAGAGACATGCAGGTCGCAGCATCTTAACAAATTTGTTTAATTGCCCCTTGGAAGAGACGTGCAGGTCGCAGTAGCTTAACAAGACTGTTGAGATGCCCCTTGGAAAATTGGTGGAGGTTACAGTAGCTTAACAAGACGGTTTAAATGCCCCTTGGAAGAGCGGTGGAGGTCGCAGTAGCTTAACAAGACAGTTTAAATGCCCCTTGGAAGAGACGTGAAGGTCGCAGTAGTTTAACAAAACGGTTTAAATGCCCCTTGGAAGAGATGTGCAGGTCGTAGTAGCTTAGCAAGACGGTTTAAATGCCCCTTGGAAGTGCGGTGGAGGTCGCAGTAGCTTATCAAGATGGTTTAAATGCCCCTTGGAAGAGACATGCAGGTCGCAGTGGCTTAACAAGACGGTTTAAATGCCTCTTGGAAGAGACGTGCAGGTCTCAGAAACATAACAAGAGGGTTTAAATGCCACTTGGAATAGGCTTGCAGGTCGCAGTAGCTTAACAAACGGTTTAAATGCCCCTTGAAAGAGCGGTGGAGGTCGCAGTAGCTTAACAAGACAGTTTAAATGCCCCTTGGAAGAGACGTGAAGGTCGCAGTAGCTTAACAAGACGGTTTAAATGCCCCTTGGAAGAGATGTGCAGGTCGCAGTAGCTTAATAAGACGGTTTAAATGCCCCTTGGAAGAGAGGTGGAGGTAGCATTAGCTTAACAAGACAGTTTAAATGCCCCTTGGAAGAGACGTGCAGGTCTCAGTAGCTTAATCAGACGGTTTAAATGCCCCTTGGAAGAGATGTGCAGGTCACAGTAGCTTAATAAGATGGTTTAAATGCACCTTGGAAGAGCGGTGGAGGTCGCAGTAGCTTAACAAGACAGTTTAAATGCCCCTTGGAAGAGACGTGAAGGTCGCAGTAGCTTAACAAGACGGTTTAAATGCCCCTTGGAAGAGACGAACAGGTCGCAGAACCTTAACAAGACTGTTTAAATACCCCTTGGAAGAGACATGCAGGTCTCAGTAGCTTAACAAGACGGTTTAAATGCCCCATGGAAGAGAAGTGCAGGTCGCAGTAGCTTAACAAGACCGTTTAAATGCCCCTTGGAAAAGTGGTGGAGGTTACAGTAGCTTAATAAGACGGTTTAAATGCCCCTTGGAAGAGACGTGCAGGTCGCAGGAGCTTAACAAGTCCGTTTAAATGTCCCTTGGAAGAGACGTGCAAGTCACAGTAGCTTAACAAGACGGTGTAAATGCCCCTTGGAAAAGACGTGCAGGTCGCAGTAGCTTAACAAGACGGTTTAAATGCCCCTTGGAGGAGACGTGCAGGCAGCAGTAGCTTAACAAGATGGTTTAAATGCTCCTTGGAAGAACAGTTTAGTTCGCAGTAGCTTAACAAGATAGTTTAAATGCCCAATGGAAGAGACGTGCAGGTAGCAGTAACTTAACAAGAAGGGTTAAATGCCCCTTGGAAGAGGCTTGCAGGACGCAGTAGCTTACCAAGACGATTTAAATGCCCCTTGGAAGAGACGTGCAGGTCGCAGTAGCTTAACAAGACAATTTAAATGCCCCTTGGAAGAGCGGTGGAGGTCGCAGTAGCTTAACAAGACGGTTTAAATGCCCCTTGGAAGAGACATGCAGGTCGCAGCATCTTAACAAGATTGTTTAATTGCCCCTTGGAAGAGACGTGCAGGTCGCAGTAGCTTAACAAGACGGTTTCAATGTCCCTTGGTAGAGACATGCAGGTCGCAGTAGCTTAACAAGACGGTTTAAATGCCCCATGGAAGAGACGTGCAGGTCGCAGTAGCTTAACAAGACGGTTTAAATTTCCCTTGGAAGAGACGTGCAAGTCGCAGAAGCTTAACAAGACGGTTTAAGTGCCCCTTGGAAGAGACGAGCAGGTCGCAGTAGCTTAACAAGACGGTTTAAATGCCCCTTGGAAGAGACGTGCAGGTCGCAGTAGCTTAACAAGACAGTTTAAAGCCCCCTTGGAAGAGACGTGCAGGTCGTAGTATCTTAACAAGATGGTTTAAATGCCCCTTGGAAGAGCGGTGGAGGTCACAGTAGCTTAACAAGACAGTTTAAATGCCCCTTGGAAGAGACGTGCAGGTCGCAGTAGCTTAACAAGACAGTTTAAATGCCCCTTGGAAGAGACGTGCTGGTCGCAGTAGCTTAATAAGACGGTTTAAATGCCCCTTGGAAGAGACGTGTAGGTCGCAGTAGCTTAACAAGATGGTTTAAATGCCCCTTGGAAGAGCGGTGGAGGTCACAATAGCTTAACAAGACGGTTTAAATGCCCCTTGGAAGAGACATGCAGGTAGCAGTAGCTTAACAGGACGGTTTAAATGCCCCTTGGAAGAGACGTGCAGGTCGCAGTAGCTTAACAAGACTGTTGAGATGCCCCTTGGAAAAGTGGTGGAGGTTACAGTAGCTTAACAAGACGGTTTAAATGCCCCTTGGAAGAGCGGTGGAGGTCGCAGTAGCTTAACATGACAGTTTAAATGCCCCTTGGAAGAGACGTGAAGGTCGCAGTAGTTTAACAAGACGGTTTAAATGCCCCTTTGAAGAGATGTGCAGGTCGCAGTAGCTTAGCAAGACGGTTTAAATGCCCCTTGGAAGTGCGGTGGAGGTCGCAGTAGCTTATCAAGATGGTTTAAATGCCCCTTGGTAGAGACATGCAGGTCGCAGTGGCTTAACAAGACGGTTTAAATGCCTCTTGGAAGAGACGTGCAGGTCTCAGAAACATAACAAGAGGGTTTAAATGCCCCTTGGAATAGGCTTGCAGGTCGCAGTAGCTTAACAAACGGTTTAAATGCCCCTTTGAAAGAGCGGTGGAGGTCGCAGTAGCTTAACAAGACAGTTTAAATGCCCCTTGGAAGAGACGTGAAGGTCGCAGTAGCTTAACAAGACGGTTTAAATGCCCCTTGGAAGAGATGTGCAGGTCGCAGTAGCTTAATAAGACGGTTTAAATGCCCCTTGGAAGAGAGGTGGAGGTAGCATTAGCTTAACAAGACAGTTTAAATGCCCCTTGGAAGAGACGTGCAGGTCCCAGTAGCTTAATCAGACGGTTTAAATGCCCCTTGGAAGAGATGTGCAGGTCGCAGTAGCTTAATAAGATGGTTTAAATGCACCTTGGAAGAGAGGTGGAGGTCGCAGTAGCTTAACAAGACAGTTTAAATACCCCTTGGAAGAGCGGTGGAGGTCGCAGTAGCTTAATAAGATGGTTTAAATGCCCCTTGGAAGAGACGTGCAGGTCGCAGTAGCTTAACAAGACGGTTTAAATGCACCTTGGAAGAGACGTGCAGGTCGCAGTAGCTTAACAATACGGTTTAAATGCCCCTTGGAATAGGCTTGCAGGTCGCAGTAGATTACCAAGACGGTTGAAATGACTCTTGGAAGAGACGTGCAGGTAGCAGAAGCTTAGCAAGATGGTTTAAATGCCCTTTGGAAGAGCGGTGGAGGTCGCAGTAGCATAACAAGTTGGTTTAAATGCCCCTTGGGAGAGACATGCAGTTCGCATCAGCTTAAAAAGATGGTTTAAATGCCCCTTGGAAGAGACGTGCAGGTCGCAGTGGCTTAACAAGACGGTTTAAATGCCCCTTGGAAGAGACATGCCAGTCGCAGTAGCTTAACAAGACAGTTTAAATGCCCCTTGGAAGAGACATGCAGGTCGCAGTAGCTTAACAAGACGGTTTAAATGCCCCTTGAAAGAGACGTGCAGGTCGCAGTAGCTTAACAAGACGGTTTAAATGCCCCTTGGAAGAGCGGTGGAGGTCGCAGTAGCTTAACAAGACGGTTTAAATGCCCCTTTCAAGGGACGTGCAGGTCGCAGTAGCTTAATTAGACTGTTTAAATGCTGCTTGGAAGAGATGTGCAGGTCGCAGTAGCTTAATAGGATGGTTTAAATGCCCCTTGGAAGAGAGATGGAGGTCGCAGTAGATTAACAAGACAGTTTAAATGCCCCTTGGAAGAGACGTGCAGGTCGCAGTAGCTTAAAAAAAGGGTTTAAATGCCCCTTTCAAGAGACGTGCAGGTCGCAGGAGCTTAACAAGAGGGTTTAAATGTCCCTTGGAAGAGACGGGCAGGTCGCAGTAGCTTAACAAGATGGTTTAAATGCCCCTTGGAAGAGCGGTGGAGGTCACAGTAGCTTAACAAGATGGTTTAAATGCCCCTTGGAAGAGACATGCAGGTAGCAGTAGCTTAACAAGAAGGTTTAAATGCCCCTTGGAAAAGTGGTGGAGGTTATAGTAGCTTAACAAGACGGTTTAAATGCCCCTTGGAAGAGACGTTCAAGTCGCAGAAGCTTAAAAAGACAGTTTAAATGAGCCTTGGAAGAGACGTGCAGGTCGCAGTAGCTTAACAAGACGGTTTAAATGCCCCTTGGAAGAGCGGTGGAGGTCACAGAAGCTTAACAAGACAGTTTAAATGCCCCTTGGAAGAGACGTGCATGTTGCAGTAGCTTAATAAGACGGTTTAAATGCCCCTTGGAAGAGATGTGCAGGTCGCAGTAGCTTAATAAGACGGTTTAAATGGCACTTGGAAGAGAGGTGGAGGTCACAGTAACTTAAAAATACAGTTTAAATGCCCCTTGGAAAAGACGGGCAGGTCGCATTAGCTTAACAAGACGCTTTAAATGCCACTTGGAAGAGACGTGCAGGTCGCAGTAGCTTAACAAGACGGTTTAAATGTCCCTTGGAAGAGCGGTGTAGGTCGCAATAGCTTAACAAGATGGTTTAAATGCCCCTTGGAAGAGACATGCAGGTCGCAGCAGCTTAAAAAGACGTGCAAGTCGCAGTAGCTTAACAAGACGGTTTAAATGCCACTTGGAAGTGCGGTGGAGGGTGCAGTAGCTTAACAAGACGATTTAAATGCCCCCTGGAAGAGACATGCAGGTCGCAGCAGCTTAACAAGACAGATTAAATGCCACTTTGAAGAGACGTGCAGGTAGCAGTGGCTTAACAAGATGGTTTAAATGCCCCTTGGAAGAGACATGCAGGTCGCAGTAGCTTAACAAGACGGTTTAAATGCGGCTTGGAAGAGACGTGCTGGTCACAGTAGCTTAACAAGACAGTTTAAATACCCCTTGGAATAAACGAGCAGGTCGCAGTAGCTTAACAAGACGGTTTAAATGCCCCTTGGAAGAGCGGTGGAGGTCGCAGAAGCTTAACAAGACAGTTTAAATGCCCCTTGGAAGAGACGTGCAGGTCACAGTAGCTTAATAAGACGGTTTAAATGCCCCTTGGAAGAGACGTGCAGGTCGCAGTAGCTTAATAAGACGGTTTAAATGCCCCTTGGAAGAGAGGTGGAGGTCACAGTAACTTAAAAAGACAGTTTAAATGCCCCTTGGAAGAGGCGTGCAGGTCGCAGTAGCTTAACAAGACGGTTTAAATGCCACTTGGAAGAGACGTGCAGGTCGCAGTAGCTTAACAAGACAGTTTAAATGCCCCTTGAAAGAGCGGTGGAGGTCGCAGTAGCTTAACAAGACAGTTTAAATCCCCCTTGAAAGAGACGTGCAGGTCGCAGTGGCTTAAAAAGACGGTTTAAATGCCCCTTGGAAGTGCGGTGGAGGTCGCAGTAGCTTAACAAGATTGTTTAAATGCCCCTTGGAAGAGCGGTGGAGGTCGCAGTAGCTTAACAAGACAGTTTAAATGCCGCTTGAAAGAGACGTGCAGGTCGCAGTAGCTTAAAAAGACGGTTTAAATGCAACTTGGAAATGCGATGGAGGTCGCAGTAGCTTAACATGATGGTTTAAATGCCCCTTGGAAGAGACATGCAGGTCGCAGCAGCTTAACAAGACGGTTTAAATGCCCCTTGGAAGAGACGTGCAGGTCGCAGTGGCTTAATAAGACGGTTTAAATGCCCCTTGGAAGAGACGTGCAGGTCACAGAAACTTAACAAGAGGGTTTAAATGCCCCTTGGAATAGGCTTGCAGGTCGCAGTAGCTTACCAAGATGGTTTAAATGCCAGTTGGAAGAGACGTGCAGGTCGCAGTAGCTTAACAAGACGGTTTAAATGCCCCTTGGAAGAGCGGTGGACGTCGCAGTAGCTTAACAAGACAGTTTAAATGCCCCTTGGAAGAGACGTGAAGGTCGCAGTAGCTTAACAAGACGGTTTAAATGCCCCTTGGAAGAGATGTGCAGGTCGCAGTAGCTTAACAAGACGGTTTATATGCCCCTTGGAAAATTGGTGGAGGTTACAGTAGCTTAACAAGACGGTTTAAATGCCCCTTGGAAGAGACGTGCAAGTCGCAGTAGCTTAGCAAGACGGTTTAAATGCCCCTTAGAAGAGACGTGCAGGCCACAGAAGCTTAACAAGACTGTTTAAATGCCCCTTGGAAGAGATGTGCAGGTCGCAGTAGCTTAATAAGACGGTTTAAATGCCCCTTAGAAGATAGGTGGAGGTCGCCGTAGAAAAACAAAACAGTTTAAATGCCCCTTGGAAGAGACGTGCATGTCGCAGTAGCTTAACAAGATGGTTTAAATGCCACTTGGAAGAGACGTGCAGGTCGCAGTAGCTTAACAAGACGGTTTAAATGCCCCTTGGAAGTGCGGAGGAGGTCGCAGTAGCTTAACAAGACGGTTTCAATGCACCTTGGAAGAGACATGCAGGTCGCAGCAGCTTAACATGATGGTTTAAATGCCCCTTGGAAGAGACGTGCAGGTCGCAGTAGCTTAACAAGACGGTTTAAATGCCCCTTGGAAGAGACATGCAGGTCGCAGTAGCTTAACAAAGCGTTTTAAAAGCCCCTTGGAAGAGATGTGCAGGTCACAGTAGGTTAACAAGACGGTTTATATGCCCCTTGGAAAATGAGTGGAGGTTACAGTAGCTTAACAAGACGGTTTAAATGCCCCTTGGAAGAGACGTGCAAGTCGCAGTAGCTTAACAAGACAGTTTAAATGCCCCTTAGAAGAGACGTGAAGGTCACAGAAGCTTAACAAGACAGTTTAAATGCCCCTTGAAAGAGACGTGCAGGTCACAGTAGCTTAATAAGATGGTTTAAATGCCACTTGGAAGAGCGGTGGAGGTCGCAGTAGCTTAACAAGAGAGTTTAAATGCCCCTTGGAAGAGACGTGATGGTCGCAGTAGCTTAACAAGACGGTTTAAATGCCCCTTGGAAGAAACATGCAGGTCGCAGCAGCTTAACAAGACCGTTAAAATGCCCCTTGGAAGAGATGTGCAGGTCGCAGTAGCTTAACAAGACGGTTTAAATGCCCCTTGGAAAAGTGGTGGAGGTTACAGTAGATTAACAAGACTGTTTAAATGCCCCTTAGAAGAGACGTGCAGGTCGCAGAAGCTTAACAAAATGGTTTAAATGCCCCTTGGAAGAGACGTGCAGCTCGCAGTAGCTTAACAAGATGGTTTAAATGCCCCTTGGAAGAGACATGCAGGCCGCAGCAGCTTAACAAGACCGTATAAATGCCCCTTGGAAGAGACGTGCAGGTCGCAGTAGCTTAACAAGACGATTTAAATGCACCTTGGAAAAGACATGCAGGTCGCAGTAGCTTAACAAAGCGTTTTAAATGCCCTTTGGAAGAGACGTGCAGGTCGCAGTAGCTTAACAAGACGGTTCAAATGCCCCTTGGAAAAGTGGTGGAGGTTACAGTAGCTTAACAAGACAATTTAAATGCCCCTTGGAAGAGAAGTGAAAGTCGCAGTAGCATAACAAGACGGTTTAAATGCCCCTTAGAAGAGAGGTGCAGGTCGCAGTAGCTTAATAAGACAGCATAAATGCCCCTTGGAAGAGACTTGCAGGTCGCAGTAGCTTAACAAGATGGTTTAAATGCCCCTTGGAAGAGCGGTGGAGGTCGCAGTAGCTTAACAAGACTGTTTAAATGCCCCTTGGAAGAGGCTTGCAGGCCGCAGTAGCTTACCAAGACGATTTAAATGTCCCTTGGAAGAGACCTGCTGGTCGCAGTAGCTTAACAAGACAGTTTAAATGCCCCTTGGAAGAGCGGTGGAGGTCGCCGTAGCTTAACAAGACAGTTTAAATGCCCCTTGGAAGGACATGCAGGTAATAGCACCTTAACAAGACTGTTTAAATACCCCTTGGAAGAGACGTGCAGGTCGCAGAAGCTTAAAAGACGTTTTAAATGTCCCTTGGTAGAGACATGCAGGTCGCAGTAGCTTAACAAGACGGTTTAAATGCCCCTTGGAAGAGACGTGCAGGTCGCAGTAGCTCAACAAGACGGTTTAAATGCCCCTTGGAAAAGTGGTGGAGGTTACAGTAGCTTAACACGACCATTTAAATGCCCTTTGGTAGAGACAGGCAAGTCGCAGTAGCTTAACAAGACGGAGTAAATGCCCCTTGGAAAAGACGTGCAGGTCGCAGTAGCTTAACAAGACGGTTTAAATGCCCCTTGGAAGAGACATGCAGTCTGCAGTAGCTTAACAAGATGGTTTAAATGCCCCTTGGAAGAGGGTTGCAGGAATCAGTAGCTTACCAAGGCGATTTAAATGCCCCTTGGAAGAGACGTGCAGGTCGCAGTAGCTTATCAAGACAGTTGAAATGCCCCTTGGAAGAGGGGTGGAGGTCGCATTAGCTTAACAAGACGGTTTAAATGCCCCATGGAAGAGACGTGCAGGTCGCAGTAGCTTAACAAGACGGTTTAAATGACCCTTGGAAGAGACGTGCAAGTCGCAGAAGCTTAAAAAGACGGTTTAAATGCGCCTTGGAAGAGACGTGCAAGTCGCAGTAGCTTAACAAGACAGTTTAAATGCTCCTTGGAAGAGACGAGCAGGTCGCAGTAGCTTAACAAGACGGTTTAAATGCCCCTTGGAAGAGACGTGGAGGTCGCAGTAGCTTAACAAGATGGTTTAAATGCCCCTTGGAAGAGCGGTGGAGGTCGCAGTAGCTTAACAAGACAGTTTAAATGCCCCTTGTAAGAGACGTACAGGTCGCAGTAGCTTAACAAGACCGTTTAAATGCCCCTTGGAAGAGACGTGCAGGTCGCAGTAGCTTAACAAGATGGTTTAAATTCCCCTTGGAAGAGCGGTGGAGGTCGCAGTAGCTTAACAAGATGGTTTAAATGCCCCTTGGAAGAGACATGCAGTTCGTAGCAGCTTATAAAGACGGTTTAAATGCCCCTTGGAAGAGGCTTGCAGGTCGCAGTAGCTTACCAAGACGGTTTAAATGCCCCTTGGAAGAGACGTGCAGGTCGCAGTAGCTTAACAAGATGGTTTAAATGCCCCTTGGAAGAGCGGTGGAGGTCGCAGTAGCTTAAAAAGACAGTTTAAATGCCCCTTGGAAGAGACATGCAGGTCGCAGTAGCTTAACAAGAGGGTTTAAATGCCCCTTGGAAGTGGCTTGCAGGTCGCAGTAGCTTACCAAGACGATTTAAATGCCCCTTGGAAGAGACGTGCAGGTCGCAGTAGCTTAACAAGACAGTTTAAATGCCCCTTGGGAGAGGCTTGCAGGTCGCAGTAGCTTACCAAGACGACTTAAATGTCCCTTGGAAGAGACGTGCAGCTCGCAGTAGCTTAACAAGACAGTTTAAATGCCCCTTGGAAGAGCGGTGGAGGTCGCAGTAGCTTAACAAGACAGTTTAAATATCCCTTGGAAGAGACGTGCAGGTCGCAGTAGCTTAAAAGACGTTTTAAATGTGCCTTGGTAGAGACATGCAGGTCGCAGTAGCTTAACAAGATGGCTTAAATCCCCCTTGGAAGAGACGTGCAGGTCGCAGCAGCTTAACAAGAGGGTTTAAATGCCCCTTGGAAGAGACGTGCAGGTAGCAGTGACTTAACAAGATGGTTTAAATGCTTCTTGGAAGAGACATGCAGGTCGCAGTAGCTTAACAAGACAGTTTAAATGCCCCGTGGAAAAGTGGTGGAGGTTACATTAGCTTAACAAGACAATTTAAATGCCCCTTGGAAGAGACATGCAGTTCGCAGTAGCTTAATAAGATGGTTTAAATGCCCCTTGGAAGAGAGGTGGAGGTCGCAGTAGCTTAACAAGACAGTTTAAATGCCCCTTGGAAGAGACGTGCAGGTCGCAGTAGCTGAACAAGACGGTTTAAATGCCACTTGGAAGAGACGTGCAGGGCGCAGTAGCTTAACAAGATGGTTTAAATGCCCCTTGGAAGAGTGGTGGAGGTCGCAGTAGCTTAAAAAGACAGTTTCAATGCCCCTTGGAAGAGACATGAAGTTCGCAGTAGCTTAATAAGACGGTTTAAATGCCCCTTGGAAGAGATGTGCAGGTCGCAGTAGCTTAACCCCTTCAGGACCCAGCCTATTTTGACCCTAAAGACCTTGGCATTTTTGTCAATTCTGACCAGTGTCCCTTTACAAAGTAAAAACTCTGGAACACTTCAACGGATCCTAGCGATTCTGAGATTGTTTTTTCGTGACATATTGGGCTTCATGTTAGTATTAAATTTAGGTCGATAATATTTGCGTTTATTTGTGAAAAAATCAAAAATATGGGAAAAATTTTGAAAATTTTGCAATTTTCAAATTTTGAATTTTTATTCTGCTAAACTAGAGAGCGATGTGACACAAAATAGTTAATAAATAACATTTCCCACATGTCTACTTTACATCAGCACAATTTTGGAAAAAAAAAAAAATTTTGGTTGGAAGTTAGAAGGGTTCAAAGTTCATCAGCAAATTTTCTTTTTTCGAGCAAAATTTGCAAAGCCATTTTTTTTAGTGACCACATCACATTTGAAGTCCCTTTGAGGGGTGTACATGACAGAAAACACCCAAAAGTGACACCATTCCAAAAACTGCACCCCTCAAGCTACTCAAAACTACATTCATGAAGATTATTAACCCTTCGGGTGCATCACAGGAACTAAAGCAACATGGAAGAAAAAAATGAACATTTTAATTTTTCTAACAAAATTTTTTTTCTAGCCTAAATTTTTTAATTTTCACATGGGTAACAGGGTAAATTGCATCCTAAAATTTGTTGGGCATTTTCTCCTGAGTAAACCAATACCTCATATGTGGTCATAAACCACTGTTTGGGCACACGACAGGGCTCAGAAGGGAAGGAGCGCCATTTCACTTTTTGATTGGAAAATTAGCTCCAAAAGTCAAATTGCGCTCCTTCCCTTCTGAGCCCTGCCATGCGCCCAAACAGTGGTTTATGACCACATATGAGGTATCGGTGTACTCAGGAGAAATTGCCCAACAAATTTTAGGATGCATTTTATCCTGTTACCTATGTGAAAATTTAAAAAAATAGGCTAAAAGAAATTTTTTGTAAAAAAAAAAAGTATTTTTAATTTTTACGGATTCATTTGTGAAGCACCTGGGGGTTCCAAGTGCTCACTATGCATCTAGATAGGTGCCTTGGGGGGTCTAGTTTCCAAAATGGGGTCACTTGTGGGGGAGCTCCAATGTTTAGGCACACAGGGCCTCTCGAAACGCAACATGGTGTCCGCTAACAATTTGAGCCGAAATTGTTAGCGTACACCATGTTGCGTTTAAAGAGCTCCTGTGTGCCTAAACATTGGAGCTCCCCCATAAGTGACCCCATTTTGGAAACTAGACCCCCCAAGGCACCTATCTAGATGCATAGTGAGCACTTGGAACCCCCAGGTGCTTCACAAATTGATTCGTAAAAATGAAAAAGTGGAAAAAAAAATACTTTTTCATTTTTACGGATTAATTTGTGAAGCACCTGGGGGTTCCAAGTGCTCACTATGCATCTAGATAGGTGCCTTGGGGGGTCTAGTTTCCAAAATGGGGTCACTTGTGGGGGAGCTCCAATGTTTGGGCACACAGCGGCTCTCCAAAAGCAACATGGTGTCCGCTAACAAATTGTCGGCTCAAATTGTTAGAAGACACCATGTTGCGTTTGGAGAGCCGCTGTGTGGCCAAACATTGGAGCTCCCCCACAAGTGACCCCATTTTGGAAACTAGACCCCCCAAGGCACCTATCTAGATGCATAGTGAGCACTTGGAACCCCCAGGTGCTTCACAAATTGATTCGTAAAAATGAAAAAGTGGAAAAAAAAATACTTTTTCATTTTTACGGATTAATTTGTGAAGCACCTGGGGGTTCCAAGTGCTCACTATGCATCTAGATAGGTGCCTTGGGGGGTCTAGTTTCCAAAATGGGGTCACTTGTGGGGGAGCTCCAATGTTTGGGCACACAGCGGCTCTCCAAAAGCAACATGGTGTCCGCTAACAAATTGTCGGCTCAAATTGTTAGAAGACACCATGTTGCGTTTGGAGAGCCGCTGTGTGGCCAAACATTGGAGCTCCCCCACAAGTGACCCCATTTTGGAAACTAGACCCCCCAAGGCACCTATCTAGATGCATAGTGAGCACTTGGAACCCCCAGGTCCTTCACAAATTAATCCGTAAAAATAAAAAAGTGTTTTTTTTTCCACTTTTTCATTTTTATGAATCAATTTGTGAAGCACCTGGGGGTTCCAAGTGCTCACTATGCATCTAGATAGGTGCCTTGGGGGGTCTAGTTTCCAAAATGGGGTCACTTGTTGGGTAGCTCCAATGTTTGGGCACACAGGGACTCTCCAAACGCAACATGGTTCCAATTTGTTAGTGGACACCATTGTGTAGTGTATGTCAGGTTGGTGTGCGGTGTGGTATATTGTAGTGTATACACCACACACACACACACACACTACAACACACACACCAACCTGACATAGCCTACTAAGCTGAGTACGCCCTAGACTGGGATGAGTGGGACGGGCAGGACATTTTGTGTGCTGTGTGCGTGTGTAAAAAAAAAAAAAAAAAAAAAAAAAATCGAAACTTTATTATAGTGTGAGTGTACGTGTGTGCTTGGTGTAACCTTCTGCAGTCACGTGTGGGGGCTGTCAGGCGTACGGGGGCTGTCAGGCGTACGGGGGCTGTCAGGCGTACGGGGGCTGTCAGGCGTACGGGGGGGCTGAAGAGATGGAGGAGCCAGCAGCTGCAGCAAGGGGGGTGATCACTGGGGCAGGAGCCGGCAGCAGCAAGGGGGGTGATCACTGGGGCAGGAGCCGGCAGCAGCAAGGGGGGTGATCACTGGGTTTGCGGGGGGGGGGGATGATCACTGGGATGGGGGGGTGCACACTGGGGATGGGGAGTGAACACTGGAGACAGGGGGGGGTGAACACTGGGGACAAGGGGGGTGAACACTGGGGGGGTGAACACTGGGGTCAGGGGGGGTGAACACTGGGGACAGGGGGGTGAACACTGGGGACAGGGGGGGTGAACACTGGGGACAGGGGGGGTGAACACTGGGGACAGGGGGTGTGAACACTGGGGACAGGGGGGGTGAACACTGGGGACAGGGGGGGTGAACACTGGGGACAGGGGGGGTGAACACTGGGGGAGGGGTGATTATTGGGAGGTGGGGGGTGATATCACTGGGACTGGGGGATGGTGGGTTTGATCACAGGAGCAGGGCATTTACACTGAGCCTGCTGCTGCTGTGATCACAGTCCACCGGCTGTCAGAAGGAGAGCAGCAGCCGGTGGATGAAGACGTGGGAGAGGGAGCAGAGGGAGCGGAGGTCGGGGTGCAGGTATGAAAGTGGAGGGGGGGTCGGGGGTGGAGGGGGGGGGCAGGGTGGAGTGGAGGGGGGGTCGGGGGGGAGCGGGGGCAATACTACCTGATGCAGATCAGCGGCGGCAGCAGGCGATCAGCGGCGGCAGCAGGCGATCCACGGGGGGGCAGCAGGCGATCCACGGGGGGGCAGCAGGCGATCCACGGGGGGGCAGCTGCAGAGGGTCCACGGGGGGGCAGCAGCAGAGGGTCCACAACGGCCGGCACCCGATCCATGGACGGGCAGTTGCGGCCATCATTAAAAACTCCCTCCACATCTGATTGGGGCTAGTATCCATGTGACGCTAGCCCCCCAATCAGATCTGGGGGGAGGGGGGGACAGAGGTGACACTCCCCCCAGCCAATGGCTGATGCTGTAAGCATCAGGCCATGCCCAGATTTAAATATTACACCAATTTTCATTGGTGAAATATTTAATTCATACCGATTGGCAGTTTCATTAAAAGTGAAAATGAAACAGCCAATCGGAGGGGTCCCAGGCACGGGGGGGTTAATCCACCCCCCGGGGGGTCGACTTCAGGATGTCCAGTTGCAGTAGCAACTGTGACATCTGAGCGACCCCGCTCGCAGGCGCTGCAGGGGGTCTTTCCCTCCATGTCACAGACGCTGTGACATGGGTCGGGAACGAACTGTTTTCCATGTCACAAACGGTGTGACACGGGTCGGGAAGGGGTTAATAAGACAGTTTAAATGCCCCTTGGAAGAGACGTGCAGGTCGCAGTAGCTGAACAAGACGGTTTAAATGCCACTTGGAATAGACGTGCAGGTCGCAGTAGCTTAACAAGACGGTTTAAATGCCCCTTGGAAGAGACGTGCAGGTCGCAGTAGTTTAACAAGATGGTTTAAATGCCCCTTGGAACAGAGGTGCAGGTCGCAGTAGCTTAATAAGACAGTTTAAATGCCCCTTGAAAGAGAGGTGCAGGTCACAGTAGCTTCACAAGACCGTTTAAATGCCCCTTGGAAGTGCGGTGGATGTCGCAGTAGCTTAACAAGACAGTTTAAATGCCCCTTGGAAGAGACATGCAGGTCACAGCAACTTAACAAGATGGTTTAAATGCCCCTTGGAAGAGACGTGCAGGTAGCAGTGACTTAACAAGATGGTTTAAATGCTCCTTGGAAGAGACATGCAGGTCGCAGTAGCTTAACAAGACAGTTTAAATGCCCCTTGGAAAAGTGGTGGAGGTTACATTAGCTTAACAAGACAATTTAAATGCCCCTTGGAACAGACATGCAAGTCGCAGTAGCTTAAAAAGACAGTTTAAATGCGCCTTGCAAGAGACGTGCAGGTCGCAGTAGCTTAACAAGACGGTTTAAATGCCCCTTGGAATAGAAGAGCAGGTCGCAGTAGCTTAGCAAGACGGTTTAAATGCCCCTTGGAAGAGACGTGCAGATCGCAGTAGCTTAACAAGACGGTTAAAATGCCACTTGGAAGAGACGTGCAGGGCGCAGTAGCTTAACAAGACGGTTTCAATGCCCCTTGGATGAGCGGTGGAGGTCGCAGTAGCTTAACAAGACGGTTTAAATGCCCCTTGAAAGAGACGTGCAGGTCGCAGTAGCTTAACAAGATGATTTAAATGCCCCTTGGAAGTGCGGTGGAGGTCGCAGTAGCTTAAAAAGATTGTTTAAATGCCCCTTGGAAGAGCGGTGGAGGTCGCAGTAGCTTTACAAGACAGTTTAAATGCCGCTTGAAAGAGACGTGCAGGTCGCAGTAGCTTAACAAGACGGTTTAAATGCAACTTGGAAATGCGATGGAGGTCGCAGTAGCTTAACATGATGATTTAAATGCCCCTTGGAAGAGACATGCAGGTCACAGCAGCTTAACAAGACGGTTTAAATGCCCCTTGGAAGAGACGTGCAGGTCGCAGTGGCTTAATAAGACGGTTTAAATGCCCCTTGGAAGAGACGTGCAGGTCACAGAAACTTAACAAGAGGGTTTAAATGCCCCTTGGAATAGGCTTGCAGGTCGCAGTAGATTACCAAGATGGTTTAAATGCCCCTTGGAAGAGACGTGCAGGTCGCAGTAGCTTAACAAGACGGTTTAAATGCCCCTTGGAAGAGCGGTGGACGTCGCAGTAGCTTAACAAGACAGTTTAAATGCCCCTTGGAAGAGACGTGAAGGTCGCAGTAGCTTAACAAGACGGTTTAAATGCCCCTTGGAAGAGATGTGCACTTTGCAGTAGCTTAACAAGACGGTTTATATGCCCCTTGGAAAATTGGTGGAGGTTACAGTAGCTTAACAAGACGGTTTAAATGCCCCTTGGAAGAGACGTACAAGTCGCAGTAGCTTAGCAAGACGGTTTAAATGCCCCTTAGAAGAGACGTGCAGGTCACAGAAGCTTAACAAGACTGTTTAAATGCCCCTTGGAAGAGATGTGCAGGTCGCAGTAGCTTAATAAGACGGTTTAAATGCCCCTTGGAAGATAGGTGGAGGTCGCAGTAGAAAAACAAAACAGTTTAAATGCCCCTTGGAAGAGACGTGCATGTCGCAGTAGCTTAACAAGATGGTTTAAATGCCACTTGGAAGAGACGTGCAGGTCGCAGTAGCTTAACAAGACGGTTTAAATGCCCCTTGGAAGTGCGGAGGAGGTCGCAGTAGCTTAACAAGACGGTTTCAATGCCCCTTGGAAGAGACACGCAGGTCGCAGCAGCTTAACATGATGGTTTAAATGCCCCTTGGAAGAGACGTGCAGGTCGCAGTAGCTTAACAAGACGGTTTAAATGCCCCTTGGAAGAGACATGCAGGTCGCAGTAGCTTAACAAAGCGTTTTAAAAGCCCCTTGGAAGAGACGTGCAGGTCACAGTAGCTTAACAAGACGGTTTATATGCCCCTTGGAAAATTGGTGGAGGTTACAGTAGCTTAACAAGACGGTTTAAAAGCCCCTTGGAAGAGACGTGCAAGTCGCAGTAGCTTAACAAGACAGTTTAAATGTCCCTTAGAAGAAACGTGAAGGTCACAGAAGCTTAACAAGACAGTTTAAATGCCCCTTGAAAGAGACGTGCAGGTCACAGTAGCTTAATAAGATGGTTTAAATGCCACTTGGAAGAGCGGTGGAGGTCGCAGTAGCTTAACAAGACAGTTTAAATGCCCCTTGGAAGAGACGTGATGGTCGCAGTAGCTTAACAAGACGGTTTAAATGCCCCTTGGAAGAAACATGCAGGTCGCAGCAGCTTAACAAGACCGTTAAAATGCCCCTTGGAAGAGATGTGCAGGTCGCAGTAGCTTAACAAGACGGTTTAAATGCCCCTTGGAAAAGTGGTGGAGGTTACAGTAGATTAACAAGACTGTTTAAATGCCCCTTAGAAGAGACGTGCAGGTCGCAGAAGCTTAACAAAATGGTTTAAATGCCACTTGGAAGAGACGTGCAGGTCGCAGTAGCTTAACAAGATGGTTTAAATGCCCCTTGGAAGAGACATGCAGGCCGCAGCAGCTTAACAAGACCGTATAAATGCCCCTTGGAAGAGACGTGCAGGTCGCAGTAGCTTAACAAAGCGTTTTAAATGCCCTTTGGAAGAGACGTGCTGGTCGCAGTAGCTTAACAAGACGGTTTAAATGCCCCTTGGAAAAGTGGTGGAGGTTACAGTAGCTTAACAAGACAATTTAAATGCCCCTTGAAAGAGACGTGAAAGTCGCAGTAGCATAACAAGACGGTTTAAATGCCCCTTAGAAGAGAGGTGCAGATCGCAGTAGCTTAATAAGACAGCATAAATACCCCTTGGAAGTGACGTGCAGGTCGCAGTAGCTTAACAAGATGGTTTAAATGCCCCTTGGAAGAGCGGTGGAGGTCGCAGTAGCTTAACAAGACTGTTTAAATGCCCCTTGGAAGAGGCTTGCAGGCCGCAGTAGCTTACCAAGACGATTTAAATGTCCCTTGGAAGAGACGTGCAGGTCGCAGTAGCTTAACAAGACAGTTCAAATGCCCCTTGGAAGAGCGGTGGAGGTCGCAGTAGCTTAACAAGACAGTTTAAATGCCCCTTGGAAGGACATGCAGGTCGCAACACCTTAACAAGACTGTTTAAATACCCCTTGGAAGAGACGTGCAGGTCGCAGTAGCTTAAAAGACGTTTTAAATGTCCCTTGGTAGAGACATGCAGGTCGCAGTAGCTTAACAAGACGGTTTAAATGCCCCTTGGAAGAGACGTGCAGGTCGCAGTAGCTCAACAAGACGGTTTAATGCACCTTGGAAAAGTGGTGGAGGTTACAGTAGCTTAACAAGACCGTTTAAATGCCCCTTGGTAGAGACAGGCATGTCGCAGTAGCTTAACAAGACGGTGTAAATGCCCCTTGGAAAAGACGTGCAGGTCGCAGTAGCTTAACAAGACGGTTTAAATGCCCCTTGGAAGAGACATGCAGGCTGCAGTAGCTTAACAAGATGGTTTAAATGCCCCTTGGAAGAGGCTTGCAGGAATCAGTAGCTTACCAAGATGATTTAAATGCCCCTTGGAAGAGACGTGCAGGTCGCAGTAGCTTGACAAGACAGTTGAAATGCCCCTTGGAAGAGGGGTGGAGGTCGCATTAGCTTAACAAGACGGTTTAAATGCCCCATGGAAGAGACGTGCAGGTCGCAGTAGCTTAACAAGACGGTTTAAATGACCCTTGGAAGAGACGTGCAAGTCGCAGAAGCTTAAAAAGACGGTTTAAATGCGCCTTGGAAGAGACGTGCAAGTCGCAGTAGCTTAACAAGACAGTTTAAATGCTCCTTGGAAGAGACGAGCAGGTCGCAGTAGCTTAACAAGACGGTTTAAATGCCCCTTGGAAGAGACGTGGAGGTCGCAGTAGCTTAACAAGATGGTTTAAATGCCCCTTGGAAGAGCGGTGGAGGTCGCAGTAGCTTAACAAGACAGTTTAAATGCCCCTTGTAAGAGACGTACAGGTCGCAGTAGCTTAACAAGACCGTTTAAATGCCCCTTGGTAGAGACATGCAGGTCGCAGTAGCTTAACAAGACGGTTTAAATGCCCCTTGGAAGAGACGTGCAGGTCGCAGTAGCTCAACAAGACGGTTTAAATGCCCCTTGGAAAAGTGGTGGAGGTTACAGTAGCTTAACAAGACCATTTAAATGCCCTTTGGTAGAGACAGGCAAGTCGCAGTAGCTTAACAAGACGGAGTAAATGCCCCTTGGAAAAGACGTGCAGGTCGCAGTAGCTTAACAAGACGGTTTAAATGCCCCTTGGAAGAGACATGCAGTCTGCAGTAGCTTAACAAGATGGTTTAAATGCCCCTTGGAAGAGGGTTGCAGGAATCAGTAGCTTACCAAGGCGATTTAAATGCCCCTTGGAAGAGACGTGCAGGTCGCAGTAGCTTATCAAGACAGTTGAAATGCCCCTTGGAAGAGGGGTGGAGGTCGCATTAGCTTAACAAGACGGTTTAAATGCCCCATGGAAGAGACGTGCAGGTCGCAGTAGCTTAACAAGACGGTTTAAATGACCCTTGGAAGAGACGTGCAAGTCGCAGAAGCTTAAAAAGACGGTTTAAATGCGCCTTGGAAGAGACGTGCAAGTCGCAGTAGCTTAACAAGACAGTTTAAATGCTCCTTGGAAGAGACGAGCAGGTCGCAGTAGCTTAACAAGACGGTTTAAATGCCCCTTGGAAGAGACGTGGAGGTCGCAGTAGCTTAACAAGATGGTTTAAATGCCCCTTGGAAGAGCGGTGGAGGTCGCAGTAGCTTAACAAGACAGTTTAAATGCCCCTTGTAAGAGACGTACAGGTCGCAGTAGCTTAACAAGACCGTTTAAATGCCCCTTGGAAGAGACGTGCAGGTCGCAGTAGCTTAACAAGATGGTTTAAATTCCCCTTGGAAGAGCGGTGGAGGTCGCAGTAGCTTAACAAGATGGTTTAAATGCCCCTTGGAAGAGACATGCAGTTCGTAGCAGCTTATAAAGACGGTTTAAATGCCCCTTGGAAGAGGCTTGCAGGTCGCAGTAGCTTACCAAGACGGTTTAAATGCCCCTTGGAAGAGACGTGCAGGTCGCAGTAGCTTAACAAGATGGTTTAAATGCCCCTTGGAAGAGCGGTGGAGGTCGCAGTAGCTTAAAAAGACAGTTTAAATGCCCCTTGGAAGAGACATGCAGGTCGCAGTAGCTTAACAAGAGGGTTTAAATGCCCCTTGGAAGTGGCTTGCAGGTCGCAGTAGCTTACCAAGACGATTTAAATGCCCCTTGGAAGAGACGTGCAGGTCGCAGTAGCTTAACAAGACAGTTTAAATGCCCCTTGGGAGAGGCTTGCAGGTCGCAGTAGCTTACCAAGACGACTTAAATGTCCCTTGGAAGAGACGTGCAGCTCGCAGTAGCTTAACAAGACAGTTTAAATGCCCCTTGGAAGAGCGGTGGAGGTCGCAGTAGCTTAACAAGACAGTTTAAATATCCCTTGGAAGAGACGTGCAGGTCGCAGTAGCTTAAAAGACGTTTTAAATGTGCCTTGGTAGAGACATGCAGGTCGCAGTAGCTTAACAAGATGGCTTAAATCCCCCTTGGAAGAGACGTGCAGGTCGCAGCAGCTTAACAAGAGGGTTTAAATGCCCCTTGGAAGAGACGTGCAGGTAGCAGTGACTTAACAAGATGGTTTAAATGCTTCTTGGAAGAGACATGCAGGTCGCAGTAGCTTAACAAGACAGTTTAAATGCCCCGTGGAAAAGTGGTGGAGGTTACATTAGCTTAACAAGACAATTTAAATGCCCCTTGGAAGAGACATGCAGTTCGCAGTAGCTTAATAAGATGGTTTAAATGCCCCTTGGAAGAGAGGTGGAGGTCGCAGTAGCTTAACAAGACAGTTTAAATGCCCCTTGGAAGAGACGTGCAGGTCGCAGTAGCTGAACAAGACGGTTTAAATGCCACTTGGAAGAGACGTGCAGGGCGCAGTAGCTTAACAAGATGGTTTAAATGCCCCTTGGAAGAGTGGTGGAGGTCGCAGTAGCTTAAAAAGTCAGTTTCAATGCCCCTTGGAAGAGACATGAAGTTCGCAGTAGCTTAATAAGACGGTTTAAATGCCCCTTGGAAGAGATGTGCAGGTCGCAGTAGCTTAACCCCTTCAGGACCCAGCCTATTTTGACCCTAAAGACCTTGGCATTTTTGTCAATTCTGACCAGTGTCCCTTTACAAAGTAAAAACTCTGGAACACTTCAACGGATCCTAGCGATTCTGAGATTGTTTTTTCGTGACATATTGGGCTTCATGTTAGTATTAAATTTAGGTCGATAATATTTGCGTTTATTTGTGAAAAAATCAAAAATATGGGAAAAATTTTGAAAATTTTGCAATTTTCAAATTTTGAATTTTTATTCTGCTAAACTAGAGAGCGATGTGACACAAAATAGTTAATAAATAACATTTCCCACATGTCTACTTTACATCAGCACAATTTTGGAAAAAAAAAAAAATTTTGGTTGGAAGTTAGAAGGGTTCAAAGTTCATCAGCAAATTTTCTTTTTTCGAGCAAAATTTGCAAAGCCATTTTTTTTAGTGACCACATCACATTTGAAGTCCCTTTGAGGGGTGTACATGACAGAAAACACCCAAAAGTGACACCATTCCAAAAACTGCACCCCTCAAGCTACTCAAAACTACATTCATGAAGATTATTAACCCTTCGGGTGCATCACAGGAACTAAAGCAACATGGAAGAAAAAAATGAACATTTTAATTTTTCTAACAAAATTTTTTTTCTAGCCTAAATTTTTTAATTTTCACATGGGTAACAGGGTAAATTGCATCCTAAAATTTGTTGGGCATTTTCTCCTGAGTAAACCAATACCTCATATGTGGTCATAAACCACTGTTTGGGCACACGACAGGGCTCAGAAGGGAAGGAGCGCCATTTCACTTTTTGATTGGAAAATTAGCTCCAAAAGTCAAATTGCGCTCCTTCCCTTCTGAGCCCTGCCATGCGCCCAAACAGTGGTTTATGACCACATATGAGGTATCGGTGTACTCAGGAGAAATTGCCCAACAAATTTTAGGATGCATTTTATCCTGTTACCTATGTGAAAATTTAAAAAAATAGGCTAAAAGAAATTTTTTGTAAAAAAAAAAAGTATTTTTAATTTTTACGGATTCATTTGTGAAGCACCTGGGGGTTCCAAGTGCTCACTATGCATCTAGATAGGTGCCTTGGGGGGTCTAGTTTCCAAAATGGGGTCACTTGTGGGGGAGCTCCAATGTTTAGGCACACAGGGCCTCTCGAAACGCAACATGGTGTCCGCTAACAATTTGAGCCGAAATTGTTAGCGTACACCATGTTGCGTTTAAAGAGCTCCTGTGTGCCTAAACATTGGAGCTCCCCCATAAGTGACCCCATTTTGGAAACTAGACCCCCCAAGGCACCTATCTAGATGCATAGTGAGCACTTGGAACCCCCAGGTGCTTCACAAATTGATTCGTAAAAATGAAAAAGTGGAAAAAAAAATACTTTTTCATTTTTACGGATTAATTTGTGAAGCACCTGGGGGTTCCAAGTGCTCACTATGCATCTAGATAGGTGCCTTGGGGGGTCTAGTTTCCAAAATGGGGTCACTTGTGGGGGAGCTCCAATGTTTGGGCACACAGCGGCTCTCCAAAAGCAACATGGTGTCCGCTAACAAATTGTCGGCTCAAATTGTTAGAAGACACCATGTTGCGTTTGGAGAGCCGCTGTGTGGCCAAACATTGGAGCTCCCCCACAAGTGACCCCATTTTGGAAACTAGACCCCCCAAGGCACCTATCTAGATGCATAGTGAGCACTTGGAACCCCCAGGTGCTTCACAAATTGATTCGTAAAAATGAAAAAGTGGAAAAAAAAATACTTTTTCATTTTTACGGATTAATTTGTGAAGCACCTGGGGGTTCCAAGTGCTCACTATGCATCTAGATAGGTGCCTTGGGGGGTCTAGTTTCCAAAATGGGGTCACTTGTGGGGGAGCTCCAATGTTTGGGCACACAGCGGCTCTCCAAAAGCAACATGGTGTCCGCTAACAAATTGTCGGCTCAAATTGTTAGAAGACACCATGTTGCGTTTGGAGAGCCGCTGTGTGGCCAAACATTGGAGCTCCCCCACAAGTGACCCCATTTTGGAAACTAGACCCCCCAAGGCACCTATCTAGATGCATAGTGAGCACTTGGAACCCCCAGGTCCTTCACAAATTAATCCGTAAAAATAAAAAAGTGTTTTTTTTTCCACTTTTTCATTTTTATGAATCAATTTGTGAAGCACCTGGGGGTTCCAAGTGCTCACTATGCATCTAGATAGGTGCCTTGGGGGGTCTAGTTTCCAAAATGGGGTCACTTGTTGGGTAGCTCCAATGTTTGGGCACACAGGGACTCTCCAAACGCAACATGGTTCCAATTTGTTAGTGGACACCATTGTGTAGTGTATGTCAGGTTGGTGTGCGGTGTGGTATATTGTAGTGTATACACCACACACACACACACACACTACAACACACACACCAACCTGACATAGCCTACTAAGCTGAGTACGCCCTAGACTGGGATGAGTGGGACGGGCAGGACATTTTGTGTGCTGTGTGCGTGTGTAAAAAAAAAAAAAAAAAAAAAAAAATCGAAACTTTATTATAGTGTGAGTGTACGTGTGTGTGTGTGTGTGTGCTTGGTGTAACCTTCTGCAGTCACGTGTGGGGGCTGTCAGGCGTACGGGGGCTGTCAGGCGTACGGGGGCTGTCAGGCGTACGGGGGCTGTCAGGCGTACGGGGGGGCTGAAGAGATGGAGGAGCCAGCAGCTGCAGCAAGGGGGGTGATCACTGGGGCAGGAGCCGGCAGCAGCAAGGGGGGTGATCACTGGGGCAGGAGCCGGCAGCAGCAAGGGGGGTGATCACTGGGTTTGCGGGGGGGGGGGATGATCACTGGGATGGGGGGGTGCACACTGGGGATGGGGAGTGAACACTGGAGACAGGGGGGGGTGAACACTGGGGACAAGGGGGGTGAACACTGGGGGGGTGAACACTGGGGTCAGGGGGGGTGAACACTGGGGACAGGGGGGTGAACACTGGGGACAGGGGGGGTGAACACTGGGGACAGAGGGGGTGAACACTGGGGACAGGGGGTGTGAACACTGGGGACAGGGGGGGTGAACACTGGGGACAGGGGGGGTGAACACTGGGGACAGGGGGGGTGAACACTGGGGGAGGGGTGATTATTGGGAGGTGGGGGGTGATATCACTGGGACTGGGGGATGGTGGGTTTGATCACAGGAGCAGGGCATTTACACTGAGCCTGCTGCTGCTGTGATCACAGTCCACCGGCTGTCAGAAGGAGAGCAGCAGCCGGTGGATGAAGACGTGGGAGAGGGAGCAGAGGGAGCGGAGGTCGGGGTGCAGGTATGAAAGTGGAGGGGGGGTCGGGGGTGGAGGGGGGGGCAGGGTGGAGTGGAGGGGGGGTCGGGGGGGAGCGGGGGCAATACTACCTGATGCAGATCAGCGGCGGCAGCAGGCGATCAGCGGCGGCAGCAGGCGATCCACGGGGGGGCAGCAGGCGATCCACGGGGGGGCAGCAGGCGATCCACGGGGGGGCAGCTGCAGAGGGTCCACGGGGGGGCAGCAGCAGAGGGTCCACAACGGCCGGCACCCGATCCATGGACGGGCAGTTGCGGCCATCATTAAAAACTCCCTCCACATCTGATTGGGGCTAGTATCCATGTGACGCTAGCCCCCCAATCAGATCTGGGGGGAGGGGGGGACAGAGGTGACACTCCCCCCAGCCAATGGCTGATGCTGTAAGCATCAGGCCATGCCCAGATTTAAATATTACACCAATTTTCATTGGTGAAATATTTAATTCATACCGATTGGCAGTTTCATTAAAAGTGAAAATGAAACAGCCAATCGGAGGGGTCCCAGGCACGGGGGGGTTAATCCACCCCCCGGGGGGTCGACTTCAGGATGTCCAGTTGCAGTAGCAACTGTGACATCTGAGCGACCCCGCTCGCAGGCGCTGCAGGGGGTCTTTCCCTCCATGTCACAGACGCTGTGACATGGGTCGGGAACGAACTGTTTTCCATGTCACAAACGGTGTGACACGGGTCGGGAAGGGGTTAATAAGACAGTTTAAATGCCCCTTGGAAGAGACGTGCAGGTCGCAGTAGCTGAACAAGACGGTTTAAATGCCACTTGGAATAGACGTGCAGGTCGCAGTAGCTTAACAAGACGGTTTAAATGCCCCTTGGAAGAGACGTGCAGGTCGCAGTAGTTTAACAAGATGGTTTAAATGCCCCTTGGAACAGAGGTGCAGGTCGCAGTAGCTTAATAAGACAGTTTAAATGCCCCTTGAAAGAGAGGTGCAGGTCACAGTAGCTTCACAAGACCGTTTAAATGCCCCTTGGAAGTGCGGTGGATGTCGCAGTAGCTTAACAAGACAGTTTAAATGCCCCTTGGAAGAGACATGCAGGTCACAGCAACTTAACAAGATGGTTTAAATGCCCCTTGGAAGAGACGTGCAGGTAGCAGTGACTTAACAAGATGGTTTAAATGCTCCTTGGAAGAGACATGCAGGTCGCAGTAGCTTAACAAGACAGTTTAAATGCCCCTTGGAAAAGTGGTGGAGGTTACATTAGCTTAACAAGACAATTTAAATGCCCCTTGGAACAGACATGCAAGTCGCAGTAGCTTAAAAAGACAGTTTAAATGCGCCTTGCAAGAGACGTGCAGGTCGCAGTAGCTTAACAAGACGGTTTAAATGCCCCTTGGAATAGAAGAGCAGGTCGCAGTAGCTTAGCAAGACGGTTTAAATGCCCCTTGGAAGAGACGTGCAGATCGCAGTAGCTTAACAAGACGGTTAAAATGCCCCTTGGAAGAGACGTGCAGGGCGCAGTAGCTTAACAAGACGGTTTCAATGCCCCTTGGATGAGCGGTGGAGGTCGCAGTAGCTTAACAAGACGGTTTAAATGCCCCTTGAAAGAGACGTGCAGGTCGCAGTAGCTTAACAAGATGATTTAAATGCCCCTTGGAAGTGCGGTGGAGGTCGCAGTAGCTTAAAAAGATTGTTTAAATGCCCCTTGGAAGAGCGGTGGAGGTCGCAGTAGCTTTACAAGACAGTTTAAATGCCGCTTGAAAGAGACGTGCAGGTCGCAGTAGCTTAACAAGACGGTTTAAATGCAACTTGGAAATGCGATGGAGGTCGCAGTAGCTTAACATGATGATTTAAATGCCCCTTGGAAGAGACATGCAGGTCACAGCAGCTTAACAAGACGGTTTAAATGCCCCTTGGAAGAGACGTGCAGGTCGCAGTGGCTTAATAAGACGGTTTAAATGCCCCTTGGAAGAGACGTGCAGGTCACAGAAACTTAACAAGAGGGTTTAAATGCCCCTTGGAATAGGCTTGCAGGTCGCAGTAGATTACCAAGATGGTTTAAATGCCCCTTGGAAGAGACGTGCAGGTCGCAGTAGCTTAACAAGACGGTTTAAATGCCCCTTGGAAGAGCGGTGGACGTCGCAGTAGCTTAACAAGACAGTTTAAATGCCCCTTGGAAGAGACGTGAAGGTCGCAGTAGCTTAACAAGACGGTTTAAATGCCCCTTGGAAGAGATGTGCACTTTGCAGTAGCTTAACAAGACGGTTTATATGCCCCTTGGAAAATTGGTGGAGGTTACAGTAGCTTAACAAGACGGTTTAAATGCCCCTTGGAAGAGACGTACAAGTCGCAGTAGCTTAGCAAGACGGTTTAAATGCCCCTTAGAAGAGACGTGCAGGTCACAGAAGCTTAACAAGACTGTTTAAATGCCCCTTGGAAGAGATGTGCAGGTCGCAGTAGCTTAATAAGACGGTTTAAATGCCCCTTGGAAGATAGGTGGAGGTCGCAGTAGAAAAACAAAACAGTTTAAATGCCCCTTGGAAGAGACGTGCATGTCGCAGTAGCTTAACAAGATGGTTTAAATGCCACTTGGAAGAGACGTGCAGGTCGCAGTAGCTTAACAAGACGGTTTAAATGCCCCTTGGAAGTGCGGAGGAGGTCGCAGTAGCTTAACAAGACGGTTTCAATGCCCCTTGGAAGAGACACGCAGGTCGCAGCAGCTTAACATGATGGTTTAAATGCCCCTTGGAAGAGACGTGCAGGTCGCAGTAGCTTAACAAGACGGTTTAAATGCCCCTTGGAAGAGACATGCAGGTCGCAGTAGCTTAACAAAGCGTTTTAAAAGCCCCTTGGAAGAGACGTGCAGGTCACAGTAGCTTAACAAGACGGTTTATATGCCCCTTGGAAAATTGGTGGAGGTTACAGTAGCTTAACAAGACGGTTTAAAAGCCCCTTGGAAGAGACGTGCAAGTCGCAGTAGCTTAACAAGACAGTTTAAATGTCCCTTAGAAGAAACGTGAAGGTCACAGAAGCTTAACAAGACAGTTTAAATGCCCCTTGAAAGAGACGTGCAGGTCACAGTAGCTTAATAAGATGGTTTAAATGCCACTTGGAAGAGCGGTGGAGGTCGCAGTAGCTTAACAAGACAGTTTAAATGCCCCTTGGAAGAGACGTGATGGTCGCAGTAGCTTAACAAGACGGTTTAAATGCCCCTTGGAAGAAACATGCAGGTCGCAGCAGCTTAACAAGACCGTTAAAATGCCCCTTGGAAGAGATGTGCAGGTCGCAGTAGCTTAACAAGACGGTTTAAATGCCCCTTGGAAAAGTGGTGGAGGTTACAGTAGATTAACAAGACTGTTTAAATGCCCCTTAGAAGAGACGTGCAGGTCGCAGAAGCTTAACAAAATGGTTTAAATGCCACTTGGAAGAGACGTGCAGGTCGCAGTAGCTTAACAAGATGGTTTAAATGCCCCTTGGAAGAGACATGCAGGCCGCAGCAGCTTAACAAGACCGTATAAATGCCCCTTGGAAGAGACGTGCAGGTCGCAGTAGCTTAACAAAGCGTTTTAAATGCCCTTTGGAAGAGACGTGCTGGTCGCAGTAGCTTAACAAGACGGTTTAAATGCCCCTTGGAAAAGTGGTGGAGGTTACAGTAGCTTAACAAGACAATTTAAATGCCCCTTGAAAGAGACGTGAAAGTCGCAGTAGCATAACAAGACGGTTTAAATGCCCCTTAGAAGAGAGGTGCAGATCGCAGTAGCTTAATAAGACAGCATAAATACCCCTTGGAAGTGACGTGCAGGTCGCAGTAGCTTAACAAGATGGTTTAAATGCCCCTTGGAAGAGCGGTGGAGGTCGCAGTAGCTTAACAAGACTGTTTAAATGCCCCTTGGAAGAGGCTTGCAGGCCGCAGTAGCTTACCAAGACGATTTAAATGTCCCTTGGAAGAGACGTGCAGGTCGCAGTAGCTTAACAAGACAGTTTAAATGCCCCTTGGAAGAGCGGTGGAGGTCGCAGTAGCTTAACAAGACAGTTTAAATGCCCCTTGGAAGGACATGCAGGTCGCAACACCTTAACAAGACTGTTTAAATACCCCTTGGAAGAGACGTGCAGGTCGCAGTAGCTTAAAAGACGTTTTAAATGTCCCTTGGTAGAGACATGCAGGTCGCAGTAGCTTAACAAGACGGTTTAAATGCCCCTTGGAAGAGACGTGCAGGTCGCAGTAGCTCAACAAGACGGTTTAATGCACCTTGGAAAAGTGGTGGAGGTTACAGTAGCTTAACAAGACCGTTTAAATGCCCCTTGGTAGAGACAGGCATGTCGCAGTAGCTTAACAAGACGGTGTAAATGCCCCTTGGAAAAGACGTGCAGGTCGCAGTAGCTTAACAAGACGGTTTAAATGCCCCTTGGAAGAGACATGCAGGCTGCAGTAGCTTAACAAGATGGTTTAAATGCCCCTTGGAAGAGGCTTGCAGGAATCCGTAGCTTACCAAGATGATTTAAATGCCCCTTGGAAGAGACGTGCAGGTCGCAGTAGCTTGACAAGACAGTTGAAATGCCCCTTGGAAGAGGGGTGGAGGTCGCATTAGCTTAACAAGACGGTTTAAATGCCCCATGGAAGAGACGTGCAGGTCGCAGTAGCTTAACAAGACGGTTTAAATGACCCTTGGAAGAGACGTGCAAGTCGCAGAAGCTTAAAAAGACGGTTTAAATGCGCCTTGGAAGAGACGTGCAAGTCGCAGTAGCTTAACAAGACAGTTTAAATGCTCCTTGGAAGAGACGAGCAGGTCGCAGTAGCTTAACAAGACGGTTTAAATGCCCCTTGGAAGAGACGTGGAGGTCGCAGTAGCTTAACAAGATGGTTTAAATGCCCCTTGGAAGAGCGGTGGAGGTCGCAGTAGCTTAACAAGACAGTTTAAATGCCCCTTGTAAGAGACGTACAGGTCGCAGTAGCTTAACAAGACCGTTTAAATGCCCCTTGGAAGAGACGTGCAGGTCGCAGTAGCTTAACAAGATGGTTTAAATTCCCCTTGGAAGAGCGGTGGAGGTCGCAGTAGCTTAACAAGATGGTTTAAATGCCCCTTGGAAGAGACATGCAGTTCGTAGCAGCTTATAAAGACGGTTTAAATGCCCCTTGTAAGAGGCTTCCAGGTCGCAGTAGCTTACCAAGACGGTTTAAATGCCCCTTGGAAGAGACATGCAGGTCGCAGTAGCTTAACAAGAGGGTTTAAATGCCCCTTGGAAGTGGCTTGCAGGTCGCAGTAGCTTACCAAGACGATTTAAATGCCCCTTGGAAGAGACGTGCAGGTCACAGTAGCTTAACAAGACAGTTTAAATGCCACTTGGGAGAGGCTTGCAGGTCGCAGTAGCTTACCAAGACGACTTAAATGTCCCTTGGAAGAGACGTGCAGCTCGCAGTAGCTTAACAAGACATTTTAAATGCCCCTTGGAAGAGCGGTGGAGGTCGTAGTAGCTTAACAAGACAGTTTAAATATCCCTTGGAAGAGACGTGCAGGTCGCAGTAGCTTAAAAGACGTTTTAAATGTCCCTTGGTAGAGACATGCAGGTCGCAGTAGCTTAACAAGATGGCTTAAATCCCCTTTGGAAGAGACGTGCAGGTCGCAGCAGCTTAACAAGAGGGTTTAAATGCCCCTTGGAATAGGCTTGCAGGTCGCAGTAGATTACCAAAATGGTTTAAATGCCCCTTGGAAGAGGCTTGCAGGTCGCAGTAGCTTAACAGGACTGGTTAAATGCCCATTGGAAGAGACATGCAGTTCGCAGTAGCTTAATAAGATGGTTTAAATGCCCCTTGGAAGAGATGTGCAGGTCGCAGTAGGTTAATAAGACAGTTTAAATGCCCCTTGGAAGAGACGTGCAGGTCGCAGTAGCTGAACAAGACGGTTTAAATGCCACTTGGAAGAGACGTGCAGGGCGCAGTAGCTTAACAAGACGGTTTAAATGCCCCTTGGAAGAGTGGTGGAGGTCGCAGTAGCTTAACAAGACAGTTTCAATGCCCCTTGGAAGAGACATGCAGTTCGCAGTAGCTTAATAAGACGGTTTAAATGCCCCTTGGAAGAGATGTGCAGGTCGCAGTAGCTTAATAAGACGGTTTAAATGCCCCTTGGAAGAGAGGTGGAGGTCGCAGTAGCTTAACAAGACAGCTTAAATGCCCCTTGGAAGAGACGTGCAGGTCGCAGTAGCTGAACAAGACGGTTTAAATGCCACTTGGAAGAGACGTGCAGGTCGCAGTAGCTTAACAAGACGGTTTAAATGCCCCTTGGAAGAGACGTGCAGGTCGCAGTAGCTTAACAAGATGGTTTAAATGCCCCTTGGAACAGAGGTGCAGGTCGCAGTAGCTTAATAAGACAGTTTAAATGCCCCTTGAAAGAGAGGTGCAGGTCGCAGTAGCTTAACAAGACCGTTTAAATGCCCCTTGGAAGTGCGGTGGATGTCGCAGTAGCTTAACAAGACGGTTTAAATGCCCCTTGGAAGAGACATGCAGGTCGCAGCAACTTAACAAGATGGTTTAAATGCCCCTTGGAAGAGACGTGCAGGTAGCAGTGGCTTAACAAGATGGTTTAAATGCTCCTTGGAAGAGACATGCAGGTCGCAGTAGCTTAACAAGACAGTTTAAATGCCCCTTGGAAAAGTGGTGGAGGTTACATTAGCTTAACAAGACAATTTAAATGCCCCTTGGAACAGACATGCAAGTCGCAGTAGCTTAAAAAGACAGTTTAAATGCGCCTTGCAAGAGACGTGCAGGTCGCAGTAGCTTAACAAGACGGTTTAAATGCCCCTTGGAATAGAAGAGCAGGTCGCAGTAGCTTAGCAAGACGGTTTAAATGCCCCTTGGAAGAGACGTGCAGCTCGCAGTAGCTTAACAAGACAGTTTAAATGCCCCTTGGAAGAGCGGTGGAGGTCGCAGTAGCTTAACAAGACAGTTTAAATATCCCTTGGAAGAGACGTGCAGGTCGCAGTAGCTTAAAAGACGTTTTAAATGTCCCTTGGTAGAGACATGCAGGTCGCAGTAGCTTAACAAGATGGCTTAAATCCCCCTTGGAAGAGACGTGCAGGTCGCAGCAGCTTAACAAGAGGGTTTAAATGCCCCTTGGAATAGGCTTGCAGGTCGCAGTAGATTACCAAGACGGTTTAAATGCCCCTTGGAAGAGGCTTGCAGGTCGCAGTAGCTTAACAAGACTGTTTAAATGCCCCTTGGAAGAGACATGCAGTTCGCAGTAGCTTAATAAGATGGTTTAAATGCCCCTTGGAAGAGATGTGCAGGTCGCAGTAGCTTAATAAGACGGTTTAAATGCCCCTTGGAAGAGAGGTGGAGGTCGCAGTAGCTTAACAAGACAGTTTAAATGCCCCTTGGAAGAGACGTGCAGGTCGCAGTAGGTGAACAAGACGGTTTAAATGCCACTTGGAAGAGACGTGCAGGGCGCAGTAGCTTAACAAGACGGTTTAAATGCCCCTTGGAAGAGTGGTGGAGGTCGCAGTAGCTTAACAAGACAGTTTCAATGCCCCTTGGAAGAGACATGCAGTTCGCAGTAGCTTAATAAGACGGTTTAAATGCCCCTTGGAAGAGATGTGCAGGTCGCAGTAGCTTAATAAGACGGTTTAAATGCCCCTTGGAAGAGAGGTGGAGGTCGCAGTAGCTTAATAAGACGGTTTAAATGCCCCTTGGAAGAGAGGTGGAGGTCGCAGTAGCTTAACAAGACAGTTTAAATGCCCCTTGGAAGAGACGTGCAGGTCGCAGTAGCTGAACAAGACGGTTTAAATGCCACTTGGAAGAGACGTGCAGGTCGCAGTAGCTTAACAAGACGGTTTAAATGCCCCTTGGAAGAGACGTGCAGGTCGCAGTAGTTTAACAAGATGGTTTAAATGCCCCTTGGAACAGAGGTGCAGGTCGCAGTAGCTTAATAAGACAGTTTAAATGCCCCTTGAAAGAGAGGTGCAGGTCGCAGTAGCTTCACAAGACCGTTTAAATGCCCCTTGGAAGTGCGGTGGATGTCGCAGTAGCTTAACAAGACAGTTTAAATGCCCCTTGGAAGAGACATGCAGGTCGCAGCAACTTAACAAGATGGTTTAAATGCCCCTTGGAAGAGACGTGCAGGTAGCAGTGACTTAACAAGATGGTTTAAATGCTCCTTGGAAGAGACATGCAGGTCGCAGTAGCTTAACAAGACAGTTTAAATGCCCTTTGGAAAAGTGGTGGAGGTTACATTAGCTTAACAAGACAATTTAAATGCCCCTTGGAACAGACATGCAAGTCGCAGTAGCTTAAAAAGACAGTTTAAATGCGCCTTGCAAGAGACTTGCAGGTCGCAGTAGCTTAACAAGACGGTTTAAATGCCCCTTGGAATAGAAGAGCAGGTCGCAGTAGCTTAGCAAGACGGTTTAAATGCCCCTTGGAAGAGACGTGTAGATCGCAGTAGCTTAACAAGACGGTTAAAATGCCACTTGGAAGAGACGTGCAGGGCGCAGTAGCTTAACAAGACGGTTTCAATGCCCCTTGGATGAGCGGTGGAGGTCGCAGTAGCTTAACAAGACGGTTTAAATGCCCCTTGAAAGAGACGTGCAGGTCGCAGTAGCTTAACAAGACGGTTTAAATGCCCCTTCGAAGTGCGGTGGAGGTCGCAGTAGCTTAATAAGACAGTTTAAATGCCCCTAGGAAGAGACATGCAGGTCACAGCCTCTTAACAAGATTGTTTAAATGCCCCTTGGAAGAGACGTGCAGGTCGCAATAGCTTAACAAGACGGTTTAAATGTCCCTTGGTAGAGACATGCAGGTCGCAGTAGCTTAACAAGACGGTTTAAATGCCCCATGGAAGAGACGTGCCAGTCGCAGTAGCTTAAAAACGGTTTAAATGACCCTTGGGAAAGACGAGCAGGTCGCATTAGCTTAACAAGACGGTTTAAATGCCCCTTGGAAGAGACGTGCAGGTTGCAGTAGCTTAACAAGACAGTTTAAATGCCCCTTGGAAGAGACGTGCAGGTCGCAGTAGCTTAACAAGATGGTTTAGATGCCCCTTGGAAGAGACGTGAAGGTCGCAGTAGCATAACAAGATGGTTTAAATGCTCCTTGTAAGAGCGGTGGAGGTCGCAGTAGCTTAAAAAGATGGTTTAAATGCCCCTTGGAAGAGACATGCAGTTCGCAGCAGCTTAAAAAGACGGTTTAAATGCCCCTTGGAAGAGGCTTGCAGGTCGCAGTAGCTTACCAAGACGGTTTAAGTGCCCCTTGGAAGAGACGTGCAGGTCGCAGTAGCTTAACAAGATGGTTTAAATGCCCCTTGGAAGAGCGGTGGAGGTCGCAGCAGCTTAACAAGATGGTTTAAATGCCCCTTGGAAGAGACATGCAGTTCGCAGCAGCATAAAAAGACAGTTTAAATGCCCCTTGGAAGAGACGTGCAGGTCGCAGTAGCTTAACAAGTTGATTTAAATGCCCCTTGGAAGAGACGTGCAGGTAGCAGTAGCTTAACAAGACTGTTTAAATGCCCCTTGTAAAAGTCGTGGAGGTTACAGTAGCTTAACAAGACGGTTTAAATGCCCCTTGGAAGTGACATGCAAGTCGTAGTAGCTTAACAAGACGGTTTAAATGACCCTTGGAAGAGAGGTGGAGGCCGCAGTAGCTTAAAAAGACAGTTTAAATGCCCCTTGAAAGAGACGTGCAGGTCGGAGTGGCTTAACAAGACCATTTAAATGCCCCTTGGAAGTACGGTGGATGTCGCAGTAGCTTAACAAGACGGTTTCAATGCCCCTTGGTAGAGACATGCAGGTCGCAGCAGCTTAACAAGATGGTTTAAATGCCCCTTGGAAGAGACGTGCAGGTAGCAGTGGCTTAAGAAGATGGTTTAAATGCCCCTTGGAAGAGACATGCAGGTCGCAGTAGCTTAACAAGACAGTTTAAATGCCCCTTGGAAAAGTGGTGGAGGTTACAGTAGCTTAACAAGACAGTTTAAATGCCCCTTGGAACAGACATGCAAGTCGCAGTAGCTTAAAAAGACGGTTTAAATGCGCCTTGGAAGAGACGAGCAGGTCGCAGTAGCTTAACAAGACGGTTTAAATGCCCCTTGGAATAGAAGAGCAGGTCGCCGTAGCTTAACAAGACGGTTTAAATGCCCCTTGGAAGAAAAGTGCAGGTCGCAGTATCTTAACAAGACGGTTTAAATCCCCCTTGGAAGAGACGTGCAGGTCACAGCAGCTTAACAAGAGGGTTTAAATGCCCCTTGGAATAGGCTTGCAGGTCGCAGTAGCTTACCAAGACGGTTTAATTGCCCCTTGGAAGAAACGTGCAGATCGCAGTAGCTTAACAAGACGGTTTAAATGCCCATTGGAAGAGTGGTGCAGGTCGCAGTATCTTAATAAGACGGTTTAAATTCCCCTTGGAAGAGATGTGCAGGTCGCAGTAGCTTAACAAGATGGTTTAAATGCCCCTTGGAAGAGACGTGGAGGTCGCAGTAGCTTAACAAGACTGTTTAAATGCCCCTTGGAAGAGACATGCAGGTCGCAGTAGCTTAATAAGATGGTTTAAATGCCCCTTGGAAAAGTGGTGGAATTTACAGTAGCTTAAGAAGACGGTTTAAATGCTCCTTGGAAGAGGCGTGCAAGTCGCAGTAGCTTAACAAGACTGTTTAAATGCCCCTTGGAAGAGACGTGCAGGTGGCAGAAGCTAAACAAGACAGTTTAAATCCCCCTTGGAAGAGCGGTGGAGGTCGCAGTAGCTTAACAAGACAGTTTAAATGCCACTTGGAAGAAACATGCAGGTCGCAGTAGCTTAACAAGACGGTTTAAATGCCCCTTGGAAGAGACGTGCAGGTCGCAGTAGCTTAACAAGATGGTTTAAATGCCCCTTTGAAGAGACGAGCAGGTCGCAGTAGCTTAACAAGACGGTTTAAATGCCCCTCGGAAGAGACGTGCAGGTCGCAGTAGCTTAACAAGACGGTTTTAATCCCCCTTGGAAGAGACGTGCAGGTCGCAGTAGTTAACAAGAGTGTTTAAATGCCCCTTGGAATAGGCTTGCAGGCCGAATTAGCTTACCAAGACGGTTTAAATGCCCCTTGGAAAAGTGGTGGCTGTTACAGTATCTTAAAAAGACAGTTTAAATGCCCCTTGGAAGAGACGTGCAGGTCGCAGAAGTTTAACAAGACTGTTTAAATGCCCCTTGGAAGAGACGTGCAGGACGCAGAAGCTTAACAAGTCGGTTTAAATCCCCATAGGAAGAGACGTGCAGGTCGCAGTAGCTTAACAAGAGGGTTTAAATGCCCCTTGGAATAGGCTTGCAGGTCGCAGTAGCTTACCAATACGGTTTAAATGCCCCTTGGAAGAGCCGTGCAGGTCGCAGTAGCTTAACAAGATGGTTTAAATGTCCATTGGAAGAGCGGTGGAGGTCGCAGAAGCTTAATAAGACGGTTTAAATGCCCCTTGGAAGATATGTGGAGGACGCAGTAGATAAACAAGACAGTTTAAATGCCCCTTGGAAGAGACGTGCAGGTCGCAGTAGCTTAAAAAGACAGTTTATATGCCCCTTGGAAGTGCGGAGGAGGTCGCAGTAGCTTAACAAGACGGTTTAAATGCCCGTTGGAAGAGACACGCAGGTCGCAGCAGCTTAACAAGATGGTTTAAATGCCCCTTGGAAGAGACGTGCAGGTCGCAGTAGCTTAACAAGACGGTTTAAATCCCTTGCAAGAGACATGCACGTCGCAGTAGCTTAAGAAAGCGTATTAAAAGCCCCTTGGAAGAGACGTGTAGGTCACAGTAGCTTAACAAGACGGTTTATATGCCCCTTGGAAAAGTGGTGGAGGTTACAGTAGCTTAACAAGACGGTTTAATTGCCCCTTGGAAGAGACGTGCAAGTCGCTGTAGCTTAACAAGACAGTTTAAATGCCCCTTAGAAGAGACGTGCAGGTCACAGAAGCTTAACAAGACAGTTTAAATATCCCTTGAAAGAGACGTGCAGGTCACAGTAGCTTAACAAGACAGTTTAAATGCCCCTTGGAAGAGACGTGCAGGTCACAAAAGCTTAACAAGACAGTTTAAATGCCCCTTGGAAGAGACGTGCAGTTCACAGAAGCTTAACAAGACAGTTTAAATGCCCCTTGGAAGAGACGTGCAGGTCGCAGTAGCTTAACAAGATGGATTATATGCCCCTTGGAATAGTGGTGGAGGTTACAGTGGCTTAACAAGACGATTTAATTGCCCGTTGGAAGAGACGTGCAAGTCGCAGTAGCTTAACAAGACAGTTTAAATGCCCCTTGGAAGAGACGTGCACGTCGCAGTAGCTTAACAAGATGGTTTAAATGCCCCTTGGAAGAGAGGTGGAGGTGGAAGTAGCTTAACAAGACGGTTTAAATGCCCCTTGGAAGTGCGGTGGAGGTCGCAGTAGCTTAACAAGACGGTTTAAATGCCCCTTGGAAGAGACGTACAGGTCGCAGTAGCTTAAAAAGACGGTTTAAATGCGCCTTGGAAGAGACGTGCAGGTCGCAGTAGCTTAACAAGATGGTTTAAATACCCCTTGGAAGAGAGGTGGAGGTCGAAGTAGCTTAACAAGACGGTTTAAATGCCCCTTAGAAGTGCGGTGGAGGTCGCATTAGCTTAACAAGACACTTTAAATGCCCCCTGGAAGAGACGTAATGGTCGCAGTAGCTTAACAAGACGGTTTAAATGCCCCTTGGAAGTGTGGTGGAGGTCGCAGTAGCTTCACAAGACGGTTTAAATGCCACTTGGAAGAAACATGCAGGTCGCAGCAGCTTAACAAGACAGTTAAAATGCCCCTTGGAAGAGATGTGCAGGTCGCAGTAGCTTAACAAGACGGTTTAAATGCCCCTTGGAAAAGTGTTGGAGGTTGCAGTAGATTAACAAGACGGTTTAAATGCCCCTTGGAAGTGAAGTGAAAGTCGCAGAAGCTTAACAAGACTGTTTAAATGCCCCTTAGAAGAGACGTGCAGGTCGCAGAAGCTTAACAAGATGGTTTAAATGCCCCTTGGAAGAGACGTGCAGGTCGCAGTAGCTTAACAAGATGGTTTAAATGCCACTTGGAAGTGCGGTGGAGGTCGCAATAGCTTAACAAGACGGTTTAAATGCCCCTTGGAAGAGACATGCAGGCCGCAGCAGCTTATCAAGACCGTATAAATGTCCCCTTGGAAAAGACATGCAGGTCGCAGTAGCTTAACAAAGCGTTTTAAATGCCCTTTGGAAGAGACGTGCTGGTCGCAGTAGCTTAACAAGACGGTTTAAATGCCCCTTGGAAAAGTGGTGGAGGTTACAGTAGCTTAACAAGACGATTTAAATGCCCCTTGGAAGAGACGTGAAAGTCGCAGTAGCATAACAAGACGGTTTAAATGCCCCTTAGAAGAGTGGTGCAGGTCGCAGTAGCTTAATAAGACAGCTTAAATGCCCCTTGGAAGAGACGTGCAGGTTGCAGTAGCTTAACAAGATGGTATAAATGCCCCTTGGAAGAGCGGTGGAGGTCGCAGTAGCTTAACAAGACATGTTAAAAGCCCCTTGGAAGAGACGTGCAGGTTGCAGTAGCTTAACAAGACTGTTTAAATGCCCCTTGGAAGAGGCTAGCAGGCCGCAGTAGCTTACCAAGACGATTTAAATGTCCCTTGAAAGAGACCTGCAGGTCGCAGTAGCTTAATAAGACAGTTTAAATGCCCCTTGGAAGAGCGGTGGAGGTCACAGTAGCTTAACAAGACAGTTTAAATGCCCCTTGGAAGGACACGCAGGTCGCAGCACCTTAACAAGACTGTTTAAATACCCCTTGGAAGAGACGTGCAAGTCGCAGTAGCTTAAAAGACGTTTTAAATGCCCCATGGAAGAGACGTACAGGTCGCAGTAGCTTAACAAGACGGTTTAAATGCCCCTTGGAAAACTGGTGGAGGTTACAGTATCTTAACAAGACCGTTTAAATGCCCCTTGGAAGGGACGTGCAAGTTGCAGTAGCTTAACAAGACGGTGTAAATGCCTGTTGGAAAAGACGTGCAGGTCGCAGTAGCTTAACAAGACGGTTTAAATGCCCCTTGGAAGAGACGTGCAGGCCGCAGTAGCTTAACAAGATGGTTTAAATGCCCCTTGCAAGAGGCTTGCAGGAAGCAGTAGCTTACCAAGACGATTTAAATGCCCCTTGGAAGAGACGTGCAGGTCGCAGTAGCTTAACAAGACAGTTGAAATGCCCCTTGGAAGAGCGGTGGAGGTTGCAGTAGCTTAATAAGACAGTTTAAATGCCCCTTGGAAGAGACATGCAGGTCACAGCAACTTAACAAGATTGTTTAAATGCCCCTTGGAAGAGACGTGCAGGTCGCAGTAGCTTAACAAGACGGTTTAAATGTCCCTTGCTAGAGACATGAAGTTCGCAGTAGCTTAACAAGACGGTTTAAATGCCCCATGGAAGAGACGTGCAGGTCGCAGCAGCTTAACAAGACGGTTTAAATGACCCTTGGAAGAGACGTGCAAGTCGCAGTAGCTTAAAAAGACGGTTTAAATGCGCCTTGGAAGAGACGTGCAAGTAGCAGTAGCTTAACAAGACAGTTTTAATGCTCCTTGGAAGAGACGAGCAGGTCGCAGTAGCTTAACAAGACGGTTTAAATGCCCCTTGGAAGAGACGTGGAGGTCGCAGTAGCTTAACAAGACAGTTTAAATCCCCCTTGGAAGAGACGTGCAGGTCGCAGTAGCTTAACAAGATGGTTTAAATGCCCCTTGGAAGAGCGGTGGAGGTCGCAGTAGCTTAACAAGACAGTTTAAATGCCCCCTGGAAGAGACGTGCAGGTCGCAGTAGCTTAACAAGACGGTTTAAATGCACCTTGGAAGAGACGTGCAGGTCGCAGTAGCTTAACAAGATGGTTTAAATGCCCCTTGGAAGAGCGTTGTAGGTCGCAGTAGCTTAACAAGATGGTTTAAATGCCCCTTGGAAGAGACATGCAGTTCGCAGCAGCTTATAAAGACGGTTTAAATGCCCCTTGGAAGAGGCTTGCATGTCGCAGTAGCTTACCAAGACGGTTTAAATGCCCCTTGAAAGAGACGTGCAGGTCGCAGTTGCTTAACAAGATGGTTTAAATGCCCCTTGGAAGAGCGGTGGAGGTCGCAGTAGCTTAAAAAGACAGTTTAAATGCCCCTTGGAAGAGACGTGCAGGTCGCAGTAGCTTAACAAGTTGATTTAAATGCCCCTTGGAAGAGACGTGCAGGTAGCAGTAGCTTAACAAGACTGTTTAAATGCCCCTTGTAAAAGTCGTGGAGGTTACAGTAGCTTAACAAGACGGTTTAAATGCCCCTTGGAAGTGACATGCAAGTCGTAGTAGCTTAACAAGACGGTTTAAATGACCCTTGGAAGAGAGGTGGAGGCCGCAGTAGCTTAAAAAGACAGTTTAAATGCCCCTTGAAAGAGACGTGCAGGTCGGAGTGGCTTAACAAGACCATTTAAATGCCCCTTGGAAGTACGGTGGATGTCGCAGTAGCTTAACAAGACGGTTTCAATGCCCCTTGGTAGAGACATGCAGGTCGCAGCAGCTTAACAAGATGGTTTAAATGCCCCTTGGAAGAGACGTGCAGGTAGCAGTGGCTTAAGAAGATGGTTTAAATGCCCCTTGGAAGAGACATGCAGGTCGCAGTAGCTTAACAAGACAGTTTAAATGCCCCTTGGAAAAGTGGTGGAGGTTACAGTAGCTTAACAAGACAGTTTAAATGCCCCTTGGAACAGACATGCAAGTCGCAGTAGCTTAAAAAGACGGTTTAAATGCGCCTTGGAAGAGACGAGCAGGTCGCAGTAGCTTAACAAGACGGTTTAAATGCCCCTTGGAATAGAAGAGCAGGTCGCCGTAGCTTAACAAGACGGTTTAAATGCCCCTTGGAAGAAAAGTGCAGGTCGCAGTATCTTAACAAGACGGTTTAAATCCCCCTTGGAAGAGACGTGCAGGTCACAGCAGCTTAACAAGAGGGTTTAAATGCCCCTTGGAATAGGCTTGCAGGTCGCAGTAGCTTACCAAGACGGTTTAATTGCCCCTTGGAAGAAACGTGCAGATCGCAGTAGCTTAACAAGACGGTTTAAATGCCCATTGGAAGAGTGGTGCAGGTCGCAGTATCTTAATAAGACGGTTTAAATTCCCCTTGGAAGAGATGTGCAGGTCGCAGTAGCTTAACAAGATGGTTTAAATGCCCCTTGGAAGAGACGTGGAGGTCGCAGTAGCTTAACAAGACTGTTTAAATGCCCCTTGGAAGAGACATGCAGGTCGCAGTAGCTTAATAAGATGGTTTAAATGCCCCTTGGAAAAGTGGTGGAATTTACAGTAGCTTAAGAAGACGGTTTAAATGCTCCTTGGAAGAGGCGTGCAAGTCGCAGTAGCTTAACAAGACTGTTTAAATGCCCCTTGGAAGAGACGTGCAGGTGGCAGAAGCTAAACAAGACAGTTTAAATCCCCCTTGGAAGAGCGGTGGAGGTCGCAGTAGCTTAACAAGACAGTTTAAATGCCACTTGGAAGAAACATGCAGGTCGCAGTAGCTTAACAAGACGGTTTAAATGCCCCTTGGAAGAGACGTGCAGGTCGCAGTAGCTTAACAAGATGGTTTAAATGCCCCTTTGAAGAGACGAGCAGGTCGCAGTAGCTTAACAAGACGGTTTAAATGCCCCTCGGAAGAGACGTGCAGGTCGCAGTAGCTTAACAAGACGGTTTTAATCCCCCTTGGAAGAGACGTGCAGGTCGCAGTAGTTAACAAGAGTGTTTAAATGCCCCTTGGAATAGGCTTGCAGGCCGAATTAGCTTACCAAGACGGTTTAAATGCCCCTTGGAAAAGTGGTGGCTGTTACAGTATCTTAAAAAGACAGTTTAAATGCCCCTTGGAAGAGACGTGCAGGTCGCAGAAGTTTAACAAGACTGTTTAAATGCCCCTTGGAAGAGACGTGCAGGACGCAGAAGCTTAACAAGTCGGTTTAAATCCCCATAGGAAGAGACGTGCAGGTCGCAGTAGCTTAACAAGAGGGTTTAAATGCCCCTTGGAATAGGCTTGCAGGTCGCAGTAGCTTACCAATACGGTTTAAATGCCCCTTGGAAGAGCCGTGCAGGTCGCAGTAGCTTAACAAGATGGTTTAAATGTCCATTGGAAGAGCGGTGGAGGTCGCAGAAGCTTAATAAGACGGTTTAAATGCCCCTTGGAAGATATGTGGAGGACGCAGTAGATAAACAAGACAGTTTAAATGCCCCTTGGAAGAGACGTGCAGGTCGCAGTAGCTTAAAAAGACAGTTTATATGCCCCTTGGAAGTGCGGAGGAGGTCGCAGTAGCTTAACAAGACGGTTTAAATGCCCGTTGGAAGAGACACGCAGGTCGCAGCAGCTTAACAAGATGGTTTAAATGCCCCTTGGAAGAGACGTGCAGGTCGCAGTAGCTTAACAAGACGGTTTAAATCCCTTGCAAGAGACATGCACGTCGCAGTAGCTTAAGAAAGCGTATTAAAAGCCCCTTGGAAGAGACGTGTAGGTCACAGTAGCTTAACAAGACGGTTTATATGCCCCTTGGAAAAGTGGTGGAGGTTACAGTAGCTTAACAAGACGGTTTAATTGCCCCTTGGAAGAGACGTGCAAGTCGCTGTAGCTTAACAAGACAGTTTAAATGCCCCTTAGAAGAGACGTGCAGGTCACAGAAGCTTAACAAGACAGTTTAAATATCCCTTGAAAGAGACGTGCAGGTCACAGTAGCTTAACAAGACAGTTTAAATGCCCCTTGGAAGAGACGTGCAGGTCACAAAAGCTTAACAAGACAGTTTAAATGCCCCTTGGAAGAGACGTGCAGTTCACAGAAGCTTAACAAGACAGTTTAAATGCCCCTTGGAAGAGACGTGCAGGTCGCAGTAGCTTAACAAGATGGATTATATGCCCCTTGGAATAGTGGTGGAGGTTACAGTGGCTTAACAAGACGATTTAATTGCCCGTTGGAAGAGACGTGCAAGTCGCAGTAGCTTAACAAGACAGTTTAAATGCCCCTTGGAAGAGACGTGCACGTCGCAGTAGCTTAACAAGATGGTTTAAATGCCCCTTGGAAGAGAGGTGGAGGTGGAAGTAGCTTAACAAGACGGTTTAAATGCCCCTTGGAAGTGCGGTGGAGGTCGCAGTAGCTTAACAAGACGGTTTAAATGCCCCTTGGAAGAGACGTACAGGTCGCAGTAGCTTAAAAAGACGGTTTAAATGCGCCTTGGAAGAGACGTGCAGGTCGCAGTAGCTTAACAAGATGGTTTAAATACCCCTTGGAAGAGAGGTGGAGGTCGAAGTAGCTTAACAAGACGGTTTAAATGCCCCTTAGAAGTGCGGTGGAGGTCGCATTAGCTTAACAAGACGCTTTAAATGCCCCCTGGAAGAGACGTAATGGTCGCAGTAGCTTAACAAGACGGTTTAAATGCCCCTTGGAAGTGTGGTGGAGGTCGCAGTAGCTTCACAAGACGGTTTAAATGCCACTTGGAAGAAACATGCAGGTCGCAGCAGCTTAACAAGACAGTTAAAATGCCCCTTGGAAGAGATGTGCAGGTCGCAGTAGCTTAACAAGACGGTTTAAATGCCCCTTGGAAAAGTGTTGGAGGTTGCAGTAGATTAACAAGACGGTTTAAATGCCCCTTGGAAGTGAAGTGAAAGTCGCAGAAGCTTAACAAGACTGTTTAAATGCCCCTTAGAAGAGACGTGCAGGTCGCAGAAGCTTAACAAGATGGTTTAAATGCCCCTTGGAAGAGACGTGCAGGTCGCAGTAGCTTAACAAGATGGTTTAAATGCCACTTGGAAGTGCGGTGGAGGTCGCAATAGCTTAACAAGACGGTTTAAATGCCCCTTGGAAGAGACATGCAGGCCGCAGCAGCTTATCAAGACCGTATAAATGTCCCCTTGGAAAAGACATGCAGGTCGCAGTAGCTTAACAAAGCGTTTTAAATGCCCTTTGGAAGAGACGTGCTGGTCGCAGTAGCTTAACAAGACGGTTTAAATGCCCCTTGGAAAAGTGGTGGAGGTTACAGTAGCTTAACAAGACGATTTAAATGCCCCTTGGAAGAGACGTGAAAGTCGCAGTAGCATAACAAGACGGTTTAAATGCCCCTTAGAAGAGTGGTGCAGGTCGCAGTAGCTTAATAAGACAGCTTAAATGCCCCTTGGAAGAGACGTGCAGGTTGCAGTAGCTTAACAAGATGGTATAAATGCCCCTTGGAAGAGCGGTGGAGGTCGCAGTAGCTTAACAAGACATGTTAAAAGCCCCTTGGAAGAGACGTGCAGGTTGCAGTAGCTTAACAAGACTGTTTAAATGCCCCTTGGAAGAGGCTAGCAGGCCGCAGTAGCTTACCAAGACGATTTAAATGTCCCTTGAAAGAGACCTGCAGGTCGCAGTAGCTTAATAAGACAGTTTAAATGCCCCTTGGAAGAGCGGTGGAGGTCACAGTAGCTTAACAAGACAGTTTAAATGCCCCTTGGAAGGACACGCAGGTCGCAGCACCTTAACAAGACTGTTTAAATACCCCTTGGAAGAGACGTGCAAGTCGCAGTAGCTTAAAAGACGTTTTAAATGCCCCATGGAAGAGACGTACAGGTCGCAGTAGCTTAACAAGACGGTTTAAATGCCCCTTGGAAAACTGGTGGAGGTTACAGTATCTTAACAAGACCGTTTAAATGCCCCTTGGAAGGGACGTGCAAGTTGCAGTAGCTTAACAAGACGGTGTAAATGCCTGTTGGAAAAGACGTGCAGGTCGCAGTAGCTTAACAAGACGGTTTAAATGCCCCTTGGAAGAGACGTGCAGGCCGCAGTAGCTTAACAAGATGGTTTAATTGCCCCTTGCAAGAGGCTTGCAGGAAGCAGTAGCTTACCAAGACGATTTAAATGCCCCTTGGAAGAGACGTGCAGGTCGCAGTAGCTTAACAAGACAGTTGAAATGCCCCTTGGAAGAGCGGTGGAGGTTGCAGTAGCTTAATAAGACAGTTTAAATGCCCCTTGGAAGAGACATGCAGGTCACAGCAACTTAACAAGATTGTTTAAATGCCCCTTGGAAGAGACGTGCAGGTCGCAGTAGCTTAACAAGACGGTTTAAATGTCCCTTGCTAGAGACATGAAGTTCGCAGTAGCTTAACAAGACGGTTTAAATGCCCCATGGAAGAGACGTGCAGGTCGCAGCAGCTTAACAAGACGGTTTAAATGACCCTTGGAAGAGACGTGCAAGTCGCAGTAGCTTAAAAAGACGGTTTAAATGCGCCTTGGAAGAGACGTGCAAGTAGCAGTAGCTTAACAAGACAGTTTTAATGCTCCTTGGAAGAGACGAGCAGGTCGCAGTAGCTTAACAAGACGGTTTAAATGCCCCTTGGAAGAGACGTGGAGGTCGCAGTAGCTTAACAAGACAGTTTAAATCCCCCTTGGAAGAGACGTGCAGGTCGCAGTAGCTTAACAAGATGGTTTAAATGCCCCTTGGAAGAGCGGTGGAGGTCGCAGTAGCTTAACAAGACAGTTTAAATGCCCCCTGGAAGAGACGTGCAGGTCGCAGTAGCTTAACAAGACGGTTTAAATGCACCTTGGAAGAGACGTGCAGGTCGCAGTAGCTTAACAAGATGGTTTAAATGCCCCTTGGAAGAGCGTTGTAGGTCGCAGTAGCTTAACAAGATGGTTTAAATGCCCCTTGGAAGAGACATGCAGTTCGCAGCAGCTTATAAAGACGGTTTAAATGCCCCTTGGAAGAGGCTTGCATGTCGCAGTAGCTTACCAAGACGGTTTAAATGCCCCTTGAAAGAGACGTGCAGGTCGCAGTTGCTTAACAAGATGGTTTAAATGCCCCTTGGAAGAGCGGTGGAGGTCGCAGTAGCTTAAAAAGACAGTTTAAATGCCCCTTGGAAGAGACATGCAGTTCGCAGTAGCTTAACAAGAGTGTTTAAATGCCCATTGGAAGAGGCTTGCAGGTCGCAGTAGCTTACCAAGACGATTTAAATGTCCCTTGGAAGAGAAGTGCAGCTTGCAGTAGCTTAACAAGACAGTTTATATGCCCCTTGGAAGAGCGGTGGAGGTCGCAGTAGCTTAACAAGACAGTTTAAATGCCCCTTGGAAGAGACATGCAGGTCGCAGCACCTTAACAAGACTGTTTAAATATCCCTTGGAAGAAACGTGCAGGTCGCAGTAGCTTAAAAGACGTGTTAAATGACCCTTGGTAGAGACATGCAGGTCGCAGCAGCTTAACAAGATGGCTTAAATCCCACTTGGAAGAGACGTGCAGGTCGCAGCAGCTTAACAAGAGGGTTTAAATGCCCCTTGGAATAGGCTTGCAGGTCGCAGTAGCTTAACAAGACGGTTTAAATGCCCCTTGGAAGAGACATGCAGTTCGCAGTAGCTTAATAAGACGGTTTAAATGCCCCTTGGAAGAGAGGTGGAGGTCGCAGTAGCTTAACAAGACAGTTTAAATGCCCCTTGGAAGAGACGTGCAGGTCGCAGTAGCTTAACAAGACGGTTTAAATGCCACTTGGAAGAGACGTGCAGGTCGCAGTAGCTTAACAAGATGGTTTAAATGCCCCTTGGAAGAGCGGTGGAGGTCGCAGTAGCTTAACAAGACGCTTTAAATGCCCCTTGAAAGAGACGTGCAGGTCGCAGTAGCTTAACAAGATGGTTTAAATGCCCCTTCGAAGTGCGGTGGATGTCACAGTAGCTTTACAAGACAGATGAAATGCCCCTTGGAAGAGCGTTGGAGGTCGCAGTAGCTTAATAACACAGTTTAAATGCCGCTTGGAAGAGCGGTGGAGGTTGCAGTAGCTTAACAAGACGGTTTAAATACCCCTTGGAAGAGACATGCAGGTTGCAGTGGCTTAACAAGACGGTTTAAATGCCCCTTGGAAGAGACATGCAGGTCGCAGTATCTTAACAAGATTGTTTAAATGCCCCTTGGAAGAGACGTGCAGGTAGCAGTAGCTTAACAAGACTGTTTAAATGCCCCTTGTAAAAGTGGTGGAGGTTACAGTAGCTTAACAAGACGGTTTAATTGCCCCTTGGAAGAGACGTGCAAGTCGTAGTAGCTTAAAAAGACGGTTTAAATTCCCCTTGGAGGAGCAGTGTAGGTCGCAGTAGCTTAAGAAGACAGTTTAAATGCCCCTTGAAAGAGACGTGCAGGTCGCAGTAGCTTAACAAGACCGTTTAATTGCCCCTTGGAAGGGTGGTGGATGTCGCAGTAGCTTAACAAAACGGTTTAAATGCCCCTTGGAAGAGACATGCAGGTCGCAGCAGCTTAACAAGATGGTTTAAATGCCCCTTGGAACAGACGTGCAGGTAGCAGTGGCTTAACAAGATGGTTTAAATGCCCCTTGGAAGAGACATGCAGGTCACAGTAGCCTAACAAGACAGTTTAAATGCCCCTTGGAAAAGTGGTGGAGGTTACAGTAGCTTAACAAGACAGTTTAAATGCCCCTTGGAAGAGACATGCAAGTCGCAGTAGCTTAAAAAGACGGTTTAAATGCGCCTTGGAAGAGACGTGCAGGTCGCAGTAGCTTAACAAGACGGTTTAAATGCCCCTTGGAAGAGACGTGCAGGTCGCAGTAGCTTAACAAGACAGTTTAAATCCCCCTTGGAAGAGGCGTGCAGGTCGCAGCAGCTTAACAAGAGGGTTTAAATGCCCCTTGGAATAGGCTTGCAGGTCGCAGTAGCTTACCAACAGGGTTTAATTGCCCCATGGAAGAGACGTGCAGGTCGTAGTAGCTTAAAAAGACGGTTTAAATGCCCATTGGAAGAGTGGTGCAGGTCGCAGTAGCTTAATAAGACGGTTTAAATGCCCCTTGGAAGAGATGTGCAGGTCGCAGTAGCTTAACAAGATGGTTTAAATGCCCCTTGGAAGAGCGGTGGAGGTCGCATTAGCTTAACAAGACGGTTTAATTGCCCATTGGAAGAGACGTGCAGGTCGCAGTAGCTTAATAAGACCGTTTAAATGCCCCTTGGAAGAGAGGTGGAGGTCGCAGTAGCTTAACAAGACAGTTTAAATGCCCCTTGGAAGAGACGTGCAAGTTGCAGACGCTTAACAAGACGGTTTAAATGCCACTTGGAAGAGACGTGCAGGTCACAGTAGCTTAACAAGGCGGTTTAAATGTCCCTTGGAAGAGCGGAGGAGGTCGCAGTAGCTTAACAAGACAGTTTAAATGCCCCTTGAAAAAGACGTACAAGGCGCAGTAGCTTAACAAGACTGTTTAAATGCCACTTAGAAGAAACGTGCAGGTGGCAGAAGCTTAACAAGACGGTTTAAATGCCCATTGGAAGTGTGGTGGAGGTCGCAGTAGCTTAACAAGACGGTTTAAATGCCCCTTGGATGAGACATGCAGGTCGCAGCAGCTTAACAAGACCGTTTAAATAACCCTTGGAACAGACGTGGAGGTCGCAGTAGCTTAACAAGATGGTTTAAATGCCCCTTGGAAGAGACGTGCAGGTCGCAGTAGCTTAACAAGACGGTTTAAATGCCCCAAGGAAGAGACGTGCAAGTCGCAGTAGCTTAAAAAGACGGTTTAAATGCCCCTTGGAAGAGACGTGCAGGTCGCAGTAGCTAAAGAAGACGGTTTAAATGCCCCTTGGAAGAGACGAGCAGGTCGCAGAAGCTTAACGAGACGGTTTAAATGCCCCTTGGAAGAGACGTGCAGGTCGCAGTAGCTTAACAAGACGGTTTAAATCCCCCTTGGAAGAGACGTGCAGGTCGCAGTAGCTTAACAAGACTGTTTAAATGCCCCGTGGAATAGGCTTGCAGGCCGCATTAGCTTACCAAGACGATTTAAATGCCCCTTGGAAAATTGGTGGAGGTTACAGTATCTTAACAAGACAGTTTAAATGCCCCTTGGAAGAGACGTGCAGGTCGCAGTAGCTTAACAAGACTGTTTAAATGCCCCGTGGAATAGGCTTGCAGGCCGCATTAGCTTACCAATACGGTTTAAATGCCCCTTGGAAGAGCCGTGCAGGTCGCAATAGCTTAACAAGACGCTTTAAATGTCCATTGAAAGAGCGGTGGAGGTCGCAGAAGCTTAACATGACGGTTTAAATGCCCCTTTGAATAGACTAGCAGGTCGCAGTAGCTGAACAAGACTGTTTAAATGCCCCTTGGAAGAGACGTGCAGGTCGCAGTAGCTTAACAAGTCGGTTTAAATCCCCCTAGGAAGAGACGTGCAGGTCGCAGTAGCTTAACAAGATGGTTTAAATGCCACTTGGAAGAGACGTGCAGGTCGCAGTAGCTTAAAAAAACTGTTTAAATGCCCCTTGGAAGTGCGGAGGAGGTCGCAGTAGCTTAACAAGACGGTTTCAATGCCCCTTGGAAGAGACACGCAGGTCGCAGCAGCTTAACATGATGGTTTAAATGCCCCTTGGAAGAGACGTGCAGGTCGCAGTAGCTTAACAAGACGATTTAAATGCCCCTTGGAAAATTGGTGGAGGTTACAGTAGCTTAACAAGACGGTTTAAATGCCCCTTGGAAGAGACGTGCAAGTCGCAGTAGCTTAACAAGACAGTTTAAATGCCCCTTAGAAGAGACGTGCAGGTCACAGAAGCTTAACAAGACAGTTTAAATGCCCCTTGAAAGAGACGTGCAGGTCACAGTAGATTATCAAGACGGTTTAAATGCCCCTTGCAAGAGACGTGCAGGTCGCAGTAGCTTAACAAGACAGTTTAAATGCCCCTTGGAAGAGACGTGCAGGACACAGTAGCTTAACAAGACGGTTTATATGCCCCTTGGAAAATTGGTGGAGGTTACAGTATCTTAACAAGACGGTTTAAATGCCCCTTGGAAGAGACGTGCAAGTCGCAGTAGCTTAACAAGACAGTTTAAATGCCCCTTAGAAGAGACGTGCAGGTCACAGAAGCTTAACAAGACAGTTTAAATGCCCCTTGAAAGAGACGTGCAGGTCACAGTAGCTTATCAAGACGGTTTAAATGCCCCTTGGAAGTGCGGTGGAGGTCGCAGTAGCTTAACAAGACGGTTTAAATGCCCCCTGGAAGAAACATGCAGGTCGCAGCAGCTTAACAAGACCGTTAAAATGCCCCTTGGAAGAAACATGCAGGTCGCAGTAGCTTAACAAGACGGTTTAAATGCCCCTTGGAAGAGACATGCAGGTCGCAGTAGCTTAACAAGACGGTTTAAATGCACCTTGGAAAAGACATGCAGGTCGCAGTAGCTTAACAAAGCGTTTTAAATGCCCTTTGGAAGAGACGTGCTGGTCGCAGTAGCTTAACAAGACGGTTTAAATGCCCCTTGGAAAAGTGGTGGAGGTTACAGTAGCTTAACAAGACGATTTAAATGCCCCTTGGAAGAGACGTGAAAGTCGCAGTAGCATAACAAGACGGTTTAAATGCCCCATAGAAGAGACGTGCTGGTCGCAGTAGCTTAATAAAACAGCTTAAATGCCCCTTGGAAGAGGCGTGCAGGTTGCAGTAGCTTAACAAGATGGTTTAAATGCCCCTTGGAAGAGCGGTGGAGGTCGCAGTAGCTTAACAAGACAGGTTAAATGCCCCTTGGAAGAGACGTGCAGGTCGCAGTAGCTTAACAAGACGGTTTAAATGTCCCTTGGAGAGGCTTACAGGCCGCAGTAGCTTACCAAGACGATTTAAATGTCCCTTGGAAGAGAACTGCAGGTCGCAGTAGCTTAACAAGACAGTTTAAATGCCCCTTGGAAGAGCGGTGGAGGTCGCAGTAGCTTAACAAGACAGTTTAAATGCCCCTTGGAAGGACATGCAGGTCGCAGCACCTTAACAAGACTGTTTAAATGCCCCTTGGAAGAGACGTGCAGGTCGCAGTAGCTTAAAAGACGTTTTAAATGTCCCTTGGTAGAGACATGCAGGTAGCAGTAGCTTAACAAGATGGTTTAAATGCCCCATGGAAGAGCGGTGTAGGTCGCAGTAGCTTAACAAGACAGTTTAAATGCCCCATGGAAGAGACGTGCAGGTCGCAGTAGCTTAACAAGACGGTTTAAATACCCCTTGGAAAAGTGGTGGAGGTTACAGTAGCTTAACAAGACCGTTTAAATGCCCCTTGGAAGAGACGTGCAAGTCGCAGTAGCTTAACAAGACGGTGTAAATGCCCCTTGGAAGAGCGGTGGAGGTCGCAGTAGCTTAACAAGACGGTTTAAATGCCCCATGGAAGAGACGTGCAGGTCGCAGTAGCTTAACAAGACGGTTTAAATACCTCTTGGAAAAGTGGTGGAGGTTACAGTAGCTTAACAAGACGGTTTAAATGCCCCTTGGAAGAAACGTGCAAGTCGCAGTAGCTTAACAAGACGGTTTAAATGCCCCTTGGAAGAGCGGTGGAGGTCGCAGTAGCTTAACAAGACGGTTTAAATGCCCCATGGAAGAGACGTGCAGGTCGCAGTAGCTTAACAAGACGGTTTAAATACCCCTCGGAAAAGTGGTGGAGGTTACAGTAGCTTAACAAGACCGTTTAAATGCCCCTTGGAAGAGACGTGCAAGTCGCAGTAGCTTAACAAGACGGTGTAAATGCCCCTTGGAAAAGACGTGCAGGTCGCAGTAGCTTAACAAGACGGTGTAAATGCCCCTTGGAAAAGACGTGCAGGCCGCAGTAGCTTAGCAAGATGGTTTAAATGCCCCTTGGAAGAGACATGCAGGTCGCAGTAGCTTAACAAGATGGTTTAAATGCCCCTTGGAAGAGACATGCAGGTCGCAGTAGCTTAACAAGACAGTTGAAATGCCCCTTGGAAGAGCGCTGGAGGTCGCAGTAGCTTAACAAAACGGTTTAAATGACCCTTGGAAGAGACGTGCAAGTCGCAGAAGCTTAAAAAGACGGTTTAAATGCGCCTTGGAAGAGACGTGCAGGCCGCAGTAGCTTAACAAGATGGTTTAAATGCCCCTTGGAAGAGACATGCAGGTCACAGCATCTTAACAAGATTGTTTACATGCCCTTTGGAAGAGACGTGCAGGTCGCAGTCGCTTAACAAGACGGTTTAAATGTCCCTTGCTAGAGACATGCAGGTCGCAGTAGCTTAACAAGACGGTTTAAATGCCCCATGGAAGAGACGTGCAGGTCGCAGTAGCTTAACAAAACGGTTTAAATGACCCTTGGAAGAGACGTGCAAGTCGCAGAAGCTTAAAAAGACGGTTTAAATGCGCCTTGGAAGAGACGTGCAAGTCGCAGTAGCTTAACAAGACAGTTAAATGCTCCTTGGAAGAGACGTGCAGGTCGCAGTAGCTTAACAAGATGGTTTAAATGCCCCTTGGAAGAGACGTGCAGGTCGCAGTAGCTTAACAAAACGGTTTAAATGCCAATTGGAAGAGACGTGCAGGTCGCAGTAGCTTAACAAGATGGTTTAAATGCCCCTTGGAAGAGCGGTGGAGGTCGCAGTAGCTTAACAAGACAGTTTAAATGCCCCTTGGAAGAGACATGCAGGTCACAGCATCTTAACAAGATTGTTTATATGCCCCTTGGAAGAGACGTGCAGGTCGCAGTCGCTTAACAAGACGGTTTAAATGTCCCTTGCTAGAGACATGCAGGTCACAGTAGCTTAACAAGACGGTTTAAATGCCCCATGGAAGAGACGTGCAGGTCACAGTAGCTTAACAAAACGGTTTAAATGACCCTTGGAAGAGACGTGCAAGTCGCAGAAGCTTAAAAAGACGGTTTAAATGCGCCTTGGAAGAGACGTGCAAGTCGCAGTAGCTTAACAAGACAGTTAAATGCTCCTTGGAAGAGACGTGCAGGTCGCAGTAGCTTAAAAAGACGGTTTAAATGCGCCTTGGAAGAGACGTGCAAGTCGCAGTAGCTTAACAAGACAGTTAAATGCTCCTTGGAAGAGACGTGCAGGTCGCAGTAGCTTAACAAGACAGTTGAAATGCCCCTTGGAAGAGCGCTGGAGGTCGCAGTAGCTTAATAAGACAGTTTAAATGCCCCTTGGAAGAGACATGCAGGTCACAGCATCTTAACAAGATTGTTTACATGCACCTTGGAAGAGACGTGCAGGTCGCAGTCGCTTAACAAAACGGTTTAAATGTCCCTTGCTAGAGACATGCAGGTCGCAGTAGCTTAACAAGACGGTTTAAATGCCCCATGGAAGAGACGTGCAGGTCGCAGTAGCTTAACAAAACGGTTTAAATGACCCTTGGAAGAGACGTGCAAGTCGCAGAAGCTTAAAAAGACGGTTTAAATGCGCCTTGGAAGAGACGTGCAAGTCGCAGTAGCTTAACAAGACAGTTAAATGCTCCTTGGAAGAGACGTGCAGGTCGCAGTAGCTTAACAAGACGGTTTAAATGTCCCTTGGAAGAGACGTGCAGGTCGCAGTAGCTTAACAAGACGGTTTAAATGCCCCTTGGAAGAGACGTGCAGGTCGCAGTAGCTTAACAAGATGGTTTAAATGCCCCTTGGAAGAGCGGTGGAGGTCGCAGTAGCTTAACAAGACAGTTTAAATGCCCCTTGGAAGAGACATGCAGGTCACAGCATCTTAACAAGATTGTTTACATGCCCCTTGGAAGAGACGTGCAGGTCGCAGTCGCTTAACAAGACGGTTTAAATGTCCCTTGCTAGAGACATGCAGGTCGCAGTAGCTTAATAAGACGGTTTAAATGCCCCATGGAAGAGACGTGCAGGTCGCAGTAGCTTAACAAAACGGTTTAAATGACCCTTGGAAGAGACGTGCAAGTCGCAGAAGCTTAAAAAGACGGTTTAAATGCGCCTTGGAAGAGACGTGCAAGTCGCAGTAGCTTAACAAGACAGTTAAATGCTCCTTGGAAGAGACGTGCAGGTCGCAGTAGCTTAACAAGACGGTTTAAATGCCCCTTGGAAGAGACGTGCAGGTCGCAGTAGCTTAACAAGACGGTTTAAATGCCCCTTGGAAGAGACGTGCAGGTCGCAGTAGCTTAACAAGATGGTTTAAATGCCCCTTGGAAGAGTGGTGGAGGTCGCAGTAGCTTAACAAGATGGTTTAAATGCCCCTTGGAAGAGACATGCAGTTCGCAGCAGCTTATAAAGACGGTTTAAATGCCCCTTGGAAGAGGCTTGCAGGTCGCAGTAGCTTACCAAGACGGTTTAATTGCCCCTTGGAAGAGACGTGCAGGTCGCAGTAGCTTAACAAGATGGTTTAAATGCCCCTTGGAAGAGCGGTGGAGGTCGCAGTAGCTTAAAAAGACAGTTTAAATGCCCCTTGGAAGAGACGTGCAGGTCGCAGTAGCTTAACAAGAGGGTTTAAATGCCCCTTGGAAGAGGCTTGCAGGTCGCAGTAGCTTACCAAGACGACTTAAATGCCCCTTGGAAGAGACGTGCAGGTCGCAGTAACTTAACAAGACAGTTTAAATGCCCCTTGGAAGAGGCTTGCAGGTCGCAGTAGATTAACAAGAGGGTTTAAATGCCCCTTGGAAGAGGCTTGCAGGTCGCAGTAGCTTACCAAGACGATTTAAATGTCCCTTGGAAGAGACGTGCAGCTCGCAGCAGCTTAACAAGACAGTTTAAATGCCCCTTGGAAGAGCGGTGGAGGTCGCAGTAGCTTAACAAGACAGTTTAAATGCCCCTTGGAAGACACATGCAGGTCGCAGCACCTTAACAAGACTGTTTAAATATCCCTTGGAAGAGACGTGCAGGTCGCAGTAGCTTAAAAGACGTTTTAAATGTCCCTTGGTAGAGACATGCAGGTCGCAGTAGCTTAACAAGATGGCTTAAATCCCCCTTGGAAGAGACGTGCAGGTCGCAGCAGCTTAACAAGAGGGTTTAAATGCCCCTTGGAATAGGCTTGCAGGTCGCAGTAGCTTACCAAGATGGTTTAAATGCCCCTTGGAAGAGGCTTGCAGTTCGCAGTAGCTTAACAAGACGGTTAAAATGCCCCTGGAAGAGTGGTGGAGGTCGCAGTAGCTTAACAAGACAGTTTCAATGCCCCTTGGAAGAGACATGCAGGTCGCAGTAGCTTAACAAGACGGTTTAAATGCCACTTGGAAGAGACGTGCAGGTCGCAGTAGCTTAACAAGATGGTTTAAATGCCCCTTGGAAGAGCGGTGGAGGTCGCATTAGCTTAACAAGACGGTTTAAATGCCCCTTGAAAGAGACGTGCAGGTCGCAGTAGCTTAACAAGACGGTTTAAATGCCCCTTCGAAGTGCGGTGGAGGACGCAGTAGCTTTACAAGACAGATGAAATGCCCCTTGGAAGAGCGTTGGAGGTCGTAGTAGCTTAATAAGACAGTTTAAATGCCTCTTGGAAGAGACATGCAGGTCACAGCATCTTAACAAGATTGTTTAAATGCCCCTTGGAAGAGACGTGCAGGTCGCAATAGCTTAACAAGACGGTTTAAATGTCCCTTGGTAGAGACGTGCAAGTCGCAGTAGCTTAACAAGACAGTTTAAATCCCCCATGGAAGAGACGTGCAAGTCGCAGTAGCTTAACAAGATGGTTTAAATGCCCCTTGGAAGAGCGTTGGAGGTCGCAGTAGCTTAACAAAACAGTTTTAATGCCCCTTGGAAGAGACGTGCAGGTCGCAGTAGCTTAACAAGATTGTTTAAATGCCCCTTGGAAGAGACGTGCAAGTCGCAGTAGCTTAACAAGATGGCTTAAATGCCCCTTGGAAGAGCGGTGGAGGTCGCAGTAGCTTAAAAAGATTGTTTAAATGCCCCTTGGAAGAGGCTTGCAGGTCGCAGTAGCTTACCAAGACGGTTTCAATGCCCCTTGGAAGAGACGTGCAGGTCGCAGTAGCTTAACAAGTTGGTTTAAATGCCCCTTGGAAGAGCGGTGGAGGTCGCAGTAGCTAAACAAGATGGTTTAAATGCCCCTTGGAAGAGACATGCAGTTCGCAACAGCTTAAAAAGACGGTTTAAATGCCCCTTGGAAGAGGCTTGCAGGTCGCAGTAGCTTACCAAGACGGTTTCAATGCCCCTTGGAAGAGACGTGCAGGTCGCAGTAGCTTAACAAGTTGGTTTAAATGCCCCTTGGAAGAGCGGTGGAGGTCGCAGTAGCTTAACAAGATGGTTTAAATGCCCCTTGGAAGAGACATGCAGTTCGCAACAGCTTAAAAAGACGGTTTAAATGCCCATTGGAAGAGACGTGCAGGTCGAAGTGGCTTAACAAGACGGTTTAAATGCCCCTTGGAAGAGACATGCAGGTCGCAGTAGCTTAACAAGATGGTTTAAATGCCCCTTGGAAGAGACGTGCAGGTAGCAGTAGCTTAACAAGACTGTTTAAATGCCCCTTGTAAAAGTGGTGGAGGTTACAGTAGCTTAACAAGACGGTTTAAATGCCCCTTGGAAGAGACGTGAAAGTCGCATTAGCTTAAAAAGACGGTTTAAATGCGCCTTGGAAGAGACGTGCAGGTCTCAGTAGCTTAACAAGACTGTTTAAATGCCCCTTGGAAGAGCGGTGGAGGTCGCAGTAGCTTAAGAAGACAGTTTAAATGCCCCTTGAAAGAGACGTGCAGGTCGCAGTAGCTTAACAAGACCGTTTAAATGCCACTTGGAAGTGCGGTGGATGTCGCAGTAGCTTAACAAGACGGTTTAAATGCCCCTTGGAAGAGACATGCAGGTCGCAGCAGCTTAACAAGATGGTTTAAATGCCCCTTGGAAGAGACGTGCAGGTAGCAGTGGCTTAACAAGATGGTTTAAATGCCCCTTGGAAGAGACATGCAGGTCGCAGTAGCTTAACAAGAAAGTTTAAATGCCCCTTGGAAAAGTCGTGGAGGTTACAGTAGCTTAACAAGACAGTTTAAATGCCCCTTGGAAGAGACATTCAAGTCGCAGTAGCTTAAAAAGACGGTTTAAATGCGCCTTGGAAGAGACGTGCAGGTCGCAGTAGCTTAACAAGATGGTTTAAATGCCCCTTGGAATAGAAGAGCAGGTCGCAGTAGCTTAACAAGACGGTTTAAATGCCCCTTGGAAGAGACGTGCAGGTCGCAGTAGCTTAACAAGACGGTTTAAATCCCCCTTGGAAGAGACGTGCAGGTCGCAGCAGCTTATCAAGAGGGTTTAAATGCCCCTTGGAATAGGCTTGCAGGTCGCAGTAGCTTACCAAGACGGTTTAATTGCCCCTTGGAAGAGACGTGCAGGTCGCAGTAGCTTAACAAGACGGTTTAAATGCCCATTGGAAGAGAGGTGGAGGTCGCAGTAGCTTAACAAGACAGTTTAAATGCCCCTTGGAAGAGACGTGCAAGTCGCAGACGCTTAACAAGACGGTTTAAATGCCACTTGGAAGAGACGTGCAGGTCACAGCAGCTTAACAAGACGGTTTAAATGTCCCTTGGAAGAGCGGAGGAGGTCGCAGTAGCTTAACAAGACTGTTTAAATGCCCATTAGAAGAGACGTGCAGGTCGCAGAAGCTTAACAAGACGGTTTAAATGCCTATTGGAAGTGTGGTGGAGGTCGCAGTAGCTTAACAAGACGGTTTAAATGCCCCTTAGAAGAGACATGCAGGTCGCAGCAGCTTAACAAGACGGTTTAAATAACCCTTGGAACAGACGTGGAGGTCGCAGTAGCTTAACAAGACGGTTTAAATGCCCCTTGGAAGAGACATGCAGGTCGCAGTAGCTTAACAAAGCGTTTTAAATTCCCCTTGAAAGAGACGTGCAGGTCGCAGTAGCTTAAGAAGACGGTTTAAATGCCCCTTGGAAAAGTGGTGGAGGTTACAGTAGCTTAAGAAGACGGTTTAAATGCCCCTTGGAAGAGACGTGCAAGTCGCAGTAGCTTAACAAGACTGTTTAAATGCCCCTTAGAAGAGACGTGCAGGTCGCAGAAGCTAAACAAGACAGTTTAATTGCCCCTTGGAAGAGAAGTGCAGGTCGCAGAAGCTAAACAATACAGTTTAAATGCCCCTTGGAAGAGACGTGCATGTCGCAGTAGCTTAACAAGATGGTTTAAATGCCCCTTGGAAGAGCGGTGGAGGTCGCAGTAGCTTAAGAAGACAGTTTAAATGCCCCTTGGTAGAGACCTGCAGGTCGCAGTAGCTTAACAAGAGGGTTTAAATGCCCCTTGGAAGAGGCTTGCAGGTCGCAGTAGCTTACCAAGACGATTTAAATGCCCCTTGGAAGAGACGTGCAGGTCGCAGTAGCTTAACAAGACAGTTTATATGCCCCTTGGAAGAGGCTTGCAGGTCGCAGTAGCTTAACAAGACGGTTTAAATGTCCCTTGGAAGAGACGTGTAGTTCGCAGTATAGCTTAACAAGACAGTTTAAATGCCCCTTGGAAGAGCGGTGGAGTTCACAGTAGCTTAACAAGACAGTTTATATGCCCCTTGGAAGAGACATGCAGGTCGCAGCACCTTAACAAGACTGTTTAAATATCCCTTGGAAGAGACGTGCAGGTCGCATTAGCTTAAAAGACGTTTTAAATGTCCCTTGGTAGAGACATGCAGGTCGCAGTACCTTAAAAAGATGGTTTAAATCCCCCTTGGAAGAGACGTGCAGGTCGCAGCAGCTTAACAAGAGGGTTTAAATGCCGCTTGGAATAGGCTTGCAGGTCGCAGTAGCTTACCAAGACGGTTTAAATGCCCCTTGGAAAAGGCTTGCAGGTCGCAGTAGCTTAACAAGACGGTTTAAATGCCCCTTGGAAGAGTGGTGGAGGTTGCAGTAGCTTAACAAGACAGTTTAAATGCCCCTTGGAAGAGACATGCAGTTTGCAGTAGCTTAATAAGACGGTTTAAATGCCCTTTGGAAGAGATGTTCAGGTCGCTGTAGCTTAATAAGATGGTTTAAATGCCCCTTGGAAGAGAGGTGGAGGTCGCAGTAGCTTAACAAGACAGTTTAAATGCCCCTTGGAAGATACGTGCAGGTCGCAGTAGCTTAACAAGACGGTTTAAATGCCACTTGGAAGAGACGTGCAAGTCGCAGTAGCTTAACAAGACGGTTTAAATGCCCCTTGGAAGAGCGGTGGAGGTCGCAGTAGCTTAACAAGACGGTTTAAATGCCCCTTGAAAGAGACGTGCAGGTCGCAGTAGCTTAACAAGACGGTTTAAATGCCCCTTCGAAGTGCGGTGGAGGTCGCAGTAGCTTAACAAGACGATTTAAATGCCCCTTGGAAGAGACATGCAGGTCGCAGTAGCTTAACAAGACGGTTTAAATGCCCCTTCGAAGTGTGGTGGGGGTCGCGGTAGCTTACCAAGACGTTTTAAATGCCCATTGGAAGAGACATGCAGGTCGCAGGAGCTTAACAAGATGGTTTAAATGCCCCTTGGAAGAGACGTGGAGGTCGCAGTAGCTTAACAAGACGGTTTAAATGCCCCTTGGAAGAGACATGCAGGTCGCAGTAGCTTAAGAAGACGGTTTAAATGCCCCTTGGAAAAGTCGTGGAGGTTACAGTAGATTAAGAAGACGGTTTAAATGCCCCTTCGATGAGACGTGCAAGTCGCAGAAGCTTAACAAGACTGTTTAAATGCCCCTTAATAGAGACGTGCAGGTCACAGAAGCTTAACAAGACGGTTTAAATGCCGCTTGGAAGAGACATGCAGGTCGCAGCAGCTTAACAAGACGGTTTAAATGCCCCTTGGAAGAGACGTGGAGGTCGCAGTAGCTTAACAAGACTGTTTAAATGCCCTTGGAAGAGACATGCAGATCGCAGTAGCTTAACAAGATGGTTTAAATGCCCCTTGGAAAAGTGGTGGAATTTACAGTAGCTTAAGAAGACGGTTTAAATGCCCCTTGGTAGAGACGTGCAAGTCGTAGTAGCTTAACAAGACTGTTTAAATGCCCCTTAGAAGAGACGCGCAGGTGGCAGAAGCTAAACAAAAGACAGTTTAAATGCCCCTTGGAAGAGACGTGCAGGTCGCAGTAGCTTAACAAGATGGTTTAAATGCCCCTTGGAAGAGCGGTGGAGGTCGCAGTAGCTTAAGAAGACAGTTTAAATGCCCCTTGGAAGAGATGTGCAGGTTGCAATAGCTTAATAAGAGGGTTTAAATGCCCCTTGGAAGTTACGTGCAGGTCACAGTAGCTGAATAAGATGGTTTAAATGCCCCGTGGAATAGGCTTGCAGGTCGCATTAGCTTACCAAGACGATTTAAATGCCCCTTGGAAGGGACGTGCAGGTCGCAGTAGCTTAACAAGACAGTTTAAATGTCCTTTGGAAGAGCGGTGGAGGTCGCAGTAGCTTAACAAGACAGTTTAAATGCCACTTGGAAGAAACATGCAGGTCACAGTAGCTTTACAAGACGGTTTAAATGCCCCGTGGAAGAGAGGTGCAGGTCGCAGTAGCTTAACAAGATGGTTTAAATGCCCCTTGGAAGAGCGGTGGAGGTCGCAGTAGCTTAAGAAGACAGTTTAAATGCCCCTTGGAAGAGATGTGCAGGTTGCAATAGCTTAATAAGAGGGTTTAAATGCCCCTTGGAAGTTACGTGCAGGTCACAGTAGCTGAATAAGATGGTTTAAATGCCCCCTTGGAATAGGCTTGCATGTCGCAGTAGCTTAACAAGACGGTTTAAATGCCCCTTATAAGAGACGTGCAAGTTACAGGAGCTTAACAAGACGGTTTAAATGCCCCTTGGAATAGAAGAGCAGGTCGCAGTAGCTTAACAAGACGGTTTAAAAGCCCCTTGGAAGAGATGTGCAGGTCGCAGTAGCTTAACGAGATGGTTTAAATGCCCCTTGGAAGAGCGGTGGAGGTCGCAGTAGCTTATCAAGATGGTTTAAATGCCCCTTGGAAGAGACATGCAGGACGCAGCAGCTTAAAAAGACGGTTTAAATGCCCCTTGGAAGAGACGTGCAGGTCGCAGAGGCTTAACAAGACGGTTTAAATGCCCCTTGGAAGAGACATGCAGGTCGCAGTAGCTTAACAAGATGGTTTAAATGCCCCTTGGAAGAGACGTGCAGGTAGCAGTAGCTTAACAAGACTGTTTAAATGCCCCTTGTAAAAGTGGTGGAGGTTACAGTAGCTTAACAAGACGGTTTAAATGCCCCTTGGAAGAGACGTGAAAGTCGCATTAGCTTAAAAAGACGGTTTAAATGCGCCTTGGAAGAGACGTGCAGGTCTCAGTAGCTTAACAAGACTGTTTAAATGCCCCTTGGAAGAGCGGTGGAGGTCGCAGTAGCTTAAGAAGACAGTTTAAATGCCCCTTGAAAGAGACGTGCAGGTCGCAGTAGCTTAACAAGACCGTTTAAATGCCACTTGGAAGTGCGGTGGATGTCGCAGTAGCTTAACAAGACGGTTTAAATGCCCCTTGGAAGAGACATGCAGGTCGCAGCAGCTTAACAAGATGGTTTAAATGCCCCTTGGAAGAGACGTGCAGGTAGCAGTGGCTTAACAAGATGGTTTAAATGCCCCTTGGAAGAGACATGCAGGTCGCAGTAGCTTAACAAGAAAGTTTAAATGCCCCTTGGAAAAGTCGTGGAGGTTACAGTAGCTTAACAAGACAGTTTAAATGCCCCTTGGAAGAGACATTCAAGTCGCAGTAGCTTAAAAAGACGGTTTAAATGCGCCTTGGAAGAGACGTGCAGGTCGCAGTAGCTTAACAAGATGGTTTAAATGCCCCTTGGAATAGAAGAGCAGGTCGCAGTAGCTTAACAAGACGGTTTAAATGCCCCTTGGAAGAGACGTGCAGGTCGCAGTAGTTTAACAAGACGGTTTAAATCCCCCTTGGAAGAGACGTGCAGGTCGCAGCAGCTTAACAAGAGGGTTTAAATGCCCCTTGGAATAGGCTTGCAGGTCGCAGTAGCTTACCAAGACGGTTTAATTGCCCCTTGGAAGAGACGTGCAGGTCGCAGTAGCTTAACAAGACGGTTTAAATGCCCATTGGAAGAGAGGTGGAGGTCGCAGTAGCTTAACAAGACAGTTTAAATGCCCCTTGGAAGAGACGTGCAAGTCGCAGACGCTTAACAAGACGGTTTAAATGCCACTTGGAAGAGACGTGCAGGTCACAGCAGCTTAACAAGACGGTTTAAATGTCCCTTGGAAGAGCGGAGGAGGTCGCAGTAGCTTAACAAGACTGTTTAAATGCCCATTAGAAGAGACGTGCAGGTCGCAGAAGCTTAACAAGACGGTTTAAATGCCTATTGGAAGTGTGGTGGAGGTCGCAGTAGCTTAACAAGACGGTTTAAATGCCCCTTAGAAGAGACATGCAGGTCGCAGCAGCTTAACAAGACGGTTTAAATAACCCTTGGAACAGACGTGGAGGTCGCAGTAGCTTAACAAGACGGTTTAAATGCCCCTTGGAAGAGACATGCAGGTCGCAGTAGCTTAACAAAGCGTTTTAAATTCCCCTTGAAAGAGACGTGCAGGTCGCAGTAGCTTAAGAAGACGGTTTAAATGCCCCTTGGAAAAGTGGTGGAGGTTACAGTAGCTTAAGAAGACGGTTTAAATGCCCCTTGGAAGAGACGTGCAAGTCGCAGTAGCTTAACAAGACTGTTTAAATGCCCCTTAGAAGAGACGTGCAGGTCGCAGAAGCTAAACAAGACAGTTTAATTGCCCCTTGGAAGAGAAGTGCAGGTCGCAGAAGCTAAACAATACAGTTTAAATGCCCCTTGGAAGAGACGTGCATGTCGCAGTAGCTTAACAAGATGGTTTAAATGCCCCTTGGAAGAGCGGTGGAGGTCGCAGTAGCTTAAGAAGACAGTTTAAATGCCCCTTGGTAGAGACCTGCAGGTCGCAGTAGCTTAACAAGAGGGTTTAAATGCCCCTTGGAAGAGGCTTGCAGGTCGCAGTAGCTTACCAAGACGATTTAAATGCCCCTTGGAAGAGACGTGCAGGTCGCAGTAGCTTAACAAGACAGTTTATATGCCCCTTGGAAGAGGCTTGCAGGTCGCAGTAGCTTAACAAGACGGTTTAAATGTCCCTTGGAAGAGACGTGTAGTTCGCAGTATAGCTTAACAAGACAGTTTAAATGCCCCTTGGAAGAGCGGTGGAGTTCACAGTAGCTTAACAAGACAGTTTATATGCCCCTTGGAAGAGACATGCAGGTCGCAGCACCTTAACAAGACTGTTTAAATATCCCTTGGAAGAGACGTGCAGGTCGCATTAGCTTAAAAGACGTTTTAAATGTCCCTTGGTAGAGACATGCAGGTCGCAGTACCTTAAAAAGATGGTTTAAATCCCCCTTGGAAGAGACGTGCAGGTCGCAGCAGCTTAACAAGAGGGTTTAAATGCCCCTTGGAATAGGCTTGCAGGTCGCAGTAGCTTACCAAGACGGTTTAAATGCCCCTTGGAAAAGGCTTGCAGGTCGCAGTAGCTTAACAAGACGGTTTAAATGCCCCTTGGAAGAGTGGTGGAGGTTGCAGTAGCTTAACAAGACAGTTTAAATGCCCCTTGGAAGAGACATGCAGTTTGCAGTAGCTTAATAAGACGGTTTAAATGCCCTTTGGAAGAGATGTTCAGGTCGCAGTAGCTTAATAAGATGGTTTAAATGCCCCTTGGAAGAGAGGTGGAGGTCGCAGTAGCTTAACAAGACAGTTTAAATGCCCCTTGGAAGATACGTGCAGGTCGCAGTAGCTTAACAAGACGGTTTAAATGCCACTTGGAAGAGACGTGCAAGTCGCAGTAGCTTAACAAGACGGTTTAAATGCCCCTTGGAAGAGCGGTGGAGGTCGCAGTAGCTTAACAAGACGGTTTAAATGCCCCTTGAAAGAGACGTGCAGGTCGCAGTAGCTTAACAAGACGGTTTAAATGCCCCTTCGAAGTGCGGTGGAGGTCGCAGTAGCTTAACAAGACGATTTAAATGCCCCTTGGAAGAGACATGCAGGTCGCAGTAGCTTAACAAGACGGTTTAAATGCCCCTTCGAAGTGCGGTGGGGGTCGCGGTAGCTTACCAAGACGTTTTAAATGCCCATTGGAAGAGACATGCAGGTCGCAGGAGCTTAACAAGATGGTTTAAATGCCCCTTGGAAGAGACGTGGAGGTCGCAGTAGCTTAACAAGACGGTTTAAATGCCCCTTGGAAGAGACATGCAGGTCGCAGTAGCTTAAGAAGACGGTTTAAATGCCCCTTGGAAAAGTCGTGGAGGTTACAGTAGATTAAGAAGACGGTTTAAATGCCCCTTCGATGAGACGTGCAAGTCGCAGTAGCTTAACAAGACTGTTTAAATGCCCCTTAATAGAGACGTGCAGGTCACAGAAGCTTAACAAGACGGTTTAAATGCCGCTTGGAAGAGACATGCAGGTCGCAGCAGCTTAACAAGACGGTTTAAATGCCCCTTGGAAGAGACGTGGAGGTCGCAGTAGCTTAACAAGACTGTTTAAATGCCCTTGGAAGAGACATGCAGATCGCAGTAGCTTAACAAGATGGTTTAAATGCCCCTTGGAAAAGTGGTGGAATTTACAGTAGCTTAAGAAGACGGTTTAAATGCCCCTTGGTAGAGACGTGCAAGTCGTAGTAGCTTAACAAGACTGTTTAAATGCCCCTTAGAAGAGACGCGCAGGTGGCAGAAGCTAAACAAAAGACAGTTTAAATGCCCCTTGGAAGAGACGTGCAGGTCGCAGTAGCTTAACAAGATGGTTTAAATGCCCCTTGGAAGAGCGGTGGAGGTCGCAGTAGCTTAAGAAGACAGTTTAAATGCCCCTTGGAAGAGATGTGCAGGTTGCAATAGCTTAATAAGAGGGTTTAAATGCCCCTTGGAAGTTACGTGCAGGTCACAGTAGCTGAATAAGATGGTTTAAATGCCCCGTGGAATAGGCTTGCAGGTCGCATTAGCTTACCAAGACGATTTAAATGCCCCTTGGAAGGGACGTGCAGGTCGCAGTAGCTTAACAAGACAGTTTAAATGTCCTTTGGAAGAGCGGTGGAGGTCGCAGTAGCTTAACAAGACAGTTTAAATGCCACTTGGAAGAAACATGCAGGTCACAGTAGCTTTACAAGACGGTTTAAATGCCCCGTGGAAGAGAGGTGCAGGTCGCAGTAGCTTAACAAGATGGTTTAAATGCCCCTTGGAAGAGCGGTGGAGGTCGCAGTAGCTTAAGAAGACAGTTTAAATGCCCCTTGGAAGAGATGTGCAGGTTGCAATAGCTTAATAAGAGGGTTTAAATGCCCCTTGGAAGTTACGTGCAGGTCACAGTAGCTGAATAAGATGGTTTAAATGCCCCCTTGGAATAGGCTTGCATGTCGCAGTAGCTTAACAAGACGGTTTAAATGCCCCTTATAAGAGACGTGCAAGTTACAGGAGCTTAACAAGACGGTTTAAATGCCCCTTGGAATAGAAGAGCAGGTCGCAGTAGCTTAACAAGACGGTTTAAAAGCCCCTTGGAAGAGATGTGCAGGTCGCAGTAGCTTAACGAGATGGTTTAAATGCCCCTTGGAAGAGCGGTGGAGGTCGCAGTAGCTTATCAAGATGGTTTAAATGCCCCTTGGAAGAGACATGCAGGACGCAGCAGCTTAAAAAGACGGTTTAAATGCCCCTTGGAAGAGACGTGCAGGTCGCAGAGGCTTAACAAGACGGTTTAAATGCCCCTTGGAAGAGAGGTGCATGTCGCAGTAGCTTAACAAGATGGTTTAAATGCCCCTTGGAAGAGCGGTGGAGGTCGCATTAGCTTAACAAGACAGTTTAAATGCACCTTGGAAGAGACGTGCAGGTCGCAGTAGCTTAACAAGACGGTTTAAATGCCCCTTGGAATAGACGAGCAGATCGCAGTAGCTTAACAAGACGGTTTAAATGCCCCTTGGAAGAGACGTGATGGTCGCAGTAGCTTAACAAGACGGTTTAAATCCCCATTGGAAGAGACGTGCAGGTCGCAGCAGCTTAACAAGAGGGTTTAAATGCCCCTTGGAATAGGCTTGCAGGTCGCAGTAGCTTAACAAGATGGTTTAAATGCGCCTTGGAAGAGACTTGCACGTCGCAATAGCTTAACAACACGGTTTAAATTCCCCTTGGAAGAGTGGTGGAGGTCGCAGTAGCTTAACAAGACAGTTTAAATGACACTTGGAAGAGACATGCAGGTCGCAGTAGCATAATAAGACGGTTTAAATGCCCCTTGGAAGATAGGTGGAGGTCGCAGTAGCTTAACAAGATGATTTAATTGCCCCTTGGAAGACACGTGCAGGTCGCAGTAGCTTAACAAAACGGTTTAAATGCCCCTTGGAAGTGCGGTGGAGGTCGCAGTAGCTTAACAAGACGGTTTAAATGCCCCTTGGAATAGACATGCAGGTCACAGCAGCTTAACAAGACGGTTTAAATGCCCCTTGGAAGAGACGTGGAGGTCGCAGTAGCTTAACAAGACGGTTTAAATGCCCCTTGGAAGAGCGGTGGAGGTCGCAGTAGCTTAACAAGACAGTTTAAATGCCCCTTGAAAGAGACGTGCAGGTCGCAGAAGCTTAACAAAACGGTTTAAATGCCACTTGGAAAAGACGTGCAGGTCGCAGTAGCTTAACAAGACAGTTTAAATGCCTCTTGAAAGAAACGTGCAGGTCGCAGTAGCTTAACAAGATGGTTTAAATGCCCCTTGGAAGTGCGGTGGAGGTCGCAGTAGCTTAACAAGATGGTTTAAATGCCCCTTGGAATAGTAGACATGCAGGTCACAGCATCTTAACAAGACGGTTTAAATGCCCCTTGGAAGAGACGTGGAGGTCGCAGTAGCTTAACAAGACGGTTTAAATGCCCCTTGGAAGAGACATGCAGGTCGCAGTAGCTTAACAAGACAGTTTAAATGCCCCTTGAAAGAGACATGCAGGTCACAGCAGCTTAACAAGACGGTTTAAATGCCCCTTGGAAGAGCGGTGGAGGTCGCAGTAGTTTAACGAGACAGTTTAAATGCCTCTTGAAAAAGACGTGCAGGTCGCAGTAGCTTAACAAGACGGTTTAAATGCCCCTTGGAAGTGCGGTGGAGGTCGCAGTAGCTTAACAAGACGGTTTAAATGCCCCTTGGAAGAGTGGTGGAGGTTACAGTAGCTTAAGAACACGGTTTAAATGCCCCATGGAAGAGATGTGCAAGTCGCAGTAGCTTAACAAGACTGTTTAAATGCCTCATGGAAGTGCGCTGGAGGTCGCAGTAGCTTAACAAGACGGTTGAAATGCCCCTTGGAAGAGACATGCAGGTCACATCATCCTAACAAGACGGTTTAAATGCCCCTTGGAAGAGACATGCAGGTCACATCAGCTTAACAAGACGGTTTAAATGCCCCTTGGAAGAGACGTGGAGGTCGCAGTAGCTTAACAAGACGGTTTAAATGCCCCTTGGAAGAGACATGCAGGTCGCAAAAGCTAAACAAGACAGTTTAAATGCCCCTTGGAAGAGACGTGCAGGTCGCAGTAGCTTAACAAGATGGTTTAAATGCCCCTTGGAAGAGCGGTGGAGGTCGCAGTAGCTAAAGAAGACAGTTTAAATGCCCCTTGGAAGAGACATGCAGGTCGCAGTAGCTTAACAAGAGGGTTTAAATGCCCCTTGGAAGAGGCTTGCAGGTCGCAGTAGCTTACCAAGACGATTTAAATGACCCTTGGAAGAGACGTGCAGGTCGCAGTAGCTTAACAAGACAGTTTAACTGCCCCTTGGAAGAGCGGTGGAGGTCGCAGTAGCTTAACAAGACAGTTTAAATGCCACTTGGAAGAAACATGAATTTCGAAGCAGCTTAACAAGACTGTTTAAATGCCCCTAGTAAAAGACGTGCAGGTCGCAGAGGCTTAACAAGACAGTTTAAATGCCCATTGGAAGAGACATGCAGGTCGCAGTAGCTTAACAAGACAGTTTAAATGCACCTTGGAAGAGAAGTACAGGTTGCAGTAGCTTAACAAGACGGTTTAAATGCCCCGTGGAAAAGTGGTGGAGGTTACAGTAGCTTAACAAGACGGTTTAAATGCCCCTTGGAAGAGACGTGCAAGTTACAGTAGCTTAACAAGACGGTTTAAATGCCCCTTGGAAGAGATGTGCAGGTCGCAGTAGCTTAACAAGATGGTTTAAATGCCCCTTGGAAGAGCGGTGGAGGTCGCAGTAGCTTAACACGATGGTTTAAATGCCCCTTGGAAGAGACATGCAGGTCGCAGCAGCATAAAAAGACGGTTTAAATTCCCCTTGGAAGAGACGTGCATGTCGTAGAGGCTTAACAAGACGGTTTAAATGCCCCTTGGAAGAGACATGCAAGTCGCAGTAGCTTAACAAGACGTTTTAAATGCCCCTTGGAAAAGTGGTGGAGGTTACAGTAGCTTAACAAGATGGTTTGAATGCCCCTTGGAAGAGACGATCAAGTATCAGGAGCTTAAAAAGAAGGTTTAAATGCGCCTTGGAAGAGAAGTGCAGGTCGCAGTAGCATAACAAGACGGTTTAAATGCCCCTTGGAAGAGACGAGCAGGTCGCAGTAGCTTAACAAGATGGTTTAAATGCCCCTTGGAAGAGACGTGCAGGTAGCAGTAGCTTAACAAGACAGTTTAAATCCCACTTGGTAGAGACGAGCAAGTCGCAGGATCTTAACAAGAGGGTTTAAATGCCCCTTAGAATAGGCTTGCAGGTCGCAGTAGCTTAACAAGATGGTTTAAATGCCCCGTGGAAAAGTGGTGGAGGTTACAGTAGCTTAACAAGACGGTTTAAATGCCCCTTGGAAGAGAAGTGCAAGTTACAGTAGCTTAACAAGACTGTTTAAATGCCCCTTGGAAGAGATGTGCAGGTCGCAGTAGCTTAACAAGATGGTTTAAATGTCCCTTGGAAGAGCGGTGGAGGTCGCAGTAGCTTATCACGATGGTTTAAATGACCCTTGGAAGAGACGTGCAGGTCGCAGAGGCTTAACAAGATGGTTTAAATGCCCCTTGGAAGAGACATGCAGGTCGCAGTAGCTTAACAAGATGGTTTAAAAGCCCCTTGGAAGAGACGTGCAAGTCGCAGTAGCTTAACAAGACGTTTTAAATGCCCCTTGGAAAAGTGGTGGAGGTTACAGTAGCTTAACAAGATGGTTTAAATGCCCCTTGGAAGAGACGATCAAGTCGCAGGAGCTTAAAAAGAAGGTTTAAATGCGCCTTGGAAGAGAAGTGCAGGTCGCAGTAGCTTAACAAGACCTTTTAAATGCCCTTTGGAAGAGACGAGCAGGTCGCAGTAGCTTAACAAGATGGTTTAAATGCCCCTTGGAAGAGACGTGCAGGTAGCAGTAGCTTAACAAGACGGTTTAAATCCCCCTTGGAAGAGACATGCAGGTCGCAGTATCTTAACAAGAGGGTTTAAATGCCCCTTAGAATAGGCTTGCAGGTCGCAGTAGCTTAGCAATACAGTTTAAATGCCCCGTGGAAGAGACGTGCAGGTAGCAGTAGCTTAATAAGACGTTTTAAATGCCCCTTGGAAGAGACGTGGAGGTCGCAGTAGCTTAACAAGACGGTTTAAATGCACCTTTTAAGTGCGGTGGAGGTCGCAGTAGCTTAACAAGATGGTTTAAATGCCCCTTGGAAGAGACATGCAGGTCGCAGCTGCTTAACAAGACGGTTTAAATGCCCCTTGGAAGAGACGTGCAGGTCGCAGTAGCTTAACAAGACAGTTTAAATGCCCCTTGGAAGAGACATGCAGGTCGCAGTAGCTTAACAAGACAGTTTAAATGCCCCTTGGAAGAGACGTGCAGGTCGCAGTGGCTTAACAAGAGGGTTTAAATGCCCCTTGGAAGAGACGTGCAGGTCGCAGTAGATTAACAAGACGGTTTATATGCACCTTGGAAGAGACGTGCACGTCGCAGTAGTTAAAAAAGACTGTTTACATGCACCTTGGAAGAGACGTGCAGGTCGCAGTAGCTTAACAAGACGGTTTAAATAACCCTTGGAAGAGACGAGCAGGTCGCAGTAGCTTAACAAGACGGTTTAAATGCCCCTTGGAAGAGACGTGCAGGTCGCAGTAGCTTAACAAGATGGTTTAAATCTCCCTTGGAAGAGATGTGCAGGTCGCAGTAGCTTAACAAGAGGGTTTAAATGCCCCTTGGAATAGGCTTGCTGGCCGCAGTAGCTTAACAAGACGGTTTAAATGCCCCTTGGAAGAGACGTGCAGGTCGCAGTAGCTTAACAAGACAGTTTAAATGAACCTTGGAAGAGCGGTGGGGGTTGCAGTAGCTTAACAAGACAGTTTAAATGTCACTTGGAAGAAACATGCAGGTCGAAGCAGCTTAACAAGACAGTTTAAATGCCCCTATGAAAAGACGTGCAGGTCGTAGAGGCTTAACAAGACGCCTTAAATGCCCCTTGGAAGAGACATGCAGGTCGCAGTAGCTTAACAAGACGGTTTAAATGCACCTTGGAAGAGACGTGCAGGTCGCAGTAGCTTAATAAAGACGGTTTAAATGCCCCGTGGAAAAGTGGTGGAGGTTATAGTAGCTTAACAAGATGGTTTAAATGCCCCTTGGAAGAGATGTGCAGGTCGCAGTAGCTTAATAAGATGGTTTAAATGCCCCTTGGAAGAGCGGTGGAGGTCGCAGTAGCTTAACACGATGATTTAAATGCCCCTTGGAAGAGACATGCAGGTCGCAGCAGCTTAAAAAGACGGTTTAAATGCCCCTTGGAAGAGACGTGCATGTCGTAGAGGCTTAACATGACAGTTTAAATGCCACTTGGAAGAAACATGCAGGTCGAAGCAGCTTAACAAGACTGTTTAAATGCCCCTAGGAAAAGACATGCAGGTCGCAGAGGCTTAACAAGACGGTTTAAATGCCCCTTGGAAGAGACATGCAGGTCGCAGTAGCTTAACAAGACGGTTTAAATGCCCCTTGGAAGAGACGTGCAGGTCGCAGTAGCTTAACAAGACAGATTAAATGCCCCATGGAAAAGTGGTGGAGGTTACAGTAGCTTAACAAGACGGATTAAATGCCCCTTGGAAGAGATGTGCAGGTCGCAGTAGCTTAACAAGATGGTTTAAATGCCCCTTGGAAGAGCGGTGGAGGTCGCAGAAGCTTAACACGATGGTTTAAATGCCCCTTGGAAGAGACATGCAGGTTGCAGCAGCTTAAAAAGACGGTTTAAATGCCACTTGGAAGAGACGTGCAGGTCGCAGTAGCTTAACAAGACGGTTTAAATGCCCCGTTGAAAAGTGGTGGAGGTTACAGTAGCTTAACAAGATGGTTTAAATGCCCCTTGGCAGAGACTTGCAAATTACAGTAGCTTAACAAGACGGATTAAATGCCCCTTGGAAGAGACGTGCAAGTCGCAGTAGCTTAACAAGATGGTTTAAATGCCCCTTGGAAAAGTGGTGGAGGTTACAGTAGCTTAACAAGATGGTTTAAATGCCCCTTGGAAGAGACGATCAAGTCGCAGGAGCTTAAAAAGAAGGTTTAAATGCGCCATGGAAGAGAACTGGAGGTCGCAGTAGCATAACAAGACGGTTTAAATTCCCCTTGGAAGAGACATGCAGGTCGCAGTAGCTTAACAAGACGGTTTAAATGCCCCTTGGAAGAGACGTGCAGGTAGCAGTAGCTTAACAAGACGGTTTAAATGCCCCTTGGAAGAGACCTGCAGGTAGCAGTAGCTTAAAAAGAAGGTTTAAATGCTCCTTGGAAGAGAAAAGCAGTTCGCAGTAGCTTAACAAGACGGTTTAAATTGGCCTTGGAAGAGACATGCCGGTCACAGTTGCTTAACAAGACGGTTTAAATGCCCCTTGGAATAGGCTTGCAGGTCGCAGTAGCTTAACAAAACAGTTTAAATGCCCCTTGGAAGAGACGTGCAGATCACAGTAGCTTAACAAGACGGTTTAAATGCCCCTTGGAAGAGAAGTGCAGGTCGCAGGATCTTAACAAGAGGGTTTAAATGCCCCTTAGAATAGGCTTGCAGGTCGCAGTAGCTTAACAAGACGGTTTAAATCCCCCTTGGAAGAGACGTGCATTTCGCAGTAGCTTAACAAGATGGTTTAAATGCCCCTTGGAAGAGCGGTGGAGGTCGCAGTAGCTTAACACGATGGTTTAAATGCCCCTTGGAAGAGACATGCAGGTCGCAGCTGCTTAAAAAGACGGTTTAAATGCCCCTTGGAAGAGACGTGCAGGTCGTAGAGGCTTAACAAAACGATTTAAATGCCCCTTGGAAGAGGCATACAGGTCGCAGTAGCTTAACAAGACAGTTTAAAAGCCCCTTGGAAGAGAAGTGCAAGTCGCATTAGCTTAAAAGACAGTTTAAATGCCCCTTGGAAAAGTGGTGGAGGTCGCAGTAGCTTAACACGATGGTTTAAATGCCCCTTGGAAGAGACGTGCAGGTCGCAGTAGCTTAACAAGACGGTTTAAATGCCCCTTGGAAGAGACATGCAGGTCGCAGTAGCTTAACAAGATGGTTTAAATGCCCCTTGGAAGAGACGATCAAGTATCAGGAGCTTAAAAAGAAGGTTTAAATGAGCCTTGGAAGAGAAGTGCAGGTCGCAGTAGCATAACAAGACGGTTGAAATGCCCCTTGGAAGAGACATGCAGGTCACATCAGCCTAACAAGACGGTTTAAATGCCCCTTGGAAGAGACATGCAGGTCACATCAGCTTAACAAGACGGTTTAAATGCCCCTTGGAAGAGACGTGGAGGTCGCAGTAGCTTAACAAGACGGTTTAAATGCCCCTTGGAAGAGACATGCAGGTCGCAAAAGCTAAACAAGACAGTTTAAATGCCCCTTGGAAGAGACGTGCAGGTCGCAGTAGCTTAACAAGATGGTTTAAATGCCCCTTGGAAGAGCGGTGGAGGTCGCAGTAGCTAAAGAAGACAGTTTAAATGCCCCTTGGAAGAGACATGCAGGTCGCAGTAGCTTAACAAGAGGGTTTAAATGCACCTTGGAAGAGGCTTGCAGGTCGCAGTAGCTTACCAAGACGATTTAAATGACCCTTGGAAGAGACGTGCAGGTCGCAGTAGCTTAACAAGACAGTTTAACTGCCCCTTGGAAGAGCGGTGGAGGTCGCAGTAGCTTAACAAGAGAGTTTAAATGCCACTTGGAAGAAACATGAATTTCGAAGCAGCTTAACAAGACTGTTTAAATGCCCCTAGTAAAAGACGTGCAGGTCGCAGAGGCTTAACAAGACAGTTTAAATGCCCATTGGAAGAGACATGCAGGTCGCAGTAGCTTAACAAGACAGTTTAAATGCACCTTGGAAGAGAAGTACAGGTTGCAGTAGCTTAACAAGACGGTTTAAATGCCCCGTGGAAAAGTGGTGGAGGTTACAGTAGCTTAACAAGACGGTTTAAATGCCCCTTGGAAGAGACGTGCAAGTTACAGTAGCTTAACAAGACGGTTTAAATGCCCCTTGGAAGAGATGTGCAGGTCGCAGTAGCTTAACAAGATGGTTTAAATGCCCCTTGGAAGAGCGGTGGAGGTCGCAGTAGCTCAACACGATGGTTTAAATGCCCCTTGGAAGAGACATGCAGGTCGCAGCAGCATAAAAAGACGGTTTAAATTCCCCTTGGAAGAGACGTGCATGTCGTAGAGGCTTAACAAGACGGTCTAAATGCCCCTTGGAAGAGACATGCAAGTCGCAGTAGCTTAACAAGACGTTTTAAATGCCCCTTGGAAAAGTGGTGGAGGTTACAGTAGCTTAACAAGATGGTTTGAATGCCCCTTGGAAGAGACGATCAAGTATCAGGAGCTTAAAAAGAAGGTTTAAATGCGCCTTGGAAGAGAAGTGCAGGTCGCAGTAGCATAACAAGACAGTTTAAATGCCCCTTGGAAGAGACGAGCAGGTCGCAGTAGCTTAACAAGATGGTTTAAATGCCCCTTGGAAGAGACGTGCAGGTAGCAGTAGCTTAACAAGACAGTTTAAATCCCACTTGGTAGAGACGAGCAAGTCGCAGGATCTTAACAAGAGGGTTTAAATGCCCCTTAGAATAGGCTTGCAGGTCGCAGTAGCTTAACAAGATGGTTTAAATGCCCCGTGGAAAAGTGGTGGAGGTTACAGTAGCTTAACAAGACGGTTTAAATGCCCCTTGGAAGAGAAGTGCAAGTTACAGTAGCTTAACAAGACTGTTTAAATGCCCCTTGGAAGAGATGTGCAGGTCGCAGTAGCTTAACAAGATGGTTTAAATGTCCCTTGGAAGAGCGGTGGAGGTCGCAGTAGCTTATCACGATGGTTTAAATGACCCTTGGAAGAGACGTGCAGGTCGCAGAGGCTTAACAAGATGGTTTAAATGCCCCTTGGAAGAGACATGCAGGTCGCAGTAGCTTAACAAGATGGTTTAAAAGCCCCTTGGAAGAGACGTGCAAGTCGCAGTAGCTTAACAAGACGTTTTAAATGCCCCTTGGAAAAGTGGTGGAGGTTACAGTAGCTTAACAAGATGGTTTAAATGCCCCTTGGAAGAGACGATCAAGTCGCAGGAGCTTAAAAAGAAGGTTTAAATGCGCCTTGGAAGAGAAGTGCAGGTCGCAGTAGCTTAACAAGACCTTTTAAATGCCCCTTGGAAGAGACGAGCAGGTCGCAGTAGCTTAACAAGATGGTTTAAATGCCCCTTGGAAGAGACGTGCAGGTAGCAGTAGCTTAACAAGACGGTTTAAATCCCCCTTGGAAGAGACATGCAGGTCGCAGTATCTTAACAAAAGGGTTTAAATGCCCCTTAGAATAGGCTTGCAGGTCGCAGTAGCTTAGCAATACAGTTTAAATGCCCCGTGGAAGAGACGTGCAGGTAGCAGTAGCTTAATAAGACGTTTTAAATGCCCCTTGGAAGAGAGGTGGAGGTCGCAGTAGCTTAACAAGACGGTTTAAATGCACCTTTTAAGTGCGGTGGAGGTCGCAGTAGCTTAACAAGATGGTTTAAATGCCCCTTGGAAGAGACATGCAGGTCGCAGCTGCTTAACAAGACGGTTTAAATGCCCCTTGGAAGAGACGTGCAGGTCGCAGTAGCTTAACAAGACAGTTTAAATGCCCCTTGGAAGAGACATGCAGGTCGCAGTAGCTTAACAAGACAGTTTAAATGCCCCTTGGAAGAGACGTGCAGGTCGCAGTGGCTTAACAAGAGGGTTTAAATGCCCCTTGGAAGAGACGTGCAGGTCGCAGTAGATTAACAAGACGGTTTATATGCACCTTGGAAGAGACGTGCACGTCGCAGTAGTTAAAAAAGACTGTTTACATGCACCTTGGAAGAGACGTGCAGGTCGCAGTAGCTTAACAAGACGGTTTAAATAACCCTTGGAAGAGACGAGCAGGTCGCAGTAGCTTAACAAGACGGTTTAAATGCCCCTTGGAAGAGACGTGCAGGTCGCAGTAGCTTAACAAGATGGTTTAAATCTCCCTTGGAAGAGATGTGCAGGTCGCAGTAGCTTAACAAGAGGGTTTAAATGCCCCTTGGAATAGGCTTGCTGGCCGCAGTAGCTTAACAAGACGGTTTAAATGCCCCTTTCAAGAGACGTGCAGGTCGCAGGAGCTTAACAAGAGGTTTTAAATGCCCCTTGGAAGAGACGTGCAGGTCGCAGTAGCTTAACAAGACAGTTTAAATGCTCCTTGGAAGAGCGGTGGAGGTCGCAGTAGCTTAACAAGACAGTTTAAATGCCATTTGGAAGAAACATGTAGGTCGAAGCAGCTTAACAAGACTGTTTAAATGCCCCTAGGAAAAGACATGCAGGTCGCAGTAGCTTAACAAGACGGTTTAAATGCCCCTTGGAAAAGTGGTGGAGGTTACAGTAGCTTAAAAAGATGGTTTAAATGCCCCTTGGAAGAGACGATCAAGTCGCAGGAGCTTAAAAAGAGGGTTTAAATGCACCTTAGAATAGGCTTGCAGGTCGCAGTAGCTTAACAATACAGTTTAAATGCCCCGTGGAAGAGACGTGCAGGTCTCAGTAGCTTAATAAGACGGTTTAAATGCCCCTTGGAAGAGACGAGCAAGTCGCAGTAGCTTAACAAGACGGTTTAAATGCCCCTTGGAAGTGACGTGCAGGTAGCAGTAGCTTAACAAGACGGTTTAAATCCCCCTTGGAAGAGACATGCAGGTCGCAGGATCTTAACAAGACGGTGTAAATGCACCTTGGAAGAGACATGCAGGTCGCAGTAGCTTAACAAGACGGTTTAAAAGCCCCTTGGAAGAGACGTGCAGGTAGCAGTAGCTTAACAAGACGGTTTAAATCCCCCTTGGAAGAGACATGCAGGTCGCAGGATCTTAACAAGAGGGTTTAAATGCCCCTTAGAATAGGCTTGCAGGTCGCAGTAGCTTAACAGTACAGTTTAAATGCCCCGTGGAAGAGACGTGCAGGTCGCAGTAGCTTAATAAGACGGTTTAAATGCCCTTTGGAAGTGACGTGCAGGTAGCAGTAGCTTAACAAGACGGTTTAAATCCCCCTTGGAAGAGACATGCAGGTCGCAGGATCTTAACATGAGGGTTTAAATGCCCCTAAGAATAGGCTTGCAGGACGCAGTAGCTTAACAATACAGTTTAAATGCCCCATGGAAGAGAGGTGGAGGTCGCAGTAGCTTAACAAGACAGTTTAAATGCCCCTTGGAAGAGACGTGCAGGTCGCAGTAGCTTAACAAGACAGTTTAAATGCCACTTGGAAGAGACGTGCAGGTCGCAGTAGGTTAACAAGACGGTTTACATGCCCCTTGGAAGAGCGGTGGAGGTCGCAGTAGCTTAACAAGACAGGTTAAATGCCCCTTGACAGAGATGTGCAGGTCGCAGTAGCTTAACAAGACGGTTTAAATGCCCCTTGGAAGTGCGGTGGAGGTCGCAGTAGCTTAACAAGATGGTTTAAATGCCCCTTGGAAGAGACATGCTGGTCGCAGCAGCTTAACAAGACGGTTTAAATGCCCCTTGGAAGAGACGTGCAGGTCGCAGTGGCTTAACAAGATGGTTTAAATGCCCCTTGGAAGAGACATGCAGGTCGCAGTAGCTTAACAAGACGGCTATATGCCCCTTGGAAGAGACGTGCAGGTCGCAGTAGCTTAACAAGACTGTTTAAATGCCCCTTGGAAAAGTGGTGGAGGTTTCAGTAGATTACCAAGACGGTTTAAATGCACCTTGGAAGAGACGTGCAGGTCGCAGTAGCTTAAAAAGACAGTTTTAATGCACCTTGGAAGAGACGTGCAGGTCGCAGTAGCTTAACAAGACGGTTTAAATGCCCCTTGGAAGAGACGTGCAGGTCGCAGTAGCTTAACAAGACGGTTTAAATCCCTCTTGGAAGAGATGTGCAGGTCGCAGTAGCTTAACAAGAGGGTTTAAATGCCCCTTGGAATAAGCTTGCTGGTCGCAGCAGCTTAACAAGATGGTTTAAATGCCCCTTGGAAGAGACGTGCAGGTCGCAGTAGCTTAACAAGACGGTTTAAATGCCCCTTGGAAGAGACGTCCAGGTAGCAGTAGCTTAACAAGGCGGTTTAAATTCCCCTTGGAAGAGACATGCAGGTCGCAGTAGCTTAACAAGACGGTTTAAATTCCCCTTGTAAGACACGTGCAGGTAGCAGTAGCTTAACAAGACGGTTTAAAAGCCCCTTGGAAGAGACATGCAGGTCGCAGGATCTTAACAAGAGAGTTTAAATGCCCCTTAGAATAGGCTTGCAGGTCGCAGTAGCTTAACAAGACAGTTTTAATGCCCCTTGGAAGAGACGTGCAAGTCGCAGTAGCTTAAAAAGATGGTTTAAATGAGCCTTGGAAGAGATGTGCACGTCGCAGTAGCTTAACAAGACGGTTTAAATGCACCTTGGAAGAGACGTGCTGATCACAGTAGCTTAACAAGACGGTTTAAATCCCCCTTGGAAGAGACGTGCAGGTCGCAGTAGCTTAACAAGATGGTTTAAATGCCCCTTGGAAGAGCGGTGAAGGTCGCAGTAGCTTAACACGATGGTTTAAATGCCCCTTGGAAGAGACATGCAGGTCGCAGCAGCTTAAAAAGACGGTTTAAATGCCCCTTGGAAGAGACGTGCAGGTCACAGAGGATGAACAAAACGATTTAAATGCCCCTTGGAAGAGGCATGCAGGTCGCAGTAGCTTAACAAGAAGATTTAAAAGCCCCTTGGAAGAGAAGTGCAAGTCGCAGTAGCTTAAAAGACGGTTTAAATGCCCCTTGGAAAAGTGGTGGAGGTTACAGTAGCTTAACAAGATGGTTTAAATGCCCCTTGGAAGAGACGTGCAGGTCGCAGTAGCTTAACAAGACAGTTTAAATGCCCCTTGGAAGAGACGATCAAGTATCAGGAGCTTAAAAAGAAGGTTTAAATGCGCCTTGGAAGAGAAGTGCAGGTCGCAGTTGCATAACAAGACGGTTTAAATGCCCCTTGGAAGAGACGAGCAGGTCGCAGTAGCTTAACAAGACGGTTTAAATGCCCCTTGGAAGAGACGTGCAGGTAGCAGTAGCTTAACAAGACGGTTTAAATCCCCGTTGGAAGAGACATGCAGGTCAGAGGATCTTAACAAGAGGGTTTAAATGCCCCTTAGAATAGGCTTGCAGGTCGCAGTAGCTTAACAAGACAGTTTAAATGCCCCTTGGAAGAGACGTGTAGGTCGCAGTAGCTTATCAAGACGGTTTAAATGCCCCGTGGATAAGTGGTGGAGGTTACAGTAGCTTAACAAGACGGTTTAAATGCCACTTGGAAGAGAAGTGCAAGTTACAGTAGCTTAACAAGACGGTTTAAATGCCCCTTGGAAGAGATGTGCAGGTCGCAGTAGCTTAACAAGATGGTTTAAATGCCCCTTGGAAGAGCGGTGGATTTCGCAGAAGCTTAACACGATGGTTTAAATGCCCCTTGGAAGAGACATGCAGGTTGCAGCAGCTTAAAAAGACGGTTTAAATGCCACTTGGAAGAGACGTGCAGGTCGCAGTAGCTTAACAAGACGGTTTAAATGCCGCTTGGAAAAGTGGTGGAGGTTACAGTAGCTTAACAAGATGGTTTAAATGCCACTTGGAAGAGACGATCAAGTCGCAGGAGCTTAAAAAGAAGGTTTAAATGCGCAATGGAAGAGAACTGCAGGTCGCAGTAGCATAACAAGACGGTTTAAATTCCCCTTGGAAGAGACATGCAGGTCACAGTAGCTTAACAAGACGGTTTAAATGCCCCTTGGAAGAGACGTGCAGGTAGCAGTAGCTTAACAAGACGGTTTAAATGCCCCTTGGAAGAGACCTGCAGGTAGCAGTAGCTTAACAAGACGGTTTAAATCCCCCTTGGAAGAGACATGCAGGTCGCAGTAGCTTAAAAAGAAGGTTTAAATGCCCCTTGGAAGAGACGAGCAGGTCGCAGTAGCTTAAGAAGATGGTTTAAATTGGCCTTGGAAGAGACATGCAGGTCACAGTTGCTTAATCAGATGGTTTAAATGCCCCTTGGAAGAGATGTGCAGGTCGCAGTAGCTTAACAAGATGGTTTAAATGCCCCTTGGAAGAGCGGTGGAGGTCGCAGTAGCTTATCACGATGGTTTAAATGCCCCTTGGAAGAGACATGCAGGTTGCAGAGGCTTAACAAGACGGTTTAAATGCCCCTTGGAAGAGACATGCAGGTCGCAGTAGCTTAACAAGACGGTTTAAATGCCCCTTGGAAAAGTGGTGGAGGTTACAGTAGCTTAAAAAGATGGTTTAAATGCCTCTTGGAAGAGACGATCAAGACGCAGGAGCTTAAAAAGAGGGTTTAAATGCACCTTAGAATAGGCTTGCAGGTCGCAGTAGCTTAACAATACAGTTTAAATGCCCCGTGGAAGAGACGTGCAGGTCTCAGTAGCTTAATAAGACGGTTTAAATGCCCCTTGGAAGAGACGAGCAAGTCGCAGTAGCTTAACAAGACGGTTTAAATGCCCCTTGGAAGTGACGTGCAGGTAGCAGTAGCTTAACAAGACGGTTTAAATCCCCCTTGGAAGAGACATGCAGGTCGCAGTAGCTTAACAAGACGGTTTAAAAGCCCCTTGGAAGAGACGTGCAGGTAGCAGTAGCTTAACAAGACGGTTTAAATCCCCCTTGGAAGAGACATGCAGGTCGCAGGATCTTAACAAGAGGGTTTAAATGCCCCTTAGAATAGGTTTGCAGGTCGCAGTAGCTTAACAGTACAGTTTAAATGCCCCGTGGAAGAGACGTGCAGGTCGCAGTAGCTTAATAAGACGGTTTAAATGCCCTTTGGAAGTGACGTGCAGGTAGCAGTAGCTTAACAAGACGGTTTAAATCCCCCTTGGAAGAGACATGCAGGTCGCAGGATCTTAACATGAGGGTTTAAATGCCCCTTAGAATAGGCTTGCAGGTCGCAGTAGCTTAACAATACAGTTTAAATGCCCCATGGAAGAGAGGTGGAGGTCGCAGTAGCTTAACAAGACAGTTTAAATGCCCCTTGGAAGAGACGTGCAGGTCGCAGTAGCTTAACAAGACAGTTTAATTGCCACTTGGAAGAAACATGTAGGTCGAAGCAGCTTAACAAGACTGTTTAAATGCCCCTAGGAAAAGACGTGCAGTTCGCAGAGACTTAACAAGACGGTTTAAGTGCCCCTTGGAAGAGACATGCAGGTCGCAGTAGCTTAACAAGACGGTTTAAATGCCCCTTGGAAGAGACGTGTAGGTCGCAGTAGCTTAACAAGACGGATTAAATGCCCCGTGGAAAAGTGGTGGAGGTTACAGTAGCTTAACAAGATGGTTTAAATGCCCCTTGGCAGAGACTTGCAAGTTACAGTAGCTTAACAAGACGGATTAAATGCCCCTTGTAAGAGATGTGCAGGTCGCAGTAGCTTAACAAGATGGTTTAAATGCCCCTTGGAAGAGCGGTGGATTTCGCAGAAGCTTAACACGATGGTTTAAATGCCCCTTGGAAGAGACATGCAGGTTGGAGCAGCTTAAAAAGACGGTTTAAATGCCACTTGGAAGAGACGTGCAGGTCGCAGTAGCTTAACAAGACGGTTTAAATGCCCATTGGAAGAGACCTGCAGGTTACAGTAGCTTAACAAGATGGTTTAAATGCCACTTGGAAGAGACGATCAAGTCGCAGGAGCTTAAAAAGAAGGTTTAAATGCGCAATGGAAGAGAACTGCAGGTCGCAGTAGCATAACAAGACGGTTTAAATTCCCCTTGGAAGAGACATGCAGGTCACAGTAGCTTAACAAGACGGTTTAAATGCCCCTTGGAAGAGACGTGCAGGTAGCAGTAGCTTAACAAGACGGTTTAAATGCCCCTTGGAAGAGACCTGCAGGTAGCAGTAGCTTAACAAGACGGTTTAAATCCCCCTTGGAAGAGACATGCAGGTCGCAGTAGCTTAAAAAGAATGTTTAAATGCCCCTTGGAAGAGACGAGCAGGTCGCAGTAGCTTAACAAGACGGTTTAAATTGGCCTTGGAATAGACATGCAGGTCACAGTTGCTTAATCAGATGGTTTAAATGCCCCTTGGAAGAGATGTGCAGGTCGCAGTAGCTTAACAAGATGGTTTAAATGCCCCTTGGAAGAGCGGTGGAGGTCGCAGTAGCTTATCACGATGGTTTAAATGCCCCTTGGAAGAGACATGCAGGTTGCAGAGGCTTAACAAGACGGTTTAAATGCCCCTTGGAAGAGACATGCAGGTCGCAGTAGCTTAACAAGACGGTTTAAATGCCCCTTGGAAAAGTGGTGGAGGTTACAGTAGCTTAAAAAGATGGTTTAAATGCCCCTTGGAAGAGACGATCAAGACGCAGGAGCTTAAAAAGAGGGTTTAAATGCACGTTAGAATAGGCTTGCAGGTCGCAGTAGCTTAACAATACAGTTTAAATGCCCCGTGGAAGAGACGTGCAGGTCTCAGTAGCTTAATAAGACGGTTTAAATGCCCCTTGGAAGAGACGAGCAAGTCGCAGTAGCTTAACAAGACGGTTTAAATGCCCCTTGGAAGTGACGTGCAGGTAGCAGTAGCTTAACAAGACGGTTTAAATCCCCCTTGGAAGAGACATGCAGGTCGCAGTAGCTTAACAAGACGGTTTAAAAGCCCCTTGGAAGAGACGTGCAGGTAGCAGTAGCTTAACAAGACGGTTTAAATCCCCCTTGGAAGAGACATGCAGGTCGCAGGATCTTAACAAGAGGGTTTAAATGCCCCTTAGAATAGGTTTGCAGGTCGCAGTAGCTTAACAGTACAGTTTAAATGCCCCGTGGAAGAGACGTGCAGGTCGCAGTAGCTTAATAAGACGGTTTAAATGCCCTTTGAAAGTGACGTGCAGGTAGCAGTAGCTTAACAAGACGGTTTAAATCCCCCTTGGAAGAGACATGCAGGTCGCAGGATCTTAACATGAGGGTTTAAATGCCCCTTAGAATAGGCTTGCAGGTCGCAGTAGCTTAACAATACAGTTTAAATGCCCCATGGAAGAGAGGTGGAGGTCGCAGTAGCTTAACAAGACAGTTTAAATGCCCCTTGGAAGAGACGTGCAGGTCGCAGTAGCTTAACAAGACAGTTTAAATGCCACTTGGAAGAAACATGTAGGTCGAAGCAGCTTAACAAGACTGTTTAAATGCCCCTAGGAAAAGACGTGCAGGTCGCAGAGACTTAACAAGACGGTTTAAATGCCCCTTGGAAGAGACATGCAGGTCGCAGTAGCTTAACAAGACGGTTTAAATGCCCCTTGGAAGAGACGTGCAGGTCGCAGTAGCTTAACAAGACGGATTAAATGCCCCGTGGAAAAGTGGTGGAGGTTACAGTAGCTTAACAAGATGGTTTAAATGCCCCTTGGCAGAGACTTGCAAGTTACAGTAGCTTAACAAGACGGATTAAATGCCCCTTGGAAGAGATGTGCAGGTCGCAGTAGCTTAACAAGATGGTTTAAATGCCCCTTGGAAGAGCGGTGGATTTCGCAGAAGCTTAACACGATGGTTTAAATGCCCCTTGGAAGAGACATGCAGGTTGGAGCAGCTTAAAAAGACGGTTTAAATGCCACTTGGAAGAGACGTGCAGGTCGCAGTAGCTTAACAAGACGGTTTAAATGCCGCTTGGAAAAGTGGTGGAGGTTACAGTAGCTTAACAAGATGGTTTAAATGCCACTTGGAAGAGACGATCAAGTCGCAGGAGCTTAAAAAGAAGGTTTAAATGCGCCATGGAAGAGAACTGCAGGTCGCAGTAGCATAACAAGACGGTTTAAATTCCCCTTGGAAGAGACATGCAGGTCACAGTAGCTTAACAAGACGGTTTAAATGCCCCTTGGAAGAGACGTGCAGGTAGCAGTAGCTTAACAAGACGGTTTAAATGCCCCTTGGAAGAGACCTGCAGGTAGCAGTAGCTTAACAAGACGGTTTAAATCCCCCTTGGAAGAGACATGCAGGTCGCAGTAGCTTAAAAAGAAGGTGTAAATGCCCCTTGGAAGAGACGAGCAGGTCGCAGTAGCTTAATAAGACGGTTTAAATTGGCCTTGGAAGAGACATGCAGGTCACAGTTGCTTAACCAGATGGTTTAAATGCCCCTTGGAAGAGATGTGCAGGTCGCAGTAGCTTAACAAGATGGTTTAAATGCCCCTTGGAAGAGCGGTGGAGGTCGCAGTAGCTTATCACGATGGTTTAAATGCCCCTTGGAAGAGACATGCAGGTTGCAGAGGCTTAACAAGACGGTTTAAATGCCCCTTGGAAGAGACATGCAGGTCGCAGTAGCTTAACAAGACGGTTTAAATGCCCCTTGTAAAAGTGGTGGAGGTTACAGTAGCTTAAAAAGATGGTTTAAATGCCCCTTGGAAGAGACGATCAAGTCGCAGGAGCTTAAAAAGAGGGTTTAAATGCACCTTAGAATAGGTTTGCAGGTCGCAGTAGCTTAACAATACAGTTTAATTGCCCCGTGGAAGAGACGTGCAGGTCTCAGTAGCTTAATAAGACGGTTTAAATGCCCCTTGGAAGAGACGAGCAAGTCGCAGTAGCTTAACAAGATGGTTTAAATGCCCCTTGGAAGTGACGTGCAGGTAGCAGTAGCTTAACAAGATGGTTTAAATCCCCCTTGGAAGAGACATGCAGGTCGCAGGATCTTAACAAGACGGTTTAAATGCACCTTGGAAGAGACATGCAGGTCGCAGTAGCTTAACAAGACGGTTTAAAAGCCCCTTGGAAGAGACGTGCAGGTAGCAGTAGCTTAACAAGATGGTTTAAATCCCCCTTGGAAGAGACATGCAGGTCGCAGGATCTTAACAAGAGGGTTTAAATGCCCCTTAGAATAGGCTTGCAGGTCGCAGTAGCTTAACAGTACAGTTTAAATGCCCCGTGGAAGAGACGTGCAGGTCGCAGTAGCTTAATAAGACGGTTTAATTGCCCTTTGGAAGTGAAGTGCAGGTAGCAGTAGCTTAACAAGACGGTTTAAATCCCCCTTGGAAGAGACATGCAGGTCGCAGGATCTTAACATGAGGGTTTAAATGCCCCTTAGAATAGGCTTGCAGGTCGCAGTAGCTTAACAATACAGTTTAAATGCCCCATGGAAGAGAGGTGGAGGTCGCAGTAGCTTAACAAGACAGTTTAAATGCCCCTTGGAAGAGACGTGCAGGTCGCAGTAGCTTAACAAGACAGTTTAAATGCCACTTGGAAGAGACGTGCAGGTCGCAGTAGGTTAACAAGACAGTTTACATGCCCCTTGGAAGAGCGGTGGAGGTCGCAGTAGCTTAACAAGACAGGTTAAATGCCCCTTGACAGAGATGTGCAGGTCGCAGTAGCTTAACAAGACGGTTTAAATGCCCCTTGGAAGTGCGGTGGAGGTCGCAGTAGCTTAACAAGATGGTTTAAATGCCCCTTGGAAGAGACATGCTGGTCGCAGCAGCTTAACAAGACGGTTTAAATGCCCCTTGGAAGAGACGTGCAGGTCGCAGTGGCTTAACAAGACGGTTTAAATGCCCCTTGGAAGAGACATGCAGGTCGCAGTAGCTTAACAAGACGGCTATATGCCCCTTGGAAGAGACGTGCAGGTCGCAGTAGCTTAACAAGACTGTTTAAATGCCCCTTGGAAAAGTGGTGGAGGTTTCAGTAGATTACCAAGATGGTTTAAATGCACCTTGGAAGAGACGTGCAGGTCGCAGTAGCTTAAAAAGACAGTTTTACTGCACCTTGGAAGAGACGTGCAGGTCGCAGTAGCTTAACAAGACGGTTTAAATGCCCCTTGGAAGAGACGTGCAGGTCGCAGTAGCTTAACAAGATGGTTTAAATCCCTCTTGGAAGAGATGTGCAGGTCGCAGTAGCTTAACAAGAGGGTTTAAATGCCCCTTGGAATAGGCTTGCTGGTCGCAGCAGCTTAACAAAATGGTTTAAATGCCCCTTGGAAGAGACGTGCAGGTCGCAGTAGCTTAACAAGACGGTTTAAATGCCCCTTGGAAGAGACGTGCAGGTAGCAGTAGCTTAACAAGGCGGTTTAAATTCCCCTTGGAAGAGACATGCAGGTCGCAGTAGCTTAACAAGACGGTTTAAATTCCCCTTGGAAGAGACGTGCAGGTAGCAGTAGCTTAACAAGACGGTTTAAATGCCCCTTGGAAGAGACATGCAGGTCGCAGGATCTTAACAAGAGAGTTTAAATGCCCCTTAGAATAGGCTTGCAGGTCGCAGTAGCTTAACAAGACAGTTTTAATGCCCCTTGGAAGAGACGTGCAAGTCGCAGTAGCTTAAAAAGATGGTTTAAATGCGCCTTGGAAGAGACGTGCAGGTCGCAGTAGCTTAACAAGACGGTTTAAATGCACCTTGGAAGAGACGTGCTGATCACAGTAGCTTAACAAGACGGTTTAAATCCCCCTTGGAAGAGCGGTGAAGGTCGCAGTAGCTTAACACGATGGTTTAAATGCCCCTTGGAAGAGACATGCAGGTCGCAGCAGCTTAAAAAGACGGTTTAAATGCCCCTTGGAAGAGACGTGCAGGTCGCAGAGGCTTAACAAAACGATTTAAATGCCCCTTGGAAGAGGCATGCAGGTCGCAGTAGCTTAACAAGAAGGTTGAAAAGCCCCTTGGAAGAGAAGTGCAAGTCGCAGTAGCTTAAAAGACGGTTTAAATGCCCCTTGGAAAAGTGGTGGAGGTTACAGTAGCTTAACAAGATGGTTTAAATGCCCCTTGGAAGAGACGTGCAGGTCGCAGTATCTTAACAAGACGGTTTAAATGCCCCTTGGAAGAGACATTCAGGTCGCAGTAGCTTAACAAGACGTTTTAAATGCCCCTTGGAAAAGTGGTGGAGGTTACAGTAGCTTAACAAGATGGTTTAAATGCCCCTTGGAAGAGACGATCAAGTATCAGGAGCTTAAAAAGAAGGTTTAAATGCGCCTTGGAAGAGAAGTGCAGGTCGCAGTAGCATAACAAGACGGTTTAAATGCCCCTTGGAAGAGACGAGCAGGTCGCAGTAGCTTAACAAGACGGTTTAAATGCCCCTTGGAAGAGACGTGCAGGTAGCAGTAGCTTAACAAGACGGTTTAAGTCCCCCTTGGAAGAGACATGCAGGTCACAGGATCTTATCAAGAGGGTTTAAATGCCCATTAGAATAGGCTTGCAGGTCGCAGTAGCTTAACAAGACGGTTTAAATGCCACTTGGAAGAGAAGTGCAAGCTACAGTAGCTTAACAAGACGGTTTAAATGCCCCTTGGAAGAGCGGTGGAGGTCGCAGTAGCTTATCACGATGGTTTAAATGCCCCTTGGAAGAGACATGCAGGTTGCAGAGGCTTAACAAGACGGTTTAAATGCCCCTTGGAAGAGACATGCAGGTCGCAGTAGCTTAACAAGACGGTTTAAATGCCCCTTGGAAAAGTGGTGGAGGTTACAGTAGCTTAAAAAGATGGTTTCAATGCCCCTTGGAAGAGACGATCAAGTCGCAGGAGATTAAAAAGAGGGTTTAAATGCCCCTTAGAATAGGCTTGCAGGTCGCAGTAGCTTAACAATACAGTTTAAATGCCCCGTGGAAGAGACGTGCAGGTCTCAGTAGCTTAATAAGACGGTTTAAATGCCCCTTGGAAGAAACGTGCAGGTCGCAGTAGCTTAATAAGACGGTTTAAATGCCCCTTGGAAGAGACGTGCAAGTCGCAGTAGCTTAACAAGACGGTTTAAATGCCCCTTGGAAGTGACGTGCAGGTAGCAGTAGCTTAACAAGACGGTTTAAATCCCCCTTGGAAGAGACATGCAGGTCGCAGGATCTTAACAAGACAGTTTAAATGCACCTTGGAAGAGACATGCAGGTCGCAGTAGCTTAACAAGACGGTTTAAAAGCCCCTTGGAAGAGACGTGCAGGTAGCAGTAGCTTAACAACACGGTTTAAATCCCCCTTGGAAGAGACATGCAGGTCGCAGGATCTTAACAAGAGGGTTTAAATGCCCCTTAGAATAGGCTTGCAGGTCGCAGTAGCTTAACAATACAGTTTAAATGCTGCGTGGAAGAGACGTGCAGGTCGCAGTAGCTTAAGAAGATGATTTAAATGCCCCTTGGAAGAGAGGTGGAGGTAGCAGTAGCTTAACAAGACAGTTTAAATGCCCCTTGGAAGAGACGTGCAGGTCGCAGTAGCTTAACAAGACAGTTTAAATGCCACTTGGAAGAGACGTGCAGGTCGCAGTAGGTTAACAAGACGGTTTAAATGCCCCTTGGAAGAGCGGTGGAGGTTGCAGTAGCTTAACAAGACACTTTAAATGCCCCTTGACAGAGATGTGCAGGTTGCAGTAGCTTAACAAGACGGTTTAAATGCCCCTTAGAAGTGCGGTGGAGGTCGCAGTAGCTTAACAAGACGGTTTAAATGCCTCTTGGAAAAGTGGTGGAGGTTTCAGTAGATTACCAAGACGTTTTAAATGCACCTTGGAAGAGACGTGCAGGTCGCAGTAGCTTAAAAAGACAGTTTTAATGCACCTTGGAAGAGACGTGCAAGTCGCAGTAGCTTAACAAGACGGTTTAAATGCCCCTTGGAAGAGACATGCAGGTCGCAGTAGCTTAACAAGACGGTTTAAATCCCTCTTGGAAGAGATGTGCAGGTCGCAGTAGCTTAACAAGAGGGTTTAAATGCCCCTTGGAATAGGCTTGCCTGTCGCAGCAGCTTAACAAGATGGTTTAAATGCCCCTTGGAAGAGACGTGCATGTCGCAGTAGCTTAACAAGACGGTTTAAATGCCCCTTGGAAGAGACGTGCAGGTAGCAGTAGCTTAACAAGGCGGTTTAAATCCCCCTTGGAAGAGACATGCAGGTCGCAGTAGCTTAACAAGACGGTTTAAATTCCCCTCGGAAGAGACGTGCAGGTAGCAGTAGCTTAACAAGACGGTTTAAATGCCCCTTGGAAGAGACATGCAGGTCGCAGGATCTTAACAAGAGAGTTTAAATGCCCCTTGGAAGAGACGTGCAAGTCGCAGTAGCTTAAAAAGACGGTTTAAATGCGCCTTGGAAGAGACGTGCAGGTCGCAGTAGCTTAACAAGACTGTTTAAATGCCCCTTGGAAGAGACGAGCAGGTCGCAGTAGCTTAACAAGAGGCTTTAAATGGTCCTTGGAAGAGACGTGCAGGTCACAGTAGCTTAACAAGACGGTTTAAATGCCCCTTGGAAGAGCGGTGGAGGTCGCAGTAGCTTAACACGATGGTTTAAATGCCCCTTGGAAGAGACATGCAGGTCGCAGCAGCTTAAAAAGACGGTTTAAGTGCCCCTTGGAAGAGACGTGCAGGTCGCAGAGGCTTAACAAGACGGTTTAAATGCCCATTGGAAGAGGCATGCAGGTCGCAGTAGCTTAACAAGACGGTTTAAAAGCCCCTTGGAAGAGAAGTGCAAGTCGCAGTAGCTTAAAAGACGGTTTAAATGCCCATTGGAAAAGTGGTGGAGGTTACAGTAGCTTAACAAGATGGTTTAAATGCCCCTTGGAAGAGACGTGCAGGTCGAAGTAGCTTAAAAAGAAGGTTTAAATGCCCCTTGGAAGAGAAGTGCAGGTTGCAGTAGCTTAACAAGACACTTTAAATGCCCCTTGGAAGAGACGTGCAGGTAGCAGTAGATTAACAAGACACTTTAAATGCCCCTTGGAAGAGACATGCAGGTCGCAGTAGCTTAACAAGATGGTTTAAATACCCCTTGGAAGAGACATGCAGGTCGCAGTAGCTTAACAAGACGGTTTAAATCCCCCTTGGAAGAGACATGCAGGTCGCAGTAGCTTAAAAAGAAGGTTTAAATGTCCCTTTGAAGAGACGAGCAGGTCGCAGTAGCTAAACAAGACGGTTTAAATGCCCCTTGGAAGTGCGGTGGAGATCGCAGTAGCTTAACAAGACGGTTTAAATGCCCCTTGGAAGAGACATGCAGGTCACAGCACCTTAACAAGACAGTTTAAATGCCCCTTGGAAGAGACGTGGAGGTCGCAGTAGCTTAACAAGACGGTTTAAATGCCCTTTGGAAGAGACATGCAGGTCGCAGTAGCTTAACAAAGCGTTTTAAATGCCCCTTGGAAGTGCTGTGGAGGTCGCAGTAGCTTAACAAGATGGTTTAAATGCCCCTTGGAAGTGCGGTGGAGGTCGCAGTAGCTTAACAAGATGGTTTAATTGCCCCTTGGAAGAGACATGCAGGTCGCAGCAGCTTAACAAGACGGTTTAAATGCCCCTTGGAAGAGACGTGCAGGTCGCAGTGGCTTAACATGAGGGTTTAAATGCCCCTTGGAAGAGACGTGCAGGTCGCAGTAGATTAACAAGACGGTTTAAATGCACCTTGGAAGAGACGTGCAGGTCGCAGTAGCATAAAAAGACGGTTTAAATGCACCTTGGAAGAGACGTGCAGGTCGCAGTAGCTTAACAATACAGTTTAAATGCCCCTCTGAAGAGACGTGCAGGTCGCAGTAGCTTAATAAGACGGTTTAAATGCCCCTTGGAAGAGACGTGCAGGTCGCAGTAGCTTAACAAGACAGTTTAAATGCCCCTTGACAGAGATGTGCAGGTCGCAGTAGCTTAACAAGACGGTTTAAATGCCCCTTGGAAGTGCGGTGGAGGTCGCAGTAGCTTAACAAGATGGTTTAAATGCCCCTTGGAAGAGACATGCTGGTCGCAGCAGCTTAACAAGACGGTTTAAATGCCTGTTGGAAGAGACATGTAGGTCGCAGTAGCTTAACAAGACGGCTAAATGCCCCTTGGAAGAGACGTGCAGGTCGCAGTAGCTTAACAAGACGGTTTAAATGCCCCATGGAAAGGTGGTGGAGGTTACAGTAGATTAACAAGACGGTTAAATGCACCTTGGAAGAGACGTGCAGGTCGCAGTAGCTTAAAAAGACGGTTTAAATGCACCTTGGAAGAGACGTGCAGGTCGCAGTAGCTGAACAAGACGGTTTAAATCCCCCTTGGAAGAGATGTGCAGGTCGCAGTAGCTTAACAAGAGGGTTTAAATCCCCCTTGGAAGAGATGTGCAGGTCGCAGTAGCTTAACAAGAGGGTTTAAATGCCCCTTGGAATAGGTTTGCTGGTCGCAGTAGCTTACCAAGACGGTTTAAATGCCCCTTGGAAGAGACGTGCAGGTCGCAGTAGCTTAACAAGACGGTTTAAATGCCCCTTGGAAAAGTGGTGGAGGTTACAGTAGCTTAACAAGACGGTTTAGATGCCCCTTGGAAGAGACGAGTATGTCACAGTAGCTTAACAAGATGGTTTAAATGCACCTAGGAAGAGACATGCAGGTCGTAGTAGCTTAACAAGATGGTTTAAATCCCCCTTGGAAGAGACGTGCAGGTCCCAGTAGCTTAACAAGAGTGTTTAAATGCCCCTTGGAATAGGCTTTCAGGTCGCAGTAGCTTTACAAGACGGTTTAAATGCCCCTAGGAAGAGCGGTGGAGGTCGCAGTGGCTTAACAAGACAGTTTAAATGCCCCTTGGAAGAGACGTGCAGTTCGCAGTAGCTTAACAAGACAGTTTAAATGCCCCTTGGAAGAGACGTGCAGGTCGCAGTAGCTTAATAAGACGGTTTAAATGCCCCTTCGAAAAGATGTGCAGGTCGCAGTAGCTTAATAAGATGGTTTAAATGCCCCTTGGAAGAGAGATGGAGGACGCAGTAGCTTCACAAGACAGTTTAAATGCCCCTTGGAAGAGACGTGCAGGTCGCAGTAGCTTAACAAGAGGGTTTAAATGCCCCTTTCAAGAGACGTGCAGGTCGCAGAAGCTTAACAAGAGGGTTTAAATGCCCCTTGGAAGAGACGTGCAGGTCGCATTAGCTTAACAAAATGGTTTAAATGCCCCTTGGAAGAGCGGTGGAGGTCGCAGTAGCTTAACAAGACTGTTTAAATGCCCCTTGGAAGAGACATGCAGGTCGCAGTAGCTTAACAAGACTGTTTAAATGCCCCTCTGAAGAGACGTGCAGGTTGCAGTAGCTTAACAAGACTGTTGAGATGCCCCTTGGAAAAGTGGTGGAGGTTACATTAACTTAACAAGACGGTTTAAATGCCCCTTGGAAGTGACGTTCAAGTCACAGTAGCTTAAAAAGACGGTTTAAATGCGCCTTGGAAGAAATGTGCAGGTCGCAGTAGCTTAATAAGACAGTTTAAATGCCCCTTGGAAGAGAGGTGGAGGTCGCAGTAGCTTAACAAGACAGTTAATTTGCCCCTTGGAAGAGACGTGCAGGTCGCAGTAGCTTAACAAGAGGGTTTAAATGCCCCTTTCAAGAGACGAGCAGGTCGCAGGAGCTTAATAAGAGGGTTTAAATGCCCCTTGGAAGAGCGGTGGAGGTCGCAGAAGCTTAACAAGATGGTTTAAATGCCCCTTGGAAGAGCGGTGGAGGTCGCAGAAGCTTAACACGATGATTTAAATGCCCCTTGGAAGAGACATGCAGTTTGCAGCAGCTTAAAAAGACGGTTTAAATGGCACTTGGAAGAGACGTGCAGGTCGCCGAGGCTTAACAAGACGGTTTAAATGCACCTTGAAAGAGACATGCAGGTCGCAGTAGCTTAACAAGACGGTTTAAAAGCCCCTTGGAAGAGACGTGCAGGTCGCAGTAGCTTAACAAGACGGTTTAAATGCCCCTTTCAAGAGACGTGCAGGTCGCAGGAACTTAACAAGAGGATATAAATGCCCCTTGGAAGAGACGTGCAGGTCGCAGTAGCTTAACAAGACAGTTTAAATGCTCCTTGGAAGAGCGGTGAAGGTCGCAGTAGCTTAACAAGACAGTTTAAATGCCACTTGGAAGAAACATGCAGGTCGAAGCAGCTTAATAAGACTGTTTAAATGCCCCTAGGAAAAGACGTGCAGGTCGCAGAGGCTTAACAAGACGGTTTAAATGCACCTTGGAAGAGACATGCAGGTCGCAGTAGCTTAACAAGACGGTTTAAATGCCCCTTGGAAGAGACGTGCAGGTCGCAGTAGCTTAACAAGATGGTTTAAATGCCCCGTGGAAAAGTGGTGGAGGTTACAGTAGCTTAACAAGATGGTTTAAATGCCCCTTGGCAGAGACTTGCAAGTTACAGTAGCTTAACAAGACGGATTAAATGCCCCTTGGAAGAGATGTGCAGGTCGCAGTAGCTTAACAAGATGGTTTAAATGCCCCTTGGAAGAGCGGTGGAGGTCGCAGAAGCTTAACACGATGGTTTAAATGCCCCTTGGAAGAGACATGCAGGTCGCAGCAGCTTAAAAAGACGGTTTAAATGCCACTTGGAAGAGACGTGCAGGTCGCCGAGGCTTAACAAGACGGTTTAAATGCTCCTTGGAAAAGTGGTGGAGGTTACAGTAGCTTAAAAAGATGGTTTAAATGCCCCTTGGAAGAGACGATCAAGTCGCAGGAGCTTAAAAAGAAGGTTTAAATGCGCCATGGAAGAGAACTGCAGGTCGCAGTAGCATAACAAGATGGTTTAAATGCCCCTTGGAAGAGCGGTGGAGGTCGCAGTAGCTTAACAAGACGGTTTAAGTGCCCCTTGGAAGAGACATGCAGGTCGCAGTAGCTTAACAAGACTGTTTAAATGCCCCTTGGAAGAGACGTGCAGGTAGCAGTAGCTTAACAAGACTGTTGAGATGCCCCTTGGAAAAGTGGTGGAGGTTACAGTAGCTTAACAAGACGGTTTAATTGCCCCTTGGAAGAGAAGTTCAAGTCACAGTAGCTTAAAAAGACGATTTAAATGCGCCTTGGAAGAGATGTGCAGGTCGCAGTAGCTTAATAAGACGGTTTAAATGCCCCTTGGAAGAGAGGTGGAGGTCGCAGTAGCTTAATGAGACAGTTTAAATGCCCCTTGGAAGAGACGTGCAGGTCACAGTAGCTTAACAAGAAGGTATAAATGCCCCTTTCAAGAGAAGTGCATGTCGCAGGAGTTTAACAAGAGGGTTTAAATGACCCTTGGAAGAGACTTGGAGGTCGCAGTAGCTTAACAAGACGGTTTAAAAGCCCCTTGGAAGAGACGTGCAGGTCGCAGTAGCTTAACAAGAGGGTTTAAATGCCCCTTTCAAGAGACGTGCAGGTCGCAGGAACTTAACAAGAGGTTATAAATGCCCCTTGGAAGAGACGTGCAGGTCGCAGTAGCTTAACAAGACAGTTTAAATGCTCCTTTGAAGAGCGGTGAAGGTCGCAGTAGCTTAACAAGACAGTTTAAATGCCACTTGGAAGAAACATGCAGGTCGAAGCAGCTTAATAAGACTGTTTAAATGCCCCTAGGAAAAGACGTGCAGGTCGCAGAGGCTTAACAAGACAGTTTAAATGCCCCTTGGAAGAGACATGCAGGTCGCAGTAGCTTAAGAAGACGGTTTAAATGCCCCTTGGAAGAGACGTGCAGGTCGCAGTAGCTTAACAAGACGGTTTAAATGCCCCGTGGAAAAGTGGTGGAGGTTACAGTAGCTTAACAAGATGGTTTAAATGCCCCTTGGCAGAGACTTGCAAGTTACAGTAGCTTAACAAGACGGATTAAATGCCCCTTGGAAGAGATGTGCAGGTCGCAGTAGCTTAACAAGATGGTTTAAATGCACCTTGGAAGAGCGGTGGAGGTCGCAGAAGCTTAACACGATGGTTTAAATGCCCCTTGGAAGAGACATGCAGGTTGCAGCAGCTTAGAAAGACGGTTTAAATGCCACTTGGAAGAGACGTGCAGGTCGCCGAGGCTTAACAAGACGGTTTAAATGCTCCTTTGAAAAGTGGTGGAGGCTACAGTAGCTTAACAAGATGGTTTAAATGCCCCTTGGAAGAGACGATCAAGTCGCAGGAGCTTAAAAAGAAGGTTTAAATGCACCATGGAAGAGAACTGCAGGTCGCAGTAGCATAACAAGATGGTTTAAATGCCCCTTGGAAGAGCGGTGGAGGTCGCAGTAGCTTAACAAGACGGTTTAAGTGCCCCTTGGAAGAGACATGCAGGTCGCAGTAGCTTAACAAGACTGTTTAAATGCCCCTTGGAAGAGACGTGCAGGTAGCAGTAGCTTAACAAGACTGTTGAGATGCCCCTTGGAAAAGTGGTGGAGGTTACAGTAGCTTAACAAGACGGTTTAATTGCCCCTTGGAAGAGAAGTTCAAGTCACAGTAGCTTAAAAAGACGATTTAAATGCACCTTGGAAGAGATGTGCAGGTCGCAGTAGCTTAATAAGACGGTTTAAATGCCCCTTGGAAGAGAGGTGGAGGTCGCAGTAGCTTAATGAGACAGTTTAAATGCCCCTTGGAAGAGACGTGCAGGTCACAGTAACTTAACAAGAAGGTATAAATGCCCCTTTCAAGAGAAGTGCATGTCGCAGAAGTTTAACAAGAGGGTTTAAATGACCCTTGGAAGAGACTTGGAGGTCGCAGTAGCTTAACAAGACGGTTTAAAAGCCCCTTGGAAGAGACGTGCAGGTCGCAGTAGCTTAACAAGAGGGTTTAAATGCCCCTTTCAAGAGACGTGCAGGTCGCAGGAACTTAACAAGAGGTTATAAATGCCCCTTGGAAGAGACGTGCAGGTCGCAGTAGCTTAACAAGACAGTTTAAATGCTCATTTGAAGAGCGGTGAAGGTCGCAGTAGCTTAACAAGACAGTTTAAATGCCACTTGGAAGAAACATGCAGGTCGAAGCAGCTTAATAAGACTGTTTAAATGCCCCTAGGAAAAGACGTGCAGGTCGCAGAGGCTTAACAAGACGGTTTAAATGCCCCTTGGAAGAGACATGCAGGTCGCAGTAGCTTAACAAGACGGTTTAAATGCCCCTTGGAAGAGACGTGCAGGTCGCAGTAGCTTAACAAGACGGATTAAATGCCCCGTGGAAAAGTGGTGGAGGTTACAGTAGCTTAACAAGATGGTTTAAATGCCCCTTGGCAGAGACTTGCAAGTTACAGTAGCTTAACAAGACGGATTAAATGCCCCTTGGAAGAGATGTGCAGGTCGCAGTAGCTTAACAAGATGGTTTAAATGCCCCTTGGAAGAGCGGTGGATTTCGCAGAAGCTTAACACGATGGTTTAAATGCCCCTTGGAAGAGACATGCAGGTTGGAGCAGCTTAAAAAGACGGTTTAAATGCCACTTGGAAGAGACGTGCAGGTCGCAGTAGCTTAACAAGATGGTTTAAATGCCCCTTGGAAGAGACCTGCAGGTTACAGTAGCTTAACAAGATGGTTTAAATGCCACTTGGAAGAGACGATCAAGTCGCAGGAGCTTAAAAAGAAGGTTTAAATGCGCAATGGAAGAGAACTGCAGGTCGCAGTAGCATAACAAGACGGTTTAAATTCCCCTTGGAAGAGACATGCAGGTCACAGTAGCTTAACAAGACGGTTTAAATGCCCCTTGGAAGAGACATGCAGGTAGCAGTAGCTTAACAAGACGGTTTAAATGCCCCTTGGAAGAGACCTGCAGGTAGCAGTAGCTTAACAAGACGGTTTAAATCCCCCTTGGAAGAGACATGCAGGTCGCAGTAGCTTAAAAAGAATGTTTAAATGCCCCTTGGAAGAGACGAGCAGGTCGCAGTAGCTTAACAAGACGGTTTAAATTGGCCTTGGAAGAGACATGCAGGTCACAGTTGCTTAATCAGATGGTTTAAATGCCCCTTGGAAGAGATGTGCAGGTCGCAGTAGCTTAACAAGATGGTTTAAATGCCCCTTGGAAGAGCGGTGGAGGTCGCAGTAGCTTATCACGATGGTTTAAATGCCCCTTGGAAGAGACATGCAGGTTGCAGAGGCTTAACAAGACGGTTTAAATGCCCCTTGGAAGAGACATGCAGGTCGCAGTAGCTTAACAAGACGGTTTAAATGCCCCTTGGAAAAGTGGCGGAGGTTACAGTAGCTTAAAAAGATGGTTTAAATGCCCCTTGGAAGAGACGATCAAGAAGCAGGATATTAAAAAGAGGGTTTAAATGCACCTTAGAATAGGCTTGCAGGTCGCAGTAGCTTAACAATACAGTTTAAATGCCCCGTGGAAGAGACGTGCAGGTCTCAGTAGCTTAATAAGACGGTTTAAATGCCCCTTGGAAGAGACGAGCAAGTCGCAGTAGCTTAACAAGACGGTTTAAATGCCCCTTGGAAGTGACGTGCAGGTAGCAGTAGCTTAACAAGACGGTTTAAATCCCCCTTGGAAGAGACATGCAGGTCGCAGTAGCTTAACAAGACGGTTTAAAAGCCCCTTGGAAGAGACGTGCAGGTAGCAGTAGCTTAACAAGACGGTTTAAATCCCCCTTGGAAGAGACATGCAGGTCGCAGGATCTTAACAAGAGGGTTTAAATGCCCCTTAGAATAGGTTTGCAGGTCGCAGTAGCTTAACAGTACAGTTTAAATGCCCCGTGGAAGAGACGTGCAGGTCGCAGTAGCTTAATAAGACGGTTTAAATGCCCTTTGGAAGTGACGTGCAGGTAGCAGTAGCTTAACAAGACGGTTTAAATCCCCCTTGGAAGAGACATGCAGGTCGCAGGATCTTAACATGAGGGTTTAAATGCCCCTTAGAATAGGCTTGCAGGTCGCAGTAGCTTAACAATACAGTTTAAATGCCCCATGGAAGAGAGGTGGAGGTCGCAGTAGCTTAACAAGACAGTTTAAATGCCCCTTGGAAGAGACGTGCAGGTCGCAGTAGCTTAACAAGACAGTTTAAATGCCACTTGGAAGAAACATGTAGGTCGAAGCAGCTTAACAAGACTGTTTAAATGCCCCTAGGAAAAGACGTGCAGGTCGCAGAGACTTAACAAGACGGTTTAAATGCCCCTTGGAAGAGACATGCAGGTCGCAGTAGCTTAACAAGACGGTTTAAATGCCCCTTGGAAGAGACGTGCAGGTCGCAGTAGCTTAACAAGACGGATTAAATGCCCCGTGGAAAAGTGGTGGAGGTTACAGTAGCTTAACAAGATGGTTTAAATGCCCCTTGGCAGAGACTTGCAAGTTACAGTAGCTTAACAAGACGGATTAAATGCCCCTTGGAAGAGATGTGCAGGTCGCAGTAGCTTAACAAGATGGTTTAAATGCCCCTTGGAAGAGCGGTGGATTTCGCAGAAGCTTAACACGATGGTTTAAATGCCCCTTGGAAGAGACATGCAGGTTGGAGCAGCTTAAAAAGACGGTTTAAATGCCACTTGGAAGAGACGTGCAGGTCGCAGTAGCTTAACAAGACGGTTTAAATGCCGCTTGGAAAAGTGGTGGAGGTTACAGTAGCTTAACAAGATGGTTTAAATGCCACTTGGAAGAGACGATCATGTCGCAGGAGCTTAAAAAGAAGGTTTAAATGCGCCATGGAAGAGAACTGCAGGTCGCAGTAGCATAACAAGACGGTTTAAATTCCCCTTGGAAGAGACATGCAGGTCACAGTAGCTTAACAAGACGGTTTAAATGCCCCTTGGAAGAGACGTGCAGGTAGCAGTAGCTTAACAAGACGGTTTAAATGCCCCTTGGAAGAGACCTGCAGGTAGCAGTAGCTTAACAAGATGGTTTAAATCCCCCTTGGAAGAGACATGCAGGTCGCAGTAGCTTAAAAAGAAGGTTTAAATGCCCCTTGGAAGAGACGAGCAGGTCGCAGTAGCTTAATAAGACGGTTTAAATTGGCCTTGGAAGAGACATGCAGGTCACAGTTGCTTAACCAGATGGTTTAAATGCCCCTTGGAAGAGATGTGCAGGTCGCAGTAGCTTAACAAGATGGTTTAAATGCCCCTTGGAAGAGCGGTGGAGGTCGCAGTAGCTTATCACGATGGTTTAAATGCCCCTTGGAAGAGACATGCAGGTTGCAGAGGCTTAACAAGACGGTTTAAATGCCTCTTGGAAGAGACATGCAGGTCGCAGTAGCTTAACAAGACGGTTTAAATGCCCCTTGTAAAAGTGGTGGAGGTTACAGTAGCTTAAAAAGATGGTTTAAATGCCCCTTGGAAGAGACGATCAAGTCGCAGGAGCTTAAAAAGAGGGTTTAAATGCACCTTAGAATAGGCTTGCAGGTCGCAGTAGCTTAACAATACAGTTTAATTGCCCCGTGGAAGAGACGTGCAGGTCTCAGTAGCTTAATAAGACGGTTTAAATGCCCCTTGGAAGAGACGAGCAAGTCGCAGTAGCTTAACAAGACGGTTTAAATGCCCCTTGGAAGTGACGTGCAGGTAGCAGTAGCTTAACAAGATGGTTTAAATCCCCCTTGGAAGAGACATGCAGGTCGCAGGATCTTAACAAGACGGTTTAAATGCACCTTGGAAGAGACATGCAGGTCGCAGTAGCTTAACAAGACGGTTTAAAAGCCCCTTGGAAGAGACGTGCAGGTAGCAGTAGCTTAACAAGATGGTTTAAATCCCCCTTGGAAGAGACATGCAGGTCGCAGGATCTTAACAAGAGGGTTTAAATGCCCCTTAGAATAGGCTTGCAGGTCGCAGTAGCTTAACAGTACAGTTTAAATGCCCCGTGGAAGAGACGTGCAGGTCGCAGTAGCTTAATAAGACGGTTTAAATGCCCTTTGTAAGTGAAGTGCAGGTAGCAGTAGCTTAACAAGACGGTTTAAATCCCCCTTGGAAGAGACATGCAGGTCGCAGGATCTTAACATGAGGGTTTAAATGCCCCTTAAAATAGGCTTGCAGGTCGCAGTAGCTTAACAATACAGTTTAAATGCCCCATGGAAGAGAGGTGGAGGTCGCAGTAGCTTAACAAGACAGTTTAAATGTCCCTTGGAAGAGACGTGCAGGTCGCAGTAGCTTAACAAGACAGTTTAAATGCCACTTGGAAGAGACGTGCAGGTCGCAGTAGGTTAACAAGACAGTTTACATGCCCCTTGGAAGAGCGGTGGAGGTCGCAGTAGCTTAACAAGACAGGTTAAATGCCCCTTGACAGAGATGTGCAGGTCGCAGTAGCTTAACAAGACGGTTTAAATGCCCTTGGAAGTGCGGTGGAGGTCGCAGTAGCTTAACAAGATGGTTTAAATGCCCCTTGGAAGAGACATGCTGGTCGCAGCAGCTTAACAAGACGGTTTAAATGCCCCTTGGAAGAGACGTGCAGGTCGCAGTGGCTTAACAAGACGGTTTAAATGCCCCTTGGAAGAGACATGCAGGTCGCAGTAGCTTAACAAGACGGCTATATGCCCCTTGGAAGAGACGTGCAGGTCGCAGTAGCTTAACAAGACTGTTTAAATGCCCCTTGGAAAAGTGGTGGAGGTTTCAGTAGATTACCAAGATGGTTTAAATGCACCTTGGAAGAGACGTGCAGGTCGCAGTAGCTTAAAAAGACAGTTTTAATGCACCTTGGAAGAGACGTGCAGGTCGCAGTAGCTTAACAAGACGGTTTAAATGCCCCTTGGAAGAGACGTGCAGGTCGCAGTAGCTTAACAAGATGGTTTAAATCCCTCTTGGAAGAGATGTGCAGGTCGCAGTAGCTTAACAAGAGGGTTTAAATGCCCCTTGGAATAGGCTTGCTGGTCGCAGCAGCTTAACAAAATGGTTTAAATGCCCCTTGGAAGAGACGTGCAGGTCGCAGTAGCTTAACAAGACGGTTTAAATGCCCCTTGGAAGAGACGTGCAGGTAGCAGTAGCTTAACAAGGCGGTTTAAATTCCCCTTGGAAGAGACATGCAGGTCGCAGTAGCTTAACAAGACGGTTTAAATTCCCCTTGGAAGAGACATGCAGGTAGCAGTAGCTTAACAAGACGGTTTAAATGCCCCTTGGAAGAGACATGCAGGTCGCAGGATCTTAACAAGAGAGTTTAAATGCCCCTTAGAATAGGCTTGCAGGTCGCAGTAGCTTAACAAGACAGTTTTAATGCCCCTTGGAAGAGACGTGCAAGTCGCAGTAGCTTAAAAAGATGGTTTAAATGCGCCTTGGAAGAGACGTGCAGGTCGCAGTAGCTTAAGAAGACGGTTTAAAAGCCCCTTGGAAGAGACGTGCAAGTCGCAGTAGCTTAACAAGACGGTTTAAATGCCCCTTGGAAAAGTGGTGGAGGTTACAGTAGCTTAACAAGATGGTTTAAATGCCCCTTGGAAGAGACGATCAAGTCGCAGGAGCTTAAAAAGAAGGTTTAAATGCGCCATGGAAGAGAACTGCAGGTCGCAGTAGCATAACAAGATGGTTTAAATTCCCCTTGGAAGAGACATGCAGGTCGCAGTAGCTTAACAAGACGGTTTAAATGCCCCTTGGAAGAGACGTGCAGGTAGCAGTAGCTTAACAAGACAGTTTAAATGCCCCTTGGAAGAGACGTGCAGGTAGCAGTAGCTTAACAAGACGGTTTAAATTCCCCTTGGAAGAGACGTGCAGGTAGCAGTAGCTTAACAAGACGGTTTAAATCCCCCTTGGAAGAGACATGCAGGTCGCAGTAGCTTAAAAAGAAGGTTTAAATGCCCCTTGGAAGAGACGAGCATGTCGCAGTAGCTTAACAAGACGGTTTAAATTGGCCTTGGAAGAGACATGCAGGTCACAGTTGCTTAACAAGACGGTTTAAATGCCCCTTGGAAGAGACGAGCAGGTTGCAGTTGCTTAACAAGACGGTTTAAATCCCCCTTGGAAGAGAAGTGCAGGTCGCAGGATCTTAACAAGAGGGTTTAAATGCCCCTTAGAATAGACTTGCAGGTCGCAGTAGCTTAACAAGACAGTTTAAATGCCCCTTGGAAGAGACGTGCAAGTCGCAGTAGCTTAAAAAGACGGTTTAAATGCGCCTTGGAAGAGACGTGCAGGTCGCAGTAGCTTAACAAGACGGTTTAAATGCCCCTTGGAAGAGACGTGCAGGTCGCAGTAGCTTAACAAGACGGTTTACATGGCCCTTGGAAGAGACGTGCAGGTCACAGTAGCTTAACAAGATGGTTTAAATCCCCCTTGGAAGAGACGTGCAGGTCGCAGTAGCTTAACAAGATGGTTTAAATGCCCCTTGGAAGAGCGGTGGAGGTCGCAGTAGCTTAACACGATGGTTTAAATGCCCCTTGGAAGAGACATGCAGGTCGCAGCAGCTTAAAAAGACGGTTTAAATGCCCCTTGGAAGAGATGTGCAGGTCGCAGAGGCTTAACAAAACGGTTTAAATGACTCTTGGAAGAGGCATGCAGGTCGCCGTAGCTTAACAAGACAGTTTAAAAGCCCCTTGGAAGAGAAGTGCAAGTCGCAGTAGCTTAAAAGACGGTTTAAATGCCCCTTGGAAAAGTGGTGGAGGTTACAGGAGCTTAACAAGATGGTTTAAATGCCCCTTGGAAAAGACGATCAAGTCGCAGGAGCTTAAAAAGAAGGTTTAAATGCGCCTTGGAAGAGAAGTGCAGGTCGCAGAAGCTTAACAAGACACTTTAAATGCCCCTTGGAATAGAGGAGGAGGTCGCAGTAGCTTAACAAGACAGTTTAAATGCCCCTTGGAAGAGACATGCAGGTCGCAGTAGCTTAACAAGAGGGTTTAAATGCCCCTTGGAAGAGACGTGCAGGTCGCAGTAGCTTAACAAGATGGTTTAAATGCCCCTTGGAAAAGCGGTGGAGGTAGCAGTAGCTTAACAAGACTGTTGAGATGCCCCTTGGAAAAGTGGTGGAGGTTACAGTAGCTTAACAAGACGGTTTAATTGCCCCTTGGAAGAGAAGTTCAAGTCACAGTAGCTTAAAAAGACGATTTAAATGCGCCTTGGAAGAGACTTGCAGGTCGCAGTAGCATAACAAGACGGTTTAAATGCCCCTTGGAAGAGAGGTGGAGGTCGCAGTAGCTTAATGAGACAGTTTAAATGCCCCTTGGAAGAGACGTGCAGGTCACAGTAGCTTAACAAGAAGGTATAAATGCCCCTTTCAAGAGACGTGCAGGTCGCAGTAGCTTAACAAGATTGTTGAGATGCCCCTTGGAATAGTGGTGGAGGTTACAGTAGCTTAACAAGACGGTTTAAATGCCCCTTGGAAAAGACGTTCAAGTCACAGTAGCTTAAAAAGACGGTTTAAATGCGCCTTGGAAGAGACTTGCAGGTCGCAGTAGCTTAACAAGACGGTTTAAATGCCCCTTGGAAGAGACCAGCAGGTCGCAGAAGCTTAACTAGACGCTTTAAATGCCCCTTGGAATTGTGGTGGAGGTTGCAGTAGCTTAACAAGACAGTTTAAATGCCCCTTGGAAGAGACTTGCAGGTCGCAGTAGCTTAACAAGACAGTTTAAATGCCAATTGGAAGAGATGTGCACGTCGCAGTAGCTGAACAAGACGGTTTAAATGCCCCTTGGATGAGCGGTTGAGGTCGCAGTAGCTTAACAAGACAGTTTAAATGCCCCTTGAAAGAGACGTGCAGGTCGCAGTAGCTTAACAAAATGGTTTAAATGCCCCTTGGAAGTGCGGTGGAGGTCACAGTAGCTTAACAAGACGGTCTAAATGCCCCTTGGAGGAGACATGTAGGTCGCAGCAGCTTAACAAGACGATTTAATTACCCCTTGGAAGAGACGTGCGGATTGCAGTAGCTTAACAAGACGGTTTAAATGCCCCTTGGAAGAGACATGCAGGTCGCAGTAGCTTAACAAGACGGTTTAGATGCCCCTTGGAAAAGTGGTGGAGGTTACAGAAGCTTAACAAGACTGTTTAAATGCCCCTTGGAAGAGACGAGCAGGTCGCAGAAGCTTAACAATACGCTTTAAATGCCCCTTGGATGAGAGGTGGAGGTCTCAGTAGCTTAAAAAGACAGTTTAAATGCCCCTTGGAAGAGACGTTCAGGACGCAGTAGCTTAACTAGACGGTTTAAATGCCCCTTGGAGGTGCGGTGGAGGTCACAGTAGCCTAACAAGACGGTTTAAATGCCCCTTGAAAGAGACATGCAGGTCGCAGCAGCTTAACAAGATGGTTTAAATGCCCCTTGGAAGAGCCGTGCATGTCGCAGTAGCTTAACAAGACGGTTTAAATGCCCCTTGGAAGAGACATGCAGGTCGCAGTAGCTTAACAAGTCTGTTTAAATGCCCCTTGGAAGAGACTTGCTGGTCGCAGTAGCATAACAAGACGGTTTAGATGCCCCTTGGAAAAGTGGTGGAGGTTACAGTAGCTTAACAAGACTGTTTAAATGCCCCTTGGAAGAGACGTTCAAGTCGCAGTAGCTTAAAAAGACGGTTTAAATGCCCCTTGGAAGAGACGAGCAGGTCGCAGTAGCTTAACAAGATGGTTTAAATGACCCTTGGAAGAGAGGTGGAGGTCGCAGTAGCTTAACAAGACAGTTTAACTGCCCCTTGGAAGAGACGTGCAGGTCGCAGTAGCTTAAAAAGACGGTTTAAATGCCCCTTGGAAGAGACATGCAGGTCGCAGTAGCTTAACAAAGCGTTTTAAATGCCCTTTAACAGAGACATGCAGGTCGCAGTAGCTTAACAAAGCGTTTTAAATGCCCCTTGGAAGAGACATGCAGGTCGCAGTAGCTTAACAAGACGGTTTAAATGCCCCTTGGAAGAGACATGCAGGACGCAGAAGCTTAACAAGACGGTTTAAATGCCCCTTGGAAGAGACGTGCAGGTCGCAGTAGCTTAACAAGACGGTTGAATTGCCCCTTGGATTAGAGGTGGTGGTCGCAGTAACTTAACAAGACAGTTTAAATGCCCCTTGGAAGAGACATGCAGGTCGCAGTAGCTTAATAAGACGGTTTAAATGCCACTTGGAAGAGACGTGCATGTCGCAGTAGCTTAACAAGACGATTTAAATACCCCTTGGAAGAGACGTTCAGGTCGCAGTAGCTTAACAAGACGCTTTAAATGCCCCTTGCAAGAGACGTGCAGGTCGCAGTAGCTTAACAAGATGGTTTAAATGCCCCTTGGATGATCGGTGGAGGTCGCAGTAGCTTAACAAGACGCTTTAAATGCCCCTTGGAAAAGACGTTCAGTTCGCAGTAGCTTAACAAGATGTTTTAAATGTCCCTTGGAAGAGACATGCAGGTCGTAGAAGCTTAACAAGACGGTATAAATGCCCCTTGGAAAAGACTTGCTGGTCGCAGTAGCCTACCAAGACGGTTTAAATGGCCCTTCGAAGAGAAGTGTGGGTCGCAGTAACTTAACAAGACGTTTAAATGCCCCTATGAAGAGCGCTGGAGGTCGCAGTGGCTTAAAAAGCCGGTTTAAATGCCCCTTGGTAGAGACATGCAGGTCGCAGTAGCTTAACAAGACGGTTTAAATGCCCCTTGGAAGAGACGTGCAGGATGCAGTAGCTTAACAAGATGGTTTAAATGCCCCTTGGAAGAGACGAGCAAGGCGCAGTAGCTTACCAAAACGATTTAAATGCCCCATGGAAGAGACGTGCAGTTCGCAGCAGCTTAAAAAGACGGTTTAAATGCCCCATGGAAGAGACGTGCAGGTCACAGTAGCTTACCAAGACGATTTAAATGCACCGTGGAAGAGACGTGCAGGTCACAGTAGCTTATAAAGATAGTTTAAATGCCCCTTGAAAGAGCGGTGGATGTCGCAGTAGCTTAACAAGACAGTTTAAATGCCCCTTGGAAGAGACGTGCAGGTCGCAGTAGCTTAACAAGACGGTTTAAATGTCCCTTGGTAGAGACATGCAGGTCGCAGTAGCTTAACAAGACGGTTTAAATGCCCCAAGGAGGAGACGTGCAGGTCGCAGTAGCTTAACAAGACGGTTTAAATGTCCCTTGGAAGAGACGTGCAAGTCGCAGTAGCTTAAAAAGTCGGTTTAAATGCGCCTTGTAAGAGACGTGCAGGTCGCAGTAGCTTAACAAGACGGTTTAAATGCCCCTTGGAAGAGACGAGCAGGTCTCAGTAGCTTAAAAAGATGGTTTAAATGCCCCTTGGAAGAGACGTGCAGGTCACAGTAGCTTAACAAGACAGTTTAAATGCCCCTTGGAAGAGCGGTGAAGGTCTCAGTAGCTTAACAAGACAGTTTAAATGCCCCTTGGAAGACACATTCAGGTAGCAGCAGCTTAACAAGACTGTTTAAATGCCCCTTGGAAGAGACGTGCATGTCGCAGTAGCTTAACAAGACGGTTTAAATGCCCCTTGGAAGAGACGTGCAAGTCGCAGTAGATTAAAAAGACGGTTTAAATGCGCCTTGGAAGAGACGTGCAGGTCGCAGTAGTTTAACAAGACAGCTTAAATGCCCCTTGGAAGAGACATGCAGGTCGCAGCAGCTTAACAAGACTGTTTAAATGCCCCTTGGAAGAGGCGTTCAGGTCGCAGTAGCTTAACAAGACAGTTTAAGTGCCCCTTGGAAGAGCGGTGGAGGTCACAGTAGCTTAACAAGACGGTTTAAATGCCCCTTGGAAGAGGCTTGCAAGTCGCAGTAGCTTACCAAGACAGTTTAAATGCCCCTTGAAAGAGCGGTGGATGTCGCAGTAGCTTAACAAGACAGTTTAAATGCCCCTTGGAAGAGACATGCAGGTCGCAGTAGCTGAACAAGACAGTTTAAATGCCCCTTGGAAGAGACGTGCAGGTCGCAGTAGCTTAACAAGATGGTTTAAATGTCCCTTGGTAGAGACATGCAGGTCGCAGCAGCTTAACAAGACGGTTTAAATGCCCCATGGAGGAGACGTGCAGGTCACAGTAGCTTAACAAGACCGTTTAAATGTCCCTTGGAAGAGACGTGCAAGTCGCAGTTGCTTAAAAAGACGGTTTAAATGCGCCTTGGAAGAGACGTGCAGGTCGCAGTAGCTTACCAAGATTGTTTGAATGCCCCTTGGAAGAGACGTGCAAGTCGCAGAGGCTTAACAAGACAGTTTAAATCCCCATTGGAAGAGACGTGCAGTTCGCAGTAGCTTAACAAGAGTGTTTAAATGACCCTTGGAAGAGTCTTGCAGTTAGCAGTAGCTTACCAAGACGGTTTAAATGCCCCTTTGAAGAGACGTGCAGGTCGCAGTAGCTTAACAAGACGGTTTAAATGCCCCTTGGAAGAGACGAGCAGGTCACAGTAGCTTACCAAGATGGTTTAAATGCCCCTTGGAAGAGACGTGTAGGTCGCAGTAGCTTAACAAGAGGGTGTAAATACCCCTTGGAAGAGGCTTGCAGGTCGTAGAAGCTTACCAAGACGGTTTAATTGCCCCTTGGAAGAGACGTGCTGGTCGCAGTAGCTTAACAAGAAGGTTTAAATGCCCCTTGGAAGAGACGTTCAGGTCGCAGTAGCTTAACAAGACGGTTTAAATGCCCCTTGGAAGAGCGGTGTAGGTCGCAGTAGCTTAACAAGACAGTTTAAATGCCCCTTGGAAGAGACGTGCAGTTCGCATTAGCTAAACAAGACTGTTTAAATGCCGCTTGGAAGAGACGTGCAGGTCGCAGTAGCTTAACAAGACGGTTCAAATGCCCCATTGAAGAGACGTGCAGGTCGCAGTAGCTTAACAAGACGGTTTAAATGCCCCTTGGAAAAGTGCTGGAGGTTACAGTAGCTTTACAAGAAGGTTTAAATGCCCCTTGGAAGAGACGTGCAAGTCGCAGTAGCTTAACAAGACGATTTAAATGGCCCTTGGAAGAGACGTGCAGTTCGCAGTAGCTTACCAAGACGGTTTAAATGGCCCTTGGAAGAGACGTGCAGGTCACAGTAGCTTATCAAGATAGTTTAAATGCCCCTTGAAAGAGCGGTGGATGTCGCAGTAGCTTAACAAGACAGTTTAAATGCCCCTTGGAAGAGACGTGCAGGTCGCAGTAGCTTAACAAGACGGTTTAAATGTCCCTTGGTAGAGACATGCAGGTCGCAGTAGCTTAACAAGACGGTTTAAATGCCCCAAGGAGGAGACGTGCAGGTCGCAGTAGCTTAACAAGACGGTTTAAATGTCCCTTGGAAGAGACGTGCAAGTCGCAGTAGCTTAAAAAGTCGGTTTAAATGCGCCTTGTAAGAGACGTGCAGGTCGCAGTAGCTTAACAAGACGGTTTAAATGCCCCTTGGAAGAGACGTGCAGGTCACAGTAGCTTAACAAGACAGTTTAAATGCCCCTTGGAAGAGCGGTGAAGGTCTCAGTAGCTTAACAAGACAGTTTAAATGCCCCTTGGAAGACACATTCAGGTAGCAGCAGCTTAACAAGACTGTTTAAATGCCCCTTGGAAGAGACGTGCATGTCGCAGTAGCTTAACAAGACGGTTTAAATGCCCCTTGGAAGAGACTTGCAGGTCGGAGTAGCTTAGCAAGACGGTTTAAATGCCACTTGGAAAAGTGGTGGAGGTTACAGTAGCTTAAAAAGACGGTTTAAATGCCCCTTGGAAGAGACGTGCAGGTCGCAGTAGCTTAACAAGACGGTTTAAATGCCCCTTGGAAGAGACGTGCAGGTCGCAGTAGCTTAACAAGACAGTTTAAATGCCCCTTGAAATAGACGTGCAGGTCGCAGAAGCTTAACAAGACAGATTAAATGCCCCTTGCAAGAGACGTGCAGGTCGCAGTAGCTTAACAAGACGGTTTAAATGCCTCTTGGAAGAGACGTGCAGGTCGCAGTAGCTTAGCAAGATGGTTTAAATGCCACTTGGAAGAGCGGTGGAGGTCGCAGTAGCTTAACAAGACGGTTTAAATGCCCCTTGGAAAAAACGTGCAGGTCCCAGTAGCTTAACAAGATGTTTTATATGCCCCTTGGAAAAGAAGTGCTTGTCGCAGTAGCTTAACAAGACGGTATAAATTCCCCTTGGAAGAGGCTTGCAGGTCGCAGTAGCTTAACAAGACGGTTTAAATGGCCCTTGGAAGAGACGTGCAGGTCGCAGTAGCTTACCAAGACGGTTTAAATGGCCCTTGGAAGAGACGTGCAGGTCGCAGTAACTTAACAAGACGGTTTAAATGCCCCCTTGGAAGAGCGGTGGAGGTCGCAGTAGCTTAACAAGACGGTTTAAATGCCCCTTGGAAGAGACATGCAGGTCGCAGCAGCTTAACAAGATTGTTTAAACGCCCCTTGGAAGAGACGTGCTGGTCGCAGTAGCTTAACAAGACGGTTTAAATGCCAATTGGAAGAGCGGTGGAGGTCGCAGTAGCTTAACAAGACAGTTTAAATTTCCCTTGGAAGAGACGTGCAGGTCACAGTAGCTTAATAAGACGGTTTAAATGCCCCTTGGAATAGGCTTGCAGGTCGCAGTAGCTTACCAAGACGGTTTAAATGCCCCTTGGAAGAGACGAGCAGGTTGCAGTAGCTTAATAAGACAGTTTAAATGCCCCTTGGAAGAGCGGTGGAGGTCGCAGTAGCTTAACAATATGGTTTAAATGCCAATTGGAAGAGACATGCAGTTCGCAGCAGTTTAACAAGACGGTTTAAATGCCCCTCGGTAGAGACGTGCAGGTCGCAGTGGCTTAAAAAGACGGTTTAAATGCCCTTTGGAAGAGACATTTAGGTCGCGGTAGCTTAATAAGACGGTTTAAATGTCCCTTGGAAGAGACGTGCATGTCGCAGTAGATTAACAAGACGGTTTAAATGCCCCTTGGAAGAGACGTGCAGTTCGCAGTAGCTTAACAAGATTCATTAAGTGCCACTTGGAAGAGCGGTGGAGGTCGCAGTAGCTTAACAAGACAGTTTAAATGCCCCTTGGAAGCGAAGTGCAGGTCGCAGTAGCTTAACAAGAGGGTTTAAATGCCCCGTGGAATAGGCTTGCAGGTCGCAGTAGCTTAACAAGACGGTTTAAATGCCCCTTGTAAGAGACGTGCAGGTCACAGTAGCTTAACAAGACGGTTTAAATCCCCCTTGGAAGAGACGTGCAGGTCGCAGTAGCTTTATAGGACGGTTTAAATGTCCCTTGGAAGAGACGTGCATGTCGCAGTAGCTTAACAAGACGGTTTAAATGCCCCTTGGAAGACACGTGCAGGTCGCAGTAGCTTAACAAGACGGATTAAGTGCCACTTGGAAGAGCGGTGGAGGTCGCAGTAGCTTAACAAGACAAATTAAATGCCCCTTGGAAGCGAAGTGCAGGTCGCAGTAGCTTAACAAGACGGTTTAAATGCCCCTTGGAAGAGACGTGCAGGTCGCAGTAGCTTAACAAGATGGTTTAAATCCCCCTTGGAAGAGACGTGCAGGTCGCAGTAGCTTAACAAGAGGGTTTAAATGCCCCTTGGAATAGGCTTGCAGGTCACAGTAGCTTAACAAGATTGTTTAAATGCCCTTTGGAAGAGCGGTGGTGGTCGCAGTAGCTTAACAAGATGGTTTAAATGCCCCTTGTGAAAGACGTGCATTTCGCAGTGGCTTATCAAGACGGTTTAAGTGCCCCGTGGAAGAGACGTGCAGGTCGCAGTGTCTTAACAAGATGGTTTAAATGTCCCTTGGAAGAGACATGCAAGTCTCAGTGGCTTAACAAGACGGTTAAAATGCCCCTTGGAAGAGACGTGCAAGTCTCAGTGGCTTAACAAGATTGTTTAAATGCCCCTTGGAAGAGACGTGCAGGGCGTAGTAGCTTTACAAGACGGTTTAAATGCCCCTTGGAAGAGACGTGCAGGTCGCAGTTGCTTAACAAGACGGTTTAAATGCCCCTTGGAATAGGCTTGCAAGTCGCAGTAGCTTACCAAGACAGTTTAAATGCCCCTTGGAACAGACGTGCAGGTCGCAGTAGCTTAACAAGATGGTTTAAATGCCCCTTGGAAGAGAGGTGGAGGTCGCAGTAGCTTAACAAGACAGTTTAAATGCCCCTTGGAACAGACGTGCAGGTCGCAGTAGCTTAACAAGATGGTTTAAATGCACCTTAGAAGAGACGTGCAGGTCGCAGTAGCTTAAAAAGACGGTTTAAATGCCCCTTGCAAGAGACGTGCAGTTCGCAGTAGCTTATCAAGATGGTTAAATGCCGCTTAGAAAAGGATTGCAGGTCGCAGTAGCTTACCAAGACGGTTTAAATCCCCGTTGGAAGAGGCTTGCAGGTCGCAGTAGCTTACCAAGACGGTTTAAATGGCCGTTGGAAGAGACGTGCAGGTCGCAGTAGCTTAACAGGACTATTTAAATGCCCCTTGGAAGAGACATGCAGGTCGCAGCAGCTTATCAAGACTGTTTAAATGCCCCTTGGAAGAGACGTGCAGGTCGCAGTAGCTTAACAAGACGGTTTAAATGCCCCTTGGAAAAGTGGTGGAGATTTCAGTAGCATAACAAGACGGTTTAAATGCCCCTTGGAAGAGACGTGCAGGTCCCAGTAGCTTAACAAGACGGTTTAAATGCCCCTTGGAAGAGACATGCAGGTCGCAGTAGCTTAACAAGACGGTTTAAATGCCCCTTGGAAGAGACGTGCAGGTCGCAGTAGCTTAACAAGACAGTTTAAATGCCCCTTGGAAGAGACGTGCAGGTCGCAGTAGCTTAACAAGACAGTTTAAATGCCCCTTGGAAGAGGCTTGCAGGTCGCAGTAGCTTAACAAGACGGTTTAAATGCCCCTTGGAAGAGACGTGCAGGTCGCAGTTGATTAACAAGACGGTTTAAATGCCCCTTGGAAGAGACATGCAGGTCGCAGCAGCTTAAAAAGACGGTTCAAATGCCCCTTGGAAGAGACATGCAGGTCGCAGTAGCTTAACAAGACGGTTTAAATGCCCCTTGGAAGAGACATGCAGGTCGCAGTAGCTTAAAAAGACTGTTGAAATGCCCCATGGAAGAGAGGTGGAGGTTGCAGCAGCTTAACAAGACAGTTTAAATGCCCCTTGGAACAGACGTGCAGGTCGCAGTAGCTTAACAAGACGGTTTAAATGCACCTTGGAAGACAAGTGCAGGTCGCAGTATCTTACCAAGACAATTTAAATGCCCCTTGGAAGAGAGGTGGAGGTCGCAGTAGCTTAACAAGACAGTTTAAATGCCCCTTGGAAGAGACGTGCAGGGCGCAGTATCTTAACAAGACGGTTTAAATGTCCCTTGGAAGAGCGGTGGAGGTCGCAGTAGCTTAAGAAGACAGTTTAAATGCCCCTTGAAAGAGACGCGCAGGTCGCAGTAGTTTAACAAGACCGTTTAAATGCCCCTTGGAAGTGCGGTGGATGTCTCAGTAGCTTAACAAGACGGTTTAAATGCCCCTTGGAAGAGACATGCAGGTCGCAGTAGCTTAACAAGACAGTTTAAATGCCCCTTGGAAAAGTGGTGGAGGTTACAGTAGCTTAACAAGACAGTTTAAATGCCCCTTGGAAAAGTGGTGGAGGTTACAGTAGCTTAACAAGACAGTTTAAATGCCCCTTGGAACAGACATGCAAGTCGCAGTAGCTTAAAAAGACGGTTTAAATGACCCTTGGAAGAGACGTGCAGGTCGCAGAAGCTTAACAAGACGGTTTATTTGCCCATTGGAAGTGTGGTGGAGGTCGCAGTAGCTTAACAAGACGGTTTAAATGCCCCTTGGAAGAGACATGCAGGTCGCAGTAGCTTAACAAAGCGTTTTTAAATTCCCCTTGAAAGAGACGTGCAGGTCGCAGTAGCTTAAGAAGACGGTTTAAATGCCCCTTGGAAAAGTGGTGGAGGTTACAGTAGATTAAGAAGACGGTTTAAATGCCCCTTGGAGGAGACGTGCAAGTCGCAGTAGCTTAACAAGACTGTTGAAATGCCCCTTAGAAGAGACGTGCAGGTGGCAGAAGCTAAACAAGACAGTTTAAATGCCCCTTGGAAGAGACGTGCAGGTCGCAGTAGCTTAAAAAGATGGTTTAAATGCCCCTTGGAAGAGCGGTGGAGGTCGCAGTAGCTTAAGAAGACAGCTTAAATGCCCCTTGGAAGAGATGTGCAGGTTGCAGTAGCTTAACAAGAGGGTTTAAATGCCCCTTGGAAGAGACGTGCAGGTCACAGTAGCTTAATAAGACAGTTTAAATGTCCCTTGGAATAGGCTTGCAGGTCGCTGTAGCTTACCAAGACGATATAAATGCCCCTCAGAAGAGACGTGCAGGTCGCAGTAGCTTAACAAGACGGTTTAAATCCCTCTTGGAAGAGACGTGCAGGTCGCAGTAGTTAGCAAGAGTGTTTAAATGCCCCTTGGAATAGGCTTGCAGGACGCATTAGCTTACCAAGACGGTTTAAATGCCCCTTGGAAAAGTGTTGGAGGTTACAGTATCTTAAAAAGACAGTTTAAATGCCCCTTGGAAGAGACGTGCAGGTCGCAGAAGCTTAACAAGACAGTTTAAATGCCCCTTGGAAGAGACGTGCTGGTTGCAGAAGCTCAACAAGACGGTTTAAATGCCCCTTTGAAAAGACTAGCAGGTCCCAGTAGCTTAACAAGACTGTTTAAATGCCCCTTGGAAGAGACGTGCAGGTCGCAGTAGCTTAACAAGTCAGTTTAAATCCCCCTAGGAAGAGACGTGCAGGTCGCAGTAGCTTAACAAGAGGGTTTAAATGCCCCTTGGAATAGGCTTGCAGGTCGCAGTAGCTTACCAGTACGGTTTAAATGCCCCTTGGACGAGCCGTGCAGGTCGCAGTAGCTTAACAAGACGGTTTAAATGTCCATTGGAAGAGCGGTGGAGGTCGCAGAATCTTAACAAGACGGTTTAAATGCCCCTTGGAAGAGACATGCAGTTCGCAGCAGGTGATAAAGACGGTTTAAATGCCCCTTCGAAGAGGCTTGCAGGTCGCAGTAGCTTACCAAGATGATTTAAATGCCCCTTGGCAGAGACGTGCAGGTCGCAGTAGCTTAACAGGACAGTTTAAATGCCCCTTGGAAGAGGTTTGCAGGTCGCAGTAGCTTACCAAGACGATTTAAATGTACCTTGGAAGAGACGTGCAGCTCGCAGTTGCTTAACAAGACAGTTTAAATGCCCCTTGGAAGAGCGGTGGAGGTCGCAGTAGCGTAACAATATGGTTTAAATCCCCCTTGGAAGAGACAAGCAGGTCGCAGCACCTTAACAAGACTGTTTAAATATTCCTTGGAAGAGACGTGCAGGTCGCAGTAGCTTAAAAGACTTTTTAAATGTCCCTTGGTAGAGACTTGCAGGTCGCAGTAGCTTAACAAGAAGCTTAAATCCCCCTTGGAAGAGACGTGCAGGTCGCCGCAGCTTAACAAGAGGGTTTAAATGCCCCTTGGAATAGGCTTGCAGGTCACAGTATCTTACCAAGATGGTTTAAATGCCCCTTGAAAGAGGATTGCAGGTCGCAGTAGCTTAACAAGACGGTTTAAATGCCCCTTGGAAGAGTGGTGGAGGTCGCAGTAGCTTAACAAGACAGTTTCAATGCCCCTTGGAAGAGACATGCAGTTCGCAGTAGCTTAATAAGACGGTTTAAATGCAGCTTGGAAGAGATGTGCAGGTCGCAGTAGCTTAATTAGACGGTTTAAATGCCCCTTGGAAGAGAGGTGGAGGTCGCAGTAGCTTAACAAGACAGTTTAAATGCCCCTTGGAAGAGACGTGCAGGTCGCAGTTGCTTAACAAGACGGTTTAAATGCCCCTTGGAATAGGCTTGCAAGTCGCAGTAGCTTACCAAGACAGTTTAAATGCCCCTTGGAACAGACGTGCAGGTCGCAGTAGCTTAATAAGACGGTTTAAATGCACCATGGAAGAGACATGCAGGTCGCAGCAGCTTAAAAAGACGGTTCAAATGCCCCTTGGAAGAGACATGCAGGTCGCAGTGGCTTAACAAGATGGATTAAATGCCCCTTGGAAGAGACGTGCAGGTCGCAGTAGCTTAACAAGACGGTTTAAATGCCCCTTGGAAGAGAGGTGGAGGTCGCAGTAGCTTAACAAGACAGTTTAAATGCCCCTTGGAACAGACGTTCAGGTCGCAGTAGCTTAACAAGATGGTTTAAATGCCCCATGGAAGAGAGGTGGAGGTCGCAGTAGCTTAACAAGACAGTTTAAATGCCCCTTGGAACAGACGTGCAGGTCGCAGTAGCTTAACAAGATGGTTTAAATGCACCTTAGAAGAGACGTGCAGGTCGCAGTAGCTTAAAAAGACGGTTTAAATGCCCCTTGCAAGAGACGTGCAGTTCGCAGTAGCTTATCAAGATGGTTTAAATGCCCCTTAGAAAAGGATTGCAGGTCGCAGTAGCTTACCAAGACGGTTTAAATCCCCCTTGGAAGAGGCTTGCAGGTCGCAGTAGCTTACCAAGACGGTTTAAATGGCCGTTGGAAGAGACGTGCAGGTCGCAGTAGCTTAACAAGACTATTTAAATGCCCCTTGGAAGAGACATGCAGGTCGCAGCAGCTTATCAAGACTGTTTAAATGCCCCTTGGAAGAGACGTGCAGGTCACAGTAGCTTAACAAGACAGTTTAAATGCCCCTTGGTGGAGACATGCAGGTCGCAGTAGCTTAACAAGACGGTTTAAATGCCCCTTGGAGGAGACGTGCAGGTCGCAGTAGCTTAACAAGACGGTTGAAATGCCCCTTGGAAAAGTGGTGGAGATTACAGTAGCTTAACAAGATGATTTAAACGACCCCTTGGAAGAAACGTGCAGGTCGCAGTAGCTTAACAAGACGGTTTAAATGCCCCTTGGAAAAGTGGTGGAGATTACAGTAGCATAACAAGACGGTTTAAATGCCCCTTGGAAGAGACGTGCAGGTCCCAGTAGCTTAACAAGACGGTATAAATGCCCCTTGGAAGAGACATGCAGGTCGCAGTAGCTTAACAAGACGGTTTAAATGCCCCTTGGAAGAGACGTGCAGGTCGCAGTAGCTTAACAAGACAGTTTAAATGCCCCTTGGAAGAGACGTGCAGGTCGCAGTAGCTTAACAAGACAGTTTAAATGCCCCTTGGAAGAGGCTTGCAGGTCGCAGTAGCTTAACAAGACGGTTTAAATGCGCCTTGGAAGAGACGTGCAGGTCGCAGTTGTTTAACAAGACGGTTTAAATGCCCCTTGGAAGAGACATGCAGGTCGAAGCAGCTTAAAAAGACGGTTCAAATGCCCCTTGGAAGAGACATGCAGGTCGCAGTAGCTTAACAAGACGGTTTAAATGCCCCTTGGAAGAGACATACAGGTCGCAGTACTTAAAAAGACTGTTGAAATGCCCCATGGAAGAGATGTGGAGGTCGCAGTAGCTTAACAAGACAGTTTAAATGCCCCTTGGAAGAGGCTTGCAGGTCGCAGTAGCTTAACAAGACGGTTTAAATGCGCCTTGGAAGAGACGTGCAGGTCGCAGTTGTTCAACAAGACGGTTTAAATGCCCCTTGGAAGAGACATGCAGGTCGCAGCAGCTGAAAAAGACGGTTCAAATGCCCCTTGGAAGAGACATGCAGGTCGCAGTAGCTTAACAAGACGGTTTAAATGCCCCTTGGAAGAGACATACAGGTCGCAGTAGCTTAAAAAGACAGTTGAAATGCCCCATGGAAGAGATGTGGAGGTTGCAGTAGCTTAACAAGACAGTTTAAATGCCACTTGGAACAGACGTGCAGATCGCAGTAGCTTAACAAGATGGTTTAAATGCACCTTGGAAGACAAGTGCAGGTCGCAGTATCTTACCAAGACAATTTAAATGCCCCTTGGAAGAGAGGTGGAGGTCGCAGTAGCTTAACAAGACAGTTTAAATGCCCCTTGGAAGAGACGTGCAGGTCGCAGTAGCTGAACAAGACGGTTTAAATGCCACTTGGAAGAGACGTGCAGGGCGCAGTATCTTAACAAGACGGTTTAAATGTCCCTTGGAAGAGCGGTGGAGGTCGCAGTAGCTTAAGAAGACAGCTTAAATGCCCCTTGGAAGAGATGTGCAGGTTGCAGTAGCTTAACAAGAGGGTTTAAATGCCCCTTGGAAGAGACGTGCAGGTCGCAGTAGCTTAACAAGAGGGTTTAAATGCCCCTTGGAAGAGCCGTGCAGGTCGCAGTAGCTTAACAAGACGGTTTAAATGTCCCTTGGTAGAGACATGCAGTTCGCAGTAGCTTAACAAGACGGTTTAAATGCCCCATGGAAGAGACGTGCAGGTCGCAGTAGCTTAACAAGACGGTTTAAATGTCCCTTGGAAGAGACGTGCCAGTCGCAGTAGCTTAAAAAACGATTTAAATGTGCCTTGGAAGAGACGTGCAAGTCGCAGTAGCTTAACAAGACAGTTTAAATGGCCCTTGGGAAAGACGAGCAGGTCGCAGTAGCTTAACAAGACGGTTTAAATGCCCCTTGGAAGAGACGTGCAGTTCGCAGTAGCTTAACAAGATGGTTTAAATGCCCCTTGGAAGAGACGTGCAGGTCGCAGTAGCTTAACAAGATGGTTTAAATGCCCCTTGTAAGAGCGGTGGAGGTCGCAGTAGCTTAAAAAGATGGTTTAAATGCCCCTTGGAAGAGACATGCAGTTCGCAGCAGCTTAAAAAGACGGTTTAAATGCCCCTTGGAAGAGGCTTGCAGGTCGCAGTAGCTTACCAAGACGGTTTAAATGCCCCTTGGAAGAGACGTGCAGGTCGCAGTAGCTTAACAAGATGGTTTAAATGCCCCTTGGAAGAGCGGTGGAGGTCGCAGTAGCTTAACAAGATGGTTTAAATGCCCCTTGGAAGAGACATGCAGTTCGCAGCAGCTTAAAAAGATGGTTTAAATGCCCCTTGGAAGAGACGTGCAGGTCGCAGTGGCTTAACAAGACGGTTTAAATGCCCCTTGGAAGAGACATGCAGGTCGCAGTAGCTTAACAAGATGGTTTAAATGCCCCTTGGAAGAGACGTGCAGGTAGCAGTAGCTTAACAAGACTGTTTAAATGCCCCTTGGAAGAGACATGTAGGTCGCAGTAGCTTAACAAGACGGTTGAAATGCCCCTTGGAAAAGTGGTGGAGATTACAGTAGCTTAACAAGATGATTTAAACGACCCCTTGGAAGAAACGTGCAGGTCGCAGTAGCTTAACAAGACGGTTTAAATGCCCCTTGGAAAAGTGGTGGAGATTACAGTAGCATAACAAGACGGTTTAAATGCCCCTTGGAAGAGACGTGCAGGTCCCAGTAGCTTAACAAGACGGTTTAAATGCCCCTTGGAAGAGACATGCAGGTCGCAGTAGCTTAACAAGACGGTTTAAATGCCCCTTGGAAGAGACGTGCAGGTCGCAGTAGCTTAACAAGACAGTTTAAATGCCCCTTGGAAGAGACGTGCAGGTCGCAGTAGCTTAACAAGACAGTTTAAATGCCCCTTGGAAGAGGCTTGCAGGTCGCAGTAGCTTAACAAGACGGTTTAAATGCGCCTTGGAAGAGACGTGCAGGTCGCAGTTGTTTAACAAGACGGTTTAAATGCCCCTTGGAAGAGACATGCAGGTCGAAGCAGCTTAAAAAGACGGTTCAAATGCCCCTTGGAAGAGACATGCAGGTCGCAGTAGCTTAACAAGACGGTTTAAATGCCCCTTGGAAGAGACATACAGGTCGCAGTACTTAAAAAGACTGTTGAAATGCCCCATGGAAGAGATGTGGAGGTCGCAGTAGCTTAACAAGACAGTTTAAATGCCCCTTGGAAGAGGCTTGCAGGTCGCAGTAGCTTAACAAGACGGTTTAAATGCGCCTTGGAAGAGACGTGCAGGTCGCAGTTGTTCAACAAGACGGTTTAAATGCCCCTTGGAAGAGACATGCAGGTCGCAGCAGCTGAAAAAGACGGTTCAAATGCCCCTTGGAAGAGACATGCAGGTCGCAGTAGCTTAACAAGACGGTTTAAATGCCCCTTGGAAGAGACATACAGGTCGCAGTAGCTTAAAAAGACTGTTGAAATGCCCCATGGAAGAGATGTGGAGGTTGCAGTAGCTTAACAAGACAGTTTAAATGCCACTTGGAACAGACGTGCAGATCGCAGTAGCTTAACAAGACGGTTTAAATGCACCTTGGAAGACAAGTGCAGGTCGCAGTATCTTACCAAGACAATTTAAATGCCCCTTGGAAGAGAGGTGGAGGTCGCAGTAGCTTAACAAGACAGTTTAAATGCCCCTTGGAAGAGACGTGCAGGTCGCAGTAGCTGAACAAGACGGTTTAAATGCCACTTGGAAGAGACGTGCAGGGCGCAGTATCTTATCAAGACGGTTTAAATGTCCCTTGGAAGAGCGGTGGAGGTCGCAGTAGCTTAAGAAGACAGCTTAAATGCCCCTTGGAAGAGATGTGCAGGTTGCAGTAGCTTAACAAGAGGGTTTAAATGCCCCTTGGAAGAGACGTGCAGGTCGCAGTAGCTTAACAAGAGGGTTTAAATGCCCCTTGGAAGAGCCGTGCAGGTCGCAGTAGCTTAACAAGACGGTTTAAATGTCCATTGGAAGAGCGGTGGAGGTTGCAGAAGCTTAACAAGACGGTTTAAATGCCCCTTGGAAGAGACAAGCAGGTCGCAGCACCTTAACAAGACTGTTTAAATATTCCTTGGAAGAGACGTGCAGGTCGCAGTAGCTTAAAAGACTTTTTAAATGTCCCTTGGTAGAGACATGCAGGTCGCAGTAGCTTAACAAGAAGCTTAAATCCCCCTTTTAAGAGACGTGCAGGTCCCCTTGGAATTGGCTTGCAGGTCACAGTATCTTACCAAGATGGTTTAAATGCCCCTTGAAAGAGGATTGCAGGTCGCAGTAGCTTAACAAGACGGTTTAAATGCCCCTTGGAAGAGTGGTGGAGGTCGCAGTAGCTTAACAAGACAGTTTCAATGCCCCTTGGAAGAGACATGCAGTTCGCAGTAGCTTAATAAGATGGTTTAAATGCGCCTTGGAAGAGATGTGCAGGTCGCAGTAGCTTAATAAGACGGTTTAAATGCCCCTTGGAAGAGAGGTGGAGGTCGCAGTAGCTTAACAAGACAGTTTAAATGCCCCTTGGAAGAGACGTGCAGGTCGTAGTAGCTTAACAAGACGGTTTAAATGCCCCTTGGAAGAGACGTGCAGGTCGCAGTAGCTTAACAAGACGGTTTAAATGCCACTTGGAAGAGACGTGCAGGTCGCAGTAGCTTAACAAGACGGTTTAAATGCCCCTTGGAAGAGCGGTGGAGGTCGCAGTAGCTTAACAAGACGGTTTAAATGCCCCTTGAAAGAGACGTGCAGGTCGCAGTAGCTTAACAAGATGGTTTAAATGCCCCTTCGAAGTGCGGTGGAGGTCGCAGTAGCTTTACAAGACATATGAAATGCCCCTTGGAAGAGCGTTGGAGGTCGCAGTAGCTTAATAAGACAGTTTAAATGCCCCTTGGAAGAGACATGCAGGTCACAGCATCTTAACAAGATTGTTTAAATGCCCCTTGGAAGAGACGTGCAGGTCGCAATAGCTTAACAAGACGGTTTAAATGTCCCTTGGTAGAGACATGCAGTTCGCAGTAGCTTAACAAGACGGTTTAAATGCCCCATGGAAGAGACGTGCAGGTCGCAGTAGCTTAACAAGACGGTTTAAATGTCCCTTGGAAGAGACGTGCCAGTCGCAGTAGCTTAAAAAACGATTTAAATGTGCCTTGGAAGAGACGTGCAAGTCGCAGTAGCTTAACAAGACAGTTTAAATGGCCCTTGGGAAAGACGAGCAGGTCGCAGTAGCTTAACAAGACGGTTTAAATGCCCCTTGGAAGAGACGTGCAGTTCGCAGTAGCTTAACAAGATGGTTTAAATGCCCCTTGGAAGAGACGTGCAGGTCGCAGTAGCTTAACAAGATGGTTTAAATGCCCCTTGTAAGAGCGGTGGAGGTCGCAGTAGCTTAAAAAGATGGTTTAAATGCCCCTTGGAAGAGACATGCAGTTCGCAGCAGCTTAAAAAGACGGTTTAAATGCCCCTTGGAAGAGGCTTGCAGGTCGCAGTAGCTTACCAAGACGGTTTAAATGCCCCTTGGAAGAGACGTGCAGGTCGCAGTAGCTTAACAAGATGGTTTAAATGCCCCTTGGAAGAGCGGTGGAGGTCGCAGTAGCTTAACAAGATGGTTTAAATGCCCCTTGGAAGAGACATGCAGTTCGCAGCAGCTTAAAAAGATGGTTTAAATGCCCCTTGGAAGAGACGTGCAGGTCGCAGTGGCTTAACAAGACGGTTTAAATGCCCCTTGGAAGAGACATGCAGGTCGCAGTAGCTTAACAAGATGGTTTAAATGCCCCTTGGAAGAGACGTGCAGGTAGCAGTAGCTTAACAAGACTGTTTAAATGCCCCTTGCAAAAGTGGTGGAGGTTACAGTAGCTTAACAAGACGGTTTAAATGCCACTTGGAAGAGACGTGCAAGTCGTAGTAGCTTAAAAAGATGGTTTAAATGCGCCTTTGAAGAGACGTGCAGGTCTCAGTAGCTTAACAGGACTGTTTAAATGCCCCTTGGAAGAGCGGTGGAGGTCGCAGTAGCTTAAGAAGACAGTTTAAATGCCCCTTGAAAGAGACGTGCAGGTCGCAGTAGCTTAACAAGACCGTTTAATTGCCCCTTGGAAGTGCGGTGGATGTCGCAGTAGCTTAGCAAAACGGTTTAAATGCCCCTTGGAAGAGACATGCAGGTCACAGCAGCTTAACAAGATGGTTTAAATGACCCTTGGAAGAGACGTGCAGGTCGCAGTAGCTTAACAAGACGGTTTAAATGCCCCTTGGAAGAGCGGTGGAGGTCGCAGTAGCTTAACAAGACGGTTTAAATGCCCCTTGGAAGAGACTAGTTTTGAGCCACCCCCGTAGTGTTCGAGTTCGGTTCGGTTCGTCGAACACCCGTGTGTTCGCCGAACTGTTCGTCGAACTGTTCGTCGAACACCTTCGAACACCGTTAAAATCAGTGGCAGACAAACAAAAACACCTAGAAACACATAGAAAACTCCTTCAAAGGTGTCCAAAAGCTGACAAACTGCTCAGAAGACATAACTAACACATGGAAAAGTGACAAGTACATATAGTCATGCGAAAATAAAAGAGGTGGAGGAGTAAAAGGACTGGGAGACACAGATATAGGCATGTCATGCCCTTCTAAAATCCAAAAAGTGAGAAGCCGACACGGCCAGTCCGCTCCTGCCCGTGCCACCTCCGTGTCGCCGGGTTTGTGCCAGAGCCGCGGTGAACCCTGATGGCCAGCCCCCCTCTCCCAATACTGGTGCCTGTCCGCTGGTGGGTCGAGCGAGCCCCCCTGTGGTGGAGGCAGCTCTAAGCTTTTTAATTTAAATTGTCTCTCTAATTTGAATGAATACACTTTAAATCCATTTACAAGGATCTATTGGAGGGCAAGTCTCATGCCAGCAGCCGCGTAATTCCAGCTCCAGTAGCGTCCACTAAAGCTGCTGCAGTTAAAAAGCTTTTATAAGGATCGAGCTCGGCTGTCCACCGCAAGGCATCCTACTGCCAGTCCCAGCCCCTATGCCTTGGGGTGCCTCCTGATGCTCTTCACTGAGTATCCCGTGGTCCCGAAGCATTTCCTTTGAAAAAATGAAGTGTCCAAACTACAGGTGGTGTAGCTTGCTTAACAGCCGGGATAATCCGCTGACTAGCAGACCCTGCTACTAGGCACAAAGTATTTCCTGGGCTAGATGCAGTTAAAAATTTGTAATTAGATACTCTCGTTGGATGCTGAGAAAGCATTCCATAGAGTCTCCTGGCACGCCATATATGATTCTCTTAAAAAGCTTGGGGTAGGGGTCTAGGGGACCCTTTTATAGCCAAAATCACGGCCCTGTATCGCAATACGTCACCTAGGCTGAAGATAAATGGAACTGTAGCACCCTGAGGGCTTGGTTGCTACAGAGGTATTGCACCTCACCCAGAGGTGTGATATCTCACTCTCAGGTAAGGATGCAGTGTGGATCAGGACCCGACACCTGCATGCATTACACCACATTGCCGTGGGGCAGGGCGACCAATATGCCCCTGAGATGGGCACGACAGTCCCTGTCCCTGGCTGGAGTGGGGGGAGGGAACACTGAGGAAGGGGAACCCTGTAGTGCAGGAGCAGGGAGGAAGCAGTTCCTGGGTGCATTGAGAAGGGAGTATAAAAGGTGGGCACCATCTTAGTTCAGTGCAGAGAAGTCTGAGCAGAAGTGGCAGGGAGCAGGGGCTCTGCATGAGCTCTGCTCCGGAGGCGGGCCTAGTAACAGAGGCCCAGGCCTGGAAGAGGGAGAAGGAAGGAAGAGGAGCGGAGAAGGCTCCAGGAACGAGGAACGAAGGGATCTCAGGGGTGCGGACGGGCGAGTCGCCACCGCACGCCAGAATCCACCTGCGTGGAGGGGTCAGGCCAAAGGGGGAGACCGGTCCCCGAAACTAGTGGAGGCAGGAAACGACCCTCAGCTAGAAACAGGAGGCTGTGACATTTTATGTGGCGCAGCCCCTCGCTACACCCGCTAGGAAGGCACCACATAGGGTCAGGGAAACTGGCGCCAAGTTTACCAAGAGGAGGCCCGAGGCAGCCGGACAGAAGGGTTGGTAAGAAAGGCCAGACAAAGGACACACAAAGGGGGTCCTGTGAAGCGCTCCAAAGTTATCTGGGAGTTGTCTGAGCCCCTCACCTGGTGAGCACAGTACGACGTGGGCAGCCGTTACCTGCAGACGTGATCTGGATAATAAGAACTGTGAGTAAAGGCCCTGGACTGCATCACTGACTCCGTGTCATTACTGCTGCTGCCCTGCACCATCACCCCCATCCTCCGCATACACTGCCCTGAGGCTATACTCCTCCCGTGGGGAGTTATGCTACGCTCTGCTGCACCCACAACACCAGCCTCAGCGGTCTGCCCTGGAGCGGCGGTTCACTCTGACCGCAATCCACGGGTGGCGTAGTCGGACATTTAAACATCAAAACCACATAAATAGTTCCGCCACTGGTTTGACCGCCCTGAGCCACGGAACCGGGTTGCCGCCACGGAGACTACAACCACCAGCATCCACCAAAAAGGGTCCGGCTCCGGGTGTCCCAAGGCCCAGGGGGCGCGGCAGAACATTTTCATCACCTTTCACAATCACCAATGGGACAAGGCAGGGATGTTCTCTGTCCCCTCTCTTATACATCCTAGTGACGGAGCACCTGCTCTCATCAATTCGCCATAACCCCAATATTAGGTGGATTGAGGTGGGAGGCACCGAGTACAAGTGCTCTCTATTTGCTGATGATGTCCTAGTATATATCACTCAATCACATATATCCATCCATGCTGTTATGGCTGAAATAGATCACTTTGTTACATGGTCAAATTTTAAAATCAATGCAGCGAAGTCTGAGGCCCTCGATGTCTCCCTCCCCAAATCCATATAGGATTCCATCCAGTCCAACTTTCCCTTTGCCTGGCCCTCACAGGGTATCAAATACTTAGGAATTCCTATTCATAGAGACCTCTCCCATCTATGTTATCTTAATTTTGGGCCCTTTATTGAACAACTCCATACAGACCACGGTTGGCAAGTTAGAACTGTAAGATTCACTACGTGAACCACTGGTGTTTTGTGGAAAAGCACATGTACACTGTGTTCCAAATTATTATGCAAAAAGTGTTTAGGAGTGATAAGGGAAGAATTTGTTTGTTTGTCAGTTAAACTCATTGATGGTGATGTGTGTCAGGGCTCTTTATATCATTGTAAGCAATTGCAGACACCTGTGCTAATTAGTTTGGCAGGTGTGTCCAATGAAAGGCAAGACTACTTAAGAAGGCTCTCTCACATTATTCAGCAGCCTACATTTTCTGCCAAAATGGGAAAGAAACAGGATGTGTCGGCTGCTGAGAAGCAACAAATTGTGGAGTGTTTAGGTCAAGGCATGACTACAATCAACATTGTGCGATGATCAGGATGAAGTGTCTTGGCAATCAAGAAGTATGTAGCTGATTCACAGTACACATGTGTGCGTGCTGATAAGGGCAAATTGAGGACTCTTTCCTACAGGCAATTACGTCAGGTTGAAAAAGCAGCGGCAAAAAAGCCTTGTCATAGCAGCAGACAAGTTTTTGAAGCTGCTTGTGCCTCCAATGTCCCCCGAACAACAAGATGCAGGGTCCTTCAGAGGTTTGCAGCTGTGCATACGCCATCCTGTTGACCTCCTCTATCCACTTCACACAAGCAGAAACGGCTCCAGTGGGCCAAACATTACATGAAGACTGATTTCAAAACTGTTTTGTTCACGGATGAGTGCCGTGCAGCGCTCGATGGTCCAGATGGATGGAGTGGAGGAAGGCTGGTTGATGGACACCCCACGCAAACACGGCTACAGCGCCAACAAGGAGGAGGTGGAGTAATGTTTTGGGCTGGAATCATGGGGAGAGAGATTGTCGGCCCCTTTAGGATCCCTGAAGGCGCTAAAGATGAACTCCATAATGTATGTGGATTTTCTCAAACAGCACTTCCTGCCATGGTTCAAGAAGAAGAACCGTGTATTTCACAGCAAGATCATTTTTCTGCATGATAATGCACCATCTCATGCTGCACATAAAACATCTGCATCTCTGGCTGATATGGGCATAAAAGGGGACAAACTTATGGTGTGACCTCCATGCTCCCCTGACCTCTACCCCATTCAGAACCATCATTAAAAGGAGTGTCTATGATGGCGGGAGGCAGTTCACATCTAAGCAACAGCTCTGGGAGGGTATTCTGTCCTCATGCAAAACAATTGAAGCAGAAACCATCCAAAACCTGACAAATTCAATGGACGAGAGAGTTCAGAAGCTCCTTTCGAACAAGGGGTCCTATGTGAAAATGTAACATCACCTAGAATAAAGTTTTGAGTTGAAAACTGTTTGATTTCAGTTTCTAACAACCTGCTAATGCTTATAATTTCAAAAATGACCATTTTTTTGGTCTTTATTAAAATGAAAAGGTTGATCGAAAAGTTTGGGGGATCTAAGAGTGTGGCAACCCAGTAGTCATGATTACTTCGAATTCTGACAATATGAGGGTCATGCTGCAGGTAGTGCAGCAAGAAGGCACTTATGTGTCTTGCGCATCTCGGAGCCCCAAAATTATTTTCCGGGCTAGATGCAGCTAAAAATTATTTTTAATTTTAAATCTGGTGGAGCTTATTATAGATGGCCTAATAGGATCAGTGCTGCACACTGCTACAAAGCCCAAATTATTTTCCAGTCAAGATACAGATAAACATGATTAGTAATTTGAAAGCTTAAAACGGTTGGTAGGGTGATTTTAAACAATCATCAAGCTTTTACTCTCCCCAGGATGACACAGGGGTAGAAAAGTCGTTTCGGATCCATGATTTGTTCATCTTTATGAACGTGAGTCTGTCTACATTATCAGTGGAGAGCCGCGTGCGCTTATCTGTCAGCACACCACCAGCAGCGCTGAACACACGTTCAGACAGAACGCTGGCTGCGGGGCATGACAAGATCTCCAAGGCGTAAGTGGCTAGCTCCGGCCATTTATCCAGATTGGAAGCCCAAAAAGAGCAAGGGTCTAGTGACACAGTCGTGGCTTCAATGTTTACTTGGAGATACTCCTGTACCATCGTCTCTAGGCGTTGACTATGTGTCAGACTTCTTGTCTCCTGTGGCCTTGCAAAGGATGGGCTAAAAAAGTGGTGAAATGATTCCGCAAAATTGATGTTACCACCAGATACTGTGGTTCTGTTACGGTTTGAGTGCTGAACACTTGACGGTCTCACGGTTGGCAAGTTGGAACTGTGAGATTCACTACGTGCACCACTGGTATTTTGTGGAAAAGCACATGTAAGATTCTGCAACAGTCTCTGCTGATACTCCTGCATGCGTGCATCCCTTTCTATGGCAGGAATAATTTCTGCAAATTTACTTTTGTACCGGGGATCTAACAGTGTGGCAACCCAGTAGTCAGGATTATTTCTAATTCTCACAATTCGAGGGTCATGTTGCAGGTAGTGCAGCAAGAAGGCACTCATGTGTGTTGCGCATCCAGGAGCACCAAGTCCCTGTTGTGTTGGTGGCGAGGTAACAATCATGCTTCCTTCCTCTGTCCTCTCCCCCCAACCTCGCACAACAGAAATGTGATCAAGGTCTCCCTCATCTGATGAGTCTTCCATCAGTTCGTCCTCCACTTCTTCCTGGGCTCCTGCACCTTCCTCACTAGTTTGGCTGCTACCATGCGCCCTGGTATAACCATCTCCCCCACCCTCACATGCCTGCCGCCTTGGTGCTGCCGACCGTCTGGACCTTGCAGATGTTAGCCCTTCCGCATACAACTCCTCCTCCTCTACTTCCTCCACCTCCTCTTGTGCCACCACCTGACTCCGAATTCTGTTTAACATGTGCTCCAGCATGTAAATCACCGGAATAGTCATGCTGATAATGGCATCGTCAGCACTAAACATCTTCGTCGCCATTTCAAAACTGTGCAGAAGGGTGCATAGGTCCCTGATCTGAGACCACTCCTCCAGCGTGATTTGCCCCACCTCTGAATCTCGTTGGCCCAGGCTATACGTCAGAACGTATTGCACCAGGGCTTGTCGGTGCTGCCACAGTCGCTGCAACATGTGCAGAGTTGAATTCCACCGGGTAGGCACATCGCATTTTAGCCGGTGAAGTGGCAGGCCCAACGACTTCTGTAGAGATGTAAGTCGCTGAGCTGCGGGATGCGAACGGCGGAAGTGAGCACACAGCGACCGTGCCCTCTGCAGAAGGCCATCTAGTCTGGGATAGTGGGCTAAAAATTGCTGGACAACCAGGTTCAACACGTGAGCCATACAAGGCACGTGTGTGACATTGCCCCGGCGAAGGGCCGCACCCAGGTTTGCAGCATTGTCGCACACGGCCTTCCCTGGTTTCAGGTCCAGTGGAGACAACCATTCATGAAATTGGTTCTCCAGAGCTGACCACAATGCCTCAGCTGTGTGACTCACATTTCCCAGACATTTCAATGTAAAAACCGCCTGATGACGTTGAGCCCTACTGCCAGCATAGTAAGGAGGTGTGCAGGATCCCTTCTGCGCAGTTAGAAAGCTTGTGACATGACCAGACAGGCTTTGGGTGCAGGTGGAAGACCGAGAGGAGGTTGAGGAGGCAGAAGCAGTGGAGGAACTTTGACATAAAGAGGATTGACGCACAACTCGTGGGGACGGCAAGACTTGGACAGCAGCCCCTTGTCCTGCTGTCACCATAGTTACCCAGTGCCCAGTCAGCGACATGTAACGCCCCTGTCCATGCCTACTCGTCCAAGTGTCTGTGGTGAAATGCACCCTGTCACACACAGAGTTTCTCAAAGAAGCGGTGATGTTGTGTGCGACATGCTGGTGGAGCGCAGGCACACCTTTCTTTGAGAAGTAGTGCCGACTGGGCATCTGGTACTGGGGCACTGCGACGGACATAAGGTCTCGAAAATCCTCTGTGTCCACCAGGCGGAAAGGCAGCATTTCTGTAGCCAAGAGCTTGCAGATGGTGAAATTCAACCTCTTAGCTTTCTCATGGCTAGGAGGAAATGGTCTTTTACTTGTCCACATCTGAGGGACCGAGGGCTGGCTCTTGTGCTTAGACGGGGTTGATAAGGGTGTCCCCGGCAAACTGCCGGTCTGTGAGGAAGATGCAGGCGGACATGTTAGGTTGCCTTGATCCAAAGGTGGTGCTATCGATGTCGGACAGCGCTCAACACCAGCTGGTGTTCCCACCTCCAAAGAAAATGATGACCTGCCAATCACGCTGGCTGTTGCGGGTAAAGAGGTGGCAGGTCTGCGCCCCAAAACAGGTGTGACTGCTGTCCCCCCAGTCACAGAGGATGAAGAGGCCGCGGATGCACAAGATATGGCAGACGGTGGTTGGCCCGGCCGGCTAGGCCGCATTGTAGCACACTGAGCTTCCCACTGCAACTTATGCTTCATGTCCATGTGCCGGTTCATGCATGAAGTACTCAAACTATGTATTTTTTGGCCTCTACTTAGCTTTTGCTGACAAATGTTACAGATAACACGAGTTGGGTCATCTTTATCGATCTGAAAAAATGCCCAGGCTATGCAAGGCTTAGCACCCATGCGACCTGAAGAGCCACCACGACTTGTGGTGAGAGGCAGAGTTGTGTTTGAGGATGCAGTTGTTGACGTGCTTCCAGGACTACGTCTCTGTCCAGGAAGGCGCAACCTGACCTCGTCGTCACTAGCATCTTCCTCCACCTCCTCTGCTGACCTCATCTCTTGGCTGACTGTGGGTTGACAGTAAGTGGGATCTCCGACCTCATCATCATCACCCTGTGCGTTATCACACCCGTCGTCCTCAGAGCCAACCTGTTCCTGCCCTGACAAAAAACTAAAGTTGTCGCTCCAATCAGGTATTTGAGTCTTATCATCGTCTTCCTCATTGTCTCCACCAACAGGAGTTACAGTTTCGGAATGAGGGTCAACATTATGGTCAGAACCTTCTGCGTCTGGTTCTGGATCCGACTCATAAAGATTCTGGGCATCAGTGCAGATCATTTCCTCGTCTGGATTCACAGAAGCGCTGGAGTCGACCTCTGATTCCCAGGCTATAGTATGAGTAAACAGCTCTGCAGACTCAACCATCTGTTCTACCTCATACTCAGACGGGCAGCTGGAGATTTGGGAGCTGTGAGGAAGCAAGTGCGATTTGGGTGACACCTTTGAGGACTGGAGTATTTGTGATGTTGAAGTTGATGTGGAGGAGAGCCCACTTAAAGGAGCACTTGATATCCGTTGAAGCACCTGCTGTTTTTGTGCCTCATCTGGAATTTGTAGCGATTGGCGTGGCCGTAAGAAAGGGATCTTATCACATTGTCCGCTAAAAGAAGTAGACATTTTAGTTTGGCTGGAAGATGGTCTTTCTTCTGCACCTACCCCACGGACACAACCTTTTTTTCCCTTCCCAACACGCCTATTCCCCTTTCCACCAGCAGCAGGCCTTTTTCCACTCATTTTGGTGGTTAACTAATTCACAACTCTGGAGTTGTTTGCACAAAAAAACAATGGATGGTAACCGAGCAGAGCTGAGTGGCCAAACTGTGGTATTAGGCCAAAACTATTGGCTGGGTTAGATGCAGAAAAAAATTATTTTTAATTTGCAACCTGATGGAGGTCAGTATAGATGGACTAATAGACCAAGTCCCACACACCGCTAGAAGCCCAAATATTTTTTCAGAGCTAGATGCAGAAAATTTTTTGATTCAATTTGCAACCTGATGGAGGTCAGTATAGATGGACTAATAGACCAAGTCCCACACACTGCTAGAAGCCCAAATATTTTTTCAGAGCTAGATGCAGAAAAAAATTATTTTTAATTTGCAACCTGATGGAGGTCAGTATAGATGGACTAATAGACCAAGTCCCACACACCGTTAGAAGCCCAAATATTTTTCAGAGCTAGATGCAGAAAAAAATTATTTTTAATTTGCAACCTGATGGAGGTCAGTATAGATGGACTAATAGACCAAGTCCCACACACCGCTAGAAGCCCAAATATTTTTTCAGAGCTAGATGCAGAAAATTTTTTGATTCAATTTGCAACCTGATGGAGGTCAGTATAGATGGACTAATAGACCAAGTCCCACACACCGCTAGAAGCCCAAATATTTTTTCAGAGCTAGATGCAGAAAAAAATTATTTTTAATTTGCAACCTGATGGAGGTCAGTATAGATGGACTAATAGACCAAGTCCCACACACCGCTAGAAGCCCAAATATTTTTTCAGAGCTAGATGCAGAAAATTTTTTGATTCAATTTGCAACCTGATGGAGGTCAGTATAGATGGACTAATAGACCAAGTCCCACACACTGCTAGAAGCCCAAATATTTTTTCAGAGCTAGATGCAGAAAAAAATTATTTTTAATTTGCAACCTGATGGAGGTCAGTATAGATGGACTAATAGACCAAGTCCCACACACCGCTAGAAGCCCAAATATTTTTTCAGAGCTAGATGCAGAAAATTTTTTGATTCAATTTGCAACCTGATGGAGGTCAGTATAGATGGACTAATAGACCAAGTCCCACACACTGCTAGAAGCCCAAATATTTTTTCAGAGCTAGATGCAGAAAAAAATTATTTTTAATTTGCAACCTGATGGAGGTCAGTATAGATGGACTAATAGACCAAGTCCCACACACCGCTAGAAGCCCAAATATTTTTTCAGAGCTAGATGCAGAAAAAAATTATTTTTAATTTGCAACCTGATGGAGGTCAGTATAGATGGACTAATAGACCAAGTCCCACACACCGTTAGAAGCCCAAATATTTTTTCAGAGCTAGATGCAGAAAATTTTTTGATTCAATTTGCAACCTGATGGAGGTCAGTATAGATGGACTAATAAACCAAGTCCCACACACCGCTAGAAGCCCAAATATTTTTTCAGAGCTAGATGCAGAAAATTTTTGATTCAATTTGCAACCTGATGGAGGTCAGTATAGATGGACTAATAGACCAAGTCCCACACACTGCTAGAAGCCCAAATATTTTTTCAGAGCTAGATGCAGAAAAAAATTATTTTTAATTTGCAACCTGATGGAGGTCAGTATAGATGGACTAATAGACCAAGTCCCACACACCGCTAGAAGCCCAAATATTTTTTCAGAGCTAGATGCAGAAAATTTTTTGATTCAATTTGCAACCTGATGGAGGTCAGTATAGATGGACTAATAGACCAAGTCCCACACACTGCTAGAAGCCCAAATATTTTTTCAGAGCTAGATGCAGAAAAAAAATATTTTTAATTTGCAACCTGATGGAGGTCAGTATAGATGGACTAATAGACCAAGTCCCACACACCGCTAGAAGCCCAAATATTTTTTCAGAGCTAGATGCAGAAAAAAATTATTTTTAATTTGCAACCTGATGGAGGTCAGTATAGATGGACTAATAGACCAAGTCCCACACACCGCTAGAAGCCCAAATATTTTTTCAGAGCTAGATGCAGAAAAAAATTATTTTTAATTTGCAACCTGATGGAGGTCAGTATAGATGGACTAATAGACCAAGTCCCACACACCGCTAGAAGCCCAAATATTTTTTCAGAGCTAGATGCAGAAAATTTTTTGATTCAATTTGCAACCTGATGGAGGTCAGTATAGATGGACTAATAGACCAAGTCCCACACACTGCTAGAAGCCCAAATATTTTTTCAGAGCTAGATGCAGAAAAAAATTATTTTTAATTTGCAACCTGATGGAGGTCAGTATAGATGGACTAATAGACCAAGTCCCACACACCGCTAGAAGCCCAAATATTTTGTCAGAGCTAGATGCAGAAAAAAATTATTTTTAATTTGCAACCTGATGGAGGTCAGTATAGAAGGACTAATAGAACAAGTCCCACACACTGCTAGAAGCCCAAATATTTTTTCAGAGCTAAATGAAGAAAAAAATTATTTTTAATTTGCAACCTGATGGAGGTCAGTATAGATGGACTAATAGACCAAGTCCCACACACCGCTAGAAGCCCAAATATTTTTTCAGAGCTAGATGCAGAAAAAAATTATTTTTAATTTGCAACCTGATGGAGGTCAGTATAGATGGACTAATAGACCAAGTCCCACACACCGCTAGAAGCCCAAATATTTTTTCAGAGCTAGATGCAGAAAAAAATTATTTTTAATTTGCAACCTGATGGAGGTCAGTATAGATGGACTAATAGACCAAGTCCCACACACCGCTAGAAGCCCAAATATTTTTTCAGAGCTAGATGCAGAAAAAAATTATATTCAGTTTGCAACCTGATGGAGGTCAGTATAGATGGACTAATAGAATGATGCTATGCCCAAAAGATTTTACTTCACTAGGTGCAGTAAAAAAATTGGTATTCTATACACAGGTGGTATATCTTGCAACACAGATAGGCTACTCCACTGACTAACACACTCTGCAATAGGCCAAAAAGGATTAGCTTTGCTAGATTCAGCCAAATGCTGTGAAAAAAACTTGCACAGCACTGGCACAGACCTGCCTGGCAAAAACTGATAGGAACTCATGTAACCTAGTCCTGAAAAGGACTGCAATTACAATTAGTCTTTACTCCCACAATCTATCTATTTAAGAGCACAGACCTCCCTGATAAAAGTCGTAGGAAATGCTGTAACCTAGTCCTTAAAAGGACTGCAATCACAACTATTCCCTACTCCCAAGCTATCTGTATATTTGTGCAAAAATTGGCTTGAAATTAACAAGGTATAGCGCACACAGCAACAGCGGTGCCGTCTAACACGCAGCTGCAGCAGTGAGAAAATGGTGGCGACGGGGAAAATGGCTTGGTCTTATAGGGCAAGGACATGTGACATACACTGCCAATGACACATGCCCTTGCTTGTGTGAAAAAAAGCACTTCGCTCCGTGTGTGCGCTGCTGATAGGCTGACAGATTGCACCTCCCCACTGCAAATGCGGGAAAGAGAAAAAAAAATGGAGTTCTTCATTGTTCCTGCAGAGATCCATCCCCTGCCCCCCCCCCACCACGCTGTACACTCAAACTGCGTATTAACATTAATTTTCATCAGTACTGAGAAAAAATCCAGTTATGATTTTGGTGCACGAACAGTTATCGAACATAACCTCGAACTGCCAAATTTTTCTCAAATTGTTCGTGTTCGCCGAACGGCTCGAACACCGCCCAAAACAGCTCAAATTTGAGATTGGCGAACAGTTCGAGTAGAACAACGCTCATCTCTAGAAGAGACGTGCAGGTCGCAGTAGCTTAACAAGACGGTTTAAATGCCACTTGGAAGAGACGTGCAGGTCGCAGTAGCTTAACAAGACGGTTTAAATGCCTCTTGGAAGAGCGGTGGAGGTCGCAGTAGCTTAACAAGACGGTTTAAATGCCCCTTGAAAGAGACGTGCAGGTCGCAGTAGCTTAACAAGACGGTTTAAATGCCCCATCGTAGTGCAGTAGCTTTACAAGACAGATGAAATGCCCCTTGGAAGAGCGTTGGAGGTCGCAGTAGCTTAATAAGACAGTTTAAATGCCCCTTGGAAGAGACATGCAGATCACAGCATCTTAACAAGATTGTTTAAATGCCCCTTGGAAGAGACGTGCAGGTCGCAATAGCTTAACAAGACTGTTTAAATGTCCCTTGGTAGAGACATGCAGGTCGCAGTAGCTTAACAAGACGGTTTAAATGCCCCATGGAAGAGACGTACAGGTCGCAGTAGCTTAACAAGACGGTTTAAATGCCCCTTGGAAGAGACGTGCAGGTCGCAGTAGCTTAACAAGACAGTTTAAATCCCCCATGGAAGAGACGTGCAAGTCGCAGTAGCTTAACAAGATGGTTTAAATGCTCCTTGGAAGAGCGGTGGAGGTCGCAGTAGCTTAACAAGACAGTTTAAATGCCCCTTGGAAGAGACGTGCAGGTCGCAGTAGCTTAACAAGATGGTTTAAATGCCCCTTGGAAGAGACGTGCAGGTCGCAGTAGCTTAACAAGATGGTTTAAATGCACCTTGGAAGAGCGGTGGAGGTCGCAGTAGCTTAAAAAGATGGTTTAAATGCCCCTTGGAAGAGACATGCAGTTCGCAGCAGCTTAAAAAGACGGTTTAAATGCCCCATGGAAGAGGCTTGCAGGTCGCAGTAGCTTACCAAGACGGTTTAAATGCCCCTTGGAAGAGACGTGCAGGTCGCAGTAGCTTAAAAAGATGGTTTAAATGCCCCTTGGAAGAGCGGAGGAGGCCGCAGCAGCTTAACAAGATGGTTTAAATGCCCCTTGGAAGAGACATGCAGTTCGCAGCAGCTTAAAAAGATGGTTTAAATGCCCCTTGGAAGAGACATGCAGGTCGCAGTGGCTTAACAAGACGGTTTAAATGCCCCTTGGAAGACACATGCAGGTCGCAGTAGCTTAACAAGATGGTTTAAATGCCCCTTGGAAGAGACGTGCAGGTAGCAGTAGCTTAACAAGACTGTTTAAATGCCCCTTGTAAAAGTGGTGGAGGTTACAGTAGCTTAACAAGACGGTTTAAATGCCCCTTGGAAGAGACGTGCAAGTCGTAGTAGCTTAAAAAGATAGTTTAAATGCGCCTTGGAATAGACGTGCAGGTCTCAGTAGCTTAACAAGACTGTTTAAATGCCCCTTGGAAGAGCGGTGGAGGTCGCAGTAGCTTAAGAAGACAGTTTAAATGCCCCTTGAAAGAGACGTGCAGGTCGCAGTAGCTTAACAAGACCGTTTAATTGCCCCTTGGAAGTGCGGTGGATGTCGCAGTAGCTTAACAAAACGGTTTAAATGCCCCTTGGAAGAGACATGCAGTTCGCAGCAGCTTAACAAGATGGTTTAAATGCCCCTTGGAAGAGACGTGCAGGTAGCAGTGGCTTAACAAGATGGTTTAAATGCACCTTGGAAGAGACATGCAGGTCGCAGTAGCTTAACAAGACAGTTTAAATGCCCCTTGGACAAGTGGTGGAGGTTACAGTAGCTTAACAAGACAGTTTAAATGCCCCTTGGAAGAGACATGCAAGTCGCAGTAGCTTAAAAAGACGGTTTAAATGCGCCTTGGAAGAGACGTGCAGGTCGCAGTAGCTTAACAAGACGGTTTAAATGCCCCTTGGAATAGAAGAGCAGGTCGCAGTAGCTTAACAAGAGGGTATAAATGCCCCTTGGAAGAGACGTGCAGGTCGCAGTAGCTTAACAAGACGGTTTAAATCCCCCTTGGAAGAGACGTGCAGGTCGCAGCAGCTTAACAAGAGGGTTTAAATGCCCCTTGGAATAGGCTTGCAGGTCGCAGTAGCTTACCAAGACGGTTTAATTGCCCCTTGGAAGAGACTTGCAGGTCGCAGTAGCTTAAAAAGACGGTTTAAATGCCCATTGGAAGAGTGGTGCAGGTCGCAGGAGCTTAACAAGATGGTTTAAATGCCCCTTGGAAGAGATGTGCAGGTCGCAGTAGCTTAAAAAGACGGTTTAAATGCCCATTGGAAGAGTGGTGCAGGTCGCAGTAGCTTAACAAGATGGTTTAAATGCCCCTTGGAAGAGCGGTGGAGGTCGCATTAGCTTAACAAGACGGTTTAAATGCCCATTGGAAGAGACGTGCAGGTCGCAGTAGCTTAATAAGACGGTTTAAATACCCCTTGGAAGAGAGGTGGAGGTCGCAGTAGCTTAACAAGACAGTTTAAATGCCCCTTGGAAGAGACTTGCAAGTCGCAGACGCTTAACAAGACGGTTTAAATGCCACTTGGAAGAGACATGCAGGTCACAGTAGCTTAACAAGGCGGTTTAAATGTCCCTTGGAAGAGACGTGCAAGTTGTAGTAGCTTAAAAAGATGGTTTAAATGCACCTTGGGATAGACGTGCAGGTCTCAGTAGCTTAACAAGACTGTTTAAATGCCCCTTGGAAGAGCGGTGGAGGTCGCAGTAGCTTAAGAAGACAGTTTAAATGCCCCTTGAAAGAGACGTGCAGGTCGCAGTAGCTTAACAAGACCGTTTAATTGCCCCTTGGAAGTGCGGTGGATGTCGCAGTAGCTTAACAAGATGGTTTAAATGCCCCTTGGAAGAGACGTGCAGGTAGCAGTGGCTTAACAAGATGGTTTAAATGCCCCTTGGAAGAGACATGCAGGTCGCAGTAGCTTAACAAGACAGTTTAAATGCCCCTTGGACAAGTGGTGGAGGTTACAGTAGCTTAACAAGACAGTTTAAATGCCCCTTGGAAGAGACATGCAAGTCGCAGTAGCTTAAAAAGACGGTTTAAATGCGCCTTGGAAGAGACGTGCAGGTCGCAGTAGCTTAACAAGACGGTTTAAATGCCCCTTGGAATAGAAGAGCAGGTCACAGTAGCTTAACAAGACGGTATAAATGCCCCTTGGAAGAGACGTGCAGGTCTCAGTACTTTAACAAGACGGTTTAAATCCCCCTTGGAAGAGACGTGCAGGTCGCAGCAGCTTAACAAGAGGGTTTAAATGCCCCTTGGAATAGGCTTGCAGGTCGCAGTAGCTTACCAAGACGGTTTAATTGCCCCTTGGAAGAGACTTGCAGGTCGCAGTAGCTTAAAAAGACGGTTTAAATGCCCATTGGAAGAGTGGTGCAGGTCGCAGGAGCTTAAGAAGATGGTTTAAATGCCCCTTGGAAGAGAAGTGCAGGTCGCAGTAGCTTAAAAAGACGGTTTAAATGCCCATTGGAAGAGTGGTGCAGGTCGCAGTAGCTTAACAAGACGGTTTAAATCCCCCTTGGAAGAGACGTGCAGGTCGCAGTAGCTTAACAAGACGGTTTAAATGCCCCATCGAAGTGCGGTGGAGGTCGCAGTAGCTTTACAAGACAGATGAAATGCCCCTTGGAAGAGCTTTGGAGGTCGCAGTAGCTTAATAAGACAGTTTAAATGCCCCTTGGAAGAGACATGCAGATCACAGCATCTTAACAAGATTGTTTAAATGCCCCTTGGAAGAGACGTGCAGGTCGCAATAGCTTAACAAGACTGTTTAAATGTCCCTTGGTAGAGACATGCAGGTCGCAGTAGCTTAACAAGACGGTTTAAATGCCCCATGGAAGAGACGTGCAGGTCGCAGTAGCTTATCAAGACAGTTTAAATGCCCCTTGGAAGAGACGTGCAGGTCGCAGTAGCTTAACAAGATGGTTTAAATGCCCCTTGGAAGAGACGTGCAGGTCGCAGTAGCTTAACAAGATGGTTTAAATGCACCTTGGAAGAGCGGTGGAGGTCGCAGTAGCTTAAAAAGATGGTTTAAATGCCCCTTGGAAGAGACATGCAGTTCGCAGCAGCTTAAAAAGACGGTTTAAATGCCCCTTGGAAGAGGCTTGCAGGTCGCAGTAGCTTACCAAGACGGTTTAAATGCCCCTTGGAAGAGACGTGCAGGTCGCAGTAGCTTAACAAGATGGTTTAAATGCCCCTTGGAAGAGCGGAGGAGGTCGCAGTAGCTTAACAAGATGGTTTAAATGCCCCTTGGAAGAGACATGCAGTTCGCAGCAGCTTAAAAAGATGGTTTAAATGCCCCTTGGAAGAGACGTGCAGGTCGCAGTGGCTTAATAAGACGGTTTAAATGCCCCTTGGAAGAGACATGCAGGTCGCAGTAGCTTAACAAGATGGTTTAAATGCCCCTTGGAAGAGACGTGCAGGTAGCAGTAGCTTAACAAGACTGTTTAAATGCCCCTTGTAAAAGTGGTGGAGGTTACAGTAGCTTAACAAGACGGTTTAAATGCCCCTTGGAAGAGACGTGCAAGTCGTAGTAGCTTAAAAAGATAGTTTAAATGCGCCTTGGAATAGACGTGCAGGTCTCAGTAGCTTAACAAGACTGTTTAAATGCCCCTTGGAAGAGCGGTGGAGGTCGCAGTAGCTTAAGAAGACAGTTTAAATGCCCCTTGAAAGAGACGTGCAGGTCGCAGTAGCTTAACAAGACCGTTTAATTGCCCCTTGGAAGTGCGGTGGATGTCGCAGTAGCTTAACAAAACGGTTTAAATGCCCCTTGGAAGAGACATGCAGTTCACAGCAGCTTAACAAGATGGTTTAAATGCCCCTTGGAAGAGACGTGCAGGTAGCAGTGGCTTAACAAGATGGTTTAAATGCCCCTTGGAAGAGACATGCAGGTCGCAGTAGCTTAACAAGACAGTTTAAATGCCCCTTGGACAAGTGGTGGAGGTTACAGTAGCTTAACAAGACAGTTTAAATGCCCCTTGGAAGAGACATGCAAGTCGCAGTAGCTTAAAAAGACGGTTTAAATGCGCCTTGGAAGAGACGTGCAGGTCGCAGTAGCTTAACAAGACGGTTTAAATGCCCCTTGGAATAGAAGAGCAGGTCGCAGTAGCTTAACAAGACGGTATAAATGCCCCTTGGAAGAGACGTGCAGGTCGCAGTAGCTTAACAAGACGGTTTAAATCCCCCTTGGAAGAGACGTGCAGGTCGCAGCAGCTTAACAAGAGGGTTTAAATGCCCCTTGGAATAGGCTTGCAGGTCGCAGTAGCTTACCAAGACGGTTTAATTGCCCCTTGGAAGAGACTTGCAGGTCGCAGTAGCTTAAAAAGACGGTTTAAATGCCCATTGGAAGAGTGGTGCAGGTCGCAGGAGCTTAACAAGATGGTTTAAATGCCCCTTGGAAGAGATGTGCAGGTCGCAGTAGCTTAAAAAGACGGTTTAAATGCCCATTGGAAGAGTGGTGCAGGTCGCAGTAGCTTAACAAGACGGTTTTAATGCCCCTTGGAAGAGACATGCAGGTCGCAGTAGCTTAACAAGACGGTTTAAATGCCCCTTGAAAGAGACGTGCAGGTCGCAGTAGCTTAACAAGACGGTTTAAATGCCCCTTGGAAGAGACGTGCAAGGCGCAGTAGCTTAACAAGACTGTTTAAATGCCCCTTAGAAGAGACGTGCAGGTCGCAGAAGCTTAACGAGACGGTTTAAATGCCCATTGGAACTGTGGTGGAGGTCGCAGTAGCTTAACAAGACGGTTTAAATGCCCCTTGGAAGAGACATGCAGGTCGCAGCAGGTTAACAAGACGGTTTAAATGCCCCTTGGAAGAGATGTGCAGGTCGCAGTAGCTTAACAAGATGGTTTAAATGCCCCTTGGAAGAGCGGTGGAGGTCGCATTAGCTTAACAAGACAGTTTAAATGCCCATTGGAAGAGACGTGCAGGTCGCAGTAGCTTAATAAGACGGTTTAAATGCCCCTTGGAAGAGAGGTGGAGGTCGCAGTAGCTTAACAAGACAGTTTAAATGCCCCTTGGAAGAGACGTGCAAGTCGCAGACGCTTAACAAGATGGTTTAAATGCCACTTGGAAGAGACATGCAGGTCACAGTAGCTTAACAAGGCGGTTTAAATGTCCCTTGGAAGAGACATGCAAGTTGTAGTAGCTTAAAAAGATGGTTTAAATGCGCCTTGGAATAGACGTGCAGGTCTCAGTAGCTTAACAAGACTGTTTAAATGCCCCTTGGAAGAGCGGTGGAGGTCGCAGTAGCTTAAGAAGACAGTTTAAATGCCCCTTGAAAGAGACGTGCAGGTCGCAGTAGCTTAACTAGACCGTTTAATTGCCCCTTGGAAGTGCGGTGGATGTCGCAGTAGCTTAACAAAATGGTTTAAATGCCCCTTGGAAGAGACATGCAGTTCGCAGCAGCTTAACAAGATGGTTTAAATGCCCCTTGGAAGAGACGTGCAGGTAGCAGTGGCTTAACAAGATGGTTTAAATGCCCCTTGGAAGAGACATGCAGGTCGCAGTAGCTTAACAAGACAGTTTAAATGCCCCTTGGACAAGTGGTGGAGGTTAAAGTAGCTTAACAAGACAGTTTAAATGCCCCTTGGAAGAGACATGCAAGTCGCAGTAGCTTAAAAAGACGGTTTAAATGCACCTTGGAAGAGACGTGCAGGTCGCAGTAGCTTAACAAGACGGTTTAAATGCCCCTTGGAATAGAAGAGCAGGTCACAGTAGCTTAACAAGACGGTATAAATGCCCCTTGGAAGAGACGTGCAGGTCGCAGTACTTTAACAAGACGGTTTAAATCCCCCTTGGAAGAGACGTGCAGGTCGCAGCAGCTTAACAAGAGGGTTTAAATGCCCCTTGGAATAGGCTTGCAGGTCGCAGTAGCTTACCAAGACGGTTTAAATGCCCCTTGGAAGAGACTTGCAGGTCGCAGTAGCTTAAAAAGACGGATTAAATACCCATTGGAAGAGTGGTGCAGGTCGCAGGAGCTTAACAAGATGGTTTAAATGCCCCTTGGAAGAGATGTGCAGGTCGCAGTAGCTTAAAAAGACGGTTTAAATGCCCATTGGAAGAGTGGTGCAGGTCGCAGTAGCTTAACAAGACGGTTTAAATGCCCCTTGGAAGAGATGTGCAGGTCGCAGTAGCTTAACAAGACGGTTTAAATGCCCCTTGAAAGAGACGTGCAGGTCGCAGTAGCTTAACAAGACGGTTTAAATGCCCCTTGGAAGAGACGTGCAAGGCGCAGTAGCTTAACAAGACTGTTTAAATGCCCCTTAGAAGAGACGTGCAGGTCGCAGTAGCTTAACAAGACGGTTTAAATGCCCATTGGAAGTGTGGTGGAGGTCGCAGTAGCTTAACAAGACGGTTTAAATGCCCCTTGGAAGAGACATGCAGGTCGCAGCAGCTTAACAAGACGGTTTAAATGCCCCTTGGAAGAGATGTGCAGGTCGCAGTAGCTTAACAAGATGGTTTAAATGCCCCTTGGAAGAGCGGTGGAGGTCGCATTAGCTTAACAAGACGGTTTAAATGCCCATTGGAAGAGACGTGCAGGTCGCAGTAGCTTAATAAGACGGTTTAAATGCCCCTTGGAAGAGAGGTGGAGGTCGCAGTAGCTTAACAACACAGTTTAAATGCCCCTTGGAAGAGACGTGCAAGTCGCAGACGCTTAACAAGTCGGTTTAAATGCCACTTGGAAGAGACATGCAGGTCACAGTAGCTTAACAAGGCTGTTTAAATGTTCCTTAGAAGAGCGGAGGAGGTCGCAGTAGCTTAACAAGACAGTTTAAATGCCCCTTGGTAGAGACGTGCAAGGCGCAGTAGCTTAACAAGACTGTTTAAATGCCTCTTAGAAGAGACGTGCAGGTCGCAGAAGCTTAACAAGACGGTTTAAATGCCCATTGGAAGTGTGGTGGAGGTCGCAGTAGCTTAATAAGACGGTTTAAATGCCCCTTGGAAGAGAGGTGGAGGTCGCAGTAGCTTAACAAGACAGTTTAAATGCCCCTTGGAAGAGACGTGCAAGTCGCAGACGCTTAACAATACGGTTTAAATGCCACTTGGAAGAGACATGCAGGTCACAGTAGCTTAACAAGGCGGTTTAAATGTCCCTTAGAAGAGCGGAGGAGGTCGCAGTAGCTTAACAAGACAGTTTAAATGCCCCTTGGAAGAGACGTGCAAGGCGCAATAGCTTAACAAGACTGTTTAAATGCCCCTTGGAAGAGACATGCAGGTCGCAGCAGCTTATCAAGACGGTTTAAATAACCCTTGGAACAGACGTGGAGGTCGCAGTAGCTTAACAAGATGGTTTAAATGCCCATTGGAAGATACATGCAGGTCGCAGTAGGTTAAAAAGACAGTTTAAATGCCCCTTGGAAAAGTGGTGGAGGTTACAGTAGCTTAAGAAGACGGTTTAAATGCCCCTTGGAAGAGACGTGCAAGTCGCAGTAGCTTAACAAGACTGTTTAAATGCCCCTTAGAAGAGACGTGCAGGTCGCAGAAGCTAAACAAGACAGTTTAAATGCACCTTGGAAGAGACGTGCATGTCGCAGTAGCTTAACAAGATGGTTTAAATGCCCCTTGGAAGAGGGGTGGAGGTCGCAGTAGCTTAAGAAGAGAGTTTAAATGCCCCTTGGAAGAGACGTACAGGTCGCAGTAGATTAACAAGAGGGTTTAAATGCCCCTTGGAAGAGGTTAGCAGGTCGCAGTAGCTTAACAAGACAATTTAAATGCCCCTTGGAAGAGCGGTGGAGTTCGCAGTAGCTTAACAAGACAGTTTAAATGCCCCTTGGAAGAGACATGCAGGTCGCAGAACCTTAACAAGATGGTTTAAATCCCCCTTGGAAGAGATGTGCAGGTCGCAGTAGCTTAACAAGATGGTTTAAATATCCCTTGGAAGAGCGGTGGATGTCGCATTAGCTTAACAAGACGGTTTAAATGCCCATTGGAAGAGACGAGCAGGTCGCAGTAGCTTAATAAGACGGTTTAAATGCCCCTTGGAAGAGAGGTGGAGGTCGCAGTAGTTTAACATGACAGTTTAAATGCCCCTTGGAAGAGACGTGCAAGTCACAGACGCTTAACAAGACGGTTTAAATGCCACTTGGAAGAGACATGCAGGTCACAGTAGCTTAACAAGCCGGTTTAAATGTCCCTTAGAAGAGCGGAGGAGGTCGCAGTAGCTTAACAAGACAGTTTAAATGCCCCTTGGAAGATACGTGCAAGGCGCAATAGCTTAACAAGACTGTTTAAATGCCCCTTAGAAGAGACGTGCAGGTCGCAGAAGCTTAACAAGACGGTTTAAATGCCCATTGGAAGTGTGGTGGAGGTCGCAGTAGCTTAACAACACGGTTCAAATGCCCCTTGGAAGAGACATGCAGGTCGCAGCAGCTTATCAAGACGGTTTAAATAACCCTTGGAACAGACGTGGAGGTCGCAATAGCTTAACAAGATGGTTTAAATGCCCATTGGAAGGGACATGCAGGTCGCAGTACCTTAACAAAGCGTTTTAAATTCCCCTTGAAAGAGACGTGCAGGTCGCAGTAGCTTAAGAAGACTTTTTAAATGCCCCTTGGAAAAGTGGTGGAGGTTACAGTAGCTTAAGAAGACGGTTTAAATGCCCCTTGGAAGAGACGTGCAAGTCGCAGTAGCTTAACAAGACTGTTTAAATGCCCCTTAGAAGAGACGTGCAGGTCGCAGAAGCTAAACAAGACAGTTTAAATGCACCTTGGAAGAGACGTGCATGTCGCAGTAGCTTAACAAGATGGTTTAAATGCCCCTTGGAAGAGGGGTGGAGGTCGCAGTAGCTTAAGAAGAGAGTTTAAATGCCCCTTGGAAGAGACGTGCAGGTCGCAGTAGATTAACAAGAGGGTTTAAATGCCCCTTGGAAGAGGTTAGCAGGTCGCAGTAGCTTAACAAGACAGTTTAAATGCCCCTTGGAAGAGCGGTGGAGTTCGCAGTAGCTTAACAAGACAGTTTAAATGCCCCTTGGAAGAGACATGCAGGTCGCAGAACCTTAACAAGATGGTTTAAATCCCCCTTGGAAGAGATGTGCAGGTCGCAGTAGCTTAACAAGATGGTTTAAATGCCCCTTGGAAGAGCGGTGGAGGTCGCATTAGCTTAACAAGACGGTTTAAATGCCCATTGGAAGAGACGAGCAGGTCGCAGTAGCTTAATAAGACGGTTTAAATGCCCCTTGGAAGAGAGGTGGAGGTCGCAGTAGCTTAACATGACAGTTTAAATGCCCCTTGGAAGAGACGTGCAAGTCACAGACGCTTAACAAGACGGTTTAAATGCCACTTGGAAGAGACATGCAGGTCACAGTAGCTTAACAAGCCGGTTTAAATGTCCCTTAGAAGAGCGGAGGAGGTCGCAGTAGCTTAACAAGACAGTTTAAATGCCCCTTGGAAGATACGTGCAAGGCGCAATAGCTTAACAAGACTGTTTAAATGCCCCTTAGAAGAGACGTGCAGGTCGCAGAAGCTTAACAAGACGGTTTAAATGCCCATTGGAAGTGTGGTGGAGGTCGCAGTAGCTTAACAACACGGTTCAAATGCCCCTTGGAAGAGACATGCAGGTCGCAGCAGCTTATCAAGACGGTTTAAATAACCCTTGGAACAGACGTGGAGGTCGCAATAGCTTAACAAGATGGTTTAAATGCCCATTGGAAGAGACATGCAGGTCGCAGTAGCTTAACAAAGCGTTTTAAATTCCCCTTGAAAGAGACGTGCAGGTCGCAGTAGCTTAAGAAGACTTTTTAAATGCCCCTTGGAAAAGTGGTGGAGGTTACAGTAGCTTAAGAAGACGGTTTAAATGCCCCTTGGAAGAGACGTGCAAGTCGCAGTAGCTTAACAAGACTGTTTAAATGCCCCTTAGAAGAGACGTGCAGGTCGCAGAAGATAAACAAGACAGTTTAAATGCACCTTGGAAGAGACGTGCATGTCGCAGTAGCTTAACAAGATGGTTTAAATGCCCCTTGGAAGAGGGGTGGAGGTCGCAGTAGCTTAAGAAGACAGTTTAAATGCCCTTTGGAAGAGACGTGCAGGTCGCAGTAGATTAACAAGAGGGTTTAAATGCCCCTTGGAAGAGGATAGCAGGTCGCAGTAGCTTAACAAGACAGTTTAAATGCCCCTTGGAAGAGCGGTGGAGTTCGCAGTAGCTTAACAAGACAGTTTAAATGCCCCTTGGAAGAGACATGCAGGTCGCAGAACCTTAACAAGATGGTTTAAATCCCCCTTGGAAGAGATGTGCAGTTCACAGAAGCTTAACAAGTTGGTTTAAATGCCCCTTGGAAGAGCGGTGGAGGTCGCATTAGCTTAACAAGACGGTTTAAATGCCCATTGGAAGAGACGTGCAGGTCGCAGTAGCTTAATAAGATGGTTTAAATGCCCCTTGGAAGAGAGGTGGAGGTCGCAGTAGCTTAACAAGACAGTTTAAATGCCCCTTGGAAGAGACATGCAAGTCGCAGACGCTTAACAAGACAGTTTAAATGCCCCTTGGAAGAGACGTGCAGGTCGCAGTAGCTTAACAAGACGGTTTAAATCTCCCTTGCTAGAGACATGAAGGTCGCAGTAGCTTAAAAAGACGGTTTAAATGCCCCATGGAATAGACGTGCAGGTCACAGTAGCTTAACAAGACAGTTTAAATGACCCTTTGAAGAGACGTGCAAGTCGCAGTAGCTTAAAAAGACGGTTTAAATGCGCCTTGGAAGAGACGTGCAAGTCGCAGTAGCTTAACAAGACAGTTTAAATGCTCCTTGGAAGAGACGAGCAGGTCGCAGTAGCTTAACAAGATGGTTTAAATGCCCCTTGGAAGAGACGTGGAGGTCGCAGTAGCTTAACAAGACAGTTTAAATCCCCCTTGGAAGAGACGTGCAGGTCGCAGTAGCTTAACAAGATGGTTTAAATGCCCCTAGGAAGAGCGGTGGAGGTCGCAGTAGCTTAACAAGACGGTTTAAATGCCCCTTGGAAGAGACGTGCAGGTCGCAGTAGCTGAAAAAGACGGTTTAAATGCACCTTGGAAGAGACGTGCAGGTCGCAGTAGCTTAACAAGATGGTTTAAATGCCCCTTGGAAGAGCGGTATAGGTCGCAGTAGCTTAACAAGATGGTTTAAATGCCCCTTGGAAGAGACATGCAGTTCGCAGCAGCTTATAAAGACGGTTTAAATGCCCCTTGGAGGAGGCTTGCATGTCGCAGTAGCTTACCAAGACGGTTTAAATGCCCCTTGGAAGAGAAGTGCAGGTCGCAGAAGCTTAACAAGATGGTTTAAATGCCCCTGGGAAGAGCGGTGGAGGTCGCAGTAGCTTAAAATGACAGTTTAAATGCCCCTTGGAAGAGACATGCAGGTCGCAGTAGCTTAACAAGAGGGTTTAAATGCCCCTGGGAAGAGGCTTGCAGGTCGCAGTAGCTTACCAAGACGATTTAAATGCCCCTTGGAAGAGACGTGCAGCTCGCAGTAGCTTAACAAGACAGTTTATATGCCCCTTGGAAGAGCAGTGGAGGTCGCAGTAGCTTAACAAGACTGTTTAAACATCCCTTGGAAGAGACGTGCAGGTCGCAGTAGCTTAAAAAACGTTTTAAATGTCCCTTGGTAGAGACATGCAGGTCGCAGTAGCTTAACAAGATGGCTTAAATCCCCCTTGGAAGAAACGTGCAGGTCGCAGCAGCATAACAAGAGAGTTTAAATGCCCCTTGGAATAGGCTTGCAGGTCGCAGTCGCTTACCAAGACGGTTTAAATGCCCCTTGGAATAGGCTTGCAGGTCGCAGTAGCTTAACAAGACGGTTTAAATGCCCCTTGGAAGAGTGGTGGAGGTCGCAGTATCTTAACAAGACAGTTTCAATGCCCCTTGGAAAAGACATGCAGTTCGCAGTAGCTTAATGAGACGGTTTAAATGCCCCTTGGAAGAGATGTGCAGGTCGCAGTAGCTTAATAAGACGATTTAAATGCCCCTTGGAAGAGAGGTGGAGGTCGCAGTAGCTTAGCAAGACAGTTTAAATGCCCCTTGGAAGAGACGTGCAGGTCGCAGTAGCTTAACAAGACGGTTTAAATGCCACTTGGAAGAGACGTGCAGGTCGCAGTAGCTTAACAAGATGATTTAAATGCCCCTTGGAAGTGCGGTGGAGGTCGCAGTAGCTTTACAAGACAGATGAAATGCCCCTTGGAAGAGCGTTGGAGGTCGCAGTAGCTTAATAAGACAGTTTAAATGCCCCTTGGAAGAGAAATGCAGGTCACAGCATCTTAACAAGATTGTTTAAATGCCACTTGGAAGAGACGTGCAGGTCGCAATAGCTTAACAAGACGGTTTAAATGTCCCTTGGTAGAGACATGCAGGTCGCAGTAGCTTAACAAGACGGTTTAAATGTCCCTTGGAAGAGACGTGCCAGTCGCAGTAGCTTAAAAATGGTTTAAATGCGCCTTAGAAGAGACGTGCAAGTCGCAGTAGCTTAACAAGACGGTGTAAATGCCCCTTGGAAAAGACGTGCAGGTCGCAGTAGCTTAACAAGACGGTGTAAATGCCCCTTGGAAAAGACGTGCAGGCCGCAGTAGCTTAACAAGATGGTTTAAATGCCTCTTGGAAGAGACATGCAGGTCGCAGTAGCTTAACAAGATGGTTTAAATGCCCCTTGGAAGAGCGGTGGAGGTCGCAGTAGCTTAACAAGATGGTTTAAATGCCCCTTGGAAGAGCGGTGGAGGTCGCAGTAGCTTAACAAGATGGTTTAAATGCCCCTTGGAAGAGACATGCAGTTCGCAGCAGCTTATAAAGACGGTTTAAATGCCCCTTGGAAGAGGCTTGCAGGTCGCAGTAGCTTACCAAGACGGTTTAAATGCCCCTTGGAAGACACGTCCAGGACGCAGTAGATTAACAAGATGGTTTAAATGCCCCTTGGAAGAGCGGTGGAGGTCGCAGTAGCTTAAAAAGACTGTTTATATGCCCCTTGGAAGAGACGTGCAGGTCGCAGTAGCTTAACAAGAGGGTTTAAATGCCCCTTGGAAGAGGCTTGCAGGTCGCAGTAGCTTACCAAGACGACTTAAATGCCCCTTGGAAGAGACGTGCAGGTCGCAGTAGCTTAACAAGACAGTTTAAATGCCCCTTGGAAGAGGCTTGCAGGTCGCAGTAGATTAACAAGACGGTTTAAATGCCCCTTGGAAGAGGCTTGCAGGTCGCAGTAGCTTACCAAGACGATTTAAATGTCCCTTGGAAGAGACGTGCAGCTCGCAGTAGCTTAACAAGACAGTTTAAATGCCCCTTGGAAGAGCGGTGGAGGTCGCAGTAGCTTAACAAGACAGTTTAAATGCCCCTTGGAAGACACATGCAGGTCGCAGCACCTTAACAAGACTGTTTAAATATCCCTTGGAAGAGACGTGCAGGTCGCAGTAGCTTAAAAGACGTTTTAAATGTCCCTTGGTAGAGACATGTAGGTCGCAGTAGCTTAACAAGATGGCTTAAATCCCCCTTGGAAGAGACGTGCAGGTCGCAGCAGCTTAACAAGATGGTTTAAATGCCCCTTAGAAGAGACGTGCAGGTCGCAGTAGCTTACCAAGACGGTTTAAATGCCCCTTCGAAGAGGCTTGCAGGTCGCAGTAGCTTAACAAGACGGTTTAAATGCCCCTTGGAAGAGTTGTGGAGGTCGCAGTAGCTTAACAAGACAGTTTCAATGCCCCTTGGAAGAGACATGCAGGTCGCAGTAGCTTAACAAGACGGTTTAAATGCCACTTGGAAGAGACGTGCAGGTCGCAGTAGCTTAACAAGATGGTTTAAATGCCCCATGGAAGAGCGGTGGAGGTCGCAGTAGCTTAACAAGACGGTTTAAATGCCTCTTGAAAGAGATGTGCAGGTCGCAGTAGCTTAACAAGACGGTTTAAATGCCCCTTCGAAGTGCGGTGGAGGTCGCAGTAGCTTTACAAGACAGATGAAATGCCCCTTGGAAGAGCGTTGGAGGTCGCAGTAGCTTAATAAGACAGTTTAAATGCCCCTTGGAAGAGACATGCAGGTCACAGCATCTTAACAAGATTGTTTAAATGCCCCTTGGAAGAGACATGCAGGTCGCAATAGCTTAACAAGACGGTTTAAATGTCCCTTGGTAGAGACATGCAGGTCGCAGTAGTTTAACAAGACGGTTTCAATGTCCCTTGGAAGAGACGTGCCAGTCGCAGTAGCTTAAAAAACGGTTTAAATGCGCCATGGAAGAGACGTGCAAGTCGCAGAAGCTTAACAAGATAGTTTAAATGCACCTTGGGAAAGACGAGCAGGTCGCAGTAGCTTAACAAGACGGTTTAAATGCCCCTTGGAAGAGACGTGCAGGTCGCAGTAGCTTAACAAGACAGTTTAAATCCCCCATGGAAGAGACGTGCAAGTCGCAGAAGCTTAACAAGATGGTTTAAATGCCCCTTGGAAGAGCGTTGGAGGTCGCAGTAGCTTAACAAGACAGTTTAAATGCCCCTTGGAAGAGACGTGCAGGTCGCAGTAGCTTAACAAGATGGTTTAAATGCCCCTTGGAAGAGCGGTGGAGGTCGCAGTAGCTTAAAAAGATGGTTTAAATGCCCCTTGGAAGAGACAAGCAGTTCGCAGCAGCTTAAAAAGACGGTTTAAATGCCCCTTGGAAGAGGCTTGCAGGTCGCAGTAGCTTACCAAGACGGTTTAAATTCCCCTTGGAAGAGACGTGCAGGTCGCAGTAGCTTAACAAGTTGGTTTAAATGCCCCTTGGAAGAGCGATGGAGGTCGCAGTAGCTTAACAAGATGGTTTAAATGCCCCTTGGAAGAGACATGCAGTTCGCAGCAGCTTAAAAAGACGGTTTAAATGCCCCTTGGAAGAGACGTGCAGGTCGCAGTGGCTTAACAAGACGGTTTAAATGCCCCATGGAAGAGACATGCAGGTCGCAGTAGCTTAACAAGATGGTTTAAATGCCCCTTGGAAGAGAGGTGCAGGTAGCAGTAGCTTAACAAGACTGTTTAAATGCCCCTTGTAAAAGTGGTGGAGGTTACAGTAGCTTAACAAAACGGTTTAAATGCCCCTTGGAAGAGACGTGCAAGTCGCAGTAGCTTAAAAAGACGGTTTAAATGCGCCTTGGAAGAGACGTGCAGGTCTCAGTAGCTTAACAAGACGGTTTAAATGCCCCTTGGAAGAGCGGTGGAGGTCGCAGTAGCTTAAGAAGACAGCTTAAATGCCCCTTGAAAGAGACATGCAGGCCGCAGTAGCTTAACAAGACCGTTTAAATGCCCCTTGGAAGTGCGGTGGATGTCGCAGTAGCTTAACAAGACGGTTTAAATGCCCCTTGGAAGAGACATGCAGGTCGCAGCAGCTTAACAAGATGGTTTAAATGCTCCTTGGAAGAGACGTGCAGGTAGCAGTGGCTTAACAAGATGGTTTAAATGCCCCTTGGAAGAGACATGCATGTCGCAGTAGCTTAACAAGACAGTTTAAATGCCCCTTGAAAGAGACATGCAAGTCGCAGTAGCTTAAAAAGAAGGTTTAAATGCGCCTTGGAAGAGACGTGCAGGTCGCAGTAGCTTAACAAGATGGTTTAAATGCCCCTTGGAATAGAAGAGCAGGTCGCAGTAGCTTAACAAGACGGTTTAAATGCCCTTTGAAAGAGACGTGCAGGTCGCAGTAGCTTAACAAGACGGTTTAAATCCCCCTTGGAAGAGACGTGCAGGTCGCAGCAGCTTAACAAGAGGGTTTAAATGCCCCTTGGAATAGGCTTGCAGGTCGCAGTAGCTTACCAAGACGGTTTAATTGCCCCTTGGAAGAGACGTGCAGGTCGCAGTAGCTTAACAAGACGGTTTAAATGCCCATTGGAAGAGAGGTGGAGGTCGCAGTAGCTTAACAAGACAGTTTAAATGCCCCTTGGAAGAAACGTGCAAGTCGCAGACGCTTAAAAAGACGGTTTAAATGCCACTTGGAAGAGACGTGCAGGTCGCAGTAGCTTAACAAGACGGTTTAAATGTCCCTTGGAAGAGTGGAGGAGGTCGCAGTAGCTTAACAAGACAGTTTAAATGCCCCTTGGAAGAGACGTGCAAGTCGCAGACGCTTAACAAGTCGGTTTAAATGCCCCTTGGAAGAGACGTGCAGGTCACAGCAGCTTAACAAGACGGTTTAAATGTCCCTTGGAAGAGTGGAGGAGGTCGCAGTAGCTTAACAAGACTGTTTAAATGCCCCTTAGAAGAGACGTGCAGGTCGCAGAAGCTTAACAAGACGGTTTAAATGGCCATTGGAAGTGTGGTGGAGGTCGCAGTAGCTTAACAAGACGGTTTAAATGCCCCTTAGAAGAGACATGCAGGTCGCAGCAGCTTAACAAGACGGTTTAAATAACCCTTGGAACAGACGTGGAGGTCGCAGTAGCTTAACAAAACGGTTTAAATGCCCCTTGGAAGAGACATGCAGGTCGCAGTAGCTTAACAAAGCGTTTTAAATTCCCCTTGAAAGAGACGTGCAGGTCGCAGTAGCTTAAGAAGACGGTTTAAATGCCCCTTGGAAAAGTGGTGGAGGTTACAGTAGCTTAAGAAGACGGTTTAAATGCCCCTTGGAAGAGACGTGCAAGTCGCAGTAGCTTAACAAGACTGTTTAAATGCCCCTTAGAAGAGACGTGCAGGTCACAGAAGCTAAACAAGACAGTTTAAATGCCCCTTGGAAGAGACGTGCAGGTCGCAGAAGCTCAACAAGACAGTTTAAATGCCCCTTGGAAGAGACGTGCATGTCGCAGTAGCTTAAGAAGATGGTTTAAATGCCCCTTGGAAGAGCGGTGGAGGTCGCAGTAGCTTAAGAAGACAGTTTAAATGCCCCTTGGAAGAGACGTGCAGGTCGCAGTAGCTTTACAAGAGGGTTTAAATGCCCCTTGGAAGAGGCTTGCAGGTCGCAGTAGCTTACCAAGACGATTTAAAAGCCCCTTTGAAGAGACGTGCAGGTCGCAGTAGCTTAACAAGACAGTTTATATGCCCCTTGGAAGAGGCTTGCAGGTCGCAGTAGCTTAACAAGACGGTTTAAATGTCCCTTGGAAGAGACGTGTAGCTCGTAGTATAGCTTAACAAGACAGTTTAAATGCCCCTTGGAAGAGCGGTGGAGTTCGCAGTAGCTTAACAAGACAGTTTAAATGCCCCTTGGAAGAGACATGCAGGTCGCAGCACCTTAACAAGACTGTTTAAATAACCCTTGGAAGAGAAGTGCAGGTCGCAGTATCTTAAAACATGTTTTAAATGTCCCTTGGTAGAGACATGCAGGTCGCAGTAGCTTAAAAAGATGGTTTAAATCCCCCTTGGAAGAGACTTGCAGGTCGCAGCAGCTTAACAAGAGGGTTTAAATACCCCTTGGAATAGGCTTGCAGGTCGCAGTAGCTTACCAAGACGGTTTAAATGCCCCTTGGAAAAGGCTTGCAGGTCGCAGTAGCTTAACAAGACGGTTTAAATGCCCCTTGGAAGAGAGGTGGAGGTCGCAGTAGCTTAACAAGACAGTTTAAATGCCCCTTGGAAGATACGTGCAGGTCGCAGCAGCTTAACAAGACGGTTTAAATGCCACTTGGAAGAGACGTGCAAGTCGCAGTAGCTTAACGAGACGGTTTAAATGCCCCTTGGAAGAGCGGTGGAGGTCGCAGTAGCTTAACAAGACGGTTTAAATGCCCCTTGAAAGAGACGTGCAGGTCGCAGTAGCTAAACAAGACTGTTTAAATGCCCATTGGAAGAGACATGCAGGTCGCAGGAGCTTAACAAGACGGTTTAAATGCCCCTTGGAAGAGACGTGGAGGTCGCAGTAGCTTAACAATACGGTTTAAATGCCACTTGGAAGAGACGTGCAAGTCGCAGTAGCTTAACGAGACGGTTTAAATGCCCCTTGGAAGAGCGGTGGAGGTCGCAGTAGCTTAACAAGACGGTTTAAATGCCCCTTGAAAGAGACGTGCAGGTCGCAGTAGCTAAACAAGACTGTTTAAATGCCCATTGGAAGAGACATGCAGGTCGCAGAAGCTTAAGAAGACGGTTTAAATGCCCCTTGGAAAAGTCGTGGAGGTTACAGTAGATTAAGAAGACGGTTTAAATGCCCCTTGGAGGAGACGTGCAAGTCGCAGTAGCTTAACAAGACTGTTTAAATGCCCCTTAGAAGAGACGTGCAAGTCACAGAAGCTTAACAAGACGGTTTAAATGCCCCTTGGAAGAGACATGCAGGTCACAGCAGCTTAACAAGACGGTTTAAATGCCCCTTGGAAGAGACGTGGAGGTCGCAGTAGCTTAACAAGACTGTTTAAATGCCCTTGGAAGAGACATGCAGGTCGCAGTAGCTTAACAAGATGGTTTAAATGCCCCTTGGAAAAGTGCTGGAATTTACAGTAGCTTAAGTAGACGGTTTAAATGCCCCTTGGTAGAGATGTGCAAGTCGCAGTAGCTTAACAAGACTGTTTAAATGCCCCTTAGAAGAGACGTGCAGGTGGCAGAAGCTAAACAAAAGACATTTTAAATGCCCCTTGGAAGAGACGTGCAGGTCGCTGTAGCTTAACAAGATGGTTTAAATGCCCCTTGGAAGAGCGGTGGAGGTCGCAGTAGCTTAAGAAGACAGTTTAAATGCCCCATGGAAGAGATGTGCAGGTTGCAGTAGCTGAATAAGACGTTTAAATGCCCCGTGGAATAGGCTTGCAGGTCGCAGTAGCTTACCAAGACAATTTAATTCCCCTTGGATGGGACGTGCAGGTCGCAGTAGCTTAACAAGACGGTTTAAATGCCCCTTGGAAGAGACGTGCAGGTCGCAGTAGCTTAACAAGACGGTTTAAATGCCCCCTTGGAATAGGCTTGCATGTCGCAGTAGCTTAACAAGACGGTTTAAATGCCCCTTCGAAGTGCGGTGGAGGTCGCAGTAGCTTTACAAGACAGATGAAATGCCCCTTGGAAGAGCGTTGGAGGTCGCAGTAGCTTAATAAGACAGTTTAAATGCCCCTTGGAAGAGACATGCAGGTCACAGCATCTTAACAAGATTGTTTAAATGCCCCTTGGAAGAGACATGCAGGTCGCAATAGCTTAACAAGACGGTTTAAATGTCCCTTGGTAGAGACATGCAGGTCGCAGTAGTTTAACAAGACGGTTTCAATGTCCCTTGGAAGAGACGTGCCAGTCGCAGTAGCTTAAAAAACGGTTTAAATGCGCCATGGAAGAGACGTGCAAGTCGCAGAAGCTTAACAAGATAGTTTAAATGCACCTTGGGAAAGACGAGCAGGTCGCAGTAGCTTAACAAGACGGTTTAAATGCCCCTTGGAAGAGACGTGCAGGTCGCAGTAGCTTAACAAGACAGTTTAAATCCCCCATGGAAGAGACGTGCAAGTCGCAGAAGCTTAACAAGATGGTTTAAATGCCCCTTGGAAGAGCGTTGGAGGTCGCAGTAGCTTAACAAGACAGTTTAAATGCCCCTTGGAAGAGACGTGCAGGTCGCAGTAGCTTAACAAGATGGTTTAAATGCCCCTTGGAAGAGCGGTGGAGGTCGCAGTAGCTTAAAAAGATGGTTTAAATGCCCCTTGGAAGAGACAAGCAGTTCGCAGCAGCTTAAAAAGACGGTTTAAATGCCCCTTGGAAGAGGCTTGCAGGTCGCAGTAGCTTACCAAGACGGTTTAAATTCCCCTTGGAAGAGACGTGCAGGTCGCAGTAGCTTAACAAGTTGGTTTAAATGCCCCTTGGAAGAGCGATGGAGGTCGCAGTAGCTTAACAAGATGGTTTAAATGCCCCTTGGAAGAGACATGCAGTTCGCAGCAGCTTAAAAAGACGGTTTAAATGCCCCTTGGAAGAGACGTGCAGGTCGCAGTGGCTTAACAAGACGGTTTAAATGCCCCATGGAAGAGACATGCAGGTCGCAGTAGCTTAACAAGATGGTTTAAATGCCCCTTGGAAGAGACGTGCAGGTAGCAGTAGCTTAACAAGACTGTTTAAATGCCCCTTGTAAAAGTGGTGGAGGTTACAGTAGCTTAACAAAACGGTTTAAATGCCCCTTGGAAGAGACGTGCAAGTCGCAGTAGCTTAAAAAGACGGTTTAAATGCGCCTTGGAAGAGACGTGCAGGTCTCAGTAGCTTAACAAGACGGTTTAAATGCCCCTTGGAAGAGCGGTGGAGGTCGCAGTAGCTTAAGAAGACAGCTTAAATGCCCCTTGAAAGAGACATGCAGGCCGCAGTAGCTTAACAAGACCGTTTAAATGCCCCTTGGAAGTGCGGTGGATGTCGCAGTAGCTTAACAAGACGGTTTAAATGCCCCTTGGAAGAGACATGCAGGTCGCAGCAGCTTAACAAGATGGTTTAAATGCTCCTTGGAAGAGACGTGCAGGTAGCAGTGGCTTAACAAGATGGTTTAAATGCCCCTTGGAAGAGACATGCATGTCGCAGTAGCTTAACAAGACAGTTTAAATGCCCCTTGAAAGAGACATGCAAGTCGCAGTAGCTTAAAAAGAAGGTTTAAATGCGCCTTGGAAGAGACGTGCAGGTCGCAGTAGCTTAACAAGATGGTTTAAATGCCCCTTGGAATAGAAGAGCAGGTCGCAGTAGCTTAACAAGACGGTTTAAATGCCCTTTGAAAGAGACGTGCAGGTCGCAGTAGCTTAACAAGACGGTTTAAATCCCCCTTGGAAGAGACGTGCAGGTCGCAGCAGCTTAACAAGAGGGTTTAAATGCCCCTTGGAATAGGCTTGCAGGTCGCAGTAGCTTACCAAGACGGTTTAATTGCCCCTTGGAAGAGACGTGCAGGTCGCAGTAGCTTAACAAGACGGTTTAAATGCCCATTGGAAGAGAGGTGGAGGTCGCAGTAGCTTAACAAGACAGTTTAAATGCCCCTTGGAAGAAACGTGCAAGTCGCAGACGCTTAAAAAGACGGTTTAAATGCCACTTGGAAGAGACGTGCAGGTCGCAGTAGCTTAACAAGACGGTTTAAATGTCCCTTGGAAGAGTGGAGGAGGTCGCAGTAGCTTAACAAGACAGTTTAAATGCCCCTTGGAAGAGACGTGCAAGTCGCAGACGCTTAACAAGTCGGTTTAAATGCCCCTTGGAAGAGACGTGCAGGTCACAGCAGCTTAACAAGACGGTTTAAATGTCCCTTGGAAGAGTGGAGGAGGTCGCAGTAGCTTAACAAGACTGTTTAAATGCCCCTTAGAAGAGACGTGCAGGTCGCAGAAGCTTAACAAGACGGTTTAAATGGCCATTGGAAGTGTGGTGGAGGTCGCAGTAGCTTAACAAGACGGTTTAAATGCCCCTTAGAAGAGACATGCAGGTCGCAGCAGCTTAACAAGACGGTTTAAATAACCCTTGGAACAGACGTGGAGGTCGCAGTAGCTTAACAAAACGGTTTAAATGCCCCTTGGAAGAGACATGCAGGTCGCAGTAGCTTAACAAAGCGTTTTAAATTCCCCTTGAAAGAGACGTGCAGGTCGCAGTAGCTTAAGAAGACGGTTTAAATGCCCCTTGGAAAAGTGGTGGAGGTTACAGTAGCTTAAGAAGACGGTTTAAATGCCCCTTGGAAGAGACGTGCAAGTCGCAGTAGCTTAACAAGACTGTTTAAATGCCCCTTAGAAGAGACGTGCAGGTCACAGAAGCTAAACAAGACAGTTTAAATGCCCCTTGGAAGAGACGTGCAGGTCGCAGAAGCTCAACAAGACAGTTTAAATGCCCGTTGGAAGAGACGTGCATGTCGCAGTAGCTTAAGAAGATGGTTTAAATGCCCCTTGGAAGAGCGGTGGAGGTCGCAGTAGCTTAAGAAGACAGTTTAAATGCCCCTTGGAAGAGACGTGCAGGTCGCAGTAGCTTTACAAGAGGGTTTAAATGCCCCTTGGAAGAGGCTTGCAGGTCGCAGTAGCTTACCAAGACGATTTAAAAGCCCCTTTGAAGAGACGTGCAGGTCGCAGTAGCTTAACAAGACAGTTTATATGCCCCTTGGAAGAGGCTTGCAGGTCGCAGTAGCTTAACAAGACGGTTTAAATGTCCCTTGGAAGAGACGTGTAGCTCGTAGTATAGCTTAACAAGACAGTTTAAATGCCCCTTGGAAGAGCGGTGGAGTTCGCAGTAGCTTAACAAGACAGTTTAAATGCCCCTTGGAAGAGACATGCAGGTCGCAGCACCTTAACAAGACTGTTTAAATAACCCTTGGAAGAGAAGTGCAGGTCGCAGTATCTTAAAACATGTTTTAAATGTCCCTTGGTAGAGACATGCAGGTCGCAGTAGCTTAAAAAGATGGTTTAAATCCCCCTTGGAAGAGACTTGCAGGTCGCAGCAGCTTAACAAGAGGGTTTAAATACCCCTTGGAATAGGCTTGCAGGTCGCAGTAGCTTACCAAGACGGTTTAAATGCCCCTTGGAAAAGGCTTGCAGGTCGCAGTAGCTTAACAAGACGGTTTAAATGCCCCTTGGAAGAGAGGTGGAGGTCGCAGTAGCTTAACAAGACAGTTTAAATGCCCCTTGGAAGATACGTGCAGGTCGCAGCAGCTTAACAAGACGGTTTAAATGCCACTTGGAAGAGACGTGCAAGTCGCAGTAGCTTAACGAGACGGTTTAAATGCCCCTTGGAAGAGCGGTGGAGGTCGCAGTAGCTTAACAAGACGGTTTAAATGCCCCTTGAAAGAGACGTGCAGGTCGCAGTAGCTAAACAAGACTGTTTAAATGCCCATTGGAAGAGACATGCAGGTCGCAGGAGCTTAACAAGACGGTTTAAATGCCCCTTGGAAGAGACGTGGAGGTCGCAGTAGCTTAACAATACGGTTTAAATGCCACTTGGAAGAGACGTGCAAGTCGCAGTAGCTTAACGAGACGGTTTAAATGCCCCTTGGAAGAGCGGTGGAGGTCGCAGTAGCTTAACAAGACGGTTTAAATGCCCCTTGAAAGAGACGTGCAGGTCGCAGTAGCTAAACAAGACTGTTTAAATGCCCATTGGAAGAGACATGCAGGTCGCAGAAGCTTAAGAAGACGGTTTAAATGCCCCTTGGAAAAGTCGTGGAGGTTACAGTAGATTAAGAAGACGGTTTAAATGCCCCTTGGAGGAGACGTGCAAGTCGCAGTAGCTTAACAAGACTGTTTAAATGCCCCTTAGAAGAGACGTGCAAGTCACAGAAGCTTAACAAGACGGTTTAAATGCCCCTTGGAAGAGACATGCAGGTCACAGCAGCTTAACAAGACGGTTTAAATGCCCCTTGGAAGAGACGTGGAGGTCGCAGTAGCTTAACAAGACTGTTTAAATGCCCTTGGAAGAGACATGCAGGTCGCAGTAGCTTAACAAGATGGTTTAAATGCCCCTTGGAAAAGTGCTGGAATTTACAGTAGCTTAAGTAGACGGTTTAAATGCCCCTTGGTAGAGATGTGCAAGTCGCAGTAGCTTAACAAGACTGTTTAAATGCCCCTTAGAAGAGACGTGCAGGTGGCAGAAGCTAAACAAAAGACATTTTAAATGCCCCTTGGAAGAGACGTGCAGGTCGCTGTAGCTTAACAAGATGGTTTAAATGCCCCTTGGAAGAGCGGTGGAGGTCGCAGTAGCTTAAGAAGACAGTTTAAATGCCCCATGGAAGAGATGTGCAGGTTGCAGTAGCTGAATAAGACGTTTAAATGCCCCGTGGAATAGGCTTGCAGGTCGCAGTAGCTTACCAAGACAATTTAATTCCCCTTGGATGGGACGTGCAGGTCGCAGTAGCTTAACAAGACGGTTTAAATGCCCCTTGGAAGAGACGTGCAGGTCGCAGTAGCTTAACAAGACGGTTTAAATGCCCCCTTGGAATAGGCTTGCATGTCGCAGTAGCTTAACAAGACGGATTAAATGCCCCTTATAAGAGACGTGCAAGTTACAGTAGCTTAACAAGACGGTTTAAAAGCCCCTTGGAAGAGATGTGTAGGTCGCAGGAGCTTAACAAGATGGTTTAAATGCCCCTTGGAAGAGCGGTGGAGGTCGCCGTAGCTTATAAAGATGGTTTAAATGCCCCTTGGAAGAGACATGCAGGACGCAGCAGATTAAAAAGACGGTTTAAATGCCACTTGGAAGAGACGTGCAGGTCGCAGAGGCTTAACAAGACGGTTTAAATGCCCCTTGGAAGAGCGGTGCATGTCGCAGTAGCTTAACAAGATGGTTTAAATGCCCCTTGGAAGAGCGGTGGAGGTCGCATTAGCTTAACAAGACAGTTTAAATGCCCCTTGGAAGAGACGTGCAGGTCGCAGTAGCTTAACAAGACGGTTTAAATGCCCCTTGGAATAGACGAGCAGGTCGCAGTAGCTTAACAAGACGGTTTAAATGCCCCTTGGAAGAGACGTACAGGTCGCAGTAGCTTAACAAGACGGTTTAAATCCCCATTGGAAGAGACGTGCAGGTCGCAGCAGCTTAACAAGAGGGTTTAAATGCCCCTTGGAATAGGCTTGCAGGTCGCAGTAGCTTAACAAGACGGTTTAAATGCCCCTTGGAAGAGACTTGCAGGTCGCAGTAGCTTAACAACACGGTTTAAATTCCCCTTGGAAGAGAGGTGGAGGTCGCAGTAGCTTAACAAGACAGTTTAAATGACCCTTGGAAGAGACATGCAGGTCGCAGTAGCATAATAAGACGGTTTAAATGCCCCTTGGAAGAGATGTGCAGGTCGCAGTAGCTTAATAAGACGGTTTAAATGCCCCTTGGAAGAGAGGTGGAGGACGCAGTAGCTTAACAAGACAATTTAAATGCCCCTTGGAAGAGACGTGCAGGTCGCAGTAGCTTAACAAGACGGTTTAAATGCCCCTTGGAATAGACATGCAGGTCACAGCCGCTTAACAAGACGGTTTAAATGCCCCTTGGAAGAGACGTGGAGGTCGCAGTAGCTTAACAAGACGGTTTAAATGACCCTTGGAAGAGCGGTGAAGGTCGCAGTAGCTTAACAAGACAATTTAAATGCCCCTTGAAAGAGACGTGCAGGTCGCAGTAGCTTAACAAAACGCTTTAAATGCCACTTGGAAGAGACGTGCAGGTCGCAGTAGCTTAAAAAGACAGTTTAAATGCCTCTTGAAAGAGACGTGCAGGTCGCAGTAGCTTAACAAGACGGTTTAAATGCCCCTTGGAATAGACATGCAGGTCACAGCAGCTTAACAAGACGGTTTAAATGCCCCTTGGAAGAGACGTGAAGGTCGCAGTAGCTTAACAAGACAGTTTAAATGCCTCTTGAAAAAGACGTGCAGGTCGCAGTAGCTTAACAAGACGGTTTAAATGCCCCTTGGAAGTGCGGTGGAGGTCGCAGTAGTTTAACAAGACGGTTTAAATGCCCCTTGTAATAGACATGCAGGTCACAGCAGCTTAACAAGACGGTTTAAGTGCCCCTTGGAAGAGACGTGGAGGTCGCAGTAGCTTAACAAGACGGTTTAAATGCCCCCTTGAAAGAGACATGCAGGTCGCAGTAGCTTAACAAGACGGTTTAAATGCCCCTTGGAAAAGTGGTGGAGGTTACAGTAGCTTAAGAAGACGGTTTAAATGCCCCATGGAAGAGATGTGCAAGTCGCAGTAGCTTAACAAGACTGTTTAAATGCCCCATGGAAGTGCGGTGGAGGTCGCAGTAGCTTAACAAGACGGTTGAAATGCCCCTTGGAAGAGACATGCAGGTCACATCAGCTTAACAAGACGGTTTAAATGCACCTTGGAAGAGACGTGGAGGTCGCAGTAGCTTAATAAGACGGTTTAAATGCCCCTTGGAAGAGACATGCAGGTCGCAGAAGCTAAACAAGACAGTTTAAATGCCCCTTGGAAGAGACGTGCAGGTCGCAGTAGCTTAAAAAGATGGTTTAAATGCCCCTTGGAAGAGCGGTGGAGGTCGCAGTAGCTAAAGAAGACAGTTTAAATGCCCCTTGGAAGAGACATGCAGGTCGCAGTAGCTTAACAAGAGGGTTTAAATGCCCCTTGGAAGAGGCTTGCAGGTCGCAGTAGCTTACCAAGACGATTTAAATGACCCTTGGAAGAGACGTGCAGGTCGCAGTAGCTTAACAAGACAGTTTAACTGCCCCTTGGAAGAGCGGTGGAGGTCGCAGTAGCTTAACAAGACAGTTTAAATGCCACTTGGAAGAAACATGCAGGTCGAAGCAGCTTAACAAGAGTGTTTAAATGCCCCTAGTAAAAGACGTGCAGGTCGCAGAGGCTTAACAAGACAGTTTAAATGCCCCTTGGAAGAGAAGTGCAAGTTACAGTAGCTTAACAAGACGGTTTAAATGCCCCTTGGAAGAGATGTGCAGGTCGCAGTAGCTTAACAAGATGGTTTAAATGCCCCTTGGAAGAGCCGTGCCAGTCGCAGTAGCTTAAAAAACGGTTTAAATGCGCCATGGAAGAGACGTGCAAGTCGCAGAAGCTTAACAAGATAGTTTAAATGCACCTTGGGAAAGACGAGCAGGTCGCAGTAGCTTAACAAGACGGTTTAAATGCCCCTTGGAAGAGACGTGCAGGTCGCAGTAGCTTAACAAGACAGTTTAAATCCCCCATGGAAGAGACGTGCAAGTCGCAGTAGATTAACAAGATGGTTTAAATGCCCCTTGGAAGAGCGTTGGAGGTCGCAGTAGCTTAACAAGACAGCTTAAATGCCCCTTGGAAGAGACGTGCAGGTCGCAGTAGCTTAACAAGATGGTTTAAATGCCCCTTGGAAGAGCGGTGGAGGTCGCAGTAGCTTAAAAAGATGGTTTAAATGCCCCTTGGAAGAGACAAGCAGTTCGCAGTAGCTTAACAAGACGGTTTAAATGCCCCTTGGAAGAGACGTGCAGGTAGCAGTGGCTTAACAAGATGGTTTAAATGCCCCTTGGAAGAGACATGCATGTCGCAGTAGCTTAACAAGACAGTTTAAATGCCCCTTGGAAGAGACATGCAAGTCGCAGTAGCTTAAAAAGAAGGTTTAAACGCGCCTTGGAAGAGACGTGCAGGTCGCAGTAGCTTAACAAGATGGTTTAAATGCCCCTTGGAATAGAAGAGCAGGTCGCAGTATCTTAACAATACGGTTTAAATGCCCTTTGAAAGAGACGTGCAGGTCGCAGTAGCTTAACAAGACGGTTTAAATCCCCCTTGGAAGAGACATGCAGGTCGCAGCAGCTTAACAAGAGGGTTTAAATGCCCCTTGGAATAGGCTTGCAGGTCGCAGTAGCTTACCAAGACGGTTTAATTGCCCCTTGGAAGAGACGTGCAGGTCGCAGTAGCTTAACAAGACGGTTTAAATGCCCATTGGAAGAGAGGTGGAGGTCGCAGTAGCTTAACAAGACAGTTTAAATGCCCCTTGGAAGAGACGTGCAAGTCGCAGACGCTTATAAGACGGTTTAAATGCCACTTGGAAGAGACGTGCAGGTCGCAGTAGCTTAAAAAGACGGTTTAAATGTCCCTTGGAAGAGTGGAGGAGGTCGCAGTATCTTAACAAGACAGTTTAAATGCCCCTTGGAAGAGACGTGCAAGTCGCAGACGCTTAACAAGACGGTTTAAATGCCCCTTGGAAGAGACGTGCAGGTCACAGCAGCTTAACAAGACGGTTTAAATGTCCCTTGGAAGAGTGGAGGAGGTCGCAGTAGCTTAACAAGACTGTTTAAATGCCCCTTAGAAGAGACGTGCAGGTCGCAGAAGCTTAACAAGACGGTTTAAATGGCCATTGGAAGTGTGGTGGAGGTCGCAGTAGCTTAACAAGACGGTTTAAATGCCCCTTAGAAGAGACATGCAGGTCGCAGCAGCTTAACAAGACAGTTTAAATAACCCTTGGAACAGACGTGGAGGTCGCAGTAGCTTAACAAGACGGTTTAAATGCCCCTTGGAAGAGACATGCAGGTCGCAGTAGCTTAACAAAGCGTTTTAAATTCCCCTTGAAAGAGACGTGCAGGTCGCAGTAGCTTAAGAAGACGGTTTAAATGCCAATTGGAAAAGTGGTGGAGGTTACAGTAGCTTAAGAAGACGGTTTAAATGCCCCTTGGAAGAGACGTGCAAGTCGCAGTAGCTTAACAAGACTGTTTAAATGCCCCTTAGAAGAGACGTGCAGGTCACAGAAGCTAAACAAGACAGTTTAAATGCCCCTTGGAAGAGACGTGCAGGTCGCAGAAGCTCAACAAGACAGTTTAAATGCCCCTTGGAAGAGACGTGCATGTCGCAGTAGCTTAACAAGATGGTTTAAATGCCCCTTGGAAGAGACGTGCAGGTAGCAGTAGCTTAACAAGACTGTTTAAATGCCCCTTGTAAAAGTGGTGGAGGTTACAGTAGCTTAACAAAACGGTTTAAATGCCCCTTGGAAGAGACGTGCAAGTCGCAGTAGCTTAAAAAGACGGTTTAAATGCGCCTTGGAAGAGACGTGCAGGTCTGAGTAGCTTAACAAGACGGTTTAAATGCCCCTTGGAAGAGCGGTGGAGGTCGCAGTAGCTTAAGAAGACAGCTTAAATGCCCCTTGAAAGAGACGTGCAGGCCGCAGTAGCTTAACAAGACGGTTTAAATGCCCCTTGGAAGTGCGGTGGATGTCGCAGTAGCTTAACAAGACGGTTTAAATGCCCCTTGGAAGAGACATGCAGGTCGCAGAAGCTAAACAAGACAGTTTAAATGCCCCTTGGAAGAGACGTGCAGTTCGCAGTAGCTTAAAAAGATGGTTTAAATGCCCCTTGGAAGAGCGGTGGAGGTCGCAGTAGCTAAAGAAGACAGTTTAAATGCCCCTTGGAAGAGACATGCAGGTCGCAGTAGCTTAACAAGAGGGTTTAAATGCCCCTTGGAAGAGGCTTGCAGTTCGCAGTAGCTTACCAAGACGATTTAAATGACCCTTGGAAGAGAAGTGCAGGTCGCAGTAGCTTAACAAGACAGTTTAACTGCCCCTTGGAAGAGCGGTGGAGGTCGCAGTAGCTTAACAAGACAGTTTAAATGCCACTTGGAAGAAACATGCAGGTCGAAGCAGCTTAACAAGAGTGTTTAAATGCCCCTAGTAAAAGACGTGCAGGTCGCAGAGGCTTAACAAGACAGTTTAAATGCCCCTTGGAAGAGAAGTGCAAGTTACAGTAGCTTAACAAGACAGTTTAAATGCCCCTTGGAAGAGATGTGCAGGTCGCAGTAGCTTAACAAGATGGTTTAAATGCCCCTTGGAAGAGACGTGCAGGTCGCAGAAGCTTAACAAGACGGTTTAAATGGCCATTGGAAGTGTGGTGGAGGTCGCAGTAGCTTAACAAGACGGTTTAAATGCCCCTTAGAAGAGACATGCAGGTCGCAGCAGCTTAACAAGACAGTTTAAATAACCCTTGGAACAGACGTGGAGGTCGCAGTAGCTTAACAAGACGGTTTAAATGCCCCTTGGAAGAGACAAGCAGGTCGCAGTAGCTTAACAAAGCGTTTTAAATTCCCCTTGAAAGAGACGTGCAGGTCGCAGTAGCTTAAGAAGACGGTTTAAATGCCCCTTGGAAAAGTGGTGGAGGTTACAGTAGCTTAAGAAGACGGTTTAAATGCCCCTTGGAAGAGACGTGCAAGTCGCAGTAGCTTAACAAGACTGTTTAAATGCCCCATAGAAGAGACGTGCAGGTCACAGAAGCTAAACAAGACAGTTTAAATGCCCCTTGGAAGAGACGTGCAGGTCGCAGAAGCTCAACAAGACAGTTTAAATGCCCCTTGGAAGAGACGTGCATGTCGCAGTAGCTTAACAAGATGGTTTAAATGCCCCTTGGAAGAGACGTGCAGATAGCAGTAGCTTAACAAGACTGTTTAAATGCCCCTTGTAAAAGTGGTGGAGGTTACAGTAGCTTAACAAAACGGTTTAAATGCCCCTTGGAAGAGACGTGCAAGTCGCAGTAGCTTAAAAAGACGGTTTAAATGAGCCTTGGAAGAGACGTGCAGGTCTCAGTAGCTTAACAAGACGGTTTAAATGCCCCTTGGAAGAGCGGTGGAGGTCGCAGTAGCTTAAGAAGACAGCTTAAATGCCCCTTGAAAGAGACGTGCAGGCCGCAGTAGCTTAACAAGACCGTTTAAATGCCCCTTGGAAGTGCGGTGGATGTCGCAGTAGCTTAACAAGACGGTTTAAATGCCCCTTGGAAGAGACGTGCAAGTCGCAGTAGCTTAACAAGACTGTTTAAATGCCCCTTGGAAAAGTGGTGGAGGTTACAGTAGCTTAAGAAGACGGTTTAAATGCCCCTTGGAAGAGACGTGCAAGTCGCAGTAGCTTAACAAGACTGTTTAAATGCCCCTTAGAAGAGACGTGCAGGTCACAGAAGCTAAACAAGACAGTTTAAATGCCCCTTGGAAGAGACGTGCAGGTCGCAGAAGCTCAACAAGACAGTTTAAATGCCCCTTGGAAGAGACGTGCATGTCGCAGTAGCTTAACAAGATGGTTTAAATGCCCCTTGGAAGAGAGGTGGAGGTCGCAGTAGCTAAAGAAGACAGTTTAAATGCCCCTTGGAAGAGACGTGCAGGTCGCAGTAGCTTAGCAAGAGGGTTTAAATGCCCCTTGGAAGAGGCTTGCAGGTCGCAGTAGCTTACCAAGACGATTTAAATGCCCCTTGGAAGAGACGTGCAGGTCGCAGTAGCTTAACAAGACAGTTTATATGCCCCTTGGAAGAGGCTTGCAGGTCGCAGTAGCTTAACAAGACGGTTTAAATGTCCCTTGGAAGAGAAGTGTTGCTCGCAGTATAGCTTAACAAGACAGTTTAAATGCCCCTTGGAAGAGCGGTGGAGTTCGCAGTAGCTTAACAAGACAGTTTAAATGCCCCTTGGAAGAGACATGCAGGTCGCAGCACCTTAACAAGACTGTTTAAATAACCCTTGGAAGAGAAGTGCAGGTTGCAGTATCTTAAAAGATGTTTTAAATGTCCCTTGGTAGAGACATGCAGGTCGCAGTAGCTTAAAAAGATGGTTTAAATCCCCCTTGGAAGAGACTTGCAGGTCGCAGCAGCTTAACAAGATGGTTTAAATGCCCCTTGGAATAGGCTTGCAGGTCGCAGTAGCTTACCAAGACGGTTTAAATGCCCCTTGGAAAAGGCTTGCAGGTCGCAGTAGCTTAACAAGACGGTTTAAATGCCCCTTGGAAGAGAGGTGGAGGTCGCAGTAGCTTAACAAGACAGTTTAAATGCCCCTTGGAAGATACGTGCAGGTCGCAGCAGCTTAACAAGACGGTTTAAATGCCACTTGGAAGAGACGTGCAAGTCGCAGTAGCTTAACGAGACGGTTTAAATGCCCCTTAGAAGAGCGGTGGAGGTCGCAGTAGCTTAACAAGACGGTTTAAATGCCCCTTGAAAGAGACGTGCAGGTCGCAGTAGCTTAACAAGACTGTTTAATTGCGCATTGGAAGAGACATGCAGGTCGCAGGAGCTTAACAAGACGGTTTAATTGCCTCTTGGAAGAGACGTGGAGGTCGCAGTAGCTTAACAAGACGGTTTAAATGCCCCTTGCAAGAGACATGCAGGTCGCAGTAGCTTAACAAGACTGTTTAAATGCCCCTTAGAAGAGACGTGCAGGTCACAGAAGCTTAACAAGACGGTTTAAATGCCCCTTGGAAGAGACATGCAGGTCGCAGCAGCTTAACAAGACGGTTTAAATGCCCCTTGGAAGAGACGTGGAGGTCACACTAGCTTAACAAGACTGTTTAAATGCCCTTGGAAGAGACATGCAGGTCGCAGTAGCTTAACAAGATGGTTTAAATGACCCTTGGAAAAGTGCTGGAATTTACATTAGCTTAAGAAGACGGTTTAAATGCCCCTTGGTAGAGATGTGCAAGTCGCAGTAGCTTAACAAGACTGTTTAAATGCCCCTTAGAAGAGACGTGCAGGTGGCAGAAGCTAAACAAAAGACATTTTAAATGCCCCTTGGAAGAGACGTGCAGGTCGCTGTAGCTTAACAAGATGGTTTAAATGCCCCTTGGAAGAGCGGTGGAGGTCGCAGTAGCTTAAGAAGACAGTTTAAATGCCCCATGGAAGAGATGTGCAGGTTGCAGTAGCTGAATAAGACGTTTAAATGCCCCGTGGAATAGGCTTGCAGGTCGCAGTAGCTTACCAAGACAATTTAATTCCCCTTGGATGGGACGTGCAGGTCGCAGTAGCTTAACAAGATGGTTTAAATGCCCCTTGGAAGAGACGTGCAGGTCGCAGTAGCTTAACAAGACGGATTAAATGCCCCTTATAAGAGACGTGCAAGTTACAGTAGCTTAAAAAGACGGTTTAAAAGCCCCTTGGAAGAGATGTGTAGGTCGCAGTAGCTTAACAAGATGGTTTAAATGCCCCTTGGAAGACCGGTGGAGGTCGCCGTAGCTTATCAAGATGGTTTAAATGCCCCTTGGAAGAGACATGCAGGACGCAGCAGCTTAAAAAGACTGTTTAAATGCCACTTGGAAGAGACGTGCAGGTCGCAGAGGCTTAACAAGACGGTTTAAATGCCCCTTGGAAGAGCGGTGCATGTCGCAGTAGCTTAACAAGATGGTTTAAATGCCCCTTGGAAGAGCGGTGGAGGTCGCATTAGCTTAACAAGACAGTTTAAATGCCCCTTGGAAGAGACGTGCAGGTCGCAGTAGCTTAACAAGACGGTTTAAATGCCCCTTGGAATAGACGAGCAGGTCGCAGTAGCTTAACAAGACGGTTTAAATGCCCCTTGGAAGAGACGTGCAGGTCGCAGTAGCTTAACAAGTTGGTTTAAATGCCCCTTGGAAGAGCGATGGAGGTCGCAGTAGCTTAACAAGATGGTTTAAATGCCCCTTGGAAGAGACATGCAGTTCGCAGCAGCTTAAAAAGACGGTTTAAATGCCCCTTGGAAGAGACGTGCAGGTCGCAGTGGCTTAACAAGACGGTTTAAATGCCCCTTGGAAGAGACATGCAGGTCGCAGTAGCTTAACAAGATGGTTTAAATGCCCCTTGGAAGAGACGTGCAGGTAGCAGTAGCTTAACAAGACTGTTTAAATGCCCCTTGTAAAAGTGGTGGAGGTTACAGTAGCTTAACAAAACGGTTTAAATGCCCCTTGGAAGAGACGTGCAAGTCGCAGTAGCTTACAAGACGGTTTAAATGCCCCTTGGAAGAGCGGTGGAGGTCGCAGTAGCTTAAGAAGACAGCTTAAATGCCCCTTGAAAGAGACGTGCAGGCCGCAGTAGCTTAACAAGTCCGTTTAAATGCCCCTTGGAAGTGCGGTGGATGTCGCAGTAGCTTAACAAGACGGTTTAAATGGCCCTTGGAAGAGACATGCAGGTCGCAGCAGCTTAACAAGATAGTTTAAATGCCCCTTGGAAGAGACGTGCAGGTAGCAGTGGCTTAACAAGATGGTTTAAATGCCCCTTGGAAGAGACATGCATGTCGCAGTAGCTTAACAAGACAGTTTAAATGCCCCTTGGAAAAGACATGCAAGTCGCAGTAGCTTAAAAAGAAGGTTTAAACGCGCCTTGGAAGAGACGTGCAGGTCGCAGTAGCTTAACAAGATGGTTTAAATGCCCCTTGGAATAGAAGAGCAGGTCGCAGTAGCTTAACAATACGGTTTAAATGCCCTTTGAAAGAGACGTGCAGGTCGCAGTAGCTTAACAAGACGGTTTAAATCCCCCTTGGAAGAGACGTGCAGGTCGCAGCAGCTTAACAAGAGGGTTTAAATGCCCCTTGGAATAGGCTTGCAGGTCGCAGTAGCTTACCAAGACGGTTTAATTGCCCCTTGGAAGAGACGTGCAGGTCGCAGTAGCTTAACAAGACGGTTTAAATGCCAATTGGAAGAGAGGTGGAGGTCGCAGTAGCTTAACAAGACAGTTTAAATGCCCCTTGGAAGAGACGTGCAAGTCGCAGACGCTTAACAAGACGGTTTAAATGCCACTTGGAAGAGACGTGCAGGTCGCAGTAGCTTAACAAGACGGTTTAAATGTCCCTTGGAAGAGTGGAGGAGGTCGCAGTATCTTAACAAGACAGTTTAAATGCCCCTTGGAAGAGACGTGCAAGTCGCAGACGCTTAACAAGACGGTTTAAATGCCCCTTGGAAGAGACGTGCAGGTCACAGCAGCTTAACAAGACGGTTTAAATGTCCCTTGGAAGATTGGAGGAGGTCGCAGTAGCTTAACAAGACTGTTTAAATGCCCCTTAGAAGAGACGTGCAGGTCGCAGAAGCTTAACAAGACGGTTTAAATGGCCATTGGAAGTGTGGTGGAGGTCGCAGTAGCTTAACAAGACGGTTTAAATGCCCCTTAGAAGAGACATGCAGGTCGCAGCAGCTTAACAAGACAGTTTAAATAACCCTTGGAACAGACGTGGAGGTCGCAGTAGCTTAACAAGACGGTTTAAATGCCCCTTGGAAGAGACATGCAGGTCGCAGTAGCTTAACAAAGCGTTTTAAATTCCCCTTGAAAGAGACGTGCAGGTCGCAGTAGCTTAAGAAGACGGTTTAAATGCCCCTTGGAAAAGTGGTGGAGGTTACAGTAGCTTAAGAAGACGGTTTAAATGCCCCTTGGAAGAGACGTGCAAGTCGCAGTAGCTTAACAAGACTGTTTAAATGCCCCATAGAAGAGACGTGCAGGTCACAGAAGCTAAACAAGACAGTTTAAATGCCCCTTGGAAGAGACGTGCAGGTCGCAGAAGCTCAACAAAACAGTTTAAATGCCCCTTGGAAGAGACGTGCATGTCGCAGTAGCTTAACAAGATGGTTTAAATGCCCCTTGGAAGAGACGTGCAGATAGCAGTAGCTTAACAAGACTGTTTAAATGCCCCTTGTAAAAGTGGTGGAGGTTACAGTAGCTTAACAAAACGGTTTAAATGCCCCTTGGAAGAGACGTGCAAGTCGCAGTAGCTTAAAAAGACGGTTTAAATGCGCCTTGGAAGAGACGTGCAGGTCTCAGTAGCTTAACAAGACGGTTTAAATGCCCCTTGGAAGAGCGGTGGAGGTCGCAGTAGCTTAAGAAGACAGCTTAAATGCCCCTTGAAAGAGACGTGCAGGCCGCAGTAGCTTAACAAGACCGTTTAAATGCCCCTTGAAAGAGACGTGCAGGCCGCAGTAGCTTAACAAGACCGTTTAAATGCCCCTTGGAAGTGCGGTGGATGTCGCAGTAGCTTAACAAGACGGTTTAAATGCCCCTTGGAAGAGACGTGCAAGTCGCAGCAGCTTAACAAGACTGTTTAAATGCCCCTTGGAAAAGTGGTGGAGGTTACAGTAGCTTAAGAAGACGGTTTAAATGCCCCTTGGAAGAGACGTGCAAGTCGCAGTAGCTTAACAAGACTGTTTAAATGCCCCTTAGAAGAGACGTGCAGGTCACAGAAGCTAAACAAGACAGTTTAAATGCCCCTTGGAAGAGACGTGCAGGTCGCAGAAGCTCAACAAGACAGTTTAAATGCCCCTTGGAAGAGACGTGCATGTCGCAGTAGCTTAACAAGATGGTTTAAATGCCCCTTGGAAGAGAGGTGGAGGTCGCAGTAGCTAAAGAAGACAGTTTAAATGCCCCTTGGAAGAGACGTGCAGGTCGCAGTAGCTTAGCAAGAGGGTTTAAATGCCCCTTGGAAGAGGCTTGCAGGTCGCAGTAGCTTACCAAGACGATTTAAATGCCCCTTGGAAGAGACGTGCAGGTCGCAGTAGCTTAACAAGACAGTTTATATGCCCCTTGGAAGAGGCTTGCACGTCGCAGTAGCTTAACAAGACGGTTTAAATGTCCCTTGGAAGAGACGTGTAGCTCGCAGTATAGCTTAACAAGACAGTTTAAATGCCCCTTGGAAGAGCGATGGAGTTCGCAGTAGCTTAACAAGACAGTTTAAATGCCCCTTGGAAGATACGTGCAGGTCGCAGCAGCTTAACAAGACGGTTTAAATGCCACTTGGAAGAGACGTGCAAGTCGCAGTAGCTTAACAAGACGGTTTAAATGCCCCTTGGAAGAGCGGTGGAGGTCGCAGTAGCTTAACAAGACGGTTTAAATGCCCCTTGACAGAGACGTGCAGGTCGCAGTAGCTTAACAAGACTGTTTAAATGCCCATTGGAAGAGACATGCAGGTCGCAGGAGCTTAACAAGACGGTTTAAATGCCCCTTGGAAGAGACGTGGAGGTCGCAGTAGCTTAACAAGACGGTTTAAATGCCCCTTGGAAGAGACATGCAGGTCGCAGAAGCTTAAGAAGACGGTTTAAATGCCCCTTGGAAAAGTCGTGGAGGTTACAGTAGATTAAGAAGACGGTTTATATGCCCCTTGGAGGAGACGTGCAAGTCGCAGTAGCTTAACAAGACTGTTTATATGCCCCTTAGAAGAGACGTGCATGTCGCAGTAGCTTAAGAAGATGGTTTAAATGCCCCTTGGAAGAGCGGTGGAGGTTGCAGTATCTTAAGAAGACAGTTTAAATGCCCCTTGGAAGAGACGTGCAGGTCGCAGTAGCTTTACAAGAGGGTTTAAATGCCCCTTGGAAGAGGCTTGCAGGTCGCAGTAGCTTACCAAGACGATTTAAAAGCCCCTTTGAAGAGACGTGCACGTCGCAGTAGCTTAACAAGACAGTTTATATGCCCCTTGGAAGAGGCTTGCAGGTCGCAGTAGCTTAACAAGACGGTTTAAATGTCCCTTGGAAGAGAAGTGTAGCTCGCAGTATAGCTTAACAAGACAGTTTAAATGCCCCTTGGAAGAGCGGTGGAGTTCGCAGTAGCTTAACAAGACAGTTTAAATGCCCCTTGGAAGAGACATGCAGGTCGCAGCACCTTAACAAGACTGTTTAAATAACCCTTGGAAGAGAAGTGCAGGTTGCAGTATCTTAAAAGATGTTTTAAATGTCCCTTGGTAGAGACATGCAGGTCGCAGTAGCTTAAAAAGATGGTTTAAATCCCCCTTGGAAGAGACTTGCAGGTCGCAGCAGCTTAACAAGATGGTTTAAATGCCCCTTGGAATAGGCTTGCAGGTCGCAGTAGCTTACCAAGACGGTTTAAATGCCCCTTGGAAAAGGCTTGCAGGTCGCAGTAGCTTAACAAGACGGTTTAAATGCCCCTTGGAAGAGAGGTGGAGGTCGCAGTAGCTTAACAAGACAGTTTAAATGCCCCTTGGAAGATACGTGCAGGTCGCAGCAGCTTAACAAGACGGTTTAAATGCCACTTGGAAGAGACGTGCAAGTCGCAGTAGCTTAACGAGACGGTTTAAATGCCCCTTAGAAGAGCGGTGGAGGTCGCAGTAGCTTAACAAGACGGTTTAAATGCCCCTTGAAAGAGACGTGCAGGTCGCAGTAGCTAAACAAGACTGTTTAAATGCGCATTGGAAGAGACATGCAGGTCGCAGGAGCTTAACAAGACGGTTTAATTGCCTCTTGGAAGAGACGTGGAGGTCGCAGTAGCTTAACAAGACGGTTTAAATGCCCCTTGGAAGAGACATGCAGGTCGCAGAAGCTTAAGAAGACGGTTTAAATGCCCCTTGGAAAAGTCATGGAGGTTACATTAGATTAAGAAGACGGTTTAAATGCCCCTTGGAGGAGACGTGCAAGTCGCAGTAGCTTAACAAGACTGTTTAAATGCCCCTTAGAAGAGACGTGCAGGTCACAGAAGCTTAACAAGACGGTTTAAATGCCCCTTGGAAGAGACATGCAGGTCGCAGCAGCTTAACAAGACGGTTTAAATGCCCCTTGGAAGAGACGTGGAGGTCGCACTAGCTTAACAAGACTGTTTAAATGCCCTTGGAAGAGACATGCAGGTCGCAGTAGCTTAACAAGATGGTTTAAATGACCCTTGGAAAAGTGCTGGAATTTACATTAGCTTAAGAAGACGGTTTAAATGCCCCTTGGTAGAGATGTGCAAGTCGCAGTAGCTTAACAAGACTGTTTAAATGCCCCTTAGAAGAGACGTGCAGGTGGCAGAAGCTAAACAAAAGACATTTTAAATGCCCCTTGGAAGAGACGTGCAGGTCGCTGTAGCTTAACAAGATGGTTTAAATGCCCCTTGGAAGAGCGGTGGAGGTCGCAGTAGCTTAAGAAGACAGTTTAAATGCCCCATGGAAGAGATGTGCAGGTTGCAGTAGCTGAATAAGACGTTTAAATGCCCCGTGGAATAGGCTTGCAGGTCGCAGTAGCTTACCAAGACAATTTAATTCCCCTTGGATGGGACGTGCAGGTCGCAGTAGCTTAACAAGATGGTTTAAATGCCCCTTGGAAGAGACGTGCAGGTCGCAGCAGCTTAACAAGACGGTTTAAATGCCCCCTTGGAATAGGCTTGCATGTCGCAGTAGCTTAACAAGACGGATTAAATGCCCCTTATAAGAGACGTGCAAGTTACAGTAGCTTAAAAAGACGGTTTAAAAGCCCCTTGGAAGAGATGTGTAGGTCGCAGTAGCTTAACAAGATGGTTTAAATGCCCCTTGGAAGAGCGGTGGAGGTCGCCGTAGCTTATCAAGATGGTTTAAATGCCCCTTGGAAGAGACATGCAGGACGCAGCAGCTTAAAAAGACTGTTTAAATGCCACTTGGAAGAGACGTGCAGGTCGCAGAGGCTTAACAAGACGGTTTAAATGCCCCTTGGAAGAGCGGTGCATGTCGCAGTAGCTTAACAAGATGGTTTAAATGCCCCTTGGAAGAGCGGTGGAGGTCGCATTAGCTTAACAAGACAGTTTAAATGCCCCTTGGAAGAGACGTGCAGGTCGCAGTAGCTTAACAAGACGGTTTAAATGCCCTTTGGAATAGACGAGCAGGTCGCAGTAGCTTAACAAGACGGTTTAAATGCCCCTTGGAAGAGACGTACAGGTCGCAGTAGCTTAACAAGACGGTTTAAATCCCAATTGGAAGAGACGTGCAGGTCGCAGCAGCTTAAAAAGAGGGTTTAAATGCCCCTTGGAATAGGCTTGCAGGTCGCAGTAGCTTAACAAGACGGTTTAAATGCCCCTTGGAAGAGACTTGCAGGTCGCAGTAGCTTAACAACACGGTTTAAATTCCCCTTGGAAGAGAGGTGGAGGTCGCAGTAGCATAACAAGACAGTTTAAATGACCCTTGTAATAGACATGCAGGTCACAGCAGCTTAACAAGACGGTTTAAATGCCCCTTGGAAGAGACGTGGAGGTCGCAGTAGCTTAACAAGACGGTTTAAATGCCCCCTTGAAAGAGACATGCAGGTTGCAGTAGCTTAACAAGACGGTTTAAATGCCCCTTGGAAAAGTGGTGGAGGTTACAGTAGCTTAAGAAGACGGTTTAAATGCCCCATGGAAGAGATGTGCAAGTCGCAGTAGCTTAACAAGACTGTTTAAATGCCCCATGGAAGTGCGGTGGAGGTCGCAGTAGCTTAACAAGACGGTTGAAATGCCCCTTGGAAGAGACATGCATTTCACATCAGCTTAACAAGACGGTTTAAATGCCCCTTGGAAGAGACGTGGAGGTCGCAGTAGCTTAACAAGACGGTTTAAATGCCCCTTGGAAGAGACATGCAGGTCGCAGAGGCTAAACAAGACAGTTTAAATGCCCCTTGGAAGAGACGTGCAGGTCGCAGTAGCTTAAAAAGATGGTTTAAATGCCCCTTGGAAGAGTGGTGGAGGTCGCAGTAGCTAAAGAAGACATTTTAAATGCCCCTTGGAAGAGACATGCAGGTCGCAGTAGCTTAACAAGAGGGTTTAAATGCCCCTTGGAAGAGGCTTGCAGGTCGCAGTAGCTTACCAAGACGATTTAAATGACCCTTGGAAGAGACGTGCAGGTCGCAGTAGCTTAACAAGACAGTTTAACTGCCCCTTGGAAGAGCGGTGGAGGTCGCAGTAGCTTAACAAGACAGTTTAAATGCCACTTGGAAGAAACATGCAGGTAGAAGCAGCTTAACAAGAGTGTTTAAATGCCCCTAGTAAAAGACGTGCAGGTCGCAGAGGCTTAACAAGACAGTTTAAATGCCCCTTGGAAGAGACATGCAGGTCGCAGTAGCTTAACAAGAAGGTTTAAATGCACCTTGGAAGAGAAGTGCAGGTTGCAGTAGCTTAACAAGATGGTTTAAATGCCCCTTGGAAGAGCGGTGGAGGTCGCAGTAGCTTAACAAGACTGTTTAAATGCCCCTTGGAAGAGACATGCAGGTCGCAGTAGCTTAACAAGACTGTTTAAATGCAGCTTGGAAGAGACGTGCAGGTCGCAGTAGCTTAACAAGAGGGTTTAAATGCCCCTTTCAAGAGACGAGCAGGTCGCAGTAGCTTAACAAGACGGTTTAAATGCCCCTTGGAAGAGACGTGCAAGTTACAGTAGCTTAACAAGACAGTTTAAATGCCCCTTGGAAGAGATGTGCAGGTCGCAGTAGCTTAACAAGATGGTTTAAATGCCCCTTGGAAGAGCGGTGGAGGTCGCAGTAGCTTAACACGATGGTTTAAATGCCACTTGGAAGAGACATGCAGGTCGCAGCATCATAAAAAGACGGTTTAAATGCCCCTTGGAAGAGACGTGCATGTCGTAGAGGATTAACAAGACGGTTTAAATGCCCCTTGGAAGAGACATGCAAGTCGCAGTAGCTTAACAAGACGTTTTAAATGCCCTTGGAAAAGTGGTGGAGGTTACAGTAGATTAACATGATGGTTTAAATGCCCCTTGGAAGAGACGATCAAGTATCAGGAGTTAAAAAAGAAGGTTTAAATGCGCCATGGAAGAGAAGTGCAGGTCGCAGTAGCATAACAAGACGGTTTAAATGCCCCTTGGAAGAGACGAGCAGGTCGCAGTAGCTTAACAAGATGGTTTAAATGCCCCTTGGAAGAGACCTGCAGGTAGCAGTAGCTTAACAAGACGGTTTAAATCCCCCTTGGTAGAGACGAGCAGGTCGCAGGATCTTAACAAGAGGGTTTAAATGTCCCTTAGAATAGGCTTGCAGGTCGCAGTAGCATAACAAGACGGTTTAAATGCCCCTTGGAAGAGACGAGCAGGTCGCAGGATCTTAACAAGAGGGTTTAAATGCCCCTTATTATAGGCTTGCAGGTCGCAGTAGCTTAACAAGATGGTTTAAATGCCCCATGGAAAAGTGGAGGAGGTTACAGTAGCTTAACAAGACGGTTTAAATGCCCCTTGGAAGAGAAGTGCAAGTTACAGTAGCTTAACAAGACTGTTTAAATGCCCCTTGGAAGAGATGTGCAGGTCGCAGTAGCTTAACAAGATGGTTTAAATGCCCCTTGGAAGAGCGGTGGAGGTCGCAGTAGCTTATCACGATGGTTTAAATGACCCTTGGAATAGACGTGCAGGTCGCAGAGGCTTAACAAGACGGTTTAAAAGCCCCTTGGAAGAGACGTGCAAGTCGCAGTAGCTTAACAAGACGGTTTAAATGCCCCTTGGAGAAGTGGTGGAGGTTACAGTAGGTTAACAAGATGGTTTAAATGCCCCTTGGAAGAGACGATCAAGTCGCAGGAGCTTAAAAAGAAGGTTTAAATGCGCCTTGGAAGAGAAGTGCAGGTCGCAGTAGCTTAACAAGACAGTTTAAATGCCCCTTGGAAGAGACGAGCAGATCGCAGTAGCTTAACAAGACGGTTTAAATGCCCCTTGGAAGAGACGTGCAGGTAGCAGTAGCTTAACAAGACGGTTTAAATCCCCCTTGGAAGAGACATGCAGGTCGCAGTATCTTAACAAGAGGATTTAAATGCCCCTTAGAATAGGCTTGCAGGTCGCAGTAGCTTAACAATACAGTTTAAATGCCCCGTGGAAGAGACGTGCAGGTCGCAGTAGCTTAATAAGACGGTTTAAATGCCCCTTGGAAGAGAGGTGGAGGTCGCAGTAGCTTAACAAGACGGTTTAAATGCCCCTTGGAAGTGCGGTGGAGGTCGCAGTAGCTTAACAAGATGGTTTAAATGCCCCTTGGAAGAGACATGCAGGTCGCAGCTGCTTAACAAGACGGTTTAAATGCCCCTTGGAAGAGACGTGCAGGTCGCAGTAGCTTAACAAGACAGGTTAAATGCCCCTTGGAAGAGACATGCAGGTCGCAGTAGCTTAACAAGACAGTTTAAATGCCCCTTGGAAGAGACGTGCAGGCCGCAGTGGCTTAACAAGAGGGTTTAAATGCCCCTTGGAAGAGACGTGCAGGTCGCAGTAGATTAACAAGACGGTTTAAATGCACCTTGTACTAGACGTGCAGGTCGCAGTAGCTTAAAAAGACGGTTTAAATGCACCTTGGAAGAGACGTGCAGGTCGCAGTAGCTTAACAAGATGGTTTAAATGCCCCTTGGAAGAGACGAGCAGGTCGCAGTAGCTTAACAAGACGGTTTAAATGCCTCTTGGAAGAGACGTGCAGGTCGCAGTAGCTTAACAAGACGGTTTAAATCCCCCTTGGAAGAGATGTGCAGGTCGCAGTAGCTTAACAAGACGGTTTAAATGCCCCTTGGAAGAGACGTGCAGGTCGCAGTAGCTTAACAAGACAGTTTAAATGAACCTTGGAAGAGCGGTGGAGGTTGCAGTAGCTTAACAAGACAGTTTAAATGCCACTTGGAAGAAACCTGCAGGTCGAAGCAGCTTAACAAGACTGTTTAAATGCCCCTAGGAAAAGACGTGCAGGTCGTAGAGGCTTAACAAGACGGTTTAAATGCCCCTCTGAAGAGACATGCAGGTCGCAGTAGCTTAACAAGACGTTTTAAATGCACCTTGGAAGAGACGTGCAGGTCGCAGTAGCTTAACAAGACGGTTTAAATGCCCCGTGGAAAAGTGGTGGAGGTCGCAGTAGCTTAACCAGACGGTTTAAATGCCCCTTGGAAGAGACGTGCAAGTTACAGTAGCTTAACAAGATGGTTTAAATGCCCCTTGGAAGAGATGTGCAGGTCGCAGTAGCTTAACAAGATGGTTTAAATGCCCCTTGGAAGAGATGTGCAGGTCGCAGTAGCTTAACACGATGATTTAAATGCCCCTTGGAAGAGACATGCAGGTCGCAGCAGCTTAAAAAGACAGTTTAAATGCCCCTTGGAAGAGACGTGCATGTCGTAGAGGCTTAACAAGACGGTTTAAATGCCCCTTGGAAGAGACTTACAGGTCGCAGTAGCTTAACAAGACGGTTTAAAAGCCCCTTGGAAAAGAGGTGGAGGTTACAGTAGCTTAACAAGATGGTTTAAATACCCCTTGGAAGAGACGATCAAGTATCAGGAGCTTAAAAAGAAGGTTTAAATGCGCCTTGGAAGAGAAGTGCAGGTCGCAGTAGCATAACAAAACGGTTTAAATGCCCCTTGGAAGAGACGAGCAGGTCGCAGTAGCTTAACAAGACGGTTTAAATGCCCCTTGGAAGAGACGTGCAGGTAGCAGTAGCTTAACAAGACGGTTTAAATCCCCCTTGGAAGAGACATGCAGGTCGCAGGATCTTAACAAGAGGTTTTAAATGCCCCTTAGAATAGGCTTGCAGGTCGCAGTAGCTTAACAAGACAGTTTAAATGCCCCTTGGAAGAGACGTGCAGGTCGCAGTAGCTTAAAAAGATGGTTTAAATGCCCCGTGGAAAAGTGGTGTAGGTTACAGTAGATTATCAAGACGGTTTAAATGCCCCTTGGAAGAGAAGTGCAAGTTACAGTAGCTTAACAAGACGGTTTAAATGCCCCTTGGAAGAGATGTGCAGGTCGCAGTAGCTTAACAAGATGGTTTAAATGCCCCTTGGAAGAGCCGTGCCAGTCGCAGTAGCTTAAAAAACGGTTTAAATGCGCCATGGAAGAGACGTGCAAGTCGCAGAAGCTTAACAAGATAGTTTAAATGCACCTTGGGAAAGACGAGCAGGTCGCAGTAGCTTAACAAGACAGTTTAAATGCCCCTTGGAAGAGACGTGCAGGTCGCAGTAGCTTAACAAGACAGTTTAAATCCCCCATGGAAGAGACGTGCAAGTCGCAGTAGATTAACAAGATGGTTTAAATGCCCCTTGGAAGAGCGTTGGAGGTCGCAGTAGCTTAACAAGACAGCTTAAATGCCCCTTGGAAGAGACGTGCAGGTCGCAGTAGCTTAACAAGATGGTTTAAATGCCCCTTGGAAGAGCGGTGGAGGTCGCAGTAGCTTAAAAAGATGGTTTAAATGCCCCTTGGAAGAGACAAGCAGTTCGCATCAGCTTAAAAAGACGGTTTAAATGCCCCTTGGAAGAGGCTTGCAGGTCGCAGTAGCTTACCAAGAAGGTTTAAATGCCCCTTGGAAGAGATGTGCAGGTCGCAGTAGCTTAACAAGTTGGTTTAAATGCCCCTTGGAAGAGCGATGGAGGTCGCAGTAGCTTAACAAGATGGTTTAAATGCCCCTTCGAAGAGACATGCAGTTCGCAGCAGCTTAAAAAGACGGTTTAAATGCCCCTTGGAAGAGACATGCAGGTCGCAGTGGCTTAACAAGACGGTTTAAATGCCCCTTGGAAGAGACATGCAGGTCGCAGAAGCTTAACAAGATGGTTTAAATGCCCCTTGGAAGAGACGTGCAGGTAGCAGTAGCTTAACAAGACTGTTTAAATGCCCCTTGTAAAAGTGGTGGAGGTTACAGTAGCTTAACAAAACGGTTTAAATGCCCCTTGGAAGAGACGTGCAAGTCGCAGTAGCTTAAAAAGACGGTTTAAATGCGCCTTGGAAGAGACGTGCAGGTCTCAGTAGCTTAACAAGACGGTTTATATGCCCCTTGGAAGAGCGGTGGAGGTCGCAGTAGCTTAAAAAGACAGCTTAAATGCCCCTTGAAAGAGACGTGCAGGCCGCAGTAGCTTAACAAGACCGTTTAAATGCCCCTTGGAAGTGCGGTGGATGTCGCAGTAGCTTAACAAGACGGTTTAAATGGCCCTTGGAAGAGACATGCAGGTCGCAGCAGCTTAACAAGATGGTTTAAATGCCCCTTGGAAGAGACGTGCAGGTAGCAGTGGCTTAACAAGATGGTTTAAATGCCCCTTGGAAGAGACATGCATGTCGCAGTAGCTTAACAAGACAGTTTAAATGCCCCTTGGAAGAGACATGCAAGTCGCAGTAGCTTAAAAAGAAGGTTTAAACGCGCCTTGGAAGAGACGTGCAGGTCGCAGTAGCTTAACAAGATGGTTTAAATGCCCCTTGGAATAGAAGAGCAGGTCGCAGTAGCTTAACAATACGGTTTAAATGCCCTTTGAAAGAGACGTGCAGGTCGCAGTAGCTTAACAAGACGGTTTAAATCCCCCTTGGAAGAGACGTGCAGGTCGCAGCAGCTTAACAAGAGGGTTTAAATGCCCCTTGGAATAGGCTTGCAGGTCGCAGTAGCTTACCTAGACGGTTTAATTGCCCCTTGGAAGAGACGTGCAGGTCGCAGTAGCTTAACAAGACGGTTTAAATGCCCATTGGAAGAGAGGTGGAGGTCGCAGTAGCTTAACAAGACAGTTTAAATGCCCCTTGGAAGAGACGTGCAAGTCGCAGACGCTTAACAAGACGGTTTAAATGCCACTTGGAAGAGACGTGCAGGTCGCAGTAGCTTAACAAGACGGTTTAAATGTCCCTTGGAAGAGTGGAGGAGGTCGCAGTAGCTTAACAAGACTGTTTAAATGCCCCTTAGTAGAGACGTGCAGGTCGCAGAAGCTTAACAAGACGGTTTAAATGGCCATTGGAAGTGTGGTGGAGGTCGCAGTAGCTTAACAAGACGGTTTAAATGCCCCTTAGAAGAGACATGCAGGTCGCAGCAGCTTAACAAGACGGTTTAAATAACCCTTGGAACAGACGTGGAGGTCGCAGTAGCTTAACAAGACGGTTTAAATGCCCCTTGGAAGAGACATGCAGGTCGCAGTAGCTTAACAAAGCGTTTTAAATTCCCCTTGAAAGAGACGTGCAGGTCGCAGTAGCTTAAGAAGACGGTTTAAATGCCCCTTGGAAAAGTGGTGGAGGTTACAGTAGCTTAAGAAGACGGTTTAAATGCCCCTTGGAAGAGACGTGCAAGTCGCAGTAGCTTAACAAGACTGTTTAAATGCCCCTTGGAAGAGACGTACAGGTCACAGAAGCTAAACAAGACAGTTTAAATGCCCCTTGGAAGAGACGTGCAGGTCGCAGAAGCTCAACAAGACAGTTTAAATGCCCCTTGGAAGAGACGTGCATGTCGCAGTTGCTTAACAAGATGGTTTAAATGCCCCTTGGAAGAGCGGTGGAGGTCGCAGTAGCTAAAGAAGACAGTTTAAATGCCCCTTGGAAGAGACGTGCAGGTCGCAGTAGCTTAACAAGAGGGTTTAAATGCCCCTTGGAAGAGGCTTGCAGGTCGCAGTAGCTTACCAAGACGATTTAAATGCCCCTTGGAAGAGACGTGCAGGTCGCAGTAGCTTAACAAGACAGTTTATATGCCCCTTGGAAGAGGCTTGCAGGTCGCAGTAGCTTAACAAGACGGTTTAAATGTCCCTTGGAAGAGACGTGTAGCTCGCAGTATAGCTTAACAAGACAGTTTAAATGCCCCTTGGAAGAGCGGTGGAGTTCGCAGTAGCTTAACAAGACAGTTTAAATGCCCCTTGGAAGAGACAAGCAGGTCGCAGCACCTTAACAAGACTGTTTAAATAACCCTTGGAAGAGAAGTGCAGGTCGCAGTAGCTTAAAAGACGTTTTAAATGTCCCTTGGTAGAGACATGCCGTTCGCAGTAGCTTAAAAAGATGGTTTAAATCCCCCTTGGAAGAGACGTGCAGGTCGCAGCAGCTTAACAAGAGGGTTTAAATGCCCCTTGGAATAGGCTTGCAGGTCGCAGTAGCTTACCAAGACGGTTTAAATGCCCCTTGGAAAAGGCTTGCAGGTCGCAGTAGCTTAACAAGACGGTTTAAATGCCCCTTGGAAGAGTGGTGGAGGTCGCAGTAGCTTAATAAGACGGTTTAAATGCCCTTTGGAAGAGATGTGCAGGTCGCAGTAGCTTAATAAGACGGTTTAAATGCCCCTTCGAAGAGAGGTGGAGGTCGCAGTAGCTTAAAAAGACAATTTAAATGCCCCTTGGAAGATACGTTCAGGTCGCAGCAGCTTAACAAGACGGTTTAAATGCCACTTGGAAGAGACGTGCAAGTCGCAGTAGCTTAACAAGACGGTTTAAATGCCCCTTGGAAGAGCGGTGGAGGTCGCAGTAGCTTAACAAGACGGTTTAAATGCCCCTTGAAAGAGACGTGCAGGTCGCAGTAGCTTAACAAGACTGTTTAAATGCCCATTGGAAGAGACATGCAGGTCGCAGGAGCTTAACAAGACGGTTTAAATGCCCCTTGGAAGAGACGTGGAGGTCGCAGTAGCTTAACAAGACGGTTTAAATGCCCCTTGGAAGAGACATGCAGGTCGCAGAAGCTTAAGAAGACGGTTTAAATGCCCCTTGGAAAAGTCGTGGAGGTTACAGTAGATTAAGAAGACGGTTTATATGCCCCTTGGAGGAGACGTGCAAGTCGCAGTAGCTTAACAAGACTGTTTATATGCCCCTTAGAAGAGACGTGCAGGTCACAGAAGCTTAACAAGACGGTTTAAATGCCCCTTGGAAGAGACATGCAGGTCGCAGCAGCTTAACAAGACGGTTTAAATGTCCCTTGGAAGAGACGTGTAGCTCGCAGTATAGCTTAACAAGACAGTTTAAATGCCCCTTGGAAGAGCGGTGGAGTTCGCAGTAGCTTAACATGACAGTTTAAATGACCCTTGGAAGAGACATGCAGGTCGCAGCACCTTAACAAGACTGTTTAAATAACCCTTGGAAGAGAAGTGCAGGTCGCAGTAGCTTAAAAGACGTTTTAAATGTCCCTTGGTAGAGACATGCAGGTCGCAGTAGCTTAAAAAGATGGTTTAAATCCCCCTTGGAAGAGACGTGCAGGTCGCAGCAGCATAACAAGAGGGTTTAAATGCCCCTTGGAATAGGCTTGCAGGTCGCAGTAGCTTACCAAGACGGTTTAAATGCCCCTTGGAAAAGGCTTGCAGGTCGCAGTAGCTTAACAAGACGGTTTAAATGCCCCTTGGAAGAGTGGTGGAGGTCGCAGTAGCTTAATAGGACGGTTTAAATGCCCTTTGGAAGAGATGTGCAGGTCGCAGTAGCTTAATAAGACGGTTTAAATGCCCCTTGGAAGAGAGGTGAAGGTCGCAGTAGCTTAACAAGACAGTTTAAATGCCCCTTGGAAGATACGTGCAGGTCGCAGCAGCTTAACAAGACGGTTTAAATGCCACTTGGAAGAGACGTGTAAGTCGCAGTAGCTTAACAAGACGGTTTAAATGCCCCTTGGAAGAGCGGTGGAGGTCGCAGTAGCTTAACAAGACGGTTTAAATGCCCCTTGAAAGAGACGTGCAGGTCGCAGTAGCTTAACAAGACTGTTTAAATGCCCATTGGAAGAGACATGCAGGTCGCAGGAGCTTAACAAGACGGTTTAAATGCCCCTTGGAAGAGACGTGGAGGTCGCAGTAGCTTAAGAAGACGGTTTAAATGCCCCTTGGAAGAGACATGCAGGTCGCAGAAGCTTAAGAAGACGGTTTAAATGCCCCTTGGAAAAGTCGTGGAGGTTACAGTAGATTAAGAAGATGGTTTAAATGCCCCTTGGAGGAGAAGTGCAAGTCGCAGTAGCTTAACAAGACTGTTTATATGCCCCTTAGAAGAGACGTGCAGGTCACAGAAGCTTAACAAGACGGTTTAAATGCCCCTTGGAAGAGACATGCAGGTCGCAGCAGCTTAACAAGACGGTTTAAATGCCCCTTGGAAGAGACGTGGAGTTACCAGTAGCTTAACAAGACTGTTTAAATGCCCTTGGAAGTGACATGCAGGTCGCAGTAGCTTAACAAGATGGTTTAAATGCCCCTTGGAAAAGTGCTGGAATTTACAGTAGCTTAAGAAGACGGTTTAAATGCCCCTTGGTAGAGATGTGCAAGTCGCAGTAGCTTAACAAGACTGTTTAAATGCCCCTTAGAAGAGACGTGCAGGTGGCAGAAGCTAAACAAAAGACATTTTAAATGCCCCTTGGAAGAGACGTGCAGGTCGCTGTAGCTTAACAAGATGGTTTAAATGCCCCTTGGAAGAGCGGTGGAGGTCGCAGTAGCTTAAGAAGACAGTTTAAATGCCCCATGGAAGAGATGTGCAGGTTGCAGTAGCTGAATAAGACGTTTAAATGCCCCGTGGAATAGGCTTGCAGGTCGCAGTAGCTTACCAAGACGATTTAATTCCCCTTGGATGGGACGTGCAGGTCGCAGTAGCTTAACAAGACGGTTTAAATGCCCCTTGGAAGAGACGTGCAGGTCGCAGTAGCTTAACAAGACGGTTTAAATGCCCCCTTGGAATACGCTTGCATGTCGCAGTAGCTTAACAAGACGGTTTAAATGCCCCTTATAAGAGACGTGTAAGTTACAGTAGCTTAACAAGACGGTTTAAAAGCCCCTTGGAAGAGATGTGTAGGTCGCAGTAGCTTAACAAGATGGTTTAAATGCCCCTTGGAAGAGCAGTGGAGGTCGCAGTAGCTTATCAAGATGGTTTAAATGCCCCTTGGAAGAGACATGCAGGACGCAGCAGCTTAAAAAGACGGTTTAAATGCCACTTGGAAGAGACGTGCAGGTCGCAGAGGCTTAACAAGACGGTTTAAATGCCCCTTGGAAGAGCGGTGCATGTCACAGTAGCTTAACAAGATGGTTTAAATGCCCCTTGGAAGAGCGGTGGAGGTCGCATTAGCTTAACAAGACAGTTTAAATGCCCCTTGGAAGAGACGTGCAGGTCGCAGTAGCTTAACAAGACGGTTTAAATGCCCCTTGGAATAGACGAGCAGGTCGCAGTAGCTTAACAAGACGGTTTAAATGCCCCTTGGAAGAGACATGCAGGTCGCAGTAGCTTAACAAGACGGTTTAAATCCCCATTGGAAGAGACGTGCAGGTCGCAGCAGCTTAACAAGACGGTTTAAATGCCCCTTGGAATAGGCTTGCAGGTCGCAGTAGCTTAACAAGACGGTTTAAATGCCCCTTGGAAGAGACCTGCAGGTCGCAGTAGCTTAACAACACGGTTTAAATTCCCCTTGGAAGAGAGGTGGAGGTCGCTGTAGCTTAACAAGACAGTTTAAATGACCCTTGGAAGAGACATGCAGGTCGCAGTAGCATAATAAGACGGTTTAAATGCCCCTTGGAAGAGATGTGCAGGTCGCAGTAGCTTAATAAGACGGTTTAAATGCCCCTTGGAAGAGAGGTGGAGGACGCAGTAGCTTAATAAGACAATTTAAATGCCCCTTGGAAGAGACGTGCAGGTCGCAGTAGCTTAACAAGACGGTTTAAATGCCCCTTGGAATAGACATGCTGGTCACAGCCGCTTAACAAGACGGTTTAAATGCCCCTTGGAAGAGACGTGGAGGTCGCAGTAGCTTAACAAGACGGTTTAAATGACCCTTGGAAGAGCGGTGGAGGTCGCAGTAGCTTAACAAGACAGTTTAAATGCCCCTTGAAAGAGACGTGCAGGTCGCAGTAGCTTAACAAAACGCTTTAAATGCCACTTGGAAGAGACGTGCAGGTCGCAGTAGCTTAAAAAGACAGTTTAAATGCCTCTTGAAAGAGACGTGCAGGTCGCAGTAGCTTAACAAGACGGTTTAAATGCCCCTTGGAATAGACATGCAGGTCACAGTAGCTTAACAAGACGGTTTAAATGCCCCTTGGAAGAGACGTGAAGGTCGCAGTAGCTTAACAAGACGGTTTAAATGCCCCTTGGAAGAGACATGCAGGTCGCAGTAGCTTAACAAGAAAGTTTAAATGCCCCTTGAAAGAGACATGCAGGTCACAACAGCTTAACAAGACGGTTTAAATGCCCCTTGGAAGAACGGTGGAGGTCTCAGTAGCTTAACAAGACAGTTTAAATGTCCCTTGGAAGAGATGTGCAGGTCGCAGTAGCTTAACAAGATGGTTTAAATGCCCCTTGGAAGAGCGGTGGAGGTCGCAGTAGCTTAACACGATGGTTTAAATGCCACTTGGAAGAGACATGCAGGTCGCAGCAGCATAAAAAGACGGTTTAAATGCCCCTTGGAAGAGACGTGCATGTCGTAGAGGCTTAACAAGACGGTTTAAATGCCCATGGGAAGAGACATGCAAGTCGCAGTAGCTTAACAAGACGTTTTAAATGGCCTTGGAAAAGTGGTGGAGGTTACAGTAGATTAACATGATGGTTTAAATGCCCCTTGGAAGAGACGATCAAGTATCAGGAGTTAAAAAAGAAGGTTTAAATGCGCCTTGGAAGAGAAATGCAGGTCGCAGTAGCATAACAAGACGGTTTAAATGCCCCTTGGAAGAGACGAGCAGGTCGCAGTAGCTTAACAAGATGGTTTAAATGCCCCTTGGAAGAGACCTGCAGGTAGCAGTAGCTTAACAAGACGGTTTAAATGCCCCTTGGAAGAGACGAGCAGGTCGCAGGATCTTAACAAGAGGGTTTAATTGTCCCTTAGAATAGGCTTGCAGGTCGCAGTTGCATAACAAGACGGTTTAAATGCCCCTTGGAAGAGACGAGCAGGTCGCAGGATCTTAACAAGAGGGTTTAAATGCCCCTTAGAATAGGCTTGCAGGTCGCAGTAGCTTAAAAAGATGGTTTAAATGCCCCATGGAAAAGTGGTGGAGGTTACAGTAGCTTAAAAAGACGGTTTAAATGCCCCTTGGAAGAGAAGTGCAAGTTACAGTAGCTTAACAAGACTGTTTAAATGCCCATTGGAAGAGATGTGCAGGTCGCAGTAGCTTAACAAGATGGTTTAAATGCCCCTTGGAAGAGCGGTGGAGGTCGCAGTAGCTTATCACGATGGTTTAAATGACCCTTGGAAGAGACGTGCAGGTCGCAGAGGCTTAACAAGACGGTTTAAATGCCCCTTTGAAGAGACATGCAGGTCGCAGTAGCTTAACAAGATGGTTTAAATGCCCCTTGGAAGAGACGTGCAAGTCGCAGTAGCTTAACAAGACGGTTTAAATGCCCCTTGGAAAAGTGGTGGAGGTTACAGTAGGTTAACAAGATGGTTTAAATGCCCCTTGGAAGAGATGATCAAGTCGCAGGAGCTTAAAAAGAAGGTTTAAATGCGCCTTGGAAGAGAAGTGCAGGTCGCAGTAGCTTAACAAGACAGTTTAAATGCCCCTTGGAAGAGACGAGCAGGTCGCAGTAGCTTAACAAGACGGTTTAAATGCCCCTTGGAAGAGAAGTGCAGGTAGCAGTAGCTTAACAAGACGGTTTAAATCCCCCTTGGAAGAGACATGCAGGTCGCAGTATCTTAACAAGAGGGTTTAAATGCCCCTTAGAATAGGCTTGCAGGTCGCAGTAGCTTAACAATACAGTTTAAATGCCCCGTGGAAGAGACGTGCAGGTCGCAGTAGCTTAATAAGACGGTTTAAATGCCCCTTGGAAGAGAGGTGGAGGTCGCAGTAGCTTAACAAGACAGTATAAATGCCCCTTGGAAGTGCGGTGGAGGTCGCAGTAGCTTAACAAGATGGTTTAAATGCCCCTTGGAAGAGACATGCAGGTCGCAGCTGCTTAACAAGACGGTTTAAATGCCCCTTGGAAGAGACGTGCAGGTCGCAGTAGCTTAACAAGACAGGTTAAATGCCCCTTGGAAGAGACATGCAGGTCGCAGTAGCTTAACAAGACAGTTAAATGCCCCTTGGAAGAGACGTGCAGGTCGCAGTAGCTTAACAAGACGGTTTAAATCCCCCTTGGAAGAGATGTGCAGGTCGCAGTAGGTTAACAAGAGGGTTTAAATGCCCCTTGAAATAGGCTTGCTGGTCGCAGTAGCTTAACAAGACGGTTTAAATGCCCCTTGGAAGAGACGTGCAGGTCGCAGTAGCTTAACAAGACAGTTTAAATGTACCTTGGAAGAGCGGTGGAGGTTGCAGTAGCTTAACAAGACAGTTTAAATGCCACTTGGAAGAAACATGCAGGTCGAAGCAGTTAACAAGACTGTTTAAATGCCCCTAGGAAAAGACGTGCAGGTCGTAGGGGCTTAACAAGACGCTTTAAATGCCCCTCTGAAGAGACATGCAGGTCGCAGTAGCTTAACAAGACGGTTTAAATGCACCTTGGAAGAGACGTGCAGGTCGCAGTAGCTTAACAAGACGGTTTAAATGCCCCGTGGAAAAGTGGTGGAGGTTACAGTAGCTTAACCAGACGGTTTAAATGCCCCTTGGAAGAGACGTGCAAGTTACAGTAGCTTAACAAGATTTTTTAAATGCCCCTTGGAAGAGATGTGCAGGTCGCAGTAGCTTAACAAGATGGTTTAAATGCCCCTTGGAAGAGATGTGCAGGTCGCAGTAGCTTAAAACGATGATTTAAATGCCCCTTGGAAGAGACATGCAGGTCACAGCAGCTTAAAAAGACGGTTTAAATGCCCCTTGGAAGAGACGTGCATGTCGTAGAGGCTTAACAAGACGGTTTAAATGCCCCTTGGAAGAGACTTACAGGTCGCAGTAGCTTAACAAGACGGTTTAAATGCCCCTTGGAAAAGTGGTGGAGGTTACAGTAGGTTAGCAAGATGGTTTAAATGCCCCTTGGAAGAGATGATCAAGTCGCAGGAGCTTAAAAAGAAGGTTTAAATGCGCCTTGGAAGAGAAGTGCAGGTCGCAGTAGCTTAACAAGACAGTTTAAATGCCCCTTGGAAGAGACGAGCAGGTCGCAGTAGCTTAACAAGACGGTTTAAATGCCCCTTGGAAGAGAAGTGCAGGTAGCAGTAGCTTAACAAGACGGTTTAAATCCCCCTTGGAAGAGACATGCAGGTCGCAGTATCTTAACAAGAGGGTTTAAATGCCCCTTAGAATAGGCTTGCAGGTCGCAGTAGCTTAACAATACAGTTTAAATGCCCCGTGGAAGAGACGTGCAGGTCGCAGTAGCTTAATAAGACGGTTTAAATGCCCCTTGGAAGAGAGGTGGAGGTCGCAGTAGCTTAACAAGACAGTTTAAATGCCCCTTGGAAGTGCGGTGGAGGTCGCAGTAGCTTAACAAGATGGTTTAAATGCCCCTTGGAAGAGACATGCAGGTCGCAGCTGCTTAACAAGACGGTTTAAATGCCCCTTGGAAGAGACGTGCAGGTCGCAGTAGCTTAACAAGACAGGTTAAATGCCCCTTGGAAGAGACATGCAGGTCGCAGTAGCTTAACAAGACAGTTAAATGCCCCTTGGAAGAGACGTGCAGGTCGCAGTAGCTTAACAAGACGGTTTAAATCCCCCTTGGAAGAGATGTGCAGGTCGCAGTAGGTTAACAAGAGGGTTTAAATGCCCCTTGAAATAGGCTTGCTGGTCGCAGTAGCTTAACAAGACGGTTTAAATGCCCCTTGGAAGAGACGTGCAGGTCGCAGTAGCTTAACAAGAGAGTTTAAATGTACCTTGGAAGAGCGGTGGAGGTTGCAGTAGCTTAACAAGACAGTTTAAATGCCACTTGGAAGAAACATGCAGGTCGAAGCAGTTAACAAGACTGTTTAAATGCCCCTAGGAAAAGACGTGCAGGTCGTAGGGGCTTAACAAGACGCTTTAAATGCCCCTCTGAAGAGACATGCAGGTCGCAGTAGCTTAACAAGACGGTTTAAATGCACCTTGGAAGAGACGTGCAGGTCTCAGTAGCTTAACAAGACGGTTTAAATGCCCCGTGGAAAAGTGGTGGAGGTTACAGTAGCTTAACCAGACGGTTTAAATGCCCCTTGGAAGAGACGTGCAAGTTACAGTAGCTTAACAAGATTTTTTAAATGCCCCTTGGAAGAGATGTGCAGGTCGCAGTAGCTTAACAAGATGGGTTAAATGCCCCTTGGAAGAGATGTGCAGGTCGCAGTAGCTTAAAACGATGATTTAAATGCCCCTTGGAAGAGACATGCAGGTCACAGCAGCTTAAAAAGACGGTTTAAATGCCCCTTGGAAGAGACGTGCATGTCGTAGAGGCTTAACAATACGGTTTAAATGCCCCTTGGAAGAGACTTACAGGTCGCAGTAGCTTAACAAGACGGTTTAAAAGCCCCTTGGAAAAGTGGTGGAGGTTACAGTAGCTTAACAAGATGGTTTAAATGCCCCTTGGAAGAGACGATCAAGTACCAGAAGCTTAAAAAGAAGGTTTAAATGCGCCTTGGAAGAGAACTGCAGGTCGCAGTAGCATAACAAGACGGTTTAAATGCCCCCTGGAAGAGACGAGCAGGTCGCAGTAGCTTAACAAGACTGTTTAAATGCCCCTTGGAAGAGACGTGCAGGTAGCAGTAGCTTAACAAGACGGTTTAAATCCCCCTTCGAAGAGACATGCAGGTCGCAGGATCTTAACAAGAGGTTTTAAATGCCCCTTAGAATAGGCTTGCAGGTCGCAGTAGCTTAACAAGACAGTTTAAATGACCCCTTGGAAGAGACGTGCAGGTCGCAGTAGCTTAACAAGACGGTTTAAATGCCCCGTGGAAATGTGGTGGAGGTTACAGTAGATTATCAAGACGGTTTAAATGCCCCTTGGAAGAGAAATGCAAGTTACAGTAGCTTAACAAGACGGTTTAAATGCCCCTTGGAAGAGATGTGCAGGTCGCAGTAGCTTAACAAGATGGTTTAAATGCCCCTTGGAAGAGCGGTGGAGGTCGCAGTAGCTTATCACGATGGTTTAAATGTCCCTTGGAAGAGACATGCAGGTCGCAGGATCTTAACAAGAGGGTTTAAATGCCCCTTAGAATAGGCTTGCAGGTCGCAGTAGCTTAACAATACAGTTTAAATGCCCCTTGGAAGAGACGTGCAGGTCGCAGTAGCTTAATAAGATGGTTTAAATGCCCCTTGGAAGAGGCGAGCAGGTCGCAGTAGCTTAACAAGACGGTTTAAATGCCCCTTGGAAGAGACGTGCAGGTCGCAGTAGCTTAACAAGACGGTTTAAATCCCCCTTGGAAGAGATGTGCAGGTCGCAGTAGCTTAACAAGAGGGTTTAAATGCCCCTTGAAATAGGCTTGCTGGTCGCAGTAGCTTACCAAGACGATTTAAATGCCCCTTGGAAGAGACGTGCAGGTCGCAGTAGATTAACAAGACAGTTTAAATGCCCCTTGGAAGAGCGGTGGAGGTCGCAGTAGCTTAACAAGACAGTTTAAATGCCCTTTGGAAGAGACATGCAGGTCGCAGTAGCTTAACAAGACGGTTTAAATGCCTCGTGGAAAAGTGGTGGAGGTTACAGTAGCTTAACAAGACGGTTTAAATGCCCCTTAGAAGAGATGTGCAGGTCGCAGTAGCTTAACAAGATGGTTTAAATGCCCCTTGGAAGAGCGGTGGAGGTCGCAGTAGCTTAACACGATGGTTTAAATGCCCCTTGGAAGAGTTATGCAGGTCGCAGCAGCTTAAAAAGACGGTTTAAATGCCTCGTGGAAAAGTGGTGGAGGCTACAGTAGCTTAACAAGACGGTTTAAATGCCCCTTGGTAGAGACATGCAGGTCGCAGTAGCTTAACAAGACGTTTTAAATGCCCCTTGGAAAAGTGGTGGAGGTTACAGTAGCTTAACAAGATGGTTTAAATGCCCCTTGGAAGAGACGATCAAGTATCAGGAGCTTAAAAAGAAGGTTTAAATCCCCCTTGGAAGAGAAGTGCAGGTCGCAGTAGCATAACAAGACGGTTTAAATGCCCCTTGGAAGAGACGAGCAGGTCGCAGTAGCATAACAAAACGGTTTAAATGCCCCTTGGAAGAGACGTGCAGGTACCAGTAGCTTAACAAGACGGTTTAAATCCCCCTTGGAAGAGACATGCAGGTCACAGGATCTTAACAAGAAGGTTTAAATGCCCCTTGGAAGAGACGTGCAGGTTGCAGTAGCTTAACAAGACAGTTTAAATGCCCCTTGGAAGAAACATGCAGGTCGCAGGAGCTTAACAAGAGGGTTTAAATGCCCCTTGGAAGAGACGTGCAGGTCGCAGTAGCTTAACAAGATGGTTTAAATGCCCCTTGGAAGAGCGGTGGAGGTCGCAGTAGCTTAACAAGACAGTTTAAATGCCCCTTGGAAGAGACATGCAGGTCGCAGTAGCTTAACAAGACTGTTTAAATGCACCTTGGAAGAGACATGCAGGTCGCAGTAGCTTAACAAGAGGGTTTAAATGCCATTTTCAAGAGACGAGCAGGTCGCAGGAGCTTAATAAGAGTGTTTAAATGCCCCTTGGAAGAGACGTGCAGGTCGCAGTAGCTTAACAAGATGGTTTAAATGCCCCTTGGAAGAGCGGTGGAGGTCGCAGTAGCTTAACAAGACTGTTTAAATGCCCCTTGGAAGAGACATGCAGGTCGCAGTAGCTTAACAAGACTGTTTAAATGCACCTTGGAAGAGACATGCAGGTCGCAGTAGCTTAACAAGAGGGTTTAAATGCCAATTTCAAGAGACGAGCAGGTCGCAGGAGCTTAATAAGAGGGTTTAAATGCCCCTTGGAAGAGACGTGCAGGTCGCAGTAGCTTAACAAGATGGTTTAAATGCCCCTTGGAAGAGCGGTGGAGGTCGCAGTATCTTAACAAGACTGTTTAAATGCCCCTTGGAAGAGACATGCAGGTCGCAGTAGCTTAACAAGACTGTTTAAATGCACCTTGGAAGAGACGTGCAGGTCGCAGTAGCTTAACAAGACGGTTTAAATGCCCCGTGGAAAAATGGTGGAGGTTACAGTAGCTTAACAAGATGGTTTAAATGCCCCTTGGCAGAGACTTGCAAATTACAGTAGCTTAACAATACGGATTAAAGGCCCCTTGGAAGAGACGTGCAAGTCGCAGTAGCTTAACAAGACGGTTTAAATGCCCCTTGGAAAAGTGGTGGAGGTTACAGTAGCTTAACAAGATGGTTTAAATGCCCCTTGGAAGAGACGATCAAGTCGCAGGAGCTTAAAAAGAAGGTTTAAATGCGCCATGGAAGAGAAATGCAGGTCGCAGTAGCATAACAAGACGGTTTAAATTCCCCTTGGAAGAGACATGCAGGTCGCAGTAGCTTAACAAGATGGTTTAAATGGCCCTTGGAAGAGACGTGCAGGTAGCAGTAACTTAACAAGACGGTTTAAATGCCCCTTGGAAGAGACCTGCAGGTAGCAGTAGCTTAACAAGACGGTTTAAATGCCCCTTGGAAGAGACGTGCAGGTAGCAGTAGCTTAACAAGACGGTTTAAATCCCCCTTGGAAGAGACATGCAGGTCGCAGTAGCTTAAAAAGAAGGTTTAAATGCCCCTTGGAAGAGACGAGCAGGTCGCAGTAGCTTAACAAGACGGTTTAAATTGGCCTTGGAAGAGACATGCAGGTCACAGTTGCTTAACAAGATGGTTTAAATGCCCCTTGGAAGAGACGAGCAGGTCGCCGTTGCTTATCAAGACGGTTTAAATCCCTCTTGGAAGAGAAGTGCAGGTCGCAGGATCTTAAAGAAAGGGTTTAAATGCCCCTTAGAATAGGCTTGCAGGTCGCAGTAGCTTAACAAGACAGTTTAAATGCCCCTTGGAAGAGACGTGCAAGTCGCAGTAGCTTAAAAAGACGGTTTAAATGCGCCTTGGAAGAGACGTGCAGGTCGCAGTAGCTTAACAAGACGGTTTAAATGCACCTTGGAAGAGACGAGCAGGTCGCAGTAGCTTAACAAGACGGTTTAAATGGCCCTTGGAAGAGACGTGCAGATCACAGTAGCTTAACAAGATGGTTTAAATCCCCCTTGGAAGAGACGTGCAGGTTGCAGTAGCTTAACAAGATGGTTTAAATGCCCCTTGGAAGATCGGTGGAGGTCGCAGTAGCTTAACAAGATGGTTTAAATGCCCCTTGGAAGAGACATTCAGGTCGCAGCAGCTTAAAAAGACGGTTTAAATGCCCCTTGGAAGAGACGTGCAGGTCATAGAGGCTTAACAAAACGATTTAAATGCCCCTTGGAAGAGGCATACAGGTCGCAGTAGCTTAACAAGACGGTTTAAAAGCCCCTTGGAAGAGAAGTGCAAGTCGCAGTAGCTTAAAAGACGGTTTAAATGCCCCTTGGAAAAGTGGTGGAGGTTACAGTAGCTTAACACGATGGTTTAAATGCCCCTTGGAAGAGACGTGCAGGTCGCAGTAGCTTAACAAGACGGTTTAAATGCCCCTTGGAAGAGACATGCAGGTCGCAGTAGCTTAAAAAGATGGATTAAATGCCCCTTGGAAGAGACGATCAAGTATCAGGAGCTTAAAAAGAAGGTTTAAATGCACCTTGGAAGAGAAGTGCAGGTCGCAGTAGCGTAACAAGACGGTTTAAATGCCACTTGGAAGAGAAGTGCAAGTTACAGTAGCTTAACAAGACGGTTTAAATGCCCCTTGGAAGAGATGTGCAGGTCGCAGTAGCTTAACAAGACGGTTTAAATGCCCCTTGGAAGAGACCTGCAGGTAGCAGTAGCTTAACAAGACGGTTTAAATGCCCCTTGGAAGGGACGTGCAGGTAGCAGTAGCTTAAAAAGAAGGTTTAAATGCCCCTTGGAAGAGACGAGCAGGTCGCAGTAGCTTAACAAGACGGTTTAAATTGGCCTTGGAAGAGACATGCAGGTCACAGTTGCTTAACAAGACGGTTTAAATCCCCCTTGGAAGAGAAGTGCAGGTCGCAGGATCTTTACAAGAGGGTTTAAATGCCCCTTAGAATAGGCTTGCAGGTCGCAGTAGCTTAACAAGACAGTTTAAATGCCCCTTGGAAGAGACGTGCAAGTCGCAATAGCTTAAAAAGACGGTTTAAATGCGCCTTGGAAGAGACGTGCAGGTCGCAGTAGCTTCACAAGACGGTTTAAATGCCCCTTGGAAGAGACGAGCAGGTCGCAGTAGCTTAATAAGACGGTTTAAATGGCCCTTGGAAGAGACGTGCAGATCACAGTAGCTTAACAAGACGGTTTAAATCCCCCTTGGAAGAGACGTGCAGGTCGCAGTAGCTTAACAAGATGGTATAAATGCCCCTTGGAAGAGCGGTGGAGGTCGCAGTAGCTTAACACGATGGTTTAAATGCCCCTTGGAAGAGACGTGCAGGTCGTAGAGGCTTAACAAAATGATTTAAATGCCCCTTGGAAGAGGCATGCAGGTCGCAGTAGCTTAACAAGACTGTTTAAATGCCCCTTGGAAGAGACATGCAGGTCGCAGTAGCTTAACAAGACGGTTTAAATGCCCCTTGGAAAAGTGGTGGAGGTTACAGTAGCTTAACACGATGGTTTAAATGCCCCTTGGAAGAGACGTGCAGGTCGCAGTAGCTTAACAAGACCGTTTAAATGCCCCTTGGAAGAGAAGATCAAGTATCAGGAGCTTAAAAAGAAGGTTTAAATGCGCCTTGGAAGAGAAGTGCAGGTCGCAGTAGCATAACAAGACGGTTTAAATGCCCCTTGGAAGAGACGAGCAGGTCGCAGTAGCTTAACAAGACGGTTTAAATGCCCCTTGGAAGAGACGTGCAGGTAGCAGTAGCTTAACAAGACGGTTTAAATCCCCCTTGGAAGAGACATGCAGGTCACAGGATCTTAACCAGAGGGTTTAAATGCCCCTTAGAATAGGCTTGCAGGTCGCAGTAGCTTAACAAGACAGTTTAAATGCCCCTTGGAAGAGACGTGTAGGTCGCAGTAGCTTATCAAGACGGTTTAAATGCCCCTTGAAAGAGACATGCAGGTCGCAGTAGCTTAACGAGACTGTTTAAATGCCCCTTGGAAGAGACGTGCAGGTCGCAGGAACTTAATAAGAGGGTTTAAATGCCCCTTGGAAGAGACGTTCAAGTCACAGTAGCGTAAAAAGACTGTTTAAATGCGCCTTGGAAGAGACGTTCAGGTCGCAGAAGCTTAACAAGACGCTTTAAATGCCCCTTGGAAGAGAGGTGGAGGTCGCAATAGCTTAACAAGACAGTTTAAATGCCCCATGGAAGAGACGTGCAGGTCGCAGTAGCTTAACAAGACGGTTTAAATGCCATTTGGAAGAGATGTGCAGGTCGCAGTAGCTTAACAAGATGGTTTAAATGCCCCGTGGAAGAGCGGTGGAGGTCGCAGTAGCTTATCACGATGGTTTAATTGCCCCTTGGAAGAGACATGCAAGTCGCAGCAGCTTAAAAAGACGGTTTAAATGACCATTGGAAGAGACGTGCAGGTCGCAGAGGCTTAACAAGATGGTTTAAATGCCCCTTGGAAGAGACATGCAGGTCGCAGTAGCTTAACAAGACGGTTTAAATGCCTCTTGGAAAAGTGGTGGAGGTTACAGTAGCTTAACAAGACAGCTTAAATGCCCCTTGGAAGAGACGATCAAATCGCAGGAGCTTAAAAAGAGGGTTTAAATGCCCCTTAGAATAGGCTTGCAGGTCGCAGTAGCTTAACAATACAGTTTAAATTCCCCGTGGAAGAGACGTGCAGGTTGCAGTAGCTTAATAAGGCGGTTTAAATGCCCCTTGGAAGAGACGTGCAGGTCGCAGTAGCTTAATAAGACGGTTTAAATGCCCCTTGGAAGAGACGTGCAGGTCGCAGTAGCTTAACAAGATGGTTTAAATGCCCCTTGGAAGAGCGGTGGAGGTCGCAGTAGCTTTACAAGACTGTTTAAATGCCCCTTGGAAGAGACATGCAGGTCGCAGTAGCTTAACGAGACTGTTTAAATGCCCCTTGGAAGAGACGTGCAGGTCGCAGGAGCTTAATAAAAGGGTTTAAATGCCCCTTGGAAGAGACGTTCAAGTCACAGTAGCGTAAAAAGACTGTTTAAATGCGCCTTTGAAGAGACGTGCAGGTCGCAGAAGCTTAACAAGACGCTTTAAATGCCCCTTGGAAGAGAGGTGGAGGTCGCAATAGCTTAACAAGACAATTTAAATGCCCCTTGGAAGAGACGTGCAGGTCGCAGTAGCTTAACAAGACGGTTTAAATGCCCCTTTCAAGAGAAGTGCAGGTCGCAGGAGCTTAACAAGACAGTATAAATGCTCCTGGGAAGAGCGGTGGAGGTCGCAGTAGCTTAACAAGATAGTTTAAATGCCACTTGGAAGAAACATGCAGGTCGAAGCAGCTTAACAAGACTGTTTAAATGCCCCTAGGAAAAGACGTGCAGGTCGCAGAGGCTTAACAAGACGGTTTAAATGCCCCTTGGAAGAGACATGCAGGTCGCAGTATCTTAACAAGACGGTTTAAATGCCCCTTGGAAGAGACGTGCAGGTCGCAGTAGCTTAACAAGACGTATTAAATGCCCCGTGGAAAAGTGGTGGAGGTTACAGTAGCTTAACAAGATGGTTTAAATGCCCCTTGGCAGAGACTTGCAAGTTACAGTATCTTAACAAGATGGATTAAATGCCCCTTGGAAGAGATGTGCAGGTCGCAGTAGCTTAACAAGTTGGTTTAAATGCCCTTTGGAAGAGCGGTGGAGGTCGCAGAAGCTTAACACGATGGTTTAAATGCCCCTTGGAAGAGACATGCAGGTTGCAGCAGCTTAAAAAGACGGTTTAAATGCCACTTGAAAGAGACGTGCAGGTCGCAGTAGCTTAACAAGACGGTTTAAATCCCCCTTGGAAGAGATGTGCAGGTCGCAGTAGGTTAACAAGAGGGTTTAAATGCCCCTTGAAATAGGCTTGCTGGTCGCAGTAGCTTAACAAGACGGTTTAAATGCCCCTTGGAAGAGACGTGCAGGTCGCAGTAGCTTAACAAGAGAGTTTAAATGTACCTTGGAAGAGCGGTGGAGGTTGCAGTAGCTTAACAAGACAGTTTAAATGCCACTTGGAAGAAACATGCAGGTCGAAGCAGTTAACAAGACTGTTTAAATGCCCCTAGGAAAAGACGTGCAGGTCGTAGGGGCTTAACAAGACGCTTTAAATGCCCCTCTGAAGAGACATGCAGGTCGCAGTAGCTTAACAAGACGGTTTAAATGCACCTTGGAAGAGACGTGCAGGTCTCAGTAGCTTAACAAGACGGTTTAAATGCCCCGTGGAAAAGTGGTGGAGGTTACAGTAGCTTAACCAGACGGTTTAAATGCCCCTTGGAAGAGACGTGCAAGTTACAGTAGCTTAACAAGATTTTTTAAATGCCCCTTGGAAGAGATGTGCAGGTCGCAGTAGCTTAACAAGATGGGTTAAATGCCCCTTGGAAGAGATGTGCAGGTCGCAGTAGCTTAAAACGATGATTTAAATGCCCCTTGGAAGAGACATGCAGGTCACAGCAGCTTAAAAAGACGGTTTAAATGCCCCTTGGAAGAGACGTGCATGTCGTAGAGGCTTAACAATACGGTTTAAATGCCCCTTGGAAGAGACTTACAGGTCGCAGTAGCTTAACAAGACGGTTTAAAAGCCCCTTGGAAAAGTGGTGGAGGTTACAGTAGCTTAACAAGATGGTTTAAATGCCCCTTGGAAGAGACGATCAAGTACCAGAAGCTTAAAAAGAAGGTTTAAATGCGCCTTGGAAGAGAACTGCAGGTCGCAGTAGCATAACAAGACGGTTTAAATGCCCCCTGGAAGAGACGAGCAGGTCGCAGTAGCTTAACAAGACTGTTTAAATGCCCCTTGGAAGAGACGTGCAGGTAGCAGTAGCTTAACAAGACGGTTTAAATCCCCCTTCGAAGAGACATGCAGGTCGCAGGATCTTAACAAGAGGTTTTAAATGCCCCTTAGAATAGGCTTGCAGGTCGCAGTAGCTTAACAAGACAGTTTAAATGACCCCTTGGAAGAGACGTGCAGGTCGCAGTAGCTTAACAAGACGGTTTAAATGCCCCGTGGAAATGTGGTGGAGGTTACAGTAGATTATCAAGACGGTTTAAATGCCCCTTGGAAGAGAAATGCAAGTTACAGTAGCTTAACAAGACGGTTTAAATGCCCCTTGGAAGAGATGTGCAGGTCGCAGTAGCTTAACAAGATGGTTTAAATGCCCCTTGGAAGAGCGGTGGAGGTCGCAGTAGCTTATCACGATGGTTTAAATGTCCCTTGGAAGAGACATGCAGGTCGCAGGATCTTAACAAGAGGGTTTAAATGCCCCTTAGAATAGGCTTGCAGGTCGCAGTAGCTTAACAATACAGTTTAAATGCCCCTTGGAAGAGACGTGCAGGTCGCAGTAGCTTAATAAGATGGTTTAAATGCCCCTTGGAAGAGGCGAGCAGGTCGCAGTAGCTTAACAAGACGGTTTAAATGCCCCTTGGAAGAGACGTGCAGGTCGCAGTAGCTTAACAAGACGGTTTAAATCCCCCTTGGAAGAGATGTGCAGGTCGCAGTAGCTTAACAAGAGGGTTTAAATGCCCCTTGAAATAGGCTTGCTGGTCGCAGTAGCTTACCAAGACGATTTAAATGCCCCTTGGAAGAGACGTGCAGGTCGCAGTAGATTAACAAGACAGTTTAAATGCCCCTTGGAAGAGCGGTGGAGGTCGCAGTAGCTTAACAAGACAGTTTAAATGCCCTTTGGAAGAGACATGCAGGTCGCAGTAGCTTAACAAGACGGTTTAAATGCCTCGTGGAAAAGTGGTGGAGGTTACAGTAGCTTAACAAGACGGTTTAAATGCCCCTTAGAAGAGATGTGCAGGTCGCAGTAGCTTAACAAGATGGTTTAAATGCCCCTTGGAAGAGCGGTGGAGGTCGCAGTAGCTTAACACGATGGTTTAAATGCCCCTTGGAAGAGTTATGCAGGTCGCAGCAGCTTAAAAAGACGGTTTAAATGCCTCGTGGAAAAGTGGTGGAGGCTACAGTAGCTTAACAAGACGGTTTAAATGCCCCTTGGTAGAGACATGCAGGTCGCAGTAGCTTAACAAGACGTTTTAAATGCCCCTTGGAAAAGTGGTGGAGGTTACAGTAGCTTAACAAGATGGTTTAAATGCCCCTTGGAAGAGACGATCAAGTATCAGGAGCTTAAAAAGAAGGTTTAAATCCCCCTTGGAAGAGAAGTGCAGGTCGCAGTAGCATAACAAGACGGTTTAAATGCCCCTTGGAAGAGACGAGCAGGTCGCAGTAGCATAACAAAACGGTTTAAATGCCCCTTGGAAGAGACGTGCAGGTACCAGTAGCTTAACAAGACGGTTTAAATCCCCCTTGGAAGAGACATGCAGGTCACAGGATCTTAACAAGAAGGTTTAAATGCCCCTTGGAAGAGACGTGCAGGTTGCAGTAGCTTAACAAGACAGTTTAAATGCCCCTTGGAAGAAACATGCAGGTCGCAGGAGCTTAACAAGAGGGTTTAAATGCCCCTTGGAAGAGACGTGCAGGTCGCAGTAGCTTAACAAGATGGTTTAAATGCCCCTTGGAAGAGCGGTGGAGGTCGCAGTAGCTTAACAAGACAGTTTAAATGCCCCTTGGAAGAGACATGCAGGTCGCAGTAGCTTAACAAGACTGTTTAAATGCACCTTGGAAGAGACATGCAGGTCGCAGTAGCTTAACAAGAGGGTTTAAATGCCATTTTCAAGAGACGAGCAGGTCGCAGGAGCTTAATAAGAGTGTTTAAATGCCCCTTGGAAGAGACGTGCAGGTCGCAGTAGCTTAACAAGATGGTTTAAATGCCCCTTGGAAGAGCGGTGGAGGTCGCAGTAGCTTAACAAGACTGTTTAAATGCCCCTTGGAAGAGACATGCAGGTCGCAGTAGCTTAACAAGACTGTTTAAATGCACCTTGGAAGAGACATGCAGGTCGCAGTAGCTTAACAAGAGGGTTTAAATGCCAATTTCAAGAGACGAGCAGGTCGCAGGAGCTTAATAAGAGGGTTTAAATGCCCCTTGGAAGAGACGTGCAGGTCGCAGTAGCTTAACAAGATGGTTTAAATGCCCCTTGGAAGAGCGGTGGAGGTCGCAGTATCTTAACAAGACTGTTTAAATGCCCCTTGGAAGAGACATGCAGGTCGCAGTAGCTTAACAAGACTGTTTAAATGCACCTTGGAAGAGACGTGCAGGTCGCAGTAGCTTAACAAGACGGTTTAAATGCCCCGTGGAAAAATGGTGGAGGTTACAGTAGCTTAACAAGATGGTTTAAATGCCCCTTGGCAGAGACTTGCAAATTACAGTAGCTTAACAATACGGATTAAAGGCCCCTTGGAAGAGACGTGCAAGTCGCAGTAGCTTAACAAGACGGTTTAAATGCCCCTTGGAAAAGTGGTGGAGGTTACAGTAGCTTAACAAGATGGTTTAAATGCCCCTTGGAAGAGACGATCAAGTCGCAGGAGCTTAAAAAGAAGGTTTAAATGCGCCATGGAAGAGAAATGCAGGTCGCAGTAGCATAACAAGACGGTTTAAATTCCCCTTGGAAGAGACATGCAGGTCGCAGTAGCTTAACAAGATGGTTTAAATGGCCCTTGGAAGAGACGTGCAGGTAGCAGTAACTTAACAAGACGGTTTAAATGCCCCTTGGAAGAGACCTGCAGGTAGCAGTAGCTTAACAAGACGGTTTAAATGCCCCTTGGAAGAGACGTGCAGGTAGCAGTAGCTTAACAAGACGGTTTAAATCCCCCTTGGAAGAGACATGCAGGTCGCAGTAGCTTAAAAAGAAGGTTTAAATGCCCCTTGGAAGAGACGAGCAGGTCGCAGTAGCTTAACAAGACGGTTTAAATTGGCCTTGGAAGAGACATGCAGGTCACAGTTGCTTAACAAGATGGTTTAAATGCCCCTTGGAAGAGACGAGCAGGTCGCCGTTGCTTATCAAGACGGTTTAAATCCCTCTTGGAAGAGAAGTGCAGGTCGCAGGATCTTAAAGAAAGGGTTTAAATGCCCCTTAGAATAGGCTTGCAGGTCGCAGTAGCTTAACAAGACAGTTTAAATGCCCCTTGGAAGAGACGTGCAAGTCGCAGTAGCTTAAAAAGACGGTTTAAATGCGCCTTGGAAGAGACGTGCAGGTCGCAGTAGCTTAACAAGACGGTTTAAATGCACCTTGGAAGAGACGAGCAGGTCGCAGTAGCTTAACAAGACGGTTTAAATGGCCCTTGGAAGAGACGTGCAGATCACAGTAGCTTAACAAGATGGTTTAAATCCCCCTTGGAAGAGACGTGCAGGTTGCAGTAGCTTAACAAGATGGTTTAAATGCCCCTTGGAAGATCGGTGGAGGTCGCAGTAGCTTAACAAGATGGTTTAAATGCCCCTTGGAAGAGACATTCAGGTCGCAGCAGCTTAAAAAGACGGTTTAAATGCCCCTTGGAAGAGACGTGCAGGTCATAGAGGCTTAACAAAACGATTTAAATGCCCCTTGGAAGAGGCATACAGGTCGCAGTAGCTTAACAAGACGGTTTAAAAGCCCCTTGGAAGAGAAGTGCAAGTCGCAGTAGCTTAAAAGACGGTTTAAATGCCCCTTGGAAAAGTGGTGGAGGTTACAGTAGCTTAACACGATGGTTTAAATGCCCCTTGGAAGAGACGTGCAGGTCGCAGTAGCTTAACAAGACGGTTTAAATGCCCCTTGGAAGAGACATGCAGGTCGCAGTAGCTTAAAAAGATGGATTAAATGCCCCTTGGAAGAGACGATCAAGTATCAGGAGCTTAAAAAGAAGGTTTAAATGCACCTTGGAAGAGAAGTGCAGGTCGCAGTAGCGTAACAAGACGGTTTAAATGCCACTTGGAAGAGAAGTGCAAGTTACAGTAGCTTAACAAGACGGTTTAAATGCCCCTTGGAAGAGATGTGCAGGTCGCAGTAGCTTAACAAGACGGTTTAAATGCCCCTTGGAAGAGACCTGCAGGTAGCAGTAGCTTAACAAGACGGTTTAAATGCCCCTTGGAAGGGACGTGCAGGTAGCAGTAGCTTAAAAAGAAGGTTTAAATGCCCCTTGGAAGAGACGAGCAGGTCGCAGTAGCTTAACAAGACGGTTTAAATTGGCCTTGGAAGAGACATGCAGGTCACAGTTGCTTAACAAGACGGTTTAAATCCCCCTTGGAAGAGAAGTGCAGGTCGCAGGATCTTTACAAGAGGGTTTAAATGCCCCTTAGAATAGGCTTGCAGGTCGCAGTAGCTTAACAAGACAGTTTAAATGCCCCTTGGAAGAGACGTGCAAGTCGCAATAGCTTAAAAAGACGGTTTAAATGCGCCTTGGAAGAGACGTGCAGGTCGCAGTAGCTTCACAAGACGGTTTAAATGCCCCTTGGAAGAGACGAGCAGGTCGCAGTAGCTTAATAAGACGGTTTAAATGGCCCTTGGAAGAGACGTGCAGATCACAGTAGCTTAACAAGACGGTTTAAATCCCCCTTGGAAGAGACGTGCAGGTCGCAGTAGCTTAACAAGATGGTATAAATGCCCCTTGGAAGAGCGGTGGAGGTCGCAGTAGCTTAACACGATGGTTTAAATGCCCCTTGGAAGAGACGTGCAGGTCGTAGAGGCTTAACAAAATGATTTAAATGCCCCTTGGAAGAGGCATGCAGGTCGCAGTAGCTTAACAAGACTGTTTAAATGCCCCTTGGAAGAGACATGCAGGTCGCAGTAGCTTAACAAGACGGTTTAAATGCCCCTTGGAAAAGTGGTGGAGGTTACAGTAGCTTAACACGATGGTTTAAATGCCCCTTGGAAGAGACGTGCAGGTCGCAGTAGCTTAACAAGACCGTTTAAATGCCCCTTGGAAGAGAAGATCAAGTATCAGGAGCTTAAAAAGAAGGTTTAAATGCGCCTTGGAAGAGAAGTGCAGGTCGCAGTAGCATAACAAGACGGTTTAAATGCCCCTTGGAAGAGACGAGCAGGTCGCAGTAGCTTAACAAGACGGTTTAAATGCCCCTTGGAAGAGACGTGCAGGTAGCAGTAGCTTAACAAGACGGTTTAAATCCCCCTTGGAAGAGACATGCAGGTCACAGGATCTTAACCAGAGGGTTTAAATGCCCCTTAGAATAGGCTTGCAGGTCGCAGTAGCTTAACAAGACAGTTTAAATGCCCCTTGGAAGAGACGTGTAGGTCGCAGTAGCTTATCAAGACGGTTTAAATGCCCCTTGAAAGAGACATGCAGGTCGCAGTAGCTTAACGAGACTGTTTAAATGCCCCTTGGAAGAGACGTGCAGGTCGCAGGAACTTAATAAGAGGGTTTAAATGCCCCTTGGAAGAGACGTTCAAGTCACAGTAGCGTAAAAAGACTGTTTAAATGCGCCTTGGAAGAGACGTTCAGGTCGCAGAAGCTTAACAAGACGCTTTAAATGCCCCTTGGAAGAGAGGTGGAGGTCGCAATAGCTTAACAAGACAGTTTAAATGCCCCATGGAAGAGACGTGCAGGTCGCAGTAGCTTAACAAGACGGTTTAAATGCCATTTGGAAGAGATGTGCAGGTCGCAGTAGCTTAACAAGATGGTTTAAATGCCCCGTGGAAGAGCGGTGGAGGTTGCAGTAGCTTATCACGATGGTTTAATTGCCCCTTGGAAGAGACATGCAAGTCGCAGCAGCTTAAAAAGACGGTTTAAATGACCCTTGGAAGAGACGTGCAGGTCGCAGAGGCTTAACAAGATGGTTTAAATGCCCCTTGGAAGAGACATGCAGGTCGCAGTAGCTTAACAAGACGGTTTAAATGCCTCTTGGAAAAGTGGTGGAGGTTACAGTAGCTTAACAAGACAGCTTAAATGCCCCTTGGAAGAGACGATCAAATCGCAGGAGCTTAAAAAGAGGGTTTAAATGCCCCTTAGAATAGGCTTGCAGGTCGCAGTAGCTTAACAATACAGTTTAAATTCCCCGTGGAAGAGACGTGCAGGTTGCAGTAGCTTAATAAGGCGGTTTAAATGCCCCTTGGAAGAGACGTGCAGGTCGCAGTAGCTTAATAAGACGGTTTAAATGCCCCTTGGAAGAGACGTGCAGGTCGCAGTAGCTTAACAAGATGGTTTAAATGCCCCTTGGAAGAGCGGTGGAGGTCGCAGTAGCTTTACAAGACTGTTTAAATGCCCCTTGGAAGAGACATGCAGGTCGCAGTAGCTTAACGAGACTGTTTAAATGCCCCTTGGAAGAGACGTGCAGGTCGCAGGAGCTTAATAAAAGGGTTTAAATGCCCCTTGGAAGAGACGTTCAAGTCACAGTAGCGTAAAAAGACTGTTTAAATGCGCCTTTGAAGAGACGTGCAGGTCGCAGAAGCTTAACAAGACGCTTTAAATGCCCCTTGGAAGAGAGGTGGAGGTCGCAATAGCTTAACAAGACAATTTAAATGCCCCTTGGAAGAGACGTGCAGGTCGCAGTAGCTTAACAAGACGGTTTAAATGCCCCTTTCAAGAGAAGTGCAGGTCGCAGGAGCTTAACAAGACAGTATAAATGCTCCTGGGAAGAGCGGTGGAGGTCGCAGTAGCTTAACAAGATAGTTTAAATGCCACTTGGAAGAAACATGCAGGTCGAAGCAGCTTAACAAGACTGTTTAAATGCCCCTAGGAAAAGACGTGCAGGTCGCAGAGGCTTAACAAGACGGTTTAAATGCCCCTTGGAAGAGACATGCAGGTCGCAGTAGCTTAACAAGACGGTTTAAATGCCCCTTGGAAGAGACGTGCAGGTCGCAGTAGCTTAACAAGACGTATTAAATGCCCCGTGGAAAAGTGGTGGAGGTTACAGTAGCTTAACAAGATGGTTTAAATGCCCCTTGGCAGAGACTTGCAAGTTACAGTATCTTAACAAGATGGATTAAATGCCCCTTGGAAGAGATGTGCAGGTCGCAGTAGCTTAACAAGTTGGTTTAAATGCCCTTTGGAAGAGCGGTGGAGGTCGCAGAAGCTTAACACGATGGTTTAAATGCCCCTTGGAAGAGACATGCAGGTTGCAGCAGCTTAAAAAGACGGTTTAAATGCCACTTGAAAGAGACGTGCAGGTCGCAGTAGCTTAACAAGACGGTTTAAATGCCCCTTGGCAGAGACTTGCAAATTACAGTAGCTTAACAAGACGGATTAAATGCCCCTTGGAAGAGACATGCAGGTTGCAGCAGCTTAAAAAGACGGTTTAAATGCCCCGTGGAAAAGTGGTGGAGGTTACAGTAGCTTAACAAGATGGTTTAAATGCCCCTTGGCAGAGACTTGCAAATTACAGTAGCTTAACAAGACGGATTAAATGCCCCTTGGAAGAGACGTGCAAGTCGGAGTAGCTTAACAAGACGGTTTAAAGGCCCCTTGGAAAAGTGGTGGAGGTTACAGTAGCTTAACAAGATGGTTTAAATGCCCCTTGGAAGAGACCTGCAGGTCGCAGTAGCTTAACAAGACGGTTTAAATGCCCCTTGGAAGAGACGTGCAGGTAGCAGTAGCTTAACAAGACGGTTTAAATGCCCCTTGGAAGAGACCTGCAGGTAGCAGTAGCTTAACAAGACGTTTTAAATGCCCCTTGGAAGAGACGTGCCGGTAGCAGTAGCTTAACAAGACGGTTTAAATCCCCCTTGGAAGAGACGTGCAGGTCGCAGTAGCTTAAAAAGAAGGTTTAAATGCCCCTTGGAAAAGACGAGCAGGTCGCAGTAGCTTAACAAGACGGTTTAAATTGGCCTTGGAAGAGACATGCAGGTCACTGTTGCTTAACAAGACGGTTTAAATGCCCCTTGGAACAGACGTGGAGGTCGCAGTAGCTTAACAAGACGGTTTAAAAGCCCCTTGGAAGAGACATGCAGGTCGCAGTAGCTTAACAAGACAGTTTAAATGCTGCTTGGAAGAGACGTGCAAGTCGCAGTAGCTTAAAAAGACGGTTTAAATGCGCCTTGGAAGAGACGTGCAGGTCGCAGTAGCTTAACAAGACGGTTTAAATGCCCCTTGGAATAGACGAGCAGGTCACAGTAGCTTAACAAGACGGTTTAAATGGCCCTTGGAAGAGACGTGCAGATCACAGTAGCTTAACAAGACGGTTTAAATCCCCCTTGGAAGAGATGTGCAGGTCGCAGTAGCTTAACAAGATGGTTTAAATACCCGTTGGAAGAGCGGTGAAGGTCGCAGTAGCTTAACACGATGATTTAAATGCCCCTTGGAAGAGACATGCAGGTCGCAGAGGCTTAACAAAACGATTTAAATGCCCCTTGGAAGAGGCATGCAGGTCGCAGTAGCTTAACAAGACGGTTTAAAAGCCCCTTGGAAGAGAAGTGCAAGTCGCAGTAGCTTAAAAGACGGTTTAAATGCCCCTTGGAAAAGTGGTGGAGGTTACAGTAGCTTAACACGATGGTTTAAATGCCCCTTGGAAGAGACGTGCAGGTCGCAGTAGCTTAACAAGACGGTTTAAATGCCCCTTGGAAGAGACATGCAAGTCGCAGTAGCTTAACAAGACGTTTTAAATGCCCCTTGGAAAAGTGGTGGAGGTTACAGTAGCTTAACAAGATGGTTTAAATGCCCCTTGGAAGAGACGATCAAGTATCAGGAGCTTAAAAACAAGGTTTAAATGCGCCTTGGAAGAGAAGTGCAGGTCTCAGTAGCATAACAAGACGGTTTAAAAGACCCTTGGAAGAGACAAGCAGGTCGCAGTAGCTTAACAAGACGGTTTAAATGCCCCTTGGAAGAGACGTGAAGGTAGCAGTAGTTTAACAAGACGGTTTAAATCCCCCTTGGAAGAGACATTCAGGTCACAGGATGTTAACAAGAGGGTTTAAATGCCCCTTAGAATAGGCTTGCAGGTCGCAGTAGCTTATCAAGACAGTTTAAATGCCCCGTGGAAAAGTGGTGGAGGTTACAATAGCTTAACAAGACGGTTTAAATGCCACTTGGAAGAGAAGTGCAAGTTACAGTAGCTTAACAAGACGGTTTAAATGCCCCTTGGAAGAGATGTGCAGGTCGCAGTAGCTTAACAAGATGGTTTAAATGCCCCTTGGAAGAGCGGTGGAGGTCGCAGTAGCTAATCACGATGGTTTAAATGCTCCTTGGAAAAGACATGCAGGTTGCAGAGGCTTAACAAGACGGTTTAAATGCCCCTTGGAAGAGACATGCAGGTCGCAGTAGCTTAACAAGACGGTTTAAAAGCCCCTTGGAAGAGACGTGCAAGTCGCAGTAGCTTAACAAGACGGTTTAAATGCCCCTTGGAAAAGTGGTGGAGGTTACAGTAGCTTAAAAAGATGGTTTAAATGCCCCTTGGAAGAGACGATCAAGTCGCAGGAGCTTAAAAAGAGGGTTTAAAGGCCCCTTAGAATAGGCTTGCAGGTCGCAGTAGCTTAACAATACAGTTTAAATGCCCCGTGGAAGAGACGTGCAGGTCGCAGTTGCTTAATAAGACGGTTTAAATGCCCCTTGGAAGAGACGTGCAGGTCGCAGTAGCTTAACAAGACAGTTTAAATGCCCCTTGGAAGAGACGTGCAGGTCGCAGTAGCTTAACAAGACAGTTTAAATGCCACTTGGAAGAGACGTGCAGGTCGCAGTAGGTTAACAAGACAGTTTAAAAGCCCCTTGGAAGAAACGGTGGAGGTCGCAGTAGCTTAACAAGACAGTTTAAATGCCCCTTGACAGAGATGTGCAGGTCGCAGTAGCTTAACAAGACGGTTTAAATGCCCCTTGGAAGTGCGGTGGAGGTCGCAGTAGCTTAACAATATGGTTTAAATGCCCCTTGGAAGAGACATGCTGGTCGCAGCAGCTTAACAAGACGGTTTAAATGCCCCTTGGAAGAGGCGTGCAGGTCGCAGTGGCTTAACAAGACGGTTTAAATGTCCCCTTGGAAGAGACATGCAGGTCGCAGTAGCTTAAAAAGACGGTTTAAATGCACCTTGGAAGAGACGTGCAGGTCGCAGTAGCTTAACAAAACGGTTTAAATGCCCGTTGGAAGAGAAGAGCAGTTCGCAGTAGCTTAACAAGACGGTTTAAATGCCCCTTGGAAGAGACGTGCAGGTCGCAGTAGCTTAACAAGACGGTTTAAATCCCCCTTGGAAGAGATGTGCAGGTCGCAGTAGCTTAACAAGAGGGTTTAAATGCCCCTTGGAATAGGCTTGCTGGTCGCAGTAGCTTACCAAGACGGTTTAAATGCCCCTTGGAAGAGACGTGCAGGTCGCAGTAGCTTAACAAGACAGTTTAAATGCCCCTTGGAAGAGCGGTGGAGGTCGCAGTAGCTTAACAAGACAGTTTAAATGCCCCTAGTAAAAGACGTGCAGGTCGCAGAGGCTTAACAAGACGGTTTAAATGCCCATTGGAAGAGACATGCAGGTCGCATTAGCTTAACAAGACTTTTTAAATGCACCTTGGAAGAGACGTGCAGGTCGCAGTAGCTTAACAAGACGGTTTAAATGCCCCTTTGAAGAGACGTGCAAGTTACAGTAGCTTAACAAGATGGTTTAAATGCCCCTTGGAAGAGATGTGCAGGTCGCAGTAGCTTAACAAGATGGTTTAAATGCCCCTTGGAAGAGCGGTGGAGGTCGCAGTAGCTTAACAAGATGGTTTAAAAGCCCCTTGGAAGAGACATGCAGGTCGCAGCAGCTTAAAAAGACAGTTTAAATGCCCCTTGGAAGAGACGTGCATGTCGTAGAGGCTTAACAAGACGGTTTAAATGCCGCTTGGAAGAGACGTGCAGGTAGCAGTAGCTTAACAAGGCGGTTTAAATCCCCCTTGGAAGAGACATGCAGGTCGCAGTAGCTTAAAAAGAAGGTTTAAATGCCCCTTGGAAGAGATGAGCAGGTCGCAGTAGCTTAACAAGACGATTTAAATTCCCCTTGGAAGAGACGTGCAGGTAGCAGTAGCTTAACAAGACAGTTTAAATGCCCCTTGGAAGAGACATGCAGGTCGCAGGATCTTAACAAGAGAGTTTAAATGCCCCTTAGAATAGGCTTGCAGGTCGCAGCAGCTTAACAAGACAGTTTAAATGCCCCTTGGAAGAGACGTGCAAGTCGCAGTAGCTTAAAAAGACGGTTTAAATGCGCCTTGGAAGAGACGTGCAGGTCGCAGTAGCTTAACAATACGGTTTAAATGGTCCTTGGAAGAGACGTGCAGGTCACAGTAGCTTAACAAGGCATTTTAAATCCCCCTTGGAAGAGACGTGCAGGTCTCAGTAGCTTAACAAGTTGGTTTAAATGCCCCTTGGAAGAGCGCTGGAGGTCGCAGTAGCTTAACACGATGGTTTAAATGCCCCTTGGAAGAGACATGCAGGTCGCAGCAGCTTAAAAAGACGGTTTAAATGCCCCTTGGAAGAGACGTGCAGGTAGCAGAGGCTTAACAAGACGGTTTAAATGCACCTTGGAAGAGACGTGCAGGTCGCAGTAGCTTAAAAAGACAGTTTTAATGCACCTTGGAAGAGACGTGCAGGTCGCAGTAGCTTAACAAGACGGTTTAAATACCCCTTGGAAGAGACGTGCAGGTCACAGTAGCTTAACAAGACGGTTTAAATCCCTCTTGGAAGAGATGTACAGTTCGCAGTAGCTTAACAAGATGGTTTAAATGCCCCTTGGAATAGGCTTGCTGGTCGCAGCAGCTTAAAAAGATGGTTTAAATGCCCCTTGGAAGAGACGTGCAGGTCGCAGTAACTTAAAAAGACGGTTTAAATGCCCCTTGGAAGAGACGTGCAGGTAGCAGTAGCTTAACAAGGCTGTTTAAATCCCCCTTGGAAGAGACATGCAGGTCGCAGTAGCTTAAAAAGAAGGTTTAAATGCCCCTTGGAAGAGACGTGCAGGTAGCAGTAGCTTAACAAGGCTGTTTAAATCCCCCTTGGAAGAGACATGCAGGTCGCAGTAGCTTAAAAAGACGGTTTAAATGCCCCTTGGAAGAGACGTGCAGGTAGCAGTAGCTTAACAAGGCTGTTTAAATCCCCCTTGGAAGAGACATGCAGGTCGCAGTAGCTTAACAAGACGGTTTAAATTCCCCTTGGAAGAGACGTGCAGGTAGCAGTAGCTTAACAAGACGGTTTAAATGCCCCTTGGAAGAGACATGCAGGTCGCAGGATCATAACAAGAGAGTTTAAATGCCCCTTAGAATAGGCTTGCAGGTCGCAGTAGCTTAACAAGGCGTTTTAAATCCCCCTTGGAAGAGACGTGCAGGTCGCAGTAGCTTAACAAGATGGTTTAAATGCCCCTTGGAAGAGCGGTGGAGGTCGCAGTAGCTTAACACGATGGTTTAAATGCCCCTTGGAAGAGACATGCAGGTCGCAGCAGCTTAAAAAGACGGTTTAAATGCCCCTTGGAAGAGACGTGCAGGTCGCAGAGGCTTAACAAGACGGTTTAAATGCCCCTTGGAAGAGGCATGCAGGTCGCAGTAGCTTAACAAGACGGTTTAAATGCCCCTTGGAAGAGACGTGCAGGTCGCAGAGGCTTAACAAGACGGTTTAAATGCCCCTTGGAAGAGGCATGCAGGTCGCAGTAGCTTAACAAGACGTGTTAAAAGCCCCTTGGAAGAGAAGTGCAAGTCGCAGTAGCTTTAAACACGGTTTAAATGCCCCTTGGAAAAGTGGAGGAGGTTACAGTAGCTTAACAAGATGGTTTAAATGCCCCTTGGAAGAGACGTGCAGGTCGCAGCAGCTTAAAAAGAAGGTTTAAATGCCCCTTCGAAGAGAAGTGCAGGTAGCAGTAGCTTAACAAGACACTTTAAATTCCCCTTGGAAGAGACGTGCAGGTAGCAGTAGATTAACAAGACACTTTAAATGCCCCTTGGAAGAGACATGCAGGTCGCAGTAGCTTAACAAGATGGCTTAAATACCCCTTGGAAGAGACATGCAGGTCGCAGCAGCTAAATAAGACGGTTTAAATGCCCTTTGGAACAGACGTGCAGGTCGCAATGGCTAAACAAGACGGTTTAAATCCCCCTTGGAAGAGACATGCAGGTCGCAGTAGCTTAAAAAGAAGGTTTAAATGCCCCTTGGAAGAGACGAGCAGGTCGCAGTAGCTAAACAAGACGGTTTAAATGCCCCTTGGAAGTGCGGTGGAGATCGCAGTAGCTTAACAAGACGGTTTAAATGCCCCTTGAAGAGACATGCAGGTCACAGCACCTTAACAAGACGGTATAAATGCCCCTTGGAAGAGACGTGGAGGTCGCAGTAGCTTAACAAGACGGTTTAAATGCCCCTTGGAAGAGACATGCAGGTCGCAGTAGCTTAACAAATCGTTTTAAATGCCCCTTGGAAGTGCTGTGGAGGTCGCAGTATCTTAACAAGACGGTTTAAATGCCCCTTGGAAAAGTGGTGGAGGTTACAGTAGCTTAAGAAGACGGTTTAAATGCTCCATGGAAGAGACGTGCAAGTCGCAGTAGCTTAACAAGACGGTTTAAATGACCCCTTGGCAGAGACATGCAGGTCGCAGTGTCTTAACAAGAGGATTTAAATGCCCCTTAGAATAGGCTTGCAGGTCGCAGTAGCTTAACAATACAGTTTAAATGCCCCGTGGAAGAGACGTGCAGGTCGCAGTAGCTTAATAAGATGGTTTAAATGCCCCTTGGAAGAGCGGTGGAGGTCGCAGTAGCTTAACAAGATGGTTTAAATGCCCCTTGGGAGTGCGGTGGAGGTCGCAGTAGCTTAACAAGATGGTTTAATTGCCCCTTGGAAGAGACATGCAGGTCGCAGCAGCTTAACAAGACGATTTAAATGCCCCTTGGAAGAGACGTGCAGGTCGCAGTGGCTTAACAAGAGGGTTTAAATGCCCCTTGGAAGAGACGTGCAGGTCGCAGTAGATTAACAAGACGGTTTAAATGCACCTCGGTAGAGACGTGCAGGTCGCAGTAGCTTAAAAAGACGGTTTAAATGCACCTTGGAAGAGACGTGCAGGTCGCAGTAGCTTAACAAAACGGTTTAAATGCCCGTTGGAAGAGACGAGCAGTTCGCAGTAGCTTAACAAGACGGTTTAAATGCCCCTTGGAAGAGACGTGCAGGTCGCAGTAGCTTAACAAGACGGTTTAAATCCCCCTTGGAAGAGATGTGCAGGTCGCAGTAGCTTAACAAGAGGGTTTAAATGCCCCTTGGAATAGGCTTGCTGGTCGCAGTAGCTTACCAAGACGGTTTAAATGCCCCTTGGAAGAGACGTGCAGGTCGCAGTAGCTTAACAAGACAGTTTAAATGCCCCTTGGAAGAGCGGTGGAGGTCGCAGTAGCTTAACAAGACAGTTTAAATGCCCCTAGTAAAAGACGTGCAGGTCGCAGAGGCTTAACAAGACGGTTTAAATGCCCATTGGAAGAGACATGCAGGTCGCATTAGCTTAACAAGACTTTTTAAATGCACCTTGGAAGAGACGTGCAGGTCGCAGTAGCTTAACAAGACGGTTTAAATGCCCCTTTGAAGAGACGTGCAAGTTACAGTAGCTTAACAAGATGGTTTAAATGCCCCTTGGAAGAGATGTGCAGGTCGCAGTAGCTTAACAAGATGGTTTAAATGCCCCTTGGAAGAGCGGTGGAGGTCGCAGTAGCTTAACAAGATGGTTTAAATGCCCCTTGGAAGAGACATGCAGGTCGCAGCAGTTTAAAAAGACAGTTTAAATGCCCCTTGGAAGAGACGTGCATGTCGTAGAGGCTTAACAAGACTGTTTAAATGCCCCTAGGAAGAGACTTGCAGGTCGCAGTAGCTTAACAAGACGGTTTAAAAGCCCCTTGGAAGAGAAGTGCAAGTCGCAGTAGCTTAACAAGACGGTTTAAAAGCCCCTTGGAAAAGTGGTGGAGGTTACAGTAGCTTAACAAGACGGTTTAAATCCCCCTTGGAAGAGACATGCAGGTCGCAGGAATTTAACTATAGGGTTTAAATGCCCCTTAGAATAGGCTTGCAGGTCGCAGTAGCTTAACAAGACAGTTTAAATGCCCCTTGGAAGAGACGTGCAGGTCGCAGTAGCTTAACAAGACGGTTTAAATGCCCAGTGGAAAAGGGTTGGAGGTTACAGTAGCTTATCAAGACGGTTTAAATGCCCCTTGGAAGAGAAGGGCAAGTTACAGTAGCTTAACAAGACGGTTTAAATGCCCCTTGGAAGAGATGTGCAGGTCACCGTAGCTTAACAAGATGGTTTAAATGCCCCTTGGAAGAACGGTGGAGGTCGCAGTAGCTTATCACGATGATTTAAATGCCAGTTGGAAGAGACATGCAGGTCGCAGAGGCTTAACAAGATGGTTTAAATGCCCCCTGGAAGAGACATGCAGGTCGCAGTAGCTTAACAAGACGGTTTAAAAGCCGTTGGAAGAGACGTGCAAGTCGCAGTAGCTTAACAAGACGGTTTAAATGCCCCTTGGAAAAGTGGTGGAGGTTACAGTAGCTTAACAAGATGGTTTAAATGCCCCTTGGAAGAGACGATCAAGTCGCAGTAGCTTAACAAGACGGTTTAAATCCCCCTTGGAAGAGACATGCAGGTCGCAGGATCTTAACAAGACGGTTTAAATGCCCCTTGGAAGAGACGTGCAGGTAGCAGTAGCTTAACAAGACGGTTTAAATCCCCCTTGGAAGAGACATGCAGGTAGCAGTAGCTTAACAAGACGGTTTAAATCCCCCTTGGAAGAGACATGCAGGTCGCAGAGGCTTAACAAGACGGTTTAAATGCCCCCTGGAAGAGACATGCAGGTCGCAGTAGCTTAACAAGACGGTTTAAAAGCCGTTGGAAGAGACGTGCAAGTCGCAGTAGCTTAACAAGACGGTTTAAATGCCCCTTGGAAAAGTGGTGGAGGTTACAGTAGCTTAACAAGATGGTTTAAATGCCCCTTGGAAGAGACGATCAAGTCGCTGTAGCTTAACAAGACGGTTTAAATCCCCCTTGGAAGAGACATGCAGGTGGCAGGATCTTAACAAGACGGTTTAAATGCCCCTTGGAAGAGACGTGCAGGTAGCAGTAGCTTAACAAGACGGTTTAAATCCCCCTTGGAAGAGACATGCAGGTCGCAGGATCTTAACAAGAGGGTTTAAATGCCCCTTAGAATAGGCTTGCAGGTCGCAGTAGCATAACAATACAGTTTAAATGCCCCGTGGAAGAGACGTGCAGGTCGCAGTAGCTTAATAAGACGGTTTAAATGCCCCTTGGAGGAGACGAGCAGGTCGCAGTAGCTTAACAAGACGGTTTAAATCCCCCTTGGAAGAGATGTGCAGGTCGCAGTAGCTTAACAAGTGGGTTTAAATGCCCCTTGGAATAGGCTTCCTGGTCGCAGTAGCTTTCCAAGACGGTTTAAATGCCCCTTGGAAGAGACGTGCAGGTCGCAGTAGATTAACCAGACAGTTTAAATGCCCCTTGGAAGAGCGCTGGAGGTAGCAGTAGCTTAACAAGACAGTTTAAATGGCACTTGGAAGAAACATGCAGGTCGAAGCAGCTTAAGAAGACTGTTTAAATGCCCCTAGGAAAAGAAGTGCAGGTCGCAGAGGCTTAACAAGACGGTTTAAATGCCCCTTGGAAGAGACATGCAGGTTGCAGTAGCTTAGCAAGACGGTTTAAATGCACCTTGTAAGAGACGTGCAGGTCGCAGTAGCTTAACAAGACGGTTTAAATTCCCCGTGGAATAGTGGTGGAGGATACAGTAGCTTAACAAGACAGTTTAAATGCCCCTTGGAAGAGACGTGCAAGCTACAGTATCTTAACAAGATGGTTTTAATGCCCCTTGGAAGAGATGTGCAGGTCGCAGTAGCTTAACAAGATGGTTTAAATGCCCCTTGGAAGAGCGGTGGAGGTCGCAGTAGCTTAACACGATGGTTTAAATGCCCCTTGGAAGAGACATGCAGGTCGCAGCAGCTTAAAAAGACGGTTTAAATGCCCCTTGGAAGAGACATGCAGGTCGCAGTAGCTTAACAGGGCGGTTTAAAAGCCACTTGGAAGAGACGTGCAAGTCGCAGTAGCTTAACAAGACGTTTTAAATGCCCCTTGGAAAAGTGGTGGAGGTTACAGTAGCTTAACAAGATCGTTCAAATGCCCCTTGGAAGAGACGATCAAGTATCAGGAGCTTAAAAAGAAGGCTTAAATGCGCCTTGGAAGAGAAGTGCAGGTCGCAGTAGCATAACAAGAAAGTTTAAATGCCCCTTGGAAGAGACGAGCAGGTCGCAGTAGCTTAACAAGATGGTTTAAATGCCCCTTGGAAGAGACGTGCAGGTAGCAGTAGCTTAAAAAAGACGGTTTAAATCCACCTTGGAAGAGACGTGCAGGTCGCAGTAGCTTAACAAGACAGTTTAAATGCCCCTTGACAGAGATGTGCAGGTCGCAGTAGCTTAACAAGAGGGTTTAAATGCCCCTTGGAAGTGCGGTGGAGGTCGCAGTAGCTTAACAAGAGGGTTTAAATGCCCCTTGGAATAGGTTTGCTGGTCGCAGTAGCTTAACAAGACGGTTTAAATGCCCCTTGGAAAAGTGGTGGAGGTTACAGTAGCTTAACAAGACGGTTTAAATGCCCCTTGGAAGAGACGAGTATGTCACAGTAGCTTAACAAGATGGTTTAAATGCACCTTGGAAGAGAGATGCAGGTCATAGTAGCTTAACAAGATAGTTTAAATCCCCCTTGGAAGAGACGTGCAGGTCGCAGTAGCTTAACAAGAGTGTTTAAATGCCCCTTGGAATAGGCTTGCAGGTCACAGTAGCTTTACAAGACTGTTTAAATGCCCCTAGAAAGAGCGGTGGAGGTCGCAGTGGCTTAACAAGACAGTTTAAATGCCCCTTGGAAGAGACGTGCAGTTTGCAGTAGCTTAACAAGACAGTTTAAATGCCCCTTGGAAGAGACGTGCAGGTTGCAGTAGCTTAATAAGACGGTTTAAATGCCCTTTGGAAGAGATGTGCAGGTCGCAGTAGCTTAATAAGATGGTTTAAATGCCCCTTGGAAGAGAGATGGAGGTCGCAGTAGCTTAACAAGACAGTTTAAATGCCCCTTGGAAGAGACGTGCAGGTCGCAGTAGCTTAACAAGAGGGTTTAAATGCCCCTTTCAAGAGACGTGCAGGTCGCAGGAGCTTAACAAGAGGGTTTACATGCCCCTTGGAAGAGACGTGCAGGTCGCAGTAGCTTAACAAGATGGTTTAAATGCCACTTGGAAGAGCGGTGGAGGTCGCAGTAGCTTAGCAAGACTGTTTAAATGCCCCTTGGAAGAGACATGCAGGTCGCAGTAGCTTAACAAGACTGTTTAAATGCCCCTTGGAAGAGACGTGCAGGTCGCAGTAGCTTAACAAGACTGTTGAGATGCCCCTTGGAAAAGAGGTGGAGGTTACAGTAACTTAACAAGACGGTTTAAATGCCCCTTGGAAGAGACGTTGAAGTCACAGTAGCTTAAAAAGACGGTTTAAATGCCCCTTGGAAGAGAGGTGGAGGTCGCAGTAGCTTAACAAGACAGTTTAAATGCCCCTTGGAAGAGATGTGCAGGTCGCAGTAGCTTAACAAGAGGGTTTAAATGACCCTTTCAAGAGACGAGCAGGTCGCAGGAGCTTAATAAGAGAGTTTAAATGCCCCTTGGAAGAGACGTTCAAGTCACAGTAGCGTAAAAAGACTGTTTAAATGCGCCTTGGAAGAGACGTGCAGGTCGCAGAAGCTTAACAAGACGCTTTAAATGCCCCTTGGAAGAGAGGTGGAGGTCGCAGTAGCTTAACAAGACAATTTAAATGACCCTTGGAAGAGACGTGCAGGTCGCAGTAGCTTAACAAGAGGGTTTAAATGCCCCTTTCAAGAGACGTGCAGGTCGCAGGAGCTTAACAAGAGGTTTTAAATGCCCCTTGGAAGAGACATGCAGGTCGCAGTAGCTTAACAAGACAGTTTAAATGCTCCTTGGAAGAGCGGTGGAGGTCGCAGTAGCTTAACAAGACAGTTTAAATGCCACTTGGAAGAAACATGCAGGTCGAAGCAGCTTAACAAGACTGTTTAAATGCCCCTAGGAAAAGACGTGCAGGTCACAGAGGCTTAACAAGACGGTTTAAATGCCCCTTGGAAGAGACATGCAGGTCGCAGTAGCTTAACAAGACGGTTTAAATGCCCCTTGGAAGAGACGTGCAAGTCGCGGTAGCTTAACAAGTCGGTTTAAATGCGCCGTGGAAAAGTGGTGGAGGTTACATTAGCTTAACAAGATGGTTTAAATGCCCCTTGGCAGAGACTTGCAAGTTATAGTAGCTTAAGAAGACGGATTAAATGCCCCTTGGAAGAGATGTGCAGGTCGCAGTAGCTTAACAAGATGGTTTAAATGCCCCTTGGAAGAGCGGTGGAGGTCGCAGAAGCTTAACACGATGGTTTAAATGCCCCTTGGAAGAGACATGCAGGTTGCAGCAGCTTAAAAAGACGGTTTAAATGCCACTTGGAAGAGACGTGCAGGTCGGCGAGGCTTAACAAGACGCTTTAAATGCCCCTTGGAAGAGACATGCAGGTCGGAGTAGCTTAACAAGACGGTTTAAAAGCTCCTTGGAAGAGACGTGCAGGTCGCAGTAGCTTAACAAAAGGGTTTAAATGCCCCTTTCAAGAGACGTGCAGGCTGCAGCAGCTTAAAAAGACGGTTTAAATGCCACTTGGAAGAGACGTGCAGGTCGCCGAGGCTTAACAAGACGGTTTAAATGCCCCTTGGAAGAGACATGCAGGTCACAGTAGCTTAACAAGACGGTTTAAAAGCCCCTTGGAAGAGACGTGCAAGTCGCAGTAGCTTAACAAGACGGTTTAAATGCCCCTTGGAAAAGTGGTGGAGGTTACAGTAGCTTAACAAGATGGTTTAAATGCCCCTTGGAAGAGACGATCAAGTCGCAGGATCTTAAAAAGAAGGTTTAAATGCGCCATGGAAGAGAACTGCAGGTCGCAGGAGCATAACAAGATGGTTTAAATTCCCCTTGGAAGAGACATGCAGGTCGCAGTAGCTTAACAAGACGGTTTAAATGCCCCTTGGAAGAGACGTGCAGGTAGCAGTAGCTTAACAAGACGGTTTAAATGCCCCTTGGAAGAGACGTGCAGGTAGCAGTAGCTTAACAAGACGGTTTAAATGCCCCTTGGAAGAGACGTGCAGGTCGCAGTAGCTTAAAAAGACGGTTGAAATCCCCCTTGGAAGAGACATGCAGGTCGCAGTAGCTTAAAAAGAAGGTTTAAATGCCCCTTGGAAGAGACGAGCAGGTCGCAGTAGCTTATCAAGACGGTTTAAATTGGCCTTGGAAGAGACATGCAGGTCACAGTTGCTTAACAAGACGGTTTAAATACCCCTTGGAAGAGACGAGCAGGTCTCAGTTGCTTAACAAGACGGTTTAAATACCCCTTGGAAGAGAAGTGCAGGTCGCAGGATCTTAACAAGAGGGTTTAAATGCCCCTTAGAATAGGCTTGCAGGTCGCAGTAGCTTAACAAGACAGTTTAAATGCCCCTTGGAAGAGAAGTTCAAGTCGCAGTAGCTTAAAAAGACGGTTTAAATGCGCCTTGGTAGAGACGTGCAGGTCGCAGTAGCTTAAAAAGATGGTTTAAATGCCCCTTGGAAGAGCGGTGGAGGTCGCAGTAGCTTAACACGATGGTTTAAATGCCCCTTGGAAGAGACATGCAGGTCGCAGCAGCTTAAAAAGACGGTTTAAATGCCCCTTGGAAGAGACGTGCAGGTCGCCGTAGCTTAACAAGACAGTTTAAAAGCCCTTTTTAAGAGAAGTGCAAGTCGCAGTAGCTTAAAAGACGGTTTAAATGCCCCTTGGAAAAGTGGTGGAGGTTACAGTAGCTTAACAAGATGGTTTAAATGCCCCTTGGAAGAGACGATCAAGTCGCAGGAGCTTAAAAAGAAGGTTTAAATGCGCCTTGGAAGAGAAGTGCAAGTCGCAGAAGCTTAACAAGACGCTTTAAATGCCCCTTGGAATAGAGGTGGAGGTCGCAGTAGCTTAACAAGACAGTTTAAATGCCCCTTGGAAGAGACGTGCAGGTCGCAGTAGCTTAACAAGAGGGTTTAATTGCCCCTTTCAAGAGACGTGCAGGTCGCAGGAGCTTAACAAGAGGGTTTAAATGCCCCTTGGAAGAGCGGTGGAGGTCGCAGTAGCTTAACAAGACGGATTAAATGCCCCTTGGAAGAGACATGCAGGTCGCAGTAGCTTAACAAGACTGTTTAAATGCCCCTTGGAAGAGACGTGCAGGTAGCAGAAGCTTAACAAGACTGTTGAGATGCCCCTTGTAAAAGTGGTGGAGGTTACAGTAGCTTAACAAGACAGTTTAAATGCCCCTTGGAAGAGAAGTTCAAGTCACAGTAGCTTAAAAAGACGATTTAAATGCGCCTTGGAAGAGATGTGCAGGTCGCAGTAGCTTAATAAGACGGTTTAAATGCCCCTTGGAAGAGAGGTGGAGGTCGCAGTAGCATAACAAGACAGTTTAAATGCCCCTTGGAAGAGACGTGCAGGTAACAGTAGCTTAACAAGAGGGTATAAATGCCCCTTTCAAGAGACGTGCATGTCGCAGGAGCTTAACAAGAGGGTTTAAATGACCCTTGGAAGAGACTTGCAGGTCGCAGTAGCTTAACAAGATTGTTGAGATGCCCCTTGGAATAGTGGTGGAGGTTACAGTAGCTTAACAAGACGGTTTAAATGCCCCTTGGAAGAGACGTTCAAGTCACAGTAGCTTAAAAAGACGGTTTAAATGCGCCTTGGAAGAGACTTGCAGGTCGCAGTAGCTTAACAAGACGGTTTAAATGCCCCTTGGAAGAGACCAGCAGGTCGCAGAAGCTTAACAAGACACTTTAAATGCCCCTTGGAAGTGTGGTGGAGGTTGCAGTAGCTTAACAAGACAGTTTAAATGCCCCTTGGAAGAGACTTGCAGGTCGCAGTAGCTTAACAAGACGGTTTAAATGCCCCTTGGAAGAGACGTGCAGGTAGCAGTAGCTTAACAAGACGGTTTAAATGCCCCTTGGAAGAGACGTGCAGGAAGCAGTAGCTTAACAAGACGGTTTAAATGCCCCTTGGAAGAGACGTGCAGGTCGCAGTAGCTTAACAAGACGGTTTAAATCCCCCTTGGAAGAGACATGCAGGTCGCAGTAGCTTAAAAAGAAGGTTTACATGCCGCTTGGAAGAGACGAGCAGGTCGCAGTAGCTTAACAAGACGGTTTAAATTGGGCTTGGAAGAGACATGCAGGTCACAGTTGCTTAACAAGACGGTTTAAATGCCCCTTGGAAGAGACGAGCAGGTCGCAGTTGCTTAACAAGACGGTTTAAATCCCCCTTGGAAGAGAAGTGCAGGTCGCAGTATCTTAACAAGAGGGTTTAAATGCCCCTTAGAATAGGCTTGCAGGTCGCAGTAGCTTAACAAGACAGTTTAAATGCCCCTTGGAAGAGACGTGCAAGTTGCAGTAGCTTAAAAAGACGGTTTAAATGCCCTTTGGAAGAGATGTGCAGGTCGCAGTAGCTTAATAAGATGGTTTAAATGCCCCTTGGAAGAGAGATGGAGGTCCCAGTAGCTTAACAAGACAGTTTAAATGCCCCTTGGAAGAGACGTGCAGGTCGCAGTAGCTTAACAAGAGGGTTTAAATGCCCCTTTCAAGAGACGTGCAGGTCGCAGGAGCTTAACAAGAGGGTTTACATGCCCCTTGGAAGAGACGTGCAGGTCGCAGTAGCTTAACAAGATGGTTTAAATGCCACTTGGAAGAGCGGTGGAGGTCGCAGTAGCTTAGCAAGACTGTTTAAATGCCCCTTGGAAGAGACATGCAGGTCGCAGTAGCTTAACAAGACTGTTTAAATGCCCCTTGGAAGAGACGTGCAGGTCGCAGTAGCTTAACAAGACTGTTGAGATGCCCCTTGGAAAAGAGGTGGAGGTTACAGTAACTTAACAAGACGGTTTAAATGCCCCTTGGAAGAGACGTTGAAGTCACAGTAGCTTAAAAAGACGGTTTAAATGCCCCTTGGAAGAGAGGTGGAGGTCGCAGTAGCTTAACAAGACAGTTTAAATGCCCCTTGGAAGAGATGTGCAGGTCGCAGTAGCTTAACAAGAGGGTTTAAATGACCCTTTCAAGAGACGAGCAGGTCGCAGGAGCTTAATAAGAGAGTTTAAATGCCCCTTGGAAGAGACGTTCAAGTCACAGTAGCGTAAAAAGACTGTTTAAATGCGCCTTGGAAGAGACGTGCAGGTCGCAGAAGCTTAACAAGACGCTTTAAATGCCCCTTGGAAGAGAGGTGGAGGTCGCAGTAGCTTAACAAGACAATTTAAATGACCCTTGGAAGAGACGTGCAGGTCGCAGTAGCTTAACAAGAGGGTTTAAATGCCCCTTTCAAGAGACGTGCAGGTCGCAGGAGCTTAACAAGAGGTTTTAAATGCCCCTTGAAAGAGACATGCAGGTCGCAGTAGCTTAACAAGACAGTTTAAATGCTCCTTGGAAGAGCGGTGGAGGTCGCAGTAGCTTAACAAGACAGTTTAAATGCCACTTGGAAGAAACATGCAGGTCGAAGCAGCTTAACAAGACTGTTTAAATGCCCCTAGGAAAAGACGTGCAGGTCACAGAGGCTTAACAAGACGGTTTAAATGCCCCTTGGAAGAGACATGCAGGTCGCAGTAGCTTAACAAGACGGTTTAAATGCCCCTTGGAAGAGACGTGCAAGTCGCGGTAGCTTAACAAGTCGGTTTAAATGCGCCGTGGAAAAGTGGTGGAGGTTACATTAGCTTAACAAGATGGTTTAAATGCCCCTTGGCAGAGACTTGCAAGTTATAGTAGCTTAAGAAGACGGATTAAATGCCCCTTGGAAGAGATGTGCAGGTCGCAGTAGCTTAACAAGATGGTTTAAATGCCCCTTGGAAGAGCGGTGGAGGTCGCAGAAGCTTAACACGATGGTTTAAATGCCCCTTGGAAGAGACATGCAGGTTGCAGCAGCTTAAAAAGACGGTTTAAATGCCACTTGGAAGAGACGTGCAGGTCGGCGAGGCTTAACAAGACGCTTTAAATGCCCCTTGGAAGAGACATGCAGGTCGGAGTAGCTTAACAAGACGGTTTAAAAGCTCCTTGGAAGAGACGTGCAGGTCGCAGTAGCTTAACAAAAGGGTTTAAATGCCCCTTTCAAGAGACGTGCAGGCTGCAGCAGCTTAAAAAGACGGTTTAAATGCCACTTGGAAGAGACGTGCAGGTCGCCGAGGCTTAACAAGACGGTTTAAATGCCCCTTGGAAGAGACATGCAGGTCACAGTAGCTTAACAAGACGGTTTAAAAGCCCCTTGGAAGAGACGTGCAAGTCGCAGTAGCTTAACAAGACGGTTTAAATGCCCCTTGGAAAAGTGGTGGAGGTTACAGTAGCTTAACAAGATGGTTTAAATGCCCCTTGGAAGAGACGATCAAGTCGCAGGATCTTAAAAAGAAGGTTTAAATGCGCCATGGAAGAGAACTGCAGGTCGCAGGAGCATAACAAGATGGTTTAAATTCCCCTTGGAAGAGACATGCAGGTCGCAGTAGCTTAACAAGACGGTTTAAATGCCCCTTGGAAGAGACGTGCAGGTAGCAGTAGCTTAACAAGACGGTTTAAATGCCCCTTGGAAGAGACGTGCAGGTAGCAGTAGCTTAACAAGACGGTTTAAATGCCCCTTGGAAGAGACGTGCAGGTCGCAGTAGCTTAAAAAGACGGTTTAAATCCCCCTTGGAAGAGACATGCAGGTCGCAGTAGCTTAAAAAGAAGGTTTAAATGCCCCTTGGAAGAGACGAGCAGGTCGCAGTAGCTTATCAAGACGGTTTAAATTGGCCTTGGAAGAGACATGCAGGTCACAGTTGCTTAACAAGACGGTTTAAATACCCCTTGGAAGAGACGAGCAGGTCTCAGTTGCTTAACAAGACGGTTTAAATACCCCTTGGAAGAGAAGTGCAGGTCGCAGGATCTTAACAAGAGGGTTTAAATGCCCCTTAGAATAGGCTTGCAGGTCGCAGTAGCTTAACAAGACAGTTTAAATGCCCCTTGGAAGAGAAGTTCAAGTCGCAGTAGCTTAAAAAGACGGTTTAAATGCGCCTTGGTAGAGACGTGCAGGTCGCAGTAGCTTAACAAGATGGTTTAAATGCCCCTTGGAAGAGCGGTGGAGGTCGCAGTAGCTTAACACGATGGTTTAAATGCCCCTTGGAAGAGACATGCAGGTCGCAGCAGCTTAAAAAGACGGTTTAAATGCCCCTTGGAAGAGACGTGCAGGTCGCCGTAGCTTAACAAGACAGTTTAAAAGCCCTTTTTAAGAGAAGTGCAAGTCGCAGTAGCTTAAAAGACGGTTTAAATGCCCCTTGGAAAAGTGGTGGAGGTTACAGTAGCTTAACAAGATGGTTTAAATGCCCCTTGGAAGAGACGATCAAGTCGCAGGAGCTTAAAAAGAAGGTTTAAATGCGCCTTGGAAGAGAAGTGCAAGTCGCAGAAGCTTAACAAGACGCTTTAAATGCCCCTTGGAATAGAGGTGGAGGTCGCAGTAGCTTAACAAGACAGTTTAAATGCCCCTTGGAAGAGACGTGCAGGTCGCAGTAGCTTAACAAGAGGGTTTAATTGCCCCTTTCAAGAGACGTGCAGGTCGCAGGAGCTTAACAAGAGGGTTTAAATGCCCCTTGGAAGAGCGGTGGAGGTCGCAGTAGCTTAACAAGACGGATTAAATGCCCCTTGGAAGAGACATGCAGGTCGCAGTAGCTTAACAAGACTGTTTAAATGCCCCTTGGAAGAGACGTGCAGGTAGCAGAAGCTTAACAAGACTGTTGAGATGCCCCTTGGAAAAGTGGTGGAGGTTACAGTAGCTTAACAAGACAGTTTAAATGCCCCTTGGAAGAGAAGTTCAAGTCACAGTAGCTTAAAAAGACGATTTAAATGCGCCTTGGAAGAGATGTGCAGGTCGCAGTAGCTTAATAAGACGGTTTAAATGCCCCTTGGAAGAGAGGTGGAGGTCGCAGTAGCATAACAAGACAGTTTAAATGCCCCTTGGAAGAGACGTGCAGGTAACAGTAGCTTAACAAGAGGGTATAAATGCCCCTTTCAAGAGACGTGCATGTCGCAGGAGCTTAACAAGAGGGTTTAAATGACCCTTGGAAGAGACTTGCAGGTCGCAGTAGCTTAACAAGATTGTTGAGATGCCCCTTGGAATAGTGGTGGAGGTTACAGTAGCTTAACAAGACGGTTTAAATGCCCCTTGGAAGAGACGTTCAAGTCACAGTAGCTTAAAAAGACGGTTTAAATGCGCCTTGGAAGAGACTTGCAGGTCGCAGTAGCTTAACAAGACGGTTTAAATGCCCCTTGGAAGAGACCAGCAGGTCGCAGAAGCTTAACAAGACACTTTAAATGCCCCTTGGAAGTGTGGTGGAGGTTGCAGTAGCTTAACAAGACAGTTTAAATGCCCCTTGGAAGAGACTTGCAGGTCGCAGTAGCTTAACAAGACGGTTTAAATCCCCCTTGGAAGAGACATGCAGGTCGCAGTAGCTTAAAAAGAAGGTTTACATGCCGCTTGGAAGAGACGAGCAGGTCGCAGTAGCTTAACAAGACGGTTTAAATTGGGCTTGGAAGAGACATGCAGGTCACAGTTGCTTAACAAGACGGTTTAAATGCCCCTTGGAAGAGACGAGCAGGTCGCAGTTGCTTAACAAGACGGTTTAAATCCCCCTTGGAAGAGAAGTGCAGGTCGCAGTATCTTAACAAGAGGGTTTAAATGCCCCTTAGAATAGGCTTGCAGGTCGCAGTAGCTTAACAAGACAGTTTAAATGCCCCTTGGAAGAGACGTGCAAGTTGAAGTAGCTTAAAAAGACGGTTTAAATGCGCCTTGGAAGAGACGTGCAGGTCGCAGTAGCTTAACTAGACGGTTTAAATGCCCCTCGGAAGAGACGTGCAGGTCGCAGTAGCTTAACAAGACGGTTTAAATGGCCCTTGGAAGAGACGTGCAGGTCACAGTAGCTTAACAAGACGGTTTAAATCCCCCTTGGAAGAGACGTGCAGGTCGCAGTAGCTTAACAATATGGTTTAAATGCCCCTTGGAAGAGCGGTGGAGGTCGCAGTAGCTTAACACGATTGTTTAAATGCCCCTTGGAAGAGACATGCAGGTCGCAGCAGCTTAAAAAGACGGTTTAAATGCCCCTTGGAAGAGACGTGCAGGTCGCAGAGGCTTAACAAAACAGTTTAATTGCCCCTTGGAAGAGGCATGCAGGTCGCCGTAGCTTAAAAAGACAGTTTAAAAGCCCCTTGGAAGAGAAGTGCAAGTCGCAGTAGCTTAAAAGACGGTTTAAATGCCCCTTGGAAAAGTGGTGGAGGTTACAGTAGCTTAACAAGAGACAATCAAGTCGCAGGAGCTTAAAAAGAAGGTTTAAATGCGCCTTGGAAGAGAAGTGCAGGTCGCAGAAGCTTAACAAGACGCTTTAAATGCCCCTTGGAATAGAGGTGGAGGTCGCAGTAGCTTAACAAGACAGTTTAAATGCCCCTTGGAAGAGACTTGCAGGTCGCAGTAGCTTAACAAGAGGGTTTAATTGCCCCTTTCAAGAGACGTGCAGGTCGCAGGAGCTTAACAAGAGGGTTTAAATGCCCCTTGGAAGAGTGGTGGAGGTCGCAGTAGCTTAACAAGACTGTTTAAATGTCCCCTTGGAAGAGACGTGCAGGTAGCAGTAGCTTAACAAGACTGTTGAGATTCCCCTTGGAAAAGTGGTGGAGGTTACAGTAGCTTAACAAGACAGTTTAAATGCCCCTTGGAAGAGAAGTTCAAGTCACAGTAGCTTAAAAAGACGATTTAAATGCTCCTTGGAAGAGATGTGCAGGTCGCAGTAGCTTAGTACGACGGTTTAAATGCCCCATGGAAGAGAGGTGGAGGTCGCAGTAGCATAACAAGACAGTTTAAATGCCCCTTTCAAGAGACGTGCATGTCGCAGGAGCTTAACAAGAGGGTTTAAATGACCCTTGGAAGAGACTTGCAGGTCGCAGTAGCTTAACAAGATTGTTGAGATGCCCCTTGGAATAGTGGTGGAGGTTACAGTAGCTTAACAAGACGGTTTAAATGCCCCTTGGAAGAGACGTTCAAGTCACAGTAGCTTAAAAAGACGGTTTAAATGCGCCTTGGAAGAGACTTGCAGGTCGCAGTAGCTTAACAAGATGGTTTAAATGCCCCTTGGAAGAGACGTGCAGGTCGCAGAAGCTTAACAAGACGCTTTAAATGCCCCTTGGAAGTGTGGTGGAGGTTGCAGTAGCTTAACAAGACAGTTTAAATGCCCCTTGGAAGAGACTTGCAGGTCGCAGTAGCTTAACAAGACGGTTTAAATGCCAATTGGAAGAGACGAGCAGGTCGCAGATGCTTAACAAGACAGTTTAAATGCCCCTTGGAAGAGACGTGCAGGTCGCAGTAGCTTAACAAGATGGTTTAAATGCCCCTTGGAAGAGACATGCAGGTCGCAGTAGCTTAACAAGACGGTTTAGATGCCCCTTGGAAAAGTGGTGGAGGTTACAGAAGCTTAACAAGACGGTTTAAATGCCCCTTGGAAGAGACGAGCAGGTCGCAGAAACTTAACAAGACGCTTTAAATGCCCCTTGGTTGAGAGGTGGAGGTCGCAGTAGCTTAACAAGATGGTTTAAATGCCTCTTGGAAGAGAGGTGGAGGTCGCAGTAGCTTAACAAGACAGTTTAAATGCACCTTGGAAGAGACGTACAGGTTGCAGTAGCTTAAAAAGACGGTTTAAATGCCCCTTGGAAGAGACATGCAGGTCGCAGTAGCTTAACAAAGTGCTTTAAATGCCCTTTAACAGAGACATGCAGGTCGCAGTAGCTTAACAAAGCGTTTTAAATGCCCCTTGGAAGAGACATGCAGGTCGCAGTAGCTTAACAAGACGGTTTAAATGCCCCTTGGAAGAGACATGCAGGTCGCAGAAGCTTAACAAGACGGTTTAAATGCCCTTGGAAGAGACTTGCAGGTCGCAGTAGCTTAACAAGACGGTTGAATTGCCCCTTGGAAGAGAGGTGGAGGTCGCAGTAGCTTAACAAGACAATTTAAATGCCCCTTGGAAGAGACATGCAGGTCGCAGTAGCTTAATAAGACGGTTTAAATGCCCCTTGGAAGAGACGTGCATGTCGCAGTAGCTTAACAAGACGATTTAAATACCCCTTGGAAGAGACGTGCAGGTCGCAGTAGCTTAACAAGACGGTTTAAATGCCCCTTGCAAGAGACGTGCAGGTCGCAGTAGCTTAACAAGATGGTTTAAATGCCCCTTGGAAGATCGGTGGAGGTCGCAGTAGCGTAACAAGACGGTTTAAATGCCCCTTGGAAAAGACGTTCAGTTCGCAGTAGCTTAACAAGATGTTTTAAATGCCCCTTGGAAGAGACATGCAGGTCGTAGTAGCTTAACAAGACGGTATCAATGCCCCTTGGAAAAGACTTGCTGGTCGCAGTAGCTTACCAAGACGGTTTAAATGGCCCTTCGAAGAGAAGTGCGGGTCGCAGTAACTTAACAAGACGTTTAAATGCCCCTTGGAAGAGCGGTGGAGGTCGCAGTAGCTTAAAAAGACGGTTTAAATGCCCCTTGGTAGAGACATGCAGGTCGCAGTAGCTTAACAAGACGGTTTAAATGCCCCTTGGAAGAGACGTGCAGGTCACAGTAGCTTAACAAGACGGTTTAAATGCCCCTTGGAAGAGACGTGCAGGTTGCAGTAGCTTAACAAGATGGTTTAAATGCCCCTTGGAAGAGACGTGCAGGTTGCAGTAGCTTAACAAGACGGTTTAAATGCCCCTTGGAAGAGACGAGCAGGTCGCAGTAGCTTACCAAGACGATTTAAATGCCCCATGGAAGAGACGTGCAGGTCGCAGTAGCTTAAAAAGACGGTTTAAATGCCCCATGGAAGAGACCTGCAGGTCGCAGTAGCTTACCAAGACGATTTAAATGCCCCGTGGAAGAGACGTGCAGGTCACAGTAGCTTATCAAGAAGGTTTAAATGCCCCTTGAAAGAGCGGTGGATGTCGCAGTAGCTTAACAAGACAGTTTAAATGCCCCTTGGAAGAGACATGCAGGTCGCAGCAGCTTAACTAGACTGTTTAAATGCCCCTTGGAAGAGACGTGCAGGTCGCAGTAGCTTAACAAGACAGTTTAAATGTCCCTTGGTAGAGACATGCAGGTCGAAATAGCTTAACAAGACGGTTTAAATGCCCCATGGAGGAGACGTGCAGGTCGCAGTAGCTTAACAAGACGGTTTAAATGTCCCTTGGAAGAGACGTGCAAGTCGCAGTAGCTTAAAAAGTCGGTTTAAATGCGCCTTGTAAGAGACGTGCAGGTCGCAGTAGCTTAACAAGACGGTTTAAATGCCCCTTGTAAGAGACGAGCAGGTCACAGTAGCTTAACAACATGGTTTAAATGCCCCTTGTAAGAGACGTGCAGGTCACAGTAGCTTAACAAGAAAGTTTAAATGCCCCTTGGAAGAGCGATGGAGGTCTCAGTAGCTTAACAAGACAGTTTAAATGCCCCTTGGAAGACACATGCAGGTCGCAGCAGCTTAACAAGACTGTTTAAATGCCCCTTGGAAGAGACGTGCATGTCACAGTAGCTTAACAAGACGGTTTAAATGCCCCTTGGAAGAGACGTGCAAGTCGCAGTAGATTAAAAAGACGGTTTAAATGAGCCTTGGAAGAGACGTGCAGGTCGGAGTAGCTTAGCAAGACGGTTTAAATGCCACTTGGAAAAGTGGTGGAGGTTACAGTAGCTTAAAAAGACGGTTTAAATGCCCCTTGGAAGAGACATGCAGGTCGCAGTAGCTTAACAAGATGGTTTAAATGCCCCTTGGAAGAGACGAGCAGGTCGCAGCAGCTTAACAAGACTGCTTAAATGCCCCTTGGAAGAGGCTTGCAGGTCGCAGTAGCTTAACAAGACAGCTTAAGTGCCCCTTGGAAGAGCGGTGGAGGTCACAGTAGCTTAACAAGACGGTTTAAATGCCCCTTGGAAGAGGCTTGCAGGTCGCAGTAGCTTACCAAAACAGTTTAAATGCCCCTTGAAAGAGCGGTGGATGTCGCAGTAGCTTAACAAGACAGTTTAAATGCCCCTTGGAAGAGACGTGCAAGTCGCAGTAGCTTAAAAAGGCGGTTTAAATGCGCCTTGGAAGAGACGTGCAGGTCGCAGTAGCTTACCAAGATTGTTTAAATGCCCCTTGGAAGAGACGTGCAAGTCGCAGAGGCTTAACAAGACAGTTAAAATCCCCCTTAGAAGAGACGTGCAGGTCGCAGTAGCTTAACAAGAGTGTTTAAATGACCCTTGGAAGAACCTTGCAGTTAGCAGTAGCTTACCAAGACGGTTTAAATGCCCCTTTGAAGAGATGTGCAGGTCGCAGTAGCTTAACAAGACGGTTTAAATGCCCCTTGGAAGAGACGAGCAGGTCACAGTAGCTTACCAAGATGGTTTAAATGCCCCTTGGAAGAGACGTGTAGGTCGCAGTAGCTTAACAAGAGGGTGTAAATGCCCCTTGGAAGAGGCTTGCAGGTCGTAGAAGCTTACCAAGACGGTTTAATTGCCCCTTGGAAGAGACGTGCAGGTCGCAGTAGCTTAACAAGAAGGTTTAAATGCCCCTTGGAAGAGACGTGCAGGTCGCAGTAGCTTAACAAGACGGTTTAAATGCCCCTTGGAAAAGTGGTGGAGCTTACAGGAGCTTAACAAGACGGTTTAAATGCCCCTAGGAAGAGACGTACAAGTCGCAGAAGCTTAAAAAGACGGTTTAAATGCGCCTTGGAAGAGACGATCAGGTCGCAGTAGCTTAACAAGACAGTTTATATGCCCCTTAGAAGAGACGTGCAGGTCGCAGTAGCTTAACAAGACGGTTTAAATCCCCCTTGGAAGAGACGTGCAGGTCGCAGTAGCTTAACAAGAGTGTTTAAATGCCCCTTATAATAGGCTTGCAGGTCGCATTAGCTTAACAAGACAGTTTAAATGCCCCTTGGAAAAGTGGTGGAGGTTACTGTAGCTTAACAAGACAGTTTAAATGCCCCTTCGAAGAGACGTGCAGGTCGCAGTAGTTTAAAAAGACGGTTTAAATGCGCCTTGGAAGAGACGTTCAGGTCGCAGTAGCTTAACAAGATGGTTTAAATGCCCCTTGGAATAGACAAGCAGGTCGCAGTAGCTTAACAAGATGGTTTAAATGCCCCTTGGAAGAGACGTGCAGGTCACAGTAGCTTATCAAGACAGTTTAAATGCCCCTTGAAAGAGACGTGCAGGTCGCAGTAGTTTAACAAGACAGTTTAAATGCCCCTTGGAATAGACATGCAGGTCACAGCAGCTTAACAAGACTGTTTAAATGCCCCTTGGAAGAGACATGCAGGTCGCAGCAGCTTAACAAGACTGTTTAAATGCCCCTTGGAAGAGTCTTACAGGTCGCAGTAGCTTAACAAGACGGTTTAAATGTCCCTTGGAAGAGACGTGCAAGTCGCAGTAGCTTAACAAGACGGTTTAAATGCCCCATGGAGGAGACGTGCAGGTCGCAGTAGCTTAACAAGACGGTTTAAATGCCCCTTGGAAGAGACGTGCAGGTCACAGTAGCTTAACAAAACGGTTTAAATGCCCCTTGGAAGAGACATGCAGGTCGCAGTAGCTTAACAAGACTGTTGAAATGCCCCTTGGAAGAGACGTGCAGGTCGCAGTAGCTTAACAAGACAGTTTAAATGCCCCTTGGAAGAGACGTGCAGGTCGCAGTAGCTTAACAAGACGGTTTAAATGCCCCTTGGAAGAGACATGCAGGTCGCAGCAGCTTAACAAAACGGTTTAAATGCCCCTTGGAAGAGACGTGGAGGTCGCAGTAGCTTAACAAGACTGTTGAAATGCCCCTTGGAAGAGACATGCAGGTCGCAGTAGCTTAACAAAGCGTTTTAAATGCCCCTTGGAAGAGACGTGCAGGTTGCAGTAGCTTAACAAGACGGTTTAAATGCCCCTTGGAAAAGTGGTGGAGGTCGTAGTAGCTTAACAAGACAGTTTAAATGCCCCTTGGAAGAGACTTGCAGGTCGCAGTAGCTTAACAAGACGGTTTAAATGACACTTGGAAGAGATGTGCAGGTCGCAGTAGCTTAAGAAGACGGTGTAAATGCCCCTTGGAAGAGACGTGCAAGTCGCAGAAGCTAAACAAGACAGTTTAAATGCCCCTTGGAAGAGACGTGCAGGTCGCAGTAGCTTAACAAGATGGTTTAAATGCCCCTTGGAAGAGCGGTGGAGGTCGTAGTAGCTTAAGAAGACAGTTTAAATGCCCCTTGGAAGAGACATGCAGGTCGCAGTAGCTTAACAAGAGGGTTTAAATGCCCCTTGGAAGAGGCTTGCAGGTCGCAGTAGCTTACCAAGACGATTTAAATGCCCCTTGGAAGAGACGTGCAGGTCGCAGAAGCTTAAGAAGACGCTTTAAATGCCCCTTGGAAGTGTGGTGGAGGTTGCAGTAGCTTAACAAGACAGTTTAAATGCCCCTTGGAAGAGACTTGCAGGTCGCAGTAGCTTAACAAGACGGTTTAAATGCCAATTGGAAGAGACGAGCAGGTCGCAGATGCTTAACAAGACAGTTTAAATGCCCCTTGGAAGAGACGTGCAGGTCGCAGTAGCTTAACAAGATGGTTTAAATGCCCCTTGGAAGAGACATGCAGGTCGCAGTAGCTTAACAAGACGGTTTAGATGCCCCTTGGAAAAGTGGTGGAGGTTACAGAAGCTTAACAAGACGGTTTAAATGCCCCTTGGAAGAGACGAGCAGGTCGCAGAAACTTAACAAGACGCTTTAAATGCCCCTTGGATGAGAGGTGGAGGTCGCAGTAGCTTAACAAGATGGTTTAAATGCCTCTTGGAAGAGAGGTGGAGGTCGCAGTAGCTTAACAAGACAGTTTAAATGCACCTTGGAAGAGACGTACAGGTTGCAGTAGCTTAAAAAGACGGTTTAAATGCCCCTTGGAAGAGACATGCAGGTCGCAGTAGCTTAACAAAGTGCTTTAAATGCCCTTTAACAGAGACATGCAGGTCGCAGTAGCTTAACAAAGCGTTTTAAATGCCCCTTGGAAGAGACATGCAGGTCGCAGTAGCTTAACAAGACGGTTTAAATGCCCCTTGGAAGAGACATGCAGGTCGCAGAAGCTTAACAAGACGGTTTAAATGCCCTTGGAAGAGACTTGCAGGTCGCAGTAGCTTAACAAGACGGTTGAATTGCCCCTTGGAAGAGAGGTGGAGGTCGCAGTAGCTTAACAAGACAATTTAAATGCCCCTTGGAAGAGACATGCAGGTCGCAGTAGCTTAATAAGACGGTTTAAATGCCCCTTGGAAGAGACGTGCATGTCGCAGTAGCTTAACAAGACGATTTAAATACCCCTTGGAAGAGACGTGCAGGTCGCAGTAGCTTAACAAGACGGTTTAAATGCCCCTTGCAAGAGACGTGCAGGTCGCAGTAGCTTAACAAGATGGTTTAAATGCCCCTTGGAAGATCGGTGGAGGTCGCAGTAGCGTAACAAGACGGTTTAAATGCCCCTTGGAAAAGACGTTCAGTTCGCAGTAGCTTAACAAGATGTTTTAAATGCCCCTTGGAAGAGACATGCAGGTCGTAGTAGCTTAACAAGACGGTATCAATGCCCCTTGGAAAAGACTTGCTGGTCGCAGTAGCTTACCAAGACGGTTTAAATGGCCCTTCGAAGAGAAGTGCGGGTCGCAGTAACTTAACAAGACGTTTAAATGCCCCTTGGAAGAGCGGTGGAGGTCGCAGTAGCTTAAAAAGACGGTTTAAATGCCCCTTGGTAGAGACATGCAGGTCGCAGTAGCTTAACAAGACGGTTTAAATGCCCCTTGGAAGAGACGTGCAGGTCACAGTAGCTTAACAAGATGGTTTAAATGCCCCTTGGAAGAGACGTGCAGGTTGCAGTAGCTTAACAAGACGGTTTAAATGCCCCTTGGAAGAGACGAGCAGGTCGCAGTAGCTTAACAAGACGTTTAAATGCCCCTTGGAAGAGACGTGCAGGTTGCAGTAGCTTAACAAGACGGTTTAAATTCCCCTTGGAAGAGACGTGCAGGTTGCAGTAGCTTAACAAGACGTTTAAATGCCCCTTGGAAGAGCGGTGGAGGTCGCAGTAGCTTAAAAAGACGGTTTAAATGCCCCTTGGTAGAGACATGCAGGTCGCAGTAGCTTAACAAGACGGTTTAAATGCCCCTTGGAAGAGACGTGCAGGTTGCAGTAGCTTAACAAGATGGTTTAAATGCCCCTTGGAAGAGACGTGCAGGTTGCAGTAGCTTAACAAGACGGTTTAAATGCCCCTTGGAAGAGACGAGCAGGTCGCAGTAGCTTACCAAGACGATTTAAATGCCCCATGGAAGAGACGTGCAGGTCGCAGTAGCTTAAAAAGACGGTTTAAATGCCCCATGGAAGAGACCTGCAGGTCGCAGTAGCTTACCAAGACGATTTAAATGCCCCGTGGAAGAGACGTGCAGGTCACAGTAGCTTATCAAGAAGGTTTAAATGCCCCTTGAAAGAGCGGTGGATGTCGCAGTAGCTTAACAAGACAGTTTAAATGCCCCTTGGAAGAGACATGCAGGTCGCAGCAGCTTAACTAGACTGTTTAAATGCCCCTTGGAAGAGACGTGCAGGTCGCAGTAGCTTAACAAGACAGTTTAAATGTCCCTTGGTAGAGACATGCAGGTCGAAATAGCTTAACAAGACGGTTTAAATGCCCCATGGAGGAGACGTGCAGGTCGCAGTAGCTTAACAAGACGGTTTAAATGTCCCTTGGAAGAGACGTGCAAGTCGCAGTAGCTTAAAAAGTCGGTTTAAATGCGCCTTGTAAGAGACGTGCAGGTCGCAGTAGCTTAACAAGACGGTTTAAATGCCCCTTGTAAGAGACGAGCAGGTCACAGTAGCTTAACAACATGGTTTAAATGCCCCTTGTAAGAGACGTGCAGGTCACAGTGGCTTAACAAGAAAGTTTAAATGCCCCTTGGAAGAGCGATGGAGGTCTCAGTAGCTTAACAAGACAGTTTAAATGCCCCTTGGAAGACACATGCAGGTCGCAGCAGCTTAACAAGACTGTTTAAATGCCCCTTGGAAGAGACGTGCATGTCACAGTAGCTTAACAAGACGGTTTAAATGCCCCTTGGAAGAGACGTGCAAGTCGCAGTAGATTAAAAAGACGGTTTAAATGCGCCTTGGAAGAGACGTGCAGGTCGGAGTAGCTTAGCAAGACGGTTTAAATGCCACTTGGAAAAGTGGTGGAGGTTACAGTAGCTTAAAAAGACGGTTTAAATGCCCCTTGGAAGAGACGAGCAGGTCGCAGCAGCTTAACAAGACTGCTTAAATGCCCCTTGGAAGAGGCTTGCAGGTCGCAGTAGCTTAACAAGACAGCTTAAGTGCCCCTTGGAAGAGCGGTGGAGGTCACAGTAGCTTAACAAGACGGTTTAAATGCCCCTTGGAAGAGGCTTGCAGGTCGCAGTAGCTTACCAAAACAGTTTAAATGCCCCTTGAAAGAGCGGTGGATGTCGCAGTAGCTTAACAAGACAGTTTAAATGCCCCTTGGAAGAGACGTGCAAGTCGCAGTAGCTTAAAAAGGCGGTTTAAATGCGCCTTGGAAGAGACGTGCAGGTCGCAGTAGCTTACCAAGATTGTTTAAATGCCCCTTGGAAGAGACGTGCAAGTCGCAGAGGCTTAACAAGACAGTTAAAATCCCCCTTAGAAGAGACGTGCAGGTCGCAGTAGCTTAACAAGAGTGTTTAAATGACCCTTGGAAGAGTCTTGCAGTTAGCAGTAGCTTACCAAGACGGTTTAAATGCCCCTTTGAAGAGATGTGCAGGTCGCAGTAGCTTAACAAGACGGTTTAAATGCCCCTTGGAAGAGACGAGCAGGTCACAGTAGCTTACCAAGATGGTTTAAATGCCCCTTGGAAGAGACGTGTAGGTCGCAGTAGCTTAACAAGAGGGTGTAAATGCCCCTTGGAAGAGGCTTGCAGGTCGTAGAAGCTTACCAAGACGGTTTAATTGCCCCTTGGAAGAGACGTGCAGGTCGCAGTAGCTTAACAAGAAGGTTTAAATGCCCCTTGGAAGAGACGTGCAGGTCGCAGTAGCTTAACAAGACGGTTTAAATGCCCCTTGGAAAAGTGGTGGAGCTTACAGGAGCTTAACAAGACGGTTTAAATGCCCCTAGGAAGAGACGTACAAGTCGCAGAAGCTTAAAAAGACGGTTTAAATGCGCCTTGGAAGAGACGATCAGGTCGCAGTAGCTTAACAAGACAGTTTATATGCCCCTTAGAAGAGACGTGCAGGTCGCAGTAGCTTAACAAGACGGTTTAAATCCCCCTTGGAAGAGACGTGCAGGTCGCAGTAGCTTAACAAGAGTGTTTAAATGCCCCTTATAATAGGCTTGCAGGTCGCATTAGCTTAACAAGACAGTTTAAATGCCCCTTGGAAAAGTGGTGGAGGTTACTGTAGCTTAACAAGACAGTTTAAATGCCCCTTCGAAGAGACGTGCAGGTCGCAGTAGTTTAAAAAGACGGTTTAAATGCGCCTTGGAAGAGACGTTCAGGTCGCAGTAGCTTAACAAGATGGTTTAAATGCCCCTTGGAATAGACAAGCAGGTCGCAGTAGCTTAACAAGATGGTTTAAATGCCCCTTGGAAGAGACGTGCAGGTCACAGTAGCTTATCAAGACAGTTTAAATGCCCCTTGAAAGAGACGTGCAGGTCGCAGTAGTTTAACAAGACAGTTTAAATGCCCCTTGGAATAGACATGCAGGTCACAGCAGCTTAACAAGACTGTTTAAATGCCCCTTGGAAGAGACATGCAGGTCGCAGCAGCTTAACAAGACTGTTTAAATGCCCCTTGGAAGAGTCTTACAGGTCGCAGTAGCTTAACAAGACGGTTTAAATGTCCCTTGGAAGAGACGTGCAAGTCGCAGTAGCTTAACAAGACGGTTTAAATGCCCCATGGAGGAGACGTGCAGGTCGCAGTAGCTTAACAAGACGGTTTAAATGCCCCTTGGAAGAGACGTGCAGGTCACAGTAGCTTAACAAAACGGTTTAAATGCCCCTTGGAAGAGACATGCAGGTCGCAGTAGCTTAACAAGACTGTTGAAATGCCCCTTGGAAGAGACGTGCAGGTCGCAGTAGCTTAACAAGACAGTTTAAATGCCCCTTGGAAGAGACGTGCAGGTCGCAGTAGCTTAACAAGACGGTTTAAATGCCCCTTGGAAGAGACATGCAGGTCGCAGCAGCTTAACAAAACGGTTTAAATGCCCCTTGGAAGAGACGTGGAGGTCGCAGTAGCTTAACAAGACTGTTGAAATGCCCCTTGGAAGAGACATGCAGGTCGCAGTAGCTTAACAAAGCGTTTTAAATGCCCCTTGGAAGAGACGTGCAGGTTGCAGTAGCTTAACAAGACGGTTTAAATGCCCCTTGGAAAAGTGGTGGAGGTCGTAGTAGCTTAACAAGACAGTTTAAATGCCCCTTGGAAGAGACTTGCAGGTCGCAGTAGCTTAACAAGACGGTTTAAATGACACTTGGAAGAGATGTGCAGGTCGCAGTAGCTTAAGAAGACGGTGTAAATGCCCCTTGGAAGAGACGTGCAAGTCGCAGAAGCTAAACAAGACAGTTTAAATGCCCCTTGGAAGAGACGTGCAGGTCGCAGTAGCTTAACAAGATGGTTTAAATGCCCCTTGGAAGAGCGGTGGAGGTCGTAGTAGCTTAAGAAGACAGTTTAAATGCCCCTTGGAAGAGACATGCAGGTCGCAGTAGCTTAACAAGAGGGTTTAAATGCCCCTAGGAAGAGGCTTGCAGGTCGCAGTAGCTTACCAAGACGATTTAAATGCCCCTTGGAAGAGACGTGCAGGTCGCAGTAGCTTAGCAAGACGGTTTAAATGTCCCTTGGAAGAGCGGTGGAGGTCGCAGTAGCTTAACAAGACAGTTTAAATGCCACTTGGAAGAGACGTGCAGGTTGCAGTAGCTTAACAAGACGGTTTAAATGCCCCCTGGAAGAGACGTGCAGGTCGCAGTAGCTTAACAAGATGGTTTAAATGCCCCTTGGAAGAGACATGCAGGTCGCAGTAGCTTAACAAGACGGTTTAGATGACCCTTGGAAAAGTGGTGGAGGTTACAGAAGCTTAACAAGACGGTTTAAATGCCCCTTGGAAGAGACGAGCAGGTCGCAGAAGCTTAACAAGACGCTTTAAATGCCCCTTGGATGAGAGGTGGAGGTCGCAGTAGCTTAACAAGATGGTTTAAATGCCTCTTGGAAGAGAGGTGGAGGTCGCAGTAGCTTAACAAGACAGTTTAAATGCACCTTGGAAGAGACGTACAGGTCGCAGTAGCTTTAAAAGACAGTTTAAATGCCCCTTGGAAGAGACATGCAGGTCGCAGTAGCTTAACAAAGCGCTTTAAATGCCCTTTAACAGAGACATGCAGGTCGCAGTAGCTTACCAAAGCGTTTTAAATGCCCCTTGGAAGAGACATGCAGGTCGCAGTAGCTTAACAAGACGGTTTAAATGCCCCTTGGAAGAGACATGCAGGTCGCAGAAGCTTAACAAGACGGTTTAAATGCCCTTGGAAGAGACGTGCAGGTCGCAGTAGCTTAACAAGACGGTTGAATTGCCCCTTGGAAGAGAGGTGGAGGTCGCAGTAGCTTAACAAGACAATTTAAATGCCCCTTGGAAGAGACATGCAGGTCGCAGTAGCTTAATAAGACGGTTTAAATGCCCCTTGGAAGAGACGTGCATGTCGCAGTAGCTTAACAAGACGATTTAAATACCCCTTGGAAGAGACGTGCAGGTCGCAGTAGCTTAACAAGACGGTTTAAATGCCCCTTGCAAGAGACGTGCAGGTCGCAGTAGCTTAACAAGATGGTTTAAATGCCCCTTGGAAGATCGCTGGAGGTCGCAGTAGCGTAACAAGACGGTTTAAATGCCCCTTGGAAAAGACGTTCAGTTCGCAGTAGCTTAACAAGATGTTTTAAATGCCCCTTGGAAGAGACATGCAGGTTGTAGTAGCTTAACAAGATGGTATCAATGCCCCTTGGAAAAGACTTGCTGGTCGCAGTAGCTTAGCAAGACGGTTTAAATGGCCCTTCGAAGAGAAGTGCGGGTCGCAGTAACTTAACAAGACGTTTAAATGCCCCTTGGAAGAGTGGTGGAGGTCGCAGTAGCTTAAAAAGACGGTTTAAATGCCCCTTGGTAGAGACATGCAGGTCGCAGTAGCTTAACAAGACGGTTTAAATGCCCCTTGGAAGAGACGTGCAGGTCACAGTAGCTTAACAAGACGGTTTAAATGCCCCTTGGAAGAGACGTGCAGGTTGCAGTAGCTTAACAAGATGGTTTAAATGCCCCTTGGAAGAGACGTGCAGGTTGCAGTAGCTTAACAAGACGGTTTAAATGCCCCTTGAAAGAGACGAGCAGGTCGCAGTAGCTTAACAAGAAGATTTAAATGCCCCATGGAAGAGACGTGCAGGTCGCAGAAGCTTAAAAAGACGGTTTAAATGCCCCATGGAAGAGACGTGCAGGTCGCAGTAGCTTACCAAGACGATTTAAACGCCCCGTGGAAGAGACGTGCAGGTCACAGTAGCTTATCAAGAAGGTTTAAATGCCCCTTGAAAGAGCGGTGGATGTCGCAGTAGCTTAACAAGACAGTTTAAATGCCCCTTGGAAGAGACATGCAGGTCGCAGCAGCTTAACTAGACTGTTTAAATGCCCCTTGGAAGAGACGTGCAGGTCGCAGTAGCTTAACAAGACAGTTTAAATGTCCCTTGGTAGAGACATGCAGGTCGAAATAGCTTAACAAGACGGTTTAAATGCCCCATGGAGGAGACGTGCAGGTCGCAGTAGCTTAACAAGACGGTTTAAATGTCCCTTGGAAGAGACGTGCAAGTCGCAGTAGCTTAAAAAGTCGGTTTAAATGCGCCTTGTAAGCGACGTGCAGGTCGCAGTAGCTTAACAAGACGGTTTAAATGCCCCTTGTAAGAGACGAGCAGGTCACAGTAGCTTAACAACATGGTTTAAATGCCCCTTGTAAGAGACGTGCAGGTCACAGTAGCTTAACAAGAAAGTTTAAATGCCCCTTGGAAGAGCGATGGAGGTCTCAGTAGCTTAACAAGACAGTTTAAATGCCCCTTGGAAGACACATGCAGGTCGCAGCAGCTTAACAAGACTGTTTAAATGCCCCTTGGAAGAGACGTGCATGTCACAGTAGCTTAACAAGACGGTTTAAATGCCCCTTGGAAGAGACGTGCAAGTCGCAGTAGATTAAAAAGACGGTTTAAATGCGCCTTGGAATAGACGTGCAGGTCGGAGTAGCTTAGCAAGACGGTTTAAATGCCACTTGGAAAAGTGGTGGAGGTTACAGTAGCTTAAAAAGACGGTTTAAATGCCCCTTGGAAGAGACATGCAGGTCGCAGTAGCTTAACAAGATGGTTTAAATGCCCCTTGGAAGAGACGAGCAGGTCGCAGCAGCTTAACAAGACGGTTTAAATGTCCCTTGGAAGAGACGTGCAAGTCGCAGTAGCTTAACAAGACGGTTTAAATGCCCCATGGAGGAGACGTGCAGGTCGCAGTAGCTTAACAAGACGGTTTAAATGCCCCTTGGAAGAGACGTGCAGGTCACAGTAGCTTAACAAAACGGTTTAAATGCCCCTTGGAAGAGACATGCAGGTCGCAGTAGCTTAACAAGACTGTTGAAATGCCCCTTGGAAGAGACGTGCAGGTCGCAGTAGCTTAACAAGACAGTTTAAATGCCCCTTGGAAGAGACGTGCAGGTCGCAGTAGCTTAACAAGACGGTTTAAATGCCCCTTGGAAGAGACATGCAGGTCGCAGCAGCTTAACAAAACGGTTTAAATGCCCCTGGGAAGAGACGTGGAGGTCGCAGTAGCTTAACAAGACTGTTGAAATGCCCCTTGGAAGAGACATGCAGGTCGCAGTAGCTTAACAAAGCGTTTTAAATGCCCCTTGGAAGAGACGTGCAGGTTGCAGTAGCTTAACAAGACGGTTTAAATGCCCCTTGGAAAAGTGGTGGAGATCGTAGTAGCTTAACAAGACAGTTTAAATGCCCCTTGGAAGAGACTTGCAGGTCGCAGTAGCTTAACAAGACGGTTTAAATGACACTTGGAAGAGACGTGCAGGTCGCAGTAGCTTAAGAAGACGGTGTAAATGCCCCTTGGAAGAGACGTGCAAGTCGCAGAAGCTAAACAAGACAGTTTAAATGCCCCTTGGAAGAGACGTGCAGGTCGCAGTAGCTTAACAAGATGGTTTAAATGCCCCTTGGAAGAGCGGTGGAGGTCGTAGTAGCTTAAGAAGACAGTTTAAATGCCCCTTGGAAGAGACATGCAGGTCGAAGTAGCTTAACAAGAGGGTTTAAATGCCCCTTGGAAGAGGCTTGCAGGTCGCAGTAGCTTACCAAGACGATTTAAATGCCCCTTGGAAGAGACGTGCAGGTCGCAGTAGCTTAGCAAGACAGTTTAAATGTCCCTTGGAAGAGCGGTGGAGGTCGCAGTAGCTTAACAAGACAGTTTAAATGCCACTTGGAAGAGACGTGCAGGTCGCAGTAGCTTAACAAGACGGTTTAAATGCCCCTTGGAAGAGGCTTGCAGGTCGCAGTAGCTTACCAAGACGGTTTAAATGCCCCTTTGAAGAGACGTGCAGGTCGCAGTAGCTTAACAAGACGGTTTAAATCCCCCTTGGAAGAGACATGCAGGTCGCAGTAGCTTAACAAGAGTGTTTAAATTCCCCTTATAATAGGCTTACAGGTCGCATTAGCTTAACAAGACAGTTTAAATGCCCCTTGGAAAAGTGGTGGAGGTTACAGTAGCTTAACAAGACACTTTAAATGCCCCTTGGAAGAGACGTGCAGGTCGCAGTAGTTTAAAAAGACTGTTTAAATGCGCCTTGGAAGAGACGTTCAGGTCGCAGTAGCTTAACAAGATGGTTTAAATGCCCCTTGGAATAGACAAGCAGGTCGCAGTAGCTTAACAAGATGGTTTAAATGCCCCTTGGAAGAGACGTGCAGGTCACAGTAGCTTATCAAGACAGTTTAAATGCCCCTTGAAAGAGACGTGCAGGTCGCAGTAGCTTAACAAGACAGTTTAAATGCCCCTTGGAATAGACATGCAGGTCACAGCAGCTTAACAAGACTGTTTAAATGCCCCTTGGAAGAGACAGACAGGTCGCAGCAGCTTAACAAGACTGTTTAAATGCCCCTTGGAAGAGACTTACATGTCGCAGTAGCTTAACAAGACGGTTTAAATGTCCCTTGGAAGAGACGTGCAAGTCGCAGTAGCTTAACAAGACGGTTTAAATGCCCCATGGAGGAGACGTGCAGGTCGCAGTAGCTTAACAAGACGGTTTAAATGCCCCTTGGATGAGACGTGCAGGTCACAGTAGCTTAACAAAACGGTTTAAATGCCCCTTGGAAGAGACTTGCAGGTCGCAGTAGCTTAACAAGACGGTTTAAATGCCCCTTGGAAGAGGCTTGCAGGTCGCAGTAGCTTACCAAGACGGTTTAAATGCCCCTTTGAAGAGACGTGCAGGTCGCTGTAGCTTAACAAGACGGTTTAAATGCCCCTTGGAAGAGACGTGCAGGTCGCAGTAGCTTAACAAGACGGTTTAAATGCCCCTTGGAAGAGACGTGCAGGTCGCAGTAGCTTAACAAGACGGTTTAAATCCCCCTTGGAAGAGACGTGCAGGTCGCAGTAGTTAACAAGACGGTTTAAATGCCCCTTGGAAGAGACGAGCAGGTCGCAGTAGCTTAACAAGACGGTTTAAATGCCCCTTGGAAGAGACGTGCAGGTCGCAGTAGCTTAACAAGACGGTTTAAATCCCCCTTGGAAGAGACGTGCAGGTCGCAGTAGTTAACAAGAGTGTTTAAATGCCCCTTGGAATAGGCTTGCAGGCCGCATTAGCTTACCAAGATGTTTTAAATGCCCCTTGGAAAAGTGGTGGAGGTTACAGTAGCTTAACAAGACGGTTTAAATGCCCCTTGGAAGAGACGTGCAAGTCACAGTAGATTAAAAAGACGGTTTAAATGCCCCTTGGAAGAGACGTGCAGGTCGTAGTAGCTTAACAAGTCGGTTTAAATCCCCCTTGGAAGAGACATGCAGGTCGCAGTAGCTTAACAAGACGGTTTAAATGCCCCTTGGAAGAGACGTGCAGGTCACAGTAGCTTAACAAAACGGTTTAAATGCCCCTTGGAAGAGACATGCAGGTCGCAGTAGCTTAACAAGACTGTTGAAATGCCCCTTGGAAGAGACGTGCAGGTCGCAGTAGCTTAACAAGACAGTTTAAATGCCCCTTGGAAGAGACGTGCAGGTCGCAGTAGCTTAACAAGACGGTTTAAATGCCCCTTGGAAGAGACATGCAGGTCGCAGCAGCTTAACAAAACGGTTTAAATGCCCCTGGGAAGAGACGTGGAGGTCGCAGTAGCTTAACAAGACTGTTGAAATGCCCCTTGGAAGAGACATGCAGGTCGCAGTAGCTTAACAAAGCGTTTTAAATGCCCCTTGGAAGAGACGTGCAGGTTGCAGTAGCTTAACAAGACGGTTTAAATGCCCCTTGGAAAAGTGGTGGAGGTCGTAGTAGCTTAACAAGACAGTTTAAATGCCCCTTGGAAGAGACTTGCAGGTCGCAGTAGCTTAACAAGACGGTTTAAATGACACTTGGAAGAGACGTGCAGGTCGCAGTAGCTTAAGAAGACGGTGTAAATGCCCCTTGGAAGAGACGTGCAAGTCGCAGAAGCTAAACAAGACAGTTTAAATGCCCCTTGGAAGAGACGTGCAGGTCGCAGTAGCTTAACAAGATGGTTTAAATGCCCCTTGGAAGAGCGGTGGAGGTCGTAGTAGCTTAAGAAGACAGTTTAAATGCCCCTTGGAAGAGACATGCAGGTCGCAGAAGCTTAACAAGAGGGTTTAAATGCCCCTTGGAAGAGGCTTGCAGGTCGCAGTAGCTTACCAAGACGATTTAAATGCCCCTTGGAAGAGACGTGCAGGTCGCAGTAGCTTAGCAAGACAGTTTAAATGTCCCTTGGAAGAGCGGTGGAGGTCGCAGTAGCTTAACAAGACAGTTTAAATGCCACTTGGAAGAGACGTGCAGGTCGCAGTAGCTTAACAAGACGGTTTAAATGCCCCTTGGAAGAGGCTTGCAGGTCGCAGTAGCTTACCAAGACGGTTTAAATGCCCCTTTGAAGAGACGTGCAGGTCGCAGTAGCTTAACAAGACGGTTTAAATCCCCCTTGGAAGAGACGTGCAGGTCGCAGTAGCTTAACAAGAGTGTTTAAATTCCCCTTATAATAGGCTTGCAGGTCGCATTAGCTTAACAAGACAGTTTAAATGCCCCTTGGAAAAGTGGTGGAGGTTACAGTAGCTTAACAAGACAGTTTAAATGCCCCTTGGAAGAGACGTGCAGGTCGCAGTAGTTTAAAAAGACTGTTTAAATGCGCCTTGGAAGAGACGTTCAGGTCGCAGTAGCTTAACAAGATGGTTTAAATGCCCCTTGGAATAGACAAGCAGGTCGCAGTAGCTTAACAAGATGGTTTAAATGCCCCTTGGAAGAGACGTGCAGGTCACAGTAGCTTATCAAGACAGTTTAAATGCCCCTTGAAAGAGACGTGCAGGTCGCAGTAGCTTAACAAGACAGTTTAAATGCCCCTTGGAATAGACATGCAGGTCACAGCAGCTTAACAAGACTGTTTAAATGCCCCTTGGAAGAGACAGGCAGGTCGCAGCAGCTTAACAAGACTGTTTAAATGCCCCTTGGAAGAGACTTACAGGTCGCAGTAGCTTAACAAGACGATTTAAATGTCCCTTGGAAGAGACGTGCAAGTCGCAGTAGCTTAACAAGACGGTTTAAATGCCCCATGGAGGAGACGTGCAGGTCGCAGTAGCTTAACAAGACGGTTTAAATGCCCCTTGGATGAGACGTGCAGGTCACAGTAGCTTAACAAAACGGTTTAAATGCCCCTTGGAAGAGACGTGCAGGACGCAGTAGCTTAACAAGACGGTTTAAATGCCCCTTGGAAGAGGCTTGCAGGTCGCAGTAGCTTACCAAGACGGTTTAAATGCCCCTTTGAAGAGACGTGCAGGTCGCTGTAGCTTAACAAGACGGTTTAAATGCCCCTTGGAAGAGACGTGCAGGTCGCAGTAGCTTAACAAGACGGTTTAAATGCCCCTTGGAAGAGACGAGCAGGTCGCAGTAGCTTAACAAGACGGTTTAAATGCCCCTTGGAAGAGACGTGCAGGTCGCAGTAGCTTAACAAGACGGTTTAAATCCCCCTTGGAAGAGACGTGCAGGTCGCAGTAGTTAACAAGAGTGTTTAAATGCCCCTTGGAATAGGCTTGCAGGCCGCATTAGCTTACCAAGATGTTTTAAATGCCCCTTGGAAAAGTGGTGGAGGTTACAGTAGCTTAACAAGACGGTTTAAATGCCCCTTGGAAGAGACGTGCAAGTCACAGTAGATTAAAAAGACGGTTTAAATGCCCCTTGGAAGAGACGTGCAGGTCGTAGTAGCTTAACAAGTCGGTTTAAATCCCCCTTGGAAGAGACATGCAGGTCGCAGTAGCTTAACAAGACGGTTTAAATGCCCCTTGGAAGAGACGTACAAGTCGCAGTAGCTTAATAAGACTTTTTAAATGCCCCTTGGAAGAGATGTGCAAGTCGCAGTTGCTTAATAAGACGGTTTAAATGCCCCTTGGAAGAGAGGTGGAGGTCGCAGTAGATAAACAAGACAGTTTAAATGCCCCTTGGAAGAGTCGTGCAGGTCGCAGTAGCTTAACAAGATGGTTTAAATACCAATTGGAAGAGACTTGCAGGTCGCAGTAGCTTAACAAGACGGTTTAAATGCCCCTTGGAAGTGCGGAGGAGGTCGCAGTAGCTTAACAAGACTGTTTCAATGCCCGTTGGAAGAGACACGCAGGTCGCAGCAGCTTAACAAGACGGTTTAAATGCCCCTTGGAAGAGACATGCAGGTCGCAGTAGCTTAACAAAGCGTTTTAAATGCCCCTTCGAAGAGACGTGCAGGTCACAGTAGCTTAACAAGACGGTTTAAATGCCCCTAGGAAAAGTGGAGGAGGATACAGTAGCTTAAAAAGACGGTTTAAATGCCCCTTGGAAGAGACGTGCAAGTCGCAGTAGCTTAACAACACAGTTTAAATGCGCCTTAGAAGAGACGCGCAGGTCACAGAAGCTTAACAAGACAGTTTAAATGCCCCTTGGAAGTGTGGTGGAGGTCGCAGTAGCTTAACAAGACGGTTTAAATGCCCCTTTTAAGAAACATGCAGGTCGCAGCAGCTTAACAAGACGGTTTAAATGCCCCTTGGAAGAGCGGTGGAGGTTGCAGTAGCTTAACAAGACAGTTTAAATGCCCCTTGGAAGAGACGTGATGGTCGCAGTAGCTTAACAAGACGGTTTAAATGCCCCTTGGAAGTGCGGTGGAGGTCGCAGTAGCTTAACAAGACGGTTTAAATGCCCCTTTTAAGAAACATGCAGGTCGCAGCAGCTTAACAAGACGGTTTAAATGCCCTTTGGAAGAGACGTGCAGGTCGCAGTAGCTTAACAAGACGGTTTAAATGCCCCTTGGAAAAGTGGTGGAGGTTACAGTAGATTAACAAGACGATTTAAATGCCCCTTGGAAGAGACGTGAAAGTCGCAGTAGCTTAACAAGACTGTTTAAATGCCCCTTAGAAGAGACGTGCAGGTCGCAGATGCTTAACAAGACAGTTTAAATGCCCCTTGGAAGAGACGTGCAGGTCGCAGTAGCTTAACAAGATGGTTTAAATGCCCCTTGGAAGTGCGGTGGAGGTCGCTGTAGCTTAACAAGACAGTTTAAATGCCCCTTGGAAGAGACATGCAGGCCGCAGCAGCTTAACAAGACCGTTTAAATGCCCCTTGGAAGAGACGTGCAGGTCGCAGTAGCTTAACAAGACGGTTTAAATGCACCTTGGAAAAGACATGCAGGTCGCAGTAGCTTAACAAGACGGTTTAAATGCCCCTTGGAAAAGTGGTGGAGGTTACAGTAGCTTAACAAGACGATTTAAATGCCCCTTGGAAGAGGCTTGCAGGTCGCAGTAGCTTACCAAGACTATTTAAATGTCCCTTGGAAGAGACGTGCAGGTCGCAGTAGCTTAATAAGACAGTTTAAATGCCCCTTGGAAGAGACGTGCAGGTCGCAGTAGCTTAACAAGATGGTTTAAATGCCCATTGGAAGAGCGGTGGAGGTCGCAGTAGCTTAACAAGACAGTTTAAATGCCCCTTGGAAGAGACGTGCAGGTCGCAGTAGCTTAACAAGACGGTATAAATGCCCGTTGGAAGAGGCTTGCAGGTCGCAGTAGCTTACCAAGACTATTTAAATGTCCCTTGGAAGAGACGTGCAGGTCGCAGTAGCTTAAGAAGACGGTTTAAATGCCCCTTGGAAGAGCTTTGGAGGTTACAGTAGCTTAACAAGACGGTTTAAATGCCCCTTGGAAGAGAAATGCAGGTCGCAGCAGCTTAGCAAGACGGTGTAAATGCCCCTTGGAAGAGACGTGGAGGTCGCAGTAGCTTAACAAGACTGTTTAAATGTCCCTTGGAAGAGACATGCAGGTCGCAGTAGCTTAACAAAGCATTTCAAATGCCCCTTGGAAGAGACGTGCAGGTCGCAGTAGCTTAACAAGACGGTTTAAATGCCCCTTGGAAAAGTGGTGGAGGTTACAGTAGCTTAAGAAGACGGTTTAAATGCCCCTTGGAATAGGCTTGCAGGTCGCAGAAGCTTAACAAGACGGTTTGAATGCCACTTGGAAGAGACGTGCAGGTCGCAGTAGCTTACCAAGACAGTTTAAATGCCCCTTGGAAGAGACATACAGGTCGCAGTAGCATAATAAGACAGTTTAAACGCCCCTTGGAAGAGACATGCAGGTCGCAGTAGCATAATAAGACAGTTTAAATGCCCCTTGGAAGAGATGTGCAGGTCGCAGTAGCTTAATAAGATGGTTTAAATGCCCCTTGTAAGAGAGGTGGAGGTCGCAGTAGCTTAACAAGACTGTTTAAATGCCCCTAGGAAAAGACGTGCAGGTCGCAGAGGCTTAACAAGACGGTTTACATGCCCCTTGGAAGAGACGTGCAGGTCGCAGTAGCTTAACTAGACGGTTTAAATGCCCCGTGGAAAAGTGGTGGAGGTTACAGTAGCTTAACAAGATGGTTTAAATGCCCCTTATAAGAGACGTGCAAGTTACAGTAGCTTAACAAGACGGTTTAAATGCCCCTTGGAAGAGATGCGCAGGTCGCAGTAGCTTAACAAGGTGGTTTAAGTGCTCTTTGGAAGAGACATGCAGGTCGCAGCAGCTTAAAAAGACGGTTTAAATGCCCCTTGGAAGAGACGTGCAGGTCGCAGAGGCTTAACAAGATGGTTTAAATGCCCATTGGAAGAGACATGCAGGTCGCAGCAGCTTAACAAGACTGTTTAAATGCCACTTGGAAGAGTCTTACAGGTCGCAGTAGCTTAACAAGACGGTTTAAATGTCCATTGGAAGAGACGTGCAAGTCGCAGTAGCTTAACAAGACTGTTTAAATGCCCCTTGGAAGAGACTTACAGGTCGCAGTAGCTTAACTTGACGGTTTAAATGCCCCGTGGAAAAGTGGTGGAGGTTACAGTAGCTTAACAAGACAGTTTAAATGCCCCTTGGAAGAGACGTGCAGGTCGCAGTAGTTTAAAAAGACTGTTTAAATGCGCCTTGGAAGAGACGTTCAGGTCGCAGTAGCTTAACAAGATGGTTTAAATGCCCCTTGGAATAGACAAGCAGGTCGCAGTAGCTTAACAAGATGGTTTAAATGCCCCTTGGAAGAGACGTGCAGGTCACAGTAGCTTATCAAGACAGTTTAAATGCCCCTTGAAAGAGACGTGCAGGTCGCAGTAGCTTAACAAGACAGTTTAAATGCCCCTTGGAATAGACATGCAGGTCACAGCAGCTTAACAAGACTGTTTAAATGCCCCTTGGAAGAGACATGCAGGTCGCAGCAGCTTAACAAGACTGTTTAAATGCCCCTTGGAAGAGACTTACAGGTCGCAGTAGCTTAACAAGACGGTTTAAATGCCCCTTGGAAGAGACGTGCAGGTCACAGTAGCTTAACAAAACGGTTTAAATGCCCCTTGGAAGAGACATGCAGGTCGCAGTAGCTTAACAAGACTGTTGAAATGCCCCTTGGAAGAGACGTGCAGGTCGCAGTAGCTTAACAAGACAGTTTAAATGCCCCTTGGAAGAGACGTGCTGGTCGCAGTAGCTTAACAAGACGGTTTAAATGACCCTTGGAAGAGACATGCAGGTCGCAGCAGCTTAACAAAACGGTTTAAATGCCCCTTGGAAGAGACGTGGAGGTCGCAGTAGCTTAACAAGACTGTTGAAAAGCCCCTTGGAAGACACATGCAGGTCGCAGTAGCTTAACAAAGCGTTTTAAATGCCCCTTGGAAGAGACGTGCAGGTTGCAGTAGCTTAACAAGACGGTTTAAATGCCCCTTGGAAAAGTGGTGGAGGTCGTAGTAGCTTAACAAGACAGTTTAAATGCCCCTTGGAAGAGACTTGCAGGTCGCAGTAGCTTAACAAGACGGTTTAAATGACACTTGGAAGAGACGTGCAGGTCGCAGTAGCTTAAGAAGACGGTGTAAATGCCCCTTGGAAGAGACGTGCAAGTCGCAGACGCTAAACAAGACAGTTTAAATGCCCCTTGGAAGAGACGTGCAGGTCGCAGTAGCTTAACAAGATGGTTTAAATGCCCCTTGGAAGAGCGGTGGAGGTCGTAGTAGCTTAAGAAGACAGTTTAAATGCCCCTTGGAAGAGACATGCAGGTCGCAGTAGCTTAACAAGAGGGTTTAAATGCCGCTTGAAAGAGGCTTGCAGGTCGCAGTAGCTTACCAATACTTTTTAAATGCCCCTTGGAAGAGACGTGCATGTCGCAGTAGCTTAGCAAGACAGTTTAAATGTCCCTTGGAAGAGCGGTGGAGGTCGCAGTAGCTTAACAAGACAGTTTAAATGCCACTTGGAAGAGACGTGCAGGTCGCAGTAGCTTAACAAGACGGTTTAAATGCCCCTTGGAAGAGGCTTGCAGGTCGCAGTAGCTTACCAAGACGGTTTAAATGCCCCTTTGAAGAGACGTGCAGGTCGCTGTAGGTGAACAAGACGGTTTAAATGCCCCTTGGAAGAGACGTGCAGGTCGCAGTAGCTTAACAAGACGGTTTAAATGCCCCTTGGAAGAGACGTGCAGGTCGCAGTAGCTTAACAAGACGGTTTAAATCCCCTTTGGAAGAGACGTGCAGGTCGCAGTAGTTAACAAGACGGTTTAAATGCCCCTTGGAAGAGACGAGCAGGTCGCAGTAGCTTAACAAGACGGTTTAAATGCCCCTTGGAAGAGACGTGCAGGTCGCAGTAGCTTAACAAGACGGTTTAAATCCCCCTTGGAAGAGACGTGCAGGTCGCAGTAGTTAACAAGAGTGTTTAAATGCCCCTTGGAATAGGCTTGCAGGCCGCATTAGCTTACCAAGATGTTTTAAATGCCCCTTGGAAAAGTGGTGGAGGTTACAGTAGCTTAACAAGACGGTTTAAATGCCCCTTGGAAGAGATGTGCAAGTCACAGTAGCTTAAAAAGACGGTTTAAATGCCCCTTGGAAGAGACGTGCAGGTCGTAGTAGCTTAACAAGTCGGTTTAAATCCCCCTTGGAAGAGACATGCAGGTCGCAGTAGCTTAACAAGACGGTTTAAATGCCCCTTGGAAGAGACGTACAAGTCGCAGTAGCTTAATAAGACTTTTTAAATGCCCCTTGGAAGAGATGTGCAAGTCGCAGTTGCTTAATACGACGGTTTAAATGCCCCTTGGAAGAGAGGTGGAGGTCGCAGTAGATAAACAAGACAGTTTAAATGCCCCTTGGAAGAGTCGTGCAGGTCGCAGTAGCTTAACAAGGTGGTTTAAATACCAATTGGAAGAGACTTGCAGGTCGCAGTAGCTTAACAAGACGGTTTAAATGCCCCTTGGAAGTGCGGAGGAGGTCGCAGTAGCTTAACAAGACTGTTTCAATGCCCCTTGGAAGAGACACGCAGGTCGCAGCAGCTTAAGAAGACGGTTTAAATGCCCCTTGGAAGAGACATGCAGGTCGCAGTAGCTTAACAAAGCGTTTTAAATGCCCCTTCGAAGAGACGTGCAGGTCACAGTAGCTTAACAAGACGGTTTAAATGCCCCTAGGAAAAGTGGAGGAGGATACAGTAGCTTAAAAAGACGGTTTAAATGCCCCTTGGAAGAGACGTGCAAGTCGCAGTAGCTTAACAAGACAGTTTAAATGCGCCTTAGAAGAGACGTGCAGGTCACAGAAGCTTAACAAGACAGTTTAAATGCCCCTTGGAAGTGCGGTGGAGGTCGCAGTAGCTTAACAAGACGGTTTAAATGCCCCTTTTAAGAAACATGCAGGTCGCAGCAGCTTAACAAGACGGTTTAAATGCCCCTTGGAAGAGCGGTGGAGGTTGCCGTAGCTTAACAAGACAGTTTAAATGCCCCTTGGAAGAGACGTGATGGTCGCAGTAGCTTAACAAGAAAGTTTAAATGCCCCTTGGAAGAGACATGCAAGTCGCAGTAGCTTAAATAGACGGTTTAAATGCGCCTTGGAAGAGACGTGCAGGTCGCAGTAGCTTAACAAGACGGTTAAAATGCCCCTTGGAATAGACGAGCAGTTCGCAGTAGCTTAACAAGACGGTTTAAATGCCCCTTGGAAGAGACGTGCAGGTCTCAGTAGCTTAACAAGACGGTTTAAATCCCCCTTGGCAGAGACGTGCAGGTCGCAGCAGCTTAACAAGAGGGTTTAAATGCCCCCTGGAATAGGCTTGCAGGTCGCAGAAGCTTAACAAGACAGTTTGAATGCCCCTTGGAAGAGACGTGCAGGTCGCAGTAGCTTACCAAGACAGTTTAAATGCCCCTTGGAAGAGACATGCAGGTCGCAGTAGCATAATAAGACAGTTTAAATGCCCCTTGGAAGAGATGTGCAGGTCGCAGTAGCTTAATAAGATGGTTTAAATGCCCCTTGTAAGAGAGGTGGAGGTCGCAGTAGCTTAACAGGACAGTTTAAATGCCCCTTGGAAGAGACGTGCAGGTCGCAGTAGCTTAAAAAGACGGTTTAAATGCCACTTGGAAGAGACGTGCAGGTCGCAGTAGCTTAACGAGACAGTTTAAATGCCCCTTGAAAGAGCGGTGGAGGTCGCAGTAGCTTAACAAGACAGTTTAAATGCCACTTGGAAGAAACATGCATGTCGAAGCAGCTTAACAAGACGGATTAAATGCCCCTTGGAAGAGACATGCAGGTCGCAGTAGCTTAACAAGACGGTTTAAATGCACCTTGGAAGAGACGTGCAGGTCGCACTAGCTTAACAAGACAGTTTAAATGCCACTTGGAAGAAACATGCATGTCGAAGCAGCTTAACAAGACTGTTTAAATGCCCCTAGGAAAAGACGTGCAGGTCGCAGGAGCTTAAAAAGAAGGTTTAAATGCGTCTTGGAAGAGAAGTGCAGGTCGCAGTAGCATAAAAAAACGGTTTAAATGCCCCTTGGAAAAGCGGTGGAGGTCGCAGTAGCTTAACACGAAGGTTTAAATGCCCCTTGGAATAGACATGCAGGTCGCAGTAGCTTAACAAGACCGTTTAAATGCCCCTTGGAAAAGAAGTGCAGGTCGCAGAGGCTTAACAAGACGGTTTAAATGACCCTTGGAAGAGACATGCAGGTCGCAGTAGCTTAATAAGACGGTTTAAAAGCCCCTTGGAAGAGACGTGCAAGTCGCAGGAGCTTAAAAAGAAGGTTTAATTGCGCCTTGGAAGAGAAGTGCAGGTCGCAGTAGCATAGGAAGACGGTTTAAATGCACCTTGGAAGAGACATGCAGGTCGCAGTAGCTTAACAAGACAGTTTAAATGCCCCTTGGAAGAGACGTGCAGGTCGCAGTAGCTTAATAAGACCTTTTAAATGTCCCTTGGAAGAGACATGCAGGTCGCAGTAGCTTAATAAGATGGTTTAAATGCCCCTTGGAAGAGACGTGCAGGTCGCAGTATCTTAACAAGACTGTTTAAATGCCCCTTGGAAGAGAAGTGCAAGTTACAGTAGCTTAACAAGACGGTTTAAATGCCTCTTAGAAGAGATGTGCAGGTCGCAGTAGCTTAATAAGATGTTTTAAATGCCCCTTGGAAGAGAGGTGGAGGTCGCAGTAGCTTAACAAGACAGTTTAAATGACCCTTGGAAGAGACGTGCAGGTCGCAGTAGCTTAACAAGACGGTTTAAATGCCACTTGGAAGAGACGTGCAGGTTGCAGTAGTTTAATAAGACGGTTTAAATGCCCCATGGAAGAGCGGTGGAGGTCGCAGTAGCTTAACAAGACAGTTTAAATGCCCCTTGAAAGAGACGTGCAGGTCGCAGTAGCTTAACAAGACGATTTAAATGCCCCTTGGAAGAGACGTGCAGTTAGCAGTAGCTTAACAAGACGGTTTAAATCCCCCTTGGAAGAGACATGCAGGTCACAGGATCTTAACAAGATGGTTTAAATGCCCCTTAGAGTAGGCTTGCAGATCGCAGTAGCTTAACAAGACAGTTTAAATGCCCCTTGGAAGAGACATGCTGGTCGCAGTAGCTTAAAAAGACGGTTTAAATGCGCCTTGGAAGAGACGTGCAGGTCGCAGTAGCTTAACAAGATGGTTTAAATGGCCCTTGGAAGAGACGTGCAGGTCGCAGTACCTTAACAAGACGGTTTAAATGCCCCTTGGAAGAGACGTGCAGGTTGAAGTAACTTAATAAGACGGTTTAAATGCCTCTTAGAAGAGATGTGCATGTCGCAGTAGCTTAATAAGATGGTTTAAATGCCGCTTGGAAGAGCGGTGGAGGTCGCAGTAGCTTAACAAGACGGTTTAAATGCCCCTTGAAAGAGACGTGCAGGTCGCAGTAGCTTAACAAGACGGTTAAATGCCCCATGGACGTGCGGTGGAGGTCGCAGTAGCTTAACAAGACGGTTTAAATGCCCCTTGGAAGAGACATTCAGGTCGCAGCAGCTTAACAAGATGGTTTAAATCCACTTGGAAGAGACATGCAGGTAGCAGTGGCTTAACAAGACGGTTTAAATGCCCCTTGGAAGAGACATGCAGGTCGCAGTAGCTTAAAACGACGGTTTAAATGCCCCTTGGAAGAGACTTGCAGGTCGCAGTAGCTTAACAAGACAGTTTAAATGCCCCTTGGAAAAGTGGTGGAGGTTACAGTAGCTTAACAAGAAAGTTTAAATGCCCCTTGGAAGAGACATGCAAGTCGCAGTAGCTTAAATAGACGGTTTAAATGCGCCTTGGAAGAGACGTGCAGGTCGCAGTAGCTTAACAAGACGGTTAAAATGCCCCTTGGAATAGACGAGCAGGTCGCAGTAGCTTAACAAGACGGTTTAAATGCCCCTTGGAAGAGACGTGCAGGTCTCAGTAGCTTAACAAGACGGTTTAAATCCCCCTTGGCAGAGACGTGCAGGTCGCAGCAGCTTAACAAGAGGGTTTAAATGCCCCCTGGAATAGGCTTGCAGGTCGCAGAAGCTTAACAAGACAGTTTGAATGCCCCTTGGAAAAGACGTGCAGGTCGCAGTAGCTTACCAAGACAGTTTAAATGCCCCTTGGAAGAGACATGCAGGTCGCAGTAGCATAATAAGACAGTTTAAATGCCCCTTGGAAGAGACATGCAGGTCGCAGTAGCATAATAAGACAGTTTAAATGCCCCTTGGAAGAGATGTGCAGGTCGCAGTAGCTTAATAAGATGGTTTAAATGCCCCTTGTAATAGAGGTGGAGCTCGCAGTAGCTTAACAGGACAGTTTAAATGCCCCTTGGAAGAGACGTGCAGGTCGCAGTAGCTTAAAAAGACGGTTTAAATGCCACTTGGAAGAGACGTGCAGGTCGCAGTAGCTTAACAAGACAGTTTAAATGCCCCTTGAAAGAGCGGTGGAGGTCGCAGTAGCTTAACAAGACAGTTTAAATGCCACTTGGAAGAAACATGCATGTCGAAGCAGCTTAAGAAGACGGATTAAATGCCCCTTGGAAGAGACATGCAGGTCGCAATTGCTTAACAAGACGGTTTAAATGCACCTTGGAAGAGACGTGCAGGTCGCACTAGCTTAACAAGACAGTTTAAATGCCACTTGGAAGAAACATGCATGTCGAAGCAGCTTAACAAGACTGTTTAAATGCCCCTAGGAAAAGACGTGCAGGTCGCAGGAGCTTAAAAAGAAGGTTTAAATGCGCCTTGGAAGAGAAGTGCAGGTCGCAGTAGCTTAACACGAAGGTTTAAATGCCCCTTGGAATAGACATGCAGGTCGCAGTAGCTTAACAAGACCGTTTAAATGCCCCTTGGAAAAGACGTGCAGGTCGCAGAGGCTTAACAAGACGGTTTAAATGACCCTTGGAAGAGACATGCAGGTCGCAGTAGCTTAATAAGACGGTTTAAAAGCCCCTTGGAAGAGACGTGCAAGTCGCAGGAGCTTAAAAAGAAGGTTTAATTGCGCCTTGGAAGAGAAGTGCAGGTCGCAGTAGCATAGGAAGACGGTTTAAATGCACCTTGGAAGAGACATGCAGGTCGCAGTAGCTTAACAAGACAGTTTAAATGCCCCTTGGAAGAGACGTGCAGGTCGCAGTAGCTTAATAAGACCTTTTAAATGTCCCTTGGAAGAGACATGCAGGTCGCAGTAGCTTAATAAGATGGTTTAAATGCCCCTTGGAAGAGACGTGCAGGTCGCAGTATCTTAACAAGACTGTTTAAATGCCCCTTGGAAGAGAAGTGCAAGTTACAGTAGCTTAACAAGACGGTTTAAATGCCTCTTAGAAGAGATGTGCAGGTCGCAGTAGCTTAATAAGATGTTTTAAATGCCCCTTGGAAGAGAGGTGGAGGTCGCAGTAGCTTAACAAGACAGTTTAAATGACCCTTGGAAGAGACGTGCAGGTCGCAGTAGCTTAACAAGACGGTTTAAATGCCACTTGGAAGAGACGTGCAGGTTGCAGTAGTTTAATAAGACGGTTTAAATGCCCCATGGAAGAGCGGTGGAGGTCGCAGTAGCTTAACAAGACAGTTTAAATGCCCCTTGAAAGAGACGTGCAGGTCGCAGTAGCTTAACAAGACGATTTAAATGCCCCTTGGAAGAGACGTGCAGTTAGCAGTAGCTTAACAAGACGGTTTAAATCCCCCTTGGAAGAGACATGCAGGTCACAGGATCTTAACAAGAGGGTTTAAATGCCCCTTAGAGTAGGCTTGCAGATCGCAGTAGCTTAACAAGACAGTTTAAATGCCCCTTGGAAGAGACATGCTGGTCGCAGTAGCTTAAAAAGACGGTTTAAATGCGCCTTGGAAGAGACGTGCAGGTCGCAGTAGCTTAACAAGATGGTTTAAATGGCCCTTGGAAGAGACGTGCAGGTCGCAGTACCTTAACAAGACGGTTTAAATGCCCCTTGGAAGAGACGTGCAGGTTGAAGTAACTTAATAAGACGGTTTAAATGCCTCTTAGAAGAGATGTGCATGTCGCAGTAGCTTAATAAGATGGTTTAAATGCCGCTTGGAAGAGCGGTGGAGGTCGCAGTAGCTTAACAAGACGGTTTAAATGCCCCTTGAAAGAGACGTGCAGGTCGCAGTAGCTTAACAAGACGGTTTAAATGCCCCATGGACGTGCGGTGGAGGTCGCAGTAGCTTAACAAGACGGTTTAAATGCCCCTTGGAAGAGACATTCAGGTCGCAGCAGCTTAACAAGATGGTTTAAATCCACTTGGAAGAGACATGCAGGTAGCAGTGGCTTAACAAGACGGTTTAAATGCCCCTTGGAAGAGACATGCAGGTCGCAGTAGCTTAAAACGACGGTTTAAATGCCCCTTGGAAGAGACTTGCAGGTCGCAGTAGCTTAACAAGACAGTTTAAATGCCCCTTGGAAAAGTGGTGGAGGTTACAGTAGCTTAACAAGAAAGTTTAAATGCCCCTTGGAAGAGACATGCAAGTCGCAGTAGCTTAAATAGACGGTTTAAATGCGCCTTGGAAGAGACGTGCAGGTCGCAGTAGCTTAACAAGACGGTTAAAATGCCCCTTGGAATAGACGAGCAGGTCGCAGTAGCTTAACAAGACGGTTTAAATGCCCCTTGGAAGAGACGTGCAGGTCTCAGTAGCTTAACAAGACGGTTTAAATCCCCCTTGGCAGAGACGTGCAGGTCGCAGCAGCTTAACAAGAGGGTTTAAATGCCCCCTGGAATAGGCTTGCAGGTCGCAGAAGCTTAACAAGACAGTTTGAATGCCCCTTGGAAGAGACGTGCAGGTCGCAGTAGCTTACCAAGACAGTTTAAATGCCCCTTGGAAGAGACATGCAGGTCGCAGTAGCATAATAAGACAGTTTAAATGCCCCTTGGAAGAGACATGCAGGTCGCAGTAGCATAATAAGACAGTTTAAATGCCCCTTGGAAGAGATGTGCAGGTCGCAGTAGCTTAATAAGATGGTTTAAATGCCCCTTGTAAGAGAGGTGGAGCTCGCAGTAGCTTAACAGGACAATTTAAATGCCCCTTGGAAGAGACGTGCAGGTCGCAGTAGCTTAAAAAGACGGTTTAAATGCCACTTGGAAGAGACGTGCAGGTCGCAGTAGCTTAACAAGACAGTTTAAATGCCCCTTGAAAGAGCGGTGGAGGTCGCAGTAGCTTAACAAGACAGTTTAAACGCCACTTGGAAGAAACATGCATGTCGAAGCAGCTTAACAAGACGGATTAAATGCCCCTTGGAAGAGACATGCAGGTCGCAATTGCTTAACAAGACGGTTTAAATGCACCTTGGAAGAGACGTGCAGGTCGCACTAGCTTAACAAGACAGTTTAAATGCCACTTGGAAGAAACATGCATGTCGAAGCAGCTTAACAAGACTGTTTAAATGCCCCTAGGAAAAGACGTGCAGGTCGCAGGAGCTTAAAAAGAAGGTTTAAATGCGCCTTGGAAGAGAAGTGCAGGTCGCAGTAGCTTAACATGAAGGTTTAAATGCCCCTTGGAATAGACATGCAGGTCGCAGTAGCTTAACAAGACCGTTTAAATGCCCCTTGGAAAAGACGTGCAGGTCGCAGAGGCTTAACAAGACGGTTTAAATGACCCTTGGAAGAGACATGCAGGTCGCAGTAGCTTAATAAGACGGTTTAAAAGCCCCTTGGAAGAGACGTGCAAGTCGCAGGAGCTTAAAAAGAAGGTTTAATTGCGCCTTGGAAGAGAAGTGCAGGTCGCAGTAGCATAGGAAGACGGTTTAAATGCACCTTGGAAGAGACATGCAGGTCGCAGTAGCTTAACAAGACAGTTTAAATGCCCCTTGGAAGAGACGTGCAGGTCGCAGTAGCTTAATAAGACCTTTTAAATGTCCCTTGGAAGAGACATGCAGGTCGCAGTAGCTTAATAAGATGGTTTAAATGCCCCTTGGAAGAGACGTGCAGGTCGCAGTATCTTAACAAGACTGTTTAAATGCCCCTTGGAAGAGAAGTGCAAGTTACAGTAGCTTAACAAGACGGTTTAAATGCCTCTTAGAAGAGATGTGCAGGTCGCAGTAGCTTAATAAGATGTTTTAAATGCCCCTTGGAAGAGAGGTGGAGGTCGCAGTAGCTTAACAAGACAGTTTAAATGACCCTTGGAAGAGACGTGCAGGTCGCAGTAGCTTAACAAGATGGTTTAAATGCCACTTGGAAGAGACGTGCAGGTTGCAGTAGTTTAATAAGACGGTTTAAATGCCCCATGGAAGAGCGGTGGAGGTCGCAGTAGCTTAACAAGACAGTTTAAATGCCCCGTGAAAGAGACGTGCAGGTCGCAGTAGCTTAACAAGACGATTTAAATGCCCCTTGGAAGAGACGTGCTGTTATGCACACGCCCGGGCTAGAGCGGCGTGTGCATGTGATTGGTAGTGATTCCACTGGACCGTGCCGGAGAGTGAATACCTGGAGGGGCGTAACTAAGTATCTGCCCGATCCGACCAGGGTCGCACGACGGCATACGACGCCAGAGCACCAAGGAGGAACCGAGCAGAGGGACCAGGTGCTACTCCAGGACAGACCCCGGACACGGCTGTTGACCCACACAGGGGAATACAGGAACAGACTGGTAGACTGGCACACAGACTGGGATGCAGGCAGGCGGATATGCAGGCAGGCGGGTATGCAGGCAGGCGGGCAGGCAGGCGGGTAAAGGTAAGCACAGATAGAGTGCAAACGGGGAGGCACTAGCAGGTAGGAACACAGGCGGGATAGGACCCAGTACACACTGGGACTCAGGAACAATACAGGCAGAGAGGTACAGGCAAGCACAACTAAAGTGCAGACAGGGCTGAGCAGGGAGGACAGGGCTCTGTTCACACTGAACAGACAGGAAGGGAAAGGCAGAGCCAGACACCCACAGGGTACTTGCAGTGAAGTAGCGAGTGGACCACAAACTCACAAACGGGAGTACAGAGACAACAGGCAGGAGTTAGGTACAAGTTCAGACTCTGCAGAAAAAGGAAGGGAACGGGCATAGAGGCAAAACAGGTAAAGGATAGGAGAGAGTTCAGACTGGAACTGAGTGTACGGAGGAGACCGACACTGCAGCGGGATACAGGAGCGGGTCTGGGAATACTGCCCCCAGAGAGGCGGGACGAACAGGCAAGGAGCGTGTTCAGACAGGACAGACAAGATACACAGAAAGGACTCAGTTCAGACACGGGAACTAATACCGTAAAGCAGGAGACATACAGGACACAGTTCAGACACGGGAGCTGACACCGCAAGGCAGGAGACATACAGGACTTAGTTCAGACACGGGAACTAATACCGTAAAGCAGGAGACATACAGGACACAGTTCAGACACGGGAGCTGACACCGCAAGGCAGGAGACATACAGGACACAGTTCAGACACGGGAGCTGACACCGCAAGGCAGGAAACATACAGGACTAAGTTCAGACAGGCCTGGAAATAAGCCTCCAGGAAAGGCGGACAGGGAAACAAAGACGGGACCTGGCACCTTCAGAGTGCAAGCACACACTGAAAGAAACACATATGCACAGGCAGGGATAGAAGGGAGCTGCTGAGCTATATACCAAGAGACAGACAGCGATAGGCTGAGGACGCACAAGGGGTGTGACCCACAGCAGGTACAAAAGGCAGGAAGTGATCGGGCGCCGCCCTTAAGCAGCAGAAACAGACACAGACACAAACAAGACAGCATGGAGGGAAGCCAGAGAGACATTCTGGACAGGAGATCAAGTGCGCGCTCCTGCACAGTGGGAGATGGACCACTATGCAAGGACGCCGCCAGGTATGTTACAGTACCTCCCCCCTTACGCCCCCTCTTCTTCAGGCCTGCCAGAATCTTCCGCAGGGAATTCGAGGACCAGTCGTTCACTGGGTTGGAGGGGGACAGAGACTTGAGGGTAATCTCTGCTTCGAGGTACATCTTGTCAAGCTCACAGGAAGAAATAGACGGGTTATCAGGTACATAATGAGGAAAAGTCACTGTCTCTTTGTTATCTGGTGGTACCCCGGAGGATTCAGGAAACAACTGGAGGTCCTCCGCCGGGTCAGAAGAGTACTGAGGCTCAGAGAAAACATCTGCTTCAGAGTACACTAGGTCGGACTCACTGGAGGAAGCAGGCGAGGTATCAGGTACAGGAAATAGGAAAGTCTCTGTCCATTCACCACCAGGTGGCACCCCGAAGGGTTCTAAACACAACTGGAGGTCCTCCGCCTGGTCGGAGGGGTGTAGAGACTCGGGAGTAACTTCTGCTTCGGAGAACACTAGGTCGGACTCACTGGAGGAAGCAGGCGAGGTATCAGGTACAGGAAATAGGAAAGTCTCTGTCCATTCACCACCAGGTGGCACCCCGAAGGGTTCTAAACACAACTGGAGGTCCTCCGCCTGGTCGGAGGGGTGTAGAGACTCGGGAGTAACTTCTGCTTCGGAGAACACTAGGTCGGACTCACTGGAGGAAGCAGGCGAGGTATCGGGTACCGAGTATAGGAAAGTCTCTGTCCATTCACCACCAGGTGGCACCCCGAAGGGTTCTAAACACAACTGGAGGTCCTCCGCCTGGTCGGAGGGGTGTAGAGACTCGGGAGTAACTTCTGCTTCGGAGAACACTAGGTCGGACTCACTGGAGGAAGCAGGCGAGGTATCGGGTACCGAGTATAGGAAAGTCTCTGTCCATTCACCACCAGGTGGCACCCCGAAGGGTTCTAAACACAACTGGAGGTCCTCCGCCTGGTCGGAGGGGTGTAGAGACTCGGGAGTAACCTCTGCTTCGGAGTACACCAGGTTGGACTCACTGGACGAAGCGAGCGAGGTATCAGGTACAGAGTATAGGAGAGTCTCTGTCCTTTCGTTACCAGGTAGCACCCCGAAGGGTTCAGGAGGTCTCAGGGAGGACAGACCCAGGCGTGACTGCTTGCCTCTAAGTCTAGCACGTCTGGACTGCCTCTTGAGGTTGGGAGAAGTATTCCGGAAAGCGTAGTCACCCTGTGAGGATTCTGGGTGGGCAGTAGTCTCATTGGGCTGGAGAACTATTACGCTACCCACACACATTACCCATTGGGGCTGCTCCGGGATATTGGGAAGTGAAGCTTCAGCAGGAGCCTCCGGGTTAGGATCATCGAAGACCATTAGAAAGGCCACCAGGAAGGCCATTAGGTCCCGGAGGATCGGATCCTGTGTCTCATATAGGGGGTTGATCCATTCCAAGGCATCCCCCGCCAGGTAAGACATAATAAAGGCCACTTTAGCCCAATCGGAAGGAAAATAAAGAGGGTAGGCCTTAAAGTGTAGCATGCATTGCTCCACAAATGCACGACACTGTCTTGGATCCCCATAGTAACGTGGCGGATCCGCAGGAACGAGAGCTGAAAGATCCATCTGGACGGTGCGTAATTCGCCTGGAACTCAGCTAAGGGAAAAAAAATTTATTTATTTATTTTAATGCAAGTCTTTGCTGGAAACTTCTCAGAGAGCGAAGGCCGTGGGGCTCAACGGGAACCATGGCCTGAGCATGCTGTTATGCACACGCCCGGGCTAGAGCGGCGTGTGCATGTGATTGGTAGTGATTCCACTGGACCGTGCCGGAGAGTGAATACCTGGAGGGGCGTAACTAAGTATCTGCCCGATCCGACCAGGGTCGCACGACGGCATACGACGCCAGAGCACCAAGGAGGAACCGAGCAGAGGGACCAGGTGCTACTCCAGGACAGACCCCGGACACGGCTGTTGACCCACACAGGGGAATACAGGAACAGACTGGTAGACTGGCACACAGACTGGGATGCAGGCAGGCGGATATGCAGGCAGGCGGGTATGCAGGCAGGCGGGCAGGCAGGCGGGTAAAGGTAAGCACAGATAGAGTGCAAACGGGGAGGCACTAGCAGGTAGGAACACAGGCGGGATAGGACCCAGTACACACTGGGACTCAGGAACAATACAGGCAGAGAGGTACAGGCAAGCACAACTAAAGTGCAGACAGGGCTGAGCAGGGAGGACAGGGCTCTGTTCACACTGAACAGACAGGAAGGGAAAGGCAGAGCCAGACACCCACAGGGTACTTGCAGTGAAGTAGCGAGTGGACCACAAACTCACAAACGGGAGTACAGAGACAACAGGCAGGAGTTAGGTACAAGTTCAGACTCTGCAGAAAAAGGAAGGGAACGGGCATAGAGGCAAAACAGGTAAAGGATAGGAGAGAGTTCAGACTGGAACTGAGTGTACGGAGGAGACCGACACTGCAGCGGGATACAGGAGCGGGTCTGGGAATACTGCCCCCAGAGAGGCGGGACGAACAGGCAAGGAGCGTGTTCAGACAGGACAGACAAGATACACAGAAAGGACTCAGTTCAGACACGGGAACTAATACCGTAAAGCAGGAGACATACAGGACACAGTTCAGACACGGGAGCTGACACCGCAAGGCAGGAGACATACAGGACTTAGTTCAGACACGGGAACTAATACCGTAAAGCAGGAGACATACAGGACACAGTTCAGACACGGGAGCTGACACCGCAAGGCAGGAGACATACAGGACACAGTTCAGACACGGGAGCTGACACCGCAAGGCAGGAAACATACAGGACTAAGTTCAGACAGGCCTGGAAATAAGCCTCCAGGAAAGGCGGACAGGGAAACAAAGACGGGACCTGGCACCTTCAGAGTGCAAGCACACACTGAAAGAAACACATATGCACAGGCAGGGATAGAAGGGAGCTGCTGAGCTATATACCAAGAGACAGACAGCGATAGGCTGAGGACGCACAAGGGGTGTGACCCACAGCAGGTACAAAAGGCAGGAAGTGATCGGGCGCCGCCCTTAAGCAGCAGAAACAGACACAGACACAAACAAGACAGCATGGAGGGAAGCCAGAGAGACATTCTGGACAGGAGATCAAGTGCGCGCTCCTGCACAGTGGGAGATGGACCACTATGCAAGGACGCCGCCAGGTATGTTACACGTGCAGTTAGAAGTAGCTTAACAAGACGGTTTAAATCCCCCTTGGAAGAGACATGCAGGTCACAGGATCTTAACAAGAGGGTTTAAATGCCCCTTAGAGTAGGCTTGCAGATCGCAGTAGCTTAACAAGACAGTTTAAATGCCCCTTGGAAGAGACATGCTGGTCGCAGTAGCTTAAAAAGACGGTTTAAATGCGCCTTGGAAGAGACGTGCAGGTCGCAGTAGCTTAACAAGATGGTTTAAATGGCCCTTGGAAGAGACGTGCAGGTCGCAGTACCTTAACAAGACGGTTTAAATGCCCCTTGGAAGAGACGTGCAGGTTGAAGTAACTTAATAAGACGGTTTAAATGCCTCTTAGAAGAGATGTGCATGTCGCAGTAGCTTAATAAGATGGTTTAAATGCCGCTTGGAAGAGCGGTGGAGGTCGCAGTAGCTTAACAAACGGTTTAAATGCCCCTTGAAAGAGACGTGCAGGTCGCAGTAGCTTAACAAGACGGTTTAAATGCCCCATGGACGTGCGGTGGAGGTCGCAGTAGCTTAACAAGACGGTTTAAATGCCCCTTGGAAGAGACATGCAGGTCGCAGTAGCATAACAAGACAGTTTAAATGCCCCTTGGAAGAGACATGCAGGTCGCAGTAGCATAATAAGACAGTTTAAATGCCCCTTGGAAGAGATGTGCAGGTCGCAGTAGCTTAATAAGATGGTTTAAATGCCCCTTGTAAGAGAGGTGGAGGTCGCAGTAGCTTAACAGGACAGTTTAAATGCCCCTTGGAAGAGACGAGCAGGTCGCAGTAGCTTAAAAAGACGGTTTAAATGCCACTTGGAAGAGACGTGCAGGTCGCAGTAGCTTAACAAGACAGTTTAAATGCCCCTTGAAAGAGCGGTGGAGGTCGCAGTAGCTTAACAAGACAGTTTAAATGCCCCTTGGAAGAGACGTGCAGGTTGCAGTAGCTTAATAAGACGGTTTAAATGCCGCTTGGAAGAGTGGTGGAGGTTGCAGTAGCTTAACAAGACGGTTTAAATGCCCCTTGAAAGAGACGTGCAGGTCGCAGTAGCTTAACAAGACGGTTTAAATGCCCCATGGACGTGCGGTGGAGGTCGCAGTAGCTTAACAAGACGGTTTAAATGCCCCTTGGAAGAGACATTCAGGTCGCAGCAGCTTAACAAGATGGTTTAAATCCCCTTGGAAGAGACGTGCAGGTAGCAGTGGCTTAACAAGACGGTTTAAATGCCCCTTGGAAGAGACATGCAGGTCGCAGTAGCTTAAAACGACGGTTTAAATGCCCCTTGGAAGAGACGTGCAGGTCGCAGTAGCTTAACAAGACAGTTTAAATGCCCCTTGGAAAAGTGGTGGAGGTTACAGTAGCTTAACAAGAAAGTTTAAATGCCCCTTGGAAGAGACATGCAAGTCGCAGTAGCTTAAATAGACGGTTTAAATGCGCCTTGGAAGAGACGTGCAGGTCGCAGTAGCTTAACAAGACGGTTAAAATGACCCTTGGAATAGACGAGCAGGTCGCAGTAGCTTAACATGACGGTTTAAATGCCCCTTGGAAGAGACGTGCAGGTCTCAGTAGCTTAACAAGACGGTTTAAATCCCCCTTGGCAGAGACGTGCAGGTCGCAGCAGCTTAACAAGAGGGTTTAAATGCCCCTTGGAATAGGCTTGCAGGTCGCAGAAGCTTAACAAGACGGTTTGAATGCCCCTTGGAAGAGACGTGCAGGTCGAAGTAGCTTAGTAAGACAGTTTAAATGCCCCTTGGAAGAGACATGCAGGTCGCAGTAGCATAATAAGACAGTTTAAATGCCCCTTGGAAGAGACATGCAGGTCGCAGTAGCATAATAAGACAGTTTAAATGCCCCTTGTAAGAGAGGTGGAGGTCGCAGTAGCTTAACAGGACAGTTTAAATGCCCCTTGGAAGAGACGTGCAGGTCGCAGTAGCTTAAAAAACGGTTTAAATGCCACTTGGAAGAGACGTGCAGGTCGCAGTAGCTTAAAAAGACGGTTTAAATGCCCCTTGGAAGAGCGGTGGAGGTCGCAGTAGCTTAACAAGACAGTTTAAATGCCCCTTGAAAGTTACGTGCAGGTCGCAGTAGCTTAACAAGACGGTTCAAATGCCCATTGGAAGAGTGGTGGAGGTCGCAGGAGCTTAACAAGAGAGTTTAAATGCCCCTTGGATGAGACATGCAGGTCGCAGTAGCTTAATAAGACGGTTTAAATATCCCTTGGAAGAGAGGTGGAGGTCGCAGTGGCTTAGCAAGACAGTTTAAATGCCCCTTGGAAGAGACGTGCAGGTCGCAGAAGCTTAACAAGACGGTTTAAATGCCCCTTGGAAGAGACGTGCAGGTCGCAGTAGCTAAACAAGACGGTTTAAATGCCCCTTGGAAGAGCGGTGGAGGTCGCAGTAGCTTAACAAGATAGTTTAAATGCCCCTTGGAAGAGACGTGCAGGTCGCAGCAGCTTAACAAGACGGTTTAAATGCCCCTTGGAAGTTCGGTGGAGGTCGCAGTAGCTTAACAAGATGGTTTAAATGCCCCTTGGAAGAGACATGCAGGTCACAGCAGCTTAACAAGACGGTTTAAATGCCCCTTGGAAAAAACGTGGAGGTCGCAGTAGCTTAACAAGACGGTTTAAATGCCCCTTGGAAGAGACATGCAGGTCGCAGTAGCTTAACAAAGCGTTTTAAAAGCCCCTTGGTAGTGCGGTGGAGGTCGCAGTAGCTTAACAAGACGGTTTAAATGCCCCTTGGAAAAGTGGTGGAGGTTACAGTAGCTTAAGAAGATGGTTTAAATGCCCCTTGGAAGAGACGTGCAAGTCGCAGTAGCTTAACAAGACTGTTTAAATGCCCCTTAGAAGAGACGTGCAGGTCGCAGAAGCTAAACAAGACAGTTTAAATGCCCCTTGGAAGAGACGTGCAGGTCGCAGTAGCTTAACAAGATGGTTTAAATGCCCCTTGGAAGAGCGGTGGAGGTTGCAGTAGCTTAAGAAGACAGTTTAAATGCCCCTTTGAAGAGACATGCAGGTCGCAGTAGCTTAACAAGAGGGTTTAAATGCCCATTGGAAGAGGCTTGCAGGTCGCAGTAGCTTACCAAGACGATTTAAATGCCCCTTGGAAGAGACGTGCAGGTCGCAGTAGCTTAACAAGACAGTTTAAATGCCCCTTGAAAGAGCGGTGGAGGTCGCAGTAGCTTAACAAGACAGTTTAAATGCCACTTGGAAGAAACATGCATGTCGAAGCAGCTTAACAAGACGGTTTAAATGCCCCTTGGAAGAGACATGCAGGTCGCAGTAGCTTAACAAGATGGTTTAAATGCACCTTGGAAGAGACAAACAGGTCGCACTAGCTTAACAAGACAGTTTAAATGCCACTTGGAAGAAACATGCATGTCGAAGCAGCTTAACAAGACTGTTTAAATGCCCCTAGGAAAAGACGTGCAGGTCGCAGGAGTTTAAAAAGAAGGTTTAAATGCGCCTTGGAATAGACATGCAGGTCGCAGTAGCTTAACAAGACGGTTTAAATGCCCCTTGGAAGTGCGGTGGAGGTCGCAGTAGCTTAATAAGATGGTTTAAATGCCCCTTGGAAGAGACATGCAGGTCACAGTAGCTTAACAAGACGATTTAAATGCCCCTTGGAAGAGACGTGGAGGTCGCAGTAGCTTAACAAGACGGTTTAAATGCCCCTTGGAAGAGACATGCAGGTCGCAGTAGCTTAACAAAGCGTTTTAAAAGCCCCTTGGTAGTGCGGTGGAGGTTACAGTAGCTTAAGAAGACGGTTTAAATGCACCTTGGAAGAGACGTGCAAGTCGCAGTAGCTTAACAAGACTGTTTAAATGCACCTTAGAAGAGACGTGCAGGTCGCAGAAGCTAAATAAGACAGTTTAAATACCCCTTGGAAGAGACGTGCAGGTCGCAGTAGCTTAACAAGATGGTTTAAATGCCCCTTGGAAGAGCGGTGGAGGTCGCAGTAGCTTAAGAAGACAGTTTAAATGCCCCTTGGAAGAGACATGCAGGTCGCAGTAGCTTAACAAGAGGGTTTAAATGCCCATTGGAAGAGGCTTGCAGGTCGCAGTAGCTTACCAAGACGATTTAAATGCCCCTTGGAAGAGACATGCAGGTCACAGCAGCTTAACAAGACGGTTTAAATGCCCCTTGGAAAAAACGTGGAGGTCGCAGTAGCTTAACAAGACGGTTTAAATGCCCCTTGGAAGAGACATGCAGGTCGCAGTAGCTTAACAAAGCGTTTTAAAAGCCCCTTGGTAGTGCGGTGGAGGTCGCAGTAGCTTAACAAGACGGTTTAAATGCCCCTTGGAAAAGTGGTGGAGGTTACAGTAGCTTAAGAAGATGGTTTAAATGCCCCTTGGAAGAGACGTGCAAGTCGCAGTAGCTTAACAAGACTGTTTAAATGCCCCTTAGAAGAGACGTGCAGGTCGCAGAAGCTAAACAAGACAGTTTAAATGCCCCTTGGAAGAGACGTGCAGGTCGCAGTAGCTTAACAAGATGGTTTAAATGCCCCTTGGAAGAGCGGTGGAGGTTGCAGTAGCTTAAGAAGACAGTTTAAATGCCCCTTTGAAGAGACATGCAGGTCGCAGTAGCTTAACAAGAGGGTTTAAATGCCCATTGGAAGAGGCTTGCAGGTCGCAGTAGCTTACCAAGACGATTTAAATGCCCCTTGGAAGAGACGTGCAGGTCGCAGTAGCTTAACAAGACAGTTTAAATGCCCCTTGAAAGAGCGGTGGAGGTCGCAGTAGCTTAACAAGACAGTTTAAATGCCACTTGGAAGAAACATGCATGTCGAAGCAGCTTAACAAGACGGTTTAAATGCCCCTTGGAAGAGACATGCAGGTCGCAGTAGCTTAACAAGATGGTTTAAATGCACCTTGGAAGAGACAAACAGGTCGCACTAGCTTAACAAGACAGTTTAAATGCCACTTGGAAGAAACATGCATGTCGAAGCAGCTTAACAAGACTGTTTAAATGCCCCTAGGAAAAGACGTGCAGGTCGCAGGAGTTTAAAAAGAAGGTTTAAATGCGCCTTGGAATAGACATGCAGGTCGCAGTAGCTTAACAAGACGGTTTAAATGCCCCTTGGAAGTGCGGTGGAGGTCGCAGTAGCTTAATAAGATGGTTTAAATGCCCCTTGGAAGAGACATGCAGGTCACAGTAGCTTAACAAGACGATTTAAATGCCCCTTGGAAGAGACGTGGAGGTCGCAGTAGCTTAACAAGACGGTTTAAATGCCCCTTGGAAGAGACATGCAGGTCGCAGTAGCTTAACAAAGCGTTTTAAAAGCCCCTTGGTAGTGCGGTGGAGGTTACAGTAGCTTAAGAAGACGGTTTAAATGCACCTTGGAAGAGACGTGCAAGTCGCAGTAGCTTAACAAGACTGTTTAAATGCACCTTAGAAGAGACGTGCAGGTCGCAGAAGCTAAATAAGACAGTTTAAATACCCCTTGGAAGAGACGTGCAGGTCGCAGTAGCTTAACAAGATGGTTTAAATGCCCCTTGGAAGAGCGGTGGAGGTCGCAGTAGCTTAAGAAGACAGTTTAAATGCCCCTTGGAAGAGACATGCAGGTCGCAGTAGCTTAACAAGAGGGTTTAAATGCCCATTGGAAGAGGCTTGCAGGTCGCAGTAGCTTACCAAGACGATTTAAATGCCCCTTGGAAGAGACTTGCAGGTCGAAGCAGCTTAACAAGACGGATTAAATGCCTCTTGGAAGAGACATGCAGGTCGCAGTAGCTTAACAAGACGGTTTAAATGCACCTTGGAAGAGACGTGCAGGTCGCACTAGCTTAACAAGACAGTTTAAATGCCACTTGGAAGAAACATGCATGTCGAAGCAGCTTAACAAGACTGTTTAAATGCCCCTAGGAAAAGACGTGCAGATCGCAGGAGCTTAAAAAGAAGGTTTAAATGAGCCTTGGAAGAGAAGTGCAGGTCGCAGTAGCATAAAAAAACGGTTTAAATGCCCCTTGGGAAAGCGGTGGAGGTCGCAGTAGCTTAACACGAAGGTTTAAATGCCCCTTGGAATAGACATGCAGGTCGCAGTAGCTTAACAAGACGGTTTAAATGCCCCTTGGAAAAGACGTGCAGGTCGCAGAGGCTTAACAAGACGGTTTAAATGACCCTTGGAAGAGACGTGCAAGTCGCAGGAGCTTAAAAAGAAGGTTTAATTGCGCCTTGGAAGAGAAGTGCAGGTCGCAGTAGCATAGCAAGACGGTTTAAATGCACCTTGGAAGAGACATGCAGGTCGCAGTAGCTTAACAAGACAGTTTAAATGCCCCTTGGAAGAGACGTGCAGGTCGCAGTAGGTTAATAAGACGGTTTAAATGCCCCTTGGAAGAGAGGTGGAGGTCGCAGTAGCTTAACAAGACAGTTTAAATGACCCTTGGAAGAGACGTGCAGGTCGCAGTAGCTTAACAAGACGTTTTAAATGCCACTTGGAAGAGACGTGCAGGTTGCAGTAGCTTATTAAGACGGTTTAAATGCCCCATGGAAGAGCGGTGGAGGTCGCAGTAGCTTAACAAGACAGTTTAAATGCCCCTTGAAAGAGACGTGCAGGTCGCAGTAGCTTAACAAGACGATTTAAATGCCCCTTGGAAGAGACGTGCAGTTAGCAGTAGCTTAACAAGACGGTTTAAATCCCCCTTGGAAGAGACATGCAGGTCACAGGATCTTAACAAGAGGGTTTAAATGCCCCTTAGAGTAGGCTTGCAGGTCGCAGTAGCTTAACAAGACAGTTGAAATGCCCCTTGGAAGAGACATGCTGGTCACAGTAGCTTAAAAAGACGGTTTAAATGCGCCTTGGAAGAGACGTGCAGGTCGCAGTAGCTTAACAAGATGGTTTAAATGGCCCTTGGAAGAGACGTGCAGGTCGCAGTAGCTTAACAAGACGGTATAAATGCCCCTTGGAAGAGACGTGCAGGTTGAAGTAACTTAATAAGACGGTTTAAATGCCTCTTGGAAGAGATGTGCATGTCGCAGTAGCTTAATAAGATGTTTTAAATGCCCCATGGAAGAGAGGTGGAGGTTGCAGTAGCTTAACAAGACAGTTTAAATGCCCCTTGGAAGAGACGTGCAGGTTGCAGTAGCTTAAGAAGACGGTTTAAATACCGCTTGGAAGAGCGGTGGAGGTCGCAGTAGCTTAACAAGATGGTTTAAATGCCCCTTGAAAGAGACGTGCAGGTCGCAGTAGCTTAACAAGACGGTTTAAATGCCCCATGGACGTGCGGTGGAGGTCGCAGTAGCTTAACAAGACGGTTTAAATGCCCCTTGGAAGAGACATTCAGGTCGCAGCAGCTTAACAAGATGGTTTAAATCCCCTTGGAAGAGACGTGCAGGTAGCAGTGGCTTAACAAGACGGTTTAAATGCCCCTTGGAAGAGACATGCAGGTCGCAGTAGCTTAAAACGACGGTTTAAATGCCCCTTGGAAGAGACGTGCAGGTCGCAGTAGCTTAACAAGACAGTTTAAATGCCCCTTGGAAAAGTGGTGGAGGTTACAGTAGCTTAACAAGAAAGTTTAAATGCCCCTTGGAAGAGACATGCAAGTCGCAGTAGCTTAAATAGACTGTTTAAATGCGCCTTGGAAGAGACGTGCAGGTCGCAGTAGCTTAACAAGATGGTTAAAATGCCCCTTGGAATAGACGAGCAGGTCGCAGTACCTTAACAAGACGGTTTAAATGCCCCTTGGAAGAGACGTGCAGGTCGCAGTAGCTTAACAAGACGGTTTAAATGCCCCTTAGAAGAGTGGTGGAGGTCGCAGTAGCTTAACAAGACAGTTTAAATGCCCCTTGGAAGAGACATGCAGGTCGCAGTAGCATAATAAGACGGTTTAAATGCCCCTTGGAAGAGATGTGCAGGTCGCAGTAGCTTAATAAGACGGTTTAAATGCCCCTTGGAAGAGAGGTGGAGGTCGCAGTAGCTTAACAAGACAGTTTAAATGCCCTTTGGAAGAGACGTGCAGGTCGCAGTAACTTAACAAGACGGTTTAAATGCCACTTGGAAGAGACGTGCAGGTCGCAGTAGCGTAACAAGACGGTTTAAATGCCCCTTGGAACAGCGGTGGAGGTCGCAGTAGCTTAACAAGACAGTTTAAGTGCCCCTTGAAAGAGACGTGCAGGTCGCAGTAGCTTAACAAGACAGTTTAAATGCCCCTTGGAAGAGTGGTGGAGGTCGCAGTAGCTTAACAAGACAGTTTAAATGCCCCTTGGAAGAGACATGCAGGTCGCAGTAGCTTAACAAGACGGTTTAAATGCCCCTTGGAAGATCGGTGGAGGTCGCAGTAGCTTAACAAGACAGTTTAAATGCCCCTTGGAAGAGACCTGCAGTTCGCAGTAGATTAACAAGACGGTTTAAATGCCCCTTGGAAGAGCGCTGGAGGTCGCAGTAGCTTAACAAGACTGTTTAATTGCCCCTTGAAAGAAACGTGCGGGTAAAAGTAGCTTAACAAGACGGTTTAAATGCCACTTGGAAGAGACGTGCAGGTCGCAGTAGCTTAACAAGAGGGTTTAAATGCCCCTTGGAAGAGACGTGCAGGTCGCAGTAGCTTAACAAGACAGTTTAAGTGTCCCTTGGAAGAGCGGTGGAGGTCGCGTTAGCTTAACAAGACAGTTTAAATGCCCCTTGGAAGTGCGGTGAAGGTCGCAGTAGCTTAACAAGACGGTTTAAATGCCCTTTGGAAGAGACATGCAGGTCACAGCTGCTTAACAAGACGGTTTAAATGCCCCTTGGAAGAGACGTGGAGGTCGCAGTAGCTTAACAAGACAGTTTAAATGCCCCTTGGAAGAGACATGCAGGTCGCAGTAGCTTAACAAGACTGTTTAAATGCCCCTTAGAAGAGATGCGCAGTTCTCCGAAGCTAAACAAGACAGTTTAAATGCCCCTTGGAAGAGACGTGCAGGTCGCAGTAGCTTAACAAGATGGTTTAAATGCCCCTTGGAAGAGCGTTGGAGGTCGCAGTAGCTTAAGAAGACAGTTTAAATGCCCCTTGGAAGAGACGTGCAGGTCGCAGGAGCTTAACAAGAGGGTTTAAATGCCCTTTGGAAGAGGCTTGCAGGTCGCAGTAGCTTACCAAGATGATTTAAATGCCCCTTGGAAGAGACGTGCAGGTCGCAGTAGCTTAACAATACAGTTTAAATGCCCCTTGGAAGAGCGGTGGAGGTCGCAGTAGCTTAACAAGACAGTTTAAATGCCACTTGGTAGAAACATGCAGGTCGAAGCAGCTTAACAAGACTGTTTAAATGCCCCTAGGTAAAGACGTGCAGGTCGAAGAGGCTTTAAAAGACGGTTAAATGCCCCTTGGAAGAGAAATGCAGGTCAAAGTAGCTTAACAAGATGGTTTAAATGCACCTTGTAAGAGACGTGCAGGTCGCAGTAGCTTAACAAGACAATTTAAATGCACCTTGTAAGAGACGTGCAGGTCGCAGTAGCTTAACAAGACGGTTTAAATGCCCCTTGGAAGAGACGTGCAGGTCGCAGTAGCTTAATAAGACGGTTTAAATGCCCCTTGGAAGAGATGTGCAGGTCGCAGTAGCTTAACAAGACAGTTTAAATGCCCCTAAAAAGAGAAGTGCAGGTCGCAGGAGCTTAACAAGAGGGTTTAAATGCCCCTTGGAAGAGACGTGCAGGTCGCAGAAGCTTAACAAGATGGTTTAAATGCCCCTTGGAAGAGACATGCAGGTCGCAGTAGCTTAACAAGACTGTTGCGATGTCCCTTGGAAAAGTGGTGGAGGTTACAGTAACTTAACAAGACGGTTTAAATGCTCCTTGGAAGAGACGTTCAAGTCACAGTAGCTTAAAAAGACGGTTTAAATGCGCATAGGAAGAGATGTGCAGGTCGCAGTAGCTTAATAAGACGGTTTAAATGCCCCTTGGAAGAGACGTGCAGGTCGCAGTAGCTTAACAAGACGGTTTAAATGCCCCTTGGAAGAGACGTGCAGGTAGCAGTAGCTTAACAAGAGGGTTTAAATGGTCCTTGGAAGAGACGAGCAGGTCGCAGGAGCTTAATAAGAGGGTTTAAATGCCCCTTGGAAGAGACGTACAAGTCACAGTAGCGTAAAAAGACGGTTTAAATGCGCTTTGTAAGAGACGTGCAGGCCGCAGAAGCTTAACAAGACAGTTTAAATGCCCCTTGGAAGAGACGTGCAGGTCGCAGTAGCTTAACAAGAGTTTTTAAATGCCCCTTTCAAGAGACGTGCAGGTCGCAGGACCTTAACAAGAAGGTTTAAATGCCCCTTGGAAGAGATGTGCAGGTCGCAGTAGCTTAACAAGACAGTTTAAATGCCACTTGGAAGAAACATGCAGATCGAAGCAGCTTAATAAGACTGTTTAAATGCCCCTAGGAAAAGACGTGCAGGTCGCAGAGGCTTAACAAGACGGTTTAAATGCCCCTTGGAAGAGACATGCAGGTCGCAGTAGCCTAACAAGACGGTTTAAATGCCCCTTGGAAGACACGTGCAGGTCGCAGTAGCTTAACAAGATGGTTTAAATGCCCCGTGGAAAAGTGGTGGAGGTTACAGTAGCTTAACAAGACGGTTTAAATGCCCCTTGGAAGAGACATGCAGGTCGCAGAGGCTTAACAAGACGGTTTAAATGCCCCTTGGAAGAGACATGCAGGTCGCAGCAGCTTAAAAAGACCGTTTAAATGCCACTTGGAAGAGACGTGCAGGTCGCAGAGGCTTAACAAGACGGTTTAAATGCCCCTTGGAAGAGACGATCAAGTCGCAGGAGCTTAAAAAGGAGGTTTAAATGCGCCTTGGAAGAGAAGTGCAGGTCGCAGTAGCATATCAAGACGGTTTAAATGCCCCTTGGAAGAGACGTGCAGGTAGCAGTAGCTTAACAAGACGGTTTAAATCCCCCTTGGAATAGACATGCAGGTCGCAGGATCTTAACAAGAGGGTTTAAATGCCCCTTAGAATAGGCTTGCAGGTCGCAGTAGCTTAACAAGACAGTTTAAATGGCCCTTGGAAGAGACGTGCAAGTCGCAGTAGCTTAAAAAGACGGTTTAAATGCGCCTTGGAAGAGACGTGCAGGTCGCAGTAGCTTAACAAGACGGTTTAAATGGCCCTTGGAAGAGACGTGCAGGTCGCAGTAGCTTAACAAGACGGTTTAAATCCCCCTTGGAAGAAACGTGCAGGACGCAGTAGCTTAACAAGATGGTTTAAATGCCCCCTTGGAATAGGCTTGCAGGTCGCAGTAGCTTACCAAGACGGTTTAAATGCCCCTTGGACGAGACGTGCAGGTCGCAGTAGCTTAACAAGACGGTTTAAATGCCCCTTGGAAGAGCGGTGGGGGTCGCAGTAGCTTAACAAGACAGTTTAAATGCCCCTTGGAAGAGACGTACAGGTTGAAGTAGCTTAATAAGACGGTTTAAATGCCTCTTGAAAGAGATGTGCAGGTCGCAGTAGCTTAATAAGATGTTTTAAATGCCCCTTGGAAGAGAGGTGGAGGTCGCAGTAGCTTAACAAGACAGTTTAAATGACCCTTGGAAGAGACGTGCAGGTCGCAGTAGCTTAACAAGACGGTTTAAATGACACTTGGAAGAGACGTGCAGGTTGCAGTAGCTTAATAAGACGGTTTAAATGCCCCTTGGAAGAGCGGTGGAGGTCGCAGTAGCTTAACAAGACAGTTTAAATGCCTCTTGAAAGAGACGTGCAGGTCGCAGTAGCTTAACAAGACGATTTAAATGCCCCTTGGAAGAGACGTGCAGGTAGCAGTAGCTTAACAAGACGGTTTAAATCCCCCTTGGAAGAGACATGCAGGTCACAGGATCTTAACAAGAGGGTTTAAATGCCCCTTAGAATAGGCTTGCAGGTCGCAGTAGCTTAACAAGACAGTTTAAATGCCCCTTGGAAGAGACATGCTGGTCGCAGTAGCTTATAAAGACGGTTTAAATGCGCCTTGGAAGAGACTTGCAGGTCGTAGTAGCTTAACAAGACGGTTTAAATGGCCCTTGGAAGAGACGTGCAGGTCGCAGTAGCTAAACAAGACAGTTTAAATGCCCCTTGGAAGAGACGTGCTGGTTGAAGTAGCTTAATAAGATGGTTTAAATGCCTCTTGGAAGAGATGTGCATGTCGCAGTAGCTTAATAAGATGTTTTAAATGCCCCTTGGAAGAGAGGTGGAGGTCGCAGTAGCTTAACAAGACAGTTTAAATGCCCCTTGGAAGAGACGTGCAGGTCGCAGTATCTTAACAAGACGGTTTAAATGCCACTTGGAATAGACGTGCAGGTTGCAGGAGCTTAAAAAGACGGTTTAAATGCCCCTTGGAAGAGCGGTGGAGGTCGCAGTAGCTTAACAAGACGGTTTAAATGCCCCTTGAAAGAGACGTGCAGGTCGCAGTAGCTTAACAAGACGGTTTAAATGCCCCTTGGAAGAGACATTCAGGTCGCAGCAGCTTAACAAGATGGTTTAAATCCCCTTGGAAGAGACATGCAGGTAGCAGTGGCTTAACAAGACGGTTTAAATGCCCCTTGGAAGAGACATGCAGGTCGCAGTAGCTTAACACGACGGTTTAAATGCCCCTTGGAAGAGACGTGCAGGTCGCAGTAGCTTAACAAGACAGTTTAAATGCCCCTTGGAAAAGTGGTGGAGGTTACAGTAGCTTAACAAGAAAGTTTAAATGCCCCTTGGAAGAGACATGCAAGTCGCAGTAGCTTAAATAGACGGTTTAAATGCGCCTTGGAAGAGACGTGCAGGTCGCAGTAGCTTAACAAGATGGTTAAAATGCCCCTTGGAATAGACGAGTGTAACGGGTCTGGGAGGCGGAACCTCTGAGCTACTATACAAGGGGGCGGCCCTTGTAAGGGAGCGGGTGGCAGTCTCTGGATAATGGGTAGGTACGACCTGTGATGGCAGAGCCTCCGGGTAGGCTATCAGGCAGATGGTAGATGTGTGCTCCCAGGTGAGCAAGCGAGAGTCTCTGGAATAACAGGTGGTCACGGCACGTGACGGCGCAGCCTCCGGGCTGGCAAGCAGGCAGGTAACGGAGAAGCGCTCCCAGGTGAGCGGGCAAGAGTCTCTGAAGTAGCTGGTGGTCACAGCACGTGACAGCGGAGCCTCCGGGTAGGCAAGCAGGCAGGTAGTGGAGAAGCGCTCCCAGGTGAGCGGGCAAGAGTCTGAAGTAGCTGATGGTCACAGCACGTGACAACGGAGCCTCCGGGCAGGCAAGCAGGCAGGTAACGGAGAAGCGCTCCCAGGTGAGCGGGCAAGAGTCTGAAGTAGCTGATGGTCACAGCACGTGACAACGGAGCCTCCGGGCTGGCAAGCAGGCAGGTAACGGAGAAGCGCTCCCAGGTGAGCAGGCAAGCTGGTCCATAGACAGACTGACCGGAGTTGTAAGGCAGACCGTCGGACCTCAGGCAAGCAGGCAGGTAGCTGATGTGCGCTCCCAGGTGAGCGGGAAGGCTGGTCCTTTAGACAGACTGACAGGAGTAGTAAGGCAGACCGTCGGACCTCAGACTGGCAGACAGGTAACAAGTATTCAGGCAGGAATCAGGCAGGTAACTGGCAGGTAACTGGCAGGTAACTGGCAGGTAACTGGCAACGGAACCTGAGGGCTGAAGCACAGGTGAGACACAGGTGCAAACAACATTGCTCGGGCACCTCCATTTTGGAGGAGGTGCCTTATATATGATGAAGTCCTCCGGCCATTGGCCGGGGACTCCTTAGGATGGCGCGCGCGGCCCCTTTAAGAGGAGGGGAGCGCGCGCGCGCGCGCCCTAAGCACAGGGGCCGGGAAGGAGCGCGCACTGAGAGCAGAGCGGGAGGAGGACGCCGGGAAGGAGCGCGCGCTGACAGCAGAGCGGGGGGAGGACGCCGGGCACGGAGCAGAGCGGTGAGGGCAGCAGCGTCCCTGCCTAGCAGAGGGCAGGGACGCCGGCACTACAGTACCCCCCCCTTTAGGCCCCCCCTTTTTTAGGCCAGACAGAAATTTAGCTAGGATGAGAGGGGCATGGATGTTCTCCCGGGGCTCCCACGTTCTCTCCTCAGGACCAAACCCCCTCCAATCTACCAGAAAAAAGGTCTTTCCTCTTACCCTTTTGGTGGCAAGAATGTTCTCTACCTCAAACTCGTCCTCAGCAGAAACCGGAGCAGGAGGCGTACCTGTAGACTTGAAAAAAGAATTAAGTACCACGGGTTTGAGGAGAGAAACATGGAAGGAGTTAGGGATCCGTAAGTTGGCCGGGAGTTTCAATTTATAGGCCACCGGATTGATCTGACTGATGACCTCCAGTGGACCGATGAACCGAGGCCCTAACTTATAGGAAGGGATCTTGAGCCGGGCATATTTGGACGAGAGCCAGAATTTATCCCCAGGACGGAATTGAGGAGGATCCAGACGTTTTTTGTCAGCATGTCTTTTCATACGCTCGGATAACAGAAGGAGTGCGGACCGGGTACTCTCCCATATGGAGGAAAATTTGTTAACAAGAGATTCCGCAGCCGGATTGTCCACCGAGGTGGAGACGGGAAACGGGATCCGAGGGTGCTGACCGTAGACTACAAAAAACGGGGATTTGGAGGAAGATTCGCTCTCGTGATTGTTGTACGAGAATTCGGCCCACGGCAGGAGATCCACCCAGTCAGAATGGTGGGCATTAACGAAGTGCCGGAGGTAACTGGTCAGGTTCTGATTGATCCGCTCCACTTGACCATTAGACTGTGGGTGGTAAGCGGAGGAGAAGTCCAGGGTGACGTCCAGCAATTTACAAGTGGCTCTCCAGAAACGAGAAGTGAACTGTACCCCTCGATCTGACACGATGTGACGGGGCAGGCCATGAAGACGGAAGATGTGGCGGATAAAGTCTTTAGCCAGCTCGGGTGCAGACGGAAGGCCTGGCAGGGGAATGAAGTGAGCCATCTTGGAAAAGCGGTCAGCGACCACCCAAATGACCGTACAACCGGCTGAGACGGGCAGATCAGTAATGAAGTCCATCGCTATATGCTGCCAGGGGGCAGCAGGTACTGGCAGAGGAAGAAGGCGGCCGGCCGGCAGGTGTCTCGGAACTTTGTTGCGGGCGCAGGACACACAGGCAGAAACAAAGTCTATTACATCCTTGTGCAGGTTAGGCCACCAGTAGTGCCGGGTAATAAGCTGGAGGGTCTTTTTCTGACCGGCGTGGCCAGCTAGTTTAGACGAATGACCCCAGTGTAGGATCTTCTCCCGATCAGGTACTGATACGAACGTCTTACCGGGAGGGAGACGATTTAGACTCACGGGAGCCACCTGCATTACTCTGGCGGGATCGATGATGTGTTTCGGATCTTCCTCGAGATCAGACACCAGAAAGGATCGAGACAAGGCGTCCGCCTTGACGTTTTTGTCAGCCGGGCGAAAATGAAGGATAAAATCAAAACGAGCAAAAAACAAGGACCACCGGGCTTGGCGCGGGTTAAGTCTCTGGGCGTGCTGGAGGTAAGCCAAGTTCTTGTGGTCAGTGTAAATTATTACCGGGTGAAGAGCCCCCTCAAGCAGGTAACGCCACTCCTCCAATGCCAGTTTGATGGCCAATAACTCTCGATCTCCTATGGAATAATTGCGCTCCGAGGAGGAGAAGAGTTTGGAGAAGAAGCCGCAAGTTACCATTCTCCCGGAAGAAGATTTTTGAGTAAGTACCGCTCCGGCTCCAGAGGAGGAGGCGTCCACTTCCAGGAAAAACTGCTTGTTGCCGTCCGGGCGATGCAGCACCGGGGCGGAAGAGAAGGCCTGTTTTAAGGAAAGAAAGGCTTCCTCTGCTTCGGGCGGCCACTCTTTGGGATTAGTACCCTTACGGGTGAGCGCGGAAATTGGGGCAGTCCGGGAAGAGAAGTGTGGTATGAAGAGGCGGTAGTAGTTGGCGAAGCCCAGGAACCGCTGAATGGCCTTCAACCCTTCCGGTCGGGGCCATTTCTCGATGGCAGACAGTTTCTCTGGATCCATTCGTAGGCCGGTCTGAGAAATAATGTAGCCCAAAAACGGAAGCGAGGTCTGCTCAAAGAGGCACTTCTCGTATTTAGCGAAGAGGTGATTCTGCCTGAGCCTGAGCAGGACTTGACGAACGTCCCTCCGGTGAGTCTGGAGATCCGGAGAGAAGACCAAGATGTCGTCCAGGTACACCACTACGCAGGAGTAGAGAAGGTCCCGGAAGATGTCATTGACCAACTCTTGAAAGATGGCAGGAGCGTTACAGAGACCAAAGGGCATTACCAGGTATTCATAGTGGCCGTCCCGGGTGTTGAAGGCCGTCTTCCATTCATCCCCCTGACGGATACGAACCAGGTTGTATGCCCCGCGAAGGTCCAGTTTGGTGAAGATCCTAGCCCCCCTCAGACGATCAAATAATTCTGGAATGAGCGGAAGGGGGTACTTATTCTTCACCGTGATCTGGTTTAGGCCTCTATAGTCTATACAGGGACGGAGAGAGCCGTCCTTCTTTTTGACGAAAAAGAAGCCTGCTCCCGCCGGGGAGGTAGATTTCCGGATGAATCCCCTGGCCAGATTCTCCTCAATATATTCGGACATCGACCGGGTTTCAGCAGCGGATAATGGATAAATACGCCCACGGGGAGGAGTAGTACCGGGTAACAGGTCGATGGGACAGTCGTATGGTCTATGAGGTGGTAATGTCTCTGCCTCCTTTTTATTAAAGACATCAGCATAAGACCAATAAGGAATCGGAAGTCCAGGTAGATTAGCTGGGGTAGGAGAGGGACGGACGGGATGGACGGGAACCAGGCAGGTTTTATGACAGTCTTGTCCCCAGCGAAGGACCTCTCCGGTTTGCCAGTCAAGCACGGGTGCATGTCTCTGGAGCCAAGGCAGACCTAGCAAGAGGGCGTGAGAGAGTCCAGGCAGAACATGGAAGGAGATACTTTCAGAATGCAGCATTCCCACCTGCAGAGTAATGGATTCGGTGATGAGTTGGATGGGGCGAGGTAAGAGCCCCCCATCCACGGAAGCAACAGACAAGGGTACAGCCAGAGGTTTGGTGGGGATGCGGTATTTTTCTACCAGGGACTGTGAAATAAGATTCCCGGCTGCTCCAGAGTCAAGTTGGGCTAGTTCGAAATAACGGTTCTCCCCGTAGACGATAGAAACTGACAACAGCAGGGATGGAGAGGATTTATTCTTGTCTAGGTGGACCTCTCTGAGCGAACCTAGACACAGGCGTTTCCCGACCTCTCCGGGCAGGCACGGATCCGGTGCTCCTTACTGCCACAGTAGAAGCAGCTCCCCTCGGCACGGCGTGAGTCCTGACGGGTTTTGACCATCTTGGTCTGGTCGACCTGCATAGGCTCAGGAGAGTGTACCTGGGGAGAGACGGAGGAAATGACGGGTTTCTGAAAAGTAGGAGCTAAACGTGGAATCCTCCTCTCACGGGTGACCTCTTTGGCACGCTCCTGGAACCGTAGGTCAATCCGGGTGGCAAGAGTTATAAGATCATCGAGAGTGGTAGGAATGTCCCGACCAGCAAGTTCATCTTTAATACGGCCAGACAGACCCTCCCAGAAGACGGATACCAGAGCGTCGTTATCCCAGGCCAGCTCCGAGGCAAGGGTACGGAACCGTATGGCATATTGGCCCACGGTGAGACCTTCCTGACGGAGGCGTAGCAGCGAGGATGCGGATGAGGTCTTCCGTCCGGGTTCGTCGAAGAGTTTCCGGAAAGCCGAGAGAAAAGCAGGCAAGTTGGACACCAGGGGGTCTCCTCTCTCCCATAGAGGATTTAGCCAGGCCAGGGCCTCCCCGGTGAGATGGGACATGATAAAGGCAACTTTGGCCCGGTCGGAGTTAAACTGATGAGACAAAAGTTCAAAGTGCAGGGTGCACTGATTTATGAAGCCCCGAGCCTGGGCGGAGTCGCCTCCGAAGCGAGGAGGTGCAGACAGCCGGGGTCCGGGGTAGGATACCATGGTATTAGTGGGTAGCGGAGCTGCCGGGTTGCGAGTCATGGTACTGGCAGTGGTTGCAGGTGGAGCAGTCACAGTGTCCAGGCGAGAATTAACATTCCGTAGGTGACCCAGGATGGACTCCTGTTGGGACCTCTGACGGGACAGTTCATGACACAGGTCCGAGAGCGAGGGAGCTTGGGTGCCACCGGGTTCCATGGCCCGAGCAAACTGTAACGGGTCTGGGAGGCGGAACCTCTGAGCTACTATACAAGGGGGAGGCCCTTGTAAGGGAGCGGGTGGCAGTCTCTGGATAATGGGTAGGTACGACCTGTGATGGCAGAGCCTCCGGGTAGGCTAGCAGGCAGATGGTAGATGTGTGCTCCCAGGTGAGCAAGCGAGAGTCTCTGGAATAACAGGTGGTCACGGCACGTGACGGCGGAGCCTCCGGGCTGGCAAGCAGGCAGGTAACGGAGAAGCGCTCCCAGGTGAGCGGGCAAGAGTCTCTGAAGTAGCTGGTGGTCACAGCACGTGACAGCGGAGCCTCCGGGTAGGCAAGCAGGCAGGTAGTGGAGAAGCGCTCCCAGGTGAGCGGGCAAGAGTCTGAAGTAGCTGATGGTCACAGCACGTGACAACGGAGCCTCCAGGCAGGCAAGCAGGCAGGTAACGGAGAAGCGCTCCCAGGTGAGCGGGCAAGAGTCTGAAGTAGCTGATGGTCACAGCACGTGACAACGGAGCCTCCGGGCTGGCAAGCAGGCAGGTAACGGAGAAGCGCTCCCAGGTGAGCAGGCAAGCTGGTCCATAGACAGACTGACCGGAGTTGTAAGGCAGACCGTCGGACCTCAGGCAAGCAGGCAGGTAGCTGATGTGCGCTCCCAGGTGAGCGGGCAGGCTGGTCCTTTAGACAGACTGACAGGAGTAGTAAGGCAGACCGTCGGACCTCAGACTGGCAGACAGGTAACAAGTATTCAGGCAGGAATCAGGCAGGTAACTGGCAGGTAACTGGCAGGTAACTGGCAGGTAATTGGCAAAGGGACCTGAGGGCTGAAGCACAGGTGAGACACAGGTGTAAACAACATTGCTCGGGCACCTCCATTTTGGAGGAGGTGCCTTATATATGATGAAGTCCTCCGGCCATTGGCCGGGGACTCCTCAGGACGGCGCGCGCGGCCCCTTTAAGAGGAGGGGAGCGCGCGCGCGCGAGCCCTAAGCACAGGGGCCGGGAAGGAGCGCGCACTGAGAGCAGAGCGGGAGGAGGACGCCGGGAAGGAGCGTGCGCTGACAGCAGAGCGGGGGGAGGACACCGGGCACGGAGCAGAGCGGTGAGGGGAGCAGCGTCCCTGCCTAGCAGAGGGCAGGGACGCCGGCACTACAACGAGCAGGTCGCAGTAGCTTAACAAGACGGTTTAAATGCCCCTTGGAAGAGACGTGCAGGTCGCAGTAGCTTAACAAGAGGGTTTAAATCCCCTTTGGAAGAGACGTGCAGGTCGCTGCAGCTTAACAAGAGGGTTTATATGCCCCTTGGAATTGGTTTGCAGGTCGCAGTAGCTTACCAGGAATGTTTAAATGCACCTTGGAAGAGACGTGCAGGTCGCAGTAGCTTAACAAGACAGTTTAAATGCCCCTTGGAAGAGTGGTGGAGGTCGCAGTAGCTTAACAAGACAGTTTAAATGCCCCTTGGAAGAGACATGCAGGTCGCAGTAGGTTAATAAGACGGTTTAAATGCCCCTTGGAAGAGAGGTGGAGGTCGCAGTAGCTTAACAAGACAGTTTAAATGCCCCTTGGAAGAGACGTGCAGGTCGCAGTAGCTTAACAAGACGGTTTAAATGCCACTTGAAAGAGACGTGCAGGTCGCAGTAGCTTAACAAGACAGTTTAAATGCCCCTTGGAAGAACGGTGGAGGTCCCAGTAGCTTAACAAGACAGTTTAAGTGCCCCTTGAAAGAGACGTTCAGGTCGCAGTAGCTTAACAAGACAGTTTAAATGCCCCTTGGAAGAGTGGTGGAGGTCGCAGTAGCTTAACAAGACAGTTTAAATGCCCCTTGGAAGAGACATGCAGGTCGCAGTAGCTTAATAAGACGGTTTAAATGCCTCTTGGAAGAGAGGTGGAGGTCGCAGTAGCTTAACAAGACAGTTTAAATGCCCCTTGGAAGAGACGTGCAGTTCGCAGTAGCTTAACAAGACGGTTTAAATGCCCCTTGGAAGAGCGGTGGAGGTCGCAGTAGCTTAACAAGACTGTTTAACTGCCCGTTGAAAAAGACGTGCAGGTAAAAGTAGCTTAACAAGACGGTTTAAATGCCACTTGGAAGAGACGTGCAGGTCGCAGTAGCTTAACAAGACGGTTTAAATGCCCCTTGGAAGAGACGTGCAGGTCGCAGTAGCTTAACAAGACAGTTTAAATGTCCCTTGGAAGAGCGGTGGAGGTCGGATTAGCTTAACAAGACAGTTTAAATCCCCCTTGAAAGAGACGTGCAGGTCGCAGTAGCTTAACAAGACAGTTTAAATGCCCCTTGGAAGTGCGGTGAAGGTCGCAGTAGCTTAACAAGATGGTTTAAATGCACTTTGGAAGAGACATGCAGGTCACAGCTGCTTAACAAGACGGTTTAAATGCCCCTTGGAAGAGACGTGGAGGTCGCAGTAGCTTAACAAGACGTTTTAAATGCCCCTTGGAAGAGACATGCAGGTCGCAGTAGCTTAACAAGACTGTTTAAATGCTCCTTAGAAGAGACGCGCAGTTCTCCGAAGCTAAACTAGACAGTTTAAATGCCCCTTGGAAGAGACGTGCAGGTCGCAGTAGCTTAACAAGAGGGTTTAAATGCCCCTTGGAAGAGGCTTGCAGGTCGCAGTAGCTTACCAAGACGATTTAAATGCCCCTTGTAAGAGACGTGCAGGTCGCAGTAGCTTAACAAGACAGTTTAAATGCACCTTGGAAGAGCAGTGGAGGTCGCAGTAGCTTAACAAGACAGTTTAAATGCCACTTGGAAGAAACATGCAGGTCGAAGCAGCTTAACAAGACTGTTTAAATTCCCCTAGGAAAAGACGTGCAGGTCGAAGAGGCTTAAAAAGACGGTTAAATGCCCATTGGAAGAAAAATGCAGGTCGAAGTAGCTTAACAAGACGGTTTAAATGCACCTTGTAAGAGACGTGCAGGTCGCAGTTGCTTAAAAAGACGGTTTAAATGCCCCGTGGAAAAGTGGTGGAGGTTACAGTATCTTAACAAGATGGTTTAAATGCCCCTTGGAAGAGACGTGCAAGTTACAGTAGCTTAACAAGACGGTTTAAATGCCCCTTGGAATAGATGTGCAGGTCGCATTAGTTTAACAAGAGGGTTTAAATGCCCCTTGGAAAAGGCTTGCTGGTCGCAGTAGCTTACCAAGATGGTTTAAATGCCCCTTGGAAGAGATGTTCAGGTCTCAGTAGCTTAACAAGACGATTTAAATGCCCGTTGGAAGAGAAGTGCAGGTCGCAGTAGCTTAACAAGACGGTTTAAATGCCCCTTGGAAAAGTGGTGGAGGTTACAGTAGCTTAACAAGACGGTTTAAATGCCCCTTGGAAGAGAAGAGCAGGTCAAAGTAGCTTAACAAGAAGGTTTAAATGCACCTTGGAAGAGACGTGCATGTCGCAGTAGCTTAATAAGACGGTTTAAATGCCCCTTGGAAAAGTGGTGGAAGTTACAGTAGCTTAACAAGACGGTTTAAATGCCCCTTGGAAGAGAAGAGCAGGTCACAGTAGCTTAATAAGACGGTTTAAATCCCCCTTGGAAGAGACGTGCAGGTCGCAGTAGTTTAACAAGAGTGTTTAAATGCCCCTTGGAATAGGCTTGCAGGTCGCAGTAGCTTAACCAGATGGTTTAAATGCCCCTTGGAAGAGACGTGCAGGTCGCAGTAGCTTAACAAGACAGTTTAAATGCCCCTAGGAAGAGCGGTGGAGGTCGCAGTAGCTTAACAAGACAGTTTAAATGCCCCTTGGAAGAGACGTGCAGGTCGCAGTAGCTTAATAAGACGGTTTAAATGCCACTTGGAAGAGATGTGCAGGTCGCAGTAGCTTAATAGGATGGTTTAAATGCCCCTTAGAAGAGAGGTGGAGGTCGCAGTTGCTTAATAAGACAGTTTAAATGCCCCTTGGAAGAGACGTGCAGGTCGCAGTAGCTTAACAAGAGGGTTTAAATGCCCCTTTCAAGAGACATGCAGGTCGCAGTAGCTTAACAAGAGGGTTTAAATGCCCCTTGGAAGAGACGTGCAGGTCGCAGTAGCTTAACAAGATGGTTTAAATGCCCATTGGAAGAGCGGTGGAGGTCGCAGTAGCTTAACAAGACGGTTTAAATGCCCCTTGGAAGAGACATGCTTGTCGCAGTAGCTTAACAAGACTGTTTAAATGCCCCTTGGAAGAGACTTGCAGGTCGCAGAGGCTTAACAAAATGGTTTAAATGCCCCTTGGAAGAGACGTGCAGGTCGCAGTAGCTTAACAAGACGGTTTAAATCCCACTTGGAAGAGATGTGCAGGTCGCAGTAGCTTAACAAGAGGGTTTAAATGCACCTTGGAATAGGCTTGATGGTCGCAGTAGCTTACCAAGACGGTTTAAATGCCCCTTGGAAGAGATGTGCAGGTCGCAGTAGCTTAAAAAGATGGTTTAAATGCTCCTTGGAAGAGATATGCAGGTCGCAGTAGCTTAACAAGACCGTTTTAATGCCCCTTAGAAGAGGCTTGCAGGTCGCAGTAGCTTATCAAGATGGTTTAAATGCACCTTGGAATAGGCTTGCTGGTCGCAGTAGCTTACCAAGACGGTTTAAATGCCCCTTGGAAGAGACGTTCAGGTCTCAGTAGCTTAACAAGACGGTTTAAATGCCCGTTGGAAGAGAAGTGCAGGTCGCAGTAGCTTAACAAGACGGTTTAAATGCCCCTTGGAAAAGTGGTGGAGGTTACAGTAGCTTAACAAGACGGTTTAAATGCCCCTTGGAAGAGAAGAGCAGGTCAAAGTAGCTTAACAAGAAGGTTTAAATGCACCTTGGAAGAGACGTGCATGTCGCAGTAGCTTAATAAGACGGTTTAAATGCCCCTTGGAAAAGTGGTGGAAGTTACAGTAGCTTAACAAGACGGTTTAAATGCCCCTTGGAAGAGAAGAGCAGGTCACAGTCGCTTAATAAGACGGTTTAAATCCCCCTTGGAAGAGACGTGCAGGTCGCAGTAGTTTAACAAGAGTGTTTAAATGCCCCTTGGAATAGGCTTGCAGGTCGCAGTAGCTTAACCAGATGGTTTAAATGCCCCTTGGAAGAGACGTGCAGGTCGCAGTAGCTTAACAAGACAGTTTAAATGCCCCTAGGAAGAGCGGTGGAGGTCGCAGTAGCTTAACAAGACAGTTTAAATGCCCCTTGGAAGAGACGTGCAGGTCGCAGTAGCTTAATAAGACGGTTTAAATGCCACTTCGAAGAGATGTGCAGGTCGCAGTAGCTTAATAGGATGGTTTAAATGCCCCTTAGAAGAGAGGTGGAGGTCGCAGTTGCTTAACAAGACAGTTTAAATGCCCCTTGGAAGAGACGTGCAGGTCGTAGTAGCTTAACAAGAGGGTTTAAATGCCCCTTTCAAGAGACATGCAGGTCGCAGTAGCTTAACAAGAGGGTTTAAATGCCCCTTGGAAGAGACGTGCAGGTCGCAGTAGCTTAACAAGATGGTTTAAATGCCCATTGGAAGAGCGGTGGAGGTCGCAGTAGCTTAACAAGACGGTTTAAATGCCCCTTGGAAGAGACATGCAGGTCGCAGTAGCTTAACAAGACTGTTTAAATGCCCCTTAGAAGAGACTTGCAGGTCGCAGAGGCTTAACAAAACGGTTTAAATGCCCCTTGGAAGAGACGTGCAGGTCGCAGTAGCTTAACAAGACGGTTTAAATCCCATTTGGAAGAGATGTGCAGGTCGCAGTAGCTTAACAAGAGGGTTTAAATGCACCTTGGAATAGGCTTGCTGGTCGCAGTAGCTTACCAAGACGGTTTAAATGCCCCTTGGAAGAGATGTGCAGGTCGCAGTAGCTTAAAAAGATGGTTTAAATGCTCCTTGGAAGAGATATGCAGGTCGCAGTAGCTTAACAAGACCGTTTTAATGCCCCTTAGAAGAGGCTTGCAGGTCGCAGTAGCTTAACAAGACGGTTTAAATGCCCCTTGGAAGAGACGAGCAGGTCGCAGTAGCTTAACAAGACGGTTCAAATGCCCCTTGGAAGAGACGTGCAGGTCGCAGTAGCTTAACAAGACGGTTTAAATCCCACTTGGAAGAGATGTGCAGGTCGCAGTAGCTTAACAAGAGGGTTTAAATGCCCCTTGGAATAGGCTTGCTGTTCGCAGTAGCTTACCAAGACGGTTTAAATGCCCCTTGGAAGAGATGTGCAGGTCGCAGTAGCTTAACAAGAGGGTTTAAATGCCCCTTGGAATAGGCATGGTGGTCGCAGTAGCTTAGCAAGAAGGATTAAATGCCCCTTGGAAGAGACTTTCAGGTCGCAGTAGCTTAGCAAGACGGTTTAAATGCCCCTTGAAAGAGACGTGCAGGTCGCAGTAGCTTAACAAGACGGTTTAAATGCCCCTTGGAAAAGTGGTGGAGGTTACAGTAGCTTAACAAGACAGTTTAAATGCCCCGTGGAAGAGACGAGCAGGTCACAGTAGCTTAACAAGACGGTTTAAATGCCCCTTGGAAGAGACGTGCAGGTCGTAGAAGCTTAACAAGACGTTTTAAATCCCCCTTGGAAGAGACGTGCAGGTCGCAGTAGCTTAACAAGACGGTTTAAGTGCCCCTTGGAAGAGAGGTGGAGGTCGCAGTAGCTTAATAAGACGGTTTAAATGCCCCTTGGAAGAGAGGTGGAGGTCGCAGTAGCTTAATAAGACGGTTTAAATGCCCCTTGGAAGAGAGGTGGAGGTCGCAGTAGCTTAACAAGACAGTTTAAATGCCCCTTGGAAGAGACGTGCAGGTCGCAGTAGCTTAACAAGAGGGTTTAAATGCCCCTTGGAATAGATGTGCAGGTCGCATTAGTTTAACAAGAGGGTTTAAATGCCCCTTGGAAAAGGCTTGCTGGTCGCAGTAGCTTACCAAGATGGTTTAAATGCCCCTTGGAAGAGATGTTCAGGTCTCAGTAGCTTAACAAGACGATTTAAATGCCCGTTGGAAGAGAAGTGCAGGTCGCAGTAGCTTAACAAGACGGTTTAAATGCCCCTTGGAAAAGTGGTGGAGGTTACAGTAGCTTAACAAGACGGTTTAAATGCCCCTTGGAAGAGAAGAGCAGGTCAAAGTAGCTTAACAAGAAGGTTTAAATGCACCTTGGAAGAGACGTGCATGTCGCAGTAGCTTAATAAGACGGTTTAAATGCCCCTTGGAAAAGTGGTGGAAGTTACAGTAGCTTAACAAGACGGTTTAAATGCCCCTTGGAAGAGAAGAGCAGGTCACAGTAGCTTAATAAGACGGTTTAAATCCCCCTTGGAAGAGACGTGCAGGTCGCAGTAGTTTAACAAGAGTGTTTAAATGCCCCTTGGAATAGGCTTGCAGGTCGCAGTAGCTTAACCAGATGGTTTAAATGCCCCTTGGAAGAGACGTGCAGGTCGCAGTAGCTTAACAAGACAGTTTAAATGCCCCTAGGAAGAGCGGTGGAGGTCGCAGTAGCTTAACAAGACAGTTTAAATGCCCCTTGGAAGAGACGTGCAGGTCGCAGTAGCTTAATAAGACGGTTTAAATGCCACTTGGAAGAGATGTGCAGGTCGCAGTAGCTTAATAGGATGGTTTAAATGCCCCTTAGAAGAGAGGTGGAGGTCGCAGTTGCTTAATAAGACAGTTTAAATGCCCCTTGGAAGAGACGTGCAGGTCGCAGTAGCTTAACAAGAGGGTTTAAATGCCCCTTTCAAGAGACATGCAGGTCGCAGTAGCTTAACAAGAGGGTTTAAATGCCCCTTGGAAGAGACGTGCAGGTCGCAGTAGCTTAACAAGATGGTTTAAATGCCCATTGGAAGAGCGGTGGAGGTCGCAGTAGCTTAACAAGACGGTTTAAATGCCCCTTGGAAGAGACATGCTTGTCGCAGTAGCTTAACAAGACTGTTTAAATGCCCCTTGGAAGAGACTTGCAGGTCGCAGAGGCTTAACAAAATGGTTTAAATGCCCCTTGGAAGAGACGTGCAGGTCGCAGTAGCTTAACAAGATGGTTTAAATCCCACTTGGAAGAGATGTGCAGGTCGCAGTAGCTTAACAAGAGGGTTTAAATGCACCTTGGAATAGGCTTGATGGTCGCAGTAGCTTACCAAGACGGTTTAAATGCCCCTTGGAAGAGATGTGCAGGTCGCAGTAGCTTAAAAAGATGGTTTAAATGCTCCTTGGAAGAGATATGCAGGTCGCAGTAGCTTAACAAGACCGTTTTAATGCCCCTTAGAAGAGGCTTGCAGGTCGCAGTAGCTTATCAAGATGGTTTAAATGCACCTTGGAATAGGCTTGCTGGTCGCAGTAGCTTACCAAGACGGTTTAAATGCCCCTTGGAAGAGACGTTCAGGTCTCAGTAGCTTAACAAGACGGTTTAAATGCCCGTTGGAAGAGAAGTGCAGGTCGCAGTAGCTTAACAAGACGGTTTAAATGCCCCTTGGAAAAGTGGTGGAGGTTACAGTAGCTTAACAAGACGGTTTAAATGCCCCTTGGAAGAGAAGAGCAGGTCAAAGTAGCTTAACAAGAAGGTTTAAATGCACCTTGGAAGAGACGTGCATGTCGCAGTAGCTTAATAAGACGGTTTAAATGCCCCTTGGAAAAGTGGTGGAAGTTACAGTAGCTTAACAAGACGGTTTAAATGCCCCTTGGAAGAGAAGAGCAGGTCACAGTAGCTTAATAAGACGGTTTAAATCCCCCTTGGAAGAGACGTGCAGGTCGCAGTAGTTTAACAAGAGTGTTTAAATGCCCCTTGGAATAGGCTTGCAGGTCGCAGTAGCTTAACCAGATGGTTTAAATGCCCCTTGGAAGAGACGTGCAGGTCGCAGTAGCTTAACAAGACAGTTTAAATGCCCCTAGGAAGAGCGGTGGAGGTCGCAGTAGCTTAACAAGACAGTTTAAATGCCCCTTGGAAGAGACGTGCAGGTCGCAGTAGCTTAATAAGACGGTTTAAATGCCACTTCGAAGAGATGTGCAGGTCGCAGTAGCTTAATAGGATGGTTTAAATGCCCCTTAGAAGAGAGGTGGAGGTCGCAGTTGCTTAACAAGACAGTTTAAATGCCCCTTGGAAGAGACGTGCAGGTCGTAGTAGCTTAACAAGAGGGTTTAAATGCCCCTTTCAAGAGACATGCAGGTCGCAGTAGCTTAACAAGAGGGTTTAAATGCCCCTTGGAAGAGACGTGCAGGTCGCAGTAGCTTAACAAGATGGTTTAAATGCCCATTGGAAGAGCGGTGGAGGTCGCAGTAGCTTAACAAGACGGTTTAAATGCCCCTTGGAAGAGACATGCAGGTCGCAGTAGCTTAACAAGACTGTTTAAATGCCCCTTGGAAGAGACTTGCAGGTCGCAGAGGCTTAACAAAACGGTTTAAATGCCCCTTGGAAGAGACGTGCAGGTCGCAGTAGCTTAACAAGACGGTTTAAATCCCACTTGGAAGAGATGTGCAGGTCGCAGTAGCTTAACAAGAGGGTTTAAATGCACCTTGGAATAGGCTTGCTGGTCGCAGTAGCTTACCAAGACGGTTTAAATGCCCCTTGGAAGAGATGTGCAGGTCGCAGTAGCTTAAAAAGATGGTTTAAATGCTCCTTGGAAGAGATATGCAGGTCGCAGTAGCTTAACAAGACCGTTTTAATGCCCCTTAGAAGAGGCTTGCAGGTCGCAGTAGCTTAACAAGACGGTTTAAATGCCCCTTGGAAGAGACGAGCAGGTCGCAGTAGCTTAACAAGACGGTTCAAATGCCCCTTGGAAGAGACGTGCAGGTCGCAGTAGCTTAACAAGACGGTTTAAATCCCACTTGGAAGAGATGTGCAGGTCGCAGTAGCTTAACAAGAGGGTTTAAATGCCCCTTGGAATAGGCTTGCTGTTCGCAGTAGCTTACCAAGACGGTTTAAATGCCCCTTGGAAGAGATGTGCAGGTCGCAGTAGCTTAACAAGAGGGTTTAAATGCCCCTTGGAATAGGCATGGTGGTCGCAGTAGCTTAGCAAGAAGGATTAAATGCCCCTTGGAAGAGACTTTCAGGTCGCAGTAGCTTAGCAAGACGGTTTAAATGCCCCTTGAAAGAGACGTGCAGGTCGCAGTAGCTTAACAAGACGGTTTAAATGCCCCTTGGAAAAGTGGTGGAGGTTACAGTAGCTTAACAAGACAGTTTAAATGCCCCGTGGAAGAGACGAGCAGGTCACAGTAGCTTAACAAGACGGTTTAAATGCCCCTTGGAAGAGACGTGCAGGTCGTAGAAGCTTAACAAGACGTTTTAAATCCCCCTTGGAAGAGACGTGCAGGTCGCAGTAGCTTAACAAGACGGTTTAAGTGCCCCTTGGAAGAGAGGTGGAGGTCGCAGTAGCTTAATAAGACGGTTTAAATGCCCCTTGGAAGAGAGGTGGAGGTCGCAGTAGCTTAATAAGACGGTTTAAATGCCCCTTGGAAGAGAGGTGGAGGTCGCAGTAGCTTAACAAGACAGTTTAAATGCCCCTTGGAAGAGACGTGCAGGTCGCAGTAGCTTAACAAGAGGGTTTAAATGCCCCGTTCAAGAGACGTGCAGGTCGCATTAGCTTAAAAGGACGGTTTAAATGCCCCTTGGAAGAGACATGCAGGTCGCAGCAGCTTAAAAAGACGTGCAGGTCGCATTAGCTTAACAAGACGGTTTAAATGCCCCTTGGAAGTGCGGTGGAGGTTGCAGTAGCTTAACAAGACAGTTTAAATGCCCCTTGGAATAGACCTGCAGGTGGCAGTAGCTTAACAAGACGGCTTAAATGCCACTTTGAAGAGACGTGCAGGTAGCAGTAGCTTAAAAAGACGGTTTAAATGCGCCTTGGAAGAGACGTGCAGGTCGCAGTAGCTTAACAAGACGGTTTAAATGGCCCTTGGAAGAGACGTGCAGGTCGCAGTAGCTTAACAAGACGGTTTAAATCCCCCTTGGAAGAAACGTGCAGGACGCAGTAGCTTAACAAGATGGTTTAAATGGCCCCTTGGAATAGGCTTGCAGGTCGCAGTAGCTTACCAAGACGGTTTAAATGCCCCTTGGACGAGACGTGCAGGTCGCAGTAGCTTAACAAGACGGTTTAAATGCCCCTTGGAAGAGCGGTGGGGGTCGCAGTAGCTTAACAAGACAGTTTAAATGCCCCTTGGAAGAGACGTACAGGTTGAAGTAGCTTAATAAGACGGTTTAAATGCCTCATGGAAGAGATGTGCAGGTCGCAGTAGCTTAATAAGATGTTTTAAATGCCCCTTGGAAGAGAGGTGGAGGTCGCAGTAGCTTAACAAGACAGTTTAAATGACCCTTGGAAGAGACGTGCAGGTCGCAGTATCTTAACAAGACGGTTTAAATGACACTTGGAAGAGACGTGCAGGTCGCCGTAGCTTAACAAGACAGTTTAAATGCCCCTTGGAAGAGTGGTGGAGGTCGCAGTAGCTTAACAAGACAGTTTAAATGCCCCTTGGAAAAGACATGCAGGTCGCAGTAGCTTAATAAGACAGTTTAAATGCCTCTTGGAAGAGAGGTGGAGGTCACAGTAGCTTAACAAGACAGTTTAAATGCCCCTTGGAAGAGACGTGCAGTTCGCAGTAGCTTAACAAGACGGTTTAAATGCCCCTTGGAAGAGCGGTGGAGGTCGCAGTAGCTTAACAAGACTGTTTAACTGCCCCTTGAAAGAGACGTGCAGGTAAAAGTAGCTTAACAAGACGGTTTAAATGCCACTTGGAAGAGACGTGCAGATCGCAGTAGCTTAACAAGACGGTTTAAATGCCCCTTGGAAGAGACGTGCAGGTCGCAGTAGCTTAACAAGACAGTTTAAATGTCCCTTGGAAGAGCGGTGGAGGTCGCTTTAGCTTAACAAGACAGTTTAAATGCCCCTTGAAAGAGACGTGCAGGTCGCAGTAGCTTAACAAGACAGTTTAAATGCCCCTTGGAAGTGCGGTGAAGGTCACAGTAGCTTAACAAGATGGTTTAAATGCACTTTGGAAGAGACATGCAGGTCACAGCTGCTTAACAAGACGGTTTAAATGCCCCTTGGAAGAGACGTGGAGGTCGCAGTAGCTTAATAAGACGTTTTAAATGCCCCTTGGAAGAGACATGCAGGTCGCAGTAGCTTAACAAGACTGTTTAAATGCCCCTTAGAAGACACGCGCAGTTCTCCGAAGCTAAACAAGACAGTTTAAATGCCCCTTGGAAGAGACGTGCAGGTCGCAGTAGCTTAAGAAGACAGTTTAAATGCCCCTTGGAAGAGACGTGCAGGTCGCAGGAGCTTAACAAGAGGGTTTAAATGCCCTTTGGAAGAGGCTTGCAGGTCGCAGTAGCTTACCAAGACGATTTAAATGCCCCTTGTAAGAGACGTGCAGGTCGCAGTAGCTTAACAAGACAGTTTAAATGCACCTTGGAAGAGCGGTGGAGGTCGCAGTAGCTTAACAAGACAGTTTAAATGCCACTTGGAAGAAACATGCAGGTCGAACAGCTTAACAAGACTGTTTAAATGCCCCTTGGAAGAGACATGCAGGTCGCAGCAGCTTAAAAAGACGTGCAGGTCGCAGTAGCTTAACAAGACGGTTTAAATGCCCCTTGGAAGTGCGGTGGAGGTTGCAGTAGCTTAACAAGACAGTTTAAATGCCCCTTGGAATAGACATGCAGGTCGCAGTAGCTTAACAAGATGGCTTAAATGCCACTTTGAAGAGACGTGCAGGTAGCAGTGGCTTAACAAGACCGTTTAAATGCCCCTTGGAAGAGACGTGCAGGTCGCAGTAGCTTAACAAGACGGTTTAAATGCCCCTTGGAAGAGACGTGCAAGTCGCAGTAGCTTAAAAACACGGTATAAATGCGCCTTGGAAGAGACGTGCTGGTCACAGTAGTTTAACAAGACGGTTTAAATGCCCCTTGGAAGAGCGGTGGAGGTGGCAGTAGCTTAACAAGATGGTTTAAATGCCCCTTGGAAGAGACATGCAGGTCTCAGCAGCCTAAAAAGACGTGCAGATCGCAGTAGCTTAACAAGACGGTTTAAATGCACCTTGTAAGAGACGTGCAGGTCGCAGTAGCTTAAAAAGACGGTTTAAATGCCCCGTGGAAAAGTGGTGGAGGTTACAGTAGCTTAACAAGATGGTTTAAATGCCCCTTGGAAGAGACGTGCAATTTACAGTAGCTTAACAAGACGGTTTAAATGCCCCTTGGAAGAGATGTGCAGGTCGCATTAGTTTAACAAGAGGGTTTAAATGCCCCTTGGAAAAGGCTTGCTGGTCGCATTAGCTTACCAAGACGGTTTAAATGTCCCTTGGAAGAGACGTTCAGGTCTCAGTAGCTTAACAAGACGGTTTAAATGCCCGTTGGAAGAGAAGTGCAAGTCGCAGTAGCTTAACCAGACGGTTTATATGCCCCTTGGAAGAGACGAGCAGGTCAAAGTAGCTTAACAAGAAGGTTTAAATGCACCTTGGAAGAGACGTGCATGTCGCAGTAGCTTAATAAGACGGTTTAAATGCCCCTTGGAAAAGTGGTGGAGGTTACAGTAGCTTAACAAGACGGTTTAAATGCCCCTTGGAAGAGACGAGCAGGTCACAGTAGCTTAATAAGACGGTTTAAATCCCCCTTGGAAGAGACGTGCTGGTCGCAGTAGCTTAACAAGAGTGTTTAAATGCCCCTTGGAATAGGCTTGCAGGTCGCAGTAGCTTAACCAGACGGTTTAAATGCCCCTTGGAAGAGACGTGCAGGTCGCAGTAGCTTATTAAGACGGTTTAAATGCCACTTGGAAGAGATGTGCAGGTCGCAGTAGCTTAATAGGATGGTTTAAATGCCCCTTAGAAGAGAGGTGGAGGTCGCAGTTGCTTAATAAGACAGTTTAAATGCCCCTTGGAAGAGACGTGCAGGTCGCAGTAGCTTAACAAGAGGGTTTAAATGCCCCTTTCAAGAGACATGCAGGTCGCAGTAGCTTAACAAGAGGGTTTAAATGCCCCTTGGAAGAGACGTGCAGGTCGCAGTAGCTTAACAAGATGGTTTAAATGCCCATTGGAAGAGCGGTGGAGGTCGCAGTAGCTTAACAAGACGGTTTAAATGCCCCTTGGAAGAGACATGCAAGTCGCAATAGCTTAACAAGACTGTTTAAATGCCCCTTGGAAGAGACTTGCAGGTCGCAGAGGCTTAACAAAATGGTTTAAATGCCCCTTGGAAGAGACGTGCAGGTCGCAGTAGCTTAACAAGACGGTTTAAATCCCACTTGAAAGAGATGTGCAGGTCGCAGTAGCTTAACAAGAGGGTTTAAATGCACCTTGGAATAGGCTTGATGGTCGCAGTAGCTTACCAAGACGGTTTAAATGCCCCTTGGAAGAGATGTGCAGGTCGCAGTAGCTTAAAAAGATGGTTTAAATGCTCCTTGGAAGAGATATGCAGGTCGCAGTAGCTTAACAAGACCGTTTTAATGCCCCTTAGAAGAGGCTTGCAGGTCGCAGTAGCTTATCAAGATGGTTTAAATGCCCCTTGGAAGAGACGAGCAGGTCGCAGTAGCTTAACAAGACGGTTCAAATGCCCCTTGGAAGAGACGTGCAGGTCGCAGTAGCTTAACAAGACGGTTTAAATCCCACTTGGAAGAGATGTGCAGGTCGCAGTAGCTTAACAAGAGGGTTTAAATGCCCCTTGGAATAGGCATGCTGGTCGCAGTAGCTTACCAAGACGGTTTAAATGCCCCTTGGAAGAGACGTTCAGGTCTCAGTAGCTTAACAAGACGGTTTAAATGCCCGTTGGAAGAGAAGTGCAGGTCGCAGTAGCTTAACAAGACGGTTTAAATGCCCCTTGGAAAAGTGGTGGAGGTTACAGTAGCTTAACAAGACGGTTTAATGCCCCTTGGAAGAGAAGAGCAGGTCAAAGTAGCTTAACAAGAAGGTTTAAATGCTCCTTGGAAGAGACGTGCATGTCGCAGTAGCTTAATAAGACGGTTTAAATGCCCCTTGGAAAAGTGGTGGAAGTTACAGTAGCTTAACAAGACGGTTTAAATGCCCCTTGGAAGTGCGGTGGAGGTTGCAGTAGCTTAACAAGACAGTTTAAATGCCCCTTGGAATAGACATGCAGGTCGCAGTAGCTTAACAAGATGGCTTAAATGCCACTTTGAAGAGACGTGCAGGTAGCAGTGGCTTAACAAGACCGTTTAAATGCCCCTTGGAAGAGACGTGCAGGTCGCAGTAGCTTAACAAGACGGTTTAAATGCCCCTTGGAAGAGACGTGCAAGTCGCAGTAGCTTAAAAACACGGTATAAATGCGCCTTGGAAGAGACGTGCTGGTCACAGTAGTTTAACAAGACGGTTTAAATGCCCCTTGGAAGAGCGGTGGAGGTGGCAGTAGCTTAACAAGATGGTTTAAATGCCCCTTGGAAGAGACATGCAGGTCTCAGCAGCCTAAAAAGACGTGCAGATCGCAGTAGCTTAACAAGACGGTTTAAATGCACCTTGTAAGAGACGTGCAGGTCGCAGTAGCTTAAAAAGACGGTTTAAATGCCCCGTGGAAAAGTGGTGGAGGTTACAGTAGCTTAACAAGATGGTTTAAATGCCCATTGGAAGAGACGTGCAATTTACAGTAGCTTAACAAGACGGTTTAAATGCCCCTTGGAAGAGATGTGCAGGTCGCATTAGTTTAACAAGAGGGTTTAAATGCCCCTTGGAAAAGGCTTGCTGGTCGCATTAGCTTACCAAGACGGTTTAAATGTCCCTTGGAAGAGACGTTCAGGTCTCAGTAGCTTAACAAGACGGTTTAAATGCCCGTTGGAAGAGAAGTGCAAGTCGCAATAGCTTAACCAGACGGTTTATATGCCCCTTGGAAGAGACGAGCAGGTCAAAGTAGCTTAACAAGAAGGTTTAAATGCACCTTGGAAGAGACGTGCATGTCGCAGTAGCTTAATAAGACGGTTTAAATGCCCCTTGGAAAAGTGGTGGAGGTTACAGTAGCTTAACAAGACGGTTTAAATGCCCCTTGGAAGAGACGAGCAGGTCACAGTAGCTTAATAAGACGGTTTAAATCCCCCTTGGAAGAGACGTGCTGGTCGCAGTAGCTTAACAAGAGTGTTTAAATGCCCCTTGGAATAGGCTTGCAGGTCGCAGTAGCTTAACCAGACGGTTTAAATGCCCCTTGGAAGAGACGTGCAGGTCGCAGTAGCTTAATAAGACGGTTTAAATGCCACTTGGAAGAGATGTGCAGGTCGCAGTAGCTTAATAGGATGGTTTAAATGCCCCTTAGAAGAGAGGTGGAGGTCGCAGTTGCTTAATAAGACAGTTTAAATGCCCCTTGGAAGAGACGTGCAGGTCGCAGTAGCTTAACAAGAGGGTTTAAATGCCCCTTTCAAGAGACGTGCAGGTCGCAGTAGCTTAACAAGATGGTTTAAATGCCCATTGGAAGAGCGGTGGAGGTCGCAGTAGCTTAACAAGACGGTTTAAATGCCCCTTGGAAGAGACATGCATGTCGCAGTAGCTTAACAAGACTGTTTAAATGCCCCTTGGAAAAGACTTGCAGGTCGCAGAGGCTTAACAAAATGGTTTAAATGCCCCTTGGAAGAGACGTACAGGTCGCAGTAGCTTAACAAGACGGTTTATATCCCACTTGGAAGAGATGTGCAGGTCGCAGTAGCTTAACAAGAGGGTTTAAATGCACCTTGGAATAGGCTTGATGGTCGCAGTAGCTTACCAAGACGGTTTAAATGCCCCTAGGAAGAGATGTGCAGGTCGCAGTAGCTTAAAAAGATGGTTTAAATGCTCCTTGGAAGAGATATGCAGGTCGCAGTAGCTTAACAAGACCGTTTTAATGCCCCTTAGAAGAGGCTTGCAGGTCGCAGTAGCTTATCAAGATGGTTTAAATGCCCCTTGGAAGAGACGAGCAGGTCGCAGTAGCTTAACAAGACGGTTCAAATGCCCCTTGGAAGAGACGTGCAGGTCGCAGTAGCTTAACAAGACGGTTTAAATCCCACTTGGAAGAGATGTGCAGGTCGCAGTAGCTTAACAAGAGGGTTTAAATGCCCCTTGGAATAGGCTTGCTGGTCGCAGTAGCTTACCAAGACGGTTTAAATGCCCCTTGGAAGAGACGTTCAGGTCTCAGTAGCTTAACAAGACGGTTTAAATGCCCGTTGGAAGAGAAGTGCAGGTCGCAGTAGCTTAACAAGACGGTTTAAATGCCCCTTGGAAAAGTGGTGGAGGTTACAGTAGCTTAACAAGACGGTTTAAATGCCCCTTGGAAGAGAAGAGCAGGTCAAAGTAGCTTAACAAGAAGGTTTAAATGCACCTTGGAAGAGACGTGCATGTCGCAGTAGCTTAATAAGACGGTTTAAATGCCCCTTGGAAAAGTGGTGGAAGTTACAGTAGCTTAACAAGACGGTTTAAATGCCCCTTGGAAGAGAAGAGCAGGTCACAGTAGCTTAATAAGACGGTTTAAATCCCCCTTGGAAGAGACGTGCAGGTCGCAGTAGTTTAACAAGAGTGTTTAAATGCCCCTTGGAATAGGCTTGCAGGTCGCAGTAGCTTAACCAGATGGTTTAAATGCCCCTTGGAAGAGACGTGCAGGTCGCAGTAGCTTAACAAGACAGTTTAAATGCCCCTAGGAAGAGCGGTGGAGGTCGCAGTAGCTTAACAAGACAGTTTAAATGCCCCTTGGAAGAGACGTGCAGGTCGCAGTAGCTTAATAAGACGGTTTAAATGCCACTTCGAAGAGATGTGCAGGTCGCAGTAGCTTAATAGGATGGTTTAAATGCCCCTTAGAAGAGAGGTGGAGGTCGCAGTTGCTTAACAAGACAGTTTAAATGCCCCTTGGAAGAGACGTGCAGGTCGTAGTAGCTTAACAAGAGGGTTTAAATGCCCCTTTCAAGTGACATGCAGGTCGCAGTAGCTTAACAAGAGGGTTTAAATGCCCCTTGGAAGAGACGTGCAGGTCGCAGTAGCTTAACAGGATGGTTTAAATGCCCATTGGAAGAGCGGTGGAGGTCGCAGTAGCTTAACAAGATGGTTTAAATGCCCCTTGGAAGAGACATGCAGGTCGCAGTAGCTTAACAAGACTGTTTAAATGCCCCTTGGAAGAGACTTGCAGGTCGCAGAGGCTTAACAAAACGGTTTAAATGCCCCTTGGAAGAGACGTGCAGGTCGCAGAAGCTTAACAAGACGGTTTAAATCCCACTTGGAAGAGATGTGCAGGTCGCAGTAGCTTAACAAGAGGGTTTAAATGCACCTTGGAATAGGCTTGCTGGTCGCAGTAGCTTACCAAGACGGTTTAAATGCCCCTTGGAAGAGATGTGCAGGTCGCAGTAGCTTAAAAAGATGGTTTAAATGCTCCTTGGAAGAGATATGCAGGTCGCAGTAGCTTAACAAGACCGTTTTAATGCCCCTTAGAAGAGGCTTGCAGGTCGCAGTAGCTTAACAAGATCGTTTAAATGCCCCTTGGAAGAGACGAGCAGGTCGCAGTAGCTTAACAAGACGGTTCAAATGCCCCTTGGAAGAGACGTGCAGGTCGCAGTAGCTTAACAAGACGGTTTAAATCCCACTTGGAAGAGATGTGCAGGTCGCAGTAGCTTAACAAGAGGGTTTAAATGCCCCTTGGAATAGGCTTGCTGTTCGCAGTAGCTTACCAAGACGGTTTAAATGCCCCTTGGAAGAGATGTGCAGGTCGCAGTAGCTTAACAAGAGGGTTTAAATGCCCCTTGGAATAGGCTTGGTGGTCGCAGTAGCTTAGCAAGAAGGATTAAATGCCCCTTGGAAGAGACTTTCAGGTCGCAGTAGCTTAGCAAGACGGTTTAAATGCCCCTTGAAAGAGACGTGCAGGTCGCAGTAGCTTAACAAGACGGTTTAAATGCCCCTTGGAAAAGTGGTGGAGGTTACAGTAGCTTAACAAGACAGTTTAAATGCCCCGTGGAAGAGACGAGCAGGTCACAGTAGCTTAACAAGACGGTTTAAATGCCCCTTGGAAGAGACGTGCAGGTCGTAGTAGCTTAACAAGACGTTTTAAATCCCCCTTGGAAGAGACGTGCAGGTCGCAGTAGCTTAACAAGACGGTTTAAGTGCCCCTTGGAAGAGAGGTGGAGGTCGCAGTAGCTTAATAAGACGGTTTAAATGCCCCTTGGAAGAGAGGTGGAGGTCGCAGTAGCTTAATAAGACGGTTTAAATGCCCCTTGGAAGAGAGGTGGAGGTCGCAGTAGCTTAACAAGACAGTTTAAATGCCCCTTGGAAGAGACGTGCAGGTCGCAGTAGCTTAACAAGAGGGTTTAAATGCCCCGTTCAAGAGACGTGCAGGTCGCATTAGCTTAAAAAGACGGTTTAAATGCCCCTTGGAAGAGACATGCAGGTCGCAGCAGCTTAAAAAGACGTGCAGGTCGCATTAGCTTAACAAGACGGTTTAAATGCCCCTTGGAAGTGCGGTGGAGGTTGCAGTAGCTTAACAAGACAGTTTAAATGCCCCTTGGAAAAGACCTGCAGGTCGCAGTAGCTTAACAAGACGGCTTAAATGCCACTTTGAAGAGACGTGCAGGTAGCAGTAGCTTAAAAAGACGGTTTAAATGCGCCTTGGAAGAGACGTGCAGGTCGCAGTAGCTTAACAAGACGGTTTAAATGGCCCTTGGAAGAGACGTGCAGGTCGCAGTAGCTTAACAAGACGGTTTAAATCCCCCTTGGAAGAAACGTGCAGGACGCAGTAGCTTAACAAGATGGTTTAAATGGCCCCTTGGAATAGGCTTGCAGGTCGCAGTAGCTTACCAAGACGGTTTAAATGCCCCTTGGACGAGACGTGCAGGTCGCAGTAGCTTAACAAGACGGTTTAAATGCCCCTTGGAAGAGCGGTGGGGGTCGCAGTAGCTTAACAAGACAGTTTAAATGCCCCTTGGAAGAGACGTACAGGTTGAAGTAGCTTAATAAGACGGTTTAAATGCCTCTTGGAAGAGATGTGCAGGTCGCAGTAGCTTAATAAGATGTTTTAAATGCCCCTTGGAAGAGAGGTGGAGGTCGCAGTAGCTTAACAAGACAGTTTAAATGACCCTTGGAAGAGACGTGCAGGTCGCAGTATCTTAACAAGACGGTTTAAATGACACTTGGAAGAGACGTGCAGGTCGCCGTAGCTTAACAAGACAGTTTAAATGCCCCTTGGAAGAGTGGTGGAGGTCGCAGTAGCTTAACAAGACAGTTTAAATGCCCCTTGGAAAAGACATGCAGGTCGCAGTAGCTTAATAAGACAGTTTAAATGCCTCTTGGAAGAGAGGTGGAGGTCACAGTAGCTTAACAAGACAGTTTAAATGCCCCTTGGAAGAGACGTGCAGTTCGCAGTAGCTTAACAAGACGGTTTAAATGCCCCTTGGAAGAGCGGTGGAGGTCGCAGTAGCTTAACAAGACTGTTTAACTGCCCCTTGAAAGAGACGTGCAGGTAAAAGTAGCTTAACAAGACGGTTTAAATGCCACTTGGAAGAGACGTGCAGGTCGCAGTAGCTTAACAAGACAGTTTAAATGTCCCTTGGAAGAGCGGTGGAGGTCGCTTTAGCTTAACAAGACAGTTTAAATGCCCCTTGAAAGAGACGTGCAGGTCGCAGTAGCTTAACAAGACAGTTTAAATGCCCCTTGGAAGTGCGGTGAAGGTCACAGTAGCTTAACAAGATGGTTTAAATGCACTTTGGAAGAGACATGCAGGTCACAGCTGCTTAACAAGACGATTTAAATGCCCCTTGGAAGAGACGTGGAGGTCGCAGTAGCTTAACAAGACGTTTTAAATGCCCCTTGGAAGAGACATGCAGGTCGCAGTAGCTTAACAAGACTGTTTAAATGCCCCTTAGAAGACACGCGCAGTTCTCCGAAGCTAAACAAGACAGTTTAAATGCCCCTTGGAAGAGACGTGCAGGTCGCAGTAGCTTAAGAAGACAGTTTAAATGCCCCTTGGAAGAGACGTGCAGGTCGCAGGAGCTTAACAAGAGGGTTTAAATGCCCTTTGGAAGAGGCTTGCAGGTCGCAGTAGCTTACCAAGACGATTTAAATGCCACTTGTAAGAGACATGCAGGTCGCAGTAGCTTAACAAGACAGTTTAAATGCACCTTGGAAGAGCGGTGGAGGTCGCAGTAGCTTAACAAGACAGTTTAAATGCCACTTGGAAGAAACATGCAGGTCGAAGCAGCTTAACAAGACTGTTTAAATGCCCCTTGGAAGAGACATGCAGGTCGCAGCAGCTTAAAAAGACGTGCAGGTCGCAGTAGCTTAACAAGACGGTTTAAATGCCCCTTGGAAGTGCGGTGGAGGTTGCAGTAGCTTAACAAGACAGTTTAAATGCCCCTTGGAATAGACATGCAGGTCGCAGTAGCTTAACAAGATGGCTTAAATGCCACTTTGAAGAGACGTGCAGGTAGCAGTGGCTTAACAAGACCGTTTAAATGCCCCTTGGAAGAGACGTGCAGGTCGCAGTAGCTTAACAAGACGGTTTAAATGCCCCTTGGAAGAGACGTGCAAGTCGCAGTAGCTTAAAAACACGGTATAAATGCGCCTTGGAAGAGACGTGCTGGTCACAGTAGTTTAACAAGACGGTTTAAATGCCCCTTGGAAGAGCGGTGGAGGTGGCAGTAGCTTAACAAGATGGTTTAAATGCCCCTTGGAAGAGACATGCAGGTCTCAGCAGCCTAAAAAGACGTGCAGATCGCAGTAGCTTAACAAGACGGTTTAAATGCACCTTGTAAGAGACGTGCAGGTCGCAGTAGCTTAAAAAGACGGTTTAAATGCCCCGTGGAAAAGTGGTGGAGGTTACAGTAGCTTAACAAGATGGTTTAAATGCCCCTTGGAAGAGACGTGCAATTTACAGTAGCTTAACAAGACGGTTTAAATGCCCCTTGGAAGAGATGTGCAGGTCGCATTAGTTTAACAAGAGGGTTTAAATGCCCCTTGGAAAAGGCTTGCTGGTCGCATTAGCTTACCAAGACGGTTTAAATGTCCCTTGGAAGAGACGTTCAGGTCTCAGTAGCTTAACAAGACGGTTTAAATGCCCGTTGGAAGAGAAGTGCAAGTCGCAGTAGCTTAACCAGACGGTTTATATGCCCCTTGGAAGAGACGAGCAGGTCAAAGTAGCTTAACAAGAAGGTTTAAATGCACCTTGGAAGAGACGTGCATGTCGCAGTAGCTTAATAAGACGGTTTAAATGCCCCTTGGAAAAGTGGTGGAGGTTACAGTAGCTTAACAAGACGGTTTAAATGCCCCTTGGAAGAGACGAGCAGGTCACAGTAGCTTAATAAGACGGTTTAAATCCCCCTTGGAAGAGACGTGCTGGTCGCAGTAGCTTAACAAGAGTGTTTAAATGCCCCTTGGAATAGGCTTGCAGGTCGCAGTAGCTTAACCAGACGGTTTAAATGCCCCTTGGAAGAGACGTGCAGGTCGCAGTAGCTTAACAAGACAGTTTAAATGCCCCTAGGAAGAGCGGTGGAGGTCGCAGTAGCTTAACAAGACAGTTTAAATGCCGCTTGGAAGAGACGTGCAGGTCGCAGTAGCTTAATAAGATGGTTTAAATGCCACTTGGAAGAGATGTGCAGGTCGCAGTAGCTTAATAAGATGGTTTAAATGCCACTTGGAAGAGACATGCAGGTCGCAGTAGCTTAATAGGATGGTTTAAATGCCCCTTAGAAGAGAGGTGGAGGTCGCAGTTGCTTAACAAGACAGTTTAAATGCCCCTTGGAAGAGACGTGCAGGTCACAGTAGCTTAACAAGAGGGTTTAAATGCCCCTTTCAAGAGACGTGCAGGTTGCAGGCGCTTAACAAGAGGGTTTAAATGCCCCTTGGAAGAGACGTGCAGGTCGCAGTAGCTTAACAAGATGGTTTAAATGCCCATTGGAAGAGCGGTGGAGGTCGCAGTAGCTTAACAAGACAGTTTAAATGCCCCTTGGAAGAGACATGCAGGTCGCAGTAGCTTAACAAGACTGTTTAAATGCCCCTTGGAAGAGACGTGCAGATCGCAGAGGCTTAACAAGACGGTTTAAATGCCCCTTGGAAGAGACGAGCAGGTCGCAGAAGCTTAGCAAGACGGTTTAAATCCCCCTTGGAAGAGACATGCAGGTCGCAGGATCTTAACAAGAGGGTTTAAATGCCCCTTAGAATAGGCTTGCAGGTCGCAGTAGCTTAACAAGACAGTTTAAATGCCCCATGGAAGAGACGTGCAGGTCGCAGTAGTTTAATAAGATGGTTTAAATGCCCCTTGGAAGAGACGTGAAGGTCGCAGTAGCTTAACAAGACGGTTTAAATACCCCGTGGAAAAGTGGTGGAGGTTACAGTAGCTTAACAAGACGGTTTAAATGCCCCTTGGAAGAGAAGTGCAAGTTACAGTAGCTTAACGAGACGGTTTAAATGTCCCTTGGAAGAGAAGTGCAGGTCGCAGTAGGTTAACAACACGGTTTAAATGCCCCTTGGAAGAGCGGTGGAGGTCGCAGTAGCTTAACAAGACAGTTTAAATGCCCCTTGACAGAGATGAACAGGTCGCAGTAGCTTAACAAGACTGTTTAATTTCCAGGTTGGAAGTGCGGTGGAGGTCGCAGTAGCTTAACAAGATGGTTTAAATGCCCCTTGGAAGAGAAGTGCAGGTCGCAGCAGCTTAACAAGACGGTTTAAATGACCCCTGGAAGAGACGTGCAGGTCGCAGTGGCTTAACAAGATGGTTTAAATGCCCCATGAAAGAGACATGCAGGTCGCAGTAGCTTAACAAGACGGTTAAATGCCCCTTGGAAGAGACGTGCAGGTCGCAGCAGCTTAGCAAGACGGTTTAAATGCCCCTTGGAAAAGTGGTGGAGGTTACAGTAGATTAACAAGGCGGTTTAAATGCACCTTGGAAGAGACGAGCAGGTCGCAGTAGCTTATAAAGACGATTTAAATGCACCTTGGAAGAGACGTGCAGGTCGCAGTAGCTTAAAAAGACTGTTTAAATGACCCTAGGAAGAGCGGTGGAGGTCGCAGTAGCTTAACAAGACAGTTTAAATGCCCCTTGGAAGAGACGTGCAGGTCGCAGTAGCTTAATAAAATGGTTTAAATGCCACTTGGAAGAGATGTGCAGGTCGCAGTAGCTTAATAGGATGGTTTAAATGCCCCTTAGAAGAGAGGTGGAGGTCGCAGTTGCTTAACAAGACAGTTTAAATGCCCCTTGGAAGAGACGTGCAGGTCGCAGTAGCTTAACAAGAGGGTTTAAATGCCCCTTTCAAGAGACGTGCAGGTTGCAGGCGCTTAACAAGAGGGTTTAAATGCCCCTTGGAAGAGACGTGCAGGTCGCAGTAGCTTAACAAGATGGTTTAAATGCCCATTGGAAGAGCGGTGGAGGTCGCAGTAGCTTAACAAGACGGTTTAAATGCCCCTTGGAAGAGACATGCAGGTCGCAGTAGCTTAACAAGACTGTTTAAATGCCCCTTGGAAGAGACGTGCAGGTCGCAGAGGCTTAACAAGACGGTTTAAATGCCCCTTGGAAGAGACGTGCAGGTCGCAGTAGCTTAACAAGACAGTTTAAAAGCCCCTTGGAAGAGACGTGCAAGTCACAGTAGCTTAACAAGATGTTTTAAATGCCCCTTGGAAAAGTGGTGGAGGTTACAGTAGCTTAACAAGATAGTTTAATTGCGCCTTGGAAAAGACGATTAAGTAGCAGTAGCTTAAAAAGAAGGTTTAAATGCGCCTTTGAAGAGAAGTGCAGGTCGCAGTACCATAACAAGACGGTTTAAATGCCCCTTGGAAGAGACGAGCAGGTCGCAGTAGCTTAGTAAGACGGTTTAAATGCCCCTTGGAAGAGACGTGCAGGTAGCAGTAGCTTAACAAGACGGTTTAAATCCCCCTTGGAAGAGACATGCAAGTCGCAGGATCTTAACAAGAGGGTTTAAATGCCCCTTAGAATAGGCTTGCAGGTCGCAGTAGCTTAACAAGACAGTTTAAATGCCCCATGGAAGAGACGTGCAGGTCGCAGTAGCTTAATAAGACGGTTTAAATGCCCCTTGGAAGAGACATGCAGGTCGCAGTAGCTTAACAAGATGGTTTAAATGCCCCTTGGAAGAGACGTGCAGGTCGCAGTAGCTTAACAAGACGGTTTAAATACCCCGTGGAAAAGTGGTGGAGGTTACAGTAGCTTAACAAGATGGTTTAAATGCCCCTTGGAAGAGAAGTGCAAGTTACAGTAGCTTAACAAGACGGTTTAAATGTCCCTTGGAAGAGACGTGCAGGTCGCAGTAGGTTAACAACACGGTTTAAATGCCCCTTGGAAGAGCAGTGGAGGTCGCAGTAGCTAAACAAGACAGTTTAAATGCCCCTTGACAGAGATGAGCAGGTCGCAGTAGCTAAACAAGACAGTTTAAATGCCCCATGGAAGTGCGGTGGAGGTCGCAGTAGCTTAACAAGATGGTTTAAATGCCCCTTGGAAGAGAAGTGCAGGTCGCAGCAGCTTAACAAGACGGTTTAAATGACCCCTGGAAGAGACGTGTAGGTCGCAGTGGCTTAACAAGAAGATTTAAATGCCCCATGAAAGAGACATGCAGGTCGCAGTAGCTTAACAAGACGGTTAAATGCCACTTGGAAGAGACGTGCAGGTCGCAGTAGCTTAGCAAGACGGTTTAAATGCCCCTTGGAAAAGTGGTGGAGGTTACAGTAGATTAACAAGGCGGTTTAAATGCACCTTGGAAGAGACGAGCAGGTCGCAGTAGCTTATAAAGACGGTTCAAATGCCCCTTGGAAGAAACGTGCAGGTCGCAGTAGCTTAACAAGACCGTTTTAATGCCCCTTAGAAGAGGCCTGCAGGTCGCAGTAGCTTAACAAGACGGTTTAAATGCCCCTTGGAAGAGACGAGCAGGTCGCAGTAGCTTAACAAGACAGTTCAAATGCCCCTTGGAAGAGACGTGCAGGTCGCAGTAGCTTAACAAGACGGTTTAAATCCCACTTGGAAAAGATGTGCAGGTCGCAGTAGCTTAACAAGAGGGTTTAAATGCCCCTTGGAATAGGCTTGCTGGTCGCAGTAGCTTACCAAGACGGTTTAAATGCCCCTTGGAAGAGATGTGCAGGTCGCAGTAGCTTAACAAGAGGGTTTAAATGCCCCTTGGAATAGGCTTGCTGGTCGCAGTAGCTTAGCAAGAAGGATTAAATGCCCCTTGGAAGAGACGTTCAGGTCGCAGTAGCTTAGCAAGACGGTTTAAATGCCCCTTGAAAGAGACGTGCAGGTCGCAGTAGCTTAACAAGACGGTTTAAATGCCCCTTGGAAAAGTGGTGGAGGTTACAGTAGCTTAACAAGAAAGTTTAAATGCCCCTTGGAAGAGACGAGCAGGTCGCAGTAGCTTAACAGGACGTTTTAAATCCCCCTTGGTAAAGACGTGCAGGTCGCAGTAGCTTAACAAGACGGTTTAAGTGCGCCTTGGAAGAGATGTGCAGGTCGCAGGAGCTTAATAAGACGGTTTAAATGCCCCTTGGAAGAGAGGTGGAGGTCGCAGTAGCTTAACAAGCGGGTTTAAATGCCCCTTGGAAGAGACGTGCAGGTCGCAGTAGCTTAACAAGAGGGCTTAAATGCCCCGTTCAAGAGATGTGCAGGTCGCATTAGCTTAAAAAGACGGTTTAAATGCCCCTTGGAAGAGACATGCAGGTCGCAGCAGCTTAAAAAGACGTGCAGGTCGCAGTAGCTTAACAAGACGGTTTAAATGCCCCTTGGAAGTGCGGTGGAGGTTGCAGTAGCTTAACAAGACAGTTTAAATGCCCCTTGGAATAGACATGCAGGTCGCAGTAGCTTAACAAGACGGCCTAAATGCCACTTTGAAGAGACGTGCAGGTAGCAGTGGCTTAACAAGACCGTTTAAATGCCCCTTGGAAGAGACGTGCAGGTCGCAGTAGCTTAACAAGACGGTTTAAATGCCCCTTGGAAGAGACGTGCAAGTCGCAGTAGCTTAAAAACACGGTTTAAATGCGCCTTGGAAGAGACGTGCTGGTCACAGTAGCTTAACAAGACGGTTTAAATGCCCCTTGGAAAAGCGGTGGAGGTCGCAGTAGCTTAACAAGATGGTTTAAATGCCCCTTGGAAGAGACATGCAGGTCGCAGCAGCCTAAAAAGACGTGCAGATCGCAGTAGCTTAACAAGATGGTTTAAATGCCCCTTGGAAGAGCGGTGGAGGTCGCAGAAGCTTAACAAGACAGTTTAAATGCCCCTTGGAAGAGACGTGCAGGTCGCAGAAGCTTAAAAAGATGGTTTAAATTCCCCTTGGAAGAGATGTACAGGTCGCAGTAGCTTAATAAGACTGTTTAAATGCCCCTTGGAAGAGAGGTGGAGGTCACAGTAACTTAAAAAGACAGTTTAAATGCCCCTAGGAAGAGACGTGCAGGTCGCAGTAGCTTAACAAGACGGTTTAAATGCCCCTTGGAAGAGACGTGCAGGTCGCAGTAGCTTAACAAGACGGTTTAAATGCACCTTGGAAGTGCGGTGGAGGTCGCAGTAGCTTAACAAGATCGTTTAAATGCCCCTTGGAAGAGCGGTGGAGGTAGCAGTAGCTTAACAAGACCGTTTAAATGCCTTGAAAGAGACGTGCAGGTCGCAGTAGCTTAATAAGACGGTTTAAATGCCCCTTGGAAATGCGGTGGAGGTCGAAGTAGCTTAACAAGATGGTTTAAATGCCCCTTGGAAATGCGGTGGAGGTCGAAGTAGCTTAACAAGATGGTTTAAATGCCCCTTGGAAGAGACATGCAGGTTGCAGCAGCTTAATAAGACGGTTTAAATGCCCCTTGGAAGAGACGTGCAGGTCGCAGTGGCTTAACAAGACGGTTTAAATGCCCCTTGGAAGGGACGTGCAGGTCGCAGTAGCTTAACAAGACAGTTTAAATGCCCCTTGGAAGAGACGTGAAGGTCGCAGTGGCTTAACAAGACTGTTTAAATGCCCCTTGGAAGAGACGTGCAGGTCACAGAAACATAACAAGAGGGTTTAAATGCCCCTTGGAGTAGGCTTGCAGGTCGCAGTTGATTACCAAGATGGATTAAATGCCACTTGGAAGAGCGGTGGAGGTCGCAGTAGCTTAACAAGACAGTTTAAATGCCCCTTAGAAGAGACGTGAAGGTCGCAGTAGCTTAACAAGACAGTTTAAATGCCCCTTGGAAGAGACGTGAAGGTCGCAGTAGATTAATAAGACGGTTTAAATGTCCCCTTGGAAGAGAGGTGGAGTTCGCAGTAGCTTAACAAGACGGTTTAAATGTGCCTTGGAAGAGACATGCAGGTCGCAGTAGCTTAACAAGACGGTTTAAATGCCCCTTGGGAGAGACATGCAGGTCGCAGTAACTTAACAAGACGGTTAAAATGTGCCTTGGAAAAGTGGTGTAGATTACAGAAGCTTAACAACACCATTTAAATGCCCCTTGGAAGAGACGTGCAAGTCGCTGTAGCTTAAAAACACGGTTTAAATGCGCCTTGGAAGAGACGTGCTGGTCGCAGTAGCTTAACAATACGGTTTAATTGCCCCTTGGAAGAGCGGTGGAGGTCGCAGTAGCTTAACAAGACAGTTTAAATGCCCCTTGAAAGAGATGTGCAGGTCGCAGTAGCTTAACAAGACGGTTTAAATGCCCCTTGGAAGAGCGGTGGAGGTCGCAGTAGCTTAACAAGACAGTTTAAATGCCCCTTGGAAAAGACATGCAGGTCGCAGCAGCTTAACAAGACGGTTTAAATGCCCCTTGGAAGAGACATGCAGGTCGCAGTAGCTTAACAAGACTGTTGAGATGCCCCTTGGAAAAGTGGTGGAGGTTACAGTAGCTTAACAAGACAGTTTAAATGCCCCTTGGAAGAGACGTGCAAGTCGCAGTAGCTTAAAAAGACGGTTTAAATGAGCCTTGGAAGAGACTTGCAGGTCGCAGTAGCTTAACAAGACAGTTTAGATGCCCCTTGGAAGAGACGAGCAGGTCGCAGTAGCTTAACAAGACAGTTTAAATGCCCCTTGGAAGAGATGTGCAGGTAGCAGTAGCTTAATAAGACGGTTTAAGTGCCCCTTGGAAGAGAGGTGGAGGTCACAGTAACTTAAAAAGACAGTTTAAATGCCCCTTGGAAGAGACGTGCAGGTCGTAATAGCTTAGCAAGACGGTTTAAATGCCCCTTGGAAGTGCAGTGGAGGTCGCAGTAGCTTAACAAGATGGTTTAAATGCCCCTTGGAAGAGACATACAGTTCGCAGTGGCTTAACAATACAGTTTAAATGCCCCTTGGAAGAGACGTGCAGGTCTCACAAACATAACAAGAGGGTTTAAATGCCCCTTGGAATAGGCTTGCAGGTCGCAGTAGCTTAACAAGACGGTTTAAATGCCCCTTGGAAGAGCGGTGGAAGTCGCAGTAGCTTAACAAGACAGTTTAAATGCCCCTTGGAAGAGACGTGAAGGTCGCAGTAGCTTAACAAGACGGTTTAAATGCCCCTTGGAAGAGATGTGCAGGTCGCAGTAGCTTAATAAGACGGTTTAAATGCACCTTGGAAGAGAGGTGGAGGTAGCATTAGCTTAACAAGACAGTTTAAATGCCCCTTGGAAGAGACGTGCAGGTCTCAGTAGCTTAATCAGACGGTTTAAATTCCCCTTGGAAGAGATGTGCAGGTCGCAGTAGCTTAATAAGATGGTTTAAATGCACCTTGGAAGAGAGGTGGAGGTCGCAGTAGCTTAACAAGACAGTTTAAATGCCCCTTGGAAGAGAGGTGGAGGTCGCAGTAGCTTAATAAGATGGTTTAATTGCCCGTTGGAAGAGACGTGCAGGTCGCAGTAGCTTAACAAGACGGTTTAAATGCACCTTGGAAGAGACGTGCAGGTCGCAGTAGCTTAACAAGACAGTTTAAATCCCCCTTGGAAGAGACGTGCAGGTCGCAGTAGCTTAACAAGAGGGTTTAAATGTCCCTTGGAAGAGACGTGCAGGTCGCAGTAGCTTAACAAGATATTTTAAATGCCCCTTGGAAGAGCGGTGGAGGTCACAGTAGCTTAACAAGATGGTTTAAATGCCCCTTGGAAGAGACATGCAGGTAGCAGTAGCTTAACAAGATGTTTTAAATGCCCCTTGGAAGAGACGTGCAGGTCGCAGTAGCTTAACAAGACTGTTGAGATGCCCCTTGGAAAAGTGGTAGAGGTTATAGTAGCTTAACAAGACGGTTTAAATGCCCCTTGGAAGAGACGTTCAAGTCGCAGAAGCTTAAAAAGACGGTTTAAATGAGCCGTGGAAGAGACGTGCAGGTCGCAGTAGCTTAACAAGACGGTTTAAATGCCCCTTGGAAGAGCGGTGGAGGTCGCAGAAGCTTAACAAGACAGTTTAAATGCCCCTTGGAAGAGACATGCAGGTAGCAGTAGCTTAACAAGATGGTTTAAATGCCCCTTGGAAGAGACGTGCAGGTCGCAGTAGCTTAACAAGACTGTTGAGATGCCCCTTGGAAAAGTGGTGAAGGTTATAGTAGCTTAACAAGACAGTTTAAATGCCCCTTGGAAAAGACGTGCAGGTCGCATTAGCTTAACAAGACGCTTTAAATGCCACTTGGAAGAGACGTGCAGGTCGCAGTAGCTTAACAAGACGCTTTAAATGCCCCTTGGAAGAGACATGCAGGTCGCAGCAGCTTAAAAAGCCGTGCAGGTCGCAGTAGCTTAACAAGACGGTTTAAATGCCCCTTGGAAATGCGGTGGAGGGTGCAGTAGCTTAACAAGACGGTTTAAATGCCCCCTGGAAGAGACATGCAGGTAGCAGCAGCTTAACAAGACAGATTAAATGCCACTTTGAAGAGACGTGCAGGTAGCAGTGGCTTAACAAGACGGTTTAAATGTCCCTTGGAAGAGACATGCAGGTCGCAGTAGCTTAACAAGACGGTTTAAATGCGGCTTGGAAGAGACGTGCTGGTCACAGTAGCTTAACAAGACAGTTTAAATGCCCCTTGGAATAAACGAGCAGGTCGCAGTAGCTTATCAAGACGGTTTAAATGCCCCTTGGAAGAGAGGTGGAGGTCACAGTAACTTAAAAAGACAGTTTAAATGCCCGTTGGAAGAGACGTGCAGGTCGCAGTAGCTTAAGAAGACGGTTTAAATGCCACTTGGAAGAGACGTGCAGGTCGCAGTAGCTTAACAAGACAGTTTAAATGCCCCTTGAAAGAGAAGGTGGAGGTCGCAGTAGCTTAACAAGACAGTTTAAATGCCCCTTGAAAGAGACGTGCAGGTCGCAGTGGCTTAAAAAGACGGTTTAAATGCCCTTGGAAGTGCGGTGGAGGTCGCAGTAGCTTAACAAGATGGTTTAAATGCCCCTTGGAAGAGCGGTGGAGGTCGCAGTAGCTTAACAAGACAGTTTAAATGCCGCTTGAAAGAGACGTGCAGGTCGCAGTAGCTTAACAAGACGGTTTAAATGCAACTTGGAAATGCGGTGGAGGTCGCAGTAGCTTAACATGATGATTTAAATGCCCTTTGGAAGAGACATGCAGGTCGCAGCAGCTTAACAAGACGGTTTAAATGCCCCTTGGAAGAGACGTGCAGGTCGCAGTGGCTTAATAAGACGGTTTAAATGCCCCTTGGAAGAGACGTGCAGGTCGCAGTGGCTTAATAAGACAGTTTAAATGCCCCTTGGAAGAGACGTGCAGGTCACAGAAACTTAACAAGAGTGTTTAAATTCCCCTTGGAATAGGCTTGCAAGTCGCAGTAGTTTACCAAGATGGTTTAAATGCCCCTTGGAAGAGACGTGCAGGTCGCAGTAGCTTAGCAAGATGGTTTAAATGCCCTTTGGAAGAGCGGTGGAGGTCGCAATAGCATAACAAGTTGGTTTAAATGCCCCTTGGGAGAGACATGCAGTTCGCATCAGCTTAAAAACATGGTTTAAATGCCCCTTGGAAGAGACGTGCAGGTCGCAGTGGCTTAACAAGACGGTTTAAATGCCCCTTGGAAGAGACATGCCAGTCGCAGTAGCTTAACAAGACGGTTGAAATGCCCCTTGGAAGAGACATGCAGGTCGCAGTAGCTTAACAAGACGGTTTAAATGACCCTTGGAAGAGACGTGCAAGTCGCAGTAGCTTAAAAACACGGTTTAAATGAGCCTTGGAAGAGACGTGCAGGTGGCAGTAGCTTAACATGACGGTTTAAATGCCCCTTGAAGAGACGTGCAGGTCGCAGTAGCTAAACAAGATGGTTTAAATCCCCCTTGGAAGAGACGTGCAGGTTGCAGTAGCTTAACAAGAGGGTTTAAATGCCCCTTGGAAGAGACATGCAGGTCGCAGCAGCTTAACAAGATGGCTTAAATGCCAATTTGAAGAGACGTGCAGGTAGCTGTGGCTTAACAAGACGGTTTAAATGCCCCTTGGAAGAGACGTGCAAGTCGCAGTAGCTTAACAAGAGGGTTTAAATGCGCCTTGGAAGAGACGTGCTGGTCGCAGTAGCTTAACAAGACGGTTTAAATGCCCCTTGGAATAGACGAGCAGGTCGCAGTAGCTTAACAAGAAGATTTAAATGCCCCTTGGAAGAGCGGTGGAGGTCGCAGTAGCTTAACAAGACAGTTTAAATGCCCTTGAAAGAGACGTGCAGGTCGCAGTAGCTTAACAAGACGGTTTAAATGCCCCTTGGAAGAGACATGCAGTTCGCAGTAGATTAACAAGACTGTTGAGATGCCCCTTGGAAAAGTGGTGGAGGTTACAGTAGCTTAACAAGACCGTTTAAATGCCCCTTGGAAGAGACGTGCAAGTCTCAGTAGCTTAAAAAGACGGTTTAAATGAGCCTTGGAAGAGACTTGCAGGTTGCAGTAGCTTAACAAGACGGTTTAAATGCCCCTTGGAAGAGACGAGCAGGTCGCAGTAGCTTAACAAGACGGTTTAAATGCCCCTTGGAAGAGCGGTGGAGGTCGCAGTAGCTTAACAAGACAGTTTAAGTCCCCCTTGAAAGAGACGTGCAGGTCGCAGTAGCTTAACAAGACGGTTTAAATGCCCCTTGGAAGAGCGGTGGAGGTCGCAGTAGCTTAACAAGACGGTTTAAATGCCCCTTGGAAGAGACTTGCAGGTCGCAGTAGCTTAACAAGACGGTTTAAATGCCCCTTGGAAGAGAGACGGAGGTCGCAGTAGATTAACAAGACAGTTTAAATGCCCCTTGGTAGAGACGTGCAGGTCGCAGTACCTTAAAAAAAGGGTTTAAATGCCCCTTTCAAGAGACGTGCAGGTCGCAGGAGCTTAACAAGAGGGTTTAAATGTCCCTTGGAAGAGACGTGCAGGTCGCAGTAGCTTATAAAGATGGTTTAAATGCCCCTTGGAAGAGCGGTGGAGGTCACAGTAGCTTAACAAGATGGTTTAAATGCCCCTTGGAAGAGACATGCAGGTAGCAGTAGCTTAACAAGAAGGTTTAAATGCCCCTTGGAAGAGACGTGCAGGTCGCAGTAGCTTAACAAGACTGTTGAGATGCCCCTTGGAAAAGTGGTGGAGGTTATAGTAGCTTAACAAGACGGTTTAAATGCCCCTTGGAAGAGACGTTCAAGTCGCAGAAGCTTAAAAAGACGGTTTAAATGCCCCTTGGAAGAGAGGTGGAGGTCACAGTAACTTAAAAATACAGTTTAAATGCCCCTTGGAAAAGACGTGCAGGTCGCATTAGCTTAACAAGAAGCTTTAAATGCCACTTGGAAAAGACGTGCACGTCGCAGTAGCTTAACAAGACGATTTAAATGCCCCTTGGAAGAGCGGTGGAGGTCGCAGTAGCTTAACAAGATGGTTTAAATGCCCCTTGGAAGAGACATGCAGGTCGCAGCAGCTTAAAAAGACGTGCAGGTCGCAGTAGCTTAACAAGACGGCTTAAATGCCCCTTGGAAGTGCGGTGGAGGGTGCAGTAGGTTAACAAGACGGTTTAAAAGCCCCGTGGAAGAGACATGCAGGTCTTAGCAGCTTAACAAGACAGATTAAATGCCACTTTGAAGAGACGTGCAGGTAGCAGTGGCTTAACAAGACGGTTTAAATGCCCCTTGGAAGAGACATGCAGGTCGCAGTAGCTTAACAAGACGGTTTAAATGCGGCTTGGAAGAGACATGCAGGTCACAGTATCTTAAAAGACAGTTTAAATGCCTCTTGGAATAAACGAGCAGGTCGCAGTAGCTTAACAAGACGGTTTAAATGCCCCTTGGAAGAGCGGTGGAGGTCGCAGAAGTTTAACAAGACAGTTTAAATGCCCCTTGGAAGAGACGTGCAGGTCACAGTAGCTTAATAAGACGGTTTAAATGCCCCTTGGAAGAGATGTACAGGTCGCAGTAGCTTAATAAGACGGTTTAAATGCCAATTGCAAGAGAGGTGGAGGTCACAGTAACTTAAAAAGACAGTTTAAATGCCCCTTGGAAGAGACGTGCAGGTCGCAGTAGCTTAACAAGACGGTTTAAATGCCACTTGGAAGAGACGTGCAGGTCGCAGTAGCTTAACAAAACAGTTTAAATGCCCCTTGAAAGAGCGGTGGAGGTCGCAGTAGCTTAACAAGACAGTTTAAATACCCCTTGAAAGAGAGGTGCAGGTCGCAGTGGCTTAAAAAGACGGTTTAAATGCCCCTTGGAAGTGCGGTGGAGGTCGCAGTAGCTTAACAAGATGTTTTAAATGCCCCTTGGAAGAGCGGTGGAGGTCGCAGAAGCATAACAAGACAGTTTAAATGCCGCTTGAAAGAGACGTGCAGGTCGCAGTAGCTTAACAAGATGGTTGAAATGCAACTTGGAAATGCGGTGGAGGTCGCAGTAGCTTAACATGATGGTTTAAATGCCCCTTGGAAGAGACGTGCAGGTTGCAGTAGCTTAACAAGACGGTTTAAATGCCCCTTGGAAGAGACGTGCAGGTCGCAGTGGCTTAATAAGACGGTTTAAATGCCCCTTGGAAGAGACGTGCAGGTCACAGAAACTTAACAAGTGGGTTTAAATGCCCCTTGGAATAGGCTTGCAGGTCGCAGTAGCTTAACAAGAGGGTTTAAATGCCCCTTGGAATAGGCTTGCAGGTCGCAGTAGCTTACCAAGATGGTTTAAATGCCCCTTGGAAGAGACGTGCAGGTCGCAGTAGCTTAACAAGACGGTTTAAATGTCCCTTGGAAGAGCGGTGGAGGTCGCAGTAGCTTAACAAGACAGTTTAAATGCCCCTTGAAAGAGACGTGAAGGTCGCAGTAGCTTAACAAGACGGTTTAAATGCCCCTTGGAAGAGATGTGCAGGTCGCAGTAGCTTAGCAAGACGGTTTAAATGCCCCTTGGAAGTGCGGTGGAGGTCGCAGTAGCTTAACAAGATGGTTTAAATGCCCCTTGGAAGAGACATGCAGGTCGCAGTGGTTTAACAAGACGGTTTAAATGCCCCTTGGAAGAGACCTGCAGGTCTCAGAAACATAACAAGAGGGTTTAAGTGCCCCTTGGAATAGGCTTGCAGGTCGCAGTAGCTTAACAAGACGGTTTAAATGCCCCTTGGAAGAGCGGTGGTGGTCGCAGTAGCTTAACAAGACAGCTTAAATGCCCCTTGGAAGAGACGTGAAGGTCGCAGTAGCTTAACAAGACGGTTTAAATGCCCCTTGGAAGAGATGTGCAGATCGCAGTAGCTTAATAAGACGGTTTAAATGCCCCTTGGAAGAGAGTTGGAGGTAGCATTAGCTTAACAAGACAGTTTAAATGCCCCTTGGAAGAGACATGCAGGTCTCAGTAGCTTAATCAGACGGTTTAAATGCCCCTTGGAAGAGATGTGCAGGTCGCAGTAGCTTAATAAGATGGTTTAAATGCACCTTGGAAGAGAGGTGGAGGTCGCAGTAGCTTAACAAGACAGTTTAAATGCCCCTTGGAAGAGCGGTGGAGGTCGCAGTAGCTTAATAAGATGGTTTAAATGCCCCTTGGAAGAGACGTGCAGGTCGCAGTAGCTTAAGAAGACGGTTTAAATGCACCTTGGAAGAGACGTGCAGGTCGCAGTAGCTTAACAAGACGGTTTAAATCCCCCTTGGAAGAGACGTGCAGGTCGCAGTAGTTTAACAAGAGGGTTTAAATGCCCCTTGGAATAGGCTTGCAGGTCGCAGTAGATTACCAAGACGGTTGAAATGCCTCTTGGAAGAGACGTGCAAGTCGCAGTAGCTTAAAAACACGGCTTAAATGAGCCTTGGAAGAGATGTGCAGGTGGCAGTAGCTTAACATGACGGTTTAAATGCCCCTTGGAAGAGACAAGCAGGTCATAGTAGCTTAACAAGACGGTTTAAATACCCCTTTCAAGAGACGTGCAGGTCGCAGTAGCTAAACAAGACGGTTTAAATCCCACTTGGAAGAGACGTGCAAGTCTCAGTAGCTTAAAAAGACGGTTTAAATGAGCCTTGGAAGAGACTTGCAGGTTGCAGTAGCTTAACAAGACGGTTTAAATGCCCCTTGGAAGAGACGTGCAGGTCGCAGTAGCTTAACAAGACGGTTTAAATGCAACTTGGAAATGCGGTGGAGGTCGCAGTAGCTTAACATGATGGTTTAAATGCCCCTTGGAAGAGACATGCAGGTCGCAGCAGCTTAACAAGACGGTTTAAATGCCCCTTGGAAGAGACGTGCAGGTCGCAGTGGCTTAATAAGACGGTTTAAATGCCCCTTGGAAGAGACGTGCAGGTCACAGAAACTTAACAAGAGGGTTTAAATGCCCCTTGGAATAGGCTTGCAGGTCACAGTAGCTTACCAAGATGGTTTAAATGCCCCTTGGAAGAGACGTGCAGGTTGCAGTAGCTTAACAAGACGGTTTAAATGCCCCTTGGAAGAGCGGTGGAGGTCGCACTAGCTTAACAAGACAGTTTAAATGCCCCTTGGAAGAGACGTGAAGGTCGCAGTAGCTTAACAAGACGGTTTAAATGTCCCTTGGAAGAGATGTGCAGGTCGCAGTAGCTTAATAAGACGGTTTAAATGCCCCTTGGAAGAGAGGTGGAGGTAGCATTAGCTTAACAAGACAGTTTAAATGCCCCTTGGAAGAGACGTGCAGGTCTCAGTAGCTTAATCAGACGGTTTAAATGCCCCTTAGAAGAGATGTGCAGGTCGCAGTAGCTTAATAAGATGGTTTAAATGCACCTTGGAAGAGAGGTGGAGGTCGCAGTAGCTTAACAAGACAGTTTAAATGCCCCTTGGAAGAGCGGTGGAGGTCGCAGTAGCTTAATAAGATGGTTTAAATGCCCCTTGGAAGAGACGTGCAGGTCGCAGTAGCTTAACAAGACGGTTTAAATGCACCTTGGAAGAGACGTGTAGGTCGCAGTAGCTTAACAAGACGGTTTAAATCCCCCTTGGAAGAGACGTGCAGGTCTCAGTAGCTTAACAAGAGGGTTTAAATGCCCCTTGGAATAGGCTTGCAGGTCGCAGTAGATTACCAAGACGGTTGAAATGCCTCTTGGAAGAGACGTGCAGGTAGCAGAAGCTTAGCAAGATGGTTTAAATGCCCTATGGAAGAGCGGTGGAGGTCGCAGTAGCATAACAAGTTGATTTAAATGCCCCTTGGGAGAGACATGCAGGTCGCAGTGGCTTAACAAGACGGTTTAAATGCCCCTTGGAAGAGACATGCCAGTCGCAGTAGCTTAACAAGACGGTTTAAATGCCCCTTGGAAGAGACATGCAGGTCGCAGTAGCATAACAAGACGGTTTAAATGACCCTTGGAAGAAACGTGCAGGTCGCAGTAGCTTAACAAGACGGTTTAAATCCCCCTTGGAAGAGACGTGCAGGTTGCAGTAGCTTAACAAGAGGGTTTAAATGCCCCTTGGAAGAGACATGCAGGTCGCAGCAGCTTAACAAGATGGCTTAAATGCCACTTTGAAGAGACGTGCAGGTAGCTGTGGCTTAACAAGACGGTTTAAATGCCCCTTGGAAGAGACGTGCAAGTCGCAGTAGCTTAACAAGAGGGTTTAAATGCGCCTTGGAAGAAACGTGCTGGTCGCAGTAGCTTAACAAGACGGTTTAAATGCCCCTTGGAATAGACGAACAGGTCGCAGTAGCTTAACAAGAAGGTTTAAATGCCCCTTGGAAGAGCGGTGGAGGTCGCAGTAGCTTAACAAGACAGTTTAAATGCCCCTTGAAAGAGACGTGCAGGTCGCAGTAGCTTAACAAGACGGTTTAAAAGCCCCTTGGAAATGCGGTGGAGGTCGCAGTAGCTTAACAAGATGGTTTAAATGCCCCTTGGAAAAGACATGCAGGTCGCAGCAGCTTAACAAGACGGTTTAAATGCCCCTTGGAAGAGACGTGCTGGTCGCAGTAGCTTAATAAGACGGTTTAAATGCCCCTTGGAAGAGACGTGCTGGTCGCAGTAGCTTAATAAGACGGTTTAAATGCCCCTTGGAAGAGACCTGTAGGTCGCAGTAGCTTAACAAGATGGTTTAAATGCCCCTTGGAAGAGCGGTGGAGGTCACAATAGCTTAACAAGATGGTTTAAATGCCCCTTGGAAGAGACATGCAGGTAGCAGTAGCTTAACAGGACGGTTTAAATGCCCCTTGGAAGAGACGTGCAGGTCGCAGTAGCTTAACAAGACTGTTGAGATGCCCCTTGGAAAAGTGTTGGAGGTTACAGTAGCTTAACAAGACAGTTTAAATGCCCCTTGGAAGAGACGTGAAGGTCGCAGTAGTTTAACAAGACGGTTTAAATGCCCCTTGGAAGAGATGTGCAGGTCGCAGTAGCTTAGCAAGACGGTTTAAATGCCCCTTGGAAGTGCGGTGGAGGTCGCAGTAGCTTATCAAGATGGTTTAAATGCCCCTTGGAAGAGACATGCATGTCGCAGTGGCTTAACAAGACGGTTTAAATGCCTCTTGGAAGAGACGTGCAGGTCTCAGAAACATAACAAGAGGGTTTAAATGCCCCTTGGAATAGGCTTGCAGGTCGCAGTAGCTTAACAAGACGGTTTAAATGCCCCTTGAAAGAGCGGTGGAGGTCGCAGTAGCTTAACAAGACAGTTTAAATGCCCCTTGGAAGAGACGTGAAGGTCGCAGTAGCTTAACAAGACGGTTTAAATGCCCCTTGGAAGAGATGTGCAGGTCGCAGTAGCTTAATAAGACGGTTTAAATGCCCCTTGGAAGAGAGGTGGAGGTAGCATTAGCTTAACAAGACAGTTTAAATGCCCCTTGGAAGAGACGTGCAGGTCTCAGTAGCTTAATCAGACGGTTTAAATGCCCCTTGGAAGAGATGTGCAGGTCGCAGTAGCTTAATAAGATGGTTTAAATGCACCTTGGAAGAGAGGTGGAGGTCGCAGTAGCTTAACAAGACAGTTTAAATGCCCCTTGGAAGAGCGGTGGAGGTCGCAGTAGCTTAATAAGATGGTTTAAATGCCCCTTGGAAGAGACGTGCAGGTCGCAGTAGCTTAACAAGACGGTTTAAATGCACCTTGGAAGAGACGTGTAGGTCGCAGTAGCTTAACAAGACGGTTTAAATCCCCCTTGGAAGAGACGTGCAGGTCTCAGTAGCTTAACAAGAGGGTTTAAATGCCCCTTGGAATAGGCTTGCAGGTCGCAGTAGATTACCAAGACGGTTGAAATGCCTCTTGGAAGAGACGTGCAGGTAGCAGAAGCTTAGCAAGATGGTTTAAATGCCCTATGGAAGAGCGGTGGAGGTCGCAGTAGCATAACAAGTTGATTTAAATGCCCCTTGGGAGAGACATGCAGGTCGCAGTGGCTTAACAAGACGGTTTAAATGCCCCTTGGAAGAGACATGCCAGTCGCAGTAGCTTAACAAGACGGTTTAAATGCCCCTTGGAAGAGACATGCAGGTCGCAGTAGCATAACAAGACGGTTTAAATGACCCTTGGAAGAAACGTGCAGGTCGCAGTAGCTTAACAAGACGGTTTAAATCCCCCTTGGAAGAGACGTGCAGGTTGCAGTAGCTTAACAAGAGGGTTTAAATGCCCCTTGGAAGAGACATGCAGGTCGCAGCAGCTTAACAAGATGGCTTAAATGCCACTTTGAAGAGACGTGCAGGTAGCTGTGGCTTAACAAGACGGTTTAAATGCCCCTTGGAAGAGACGTGCAAGTCGCAGTAGCTTAACAAGAGGGTTTAAATGCGCCTTGGAAGAAACGTGCTGGTCGCAGTAGCTTAACAAGACGGTTTAAATGCCCCTTGGAATAGACGAACAGGTCGCAGTAGCTTAACAAGAAGGTTTAAATGCCCCTTGGAAGAGCGGTGGAGGTCGCAGTAGCTTAACAAGACAGTTTAAATGCCCCTTGAAAGAGACGTGCAGGTCGCAGTAGCTTAACAAGACGGTTTAAAAGCCCCTTGGAAATGCGGTGGAGGTCGCAGTAGCTTAACAAGATGGTTTAAATGCCCCTTGGAAAAGACATGCAGGTCGCAGCAGCTTAACAAGACGGTTTAAATGCCCCTTGGAAGAGACGTGCAAGTTGCAGTAGCTTAAAAAGACGGTTTAAATGAGCCTTGGAAGAGACTTGCAGGCTGCAGGAGCTTAACAAGACGGTTTAAATGCCCCTTGGAAGAGACGAGCAGGTCGCAGTAGCTTAACAAGACGCTTTAAATGCCCCTTGGAAGAGAGGTGGAGGTCGCAGTAGCTTAACAAGACAGTTTAAATGCCCCTTGGAAGATACTTGCAGGTCGCAGTAGCTTAACAAGACGGTTTAAATGACACTTGGAAGAGACGTGCAGGTCGCAGTAGCTTAACAAGACGGTTTAAATGCGGCTTGGAAGAGACGTGCTGGTCACAGTAGCTTAACAAGACAGTTTAAATGCCCCTTGGAATAAACGAGCAGGTCGCAGTAGCTTAACAAGACGGTTTAAATGCCCCTTGGAAGAGCGGTGGAGGTCGCAGAAGCTTAAAAAGACAGTTTAAATGCCCCTTGGAAGAGACGTGCAGGTCACAGTAGCTTAATAAGATGGTTTAAATGCCCCTTGGAAGAGATGTGCAGGTCGCAGTAGCTTAATAAGATGGTTTAAATGCCCCTTGGAAGAGAGGTGGAGGTCACAGTAACTTAAAAAGACAGTTTAAATGCCCCTTGGAAGAGGCGTGCAGGTCGCAGTAGCTTAACAAGACGGTTTAAATGCCACTTGGAAGAGACGTGCAGGTCGCAGTAGCTTAACAAGACAGTTTAAATGCCCCTTGAAAGAGCGGTGGAGGTCGCAGTAGCTTAAAAAGACAGTTTAAATGCCCCTTGAAAGAGACGTGCAGGTCGCAGTGGCTTAAAAAGACGGTTTAAATGCCCCTTGGAAGTGCGGTGGAGGTCGCAGTAGCTTAACAAGATGTTTTAAATGCCACTTGGAAGAGCGGTGGAGGTCCCAGTAGCTTAACAAGACAGTTTAAATGCCGCTTGAAAGAGACGTGCAGGTCGCAGCAGCTTAACAAGATGGTTTAAATGCAACTTGGAAATGCGGTGGAGGTCGCAGTAGCTTAACATGATGGTTTAAATGCCCCTTGGAAGAGACATGCAGGTCGCAGCAGCTTAACAAGATGGTTTAAATGCCCCTGGGAAGAGACGTGCAGGTCGCAGTGGCTTAATAAGACGGTTTAAATGCCCCTTGGAAGAGACGTGCAGGTCACAGAAACTTAACAAGAGGGTTTAAATGCCCCTTGGAATAGGCTTGCAGGTCGCAGTAGCTTACCAAGATGGTTTAAATGCCCAATGGAAGAGACGTGCAGGTCGCAGTAGCTTAACAAGATGGTTTAAATGCACCTTGGAAGAGCGGTGGAGGTCGCAGTAGCTTAACAAGACAGTTTAAATGCCCCTTGGAAGAGACGTGAAGGTCGCAGTAGCTTAACAAGACAGTTTAAATGCCCCTTGGAAGAGATGTGCAGGTCGCAGTAGCTTAATAAGACGGTTTAAATGCCCCTTGGCAGAGAGGTGGAGGTAGCATTAGCTTAACAAGACAGTTTAAATGCCCCTTGGAAGAGACGTGCAGGTCTCAGTAGCTTAATAAGACGGTATAAATGACCCTTGGAAGAGACCTGCAGGTAGCAGAAACTTAACAGGACGGTTTAAATGTCCCTTGGAAGTGCGGCGGAGGTCGCAGTAGCTTAACAAGACGGTTTAAATGTCCCTTGGAAGTGCGGTGGAGGTCGCAGTAGCTTAACAAGACGGTTTAAATGCCCCTTGGAAGAGACGTACAGGTCGCAGCACCTTAACAAGACTGTTTAAATACCCCTTGGAAGAGACGTGCAGGTAGCAGTAGCTTAAAAGACGTTTTAAATGTCCCTTGGTAGAGACATGCAGGTCTCAGTAGCTTAACAAGACGGTTTAAATGCCCCATGGAAGAGAAGTGCAGGTCGCAGTAGCTTAACAAGACCGTTTAAATGCACCTTGGAAAAGTGGTGGAGGTTACAGTAGCTTAATAAGACAGTATAAATGCCCCTGGGAAGAGACGTGCAGGTCGCAGGAGCTTAACAAGACCGTTTAAATGTCCCTTGGAAGAGACGTGCAAGTCACAGTAGCTTAACAAGACGGTGTAAATGCCCCTTCGAAAAGACATGCAGGTCGCAGTAGCTTAACAAGACGGTTTAAATGCCCCTTGGAGGAGACGTGCAGGCAGCAGTAGCGTAACAAGATGGTTTAAATGCCCCTTGGAAGAACGGTTTATTTCACAGTAGCTTAACAAGGTAGTTTAAATGCCCAATGGAAGAGACGTGCAGGTAGCAGTAACTTAACAAGAAGGGTTAAATGCCCCTTGGAAGAGGCTTGCAGGACGCAGTAGCTTACCAAGACAATTTAAATGCCCCTTGGAAGAGACGTGCAGGTCGCAGTAGCTTAACAAGACAGTTTAAATGCCCCTTGGAAGAGCGGTGGAGGTCACAGTAGCTTAACAAGACAGGTTAAATGCCCCTTATAAGAGACGTGCAGGTCGCAGTAGCTTAACAAGACAGTTCAAATGCCCCTTGGAAGAGACGTGCTGGTCGCAGTAGCTTAATAAGACGGTTTAAATGCCCCTTGGAAGAGACGTGCTGGTCGCAGTAGCTTAATAAGACGGTTTAAATGCCCCTTGGAAGAGACCTGTAGGTCGCAGTAGCTTAACAAGATGGTTTAAATGCCCCTTGGAAGAGCGGTGGAGGTCACAATAGCTTAACAAGATGGTTTAAATGCCCCTTGGAAGAGACATGCAGGTAGCAGTAGCTTAACAGGACGGTTTAAATGCCCCTTGGAAGAGACGTGCAGGTCGCAGTAGCTTAACAAGACTGTTGAGATGCCCCTTGGAAAAGTGTTGGAGGTTACAGTAGCTTAACAAGACAGTTTAAATGCCCCTTGGAAGAGACGTGAAGGTCGCAGTAGTTTAACAAGACGGTTTAAATGCCCCTTGGAAGAGATGTGCAGGTCGCAGTAGCTTAGCAAGACGGTTTAAATGCCCCTTGGAAGTGCGGTGGAGGTCGCAGTAGCTTATCAAGATGGTTTAAATGCCCCTTGGAAGAGACATGCATGTCGCAGTGGCTTAACAAGACGGTTTAAATGCCTCTTGGAAGAGACGTGCAGGTCTCAGAAACATAACAAGAGGGTTTAAATGCCCCTTGGAATAGGCTTGCAGGTCGCAGTAGCTTAACAAGACGGTTTAAATGCCCCTTGAAAGAGCGGTGGAGGTCGCAGTAGCTTAACAAGACAGTTTAAATGCCCCTTGGAAGAGACGTGAAGGTCGCAGTAGCTTAACAAGACGGTTTAAATGCCCCTTGGAAGAGATGTGCAGGTCGCAGTAGCTTAATAAGACGGTTTAAATGCCCCTTGGAAGAGAGGTGGAGGTAGCATTAGCTTAACAAGACAGTTTAAATGCCCCTTGGAAGAGACGTGCAGGTCTCAGTAGCTTAATCAGACGGTTTAAATGCCCCTTGGAAGAGATGTGCAGGTCGCAGTAGCTTAATAAGATGGTTTAAATGCACCTTGGAAGAGAGGTGGAGGTCGCAGTAGCTTAACAAGACAGTTTAAATGCCCCTTGGAAGAGCGGTGGAGGTCGCAGTAGCTTAATAAGATGGTTTAAATGCCCCTTGGAAGAGACGTGCAGGTCGCAGTAGCTTAACAAGACGGTTTAAATGCACCTTGGAAGAGACGTGCAGGTCGCAGTAGCTTAACAAGACGGTTTAAATCCCCCTTGGAAGAAACGTGCAGGTCGCAGTAGCTTAACAAGAGGGTTTAAATGCCCCTTGGAATAGGCTTGCAGGTCGCAGTAGATTACCAAGACGGTTTAAATGCCTCTTGGAAGAGACGTGCAGGTAGCAGAAGCTTAGCAAGATGGTTTTAATGCCCTTTGGAAGAGCGGTGGAGGTCGCAGTAGCATAACAAGTTGGTTTAAATGCCCCTTGGGAGAGACATGCAGATCGCATCAGCTTAAAAAGATGGTTTAAATGCCCCTTGTAAGAGACGTGCAGGTCGCAGTGGCTTAACAAGACGGTTTAAATGCCCCTTGGAAGAGACATGCCAGTCGCAGTTTCTTAACAAGACGGTTTAAATGCCCCTTGGAAGAGACATGCAGGTCGCAGTAGCTTAACAAGACGGTTTAAATGACCCTTGGAAGAGACGTGCAAGTCGCAGTAGCTTAAAAACACGGTTTAAATGAGCCTTGGAAGAGACGTGCAGGTGGCAGTAGCTTAACATGACGGTTTAAATGCCCATTGGAAGAGACAAGCAGGTCGTAGTAGCTTAACAAGATGGTTTAAATACCCCTTTGAAGAGACGTGCAGGTCGCAGTAGCTAAACAAGACGGTTTAAATCCCCCTTGGAAGAGACGTGCAGGTTGCAGTAGCTTAACAAGAGGGTTTAAATGCCCCTTGGAAGAGACATGCAGGTCGCAGCAGCTTAACAAGATGGCTTAAATGCCACTTTGAAGAGACGTGCAGGTAGCTGTGGCTTAACAAGACGGTTTAAATGCCCCTTGGAAGAGACGTGCAAGTCGCAGTAGCTTAACAAGAGGGTTTAAATGCGCAATGGAAGAGACGTGCTGGTCGCAGTAGCTTAACAAGACGGTTTAAATGCCCCTTGGAATAGACGAACAGGTCGCAGTAGCTTAACAAGAAGGTTTAAATGCCTCTTGGAAGAGCGGTGGAGGTCGCAGTAGCTTAACAAGACAGTTTAAATGCCCCTTGAAAGAGACGTGCAGGTCGCAGTAGCTTAACAAGATGGTTTAAATGCCCATTGGAAATGCGGTGGAGGTCGCAGTAGCTTAACAAGATGGTTTAAATGCCCCTTGGAAAAGACATGCAGGTCGCAGCAGCTTAACAAGACGGTTTAAATGCCCCTTGGAAGAGACATGCAGTTCGCAGTAGCTTAACAAGACTGTTGAGATGCGCCTTGGAAAAGTGGTGGAGGTTACAGTAGCTTAACAAGACCGTTTAAATGCCCCTTGGAAGAGACGTGCAAGTCTCAGTAGCTTAAAAAGACGGTTTAAATGAGCCTTGGAAGAGACTTGGAGGTTGCAGTAACTTAACAAGACGGTTTAAATGCCCCTTGGAAGAGACGAGCAGGTCGCAGTAGCTTAACAAGACGCTTTAAATGCACCTTGGAATAGAGGTGGAGGTCGCAGTAGCTTAACAAGACAGTTTAAATGCCCCTTGGAAGAGACTTGCAGGTCGCAGTAGCTTAACAAGACGGTTTAAATGACACTTGGAAGAGACGTGCAGGTCGCAGTAGCTTAACAAGACGGTTTAAATGCCCCGTGGAAGAGACGTGCAGGTCGCAGTAGCTTAACAAGACGGTTTAAATGCCCCTTGGAAGAGCGGTGGAGGTCGCAGTAGCTTAACAAGACAGTTTAAGTCCCCCTTGAAAGAGACGTGCAGGTCACAGTAGCTTAACAAGACGGTTTAAATGCCCCTTGGAAGAGCGGTGGAGGTCGCAGTAGCTTAACAAGACTGTTTAAATGCCCCTTTCAAGAGACGTGCAGGTCGCAGTAGCTTAATTAGACTGTTTAAATGCTGCTTGGAAGAGATGTGCAGGTCGCAGTAGCTTAATAGGATGGTTTAAATGCCCCTTGGAAGAGAGATGAAGGTCGCAGTAGATTAACAAGACAGTTTAAATGCTCCTTGGAAGAGACGTGCAGGTCGCAGTAGCTTAAAAAAAGGGTTTAAATGCCCCTTTCAAGAGACGTGCAGGTCGCAGGAGCTTAACAAGAGGGTTTAAATGTCCCTTGGAAGAGACGTGCAGGTCGCAGTAGCTTAACAAGATGGTTTAATGCCCCTTGGAAGAGCGGTGGAGGTCACAGTAGCTTAACAAGATGGTTTAAATGCCCCTTGGAAGAGACATGCAGGTAGCAGTAGCTTAACAAGAAGGTTTAAATGCCCCTTGGAAGAGACGTGCAGGTCGCAGTAGCTTAACAAGACTGTTGAGATGCCCCTTGGAAAAGTGGTGGAGGTTATAGTAGCTTAACAAGACGGTTTAAAAGCCCCTTGGAAGAGACGTTCAAGTCGCAGAAGCTTAAAAAGACAGTTTAAATGAGCCTTGGAAGAGCGGTGGAGGTCACAGAAGCTTAACAAGACAGTTTAAATGCCCCTTGGAAGAGACGTGCATGTTGCAGTAGCTTAATAAGACGGTTTAAATGCCCCTTGGAAGAGATGTGCAGGTCGCAGTATCTTAATAAGACGGTTTAAATGGCCCTTGGAAGAGAGGTGGAGGTCACAGTAACTTAAAAATACAGTTTAAATGCCCCTTGGAAAAGACGTGCAGGTCGCATTAGCTTAACAAGACGCTTTAAATGCCACTTGGAAGAGACGTGCAGGTCGCAGTAGCTTAACAAGACGGTTTAAATGCCCCTGGGAAGAGCGGTGTAGGTCGCAGTAGCTTAACAAGATGGTTTAAATGCCCCTTGGAAGAGACATGCAGGTTGCAGCAGCTTAAAAAGACGTGCAAGTCGCAGTAGCTTAACAAGACGGTTTAAATGCCACTTGGAAGTGCGGTGGAGGGTGCAGTAGCTTAACAAGACGGTTTAAATGCCCCCTGGAAGAGACATGCAGGTCGCAGCAGCTTAACAAGACAGCTTAAATGCCACTTTGAAGAGACGTGCAGATAGCAGTGGCTTAACAAGATGGTTTAAATGCCCCTTGGAAGAAACATGCAGGTCGCAGTAGCTTAACAAGACAGTTTAAATGCGGCTTGGAAGAGACGTGCTGGTCACAGTAGCTTAACAAGACAGTTTAAATGCCCCTTGGAATAAACGAGGAGGTCGCAGTAGGTTAACAAGACGGTTTAAATGCCCCTTGGAAGAGCGGTGGAGGTCGCAGAAGCTTAACAAGACAATTTAAATGCCCCTTGGAAGAGACGTGCAGGTCACAGTAGCTTAATAAGACGGTTTAAATGCCCCTTGGAAGAGATGTGCAGGTCGCAGTCGCTTAATAAGACGGTTTAAATGCCCCTTGGAAGAGAGGTGGAGGTCACAGTAACTTAAAAATACAGTTTAAATGCCCCTTGGAAGAGGCGTGCAGGTCGCAGTAGCTTAACAAGACAGTTTAAATGCCCCTTGAAAGAGCGGTGGAGGTCGCAGTAGCTTAACAAGACAGTTTAAATGCCCCTTGAAAGAGACGTGCAGGTCGCAGTGGCTTAAAAAAACGGTTTAAATGCCCCTTGGAAGTGCGGTGGAGGTCGCAGTAGCTTAACAAGATTGTTTAATGCCCCTTGGAAGAGCGGTGGAGGTCGCAGTAGCTTAACAAGACAGTTTAAATGCCGCTTGAAAGAGACGTGCAGGTCGCAGTAGCTTAACAAGACGGTTTAAATGCAACTTGGAAATGCGATGAAGGTTGCAGTATCTTAACATGATGGTTTAAATGCCCCTTGGAAGAGACATGCAGGTCGCAGCAGCTTAACAAGACGGTTTAAATGCCCCTTGGAAGAGACGTGCAGGTCGCAGTGGCTTAATAAGACGGTTTAAATGTCCCTTGGAAGAGACGAGCAGGTCACAGAAACTTAACAAGAGGGTTTAAATTCCCCTTGGAATAGGCTTGCAGGTCGCAGTAGCTTACCAAGATGGTTTAAATGCCCCTTGGAAGAGACGTGCAGGTCGCAGTAGCTTAACAAGACGGTTTAAATGCCCCTTGGAAAAGCGGTGGACGTCGCAGTAGCTTAACAAGACAGTTTAAATGCCCCTTGGAAGAGACGTGAAGGTTGCAGTAGCTTAACAAGACGATTTAAATGCCCCTTGGAAGAGATGTGCAGGTCGCAGTAGCATAATATGAAGGTTTAAAAGCCCCTTGGAAGAGAGGTGGAGGTAGCATTAGCTTAACAAGACAGTTTAAATGCCCCTTGGAAGAGACGTGCAGGTCTCAGTAGCTTAATAAGACGTTTTAAATGCCCCTTGGAAGAGACCTGCAGGTCGCAGTAGCTTAACAAGATGGTTTAAATGCCCCTTGGAAGAGCGGTGGAGGTCACAGTAGCTTAACAAGACGGTTTAAATGCCCCTTGGAAGAGACGTGCAGGTCGCAGTAGCTTAAAAGACGTTTTAAATGTCCCTTGTTAGAGACATGCAGGACGCAGTAGCTTAACAAGACGGTTTAAATGCCCCATGGAAGAGAAGTGCAGGTCGCAGTAGCTTAACAAGACCGTTTAAATGCCCCTTGGAAAAGTGGTGGAGGTTACAGCAGCTTAATAAGACGGTTTAAATGCCCCTTGGAAGAGACGTGCAGGTCGCAGGAGCTTAACAAGACCGTTTAAATGTCCCTTGGAAAAGACGTGCAGGTCGCAGTAGCTTAACAAGACGGTTTAAATGCCCCTTGGAGGAGACGTGCAGGCAGCAGTAGCTTAACAAGATGGTTTAAATGCCCCTTGGAAGAACGGTTTAGTTCACAGTAGCTTAACAAGATAGTTTAAATGCCCGTTGGAAGAGACGTGCAGGTAGCAGTAACTTAACAAGAAGGGTTAAATGCCCCTTGGAAGAGGCTTGCAGGATGCAGTAGCTTACCAAGACGATTTAAATGCCCCTTGGAAGAGACGTGCAGATCGCAGTAGCTTAACAAGACAGTTTAAATGCCCCTTGGAAGAGCGGTGGAGGTCGCAGTAGCTTAATAAGACTGTTTAAATGCCCCTTGGAAGAGATGTGCAGGTCGCAGTAGCTTAATAAGACGGTTTAAATGCCCCTTGGAAGATAGGTGGAGGTCGCAGTAGAAAAACAAAACAGTTTAAATGCCCCTTGGAAGAGACGTGCATGTCGCAGTAGCTTAACAAGATGGTTTAAATGCCACTTGGAAGAGACGTGCAGGTCGCAGTAGCTTAACAAGACGGTTTCAATGCCCCTTGGAAGAGACACGCAGGTCGCAGCAGCTTAACATGATGGTTTAAATGCCCCTTGGAAGAGACGTGCAGTTCGCAGTAGCTTAACAAGACGGTTTAAATGCCCCTTGGAAGAGACATGCAGGTCGCAGTAGCTTAACAAAGCGTTTTAAAAGCACCTTGGAAGAGACGTTCAGGTCACAGTAGCTTAACAAGACGGTTTATATGCCCCTTGGAAAATTGGTGGAGGTTACAGTAGCTTAACAAGACGGTTTAAATGCCACTTGGAAGAGACGTACAAGTCGCAGTAGCTTAGCAAGACGGTTTAAATGCCACTTAGAAGAGACGTGCAGGTCACAGAAGCTTAACAAGACTGTTTAAATGCCCCTTGGAAGAGATGTGCAGGTCGCAGTAGCTTAATAAGACGGTTTAAATGCCCCTTGGAAGATAGGTGGAGGTCGCAGTAGAAAAACAAAACAGTTTAAATGCCCCTTGGAAGAGACGTGCATGTCGCAGTAGCTTAACAAGATGGTTTAAATGCCACTTGGAAGAGACGTGCAGGTCGCAGTAGCTTAACAAGACGGTTTAAATGCCCCTTGGAAGTGCGGAGGAGGTCGCAGTAGCTTAACAAGACGGTTTCAATGCCCCTTGGAAGAGACACGCAGGTCGCAGCAGCTTAACATGATGGTTTAAATGCCCCTTGGAAGAGACGTGCAGGTCGCAGTAGCTTAACAAGACGGTTTAAATGCCCCTTGGAAGAGACATGCAGGTCGCAGTAGCTTAACAAAGCGTTTTAAAAGCCCCTTGGAAGAGACGTGCAGGTCACAGTAGCTTAACAAGACGGTTTATATGCCCCTTGAAAAATTGGTGGAGGTTACAGTAGCTTAAAAAGACGGTTTACATGCCCCTTGGAAGAGACGTGCAAGTCGCAGTAGCTTAACAAGACAGTTTAAATGCCCCTTAGAAGAGACGTGAAGGTCACAGAAGCTTAACAAGACAGTTTAAATGCCCCTTGAAAGAGACCTGCAGGTCACAGTAGCTTAATAAGATGGTTTAAATGCCACTTGGAAGAGCGGTGGAGGTCGCAGTAGCTTAACAAGACAGTTTAAATGCCCCTTGGAAGAGACGTGATGGTCGCAGTAGCTTAACAAGACGGTTTAAATGCCCCTTGGAAGAAACATGCAGGTCGCAGCAGCTTAACAAGACCGTTAAAATGCCCCTTGGAAGAGATGTGCAGGTCGCAGTAGCTTAACAAGACGGTTTAAATGCCCCTTGGAAAAGTGGTGGAGGTTACAGTAGATTAACAAGACGGTTTAAATGCCCCTTGGAAGAATAGTGAAATTCGCAGAAGCTTAACAAGACTGTTTAAATGCCCCTTAGAAGAGACGTGCAGGTCGCAGAAGCTTAACAAAATGGTTTAAATGCCCCTTGGAAGAGACGTGCAGGTCGCAGTAGCTTAACAAGATGGTTTAAATGCCCCTTGGAAGAGACATGCAGGCCGCAGCAGCTTAACAAGACCGTATAAATGCCCCTTGGAAGAGACGTGCAGGTCGCAGTAGCTTAACAAGACGATTTAAATGCACCTTGGAAAAGACATGCAGGTCGCAGTAGCTTAACAAAGCGTTTTAAATGCCCTTTGGAAGAGACGTGCTGGTCGCAGTAGCTTAACAAGACGGTTTAAATGCCCCTTGGAAAAGTGGTGGAGGTTACAGTAGCTTAACAAGACAATTTAAATGCCCCTTGGAAGAGACGTGAAAGTCGCAATAGCATAACAAGACGGTTTAAATGCCCCTTAGAGGAGAGGTGCAGGTCGCAGTAGCTTAATAAGACAGCTTAAATGCCCCTTGGAAGAGACGTGCAGGTCGCAGTAGCTTAACAAGATGGTTTAAATGCCCCTTGGAAGAGCGGTGGAGGTCGCAGTAGCTTAACAAGACTGTTTAAATGTCCCTTGGAAGAGGCTTGCAGGCCGCAGTAGCTTACCAAGACGATTTAAATGTCCCTTGGAAGAGACCTCCAGGTCGCAGTAGCTTAACAAGACAGTTTAAATGCCCCTTGGAAGAGCGGTGGAGGTCGCAGTAGCTTAACAAGACAGTTTAAATGCCCCTTGGAAGGACATGCAGGTCGCAGCACCTTAACAAGACTGTTTAAATACCCCTTGGAAGAGACGTGCAGGTCGCAGTAGCTTAAAAGACGTTTTAAATGTCCCTTGGTAGAGACATGCAGGTCGCAGTAGCTTAACAAGACGGTTTAAATGCCCCTTGGAAGAGACGTGCAGGTTGCAGTAGCTCAACAAGACGGATTAAATGCCCCTTGGAAAAGTGGTGGAGGTTACAGTAGCTTAACAAGACCGTTTAAATGACCCTTGGTAGAGACAGGCAAGTCGCAGTAGCTTAACAAGACGTTGTAAATGCCCCTTCGAAAAGACGTGCAGGTCGCAGTAGCTTAACAAGACGGTTTAAATGCCCCTTGGAAGAGACATGCAGGCTGCAGTAGCTTAACAAGATGGTTTAAATGCCCCTTGGAAGAGGCTTGCAGGAATCAGTAGCTTACCAAGACGATTTAAATGCCCCTTGGAAGAGACGTGCAGGTCGCAGTAGCTTAACAAGACAGTTGAAATGCAGCTTGGAAGAGGGGTGGAGGTCGCATTAGCTTAACAAGACGGTTTAAATGCCCCATGGAAGAGACGTGCAGGTCGCAGTAGCTTAACAAGACGGTTTAAATGACCCTTGGAAGAGACGTGCAAGTCGCAGAAGCTTAAAAAGACGGTTTAAATGCGCCTTGGAAGAGACGTGCAAGTCGCAGTAGCTTAACAAGACAGTTTAAATGCTCCTTGGAAGAGACGAGCAGGTCGCAGTAGCTTAACAAGACGGTTTAAATGCCCCTTGGAAGAGACGTGGAGGTCGCAGTAGCTTAACAAGATGGTTTAAATGCCCCTTGGAAAAGCGGTGGAGGTCGCAGTAGCTTAACAAGACAGTTTAAATGCCCCTTGTAAGAGACGTACAGGTCGCAGTAGCTTAACAAGACCGTTTAAATGCCCCTTGGAAGAGACGTGCAGGTCGCAGTAGCTTAACAAGATGGTTTAAATTCCCCTTGGAAGAGCGGTGGAGGTCGCAGTAGCTTAACAAGATGGTTTAAATGCCCCTTGGAAGAGACATGCAGTTCGCAGCAGCTTATAAAGACGGTTTAAATGCCCCTTGGAAGAGGCTTGCAGGTCGCAGTAGCTTACCAAGACGGTTCTAAATGCCCCTTGGAAGAGACGTGCAGGTCGCAGTAGCTTAACAAGATGGTTTAGATGCCCCTTGGAAGAGCGGTGGAGGTCGCAGTAGCTTAAAAAGACAGTTTAAATGCCCCTTGGAAGAGACATGCAGGTCGCAGTAGCTTAACAAGAGGGTTTAAATGCCCCTTGGAAGTGGCTTGCAGGTCGCAGTAGCTTACCAAGACGATTTAAATGCCCCTTGGAAGAGACGTGCAGGTCGCAGTAGCTTAACAAGACAGTTTAAATGCCCCTTGGGAGAGGCTTGCAGGTCGCAGTAGCTTACCAAGACGATTTAAATGTCCCTTGGAAGAGACGTGCAGCTCGCAGTAGCTTAACAAGACAGTTTAAATGCCCCTTGGAAGAGCGGTGCAGGTCGCAGTAGCTTAACAAGACAGTTTAAATATCCCTTGGAAGAGACGTGCAGGTCGCAGTAGCTTAAAAGACGTTTTAAATGTCCCTTGGTAGAGACATGCAGGTCGCAGTAGCTTAACAAAATGGCTTAAATCCCCCTTGGAAGAGACGTGCAGGTCGCAGCAGCTTAACAAGAGGGTTTAAATGCCCCTTGGAATAGGCTTGCAGGTCGCAGTAGATTACCAAGACGGTTTAAATGCCCCTTGGAAGAGGCTTGCAGGTCGCAGTAGCTTAACAAGACTGTTTAAATGCCCCTTGGAAGAGATGTGCAGGTCGCAGTAGCTTAATAAGACGGTTTAAATGCCCCTTGGAAGAGAGGTGGAGGTCGCAGTAGCTTAACAAGACAGTTTAAATGCCCCTTGGAAGAGACGTGCAGGTCGCAGTAGCTGAACAAGACGGTTTAAATGCCACTTGGAAGAGACGTGCAGGGCGCAGTAGCTTAACAAGACGGTTTAAATGCCCCTTGGAAGAGTGGTGGAGGTCGCAGTAGCTTAACAAGACAGTTTCAATGACCCTTGGAAGAGACATGCAGTTCGTAGTAGCTTAATAAGACGGTTTAAATGCCCCTTGGAAGAGATGTGCAAGTCGCAGTAGCTTAATAAGACGGTTTAAATGCCCCTTTTAAGAGAGGTGGAGGTCGCAGTAGCTTAACAAGACAGTTTAAATGCCCCTTGGAAGAGACGTGCAGGTCGCAGTAGCTGAACAAGACGGTTTAAATGCCACTTGGAAGAGACATGCAGGTCGCAGTAGCTTAACAATACGGTTTAAATGCCCCTTGGAAGAGACGTGCAGGTCGCAGTAGCTTAACAAGACAGTTTAAATGCCCCTTGGGAGAGGCTTGCAGGTCGCAGTAGCTTACCAAGACGATTTAAATGTCCCTTGGAAGAGACGTGCAGCTCGCAGTAGCTTAACAAGACAGTTTAAATGCCCCTTGGAAGAGCGGTGGAGGTCGCAGTAGCTTAACAAGACAGTTTAAATATCCCTTGGAAGAGACGTGCAGGTCGCAGTAGCTTAAAAGACGTTTTAAATGTCCCTTGGTAGAGACATGCAGGTCGCAGTAGCTTAACAAGATGGCTTAAATCCCCCTTGGAAGAGACGTGCAGGTCGCAGCAGCTTAACAAGAGGGTTTAAATGCCCCTTGGAATACTCTTGCAGGTCGCAGTAGATTACCAAGACGGTTTAAATGCCCCTTGGAAGAGGCTTGCAGGTCGCAGTAGCTTAACAAGACTGTTTAAATGCCCCTTGGAAGAGACATGCAGTTCGCAGTAGCTTAATAAGACGGTTTAAATGCCCCTTGGAAGAGATGTGCAGGTCGCAGTAGCTTAATAAGACGGTTTAAATGCCCCTTGGAAGAGAGGTGGAGGTCGCAGTAGCTTAACAAGACAGTTTAAATGCCCCTTGGAAGAGACGTGCAGGTCGCAGTAGCTGAACAAGACGGTTTAAATGCCACTTGGAAGAGACGTGCAGGGCGCAGTAGCTTAACAAGACGGTTTAAATGCCCCTTGGAAGAGTGGTGGAGGTCGCAGTAGCTTAACAAGACAGTTTCAATGACCCTTGGAAGAGACATGCAGTTCGCAGTAGCTTAATAAGACGGTTTAAATGCCCCTTGGAAGAGATATGCAAGTCGCAGTAGCTTAATAAGACGGTTTAAATGCCCCTTGGAAGAGAGGTGGAGGTCGCAGTAGCTTAACAAGACAGTTTAAATGCCCCTTGGAAGAGACGTGCAGGTCGCAGTAGCTGAACAAGACGGTTTAAATGCCACTTGGAAGAGACGTGCAGGTCGCAGTAGCTTAACAAGACGGTTTAAATGCCCCTTGGAAGAGACGTGCAGGTCGCAGTAGCTTAACAAGACAGTTTAAATGCCCCTTGGGAGAGGCTTGCAGGTCGCAGTAGCTTACCAAGACGATTTAAATGTCCCTTGGAAGAGACGTGCAGCTCGCAGTAGCTTAACAAGACAGTTTAAATGCCCCTTGGAAGAGCGGTGGAGGTCGCAGTAGCTTAACAAGACAGTTTAAATATCCCTTGGAAGAGACGTGCAGGTCGCAGTAGCTTAAAAGACGTTTTAAATGTCCCTTGGAAGAGTGGTGGAGGTCGCAGTAGCTTAACAAGACAGTTTCAATGACCCTTGGAAGAGAAATGCAGTTCGCAGTAGCTTAATAAGACGGTTTAAATGCCCCTTGGAAGAGTGGTGGAGGTCGCAGTAGCTTAACAAGACAGTTTCAATGACCCTTGGAAGAGAAATGCAGTTCGCAGTAGCTTAATAAGACGGTTTAAATGCCCCTTGGAAGAGATGTGCAGGTCACAGTAGCTTAATAAGACGGTTTAAATGCCCCTTGGAAGAGAGGTGGAGGTCGCAGTAGCTTAACAAGACAGTTTAAATGCCCCTTGGAAGAGACGTGCAGGTCGCAGTAGCTGAACAAGAAGGTTTAAATGCCACTTGGAAGAGACGTGCAGGTCGCAGTAGCTTAACAAAACGGTTTAAATGCCCCTTGGAAGAGACGTGCAGGTCGCAGTAGCTTAACAAGATGGTTTAAATGCCCCTTGGAACAGAGGTGCAGGTCGCAGTAGCTTAATAAGACAGTTTAAATGCCCCTTGAAAGAGAGGTGCAGGTCGCAGTAGCTTAACAAGACCGTTTAAATGCCCCTTGGAAGTGCGGTGGATGTCGCAGTAGCTTTACAAGACGGTTTAAATGCCCCTTGGAAGAGACATGCAGGTCGCAGCAACTTAACAAGATGGTTTAAATGCCCCTTGGAAGAGACGTGCAGGTAGCAGTAGCTTAACAAGACAGTTTAAATGCCCCTTGGAAAAGTGGTGGAGGTTACAGTAGCTTAACAAGACAATTTAAATGCCCCTTGGAACAGACATGCAAGTCGCAGTAGCTTAAAAAGACAGTTTAAATGCGCCTTGCAAGAGACGTGCAGGTCGCAATAGCTTAACAAGACGGTTTAAATGCCCCTTGGAATAGAAGAGCAGGTCGCAGTAGCTTAGCAAGACGGTTTAAATGCCCCTTGGAAGAGACGTGCAGATCGCAGTAGCTTAACAAGACGGTTAAAATGCCACTTGGAAGAGACGTGCAGGGCGCAGTAGCTTAACAAGACGGTTTCAATGCTCCTTGGATGAGCGGTGGAGGTCGCAGTAGCTTAACAAGACGGTTTAAATGCCCCTTGAAAGAGACGTGCAGGTCGCAGTAGCTTAACAAGACGGTTTAAATGCCCCTTCGAAGTGCGGTGGAGGTCGCAGTAGCTTTACAAAACAGATGAAATGCCCCTTGGAAGAGCGTTGGAGGTCGCAGTAGCTTAATAAGACAGTTTAAATTCCCCTTGGAAGAGACATGCAGGTCACAGCATCTTAACAAGATTGTTTAAATGCCCCTTGGAAGAGACGTGCAGGTCGCAATAGCTTAACAAGACGGTTTAAATGTCCCTTGGTAGAGACATGCAGGTCGCAGTAGCTTAACAAGACGGTTTAAATGCCCCATGGAAGAGACGTGCAGGTCGCAGTAGCTTAACAAGACGTTTTAAATGTCCCTTGGAAGAGACGTGCCAGTCGCAGTAGCTTAAAAACGGTTTAAATGACCCTTGGGAAAGACGAGCAGGTCGCATTAGCTTAACAAGACGGTTTAAATGCCCCTTGGAAGAGAAGTGCAGGTCGCAGTAGCATAACAAGATGGTTTAAATGCTCCTTGTAAGAGCGGTGGAGGTCGCAGTAGCTTAAAAAGATGGTTTAAATGCCCCTTGGAAGAGACATGCAGTTCGCAGCAGCTTAAAAAGACGGTTTAAATGCTCCTTGGAAGAGGCTTGCAGGTCGCAGTAGCTTACCAAGACGGTTTAAGTGCCCCTTGGAAGAGACGTGCAGGTCGCAGTAGCTTAACAAGATGGTTTAAATGCCCCTTGGAAGAGCGGTGGAGGTCTCAGTAGCTTAACAAGATGGTTTAAATGCCCCTTGGAAGAGACATGCAGTTCGCAGCAGCTTAAAAAGACGGTTTAAATGCCCCTTGGAAGAGACGTGCAGGTCGCAGTAGCTTAACAAGTTGATTTAAATGCCCCTTGGAAGAGACGTGCAGGTAGCAGTAGCTTAACAAGACTGTTTAAATGCCCCTTGTAAAAGTGGTGGAGGTTACAGTAGCTTAACAAGACGGTTTATATGCCCCTTGGAAGTGACGTGCAAGTCGTAGTAGCTTAACAAGAGGGTTTAAATGCCCCTTGGAAGAGCGGTGGAGGTCGCAGTAGCTTAAAAAGACAGTTTAAATGCCCCTTGAAAGAGACGTGCAGGTCGGAGTGGCTTAACAAGACCATTTAAATGCCCCTTGGAAGTGCGGTGGATGTCGCAGTAGCTTAACAAGATGGTTTCAATGCCCCTTGGAAGAGACATGCAGGTCGCAGCACCTAAACAAGATGGTTTAAATGCCCCTTGGAAGAGACGTGCAGGTAGCAGTGGCTTAAGAAGATGGTTTAAATGCCCCTTGGAAGAGACATGCAGGTCGCAGTAGCTTAACAAGACAGTTTAAATGCCCCTTGGAAAAGTGGTGGAGGTTACAGTAGCTTAACAAGACAGTTTAAATGCCCCTTGGAACAGACATGCAAGTCGCAGTAGCTTAAAAAGACGGTTTAAATGCGCCTTGGAAGAGACGTGCAGGTCGCAGTAGCATAACAAGACCGTTTAAATGCCCCTTGGAATAGAAGAGCAGGTCGCCGTAGCTTAACAAGACGGTTTAAATGCCCCTTGGAAGAAACGTGCAGGTCGCAGTAGCTTAACAAGACGGTTTAAATCCCCCTTGGAAGAGACGTGCAGGTCACAGCAGCTTAACAAGAGGGTTTAAATGCCCCTTGGAATAGGCTTGCAGGTCGCAGTAGCTTACCAAGACGGTTTAATTGCCCCTTGGAAGAGACGTGCAGGTCGCAGTAGCTTAACAAGATGGTTTAAATGCCACTTGGAAGAAACATGCAGGTCGCAGCAGCTTAACAAGACCGTTAAAATGCCCCTTGGAAGAGATGTGCAGGTCGCAGTAGCTTAACAAGACGGTTTAAATGCCCCTTGGAAAAGTGGTGGAGGTTGCAGTAGATTAACAAGACGGTTTAAATGCCCCTTGGAAGTGAAGTGAAAGTCGCAGAAGCTTAACAAGACTGTTTAAATGCCCCTTAGAAGAGACGTGCAGGTCGCAGAAGCTTAACAAGATGGTTTAAATGCCCCTTGGAAGAGACGTGCAGGTCGCAGTAGCTTAACAAGATGGTTTAAATGCCACTTGGAAGTGCGGTGGAGGTCGCAATAGCTTAACAAGACGGTTTAAATGCCCCTTAGAAGAGTGGTGCAGGTCGCAGTAGCTTAATAAGACAGCTTAAATGCCCCTTGGAAGAGACGTGCAGGTTGCAGTAGCTTAACAAGATGGTATAAATGCCCCTTGGAAGAGCGGTGGAGGTCGCAGTAGCTTAACAAGACATGTTAAATGCCCCTTGGAAGAGACGTGCAGGTTGCAGTAGCTTACCAAGACGATTTAAATGTCCCTTGGAAGAGAACTGCAGGTCGCAGTAGCTTAACAAGACAGTTTAAATGCCCCTTGGAAGAGCGGTGGAGGTCACAGTAGCTTAACAAGACAGTTTAAATGCCCCTTGGAAGGACACGCAGGTCGCAGCACCTTAACAAGACTGTTTAAATACCCCTTGGAAGAGACGTGCAGGTCGCAGTAGCTTAAAAGACGTTTTAAATGCCCCATGGAAGAGACGTACAGGTCGCAGTAGCTTAACAAGACGGTTTAAATGCCCCTTGGAAAAGTGGTGGAGGTTACAGTATCTTAACAAGACCGTTTAAATGCCCCTTGGAAGGGACGTGCAAGTCGCAGTAGCTTAACAAGACGGTGTAAATGCCCCTTGGAAAAGACGTGCAGGTCGCAGTAGCTTAACAAGACGGTTTAAATGCCCCTTGGTAGAGACGTGCAGGCCGCAGTAGCTTAACAAGATGGTTTAAATGCCCCTTGGAAGAGGCTTGCAGGAAGCAGTAGCTTACCAAGACGATTTATATGCCCCTTGGAAGAGACGTGCAGGTCGCAGTAGCTTAACAAGACAGTTGAAATGCCCCTTGGAAGAGCGGTGGAGGTTGCAGTAGCTTAATAAGACAGTTTAAATGCCCCTTGGAAGAGACATGCAGGTCACAGCAACTTAACAAGATTGTTTAAATGCCCCTTGGAAGAGACGTGCAGGTCGCAGTAGCTTAACAAGACGGTTTAAATGTCCCTTGCTAGAGACATGAAGTTCGCAGTAGCTTAACAAGACGGTTTAAATGCCCCATGGAAGAGACGTGCAGGTCGCAGCAGCTTAACAAGATTGTTTAAATGCCCCTTGGAAGAGACTTGCAGGTCGCAGTAGCTTAACAAGACTGTTTAAATGCCCTTTGGAAGAGGCTAGCAGGCCGCAGTAGTTTACCAAGACGATTTAAATGTCCCTTGGAAGAGACCTGCAGGTCACAGTAGCTTAACAAGACAGTTTAAATGCCCCTTGGAAGAGCGGTGGAGGTCACAGTAGCTTAACAAGACAGTTTAAATGCCCCTTGGAAGGACACGCAGGTCGCAGCACCTTAAAAAGACTGTTTAAATACCCCTTGGAAGAGACGTGCAGGTCGCAGTAGCTTAAAAGACGTTTTAAATGCCCCATGGAAGAGACGTACAGGTCGCAGTAGCTTAACAAGACGGTTTAAATGCCCCTTGGAAAAGTGGTGGAGGTTACAGTATCTTAACAAGACCGTTTAAATGCCCCTTGGAAGGGACGTGCAAGTCGCAGTAGCTTAACAAGACGGTGTAAATGCCCCTTTGAAAAGACGTTCAGGTCGCAGTAGCTTAACAAGACGGTTTAAATGCCCCTTGGAAGAGACGTGCAGGCCGCAGTAGCTTAACAAGATGGTTTAAATGCCCCTTGGAAGAGGCTTGCAGGAAGCAGTAGCTTACCAAGATGATTTAAATGCCCCTTGGAAGAGACGTGCAGGTCGCAGTAGCTTAACAAGACAGTTGAAATGCCCCTTGGAAGAGCGGTGGAGGTTGCAGTAGCTTAATAAGACAGTTTAAATGCCCCTTGGAAGAGACATGCAGGTCACAGCAACTTAACAAGATTGTTTAAATGCCCCTTGGAAGAGACGTGCAGGTCGCAGTAGCTTAACAAGACGGTTTAAATGTCCCTTGCTAGAGACATGAAGTTCGCAGTAGCTTAACAAGACGGTTTAAATGCCCCATGGAAGAGACGTGCAGGTCACAGCAGCTTAACAATACGGTTTAAATGACCCTTGGAAGAGACGTGCAAGTCGCAGTAGCTTAAAAAGACGGTTTAAATGCGCCTTGGAAGAGACGTGCAAGTAGCAGTAGCTTAACAAGACAGTTTAAATGCTCCTTGGAAGAGACGAGCAGGTCGCAGTAGCTTAACAAGACGGTTTAAATACCCCTTGGAAGAGACGTGGAGGTCGCAGTAGCTTAACAAGACAGTTTAAATCCCCCTTGGAAGAGACGTGCAGGTCGCAGTAGCTTAACAAGATGGTTTAAATGCCCCTTGGAAGAGCGGTGGAGGTCGCAGTAGCTTAACAAGACAGTTTAAATGCCCCTTGGAAGAGACGTGCAGGTCGCAGTAGCTTAACAAGACGGTTTAAATGCACCTTGGAAGAGACGTGCAGGTCGCAGTAGCTTAACAAGATGGTTTAAATGCCCCTTGGAAGAGCGTTGTAGGTCGCAGTAGCTTAACAAGATGGTTTAAATGCCCCTTGGAAGAGACATGCAGTTCGCAGCAGCTTATATAGACGGTTTAAATGCCCCTTGGAAGAGGCTTGCATGTCGCAGTAGCTTACCAAGACGGTTTAAATGCCCCTTGAAAGAGATGTGCAGGTCGCAGTAGCTTAACAAGATGGTTTAAATGCCCCTTGGAAGAGCGGTGGAGGTCGCAGTAGCTTAAAAAGACAGTTTAAATGCCCCTTGGAAGAGACATGCAGTTCGCAGTAGCTTAACAAGAGGGTTTAAATGCCCATTGGAAGAGGCTTGCAGGTCGCAGTAGCTTACCAAGACGATTTAAATGTCCCTTGGAAGAGAAGTGCAGCTTGCAGTAGCTTAACAAGACAGTTTATATGCCCCTTGGAAGAGCGGTGGAGGTCGCAGTAGCTTAACAAGACAGTTTAAATGCCCCTTGGAAGAGACATGCAGGTCGCAGCACCTTAACAAGACTGTTTAAATATCCCTTGGAAGAAACGTGCAGGTCGCATTAGCTTAAAAGACGTGTTAAATGTCCCTTGGTAGAGACATGCAGGTCGCAGCAGCTTAACAAGATGGCTTAAATCCCCCTTGGAAGAGACGTGCAGGTCGCAGCAGCTTAACAAGAGGGTTTAAATGCCCCTTGGAATAGGCTTGCAGGTCGCAGTAGCTTACCAAGACGGTTTAAATGCCCATTGGAAGAGGCTTGCAGGTCGCAGTAGCTTAACAAGACGGTTTAAATGCCCCTTGGAAGAGACATGCAGTCCGCAGTAGCTTAATAAGACGGTTTAAATGCCCCTTGGAAGAGAGGTGGAGGTCGCAGTAGCTTAACAAGACAGTTTAAATGCCCCTTGGAAGAGACGTGCAGGTCGCAGTAGCTTAACAAGACGGTTTAAATGCCACTTGGAAGAGACGTGCAGGTCGCAGTAGCTTAACAAGATGGTTTAAATGCCCCTTGGAAGAGCGGTGGAGGTCGCAGCAGCTTAACAAGACGCTTTAAATGCCCCTTGAAAGAGACGTGCAGGTCGCAGTAGCTTAACAAGATGGTTTAAATGCCCCTTCGAAGTGCGGTGGAGGTCACAGTAGCTTTACAAGACAGATGAAATGCCCCTTGGAAGAGCGTTAGAGGTCGCAGTAGCTTAATAAGACAGTTTAAATGCCCCTTGGAAGAGCGGTGGAGGTTGCAGTAGCTTAACAAGACGGTTTAAATGCCTCTTGGAAGAGACATGCAGGTTGCAGTGGCTTAACAAGACGGTTTAAATGCCCCTTGGAAGAGACATGCAGGTCGCAGTAGCTAACAAGATGGTTTAAATGCCCCTTGGAAGAGACGTGCAGGTAGCAGTAGCTTAACAAGACTGTTTAAATGCCCCTTGTAAAAGTGGTGGAGGTTACAGTAGCTTAACAAGACGGTTTAAATGCCCCTTTGAAGAGAAGTGCAAGTCGTAGTAGCTTAAAAAGACGGTTTAAATTCCCCTTGGAGGAGCGGTGTAGGTCGCAGTAGCTTAAGAAGACAGTTTAAATGCCCCTTGAAAGAGACGTGCAGGTCGCAGTAGCTTAACAAGACCGTTTAATTGCCCCTTGGAAGGGTGGTGGATGTCGCAGTAGCTTAACAAAACGGTTTAAATGCCCCTTGGAAGAGACATGCAGGTCGCAGCAGCTTAACAAGATGGTTTAAATGCACCTTGGAAGAGACGTGCAGGTAGCAGTGGCTTAACAAGTTGGTTTAAATGCCCCTTGGAAGAGACATGCAGGTCGCAGTAGCTTAACAAGACAGTTTAAATGCCCCTTGGAAAAGTGGTGGAGGTTACAGTAGCTTAACAAGACAGTTTAAATGCCCCTTGGAAGAGACATGCAAGTCGCAGTAGCTTAAAAAGACGGTTTAAATGCGCCTTGGAAGAGACGTGCAGGTCGCAGTAGCTTAACAAGACGGTTTAAATGCCCCTTGGAAGAGACGTGCAGGTCGCAGTAGCTTAACAAGACGGTTTAAATCCCCCTTGGAAGAGGCGTGCAGGTCGCAGCAGCTTAACAAGAGGGTTTAAATGCCCCTTGGAATAGGCTTGCAGGTCGCAGTAGCTTACCAAGACGGTTTAATTGCCCCTTGGAAGAGACGTGCAGGTCGCAGTAGCTTAACAAGATGGTTTAAATGCCCATTGGAAGAGTGGTGCAGGTCGCAGTAGCTTAATAAGACGGTTTAAATGCCCCTTGGAAGAGATGTGCAGGTCGCAGTAGCTTAACAAGATGGTTTAAATGCCCCTTGGAAGAGACGTGGAGGTCGCAGTAGCTTAACAAGACTGTTTAAATGCCCCTTGGAAGAGACATGCAGGTCGCAGTAGCTTAATAAGATGGTTTAAATGCCCCTTGGAAAAGTGGTGGAATTTACAGTAGCTTAAGAAGACGGTTTAAATGCTCCTTGGAAGAGGCGTGCAAGTCGCAGTAGCATAACAAGACTGTTTAAATGCCCCTTGGAAGAGACATGCAGGTGGCAGAAGCTAAACAAGACAGTTTAAATGCCCCTTGGAAGAGCGGTGGAGGTCGCAGTAGCTTAACAAGACAGTTTAAATGCCACTTGGAAGAAACATGCAGGTCGCAGTAGCTTAACAAGACGGTTTAAATGCCCCTTGAAAGAGACGTGCAGGTCGCAGTAGCTTAACAAGACGGTTTAAATGCCCCTTTGAAGAGACGAGCAGGTCGCAGTAGCTTAACAAGACGGTTTAAATGCCCCTCGGAAGAGACGTGCAGGTCGCAGTAGCTTAACAAGACGGTTTTAATCCCCTTTGGAAGAGACGTGCAGGTCGCAGTAGTTAACAAGAGTGTTTAAATGCCCCTTGGAATAGGCTTGCAGGCCGTATTAGCTTACCAAGACGGTTTAAATGCCCCTTGGAAAAGTGGTGGAGGTTACAGTATCTTAAAAAGACAGTTTAAATGCCCCTTGGAAGAGAAGTGCAGGACGCAGAAGCTTAACAAGTCGGTTTAACTCCCCCTAGGAAGAGACGTGCAGGTCGCAGTAGCTTAACAAGAGGGTTTAAATGCCCCTTGGAATAGGCTTGCAGGTCGCAGTAGCTTACCAATACGGTTTAAATGCCCCTTGGAAGAGCCGTGCAGGTCGCAGTAGCTTAACAAGACGGTTTAAATGTCCATTGGAAGAGCGGTGGAGGTCGCAGAAGCTTAACAAGACGGTTTAAATGCCCCTTGGAAAAGACGTGCAGGTCGCAGTAGCTTAATAAGACGGTTTAAATGCCCCTTGGAAGAGACGTGCAGATCGCAGTAGCTTAAAAAGACAGTTTAAATGCCCCTTGGAAGTGCGGAGGAGGTCGCAGTAGCTTAACAAGACGGTTTAAATGCCCGTTGGAAGAGACACGCAAGTCGCAGCAGCTTAACAAGATGGTTTAAATGCCCCTTGGAAGAGACGTGCAGGTCGCAGTAGCTTAACAAGACGGTTTAAATGCCCTTTGCAAGAGACATGCACGTCGCAGTAGCTTAACAAAGCGTATTAAAAGCCCCTTGGAAGAGACGTGCAGGTCACAGTAGCTTAACAAGACGGTTTATATGCCACTTGGAAAAGTGGTGGAGGTTACAGTAGCTTAACAAGACGGTTTAATTGCCCCTTGGAAGAGACGTGCAAGTCGCTGTAGCTTAACAAGACAGTTTAAATGCCCCTTAGAAGAGACGTGCAGGTCACAGAAGCTTAACAAGACAGTTTAAATATCCCTTGAAAGAGACATGCAGGTCACAGTAGCTTAACAAGACAGTTTAAATGCCCCTTGGAAGAGACGTGCAGGTCACAAAAGCTTAACAAGACAGTTTAAATGCCCCTTGGAAGAGACGTGCAGTTCACAGAAGCTTAACAAGACAGTTTAAATGCCCCTTGGAAGGACACGCAGGTCGCAGCACCTTAACAAGACTGTTTAAATACCCCTTGGAAGAGACGTGCAGGTCGCAGTAGCTTAAAAGACGTTTTAAATGCCCCATGGAAGAGACGTACAGGTCGCAGTAGCTTAACAAGACGGTTTAAATGCCCCTTGGAAAAGTGGTGGAGGTTACAGTATCTTAACAAGACCGTTTAAATGCCCCTTGGAAGGGACGTGCAAGTCGCAGTAGCTTAACAAGACGGTGTAAATGCCCCTTGGAAAAGACGTGCAGGTCGCAGTAGCTTAACAAGACGGTTTAAATGCCCCTTGGTAGAGACGTGCAGGCCGCAGTAGCTTAACAAGATGGTTTAAATGCCCCTTGGAAGAGGCTTGCAGGAAGCAGTAGCTTACCAAGACGATTTAAATGCCCCTTGGAAGAGACGTGCAGGTCGCAGTAGCTTAACAAGACAGTTGAAATGCCCCTTGGAAGAGCGGTGGAGGTTGCAGTAGCTTAATAAGACAGTTTAAATGCCCCTTGGAAGAGACATGCAGGTCACAGCAACTTAACAAGATTGTTTAAATGCCCCTTGGAAGAGACGTGCAGGTCGCAGTAGCTTAACAAGACGGTTTAAATGTCCCTTGCTAGAGACATGAAGTTCGCAGTAGCTTAACTAGACGGTTTAAATGCCCCATGGAAGAGACGTGCAGGTCGCAGCAGCTTAACAAGATTGTTTAAATGCCCCTTGGAAGAGACGTGCAGGTCGCAGTAGCTTAACAAGACTGTTTAAATGCCCTTTGGAAGAGGCTAGCAGGCCGCAGTAGTTTACCAAGACGATTTAAATGTCCCTTGGAAGAGACCTGCAGGTCACAGTAGCTTAACAAGACAGTTTAAATGCCCCTTGGAAGAGCGGTGGAGGTCACAGTAGCTTAACAAGACAGTTTAAATGCCCCTTGGAAGGACACGCAGGTCGCAGCACCTTAAAAAGACTGTTTAAATACCCCTTGGAAGAGACGTGCAGGTCGCAGTAGCTTAAAAGACGTTTTAAATGCCCCATGGAAGAGACGTACAGGTCGCAGTAGCTTAACAAGACGGTTTAAATGCCCCTTGGAAAAGTGGTGGAGGTTACAGTATCTTAACAAGACCGTTTAAATGCCCCTTGGAAGGGACGTGCAAGTCGCAGTAGCTTAACAAGACGGTGTAAATGCCCCTTGGAAAAGACGTGCAGGTCGCAGTAGCTTAACAAGACGGTTTAAATGCCCCTTGGAAGAGACGTGCAGGCCGCAGTAGCTTAACAAGATGGTTTAAATGCCCCTTGGAAGAGGCTTGCAGGAAGCAGTAGCTTACCAAGATGATTTAAATGCCCCTTGGAAGAGACGTGCAGGTCGCAGTAGCTTAACAAGACAGTTGAAATGCCCCTTGGAAGAGCGGTGGAGGTTGCAGTAGCTTAATAAGACAGTTTAAATGCCCCTTGGAAGAGACATGCAGGTCACAGCAACTTAACAAGATTGTTTAAATGCCCCTTGGAAGAGACGTGCAGGTCGCAGTAGCTTAACAAGACGGTTTAAATGTCCCTTGCTAGAGACATGAAGTTCGCAGTAGCTTAACAAGACGGTTTAAATGCCCCATGGAAGAGACGTGCAGGTCACAGCAGCTTAACAATACGGTTTAAATGACCCTTGGAAGAGACGTGCAAGTCGCAGTAGCTTAAAAAGACGGTTTAAATGCGCCTTGGAAGAGACGTGCAAGTAGCAGTAGCTTAACAAGACAGTTTAAATGCTCCTTGGAAGAGACGAGCAGGTCGCAGTAGCTTAACAAGACGGCTTAAATACCCCTTGGAAGAGACGTGGAGTTCGCAGTAGCTTAACAAGACAGTTTAAATCCCCCTTGGAAGAGACGTGCAGGTCGCAGTAGCTTAACAAGATGGTTTAAATGCCCCTTGGAAGAGCGGTGGAGGTCGCAGTAGCTTAACAAGACAGTTTAAATGCCCCTTGGAAGAGACGTGCAGGTCGCAGTAGCTTAACAAGACGGTTTAAATGCACCTTGGAAGAGACGTGCAGGTCGCAGTAGCTTAACAAGATGGTTTAAATGCCCCTTGGAAGAGCGTTGTAGGTCGCAGTAGCTTAACAAGATGGTTTAAATGCCCCTTGGAAGAGACATGCAGTTCGCAGCAGCTTATATAGACGGTTTAAATGCCCCTTGGAAGAGGCTTGCATGTCGCAGTAGCTTACCAAGACGGTTTAAATGCCCCTTGAAAGAGATGTGCAGGTCGCAGTAGCTTAACAAGATGGTTTAAATGCCCCTTGGAAGAGCGGTGGAGGTCGCAGTAGCTTAAAAAGACAGTTTAAATGCCCCTTGGAAGAGACATGCAGTTCGCAGTAGCTTAACAAGAGGGTTTAAATGCCCATTGGAAGAGGCTTGCAGGTCGCAGTAGCTTACCAAGACGATTTAAATGTCCCTTGGAAGAGAAGTGCAGCTTGCAGTAGCTTAACAAGACAGTTTATATGCCCCTTGGAAGAGCGGTGGAGGTCGCAGTAGCTTAACAAGACAGTTTAAATGCCCCTTGGAAGAGACATGCAGGTCGCAGCACCTTAACAAGACTGTTTAAATATCCCTTGGAAGAAACGTGCAGGTCGCATTAGCTTAAAAGACGTGTTAAATGTCCCTTGGTAGAGACATGCAGGTCGCAGCAGCTTAACAAGATGGCTTAAATCCCCCTTGGAAGAGACGTGCAGGTCGCAGCAGCTTAACAAGAGGGTTTAAATGCCCCTTGGAATAGGCTTGCAGGTCGCAGTAGCTTACCAAGACGGTTTAAATGCCCATTGGAAGAGGCTTGCAGGTCGCAGTAGCTTAACAAGACGGTTTAAATGCCCCTTGGAAGAGACATGCAGTCCGCAGTAGCTTAATAAGACGGTTTAAATGCCCCTTGGAAGAGAGGTGGAGGTCGCAGTAGCTTAACAAGACAGTTTAAATGCCCCTTGGAAGAGACGTGCAGGTCGCAGTAGCTTAACAAGACGGTTTAAATGCCACTTGGAAGAGACGTGCAGGTCGCAGTAGCTTAACAAGATGGTTTAAATGCCCCTTGGAAGAGCGGTGGAGGTCGCAGTAGCTTAACAAGACGCTTTAAATGCCCCTTGAAAGAGACGTGCAGGTCGCAGTAGCTTAACAAGATGGTTTAAATGCCCCTTCGAAGTGCGGTGGAGGTCACAGTAGCTTTACAAGACAGATGAAATGCCCCTTGGAAGAGCGTTAGAGGTCGCAGTAGCTTAATAAGACAGTTTAAATGCCCCTTGGAAGAGCGGTGGAGGTTGCAGTAGCTTAACAAGACGGTTTAAATGCCCCTTGGAAGAGAAATGCAGGTTGCAGTGGCTTAACAAGACGGTTTAAATGCCCCTTGGAAGAGACATGCAGGTCGCAGTAGCTAACAAGATGGTTTAAATGCCCCTTGGAAGAGACGTGCAGGTAGCAGTAGCTTAACAAGACTGTTTAAATGCCCCTTGTAAAAGTGGTGGAGGTTACAGTAGCTTAACAAGACGGTTTAAATGCCCCTTTGAAGAGAAGTGCAAGTCGTAGTAGCTTAAAAAGACGGTTTAAATTCCCCTTGGAGGAGCGGTGTAGGTCGCAGTAGCTTAAGAAGACAGTTTAAATGCCCCTTGAAAGAGACGTGCAGGTCGCAGTAGCTTAACAAGACCGTTTAATTGCCCCTTGGAAGGGTGGTGGATGTCGCAGTAGCTTAACAAAACGGTTTAAATGCCCCTTGGAAGAGACATGCAGGTCGCAGCAGCTTAACAAGATGGTTTAAATGCCCCTTGGAAGAGACGTGCAGGTAGCAGTGGCTTAACAAGATGGTTTAAATGCCCCTTGGAAGAGACATGCAGGTCGCAGTAGCTTAACAAGACAGTTTAAATGCCCCTTGGAAAAGTGGTGGAGGTTACAGTAGCTTAACAAGACAGTTTAAATGCCCCTTGGAAGAGACATGCAAGTCGCAGTAGCTTAAAAAGACGGTTTAAATGCGCCTTGGAAGAGACGTGCAGGTCGCAGTAGCTTAACAAGACGGTTTAAATGCCCCTTGGAAGAGACGTGCAGGTCGCAGTAGCTTAACAAGACGGTTTAAATCCCCCTTGGAAGAGGCGTGCAGGTCGCAGCAGCTTAACAAGAGGGTTTAAATGCCCCTTGGAATAGGCTTGCAGGTCGCAGTAGCTTACCAAGACGGTTTAATTGCCCCATGGAAGAGACGTGCAGGTCGCAGTAGCTTAAAAAGACGGTTTAAATGCCCATTGGAAGAGTGGTGCAGGTCGCAGTAGCTTAATAAGACGGTTTAAATGCCCCTTGGAAGAGATGTGCAGGTCGCAGTAGCTTAACAAGATGGTTTAAATGCCCCTTAAAAGAGCGGTGGAGGTCGCATTAGCTTAACAAGACGGTTTAAATGCCCATTGGAAGAGACGTGCAGGTCGCAGTAGCTTAATAAGACGGTTTAAATGCCCCTTGGAAGAGAGGTGGAGGTCGCAGTAGCTAAACAAGACAGTTTAAATGCCCCTTGTAAGAGACGTGCAAGTTGCAGACGCTTAACAAGACGGTATAAATGCCACTTGGAAGAGACGTGCAGGTCACAGTAGCTTAACAAGGCAGTTTAAATGTCCCTTGGAAGAGCGGAGGAGGTCGCAGTAGCTTAACAAGACAGTTTAAATGCCCCTTGAAAGAGACGTACAAGGCGCAGAAGCTTAACAAGACTGTTTAAATGCCCCTTAGAAGAAACGTGCAGGTGGCAGAAGCTTAACAAGACGGTTTAAATGCCCATTGGAAGTGTGGTGGAGGTCGCAGTAGCTTAACAAGACGGTTTAAATGCCCCTTGGATGAGACATGCAGGTCGCAGCAGCTTAACAAGACGGTTTAAATAACCCTTGGAACAGACGTGGAGGTCGCAGTAGCTTAACAAGACGGTTTAAATGCCCCTTGGAAGAGACATGCAGGTCGCAGTAGCTTAACAAGATGGTTTAAATGCCCCTTGGAAGAGACGTGCAGGTCGCAGTAGCTTAACAAGACAGTTTAAATGCCCCTTGGAAGAGACGTGCAGGTCGCAGTAGCTTAACAAGACGGTTTAAATGCCCCAAGGAAGAGACGTGCAAGTCGCAGTAGCTTAAAAAGACGGTTTAAATGCCCCTTGGAAGAGACGTGCAGGTCGCAGTAGCTTAACAAGACGGTTTAAATGCCCCGTGGAATAGGCTTGCAGGCCGCATTAGCTTACCAAGACGGTTTAAATGCCCCTTGGAAAATTGGTGGAGGTTACAGTATCTTAACAAGACAGTTTAAATGCCCATTTGAATAGACTAGCAGGTCGCAGTAGCTTAACAAGACAGTTTAAATGCCCCTTGGAAGAAACGTGCAGGTCGCAGTAGCTTAACAAGTCGGTTTAAATCCCCCTAGGAAGAGACGTGCAGGTCGCAGTAGCTTAACAAGAGGGTTTAAATGCCCTTTGGAATAGGCTTGCAGGTCGCAGTAGCTTACCAATACGGTTTAAATGCCCCTTGGAAGAGCCGTGCAGGTCGCAATAGCTTAACAAGACGCTTTAAATGTCCATTCGAAGAGCGGTGGAGGTCGCAGAAGCTTAACAAGACGGTTTAAATGCCCCTTTGAATAGACTAGCAGGTCGCAGTAGCTTAACAAGACTGTTTAAATGCCCCTTGGAAGAGACGTGCAGGTCGCAGTAGCTTAACAAGACTGTTTAAATGCCCCTAGGAAGAGAAGTGCAGGTCGCAGTAGCTTAACAAGATGGCTTAAATGCCACTTGGAAGAGACGTGCAGGTCGCAGTAGCTTAAAAAGACTGTTTAAATGCCCCTTGGAAGTGCGGAGGAGGTCGCAGTAGCTTAACAAGACGGTTTCAATGCCCCTTGAAAGAGACGTGCAGGTCACAGTAGATTATCAAGACGGTTTAAATGCCCCTTGGAAGAGACGTGCAGGTCGCAGTAGCCTAACAAGACAGTTTAAATGCCCCTTGGAAGAGACGTGCAGGACACAGTAGCTTAACAAGACGGTTTATATGCCCCTTGGAAAATTGGTGGAGGTTACAGTATCTTAACAAGACGGTTTAAATGCCCCTTGGAAGAGACGTGCAAGTCGCAGTAGCTTAACAAGACAGTTTAAATGCCCCTTAGAAGAGACGTGCAGGTCACAGAAGCTTAACAAGACAGTTTAAATGCCCCTTGAAAGAGACGTGCAGGTCACAGTAGCTTATCAAGACGGTTTAAATGCCCCTTGGAAGTGCGGTGGAGGTCGCAGTAGCTTAACAAGACGGTTTAAATGCCCCCTGGAAGAAACATGCAGGTCGCAGCAGCTTAACAAGACCGTTAAAATGCCCCTTGGAAGAAACATGCAGGTCGCAGTAGCTTAACAAGACGGTTTAAATGCCCCTTGGAAGAGACATGCAGGCCGCAGCAGCTTAACAAGACCGTATAAATGCCCCTTGAAAGAGACGTGCAGGTCGCAGTAGCTTAACAAGACGGTTTAAATGCACCTTGGAAAAGACATGCAGGTCGCAGTAGCTTAACAAAGCATTTTAAATGCCATTTGGAAGAGACGTGCTGGTCGCAGTAGCTTAACAAGACGGTTTAAATGCCCCTTGGAAAAGTGGTGGAGGTTACAGTAGCTTAACAAGACGATTTAAATGCCCCTTGGAAGAGACGTGAAAGTCGCAGTAGCATAACAAGACAGTTTAAATGCCCCTTAGAAGAGACGTGCTGGTCGCAGTAGCTTAATAAGACAGCTTAAATGCCCCTTGGAAGAGGCGTGCAGGTTGCAGTAGCTTAACAAGATGGTTTAAATGCCCCTTGGAAGAGCGGTGGAGGTCGCAGTAGCTTAACAAGACAGGTTAAATGCCCCTTGGAAGAGACGTGCAGGTCGCAGTAGCTTAACAAGACTGTTTAAATGCCCCTTGGAAGAGGCTTACAGGCCGCAGTAGCTTACCAAGACGATTTAAATGTCCCTTGGAAGAGACCTGCAGGTCGCAGTAGCTTAACAAGACAGTTTAAATGCCCCTTGGAAGAGCGGTGGAGGTCGCAGTAGCTTAACAAGACAGTTTAAATGCCCCTTGGAAGGACATGCAGGTTGCAGCACCTTAACAAGACTGTTTAAATGCCCCTTGGAAGAGACGTGCAGGTCGCAGTAGCTTAAAAGACGTTTTAAATGTCCCTTGGTAGAGACATGCAGGTAGCAGTAGCTTAACAAGACGGTTTAAATGCCCCATGGAAGAGCGGTGTAGGTCGCAGTAGCTTAACAAGACGGTTTAAATGCCCCCTGGAAAAGACGTGCAGGTCGCAGTAGCTTAACAAGACGGTTTAAATACCCCTTGGAAAAGTGGTGGAGGTTACAGTAGCTTAACAAGACCGTTTAAATGCCCCTTGGAAGAGACGTGCAAGTCACAGTAGCTTAACAAGACGGTGTAAATGCCCCTTGGAAGAGCGGTGGAGGTCGCAGTAGCTTAACAAGACGGTTTAAATGCCCCATGGAAGAGACGTGCAGGTCGCAGTAGCTTAACAAGACGGTTTAAATGCCCCTTGGAAAAGTGGTGGAGGTTACAGTAGCTTAACAAGACCGTTTAAATGCCCCTTGGAAGAGAGTGCAAGTCGCAGTAGCTTAACAAGACGGTTTAAATGCCCCTTGGAAGAGCGGTGGAGGTCGCAGTAGCTTAACAAGACGGTTTAAATGCCCCATGGAAGAGACGTGCAGGTAGCAGTAGCTTAACAAGACGGTTTAAATACCCCTCGGAAAAGTGGTGGAGGTTACAGTAGCTTAACAAGACCGTTTAAATGCCCCTTGGAAGAGACGTGCAAGTCGCAGTAGCTTAACAAGACGGTGTAAATGCCCCTTGGAAAAGACGTGCAGGTCGCAGTAGCTTAACAAGACGGTGTAAATGCCCCTTGGAAAAGACGTGCAGGCCGCAGTAGCTTAACAAGATGGTTTAAATGCCCCTTGGAAGAGACATGCAGGTCGCAGTAGCTTAACAAGATGTTTTAAATGCCCCTTGGAAGAGACATGCAGGTCGCAGTAGCTTAACAAGACAGTTGAAATGCCCCTTGGAAGAGCGCTGGAGGTCGCAGTAGCTTAATAAGACAGTTTAAATGCCCCTTGGAAGAGACATGAAGGTCACAGCATCTTAACAAGATTGTTTAAATGCCCCTTGGAAGAGACGTGCAGGTCGCAGTCGCTTAACAAGACGGTTTAAATGTCCCTTGCTAGAGACATGCAGGTCGCAGTAGCTTAACAAGACGGTTTAAATGCCCCATGGAAGAGACGTGCAGGTCGCAGTAGCTTAACAAGACGGTTTAAATGACCCTTGGAAGAGACGTGCAAATCGCAGAAGCTTAAAAAGACGGTTTAAATGCGCCTTGGAAGAGACGTGCAAGTCGCAGTAGCTTAACAAGACAGTTTAAATGCTCCTTGGAATAGACGTGCAGGTCGCAGTAGCTTAACAAGACGGTTTAAATGCCCCTTGGAAGAGACGTGCAGGTCGCAGTAGCTTAACAAGACAGTTTAAATGCCCCTTGGAAGAGACGTGCAGGTCGCAGTAGCTTAACAAGACGGTTTAAGTGCCCCGTGAAAGAGACGTGGAGGTCGCAGTAGCTTAACAAGATGGTTTAAATGCCCCTTGGAAGAGACATGCAGTTCGCAGCAGCTTATAAAGACGGTTTAAATGCCCCTTGGAAGAGGCTTGCAGGTCGCAGTAGCTTACCAAGACTTTTTAAATGCCCCTTGGAAGAGACGTGCAGGTCGCAGTAGCTTAACAAGATGGTTTAAATGCCCCTTGGAAGAGACGTGCAAATCGCAGAAGCTTAAAAAGACGGTTTAAATGCGCCTTGGAAGAGACGTGCAAGTCGCAGTAGCTTAACAAGACAGTTTAAATGCTCCTTGGAATAGACGTGCAGGTCGCAGTAGCTTAACAAGACGGTTTAAATGCCCCTTGGAAGAGACGTGCAGGTCGCAGTAGCTTAACAAGACAGTTTAAATACCCCTCGGAAGAGACGTGCAGGTCGCAGTAGCTTAACAAGACGGTTTAAATGCCCCTTGAAAGAGACGTGGAGGTCGCAGTAGCTTAACAAGATGGTTTAAATGCCCCTTGGAAGAGACATGCAGTTCGCAGCAGCTTATAAAGACGGTTTAAATGCCCCTTGGAAGAGGCTTGCAGGTCGCAGTAGCTTACCAAGACTTTTTAAATGCCCCTTGGAAGAGACGTGCAGGTCGCAGTAGCTTAACAAGATGGTTTAAATGCCCCTTGGAAGAGCTGAGGAGGTCGCAGTAGCTTAAAAAGACAGTTTAAATGCCCCTTGGAAGAGACGTGCAGGTCGCAGTCGCTTAACAAGAGGGTTTAAATGCCCCTTGGAAGAGGCTTGCAGGTCGCAGTAGCTTACCAAGACGACTTAAATGCCCCTTGGAAGAGACGTGCAGGTCGCAGTAGCTTAACAAGACAGTTTAAATGCCCCTTGGAAGAGGCTTGCAGGTCGCAGTAGATTAACAAGAGGGTTTAAATGCCCCTTGGAAGAGGCTTGCAGGTCGCAGTAGCTTACCAAGACGATTTAAATGTCCCTTGGAAGAGACGTGCAGCTCGCAGCAGCTTAACAAGACAGTTTAAATGCCCCTTGGAAGAGCGGTGGAGGTCGCAGCAGCTTAACAAGACAGTTTAAATGCCCCTAGGAAGAGCGGTGGAGGTCGCAGTAGCTTAAAAAGACAGTTTAAATGCCCCTTGGAAGACACATGCAGGTCGCAGCACCTTAACAAGACTGTTTAAATATCCCTTGGAAGAGACGTGTAGGTCGCAGTAGCTTAAAAGACGTTTTAAATGTCCCTTGGTAGAGACATGCAGGTCGCAGTAGCTTAACAAGATGGCTTAAATCCCCCTTGGAAGAGACGTGCAGGTCGCAGCAGCTTAACAAGAGGGTTTAAATGCCCCTTGGAATAGGCTTGCAGGTCGCAGTAGCTTACCAAGATGGTTTAAATGCCCCTTGGAAGAGGCTTGCAGGTCGCAGTAGCTTAACAAGACGGTTTAAATGCCCCTGGAAGAGTGGTGGAGGTCGCAGTAGCTTAACAAGACAGTTTCAATGCCCCTTGGAAGAGACATGCAGGTCGCAGTAGCTTAACAAGACGGTTTAAATGCCACTTGGAAGAGACGTGCAGGTCGCAGTAGCTTAACAAGATGGTTTAAATGCCCTTTGGAAGAGCGGTGGAGGTCGCAGTAGCTTAACAAGACGGTTTAAATGCCCCTTGAAAGAGACGTGCAGGTCGCAGTAGCTTAACAAGACGGTTTAAATGCCCCTTCGAAGTGCGGTGGAGGTCACAGTAGCTTTACAAGACAGAAGAAATGCCCCTTGGAAGAGCGTTGGAGATCGTAGTAGCTTAATAAGACAGTTTAAATGCCCCTTGGAAGAGACATGCAGGTCACAGCATCTTAACAAGATTGTTTAAATTCCCCTTGGAAGAGACGTGCAGGTCGCAATAGTTTAACAAGACGGTTTAAATGTCCCTTGGTAGAGACATGCAGGTCGCAGTAGCTTAACAAGACGGTTTAAATGTCCCTTGGAAGAGACGTGCCAGTCGCAGTAGCTTAAAAAATGGTTTAAATGCGCCATGGAAGAGGCGTGCAAGTCGCAGTAGCTTAACAAGACAGTTTAAATGCCCCTTGGGAAAGACGAGCAGGTCGCAGTAGCTTAACAAGACGGTTTAAATCCCCCATGGAAGAGACGTGCAAGTCGCAGTAGCTTAACAAGACAGTTTAAATCCCCCATGGAAGAGACGTGCAAGTCGCAGTAGCTTAACAAGATGGTTTAAATGCCCCTTGGAAGAGCGTTGGAGGTCGCAGTAGCTTAACAAGATTGTTTAAATGCCCCTTGGAAGAGACGTGCAAGTCGCAGTAGCTTAACAAGATGGTTTAAATGCCCCTTTGGAAGAGCGGTGGAGGTCGCAGTAGCTTAAAAAGATTGTTTAAATGCCCCTTGGAAGAGACATGCAGTACGCAGCAGCTTAACAAGAAGGTTTAAATCCCCCTTGGAAGAGACGTGCAGGTCGCAGCAGCTTAACAAAAGGGTTTAAATGCCCCTTGGAATAGGCTTGCAGGTCGCAGTAGCTTAACCAGACGGTTTAAATGCCCCTTGGAAGAGACGTGCAGGTCGCAGTAGCTTAACAAGACGGTTTAAATGCCCATTGGAAGAGAGGTGGAGGTCGCAGTAGCTTAACAAGACAGTTTAAATGCCCTTGGAAGAGACGTGCAAGTCGCAGACGCTTAACAAGACGGTTTAAATGCCACTTGTAAGAGACGTGCAGGTCACAGCAGCTTAACAAGACGGTTTAAATGTCCCTTGGAAGAGCGGAGGAGGTCGCAGTAGCTTAAGAAGACTGTTTAAATGCCCATTAGAAGAGACGTGCAGGTCGCAGAAGCTTAACAAGACGGTTTAAATGCCCATTGGAAGTGTGGTGGAGGTCGCAGTAGCTTAACAAGACGGTTTAAATGCCCCTTAGAAGAGACATGCAGGTCGCAGCAGCTTAACAAGACGGTTTAAATAACCCTTGGAACAGACGTGGAGGTCGCAGTAGCTTAACAAGACAGTTTAAATGCCCCTTGGAAGAGACATGCAGGTCGCAGTAGCTTAACAAAGCGTTTTAAATTCCCCTTGAAAGAGACGTGCAGGTCGCAGTAGCTTAAGAAGACGGTTTAAATGCCCCTTGGAAAAGTGGTGGAGGTTACAGTAGCTTAAGAAGACGGTTTAAATGCCCCTTGGAAGAGACGTGCAAGTCGCAGTAGCTTAACAAGACTGTTTAAATGCCCCTTAGAAGAGACGTGCAGGTCGCAGAAGCTAAACAAGACAGTTTAAATGCCCCTTGGAAGAGAAGTGCAGGTCGCAGAAGCTAAACAAGACAGTTTAAATGCCCCTTGGAAGAAACGTGCATGTCGCAGTAGCTTAACAAGATGGTTTAAATACCCCTTGGAAGAGCGGTGGAGGTCGCAGTAGCTTAAGAAGACAGTTTAAATGCCCCTTGGAAGAGACGTGCAGGTCGCAGTAGCTTAACAAGAGGGTTTAAATGCCCCTTGGAAGAGGCTTGCAGGTCGCAGTAGCTTACCAAGACGATTTAAATGCCCCTTGGAAGAGACATGCAGGTCGCAGTAGCTTAACAAGACAGTTTATATGCCCCTTGGAAGAGGCTTGCAGGTCGCAGTAGCTTAACAAGACGGTTTAAATGTCCCTTGGAAGAGACGTGTAGTTCGCAGTATAGCTTAACAAGACAGTTTAAATGCCCCTTGGAAGAGCGGTGGAGTTCACAGTAGCTTAACAAGACAGTTTATATGCCCCTTGAAAGAGACATGCAGGTCGCAGCACCTTAACAAGACTGTTTAAATATCCCTTGGAAGAGACGTGCAGGTCGCATTAGCTTAAAAGACGTTTTAAATGTCCCTTGGTAGAGACATGCAGGTCGCAGTTGCTTAAAAAGATGGTTTAAATCCCACTTGGAAGAGACGTGCAGGTCGGAGCAGCTTAACAAGAGGGTTTACATGCCCCTTGGAATAGGCTTGCAGGTCGCAGTAGCTTACCAAGACGGTTTAAATGCCCCTTGGAAAAGGCTTGCAGGTCGCAGTAGCTTAACAAGACGGTTTAAATGCCCCTTGGAAGAGTGGTGGAGGTTGCAGTAGCTTAACAAGACAGTTTAAATGCCACTTGGAAGAGACGTGCAAGTCGCAGTAGCTTAAGAAGACGGTTTAAATGCCCCTTGAAAGAGACGTGCAGGTCGCAGTAGCTTAACAAGACGGTTTAAATGCCCCTTCGAAGTGCGGTGGAGGTCGCGGTAGCTTACCAAGACGGTTTAAATGCCCATTGGAAGAGACATGCAGGTCGCAGCAGCTTAACAAGATGGTTTAAATGCCCCTTGGAAGAGCGGTGGAATTTACAGTAGCTTAAGAAGACGGTTTAAATGCCCCTTCGATGAGACGTGCAAGTCGCAGTAGCATAACAAGACTGTTTAAATGCCCCTTAGTAGGGACGTGCAGGTCACAGAAGCTTAACAAGACGGTTTAAATGCCGCTTGGAAGAGACATGCAGGTCGCAGCAGCTTAATAAGACGGTTTAAATGCCCCTTGGAAGAGACGTGGAGGTCGCAGTAGCTTAACAAGACTGTTTAAATGCCCTTGGAAGAGACATGCAGGTCGCAGTAGCTTAACAAGATGGTTTAAATGGCCCTTGGAAAAGTGGTGGAATTTACAGTAGCTTAAGAAGACGGTTTAAATGCCCCTTGGTAGAGACGTGCAAGTCGCAGTAGCTTAACAAGACTGTTTAAATGCCCCTTAGAAGAGACGCGCAGGTGGCAGAAGCTAAACAAAAGACAGTTTAAATGCCCCTTGGAAGAGACGTGCAGGTCGCAGTAGCTTAACAAGATGGTTTAAATGCCCCTTGGAAGAGCGGTGGAGGTCGCAGTATCTTAAGAAGACAGTTTAAATGCCCCTTGGAAGAGATGTGCAGGTTGCAATAGCTTAACAAGAGGGTTTAAATGCCCCTTGGAAGTTACGTGCAGGTCACAGTAGCTGAATAAGATGGTTTAAATGCCCCGTGGAATAGGCTTGCAGGTCGCAGTAGCTTACCAAGACGATTTAAATGCCCCTTGGACGGGACGTGCAGGTCGCAGTAGCTTAACAAGACAGTTTAAATGTCCTTTGGAAGAGCGGTGGAGGTCGCAGTAGCTTAACAAGACAGTTTAAATGCCACTTGGAAGAAACATGCAGGTCGCAGTAGCTTAACAAGACGGTTTAAATGCCCCGTGGAAGAGAGGTGCAGGTTGCAGTAGCTTAACAAGACGGTTTAAATGCCCCCTTGGAATAGGCTTGCATGTACCAGTAGCTTAACAAGACGGTTTAAATGCCCCTTATAAGAGACGTGCAAGTTACAGTAGCTTAACAAGACGGTTTAAATGCCCCTTGGAATAGAAGAGCAGGTCGCAGTAACTTAACAAGACGGTTTAAAAGCCCGTTGGAAGAGATGTGCAGGTCGCAGTAGCTTAACGAGATGGTTTAAATGCCCCTTGGAAGACACATGCAGGTCGCAGCACCTTAACAAGACTGTTTAAATATCCCTTGGAAGAGACGTGTAGGTCGCAGTAGCTTAAAAGACGTTTTAAATGTCCCTTGGTAGAGACATGCAGGTCGCAGTAGCTTAACAAGATGGCTTAAATCCCCCTTGGAAGAGACGTGCAGGTCGCAGCAGCTTAACAAGAGGGTTTAAATGCCCCTTGGAATAGGCTTGCAGGTCGCAGTAGCTTACCAAGATGGTTTAAATGCCCCTTGGAAGAGGCTTGCAGGTCGCAGTAGCTTAACAAGACGGTTTAAATGCCCCTGGAAGAGTGGTGGAGGTCGCAGTAGCTTAACAAGACAGTTTCAATGCCCCTTGGAAGAGACATGCAGGTCGCAGTAGCTTAACAAGACGGTTTAAATGCCACTTGGAAGAGACGTGCAGGTCGCAGTAGCTTAACAAGATGGTTTAAATGCCCTTTGGAAGAGCGGTGGAGGTCGCAGTAGCTTAACAAGACGGTTTAAATGCCCCTTGAAAGAGACGTGCAGGTCGCAGTAGCTTAACAAGACGGTTTAAATGCCCCTTCGAAGTGCGGTGGAGGTCACAGTAGCTTTACAAGACAGAAGAAATGCCCCTTGGAAGAGCGTTGGAGATCGTAGTAGCTTAATAAGACAGTTTAAATGCCCCTTGGAAGAGACATGCAGGTCACAGCATCTTAACAAGATTGTTTAAATTCCCCTTGGAAGAGACGTGCAGGTCGCAATAGTTTAACAAGACGGTTTAAATGTCCCTTGGTAGAGACATGCAGGTCGCAGTAGCTTAACAAGACGGTTTAAATGTCCCTTGGAAGAGACGTGCCAGTCGCAGTAGCTTAAAAAATGGTTTAAATGCGCCATGGAAGAGGCGTGCAAGTCGCAGTAGCTTAACAAGACAGTTTAAATGCCCCTTGGGAAAGACGAGCAGGTCGCAGTAGCTTAACAAGACGGTTTAAATCCCCCATGGAAGAGACGTGCAAGTCGCAGTAGCTTAACAAGACAGTTTAAATCCCCCATGGAAGAGACGTGCAAGTCGCAGTAGCTTAACAAGATGGTTTAAATGCCCCTTGCAAGAGCGTTGGAGGTCGCAGTAGCTTAACAAGATTGTTTAAATGCCCCTTGGAAGAGACGTGCAAGTCGCAGTAGCTTAACAAGATGGTTTAAATGCCCCTTTGGAAGAGCGGTGGAGGTCGCAGTAGCTTAAAAAGATTGTTTAAATGCCCCTTGGAAGAGACATGCAGTACGCAGCAGCTTAACAAGAAGGTTTAAATCCCCCTTGGAAGAGACGTGCAGGTCGCAGCAGCTTAACAAAAGGGTTTAAATGCCCCTTGGAATAGGCTTGCAGGTCGCAGTAGCTTAACCAGACGGTTTAAATGCCCCTTGGAAGAGACGTGCAGGTCGCAGTAGCTTAACAAGACGGTTTAAATGCCCATTGGAAGAGAGGTGGAGGTCGCAGTAGCTTAACAAGACAGTTTAAATGCCCTTGGAAGAGACGTGCAAGTCGCAGACGCTTAACAAGACGGTTTAAATGCCACTTGTAAGAGACGTGCAGGTCACAGCAGCTTAACAAGACGGTTTAAATGTCCCTTGGAAGAGCGGAGGAGGTCGCAGTAGCTTAAGAAGACTGTTTAAATGCCCATTAGAAGAGACGTGCAGGTCGCAGAAGCTTAACAAGACGGTTTAAATGCCCATTGGAAGTGTGGTGGAGGTCGCAGTAGCTTAACAAGACGGTTTAAATGCCCCTTAGAAGAGACATGCAGGTCGCAGCAGCTTAACAAGACGGTTTAAATAACCCTTGGAACAGACGTGGAGGTCGCAGTAGCTTAACAAGACAGTTTAAATGCCCCTTGGAAGAGACATGCAGGTCGCAGTAGCTTAACAAAGCGTTTTAAATTCCCCTTGAAAGAGACGTGCAGGTCGCAGTAGCTTAAGAAGACGGTTTAAATGCCCCTTGGAAAAGTGGTGGAGGTTACAGTAGCTTAAGAAGACGGTTTAAATGCCCCTTGGAAGAGACGTGCAAGTCGCAGTAGCTTAACAAGACTGTTTAAATGCCCCTTAGAAGAGACGTGCAGGTCGCAGAAGCTAAACAAGACAGTTTAAATGCCCCTTGGAAGAGAAGTGCAGGTCGCAGAAGCTAAACAAGACAGTTTAAATGCCCCTTGGAAGAAACGTGCATGTCGCAGTAGCTTAACAAGATGGTTTAAATACCCCTTGGAAGAGCGGTGGAGGTCGCAGTAGCTTAAGAAGACAGTTTAAATGCCCCTTGGAAGAGACGTGCAGGTCGCAGTAGCTTAACAAGAGGGTTTAAATGCCCCTTGGAAGAGGCTTGCAGGTCGCAGTAGCTTACCAAGACGATTTAAATGCCCCTTGGAAGAGACATGCAGGTCGCAGTAGCTTAACAAGACAGTTTATATGCCCCTTGGAAGAGGCTTGCAGGTCGCAGTAGCTTAACAAGACGGTTTAAATGTCCCTTGGAAGAGACGTGTAGTTCGCAGTATAGCTTAACAAGACAGTTTAAATGCCCCTTGGAAGAGCGGTGGAGTTCACAGTAGCTTAACAAGACAGTTTATATGCCCCTTGAAAGAGACATGCAGGTCGCAGCACCTTAACAAGACTGTTTAAATATCCCTTGGAAGAGACGTGCAGGTCGCATTAGCTTAAAAGACGTTTTAAATGTCCCTTGGTAGAGACATGCAGGTCGCAGTTGCTTAAAAAGATGGTTTAAATCCCACTTGGAAGAGACGTGCAGGTCGGAGCAGCTTAACAAGAGGGTTTACATGCCCCTTGGAATAGGCTTGCAGGTCGCAGTAGCTTACCAAGACGGTTTAAATGCCCCTTGGAAAAGGCTTGCAGGTCGCAGTAGCTTAACAAGACGGTTTAAATGCCCCTTGGAAGAGTGGTGGAGGTTGCAGTAGCTTAACAAGACAGTTTAAATGCCACTTGGAAGAGACGTGCAAGTCGCAGTAGCTTAAGAAGACGGTTTAAATGCCCCTTGAAAGAGACGTGCAGGTCGCAGTAGCTTAACAAGACGGTTTAAATGCCCCTTCGAAGTGCGGTGGAGGTCGCGGTAGCTTACCAAGACGGTTTAAATGCCCATTGGAAGAGACATGCAGGTCGCAGCAGCTTAACAAGATGGTTTAAATGCCCCTTGGAAGAGCGGTGGAATTTACAGTAGCTTAAGAAGACGGTTTAAATGCCCCTTCGATGAGACGTGCAAGTCGCAGTAGCATAACAAGACTGTTTAAATGCCCCTTAGTAGGGACGTGCAGGTCACAGAAGCTTAACAAGACGGTTTAAATGCCGCTTGGAAGAGACATGCAGGTCGCAGCAGCTTAATAAGACGGTTTAAATGCCCCTTGGAAGAGACGTGGAGGTCGCAGTAGCTTAACAAGACTGTTTAAATGCCCTTGGAAGAGACATGCAGGTCGCAGTAGCTTAACAAGATGGTTTAAATGGCCCTTGGAAAAGTGGTGGAATTTACAGTAGCTTAAGAAGACGGTTTAAATGCCCCTTGGTAGAGACGTGCAAGTCGCAGTAGCTTAACAAGACTGTTTAAATGCCACTTAGAAGAGACGCGCAGGTGGCAGAAGCTAAACAAAAGACAGTTTAAATGCCCCTTGGAAGAGACGTGCAGGTCGCAGTAGCTTAACAAGATGGTTTAAATGCCCCTTGGAAGAGCGGTGGAGGTCGCAGTATCTTAAGAAGACAGTTTAAATGCCCCTTGGAAGAGATGTGCAGGTTGCAATAGCTTAACAAGAGGGTTTAAATGCCCCTTGGAAGTTACGTGCAGGTCACAGTAGCTGAATAAGATGGTTTAAATGCCCCGTGGAATAGGCTTGCAGGTCGCAGTAGCTTACCAAGACGATTTAAATGCCCCTTGGACGGGACGTGCAGGTCGCAGTAGCTTAACAAGACAGTTTAAATGTCCTTTGGAAGAGCGGTGGAGGTCGCAGTAGCTTAACAAGACAGTTTAAATGCCACTTGGAAGAAACATGCAGGTCGCAGTAGCTTAACAAGACGGTTTAAATGCCCCGTGGAAGAGAGGTGCAGGTTGCAGTAGCTTAACAAGACGGTTTAAATGCCCCCTTGGAATAGGCTTGCATGTACCAGTAGCTTAACAAGACGGTTTAAATGCCCCTTATAAGAGACGTGCAAGTTACAGTAGCTTAACAAGACGGTTTAAATGCCCCTTGGAATAGAAGAGCAGGTCGCAGTAACTTAACAAGACGGTTTAAAAGCCCGTTGGAAGAGATGTGCAGGTCGCAGTAGCTTAACGAGATGGTTTAAATGCCCCTTGGAAGAGCGGTGGAGGTCGCAGTAGCTTATCAAGATGGTTTAAATGCCCCTTGGAAGAGACATGCAGGACGCAGCAGCTTAAAAAGACGGTTTAAATGCCCCGTGGAAGAGAGGTGCAGGTCGCAGTAGCTTAACAAGACGGTTTAAATGCCCCCTTGGAATAGGCTTGCATGTAGCAGTAGCTTAACAAGACGGTTTAAATGCCCCTTATAAGAGACGTGCAATTTACAGTAGCTTAACAAGACGGTTTAAATGCCCCTTGGAAGAGACGTGCAGGTCGCAGAGGCTTAACAAGATGGTTTAAATGCCCCTTGGAAGAACGGTGCATGTCGCAGTAGCTTAACAAGATGGTTTAAATGCCCCTTGGAAGAGCGGTGGAGGTCGCATTAGCTTAACAAGACAGTTTAAATGCACCTTGGAAGAGACGAGCAGGTCGCAGTAGCTTAACAAGACGGTTTAAATGCCCCTTGGAATAGACGAGCAGGTCGCAGTAGCTTAACAAGACGGTTTAAATGCCCCTTGGAAGAGACGTGCAGGTCGCAGTAGCTTAACAAGACGGTTTAAATCCCCATTGGAAGAGACGTGCAGGTCGCAGCAGCTTAACACGAGGGTTTAAATGCCCCTTGGAATAGGCTTGCAGGTCGCAGTAGCTTAACAAGATGGTTTAAATGCCCCTTGGAAGAGACTTGCAGGTCGCAGTAGCTTAACAACACGGTTTAAATTCCCCTTGGAAGAGTGGTGGAGGTCGCAGTAGCTTAACAAGACAGTTTAAATGACCCTTGGAAGAGACATGCAGGTCGCAGTAGCATAATAAGACGGTTTAAATGCCCCTTGGAAGAGATGTGCAGGTCGAAGTAGCTTAATAAGACGGTTTAAATGCCCCTTGGAAGAGAGGTGGAGGTCGCAGTAGCTTAACAAGATGATTTAATTGCCCCTTGGAAGACACGTGCAGGTCGCAGTAGCTTAACAAGACGGTTTAAATGCCCCTTGGAAGTGCGGTGGAGGTCGCAGTATCTTAACAAGACGGTTTAAATGCCCCTTGGAATAGACATGCAGGTCACAGCAGCTTAACAAGACGGTTTAAGTGCCCCTTGGAAGAGACGTGGAGGTCGCAGTAGCTTAACAAGACGGTTTAAATGCCCCTTGGAAGAGCGGTGGAGGTCGCAGTAGCTTAACAAGACAGTTTAAATGCCCCTTGAAAGAGATGTGCAGGTCGCAGTAGCTTAACAAAACGGTTTAAATGCCACTTGGAAGAGACGTGCAGGTCGCAGTAGCTTAACAAGACAGTTTAAATGCCTCTTGAAAGAGACGTGCAGGTCGCAGTAGCTTAACAAGATGGTTTAAATGCCCCTTGGAAGTGCGGTGGAGGTCGCAGTAGCTTAACAAGATAGTTTAAATGCCCCTTGGAATAGACATGCAGGTCACAGCATCTTAACAAGACGGTTTAAATGCCCCTTGGAAGAGACGTGGAGGTCGCAGTAGCTTAACAAGACGGTTTAAATGCCCCTTGGAAGAGACATGCAGGTCGCAGTAGCTTAACAAGACAGTTTAAATGCCCCTTGAAAGAGACATGCAGGTCACAGCAGCTTAACAAGACGGTTTAAATGCCCCTTGCAAGAGCGGTGGAGGGCGCAGTAGCTTAACGAGACAGTTTAAATGCCTCTTGAAAAAGACGTGCAGGTCGCAGTAGCTTAACAAGACGGTTTAAATGCCCCTTGGAAGTGCGGTGGAGGTCGCAGTAGCTTAACAAGACGGTTTAAATGCCCCTTTTAAAAGTGGTGGAGGTTACAGTAGCTTAAGAAGACGGTTTAAATGCCCCATGGAAGAGATGTGCAAGTCGCAGTAGCTTAACAAGACTGTTTAAATGCCCCATGTAAGTGCGGTGGACGTCGCAGTAGCTTAACAAGACGGTTGAAATGCCCCTTGGAAGAGACATGCAGGTCACATCAGCCTAACAAGACGGTTTAAATGCCCCTTGGAAGAGACATGCAGGTCACATCAGCTTAACAAGACGGTTTAAATGCCCCTTGGAAAAGACGTGGAGGTCGCAGTAGCTTAACAAGACGGTTTAAATGCCCCTTGGAAGAGACATGCAGGTCGCAGAAGCTAAACAAGACAGTTTAAATGCCCCTTGGAAGAGACGTGCAGGTCGCAGTAGCTTAACAAGATGGTTTAAATGCCCCTTGGAAGAACGGTGGAGGTCGCAGTAGCTAAAGAAGACAGTTTAAATGCCCCTTGGAAGAGACAAGCAGGTCGCAGTAGCTTAACAAGAGGGTTTAAATGCCCCTTGGAAGAGGCTTGCAGGTCGCAGTAGCTTACCAAGACGATTTAAATGACCCTTGGAAGAGATGTGCAGGTCGCAGTAGCTTAACAAGACAGTTTAACTGCCCCTTGGAAGAGCGGTGGAGGTCGCAGTAGCTTAACAAGACAGTTTAAATGCCACTTGGAAGAAACATGCAGGTCGAAGCAGCTTAACAAGACTGTTTAAATGCCCCTAGTAAAAGACGTGCAGGTCGCAGGGGCTTAACAAGACAGTTTAAATGCCCCTTGGAAGAGACATGCAGGTCGCAGTAGCTTAACAAGACAGTTTAAATGCACCTTGGAAGAGAAGTACAGGTTGCAGTAGCTTAACAAGACGGTTTAAATGCCCCGTGGAAAAGTGGTGGAGGTTACAGTAGCTTAACAAGACGGTTTAAATGCCCCTTGGAAGAGATGTGCAGGTCGCAGTAGCTTAACAAGATGGTTTAAATGCGCCTTCGAAGAGCGGTGGAGGTCGCAGTAGCTTAACACGATGGTTTAAATGCCCCTTGGAAGAGACATGCAGGTCGCAGCAGCATAAAAAGACGGTTTAAATGCCCCTTGGAAGAGACGTGCATGTCCTAGAGGCTTAACAAGACGGTTTAAATGCCCCTTGGAAGAGACAGGCAAGTCGCAGTAGCTTAACAAGACGTTTTAAATGCCCCTTGGAAAAGTGGTGGAGGTTACAGTAGCTTAACAAGATGGTTTGAATGCCCCTTGGAAGAGACGATCAAGTATTAGGAGCTTAATAAGAAGGTTTAAATGCGCCTTGGAAGACAAGTGCAGGTCGCAGTAGCATAACAAGACGGTTTAAATGCCCCTTGGAAGAGAAGAGCAGGTCGCAGTAGCTTAACAAGATGGTTTAAATGCCCCTTGGAAGAGACGTGCAGGTAGCAGTAGCTTAACAAGACAGTTTAAATCCGACTTGGTAGAGACGAGCAAGTCGCAGGATCTTAACAAGAGGGTTTAAATGCCCCTTAGAATAGGCTTGCAGGTCGCAGTAGCTTAACAAGATGGTTTAAATGCCCCGTGGAAAAGTGGTGGAGGTTACAGTAGTTTAACAAGACGGTTTAAATGCCCCTTGGAAGAGAAGTGCAAGTTACAGTAGCTTAACAAGACTGTTTAAATGCCCCTTGGAAGAGATGTGCAGGTCGCAGTAGCTTAACAAGATGGTTTAAATGTCCCTTGGAAGAGCGGTGGAGGTCGCAGTAGCATATCACGATGGTTTAAATGACCCTTGGAAGAGACGTGCAGGTCGCAGAGGCTTAACAAGAAGGTTTAAATGCCCCTTGGAAGAGACATGCAGGTCGCAGTAGCTTAACAAGATGGTTTAAAAGCCCCTTGGAAGAGACGTGCAAGTCGCAGTAGCTTAACAAGACGTTTTAAATGCCCCTTGCAAAAGTGGTGGAGGTTACAGTAGCTTAACAAGATGGTTTAAATGCCCCTTGGAAGAGACGATCAAGTCGCAGGAGCTTAAAAAGAAGATTTAAATGCGACTTAGAAGAGAAATGCAGGTCGCAGTAGCTTAACAAGACCGTTTAAATGCCCCTTGGAAGAGACGAGCAGGTCGCAGTAGCTTAACAAGACGGTTTAAATGCCCCTTGGAAGAGACGTGCAGATAGCAGTAGCTTAACAAGACGGTTTAAATCCCCCTTGGAAGAGACATGCAGGTCGCAGTATCTTAACAAGAGGGTTTAAATGACCCTTAGAATAGGCTTGCAGGTCGCAGTAGCTTAACAATACAGTTTAAATGCCCCGTGGAAGAGACGTGCAGGTCGCAGTAGCTTAATAAGACGTTTTACATGCCTCTTGGAAGAGAGGTGGAGGTCGCAGTAGCTTAACAAGACGTTTTAAATGCCCCTTTTAAGTGCGGTGGAGGTCGCAGTAGCTTAACAAGATGGTTTAAATGCCCCTTGGAAGAGACATGCAGGTCGCAGCTGCTTAACAAGACGGTTTAAATGCCCCATGTAAGTGCGGTGGACGTCGCAGTAGCTTAACAAGATGGTTTAAATGCCCCTTGGAAGAGACATGCAGGTCACATGAGCCTAACAAGACGGTTTAAATGCCCCTTGGAAGAGACATGCAGGTCACATCAGCTTAACAAGACGGTTTAAATGCCCCTTGGAAAAGACGTGGAGGTCGCAGTAGCTTAACAAGACGGTTTAAATGCCCCTTGGAAGAGACATGCAGGTCGCAGAAGCTAAACAAGACAGTTTAAATGCCCCTTGGAAGAGACGTGCAGGTCGCAGTAGCTTAACAAGATGGTTTAAATGCCCCTTGGAAGAACGGTGGAGGTCGCAGTAGCTAAAGAAGACAGTTTAAATGCCCCTTGGAAGAGACAAGCAGGTCGCAGTAGCTTAACAAGAGGGTTTAAATGCCCCTTGGAAGAGGCTTGCAGGTCGCAGTAGCTTACCAAGACGATTTAAATGACCCTTGGAAGAGATGTGCAGGTCGCAGTAGCTTAACAAGACAGTTTAACTGCCCCTTGGAAGAGCGGTGGAGGTCGCAGTAGCTTAACAAGACAGTTTAAATGCCACTTGGAAGAAACATGCAGGTCGAAGCAGCTTAACAAGACTGTTTAAATGCCCCTAGTAAAAGACGTGCAGGTCGCAGGGGCTTAACAAGACAGTTTAAATGCCCCTTGGAAGAGACATGCAGGTCGCAGTAGCTTAACAAGACAGTTTAAATGCACCTTGGAAGAGAAGTACAGGTTGCAGTAGCTTAACAAGACGGTTTAAATGCCCCGTGGAAAAGTGGTGGAGGTTACAGTAGCTTAACAAGACGGTTTAAATGCCCCTTGGAAGAGATGTGCAGGTCGCAGTAGCTTAACAAGATGGTTTAAATGCGCCTTGGAAGAGCGGTGGAGGTCGCAGTAGCTTAACACGATGGTTTAAATGCCCCTTGGAAGAGACATGCAGGTCGCAGCAGCATAAAAAGACGGTTTAAATGCCCCTTGGAAGAGACGTGCATGTCGTAGAGGCTTAACAAGACGGTTTAAATGCCCCTTGGAAGAGACAGGCAAGTCGCAGTAGCTTAACAAGACGTTTTAAATGCCCCTTGGAAAAGTGGTGGAGGTTACAGTAGCTTAACAAGATGGTTTGAATGCCCCTTGGAAGAGACGATCAAGTATCAGGAGCTTAATAAGAAGGTTTAAATGCGCCTTGGAAGACAAGTGCAGGTCGCAGTAGCATAACAAGACGGTTTAAATGCCCCTTGGAAGAGAAGAGCAGGTCGCAGTAGCTTAACAAGATGGTTTAAATGCCCCTTGGAAGAGACGTGCAGGTAGCAGTAGCTTAACAAGACAGTTTAAATCCGACTTGGTAGAGACGAGCAAGTCGCAGGATCTTAACAAGAGGGTTTAAATGCCCCTTAGAATAGGCTTGCAGGTCGCAGTAGCTTAACAAGATGGTTTAAATGCCCCGTGGAAAAGTGGTGGAGGTTACAGTAGCTTAACAAGACGGTTTAAATGCCCCTTGGAAGAGAAGTGCAAGTTACAGTAGCTTAACAAGACTGTTTAAATGCCCCTTGGAAGAGATGTGCAGGTCGCAGTAGCTTAACAAGATGGTTTAAATGTCCCTTGGAAGAGCGGTGGAGGTCGCAGTAGCATATCACGATGGTTTAAATGACCCTTGGAAGAGACGTGCAGGTCGCAGAGGCTTAACAAGACGGTTTAAATGCCCCTTGGAAGAGACATGCAGGTCGCAGTAGCTTAACAAGATGGTTTAAAAGCCCCTTGGAAGAGACGTGCAAGTCGCAGTAGCTTAACAAGACGTTTTAAATGCCCCTTGCAAAAGTGGTGGAGGTTACAGTAGCTTAACAAGATGGTTTAAATGCCCCTTGGAAGAGACGATCAAGTCGCAGGAGCTTAAAAAGAAGATTTAAATGCGACTTAGAAGAGAAATGCAGGTCGCAGTAGCTTAACAAGACCGTTTAAATGCCCCTTGGAAGAGACGAGCAGGTCGCAGTAGCTTAACAAAACGTTTTAAATGCCCCTTGGAAGAGACGTGCAGATAGCAGTAGCTTAACAAGACGGTTTAAATCCCCCTTGGAAGAGACATGCAGGTCGCAGTATCTTAACAAGAGGGTTTAAATGCCCCTTAGAATAGGCTTGCAGGTCGCAGTAACTTAACAATACAGTTTAAATGCCCCGTGGAAGAGACGTGCAGGTCGCAGTAGCTTAATAAGACGTTTTACATGCCTCTTGGAAGAGAGTTGGAGGTCGCAGTAGCTTAACAAGACGTTTTAAATGCCCCTTTTAAGTGCGGTGGAGGTCGCAGTAGCTTAACAAGATGGTTTAAATGCCCCTTGGAAGAGACATGCAGGTCGCAGCTGCTTAACAAGACGGTTTAAATGCCCCTTGGAAGAGATGTGCAGGTCGCAGTAGCTTAACAAGACGGTTTAAATGCCCCTTGGAAGAGACGTGCAGATCGCAGTAGCTTAACAAAACGGTTTAAATCTCCCTTGGAAGAGATGTGCAGGTCGCAGTAGTTAAAAAAGACGGTTTACATGCACCTTGGAAGAGACGTGCAGGTCGCAGTAGCTTAACAAGACGGTTTAAATGGCCCTTGGAAGAGACGAGCAGGTCGCAGTAGCTTAACAAGACGGTTTAAATGCCCCTTGGAAGAGACGTGCAGGTCGCAGTAGCTTAACAAGACGGTTTAAATCTCCCTTGGAAGAGATGTGCAGGTCGCAGTAGCTTAACAAGAGGGTTTAAATGCCCCTTGGAATAGGCTTGCTGGTCGCAGTAGCTTAACAAGACGGTTTAAATGCCCCTTGGAAGAGACGTGCAGGTCGCAGTAGCTTAACAAGACAGTTTAAATGAACCTTGGAAGAGCGGTGGAGGTTGCAGTAGCTTAACAAGACAGTTTAAATGCCACTTGGAAGAAACATGCAGGTCGAAGCAGCTTAACAAGACAGTTTAAATGCCCCTAGGAAAAGACGTGCAGGTCGTAGAGGCTTAACAAGACGCTTTAAATGCCCCTTGGAAGAGACATGCAGGTCGCAGTAGCTTAACAAGACGGTTTAAATGCACCTTGGAAGAGACGTGCAGGTCGCAGTAGCTTAATAAAAACGGTTTAAATGCCCCGTGGAAAAGTGGTGGAGGTTACAGTAGCTTAACAAGATGGTTTAAATGCCCCTTGGAAGAGATGTGCAGGTCGCAGTAGCTTAACAAGATGGTTTAAATGCCCCTTGGAAGAGCGGAGAAGGTCGCAGTAGCTTAACACGATGATTTAAATGCCCCTTGGAAGAGACATGCAGGTCGCAGCAGCTTAAAAAGACGGTTTAAATGCCCCTTGGAAGAGACGTGCATGTCGTAGAGGCTTAACAAGACAGTTTAAATGCCACTTGGAAGAAACATGCAGGTCGAAGCAGCTTAACAAGACTGTTTAAATGCCCCTAGGAAAACACGTGCAGGTCGCAGAGGCTTAACAAGACGGTTTAAATGCCAATTGGAAGAGACATGCAGGTCGCAGTAGCTTAACAAGACAATTTAAATGCCCCTTGGAAGAGACGTGCAGGTCGCAGTAGCTTAACAAGACAGATTAAATGCCCCATGGAAAAGTGGTGGAGGTTGCAGTAGCTTAACAAGACGGATTAAATGCCCCTTGGAAGAGATGTGCAGGTCGCAGTAGCTTAACAAGATGGTTTAAATGCCCCTTGGAAGAGCGGTGGAGGTCGCAGAAGCTTAACACGATGGTTTAAATGCCCCTTGGAAGAGACATGCAGGTTGCAGCAGCTTAAAAAGACGGTTTAAATGACACTTGGTAGAGACGTGCAGGTTGCAGTAGCTTAACAAGACAGATTAAATGCCCCATGGAAAAGTGGTGGAGGTTGCAGTAGCTTAACAAGACGGATTAAATGCCCCTTGGAAGAGATGTGCAGGTCGCAGTAGCTTAACAAGATGGTTTAAATGCCCCTTGGAAGAGCGGTGGAGGTCGCAGAAGCTTAACACGATGGTTTAAATGCCCCTTGGAAGAGACATGCAGGTTGCAGCAGCTTAAAAAGACGGTTTAAATGCCCCTTGGAAGAGACGTGCAGGTCGCAGTAGCTTAACAAGACAGATTAAATGCCCCATGGAAAAGTGGTGGAGGTTGCAGAAGCTTAACAAGACGGATTAAATGCCCCTTGGAAGAGATGTGCAGGTCGCAGTAGCTTAACAAGATGGTTTAAATGCCCCTTGGAAGAGCGGTGGAGGTCGCAGAAGCTTAACACGATGGTTTAAATGCCCCTTGGAAGAGACATGCAGGTTGCAGCAGCTTAAAAAGACGGTTTAAATGCCACTTGGTAGAGACATGCAGGTCGCAGTAGCTTAACAAGACGGTTTAAATGCCCCGTGGAAAAGTGGTGGAGGTTACAGTAGCTTAACAAAATGGTTTAAATGCCCCTTGGCAGAGACTTGCAAATTACAGTAGCTTAACAAGACGGATTAAATGCCCCTTGGAAGAGACGTGCAAGTCGCAGTAGCTTAACAAGATGGTTTAAATGCCCCTTGGAAAAGTGGTGGAGGTTGCAGTAGCTTAACAAGATGGTTTAAATGCCCCTTGGAAGAGACGATCAAGTCGCAGGAGCTTAAAAAGAAGGTTTAAATGCGCCATGGAAGAGAACTGCAGGTCGCAGTAGCATAACAAGACGGTTTAAATTCCCCTTGGAAGAGACAGGCAGGTCGCAGTAGCTTAACAAGACGGTTTAAATGCCCCTTGGAAGAGACGTGCAGGTAGCAGTAGCTTAACAAGACGGTTTAAATGCCCCTTGGAAGAGACCTGCAGGTAGCAGTAGCTTAACAAGACGGTTTAAATGCCCCTTGGAAGAGACGTGCAGGTAGCAGTAGCTTAAAAAGAAGGTTTAAATGCCCCTTGGAAGAGACAAGCAGTTCGCAGTAGCTTAACAAGACGGTTTAAATTGGCCTTGGAAGAGACATGCAGGTCACAGTTGCTTAACAAGACGTTTTAAATGCCCCTTGGAAGTGAAGTGCAGGTCGCAGGATCTTAACAAGAGGGTTTAAATGCCCCTTAGAATAGGCTTGCAGGTCGCAGTAGCTTAACAAGACAGTTTAAATGCCCCTTGGAAGAGACGTGCAGATCACAGTAGCTTAACAAGACGGTTTAAATGCCCCTTGGAAGAGAAGTGCAGGTCGCAGGATCTTAACAAGAGGGTTTAAATGCCCCTTAGAATAGGCTTGCAGGTCGCAGTAGCTTAACAAGACGGTTTAAATCCCCCTTGGAAGAGACGTGCAGGTCGCAGTAGCTTAACAAGATGGTTTAAATGCCCCTGGGAAGAGCGGTGGAGGTCGCAGTAGCTTAACACGATGGTTTAAATGCCCCTTGGAAGAGACATGCAGGTCGCAGCAGCTTAAAAAGACGGTTTAAATGCCCCTTGGAAGAGACGTGCAGGTCGTAGAGGCTTAACAAAACGATTTAAATGCCCCTTGGAAGAGGCATACAGGTCGCAGTAGCTTAACAAGACGGTTTAAAAGCCCCTTGGAAGAGAAGTGCAAGTCGCAGTAGCTTAAAAGACAGTTTAAATGCCCCTTGGAAAAGTGGTGGAGGTTACAGTAGCTTAACACGATGGTTTAAATGCCCCTTGGAAGAGACGTGCAGGTCGCAGTAGCTTAACAAGACGGTTTAAATGCCCCTTGGAAGAGACATGCAGGTCGCAGTAGCTTAACAAGATGGTTTAAATGCCCCTTGGAAGAGACGATCAAGTATCAGGAGCTTAAAAAGAAGGTTTAAATGCGCCTTGGAAGAGAAGTGCAGGTCGCAGTACCATAACAAGACGGTTTAAATGCCCCTTGGAAGAGACGAGCAGGTAGCAGTAGCTTAACAAGACGGTTTAAATCCCCCTTGGAAGAGACATGCAGGTCACAGGATCTTAACAAGAGGGTTTAAATGCCCCTTAGAATAGGCTTGCAGGTCGCAGTAGCTTAACAAGACAGTTTAAATGCCCCTTGGAAGAGACGTGTAGGTCGCAGTAGCTTATCAAGACGGTTTAAATGCCCCGTGGAAAAGTGGTGGAGGTTACAGTAGCTTAACAAGACGGTTTAAATGCCACTTGGAAGAGAAGTGCAAGTTACAGTAGCTTAACAAGACGGTTTAAATGCCCCTTGGAAGAGATGTGCAGGTCGCAGTAGCTTAACAAGACGGTTTAAATGCCCCTTGGAAAAGTGGTGGAGGTTACAGTAGCTTAACAAGATGGTTTAAATGCCCCTTGGAAGAGACGATCAAGTCGCAGGAGCTTAAAAAGAAGGTTTAAATGCGCCATGGAAGAGAACTGCAGGTCGCAGTAGCATAACAAGACGGTTTAAATTCCCCTTGGAAGAGACATGCAGGTCGCAGTAGCTTAACAAGACGGTTTAAATGCCCCTTGGAAGAGACGTGCAGGTAGCAGTAGCTTAACAAGACGGTTTAAATGCCCCTTGGAAGAGACCTGCAGGTAGCAGTAGCTTAAGAAGATGGTTTAAATGCCCCTTGGAAGAGACGTGCAGGTAGCAGTAGCTTAACAAGACGGTTTAAATCCCCCTTAAAAGAAACATGCAGGTCGCAGTAGCTTAAAAAGAAGGTTTAAATGCCCCTTGGAAGAGACGAGCAGGTCGCAGTAGCTTAACAAGACGGTTTAAATTGGCCTTGGAAGAGACATGCAGGTCACCGTTGCTTAACAAGACGGTTTAAATGCCCCTTGGAAGAGAAGAGCAGGTCGCAGTTGCTTAACAAGACGGTTTAAATCCCACTTGGAAGAGAAGTGCAGGTCGCAGGATCTTAACAAGAGGGTTTAAATGCCCCTTAGAATAGGCTTGCAGGTCGCAGTAGCTTAACAAGACAGTTTAAGTGCCCCTTGAAAGACACGTGCAAGTCGCAGTAGCTTAAAAAGACGGTTTAAATTCGCCTTGGAAGAGACGTGCAGGTCGCAGTAGCTTAACAAGACCGTTTAAATGCCCCTTGGAAGAGACGAGCAGGTCGCAGTAGCTTAACAAGATGGTTTATATGCCCCTTGGAAGAGCGGTGGAGGTCGCAGTAGCTTAACACGATGGTTTAAATGCCCCTTGGAAGAGACATGCATGTCGCACCAGCTTAAAAAGACGGTTTAAATGCCCCTTGGAAGAGACGTGCAGGTCGTAGAGGCTTAACAAAACGATTTAAATGCCCCTTGGAAGAGGCATGCAGGTCGCATTAGCTTAACAAGACGGTTTAAAAGCCCCTTGGTAGAGAAGTGCAAGTCGCAGTAGCTTAAAAGACGGTTTAAATGCCCCTTGGAAAAGTGGTGGAGGTTACAGTAGCTTAACACGATTTTTTAAATGCCCCTTGGAAGAGACTTGCAGGTCGCAGTAGCTTAACAAGACTTGTTTAAATGCCCCTTGGAAGAGACTTGCAGGTCGCAGTAGCTTAACAAGATGGTTTAAATGCCCCTTGGAAGAGACGATCAAGTATCAGGAGCTTAAAAAGAAGGTTTAAATGCGCCTTGGAAGAGAAGTGCAGGTCGCAGTAGCATAACAAGACGGTTTAAATGCCCCTTGGAAGAGACGAGCAGGTCGCAGTAGCTTAACAAGACGGTTTAAATGCCCCTTGGAAGAGACGTGCAGGTAGCAGTAGCTTAACAAGACGGTTTAAATCCCCCTTGGAAGAGACATGCAGGTCAGAGGATCTTAACAAGAGGGTTTAAATGCCCTTTAGAATAGGCTTGCAGGTCGCAGTAGCTTAACAAGACAGTTTAAATGCCCCTTGGAAGAGACGTATAGGTCGCAGTAGCTTATCAAGACGGTTTAAATGCCCCGTGGATAAGTGTTGGAGGTTACAGTAGCTTAACAAGACGGTTTAAATGCCACTTGGAAGAGAAGTGCAAGTTACAGTAGCTTAACAAGACGGTTTAAATGCCCCTTGGAAGAGATGTGCAGGTCGCAGTAGCTTAGCAAGATGGTTTAAATGCCCCTTGGAAGAGCGGTGGAGGTCGCAGTAGCTTATCACGATGGTTTAAATGCCCCTTGGAAGAGACATGCAGGTCGCAGCAGCTTAAAAAGACGGTTTAAATGACCCTTGGAAGAGACGTGCAGGTCGCAGTAGCTTAACAAGACGGTTTAAATGCCCCTTGGAAGAGACATGCAGGTCGCAGTAGCTTAACAAGACAGTTTAAAAGCCCCTTGGAAGAGACGTGCAAGTCGCAGTAGCTTAACAAGACGGTTTAAATGCCCCTTGGAAAAGTGGTGGAGGTTACAGTAGCTTAACAAGACAGTTTAAATGCCCCTTGGAAGAGACGATCAAGTCGCAGGAGCTTAAAAAGAGGGTTTAAATGCCCCTTAGAATAGGCTTGCAGGTCGCAGTAGCTTAACAATACAGTTTAAATGCCCCGTGGAAGAGACGTGCAGGTCGCAGTAGCTTAATAAGTTGGTTTAAATGCCGCTTGGAAGAGACGTGCAGGTCGCAGTAGCTTAACAAGATGGTTTAAATGCCCCTTGGAAGAGCGGTGGAGGTCGCAGTAGCTTAACAAGATGGTTTAAATGCCCCTTGGAAGAGCGGTGGAGGTAGCAGTAGCTTAATAAGACGGTTTAAATGCCCCTTGGAAGAGATGTGCAGGTCGCAGTAGCTTAGCAAGATGGTTTAAATGCCCCTTGGAAGAGCGGTGGAGGTCGCAGTAGCTTATCACGATGGTTTAAATGCCCCTTGGAAGAGACGTTCAAGTCACAGTAGCGTAAAAAGACTGTTTAAATGTGCCTTGGAAGAGACGTGAAGGTCGCAGAAGCTTAACAAGACGCTTTAAATGCCCCTTGGAAGAGAGGTGGAGGTCGCAGTAGCTTAACAAGACAATTTAAATGCCCCTTTGAAGAGACGTGCAGGTCGCAGTAGCTTAACAAGAGGGTTTAAATGCCCCTTTCAAGAGACGTGCAGGTCGCAGGAGCTTAACAAGAGGTTTTAAATGCCCCTTGGAAGAGACGTGCAGGTCGCAGTAGCTTAACAAGACAGTTTAAATGCTCCTTGGAAGAGCGGTGGAGGTCGCAGTAGCTTAACAAGACAGTTTAAATGCCACTTGGAAGAAACATGTAGGTCGAAGCAGCTTAACAAGACTGTTTAAATGCCCCTAGGAAAAGACGTGCAGGTCGCAGAGACTTAACAAGACAGTTTAAATGCCCCTTGGAAGAGACATGCAGGTCGCAGTAGCTTAACAAGACGGTTTAAATGCCCCTTTTAAGAGACGTGCAGGTCGCAGTAGCTTAACAAGACGGATTAAATGCCCCGTGGAAAAGTGGTGGAGGTTACAGTAGCTTAACAAGATGGTTTAAATGCCCCTTGGCAGAGACTTGCAAGTTACAGTAGCTTAAAAAGACGGATTAAATGCCCCTTGGAAGAGATGTGCAGGTCGCAGTAGCTTAACAAGATGGTTTAAATGTCCCTTGGAAGAGCGGTGGAGTTCGCAGAAGCTTAACACGATGGTTTAAATGCCCATTGGAAGAGACATGCAGGTTGCAGCAGCTTAAAAAGACGGTTTAAATGCCACTTGGAAGAGACGTGCAGGTCGCAGTAGCTTAACAAGACGGTTTAAATGCCGCTTGGAAAAGTGGTGGAGGTTACAGAAGCTTAACAAGATGGTTTAAATGCCACTTGGAAGAGACGATCAAGTCGCAGGAGCTTAAAAAGAAGGTTTAAATGCCCCATGGAAGAGAACTGCAGGTCGCAGTAGCATAACAAGACGGTTTAAATTCCCCTTGGAAGAGACATGCAGGTCACAGTAGCTTAACAAGACGGTTTAAATGCCCCTTGGAAGTGACGTGCAGGTAGCAGTAGCTTAACAAGACGGTTTAAATCCCCCTTGGAAGAGACATGCAGGTCGCAGGATCTTAACAAGAGGGTTTAAATGCCCCTTAGAATAGGCTTGCAGGTCGCAGTAGCTTAACAATACAGTTTAAATGCCCCATGGAAGAGAGGTGGAGGTTGCAGTAGCTTAACAAGACAGTTTAAATGCCCCTTGGAAGAGACGTGCAGGTCGCAGTAGCTTAACAAGACAGTTTAAATGCCACTTGGAAGAGACGTGCAGGTCGCAGTAGGTTAACAAGACGGTTTAAATGCCCCTTGGAAGAGCGGTGGATGTCGCAGTAGCTTAACAAGACAGGTTAAATGCCCCTTGACAGAGATGTGCAGGTCGCAGTAGCTTAACAAGACGGTTTAAATGCCCCTTGGAAGTGCGGTGGAGGTCGCAGTAGCTTAACAAGATGGTTTAAATGCCCCTTGGAAGAGACATGCTGGTCGCAGCAGCTTAACAAGACGGTTTAAATGCCCCTTGGAAGAGACGTGCAGGTCGCAGTGGCTTAACAAGACGGTTTAAATGCCCCTTGGAAGAGACATGCAGGTCGCAGTAGCTTAACAAGACGGCTATATGCCCCTTGGAAGAGACGTGCAGGTCGCAGTAGCTTAACAAGACTGTTTAAATGCCCCTTGGAAAAGTGGTGGAGGTTTCAGTAGATTAATAGGACGGTTTAAATGCCCCTTGGAAGAGACGTGCAGGTAGCAGTAGCTTAACAAGGCGGTTTAAATTCCCCTTGGAAGAGACATGCAGGTCGCAGTAGCTTAACAAGACGGTTTAAATTCCCCTTGGAAGAGACGTGCAGGTAGCAGTAGCTTAACAAGACGGTTTAAATGCCCCTTGGAAGAGACATGAAGGTCGCAGGATCTTAACAAGAGAGTTTAAATGCACCTTAGAATAGGCTTGCAGGTCGCAGTAGCTTAACAAGACAGTTTTAATGCCCCTTGGAAGAGACGTGCAAGTCGCAGTAGCTTAAAAAGACGGTTTAAATGCGCCTTGGAAGAGACGTGCAGGTCGCAGTAGCTTAACAAGACGGTTTAAATGCACCTTGGAAGAGACGTGCTGATCACAGTAGCTTAACAAGACGGTTTAAATCCCCCTTGGAAGAGACGTGCAGGTCGCAGTAGCTTAACAAGATGGTTTAAATGCCCCTTGGAAGAGCGGTGAAGGTCGCAGTAGCTTAACACGATGGTTTAAATGCCCCTTGGAAGAGACATGCAGGTCGCAGCAGCTTAAAAAGACGGTTTAAATGCCCCTTGGAAGAGACGTGCAGGTCGCAAAGGCTTAACAAAACGATTTAAATGCCCCTTGGAAGAGGCATGCAGGTCGCAGTAGCTTAACAAGAATGTTTAAAAGCCCCTTGGAAGAGAAGTGCAAGTCGCAGTAGCTTAAAAGACGGTTTAAATGCCCCTTGGAAAAGTGGTGGAGGTTACAGTAGCTTAACAAGATGGTTTAAATGCCCCTTGGAGGAGACGTGCAGGTCGCAGTAGCTTAACAAGACAGTTTAAATGCCCCTTGGAAGAGACATGCAGGTCGCAGCAGCTTAAAAAGACGGTTTAAATGCCCCTTGGAAGAGACGTGCATGTCGTAGAGGCTTAACAAGACAGTTTAAATGCCACTTGGAAGAAACATGCAGGTCGAAGCAGCTTAACAAGACTGTTTAAATGCCCCTAGGAAAAGACGTGCAGGTCGCAGAGGCTTAACAAGACGGTTTAAATGCCCCTTGGAAGAGACATGCAGGTCGCAGTAGCTTAAAAAGATGGTTTAAATGCCCCTTGGAAGAGACGTGCAGGTCGCAGTAGCTTAACAAGACAGATTAAATGCCCCATGGAAAAGTGGTGGAGGTTACAGTAGCTTAACAAGACGGATTAAATGCCCCTTGGAAGAGATGTGCAGGTCGCAGTAGCTTAACAAGATGGTTTAAGTGCTCCTTGGAAGAGCGGTGGAGGTCGCAGAAGCTTAACACGATGGTTTAAATACCCCTTGGAAGAGACATGCAGGTTGCAGCAGCTTAAAAAGACGGTTTAAATGCCACTTGGAAGAGACGTGCAGGTCGCAGTAGCTTAACAAGACGGTTTAAATGCCCCGTGGAAAAGTGGTGGAGGTTACAATAGCTTAACAAGATGGTTTAAATGCCCCTTGGCAGAGACTTGCAAATTACAGTAGCTTAACAAGACGGATTAAATGCCCCTTGGAAGAGACGTGCAAGTCGCAATAGCTTAACAAGATGGTTTAAATGCCCCTTGGAAAAGTGGTGGAGGTTACAGTAGCTTAACAAGATGGTTTAAATGCCCCTTGGAAGAGACTATCAAGTCGCAGGAGCTTAAAAAGAAGGTTTAAATGTGCCATGGAAGAGAACTGCAGGTCGCAGTAGCATAACAAGACGGTTTAAATTCCCCTTGGAAGAGACATGCAGGTCGCAGTAGCTTAACAAGACGGTTTAAATGCCCCTTGGAAGAGATGTGCAGGTAGCAGTAGCTTAACAAGACGGTTTAAATGCCCCTTGGAAGAGACCTGCAGGTAGCAGTAGCTTAACAAGACGGTTTAAATGCCCCTTGGAAGAGACGTGCAGGTAGCAGTAGCTTAAAAAGAAGGTTTAAATGCCCCTTGGAAGAGACAAGCAGTTCGCAGTAGCTTAACAAGACGGTTTAAATTGGCCTTGGAAGAGACATGCAGGTCACAGTTGCTTAACAAGACGGTTTAAATGCCCCTTGGAAGAGAAGTGCAGGTCGCAGGATCTTAACAAGAGGGTTTAAATGCCCCTTAGAATAGGCTTGCAGGTCGCAGTAGCTTAACAAGACAGTTTAAATGCCCCTTGGAAGAGACGTGCAGACCACAGTAGCTTAACAAGACGGTTTAAATGCCCCTTGGAAGAGAAGTGCAGGTCGCAGGATCTTAACAAGAGGGTTTAAATGCCCCTTAGAATAGGCTTGCAGGTCGCAGTAGCTTAACAAGACGGTTTAAATCCCCCTTGGAAGAGACGTGCAGGTCGCAGTAGCTTAACAAGATGGTTTAAATGCCCCTTGGAAGAGCGGTGGAGGTCGCAGTAGCTTAACACGATGGTTTAAATGCCCCTTGGAAGAGACATGCAGGTCGCCGCAGCTTAAAAAGACGGTTTAAATGCCCCTTGGAAGAGACGTGCAGGTCGTAGAGGCTTAACAAAAAGATTTAAATGCCCCTTGGAAGAGGCATACAGGTCGCAGTAGCTTAACAAGACGGTTTAAAAGCCCCTTGGAAGAGAAGTGCAAGTCGCAGTAGCTTAAAAGACAGTTTAAATGCCCCTTGGAAAAGTGGTGGAGGTTACAGTAGCTTAACACGATGGTTTAAATGCCACTTGGAAGAGACATGCAGGTCGCAGTAGCTTAACAAGACGGTTTAAATGCCCCTTGGAAGAGACATGCAGGTTGCAGTAGCTTAACAAGATGGTTTAAATGCCCTTTGGAAGAGACGATCAAGTATCAGGAGCTTAAAAAGAAGGTTTAAATGCGCCTTGGAAGAGAAGTGCAGGTCGCAGTAGCATAACAAGACGGTTTAAATGCCCCTTGGAAGAGACGAGCAGGTCGAAGTAGCTTAACAAGTCGGTTTAAATGCCCCTTGGAAGAGACGTGCAGGTAGCTGTAGCTTAAGAAGACGGTTTAAATCCCCCTTGGAAGAGACATGCAGGTCACAGGATCTTAACAAGAGGGTTTAAATGCCCCTTAGAATAGGCTTGCAGGTCGCAGTAGCTTAACAAGACAGTTTAAATGCCCCTTGGAAGAGACGTGTAGGTCGCAGTAGCTTATCAAGACGGTTTAAATGCCCCGTGGAAAAGTGGTGGAGGTTACAGTAGCTTAACAAGACGGTTTAAATGCCACTTGGAAGAGAAGTGCAAGTTACAGTAGCTTAACAAGACGGTTTAAATGCCCCTTGGAAGAGATGTGCAGGTCGCAGTAGCTTAACAAGACGGTTTAAATGCCCCTTGGAAAAGTGGTGGAGGTTACAGTAGCTTAACAAGATGGTTTAAATGCCCCTTGGAAGAGACGATCAAGTCGCAGGAGCTTAAAAAGAAGGTTTAAATGCGCCATGGAAGAGAACTGCAGGTCGCAGTAGCATAACAAGACGGTTTAAATTCCCCTTGGAAGAGACATGCAGGTCGCAGTAGCTTAACAAGACGGTTTAAATGCCCCTTGGAAGAGACGTGCAGGTAGCAGTAGCTTAACAAGACGGATTAAATGTCCCTTGGAAGAGACCTGCAGGTAGCAGTAGCTTAACAAGATGGTATAAATGCCCCTTGGAAGAGACGTGCAGGTAGCAGTAGCTTAACAAGATGGTTTAAATCCCCCTTGGAAGAAACATGCAGGTCGCAGTAGCTTAAAAAGAAGGTTTAAATGCCCCTTGGAAGAGACGAGCAGGTCGCAGTAGCTTAACAAGACGGTTGAAATTGGCCTTGGAAGAGACATGCAGGTCACCGTTGCTTAACAAGATGGTTTAAATGCCCCTTGGAAGAGAAGAGCAGGTCGCAGTTGCTTAACAAGACGGTTTAAATCCCCCTTGGAAGAGAAGTGCAGGTCGCAGGATCTTAACAAGAGGGTTTAAATGCCCTGAATAGGCTTGCAGGTCGCAGTAGCTTAACAAGACAGTTTAAATGCCCCTTGGAAGACACGTGCAAGTCGCAGTAGCTTAAAAAGACGGTTTAAATGCGCCCTGGAAGAGACGTGCAGGTCGCAGTAGCTTAACAAGTCGGTTTAAATGCCCCTTGGAAGAGACGAGCAGGTCGCAGTAGCTTAACAAGACAGTTTAAATGGCCCTTGGAAGAGACGTGCAGATCACAGTAGCTTAACAAGACGGTTTAAATCCCCCTTGGAAGAGACGTGCAGGTCGCAGTAGCTTAACAAGATGGTTTAAATGCCCCTTGGAAGAGCGGTGGAGGTCGCAGTAGCTTAACACGATGGTTTAAATGACCCTTGGAAGAGACATGCAGGTCGCAGCAGCTTAAAAAGACGGTTTAAATGCCCCTTGGAAGAGACGTGCAGGTCGTAGAGGCTTAACAAAACATTTTAAATGCCCCTTGGAAGAGGCATGCAGGTCGCATTAGCTTAACAAGACGGTTTAAAAGCCCCTTGGAAGAGAAGTGCAAGTCGCAGTAGCTTAAAAGACGGTTTAAATGCCCCCCGGAAAAGTGGTGGAGGTTACAGTAGCTTAACACGATGTTTTAAATGCCCCTTGGAAGAGACGATCAAGTATCAGGAGCTTAAAAAGAAGGTTTAAATGCGCCTTGGAAGAGAAGTGCAGGTCGCAGTAGCATAACAAGACGGTTTAAATGCCCCTTGGAAGAGACGAGCAGGTCGCAGTAGCTTAACAAGACGGTTTAAATGCCCCTTGGAAGAAACGTGCAGGTAGCAGTAGCTTAACAAGACGGTTTAAATCCCCCTTGGAAGAGACATGCAGGTCACAGGATCTTAACAAGGGGGTTTAAATGCTCCTTAGAATAGGCTTGCAGGTCGCAGTAGCTTAACAAGACAGTTTAAATGCCCCTTGGAAGAGACGTGTAGGCCGCAGTAGCTTATCAAGACGGTTTAAATGCCCCGTGGATAAGTGGTGGAGGTTACAGTAGCTTAACAAGACGGTTTAAATGCCACTTGGAAGAGAAGTGCAAGTTACAGTAGCTTAACAAGACGGTTTAAATGCCCCTTGGAAAAGATGTGCAGGTCGCAGTAGCTTAGCAAGATGGTTTAAATGCCCCTTGGAAGAGCGGTGGAGGTCGCATTAGTTTATCACGATGGTTTAAATGCCCCTTGGAAGAGACATGCAGGTCGCAGCAGCTTAAAAAGACGGTTTAAATGACCCTTGGAAGAGACGTGCAGGTCGCAGAGGCTTAACAAGACGGTTTAAATGCCCCTTGGAAGAGACATGCAGGTCGCAGTAGCTTAACAAGACGGTTTAAAAGCACCTTGGAAGAGACGTGCAAGTCGCAGTAGCTTAACAAGACGGTTTAAATGCCCCTTGGAAAAGTGGTGGAGGTTACAATAGCTTAACAAGACAGTTTAAATGCCCCTTGGAAGAGACGATCAAGTCGCAGGAGCTTAAAAAGAGGGTTTAAATGCCCCTTAGAATAGGCTTGCAGGTCGCAGTAGCTTAACAATACAGTTTAAATGCCCCGTGGAAGAGACGTGCAGGTCGCAGTAGCTTAATAAGACGGTTTAAATACCGTTTGGAAAAGACGTGCAGGTCGCAGTAGCTTAACAAGAGGGTTTAAATGCCCCTTGGAAGAGCGGTGGAGGTCGCAGTAGCTTAATAAGACGGTTTAAATGCCCCTTGGAAGAGACGTGCAGGTCGCAGTAGCTTAACAAGATGGTTTAAATGCCCCTTGGAAGAGACGTTCAAGTCACAGTAGCGTAAAAAGACTGTTTTAATGCGCCTTGGAAGAGACGTGCAGGTCGCAGAAGCTTAACAAGACGCTTTAAATGCCCCTTGGAAGAGAGGTGGAGGTCGCAGTAGCTTAACAAGACAATTTAAATGCCCCTTGGAAGAGACGTGCAGGTCACAGTAGCTTAAAAAGAGGGTTTAAATGCCCCTTTCAAGAGACGTGCAGGTCGCAGGAGCTTAACAAGAGGTTTTAAATGCCCCTTGGAAGAGACGTGCAGGTCGAAGTAGCTTAACAAGACAGTTTAAATGCTCCTTGGAAGAGCGGAGGAGGTCGCAGTAGCTTAACAAGACAGTTTAAATGCCACTTGGAAGAAACATGTAGGTCGAAGCAGCTTAACAAGACTGTTTAAATGCCCCTAGGAAAAGACGTTCAGGTCGCAGAGACTTAACAAGACGGTTTAAATGCCCCTTGGAAGAGACATGCAGGTCGCAGTAGCTTAACAAGATGGTTTAAATGCCCCTTGGAAGAGACGTGCAGGTCGCAGTAGCTTAACAAGACGGATTAAATGCCCCGTGGAAAAGTGGTGGATTTTACAGTAGCTTAACAAGATGGTTTAAATGCCCCTTGACAGAGACTTGCAAGTTACAGTAGCTTAACAAGACGGATTAAATGCCCCTTGGAAGAGATGTGCAGGTCACAGTAGCTTAACAAGATGGTTTAAATGCCCCTTGGAAGAGCGGTGGATTTCGCAGAAGCTTAACACGATGGTTTAAATGCCCCTTGGAACAGACATGCAGGTTGCAGCAGCTTAAAAAGACGGTTTAAATGCCACTTGGAAGAGACGTGCAGGTCGCAGTAGCTAAACAAGAGGGTTTAAATGCCGCTTGGAAGAGACATGCAGGTTGCAGAGGCTTAACAAGACGGTTTAAATGCCCCTTGGAAGAGACATGCAGGTCGCAGTAGCTTAACAAAACGGTTTAAATGCCCCTTGGAAAAGTGGTGGAGGTTACAGTAGCTTAAAAAGATGGTTTAAATGCCCCTTGGAAGAGACGATCAAGTCGCAGGAGCTTAAAAAGAGGGTTTAAATGCACCTTAGAATAGGCTTGCAGGTCGCAGTAGCTTAACAATACAGTTTAAATGCCCCGTGGAAGAGACGTGCAGGTCTCAGTAGCTTAATAAGACGGTTTAAATGCCCCTTGGAAGAGACGAGCAAGTCGCAGTAGCTTAACAAGACGGTTTAAATGCCCCTTGGAAGTGACATGCAGGTAGCAGTAGCTTAACAAGACGGTTTAAATCCCCCTTGGAAGAGACATGCAGGTCGCAGGATCTTAACAAGACGGTTTAAATGCCCCTTGGAAGAGACATGCAGGTCGCAGCAGCATAAAAAGACGGTTTAAATGACCCTTGGAAGAGACGTGCAGGTCGCAGAGGCTTAACAAGACGGTTTAAATGCCCCTTGGAAGAGACATGCAGGTCGCAGTAGCTTAACAAGACGGTTTAAAAGCCCCTTGGAAGAGACGTGCAAGTCGCAGTAGCTTAACAAGACGGTTTAAATGACCCTTGGAAAAGTGGTGGAGGTTACAGTAGCTTAACAAGACAGTTTAAATGCCCCTTGGAAGAGACGATCAAGTCGCAGGAGCTTAAAAAGAGGGTTTAAATGCCCCTTAGAATAGGCTTGCAGGTCGCAGTAGCTTAGCAATACAGTTTAAATGCCCCGTGGAAGAGACGTGCAGGTCGCAGTAGCTTAATAAGACGGTTTAAATGCCGCTTGGAAAAGACGTGTAGGTCGCAGTAGCTTAACAAGATGGTTTAAATTCCCCTTGGAAGAGAAGTGCAGGTAGCAGTAGCTTAACAAGACGGTTTAAATGCCCCTTGGAAGAGACATCCATGTCGCAGGATCTTAACAAGAGAGTTTAAATGCCCCTTAGAATAGGCTTGCAGGTCGCAGTAGCTTAACAAGACAGTTTTAATGCCCCTTGGAAGAGACGTGCAAGTCGCAGTAGCTTAAAAAGACGGTTTAAATGCGCCTTGGAAGAGACGTGCAGGTCGCAGTAGCTTAACAAGACGGTTTAAATGCACCTTGGAAGAGACGTGCTGATCACAGTAGCTTAACAAGACAGTTTAAATCCCCCTTGGAAGAGACGTGCAGGTCGCAGTAGCTTAACAAGATGGTTTAAATGCCCCTTGGAAGAGCGGTGAAGGTCGCAGTAGCTTAACACGATGGTTTAAATGCCCCTTGGAAGAGACATGCAGGTCGCAGCAGCTTAAAAAGACGGTTTAAATGCCCCTTGGAAGAGACGTGCAGGTCGCAGAGGCTTAACAAAACGATTTAAATGCCCCTTGGAAGAGGCATGCAGGTCGCAGTAGCTTAACAAGAAGGTTTAAAAGCCCCTTGGAAGAGAAGTGCAAGTCGCAGTAGCTTAAAAGACGGTTTAAATGCCCCTTGGAAAAGTGGTGGAGGTTACAGTAACTTAACAAGATGGTTTAAATGCCCCTTGGAAGAGACGTGCAGGTCGCAGTAGCTTAACAAGACGGTTTAAATGCCCCTTGGAAGAGATATTCAGGTCGCAGTAGCTTAACAAGACGTTTTAAATGCCCCTTGGAAAAGTGGTGGAGGTTACAGTAGCTTAACAAGATGGTTTAAATGCCCCTTGGAAGAGACGATCAAGTATCAGGAGCTTAAAAAGAAGGTTTAAATGCGCCTTGGAAGAGAAGTGCAGGTCGCAGTAGCATAACAAGACGGTTTAAATCCCTCTTGGAAGAGATGTGCAGGTCGCAGTAGCTTAACAAGAGGGTTGAAATGCCCCTTGGAAGAGACGTGCAGGTCGCAGTAGCTTAACAAGACGGTTTAAATCCCTCTTGGAAGAGATGTGCAGGTCGCAGTAGCTTAACAAGAGGGTTTAAATGCCCCTTGGAATAGGCTTGCTGGTCGCAGCAGCTTAACAAGATGGTTTAAATGCCCCTTGGAAGAGACGTGCAGGTCGCAGTAGCTTAACAAGACGGTTTAAATGCCCCTTGGAAGAGACGTGCAGGTAGCAGTAGCTTAACAAGGCGGTTTAAATCCCCCTTGGAAGAGACATGCAGGTCGCAGTAGCTTAACAAGACGGTTTAAATTCCCCTCGGAAGAGACGTGCAGGTAGCAGTAGCTTAACAAGACGGTTTAAATGCCCCTTGGAAGAGACGTGCAAGTCGCAATAGCTTAAAAAGACGGTTTAAATGCGCCTTGGAAGAGACGTGCAGGTCGCAGTAGCTTAACAAGACTGTTTAAATGCCACTTGGAAGAGACGAGCAGGTCGCAGTAGCTTAACAAGAGGCTTTAAATGGTCCTTGGAAGAGACGTGCAGGTCACAGTAGCTTAACAAGACGGTTTAAATGCCCCTTGGAAGAGCGGTGGAGGTCGCAGTAGCTTAACACGATGATTTAAATGTCCCTTGGAAGAGACATGCAGGTCGCAGCAGCTTAAAAAGACGGTTTAAATGCCCCTTGGAAGAGACGTGCAGGTCGCAGAGGCTTAACAAGACGGTTTAAATGCCCCATGGAAGAGGCATGCAGGTCGCAGTAGCTTAACAAGACGGTTTAAAAGCCCCTTGGAAGAGAAGTGCAAGTCGCAGTAGCTTAAAAAACGGTTTAAATGCCCCTTGGAAAAGTGGTGGAGGTTACAGTAGCTTAACAAGATGGTTTAAATGCCCCTTGGAAGAGACGTGCAGGTCGAAGTAGCTTAAAAAGAAGGTTTAAATGCCCCTTGGAAGAGACGTGCAGGTCGCAGTAGATTAAAAAGACGGTTTAAATGCACCTTGGAAGAGACGTGCAGGTCGCAGTAGCTTAAAAAGACGGTTTAAATGCACCTTGGAAGAGACGTGCAGGTCGCAGTAGCTTAACAAGACAGTTTAAATGCCCCTTGAAAGAGACGTGCAGGTCGCAGTAGCTTAACAAGACGGTTTAAATGCCCCTTGGAAGTGCGGTGGAGATCGCAGTAGATTAACAAGACGGTTTAAATGCCCCTTGGAAGAGACATGCAGGTCACAGCACCTTAAAAAGACGGTTTAAATGCCCCTTGGAAGAGACGTGGAGGTCGCAGTAGCTTAACAAGACGGTTTAAATGCCCCTTGGAAGAGACATGCAGGTCGCAGTAGCTTAACAAAGCATTTTAAATGCCCCTTGGAAGTGCTGTGGAGGTCGCAGTAGCTTAACAAGACGGTTTAAATGTCCCTTGGAAAAGTGGTGGAGGTTACAGTAGCTTAAGAAGACGGTTTAAATGCCCCATGGAAGAGACGTGCATTTCGCAGTAGCTTAACAAGACGGTTTAAATGCCCCTTGGAAGAGACGTGCAGTTAGCAGTAGCTTGACAAGACGGTTTACATCCCCCTTGGAAGAGACATGCAAGTCGCAGTGTCTTAACAAGAGGGTTTAAATGCCCCTTAGAATAGGCTTGCAGGTCGCAGTAGCTTAACAATACAGTTTAAATGCCCCGTGGAAGAGACGTGCAGGTCGCAGTAGCTTAATAAGACGGTTTAAATGCCCCTTGGAAGAGCGGTGGAGGTCGCAGTAGCTTAACAAGATGGTTTAAATGCCCCTTGGAAGTGCGGTGGAGGTCGCAGTAGCTTAACAAGATGGTTTAATTGCCCCTTGGAAGAGACATGCAGGTCGCAGCAGCTTAACAAGACGGTTTAAATGCCCCTTGGAAGAGACGTGCAGGTCGCAGTAGCTTAACAAGACGTTTTAAATGCCCCTTGGAAAAGTGGTGGAGGTTACAGTAGCTTAACAAGATGGTTCAAATGCCCCTTGGAAGAGACGATCAAGTATCAGGAGCTTAAAAAGAAGGCTTAAATGCGCCTTGGAAGAGAAGTGCAGGTCGCAGTAGCATAACAAGACGGTTTAAATGCCCCTTGGAAGAGACGAGCAGGTCGCAGTAGCTTAACAAGCCGGTTTAAATGCCCCTTGGAAGAGACGTGCAGGTAGCAGTAGCTTAACAAGACGGTTTAAATCCACCTTGGAAGAGACGTGCAGGTCGCAGTAGCTTAACAAGACAGTTAAATGCCCCTTGACAGAGATGTGCAGGTCGCAGTAGCTTAACAAGACGGTTTAAATGCCCCTTGGAAGTGCGGTGGAGGTCGCAGTAGCTTAACAAGATGGTTTAAATGCCCCTTGGAAGAGACATGCTGGTCGCAGCAGCTTAACAAGACGGTTTAAATGCCTGTTGGAAGAGACATGCAGGTCGCAGTAGCTTAACAAGACGGCTAAATGCCCCTTGGAAGAGACGTGCAGGTCGCAGTAGCTTAACAAGACGGTTTAAATGCCCCATGGAAAGGTGGTGGAGGTTACAGTAGATTAACAAGACGGTTAAATGCACCTTGGAAGAGACGTGCAGGTCGCAGTAGCTTAAAAAGACGGTTTAAATGCACCTTGGAAGAGACGTGCAGGTCGCAGTAGCTTAACAAGAGGGTTTAAATGCCCCTTGGAATAGGTTTGCTGGTCGCAGTAGCTTACCAAGACGGTTTAAATGCCCCTTGGAAGAGACGTGCAGGTCGCAGTAGCTTAACAAGACGGTTTAAATGCCCCTTGGAAAAGTGGTGGAGGTTACAGTAGCTTAACAAGACGGTTTAGATGCCCCTTGGAAGAGACGAGTATGTCACAGTAGCTCAACAAGATGGTTTAAATGCACCTTGGAAGAGACATGCAGGTCGTAGTAGCTTAACAAGATGGTTTAAATCCCCCTTGGAAGAGACGTGCAGGTCCCAGTAGCTTAACAAGAGTGTTTAAATGCCCCTTGGAATAGGCTTGCAGGTCGCAGTAGCTTTACAAGACGGTTTAAATGCCCCTAGGAAGAGCGGTGGAGGTCGCAGTGGCTTAACAAGACAGTTTAAATGCCCCTTGGAAGAGACGTGCAGTTCGCAGTAGCTTAACAAGACAGTTTAAATGCCCCTTGGAAGAGACGTGCAGGTCGCAGTAGCTTAATAAGACGGTTTAAATGCCCCTTCAAAGAGATGTGCAGGTCGCAGTAGCTTAACAAGAGGGTTTAAATGCCCCTTTCAAGAGACGTGCAGGTCGCAGAAGCTTAACAAGAGGGTTTAAATGCCCCTTGGAAGAGACGTGCAGGTCGCATTAGCTTAACAAGATGGTTTAAATGCCCCTTGGAAGAGCGGTGGAGGTCGCAGTAGCTTAACAAGACTGTTTAAATGCCCCTTGGAAGAGACATGCAGGTCGCAGTAGCTTATCAAGACTGTTTAAATGCCCTTCTGAAGAGACGTGCAGGTCGCAGTAGCTTAACAAGACTGTTGAGATGCCCCTTGGAAAAGTGGTGGAGGTTACATTAACTTAACAAGACGGTTTAAATGCCCCTTGGAAGAGACGTTCAAGTCACAGTAGCTTAAAAAGACGGTTTAAATGCGCCTTGGAAGAAATGTGCAGGTCGCAGTAGCTTAATAAGACAGTTTAAATGCCCCTTGGAAGAGAGGTGGAGGTCGCAGTAGCTTAACAAGACAGTTTAAATGCCCCTTGGAAGAGACGTGCAGGTCGCAGTAGCTTAACAAGAGGGTTTAAATGCCCCTTTAAAGAGACAAGCAGGTCGCAGGAGCTTAATAAGATGGTTTAAATACCCCTTGGAAGAGACGTTCAAGTCACAGTCGCGTAAAAAGACTGTTTAAATGCGCCTTGGAAGAGACGTGCAGGTCGCAGAAGCTTAACAAGATGGTTTAAATGCCCCTTGGAAGAGCGGTGGAGGTCGCAGAAGCTTAACACGATGGTTTAAATGCCCCTTGGAAGAGACATGCATTTTGCAGCAGCTTAAAAAGACGGTTTAAATGCCCCTTGAAAGAGACATACAGGTCGCAGTAGCTTAACAAGACGGTTTAAAAGCCCCTTGGAAGAGACGTGCAGGTCGCAGTAGCTTAACAAGAGGGCTTAACCCCTTAAGCCCCGCGGGTGGTTTGCACGTTAATGACCGGGCCAATTTTTACAATTCTGACCACTGTCACTTTATGAGGTAATTACTCTGGAACGCTTCAACGGATCCCCCTGATTCTGAGATTGTTTTTTCGTGACATATTGTACTTCATGATTGTGGAAAAATTTCTTCGATATCACTTGCGTTTATTTGTGAAAAAAACGGAAATTTGGCGAAAATTTTGAAAATTTTGCAATTTTCAAAATTTGAATTTTTAAGCCCTGAAATCAGAGCGATATGTCACACAAAAGAGTCAATAAATAACATTTCGCACATGTCTACTTTACATCAGCACAATTTTGGAACCAAAATTTTTTTTTGTTAGGGAGCTATAAGGGTTAAAAGTTGACCAGCGATTTCTCATTTTTCCAACAAAATTTACAAAACCATTTTTTTAGGGACCACATCACATTTGAAGTCACTTTGAGAGGTCTTTATGACAGAAAATACCCGAAAGTGACACCATTCTAAAAACTGCACCCCTCAAGGTGCTCAAAACCACATTCAAGAACTGTATTAACCCTTCAGGTGCTTCACAGGAATTTTTTGAATGTGGAAGAAAAAAATGAACATTTAACTTTTTTCACAAAAATGTTACTTTTGACCCAATTTTTTTTATTTTCACAGGGGTAACAAGAAAAAATGGACCCCAGCAGGGCTCGGAAGGGAAGGAGCGCCATTTGACTTTTTGATTGTAAAATTTGCTTGAATAATTAGCGGACGCCATGTTGTGTTTGGAGAGCCCATGTGTGCCCAAACTTTGGAGCTCCCCCACAAGTGACCTCATTTTGGAAACTAGACCCCCCAAGGCACTTGGAACCCCCAGGTGCTTCACAAATTGATTCGTAACAATGAAAAAGTGAAAAAAAAAAAACACTTTTTCATTTTTATGAATCAATTTGTGAAGCACCTGAGGGTTCCAAGTGCTCACAATGCATCTAGATAGGTGCCTTGGGGGGTCTAGTTTCCAAAATGGGGTCACTTGTGGGGGAGCTCCAATGTTTGGGCACACAGCGGCTCTCCAAACGCAACATGGTGTCGCTAACAATTTGAGCCGATTTTCCGTTAAATTTGTTAGAGGACACCATGTTGCATTTAGAGAGTCCCTGTGTGCCCAAACATTGGAGCTCCCCCACAAGTGACCCCATTTTGGAAACTAGACCCCCCAAGGCACCTATCTAGATGCATAGTGAGCACTTGGAACCCCCAGGTGCTTCACAAATTGATTTGTAACAATGAAAAAGTGAAAAAAAAAACACTTTTTCATTTGTATGAATCAATTTGTGAAGCACCTGAGGGTTCCAAGTGCTCACAATGCATCTAGATAGGTGCCTTGGGGGGTCTAGTTTCCAAAATGGGGTCACTTGTGGGGGAGCTCCAATGTTTGGGCACACAGCGGCTCTCCAAATGCAACATGGTGTCGCTAACAATTTGAGCCGATTTTCCGTTAAATTTGTTAGAGGACACCATGTTGCATTTAGAGAGTCCCTGTGTGCCCAAACATTGGAGCTCCCCCACAAGTCACCCCATTTTGGAAACTAGACCCCCCAAGGCACCTATCTAGATGCATAGTGAGCACTTGGAACCCCCAGGTGCTTCACAAATTGATTCGTAACAATGAAAAAGTGAAAAAAAAAACACTTTTTCATTTGTATGAATCAATTTGTGAAGCACCTGAGGGTTCCAAGTGCTCACTATGCATCTAGATAGGCGCCTTGGGTGGTCTAGTTTCCAAAATGGGGTCACTTGTGGGGGAGCTCCAATGTTTGGGCACACAGGGACTCTCTAAATGCAACATGGTATCCGCTAACAAATTGAATGGAAAATCGGCTCAAATTGTTAGCGGACGCCACATTGCGTTTGGAGAGCCCCTCTGTGCCCAAACTTTGGAGCTCCCCCACAAGTGACCCCATTTTGGAAACTAGACCCCCAAGGCACCTTTCTAGATGCATAGTGAGCACTTGGAACCCCCAGGTGCTTCACAAATTGATTCATAAAAATGAAAAAGTGTTTTTTTTTTCACTTTTTCATTTTTACGAATCAATTTGTGAAGCACCTGGGGGTTCCAAGTGCTCACTATGCATCTAGATAGGTGCCTTGGGGGGTCTAGTTTCCAAAATTGGGTCACTTGTGGGGGAGCTCCAATGTTTGGGCACACAGGGGCTCTCCAAACGCAACATGGCGTCCGCTAACAATTTGAGCCGATTTTCCATTCAATTTGTTAGCGGACACCATGTCGCGTTTGGAGAGCCCGTGATGTGCCTAAACAGTGGAGCTCCCCCACAAGTGTCCCCATTTTGGAAACTATACCCCTCAAGGATTTTATTAAGGTGTATAGTGAACATTTTGAACCCAGAGGTACGGCACATTATTTGTTTACATTAGGTCATCATATTGAATAAGTTGTCATTATTCTTGAGCGCAAGTGCTCGCTACTTGAGTTTGCATCGGGTACTCAGGTATGCACCATGTACAGCGTGTGCTCGAGTGACATGCTCGAGTCCCTGCTCCGCATGTTTCACGGTTATTAGACACCCAAAAAAAAACATGCGGGGATCGCTCGTGCATGGCAGGCAATCCCCGTAAAGCTTTTTGGCCTCGAAGCATATGGGGCAGAGACTCGAGCATGTCACTCAAATACCCACGATACTCAATGCATACCAGAGCACCCGATGCAAACTCAAGTAGCAAGCACTTGCTCTCAACACTAGTCGCCATATCGTCATCTTTTTTTCTTACTTTTGAAAAAAATCCCAACCCCAGCCCTAACCCCAGCACAACCCTAGCCCCAGCACAACCCTAGCCCCAGCCCTAACCCTAGCCCAATCCTAACCCAAGAGTTTATTTTTGACGCCGTTCCTTGTGCGGTATAAGTGATTAGACGACTTTATTCTTCGGGTCGGTGCGATTACAGCAATGCCAGAATCATATGGGGTTTTTATGACTGACAGCTGTCACACACTAAAAGACGCATTTTTTGTAAAATCTAGTTTTTGCATCGCCATATTTTGAGAGCTATAATTTTTCCAGATTTTGGCAGACAGTCATGTGACGGCTCGTTTTTTGCGGGATGACTTGACGTTGTTATTGGTGCCATTTTCAGGCACGTGACATTTTTTGATCGCTTTCTATTCCGATTTTTGGGAGGCAGAATAAACAAAAACCAACAATTCAGGAATTGTTTTTTTTTTTTTTTTTTTATTCTGTTCCGCGTGTGGTAAAATTGATAAGGCAGCTTTACTCTTCGGGTCAGTACGTTTACAGCGGTACCACATTTGTATCATTTTTCTATGTTTTGGCGCTTATACACAATAAAAGCTATTTTATAGAAAAAAATATTTTTTAGTATCGCTTTATTCTGAGAGCTATAACTTTTTTATTTTTCGGCTGATGGAGCTGTTTGGCAGCTTGTTTTTGCGGGACGAGATGACGTTTTCAACGGTATCATTTTTATTTATATGCGTCTTTTTGATCGCGTGTTATTCCACTTTTTGTTTGGCGGTATGGTGATAAAGCATTGTTTTTTGCTTCGTTTTTTTTTTTTTTTTTTTACTGTGTTCACTGAAGGGGTTAACTAGTGGGACAGTTTTATAGGTCAGGTTGTTCCGGACGCGGCGATACCAAATATGTGTACTTTTATTGTTTTTTTTAAATTTTTTTTATAATAATATTTATTGATGGGTACATTATATTTTTATTTTTGGTGTATTATTTTTTTTATTTTTTTATAATATTTTTGCACATTTTTTTTTTTTTTTTTTTCCACTTTCACACAGTTTATACACTTTATTACTTTGTCCCACTCTGGGACTTTCACTTTTTTTTTTCTGATCGCCTGCATGGCACAGGAATGGAGCACCATCCCTATGCCATGAAGGGTGTCAGAAGTGCACAGTGTGAAGATTGCTTGGAGATGCACTGCGCATGTCCAAGCAATCTTCCTGCTCTCTGGTGACCCGGATGTTGTCATGACGACATCGGGTCGTCATGGCAACACCCGGGAAGCCTTTGCAGACTGCGCTGGAAGCCGGAAGAGGAGGTGAGTATCGCCGATCACCTCCCCTTGCCCCCGCAATGCCGCGATCGACTTCGATCGACTTCGATCGCAGCATCGCGGGGGTTAATGTGCTGGGAGCGGTGCAAGACCGCTCCCTGCACATAGTACCGGGTGTCAGCTGTGACAATCAGCTGACACCCGGCGGCGATCGCGCCCGCACAGCCTGTGTGCGCGCGCGATCGCGATGACGTACTAATACGGGTCTGGCTCTTAAGTCCCAGGGCACAGACGCGTATTAGTACGTCAGATGTTATTAAGGGGTTAAATGCCCCTTTCAAGAGACGTGCAGGTCGCAGGAACTTAACAAGAGGTTATAAATGCACCTTGGAAGAGACGTGCAGGTCGCAGTAGCTTAACAAGACAGTTTAAATGCTCCTTGGAAGAGCGGTGAAGGTCGCAGTAGCTTAACAAGACAGTTTAAATGCCACTTGGAAGAAACATGCAGGTCGAAGCAGCTTAATAAGACTGTTTAAATGCCCCTAGGAAAAGACGTGCAGGTCGCAGAGGCTTAACAAGACGGGTTAAATGCCCCTTGGAAGAGACATGCAGGTCGCAGTAGCTTAACAAGACGGTTTAAATGCCCCTTGGAAGAGACGTGCAGGTCGCAGTAGCTTAACAAGACGGTTTAAATGCCCCGTGGAAAAGTGGTGGAGGTTACAGTAGCTTAACAAGATGGTTTAAATGCCCCTTGGTAGAGACTTGCAAGTTACAGTAGCTTAACAAGTCGGATTAAATGTCCCTTGGAAGAGATGTGCAGGTCGCAGTAGCTTAACAAGATGGTTTAAATGCCCCTTGGAAGAGCGGTGGAGGTCGCAGAAGCTTAACATGATGGTTTAAATGCCCCTTGGAAGAGACATGCAGGTTGCAGCAGCTTAAAAAGACGGTTTAAATGCAACTTGGAAGAGACGTGCAGGTCGCCGAGGCTTAACAAGACGGTTTAAATGCCCCTTGGAAAAGTGGTGGAGGTTACAGTAGCTTAACAAGATGGTTTAAATGCCCCTTGGAAGAGACGATCAAGTCGCAGGAGCTTAAAAAGAAGGTTTAAATGCGCCATGGAAGAGAACTGCAGGTCGCAGTAGCATAACAAGATGGTTTAAATGCCCCTTGGAAGAGCGGTGGAGGTCGCAGTAGCTTAACAAGACGGTTTAAATGCCCCTTGGAAGAGACATGCAGGTCGCAGTAGCTTAACAAGACTGTTTAAATGCCCCTTGGAAGAGACGTGCAGGTAGCAGTAGCTTAACAAGACTGTTGAGATGCCCCTTGGAAAAGTGGTGGAGGTTACAGTAGCTTAACAAGACGGTTTAATTGCCCCTTGGAAGAGAAGTTCAAGTCACAGTAGCTTAAAAAGACGATTTAAATGCGCCTTGGAAGAGATGTGCAGGTCGCAGTAGCTTAATAAGACGGTTTAAATGCCCCTTGGAAGAGAGGTGGAGGTCGCAGTAGCTTAATGAGACAGTTTAAATGCCCCTTGGAAGAGACGTGCAGGTCACAGTAGCTTAACAAGAAGGTATAAATGCCCCTTTCAAGAGACGTGCATGTCGCAGGAGTTTAACAAGAGGGTTTAAATGACCCTTGGAAGAGACGTGGAGGTCGCAGTAGCTTAACAAGACGGTTTAAAAGCCCCTTGGAAGAGACGTGCAGGTCGCAGTAGCTTAACAAGAGGTTATAAATGCCCCTTGGAAGAGACGTGCAGGTCGCAGTAGCTTAACAAGACAGTTTAAATGCTCCTTTGAAGAGCGGTGAAGGTCGCAGTAGCTTAACAAGACAGTTTAAATGCCACTTGGAAGAAACATGCAGGTCGAAGCAGCTTAATAAGACTGTTTAAATGCCCCTAGGAAAAGACGTGCAGGTCTCAGAGGCTTAACAAGACGGTTTAAATGCCCCTTGGAAGAGACATGCAGGTCGCAGTAGCTTAGCTTAACAAGACGGTTTAAATGCCCATTGGAAGAGACGTGCAGGTCGCAGTAGCTTAACAAGACGGTTTAAATGCCCCGTGGAAAAGTGGTGGAGGTTACAGTAGCTTAACAAGATGGTTTAAATGCACCTTGGCAGAGACTTGCAAGTTACAGTAGCTTAACAAGACGGATTAAATGCCCCTTGGAAGAGATGTGCAGGTCGCAGTAGCTTAACAAGATGGTTTAAATCCCCCTTGGAAGAGACGTGCAGGTCCCAGTAGCTTAACAAGAGTGTTTAAATGCCCCTTGGAATAGGCTTGCAGGTCGCAGTAGCTTTACAAGACGGTTTAAATGCCCCTCGGAAGAGCAGTGGAGGTCGCAGTGGCTTAACAAGACAGTTTAAATGCCCCTTGGAAGAGACGTGCAGTTCGCAGTAGCTTAACAAGACAGTTTAAATGCCCCTTGGAAGAGACGTGCAGGTCGCAGTAGCTTAATAAGACGGTTTAAATGCCCCTTCAAAGAGATGTGCAGGTCGCAGTAGCTTAATAAGATGGTTTAAATGCCCCTTGGAAGAGAGATGGAGGTCGCAGTAGCTTCACAAGACAGTTTAAATGCCCCTTGGAAGAGACGTGCAGGTCGCAGTAGCTTAACAAGAGGGTTTAAATGCCCCTTTCAAGAGACATGCAGGTCGCAGAAGCTTAACAAGAGGGTTTAAATGCCCCTTGGAAGAGACGTGCAGGTCGCATTAGCTTAACAAGATGGTTTAAATGCCCCTTGGAAGAGCGGTGGAGGTCGCAGTAGCTTAACAAGACTGTTTAAATGCCCCTTGGAAGAGACATGCAGGTCGCAGTAGCTTATCAAGACTGTTTAAATGCCCCTCTGAAGAGACGTGCAGGTCGCAGTAGCTTAACAAGACTGTTGAGATGCCCCTTGGAAAAGTGGTGGAGGTTACATTAACTTAACAAGACGGTTTAAATGCCCCTTGGAAGAGATGTACAAGTCACAGTAGCTTAAAAAGACGGTTTAAATGCGCCTTGGAAGAAATGTGCAGGTCGCAGTAGCTTAATAAGACAGTTTAAATGCCCCTTGGAAGAGAGGTGGAGGTCGCAGTAGCTTAACAAGACAGTTTAAATGCCCCTTGGAAGAGACGTGCAGGTCGCAGTAGCTTAACAAGAGGGTTTAAATGCCCCTTTAAAGAGACAAGCAGGTCGCAGGAGCTTAATAAGATGGTTTAAATACCCCTTGGAAGAGACGTTCAAGTCACAGTAGCGTAAAAAGACTGTTTAAATGCGCCTTGGAAGAGAAGTGCAGGTCGCAGAAGCTTAACAAGATGGTTTAAATGCCCCTTGGAAGAGCGGTGGAGGTCGCAGAAGCTTAACACGATGGTTTAAATGCCCCTTGGAAGAGACATGCATTTTGCAGCAGCTTAAAAATACGGTTTAAATGCCACTTGGAAGAGACGTGCAGGTCGCCGAGGCTTAACAAGACGGTTTAAATGCCCCTTGAAAGAGACATACAGGTCGCAGTAGCTTAACAAGACGGTTTAAAAGCCCCTTGGAAGAGACGTGCAGGTCGCAGTAGCTTAACAAGAGGGCTTAACCCCTTAAGCCCCGCGGGTGGTTTGCACGTTAATGACCGGGCCAATTTTTACAATTCTGACCACTGTCACTTTATGAGGTAATTACTCTGGAACGCTTCAACGGATCCCCCTGATTCTGAGATTGTTTTTTCGTGACATATTGTACTTCATGATTGTGGAAAAATTTCTTCGATATCACTTGCGTTTATTTGTGAAAAAAACGGAAATTTGGCGAAAATTTTGAAAATTTTGCAATTTTCAAAATTTGAATTTTTAAGCCCTGAAATAAGAGCGATATGTCACACAAAAGAGTTAATAAATAACATTTCGCACATGTCTACTTTACATCAGCACAATTTTGGAACCAAAATTTTTTTTTGTTAGGGAGCTATAAGGGTTAAAAGTTGACCAGCGATTTCTCATTTTTCCAACAAAATTTACAAAACCATTTTTTTAGGGACCACATCACATTTGAAGTCACTTTGAGAGGTCTTTATGACAGAAAATACCCAAAAGTGACACCATTCTAAAAACTGCACCCCTCAAGGTGCTCAAAACCACATTCAAGAACTGTATTAACCCTTCAGGTGCTTCACAGGAATTTTTTGAATGTGGAAGAAAAAAATGAACATTTAACTTTTTTCACAAAAATGTTACTTTTGACCCAATTTTTTTTATTTTCACAGGGGTAACAAGAAAAAATGGACCCCAAACTTTGTTGTGCAATTTCCCCTGGGCATGCAGATACCCAATATTTGGGGAAAAAACACTGTTTGGGCGCACGGCAGGGCTCGGAAGGGAAGGAGCGCCATTTGACTTTTTGATTGTAAAATTTGCTTGAATAATTAGCGGACGCCATGTTGTGTTTGGAGAGCCCATGTGTGCCCAAACTTTGGAGCTCCCCCACAAGTGACCTCATTTTGGAAACTAGACCCCCCAAGGCACCTTTCTAGATGCATAGTGAGCACTTGGAACCCCCAGGTGCTTCACAAATTGATTCGTAACAATGAAAAAGTGAAAAAAAAAAAACACTTTTTCATTTTTATGAATCAATTTGTGAAGCACCTGAGGGTTCCAAGTGCTCACAATGCATCTAGATAGGTGCCTTGGGGGGTCTAGTTTCCAAAATGGGGTCACTTGTGGGGGAGCTCCAATGTTTGGGCACACAGCGGCTCTCCAAACGCAACATGGTGTCGCTAACAATTTGAGCCGATTTTCCGTTAAATTTGTTAGAGGACACCATGTTGCATTTAGAGAGTCCCTGTGTGCCCAAACATTGGAGCTCCCCCACAAGTGACCCCATTTTGGAAACTAGACCCCCCAAGGCACCTATCTAGATGCATAGTGAGCACTTGGAACCCCCAGGTGCTTCACAAATTGATTTGTAACAATGAAAAAGTGAAAAAAAAAACACTTTTTCATTTGTATGAATCAATTTGTGAAGCACCTGAGGGTTCCAAGTGCTCACAATGCATCTAGATAGGTGCCTTGGGGGGTCTAGTTTCCAAAATGTGGTCACTTGTGGGGGAGCTCTAATGTTTGGGCACACAGCGGCTCTCCAAACGCAACATGGTGTCGCTAACAATTTGAGCCGATTTTCCGTTAAATTTGTTAGAGGACACCATGTTGCATTTAGAGAGTCCATGTGTGCTCAAACATTGGAGCTCCCCCACAAGTCACCCCATTTTGGAAACTAGACCCCCCAAGGCACCTATCTAGATGCATAGTGAGCACTTGGAACCCCCAGGTGCTTCACAAATTGATTCGTAACAATGAAAAAGTGAAAAAAAAAACACTTTTTCATTTGTATGAATCAATTTGTGAAGCACCTGAGGGTTCCAAGTGCTCACTATGCATCTAGATAGGCGCCTTGGGTGGTCTAGTTTCCAAAATGGGGTCACTTGTGGGGGAGCTCCAATGTTTGGGCACACAGCAGCTCTCCAAACGCAACATGGTGTCGCTAACAATTTGAGCCGATTTTCCGTTAAATTTGTTAGAGGACACCATGTTGAATTTAGAGAGTCCCTGTGTGCCCAAACATTGGAGCTCCCCCATAAGTCACCCCATTTTGGAAACTAGACCCCCCAAGGCACCTATCTAGATGCATAGTGAGCACTTGGAACCCCCAGGTGCTTCACAAATTGATTCGTAACAATGAAAAAGTGAAAAAAAAAACACTTTTTCATTTGTATGAATCAATTTGTGAAGCACCTGAGGGTTCCAAGTGCTCACTATGCATCTAGATAGGCGCCTTGGGTGGTCTAGTTTCCAAAATGGGGTCACTTGTGGGGGAGCTCCAATGTTTGGGCACACAGGGACTCTCTAAATGCAACATGGTATCCGCTAACAAATTGAATGGAAAATCGGCTCAAATTGTTAGCGGACGCCACATTGCGTTTGGAGAGCCCCTCTGTGCCCAAACTTTGGAGCTCCCCCACAAGTGACCCCATTTTGGAAACTAGACCCCCAAGGCACCTTTCTAGATGCATAGTGAGCACTTGGAACCCCCAGGTGCTTCACAAATTGATTCGTAATAATGAAAAAGTGAAAAAAAAAAAACACTTTTTCATTTTTATGAATCAATTTGTGAAGCACCTGGGGTTCCAAGTGCTCACTATGCATCTAGATAGGTGCCTTGGGGGGTCTAGTTTCCAAAATGGGGTCACTTGTGGGGGAGCTCCAATGTTTGGGCACACAGGGACTCTCCAAATGCAACATGATATCCGCTAACAATTTGAGCCGACAATTTGTTAGCGGATATCATGTTGCATTTGGAGAGTCCCTGTGTGCCCAAACATTGGAGCTCCCCCACAAGTGACCCCATTTTGGAAACTAGACCCCCCAAGGCACCTATCTAGATTCATAGTGAGCACTTGGAACCCCAGGTGCTTCACAAATTGATTCATAAAAATGAAAAAGTGTTTTTTTTTTCACTTTTTCATTTTTACAAATCAATTTGTGAAGCACCTGGGGGTTCCAAGTGCTCACTATGCATCTAGAAAGGTGCCTTGGGGGGTCTAGTTTCCAAAATGGGGTCAATTGTGGGGGAGCTCCAAAGTTTGGGCACAGAGGGGCTCTCCAAACGCAATGTGGTGTCCCCTAACAATTTGAGCCGATTTTCCATTCAATTTGTTAGCGGACACCATGTCGCGTTTGGAGAGCCCGTGATGTGCCTAAACAGTGGAGCTCCCCCACAAGTGTCCCCATTTTGGAAACTATACCCCTCAAGGATTTTATTAAGGTGTATAGTGAACATTTTGAACCCAGAGGTACGGCACATTATTTGTTTACATTAGGTCATCATATTGAATAAGTTGTCATTATTCTTGAGCGCAAGTGCTCGCTACTTGAGTTTGCATCGGGTACTCAGGTATGCACCATGTACAGCGTGTGCTCGAGTGACATGCTCGAGTCCCTGCTCCGCATGTTTCACGGTTATTAGACACCCAAAAAAAAACATGCGGGGATCGCTCGTGCATGGCAGGCAATCCCCGTAAAGCTTTTTGGCCGCGAAGCATATGGGGCAGAGACTCGAGCATGTCACTCAAATACCCACGATACTCAATGCATACCAGAGCACCCGATGCAAACTCAAGTAGCAAGCACTTGCTCTCAACACTAGTCGCCATATCGTCATCTTTTTTTCTTACTTTTGAAAAAAATCCCAACCCCAGCCCTAACCCCAGCACAACCCTAGCCCCAGCACAACCCTAGCCCCAGCACAACCCTAGCCCCAGCACAACCCTAGCCCCAAACCCAGCCCTAACCCTAGCCCAATCCTAACCCAAGAGTTTATTTTTGACGCCGTTCCTTGTGCGGTATAAGTGATTAGACGACTTTATTCTTCGGGTCGGTGCGATTACAGCAATGCCAGAATCATATGGGGTTTTTATGACTGACAGCTGTCACACACTAAAAGACGCATTTTTTGTAAAATCTAGTTTTTGCATCGCCATATTTTGAGAGCTATAATTTTTCCAGATTTTGGCAGACAGTCATGTGACGGCTCGTTTTTTGCGGGATGACTTGACGTTGTTATTGGTGCCATTTTCAGGCACGTGACATTTTTTGATCGCTTTCTATTCCGATTTTTGGGAGGCAGAATAAACAAAAACCAACAATTCAGGAATTGTTTTTTTTTTTTTTTTTTATTCTGTTCCGCGTGTGGTAAAATTGATAAGGCAGCTTTACTCTTCGGGTCAGTACGTTTACAGCGGTACCACATTTGTATCATTTTTCTATGTTTTGGCGCTTATACACAATAAAAGCTATTTTATAGAAAAAAATATTTTTTAGTATCGCTTTATTCTGAGAGCTATAACTTTTTTATTTTTCGGCTGATGGAGCTGTTTGGCAGCTTGTTTTTTGCGGGACGAGATGACGTTTTCAACGGTATCATTTTTATTTATATGCGTCTTTTTGATCGCGTGTTATTCCACTTTTTGTTTGGCGGTATGGTGATAAAGCATTGTTTTTTGCTTCGTTTTTTTTTTTTTTTTTTTACTGTGTTCACTGAAGGGGTTAACTAGTGGGACAGTTTTATAGGTCAGGTTGTTCCGGACGCGGCGATACCAAATATGTGTACTTTTATTGTTTTTTTTAAATTTTTTTTATAATAATATTTATTGATGGGTACATTATATTTTTATTTTTGGTGTATTATTTTTTTTATTTTTTTATAATATTTTTGCACATTTTTTTTTTTTTTTTTTCCACTTTCACACAGTTTATACACTTTATTACTTTGTCCCACTCTGGGACTTTCACTTTTTTTTTTCTGATCGCCTGCATGGCACAGGAATGGAGCACCATCCCTATGCCATGAAGGGTGTCAGAAGTGCACAGTGTGAAGATTGCTTGGAGATGCACTGCGCATGTCCAAGCAATCTTCCTGCTCTCTGGTGACCCGGATGTTGTCATGACGACATCGGGTCGTCATGGCAACACCCGGGAAGCCTTTGCAGACTGCGCTGGAAGCCGGAAGAGGAGGTGAGTATCGCCGATCACCTCCCCTTGCCCCCGCAATGCCGCGATCGACTTCGATCGACTTCGATCGCAGCATCGCGGGGGTTAATGTGCTGGGAGCGGTGCAAGACCGCTCCCTGCACATAGTACCGGGTGTCAGCTGTGACAATCAGCTGACACCCGGCGGCGATCGCGCCCGCACAGCCTGTGTGCGCGCGCGATCGCGATGACGTACTAATACGGGTCTGGCTCTTAAGTCCCAGGGCACAGACGCGTATTAGTACGTCAGATGTTATTAAGGGGTTAAATGACCCTTTCAAGAGACGTGCAGGTCGCAGGAACTTAACAAGAGGTTATAAATGCACCTTGGAAGAGACGTGCAGGTCGCAGTAGCTTAACAAGACAGTTTAAATGCTCCTTGGAAGAGCGGTGAAGGTCGCAGTAGCTTAACAAGACAGTTTAAATGCCACTTGGAAGAAACATGCAGGTCGAAGCAGCTTAATAAGACTGTTTAAATGCCCCTAGGAAAAGACGTGCAGGTCGCAGAGGCTTAACAAGACGGTTTAAATGCCCCTTGGAAGAGACATGCAGGTCGCAGTAGCTTAACAAGACGGTTTAAATGCCCCTTGGAAGAGACGTGCAGGTCGCAGTAGCTTAACAAGACGGTTTAAATGCCCCGTGGAAAAGTGGTGGAGGTTACAGTAGCTTAACAAGATGGTTTAAATGCCCCTTGGTAGAGACTTGCAAGTTACAGTAGCTTAACAAGTCGGATTAAATGCCCCTTGGAAGAGATGTGCAGGTCGCAGTAGCTTAACAAGATGGTTTAAATGCCCCTTGGAAGAGCGGTGGAGGTCGCAGAAGCTTAACATGATGGTTTAAATGCCCCTTGGAAGAGACATGCAGGTTGCAGCAGCTTAAAAAGACGGTTTAAATGCAACTTGGAAGAGACGTGCAGGTCGCCGAGGCTTAACAAGACGGTTTAAATGCCCCTTGGAAAAGTGGTGGAGGTTACAGTAGCTTAACAAGATGGTTTAAATGCCCCTTGGAAGAGACGATCAAGTCGCAGGAGCTTAAAAAGAAGGTTTAAATGCGCCATGGAAGAGAACTGCAGGTCGCAGTAGCATAACAAGATGGTTTAAATGCCCCTTGGAAGAGCGGTGGAGGTCGCAGTAGCTTAACAAGACGGTTTAAATGCCCCTTGGAAGAGACATGCAGGTCGCAGTAGCTTAACAAGACTGTTTAAATGCCCCTTGGAAGAGACGTGCAGGTAGCAGTAGCTTAACAAGACTGTTGAGATGCCCCTTGGAAAAGTAGTGGAGGTTACAGTAGCTTAACAAGACGGTTTAATTGCCCCTTGGAAGAGAAGTTCAAGTCACAGTAGCTTAAAAAGACGATTTAAATGCGCCTTGGAAGAGATGTGCAGGTCGCAGTAGCTTAAAAAGACGGTTTAAATGCCCCTTGGAAGAGAGGTGGAGGTCGCAGTAGCTTAATGAGACAGTTTAAATGCCCCTTGGAAGAGACGTGCAGGTCACAGTAGCTTAACAAGAAGGTATAAATGCCCCTTTCAAGAGACGTGCATGTCGCAGGAGTTTAACAAGAGGGTTTAAATGACCCTTGGAAGAGACTTGGAGGTCGCAGTAGCTTAACAAGACGGTTTAAAAGCCCCTTGGAAGAGACGTGCAGGTTGCAGTAGCTTAACAAGAGGTTATAAATGCCCCTTGGAAGAGACGTGCAGGTCGCAGTAGCTTAACAAGACAGTTTAAATGCTCCTTTGAAGAGCGGTGAAGGTCGCAGTAGCTTAACAAGACAGTTTAAATGCCACTTGGAAGAAACATGCAGGTCGAAGCAGCTTAATAAGACTGTTTAAATGCCCCTAGGAAAAGACGTGCAGGTCGCAGAGGCTTAACAAGACGGTTTAAATGCCCCTTGGAAGAGACATGCAGGTCGCAGTAGCTTAGCTTAACAAGACGGTTTAAATGCCCATTGGAAGAGACGTGCAGGTCGCAGTAGCTTAACAAGACGGTTTAAATGCCCCGTGGAAAAGTGGTGGAGGTTACAGTAGCTTAACAAGATGGTTTAAATGCACCTTGGCAGAGACTTGCAAGTTACAGTAGCTTAACAAGACGGATTAAATGCCCCTTGGAAGAGATGTGCAGGTCGCAGTAGCTTAACAAGATGGTTTAAATGCCCCTTGGAAGAGCGGTGGAGGTCGCAGAAGCTTAACACGATGGTTTAAATGCCCCTTGGAAGAGACATGCAGGTTGCAGCAGCTTAAAAAGACGATTTAAATGGCCCTTGGAAGAGACGTGCAGTTCGCAGTAGCTTACCAAGACGGTTTAAATGGCCCTTGGAAGAGACGTGCAGGTCGCAGTAGCTTAACAAGACGGTTTAAATGCCCCTTGGAAGAGCAGTGGAGGTCGCAGTAGCTTAACAAGACGGTTTAAATGCCCCTTGGAATAGACATGCAGGTCACAGTAGCTTAACAAGACGGTTTAAATGCCCCTTGGAAGAGACGTGCAGGTCACAGTAGCTTATCAAGATAGTTTAAATGCCCCTTGAAAGAGCGGTGGATGTCGCAGTAGCTTAACAAAACAGTTTAAATGCCCCTTGGAAGAGACGTGCAGGTCGCAGTAGCTTAACAAGACGGTTTAAATGTCCCTTGGTAGAGACATGCAGGTCGCAGTAGCTTAACAAGACGGTTTAAATGCCCCAAGGAGGAGACGTGCAGGTCGCAGTAGCTTAACAAGACGGTTTAAATGTCCCTTGGAAGAGACGTGCAAGTCGCAGTAGCTTAAAAAGTCGGTTTAAATGCGCCTTGTAAGAGACGTGCAGGTCGCAGTAGCTTAACAAGACGGTATAAATGCCCCTTGGAAGAGACGAGCAGGTCTCAGTAGCTTAACAAGATGGTTTAAATGCCCCTTGGAAGAGACATGCAGGTCACAGTAGCTTAACAAGACAGTTTAAATGCCCCTTGGAAGAGCGGTGAAGGTCTCAGTAGCTTAACAAGACAGTTTAAATGCCCCTTGGAAGACACATTCAGGTAGCAGCAGCTTAACAAGACTGTTTAAATGCCCCTTGGAAGAGACGTGCATGTCGCAGTAGCTTAACAAGACGGTTTAAATGCCCCTTGGAAGAGACGTGCAGGTCGCAGTAGCTTGACAAGACGGTTTAAATGCCCCTTGGAAATGTGGTGGAGGCTACAGTAGCTTAACAAGACGGTTTAAATGCCCCTTGGAAGAGACATGCAGGTCGCAGTAGCTTAACAAGAAGGTTTAAATGCCCCTTGGAAGAGACGTGCAGGTCGCAGTAGCTTGACAAGACGGTTTAAATGCCCCTTGGAAGAGACGTGCAGGTCACAGTAGCTTAACAAGACAGTTTAAATGCCCCTTGGAAGAGACGTGCAGGTCGCAGTAGCTTGACAAGACGGTTTAAATGCCCCTTGGAAATGTGGTGGAGGCTACAGTAGCTTAACAAGACGGTTTAAATGCAACTTGGAAGAGACGTGCATGTCACAGTAGCTTAACAAGGCAGTTTAAATGCCCCTTGGAAGAGACGTGCAGGTCAAAGTAGCTTAACAAGATGGTTTAAATGCCCCTTGGAAGAGCGGTGGAGGTCGCATTAGCTTAACAGGATGGTTTAAATGCCCATTGGAAGAGAGGTGCAGGTCGCAGTAGCTTAATAAGACGGTTTAAATGAACCTTGGAAGAGACGTGCAGGTCACAGTAGCTTAACAAGACGGTTTAAATGCCACTTGGAAGAGACGTGCAGGTCGCAGTAGCTTAACAAGATGGTTTAAATGCCCCTTGGAAGAGCGGTGGAGGTCGCATTAGCTTAACAGGACGGTTTAAATGCCCATTGGAAGAGAGGTGCAGGTCGCAGTAGCTTAATAAGACGGTTTAAATGCCCCTTGGAAGAGACATGCAGGTCGCAGTAGCTTAAAAAGACGGTTTAAATGCCCTTTGGAAGAGACATGCATGTCGCAGCAGCTTAACAAGACTGTTTAAATGCCCCTTGGAAGAGACATGCAGGTCGCAGTAGCTTAACAAGACGGTTTAAATGCACCTTGGTAGAGACATGCAGGTCGCAGTAGTTTAACAAGACGGTTTAAATGCCCCATTGAAGAGACGTGCAGGTCGCAGTAGCTTAACAATATGGTTTAAATGCCCCTTGGAAAAGTGGTGGAGGTTACAGTAGATAAACAAGACGGTTTAAATGCCCCTTGGAAGAGACGTGCAAGTCGCAGTAGCTTAACAGGACAATTTAAATGCCCCTTGGAAGAGACGTGCAGGTCGCAGTAGCTTAACAAGACGGTTTAAATGCCCCTTGGAAGAGACGTGCAGGTCGCAGTAGCTTAAAAAGATGGTTTAAATGCCCCTTGGAAGAGCGGTGGAGGTCGCAGAAGCTTAACAAGGCAGTTTAAATGCCCCTTGGAAGAGACGTGCAGGTCACAGGAGCTTAATAAGACGGTTTAAATGTCCCTTGGAAGAGACGTACAGGTCGCAGTTGCTTAACAAGACAGTTTAAATGCCCCTTGGAAGAGACGTGCAGGTCGCAGTAGCTTAACAAGACAGTTTAAATGCCCCTTGCAAGAGACGAGCAGGTCGCAGTAGATTAAAAAGATGGTTTAAATGCCCCTTGGAAGAGACGTGCAGGTCGCAGTAGCACAACAAGACGGTTTAAATGCCACTTGGAAGAGACGTTCAGGCCGCAGTAGCTTAACAAGACGGTTTAAATGCCCCTTAGAAGAGGCTTGCAGGTCGCAGTAGCTTACCAAGATGGTTTAAATGCCCCTTGGAAAAGACGTGCAGGTTGCAGTATCTTAACAAGATGGTCTAAATGCCCCTTGCAAGAGCGGTGGAAGTCGCATTAGCTTAACAAGACGGTTTAAATGCCATTTGGAAGAGACGTGCAGGTCGCAGTAGCTTAACAAGATGGTTTAAATGCCCCTTGCAAGAGCGGTGGAGGTCGCATTAGCTTAAAAAGACAGTTTAAATGCCCTTTGGAAGAGACGTGCAGGTCGCAGTAGCTTAACAAGACGGTTTAAATGCACCTTGGTAGAGACATGCAGGTCGCAGTAGCTTAACAAGACGGTTTAAATGTCCCGTTGAAGAGACGTGCAGGTCGCAGTAGCTTAACAATACGGTTTAAATGCCCCTTGGAAAAGTGGTGGAGGTCTAAATAGCTTAACAAGACGGTTTAAATGCCCCTTGGAAGAGACGTGCAGGTCGCAGTAGCTTAACAAGACGGTTTAAATGCCCCTTGGAAGAGACATGCAGGTCACAGTAGCTTAAAAATACGGTTTAAATGCCTCTTGGAAGAGCGGTGGAGGTCTCAGTAGATTAGCAAGTCAGTTTAAATGCCCCTTGGAAGAGACGTGCAGGTCACAGTAGCTTAACAAGACAGTTTAAATGCCCCTTGGAAGAGACGTGCATGTCGCAGAAGCTTAACAAGATGGTTTTAATGCCCCTTGGAAGAGACGTGCAGTTCGCAGTAGCTTAACAATACAGATTAAATGTCCCTTGGAAGAGCAGTGGAGGTCGCATTAGCTTAACAAGACGGTTTAAATGCCCCTTGGTAGAGAAGTGCAGGTCACAGTAGCTTAACAAGTCGGTTAAAACGCCCTTTGGAAGAGCGGTGGAGGTCGCAGTAGCTTAACAAGACGGTTTTAATGCCGCTTGGAAGAGACGTGCTGGTCGCAGTAGCTTAACAATACGGTTTAAATGCCCCTTGGAAGAGACGTGCATGTCGCAGTAGATTAACAAGACGGTTTAATTGCCCCTTGGTAGAGAAATGCAGGTCACAGTAGCTTAATAAGACAGTTTAAATGCAGCTTGGAAGAGACGTGCAGGTCGCAGTAGCTTAACAAGACTGTTTAAATGCCCCTTGGAAGAGACGTACAGGTCGCAGTAGCTTAACAAGATGGTTTAAATGCTCCTTGGAAGAGCGGTGGAGGTCGTAGTAGCTTAACAAAACGGATTAAGTGCCCCTTGGAAGAGACGTGCAGGTCGCAGCAGCTTACCAAGACTGTTTAAATGCCCGTTGGAAGAGACGTTCAGGTCGCAGTAGCTTAACAAGACGGTTTAAATGCCCCTTGGAAGAGCGGTGGAGGTCGCAGTAGGTTAACAAAACGTTTTAAATGCCCCTTGGAATAGACGTGCAGGTCGCAGTAGCTTAACAAGACGGTTTAAATGCCCCTTGGAAGAGACATGCAGGTCGTAGTAGCTTAACAAGATGGTTTAAATGTCCCTTGGAAGAGCGTTGGAGGTCGCAAAAGCTTAACAAGACAGTTTAAATGCCCCTTGGAAGAGACGTGCAGGTCACAGGAGCTTAATAAGACGGTTTAAATGTCCCTTGGAAGAGACGTGCAGGTCGCAGTAGCTTAACAATACAGTTTAAATGCCCCTTGGAAGAGACGTGCGGGTTGCAGCAGCTTAAAAAGACGGTTTAAATGCCCCTTGGAAGAGAAGTGCAGGTCGCCGTAGCTTAACAAGACAATTTAAATGCCCTTTGGAAGAGACATGCAGGTCGCAGGAGCTTAACAAGATGGTTTAAATGCCCCTTGGAAGAGCGGTGTAGGTCGCAGTAGCTTAACAAGACAGTTTAAATGCCCCTTGGAAGAGACGTGCAGTTCGCAGTAGCTTAACAAGACGGTTTAAATGCCCCTTGGAAGAGCGGTGTAGGTCGTAGTAGCTTAACAAGATGGTTTAAATGCCCCTTGGTAGAGACATGCAGGTCGCAGTAGCTTAACAAGTTGGTTTAAATGGCCCTTGGTAGAGACATGCAGGTCGCAGTAGCTTAACAAGACGGTTTAAATGCCCCTTGGAAGAGCGGTGTAGGTCGCAGTAGCTTAACAAGACAGTTTAAATGCCCCTTGGAGGAGACGTGCAGTTCGCATTAGCTAAACAAGACTGTTTAAATGCCGCTTGGAAGAGACGTGCAGGTCGTAGTAGCTTAACAAGATGGTTTAAATGCCCCTTGGTAGAGACATGCAGGTCGCAGTAGCTTAACAAGACGGTTCAAATGCCCCATTGAAGAGACGTGCAGGTCGCAGTAGCTTAACAAGACGGTTTAAATGCCCCTTGGAAAAGTGGTGGAGGTTACAGTAGCTTAACAAGAAGGTTTAAATGCCCCTTGGAAGAGACGTGCAAGTCGCAGTAGCTTAACAAGACGATTTAAATGGCCCTTGGAAGAGACGTGCAGTTCGCAGTAGCTTACCAAGACGGTTTAAATGGCCCTTGGAAGAGACGTGCAGGTCGCAGTAGCTTAATAAGACGGTTTAAATGCCCCTTGGAAGAGCGGTGGAGGTCGCAGTAGCTTAACAAGACGGTTTAAATGCCCCTTGGAAGAGACGTGCATGTCGCAGAAGCTTAACAAGATGGTTTTAATGCCCCTTGGAAGAGACGTGCAGTTCGCAGTAGCTTAACAATACAGATTATATGTCCCTTGGAAGAGCAGTGGAGGTCGCATTAGCTTAACAAGACGGTTTAAATGCCCCTTGGTAGAGAAGTGCAGGTCACAGTAGCTTAACAAGTCGGTTAAAACGCCCTTTGGAAGAGCGGTGGAGGTCGCAGTAGCTTAACAAGACGGTTTAAATGCCCCTTGGAAGAGACGTGCAGGTCGCAGTATCTTAACAAGATGGTTTAAATGCCCCTTGCAAGAGACACGCAGGTCGCAGTAGCTTAACAAGAAGGTTTAAATGCCGCTTGGAAGAGACGTGCAGGTCGCAGTACCTTGACAAGACGGTTTAAATGCCCCTTGGAAATGTGATGGAGGCTACAGTAGCTTAACAAGACGGTTTAAATGCCCCTTGGAAGAGACGTGCAGGTCACAATAGCTTAACAAGACAGTTTAAATGCCCCTTGGAAGAGACGTGTAGGTCGCAGTAGCTTAATAAGATGGTTTAAATGCCCCTTGCAAGAGACGTGCAGGTCAGAGTAGCTTAACAAGACGGTTTAAATGCCACTTGGAAGAGACGTGCAGGTCGCAGTAGCTTAACAAGATGGTTTAAATGCCCCTTGGAAGAGCAGTGGAGGTCGCATTAGCTAACAGGACGGTTTAAATGCCCATTGGAAGAGAGGTGCAGGTCGCAGTAGCTTAATAAGACGGTTTAAATGCCCCTTGGAAGAGACATGCAGGTAGCAGTAGCTTAAAAAGACGGTTTAAATGCCCTTTGGAAGAGACATGCAGGTCGCAGCAGCTTAACAAGACTGTTTAAATGCCCCTTGGAAGAGACATGCAGGTCACAGTAGCTTAACAAGACAGTTTAAATGCCCCTTGGAAGAGACGTGCAGGTCAAAGTAGCTTAACAAGACGGTTTAAATGCCCCTTGCAAGAGACGAGAAGTTCACAGTAGCTTAACAAGACGGTTAAAATGCTTCTTGGAAGAGACGTGCAGGTCACAGTAGCTTAACAAGACGGTTTAAATGCCCTTTGGAAGAGACATGCAGGTCGCAGCAGCTTAACAAGACTGTTTAAATGCCCCTTGGAAGAGACATGCAGGTCACAGTAGCTTAACAAGACAGTTTAAATGCCCCTTGGAAGAGACGTGCAGGTCAAAGTAGCTTAATAAGACGGTTTAAATGCCCCTTGCAAGAGACGTGCAGTTCACAGTAGCTTAACAAGACGGCTTAAATGCCCCTTGGAAGAGACGTGCAGGTCACAGTAGCTTAACAAGACAGTTTAAATGCCCCTTGGAAGAGACGTGGAGGTCAAAGTAGCTTAACAAGGCGGTTTAAATGCCCCTTGCAAGAGACGTGCAGTTCACAGTAGCTTAACAAGACGGTTTAAATGCCACTTGGAAGAGACGTGCAGGTCGCAGTATCTTAACAAGATGGTTTAAATGCCCCTTGGAAGAGACGTGCAGGTCGCAGTAGCTTAACAAGATGGTTTAAATGTCCCTTGGTAGAGACATGCAGGTCGCAGCAGCTTAACAAGACGGTTTAAATGCCCCATGGAGGAGACGTGCAGGTCACAGTTTCTTAACAAGACCGTTTAAATGTCCCTTGGAAGAGACGTGCAAGTCGCAGTAGCTTAAAAAGACGGTTTAAATGCGCCTTGGAAGAGACGTGCAGGTCGCAGTAGCTTACCAAGATTATTTAAATGCCCCTTGGAAGAGACGTGCAAGTCGCAGAGGCTTAACAAGACAGTTTAAATCCCCCTTGGAAGAGACGTGCAGTTCGCAGTAGCTTAACAAGAGTGTTTAAATGACCCTTGGAAGAGTCTTGCAGTTAGCAGTAGCTTACCAAGACGGTTTAAATGCCCCTTTGAAGAGACGTGCAGGTCGCAGTAGCTTAACAAGACGGTTTAAATGCCCCTTGCAAGAGCGGTGGAGGTCGCATTAGCTTAAAAAGACAGTTTAAATGCCCTTTGGAAGAGACGTGCAGGTCGCAGTAGCTTAACAAGACGGTTTAAATGCACCTTGGTAGAGACATGCAGGTCGCAGTAGCTTAACAAGACGGTTTAAATGTCCCGTTGAAGAGACGTGCAGGTCGCAGTAGCTTAACAATACGGTTTAAATGCCCCTTGGAAAAGTGGTGGAGGTCTAAATAGCTTAACAAGACGTTTTAAATGCCCCTTGGAAGAGACGTGCATTTCGCAGTAGCTTAACAAGACAGTTTAAATGCCCCTTGGAAGAGACATGCAGGTCGCAGTAGCTTAAAAATACGGTCTAAATGCCCCTTGGAAGAGCGGTGGAGGTCTCAGTAGATTAGCAAGTCAGTTTAAATGCCCCTTGGAAGAGACGTGCAGGTCCCAGTAGCTTAACAAGACAGTTTAAATGCCCCTTGGAAGAGACGTGCATGTCGCAGAAGCTTAACAAGATGGTTTTAATGCCCCTTGGAAGAGACGTGCAGTTCGCAGTAGCTTAACAATACGGATTAAATGTCCCTTGGAAGAGCAGTGGAGGTCGCATTAGCTTAACAAGACGGTTTAAATGCCCCTTGGTAGAGAAGTGCAGGTCACAGTAGCTTAACAAGTCGGTTAAAATGCCCTTTGGAAGAGCGGTGGAGGTCGCAGTAGCTTAACAAGACGGTTTTAATGCCCCTTGGAAGAGACGTTCTGGTCGCAGTAGCTTAACAATACGGTTTAAATGCCCCTTGGAAGAGACGTGCATGTCGCAGTAGATTAACAAGATGGTTTAATTGCCCCTTGGTAGAGAAATGCAGGTCACAGTAGCTTAATAAGACAGTTTAAATGCAGCTTGGAAGAGACGTGCAGGTCGCAGTAGCTTAACAAGACAATTTAAATGCCCCTTGGAAGAAACGTCCAGGTGGCAGTAGCTTAACAAGACTGTTAAAATGCCCCTTGGAAGAGACGTACAGGTCGCAGTAGCTTAAAAAGATGGTTTAAATGCTCCTTGGAAGAGCGGTGGAGGTCGTAGTAGCTTAACAAAACGGATTAAATGCCCCTTGGAAGAGACGTGCAGGTCGCAGCAGCTTACCAAGACTGTTTAAATGCCCGTTGGAAGAGACGTTCAGGTCGCAGTAGCTTAACAAGACGGTTTAAATGCCCCTTGGAAGAGCGGTGGAGGTCGCAGTAGGTTAACAAAACGTTTTAAATGCCCCTTGGAATAGACGTGCAGGTCGCAGCAGCTTAACAAGACGGTTTAAATGCCCCTTGGAAGAGACATGCAGGTCGCAGTAGCTTAACAAGATGGTTTAAATGTCCCTTGGAAGAGCGTTGGAGGTCGCAAAAGCTTAACAAGACAGTTTAAATGCCCCTTGGAAGAAACGTGCAGGTCACAGGAGCTTAATAAGACGGTTTAAATGTCCCTTGGAAGAGACGTGCAGGTCGCAGTAGCTTAACAATACAGTTTAAATGCCCCTTGGAAGAGACGTTCGGGTTGCAGCAGCTTAAAAAGACGGTTTAAATGCCCCTTGGAAGAGAAGTGCAGGTCGCCATAGCTTAACAAGACAATTTAAATGCCCTTTGGAAGAGACATGCAGGTCGCAGTAGCTTAACAAGACGGTTTAAATGCCCCTTGGAAGAGCGGTGTAGGTCGCAGTAGCTTAACAAGACAGTTTAAATGCCCCTTGGAAGAGACGTGCAGTTCGCAGTAGCTTAACAAGACGGTTTAAATGCCCCTTGGAAGAGCGGTGTAGGTCGTAGTAGCTTAACAAGATGGTTTAAATGCCCCTTGGTAGAGACATGCAGGTCGCAGTAGCTTAACAAGTTGGTTTAAATGCCCCTTGGTAGAGACATGCAGGTCGCAGTAGCTTAACAAGACGGTTTAAATGCCCCTTGGAAGAGCGGTGTAGGTCGCAGTAGCTTAACAAGACAGTTTAAATGCCCCTTGGAGGAGACGTGCAGTTCGCATTAGCTAAACAAGACTGTTTAAATGCCGCTTGGAAGAGACGTGCAGGTCGTAGTAGCTTAACAAGATGGTTTAAATGCCCCTTGGTAGAGACATGCAGGTCGCAGTAGCTTAACAAGACGGTTCAAATGCCCCATTGAAGAGACGTGCAGGTCGCAGTAGCTTAACAAGACGGTTTAAATGCCCCTTGGAAAAGTGGTGGAGGTTAAAGTAGCTTAACAAGAAGGTTTAAATGCCCCTTGGAAGAGACGTGCAAGTCGCAGTAGCTTAACAAGACGATTTAAATGGCCCTTGGAAGAGACGTGCAGTTCGCAGTAGCTTACCAAGACGGTTTAAATGGCCCTTGGAAGAGACGTGCAGGTCGCAGTAGCTTAATAAGACGGTTTAAATGCCCCTTGGAAGAGCGGTGGAGGTCGCAGTAGCTTAACAAGACGGTTTAAATGCCCCTTGGAAGAGACATGCAGGTAGCAGTAGCTTAAAAAGACGGTTTAAATGCCCTTTGGAAGAGACATGCAGGTCGCAGCAGCTTAACAAGACTGTTTAAATGCCCCTTGCAAGAGACATGCAGGTCGCAGTAGCTTAACAAGAAGGTTTAAATGCCCCTTGGAAGAGACGTGCAGGTCGCAGTACCTTGACAAGACGGTTTAAAAGCCCCTTGGAAATGTGATGGAGGCTAGAGTAGCTTAACAAGACGGTTTAAATGCCCCTTGGAAGAGACGTGCAGGTCACAATAGCTTAACAAGACAGTTTAAATGCCCCTTGGAAGAGACGTGTAGGTCGCAGTAGCTTAATAAGATGGTTTAAATGCCCCTTGCAAGAGACGTGCAGGTCACAGTAGCTTAACAAGACGGTTTAAATGCCACTTGGAAGAGACGTGCAGGTCGCAGTAGCTTAACAAGATGGTTTAAATGCCCCTTGGAAGAGCAGTGGAGGTCGCATTAGCTTAACAGGACGGTTTAAATGCCCATTGGAAGAGAGGTGCAGGTCGCAGTAGCTTAATAAGACGGTTTAAATGCCCCTTGGAAGAGACATGCAGGTAGCAGTAGCTTAAAAAGACGGTTTAAATGCCCTTTGGAAGAGACATGCAGGTCGCAGCAGCTTAACAAGACTGTTTAAATGCCCCTTGGAAGAGACATGCAGGTCACAGTAGCTTAACAAGACAGTTTAAATGCCCCTTGGAAGAGACGTGCAGGTCAAAGTAGCTTAACAAGACGGTTTAAATGCCCCTTGCAAGGGACGAGCAGTTCACAGTAGCTTAACAAGACGGTTAAAATGCCACTTGGAAGAGACGTGCAGGTCACAGTAGCTTAACAAGACGGTTTAAATGCCCTTTGGAAGAGACATGCAGGTCGCAGCAGCTTAACAAGACTGTTTAAATGCCCCTTGGAAGAGACATGCAGGTCACAGTAGCTTAACAAGACAGTTTAAATGCCCCTTGGAAGAGACGTGCAGGTCAAAGTACCTTAATAAGACGGTTTAAATGCCCCTTGCAAGAGACGTGCAGTTCACAGTAGCTTAACAAGACGGTTTAAATGCCCCTTGGAAGAGACGTGCAGGTCACAGTAGCTTAGCAAGACAGTTTAAATGCCCCTTGGAAGAGACGTGGAGGTCAAAGTAGCTTAACAAGGCGGTTTAAATGCCCCTTGCAAGAGACGTGCAGTTCACAGTAGCTTAACAAGACGGTTTAAATGCCACTTGGAAGAGACGTGCAGGTCGCAGTAGCTTAACAAGATGGTTTAAATGCCCCTTGGAAGAGCGGTGGAGGTCGCATTAGCTTAAGAGGATGGTTTAAATGCCCATTGGAAGAGAGGTGCAGGTCGCAGTAGATTAAAAAGATGGTTTAAATGCCCCTTGGAAGAGACGTGCAGGTCGCAGTAGCACAACAAGACGGTTTAAATGCCACTTGGAAGAGACGTTCAGGCCGCAGTAGCTTAACAAGACGGTTTAAATGCCCTTTAGAAGAGGCTTGCAGGTCGCAGTAGCTTACCAAGATGGTTTAAATGCCCCTTGGAAAAGACGTGCAGGTCGCAGTATCTTAACAAGATGGTCTAAATGCCCCTTGCAAGAGCGGTGGAAGTCGCATTAGCTTAACAAGACGGTTAAAATGCCATTTGGAAGAGACGTGCAGGTCGCAGTAGCTTAACAAGATGGTTTAAATGCCCCTTGCAAGAGCGGTGGAGGTCGCATTAGCTTAAAAAGACGGTTTAAATGCCCTTTGGAAGAGACGTGCAGGTCGCAGTAGCTTAACAAGACGGTTTAAATGCACCTTGGTAGAGACATGCAGGTCGCAGTAGCTTAACAAGACGGTTTAAATGTCCCGTTGAAGAGACGTGCAGGTCGCAGTAGCTTAACAATACGGTTTAAATGCCCCTTGGAAAAGTGGTGGAGGTCTAAATAGCTTAACAAGACGGTTTAAATGCCCCTTGGAAGAGACGTGCAGGTCGCACTAGCTTAACAAGACGGTTTAAATGCCCCTTGGAAGAGACATGCAGGTCGCAGTAGCTTAAAAATACGGTTTAAATGCCCCTTGGAAGAGCGGTGGAGGTCTCAGTAAATTAGCAAGTCAGTTTAAATGCCCCTTGGAAGAGACGTGCAGGTCACAGTAGCTTAACAAGACAGTTTAAATGCCCCTTGGAAGAGACGTGCATGTCGCAGAAGCTTAACAAGATGGTTTTAATGCCCCTTGGAAGAGACGTGCAGTTCGCAGTAGCTTAACAAGTCGGTTAAAATGCCCTTTGGAAGAGCGGTGGAGGTCGCAGTAGCTTAATAAGACGGTTTAAATGCCCCTTGGAAGAGACATGCAGGTAGCAGTAGCTTAAAAAGACGGTTTAAATGCCCTTTGGAAGAGAAATGCAGGTCGCAGCAGCTTAACAAGACTGTTTAAATGCCCCTTGGAAGAGACGTGCAGGTCAAAGTAGCTTAACAAGACGGTTTAAATGCCCCTTGCAAGAGACGAGCAGTTCACAGTAGCTTAACAAGACGGTTAAAATGCCACTTGGAAGAGACGTGCAGGTCACAGTAGCTTAACAAGACGGTTTAAATGCCCTTTGGAAGAGACATGCAGGTCGCAGCAGCTTAACAAGACTGTTTAAATGCCCCTTGGAAGAGACATGCAGGTCACAGTAGCTTAACAAGACAGTTTAAATGCCCCTTGGAAGAGACGTGCAGGTCAAAGTAGCTTAATAAGACGGTTTAAATGCCCCTTGCAAGAGACGTGCAGTTCACAGTAGCTTAACAAGACGGTTTAAATGCCCCTTGGAAGAGACGTGCAGGTCACAGTAGCTTAACAAGACAGTTTAAATGCCCCTAGGAAGAGACGTGCAGGTCAAAGTAGCTTAACAAGGCGGTTTAAATGCCCCTTGCAAGAGACGTGCAGTTCACAGTAGCTTAACAAGACGGTTTAAATGCCACTTGGAAGAGACGTGCAGGTCGCAGTAGCTTAACAAGATGGTTTAAATGCCCCTTGGAAGAGCGGTGGAGGTCGCATTAGCTTAAGAGGATGGTTTAAATGCCCATTGGAAGAGAGCTGCAGGTCGCAGTAGGTTAATAAGACGGTTTAAATGCCCCTTGGAAGAGACGTGCAGGTCACAGTAGCTTAAAAAGACGGTTTAAATGCCACTTGGAAGAGACGTGCAGGTCGCAGTAGCTTAACAAGATGGTTTAAATGCCCCTTGGAAGAGCGGTGGAGGTCGCATTAGCTTAACAGGACGGTTTAAATGCCCATTGGAAGAGAGGTGCAGTTCGCAGTAGATTAATAAGACGGTTTAAATGCTCCTCGGAAGAGACATGCAGGTCGCAGTAGCTTAAAAAGACGGTTTAAATGCCCTTTGGAAGAGACATGCAGGTCGCAGCAGCTTAACAAGACTGTTTAAATGCCCCTTGGAAGAGACATGAAGGTCGCAGTAGCTTAACAAGACGGTTTAAATGCACCTTGGTAGAGACATGCAGGTCACAGTAGTTTAACAAGATGGTTTAAATGCCCCATTGAAGAGACGTGCAGGTCGCAGTAGCTTAACAATATGGTTTAAATGCCCCTTGGAAAAGTGGTGGAGGTTACAGTAGCTAAACAAGACGGTTTAAATGCCCCTTGGAAGAGACGTGCAAGTCGCAGTAGCTTAACAGGACAATTTAAATGCCCCTTGGAAGAGACGTGCAGGTCGCAGTAGCTTAACAAGACGGTTTAAATGCCCCTTGGAAGAGACGTGCAGGTCGCAGTAGCTTAAAAAGATGGTTTAAATGCCCCTTGGAAGAGCGGTGGAGGTCGCAGAAGCTTAACAAGACAGTTTAAATGCCCCTTGGAAGAGACGTGCAGGTCACAGGAGCTTAATAAGACGGTTTAAATGTCCCTTGGAAGAGACGTGCAGGTCGCAGTTGCTTAACAAGACAGTTTAAATGCCCCTTGGAAGAGACATGCAGGTCGCAGTAGCTTAACAAGACAGTTTAAATGCCCCTTGGAAGAGACGTGCAGGTCGCAGTAGATTAAAAAGATGGTTTAAATGCCCCTTGGAAGAAACGTGCAGGTCGCAGTAGCACAACAAGACGGTTTAAATGCCACTTGGAAGAGACGTTCAGGCCGCAGTAGCTTAACAAGACGGTTTAAATGCCCCTTAGAAGAGGCTTGCAGGTCGCAGTAGCTTACCAAGATGGTTTAAATGCCCCTTGGAAAAGACGTGCAGGTCGCAGTATCTTAACAAGATGGTCTAAATGCCCCTTGCAAGAGCGGTGGAGGTCGCATTAGCTTAACAAGACGGTTTAAATGCCCATTGGAAGAGAAGTGCAGGTCGCAGTAGCTTAATAAGATGGTTTAAATGCCCCTTGGAAGAGACATGCAGGTCGCAGTAGCTTAACAAGACGGTTTAAATGCCCCTTAGAAGAGACGTGCAGGTCGCAGTAGCTTAAAAAGACGGTTTAAATGCCCTTTGGAAGAGACGTGCAGGTCGCAGTAGCTTAACAAGACGGTTTAAATGCCCCTTGGAAGAGACGTGCAGGTCGCAGTAGCTTAACAAGACGGTTTAAATGCCCCTTGGAAGAGACATGCAGGTCGCAGTAGCTTAAAAATACGGTTTAAATGCCCCTTGGAAGAGCGGTGGAGGTCTCAGTAGATTAACAAGTCAGTTTAAATGCCCCTTGGAAGAGACGTGCAGGTCGCAGTAGCTTAACAAGACAGTTTAAATGCCCCTTGGAAGAGACGTGCATGTCGCAGAAGCTTAACAAGATGCTTTAAATGCCCCTTGGAAGAGACGTGCAGTTCGCAGTAGCTTAACAAGACGGTTTAAATGCCCCTTGGTAGAGACCTGCAGGTCGGAGTAGCGTAACAAGGCGGATTAAATGTCCCTTGGAAGAGCAGTGGAGGTCGCAGTAGCTTAACAAGACGGTTTAAATGCCCCTTGGTAGAGACGTGCAGGTCACAGTAGCTTAACAAGTTGGTTAAAATGCCCTTTGGAAGAGCGGTGGAGGTCGCAGTAGCTTAACAAGACGGTTTTAATGCCGCTTGGAAGAGACGTGCTGGTCGCAGTAGCTTAACAATACGGTTTAAAGGCCCCTTGGAAGAGACGTGCATGTCGCAGTAGATTAACAATACGGTTTAATTGCCACTTGGTAGAGAAATGCAGGTCACAGTAGCTTAATAAGACAGTTTAAATGCAGCTTGGAAGAGACGTGCAGGTCGCAGTAGCTTAACAAGACAATTTAAATGCCCCTTGGAAGAAACGTCCAGGTGGCAGTAGCTTAACAAGACTGTTTAAATGCCCCTTGGAAGAGACGTACAGGTCGCAGTAGCTTAACAAGATGGTTTAAATGCTCCTTGGAAGAGCGGTGGAGGTCGTAGTAGCTTAACAAAACGGATTAAATGCCCCTTGGAAGAGACGTGCAGGTCGCAGCAGCTTACCAAGACTGTTTAAATGCCCCTTGGACGAGCGGTGGAGGTCGCAGTAGGTTAACAAAATGTTTTAAATGCCCCTTGGAATAGACGTGCAGGTCGCAGTAGCTTAACAAGACGGTTTAAATGCCCCTTGGAAGAGACGTGCAGGTCGCAGTACCTTGACAAGACGGTTTAAATGCCCCTTGGAAATGTGATGGAGGCTAGAGTAGCTTAACAAGACGGTTTAAATGCCCCTTGGAAGAGACGTGCTAGTCGCAGTAGCTTAACAAGACGGTTTAAATGCCCCTTAGAAGAGCGGTGGAGGTCGCAGCAGCTTAACAAGACAGTTTAAATGCCCCTTGGAAGAGATGTGCAGGTCGCAGTAGCTTAACAAGATGGATTAAATGCCCCTTGTAAGAGACGTGCAAATCGCAGTAGCTTAACAACACGGTTTACATGCCCCTTGGAAGAGCGGTGGAGGTCGCAGTAGCTTTACAAGATGGTTTAAATGCCCCTTGGTAGAGACGTGCAGGTCACAGTAGCTTAACAAGATGGTTAAAATGCCCTTTGGAAGAGCGGTGGAGGTCGCAGTAGCTTAACAAGATGGTTTAAATGCGCCTTGGAAGAGACATGCAGGTCCCAGTAGCTTAACAAGATGGTTTAAATGCCCCTATGAAAAGCGGTGGAGATCGCAGTAGCTTAACAAGACGGTTTAAATGCCCCTTGGAAGAAACGTGCAGGTCGCAGTAGCTTAAAAAGTCAATTTAAATGCCCCTTGGAAAAGTGGTGGAGGTTACAGTAGCTAAACAAGAAGGTTTAAATACCCCTTGGAAGAGACGTGTAAGTCACAGTAGCTTAACAAGACAGTTTAAATGCCCCTTGGAAGAGACGTGCAGGTCGCAGTAGCTTAACAAGACGGTTTAAATGCCCCTTGGAAGAGACGTGCAGGTCGCAGTAGCTTAATAAGACTGTTTAAATACCCCTTGGAAGAGACGTGCAGGTCGCAGTAGCTTAACAAAAGAGTTTAAATGCCCCTTGAAATAGGCTTGCAGGTCGCAGTAGCTTACCAAGACGGTTTAAATGCCCCTTGGTAGAGACATGCAGGTCACAGCAGCTTAACAAGACGGTTAAAATGCCCCTTGGAAGAGACGTGCAGGTCGCAGTAGCTTAAAAAGACGATTAAAATGCCCTTGTAAGAGACTTGCAGGTCCCAGTAGCTTACCAAGACGGTTTAAATGCCCCTTGGTAGAGACGTGCAGGTCGCAGTAGCTTAACAAAATGGTTTAAATACCCCTTGCAAGAGACGTGCAGGTCACAGTAGCTTAACAAGACGGTTTACATGCCCCTTGGAAGAAACGTGCAGATCGCAGTAGCTTAACAAGATGGTTTAAATGCCCCTTGGTAGAGACGTGCAAGATGCAGTAGCTTAACAAGACGGTTTAAATGCCCCTTGGAAGAGCGGTGGAGGTCGTAGTAGCTTATCAAGACTGATTAAATGCCCCTTGGTAGAGACGTGCAGGTCGCATCAGCTTAACAAGTCGCTTTAAATGTCCCTTGGAAGAGACGTGCCAGTCGCAGTAGCTTAACAAGACGGTTTAAATGCCCAATAGAAGAGCGGTGGAGGTCGCAGTAGCTTAACAAGACAGTTTAAATGCCCCTTGGAAGAGATGTGCAGGTCGCAGTAGCTTAACAAGATGGATTAAATGCCCCTTGGAAGAGACGTGCAAATCGCAGTAGCTTAACAGCACGGTTTACATGCCCCTTGGAAGAGCGGTGGAGGTCGCAGTAGCTTAACAAGATGGTTTAAATGCCCCTTGGAAGAGCGGTGGAGGTCGCAGTAGCTTAACAAGACAGTTTAAATGCCCCTTGGAAGAGATGTGCAGGTCGCAGTAGCTTAACAAGACGGTTTAAATGCCCCTTGGAAGAGACGTGCAGGTCGCAGAAGCTTAACAAGATGGCTTAAATGCCCCTTGGAAGCGCGGTGGAGGTCGCAGTAGCTTAACAAGACAGTTTAATTGCCCCTTGGAAGAGACATGCAGGTCGCACTAGCTTAGCAAGACTGTTTAAATGCCCCTTGAAAAGACGTGCAGGTCGCAGTAGCTTAACAAGACGGATTAAATGCCCCTTGGTAGAGACATGCAGGTCGCAGTAGCTTAACAACATGGTTTACATGCCCCCATGGAAGAGAAGTGCAGGTCGCAGTAGCTTAACAAGATGGTTTAAATGCCCCTTGGAAAAGTGGTGGAGGTTACAGTAGCTTAACAAGACAGTTTAAATGCCCCTTGGAAGAGACGTGCAAGTCGCAGTAGCTTAACAAGACGGTTTAAATGCCCCTTAGAAGAGACGTGCAGGTCGCAGTAGCTTAAAAAGACGGTTTAAATGCCCTTTGGAAGAGACGTGCAGGTCGCAGTAGCTTAACAAGACGGTTTAAATGCACCTTGGTAGAGACATGCAGGTCGCAGTAGCTTAACAAGATGGTTTAAATGCCCCGTTGAAGAGACGTGCAGGTCGCAGTAGCTTAACAATACGGTTTAAATGCCCCTTGGAAAAGTGGTGGAGGTCTAAATAGCTTAACAAGACGGTTTAAATGCCCCTTGGAAGAGACGTGCAGGTCGCAGTAGCTTAACAAGACGGTTTAAATGCCCCTTGGAAGAGACATGCAGGTCGCAGTAGCTTAAAAATACGGTTTAAATGCCCCTTGGAAGAGCGGTGGAGGTCTCAGTAGATTAACAAGTCAGTTTAAATGCCCCTTGGAAGAGACGTGCAGGTCGCAGTAGCTTAACAAGACAGTTTAAATGCCCCTTGGAAGAGACGTGCATGTCGCAGAAGCTTAACAAGATGGTTTAAATGCCCCTTGGAAGAGACGTGCAGTTCGCAGTAGCTTAACAAGACGGTTTAAATGCCCCTTGGTAGAGACCTGCAGGTCGCAGTAGCGTAACAAGGCGGATTAAATGTCCCTTGGAAGAGCAGTGGAGGTCGCAGTAGCTTAACAAGACGGTTTAAATGCCCCTTGGTAGAGACGTGCAGGTCACAGTAGCTTAACAAGTTGGTTAAAATGCCCTTTGGAAGAGCGGTGGAGGTCGCAGTAGCTTAACAAGACGGTTTTAATGCCGCTTGGAAGAGACATGCTGGTCGCAGTAGCTTAACAATACGGTTTAAAGGCCCCTTGGAAGAGACGTGCATGTCGCAGTAGATTAACAATACGGTTTAATTGCCACTTGGTAGAGAAATGCAGGTCACAGTAGCTTAATAAGACAGTTTAAATGCAGCTTGGAAGAGACGTGCAGGTCGCAGTAGCTTAACAAGACGATTTAAATGCCCCTTGGAAGAAACGTCCAGGTGGCAGTAGCTTAACAAGACTGTTTAAATGCCCCTTGGAAGAGACGTACAGGTCGCAGTAGCTTAACAAGATGGTTTAAATGCTCCTTGGAAGAGCGGTGGAGGTCGTATTAGCTTAACAAAACGGATTAAATGCCCCTTGGAAGAGACGTGCAGGTCGCAGCAGCTTACCAAGACTGTTTAAATGCCCCTTGGAAGAGCGGTGGAGGTCGCAGTAGGTTAACAAAACGTTTTAAATGCCCCTTGGAATAGACGTGCAGGTCGCAGTAGCTTAACAAGACGGTTTAAATGCCCCTTGGAAGAGACGTGCAGGTCGCAGTACCTTGACAAGACGGTTTAAATGCCCCTTGGAAATGTGATGGAGGCTAGAGTAGCTTAACAAGACGGTTTAAATGCCCCTTGGAAGAGACGTGCTAGTCGCAGTAGCTTAACAAGACGGTTTAAATGCCCCTTAGAAGAGCGGTGGAGGTCGCAGCAGCTTAACAAGACAGTTTAAATGCCCCTTGGAAGAGATGTGCAGTTCGCAGTAGCTTAACAAGATGGATTAAATGCCCCTTGTAAGAGACGTGCAAATCGCAGTAGCTTAACAACACGGTTTACATGCCCCTTGGAAGAGCGGTGGAGGTCGCAGTAGCTTAACAAGATGCTTTAAATGCCCCTTGGTAGAGACGTGCAGGTCACAGTAGCTTAACAAGATGGTTAAAATGCCCTTTGGAAGAGCGGTGGAGGTCGCAGTAGCTTAACAAGATGGTTTAAATGCGCCTTGGAAGAGACATGCAGGTCCCAGTAGCTTAACAAGATGGTTTAAATGCCCCTATGAAAAGCGGTGGAGATTGCAGTAGCTTAACAAGACGTTTTAAATGCCCCTTGGAAGAAAAGTGCAGGTCGCAGTAGCTTAAAAAGTCAATTTAAATGCCCCTTGGAAAAGTGGTGGAGGTTACAGTAGCTAAACAAGAAGGTTTAAATACCCCTTGGAAGAGACGTGTAAGTCACAGTAGCTTAACAAGACAGTTTAAATGCCCCTTGGAAGAGACGTGCAGGTCGCAGTAGCTTAACAAGACGGTTTAAATGCCCCTTGGAAGAGACGTGCAGGTCGCAGTAGCTTAATAAGACTGTTTAAATACCCCTTGGAAGAGACGTGCAGGTCGCAGTAGCTTAACAAAAGAGTTTAAATGCCCCTTGAAATAGGCTTGCAGGTCGCAGTAGCTTACCAAGACGGTTTAAATGCCCCTTGGTAGAGACATGCAGGTCACATCAGCTTAACAAGACGGTTAAAATGCCCCTTGGAAGAGACGTGCAGGTCGCAGTAGCTTAAAAAGACGGTTTAAATGCCCTTGTAAGAGACTTGCAGGTCCCAGTAGCTTACCAAGACGGTTTAAATGCCCCTTGGTAGAGACGTGCAGGTCGCAGTAGCTTAACAAAATGGTTTAAATACCCCTTGCAAGAGACGTGCAGGTCACAGTAGCTTAACAAGACGGTTTACATGCCCCTTGGAAGAAACGTGCAGGTCGCAGTAGCTTAACAAGATGGTTTAAATGCCCCTTGATAGAGACGTGCAAGTTGCAGTAGCTTAACAAGACGGTTTAAATGCCCCTTGGAAGAGCGGTGGAGGTCGTAGTAGCTTATGAAGACTGATTAAATGCCCGTTGGTAGAGACGTGCAGGTCGCATCAGCTTAACAAGTCGCTTTAAATGTCCCTTGGAAGAGACGTGCCAGTCGCAGTAGCTTAACAAGACGGTTTAAATGCCCATTGGAAGAGATGTGCAGGTCGCAGTAGCTTAACAAGATGGATTAAATGCCCCTTGGAAGAGACGTGCAAATCGCAGTAGCTTAACAGCACGGTTTACATGCCCCTTGGAAGAGCGGTGGAGGTCGCAGTAGCTTAACAAGATGGTTTAAATGCCCCTTGGAAGAGCGGTGGAGGTCGCAGTAGCTTAACAAGACAGTTTAAATGCCCCTTGGAAGAGATGTGCAGGTCGCAGTAGCTTAACAAGACGGTTTAAATGCCCCTTGGAAGAGACGTGCAGGTCGCAGAAGCTTAACAAGATGGTTTAAATGCCCCTTGGAAGAGCGGTGGAGGTCGCAGTAGCTTAACAAGACAGTTTAATTGCCCCTTGGAAGAGACATGCAGGTCGCACTAGCTTAGCAAGACTGTTTAAATGCCCCTTGAAAAGACGTGCAGGTCGCAGTAGCTTAACAAGACGGATTAAATGCCCCTTGGTAGAGACATGCAGGTCGCAGTAGCTTAACAACATGGTTTACATGCCCCCATGGAAGAGAAGTGCAGGTCGCAGTAGCTTAACAAGATGGTTTAAATGCCCCTTGGAAAAGTGGTGGAGGTTACATTAGCTTAACAAGACAGTTTAAATGCCCCTTGGAAGAGACGTGCAAGTCGCAGTAGCTTAACAAGACTGTTTAAATGCCCCTTGAAAGAGCGGTGGAGGTCGTAGTAGCTTTTCAAGACTGATTAAATGCCCCTTGGTAGAGACGTGCAGGTCGCAGTAGCTTAACAAGACGGTTTAAATGCCCCTTAGAAGAGCGGTGTAGGTCGCAGCAGCTTAACAAGACAGTTTAAATGCCCCTTGGAATAGATGTGCAGGTCGCAGTAGCTTAACAAGATGGATTAAATGCCCCTTGTAAGAGACGTGCAAATCGCAGTAGCTTAACAACACGGTTTACATGCCCCTTGGAAGAGCGGTGGAGGTCGCAGTAGCTTAACAAGATGGTTTAAATGCCCCTTGGAAAAGTGGTGGAGGTTACAGTAGCTTAACAAGACAGTTTAAATGCTCCTTGGAAGAGACGTGCAAGTCGCAGTAGCTTAAGAAGACGGTTTAAATGCCCCTTGGAAGAGACGTGCAGGTCGCAGAAGCTTAAAAAGACGGTTGAAATGCCCCTTGGAAGAGACATGCAGGTCGCAGCAGCTTAAAAAGACTGTTTAAATGCCCCTTGGAAAAGACGTGCAGGTCGCAGTGGCTTAACAAGACAGCTTAAATGCCCCTTGGAAGAGATGTGCAAGTCGCAGTAGCTTAGAAAGACGGTTTAAATGCCCCTTGCAAGAGACGTGCAGGTCGCAGTAGCTTAACAAGACGGTTTAAATGCCACTTGGAAGAGACGTGCAAGTCGCAGTAGCTTAAAAAGACGGTTTAATTGAGCCTTGGAAGAGAGGTGCAGGTCGCAGCAGCTTAACAAGACGATTTAAATGCCCCTTGGAAGAAACGTGCAGGTCGCAGTAGCTTAACAAGACGGTTTAAATGCCCCTTGGAAGAGACGTGCAGGTCGCAGCAGCTTAACAAGATGGTCTAAATACCCCTTGGAAGAGCGGTGGAGGTCGTAGTAGCTTAACAAGACAGTTTAATTGCCCCTTGGAAGAGACATGCAGGTCGCACTAGCTTAGCAAGACTGTTTAAATGCCCCTTGAAGAGACGTGCAGGTCGCAGTAGCTTAACAAGACGGATTAAATGCCCCTTGGTAGAGACATGCAGGTCGCAGTAGCTTAACAACATGGTTTACATGCCCCCATGGAAGAGAAGTGCAGGTCGCAGTAGCTTAACAAGATGGTTTAAATGCCCCTTGGAAAAGTGGTGGAGGTTACAGTAGCTTAACAAGACAGTTTAAATGCCCCTTGGAAGAGACGTGCAAGTCGCAGTAGCTTAACAAGACTGTTTAAATGCCCCTTGAAAGAGCGGTGGAGGTCGTAGTAGCTTTTCAAGACTGATTAAATGCCCCTTGGTAGAGACGTGCAGGTCGCAGTAGCTTAACAAGACGGTTTAAATGCCCCTTAGAAGAGCGGTGGAGGTCGCAGCAGCTTAACAAGACAGTTTAAATGCCCCTTGGAAGAGATGTGCAGGTCGCAGTAGCTTAACAAGATGGATTAAATGCCCCTTGTAAGAGACGTGCAAATCGTAGTAGCTTAACAACACGGTTTACATGCCCCTTGGAAGAGCGGTGGAGGTCGCAGTAGCTTAACAAGATGGTTTAAATGCCCCTTGGAAAAGTGGTGGAGGTTACAGTAGCTTAACAAGACAGTTTAAATGCTCCTTGGAAGAGACGTGCAAGTCGCAGTAGCTTAAGAAGACGGTTTAAATGCCCCTTGGAAGAGACGTGCAGGTCGCAGAAGCTTAAAAAGACGGTTTAAATGAACCTTGGAAGAGACATGCAGGTCGCAGCAGCTTAAAAAGACTGTTTAAATGCCCCTTGGAAAAGACGTGCAGGTCGCAGTGGCTTAACAAGACAGCTTAAATGCCCCTTGGAAGAGATGTGCAAGTCGCAGTAGCTTAGAAAGACGGTTTAAATGCCCCTTGGAAGAGACGTGCAGGTTGCAGTAGCTTAACAAGACGGTTTAAATGCCACTTGGAAGAGACGTGCAAGTCGCAGTAGCTTAAAAAGACGGTTTAAATGAGCCTTGGAGGAGAGGTGCAGGTCGCAGTAGCTTAACAAGACGATTTAAATGCCCCTTGGAAGAAACGTGCAGGTCGCAGTAGCTTAACAAGACGGTTTAAATGCCCCTTGGAAGAGACGTGCAGGTCGCAGTAGCTTAACAAGATGGTCTAAATACCCCTTGGAAGAGCGGTGGAGGTCGTAGTAGTTTATCAAGACTGATTAAATGCCCCTTGGTAGAGACGTGCAGGTCGCAGTAGCTTAACAAGACGGATTAAATGCCCCTTGGTAGAGACATGCAGGTCGCAGTAGCTTAACAACATGGTTTAAATGCCCCATGGAAGAGAAGTGCAGGTCGCAGTAGCTTAACAAGATGGTTTAAATGCCCCTTGGAAAAGTGGTGGAGGTTACAGTAGCTTAACAAGACAGTTTAAATGCCCCTTGGAAGAGACGTGCAAGTCGCAGTAGCTTAAGAAGACGGTTTAAATGCCCCTTGGAAGAGACGTGCATGTCGCAGAAGCTTAAAAAGACGGTTTAAATGCCCCTTGGAAGAGAAATGCAGGTCGCAGCAGCTTAAAAAGACTGTTGAAATGCCCCTTGGAAAAGACGTGCAGGTCGCAGTGGCTTAACAAGACAGCTTAAATGCCCCTTGGAAGAGATGTGCAAGTCGCAGTAGCTTAAAAAGAAGGTTTAAATGCCCCTTGGAAGAGACGTGCAGGTCGCAGTAGCTTAACAAGATGGTTTAAATGCCCCTTGGAAGAGACGTGCAAGTCGCAGTAGCTTAAAAAGACGGTTTAAATGAGCCTTGGAAGAGAGGTGCAGGTCGCAGTAGCTTAACAAGACGATTTAAATGCCCCTTGAGAGAAACGTGCAGGTCGCAGAAGCTTAACAAGACGGTTTAAATGCCCCTTGGAAGAGACGTGCAGGTCGCAGTAGCTTAACAAGAAGGTCTAAATGCCCCTTGGAAGAGCGGTGGAGGTCGTAGTAGTTTATCAAGACTGATTAAATGCCCCTTGGTAGAGACGTGCAGGTCGCATCAGCTTAACAAGACGGTTTAAATGTCCCTTGGAAGAGACGTGCAAGTAGCAGTAGCTTAACAAGACTGTTTAAATGCCCCTTGGAAAATCGGTGGAGGTCGCAGTAGATTAACAAGATGGATTAAATGCCCCTTGGAATAGACGTGCAAGTCACAGTAGCTTAACAACACGGTTTACATGCCCCTTGGAAGAGCGGTGGAGGTCGCAGTAGCTTAACAAGATCGTTTAAATGCCCCTTGGAAGAGCGGTGAAGGTCGCAGTAGTTTAACAAGACAGTTTAAATGCCCCTTGGAAGAGACGTGCAGGTCGCAGTAGCTTAACTACACGGTTTACATGCCCCTTGGAAGAGCGGAGGAGGTCGCAGTAGCTTAACAAGATGGTTTAAATGCCCCTTGGAAGAGCGGTGGAGGTCGCAGTAGTTTAACAAGACAATTTAACTGCCCCTTGGTAGAGACGTGCAGGTCGCAGTAGCTTAACAACACGGTTTACATGCCCCTTGGAAGAGACGTGCAGGTCGCAGAAGCTTAACAATATGGTTTAAATGCCCCTTGGAAGAGCGGTGGAGGTCGCAGTAGCTTAACAAGACGGTTTAAATGCCCCTTGGAAGAGACGTTCAGGTCGCAGAAGCTTAACAATATGGTTTAAATGCCCCTTGGAAAAGCGGTGGAGGTCGCAGTAGCTTAACAAGACTGTTTAATTGCCTCTTGGAAGAGACATGCAGGTCGCAGCAGCTTAACAAGACTGTTTAAATGCCCCTTGGAAGATATGTGCAGGTCGCAGCAGCTTAACAAGACGGATTAAATGCCCATTGGTAGAGACATGGAGGTCGCAGTAGCTTAAAAAGACGGTTTAAATGCCCCTTGGAAGAGACGTGCAGGTCGCAGTAGCTTAAGAAGATGGTTTAAATGCCCCTTGGAAGAGTGGTGGAGGTCGCAGTAGCTTAACAAAACAGTTTAAATACCCATTGGAAGAGACGTGCAGGTCGCAGTAGCTTAATAAGACGGTTTAAATGTCCCTTGGAAGAGATGTGCAGGTCGCAGTAGCTTAACAAGACGGTTTAAATGCCCCTTGGAAGAGACGTGCAGGTCGCAGTAGCTTAGCAAGACGGTTTAAATGCCACTTGGAAGAGCGGTGGAGGTCGCAGTAGCTTAACAAGACAGGTTAAATACCCCTTGGAAGAGACGTGCAGGTCGCAGTAGCTTAATAAGACGGTATAAATGCCCCTTGGAAGAGACGTGCAGGTCGCAGTAGCTTAACAAGACGGTTTAAATGCCCCTTGGAAGAGACGTGCAGGTCGCAGTAGCTTAATAAGATGGTTTAAATGCCCCTTGGAAGAGCGGTGGAGGTCGCAGTAGCTTAACAAGATGGTTTAAATGCCCCTTGGAAGAGACATGCAGGTCGCATCAGCTTAAAAAGACTGTTTAAATGCCCCTTGGTAAAGACGTGCAGGTCTCAGTGGCCTAACAAGACAGTTTAAATGCCCCTTGGAAGAGACATGCAGGTCGCAGTAGCTTAACAAGACGGTTTAAATGCCCCTTGGAAGAGACGTGCAGGTTGCAGTAGCTTAACAAGACGGTTTAAATGCCCCTTGGAAGAGACGTGCAAGTCGCAGTAGCTTAAAAAGACGGTTTAAATGAGCCTTGGAAGAGACGTGCAGGTCGCAGTAGCTTAACAAGACGGTTTAAATGCCCCTTGAAAGAGACGTGCATGTCGCACTAGATTAACAAGACGGTTTAAATGCCCCTTGGTAGAGACGTGCAGGTCACAGTAGCTTAACAAGACTTTTTAAATGCCCCTTGGAAGAAATGTGCAGGTCGCAGTAGCTTAACAAGACGGTTTAAATACCCCTTGGAAGAGACGTGCAGGTCACAGTAGCTTAACAAGACTTTTTAAATGCCCCTTTGATGAAATGTGCAGGTCGCAGTAGCTTAACAAGACGGTTTAAATGCCCCTTGGAAGAGACGTGCAGGTTGCAGTAGCTTAACAAGACGGTTTAAATGCCCCTTGGAAGAGCGGTGGAGGTCGTAGTAGCTTATCAAAACTGATTAAATGCCCCTTGGTAGAGACATGCATTTCGCAGCAGCTTATCAAGACGGTTTCAATGCCCCTTGGAAAATCGATGGAGGTCGCAGTAGCTTAACATGATGGATTAAATGCCCCTTGGAAGAGACGTGCAAGTCGCAGTAGCTTAACAAGAAGGTTTAAATGCCCCTTGGAAGAGACGTGCAGGTCGCAGTAGCTTAACAAGACAGTTTAAATGCCCTTTGGAAGAGACGTACAGGTCGCAGTAGCTTAACAAGACGGTTTAAATGCCCCTTGGAAGAGGCTGGCAGGTCTCAGTAGCTTACCACGACGATTTAAATGCCCCTTGGAAGAGACGTGCAGGTCGCAGTAGCTTAACAAGATGGTTTAAATGCCCCTTGGAAGAGACGTGCAGTTCGCAGTAGCTAAACAAGAAGGTTTAAATGCCCCTTGGAAAAGTGGTGGAGGTTACAGTAGCTTAACAAGACGGTTTAAATGCCCCTTGGAAGAGACGTGCAGGTCACAGTAGCTTAACAAGACGGTTTAAATGCCCCTTGGAAGAAACGTGCAGGTCGCAGTAGCTTAACAAGACGGTTTAAATGCCCCTTGGTAGAAACGTGCAAGTCGCAGTAGCTTAACAAGACGGTTTAAATGCCCCTTGGAAGAGCGGTGGAGGTCGTAGTAGCTTTTCAAGACTGATTAAATGCCCCTTGGTAGAGACGTGCAGGTCGCATCAGCTTAACAAGACGGTTTACATGTCCCTTAGAAGAGACGTGCTAGTCGCAGTAGCTTAACAAGATGGTTTAAATGCCCCTTAGAAGAGCGGTGGAGGTCGCAGCAGCTTAACAAGACAGTTTAAATGCCCCTTGGAAGAGATGTGCAGGTCGCAGTAGCTTAACAAGATGGATTAAATGCCCCTTGGAAGAGACGTGCAAATCGCAGTAGCTTAACAACACGGTTTACATGCCCCTTGGAAGAGCGGTGGTGGTCGCAGTAGCTTAACAAGATGGTTTAAATGCCCCTTGGAAGAGCGGTGGAGGTAGCAGTAGCTTAACAAGACGGTTTAAAAGCCCCTTGGAAGAGCGGTGGAGGTCGTAGTACCTTATCAAGACTGATTAAATGCCCCTTGCTAGAGACGTGCAGGTCGCATCAGCTTAACAAGACGGTTTAGATGTCCCTTGGAAGAGACGTGCTAGTCGCAGTAGCTTAACAAGACGGTTTAAATGCCCAATAGAAGAGCGGTGGAGGTCGCAGTAGCTTAACAAGACAGTTTAAATGCCCCTGGGAAGAGACGTGCAGGTCGCAGTAGCTTAACAAGATGGTTTAAATGCCCCTTGGAAGAGACGTGCAGTTCGCAGTAGCTTAACAAGAAGGTTTAAATGCCCCTTGGAAAAGTGGTGGAGGCTACAGTAGCTTAACAAGACGGTTTAAATGCCCCTTGGAAGAGACGTGCAGGTCGCAGTAGCTTAACAAGACGGTTTAAATGCCCCTTGGAAGAAACGTGCAGGTCGCAGTAGCTTAACAAGACGGTTTAAATGCCCCTTGGTAGAGACGTGCAAGTCGCAGTAGCTTAACAAGACGGTTTAAATGCCCCTTGGAAGAGCGGTGGAGGTCGTAGTAGCTTTTCAAGACTGATTAAATGCCCCTTGGTAGAGACGTGCAGGTCGCATCAGCTTAACAAGACGGTTTAAATGTCCCTTGGAAGAGACGTGCTAGTCGCAGTAGCTTAACAAGACGGTTTAAATGCCCCTAAGAAGAGCGGTGGAGGTCGCAGCAGCTTAATAAGACAGTTTAAATGCCCCTTGGAAGAGATGTGCAGGTCACAGTAGCTTAACAAGATGGATTATATGCCCCTTGGAAGAGACGTGCAAATCGCAGTAGCTTAACAACACGGTTTACATGCCCCTTGGAAGAGCGGTGGAGGTCGCAGTAGCTTAACAAGATGGTTTAAATGCCCCTTGGAAGAGCGGTGGAGGTCGCAGTAGCTTAACAAGACATTTTAAATGCCCCTTGGAAGAGATGTGCAGGTCGCAGTAGCTTAACAAGATGGTTTAAATGCCCCTTGGAAGAGCGGTGGAGGTCGTAGTAGCTTATCAAGACTGATTAAATGCCCCTTGGTAGAGACGTGCAGGTCGCATCAGCTTAACAAGACGGTTTAAATGTCCCTTGGAAGAGACGTGCTAGTCGCAGCAGCTTAACAAGACGGTTTAAATGCCCAATAGAAGAGCGGTGGAGGTCGCAGTAGCTTAACAAGACAGTTTAAATGCCCCTTGGAAGAGATGTGCAGGTCGCAGTAGCTTAACAAGATGGATTAAATGCCCCTTGGAAGAGACGTGCAAATCGCAGTAGCTTAACAACACGGTTTACATGCCCCTTGGAAGAGCGGTGGAGGTCACAGTAGCTTAACAAGACAGTTTAAATGCCCCTTGGAAGAGATGTGCAGGTCGCAGTAGCTTAACAACACGGTTTAAATGCCCCTTGGAAGAGACGTGCAGGTCGCAGAAGCTTAACAAGATGGTTTAAATGCCCCTTGGAAGAGCGGTGGAGGTCGCAGTAGCTTAACAAGACAGTTTAATTGCCCCTTGGAGGAGACATGCAGGTCGCAGTAGCTTAGCAAGACTGTTTAAATGCCAAATAGAAGAGCGGTGGAGGTCGCAGTAGCTTAACAAGACAGTTTAAATGCCCCTTGGAAGAGATGTGCAGGTCGCAGTAGCTTAACAAGATGGATTAAATGACCCCTTGGAAGAGACGTGCAAATCGCAGTAGCTTAACAACACGGTTTACATGCCCCTTGGAAGAGCGGTGGAGGTCGCAGTAGCTTAACAAGATGGTTTAAATGCCCCTTGGAAGAGCGGTGGAGGTCGCAGTAGCTTAACAAGACAGTTTAAATGCCCCTTGGAAGAGATGTGCAGGTCGCAGTAGCTTAACAAGACGGTTTAAATGCCCCTTGGAAGAGCGGTGGAGGTCGCAGTAGCTTAACAAGACAGTTTAATTGCCCCTTGGAAGAGACATGCAGTTCGCAGTAGCTTAGCAAGACTGTTTAAATGCCCCTTGAAGAGACGTGCAGGTCGCAGTAGCTTAACAAGACGGATTAAATGCCCCTTGGTAGAGACATGCAGGTCGCAGTAGCTTAACAACATGGTTTAAATGCCCCATGGAAGAGAAGTGCAGGTCGCAGTAGCTTAACAAGATGGTTTAAATGAACCTTGGAAAAGACGTGCAGGTCGCAGTGGCTTAACAAGACAGCTTAAATGCCCCTTGGAAGAGATGTGCAAGTCGCAGTAGCTTAAAAAGACGGTTTAAATGCCCCTTGGAAGAGACGTGCAGGTCGCAGTAGCTTAACAAGACGGTTTAAATGCCCCTTGGAAGAGACGTGCAAGTCGCAGTAGCTTAAAAAGACGGTTTAAATGAGCCTAGGAAGAGAGGTGCTGGTCGCAGTAGCTTAACAAGACGATTTAAATGCCCCTTGGAAGAAACGTGCAGGTCGCAGTAGCTTAACAAGACGGTTTAAATGCCCCTTGGAAGAGACGTGCAGGTCGCAGTAGCTTAACAAGACGGTCTAAATGCCCCTTGGAAGAGCGGTGGAGTTCGTAGTAGTTTATCAAGACTGATTAAATGCCCCTTGGCAGAGACGTGCAGGTCGCAGTAGCTTAACAAGACGGAATAAATGCCCCTTCGTAGAGACATGCAGGTCGCAGTAGCTTAACAACATGGTTTAAATGCCCCATGGAAGAGAAGTGCAGGTCGCAGTAGCTTAACAAGATGGTTTAAATGCCCCTTGGAAAAGTGGTGGAGGTTACAGTAGCTTAACAAGACAGTTTAAATGCCCCTTGGAAGAGACGTGCAAGTCGCAGTAGCTTAAGAAGACGGTTTAAATGCCCCTTGGAAGAGACGTGCAGGTTCGCAGAAGCTTAAAAAGACGGTTTAAATGCCCCTTGGAAGAGACATGCAGGTCGCATCAGCTTAAAAAGACTGTTTAAATTCCCCTTGGAAAAGACGTGCAGGTCGCAGTGGCTTAATAAGACAGCTTAAATGCCCCTTGGAAGAGATGTGCAAGTCGCAGTAGCTTAAAAAGACGGTTTAAATGGCCCTTGGAAGAGACGTGCAGGTCGCAGTAGCTTAACAAGATGGTTTAAATGCCCCTTGGAAGAGACGTGCAAGTCGCAGTAGCTTAAAAAGACGGTTTAAATGAGCCTTGGAAGAGATGTGCAAGTCGCAGTAGCTTAAAAAGACGGTTTAAATGCCCCTTGGAAGAGACGTGCAGATCGCAGTAGCTTAACAAGATGGTTTAAATGCCCCTTGGAAGAGACGTGCAAGTCGCAGTAGCTTAAAAAGACGGTTTAAATGAGCCTTGGAAGAGAGGTGCAGGTCGCAGTAGCTTAACAAGACGATTTAAATGCCCCTTGGAAGAAACGTGCAGGTCGCAGTAGCTTAACAAGACGGTCTAAACGCCCCTTGGAAGAGCGGAGGAGGTCGTAGTAGTTTATCAAGACTGATTAAATGCCCCTTGATAGAGACGTGCAGGTCGCATCAGCTTAACAAGACGGTTTAAATGTCCCTTGGAAGAGACGTGCAAGTCGCAGTAGCTTAACCAGACTGTTTAAATGCCCCTTGGAAAATCGGTGGAGGTCGCAGTAGATTAACAAGATGGATTAAATGCCCCTTGGAAGAGACATGCAAGTCACAGTAGCTTAACAACACGGTTTACATGCCCCTTGGAAGAGCGGTGGAGGTCGCAGTAGCTTAACAAGATGGTTTAAATGCCCCTTGGAAGAGCGGTGCATGTCGCAGTAGTTTAACAAGACAGTTTAAATGCCCCTTGGAAGAGACGTGCAGGTCGCAGTAGCTTAACTACACGGTTAACATGCCCCTTGGAAGAGCGGTGGAGGTCGCAGTAGCTTAACAAGATGGTTTAAATGCCCCTTGGAAGAGCGGTGGAGGTCGCAGTAGCTTAACAAGACAGTTTAAATGCCCCTTGGAAGAGATGTGCAGGTCGCAGTAGCTTAACAAGACGGTTTAAATGCCCCTTGGAAGAGCGGTGGAGGTCGTAGTAGCTTATCAAGACTGATTAAATGCCCCTTGGTAGAGACGTGCAGGTCGCATCAGCTTAACAAGACGGTTTAAATGTCCCTTGGAAGAGACGTGCTAGTCGCAGTAGCTTAACAAGACGGTTTAAATGCCCAATAGAAGAGCGGTGGAGGTCGCAGTAGCTTAACAAGACAGTTTAAATGCCCCTTGGAAGAGATGTGCAGGTCGCAGTAGCTTAACAAGATGGATTAAATGCCCCTTGGAAGAGACGTGCAAATCGCAGTAGCTTAACAACACGGTTTACATGCCCCTTGGAAGAGCGGTTGAGGTCACAGTAGCTTAACAAGACAGTTTAAATGCCCCTTGGAAGAGATGTGCAGGTCGCAGTAGCTTAACAACACGATTTAAATGCCCCTTGGAAGAGACGTGCAGGTCGCAGAAGCTTAACAAGATGGTTTAAATGCCCCTTGGAAGAGCAGTGGAGGTCGCAGTATCTTAAAAAGACAGTTTAATTGCCCCTTGGAGGAGACATGCAGGTCGCAGTAGCTTAGAAAGACTGTTTAAATGCCCAATAGAAGAGCGGTGGAGGTCGCAGTAGCTTAACAAGACAGTTTAAATGCCCCTTGGAAGAGATGTGCAGGTCGCAGTAGCTTAACAAGATGGATTAAATGACCCCTTGGAAGAGACGTGCAAATCGCAGTAGCTTAACAACACGGTTTATATGACCCTTGGAAGAGCGGTGGAGGTCGCAGTAGCTTAACAAGATGGTTTAAATGCCCCTTGGAAGAGCGGTGGAGGTCGCAGTAGCTTAACAAGACAGTTTAAATGCCCCTTGGAAGAGATGTGCAGGTCGCAGTAGCTTAACAAGACGGTTTAAATGCCCCTTGGAAGAGACGTGCAGGTCGCAGAAGCTTAACAAGATGGTTTAAATGCCCCTTGGAAGAGCGGTGGAGGTCGCAGTAGCTTAACAAGACAGTTAAATTGCCCCTTGGAAGAGACATGCAGGTCGCAGTAGCTTAGCAAGACTGTTTAAATGCCCCTTGAAGAGACGTGCAGGTCGCAGTAGCTTAACAAGACGGATTAAATGCCCCTTGGTAGAGACATGCAGGTCGCAGTATCTTAACAACATGGTTTAAATGCCCCATGGAAGAGAAGTGCAGGTCGCAGTAGCTTAACAAGATGGTTTAAATGAACCTTGGAAAAGTGGTGGAGGTTACAGTAGCTTAACAAGACAGTTTAAATGCCCCTTGGAAGAGACGTGCAAATCGCAGTAGCTTAAGAAGACGGTTTAAATGCCCCTTTGAAGAGACGTGCAGGTCGCAGAAGCTTAAAAAGACAGTTTAAATGCCCCTTGGAAGAGACATGCAGGTCGCAGCAGCTTAAAAAGACTGTTTAAATGCCCCTTGGAAAAGACGTGCAGGTCGCAGTGGCTTAACAAGACAGCTTAAATGCCCCTTGGAAGAGATGTGCAAGTCGCAGTAGCTTAAAAAGACGGTTTAAATGCCCCTTGGAAGAGACGTGCAGGTCGCAGTAGCTTAACAAGACGGTTTAAATGCCCCTTGGAAGAGACGTGCAAGTCGCAGTAGCTTAAAAAGACGGTTTAAATGAGCCTAGGAAGAGAGGTGCAGGTCGCAGTAGCTTAACAAGACGATTTAAATGCCCCTTGGAAGAAACGTGCAGGTCGCAGTAGCTTAACAAGACAGTTTAAATGCCCCTTGGAAGAGACGTGCAGGTCGCAGTAGCTTAACAAGACGGTCTAAATGCCCCTTGGAAGAGCGGTGGAGGTCGTAGTAGTTTATCAAGACTGATTAAATGCCCCTTGGCAGAGACGTGCAGGTCGCAGTAGCTTAACAAGACGGAATAAATGCCCCTTGGTAGAGACATGCAGGTCGCAGTAGCTTAACAACATGGTTTAAATGCCCCATGGAAGAGAAGTGCAGGTCGCAGTAGCTTAACAAGATGGTTTAAATGCCCCTTGGAAAAGTGGTGGAGGTTACAGTAGCTTAACAAGACAGTTTAAATGCCCCTTGGAAGAGACGTGCAAGTCTCAGTAGCTTAAGAAGACGGTTTAAATGCCCCTTGGAAGAGACGTGCAGGTCGCAGAAGCTTAAAAAGACGGTTTAAATGCCCCTTGGAAGAGACATGCAGGTCGCATCAGCTTAAAAAGACTGTTTAAATTCCCCTTGGAAAAGACGTGCAGGTCGCAGTGGCTTAATAAGACAGCTTAAATGCCCTTTGGAAGAGATGTGCAAGTTTCAGTAGCTTAAAAAGACGGTTTAAATGCCCCTTGGAAGAGACGTGCAGGTCGCAGTAGCTTAACAAGATGGTTTAAATGCCCCTTGGAAGAGACATGCAAGTCACAGTAGCTTAATAACACGGTTTACATGCCCCTTGGAAGAGCGGTGGAGGTCGCAGTAGCTTAACAAGATGGTTTAAATGCCCCTTGGAAGAGCGGTGCAGGTCGCAGTAGTTTAACAAGACAGTTTAAATGCCCCTTGGAAGAGACGTGCAGGTCGCAGTAGCTTAACTACACGGTTTACATGCCCCTTGGAAGAGCGGTGGAGGTCGCAGTAGCTTAACAAGATGGTTTAAATGCCCTTTGGAAGAGATGTGCAAGTTTCAGTAGCTTAAAAAGACGGTTTAAATGCCCCTTGGAAGAGACGTGCAGGTCGCAGTAGCTTAACAAGATGGTTTAAATGCCCCTTGGAAGAGACGTGCAAGTCACAGTAGCTTAATAACACGGTTTACATGCCCCTTGGAAGAGCGGTGGAGGTCGCAGTAGTTTAACAAGACAGTTTAAATGCCCCTTGGTAGAGACGTGCAGGTCGCAGTAGCTTAACAATACGGTTTACATGCCCCTTGGAAAAGTGGTGGAGGTTACAGTAGCTTAACAAGACATTTTAAATGCCCCTTGGAAGAGACGTGCAAGTCTCAGTAGCTTAAGAAGACGGTTTAAATGCCCCTTGGAAGAGACGTGCAGGTCGCAGAAGCTTAAAAAGACGGTTTAAATGCCCCTTGGAAGAGACATGCAGGTCGCATCAGCTTAAAAAGACTGTTTAAATTCCCCTTGGAAAAGACGTGCAGGTCGCAGTGGCTTAATAAGACAGCTTAAATGCCCTTTGGAAGAGATGTGCAAGTTTCAGTAGCTTAAAAGACGGTTTAAATGCCCCTTGGAAGAGACGTGCAGGTCGCAGTAGCTTAACAAGATGGTTTAAATGCCCCTTGGAAGAGACGTGCAAGTCACAGTAGCTTAATAACACGGTTTACATGCCCCTTGGAAGAGCGGTGGAGGTCGCAGTAGCTTAACAAGATGGTTTAAATGCCCCTTGGAAGAGCGGTGCAGGTCGCAGTAGTTTAACAAGACAGTTTAAATGCCCCTTGGAAGAGACGTGCAGGTCGCAGTAGCTTAACTACACGGTTTACATGCCCCTTGGAAGAGCGGTGGAGGTCGCAGTAGCTTAACAAGATGGTTTAAATGCCCCTTGGAAGAGCGGTGGAGGTCGCAGTAGTTTAACAAGACAGTTTAAATGCCCCTTGGTAGAGACGTGCAGGTCGCAGTAGCTTAACAATACGGTTTACATGCCCCTGGGAAGAGCGGTGGAGGTCGCAGTAGCTTAACAATATGGTTTAAATGCCCCTTGGAAGAGCGGTGGAGGTCGCAGTAGCTTAAAAAGACTGTTTAATTGCCCCTTGGAAGAGACATGCAGGTCGCAGCAGCTTAACAAGACTGTTTAAATGCCCCTTGGAAGAGACGTGCAGGTCGCAGTAGCTTAACAAGACGGATTAAATGCCCCTTGGTAGAGACATGCAGCTCGCAGTAGCTTAACAAAATGGTTTAAATGCCCCTTGGAAGAGCGGTGGAGGTCGCTGTAGCTTAACAAGACGGTTTAAATGCCCCTTGGAAAAGTGGTGGAGGTTACAGTAGCTTAACAAGAGGGTTTAAATGCCCCTTGGAAGAGACGTGCAAGTCACAGTAGCTTAATAAGACGGTTTAAATGCCCCTTGGAAGAGACGTGCAAGTCGCAGTAGCTTAAAAAGACGGTTTAAATGCCCCTTGGAAGAGACGTGCAGGTCGCAGTAGCTTAACAACATGGTTTAAATGCCCCTTGGAAGAGCGGTGGAGGTCGCAGTAGCTTAACAAGACAGTTTAAATTACCCATTGGAAGAGACGTGCAGGTTGCAGTAGCTTAATAAGACGGTTTAAATGTCCCTTGGAAGAGATGTGCAGGTCGCAGTAGCTTAACAAGACGGTTTAAATGCCCCTTGGAAGAGACGTGCAGGTCGCAGTAGCTTAGCAAGACGGTTTAAATGCCACTTGGAAGAGCGGTGGAGGTCGCAGTAGCTTAACAAGACAGTTTAAATACCCCTTGGAAGAGACGTGCAGGTCGCAGTAGCTTAACAAGACGGTTTAAATGCCCCTTGGATGAGACGTGCAGGTCGCAGTAGCTTAACAAGGCAGTTTAAATACCCCTTGGAAGAGACGTGCATGTCGAAGTAGCTTAACAAGATGGTTTAAATGCCCCTTGGAAGAGCGGTGGAGGTCGCAGTAGCTTAACAAGATGGTTTAAATGACCCTTGGAAGAGACATGCAGGTCGCAGTAGCTTAACAAGACGGTTTAAATGCCCCTTGGAAGAGACGTGCAAGTCGCAGTAGCTTAAAAAGACGTTTTAAATGAGCCTTGGAAGAGACGTGCAGGTCGCAGTAGCTTAACAAGACGGTTTAAATGCCCCTTGCAAGAGACGTGCATGTCGCACTAGATTAACAAGACGGTTTAAATGCCCCTTGGTGGAGACGTGCAGGTCGCAGTAGCTTAACAAGACGGTTTAAATACCCCTTGGAAGAGACGTGCAGGTCACAGTAGCTTAACAAGACTTTTTAAATGCCCCTTGGAAGAAATGTGCAGGTCGCAGTAGCTTAACAAGACGGTTTAAATGCCCCTTGGAAGAGACGTGCAGGTCGCAGTAGCTTAACAAGACAGTTTAAATGCCCCTTGGAAGAGCGGTGGAGGTCGTAGTAGCTTATCAAAATGATTAAATGCCCCTTGGTAGAGACGTGCAGGTCGCAGCAGCTTATCAAGACGGTTTAAATGCCCCTTGGAAAATCGATGGAGGTCGCAGTAGCTTAACAAGATGGATTAAATACCCCTTGGAAGAGACGTGCAAGTTGCAGTAGCTTAACAAGAAGGTTTAAATGCCCCTTGGAAGAGACGTGCAGGTCGCAGTAGCTTAACAAGACAGTTTAAATGCGCCTTGGAAGAGACGTGCAGGTCGCAGTAGCTTAACAAGATGGTTTAAATGCCCCTTGGAAGAGGCTGGCAGGTTTCAGTAGCTTACCAAGACGATTTAAATGCCCCTTGGAAGAGACGTGCAGGTCGCAGTAGCTTAACAAGATGGTTTAAATGCCCCTTGGAAGAGACGTGCAGTTCGCAGTAGCTTAACAAGACGGTTTAAATGCCCCCTGGAAAAGTGGTGGAGGTTACAGTAGCTTAACAAGACGGTTTAAATGCCCCTTGGAAGAGACGTGCAAGTGACAGTAGCTTAACAAGACGGTTTAAATGCCCCTTGGAAGAGACGTGCAGGTCGCAGTAGCTTAAAAAGACGGTTTAAATGCCCCTCGGAAGAGATGTGCAGGTCGCAGTAGCTTAACAACATGGTTTAAATGCCCCTTGGAAGAGGGGTGGAGGTCGCAGTAGCTTAACAAGACAGTTTAAATACCCATTGGAAGAGACGTGCAGGTCGCAGTAGCTTAATAAGACGGTTTAAATGTCCCTTGGAAGAGATGTGCAGGTCGCAGTAGCTTAACAAGATGGTTTAAATGCCCCTTGGAAGAGACGTGCAGGTCGCAGTAGCTTAGCAAGATGGTTTAAATGCCACTTGGAAGAGCGGTGGAGGTCGCAGTAGCTTAACAAGACAGTTTAAATACCCCTTGGAAGAGACGTGCAGGTCGCAGTAGCTTAACAAGACGGTTTAAATGCCCCTTGGAAGAGACGTGCAGGTCGCAGTAGCTTAACAAGACGGTTTAAGTGCCCCTTGGAAGAGCGGTGGAGGTCGTAGTAGCTTATCAAGACTGATTAAATGCCCCTTGGAAGAGATGTGCAGGTCGCAGTAGCTTAACAAGATGGATTAAATGCCCCTTGGAAGAGACGTGCAAATCGCAGTAGCTTAACAACACGGTTTACATGCCCCTTGGAAGAGCGGTTGAGGTCACAGTAGCTTAACAAGACAGTTTAAATGCCCCTTGGAAGAGATGTGCAGGTCGCAGTAGCTTAACAACACGATTTAAATGCCCCTTGGAAGAGACGTGCAGGTCGCAGAAGCTTAACAAGATGGTTTAAATGCCCCTTGGAAGAGCAGTGGAGGTCGCAGTATCTTAAAAAGACAGTTTAATTGCCCCTTGGAGGAGACATGCAGGTCGCAGTAGCTTAGAAAGACTGTTTAAATGCCCAATAGAAGAGCGGTGGAGGTCGCAGTAGCTTAACAAGACAGTTTAAATGCCCCTTGGAAGAGATGTGCAGGTCGCAGTAGCTTAACAAGATGGATTAAATGACCCCTTGGAAGAGACGTGCAAATCGCAGTAGCTTAACAACACGGTTTATATGACCCTTGGAAGAGCGGTGGAGGTCGCAGTAGCTTAACAAGATGGTTTAAATGCCCCTTGGAAGAGCGGTGGAGGTCGCAGTAGCTTAACAAGACAGTTTAAATGCCCCTTGGAAGAGATGTGCAGGTCGCAGTAGCTTAACAAGACGGTTTAAATGCCCCTTGGAAGAGACGTGCAGGTCGCAGAAGCTTAACAAGATGGTTTAAATGCCCCTTGGAAGAGCGGTGGAGGTCGCAGTAGCTTAACAAGACAGTTAAATTGCCCCTTGGAAGAGACATGCAGGTCGCAGTAGCTTAGCAAGACTGTTTAAATGCCCCTTGAAGAGACGTGCAGGTCGCAGTAGCTTAACAAGACGGATTAAATGCCCCTTGGTAGAGACATGCAGGTCGCAGTATCTTAACAACATGGTTTAAATGCCCCATGGAAGAGAAGTGCAGGTCGCAGTAGCTTAACAAGATGGTTTAAATGAACCTTGGAAAAGTGGTGGAGGTTACAGTAGCTTAACAAGACAGTTTAAATGCCCCTTGGAAGAGACGTGCAAATCGCAGTAGCTTAAGAAGACGGTTTAAATGCCCCTTTGAAGAGACGTGCAGGTCGCAGAAGCTTAAAAAGACAGTTTAAATGCCCCTTGGAAGAGACATGCAGGTCGCAGCAGCTTAAAAAGACTGTTTAAATGCCCCTTGGAAAAGACGTGCAGGTCGCAGTGGCTTAACAAGACAGCTTAAATGCCCCTTGGAAGAGATGTGCAAGTCGCAGTAGCTTAAAAAGACGGTTTAAATGCCCCTTGGAAGAGACGTGCAGGTCGCAGTAGCTTAACAAGACGGTTTAAATGCCCCTTGGAAGAGACGTGCAAGTCGCAGTAGCTTAAAAAGACGGTTTAAATGAGCCTAGGAAGAGAGGTGCAGGTCGCAGTAGCTTAACAAGACGATTTAAATGCCCCTTGGAAGAAACGTGCAGGTCGCAGTAGCTTAACAAGACAGTTTAAATGCCCCTTGGAAGAGACGTGCAGGTCGCAGTAGCTTAACAAGACGGTCTAAATGCCCCTTGGAAGAGCGGTGGAGGTCGTAGTAGTTTATCAAGACTGATTAAATGCCCCTTGGCAGAGACGTGCAGGTCGCAGTAGCTTAACAAGACGGAATAAATGCCCCTTGGTAGAGACATGCAGGTCGCAGTAGCTTAACAACATGGTTTAAATGCCCCATGGAAGAGAAGTGCAGGTCGCAGTAGCTTAACAAGATGGTTTAAATGCCCCTTGGAAAAGTGGTGGAGGTTACAGTAGCTTAACAAGACAGTTTAAATGCCCCTTGGAAGAGACGTGCAAGTCTCAGTAGCTTAAGAAGACGGTTTAAATGCCCCTTGGAAGAGACGTGCAGGTCGCAGAAGCTTAAAAAGACGGTTTAAATGCCCCTTGGAAGAGACATGCAGGTCGCATCAGCTTAAAAAGACTGTTTAAATTCCCCTTGGAAAAGACGTGCAGGTCGCAGTGGCTTAATAAGACAGCTTAAATGCCCTTTGGAAGAGATGTGCAAGTTTCAGTAGCTTAAAAAGACGGTTTAAATGCCCCTTGGAAGAGACGTGCAGGTCGCAGTAGCTTAACAAGATGGTTTAAATGCCCCTTGGAAGAGACATGCAAGTCACAGTAGCTTAATAACACGGTTTACATGCCCCTTGGAAGAGCGGTGGAGGTCGCAGTAGCTTAACAAGATGGTTTAAATGCCCCTTGGAAGAGCGGTGCAGGTCGCAGTAGTTTAACAAGACAGTTTAAATGCCCCTTGGAAGAGACGTGCAGGTCGCAGTAGCTTAACTACACGGTTTACATGCCCCTTGGAAGAGCGGTGGAGGTCGCAGTAGCTTAACAAGATGGTTTAAATGCCCTTTGGAAGAGATGTGCAAGTTTCAGTAGCTTAAAAAGACGGTTTAAATGCCCCTTGGAAGAGACGTGCAGGTCGCAGTAGCTTAACAAGATGGTTTAAATGCCCCTTGGAAGAGACGTGCAAGTCACAGTAGCTTAATAACACGGTTTACATGCCCCTTGGAAGAGCGGTGGAGGTCGCAGTAGTTTAACAAGACAGTTTAAATGCCCCTTGGTAGAGACGTGCAGGTCGCAGTAGCTTAACAATACGGTTTACATGCCCCTTGGAAAAGTGGTGGAGGTTACAGTAGCTTAACAAGACATTTTAAATGCCCCTTGGAAGAGACGTGCAAGTCTCAGTAGCTTAAGAAGACGGTTTAAATGCCCCTTGGAAGAGACGTGCAGGTCGCAGAAGCTTAAAAAGACGGTTTAAATGCCCCTTGGAAGAGACATGCAGGTCGCATCAGCTTAAAAAGACTGTTTAAATTCCCCTTGGAAAAGACGTGCAGGTCGCAGTGGCTTAATAAGACAGCTTAAATGCCCTTTGGAAGAGATGTGCAAGTTTCAGTAGCTTAAAAAGACGGTTTAAATGCCCCTTGGAAGAGACGTGCAGGTCGCAGTAGCTTAACAAGATGGTTTAAATGCCCCTTGGAAGAGACGTGCAAGTCACAGTAGCTTAATAACACGGTTTACATGCCCCTTGGAAGAGCGGTGGAGGTCGCAGTAGCTTAACAAGATGGTTTAAATGCCCCTTGGAAGAGCGGTGCAGGTCGCAGTAGTTTAACAAGACAGTTTAAATGCCCCTTGGAAGAGACGTGCAGGTCGCAGTAGCTTAACTACACGGTTTACATGCCCCTTGGAAGAGCGGTGGAGGTCGCAGTAGCTTAACAAGATGGTTTAAATGCCCCTTGGAAGAGCGGTGGAGGTCGCAGTAGTTTAACAAGACAGTTTAAATGCCCCTTGGTAGAGACGTGCAGGTCGCAGTAGCTTAACAATACGGTTTACATGCCCCTGGGAAGAGCGGTGGAGGTCGCAGTAGCTTAACAATATGGTTTAAATGCCCCTTGGAAGAGCGGTGGAGGTCGCAGTAGCTTAACAAGATGGTTTGAATGCCCCTTGGAAGAGACGTGCAGGTCGCAGAAGCTTAACAAGATGGTTTAAATGCCCCTTGGAAAAGCGGTGGAGGTCGCAGTAGCTTAAAAAGACTGTTTAATTGCCCCTTGGAAGAGACATGCAGGTCGCAGCAGCTTAACAAGACTGTTTAAATGCCCCTTGGAAGAGACGTGCAGGTCGCAGTAGCTTAACAAGACGGATTAAATGCCCCTTGGTAGAGACATGCAGCTCGCAGTAGCTTAACAAAATGGTTTAAATGCCCCTTGGAAGAGCGGTGGAGGTCGCTGTAGCTTAACAAGACGGTTTAAATGCCCCTTGGAAAAGTGGTGGAGGTTACAGTAGCTTAACAAGAGGGTTTAAATGCCCCTTGGAAGAGACGTGCAAGTCACAGTAGCTTAATAAGACGGTTTAAATGCCCCTTGGAAGAGACGTGCAAGTCGCAGTAGCTTAAAAAGACGGTTTAAATGCCCCTTGGAAGAGACGTGCAGGTCGCAGTAGCTTAACAACATGGTTTAAATGCCCCTTGGAAGAGCGGTGGAGGTCGCAGTAGCTTAACAAGACAGTTTAAATTACCCATTGGAAGAGACGTGCAGGTTGCAGTAGCTTAATAAGACGGTTTAAATGTCCCTTGGAAGAGATGTGCAGGTCGCAGTAGCTTAACAAGACGGTTTAAATGCCCCTTGGAAGAGACGTGCAGGTCGCAGTAGCTTAGCAAGACGGTTTAAATGCCACTTGGAAGAGCGGTGGAGGTCGCAGTAGCTTAACAAGACAGTTTAAATACCCCTTGGAAGAGACGTGCAGGTCGCAGTAGCTTAACAAGACGGTTTAAATGCCCCTTGGATGAGACGTGCAGGTCGCAGTAGCTTAACAAGGCAGTTTAAATACCCCTTGGAAGAGACGTGCATGTCGAAGTAGCTTAACAAGATGGTTTAAATGCCCCTTGGAAGAGCGGTGGAGGTCGCAGTAGCTTAACAAGATGGTTTAAATGACCCTTGGAAGACACATGCAGGTCGCAGTAGCTTAACAAGACGGTTTAAATGCCCCTTGGAAGAGACGTGCAAGTCGCAGTAGCTTAAAAAGACGGTTTAAATGAGCCTTGGAAGAGACGTGCAGGTCGCAGTAGCTTAACAAGACGGTTTAAATGCCCCTTGCAAGAGACGTGCATGTCGCACTAGATTAACAAGACGGTTTAAATGCCCCTTGGTAGAGACGTGCAGGTCGCAGTAGCTTAACAAGACGGTTTAAATACCCCTTGGAAGAGACGTGCAGGTCACAGTAGCTTAACAAGACTTTTTAAATGCCCCTTGGAAGAAATGTGCAGGTCGCAGTAGCTTAACAAGACGGTTTAAATGCCCCTTGGAAGAGACGTGCAGGTCGCAGTAGCTTAACAAGACAGTTTAAATGCCCCTTGGAAGAGCGGTGGAGGTCGTAGTAGCTTATCAAAATGATTAAATGCCCCTTGGTAGAGACGTGCAGGTCGCAGCAGCTTATCAAGACGGTTTAAATGCCCCTTGGAAAATCGATGGAGGTCGCAGTAGCTTAACAAGATGGATTAAATACCCCTTGGAAGAGACGTGCAAGTTGCAGTAGCTTAACAAGAAGGTTTAAATGCCCCTTGGAAGAGACGTTCAGGTCGCAGTAGCTTAACAAGACAGTTTAAATGCGCCTTGGAAGAGACGTGCAGGTCGCAGTAGCTTAACAAGATGGTTTAAATGCCCCTTGGAAGAGGCTGGCAGGTTTCAGTAGCTTACCAAGACGATTTAAATGCCCCTTGGAAGAGACGTGCAGGTCGCAGTAGCTTAACAAGATGGTTTAAATGCCCCTTGGAAGAGACGTGCAGTTCGCAGTAGCTTAACAAGACGGTTTAAATGCCCCCTGGAAAAGTGGTGGAGGTTACAGTAGCTTAACAAGACGGTTTAAATGCCCCTTGGAAGAGACGTGCAAGTGACAGTAGCTTAACAAGACGGTTTAAATGCCCCTTGGAAGAGACGTGCAGGTCGCAGTAGCTTAAAAAGACGGTTTAAATGCCCCTCGGAAGAGATGTGCAGGTCGCAGTAGCTTAACAACATGGTTTAAATGCCCCTTGGAAGAGGGGTGGAGGTCGCAGTAGCTTAACAAGACAGTTTAAATACCCATTGGAAGAGACGTGCAGGTCGCAGTAGCTTAATAAGACGGTTTAAATGTCCCTTGGAAGAGATGTGCAGGTCGCAGTAGCTTAACAAGATGGTTTAAATGCCCCTTGGAAGAGACGTGCAGGTCGCAGTAGCTTAGCAAGATGGTTTAAATGCCACTTGGAAGAGCGGTGGAGGTCGCAGTAGCTTAACAAGACAGTTTAAATACCCCTTGGAAGAGACGTGCAGGTCGCAGTAGCTTAACAAGACGGTTTAAATGCCCCTTGGAAGAGACGTGCAGGTCGCAGTAGCTTAACAAGACGGTTTAAATGCCCCTTGGAAGAGCGGTGGAGGTCGTAGTAGCTTATCAAGACTGATTAAATGCCCCTTGGTAGAGACGTGCAGGTCGCATCAGCTTAACAAGACGGTTTAAATGTCCCTTGGAATAGACGTGCTAGTCGCAGTAGCTTAACAAGATGGTTTAAATGCCCAATAGAAGAGCGGTGGAGGTCGCCGTAGCTTAACAAGACAGTTTAAATGCCCATTGGAAGAGATGTGCAGGTCGCAGTAGCTTAACAAGATGGATTAAATGACCCCTTGGAAGAGACGTGCAAATCGCAGTAGCTTAACAACACGGTTTACATGCCCCTTGGAAGAGCGGTGGAGGTCGCAGTAGATTAACAAGATGGTTTAAATGCCCCTTGGAAGAGCGGTGGAGGTCGCAGTAGCTTAAAAAGACAGTTTAAATGCCCCTTGGAAGAGATGTGCAGGTCGCAGTAGCTTAACAAGACGGTCTAAATGCCCCTTGGAAGAGCGGAGGAGGTCGTAGTAGTTTATCAAGACTGATTAAATGCCCCTTGGTAGAGACGTGCAGGTCGCATCAGCTTAACAAGACGGTTTAAATGTCCCTTGGAAGAGACGTGCAAGTCGCAGTAGCTTAACAAGACTGTTGAAATGCCCCTTGGAAAATCGGTGGAGGTCGCAGTAGATTAACAAGATGGATTAAATGCCCCTTGGAAGAGACGTGCAAGTCACAGTAGCTTAACAACACGGTTTGCATGCACCTTGGAAGAGCGGTGGAGGTCGCAGTAGCTTAACAAGATGGTTTAAATGCCCCTTGGAAGAGCGGTGCAGGTCGCAGTAGTTTAACAAGACAGTTTAAATGCCCCTTGGAAGAGACGTGCAGGTCGCAGTAGCTTAACTACACGGTTTACATGCCCCTTGGAAGAGCGGTGGAGGTCGCAGTAGCTTAACAAGATGGTTTAAATGCCCCTTGGAAGAGCGGTGGAGGTCGCAGTAGTTTAACAAGACAGTTTAAATGCCCCTTGGTAGAGACGTGCAGGTCGCAGTACCTTAACAACACGGTTTACATGCCCCTTGGAAGAGCGGTGGAGGTCGCAGTAGCTTAACAATATGGTTTAAATGCCCCTTGGAAGAGCGGTGGAGGTCGCAGTAGCTTAACAAGACGGTTTAAATGCCCCTTGGAAGAGACGTGCAGGTCGCAGAAGTTTAACAAGATGGTTTAAATGCCCCTTGGAAAAGCGGTGGAGGTCGCAGTAGCTTAAAAAGACTGTTTAATTGCCCCTTGGAAGAGACATGCAGGTCGCAGCAGCTTAACAAGACTGTTTAAATGCCCCTTGGAAGATACGTGCAGGTCTCAGTAGCTTAACAAGACGGATTAAATGCCCCTTGGTAGAGACATGCAGGTCGCAGTAGCTTAACAAAATGGTTTAAATGTCCCTTGGAAGAGCGGTGGAGGTCGCTGTAGCTTAACAAGACGGTTTAAATGCCCCTTGGAAAAGTGGTGGAGGTTACAGTAGCTTAACAAGACGGTTTAAATGCCCCTTGGAAGGGACATGCAAGTCACAGTAGCTTAATAAGACGGTTTAAATGCCCCTTGGAAGAGACGTGCAAGTCGCAGTAGCTTAAAAAGACGGTTTAAATGCCCCTTGGAAGAGACGTGCAGGTCGCAGTAGCTTAACAACATGGTTTAAATGCCCCTTGGAAGAGCGGTGGAGGTCGCAGTAGCTTAACAAGACAGTTTAAATACCCATTGGAAGAGACGTGCAGGTCGCAGTAGCTTAATAAGACGGTTTAAATGTCCCTTGGAAGAGATGTGCAGGTCGCAGTAGCTTAACAAGACGGTTTAAATGCCCCTTGGAAGAGACGTGCAGGTCGCAGTAGCTTAGCAAGACGGTTTAAATGCCACTTGGAAGAGCGGTGGAGGTCGCAGTAGCTTAACAAGACAGTTTAAATACCCCTTGGAAGAGACGTGCAGGTCGCAGTAGCTTAACAAGACGGTTTAAATGCCCCTTGGAAGAGACGTGCAGGTCGCAGTAGCTTAACAAGACGGTTTAAGTGCCCCTTGGAAGAGACGTGCAGGTCGCAGTAGCTTAACAAGGCAGTTTAAATACCCCTTGGAAGAGACGTGCAGGTCGCAGTAGCTTAACAAGATGGTTTAAATGCCCCTTGGAAGAGCGGTGGAGGTCGCAGTAGCTTAACAAGATGGTTTAAATGACCCTTGGAAGAGACATGCAGGTCGCAGCAGCTTAAAAAGACTGTTTAAATGCCCATTGGAAAAGACGTGCAGGTCTCAGTGGCCTAACAAGACAGTTTAAATGCCCCTTGGAAGAGACATGCAGGTCGCAGTAGCTTAACAAGACGGTTTAAATGCCCCTTGGAAGAGACGTGCAGGTCGCAGTAGCTTAGCAAGACGGTTTAAATGCCACTTGGAAGAGCGGTGGAGGTCGCAGTAGCTTAACAAGACAGTTTAAATACCCCTTGGAAGAGACGTGCAGGTCGCAGTAGCTTAACAAGACGGTTTAAATGCCCCTTGGATGAGACGTGCAGGTCGCAGTAGCTTAACAAGGCAGTTTAAATACCCCTTGGAAGAGACGTGCATGTCGAAGTAGCTTAACAAGATGGTTTAAATGCCCCTTGGAAGAGCGGTGGAGGTCGCAGTAGCTTAACAAGATGGTTTAAATGACCCTTGGAAGAGACATGCAGGTCGCAGTAGCTTAACAAGACGGTTTAAATGCCCCTTGGAAGAGACGTGCAAGTCGCAGTAGCTTAAAAAGACGGTTTAAATGAGCCTTGGAATAGACGTGCAGGTCGCAGTAGCTTAACAAGACGGTTTAAATGCCCCTTGCAAGAGACGTGCATGTCGCACTAGATTAACAAGACGGTTTAAATGCCCCTTGGTAGAGACGTGCAGGTCGCAGTAGCTTAACAAGACGGTTTAAATACCCCTTGGAAGAGACGTGCAGGTCACAGTAGCTTAACAAGACTTTTTAAATGCCCCTTGGAAGAAATGTGCAGGTCGCAGTAGCTTAACAAGACGGTTTAAATGCCCCTTGGAAGAGACGTGCAGGTCGCAGTAGCTTAACAAGACAGTTTAAATGCCCCTTGGAAGAGCGGTGGAGGTCGTAGTAGCTTATCAAAATGATTAAATGCCCCTTGGTAGAGACGTGCAGGTCGCAGCAGCTTATCAAGACGGTTTAAATGCCCCTTGGAAAATCGATGGAGGTCGCAGTAGCTTAACAAGATGGATTAAATACCCCTTGGAAGAGACGTGCAAGTTGCAGTAGCTTAACAAGAAGGTTTAAATGCCCCTTGGAAGAGACGTGCAGGTCGCAGTAGCTTAACAAGACAGTTTAAATGCGCCTTGGAAGAGACGTGCAGGTCGCAGTAGCTTAACAAGATGGTTTAAATGCCCCTTGGAAGAGGCTGGCAGGTTTCAGTAGCTTACCAAGACGATTTAAATGCCCCTTGGAAGAGACGTGCAGGTCGCAGTAGCTTAACTAGATGGTTTAAATGCCCCTTGGAAGAGACGTGCAGTTCGCAGTAGCTTAACAAGACGGTTTAAATGCCCCCTGGAAAAGTGGTGGAGGTTACAGTAGCTTAACAAGACGGTTTAAATGCCCCTTGGAAGAGACGTGCAAGTGACAGTAGCTTAACAAGACGGTTTAAATGCCCCTTGGAAGAGACGTGCAGGTCGCAGTAGCTTAAAAAGACGGTTTAAATGCCCCTCGGAAGAGATGTGCAGGTCGCAGTAGCTTAACAACATGGTTTAAATGCCCCTTGGAAGAGGGGTGGAGGTCGCAGTAGCTTAACAAGACAGTTTAAATACCCATTGGAAGAGACGTGCAGGTCGCAGTAGCTTAATAAGACGGTTTAAATGTCCCTTGGAAGAGATGTGCAGGTCGCAGTAGCTTAACAAGATGGTTTAAATGCCCCTTGGAAGAGACGTGCAGGTCGCAGTAGCTTAGCAAGATGGTTTAAATGCCACTTGGAAGAGCGGTGGAGGTCGCAGTAGCTTAACAAGACAGTTTAAATACCCCTTGGAAGAGACGTGCAGGTCGCAGTAGCTTAACAAGACGGTTTAAATGCCCCTTGGAAGAGACGTGCAGGTCGCAGTAGCTTAACAAGACGGTTTAAATGCCCCTTGGAAGAGCGGTGGAGGTCGTAGTAGCTTATCAAGACTGATTAAATGCCCCTTGGTAGAGACGTGCAGGTCGCATCAGCTTAACAAGACGGTTTAAATGTCCCTTGGAATAGACGTGCTAGTCGCAGTAGCTTAACAAGACGGTTTAAATGCCCAATAGAAGAGCGGTGGAGGTCGCAGTAGCTTAACAAGACAGTTTAAATGCCCATTGGAAGAGATGTGCAGGTCGCAGTAGCTTAACAAGATGGATTAAATGACCCCTTGGAAGAGACGTGCAAATCGCAGTAGCTTAACAACACGGTTTACATGCCCCTTGGAAGAGCGGTGGAGGTCGCAGTAGATTAACAAGATGGTTTAAATGCCCCTTGGAAGAGCGGTGGAGGTCGCAGTAGCTTAAAAAGACAGTTTAAATGCCCCTTGGAAGAGATGTGCAGGTCGCAGTAGCTTAACAAGACGGTCTAAATGCCCCTTGGAAGAGCGGAGGAGGTCGTAGTAGTTTATCAAGACTGATTAAATGCCCCTTGGTAGAGACGTGCAGGTCGCATCAGCTTAACAAGACGGTTTAAATGTCCCTTGGAAGAGACGTGCAAGTCGCAGTAGCTTAACAAGACTGTTTAAATGCCCCTTGGAAAATCGGTGGAGGTCGCAGTAGATTAACAAGATGGATTAAATGCCCCTTGGAAGAGACGTGCAAGTCACAGTAGCTTAACAACACGGTTTGCATGCACCTTGGAAGAGCGGTGGAGGTCGCAGTAGCTTAACAAGATGGTTTAAATGCCCCTTGGAAGAGCGGTGCAGGTCGCAGTAGTTTAACAAGACAGTTTAAATGCCCCTTGGAAGAGACGTGCAGGTCGCAGTAGCTTAACTACACGGTTTACATGCCCCTTGGAAGAGCGGTGGAGGTCGCAGTAGCTTAACAAGATGGTTTAAATGCCCCTTGGAAGAGCGGTGGAGGTCGCAGTAGTTTAACAAGACAGTTTAAATGCCCCTTGGAAGAGACGTGCAGGTCGCAGTAGCTTAACTACACGGTTTACATGCCCCTTGGAAGAGCGGTGGAGGTCGCAGTAGCTTAACAATATGGTTTAAATGCCCCTTGGAAGAGCGGTGGAGGTCGCAGTAGCTTAACAAGACGGTTTAAATGCCCCTTGGAAGAGACGTGCAGGTCGCAGAAGTTTAACAAGATGGTTTAAATGCCCCTTGGAAAAGCGGTGGAGGTCGCAGTAGCTTAAAAAGACTGTTTAATTGCCCCTTGGAAGAGACATGCAGGTCGCAGCAGCTTAACAAGACTGTTTAAATGCCCCTTGGAAGATACGTGCAGGTCGCAGTAGCTTAACAAGACGGATTAAATGCCCCTTGGTAGAGACATGCAGGTCGCAGTAGCTTAACAAAATGGTTTAAATGTCCCTTGGAAGAGCGGTGGAGGTCGCTGTAGCTTAACAAGACGGTTTAAATGCCCCTTGGAAAAGTGGTGGAGGTTACAGTAGCTTAACAAGACGGTTTAAATGCCCCTTGGAAGGGACGTGCAAGTCACAGTAGCTTAATAAGACGGTTTAAATGCCCCTTGGAAGAGACGTGCAAGTCGCAGTAGCTTAAAAAGACGGTTTAAATGAACCTTGGAAGAGACGTGCAGGTCGCAGTAGCTTAACAACATGGTTTAAATGCCCCTTGGAAGAGCGGTGGAGGTCGCAGTAGCTTAACAAGACAGTTTAAATACCCATTGGAAGAGACGTGCAGGTCGCAGTAGCTTAATAAGACGGTTTAAATGTCCCTTGGAAGAGATGTGCAGGTCGCAGTAGCTTAACAAGACGGTTTAAATGCCCCTTGGAAGAGACGTGCAGGTCGCAGTAGCTTAGCAAGACGGTTTAAATGCCACTTGGAAGAGCGGTGGAGGTCGCAGTAGCTTAACAAGACAGTTTAAATACCCCTTGGAAGAGACGTGCAGGTCGCAGTAGCTTAACAAGACGGTTTAAATGCCCCTTGGAAGAGACGTGCAGGTCGCAGTAGCTTAGCAAGACGGTTTAAATGCCACTTGGAAGAGCGGTGGAGGTCGCAGTAGCTTAACAAGACAGTTTAAATACCCCTTGGAAGAGACGTGCAGGTCGCAGTAGCTTAACAAGACGGTTTAAATGCCCCTTGGATGAGACGTGCAGGTCGCAGTAGCTTAACAAGGCAGTTTAAATACCCCTTGGAAGAGACGTGCATGTCGAAGTAGCTTAACAAGATGGTTTAAATGCCCCTTGGAAGAGCGGTGGAGGTCGCAGTAGCTTAACAAGATGGTTTAAATGACCCTTGGAAGAGACATGCAGGTCGCAGCAGCTTAAAAAGACTGTTTAAATGCCCATTGGAAAAGACGTGCAGGTCTCAGTGGCCTAACAAGACAGTTTAAATGCCCCTTGGAAGAGACATGCAGGTCGCAGTAGCTTAACAAGACGGTTTAAATGCCCCTTGGAAGAGACGTGCAAGTCGCAGTAGTTTAAAAAGACGGTTTAAATGAGCCTTGGAAGAGACGTGCAGGTCACAGTAGCTTAACAAGACGGTTTAAATGCCCCTTGCAAGAGACGTGCATGTCGCACTAGATTAACAAGACGGTTTAAATGCCCCTTGGTAGAGACCTGCAGGTCGCAGTAGCTTAACAAGACGGTTTAAATGCCCCTTGGAAGAGACGTGCAGGTCGCAGTAGCTTAGCAAGACGGTTTAAATGCCACTTGGAAGAGCGGTGGAGGTCGCAGTAGCTTAACAAGACAGTTTAAATACCCCTTGGAAGAGACGTGCAGGTCGCAGTAGCTTAACAAGACGGTTTAAATGCCCCTTGGATGAGACGTGCAGGTCGCAGTAGCTTAACAAGGCAGTTTAAATACCCCTTGGAAGAGACGTGCATGTCGAAGTAGCTTAACAAGATGGTTTAAATGCCCCTTGGAAGAGCGGTGGAGGTCGCAGTAGCTTAACAAGATGGTTTAAATGACCCTTGGAAGAGACATGCAGGTCGCAGTAGCTTAACAAGACGGTTTAAATGCCCCTTGGAAGAGACGTGCAAGTCGCAGTAGCTTAAAAAGACGGTTTAAATGAGCCTTGGAAGAGACGTGCAGGTCGCAGTAGCTTAACAAGACGGTTTAAATGCCCCTTGCAAGAGACGTGCATGTCGCACTAGATTAACAAGACGGTTTAAATGCCCCTTGGTAGAGACGTGCAGGTCGCAGTAGCTTAACAAGACGGTTTAAATACCCCTTGGAAGAGACGTGCAGGTCACAGTAGCTTAACAAGACTTTTTAAATGCCCCTTGGAAGAAATGTGCAGGTCGCAGTAGCTTAACAAGACGGTTTAAATGCCCCTTGGAAGAGACGTGCAGGTCGCAGTAGCTTAACAAGACAGTTTAAATGCCCCTTGGAAGAGCGGTGGAGGTCGTAGTAGCTTATCAAAATGATTAAATGCCCCTTGGTAGAGACGTGCAGGTCGCAGCAGCTTATCAAGACGGTTTAAATGCCCCTTGGAAAATCGATGGAGGTCGCAGTAGCTTAACAAGATGGATTAAATACCCCTTGGAAGAGACGTGCAAGTTGCAGTAGCTTAACAAGAAGGTTTTAATGCCCCTTGGAAGAGACGTGCAGGTAGCAGTAGCTTAACAAGACAGTTTAAATGCGCCTTGGAAGAGACGTGCAGGTCGCAGTAGCTTAACAAGATGGTTTAAATGCCCCTTGGAAGAGGCTGGCAGGTTTCAGTAGCTTACCAAGACGATTTAAATGCCCCTTGGAAGAGACGTGCAGGTCGCAGTAGCTTAACTAGATGGTTTAAATGCCCCTTGGAAGAGACGTGCAGTTCGCAGTAGCTTAACAAGACGGTTTAAATGCCCCCTGGAAAAGTGGTGGAGGTTACAGTAGCTTAACAAGACGGTTTAAATGCCCCTTGGAAGAGACGTGCAAGTGACAGTAGCTTAACAAGACGGTTTAAATGCCCCTTGGAAGAGACGTGCAGGTCGCAGTAGCTTAAAAAGACGGTTTAAATGCCCCTCGGAAGAGATGTGCAGGTCGCAGTAGCTTAACAACATGGTTTAAATGCCCCTTGGAAGAGGGGTGGAGGTCGCAGTAGCTTAACAAGACAGTTTAAATACCCATTGGAAGAGACGTGCAGGTCGCAGTAGCTTAATAAGACGGTTTAAATGTCCCTTGGAAGAGATGTGCAGGTCGCAGTAGCTTAACAAGATGGTTTAAATGCCCCTTGGAAGAGACGTGCAGGTCGCAGTAGCTTAGCAAGATGGTTTAAATGCCACTTGGAAGAGCGGTGGAGGTCGCAGTAGCTTAACAAGACAGTTTAAATACCCCTTGGAAGAGACGTGCAGGTCGCAGTAGCTTAACAAGACGGTTTAAATGCCCCTTGGAAGAGACGTGCAGGTCGCAGTAGCTTAACAAGACGGTTTAAATGCCCCTTGGAAGAGCGGTGGAGGTCGTAGTAGCTTATCAAGACTGATTAAATGCCCCTTGGTAGAGACGTGCAGGTCGCATCAGCTTAACAAGACGGTTTAAATGTCCCTTGGAATAGACGTGCTAGTCGCAGTAGCTTAACAAGACGGTTTAAATGCCCAATAGAAGAGCGGTGGAGGTCGCAGTAGCTTAACAAGACAGTTTAAATGCCCATTGGAAGAGATGTGCAGGTCGCAGTAGCTTAACAAGATGGATTAAATGACCCCTTGGAAGAGACGTGCAAATCGCAGTAGCTTAACAACACGGTTTACATGCCCCTTGGAAGAGCGGTGGAGGTCGCAGTAGATTAACAAGATGGTTTAAATGCCCCTTGGAAGAGCGGTGGAGGTCGCAGTAGCTTAAAAAGACAGTTTAAATGCCCCTTGGAAGAGATGTGCAGGTCGCAGTAGCTTAACAAGACGGTCTAAATGCCCCTTGGAAGAGCGGAGGAGGTCGTAGTAGTTTATCAAGACTGATTAAATGCCCCTTGGTAGAGACGTGCAGGTCGCATCAGCTTAACAAGACGGTTTAAATGTCCCTTGGAAGAGACGTGCAAGTCGCAGTAGCTTAACAAGACTGTTTAAATGCCCCTTGGAAAATCGGTGGAGGTCGCAGTAGATTAACAAGATGGATTAAATGCCCCTTGGAAGAGACGTGCAAGTCACAGTAGCTTAACAACACGGTTTGCATGCACCTTGGAAGAGCGGTGGAGGTCGCAGTAGCTTAACAAGATGGTTTAAATGCCCCTTGGAAGAGCGGTGCAGGTCGCAGTAGTTTAACAAGACAGTTTAAATGCCCCTTGGAAGAGACGTGCAGGTCGCAGTAGCTTAACTACACGGTTTACATGCCCCTTGGAAGAGCGGTGGAGGTCGCAGTAGCTTAACAAGATGGTTTAAATGCCCCTTGGAAGAGCGGTGGAGGTCGCAGTAGTTTAACAAGACAGTTTAAATGCCCCTTGGAAGAGACGTGCAGGTCGCAGTAGCTTAACTACACGGTTTACATGCCCCTTGGAAGAGCGGTGGAGGTCGCAGTAGCTTAACAATATGGTTTAAATGCCCCTTGGAAGAGCGGTGGAGGTCGCAGTAGCTTAACAAGACGGTTTAAATGCCCCTTGGAAGAGACGTGCAGGTCGCAGAAGTTTAACAAGATGGTTTAAATGCCCCTTGGAAAAGCGGTGGAGGTCGCAGTAGCTTAAAAAGACTGTTTAATTGCCCCTTGGAAGAGACATGCAGGTCGCAGCAGCTTAACAAGACTGTTTAAATGCCCCTTGGAAGATACGTGCAGGTCGCAGTAGCTTAACAAGACGGATTAAATGCCCCTTGGTAGAGACATGCAGGTCGCAGTAGCTTAACAAAATGGTTTAAATGTCCCTTGGAAGAGCGGTGGAGGTCGCTGTAGCTTAACAAGACGGTTTAAATGCCCCTTGGAAAAGTGGTGGAGGTTACAGTAGCTTAACAAGACGGTTTAAATGCCCCTTGGAAGGGACGTGCAAGTCACAGTAGCTTAATAAGACGGTTTAAATGCCCCTTGGAAGAGACGTGCAAGTCGCAGTAGCTTAAAAAGACGGTTTAAATGAACCTTGGAAGAGACGTGCAGGTCGCAGTAGCTTAACAACATGGTTTAAATGCCCCTTGGAAGAGCGGTGGAGGTCGCAGTAGCTTAACAAGACAGTTTAAATACCCATTGGAAGAGACGTGCAGGTCGCAGTAGCTTAATAAGACGGTTTAAATGTCCCTTGGAAGAGATGTGCAGGTCGCAGTAGCTTAACAAGACGGTTTAAATGCCCCTTGGAAGAGACGTGCAGGTCGCAGTAGCTTAGCAAGACGGTTTAAATGCCACTTGGAAGAGCGGTGGAGGTCGCAGTAGCTTAACAAGACAGTTTAAATACCCCTTGGAAGAGACGTGCAGGTCGCAGTAGCTTAACAAGACGGTTTAAATGCCCCTTGGAAGAGACGTGCAGGTCGCAGTAGCTTAGCAAGACGGTTTAAATGCCACTTGGAAGAGCGGTGGAGGTCGCAGTAGCTTAACAAGACAGTTTAAATACCCCTTGGAAGAGACGTGCAGGTCGCAGTAGCTTAACAAGACGGTTTAAATGCCCCTTGGATGAGACGTGCAGGTCGCAGTAGCTTAACAAGGCAGTTTAAATACCCCTTGGAAGAGACGTGCATGTCGAAGTAGCTTAACAAGATGGTTTAAATGCCCCTTGGAAGAGCGGTGGAGGTCGCAGTAGCTTAACAAGATGGTTTAAATGACCCTTGGAAGAGACATGCAGGTCGCAGCAGCTTAAAAAGACTGTTTAAATGCCCATTGGAAAAGACGTGCAGGTCTCAGTGGCCTAACAAGACAGTTTAAATGCCCCTTGGAAGAGACATGCAGGTCGCAGTAGCTTAACAAGACGGTTTAAATGCCCCTTGGAAGAGACGTGCAAGTCGCAGTAGTTTAAAAAGACGGTTTAAATGAGCCTTGGAAGAGACGTGCAGGTCGCAGTAGCTTAACAAGACGGTTTAAATGCCCCTTGCAAGAGACGTGCATGTCGCACTAGATTAACAAGACGGTTTAAATGCCCCTTGGTAGAGACCTGCAGGTCGCAGTAGCTTAACAAGACGGTTTAAATACCCCTTGGAAGAGACGTGCAGGTCACAGTAGCTTAACAAGACTTTTTAAATGCCCCTTGGAAGAAATGTGCAGGTCGCAGTAGCTTAACAAGACGGTTTAAATGCCCCTTGGAAGAGACGTGCAGGTCGCAGTAGCTTAACAAGACAGTTTAAATGCCCCTTGGAAGAGCGGTGGAGGTCGTAGTAGCTTATCAAAATGATTAAATGCCCCTTGGTAGAGACGTGCAGGTCGCAGCAGCTAATCAAGACGGTTTAAATGCCCCTTGGAAAATCGATGGAGGTCGCAGTAGCTTAAGAAGATGGATTAAATGCCCCTTGGAAGAGACGTGGAAGTCGCAGTAGCTTAACAAGAAGGTTTAAATGCCCCTTGGAAGAGACGTGCAGGTCGCAGTAGCTTAACAAGACAGTTTAAATGCCCCTTGGAAGAGACGTGCAGGTCGCAGTAGCTTAACAAGATGGTTTAAATGCCCCTTGGAAGAGGCTGGCAGGTCTCAGTAGCTTACCAAGACGATTTAAATGCCCCTTGGAAGAGACGTGCAGGTCGCAGTAGCTTAACAAGATGGTTTAAATGCCCCTTGGAAGAGAAGTGCAGTTCGCAGTAGCTTAACAAGACGGTTTAAATGCCCCTTGGAAAAGTGGTGGAGGTTACAGTAGCTTAACAAGACGGTTTAAATGCCCCTTGGAAGAGACGTGCAAGTGACAGTAGCTTAACAAGACGGTTTAAATGCCCCTTGGAAGAGACGTGCAGGTCGCAGTAGCTTAAAAAGACGGTTTAAATGCCCCTCGGAAGAGATGTGCAGGTGGCAGTAGCTTAACAACATGGTTTAAATGCCCTTTGGAAGAGCGGTGGAGGTCGCAGTAGCTTAACAAGACAGTTTAAATACCCATTGGAAGAGACGTGCAGGTCGCAGTAGCTTAATAAGACGGTTTAAATGTCCCTTGGAAGAGATGTGCAGGTCGCAGTAGCTTAACAAGACGGTTTAAATGCCCCTTGGAAGAGACGTGCAGGTCGCAGTAGCTTAGCAAGATGGTTTAAATGCCAATTGGAAGAGCGGTGGAGGTCGCAGTAGCTTAACAAGACAGTTTAAATACCCCTTGGAAGAGACGTGCAGGTCGCAGTAGCTTAACAAGACGGTTTAAATGCCCCTTGGAAGAGACGTGCAGGTCGCAGTAACTTAACAAGACGGTTTAAATGCCCCTTGGAAGAGCGGTGGAGGTCGTAGTAGCTTATCAAGACTGATTAAATGCCCCTTGGTAGAGACGTGCAGGTCGCATCAGGTTAACAACACGGTTTAAATGTCCTTTGGAAGAGACGTGCTAGTCGCAGTAGCTTAACAAGACGGTTTAAATGCCCAATAGAAGAGCGGTGGAGGTCGCAGTAGCTTAACAAGACAGTTTAAATGCCCCTTGGAAGAGATGTGCAGGTCGCAGTAGCTTAACAAGATGGATTAAATGACCCCTTGGAAGAGACGTGCAAATCGCAGTAGCTTAAAAAGACTGTTTAAATTCCCCTTGGAAAAGACGTGCAGGTCGCAGTGGCTTAATAAGACAGCTTAAATGCCCTTTGGAAGAGATGTGCAAGTCGCAGTAGCTTAAAAAGACGGTTTAAATGCCCCTTGGAAGAGACGTGCAGGTCGCAGTAGCTTAACAAGATGGTTTAAATGCCCCTTGGAAGAGACGTGCAAGTCGCAGTAGCTTAAAAAGACGGTTTAAATGAGCCTTGGAAGAGAGGTGCAGGTCGCAGTAGCTTAACAAGACGATTTAAATGCCCCTTGGAAGAAACGTGCAGGTCGCAGTAGCTTAACAAGACGGTCTAAATGCCCCTTGGAAGAGCGGAGGAAGTCGTAGTAGTTTATCAAGACTGATTAAATGCCCCTTGGTAGAGACGTGCAGGTCACATCAGCTTAACAAGACGGTTTAAATGTCCCTTGGAAGAGACGTGCAAGTCGCAGTAGCTTAACGAGACTGTTTAAATGCCCCTTGGAAAATCGGTGGAGGTCGCAGTAGATTAACAAGATGGATTAAATGCCCCTTGGAAGAGACGTGCAAGTCACAGTAGCTTAACAACACGGTTTACATGCCCCTTGGAAGAGCGGTGGAGGTCGCAGTAGCTTAACAAGATGGTTTAAATGCCCCTTGGAAGAGCGGTGCAGGTCGCAGTAGTTTAACAAGACAGTTTAAATGCCCCTTGGAAGAGACGTGCAGGTCGCAGTAGCTTAACTACACGGTTTACATGCCCCTTGGAAGAGCGGTGGAGGTCGCAGTAGCTTAACAAGATGGTTTAAATGCCCCTTGGAAGAGCGGTGTAGGTCGCAGTAGTTTAACAAGACAGTTTAAATGCCCCTTGGTAGAGACGTGCAGGTCGCAGTAGCTTAACAACACGGTTTACATGCCCCTTGGAAGAGCGGTGGAGGTCGCAGTAGCTTAACAATATGGTTTAAATGCCCCTTGGAAGAGCGGTGGAGGTCGCAGTAGCTTAACAAGACGGTTTAAATGCCCCTTGGAAGAGACGTGCAGGTCGCAGAAGCTTAACAAGATGGTTTAAATGCCCCTTGGAAAAGCGGTGGAGGTCGCAGTAGCTTAAAAAGACTGTTTAATTGCCCCTTGGAAGAGACATGCAGGTCGCAGCAGCTTAACAAGACTGTTTAAATGCCCCTTGGAAGAGACGTGCAGGTCGCAGTAGCTTAACAAGACGGATTAAATGCCCCTTGGTAGAGACATGCAGGTCGCAGTAGCTTAACAAAATGGTTTAAATGCCCCGTGGAAGAGCGGTGGAGGTCGCTGTAGCTTAACAAGACGGTTTAAATGCCCCTTGGAAAAGTGGTGGAGGTTACAGTAGCTTAACAAGACGGTTTAAATGCCCCTTGGAAGAGACGTGCAAGTCACAGTAGCTTAATAAGACGGTTTAAATGCCCCTTGGAAGAGACGTGCAAGTCGCAGTAGCTTAAAAAGACAGTTTAAATGCCCCTTGGAAGAGACGTGCAGGTCGCAGTAGCTTAACAACATGGTTTAAATGCCCCTTGGAAGAGCGGTGGAGGTCGCAGTAGCTTAACAAGACAGTTTAAATACCCATTGGAAGAGATGTGCAGGTCGCAGTAGCTTAATAAGACGGTTTAAATGTCCCTTGGAAGAGATGTGCAGGTCGCAGTAGCTTAACAAGACGGTTTAAATGCCCCTTGGAAGAGACGTGCAGGTCGCAGTAGCTTAGCAAGACGGTTTAAATGCCACTTGGAAGAGCGGTGGAGGTCGCAGTAGCTTAAAAAGACAGTTTAAATACCCCTTGGAAGAGACGTGCAGGTCGCAGTAGCTTAACAAGACGGTCTAAATGCCCCTTGGAAGAGACGTGCAGGTCGCAGTAGCTTAACAAGACGGTTTAAATGCCCCTTGGAAGAGACGTGCAGGTCGCAGTAGCTTAACAAGACGGTTTAAATGCCCCTTGCAAGAGACGTGCATGTCGCACTAGATTAACAAGACGGTTTAAATGCCCCTTGGTAGAGACGTGCAGGTCGCAGTAGCTTAACAAGACGGTTTAAATACCCCTTGGAAGAGACGTGCAGGTCACAGTAGCTTAACAAGACTTTTTAAATGCCCCTTGGAAGAAATGTGCAGGTCGCCGTAGCTTAACAAGACGGTTTAAATGCCCCTTGGAAGAGACGTGCAGGTCGCAGTAGCTTAACAAGACAGTTTAAATGCCCCTTGGAAGAGCGGTGGAGGTCGTAGTAGCTTATCAAAATGATTAAATGCCCCTTGGTAGAGACGTGAAGGTCGCAGCAGCTTATCAAGACGGTTTAAATGCCCCTTGGAAAATCGATGGAGGTCGCAGTAGCTTAACAAGATGGATTAAATGCCCCTTGGAAGAGACGTGCAAGTCGCAGTAGCTTAACAAGAAGGTTTAAATGCCCCTTGGAAGAGACGTGCAGGTCGCAGTAGCTTAACAAGACAGTTTAAATGCCCCTTGGAAGAGACGTGCAGGTCGCAGTAGCTTAACAAGATGGTTTAAATGCCCCTTGGAAGAGGCTGGCAGGTCTCAGTAGCTTACCAAGACGATTTAAATGCCCCTTGGAAGAGACGTGCAGGTCGCAGTAGCTTAACAAGATGGTTTAAATGCCCCTTGGAAGAGACGTGCAGTTTGCAGTAGCTTAACAAGACGGTTTAAATGCCCCTTGGAAAAGTGGTGGAGGTTACAGTAGCTTAACAAGACGGTTTAAATGCCCCTTGGAAGAGACGTGCAAGTGACAGTAGCTTAACAAGACGGTTTAAATGCCCCTTGGAAGAGACGTGCAGGTCGCAGTAGCTTAAAAAGACGGTTTAAATGCCCCTTGGAAGAGATGTGAAGGTCGCAGTAGCTTAACAACATGGTTTAAATGCCCCTTGGAAGAGACGTGCAGGTCGCAGTAGCTTAGCAAGATGGTTTAAATGCCACTTGGAAGAGCGGTGGAGGTCGCAGTAGCTTAACAAGACAGTTTAAATACCCCTTGGAAGAGACGTGCAGGTCGCAGTAGCTTAACAAGACGGTTTAAATGCCCCTTGGAAGAGACGTGCTAGTCGCAGTAGCTTAACAAGACGGTTTAAATGCCCAATAGAAGAGCGGTGGAGGTCGCAGTAGCTTAACAAGACAGTTTAAATGCCCCTTGGAAGAGATGTGCAGGTCGCAGTAGCTTAACAAGATGGATTAAATGCCCCTTGGAAGAGACGTCCAAATCGCAGTAGCTTAACAACACGGTTTACATGCCCCTTGGAAGAGCGGTGGAGGTCACAGTAGCTTAACAAGACAGTTTAAATGCCCCTTGGAAGAGATGTGCAGGTCGCAGTAGCGTAACAACACGGTTTAAATGCCCCTTGGAAGAGACGTGCAGGTCGCAGAAGCTTAACAAGATGGTTTAAATGCCCCTTGGAAGAGCGGTGGAGGTCGAAGTAGCTTAACAAGACAGTTTAATTGCCCCTTGGAGGAGACATGCAGGTCGCAGTAGCTTAGCAAGACTGTTTAAATGCCCAATAGAAGAGCGGTGGAGGTCGCAGTAGCTTAACAAGACAGTTTAAATGCCCCTTGGAAGAGATGCGCAGGTCGCAGTAGCTTAACAAGATGGATTAAATGACTCCTTGGAAGAGACGTGCAAATCGCAGTAGCTTAACAACACGGTTTACATGCCCCTTGGAAGAGCGGTGGAGGTCGCAGTAGATTAACAAGATGGTTTACATGCCCCTTGGAAGAGCGGTGGAGGTCACAGTAGCTTAACAAGACAGTTTAAATGCCCCTTGGAAGAGATGTGCAGGTCGCAGTAGCTTAACAAGACGGTTTAAATGCCCCTTGGAAGAGACGTGCAGGTCGCAGAAGCTTAACAAGATGGTTTACATGCCCCTTGGAAGAGCGGTGGAGGTCGCAGTAGCTTAACAAGACAGTTTAATTGCCCCTTGGAAGAGACATGCAGGTAGCAGTAGCTTAGCAAGACTGTTTAAATGCCCCTTGAAGAGACGTGCAGTCGCAGTAACTTAACAAGACGGATTAAATGCCCCTTGGTAGAGACATGCAGGTCGCAGTAGCTTAACAACATGGTTTAAATGCCCCATGGAAGAGAAGTGCAGGTCGCAGTAGCTTAACAAGATGGTTTAAATGAACCTTGGAAAAGTGGTGGAGGTTATAGTAGCTTAACAAGTCAGTTTAAATGACCCTTGGAAGAGACGTGCAAGTCGCAGTAGCTTAAGAAGACGCTTTAAATGCACCTTTGAAGAGACGTGCAGGTCGCAGAAGCTTAAAAAGACGGTTTAAATGCCCCTTGGAAGAGATGTGCAAGTCGCAGTAGCTTAAAAAGATGGTTTAAATGCCCCTTGGAAAAGACGTGCAGATCGCAGTAGCTTAACAAGACAGTTTAAATGCCCCTTGGAAGAGACGTGCAAGTCGCAGTAGCTTAAAAAGACGGTTTAAATGAGCCTTGGAAGAGAGGTGCAGGTCGCAGTAGCTTAACAAGACGATTTAAATGCCCCTTGGAAGAAACGTGCAGGTCGCAGTAGCTTAACAAGACGGTTTAAATGCCCCTTGGAAGAGACGTGCAGGTCGCAGTAGCTTAACAAGACGGTCTAAATGCCCCTTGGAAGAGCGGTGGAGGTCGTATTAGTTTATCAAGACTGATTAAATGCCCCTTGGCAGAGACGTGCAGGTCGCAGTAGCTTAACAAGACGGATTAAATGCCCCTTGGTAGAGACATGCAGGTCGCAGTAGCTTAACAACATGGTTTAAATGCCCCATGGAATAGAAGTGCAGGTCGCAGTAGCTTAACAAGATGGTTTAAATGCCCCTTGGAAAAGTGGTGGAGGTTACAGTAGCTTAACAAGACAGTTTAAATGCCCCTTGGAAGAGACGTGCAAGTCGCAGTAGCTTAAGAAGACGGTTTAAATGCCCCTTGGAAGAGACGTGCAGGTCGCAGAGGCTTAAAAAGACGGTTTAAATGCCCCTTGCAAGAGACATGCAGGTCGCATCAGCTTAAAAAGACTGTTTAAATGCCCCTTGGAAAAGACGTGCAGGTCGCAGTGGCTTAACAAGACAGCTTAAATGCCCCTTGGAAGAGATGTGCAAGTCGCAGTAGCTTAAAAAGACGGTTTAAATGCCCCTTGGAAGAGACGTGCAGGTCGCAGTAGATTAACAAGATGGTTTAAATGCCCCTTGGAAGAGACGTGCAAGTCGCAGTAGCTTAAAAAGACGGTTTAAATGAGCCTTGGAAGAGAGGTGCAGGTCGCAGTAGCTTAACAAGACGATTTAAATGCCCCTTGGAAGAAACGTGCAGGTCGCAGAAGCTTAACAAGACGGTTTAAATGCCCCTTGGAAGAGACGTGCAGGTCGCAGTAGCTTAACAAGACGGTCTAAATGCCCCTTGGAAGAGCGGAGGAGGTCGTAGTAGTTTATCAAGACTGATTAAATGCCCCTTGGTAGAGACGTGCAGGTCGCATCAGCTTAACAAGACGGTTAAAATGTCCCTTGGAAGAGACGTGCAAGTCGCAGTAGCTAAACAAGACTGTTTAAATGCCCCATGGAAAATCGGTGGAGGTCGCAGTAGATTAACAAGATGAATTAAATGCCCCTTGGAAGAGACATGCGGGTCGCAGCAGCTTAACAAGACTGTTTAAATGCCCCTTGGAAGAGACGTGCAGGTCGCAGTAGCCTAACAAGACGGATTAAATGCCCCTTGGTGGAGACATGCAGGTCGCAGGAGCTTAACAAAATGGTTTAAATGCCCAATGGAAGAGAAGTGCAGGTCGCAGTAGCTTAACAAGACGGTTTAAATGCCCGTTGGAAAAGTGGTGGAGGTTACAGTAGCTTAACAAGACGGTTTAAATGCCCCTTGGAAGAGAAGTGCAAGTCACAGTAGCTTAACAAGACGGTTTAAATGCCCCTTGGAAGAGACGTGCAGGTCGCAGTAGCTTAAAAAGACGGTTTAAATGCCCCTTGGAAGAGACGTGCAGGTCGCAGTAGCTTAACAACATGGTTTAAATGCCCCATGGAAGAGAAGTGCTGGTCGCAGTAGCTTAACAAGATGGTTTAAATGCCCCTTGGAAAAGTGGTGGAGGTTACAGTAGCTTAACAAGACAGTTTAAATGCCCCTTGGAAGAGACGTGCAAGTCGCAGTAGCTTAAGAAGACGGTTTAAATGCCCCTTGGAAGAGACGTGCAGGTCGCAGAAGCTTAAAAAGACGGTTTAAATGCCCCTTGCAAGAGACATGCAGGTCGCATCAGCTTAAAAAGACTGTTTAAATGCCCCTTGGAAAAGACGTGCAGGTCGCAGTGGCTTAACAAGACAGCTTAAATGCCCCTTGGAAGAGATGTGCAAGTCGCAGTAGCTTAAAAAGACGGTTTAAATGCCCCTTGGAAGAGACGTGCAGGTTGCAGTAGATTAACAAGATGGTTTAAATGCCCCTTGGAAGAGACGTGCAAGTCGCAGTAGCTTAAAAAGACGGTTTAAATGAGCCTTGGAAGAGAGGTGCAGGTCGCAGTAGCTTAACAAGACGATTTAAATGCCCCTTGGAAGAAACGTGCAGGTCGCAGAAGCTTAACAAGACGGTTTAAATGCCCCTTGGAAGAGACGTGCAGGTCGCAGTAGCTTAACAAGACGGTCTAAATGCCCCTTGGAAGAGCGGAGGAGGTCGTAGTAGTTTATCAAGACTGATTAAATGCCCCTTGGTAGAGACGTGCAGGTCACATCAGCTTAACAAGACGGTTAAAATGTCCCTTGGAAGAGACGTGCAAGTCGCAGTAGCTAAACAAGACTGTTTAAATGCCCCATGGAAAATCAGTGGAGGTCGCAGTAGATTAACAAGATGGATTAAATGCCCCTTGGAAGAGACATGCAGGTCGCAGCAGCTTAACAAGACTGTTTAAATGCCCCTTGGAAGAGACGTGCAGGTCGCAGTAGCTTAACAAGACGGATTAAATGCCCCTTGGTGGAGACGTGCAGGTCGCAGGAGCTTAACAAAATGGTTTAAATGCCCAATGGAAGAGAAGTGCAGGTCGCAGTAGCTTAACAAGACGGTTTAAATGCCCCTTGGAAAAGTGGTGGAGGTTACAGTAGCTTAACAAGACGGTTTAAATGCCCCTTGGAAGAGAAGTGCAAGTCACAGTAGCTTAACAAGACGGTTTAAATGCCCCTTGGAAGAGACGTGCAGGTCGCAGTAGCTTAAAAAGACGGTTTAAATGCCCCTTGGAAGAGACGTGCAGGTCGCAGTAGCTTAACATCATGGTTTAAATGCCCCTTGGAAGAGGGGTGGAGGTCGCAGTAGCTTAACAAGACAGATTAAATACCCATTGGAAGAGACGTGCAGGTCGCAGTAGCTTAATAAGACGGTTTAAATGTCCCTTGGAAGAGATGTGCAGGTCGCAATAGCTTAACAAGACGGTTTAAATGCCCCTTGGAAGAGACGTGCAGGTCGCAGTAGCTTAGCAAGACGGTTTAAATGCCACTTGGAAGAGCGGTGGAGGTCGCAGTAGCTTAACAAGACAGTTTAAATACCCCTTGGAAGAGACGTGCAGGTCGCAGTAGCTTAACAAGACGGTTTAAATGCCCCTTGGAAGAGACGTGCAGGTCGCAGTAGCTTAACAAGACGGTTTAAATGCCCCTTGGAAGAGACGTGCAGGTCGCAGTAGCTTAACAAGGCAGTTTAAATACCCCTTGGAAGAGACGTGCAGGTCGCAGTAGCTTAACAAGATGGTTTAAATGCCCCTTGGAAGAGCGGTGGAGGTCGCAGTAGCTTAACAAGATGGTTTAAATGCCCCTTGGAAGAGACATGCAGGTCGCAGCAGCTTAAAAAGACTTTTTAAATGCCCCTTGGAAAAGACGTGCAGGTCTCAGTGGCCTAGCAAGACAGTTTAAATGAGCCTTGGAAGAGACATGCAGTTCGCAGTAGCTTAACAAGACGGTTTAAATGCCCCTTGGAAGAGACGTGCAGGTCGCAGTAGCTTAACAAGACGGTTTAAATGCCCCTTGGAAGAGACGTGCAAGTCGCAGTAGCTTAAAAAGACGGTTTAAATGAGCCTTGGAAGAGACGTGCAGGTCGCAGTAGCTTAACAAGACGGTTTAAATGCCCCTTGCAAGAGACGTGCATGTCGCACTAGATTAACAAGACGGTTTAAATGCCCCTTGGTAGAGACGTGCAGGTCGCAGTAGCTTAACAAGACGGTTTAAATACCCCTTGGAAGAGACGTGCAAATCACAGTAGCTTAACAAGACTTTTTAAATGCCCCTTGGAAGAAATGTGCAGGTCGCAGTAGCTTAGCAAGACGGTTTAAATGATCTTTGGAAGAGACGTGCAGGTCGCAGTAGCTTAACAAGACAGTTTAAATGCCCCTTGGAAGAGCAGTGGATGTCGTAGTAGCTTATCAAAACTGATTAAATGCCCCTTGGTAGAGATGTGCATGTCTCAGCAGCTTATCAAGACGGTTTAAATGCCCCTTGGAAAATCGATGGAGGTCGCAGTAGCTTATCAAGATGGATTAAATGCCCTTTGGAAGAGACGTGCAAGTCGCAGTAGCTTAACAAGAAGGTTTAAATGCCCCTTGGAAGAGACGTGCAGGTCGCAGTAGCTTAACAAGACAGTTTAAATGCCCCTTGGAAGAGACGTGCAGGTCGCAGTAGCTTAACAAGACGGTTTAAATGCCCCTTGGAAGAGGTTGGCAGGTCTCAGTAGCTTACCAAGACGATTTAAATGCCCCTTGGTAGAGACGTGCAGTTCGCAGTAGCTTAACAAGATGGTTTAAATGCCCCTTGGAAGAGACGTGCAGTTCGCAGTAGCTTAACAAGACGGTTTAAATGCCCCTTGGAAAAGTGGTGGAGGTTACAGTAGCTTAACAAGACGGTTTAAATGCCGCTTGGAAGAGACGTGCAAGTCACAGTAGCTTAACAAGATGGTTTAAATGCCCCTTGGAAGAGACGTGCAGGTCGCAGTAGCTTAAAAAGACGGTTTAAATGTCCCTTGGAAGAGACGTGCAGGTCGCAGTAGCTTAACAACATGGTTTAAATGCCCTTTGGAAGAGCGGTGGAGGTCGCAGTAGCTTAACAAGACATTTTAAATACCCATTGGAAGAGACGTGCAGGTCGCAGTAGCTTAACAAGACGGTTTAAATGCCCCTTGGAAGAGACGTGCAGGTCGCAGTAGCTTAACAAGATGGGTTAAATGCCCCTTGGAAGAGACGTGCAGGTCGCAGTAGCTTAACAAGGCAGTTTAAATACCCCTTGGAAGAGACGTGCAGGTCGCAGAAGCTTAACGAGATGGTTTAAATGCCCCTTGGAAGAGCGGTGGAGGTCGCAGTAGCTTAACAAGATGGTTTAAATGCCACTTGGAAGAGCGGTGGAGGTCGCAGTAGCTTAACAAGACGGTTTAAATGCCCCTTGGAAAAGACGTGCAGGTCTCAGTGGCCTAACAAGACAGTTTAAATGCCCCTTGGAAGAGACATGCAGGTCGCAGTAGCTTAACAAGACGGTTTAAATGCCCCTTGGAAGAGACGTGCAAGTCGCAGTAGCTTAAAAAGACGGTTTAAATGAGCCTTGGAAGATACGTGCAGGTCGCAGTAGCTTAACAAGACGGTTTAAATGCCCCTTGCAAGAGACGTGCATGTCGCACTAGATTAACAAGACGGTTTAAATGCCCCTTGGTAGAGACGTGCAGGTCGCAGTAGCTTAACAAGACGGTTTAAATACCCCTTGGAAGAGACGTGCAGGTCTCAGCAGCTTAACAAGACTTTTTAAATGCCCCTTGGAAGAAATGTGCAGGTCGCAGTAGCTTAACAAGACTTTTTAAATGCCCCTTGGAAGAAATGTGCAGGTCGCAGTAGCTTAACAAGACTGTTTAAATGCCCCTTGGAAGAGACGTGCAGGTCGCAGTAGCTTAACAAGACGGTTTAAATGCCCCTTGGAAGAGCGGTGGAGGTCGTAGTAGCTTATCAAAACTGATTAAATGCCCCTTGGTAGAGACGTGCAGGTCGCAGCAGCTTATCAAGACGGTTTAAATGCCCCTTGGAAAATCGATGGAGATCGCAGTAGCTTAACAAGATGGATTAAATGCCCCTTGGAAGAGAGGTGCAAGTCGCAGTAGCTTAACAAGAAGGTTTAAATGCCCCTTGGAAGAGACGTGCAGGTCGCAGTAGCTTAACAAGACGGTTTAAATGCCCCTTGGAAGAAGCTGGCAGGTCTCAGTAGCTTACCAAGACGATTTAAATGACCTTGGAAGAGACGTGCAGGTCGCAGTAGCTTAACAAGATGGTTTAAATGCCCCTTGGAAGAGACGTGCAGTTCGCAGTAGCTTAACAAGACGGTTTAAATGCCCCTTGGAAAAGTGGTGGAGGTTACAGTAGCTTAACAAGACGGTTTAAATGCCCCTTGGAAGAGACGTGCAGGTCGCAGTAGCTTAACAAGACGGTTTAAATGCCCCTTGGAAGAAACGTGCAGGTCTCAGTAGCTTAACAAGACCGTTTAAATGCCCCTTGGTAGAGACGAGAAAGTCGCAGTAGCTTAACAAGACGGTATAAATGCCCCTTGGAAGAGCGGTGGAGGTCGTAGTAGCTTATCAAGACTGATTAAATGCCCCTTGGTAGAGACGTGCAGGTCGCATCAGCTTAACAAGACGGTTTAAATGTCCCTTGGAAGAGACGTGCTAGTCGCAGTAGCTTAACAAGACGGTTTAAATGCCCCTTAGAAGAGCGGTGGAGGTCGCAGCAGCTTAACAAGACAGTTTAAATGCCCCTTGGAAGAGATGTGCAGGTCGCAGTAGCTTAACAAGATGGATTAAATGCCCCTTGGAAGAGACGTGCAAATCGCAGTAGCTTAACAACAAGGTTTACATTCCCCTTGGAAGAGCGGTGGAGGTCGCAGTAGCTTAACAAGATGGTTTAAATGCCCCTTGGAAGAGCGGTGGAGGTCGCAGTAGCTTAACAAGACAGTTTAAATGCCCCTTGGAAGAAATGTGCAGGTCGCAGTAGCTTAACAAGACAGTTTAAATGCACCTTGGAAGAGACGTGCAGGTCGCAGAAGCTTAACAAGATGGTTTAAATGCCCCTTGGAAGAGCTGTGGAGGTCGCAGTAGCTTATCAAGACAGTTTAATTGCCCCTTGGAAGAGACATGCAGGTCGCAGTAGCTTAGCAAGACTGTTTAAATGCCCCTTGAAGAGACGTGCAGGTCGCAGTAGCTTAACAAAACGGATTAAATGCCCCTTGGTAGAGACATGCAGGTCGCAGTAGCTTAACAAAATGGTTTAAATGCCCCATGGAAGAGAAGTGCAGGTCGCAGTAGCTTAACAAGATGGTTTAAATGCCCCTTGGAAAAGTGGTGGAGGTTACAGTAGCTTAACAAGACAGTTTAAATGCCCCTTGGAAGAGACGTGCAAGTCGCAGTAGCTTAAGAAGACGGTTTAAATGCCCCTTGGAAGAGACGTGCAGGTCGCAGTAGCTTAACAAGACGGTTTAAATGCCCCTTGGAAGAGACCTGCAAGTCGCAGTAGCTTAAAAAGACGGTTTAAATGAGCCTTGGAAGAGAGGTGAAGGTCGCAGTAGCTTAACAAGACGATTTAAATGCCCCTTGGAAGAGACGTGCAGGTCGCATTAGCTTAACAAGACTGTTTAAATGCCCCTTGGAAGAGATGTGCAGGTCGCAGTAGCTTAAAAAGACGGTTTAAATGAGCCTTGGAAGAGTGGTGCAGGTCGCAGTAGCTTAACAAGACGATTTAAATGCCCCTTGGCAGAAACGTGCAGGTCGCAGTAGCTTAACAAAGCAGTTTCAATGCTCCTTGGAAGAGACGTGCAGGTCGCAGTAGCTTAACAAGACGGTCTAAATGCCCCTTGGAAGAGCGGTGGAGGTCGTAGTACTTTATCAAGACTGATTAAATGCCCCTTGGTAGAGACGTGCAGATCGCGTCAGCTTAACAAGACGGTTTAAATGTCCCTTGGAAGAGACGTGCAGGTCGCAGTAGCTTAACAAGACGGTCTAAATGCCCCTTGGAAGAGCGGTGGATTTCGTAGTAGTTTATCAAGACTGATTAAATGCCCCTTGGTAGAGACGTGCAGGTCGCATCAGCTTAACAAGACGGTTTAAATGTCCCTTGGAAGAGACGTGCAGGTCGCAGTAGATTAACAAGATGGATTAAATGCCCCTTGGAAGAGACATGCAAGTCACAGTAGATTAACAACACGGTTTAAATGCCCCTTGGAAGAGCGGTGGAGGTCGCAGTAGCTTAACAAGATGGTTTAAATGCCCCTTGGAAGAGCGGTGGAGGTCGCAGTAGTTTAACAAGACAGTTTAAATGCCCCTTGGAAGAGACGTGCAGGTCGCAGTAGCTTAACTACACGGTTTACATGCCCCTTGGAAGAGCGGTGGAGGTCGCAGTAGCTTAACAAGATGGTTTAAATGCCCCTTGGAAGAGCGGTGGAGGTCGCAGTAGTTTAACAAGACAGTTTAAATGCCCCTTGGTAGAGACGTGCAGGTCGCAGTAGCTTAACAACACGGTTTACATGCCCTTGGAAGAGCGGTGGACGTCGCAGTAGCTTAACAAGACGGTTTAAATGCCCCTTGGAAGAGACGTGCAGGTCGCAGAAGCTTAACAAGATGGTTTAAATGCCCCTTGGAAAAGCGGTGTAGGTCGCAGTAGCTTAACAAGACTGTTTAATTGCCCCTTGGAAGAGACATGCAGGTCGCAGCAGCTTAACAAGACTGTTTAAATGCCCCTTGGAAGAGACGTGCAGGTCGCAGTAGCTTAACAAGACGGATTAATTGCCCCTTGGTAGAGACATGCAGGTCGCAGTAGCTTAACAAAATGGTTTAAATGCCCCATGGAAGAGAAGTGCAGGTCGCAGTAGCTTAACAAGACGGTTTAAATGCCCCTTGGAAAAGTGGTGGTGGAGGTTACAGTAGCTTAACAAGATGGTTTAAATGCCCCTTGGAAGAGACGGGCAAGTCACAGTAGCTTAACAAGACGGTTTAAATGCCCCTTGGAAGAGACGTACAGGTCGCAGTAGCTTAAAAAGACGGTTTAAATGCCCCTTGGAAGAGACGTGCAGGTCGCAGTAGCTTAACAAGATGGTTTAAAAGCCCCTTGGAAGAGCGGTGGAGGTCGCAGTAGCTTAGCAAGACAGTTTAAATACCCTTTGGAAGAGACGTGCAGGTCGCAGTAGCTTAATAAGACTGTTTAAATAAATGTCCCTTGGAAGAGATGTGCAGGTCGCAGTAACTTAACAAGACGGTTTAAATGCCCCTTGGAAGAGACGTGCAGGTCGCAGTAGCTTAGCAAGACGGTTTAAATGCCAATTGGAAGAGCGGTGGAGGTCGCAATAGCTTAACAAGACAGTTTAAATACCCCTTGGAAGAGACGTGCAGGTCGCAGTAGCTTAACAAGATGGTTTAAATGCCCCTTGGAAGAGCGGTGGAGGTCGCAGTAGCTTAACAAGATGGTTTAAATGCCCCTTGGCAGAGACATGCAGGTCGCAGCAGCTTAAAAAGACTGTTTAAATGCCCCTTGGAAAAGACGTGCAGGTCTCAGTGGCTTAACAAGACAGTTTAAATGCCCCTTGGAAGAGACATGCAGGTCGCAGTAGCTTAACAAGACTGTTAAAATGCCCCTTGAAAGAAACGTGCAGGTCGCAGTAGCTTAACAAGACAGTTTAAATGCCCCTTGGAAGAGCGGTGGAGGTCACAGTAGCTTAACAAGACAGTTTAAATGCCCCTTGGAAGAGATGTGCAGGTCGCAGTAGCTTAACAAGACGGTTTAAATGCCCCTTGGAAGAGACGTGCAGGTCGCAGAAGCTTAACAAGATGGTTTACATGCCCCTTGGAAGAGCGGTGGAGGTCGCAGTAGCTTAACAAGACAGTTTAATTGCCCCTTGGAAGAGACATGCAGGTAGCAGTAGCTTAGCAAGACTGTTTAAATGCCCCTTGAAGAGACGTGCAGTCGCAGTAACTTAACAAGACGGATTAAATGCCCCTTGGTAGAGACATGCAGGTCGCAGTAGCTTAACAACATGGTTTAAATGCCCCATGGAAGAGAAGTGCAGGTCGCAGTAGCTTAACAAGATGGTTTAAATGAACCTTGGAAAAGTGGTGGAGGTTATAGTAGCTTAACAAGTCAGTTTAAATGACCCTTGGAAGAGACGTGCAAGTCGCAGTAGCTTAAGAAGACGCTTTAAATGCACCTTTGAAGAGACGTGCAGGTCGCAGAAGCTTAAAAAGACGGTTTAAATGCCCCTTGGAAGAGATGTGCAAGTCGCAGTAGCTTAAAAAGATGGTTTAAATGCCCCTTGGAAAAGACGTGCAGATCGCAGTAGCTTAACAAGACGGTTTAAATGCCCCTTGGAAGAGACGTGCAAGTCACAGTAGCTTAAAAAGACGGTTTAAATGAGCCTTGGAAGAGAGGTGCAGGTCGCAGTAGCTTAACAAGACGATTTAAATGCCCCTTGGAAGAAACGTGCAGGTCGCAGTAGCTTAACAAGACGGTTTAAATGCCCCTTGGAAGAGACGTGCAGGTCGCAGTAGCTTAACAAGACGGTCTAAATGCCCCTTGGAAGAGCGGTGGAGGTCGTATTAGTTTATCAAGACTGATTAAATGCCCCTTGGCAGAGACGTGCAGGTCGCAGTAGCTTAACAAGACGGATTAAATGCCCCTTGGTAGAGACATGCAGGTCGCAGTAGCTTAACAACATGGTTTAAATGCCCCATGGAAGAGAAGTGCAGGTCGCAGTAGCTTAACAAGATGGTTTAAATGCCCCTTGGAAAAGTGGTGGAGGTTACAGTAGCTTAACAAGACAGTTTAAATGCCCCTTGGAAGAGACGTGCAAGTCGCAGTAGCTTAAGAAGACGGTTTAAATGCCCCTTGGAAGAGACGTGCAGGTCGCAGAGGCTTAAAAAGACGGTTTAAATGCCCCTTGCAAGAGACATGCAGGTCGCATCAGCTTAAAAAGACTGTTTAAATGCCCCTTGGAAAAGACGTGCAGGTCGCAGTGGCTTAACAAGACAGCTTAAATGCTCCTTGGAAGAGATGTGCAAGTCGCAGTAGCTTAAAAAGACGGTTTAAATGCCCCTTGGAAGAGACGTGCAGGTCGCAGTAGATTAACAAGATGGTTTAAATGCCCCTTGGAAGAGACGTGCAAGTCGCAGTAGCTTAAAAAGACGGTTTAAATGAGCCTTGGAAGAGAGGTGCAGGTCGCAGTAGCTTAACAAGACGATTTAAATGCCCCTTGGAAGAAACGTGCAGGTCGCAGAAGCTTAACAAGACGGTTTAAATGCCCCTTGGAAGAGACGTGCAGGTCGCAGTAGCTTAACAAGACGGTCTAAATGCCCCTTGGAAGAGCGGAGGAGGTCGTAGTAGTTTATCAAGACTGATTAAATGCCCCTTGGTAGAGACGTGCAGGTCGCATCAGCTTAACAAGACGGTTAAAATGTCCCTTGGAAGAGACGTGCAAGTCGCAGTAGCTAAACAAGACTGTTTAAATGCCCCATGGAAAATCGGTGGAGGTCGCAGTAGATTAACAAGATGAATTAAATGCCCCTTGGAAGAGACATGCGGGTCGCAGCAGCTTAACAAGACTGTTTAAATGCCCCTTGGAAGAGACGTGCAGGTCGCAGTAGCCTAACAAGACGGATTAAATGCCCCTTGGTGGAGACATGCAGGTCGCAGGAGCTTAACAAAATGGTTTAAATGCCCAATGGAAGAGAAGTGCAGGTCGCAGTAGCTTAACAAGACGGTTTAAATGCCCGTTGGAAAAGTGGTGGAAGTTACAGTAGCTTAACAAGACGGTTTAAATGCCCCTTGGAAGAGAAGTGCAAGTCACAGTAGCTTAACAACATGGTTTAAATGCCCCATGGAAGAGAAGTGCTGGTCGCAGTAGCTTAACAAGATGGTTTAAATGCCCCTTGGAAAAGTGGTGGAGGTTACAGTAGCTTAACAAGACAGTTTAAATGCCCCTTGGAAGAGACGTGCAAGTCGCAGTAGCTTAAGAAGACGGTTTAAATGCCCCTTGGAAGAGACGTGCAGGTCGCAGAAGCTTAAAAAGACGGTTTAAATGCCCCTTGCAAGAGACATGCAGGTCGCATCAGCTTAAAAAGACTGTTTAAATGCCCCTTGGAAAAGACGTGCAGGTCGCAGTGGCTTAACAAGACAGCTTAAATGCCCCTTGGAAGAGATGTGCAAGTCGCAGTAGCTTAACAAGACTGTTAAAATGCCCCTTGAAAGAGACGTGCAGGTCGCAGTAGCTTAACAAGACAGTTTAAATGCCCCTTGGAAGAGCGGTGGATGTCGTAGTAGCTTATCAAAACTGATTAAATGCCCCTTGGTAGAGACGTGCAGGTCGCAGCAGCTTATCAAGACGGTTTAAATGCCCCTTGGAAAATCGATGGAGGTCGCAGTAGATTAACAAGACAGATTAAAAGCCCCTTGGAAGTGACGTGCAAGTCGCAGTAGCTTAACAAGAAGGTTTAAATGCCCCTTGGAAGAGACGTGCAGGTCGCAGTAGCTTAAAAAGAAGGTTTAAATGCCCCTTGGAAGAGACATGCAGGTCGCAGAAGCTTAACAAGACAGTTTAAATGCCCCTTGGAAGAGACGTGCAAGTCGCAGTAGCTTAACAAGACGGTTTAAATGCCCCTTGGAAGAGGCTGGCAGCTCTCAGTAGCTTACCAAGACGATTTAAATGCCCCTTGGAAGAGACGTGCAGGTCGCAGTAGATTAACAAGATGGTTTAAATGCCCCTTGGAAAAGCGGTGGAGGTCGCAGTAGCTTAGCAAGACAGTTTAATTGCCCCTTGGAAGAGACATGCAGGTAGCAGCAGCTTAAAAAGACGGTTTAAATGCCACTTGGAAGAGACGTGCAGGTCGCAGTAGCTTAAAAAGACGGTTTAAATGCCCCTTGGAAGAGACGTGCAAGTCGCAGTAGCTTAACAAGACGGTTTAAATGCCCCTTGGAAGAGACGTGCAGGTCGCAGTAGCTTAAAAAGACGGTTTAAATGCCCCTTGGAAGAGACGTGCAGGTCGCAGTAGTTTAACAAGACGGTTTAAATGCCCCTTGGAAGAGACGTGCAGGTCGCAATAGCTTAAAAAGACGGTTTAAATGTCCCTTGGAAGAGACGTGCAGGTCGCAGCAGTTTAACAAGACGGTTTAAATGCCCCTTGGAAGAGACGTGCAGGTCGCAGTAGCTTAAAAAGACGGTTTAAATGTCCCTTGGAAGAAACGTGCAGGTCGCAGTAGCTTAACAAAACGGTTAAATGCCCCTTGGAAAAGTGGTGGAGGTTACAGTAGCTTAACAAGACGGTTTAAATGCCCCTTGGAAGAGACGTGCAAGTCACAGTAGCTTAACAAGACGGTTTAAATGCGCCTTGGAAGAGACGTGCAGGTCGCAGTAGCTTAACAAGACGGTTTAAATGCCCCTTGGAAAAGCGGTGGAGGTTCCAGTAGCTTAACAAGACAGTTTAAATACCCCTTGGAAGAGACGTGCAGGTCGCAGTAGCTTAATAAGACGGTTTAAATGTCCCTTGTAAGAAATGTGCAGGTCGCAGTAGCTTAACAAGACGGTTTAAATGCCCCTTGGAAGAGACGTGCAGGTCGCAGTAGCTTAACAAGACGGTTTAAATGCCCCTTGTAAGAGACCTGCAGGTCGCAGTAGCTTAACAAGACAGTTTAAATACCCCTTGGAAGAGACGTGCAGGTCGCAGTAGCTTAACAAGATGGTTTAAATGCCCCTTGGCAGAGCGGTGGTGGTCGCAGTAGCTTAACAAGATGGTTTAAATGCCCCTTGGAAGAGACATGCCGGTCGCAGCAGCTTAAAAAGACTGTTTAAATGCCCCTTGGAAAAGACGTGCAGGTCTCAGTGGCTTAACAGGACAGTTTAAATGCACCTTGGAAGAGACATGCAGGTCTCAGTAGCTTAACAAGATGGTTTAAATGCCCCTTGGAAGAGACGTGCAGGTCGCAGTTGCTTAACAAGACGGTTTAAATGCCCCTTGGAAGAGACGTGCAAGTCGCAGTAGCTTAAAAAGACGGTTTAAATGAGCCTAGGAAGAGACGTGCAGGTCGCAGTAGCTTAACAAGACGGTTTAAATGCCCCTTGGAAGACACGAGCAGGTCGCAGTAGCTTAACAAGAGGGTTTAAATGCCCCTTGGAAGAGCGGTGGAGGTCGCAGTAGCTTAACAAGACAGTTTAGATGCCCCTTGGAAGAGACGTGCAGGTCGCCGTAGCTTAACAAGACGGTTTAAATGTCCCTTGGAAGAGACGTGCAGGTCACAGTAGCTTAACAAGATGGTTTAAATGCCCCTTGGAAAAGTGGTGGAGGTTACAGTAGCTTAAAAAGACGGTTTAAATACCCCTTGGAAGAGCGGCGTAGGTCGCAGTAGCTTAACAAGACGATTTAATTGCCCCTTGGATGAGACGTGCAGGTCACAGTAGATTAATAAGACGGTTTAAATGCGCCTTGGAAGAGACGTGCAGGTCCCAGTAGCTTAACAAGATGGTTTAAAAGCCCCTATGAAAAGCGGTGGAGGTCGCAGTAGCTTAACAAGACGGTTTAACTGCCCCTTGGAAGAGACGAGCAGGTCACAGTAGCTTAACAAGACGGTTTAAATGCCCCTTGGAAGAGACGTGCAGGTCGAAGTAGCTTAACAAGATGCTTTAAATGCCCCTTGGAAGAGCGGTGGAGGTCGCAGTGGCTTTACAAAACGGTTTAAATACCCCTTGCAAGAGACGTGCAGGTCACAGTAGCTTAACAAGACGGTTTAAATGACCCCTTGGAAGAAACGTGCAGGTCGCAGTAGCTTAACAAGACGGTTTAAATGCCCCTTGGAAGAGACGTGCAGGTCGTAGTAGCTTAACAAGACGGTTTAAATGCCCCTTGGAAGAGCGGTGGAGGTCGTAGAAGCTTATCAAAACTGATTAAATGCCCCTTGGTAGAGACGTGCAGGTCGCAGCAGCTTAACAAGACGGTTTAAATGCCCCTTGGAAAATCGATGGAGGTCGCAGTAGATTAACAAGATGCATTAAATGCCCCTTGCAAGAGACGTGCAAGTCGCAGCAGCTTAACAAGAAGGTTTACATGCCCATTGGAAGAGCGGTGGAGGTCGCAGTAGCGTAACAAGACAGTTTTAATGCCCCTTCGAAGAGACATGCAGGTCGCAGTAGCTTAACAAGATAGTTTAAATGCCCCTTGGAAGAGGCTGGCAGGTCGCAGTAACTTACCAAGACGATTTAAATGCCCCTTGGAAGAGACGTGCAGGTCGCAGTAGCTTAGCAAGATGGTTTAAATACCCCTTGGAAAAGCGGTGGAGGTCGCAGTAGCTTAACAAGACAGTTAATTGCCCCTTGGAAGAGACATGCAGGTCTCAGCAGCTTAACAAGACTGTTTAAATGCCCCTTGGAAGAGACGTGCAGGTCGCAGTAGCTTAAAAATACGGTTTAAATGCCCCTTGGAAAAGACGTGCAGGTCGCAGTAGCTTAAAAAGACGGTTTAAATGCCCCTTGGAAAAGTGGTGGAGGTTAGAGTAGCTTAACAAGACGGTTTAATTGCCCCTTAGAAGAGACGTGCAAGTCGCAGTAGCTTAACAAGACGGTTTAAATGCCCCTTGGAAGAGACCTGCAGGTCGCAAGAGCTTAAAAAGACGGTTTAAATGACCCTTGGTAGAGACATGCAGGTCGCAGTAGCTTAGCAAAACGGTTTAAATGCCCCTGGAAGAGACGTGCAGGTCGCAATAGCTTAAGAAAAAGGTTTAAATGCCTCTTGGAAAAGTGGTGGAGGTTACAGTAGCTTAACAAGACGTTTTAAATGCCCCTTGGAAGAGACATGCAAGTCGCAGTAGCTTAACAAGAAGGTTTAAATGCCCCTTGGAAGAGACGTGCAGGTCGCAGTAGTTTAACAAGACGGTTTAAATGCCCCTTGGAAGAGACGTGCAGGTCGCTGTAGCTTAACAAGACAGTTTAAATGCCACTTGGAAGAGCGGTGGAGGGCGCAGTAGCTTAACAAGACAGTTTAAATCCCCCTTGGAAGAGATGTGCAGATCGCAGTAGTTTAACAGTATGGTTTAAATGCCCCTTGGAATAGACTTGCAGGTCGCAATAGCTTACCAAGACGGTTTAAGTGCCCCTTGGAAGAGACGTGCAGGTTGCAGTACCGTAACAAGACGTTTTAAATGACCTTTGGTAGAGAAGTGCAGGTCGTGTACCTTAACAAGACGGTTTAAATGCCCCTTGGAAGGGCAGTGGAGGTCGCAGATGTTAAACAAGACGGTTTAAATGCCTCTTCGAAGAGACATGCAGGTCGCAGTAGCTTAACAAGACAGTTTAAATGCCCCTTGGAAGAGGCTGGCAGGTCGCAGTAGCTTACCAAGACGATTTAAATGCCCCTTGGAAGAGACGTGCAGGTCGCAGTAGCTTAGCAAGATGGTTTAAATACCCCTTGGAAAAGCGGTGGAGGTCGCAGTAGCTTAACAAGACAGTTTAATTGCCCCTTGGAAGAGACATGCAGGTCTCAGCAGCTTAACAAGACTGTTTAAATGCCCCTTGGAAGAGACGTGCAGGTCGCAGTAGCTTAAAAATACGGTTTAAATGCCCCTTGGAAGAGACGTGCAGGTCGCAGTAGCTTAACAAGACGGTTTAAATGCCCCTTGGAAAAGTGGTGGAGGTTAGAGTAGCTTAACAAGACGGTTTAAATGCCCCTTAGAAGAGACGTGCAAGTCGCAGTAGCTTAACAAGACGGTTTAAATGCCCCTTGGAAGAGACCTGCAGATCGCAAGAGCTTAAAAAGACGGTTTAAATGACCCTTGGTAGAGACATGCAGGTCGCAGTAGCTTAGCAAAACGGTTTAAATGCCCCTGGAAGAGACGTGCAGGTCGCAATAGCTTAAGAAAAAGGTTTAAATGCCTCTTGGAAAAGTGGTGGAGGTTACAGTAGCTTAACAAGACGTTTTAAATGCCCCTTGGAAGAGACATGCAAGTCGCAGTAGCTTAACAAGAAGGTTTAAAAGCCCCTTGGAAGAGACGTGCAGGTCGCAGTAGTTTAACAAGACGGTTTAAATGCCCCTTGGAAGAGACGTGCAGGTCGCAGTAGCTTAACAAGACAGTTTAAATGCCACTTGGAAGAGCGGTGGAGGTCGCAGTAGCTTAACAAGACAGTTTAAATCCCCCTTGGAAGAGATGTGCAAATCGCAGTAGTTTAACAGTATGGTTTAAATGCCCCTTGGAATAGACTTGCAGGTCGCAATAGCTTACCAAGACGGTTTAAGTGCCCCTTGGAAGAGACGTGCAGGTTGCAGTACCGTAACAAGACGTTTTAAATGACCTTTGGTAGAGAAGTGCAGGTCGTGTACCTTAACAAGACGGTTTAAATGCCCCTTGGAAGGGCAGTGGAGGTCGCAGATGTTAAACAAGACGGTTTAAATGCCTCTTGGAAGAGACATGCAGGTCGCAGTAGCCTAACAAGATGGTTTAAATGCCTCTTGGAAGAGACATGCAGGTCGCAGTAGCTTAACAAGACGATTTAAATGCCCCTTGGAAAAGTGGTGGAGGTTACAGTAGCTAAACAATAAGGTTTAAATGCCACTTGGAAGAGACGTGCAGGTCACAGTAGCTTAAAAAGACAGTTTAAATGCCCCTTGGAAGAGACGTGCAGGTCGCAGTAGCTTAACAAGACAGTTTAAATGCCCCTTGGAAGAGACGTGCAGGTCGCTGTAGCTTAACAAGACGGTTTAAATGCCCTTTGGAAGAGACGTGCAGGTCGCAGTAGCTTAATAAGACGGTTTAAATGCCCCTTGGAAGAGACGTGCAGGTCGCAGTAGCTTAACAAGACTGTTTAAACACCCCTTGGAAGAGACGTGCAGGTCTCAGTAGCTTAACAAAAGGGTTTAAATGCCCCTTGAAATAGGCTTGCAGGTCGCAGTAGCTTACCAAGATGGTTTAAATGCCCCTTGGTAGAGACGTACAGGTCGCAGTAGCTTAACAAGACGGTTTAAATGACCCTTGGTAGAGACATGCAGGTCACAGTAGCTTAACAAGATGGTTTAAATGCCCCTTGGTAGAGACATGCAGGTCACAGTAGCTTAACAAGACGGTTAAAATGCCCCTTGGTAGAGACATGCAAGTCGCAGTAGCTTAACAAGATGGTTTAAATGCACCTATGAAAAGCGGTGGAGGTCGCAGTAGCTTAACAAGACGGTTTAAATGCCCCTTGGAAGGTACGTGCAGGTCACAGTAGCTTAACAAGACGGTTTAAATGCCCCTTGGAAGAAACGTGCAGATCGCAGTAGCTTAACAAGACGTTTTAAATGCCCCTTGGTAGAGATGTGCAAGTCACAGTAGCTTAACAAGACGGTTTAAATGTCCCTTGGAAGAGACGTGCTAGTCGCAGCAGCTTAACAAGATGGTTTAAATGCCCCTTTGAAGAGCGGTGGACGTCGCAGTAGCTTAACAAGACAGTTTAAATGCCCCTTGGAAGAGATGTGCAGGTCGCAGTAGCTTAACAAGATGGATTAAATGCACCTTGGAAGAGACGTGCAAATCGCAGTAGCTTAACAACACGGTTTACATGCCCCTTGGAAGAGCGGTGGAGGTTGCAGTAGCTTAACAAGATGGTTTAAATGCCCCTTGGAAGAGCGGTGGAGGTCGCAGAAGCTTAACAAGACAGTTTAAATGCCCCTTGGAAGAGATGTGCAGGTCGCAGTATCTTACCAAGACGGTTTAAATGCCCCTTGGAAGAGACGTGCAGGTCGCAAAAACTTAACAAGATGGTTTAAATGCCCCTTGGAAGAGCGGTGGAGGTCGCAGTAGCTTAACAAGACAGTTTAAATGCCCCTTGGAAGAGACGTGCAGGTCGCAGCAGCTTAAAAAGACGTTTTAAATGTCCCTTGGAAGAGACGTGCAGGTCGCAGTAGCTTAACAAGATCGTTTAAATGCCCCTTGGAAAAGCGGTGGAGGTCGCAGTAGCTTAACAAGACAGTTTAAATGCCCCTTGGAAAAGACGTGCAGGTCGCAGCAGCTTAAAAAGACGGTTTAAATGCCACTTGGAAGAGACGTGCAGGTCACAGTAGCTTAACAAGACGGTTTAAATGCCCCTTGGAAAAGTGGTGGAGGTTACAGTAGCTTAACAAGACGGTTTAAATGCCCCTTGGTAGGGACGTGCAAGTCGCAGTAGCTTAACAAGACGGTTTAAATACCCCTTGGAAGAGACGTGCAGGTCGCAGTAGCTTAAAAAGACGGTTTAAATGCCCCTTGGAAAAGACGTGCAGGTCGCAGTAGCTTAATAAGACGGTTTAAATGCCCCATGGAAGAGACGTGCAGGTCGCAGTAGCTTAAAAAGATGGTTTAAATGCCCCTTGGTAGAGACATGCAGGTCGCAGTAGCTTAATAAGACGGTTTAAATGCCACTTGGAAGAGCGGTGGAGGTCGCAGTAGCTTAACAAGACAGTTTAAATGCCCCTTGGAAGAGACGTGCAGGTCGCAGTAGCTTAAAAAGACGGTTTAAATGCCCCTTGGAAGAGAAGTGCAGGTCGCAGTAGCTTAACAGGACTGTTTAAATCCCCCTTGGAAGAGATGTGCAGATCGCAGTAGCTTAACAAGATGGTTTAAATGCCCCTTGGAATAGGCTTGCAGGTGGCAATAGCTTACCAAGAAGGTTTAAATGTCCCTTGGAAGAGACGTGCAGGTTGCAATACCGTAACAAGACGGTTTAAATGACCTTTGGTAGAGAAGTGCAGGTCGTGTAGCTTAACAAGACTGTTTAAATGCCCCTTGGAAGAGCAGTGGAGGTCGCAGATGTTTAACAAGACGGTTTAAATGCCTCTTGGAAGAGACATGCAGGACGTAGCAGCTTAACAAGATGGTTTAAATGCCCCTTGGAAGAGATATGCAGGTCGCAGTAGCTTACCAAAACGATTTAAATGCCCCTTGGAAAAGTTGTGGAGGTTACAGTAGCTAAACAAGAAGGTTTAAATGCGCCTTGGAAGAGACGTGCAGGTCACAGTAGCTTAACAAGACAGTTTAAATGCCCCTTGGTAGAGAGGTGCAGGTCACAGTAGCTTAACAAGACAGTTTAAATGCCCCTTGGAAGAGACGTGCAAGTCGCAGAAGCTTAAAAAGACGGTATAAATGCCCCTTGGAAGAGACGTGCAAGTCGCAGTAGCTTAACAAGACGGTTTAAATTAGCCTTGGAAGAGACGTGCAGGTCGCAGTAGCTTAACAAGACGGTTTAAATGCCCCTTGGAAGACACGAGCAGGTCGCAGTAGCTTAAAAAGACGGTTTAAATGCCCCTTGGAAGAGCGGTGGAGGTCGCAGTTGCTTAACAAGACAGTTTAGATGCCCCTTGGAAGAGACGTGCAGGTCGCCGTAGCTTAACAAGACGTTATAAATGCCCCTTGGAAGAGAAGTACAGGTCGCAGTAGCTTAACAAGATGGTTTAAATGCCCTTTGGAAAAGTGGTTGAGGTTACAGTAGCTTAACAAGATGGTTTAAATGCCCCTTGGAAGAGACGTGCAGGTCGCAGTAGCTTAACAAGACGGTTTAAATGCCCCATGGAAGACACGAGCAGGTCGCAGTAGCTTAACAAAAGGGTTTAAATGCCCCTTGGAAGAGCGGAGGATGTCGCAGTAGCTTAACAAGACAGTTTAAATGCCCCTTGGAAGAGCGGTGGAGGTCGCAGTAGCTTAACAAGACAGTTTAAATGCCACTTGGAAGAAACGTGCAGGTCGCAGTAGCTTAACAAGACGGTTTAAATGCTCCTTGGAAGAGATGTGCAGGTCGCAGTAGCTTAACAAGACTTTTTAAATGCTCCTTGGAAGAGACGTGCAGGTCGCAGTAGCTTAACAAGATGGTTTAAATGCCCCTTGGAATAGGCTTGCAGGTCGCAGTAGCTTAACAAGATGGTTTAAATGCCCCTTGGAAGACACGTGCAGGTCGCAGTAGCTTAACAAGATGGTTTAAATGCCCCTTGTAAGAGCGGTGGAGGTCGCAGTAGCTTAACAAGACGGTTTAAATGCCCCTTGGAAGAGACATGCAGGTCGCAGCAGCTTAAAAAGACTGTATAACTGCCCCTTGGAAAAGACGTGCAGGACTCAGTGGCTTAACAAGACAGTTTAAATGCCCCTTGGAAGAGACGTGCAGGTCGCAGTAGCTTAACAAGACGGTTTAAATGCCCCTTGGAAGAGCGGTGCAGTTCGCAGTAGCTTAACAAGACAGTTTAAATGCCACTTGGAAGAAACGTGCAGGTCGCAGTAGCTTAACAAGACGGTTTAAATGCTCCTTGGATGAGATGTGCATGTCGCAGTAGCTTAACAAGACAGTTTAAATGCCCCTTGGAAGAGCGGTGGAGGTCGTAGTAGCTTAACAAGACGGATTAAATGCCCCTTGGTAGAGACGTGCAGGTCGCAGCAGCTTAACAAGACGGATTAAATGTCCCTTGGAAGAGACGTGCAGGTCGCGGTAGCTTAACAAGACGGTTTAAATGACCCTTGGAAAAGCGGTGGAGGTCGCAGTAGATTAACAAAATGGATGAAATGCTCCTTGGAAGAGAAGTGCAAGTCGCAGTAGCTTAACAAAACGGTTTACATGCCCCTTGGAAGAGAGGTGGAGGTCACAGTAGCTTAACAAGTCGGTTTAAATGCCCCTTGGAAGAGACGTGCAGGTCGCAGTAGCTTAACAAGATGGTTTAAATGCCCCTTGGAATAGGCTTGCAGGTCGCATTAGCTTACCAAGACGGTTTAAATGCCCCTTGGAAAAGTGGTGGAGGTTACAGTAGCTTAACAAGACGGTTTAAATGCCCCTTGGAAGAGACGTGCAAGTCGCAGAAGCTTAAAAAGACGGTTTAAATGCGCCTTGGAAAAAACGTGCAGGTCGCAGTAGCTTAACAAGACGGTTTAAATGCACCTTGGAAGACACGAGCAGGTTGCAGTAGCTTAACAAGAGGGTTTAAATGCCCCTTGGACGAGCGGTGTAGGTCGCAGTAGCTTAACATGACAGTTTAAATGCCCCTTGGAAGAGACGAGCAGGACGCAGTAGCTTAACTAGACGGTTTATTTCCCCCTTGGAAGAGACGTACAGGTCGCAGTAGCTTAACAAGACGGTTTAAATGCCCCTTGGAAAAGTGGTGGAGGTTACAGTAGCTTAACAAGACGGTTTAAATGCCCCTTGGAAGAGACGTGCAGGTCCCAGCAGCTTAACAAGATGGTTTAAAAGCCCCTATGAAAAGCGGTGGAGGTCGCAGTAGCTTAACAAGACGGTATAACTGCCCCTTGTAAGAGACGTGCAGGTCACAGTAGCTTAACAAGACGGTTTAAATGCCCCTTGGAAGAAACGTGCAGGTCGCAGTAGCTTAACAAGATGGTTTAAATGCACCTTGGATGAGACGTGCAGGTCGCAGTAGCTTAACAAGACGGTTTAAATGCACCTTGGAAGAGACGAGCAGGTCGCAGTAGATTAACAAGACAGTTTAAATGCCGCTTGGTAGAGAAGTGCATGTCGCAGTAGCTAAACAAGACAGTTTAAATGCCCCTTGGAAGAGCGATGGAGGTTGCAGTAGCTTAACAAGACGATTTAATTGCCCATTGGTAGAGACATGCAGGTCACAGTAGCTTAATAAGACGGTTTAAATGCCCCTTGGAAGAAACGTGCAGGTCGTAGTAGCTTAACAAAACGGATTAAATGCCCCTTGTTAGAGACGTGCAGGTCGCAGCAGCTTAACAAGACGGTTTAAATGCCCCTTGGAAGAGACGTGTAGGTCGCAGTAGCTTAACAAGACGGTTTAAATGCCCCTTGGAAGAGACGTGCAGGTCGCAGTAGCTTAACAAGACTGTTTAAACGCCCCTTGGAAGAGACGTGCAGGTCGCAGTAGCTTAACATGAGGGTTTAAATGCCCGTTGGAATAGGCTTGCAGGTCGCAGAAGCTTACCAAGACAGTATAAATGCCCCTTGGTAGAGATTAACAGGCAGCAGTAGCTTAACAATACGGTTTAAATGCCCCTTGGAAGAGACGTGCAGGTCGCTGTAGCTAAACAAGACAGTTTAAATACCCCTTGGAAGAGCGGCGGAGGTAGCAGTAGCTTAACAAGACGATTTAATTGCCCTTTGGGAGAGACGTGCAGGTCACAGTAACTTAACAAGACGGTTTAAATGCGCCTTGGAAGAGACGTGCAGTTCCCAGCAGCTTAACAAGATGGTTTAAAAGCCCCTATGAAAAGCGGTGGAGGTCGCAGTAGCTTAACAAGACGGTATAACTGCCCCTTGTAAGAGACGTGCAGGTCACAGTAGCTTAACAAGACGGTTTAAATGCCCCTTGGAAGAAACGTGCAGGTCGCAGTAGCTTAACAAGATGGTTTAAATGCACCTTGGATGAGACGTGCAGGTCGCAGTAGCTTAACAAGACGGTTTAAATGCCCGTTGGAAGAGCGTTGGAGGTCGTAGTAGCTTAACAAGACTGATTAAATGCCCCTTGGTAGAGACGTGCAGGTCGCAGCAGCTTAACAAGACGGTTTAAATGCCCCTTGGAAAATTGGTGGAGGTCGCAGTAGATTAACAATATGGATTAAATGCCCCTTGGAAGAGACGTGCAAGTCGCAGTAGCTTAACAAGACGGTTTACATGTCCATTAGAAGAGTGGTGGAGGTCGCAGTAGCTTGACAAGATGGTTTAAATGCCCCTTGAAAGAGCGGTGGAGGTCGCAGAAGCTTAACAAGACCGTTTAAACGCCCCTTGGAAGAGGCTGACAGGTCGCAGTAGCTTACCAAGGCGATTTAAATGCCCCTTGGAAGAGACGTGCAGGTCGCAGTAGCTTAAAAAGACGGTTTAAATGCCCCTTGGAAGAGACGTGCAGGTCGCAGTAGCTTAACAAGTTGGTTTAAATGCCCCTTGGAAAAGTGGTGGATGTTACAGTAGCTTAACAAGACAGTTTAGATGCCCATTGGAAGAGACATGCAGGTCGCAGCAGCTTAACAAGACTGTTTAAATGCCCCTTGGAAGAGACGTGCAGGTCGCAGTAGCTTAACAAGACGGTTTAAATGCCCCTTGGAAGAGACGTGCAAGTCGCAGTAGCTTAACAAGACGGTTTAAATGCCCCTTGGAAGAGACGTGCAGGTCGCAGAGGCTTAAAAAGACGGTTTAATTGCCCCTTGGAAGAGACGTGCAGGTCGCAGTAGCTTAACAAGACGGTTTAAATACCCCTTGGAAGAGACGTGCAGGTCGCAGTTGATAAATAAGACGGTTTAAATATCAGTTGGAAGAGACATGCAGGTCGCAGTAGCTTAACAAGACGGTTTAAATGCCCCTTGAAAGAGACCTGCAGGTCGCAGTAGCTTAACAAATCGGTTTAAATGCCACTTGGAAGAGTGGTGGAGGTCGCAGTAGCTTAACAAGACAGTTTAAATGCCCCTTTGAAGAGACGTGCAGGTCGCAGTAGCTTAACAAGACTGTTTAAATCCCCCTTGGAAGAGATGTGCAGGTCGCAGTAGCTTAACAAGATGGTTTAAATGCCCCTTGGAAGAGCGGTGGAGGTGACAGTAGCTTAACAAGACGGTTTAAATGCCCCTTGAAAGAGACATGCAGGTCGCAGTAGCTTAACAAGACGGTTTAAATTCCCTTTAGAAGAAACGTGCAGGTCGCAGTAGTTTAGCAAGACGGTTTAAATGCCCCTAGGAAGAGACGTGCAGGTCGCAGTAGCTTAACAAGAGGGTATAACTGCTGCTTGGAATAGGCTTGCAGGTCGCAGTAACTTACCAAGACAGTTTAAATGCCCATTGGAAGAGACGCGCAGGTCGCAGTAGCTTAACAAGATGGTTTAAATGCCCCTTGGAGGAGCGGTGAACGTCGCAGTAGCTTAACAATATGGTTTAAATGCCCCTTGGAAGAGACATGCAGGTCGCAGCAGCTTAAAAAGACGGTTTAAATGCCCCATGGAATAGACATGCAGGTCGCAGTAGCTTAACAAGACGGTTTAAATGAACCATGGAATAGACATGCAGGTCGCAGCAGCTTAAAAAGTCGGTTTAATTGCCCCTTGGAAGAGACATGCAGGTCGCAGTAGCTTAACAAGACTGTTTAAATGCCCCTTGGAAGAGACGTGCAGGTCGCAGTAGCTTAACAAGACGGTTTAAATGCCCCGTGGAAGAGACATGCAGGTCGCAGTAGCTTAACAAGACGGTTTAAATGACACTTGGAAAAGTGGTGGAGGTTACAGTAGCTTAACAAGACCGTTTAAATGCCACTTGGAAGAGAAGTGCAAGTCGCAGTAGCTTAAAAAGACGTGCAGGTCGCCGTCACTTAACAAGACGTTTTAAATGGCCCTTGGAAGAGCAGTGGAGGTCGCAGTAGCTTAATAAGACAGTTAAAATGCCCCTTGGAAGAGCGGTGGAGGTCGCATTAGCATAATAAGACAGTTTACATGCCCCTTGGAAGAGAAGTACAGGTCGCAGTAGCTTAATAAGACAGTTTAAATGCCCCTTTGAAGAGACTTGCAGGTCGCAGTAGCTTAACAAGACTGTTTAAATCCCCCTTGGAAGAGATGTGCAGGTCGCAGTAGCTTAACAAGACGGTTTAAATGCCCCTTGGAAGAGCGGTGGAGGTGGCAGTAGCTTAACAAGACGGTTTAAATGCCCCTTGAAAGAGACATGCAGGTCGCAGCAGCTTAAAAAGACTGTTTAAATGCCCCTTGGAAGAGACGTGCAGGTGGCAGTAGCTTAACAAGTTGGTTTAAATGCCCCTTGGAAAAGTGGTGGAGGTTACAGTAGCTTAACAAGACAGTTTAATTGCCCACTGGAAGAGACATGCAGGTCGCAGCAGCTTAACAAGACTATTTAAATGCCCCTTGGAAGAGACGTGCAGGTCGCAGTAGCTTAACAAGACGGTTTAAATGCCCCTTGGAAGAGACGTGCAGGTCGCAGCAGCTTAAAAAGACTGTTTAAATGCCCCTTGGAAGAGACGTGCAGGTCGCAGTGGCTTAACAAGACAGTATAAATGCCCCTTGGAAGAGACATGCAGGTCGCAGTAGCTTAACAAGACGGTTTAAATGCCCCTTGAAAGAGACATGCAGGTCGCAGCAGCTTAAAAAGACTGTTTAAATGCCCCTTGGAAGAGACGTGCAGGTCGCAGTGGCTTAACAAGACAGTATAAATGCCCCTTGGAAGAGACATGCAGGTCGCAGTAGCTTAACAAGACGGTTTAAATGCCCCTTGGAAGAGACGAGCAGGTCGCAGTATCTTAACAAGACGGTTTAAATGCCCCTAGGAAGAGACGTGCAGGTCGCAGGAGCTTAACAAGAGGGTATAACTGCCGCTTGGAATAGGCTTGCAGGTCACAGTAGCTTAACAAGATGGTTTAAATGCTCCTTGGAAGAGACGTGCAGGTCGCAGTAGCTTAACAAGATGGTTTAAATGTCCCTTGGAAGAGACGTGCAGGTCGCAGTAGCTTAAAAAGACGGTTTAAATGCCCCTTGGAAGAGCGGTGTAGGTCGCAGTAGCTTAACAAGACAGTTTAAATGCCCTTTGGAAGAGACATGCAGGTCGCAGCAGCTTAACAAGACTATTTAAATGTCCCTTGGAAGATACGTGCAGGTCGCGGTAGCTTAACAAGACGGTTTAAATGTCATTTGGTAGAGACGTGCAGGACTCAGTAGCTTAACAAGATGGTTTAAATGCCCCATTGAAGAGACGTGCAGGTCGCAGTAGCTTAACAAGACGGTTGAAAAGCCCCTTGGAAAAGTGGTGGAGGTTACAGTAGCTTAACAAGACCGTTTAAATGTGCCTTGGAAGAGACGTGCAAGTCGCAGAAGCTTACCAAGACAAATTAAAAGACCCTTGGAAGAGACGTGCAGGTCGCAGTAGCTTAACAAGACGGTTTAAATGCCCCTTGGAAGAGCGGTGGAGGTCGCAGTAGGTTAGCAAGACAGTTTAAATGCCCCTTGGAAGAGACGTGCAGGTCGCAGTAGCTTAGCAAGATGGTTTAAATGCCCCATGGAACAGCGGTGGAGGTCGCAGAAGCTTAACAAGACAGTTTAAATACCCCTTTGGAAGAGACATGCAGGTCGCAGCAGCTTAACAAGACTATTTAAATGCCCCTTGGAAGAGACGTGCAGGTAGCAGTAGCTTAACAAGATGGTTTAAATGCCCCTTGGAAGAGCGATGGACGTCGTAGTAGCTTAACAAGACGGTTTAAATGCCCCTTGGAAGAGACATGCAGGTTACAGCAGCTTAAAAAGACGGTTTAAACGCCCCTTGGAAGAGACATGTAGGTCGCAGTAGCTTAACAAGACGGTTTAAATGCCCCTTGGAAGAGACGTGCAGGTCGAAGTAGCTTAATAAGACCGTTTAAATGACACTTGGAAAAGTGGTGGAGGTTACAGTAGCTTAATAAGACAGTTTACATGCCCCTTGGAAGAGAAGTGCAAGTGGCAGTAGCTTAAAAATACGGTTTAAATGAGCCTTGGAAGAGACGTGCAGGTCGCAGTAGCTTAACTAGACGGTTTAAAGGCCCCTTGGAAGAGACGAGCACCTCGCAGTAGATAAACAAGACTGTTTAAATGCCCCTGGGAAGAGGGGTGGAGGTCGCAGTAGCTTAATAAGACAGTTTACATGCCCCTTGGAAGAGAAGTGCAGGTCGCAGTAGCTTAATAAGACGGTTTAAATGCCCCTTGGAAGAGACGTGCAGGTCGCAGTAGCTTAACAAGACAGTTTAAATGCCCCTTGGAAGAGACGAGCATGTCGCAGTAGATCAACAAGACTGTTTAAATGCCCCTGGGAAGAGCGGTGGAGGTCGCAGTAGCTTAACATGACAGTTTACATGCCCCTTGGAAGAGTAGTGCAGGTCGCAGTAGCTTAATAAGACGGTTTAAATGCCCCTTGGAAGAGACGTGCAGGTCGCAGTAGCTTAACAAGACTGTTTAAATGCCCCTTGGAAGAGACGTGCAGGTCGCAGTAGCTTAACAAGACGGTTTAAATGCCCCTTGGAAGAGACGTGCAGTTCGCAGTAGCTTAACAAGACGGCTTCAATGCCCCTTGGAAGAGACGTGCAGGTCGCAGTAGCTTAACAAGACGGTTTAAATGCCCCTTGGAAGAGCGGTGGAGGTCGCAGTAGCTTAGCAAGACAGTATGAATGCCCCTTGGAAGAGATGTTCAAGTCGCAGTAGCTTAACAAGGCGGTTTAAATGCCCCTTGGAAGAGACGTGCAGGTCGCAGTAGCTTAACAAGACGGTTTAAATGCTCCTTGGAAGCGACGTGCAGGTCGCAGTAGCTTAACAAGACGGTTGAAATGCCCTTTGGAAGTGACGTGCAGTTCGCAGTAGCTTAATAAGACAGTTTAAATGCCCCTTGGAAGAGACATGCAGGTCACAGTAGCTTAACAACATGGTTTAAATGCACCTTGGAAGAGACGTGCTGGTCGCAGTAGCTTAACAAGACGGTTTAAATGCGCCTTGGAAGAGACATGCAGGTCGCAGTAGCTTAACAAGACGGTTTAAATGCCCCTTGCAAGAGACGTGCAGGTCGCAGTAGCTTAACAAAAGGGTTTAAATGCCCCTTAGAAAAGGCTTGCACGTCGCAGTAGCTTACCAAGACGGTTTAAATGCCCCTTGGAAGAGACGTGCAGGTCGCAATAGCTTAACAAGATGGTTTAAATGCCCCTTGGAAGAGCGGTGGAGGTCGCAGTAGCTTAACAAGACGGTTTAAATGCCCCTTGGAAAAGACGTGCAGGTCGCAGTAGCTTAACAACATGTTTTAAATGCCCCTTGGAAGAGACGTGCAGGTCGCAGTAGCTTAACAAGACTGTATAAATGCCACTTGGAAGAGGCTTGCAGGTCGCAGTAGCTTACCAAGACGGTTTAAATGGCACTTGGAAAAGTGGTGGAGGTTACAGTAGCTTAACAAGATGGTTTAAATGCGCCTTGGAAGAGACGTGCAGGTCGCAGTAGCTTAATAAGACGGTTTAAATGCCCCTTGGTAGAGACGTGCAGGTCGCAGTAGCTTAACAAGACAGTTTAAATGCCCCTTGGAAGAGACATGCAGGTCGCAGTAGCTTAACAAGATGGTTTAAATGCACCTTGGAAGAGACGTGCTGGTCGCAGTAGCTTAACAAGACGGTTTAAATGCCACTTGGAAAAGTGGTGGAGGTTACAGTAGCTTAACAAGATGGTTTAAATGCGCCTTGGAAGAGACGTGCAGGTCGCAGTAGCTTAACAAGACGGTTTAAATGCCCCTTGCAAGAGACGTGCAGGTCGCAGTAGCTTAACAAAAGGGTTTAAATGCCCCTTAGAAAAGGCTTGCAGGTCGCAGTAGCTTACCAAGACGGTTTAAATGCCCCTTGGAAGAGGCTTGCAGGTCGCAGTAGCTTACCAAGACGGTTTAAATGGCACTTGTAAGAGACGTGCAGGTCGCAGTAGCTAAACAAGACGGTTTAAATGCCCCTTGGAAGAGCGGTGGAGGTCGCAGTAGCTTAACAAGACTGTTTAAATGCCCCTTAGAAGAGACGTGCAGGTCGCAGTAGCTTAATAAGACCGTTTAAATGCCCCTTGGTAGAGACGTGCAGGTCGCAGTAGATTAACAAGACGGTTTAAATGCCTCTTGGAAGAGACGTGCAGGTCGCAGTAGCTTAACAAGAAGGTTTAATTGCCCCTTGGAAGAAACGTGCAGGTTGCAGTAGCTTAAAAAGACTGTTTAAATGCCCCTTGGTAGAGCGGTGGAGGTCGCAGTAGCTTAACAAGATGATTTAAATGCCCCTTGGAAGAGACGTGCAGGTCGCAGTAGCTTAACAAGACGGTTTAAATGCCCCTTGGAAGGTACGTGCTGGTCGCAGTAGCTTACCAAGACGGTTTAAATGCCCCATGGTTGAGACATGCAGGTCGCAGTAGCTCAACAAGATGGTTTAAATGCCCCATTGAAGAGATGTGCAGGTCGCAGTAGCTTAACAAGACGGTTTAAATGCCCCTTGGAAAAGTGGTGGAGGATGCAGTAGCTTAACAAGACGATTTAAATGTTCCTTGGAAGAGACGTGCAGGTGGCAGTAGCTTAACAAGTCTGTTTAAATGCCCCTTGGAAGAGAGGTGCAGGTCACAGGAGCTTAATAAGACAGTTTAAATGTCCCTTGGAAGAGACGTGCAGGACACAGTAGCTTAACAAGATGGTTTAAATGCCTCATGGAAGAGCGGTGGAGGTCGCAGAAGCTTAACAAGACAGTTTAAATACCCCTTTGGAAGAGACATGCAGGTCGCAGCTGCTTAACAAGACTATTTAAATGCCCCTTGGAAGAGACGTGCAGGTAGCAGTAGCTTAACAAGATGGTTTATATGCCCCTTGGAAGAGCGATGGACGTCGTAGTAGCTTAACAAGACAGTTTAAATGCCCCTTGGAAGAGACATGCAGGTCACAGCAGCTTAAAAAGACGGTTTAAACGCCCATTGGAAGAGACATGTGGGTCGCAGTAGCTTAACAAGACGGTTTAAATGCCCCTTGGAAGAGACGTGCAGGTCGAAGTAGCTTAACAAGACCGTTTAAATGACACTTGGAAAAATGGTGGAGGTTACAGTAGCTTAATAAGACAGTTTACATGCCCCTTGGAAGAGAAGTGCAAGTGGCAGTAGCTTAAAAATACGGTTTAAATGAGCCTTGGAAGAGACGTGCAGGTCGCAGTAGCTTAACAAGACGGTTTAAATGCCCCTTGGAAGAGACGAGCAGGTCGCAGTAGATAAACAAGACTGGTTAAATGCCCCTGGGAAGAGCGTGGAGGTCGCAGTAGCTTAATAAGACAGTTTACTTGCCCCTTGGAAGAGAAGTGCAGGTCGCAGTAGCTTAACAAGACGGTTGAAATACCCTTTGGAAGTGACGTGCAGGTCGCAGTAGCTTAACAAGACGGTTTAAATGCACTTTGGAAGAGACGTGCTGGTCGCAGTAGCTTAACAAGACGGTTTAAATGCCACTTGGAAAAGTGGTGGAGGTTACAGTAGCTTAACAAGACGGTTTAAATGCGCTTTGGAAGAGACGTGCAGGTCGCAGTAGCTTAACAAGACGGTTTAAATGCGCCTTGCAAGAGACGTGCAGGTCGCAGTAGCTTAACAAAAGGGTTTAAATGCCCCTTAGAAAAGGCTTGCAGGTCGCAGTAGCTTACCAAGACGGTTTAAATGCCCCTTGGAAGAGACGTGCAGGTCGCAGTAGCTTAACAAGATGGTTTAAATGCCCCTTGGAAAAGACGTGCAGGTCGCAGTAGCTTAACAACATGTTTTAAATGCCCCTTGGAAGAGACGTGCAGGTCGCAGTAGCTTAACAAGACTGTATAAATGCCCCTTGGAAGAGGCTTGCAGGTCGCAGTAGCTTACCAAGACGGTTTAAATGGCACTTGTATGAGACGTGCAGGTCGCAGTAGCTTAACAAGACGGTTTAAATGCCCCTTGGAAGAGCGGTGGAGGTCGCAGTAGCTTAACAAGACGGTTTAAATGCCCCTTGGAAGAGACATGCAGGTCGCAGCAGGTTAACAAGACTGTTTGAATGCCCCTTGGAAGAGACGTGCAGGTCGCAGTAGATTAACAAGACGGTTTAAATGCCCCTTGGAAGAAACGTGCAGGTCGCAGTAGCTTAAAAAGACCGTTTAAATGCCCCTTGGTAGAGACGTGCAGGTCGCAGTAGATTAACAAGACGTTTTAAATGCCCCTTGGAAGAAACGTGCAGGTTGCAGTAGCTTAAAAAGACTGTTTAAATGCTCCTTGGTAGAGCGGTGGAGGTTGCAGTAGCTTAACAAGATGATTTAAATGCCCCTTGGAAGAGACGTGCAGGTCGCCGTAGCATAACAAGACGGTTTAAATGCCCCTTGGAAGAGCGGTGTAGGTCGCAGTAGCTTAACAAGACAGTTTAAATGCCCTTTGGAAGAGACATGCAGGACGCAGCAGCTTAACAAGACTGTTTAAATGCCCCTTGGAAGGTACGTGCTGGTCGAAGTAGCTTACCAAGATGGTTTAAATGCCCCATGGTTGAGACATGCAGGTCGCAGTAGCTCAACAAGACGGTTTAAATGCCAGATTGAAGAGATGTAAAGGTCGCAGTAGCTTAAGAAGACGGTTTAAATGCCCCTTGGAAAAGTGGTGGAGGTTGCAGTAGCTTAACAAGACGATTTAAATGTTCCTTGGAAGAGACGTGCACGTGGCAGTAGCTGAACAAGTCGGTTTAAATGCCCCTTGGAAGAGAGGTGCAGGTCACAGGAGCTTAATAAGACAGTTTAAATGTCCCTTGGAAGAGACGTGCAGGTCGCAGTAGCTTAACAAGACGATTTAAATGCCCCTTGGAAGAGACGTGCAGTTCGCAGTAGCTTAACAAGACGTTTTAAATGCCCCTTGGAAGAGACGTGCAGGTCACAGGAGCTTAATAAGACTGTTTAAATGTCCCTTGGAAGAGACGTGCAGGTCGCAGAAGCTCAACAAGACAGTTTAAATGCCCCTTGGTAGAGACGTGCAGGTCACAGGAGCTTAATAAGACGGTTTAAATGTCCCTTGGAAGAGACGTGCAGATCACAGTAGCTTAACAAGACGGTTTAAATGCCCCTTGGAAGAGACGTGCAGGTCGCAGTAGCTTAACAAGACAGTTTAAATAACCCCTTGGAAGAGCGGTGGAGGTCGCAGTAGCTTAACAAGAAAGTTTAAATGCCCCTTGGAAGAGAAGTGCAGGTCGCAGTCGCTTAAAAAGACGGTTTAAATGCCCCTTGGAAGAGACGTGCAGGTTGCAGTAGCTTAGCAAGACGGTTTAAATGCCCCTTGGTAGAGACATGCAGGTCGCAGTAGCTTAACAAGACGGCTTCAATGCCCCTTGGAAGAGACATGCAGGTCACAGCAGCTTAACAAGACAGTTTAAATGCCCCTTGAAAGAGACATGCAGGTCACAGCAGCTTAACAAGACAGTTTAAATGCCCCTTAGAAGAGACGTGCAGGTCGCAGTAGCTTATCAAGACAGTTTAAATGCCCCTTGGAAGAGACGTGCAAGTCGCAGTAGCTTAACAAGACGTTTTAAAAGCCCCTTGAAAGAGACGTGCAGTTCGCAGTAGCTTAACAAGACAGTTTAAATGCCCCTTGGAAGAGACGTGCAGTTCGCAGTAGCTTAAGAAGACGGTTTAAATGCCCCTTGAAAGAGACGTGCAGGTCGCAGTAGCTTAACAAGACAGTTTAAATGCCCCTTGGAAGAGACGTGCAGTTCGCAGTAGCTTAACAAGATGGTTTAAATGCCCCTTGGAAGAGACGTGCAGGTCGCAGTAGCTTAACAAGACGGTTTAAATGCCCCTTGGAAGAGACGTGCAGGTCACAGTAGCTTAAAAAAACGGTTGAAATGCCCCTTGGAAGAGAGGTTGAGGTCGCAGTAGCTTAACAAGACAGTTTAAATGCCCCTTGTAAGAGACGTGCAGGTCGCAGTAGCTTAATAAGACGGTTTAAATGCCCCTTGGAAGAGACGTGCAGGTCGCAGTAGCTTAACAAGATGGTTTAAATGCCCCTTGGAAGAGACGTGTAGGTCGCAGTAGCTTAACAATACGGTTTAAATGCCCCTTGCAAGAGACGTGCAGGTCGCAGTAGCTTAACAATAGGGTTTAAATGACCCTTAGAAAAGGCTTGCAGGTCGCAGTAGCTTACCAAGACGGTTTAAATGCCCCTTGGAAGAGAAGTGCAGGTCGCAGTAGCTTAACAAGACGGTTTAAATGCTCCTTGGAAAAGACGTGCAGGTCGCAGTAGCTTAACAACATGTTTTAAATGCCCCTTGGAAGAGACGTGCAGGTCGCAGTAACTTAACAAGACTGTATAAATGCCCCTTGGAAGAGGCTTGCAGGTCACAGTAGCTTACCAAGACGATTTAAATGCCCCTTGGAAGAGACGTGCAGGTCGCCGTAGCATAACAAGATGGTTTAAATGCCCCTTGGAAGAGCGGTGTAGGTCGCAGTAGCTTAACAAGACAGTTTAAATGCCCTTTGGAAGAGACATGCAGGACGCAGAAGCTTAACAAGACTGTTTAAATGCCCCTTGGAAGATACGTGCTGGTCGCAGTAGCTTACCAAGACGGTTTAAATGCCTCATGGTTGAGACATGCAGGTCGCAGTAGCTCAACAAGACGGTTTAAATGCCCCATTAAAGAGACGTGCAGGTCGCAGTAGCTTAACAAGACAGTTTAAATGCCCCTTGGAAAAGTGGTGGAGGTTGCAGTAGCTTAACAAGACGATTTAAATGTCCGTTGGAAGAGACGTGCAGGTGGCAGTAGCTTAACAAGTCAGTTTAAATGCCCCTTGGAAGAGAGGTGCAGGTCGCAGTAGCTTAACAAGACAATTTAAATGCCCCTTGGAAGAGACGTGCAGGTCACAGGAGCTTAATAAGATGGTTTAAATGTCCCTTGGAAGAGACGTGCAGGTCGCAAAAGCTCAACAAGACAGTTTAAATGCCCCTTGGAAGAGACGTGCAGGTCACAGGAGCTTAATAAGACGGTTTAAATGTCCCTTGATAGAGACGTGCAAGTCGCAGTAGCTTAACAAGACGGTTTAAATGCCCATTGGTAGAGACATGCAGGTCGCAGTAGCTTAACAAGATGGTTTAAATGCCCCTTGAAAGAGACGTGCAGGTCGCAGTAGCTTAACAAGACGGTTAAAATGCCCCTTGGAAGAGATGTGCAGTTCGCAGTAGCTTAACAAGACGGTTTAAATGCCCCTTGCAAGAGACGTGCAGGTCGCAGTAGCTTAACAAAACAGTTTAAATGCCCCTTGGAAGAGACGTGCAAGTCGCAGTAGCTTAACAAGATGGTTTAAATGCCCCTTTCAAGAGACGTGCAGGTCGCAGTAGCTTAACAAGACGGTTTAAATGCCCCTTGGAAGAGACGTGCAGGTTGCAATAGATTAAAAAGACGGTTGAAATGTCCCTTGGAAGAGAGGTGGAGGTCGCAGTAGCTTAACAAGACAGTTTAATTGCCCCTTGGAAAAGACGTGCAGGTCGCAGTAGCTTAATAAGACGGTTTAAATGCTCCTTGGAAGAGACGTGCAGGTCGCAGAAGCTTAACAAGATGGTTTAAATGCCCCTTGGAAGAGACGTGGAGGTCGCAGTAGCTTAACAAGACGGTTTAAATGCCCCTTGCAAGAGACGTGCAGGTCTCAGTAGCTTAACAAAAGGGTTTAAATGCCCCTTAGAAAAGGCTTGCAGGTCACAGAAGGTTACCAAGACGGTTTAAATGCCCCTTGGAAGAGACGTGCAGGTCGCAGTAGCTTAAAAAGATGGTTTAAATGCCCCTTGGAAGAGCGGTGCAGGTCGCAATAGCTTAACGAGACGGTTTAAATGCCCCTTGGAAAAGACGTGCAGGTCGCAGTAGCTTAACAACATGTTTTAAATGCCCCTTGGAAGAGACGTGCAGGTCGCAGTAGATTAACAAGACTGTATAAATGCCCCTTGGAAGAGGCTTGCAGGTCGCAGTAGCTTACCAAGACGGTTTAAATGGCACTTGTAAGAGACGTGCAGGTCGCAGTGGCTTAACAAGATGGTTTAAATGCCCCTTGGAAAAGCGGTGGAAGTCGCAGTAGCTTAACAAGACGGTTTAAATGCCCCTTGGAAGAGAAATGCAGGTCGCAGTAGCTTAACAAGACGGTTTAAATGCCCCTTAGAAGAGACGTGCAGGTCGCAGTAGCTTAAAAAGACGGTTTAAATGCCTCTTGGAAGAGACGTGCAGGTCGCAGTAGCTTAACAAGACGGTTTAAATGCCCCTTGCAAGAAACATGCAGGTTGCAGTAGCTTAAAAAGACGGTTTAAATGCCCCTTGGTAGAGCGGTGGAGGTCGCAGTAGCTTAACAAGATGGTTTAAGTGCCAATTGGAAGAGACGTGCAGGTCACAGTAGCTTAACAAGACGATTTAAATGCCCCTTGAAAGAGACATGCAGGTCGCAGAAGCTCAAGAAGACAGTTTAAATGCCTCTTGGAAGAGACGTGCAGGTCACAGGAGCTTAATAAGACGGTTTAAATGGCCCTTGGAAGAGACGTGCAGGTCACAGTAGCTTAACAAGACGGTTTAAATGTCCCCTTGGAAGAGCGGTGGAGGTCGCAATAGCTTAACAAGACGGTTTAAATGCCCCTTGGTAGAGACATGCAAGTCACATTAGTTTAACAAGACGGTTTAAGTGCCCCTTGGAAGAGACGTGCAGGTCGCAGCAGCTTGACAAGATGGTTTAAATGAACCTTGGAAGAGATGTGCAGGTCGCAGTAGCTTAACAAGACGGTTTAAATGCCCCTTGGAAGAGACGTGCAGGTCGCAGTAGCTTAATAAGACGGTTTAAATGCTCCTTGGTAGAAACGTTCAGGTCACAGGAGCTTAATAAGACGGTTTAAATGTCCCTTGGAAGAGACGTGCAGGTCGCAGTAGCTTAACAAGACGGTTTAAATGCCCCTTGGAAGAGACGTGCATTTCGCAGTAGCTTAACAAGACAGTTTAAATGCCAATTGGAAGAGCGGTGGAGGTCGCAGTAGATTAGCAAGACAGTTTAAATGCCCCTTGGAAGAGACGTGCAGGTCGCAGTAGCTTGACAAGACAGTTTAAATGCCCCTTGGAAGAGACGTGCAGGTCGCAGTAGCTTAATAAGACGGTTTAAATGCCCCTTGGAAGAGACGTTCAGGTCACAGTAGCTTAACAATACGGTTTAAATGCCAATTGGAAGAGGCTTGCAGGTCGCAGTAGCTTAACAAGACGGTTTAAATGCCGCTTGGAAGAGACGTGTAGGTCGCAGTAGCTTAACAAGACAGTTTAAATGCCACTTGGAAGAGGCTTGCAGGTGGCAGTAGCTTAACAAGACGGTTTAAATGCCCCCTTGGAAGAGCGGTGGAGGTCGCAATAGCTTAACAAGACGGTTTAAATGCCCCTTGGGAGAGACATGCAAGTCACATTAGCTTAACAAGACGGTTTAAGTGCCCCTTGGAAGAGACGTGCAGGTCGCAGTAGCTTGACAAGATGGTTTAAATGCCCCTTGGAAGAGATGTGCAGGTCGCAGTAGCTTAACAAGATGGTTTAAATGCCCCTTGGAAGAGACGTGCAGGTCGCAGTAGCTTAATAAGACGGTTTAAATGCTCCTTGGTAGAAACGTTCAGGTCACAGGAGCTTAATAAGACGTTTTAAATGTCCCTTGGAAGAGACGTGCAGGTCGTAGTAGCTTAACAAGACGGTTTAAATGCCCCTTGGAAGAGACGTGCAGGTCGCAGTAGCTTAATAAGACAGTTTAAATGCCAATTGGAAGAGCGGTGGAGGTCGCAGTAGATTAGCAAGACAGTTTAAATGCCCCTTGGAAGAGACGTGCAGGTCGCAGTATCTTGACAAGACAGTTTAAATGCCCCTTGGAAGAGACGTGCAGGTCGCAGTAGCTTAACAAGACGGTTTAAATGCCAATTGGAAGAGGCTTGCAGGTGGCAGTAGCTTAACAAGACGGTTTAAATGCCCCCTTGGAAGAGCGGTGGAGGTCGCAATAGCTTAACAAGACGGTTTAAATGCCCCTTGGGAGAGACATGCAAGTCACATTAGCTTAACAAGACGGTTTAAGTGCCCCTTGGAAGAGACGTGCAGGTCGCAGTAGCTTGACAAGATGGTTTAAATGCCCCTTGGAAGAGATGTGCAGGTCGCAGTAGCTTAACAAGACGGTTTAAATGCCCCTTGAAAGAGACGTGCAGGTCGCAGTAGCTTAATAAGACGGTTTAAATTCTCCTTGGTAGAAACGTTCAGGTCACAGGAGCTTAATAAGACGTTTTAAATGTCCCTTGGAAGAGACGTGCAGGTCGTAGTAGCTTAACAAGACGGTTTAAATGCCCCTTGGAAGAGACGTGCAGGTCGCAGTAGCTTAATAAGACAGTTTAAATGCCAATTGGAAGAGCGGTGGAGGTCGCAGTAGATTAGCAAGACAGTTTAAATGCCCCTTGGAAGAGACGTGCAGGTCGCAGTAGCTTGACAAGACAGTTTAAATGCCCCTTGGAAGAGACGTGCAGGTCGCAGTAGCTTAATAAGACGTTTTAAATGCCCCTTGGAAGAGACGCTCAGGTCACAGTAGCTTAAAAAGACGGTTTAAATGCCAATTGGAAGAGGCTTGCAGGTCGCAGTAGCTTAACAAGACGGTTTAAATGCCGCTTGGAAGAGACGTACAGGTCGCAGTAGCTTAACAAGACAGTTTAAATGCCACTTGGAAGAGGCTTGCAGGTGGCAGTAGCTTACCAAGGTGGTTTAAATGGCCCTTGGAAGAGACGTGCAGGTCACAGTAGCTTAACAAGACAGTTTAAATGTCCCCTTGGAAGAGCCGTGGAGGTCGCAGTAGCTTAACAAGACGGTTTAAATGCCCCTTGGGAGAGACATGCAGGTCAAAGTAGCTTTACAAGAAGGTTTAAATGCCCCTTGAAAGAGACGTGCAGGTCGCAGTAGCTTAACAAGACGGTTTATATGCCCCTTGGAAGAGACGTGCAGTTCGCAGTAGCTTAACAAGATGGTTTAAATGCCCATTGGAAGAGCGGTGGAGGTTGCAGTAGCTTAACAAAACAGTTTAAATACCCCTTGGAAGAGACGTGCAAGTCGCAGTAGCTTAACAAGATGGTTTAAATGCCCATTGGAAGAGACATGCAGGTCGCAGTAGCTTAACAAGACGGTTTAAATGCCCCTTGAAAGAGACGTGCAGGTCACAGTAGCTTAAAAAGATGGTTGAAATGCCTCTTGTAAGAGAGGTGGAGGTCGCAGTAGCTTAACAAGACAGTTTAAATGCCCCTTGGAAGAGACGTGCAGGTCGCAGTAGCTTAACAAGACGGTTTAAATGCCCCTTGCAAGAGACGTGCATGTCGCAGTAGCTTAACAAAAGGGTTTAAATGCCCCTTAGAAAAGGCTTGCAGGTCGCAGTAGCTTACCAAGATGGTTTAAATGCCCCTTGGAAGAGACGTGCAGGTCGCAGTTGCTTAACAAGATGGCTTAAATGCCCCTTTGAAGAGCGGTGGAGGTCGCAGTAGCTTAACAAGACGGTTTAAATGCACCTTGGAAAAGACGTGCATGTCGCAGAAGCTTAACAAGACGGTATAAATGCCCCTTGGAAGAGGCTTGCAGGTCGCAGTAGCTTACCAAGACGCTTTAAATGCCCCTTTGAAGAGACGTGCAGGCCGCAGTAGCTTAACAAGACGGTTTAAATGCCCCTTGGAAGAGCGGTGGAGGTTGCAGTAGCTTAACAAGACGGTTTAAATGCCCCTTGGAAGAGACATGCAGGTCGCAGCACCTTAACAAGTCTGTTTAAATGCCCCTTGGAAGAGACGTGCAGGTCGCAGTAGCTTAAAAAGACGGTTTAAATGCCCCTTGGTAGAGACGTGCAGGTCGCAGTAGCTTAACAAGACGGTTTAAATGCCTCTTGGAAGAGACGTGCAGGCCGCAGTAGCTTAACAAGACTTTTTAAATGCCCCTTGGAAGAAACGTGCAGGTTGCAGTAGCTTAAAAAGACGGTTTAAATGCCCCTTGGTAGAGCGGTGGAAGTCGAAGTAGCTTAACAAGATGGTTTAAGTGCCCCTTGGAAGAGAAGTGTAGGTCGCAGTAGCTTACCAAGACGATTTAAATGCCCCTTGGAAGAGATGTGCAGGTCACAGTATCTTAACAAGACGGTTTAAATGCCCCTTGGAAGAGACGTGCAGGTCGCAGTAGCTTAATAAGACGGTTTAAATGCCCCTTGGTAGAAACGTTCAGGTCACAGTAGTTTAACAAGACGGTTTAAATGCCACTTGGAAGAGACGTGCAGGTCGCAGTAGCTTAATAAGATGGTTTAGATGCCCCTTGGTAGAAACGTGCAGGTCACAGTAGCCTAACAAGACGGTTTAAATGCCACTTGGAAGAGACGTGCAGGTCGCAGTAGCTTAACAAGACGGTTTAAATGCCACTTGGAAGAGACGTGTAGGTCGCAGTAGCTTAACAAAACAGTTTAAATGCCCCTTGGAAGAGACGTGAAGGTCGCAGTAGCTTAACAAGACGGTTTAAATGCCCCTTGGAAGAGACATGCAAGTCGCAGTAGCTTAAAAAGACAGTTTAAATGCATCTTGGAAAAGACGTTCAGGTCGCAGTAGCTTAGCAAGACGGTTTAAATACCCCTTGGAAGAGCGGTGGAGGTCGCAGTAGCTTGACAAGACAGTTTAAATGCCCCTTGGAAGTGATGTGCAAGTCGCAGAAGCTTAACAAGACTGTTTAAATGCCCCTTGGAAGAGACGTGCAGTTCGCAGTAGCTTAACAAGACGGTTTAAATGGCCCTTGGAAGAGCGGTGGAGGTCGCAGTAGCTTGACAAGACAGTTTAAATGCCCCTTGGAAGTGATGTGCAAGTCGCAGTAGCTTAACAAGACGGTTTAAATGACCCTTGGAACAGACATGCAGGTCACAGCAGCTTAACAAGACTGTTCAAATGCCCCTTGGAAGAGACGTGCAGGTCGCAGTAGCTTAACAAGACGGTTTAAATGACCCTTGGAACAGACATGCAGGTCACAGCAGCTTAACAAGAATGTTTAAATGCCCCTTGGTAGAGACATGCAGGTCGCAGTAGCTTAACAAGACGGCTTAAATACCCATTGGAAGAGACGTGCAGGTCGCAGTAGCTTAACAAGATGGTTTAAATGCCCCTTGAAAGAGACGTGCAGGTCGCAGTAGCTTAATAAGACAGTTTAAATGCCAATTGGAAGAGCGGTGGAGGTCGCAGTAGATTAGCAAGACAGTTTAAATGCCCCTTGGAAGAGACGTGCAGGTCGCAGTAGCTTGACAAGACAGTTTAAATGCCCCTTGGAAGAGACGTGCAGGTCGCAGTAGCTTAATAAGACGTTTTAAATGCCCCTTGGAAGAGACGTTCAGGTCACAGTAGCTTAACAAGACGGTTTAAATGCCAATTGGAAGAGGCTTGCAGGTCGCAGTAGCTTAACAAGACGGTTTAAATGCCGCTTGGAAGAGACGTACAGGTCGCAGTAGCTTAACAACACAGTTTAAATGCCACTTGGAAGAGGCTTGCAGGTGGCAGTAGCTTACCAAGGTGGTTTAAATGGCCCTTGGAAGAGACGTGCAGGTCACAGTAGCTTAACAGGACAGTTTAAATGTCCCCTTGGAAGAGCGGTGGAGGTCGCAGTAGCTTAACAAGACGGTTTAAATGCCCCTTGGGAGAGACATGCAGGTCAAAGTAGCTTTACAAGACGGTTTAAATGCCCCTTGAAAGAGACGTGCAGGTCGAAGTAGCTTAACAAGACGGTTTAAATGCCCCTTGGAAGAGACGTGCAGTTCGCAGTAGCTTAACAAGATGCTTTAAATGCCCCTTGGAAGAGTGGTGGAGGTCGCAGTAGCTTAACAAAACAGTTTAAATGCCCCTTGGAAGAGACGTGCAAGTCGCAGTAGCTTAACAAGATGGTTTAAATGCCCCTTGGAAGAGACGTGCAGGTCGCAGTAGCTTAACAAGACGGTTTAAATGCCCCTTGGAAGAGACGTGCAGGTCACAGTAGCTTAAAAAGATGGTTGAAATGCCTCTTGTAAGAGAGGTGGAGGTCGCAGTAGCTTAATAAGACAGTTTAAATGCCCCTTGGAAGAGACGTGCAGGTCGCAGTAGCTTAACAAGACGGTTTAAATGCCCCTTGCAAGAGACGTGCATGTCGCAGTAGCTTAACAAAAGGGTTTAAATGCCCCTTAGAAAAGGCTTGCAGGTCGCAGTAGCTTACCAAGATGGTTTAAATACCCCTTGGAAGAGACGTGCAGGTCGCAGTAGCTTAACAAGACGGTTTAAATGCCAATTGGAAGAGGCTTGCAGGTGGCAGTAGCTTAACAAGACGGTTTAAATGCCCCCTTGGAAGAGCGGTGGAGGTCGCAATAGCTTAACAAGACGGTTTAAATGCCCCTTGGGAGAGACATGCAAGTCACATTAGCTTAACAAGACGGTTTAAGTGCCCCTTGGAAGAGACGTGCAGGTCGCAGTAGCTTGACAAGATGGTTTAAATGCCCCTTGGAAGAGATGTGCAGGTCGCAGTAGCTTAACAAGACGGTTTAAATGCCCCTTGGAAGAGACGTGCAGGTCGCAGTAGCTTAATAAGACGGTTTAAATTCTCCTTGGTAGAAACGTTCAGGTCACAGGAGCTTAATAAGACGTTTTAAATGTCCCTTGGAAGAGACGTGCAGGTCGTAGTAGCTTAACAAGACGGTTTAAATGCCCCTTGGAAGAGACGTGCAGGTCGCAGTAGCTTAATAAGACAGTTTAAATGCCAATTGGAAGAGCGGTGGAGGTCGCAGTAGATTAGCAAGACAGTTTAAATGCCCCTTGGAAGAGACGTGCAGGTCGCAGTAGCTTGACAAGACAGTTTAAATGCCCCTTGGAAGAGACGTGCAGGTCGCAGTAGCTTAATAAGACGTTTTAAATGCCCCTTGGAAGAGACGCTCAGGTCACAGTAGCTTAACAAGACGGTTTAAATGCCAATTGGAAGAGGCTTGCAGGTCGCAGTAGCTTAACAAGACGGTTTAAATGCCGCTTGGAAGAGACGTACAGGTCGCAGTAGCTTAACAAGACAGTTTAAATGCCACTTGGAAGAGGCTTGCAGGTGGCAGTAGCTTACCAAGGTGGTTTAAATGGCCCTTGGAAGAGACGTGCAGGTCACAGTAGCTTAACAAGACAGTTTAAATGTCCCCTTGGAAGAGCCGTGGAGGTCGCAGTAGCTTAACAAGACGGTTTAAATGCCCCTTGGGAGAGACATGCAGGTCAAAGTAGCTTTACAAGACGGTTTAAATGCCCCTTGAAAGAGACGTGCAGGTCGCAGTAGCTTAACAAGACGGTTTATATGCCCCTTGGAAGAGACGTGCAGTTCGCAGTAGCTTAACAAGATGGTTTAAATGCCCATTGGAAGAGCGGTGGAGGTTGCAGTAGCTTAACAAAACAGTTTAAATGCCCCTTGGAAGAGACGTGCAAGTCGCAGTAGCTTAACAAGATGGTTTAAATGCCCATTGGAAGAGACATGCAGGTCGCAGTAGCTTAACAAGAAGGTTTAAATGCCCCTTGGAAGAGACGTGCAGGTCACAGTAGCTTAAAAAGATGGTTGAAATGCCTCTTGTAAGAGAGGTGGAGGTCGCAGTAGCTTAACAAGACAGTTTAAATGCCCCTTGGAAGAGACGTGCAGGTCGCAGTAGCTTAACAAGACGGTTTAAATGCCCCTTGCAAGAGACGTGCATGTCGCAGTAGCTTAACAAAATGGTTTAAATGCCCCTTAGAAAAGGCTTGCAGGTCGCAGTAGCTTACCAAGATGGTTTAAATGCCCCTTGGAAGAGACGTGCAGGTCGCAGTTGCTTAACAAGATGGCTTAAATGCCCCTTTGAAGAGCGGTGGAGGTCGCAGTAGCTTAACAAGACGGTTTAAATGCACCTTGGAAAAGACGTGCATGTCGCAGAAGCTTAACAAGACGGTATAAATGCCCCTTGGAAGAGGCTTGCAGGTCGCAGTAGCTTACCAAGACGCTTTAAATGCCCCTTTGAAGAGACGTGCAGGCCGCAGTAGCTTAACAAGACGGTTTAAATGCCCCTTGGAAGAGCGGTGGAGGTTGCAGTAGCTTAACAAGACGGTTTAAATGCCCCTTGGAAGAGACATGCAGGTCGCAGTACCTTAACAAGTCTGTTTAAATGCCCCTTGGAAGAGACGTGCAGGTCGCAGTAGCTTAAAAAGACGGTTTAAATGCCCCTTGGTAGAGACGTGCAGGTCGCAGTAGCTTAACAAGACGGTTTAAATGCCTCTTGGAAGAGACGTGCAGGCCGCAGTAGCTTAACAAGACTTTTTAAATGCCCCTTGGAAGAAACGTGCAGGTTGCAGTAGCTTAAAAAGACGGTTTAAATGCCCCTTGGTAGAGCGGTGGAAGTCGCAGTAGCTTACCAAGACGATTTAAATGCCCCTTGGAAGAGATGTGCAGGTCACAGTATCTTAACAAGACGGTTTAAATGCCCCTTGGAAGAGACGTGCAGGTCGCAGTAGCTTAATAAGACGGTTTAAATGCCCCTTGGTAGAAACGTTCAGGTCACAGTAGTTTAACAAGACGGTTTAAATGCCACTTGGAAGAGACGTGCAGGTCGCAGTAGCTTAATAAGATGGTTTAGATGCCCCTTGGTAGAAACGTGCAGGTCACAGTAGCCTAACAAGACGGTTTAAATGCCACTTGGAAGAGACGTGCAGGTCGCAGTAGCTTAACAAGACGGTTTAAATGCCACTTGGAAGAGACGTGCAGGTCGCAGTAGCTTAACAAAACAGTTTAAATGCCCCTTGGAAGAGACGTGAAGGTCGCAGTAGCTTAACAAGACGGTTTAAATGCCCCTTGGAAGAGACATGCAAGTCGCAGTAGCTTAAAAAGACAGTTTAAATGCATCTTGGAAAAGACGTTCAGGTCGCAGTAGCTTAGCAAGACGGTATAAATACCCCTTGGAAGAGCGGTGGAGGTCGCAGTAGCTTGACAAGACAGTTTAAATGCCCCTTGGAAGTGATGTGCAAGTCGCAGAAGCTTAACAAGACTGTTTAAATGCCCCTTGGAAGAGACGTGCAGTTCGCAGTAGCTTAACAAGACGGTTTAAATGGCCCTTGGAAGAGCGGTGGAGGTCGCAGTAGCTTGACAAGACAGTTTAAATGCCCCTTGGAAGTGATGTGCAAGTCGCAGTAGCTTAACAAGACGGTTTAAATGACCCTTGGAACAGACATGCAGGTCACAGCAGCTTAACAAGACTGTTCAAATGCCCCTTGGAAGAGACGTGCAGGTCGCAGTAGCTTAACAAGACGGTTTAAATGACCCTTGGAACAGACATGCAGGTCACAGCAGCTTAACAAGAATGTTTAAATGCCCCTTGGTAGAGACATGCAGGTCGCAGTAGCTTAACAAGACGGCTTAAATACCCATTGGAAGAGACGTGCAGGTCGCAGTAGCTTAACAAGATGGTTTAAATGCCCCTTGAAAGAGACGTGCAGGTCGCAGTAGCTTAATAAGACAGTTTAAATGCCAATTGGAAGAGCGGTGGAGGTCGCAGTAGATTAGCAAGACAGTTTAAATGCCCCTTGGAAGAGACGTGCAGGTCGCAGTAGCTTGACAAGACAGTTTAAATGCCCCTTGGAAGAGACGTGCAGGTCGCAGTAGCTTAATAAGACGTTTTAAATGCCCCTTGGAAGAGACGTTCAGGTCACAGTAGCTTAACAAGACGGTTTAAATGCCAATTGGAAGAGGCTTGCAGGTCGCAGTAGCTTAACAAGACGGTTTAAATGCCGCTTGGAAGAGACGTACAGGTCGCAGTAGCTTAACAACACAGTTTAAATGCCACTTGGAAGAGGCTTGCAGGTGGCAGTAGCTTACCAAGGTGGTTTAAATGGCCCTTGGAAGAGACGTGCAGGTCACAGTAGCTTAACAGGACAGTTTAAATGTCCCGTTGGAAGAGCGGTGGAGGTCGCAGTAGCTTAACAAGACGGTTTAAATGCCCCTTGGGAGAGACATGCAGGTCAAAGTAGCTTTACAAGACGGTTTAAATGCCCCTTGAAAGAGACGTGCAGGTCGCAGTAGCTTAACAAGACGGTTTAAATGCCCCTTGGAAGAGACGTGCAGTTCGCAGTAGCTTAACAAGATGGTTTAAATGCCCCTTGGAAGAGCGGTGGAGGTCGCAGTAGCTTAACAAAACAGTTTAAATGCCCCTTGGAAGAGACGTGCAAGTCGCAGTAGCTTAACAAGATGGTTTAAATGCCCCTTGGAAGAGACGTGCAGGTCGCAGTAGCTTAACAAGACGGTTTAAATGCCCCTTGGAAGAGACGTGCAGGTCACAGTAGCTTAAAAAGATGGTTGAAATGCCTCTTGTAAGAGAGGTGGAGGTCGCAGTAGCTTAATAAGACAGTTTAAATGCCCCTTGGAAGAGACGTGCAGGTCGCAGTAGCTTAACAAGACTGTTTAAATGCCCCTTGCAAGAGACGTGCATGTCGCAGTAGCTTAACAAAAGGGTTTAAATGCCCCTTAGAAAAGGCTTGCAGGTCGCAGTAGCTTACCAAGATGGTTTAAACGCCCCTTGGAAGAAACGTGCAGGTCGCAGTAGCTTAACAAGATGGCTTAAATGCCCCTTTGAAGAGCGGTGGAGGTCGCAGTAGCTTAACAAGACGGTTTAAATGCACCTTGGAAATGACGTGCATGTCGCAGAAGCTTAACAAGACGGTATAAATGCCCCTTGGAAGAGGCTTGCAGGTCGCAGTAGCTTACCAAGACGCTTTAAATGCCCCTTTGAAGAGACGTGCAGGTCGCAGTAGCTTAACAAGACGGTTTAAATGCCCCTTGGAAGAGCGTTGGAGGTCGCAGTAGCTTAACAAGACGGTTTAAATGCCCCTTGGAAGAGACATGCAGGTCGCAGCAGCTTAACACGTCTGTTTAAATGCCCCTTGGAAGAGACGTGCAGGTCGCAGTAGCTTAAAAAGACGGTTTAAATGCCCCTTGGTAGAGACGTGCAGGTCGCAGTAGCTTAACAAGACGGTTTAAATGCCTCTTGGAAGAGACGTGGAGGCCGCAGTAGCTTAACAAGACTGTTTAAATGCCCCTTGGAAGAAACGTGCAGGTTGCAGTAGCTTAAAAAGAAGGTTTAAATGCCCCTTGGTAGAAACGTTCAGGTCACAGTAGTTTAACAAGACGGTTTAAATGCCACTTGGAAGAGACATGCAGGTCGCAGTAGCTTAATAAGATGGTTTAGATGCCCCTTGGTAGAAACGTGCAGGTCACAGTAGCCTAACAAGACGGTTTAAATGCCACTTGGAAGAGACGTGCAGGTCGCAGTAGCTTAACAAGACGGTTTAAATGCCACTTGGAAGAGACGTGCAGGTCGCAGTAGCTTAACAAGACAGTTTAAATGCCCCTTGGAAGAGACGTGAAGGTCGCAGTAGCTTAACAAGACGGTTTAAATGCCCCTTGGAAGAGACATGCAAGTCACAGTAGCTTAAAAAGACAGTTTAAATGCATCTTGGAAAAGACGTACAGGTCGCAGTAGCTTAGCAAGACGGTTTAAATGCCCCTTGGAAGAGCGGTGGAGGTCGCAGTAGCTTGACAAGACAGTTTAAATGCCCCTTGGAAGTGATGTGCAAGTCGCAGAAGCTTAACAAGACTGTTTAAATGCCCCTTGGAAGAGACGTGCAGTTCGCAGTAGCTTAACAAGACGGTTTAAATGGCCCTTGGAAGAGCGGTGGAGGTCGCAGTAGCTTGACAAGACAGTTTAAATGCCCCTTGGAAGTGATGTGCAAGTCGCAGTAGCTTAACAAGACGGTTTAAATGACCCTTGGAACAGACATGCAGGTCACAGCAGCTTAACAAGACTGTTCAAATGCCCCTTGGAAGAGACGTGCAGGTCGCAGTAGCTTAACAAGACGGTTTAAATGACCCTTGGAACAGACATGCAGGTCACAGCAGCTTAACAAGAATGTTTAAATGCCCCTTGGTAGAGACATGCAGGTCGCAGTAGCTTAACAAGACGGCTTAAATACCCATTGGAAGAGACGTGCAGGTCGCAGTAGCTTAACAAGATGGTTTAAATGCCCCTTGAAAGAGACGTGCAGGTCGCAGTAGCTTAATAAGACAGTTTAAATGCCAATTGGAAGAGCGGTGGAGGTCGCAGTAGATTAGCAAGACAGTTTAAATGCCCCTTGGAAGAGACGTGCAGGTCGCAGTAGCTTGACAAGACAGTTTAAATGCCCCTTGGAAGAGACGTGCAGGTCGCAGTAGCTTAATAAGACGTTTTAAATGCCCCTTGGAAGAGACGTTCAGGTCACAGTAGCTTAACAAGACGGTTTAAATGCCAATTGGAAGAGGCTTGCAGGTCGCAGTAGCTTAACAAGACGGTTTAAATGCCGCTTGGAAGAGACGTACAGGTCGCAGTAGCTTAACAACACAGTTTAAATGCCACTTGGAAGAGGCTTGCAGGTGGCAGTAGCTTACCAAGGTGGTTTAAATGGCCCTTGGAAGAGACGTGCAGGTCACAGTAGCTTAACAGGACAGTTTAAATGTCCCCTTGGAAGAGCGGTGGAGGTCGCAGTAGCTTAACAAGACGGTTTAAATGCCCCTTGGGAGAGACATGCAGGTCAAAGTAGCTTTACAAGACGGTTTAAATGCCCCTTGAAAGAGACGTGCAGGTCGAAGTAGCTTAACAAGACGGTTTAAATGCCCCTTGGAAGAGACGTGCAGTTCGCAGTAGCTTAACAAGATGCTTTAAATGCCCCTTGGAAGAGCGGTGGAGGTCGCAGTAGCTTAACAAA